>NW_025421273.1:19420000-29420000 GCF_011764305.1 Mustela putorius furo
GCATCTCGATGCATCTACTCTGTCTGGCCTCTGACATTTAGCAAGTGCCCCAGATGATCTGTATGGTTTTTGCTTTACCTTCCTCCACAAACATAGCTTTTTAGAATTTCCCATTTCTTCCGAAGAGAGAGAGAGGGAGAGAGAGAGCCAAGAGTAAACCCAGACCTGCTAGTTCCCATGACACTTTCCACTACACTGAGATACCTCATATTTTAATGAAAACATCTATGACTTCCAAACACTAATGTTGCAATGTAAATTGAAACTTTAAAAAATGATTGCAGTTAAAATTTACTGTTTTATATAGTAGGTTGTTTACCAAGCCTTCACACACAGCATCACATTTAATCTTTTTATTTATTTATTTATTTTTTTAATTTTGTATTTTTTATAAACATATATTTTTATCCCCAGGGGTACAGGTCTGTGAATCACCAGGTTTACACACTTCACAGCACTCACCAAATCACATACCCTCCCCAATGTCCATAATCCCACCCCCTTCTCCCAAACCCCCTCCCCCCGGCAACCCTCAGTTTGTTTTGTGAGATTAAGAGTCACTTATGGTTTGTCTCCCTCCCAATCCCATCTTGTTTCATTTATTCTTCTACCCACTTAAGCCTCCATGTTGCATCACCACTTCCTCATATCAGGGAGATCATATGATAGTTGTCTTTCTCTGCTTGACTTATTTCGCTAAGCATGATACGCTCTAGTTCCATCCATGTTGTTGCAAATGGCAAGATTTCATTTCTTTTGATGGCTGCATAGTATTCCATTGTGTATATATACCACATCTTCTTGATCCATTCCTCTGTTGATGGACATCTAGGTTCTTTCCATAGTTTGGCTATTGTGGACATTGCTGCTATAAACATTCGGGTGCATGTGTCCCTTTGGATCACTACATTTGTATCTTTTTTATTTTAATTCATTTAGCCAACTTATAGGACCTCATTAGTCACAGATGTAGTGCATCACACTTAATCTTTAAAGAACATAATGAAATGGGAATCATGATCATTTTCACTTAACAAATGAGTAAATTCAGGCATAGAGAGATCAAGAGACTTGTCTGGGGCCACAGAGGGGCCAAAGAGAAAACCAGTCCGACTCCAAACTTGTATTCTTACATGATCTAGAATGCTAGCACATTAAAAAGTGCATAGACTTTGAAGCCAGAGACTTGACTCAGACCATCTCTACCACTTTCTTTGCACCAACCTCTCCACCCCAAGCAAATCATTCAACATTTCTGCGTGGTGGTTATGGGCATGAGCTCTAGAGCAGGCCTACCTGAGTTGGCTCCCCCACTTGTGCTCACCAGTTACTGAAACCTTGGACAATTGAAATGGCCATTCTCTGTGTCAGCTTCCTCATCTATAAAGGAAGAATAATGATGTCATCTATTCCCACAGAAGATTAAATGTGTTAATACAGACAGAGTGTTTGTAATGTTTCCTGGCCCAGAGTAAACAGTTAAAAAAGGATTGTCATTATAATTGAGAGTCAGTGTCCTGTTAAACAAGGAGAATATTTGAGCCACCTGATCAGAGTGATGGGAATGGGTCAATCAAAACCATCCAATAGGGGTGCCTGGGTGGCACAATTGGTTAAATGTCTGCCTTCAGCTCAGGTCATGATCCTGGAGTCCTGGGATTGAGCCCCATGTTGGACTCCCTGCTTTGTGGAGAGTCTGTTTCTCCCTCCCCTGTTCCTTCTCTCTCTCTCTCTCTCTCTCTCTCTCAAATAAATAAATAAAATGACAGTACAGACAAAGGGCTGATATCCAAGATCTGTAAAGAACTCCTCAAACTCAACACATACAAAACAGATAATCATGTCAGATAATCATGTCAGATACATGAACAGATACTTCTCCAAAGAAGATATACAAATGACTAACAGACACATGAAAAAATGCTCATCATCACTAGCCATGAAGGAGATTCAAATCAAGACCACACTGAGTACCACCTTACACCAGTTAGAATAGCCAAAACTAACAAGACAATAAACAACATGTGTTGGAGAGGATGTGGAGAAAGGGGAACCCTCTTACACTATTGATGGGAATGCAAGTTGGTGCAGCGACTTTGGAAAACAGTGTAAAGATTCCTTAAGAAATTAAAATAGAGCTTCCCTATGACCCTGCAATTGCACTACTGGGTATTTATCCTAAAGATACAGATGTAGTCTAAAGAAGGGCCACCAGTACCCCAATGTTCATAGCAGCAATGGCCACAATCACCAAACTGTGGAGAAAACCTAGATGCCCTTCAACAGACGAATGGATAAAGAAGATATGGTCCATATCTACTACAGAGTATTATGCCTCCATCAGAAAGGATGAATACCCAACTTTTGTATCAACATGGACGAGACTGGAAGAGATTATGCTGAGTGAAATAAGTCAAGCAGAGAAAGTCAATTATCATATGGTTTCGCTTATTTGTGGAGCATAAGAAATAACATGGAGGACATGGGGAGATGGAGAGAAGTGAGTTGGGGGAAATTGGAGAGGGAGATGAACCGTGAGAGACTGCGGATTCTGAGAAACAAACAGGATTTTGGGGAGGAGGGAGGTGGGAGGCTGGATGAGCCTAGTGGTGGGTATTATGGAGGGCACGTATTACATGGAGCACTGGGTGTAGTGGATAAAGAATGAAATCTGGAACACTGAAAAAATTTTAAAAAAGTACAATTTTTTTTAAGTAAATAAATAAAATCTTAAAAAAAAAAAAAAAGCCTTCTACAGTAGGCCCTATTACCCTTTTGTTTTGGTAGATGCTTTGGACAAACTGCCGACCTCTGCTGCAATTTTCAGAGAATGATTGGATAGAGACATTGTTCTAGGTTCCAGGAGCTGCATCTGTATCATTTTTTTTTCTCTCTGTGTTAATTACTTACTCAGTTCACTCACAGCCTGTTCACACAGGACAAGCTTTCAGAGCTGGGGTGACAGGAGGGCCTGCAGAACCAACCATCAGAGACATGAGTCAGACAGCCCTGACTTCAAACTCTGCCTCCTACACTCAGCAAGCTGGTCTTGAGCAGACCACTCACAACCTCTGAGCCTAGTCCAACATCTGTAAAATAAGGGAAATGGCACCAGTCTCATGTGCTATCATGTCATCTTAAAAGTAACTTATGTAACTTATGTAAGAGAACTGTTTTCCATGCAGCTTTATTTCACCAAACCCTCAGGGTCATGGGTGACTCTATGATCTCCAGATGTCAGTTAAAGGGCCACAGAGCTGGGCCTTTCCATTGAAAAAATAGAAAAATTAGCCAAACTGTGAATAATTTAAGTATATGAGAATTGTTGCATTGATTCACTTTAAGTAGACTTCTGTGCTTAGGTTGAGGATTGATTTCATTTAAGTAGCATATAAACAAGTATTCAGTATAAAGAACATTTAAAGATAATAGTATGGTTTCTGTGTAAGGAAGTGAAATACTGGTTCAAAATGGACGCAGTTCAAGTAGAAGCTAAAATGTGACGTGAAGGTGAAATACAAAGATGAACCCCTGTCACAGCAGGAGAAATAAAGGATGTCAGTGGTCAGAGGAGGGAAAGGTGTCATCTGGCT
This sequence comes from Mustela putorius furo, assembly GCF_011764305.1. Taxonomy (NCBI): domain Eukaryota; kingdom Metazoa; phylum Chordata; class Mammalia; order Carnivora; family Mustelidae; genus Mustela; species Mustela putorius. The sequence continues at coordinate 19,423,594 of NW_025421273.1, forward strand.
CTTGGATTGTGCCCCTACTCTTCACCAGTCCCTCCCACCTCCACCTTCAAGGCTACCACTATGCACCAACAAGATCCCGAGCTCTTGAAAAATGTTAAAGATATGTAATCAAATACTCATGAGTGTCATTTATTCTTTTTTTTTCTTAAAATATTTCATTTATTTATTTGAGAAAGAGAGAGAAGGAGAGAGAGAAGGGAGGGGTAGAGGAAGAAGGAGAAAGAATCTGAAGCAGACTACACTGAGAGCAAAGTCTAACATGAGGTTTGATCCCATGCTGCTAGATCATGACCTGAGTTGAAACTGAGTCAGGAGCTTAACTGACTGAACTACCCAGGTGTCCCACCAGTGTCATTCACTCTAAGAACATTTAATAAGTGCCTACAGTATTCCAGGTCCCGGAATGTAAGTGCCCAGGGCATAGGTGTGGCTCATCCACTTTCCCACCATTTTCTCACTTGATCTTTCTAGGGTAAAGCCCATTTTGTGTACCACTTTGAAGAGGTATAGGAATGTATAACAGGCACCAAAGCTGCAGAATGTCATGGAAGAAGCATCTTAATGGTTTCAGCAGCCCATACATCTCAGCCCAGCATCAGGAGACAGGACCACCGTGCCTCTACCGATCCTTCTGTTTCCATGAAACCACTGGGTCAGACAATATTGCAGAATCCATCAGCCCTACTCTTGCTCCATTCTGTAAATTCTCCCATACAATCTGGTCAGAGAAAAGATGTCTTCCTTTCCGGCCTTCCACAATCCCTTTAGATTCTTACACCCCTTGTCTCTACACAGTCTTGTTTGCCTTCCTCACACCTGAAAATGCACATTGATGTTCTGTGCTGAAGACACAAAATAATGAATTTCTGCTTCCAAATATTCCTTGATGCCCAGAAATCCTGTTATAGGAAAAATCTATTTCAGTAGAAAACAAAGATGGTTTGTCTGTTTACAGAGCCTGCTCTTACAGACTCTGGTTCTAGCTCATCCTAGTCTTCAAGCTCTTTGCAATTCTATAAATTGTAGATAACCTTTAGAAATGTAAACTAATTATTGTCTATAGACATGCAAATTCAGTCTTGTCACTAGAGGTAGAATCCACTCTGCTCCTCACCCTGTGAGTAAATATTATTATATTCCATAATTTCTGATCTATAAATGTGTCTGCTCCTTACAATTCTCTTTTGAACTAAGAATGCACTCTAAGACCAAGCCTTAACCCTGTGGCCCTCAGCCTTCTCATCACAAAATTGGAAGTTCTGGTTGGATCTTCTGTGGCTTCACATTGTACTTTACACTTACACTGAATGAAATGATAGGGTTCTTTTCTTTTACTCAGTTAAAAAAATATTTTGAGGTAGACATATTAGTTTGCTAGGGGTGCCATGGTAAAATACTGTGGACCGGGTGGTTTAAACAATAGAAGTTTATTTTCTCATAGTTCTGGAGGCCAGGAGTCCTGGATCCAGGTGCTGGTTCCTTCTGAGGGCTGTAAGAGAAAGGTCTGATCAAGTACTATCTGCATGGCTTATTGATAACTGTTATCTATCAAGGTCATTTTCCCTGTGTCTAAATCTTCTCTTCCTCTATGACACCATCATGTTGGAAAAGGGCCTACCCTGATAAGCACAATTCAAGTGCTTCTTTAAAAACCGTATGTATAGTCCAGTCTTATTCTGAAGCTTAGCATTTAAAATTTCACATATGAACATTCAGGGTGACACAATTCATCCCATAACTATAGGACTGAACAAAAATGAGTATCTCACTTTGGTTTGGATTGTGGATGGTCTTAGTGACTATCTAGGCAAAAAAAGTTGAAAGAGATGAGTGCACTTCACTATATCCTCTGCTGGGAGAGGTTAAGGGGTTTTTTCACTGTAAGGACTCACAACCTAACACTCTTTAAACTGTTAACAAGACTCCCCTGACTGTTTCTCCAGGATCCTTATGTCTCCTGCCCAATGTGCCAGGTTGGCTATGCTATATACGGTTCCCTATATATAAAAGTTCTCCAGCTGAGGGCCGACCAATTTACCAAATAAAATATAAAACACCCAATTACATTTATTTTTTGCATTACAGAATTACAGACAAACAGTGAACTTTTTTTTAGCATAAATATATCATATGCCATATTTGGAACATGCTTATACTAAAATTTAAGTTATTTCTTGTTAATCTGAAATCCAAATTTAACTGGATGCCCTGTGTTTTATCTGACAATGCTATTCTAACCCCTCAATGATATGCAGATGCTATTATGTCTAGAGTTCTTATTGGTCACTTCCATGCACTCTAAATAGATAAATCCTCATCACCTCTTGTTATGGCCTGAATGTCTGTGTCCCTGCCCAAATTCATATGTTGAAACCTCAGTACCCAGTGGGGCTGTACTTGGAGATGGGACTCGAAGGAAATAATTAAGGTTAAATAAGGTCAGAAGAGTAGGGTACTCATCAGATAAGATTAGTGTCCTTATAAAAAGAGACACCAGAGAGATCTCCCTTTCCCTTTGTCTCCACGCACACCTAGAGGTCATGTGAGCACACAGTGAGATGGCCCACACGGCAACAGAAGAAAGTTCAGAATGAAACCTACCTTTCCAGCACCTTGATCTTGGACTTTTCAGGCTCTTGAACTATGAGAAAATAAATTTCTGAGAAAAAAAGCCCCTCAGTCTATAAAATTTTGATATGGAAGCCCTAGCAAACCAATACACTTCTTAAGACAGTTCACTAAAAGTTAGCACAAAGAGTGTGGCACAGAGTTACGTGCTCATTACTTGTTGAATGAAAGTTAACCGGTCTCTGCTGGAATCTATCTCAATACATCACCCCATATTGCCAGTGCTTGTTCATTTGCTGACTTATCCTGGAAGACAGGGACTATGTGTCATTTATTCATTGTTATGCCTCCAAACTTAAGCAAATCCCCTCCCACAATGAATGCTCACAATTTCCAATGACACATACTCAAGGAAAAAAAAAATTAAAAAGGTTGACATATAATGAAATGTGATATTAGTCAAAAAGCTTGGGACTTGGGATTTTGATAGTTCTAGGGGGCTGAAGTCTGTTTCCAAACACCCTCTTCAAATCCCCCCAATTAAAATATTCTCCAACCACTGTGTTTAGAGATGATCTACATATCTGAGTCCACATGTCTGGGCACTGCTGGAATGAGATCAAATGTTTCTTGTCGGAGCTGGGTCTCAACAGCCCTTGGGGGGCTCTCAGTGACCCCTAGAGCCGGTGTGAAAGTGGACCAGCAGCCAGATGGCTTCACATTTCCACATTCCTTCAGCTTGTTTTCTTACTGTGGCAGATACCCAAGAGCATCCCAAATCCTCAAGAGAGATGGGATTTCAGGAAGATCCTTATTACTTTTAGAAAACAGGAGATATGAATTCTTAAGCCCAATGGAAAAAAAGAAAATTTACAGCCTACACCAATAGTTTTTAAACTATCTGCAATGTTAGAAGAAAAATATCCAGATGAATAGTGTTTTGTTTTGTTTTGTTTTGTTTTTTCAACATTCACTTCCACCTGGGGACAAAAGTGCCATACATATATCCACTACTGAAGATTAAGACAGGTCAGGGATCACAGAGTTGTGACCACACAAACAGATTATCCTGTTTCCTGAGACATCATTTATGTTGCAGCTGCCTCCTTGGAGAAAGATCATGAATCACATTGTTCTTCTCTCTTCCATTTGATCCGACACCATATAAATAAGCAATGTTGAATGGGAAAGAAAACATTTCAGGCAAATGATTTCAATACAGTTGGAACTGCTTACTTTGTATAAGCAATCTGCTTGTTTAGTAACAAGCTCTAGAAAGAGTCAGTCTTTCTAGATACTAGACACAGGCAGTCTTGGGGGTGAATAGTTTAGATAAATGAATAAGAAACAATTATTTATTACCAATTAAGTGACAGGGGTTATTGAGTTTTATCTTTCCCCATGTGGGTTTTTCACCCAGGTACTCTGGGGTGGAGGCCAGTGATAATAGTTCTACTACTTATAAATTATGATAAGAAAACTTGCCCCAAATAATTTAATAAAGAGTCAAAGTCAACATTTGATCCCTTGTCTTTCTGACTCTAAGTAATTAATTTATTAACTTGGTGAACATTTAATTGTAATTAGCTGTGCAAATGATTACTAGTTATTAAATAAAAGAATGAATTATTCTATTTGATCTTATTTTTATCTATTTTGACCTAATTAAACTGAAATACAAAGAGGTTGAAGAATTTACCTATTTTCACAAGGTTCAAAAAACAGAGTTTTGACTTTTTCTCTCTTGTGAAGGAACTGAAAGATGAGAAAAGTCAATTTTTAAGATATAAGAATCTATGAGAGGATAAAATATCAATAAGATACTACAACGTGCTATTATTTGGGATAAGTTGGTTTGGAATAAGCTGTCTCTTAATGTTTTCACAAATGACTCAAAAGTTTCACTCCTGTGTCAACAGGACAAAAAGGCAAAAAGTAGAGATCAAGATACTGAGAAAAATACCCTTAAACAACTGGCCATCAAAATGAATGAAAAATTTGGTTTGGATTAAACAGTGTGAGGAAGTTGGAAATATTGCAATAATATGGCACACCTTAAATATGTGTGATATTTTCTTCAGGGTGCTTCATGTAAAATTTCTCAATTTGGGGGAAATTTTGGGAGATATAATTCAGCAATAGAGACCCTGAGTTCCAGGGTAGGTCTGCCTGAGTTTGTATCCCAACTCTGCCAAATACCATGTATAGACTTTAAGAGACCCACCTACCTTTTTGAGGTCCAGGAAATGGTTATAATAATTATAACTACTTCATTTCACATTATGATGATTGATGAGATAATCTTCTTAAATTACATAGAAAATATGTGACACATATTACACTTAGAAAAGATAAAATGAAATTATTGAATGAAAGCAAACTTTAAAAAATAATAGATATATGTCATGACATAAATGGCCTTATTTCATTTACTAATACATCACAATTGTGGTTGGACAATTTTTAAAATTTTTATTTCTTTCCAGCGTAACAGTATTCATTGTTTTTGCACCACACCCAGTGCTCCATGCAATCTGTGCCCTCTCTAATACCCACCACCTGGTTCCCCCAACCTCCTACCCCCCCGCCCTTTCAACAATTTTTGATGTTAAAAACAGGATTATATCACCATGCTTTCTAATTTTTTTTAATATTTTTGTTTGTTTATTTCAGAGAGAGAGATATCATGAGTCGAGGGGGAGACAGAGGCAAAAAGAGAAGCAGACTCCCCTGCTGAACAGGAAGCCCGATGCAGGGCTGGATCCCTGGACCTTGCAATCATGACCTGAGCTGAAAGCAAATGCTCAACGAACTGAGCCACCCAACCACCCCATCATGCCTTTTTTGATCTGTTTTCCTTATTAATGACCTACTTCTAACTTTGCTTGGAACATTGTTATTAATTCAAGTAATCAGAAAATCAACAAATATCCAATCACATAGATATCAGTCATAATTCTAAATCAGCACTATGGCATTTGTAGAGGGAGAAGAGCTAATACTAACCAATAGTGGAACAGTGGAGTATTATGGGAAAAACGTTGAATTAATAATTAGCACAACTTTAGACAAAGTTTTGCTCAAGTTATATTATGTCTCTGGATCTTAGATTCCTCATCTGGACACAAGAGGCTTGAACAAAATTAAATGTATAGTTGCTTCCATCTTTCAAATGGAAGTTATTACCAATTTAAAGTTGCTTTAGTAATATACTTGTATCAGTAAGAATTATTATTATTATAAATAATTTGAATTCTTCTTCTTCTTGAATCACTACTTCAGTCATTAAATCCAATTACCTCATTATCTAAATTCACATGGGTTAGAACCCTGAAAGTCATGTACAAGAATGGCTTTGAAGAAACCAATGTGTCACCTCATGCAATCATAAAATAATCAAAAGTGTTGAGGCCATATGGTAAAAGACCCAAGGTTTGCTGCCTCCTCTCCCCAATCACTTCTTTGACTTCCATTTCCATTCCACATTTTAGAGTATTTATTTACGTTAAGCTTAGAGGAGACCCAGCAGTCCCTGAAGGGGATGTGCAGAGATTCAGTTCTAAAGAGGGACTTGGGAGAAACCCATATTTCATGCCCATTGGCATTTGGAAGGCCGTCCAACTATCTGTTGGGAAGTTTCTTGCAAAGAGTATAAACAAAGAGTTAGAGGGTGGCCGAGCATTGGACTTCCCATCTGACTTGAAGCTCTCAGCACCTCCAGCTCACCATCTGCAAGATAGATCATCAGAATGTAACAGACCATTTATTCTGATGACCTTGTTTTACTGAAGTAGAAATTGGGGCCCTGAGAGTGAAGCAATGTGCCCAAGGTCACAGAATGAGTTAGCCTTGTTCTCAATCAGAGACCACACTCTAGGTGATCTCTTTCCTTCTTTTAAGTCAAGCATGAGTTCGTGACAAGAAAGAATTTGGATAATTGTAAATAACTGGGCACTATTTAGTCACCTTCCCATGCTTCAGCCACACAATGAATGTAATTTGCTGGAGTGGAGAAACTATGAACTTCACTTGCAAGAAACCTTAGCTGAATCTTTATTTTTTATGCACATGCCATGAGTTTCTTTAGCCTATGGGTTACCCTCTGTTTCCTTCTTTGTAAAACAAGGATAATAACATCACTTCATGGAATCACTGCTGCATTAAAATGAAACGTGATAACATTTGTTAGGAGTGGAGCACAGTGCCTGACACATGGTGGGGAATCTAAAATATGCTTTTCTCCTCCTATGACTCCACGGAGCTGTGAGCATCACACTTCAGCCTCAAACAGTCAGGCATTTTTCATAGAACACCCAGAGAAATTTCATGCAACTGCTGCCATTCAAATATGTCCTTTTTTTCTTTTATTTTTAGTCACACTGTAAAAGGACTCCTACTAAACATGTTTTGCCAGAGAATGAGAGAGAAATTCTAAAAAAAAAATAATAATAATTGTTATGAGACTTCCAGTTAAAAGAAGAAGATAGAACATATACACCCACAAACACACACTATGCATGCAATGCATACTCCATCTCCCTTCCCAACCTACTCCCCACCTTGAAAAAATAAAAACACTAAAAGGACAGGTAAATTATTTTCAAAGGCATAAATTTGTTAAGACAAAGAGGAGAGAATTAGCAAAACAATTTTAGAAGCTGGAAAGCAGATGCCTGAGTTGTAGTAACTAACTTAGCAGACCCACAAAAATAGATTCTTAAGATGGTAGTAAAGGAATTCTAGAAGCAACTTGATTCATACCACAGAACTCCTGAAAGGCTCAGAAATTGGCAGCATCACATACCTCTGAGGATGGGAGAGAAAATGGGGCAAAATCCAAGAAGAAGAAGTTGAAACGCTGTTGAAAACCAATCAGATCGTTAAATCTCTACCGCTTGTTTATATAGCATTCCACCCACCTGGTAGAAAAGGGGAGATTTATTCCTTTAAAAAAAAAAAAAAAGATAAAACAAAGAGACAGATACCAACATACCAGCCATAGTTGGGCATGAAAATGGAAGTACTGTAGTAAAAACAGGAAACACAAGTACAAGTTTACATACTCCGTGTTGAGAGACCTCCCTGATGTCTCCCAACACAGCTTTCAGAGTGCTGGCAGCCACTTACATCCTGAAGATCATAAGAGTCCTCTCAAGAGAACTGGACTAAATCAAGAGAACAGAACTAAAAGTACTGGCTTCAGGAGTTTCTGATGAAGATAGTCAGCTAAGGGGCGCCTGGGTGGCTCAGTGGGTTAAAGCCTCTGCCTTCGGCTCAGGTCATGATCCCAGGGCCCTGAGATGGAGCCCCACATTGTGCTCTCTGCTCGGAAGGGAGCCTGCTTCCTCCCACCCCCCTCTCTCTCTGCCTGCCTCTCTGCCTGCTTGTGATCTCTGTCTGTCAAATAAATAAAAATTTTAAAAAATAGCCAGCTAAGTCTCCCTATGGTAAAAAAGCCAACTGACACAGATGAAAGTTCTAATCAGATATCAGTGCTCATCCTTATAAATCATGAATGAGCTAAGGTCACCTGACGTTGAAAAGGACCATCTAATATAAAATGCAGAGATGAGAAAGAGAGAGAGAAATTGAAAGAAAGAAGAACCACACAGAAAGAAGAGAACTTAATAAAAATACAATCCTTGGTATCTTCCAAGAGATAAGAGAATATATTTAATCTACAAAACAAAAACAGAAAGCTATGAAATAGAAACTCCTAAAGAACAACAAAATTATGAGAAATATGAATTGAATATAGAGAGACTGCAAAAATAAGGGAGAAGAAATGAAACCAACAGAAAGTTTTCAGAATAAAATTCAATAAATGTCATAGAAAATAGAGCAAAATCATAGAGATACAAAATGAATGGAACAGAAAGAAAATGTGCAATAACCAAGAGGTGCAATATCCAAATATTAGGAATTGCTGCCAGAAAACTTAGAAAATTTGAAAGTAAAGCATTCACCAGAGAAATAACTAAATAATCTCCCAACTAAACAGTCTGAAGCCCATAAATTTCTGTTTCAAAGGGCTTAGCATAGGCATGGAAACAATCCTACATCAAGACACACCATTAGAAAGTTTCAGAATATTGGATGGGGGGAAAACAAACACCAACAACATTCCATGAGCTTTCACACAAGGGGCCAGGTATCACAGGGGAGGGAGTAAGTTTTACATTCAGGATCAAGAATCAATAGAACACTATACTTCTCCACAGCAACATAGGAAGCTAGAAAGCAAGGGGGAAAAGCATTAAAAATGTTGGGGGGGTGGTTTGTGCCCTAAGAACTCCCGGTGCAATGTATTGATTTCATATGAAGGTACAATAAGGATATTCTTATAAAGCCCAAGTCTCAAAGTTTCCAGTCATGTATTCTTCCTCAGAAACCATCTGAGAGATTTGATTTGCTTTCTTTGAAAAAGGGCATAAACCAGGATGAGAGAGGAAACAATGGAATCCAAGATCCAAATAAGTGACCTGATACAAAGCAGAGACAAAATAGATCCCCAGAGTGAAGGGAAATAATGGGGTGATCTGTGCAGTGGTCCAGGAAAGGGCAGGCAAGAAGGGCTTGGAAGATGACATTTTACATGCTTAAGGTATTTGTGTATTTGTGTGTATTCAAAAGAGGTTTGCACAACTGGGGAAGAGTTTGGCGTTGAGTTAATCAAATATAGGCAAATAAAACTCATTGACTTCATGTTTTGTAGGAAAGTAAAGACAATCACATTACATTATATGGGTCAACTAAGGGTAGCATATGCATAGTAATAATAAAGCAGTACTGAATATTGAACTAAACAAAATTGCTAGATAAGCATAGGATGCTTATATATGCATAGGATGGGACAATAGGAAATATGCGGACAAGTCAGAGAGATAAAGATGGGGTAGTTGTAGGGGAGGGTCAATAAAAGTAAGTAATATCCCATCTTCTGTATTAGAAAGACAATGTGCAATGTCTAAAACAGAAAGATCTAGAAATGCAACCATACCTTTTGAAAGTATGGATGCAAATACCAAAGAGTTAGTTAACAAATTTATAAGCAGTTACCTCCAGGAACAAGATGGTACCTAGGGTAGGGCATAACTGCTATTTTTGTTAACAAGTTTTGTGTAATTATTTGATGCTTTTCAAACACATGCATATTTCCCTTGATAAAACCAAAGTTAAATTAAAACTATTATTTTCTAAGCTTCCTTTGTATGACTTTTATCATCTCTATTTACTGAAAGCTGAAATATATTACTTAACCTTTTTTAATTTCCCTCATTTCTTTACTTTTTAAGAACAAATAATATCACTAAATTCGATGCACTCTTTCATCCGAAGAGTGAAAATATGTGTTAAATTTAAATTATCTATACTAAAATTAAGAAATGCTTATTCTAGTCTACCAACTAGAATCATTCTATTGGGTTGTCCACCTATCTACATATTTCACGTTGAAAGCACCTCAACAGAATCCTTCATGCAAGGCAGGTCACTGCTCCAAACTCACCACTAGAGGGAAATGTTGGTCTTTTTACTAAGTACTCCACTTGATGCAATTGGTAAGAATTACAGAGCCGTTGCCTGCATATTTCCCCCTTCCTGGAGTGTAAAACACTGGAGTTTAAGGGAACCTCGGTGTCCATCTGGGTCAAGCTTCTGACCTCTCTTTTTCTACGTTTATAGAAATCAAGACCCAGAGGTGAACAGTGCTTTCTTAATTAACAGAATGAAGACAGGAGAAAGTCACTGCTAAAGCCAGTTTCCTTATTTACCTAAACTGGGCAAATCTGGAATTTAATGAGAGAGTGGTTCCAAAGAAGATGCTTTTTAATGCAAGGTCATTGACCTGGAGAACACTCGTTGAATGTTTGCCGTGCCAGGCGTGTGTTGTCTACCATGTACCTATATTTGACATTCTCTGTTTTTTATCCTGAGTTTTGTGCAATAGGAACAAACATTGTCCCCTTTGTACAGATGTGGAAACTAAGGCACAGAGAGGTTAAGTTACCTACCCAAAATCACACAGGAAGTGATTAGTAGAACAGGGATTCAAATCCAGACTGTATAGCTCTGGTGTTCATCACCATAACCACCATGCTTATTGACTACCTAGGCAATACAAGGAATGTATCTGTTATCACACAACAACCTATCCCTTCTCTGTGGGGAAGTGATCCCACTTCATTTTTTGCTGATATGGAATGATTTGTTCCTCTGGTCCCTGAGATCCTCAAAGATTCTAGTCTGGTAGGCTGAGCTGCTTCATGGTCCAATTTCCTTCTGTTCCCCATGTCTATCACACTACCACCTAGCTCAGGGGACCAGCTCATTACATGACAGGTGAGTAAATAAATACAATGTTAATTACCTCAGAAAACATACTCACATCATATCTTACAATTCATATGGCTTAAGAAAACTCCACACAAAAGCTATCATTGTCCACTTGGTCTCTCTTAAGACTGTGGAGTTGATCCAACCAAACGTCTAATTCTTCCTGACCTCCCCTGCCCCACACAGTTTGCAATGCTGTTTTTCAGTCCATAAAACACAATCATGTCACCGTGTGCATGGGCAGGCTCCGAGGCCCACTGCGTTGTATCTTTCACTAACTGGCGTGTCACTGCTTTAGAAAACACCTGGAATCTGTATCGTTTATTGCTCTGAGCCCAGCCAAGTTCTCGTCCTCCCTGTTCATACAACTTTGAGCTGGTTTAACTCACCACTGCTCAGAAAGCTGGGACTAGGGGAAGTAGAGGGACAAGTTCCTGGGCAAAGATGAAAATCATGTTCAAGGAGGAAGGCTGCCTAATGGAGTTTACAGCCAGAGAAATTTCCTCCCAGAGACGGCATGTCTCTGCACAGAAGGAAAGCATGTTCCATGAAGAGTCCCTACAGATTTTCCAACTCCCTGCTAAAAGATTTGAAGTCATTCAATGCAATTCTAGAAGTTTGGAGGGTTAAAATGTCCCTGTCTTGCTCCCTTTTAATCCATCTTCAACATATTTTTTTCTGTAATCTTAAGTTTTAGTATACTGTGTTGTGAGTTGTAATAGTTGTATAAATTCTTATAATCACCGCCACAATAAACTGTCTATAGTTCCTTCTTTTTTACTGAGGAAATCTATCCCATTATATGAATATATTGCAGTTTGTTGTTTGTTTTTTTTTTTTTATAATTCAGCCATTGAAAGATATTTGAGTTTCCAGTCTGGGGCAATTTTAAATAGAGCTTGTATAAGCATTTATATGTAGGTGTTTTGTGTGAACATAAGGTTTCATGAATCTTGGATAAATGTCTAGAAATAGGATTGCTGTGTCATATAAGTGTATGTTTAACTTTATAACAAAATGCCTATATATATATATATATTGTTTTTTTCCCACAGCCGCTCTACCACGTTGCATTCCCACCAATAAAGTATGAGCATTCTAGTTGTTCTGCATCTGGTCCAAAGCTTCATAACGTCAGTATGTTTTAGGTATTCTAATCATTAACTTCTGTTTCCTAGTGGCTTATGACATTGACATCTTTCAATGTACTTACTTGTCTTTTGTATACCTCCTTGGTTAAGAGCCTGTGCAGATACTTTGCCCATTTTTTTAAAATGGGTTTTTGGGGTGCCTGGGTGGCTCAGTGGATTAAGCCACTGCCTTCGGCTCAGGTCATGATCCCAGGGTCCTGGGATCGAGTCCCACATTGGGCTCTCTGCTCAGCAGGGAGCCTGCTTCCCTCTCTCTCTCTCTGCCTGCCTACTTGTGATCTCTCTTTGTCAAATAAATAAGTAAAATCTTTAAAAAAATAATAAAATGGGTTTTTGTTTTCTCACTGTTGACTTTGGAGAATTTTAAATATATTCTGTACAAGTCATTTGTCAGATATGTGATTTTTAAATATTTTCCCCATAGACATGGCTTGTCTTTTCATTCTATTAAAAGGATCTTTCAAAGAGTAATTAAAAAAAAAAAATAATGGGCTCCCTGCATGGTGCAGTCAGTTAAGCCTCCAGCTCTTAGTTTCAGCTCAGGTTGTTATCTCAGGATCCTGGAATCGAGCCCTGCACTTGGTATGGAGTCTGCCTAAGATTCTCTCTCCCTCCTCTCTGCCCCTCCAGCTTATACTCTTTCTTTCTTTCAAATAAGTATTTGGTTTCACTTATTTGTGGAGCACAAGGAATATCACAGAGGACATGGGAAGATGGAGAGAAGGGAGTTGGGGAAAATTGGAGGGGGAGACAAACCATGAGAGACTGTGGACTCTGAGGAACTAACTGAGGGTTTTGGAGGAGTTGGGTGGGAGGCTTGGGTGAGCCTGGTGGTAGGTATTGTGGAGGGCACATACTGCATGGAGCACTGGGTGTGGTGCATAAACAATGAATTCTGGAACACTGATAAGAAATTAAAAAAAAAATAAAAATTAAAAAATAGGTAAATAAAATTTTAAAAATAATTTTTAAACCCAGTTTATCATTTTTGAAAAATGTTGTGGGTTATGCTTCAAGGAGGACAATATCTACTAACTTCTTGCTTAACCTTAGGTCACAAAACTTTTTCAAAAGTTTACTGCTTAATGTTTACATTTAGATCTGTAATCCATTTTGAATTACTACTTTGTAAAGATTGAGATTTATGTTATGGTTCCTTATCTTGCATGTGGGCATTCATTTTTTTTTTCCAAACTAGTTTATTGAAAAGTCTATCCTTTTTCTATTGAATTGCTTTTGCTTCTTTGTTAAAAACCAATTGGCTATGTATGTGTGGGTCTATTTATAGATTCTCTTCTGTTCCATTAATTTATGCACAAATCCCTTCAATACCACAATGCTATCCATGTTCAGTGCAGCTTTGTATATAGTAAGTCTTAAAATCAGGTAATGTGAGTATTCCAAATTTATTCTATAATTGGACAATTCTAGTTCATTTCCCTTTCTATAATAATTTTAGGAAGATTAAGAATGATGTTAGCTCTTGGTTTTTTTGTAGATGTTCTTTAGAGACTTAAGGAACTTACCATCTATTCTCAGTTGACTGAGAATTTTTATTATGATTGACACTATATCATTGTCAAATGTTTCTTCTGCATGTATTGATATGATTGGACACCTTTTTTTTCTTTTTTAGGCTGTTCATATAGTGAATTACCTTGACAAATTTCCAAATATTGAATCAGCCATGAACTCTGGAAAAATTCCATTTGATAATAATGTATTATATAGATTGACTAATATTTGTTGATTTTCGTGTTCATGTATGTGAGGGATTTTTGTTTGTTGATTTCTTTTTGTTGTTCTATATTTGTCTGGTTTTGATATTCTCTTGACAAAATAAGAAATGTTTGCCCCTCTATTTTCTAGAAGAGATTGTCTTGAGTTGTCTATTTGGTTCTTCTTTATTCCTTCTGATTCTTTGCTGAGACTGTCTATCCTCCCACTTGTTTCAAGAATATTCACCTTAACTTACTGAAGTATTTTCAAAATAGCTGCTTTAAAGTCTGTCAGACAATTCCAACATTTACTCTATCATCTATTGATTTTCTGTTCCTCTGTAGTTGATATTTTTCTGCTTCTTTATACATTGGATAATTATTTTATTGTATTCCGTGTATTTTGAATATTGTATCATGAGAGGGAGAAAGAGAGAGAATATCAGGCAGACTTAGCACTGATCACAGAGCCCAGTGTGGGGCTCTATCTTCTCATGATCCTGATGATCATGACTGAGTGGAAACCAAGCACAAGATTGAGTGCTACCCAATCCCTGTCATTATCAAACTCCACTAAAATCAAATTTCTTCTGTTTTCCACATCACTGCTACAATGCACAAATCCAGAGTCAAAGAGAATAAAATGTTAAAGAGACTTTAGAGGTCATTCAATTTCATTAGTTTCTGACGCCCTTCCTCCCTCATTTGTGTTTGTCTGGTTAACTTTAAGATGCAGATCAAGTGTTGGCTTGAGGTTGAGTTATCTGTTAGATGTTCATCTTTTGTTTATCCTTCCAGTGTTCTGGAATGACTGCTGAAGAATTCTTATATGACTAGCTGTGACTTCTTTCAAGGATTGTGTCTTTTTCATCTGTGAAACTTCAATGTCTAGAAGAAAGCGAATATTTCATAAAAGGTTGTTGAATGAAGGAGGAAAAAAAGAAATTAAAATTTATTTAGTTTTCACTTTATAAATATTTTTCTTATGTAATCTGCACAAGCTTAAAAGAACATAATTGTATAAGACATGTTTTGCAAGTTACTATCCTTCACACTTCCTGTTCATAAACCTTGCTAAAGGTGAATTGCCCTAACCCATGGTCCCTGCTGTCACAAACAATTGGATCAGGGTGGGTATTTACTCAAGTTCAGCTGATGCAAACACTGACAACCATCCTACGACTGGAAAGAAAAATAGGAGTTAAGTCAGTCACCGTAAACTTTTAGGAACTTTAGAATTAGGAAACCAAGAAGATAATGTAGCCAGCTGGAGCCAGAAAGCCACATACAATTGGGACCTGGGTGACAACAACCAAACTAATATAAATTAAAAAAAAAAATTATAGGGAGGAGATAATGAATACATACAGATAAATAAGATGCTTTGGGAGCTTGGGAGAGAGGCCATGATGGGAGAGAGAGAGAGGAAGGGTGAGAGAAAGAGAGAGGCAAAGAGGGAAAGAGAGAAATAGATTATTTCTTACCTGCTTGCCATTTATAGCTCCAAATAACTGACTACACATACAAGAATTCTTAAACTTAGATTTTCTTGGAACCCAGAGCATACTTCTTAAGAAGAGCTTTCTTAAACTTCCTTGAGGTCATCTCTATTGCTCACAATCTCCTAGTCAAAGGAGACATCATAACATAAAACCATTAGCTTCCCTTCTTTTCTAGCAAAATCTAGATTTATCCTGATCATTTTATCCTCCTCCACATCCTTCTCCCTTCAGAGAAGTTCAGTAGTATCACCAGCTCCAAGGGGGTGGATTTTATTTGCTTTGAGCAAAATACCATAGATTCCTCACTTTGCCAATGATAGGATTATGGAGGGAAAAGGTTGTAATTCTGGCCAATAAGATGTGAGAGGTATTCAACTGAGGGGGCTTCTAGGAAAAGGCTTTCTTTAAAACCAGGAGGACAACTGAAATAGAATGATATTCCACCTCTCTACTTCTTCCACTAGACATTGTTTTTTCTGCACATGGTGTTTACAAATGTGACAGCCATCTTAAGATCATGACAGGGGCTAAAAGAACATACTGAGACTGTCAAAATAGAAAAATGGAAATTGATGATCTTAATGATGCTGTTTGCTGGCTTCATTTTACCAAATTGGATTTGTCCTACACTACATTGCCTCTGTATTATTTAAACCAGCTGAAGATCATTTTCCTATTACTTGCAGACAAATTGTCCTACTTAAAACACTAGTCTACAGATAAAAATGATTGAGAGAAAGGTTATGGTGACTTTTCTAGTTTTTTTGGCCCTAACCAAGACTCAAACCCAAATCTGTCTAGCTCAACCCAGGAGAGGAATGTTAAGAACCCCTTATTTACAGTGCTCTGTTATATACTATTATTATAGTGTGTTGATATTTCTTTTTCCATAACCACACACATCCTTCATTAAAAATAAGAATAACGCTTGTCAGCAGTAACTGATTAGTAGAGAGTGAATTCCAAACTCTCCAGCATGACACTGGATCCCCCTGGGGATCATATATTTATGTTGATTCCCAGCTGTCCAATCCAATCTCCCTGCATCTTTTGAATCCATTTCTGTGTTTCTCCTTATTCCATCTTTTACTAATAGCCACAGGGTGAAAGAGTGGGACAACCAAGATCCCTGATCTCATATTGGAACAAATCTGAGGTATAACCCGCACTCCAGAATCACCCATCAGGATCATCCAATACTAAGTGGGAATTTTACCCAAGATTTCTTTTTATTTTTTTTTAATATTTTATTTATTTATTTGACAGAGAGAGAGATCACAAGTAGGCAGAGAGGCAGGCAGAGAGAGAGGAGGAAGCAGGCTCCCTGCCAAGCAGAGAGCCTGATACGGGGCTCTATCCTAGGACCATGAGATCATGACCTGAGCCAAAGGCAGAGGCTCAACCCACTGAGCCACCCTGGGTGCTCTTTACCCAAGATTTCATCCTTACTTGGCTTTATTTCCTTCCTGTCTTGTTTCTTCTTAAAAAAAAAAAAATCACTTAAACACAATTTCTCAGCTCAGAATCTGTTTTTAGGGAACACGCAGACGTATCCTATGTTCCAGTCACTCTGGACTAAACTTATTGCTCAGGCAACTTTGTCCTTCTTTGCCTGTGCTGATGCTGTTTCTCTTGACTGGGAAGCCTCTGCTTCTCATGTCTGTGTGGCCATACTCTGTAACTGCAGAGTACTCAAGAATTCAGCCTTTGTGGCCAGACTCATGATTTGATTGGGTTCAAATCATATACTTTTTCCACTTCGAACCTGTGTGACCTTGGGCAACTTACCTAAGCTCTCTGTGCCTCACACTATGCACAGATGGATAATACTTCCTCTCAGTATTGTTAAAGGATTCAATGAGAGAGGGAATATAAATATAAAATGCTCACCAAAATGTGCTCTTCTACATCACTCTTTCTCCTCGTTGTTCAAATTCATCTTCCTCCTCCTGTATTATTAATAATATTGTTATCGGTATTATTTTTTAAATTATCTGCCCAAATTTTAACTCCCCTTTGATGTCTTCTGTATTCGTTTCTACGTATGCTGAGACAATTACTGACTATGCTCTATACTTTAGTCCATAATCTTATAAATAATGTGTACACACATTCATTAATTTATTCAACAAAATTCACCATGAAGGCTACAAGCCTACCCAATTTTTATTGATACACCCTGCTTGTTTTTCTTCCATTGTATATACAGCTGCTCCTTTCTTAGCCTGCATACACACTCCACTCCTATTGCCAAAGTGAAGACTTTGTACTTGAAAATTTCCTTTGTTTCTCTCTCTTTACAGTAAGTTTCATCAGCTGACACTCATGCTTTTTTATATCTTATATTAAAATAACCCTTTCTTAGTGTCATATTCCTCTGTAGCTCTGATTCCAACTGTCTGCTCCCTACCCAAGTAGGAATCTTCAAAAAGTTGGATGACACTGCTATTACAATATTATTCCCACATTTCCCTAGAAATGACTCTCATGAAGATCAACAATGACTTCAATGTTCTGCTACCAAAGTTCACCACCGTTTCACTCCTTTCTTTGTAGAAATAGTTTCCTCCCTTTTTTTCCCCACCTTATGACATTAATCTGGTTCTTCTCCCACCTAACCTGCCACACCTTCTTTATTTATGCCTTGTGGGTTTCTCCTTCTTTTCAGCATGTTCTTTAAAAGAAGGAATGCCTCTGGGCTGAGATCCTAAGCCCCTTTCTCTTCCATGTCCACACAATCTCCCAAGGCAATGGCAACAGTCACACAAATTTAAATACCCTCCAGAGGCACCTTCCATTTATTATAATAATGTTTCTCCTTCCAGAAAACCAGAAACAATGATGCTAACTAGAAGCTATTATCCATTTCTTTAAATAGAAAAAAATTATAATGTGTTATGTATCAATCTCAAACTCACAATTTTCTAAAACATAATAAAATGATTATATGCAAGTAATAAACTATTATACTAAAATAAAAAGTGTTTTAATAGTTCCTCCTGGTCAGCAAACCATTAAAATGATGTTAACAGGTACCAACTTAGTCTTCAGTAGCATAATTTCTCCACTATCTGAGTAACACATGATCCAAATTCTGTACCAGTTGTTAACACTCAGAAAATTCCAGAATATTTGCCTATGTACATGTCTTCTTCCTTGTACTGTCCCTGTATGTCTGACATCTTCCTACACTCGACTTAAATATATGGCCCCTCATGCTCTTGTTCTCACGGCCTTGTTATCCTACACACACACACACACACACACACACACACACCTACTTCCTTCCCTCCTATTCTTCCCAGATTTAATCAAAGTCATCATCCACCAAAATGTTTAGCAAAAAGCAAAAGTCTAAAGATCCCTCTATTTCTCCTTCTGTCAATCAGTAAATCCATCAGTAAATCCTGTCTATTGTATTTACAAAGCATACCTTATATTAATCTCTTTGCCCACCTCCACTAGAGGTGGAGTGGCATATTCCATGAGGTCCAAACAGCGATTTTTACTAGTCAATGTCACCAAAAAAGACTTCAGACTCACCTCCTTGTGTTGACTCATGCTTCTCTGACACATTTTCCATTCAGCAGCCAGAGAGCATAATTTACTCAGAATATTCCAAAGACTTCCCATTTCTCATGGGATAAAATACAAATTCCAAAGTCCACGTTGTGTAAGGGAGAAGGGTCCTAAAGCCTGTTCCCTCTATATTAGTATTCACCCCAACTCAAAGCTCCCAGAGTTGCTGAAACTTTCCACAACTCCAAGGCTCCACAGAACATACTGTGAAAATTCCTCATTTTCAATATGTAATTAAAGTGTAAAAAATCATTCAAATGCTCAAAAATTATGGTAAGGAACAATATTATAAATTAACATTTACAATATAAAAGATGTAAAATTTGGAATAAATCTAACAAAACTGTGTCTAAGGTGTCTGAGACCTTTACCAGACTATTGTTAAATTTATACAAATAAAAAAAAACCTTCGATGGAGAGAGACATGACCACGTTAAAAGACTAAATACCATTAAAGTGTCATGTATATATATGTGTGTGTGTGTGTGTGTGTGTGTGTGTATGCAGATAGATTTTAAATGCAATTATAATAAAAGTATCAATGGAAATTTTAAGAAAACTGAAAAAAATTGATCCTAAAATTCATAGGGAAATTTAAATCCAAGATAACCAAGAATATTTTCAAAATGAAGAAGGAGGGGGACTTAGTAACCAGATAATAATATTTATATAAAGGCATAGCTATTAAAATATGAGATAAGACTGAATGGCTAAATAGATCAGCATCCCATAGCCAGGTGATAGGCCTGGATATATGGTGTAGATGTGCATGTATATAATTTGGGGATATAACGTGTAGCTGAATATTGATGTGTAACAGATCATCAAATATATTTTTGTTTACTTACTTACTAATGGACTAACTGAACACATGAAAGGGGAAGATTATAATTCTGTTCATTTTAGCCTATCTAGGCAACTCCAATTAAGTGGCTGTCCTACTTTAAAATTCCTTCTTTAGCAGAAAGGGGACAAAAAAACATCTAAACAAGAGTAGAGCAAGTAGAAAAGAGAAAGAGAAAAGGCTCATTAGAAGAAATGTGTGGATTTAGATTCGCAGGCAAGGTGAATAGCTTACAAACCTGCAAGCTGACTGTGGGGTGACTCTAACTTCTGTACATACAACTAAATGGGGTGATTTTGTCACAACTAGTATAGAGAGTACATCATCACATAACTGAAGATCACATGCAGTCATGGAAACAACCAGAGTTTGCAGTCAGACAGAGCCAAGTTCAAATTGTCAGGATGTGACTTGTGACCAGTCACTGAAACTCTTTGAAACCTGATTTTCTTATCATTAAATTCAGGAGGTTAAGAGGCAGCAGAACATAGCAATAAGGAGTGTGGCTTCTAAACCCAATGCCCTGTATTCAGATCCACTTTGCAGCTGTGTGAACTTGAGTGAATTCTTTAACCCTTCTGAGAACCACTTTCATCCACCATAGAATTGAGAAATAAGTATACCTACTCCACAGGCTCTTTAGAAAGGTTAAATGACTTAATGTATCTAGAGCACAAAGAAGAGAATCCAGTCCATAGGGCGCTTTGGGTGTGGAAATTATTAACAATAACAATAGCTAACAATAGCAAGTAGAACTTAAACTCCATGTGTTATGATGAAGGGTAAGTAAAAGGACATATAGCAAGTTTCAGGCACAGTGCCTAAAACATCCAAAAGGGCCTATAAATGCTATGTCCTGCCTTTCCCTTACACTGTCCTCAACAGGACCAGATGCTACTCCAGGGGTGGTGAGTTCCCCATCAACAGAAGTGTTCCAGCAGAAGCTGGTTAGCCACATCTCCTGTATGTTACAGTGAAGCATTTGAAACTTGGTAGAGACTACGATTAGGCAATCCCTGAGCTCCCCTTCAAATTAAAGATTCCATGATTAAGTTGGAAACTTTGGAAAGTCTGTCAAAGGGGAATTGTGGGTAACCAAAACTTTCCTGAAATTTCCAGCTTGTTTTCCAGGGTAAATGCAGTCCCCATCTCCCTACACAGAACACCAAATAGTAACACACACATACACACACACACACACACACACACACACACACGCATGTACACAGAGGCATCATTCATATGTCATAACATAAATCTTTTCACCACAATGACCATGGTTGTCAGTGAAAGAAATACTCTTGTTCAGTCCAATGCACTTGGGTAGCCCAAATAAACAATAGTATAATACCCAGCATTTATTCAGCACCCTTTGGGGCAAAGGCTCACACTTTATACATATTTCTCGTTTATCATGGCCACATTCCTGGGAGACAGGCTGCCCTTCAGAGAGGCAATGGCATTGGGCTTTTTGATTTCAAGCCTGGCTGGTGGAGAGCCGCTGTTGCCTGCATGTAAGAACGTGCAGTACTTAAACATCCTCCAGCCTTCTCGGGCCCAGCTAAGTGGCCCTTCGTGACAGACTTCTGATGCCCCATTGGGACCCAAAGTGCCTCTGGCTTCAGATGTTTCTTGTCACCACCTGGGCTCCTATCCTTGTGGGTTAAAAACCACCACCAGGCTCTAAGGAAAATCTTTGTGCTGTTTCAGCAACAGTGCCTCCTTGAGGATGCTACAGCACTTGCCTCCAGTTAGGGAGCAAGCTCAGGAGCTTTGGAGGTCAAAATGAATCTCACTTGACCCATGCCACTTACTAGCTCTGTGACCTTTGGGGAAATTACTTAACTTCACTTAGCCCTTTGACCTAGAAAACAGGCCCTCTAAGATATAATTTTCTATCTGTTAGGACACTAATGTGAAATCAAGCGTGCAAATACCCCTGCATGTAGTAGAGTTTGAATAAAAGTATCTATTATTTTAGAGACACCATTTTACCTCCAGGCCCCTGATCTTACTGTTTCTATACATCCTGTGTTATGAGTTGAATTGCGTGCTCCCCACCAAAAATCATTCATGAGTTGAAGTCCTAACACACAGTACCTCAGAATGTGACTGTTTTTGGAGAGGGGGTCTTTAAAGAGGTAACATTAAAATGAGGTTATTAGAGCAGATGGAGTCCTTGTAAGAAAGACCCAATATGGCTGGAGTCCTTATAAGAGATGTTGGAGCAGATACACAGAGGGAAGACCATGTGAAGACACTGGGAAAACATAGCTATCTCCTGTCCAAAAGTAGAGGTTTCCAAAAAACTAACACTCAGACTTCCAGCCTCCAGAATTGTGAGACAATAGGTTTCTATTGTTTAAGTGACCCAGTCTGTGGTACCTTGTCATGCAGCACTGGTAGGCTTCAGCTGAAGTCTACAACCATAATCCCCAAAACTCAGATCAGGAGATCCCTTGAAAGACAAAGTGAATCATGTGCCAAGGTTCAGGAGAACACTTAAGGAATCCTTAAGAATGCTTAAGAACAGTTGTGACTCACAGAAAGATAGTTGGATAAGCCTCTTGGTGAGAAAACAAAATCGAAGCCATTTTGTCTGTTGGAGGATGAATCAGAAAGTTCATCAACTTTGCATCAGAGGTCAGAGAGTGAATCTCACTTCTACCAGCATCCAGCTGTGGGAAACTTGATAATCATTTATCTCTACATGCTTTGATTTTACTCTAGTAAATACACGTATCTTCTGCACCAGACCCTCCTTACAAGTTAACAATCCTTCAATATTCAAGGCATAGCCTAGTTACCCACTGATAATAGACAAATTTTAAGTGTTCCTTAGTTGTGTGGAACTCAAAGATTCTATTTGGAGTTATTCTCAAACCTTCATTTCAGATTAGGCAAAAAGACAAATCCACTTTTCAATAAATATTGTTATTAATACAGAAGAGATGGGGTGTCCTAGAATCACAGCAAAAGGAGCATTTGTCTCTGCATTTTCTATGCAATTGCCTACACAGGGGTAGACAATAAATAATGTTTTAATAGATAGCCAGATCTCATCCTATGTATTTTATAAGGCTAGTATAAAATAAATGTTGAACTGAATCACGTACACATTTCTTGAACTAAATATTCAGAAAAACAATATTTCTGGAGACAAGACGATGTTTTTTGAGGATCAATATTTACCACACCAAACATAGCACAAAACCTGTTGCTACCCTATAGACATTCATCTATGACAGGAAACCTTAAAACTTCTCAAATTTTGTCTCTGCCCACTTTGCTTTAATAAATACCCTCCCCTCTAATTTAGGAAATACATAGGGATCCTTATGCTTTTCCTAAGACAACTCTCTGACATTTTATGTGTTGCCATGTTCTGGTTATAAGAATAATTCAATCTTCTCTTAAAATAATTTTCTACTTACCTTGTGAGTTTTGAGAATTAATTAACATATTTTAAGTTCTATAGTTTTATAAAAGGAAATTTCCATAAAAATTCCATGTTGTTATTATGTCCTGATTCCATAAAAATTGTCAGAAACATGGGACACCTGGCTGGCTCAGTTGGTTAAGTGTCTGACTATTGATTTCAGCTCAGGTCATGATCTCAGTGTCGTGAGATTGAGCCCCAAGTCTGGCTCCATGCTGGGCATGGAGTCTGCTTAAGATTTTGTCTCTGTCTCTCCCTTTATGCCTCCCTGCTCATTCTCTCTCTCTCTCTTTCAAAAACAAAATGTGATGAATAAAGAAGTGTCTTTACCTCTAAAGACAATTGTAATGTTCCAAGGCAATTGCATGCCTCTGGGACTTCATCACAAAGGCAGAGTAACTCCTGTCTCACATTTACTCAGGTGTGCTGAAGAATCTCACAAACCAACCTCAAATAGGGGAAAAATCTTGAGTTTGGTGCTCAAAGAGCTCCACATCCATTTCTAAGCTAGTTACTTGCTAATTTTGGCATCTAATGGACTCTCAGACCCATTCTTAACTGGTAAGATGGAAATAGCAGTAAAATCAACCTTACAGGACCACTGTGAAAATAAACCAATGGCTGAGTTCCAGGTGTACATGGCAGGCTAGAGTGTGTGACCCCCTCCCCATTTAAGAACAGATTCGTTTAGCAAAAAGCTAGAAACTTCAGTTATTAATCATTATTCTCCCCTCTAGATACCAGAGTGGTGACTATCTGATTAAATCCCTGGATATATATGAAGCTCTCACTAAACACTACACATAGTGACTGTGCTTAGAATCTCCTAAATTAGCCAAAAGGGAAGCGTAGCCACCAGGTGGTACCTTCAAAAATATGCCAACTGTTTTTAGACAAAGAATTCCAAACAGCAAATAAAAATAGAGGGGCACCTGCGTGGCTCAGTGGGTTAAATCTCTGCCTTCAGCTCAGGTCATGATCTCAGGGTCCTGGGATCAAGCCCCACATCGGGCTCTCTGCTCAGCAGGGAGCCTGCTTCCCTCTCTCTCTCTCTGCCTGCCTCTCTTGTCTACTTGTGATCTCTGTCAAACACATCAATAAAGTCTTAAAAAAAAAATAGAAACACACACATACACATGCACACACACACACACAAATGCATGAAACCTAACCTAACAAAGCTTACAGTTCAGTGGGGAAGACAGATATACACAGGGTAAGTGCATAGATAACATGTTGAGGAGTGATCAGTGATAAACACAGAAAGTGAACAGTGTCAGGTGTGGGTTACAGGTTGCAATTCCAGCTGGAGCAGCCAGAGGTGCCTCACAAGGAAGACTTGTATTTACATAAGTATGTGAGGTAGTGAGGTCTTCAATCACATGTCCCATCTTCTCAGCGACAAGCAGCAAGTGCCATAAGACACTGCCAACCGCATAAAGCCATAGTAGAGAGCTAGATGTGGGAATGTGTGTCCTTCACCATGTCCAGGTTACATCCACCCACTCTCACCTGGAAAATGGTCACAGCCCTTTCTGAACTGTTCTCTGTGCTCATCCAGTGGCCAGTGTCCTTGAGAGCTAATAATGCTAAAGATCTTTGAAGACGATGCTCATTTCATGGCCAAAGGAGCTGTACCTAAACCATTTTAAAAGCAAGAGATTACGGTGAATGTTGAAAATATCAGATTACTCTGTTACATTTTTGCAATCTTTGTTTTTTCAAACACATTTGCACATGACCTGCTGAGATCAGGAGTATAGAGGGTACTGATGGCCAGGTGAATGGTCCTGATGAAATGAGCCCAGGGCACACTGCCAAAGACCCATAGAAAATAAGTGCTCCCAAGCAAAGAACTAGTTTTCTCCAGTTTTTCTCTGGAAAAATGTGTGTGGCTCAGACATCCTATCCCAGGTTAGACTCAGCCCTGGAGGATAAAACACAAGACGTGAGGGATTTCAGTTTCTCATTCCTTCGGCAGAGCCCAAATCTGCAGTCTGGTTAGCTGTCTCACCTGGGCCTGGAGGAGGGGTGAGAAAGAACCGGTTATAAGAAATTTCCCCTCAGGGTTGGGTGGCCTGTGCAAGCTGGGGTTTCTGTGCAGCACGATTGTGGTTTCTGCTAGCTCTGAAGATTGCCAGAACGCTTGCAGGGATTAAAAACAGGAAATCCAATGATCCACATAAATGATATTTTCCTAATGGTAATATTCCGCGCATTTAAAGGACACAAACCCTAGAATTGTGCAGGGAAACGGGACCCCTCCTGGTCTTCCTTTCATGTCAATAGCTTCACTATGTGAGTCCTATGTCATTTTTTTACACCCACTCAACCTGTGACTGTCAACTTCAGCAAGATGGGTGCTCAGAGTGTTGCCTTTACCGCTTGTCCCAAACTTGTGAGGTCATTCTTTGTGTGACCAGCCACTCCCAGCAGCTGCACACTGGAGTCATTACAAAGATTTGGAGTTATGCTGCAAACTCATTGCAATATCAAGCACCCTACTCTAAAAATTCTGTATCTGATTCCACATGCGGGTAGTTAAGTAGGAATCATAGGCAGACATCATGTGGTGGGTTCTGGGGGCCAAGTAAAGCATGCAGTTTGAGTCAAGATACATAATTCTCTGATAAGAATAAAAACCAGCAGGAAATTTTGGGGAGCTGATTTGTACAAATGACCAAGAGCTTTTAAAAATGTTCTTACTCTTTAAATGAGCTAATAATCTACTGTTAGAAATCCACCCTGCAGAAATTAACAGAGATAAATGTATAAAGCAATGCACTGTACTATTATTCATATTACAGGAAAAAAATAGGAATATTCAGTTACAGACAATAATGGATAAGTCTTTATATATCGATAAAATGGGTGATTACATAGCCACTAATGGTAATGTTTTTAAAGAATACATAACACCAAAAATTATGTTATAAATAATGTCATATAAAAAACATTATTAGGGGAGGTGGGTGGGAGGCTGGCCCAACTGGGCGATGGGCATTAAGGAAGGTATGTGATAGAATGAGCAGTGGGTACCATAAACAACTGAAGAATCACCAAATTCTACCCCTGAGACTAATAATACACAACATGCTAACTAAATTGAATTTAAATTTAAATTTCTTCAAAAGGAAAAAAAAAGAAAAACATTAGCATACAAAATTATACATACATAGTAAGATTTCAAATTTCTGTCGTTGGGCGAAGAATTTGTATGCACATGTGTACACATCTGTATGGGTGGTGCCATCAATGATATTCATCCTATTCTTGAATAGAGATGTCCTTTTTCATCATATTACATCACATGATGCCGTATTAGTTCACAGTGGTGTAAGTCAATAGTCAGCACATTCTGGCTCACAGGTCATATAGACAGTCCACTGTCTATTTATGTAAATGCAGTTTTATTAGCTCACAAACAAGCTCATTTGTTTACATATTGACCACACATGTTTTTACACCACAATGAGAGCTGAGTAACAAAGGCAGAGGCCATAGGAGTCTCAAAGCCTAGAACATTTACTATATGGCCCTTGGGGGGGGGGGACTTGCTTATTCCTCATAAAAATGCAAATCAATGATTCTTAATAGGGGGTATTTTACCCCCATAAAAGCCATTTGACAATGTCTGAAAATATTTCTGGTTGTCATCGTGAGAATGCTGGGGGTGGCACTGGTATTTACTGGGGTTAAGATCAGCCATGTTGCTAAATAGCCTACAATTCACAGGACAGCAACCACAGCAAAGAACTGTCCAGCCCAGAAGGTCAATAGGGTTGAGTCTGAGAGACCCTGATGTAGATGAATAATTAAACCAGTCTAATATGCCCATCAGATGACCAGATGTGACCAACCCAAGCCTTTGGAGATCCCTTCATGAGAAGAACTTTTCACTGATACTCCAAAATTTAAGCACCTTGCCAGGGTTTACACAGCTAGTAAGGGCTGAAGGCAACACGCCACCATGTTACTGTAGAAAACTGTAAAGACATGCTGACAGTTTCAGAAGGTTTCAGGGGTGAATCTAGATGAAAATCCATGGCAGATTGTTTCAGGTCCTTCTTTAGTTCTTATGTTTGCCAACTCAGTCCTATGTATACACACCTCCCTGAGAGCTCCTGTCAGAGACAAAATGATGGCCTGGGCCCATGGCCATCCCAACCCAGCATGGCAGTTCTTATATTCTTAAAGTCTGCCCTGAGTTAAAATGATTTCACTCTACATGCCTTGTCCTCATTTCAAAGGCTTCCAAGGCCCCCCTTTTCAGGTTACAAAAACAGTCCTAAAAACCAACTTCTGCCAAATCACAAGTAATTGACTAAATTATGTTTCCTAATCACCCATCTTTCTTTGCCTCTCAGCCGTCAGACCCCTTCTCCTGATGCGTTGTGGGGCCCCCAGCCTTCCAGCCTCTTCTTTGGTGTCATTCTAATTGGCACTAATAGCTTCACTAAAATTCAGGCATCAAAAAGGTCCCACCAATCAGTTTATCCTTTGACCCTGAGTGCTGGCTCCTCCGTCAAGTTCAGGCATTACTAATCCACCTAGTGGTTAGTCCCGACAGCTTGTTTTGTCTGCAGCTTTTCTTCTTCCACTAGAGCTGAAATGACGGCCAGCTGCAGTCATTAAAGTGTCCCTTCCCCTCGCTGACCCATAAACCCGCCATGTGGGGCGGCGTCTGTGACGCCTCATGGCCCTTGCAAGTTGTCTTCCCTGCGGTGACCTGTAAGGTGAGTCTATTCCTGTGATCCCTCCCCTCACACTAGCCCTTTCTTCCTTACACCTGGAAGGTGAAAAGCCAGACTCCTTTGCTGAGCCCTCATTTTCATCACCTTTGTTTCTGTCCCAGGGTGAAAGATTAGACAGGTGATAAGAGCGAGGTCACCACCAGTGCTGTCAGAAAGTGGAAAACAAGGGGCCTTGGAGGGGGTGGGGCTTACGAGGATTTTTTGTGTGTGCTGTGCCTGCCCAAGCTAATCCTCCTAAAGCCACACCATAAACAAAATGTCCTCCTTCTTGGAGAAAGTAATGCACTGGACACCTAAAGAAGGAAATTTATGGCTCCACTATTCTCCTCCTTAGAGTAGTCAGCCCGCTCACACACAGGGGAGCATCCTTGTCTTTTCCTCCAAACTCAGAGAGATTCAGTTCTTTGCTGAGTTCTTTCCACTAGTGCACACTATCATTACAATCCCTAACATCCTCTGTGAAAAATGTTGCATGGCAGAATGTTTGAAAACATTATATTGTCCTTGTAGTAATCCTTTGGGGCAAGTGGTGTTTTGACTTCTGACAAAGAGTTACTGGCATCCCATGCACTGGAAAAATGATGATGGGAATCAGGGTCTGAGTTGGAACCCAGGTGGCAGCACTGCCAATTTATCTAATGTAATCATAGAAGCAATATTTCTGCTGACTCTTTAAGAAGGGGAAACATTTAGTTTGATGAAACAGGTAAAAGTCGTGAAGAAAGGCGTTCAGGGAAAAGTAAGATCACGAGTGATAGTAAGGAAATTCCTAGAGGTCTTCCTTGCTCACTGCTCACCACCCCAATCTCTCAAAAGAAGGACTATCAGGAAGGTTGGAACTACATGGACTTTAGACTCAGAAGGGACTGGATTCTCAGCCTTTATTACTAACTTGGATGAATTGCCAGACTGTTCTGGATGATTTCTTCACGGCCCAGAGGGTATCAACACCCTCCAAACAGTGGCACCAAGAGCTGTTTGAGACAGGTTTTATTTCATTTTTTTTATTTGAGGTAAGGTTTTATTTCATTTATTTCTCCCAGCAGCCCTAAAGTTAAGAACTGTTGTAATCATCCCTGTATTATCCACGATATAATTGAATTATAAAGAAGCTGGAAAATGTAGCTAGCCAATGGTGGAGAAAGATTTGGACCTTTGTAAATAGATCCCAGCACTCAAATCCCCACTGTCCCTTCTTCCTGCCTCCCAGCCTCAGAAAGAGCCTCCTCCTCTTTCACCCTATTTTCCTCTGCCTTTTTCAGCCCTTCTAATCCTAGCAAGAGTCTTCCCAACAAAACTTCTGACAAAAAGCTTTACTCTGAAATGGAGTTCAGCGGATCACTGGTAGGCTGATATCTGCTGTGGATTCCATTGTCTTTCCTCCTTGAAAGAGTTCTGCTTTCATAGATGGGAGTGGAGATAGAGACACAATTATGCAGAGTTTGGTTAAAAATCAATCTAATTAGAGTTAATTAATTAATCAAATTAGATACCCAAACATATCTTGAGAATGAACAAAATTCTAAGCATGACTCTGAAAGACAAGAAACATATAAGCCAATAGGGGGCATGAGGCATATACAGAAAGACCCACACAGGCGTGCACGCACATGCATGTGCACGCCTACATCCAGATGAAAGAGATCAGCATGGAGAACAGAGAAGTGATAGGAGAGGCTGAAGCAACAGGGAGGCATAAGGAGAGGTTTTTACTATAAACCAGGAAAGAGGTAGTGATACCAGTGAGGATGGAGTGAGGCAGAGTGATTTGAGAAACAGTAAGTATATGGACGTCTGGGCCAAGGGGGAGTGGGAGAAGGATGATGAATGCCACAAGGCTCTGCTTTAGGAACCTGGGTGGATTCACTGAGAGAAGGGCTTAGTTGGAGCCACATTTGGGACAAAATTGAGGGAAGAGGTAATATGGACATAAAATGATGAGCTTCATTTTTGACATCTTAAGTGTGACACAAATCTGATCGCCCATGGTGGGCATGTCCTTCAGCAATTAGATGCCTTACTCTGGAGATCAGACGGGAGGTGGGGCTAAAGATGAAAATATGGGACCCATCAACTAACAAAGAGAAGACTAATGGCTTGAGCCTTATGAACCCTGTTCTTTGGCACTTTCTAGGAATTAGCTGTCTGCTGTGTGTACAGATTAGCTCCAAGGAATGGTTAACATGAGTGACTGTCAAACAAAGTGCTTCGCAAAATGAAAACGCTGTAAGAAAGCCAGCAGATCATCTCCTGGATGACAGGGACAGTTATATACACCTCTATGCTCGAGAGCCACTGCGCCGACTCTGCTTTTTTCTACTTAAGCCTGAATCCTCTCAGAACTTCCCAAAGAAGGCACATCATCCTGTTTCATATTCTACCAAAGGCTTTTAAAAAATATCAAAGAAATTGCCAAATTGATCTGGGACAGCCTCATTGACTTTGATAGATTCTTGCTTTCTTTTCCTGCCAACTTTTCTTTTCCAAAATCTTAGCTTTATAAAAATAGTAAATATGGAACATTAATAATAGTGATACCTAATATCTGTTCTTTTCATGTTCTAAGGTCTGTGCTAAGCACTTGACA
Organism: Mustela putorius furo; assembly: GCF_011764305.1. Lineage (NCBI taxonomy): Eukaryota > Metazoa > Chordata > Mammalia > Carnivora > Mustelidae > Mustela > Mustela putorius. The sequence goes on from NW_025421273.1 coordinate 19,454,070, forward strand.
TGAATTATTTGATTTAATCATCATAAAAATCAAATGATTTTGAAGTATCAGCTATTACCACCACAATGTTGTGTAACAAATCACCTCAAACTCAGTGGTTTAAACTCCCCATCATTTATCAGTGGATTGGCTAGGTTGTGTCTATTGCTAGGCTGAGCTTTTCTGGGAAATTCACCTTATTACAACAGGTCTAGAGTCAGTGTGAGCGGTTCTGTTGTGTATCTCTCCAGACTGCAATCCAGACCATAGGGAGAGGAGGAACAGGTATCCAGAAGTTTTATTTCATTTATTTCTGCTAGGCTTGAAACTAACACCACTTTTCTTTCACTCACATGACATTGGCCAAAGCAAGTCACATGCCCAAGCTTCTGCCTGCAATGGTATAGAAGGAAAGAGTTAAAAAAAAATAAAATGGGATCTTGGGGCCCCTGGGTGGCTCAGTGGGTTAAGGCCTCTGCCTTTGGCTCCGCTCATGATCCCAGGGTCCTAGGATCGAGGCCTGCATCAGGCTCTCTGTTCAGCAGGGAGCCTGCTTTCTCCTCTCTCTCTCTGCCTGCCTCTCTGACTACTTGTGATCTCTGTTAAGTAAATAAATAAAATCTTTTTTAAAAAATGGGATCAATTGATTCATCTATCACAATTGACTATTTTTATCATTCCCATTTTAGATATAGGATTCTGCATAGAGAAATGTTAAGGGTCATGTTTCATCCTTTCATTTCTTCATCCGTTTACTTACTTTTACTTCTCCTAAAAACTATACTTTTCCAGCTCTTATTACCAAACCTGCTGAAACAGACATTCCCGACACAATCCCCATCTTAGAGGATCCCACAGTGTGTATTTTAGGAAGGGCTGCTTTACAGACAAATCCCTGCAGCATGGGACAGCAGCTTCTAAAGAAGTGTCCACAAGATGCTAGAGAAGGAAAGGGTTAACTTGCTCTGTGTGGAACAGTTGAGAAAACTCTGTAGGTGGAGGAGATGATGGAAGAAGTGGATCTTTGAGAAAGAGGACATATTTTTATAAAAGAAGGGAGATAAATAAATTATAAATAGAGTCATGATAAGGTGTGTCTAAACAAATGAGAATACATGAAAGGATAGGCAGAGAAATGACATTCTCATTGCAATGTAGAGTTTGAATAGCAGGAAGAGATATGCAAGAAAGAGGGAGACATCTATCAAAACCATTGAGTTCTGAATGAGAACACCAATTTTAGCATGTGTGCATGCACAAGTGTAAACACACACACAGACACATAAAGACACACATTTACATACATGTACACATACCGACATGCACACATGTACATACACAGAGAGACATGTATAGATGCACACATTCATATATACATACCTATGTATATAAACAGACACACACACACACACACACACACACACATGCACATCAACAATCATAGATATTTTTAGAAGAAAGAACTAAAAAACCAACATGGAAGCAATTTTAAGCACTTTCTCTAATTGCTCACCTGCTGGCCCTGTGGGATAGTATTTCAGCCAGGGCATCACAGAGAGTGAAATTCACCCCCTGACCCTAGCCACTTCTCACTCTTTTTCAGGTATGCTTCAGTCTCACAGAAGTCCCCCTTACCTTCATCTTTGAGTTCAGAGTGACACCTCTGTTTATAACTGTGTCAAAGTGGCTATGTCATAACGTCAGGCAGACTTAAAAGGCTAAAGTGTCACCATATAATGCCCCTTCAGAATGCTAGGGACCAACACTGGTGGAGCTATGGCACTGGACAGGAGAGACAATAACAATACATAAATTTGCTGAGTGTGTTTTATGTGCCAAGTGTGGTACTAAATACTTTATATATATTTCCCCAAATATTCCTCATAGTCTTAGAAAATAGGAAAAAAATCCAAAAAACAACACAAAGTTTCATTTTTTTCCCCAAGAAATACCTACTGTTTATTAAGTACTCAATTGTGTCTGATTTCACAGCTGAAAAATCTTTCATTAGACCAGACCAACTTCCAAGAACACATTGGTCTTGATCCTGAGTGTTTTAGTAAGCAAGGGAGAGGGTTTAATAGAAAGTTGAGGGTGGTGCAAAGCCCAGCTTTGAACCCCAACTCATCCACACCCCCTGAGCAACACTGGGCATATCCCCTAACTTCTCTGAGCTTCCGTTTTCTGATATCTGAAGTAGATATCATTAAAACTACTTTGGAGCTTACTGTGGGGACTAAATGAAATGATATACGGAAAATGTCATTAGATTTAAGCAGCACAACTTGATTTGGGATTTGTGTACACTGTGATTTTCTCCTGACGCTCGTCTTGAAAGAACTGGGAGAGGAGGGAGAGCCGCAGGACAGAGAAGGAGATGGAACTATGAAAGAATGTGACCCAAGTGAATGTGCAAAGTCAGCCCAAATCCCAGGGGAGCTTTGGAATTTCTAGTCTGCCTTGAGATAAGAAGACAAGGCTTTGGTACTCCTGCTCCAGCCAGTCAGTGTCCATTAGATGGTGGAAAAGAAGGGCTTAATACCCAGACTCTTTTGAGCAAGGTGACTTTCATCACTGATGGGTAATCTCCCACAGAAGTTGCAGGTGTGAGCTATTAGCTGAAATGCCCACAGAACCTGAACCATGAGAGCATTAACCAAACTAGGTAACGGGACTCCGAGGTACCTGATTGGCGCCAACAGCATCAGTACAACTCACACTTTGCATCATTCAGATTTATTTTAATACTAACATTGGGTTTATTATTATCATGTTGCAGTGAACTGCAAAATTTTGTGGGTCACCATATCAGGTGGTCTGTTTCCTCACAATGAACCATACGGGAGAAAGAGGATAGAGCATAATGGAGTGATGATAGATGTTAGAGTGGTTCTGAAGACCAGTGTCTCTAGTTTCAGATACTTGGCCTCGAGGTTTGATTTTCTCTTTTACTTGCTACAAAATCTCTGAGATCTAGTTAAGCAGGTTTTGTTTCTTCTTCTATGGAATGAGGACATTAATTGTACTGAGTAGAATAGTGGGTCAACCAAATATGTATTCACCTGAAACTTAAGATTATGTGACCTTATTTGGGATAAGCATCTTTCAGATGTAGTTAAGATAAGGATATCTGAGTGAGATCATCCCAGACTAAGGTGGCAGCACTAAACCCAGTGATGGAATGATAACCGTCCTTTTATAAAGATGCAGAAAAGGAGACAACAGAGTCGCAGAAAAGGAGACAACAGAGACACAGAAGGAAAGCCCATTGTGAGGACAGAGACAGAAATGGGAGTGCAGCCACTAGCCAAGGAGTGCTAGGATTGCTGGCAAACATCAGAAACTAGGACAGAGGCATGGGGTAGAGTCCCCATCTGAGTCTCTACAGGAGCCAGAACTGCTGACACCTTGATTTTAGACTTCTGGACTCCACAACTGTGCAAAAATAGATTTCTCTTATTTTAAGCTAACCAGTTTGTGACGATTTGTATTAGGAAATTCATACAATAGCCATCTGAGATTGTGGTGAGCATCAAATTAGTTAACACAAGTAAAATACGTAAGACAGAGGCTGGAGCATTCTAAGAACTTTTAAAGTGTTTGCTTTTATTGTAATCATTAGAATTGTATAAACACAAATGCACCCAGAGCTCATTGAATATTGTTGATTGTTGACTGTGTAAATCTATTACGCAACTGGAATCAAAGTATCAATTTGAGATCCCACACACAATTCCAAGTAGAAGAATGTCACACATAGATTTGGACTTTTCAAGAATATTTCACTCTTCCTAAATCTTACAATAGATTGGGCATAATGCTTTGCTCTTAGCAATATTTCACTAAATATGGAGCCATTCAAATGGAATTCTACTTGCCTTCTCTTTCTTTAAATACAACTCCTTGAAAATAGATGCAAGTTCCTTGAGGGTTTGGGATGTCTTTATGGATATAACCTGAACTGCAGTGGGTTTTAAGCATCTTGCCCTTTCTAAGAGTGAATGTCTGCATGTAGTGCATGGATAATACCAAGCAAAAACATGTTAACAAGCCAACATTTCCGTGGTTCCATATTCTATTCCTTGCATGCTGGATTTTTATGGAGATGAGGGGTTGAAGTGGAAGGAAATCTGAAAAAGTTCAAGGAAAAAGAGGTTTCCTTAGAAAACTGTCTCTGCTTGCTTGCTTTCTTTCTTTCTTTCTTTCTTTCTTCTTCTTTTTTTTTTAATCTGCCCAATAGTAGCCGCCTTACCCTCTTTCCAAAGTGGTAGAGATTATTTAGGTAAACTCAGTTATTAGTAGTAATGAAGGTCTCAATTCAAAACCCTCTTTTGGGTAAAGTGATTCAGCATGAGAAGTGTTATGTTTGATTTCTTCTCACTGTAAAATCCAGATTTTGTATGGCTATAATGTTCCCTTTACAGGAAGGCTGGCAGGGCCAACAGTTAAGTCTAGTGCAACCATGCCTAATGCTATATCCTGTCATTTTAATGCCCTCCTCCCATTTCTTCCTTTGCCTGCCTTTCTTCCATTACACTTTGCCTTTTAAGATAAATTGAAGGATCATTCTTACCCTAGGATTTAGAGTTTCTTAGCTTTGTTTTTGGATATGAACAGAGACACTAAGGCTATTTTATTTTATTTTATTTTATTTTATGTTTACCAAACCTGTATCATGTACTTCATCAGGCAGTGGGCTCCTCTGTGCTCTTTCCAGAAAATTAAAAACATAAATTAAGCATAAATGGCCAAAGCCACAGAACAAGCAAGGCCTTCTTAGTGTCCACAGAGAGGAGTTCTATTACCACCATTTGCTTTAGAGAAGGGGGAAGTTACCTGTAATTCTTGTTCTCTTGAAGGTGTGTGTTTTATAATAGGTCCCCATTCACCACCCTGCCTTCCCCAAGGAGTTCTTAGCTGCTTGATTTTTTTGGCTGCATGAGAACTGTCAGTGAGGGGCTAGCACATTCTTATGACCCCTGGGGTAGATACATTGCAGTTCTAGCAGGAGTTTATACTCTCTTCGTGTTTCTGGATTTTAATTTTGCCTCAAGATGTATGTTAAAAGAAGTCCTGTCTGATGAGAATAAATCTGCACTTAAGGGGACAAAGCTTCCCTAAGATGCCATGTCTTTATCAATACAAATCCCCCTCTTAAAATACATAAGATATATGGAGAAAACGTGAAAACTTTTTTAAGATCCCAAGCTTCCCCGAGCTTCTTTCCTATTACCATGAAACTGAACCATGCAGACTAATATACTATATGTAAGGCAACATCTTGGTCTCTCTCCTTTCCCAGTACTAAAACCTTCTTGAAACAGGAGTGAGTGCCAATTCATTTCAATCACCTCAACATCTCCTACTGATGGATAGTGGCTGCCTGTTAAGGAGCAGTTGAGGCCAGGTGCAGACTCAGCAGGAAGCAGTGTGGTGATTGATCACTGCCTCAGGGAAAGAGGAGGAAGTGGCAGCACGTATGCCATGTATTTGCCATTCCTGGTTAAGGACTGTCTTATTCATCTTTGTATCCCCGTGCCTAGCATGGTGCCTGGCACAGAAGGGTGCTCCGTAAATATTTGTTGTACTGAACTGAACTAACGTTTCCATCCAAATCCTTTTTTCTGAGTTAGAAGGAATAGTGGTGGTAAGGTCTTCATCTATTGGTGGGAAGTAATGGTGGTAGGGGCATGTCCCTCCCAGAGTAGAGTTTTTATGGAGCCAGTAGGTCCAAAGACCCTATAATCTGTTAAATTACTCTGTCATGGACCCAATATCCTGCTACTGTATAAGACTTTTGTGACCATCAGATCTTTGCTATTTCCCTGTTTACCTTTCCAAAGAACTAAACTATGGTTTTTGTGTGCCTAGCTGTCAGATGGTGTCTTGCTGGGACACATCTCTCAGTATCCCAACATGGTTCTGTCTCAGTACTGACAATCAGGAAGATTTTGCTTTTGTAATCTATCTGCTGGGTTCGACCCCTACACTCACTACACCACTTCTGATCTTGGGGCAGGCTTTGGACCCTGGCTTAAAACTAACTTCAGGGCTGTGCTGCAGAAAGACCCACTTTCTGAATCCATCCAACAACACTTTGTTCTGCTACCTTGTATGTCTCCCATCCCCATTGCCATTTACCATCATGCTTCCTTAACTTATCATTTTGGGTACCTGATATCCCCCAAATGGCACAATCCTCATTGCAGTTGATTCAGCAATGAAGTGAATTGTTTACTCAGAGTTGAGACGTACTTGTTCAAGTATCCCTCCACTTAGTTTTATTGAGAAATAATCGACACACATCACTGTATACCTTTAAGGAGCACAGAGTGGTGCTCTGATTTACCTGGATTGTGAAATGATTGCCACAATAGGTTAGTTGACGCTTATCATCTCATATTCATATGATAAAAAGAAAAGAAAAATAATTCTCCTTGTGATGAGAACTCTTAGGATCTACTCTTTTACTTCCCAACATATCATCCAGCAGTGTCAGCTATAGTCATCATGCTTCCCATTCCATTCGTAGTACTTATTCATCTTATACCTGAAAGTTTGTACATTTTAACAACCTTCCTCTAATTCTCGCTCTCTGTCCCCCACTGGATTAAGTCTTATGTCTTTAATCTAGTATCCTTGTGACCCAAGACAAGTTACAGATCTTCTCTGTGGCTTTTTTTTTTTTTTCTCCTCTTCTCTTTAATGAAAAAAATAAACACAGATAACAATAGTACCCATCCCGAAAGTCTGCTGGGATGATTAGTAATGATGCAAGAATTTTGTCTAGCATCTGATAGAAATTCAATAAATAAGAGCAATTATTATTATGATCTCATCCCAAGATATAGGGGATCTTGGGATGAGAATTAGGGGAGCAGATGTACCCTCAAAAGGCATACAAAAGAACATAAGAACAGATATCTAGTTTATCATAACAAAAATATCTGAGACCATATTTGTAAAACAGCAATGACCATCAAAAGACAATCTTATTCTCTAGCATAAAGCCAGAGTGGACTATTTACTAATAGAGCAAAATAGAGTAATTAAAGGGACATTTGAAAAGTATTAATATCCTTAATTTATGTCACCCTTCATTCTTTCTATTCCTTACTTAATCCTCACCACAATGTTCCTATTTGATAGCTGAGGCTATTCAAGTGAAAGGTATTAACCATCGTTCCCATGATTAGATTAGTCCACTAGTTATGGACCACAATCCTGTTCCTGATCTCTTACCCAGTCCTCATTCCAACACACCATGTCTCCTTACAGAGATGTCAGAAAGGAAGGCGTTAGATTTGGGCCCTTCCATGTTAGTTGGGAAAAGCCTAAGAGGGCAAAGCTTGTCGCTTGCACTGAGGATGTTCTCTGCTGCTGCACTAGATGTGACAGTGTTGGGTGTAGATCCCCTACCCACAAGCTCATCCTTTCCACACGGAGCTCCTGGCCTGAGGGCCCTGACAATTGAGGGAGCTTGGTGTCATCACGTCATCAGGTCACAGCCAGGCTCAGAGTGTTGGCCTCTGCAAAAACACACCTGAACAAGCATCAGGGGATAGAGAACACCTCTCCCCACCCTGGTGTGAAGTGTTTGATGGAAGAAAAATAACAAATGTGTCTGCCATGAGGAGGCAAACTTCAGCTGTACCTATTAGAGCAACACTGGCCTTTTTTAAAAGCACCAATAGCCTAACACTTGGGTTTTTCAGCAGCTCCTCAAAAATGCGTTTGAAGAGAGATGACTTCTGAAAGGCAGTGTCTGGAAGCAAGTTGCCAGCCTTCCAATGAAGGGAGGTTACTTACCAGCTCTTTTCAACAAGCTGATAACCCTGTCCTTACTCTATGACTTTCTATGCAGAGTATGATGGTTGCCCTGCCTCTCGTGGTTTCAGATCAGAGATCAAAGGACAGAGATCTCTTGTTCGCCATGTAAAAAACAAAAAAACAAAAACAAAAAGCAAAAAATAAAAACAAAAAACCACTTGAACTAGTTTCAATTCATAGGGGTGGGGAGGTTGTTGGGATAACTGGAATAGTAACAACAATATCTTATTGAAAATAAGGGTGGAGAATGGAACTGTGCCTCATAAGCTACTGAGGGTGATAAAGGGAATGTTTTCAGGATCAATTGAGATCTATATCTCTACCTCCCTCATTCTGCCACCATCCAGTTTGTTTTTGTTGTTTTATTTTTTTCTTATCTCTGTTTTTTGATCTATTCATCTTTCTTTGTATGTGGCTAACAAATATGAAAATGGGCACCTAGCCTACACATCCCACCAGTTAAAGATTCTCCACAGAGATTGACTAGAGCCTTTGTGACCCACATAATACTTATGGGCGAAATAAATTGATGAACCCAGAATTATATTCCCTGAACCAGGTATCCTCCCCTATAGAGAAAAGGAATCAAAGAACACAAACACAGCTGCAGGAGTCATCCCTGTGACTAAGAAGTAGACTGTTGTCAGAGCTGGACCATAGGCTTGTAGACATCCCAAAGATGTTCATGAAGAGTATAATACAACTTAAGAACAGAAACAGACTTTGGGAGCATGTCAGTCACCAGTAGTGTCTCAAACACAATGGCTTTGAAAACTGAGTATCTTTCCAGTAGGCTGAGAAAAATAAGCCTGAGAAAATGAGAGGTTAACTTGTTCAACAGTACACTTCTGTAGCATAAGTCATGAAAATCAAACCCACCTCCTTTATTTCAGAATCCTTCACAGATAATGGGCTACCTGGGTAGGTTTACTACTGCCCAAGTTCTAGCCCTCAACTTGCAGGTCTAGAATAATGACTTGCAAACACACAGAAGGTAGATCCATCTCTTTGGATAGACACCCTTATGAGCTCACAGGAATTGTTGAAACATAATATGCTTATCTACTCAAAGACAAGGAGATGATCCACCTTAATTCATATGGAAATCATGGAAACAGACATAAGAATTTTTGTAAGGAGGCAAGTATATGGAATCAGAATATGGGTATTTCCTACATAATTCATATATTTCAACTTATATGAGATAGTATCCTGATATGACCATCTAAATAATTATGATGGACTAACTCCTAGGTCCTGATAGGTTATGTCTCAGGGTCTGGACATGTTTTATACAGTGTACCTCAGCAATGTTGGTCTTTATGGTCTTTATGGCTCTCCTTTTCTTTATTTTCTGCTAATAGCAAATTAGCAGAAAAATTTTCTGATTAGCAAATCCTTTTTCTGGATAGGTTAACCTATTTAATCGCTGCTTGTAACTGCCTGAGATCTAATCTACCTTTTCAAAGCAATTTTTTAATATCTCTCCTCTGACCCAGTTGTCTATCTATTTTAAAGCTTAAATCTCTGAGGGAAGTCCAGTTCTTGGGGTGTCCTTCATTCTTGCCTCGTTCTCTTGGGGTGTCCTTCATTCTTACCACCAATGCCCAGATCTACATATTTAAAATGCAACTGAAAATTAAAGCCATTACAGAAGCGTTCCAAATGGGCAAATATTTGCCTCAATTATTCTATTTACAATTCCAAAAATATTTCTTCTGTTGAAGTCTGTGTACAAGAAGTGGCTCCAAAACCATTTTTAAGGGAGTTTTGACATCAATGAAACGTTATGCTGGCAGGGTGAGTGAAGTGCTTGATTAATAAAGAGTCTCAGTGTTTTCAAACACATATTCCAAGCAGCCTCATTTGAAGAAAACCACAAACGGAGAATGCTTTGCTGCTCACAGTCACAAGGGGGTTGTGTATTTCATTCCTGCTTACACAGTCCGCTTACTTTGGAGCTTGGGTAGGAAAGAAACATGGCCAGCAGAAATAAGGCTACATTCAGTGACCCTACCCTTCCACCCATTGGCCTGATGGGAGAACTTTTTTACCCCTTTTTGCTACTGTTTTCTTAGTTTTTAACCTTTTAATACTTAATAATTCCCTAAAAGACCATCTTGACAGAAAATACGGGGATACCTGAGGACCCCATTGTGTTAGCAATGGGGGATTCTGAGGTTCCTAATTTCAGAATTTCCAGGCAGTGGTGTTGGCGTCCTATACAGAAACGTAATTGAGCATGTTCATGTTAATTACTTTGAAGTGCTTTCCTCTTTTCCAGTGCTTTACAAAAACACAGCAATTTAAATTGGGTCATTATTTCATATGTCTAAGATTCTACTCAGCTACTTAAGGTAACCCTGGAAATGTAGTCAGAAGAATTAATTAAAAATAGGTTCTTTTTCTTGCTAATAAAGGGGAAAAGTCTAATTAAAAGGTAAAATGGTGAAATGAAAAGAATGTACTTGGCAGTGTAATTAATAAAAAGAGACTTATAGTAATAATTTAGGCATCACAAAGTATCATTTTTAAATCCCTGTTTCACTCTACTAATGTATTTTAGGTGCCAGCAATGTGCCAGGCATCTCCAGTTTCATTTATCAATGCATTTCATTGTATGCTCTCAACAATCCCACAAAACACAGAATTACCATGTCAGTGAGCTACAGAGAAGTTAAGTGACTTATCTAAAGTCACATAGTTAGTGAGAAAGCAGATGTATGGACTCAGATCTAAATCCTTCCACCAATGCTCCCATAGTGCATATGTTTCCCAGGAGCTAGATATAATTTAGACATTAATAGCCCACAAATCCAGCTACTATATTTATTTTCACCATAAATTTTAATCTACTCCTACTAAAACATTTACAAGAATAATTATTACTCTTAAGCAGCAAATGTGAGTGTACTTGTGTGCACATTTGTGCTTAGCTTTTTTTTTTTTTTAATTCTCAGCCATTAGAAGATACTTAAATGGATAGAAAAAAGATAAAACAAATTTCATTCATTTGTTTGTTCAACTGTACAAGTCACCTATTATCTCCCAGGCAACATGATGTGCTATTAAAAATCCAGAGATAGGGGCGCCTGGGTGGCTCAGTGGGTTAAAGCCTCTGCCTTCAGCTCGGGTCGTGATCCCAGGGTCCTGGGATCGAGCCCCATGTCAGGCTCTTTGCTCAGTTGGGAGCCTGCTTCCTCCTCTCTCTCTCTGCCTGTCTCTTGGCCTACTTGTAATCTCTGCCTGTCAAAAAAAAAAAAAAAAAATCTTAAAAAAAAAAAAATCCAGAGATAGTCAAGAGCCTGGTTATATTCTCACAAGCAAGAACTAGGTTCATTTAGTTCATCTCTCCAGTTGCCCCAGTTCAGGACTTCATCACCTAACATTGGGCTATGACAATGAAATGTTCTATTTCCCTACCTTCGTTCTCTCCCCTTGTAATGACTGAACCAGATTGTATTCAGATTAAGGAGCTGTTTTTTTTCTTTTTTTTTTTTTTTCCACATGGTGTATCATTTATCTATTTCTGCATAACAAAACTCTAAACTTAATGGCTTAAATCAAAAGCTATTTTATTTGTTCACCACTCTGGGTCAGGAATTCAATCAAAGCTCAGCAAGCAGGGTCATCCTTTCTTCATGATAGCTGGGGTTTTAGCTGGAATGAAAGACTTGGGACTGACCTGAAAAACTTGATCTTTCTCTTCGCAAGGTGTCACCTGGAGTAACTTGACTGGGGCTGGAATACCCAAGATAGCTGTCCTTACATCTATCATTTTGGTTCTAGATGTTGGCAGAAATGCCTTGGTTCCTTACCTCCTGGTCTAGCTCTCTCTTGTGGTTTATCTCCCCAGCAGGATATTTTGAACCATTTTTTCACAGCACATGGGTCTCCCTCCCAGCAAAACTGAAGACTATAAGTCCTCTGAAAATGTATGCTTGGAAGACCCAGAACTTCATTTCTACCATATTATATGAATTAGAGCAAATCACAAGGTCAGATAAATTCAGATGGTGGGAAGGTAGACTCTACCTTTTCATGAGAGGAGCAGCATGCATATATTGGAATGGGAGGAATTATTGGTGGCCAACTTTCTAGATAGATATTACATAACATATTTGCCTATTCAAATATATTCAATGGTTTTTGATTGCTTAAATAATAATACCAAACATCTTTGCCAGGAAATTTAAGAAATTCTATGATAGGGCTTAATTTCCTAGTTGTGAATTATTTTATGAATTACTATATCCCAGTCAAACCCTCAACTAATCAATTTACAGAATATCCCTGATGTTTTCTCTATTCCATCTATATTATTTCCGTTTATATATGAATATAAAATTATACATTAAAAAAGTTAGAATTATTTGGGGAGAAATACTTATCTTTTGGGGAGACTCATCTCTTTCATTCTTTATTCTTAGAGTTAGTCCTTTTCCCACTTCAGTGTTATCATGGGAACCAGGCCTGGCCAAGCAGAATATACCCATCTTCCTGGGCATAGCATTAATGCAAGGATGATAATATGACTAAGCAGATCAAAATCTCCTTGAGAATTTTGTACAACAGTCTATAGAAGGCATAGCCACAGTCTCTGATATATTACACAGACACAAAGTTCCAAGAAAGCCTGGAACTTCTAGAGTTATCTTTAACATTGCATAGAGCTGGCCTGCCTGAAATGGGAGCCAAGAGAATTAAAAGCATAGACAAGAAATGAAAAGGAAGAAACAGGTTTTATCTTAGCCAGGTAGTCTTAACCCTTGTATAGCTTTGAGTCACATGAGCCAATCCATTTTCTTTGACTAACTTGGCAGGCTTGTGTTTTTTGTTTGTTTTCTTTTTCTTTTTGTTTTGTTTTGTTTTAATCAAAAGATCCATGACTAATATATTTCTCTGTGTTCTTCTGAAGCACAAGACATTGAAATATTCCTCTGGAAACTTATCAGCATCCAGAATTTTGGTTCTTGATCACCTGTCATTCTGCCCATCACACCAGGACCTATTCTTCTTTTCTTGAATTCTGATCTTCTTGATTGCATTTAATGCTGATGTTCAACCTCCTACTTCTTGGCTTTATTCTTAGTGTTTCTCATTTACTATTATTTTTATTCTATTGTCAGATCCTAACATAGCTCTATTACTTTCCTCTGCCTGCTTTCATCCAGGTCTTGCCAGTCTCATTCAAACACTACAGATTCACACACATGTGAATGTGTACATTCACACACATATACACACACACGCACAAATTTTATACATTTTCAAGTTTCTTCTTAAATGTTCTCCCTATTTTATATCCAGATGACTCTATGCTAATTGTTTGGTACATCTTGGTAAAATACATTCCCTGAAAGAATTGTAAATTATCAAAACTTACACAAGAAGATTTAGAAAGCCTAATATGCCCAACAACCATGGAATAAGAGGGGGAAAAGTGTAAAACAAATTGCTGCTCAAATGACTCAAATTTCATATAATTTTATGCCCCTGTGCTTTCAAGTTGAAGTTATAGATTATCTATTTAATCATTTAAACTGGTTCAGATAAAATAAAGAAAAGTACTGCTAAATATATCAGGCTAAATCTGAATAATGTGGGATATGAAACATAACAAAGTGAGACTATAATTAAAAATGAAAAAACATCTAAGTATAGATATAGTCACTTAATGAATGTCATTCCAGTTCCTTTCTAAAATTCTAGCAAATTTAGCTCACAGTATGGTAAACAAGAATACAACATTGTCAAAAAAAAAAAAAGAATACAACGTTGTCAAATATATATTTGGCAGTATTTTATGGCCATTTCAGAAAACAACTTTAGTAAACTAAGAATAAATGGATGTTTTCTTAATATAATTTACCCCAACCAATAGATGATTTTTTTCCCAAAAAGGAGCAAGAAGCAAACTACTTAGTGCTATTATTATGTGCATTTGTTTTTAATGATCTATACAGTGAGAACTTAAGTAATTTTCACACATCTTGATTCCAAAACCTGAGCTTTCTAAATGATTTTTATCTCTCAGAAGTGTATACCCTTTGTTTTCAACTAGTCAGCATTCTGCCCTGCTTCTAATAGTAACACTTCAAGCTTCCTTTAAGCAACTACTTTTATCTATTGCATGCAGTGTTGATAGGTATATTAGCCAAGCTGTCTTGCCTTCTTCCTGGTCAAAGAGTAGGCATGCAACCACCCAGTCTAACTCCCTTCCACTTCTCCCCTAATTCTATAGAATTTGGATTTGTTTTAGGATTTATTTATTTATTTATTTATCTGAGAAAGAGAGAACAGTGAGGGAAGGGCAGAGGTATAGAGAAAGAGAAAAATCTCAAACAGACTCCCTGCTGAGTGGGTAACCTGACGTGGGGCTCAATCTCATGATCCATGAGATCATGACCTGAGCTGAAATTATGAGTATATCACTTTACTGACTGATCTACCCAGATGCTCCTTGAATTCAGGTCTTTAATGGAATGATCAAGTGTGTTAAATGGTTCAAATTGAGCCATCCTGAAGAATGTGGTCTCAGTAAGCCGTGCTTTTATTCCTAGAGTCTGTCCTTTCTAAGTCCTGGTCTTTAATGTGTCTTTTCAATCTATTAGTCATCTTTAAATCCTTTAAATAAATATTTTATTAAAAAATACATTTTGTTAAAGTGAGTCAGTGTACATCTTGTCACTTGCAAAGAAACTTAGCTGGTATATCTGTATCAACTAAGCTAGAACTCTGAACTCTTTCTTCTTTCCTTAACCCACATAACCAATCGGTTGCCACATCCTGTGAGTTTTAGTTTTGCAGTATGCTGGGTCCTCATTCCCTTGTCTCTCCTTTTCTTATCGTTCCCATGGTGTAAGTCATCATTACCTCCTGCCTGAATTATAATAGCTTCCTAAACTGTCTCCTTGCCAGTAGTCTCTTCCCGTCTAACCCATTCCACCAACAGTTGTTTGATTTTTATTGCAGTAAGAATATCTTTGATGAAGTGACTCATCTGCTATTCCACATTTCAAACAAAATGAAGTTCAAAGTCCAAAAGATGACCTGACAATCCTGAACCTACACACCTAAACTTAATTCTCCCTTCTTTCCTTCCTGACACTTTACTTAAGTCAAATGAAGTCACTTGTTCTATATTTTCTTGCCCTTCAATCTAGCCAAAGTATCTTTTCCTTTCTGCATATCTTATAATCCTTAAGTAGCCAAATCTTACTTATATTTATGGACCAACCATAACTACCATTTCCTTTTTAAACCTACCCATAGAACTGAAAATCCTATCCACTTTTTTCTTACCCCATCATTTCCCTTCACTTCTACCTATCTTGGCACTCTTAAAGTTTTTTACCTGTGTTTTATTTAAATATGAACTTGTTTTACCTTCATTCTAGACATAAGCCAATACATGCATCCTATTTTTCAGGACAATTAGCATAGGAAAATTGAACGCTTAAGCAGGAATGAAAGGCTAGAGCCAGACCAAGATATTTCCTAAACTCGGCTCATTAAACCTAAGAAGATAGATAGGGTGTGGTCACTGGGAATATTTCTGAGAAGGCCCTGTATGTATGAAGACTTCTTTGAGCTTCTAACTCCCCATCTGTGAATTGTGTGGTCACAGCCCAGTGACCAATGCGGTCAGCTGAAAGCACACCCATGGCCACACACATGTAACAGACTGCCAAGAATGAATGAGAGCAGCTTCATTGTTGAAATAAGCTAAATAAAAAATTTTCATCATTCTTAAGTCTCACACTTGTAAGGCTTCTTTATTTTCTTAGTGCATGACATCTCTCAAACCTCCAAAGGCCCTGCGAACAAAGCTCATGGAGCAGAGTAGATTAGGCACAAGGAAAACTCAGACTTCAGAATCAGACAAACTTCAGTTTCACTACTTGTCTACCACGTGTTAGTTATATGATTCATTGTTCTTTGTCTTTAACCATGGAATGGGTATAATAATATAACCAAGAAGTGCCATTCTGATGATCAAATGAGTTCATTCACATCTGATGTCTCATACAATGCATAGCCACAGTGATTAGCAATTTTATGTGTTTGTGTCAATAGTTGTTATTGACTTCTTTTTAAAAATGTTGTGAGGTGAAAAAATAATGAAAAAAATTGTATGCATTGATGATGGATTTGGTTATAAAATAGGCTGAATAACTGTCCCAAAGACATCAGGAAACTTCAGATGTTACCTTATATGGGAAAAGCATCTTTGCAGACATGATTAGATTAAGGATCTTGAGATGGGGAGATTATCTTGGATTATCTGGGTGGGCTTTAAATGCAATAATATGTGATCTTATAAGAAGGAGGTAGAGAGATATGACACACAAAGAAGAGGATAAGGCAATCTGATCATGGTAACAAAACTGGAATGAAGGAGCCGCAAGCCAAGGAATGATGGTAGCCACCAGATGATGAGAGTCATAGGACAGAGTCTTCCCTCATACTTGTGGAAGGGTGCAGCCTTAAGGACGGATTGATTTTGGTTCACCTCTTGTGGATTTCTTACTTCTGACCTCCAGAATCCTAATAAATTTTTATCATTTTAAGCCATCGATTTCTTAGAGCAGTCACAACAATCTAATACAGATTTTCGTGCAAAAGAGTGTGGTGCTGTTACAGCAAATCCCCCAAAATGTGGAATTGGTGTTGGAATTGCAAATAAGTAGAGACTGTAAGATGCTTGAGATGTATAATAGGGAAAAAAAAAAAAAACAACCTAGATTGCCCTTGATTGCCTTAAATATACTATTGGTAGAAATATGAAGAATAAAGGCACTGATGATGAGGCCTCAGAAGACAATGTAGAATGTGTTACTGGAATCCGGATAAAAGGCACTCCCTGTTACACAGAGAAGAAAACTTCATGGAATTGTGTCCTACAGCTGTATGGGACACAGAACATGTAAGCAATGAACGGATGAACGTGGGTATTTAGCTGAGGGGATTTCTAAGCAGCATATTGAAGGTGTGGCCCAGTTTTTACTGCTGCTTACAGTGAAATGAAAGAGAAAAAAAGATAAACTGAGGGAGGAACTGATAAGCAAAAAGGAAACAAGATTTGATTTGGGAAATTCTGAGTCGATCATATTGCAAAAGATACTAAAATTAAGACATTCACTATTGGGAAAGTCAATCATATTGCAAAAGATACTAAAATTAGTATTTTACTAATTTTAGATACTATAATTAGTATCACTATTGGGCAAGCATGTTCCGAAGAAAAAGATAGCTTATAGCAGGATAAAGCATGGAAGATGGAAGTTATCGTGCAGCAAAACAGCATCACAGAAAAAGCGCTGAGACTGGAGTCAGTGTCAAAAGATTTAAACTCAGATAGAACTTTAAAAAAATTATTCACATGGAATTAAGTTAAAAGGAATGCATAAAAATTATAGAAGTTGTCTGTTATAAGGAAAGCAAACTGAATTACTTTCCATCTGACGGTCTGTGTTTTCTCTGAAAAATCGAGGGAGGGGAGAGAGGAGAGCTTTACCAGCTAAAAGCAAGAAACTGTGCAGCCGGGAAGAAAACTCCAGAAATGAAATCAGGGTTTGAATTAGCCTCACTGGGGTAATGATGATGACAATGGTAAAAGGGTAAATAAATACTGATTGTTGCCGCTAATATTTGTTACGCATTTACCATGTGTCAGACAAAATACTGAGAATTTTTGGGGTCACCATCACATTTAACTATCACATAAGCCCTAGGAAGTAGATCTCATTATTATTTTTAACTTTTATTATTATTTAATATTATAATATATATAAATATAACACAATACAGCATATGACATCATATGATATATATAACATAATAAATGTATAATGCATGGACAAATATTATATCACATATAATTAATATGTTATAGATATAATGTTTATTTTTGTTTTGTTATTATTATTTTATGGACAAGTGAATAAGCTCAGAGAGGTTAGGTAAACTGACTCAGCACACATAGCTAGTAGATAGCAGAACATGGAATCAAATCATGGTTTGTTTATTCCAAAATTTGTTGTCTTTTTTGGGGGGGGATGGGCAATATTCTTTTTTTTTTTTTCTTCTCAGGGTAACAGTATTCATTGTTTTTGCACCACACCCAGTGCTCCATGCAGTCCTTGCCCTCCCTAATACCCACCATCTGATTCCCCCAACGTCCCACCCCCCCCCACTTCAAAACACTCAGGTTGTTTTTCAGAGTCCATAGTCTCTCATGGTTCACCTCCCCTTCCAATTTCCCTCATCTCCCTTCTCCTCTCCATCTCCCCTTGTCCTTCATGTTATTTGTTATGCTCCACAAATAAGTGAAACCATATGATAATTGACACTCTCTGCTTGACTTATTTCACTCATCATAACCTCTTCCAGCCTAGTCCATGTTGCTACAAAAGTTGGGTATTCATCCTTTCTGATGGAGGCATAATACTCCATAGTATATATGGACCACATCTTCCTTATCCATTCGTCCGTTGAAGGGCATCTTGGTTCTTTCCACAGTTTGGGGACCACGGCCATTGCTGCTATAAACATTGGGGGTACAGATGGCCCTTCTTTTCACTACATTTGTATCTTTGGGGTAAATACCCAGTAGTGCAATGGCAGGATCATAGGGAAGCTCTATTTTTAATTTCTTGAGGAATCTCCACACTGTTCTCCAAAGTGGCTGCACCAACTTGCATTCCCACCAACAGTATAGGAGGGCTTCCCTTTCTCCACATCCTCTGCAACACATGTTGTTTCCTGTCTTGCTGATTTTGGCCATTCTAACTGGTGTAAGGTGGTATCTCAATGTGGTTTTAACTTGAATCTCCCTGATGGTTAGTGATGATGAACATTTTTTCATGTATCTGATAGCCATTTGTATGTCTTCATTGGAGAAGTGTCTGTTCATATCTTCTGCCCATTTTTTGATATGATTGTCTGTTTTGTGTGTGTTGAGTTTGAGGAGTTCTTTATAGATCCTGGATATCAATCTTTTGTCTGTACTGTCATTTGCAAATATCTTCTCCCATTTTGTGGGTTGCCTCTTTGTTTTGTTGACTGTTTCCTTTCTTTCAAGATATGTCTCCAAAATCTGTTTTCTTAACCATTATATTTTATTACATCACCGTCTTAAAATGTTTTCTCAAAAAGCCCTCTCAGAAGTCTGCATAACTTTCCATTAGTACTCCTTATTTTCTCAAATCAACATCATCCATCCATGTCTCCATTGCTCCACAAGAAGTGCTCCTCACCCCGTCATGAAATCCTCCACTTCCAACTCCACTGGTCACATCCATTTTTGTTTTCCTCAGCATTAGATGCCATACACCTCTCTTCTCCATGCACCTTTTTGCTCCATTGCCTGCAGTGACACCACACATCTAAATATTTGTTTTGGTGGAGCCAGGTGTATCATATTTTCACAAACCCAGTCTGAAAGTTGCACTGAAATGAATACTGGCCAGGAAGACTGCAGAGCTGATCTTCATTCTCACTCCACCACTAAAACTCTGAGTAGCCGTGGTCACTCTCCTCGTTTCCTCTACACCTCAATTTGTTCACTTTCAAATAAGGGAGATGATCCAGAGAGTCTAAATCAGCTCCCACAGTCTATAATTTCAAGTTCATAAAAAGGACATTGAGAGGGAGAAATCTTGGCTGTCTGCCTCAGGGAAAAAATAATTAAGATATCACTTTGCAAAAGGAGTAAGTGAATTTCAACAGCATCATGCCTGTCTCTGCCTGGAGTTGGCTGCCTCTCCATGCCTGGCCTCCCTTTTGGACACTATAAATTATCCAAGGACATAGGCTAATTGACACAGTTGAGAGGAAAGGGACACAAATAGTCCCAGGCTTGGAGAGAGAGACCTCTGTGGGGAAGTTAAGAGAACTGGAACAGCTCAGGCTGGAGGAACAGCCGCTGAAGGGAGCCATCATTCTGCCGACACATTCATAAAAAGATATTGTGAGAAGGGCAGGGATCAGTCTTCATATTAATCAACAAGGGCAGAATGAGAATTAACAAGCTGTAAGCTGCAATGAGGAATATCAAAGCTAAATATCAGGGAAAATGTTAGACCACTGGGAGCAGTTAGGCAATGGAACACGCTGCTAAGAGAAGCCATGAAGTCACTCTAATTGGGGACATTCAAGACAGAGAGCAGATACACATCTATCAAAGGGGAGGGAATTCCAGAGGGAAAGTGAGGACTTACCCTAACAGACCTCAGTGACCTCAATGTAACCAACCCTCAAATTCAGTAGTGGAGCACAGTCTAGGGTCTAGTGTGAAGGCTAAGTGAGTGACATTGGTGGTGGTATGGCGGAGATTAAACATAGATTCTGGACAGGATCGTTGTTGAGACCACATTTTTGGGAGGTTTCATGAACTGGATTCAAACCCTAACTCTGCCACCTATCAACTTGCACAGTTTCCTTTTGAGATTCAGTTCCTGGCTAAGAAATGGAGACCATGATGAAACCCGTACAAAGGCTGCTGTAAGAATGAAATAAGGTCATGCCTATGAATCACTTAGCATGGCATCTGGAACATGAAAATCTCTAGGCAGACGATGATTATGATGAAATCAGAAGCTCTTTGGTGGCAGGAGGTGAGGCAAAGGAAAGCTTCCAGACCCCAACTCACTCCAAGGGGCTTAAGAAGGACAGGGGCTCATTGTTCAGAACTGGTGATATTCAACCACTGATTGTGTCTCTCTTGCAGGAACCAACAGTATTAGAAGAAAGACAGTTTAAGATTTGATGAGGTCACATGTCTGAAAGATGGAATGCTTTTCTGAACTGTCTATTAGGAAGTACCAGAGGCCAGAAACTAGAAACAGAATTTGGTAGCATCTGAAAGGTAAGAATTTCTGCCTGTAGCAGATGGACTCTGTGTCTCACAGCACACTCCTTCAGCCCACTTCTGAGTTCACACACAGTGCTGGACAATCCTACATGAGCTCACACTCAAATGATGACAAAGCCCAAGCCAGGCTTGCCACTTTCTGCCTTGGAAGATAGACTTTTCTGAAGTGTGGGAGTCAGAGAGACCTCAGCAAAAGTGTAGCCCAGAAGACCAGATTCATTAATGCCCCAGAAACAACTCTCAACCAACACAAGATAGGAGCCAATGGATATACTACCCCAGCTTCCCTTC
This sequence comes from Mustela putorius furo, assembly GCF_011764305.1. Classification (NCBI taxonomy): domain Eukaryota; kingdom Metazoa; phylum Chordata; class Mammalia; order Carnivora; family Mustelidae; genus Mustela; species Mustela putorius. The sequence continues at coordinate 19,475,047 of NW_025421273.1, forward strand.
CTTTGGGCAGAAATTCTGGGATGTATTGACTCTCCAGAGGCTTCCCCAAACCAAACTCATCTCTCTACAGCAGAAATAACCCTCCTATCAGTTTTCATTCCTACTGATTTAGTTTTCCCACATCCTCATTCTGACTCCCTGAGATTACTTTCCAAATAAACTACCTGCAAACAAATTCCTGGATCAGGTTCTGCTTGCAGGGAAACAAACTCAGTGTCTGAAAGGACAAAAACTCTGAAGGTCAGAAATCAGAGGAACCCTTCAACAGAGAAGCTTTGTATATTAAGACTCACCATGATGAGTACTTTAGAAGAAGTATGCATCGTCAATCTTTAGTTTTGAACATATGTGGCCATCTGTTTTTTAATTAAGCATTGTCCCTTCTGATATGCCTCCATCCTCTTCACAGAGGTGAAAGCAAAATTTTAAATGTTTTGAATTCCTCCTATCCTTCTCTCTTCTCAAACTCTCGTGGCTAAGATTCCATCCAGGTCCTTTAATTAGTGTTTTTCTGGTTCATTCTACTGAGATATTTGCCTTCTAAGATTTACAGAGCATTTTGAACTCAGAATTAATTTCCACCAAATCCCCCACTGCTTCAGGGTATATGTGTGTGTTTTCTTCCTAAAGAATAGGAATGGATGGAGGTCATGGACACACCTAGCAGAATATAGATCTCATTTTATTGGAAGATTTTTGTGTAATAGCTTCTCATAGCTGCAAGGGAGGCAGGAAATTGAGTTTTTCTTTCTAGAGTCGAGATGAGCATGAAAAAAGGAGTAATTAATGAGCACTTATCCAGTGGAAAAGATTTTTCATAACTTTCTTTGGCAGATGAAAATGTTAATCCCAGTTTTTTGTGTAGAGTGAAGGAATTATTGAGTTTTGCTCAAGAAAACCGTGACCTGTTAGAGATAATTTAAAACTCCCACAAATATATAGGTACAGAAATAATAATCACTGTTTGTCCCATAAATTATGCTGGTACAAGGGATATAAAAGAAATAGTGTTGCATCTACCCTCACGAGTCTCCCCACGTATAAGATATGCAAGGAGCTTGTAGCCTGTTGGGAATACATTGCAGTGCAGTGTGGAAAGGGCAGTGAGTGTGATGTGCATACAAAATTGTGGAATCGGGGACTTGGGGAGGGGACACCTGACCCAGCTCTCTTGATGGCATTCAGAGAAGTCTTCCTGGGAAAGCTATGAAGGGGCTTAACAGGAAACTTTGGATTATAGGTGATTTATTTTGCTTGGTATGAAAAGGAACCATTTGGAGTTTTAAGCAGGAGAACAAGGTCATCTGATGTACCTTTATAAAGAGAATTCTGTTATGTGGAGAGTGGAAGTAGGGAGAACTGGTTTCAGCTCTCTGAAGTTAGTTAGCTAGGAGAGAGAAAGTTAGCTTGCTTTGAGGCTAGAGCTTTGGAGATGCTAAGGAGTAAGAAAATTCAGAGTATATTTTAAAGGAACTCCATGCCATTGAATCAAATGTAAAATAGAAGGGAAAGAAAAAAAATTACACCTGATAAGTTGTAAACGTAGTTGGAAGTAGTTGGAAACGTGTAGGTTTTATTTACTATGATGGAGAAGAGTGAAAGTTTATGTGGGAAAGGGGCAAAAGTCTTTGGGTTTGTGTTAAGTTTGAGATGCCCATCAGTTAATGAAATGGAGATGTCAAGTAAACTGACTAGTACATGGAGAAAATAAAGCCCATGGAGAAGCATGATCACTTCCTTTATGAGAAATTCCATGATACCTTACTCCTAAATCTGATTTTTAAGTGTGCCTCAATGGGCTTCTTTAGAACCTCCAATGTAACTCGTATCCAACTCTGCCCTGATTCTTTTTATCCACCTTTCTTCCTGCCTATAACCTTGTTGAGTTCAGACCCTACACTTTATTTATCTTTGCATTCCTCTCACAAGATCCAGCATATGATAATGGTATCACATGGATCTTCTGGTGGCAATGGTATTTTGTCCTCAAGAAATTAAAAATAGAACTTCCCTATGACCCTGCCATTGCACTCCTGGGTATTTACCCCAAAGATACAGATGTCGTGAAAAGAAAGGCCATCTGTACCCCAATGTTTATAGCAGAAATGGCCATGGTCGCCAAACTGTGGAAAGAACCAAGATGTTCTTCAACGGATGAATGGATAAGGAAGATGTGGTCCATATACACTATGGAGTATTATGCCTCCATCAGAAAAGATGAATACCCAACTTTTGTAGCAACATGGATGGGACTGGAAGAGATTATGCTGAGTGAAATAAGTCAAGCAGAGAGAATCAATTATCATATGGTTTCACTTATTTGTGGAGCATAACAAAAAGCATGGAGGACATGGGGAGTTAGAAAGAAGGGGGTTGGGGTAAATTGGAAGGGGAGGTGAATCATGAGAGACTATGTACTCTGAAAAACAATCTGAGGGGTTTGAAGATGCGGGGGGGTGGGAGGTCGGGGTACCAGGTGGTGGGTATTATAGAGGGCACGGATTGCATGGAGCACTGGGTGTGGTGAAAAAATAATGATACTGTTATGCTGAAAATAAGTAAATGAAAAAAAAAGAATAAATGAGCATCCCTGTCAAGTAGAAAAAACATAAATGACCATAATCATCTTCTCATCATCTACATTTTACAGGTACTGAATGTGACATGTTAGGGACTCTTAGCCCATCTTCTAATTTTAAATCTCTAATTCTTGCCACAATACCATACAGAATTGGGTCTTTAATAATACAGAATTCACTAAATTGAATCGTTTCCATGGAGTCCAAAAAGAAATGTCTCACTTTTTTAATGGATTTTTCAGAGAGGATAGACCTCCAGTGGAATACCCACTCCTTATCTAAGTGTTGTTTACACACGTTAATGGTAAGTTTCATTAATATTTGATTAAATTGGGTCATTGAAGAAAAATGTGTCTGCCCTGGTATATATTACCAATAATAGTCCCTATATACAGCATTTCTATTTCAATGGTCATTTTTATTCATTGATTTTTTTAAGGTAAAAGCATTAATTTCTCACAGTAAGTCTTTGTGCATAATTTAAAAATGAATATGATATAGTGTCCTTCCTCATCTCTTATTATAGTCTTTGGCTTAAAATCTAATTGATCTGATATAAGGATTGCCACTCCTGCTTTCTTCTGATGTCCATTAGCATGGTAAATTCTTTTCCACCCCCTCACTTTAAATCTGGAGGTGTCTTCGGGCTTAAAATGTGTTTCTTGGAGGCAACATATAGATGGGTTTTGTTTTTTTATCCATTCTGATACCCTGTGTCTTTTGACAGGGGCATTTAGCCCATTCACATTCAGGGTAACTATTGAGAGATATGAATTTAGTGCCATTGTATTGCCTGTAAGGTGACTGTTACTGTATATGGTCTCTGTTCCTTTCCGATCTACCACTTGTAGGCTCTCTCTTTGCTTAGAGGACCCCTTTCAATATTTCCTGTAGAGCTGGTTTGGTATTTGCAAATTCTTTCAGTTGTTGTTTGTCCTGGAAGCTTTTAATCTCTCCTTCTATTTTCAATGATAGCCTAGCTGGATATAGTATTCTTGGCTGCATGTTTTTCTCGTTTAGTGCTCTGAAAATATCATGCCAGCTCTTTCTGGCCTGCCAGGTCTCTGTGGATAAGTCAGCTGCCAATCTAATATTTTTACCATTGTATGTTACAGACTTCTTTTCCCGGGCTGCTTTCAGGATTTTCTCTTTGTCATTGAGACTTGTAAATTTTACTATTAGGTGACGGGGTGTGGGCCTATTCTTATTGATTTTGAGGGGCATTCTCTGAACCTCCTGAATTTTGATGCTCGTTCCCTTTGCCATATTGGGGAAATTCTCCCCAATAATTCTCTCCAGTATACCTTCTGCTCCCCTCTCACTTTCTTCTTCTTCTGGAATCCCAATTATTCTAATGTTGTTTCGTCTTATGGTGTCACTTATCTCTCGAATTCTCCCCTCGTGGTCCAGTAGCTGTTTGTCCCTCTTTTGCTCAGCTTCTTTATTCTCTGTCATTTGGTCTTCTATATCACTAATTCTTTCTTCTGCCTCATTTATCCTAGCAGTTAGAGCCTCCATTTTTGATTGCACCTCATTAATAGCTTTTTTGATTTCACCTTGGTTAGATTTTAGTTCTTTTATTTCTCCAGAAAGGGCTTTTATATCTCTCGAGAGCGTTTCTCTAATATCTTCCATGCCTTTTTCGAGCCCGGCTAGAACCTTGAGAATTGTCATTCTGAACTCTAGATCTGACATATTACCGATGTCTGTATTGATTAGGTCCCTAGCCTTCGCTACTGCCTCTTGTTCTTTTTTTTGTGTTGAATTTTTATGTCTTGTCATTTTGTCCAGATAAGAGTAAATGAAGGGGCAAGTAAAATACTAAAAGGGTGGCAACAACCCCAGGAAAATATGCTTTAACCAAATTAGAAGAGATCCAAAATCGTGAGTGGGGAGAAAGGGGATAAAAAGAGGTTCAAAAAGGAAGAAAGAAAGTAAAAAACAAAAAGAAAAGAAAAAGAAAAAAAAAAGAAAAGAAAAGAAAAGAATTTTTAAAAAAAGAAAACACCTAAGAAAAATGTAAAATATATATATATATATATATATATTAGATAAACTAGTAAAAAATCGTTAAAAAAGAAAAAGGTAACAGTTAAAAAAAAAAATTTTACCCGAAGGCGAGAGAAAAAAAAAAAATGAAAAAGAAAAAATTAAATTAACTGCAAGACTAAAAAAAAATCACAGGAAAAAAGCCATGAGTTCCGTGCTTGGCTTTCTCCTCCTCTGGAAATGAAGTTGGAGTTTGGGTCACAAAATTTGGTATACATTTCCCTATAATGTATATTATTGTTATCTGGAATAGAAAACAAAAAAGTCCATGTTGAAACTATTATGAAATATGTTATTTAATTTTACAAACTTGATTCAACCTGGAACAATACATTCAGATAACAAAGATTTTCAACACATAAATTAGGTGTTTATTTTGCTTTCTTTTTCTTCAATTCATATGTACTCTTAAAGATTTACTGATTGTGAGTGTGTTGTGATTATGACTGCTAAATTGTTATTTGCTTGGGCTTTTCAAAGTTGTAACTTTGCAGTCAACATCAATCTGTAGCTTGTTCCAGTTACACTCATTTGCAGTGATTAATTAACCTTGTGGAAAAGTTGACACTTCTCCTGGGGATCATTCTTTGTTATTTTTTACCATGACTTTTTTCTTTTTTTGCATTAAACTACTTATGTTTATATCTCCTGAGGCCATATAATTTAATAATTGGTGATTTTAGATAGATTTAATTGGTGGAAAACCTTACATACAATGGCTAATGTAAGAGAAAGGCTTAGGGAAAGTCACATTGAGTTTAGAAATTATCATGCCAGGCTGTTTAGCAATACCTATTATAATCATCTGCATTTTTTAGATTATTTCCCCCAAAATAAAATATAAATAAGTTCTATGAAGAAAAAGTGATTTTTGTGCCCTTCACGTGGAACAATGTCTGCCACATAGAACATATGCAATAATTTTTTTTGAATGAGTGGCTCATTTAATTATAAGCTAGTTTTTACTGTTGGGAAGCTATTGGGATGATCTGGCTTCTCTTGAAAGTATCACTGGTTGATCATTAAGTGACATAGCAATAATACCCAGTTACATTTGTACAGCACTTTAAAATTAGTAATGTAATTTGTAATTCTCAAAGTGATTTCACATTCAAGACAGAAACCTCATGAAGCAAAGAGTATTTGCATTTTAACTGTGTAGTGGAGCAAACCAAAACTCCAATAAAAGGAGGGACCTGGACTCAACATAAGTCTGAATTTGAATCTATGTTCTTTCAATTGCACCACATTTAGGGATTAGAGGACATCATGATATCAGCCTCTAGAAGGCTAATGTTCTTCAAGGTGAGGTTACTAAACCCTGCTGTGTCTGGATGGAATCTTGTGAAGTAGAGAGTGCCCACCATGTGAAAGAGGTGATACTCTAGCAGTCTGCTAAAAATTAACAAAACTGGGGAATGGGGACGGGGAGGACGGGAGCTCTGTGCACAGAACTCTAATTTGCACTCCCTCCTCTACCATCCTCTCTTCTCCACCCTGCTTGTTTCTCTTCGTAGCTCTTATCACTCACCTGATAGTACTGTTTCCTTTCAGGTCTTCATTGTCCACCTCCCTCACTCTAATGCAAAGAGGCAAGGATTCTGTGCAATTTATACACCTCTGTTTCCCCAACCCTTGGAAGAGACAGAGCACATTCTATGCACTTCATACATATCTATGGGGTTAATGAATGCTGAAGGAACCATATGTGCAGATGCAGGTATCTGACACAGCAGTGGTCCTTTTGGAAAATTACAAGCCCTTCCATCTTCCTAATAGGTTGAACATTATCAAATTCTACTCTTGACTGCTCGTAATCATATTTACGTGCAGACCTTGTATAGTTCATCTTAATAGAAGAGAGAGAAAATCGGGAAGAGAAGAACACTTACGGTTGGAAACAAAGGAAATGGCCAAGTTTGGGATGACCTTGGCATATTTAAATGTTGGATAGATCCTATGAAAAATTGGTTGCCATTGATAGGTTTTAAGTACAGGATTGACATGACCAGATAGATTTCTCTGATAATTTGTAACAAGGGATTTAAAGGGAGAAGAATAGAGATTGGAAGATAGGACAGAAGTCATTGCAGCATTAGGCAAGAGATGGTAAGTGCCAAAACCTACTGGTTGGTGAGGTTCTGACTCAGTCCCACTCAGGCTCACTTTTCAGTCTCTCTCTCTCTCTCTCTCTCTTTGAATTCCTTCTACATGACTGGACTTATCTGGTCCCCTGAGTAGATACCAGCTCTCCTTTTTCACTCTTGCCTCAAGCATGAAATGACTCAAATATATTTTCTCACAGCTGAGATAAATGGGATTTCCTTAAAAACTGAGGAAACATGAAATGTAAGGAAAAAGCAAAAAGCACTGAGTGCAGCTTTCTTATCTGACTGAAGCCATTTCACTCATCACAAGATTTCCAAGATCCCAATTCCTCAACCTTTTGAATTCTTAGGGCCTTTGACCATCCTCTCCCTTGACTAATCTGCTTTGTACAATTTAAGACACTTTTAAGAGGAAAAAGATGCACTATTTATAATAAGGATACACCAAGGCTTCCCACGGCATACTGGGCATAAGTCACCCTGGATATAACTAAAAATGCAACATTCAGGCAGTCATTTGATTTCTCTCCCAGGGCATAGGTTTTGAAACTAGCTTGTTTGTGATACTTCACCAGGATAGTGCAGTGTTTAAAGTCTAAGTGTTTTTTAATATGACTGGTTATATCTTATTTAAACATTTCTGTGTTAAAATTATTAGTGCTTATTCCGTCCAGCTTTCAGATGTCTACTTGATGTCTTCTGAATGTTGTAAGAATCCCATGATGGAGACAGGAATCTGGGTTAATATGTACATTTAATAGGTAAAGAAACTGGGGTCAGAGATATTAGATCTAAAAAGCAATGATATAAAGGAGAAGGAAGACTAACCCTAGGATCACAGAATAAGTTCTTGACCCCTGGCCCATCAACACTCTATTTACAGTAATACTACTTAAAGTGTGGGCCACAGATGCTTTCACCCAAGTGCAATGAGAGTAATTATAAAAACTTTTATCACAATTTGACAGGATGGCTTTATGTCTATTGAATCTAATTTTAAAAAATCAAGTTTGTATTTTATAAGCTTTCTTTTTTATTGTATTTTTCTCATAATTCATGTTTATTTCATTTTCCAGAAGCATCAGTCCATGACAAAGTGAAAATTTTTAAATATAAATCCTTTATTCTAGCTCATTTGAGAAATACAGGGCTCCAGGAGATCAGGCAATTACGTAAGCATGCTGGGTTTTAGCTTCCTCACTTTTAAAAACTGAAAACAATATAATTCCACCTCACAGGGCTGAGGAAACAATAAAAAAATAAAGTAATAACTAACAGTTATATAGGTCTTAATGTTAGTGATTTTTAAAATATGCTCTGTAGTAGCCCCAAGAATTGACAGGACTTTAGCTAGTTGAGACGGGGTTGGTGAATGATTTCAGCAACAGTCCTGCCCTTCTTCTTATTCCCTCTTCCAGTTAAACTGGGTTTGCTTTCACCTCTTTCAAATATTAAGTTTCTGCTCTAAGATTGCCATTAAAGAAAGGTTTCCATTAAAAACAAAGTTCCAACTCTTCTCTATAGTTTACAAAGTGCTTTATACTCATTATCTCATTTAATCCTCACAAAAACCATACGATGTCTGCATTATTAATTCACAGATGAAAGAAAACAAGGCAAGCTTACAAAGCAGACAACATCTCGGCTGCTAACTGATGGATCCTGACACAAGCCTGGGCCTTAGGATTCTGTGCCCTGGTCTCTTCCTGGCAGCCTGGCAAGTATAAAGAAGAGTCTATAATTTCTAGTACTTTTTTTTCTTTTCTTTTACTTCTACATTTCCTTGCAAAGTCTTGGCTTACAAAAAGAACCTCCAAAAAAAAAAAAAAAAAACCTCCGAAGAAAGAGTTTAAAGATCACCAGAAGTACAAATTGTACTTAAGAAAATTAAATTTGTATTTTCTAAAGAATAAATTCAGAAATATCTCCCTACTGAGGCTTAACTCTGTGTTTGTGCGTGTGTGTGTGTGTGATATAGAATGAATTGTGTTCCTCAAAATTCATAAGCCCCAGAATGAAATTGTATTTAGAGAGGGTCTGTCAAGAGATAAAATTAAATTAAAATGAGGTCTTAATAGTGGGCCCTAATCCAATACAGCCAATATCCTTATAAGAAAAGGAAATAGAGGCACAGAAACAGCAGAGAGAAAATGATGTAAAGACACAGAGAACACAGAGGCAAATAAGCCAGGGAAGGAGGCTTGGAACAAATCCTTCCTCATGGCCCCCAGAAGGAAGCAAAGATGCCAATACCTTGATCTGGGGCTTCTGGTCTCCAGAATTGTGAGAAAATAAATTTTTGTTATTTGAGCCACTTGATCTGTGATACCTTGTCATAACAAGGTATGGCAGCCTCCTTAAAATAATAATAGTGTGGGATGCCTAGGTGGCTCAGTAAGTTACACATCCAATTATTGATTTCAGCTCAGGTTGTGATCTCAGGGTCATGAGATTGAGCCCTGTATCAGGTTCTGTCCTCTGCATGGAGTCCGCTTGAGAGTCTCTCTCTCCCTCTACACCTTCCCCTACTCCTGCACACTGGCAATATAAATAAATAAAATCTAAAAAGAAAAATAATACATACTGAGTGAATGATATTTATAACAATGTATGGAATCACTTGTTACTTTTATTGTGCCAGGTAACAGAAACACATCATATTATTGTCATTCCCATAGATTCAGGAAATACTGTGTTTACATTCCACAACAAGTAAGTCAAAATTTTGAGCTTCTTCTCTCTCTCTTTCTCTCTCTTTTTTGTTTTCTTTTAAAATTCTGCATTTTCAGAGGAGTGTTAAAGCCCATAAAAGAGTATTTTGTTAATAGGAACTTAACTGTTCTTTGGAGCTAGGAACCCAAATTTCCATAGAGATCCTATTGCCACCTGAAAGGTCATAAAGAAGTCATCCGTCATTCTTAAACTTAATTTTTCATCTGCAAAAGGGAGGATTGGAGAAGATTATCTCTAAGGCAATATGCTAGATTAAAAGGTTCCTGAACTTGGAGCAGAATTGTCTGAATCCACGTCCTGATTTTATCACTGTCTAGCTATGTGATGTCAGGCAGGTCTCTTAGTTCCTTGGAGATTATATTTATTATTTATAAAAATGTGGATAACATACTTAAATCGCATAGTCACAATGTGACTATGAGGACATGGTAAGATAATAAATGTGAAAATACCTGGAACACTGAAGAATCCAAACAGAAGTTGATTTTACTTTCCTTTCAGTCCTAAAATGCTAGGTCTGTGAGCACTTTGATTGGATTGGGTAGTATCTCAAAACATAATTTAAACTAATTTATAAATACCTAGGAAGATTGCGTATGTAGAAAAAGCAGTTCAATTATTCTGCATTCTTATTTCCTACCAAGGTATTTTAAAAAGCAAGAACAATGTCTTCTAGACATTACCATGAGTTACCAGAGCATATCAGTCAGTGTGGAAATTGATCATCATCTTTTCTCATATCCCTGATGTTGGCTGGGGTATCTTGGACATGTCAGAAGTTATTTTGCCCCATCCAATTTTCCAATAAGAAGCCTCTCCTTATTTTTAGCCAACAAAAATCCACTCTTGTTTAAAGGCTGAAATTTAAAATTCTGTTTGCCTGACTATAATACAAACTCAAAAAACTACCCAAAGTGTCTGCTACTACATGTGAAGGCAGATGCCTTTAATTTTAAATGAGCAAATTGAAGGTACTACAGATTCTCAATGAAATTATAATATCCAAGTGGATTCTTAATACTCACAGCCAAACCTTTAAGGCTGTCTTATACAGTCTAAAGAGTATATCAGCAAAGACCATAGTTCTACAGGTCCCTGGAGTGGAGATGGAGGTGGATGTGAGTTAAAAACTCAGAGAGATGAAAGATGAGATGGTACTGAATAATTCTTCCTTTCACTTGACAGATCTTTATTAAATATCTATTATATGCTTATCACTGTACACATAGAAAGGGAGAAAGTAACTTGGCTTTTATTTTTTGACCAGATTCAACAAACATGTTGATAGTCTAGGGTGTAATCTTCTAGGAATAAAGATAAAGAGAGGGTCTTCCCTTCAAGAGCACATAGAGGAGGCATGCAAAAGTCATTTATTATACACACAAAGGCCAACAGCAAAACTGATGCCAAGCTGCTACTTTAGTAATAGCAAAGTCAGCAACTGACAAACTGACAACTCATTACAGAACCCGGTTGAAGGGTCCTTAGGAGCCTGCGGCTGAAGCACAAGGCTGAAGCCAGACCTCTGACCACCCAGCCCCCATGAGATCTAAGCCTTGGGATTTTACCATCTTTGGCCAACAGCAAAGAGAGAAGAATTTGTAGACGCTCCAGAGCTCATTCCCTTGGTTTTGAAAAAGGAGAGAAAGTGAGACAGTGAGACAAGAGAAACAGTAAAAGAGAGTGGCAGAGGAATTTGAGAGGTATGAGAGGAATCCAGAAAGAATTTCTGCTAATTTGACCAATCATATTAATGATTTCCCTTCCTTTATCTGGAAATTAAAAGAGATCAGTGACATGAAAATGTAAGGTTTTCCTTCTTTTAGGTGTTGGAGGGAAGAAGCTAGAGACAGGGAAATGAGTTAGAAAGCTTTTGTAATTGGCCAGGGATAAGGTCCTCCAAAAGACACTGGTGCAACAAATGATGAGGGTATATCTAAGATATTTGTATGAGGGGAAAAAAGCTATAAGAACAAGAAGCTATAAGAACAAGAACAACAACAGCAGAGCCACAAAAAGATGCCATATTTTTGAAGCCTAGTCAGCTAAGGTAATGACTACAAATTTACTCAACATTTAAAAACACCTACTAGGTACATTCACTCCACTAAATTTGTTTGTTCATAGATAAAGAGTTAACCTCTTAACTTCAAATATCTTACATTTTCAGGCCAGCTCTATCCATAAACACCACACAACCAGAATACAACATGATGTTCACCATAAAGGATGAACATACCAGAAACCAGGAAAATGCAGAAGGAATGTCTTGTTATGCCCCAAGATGTGGAGGAAGACCTGTAGAGAGAGTTCATATGAACTAAGTCTTTGAAGCCAGAGAAAGGGTGACATTCTGAGCAAGGTGACTATATGGAAAGGGAATGTTGACTGAATGGCCAAAGGAAAGGAAGCATGGCTGAACACACTGTGTGTTGAGAACCATTTAGTTATGTCTGCTGATCTCCTGCCCTAGAGAAAGATACCAGAGTGCGTTGTAGAGAAAGTGCCTGCTCTTAGGAAAACTCCACTACGGTTATGCAGAAGGAATGTAGACAATAAACAAAAAAATGATAAATTTATTACTAGAAACCAACAAGAGCAAGAGCAACTTAGAAAATAAAAGGGACTAATGAGATAGCTCCAGGAGACCTATTTTATCTGGAGAGGAGGGTCAAGGAAAGTGTCTTTTGACCCTAACCGTCGAACTCAAATGTTCAGAGGGATTCAGCCATGTTAAGATGAGGGAGAACACTCCAGAAAAATGGGGTAATGAGAGCAAATGCCCAGAGACCAGAAAATACTTGGAAAACTCAAGGAAGAGTTCGAATGTCCACACAGCAGGAGATCGTGAGTAAAGAATCAAAGAAACAGGAAGTGGACGGACCATGTGAGACATAGGGATACTTGACATGGTGGGGACATAGAGTGGGGAAGCAGACAACAAGGCTAGATCATGAAGAACTGAAGGTGCTGCACTATGAAATCAGGATTTTCCCCATTGTCTCAGCTGAATTTTGCTGCTATATTAAAAAAAATGCAATTCCTTGGGTGGCTTATAAGCACCAGGAAATTTGTTTTTTCACAGTTGTGGAGGCTTAGAAGTCTGAGAGCAATATGCTGACAGATTTGGTGTCTGGTGAGAACCCACTTCCTCATAGACAGCAGTCTTCTCTCTGTGTCCTCACATGGTAGAGGGGATGAGGGAGATTTCTGGGGTTTCTCTTGCAAGGACACTAACCTTATTCATGAGGACTCCACTCTCATGACCTAATTGCTTTCCAAAGGTTTAAATTGGCCCTGCTCCTAATGCCATCATACTCAGGGTTAGAATTTCAACATATGAATTTAAGGAGGATACAAGCTTTCAGTCTATTGTATTCATATAATTGGAAACTAGTGAAAAAGAACAAGATTGGGGAAAAGTTCTAATTTCAGTTTTGTTAGCCAACTGAGTAGTTGAGACACCCTCACCCAGACACCATCCAGCCTCTGGATACATTAACAATAGTCCATAAAGGGATGATCACAGCAGGCAAGACTTGGGGATTAAGTATTAATAAATTGTCTATGTGAACCCGGAATGCAGGCTCAACAGTCATCCAGAGAGAGGCAAATTCACAAGATTTTTTTTTCTCTCTCTTCTTTCACAAGTCCCTTGGACACAGAATGTCCTCTGTGAACTAGCCAGGAGAAAGCAATCTGGCTTTACAGTGCATGTAATCTGGAAAGCAGGGAAAGAAACATTTAAGCTGTTATTCAAACAAGTTTCATTCCAATTACTACTTTCCTCTCTGTCAAAACCAATTATTCTCTCTCCTGACATGGCCATTGCTTGCTGAGGCGATGGAGGCATCTGGCTCCATATTTTTCTCTCCATGTTTTCTTTTTTGGTTGCTTTCGGTTGTGGGTTGTTCTATAGTGTTGTTGTTGATTTTCACACAGCAGCCAGCGCCACAGACTTGCTTTTACATGGCCATAAAATGAAATGAACGTACACAGGAAAGGGAGCCTTGCTCCATGTCAAGTACTGGGCAGCTTTGCTTCACATGGTCTCAGTTTCACAGGCAGAGACCTGTTTGCTCTCACTGCTTAAAGACGCAGTGACCCTTTGCTTTGTGACATCCCCCACATAAGCACTGGACTCCAGCCAGACCGGGACAAACAGGCCAGCTCATTTTTGCCTTGTGACCCTGGGAGAAACGCGAATCCTGGACAACTTTGATGGGCTAATTGTAGCAGCACACTGAGTTAATCACACCACAGTTGGGCGCCTGTCAGCACCTCCATGATGCTATCAGCTGAGGCTTCATGACATAGAGAAAAGGGAAGTGAACAGAGAGAGCTTAAGTATTTCCTAATATGTGGCTATTTAATTGAATTTGACCAGTGTTCATGCAATCAAGTTGGATCCTTTTTTGTTCTGTCATCTTGAGTCACCTTGCGTTATTCTTTGCCCTGTCTTCAAAAAGTCAGGCATGAATTTCAAAATGAAGGCCAGCATGCATGTTTTCAGTGCCTACATTTTTATTAAAATTTTTATATCAAAATTGTTTTAAAATTTATTCAGCTGTAAAAAAAATTTTTTTTCAGCTGTAGTTTTAAAACATCTCTTAAATTATATATGTTTTCCCATCTGTACTCTGATGGAGTCTCAGAAATCCAATCTAAAAGTCAGTGGGATGATGGGAAGGGAGATGTGGGAAGGTTCAGAGGTACCTATACTTTGTTTTTGTTACAGCCCTATTGAATTTATTTTTGTTCTTTGCTTATTTCCTGCCTTTTTTAAATCTCATTCAAGATTTTGTTCATAATATTCTTATGGACTTGCCTTGGTCAGTTCTAGCTGCTATAATAAATTATCATAGAGGGGCGCCTGGGTGGCTCAGTGGGTTAAGCCTCTGCTTCCAGCTCAGGTCATGATCCCAGGGTTAAGCCTCTGCTTCCAGCTCAGGTCATGATCCCAGGGTCCATATCGGGCTCTCTGCTCAGCGGGGAGCCTGCTTCCTCTTTCTCTCTGCCTACTTGTGCTCTGTCTCTCTCACTCTGTAAAATAAATAAATAAAATAAAATAAAATAAATTATCATAGACTAGGTGGCTTAAACAACAATTATTTCTCATGGTTCTAGAGGTTTCTCCTTGTCACCTACAGGTGACACAGCGAGAGTGAGGATGTCTATCCTATACCTACCCCATTATTGTATTTTGGGTGCACGTAACTCACTTGGTTTCCCCCAGGTTCACAGCTAGAAAGGAATTTTACCTCAGGATGAATCCTAACATTCACTCTCACCCATATCTGATTTATATGAGTCTCACACATATCTGATTTATATGATACTTGGAATTTAGGTGAGACTTGGGACTTTAAAGTCGATGCTAGAATGAGTTAAGACTTTTGGGCTGTTGGGATAGAAAAAATGTATTTTACATACAATAATGACATGAATTTTAGAGTTCAAGGGGAAGAATGCTGTTGACTGTTCGTGTCCCTGCACCAAAATTCATAAATGGAAACCCCAATGCCAAATGTGAAGGTATTGGGAAATGGGACCTTGAGAGGTGATTAAGTCATGTTGGTAGAGCCCTCCTAAATGGTATTAGCTGCTTCTTCAAAACTTTGCTTAGAAATCTCTTCAGTTAAATATCCAATTTCAATGGTCTCAAGATCTACCTTCCACAAAACAGTAAAACACAAACAATTCAGTGAGGTTATTTCTTGCTTTATGACAAAGACTGTTTTTTTTTTTTTTTTCCATCATCCAGTAACATGCCCCTTGTTTCCATCTAAGACCTCACCAGAATGGCCTTGATCATCTGTATTTTTATCAACATTCTGTTTGTAATAATTCATGCATTCTCTCAGGAGATGAACATTTTCTTGCAGCTCTTCTCTTTCCTTGATAAGTTCCCACAAGAATCTTTACACAGCCCCTCATGATGACCTGGCTTTCTCTATCATGCTCCACAAAATTCTTCCAGCTACTACCTCTTACCCAGTTCCAAAGCTATCTTCACAATTTTAGCTATTTGTTACAGCAGCACCCCACTCTCCATACCAATTATTGCCTTGGGTTATCTCAGGCTGCTATGACAAATACCATAGATCATAGTACTAAAGGCTAGAAAGTCTGAAATTGGGGTGTCAGCAAATTTAGTGTCTGAGGAAAACTCTTCCTGGTTTGTAGATGGTCACCTTCTCTCTGTATTGTTACATGGGTGAAAAAGAGAAATCATCTCTCTCTTCTCTTTTTATGAGAGCACCACCCTCATGACCTAAACACCCCTAAAGGCCCAAATTCTAAATTACATCACATTGGGAATTAGGGGTTAAATACATGAATTAGTCAATCCATAGCAGAAGACTTAAAAGAAGTGACTGATCTCCACAGTTTGGTTGATATTTATTGTTCTCTAAAGAGGTTTCTTCCTGTATACACACTTACATACACATGTATATACATATTAATATGGAAATACATCTAAAATTATGAATTT
Source organism: Mustela putorius furo (assembly GCF_011764305.1). NCBI lineage: Eukaryota > Metazoa > Chordata > Mammalia > Carnivora > Mustelidae > Mustela > Mustela putorius. The sequence goes on from NW_025421273.1 coordinate 19,491,012, forward strand.
TCTTATTTATTTATTTATAAGTTTATTAATTTATTTATATTTATTTTATTTTTTACCAAATGTGATAGTTGATATTATGAGCTATTGTAGTAGTGGCAAACTTGGAGTTGTATGGGAAATTATTTATTTCACATGAACATCAAGATTTTACTATGTTAAATAAACTATTTTCTGACACTCTTTATTTGCCAGATTTGCTTGCATATTCATGAGTTAACTATATTTAAAACAGCCACCAGAGATATCATTGCTGTATCCCAAATTCAATAATTTTTTAATTCTTCCAAAAGAATATCTGACACTCACAGTAACTCAAGGGGGCAAGAAGTGGAGAACTTTTCTTGTCTGTTGTATACACAAAGAAAGTCATGTGGGGCGCCTGGATGGCTCAGTGGGTTAAGCTGCTGCCTTCAGCTTGGGTCATGATCCCAGGGTTCTGGGATCGAGCCCCACATTGGGCTCTCTGCTCAGTGGGGAGTGTGTTTCTCTCTCTCTCTCTCTGCCTGCCTCTCAGCCTACTTGTGATCTCTATCAAATAAATAAATAAAATCTTAAAAAGAAAAAAAAAAGAAAGTCATGTAAAGATAAAGGGCATCTTTGGAGGAAGCGATATTGACTGTCATGTTCACCTCTCATCTCTCCATCTAGTACCAGTATATAATAACTGCTTAATTATTAAATAATTAATTTAGCAATTTAATTTTGGAAAATAGGTCATCCTTTACTGTCACAACTGCTCCTACAGTTTCTGGTCTCTAAACATAAAACCCTGTGCTAAGTGAACTTAGGAACATCCAATAATGCATTGCTTTGGTCACAAGCAAACAATGTATGAATACTATTATTTAAAGATTTTGAAAGTGCTTAGAAAGCATAAGAATCATTATCATTAGAAAAATAAGTTTATTCGTTGTTTTCAAAGTTATCATATGACTTTGGGTTATTTATTAATTATATATGGGAGGAAGTTAATGGAGCCGCATAGTGCTTTGGTCCTTGTGACCCCTTCTTACTCTAGCTAACATTCCAGTTTCTTTTTCCATCAGCTCCTGCTTCCTTTACTCTTTGAATTGGAGTGTTTGGGCTTTTTTTTTTTTGCCATCAAAGGACTTAATCTGGACTCTAGTGATGCCTACCAAGAGAAGCTTTCATAGCCTCGAAAATCTTTGTAAGGACAACAACTAGCAAGCTACCTCTAAGATACCCACTTAGAAACCCAGAAGTTAGATGTAGTCTGGTCTCAAGTAAGAGGTAGACCCTTATCCCAGAAGCGTTTATTTTTCCTTTAATCAATTAGTGAGGCAATACAGACATTACAGAAATGCTGAGGGCCCTTTCCCAAAACACCAGCAGGATGAAGTTAGAGAAGTCTGGAGGATCCCCTTGTGAGTCTGGGCAAAGTTTGAGACAGCCTTGAGATTTCTCAATTCTAAGCTCAAAACACAACAGCTCACCCTAAGACCTTTCCAGTGAATTTTGTCCCATTGATAGAGGGGATTACAGAAAAGTTAATGGCCATCTTATATCCCCCTGTGGCCTGGGGAAGATAGGTACGTGTGTGAACTGCTGTCTACCAAAGGTTGCAAGGACAATGAGCCGCTGTGCTAGATGGTCTCAGAATAGACTCACAGAATGCAAGAGATAAAATGGCAAATGAACCATCTCTATGTTCTCTTTCACTGATTTTTTTTTTTTTGTCCACTGCTAAACAACTCCTGTTATGGGTTCTTTCCACTTTCTAATGTTATAAATATAAAATCAAATCATTTTAATTGCTAGATATGCCTACTAAAATATAACCCTAAGTGGCCTTGCATTATTCACTACTTTGCTCTGTGGAGGCAAAATAAATGTGAAATTTTCCCTACTTTCTATAAGAAGTCTTCAAATATTTGAGGACAGGAGGCTTACAGCCATGATTATTCTTCTATCTGGGCTAAATAACTCCATTCCTCATCCTACTTCAGCCTGGTTTCTACCTTCACTGAAATTTCTCACCATAGCTACCAATGAACTTAAAAATAATGAATCCTGTAAACAGATTTCAGTTACTACCTTATTGAACTTCTTGGATACATCTGAAAGACATAATTACTTTCTCCTTGGAATATTTCTCTTGACACATCTTTCCCAGTTTGCCAGCTTCACTGCATGGCAAGTATTCTCAGTCACCCTTCTGCACTGGTCTTCTCTGCTTTAATGTTTAATGCCCTTAATAAATGCATCCACACCTGTGTCTCAACTCTCATCTAAACATTGATGAAATCCAAATTGCACTTCCTGTTTGAGCATCACATGACTATATTCAGCCTGTCCAAAAAGTACTCCATCAAAATCATCAAACTTAGTAAGTGCAAAGCTATGATAATTGCCTTCTTCACAAGAATGAGTTCCTCCTCTTCTGTGTCCTTGCTTTCCTCCTCTTAGGCTCCCTAACTTAATAAATTGCCCCATCTATCTCCTCAATGACACTGTGAAAAAACCTGTATGTTATCTTTGGCCTAAGCATTTATCTACAATTTTCCAACAAAAGAGGAATCAAAGATGGAATTTAAATCCAAGACTCATGCCTTCTTGATTTGAATGCAAAAGGTTTTTCTTCATATATTTATTTTTGTACCTATCTTGTAATATATCTTTACTTAGGTAAATAGATGAAAATACAACTTCTCAAAGAATATTTACTATTATGTGATGAAATTAATTTCAATGACATTTTAGACTATATTATAGACTGTATAATTCCAGGGTATCTGGAAGTGGCTCAGCCAATTAGGTGGCCAGCTCTTGATCTCCAGGGTCCTGGGATTGAGCCCCACAAAGGGCTCCACATTCAGCAGGGTTTCTGCTCGAGATTCTTTCTCTCCCTCTTCCTCTTCTACCCCACTTTTCACGTGCTCTTTCTCTCTCTTTAAAATAAATATTAAATATGTAAAGATATATATATTTCCATTTCATTTCATATCATCTTGCTATGAATATAAATCTTTGATACATCCTATAATTGGTCATGAAGTCTATTTCTGTCAAGGAGAGGTGAGGCAACAAGGCAAAGTTCACAGCTAAGGCCAGGCACATTTAACCAACAGTTAACTTCAACAAGGAGAACTTTGACACTCGCAATAAGAGGAAACCTTTCCATGAATTGCTGCTTTATTAAAACCTTGCCCAGCAGAAGCAGTTTAAGTGGAAAGGGAATTTCTGCTGCCGTTTATAGGACTGTGGGGTCAGATGTCAACCAGGGTCTTCTCAAGCTGAACTGGAAGATCTTGTCTCTTCCATGTCTGCCTCTATATTTTAATTGATGGCAAATACTTAAGAATTAAGTACTTTAATTAAGGAATGCATGATATCTTCCACAACCTACACACCTAAGGGTTACCATGAATGTGAACTTCAGTGTTTCCACACCATTTCTAAATATTTTCAGAGTACCATTTCCTGCTTCGAAAGTTACAAAAGTCTGGAGATTAAACATTTTAGGGCCAGTCAATTATTTCAGAAGAGTTGTACTTTGTCGAAATCGGCACTCAAATATTCTCCAGCAACACTGGTGCTTGGCAAGCTTGCTGAATCTAGGAAGTTCAAAATAAAGGCTGTATGCTCCCTTCTGTTCTCCATTCAGGTCGGACAGCACAGTGAACCATTACATAGGAGGCCATTATCTTGAAAGCAAGTGGTGAAAATTGGGCATGAATTCCTCTATTTAGGAGAACACAGCTTTGTATTATTCTAAAATATGCATGATTAGGTGAACACGTACAGATAGAATAACATATCCTCCCCAACCCACCCTCTTAACCTTCAGTCATCTCACAAATGATTTCATTATTCAGATTATAAAATTTAACTTATGTGCCCGCTCTTGCTGCCAAAAGTTTGCAAACTGTTGCTGGCATCCACTAGACATTCTGAGGATGAATCATCCAGTGTCTCACTTTTGCATGTAATAGCAAATATATTCACTTTGCAGAAGAAAATAGTAGCCACCATTTATTAAATGTCAGCCACATGCCATATTCTATATGATGCTTTTTGATGACCTTATCTTTTTAAATTTTTGTAAGTGCTCTTTGAGGCAGGAATTATTTTAAATATGCATATACTCTGCTTTAATTCTAAAATAATTCACGACAAAGAAAATGATATGCAGGGTCCACCACACCATTAACAGGCACTATAATGACTAGCAAAGTGACTGGTGGTCCACATTAGAACTGAGTGTGGAAGGGCAAAGCATGAGATGGAAGAAGCAACTTTTAGATGGAAAAAGGCAGAACCAGGAGTGAACAAAACCTTTTTTCAAAAAAATATCTATTGAGGGGTGCCTGGTTGGCTCAGTGGGTTAAAGCCTCTGCCTTCGGCTCTGGTCGTGGTCCCAGGGTCCTAGGATTGAATCCCGCATCAGGCTCTCAGCTCAGTGGGCAGCCTGTTTCCCTTCCTGTGTCTCTGCTTGCCTCTCTGCCTACTTTTGATCTCTGTCTGTCAAATAAATAAATAAAATTTAAATATATAGATAGATAGATACTTAGATAGATAGATATAGATATAGACATACATATATATATATATATATATAGAGAGAGAGAGAGAGAGGACTATAGGAATTTTGGATGGGATAGTTATTTCTTAAGCAGAACTGTCCCCACATTGCAGGATGGTGTCAATGCTCTCTTCAAATACTTAATGCCAGTAGCATCCCTTGTCAATGAGACAAACAAAAACACCCTTTGCATTTTTCCAAATGCCCTTTAAGGGGGTTGTGCTGCTCCCAAGTAAGAAACACTGCTTAGAGGAAGGAAGAGCTATAATCCTAATAATTATAGATACTATTATTCTCATTTTTCCAGAAGTGGGAATTCTAAATTCTAGTTCATAACTTTGGAATGGAACCTATCACTGAATGGTGCTAAATGTTATCTTTTAACCCAATGATACCTCTGCCATAATGGCCTTGATATTTCTTTTCTTGAAAAGGGCATAATCTTTTACCTAAAGAGTCATTTTGTAGACACATAGACAGATAATTTGATTCCCAAAGCAGGACATAGGTCTTCTACAATCTCCATAATGTTCTTCTTATGACAGATACCTGAATAATCCACTTAACTTAATTTTCTACTTCATTGGTTAAAGACAAGATCCTAATAAAGGCAAATAAACTCTTTTTTTTTTTTTAATTCCAGTGTGGTTAACAGAGAGTGTTATATTAGTAAAATATAATGATTCAATGCTTCCATTCATCATACAATACTTATCAAGACAAGTGCACCCTTAATCCCCATCACCTAAATCACCATCCCCCCAGGCCCCTCCCCTCTGGTAACCATCAGTGTGTTCTCTATATTTAAGAGTATGCTTCTTGGTTTGTCTCTCTTTCTCTCATTTTCCTTCCCTTTGTTGATTTGTTTTTGTTCCTTAAATTCTACCTATGAATGAAATTATATCGTATTTGTTTTTCTCTGACTTTTACTTAGGATTATACTCTCTAGCTCCAATCATGTCTTTGCAAATGGCATGATTTTATTGATTTCCATGGGTTAATAATATTCCATTCTGTATATATACCACATCTTTTTTATCCATTCATCTATCAACAGGCACTTGGGCTGCTTCTGTATTTTGACTATTGTAAATAATGTAATGAACATGGGGTGCTTTTATATCTTTGCATTATTGTTTTTGTATTTTGGGGGGTAAATACCCAGTGTTGAGATTACTGTGTCATAGTATAGTTCTATTTTTAACTTTCTGAGGAGCCTCCATATTGTTTTCAACAGTGACTGCACCAGAAGGCAAAACAACTTTTGATCCATTTTTGCTTGGGAGTCTGAACAGAAAAGGCTTCATGGAATAGGTGGTAATCTGGTGAACTGTAATTCAACATGCAATATTAAGTTAATATTTATTTAAGATATAAACGGTGTTTGTAACTAGAAAAAGATATTGTGATTGAGAACACAGAAAAGTCTATGATATGGGAAAGCATTCAAAATGCCATCACACTTAGGTGGACTAGAGGGTTCAGGTTATTTCCAAGTAGGAGAGTAATTTAGGGTTTCTGCAGAGCATCTGGGTTTCACTGAGCAATGGCAGACTTCTCTCTCTAATCGTGTAGCCCTCCCCTTTGTCCATTTTTGCCCTCGTCCATGAGTGGCAGAAAATGACTGTGTCCTAGCTCCAAAATCTCTACAAGAGCATAGGTTTCTAGTGAGCACCCAAGAAAGCAGGAAATCCCAGTGAACACAGCACAAAACCACTCACTCAAAATGCAGACTTCTCAGAGCAAGTCAGGTTTCATTAAGGCAAAGAAAGGAATGCTTACAGCCTCTCTACAACATTTAGTACAAACTACAAGCATATAATCTGCTATCCAACTTTAATTCAGTCCTCTGTTAACACCCAGACCCTGATTCCCAGACATCTCTATGCATCCCTTTGTTGATAAAGTCCTCCCTTTTTCCCTTAGCCAGCTAGCCTATATCCACCTATTGCCCCTACCCTAAACATATGCTTTGCCCTTCTCTTCCCCCACTTTTCCCCTGGAATCAAACTTCAATTATGGAAAGCAGATTCCAGGGTCATTTTCTCTGACTTCCAAATGGGTACAGCAATTGGGAGGAAAGATCCCAAATGCATAAAAATAGGATAAGTGGAGAGAGTGCTGGAGCATTTATCTCCCACACCCCTCCCTGCTGCTTCCCTCACTTGCTGATATGGTTCTGGCAGTGGCTCTATTCCTCCTGCACCGCAGTTCCCATAGACATTTATTCGTCTATGGTCTGGCACTTAGTGGGCTTTTTTTTTTTTTAAGTGGGCTTTTTAACACTGTTTCTCCTGCTTGGTTCTTCAGACCGAGGGGTAGTAATAATTGCCCATGATTACCCATCACCAGGTGCCTTACTTTTCCTTGCTGATTCCCCTGAACCCCGACTACACTTTGATAAATGGTTTCTCTTTATTAAAGTCTCCAAGATTGAAAATTTGAGTGGAATTCACTTTTGTTAGCAAAGTGTCCTCCCTCCATTGCTATCCAACATACCTTGGAATTCCCCACCTGTAATCGGCAAACTCCTCTTGATCCCTGGCCTCTTCAGAGAATGTTCACTTTCTCATCTTGACTGGAAATTGAGCTAGGACTGTTTCCAAGTTCACTTTCCCTAAAGCTTTGCAAGTGGAGGATCTGTTATCTCACACCTCTTGTGGCTTAGGAGCAGCACTGGCTCATCATTATAGTTTTCTGGAAATTATCCATTACACACACACCAAAAGCAAAGGAACTCCAAAGCTTAAAAGGGTCGTGCCATCCTGTTTTATCTTCATCTTTACCAATTTATTGATGTCATCGACCGACTTCCAAGCCACTTCTATTCATTCATTTAAGTCTTTAGTCATTGATTCATCCTTCACAGCATTACTCCTGTCTTATAGTGACATCAGCATTTATTCATTCATCCAACAGATATTTTTGGAGTACCCATTAATGTTGTAGTGTTGAGTAAGACAGAAGAACCTCCTACTCTCACATACTAATGTGTGGGGACAAAGGAGGAAATCTGTGTGAATTAATCAGTTAAACCTTAGCTTAATCAGTGTCACAGATGACTGTTGAATGGGGTCCCAGGAATTGTGCAAGAGAGTAGCTCTGGTAACCTTTTATTCCTCATTTTCCTCATCTCCAAAGACTTTTCTTTCAAATTGACTTTACTTACTCATTCCCATGTGTCACACTCACATTATTGTTACTAGAACCTGCATTGCCTACAAAATCTTAAATTTAAATATAGAATTCTATGATTGTCATCTTCCATTCCAGGACTCTCTTTCTTTGGTGACTCTCTTACAAGGTGTCTAGCCTCACTAGATCTCCAGCTTATTAATATCATTTTTTCTCGCTATTCCTGAGGCGTTTATTTCCCCCTATCTTTAGAACAGTTTCTTTCATCAGTTTCAGCTGAGCTGAAACTACACATTAAACCAGAGATTTCCAAGGAAACTGAGTGGTCCCAGCTTACTGGAACTGATAATGCAACATCTTTTTGTCCACCCACCTCAAAATGGTAATGCTTTGTGATGTTCACAAAGCATTGTGAACAATGATAATGCTTTGTGATGTTCACTCTAGAAAACTCCTGTTCAACTAAGCAACTCCATCCCTACATAATCAAAGTCCTGCAATAATACTCCTCTGTTTAAATTCTTAAAGTTGTTTTTGTACTCTTCTTTAGACCCCAACTAAAACACGAAAGACCAATAACCTAGAAAAGATGTCCAACTCAATAATATCAAGGGGAAATCAAAATTAAGACAACATATCAATGAAATTGACAAATAAAAACTTCTACACAGCAAAGGAAACAATCAATAAAATTAAAAGGCAACCTATGGAATGGGAGAAGATATTTACAAATAACATATCTGATAAAAGATTAATATCCAAAATATATAAAGAATTTATAAAATTTGACACCCAAAAAATAAATAATTCAATAAAAAATAGGCAGAGGACATGAATAGATGTATTTCCAAGGAAGACAAACAGATAGACAACAAACACATGAAAAGATGTTCAGTATCAGGGAAATGAAAATCAAAACTACAATAAGATATTACCTCACACCAGTCAGAATGGCCAAAATCAACAATACAAGAAACAACAGATGTTGGTGAGGATGAAGAGAAAGGGGAACACTCTTGCACTATCACAATGACTCTGGAAAACAGTATGGAGGTTTTTCAAAAAGTTTAAAATAGAACTATCTTACAATCTAGCAATTGCACTAATAGGTATTTCCCCAAAGAATATAAAATTCTAATCTAAAGGGATACATGCAATCCAATGTTTATAGCACCATTATCTACCAAATTATGCAAATAGCCCAACTGTCCATCAACTGATGAATGGATAAAGAAGAGGCGGTATGTATTTACATACAATAAAATATTACTCAGTCATAAAAAAGTGAAATCTTTCAACTTGCAATAACATGGACGGAGCTAGAGAGTATTATGCTAATCAAAATAAGTCTGTTAGAGAAAGACAAATGTCATAGGACTTCATTCATATGTGGAATTCAAGAAACAAAACAAGCAAAGAAAAGAGAGAGAGAGAGAAAGAGAGCAACAAACTCAGAAGAGACTCTTAACTATAGAGAACAAATTGATGGTTATCAGAGAGGAGGTTGGTGGGGTTTAAAAGGAACAGGTGATTGGGATTAAGAAGTGCGCTTGTCATGAGCACCAGGTATTGTATGGGAGTGTTGAATCAATATATTGTACATCTGAAACATAATACACTGTATGCTAACTAGTTAGAATTTAAATAAATACCTTAAAAAAAGAGAAAAACACCTATATCTTAAAGAAAAAAAAAGTAGTTGAGATGGTTATAGAGTTAAGAAGCACTTATACGTTTCTGCTGGGAATGTAAATTTAAGTAACAAATTGAAATTGAGGAAAACTTATGCTACCTTACATTAGTGGACATTTACATATCTAGCACTTGTAATTACTAATAATTAGAGTAATCTTGCCCCTTTTACTCTTTTGCAAAGGCTTGTACAAACGACATATTTTTTAAATGTTAGGAATAATCAGAAAGAAAAAGTCCAAATGACCATTAACAATGGTATGGATTATAAATTATGAAACATAAATATATATATAATAAATTATGAAATATATGCTTAATGGAAAACCTATCTTAGAAAGTTTTCATACTTATTTATCTATCTATCTATTTTTGGAGAGAGCACATATGCACATGTGCATGTGAACAAGCAGGAGGGGCAGAGGGAGTGGGAGAGAGTGAATCTTAAGCACACTCCATGCTCAGTGAGAGTGTGACTTGGGGCTCGATCTTATGACCCTGAGATCCTGACCTGGGCCAAAAGCAAGAGTTGAATGCTTAACGAAGTGAGCCACCTGGACACCCCTTTAGTGTTTATTATTTAACTATTCTATGCCTCAGTAATCTATGCCTCAGAATGAGGCACTGACACTGTATATCTCATGGGGAACTTTGTGAGGATGAACTCAAGTAACTTAAGAAAAGCATTTAACAGTGTTTGGCATAAAGAAACATTAAAAAATACTATCTCCTCTTATTATATTATCAATATAAATAATGATATTCTCACACAAAAACTAAGTTCTAGAAAGCATGATACAGAGATTGCTGTGCATACTGTGGACATGACAGAGTTTTCTGGTATGGCCCCACAGAGAGAAGGACTATTCATTCATGTAGTCAATATATCAGATAAGCTACCCAAAAAGCATTAACAAGACTTTTTATTGAACAGTCATGACCTTTGCCAAAGAATGTCCAAAATGCAAGCAGAGTAGCCAGAAGGAAATAGCCCTGTGGTCAGAAATAAAGTTTAAACAGAAATAAATTATGTGAGATTAGTGAAGTTCCATCTCTACCTCCAAAGAGCTGAGTATTAGCTTAGTCTTACTGTATCTTAATTTACAAGTGTACAAAACAGCTTAAAAGACTGGTCTCTTCAAACTACTCGAGATTTGGTCTTTAATCCACTGCTGACCAACTATATGAATTACTTCAATAAACTCCCTAGGTCTCAGTTTTCTTCTATTTAAAGTAAGGATATTATATGTAAAGTGGTCAAGAAGATTACATGGAATAATGTTTATAAAAGGTTTCACCTAGTAGCAGGCATGTTCAAAGTGCTCAATAAATGTTGTGATTGTCATTTCTCTGTTTCTACCATGACAGCTATTTTTAAATCCTGGGGATCATTTCCCATTTACCTTTATGACTTTACATCCCCCCAAATCCATTACATAGGTTATGTTCAATGGATATTTCTTGACTTGGATTCTTACAGATCACAGAGAATCCAATCAGGTCTTTAGTGTCCATGTGAAGCTTATTTGGAAAACCCTTTGGAGTTAATTGGTGGTGTGCTCTTGGTAAAACATGGCTTCCTTGGTAGCAAGAGGGGAAAAGTCTATATTTTAAAAGGTTTCATGAACTGCCGAGAACTGTTATAAAACAATATTTTGATGAGTTATACAGTAAATGAATCAGAAACATATGAGCTTAATTTCCCTGAAAATACATGTGGGTTTAAAAATGAAAGGAAAGGAATCTTGGCACACTTTGCCATGCCAAACCCAAAATGTTAGAAAAACATTTTAAGATGTTAGGATGCACAAATCCTAAATGCAGCTCAATTTGCTCATCCTTCAGTGGACTGCCCCAATGTACCTGTTGAGTCTGGTCTGCCATAGTCATAATGAGGAAAACCTTAAAAAAAAAAAAAAAAAAAAAAAAAAAATTGGCATAAGACAGGAAACCAAGAGTTCCAAGTCTAGACCTGGCCCTGCCACTGGCTAGCTGTGGGACTCTAGATTAATCACTTAGCCTTCCCGGACCTCAGCTCAGGAAAATAGTCCATGACTTGCAGACCTCACAGGATTGTTAGAAACTGTTAGAATGGCAGTTTAAGAATGTGTGAAGCCCCGAAATGTGGGGACCAGGCAAAAAAGTGAACTGGTGCCCTCAGGGTGGGACAAGTGTCCAGAGGAGTCCAGATCAATGTGTCAGAGTAAAACAGGCATGAACAAGATGAACACACGGCTCACTACAGATAACTCTTCAGCAAAATGAAGCAAGCATCCATGGTGAATTCTCTGAATCATTCATGCTCACCTCCTCAATCCCCTTGCAACTCCTGCCTTTTACCACACATGCAGAGCAAAACCCCACCATCCAGGTGGCTGAATACCTCAGATATAAGGTCCTCAACACAAACTGGACCCACAAGGATCTTTTTCAACTCTTCTTCTTCCATTATTTCAATTCTATTTTCAGTTCTTCTCTTTCCCATTATGCTAACTCCAGAGTCATCAGCGAATTCAAATCCTCTACTAAAACTATCATCTTCTTATTTGCAGCAAATTTGGGGTCAAGAGGCATTAATGAATCAACATTACTCCAAGTCTCTATTCCTGTCCACACCCACCTGTATTAGCTAACTATTGCTGTGAAACATAGTACCCCATAACTTAGCCACTGAAAACAAATGTATTATACCACAGAGTTGCAGAGGGGTAGGAACTCAGAAACATCTTAGCTAACTGGTACTGGCTCAGGATCTATCACAGTTTTGCACTCAAGTTGTCAACAGGGACAAAGCTGGGTGAAGTCTTCGAGTGGGGAAGACCCACTTCTAAGCTCCTACATAGTAGTTGGCAAGTCTCAATTCTTTGTTAGGCCAGAGGCCTCTGTTTTTCATTGCAGGGTCCTCTCCATAGGTTTCCAGACATGTACCCAAGACCTGGCAGTTGGCTTTCCCCAAAACTAGTGACCAGAGAGGAAAAGAGTATGGCTAAGACAGAAGCCAATTTTTTAATAAACTAACCATGAATGTCACATACCATCAGTTTTCCCAGTGCTATTGACCACAGAGATCAACCCTCATGTAATGTGGATGGAGGACAACACTAGAGTAAAAATATCAAGAAGTGATCATCATCATCAGGGCTACCTCAAAGGTGGCTTCCACACCACTACAGTCTCATCTCAGTATTTTCTTCAGCCACCATACTCAACTGAGATCTTCTCATCACACCTTACCTTTTCTGGACTGCTGTTCTCTGTCATTCTCCTGGTGCTCCATCTTCCCTTGAAAATATTCTCTCCCTATCTGTATATTCTCCATTTCCAGCCTTAGAATATATTTGTACTTGATCAGCTACAGAAAAATCCTATGGAACCTCAGGAAATTACTATACCTAAGATCCTGGAGTTTTTTTCTTTGTTTGTTTGTTTGTTTAAGAGAACAGGCTTAACCAACATTTTTGCTGGTTTTAAGCCTCATGTCATTTGTTGAGGCAAAGAACTCTGCCACCCTGCTCACAAGTGACTGAAGAAGTAAGTGAACTAAGCATTTCTGGGTAGGGGCGAGACAAGACAAAGGTCAGCCCTATCTGAAATGACTAGGTGCCAATATCATCCCAAGGGCCTCCAAACTGGACAGTAGCAAACTGTGCAATCAAATCAATTTTTATGCAAAATATAAGTATTAAATAAATAAATAAAAATCAAGTCACTTTGATGCGGACCATAGACCAAATAATGGAAGCATGATGGGCCAGTTCTTCATATTTCTCCTATATTCAAATCTGTAAACAGGGACCCCAGAGTATCTGAAGAGCTAAAAAGATAAAATACCTTGTTTGTCTTGTATTCTAAGATTTCTTAAAATTACTACCCCATTGTCAAAGAGAACCTATGCAAACTTAAAGTGCCTGATTTTCTCATTCCAATAAATAAAAAGTGCTAATAATATTTCCTGTTAAAGCATTCCAACCATACCTTTGCTACTTTATTTTTAGTCAAGGTGAACTAAAGAAACTGTATTTCTCCCTCGGACCTAGACTACCTCCTTCCAACCCTTCTCTGTGTAGAAACACCCTATGACTCAACAGTGTCTAAATCTTATCTACTTACTCATACCCTATTATTTTTATTCCTGAGTTATTTACAGTGTCCATGCAACACAGGGTTAGGGGCATGTTACAGAAAAAATAAATAAATAAATAAATAAAAACAAAACAAAACAAAAAAACAAGCTATAGTGACTTAGCCAGATAGAGGTTTCAATTTTTTGCACAAAAAATAAGATAGGCCTCTTATGGCCAGCTGGCTGTACAGTACTCTTCTGCTTAACCATCCTTGAGTGCAGCTTTCATCCTCATGCTTGCAATTGCAAAAGATTGTAACTGACTGTTTCAATTCCAACATTACATCAGTGTCCCAGGCAGGAATAAGAAAGGCAAAAAATGAAAGCTATGTGGCATCTGTGTCCACCCTCTTTAAAGAGTTCTTTTGGAAGCTTCACTTAATGACCTTAGTTACATTTCATGGACCAGAACTTATTGTCATCACTACTGATTACCAATCCCGTCCACTTACAAAGGAGATTGGGATATACATCTTTTTGAGCTGGGAACGTTACCTCTCTGAACAAAGCAAGGCTCATTTTAGTAAAGATGAAAAAGGAAAATGGATATTGAGGAATTGCCCCCACTGTTTCCATTTCAAAGCATACAGAGCAAGACAGGCATTATGGTAACTTGTATTAGGTCAGCTTACCTAAACAGCAAGAGAGTATCCCAGAATCTCCTTTCCTTTAAGGGTCTGGGCCATAAAGGACATTCTGAATCATGTTGCAAGGTAAAAGTGATGCAGCAGTCATATTCTTTTTATGCACAGGTTGTCTGTACAAAGCACCTGTACAAAGTTGCTGATCTGTTAACTTGTCTCGTGGCTATGAGGCAGCAACTGGGAGCACAGCTCCTCTTTTCCAACTTCCTGTACAGTTTGTTCCCAGCATCAAGCACAGAAGGTAGAGCATATATCAATGTTGACCAGCTTACAGGTTAGGCCAAGTCCTTGTGATAAAGTTCATATTCTGAATCATTCTTAAAGGGTTTATTTCTCTAATCCAATATTGACTGATTAAAAAACAATCCTGCATTTGGTAGACGAAGAAACTGATAATTATCTGATGACTTCCAACATTGAAGCAGGTGGAAAGTTTTCTACCATGGTAGAAAAAAAAAAAAATTCTGACAAGTGATCAACATGAAAAAGAACAAAGCTTTATGGGTACCAAAGTCAGAAAGTCATTGTTTTATGTCCCAAATATGCAATTTCCTGGGGGTTTCCCCTTGGGCAATGCAACCTCTTGAAGACCTGGTTTTCTTATTTATAGAACAAAACAATACTATACTCCCATCTTTCAGGATTTTTGTCATATTTATGATTAATATATGCAAAAACACGGGCACAGTATTTAATAAAGAGTAAATCTTTCAATAAATGATGGTAATTAATGCAGAGTTTCCATTACATCAATGGGGAATAAATAAAAATATTTTTAGTGTTGTAACAGAAGGAGCCATACATCATAAATGCAGGAAACTACCAATGAAGCATATAAGATAATAAAAACAAAAGATTTGTCTGATGTTTGATAATTTAAGACTGAAATGTTCCCTTCTCTCCCTCTCTCTCTCTCTCTCACCTACCACTATCCCACTGCCATCCCAGTGTGGGGATTTAACAAGTAAATTGCATCTTTTCCAGTGTCATTTAACTCCCTTGAAAATGCTAAGAAAAATTTTTTAATCAATTAATAAACAAACAAGTATCTAAGTAGAAAAATGAAAGAAGAGCATTAGTGAAAAATGGTCAAAAGAATGAACAGTAATGGCAGAATCACATATTAAAATATATTCATTCTGAGCAGGAAATATACAAGATGAGCCGGGAGCACCCTGCAGTGCCCAAGTAAGAAAATGCTCCAACAAGAAAAAGAAAAAGAGTTACAATGATAAAGATGTGTCAAAGTGACACAGGAGCTACCAAAAGTATTCCCAGAGGCCATACAATCTGAGCAACAGAATAAAGTAACAATGGACTATATCCCAAAATATTAAATAAATATCCATGAGCTCATACTGATATAAATAAAAGAATGGATGATATAGATATAGATAGATATAGATATAGATATAGATATATAGATAGATGATAGGTAGATAGATGATAGTAGTTCATTGATTATAATAAATGGGGGTGCCTGAGTGGCTCAGTGAGTTAAAGCTTCTGCCTTTGGCTCAGGTCATGATTTCAGGGTCCTGGGATTGACTCCCTCTCTGCTCAGCAGGGAGCCTGCTACTTGCTCGCTCTCTCTCTCTCCTTGCCTGCCTCTCTGCCTACTTGTGATCTCTGTCTGTCAAATAAATAAGTAAAATCTAAAAATAAAAAAATATCCTACAAATGCCATGTATTAATAAAAGGAGAAAATGTATACAGGCACTCTCTACTACCTTTGCAATTTTTCTATAAATCTGAAACTGTTCTTTAAAACAATATATTCTAAAGAGATGCTCATTCTCATTTTAAGAAATGAATAACTTTCAAAGGTACCATTTTTCACACATTTTACTGGCAAGGGTTTTTTTTAAGTAGAGAAATTTGGTGTCGACAAGAAAACAGGTACTCACTCTCTGGAAGTCTAAATTCATACAAATTTCCTAGAAAGCAGTTTGTGTTATGTAACAGTTAAAAGGGGAATACACTTTGATTTAGAAATCTCATTTCTAAAATGCATTTTTTTAATTTATTTTCCGTGTACCAGAATTCATTGTTTATGTACCACACCCAGTGTTCCATGCAATACATACATCCTTATAGCTTTTACTTTCTGTACAAGTGAGTAATTGTATGAGGGGATATTTCTTGAAGCTAATTCTTATCAATATGAAACTAGTCCAATATTACCCAGCTGCTAAAATCAGGCCCTTGGCTCATATCTCAGTTTTGATTAAGTGTGGCCCTACTTCTGTAAGTGTAGTATGGTACACACACACACACAGACCCCTATATATGTATATAGATAATAAACATTAGCTAACCAGTGTCTATGACCATTTTTGTCAATGTACTAGAAGAGTAAGCGGTTCCTAATTATAAAACATTCCTTACAGGGATAAACCATTATAAAATATAGAACTATATATATTTTACTAGCGACTAAGTGGGTTTTTATAACTTTGATCTCTCTCAGAAATGTTCATTTCTTGCTCAAATGCATACTATAAACTCTTTTAAAAGGTGCTTATTTTTAATATGGAAAAAATACTACTTCCTTTACTTGCCAAAATAATAAACATATTAAATACATAGGTAGTTAAAACTAAGATGCTAAATTGTATTAAAAATATTTTTAAAATTTCATAACTGGAATATAATACATTAACAATAAGGATGTTTTGACATTAAGAATCTATCAAGATAATGGGGTGCCTGGGTGACTCAGTGGGTTAAGCCGCTGCCTTTGGCTCAGGTCATGATCAGGGTCCTGGGATGGAGTCCTGTATTGGGCTTTCTGCTCAGCAGGGAGCCTGCTTCCTCCTCTCTCTCTCTGCCTACTTGTGATCTCTCTCTGTCAAATAAATAAAATCTTAAAAAAAAAAGAATCTATCAAGATAATATCTAGAAAGATATCCAAATCTGATATAAAATATCCGAAAAATTTCTATAAACCAAGAAAATTTAGAAAACCATGAAAGTGAAACTATAGTCCAAACATTGACACCTCTCATCAGCTGATTGAAATTGATACCTATTAAGAATTATATGGAAAACCCAAAATACTCCACCCCCAAACTACTAGAACTCATACAGCAATTCAGTAATGTGGCAGGATACAAAGTTAAGGTACAGAAATCAGTGAATTTCTTATACACTAACAATGAAAATACAGAAAAGGAAATTAGAGAATCGATTCCATTTACTATAGCACCAAGAACCATAAGATACATAGGAATAAACCTAACCAAAGAGATAAAGGATCTATACTCGAGGAACTACAGAACACTCATGAAAGAAACTGAAGAAAACAAAAAAAGATGGATCCCATGCTCTGGGATCGGAAGAATAAACATTGTTAAAATGTCTATATTGCCTAGAGCCATCTATACTTTTAATGCCATTCTGATCAAAATTCCACTGGTATTCTTCAAAGAGCTGGAGGAAATAATACAAAATTTGCATGGAATCAGAAGAGACCCCGAATCACTAAGGAAATCTTGAAAAATAAAAATAAAACTGGGGGCATCATGCTACCTGATTTCAAGCTTTACTACAAAGCTGTGATCAACAAGACAGCATAGTACTGGCATAAAAACAGTCACAAAGACCAGTGGAACAGAGTAGAGAGAGCTCAGATATGGACCCTCACCTCTATGGGCGAATAATCTTTCACAAAACAGGAAAAAATTTACAGCAGAAAAAAGATAGTCTCTTCAACAAATGGTGCTGGAAAAACTGAAAAGCTATATGTAGAAGAATGAAACTCGACCATTCTCTTACACCGTACACAAAGATAAACTCAAAATGGATAAAAGACCTCAACATGAGACAGGAATCCATCAGAATCCTAGAGGAGAACATAGGTAGTGATCTCTTCGATATCAGCCACAGCAACTTCATTCAAAATATTTCTCCAAGTTGTTGCAAATGGCAAGATTTCATTTTTTTTGATGGCTGCATAGTATTCCATTGTGTATATATACCACATCTTCTTGATCCATTCATCTGTTGATGGACATCTAACATGCTTAGCGAAATAAGTCAAGCAGAGAAAGACAACTATCATATGATCTCCCTGATATGAGGAAGTGGTGATGCAACATGGAGGCTTAAGTGGGTAGAAGAAGAATAAATGAAACAAGATGGGATTGGGAGGGAGACAAACCATAAGTGACTCTTAATCTCACAAAACAAACTGAGGGTTGCCGGGGGGAGGGGGCTTGGGAGAAGGGGGTGGGATTATGGACATTGGGGAGGGTATGTGCTTTGGTGAGTGCTGTGAAGTGTGTAAACCTGGTGATTCACAGACCTGTACCCCTGGGGATAAAAATATATGTTTATAAAAAATAAAAAAAAATATATTTCTCCAAAGGCAAAGGAAACAAAAGTGAAAATAAACTTTTGGGACTTCATCAAAATCAAAAGCTTCTGCACAGCAAAGGAAACAGTCAACAAAACAAAGAGGCAACTCATGGAATGGGAAAAGATATTTACAAATGACAGTAGAGACAAAAGGTTGATATCCAGGATCTATAAAGAACTCCTCAAACTCAACACACACAAAACAGACAATCATATCAAAAAATGGGCAGAAGATATGAACAGACACTTCTCCAATGAAGACATACAAATGGTTATCAGACACATGAAAAAATGTTCATCATCACTAGCCATCAGGGAGATTCAAATTAAAACCACATTGAAATATCACCTTACACCAGTTAGAATGGCCAAAATTAGCAAGACAGGAAAAAACATGTGTTGGAGGGGATGTGGAGAAAGGGAAACCCTCTTCCACTGTTGGTGGGAATGCAGTTGGTGCAGCCTCTTTGGAGAACAGTGTGGAGATTCCTCAAGAAATTAAAAATAGAACTTCCCTATGACCCTGCCATTGCACTCCTGGGTATTTACCCCAAAGATACAGATGTAGTGAAAAGAAGGGCCATCTGTACCCCAATGTTTATAGCAGCAATGGCCACGGTCGCCAAACTGTGAAAAGAACCAAGATGCCCTTCAATGGACAAATGGATAAGGAAGATGTGGTCCATATACACTATGGAGTATTATGCCTCCATCAGAAAGGATGAATACCCAACTTTTGTAGCAACATGGATGGGATTGGAAGAGATTATGCTGAGTGAAATAAGTCAAACAGAGAGTGTCAATTATCATATGGTTTCACTTATTTGTGGAGCATAACAAATAACATGGAGAACATGAGGAGATGGAGAGGAGAAGGGATTTGAGGGAAATCAGAAGGGGAGGTGAACCATGAGAGACTATGGACTCTGAAAAACAACCTGAGCGTTTTGAAGGGGCAGTGGGTGGGAGGTTGGGTGAACCAGGTGGTGAGTATTAGGGAGGGCAAGGATTGCATGGAGCACTGGGTGTGGTGCAAAAACAATGAATACTGTTACGCTGAAAAGAAATTTAAAAAAAAAAAAAAAAGAACTACTTCAGCATCAGGATAGTTTTCCCCATTTTTTTGCCAGTATCTGTCAATTACATGATGGCAGCATAAATACACATATGAAGGTTGATTTTTTTTCAGTTTTTTTAGAATATGAGAGTATGTAATTTTTATTTGACAGTTGCTTCTAAAGATATATTTCTTTATAAAGGATATAAGATATATTTCTTAAAAATAAATAAAATCCAGTTTGTTCTCAGTATTTAAAAAGGATTTTTTGGTTTTTTTCTGTTTGCTTGTTTGTTCTGTTTCTTAAATTCCATTATATGATGGATATAATATTACATATTGCATGTAATTCTATGATATATATGCACATATAATATGATGTATAATATATAATGTATATAATTATATAATATACACATAGACACAATTTATTATATATAAATATAAACTGTGTAAAGTAATGTAACAAAATATTGTATAACACATGAAAGTATATAATATAAAGAAAAGATATATAAATAAAATCCACACGATAATGCAGTAAATATCATTTTTAACCCCCCAAAATAAATAAAAATAGAAAGACACTAAAATATCCCTTTAGCTATTCGAGGTCTTTTCTGGTTCCATATAAATTTTAGAATTATTTGTTCCATTTCTTTGAAAAAGATGGATGGTACTTTGATAGGAATTGCATTAAATGTGTAGATTGCTTTAGGTAGCATAGACATTTTCACAATATTTATTCTTCCAATCCAGGAGCATGGAACATTTTTCCATTTCTTTGTGTCTTCCTCAATTTCTTTCATGAGTACTTTATAGTTTTCTGAGTATAGATTCTGTGTCTCTTTGGTTAGGTTTATTCCTAGGTATCTTATGGTTTTGGGTGCAATTGTAAATGGGATTGACTCCTTAATTTCCCTTTCTTCTGTCTTGCTGTTGGTGTAGAGAAATGCAACTGATTTCTGTGCATTGATTTTATATCCTGACACTTTACTGAATTCCTGTATAAGTTCTAGCAGTTTTGGAGTGGAGTCTTTGGGATTTCCACATATAGTATCATATCATCTGCGAAGAGTGATCATTTGACTTCTTCTTTGCCGATTTGGATGCCTTTAATTTCCTTTTGTTGTCTGATTGCTGAGGCTAGGACCTCTAGTACTATGTTGAATAGCAGTGGTGATAATGGACATCCCTGCCGTGTTCCTGACCTTAGCGGAAAAGCTTTCAGTTTTTCTCCATTGAGAATGATATTTGCGGTGGGTTTTTCATAGATGGCTTTGATAATATTGAGGTATGTGCCCTCTTCCCTACACTTTGAAGAGTTTTGATCAGGAAGGGATGCTGTACTTTGTCAAATGCTTTTTCAGCATCTATTGAGAGTATCGAAAGCCAACATTGGTGGCATCACAATCCCGGACTTCAAGCTCTATTACAAAGCTGTCATCATCAAGACAGCATGGTACTGGCACAAAAACAGACCCATAGATCAATGGAACAGAATAGAGAGCCCAGAAATAGACTCTCAACTCTATGGTCAACTAATCTTCGACAAAGCAGGAAAGAATGTCCAATGGAAAAAAGACAGCCTCTTGAATAAATGGTGCTGGGAAAATTCGACAGCCACATGCAGAAAAATGAAATTGGACCATTTCCTTACACCACACATGAAAATAGACTCAAAATGGATGAAGGGCCTCAATGTGCGAAAGGAATCCATCAAAATCCCTGAGGAGAACACAGGCAGCAACCTCTTCGACCTCAGCCACAACAACATCTTCCTAGGAACAACGCCAAAGGCAAGGGAAGCAAGGGCAAAAATGAACTATTGGGATTTCATCAAGATCAAAAGCTTTTGCACAGCAAAGGAAACAGTTAACAAAATCAAAAGACAACTGACAGAATGGGAGAAGATATTTGCAAACGACATATCAGATAAAGGACTAGTGTCCAGAATCTATAAAGAACTTAGCAAACTCAACACCCAAAGAACAAATAATCCAATCAAGAAATGGGCAGAGGACATGAACAGACATTTCTGCAAAGAAGACATCCAGATGGCCAACAGACACATGAAAAAGTGCTCCATATCACTCAGCATCAGGGAAATACAAATAAAAACCACAATGCAATATCACCTCACACCAGTCAGAATGGCTAAAATAAACAAGTCAGGAAATGACAGATGCTGGCGAGGATGCGGAGAAAGGGGAACCCTCCTACACTGTTGGTGGGAATGCAAGCTGGTGCAACCTCTCTGGAAAACAGCATGGAGGTTCCTCAAAATGTTTAAAAAAGAACTGCCCTATGACCCAGCAATTGCACTATTGGGTATTTACCCTAAAGATACAAACGTAGTGATCTAAAGGGGCACGTGTACTCGAATGTTTATAGCAGCAATGTCCACAATAGCCAGACTATGGAAAGAACCTAGATGTACATCAACAGATGAATGGATCAAGAAGATGTGGTATATATACACTATGGAATACTATGCAGCCATCAAAAGAAATGAAATCTTGCCATTTGCGACAACATGGATGGAACTAGAGCGTATCATGCTTAGCGAAATAAGTCAGGCGGAGAAACACAACTATCATATGATCTCCCTGATATGAGGAAGTGGTGATGCAACATGGGGGCTTAAGTGGGTACGAGAAGAATAAATGAAAGAAGATGGGATTGGGAGGGAGACAAACCATAAGTGACTCTTAATCTCACAAAACAAACTGAGGGTTGCTGGTGGGAGGGGGTTTGGGAGAAGGGGGTGGTATTATGGACATTGGGGAGGGTATGTGTTTTGGTGAGTGCTGTGAAGTGTGTAAACCTGGTGATTCACAGACCTGTACCCCTGGGGATAAAAATATATGTTTATAAAAAATAAAAAATTATATTAAAAAAAAAGAAAGAAAGACACTAAAATAAATAAATAAATGGATGGATAAATAAATAAATAAATAAATCCTCTTTTGAAAAGGAACCTAAAGCTGAGAGACAAGAAACTGAATTGAAACTCCTTAACATTTAAACTTGCTTAAGGGAAGAATTTCCACTGACCTCCTAGGGATGAGCTCAAGCTCTGTGGCAGGAACCAGTACTGTGGGTTTATCGGCAATGACGATGGTTAAAATACAGGACCTTTATGACCTGCTCGGTGGTGGGTTTACATTGAAACTGTTATAAATTATTACAGAGGTGAAGCCAAGCCAAACAGTCCAACATAAATATATCTGCAGACACACTGACTACTATATATTCTAAACACTGTCAGTAAATGAATAAACAGAGGTTTCTAAATCATTTAAGAAAATATATTTATTCATAAAATCAATAATTTTTATTTTCTAGCTTGAACCCCTTCATTAAAAAAAAAGGCCTATTATATCAAATATTTTGGAATCTGTAAATCTCATGGACTCCCAGGCAGCTGCTTTCCTGCAAGAATGACAAGAACTTCATGTGTCTCTGAGTGATGTGTGAATGTTTTTCACTTTGGATACTCAACTAATCGCTACCTGTTGAAATTGTTCCACTGCATTACACAAATTAAATATTTGAGACCCACAATTTCAGCAGACTGACTCTGCATCTGTATAAAGGAACAAAGAAGTATAATAAGACAGTCTGATTTTCCTGGGGTTTTGGGGAAAGCAGCAAGATTGCTGGCTTGTTCCTGTGGGTGAATCATGGCCAACCAGAGGAGACTGAATTTTGTGGTCTGCTTTTATTTGCCTACTCATATAACTCAGGACTTTAAGTCTGCACATTGTTGACCAAAACATTAATTGTGGCAAAATAGCTTGTGTCGGTACCAACAGAGTAAAACCAGAGTAACCCACATGTACCACTATGAATTAGATTAAACAAGAGGGGAAAAAAGCTCCAAACCTCTGAAGTTAAAGTCATTGAGAGGTCTGCTGTTGAAACCAACTTCAATAGAAATGAGTTGGTTTTTTTCGGTTTGTTTGTGTTTTTGTTGTTGTTGTTGTTTGTCAGAGGAGTAAGGCTCGGGAGCTGCTTGTGGAAATAGCAGGGACTGGAAGTCAAAGCCTTTCTGTTTAATATTTTTCTCTCTCTGTGCTCCAGTATTAATCAATGTAATTGTCTTTCTCTGTCATCTGAATTTCCTTATCTATTAAACAGAGCCAACTTGTGATAATCTGCAGCCCACTTTTCCTAAGAGTAATTTGCCTTCACTTTTCTTTTAGTGATAGGTGGTATCTATGAAATTTTGATGTAACCAATGGAAGTTGGAAACAGGAAAGTAAAGCAAACCCAAAAGTGTAAAAAAAAAAAAAAAAGGTCATAGAATATGAAAAGTTTCCATGGAGACCATGAAAGAAGACCTCCTAAAACACACACATTTGAGTTTAGGATGCAAGTCTCAGGGTGATAATGAAAATTAATGCTGTTTTTTCTTTTCTGTTTTACTCTAAGAATGTCTACTGTGGAGCTAAACTGGAGACAAAATATGCCCTATCCCCAATCCCTTTCATTTCATACTATCCAGGTCAACTCCCAGACATCAGTGCAGTAGTCTAAGTTCCTATGAGTGAGACAAGACTTCATCTTCTCTTAAACAGCCTCAGCTCTCCATAGGATAATAAACTATTTGCTGGGGCTCCAGCAACAGTGAATCTAGTAGTGGAAGATTCTAAGAATCCTGACTGATAGGAATCCACTTCCAGATCTCTAAATACCTTGCATTGTAATAGGCCAGGAGATCCTTTGTTTGGCAGAAGTTTTTTAATTATCACAGGAGAACCACCTTTTCTGGATTTACAGTAGAAATTAATGTCTATCCCACCTCTGTGTCTTTAGAACAAGTTTGGTGTACTAGTTTCCTAGGGCTGCCAAAAAAAAGTACCACAAAGGGGGTAGCTCAAACAACACAATCAATTTCATGCCTCTCTTCTAGCCTCTGGTGACAACAGACAATCTAGTCTGCAAGACCTTCTCAAGGAACCTGAAAGACCTTTTTAAGGAATCTGTATGGTGAACACTATTTTCCTAAAAATATTAAGAGTTATTAGCTTTTTTTTAACTCATTTTTTTTCATTTTACAATGGACTTTCCCAGATTCTTTATAATATGTGAGTAAATCAGCCATCTGAATATAGAATAAGTGAGTATTGTCATGTTTTTCTAGAATTTTCTAATGTTCTAGTTTTAAAGAACAAATATGTGCATTTTCTGAGATTAACTCGGGCTTATTAGTACTTCTACTATGCTTTTAGTTTTCTTTGGAAATATCTGCTTAAGTCTCTGTAAACCATTTTGTTCAAAAATCATTTTTTTTAAATTCCAAATTTTCCCTTATGCCAACATAAAAACAAAAAGAAATAAGTACTCTTTGTTGTACTTATTTTTACACTTGTATCTTAGGCTAGATCATTAGCTAAAAAAGAGACATTGGAACACTTCTCACTCTTTATCTGCACCATTAGCATTTAAGTATGCTGAATAATTTGCTGAAAAAATATGCTGAAAACTGTAATATAAGAAAATTATATAGAAAGCTCTAAGTAAAAGAAGAGAGTGTGAAAAAAAAATATTTGATTGTATCTTATGCAATATAACATTTTAATAATGTTATACTACCAGTTAAATTGAGATGTTATTCTGAAATTAAATATCCATAGTTTGAGAAGAAGAAACTGAGTATTTCAAATAAAGGCACAATGAGCCCTTTAAACCAACAATTGTTTGGTACAATTTTCAAAATAAAATAAAAAAGCCATCAAAGTACCCTATATACTGCCTTGGCTAAAGAAGGACAGTCAATAGCTAAGAGCTTAATAAAACCTTGCCAAGGGATGTGGGGGTGGCTCAGTGGATTAAACATCCAGCTCTTTGTTTTGACTCAAGTCATGAACTCCAGGTCCTGGTATCAAGCCCTGCCTCAGGCTCCACACTGAGCAGGGGATCTGCTTATCCCTATCCCTCCACCTTTGCCCCTCCCCCTGCTCATGCTTTCTCACTCTCTCTCTTTCTCAAATAAATAAATAAAATCTTAAGAAAATTATAAATAAATGAATACATAAAAATAATACCTTGCTGAGTTGACATTGCTACGTCTGCTGAATGAAGTCAGTAAAAGAAGTAACACTGCCACACTTCAATGACACAGTAACTTGTCAAACGAAAGACATAGCTGTGAATCTGAAGATTAAGTTAATATCTCTATGGAAGAATTGAACTTAAGCTGTTGTTCACCATCATGGACTTGCAGGAAATGTCAGTATTACTTAAGAACACCTGTAGTAGGGGTGCCTGGGTGGCTCAGTGGCTTAAGCCTCTGCTTTTGGCTCAGGTCATGATCTCAGGGTCCTGTGATCAAGCCCTGCATAGGGCCCTCTGCTCTCTGATTAGCAGGGAGCCTGCTTTCCCCTCTCTCTCTACCTGCCTCTCTGCCTACTTGCAATCTCTCTCTCTGCTGCTCTGCTTACTTGTGATCTTTCTCTCTCTCTGTCAAATAAATAAAATTAAAAAAAAAAAAGAATGCCTGTAGTAAAGCCCTAAAAGTTACTAACATTATTAAATCTCAGGTCTTGATGAAAATCTGTGTTTTAATATTTTATGTTGTGCAATGGGTCATATCTGTATACTGCCTCTGCTTCAGAGCTAAGTCTCATGGTTATCTCCAGGACAAACACTGATGCAACTGATTGAATTGAAAGTTAACCTATTATTTGGTGGGTTTTCTGTTTTTGTATTTTGGGGGTTTTTTTGTTTTTGTTTTTTATTTTGTTTTGTTTTGTTTTGGCTTTCTCAGGAAATACCATTTTTATTTGAAAGAATGACTGACAAACTATGTTTATCCAAATTTGATCATTAGACAAACATTTCCTTGAACATTAACGGAGTGAGGCTGTCTAGTCAAGAAAAATAATGTAGTGCAGTTTTTGCTGTCAAGGATAAAATTCAAGCTTAAAAGTGAAAATTGGGATTTTGGAAATCTTGTACCCTTCACCATGAGATTGACAGCTTCTTGATTCATAGACTTTTCTGATAAGATTGGTAGTGATATTAACAAATGCAAATCTCAATATTATTTTAGATCTGGATAATTCAATGACTTAATTTTTTTTTTCAAATGACCATTACACAATGTTACAAAATACATCAAGATGGACCGGTGGATTTTAGTGTAATAGAAAACCCAGTTATCAAAATAGTTTCAAATTACATATTGCATTTGGCCTGTTAGAAACTGCTACCTGGCAGTTTTATTGTAATATCCAGGAAGAAATCCACAATTATTTGAAAAGCTGATTATAGTGCTCTTTCTTTGATTATATACCTGTGTAAGGTTGGATTATCTATCTATATTTCAACTGAAAAAATATATTATAAGGACTGAATACAGAAGCAGATATATTAAACCAAACATTAAAAAGCTTGGGAAAGAAGTAAAACAATGACATTCTTCTCACTAAGTAGATTTTGTTTTTAAATATAATGGTTTTTCACAAAAGTACGTATGCTAGCATTTCATAATTTATTATCATTTTTAAATGAATTAATAAACATTTTAGTTTTTTTTAGTGTACATACATATGTTAAATAACTATAAATACAAAATTAACATCTTTAGGGGGTTCTCAATATTGTTAATACTAAAAGAGATCCTGAGATCATAAAGTTTGAGAACTGCTAATCTAAATAATCACTGACAGTCATCTTGATAGCTCAGTCAGTTGAGCATCGACTCGATTTCAGGTCAGGTCATAATTTCAGGGTCAAGAGATGGAGCCCTGCATCAGCTTATGCTCAGCAGGGAGTCTGCTTAAAAGTCTCTCCCCTCTCCCTCTGCCTTTCCTCCAGTGTGTGGTCTCTCTCTCTCAAATAAATAAATAAATCTTTTTAAAAAATAGAAAAATAAGCAATCACTGATAATTTCTTTACCTGTCCCCTTCATCTTTGAATCCAATTTGCTTTAATTACATTTTGTATTCTTTATTTCAAAATCATAACTCTAAGCCCCTGCTGGTATAGCCCTGGGAGGGAGAATCACTCTCTCACTTTCCAGAACACTAGATTAGCAGGAAAGGGTAGAAGAACAAAGGAAACAGAAGGAAGAGAGGGGAGGAGGGGCATGGTTGGAGAGGGAAGCACCGTGTCTCATCCTCCCTCTGTAACACAATCCAGAAACTAAAATGTTAATACATGGGGCAGCAAGGAGCTTCCAGGACCCAGGCACAAAACTAAAGAAGATCTGTTCTCACCTATTGGTGCTGTGTTCCACTTGCTGTTAAATATTTTTAATCATTCTGACATATAAAATTGCTAAAAGGATTAAGTAATACAAGATATGTAAAGGGTTAGCACAGTGCCTGGGGCATAAATATGCTCAATGAATGTTAGATGTTGTTATAATTAAGATTTCCTCACTGTACTTCTAATACCGCCTGTTCCTTGACTTTTCTCTTGAGCTAAGACTATATTTTGCCCTATCTCTTCATAATAGGGCATCATCAGTCTTGAATTAAGCAATAAGGGCTGGAAGCATCTCCAGAATATTCCAAAACAATGTTTGCTTTGGGATGCAACCAAACACCTTTCAAAGAAGCCTGAACAAAGTGTTCAAGGCATATGCATACCTTCTAAGCATTGGCTTTAGCTACCCTTTGACTGTTGCTAAAGGAGAAAGAGAGAACTTGCAAAAATACCCCTGAGGGCCTTCTTGGTATTTGAGCCTGGCTCAAGGCAGAAAATATGAAAAGCCCTATGTGAAAACCTGTCTCTGGTTAGAGACCTCTGGCCAGCAAAGACTGACCCCAATACTCTTCACAAAGCAAACAAGCCTCTGCAAACCTGGCCACTCACTCCAGAAGCAACTCAAATTCCAACACTGGAAATCTGATTTATTACTAATACAATTTCCGTCATGAGGAGATGTTGGACACAGAGAATATCCCAACTAGGGCAATTCTGACCCCCAATCCTTCCTATTTTACTTAAGCTGTAGGTGTATTTACACAAAATTTTGGGCAGCATTAAACCACAACTAGTCAGAGAAGTCCTGGATGCTCAGCCTAACTCATCCTTCCCCACTTGAAAGGCATCTTTTGGCCTTGGAGGTTAGCCAAAGGAGTTTCCGGATCACTTGGGATCCAGGACTCTAGCACAACATGGCTTTTGGGTTGTTTTCTTTCTTTCTTTCTTTCTTTCTTTCTTTCTTCCTTTCCTTTCCTTTCCTTTCCTTTCCTTTCCTTTCCTTTCCTTTCCTTTCCTTTCCTTTCCTTTCCTTTCCTTTTCTTTTCTTTTCTTTCTTTCTTTCTTTCTTTCTTTCTTTCTTTCTTTCTTTCTTTTTCCTTGACCTACCTGTTCAACCAACAAGCAAGCTAAGACATTAAGTATTTTTCCACAGCTCTCCACAAATGTAAATGCTGCTTCTGCGCATATATAAATCAAGATTTGCAGTTTACAGAGTGCTCTTGCCTGTTTCCTAATTTTGTCCTCACAGAAGCCCTGGAAGTGAGGCAGTTGGAGGTGCCAGTTGTTGGGTAAAATAAAAACAACCACATTTAGAATCAAGACAACTGAGTGTGAAGTTCAGTGGTGCTAGCAACTAACCATGTGTCTTACATCACTTAAGGTTTATATGAACTCCGAGACAAAAACAAAAAACAAAAACCTAAAATAATAGTGTTTCAGATTGATTTATCTGTCATATAACAGAATCCAGAAACTCACAGTCCAAGGCTGGTAGTGTTAAGCTTCATCTTTTATTATTCCACCATCATTAACATGTGACTTCCACTTCATACTTTAAGAGAGCTGTTTGGACTTCATTCATCCAGTCCACATTCCAGTCATCACAAAGGAAGAGAAGATGAAGAAAAAAGAGAGCAGAGGGTACATAATTACTGTCCTCCATGCTACCATACCTGCCTTCCACTTATCTCCCATTGGTTAGAACTTGGTCATGTGGCATGGGAACCTGCAAGGAAGACTGGGAAATGTAATCTTATTTCAGAGCATCTGGCCAGCTAAAAATTTCAAGTCACAATGGCAAAGAATAGTGAGAAAATGAATTTTGGGGACAACCAGTAGGCTTCTGCTAGAACCTGAAGCAACTTACATGGACTTTCTGAGCCTACTTCTTCATCTAAGAAACACAGGAATGCTTACTTCACAGGCTGGTCCTGAAGCAGAGCTGTGGCATTTTCCTGGTCAGGGATCACCAGCTTTGAGGAAGATGATGCCCGAATCATGGACTTTATTCTTGTCATATGTGAAAATTCAAGACACCAGTGTGGATTCAACAAAATCCAGCTGGATAGGGGAGGTCTCAGTGCCAAGCACAGAGAAAGAGGCATTTTTTGGATGGGATTGAGATGAAAACAAAAGTTCGCACTAGGGGGCTGAAATCAACCCAAAGATAATGTGATGAAATGGGAAGGAGAAACGCCCATGAGACTACTTAGAACTACAGCTATTTAGTAGCATTGGATATTTTCTTATATATATTAGATGTTTATAGAGGTGTATTTCTAGAAGAATCAATCCAGTTTTAAAGTCTAAGATTACATGAGAATATTTGCAAAACAGTTTTGTGAACTATATAGTGTCACTCAAATGTAATAAATGCTATTAATATTATGAATAGCTAGTACTATCATCACATTTTTGTGATTTTGAGCTACCTTAAATCTCCAGTGTCCAAAATTAATGGTTCTGAAAATGGGATTTAAAACCACTACTGTCCAGGGGCCAAAGAAGCTCACCCTTTGTCTGAGAATACAGTTCTCAGCTGCCCCCGCAACCCTAAGCAAGAGGTGACTCTAGATTGGAGTTTAGACTGGCTTCCTGACCTGGTTCCACTATTTGCTAGTTTGGGGGACTTTGGAGGTCTTTTTAACTGAGCCTCAGCATACCCACAAAATGAAATGATATGTAAAGTGATATGTGTTTATCCAAGAGACAAAGTTCCATACAGATCCTGGGTATACCTATTAAGCAAATATTAATGGAATAATTTTTCTGTGTCACAAGCTATAATGCACTAATATAAAGTAGTATTAGGTTGTGATTTGGTGTGTAAGTATGGGAGGCAGACCACCTAGAATCCTGGTTTTGCTTCTTGCTGCATGCATGCATCTGGCCAAGACACTTACCCTCTCTGTGCCTAAGTTTTCTCATTTGCAAAAGGAAGATAACAGCAATATGTCCTTCATAGAACTGCAGATGCATGTAAAGTGCTTCTAGGATAGTCTGTATATAACAAATGTTCAATATATATTAGTTTGTATTATTATTGATGTTGTCGTTCCAGCAAAACCAACTGCTCAGTCCATTCACATGTACTTCTTATCCTTGCCTTCACTATCAAGATCCTTCAGTGGATGCCATTTTGGGAAACTTCTACAGGACCAGCAATTGACAAGGACATGGAGATCCACTGTCTATTTCTTAAAGCAGCCCTGGAATTGTTCCTCTTGTTATCAGAAGAAACTCATGCGCATAAGCTGTAAGCTCACACTGTTGATAAGTAGGAGACCTGGGGTCTGAATGTGGTCTTTCTAGCTCCAACAACTGTGTTTTTTTTAACATCAACCTATTTTATTTTTATATCACTCTCTGATGTGCTCCAATTTTTTGTTTATTCTACCTCTCTGACTAGAAGTAAAAAGAACTTTGCTTAGTTCGCCCCTAGATGTTACCTAAAGCATAAGGCCCACACTGTTTTTCATAACACTCACGGCCTCCATGGTCTGATCCTTACCTTTCTCTCAAATCTTATCTCATCTCATTCCCCCTCACTGCTCTATCTCTGATAATATTTCCTTCTGCTTATTGAATTTTCCACTGCTCTTCAGGGAAGGCTTCCCTACCAATAACCACATGTCTTTGATCTTGCCACTTATCCGACTTTCCATGCTCCTCTTTCCTCTGCTCACACAATGTGATAATTCAGTCTTCTTTAAAATTCGACTCAGGGATACCTGTGTGACTCAGTTAGTCAAGCCCTAACTGGTGATTTCAGCTCAGGTAATGATCCTATGGGTCACAAGATTGAGCCTTGCATTGGTCTCAGCAGGGAGTCTGCTTGGAATTCCCTCTTTCCCTTTCCCTCCGCCCCTCCTCTCTTTCTTCTCTCTTTCTCTCTCTCTAAAAAATAAATTTAAAAAATCTTTAAAAAGAACAGGCATGTCACAGTTTATGGAGGGAAGGTATAGAAGTGAAGGCTTCACTGAAATTCCTTGCTACTGGATCTATATTCATAGCATCTCTGTAGAATAGGGATAAGATATGCATTTCCTTCATTTCCTACAAGATGTTAGATTTCTCCTAAATTTCTAACTGTAGGCTCATTCTTTAGACATTTATTCACCTCAGACTCTGTGACACACATACTTAGAGCTAACCCTCTAAAGGTGTAGTGCACACTGACCACATCCTTAAATACATGCAATTATTCCTGCTGCTCAAATGTAGCCAGGTATTTATATAGATAATTTGCAATTTGAATCAGAGCCATAGATACAACTGAAAAGGGCAATTTGAAGCATACTAAATAAATGCAACCAAAGACCTTCTGTGCTTCCTAATTCCTAGTTTGAGCTCAGTTTTCTCCAACTGTTCTTGAAAGCATAAGTTCAGCTGCACTGCATCTCTTGGGGCTGAATTGTATACATGTGTATATAATTATTATGTTCCAGTTTATGACATCTACTTCAAATAATTATACATACCTAACCTCATGCCCACTCTGGGAAAATAGGACAATCAGTGTATTTGCATTATATGTCCTGGAAGTGAAATAGACAAGAGAAGACAATTTTGTTAGCCCTTTTACAAAGGACAACTCTTCAAATTCCTGAAGAACAATAATTTTAAAGATCCCACAATAGAGTATTATTTAATCAGAACTTTAGAAAGAACTTGTATAAAAGGGCTTGTATTCTAGCTGAAGGAATATCTTACAAGTTAGACATATAAATAGGCTGTAAGTAAAATATAAGCTTTGGTGATGTTGCAGAAAGAGCATAAGGATGGAAGTTGGAGCACAAGATAAATTCCAGCTCTGTCGCATGCTGTGTAAATTCGAGCAATAACATTAAACTCCACTAAACCCCAGTTATCTCAGCTATACAATTAGAATACTAATAATTTTAGTGCCTGGAGTATCCATAATAATTAAAGGACATTATATACACAACTACTTGTCTTAGAATCTAGAGCCTTAGAGATGACTGCAAGTATAAATATAAGAACTTACCACAGAGAGAAGAAAGCCTATGCTATGACTGACAGTCTAGCTAAAGCTCAGCTATCTCCACCCCTGGGTCTAAGTTCCTGCTCTGAAAGCCCAGTGATCTAGTCATAGCAGCCCCAGAGGTGATCAGCATCAGAGAATCCAACCAAAATGCATAGCAGATGGAGGTAGGTCACAGAATGCTTCTATAAATGGAAATCTGAATTTGAACCCTATCTTAAAACTACATTGGAAAGTTGCATAGTTATCTAAAGATGAAAGTTGGTCAACACTGGTAGTTATTACAAAAATTTAACTGAATTGTGAGTTGGCACTAGAGCAAACTGAGATCTCCTCAAAATAAAATAGAAAAGTGAAGTGTGTGTGTGTGTCCCCGTCCAGGCAGTTTGGTGGGTAGTTCTCAGAACGAAACAGTGGGGAATGGAGAAGAAGGATGGCAAAAAGAGAAATGACTAGGATGCTAGAAGAAGACAAGGATATCTAAGGTTTACCTTAAAGTGAGTTTCACTGATCTAAAGTGCTGTTATCTCAAAACTGCAGGGAATGTTTCCATGCCTACTCTGGTATTGTATATATTGTACATTTTTTGTTGTTATGAAGGAGAGGTTGAGTTTCCTGGATCAATGGCAGAGGAAAGATAAAGGAACAGCCACAATACCCCAAACGAGCAATGATAGCTAATTAGGACCAGAAGTGACCCCAAGACTGTGAAAATGGCCCCTCTGCCACCATAGAAAACTCTCAGAAATACGAGGAAGAATATTGAACTTTTCCACAAAGACATGGATTGGGGGGTTGAGATGACCTCATCTAGGACTGAAGGGGTAGACAAACATGCAATGTTTCAAAGAGAAAACAATGTATCCAAAGAATGAGATGATTTGAGGTCTTTATGGGTGCCTTTTCTCTCTGCCATTACTCTCCTTGAGAAACTGTCTTAATCAGAAGTTTGCTTAGATGAGTGGAAAGTCAAAGTATAAGAATGTAATGATTTTTTTTAAGGAGTCTCCATACCCAGTGTGGAACCCAACATTAGCCTTGAAATCACAACCCAGAGATGAAAACCTGAAAGGGGTCAGAGTCAAACGCTCAACCTATGAGCCACTCAGACACCCCAATGATATAATGATCTTAAGAAACACTCTTTTGAAAGACACCTTCTGGGATTTTTACAAAATAGGCAATGATCTTGGCAAATTAAGAATGGCCTACGGGCGCCTGGGTGGCTCACTGGCTTAAAGCCTCTGCCTTCGGCTCAGGTAATGATCCCAGAGTCCTGGGATCGAGCCCCTCATCGGGCTCTCTGCTCAACAGGGAGCCTGCTTACCCCTCTCTCTCTGCCTGCCTCTCTGCCTACTTGTGATCTCTGTCTGTCAAATAAATAAATAAAATCTTAAAAAAAAAAAAAAAAAAAAGAATGGCCTACTCAACTTCCCAACCAAGATGTCATCTCCCCCAAGTTATGGTGAACATATTGACCATGTCTTTATCTACTTCTGTTTCTTTGATGTACTATTCTGGTTAACTTCATTTGGCATTTTTTTCTCTCTCTTCATATTATTAATACCATTGTTTATGACTCAACTTTATCATGCTCTTATAGCCCAAACTTTGCTATTCTAGCCCAGACTAGAATAATCTCTTGAGCCATTCACACTGTTATTTTAGGCTGCTTCTTTTAGGGTTACCACACCCTGTGCTGACTGAAATTTAGATTTTTGGAAAGTAGTCTTATTGTTCTTGTTCCCAAGTCCTTAGAAAACAAGTAACTGTAGCCCTGTGTATGGAAAACTAGTGTCATGAACTTGGCAATTATGTCGATTATGTTGATATGTTCAATACGTATCGATACCTTTTTTTTTTTTCCTGTCGGGGATAGAAGCCCTTAATAATCTATTAATGAACAAGAACTTCATAAGAGCTGGAAGTGCATAGTGAGTTAATGACAGAGGCTGCCATGAAAAAATATGTTGGCAAAGTCAGTAACAACTGTTATGTCTTTCACATAGACTAGTAAAGTGCATTGTAATGTGATTCCAATGGTATTGCTAAGATTGAATGAGAAAATTATTGATTACCATTGCAATATATCTGGGCAAAAGAGTTTTGATTCTAAAGTTGTCTGGAAGTTAACATGAGTTAGTATAGACCCATAAATTTTTTTTTTTAAAAAATTGTTAAAATTGCCCATGCCATTAATATAACATGTTTTTGGCATGTTTTCTTTATACATCTGTTTTTCTCCACTAGTTTGTAAAATCCTTGAAGGCAGGATCTGTGTCTAATTAATCTTCTATCTCCTAGCAGTGCCTACTACACAATAGTACCTAATAGATGTTTACAGAATATATATTGAATCCACAACTGACCTTTCCACAATCTGAGGGGTTTGAAGTGGTGGGGGGGTGGGAGGTTGGGGTACAAGGTGGTGGGTATTACAGAGGGCACTGATTGCATGGAGCACTGGGTGTGGTGAAAAAATAATGAATACTGCTTTTCTGAAAATAAATAAATTGAAAAAATTAAATAAAAAAAAATAGAAATTACTTTGTCCATGGGATAACAATATGCATTTTATTGTAATATTGTGTAAACATTCAACCCGCTTTCTACACTTCTTTCCAGGAGCTAATATTTCTCCCCTTTCAGTTTAGAGCTTTTGTAAAAGAATGAGGAAATAAGAATTGGAGGTTGGGGTGGAGTAGAAGTTTTTCTTTGGTGTTTGAGGTTTTTGGTTTGTTTCTTTTTGACAGGACTACTCAAGATTTGAATACTGAAATGTTTCCTACTTATCAAAACAACTCTTCCAAAGATGGGATAGAAAAAACAAAATAAGTGAAGATGTTTAGGTGCTATGAAATTTTAATGGACTCAGAGAATCTTCATTTCTTTCACTGTGCATATTGATGCTGCCTGAAGCCCCATGGCTGCTGAAGGAAAAGAGCACATCTTTCCATGAGTTATGGAGTGGTTCTAAGCAGCTACCAAATGAAGGAAAATAGGAAACAAATATTGAGTTCTTGGATGGGGATGAGTGGGAGGAAGATAAATTGAATGTGTATTATGTGTCTACTTTGCTCTGGAAATTATAAGTATGATGATTTTCTATGGTTTGGTACAATCCCATAGAAAGGACATCAATATGATAGTCATTTTAAAGATATGAAAACTTATGCACTCTCAGTTATGTAGCTAGTAAGTGGCTGGGATGCTTAAGTTGGTCTTTTTGGCTCAAAGCTTCTATCTATTTCTAGTAAACCACGATTTTCTGTGTATTTCCAAGTAAAAGAATCACCTGGAGCCTGATATATGTTTCCAAGCCTCCATCTGGACATCTTGCCTTGGTAAGTCTGGGATAGGGGTAAGCATGTGAAATACATCAATTAAACCAAGGGGTTTCTATTACCTAGCAAGGCTTGCATCCCCTGCTGCACCACAAAACCTTTCCAGAGATACCCAAAGTATCAAAATATCCCAGAGTGTCAGAATACCCCCAAATGGGTAAGGAGCTTAAGTGCTTTAAGTGTCTCCATTATCCCCTCCCTCCAGTCTTTGTCTTTCCATTTCATTTAATTAACCATAAACATATATTCATGTTATATCAATCCAGCTTAAATCACCTCTTTCCACAATTGGACAGTGCCGAGACATTTATTTTTAATTTTTTAATTTATTTTTTATTTATTTTCAGCATAACAGTATTCATTATTTTTGCACCACACCCAGTGCTCCATGCAATCTGTGCCCTCTATAATACCCACCACCTGGTACCCCAACCTCCCACCCCCCGCCCCTTCAAAACCCTCATATTGTTTTTCAGAGTCCATAGTCTCTCATGGTTCACCTCCCCTTCCAATTTACCCCAACTCCCTTCTCCTCTCTATCTCCCCATGTCCTCCATGCTATTTGTTATGCTCCACAAATAAGTGAAACCATATGATAATTGACTCTCTCTGTTTGACTTATTTCACTCAGCATAATTTCTTCCAGTCCTGTCCATGTTGCTACAAAAGTTGGGTATTCATCCTTTCTGATGGAGGCATAATACTCCATAGTGTATATGGACCACATCTTCCTTATCCATTCGTCCATTGAAGGGCATCTTGGTTCTTTCCACAGTTTGGGGACCGTGGCCATTGCCGCTATAAACATTGGGGTACAGATGGCCCTTCTTTTCACTACATCTGTATCTTTGGGGTAAATACCCAGTAGTGCAATGGCAGGATCATAGGGAAGTCCTATTTTTAATTTCTTGAGGAATCTCCACACTGTTCTCCAAACAGGCTGCACCAACTTGCATTCCCACCAACAGTGGAAGAGGGTTCCCCTTTCTCCACATCCCCTCCAACACATGTTTTTTCCTGTCTTGCTAATTTTGGCAATTCTAACTGGTGTAAGGTGATATTTCATGTGGTTTTAATTTGAATCTCCCTGATGGCTAGTGATGATGAACATTTTTTTATGTGTCTGATAGTCATTTGTATGTCTTCATTGGAGAAGTGTCTGTTCATATCTTCTGCCCATTTTTTGATATGATTGTCTGTTTTGTGTGTGTTGAGTTTGAGGAGTTCTTTATACAAAACTTTAGAAGCCCACTCTTGAGAGAACTTAGGTTGGATAATGTCCTTCTAGAAAATGTAGGCAAAAAAGAGCAAATCCAATGATTGTCCACATTAATGTAGTTTAAATGTGAAAGTTCTCTTTCTTGACTCTCTTTCGCATCTCTGTTTTTCTGTCTCTGCATCTGCTTCTGCATTTGGTGTCTCTGAAATGTGTATGGATTATCTTTAATGCCTACCTCTTGCCACTAAATTTGAAGTGATTATGAATTCTCATTTATTAAGACAGGTTTCTAGAACACTCTCTACAAAATTATTTTGAAAGAATAAACACTTAAGCTGGTGTTTTTGAAACATTTATCTTGAAGTGCCCCAAATGTCAGAAGAAAGTTACTTAGAAACCTGGGAGATCCGCAGACAAAGCCATAGCATCCTACAATATGTGTGAAACTCATTTAAAGTTTCCTTTTTTCTTAAAACTTCATATGGACTGGGCTATCCAGTATTTAAGATACTTAAATATTAAATATATTAATTAAAAATTAAATAAATTTAACAAAAATTTAGCTACTTTAAATAACACAATTACTAAATAACAATTACATTAATAAAATAAAATTTAAATATTTAGATTTAAATATGGTTTTCCATATTCAAGTTATATTGCCATTTGCTTTCATGAAAAACTGTATTTTCTCAATATGAACAAAATTGACTCTTCATCTATATCATATTTAATACATATAAATATATATATATATTTTAATACCTGTCTCATCTAAAGGATTTGTCATCCCTGTTCACAGATGAAGACACATGGTATTTATCCACCACCATGCATTAACACCTCAGCTTAAGTAAGTTTACTAGATGAGCTAACTTTTCCAAGACATTGTAATCTAAGATGGTAATTCCTTAAATAGGAATGTGAAATAGACAAGACACAAGCAGTGGTATGAGTTTACACACATTCTGATGTTGAGAGTTAAGATACTCCAACTATTGATCAGTCAGTTGGAGTAGAGGTATGTATCCCTTGGGGTCAGACCCGCTTTCCACGTCCTCTCTACCTTGACCCTAGAATAAGTAGTCATACCTAAATTATTTTTCAGATTACATGTTGCTTCCCCATATGCCCTCACTTTCAATATTTGTATTAATTTTATAGAATTCACAAATTCACAAAGGAGAAACTACAGTGAAGGAGAAGCAAGATTACAAGACTTTCCCAGAATTACATAGTCTACTCTCTCTTCAATGCTCCCATAATTCTTTCATTCCCAGAAATGACTTAGAGATTTTCATAAACACAAGACACATTTAGTCAATCATGGCTGAACTGAATTTATTATTCCTATTAAATAAGATTGTGAGTGCAAAGCTTAGAATTACAGCTCAGTCTTTCCACCCTTCTGTATCTGGGCTCATTAAAAAACCTCATGCTATTTGCAAAAATGCTAATGATAATTTGACTCATATTTGTGCACCTCCCCAGAAACCAGCTTTTAGATTAAAAATATGGAACTGGGCACTGCTAAACTGAAATATCCCCTTCTGAGTTATTGCTGAAAAATCAAGAAATCAAGAGACTATTTTTTTTTTAAGTTCTAAGGGCTAGACTGAAGTCAATATTTGTAAATATTAACTACTGTATTTTTTCTTCTGAGTAGTCCAATCTGATAATAAGCAATTCAAATTGAATTGGGGTCTGCACTAAATAAAACTCTCCATTTACACGAAATGTGCTCTTTAGCAAAATGGTGGTGGTATAAAAAGGGGCACAATTCAGCTCAAAAACCTTGACTCCTTATCATCCATCAGTCAAGGTGAAAAGCTCTCTGAAACTCCAGTGAGATTAGAGTTAACATAAACTTCCTGAGCTGAATTCCATTATTGCCAAAATGACCAGAAGGAAATCACTTAAATATTTCCAGAATGCCAGTGGGGCTTACTCAACTTTCGACTAATAGAATTTTGCAAAGAGTTCATCCTCCTTGGAACCATCAAGAATCACCAAAGTTTTCTATATAAAAAGAACATTAGGGACACCTGAGGGTCATGCGATTACGTTCTGTGTTGAGATTTGTGCTCAATGGAGAAGCTGCTTGAGATTTTCTCTCTCCCTTGCCCTCTGCCTCCCACCCCTCTCAAATAATAAATAAATAAATCTTAAGAAATAATAAAAAGGACATTAGAAGAGTGTTATTTCATTCCCACTAATGAAAGTTATCCTGACAGAACTGAAACAAACATTTCTCCAAAGGTCCAGTGATGAATACTATTACTTCTCAAGGAGCATCATTCCATTGTTGAACATAAAATTATGTTGGTATATACAACCAAAATGAAAAGAAATAACTGTAAGCCCATACTACAGCCCCCAGACAGAGAAAAGAAATAGGTGATAAATTTCTTGTATTCTTATAGCCAGCCTTGATATGGTCATGATGAAAACAGTTAATAGTTCAAACATCTGCTAGAAATCTCATTCAGTTAAAAGAAAAACACACAATAAGTTCTTAACTCACCAGTGATTATTTCCATTTTCAGGTTATAGAGAAAAGGAAATACTGTGTGGACATTATTCGTAAGAAGTAATTACCAGTCACTGAAAAGAAATAAAAATAAATAAATAAAAATTTAAAAAAGAAGTAATTGCCAGTTATATGGAAATGATTTAAATGTGAAAAAGAGGATTAGTACATTATATTAAATTTCTCATAATTGAGAAAACCAACTTGGTACAAAATTGGACATGAAGCAACTGACAAAAGGCCAAAAATAAAAATCCGTGTAATCTAATGATATCCATTCACTTACCCTATTACTTGTTCATTATTTGGCATTTATTGAACATCTACTGTGTGCCATGCTCTGTAAGGCATAAAAGAATAAAGATGAATATATGACTGAAGGAGCAGGCAAACAAAATCTAGCAAACAAAACAAATAAATCCAGGATACAGGACTGTGATCATAACTTTAAGAGAAAAACTTGTGTTCTCTTAACTCTTCTCCTGTATACATTAGAGCATTTGGACAAAGAGCTCTTTGAGTCTCCTTACATTTGTGAGTTACTAGATAATTAGTGGAAGAATTCATTCCTAACTTCATCTCAAGTCAACACAAAGAGCTTTAAAACCCCTCTGGTGAACATTCTAGGGTTGAGGTAGGGTAAGAAG
This sequence comes from Mustela putorius furo, assembly GCF_011764305.1. Taxonomy (NCBI): domain Eukaryota; kingdom Metazoa; phylum Chordata; class Mammalia; order Carnivora; family Mustelidae; genus Mustela; species Mustela putorius. The sequence continues at coordinate 19,531,530 of NW_025421273.1, forward strand.
GAAAAAGGTAAGGAAACTAACACTTTTACATGTCTAACATTATTAGTCATTACACTGGATGTTTTACCTTCAGTATTTAACTTCAAAAGAAAGAAAGAAAGAGAGAGAGAAAGAAAGAAAGAAAGAAAGAACGAACATTTGGACAGACCTAAGTGATACTACAGCAATTTTATGGCTCAGGGAACTAAAGCTGAGGGGATTCTACGACATGCCTGAAATCACATATTAGAAAGTACCTGGGAAAGGATTAGAACCTTCTAAATTCCAAACAAACTTCACATTGTCAGGCTCAGGCCTGTCCATTTTCCAGGGTTTTGAAAAGTGCCTTCCAAGTTTTGCTTTGTCTGCATCCCTTATCAGATATAATCGACAGGACACTGAGTCTGTTTGATTGAACTTAATTCAACTACTCCTTCAACTCACATTCCAAAAATGCATCGGCCAAATTTTGGAGATACAAATATAAGTGAGATATGGTTTCTTTCTTCAAAGAATTTGAGGCTAACAAAAGAGACAAAATGCTAACACAGAAAAAGAACAGTGCAGGATGCATCTGTAGATGCTAAACCAGGTGCTGTTGTTGGCCATGCTGCAACCAACTCCCTCCTTGATGGAACTCCACTTGTTTCTCTATCCTCTGCCTTCTTCCCTCACCCATGAGCTCCCCACTCAGCCACAATGACATTTCCTCAGCTCCTGGACTTCTCGTGCATGCTTTCTTCCAGATTTCACATACCTTCTCCTCTGCAAGCTTCCATTCCCCTATCCATATCACTCTTCTGATTCCCACTGACACACTCACCTGTTCAACTCTCATTTGTTTTTCAAGTCTGTCTGTGATCTCTCCAGTTTGCAATAGGTGCCCCTGATTACCTTAATCATATTACCATGGATGAGCTATGGTGAGGTCAGATGTAGATCAAGGGAGGGAAATTGGAAAGGGTTTTTCAGGTTTGATACTCACGGTTCCCGTCATCATGTAATGCAGGGCTACATGGGGAAACACTGTGCTGATCATGAAGAAGGGTGAACTGTGGGTGGTGCCTTTATGTGGTTTCCATGAGAAAGAATGGGCAAGGAAGGGTGAACAAATTTAGAATTGGATATTTGAACAATTCCAGCAGGATCTGGGTCAGGGGTTGTCCCTGGTTGTCTGGCACCTGACCCTGGAGATTTTAGGGCAGGTATACTAGTGGTCTAGAGTGTGAGAGCCCAGAACTGAAGCAGTTGAGCATGGGACTTCATCAGCTAATCAAGAAGGGAACTAACTTGCCTATAACTAGGGTCCCAAAACTGGGTAAAAACATTTTTAAAAATTGTGTGTCATCTCAGACACCCAGGAAACTCCAATCATCAAATGCATATTTAATGTGTTATAATTGCTTAGTAAGTTTATCTTTCCCACTGGATTAGTCTGGCTCCATGAGGGCAAGAACAGCCCTAGCATCCAAGAATTAGGTTTGACATATGGTTTGAATGAAAGGTGATGACCTATTAGTCATGTTTGGAAGGATGAATAGGAGGTGTTTAGGAGCAAGTGAGTTGGGAGGAAAACTGAGGCAAGGAAAGAGTAGACAAAAACCTTCAAGGTATGCCAGGAAGTGTTTATTTGAGAATGACAAATGGTATAAGTTTTTAATTTTTTTTAATTTTTTAAATTTCTTTTCAGCATAACAGTATTCATTGTTTTTGCTCTACACCCAGTGCTCCATGCAATCCATACCCTCTCCAATACCCACCACCTGGTTCCCCCAACCTCCCAACCCCCGCCCCTTCAAAACCCTCAGTGTTAGGTTTTTTAGGTTGACATTCAAGGAGAAATATCAAGGTGTAATGAGGATAGAAAAGATAGTTTGAGTTCTGATTAAGAAAAACTTTTTAGGAGTTCCTGGGTGGCTCAGTTCATTAAATGTCTGCCTTTGATGAGGTCATGATCCCAGGGTCCTGGGATTGAGTCCTATGTCAGGCTCCTCACTCAGTGTAAACCTGCTTCTCCCTCAGCCTCTGCCTCTTGATCTAGCTCTCAAATAAATAAATAAATATTTTTAAAAAAGGTTTTCTATTTTAAGCTAAGAAATTGTGATTTTATTTTCTGTACAATGGGGAATCATCAATCCCCCGCACTAGGAGATGGCTGGATCAGTAAGAACCATAGGTTACTTCTCAATATGGAAAAGAAATAGGAAAGATCAAATATGTCCTACTATAACAGATTCCCAGTGTTCAACTGTCACAGTTTTAAGTAGAAATGTTTTTACCCCTATGGTCAGCCTCCTCATTCAGTTCACAGCAGGGTCTGTAATGAGATGATGCAGTGTCATGTGTTGATGAACCCCAAAATGAGCTACAAAGAAATCCCTCAGCTCTTATTACCAATAGATTACATCTTGTTTTTCACCTCTTTTCCCAGTGTAGCACAAGTAGATGAAAAAGAAGCCTACGGAAGTATAGATAGTGCATATTTCCAAGTAATATGTAATGTGTAATATATAATTGCTAAAGCCATAAAATATCTGATCTCTAGGCAAGTTATATTTATCTAATGACTGTCCAACTATCTTTAAATTACTGTTTAATAACTTTCCTGCTCTCTTATTAAGGAAAAACCATACATGGTGTGATATTGTGCTATCGTTTATTATTTTTCTTCAGACACAGACATGACACCATAACATTAAGAAGTCATGTCTTTGGCCATATTCAAATAAATAAAATACACTAAAAGCTGCAGTCTGTGAAAGATCGCAGGGTTTCCATAAAAACATGAAAATGTAGATGCAGACATTTGATTTGCTCAGTTCCTTCATGAACCCTTTGCAGCCTGCTCCATGTGAGACACAAAGGGCTTTTGTGACGCATATGCTGTGCATCACAAATGGGGAGCTGTGGCCAAAGAAAATATACAGTTACCAGAAGAATAAACCCAGGATGAAAAGCACAGAGGTAGCATCAATAGACGTCCACTACGCCATTGGCCCCATCTGGTTAGAATCACATCATCAAAATTAGAGCTGGAATAGACCTTCCCAGGTCATCCCTGGAACACCTTGCCAATACAACAATCATCTTTTTGAGGACCAAGTCCAGTTCAATTTCATCTGTCTCAAGAGACAAGAATTCCAGAGATTCTGTGGGCAAGATATTTACCATATTTAAAGAGGTAAATGTAGTCATGGTAGAGATTTCAGTCAGTAAAATAATTGCAGTCAGCCTTTGAAACATAACACACTATCTTTTTTTTAAGTGGATATTTTCTGCATAAGAAACAAAGAGAATCACAACTGGGAGAGACATGAGAATTGCTGCAAACAGTCAAGGATTTAAGGAAGCCTCAAACCATGTCAAGGGATCTCCTAGAATCAATCCAAAGAAATTCTGTCTGTTTTCAGTCCCTTCTTCCATGACACAGAAAGGACTGGCACAGTTGTAACCAGAAACCAGCAAAGGTGCTGGAAAAAGACATAATCAGAGTTACAGGTTCTCAGTGGAGATCATAGAGGACACCTGTTCTTCATTAGAAGACAATGGGAAAAAGGAGGACAATTGCATATTAAGATATATAAGATATATCCTATGTGAAAAGCCAAGAGGTAGAGTCAGAACACATGTCCGGTTTTCAAAGATCTGAAGGTGGGATCAAAGATACAGCCTGTGGAGTCAAGAGTTTGGAAGTAGGGAGATAAGATCTAGTACAAACAGGTTAGGATCAGAAGGAATGAGACGGTCTCCTAAGTGATTATGTTTGAGCCATTTTAAAATTATTTTTAAATAAAGAATGTTTTTGTTCAAAAAAAGTGCTATGTAGCAGCTCAATATGTGTAGCACATATACAACATAGAAACACCAGCCTTCCTCACTGAAACATGACCTGAGATCGGATAAGAAGAGAATGCTGGAACCTACCTTTTCCAGTGGAAGATCATGCCCAAACCTACCTTTTCCAGTAGAAGATCTTGCTATACTTCTGTGGTACCTCTGGAATTGATTTGAAACATAAATTTGCAACTGTGTAGTTAATAATCAATTATTCTGAGTATTTTGTGGTGGGACTTCTCAAAAGGAAGGAGGTATAATTCCTTAATAAAGAATTCTACCCATGAAACTTAGAGCTTGTTTTATTTAAGGCAATATCCTAATATTGTGAATAGTCCTCATGAGTAGTCCTCATGAACACCACAATCATATTAATTTTAGCAAACAGAACATGTGATGTGCTGCCTGTGAACATCATCTGTGGCTTGCATTCATGTACCAGCCCAGCCTAAAAGATTCAAAATGGGAAGTAGAGCTTAGAGATAGAATGAGATATTGAGTTGAGAAAACAGAAGAGATAATAGCCAAACTAGAAAACGGGAGAAGAGTTAGAAAAATAAAGCCAGAATCAGTAATAGGACCATCACAGATGAAACTGGGGACTGTGGCTTATGGCTACACCATTATTATTGTTATTATTATAGCATTATTATTTTTCTGAAGAAAGTGCATAGACCACCCTTCTTTCTTGATAACAGAAATATAACTTTGTTTGGATAATGTACCCTCCTTCACCCAGCCAGGCTTAACTAGATCAGTCATGGTAATTCCACTCAGTTTGGCAATAACTGATTTAGGAATGGGCATATGATGTCATTCATTGTGAGCAAAGGGTAGGTCTAATAGATAACTTTATGAAGAATTTCCTGCTCCCGCAATGGTGCAACTGGTGTAAAATGGTCCCTCTTCTTTTCCTAGATATTATATCTGGACAACTGAAACAATAGCAGTCATCTTGCAACTGTGCATGCTGAGTGATAATGTTGACACAGATAGCTTGAGTCCACTGTATCAGGGTTGAGGCACTAGAATCTTGGAACTGCCCACCCTGTGCCCTCTCTTTATGGGAAATATTGCCTTTTGTCTTACTGCTTAGCTTAGTTAAGGCAGGGGTTTCTGTTAATGGCAAACTAAGAATCCTAATTAATACCAGGAGCTAGAAAGCAGCTTTATAACCCTACTTACGATTGTTATCCCGTTGGGCATTTCTTGTACACATTGTTCAGTGTCTGTCATTGAATTATAATTTGCAGCAGATATTCACTAAGTAGAGAAGGCCCAAGAGCTATGCTTGCAAAGAAACATGGGTTGGTTTTGTAAGACGAAGCCACATTTTTTAAAAGATTTTATTTATTTATTTGACAGACAGATCACAAGTAGGCAGAGAGGCAGGCAGAGAGGGGGTGGAGGGGAAGCAGGCTCCCTGCTAAGCAGAGAGCCCCATGCTGGGCTCAATCCAAGGACCCTGGGATCACCACCTGAGCTGAAGGCAGAGGCTTTAACCCACTGAGCTACCTAGGTGCCCCAGTGAAGCTACCCTTTTATCACAGAGTTCAAGAGAACAGTTTAAATGTTTGTGCATATTGAACTGACAGAGACCAAGTGGAAGGAAGAAAAATCTTTGGAAAAACCAAGGAAAAGAAATTAATAATGTCTCAGCTCCTTGAGGGTTGGCACCACATTTTCTCTATTGTTGGGTATCTAATACTTAACAAGATGCCTGGTGTATGGTAAATTCTTTATAAATGCAAAACTAAGTAATTAAATGAGACTAGGGATCTAGTAAATAATATTTATTCTTAGTTTTATCTAGGCATTTTCCAGTTCCTATGGCATATTTGAGCAGATATGGCTGGGCTAGTATCAAGAATTATATCTAAATACTAGAACTAGTTAAGCATGAGCTGGAAACATGGCATACTCATGGGAATTCTGAGACAGACACTGTTGATTATTCATTAAAATTAAAACACATGTTCAAATTCCCAGGATGGCAGTAAGAGTCACAATGCATAAATCAAAAACCTATATGCATGAGCATCACAGCTCAATAATTTGACATGTCCTGCCTGCTATGACCTTTCCAACAGTGTTCGTGTCACATTAGACTACAGTTTTCAGAGTCTTTTGCATGGTTTTTCCATGTGACACGTTCATGTGACTAAGCCAACAGAATGTGAGTGGACTTGACTAGCACCATTTCTGGGCATAACTTTTAAGAAGCAAGTACTTTGTCTTCATTCCCTCCATTTACTGTCCTGCCGGCTGAATGGGGATGGCAATGAAACTCTAGAGAGCTCCAGAGTCACAAACTGGTAGGTACCTGGGTCTGTGAATTATTGTGATGAACAATTAGTACCAGCCAGTAGTAATCTGCAGCTGAGGTTGCTCTGTTACATATTATGCCATTTTTTTTTCTTACCATAGTTTAGCCTGCTTTAAATAACTTGTCCACACCTATTTGGTTTATAAACACAATTCCAGCCTTGTCAACATCTCAGGATGATTAGGGAGAACTGTTTTAAAAACTTTTCAGTGAAAAAAAGAATGTTTCAATGAAAGTTGATGTACTATGTAGTTCACAATGCTTTGATATACACTAGTTTGTGTGATCCTCCCAACAACCCCATAAAATAGGCAGATTAGATATTGCTACCCTCATCTGAGAGGTGAGACAATCAATGATCAAGGAGATTAAACAAATTGTCTAAATTGACTGAGTGCTAGATTTAGAATCAAAGAGTAAATCCTTTTATTTCAAAGTCTTTGCTTTTCTCATTGTAAATATGCTGAATGTCTGCCTATGTACAAAATATTTTCTTGATGGATAACTTTACTGCAGAAATTCTCCCAGGGGATTAGAGATTATTTTAGGAGATTCATCTCACTTGAATTCTAAACATGGAATTTAAATATGGAAGGGTTTATAATTCCAGAGGATTTAGCAATGAGGTTGGCTCTACTGCAGACTATTTTTCTTTGTAGATTCTCTCAGTGAATCTACAAATCTTTGTATGACTCTTATCCGAGAGAGTCTCTTAGATGACTCTCACTAAGGTTATTGATGCATTCTGCTTCCTAAAAAACAAAAGCTTCTCTGACACAGCACTGAGACCAGGTCAGTCTCTCCACTTGATCATCTCTAATAATGGAGCACGTGCTACTTCAAATGCTTTCTCAATCCACTGTTGTTAGGGTGGCCAGCTTGTCCTCTTTTCAAAGAACTTTTCTGGTTTTGACAGTCATAACTGAAAGTCTCACATTCTGGGAACCCTCTCAGTTTTGATCAAACTGGAAAAGGTAGTCACCCAATTATTGCTGAATAATAGAAACTATTAATTTCCAATTTTAATTGAAATGATATCTGCTTTACTATAACTTCTAGTTAGTTTCTATTATTCAACCAAAAATTTTTTTTTGGTAACATTGGATTGTCTCTGGTTTTCTATATTTACCAAAGTCTGAGGTAAAACCACATTATTATAAACTAAGAGATCGATAGTTCATAGACTTAAACTGTTCATCTGGGATGCCTGGATGGCTCAGTCAATTAAGCATCTAATGCTGGCTCAGGTCATGATCACAGGGTCTTGGAACTGAGCCCTGCATCAAGCTTCCTGCTCAGGTTAGAGTCTGCTTTTCCCTCTCCCTTAGCTCCTTTTCCTGTTTGTGTTCTCTCTCTCTCTCAAATAAATAAAATCTTTAATTTTTTTAGTAAACTTTTCATCTTTGGGTTAGACAGGCCCTGATGACACTAGCAACAATCCATGTCCCTTAAATACATTATTCTCCCTATAAACCTCCCTATAGTGTTAGCCTTTTGAAACTGTTTTCCTGGTTTCCCCAAGTTGAGTTTTATGATAAAAATAACAATTAAAAAAAAGTACTCCTACAATAATCTTTTGTGGATGAAGATAACTTATTAAATAATGATAATTGTTTCTTTTTTTAAATTAATTTTTTATTTTTTGAGAAGTTATTTTCCCACTTAATACTCTTGAGAAAAAAATAATAATTTTCTTCTAAGTTTTCAACTTTCTTTTTTTTTTTTTAATATGTGTGCACCACTTACACTTTGGAGGAAAGAACAATCTCTGTTATTGGGTACTGAGCGACCACCAAAACCAGGAAATTCATGCTTTATGAGTTTTTCCCAAATCAAAGCAACAGGGTTATGGTCAGCATCATCCTTTTACTCTCACTGGGTACTTCGGGAAAGGTGCCTTTTGGGGCAAACGAAACTCTTTGCAGTGAAAAGCACATTTACTTCATTGTTTTCTTTCCTGCTGAAAATCAGGACTGGGATCCTAAGAGCCCATAAGACTCTGCACCAAGCCAGACAGGTCTCTTTATGCAGTCTTTACTTTCTTGCTACCTATGATATCTGTCACCTGATAAAACACTTCATAAACTTAGTTCTTGACTGTATACTTTCTGTACATGTCAAAATAAAAAACTAAAAAGATGAGTATTATAATTATCATGATGAATCTGAGAATTCTGAGAAACAAATGTTTCTAGAGAATTTAGGTTGACAGTATTTTGGGAAGATTATAATAACATAAAGTCATAATTTTAAAATAATATAGTCTTATAAATGGGGTAGGATTTTTAAGAGCTAACTTCCTTAATTTTAGGATGACAGAAAGAAAAGAGCTTTCAGAGATCATTTAGTTTAACCATGCCCATTTTGCAGATGGGAAAATTGAAGTTCAGAAAGCATAGATTATCATACTGATGGTCCATGGTGGATTCTGCAGACAATCAAACTGACTTCTCATTCTAATTCAACAAGGTCAACAGTGGTTCTCTAGGGCAGTGATGAAGCCCTTAGAGAACTGGGTTAATATTATACAATCTGCCAAAATGCATATATACTCAAAATTTCTCATGTAATTTCAGGAGACTTATATACCTTGTGAAGTTTGTCTTGGATCCCCTTGGACCATGCTGTTGGGCCATGGATGATTTTCCAAGGGAACAAATCAGGGAATTCCTGAGTGGGCTGTATATTTAATGGATACTTAGAATTAAGAATTTACTTATTTGAAATTTGATATTTTTTTAAAAGAAATAAAATTGTGGTCATTGTTTTACATTCAAATTAAGGCTTTCTGCAAGGTCTATATGAATGCATGTTTAGATATTATAATTAGAAATCAGAAATTTACCTTAAATATTAATAGCATAGGACCTGGTCACTGTTATTCAAATTAACACCATAGGCTAAATCTGATTTTTCTAAATCTAACTGTGATTCAAGCTTTTTATAAAAATTTAGGGAAAAAAATGTAAACATTTTCCCCCAAGTTTAGTATGACTTCTATAGTCCAACTATATTTTGTGTCTTTGATAAATAAGCAATGATAAATAACTGATAATAGTAACTAATATTTATTGTTCTCTCTCTCACTTTATACCAAATGTATGCCAATAACCTCATGTGTTATATTTTTTCACAACAGTGTAAGTTGGGTTCTCTATACACAGTTTAAATAGTTAAAAAGAATCGAATCCCACAGGGGTTTAAACATTCTCTAAGGTCATCAGCTAGTGCCATCGTTCTTCTTCAAGGGTAATTACCCCTTTTTCTACCTCCATTCAATTCAAAAGCCAAGAGATATTTGACAATGATGGAAGCAATTTTAATCATCATAACTAGGAAAGTGAGATTCCTATATAGTTGGTCAAGTCTGGAATGCCAAACCTTGATACTGGGGACTAGAAGAAAATGCAAGTGTAGTTTGACCTAGCCACCAGGTAAGCAAAAGACACACAAGGCAGGTGCAAATTTTGGAGAATTAACTCTCTCAGGGTGCCCCAGTATGTTCCTTAGGTGACAGGCTTTGAAAATCTGGGTTGGTATAACATTGGCAGTGAAAGCCTTCTTTCTGACTTTTAATATTCATCCTGGCTGTGTGTAATTATCCTCTCTTGGAGGATAATAAGCGTACATGCCAAGACTCTACCCAAGACCAGTAAATCAAGTGAACCAGTAAAGTTCAAGAAGCTATATATTGATGAAGCACTTCAGTGATTATGAGGCAAAGTGTGGCGTGAAGATCATGGTACTAGAGCTTCGTGGGATGAGGACTGGAGTGTAGAGGATGTTGTGGACAATAAAACATTTTCACTTCTGGTTTAGGTTTTTCAGTATGCAAAAGTGATTCTAAGATGATTTGAGCTCATACAATAGAAGACAGATCCTTTCTTTGATTATATGATCATCAGTATGTCAGTCTGTCTGGTTGGTGTGATACACCACTGCTCCCTCCAACATGTCCCATTTCTAGGAATCCCATCTCTTCTTTCTTAATTCCTGCATCCACTCACACACCAAGTCTTGTTCATCAAACTTTTCTTACAATTTCTCAATCCTTCCACTTTCCTCTCTGGATTTATACTATCTTAGTTCAAGGCTTCATCATCTCTTAATTTCTAATTTTGGAATCCTGTTTTATTTATTTGAATAAGAAGAGAAAATTAAATATTAATGTGAAAAAGTAAAAACAAAAGGTGAGAACTAGCATGTAAAGTGGGAGCTAGCATGTAAAACAACTACTACATGTAAACTTCGTGCCAGCGTCTTCATACATTACCTAATTTTTATCTTGACAACAATCTCATGAATTCAGCTGACACCTCAGAGCACTCTATAGAAGAGAAGCTAAGATGACCAGTGATTATTTCCAATGTTACACAGTAATAAATGGCTAAGCAGATTCTTGAATCTAGTATCCATCCTACAACCAAAGATTTGAAGAATTTTCACAGTAATTACCAGTTCATCCTTCTGAATGGCTAATCTGCATTCCAACAGCTTTACGATCTCTTTTCATTATTTTCTTTGCCTGATGGACACAGGGACTAACTGTTCCCTGTAACCCCTCTATTATACTTTAATGCAGTTGAAGTGAGAACCGCTTTTAATTTTCTAATTAATTAATCAATCTTTTACTCACTGAGTTTAGTTTCCATTGAAGCAGCAGCTACAGATTTCTTCACTGTCCTTGGTACGGTCGGGGGGGGGTGTCAGGCGGAGGGAGATGACAAGTTCACTGCCATTGGAGTACTTAAGTCCAATAGAAGTTTGACAGAAGACAACCAGGCAAACCAGTTAAGTGCATTCTCTGAAGTCAAGTCCTGAAATAAATAGGAAGGCTGTGTGTGAAATGAGGCAATAGTCCAACAGCCCTCTTACCCAGCTGAGCAACCTCTTAGAGAAATAAACAGCATCCTTTTAACCATCCAGACAGGCTCATGGTTGAGCCGATTTATCTGTATCATCTACAAACAATATTTAACTTAATCTAAGGCAGAACAGGAGCACAAACATTGAGGTCTGGGTCTGTAACCATTCCGCCAGCACCACAATGTTTATGGGAACATTCAAGGCCAAGAAAGGATATGTGAGTTCTCAGCAGACATTACCCTCCTTGCTGGATGCTGACTTCTTACTTATTCATATAGTGTGTGCCTCAGAAGACCTACATTATCCAACAGTCCTTTGGGACAGGGGAGGAGAGGTGTAAAGTCAAGAGTTTGTGGTTCGGGGCTGAGCTGTGCTTCTCATTAGTTGTGCAATGGTTAAGAAAGTCACTTAGTTCACTAAGACGCAGTTTGGTCAAAAGTCCAAAAAGGGAATTGGGCTAGATTTCCCTAGAGAACTCTTCCAGTTTCACAACTCAAGAGTTGCATATAAATGAGAAGTTCTAAAAGAGAAAATGGGATCAATGCATCCTATCTGTGGAGATACAACAGTTTAAGTAGAAAGAGGGTCTTTAGTCTCCCTCAATCTCTAAGTCACGAGTTTGTGTGATTGCCATTGTTCAACAATGTCAGCTAGGAGTTAACCGGTGCTTTCTCTTAATCCTACATGTTTGTCATGTGCACCTTCCCAGTAACCTACCTACTAGAGATCTTTCTTAGACTTAGCATACCATCATTCCCAGGTATCACACTGTGTGTCACAGAGGAGGTACTGGGTGGCACTATGCCAAAATACAATCCATGGAGCCTACCTGTGAGATGTTAAGGGGAAATTTGGATAGGAGCCAAACAAGGAAACAACTTTGAATGAATTCCCAAATAGATTTGGGTCTTCACAGGCATGGGGAATTTTTTTTTTTAAGTCAGCCCACTATTCATACCCCTCACTCAAGTAAAAGCACCCAATTTCTCCCCTACTCTCAGTACATGTGGTTTTGAAGTGGACATGGGAGCCAACCCTCAACCAACCACATAGTCTATTGCCTGAATACAGTAACTGGTTCAGTGATGGTTACATAACCTACGTGGGGCTGGTAAGAATCTTACAAAGGCTGAAGAGAGAATTACTCTATTAAGACAGCAAGGATGACTTAAGCCTGGAGCTGCCATGAGCTATCTAGAATATGGAAGAAAAAAAAAAAAAAAGCCAAAACAGGTGAAAGCAGAACTCGGAGATAAAGAAAATGAGTTGTAATGATACTAATGGAGCCCTTTGATTCAGCCATGCCTGAAACTGCATTTATGCAAGCCAGTGGAGTCCCTTTTCTGTTTACCAGCTAGATTTTTGCCATTTGACCAGAAGCTCCATCACTTACAATTGAATGCAAGCATTGGGTCTCATACTTGTGTACTAAAATATTTCAATAAATGATTTGACAGATTTGATGATCTCCAAGACACTTCTATCATTTAGTGGTATTGTTTAAAAACTAATCTGTCTGAGAAAAACAGCATAGTAGAAAGAGCCAGAATTGTGAAATCAGGCTGACCTGAATTTGAGTCGCAACTTATCCACCATCTCATTGCAAAGACGTAGCTACTTAGCCTCTATAAGCTTATGTGTTTCTGTAAAATGGGGAGAAATAGTATGTGTAATTGAAGAATTTCTTTCCAGGATAAAAACAGAGTACTAAACACATTGTCTACCCCATAATATGCAGGCAATGGATGACAGCTGCCATTATTTTATTAGTCCATGGAACCAGAAGCTGGATCAAGTGGTATCCACTGCGAGTTTAATAATGGTACTTACTTACAACTTCAAGGCTTAATATGGTTTTTAAAACATTTTCTTACCCACTAGCTCATTCCTCCAACTCTCTAATGTTCAGAAGTAGTGAAATTGGGTTTGAAAACCCCCACTTTACAGAAGAAGAAACCAAGGTCCTCCGTCAGTAACAAGCAGATTCAGAACCAATGTCCCAGCATTTTGACCTCAAGCTCAGAGCTCTAAATTGCCCACTGTGCTGTCCAGAAGGCCTGATGCCCAGAACATGAGTTCTCTCTGAATCTCCAATAATACTCCCTGAGTTTCCTATACTACATTGAGAAATAAAGCTAGAAAAATCATTGGAAATCCCAACCTCCACCCCTGAAAACTTCTATTAATATTATAGTTAAAAGTGTAGGATGGAGGGTAAGAAAGATCAGAGTTTAAATGCACTAGTTTGGATCTTTGTGACTACAAGCACATAAAAATTCCTGTTGAGCTATAGTTGTCTTGATGTATTGTAGGGGACCTAGGATTGTCTAACTCTTGTGCTTATAAAAAGAATTAAATAGGCATTTATTGTAAAGCAATTAGTGTGATACCTATCACAAGGAAACACTGTGAATGGCATAAATTATCAAGTTACTTATTGTTGGGATATTATTATTAACCCCAAATTCTGAACTACAGTGGGTTTTTTTTTTCCATTCCCTATCTTTCTATACTATATGCTTCAAGAAATATATATTGGACTGAGGCTAGATATTGTTTCTGTTGCTTTGTATCCCCAAATCAATTCGTATTTCTTGAATGTCACATTTAATGACTGACTGCCATGCCTTAACATTCATTCAAAGTATTATCTTAAGGGAATAATTACCTTTGAATTCTTATGAAGGCTTCTTTCCCCTCTCACCAGGAAGACGACTACAGAAGTTGATGAAGGTGAGGGAGGTTGAATCATACATTTTTATTTCTTTAAGGGTTTTTTTCTTTTTGTGTTGTGTGTGTGTGTGTTTTGTTTTTGTTTTTGTTTTTGTTTTTAATCTATGTTTACCCCTTGCTTCTTTACACACCTGCTTCTGATCCAGTCAGGGATAGAAGGGCTGGGCGTGAACCCCATTAGGGAAGATTTGGACTTTATCCTTTGCTTGTGTTCTCCACTTGTGATTTGTATTAAATTCTCTTTGGAACACATGCTATAAAGTACAAGAGGCCTTTTTGATTGAACAGTGAAAGGAGCCTATTAGAAATGTGAAATCATAATTTCTGGAGGTTTGGGGACTTAAAAAAAAATGTGGACAGCTGTTGGCTAAAGAACTGAGAAATGTTTAAGTCAGGAAAATATCCTAGGTAATGGAGCCAGAGAGCCTAAATCGGTGGTAAATACTGCTAAGCCATCATTACATACTAAATAGTTATTAGTCATCTCTCTGTTTTTAACGGAAAGCTTAAGGGTCTGAAGTCCCAAGCTTAGACTCCATTCTCTCTAGCAAATCAAAAATCCCATCCCCTTCAATAACAGAAATCTGCCAAGAGAACATTAAAGGTCAAGCTAAACCCACAAAAGCAAAGCAATGCTGATTTCAAAGAGCCTGAATGGAAAAATACAATTAAAAGTCACTGGTTCATTCTGAACAGAAAAAAAGATTGAGAGCTTGATTTAAGGTCAGGAGCCCAAGGGGCAATGGTGAAGGGAAGCAGGGACCCCAAGCCAAACCAAAAGCAAAGTGGCCTGGAAACTCTCAAACTTGGCGGGAGCCTTTCCCTTTCCGGCCCCCTCTTGGGTGAGTGGGTCACAGTGTGGTTGGAAAGTTGAGTTGCCCCCGTGGGACCTATATTGGGAACTGAATGTGAATACCTGGCCTCCAGTGGGTAGGCCTGTGCTATGGACCTGGCTCTGTCCCAACTCCACAGTGATTTTCCTGCATCACCCTACACATGTCATTCACCCTGCCCTGCCCTAGTTTTACCTAATTACAAAATAATTTCTTCTAATGAGGCTAAGCTTACCAGTAAGCCTGAATTTTGTGGTTTGAAGGATGCCAAGAAGACACCACTGGGACTTGAGGCCCAGCTCTATAATATTCACCACCCCCCAAAATACTTTTTCTCCAATGCCTGAAATACCACCATTTATAAATATATTTAATCTAAAAAAACATCTTTTGAATGCCTAGACATTTTTAAAAGATTTTATTTATTTATTTGACGGAGACAGAGACAACAAGAGAGGGAATACAAGCAGAGGGAGTGGGAGAGGGAGGAGCAGGCTTCCCGCTGAGCAGGGAGCCTGATGTGGGTCTCGATCCCAGGATCTTGGGATCATGACCTGAGCCAGGCAGATGCTTAATGACTGAGCCAACCAGGTGCCCCATGCCTAGACATTTTTTCATGCCAGACAATGTACTAGGCATTGGTATATAAGAGTAAATGAAACCAACATGGATCTTACACATGGTGAAGTTGGAAGAGAGATTGAATTAAACAGGTAAATGTATACACACGTATGTGCAAATTGAGAGTCCCCTGTTACTGAACAAATTACTCTGGGAAATATTAGAAGCACAGATTGCATGGAGCACTGGGTGTGGTGAAAAAATAATGAATACTGTTTTTCTGAAAATAAATAAATTGAAAAATTAAAAAAAAAAAAGAAGTCCGAATCTTAGTTAAGGGCATTAGTGAAGCCACTAAAAAGGTGATTTATAGCTTGAGCAACAAGTTACGTGGCAAAGGGATTATCGGGAAAATCTCAGGAATACAGGTAGATTAGATAATTGAGCTGTAGCCTGAATAAGAACTACCCCCAGGCCCCTCTGACCTGGGCATGTCATATGCCATAATATGGATACTAAATTTGGGTGGTATTTTATTATTTTATTATGAAGCATTCTTGTGGCCATAGATGAGTGAGGCAGGAACCATGAAATTCAAGGGAAAATTATGAGTTAATTTTGAAATGTTAAACTTGAGAGAGCTATGAAATGCCTAAATGGAATTATCAGTTAGGCAAGGGAATACACAATGCCACAGATATACAGATAAGTTCTCAGCTCAAGATGAACCTTTTGGAGTCACCAGCCTAAAGATTGTATCTAAAGATTATATTTAAAATCATTACAGTATGGATGATACCATCCAGGAAATTGCCCATTTCCTGCCCACGGAGTCCTTCAATATAGAAATGTCATGAGAAGGAGACACCAGAAAAGACCAGAGAGCTGATGGAAAAACACAAGAGTGTGAAAGAACAGCATCTGAGAGAGGAGTTGTTTTTATAAAGGAGAGAAGAACCACCTGTGTCGAACATATTAATACAAGACTCTGTCAGTCTCCTAGTGCTGCTGTAACAAATTACCATAACCTTGGTGGCTTAAAACAACATAAGTTTATTATCATACAGTTTTGGAGATCAAAAAATCTAAAATGGGTCCAGCTAAACAAGATAGAATGTCAGTAACAACATGTTCTTTCTCAGAGACTACAGGGGAGAATCAGTTTCCTAGACTTTCCCAGTTGCCAGATGCCAGCCACATTCCCCACTTCCCTCTTGTACTTAGAAAAATCTTTGTGGTTACATTGGGCACACCTGGATACTCCAAGATATTTTCCCCATTTCAAACTCAAAGATCAGCAACCTTTGTTCAATCTGCTACCTTAATGTCCTCTTGCCTTGCATAACATAACATGTTCACAGGGGGCAGAGATTAGTAAGGACACAGCTTTGGGAGACCCCTATTCTGCAAACCATGGACAGTAAATAGGATGAGCTTTGCTTGTTGAAAAAATGGAGAGATGGGGCGCCTGGGTGGCTCAGTGGTTTGGGCTGCTGCCTTCGGCTCGGGTCATGATCTCAGGGTCCTGGGATCCAGCCCCGCATTGGGCTCTCTGCTCCGCAGGAAGCCTGCTTCCCTCTCTCTCTCTCTCTCTGCCTGCCTCTCTGCCTACTTGTGATCTCTGTCTGTCAAATAAATAAATAAAATCTTTAAAAAAAAAATGGACAGATGTTTCTAGAAAAGTTTAGGACTTCTGGTATGTTAGTTTTCCAGAATATTAAAGCAATATTTCTCTCTCTTTTTTTGCAATATTTCTTTTATACACAGACTTATAAGACACTTGAATCAGAGAAATAAATCTAACCATAAAGAAAACCCCTTTCAGCTACTTAATTTTAACAACTGAAGGACTCCAACCATGTGAGGGGGAAAAAAAAATAGAGCACAAAATAGAAAAATCAAGGTAAACAAAATAATACTGGAACAAAGATAATCCATAGAATATGAGAACATCTAAAATGATCTTAATGAGGATTCCTAGAGATAGCTGAGAAAAGATCCCATCAGTAAGATAAGCATAAGTTGACATAAAAGGATGGATCAGGAGACAAAGTATTTGTGGAAATTTAAAACATGATGGCTGAATTTTGTTTTTTTAATTTAATAATATGGTCTGAGATATTTTCCTCAGACCACAAAACAGAAATAAAGAAAAGAAAGATAATATAAGATAAAGTAAAATCTTGCAGGATCAACCCAAGAGAATCATCCTTCGCCCTAAAGATTGCTAGAAAAAAAGAAAAGAGAACATAGAGAATTTTATTGTAAATGCTGCAAGATAGCAGGGCAATGGACTGTGTTATTTTGAACTCAGAGTTCCATACCTAGTCATCATACTAAGTGTGAGAGTAAAATGAAGAAATTTCTAGCATGAAAAAAATCTGCACATTTGTCTTCTGTAAGCTTCTAAGGATAAAACAAACAAACAAACAAACTTGATTATATATTCCAACAAAGCAAAAGAAGATACAAAAAGAGGAACCTGTGTGATTAACTCAGGAGTGTCTTTAGACGCTGATTTCTCCACCTCTCCCTAGGCAAACAATGGATCCATTTCCCAGTGTCCTCCATCCACGTAAGCCATCTTACTGTTTGTGTCAGAGGAATATGATCAGAAGTCATGTGTGCCACCTCTAGCACGGAGATTAGTAGCACACGTGTCTACTAATCTTCCTGGTCCCTGGTTAACTGCAGAGAAAATAGAGATCTGTAAGATAGTGAAACACCTGAGGGCAATGTCTGTTTCCAGCAAATCTTACTGAAACACAACTGGCTTCTCTTCCTAGTTGGACTGGGATATGAGTGAGGAATAGACTTTAAGCCTCTGAAATTTAGAGATATTATAGCCTAAAAACAAACCTGATTAATGCAAGACATAATGGGAGAAATTCTGAAAAAGTAACTCTGCACAGGCTTATAACGCACTAAGTCCAAATTTGAACAGAATTCAGAGCACTTCGATAGTTTTAAGTGGATATTAAGGAGGGCACGTATTGCATGGAGTCCCAGGTGTGGTGCATAAACAATAAATCTTGGAACACTGAAAAAATAAAATAAAATAAAAAATAAAGTATAAAACAAACAAAAAAAAGAAAAAGACTTTATTAAAGAATATGGGTTTAAAAAAAACACAAAAAACAAGAAATTCTGTGGACATGGTAAAGTAGATGGTTCTTCTATCAGCAAGTAAAAGAAAGCAATTAGAAACACCAAGAAAAAAATAGGGGCACCTGGGTGACTCAGTGGGTTAAAGCCTCTGCCTTCAGCTCAGGTCATGATCTCAGGGTCCTGGGATGGACTCCCACCCCCACTCCGCATCCCCAGCATGGGCTCTGCTCAGCAGGGAGACTGCTTCCCTTCCCTTCCTCTCTCTGTCTGCCTCTCTGACTACTTGTGATATTTGTCTGTTAAATGAATAAATAAAATCTTAAAAAAAAGAAACATCAAGAAAAAATAAAGCATATATAATATTTATTGTTTAAGTATAAAGCAAGCTAAAATGTAGCATGATTCTGAGCAATCGGAATAGAAAAAAGAGTCTATTTGAACTTAACTTTGGAAACATTCAGTGTCAGTCCTTAATGACATAGAATTACATTTCTTTCACTCTGAGTTCAAAATCACTTGGTTCTATGCACAGTTGCTGCCATCACATTAACATCATCATAATACTGTAAAGGTTAATTATTTGCTTTCAAATTTTTAGAATTGATTTTAGAGATAGGAAACAAAACAAATATAATCATAAAACAAACATAAATGTTAAAACTCCAATATGCAGTAAGTAATTGTACAGCTAACATCCCTTGAGTGATGCAAGGAGGCAGGGAAGTCAAGAGAGCACGTTGAAGATCTAATTTTCTCATAAATAGTGAGCATCAAGAAATCCTCTCTTGATTTGGTGAAACAAGAAACACAATTTTATCTTGCCATTTACAACAAAGTGGATAGAACTAGAGGGTATTATGCTAAGCGGAAATAAGTCAATCAGAGAAAGACAATTATCATATGATCTCTTTGATATGAGGAATTTGAAAGGCGGGGGAGGGGGGTGGTTTGTGGGGGGAAGGGAGGGAAAAATGAAACAAGATGGGGCTGGGGAGGGAGATAAACTGTAAGAAACTCTTAATCTCAGGAAACAAACTGAGGGTTGCTGAAGGGGAGGGGGGTGGGAGGGATGGGGCTGCTGGGTGATGGACATTAGGGAAGGTATGTGCTATGGTGAATCACAGACTTGACCAAAACAAATAATAATAAAAAAAGGAAAGAAAAAAAAACCACAAATTTAAATATAACATTTACCAAAACTGGGGAGTAGTGTATGTGATCTGATGGTCTAATTTTCACTGCAAAGTGTCAAAAGAAAAATTTGTAAGTAAATTGGTTAACATTACTTTAGTAACAACAGAAGAAATATAAACATAAATAATCCTACCAAGGAGTTAGATTCTGGAAGGAGGGTAGGAATGGGAGACGATGTTAATATTTTTACTTACTACTGGCATTCGGCTTTTCAAAGAATGTGCACATATTAATTTTATGGTGCCACCAACCAAAACTGTGATGGGGCAGAACAGGTGTGTAGGAGATGGATGGGAGTAGGCGTGAATGAGGATTTCAGTTGAAACTTGTTGAGTCCTTTATTTCACATCTTTAGATCAAATAAGAGCATTTATTCTGAACTCTCTGAGAGTGGGATTAGAGAAATACATTGATACACAATGGAGGGCTTTAGTGTACTCACTTTGAAATTTGCATTTTTATTTTGGAAGGAGTTTTGTGTTCAAAGGTTTTGTTTGTTTTCAAATGTATCCATCTCTTTGACTTAGAGTTTGATAAAACCAACATACCAGCAATAGTTCTATTGCTCATCATGAAAATCTCATTTTAATTCATGTTTTCCAGTGTCTTCTCTAGTGCTTGCATTACTGAAATATTTTATGGAAAACACCAGTCTTTCAATTAGTACTTTTCCTACAGTTCCTTAAAGTCATGTGTCATGAGTTTGCTTTGTCATTTAGTTAATATGTTCCTTCCTAAGTCCCCTCCTCATGAGCTGTGCAGCATGAGGTAATTTGTTGCTCTTATTCAGGGAAAAATGTGCAACAGAGAGTATACACACATGTCCAGGCTTGGGCTGAGACCGAGAGGTCAAGATGCAAGAGTGTAACTGGAGGTGATTAAAATACTGATAGCGACAGCCATGGGCTTGAGTTGAAATTGCCTATGCAAAGAGTAGAGGCAAATGAGATGAGAAGTAATGGCAAAAGTCAGGAGATCCTCACACAAGACGCAGACTTAAGAATAAAGCACGGGGCCTCAGGGTGGCTCAGTCAGTTGAGTGTTCAACTCTTAGTTTCGGCTCAGGTCATGATCTCAGGGTGGTGGAATCAAGCCCTGTGTTGGGATCTGCACTCAGTGGGAGACTTAGGAGGGTGTCTGCTTGAAAATTATTTCCCTCTGCCCCTGCCTTCCCTCTCTTTCTCTCTATCTCTATCTCTATCTCTATAATTAATAAGTCTTTTTTAAAAATATTCTTTTAAAAAAGAATAAAGCACAAAGATTAAAGTGTAGTTGGAGGGAATAAGATACAAACTCACTAGACTATGAATTTAAGGGAAAAATTGTCATCACTGACCTTTCATTCTGGAATCCTCCTCTCCCTGATCCATTATACACACTTCTCAAATAGCTTTTAAGTGAGAGGGCAGAGGAAGAATTCAGAATTGATAAAGAGGAAGAGAAAACTTCTAGGAGACCCAGGAGAAAATAAGTGTGCTGAACACAATTGTTTCTGTAAGATAGGACTTTGTTCCCTTAGCATCAACAGTTTAGAACAGCTTCTACGTAGTAAATCCTCAGCAGAGGGGAAAGGACAGATAAATGAAGTACAGGCTGGGAGGGGCACAAGGGAGAAGGGAGAAGAAGAACAAGTAGGTCTGTTCTTTTGTCTGAGTGAAGGAACTGATTCAGTGTTTTCTTTAGGTCATCCAATTGGAAGTGATGAATTGTAAGTATGAATACATTCACTTCACCTCTTTGTGCTAAAGCCAACTGAAGAGTATACGGGTTCGGGAAATCTGCTTTCATTTGTCTAATTCTGTATCACAACCTATGAGTGTGGATCAAGCTACATTAATAGCAGAAAAGCAACAGAGTATCAGTACTGTATTAACCACAAAACTACTTGGTACATTTTCTTTCCAGGAGAAATGGGTTGACTTCTGACCTCAGGGGCACCTGGGAGAAAACACTGCTGGTGAGAAGTCACCAATCTCTGTCTCATTAAGGTAAGGATACTTTCCTGGAAGGATGGGCCATTCCCAGCCAGTGAGAATGTTGTCTGCATCCCTCTGTGGGTTCTCATCCATTCTTAGGATACATACTTACATGCATATTGAGAGAGAAACAGCAAGAGCTATCATTCCTACACATTCCTGGCTCTTCCAAACCCCAACCACTCCATCCTTTTCTTGGAAGGATGCACATGAAAGTACAGTAGCTTCTCACTATTTGCAGTTGCTATGCTCCATAAAATCACCACAAAGACTGAATTAGTGCATTCTGAGCTATGGCTCCTAGGAGAAATGTAGGATTTGGTTTTTACAAATCTCTGGTCACAAATTTTTTTCAGCCAATTGATACACAAACTTGTTTAATATGTTGCTGTGATTAAAGATGTCTTACTTAATATATATTAACCCATTAACATTGAAATCACTACTGATAGCACTATTACTCAAGTCTGAACAAAGCTAATCCAACACATGCACTTTCTCTGTAAGCCACATCACAGTCTCCTTGCACTTGGGGACACGAGACAGCACTTCAACACGAGGATTGGGACCATTTAAACACCTAAAAAAGCACTGAGATAAAACACAAGAATAAAAAACAGACCACTGAGTAGATACTGAAAAAGAAGCACATTTACAGTAAGAGCACCTTGCTTCATCTCAAAGCAAAATGTGTGTGTTATTGTTCACAATGACCAGGAAAGCACCATGAACATGGATTTGGATTATATAATAAATTTTAGCAATAGATCAGTTTACAAATACAGAATCCACAAATAATTAAGATCAATCATAATTCTTAAAAAAAAAAAAAAGCTGCCATTTATTGCTCAGTCACTGGATGACAGGCACTATTCCATACTCCAGATGTTTACCCCAGTCAATCCTTATAGGAACTCACTGAGTGGGTTCCCATCCCCAAAGATCCCATCCCCAAATCACAGATAAGAAAACTATAGACTGAGCGACTCAAGTGCCCAGCTGCCCAGGAGAGGTTCCAGCTTTCAGTCCCACAGCCAAGTGACTCAGCACCTGTACTCACAACCATATCCCTGGATGCAAGGAGCGTGCACAGGTCTCCTTCTCAGCCTGGCCCGCCCATCAGTGTGCTTTCCTAAGTAGAATAACTATATTCCTGAACTTGAATTAATTTGAACACTCCCTGGGGGACAGAATGAGGCTAGAATCCATTTTTGTTTTAAATGGCACTAGTTTCTTTCTTCTTGCCAAGTACAGACAACAGTTACTATGTGCAAGGCACTGGTACCTCAGGGACAGGGGGACAGTTACCAGGCATGTAAGTAACCAGCAGCTGCAAAAGTGATGAAAAGTACTGATGTTGAGACCCACCCCCCAGCCCCTGTATGCCCCGCTGAAGAGATGCAACTCAAGTTTAATTCAGTGCATTTACTCACCCCTCATCCCTGAACACATGGGGATCTCCACACCAGAGTGGTCATGTGAGTCCAGTGAGGACCAGCCCCACTGCCTAGCTCAGTGCCACCATGATGGAAGGGGTGGCATAGAGCTTCATGGGAGAGTGTGAGTTCCCCTGTCTTTGCTGCCCACACCCTCACTACCATGTTCTATTTCCCCCTTTCCTTCCCCACACCCACCCCAACTGCAGCTCTGAACACTGAACAGATATGATTACCCTGTATCCCAAGAGAGGAACCAGCATAGACATAACACTATGAAACAAACATTTGACTAAAGGAGAGGTTGCCCTTGTATTTGTGAGCATGCAATGGTTATGAAGGGATTTTGCATTTAATTTTCACAACATCCCTGAAGAAAAGGCATTACATTCTCTATTTTAGACTATGATGCCAAGTCTTGGGAGGGGGGTCAATGATTTGCCTCCAATTATCTGTCTGATAAGCAGGAGAGAGAGAATTAGAATCATATTTTCTGTCTCTCAGTCCAGGGATGTGCTTGTTGCATCTAGACAGGTCAAGAAAAGCACCAAAGCATCCACAGCAAGTGGTACAATCCAAGCAGAGGTACATAGACTTGAGGCACTGGCACCGCACACAACTGCTGGCCACTCTTCCCCCCTCCCTTGGCAGATAGTTATGATCACTGCAACAAGCCAGAGATGTACTAGAGCAATGAACAAAATAGACACAGCTTCTGGTGCCACAGAGAGATGCACTGAGCTAGCCACTCAAGGAGAGATGAGACCGGCATGGAGATATGCAGGTGTTAGGAGAGCAGGTAACAGAAGTTCCCATGATGCCAGGAGTCCAGGCAATGTTCCTGAAGAATGACACCGTGGTTCATATCTGAAAGTGGTGGCAGGAAGCAGCTGCTAGACAGAAGGAGGTACAGATACAAAAGGCCAAAGGCAGGAAAGACTTCAGAAAATCTAAGCTAAGAGGAAAAAGAAGCATAAAGAGGAGGGGGCAGAGGATACACCATGGGACTGGAACAACGGAGCCAGATGTTGAAGGACCCCCTACTTCAAGGACCCAAAGACCTCAGTACCATGGGCCCGAGAGTGGGCCTCTCAGCTGTCAGGGTCCCTGGCTGGGGGAGGAAGTCAAGCCCATTAAGCTCTTTAATCTCTCCCCCCTAGGTCATTTCCTCTAACTAAGAATGAATCATACAGTTTCCTTCTCCCCGTCCACATGGCCTGGGTACCGAAGCTTGGAACAGGGGCCTGTTTTCCAGGTGCAGTCTCACCAGTGCCATATAAAGGGGGATTATTCCCCTTCCTGCAGCTTGACTTCTCACACAGACCAGCCCCAGCAGGGTTGGCTTTCCTCACTGCCAGATCATATTACAAGCTAATATCTAATTTGTAAGTTCTATATCATACCTCAGTTTCACAGCATCGTGGCTTCCAAGTGAACATTCACTTCTTCCTCCTTCAAAATTAGCTGAGTGCCTGACAATGGGAGAAGGAGAATGGAATGTGCAAATGGTCAAATAAATCAAAGACCTTTATTGCTATCTGACCACAGGATATAACTTCATCCCTTAGTTAACAATCTGTATAATGGGGTCCTAATTCCTCAACCATTACAGAGCAGCATACAGTTCAAAATCAAGTGGGAAGTTTAATGGACTGGAATTCTTGTTCTAATACCAGCTTTTCCACCAATGATCTCTCTTGTCTTCAGCTTCCCCATCTGTAACATAAACAGATGGCAATAAATAGGCTCTAAGGTCCCCTTTAAATACAGCAGTCTTTACTGGGCTGTGAGTTTAGAGGCTAAAGATGGTTCTGAATTTTAGGTCCCAAGAATTAATATCACTGTAGTTATATTACAATACTTTTTAGGTGTCATATTACTAGGATGTTTTGAAGAAGGGGACAGAGGACTGGTAAGGGTAGACAATCTTTTGGTGAATTAGTATAATGATCCCAGTTCTCCCCTCTCCCAAATCTATACTATGTAACTTCATGGTACATCTCACTATAGTCCTATTTTGGCCCTTTTTTTTTTTTTTTGGAACAATGTGATATTGGTGAACGTGATACAAGCAGACTCAAAAAACTTATGTGCAATTGGGGCTGCTTTTGGTTTTGGCTCAGGTCATGATCTCAGGGTCATGAGATAGAGATCTGTGTCAAGCTCTGCGCTCAGCGGGAAGTCTGGTTGAGATGTTCTCTCTCCCTCTCCTCCTGCCCCTCCACCTCCAGGGCACACTCTCTCTCTCTCTCTCTCAAATAAATAAATAAATAAGTCTTTTAAGAAAATAACTATATAATCAGTACCTCTCAGGATAAGCTCATATGGAATATGGATGGATGGAAGATGAACTGAAGAAACATATATGTGTGTGTGTATGTGTATATATATATATATATATATATATAAAACATATATTTATGTTATATATTTACACACACACATACAAAATATATGCATATATCTATAAATTTAAAATATATATTATATTAATGTTATATTATATATATAAAACACCCAGTATATTCCAGATATGTTTTTAGGCTGAGGAGATAGCCCCCCCCAGAAAAGCCCAATAAAATAAAATCTTATATTGAAGATCTTCAGTCACTCAGTTCTGATCATATTTTACAAATTAACAATTAGGCTCCTCTTATTTATGATGGAATATAATAACATATATCTTTAGGCCAAATGTGCTTTCCCCTGGAACAAAACATCTCATTATTCATCCTGACCAAGCTATTTTTGATAGAATGTTTCTCATATATCTATCACCGGGCTTACAACCTATGCCTTTGGTTGACTCTAGCTCCCCTTCAAATAGCAGATCTTTGAAGACCCGAACAACATTCTAGTCTCAATTCATGGCATATTATAGGTGCTTAATAAATATCCATATTCATAGAATAATCAACTGGAACAAAAACATCTCATTATGCATCCTGACCAAGCTATTGGTCATAAAATGTATCTTCCAAATTCAATTTATGAGAACAGGTTTTCTCTTTAAATCTTCATCTTTAAAATATAAAAATGAATGAAAATGAACAAAAGGTTCATGATCACATGCCTATTAGATGATTCTTTCAAAAGTGTGCACATCATCCTATTTTGCAGAGCTGGGTGCCAGGAAAGGACACTATGAGGTATAAATACACTGAGACCAAAATAACCAGATCAAAGACAAGAAGGGAGTGGAGTAGATGTCTTCCAGAACTTCCCTTCAGGAAAGATGTCTCTTACCCACCCCAGTGTGAAGTAACTATACATAAAATAAAGATGTTGGAAGAGGGAAAATAAAATATTAGATTTGTTACTGATAAAGACTAGGTCTAGGAGAAATTGGACTTCCTCACAATACACCCCAGAATTACACAACCATCTATAACCCACCACAAGCTGTGCTGGGTCACCTCATGGGAAGCATATTTCTACAAACTCCGTCCTACTTGGAGCAAGGAGAGCAGAGTTTCTTGTAGGAATATAGTTTCCAAGAGAGGAAGAGGGAAAGAATGGAACTTGGCTATGCATGTCCAGTTTCTCCTTCATAGCTCAATAATGAGATAAGCCTTCAGGAACCTCTGAATGAGGCAACATGAGAGGTCAGAAGTGTTACTCTCAAGGATGCTCTCTACATGGAAGGACACACTGGAAGTAGAGAAGCATTCCTGCTCATCAAATCTTAGTCCTCGGAGGAGGTGGGGATGGGCAGAGCTCCAGATCAAAGAGCTGGGTGGTTGCTTTTGAGACAAGGTGGACTTGAGAAGTAGGTTCCAATGGGAGATTCAAGATGAAGACTGCCAATGAGTTGGTTGACAAGAAGACTCAGAACAAGTCTGGAACTCCAAGATCTCCCAGATAATTTCTGCTTCTGCAGGCACCTCCTATCCCCCACCCCTTTCCTCTGAACACTAACAACAATATATCTGCTCTGTTCTTCTAATGCAGCACTCTGAACTAAATCATTCTCCCTGTTCTTTTCATAATCAATTTCATATCCCTGCACAGTATAGACATACCTTTTTGTTTTAAACATTAGAATTCCCATCCTTTTTTGGATATGTATGCATTAAAGACAGGTCTCAATTTTCAAGAACCTTTTCAATTAATGCTTAATTTACTGTGGGACAGACATTGAAGAAAGGAGCATATATCTTCTTGAAGAGTCAAATGCCACCAAGGGCAAATGTAAGAAAAAAGATATTGGGCATTTCCAAAGCCTCTATCCTGAAAGTCGCAGAAGGTTGACATTGATTAAAATACCACACATTGTAAAATGTGTGAAAGAAGGTGAACTGGGGCCAGGAAAAATATTTTGTTCCCTCAGGTGAGTAAAATCTTGGATTACATGATTTTCATGTATTCTAGACTTAGTTGGAGGTTATCCTAATTTGAACAGGCATCATCTTTCCACACATCAATTGGCACTTAGCTGTATAGCCCATGTCAGAACTACCAGGAATAGTATTTCTAGAATATGGATGGTCTTTTCTTAACTACAGTGCTGAGCTCTTCAAGGTCATGTGTTTCAAGAAATTGCTTGCTTAAATTGCTTTGTTCTGTACTAGGGAAAGGAAAAAAAACATTTGTTAAGTATTTAGGAGATTTATATCTATGTATCTCCTCTTGGTTCTTTTTCTCTGAAGAACCCTCATGAATATAACAATCAAACAGAACATGGGAGTACTTACTGCTTAGAGTATAAATACCTGCCTTCTTTACCTTTTCTATGTACGTTTTTATTGAGATGTTACCCACTGCTATAAAATTTACTCTTTCAGAGTGAGCATACCAGCAATTGTTGGTATATGCAACCATCACCACAGTTTAAGTTTGGGACGTTTTCTTTCCCTCCACAAAAAAGCTTCACACCCCTTAGCCACCTCTTGCCACCTCCCACTCCATACTGCTGGCCTCTGGAAACCACTAAAATACGTCTTGTCTCCACAGATTTGCTTATTCTGAAACACACAAGTGTGGTTTCATGGGATTAGCTTCCTTCACTTAGTGCAATGTTTTCAAGATTCATCCATGTTTTGACCTTTATCCATACTTTGTTCCTTTTGATTGCTGAATAATGTTTCATCATTCTATGTAGATAACATTTTGTTTATCCATTCATAAGTTGAGGTACTTTTAGGTTGTTTTCACATTTTGGCTATTATGAATAATGTTGTTATAACTATGTGTGTGCAAGTTTTTGTGTAAACATATATTTTCATTGCTTTTCCTTGTATGCATAGAAGTGGGATTGGTTTCTCATTCTCCTTTAGCTCTGAGCAAAGGAAGTAATCCTTGTGAGAGGTTGGGGAGAAAAGTGGAGAATTCATATAGTTGACACCAAACTGCTGATAATTCCATATCAGAGTATATGAGCTTCTTTTTGCTGCTGTAGCAAATTACCACAAATTCAGGAGTTTAAAAAAATAAAATCTTTTTTTTATTTTACTGAAATCCAAAATGGGTCAACAGGAAAGCACACTTTCTGGAGGTCCCACAAAATAATCCTTTTCCTTGCCTTTTCCAGCTTCTTGAAGCAAGTTGTTTTCTTTGGCTCATGGCCCCTTCCTTCATATTCAAAGCTAACAGGCTAACATCTTCAAATCTTTCTCATGTTCTCTCTTGCAGTTTCTCTATTTCCCAAGAAGACTCTCATAAGTTGTGGGTTTTCTAAATACCAGATACTTTGAGGGTAACATATTCAGCCCATTGATACTATAAATTTGAATTACCCAAGCATAGGAATTAAAATTAAGTGGGGTTTTATAAAATGACACAAATACATTTGCTATTTTCATTTAGACAAAGAATCTTAGTGTTCTTTAACCAGAATGGTTATATAAATAGGTCCTTGTGTTAGACCTTTAGGGATCAAACCCTAGCTCTCCCATTTACCAGGTAAATGGCTTTGGTAAGGTATTTGAACCTTCTATACCTTAGTTTCTTCATCCATTCACTGGAGAACATAATAATTTTATTTCACATACTTGCTTTAAGAATTAAATAGGAGAATAATAGAGGCAAAATGCTTAGGACAGTGCCTAGAATGCCGTAAATGTTAGTATATGCTGACAAATGTAAAATAACAAAATATTTTTAAAGGGAATCCTTTAGGTAAAACTGCACAAAGGAATGAAAATATGTCTCTAAAGAAGAGATAAGTGATTTACCACAGAAATCTCTAGCTTTTTTTCTTTATAGGAAACTATTCCTCTGATTACCAATTTCTAATACCGAGTCAAGCTGACTTTCCTGGTGCTGAAATATTTGGATATTACTAGAGCTCCTAGGCCTTATAGCAGCAAATGAGGTTAGGGTTCTTTATCTAATGTCCCAACGTGGCTTTAATCTCCCCCAAAGCACAATGGTCATAATTACCGTTGGTGGTTAACATTCCTTGAGGACCTACTGTGTGCCGGGAGCTGTTCTAAGCATTTAATAGGAATGAATTCATTTAATCCTCACTCTAGCCCTATGAGGGAGATCATAATCTCCACTTCACAGAAGAGTAAGCTGAGGACTTGAGAATCTAAGCATCTTGTTTTATGTTATACAAGCTGATAAGAAGTAAATCCAAGGGAGTAAGCTTGATCTCTTGTTCTCAGAAATATGGATCTTCCCACAGGGAAGACAGTAAACATGGTGGATGGGGCCCATCTCTGGAGCCAACCTTCCTGGATTCAAATCTGGCTTTGTGATGCACACAAGCTGAGTAACCTCAAGCAAATCACTTAACTTCTCTGTGCTACACCTGTAAATGGTGGTGGACATGACATCTACTTCATGGGGTCACAGTGGGGAGTAAATTACATTTACAACTATGCCTCACCCACATTGAGTGCTTTCGAATCAGAATTGGCTACTTTTGTAATAGGTCTGCCTTTTAAATAACTTTGAAAGTTAAAGAAAATTAATTATAGTATGTACACTCAATCATGTTCCCTAATATATTTTTATGAACCCATTTTTAGTCTTCAACAGCCTTTCTTTGAATTTTCTTATTCATTTACTTGTTCATTGTCTTATTTCTTCAACAAAATGCTTTGGGCCTCCTAAATGAACTAAATCCTGTGTCATAAATTCTCATCCCCAATCCTTATAAACTCATGCAAATGACAGCTTGGCTTCCATTTTTCCCAATAGGAAAACAAGACTCAGAGATGCTAGGTGACAGTGGCAGGAGGGCAGTCCAAGGAAACAAGGATTCCTTCATCCACCCTGCCAACATTCACACCATCCTTTTCTCTCTTGGGCTGTGGGATGAGCACACTGACCAACTGACCTTGAGCTCTGCTTCAGCCAGTTGCCAACTGCTGACCTTCAGTGATGTATTTGATCTGAGATTCAGTTTCCCTATCTACAAAACAGGAACCATAATATCTACTTTCCAAGGTTATTGTGGGAGTAGCTCAATATGTTGGTATGTACATGAAATTAGGTGTCCCATAAATGGTTACTTTTTATTGCATCCATTTATTAATTTCTTCATGAAATTTAGCCTATTATTTCTAATGAACCACTAATGCACTCTTTGTATAGAATGCATCAGGTCAAACTTTTCATCTAAACTTTTTTTTAATTTTAATATAAATGATGAAAAGGTAGCCTGGAACATTTTACACATCTGTTACAAAACCTCTGGGAGTTGACTTGAATCCAAAGCAGGTGGCTGGGCAGGACATATTGGTCTGTATGTAGAGCTGGACTTCCCACAAAAGCCCACAGACCAAGGAAAAAGTCCAAGAGAACTGTGAGAAAACAGTAATTAATAACTACAAGTGTAGCTTCTAGTCCTTGTGATAAAGTTCCTGTGCAAAGCCATAAAGAGATCAATCCCACATTTCAAATTCTCCCCCTCGCTACAAAGGATCATTAGCCAACAGGAGTGAAGCTCTATTAGCACAGAGTACCAACCATGAGTCAAATGAATGAGGAATTTTATGTGCATTATCTCATTTTTTTTAATCCACAAAGCAACTGTTATGGGTTGAATTATCCATTACCCCCCAAAGTCATATGTTCAAGCCCTAACCCTCAGAACTTCAGAATGTGATTTTTATTTGGGTATAAGGCCCTTGCAGATATAATTAGTTAAGATGAAGTCATTAAGGTGGGCCTCAATCCAAAATGACTTATGTCCTTTTAAAAAGAGGAAATTTGGACACACACACACAAGGAGAACATCATGTGAACATAAAGGGAGAGATTGGGGTGATGTTTCTACAAGCCAAGGAATACAAAGGGTTGCCAGCAAACCCCCAGAAACTAGAAGAGAGTCATGGAGCAGATTTTTCCTCACAGCTATCAGAAGAAAGCAACCTGGCCAACACCTTGATCTTAGACTTCAAGCTTTCAGAGCCATGAGACAATACATTTCTGCTGTCTAAGCAATCCAACTCATGGTACTTTTTTATGGCAGCCGTGCAAAACTAACATAGCAACCCACAGAGAGGTATTGTTGTTCTCATGTTTTGGAAACTTACACTTCAAAAGTTTAATTGTCTTGTCCAAGGAATCACTGTTGGTGATTGGGTAAAGTTGGAGGGACAGCTGTATTCCCAAGGCTAGACTGCTAGGCTATGTGGGTTCCACCATCCACCATTCTTTCTAATCTTTATGTTAGAAGAAGAAGAAGGAGGAGTATAATAGCAAGCATTTCAACTGTATTTTGTGCACTTAACAGTGTTGGTTTAGATTTTTCACAGGACCCCCCTAGAGCAAATTTTGCCATCCTAAAAGAAGAACATAAAAAACGAGGCTGTGGGATTTGCCAAGGTGTGGCAATGAGCACCTGCCCACGACAGCACTAGAGCCACAGGTTGCTGGTCCACCATGTTGACTTCATACCGTGATCACAAGCTTAACCTGCTTCTTCTTTGGCATCTGATATATCTGCTTCTTAGCTCCAATCAGGTGGAGTAGTAGGTAGGCAGGGTACCTATTAGAAAAAGCATGGCCTTTGGAACAGGGCATGCTTTTGGATGAAGCAGTTACCTTAAGCCAGACTCTTGATTCCTTTAATTATGAAATAGACTGTTGTGAGAATTGATGGGACCAACTATAAAAAGTATCCCACAAAGAATCCTGCTAGAGAAGTTGTATTACACTATCCAAATACCTGGCTTACTCCCAGCTTCCCCATGGATTCAGGGTCCTGTCTTGAGTTTCTGTCCTTTTGCTCACTTAGGTGATAACTCATATACATGCAGATTGTGGTGTTACATAGATGAAATAACACTTTCTAGAATTTCATTTATATGCAAATGTAAGTAATTAATTATAAAGAATCTAAAAAGATACCAAAAAAAAACAAAGGCCCAAAACATAGAAGGTATTAAATACATATAAAACTACAACACCCACTTCACCCCCAAGATTCAGAAGAACCTGTTGTGATGAATGTAAACAAGATAAATTTCACCAAGACAGTATCTGCATAGGTGAGAAAAGTAAGAGAGTATTTACACTGGAAAATTAGCATAAGCACCAGTTTGATTAATAGGAAGATCTCATGTCTTAATTTTAATTGTAACTAAAACCCAAAAGTTTCATTTAAAAAAAAAAAAACCAGAATAACTCTGTGCAATTTCTTTTTAGTTAACTGTGAATTTAATTTTAGATCCATTCATCTACTAATTCCATATTACTACAAGTAAAACATGTTTTAGACCATGTCCCTGGGCAAATATTTTTTAGAAACACATCTACTGATTTGTCCTGGAGGAATTGTAATAAAAGTCTTGAAATCCTTGTCTAATCTGGGTTTGACATTTGATAACAGGAGATGCTAGGAAGGCTTATCTCAGAGTTTTCCTTTGGAGACCAACCTCAAATGATCACTGAGTGTTCAAAGTCAATACCTATTAATGCTTGTACATATGGTATTAATTCCACATTAATTCTGTCAAAAGTGATATCATAGTTAGAAGTTCCAAATGATGACATCATTAAAACAACTTGGTTTTCATGAGTGTGGGACCAGCCAGTGCCAAAATCCAGTTCAATGTATTCATCTGTCCATTCTGACAAGTTCAGTTTAATTAGTTCATGGCCTCATAACGAACAAGAGACTGGCTTTCTGTCCAATTGCCAGAGCCATTTCTATTCTCTTCAACTTAAGTGCCAAATGCTTACACTGCTTTGCCCAATTTATACCTTTGCCTATAATTACTAGTCCCCAAGGTGTGATTGTCCTTTTTCATAAGAGTTTGTGCAGCTGCCAACATGAAGTTGTAAATAAATTGTAATACCGTTGCTATGAGGTGTAAAAATCCCACAGCTCATATCCAGAGTCTTGTATAATAAACTCAAGTAAACATTCCATTTCCTGCAAATGATTGTGGTCTGTGACTAGATTTAGAAAACAGGGCAGTAAGTCATCTTTCTTTAATGAGTCGTTGAAAACAAAGTCGTATCCCATGAAACCAAAACCTGTCCTTGACAAAAACAAATAGCTTATTTGTAAAAGACCTTCCAAAGGGGGATAGGTTTTTTTGTAGCTTGTGATCTGAGTACCATTTTTGCAGCTAGAAGTGCTTAAACAATAGCAACACTGCTCTCCCAACAACATCCACTACCAGTGAAGTTCAAGGCATTGGTTTCCTAACAAGGCAAACAATGTGCTAAAGAAAAGAAGAGAATCAGACAGAGAGACCCAACTTGATGCCTCACTCTTCTACTTGCCAGGTGTTCAACCTTGGTCATATAAAACCTCTGTGCCTCAGTTTCTTCTGCTGTAAATGGGGAGAACGATGCCCACTCTGCGGGGCTGGTGTGATCACACAATGACATAATTAAAAGCAGAGCACCTAGCCACAGTCCTGCCCAACAACAGGTGATGCAGAAATGTTAATTTCTGCATCCTTTTTCTTAGTAATAGACATAAAACCTGCATTTCTCGATTTCCACCAGCCAAATCCTTAGGTTTCGCATAGAAGTGGTTGCAACTAAGGAAAAAGCCATGTTTTTCTAGCACTGCCTTTCTTAAGACCCTGATGATAATGCTTTCTTCTAAAAGTGCCTCCACTGTGAAAAGTGATTAAGACTGCCAAAGTGATACCCTAAGTACAAATTTTGTCTAAAATTTATTTAGACTATTGGTATTTTTCTTATTTTATTTTTTTGCATCAAAAGGTTCATTGATGATCTTTCTTGCTTAATTACAATAGAATTTAAGAAACCAGACACTTTAAATCAGAATTGTATCCTGTAGAAGTCAGAAAAACCATGGATTCAACTTTAATATGGAATAAAGTTTAAATTTGAATCGACTAGGTCAAGAAGTAATCACTGATGAAGGCAACTATGTGCCCAAGAGCCCAGTTCAGTGGAAAATTAATGAATCAAGATTAACAATTTGTTCTTATACATGGCAAAGACCATTAAAGCTGCCCAAGACACATGGTTTCTCCAAACATGTATATTTCTCAGCCTCTCCTGTAGTTAGTTTGGGCTCATTTGACTAGTTCTGGTCAATAGATCAGAACTGAATGTAATGTGTCTTATTATCTATGAAAGGAAGTTGAGACTCAGAGACCCTAGAAAAAATGTACCAGATGACATAGTATAAGATAAAGTAGATTAAGGAAGGCACATGATGTGATGAGCACTGTGTCTTATCCACAACCAATAAATTATTGAACACTGTATCTGAAACTAATGATGTACTATAAGTTAGAAGACTGCATTAAAATGAAAAAAAAAAAAAAGAAATAGAACCCAATCATAGAAAGGTTAAATCATTAAATGTTAAACATTATAATATTAAGTATGTGGGGGTCATTGTGGGGTCATTGTGACCTTTTAGGTCACAGTTCAGAGTTCACCTTACTTTGTGTTCTAGAAAAATTATCCAGTTTCCTAGTTTTTACCAGATGCTGGGTATAATTCAGATCACATTTACAATCTTTCTTTTTTTTTTTTTTGCAATTTTATTTTTTTTCAGTGTTTCAAGATTCACTGTTTACACACCAAATCCAGTGCTCCATGCAATATATGCCCTCCTTAATACGCACCACCAGGGTCACCTAACCCCCACACCCCTTCTCTCCAAAACCCTCAATTTGTTTCTCAGAGTCTACAGTCTCTCATAGTTCACCTTCCCCTCCAATTTCTCCCAACTCACTTCTCCTCTCCATCTCCCAATGTCCTCTGTGTTATTCCTTATGCTCCACAAGTAAGTAAAACCGTATGATATTTGACTCTTTCTGCTTTACTTCATTTCACTCAGCACAATTTCTTCCAGTCCTGTCCATGTGGATACAAAAATTGGGTATTCATCCCTTCTGATGGAGGCATAATACTCCACTATATATACATATGTATGTATACATATATATATACATGGACCATATCTTCTTTATCCATTCATCTGCTGAAGGGCATCTTGGCTCTTCCCACAGTTTGGTGATTGTGGCCTATGCTGCTATGAACATTGGGGTACAGGTGGCCCTTCTTTTCACTACATCTGTATCTTTGGCGTAAATACCCAGTAGTGCAATTGTTGGGTCATAGAGTAGCTCTATTTTTAACTTTTTAATGAACCTCCACACTGTTTTCCCAAGTGGCTGCACCAACTTGCATTCCTACAAACAGTATAAGAGGGTACCCCTTTCTCCACATCCTCTCCAACACATGTTGTTTCCTGTCTTGCTAATTTTGGCCATTCTAACTGGTGTAAGGTGGTATCACAATGTGCTTTTGACTTGAAACTCCCTGATGGCTAGTGATGATGAACATTTTTTCATGTGTCTGATAGCCATTTGTATGTCTTCTTTGGAGAAGTGTCTGTTCATGCCTCCTGCTCATTTTTTGACATGATTATCTGTTTTGTGTGTATTGAGTTTGAGATGCTATTTATAGATACTGAATATCAGCCCTTTGTCTGTAGTGTGATTTATGAATATCTTCTCCCATTCCATGGGCTGCCACTTTGTTTTGTTGACTGCTTCCTTTGCTGTGCAGAAGATTTTGATCTAGACCTCAATGTGAGGCAGGAATCTGTCAAAATCCTAGAGGAGAACACAGGCAGTAACCTCATTAACATCGGCCACAGCAACTTCTTTCAAGACATGTCTCCAACTGCAAAGTAAACAAAAGCAAAAATAAACTTTGAGACTTCATCAACATTCACAGCATTTCTTAGAAAAAAATAAATAAATAAAAAGACCTCCCCATGAAGTCATGCTTGGGTTTCTAAGGAATGCTTCCTATTTTCAGTTACTAAGGGAAATCCACCAGGCAAGCTTCATTTTGGTGACCACAGTGTCCTCCACTGGGCACTGCTTTCACTTCTCCTGGGTTTTCCCACATCTCCTGGGCACCCCATTCTCCTGGGGCTTCAATGTCTATATTAGTTTCCTACAGCCGCCCTAATGAACTACTGTGGAGTGGGTAGCTTAAAAGAACAGGAATTTGTTCTCTCACAGTTCTAGAAGGTAAGTCCAAAATCAAGATGTTGACATTATTCACTCCTTCATGAGGGTCTAGAGGGTGAAGAATGTTCTCCTGCCCCTTCCAGTTTCTGGTCACTGTTGGTATATCTTAAGTTTGTTGCTTCATCCCCACATCATATCTTCCATGTGTGGCTTCTCTTCTTATAAGGACACTTATAAGGACTCCCCTCTTATAAGAACACTGGATTTAGGGCCCATCCAGATAAGCCAGGAGGATCTCTTCATCTCAAGATCTTTCATGTCATTATACCTCCAAAAATCATTTTTCCAAAGAAAATAACATCCACAGGGTCCAGTAATTGAGACTTAGACATAAATTTTTGGATACCATTTTTAGGCCTATTAAAATATCTTCTATGTGAATGTGAACAACACAGAACTCTACATCCATTTATGTTGCCTTCTGACCAAAGGTTCTAAAGCAGAGTTGCCTTGCTCTTCTATCTGAGTTTTCACTGTAGAAGGATAAAATATTCTTTTAGTTTCTTCCTTGTAGCTCCTTGTAGCTTCCTCAGGACTCAGACATGGGCCATGGACAAACTGATGAGCAGGATTTCATTAGACACTAATTTTCAGGGTTGGGTCCCTAAGCCAAAATTTTCTTTAAGAAGAACATTTATTCCCCTAGAAGACACAAGGTCCCTCATGGGCTAGCCCAATTAGCAGTTCACTAGCTCTGCTCTAGGATTTTGGTTTCTAGGAGCACCCAAAATATGGACACAAACTCTGGCCCCAACTATAGTTAGTTTGCATTTCCCAGTCCCAGGAGACTTTGAGATCCTTGAAACAGTTACTCATTTCTCTCTTCTTATCTCTCACTGTAGAAATTCCTATTGATATTTTACTAAAGGGCAGTAAATTGACAAACTAATGAAATATTTCAAAATTAAATTGTCAATAGTCCTATTATAAATAGTCGTTCTATGACTGTAATTATAACATTATCAGAACAGAAACGGACCTTGAATCATGTTTTTAAGTCTTTCATTTCATAGCTGAAAAACAGATCCCAAAATGGCAAGTGACTTACCAAAGATCACCCAGCTACTCAAACAAACTCCCAGTTCATTTGTTGGAATTGTCCAAGAATATCAGTTTCTGGTTAGAAAACCAGGATTTGGACTCAAACCTTTGCACTTACTACCTGCTGGAGACTATTCCAAGCAAGTCACTTGGCTTTCCTCCTCTTCAGCTCCTTACTCTTCAACATGGAAAGAGATATCAACCTCTGACCATCTTCAAAGCTCAAGCAACATAGCATAGGTAAAAGAAAAAAAAAAATAAGTCTTGTTAACTATCCTCAACCAGAATGAGTTGCTTCTTTTTTTTAAATATTTTATTTATTTATTTGACAGAGAGATCACAAGTAGGTAGAGAAACAGGCAGAGAGAGAGAGAATGGAGGAAGCAGGTTCACTGCTGAGCAGAGAGTCTGATGTGGGACTCAATCCCAAGTGTGGTCAGCTTAACAAAATCTGACAGATGTTTTATTAACACAACTCAACCCAATCAGTGCCCACCCACACTAAGGCACAAAGGTGAGAAAAATAAACCACCCTGCCCTGGGGCCTCCTGTGCTTCGATGTCTATAAATCCATTCTTTCTACCCATCACAAAAGCCCTGCAATTTAGACATTATCATTCTTATTTTAGAAATTTTTAAAAATGGGGGGGGCACACCTGGGTGGCTCAGTCATTAAATGCTGTCTTTGGCTCAGGTCATGATCCCAGGGTCCTGGGATAGAGCCCTGCATCAGGCTCCCCCTGCTTAGCAGGAAGCCTACTTCTCCCTCTCCCTCTCCCCCTGCTTCTGTTCCCTCTCTCACTGTGTATTTCTCTACCAAATATATATAGATATAGATCAAAATATAGAGAGAGATCTATCTATCTATATATATATAATCTTTTTAAAAAAAATTTTTAAAGTAAGTAAATGTTAAATAAATTCCCCAAGGGCACAGAGCTCATGAGTGAAGCTAGAATTTGAACTTATATGCATTCAATGCATACCCCATGTGCTTTCTCCCCCACTTCAGGTTTTAATAGGTTGGAGAGTAGAAATTAACCCATGGGCACCTGGGTGGCTCAGTCAGTTAAGTGTCTGACTCTTTTTTTAATTCTTTTTTTAATTTTTTTCCAAGTCAAACATTTATTCATGATACAGATACAGAAAGGATTCCATCTTGTCTGGTTCAAAAATGTTAGAAGAATGAATGTTTATTATTATTTTCTTTTATTCTTTCTCTTTTTTCAAATTAGCTTTTGTCTAATATATGCTGGCTAACTGAACATAATAAAAAATAGTAATAAAAAGTAATTAATAGGGGTGCCTGGGTGGCTTAGTGGGTTGAGGTCTCTGCCTTCGGCTCTGGTAGTGATCCCAGGGTCCTGGGATAGAACCCCACATTGCGATGCCTGCTCAGCAGTGAGCCTGCTTCCCCCCACCCTCTCTGCTGGCCTCTCTGCCTACTTGTAATCTCCGTCAAATAAATAAATAAAATTTTTAAAAAGTAATTAATATAAAACATTATAAGCATCTGACTCTTGAGTGCATCTCAGGTCATGATCTTAGGGTGATGGGATGGAACCCCACATCAGACTTCACATTCATCAGGGAATCTGCTTGAGGTTCCCTCTCTCCACCCCCCACCTCCCATTCACTGTCTTTCTCTTCATAAATAAATAAGTCTTTAAAAAAATTAACCCAGAATTTGATATGATCAGCTATGTGCACAACACCCATATTGATCATCAAAAGTTGAACATTCAGCAAAAGTATGTTTTAATATAAATTAAAACTTTGAATTTTAAAACTATGACATACAGAACAGATTAAGAAGCACAATATATAGATGAATAACTAAAGTCTAGGAAGGTTAAGGAGCTAGTTCAAAGTCATATTACCTGCAAATTTTTATTCATGCTTTTAGTAAGCCATTCATTCAATAACTAGCTTATCAAGAGTTTTTGAACGGATGTGTTTTCTAGTCACTATGAAGTGATCCCAAACTTCAGGAATTTTGCAGTCTATTAAAGTTGACAGACAGACACATATATAATAATACTATGCAATATAGTATAGTATAATATAATAATATAACACTCATAGCAGGATGTTCTTTTGTATATCTCCCTAGGCTGCCTTCCTTATCTTTGAGCCCTCTGTTGTTCCACACCCCAAAGCTCTTGGGAAAATCCAAAATACTACAAAATTTAGATCAACCACAAAGTTAGTTTCATGTATCTAATTTTCCTGGCATAATTAGAGTAGAATGTTAAGATATTATCTGTCCTCCTTTATCTCCTCTTGGCAATTACTCCTTCCAAAAGCCTGTCACTCTCATAGAAGCTACCAGAAAGTCCATGGCCCAATTTATACCTGCTTCCAACTATTTTGACCAAGTTGGGCACATGTAAGAACACTTCCCTGGGACTTCCCATCTTGGGACCAGGAACAGAAAGATTAGTCTTTCTATGGGGCAAATGTTGTAAGATGTAAAAATATCAAGGGCCATCAGCACCACATGACCCACTTTTGGAAGAGAGCTAATATACATATAGGCTCTCTTATATCTGGTTACCTAAGTGCTATCTCCTCTTAGCCATCTCAAAGCTACTGCAACTCAGCATATCCAAAGCCCTACTCATACTTCATATCGCCCTCAGGGGAAATACCACTCACTCCATGACCAGACCAAACCCCTCATCATCAGTTTATAGCATCTTGCATCTTTCAGAGAACCAAAGCAACCTAAACTCTGCTTAAAGAATGTACCACAGTTGCAGTGCGTTATTTACTTGTGTGACCATCAAAATAGGTTAATAACTCACAAGGTGAGGATCAGGTAGGTAGAGACCAGAATTGTTTTCTCTCTCTATTGTGTCCCTAGACTCTATCACAGTATTCATACAATAAATCTGAAATAGTACATGGTGATCGTTAATTTATTCTGTATAATTTGTTCTGATGACAGTAGGAAATTAAAAGCATTTTTAAAGATTGAAAATGAAAGCAAAATCTCTTCCAACAAAACATTCTGTAAAGAATAATCTCTATTATGTTTTTAGAAATCTGTGCAAGTTCCCCTTCCCCTCGATGGTTCCTCCATACCAATTCCTGCCTTGCTAAATCACAGGTAATTCTACTGAGCACCAACATCAGAGAATCTCTTTCAGAAACTGTCTTTAGCTCTCTCAGTTCTACTCAACTCAACAACCACTTAGGGAGTGCCTAACACTCTAGGCGAGGAGGACTCAGAATGTGAGCCTTACCTTAGCCATCAATATGCTCACAATCACTACAGTCCCAAGTGACCACTCCCCCAGGTCC
The DNA here is from genome assembly GCF_011764305.1 of Mustela putorius furo. Classification (NCBI taxonomy): domain Eukaryota; kingdom Metazoa; phylum Chordata; class Mammalia; order Carnivora; family Mustelidae; genus Mustela; species Mustela putorius. Next base: position 19,572,162 of record NW_025421273.1, read on the forward strand.
TTCTCTGGGATACCTCCTCCCATTTCAGCTCTGTGACTCAGTAATAAAAGCTGTAATAAAAGGTGCTGCTGACAGACACTTCAGTAGGAACCTAGCCAGCACTGGGAGAGTTTGTGTAAAGCAAAAACAAAAACAAGCTTATCTGGCAATTTCTGGAGGTTTTCCTTAAAAAAAAAAAATCAAGTGTTCTTATAATCATGGATGAGCTATGTGCTGAATCCAAAGAACCATCACTGAAACTCGTAGAGAAAATAAACAGTCGAAATGACTCTTTTAAAAAAACCTGGCTTACTGCTGTTCAACATAGTACTAGAAGTCCTAGCCTCAGCAATCAGACAACAAAAAGAAATTAAAGGCATCTAAATCAGCTAAGAAGAAGTCAAACTATCACTCTTTGCAGATGATATGATACTATATGTAGAAAACCCTAAAGACTTCATTCCAAAACTGCTAGAACTTGTACAGGAATTCAGTAAAGTGTCAGGATATAAAATCAATGCACAGAAATCAGTTGCATTTCTCTACACCAACAATAAGACAGAAGAAAGAGAAATTAAGGAGTCAATTCCATTTACAATTGCACCCAAAACTATAAGATACTTAGGAATAAACCTAACCAAAGAGGCTAAGAATCTATACTCAGAAAACTATAAAGCACTCATGAAAGAAATTGACGAAGACACAAAGAAATGGAAAAATGTTCCATGCTCCTGGATTGGATGAATAAATATTGTGAAAATGTCTATGTTACCTAAAGCAATCTACACGTTTAATGCAATCCCTATCAAAATCCCACCCAGTTTCTCCAAGAAATGGAACAAATAATCCTAAAATTTATATGGAACCAGAAAAGACCTCGAATAGCCAAAGGAATATTGAAAAAGAAAGCCAAAGTTGGTGGCATCACAATTCCGGACTTCAAGCTCTATTGCAAAACTGTCATCATCAAGACAGCATGGTACTGGCACAAAAACAGACACATAGATTAATGGAACAGAATAGATAGCCCAGAAATAGACCCTCAACTCTATGGTCAACTAATCTCCGACAAAGCAGTAAAGAATGTCCATGGAAAAAAGACAACCTCTTCAATAAATGGTGTTGAGAAAATTGGACAGCCACATGCAGAAAAATGAAATTAGACCATTTCCTTACACTACCCACAAAAATAGACTCAAAATGGATGAAGGACCTCAATGTTAGAAAGGAATCCATCAAAAACCTTGAAGAGAACACAGGCATCAACTTCTTCGACCTCAGCTTCAGCAACGTCTTCCTAGGAACATCACCAAAGGCAAGGGAAGCAAGGGCAAATATGAACTATTGGGATTTTATCAGGATCAAAAGCTTTTGCACAGCAAAGGAAACAGTTAACAAAACCAAAAGACAACTGACAGAATAGGAGAAGATATTTGCAAATGACATATCAGATAAAGGGCTAGTGTCCAAAATCTATAAAGAACTTAGCAAACTCAACACCCAAAGAACAAATAATCCAATCAAGAAATAGGCAGAAGACATGAACAGACATTTCTGCATAGAAGACATCTAGATGGCCAACAGACACATGAAAAAATGCATCACATCACTCAGCATCAGGGAAATACAAATCAAAACCACAATGAGATACCACCTCACACCAGTCAGAATGGCTAAAATTAACAAGTCAGGAAATGACAGATGCTGGCGAGGATGTGGAGAAAGGGAAACCCTCCTACACTGTTGGGAATGCAAGCTGGTGCAACCACTCTGGAAAATAGCATGGAGGTTCCTCAAAAAGTTGAAAATAGAACTACCCTATGACCCAGCAATTGCACTACTGGGTATTTACTTTAAAGATACAAACGTAGTGATCTGAAGGGGCACGTGCATCCGAATGTTTATAGCAGCAATGTCTACAATAGCCAGACTATGGAAAGAACCTAGATGTTCATCAACAGATGAATGGATAAAGAAGATGTGGTATATATATACAGTGGAAATACTATGCAGCCATCAAAAGAAATGAAATCTTGCCATTTGCGATGACATGGATGGAACTAGAGGGTATAATGCTTAGTGAAATAAGTCAATCAGAGAAAGACAACTATCATATGATCTCCCTGATATGAGAAAGTGGAGATGCAACGTGGGGGGCTAGGGGGATAGGAGAAGAATAAATGAAACAAGATGGGATCAGGAGGGAGACAAGCCATAAGTGATTCTTAATCTCACAAAACAAACTGAGGTTTGCTATGGGGATGGAGGGAGGAAGGGAGAGGGGGGTAGGATTATGGACATTGGGGAGGGTATGTGCTATGGTGAGTGCTGTGAAGTGTGTAAACCTGGCGATTCACAGACCTGTACCCCTGGGGATAAAAATATATGTTTATAAAAAAATTAAAAAATTAAGATAAAAAACAACAACAACAACAACCTCGTTTGACAAGGGGCAAAATGTTTATCTTTATTATCAGTTTTAAGCATCTGTGACTCAACCTTCAAAATAATCTGACTGATAGCTATCATTAAATACCTCTTTATTAAACAAATATCTGAGTGAATGACTGAATGAATGAATGAAGGAATGAAGAAACGAACAAGTGGCTGTCTTGTCATGCTCTCAAAAGGGATATGGCTTAAGTGCCATTGTAGGAGTACCACCTGATTCCCCAAATCTCTCTGTGAACCCTTTGTTGCTATTGAGTGACTGTATCTCAAAAAGAGCAATTTGCGGAGGTATTAAGAGTCAAGATCCCATTCCCAAACTTGTGGCTAATTTTATGGCTTAGAAGTTTTCATTGGATTAATTAATAACCTATGCTTTACCTTTAGAAAAGTCTGACCTGTCTCACCTTCCATAAAATCCTGACATTTTGTGACCCTACAAAGGCCTTCTTCACAGTTGCCTCCTAGCTCCTTTGTCATCTGGAATATCAGAAAAAAAAAAAATTAATTCTGTCCTTCAGAGATGCTACCAAAAAATCACATGTGGAAGCTTTGCAAAAAGGACCAAAGAGCATATAGATTTTATTAGCAGGCAGTGTCACATCTCCTGGCGGAAATGCAGTAGGAAGAATGGAGGAGATTTGGCCTGCATGGTGCTTGGTATGGGTGGGAAAACTGTGAACTGAAAGTCCAGACGATTTTAATTTAGTCCTGGCTTTGCTGCTAACATGGTTTGTGGGATATTAGGAAGGCATGTCTCCATGCCTCTAGTTCCTCTTCTCAAAATGAAGGAGTTAGGTCTCTAAAATCCCTACCAGCTCTTACCTTCCATGACTTCAAGTATTTTTTATATTGGCTGCATTGTAGTTATTTCATCATTAATGTGTCATATTTTCCGACCCAGTCACAGGGTAGAAATAAATACATAACTTGTCAATTTCTGACTCTCTAAAAGATTATTCTAAGTAGTTTTAGGAGTAGTTGGTCTCATGATACCACAAGACATTTTTGCAGAAAAAAAAAATTCAAAATCCTGTCTTAGTCAGAAAATATTCATAACTAACAGATTTTCACCAAAACTGAAAATGAAAGTGGCTGGGGCAAAGTGTGCCAGAAAATCTAGCACTTCCCCAGAGCTAACCTTCAATGTCCTAGTGAGTTGGCTGGTAAAACATGGCAAAGATCCCCACTGATACTCCCAAGAATAATAAGTGCCTCTGCCTGATAGTAGTGAATAGTGTCTTCAAGTGGCTTCAAGTGTTTCCTCTTCTAAATACCTCAAAACCTAGCATGATACAGTTTGTAGATTTTGGGGGCAATTCTTGGAGTCTAAGAGAACATTGCCTTGGATAGTTGAAATGAACTACAGTAAAAGAATCCAGGCTCCTTTCCATTAGGAAAGGGCACACCTAGTACTGTTTTGAATGGCCTTGTTTTTTAGGAAATGGTCCTGTCACTCAGGTTGAAGGATTCAATTGCGTGACTAATTATGTTTTCTTTTGCAAACTGTTTCACCATCCATTATGCAAAAGGCTTAATGAGATATTTCTAGAGAGAGCAGACTACATACAGTCTTTTCTATAAAAACGTTCAGAGAATAAAACTAGAGCAAAAATGCCAGCTCTAATATCTTCTCCAGTGGCCCTTCTCATTGGTGGAATTAATCTTTCTTTTTTTTTTTTTTTTTTTTTTTTAATTTTTTATTTTTTATAAACATATATTTTTATCCCCAGGGGTACAGGTCTGTGAATCACCAGGTTTACACACTTCACAGCACTCACCAAATCACATACCCTCCCCAATGTCCATAATCCCACCCCCTTCTCCCAAACCCCGTCCCCCCGGCAACCCTCAGTTTGTTGTGAGATTAAGAGTCACTTATGGTTTGTCTATGCAGCCATCAAAAGAAATGAAATCTTGCCATTTGCAACAACATGGATGGAATTAATCTTTCTTTTTTAAAGTGCTATCAGAACTCATTGATTGCTCTTCTATTCATTCATGCAGGTAAAAAGATTAAGAAAAAAATAGTTGAAGGGAGACTACAACTCAGTTTGATGTGGTATAATGTCTTTATTCTTTATATTAAAAGAAAATGCAAATGGTGGAGCACCTGAGTGGCTCAGTCAGTTCAGCATCCAACTGTTAATTTCAGCCCAGGTCATGATCTCAGGGTCTCGGAGTCTCAGAGAGTGGGGAGTCTCTCTGCTAGAGTTTCTCTCTTTTCCTCTGCCACTGCCCCTTCCCCCTACTTGCACACTCTCTTTTAAATAAACAAATAAACAAACAAAAATAAGCCTTTAAAAAAGTAAAAGGAAAGGGAAATATGAATGTTATCCCACCACAGACAAATTAAAAAGGACTACTAATGTGCAATTTGTAAGCCTGAGTTCAGGTACAACTGATGGTCATATCAATTGGCTGACTGGTCCATAACTTTTTTTTTCAACTCTAGACTATGGAGTGCTATATTAGCATCTTTATATGATTTGAGGATGTTGGAAAGGGGGCATTGTTGTGTCCTATATTTGCCTCTGTCCCACCTTCCAATAGTCTTAGATAGTATTTTCTTAACAACTTTACTGAGGTATGTTTTACATATCAGAAACTCTACCCCTTCATGCATATAAGTCAATGATTTTTAGTTAATTTGCCAAGAGCAGTAATCACCATAAACCAGTTTTAGAACATGTCATCCCTCCAGTAAGATCTTTTCTGCCCATTTATAGTAATCCTCATTCCTACCCCTAGCCCCAGGCTACCACTAATCTACTTTATGTCTCTATAAATTTTCCTTTCTAGACTCTTCATATAAATGGAATTACATAGCATGTGGTCTCTTGTGTCTGGCTTCATTCACTTAGCGTCATATTTTTTGAAGTTCATCCTTTATGTAGCATGCATCAGTAGTCATTCCTTCTGATTCCACCATAGGGATAGACCACATTTAGTTTATCCATTCTCCAGTTGAGAGGCATTAAGATGCTTCTACTTTGGGGGCTATTATAAACAAAGTCCCTGTGGACACTGATTTATATACAAATCAATATGTGCACATTTCTTTTGGGTAGATATCTATAAGGGATCTTCAATGTTATTATTCAGTTCTTGCACTCAAATTAATTCCTTAGTTATATATCTAGATAAGTAAGCTCTGCCCTATTGAAGGACATAACATGAGTGACATTTACTCTAATGTGGAGAAAACAAGGGCATACACATGGAGAGTGTAAAGTGATGCGTTGGAGAGGTAGATTTTAGAGGGGGGAGAGATTGTGCCCAATAGAAAAACTGAAAGACTTGCTGGATTAAAGTCCTACTTATGCAGAGAATACATGGGATTTCAATACCTGGACATTTCCAGTGCAGACCACTATCTTCTAAATCCCCAGGTTGCATTTATACATATGAATTGTGAGACGTAACACTCATACTGATTTCAGCATCAGGATTTATGACCTCTAGGCCTGGCTTGGTCTCTAAGTGTGTGTCTAGATTGTCTGGTTTTCATGATTTTCTGATTTGAAACAAGAACCATCCCTTTCCTTCTGAACCTTTGTTCCATTTGCCTCTGACCTACATAGGGCTGGAGAGAGAAGTCCTTGAGGTACTGGATATAAGGTGTTGCTGTTGTTGTTGTAGTTGCTCTTGTTGTTTTCAAAAAAGTATGATTTCCTCCAAATTTATGTACAATCTTCTATAGAAATGGATTGATAATGAGAAATATCTTATAGGAAGAGGTCCTCCATACACAAACTGACACCAGTGAATTCAGCTATATTCTAAAACAGCTAAGCAGGGGCACCTGGGTGACTCAGTGGGTTAAAGCCTCTGCTTTCAGCTCAGGCCATAGTCCCAGGGTCCTGGGATCAAGCCCGGCACCGGGCTCTTTGCTTAGTGGGGAGCCTGCTTTCCTCTCTCTCTCTTCTGTCTGCCTCTCTGCCTACTTATGATCTCTGTCTGTCAAATAAATAAATAAAATCTTTTTAAAATAAATAAATAAATGAATAAGCTAAACAGGACCTACCTGACTTTGAACTGGCTTATCTCCCTGATCTACCTGGTACCAGTCTGTTCTCCAGGCCTGAGAATCCAGACATGCTAGCCTTTCTGCTTCTTTAATATGTCAAGCTCTGTATCCCATTAAAGACTTGAAGTTACTATTCCCCCTGCTAAGGATGTTCTTCTTCCTATAATCTAAATAGTTAGCTCCTTATAATTTTTTTTTACTATTTACTTGTAAAGCTGTCCTCTTAAGACCTTCCCTGACTACTCTGGGCAACAGTGATATCAATACAGGTGGTGGACCTGAAATATAGTAGGCACTAAACACATAAGAACTACAATTAACCACTTCTCTTACCACTGGTAGTTTGCAAGGACTGCCATAATGAAGTGCCACACATGGCAGTTTATACAACAGAAATTTATCTCATAGTTCTGGAGGTGTCAGTAGGCTTGGTCCCTTCTGAGGGCTGTGAGGTAATGACCTGACACAATTGTCATACTTTATTTGTAGATACCCACCATATCCACCTATGTCTCTTTAAATCATTTTCATTCTATGTGTATCTTCATGTCCAAACTGCCCTTTGCTGTAAGGACACCAGTCATATGAGATTATGGCCTTCAAACCTAATAAAGATAGCAACTTTATTTTAACCTAATTACCTGTCTGACAACCCTACATCCAAGTAAACACACATCATGAGGTCCCAAGGATTACACTTTACCGTATGAAGTTTGGGGAGACACAATTCAACTCATAACACACACCATCATTCAAATTGTAATCAAAAAAGAGCTTGTTCCAAGTGGAGATTTTTGTTGGAAGAGCACCAGCGGAGATGATAGTTTGACAACTGTAAGCAAAAAGTTGACAATTGCATCAGAGGTCTTACGCATTGGATGACACATTGCTGTCACATACATTTGACTGGCCAAGACTGCTCTTCAGTGAGGTGTGTCACCATCTCAATAAAGCAGACCTTCTCCCAATCAGGAGAATAGCCAAACCAAACCTGGCACTCGGTAACGAGCTCTAACCCACCAGGGCCACTCTATCAAGCACTGTGTAAAGTCAAGAACATACTGAAGTCTGTGAACATCGACTATTCAAACACTACACTAATCAAAAGTATGGAGGCAAAGGCAACATAGTTAACTTAAAGGAAAGTCAAACCCAAAATGTTCCCTGTGTTATTACCTACTTCATGCTCTGGCTTATCTACTTTTTCCTAATTGAAGGTCATGTCCATATATAAACATCTTAGATCTGCTGCACCACCTGATTTTTTTTTATTTTTCCTGACCAGTGGAGAGGATGCAATTAAAAGAAGGAATTGAGGGGCACCTGGGTGGCTCAGTCTGTTAAGTGTCTGCCTTCAGCTCAGGTCATGATCTAGGGTCCTGGGATCAAGCCACACATCAAGATCCCTGCTCCATAGGAAGCCTGCTTCTCCCTCTCCCTCTGCCTGCCACTCCCACTGCTTATGCTCTCCCTCTATCTCTCTCACTGCCAAATAAATAAATAAATAAAATCTATAAAATGAAGATAGTGAGAATTTCAGTTTTTTTTTAATAAACAAAACTTCCAAAGTTTAAATAATCATTTGCTCATATTGAGGTAAAATAAGTGTGAATGTGTAATATTTGACATATCCTGAAAGAATTTGCATTTTAATGCTACAGCTTGTGAAATAGGTAGGACAGCTTATCTTAAAGTTGAAGGAACTGTTAGGGAGATCAAGAGACTTGGCCATGGTTCAAAGAGAACTTGAGGTAGCAATGTGTGGGTTCGGGTAGGGGCTCTGGATCCTGCCTGGCACCTTTCCTGAATTCTATGGCTTTGGGAAAGCTATGAGGGAAATGTGGAGGAAGGGGCAAGAGCACTTTGTTCACCCGCAGTCTTTGCCACTTCAAATGTTTATGGGTAAAGTTTCCTCAGGTCACCCATTGGGTGGGGTGTATAAACATGATCTCATATTCAAGAACACAGGACTGCAACTCTAGGACCTGGATGTTCAATTTGGTGTCTCTTAAAACTCTCTAGGTTCACTAAATTTTAAAGGGTATATGTGTGTCTGCTTATGCTTTAAATATCAATGAACTACCAAAAAAAAAAAAATGATCACGTGTAAAACAGGTCAGGAAGAAGCCAAGGACATAGAGAAGGTAATGAACCCAATGATGACGGTGGTTACCAGCCTCTTAAGTGAAAGTGTTAATCTAGGTTTTAAACTTGGAGCTCTTTGGCCCAAGAAGATATGGAACATGAGAAAAATCCATATGGAAAATGTAGAGACATTTTGCAGAGAATTAGGATCTGAGCTCAAGAGATGAAAATTTCTTCAGAGGCTCTTGCCAACGCACCTCATAGAGGACACATGGAAAGAGACCAAAGCAGCCTGTCAGGTTGCCTCTGCCAGGGAACGTATTTTTTTTAAATATGTTCGTCATTTATCTTGGTAATTACAATCCAAGACTGTAGTGCGTTATGAAAGTTAGAAACTTGAAACATTGTGGAAGAATAGAGAATTTTTTTTTTAAGTTATAGAACTCAGGAGCTGAGCATCCTGATGTCCAACTTGCTATGACATCAAAGGAGTTCAGCATGAGAAATGCAGAATCCATTCCCAACTTTTTCAGGCTAAAGCCAAGGTGTTACAGCATGCCCTCAGCTGCTTCTTTCTTTTCATCTTCGGTTACAATTTTCTAGAATATGTGTTGGGTAAAAGCTGCATGGCATCCATATTTGTAAGCAGGAAAGAGAATGTGTTCCAAATTGTCAAATCTCAACATTTTATCAGGGAAGTCAGTTAGTTTTTCTGAATCCCACTGACCTTGATTAAGTAATCTAGTGAAAAACCACAGTCGCTAGAGTACAAGTCTTTAGGTTTAACAGAGGTAAGAAACTTCAGTTGGTAACCTCAAATGGAAGAGACACTGCCATTAACATGGGACCCCAAATCCTCACAGCTGACAGAGGCTGCACCTGGCCTGCCCCAACCTCAGGAAGGATTGTGATGACATTACATGAGCCCTCATTCCTTCATTCCCCAAAGCTGCCTCTTCTCTCTGCTTTGGAGACCAAGTCCTGTGGTCTCTGGAGGTGAGGCTCATTCAAACTTCCTTGTCTCAGCTTGGACTCACTCAATAAATATTTATGGAGTCCCAGTTTGTGCCTGAAATTTGGCTAAATACTGATCAAGGTAAAGTTTTCAAATATGGAGTGTCTATCCTAATATAAGGGTGCCTATAACTGTAATCAGACCAATTTTTACAAGGTTGACAGTAAGGAAATAAATCATTATGAAAGCCTGCCATGTGCTGTGCTCTTGGAGTTGTGCAGATGGAAAGGCAGGAGTGGCTCCTTAACCATCTCTGTGATCTATTTAGACCACACACATTCTGCTAAAATGAGACAAATACTCAAAATTACAGGGTCAAGTCCACAGAGAAGTGGTGTTAGGAAAGAGAAAATACTTAATTCTGTTTTCTCTCTGCACCCATGTAAGGATTAAATGTAAAACACACAGAAAGGGCTTCCTTCCATGTAAGCACTTTGGTTGCACCTGTCAGCCAGGACTATGACATCATCATTCCCAGAGACAATCACTCCTATCCACCCTTCAAGAATCAGTTCCGGGGGTGCCTGGGTGGCTCAGTTGGTTAAGCGATGGCCTTCGGCTCAGGTCGTGATCCCAGGGTCCTGGGATCGAGTCCCACATCGGGATTCCTGCTCTGTGGGGAGCCTGCTTCTCCCTCTCCCTCTGCTGCTCTGCCTGCTTGTGCTCTCTCGGCCTGTCAAATAAGTAAAATAAAACCTTTAAAAAACAAAAACAGAAACACACACACACACACACACACACACACACACACAAAGAATCAGTTCTGGGCATCCTGGTTGGCTCAGAAAGTTAAATGTCTTCCTTCAACTTAGATCATGATCCCAGGGTCCTGGGATTGAACCTGATGAGATGTGGATGGTGCCCCACATTGCACTGGACTTCTCCTTCTCACTCTGCCTGCTGCTCCTCATGTTTGTGTTCACACTCTCTCTCTCTCTGTAAAATAAATAAATAACTAAATCTTTTTAAAAAAAAAAAAAAGCATCAGTTCAGATATAGTGACCTCCCCAATGCCTGCCCCCCAACCATCCCTATCTGGGTACACCATGTCTCCTGCTGCATTCTCATAACACTCCACATCTGCCACATCCCAACACTGACACTACCTTGTTGAAATCTCCACTATTGTGCACAAAGGATCCCCCTTTGTGTGAGCCCCTAGAGAGTAGAGACTGCATGTCATTCATCGTTACATCCCAAGACCCAGGTGCCGGGCCTGCTACAAAGCAGTTGTTTTGTTATTGAGTAAAGTGACCCTCCATAAATATATGCTGAGAAAAATAAATATTTAGATGGAATGGTAATGCATCAAATTAGACTCTACAGAGAAATCGGGGATGATCCCCAAACCAGTGGGCTATGCATCTTGGTTCCAGAAAACCACAGAATGCTATGGCTATGGTTGTGTGTCCTCAGAAGACACTTTCTTCCCAATGCTCCATGGCAGCCCTACTACCCACAGAAATATTATTAATGGAAGGGGAAGGCTTCTTTGTTCATTTCATTGAGAAAATGCTACATTTAAAACATTTTGTTTTGATTCGTTTTGTCTTTACCATAGGATTTCTCAGCCTGAGGGTCTGCAGTGTTACATTCCTTCTCCTCTCAGCCACTATATGAAGCACTGTGAATCCCATTTGATGGAAGGAAAGAGTGAGGCTCTCAAGTTTAAGAAACCAGCCCAAGGGGCTCCTGGGTGCCTCAGTGGGTTAAGCCTCTGCCTTCGGCTCAGGTCATGGTCTCAGGATCCTGGGATCGAGCCCTGCATTGGCCTCTCTGCTCATCAGACAACCTGCTTCCCTCTCTCTCTCTGCCTGTCTCTCTGTTACTTGTGATCTCTCTCTGTCAAATAAATAAATAAAATATTAAAAAAAAAAAAAGAAAAGAAAAGGAAAGGAAAGAAAAGAAAAGAAACCAGCCCAAGAAATTTGAATAGAAAATTTGCCTGAGTTTAGAGCTGAAGAGCATCACTATTATTTTCCCCAAAACTGCCCACTCCTACCCCTTCCCCCGGAACAAAAGCTAAGCTCTTTTCATTGCAAGCAAACTGAGCTGGGCCTTGAAAGGTGCATAGGATTCCAAATGGCAGAGACATGAAGGAGAGGAAAGTGGGACATCACACCATTTACTATGGCATGCATTTGATATTTGCAGCATTCCCTTCCTCAAGAGAAGCCAGCATCCTTTGTAAATGCTGTGGCGAGAAAAAAGCATGTTCGGAGTTTCCTCAGAGACTCACAAACATTCTACTAAAGGGAAAGGGATCCAAGGCAACATTTGTTTAAATTAAAAATAACAATAAAAAGAAAAACTTGACATCTATTCCTGGCCAAAAGGTTGAGCATTAAATAGCATTTAAATTTGGCTTTGATAAAAAATGTATGTTGTTTTGGATAGCTATATTTAAGCAATTTTTGCAAGTCTCAGAGGGAACTAAAAATGCCTTAATTGCTTCCTCATTTTTACATGCTCCATTATATGAACGTCAGCAGCATCTGTCACCAAATTACCAGTATTACAAAAACATTGTATATTTTATACATGGAAGAACCCCAAATACCTGAAAATACCTCCAAGTGTTTGAGGAGTCAGTTGAGTATTTTTAAAAATGTATTTAATTTCTAACTGTGCCTGGGTGTCTGGGATACACCCTAAGGCCTTTGGTTTTTTTTCATTCACAATAAGGAATTTTCCATTGAAATTCTCCCTTGTAGGCTCGCTCATAGGGAGAGTCGCTGAACATCTTCTCAAAGGCAAAAATAATTTCCTTGATATTTTCCAATATGAAAATTTACATCAGGTATGGAAAGGACAAAGTATGTGTGAGCGGAAATTAACATTTCAAGAACACCTACATTTCTGTTCCTAAATCTCAGTGACCCAAACATCAGCACTGGCCAAACAGTGATACTATGGGTCTTCTCCAGTAACATTACCCTTTAGAAGTGAGGGAACTGGAGTGAGAAGCAATTTGCCCTCAAGCCACATGATAATTTAGTGATGGAATGGGGTTTCCACCCCAGTGAAGTATAAACAGAAGGTGCATTTCTATAAGAGCCAAAGTCCTTGGGTTTCTATCTCTTCCCCATCCCAAATAATCTATGAGATGAAAAAAAAAAAAAAAAAAAAAAAAAAAAAAAAACACACACACACACAACAAAAACAAAAACACTAGCAATTTATGCTTGGATTATGCTTGGATTCTTGGTTTGACTTCCCACTTTGCCTCAGTGGGTCAATGACCACCCTAATCTTTCAGCAGCATGGGTTATTAATCATTTTAACCCACATCTGGCACAGGATTGTCAACCATGCTGCTACCTCCCTGGCATGTGGCAATCCTGCATCTCCCATAATTTATTCCTAATTCTTTCCTTCCCGTTAGCCCCAGATGCATCCCTCAGTTTGCTAATTCTGTCTGCATACCTTGCAAACTGCCCTGCATACTTGGGCATCCAACCCCCTTCCCCTCGCACACAGTCAGGCTCTGGTGTGGTGATGTGCTGCACCTCATTGCCCTCCCCTTCCTGCCTCCCCCACTAGTCTCCGAGCACTGCTGGGAAAGGGGCCACCTCTTCTTTGTCTTCATGTGCCCCATGCCAGCAAAGAGGCTGACGTGGGCCATGGGCTGAGTAGATGCTGGCAAAGTAAAAGAATCAGTACAAGGAACAGCCACATCACATACAATAATGTGCAAACCCTCCAAAAGTAGTAACAGAGCAACCAACATTATAGGATATTACTGACTCTGGCCTCCTAAAGTCTTTTTTACTTATATGCTTTTTCTGTATCTGGTTGTTCTCTTCACTCCAATCAGACACATGTGTTTATTTCCCTTGAGTTCACCTTTATCTGCTTCCCTGATATTTTGGCTCTTTCACTGTACCTAGAGTACATCCAAACTATAATTGGACATGTATATGCATGGGCCCTCACAGCCTGGCCACAGCTCTCCTATGTAAACAATTCTACTTGAAGAACCTGAAAGCAGGATAAAATATAGCTCCTATTGTTTCTCTTAGGATGCCCCCCCCCTTTTTTTTTCTTTGTGTGGTCAGTGCCTAACAGATTCTCGAGGACTGGTTCATGGAGCCCTCTGCTCTGAAGACTTTCTTGACTTGCCCCCATCACTGGTTTCTTCTGTTAAGACACTTACTGAAGATAGTATATCAGGTGGGTCCAGGCAGAAGACAGGAAGGCATGCCAGAGAGGACAATGTGGTAATTTAATATAAGGAACTAGTAGCAACAGTTTCAGAGGGGCTTAAAGGTCAGACAGGAGACTATGAGAGGTCAGAAAAGACAGGAAGCCATTTTCCTATTGAGGCCAGATGGTCAAATGGTGGAGATTGTGTGAACAGAACCCAGAATCTATACCCATGCTGAGGGGCAATGCCTTAGGCAGTTGGAACAGTAGGGAAGGTCTGATTACTGGCAGAGAGGTTTTTTGAAGCAGAGAGAAAGGCAGAGAGACTGGCCCTTTTATCTCCCTGCTGTCTGATCTCCTGGAAGGGCCTCCACTGGTGGGTTGACCAAGGAACTGGGCCACGCACTCCCTGTGATACAAAGCAGATTAGGGGAAAGGTGTAGAATGGGTCTGAAAGCAAACAGACAGAAAATGGCACACATCATACGTTTGTGTATTTTTACTTATTTATACAGGTGGACGGTGAGACTCCTTCAGGCAGAGGCCATGCCATCTGCCTGGATGTGTGCAAGATACCAAGGATGCTGTCTTCACATGGATCTTTGTGAATCTGTTAAAAGAAGAAGGAAGAGAAGAGGAGGAGGAATGTAGTTATGAAGGAATAAACGTGATAATGTTTTCAGATAACACACAGAATCTTCCAGTCTGTAGGTGGAACTACCATCTGCTCCCTTTACAAACACTTAGAACTTCACAGCTGGCTTGCTGTTTTCTCTCCCCTCCCACTCACACGTTACTCCTCTAAATCCCTCCTTCCTTGTTTTATTATTCCTTCCAGACAAGCAAAACTGGCATTCCATTTATTTCAAACACTTTACATATATTTTTGTTTGATTACAGGGTATTCATTTTAATTACTTTGTATTACTTTGTTACTTACTGAGTAAAACAGCTGAGTAAAACAGCTCAAACCACTAAGGGGATCCCATGGAAAGATGTCAGATACCTGATGGGATTCTGGAGCTGGGTTATTGCAACAGGAGGTGAGCTGTGTTGGTGCCGGCTCAGTGCAGAGAGATCCAGAGTATTCCTGCCTCACTGCCCTGACATTCTTGTGCATCTGCAGCCCCGTCTAGTAGGATGTGCATGGAGTTGCTTCCTTTCCTGCTCTCACTTCCAAATACCAAGAGAGATAATTGTCTCAGGTTTGACTCTACGATTCTTGGAGAAGCCCACTGAGTGGCTCATAGTGGCTCATAGACACTCATCCTTGAAACAACTGATGGCTGAGTGGCATGAACCTGGTGCCACTTGTAGACACTATGTATAGGGATTATGGGAGAGGGGTAGTGCTCAGGAAGGAGCAAGGAGCTCTGGGCTGCTGTTTGACAAGTTCCCATCCTGAGCCTAAGTCAGAGACTCCAAAGCAATATATGTTCTGAGCACAAGTAGTCTCCAAAGATGTAAGGAAAGGGGCCTGCAGGCATTTAGAGGGTCAGAGTGCATATTAGCATATTAAAGGCTCTGAGAAGTCTTGTAGATTAACCCAGAATATGCCAAGTCTACAAGAGCACAGGTTACCATCTCAAAACATTGATCGAAGTTTCCTCCAAATACTTGAGACCTGCTGTGTTAAACTAGGTTGGCTCTTGGGGCGCCTGGGTGGCTCAGTGGGTTAAAGCCTTTGCCTTTGGCTCAGGTCATGATCTCAGGATTCTGGGATTGAGCCCCGCATTGGGCTCTCTGCTCAAGCAGGGAGCCTGCTTTCTCCTCTTTCTCTCTCTGCCTACTTGTGATCTCTGTCAAATACAAATAAATAAATAAAAATTAAAAAAAAAAAAAACACTAGGTTGGCTCTAATAGTGGTCCTTCATGTCTCAGGGCCCAATTTCCTCCCAGAGGAAATGGAAATGAGCAAGGACAGTCTTAGTGTCTCCTCCCTGCCTTTGAGGTTTATATGCATTTTTAAATAATTTTGTCCTGTCTATTTAATCAGGACATTGACTTGCAACTGGATGTAAGCTTCATAGTAGTGGAGACATGACTCATTCGCCAGCCCTCTCAGCCTGGTCCCTCACATGCCCGGAGCCAGTTAGTTTCCTTCTAGGAGGAGATTAGAACACTTACATCAGAAAACAGAAACCTAATAAGGTCATAGATGAAAAAATATCTAGCAGAGTACTTGGCAAGCAGGAAGCCTTCAAGAAATGGGAGTTTCTTTCTTTTCATTGACCTAATATCTGGGGAAGGGTGAGCTGCCAGAGGAAGAGCCGGTAACATTCTTTCTCTCCATCTTCATCTCTCTCTTTCTCTCACTCCTCCTCCATATTCACAATATGTATACATCATTTGGACCTTCATTTCACTGAATTCAAAATTAATATCTCCAGTCTTTCCCTCTCCTCTTTCTTCCTCCCACCCCTCCCCCTACTTTATTCTTTCCTTCTTGCTGGTTTTCTTCTTCTGGACAGAACCCCTTTAAACTACCAACTATCTGTGGCCTAAGGAAGAATGTCACTTTGCAGAGGCTGGTCTTCAAGGACTCTCAGCAAGAGTTAGGACAGGGAATTCGGTGAATTGAACATGGGACCAAGAGTAGACAGAGTTTATTGTGCATTCTGGAGACTTCTGGAATGAGTCGCTAAATGTCAGAGGACCAGGAAGATGGATCTCTATATCTCTGTGTTTTCATATTCAGCATCACTAGGATGCTCAGGACATGTTTGATATCACACATCTCAAGGATCAGTCACTAGGAATTTTCAGACCTTTTCCATGCAATATTGTCTTTCCCCCACCCCTCCTCTTTCTCCTCAATCCACTTGTTCAGATCCCCCCCACACCCATTTTTCAAAGAGAAATTAGCCTTGGCAATGTTAGCTTATTGTATCTTAGCTCCTCCTGCCAAGTAGTGTTTCAGAAGATACCTCTAGACTTGTTACCAAAGTCCCTGCTTCTCTCCTTTTCCTTTTTCTATCATATGCAACTTAGGTTTTAAAAATTTATGAAGTGCCCTACTTGGTACATGGCAGTGTGATTAGTGCTTTGGGTTGATTTTTCTCTGGGTCCTTTGGGGTATTTATATTTTCATTTAATACTACAGAAATAAATGTGAAGATAATTCCTGCATCTGTAGTGCTTGTATCTGAGTGAAAGAGGCATTACAGAAGACAGTGGCACAGAAAACTGTTTCTTCCTTCAGAGAATTAACAAATTTGTGCCTTACTTTCTAAAATCACCTATAGACATCGTTTCTATTTCCTACTTGTAACCCATTCCAAAATCACAACATTTCAGCCATACTCTATGCCTCAAGCCTTTCTGAGGAGCCCACATTATATTGGAGATAATGTTAGGCTCTTAAGAAACAAACAATGGGGTCTTGTAAAATACAGTAGTAGAACACAATGGAGAGTGATAAATGTCCCAAGAGGCCTAGACCCTGAGCTCCCCAAGACTGAAGGGCCAGTCCTGCCTCCTCAGATGTCCGTATTTGTCTATTGGGAATATTTTCAGGGGTCCACTGTGGGGAAAGAGGGCTGAAGCTATTCGGGGCAAGAAAAGAGCAGGAGGGGTCAAGGGCCATCATTCCAGCTTACAAACACTCAGTTCCCCCAGGGGACTTTATAGTCCTTCTGTCCATCCTGGTGAATGGATGCACACACCTCCACCCCCCATGGATGCCAGGCTTGGCTATGTCATTTACAGGTGACTCCATACATACTCTGAGTCTTTGAAGGATTTTTAATCCATTGCAAGCTTTTCTGCAGGCTCCAATCTGCTCATCTCTCTCTGCCATGAAAACAGCAGATCCCCAGTAAGAACTGCTCCTTCTTTCTGGTTCCTGGATGGCAGCCGACCTGTAGTCACCAATGTATAAGAAAGAAATGTGCTCTTCTAGCCTTTGAGATTTGGCATATGTGGGATTGTTGTTAATACAGCAAAAACTGAAAATTACAAATCTTCCTTTCTTTATTCTATTTCATAGAAAAATATTCTGTAGTCCTGAAACTTCTGTCCAGTGTTCTGTATTAAGTTTTATACTAAGAGCTATTGCTTCTATAATTATATTTTTAAGTTTAAGGCAATGCCTCTGTATCAGTGGATTTGATTTTTCTAGTTTCTATAAGAGATGTGGCCCAGTTATTTTTAGAAGAGGACTGTTTTTTCTCTCATCTGTTAAGTGATGGTTACAAAGTTTTTTATAAGTGTTTGTTTATAAGACAGTAAGTAGAGGTGGCAGAGTTTGGGGGACACACTCTGGGAAAGAACTGAGTTCTGGGTCTGGTTGGATCAGATACATTTAAAAAATAAGACCCATTTCTTGCTCAGGTTTTTATGTCTCCTTGTGAGACAGCCAAAGGGTTTAATGGCAAATCTCCAAGGGCTTTCCTTTAATATTTTTTTTGTTTTATTTATAAAATTATTTTAGTTTACCTAAACCTATAAAAAACAAACTGGACCCTAAGATCCAGAGGATCCTTTTGTGTCTGGTTCATCATAGCTCTTGGGACTGGAATAATTCTTACTGAATGAATGAATGAATGAATGAAACATATATTGAATGTTACCATGTGTGCACAGAGTGGTAACCACTACGACCACAAAAATGAGGAAGAAACAGACTCAAGCATCATGAAGGCAGAGGTACACCAAGACCTGATTTCCATAAAGTACAGTGAGCAATGACAGGTGCAAGGTGTCAGGAAAGCCCACAATGGCTGTCACCTTCAGCTTAGTGTCAGACAAAGCCTGTCACCTCTCCAAAGGTCTGGCCTCCCCTGGGACTAGTTTCAGAGTCACATTTGAGTAGTAGTTATTTAGGGATTACAGAATATCAGTCAGATGAGATGTGTCCCCTTAAACACCATATAAAAATGGTTCAAGAAACTTAAGAGAGGCAAGAGGATAATAAACCCCATGCTTCCAGAAATTGAAAATAATGAAGAAAACAGAACTCTTCAAATAAGTGCTCTGGAGACATCCTGAGAGATAGAAATTTAAGACAAGAGAAGGTTTTTTGTTTGTTTGCTTGTTTGTTTTTATGCATGAGTGTGAGGCTTGATCATCATGCACTAAATAAGGAATCGATAATATTCTATTTATAAACGATGCATGTAGTGCTTTTCAGGAGGGCTGCAGAATGGTCTCATTCCAGTTAAGAAATTCAGAATAAGACATGGAACTCCTCTTAGCCAGTGGTTTCAAGCACCATTATTTGACCATTTCTGTATTTAGAACTCATTCAAACTTATACAGCATATTACATTTAATTAATTGAGTGTTTATGCGCTAAAGTGTTACTTGCTTGCGACTATAGTGGAATTCCCAGGGTTTATGACGGGAACACTTTAGAACAGCAGCCTGTGTTTCCCCCAATTTGTATAGCTTCATTCATTATAATTTTTCCTGATGTTTTGCCTACCATATTATTAACTTCCCCAAAGCAATGAAATACCAGCTTGTCTTCTCACAGCAGAGAAATGAGAGGAATAATTATGAACGTGGAAATCCCAGTGAAAACATGCTTCTATTGAAAGAGGCAAGCAGTCCAAGAAGGAGCTCCTTGGATTTATGAAGACCATTAAAAAAAAAAAAAAAAGCGAACACACAGCAAAACAGATGCATTTTGTCATCCAGCATCTTGGACACCCCATATCGAGGGAAAAGAAATATTATATATATATATATGCATATATATGCATATATACACACACATATATGCAAATATTTTATATATATGCATATATATACACAAATACACACACGTACATGCATACATGTACATATTTTTATATTTATATACTTATATATTTACTTATATTTATATGTACTTACACTGGACAATTTCTATTTTACTATTAGTTATAAAATCTGAATAAATCATCAAATTTCAAGTGTGTGCCATACATAAATATTTAATCACTGCAAAGTGTTCTTTTCAAAACATAAGAGTTTTTAAGCACAGTGTTTGATTTGTAACTGATTCCAGGGGCAGCGTGAAGGTGCGTTCCTCCCGGCTCCCAGAGACCTTCCAACAATGGTGCAAAGACAGTGTAAGGCAGACCTCAGCGCCTGCCAGTGCCGCGATGCGGGGCCGTCTGGTAAATCCATCCCACCAGGGCTGGGGGTCAGTGGTTATTTTACAAAGAGCAGGGGCTGACAGGACCACCACAGGCATACGTGTTTATTGTTCAACCAGGTGTTTGGGGGCCATCCAGACCCAACCAGGATGCTGTGAAGAAAGCAGCCGGCGGAGGAGGTGTGTGGGGAGGGGGAGAGGACGAGGACAGCAAGGACCCCGGACAGGGGAGGAGCAGGGTGCCCGACAAGCTGGGAGGCAGCCTTCCCTTCTGTTCAGGATGATGTTTGTATTTTGACATCCTGCAAGCTCCATTGTTATTTCTCACAACATCACAGCCTCCTTGGGCTCCCGGACCATCCTGGTGGCCTCTCATAAAAGGTAGAAAAGAAACCCTCGATTTACATTCTTCCTTCAGAAATGCTCCCTGGCTTCTTATTTAGTGTGGCCCTGTTGGCCTGATATTTTGCTTTGGTTTGCATGGTTCTTCAGTCAGTCACCAGTGCCAAATGTGTATTCTGTAAGGGGAAGTTTCGGTTGGAAAATAGTTCCCAATCTCAATTCTTCCTTCCAAAATCTGTGCCTCAGAGTTGCTACACAATTTGTAGTTATTTCTGTGTAAATGTGGGAAATAGAAGGAAATTTCCAAAGTAAAGGTAACTAGCCCGGGGCAGGTCGCTTCAGTGATGAGGTTGGGATAACCATGTTCTTTAAACAACTCTTTTGAGAATGTAGCATTCACCATTGAACCTTTGCAAATCTCAAAGCAAGATTTTGGGGTTTCAAGAGCCCCTGACTCTCAGTGGTTTATTGTTTAACCCCTACCTTTTACAGTCATGTTCACTGCAAATAATACCTCCATAGAAAAGACCCAAGCTCAGCCTTTTACAACCCCACCTATCATTGGGACCAATGCCAATTCTGATACTAACACCCATACCAAGTTCATTATCAAAACTAACAATCCACAAGAGGTAGAGAACAGAGCAGTAGCTGGCCTCATTAAAATATTGGGATAGGAGATGGAAGGAAGGAAGAAGGAATGGCAATATTCATTAAGAGATAAAGAGACCACTTTTATTCTCAACTTAATTATTATCTGATTTGGAGAAGTCACACACAGCATAGCCCACACTGCAGAGGTTCCAGAAAGAATTTATGATTTTGTAAATTTTGTGTTGAGTAATCAGTTTTGCATACTTAAATGCAAAAGCATAGCGATATGATAAACATCATATTTTAAAGCATGCAAAAGGGTTTCTGCAATCAAGTCTCATTTTATTTTAAGATTAAGAGTTTGAGTTGTGATAACTTGCCTGACAACTTTTGTGCAAGAGCCACATATCACAGTAAAATGTTGGAGATCACTTGACTTCAGGTCTCTGTTTTTCAGAAAGAGAGGATCTAGTGAATGCCTAATGCTCAGAATATCAACAATGTATCATTGTGTAGTCACCTACAGAATGATCCCCAGTGATGTATGCCTTCTAGTAAGTATTCAGGCTCTTGGGTTATCCTTTGTGTGTGCACTGTGGCTACTGACTTGCTTGCTTCTAGCTGTGTACAGCAAAAAGTTATATTCTGAATTAGAATACAAAAAAAACCCTATAATTTCCACATTTTTAAATTATTTTTTAAAGATTTTATTTATTTATTTTTGAGAGAGAGGGAGAGAGAACCTGTGCACCTGGCCAGGGGAGAGAGGCAGAGGGAGATGCAGACTCCCTGCAGAGCAAGGAGCTGGATATGGGACTCAACTCTAGGACCCTGAGATCATGAACTGAGCTGAAGACAGAGGCTTAACTGATTGAGTCACCCAAGTACGCAACCATAACTTCCACCTCTCTCCTTCCCCTCTCTTGTGACTTCTTTCTCTCCGCCCTCCTGTCCCTCCCTCCCTCTCCTTATTTCTCTGCCCTAGAGCCCTTACTCTAGGGAAAGTAAGTTGCTCTGCTCTGTTGTCTGTAGCCCTATGGATAGAGCCATGTGACAAGGAACTGATGTCTATGGCCAACAGCCACAGACACCTACAACAGGCATGTGAGTGAGCTTGGAAGTGGATTCTCTGATACCCTACCAGTCAAGCCTTGAGATGACAGTAGCTCCAGCCAATCTCTTGGCTGCTGCCTGTGGAAACCAAGCCAGAGATTCTACCTAAGATTCACCCAGGTTCCCTTACCCACAAAAATCATTAGATACCTAAAGTTCTTTTAAGTTACAGAATTTTGGAATAATTCATTTCGCAACAACACATAAATAACACAATAATCCTCTTCCCAGCGTTAAGGTAGTTCTCCATAAGTCATCGATGATATGTACTCAAAACTCTAGCTATTAAAATAAGATCACTGATAAAGAACAATTCACAGCTCCAAGCCACAAATCACTTTACCATGACTCATCAGCAGAATCCTCCCAAAGCTGTATGAAGTCAATAAACTGCCCAATTCCTCATGCATCGCTTATCCCCCAACACACTTTTTACAAAATTGATTTACTAATTATGTTTATTCTTTATTTTGTTTCTGTCTTTTAGACTCTAAGCAGCACCAGGACAAGGATTTCATCTTTTTTTTTTATTTTCCTGTTCATATATCCCAAGGATTAAAACCAGCACTGGGCTCATAGGAAGTGCTCCCAAAATGTCTCATGAATGAATGAATTTGACACAGCTCAAATTTGACATGGTTCTCCAGCCACAAGCCACAAACCATGCTGTTTCCCAGTCATACCTTCCAGCTTCCTAAACTCACTGTCTTCCCCAGGCTGTTCATTCCACCCAGAATACCCTGTATCTTAAGTTGTATTCCGCAGAAACACTGTGAGACAAGAATTTGTGTTCAAGTAATTTATTAAGGAAGTGTGCCCAAGAGAAACCAGTAAGACTGGGGGAAGCATGACGGTGAAGGAGAAGAAGCCAGACAAGGGTGTGATTTCAGGCAGACTCCCAGAGAGGGCAAATTCCACGTAATCCCATTGGGGAGTTCTCAAGTGTAAATTGCACGGCCAAGTTTGTCCCAATCCCAGGCAAGGGAGTCGAGCTTGCACAGTCCCTTGCTAATTAGTCATCAATGAAGGGCTGTCCCAGGGATGTAAACTCCCAGGTACTTCCAGCTGTCTGCAAGTGTGAGGAGAGCCAAGGGCAGTCCTCCAAAGAAGAGACACAGGTGCAGGCTTTGGAGGCAAACAAGCACAGAAGCTGAGAGAGAGGAGCAAAGAGCCAGGAGGGGGAATCCAAGAAGATCCAGGTGGAGCCCCAACAGTGTCTGCAACCGCCACATGCTTCCCAGTTTATTTTTTCCTAATTTTTACTATGTAATTATAGTTTTATTGAAATATTAGCCATCCTTCAAATAATTCTCTCTATACCTAAGCACTACTAGAACCATACTCACTGCCTCATTCTTTTGTCATTAACTTTTCCTCCCCTCCTCTAGATCATAAAACCAGTAAAAACAGAGATCGTGTGAGATATATGTTTGTGCCTCCCACGCTGTGTTGTAAAGAGTTGCAATGCTGATGAAGAGCTCAAGACTGTAGACTCCGTGGCAGTGCTTACAGTAGGCATTGAGATAGCATTCGTAGAACAAGCGTGAGACATGTGTTTCAGGCTATGGAGTGCTTTCCTCTCTGTTATTCCATATATCCCTCATAGGATACACAGAGGTACACAGAATAGTGACAACTACACCATTTTCTATAAAGAAAGGCTTAGTGATAAATATTCCTAGAAGCCCAGTCAACTAAATACACACTGAGTAATGCCTCTGAACTAAATCTGATTTCAAGTCCAATTTGCTTTGTCCTATACTGATTGATTGAGTGAGTGAGTGAGTGGGTGAGGAAGTAATCAAAAAATGTTTGATCTTATTTAAGTGAATCACAGAAAATAAAGTGACATGCAAGTGTTGAGCTTGAATTAATATAGATTGAGATCATTTCAATTAAACTGAGTTTTATGGTGTCTTTTACTCCTTGATTTGCTGTATTTTTTCTAAAATTGAGGAGATGAGCAGAAGAGGGGAGGAAGGTTGTGGGCAGGCTCAGGGACTATAAATTTCTGGCTGTAATTCATTAAGATGTGTCAAGTAACCTATAAACAGGTCAGACCCCCAGAACTCTGCATTGTAAACTTGTCTGCAAGCATGGGAGCCTGCTATTTCCTGGGCAGGCAGTGTTCTGTTTGCCCAAAGTCTTCACTCAACATCTTCTACCCACAGCAAATGGACCACTGTCCTCACTGCTCCATTCCTAGATGTCATGGAAGCAAGTCTCAGAGTCTAGTTCATGCTAAGCTGACAAGGACTGATAGGTAGTGCTTTCAGCGACTCTGACATGCAGCTACTGTCTGGCAGACCCGACACCAACTGCCTAGGACATACCCAAAAAGGACCTACTGCAAACACTTGTTCTTTGCCTTAGTTCCTGGCCCAAGATTGACAAACCAGAAGAGCAAGTGTCCATGGCCGGCAGGGACTAGCTGTTAACCAATGATACCTGGAGTGAGTGACAACTTCCCTAACTTCATTGCCATTCTAGTGGATCAGCTCTAACATATATTGGCTATTTCCTCCCAAAATTCTGCAAAGGGCTGGAGTCTTGGCTGCCCATAGCAGTCACCTATTCAATAGCTTACCCTCTCTTGGTTTCCTTATCCTCCCTGAGTCCAGCAATGCTTCCAAAATAATCTCCAAAATAAACTGCTGGCCCTCAAATCCTTGTCCTGGGACTACTTTTAGGAGTATTCAAGCCTGGGTTGTGTTGTTACAATCAAGGG
Organism: Mustela putorius furo; assembly: GCF_011764305.1. Classification (NCBI taxonomy): domain Eukaryota; kingdom Metazoa; phylum Chordata; class Mammalia; order Carnivora; family Mustelidae; genus Mustela; species Mustela putorius. Next base: position 19,596,724 of record NW_025421273.1, read on the forward strand.
TATTGATACTTTAAAGGCAGATAGCTCGACTGACAGCCCAAAGGGATGAACCAGCAATGAGGAAACTTTAATAAATAGGATAGTCACATGGGGAATAAATATCAACAAAGAGCTTCCGTAGAAGCACCTGTGGAGTGGTCACATTGTCTGTCTACACAACAGGCAGGCTGGCATGGTAAACAAAGTCATGAACTAGATGTTGGAAATGTGGGTTCTAATATTGTCACTGCCAGCGTCTCATTCCTCATTCCTGCCATTCTCTCTGATCTCTCTGATCTTCAGTTTTTCTCTTTTGGAAATTTACAGGATTGGATTATTTGATCCTAGCACCCTTTGGGCTCCTAATTCCCATGAATCCATGGAAGAGGATGAAATACATGGCACCTCTTTAAAGGTATGTTCCACCAGTAATTAATAAACAAGCAAACTTTTCACACAGCCCTGGCTGTAAGAGGGACTGTTTAATTAGGCACACGAGACGTTCCAATCTGTCTAGACAGGCTTCTTTTTTTTCCCCTGGATGCCGTCAGCCATGCTACTCTGACACTGTGACAAGGTGTCCTTTGGCTACAGACCACGATTTTGTTGGGTGATAATTCTAATGCCATAGAGTCAACTGTGGAACTTTCTTTAGTTTTAATGCTGTTTGTCTTTCCAAGTGGAACTGACTGCGGAGAGTTACCCAAGAAATAGCCGTGAGAGGCAGCTCCTCCAACAAGAGTCACCAAAAAGTCGCTTCTGGTGTAGCCCCTATGCCCATCTGTCTAGCATTGTTAGTGGGCATTTTAGTTATTTGTCCCTCTCCCCATCCCTGCCTATGGGGAAACAAAATGTCCCAATATTGAAAGGGAACTCTCAAGTCATTCAGTTGACACTCCCCCACACAAAATCTCTGACAAGTCTTAGAGCAGGAAAAGAAATTCCTTGACACCCAGATTCCTCAACACTCAGACTTGGGTCTCTTGAGGACTGTGGCAAACAGACTGTAAAATCCTTGATCTTCCAAGGGCTGAGACCTTAACATTTGTGGGGATAATATTGACAGAGCTGATCTGGTATGAGGATTAGAGAAGAAATGCATGAAATCTCTGTCAGAAGCTAAGGAAAATTTTCAAAGTGCAGCCAGTTGATTAGACAAATGCAGCTCACAAGATGTAATCAAAAACACTGAATCTTTGTCTCTTATGGTTTTGTTCAAATTTAATCAGAGGAGGAAGATGAAAAATTATCAGGAACCATTTAATTTCCATAGTTCTATGACGATATTAAGTTAGAGACACAACCTCAATTCAGTTACTGGAAGTGTCTGCTCAAAGTACTAGTCACATTTCAATCTCCTCCCATCCCACCGTCACCTCAGGCTAGGTGGACAGCTGTCCTTAGAGAAGCCTATGTCCTTGGCTTTTGTCCTGTTTCTCTTCCATTTCCTCCCCCACTCACTAGCTGCTGCTCCACACCTCATAAAAGTCAAAGAGGATGGGCTGCCAAGGAGAAGAGGAGGCGAAAAGGCAGTTTCTGCTGGAGTAAATGGTTTCATGCTCTCTGAACCTGGCACTTGGACAGCAGTAGCTCTTTCCTCATAGATGCTTTGAAAGTTGTTTGGAATCTTCTCTGTTAGCCCCTCCAACTACAACTCATCTGATGTGGGCAATGCCTTGCGTTCACCTGGCTGCTTCCTCCATCCTAGATTCCTCAAAGATGAGATCCACATCCATTGCACTCCCGGCAGTCCATTTGTGCAGTACTTGAAATGGCTCCAGGCTGGCTCTGTCACCATCTGGTCCATGAGATATACCCTTGTACTTCTTCCTCCCGGGTTACTTGCCAGGCATTGTAGTCTACTCTCTCAGGTTGCTTTAGCTTTTCTGAGGTGATAGTATGTCTGGCTCCTTGGTGTCTACCAACTGTGGGGAACACAACTAAAGCTTTATGAGTTCTCCCATTGAAACAAGCTCCCCAAGTCTGAGAAAGACATAGTGCCATCACCCCTTCACTTATGACCAGGAAAAGATCGGAACTGACACTTAAGAGAAGTTCTTTACAAAGAATAGCTCCCACCATTCTTTCTCTCCATTTTCTTGAACATTTTATATTCTCAAAGCAGATGACAGATTACAAGAATCATGGAATTGGATCCTGATCACCCCAAGGTGGTGTGCCTCATATTACCTGAAATTTACCAGATTGATTACATGTTTGTGCTTAATTTAGAACGCAGGTCTTAAAATTCTACTTCCAAATAATACCAGTGATAGATTATTTTCACTAATTGCTTTAGAGAGCAGGTAAGATTTTTTAGAACTGTGCCTACAACATAGAAGACACTTAATATCTATGAAGGGAATTTATTAATAAGGCATTTTGCATCTATGGATTTGTTAAGAAACATTTGGTCTCTCTTTCTTGTAGCTACTTTCCATATTCTTGGAACAGAGCTTATTACATAGTAGGTACAAAGTACATATTTCTTAAATGAATTAACCAAGTATTTTGGAAATCTTGCTGAAAATATAGTATTCCCTCTTGAATTTGACAAGCATTTGTTGAGCACTTGCTGAGTACCAAGTGGCAATAAGCACTTCTTTTCAGTGTTCCCATAATGTCCTGTCCTATGCTTTCAAGGTGTTTATTAAACTGTATTTCAGTAGCAATTTTTCTTGTCTGCACTCCCACTTGAAAAGAATGGATATCATTTTCTTCTCCAAGTGCCTAGTTTAGTCAAAGGCAAGAAGAAGGAACAAAGGGTGGATTCAATGAAAACATGTTTTCTGTGTCAGATAATGTTGAAAGAAGGAAAAGGAGAACATAAGTTATCATTTCTCATATAGCTATCCATATAAAGGTGTAGGCTGACATATAAAAATAATACCAGATAATTGTGACTGAGTAATTGTTACAGGACTAGCCTCTGATCCTAAACTTTGGAAAGAGTACGAAACACATGAAATAATTCAGACATTGGACAACAGGCGGTGGAACACTGAGCTGCCTGAGATGGATGAGGGACATAGGAAGAGTGGTTCATGTTTGCACAGTTTCCTTGATGGAAGAATTTTCTGGCCTGCAATGCAAGGAGGTGAAGCCCAAGCAGAGCACAGTCTTGCGGAGATGAACAGGTTGAGATGGAAATGACCAAATAAGGTCATTGGAATGCAGGACACACAATGCCAACAAGGAGGACACTGTGCCAGGAAGGAGATAGAGAAATATTCTGAGGGACCTCTCAAATCTAGGGCCAATTAGTAAGCTGCACATATACCATAGAGCAATTTTGTGAGGTTTGTCATATTACTTTCCTAGGGCTGCTGTCACGAAGTTCCAAGGACCCGCATGTCTTAAACAACAGAAATCTGTCTCACAGTTCAGGAGGTTGTGAGGCCAAGACCAAGTTGTGAGCAGGGTTGGTTCCTTCCAAGGGCTATAGAAGGAAAAGATATGTTCCATGCCTCTCCCCTGGCTTCTGATGATTGTTAGAAATCTTTGGCAATCTATGGCTCAGAAACCTATCACCCCAATATAAGCCTTCATGGTCTCTTGTCATTTTCCCAGTGCATGTCTGTGTCCAAATTTCACTTTTTTTTTTTTTTTTTTTTAATAAGGACACTAGTCATGTTGGATTGGGATTCCATCCAGTGCCAATGTAACCTCATCTTAATCTAGCTAATTAAGTCGGCAATGATCCTGCTTCCAAATAAGGTCACATTTTATGGTTTTGAGGGTTAGCAGTTCAACATAGGAATGAGATAGGGGTGGAAAGTGACACATTTCAACCCATAACACCTGGCAAAAAGTTTTACCAGGGACTTATGAGTAGAACAAATTTCAGGGACAGAAAAGACTGAGAGATGTTAGAGCTCCAACCAGACTAAGCGGAGAGAACTTGCTAAAACAACCAGACCTTCTGCTGAGATACTGGAAAGGTCATGCATGAGGATGGGGTGCTCCTCTAACAGTAAAGTCAAGTCTCCCCTTACTCACTCTAATGAAGCTTTAAAAAATCCTCAAAAAAGTTCAGGCAGATCCACAAATACATTAACTGGCTACCAGACCAAAGTATTTGTTATTTGTATTTAGTATTTAACAATACTAAAGGAACACAATATCTAAGCATTCAACTCTGTAGAATTCACAATCTCTAGTATGAAGAAAAATGTTACTAGAAATGCAGAGGAGTAGGAAAATGTGACCCACAAGTAGAAGAAAGATAAGTCAGTAGAAGTAGACACATCTACATCTATCTAGCAGGTTTGGATTTAACAGACATGGACTTTGATTTTTTTCCCCCCCAGAGAAGCCAAAGGATTTAGTTCAGCTCTGCTAACAGAATGTGGCTTCTCAGAGTTATGTATGCAATATGATAAAGGAGATAACTTAGTCCTTAAAACATGCTTCCATGAAATAGCATTATTTTCTTTTTTTTTTATTTAATTTTTTTCAGTGTTCCATGATTCACTGTTTATGCACCTTGCCCAGTGCTCCATGCAATACATGTCCTCCTTAATACCCACCACCAGGCCCACCCAACCGCCAACACCCCTCCCCTCTAAAACCCTCAATTTGTTTCTCAGAGTCCACAGTCTTTCATGGTTATTACAAAATATATTCAAAATATATAAGGAAAACTTGATGTGGAAAAACATAGAAAAGAGAACAAAAGATAAATGGAAATTTTAAAAAAATATATGTATATATATGTATACACACACAATGGAATATTACTCAGCCATCACAAAGGATAAACACCATTTACATTGATGTGGCTGGAACTGGAGGGTTTTATGCTAAGTGAAATAAGTCACTCAGAGAAAAACAGGTTCCTATGGTTTTACTCATAAGTGGAATATAAGAAACAATGCAGAAGATCATGGGGGGAAGGAGGGAAACCTGAATGGGAAGTCATCAGAGAGGGAGAAAACCCATGAAAGACTCTTAACTGTAGGAAACAAACTAAAGGTTGTCAGAGGAGAGATAGGTGGGAGAATGAAGTAACTGGGCTATAAGGAGGACACGTGATGTGATGAGCACTGGGTCTTATATGCAACTGATGAAATATTGAACACTACCTCTGAAACTAATGTCATACTATATGTTGGCTAATTGATTTTTTTAATGAAGATATTTGGTTACATACTTTCCAAATTTGATGAAAAAATAACAACCGAGAATATTATCAGACCCAAAGAGGGATAAATTCATCTAGGCATGTCATAATAAAATTGCCAGAAAGAAAGAAAGAAAGAAAGAAAGAAAGAAAGGGAAAGCTGAAAACAATATCCTAAAAGCAGCTGTGGGAAGGGGATGCATTATCTGCAAGGCAACAGTAAGCATGGCTGCTGGGTTCTCATCAGATACAGTGTTAAATAAATAAATAAATAAAACATGCTCAAACTGCTTAACATTTTTTAAAACTAGAGTTCTATATCCAGCACAAATACACTTCAAAAATAGGTGATACAGGGGTGCCTGGGTGGTGTGGTCAGTTAAGCATCTGACTCTTGGTTTCAGTCAAAGAATTACAGCTGGCAAAATTAGAAAATATTTTCAATGGAATCATAATTAGGACACATCTAAATATGCATTAGGAGGCAACTAAAACACTGTTTAGGGGAAATTTTATAGCTGTACCTATCTATATTAGAAAAGAATAAATGCTTAAAGTCAATGATCTAAGCTTCCACCACAAAAGCCAGACAAAGAAGAAGAAATTAAGCCTAAAGGCAGTAAAAGGAAGAAATAATGTAAAATAATGCAAACCAATAAAATTAAAAAGAAGTATAGAGGAAATCAATAAAATTATATATTGATTCTTTGAAAAGTTCAAGAACGTTTATAAGTCTCTAACTAAATTAATAAACAGACCAAACCCAGAAATTATTAGTATCAGGAGTGATACTAATTAAGGGGGAATATTACCATAGGTTTTACAGACCCAAAAAGAAATTAAAAAATCTGAGTAGCCTTATACTTATTAATAAAATCAAGTTAGTATCTGAAGAGCATACCATGAAGGGGATCCTGGTGGATCAGTTGGTTGAGTGTCTAACTCTTGATTTGGCTCTGGGCATGATCTCAGTTGGTTGAATGTCTAACTCTTGATTTGGCTCTGGGCATGATCTCAGGATTGTAAGATCAAGCCCCTCGTCATGCTCTGCACTCAGCATGGAGTCTGCTCGTCCCTCTCCTTCTGCTCCTCCCCCACTTCACATGTGCTTTCTCTCTCTCTCTCTCAAATAAATAAAATATTTTTAAAAATTAGAAAAATAAAATAAAAAGCATACCATGAAGAAAACTCTGAGCCAAATGGAGACACCAGTAAATTCTATCAAATAAGTAAAAACTCACAGTCTTGCACACTTATTTTTTTAAAGATTTTATTTATTTATTTGACACAGAGAGACTTGGTGAGAGAGGGAACACAAACAGGGGGAGTGGGAAAAGGAGAAGCAGACTCCCCACTCACTGAGGAGGAAGCCTGTTGCAGGGCTCAATCCCAGGACCATGGGTTCATGACCTGAGCTGAAGGCAGACATTTAATGACTGAGCCACCCAGGCATCCCATTGTACACTTATTTTATGAGCACAGTATAACCATGATCCCAATATCATTCAAAAACATTACAAGAGAACTAATGATCAGCATTACGTGTGAATGTAATGGAAATTTTTTTTAAATATTAGCCATTTAAATTCTACAATATATTAAAAAAGGCAATGCATCACAATTCAGAGGGATTCATCTAAGAAATGCTATATTGACTTAACATCCACAAATCAATCAATGTAAAACTTTTCCCTAAGGATGAGAACAAGCAAGTTGCATACTCTTACTTTTTATTTCAGTTAAGGTTTGACAAAGTATGCAAAACAATTCAATGCAAGAAAGTTTTTCAATCAATGATACCAAAATACCTAGATATGGAGGGAAAAAAAGGTACAAACTCTAACTCACACCGCACATAAAAAATAACTCAAAATACATTATAGACCTAAGGTAAAATGCAAACTATAAAGTATTGAAGGTCATCTTCATGGCATAACCATGAAAGTACTAACAATTAAAGAAAAAAATTGATCAATTGAATTTTATCAAAATTGGTCTTCTATTCATCGAAAGACGCCATTAGGAAAATGACTGGACAAGCTACACAATGGGAGAAAATATTTGCAGTATAAAACAAAGAAGGGATTGTATCCATAATCTAAAAGCACTTACAATTCAAAAACTAAAAGTCAAGAAATCTATATAGAAGCAGTAGAGATGGGTGGAAAGCAAAATACTTGAACAGACATCTCATGAGAGAAGATAGATGAATAGCCAAAAAGTACTTGACTAGTGTTCAACATCTTTAGTCAGCAGGAAAATGCAAGTTAAAACTACATGGAGATACTACTACCCACAACTAAAATGACTAAAATTCAAGACTGAAAATACCAATGGTGGTAAGGCTAAGAAGCAACTGGAACTCTCATCCATTGGTGGTAAGAATATAAAATGGTACAACCATTTTGGAAAATGGTTTGACAATGTTTTTAAATAACATTAAACATACTTCTATTCTTGATCCATGAATTCCACTTCTTTGTATTTATCTGACAGAAATGAAGTCATGTTCTCTGTCCACAAAAGTATTGCTCCAAGAATGTTCAGAGGTCTTTATTCGTGAGAGTCAAAATCTGAAAAGAGAAACACAAGTGTCCCATCAGAAAAATAAATGAACAAACATCAGGATATCCATTGACTAAACAAATTTTAATACATTTATATCATGGAATATGACCAGTAAAATCATAAACTATTAATACATCCAATGATATAGAATGAATCTCAAAACATTGTGTTAGGTGAAATTAAATTAAACAAACAAAGTTACATACTGTACCATTCCATATATACGACATTCTTAGGCAAACCTAAACCAGCGGTGAAAGAAATCAGAACAGTGGCTGGTTTGAAGGAGGATGTGCAAGAGTTGGCTAGAAGGGGGCATGAGGGAATTTCCTGAACAAAGGAAAAGTTCTGGATCTGAGGGAGGTGTGGTTTATATAGTTTGTATGCATTTGTCAAAACTAATTAAACTGTACATTCAAGATCTTTACATTTCTTTGAATATAAGCTGTATCTCAATAATTATGACATTTTACTAACAAAAAATGTGTCAGAGTGAATATAAGTGATTATAATAGAAATGATTGACAGGAACCACAGTGGCATCAAAATGGAAGTAGTCAAACTCGGTTGGAAGAGGTGGAGGGTCTGAAGAGAAGAATAAGATCTGGGACTGTATCTGACATGGACATTGGAGAAAACCCAAGTGGAGGATGGTTATTTGGAGCTCAAGAATTTCCTAGCATGATTCATCTTAGTAATTCATGAAAGACAATATAGCTAGTAGTTTAGAACTTATAATCGGAAGCCAGCCTGCCTATGTATGTATTTTAGCTCTACGACCTACTAGCTATGAGATTTTAGACAAGTTCCCTAAGATCTTTGTGCATTTTTATTTGTAAAATGGGAAAGATATTACTTAACTCAAATTGTTATTGTGAGGATAATATGTTTTAGTAAATGTAAAACACTTAGAAAGAAAAAATCTTGTGCATACTTAGCACATGTTAAATATTAATTATCATCATTATTAAGTTTTTCTGAAGAAAAAGAATTTTGACAATGGATTCTAAGGAGAGAGGGGTGGTAGGAGTTGAGAATAATGGAGAAGACAAGAAGTTGTTGAAATATTATGATAAAAATTCCAAATATATGGAATATATTTTGCTCAGGAAATTCCCTCATGCCCCCTTCTAGCCAACTCCTGCACATCCTCCTTCAAACCAGCCACTGTTCTGATTTCTTTCACCGCTGGTTTAGGTTTGCCTAAGAATGTTGTATATATGGAATCGCACAGTATATAACTTTGTTTGCATATTTTTATTTCACCTAACACAATGTTTTCATATATATTCCAAATATATGGAATATATATATATAATATATATATGGTCATTCATATGACCAAATATATATTTCTCATATCTCATATATTCTCATTTATATTTGGTCTTTATCCACATTTCCTGGCTCATCGGTCTCAAAAACCCTAGGAATTTCCTAAGTGATGACAGCAGTAAAGGGGCTTTTTGTTATGTTAAGGCGATGACTTTGGGACCCCACCTAAGGAAGGCTAGTTGTCAGGAGAGCCAACCTTTGGTATTACAAAGTTGGAACTTTCAGTCAGGGGTCCTTTTGGGAGGGGGCAGAGACTGGAAGTTAAATCAATCTCCAGTGGTCAATAATGGAATCAATCCTGAGAGAGAGAAGCATAATGAAGCAGAAAAAGCATGGACATCAGGGTCAGAGAGTCCCAAATTTTGTGTGACATTTATTATCTATGGCATGTTAGCAAATTACCCAACTTGGCTGACCTTTGTCATTGTTGTTGTTTTTAATCTGTGAAAATAATAATATCACACATGTATAACATTCATTAAGTGTGGTGTAATATATAAACTATGTTCTGTATTGCCTGTTCTAATTAACTAAGACTCATGACAGACTCTAGGATAGGTACTGCTATTACCTCCATTTTGCACTTTAAGAAACTCACTCCCAGAACTGCATCCTTGCCTACAGTTACAAAGCTAGAAAACAGTGGAGCTCAGATACAAACTAGATAGTCAGAATACAGATTTGAGCCTTAGCACATATTGGGTTGTATTGAAGGCCGCATCGGGTCATGGAAGCAACATGTGGGACACATGGTCTGATGCTCAGATAGAATAGAGAGAAGAGGCCTCTTTCCCATGCTTGATCTTGACATAAAAGAACACTCATCAATGTAGTGTTCTCAGTCCCACTGTCCCTCACTCACTACATTCTAGTGGAAGAGGAAAGACATATCCAATGGCTGAGTTTTAAAGAAAATAAAGGAAGGCATGCCTGTTCCTTCTTCTCTCCTTTCTCTTGGGAACACATGCATCTCTCCTTGTACACAGAGTACATTTGTCATCAGTTGTCTGATATTCCAAGTCTCAGGATCCAGTGTCACCTATGACTTAGGCAGTCTAATTGACTGTCTCATTGAACTCTATGCTCTAAAAGGTGGTATTTTGACCTTGTCTGCCTTACTCTTCGGTCATTGTTCATTAGTTCATTGCAGACAGTGAAGCCAGAACAGGGGTGGAAGGGAGGTAAGTATTCATTGCTTCTCCACATCTCTTGAATCCCCATACACCGTCCAGCTTCTATTAATCTGCAATGGGCTATGAGACTTCTGGACTGAACTCCTCAGTCCAAAGGTTTTTAGACATCTAGAAGCCAAAATATGGCTTCTAAGTAAATGAAAGTAATTTTATTTGTAGGTAATTTGTTTGAAGGCAACATCTTGCTATCCTTCTGAGTGACTTCTTTCAAACTGTCTTACTCAGTTCACTACAACATTCCTCCATGAACCAGCTAAGCTAGGATGGCCCTTCCTGGCCTGACCTAACCAAGATGCACACTCCATTCCAAAGAGAGGAAACTGTCCAATGCACCATGAGTTTGGAGGAACTGGTACCAAGATGAGTCAAGCTGATCATAATTCCCTCTAGTTCCATCTGCACCATTGCAAATGGCAAGATTTCATTTCTTTTGATGGCTGCATAGTATTCCATTGTATGTATATATACCACATCCTCTAGAGGTTATGTGCTACGCTGAGTGCTGTAAAATGTGTAAGCCAGATGATTCACAGACCTATGCCCCTGGAGCAAATAATACATTATATGTTAATTAAAAAAGAAACAAAAACAACAAAAAAGTTGAGTCAAGCTGAGAGATATTTAAAACAGACTCAGCCTCACAGGGCCTTCCTGAGCTCACAACATTCAAACCTGAAAGGGGCCATTTCTCATTAACGTTGCCAGCTGAGAGTCTCTCACAAATTATTAAACACTATCCTTCCCCCCCTGAGAATATATCCAGTCCTTGGACTGGAAATAAAGACTCCAGCTCCCTCAGTTGAGCTGCTGATGTTTGATGTGCTCTCCAATCTCATTCTTCTTACTCTGCCAAAGTGAGTGAAATGTTTCCACCACTGTCCCTGAGGCCATTCTAGCACAGGAGGTATATCAAATTGACACATATATACATCTAGTTTAATGGAGCTAAATTTGGAAATGAAAAAACTACTACAGTGCAACCAGATGAATTCTGTTTATAGAAGAAAGCTTAAGACTAAGAAAATGAATTTTATCCCTGCTTCACATGGTCCCTGGATCTAACTTCACTTGTTCATTGGCTCCAGAAATACTTACTGTGTGACAAGGAAGGTAGTATCAAGAATAAAAAAAAAAAAAAAATTAGAGGCACCTGGGTGGCTCAGTCAGTTAAGCATCCAACTCTTGATTTCAGCTTAGGTCTTGATCTCATAGTTGTGAGATTGAGCCCTGGGTGGCATGCACTCAGTGGGAAGACTGTTTGAGAAACTCTTTCTTCCTCTGCATCTGCCCATCCCCATACTCACGTGCATACACGTGAGACCCTTCTTTCTCTCTCTCTCTCTTTCTCTCATAAATGAATAAATCTTAAAAAAAAAAAAAGGAATACAAAATGTTTTCCCCAAAAAAAGCTTATAGTATATAAGGACTGATAAACAAGTGAATCAGTGACAAAGAAGCATAATAGTATGTGATAAATGATAATATTTAGAGCATTGAACTTGTACATGATGGAAAAAAAGCAGCACAGTGTGATAAAAATGGAAAGACTGCATCTAATCCTGACCTCTCGCTAAGGAAATGGTTTTCTGGTGAGAGGACCTCTGAATTAGACATTAAGAACGCCCAGGGGTTGACCTGTCAGAGAAAGAAAAAAAGGTGGTTCCTGTTTGAGACAAGAACACGTGCAAGGCACATAGGCATTAAATCGCAAGGTATTAAATTACATTGGAGGAACTATAGGCACATTTCATGACTCCAGAGAACTGTACGCACATAGCTTATCCATTTGACATTATTTAGTACTCAAAGTCATACACAAAATAGTTTGGAAAGGTACAGAAGAGAAGATTTAGTGATCAATGTTGAAAAGAGATGACCTGGGGACAAATGATTACCATTCATCAAAAAATACTTACTGATACAACAGAGAGAAAAAATGAAAGCAGGACAACCACTCAGAACACTATATCAAAAACTAATGATGTACTATATGTTGGCTTATTGAACATAATAATTAAAAATTAAAAATAAATAAATACCATACCCCTCCCCAAAAAGGAATTACAATGTGATTTACCAGACTACTTTGGAAGTAAGATCATTTGGAGATCATTTTTTAAAATATTATTTTCTTATGTTATGTTAGTCACCATATAGTACATCATCAGTTTTTGATGTAGTGTTCCAAAATTCATTGTTTACACCCAGTGTTCCATGCAATATGTGCTCTCCTTAATACCCATCACCAGGCTAACCAATCCCCCCACTCCTCTCCCCTCTAAAACCTGCAGTTTGATTCCTGGAGTCCACAGTATCTCATGGTTCATCTCCCCATCTTATGCCCCCCTTTCATTTTCCCCTTTCTTCTCCTAATGTCCTCCATGCTACTCCTTATGTTCCACAAATAAGTGAAACCATATAATAATTGTTTGACTTATTTCACTTAGCATAATCTCCTCCAGTTCCATCCATGCTGATGCAAACTTTGGGTATTCATCCTTTCTGATGACTGAGTAATATTTTATTGCATATATTAACTGAGTTTTTCTGGTGGAACAATCACCCTTTCTTGGCAATATCCTTGAAACATCCCCTTAAAAATTGATAGGTTTTTTTTTCTCTTAAATAAATAAAACACTTAGAATGTGATCTGGTAAAAGTAAGGATTTCCTAGCTATGGCAGTAGGAATAGCAGTAGAAAGTAGTTCTATTAGTAGTAGCCATCATGATGGAAGAAGGAATAATCCTTATAGCAGTCATGTTAGATAAAGTAATGTTAGTAGTAGTATAAGCATAATAAGACAAACAAGATGTAACTTTGCCTTGTTAATTTTGAAACATGCAAAAATCTCAGAGTACTTATGAAAAAAGTAGTCTTTTTCTTTGGCCAGGCATGTAACTGAATGCTAGAGGAAACCTCAACCTAACCGGAGAAGCCTAGAGTTAAAGAAGTCAGGTACCTAAAACCAAGCTTTCAAAATATCTCTGCTATCAATGGCATCATCTTCTCGTATAATCTCCTCTCCAGATTCCCCAAATCTTCACTCTGGAAGAATAAATACTCTCTCTCTATGTTCATAAACACAGTTCTCTATCTGTCATGATTGTAGAGATTTGTGTCTTTGCTCTAGACTTTTGCCTCCTTAACGACTTTAATTTGTGTCTTGTCCATGTAGGTACCCCAGGAATTTAACAGCCTTGCTGGATCAAAGCAAAAGTTCAATGAATCACCATTGCATTTAAAGGATTTTCCTTACATTTGTCTTTCTCTGCAGAATGTAAAGATAAAACTCAGGAGAAGTAAAATTTCAAATGACTATGCTCTGGCAGTTGAAGTTTTGCTCTCCCAAAGGTTATGGACTAATTATCTAGAGTCCACCCATAACAAGCATGGAAAATATTGCATCTTAGTGCTCAATCACAGAGTTCACAATACACGGATATTCACATAAGGTCTGACAGTCCTTGAAGAATATCTAAATGCTCCAGAAAAATATCAGATATCAATTGAAAAGAGAGAAAATCTCAGCATCAGTTGAGAATGACCTGAGGATATTGGTGTATGAGATCCTTCATATCCACTCATCAAAGGACTTTGAAAAAACAGAGGAGGATCCAGGGCCTGCTGTTTACCCACCAACAGGAAATGACAGGAATGAAGAGGACAGTTCCGATGGGGAGGGCAATAGAGAGACATTGCGAGGCAGGAAGGGGATGGGGACAGCAGCCCATGCTAATCACCCAGCCAGCCTGGCTACAGGAGCTGAGGAAGCTGGAAGCAGAGAGACAAGGCAACATCTGGGAGGTTTGCACATCCATTTCAACAAGCACAGATTGCCACCCCCACAGACTGACCTGATAGTCAGTGATCTCCTGCCAGCCTGGGTTCTAGGGAAAAATCCAGCCCCTGGGAAGATGGACAGCAAAAGAGATGGACAATTTGAACAGGGAACTCGAAATGGAATCACTGTCATTGCCCATATGGTGAGCACTTGTCATCCTCCAGGTGTTATAATAGAGGCAGAGGACACAGGAGTAAACATGAGGTCAACCCCGACCTTGCAGGGGAAACTCACAGAGAGGAGACATGTCAAATAAACCAAGATTTATAGTCTAACATTGTAAGTTCCCCAATAAAATGAAATAACTAAAATGTGCAGAATGCTTAGTATGTAATAATAACTACCTAAAGATCTTTATATGTATGAATCCATTGAGTCTCACAAAACCCTACACAGTAAACAAAGTAGAGTCTATTCTAATAGTTCAATAGAAAGAATTTAATACAGGTACTTGGTTACAAAAGTACTGGGAAAGTTGCATCACCAAATAGACAGTGGTGAGGCAACCCAAAGAGTAGTAGAAATACGAAAACACAAGACCACCTATGGGAGTGTATGTTGAGGGGACACAGGGATGGGCTGGTGTTTCCAGAGCTGAGGAGCCAGGGTAACTAGAAGAAACTCAATCCACAAATGGAGGCTACCTAGCTGGGGCTGGGACCTTGGAGAAATGACTCCAATCACCTGACTTCTCCCTTCCCTGGCCCTCCAGTCTCTTGCAAATATCTCCCATTGACTGAACACAGCTGGGATGCAAGACACATTTTCAGAGGAATAGTGAGCAATGGATCTAAGAATAAATGGGTAAGAGACCAGCACAAAACCAATGAGGTGGGTGCTATTGTAAAAATGCAGATAATGAAATTAAGTCATGGAGAAATAAAAACACCTGCCCAAGATCACAGAGTTGGATACCAGAGCCCATGTTTTCATCCATCCTGCCACACAGCCACTCATAGATAAATAATGGAGTTAAGTGGGAACATTAATTCAGTTGGAGTAGGAAGATGATAGGGACCAAAGAGTCTCCCAGGAGACCAAAGAAAATACTGGGTCCCAAGAACAGAATCACAGAAGAGATTAAAGCTTGAAAAATTTTCAGCCTCAGGAATTAGAAAACATCTCAGTACCTGGTACACATAGAGGGTTTAGCAAATGAATGTATTGAATTTATAAATGGATAAATGGGCCCCTTAAGTTGAATGATATCTGAGCTGGAGAATGAGTAGTAACCCAAAAACTAAGAGGGATGATGCCATCACCAAAGAGTTCAATGACTCTATCAGTCTATGGAGGAAGAGAAGATGGGTGGTAGCAGTTGGTGTTTATTGATCCATTGTAACATCATGCAAGTGTGGTATAGGGATTATCTCATTTTTAACACAAGGACCTATTACCACTGGGACTATAATTATTCCCATTTTACAGATGAGGAACCTAAGGCTCCATAGTTAGGTAACTTGCCCAAGGTCAGCCAGTAATTAAAGGAGCCAACATTCAAACCCAGGGCCTTCCTCCTACAGCTTTCTCCTAGCCAGGGAACTAGGGTAGACAGAGACTGCAGAAGGGGAGAGGATGGCCCTTCAACCCATTTACAGAGAACTGAGGAAGGAAAGAAGAGGGAACCAATGGGGTTGCAGGCTGGGAGAAGCCAAATAATGAAAAATGACATTATTAAGGTGCCAACAAAAATCCTTTCCAAATTCTCCACTCGCAAAGGCAATTCCACTTGTACTTTGATCTTTGACCTGGACCCATACAATTAATTCCACATCATATTTCTGCATATTGCTCTCCAAGGAGAATTGAGTTTACACTTCCACCCCAATCCAAACCATAACAGTACTTAATTAGGTGATAATTTATGTAGTACTTAGCATGAACTTTTGGCACTTGCTGGAGAAGGCTGTACAAGTGTACACATGTTATCACCTGACTACATCAAGTAACAGGGCCTGGGCATTGGTGAGGTGTCTTGGGCTTTACAAGGTATCAAATGACTTTTATAACTCTGTAGTACCTGGCTTTCTAGTAGGTAGAACTGTCTCTAGTGTGTATTAATATACTGAATATTATGCCCACATGCACTTAAAACACTGATTCTGAGCACTTCAAAACAACAAGGAGCCTGGAAAATCAGAGAAACAGATGTTGGATGAATAGTCAGCCTTCTCAGGGTCTATCATTCAACTTCAGGGAAATGGTGCAACAGCAGAAGGAGATCGCTCAGACCTTCACAGTGGAAAATAAACAGAACATTCCCTGCTGGCAGACATGGTCTATGGTGATAACGAGGCTGTGCACACTTGGCTCCAACCCTCACGCCCCAGCCTTGTCGACAAGACTGACCCAGAAATGTTTGTTTTGTTTTGTTTTGTTTTGTTTTGTTTTTAATTCAGGAATCCCATTAGGGCTCAGAAGGTCATGACTGTGTGGCCCCAAAATGTCTCAGATGCTCATTTACATCTCATGTGCTTGTCACGAGAGGAAATCCTGAAAAATGGCAGATGCCTGAACTTCAGCAAGTGTACAAGCTTGGGTCCAAGCCTCTGCAAGAGAGAACCTCAAAGAATGTCTTCTAGTCATCCTATTTCTCATTGTGCTCATGAACAAAAGTAGAAAGACATAGTAATGAATGTTATTTTGGCTCCTGGACACTGCATTGCATCTGTCTTCTCTCTAAACTAAAATCAGTTCCCGGAAAAAGTACCATCACAGACTTGGCTTTCTTCTGTTGACTCCAGGAAGAAACAGAAAGATGTAGAGAATATGACCTGTGTCTCATTCTGAGCACCACCAGTTTGCTCCAGGCCCATGGCCTCAGTGGGTTAGACAAAGTAGCACATATCTAAGAACTGAGGATAGAAAGAAAGCCACAAAGATGACTCATACCATAAGTCAGGACCCTACACACCACTGATGGCCATTCCCAACAAATTCAGATCCCTCCTTTTAAGGTCATCTCCTCTCTGTACAAGGTCCATCTGGCATATCTCCCTTGGGTTTATGTCCTAGCTGGGGCCTTGCTCCCAGGTCATGGATTGATTGTTTGTTTGTTTGTTTTCCATTGTATTTTATTTCTTTCAGTGTTCCAGAATTCATTGTTTATGTACCACACCCAGTGCTCCATGCAATACATGCCCTCCATAATACTCACCACCCAAGCCCTCACCCTCCTCCCATCCAAAACCCTCAGTTTGTTTCTCAGAGTCCACAGTGTCTCATGGTTTGTCTTCCCCTTCCATTTCTCCCAAATCACTTCTCCTCTCCATCTCCCAGTGTCCTCCATGTTATTCCTTATGCTCCACAAGTAAGTGAAACCATATAATACTGCTTGACTTACTTTACTCAGCATAATCTCTTCCAGTACCATCCATGTTGATACAAAAGTTGGGTATTCATCCTTTCTGATGAAGGCATAATACTCCATTGTATATATGGACCATATCTTCTTTTGTTCATTCAACCATTGAAGGGCCTCTTGGTTTTTTCCACAGTTTGGTGACTATGGCCATTGCTGCTATGAACATTGGGGTACAGGTAGCCCTTCTTTTCACTGCATCTGTATCTTTGGGGTAAATACCCAGTAATGCAATTGCAGGGTCATAGGAAAGCTCTATTTTTAATTTCTTAAGGAATCTCCACACTGTTTTCCAACATGTCTGCACCAACTTGCATTCCCCCAAGTGTAAGAGGGCTCCCCTTTCTCCACACCCTCTCCAACACATGTTGTTTACTGTCTTGTTAATTTTTGCCATTCTAACTGGTGTAAGGTTGTATCTCAATGTGGTTTTGATTTGAATCTCTCTGATGGCTAGTGATGATGAACATTTTATCATGTGTATGTTAGCCATTTGTATGTCTTTTTTGGAGAAGTGTCTGTTCATGTCTTCTGCCCATTTTTTGATGTGATTATCTGTTTTGTGTGTGTTGAGGAATTCTTTATGGATCTTGTATATCATCCCTTTGTCTGTACTGTCATTTGCCAATATCTTCTCCCACTCTGTGGGTTGTGTCTTTGTTTTGTTGACCATTTCCTTTGCTGTGCAGAAGCTTTTGATCTTGATGAAGTCCCAAATGTTCATTTTCACTTTTGTTTCCTTTGCATTTGGAGACATACCTTGAAAGAAGTTGATGTGACCAATGTCAAAAAGGTTACTGCCCATGTTCTCCTCTAGGACTTTGATAGATTCCTGCCTCATGTTGAGGTCTTTTATCCATTTCAAGTTTATCTTTTTGTATGGGGTAAGAGAATGGTCGAGTTTCATTCTTCTACACATAGCTGTCCAATTTTCCCAGCACCATTTATTGAAGAGAATGTCTTTTTTCCAATGTATATTTTTTCCTGCTTTGTCAAAAATTATTTGGCCATAGAGATGAGGGTCCATATCTGGGATTTCTACTCTGTTCCACTGTTCTATGTGTCTGTCTTTGTGCCAGCACCATGCTGTCTTGGTGATCACAGCTTTGTCATAAAGCTTGAAATCAGGCAACATGATGCCCCCAGTTTTGCTTTTCTTTTTCAACATTTTCTTGGCAATTTGGGGTCTAGGGGTGCCTGGTTGGTTCAGTGGGCTAAAGTCTCTGCATTTGGCTCAGGTCATGATCCCAGGGTCCTGGGATCAAGCCCTGCATTGGGATTTCTGCTTAGCAGGGAGCCTGCTTCCTCCTCTCTCTCTCTCTCTCTCTCTCTCTCTCTCTCTCTCTCTGCCTGCCTCTCTGCCTACTTGTGATCACTGTCTGTCAAATAAATAAATAAAATCTTTTAAAAAAAGCAATTTGGGGTCTCTTCTGGTTCCATATAAATTTCAGGATTGTTTGTTCCAGCTCTTTGAAAAATGCTGGTGGAATTTTAATCAGAATGGAATTGAAAGTATAGATTGCTCTAGGCAGTATAGACATTTTAACGTTTATTCTTCTGATCTATGAGCATGGAATGGACTTTCATATTTTTATGTCTTATTCAATTTCTTTCATGAGTGTTCTATAGTTCCTTGAGTACAGATCCTTTACTTCTTTGGTTAGGTTTATTCCCAGGTGTCTTATGATTGGGATTTTGACGTGTGCTGTGCAACTTTGTCCCTCTGCAGGTCCTAAGTACTGCAGCTGGAGGATGTTCCTCGCTTCCCAACTCCTGCAGGCCTCCATGAGACCACCACATTCCTGCACTGACTCTTTGCTTGGGCACACCTTCCATCCTTCTGTGGTCAAAAGGAAAGCAAGTAGAGGCTGAGAAAAATTCAATTATGAAATTAAAATTGAAAATGAACCCTCTTTTCCCTTCCTGATATATGTCAGCCAAAAATAGAAGTAGTATATTCCTCGTTACTACTCTGACACAAATACTACAATTCTAGGGCTGGTCTAAAGTAGTGTTGAAACTAAGTCTATAAGAATTTCATAAGCCATATGCTTGTTCTTTCTCCAAGAATTCTTTTAAAATTGAAAATAAGTAAAACATTGTTTGGGGTGTTCTGAGGAACACAAAGATGAATAATGTGCACTGTCTTTATAGAGTTTACAATCCAACTCAAGAATTAAGATACAAGAGCTGTGGCTCCAGCAAATCCAGAATCCCAGATGACTGAGATCCCTGAACTGGAAGGTTTCTCCAAGAATATCAAGTCTAACAGCCTATTTGCCTCTGCTTGAACACCTTCAGGAATAGAGAACTCATGACTTTTTGATTCAAAACATTTCATCTTTGAATAATTCTGGATGCTGGACATTTTTCACATAAAATTGAAATATATTCATCTGGGGCTTCTGCCAATAAATTTACACCGAATCTCTTAGGAAAATCTAAGTATTCTCTATTCATTAGGTTGAGCATCAATTACTTAAAACTGTTTATTACTTCTCACTTTATAAAGTTCTTCTTCTTCAGACATAATATCTCTAATTCTTTTTTTTTAAAGATTTTATTTATTTATTTGACAGAGAGAAATCACAAGTAGGCAGAGAGGCAGGCAGAGAGAGAGAGAGGAGGAAGCAGGCTCCCTGCTGAGCAGAGAGCCAGATGCGGGACTCGATCCCAGGACCCTGAGATCATGACCTGAGCCAAAGGCAGCGGCTTAACCACTGAGCCACCCAGGCACCCAATATCTCTAATTCTTGAATCATTTCTTATGCTGCATTATGCTTTTCATAATTATTCTGTTCACCTTTGTCTTAATTCTGTTCAGCTTGCCTTTTGAGAATATGGAACGATGCCAATATTTAGCATGTGATTCAATTAGAATAGAGAAGAATCAAGCTGTTACCCCTCTTTCCCTTAGTACTGTATTTTAATGATAAAGCAATCAACTTTTTAAAGAGCCACATCATACATAACAAATTTACAGCAATTGAGATCCTGAAGAGTGCTAATGTGATGTGATGACATGGTTTATTTATCTATATGGTTGATTTGGAGAAGCTAGCCATTTGCTGTTGACTAAGTTACCTCAAGTCCACTGTCTTATTAATCCTGGATCCCTGTTCTGCCACCCAACCTTCCACTTTAGGCCATATCCTCCATGCTGGTTTCGCCAGACTTTGTGCTTAGCAGATTTCCTACTACGGATATAAATATTAGTGAGAACAGGGCTAGGGACATAGCTCTAAGACACAATGCAAGGAAATTTCTTCTGCTCTGAGAGATATCGTCCTAGAATCCACTCCTCATACCATCTGCACCTCCCCCACCCTTACTGAAGCTACCTTCATGGTGCAATGGGATGAATGTAAACTCAAAGTTTAACACTTCTCCCATCTTCACCCTTGCTCCACACACTCTATACTCAATGGCACAACCAGAGTCTGTTAACACCAAGCCAAATCATCTATTCCTCTGCTACCTAGCCCCCAACATCTTCCCATCCCAATACTAATAAAAGCTGAAGCTTTTTGAGTGTCTGAAGAAGTATGCCCTTCTCCCACCTCACTAGCTATCTCTCTCAACCTCAGGCACTCTGCTTGGTCAAACTGGACTCCTTGCTGATCCCCGAACATCCTAGGTAAGCTCGGGCCTCAGGACCTCTACACTTGCAATTCCTTCCAGTCCTTTCATCAGATATCCCATGCCTCATGCTCTCACCAAGTCAAATCATTTCAATGTCACTTGTTCATTATATGCCCTGACCAACCCTCCTGTAGCACTCTCTCCCTGTGCTCTGTCTCAATTCCCTGTTTCCTGTATCACTTCCCTGTGTCCCTTATCAATATCATCTGCTGACCCAAGATCAAATTCACATGTCTTTCGTGATCATATTCTGGCTCCATTAGAATGTGGAATACTGAGGTCTACTGTTTACTGATGTCTCTTTAGTGCCCTATGACATGTGACACAAAATGGGCATTCATTACATATTTGTTGAATGAATGAGTGATCCTCTAGTGAGATGACTTGGTAGTTTA
Source organism: Mustela putorius furo (assembly GCF_011764305.1). NCBI lineage: Eukaryota > Metazoa > Chordata > Mammalia > Carnivora > Mustelidae > Mustela > Mustela putorius. The sequence goes on from NW_025421273.1 coordinate 19,618,161, forward strand.
TTTGTATTGATAGGTCTCACTATTCATGTGTTTAGGGAACGGGTAGGTACATGTAAGGTTGACATGGGGAAGCAGACTCTCAAACCAGGATCTCAAAGCATTTTCTCATGCCCCAAGGTGCATCTCCATTCCTAAACCATGCAGGTAGTTATCCTCTCATTTGCTCTCCCATCTTGGCTGAAATGACCACCCTCTACTCTCAGCCCCAACCCATGAAAGTTGCAGACACAGAAGTCCTTTATGGGCTGTTGCCCATAACTCCAAATCCCACCCACAAACTTAGGGCCTTACCTTCTCTCAATAGCCTCATTAACCAGGCAGCACCTTGGATAAGGCAAAGGAAAAGCCTTAGGCAAACTTATCCGGCAATTTCACTGAAATTTCATTTGTACTCCAATTAAACCATGGACCTAGAACCCTACAAGGAATAAAGGTGGCCTTATTTTCCATACTTTCTGAATGATTGTCAATGGAAGCCTTTGTGCTGTCTATCCACAAGATCTTGGAAGCCTAGAGCCTCTCTTTAGCAGGTACCAACTTATTTGGGATAGCAGCTATGAACAGGAAACACATAATCAGGCATTTGGTTTCAAGTCTCAGATCCACCACTTTCTAACTAGATGACAGGTAGCTTAACCTCCCTGGACTTCAATATCATCATATGAAATCCTGAGGGCAGAGATAGTTCCTACCTCACAGATGACTGAAATTGTAATGTCATAGAGCGCCTGGGACATAGAAAGCATTCAATGAATATTAGCTAATAGTACAGTCTACTAATTTAATATTTAATAGCTTCTTTTAAAAATTGAATATGTCCTCTATCTCAAACGTGGTGCTGTGTTTGAGAATGAGGAGGAAAAATGAATCACAGCTCATGTCCCCAAGGAACATGGAGTCTAGACAGTTAAAGTATCAGCCAGGATCAGGGCAGGAAGTAGACAGCATGTTCAGTAGGATTTGTGAGTAGACTTTAAAGAAGAGACCATTTTCAGGGGGGTGTTCAGAGCCAAAAAAAAAAAAAGAAAGAAAAGAAAAAAGCTGTGTGGTTTGTTGAGGCATCCAGAAACTAGAAACAGTGGGAAGTTGCAACCACACATGGGCTTGAAAAAGTAAGAGAGGAAATCAGAGAGGGAGACAAACCATGAGAGGCTCTGGACTCTGGTAAATGAACAGTGGGCTACAGAGGGGAGAAGGGTGGAGGGTAGGGCAACCAAGTGGTGGGTATTGAGGAGGGCACATGTTGTGATGAATGCTGGGTGTTATACACAATTAGTGAATCATTGAACACTACATCAAAAACTAATGTTCAACATGATGAAAAAAAAAGTAAATTAAAAAGAAAAAAAGACAAGGGAGGGAGTGCCTGGGTGGCTCAGTCAGTTAAGTGTCTACCTTCAAATCATGTCATAATCTCAGGATCCTAGGATCAAGCCCCACATCATGCTTCCTACTCAGTGGGAAACTTGCTTCTCCCTGTGATCCACCCTAACTCGTGTTCTCTCTTTCTCTCTTTCTGTCCCTAAAGTAAATAAATAAAAATCTTTAAAAAGAAAAGAAAGGCAAGAGAGGAAACAGTGTTACTGGAGTGAATCCAGTTGAGATCAGAACCCTGAAAGGGGTCGTCTGACACTGTCAGCACATCCTGAATCAGGGACAGAGGAGAGAAATAAATGTATTATCCCTGATCTTCTCTTTCTGTCCTATCTCTTCTATATGCTCCCCAACCAGAGGCAGAAAGCAAATAAACTTGGATGGAGCAGCTCTTAGAGGGAGAAAGGGGAGGATATATACCAGCAAGGTGATTGAGAATAACTGACACAAGGAATAAGCCATAGTCATTTTATTATATATCAGTGCCTCCACTAATGGCTTTGCATAAATCATCTCTTAGGGTCAAAACAAAACTGAGAGTAAGGTCTGCATTCCACACTTCTCAGAAAAGGAAGCTGAGACTCAGGAGACCAAGTGACTTTTCTAAGTCTGTACTGTTTAGCTTGGACTCTCTGTGGGTGCAGAGAGGGCTCTTCCCACTGGGCCAGTTACCCCTTCATACATTCAACATTCAACCAATGGCTTTCTGTAGCAGAAACAGTAATACTCACCCGATATTTAATCTTCTCCTTGTATGTTCCTCCCTGCACAGTTAGGTGTAGCCATGATCTGAAGCCATTGGTTATGACCAATGAAACATAAATGGAAGTTACAATTATTGTGCCCAGATTGGGACCATGAAGAGGCTACACATAAATGTGGCATTTCTTTATTCTACTAACATAGCACTGAAGAGATTCTGAACTCCAGATCATACAACTAGGAGATGCTCAAGCCTCCTTCAGCCTACAGCCCTAAGTGATTGTGTGAAGAAGTACCTCCTGTTGTCATTCATGTCACATTAGCAAAGCTAAGACATAAACTGTTGTGTTAGTTCACTGACTTTGGGTTGTTTATTACTCAGCATATTCTAATGTGTCCTAACCAGTACATGTGTAACTCTGTGTCAATTTATTTGTGGTACAGAGAGTGCAACAGTATACAGTATTTCCACTACTCTTGGGGTTTCAGACAGTGCCATAGAAAAAGTGCATATAATGTCAAGTAGATATTCTTCCAGAATGAAAGGAATAATTGGCCAGATGTTTTAGCTCTCTTGAAGGGCTAGCAGAACTTTGCCAGCAGACAAGGAACATAAATAATTTCTGGAAAAGAAATGCCAGTACAAATACTCAGAGTTTTGTAACATCAGGTAGTGAGAGGATTGAAGGTCTCATCATTAAATGAAATCCAAAATTATACCAAGTTTCTGATATGACTGGGTCTAGATCACCAAGACACAATGTAGAGGGGAGGTGGATAAAACAGGAGGAAAACATGCAATAAAATAAAATGAATAAATGGGTTCCCTGGGTGGTTCAATCTGCTGGGCTTCTGACTCTTGATCTTGTCTCGGGTCATGATCTCAGAGTTGTGAGATCATTGAGCCTTGAGTCGGTTTTCATGATCAGTGCACAGTTTGCTTAAGAGTCTCTCTCTCTCTCTACCTTTCCCTCTGACCTCCCTTCCTCAATAAACAAATAAATCTTAAAAATAATAAAAATAAAAGTAAAAAATAAAATGAATAAATTATTACACCACTGAATCAACTAACAGTACAGAAAAAGCAAAGCCCAACATGTTATCACATGGAAATCCAGAAATTTAAAGTGGGATTTAAGTGTGTTGAACTACACAAACTGGTTCAAGGGTTTGCTGCTAGCAGTGGCAATATCAGGGGCAATGATAACAGCTTTTGTCATAAAAGGAGTAAAAGAGTACAATAGTAACTGAGCCCTGAATTGTGTGCCTCTCTGGCATTAGTGACTTTTATGCATTATTACTAGGTAGCTTGCTTATCGAACAAGCTATTTGCTAAATACCATTAGTAAAACAAACCTAATAGTTTGGAGCAGTGGGTAATAAGTGGCAAGCAGTTACAGAATGTCAGAAAGAACCCCAGTAGGAGAACACAGAGAATGCATTGGGTCATGGTCAATGGGAAAGGTCTTAATGGATAGAGAGGAAACCAAACTTGGGTTTTGAATCCAGCATAAAGGGGGGAAAGGCCAGGCTGGGCTGGAGTGGTGGGATATAAGAGGTATAATTGGTGAGGGCCAGCGTGGGGGCCTCAGAATCCCAAGCTAAAGAATGGCACTCTGCTCTGTGATAAGTAGGTCAGTCTGTTAAGAATATATAGTCTTGGCCTAATGAGACTTGCTGTAGACACCACTGGAGGGCCACCAACCTCATCAACAGCCCCTTGGAAGCACTGCCTGGATGGAGAAGCTTTACAGTATCACTTATTCTACCATCAGAGTGGGTTCTTTGTGAGTCACCAGCACACAGGCCTTAAGGAAAAAGAGAGAAACAGAGGAGGAAAGGAATCTGGGGAATGAGCAAAGAGAAAGTGCTTAGAGCAGAGGCAGAGTCCAAATTATATCTCCTCATGATCAACCCAACCAAAATTAACCTTAAAACAAAGTGGCTCTCGAAATGCAAGTCAGTATTATTGAATTGCTCCATTACCATCAGGACTGTTTTCATTTTTAAGCACGTGTGTGGTCGCCTCCACATTGACGGACTATTCACAGCCAGGGAAAACACCCCCAAAATCATTTTCCAGGGCATCTGTGCCCTCCTGGAGGCTGCCACGATGTTTTAATTGCATTGGATTGAATTTCAATGGAAGGGGTAGAAGCAGTGCATTTTCAAGAACTAATAATTCTGTAATTTTGTAGGTGGGGCGTACTTTTTTGGCACAAATAGGTAGGAGGCATCTGCATTTCTCTACAGCAGCCGCTCTCATTTGGAACAAGACCAGGACTATCAAAAGTACATGCTGTTCCTTTCTGACTCCCTCAGAGGACCCTGGAGGAAACGTGTCTAGAGAGGGTCCTGCTTGATGGGAGGAGTCCAGGGGAGGTTTGCCAGATGAAGTGCAGGGGTGGGGGAACTGCAGGAGAAGCCAGGAGATGGTGGTCCAGCCTCCCTGAGTCCTTAGTTTCCCTTTGTAGTGACATTTACACTCTTCACTCCCAGGTCATTTGTTTCTACTGAATCCACCTATTTCCTGATATTGGTCACACAGATGGATGGTGAATATAAGTAGAAGCAAAGAACAGTGGGCTTTTGCCAGGACATCTCAGTGTAACATCTTAGAGCAGAAAGAATTCTGGTGTGGATCCAAGAGTAAGTCAGTTCAACTTTTGTACCTTGATTTCTTCTTCTGTGTGATGGTTAAGGACCTTCTGAAATCCTGTGATCTATGAGCCCTTTGTATGTCCTTTCATCCTTCCCACAGTAAGACTGCAATTTGCCTGCCACTCCATCCAACATCAAGTGGATTATCCCTTCTATCCAAACCCATCCCTTGATTTGTTTCACCATACCCTTTCTTTACCCACAAACTCCCACTCGACTTTCTAACTTTGAGACAAATTCCCTTCTGCTTCCCTAAAGCCAGCTTCCTCTTCAAGTCTCCTGCTGGTCAGATGTCAGCCAGGGGCCCCACAGTTAGGGAAAATTCCACCACACAGAGAGACTCTTAGGTGTTGTCTTCAGCAGCATTGCATTCCCAGTGCCTAGGAATAAACTTGGCACACAATATTTATAGATTCATCTGGAGATCTATTCTATAGGTCAGTGTCTCTGAATCATCCTGGGTCCTGGGCATGCGAGATCTAATGAAAGCTGTGGAGGAGCCTCTTCCTAGAAAAATACGTGTGCAAAACTGGGAGGCCATCCAGGCATGTCCAAACCATGATGTCCAAAGAGCACAGCTAACTATTATGGGATTCAGGACATTCTCATCACCAGGAGTCAGACTTTAAAGTTCAGTTTAGTGCCGAAGCTAGCGGTGTCCATATTGTGGATACCTGCCCTTTTGGGGGGACAGGGGAATGGGCAGGGGGAGTCTGGCTTTTTTTTTCTTTAGGGAATTATCTTGTCCCTGCACTGTGTGATTCTGATGTAGCTATCAGTCTTGTGATGTTACCTTTCCAGCTAGACATGGCACAGCCATGACTGGTCAAGGTGGGAATGGTGATTGGTCTGGCAGGACCCAATTAGAGTATTTGTAGGGGATTGGTGCAGATGACTGGAAACCGAGAACCACATTCTTTTTCTGGGATTCCTACGAGTTGAAATGTTATAAGCTTAGAGCGACCAAAAATAATCCTTACTGCCATTATTCAAAAGCACTAACATGCACGTGGCAGAAAACTGTGACCTGGAGGTGTCACTGAAAAGACACGAAGAGTGAGCACAAGTCTGGCTTGTTGGAATGACCCAGCCAAAAGGGACTTTCCCCTTCCCTTGGCTATGATCCAAGGGGTCAGCTCCTGCTCTGCCACAACAGCAGGCTGGATGGGAGACTGAGTCGAGGGGAAGCCAGCAGCCATATGGAGGCTGGAGGTCTGCTAGCAGCAGAATTAATGGTCGCTCATTGTCTGGCATTGGACTTGGGCTTTCCATGCACCATCTCATGTAATCTTTGCCATAAAACTTTAAAGTATTACATATATGCAAATTATATGTGTCCATTGTGATGTGCGTGTGTGTGTATATATATATATATATATATATATATAATATCACAATGTGTATATATAATTTGTGTGTGATACCATATATATCATGTACTATACCTCACTATATAAATTTATATGTGATATCAGATATCACATATAAATTTTATACATATATATGTACACAAACACACATATATCTCCATCACAATGGAAAAAAGAGAGGTTTATGAGGCTAAATGGCACAGGTGTGGTGCCAGCACTGAGGGCCTGCTGTGGTTGATGGTGCTGCTAATACCCTTCCTTATCCTTAAACTTCAGCGCCCAGCGAGGAGGGTGGTAAGCCGAAGGTAAGGACCTAGAAGCCAAGGCTACATCTTCAGGTGGGATGCCCTGGACCCATGAAAAAGGGGTTCAAGGCTGGAGGCAGTGGCTGCATGTAGTGATGGCGCCCTCCATCCCACTCTCTGCCAGATACCAGGCAGAACACAGAGAGGGTGAACAGCAATGCCGGTGCTGCCCCCAGGAAGCCTGTAATCTAGTCTGTATGGACTTCAAGCCCAAACAATCTTACCTTGTTTTTCAAGTTGTCTTAAACGGCTTTTTAAATTTTTTATCATGCATCTGGTACAGAGGAAACTTCATTCCCTGCTCTGCTACTAATTCTATGATCCCGTGTACCTTCTCATCACTCCCCAACAAATTATAAATATATGGAGGGTGGAATCCTGTGTCAGCCCACCTGGTGTCCCCCACAGGGTCCTGTGGTGCTTGGGAACCTTCAATAAATCTTCTTTAGGAGGGTAAATACCACACAGCAAGTTGCCACTTTTTCCCCCTCAACTGTAAAAATAGGGCAGGAGAGAAGCATTTATTGTACTAAATTATTTGTAGCAGCATATATAACTTTAAAGAAGTCAGCAAGCTCCTATTACTCTAGGCCTATGGCCAGGTCTTTAAAATATCTTTGTTATAGTAATATTTTTCTAACTGTATTTTCTATAATAAGATTTGACCTTAATTTGTTCTTTTACCACAATTCAAGTCAACCAATTATAGGGCTAGATGTAGCCAATCAAAAGAACACAAGAAATTGAGACCATGTACTCTAAAACTTCATTCCTAGGAGATTTTAACAGATGCCCCCCGCCACACACACACACATACACACATACACACACAATGATGGAGGTGTCAGAGGACTCTACAATGATGGAGGTGTCAGAGGACTCTACAGACCAATGTACTACTTGTTCCCTTTGGTGATTCATAATGTGCCTTAGCATATGAAAAGCTGACAAGTCCCAAAGGAAAGAAAATGATCTTTGAGCACTCAGCAGTTCTCAATTTATTAGAGCAAAATATCTATGAAGACATAGATGAGTCACCTGCTGTCACTGGAACACCAGCTTGGGAAACTAACCTGGCATCTTCTCCTCATTAGAGTGACAGGGCACTGGAGACAGTGTGGGCCAGAGCAGCACACACAGCCTTTGGAATCAAATAAGGGGACACTGGATCTGAACTCCACTACCTCAGAGCTACTGTCTGAAGTAGGCAAATGAAAAAGCCTGTGTCCTCTTTCAACAAGAATTGTTTGAGCACCTACTATGTGCCAGACAGTGTTCTAATCACTTGGGACTTATCAGTAAGCACAAAAAGATCAAAATCTGTGTTATAAAGTGGGGCCAAAAATACCTACATCTCAGAAATATGACACTTAACTATGAAAAGAGCTTTGAAACACACGTCATGATGTTAACTCTTAGCAGCTGTAAACACATGAAAAGCCACAAATCTTTAAAAAGGAGGCAATGAGATTTTTCTAGAAAAGTCTAGTACTGGTGTCTCCTGACTTTCACAGGGCCACCACATCTCTCTGGTTTATTGTTCTGTTCCTGAGACCTTTCCCACCAAAACTTACAAATAACTGTGCCAGTACTCAGTTATTAAGAGAAAAAGAAGGCATTGCATTTCTTAATGTGTCAGAAGGAAGTTATACTGAAGAGGAAACTCAATTGAAGAAATAACCTCAATGAGGAAAAATCTCAAAGAGATGTGAGAGGCAAAAGGAAAGGTTATGGAAAAAGCAGAAGATAGTGACTCTCTCCAGACTGCACTATTTTCCTGAACCCCAAGACTGACTAACTCCTCAACATCTCTACCTGAAGCTTCTCAAAGATCCAACCCTGACTCCCCAAAGCAAATGGCTCACCTTTTTAAAGTTAGTCCTTCCTTTTCTGTCATCTCGCAAGTTAGTGAAACAATGTTACGATGAGATAATTTGCTCCAGTGGTCAGCTCTGCAATTTTTCCCTATTGTCTCTAGTTTGAACCAACAGTAAGATGAAAGAGAATTACAATCTGTGACACGGGATCCACTTTGGAAAACAGATTGGCAATTTGTGTTAAACACAAAGTTAACATATGTAGAAATGAATGAAGATCAACCAAATGGGAAAAGCAAAAACTATTTACTCAGAGTTTGCTATATCCCTGGAGTCAGCCACCACTACTTACACACTTAAGTAGAGACTTAGAGGCAGGTGGGAAAGCTTCACAGTGGGGAAAAAAGGAAGGTTGCAGATTCACTCTCATTGGAAAATATTGATGTGAGGCACCCCTTGTGAATGACTGGGGGCACGTATTTGGCTTTCTCTGATTGGTCCTATTTGGAAGCCAAAACAGAGATTAGGGAAGCAGTCAGTCACTAATCAAGTCCTAACCATCTGTTACAGCCAATTGTTACAGATGTCATTATTTAGCATCTTGGAGTATTATTAAACAAATTAATCTGGCTTCCTGCAAGCCTAACTTCCAGCAGGCTGGCTTTCTGAGCTCTTTATTGTAGATAAGGAAATGGATTTCTGGTCAGGTTGCTACAAAATACAGAATTCCAAAATTCTACTCCTAGGTATTTACCCAAGAGAAATTAAAACATAAATCTGCAAACTTGTTTGGAGGTTCTAGCAGGGGAGCACAGCTACTCGTATACCCTTGACCGAAGAACGGTCCTCTCCTCTATCGGGGAAGGTCGTCCTCTTCGACCGAGCGCGCAGCTTCGGGAGGGACGCACATGGAGCGGTGAGGGAGGAAGGGGACACCCGCCTAGCCAGCCAGATCAGCCGAATCAACCCTGGCGATCAATGGGGTGACAGATGTCGCAGCCAGATCGCCCTCACAAAAATAGACTCAAAATGGATGAAGGACCTCAATGTGCGAGAGGAATCCATCAAAATCCTTGAGGAGAACACAGGCAGCAACCTCTTCGACCTCTGCCGCAGCAGCATCTTCCTAGGAACAACGCAAAAGGCAAGGGAAGCAAGGGCAAAAATGAACTATTGGGATTTCATCAAGATCAAAAGCTTTTGCACAGCAAAGGAAACAGTTAACAAAATCAAAAGACAACTGACAGAATGGGAGAAGATATTTGCAAACGACATATCAGATAAAGGACTAGTGTCCAGAATCTATAAAGAACTTAGCAAACTCAACACCCAAAGAACAAATAATCCAATCAAGAAATGGGCAGAGGACACGAACAGACATTTCTGCAAAGAAGACATCCAGATGGCCAACAGACACATGAAAAAGTGCTCCATATCACTCGGCATCAGGGAAATACAAATAAAAACCACAATGAGATATCACCTCACACCAGTCAGAATGGCTAAAATCAACAAGTCAGGAAATGACAGATGCTGGCGAGGATGCGGAGAAAGGGGAACCCTCCTACACTGTTGGTGGGAATGCAAGCTGGTGCAGCCACTCTGGAAAACAGCATGGAGGTTCCTCAAAATGTTGAAAGTAGAACTGCCCTATGACCCAGCAATTGCACTATTGGGTATTTACCCTAAAGATACAAACGTAGTGATCCAAAGGGGCACGTGCACCCGAATGTTTATAGCAGCAATGTCCACAATAGCCACACTATGGAAAGAATCTAGATGTCCATCAACAGATGAATGGATCAAGAAGATGTGGTATATATACACAATGGAATACTATGCAGCCATCAAAAGAAATGAAATCTTGCCATTTGCGACAACATGGATGGAACTAGAGCGTATCATGCTTAGCGAAATAAGTCAAGCAGAGAAAGACAACTATCATATGATCTCCCTGATTTGAGGAAGTGGTGATGCAACATGGGGGCTTAAGTGGGTAGGAGAAGAATAAATGAAACAAGATGGGATTGGGAGGGAGACAAACCATAAGTGACTCTTAATCTCACAAAACAAACTGAGGGTTGCTGGGGGGAGGGGGTTTGGGAGAAGGGGGTGGGATTATGGACATTGGGGAGGGTATGTGCTTTGGTGAGTGCTGTGAAGTGTGTAAACCTGGTGATTCACAGACCTGTGCCCCTGGGGATAAAAATAAATGTTTATAAAAAATAAAAAATTAAAAAAAAAAAAGAAGCATTTAAAAATAAAAACATAAATCTGCAGAAAAAACACACACCCATGATTATTGCACTGCTCACGATAGCCTAAAAAACTAGGAACAACGTGAATGTTCATCAATTGATGAATGGATAAACAAAATGCAGTGTACCCATAAAACAGAATATTATTCAGCAATAAAAAGCACTGAACTACTGATACATGCCACACTTAGCATAAGCTAAGTAAATGAAGCCAGACACAAAAGGCTGCATATTCTGTGATTTAATTTATGTGAAATATCCAGAATAGGCAAACCCATAAAGATGGAAAATAGATTCATGGTTGCTAAGAGCTAGGAGAGAGGCAAATGGGGAGTGAGTAGTAATGGACATAGGGTTTCTTTGACTATCATGATTGCACAACTCCATGAATAGACGAAAAACCGCTGTATTGTATGCTTTTAAAGGGGTGAATTTTATGGCATGTGATTATATCTCTATAAGGCTGTTATTTTTTTTTAATCTGTGACACACATCTACGTTTCATAGTTCCCAAAGGCCCTTCATTAGTTTTGCCAAGTGTATACTAAGTAAAGTGCCTAAAATTCAAGAACCTCATTGCTCATTGCCTTCCTTGCACTTGTCTTAAAAGCAGTCTAGTTGGAGGAATTATTAGCTGGATTTCACAAACTGACTTTTTGCCCACAGTCCTAGAAATAAGTCCTATGTTTAGGATAAAGAAATAAAGGCCCAGAAAGTCTTCTTAAAGTTAAGCAACAACACAGGAATCTGAGAAAAGAAAGGATTCAATCATAAACTGTGATAATTTATCAAAAATGAGGGTAAATCCTGAAAATTTTCTAAATAAAGGAACAAGTCCATTAGAGATGCAGAGATAAAAGGATGAGGTCAGAGGCAATGCCAAGGATCTCCAAATTCAAGATTAGTGCTAAAAGCACTTATGTGCAAAATTGCCATAACTTCAAACTAATTCCACACCATTAATTTCCAAGTGTTCTGAGCCACACTGACTCTAAGAGACAGACTTTTGTTGGCAGCAGAGCCAGCTGGACTCAATTACTTGTTAATTTTCATTTTTCTTTTTTTAGCCACCAATATTTTCTTTCAAAAAAAGGAGAGCAAATTCTGACCAGTTATCTTAAGAAGTTTTTTTCAACCTAAGAAGTTGCCATTCTGGCTGCTCAGTAAATGTCTGTTGTTACTTAGAGTAGATTCCAGCCTCGATCTGTGGCAGTATTTGTCTACAAGGTAGAAACAGGGGAAATAGACCATCTTGCCTGTTGGAATTGTGGAGAGGGATTCTGGGAGTTTCAGTGGAACTAATGTACACAATCTGTCTCCTTCCATGAGCTTCTAGACAAAAATAGAAATGAAAACAAGAATTAAAAAATACCAAAGCAAAAACAATAGAACATCTTCACTATGCTAAATTATAGTAACAGCACTAGCTAGTAATGTGTTTAACATATTATAATAAGTGTAAGTAATTATTTTACTTATTATAATGCAATAACATTAACCTACATTTATTGAACACTTGCTATGTGGAGGTACTGTAACAAGTACTTTCTACATGTTAACTCATTTAGCCTGTGAAGTACTTATTTTATTATTCTCATTGTGCAGATAAGAAATAAACTCATTGACTTTATGTAACTAGCCAGAGGCACAGAACTAGCAAGTATTTTCACAATATCTGTAGCAGTTACCAAACTCATTTCTGTTTGCCTTGCTTGAGACATTAATTCATGAACCCATTAATTGCATTTTTTTTTCAGTTCAAACACAATCATTTGCAACATAGAAGTGGTTTATCTCACTAATGATATTTAATCAGGAATCTCTGAAGTTCTAGAAACCTGGGGGGGGGACATAATCAGATGTATTAGGCAAACATGTATTTAGTGGAATGTCTACATATATTCATTTATTTATTGTTTATTCAGTCATAAATACTGAGCCCCAAAACATAGCACCAAGAGAAATGGGCAGAAAATATGATGAAAATGAGAGTCCAATGGGGAGATGAGCTGTACTTTTAAACAGATATTTCCAAAACCATTTATTGTTTAAAAAATTAACATGTAATATACATGGAAAATATTTTAACACGTTCATTGCAAATTTAGTACTTGAAAATAGGGGGGTGGGTAGCTTTAAGTTTTTCTTAACTATTTGCTTACTATAGTCAAAAAAGATTGTATATTTTAGAACAAAGAGTAAATGTTAAGTGGTGAACTCCCACTTTGTGCCTGGGATCTGTTCTAAACTCATTGCACATTACAGCCCATCCTCACAACCCAGTGAAGTAGGTCCTACAATCATCTCCATTTTATAAAAGATGAAACAAAGGCACAGAGAGGTTAAGTAGTGTGTGCAAAATCACACAAGCAGGAGCGATAGAGTTAGCATGTGTTACCGTAGAATGCTCATTGACACATAAGGTGCAGAAAAGTGTGCTCAACCCCTCCTGAAAACAGTCAGGGATGGCTTACAAGAGGAGACAACATCCTGCTTCTCTTTCCAGATGTTTGGGCATCTGTTTCAGATGCTCTTAAACAGTCCTCTTGGAGGGAAAATGGATCAACGCACAAATCTGACCATGATATCCACAAGCTCAGTACTTGCAGCCAGGCAAGTGTCTCTCCATAGTTTCAGTTTAATTAGAGAGAATTTTGGTGAAACTGTAATCTGCTGTCTCACATGACATTTTTATCGCCTGCTTAACATTTCAAATGAAACATTTTATTGCATCTGATGTTAGTTAAACACTTAAAGTGTACTCTTCACGGTTACAATTCTCAATGTGTTCTGACTATATTAAGCAAATATTTAAGAAACATTTGGGCTGTTTTTCCATTTTTAAGTATTTAATCTGTAATAAACATATAGCATGTTAAAAATACACTTCATGTACAGTATGTGTTAAGTGTTAAGACTATATTTTGAACTGCCTTATTTGAGTCTGTCAGACTTTCCATTACAACCCCCTAATTTAAGGGGGTTTTAAACCAGCTATAAAAATCTCTTCACACTGATATTTCAGGTAAAATATCTTTCCTTCCAGAAGCCTTTTTTTAGTTGTTCGTGGGTTGTTTTTTAGTCTTGACACATTTAAAGAAAAGTTGAATTTACAAAATTGGGTATAAAGGAAATTTTTTTTTTAGGATTTTAGTGTGATCTTCTCTATGCTTTTTAAATATTCCAGTCATTAAAAGCATCACATTAGAAATCATAGGTTCACCCCAAAACTTTGGAGAGAAAACAAAACATTATTGAGATAACTACTATCTGTATATTTCCAGATTGTATTAAAACTCAGAATCAAGGATATGAAATAAGACCTTACACACTTCCCCCACAGACCTAGGAAACTTCTTCCTAAGTGTGTAATAATGTAGTCATATTAACATATTACAGTTTGCACTTGGATTTCACATCCCCCCTCTTACCTGCCCTTCAGGAAGCTGGAAGGCAAGAAGACATTTGTTGTAATGACCATCATCTTACAGACAGGAAGGCAGAGTTTTGGCAGAAGTTAAGTGATTTGTCCGAAGACACACAGCCAGCTATTAGTGAAGCTGAGGTTTGAATTAAGATCCCTTTGTTTGCTCCACCTTACTTTGCCCACAGGTTGCAAAAGTTTGGGCCCATGTGTGACTTGGTGTTTCCATGTAGTACCTCTTTTTTGTCGGTTAAAAATCTCAAATTAGGGGCACCTTTGTGGCTCAGTGTGTTAAGCCTCTTCCTTCAGCTCAGGTCATGATCTCGGAGTCCTGGTATGGAGCCCCCCGCATCAGGCTCTCTGCTCGGCGGGGAGCCTGCTTCTTCCTCTCTCTCTCTCTTTCAGCCTGCCTCTCTGCCTACTCATGATCTCTATCAAATAAATAAATAAAATCTTTTTAAAAAATTCTTATTAATAAAATTCAACCCCTTATACAGTTAAATAATTGTGGGGGGGGTTGTTTTTTGCATTTTTTTTTTGTTGTTTTTTGTTTTTTCTGATCTCACTTTCCCTTTTAAGAGTCAAGATCCTACCAGGGCACCTGGGTGGCGCAGTCAGTGAAGCAACAGACTCCTGGTTTGGCTCAGGTCGTGATCTCAGGGGCATGAGATTGAGCCCTGCACCCAGCTCCACACATGCTCAGTGGGAGTCTGCTTGAGATGTTCTCACCCTCACCCTCTGCCTCCCCACTTGTCCTCTATCTCTCTTTCTCTTTCTAAGAAAATAAATAAATAAATAAATCTTAAAAAAAAAAAAAAAAAGGAGTCAAGATTATACCAACAAACAAACTGAAAAAATGTTTCTCATCCTTGTTCAAGTCACCTAGACTATGACCTAAAGAGAAGAGGCATCCGTCACATCACCTGGAATATCTCTTCTAACTACATCCATGAAAAGTCTCGAGAGTTTGTATATCCATCCCACTCACTTAATTACAGATTCTTTGAAAGCCAGGGTTGTCTGTGTGTCTTCCTCTCCCTGTTCCAATGCCAATGGCTAGCACAGTGCTCAGCACATTACAGGGGTTTGATGATGTTTACCAATGAGAGGAATCTATCAAACTTCACAAAGAAAGCTCAAGCTTGTGCTATCTCATAGAGTATTCGAGATGAGAGGCATGTTATTTACCCATATCAGCATTTCTCCAAGTGACTTCCTTGCTTCATGAATTCCACAAGACTACGTGACAAAACAATTCCATGAACAGATAAATTTGGGGAATGCCCCTTCCTCAGGAAAAATAATGCCATGGAGCTCCCTAAGTGTAGTCATAGCCCTCCATGTTTTCCTCTTTGGAGTAGACTGACTGTGGGGCGCCGGTGGCCTCTGCTGTCACCATGGAGTCCAGCCCCTGCTGGCCAGGTGGAGACCAGTTCTGTCCACTGTGGTGACAGTGTGGTAATGTCTAGCTTGTCTGAGGTGGAGGCTTCTGTGTTCTGTGATGCTCACACTGAGCTACCGCCTCAACTCTTACCAACAAATAATATTTTGGCCTATCATTAATGTCATATTCTTATTTTTTTATTTATCCATTTATTCAGAACATAAAGCGAGGGGGAAATACTATTTATTTCTGGTACCCGTAAGTTCTGACAGAGAAAAACACCTGAGTCCTCAGCTGTCAATTGCTTTTCTTTCAAACCCATCTTCCTTCCAAGGGTACCAAAATATCCTCAGGCCTTCAGAGTAATTACATTTATGATCATTCATTTTTTTCATTAGTCTAGAGCAAATATTGTTTGCTCTAGATGTTCCAAAGTCAACCTCAGGTTTGGAATTGCAAGAAAGAACCACAGATGAAAATGGAATTGGAATCAACTGAACCCTGGATACTCTCTCTAATGAGCACTCCGGACAGGAACCACATATTATACTGTCTTAATATATGGCCTGAAGAAGTTAGGTGGGCTGGTCCCCAAATCATACCTGTGACACTGGAGCCACAGAGACCAGAGGTGCTCCAGGACCCAAGAAGAGAAAGCAAGATTCAGCAGAGGCATCGACTACACTGTGGAATGTTTGAATGTTGATTTCTAATTCAGACATAATGTCAAATAGTAAAAATGTCCTGACTTCATTCACCGGCTCAGCAAATATTTACTGAGTGCCTGTGACACGCCAAGCACTGTTGGAGAATTAGAGACGTAGCAGCAAGCTAAAGACAAAAACCCCTGCTTTCGTGAAGCTTACGATCGAATGGGGAGGAAATCGATAATAAAAACTCAATGACTAAGGTATCCAGAACATTAGAAAGTTTACATGCTATGAGAAAAATAAAGCGGGGAAGCAAGATAACAAATGCAGGGGTACTGGGTAGAGAGACCCTGAATTTTTAAATGGGACACTAGGAGAAACCCAGCTAAAAACCCAACACTGGGTGCACACACAAAGGAGATGCCAGTAAGCGAATTAGAAAGAATTCTCTGCAAAGGGGCAAGAAAATATAGATGTCATCAGAGAGAGTATACTTAGCAAGTTTGGTAAATAGAAGGGGATGTCTCAGTCAGCTTGGGCTGCCATAGCAAAATGTCATAGACTGAGTGCCTGAAACAATAGAAAAATGGATTTTCCCATAGTTTTGGGGTTCAGAAGTCCATGATCAAGGCGTAGAATATTTGGTTGTTGGTGAACTTCCTGGCTTGCAGACAGTCCCTTCTCACTATGTCTGCACTTGGCCTTTAGAGGCAAGAGGGTAAGCCCTTTGGTGTTTGTTCTTATAAGGGCAGCAGTCCCTTCCCAAGGGACCTACCCTCATGACCTCATCTAAACCTAATTACCTCCCAAAGGCTCCATCTCTATACACTGTCTCACTGACAGGTTAGGGCTGCAGCATATGAATTTTGGAGAACAAAATTAAGTTCCTAGTAAGCGTCAAGTATAGTTAGAGCTGAAGAAGCCAGTCACCAAAACCACCCTGTTACGTTGTTCTCAATTTCTTGCCTCTCTCAACAGATAGTGACTCACGTGGCAAGGCCTCCGCCTTGGTAATATTCAGTTCTCCTCATTTTCAGTGGCTAGAGAAAATCATAGAACTATGTTCCCTGAACACATGTGAATACCTAGTCTAATTCCCTGGGGATCCTAGTATAGTTTCCTGCCATCTATCTCCTACCTTCCACGATAACTGAGTCCTTTCTTCTTTCTCCTCTAAACCCCAACAAATTCCTCCCTCCCTCTCTAGCTTGCTGATTCCTTGAGAAAATAAAAGCAGCTGGAAGAGAATTTGTCCATACACCCTGCACCACCACCACCACCCACCCAACCCAGCATTTATTGTCATGGACTCTCTCAGGCCACCCTCTCCTCCTGAGTCCTGGACCTCACGTTCTTCTGCTCAAGTTCATCCCTCCAGCAATTCTTCCCTCTCTCTTTCACACCATCAGGTTCCCATCTTGACTGGATTATTCCCTGCAGCTTTCAAATTCTTTCATAGCTGTCTTTTATATAAAATATACAAATTATTTCACAGCTATCCTTAAAATCTTCTTGAATGTAGCTTCTTTTCAAACTTTGGCCCCATTTGTCTGCTCATCTTTAGAGCACAACCCCTGAAAAGAGGTGTCTACGTTCACTGTTTCTAGATCCACTATTTCTATTATCTCGTCCTTTTTGTGACCACTCACAATATCTCTTACTTATTACTCACATACAGAAAAATTCACTTTTTTTTATAGTACCTCTCTCTGAATTTTGTCATATGGACACAGTTGTGTAACTACTACCACATAGAGATATAAGATAGCTCTGTCACCCCCCCCCCAAATCACCATGTTCTCCTTTGTAGTCATGTCGCCCCCATGCCTAGGCTGGCAACCAGTGACCTATCCCTTTAGATCTGCCTTTTCTAGAATGTCATATGAATCTAATCATACCATTTATAGTTCTGAGTCTGTCTCCATTGTCCTCAATCCACTCTCACCCCATACCCCTTCTCCAAATCTATCTTGTTAAAGTGATGTCAGTACCTTTAGATATGATGTTTAAACTTCAGTGTTCATCTCACTTGCCCTATCTGCAATAGGGGACACTCTTCTAGAAATATCTTCCTGGCCTGCCTTCCAGGACTCTATATATGTGTGGTTCCTCCTCCTTCACCATTGTTGCCTGCTCATCTTAACTTCTTCACTTTGGAGAGCACCAGAGCTCATTCAAAGTTGCTTTTCTTTACCTACATCCAGACTCATAGCTTTAATCTATATTTGATGACACCAAAATACATGTTTCTAGTTTAGACCACTTCCTTAAATCTAGGCTACCAACCCAATTGTCCACTCAACATTTATCTAATATCTATCTATCCATTCATCCATCATCTATCTATTCATCCACCTATCTATCATCTAGCTATCCATCCACCCATCCATTCCATATACCATCAACCACCTATCTACCATCCATCTATCCATCATCTCTGAGACTTAACAGTTTCATCACTGAGGCCCTGATGTTACCTCTCCCTCTCCACTCACTCCTTCTTTTCCCAGCTTTTTTATTCTCACCTACTGTCAACTCCATTCTTCCAGTTTGCAAGCCTTGGATTCATCCCTGACTCCTCTCTTCCTTTTACACACCAGGACCAATTCTGTGGGCTCTATCTTCAAAATACACCCTCTGTTTTTTTAAGTGATTTTAACATATACTTGAAAACCCTTCTACCAATTTTTTAAATGCCCATTCATTTTCATGGAAAAATTATGATACATTGCACCTCAACTCAAGATACCCAGTTTTTACAGATCAAAAAATACCTCAATGAAAACATTTAAAAAATTGTTTTAAGAAATAGTTTGAAATGTTTATATAAGCAATAAAGATTATTTCAAAAATAAACAGAATTGCAGATGAAATGCAAAGCAAGGATACCACATTGAGCTCTCCAAAGGGGGAAAAGTCAATACTTGCTAATATTCTATAGTACTGATTTAGTGCTTCCAGCTAGATTGTGAGCTCCTGGGCTTTTGTTCTATGTTCTGCTGCAGCATCAGTGTCAATCAGAGGCATTCTCCAACCACAGCTCTGTGGCTGACCACACTTATGAGATCACGGCTGGGTTTTCCAAGACTTGGACACTTATATCTAGGGAAATCTGTGTCTTGCCTATAAAGTATGAGAGCAAATGTGTCTTAGCTCCATACTTCCCTCCCTCCCATCCATGTTTCCCAGCACATGGCACATAGGCTTCCACTGAAACTGCTTCTCTTTTCCCTGATTTACCTTTTATTTTTCTTTTGCAAAAGTGCTTTTACTTTTTATTTTCTTTTTTATTAATTTTTTATTGTTTTTATCATTTTTATTATGTTATGTTAGTCACCACACAGTACATCATTAGTTTTTGATGTAGTGTTCCAAGATTCATTGTTTGTGTGTAACACCCAATGCTCCATGCAATACATGCCCTCCTTTTTTTTTTTTTTAAATTTCTTTTCAGTGGTCCATACCCAGTGCTCCATGTAATACATGCCCTCCACAATACCCACCACCAGGCTCACCCAACCTCCCAAACCCCTTCCCCCCAAAACCCTTAATTAGTTCCTCAGAGTCCACAGTCTCTCATGGTTAGTCTCCCCCTCCAATTTCTCCCAACTCCCTTCTCTCCTCCATCTCCCCATGTTTTACCTTTTTTCTTATGGTTTCTACTGAGTTTTGAGGAAAGGGATAGAAACAGAAAGGCTCTTTTGTGTACTGAATTTAGAAGCAGCCATACCTCTATTTTAAAAGTATGTACATGAATTTTATATCTGAGCCTTTGTAAGAAGTGATAGATAAACTTCTGGATCTGTGACTAATTGTGGTATGATAATATCATGGATTTTCTAATTTTATGCATCAGAAATACCTGGAAGGCTTGTTAAAACACAGACTTTTGGGGGCACCTGGGTGGCTCAGTCAGTTGAGCAGTTACCTTAGGCTCAAGTCATGATCCCAGGAGGCTGGGATCAAGTCCCACATAGGGCTCTGTGTTCAGTAGGAAGTCTGCTTCTCCCTCTGCCCCTTACCCCACTCATCTACTCTCTCCCCTGCTCTTTCTCTCTCAAATAAATAAATAAATAAAAATCTTTAAAAATCAATCAGTCTATCAATCAATCAATCATAGACTCTTGGACTTAAACCACCAGGGTTTCTGATTCAGTAGGCCTGGGATGAGACCTGAGAAATTTAATTTCTGGCATATTTCCAGGTGATGCCAATGCTACAGTCTGGTGACCACACATTGAAAAGCACTGTGATAATAAAATGCGTTCATTTATCTATGTCTAAAGGACTAAAACTGGGGGAAACATTTTAACACACTGTAAGAAAAAGAGACATTCTTGGAATTCATAAAATCTTTTAAGAATGATAGCATGCTTGCCATAACCAAAATGAACATGTACAATATTTCCAAGGGCCAGTGTCATGGAAAGATTTCCAGGTCCTCCTGACTTCCTTGGGCCCTAAATTCAGTCCTACCTCATGATAAACTAGCCCTGTAATACAGAACAAGTCACGCTTATGGCCTTTGTGCCTGTAGTAGAATGATGACCTTGGACCATGGGGTCTCATTACAATTAGATGTATAGATGTGTATGTTCATGTGCTTTTTCAGACCCTCTTACTAAATACAAGATAGTTTAAAGTATTTGTGCATTAAGATAGTTCATTACCTAATGAACATAAGATAAGTGTCCTGTAGGTAAACTTGAACTCCTCAAGAAAAATGCTCAGATTTTTTTTTGGGGGGAAAAGAGTAAATATTTTATTTTTTTTATTAATTTATTTATTTTCAGCATAACAGTAAATGTTCAGATTTTAATGCTTCTCCCCCATGGTTCTTCTGCTTTCCACCTCTCCATCTAGCTGGATGCCAGAAGAAACTCTGTAAAAATATGAAAGTGAGAGAAGGGTGTCTGGGTTGTGCATTATCCCCCTTTGCTGGCTCCTGCTAGCCTCTGGTTTAAAGTTCATATCTCCTGATTTGAGATCATTTCAAAATCTAACGCCTGGCTTCTGCCTTCAGTGTTTATAACGAGGAAGGACCCACTGTTCCTCTGGGGTGAGTGCCCCTGGAAGCTTAGCCATCCTTCCTTGATGCTGGGCTCTCTATCTCTGCTCTTGCTGACAAGGTGGACTCTCTGACACCATTGCCTTGTCCAGCTGGCTGGGTTCCTTGGGCTTGTCCCTCCTGCAGGTTGTTTACAGAGTACTTTCTTTGTCCCACACAGGGTCACCTTGGAAATTGTAGATTCCTTCCATGTCACTTGCAGTCTTTGAAAAGGTTTAAAAGTGCCCTTGAGAATTCCCTGTCCGGCTTCTGCTGAACCCCACTGTTGCTCCAGCCCGGTCAACTTTTCTGTATGGCGAACACTCAAGCATTCTCCTTCCAGAATTTTGGAAGCAAGCCCTCCCGCCTTTCAGCTTCTGCCTCAGTCTATCACTGATAAGTCCAGCATGGTCCACAACGTGAGTGAAGATCCAGAGAATGGAGACTCCAGATTACTCTTGGCAAGCAGGCATCTTCTTCCTGGCTGCCTGGCTTTCCCCCATCACATCAGCAGAGGTTTTCCTTTCCTATTTGAAACAAACTTACATATTCCTCCTTGTCATATCTACACAATGGCTAAGGGCAAATAAACTCAGCTACTCCAACTCGTTTTTTTTCTTTAATAAATAAATGGAAATTTGGAAAATTCAAAGAAAGAGAAAAAAAAACCCTCTTCTCTTTCCATGAGAAATAAGCTGACAGGCCTACTATCTCTCTATGTTCTTTTACAAAATCTAGTATGAAACTCAAAAATCAAGCAATGAATTCTTTGTTCTAGTTGGTAGCCACAATCTCCCCCAAGCAATGAATGGCACTGATTCATTACCCAGATGGAATTGCTAGGCAACATAGTTTATGGGAAAGGAAAAAATATCTTCTTTTAATATTTTTGAAAATATTATCCCTACTTACAGCATAAGAAAGTATACTTGAAAAGAGGGAACAGCAAAGTCCCAGTGAGACAGCAACAGCAAGTTTTAATAGTGGCTAACACCAGTTGGGGGGGCAGAGAAGATAAAGAAAACAGAATCAGGAGGAGGGGCATGTAATGGACGGAAACTATGGAAAGTGGAATTCAGAATGGAATTTTTTCTCTTCTGGCCAACAAAACAGGAACCAGAAATCCCCCCAAAATGTCCTCACCTACAGCACTGATAGAGCATATGACACTCTGTGGATGTGATGGGGTGGAAAAAGGCACGAGGGGATGAGAAGCATTTCCCCAAGGAACCTGGAGTGCTTGAATGATGAGTATGTCAACTCATAGAAAAGCAATAATTAAGAAACTCCTAAGATCAAATAGAAGCCTAGAAATGTGAAAACCTATGGGGACACATGACCTCCAACCTCTCTGTTTGGCTCTGTAGTTTATGAATGTCTGCACATATGCAATGGAAAAGGGATCGAGTTGGGGGAGGAGGGGAAATCTTGTCATCATATCTGGTCTATATACCTAACATTAATTCTGTGTTTCTCAGTTGATGTTTAACCTTTTAACTTGAGAGTGTTCTACTGCCTTTGAGGCATAGCAGACCTTGAGAGAGACAGAAATTTTTCTTAACCATCTTTGGACCTCTGGTCCCTAGGTCAGTGCTCATCAAATAGCAGGTACTCGACAAATGCCTAATGAAGAAATCACATCATTTGTAAATCTATATAAAAAATAGCCTACCACATTCTAAAGAAATAAACTAGAATTTGAACATCTGAAGAAATTCCAGGTTTGTCTGGAGACATCCAGCGACCTCATTTTAAGGACAAGAAAACTGAGGTCCAGAGAAATTAGGAGACTTGTCCAAGATGTCCCAGGAAAGGACTCAAAGAATTGGGACTGGAATCCCAGCCCTTGACTCTTATTTTCTCTCTCTCTCTCTCTCTGTCTCTCTCTCTTCCTTTCTCTTTCACTTCATCATCTTAAAATAAAAATTTCATTATTATTCAGGTATGACCAGGCCAACAGATATGGAGACAACTGCCATTGAAAAGAGAATTTGTCATAGTAACAGATCCAAAGGGGAGGGGGCGGGCCATGGCATGGGGTGGGGGGTCACATGGGGAAGCACCAGTGTGGGCTGGGAGGCAGAGGGAGCAGGAAAACATGGCAAGGAGACTCTGGTGTGGTTTCCACAGGAAAGACCAGGTGAAGAGGGTTAGCAGACCGAGGACTGGTTAGTTTGAATCACTCCAACAGGCTGTGGAGCACAGGTACTGCCCCTGATTGTCTGATACATGGCCCTGGGGATATTAGGGCAGGGCAATGGTGGCCCAGAGTGTGAGAGCCAGACAGAGGAGGTGGTTAGGGGTCTGAGCGCTAGATGGATCAGTCTGCATATGAGAGCACACTCCAACTAGAGCTGTTTATGGTCTCTAGGAATTAGTTAACCTTGAGAGGGACAGTCCCTCCAGGGTCAGCAGGGCCCCAGATAGCAAAGCATCGAAATACAGAAATAAAAAGATGTGCCGAAAACACTCACCACACTGAGATCACAAGTCTTCCCTGAATTAAAAATTCAGGTTGGCCCGGGTAGGTTCGTCTGCCTTCTCTTCCATACTGTGCAATAAAAATCATTAGAAAGAGGGGCTTCCACGTGAAGTTAAGGATCCTGGATCCTCAGAGCTATGAAAAATGGCTTTTGGATCATAATCTAGACAATCTTTTCTGATTATTTATCTAAAACTAAAAGCAGGAAATGATTCATTTGATTCCTGCCAATCCTGGAGTGTTGCCACTTTCGGCTCAGGAAGAGCCGGCTTCCCTTGGCAGTCCTCACTTGCAGGATGATGAATGAAGTTCTATGTTTGGTGCTAGCTAAAATTTTATAGGGTCTAAGAAAGCAATTTATACATGCTTCAGGAGGTGGCTATTTTTTTTTCTTTTTTAGATAGCTCTTAGTCACAGAAGGGCACTCAATATACATATATCACATTGAGGGGTCATTTTACAGGAGAAATGAAACTTTGCTCTGTTGATAAACACGTTCTTGGCTTCTGCAAGACTTGTATAGGCTCAGAATCCAGCAAATAGGTATTTGCTGAATTTTGAATTTTCCCAGTTAGTGTCACACCTCAAGAACTCATGACCCTCAATGCAATATTATGGAAAAGAGAAACCATCAGCCTAACAAAACATTTTCTTGGTTCCAAGAATCAGTGTTGTTATTCACAAACAGGCAGGGCCAGTTCTCTCCTCTTGGGAATCTGGAGCATGGGTTGAATGGCCACTAAGTTGTCAAGGGTCAAAGCTAACTCAAAGAACTGTGGCCATGGGCCAAACCACCCACTCACTCTAAGTGATGAGCAATGTAAACACTCCCAACCCACCAACCCTCACCGTATTTTGTTGAGAGTTTTGGGGGGGGGTTGGTTTTTTTCTTTTTCTTTTTTTTTTTTTTTCTGTCTTAAAAGTAAGTATCTGGTGTGAAATATCTGAGTGCTGGTCATTTTTTTTTTAGATTTTTTTATTTATTTGACAGACAGATCACAAGTATGCAGAGGCGGGGTTGGGGAGCAGACTCCCCAATGAACAGAGAGCCCAATGCAGGGCTCAATCCCAGGACCCTGGGATCATGACCTGAGCTGAAGGCAGAGGTTTTAACCCACAGAGACACCCAGGCACCCCACACTGGTCATTCTTAATCAAGCTTCAAGATACTCTCAAGATTATCTTCCCAGTTTCCATCATGACAAGAGTTTTATTAATGTTCTTCCCTTTGCATTTCTGAATGCATGTCTTTACAAAGAACTCAGAGAGATCTGGATAGGAGGGTTGAGGACCAGCACTGTTGTGTATTGGCTGAGGGCCTTGGGCAAATTACTTCGCCTCCACCATCCTCATCTGTAACATAGGAACATAATATTTACCCACTATTTTGAAAGATTATGTAATAATATGGAAAAAGCTTATGATTATTTTTAGTGAAAATATAATCTATAAAATATGTACTTAGAAAGGCATTTGAGGGGCACCTGAGTGGCTGAGTGGGTTAAGCCTCTGCCTTCAGCTCAAGTCATGACCCTGGGGTCCTGGGATCGAGTCCCCCATCCGGCTCTCTGCTTAGCAGGGAGCCTGCTTCTCTCTCTCTCTCTGCCTGCCTCTCTGTCTATTTGTGATCTCTCTGTCAAATAATTTTTTTTTTTTAAAAAGGCATTTGAGGGGCACCTGGATGGCTCTGTCGGTTGATTATCAGACTCTTAATTTTGGTCCAGGTCATGATCTCAGGGTCTTTAGATCAAGCCCCATGTCAGGCTCTGTGTTCAACAGGGAGTCTGCTAAAGATTCTCTCACCCCCTGCCCCTCTCCCCTCTCCCCTGCTTGCACATGTGTGCATGAACTCTCTCTCTCAAATAAATAATTTTTTTTAAGCACTTGAATTTGTGAAAGGGCTGCTGCAAGTTCATTAAACTTTTACAGTGATAAAGCCAGGTACTATGGGAACACACAAAGGGACTGAACCTAAACCAATGCAATTTAGATAAGACTTTCTAGACAGAGGATTGCCTGCATGAAGCTGTGAACCCAGTAAGGTGGAAAGAGGCATAAAAAGAGGCACCACCAATAAAAAGGGTGATGTATGCTGAGTAGCTAGCGATAGCTCCAGTCTAAAATTCCAGCTAAAGTTTTAGACCTACAAGATTTACTTATTTTTGTTTCTGCAGTGTTATATACAATGCCTGGTATATAGTGAGTATACAGTAAATATATGTCAAATAAGTAATAAAAAATGGACATTTCCACCAAGTGGTTATTCAGGCTCTTGCTTACACATCCCCTATAATAGTGAGCATCTTGTGAGGCATTCCACTCCATCTCTAGGCAACTCTGGCCGCAAAAAATTCTTCCTTGTATTAAGCCAACCAATAACCCAGTTTTACTAAGAAGCAAATCTACATGAGGGTGCAGAGTCAGCCACAGGAGATGTTTTTAAAAGGTGAGGAATAAAGGGATGGAATACAGAAGAAAAGGGCAGAACAACGGGTCTACTTCCATTTAAAAGGACTCCTATGTGCCTTTCACATGCAGCTCCATAGTATTGAACTTGGGTGTTCATGTTCTCCAAAACATACCAGACACTCTACAAACACTTTGACTTGCTCTCGTGTATTCATTTCCTTTCTTTTATTGAAATTCAATTAGCCAACCTATAGTATTGGTTTTTACGTAGTGTTCAATGATTCATAAGCTGCATATAACACCTAGTGCTTATCAGATCACACTCCCTCTTTAATGCCCATCCCCCAGTTCCCTTTTCACTGCTTGCTGAGCTCTACCAAGTGGAAAAATCTCTGTTCTATGATAGGAAAATGAAGATAAAGATTGAAGTCATTGGTTAGTGATACAATCAGGATCTGAAGCTCCATTTTCTTGCCCTACTCCATGAGCCATAGACAGGCTTTCCCCCATGAGCCATTTTTTTTTTTTTTAAGATTTTATTTACTTATTCAACAAAGGTCACAAACAGGTAGAGGGGAAGGCAGAGAGAGAAGGGTAAGCAGGCTCCTTGCTGAGCAGAAAGCCCAATGCAGGGCTCCATCCCAGGACCCTGAGATCATGACCTGAGCCAAAGGCAGAGGCTTAACCCACTGAGCCACCCAGGCACCCCTCCCCAAAAGACATTTTGGTGATTGTCCCATGGAACACTTTGGGCAGATGTTGCTGCACCACAAAGACTCGGTCTGTTCCTGAGCTGAACTGAGCAAGCTGTAGGTTCTGGGGCTAGTGAAACTTGTCTCCCGTTGGCTTCCTACTTAACAAGGTAGTTCGGTGCTTTAACTCACAGTGGAGTTCAGACTCCACAATAAGGCCAATAGGGAGGTTTTTTGGAAAGGGGTATAGTGGCAGGGCTCTGGGTGCAAGAGGCTGATGATTGAAAGCCTGAAAGTGCTCTTATTATAACAGTCATGAAGCAGGGCTTATTCTTGGCAAGGTCAAGAAGGCTGGCTTGATGCAGGCTCCTGAAACACCTCAAATTCGTCTAAAAGCCTGACAGCTCCAAGGACCAGAAGCAGGACTGACAGGTCAAGTGTCTCTAGCTGTGAGAGCAGGAGGTAAGTGGAGGCAGGGAGCATGCTGCCTTGGTTCTGTGAACTCCCAACCCCTCACAGCACTAGTCCTAAAGCTTGCCTTCCCCACTGTCCCTCAAACATGTCATTCCATCTGGGGTAAAATTTCACCCCTTTTCACAGTCCAGCATTACCCACTGGCTGGGAGAAGTTAAGAAACATGACATTCTGCAAGAAGCAAAGTCCTGCTATGTGCTACAACACCTGGTTACTACCTTTCATACCAGGAGTGGAAAGCACAGTGTGTCTGTGGACACATGACCGAGCAGTCATGAAAAAAATGAAAGAGGATCATATTCGCAATCACGATAAACCCTCATACTTGTGAACCATGATTGAGTCCCTAATAGCTTCCACATTCACTGTTTGACTTGCTTTTTGTCATATCCTTTATATAGTCGAGTACAGTGAAGCCAAGAAATTAAATGGTGCGTATTTTTTCTAAATATAATTTTACTTTTACAATATGTTAGGGCTAAAAGTGTTGACGTTTGAAGCTCCCAGTATGTGAGAATGGGACCTTAGGTAAAAATAGGGTCCCTGCCCATGTGATTAGTTAAGATGAAGTCACACTGGAGTCCAGTGGATGCCTAATCCAATGTGACCAGTGTACTTACAAAAAGACTGCCATGGGAAGAAACAGGGACATGCAGGGAAGCTGGCCATGTGGAGACAGAGGCAAAGATTGAAGTGGTAATTCCAAAGCCTGTAAATGCCTGTGGCCACCAAAAGCTTAAAAAGATAAGGTATGACCTTCCCCCAGAGGTTTTGGAGCGGGGAGGTCTGGCCCTCCAGACACTTTGATTTGAACTTCTTACCTCCAGGCTTGAGAGAGAATAAACTGAGGAGTAGATCGCAAGAGAAGGCATCATCAATGTCACCAAACATCGCATCTTTAGTGGGACAAGATAAAAAATCAAAAATCTGATTTCTGGGTTGAGAGATTAGGAGACTGACAATGACCTTTACAAGAAGACTTTCAGTGAAGTAAGGAAAGAGCTTGTCTCATTGCAGGTGGGTGAGTAGGGTGCATGAGACAGGATACTGCAAAGACACCCAGTGATTGTTGACTCCTTTCAAGAAGGCCACCTGTGGAAAGAGGGCAATCAAAAGAAAAATGGGGGGACGCCTGGGTGGCTCAGCTGGTTAAGCGGCTGCCTTCGGCTCAGGTCATGATCCTAGCGTCCTGGGATCGAGTCCCACATCGGGCTCCTTGCTCAGCCAGGAGCCTGCTTCTCCCTCTGCCTCTGCCTACCATTCTGTCTGCTTGTGCTCACTCTCGCTCCTCTCTCTGACAAATAAATAAATAAAATCTTTAAAAAAAAAAATGGAGAGAAAAGTTGGAAAGGCATCGAAATAATAGGTGGAAGCTGAACACACAGTCCAAGGGTGAAGAGTCAGTACAAAGGGACAGAGCTAGGTCCAGGAGAAGAGGCGTCGCTGGCACAGCACGCTCATGGAGGATTTGTGAGAGGGTGGTACCCAGAGGAGACATAGGGTCAGGACCAATTTTGTGAGCAGGTCGCCTTGCAATTCAGAACAGCCCTCCACATTGTTTAATGCTCTGAGATTGCTGTCTTAAAATTCCTAATGATTTTATTTTTGATTTTCTATTTTATAAGTGGAGCATGTGTGCGGGGCGTGGATCCTCAGCAAACAAGCTGTTTCACCTGTCTGGGATGGACTCAGAGCAGCCTGATGGGGACCTGGGAGCACCACGGTGTGCCCTCGCCCACTCCACGAACACGTTCACCCACACACAAGGCGGAGAGCAGATTGTGTGGTCAGGGAAAGACATGCAAGCCATACCCCCTCATCCCAGCAGGGATCTGATGCATGATATCTTGGGGCAGGGCAGGGCAGTGGCCAGCTCTTGCCCAGACTGGCAACACCAGATTTGCTCAGTGGGCAACACAGGCAAGGTCCCTCACCCATCCCATCAGGTATTAAATGAGTTCTGCCAGGGAGGTTCCAATCCCCTGGGGGTTGCCTGTCCGGCTGTGAACTGAAACAGTGGGCCATTGGAGGTGGGGGAGATTGACTTCACTGCATGGGTTTTCATTTTGACCTGGGCCTTGCCTGTCGCCAGCCCTGAGTGAAGGAAGGGAGGAAGAACACTTTGCCTCTAGGATGTGAAGGACAAAAGGATTGGTGGTTGTGGTTTGCAGGATGAGAAATGCCCACCTGCTAGCCTCTCCTGCCTCTCAGGTACAAAGCTGGGACAACTGCTGAGGCAGGGTTTGGCGTAGAAGCAGGGGCCCCAAGCAGAGCAAGGACTTCAAATAAGGGATCCCAGTGGTGCAGATGATGCTGTTCCCTAACCCAGTCATTACTCAGAGTATAAATATCTGAATGAAGAAAAAGAAAAGCTACTTTTCGGGAACAAGGCTTAAGTAGTCTATTTACTGCACTACACACAAAGCAGGTTTCCAGCCAGTTTTCCATTCTCAACAATGTCAGAAACTTCCATTCAGTTTTTAAAGGGGACAATTCTCTTCTTTTTTTCCTCTGAATGTTTTAAGGAATATTTTTAAATAATTAATCATAATGCACATTGGGTTTCCCTCACTCGTATATCAGATGTTCCATAAATATCCCGGTAGGTTCCGTTGACAGATTGATTGATCCTGGATTGCCTCGGGCTGAGCTCTCCTTCATATCTCTTTGACATGTGCCTGACTCGCAGCCCCAGGAGGTAGAGAGCACAGCCTATGTGTTTTCTTGCTCAAAGAGAGGAGAAGAAAGCTCATGTAGCTCAGACTGAGCCAAGTTCCCCTGATCAGCCTGCCCCCCGCTTCGCCCGCTGGACTCCTCTATGAGATCACCAAACTGCCCTCTGTCTGCACGACTTGAGTTATGATTCCCCTTGCAGTAATTTGCAAGAGTGGAAGACATTCATGGACACAAGGGGATTCTCACTTCAAATAAAGCATATCTTCCCTCAATTAGAAATGGGAAGAAAGAAAGGGGAATCTATGTGTGAGGGGATGTGAGGGCAGGGACACAAGTCTCAGAGTGCAGGCCCCCAGCTCGAAGGATGACTCATGCTCAGTGAGCTCAGAAGCTGAACAGACTCCAACACCTTTCCCGTGAGCTGCCCCTCCATCTTAATTAAAGTCTCCTATGTTAGCACACAAATGAAGAGAGGGGCCTGCTCATTAGACGCCAGGAGGGTGTGCACCAGGCAAATAGCAATCCAATTATACCAATGCCAGTGCTTGAAATGTGATCTGGACCCAGGCTCTGAGACGGCACTTCCTGCTGCTGGCACCTGATTGTGCTCCCCTTGGGTCTTTTCCTTGCTCCCCACTGCAGGTGGAGCCAAAAAAATTAAGCCTTTCGTAAGGTGGGATTGGTGGTAGGGAGGGCCAGGCATGAAGTCACATTCAACAGCCTACTCTGGGCATTCCTGGTATAAGAGTTGCCTCACAAAGGTATCTTCAGTGTGATAGGGTAATTCTACTGACAGGTGGTCAGGAAGTTGATCAGGCCATCAACAGTTCCGAGTTTCACTCCACAGGAAGTGCTAGCTTCATCCCCTCCTAAGTTAGGGAGTCTCAGAGTCCCAAAGGGACCTTGGACAAAGAGCTTTGTTCAGAAAATGGAATCACGGGGAGGTTGTGTGACTGGTTAAAGTCACACAGCAAGGAACTAATTGGGTTCAAAATCAGATACATCTAATTCCAAAAGCAGGCTTTTTCCAATGACCAGAGTCTCAGAAACTCATCTCCTTAAAGATGCTTCAGAGAGTTCAGAAAGAAAGTGTTTTCCAACAAGAAATAAAACTTTTTATGAAAATTTTTATAATTTTTTAAAATTTGGTCAATCTCCTTATCTCTTTTCTTGAGATTCCTTATCATATTTCTTTGCAAAGAAGTTTGAATAATATTATACTGAACTCTGACAACTGTGTGTTTGATGAAAATGAAGAGAATCAGAATTGGCTAAAAATACATTAAAATGTAAGACATGACTGGTTAAGGTACAAGAACTAGGGATGTGTCTCCCTCAAAGTGGAGGGGGCAGCGTGCCTCCCACGTGTCCATTCAGGTTGGACTCTCAGATCTCACAGCCTCAGGTAGAAGAAAGATGATTGCTCAAGGCACATCTTTTCTTCAGATGCCCCTCCTGTCTCATCACTGGCCTGTGGATGGGAAGAGATAATACTAAAGGGCCAGCCCCACTACAGCCCCTGTGGGATTAGCTCAGATTTTTGCTACAACCATTCTTCAGCCCACCTTCTTCTATTCAGTTCCCCTCCTTGCCTCCACACCCTCCCCGAAACTACTTGTACATAAATCACAGTGTCATAGTCTACTTCCAAAGAACACCATCTAGGATAGGGAGATATTACTGTATCACTTAGAACTATAAGATCTATCATTGAAGGACTGCTCTTAAATAGAAAAGAAAAAGGTTAAGTATAATATACAGTAATTTATAGCAATAAAAAATGTAGTCAAGTAGGTCACTTAATAAATATACATTTCTTTCTATATATCCACATATATATTATAGGTGTTCATTTCTCTTTAAATTATATATGCCATATCCTTCAAATATGTGTACAATTAGTATTGTAGCTTTTTCTTTCAAGATTTTATTTATTTAAGAGAGAGATAGCATGAGAGAGATAGCATGAGTGTGGGGGATGAAGGGGTAGAAAGGCAGAGGGGGAGGGAGAAGCAGACTCTCCACTGAGCAGGGAATCTAACTTGGGACTCCATCCCAGGACCCCAAGATCATGACCTGAGCCAAAGGCAGATAGTTAACCAACTGAGCCACCCAGATGCCCTAGTACTGTAGGTTCTTAAGCTGAAATTTATATTTTTAAATAGATTTAAGCAATATTAATTAGATTGTGTCTTGTTAAGATCAGTAGTCATACCTGAGAAAATAGTGCTTTTTTCAGATCCCTATTACCAAGACAGCCCTAATCACCACATGGGCACCTACATAATGCCATGAGTGAATACGTTCTGTTCCAACACAAATAGCCCATATCACTGGTAAAGATTCCATCACAGAAGGGAAAATATGGAGGAGGTGGTGGTACTTCTGCCCCTGTAAGGACAAGAGATATCAAAGTAAATCCAACAAAATCTGTTAAAACTGAATGAAAAATCTTGGGCATCAGACTTATCTGTGTGTCTAAGGTATTTTACAATCAAAATGCATAATTTTTTAAATTAATTAATTTATTTTTTTAATTTATTTTCAGCATAACAGTATTCATTGTTTTTGTACCACACCCAGTGCTCCATGCAATCTGTGCCCTCTCCAATACCCACCACCTGGTTCCCCCAACCTCCCACCCCCCGCCCATTCAAAATGCATAATTTTTTTTTATAAACATATATTTTTATCCCCAGGGGTACAGGTCTGTGAATCGCCAGGTTTACACACTTCACAGCACTCACCAAAGCACATACCCTCCCCAATGTCCATAACCCCACCCCCTTCTCCTAATCCCCCTCCTCCCAGCAACCCTCAGTTTGTTTTGTGAGATTAAGAGTCACTTATGTTTGTCTTCCTCCCAATCCCATCTTGTTTCATTGATTCTTCTCCTACCCACTTAAGCCCCCATGTTGCATCACCACTTCCTCATATCAGGGAGATCATATGATAGTTGTCTTTCTCTGCTTGACTTGTTTCACTAAGCATGATACGCTCTAGTTCCATCCATGTTGTCGCAAATGGCAAGATTTCATTTCTTTTGATGGCTGCATAGTATTCCATTGTGTATATATACCACATCTTCTTTATCCATTCATCTGTTGATGGACATCTAGGTTCTTTCCATAGTTTGGCTATTGTGGACATTGCTGGTATAAACATTCGGGTGCACGTGCCCCTTTGGATCACTATCCCCTTTGGATCACTATCCAAAGGGGCACGTGCACCCAAATGTTTATATCACTCCGCATCAGGGAAATACAAATCAAAACCACAATGAGATATCACCTCACACCAGTCAGAATGGCTAAAATCAACAAGTCAGGAAATGACAGATGCTGGCGAGGATGCGGAGAAAGGGGAACCCTCCTACACTGTTGGTGGGAATGCAAGCTGGTGCAACCACTCTGGAAAACAGCGTGGAGGTTCCTCAAAATGTTGAAAATAGAACTGCTCTATGACTCAGCAATTACACTACTGGGTATTTACCCTAAAGATACAAACGTAGTGATCCAAAATGCATAATTTTTAAGAGCATTTCCTTCCCAACTGTATCCCAGCATAATAGCAACAGTCATAAAACAGATGACCAATTTTCTATCCTTCTACTGACATGACACCCATCACCAGGGTCACTTGTCACCACCTCTTGTCTCCCCAGTGTTTTTCAGATTGCAATAGTGTAGAATCACAGGATGGATATATAGTATCCCTGTGAAGTAGCCTGCTTTTTCTTTCATGTATCTGTCCTACCTTTCTTCCTTAGAAATAGACACTCCCATAGTTACTGAGTCCAAAACAGCCTGGAATAGATATGTTTTCAGCCACTCCGTTAAGGTAAGTATGACCATGTGACCAAGGTTTAACCAATGAGATGCATGTAGCTTCCAGGAAGTATCCCCAAGAAGAAAACACAGGCGCTTCCTCTTTCCTGTTGTTTGGAAAAAGGAAATGGTGGCTGGAGCTCACGCTTCCATCTTGGACAATAAGAGGCCATCCTAAGAGTGAAGTGGCAAGACAGAAATTTCTGGTGCCAGGTAATTATGGTGCATGAGCACTGGACCCCATTCTCTGTTTATCTAAACAAGAAATACTGGTTTGTCTTCATAAAAATCTCTATGTTTAGGAAATTTGAGGTCATTTGTCACATATAGATGAACCTAATCGTAATAAAGATAATCACTAAAAATCCCATAATTTCCAAATTGAGCCACACTTAACTTATTCTGAAAGATGACGTGGCCTTAATTTTGAAATCTCCAAAGAGGTAGAAATCACAAATACATGCTAAGTAGGACATTTAATCATCATAAAGTGTACTTCTGTCATCCGTTCCAATGACTCAGAATCTGGGAGTTTATCATGTAGTCACATGAATAAAGATTTGTTTGGATCTGGGTACATGGAATGCAGTAATGCAGAAATTAATAAAATTGCTTGTGTTATTATCTTGATTCATTACTTCTTTTTATTTTGCAGACCAATTTTTCACACCAAATCATAAATTGCTTGAGACTATAGCTAGATAACAAGGTTTTGCACATGATGAATGTGCAGGAAATATTTTTAGATTATTTATAAAGGTCCTTGTGATATTGTAGAATTCAGTATTTAATAAGTAAACCTGAAATTTATTTTTCATGTGCAGCTCAGAGGATTGAGCAGTTTAGCCAGATGACTAAAAGCAAAAATTATACATTTGGATTAGGAGAAAGACAATGAGTCTGAATTTGAGTAACATCACACTACCATGTAATTCCTCCTCACCCACTACCTCCCAAACTTTGACCAGAGAGTAAGAAGCAAGAACTAGCCTTTGGGTGATGATTGTACACTGAACAAACATTTAGCATCACTTAATCTGAAAACCTCAACAACAACAACAAAAAAAAGTAATGTTTTAAAGGATAGAACAACAAGGACAAAGAAAATTAGGAAAAAAACAATAGACACAGAATTTTGGAAGTCAGAAAATAGAAGAATGAGTAATAAATGACCTTGAAGGCAACACAGACATGAGAACTACCCAAATTGTATCATGGTACTTCTATAACGGTCAGAAATTAGCATCTTCAGGATCTCATGGGAGGTAAAAAAAAAAAGGTAGTTGGGTTGAAATTCTATTCATAAAGCCATTGGGTCTCTATAATATCTCTCCACTATTCCAACTCTGGAAGTAAATGCAAGTCTATTCTCTAAGGGAGGTAAAATAGAAGGGTCTCTATAATATCTCTCCACTATTCCAACTCTGGTAGTAAATGCAAGTCTATTCTCTAAGGGAGGTAAAATAGAAGGCATATGGACCAGAGGACACTAAATAAAGTTAAGGTTTGGTGCTCTGAAAAACAGAGATTACATGAAATTTTATATCTTAATTATTTTCCTAGGCTCTTAGATCTCTAGAAGTCAGAACTTTATTTTTCAGGCATGATGCTAAAAGATTTCTTTTTAGGAGTACTGATCAGCCCAAGAAAAATTAGAGATCCCCCTACAAAAATCCCAGCTATCACCAGGCAGCTGGTATTGAGGAACAGGATCAGACACCCCAGCCATATGCCTCAGACCAATTCAAAAATGGATTAGGCATCATATTGCTTAATAGGGACTCATGAAGCTAGCAGAAAATGGAAAAATGTCTTCAAATGGCTCAGGGAAAGTGATTTTCAACTGTGATGGCTAATTTCATGTGGCAACAGGCAGGATTAGATCACAGGGTGCCCAGATATTCAGTAAATGTTATTCTGAGTGTTTCTTCTAGAATGTTTTTGGATAAGATGAACATTCAGATTGGTAGACTGAGTAAAGCAGATTGCTCTTCTTAATGTGAGTTGGTCTCATCTAACCAGCTGAAAACCTGAATAGAACAAAAAGGTTGACCCTCCCCTGAGTGAGAGAGAATTCTTCCTACTTGCCTGCATGTGAACTGGAGCACTGTTGTCTTCAGACTAACTTCCTGAGTCTTGAGTCTGCTGGTCTGCAAATAGGAATTATACCACTGGTTCTCCTGGTTCTCAGGTCTTTGTAGTCACATGAACTAAACCATTGGTTTCCCTTGGTCTTAACTTGCCTACTCACTCTGCAGATCTTGGAACTTGCCAAGTTATAATTACAGGAGCCAATTCCTTGCAATAAATCTATCTATCTATTTATCTATTTACCTATCCATCATCTATCTATCCATTTATTTATCATCCATCCATTATCTATCTGTATCTGTATCTATCTATCTATCTATCTATATATCCTACAAGTTCTCTTTCTCTAGAATTCTGACTAATAGACTAACTTGGGCAATGAAATAGTAATTCAGTGTGAACAAAGAATAATGACATTTCAGATCTCCCCAAAAGTTATCTCCTTTTCTCCCTTCCTCAAAAACCTGGAAAAGCAGGGGCTCCATCAAGGAGAGTAGACCACAAATGCAGCAGTCATGAAAATGGGAAACAGAGACTTTAATACAAGAAACAAGAGTATTCCTAGAATGATGCTTTAGGAGAGTCTCAGTGGCAGTTCTCAAAAGCAACTAGTCCACTCAAGTAAACTGAAAGACTCCAACAAAGATGTCTCCAAGATGATAAAAATGAAATGCTCCACTTGTTTGATTGTGTTTAGAGGAGATTCAGCAAATGGGAGGGGGCATGAGGAAGATTTATTAATAAAGTATATTTAAAAAAAAAACAATCAATTAAACAAATGTACCACAATAGAAGGAAAGTATTCATAATTGTCAAATAGCTCAGCTATTATAAACACTGAATTTTGTTTTATCTCAAATCATTCCATAACTACATGTTATGAAAATACCAACATTCAATAGATTGTCTCTGTAAATTTCTGGTCTATATTATTCTTGGGGTCTTTCTTTTATAGAATCCCTCTAGGATGTTTTGTAGGGCTGGCTTGGTGGTCACATAGTCTTCTCAAACTCACCATTCAAAAAAAAAAAATAACGCAGTCAAAAAATGGGCAGAAGACATAAACATACATTTCTCCAAAGAATACATACAAATGGCTAACACATACATGAAAAAATTCTCAATATTACTAGCCATCAGGGAAATACAAATCAAAACCACAATGAGACACTGCCTTACACCAGTTAGACAAAAAATGAACAAAACAGGAAACAATAAATGTTGGCAAAAATGTGGAGAAAGGGAAACCCTCTTACACTGTTGGTAGGAAGTGCAGCCACTCTGTTGAAAATAGAGCTACCTCAAAATGTTGAAAATAGAGCTACCATATGACCTAGCAATTGCACTACTAGGGTTTTACCCCAAAGATACAGATGTAGTGAAAGGAAGGGACACATGCATCCCAATGTTCATGGCAGCAATGTCCACAATAGCCAAATTGTGGAAGGAGCCAAGATGCCTTTCAACAGATGAATGGAGAAAGAAGATGTGCTACATATATACAATGGAATATTATTCAGGCATCAGAAAGGATGAATACCCACCATCTGCATTGACATGGATAGAACTGCAGGGCATTAAGTTAAGTGAAGTAAGTCAAGCAGAGAAAGACAATTATCATATGGCTTCATTCATATGTGGAACATAAGCAATAATAGCACAGAGGACCATAGGGGAATGGAGTGAAATCTGAAGGGTATAAATCAGAGAGGGAGCTTAACCATGAAAGATTATGGTCCCCAGGAAACAAACTAAAAATTGCAGAGGGGAGGAGGGTAACAGGATGATGGGTATTAAGAAGGGCATGTGTTATGATGAGCACAGGGTGTTATACATAACTAATGAATCACTGAACACTACATCAAAAACTAATGATGTACTATATGGTGGTTAACTGAACATAAAAAAAAATTCAAACACTTTTCACTAAAAGCATAGCAATGTCATAGAGTTCAATCTAATACAATGGAAATTTATGGATTGGTAATGGTTAGAAATGTATCTATTGATACATTGATACAACAGAAGACATGGAAGAGAACAGTGTCTTGTCTTCTATCATAGGAAATTGGTCAGTAGTGCCTGAAACTGACAAATCCAGAAGCAGTAAGGTAAGTACATTATCTAGATTTGTGGAGGTAAATATCCAGAGGAAATTAAAAAAAAAAAAAAAATGAGAGCTTCTGCAGTGTGGAAACAGCACTGTCCCTGTCCCATTGAGTTCCTTGCATCTTCAAACTGCATTGTTCACATAACTATAAAGATAACTCAATTTAAAGCCAAAAACATAACTAATACCAAGAGTCAGGGGAAAAAATAAACCCCCTATTTCTAACACTGTAACAAAGCAGTTAGAGCCCTCATGCCTGGTAGATCCAAGGAGGATTAAAGTCTGCAGTCTTCAGATAAGCCAGAGGATCAACTCGATGAGTTCACATCAATTTCTTCTCATGACCCTTTGTTGTATACTCAAAACAATCTTCCTTATAAAGGGGCACATGTTTATATATCCAAGCAGAACTTTCACCAAGAAGTATAAATAGCCTGTGATTCTTGAAGGAAACATTCATAGTTAATAATTAATTAAGTCAAAATGAAAATCTGATCTAGACTAAACAGTGATAGAGATTGCTAAAGGATCTATGAAAACAAATCATAATTCTATAAAAGCATGTTTTCCTGCATATTTTGTTTTAAAATTTGGTGTCCTACTTAAATATATTGTTTGTGCTAATGTTGTAATTTATGTGCTTAACTCCTTTTTTCTTAAGAAAAAGCATAGTTGAGTGTCAAAGTAGTCTTATTTATTTCCCCATTGACCAAAATCCTGAGACTTCCATGGATTCACATTACAGAACAATAACTAGTGGCCTATCTAA
Source organism: Mustela putorius furo (assembly GCF_011764305.1). Lineage (NCBI taxonomy): Eukaryota > Metazoa > Chordata > Mammalia > Carnivora > Mustelidae > Mustela > Mustela putorius. The sequence goes on from NW_025421273.1 coordinate 19,656,683, forward strand.
GACAAGAGCATGACCCAAATTACATGAAAAATGTCCAGTAGAAAACAGTTTTCCTATTGAATGGAGTAGCCAATACAAACCTATAAAGAATAGAAAATACTACCAGCACAAAGCCACTTCAATAAATGCAACATGATGGTGAATCACTGTATGAAAAATATTTTCACCTTGAAGAAAACATTTTCAGTGGAACAGTAGAGGCTGAAGCCAAGTTGCTGCAGGCTGAAGAGTATGTAGGTTATGAGGAATTTATATGCCACATGTAAACAACACTTCATAAAATGTTACCATAATGGATAAACAAAATAATGGAGTAGCAGGAAAATATAGTGTCAAGGAAGTTTTGTTTTTGTTTTGTTGTTTTGTTTTGTTTTACTTTGTTTTTATTTTGAGATGAATTTTCTTTTGGACTGATTTAAGCTCAGAAAGATGACCCAAAAGAGAAAAGAACAATCCAAAGCCCTTTGGATGGGGAAAAAAAGAAAAAAGAGAGAGAGGAAGGAAGGAAGGGAAAGAGAGTGAGAGAGGGAGGACAGATGGAGTTCTTGAGCATTTGCACCCGGTGCTGGTAGGTATCCACGTTCCAGATGAGAAAACCAGGGTGGAGAGAGAACATTCAGTAGCCGAAACAAGATTCAAAATCCAGTCTGAGTCCAAGTAGACCATGCTTATGAATCCCAAACCTTCATACCTCACAGGTTATAATTACTCAGAGCTGGCACTAGGATTTTTGAAAGTAAGGGAAAATTGGAAATAGATACTGATACCACTTGTCAATTATCCAACTAAACCATTTCTAAAAAGCTGGATTTGAATGAGAGAGGAGTTCTGTCAGAACAGACCATCAAGTGCATATAAAGGGTATGAAAACAAGACAAATATTCAGGGAAATACTCCTGCCAGCCCTTCAGGCAGCTCACATCTTCACAGCAAGAGTGCACACATTTACTTAACATCTAGGAGCCCCTTGGTATTGGTTACATTTCTACAACAAAAGGGAAGTCAGCACAGACAAAAACTATTAATGAATCCGGCAGACTCATTTACTTCTGCGTTTCTGAGCTGTTCCTCCGCCTACAGCTGAAGGGGCCCCTGAGACATCGCAAGCCACACAGTGAAAGGTGAAACTACACACAGCAGATTTGTTAAACCAGGCTAGCACATTCAGAAGGAAATATCACCCCCAAATAGCATAGCCATTAGCAAACAATATAATATTTATTAAGCACTCTACTGCCTGGAATACCCTCTTGTAACCAGTAAAGATTAGGAGTTAAAGGCCATAGGAAACATGAATTTTCCTTTTGTAAATGCACACAGGGAGTTCTTTATAGTTTTGCATAAGCTGAAGTAGGGCATGTTCTCTCAGAGAGTTATCATTTTCCACATCACCTCAACACTGACCCATTCAAGTTCCCAGGGCCCTTGGGAGATGTGATTCTGGCTCTCCTATTCTTCAGGTCTTCTCCAGATCAAAACACAAGTCCCCTTTCAGGAAGTGAGAACAGTTGGAAAAGAGTGGCATTGAGGTTCTTCGAGGGGATTGTGTGGACAGCTCTGTTCCCAGCAGCTCCAGAGTAGTCCCTTTCTGCCACATGGGAGGTGCCGAATCAATGTTTGTTGAGGTTATGAATGAATGCCTGGCTGGAAAAATTGAATAGCTGTCATTGTACTGAGAATGGAGTGGAGATGGATGCAGAAGAAAGATACCTAAGAGAGAAATCAGGAGATCCTGGGTCCAGCCACATCAACTCAGTAAAATCAAAGAATTTGAATTTATTGTCTTATTGATGTCTAACTATACAGGCATGTCAGCCATAAGGAAAACACCCCACTCCCCAGAAGCCTTCAGTCAATGACTGATGACAGATGATGTAGAAGTACTTCTGTTCCTTCATCCCCCATGTGAGATAGATCAGAGGTGCCTCACCCACGTTTTATTTGCAACCAGCACCCACCTAGATATATAAAGTTCTCTCCTGAGATTCCAGTTTGTGTGCCCACCATGTTGTGGACACCTCCACTGATCTGTCTCCCAGGCACTTACTTCACACTTAACCTCCAAAACTAAATTATCTTCTTCTCTCACTTAATATTTTTTGAATCTTAATTGTTGCATGCATCGTTCACTCAAGCATCCAAATCCAAAAAAACGGGATTGGTTTTTGGCCATCTCCTTTCACTCACTCTGTGTTCCACCATGCTGTTCTTTATGCCACACCATGCTCCTGACTTTACCTTTTCAAGGTGTCTCTGAATTAGCCCCTCTTTCTGCCTCTTTACTACCAGCAACATCAGATTCTCTGGTTACTGCAGCACACTCTTCAATTCCTTTGCTGCTTCCAGGATCACCACACCTCCCACCCACCACCCACCCTTTGCGCTGTATTTCTATCTCCTTCAGTGCTTCTTCCTTCCTGCGCTTTTGCCCATTATGCTGGTCCTGTATGAGCCAGTCCCCAAGCCTCCTCCCTAGCCACTTGACTTCACCACTTATGCTCCAGTAAAAACTGAGTGGTTTGTTGTTTTTCTATTCCTACATGATTAAGGGTTGGGTTTTTTTTGGGGGGGGAGGGGGAGTTGTTTGTTTTTTGTTTTTGTTTTGTTTTGTTTTGTTCCTAGTTGGGGGTTTGGGGATTTTTGTTTTGTTTCATTTTCTTTGCTGGAATACTTTTCTATCCTTCTTCTCCTGGGTATATCTTTGTTCTTATTTGGAATATCCATTTTTCCCTTGGGAAAATCTTTTTAGCAAAAACCCAGTGTGATCCTGGGTTGCCCTTCCTCTATGCTTGCCTGGTGTCCTGGACATCGTATTGAAATTACCTGTGTCCTCAACCTGACCATTAAATGTTTGGATCTAAGAGCCATGGTGTGTTTATTCTAATGGTCACGGCATCCATCCCCTGCACCCAGCAAATAAAAGGGAGCCAACAAATATTTCTTGAGTGGAAATAAACTTTATCTAGCTCTGTAATAAAAATATTAGTGTCCGACTAGGGACTTTGGGCTGTTCTCTGAGAGCTATGGGATGTCAACAGCATAATCCAAGTAGTATCCCAGGAAGTCATTTTGGTAGCAAGATGGTGGGTTGAAGAGAAAGAGACAGCCTTGGAGATGGCATTTTATTCTATGTTTTCCCTTTTATGTTTTCAATTTTTGATTGAAATTTTATGATTTTAATGATTTTATGATTACAATTGCAGTGTATAATTTTGTATTTATTGTCTTTATTGTCTTTTAACTTCTATCTCCCAGTGACAGTAAATGTCATGTCTCTGCACAGACTATCCGGTGCCCAGCACAATGCCTGCTGTAATCACTGGGGTGGACTTTGGGGTAAAGGAAAAAGTGTCTAAAATAACTGAAATTTATGTCTTGGATAACGGTGGACAGTAAAAACACTTATGACTGCCTGCAACACATATTAAAATGCACCCAAAAATAATAATACAGATTGACTGATGAATAAGAGAGACAAATGAATAGAAACATGATAAAACAGGCAAAGCAAACTGTTAATGATAACATCCTAGGTAGTAGGTAGACTGGTACTCACTCTAAAATTCTTACAAATTTGCAATGTGTCTGCAGAGTTTCATAATAAGTGTTAGGGATTAAAAAGCACTCATGATAAATATTGACCATTCCCAAATGAAAATGCAGAACGAACCCAGGAACTGATTGCCTTTCTCATCTAGTATTAGATGCAATGCCCTCTCCTTCCTCCCTCCACAATCACAGCTGCCACATCACACAAGATGACCCACAAACCATGTATATCTATAGGCTCTCAGTCTTTCTCTGCTTCAGATCCAAACACTTGGTAAACCAAAGCAGTCATTTCCTATCACATCAGTAATCCAGAGTTTATAGTATGTGCAAAGCAGGACAGAGAGCTTGTCTCTGTCGAATCTTCTTGTTATTCTTGAAACAGGAAATTGAATTTCCCCACCTGCAAATGAAACTGGAAGCCCCTTCTCCCACCCCCAAAAGAACTGGAAAAAGGGGGATGTCTTCAATTGGGAGAACTATTTTTCAAATACACAAAAGACTCTACTTTCTTCATACTTAGCAAGACCATCAACTTCCTCTACAAATGCTGAGAAGTTATCTGAAAACTTCATGATTGCTCATTAAGAGAGAAATCACTTCAGTCATAAAAATGGGTTGTTATATTTTGTTTTGCAATCTTCTTGATATTTTGGATTTTTAAGAGTTTTCTTCCAGGGACGTCTGGGTGGCTCAGTTGGTTAAGCAGCTGCCTTCAGCTCAGGTCATGATCCCAGCGTCCTGGGATCGAGTCCCACATCGGGCTCCTTGCTCAGCGGGGAGCCTGCTTCTCCCTCTGCCTCTGCCTGCCATTCTGTCTGCCTGTGCTCGCTCTCTCCCCCTCTCTCTCTCTGATAAATAAATAAAAATCTTTTAAAAAAAAAAAAAAAAAAAAAGAGTTTTCTTCCAAAAATACAACCTATGTCAATGTACCTATTCTCCAGGTTCTGAAACTTGCGGACTTCTCATAACTTCGCAAAGAGAAGGCAGTTGTTTGCCTGGCCTGAGGTGTACACTGACTCTTTCATGCAAATACATCTTTCTACTCCTGTGGCCAAGTACCTTTCTGTTATTGCCGTGTGTTTGTTCAAGTGGTGAGGAAATATTAAATATCACACATTCTCAGCAGAGACCGGACAGTAATTATCAACAGATGGTAGCAGTAGGGGACTGAGAGAGCAGAAGAGTCTTCCCTGTAGGAGGGCTTGTGCTAATCCCCGGGGCAACACATTGGTCACAGACCTGGGGATATAAGATGAGGTTAACTACCTATCCATCTCCCCACTTTTCACATTATCTTGATGTTTCCTAGACATCCAGCCTGAGCACCTAATTCTAGACTCCCTTGGAAGTGGCAGAAGATTTAACTGTGTGCTGGGATCACTTAATGGTCCTCTGGAAAAGGGAAGAACCATCAGGAGAGTTTTGAGTGTTTCGTGAAATGCACACAGCAAAACACGCAAGTGGATGTAAGTCCATTCAACAGGTATGTATAGAAAGGCTGCTCTCTTTTCTACACCCGCCAGACAAATAATTAGGAACACAGAATAAAAAGACATGAGCCTGGTCCTTGAAGAATGAATATCTAATGAGGAAAACAATTACTTATGACACAATGTACTAATTGCAGCCATGGGAACATAGGTACTAGGTGTAATACCATTTTTAAAACATCAGGATTAATTCTGTCTGGAGTCGAAGTTGTAGAAGTTATAGGAGCTATGTCAAAAAGAGCTACAAGGAGAGGTGACATCTACCCTGAGCTCATAAATAAGAATGTATTTGTTCTAAAAATGCTACAGGTGATGGGCATTCAAAACTGAAGGAGGCAAACAGGATCTCTGCCCTGATAAAGCTTCTATCTACAGAGAGTAGAGAGAAGAGAAGGGGACTTTTCACGGTGGAGTAGGAGACAAAAACGCCATTCCATAAAAGGGATGGGAGCAGAGACTCATGCAGAGGCACACAAACATGGAAGAGTCAGGCATGTGGAAGAGTAGAGGCTTGTTACAAGGTAAATTCAGCAGCCCCTCCTCTTACTCATGCAATTATTAAATCAATATTCCCGCCAATGGACAGCCATTGGACATGCAGGGTAGAATCTGAGCCTGGTAGAATCTCAGCCTTCATGGACCTTATTAACCATAAGAATGTTGGCCATTGAAGACAATATTCAGTTTATTCAGTGTATACAGAAATATATAGATTTCATGGAAACTACGGCTTTATTAAGAAGCTAAGGTCATATTTCTAAAGAGGCTTTATTTATCAGGAGGAGAATAAATTTTATTTTTCTCTTATATAAGACTAAGACCTGACAAACAACTAGAGGAGGAGCAGGGTGGCATAAAAGAAGGGTTCTACAAAAATCCCACCATGGCTTAAAATCACTACCAAGGAAGAGTGAAAACAAAGACACTTCTCAAAGGATCTTCACATCAGACTGTGTGAAATAATTAAACCAACAAAAAATATAGAAAATAATGATAGCTTTGTACCCATCACTTAGATAAACACGCCGTAAAATATGCTTCATTTGCTATTAAACACAAAAAATGTTACAGATAGAATTGAAGTACTCTTTATACTCCTTTCTTACCTATTATCTTCTATTCCACTCCCAATCACTATCCTGATGCTGATCTTGGTCCCTTGTGTCCATTAGAAAAAAATTTACACATATAAGATATGCATTTATTCTTCCTAAAGCAGCATTGTTTTGAATAGTTTGAAAATTTTCAATTATTATCATACTATGTATGTCAATCTACAACTGACTTTTTCTATCTATAATTAAACATTCAAGATTTTTCTGTGTTTTTCAAAAAAATCTATATATTTTTATGGTCTCCATTCGTCATTTGTATTGGGATTCTCCAGACAGGCAGAATCAATAGGATATATATTTAAAGAGAGATAGACTTATATAGATAGAGACATATATGTAAAGATATGCATAAGAGAAGATTTATTATAGGTATTACCTCATATGATTATGGAGGCCAAGAGGCCCTAAGCTCCACCATCTGCAAGGTAAAGAACCAGAAATTCTGGTAGAGTGACTCAGACTAAGTTTGAAGGCCTTAGAACTGGTGAATGATGGTGAAAGTTCTGATCTGAGTTTGAAAGCCTGAGATCCAGGAGCACCAATGTTTGGCTATTTTCACCTAAATCTATTCCTTCCTTCTGTATTTATTTTCCTTCAGTTTTTAAACACATCCTTTACTGATTCTCTTGGTAAGAACTATAGGTGGTAAATTCTCTTAATCATTGTCTGAAATTTTCTTTATTTAAGCCTCCCTCCTGAATGATAGTTCATTTGAGAGTAAAACTGTAAACTAAGAGTTATTTTCTCTATCATTTTAAAGATATTGTTGTGTTGCCTCTCACACATATCCTGGTAAACAGAAATCACTATCAGTATATTTGTCACCAGTTGATTGTTAATTGATCTCTCTGTTGCTTCAAGACTGGTCTTTTTAAGCTTAATGTTCTACAATTCTGCTATGATCATTTAGGTTTTTTATTTTATCCTACTCAGTCCTCCTGTCCTCCTCAACTCTAGGAAATTCATAGCCTTCAGATCTTAAAATCTCTTCTCTACCATTTCCACAATTTTTGTTTCTTTATAATTTATTCTATATTTTAGGTAAGTAACTTAGTACTACCTTCAAATTTATTATTTTTTCAGGCTTGTCCAATCTACTGTTTGTTCCATTTACTGAATTTTTTATTTCTATGGCCACATTTTTAATTTCAATTTATTTTTGAAGTTTTTAAATATATACATGTTCTTTGTTCACTAATAGCTTATTTTTGCTCATTATATTTTCCATTATGAATTTCTGACCAGCCCTCATGTATTTTTAAAAGTCTTTTTCAAGCTGTTTTATTAATTATATTTCATGTGCTCCGACTCATCCAATCATGGATTTTATTGACCACCTTCCAATATTTTCATAGTTTATAAATTTGGTTTATAGGCACAGTTTGGATGCAAATATTGTTGTTTTTCTCTCTGATGGGGAAGGTGATGAATATATTTATATCTATTTTCTCCTCCATGTCTAGGATTTTCTACCTTCACCTGGGCCCCTGGACCTTCAGGCTCAAACCAGGTCCCATATGAGAAACTAGAAGTTCCTTCCACTGGAAGTACTCACAGATACAGTCACTGGGCCAGGAGATCCTCTTGGCCCACAACTGAAATGTACACAACTTCATACAAACTAAAGACCAGCAACTGTTCACACCAGCGAGAAGGAGCACATCCCAGGGCTGTTGACAAGACCTGATCTTGGCACCATTAGGACAGCTTAGTTTCATTTACCCCACCAGGCCTAACCTCCAAGCCTCGTCTGCCTCCATGAGAATCCAGAAACCATCAGGGCCCCATCACAGCTCTCAACTCCATATTTCTTTTCATTTCCCTGAAGCACAGAGAAGAGTGTCCTATATTTGAAGTATTGTGGAGGGTTTCTTGGATTTTGTTTTTTGTTTTTTGTTTTATTTTTGTTATATTTTTATCATCTGTCTTCTGGGAGGCAAAAGAGTTGAATGGTCTCAAAACATAAACTTTCAATCTCATTCTGACATGTTACTCATCCTTCAAAAACCAGAGGATTGTTCAGTCTCACCTCCCTCCTCTGGCCCATGATTTTTCCTCTGCTCAGGACACACACCCCTGCTTCTGCCATACCAGCTCCTCAAAACTCAGCTCAGCCTCTTCTTCTTTAAGAATTTCTCTATAATAATGTCCACCCTTTGTCCCTCACCCTCGACAGATCGTAAATGTCTTAAGCAGAGTTTGGATTAATTTCATTTCTCATCACCTCTTAAATTTCATCAGGAGTGCTTGATCAATATTTAGTGAATGCATACCTACTTGAGTTTTAGAAAATCCAAGTGCACAGGGCCTTATTTTGACTTTTCTAAAATCAGCCAGCAAAGCTAAAAATAAAAACTAAAACTAAAATAAATCTTTTCTTAAAGACATCCCAAATTTCTAAACCTATACTCAGATGTCCCGAAAATGCGTAAAGATTTTGCCATCTTCCAACTCCGTGAAACCCAAAGCAGCTTGTTCTCCTTGCCATTTCGAAAGATAAATAGGATTTGTGGAGAAATTATGCAAACTTTCCCTGGAAAATAAAAAGATTTCTAAAAAACCCACAGGCAAACTTATGAAAAGCCAAAATCAACTAGCTTCATTTTACATGCAGGACTTTCTACACCTCAGTATAAAATAATGCAGATGATTAAATCTCACTAAAATTCAAGAAAATCGAGGTACCACACCTCACCAAAGAATATTAATACATGCATTTATGTGTGCACATATTTATATATGTGTGTATGTATATGTGTACATACATAAGAACTAAAATAGAATCTTCATGCAACTGAGTTAATAAATACAAGAATGAGAGAATTCACAGAGTTAATATCATTTAGATAACTGGCACTGAGACTCTAAAGGTAGAAACACTGTATTATTCTCCCCAATACAACTTGCCCCCAAGACCCCATGAATTCGTTGTGCTCTCCTTGGGTTGGTCTCCCTCATCTTGATTAACTGGATAAGTCTCAGCTTTAATCTTATCTCCTCTGGGTAGTCTTGACTCCTGGCATACCCTTATTGCCTCTCCATCACATGTCTGATCTGTGTCACAATGTGGGCCGTCTAAGAGTTAGGACTGAGTGTTTTTATCTCAGAATTCCATACTCATACATTTTTGAAGAATGAATAATTGCATGAGAGAATGAATGAATAAAACCCATGAGTAGAACCACTCTGCAGTATTTTTTCCATCAAGGAAGGAAGCAATAAACAGCTCTGCTTTATCAAAGAGTCTTCTGCTGAACAAAATCTAAAGGGGTTTCAGCAAAGGTATTGATAACTTTCAGTGTGAACACCATGGCCCTTCTAAAATTGAAGTAGGCAACCCCCTCCCTTTAAAAAATCTCAACCATTTTGCTCCAGCAAATAAACACTCAAATGACATGTTTTTCTATTAAAAACTCATGGGCCTTAAATTTCTTTTTAATCACAGGATTTAGTATTATTACACGTGTTCCATTAACAGGCATATCCAATGAATTCCCTTTCATAAACACTAGTAAGTTCAGTGCAAACCAGCCAGGTGATTAATTTATAATTCTTGACACATTAGGGAGGTGGGTTGGAGGTAAGAAGTAGCAAGCAAGCCTAGGATGGACTGCCTTCTATGCCAACACCATGGACACACACAGAGAAGGGCACATGCAAACACCTGAGCACATGTACACACACACACACACACACACACACAAACACACGCCACCCGTGAACACCCACTGTGCTGAACTGGCATTGGCTCCAAATTTGACAAACCAATGCCTGAAGGCAAATAGCTGAGCCTAAACTGTTGCAGGTTCCTTTTCCCATAAAAATAATAATAACGAATAAAAATCATTGGCCTGTCGCCAGAGCCTAATGCAGCACAATTGCTAAATTCAGCATCCTTCTTCCCCCTACACACATACTCCCGACTTGTCCCACTGCCTCCTTCTTGCCTCTCTGGGCAGGTTTTTCTATTCAGAATAAAAAGTCAGTCAATAGCTGCTTCAATCCCAAATCCCTAAAGCATGTGACCTCCTTAAACCTCAGGGACAGAGAGTCTTTCTGCAGGAAGAACAACTTCACAAAGGAACCAAGCAGCCACTAACTTGCTGTGATTTTAGGAGCATCATTTCTCTTTTTTGAGCTACATGAGCACATGTCCACATGAGTAAATAAGAAGGTCAGCTGTGATGATTCCTTTCACTTCTAACCTTGTATGAAGCACTTTATAGCATGGACTCTAGCCAACTGATGGGATTCAAATCCCAGCCCTTCACTTATCTGTAAAATGATAATAGTGGCTATGATGATAAATAGATGATAAATAGTAGACAGACAAACAGACACAGCTGGTACTCCTAAGAATATAATGAGAATTCAATGACACATTTTATATGGTGTTTAGAAGACAGCTTGGCACATAGTCAGCACTACATAAAGGCTAGTTGGTATTCTGAAGATCATAGTATTATGAAAGGATTTCTGAAGACCACAGTATTAACACTTTCTGGCTTATTTCTTTATTTTTTGTTATGTTATGTTAGATACGTTATGCAGAAAACTGAAAAGAGTCCACACCAAAATTACTAGAACTCATAGTGCAATTCAGTAATGTGACAGGATACAAAATCAATGCACAAAAATCAGTTGTTTTCCTATACACTAACAATGTAACTATAGAAAGAGAAATTCGGGAATCGATTCTGTTTACAACAGCACCAAAAACCATAAGACACCTTGGAATAAACCTAACTAAGGAGGTAAAAGATCTGTTTCATCTCTTTATTTCACAATAAGGGAGTGATAAACAACAGCCAAGAACTTAATATTTGCTTCTGGACACACGAGGGGAGAGTTGTTGCACTGAATCCTTGAGACCCATAGTTCTTGGGTCCCAGGTCAGGTAGATCTGTGGAGCATCGCTGGCCCCACTGAGAGGATGGACTGAATGGAAGGAGAGCCACCATCAGGAAAAAAGCATGCTGGCAAAACGAGAGGAACTCACACGGAGCCTTGGCCACACAGTTTTGGCAGCATCCTGGCCTCTTCATCTCTCAATTTCATGGTCACCAAAAATCACACATAAAAAGCCCAGTGACTAAATGAATATGGAAATGGAATGTCTTGCAAACCTCTGAGATGTGGTCAGTCTGGGTCACCTTCAAGTTGCACGGTGGCACCCCAGGACAATGAAGATTGGTGTCGGTGACCTTTATTGGGGCACAGAAAGGGGAGGAAAATGATTATTTTAAACCCCTGAGCTACTGGTGCAGAAACCTTCACAGGATCTTAGTCCAAGACAGAAAAACAAACACAGTTAAAATTATTCAGTCTTCCAATATCCTAGTTACTACGGAGATTTCCTCCTAAATGAGTCACTGGAAACTGCTATTTAAAAAGCGAGCATTTATATTCCTTTTATAAAAATGTGAATGCATTGCTTACTAATAATAACAAGGGAACACATGACAACAATGTAAACTGAAGCAAGAGGACTGGGCAGCAGAATGGTTATCTTTGGTTGGTGCATGCACTCGAACCCAGTGACAACAGGCTCTCTCTTTCTTTTCCCCTCCTAACAGAACACTAAACCAAGAACCACAAAGCCAAGGATCTCATCCCCAGAATGTGCATTGAAGAGCTCTGTGTCACCAAGAAATCTCTTAGCTTCTTTGGGCTATGGCATCATGTGTTCACCAATAAGATAGATCCATTTCAGCTCTTGTACTATCATCCAGCAGCTCCCACATCCCCTGCCTGGAGAAGGTTTCCCCATGAGATGCTTCACACCCAGCATATACAAGTATCCACATGCATTCCTCAGAAGGGCAGACAGGTGTCCAGCAGGTGTCCCAGGAGGCAGGTAGGCACGAGAGTGCTCCATTATATCAATCTTTTTAAAATTACAGCTCCCCCATTGAATTGTAACTCCAATTATGAACCTTAGTAAGTAGTAATATATCATTATTGGCTCATCCATTTCAACACATGCACCATGCTAGTGTAAATGTTAATAATTGCGGAAAATGTATGCAGGGGGAAAGGGGTATGTGGGAATTCTCTGTACTTTCTGTTTGTTTATCTGTAAACCTAAAACTACCCTAAAAATAATCAATTAAGTTTTAAAAACAAAAAAATATTTTTTACACCTAATAACCTGTCTGGTCTTAGTCAGTTCAGGCTGCTGTAACAAATAACCATAGGCAGGTGGGATTGTCAATAGCAGACATTCATTTCTCATGGTTCTGGAGGCTGCAAGTACAAGGTCAGGGTGCCAGCATGGCCAGGGTCTGGTGCAAGCCCATTTCCAGGCTGCAAACAGATGACTACTCTTCATACCCTCATGTGGAGGAGAAAGGACGAGCTAACTCTGTGGTGTCTTCTTTTAAGGGAGCTCATCCCATTCATGGGGAACACTCATGGTATAATCATCTCCCAATATCACCTCCTCTACCATCACATTGAGGAATAAATTCCCAACATATGAATTTTAAGGACACACAAACATTCAGTCCTTAACACTGATCTTGCTCACAATGTTTATTTTTTTTTCCAGGGTACGCATGGATGATGCAACATTATTATACTTATGTTCCTCTTTATTGATGGTGTTCATCCAGTCCTAACATGAACACAATATGAAATGCAAGATCCATGAGGATAGAGATATTTGTATCTTATGTTCACTGATATATTCCCGAAGTATTACCTAGTGCATAACAGACAATAGAAAAGTGTTTTGGGGATTAAATCAATGAATGGGTGAAGGAGTCTCAAACTCTTTGGCAGACTGACAGAACAGAGAACCCAGGGGAGATGGGAAATAACCTGTAGGCAAAGGAAAGGGATGGGAAGACTTACAAGCTAATCAAGCCCCCCTTCCCACTCTCCACACCTATGAAATCAACAGTTAATAAGAACCACCAGTCACCTAGAGCCAACTGAACAGCCCAAGTCAATAGCAAGAGGCACACATTACTAAATGGTGGCCCTTTGGAGGCAATTTTAAAAATGTATTCATTTTTTTCAGCATAACAGTATTCAGCACCACACCCAGTGCTCCATGCAATCCGTGCCCTCTCTAATACCCACCACCTGGTTCCCCCAACCTCCCCCCCACCCCTTCAAAACCCTCAGATTGTTTTTCAGAGTCCATAGTCTCTCATGGTTCACCTCCCCTTCCAATTTCCCTCAACTCCCTTCTCCTCTCCATCTCCCCTTGACCTCCTTTGGAGGCAAATTTTAACCATGCCCCCACTTGAGGATCTGGCAGAAGCCCCGAGGTTGTGCTAAGAAGAGTGATTCCAACCCCCTGGATTCCCTGGAACCAGTGTGCATGGGGAAGACTATGAGACAAACCAATGGTGATGCTGAGGATGAGCACAAGTGCAGACTAAGGGATGAGATGCTGGGGGCTTACTCTAAGTGCTCCCTGTGGGTTTTCACAGGTAATTTTTGCAGCATCTCTGGGAGAGAAACTGTTATTCCCTTTGTAGCAAAGACAATATCAGGAGCTCTCCCTGCTGGGTTTTCTCCAATACAGGGGAAGGCCACACCTCCCACCACCACTTCTCTTGATTCAGCAAAGGAACCTATGCCTGGCTTCTGGTCAGTGCAGTGAAGGGATGTGCCCACTTCCAGGTGTGGCTCATCAGCAGCCATCCTTCTGCAGCCGTCCACACTCTCCTTCATCAGACAGCAAGTGGGGAAAGAAGGGAAGGAAGGAGGAAGGGAGGGAGAAAGAGCAGGAGGGAGGGAGAAGTGAAGAAGGGAGGAGGGAAGGAGGAGGGAAGAAAGAAAGACAAAAGGAAGGGAGGGAAGGAGGGAGGGAAGAGGAAGGAAGAAGGGAAGAAAGCTAGGATAAGAAAGAAGGAAAGAGAGGAAGGAAGGAAGGAAGGGGAAAGAAGGAAGGGAAGGAAGGAGGTATATCAACTCACTGAGAGTTCTTCTGTTACTGTGGCTGGCATTATGCAACCATTTTACAGAAAAGAAAGCAAAGACATAGTTGTAGCAACTTGCACTGGTTGGTATTGCAGCTGACACTTGAACTCTGGCAGTCTTGAGTTCAGCTTTATCCACAACAAGTGTGGGCTCTGGGGAGCCCAAATCCCTTCATGCAGTGGTGCAGTGTTCCCTGACAGCTGGTGAGCCCAGAGGCAACATCAAGGAACATCTCACACTCCCAGGAGGTGGAGGGGCAGAGCAAATAGGCTCTACAGAATGAGGTCTCTCAGGAATTCTGTGTCTATGCCCAAACTACATACTTAATTTTGAGACAGATGGTATATGGCATTTTCTGTTCATTAAATTCCTCAATATAACTTTATGGTAAGAATGCTTGTCTTGTATTTCATACAGTCCCAGGAGTGCTAGGAAAGGGGATTAAACCACCCAGCAACACTGCATGAAATTAATTAACAGGCAGAATTCACAAATGTTCACTACATTGCAGTACAGCCTGCGGAGGAAAAGAAGTTGGTGGAAATGGACAGTAGGTGATGTCTCTGGAAGGAGCACCAGTGCACACTCACACTGTGGCAAGTCTTGGGAAAGAGGAGTGTTTGCTGACTTTACTTCATTCAGTCCATCATCCCCACAACACTGTAAGAGAGTCATTATTGCCCCTGTCTATACAATAGGCACCATAACTGCATAAATTTTCTTCCCTACCTTAACTCACGCGGGGTAGAAAAGAAAATCAAGACCAGCTCTCACTGACAACAGACTTCAGACTTCAAGCTTATTCACTACAGCCCATGGCACCTCCACAAGATGGCTTTTAACCAAAATAATTTCTGATAGAAGAAAAGAGCCACCTGAAACGGGTTAAGGCATCTCCCTTCCTAGAAGTGTTCCAGTAAAACTGATTCTCAAGCCACTTTCTATAAAGCAAATTCACATTTCATGGTGAATCTCATAATTGGCAAAATGAGCTAAGCTGTTTTATGGAACAAGGTGGAAAGACAATAAGAGTTGATTTCTACCAAATGCTTACTAGGCACTCAACATATTATATGTGTTATTTTTGTCATGTTTCCAGAAAATCTATGGGATGTGCTGTTATTATCTCCATGTTGGCAGGTAAGAAAATGGAGAGCATCAAAGGATAACTCACATGCCTATAACCACACAGCTAGCCTCGTCCAGCATTGAAGTGTAGGTAGTCCGATGGCAGAGACAATGACACCAGAGGTTACTACCAGAGTACATGAGGGGCTCAGTTGGTTAGCATTGCCTTCAGCTCAGATCATGATCCCAGAGTTCTGGGATTGAGCCCCACATTGGGCTTCTTGCTCAGTGGGGAACCCGCTTCTCTCTCTTCCTCTGTCTGCTGTTCACTCCCTCTACTTGTGCTCTCCCTCTGTCAAGTAAGTAAATAAAATCTTTTTTAAAAATTCAATTTTTTGTTATTAACATATTATGTGTTATTTGTTTCAGGGGTACAGGTCTGTGATTCATCAGTCTTACATAACACAGCACCCACCACAACACATACCATCCCCAATGTCTATCACCCAGCCACCCCCTTCCATTCCCCTTCCCTATAGCACCCCTCAGTTTGTTTCCAGAGATTAAGAGTCTTTAATAGTGTTTAAGTAATCTCTACCCCCCATGCAGGGCTCAAACTCACAACCCCAAGATCAAGAGTCTCATGGTCTGCCAACTGGACCAGCCAGGTTCTCCAATCAACTTGTTTTAATCCTCAAAATAACTCTACTGTTACCCGTAATCATAGGTGAGCAAACTGAGGCAAGGGGAAATTAGGTAAGATGAAGTGTTCTGTCCAAGTCTACACAGCTTGTAAGTAATGGCATAGCCAGGAGTCAGATGCAAGCAGTTAGCTCTGGTATCTGCATGTGTAATGGCCACTATGTACTGTCTGATTCCAGGGCTTACTCGCATCACCAGTGACAACAATCGTTCTCTTGGCTAGAGGCCAGAACTGCATGAAATGAGGGTATCTGCTGTATTTAGTGGCAGCACAATTCCTTACCCTCCACCCCTGGTCACCTGCCTAAAATCTCCAATTCTGTACTGCTATGAACTAAATGTATGTGCCCTCACCACCAAATTTCTATGGTGAAGCCCTAACTCCACTGTGCCAGTATTTGAAGGGGAGGCCTATAGGAATAATTAGGATAGGACACAATCATGAGGATAAGGTCTGCAAGATGGTATTAGGGACTTTATAAGAAAAGACACTGGGGACGCCTGGGTGGCTCAGTTGGTTAAGCAGCTGCCTTCGGCTCAGGTCATGATCCCAGCGTCCTGGGATCGAGTCCCACATCGGGCTCCTTGCTCCGCAGGGAGCCTGCTTCTCCCTCTGCCTCTGCCTGCCTCTCTGTCTGCCTGTGCTCGCTCTCACTCTCTCTCTCTCTGACAAATAAATAAATAAAATCTTTAAAAAAAAAAAAAAAAAAGAAAAAGAAAAGACACTGGAAAGCTTGAAACCTGCTCACTCTCTCCCCAAACCCCATAACCATGTGAGGACCTAGAAAGAAAGGAGACATCCACAAGTCAAGAAGAGGGGTCTTACCAGAAATTGAAGCCGCTGGCACCTTGATCTTGGACTTTCCAGCCTCCAGAACTGTGAAAAATACATGCCTGTTATTGAAGCTACTCCATTCACAATATTTTGTTATAATAGACAAAGATGACTAATGTATGTATCCCTACCTACACCTCTTGAGAATTTCTCCTATACCTGACAACTTTGATTCCATCATTATTGAAGCTCTCAGTCTCCCAGAATTTAGTTCTATTTTCCCTTTTCTTGAATAGTTCCAGAAACATGATGAACGAAACAGGTTTGAAATGCATTTTGAAAGTAGCCACTAGAATAAAACCTCAACACACTTGTCCAGATGATGTCTCTCTCCTTCAGACGCACCAGAGTGGGAAAAGTGATCCCTGTGAGAGGACCCAAAATTGATGAAATTAAGGATATTTCTTGTTCCTACTTTGTATCAGTTATTTATTGCTGCATAACAAATTAATTTAAAATTTAAGAGCAACATTTATTATTTCATAAATTCTTTTGATCTAAAATCTAGGCCCAGCTTACCTGGGTCCTCTGGTCCAGGGTCTCATAAGTGTTGGCTAAGGCAGCCTGAGTCATCTCAGGTTCCTAGGGGAAAGGAAGGGCATACAGGGAGGAACCACTTCCATATTCACTCACATGACTTCCAGAGAGATGTTTCCAACCATATGAGCCTAGCCTTAGACCTATTCCCAACATATCTGTTACATCTCCCACAGTAAGAGCGGTGAAAGAGAAAGAGACACAGCAGGCACCCAAGGTGGAAAATACAGTCTCTTTGTAACCTGATCTTGGAAGAGATATCCCATCACTTCTATATTCTATTCATAAGAAGCTAGTCTGCAAGTCCAACTTACCCTTAAGGGGAGGGGGTTACATAAGAGTGTGAATACCATAAAGCTGGGATCATCAGGGACCTT
Organism: Mustela putorius furo; assembly: GCF_011764305.1. Classification (NCBI taxonomy): domain Eukaryota; kingdom Metazoa; phylum Chordata; class Mammalia; order Carnivora; family Mustelidae; genus Mustela; species Mustela putorius. The sequence continues at coordinate 19,674,294 of NW_025421273.1, forward strand.
TGTAGAAGCTGCCTACCTCATTCCCTACATTGACATTCTCTTGAAATTAGACTGACCTATAGTAATCTGACAGTTTACTATAGCATATTATGATGAGTTATCTATCAGATGAAAATCTCAACTCAAGTAATAAGACACTCAATTGAAACAGGCCTAAGCGATGTGGAAATGTAATCTCTCCAATAACTGCCTGGCTCTCTCCAATAAGCTTGCCAAACATGGACAAGCTTCAGCACTGGGTGATTTAGTGCCTCAGCCACATTGCAGAGCCTTCAGGGCATCCTCTGTCTCCTGTGACATGCTCTACACTCACTCTACCCTAGGGCTAGTGCCCTTCTCAGTCAAAGATGGCTGTCATCTGCCATCTTAGGTTCTCCAGACTTAATCCCCTTTCTTATAGAAGGGGCATGAAGTAGAACCTACACCATTTTTGTCTATCAAATTAGTAGTAGTAGTAGTAGTAGTAGTAGTAGTAGTAGTATAAAGATAAAAGGAGGTTTTATTAGGTCCTAAGGAGTGAAGAGTCCTGGGAAAGTCTTAATATTGGTTCTAAAACAAATTGAAGAGAATGTCAATGAGAGCCTTGAAGAAGAAGAAAAAAAATAGTGGTATGTGGTTCATGGTGTTTTATTTATTTGCTGTGGTGGTGAAGGGAAAGGAAGAGCTGGAATTATGGGTTGTTATTATGAGCTTACCTGATTTTTAATGACAGCTAGACATAATTCCTCTTGCTCTAATCTGTTTTCCTGAATTATAGCACTGCTTCTTATGACACTGTCTTGCTCTAGTTTGCTCACGCACTCTTCTCCTTTAGTAGATAAGTTTCTTGAGACCAGGGGCTATGTTTTATCTTACATGTATCCCTAACACCTACTACAGTGCTTCAACTAGACAGGGTTCTCTAGAGAAACAGAACCAACAAGGTGTGTGTGTGTGTGTGTGTGTGTGTGTGTGTGTGTATGGGTGTGTGCATATGTAAAGTGAAAGAGAGAGAGAGAGGTTATGAGGAATTGGCTCACACAGTTATAGAGGCTGAGAAGTCCAGACCTAGGAAAGCCAATGGTACAGTTCTCGTCCAACTCCAAAGTTTGAGAACCAGAAAATCCAATGGTAAAATTTCAATCCAGGTGTTAATCCAAAGGCTGGAGAAGACTGAAGTCCTAGCTCACAGCCAGTCAGGCAGAGAGAGAGAGAATTCTTTCTTATTCAGCCTTTTATTCTATTCAGTTCTTCAATGGATTGGATGAGGCCCACCCGAACTGGGAAGAGCAATCTGCTTTACTCAGTCTACTGATTCAAATATCTCATCAAAGACACTCTCACAGACACACTCAAAATCATGTTTAACCAATTATCTGGTGTCCCTTGGCCCAATCAACCATGGCATAAAATCAACCATGGCAGTGTCTGACACATATGTCAAAAAAAAAAAAAAAAAAAGATAAATTTGGTGAAAGCATCAATCCCACTCTACATCTGATCATTTGCTCTTATATTTAATATCCACTCACTAGACTATCTGGTTCCCAATTTAACCTCCCTAAGGTTTCAGATTTCCTTCTAGAAACATACTTGTGTCCTCATCATATGTACACTAGCCTGAGTCAGAACAAGGTAACTACAGTAATATGTACCATTTGGTGAGTGCTTTGTACATGCCACACACTGTGTTTAAAAAGTTGACTAATTTGATGTCTCTTTTATTGTCACAACAACCAAGTTAGAGCAGTATAATTACTAGCTGCCACTTAGCATATAGGGAAACTGAATCTCACACCTGGGAAATAGGCAGGTGATACTCTGAACTCCAAGACCTCACCTCAGAGCCAGGACGGTGAACCACTCCATTGTGGTGTCTCTACCAGGTTCAGGTTCTGTTTTGCCAAGGTCCACCTATTGTGAAAGTGTAAAGATGGGTGTGAGGAGAGAGGCAAAGCTCTGTGACCAGAGGTATGAAAGTCTTAGGGGGTCTCAGATTAGAAGTGAAAGTTCTAGAGTGAGGAGTAATAGACGTAGAATTTACTGTGCCTGAAAATACAAAGATTTAAGTTGGGAACTCACTACTCTAATAAGAGAAGGAGATACCAATCCCTTGAGTGGGGTGGAAAGAAAGGGAAGGATCCAGAGGACCATGAAGGGAAAGTAGTGGTGCTTCCTTCAGCAGTAAGATCCACGAAAGCAGCAAACAGCTACGTCTCTAGGGATGGCTTCCCATCAGCAGCAAGACTTTTTGAGCTTTTGGTCACTGCTCTTCTCCCTCACATGTGCTGCTTTGCTAGTCTTTCACACTCACCCATGGCCTGGGTGTGCATTATTAAACCTCCAGTGTGTAGATAAAGAAAATACCAGTTTTAGAGAAATTAAGAAATTGAGATTGAATGAATAGTAGGTTAATTGCAAGAACAAAGAAAGACATCAAATCTTGGGAGCACTTTTGTGAAGAGTGTGACATGTACATTTGTCTTTCAATACCCCAACTAGATGGTTCTTATTCTATGTCAATTTGAGGAAACATGGAGCCCATCTGTATTGACACACTGACAGCCTGAATGTCAGAGCAGGGACCAACAAAGGTAAGACAGTTTTGACAACAGTGTGGATAATGAACTAGGAAGGCAAAATTGTGATGCCCAGAGGAGAATGTCAGCTTTGGGGTCCAACAGACCCATGTCCAAATCTGACTCCTCTCCTTTAGTTAAATGTATGACCCAGGCAGCTTGCTTAAACTCTGTGAGTCTCCTAACCTGTAACTTGGGGTTCATGATGCTTCCCTTGTAGGATTACTGTGGGGATGCCCATCCTGTGTGAAGTGTCAGGTACAATGTAGCCACTCCCACATGGTAAATCTTATTGTTGTCCCTTCACCAGGGAGCCCTCAGCCATCTTGGCAGTGTCTGAGTCCCTTGGTCCATTATGACAGAATACCATAGGCCAAGGGCTTATCAGCAACCTCACAGCTCTGGAGGCTGGACATCCAGAATATCCAGTGTCTGGTTGCAGACTCCATCTTCTCTTCTTGCCCTGTTTCATCCTCACATGGTGGAGAACAGAGCCAAGGAAGAGGCTCTCTGATTACTCTTATATAGGCACTGACTGATTCCATCATGGGGCCCCACCCTTGTGGCCTCATGGGATTCTAATCACCCCCCAAAGGCCCACCTCATCATACCATTGCACTGGGGAGCAGTCTTCCACAGATGAAGAGGCCAGGAGGGGCAAACATTCACCCCATAACAGTGAAGAAGCTGGGGCTGTCAGAGTTTTGGAAACAATAGCAATAGGAAACCTTGTGTACACCTCTGTGTGTGTTTTTGTGTGCAAATGCATGTGCAGTGCTGTGCAACAAAGAATGACCACCTCTAATATCTGACCAGCAAGGCCCGACCTGGCAGCCTGTGGGGGACCAAAGCAGGGATTATCATCACAATTTCAGAAAACAATGGACAGAGGTGGACACAGGTGTAGGGAGCTGCCCAAGGTCTCAGATGGGAGGGCAGATCAATGCTAAGAGGGTGAGCTTCTTCTTCCAGCTCTTCAATGAACAGCACTTCCTCCAGGATGGGGATCTGAGATGCTGGGGAGGTCATGCTTCCCAAAAGATGGGATTGGAAGTGAGGAGGCAGAAAGAGGGAGGGAAAGAAGTGAGGGAGAACACCAGCTTCAACTCTAACTCTGAGCTATCCCAAGTTTGGAAGGGAGTCAGACAGAACCCCAGCCCAGCTCCATTACTGAGTAGAGCTTATTTGCACTAACAATGGACATGGTGCTGCCTCCTTCAAAGGGGTCCATAGCAAGCCTCTAGAAGGCTCCTATTGAAGGCTCCTACGGAAGGCTCTGGAAGGCTCCCTTCTCCTTCCATCCCTTTTCTGGCTACCTGTCATGAATGGTCCAGAAACCAGGGCACTGGCAAAGCCCCCTGCTTACGAGTGTTGTTCACTTCAATGACAGGGAATGGGGAACAGTCCCACTTCAGATACTGGCTCTTCCCCTTTCTCAGAGACTCAGAGCCGACAAACTGTCCAGCTGAGAGAGCTTCAGTGTCCTAACCTGGGAAAGAAGGGAAGGAGAGGGAAGAGATGGGAATAAATGAGATGATTCAACAGATGCCTAATCACGTATCTGCTGTCACGTCAGGCGCGACCCCCACGTTCCAAGAATGCAGAGATGACCAGCTCAGAGGCTGCCCCTGTCCTGCTGGTGTTCACACTCAACGTGTGAAATACATGGGCACTGCTTGGACTGCAAACACACAATCAATTCCCAATAGATTCACCTATTGAAGGAAGGTCAGGGGTCAACAGAAGTGCAATTACTTGCTTCCTCCCATTATATTCTCTCCCCCAGACTTGATCTCTTCCTGCTTTTAAGAACAGCTAGAATCACTTTTGATTTACATTTAGGACAATGAGAGGAATATGAAGTAATGGCAGAGGCCAATACAGTTAGCATATAAATATCTCTTTCAGCTCTGTATTTGAGTTTAGGACCCTACAACCCTCCATTCCCCCACCTCCAGCACATTTATTAATAACTAATTCCCCCAAAAGGAAATTCCTGTCTGTTTACTGGACCAAGGACACCACTGTGGCAGGGTTCAGCCAACTTTTCTGTAAAGAGTCAGATAGTGAATATTTTAGGCTTTATGGGTCAAGGAGAAAAATTCAGGATCTCATATAGTTACTTTTATCACAAGTGAAAAACAAATTTCCACAAGTTTTTTTTTTTTTTTTTATGAAATCCAAAATATCATAAGAATTGAGCAGGGTTTTTTTAATATATTTATGAAGAAAATACAATTCTTCAAGGGATGACATTTTACTTAATTGGTGTGCAAGGCCAATGTTCCCTATCACCCAAATCAATTGCAAATGTCATCTGTGAAATCAGATCTGTAATGTCATTTTACATATTTCATCTTTGAAAATGTATTCTCCTTTTGATTTGTTTTGCTCAGCTATTTAAAATGCAAAAACCAGGGACACTGGAGTGGCTCAGTTCATTAAGCATCTGCCTTCAGCTCAGGTCATGATCCCAGGGTTCTGGGATCAAGTTCGGCATCGGGCTCACTGCTTGGCAGGAAGCCTGCTTCTTCTTCTCCCTCTGCCTGCTGCTCCCTCTGCTTGTGCACTATCTCCCTCTCTTTCTCTCTCTCTAATAAATAGAAAAAATCTTTAAAAATAAAATAAAATAAGAAGCAAAAATCAGAGGCACCTGGGTGGTTCAGTCAGTTAATATGGGATTCTTGGTTTCTGCTCAGGGTCCTGAGAATGAGCCTCGCATGGGGCTCTGAGCTCAGCTGGGAGTCTACTTGAGATTTTCTCTCCCTCTGCCCCTGCCCCCCGCTTACACACAAATGCATACATACACACACACACACAGTCTCGCTTTCTCCAAAATAAATAAAATCGTTTAAAAAATAAAGTAAAATGCACAAAACATTCTTAGCTCATGGATCATACAAATATAGGCAGGGGTGTCCCACTCCATCTCTGCCTACTTTCCAGATCTTTACAACACAGTTGCAGGGCCTGTCTGTTAGATGGTGAGTTTCTGGTTAGAATGTTGGCATTTTCACTGCCAGCTTCGTGATGTTTCCTTTCTTGGTAAATAAACGTAATAAGTAACTTAAATAACTACTATTCATCTGGAAGGAAGGATGAAAGGGAAGGAGAGAGGAAGAAAGGAAGGAAAAGTATTTTTAAAGACCTACTATGTTGCAGACCCTGTGCTAAATATTTTAAACCTACTGTCTCGTTTAATCCTGATAATCCTCTAAAGTGTGTACTATCCCATTGTACAGATTAGGAAAGTAAAGTTCAGAGAGGTTAAGCGATTGCACCCAAGTCACAGAGCAAATGAGTGGCAGAGACCAGCTCCCCATTCGGGAAAGTTTAATTCTGAAGCCCTGTGTCCTGGTTCCTTGGAACCTGTCAAATCCACAACCCTAAAAGCAAGACATCCTGGTCATTATATTCTTGTTCCTAAATTTGTTGCTTTTGCAGATGTACATAGATACAGAAGCCACGCCGGGGCTCTTCCAATATTTTCCTTGAAAACCAAGAGAAAAAAACATTTTCAAGTTCAAGCAGCATGTCCTGGCACTGGGAAGTGTGTGAGAAGAAAGGGCTCTTTGTCGCTGGTGTTGCACCGTGGACGTAATCTCATTTTCAGCTAATCAATTCATATACAGTAAAAAGCCTAATGTGATTCCTCATTAGCCCAGGCTCATAAAGAAGCTGGTTTGGAGGTTGCACTAAATCCCAAAATGGCTGGCACCTCCCGCTTGGCAATTATCAAATTGACTGGCATTAATCATTTTTAATGGCCAATCTGTGTTGTTGTTGGTTTGGGGTTTTTTTGAGGGTTTTGTTGTTGTTGTTGTTGTTGTTGTTGTTTTTATTTTTATTTTAAAAAGAAAAAAAAGGGGGGGAGGGTTAGCCTTGCCTGATTACTGGTGTAAAAGAAAACAAGCAGGCTTAGTAAAATCTCATTTTTTAAAAATAGTGGGAGAGAACTGAGGGGAAGCAGGGAGCCTGAATCACTTGTGTCAGGTATTTAGCTGTGACCAGCAAAACAGACCGTCAAGAGGGGGCCTTTCAGTGGAGGCCTGCAGGGGGAGGCCATCAATGGCCCCTTTATTTGGGCAAGATGGATTATTTTAAATAAATTACAGAGCACTTTCGCTGAATAAACAGCGCCTCCGTGGCTGTGGTGTGCTGCGCATGCTTCCTTGTGCCACAGAAAATCCTAAGTGACTCTTGAGCGGGGCTCCAGCCTTTGATTCCGCTGATAGGACATGAGTCTTCAGGCCCGGCGCAGATGGTTTCAGGCTGGAAGGCAATGCCATGGAGAAGAAAACAGTAAACTTAATCCAGAATATAGACTTATAATATTTCGGAAAACCACAGGGATGGAGGATTCCCAAAACTGCACAAGGCTGCCTCAGAAGTGAGCCATCGGCTTGTCATTTTTATTTGCGTTTGATATGTTAAATGCCCCCCCCCCCACCGATGTTTACGGCATGGAAGCCCACTCAAACATTGCAGGGATTCTTTGGCCAAAGCAAAAGGACTTTCTCTGCCCCACGCACCCTCTCACGCCCGGCTCCCCTCCCCCAACACGCACACCCCTCCTGCCATAGGCCCTGTTAACTGTCCTTTCTTTGCGCAAAGGTCTCCCGTGAGAACTGCACCCAAGGAGAGATTTGTAAATCCTTTTTAAGAATTGTAGCACAATCTGACCTTGTTTTAGAAACAGGTTAAAGTGATTTATTATGTGAGGACCCAGAGTGACTACAGGCAGGAGTCAGGCTAATGCGGGGAGTAGGAAGGGCATTTGAGCCCTTCCCAAGGAACCTCGCCTCAGGCAGGGAGCCTGAATAAAAGGGATGATGAAGAGCTCTGAGCACAGGCAAATCAAGTCAGAAGAACAGGTACTCTATGTTTTGTGGGAGGGAATGGAGTATTAATTTTGACAGCTGGTATTACAGAAAGTAAAATGACCCTCATTTGCTAATATCCCCCAAATTGAACAGCAACAAGAAAGCAGCTACCAGTTGCCTTGATGAACAGCAACCAAGGGGGAGGGGGGAAGGGCAGGGGAGAAAGATGGATATAGTCAAGCCTCACAAAAATCATAGAATCTGGGCTTTCTCTTGAGAATTTCAACACATACTACTTTAATAAGGGACTTAACCACCCTCCCCCAAATGTAGCTGTGAAATTCTTCCCCAAAGGTGACACAATTAATTGCATTTGCAGTTAACACAATTAAAGTGTAGCTGAAAGACTGGCCTGCACCTAATAAATCTGAAATGTTAAAAGGGATAACCAAGTTGATAAATCATTGGGTTGCACCACCTGAGAAAGTATATAAAAACCCAAGGTTTCAGGAAAGGATGAGCAATTAGTAATGGATAACAAGCTGGCCCAACGACCTTAATGTTGATGTCACAATTATTGTGAAACCTTCTCTTATGGTTTAGTTTTGCAAAGAACTATAAAGGTTGCTTTACAGATGTTCTTTGCAAACTCATTGTTCATGAAATCCCCCAGAAGACAGTTTGCCAGCTCCTCAGACACAGTATGTTGGTCCTGAGCTCCTAATCTCTCTTCCGTAAAGCAGGAGGATTGAACTGGTTAATAATGATGCTTAAACTCAAAGAACTTGTCATGGGGAGAGGGAGAGAAGTAGGACATATACAAAAGAAAAATTAATCCTTTCAAAAAGGTGCCAGTCAGGAGCTATAAAATCTGTACAATGGGTATACTCATGGACAAGTTAAATCTCCCCAAGGATTAGACCCCTCATATACAAATGGAGAGAAGACTACCCAATTTAATATTCAAAATGTTGTTTTGAGGACTAAGAAAACAATACAGTGAAATTTGTAATAGTAGGTATACAATAAATATTCTGGATTTTTTTTTTAAAGAAAACAAATGCTGTGGGGGGAAAGAAAGCATGTTTGATAATGAGACACAAGTCTTATTCTGGGTTCTGGAGAACTAAGATGAGGTTTGTGGCAGCAACAGCTTGCTTCCAGATGATAGAAGATCTTAAAGACCAAACTGTGGGCTTTGTTTCAAGAGCAAAAAATAGTTATGGGTGGATTTTGAGTTTGTCAGTGAGTGGTATTATCAAATCTGGCATTATCACAGGAATCTTCCCTATACAGAAAAGGAAGGAGAATGTGGGGCAGGGACAGATACAGGTGTTTTATTGCAATTATATAAGAAGGAAAGAACTGAGTGGGGCCGTTTTTAATATGATAGAAAATGAAAGAACAAGATGCAACAGAAGGCAAAGGATAGGGGAAATTCAAATCTGATTTTGAAACTTGATTCTTAGAGGTTTGGATAAATTCATTCATTTATTGATTGACTCAAAATACATTTAATTAACATCTATTATTGTCAGACACTGTGCTAGAGAATATAAGCAAAGAAGAGTTCACATTCTGTATAGCCTATCATGCAAACCAATAAATCTGACATGTCTTATTATCCATATATACATATAATGGTATATAAGGTGAATACGAATGTAGTAGCAACATCAAACTCTAGAAAGGCAAGAAAAGCCTCCCAACAGTAAGGTGATGTTACAGCTAGATCAGAACTTTCCCTAGATAGAAAAGGAAGGAACAGCAGTCAGGCAGAAGGAACAACATATGCAAGAACACGGAGATGTGAACTTGAATGCTCTATTTGGGAAACTTGGAGAATGTCATTCTAGTTGGATGTTAAATTGTATGGTCAGGAAAATGAAGCTGGAGGGGTAGGTAGAGGCCATATCATATAGGTTCTTATGCATTATGGCAACAAGTTTTACCCCATAGGCCCCAAGTAAGCCAATAGAAGATTTCAGTGTTGTAAGTAGGTCAATGTCATTAATAAAAATGGAGGGCCTCCAGATGAAGAACTAATATCAAAAGACACTAAGTTTGATGTCAAACATGTTGAATTCAAGGAGATGTCCAAGTCATCTACATGGAAATGTTCAGTATATACTCATACTCACAGAAGTACATACTCATAGAAGTAACTCTAATCTTTGAAGAAGTGGTCAGGTTAAAAGAAGAATATTGAAGTTGCTACACAAAGGTGACTAATAAAGAGTTTAGACTGGCTTAGACATTCTGGGAGACTAAAGAGAAGATGATCCTGAACTCAGTCGTGTAGACCCCATGCTCCCAAAGAAGGAATATGAGTGAGAAAAGGAAAGACAGGAGAACTGCTCCCTGGAGAAGAAAGGAAGTCTGGAGAAGAAAACAAACAAACAAAAAAAATCAGCAAGTTCAGGATACTCAAAGGACAGACACAGGGTAATAGAAGCAATTCAAACAACCTGTAGTTATTGGCATGGGGAAAGAGACTATAAGAAATAAGGCACAAAAAGTAAAAAACGTTTTTCCCCTTATGAAACTCAATATTTAGCTTGAAAAGCAAGGTTAATCTTCTTTCTAAAATAGCAAATAATAAAAGACAAGATAAAAGTCACTCCACAGTATGTGGGACATTTCATAAAAGCTATAGAAAATATGAGGAGGACAGATTTTAATATCAGGAAAGGGTTTGTGGATGGGTTTGACTGACCTTGGCCTTGAAGGACAGCAAAAACCTGGCAGGAGAAACAGGATTACAATAGGCTATTCTTGTTGGAGGAAATTCCTGAGCTAAGGCTGAGAGTCAGGAATGAGCGGGGTGTTTTGTCAGGACAGCTAGAAGCCCAAACTGTCGGGCCAAGAATCTGAATTTGTAAAGAGGAGGAAACAAGATAGGATAGGTTGGAATGGGATTGAATATGAGGGCCTTGAAAGTCAGGTAAAGAAATTTGTGTTTGTCGATCCAACCTTCAGTAGAAAGAGACAGTTGAGCACATAGCCTCAGTCCCAGTTCTGAGCCAGCTCAGAAGCTTCCATTCATTCATTCGTTCATTCACTCTTCCACTGACTGAGTAATAAGTTGGATGCCAGAGATGCAAAGATCAGGAAGGCTCAAGAGACCAGATCAACCCAATTCTTCCTTCCCTGACATCCCAGGTAAGACACCACACTAAGACTTAGGTCCACAAAGGCCACGACAAGTCAGACTGTCATCAGTAAGATCCCCTATAACTGAACTCCACCTGTACCTCCTTGTAGCAACCATTTAGGAACCCTGGAGCTATTTTCCCCATTTTTTTTCATGATATTAGCTTCTGGCTTACTGCCTCTCTTTCCAATATGGTGGTTGTAATTCTTGACAGTTATCCTCACAAATAATCCTTCTATTAATGTGACCTCTCAGTGCCCTGGCCTTTCCCCCTACTTCAACTACTTCAGTCATACTTGAGAACCCATTGTGATCAATTATTGTCACTTTGTCCTAATCTCAATTTCCCCAACCCTCATCTCCAGTGATTCTTCTGTTTCCCCAGTTCCCTTCTTGCCTGACTCAGATTCCAAAAGCCATGGAAGAAACTGTCAATCTCCTTGCTTCTATCTGTTCCATTATACCTGCTAGAAAATCCCCATGAGATTGAATTCTGGTTCTGTGCTGGGCCGTTGAATGTGATAGGCTAGAGAAAACACAAACCCAAGTGATCAGTCTCACCCTGAATGAATGACAACGATTCTCAATTATGTTTTTAATGCTACCTGGAAAGCCTATGACATTTCCCTGTGACATCTGTTCTCCCATTCCCTGCTGTATCTGCTTCTTGCTTCTGAAATCCCAAAATCCTCTCTCAAATGATAGTCTCAGAAATCAGATATGGGTGAGATTAAAGGTGGTATTCACTCTGTGGCAAAACTCCTCTCCAGCTGTGAAACAAAATAAGTTACATAACCTCAAAACACAAAGACAAGACAGGCATAGTATAGACATTTCCATTCCAAAAGCTTTGGAAGGGAAAAAGTAATGACAGGTTCCATGGAAGTCCAACTTAGAAAGACAAATACTATTAGACCTTAAGGCTGGAAAATAATCCTCCTTGACTCAAGGTTCTGCCTTCTGGACCCACTGGAGTAGCTGTCCCACCCTTAAGACTCGCTAGCCCCATTAGGTAGGAGTCACACCCCACAGCTCCTGGTGGCCACTATCTGGCCTGCTGAAAACAAGAAGGCAATGTTGGTGATCTCTGAATCACCTTCAGAGTTGTCCTTCCTTTGTCTTGAAGAATAGCACACACTTCAGCTAAATGGTTCTGTGGTCCTCTCCTGTAGAAACTAAGAAGTCCAACACCATCTTCTATTTTATGCTGTTTCTGTCCTCTTCAGCTCAATCTGGCAGTGTTTCTACTGCAGTGGTTAATTAGATCCATGGTTCACACCCATACTAATCTCCTTAACAGATGACCATTCAGCCCCTCTCTTGGCATTCTCTATAATATGGCACTTTTCCAAATCTTAAATTCTGGCTCTTTTTGCTTAACAATTTCTTCCTCAATTCATTTCTCTCTTCTCACATTTTACCAGAAGCAGTCAGGAGGAACCAAGCTATACCTCCAACACTTTGTTCTTCTAACCCAGTATCACTGCTCCCAAGTAACACCTTCCACAAAACACTAGAACGTGAATACAGTTCAGCCACGTTGTTTTCCATTTGATAACAAGGATCACTTTTCTCCATGGTCCAGTGACATGCTCCTTGCTTCCACCTAGGACCTCACCAGAATGGCCTTGGCCATCCAGATTTCTAGCAATGTTCTGTTCATGATCACTCATGCATTCTCTCAGGAGACAGAAGCCCTGTTGTAGCTTTCTTCTCTACTTGCTGAGTTCCCACCAGAATCTCTATTCTCAGTCCCTTCATGGCAGCTATGGCTTTCTTGAGCATGCACTGCAAAACCCTCCCAAACCACTACTTCCTACCTACTTCCAAAGCTGCCTCCACAGTTTTAGGTGGTTCTTACAGCAGCATCCCACTCTCAGTACCAATTACTGTCCTGGTCTGCTTGGGCTGCTAGGACAAATACCATAGATTGAGTGGCTTAAACAACAGACATTTATTTCTTACAGTTCAGAAGACCAGGGAGTGCAAGAGCAAGGTGCTGGCTGATTCAATTCTTGGTGAGGGCTATCTTCCCATCTCGTAGACAATTACATTCTTGCTATGTGCTCATGTGGCCTCTTTTTGGCACATACATGTGGAGAGAGAATCTCTCTATCTTCTTCTTTAGAGGGCAATAATCCCATCATGAGGGTCCCACTGTCATGATTTCCATCCAAACCTATTACCTCCCAAATGCCCCAACTCCAAATACCAAATAGGGCTTCAACATATGAACTTGAGGGGGAATGGGAACAAGCATTCAGTACATAACATAATAAGGTATTTTATGTCTTATTTCACTGAAAAAAATAGACATAATCATAAAAAAAACTTCCACACACCCTGACCAGATCCACCAATCTGCTGGAATATATCCCCAAGTATTCCGGTTCCTCCACCCATTGCAAAAATGACCTGACCACATGCCTAGCTATGGTCAGGCTAGGCTTGGGACATTTCCTCCAGGAGGTAGGGTAGGGAAGATGGGAAGATTTGTCAGTGAGGGAAAAACATATCCAGGCACACAGACATGCTGGGTCTGTTTGGGGAGTTCAGAGGTTGGAAGGAAGGGGCTGGTTAGTTTGATTGCCATATGCCTTGGTGCCTTCTAGGCCCATGGAGGACAAGCAGATATGTGTTGTGAAGAATGGCAAGACTCTGGGCAAAATGGGGACTGCACCAGCATTAAAGTCTAATGACATTTCAAGCCCCAGCTTTGCCACTTACACTGGCTATTCTAGCAGAGTCTTTCTACCTTGGAGCACAGAAACACCTCCGTTAGTCTTGTTCACCCTGGTTCCTTAATTCCCAGTGCCCAGCACAGTGCCTCAACACATAGCAGTGGTGTTAAAGAACGTGGAATGGTATCTAAAATCACACTTGGGTTGCACTTTTAATGCCACTAGCTGTGTAACTAGAGGCAAACTAGCAGCTGGTCTGAGCTTTAGTTTCCTCATCCATGGTACAGGGCTAATGACAGTATTTCCCTTGTAGGGTTGAAGGATAAATTAGATCCCATGTGTAAGACATTAACACAGTGTCCAACTCACAGTAGATAACTAATAAGTGCTAGGTAATGCTATTGGGTTTTATTTCAAGGCTCTATAATTATACTTTGTCATCAATTTTTTTCCTATAATGCAGCTTTCATGAGTTCTACCTACTTCAGTGAGCTTGGAGAACAAATGGCTTATATGTAAATAAGTTGAGTCTGACACATAATAAGACCTTTTTTATCCTGCCCCACCTACCATGTTTTGCAACTTAGCCATGGTGCAGTGGCTAAAACCAGCCCTGCGTGGGTGGCAGGCTCTTGCTCTGGCCCCTCCCTGCAAAACAAATTTTCCCATCTCTCCTTTAGGAAGGTCCCTGCTGTTCTTGTTCTTGCTTTCTTCCTTTCTTTTGCTGCCTTGTCTGAGCACCAGCCTCACGTGGGGGTCTTGCCTTCAGCTCTACTCTGGGCTCTAAGATTACTGTTTTCATTTCCCCGACTGCTTGGTGACCGCGATGTGGCCCTCAGGGTGAGGGAGCCCGGGAGAGGGTGTGACCAGCGGGGATTCTATTAAAACACAGAGCAGTCATGCAGACCAGGCTGTTTGGCTCCTTCCCGCCTGCTCTGGCCACCCCGCCCCCAAATATGATCATAACAGCACAGAGCTATAAAGTTGCTTTTCATAGCACACATTGCCCAGCTCCTTAACAAAGTTCCGACTGTCAAGAAGAAAAGGAGGACATTGTGAAGAGGGGATTAAAGGAAGGGGTGATGAAGAGAGGCAGTGTGGTACAGTAGAAAGATCCCCACCCCAGGAAGCAGGACCCTATGATTCCTGCTGCATTTTGCAACAAGCTTACCCTCTGATGGGAGGCAAGTGCCTCCTTCTTGGGCCTCAGTTTCTCTACTTATAAAATGAGGATTTGGGTCTAGATTGTTTGAATGTCGCTTCCGGCCTCTGGATGGTGGTAAATACTTCAACCCAAGCAGAAAAGGAAGATGTGAATGCCTACTCAGATCACAACCTGCTGCTCCAAAGTACAGCTGACCTTTGTACAACGTGGGTTTGAACTGCGCAGGTCCACTTACATGTGGATGTTTTTTGATAAACACAGTACAGTACTGTGAATGTATTTTTTCTGCCTTATGATTTTCCTAATAACATATGATTTCCTAGAAACATAGGATTTTCTTTCCTCTAGCTTAATTTATTGTAAGATATATGTAATATATATTAACCCATACAAAATATCTGTTAATCGACTATGTGATTGGTAAGGTTTCTAGCCAACAGTAGACTAATAGTAAAATTTGGGGAGAGTCCAAAGTTATACATGGATTTTTGATTATGCAAAGGTCAGTACCCCTAACCCCCATGATGTTCAAGGGTCAACTGTAATTGAGCTTTTAACCAGCCCTGGGACTGGAGGTCTGGAATGGAGACAACAAGCCATGAATTTTTTTTTTTTTTTTCAATGTTGAACAAAATTTATTCATTAATTTAACCAACAGTTTTTTTTTTTTTTTTTTTTTTTTTTTTTTTTTTTTTTTTTTTTTTTTTTTTTTTAAGCCATGAATTTTTGAACCAGAGACATCTGGGCCATCTCAATCGGCCTTGCCTGTCACTGAAACACTCGGATCATTTTGGGGCTTGTTCATGTTGGGCACCAGCCCCTCAAAGATGTTAGTAAACATCTACTAACCCATAAAAGATGCTGAATGAATGTTCATGGAATTCGTGGATGAACACATGGAGCAGGATGGGGCGAGGTTCTTTATCATCACTCATTATTCATTCACTCACTATTTATGGAATGATCATTATGTGCAAGAACCTAGAGATGCATTAGAGAACAAGCCAAACCAAGACCCTGCCCTCATGGAGTTTACATTCTAATAAAAAGACAAAGAAAATATATGAATGCAAAAACAATTACTTGCTTAACTTAACTTGCTTAACTTTGGTGTTAAGTGCTAGAAGAAAAATAAAGGAGAGTGAAGGGAAAGGGAATTAATAAGGTCAGGTGCCATTTTCCATACAATGTGATCAGGATAGGACTCTTTAATAAAGTGACTTTTGAACAGAAACCTGAAAGAAGTGACAGAGTAGCCAAGGCAATATTTGGGGAAGTTCCCTGCCAAGAAGAAATGGTAGTAAATACAAAGTCTCTGGGTAGGAGTCCTTTGCACTTAAGAAATAACACAGGGGTCTGTGTGATTGGAGCCTATGGAGTCACTTAGGGGCCCATGAATGATGTCAGGATTGGTAGTGGATGAAGATTATCATTAGGATTTGAACTCTAACAAAGATTGTCATCCAGGAGGACAGTTTGTCAGTTTGACAGATAGGATGTGATATATTTTAAAAGGTAAACATTGTCCCTAGGAATTGGCCAAAGTGAAGCAAGAATATCAGTAGGGAGGTCAATTATTAATGAAATAATCCAGGAAAGAAGTCCTATGGAGTTAGACCATTATAGGGAGGTAGAGATAGTAAGAAGGGATCAGATTTAAGACATACATTGAAGACTGAGCCAGTTCAATTAGCATCTACCTTCTACTACTACCTCTTCAGATGTTGCTAATGTCTTTCTTCCACTAGATGGTAGGTTCTTTGAAGGCAAGGGTTCTGTGTCAAAGTTCTGTGTCACTTCTAAATCATATTTGTTGAACAACATGTAGGCACCCAATAAACTTCTGTCTGTTCAACTCAGTTTAATCAATGTTTATTAAGCATTTAGCTCCAACTTCATCTCCCACCTCCCATGACCCTGCATCACATCCTCAATTCATATGAAACTTGTTCTATTCCTCAAGCCAAGTGGCTTCCATAGCTTTGGAAGAAGAGGCTGGAGTGGCTGGTAGAGTGGGACATAGGGTTAAAGAAGGATTCGTTTTCTTCCTTAATGATGGGAAAGAAATAAATATGTTTAAAAACTGATAGAAAGTATCTGAGAAGAGGAGGAGATGTAGAGACCATCAGGGAAGGAATGAGTATAACAGAAAAGTCCTGAAGAAGCTGAAAAGGCTGCATGGGAAGACTGAAAAAGAAAGAAAGGCCAAGTCTGCATGCTAGTTTTCAGGATTTATGATAGAAAATGAGGAGTGGTCTCAGACCATTACTTTTGTATATGCTGAGCCTGAGAGTATAGGTAGAGGTTGAGATTTTTAAAAAGAGGAGAATATTCGAAGTAATTCCTGGAGGACAGACAAGAAACCTGAAAAACAAAGCAGCATGCAAGGACTGGGCAGCACTGAGGCATCTGCTGAGAGGTCCATTTATATTCGTCTGTAGTGGTCTTAATCTGCAAAGTGGAATGGATTTGACCTAGAAAGAATTTCAGTTGCCATATTGGGGCACAAGTAGAGCAGATGATTGGAATCCTGCAGGGTCCATTTGTGATATGTGTATGACAAAAAGATAATAGAGTAATGACACTAAATTTCAGGGAGTTGCTGAAGTGATGAACTGTGGAATCTATGCCAATAGGGATGAGAGGAAAGACAAGGGCAGCAGAGAATGTAGGACAAGAAGAGGGTAGATGAGCTGGAGAACCAGAAAGTTGAGAGCAAGCAAGTGACAGAATTGGAAGGAAAGGAAAGTTGTGGTCAGAGAGTGGGAGGTGTGAATTTTATGACTTCTGAGGTGGAGCAGCTCCAGAAACTGACCAAGTCCAGGGTGTACCCACAAGAGTGGGTGAATGAGGTGGCTTGTAGGGGAAGCCACCAGAGGTGAGAAGAACAAGGGAGAGAGAGAACAGGGTTGAGTGGCTCACATGTGTCAACACAGACGACCTCCTGGGTAGTATCAGTGCATGGGAAGTCAGGGGATGCGAAGACAGACGTCAGCTTAGGCAAAGAATGAAGGAATGTGTCCAGGAAGTAAGCTGATGAGTTATGCAAAAGGGCCATAGAGGGGACCAGTGAATCAGAAAGTGCAACAAGGGACCTGAAATTATGTTTACAAATGCCTTGTTCAGCCCATATGCAAGAGTGGACAATATAACCCTGGACCCTGTGAGGAGCCACATCTAGGAAGAAAAGTTGTTGAAGACATGTGAAAATATGATCCACATATAAATATGTAGGCTTCCTTGATCAGACTCAGGCCATAGGAAATAAAACTTTTCTGAATTACCTATATCACAAACCAGAGTCTTTCACTGGTCTCCAAAATGTAAGTGTTGGGGGAAAGGGAGCATTTAAGTGTCAACTTTAGGAGCCATTTTATAATCTGAATTCAATTGGATGAACTAGACCTACATGGAAAGTGTGTAGTTTATGTATGAAATGATTGGAAGCCAGTTAGCCAGTGAACATCACTGCAGTCACTATACTGGGAATTCAAGCAAGAAAGGCATCAAGGGAGACACGAAGTTGGCCTGGAGAAGACTGGGACATTGCTGGAGGGGATGGAGTTGATCTGAGCCTTGAGGGACATCCAGGCTATATAGATATGAGGGACAGGGAGAGATTCTAGGCAGAGTAAATATAGCAACCATTTGTGACGAGGCAGGAGCTACCAGTTATGAAAAGTACTTATTAGAGGACTCGATAGAGTTCCCAGACCTTCTGCTTGGCTTAGAGCCTTATAAAATCTCAAAGAAACTTCAAGGTTGAACTGAGACCTTTGAGGACTCATCTATAGGATTGTGGACTTACATTTTAAGGAATAGGAAATCATGGGTGGATTTTGAGCAGATGTGTAACACGAACAGAGCTGTGTTTCTGGAATATTGGCCTGGCAGAAGTGGGTGAGAGGGGCACAGGAAAGAATTGCCTCAAGGAGACCATTTACAAGACCACTTTGGTTGCCCAAGAGAGAGGCACAGATGCCTAAATGGGGAAGAGAGTAATGGGAATGGAGAGAAGAGAGCAGACAGGATAGATTTTTTTTTTTTTTATGAAAGTAGACACAACAGGACTTGAAAGCCAAAATAAATATGAGCAATCATCACAAAGCATGCTTGCTGCATTATCGGTCAAGCACTACTGAGCATTTTTCAGAGGCTCTCAGAGATTCAACACAAAGATCTCTGACTCCAACTAAAACCAAGTCAGCTGTTGACATCTTAAAAGAAGAAAATCAGACACCAAAAAGGGAAATTAACCTTTCCCTCCCAGAAGCCATAAACAGCATCCAAATGTGGCAGAGAATGAAACCACCGGCCATGTGTTTAAAAGAAACATGATATCATTGGCTAACAGAGACAAGACCCAACCAGGAAACAGACTCCAGTATTAAAATTCTAGCACACGGGACTTTTGGAAAACAAAAAATAGACACAGTGGGATAGAAAACCTCTATCTCAACGTATGAGGCCTGGAGAGACATGATCTATTGAGCTACAGCCCAGAAGGCAGCTGGGAGGGAGGTGAACAAAACTGGGAAACACTCACCAGAGGAAAGGTTATTGGCCACCAACGAGCAATGACACAAAAGAGATTCAACATTGCTGCTTCAGATAGAAGCAAGGAAAACAAGAATACAGTCAGTAAGGGAGTATCATTTTCTTCAAGTGAGGCCAAGCTCCTGGAAACCTTTCATGGCTATCACCATGCACCCTTTCACGGCTGTCGCCATGCCCCTATCTCAGTGCTCTGCCCTGCTAGGAAGGTCTATGCCATGGGCATGTGACAGAAACACCCTGTGAACTTTAGAACCCTCATCTGCAAGAGGAGGATGGTCATTTCCATTTCACTAGGCAGGAAATGAAGTCACATAAGACCTATGGGTGACTAATGGGCTTGTCCAAATTGACTTTGTCGTTAGAGTCCTCTCTCTTTTTTCCTTGATGAATGTGGCTAAAGGTTCATCAATTTTGTTTCTCTTTCCAAAGAACCAGCTCCTGGTTTCCTTGATCTTTTCTGTTGTTCTTTTAGGCACTATTTCATGAATTTCTGCTCTAATCTTGATTATTTCCTTTCTTCTACTGGCTTTTGTCTTTGTTCCTCTCTTTCTGGTTCCTTTATGTGTAAGATTAGGTGTATTAGAGATTTTTCTCATAAAGTTTCTCATAAACTTCCTTCAGAGAATGGCTTTTGCTGAATGCCAAAGATTTGGGACTGTTATGTTTTCATTTTCATTTGTTTCCATGTATTTTTTTTTTATTTTCCTTTTTGATTTCTTGTTAATCTGTTCATTGTTTAGTAGCCTGTTATTTAACCTCCATGTATTTGTGTTTTTTCCAATTTTTTTTCTTGTAATTGATTTCTAGTTTCATACTCTCATGGTCAGAAAAGATGCATAATATGATTTCAGACTTCTTGAATTTATTAAGACCTGTTTTGTGGCCTACTATCTAATCTATCTTGGAGAACATTCCATGAGCACTGGAGAAGAATGTATATGGTGCTGTTCTTGATGGAAGGTTCTTATATCTGTCAATAGTTGCTTTATGTACTTAGGTGCTCCCATGTTGGGTGCACAGATATTTACAATTGTTATATCTTCTTATTAGATTGTCCTCCGTATCATTATGCAATGTTCTTCTTTGTTTCTCGCTACAGTCTTTGTCTTAGTCTTTTTAGTCTGATATAAGTATTGCTATCCTGGCTTTCTAATCACTTTCATTTGCATGGTGTTTTTCCATCCCTTCCCTTTCAATCTGCATGTGTTTCTAGGTCTGAAGAGAATCTCTTAAATCAACTTAATATAGACTGCTATACTCATAAAATGTATATATGAACCAAATGGTAATTACAAAACAAAAACCAATAATAGATACATGCAAAAAAAAAAAAAAAAAAAAAAAGGAAAGAAAAGAAAAAGAAAGAAAGAAAGAAAGAAAGGAACCCAAACATAACAATAATGAAAGCCATCAATCCACCAGGGAGGGGAAAAAAAAAACATAGCAGGGAAAAGAGCAAGAAAAGAAGACAAGAACAAAGAAGAATTACAAAAGCAACCAGAAAACAAGTAAGAAAATGGCAAAAGCACATATCAACCAATAATTACTTTAAATGTTAATGGAATAAACACTCCATTCAAAAGACACAGAGTGACTGAATGATAAAAAGCAAGGCCCATCTACATGCTGCCTACAAAACTGACTTTGATTTTTGGTTTATTAAAAACAATTAGAATGAGAGTGATTCCCATTTGATATTTTGACATGACAGCTCTCAAATGACCCTTAAAGTGGTCTCTTTTCTTCTGGAAAGGACCACCAGTGGGAGCCCTAATGGGTCATAGAAATGCAGAGAAGAGGAACCTGAGGGAAGAGAGCACTCCCTGGGAGCTTCTAAGAAGGGTGTAACTTGCTGCCACAATTTTTTCCTCCTCTGGGTACTGTGTAAGTTTCTTGAAGGCCAGAAACTTCTTTTCTTTGCATCTTGAACATCATCTAGAAAAATGTCAGCACAAAATAGACCCTAAATGGGTGTGTATCCAGTTGTTACAATAAACTTCACTGAGTTAGGAGTCCCATGTATATATTCAACATCCAGAAGAATGCCTAACCTGGGGTGGAGACCCTCAGTGAGTATTCCTTAAATAAACAAATGAGCAGAACCTGACGTTAGTCAGGACTGCATGTGTTAATATCTGAAAGTCATGGTTAGAATAGACAACACTCTATGGTCCAAATTTAAAGATACATATTCACATGATTTCTATGTAATATTCAAGCCAAACCTGTTTGCACCAAAACATGTGCACACTCACATGTAACCACTGTTCCCAGGCATAAAGGTCAATGTTATATTAATCCATTAACTTTGTTTTATTGCATTTGAATGCATCGAATTGGAAATAGTGATGTTCCAGAAAATTAAATAATCAGAAATGGCAGCTATTTTTCTGCAAAGCAGGCTCCATGCTAAGTGCTGTATGGATAATCTACCCTGGAAAACTTAAACAACAGTCTTGAGAAGTCTTTACAATTTGTATCCCCATTTTACAGAGGAAGAAGCTGATACTCAGAGGGGTTAAGTAATTTGCCTAGAGTCACACAGTTCAAATGCTGACCTATATTCTCTAATACCTCTTCACATGGTATTAGAAAACCACTTATAATAGCACTTTCCAGGCTTCTCTTGTCAAGACGGTGGAAACCACAGCGAACAACTTTCTCTGGTTCCATCCCTTTTAATTGGCTGCCCTCCATTTCTGGTGCACCTGGCCTGTGTTCATCCCAACAGTGTCAGGTGCATAGGGACCTAGAAGATTTTGAGATACAGCAGACTACAGCAGGCCTGGCTTCAGGCCACTGGAGTGGAAGCTACAGGTAGGATCCTGTTTCAACCATCAGCCATGCAAAGAACCTGATGCTGGCTGCACTTCACTAACAGCTCAACAGTCTCCAGTTGTTTTCTTAATGACTCGCTAAATTTCCTCTGAAAGGCTCGATGGCTCCATTCTACAGCCCACACTGATAGCACCAGGACTCCTGACCCAAAGAGAGATCCCAGTCCTCAGTCCTTTGTGAGCAACTAGCACATCTCCAAAGTAATGAGGCACCCAGGGACACAAGAAGGCCTTAGCCAGAACTTGGTTGTGGCCAGGACCCCTGCGCAAAGGGCCATGGAGGGACTGCAGTGACCTGAGCCCAGAGCATCTCTTTCACAGTAGAGGAAGATTCCTCCCACTGAAATCTGCAATGGAGAAAGCAAATAAGGACCAAATGGATGGGATTGAAATGAGAATGGTGTCTGGATCTTCACAGCAACATCCCTTTAGGACCCCACATTGTTCCCCAAGGCATTTTCCTAGAATCTCTATAGCTCCTCAGAGAGAGGTTGCAGAACATGGCCAAGTCATGCAGCTAGCAAGTGCTAAGCTCAGAGCCCAGTTCCCAACACTCAGCTCAGGCCCAGCTATCATATAGAAGTGAAAAGAATTCTTTCATTACTGGCTGATTTTGTTTATCCTATTCTCGATCACCATGGGATACAATTGTTGAAATGAATTTTACTGCCTTCTAAAGCAATCTCATTTGTAGCCTGGGGAGATATCATGATTTGGTATTTGTACCAAGGGAGAATGAGGTAGGATATGGTGAGTTTTCACGACATCCTCTAGAAGCAGCAAACATACAACCTCTTCCCCTTTGAAATAAGAAATTAAAGGTTTATATGTGAGATTTTTCTTTGTCGGGAAAGCTCTCTCTCCTAAATCCCCATGTATCAGTAAGACTGTTTCTTCCTTTTAGACTATACTTCCCCAGTGAAGCCATCTGAGAGACACATCCCAGTCTTAGCACTCTTTACAATCTCCTAATTATGGGCTGCCAACATTCATCCCCGATACACGGTAACCTCTGGTAAGTGGAGAATTGGGGTTCTGTGTATCAGTGCAGAGCATTGAAGACCAGAGTTTGCACCACTAACTGAATGTGTTGCTTTAATAATGCTCACAGTTTCACAAAAATGCTGTCCGCTCTGCAGCCACACATTCTTTTCTCTTGTGGAATAGATTTCTAGAATCTTAATTAGTACTGAGTCGGAGTCCTAGTTCTGACACCTCCTAGCTGTGGGGTCTTAGCCAAGCCACTTAACCTCCCTAAGCATGTTTCCTACTTCACGACATGGTTCTAACAAGCTGCAGTGTCAGACTGAAGACAAGCAATCAAACACATATCTTATCTGATTCATGGAAGTACTCAGAAGGGCAGCTAGCATTTCTTTCTACTAGAAGATAAGCTTTTATTCACTATTCCATCACCAGCAACTAGCAAGATGCTTGGTAAATGTTTGTGGCAGTAATAATTGCTTAACAGAGTGACTGAGTGAACTAATGAAGTAATGAACAGATGAACAGATTAACGATTATCAAGCATAACCTCCCATCCAATTCAGAGCAGGTCTTTGAGAGCACTCCTGAAGGGTGGTCATTTGGTGTCCAGTGGAGCATGCTCACCAGCTTACTACTACCAGCTTGAGGAAGCATATAATTAGAAAGACAAGCATGGGATTGCATAGAAATGTCACCAGAGTTCACTATCTTTGGTTATTCTGGCCTCTCCCCATGTGGGAAACATAGTAGGTCCTCATTCTTTCAACCTTCAAACAAATATTTCTCTTGGGCCTTGTTTACTGCGCAAGGTAAACTCTGGATTCAGGCTGATGATGTTGAGGTAGCCCTGTCACTAGAAGCTTTATGTTTTAGCAGAGAGAGACCTTAAATCCAAGTGAATAATTAAATACATAACAGCAATTATAACAAGCACATCAAAAGAGAAGTAAAGAGTACTGTAGAGGAAGAGTAACTGGGAAATCTTAGCATTCTGGAAGGTGGGCTATAGATCATTGGAGGAAGATGGCAGTGGAGTAGGAGATCCTAGTTTCATCTAGTCCCTGGAATTCAGCTAGTTAGCTATCAAATCATGCTGAACACCTGCGAACTCAACCAGAGATCTAAGAAGAGAATTGCTGCAACTCTACAAATAGAAAACTGACCACTTTATGCAAGTGTGTAAATCTCTGGGGTCTTTGTTTCTATTTTAGTATTCTGTTCCCTAGTTTATCCATTCTTCTCTGGAGAGAATGACAAGATGGAAAGGCTCACCTCAGAAAAGAGAACAAGAAGCAGTACAAATGGGCAGGGACTTAATCAGTATGGACATAAGATGATGGTACTAGAGCTCAGAATAATGATTATAAAGATACTAGCTGGGCTTGAAAAAAGCATAGAAGACTCTAGAGAATAGAGTCTTTCTGGAGAAATAAAAGAACTAAAATCTAATCAGGCAGATTAAGGTGGACCAGAGGTTTGACTGAGGAAACACTGGAGGTAGGAAAGAAAGGAATAAGGGCGTGAACATATGTTTTAATATACTGGGAAAGTCACCTCTTCATCCTTCCTGAAAACCCCCATTGATGTTAACGCTCTTTGTCACAAATCGGTTATTCATAAGTTTGTGAAACATAAAAAAGCCCAGGCTCAATGCGTAAGCCTGCTATTTACACATTTGGCAAACGACTCCACTCCCCGGAGCTCAGATTCCTTACCTGTAACATGAGGAGGGTAAAAAGTAGCTACTGTCTGGGCTTGCTGTGGATTAAATGCAAGGAATTCTAAAGAACTGAGTCCGGTGTCATCATATGGTCAGCAAGGTGGTATCCTTGTTACTATAATAACCAAACTCTAACTGCTTCTCATTCAGGTAGGGAAACTGAATCTCAGCAGTGCAAGAAACAGCAAAAGTCACTCAGTCAGCTGAAGGCAAAGTGACCCCCAGCCACAGGTCTACCTAAGCCAATCCTCTTGACAGAAAATGATATTACTTAATTTTTTTAATGTGATAATCAGAAATAAAACATATATGTGTACTAAGAATAATGCTTTCCTTGGGGTCAGGCACTGATCACATGGAAATTTCAGAGGGTGATCTCTAGGTTGGGAAGAAAAACATCTTCAATTTTTGCATAATTAGCTCACAGGTCTTTTGTGGGCAATGTCATGGACCCAAGACCGTTCTGAACACTGAATGGATGCAGAGACTCAGATGAGCCTCCTTCCTCCCAAGTTTTACAGTCTTGTTGAATCTCCCCCTAAAAAAGCCAACAACATGGATTCTTTCAGGTGGGAAATTTAAGACTTGAAGGGGATATTTCCAAACATTCTCTGAGACCACAGCTCAGATATTTCTGGTCACTTCTTTACAGGAAAACCTCTACTTCTGACCAACAGCTCACCTTAGAACTCATCCATATTACTAAAACCAACAAAATAATTTCAATGTTGGATGTCAGACACATCGGTAGCATTTAACCTTCAGTATGTCAGGACATGGCCCGTCACAGGAAAGTAATTCCTCTCAACTTAATAATAACCTGGTAATAGAAACTAATTATAGGTAGGTCAAGAAACAGTCATTATGAACCAAATAAACACCTCCATGTTAGCCAGACTTCCTGAGACTATCACACACTAACATCTATTCATTGGCCTTTCAGTAAACAGTTCTTGAACACCTACTAATAATAGCCAGCTTTAATGAGGGTTTACCATGACCAGATCCTTATGTAAACATTATAACATCCCTATGAGACAGGTTCTTGTATTATCCCCATTTGACAGATAAGACAACTGAGTCATAGAGAGATCAAGTAATATCCCCAAGGCCACACAGTTAGCAAGTAGTAGCATTAGTTTCTCACAAGGTGTTTGGCACCAGAATCCCTGCTATTAGCCACCATGCTGTATTGCTTCTGAGAAGCAAAAATTCTGTGGATGTTGTGAGAGATGCACAGACAAGCAATCTGACTTTGAGGCATTCATGGTACTGTGACAGAGTCTGGCACACCAGAGGTGACAATAGGAGGACACAAGTGTACAAATATGGAGCACTTTTCATGTACAAGGCCCAGGACCAGCTTCTCACAATACATCATCATACATCATTTATCCCCACAACAATTCTGTGAAAGTTAACAGTTTTTAATAAGACAAACAGCAAGAATGTGAGAAAGGAAGGAATTTAGACATATTGAATCACCAGACCCAGGCCAAGCGGTTGGTGAGGGGTGTGGGGATGGGAGCCAGAATTTATGGTCAACTCCATCCCTCTTGGAATCACACATGCTTTCTATTTCACCCCGATATCTGCTACCTTACATTTCTCATGATGGCCAAGTGCATCTCTAAAGTGCTCTTGGACACAAATGAGACAGTGGTTTGCACTATCTGGGGAGGACCAGAATGCTTCAGGGAGAAACTGGTCTAAAAACGGAATTGGGAAAGAGTATTAGGACAGTGAGAGACTGAAGCAGAATGTTCCAAACTGAAAATAGATATGGTGTGTTCACGAAAACACAAAGATGTGAAAGAGTTTGGCATGCTGGGGAGCAAGAGCTGGTGCAGGGTACCTGCAGTGTGGGTTAGAGAGGGACAGGGAGTGAGGGACAAAGACTGGGAATGTGTGGAGGACCAAATATTGAGGGGCCTTGCAGGACACCCCACATGGAGTTTAGACTGGAGGCCTATGAGAGCTGACTCACAGCTTCCCCCTGTGGTCAAAGCTTCTAGACAAGAGTTAACTATGAATTCTTATGTCATCTTCCTCTCTTTCTTTTAATTAAATAATTTGACACAGAAAATATTTTGCAGGATTTTTGAAGAGGGGTTTTGTTCAAAAATAATCTTCCAAGATCCACAAAAACTGTCAATATGTTGCATTTACTTTTATAATCCTAATGCCTGCATTCTGCCTGCACAAGATACATGCTTTATTAAGGATTGCTAAAAAGTGGATGGATGGATGGATGGATGGATGGATAGATGGACAGACAGATGGTGGACAGATAGATAGATAAACAATTGATTGACTAAATTAATGAGCAGTTAAGCAAAGTAGTAGCTTTATGGCTGAGCTGACATTATACAGAGTTACTAACATTTACATATCCAATGTCAGCACTACCCATGTGCCTCTCTCCACAGTACCGAATGACTAGAATTCTTGTCACATGGAGCAATATATTTCATCCTGTGGCAAAGAATAAGACCTAAAGTGCAAATACTTTGGGGAATCCTTCAATGAATTTTTGATCATTTGTTGAAAATAAGAACAATAAATTCATACTAACATGTAAATGACTAATCTTGAATCAGGCCCTAGCAAAGTGTTGGGATAAGAAGGAAGATAGAGGATGAAATCTGACATTGTTAATTCCTTCCATTCCATCAGTAAGAAGTTTAAGAAGCTTCCATCTTTCACCAAAACTTATTTTACTCTTCAAATATTCATCTTCATTTAAGAATGCTTTCTTTTAAAAATGAATGCTGACAAAAACCTCCAGAATCTCATCCACATCACTTACCTCACCACTCCCTAACACAAATGGCCCTCTTTTTAATCAGACCAGTCTCTGCCTTTTGGCATAACTTATGTTGGTTCTCACCTCCCTTACCAATCTCTGCCCTGCCCCCCACATCATGTTCTTCCTACTCCATCACCCCATCCTCCAAAATCTTGCCTTATCTTCTCAGCAATCCATCCCTCCTAAAATTCCCACAGCAATAGGGAACAATACCAAAGCCCCTTTTTATTTCATTCATCCTTAACTATTTATCATAGTCTTGGATCCTTAATCTAGGTTATAGGTGCAATAAATTCTGCCAAAATAATAATATCTATGTTTATTGAGCATGCCCTTTATCGTCAGGCCCTGGGTTTTTCATGCATTTTATCTCATCCTAAAAGGTGAAAATTTGTGTGTCCATTTTACAGTTGAGGAATCCAAGGTTCAGGAAGAATAAAATACAAGTCAAGTAAATGTCCCTGACCCTGAAAATCAGCTCTTTAATTTAAACTCAGCCTTTGTTCTCCTAATCAGTGTGTCTACCAGATGATAAAAATATTCACTATGTAGTTCAGTTGGTACAAAACCTTTGTAAGTGGTTTTCAAATAGGCTGTGGAGTATGCCACAGAAAGTATACATGGATCAAGTTTTATTTAACCCTTATTACTGAATATGGCATTTGCAGCTTTGTTTTTAAAATTATAGCAGGCACCTACGTGGCTCAAATCGTTAAACTTCTGCCTTCAGCTCAGGTCATGATCCTAGGGTCTTGGAATTGAGCCCCATATCAGGCTCCTGTTCAGCCGTTCTGCTTCTCCCTCTGCCTCTGCCCCTCTACCCTCCATTCCTGCCTGCTCTTGCTCTCTCTCAAATAAATAAATAAAACCTTTAAAATTATAAGGAGCAGAGCTCTGAACAAAACTGTAGGGGTTTTTTTTCCCTTATTTTGGATTATTTCCTTTCATCAATTCCCAGGAGCAGGATTGTTGTTCAAAACATATGAAAGCTTTATGACTCAAAATGCACACTTATCAACATGCAGTGGTGTGCACCAATGTATGATGCCCAGCTGCCAGAAAATTCACACATCTCCCAAGTCATCAGCAAGGACATGATCATTTTGCTTTCTTCTGACTATTGAAGCTAGACATGGTCTACTAATCTATCTGATGTGAATTATCTCATCTACTCCTTTATGCTATCTCTCTTGGTATTCTGATTGCATTTTTACTCATCCGTACTAGTTCTTCATAACATACTGTAAATCCTATGCTGGGTACACTGTCTGTACTAGACCTGAATTTATTCAGCTAATTGGACTCATTCTGGCAGTGAGTATGTGATGATCATACACCACACAATGGGGTCCCCATGCTAGCACTGGGGATACCCAAACAAAAAATATACAGCTTCACATCACCCAGAGACTACAAAAAAAAAAAAAAAAAAAAAGTCTGATGGGTGATCTTGTGAGATAAACTCTGAATTACAACTATAAGATATTTCTACCCAAAATGGGAAGATGTAGCAAGAAAAGGGTCATGATTTTGATGTGGTAGGGAGCATCCAGGGAGTGGTCCAAGTCTTCAGAAGAGTTAGAGAATGGACATCTTCTGTTCCATGGCATCTTCATGGAAGGGGCAAGTTTCCAGCTGGGCCTGAGGGACAGTGGGATTTTCTCTCTGGGGGGAAGTAGAGAGGTGGGATTTCTGGCTGAGAAACCTGTGAATCAAAGCCCAAAGCTGAAATCACAGCTGCAAAAGCAAGCTCAGTGAATAGAGGGGTGGCTGGTGCATCTGGGAAACATTTTCTGCATGAGGACCCATGAGACATTTGTTTGTTCACTGAGCAGTCTGGCCGCTATCATGGGGTCCATGAGAAATAGACCACTCAGATGAAAGTGGACATCTCTTTTCCAGAAGATTCTCCTGACCCTATTTTTAACCAGCAAATGAAGAGCCTATTAAATTCTGATCCTCAAGGTTCTTAGTGTGACAGATATACTTTTCCCCAGGGCCTGGCTACTTGGGTCCTAGAACTAAAAGAAATTCTTTGGCTGAGTCAGGGAAGGGTCCCAGAAAGATATGAGGATAAACTGTCACACACTTAAGGTCCTTTGCAAAGTGGGATAAGTCACAAAGCTGTCCAATCAAAGTATCTATTTAACACGCATCCATTGTCTGAAATCAGCAAAGGCTTTCTATTAGATTGGATCAATTAAGTTAAAAACAAAACAAAACAAAAAAACTTTGACTCACATGTCTTGATAGACTTATGTGTCTAAATTACTACTTCGGATTCCTTAAATCCAGGCTGAGAGTCCCCTCTGAGGTAACCCATCTTCGTTGTCCTGCTTTCCTAGTGCTGATCATTAGGGATCTAAACCCAGGAAATAGCTCATAGTCCATAGTGACAGGCACCCAAAGATCACTCAACAGGGATGATAGTGAATTCTCTGGAATTGAGGGGAAGATTGTTCCCAGGCTACCAAAACAAAGCTCCAGGGAGACTAAAACAGACTCTTAAGATCATAATCCTCAGTAGAATGCTCATTGACTGGCCAAAAGTGTTCAGAATCCAGAACCAAAAGATCGCTCACCTATCACCTGACCATCAAGCAAGACTTAGGTTCAAATGTTGAACGGGCATAAGAAACTCTTGGAGCACCTGCTTAGCATCTGACTCTAACCCAAATCCAGGCTTCTGGACACAGTGTTGGACTTGATAGCAGAACTCAGGAATCCTGCCCCCTGCCCCCGTGCCAGCTACACTGGCCTCCTTTGCTGTTTCTCAAACATACCTCCTACCTCCAGGTCTTTACACTAGCTGTTCCCCCACCTGGAATACTCTTTCCCTAGACATCCACATGGCTCCTTTCTTTACTTCATTCTTCATGACTTCATTACTTCTTCCATTACTTCACTCTGCTGCCTCATCCAGTGGGCTTCCCTGACTACTTCATATGAAACAGCAGCCTTTCACCCATCTCTTTGCAGACTAGACTCTTCCTGGTGCACATAACCACCTGAATCACTAACCAAGGTTAAGCTGCTTGACAGCAGGGCCCCAACTTATCTGCCCACTGCTATGTGCCAAGCACCCAAAACAGAGCCTGGCACAGAGTCAGCTTTGCATAATTATTTGGTGAGTAACTTCATCAATTCTCATAAGAGCTCCAAGGATCCAAAGACTAGTCCTTGAACAGTACTTAGTAAGCTGCTAGCCTTACTTCTTCAAGTCAAATTTCACCTCTTCAAGTATCTCTATCCCACTTCCTCAAGACAGTATGTTTTGCTCAGCTCCTTTCTTGCTTTCCTTCTCTATCACTCCTGGAGCCCCAGAGGAGAATTACTACATTATGGATCTCGGGAGATGACACATGGATCTTACCCAAACCTCTCAGAAAACTGAACATTGGAAGGTTCAATGGCTCATCTAATGTCATCTAATGTAAGCATCAGAGCTGGGACAAAGGACCTGGGAATCCCAACTCCCACTGCATCATTCTTCCTCTCTTCCTGAGATGCAAATTTGAACAAGTTTAAGAAGAAAGGTGTCTGTACTGCTAACAGAGAAGAGAACTTCTTTAAGGAAGCAGACAAAATTAAAGAGGAAGCCCTCAAGGTGAACTAGGAGCAAAAACAAGGCCTTGCCATCATAATCAGTTGTGGAGCAGGTACCCTGGTAATGGAGAGATTCAGGTGGTCCCAATCTGTGCAGCTCCAGGACCGTCTGCCCAAGACCTCACCAATCCCAGGACACCACAGGCAAGCCACAGTGACTACAGCCAGCAGAACCAACCACATCCGACCCTGACATGGGTCCGAACACATGCGGTGGCACTGAAAGAAAGAAAGAGAAAGGGGGCAGGGGGTGGGAAAAAGAATGGCCCCCTCGAACAGGGATATCAGTTACGAAACTAGCCAAGAGCACAATAGACACAAGAAAACATAATGGACATGAAAACCCAGCAGAAAAAAAAAAAAATGGCAAAGAAACGTAAGTTGGTGAAAAATAAATGTGATCCAAAAACACAACAAAATATTTTTTAAAAGTTTATTTTACCTAGAATTAATGACAGGAAAACCCCATAAACGTGGTGCAAAATGTTTAATGCCCCATTGAATGCCAACATTATGCCATTCATCTGTCCTTGCAGGTGTATTATTTCTAGTCCCCAGGATGAAAAGAAAAGTCGCTTTCCTCATCTTTTATAGTACTTAAAAATACATATTTCCAGGGCTTTATTGCCAAGGGTCCAGCTTTCTTCCAGAACCCACAATAACTAATCATGTTACTGCCACCAAGTCTAGGAATTGGAATTAATAGTTGGTGGGAGGGTTTGCTTCCATCCTATGAGTGATCTTTGCTTTAACGACCCTTAGAGTTAGTGATTTCTCCTAAATATTTATTTCTCCCTGAGGGAAAGATTTCTCTAAGAACTTTCTCTCTGCCCTAAATATCCACAATTCTTGATCTGTTTTTCTTCTATTTGTCCACTTAGAGTTTTTGCTGGAATCAATTTTATTAATTTCCTTCTGAAAATTAGCAAGTCAGAGTAAATCACAGGAGCTTTTTCCTCTCTACCACGTGAATAAGCCTCCTTCCACTTTCTGGGTTTTTCTCTCAATCCTAGGCAACCAAGACCTACATTGACTCTACATTTACCTCGTTTTTCTCCAGAATGTCTCTTCAAATTAAAAAAAAAAAATTAAATTAAAAAAGAGAGAGACAGAGACAGAAAAAGAAAGGAGGAGGGAAGGAAAAGGTAAAATAAAAAACTGTTGCAATTTACATTGCAAGTAACAGTTACATTCACATCATTTTTCTAAAAGGTGCCTCCTTTAGATTTGGAAGACTTCTGTCATGATAAAGGACATTATCCAGCATTGCCTCTGGATCCCTCTGGCCCACCATCAAATTTACTGCAATGCGGAAACCTTGTGGTCTCACCAGCCTTCTTCAAGGACTCCTATTCAAATTATTGGATTAATTAGGCCACCATCAAAATCCTGTTTCAAAGTCAGTGCCAACCAAGAAATCTGTGGATCCACCAACTCGGGGAGGTCATTCAAACTTTCTGCATCAGCAAGTTCGTCCTCTGCAAAATGAAAGAGCTCGACCAGATTATCTCTGAAATCCTTCTAAGCTGTTATATCCTGCTTGTATACCACTTCTCAACTCAACAGTTTTCATTTGACTTTAAGAGAGCGCAATATTCAGCTATTATCCAGGGACTCTAGCTCACAATTGAAAAAGTCATAAAAATAAAATAAAATGATAAAGGTTTCACTAGCCATAGAATCTGTGTTTCCAGAACCCCAAACCTGGAGATTCACTTGGAGACACTCTCTAACGTAGGTTTTCTCATTGGCTGTTCTGGTGGCAGCCGGACTTTTACCGTTTGTTTTCACAACAACCTTGAGACTCCTTAGAGCAAATTGCAATGGCCAAGCATGCTATCCAGTTGGCTGTTAGGAAATCCAGATCTCTGGCCCCAGAGGAAAGTCCAACTCCTTAATTCCAGCCTGATGATGGGAAGGGAGTCATCAGGAGGTTAAGCGACTCAGGCAACGGGACAGAGAAAGCCAGCGTCTGCGACAGGATTCTGGACCATGAGTGCTCCCCTCTTCCGACAGCGTTCAGTTCCCCCAGCCACACTTCTTCCCTGAATGCTTTTTAATCTGGCATGATCCACAAATAAAGGAAATTGTGGTTTTCACATCATGATCGAGGTTATTTTTCCGCTGTGAATAATAAAAGCAGAGTGACCCATTCGACGCTTCGAAACATTCCCCTTCCAGCCCGCATTGTTTATTCCTCGGGCTTTCAACAGTTTTTATTTCAAGATGTCAGATTTTAACGCGTTTGCATAATTCTGCATTTTATTTCAGGACTCTCTGTCATAACCATTCATTTCCCCCTCACTAGCTAAGCTGCTGAAAAAGAAAACTGTGTTTCGAGGCCAGTCCAATCCTACAAGTTAAACGCTGGCAGGATCCCTCTTCCCTCTCTCCCCTGGGAGGATTAATTTGCTTCTTTTTTATTCTCAAAGTTTTATGATTCCAAATAAAGGATATAATGGTACTATTGAGAGTTGGGGAAATGTGGAAGATAAATAGTCTATGTGGGAACTGCTTAAAATGAGAATCGAAGTTTCGGGAAAGGGGGTGGGAGAAGCAAAGCCAGATTTATCATGTGAGTGTGGCCCATTAATGATAAAGGAAATTTCCTCCTTCTAATGAGTCTTGCCTTTATGGACTGAAGTGAGGGCAAATGGCTCCATTTGTGTCATAAATGTAAAGAAGCTGAAATCGTATGCCCAAGAATGTAATACGTTTAATTTTGAAGTTAGGGGAGCAGCCGTTAAAATGTGTGTGTGTTTGTGTGTGTGTGTGTGTGTGTGTGTGTGTGTGTTTTCTGGGCCCTGCAACAAGAAGGAGTCTGGGCTTTTAAACTCGTTTTCATTGCCTGAACACTGACACATTTAAGAAATATTCTAAAATCATCTGCAGGAAACTAATTGACCAAGGGGAGTGATTTGAATAAATTCTTTTGGTCAAGTTCACCCTGATTACCCTCCCAACTAGTGGGGGGCCATCTGGGTGATGATCCATTAATACCACTGTTTCAAGATTCGGATCAAAGAACTTTTCTGAAGGGCCCTTTGGAATTTTACAAAATAAATTGGGCAAATGTTATTAATCTCTAGGAGCTTATAATTATGGTCAAAGCAGTAGACATTTATTGACGAAGCACTGTGTGCAAAGTGGAGAAATAGGGCCAACCCAGGCATGATATCTGTCCTCGTGGAGCACACGGGCCATGGACAAGAAGGTGGTCCCCCTCATTAGTGCACCATCACATGCTGAGCCCCGGGTTCCTTCTGTTGCAAACAGTTCACAGCACATCTGAATGGACACAAAAGAACCGAGAGATAAAACACTGATTTTTCTTTTGAGATTATTAATTTAAGTAGGGGTGCTTTTTATTTTTTTTTTTATGTTATGTTGTCACCATAGAGTACTTCATTAGTTTTTGATGTAGTGTTCCATGATTCATTGTTTGCATATGACACCCAGTGCTCTGCGCAATATGTGCCCTTCTCAATACCCATCACCAGGCTGACACATCCCCCCACCCCTCCCCTCTGAAACCCTCCGTTTGACTCCTGGATACAACACTGATTTAATGTACATCCCATCCCATCCACATTGCTCACGTGCTCTTCTGGCTCCCCCACCTACCTTGAATTGATTCCAATCCCTTAACCACGACATTCAGGGTCCTGCATGCCCTTGGCCTTCCCTAGTTCTTTGATTGGATTTCTCACCAACAGCCCCCATCTCTCCCCAACTTGGTTCATACCCTTACCTCCCTCCAGGCCTCCTGATGTTTGTCAACCAATCCAAACCCAATCCTGTCCTCAGGATGGGGGAGAGGGAGGGGACCACCCCCCACCAAATGGAACATCAGCTTCTGAGCCACAGGGTTCCTCCATACTGTCCCCATCTGAGCTCCCTCCTCCATGATGCATTCCTGGACCACCCAACTTAAACCAGACCCCTCTTCACCTCCATTTTGTCCCTTCACTCCATTTGTTTCACTCTCTCATGGCTTTTATTACTCCCAGAAACATGCATCTTTACTCAATGATTTAGATATTTATTTTCTGTCTCTCCCCTTGCCTTACACAGAATGTCAACTCCACAAGACCTAGGAGTTTTCTAAGTAATTTACTGCAACATCCTTTGCACCAGGGAAGTCAGTGCCAGGCACTCAGTTAACATTATGTGAATTGATCAATCAATGAATCAATGACGATAAAAAGATCAAAGATAGGTCATTCTTAGCAAGGTACGGGGCAAGGAGCAATGAACAAGACAGGGATGAAGTTCAGGCAGGGAGAGCACAAGGGTACCTGCAGGGAACTAACAGAAATGTGCCTCGGTAGGTAGTTGGTGGTCTCAAAAGCTGCAGTTCAGTTTTCAGACTTTCAGACACATGACTCCTGACAATCAAAGTGGAAGATGGCAAAGGATTCGGGGGGCTCTGTCCCTCAAGATGTACACTGTTGATAAAGTGTATGCATCTCGGCATTATTTTTCTGACACATCCCATAAACATCTGCTGAAATGTTGCTCCCTGCAGCAATAGAGCCTCGATTTCTCATGCCAGAATTTGCAATATTCTTACAGAGAAAAGAGACCCTCAAGATAAATGGAGAGCCCTGAAAAGAACCACTTGTTCCTAAGCACAGATGAGAGAGGTTGCAACTTTAAGATGTGTGGTTTCTGTCCTCTGCACTGTGGCGGACAAGCCCATCTTTAAGTGTATCCAAAAATGTCAGCTGTCACATTTAAGGGCAGACATCCAGCCCCAGCCAGCCTGCAAAGGTGGGTGTGTTATCAGAAGGCCATCACAGAGCACTTAATGGACCTCCACTCCTAAATAAACATGGCAGGGGGATGTGGGGTGCAGCCTTATGTCCTGATTGTTTGTGTGTTCCTGTCAGACTAGTCAATTTCATTGGCCTGTGACAT
Source organism: Mustela putorius furo (assembly GCF_011764305.1). NCBI lineage: Eukaryota > Metazoa > Chordata > Mammalia > Carnivora > Mustelidae > Mustela > Mustela putorius. The sequence goes on from NW_025421273.1 coordinate 19,710,111, forward strand.
TACATTGACTTCCTGGAATATGAGATTGTACAGATCTGCCTTCGTGGGTACCAGTGGCTCAAGTGAGAATGGGTTAAGAAATCACAACTCAGAACCTGTATATAAAGCCCACAGCACAAGGAGATGGCCAGGACTCCGCTTGGGTGCAGGGAGATTTATCTCCCCTGGGTTAGACCATGACCCTGTGCTCCATCACCCCCCTTTCACACCAATAACAATGTTATCTCACTCCCTAAAGGGCCCACCAGATCTTATTTGAGGCCCTTTAAAATCTGGAGCCAGATTATTCTCCAAGAGTCTAAATGACATTTTAATTGCACTGGTCACTCCGAGGCACCATGTTAACTCCTTCAGGGGAAAGTGAAGTTTTACAAAGACAGGCTCCATGTGACAGAATCCGGGATCCTGGATCTTGACACTCAAGTCTAAATGCCTGGCTGATCCAAGAGCACTAAATTCATGTCTCCATGGTCCCTCAGCCAGACTGGCTGAGAGGGAAACAACAATGTGTCTGCACTTGGGATGGAGGACCCCTGCCCCACAGGTGCCCTGGTGTCTGCCATGTTCCAGACTCCTTCCTGGCTTAAGTCTTTGTGCTCTTCACCCCACCTCTTTAGTTTTATCTAATGGTCATTATTTCTTGACATGAGTGAACAAATCAGGTCAAGTTTTAGGTATCACAAGGGGTGATCCTCAGTGTGCTAACATTCTTCCAGTCCAGACACCCTGGATCCATGAGAAACTTTTCAATTCCTATCTACTTTTCTCTCTGTCTATTGTGAAATCCCCACTCCAGACCCCCAGGGTGGCAGCAACAACTAATCAGGTCTTGCCCCAAACATGACATGCCCTGCACCTTCTAATATCTTTGCTCGTGTATCCCCTTCTGCCCACCAGCAAGGAAGGCATCCTTCTCATACTCAGCAGGATCATTGTACCAACCCCAAAGATTTCTCACTTCTGTGGCAACTCCTTATTTAGAGGAAACTCTCTCTCTCTCTCTCTCTAGCCCTCTCTCTCTCTCTCTCTCTCTCTCTCTTTAAGATTTTATTTATTTATTTGAGAGAAAGAGTGTGCATGAGCAAAGGGAGAGTCAGAGGGAAAGAGAGAAGTAGACTCCTGCTCAACAAGGAGCCCCAGGCAGGGCTCCATCCTAGGACCCTGGGATCTTGACCTGAGGCAAAGGCAGATGCTACCCAGGCACCCTTAGAGGAGACTTTTTTTAGAGTATCTCTACTAAAGGAGTGGAAGATGGCCCACTTCTGGTTGGGATCCTGGGTGCCAAGACCCTTTAGACATTGGAAGGATAGGCTCTTTTACTTCCCTTGATCAGCACTGCCTGCGATTTCCTTTCCTGTGCCCTTACTCTCTCTCTGGAAGGCATGCACAAGGTGATGCTGTCTGTGTCTAAGAGAGTCAAGACCTTTGCTCCCATTTTTTTCTTGAAACACAGCCTTCAAGCCTATCTCTCTTTGCCCCCATTTCCTAGAGGGCAGTATTTCTCTACTTACAGTAAAAACGAGAGTATGAGCATATGATAAAAGGTATCTCACCCTCTGCTCTCATTAGGGATATAAAAGGGCATGGTGGTGACTTCGGTTCACTGAGGAAAACTCTTCTCCTTTAAAATGAGAAGAAAGTCCCATCCAACTGATACCAAATAGGAAAAGAAAAAAAAAATTTAAGGAAACCCCTAAACCCATTTTTAGGAGAAATCTCCCAATATACAGACACTAATTTAAATCTAAAAACATACCAAAAACAAAAACAGAAACAAAAAGGGATGTGGGCCAGTGTGCAGGTGTTGCTTAAGATGGATACTATTAGGGTATGAATTTAAGTTATCATTTCCCGGAATATATGTTAAGACATTGTATATTTCTCAGATGCCTTAGGTTCTTCAGTCCAAAAGTCTAGAAGATGGTTATCTGAATAATGTGAAACAAATTCTATGTCAATCTCTCATCTTTACTAATATGCACTGTGAATTTCTGAGAGGGGGAACAGGGGCAAAGTTTCCTCAATGTTAATGACCAGGAGACCCTTTCTCTGAGGACTGGCTCAAGGGACTGCTGAGCCACAGAACAAGCATGAGGAAGCCTGCCTATAGAAACAGGGTCTCAGAAGTTGCCCACACTGCTCAAATTGCAGCCTTAGGCTTGAGGGCACAAAAGAAGCCTTTGTGGTCCTCAGAAGGCTCCATCCAGCTCCTTGAGAACCTGGACTAAAGTGTAAGGACAAAGCCCTTTCTGGAAATAAAGCATTTACTGGGCCATGCACATCTGCCTCCTTTGTGGGCCTCACAATGTTACCTCAGTAAGTCTTTCCTTACTCATGTAAGGAACATAACAAACATTAGGTGTGTGTGTGGGGGGGGGGGAACAGGCATGCAAAGACATACGTCTCTTCTTGGAAAACTTTAAGGACAAGAAAGCAGAGGTTCAGACAGAAAAATGAAGCAAGGTAATATCACTGCTTTAAGCAAGGTTAGCACAGACTGCCTTAGGAATAACGGAGAAGCACCCATGTTTGAGTATCCAGAAAGACAGGAATAGCTTACCAACTGCTCAAGGGCAGTAGTGTTCCAGGCAGAGAAATGCCATACACATACATCTGTGATTCTCAACCAGATACAATTTTGCTTCCACAGGAGATATATATTTGGCAATATCTGGATACAGTTTTTTTTTTTTTTTAAAGATTTTATTTATTTATTTGACAGAGAGAGATCACAAGTAGGCAGAGAGGCAGGCAGAGAGAGAGAGAGAGGAGGAAGCAGGCTCCCTGCTGAGCAGAGAGCCCGATGCGGGACTTGATCCCAGGACCCTGAGATCATGACCTGAGCCGAAGGCAGCAGCTTAACCCACTGAGCCACCCAGGCGCCCTGGATACAGTTTTGATTGTAGTAGTGGAGAGGGGTTTGGCATGCTATTGGCTTCTAGGGGGCAGAGGCTAGGAATGTTGCTCAGCATCCCACAACCCACAGAGCAGCCCAATGACAAAGATTTATCCATCCTAAATATCAAAATAGTGTCAAGGCTGAGAAGCTCTGCCATTTGCAAAGCACAGGTTAACCCAGGGATCTGCAAGTGTCTGCTCTTGCCAGTTAGGGCTGTGAGAGACCCACCTCCCTCTCCCATCACTCCCAGACTGTAAAATCCTCAAAGGCACTGACTTACCCTTTTGGTGTTTATATTTCCAGGGCCTAGACTATAGTAAGCAGAAAATAAATGAATAAAAGGATGACAAGATGAGCAAGGATGACAAGAATGATACAGAGAACACAGGTATATAAAGTTCCAGAAGCAGTCAGACACATCCCCATAACATGGCAACTGAAATACCTGAAATGTATTATCTCCAGCTCTAGACAACAGAAGTCTGAAACCAAGGTTTTGGCACAAACCATCCCTCCCAGAAGCTCTGAAGGAGAATCTTTTTCTGTCTCTTCTGGTGAATCCAGATGCTTCTTGGCTTGTGGAAACAGAAGTCCAATCTTGGCATCCATCTTCCCCTGGGACTTCACTGGGCCTTCTCCTCTGTGTCTGCATCTTCTCCTCTTCTCTCTCTTATAAGGACATGTGCCGCTGAATTTAGCATCTTCTCTATTAATCCAAGATGATCTGATCTCAAGATCCTTAACTGAATTACATCTGCAAGGACCTTTTTCCAAATCAGGTCGTATTCACAGTTCCTGGGAGTGTGGACTTGAATGTAGCTTTTGGGAGCAGGAGACACAATTCAAGACACTCTACCAGAGGGTTACATGGCTGAAAGGTGGAACAAGGGAAATGTGCAATGAAAGGGAAGACTGGGTCTTCCACCTCGCTCATAATTTCTCCAAGGATTGGTCACTTCTGATTTCCACTTCAAAAGATGAAACATTAAGAGCATTTCATTTTGACATATAAAAATTTGCATACAGAATATATGAGTATAAAATATTTCCAATGCTAAAAGAGACTGTCAAAGAAAAAGCTCTGGGGAATCAACAAAACTCCTCTTAATTCTTATAATGTCCCTCAAATTCAAGTCCCTGAAATTTGCTCTGGGCAAAGATTCCATCTGTGCTGTTGGTGGAAAGCCTCATTTTCCTGGGAGTGGAGAGTAAAATTTGAGAAACTCTCTAAAAAGTTCTAGATGCCAAAAAGTAGCTCAGTTTGAGCCCAGTCCCCAAAATAAGGAACACTGGGCCTCTGTTTTAAAGTTGGCCCTGTCACCTTAAATTATCCCTACTTCTTGCCTTGACACAACCTTGAAATGCTGCTGTTCAGACATGGTTGCATCAGAACTATATCAGTGTGAGAGGGGCATATTTTTAAGTGACAGATCTAAGAAGCCAGTCCTCAGTGCTCTAAGTGAATATATTCTTTTAAAGATGGAAGTGATTCCTGGATTACTTTGTAATCCAGCATTTCTCAGTAACTTATGTAATAAATTCTCTGTGGATATGAAGACCTGGTCTTGGGATAAGCATGGTAATCCTGGAGCCATATTGGATAGCCATTAAGACAAGGGATTAAGGGTGCCTTTGAAAGCAATTCCAAGATCATGTCACCAAACCAAGTATGATTTTAGAGGAGGAGAGATTAATGACCAGTTTAACTGAGTTCCCCCTAGACAGCTTATTGGTAAAGATGAGACTCTCCCATTTTCTAGAAATACTCTGGTTCTTTGCTCCTCCAGAAGACGGAGGTTGAGTGGGAAGGTTTTCCACTCTGAATGGCTTTCAATGTAATAATACTTAATACTCCTTTTGGAAACAATTTCCTCTTTTTCTGAATATTTTCATGGGACTGTAACCCATTTGTACATAAAATTGGTTGAAAGTGACATGTTGAAAAGTCCAGCAAACACTGCAGTGCACTCTATTTTCAAGGAATATAAAATTGGGCTCTGTCTGACACCTTGAGTGCGCTTGTGAAAACAGAATGTCACATCTCAAAGGGTTATTCTTGATAGTTTTTTAAAAAATAAAATAAAATAAAATAAACAGACCTCTCTAGGCAAACAGCCCCTTTGTATTCCAGTTTCCATGGAAATGCGAGCAATTGTACTTTTCATGGCATGGTCTTTTTCACTTGATTTTTAAAGGTCTGGTGTAGGCAGCTGACTTAGAGACCCTCCAAATTCAGGAAATAATCTTTATCAAGACAGCATATGATATTTCAATAGATCCTAAAGATAGTACCCACACTGTAGGCCTAGTTGAAGAAAAGAAGATTTGTAATGGGATACAATTGGAGAAAGTGGAATTCATTTTTTTCCTGCCCAATACTCTCATGAGTCTCCATTTTATTTAATGTCCTTACTTTGAAAATTCCTTGACTTAAAAGATGAAACATATATTATTTGGAATCTTGCCTATAGAAGAATCCCTTACCTGACACTTACCTGCCCAGGAGGAACAGCTTAACCTCCCTCCCCTTGAGAGCAGGAGGTAGAGCATAGTGCCTCACTTCCATTGAATAGTGTAGAGAGCTATGAAGACAACTTTATAGTGGGGAAAATTGGTGGATATTACTTCAAACAAGTGATGGATGTTAATATCCCCAATGGTAACTCATGTTGTCCTCATGTCCTCCCTGACATGACATGATTAGAATCATACTTCATCTCAATGTGGTTTTGAAACTGACGGTTTTTGAGAGGAGGGGGTGGGAGGGTTAGGTGAGCCTAGTGGTGGGTATTAAAGAGGACACGTATTGCATGGAGCACTAGGTGTAGTGCATAAACAGTGAATCTTGGAACACTGAAAAAATAAAATACAATTTTTTAAAAAAGCAGCACACTTCATCTCAGTAGAATTTTTCCTACAAATGCAAACTCCCAATAAAATAATACCAAAAAATAATAAAAATAAAAGAAAGAACAAAAAAAATCAGATAAACCCTGAGGGACAGCAAATGACACTACAGATAAAGGACTGATATCCAAGATCTATAAAGAACATCTCAAACTCAGCACTCAAAAAAACAAATAATGCAGTCAAAAAATGGGCAGAAGATATGAACAGACAGTTCTCCAAAGACATGCAAATGGTTAACAGACACAGGAAAAAATGCTCAACATCACTAGCCATCAAGGAAATACAAATCAGAACCATGATGAGATACCACAGCAAATGACACTACAGATAAAGGACTGATATCCAAGATCTATAAAGAACATCTCAAACTCAGCACTCAAAAAAACAAATAATGCAGTCAAAAAATGGGCAGAAGATATGAACAGACAGTTCTCCAAAGACATGCAAATGGTTAACAGACACAGGAAAAAATGCTCAACATCACTAGCCATCAAGGAAATACAAATCAGAACCGTGATGAGATACCACCTTCCACCAATTAGAATGGCAAAAATTAACAGGAAACAACAAATGTTGGTGAGAACGTGGAGAAAAGGGAACCTCTTACACTGTTCGTGGGAATGCAGGCTGGTACAGGCATTCTGGAAAACAGTATGGAGGTTCCTCAGAAAGTTGAAAATAGAGCTAACCTATGATCCAGCAATTGCACTACTAAGTATTTACCCACAAAGATACAGATGTAGTGAAAAGAAGGGACACATGCACCGCAAGGTTCATAACAGCAATGTCCACAATAGCCACACTGTGGAAAGAGCCAAGATGCCCTTCCTGTTTTGTTCGTTTTTGCCATTCTAATTGGTGGAAGGTGGTATCTCATCATGGTTCTGATTTGTATTTCCTTGATGGCTAGTGATGTTGAGCATTTTTTCATGTATCTGTTAACCATTTGCATGTCTTCTTTGGAGAACTGTCTGTTCAACAGATAAAGAAGATGTGGTCCATATATACAATGGAATATTACTCAGCCATCTGAAAGGATGAATACCCACCATTTGCATGGACATGGATGGAACTGGAGAGGATTATGTTAAGTGATGTAAGTCAAGCAGAGAAAGACAATTATCATATGGTTTCACTCATGTGTGGAACATGAGCAATAATAGTACAGAGGACCATAAGGGAAGAGAGGGAAATCTGAAGGGAGAAATGAAAGAGGGAGAAGAACCGTGAGAGACTATGGACCCCTGGAAATAAACTGAGGGCTTCAGAGGGGAGGGGGTAAGGGAATGGGGTGATTGGGTGATGGGTATTATGGAGGGCACATGCTGTGATGTGCACTGGGTATTATATGTAACTAATGAATCATTGAACACTATATCAAAAACTAATGATGTACTATACAGTGACTAAATAATAAAAAAAGAGAAGTCCCTGTGAGAAACTAGTAAATTCCAAATAAAATCTGTAGTTTATTGAATAGAATGGTATCAATGTGAATTATTCAACAACTGAACCATGCCTACCTATTCAAGATAAGGGAAAACAGGTATGGAGCATAAGGTAACTCTCTATACTATCTTTGCAACTCTCCTATAAATGTAAAATTATTTTAAAATTTAAAAGAACATCTTAAAAATAAAACAATTTAGCACACTTTCAAGATTAAAAAGAAAAAGAACAAAAAAAATTAAAAATAAAAGAAAGTGCCATACTTTTGTATAATGAAATAGACTCATTTCAAGATGATGTAACTGAGATAGAATTAGAAAAGCAGAGAATTTAAAAGAGAGAAAAGAAAAGTAGGCAATAAATACAAAGGCATAGACAATGAAGCTGGATAGATGGGTCCAGATCTTAAAGGAAAAAAAATTGTATTGGTAAAGAATCCAGAACCAACAGGGAGATTATTTTCTATTGCCCACGACATGGGTCCTTAAACTATGATTGGAATTACGATCTTTGAGAAAGCTTTGAAAGCATCTAGATTTCTGGGGCCCACTTCCTCAATTCTAAATCAATGGATATAAGGTAGGATCAAGTCACACACATTTCGCAGAAACATGCTTGCCTTTCTGTGGTAAAGTACACAGACTCTGAAAGAAATGGAGTCTCTATCCACAACCTTTGAATCTTGGCTGGTAATGAACTTTAACCAACAGAATGCAATAGAAGTGATTCTGTGTAACTGTGATGATTAATTTTATGCATCAAATTAAATGGACCTTTATCTGATGACCAAAATCTTTGTAAGATGTAAAGGAGAAGACACACAGAGGAGGAAATGTGAAGACAAAGCAGAGATCTGGCTACAAACCAAGGAATACCAACACCAGAAGCTAGAAGAGGAAAGGAATTGATTATTCCTTAGAACCTCTGGAGGGAATATGGTCCTGTGGCGACCCAGATTTCAGATTTCTGGTCTCCAGAACTGTGAGAGAATAAGTAAGTCTATTGTTTTAAGACACCAGGTTTGTGGTAATTTGTTACTGTCATCATAGGAAACTGTAAAGAAAGAAACAACAGGCCCCAAATAGAGAGTCATTTGCTCCCCATAGCAACAGAGAAAAACTGACAGTTTCAACCTCTCCCAGGAATGAGACCTTTTAACATTCATCCTGGGAGCAACTGGGTAGCTCAGTCATTAAGCGTCTGCCTTTGGCTCAGGCCATGATCCCAGGGTCCTGGGATCAAGCCCTGCATTGGGCTCACTGCTCGGTGGGAAGCCTGCTTCTCCTACTCTCACTCCCCCTGCTTGTATTCCCTCTCTCACTGTCTCTCTTTGTCAAATAAATAAATAAAATCTTAAAAAAAAAAAAAATTCAACCTGAAATTTCCTGATCAGCACCGGTGAGGTCATCTGCACGTTATAAACCATCCTACCCTTCTCTTATCTCTGCCCCCTAAAAGATGACCTGGCCTGAAATTATGCTGGCTTTTCTTTTGCTAGTAACATCCTTGTCCCACCCTCCTGTCTATAAAAACCTTCCATTTTGTACAACTCCTCAGATCAGCTACTTGCTGGGTGGTATGCTGAGCCGTTCATGAATCACTTAATAAAGCCAATTAGATCTTCAAATTTACTGACTTGAATTTTGCTTTGTAACATAATGCAAACCCAAAGAGAAACATGAGCAAGATAGAAGAAGGAGGAGAAAATAGATCCTTCTATTAGAGAAATACAAGTCCCGTGATGACTGGAAAATGGAGCTCCGAGTAGGAATTAGAAAGGGAAGAGTCAGTTTGGGTAGGAGGAGCCAACAGTGCGAGAAGTCTTCAGGGCCACCAGGGGGAGTTTGAACTTACCTGAAGACAGCTACATGCTGTCACAGAATGTCACAGAAGACACAGGAGGGTGTAAGCACAAAGGCCTCAGGAAGAATCACTAGAAACCGAGCATCGCCCTCAGTCTGATATACTCACTGAGTCAGACATTAAGTGAAGAGCTTACCGACTAATGAGGAAGATGGATGTTAATAAAACAATAACACCAGGGAATGCACAGTGGCAGGGTGAAATAAGCCCTCTGAAAAGAATTGGTATTTGTGAGTTTCCCATCGGCCCTGAACCAGAGTGCAATACAGGGCCTCCCTGAGGAGTTTTACCACCATGTAGAGACACATCGCATGTTTTTTCTTTTAAAAACAAACACTAAGGAGGGTGTGATATTGTGACTTATTAGAAGAAATATATATATTTTGTCTTCATTCCCATTTCTGGCACAGGGCTCCTAAAGCCCTTGCAATTTCCTAAGTGATGACAGCAATAGAGGGGCCTTTTGTTACATTAATGAGTGACTTCTGGACCCCACCTAAGGATGGTCACTGGCTGCCAGGGGAACCAACAATGTGACTAGGGGGGTGGAATTTGTATTCCTACCCTGCTGACCTCCAGGGAGGGGAGAGCAGCTGGAGGTTGAATCAATCACAAATGGTCGAAGTTATAATCAGTTCTGTCTGTGTAATGAAGCTCCCCATAAAATCCCAAAAGGACTGGGTTTGGAGAGTTTCCAGATTGGTGAACCAGAATGCATCTGTGTGCCATTGTGCCAGGCCCCAAATTCCACCAGGACAGAAGCTCTTTGACTGAGGGGATCACATTATGTATCTCTTCATCTGGCTATTGATTCATATCTTTTGTAAAAAACAAGCCATCTAGTGAGGAAACAGTTTTCCTGACTTCTATGAGCCACTCAAGCAAATTAATTGAGGCCCAGGAGGGGTACATAACTATGCCTGATATGCAGCCAATCAGTCAGAAACACTGGGAACTGCCTGGACTTGTGACTGACATCTCAGTGAGGACAGTCTTGTGGGACGAAGCCCTTGCCCTGGAGAATCCAATGCTGTCTCCAGGTAAATGATGTTGGAAAGGAGTTGAATAGTAAAACACCCACCTGGAGTCAGAGAATTGCTTACAGGCCTAGGAAGACCCACACTAATCCTTTGGGATCAGGTACAGATCCTTCAGATGAAATTATCCTTTTCAGATGAAAAGGACCACAGTATATTTAAGGATGAACAATTTTAAAACCAGAATTCTAATGGTTTTTTTGGCAAGTTTATTTATTTATTTATTTATTTACTGTGTTATGTTAGTCACCATACAGTACATCATTAGTTTTTGATGTAGTGTTCCATGATTCACTGTTTGTGTATAACACCCAATGTTCCATGCAATCTGTATACTCCTTAACACTCATCACCAAGCTCACCCTCCTCATTCCCCCGCCTTCTAAAACCCTCTGTTTGTTTCCCGGAGTCCATAGTCTCTCATGGTTCATCTCCCACTCCGATTTCTGCCCCCCTTCATTTTTCTCTTCTCCTAATGTCCTCCATGCTATTCCTTATGTTCCACAAGTAAATGAAACCATATGATAATTGACTTTCTCTGTTTGACTTATTTCACTCAGCATAATCTCCTCCAGTCCCACCCACGTTGATGCAAAAGTTGGGTATTCATCCTTTCTGATGACTCAGTAATATTTCATTGTGTATATAGACCACATCTTCTTTATTCATTCATCTGTTGAAGGGCATCTTGGCTCTTTCCACAGTTTGGCAGTTGTGGACATTGCTGCTATGAACATTGGGATACATATGGCCCTTCTTTTCGCTACATCTGTATCTTTGGGGTAAATATCCAGTAGTGCAATTACAGGGTCATAGGGTAGCTAGCTCTATTTTTAAATTTTTGAGGAACCTCCACACTGTTTTCCAAAGTGGCTGCACCAATTTGCACTCCCACCAACAGAGTAAGAGTGTTCCCCTTTCTCCACAACTTCTCCAGCATTTGTTGTTTCTTGCCTTGTCAATTTTTGCCATTCTAACTGGTATAAGGTCGTATCTCAATGTGTTTTTTATTTGAATTTCCCTGATGGCTATGATGATGAACAATTTTTCATGTGTCTCTTAGCCATTTTTATGTCTTCTTTGGAGAAGTGTCTGCTTGTGTCTTCTGCCCATTATGTTACTTGATTGTCTGTTTTTTGGGTGTTGAGTTTGAGAAGTTCTTTATAGATCTTGAATATAAGCTCTTTATCTGTAGTGTCATTTGCAAATATCTTCTCCCATTCCATGGGTTGTCTTTTTGTTTTGTTGACTGCTTCCTTTTCTGTGCAGAAGCTTTGTATCTTGATGAAGTCCCAAGAGTTCATTTTCATTTTTGTTCCCCTTGCCTTTGGAGACGTGTCTTAAAAGCTAATGCTGTGACCGATGTGGAAGAGGTTACTGCCTATGTTCTCCTCTAGGATTTTGATGAATTCCTGTTTTACATTGAGGTCTTTCATCTATTTAGAGTTTATCTTTATGTGTGGTGTAAGAGAATAGCCCAGTTTCATTCTTTTGTACAGAGCTGTCCAACTTTCTCAGCACCATTTATTAAAGAGACTTTTTTCCATTGGATATTTTTTCCTGATTTGTTGAAGATTATTTGACCATAGAATAGGGGATCCATATCTGGGATCTCTATTCTGTTCCATGGGTCTATGTGTCTGTTTTTGTGCCAGTACCATGCTATCTTGGTGATCACACTATATTACAAAGCTGTGATAACCAGGATTCTATTTTTAAAACCACACTGTTGCACACTTGCAGTTAGTAAGCTCCATGGTGATATCTGCATTATTAAACAGTACCATATTATTCTATAAAATGGGAAATTCAAGGTTTAGTTTCACTGAAAAACTGTATCTTCCCAACTCCTAACCAGTAGGTACTAGGCCTGCCACAATAATAATAATGAAAGTTCAGTTGCCACTCAGTGAATCTGACCCTGAAAACATGTAAAATGAGGAAAGTCTTCTGTATTGAAATAATCTGGCCCCAACATTCTCTTGATTTGAGGTACCAGGTAATTTTCCATGCAGATTTGTCCTGAAAATCCAAAGGAAAAGTTCAAACAGGGACACGGTGTCTTTTTGGCCTAACCCTGCATGGATAGTTGCCTCAACCATACATTTTTTTATTGTCCAGTTAAGTTTTGAGTAATTCAGCTGATGGGATTTTCAGCCCTGCCCATGGGCTGTGACTCATTCCACCATCAAATTAACAGCTCTTTTGGAAAATGTTTTTTCATGACTTGGCCAAAACTCCCATGGCTTAATTTCATCCCCTTTCTTCCCAGAGAAATTCTTTGAACAAGTCCAATGATTGCACACTTCAGAAGAGCCTTTATGTCTAGCCATGCAAATGCCTGACGAACCTATCGATTTCAGCTTCCCTCAGCACCACTAGGCTGATGCCTTCACCTTCCCTCCCTATCTGCATATCAACTCTTTCTCTGTTGCTAAAGCAGATTTACAGTATCTTGAAACATCGATTCACGTGATTATAAGTTATTTTGCAGAAGGAAAAGATGCAGAGAAGGGCAAGTCAGGATGCCTACACTCTCCCTTTGTCCCTTTAAGAACAGTCAGATGTTAGCCAAAGTGCTTTCCCTCTGGGATTCTTCATCTATAAGACTGCTGAGACCAGAATAAATAACATTATAGTCATGACATTCTACCTCCAAAACTGAAGAGCTCGGTCTACTCAGATCAATATGAAACTATAAAAAGATTGTTTCCCAAAGTCAAGCAACAGGTGTTGCATAATACCAGGTTGAGTAAGAACACTTAGATGCAGAGATACAGGTTGCAGGGCACTAGATACAAAGGATGTGTGCATAGCGCATTAGGCAACAATTTTCTCAGTAATGGTGCCTAACAAGCCAACCCAAAAATAAGTGGCTACCATCAATATGGATGGAACCACAGCTGGGGCAACTCTGCTTTGTGCCTTGGGTGAGCTGGATTTAGCTGCAGGTAATATTCAGGTGATGTTCAGGCCTAGTATACCTCTCTCATGCACGTAGGGCATTCTCTTCCCATGGTGGCTACTGGAGCCCAGAGCCAAGCCAAACTACATAAAAACATTTAAAGTCTCTGCTTATATTTTGTCCTCTAACATTTCATTGGCCAAAATACACCATTTGTCCAAGTTCAAAATCCAAGGGGTTAATCAGTCTACTCTGCCCACAATTGGAGAGGAGAAAAGTAAATATTGCTGAATGATCATTCAAACCATCACATACAGCTCTCCATATATGTATGTGTGTGTGTGTGTGTGTGTGTGTGTGTGTGCGCATTGATTTGACTTCAAAATCAAATAAGACCAGTTTCTGGAATGCACATTTTTGGAGAAAAAGAAAGTCTTTAAGAGCTAATTAACTATCTTACAATTTTCATGTGACTAGGGATAATTACATAATAAAAGAATCTGATGAGAACTGACTCTGTGCCTGGCTCCACTCTGGGTTCTTTTCATTTGTTCACTTATTTAAAGGAACTATCATTTAAATATCTCAGATTGATCTCTTACCTCATGCCAAATACCCTGAACAGAATGGATCCTAAGATATATATATATATGAATGTATATATAAGGGGCACCTGGGTGGCTCAGTGGTTTGGGCTGCTGCCTTCGGCTCGGGTCATGATCTCAGGGTCCTGGGATCGAGCCCTGCATCGGGCTCTCTGCTCCACAGGAAGCCTGCTTCTCTCTCTCTCTCTGCCTGCCTCTCTGCCTACTTGTGATCTCTGTCTGTCAAATAAATAAATAAAATCTTAAAAAAAAAAAAAGAATGTATATATAAGATCTATATCTATATCTATAGATAGATATCTGATTCAAAGCATTCAAAATGTTGGTCTAAAAACATTTTTCATTATTTGATCAGTTTAATCAGGATTTACTAAATATCTCTAAGTCTCAGTTTTCCCAACAAAGCCTAAAATAAAATTTTATTAATCATATGTTACAGATCAGGATAGTGAAGATTTGAAAAGATTGAATGACTGCTGAAAAATAAAGGGAGCAAAGATATGAACCCAGATACACCTGATGCCAAAGCCTATGGCTTTCCCACCATGCCATTATCCTGAGGTAACACTGAAAGCATGCCATAGTAAGTATTTAATTAAAGTTTATAGAATAAAGAAAGAAGGGAGGGAAAAAGAATGAAGGAAGGAAGGAGGATTAGGGAGGGGAGGGAGAAAGGGAGGAAAGGAAGGAAGGAATAACCTCCCAAAATAGGAAAACCAACATACTTGAAGCACATACATAATAATATCCACTAACTTTGAGCTGTAAACAAAAGAAAAGCAAAATTTTATTTTCCCAAAGTTGAATGGTCCATTGGTAAATTCCTTCATTCATTAAATGAACTGTGCTGCATCTTGACACGAGAGAACAGGGGGTGGGAGAGCAGGTTCTGCCTGCATCCTACTCTAGGAATCCAACAGGGAGAGAGGTCTCAAGAGCACATAAAACCCGCATCTGGCTTAGAGGCTTATCAAGCTCACCATTTTCTACAACTGGCCCTGCAGCCCCATTTCGCAAGCATGATGCTCAAGTTCCTACACAGTTTGGTCCCAACTTCCTATCTGCATCCCCTCCCAGGCCCCAGGATCTATCAGCGCTCAGCTTCTCACCATTCCCAGAATTTGTGTCTTTCCCAGGCTCTGGGCCTTGCACCTCCCCTTTCCTCTGCTTGGAATTCAACCCATTTCCTCCCCTGGTGGGCTTTTTCTTATCCTTCAGTCTCCAACCTAATTATGGGCTCCTCTGTGACACTATCCTCAGATGTCTCTCTGAGACTCAGTTCTTCCCTTCGCTGTGGTCTCAGGTCCTATAAATGCCTCCATTATAGCAGGTATCACAGGGCACAGGATCACTGATCTACATGCCTGTTCCACCACTAATTTTTTTTTTTTAAGATGTTTATTTTCAGTTTTTATTGTTTTTTCATTTTTTGTTGCATTTTTTCCTTTTTTTAAAATAAATTTAATTTCTTTTCAGTGTAACAGAATTCATTGTTTATGCACCACACCCAGTGTGCCATGCAATACGTGCCCTCCATAATACCCACCACCAGGGTCCCCTAACCTCCCACCCCCGACCCCTTCAAAACCCTCAGATTGTTTTTCAAAGTCCATGGTCTCTCATGGTTCATCTTCCCCTCCAATTTCTCTCAACTCCCTTCTCCTCTCCATCTCCCCATGTCCTTCGTGTTACTTGTTATGCTCTACAAATAAGTGAAACCATATGATAATTGACTTTCTCTGCTTGACATATTTCACTCAGCACTGATTTTTGAGCTCTCCTCAAACAGGAAGTATTTTAGGCACCTTTGTTAGTACCCCACTGTGCTTAGCCTAAAACCTGGCAGATTATACTGCTTTGCCTTAGTAAGACTTTAATCAGTACCTTCCCCCACCTCCTCCTCAGCAACTGGGTCAAGCAAACCTATACTGGAGAAGAAATGAGATGTGTTTTTGTTAACACCCAAAAGTGGAGCCACGCAATGATGAGAACTTTGACTTATTTGTGTGGCTTGTTCCTACCCTTCCTTCAACATTCACCTCCTCCACAAAGCCTTCTGCAGACCAGGGTAGAATCTGTGCACACCCTGCCCAATGGGTCAGGACCGGTTACAAGCCACCTACAGAACCGTGTACAGTGGACTCTTGAACAACACGAGGGTTAAAGATGCTGAACCCCGTGCAGTCAAAAATCCATGTAGAACTTTTGACTCCCCCCTAATTTTACTAATAGTGAGAACCACAAAAGATCACTTTTTACTGCTATATACAATTTGCTGGAGAGAGGAAGCGCTCAGTGGAGGTGATTAGCATCACAGGTGTTTGAAGTTGATGCTTGTAACATGTGAGCTTACTGCAGTAGCAACAGGAGGTGGCTACAAAATTGTTACAGGAGTACAGTGCATATTACAATTAATTTTATGCATTTATGGTTTAATACTGTGTCTTTACATTTGCTTACATTTCTCTCTAAGGAGAATGGTTCCATGTATGATCTATAAATGTACGTGAAAGTTTTGATAAATGTTAACTTTTTATGATAGATATGTGTAAATTTTATGGCAGTAAATAATAAAACAGACTATTGTCTGTATCTATTTTATGCACTCATGACATAACTAACGTTTTCTTAATTTTTTCAATATCTCTTGGCCTTGTGATTCATCTGTAAGTTTTTTCAAATTGTTGCAAATCTCCCAAATATTTTCCAATATATTTATTGAAAAAAACACACAGAGAAGTGAACCTGCATAGTTCAAATTCATGTTGTTCAAGGGTCAGCTGTACTGGAAACAGAAAGTAGATTCAGCCGGCTATCACTCTGAATCTATGAATACATCAAGTGTAAAGACTAAAACCTCAGCCAAGAAAAGAGCCAGCAATTCAACCCAGAAAAAGTGAGTGTGTGTATAACAAAAGAATCAATGACCAGCTGCCGGATTAAAAGTTA
Source organism: Mustela putorius furo (assembly GCF_011764305.1). Lineage (NCBI taxonomy): Eukaryota > Metazoa > Chordata > Mammalia > Carnivora > Mustelidae > Mustela > Mustela putorius. Next base: position 19,726,728 of record NW_025421273.1, read on the forward strand.
AGAGCCAAGAGAATGAAATAAGAATTTGGGTACAAGACAGGAAAGTTCAAACAATTCAAGAAATGCTATCTCTTGTATGTGATTCCCTAAAGAACCCTGAGGTAGCTATGTCCCTTCTGTTTCAGTGACAATTTGTCAAATCTTTATTAAAGCATTCTCTTAATAGCCCCTAACTATTTATGCATCAACCACTCCCATGTGTGTGATTTACTTGAAAACAACAATCTCATCACCTTGTCCTCTGTATCACTAGCACCTAATATGGTGCATAGGCTTTCAGAAAAGGGAAAGAAAGAGAAGAAGAGAAAAGGAAGCAGGAGAGAGATACACAGGAGAGAAGGGAAGGAAAGGAAAGTGAGGGGAAGGGGGAGGGGAAAAAGGAGAGGGGAGAGGAGGGAAGGAGAGGGAAGGTGAGAGGAAGCCCAGGGGAGGAGAGCGAAAGGGAGGGAAGAGAATATGCTTCTCAAAGGTAACATGGTTAAAGAATGCCTGGTTTCAGCCTCCTCCAGCTAAAAACCAGTTCCTTCAGTATTCTCCATAGTTGCCAAGGATACCATCAACTATCTTGCTCTGCTAACCAAAGTCTAGGTATGATCTCACATGCTTCTCTTCCCCTCACCCATCACACCAAATTCAACAGCATAGTCATTGAGCTCCCAAGGAGAAAGTAGATCCAACCCTCCCCACCACTGTCAACACTTCATCTTTCTCCAAGTCCCTGCTGAACTCCCACAGGGGCCTCCTAGCTGGGCTTCCTGCTTCCTCTCTAGCTTTCACACAAAAGCCAAGAGGATATTCTTTTTTTTTTTTTTTTTAATTGAGTATAGTTGACACACAATGCTACATTACTTTCAGTTGTACAATATAGTGGTTCTTTTTCTCTATATTATCACCACAAGTGTAGCTGCCATCTGTCACCACACAACACTTTTACAGTATCATTAACTATATTCCCTAAGCTATACCTTTTGTTCCCATGACTTACTCATTCTATATTTAAATGTAAATCAGAATATATCATTTTGCTGCTCAAAATTCTCCAATGGTGTCTCTTTTTTTTTTTAATTTATTTTTTATTTTCAACATAACGGTATTCATTATTTTTGCACCACACCCAGTGCTCCATGCATCCATGCCCTCTATAATACCCACCACCTGGTACCCTGACCTTCCACTCCCCACCCCTTCAAAACCCTCAGATTGTTTTTCAGAGTCCATAGTCTCTCATGGTTCACCTCCCCTTCCAATTTCCCCCAACTCCCTTCTCCTCTCTATCTCCCCATGTCCTCCAATGGTGTCTCTTAAACCTTAGTCCAAAAACAAAGCCCTTGCAGTCCTATGTGTCCTATGTGATGGAAGCCTGCCTACCGTTCTGATCTCATCTCCCTTGACCACACCTGGAACACCAGGGTCTAGCCACATAACCTTCATTGTATTCCTTGAATATATTACACTCTCCAGCTCAAAGACTTTGATAATTTGTCTTTGTATGGCTGCCCCTTCATTCAAAGTGTCAGCTTCTCAGAGAGGGTTTCCCTGATGTCCCTAGTGAAAGTAGACACACACACACACAAGCATATACACACACACAACATTTCACATGTATACACATGCATAATTATATACAATCACACCCAAAACATACACACATATGCCCACATGTACACTTTCACACATTCATGCATATATACACCTGCATATATACACCTGCGTATATACACACACATACATTCACACATACACACACATTCATATACACACACATATACACACACAGGTTGAAGCCATCATAAATTTAAAGTTAAGAATCAGCTGCAACTTCCAGGCCGGTTCTTACTGAACATTAGATGTCTCATTCTCCCCCCTAAAAATAGCATTCTTTAATCTCTCAAGTTTTATGTATCAGTAGAAAACTTTGCCTTGGTTTACAAGCTGAGATAACCTTAAGAACAGAAGGCATTTTTCACGTTTTCAAAGTAGTCTAGAGAGCTGTGTTTTAAGTTCCATATTGAGTTTTATTGAGTTCTGTGGTCTCTTCCTGAAACTGGAGCACGATGCTCACTTTGACAGCCCGGATTTTACAACGACTGAGAAATGGCAGCTTGAATTGTGGGCACCAGAGAGTTGCATGGGGCTGTGCAATTCTTATAAACATTACAGGTCTTCTGGAGCCTATGAACTGCTTCCATTTAAACTCAAAAGCCCCATGACATAGTTCCTGGGGCCTGTAAACCCTGTGATACCAGCCATAACAACTCCCCTGGCAAGAAATAAGCTTCACTTCCCCCGGCCTATAAAGGACCTTGCATGACCTTTAATATCAATCAGAGGTAACGTTGCCTGGGAAAACCCAGGGCTGGGGCCTGAGGTGGGGAGCAGGCGTGGCACCCCCAGACCCACAGCTCTGCCTGGGAGCCCTGCAAAGACTGAAGACATGCCTGCTCCTATAGTGGGAGTGCCTTCAAGCTTCCCTGTCCTATCTCTGTGGAGAAGACATGTCTACCAGCACCATGGGGCTGAGTAAGGATCTAAAGGCTGCAACACAAGTTGGTGGGGAAACCATCCTATACCAAAGACTGTAAGGATGATGAGGCAGCCTGAACCCCAGGGTTTGACCAGGGGAAGAAGCAAACCCAAAGCAGTTTAAATATGTGATGGTAGGTAACTTGGATGTAAGTTGGGGTCTGGCATATGAATGGTGTTGCATAAATGTTCGTCTTCCCTAGAGATTCATGGACTTACAGAACTTATGCAACCTCAGGATAACCACATGATCCAAATGACCTAGACAAAGCCGGTTTAGAGGTATTGTCCTGGAATAATTATTCCTTTCACCATCAGTGGTACACCAGATAAGACAACAAAGCACAGAGTTACCTCAGCTGATGTTCTCATGTGCAGAAGAGAAATGTGTAGCCCAGGGGGAAGAAGCTTGCCATAGCTGATACCCACACATTGACCTCCTTCGACTCTAGTGATTTTTAAAACCCTGGAAAAATGCTGGCATCCATAGCCTCCTCTGCTCTCTCAGTATTTCACCCCTGGTCTCAGCCTCTTCTGGGCCTCCAATTTGTGTGGGATTCTGATAGTCAGAAGCACCCTCTTTCTGAAACAACCTGAATCACTGATAATGAGATGTGTCTATGCCAGTGGCAATCCAGGTCAGAGAACTGACCAGACTGTAGTGACATTTACTTAGACTTACAGGAGCCTCTGGACCTGTTCACACTGAATAGTTAGGACTTAACGTGTTGGCCAGTAAAAAGCAAAATGGATCTTTTATAATAAAGATGAGTTCCAGTCCTTTCCAGCATGTCTAGTCCAGCATCAGCTTCTTACCAGATATGCCACTAAAAAACAAGAATTCAGGAGAGATGGACAGGTTTATCTTAGCAACAAAGCTTGAAGTAAAGCAGAAAGGGATGGAGGAAAGGAGCAAGAAAGGGGGTGGTGACTCTAGGAGATGAATTAATTAATCATTGGTAACTCTGTGAGGTAGATACTATCATCTCCACTTTCACAGACAAGGAACCAGAGGTTGTCAAGTTTACTCAAGAGGGCTAGTCTTTGATGTGTAAACATGTCTAGGCTAACTATTCCATCAAACACAAATGCAGATGTTGCTCAGAAGGTATTTTGTGATGTGATTAAAGTCCATAATCAGTTGCCTTGAAGTTAAGAGTGATTAACCCAGATAGTCTCGGTGGGCCTGATTCAGTCAGTAGAAAGGTCTTAAATGTCAAGCTGAAGCTTCCCTGAGTTAGAAACTCAGCTTGTGGACTTCAGTGTCAGCTCCTACCTGAGATCTCCAGCCTGCCCAGCCCACCTGCACTACAGACTTCACACCTACTTAGCCAGCCCCCACAATCATGTAAGTGAACCCTCTTTAATGAGTCTCTTAATGCATACTTCCTCCCTTTTGCTTATCCACTTAAATTATGACTAATGACACCAAGCTATAACACAATGTAATCAGAGCGCATGGTCAAGCCTCTCAAAACCATGTTCTAGTTCCTTGGGATGATTCTCTAAAATTCTTTCTCTCCATTTGGGGAGTGGTTCACAATCTAATGATAGTCTCATACTTGTATGAGCTGCTGATAGAGCATTACCTTTTGCTGATACTGGTCAGTTATGTGCAAAAACTACAAAGCCTCAGGTGGGGAAGTGGGTGAAAGAAACAGGTAAAGGAAGGGCAGGGAGGAAGGAGAATATTTATTAATTATCAAATATTTACTACACACATCTGACATTGTCAAGGATTTCCATGTCCTTTATAAAATTTACTAATTGTAAAGACTGATTGTTAAATTATTGTTCAAAGATATTCATGCCCTCCCTGAAGTGTCCATGGGAATATACTTTCCTGTCCATAACTTTAGGCTTAGGCTTCTCTTTGGTTAGTGGGATGTTAGCAGGTGGAATACAAGCCGACACTTGAAATGTGCTTAAGTAATATGGTGTGCCTTGTGCCCTTACCATCACAATGAGAAAAATATACTCCCGTTGGCCCGCTGAGTCAAGGAGGATGAGATTCATGGAGGAGACCTTATCTTAACCTGTAGCTTAGCACCAGTGAGCCAAACCCAGTCTATGTCACCAAACCCCAGCTGACCTGTAGATATGCAAGTTAAATCAATGCTTATTTTATATGGCAGAAGGTTTTGTGTTGTTTTTTTACACAGCAATAACTGATTGACACACCAAAGTAATAATAGGGAAACAATTTAACCTATCAGAGCTACATGAAGAGTTTAGAAGTCTTTATATAAAAAGTTAATCCAGGAACTAATGATAAAGCTGGATAGGGGAACAAATATCAGGATCCAGAAATTGGAGGCTATAGTTTTAAATCTCTTTTTCAGGCACCTATGGTCTTCTTAGGGTCACAGGACTAATGAAGAGTAGAGACAAAATCATGTAAATGTAAACATATTTGTCATAGGGTTCTATAGAGAAAAGAGAAAAGGCTGTGTTATATCACAAAAATTCTAAATATTTGCTGATTACACAAGGTCTTGTGAATTGTGTGAATTTTCAGTATCTTCCCTTACTTTGATACTAATTAAATTACATCTATGTATCCCATATTAATTAGAGAAGGATTTATGGAGTGGCTAAAACTCTAAATCAGTATATTCAAACACAAAACCAGTATGGTACGTAAGGAGTTGCTACAGTGGTAAGGGGGACCCTCAGCAGGCTTTACTCCCATGCATCACCATCCCAGATTCAACCAGAGAAACTACATTTTTAATTGCTTTATGCCATAGGATTCTGCATAAAATTATACTGGAAGAGAAGTGAGCCCTGGGCTGACCAGTCCCACAGTAAAAATGACAGCAGAAATCTCTAAAATACACAACTGAAAATAAACTCATTGTTTTTTGCCCCCTAAAATCTCCCTGGTTCGCCTTCTCAGAGATTGTCACCACCATTTATCCTTAGCTAATTAAGCCGGCAACCTGAAAGTTATATTTATCCCTACTTACCATTCCCATCTCCTCTTTCTCCTTAATAGATGACAAATATGTGTATCTCCATCTACTTGGACTATCACCATCCTCTTCTGACCACCATCCTTTACCTAACTACTCAAAGTCTTCCACCATTCATTTATCTACCTCTAACTGATGCTCTCTATGGGGCATAGAACCCAAGATGGTCTCCAGTGATCCTCACCTCCTGGTGACATCTTTTCCATTTGTCTAACCTCATCTTCTTAAGTGACTTGATCCTGAACAACAGAACACAGAAAATGTGAAAGGCTGTCATTTCCCTGAATAGATTACATATGACTCTGGCTTCTGTCTTCTTAGTGGACTTGCACCCTTATGGTTTTGTTGAAATAGGCTACCATACTTGAGCTGCCCTATGGAGAGACATATGATGAAGAACTGAGCATGGCTTCCAGATGAAAGCCAGCAGGGAACAGAGTCTAAAGTCCAAAAACCTGCAAAGAATCAAATCCTACCAACAGCCCTGCAATCTTGGAAGCAGATCTTCACTCAGTTGGGCTTTCAGATGAACTCTCAACCCCAGCTGACATTTTGATTATAGCCTCATGAGAGACACTGAGGGCCCATCTAAGTCATGTCTGGATACTGGCACACAGAAACTGTGAGGTAATAATGTATGCCATTTTACCCCACCAGCTGATCATTTGTTACACACAATAGATAACCAAAACATTCCTCCAATACAGACTAAACATGGCAGCCTTAGTGATAGTTCTAAACACACACCTGGTAATGACCTTCCTTGGATACAATCTCTTTCTTAAATGTCATAGGAAGCAAAAAGTGGCATTCATCAGGTTGTTGTGTTGATGCTTTCATGTGCTAACTCATTTATCCATTCAGCAAAGTTAGGGTTGCTAACCTCTTTTTAGATAAGAAAACTGAAGGATTAAGTAACTTATTCAAAATTACAAAACTAGAAAATGGCAAGTCAGAACTTAGACCAAAATTGTCTGGCTTCAAAACTATCCTGCTACACCTGCACTTCCATGAAACCCAAATAATCCTGATTCAGAATTAGGGTTATACTAAAGCCAACCTAAGGGTTGGATGGGCCTAATAGCTTAGAAGAGGAAGTTCAGTAAAATGGAGGAGGAGAAAACTCCTCCATTTCGGCACAATGGAGGCATAGACACTTATCCTGTCCTGTCTCAGCATCAAGTGTCCCTTGGAGTGAGAGTAAATCCTCCTCTTACCTCACTATTAGATATTTGCAGAAATTTGAACCTCCTAGAAGAATCCCATTAACCTCACAAATCCCCCTACATTCCAGAAGCTGCATCAGCCTTTAAAAACCGAAAGGGCAGAGGGGAAAAGCTCACAGAAATCTTACTAGGATGTTGAGGTGTTACAGGCATGTTCTTGAGACGAGGCCTTTGATAAATTGAACATAAGTCTCTAAGAGAGGGAAGAGCCAAGAAGTCAACTTCTTCCTCCCCTCAAATTTATGAATCTTCAAGCTAGAAGCAAAAGCATCTCTCCATCAAGATCAAAGCTCAGAGAGGTGAGAAGAAAGGCAAGAAGACCAGAGGTTCCCCTGGGAAGGAAGCATGTCTGCTTTATGTAACATACATGGTCTGTGTTCTAGATGGCACATTGCATAGGAATCCCATTTAATAGTTCTCATAAAATAAATACTTCCTTTGCATTAAGAATACAAAAAGATGGATATGTTCCTTGCTTGGAATGTATAAAGCAAAGGTTAAAAGTTCCACCATGTTTTCTGCTCATGGAAAATCACTTTTGATTCATCAGCCCAGAATACAGATATTTTCCTGGAAGAATCAAACCTGGAGATGGAGAGTATTTGCAATACTTCAGCTGCCACAGGCTGTTGTGTCAAGGTACTTAATGTGGAAGGGCGTTTCTAGCCATTGGAGTCAAAGCAGGTTCCAAAGTTGAGCTGAAGAGATAATAGCCACAGCAGAGCCTTAATCATTTGCAGAACTCTGTGATGTGCATTCTTAGAAGACTTTGCATAAATGCCGCATGATTCACAGACTCATTGATATTCCCTTTTCAATATTTGCTATTTGGTGTGATGGTCATGAGCAGAAAACGATTAGGCAATGCTATGTTTATGGAAAAAGAACAAAGGCTGAGGGAAACCAACTTCTCAGTTCTAAGAAAAGAAACACCAAAAAGGAAATGAGAATATCAAAGGGCCGTTCGTCCCATGATGCACATTTCAGCCAAATGCAGCCACGCACCAAGGGCTGCTCAGCCTTGTCTGACGAACACCTCATTCCTCAGTATTTACAGAATTTTCAAAGGCTCCATGAAGACAAAAAAAGGTGCATTGGGAACCAGAAGTTCAAGCCCTGAACTGGGGTAGGAATCAAAAGGCATTGTTCCTGATCCAAATTCACCTCTCCTCTTAATTCTTCTATAAAATGGGACCGATACTATTTATGTTGTCGAAATCACTTCTTTATTTAGCCAGCCATCTGTTTCTTTCGATCCCTCTCTGTGTAAGGCACTGCGTACAAAAGTGAATGTACCACGGGCCCTGCCCATAAAGGGCTCTCAGTCAGCAGGGATGATAAGATGGGTACGTGTAAAACAACATTCTCACTGAGTGTGATGAGTGTCTTATCAAATAGTCAACTAGATGAAATGGTGTCATCAGTGGCCAGAGACCTAGTACCAAACTAGCAACCTTCTCTTCCACTAAAGCATGAGCTGTGAAGGCATGTCTTTTCTTTTTCCAGCCCATTCATGGTACCACCTCCTTCCTTACATTTTTCTTGTGACTTAAATTTCCCCCTTCACCTTATGTTTATTCTCTCTAGAAATATTGTCTAATCTTTGTAAACCCTTTCTCAAGCAAAGAGGGTGAAAAACGAAGGGACACGTGCGTGCCTGGGAGAAGCCCCCATCAACTCATGCTCAACTCTATGTGACTGGTGGAGGCATAACACGTGCACAGCTGGAACCTCTGGATACCATAAAGCAGTGTGGTGCTTGTCATGATGATAATTATCTTCATGCAAAATACTTCCATTTGGATCAACGTGGAATGGAGATTTATATAAATCTTTTCTCACAACAGATCTAACAGTGGTTCTAAGATACAACAAAAGAAGCTACATAGACCCAGGACTGGGTAAACTGGTACCATTCGCTGGGTCTCTGGCTCAGCCCAAGTTGCTGGGACTCAAGCTCCCCTTGTGGCTGACCTCAGCATTCACCTGGGGAATCTGTTTCTCCAGACACCCATGTACTCCCAGGACACAACCCCAGCCTGGTCCCCAGGCTCCTAAGCTGCCTTCTCCTAAGACCAGTACCTGCCAGAATCTTCTTCTTCCTTGTACAAAGGCCGTTCAAGGAAAGGAACAGATAAGGGAACAGATAAACACATGTGACCCCACCCCATCCCAAACACTAAGAGGCAAGCCAGTCTCAAGCTGGTCCTGAGCAAGGAATCCTGTCTTCTGTGCTCAGCCTCTCTGAATATTGCTTATCTTCAAATCCCAGTCCAAAGGCCACAGCCCCCAGAAGGCCTCCCTCCCCACATCCCTGCGGCATGGACGGCCACCTTCTCTTTGCCCCCCAACCCCTGTCACAGAATTGCTGCATTTTCTCTGCATTCAGCACTTCCTCTGATAGGCTCCTGGAAGCAGGGGCTCTTCCAAATCCATTTGACCCACCCCTGGCAGCCCTCCCCCAGCTATGAGCATGGTGTCCAGAATTTGCTCAGTGAATACTTATGAAATCACTTTTTTTTTCCAGTTTTCCTTTTATTTCTTATAACTCTTTGGATAATAAATAACACTAAAACTCTTCAAAGGGAGGAATCATCACATATTACATGTCAGGGCAATAAGCAGGGACATGTGTTGTCTTTAGCTGAGTGTGAGAACACAGGCTACAAGGATCTATTTCTCTTTTCCCGTTGGCAAAGAGTAAATAGTACAGACTGGCTCCAAAGGGCTCTGAGTTCGAATCCTAACTCCATAAATTTGGGATTTGTGCAGTTCTTTGTCTCTGACCCTCTTTGGCTCTGTTTTATTATCTGTGAACCTAGGAGTATGAAGGATTGTAGGGAAAATTCAGGAAAGTGCATTAGAGCCCCCAGGCCCTGGAACATAGTGGTCACTCAATAAACATGGCTTCCTTCCATCCCCCAAATGAAGAAACCAAACTAATCCCACGCTCCTAGGAGATGGGGGAAAATATATGAAACAGAATCAAGCAATATCAGAAAGAGCAAGCACATTTGCATGAAGAGTCCTTCCTGCTCATGTAAGTATAGCTGAATAATTCATGTTTGCACCTAAGGCAATTAAATGGCCAAGGCCCACAGACATCCATCTATGTTTTAGACATGGGAATTTATATTAAATTTTTAGCATGCTTCGGATACATAATTCTAAAACCAAATAAGATTGAACTAATGATGAAAAGCATACCATTTTTTAAAAGTCAAATTTTGAATGTTTTTCTTAACAGAACATTAGTGTACTGCTCTCTCTATATATGGGGCTTGAGCCATCTGCTCTATTTAAAAAAAAAAGACATAATGAAAAGAAGTCCACTCGTAATTGGTAGTAAGAAAAATTGCATTCCTCCTGCCCTTTGCTCAGGCATAGAGCCATCAAAGTGTTATGCCATAAAATTTAATTTTTGAGTTTTGAATGATTTACAGTGGAGCAGAACTTATAAATCAGAACAGTAACCATTGCTATGAATAGAGATGTATGTTTTTCCAAAATGTCTAAATGAAATACTTTAAAACAAGCTAAAAGACCTGCACAGTTTTCCAAAGGCAGCCATAATTGAAGTTAATCATTCTTGTTTGGACAGAAGGAAACTCACTGACACCTGGGCACCTCCCCCTCCTTGAGATGAAGTGATCAAACAGTCATCATCTCTTCTTATGAAAGCAATTAATCATGGCAATATATCATGCTATTGCAGCTTAGTTTCTAGCCTTGTCTGTTAGGTCTGTAAACCCTTTCTGATGCCCTTGAATGTGTCTTTAATCAGATGCCATTCTTAAAATAGGATACTGAGAGCAACAGTATGTGAAAGCCTCTCCATACAAGAATCCTTCTCTTCTTTCCACATCCCAATATCCAAGACAGTGTCAAGTCCTCAAAATTCTGCCACTCCTGTATGTCCCCCTGTTCTGCACCCCCCATCTCATAGCTGGGTCACTAACACAGCCTCCCAATTTACTGCCTGCCTCTGTTGGGGGAGCACATAGCAGTTGGCTGTCCAAAGCATGATCTGCATCAGGGTACTCCCTTTCTCAAAATGCTCCCATGCCAGCGGGCACCTGGATAGCTCAGTCAGTTAAATGTCTGATTCTTGGTTTCAGGTCGGGTGGTGATCTCAGGGTCATGGGATCACACCGCATGTCGGGCCCCACACTCAATATGGAGTCTACTTGGGATTCTCTCTCCCTCTCCCTCTGCCCCTCCTGCTCACACTCTAAAGTAAATAAATAACTCTGAAAAAAAATTCTCCAGTGCCTTCCAGTTGTCCTCAGCACAAAACCCCCCTTATCACGGCAGCTTACAGGTCCCATGGGAGCCTATGCAGCCATAGTGCTCATCTGTCTCTCCTCATGGATTCTTCCTAAGCTGCAGACGTGCCACTTTAAGTTGACTCTAGGGTCCCAAATTTGTGAAAAGTTCTAGATGAACAGATAGAGGTGGATGGATTTATATACTGTGTACCTAAAATATGGGAAGGGAAAACACTAAAGTATTAATAGCTTTTGTATCTGTTGTTTGGGATTTCAGGCAATTTTATATTCTCTACACTTAACTGGATATTTCAAAATTTTAGTTCCAAATGGGAAAAGACACAAAACACAGCATGTTAGACTCCAGAGGGCAGAACTGCAGCTCTGAGACGCAAACTCACAAAAACACAAGGTTCAGATCTTCAATGTGCTGCAGAACAGAGTTAACAGAAGTCTTCATTCTGAAATTTTATCATCCCCATAAATCGCTCAATAATGGACCTATCAAAACATTTTTTCTCTCTCTCCCCTGAAGTGTGGTCAAAGGGCACATGGAGCCATCATGGACCACAGAGAAAAAGGACAGCTGCCAGGCACAGTGGTCAGAATTAGGGAGAGGGTCTGAAATCATGGGATCCACCCAGCATCTGGAAATAGTAATATACACTTAAACGTCTTCATCTCCCCCCACACACAACACACACCAGACTGAAAGCTCCATAGAGGCAGGGATTTTATGTATCCATATTATTTGTTCAACAAATATTTGCTGAGTGCCTACCTCGTGCAAGCACTGTTTTAAGTGTGGAGAACACAAGAGTAGAGAAGTTCATGGAATTGCATGCTAATGTGGAGAAAGAAAATAAACAAATTACAAATATTACTAGGGAGTGATAAGGGATATCAGAGAAAGATAAGGTGGTTCTTTAGGTGGAGTGACAAGAAACACTTTGAGAAGGAGTCAACGTTGCTGACACAGGACTGATGGGAAGGGGCCAGCTCCAGGACATTGCTTTTCAGGCAAGGAGCGAGTGGGTCAAAGCTCTGAAGCAGGGGTAACCTTGGGGTGTGCAAAGAACAGAAGCAAAGCTAGTGTGATTGGAGCTGGAGGAGGGAAAGGATGAGTAGCAATAGTAGGGGATAAGGTCAGAGACTAATAGGGGCCAAATTATGCAATGTCTTACCCACTGTAATAAGGAGTTTGTCTTTTTTCTAAGTGCCATCAAATGCCACTGGGAGATCTGAAGCAGGGGAGTGAAGTGATCTGATGTAGCTTTCTGAAAACCCACTCTGGCTGTTGTGTGTGGAATGGATTAGTGGACACAGGAAACAAACAGGAGGTAAACTCTGAGAAGATGGGGTCTTAGGATATGATAATGCTATGGAAAGGAGAGAAGGAATGGCTTGCAGGCTGGAAGTGAAGCTGACAGGATCACCAACGAATCAGGTGTGGAGATCCTGAGAATAAGGAAAATGGGGATCAAGGATGAGTCCCAGGTTTGGAGCTTATTCACAAGTGTGTTCCCAGCACTCCACTCAGGTCCTGACACAAGGAGCACTGGGCGATTATTTCAGTGGCTGGCTGGCTGGATGGAAGGATGAATGGATGAATAATACATGGATAGAATGATGGTGAGAAGTAGATCTTAGAGCAACTCTATGTGTACCATGTAGAGAGCGGGGGCAACAGCCATCTTCCCCAATTCCCAAGGTCCCACCAGGCTTTTTTTTTTTTTTTTTTTTTTTTTTTTTTTTTTTTAAGAGAGAGAGAGAGAGAGTGTGTGTGGATGTTCAAGCAGTCAGGGAGGGACAGAAGAAGGGGCAGAGAGAGAATCCTAAGCAGGCTCCACAGCCAGCACAGAGCTTAACACAGGTCTCAATATCACAACCCTGAGATCATGACCTAAGCAATATCAACAGTCGGTCACTTAACCAACTGAGCCATCCAGGCATTTCCTGGGGGGCTTTATAGGTAGAGCAGTGGGGAGGTCAAGACTTCAGAGCAGGTGGAGATGATGGGTGCTACAGAGTGAGACAGACCTGTATTTAAGGTTTAGCTCCACCACTCACTGTGTGTCCTTGTATGACTTTGCTAGTCTCTCTAAGCCTCAGTTTATCTGTAAAATGGGGATCATTGTATCAACCTCACAGTCTTGCATCTGCTACACCTGGCTTGTGTGGTCGTGAGTGAACCACAGAAGCACTCCCAGCCTTGCTTTTCTTACCTGTCAGATGGAACAAATAACCACCACTATCTTGGTCACAGGATGCTTGGAAGGTTCAGTAAAACAACAACGGGTTGGTATGGGAGTACTTTCCAAGTCACCCTTCCGGAAGTCACAGAGTGGGGTACAGGTCCTCCACCAACATCACAGCCCGCAGAGCCCGGTGAGGGAAGATGCCCCCAGGCCAGATCAACCTCCAGACTTGGCTGGATGCACAATTCCCTCTTTACCGAGTCCCACGGGGCCATTATTTCTGACTGTCATGGTTCCAAAAGAGGCAGAGCTGTGTCCCACAGGTATCTGTCAGGATGTGAAGAGAAAAGGTTTTAAAAAGTCAGAAAAGAGAGGTTTGGGAGGCCTGTGTGGTCTTCCCTACAGCCTGTGGGAAGAGCGCTGTATTGTGAGCACTCCAGCACTAATTGAGGATGACGGGCTGGATAAATGTATTTATAGCTGCAAAACCCAGAGCTTTCTGGCGTGTTCCCCATTCTGCTCTAAATGCCCCACACCTGAGGCCCACTGGGCAGGCGGACGGCGGGGCAGGGAGGTACCAGAGAGCAGCAGAGCCAGAGGACCAGATATAAATCCCATCCAGACTTCCTTTCCTAAACCCAGGAAATACCAGTCAATTTATATCTCATCATCTTAACCCGGCAGGTCTGGTTAATGGTTTGACCCATGTATTCTCTCCTTTTCCAAAATCTTGTCCCGTTCCCTCTTAACTTGATTTACTCAACTTACTCCAGCTGCTGACTTTGGCAGCTTTTCCTGCTCTCCACCGACCGCTGCATACGGGCATTATCCCGAGCAAGCAAGCGAATTTCACCCTAGCAAGGGCGCTGGGGCTCCGGGGCTCCTTCCCCTGAAGGTGCCCGCCCCCCAACTGGCGCTGGAAAAACACCCTCCCCCAGCCCCGCCCCTTCTCACTTTCACTGCCCAGGCGCACTTTGGGGCGCAGCATGAAAAGCCAGGCAAAAGGGGGCTTGTATTTTTACACCATATTTGAGTTAGCTGTTTTATCTGGACGTGAACCTGAGCAGGGAGACGAGGGGGAGAGAGGGGCTTTATGAACTCAAAACCAAAATAGACCGTCCAAGCGAGGCTGAGTGAAGTCACTGAATGTGCCGTGGAAAATACTTTCAAGGCATTTTATAAATTTTGCACCCAAAAAAATGCCCCAGCCAAGTTGGACTAGCTGCTTTCAGATATTCAAATCCTCCATTTTTCCGTGATTTTTCTTATGGCTTAGGGACTTAGGAAAACAATGAGAACTTGTCCCAAAAAGTTACAGGAGCACAGCACGTAAGCTCACTTTCCTACAAATGAGCCACAAAAATTAGAGGTTCTGTGAAGAAAGTGACCTCAGAACTCTCCCTCCTTCTTCTCCCTCACCTTTTCTTCTTCCTCTTCTCACCACTACCATTAACATTAATTGACCATATCACCCATGGTTTCTGCCTCCTGGGCTGCTGGTTCTACTCATGCTTCAGGGGCCAGGGGTTGGAGGGACGTTGTTAACCCTGAAACCAAACTCAGCATCTTTAGTGCTTTTCCTGAGAAGTCTGCTCACAGTGAAGTCATCTGAGTTTGATGGCTTCCACTGGTCTGCCGTGTCTGTGCATCTGTCTTCTCTCTCTCACCCCCCAACAATTGAGAGTACCCCCCCAGGGCCCCATATCTGTGTCCTCTCTCCTTGTGGCTTGCCTGCTCTCTCTCAGCCATTCCCCATCGGGTGTCCCCACCTGGTCCTCCCCACCCAGCAGCAGTGGCTGGACACCACTCAATCCCATGACTCTCCCAGTATCCAACCCCACCAACCAATACATGCTCTGTTTCCCTCCCACCAAACTTAATTCTTTCTTGGTTGAGACAGTTGGCTTGACCCAGGTGGCTGTCCTCGCTCTGGGACTTGGGAGCTGTGTGATGTTCCCCAAATATCTTAAACTTTCAGAGATTTTCAGAGATAAAAGTTCAGATTTCAGAGATAAAATTTCTTCTGCTGCAAAATACAAATAATAATAATATTTTATCTCACAGAGTATGAAAATAAGATGTAAAAAGCTGATGGGAAGCTCTTAACACAGTGG
The DNA here is from genome assembly GCF_011764305.1 of Mustela putorius furo. Lineage (NCBI taxonomy): Eukaryota > Metazoa > Chordata > Mammalia > Carnivora > Mustelidae > Mustela > Mustela putorius. Next base: position 19,742,032 of record NW_025421273.1, read on the forward strand.
CTGGAACATTTCTAGTGGTTCAGTAAATAAAAAATTGTTGTTTGGCTTATTACCATGTATAAATACTTGAATCTAGTCATGCCTTTTTCTTTTTAAAGATTTATTTATTTCAGACAGAGAGAGAAAGGGACAGAGCTCGAGCACAAATAAGGGGGAGGGGCAGAGAGAAACAGGCTCCTGCCAGAGCAGGGAGCCCGATGAGGGGCTTGATCCCTGGACTCCAGGATCATGATCTGAGCCAAAGGCAGACCCTTAACCGACTGAGCCACCCAGGCAACCCTAGTCATATTTTTTTTTAAGATTTTATTTGTGAGAGAGAGAGAAGGAGGGCCAGAGGAAAAAGGAGAAGCAGACTCCCCACTGAACACAGGGAGCCTGACACAGGCTCCCAGGACCCTAAGATCCTGATCCCAGGACCCTAAGATCATGATCTGAGCCAAAAGTAGATGTTTAACCAACTGAGCCATGCAGGCACCCCTAGTCAACCTTTTCTACTACATCACAACCTTCTTTTTTCTTTTTTTAAGATTTTACTTATTTGACAGAGACACAGCAAGAGAAGGAACATGAGCAGGGGAAGTGGGAGAGGGAGAAGCAGGCTTCCCGCAGAGCAGGGAGCTTGATGCGGGGCTAGATCCCAGGACTCTGGGATCATGACCTGAGCCGAAGGCAGATGCTTACTGACTGAGCCACCCAAGTGCCCCACAAGCTTCTTAATCTAAGGATTGATACATTGAATCTCTCACTACCCTAACTAGAAATGATGGGACACATGTATGTGCTAAGTCATGTGCTACTGCTTTGTATGTTTGTGACGGTCAGTTTTATGTGTCAACTTAGCCAGGCTATAGTATCCATTTAGTCAATCAAATACCAAGCTAGATTTTGCCTGAAGGTGTTTTGTAGATGTGATTAACATCCATAATCAACTGCTTTTACGTAAAGGAGATCATCCTAATAATTCAGATGGGCCTGACTCAGCCAGTTGAAAAGTCTTAAGACTAGAATTGAGGCTTCCTAGAAGAAGAAGAAATTCCCACTGTGGACTGCAACATCAGTGAGAACCCCAGCACCTACTTCCTGATGGCCTGCCTGTGGACTTCAGACTTGGCGGGCCAGCCTCCACAATAAAGTAAGCCAGTTCTTTGCAATAACTCTCTCTGTGTGTCTATATTTATATATATCCATTTACAGATAGATACATAGATTGATAGGTGATAGATAAACATTTCCTACTGGTTATGTTTCTCCGGTGAAACTCTGATATGGTGCATTTTAATATTAGTACATTTTAATGTTAGTGTCAGTACTGATATGTTATGGTGAACCTGGCTGGGTTATGGCACCAAGGTGTTTGGTTAAATGCTATTCTGAATGTTTTTGTGAGGGCGTTTTTGGATGAGAGTAACAGTTATATCAGTGAACTTTGAGTAATGCAGAATTCCCCTCTTAATGTTGTAGGTCCCTTCAAATCAGGTGAAGCCTAACTAGAACAAAGTCTGACCTTCCCCTGAGCACGAGGGAATTCCACCAGCAGATGACCTTTGAACTGTAGCATCAGCCCCTCTTGGGATTCAAGCCTGCTGGCCCACCCTGAAGATTCAGGATTGGCCAGTCTCCATAACTGAGTGAGCCAATACCCTAAAATAAATTATTTTCTCTGGATATATACAATCTATTGGTTCTGCTTTTCTGGAGAACACTGACTGATACGCAGTATTAGAATGGGTACCCCTGGGACGCCTGGGTGGCTCAGTTGGTTAAGCAGCTGCCTTCGGCTCAGGTCATGATCCCAGCGTCCTGGGATCGAGTCCCACATCGGACTCCTTGCTCAGCAGGGAGCCTGCTTCTCCCTCTGCCTCTGCCTGCCATTCTGTCTGCCTGTGCTCGCTCTCTCCCCCTCTCTCTCTCTGATAAATAAATAAAATCTTTAAAAAAAAAAAAAAAAAAAAAAAAGAATGGGTACCCCTAATGTAATTGCTGTCATTATTGGAACTGGCATCAGTATTAGGACAAGTACTTGCTTGCATTTGGAGTAGTCTAGTATTAGCATTAACCTTATTAGGACTAGAATTAAGACCGACATCTCAACGGATACTGGAAGCAAGGTCGTGTCCTAGAAGTATCTTAGAAACCTGAATTCTAAAATTAACAAGACAGGAAACAACATGTGTTGGAGGGGATGTGGAGAAAGGGGAACCCTCTTACACTGTTGGTGGGAATGCAAGTTGGTGCAGCCACTTTGGAGAACAGTGTGGAGATTCCTCATGAAATTAAAAATAGAACTTCCCTATGACCCTGCCATTGCACTACTGGGTATTTACCCCAAAGATACAGATGTAGTGAAAAGAAGGGCCATCTGTACCCCAATGTTTATAGCAGCAATGGCCACGGTTGCCAAACTATGGAAAGAACCACGATGCCCTTCAATGGACAAATGGATATGGAAAATGCGGTCCATATACACTATGGAGTATTATGCCTCCATCAGAAAGGATGAATACCCAACTTTTGTAGCAACATGGACGGGACTGGAAGAGATTATGCTGAGTGAAATAAGTCAAGCAGAGAGAGTCAATTATCATATGGTTTCACTTATTTGTGGAGCATAACAAATAGCATGGAAGACATGGGGAGTTAGAGAGGAGAAGGGAGTTGGGGTAAATTGGAAGGGGAGGTGAACCATGAGAGACTATGGACTCTGAAAAACAATATGAGGGGTTTGAAGTGGCAGAGGGGTGGGAGGTTGGGGTACCAGGTAGTGGGCATTATAGAGGGCACGGATTGCATGGAGCACTGGGTGTGGTGAAAAAATAATGAATACTGTTATGCTGAAAATAAATTAATATTAAAAAAAAAGAAAGAAACCTGAATTCTAATCTCTATCTGTGAAATATAAATACCACTTCTTTCCCATTATCCCCTGTTGTCTCCCAAGTCCAGGAGCTCACACCTGGAAAGTTTCAAAAAATATTTACCTACTCAAAGTGGATCAAAGTGGAAGATGTACAAAACCCAATTTCCTGGTATATGAAAAATTTAAGGAGGCAGACCCTTCAGGGACTTTTCTTCAAACTCTGAGTATTTTCATGAATCCAGAGAAAGTCTATTAAAATAGTTTCCACTGGAGCAAAGAAAAGTCTGTGAAGCCAGGACACATAACACATGAGGCACATGCATGCGTGTGTAGGTCAAGTATTAAAAGTACAATGTCCTGTTCAGGAAACATCTGAAACATGTGTATTAGGCATGGGCTCCCTGGTAGGTGGACGGTCATGACCAGGCTGTAATATGGCTGTTTGCAACCTTCCGCAATGAATACCCCTGGGAGACCCTATCTGGGATAACAGAGAGGAAGATATCCCATTCATCTTAAGTCTCATTTTCTTGGTTTGGGGTCTTTTGAGTCCAAAACGTCCCTTTTGTGTCAATAAGGTTTATGCATATATTTATTTATTTATCTATTTTTAAATATTTTATTTATTTATTTGAGAGAGAGAGAGAGAATGAAAGAGAGCATGAGAGAGGAGAAGGTCAGAGGGAGAAGCACACTCCCCATGGAGCTGGGAGCCCGGTGAGGGACTCCATCCTGGGACTCTAGGATCATGACTTGAGCCGAAGGCTGTTGCTTAACCAACTGAGCTACCCATGGCTCATGAATGTTTTATTTATTATACACCATCAGAAGGTCCAGGGGGAAAATATGGGAGGACTTTTTTCATGAAATAACTACATCCCAACTATCAAATTAAATTGAAAATGCTATATAGAGACAAATAAAGGTCTCATGGTTGACATTACCCCTGACAAATGTATATTTCCCCAGGATCAAGAGAAGGTAAGAAGTAAAGCAATGGTTCTCACTCACATTTTACACACTAGGCACTTGGAGAGGTGAACTCAATGAGTGAAATTCTTTCCTCTCTCTGCACAAAACTGAGCCAGACTATCGCCAAGCTTATCATTTTTCATACAGCGTTCCTCCCCCAAGGACACCACACTCCTCCTTCCCCACTTCTTTGTCCAGAGGACACACCCTTTTGGAGACTCAAGCTACATTTCTCAATCATAGCTACATTCAAAAATCATCTGAGATCAGAGCTGCAAGATTTTGCAAATACAAATGCAACACAGCCAGTTAAATCTCAGAAAACAATGAATATTATTTTTAGTATAAGTATGTCCCATGTAATATCTGTGACATACCCATTCACTGTTATCTAAAATGCAACTTTGACTGGTTTATCTGGCAACACTCTCTGAAAGGCTTTAGCTTTACCTCTGCTCGCATCCAGAAATTCAGTCTTGCTAGAAGATTCCCCTTCCCACCTACACACATATGCACACTTTCATGCTTTTTTCTTCTTAACCTCTCCTTCTTCTGTCTCAAGTACCCTGACCTACTTTGAGCACCTGTTAATACTTAAGGGCTATGGGGCAAGGTATTTATTGAGATGATAGTGTTTTGTTGCCTCTGTGGGGAACTATTTCAGAAGAATGGCACTATTTCTGTTTTGGTCTTTGCATTTTCCCTCCCTTTCGAGATCACAGAGTTGAGCCTCTGTGTCCGCCAGTTTTGGTGGGTCAGACCACTTCAGAAGTGCTTGCAGGTGCTGATGTCCTTCTGTCTTGCAGGGAATTGTTTTCATCCAAATAGGTGCAGCTAGCCTTCCCAGAGTAAGGAAGAGGAGGCAGAAGCACATTTTAAGGGGTGGGGAGGCTGCCAAAACAGGGGAACAGAAAAGGGAGGTTTCCCAATACTGGAAAGAAACTATTATTGAAATAGCAGCCTAAGTGGTCTTCTGCTGCAGCTCTTGTCTTTTGCACTCCCCACCTGCCTTTTAGGTTTTTTAATTATGCTCAATTAGCCAACATATAGTATATCATAGTTTTTGATGTAGTGTTTAACGATTCATTAGTTTCGTATAACACCCAGTGCTCCTCACAACGTGTGCCCTCCTTAATACCCATCCCCCAGATACCCTATCCCTCACCCCCTTCCCTTCTGTAACCCTCAGTTTGTTTCCTGGAGTCCAGAATCTCTCATGGTTTGTCTCTCTCTGTTTCTCTCTGATTTCTTCCTTTTCAGTTTTCCTTCCCTTCCCCTGTGGTCCTCTGCTCTATTCCTTATGTCTCACATATGAGTGGAAGCCATATGATAATTGTCCTTCTCTGCTTGACTTAGTTCCATCCATGTCGATGCAAATGGTAGGTATTCATCCTTTCTGATGGTTGAGGAATATTCCATTGTATATATGAACCACATCTTTATCCATTCATCTGTTGAAGGACATCTTTGCTTCTTCCACAGTTTGGCAGTTGTGGACATTGCTGCTATGAATGTTGGAGTACATGCTGCTTCTTCTCACTATGTTTGTATCTTTGGGGTAAATACCCAGTAGTGAAATTGCTGGGTCATAAGGTAGCTCTATTTTTAACATCTTGAGGAACCTCCATACTGTTTTCCAGCTTCCATTGCTACCAACACAACACCCAAAAAACAAAAAATCCACCTACCTGCCTTTTATAATGAAAGTCAGCTCATACCATTCATCAACCAGATTCATCTTGTGTGGCTTCCATCTCACTCCAAACAAAAGGTGAGGCTTGATCTGTCCCAATGCCATTTGTCCCATCTTCACTCTAGGGCACTTCTCCACACACATGAGGCAGGCTATTTTACCCTCAGCAGTAGCAGATCCATTTCCCTCTGCAGGGGACTCTCTGGTTCCAGATAGCCACCTGTTTGTTTTATCACTTGTTTTTCCTCTGGGCAAAATGGAAGGCTCGCTCTGACCTCTTACCACTACCACACATCCTTCTTCCCTTACTTTGCTTTCTCTGTAGCTCCAATCTCTGCTAAGGTGCCATATAATTCATTGCTTTTATTTGTTGTCTATCTTTCTATGACTCTCTGCCATTGAGCATTCTGAGGGCAGGAGTTTCTGTACACCTCACCTCTCTGTCCCCAACACAAAGGCTAATGCCTGCTTATAGTAAAGCACCCAAAAAATATTGAGGATCAAGGAAAGAAGAAAGGAAGGTGGGAAGGAAAAAAAGATGGAAGGGAGTCAGAGAGGGAGAGGAGGAGGGAGGAGCACAGAGATCTAAGATGCCCAGGGTAGTGAAAATGTAAAGAACCTCCTTCCCAGCCCTAGGAAATGTAGCAGGACCTTTAAGGGATGTAAATCTCTAGACACAGGTGTACCCAGGACTGAGTTGATTCCTACATCTAAGCATGCCCTGAATCAATAAAACCTCCAGGTGATCTACATATACCCTGAATCAATAAAACCTCCAGGTGTATAGGGACCATGCAATGCATTAGGGATAATCAAGGTCAACTAGATCTCCCAAAGCTGTGTGCTCTAGGGATGACACCTGGGCTCCTCTTAAAAGTCTATGGAAGAAGGGGTACCTGGGTGTCCCAGTCGTTAAGCATCTGCCTTCTGCTCAGGTCATGATCCCAGGGTCCTGGGATTGAGCCCCACATCAGACTCCCTGCTCAGTGGGAAGTTGGCTTCTCCTTCTCCCACTCCCCCTGCTTGTGTTCCCTCTCTCACTATCCCTCTCACTGTTAAATAAATAAATGGAATCTGGAAGAAAGAAAGAAAGAAAGAAAGAAAGAAAGAAAGAAAGAAAGAAAGAAAGAAAGAAAGAAAGAAAGAAAGAAAAGTGCCCATGGAAGAAAAAACAAAGACAGAGAAATGACCAAGTGGAAATGACCTTTCCACTAGCACATGAGATGGGGGCTTTGAGTCAGATTCAGACTGATGTAGATAAACTAAATTTACATGATACATCTTGAAAAATCTATTAGTAAAGTTTGTACTACCTAAATTATATATCCATCAAAAATAATATAGTCCAGGGGCACCTGGGTGGCTCAGTGGGTTAAAGCCTCTGTCCTAGGCTGAGGTCATGATCCCAGGGGCCTAGGATCAAGCCCCGCATCAGGCTCTCTGCTCAGCAGGGAGCCTGCTTCCCTTCCTCTCTCTCTGCCTGCCTCTCTGCCTACTTGTGATCTCTGTCAAATAAATAAATAAAATCTCTAAAAAAAATAAAAAATAAATAAAAATAATATAGTCCAGGTGCCCACTTCCTAGCTGAATGACCCTGGGAAACTCATCTCTCTGACCATGAAATATCTCATCCACAAAATGAGATCATTGAAAAAATAAACAAATAATAAAAAAAAAAATTAAAAAAAATTTTTAAATGAGATCATTGTACCTCATCTCTCAGTCAGAATGTGTTGGGTTATGCTGTAGTAACAAATGGTCCCCAGTTCTCCACAACCTGAACTAACAAAGAGGATTTCTTGATCACATTACCCATTAGGGGTAAGCAAGGGGGCTTTGCTCTTCATATCCTTCAGGAACACAGGCTGACAGGGCAGCCTCCCTCTCAGACATTTCTGGTGGCTGTGCCATGGGGAAAATGAGCTTAGGAGAGCCTCCGGATGACAATCAAGTGCCCTACCCCAGAAGTGACACATGTCACTCTAGTTCAAAGGTTGTTGGCCAAAACTTGTCACAGGGACCCATCCGTCAATAATGATACCATGTTCTTAGAAGAGAAGGAGGAGTAAATATTGGGGGAAATATGGATGGGGTATCACAGAGCAAGTGTGAGAATGTACTGAGGGAAAGTGCTTATCACAGTGCCTGGTACATAGAAGGCACACCACAATCTATGACTGTGACCTTAGAGTCTGGTGAGGAGGAAGTAGAGATGAAATTCATTTCATGCCCAATATATAGCTCAGTGACTAATAGGAATTTCTTTAATTAGCTGAATAGTCATTGATTAAATTCACTGAACTCTTACTATACTTCAGACAATAGATAGCTCTTGCCTTCAAGAGCTCATAGGGGAAAGGGACATAAACATGGATGATTTCAACATAGCTCCACTCCCGTGAAGGCATTATTATATGCCTTGGGGATACAGAGTAGAACCAATGGAGAGTCTTTGCCCTCATTCAGCTTATACCCTAAGGTGGGATGAGAAGGCAGAGAGTAAAACTTAATCAAATACGTAAGATCATTTTTTAGCTTAGTATCAACAAGGGTGTTAGTTGAGGCAGTCAAGGAGACCTACCTAAAAAAAACTTAGGAATAAGAAGAAGATTGCTGCAAAGAATCCAAGCAGAGACATCAGTAAGTACAGAGAGCCAAAGGCTGGAGAGAAAGAGCTGTATCTAAGGATTAGGAGCAAAGTCGGTATGATGGGGTCCAAGGACACAAGGTGGATGCATGGAGGAGGAAGGAATGAAGAAGGTCAACATGGTCCTGTAGGCTTATGTTAGGAATTGATATTTCATCTGAATTCTCGCAGAAAGCAAGTGCAAAGTATGTGGGATACAAATTGGGAAGTGAACAATAGTGTTTTAGCAACCTAGGTGTGATTTGGCTAATATCCAAGTAGGGTCATCAAACAGCAGTTGGAAACCAAATCTGCAGTTCAGAGAAAAGATTCAGACCAGAGATACAAAGCTAACAGTCAGTAACAAGTAAAGTCAGAATATGGTATCTTTTCAGAGAACATTGACTGGCTTCTCTGGAGATGGTACTGCCAGAAAGTCAATATGTTTGAAATCAAATAATAAGAGATGTTGCCATTAAGAAGATCATTCCTGGGCATGTCACTGCCAAATCAGATGCTGCTGGTCCAAATAGTAATTGTAGAATTTTGAAGGAGAAACGTGAAAAATGATGACTATGGTCTTATTGTGAAAATATGTGAATTTCACAAAAGAGAAAATCAGTAATCTGAAAAGGCACTGTATCAGTCAAAATAAGCTAGGTTCTGCTGCTATAACCACCAACATCAAACTAATAGTGATTTAAAGCAGCAGAGATAATTTTTTTGATCACACTGTATATTCCTCAAGAATCAGCAGATGGTTTTGCTCAACAGAGCCACCCTGGAGGCCAGGCTAAATGGAGAAGTTCCTATCTCAGAGTAAGAGAACATAGTAGGGGGTCTTACATAGCAATTGAATACCCCAGCCCAGAGGATATATACATCTCTTCCACTTACAACCCCAGGTCATCTTCAGTCACAAGAAGTTTAATCCTACTATGAGCCCATTTTCAGCATTTCTGCCTATTGCCTCCTCCTGCCACCATTTTTTACTATAGATAACCCTCAGAAATTTCAGAATGGAGCAACTAAAAAAAAAAATAACTCATGATTATTTGGTTCACAACACTCTAATTCTCATTTCAGCCCCACCTATTAGTTTTTATCCTTCCCAATGAGCAGATGTGGAAATGGGGGCACAGACATATTCTGTAGCATGCAGACACCATGACGAGAAGACAAAGGAAAGAAGATTTTAGGGCAGGCACAAATGCAAAGCCACTCCCATCCTTTCCACAACACCACACTACCATTTACGGCCCTACTTTCCCTTTCAAATGAGTTGGCATTTTCATTTCGGGTCCATCCTGGCCAAACCGAAAAAGGAGAGGGCGTACTTAGCAAAATATGTTTAATCAGAGAGAAGGAATAAGGGTAGTGAATGCGGAATTGGCTCAATTTTCTTTGGCCGTCTTTGTCTTCTGTGAGTGGATGAAGAAAGGAAGGGGCATTGAACACAGAGCAGATCAGAGGCTTCTGATAATCCCAGAGAAGTGTATGCTTATTTTTAAAGATTCTACAGGGATTCAGGCATGTGTACACCAGCCCCATCTGAATCTCATGTTTCATGGAGTTGATTCCTTATGAACCATAAAACAGTTTTCACTTGTCCCCAGTGTTATTTGTAGAAATATGTATCAGAGAGATCAGAAAATGATTATATAGTCTCTTTTCAAATGGCCCCAATAAGCAGCCGATTGTATTTCTTGGTTAGGACAGCGGATTCAGTTGTTACGAGTTCCTGCCATTTGGGACCGCCTTCATGCAAAGATTTGCACAAGTTTAGTTTTCAGCTAGAACACAGAATCCATGTCATTTCAAGGATCTTATTTAAACTTTCTGTAATTCAATGGGTTGAGTTTGTTGTACTTCTTTGTGAAATATTTTCTGACACCTTGTTATACCTTATTACTTTCTACCCCCAATTACAACCTGAGTCCTAAAGGAAAAGCCTGACCCATTGGCCTGAGGCCCTGTGGAATATTCTGCTGTTTCATTAAAAAAAAAAAAAAAAAAAAAAAAAGCCCCATTTCTCAAGGCTCAAAGATACCACATTCTAAAACAAAGGCTACCAAGAAATGGCAAACCCTTAGACCAAAAAAGGACAAAATGTAGAAAAGAGAAACATAAGGTTATAAAGCTTTAATTCATAAAGACTTTAAACTTCCAGAATCATTCCAGAATTATTTCCAATTTACATACCAGTAGAGCAAGGCAAGAAAATGAATGAGCCTGGACTGGACCCCTCACCAAAGGCAACTGGCTTTGCACGTTCCACAAGGCAATTTATGAAACATACCTACCAGGGGGTTGAGCAGAGAGAAAGTGTCTATATAGTATGAGGGTTGATCCATATGTCTCCCTCCCATGCTAAATGGAGGTCAAATCTGAAGAGTCCACACAAGTCATCCCCATGTCAGCAATGGAAGGAGCCTTATATACTATCACATCTCACCTTTTCTGGCTACACAGAGCGAACTCGGACCCACTGACATGAAACTAAGTGCTTGAGCTATGTTGGCTTGCTAATTACCCAACTATGCCTGAATTTATGCCTTTCCTGAGGGTTTAAATGAGCCCCTACTGGGTTCAGTGTTAGTTCTCAGTTGCGACTGACCGCCAGTGTGGCCTTAGATGGTTCCCAGCTCTCTCTGAGCCTAGATCCCTCATCTGTAAAATGAGGATAGTAACATTTACCTGCAAGGAACTGATGGGAGCATTAGAGGAGGTTATATTCCCATAATAACTCCTCATATTGCTGACAGTCCACTTTGTGAGATCACAGAAAATGAATGTATTAGTCTCTGTTCCCCACTCCTAACACGGGATTCCTAAAACCTCCATAATTCCTAAATCCCTTGGAATTTCTTGAGTTTGAATGAGGTGACTCTTGGTGGGATCCTGGATGGGGGCTGGTCATTAACAAGACCAAGCCATGATTAGGAGAAGCCAGCAAGAGGAGAAGGGCTGGAAATAGAAGTTAATAATCGATCATACCTATGTGATGAAGCCTCCATAAAAATCCCAAAAGGATGGGACTGGGAGAGCTTCCAGGCTGGAGAACACGTGAAGGTGCAGGGTGAGCAGCATGCTTGGAAAAGTCATGGGAGCTTTGTGCCCTTGCTACTTACCTTGTCCTATGCATCTCTTCCATTTGGATGTTCACCTGTATCTTTTATCATAATCTTTAATAATAACCATAAACAATAGGTAAACCATTTTTCCTGAGTTCCATGAGCCCCTCTAGCAAATTAACTGAACCCAAGGAGGGGGTAGTGAGAATCTCTGATTTAAATCTGCTGAGTCAGAAGCACAGGTAACCAGCTGACTTGGGTCTGGTGTCTGAAGTGGGAGAGGTCTTACAGGATCTGACATTTTTATCCTATGGGATCTGATGCTCTCCAGGCAGACAGTTTCTGAATGTAGTGAAATTGTAGGACACTCAGTTTGGTGGGGAAAACCCCCACATCTGGGATCAAAAGTATTGCCGATATCGTAGCAGTATCAGCAGAAAGGAGAAACATGGGGGGAAGTGAGGGTTTTCCCATCACACGCTTAAAATTACATTGGTCTGTTGAGTCTCTCTACCCTACTTGACTAAGAATAAGTCTCAGAGAAAGGCCTCCGTCTTGTTCCTTTTTGTGTCCCCTGTGCCAGGTGCAATAAAATATTTGACAGATAAGTAATCAATTAAATGACATGTGTAAATTGCATACTCCAGGTGTCCTCCAGCTTTTCTTCAATGCCAGCTGAAGGTCCATCGCTCTTTGCACTATATTATTCTCATACCTAGCTGGAAATTCCACCTGTATGATTGGCCAAAAGCTCTTTCCACAGTGGAAGAATAAGTTTATATTTAGTCTAGAATTAAATAAGCATTTAATATAGATAAATGTAGCATATTCTTTTAATTTAGTAACATTCAAAATAGATCAATCTAATTTATGTATTTTGAAATTACATAGCATTTACTTTCTATCTTAACAGTAATAAATGACCACTGCATTCCTCATAGTCATCCCTGCCAAGGGCTCTTTTCTACTACAGCTTTCCCTGTCTGGGAAGTCATCTGCCCTCCTGCAATCCAAGTCCAAACCATTTAACGACCCAAGTTAAGCCAGCCACCTAAATCCTCTAGGTCAGATGGGCTTTTTTCTGTAGGAGTATTAGCTTATGCCCCACAACTACCCGAGTCTTTATACATTCATTGTCCATTTCTTTGGATCCTACTCAACTCACATAGGCTTCATATATCAAGCCAGCTTCTAAGTTTCTCCAGGTCAAAGAAGTTTCCTCCTCTGGGGATTAAAAAAAAAAAAAATGGGAAAAAATACTCTCAAACAAATGGTGTTGGGAAAACTAGACAGCAACATGCAAAAGAATGAAACTGGACTGCTTTCTTACACCATAAACAAAAATTATCTCAAAATGGATTAAGAACCTAAATGTGATATCTAAAACCATAAAAATCCTAGAAGAGACCACAGGCAGGTATTTCTCTGACATCAGTCATTGTAACATTTTTCTAGATATGTCTCCTGAGGCAAAGGAAACAAAAACAAAAATAAACTATTAGAATTAAATCAAAATTAAAAGCTTCTTCAAAGCAAAGGAAACCACAAACAAAGCTAAAATACAACCTAGTGAACTGGAGAAGGTATCTGCAAATGATATACCCAGTAAAAGGTTAGTATCCAAAATATATAAAGAACTTATACAACTCAACACTAGAAAATCAAATAATCCAATTAAACAACAGGCAGAAGACATGAACAGACAATCCACCAAAAAAGACATCCAGGGGTGCCAGGGGCACCTGGGTGGCTCATTTGGTTAAGCATCTGACTTCAGCTCAGGTCATGATCTCAGGGTACTGGAATCAATCCTGTGTCAGTCTCGGTGCTCAGCAGAGAGACTGCTTCTCCCTTTCCCTCTGCCCCTCTCCCACCTGTACACTTACTTCCTCACACTCTCCCTCTCAAATAAATAAATACAACCTTTAAAAAAGACATCCAGATGACCAATAGACACATGAAAAGACGCTCAACATAACTAATCATCAGGGAAATGCAAATCAAAAACCACAATGAGATATCACCTCACACCTGTCAGAATAGTTAAAATCAAAAATGCAGGGAACAACAAGTGCTAGAGAGGATGTGGAGAAAAAGGAACCCTTGTGCACTGTTGGTGGGAGTGAAAAGTGGTGCGGCCACTGCAAAAAGACAGTATAGAGTTTTCTTGAAAAATTAAAAACAGAACTATCCTATGACCCAGTAACACACTGTTGGGTTCTTACCCAGAAAAAATGAAAACACTAATTTGAAAGGATATGTGCACCCCTATGTTTGTTGCAGCATTATTTACAATAGCCAAATTATGGAATCAATCTAAGCGTTCATCAATATGCAAAAAGATAAAGAAGATGTAGCATATATACACAATGGGTCATTTCCCAGCCATAGAGAGAAGAATCTTGCCATTTGCAACAACATAGATGGAGCTAGAGTATATTATGCTAAGCAAAATAAGCCAGTCAGAGAAAGACAAATACCATATGATTTCACTTGTATGTGGAATTTAAGAAACAAAACAAAACAAAGAAACTGAAAATCAGACTCTTAAATACAGAGAACAAACTGATGGTTACCAGATGAGAGGTGGGGAGGATGGGTGAAATAGGTGAAGGGGATTATGAGTACAGCTATCATAATGAGCACTGAGTAATATAAAGAATTGTTGAATCACTATATTGTACACTTGAAACTAATATAATGCTACATATTAGTTACACCGGAATTAATTTTTTAAAGTTCACTCAAATGGAACCAGAATTCAAGAATATAACTCACTTATAGTCATTATCCCTTAACAACCAAGTTAGAAGCAATATTCAAAAGAAGGGAGGGGGAATCTAGTAGAATTCTTTAGTACCTGACTTTATCCGGTTAACTGTGTAAAAATATGGGAATTTTTAAAAAGCTCAAGGTTCTTGGTTTTTTCTTCAAAGCAACATGGCAAGAATATCCACTGGGAGAATCAAGTCCCTCAGAACTTCTCATCTTACCACACCAGTATTCTAACAGATTCCCCTCCATCCTGACAATGAATGCCTTAGTCAGCCTCCCAACAGAAAAACCAAGCAGGGAGAAGACAGAGCAGGGCAAGGACGCGCTCTTGCAAGTCGAAATTTAAGCTGCTCTGAGTGTGTGCTAAGTGAGTGATCCCAGTGACGGAGCACAGAGATGGGAGCCTCATGGCCCCACCCTGGACCAGGCAGCACGCAGCCACTTTAGGCATCCAGCCCAAATCACTGGGTACTTCACTCTGTGGGTGAGACATTCCGTCTCCCCAGAATGAAGTGCTTGCTCTCAGGGGAGCCCCCAGCTCTGCCCTGCATGTAACTAGATACACTCAAATTTCAGTTCCTCGTTTTGCTGGTGCAACACTTTATACTTCAACTGTGAGAAACTGAATTATGTAAAAAGAGATTTAAAACAGGTTATTTCCTAAAGAAAAACTCAAAAGAAACAATGTCCTAAGTGAAGACTTTTCTAAACAGTCCTGGAGTTTTGTTTGTCTCCAAAGGACAAAGGGATTAACTTCAGCTATCCTAAAAGGGGGTGTAGTCAAGAGGCTTAATTAATGCGTGAATCAAAACTAAACATAACTACCATTGATTGGTCTTTCTTAGTTCCAGGCACCATGTCAAGAAGTTAATCAACATGCTTTTATTTAGGATGGCAATCCCATGAGATAGTTCTTATTACCATCCTTTTATAGATGAAGGATCATCTCAAAGAAGTGAGTGCTCATCCATGGTCATACACCAGGGCCAGACAAGGGTAAGGAAAGAGAGGCACCTAAATACAGTACTTAAGGAAGCTCTTACTTTCAAGCTTATATAAGTGCAGGGCTGCCACTGGAGTGTCACCTTAAATCTACATCCTACGAGCCTCCCTTGCTTCACCCTAGGCCTCTCATGTGCAACAGAGCAGCAGTACACCTTGTATTCAAACTCAGGTCCATTTGGTTCCAAAGACCTGGATCACACCACTCATCCTGCTGTGGAGACGAACAGCTCTATGCGTGATACTTTGTTCTAAAAGATGAGTCTCCACATAAAAACTGATATCACTGAAATGTGGTGTCAGCCCTAGGAACCCAGTAGAGTACCATGGGGCTGTGATATGTGCACACCTACAAATAAACACACACACTCCAGCATCACAAAAGGTCCTTGAGCACTGTAAGAGAACCAGCCCCTCAGTCAAGCTGTAATCATAAAGTAACCCAATATTCTAAAAGGAAAAACCATTTGGTCGCTTTTCCCAATATGAAACAGGAGAGAACAAAAAATCTGCAATGTCTATTTGGAACCTAAATTATTGATCAATTTGTTCTGGAACAGAGGAGGTAGTGCTTATTTTTCATCAATGTAAAAACCAAAACCAAATTTATGATTAAATAACTATGGCCAACTCCCCAGGCCTGACTATACCCTGCTCCCTGTTTAAGCCATAAAACTTCTAATTGCTCACCAGGGGGTGAATAAAACATGTTTCTGGAGGGCAGTAAGCTTGACTGCCATGAAGCTCACCATCATCACTATGGGCTAGGAAGGGGAGAGTAGCTCAGACATTTGCTTTGTAGAAAATACTCTTTTCTTCACCTGTTTTTTGTGGAGAGGATGTGTGGAAATTCTACAATGTCCAAGTTTTCAAAGTTACTTCAATTAAGACAAAAATTACTCAAAATGTTTTTTCCCTTGTCAGTCATGATTTCCCATTGTAATTTTCATTTTCCTCTGAAAAGCACTTTTTCCAAAAATAAAATGGCATATTTAGATTGAAAATGGGTATCAGGGCACCTGTGCCACTCAGTTAAGCTTCTGCTTTGGACTCAGGTCTGGATCCCAGGGTCCCCACTGAGCGGGAAGCCTGCTTCACTCTCTCTCTCTCTCTGCCATTCTTCCCTCTTGTGCTCTCTATCTCTCTCTGTCACATCAATAAATAAAATATTTTAAAATAAGAAAGGAAGGAAGATAATGGATATCATCCAGGTAGCCCACCAGACCAAAATGAGTTGGTCTGATAGGCATCTATCAGAAACCACCAGCTTCAAGACTGTAATAGGTTGTGAGGAGTTGGCCCACAAGAGGCATAAGGAGAAACTAGTGTTTTGATACTCCACACAACACACAACCTAGAAAGGTTTTCTTTGGAGCAGAAAAATGCCAAAGATTTAGCCTGGCAAAACTGACAGAGTATTGGCCCATCAATATCTGGTGGTATCTTTAACTTAGAGAAAACAATGAAATCATGATATTTTAATTCTGGTTTCCATCCAAAGAATCATAGTTTTATCTCCTCCAGCAAAGGAAAAGAAAATGGCGAAACTTGCACCATAGGTAAGGTGGCAGTTTATCACTTTAATTCCTGAAGATTCACTGGAGCCTGGATACTTCTGGCAGTATCCAGAAGTACTGGGTACTTTACCGTACCCCCTGGGAACTGGCTAAAAATGCAGCCTGATGGTCCCTGCTCCAGACCTACTGAATCAGACAGTGCATTTTCACAAGATCCCTGACTACTCATGGGCACATTAACATCTGAAAAGCACAGTGTCAACTTTGAGATTGATGAAGAGCAAAGTGGTAATAGAAGTAACAATCACTATCATTATCACTGATGAAATGCTTCCATTAAGCCAAAGCTATGCCATGTTCTTTTCCCTATATTGTCATTGCAGTAACCCTGAAAGGAATGAATTTCACAGATAAGAAAGTTGACACTCGAGAAAAGCAAGTAACTTCTCAAAGCTCACTATTTAGTCAGTGGCAGAGCCAAGTTTCTATCCCAAGTCCCTCTGATATCCAAACCAATGTGTTGCCCACTGTCTTTGGTTATACTTCAGCCTGTTCGTGTGATAAAGGACACACCAACTTTTTAGAACTCCTTGGATTCCATGATGTGGCTCCTGACCTGCAGATAAAATGTCACATCTCTTTAGGTAGTTCTGAAAACTTTCCTCTTGAACAAAAACCTTTAAAACTCCACTAGAGGTAGACAGTATTAAATAAATAAATAAATAAATAAATAAATGTCTGCAATCCCCAAAAGTTACAAGCCAAGAACATACTCAAGATATTATAAACCATTAAATAACATTTAGTGGAGAAGGAGCACTTCATTGCATTAATCCACTGAAAATTGTCCTTCTCAGCATTCCACAAAACAATGGTATCACAGTTATTATCACTGAGAAGATCTCTCATCATTAACAAGTAGAAATAAGCTCTCAAACTCTAGCCTGACCCTCGGACCATGTACTTTTCAGGTGACTATTTTTTTCTTATTATTTCATTTTTTAGAGCAGTTTTTGATTTACAACTAAATTGAGAAAAAGGTACAGAGATTTCCCGTATGCCCTTCTGACCCTACACATGCAGAGCCTTTTCCATTACCAACACCCCCACCAGAACAGTACCTGTGTTGCCACTGCTAAACCTACACTAACACATTGTAATCACCCAAAGTTCACAGTTGACCTTAGGGTTCACTCTTGGTGTTTGATATACGTGCTATAAGTTTGTAGAATGACATGTATCCACCATTAAACCACTATCATGCAGAGAAATTCCACTGCCCTAAAAACCTCCATGCTTCATCTGTTCATACTTCCCTCCCTCAACCCCTGACAACTGCTAATTTTCTCTTATTAATTCCATAGTTTTGTCTTTTCCAAAAAGTCAGGTAATTGGAGTCATACAGACTGGCTTCTTTCACTTAGTAATATGCATTTAGGTTTCCTCCTTGTCTTTTGATGGCTGGGTTGCTTATATATTTTTCATGTTAAATAATACACCATTATCTGGATGCACTCTAGTTTATTTATCCATTCACCTACTGAAGGATATCTTGGTTCTTCCAGGTTTGGGCGACTATAAATCAAGCTGCTCTAAACACTGTGTGCAGATTTTTGTGTGGACATAAGTTTTCAACACTTTTGGGTAAATACTAAGCAGCATGATTACTGGATTATATACTAAGAGTATGTTTAGTTTTCAACTAAACGGTCCTCCAAAATAGTGGTACCATTTTGCATTCCCATGAAGGTATCTCTTTTCATTTTATATCCCTTGTTCTTTACACCATAGCACATAGCCAACACCCAGCAAACAGCAGGTACCCAATAGATATTTGTGGAATAAACAAAGAAAGAGTTGTTGTATAGCTTTTTTTTTTTTTAATCACCAAGCACTTACTTGTTCAGCAAATATTTATAAAGCACCAATAAATTCAGACTAGGGGTTAGATATTAGAGATACAAGAATGGAAGATACTAAGTTTTATCTTGTGTTTTCTAATACTCAGAATAACACAGGTTTTGGGTCATACAGATACAGAGGCTCATCCTGCCTCCGTCATCATGCCAGCCTCTACCAGTCTGTTCCATCACCTATTGAATAATGAAAAAATGAATTAATTTCTTGGGTATTGGGGTGGAATAAATGAGATAATGTATATAAAATGACAATTACATGCTTCTCGCATAGTATAAGCTCCAAAGTAGTAGCTAGAATCATTGTTACCATTTGTTTATGATAAAAGATTTTCCATTTTTTTAATCTTTAAAAAAAAATGGGTGTAAGTCCATATTCTTCACAAATCCACTCTTTTCTTGAGGTGAAGTCAGTTTCATGGTGGCCTTCCCTAAAAGGAATAATTAATTGGGAACTCCAAGCAGAAGAGACAGGCATCTCAAATGCCACCCAGAAATCCTGGATTGAAAGCAGCTTTGGTAGTTTTGGGGAAGCCCAACACCAGGTCAAGTGAGGGGAGAGGAGCGTGCCCCCTTTGCTACAGGTGGAACCACCTGCCATAGGCCTAGAGTAACAGATCTTGTCTTGTAGCCCTCACAGAGATCCACCACCTCCCAGAGAAGTAAAACTCATATTTACTATGACGTTATCACAGTGGGAGAGGGAATGTTTTTTTTACAACAGTTGATGGGTGTGACTCTGCAAGTGGACTACCTTACTAGACATATCTGAAATGGGAAACTAGCTAAGTCACTTGCTGAGAGAGTTCTGACATCTTCTCTATACAGCTTCCTCAAAAAACACCAAGCAAAAATAACAACCCTAGGAATCAAGAAAAATGGCCACCAGGAAGTAGCCTCAGTCCTTCCTTGGCATGGTTTTCATATGCATGTCTGCCAGTCCCTGGGGCTTCCTGCCACCCCACACAGCTGGGCATCTCTCTGCCTTATCAATATTCACTGTTCTCAGGGCTCCCCTAAGCAAGTTTCAAGAGGCTCTGATGTAGTGTTTTTGGATTATTGTACAAATAAACCGAGACAGTTTCTTGTGCTAATTAAGAGTATGTCCTCTGGCATTATTCTGGCTGTAATTCTCATTAGCTAGGACACCTTGGGCAAATTACCTACACCTTTGTGTCTCAATTTCACCATCTGTAAAATGAGGATAATACAGTATCTAGTAATAGCATCATTTTCAAGAAGATAAAAAAAAAATAACACAAACATAGGGTGCATAGCTTCAAAGCTTTTTCTAACTCATTATTAAGTTGGGGACCAACAGGTTGTAAAAATTATTCAAAGAACATTTGAGGGATTGAGATTTTATAGACACTGAAGAAATTATATCAGAATAAGACCATTAGATTTGCTATAAAGCTGGTTAAAATACTGTAGGCAATAAATCCATTATCTTTGGAGTTATCTTGTCTATTATACATCTCTACCAAACAAAACCTACACGTTAACAGCTGATTTGAAGAGTGTGGACCCTAAGTAACAAGAAACATAAGTGAGATGACCTAGAACCACACCACCAAATATGGTAGCCACTCTCATACGGCTACTTAAATTCAAACTTAATTAAAAATAAATAAAATTAAAAATTCAGTATCTCAATAGCCACATTTTAAGAGCCCAATAGCCAGATATAGCTAGGAACTACCGTGTGGGAAAGGGTAGAATAGAGCATTTCCAATCATAGCTCAATGTTTTAGTGGATAGCAGCACCCTCAAAAAATCTTGGGTGGCACTGTTAGCTTCCTATGGGTGCTGAAACTAATTACCACAAACTTAGTGGCCTAAAACAATACAGGGGCTCCTGGTGACTCAGTGGGTTAAGCACCTGCCTTCGGCTGGGGTTGTGATCCCAGAGTCCCTGGATCAAGCCCTGCATCAGGCTCCCTGCTCAGTGGAGAGTCTGCTTCTCCCTTTGCCCCTCCCCCTGCTTGTGTGCTCTCTGTCTCTGTCAGATAAATAAATAAAACCTTAAAAAATAAAAAAAAATGTGAAAATAAAAATTAAAAAATTAAATAACAAACTTATTATCTCATGGTTCTATAAGTCTGTAAGTCTGGCTGAGCTCAACTGGTTTCTCTGTTCCAGGTTTCCAAGGCCAAACCCAAGGTGCCAGGCAGCTGGGCTCCTACTGGGGAGCTGTGGGGAGATTCTACTTCCAAGCTCCATTAGGTAGAAAGTAGGACAGAGGCCCACTCCCTTGCTAGCTGTCAGCCAGGGGCTGTGGTCCTTCTGCTGCTTTCCATGTGGCCCTCTCTAGCAACACAGGTCAAGTCCCTCGGATGTCTCCAATTCCTCTTCTGCTGTATCTCTCAAACTGACAACAGCTGGAGAGCAGTCTCTGCTTTTATTAAAGCCTCCAGTGATTAGGTCATGCTCTCCCAGACAATCCAGTAGAATATCTCTATCTGAAACCCTATAACCTTAATTACATCTGCAAAGTTCTTTTTACCACATGACATCATAAATTCACAGGATCCAGGCAGGGACTAGAATGTGGACACCTTCAGGGAGCCGATATTCTGCCTGACACAGTGGGCTTGCTAGACAATGTTCAATATGATCGCAAGAGAATATGAACTCCAACTTTTGTCTTGTTTCCAAGCATTGGGTAGTTCTTAACTTCCCAGAGTTCTCACTAGGATTAAATATATGACCCACCTAATGTGCCTAAAACAGGGTCTGGTGTCAAATAAGAGCTATAGAAGTGTACCATTAAACCTTCTGTGCCTCAGTTTCCTTACTTGTTAGATTTGAGTAGTAACTGTGTCTTCAGCATGAGGTTGTTGGAAGGATGCAAAGGCTAAGTTGTGTTAATAATTAAGCACAGCGCTCCGTACAGAATGCCCTTGGTCTTAGTGAAGAGACAAAGGGGACAGTGTTGGCAAACAGCAGTCTTGCTCCTGTGGGGTGGAGGAAGAAAGGTCTGGCTCCTCCCCTGCCCACGCACCCCCTGCACCCTGAATTTCAGGTACAGATGGAGGGACAGTAACCAAACCCCCAGAGGCCCAATGAGGACAGCTCTCCCCTTCAATGAGCTGTCTGTCTCAAGAAAAACACCTTAGGCTTCCTCCTGGGATCACAAGAAGAACAGGAATCTGTGGAAGTGTGGGCCAGAGAGGACACAGGGAGTGGAGACGAATGGCCAAATGCCCCCTGGGTCCCTCTGTGAAAGCCAAAGGAGCCACTGCAGGTTTGAGTCCTCCTCTCTGAAAACTTTTGGAGTGTAAAATCAATGTGAAAAGAGCAGATTTTATTGGTCTACTGTTAAAAGAAGAACTCAAGCGCTTTGGATCTTGATCTTGTGTTGTCTGTGAAACTGCTCCTGCCTCCCCACCATGGGGGGGGGGGTGGCACTATCCCTCCCTCTTTTGTGTCTGCATTGCACCCCAATGGGAACTTAAAGTGGCAGCAATTCTGTCACTTCCTTGTATTCATTTTTGTTTCAGGTACAAATCTCATGAGGGTCATGCACACATACACACAAGAAACGTGCCTCTCTTTTTTGGGATTCGATGCAGTGGTTATGCTGAACCCCTCTTCCCACAGGAGGCTCATGTCAGTCCATACAGGGTGTCCCCCTCCTCTGCCTGGAGCCTTACACACAGCTTGAGGCTGACATAGAACCAAGGCTGTGGAAGCCACACAGGGCAGGGAGGATGGCAGGGCAGCTGGTCGTCATAGCCATGAAGCCCCACCCTTAGTTAGCACGTCCAGCATCGGGATGACTCTCAGCGGTCAGTTCCTACAGGACACTCCTGGGCCCATAAGAGTGGCTTTCCCATAACCCTGTGCTGTTCCACACACACAGAAGCATCTTGTGACTGCTCAGCCAGCCATACCGGCTCTACCGTCCAGAGCCATCACAGATGGATGTGCCCTGCCTGCCCTGCCGTTTACATCTGATTCATGCAGCTTTTTCCTGAAGTAATCTCCCCACACAGGTACACACCTGCAGGCAGCCCTCCTCAACTCCTGCTTCTTCTCCAATCAGGGGGTGGCCAGCCAAAGCCGCTTCCCCAGCCCCAAGGGGTGAGTGCCCCCAGACTGGTCACATGGATAATCACTTAAAACTAATTACTCACTTGTGTCAGAGAGATGGCCTCCAAACATCTGGTTTGGATAATCCTCCTCTCCTCCCCACAGCCCAGCCTGAAACGTTCTACCAAATGTTGCAGGAAAACATACAACCTGCACAGCATCCCAGGTGTCCATGGCCAACTGTGCAGGCCAACCCTTGGGAACAAATGTGTACCCGGAAGAGAGGCTCAGATTTCAGTGTGGTCATTTTCCACAATTCAGGACAGAATGCACCCACCCCTTCCCTCTCTATCACCCCAAGAGAGGAACTTCACCCTGAAATCAGACTCTAAGACACACAGTCCCAGGGCTCTGTGATGCAGGCATTTTACACTTTCAACGCAATCCATTCATTCATTTATGTGTTTATTCAATAAACCTTTAATAGACCCAACTAGACCCAAGGTGCCAGATAGTAGGAAATCCAGAGAAAGTCTCTGAGACCACCTGTTACAAACCTCTCTTGCTAGACAGTGGTCCTGGAGAGGAGGAGGTAACACCCAGAGCCCACAGCCACTTCAGTAGGTTAGCCTGGACTACCGCCTACTGCACTGATCACAACACCCATGGGGACAATGAGGCCTGAGGCTCCTGAGCACAGCTGGTTGCAGAGGTCAGCTCAGACATGGGAGACTTTCTCTCCTTCCTCTTCTCTCCATCAGCCTCCCACACCATGGAGAAAACATCAGTTTGGTTTCATGCTGTCTGCTGTTGTTGCTACAACAACTTCATTCACACCAGCAAAGAGATCCTTGTTATTCATCAGGTTGCTATACAAAGAAATTTAAAGCTTTCCAGAACCTTCAGGGCATCTACTATGTTGAGATCTGTCTAAGACATATAAGAAGCTGTCACTTCGCTTCTCCTCTGTGAGGAGTAGCTTGAAAAGTCCCTCACTGTTAGAGATGTCCCAACACTGGGGTAATTCCATGTGGCTTTTCCCAACACTAGAGTTGGTCAGCCCCCACCTCTCTGCCTGTGGACATGGAGAGCTGGCTTGACTCCCACCTCAGCCCATTTCAGCAGCTCTCCAACTGACCTCTTAGCTTCCACCCACCGCTGTCCCTGGAATGATCTCTATAAAATGCAGAGCCAATTAGGACCCTTGTCCCACCCACCCTACTAAAGTCATCTTCATGGCCTCCTAAGCCAGAAATAATTTTGAAGAACTTCATTGGCAAGACCTTACACGATCTGACAGCAACTGACCTTACCAGCCTCATCTTCCAGCACTCTCCACATCCCTCCTCCAGGCCCTGTGATCCAATGACACCAAATACTACACTGTTCCCCACTACCCTGTTTATTGTTTTCATACCATTCCACACCCAGAATGCCTTTCCCGAAACCTCCACCTGGAAATCTCCAAGTCACCTTCACCCATTCAGTTGTCAACACATTGGTCAATTATTCACCATTGTCCTAACAAAGTGAATTGTGGCTTTGTCTATTCCTGTGCTACTTTCCACATTTATCTACCACGTTATACTTTGTTTGCTAAACTAAACACTGTACACTGCTTAGCACAATTATTTTAATAAATCAACATCAAGACATACTTTTAGTATCTCTATTTCTAATTCCTGATGTAGTGCCACGGCATAGAGTAAACACTCCAGTTACGTTTGACAAAGAAAGGAAAGGAAGGGAAGGGGAGAGGAAGGGAGGGGAAGGAGAGAGTTGGAGAGGGAAGAGGAGGGTTGGGGAGGGAAGGAAAGAGGAGGGGGGATGAGGGGGAGGGAAAGGGAGGGAAGGAAGGAATGGGAAGGAAGGAAAGAAGAGGAGCGGGAAGGGGAGGCAAGGGAAGGCAAGGGGAGACTAGGGGGGAGAAAAGAGAGAAAAAGAAAGGCCGAGATGTTCCTAACCCAAGTTCACCTATACTTTGTTTTCCTCATTTCCACCCCCTACCCACATCTGACAGTAGCACTGCATATTCATCCGGCCATTTCTTAACTTTGGGGTACAGTAGATGAAGAAACTGAAGCAAGATTTGCAGTGTGAAGCAGAAATTTTTTTTTTCCTATATACTCCCATTAAAGCCACCAAAAAATTAAATTAGTGGTTTTGACATTTTTCTGCCTACTTGCTGGTCTAAGCCTCAAAATAGAGCCTCTATAGTCCTTTCTTATAGCCCATCTCAGTGTTTATAAGGTGGTAGAGATTGTGGGACTTACCTGTTCCTGGGCCAAGGTCAGAGGGAGCAAAGTACGGCTTTATTAGACTTTGGAAAAGTTCCCAATAGGAGGCTCCTTCTCACATATATGTGTCATGGCTGGTAAAATACATCTAGTAGGTTCTAACCGTGCTGAAAGTGTGGGCTATGGTCAGTAACCCTCACCTAATATATCACCAGAGATCTTGCTCCTACTACCTTTTGTTCCTCACTCCTCTCTCTGCGGCTGCGCTGTGTGAGGCCACTAGGAAACTGTTAGCGTTCCCTTCCCTCAGGACAGTCTTGTTACTCAGATTCACTATGGGGGTTGGGGATTTATGCATTGTGACACAATCAGAGGCTCTTAGAAACAGGGGTACCTTAAAAAGTCATCTATCCAAGTTTCTCACTTTACAATGGAGGAAGCTGGGGGTGCACTGGGGAATGAGCCCTCTGCTATTGCTAACCAGAAGTGAATGAACTGGCTAAAGAAGCATTCTGAAACCCACTTTCTACCCTGTTTGGGTCACTCTGGGCACCAGAACCCTAACTGAAATAGACAGTTCAGCTTACAGAGTTCAGGCATCTCTACCGAGTTATACCTGTGTGTGGGCAAGTAGGTGATTAACTCAGCACCTTACAACAACAGGGTTCATTTAAAAGCACTGATCTCATACTCTGAAAAGAAAAATAACTATATTTTCTTGACTGATAACCTAAGCTTGTAGTCACACAAAAACAGCTTCTAGTTCTTCCTTCAGTAGAAGTCCTGAGCTGCAAAAAGTAAGGAAAGACCCCCTGTTCTGGTCTGCTCTGGGTACTTGTCTTCTTGCAGGCTATGATAACCCTCTCAGGGCCCCACAACTCTCCTCCCTCGTGAATGCCACTTCCTTTCCTGAGACAAAGTCATCATTTCCAGCTTCAGCTTGTGCTTTTCTCTAAGCTTCTTTGCTCTAGCAATAAGAGGCTATTTCTATATTTGACAACTTTTACAAAAAGGTTAGGTGGAGGAGGGGGAGTTCCAATGTACAAATGGATTTGCTCCATTGGCTGGAAGCAGGGTGACTTGTTATTTCCTGTGTAATATTAATAAACACTCATCCTAAGTGGAGCAGGTCAGGGTATTTCCTGCTTAACCATCTCATGCCTTAACTCCATGGACTACATTACCAGAGGAGAGTAAGGCTGTGGGGAGCTGTTGGGATTTCTTTTTTAATATAGCTTGATCTGGTGCAATAACTTTCCAGAAAATAAATTACCTAAATTCAAAGAGTGATACTTCCCTGGACAGCATTGTGGACTCCAGGCTAATGAGATTTGGACCCTTTGAAAAATACTTAATCTACCAAGTTCAGGACTCAGATAGCACTGAGCTAAAGACTTAACATTATTTCATTTGAGTCTCATAATGGCCCTACGAGAAAAATACTATTGTCATTACCACCTTGCAAATAAAGATGCTAAGGTTTAAACTGGTTGAGCTATGCAGTATTACACACATTAAGTGGCAGGATTAGCTCCATTGGTGCTCCAGCCAAAGTAGAGCATTTAATCATTGCACCAGGAACCTACAGTAATGGATAGTGTTGTACTCCTGTGTTGAAGTGCAAGAAACTATGTTTAAATAGAAGCCGCATTTCTGCCAAGGCACTCTTCCTGGACTGTCAAGTGTCATATAGTCTCATATATCTCTGCTATGGCCTATCACCTTCTTTCATCTCTGCTATCTCTCAACAATTTTTTCATCCGTCTTCCAAAGTCTCAGCACTTTGGCCAGCTCATCTCTTGGCAAGTCCAGAGATGACAGTACAATGTATTAAACCTAAGGTTTACCTGTGAAGGGGAAATAGAGATCATGACTTTGAGTGACTGAGTAGGAGTTAGATAATGATGAAAAAAATTCATGTCAGAAATCTCAGCTGAGTGTCTCTAAGGTTTGGGACACAACATGTAAATCCACTTTGTCTTTTTCATATGCCCTTAATTAAGCTCACCCTGGTTTGTAGTCTGCATTCTCTTATTATTCCCAATCCTACCTCTTTATACTCTTTATACTTCTTCTACCCAATTCCATACTTGAATTTTATTTTTATTCTGTTGTTGGGTAAAACGTTCTGTAGATATTTTTTAGGTCTAGTTGACTTAGTGTTGGTGAAACCTTCCGTTTCCTTGTTATCTGCTTCCTAGCTGTTCCATTTATTATCCAAAGTGAGGCTTGTGTGGAGCTCTAAAGTTAGGTTTACTTTAATTATGTGTTTATAGTTGTATCTTTTTGGTAAGTTGATCATTTCACCAATATAAAATACCTTTGTTTGTCTCCTGTAACAGTTTTTTGTGTTTTTGTTTTACTTTAGTTATTTTATCCAGCACTAGTAGAGAGTAGAGCCACTCAGCTCACTTTTGGTTACTATTTGCACGATATGAATTTCTCAATTATTTTACTTTAAACCTGTTTGTTGAATTTAAATGTGTCTCTTTTTATTTTATTTTATTTAAATTCAATTAATTAACATACAGTATATCACTAGTTTCAGATGTAGAGTTCAGTTATTCATCAATTGCATATAATACCCCGTGCTCATTACATCATGTGCCCTCCTTAATACTCATCACCCAGTTACCCCACTCCCTCACCCACTACACTCCAGCAACCCTCAGTTTGTTCTCTATAGTTGAGTCTCTTATTGTTTGTCTCCCTCTCTGATTTTTGTCTTATTTTATTTTCCCCTCTCTTCTCCTATGGTCCTGTTTTGTTTCTTAAATTCCACATATGAGTAAAACCATATGATAATTGCTTTTCTCTGACTGACTTATTTCACTTAAATAATACCCTCCAGTTCCATCCACATCACTACAAATGGTATGATTTCATCTTTTTTAATGACTAAGTAATATTCCATTGTATATATACACTACATCTTATTTATCCATTCATCTGTCGATGGACATCTGAGGTCTTTCTATAGTTTGTAAATGTGTCTTTTGTAGACAGCATATGGTTGGATGATTTTTAAAAATCTATTTGGCTCATCTCTGCCTTTTAATTGGAGTGTTTAATACATCTGTATTTAGTGTAATTACTTATAAGGTAGGATTTGTGTCTGCTATTTTGCTATTTGTTTTCTGTATGTTTGATTTTTTTTTCTTTTTCTACCCTTAAATCACAACATTTATTTGTATTAAAGAGTTATTTTTAATTTTCTTATTTCTTTCACTATTTTTTTCATCCATTTTCTTAGTGGTTGTCAGGGAATTACAATATATATTTTAATTTATACCAACATAGCACAGATTAATACCAACTTAATTTCAATAGTGAATAAAACTCTGCTCCTTTGTGTTGTTATTTCATACAAATTATATCTTCTTACATTGTATGTCCACCAATACAAATTTGTAATTATTGCTATATGCAGCTTTCTTTTAAGTCAGGCAAGAGGGGAAAAAGTTACAAACAAAAAATACATTTATACTATTTTCTATTTACCTATGTAGTTACCTTACTGATTTTCTGTTTTCTTGTGCAGATTCAAGTTACTCCAGGTGTCCTTTCATTTATTTTAGCCTGATTGATCCTTTTAGTATTTTTAAAGGCTAGTAAAAATTTTTCTCAAGTTTTGTGTTTATCTTGGAATGTTTAAATTTCACCTTTTGAAGTATAGCTGTGTGAAATAAAGAATTCTTGGTTGATATTACCTTCTTCCAGCACCTTGAATATGGTATTCCACTGCCTTCTGGACTCCATGATTTCTGATGGAAAATCAACAGTTAATCTTAATTAAGGGTCCTTAGTACATGACTTATTAAGGGTCCTTAGTACATGAGTGATCACTGCTCTCTTGCTGCTTTTAAGAATCTCTTTGATGGTGGGGCGCCTGGGTGGCTCAGTGGGTTAAGCCACTGCCTTCGGCTCAGGTCATGATCTCAGGGTCCTGGGATCGAGTCCCGCATCAGGCTCTCTGCTCAGCAGGGAACCTGCTTCCTCCTCTCTCTCTCTGCCTGCCTCTCGGCCTACTTGTGATCTCTGTCTATCAAATAAATAAATAAAATCTTTAAAAAAAAAAAAAGAATCTCTTTGATGGTAATGTATAAAGGTATGTATCTCTTCAAATTTAGCCTCTTTGGAGTTCAGTAAGCTTGTTACACATAGTTGTTCATTATATTGGAAGTTTTCAACCATTATTTCTTCAAATACATTTTCTAGCTCTCTTTTCCTGTTGCCCATCCCCCACCCACCCCCACCTTTGCAGATTCCTATTATTATGTATGTTGGTATTCTTGATGATGTCCCACAGGTCTCTCGAGCTCTGTTCATTTTTCTTCACTCTGTTTTTCTTTCTTTTCCTCAGACAAAATAATTTCAATTACTTACATTCAGGCTTGCTAGTTTTTTTTTCTGCTTGCCTACTCACATGTTGGTAGCCTACAGTGAATTCTTCATTTCAGTTATTACATTTTTCAACTCCAGAATTTCTATCTGGTTCTTTTTTATAATTTTTATCTCTTTATTGATATTATGCATTGAGTGAGACATCATTATTACACTGTCTTTTAGTTCTTTAGGCATGCTTTCCTTAGCTCTTTGAACACATTTAAAATGGTTGATTTAAAGCCTTTGTCTTGTAAGTCTAACATCTACACTTCCTCAGTTTCTAGTGACTTTGTTTATTCCTGTGTAAAGGTCATACTTCCTTCTTTCTTTGCATATCTCATAAATTTTTGCCAAAGCTGAACATTTAAAACTATATGGTAATTCTGGAAATAAAATATTTTCCCCACTCTCCAACCAGGGTTTGTTGTTGCTGCTGTTTATTGTTATTGTTCTTGATGGTTTAGTGACTTTACTGAAATAATTCAGTAAGTTCTGCATTCTTTGTTATGTGTCAATACTGTTATCTCTGCTTTGTTAGCTTAGTAGTCAACTAATAATAAGCAGAGATTTCCTTAAATTCCTGGAGTCAGTAAGTCTTACAGTCTTTGTAAAAGTGTTCTGTGTGCATACTGACCATTCCATCAACACTCAATTAGGGATTTAAGGTCTTTAACAGTTCTGCTTTAGCCTTTAGTTCTTGAGAAGAGCCTCAAAGTCAGTCACAAATGAGAACTGAAAGCATTCTCAGGTCTTTTCTGAGCATTCACAGAGGCCAAAGCATATACATAGGTTTCTAGATTCTCAAGAATATGTTAAAGCTCTTCAAGGCTATGAGTGGAACTATCATCTTTGAGCTTTTCCTTTTAAGAATTTTGGGTAGCCTATTATTTGGCCCAATTGTTATCCACTATCTTGAGCAGCCATGATCTTAAGCAATTGTCCTTCATGGTATTCAACAGGTGCCCCCAAGGGAAAGATTTTTCACACTAGGTGAGCTCTGAATCAGTTAAATAAGAACAGTACTGAAAATGGGCTCTTCCAGAAATCCATATGGCGGATCAAATAATAACAATTCTCTGAAAATAGGGCTTTCAAAGAGTTCCAACCCTGCTCTGCTCCCTCTAGTGGATGGCAGACTGCTAGTTTTCACTGGATTACAGGCTGTTGGTTCAAGGTTACCATAGAGCTTGAAATAAAGTGATGAGAATGGGGAGAATTAAAACTCCACTGTTCATACCAACTTTTCATATGAAGATTTAGCTATTTTTTCTTGAATAAATGATACTCCACAGATTGCTTTGAGCCTTTGGTTAATCTCCACAATTTTGAGAGAGTTAATTCTGGCAATTTTGCTGATGTTCTTATTGGTTTTTTTTTTTTTTTTAAAGATTTATTTATTTATATATTTGACAGAGAGATCACAAGTAGACAGAGAGGCAGGCAGAGAGAGAGAGAAGCAGGCTCCCTGCTGAGCAGAGAGCCCGACATGGGACTCGATCCCAGGACCCCGAGATCATGACCTGAGCGAAGGCAGCGGCTTAACCCACTGAGCCACCCAGGTGCCCCTGTTCTTATTGTTTTTATGGGGGAAAGGGTCTTCAAAGGTTTTTGTTGTTGTTGTTGTTTGTTTGTTTGTTTTGTTTTGTTTTTCCATCATTTTCACTGAGGTCCAATCCAGATTCATTTTATATCAATGTTTCTTTGCTCTGTTTGGCCCACTTTCATTTCTGGCTGTTCTGTTTCTGTTCCTTTACATTCCAGTTTCCTTATTTCCCACTTTCAATCAAATTTTTTTTTTTTTTTTGGTCAGACCTCAAGTCTTGCAAATATTCCTTACTTAGGGATTTTATCATCTCTCCTCCAGATTATTCCAGTAGTAACCAAATTGGCCAATTTACAGCATGTTT
This sequence comes from Mustela putorius furo, assembly GCF_011764305.1. NCBI lineage: Eukaryota > Metazoa > Chordata > Mammalia > Carnivora > Mustelidae > Mustela > Mustela putorius. Next base: position 19,773,029 of record NW_025421273.1, read on the forward strand.
TATTCTAACCTTTCACCACCCCAGAACTAGATTGATCATTTAAAAATATAAACATGACCTTGTCTTCCCTTGCTTAAGCCCTTCCATAGATCCACATCACCTTCAGGATAAAGTCCAATTGTTATCATGGCAGGGTATACAATGCCCTCTTAATATGGCCCTAAATCTCCTTTTTACCCCTCCAACTCCCACCCTAGCCCTATATAAATATGAAATTCCATGTAAATTCTGCACTCTCATTAGTATTCTTTTCCCTTGTTCTCCTAATGAATTCATTCATTCATTCACTCAATACTTATTTTCTAAATACCTACTATGTGTCAGGTACTATGTAAGGCACAAGGTAAAAGGAAGTGAACAAGACCGGCAAAGTTCTTCTCCCTGCAGATGTCACATCAGAGAAAGAAACTAGCTATGATCAAGTAAAGTAATTTTTAAAATAACTGGATGATTACAAAATGCTGTAATTTCAATGAAGAGATTAAATGGGATAATGTTAACTAAAGAAACCTTCATCAATTGGTTTAGGAAGAATAGTTCTCTCTTAAAAAAAAAATAAAAACTATTTGAACTGAGACCTAAACATTGGCAAGGAGCCAGTAAGACATGAGAGGAAAAAGACTCTATGCAAAAGCCCTCAGACCAAATGAAACCCAGATAGAAATTAAAATCGAGAAAAATGTCTCCCAGACTTCCATACATTCCAGGGAACACACACACATGTTTACACATGCACACACTTAACTTAGGTTCCTAAAGTGAGTAACTGCTGAACAGACCGGCTGACAGATGGGAAATCCTTGCACGGAGCTGTGACAAGGGGAAGTCTGTGGGAAAAGGCGCTGTTTTTTAGCTGACCCACCCTTGCTGAGGGAGTCCAAAGTTTCCCTTGGATTCATTCCCACCTGAACTTCCACCCTTATGAGCTAAAAAGACCTTTAACATTCATGTTTTATAAAAAGAAAGAGATGAGGATTAAGTAGCAGCTGCTTAGTGCTTGGGTAGAGAAGAAACATATACATGCTTGGTTGTAAAATGATTATATTTTAAAAACTTAAAACCCTCCACCCATGCTTCTCAGTCTTGTGATCCAGTTAAGGAGTGTTGTGTAAACAAAGCCCTTTAAGGTAAAGGGCAAGAGGAATGAGAAAGTGTTCCACAAAGAGGGGTGTTGACTGAGGAGGTGATAAACTCTAGCAACTAATAGAGTGTCCAGCCCACACAGGCCCTGCTGACATTGAGGATTTCTTGTAGAAGTAGAACCACAGCCTGATGGTCCTGCAAAATTCTTCCTGATGCTGCCACTTTTTGCATTCATTTGTTTAATAAATAACTGTTGAGTACTTACAATGTGCTAGCTCCTCAAGCTCAAAGATACATCAGTGAAAGATCTCTTGTAGCATTATCCTAATGGGGAGAAAAACAGACAATGAATAAATAAATAAATAACATAAAGACTGTGTCAGATGTTACTAAGTGCCATGAAGGAAGACTAAGGTAGGAAAGGGAATTAAGCAGAGCTAAGAGGTTCTGTTTCATGCCAAGATCGAATAACAGTAACAAAATTTACCCTTCCATTTAAAACAACTGTTAAATCTGGATCAAACATATAAAACAATTGTTTCCAAGTCATCAGATATCAAGTGAATGATAGGCAGAGGCAAGAAACAAACAAAGCAAGCATGCTGCCTAGAGAAATTTTCCGGGCTGGAGTGTAGGGAGGAGCAGCACAGACCAAGCCCAGCGTATTTCCTGATTTGAGAAGATGGAACTGAGAGTCTGGGGAGACCAAGGAAGCTAGACTTTTTAGGAAAGTGTACCAGCGACAGGACAGAGCCATTCAGAGAGAAAAGTCTGGGGATCTTCAAAAGGTCCACCCTTAGTATCTCAAGTACTGATCAGCACATTCATGTGAGGAAACTCCCCAAGGATGGGACAAGAATGATTGGTGGTAAAGTGTGCCTGAAGGATTTGAGGCACATCAAGAGACTTGATTTGGCTGTGGAGTTCCAGGAGAGAACAGTAGGAGGAGAAATCAGAGAAGTAATGGCAGCAGGGGCCAGCTTAGGCAGGGACTTGTAAACCACTGGAAGGACTTCTGGGTTTTGCTGCAAGTGAGATAGGAGCCATGAGAGAGTTTTAAAGAGAAAAGTGGTATATTCTGCTTTATGTTTTAATTTAAAAGAATCACTCTCAAACACGGAGAATGTATTTTTGGGACAAGCAAACTCTGAAAACTTTGGAGGCTGTTTTTATAATCCAGCAGTTCATGGTGGTCAGGACCATGGAATAGAAGTGGAGGTGGTAAGACTATATCAGACCGTGGATGTATTTTGGGAGAACCAAAGGATTTGTTAATGGGTTTATTCTAGAAAGTAAGTCAGTCTTTTTCTCTCTTTTTAAGATTTTTTATTTATTTATTTGACAGAGAGAGAGAGTAAGCACAAGCAGGGAGAGTGGCAGGCAGCTGGAGAAGCAGGCTCCCTCCCAGAGCAGGGAGCCTGATGTGGGACTCAATACCAGGACCCTGGGATCATGACCTGAGCCCATGGCAGATTCATAACCAACTGAGTCACTGAAAGTAAAGCTGTCTTAATATTAGGGAATCTTTCATATTTGACTTCTATCTTATTCCTTTCTATCCATGTAGCTGATGTTGTGAGCTAACTTGGGATTTTCTCCAAGACTACCCATCCTCTCTATTTTATTTAATTTTTTTTTTTTTTCAAAGAACCAGAGTGTAAAGATCTGAGACTTGGGTTGGGTTTAGGTATACTGAAATAGAAGAAATAGTTGTCTTTGCCTACTTTTGTCTGAATCCTACCTAGCTTAAGAAACATTGGTGTTCTAATGTGGCCCAGCCTTGCTTTCTAGAGTTCTTTAAATTAGAATATGATCTTATTTGTAGTTATTCCTTGTGCATATTTCCTCTTCAGGAACTTCATTAGGAGGAGTAACAGGAACTTGAGATAGGACTCAGGTATCCCTAGTTCCTCAGACTCACTGCCATAATATTATTGAGATCCACACATTATTCCTAATAGGATGTTATTAATATAACTTATCACATCAATGAATTACAGAATACAAGTCTGTATTCATTTTAACAAATTTTTAAGCTATAAAAAATTCAAAATCTGTTCTTGTTTATTTTGAATTTTAGTAAAAGTGAAGACTATTTTTTAACATGACAAAGGATATTGATCTTGAAATTAATTGACAGAAGGATCCTTAAGTGTAGCATATGAGATAAATTTGTATGAAAGTCAAAGATAAGACAAAAAAAACAAGGTACCCTGTACATTACTTACTATTCTTGTATTCCAAAGAACCAGCCTTTACTGAACTGAGAAACCTGAGTTTTGGGGTGGAATGAGAAAGAAAAGAGACACAAAGGATTGGATCCTGAAGGTAGGTCAAAAGTGGCAGCCAATGCTGCTTATTGGTTTACAGCTCTTTTATATGATTCAAGCACAATACAATCACAGGGGAGTCACCTTAATCATTGCAATTACAATTAAATAGAACAATCAACATAACAAACTACCTGTAAATAAGTTTTCGCCCTATTACACTACATTGTGGCAAAGCAATTAGCTTAAGAGCAAATCTCCTTTTCTAGGCCCTCTCCCTACTATGTGGTTTGCTTGCTTCTGCAAGCTGAGGTTATGGCAGTGTTTTAGAGCTGAACCATCATGGGTAGGGCTGGTCTCTGTCCTGGCCCTACAACTGCAAGGACCCTGTCAGCTTGCTCTCTGGTCACCACACTTGCATAATTTCTGGATAATACAGTAAGACAAAATAAAGAAAAAAGACTTAGACAGGTCTTGTATGCTTTATAAGTGTCTTATAAGTGAAAAGCTTTATTTATTTGGGAAGTATATCGTTATACACTTAGAAAACATACACAAAAAATATTGAATGGGGTCAGGAATGGGCAAAATAGGCAAACGGAATTAAAAGGTATAAACTTCCGGCACAGTTGGGTGGCTCAGTTCATCAAGCATCTGACTCTTGATTTCAGCTCACGTCCTGAGGATGAGCCCTGAATTGGACTTCATGCTCAGTGGGGGGGGGGGGGGGGGTATCTGCTAGAGATTTTCTCTCCCTCTCCCTCTACCCCCACCTCCCCTTGCGCTCTCTCTCTCTCATTTTCTCTTTAAAATAAATAAATAAATAAATATTTTTAAAGATATAAACTTTCAGTTATAATTACGTCATGAAGATAGAAAGTATAGCATAGGGAATATAGTTAATAATATTGTAATAATGTTGTGTGGTGGCAGATGGAGACTATTTACCAGGTGAGCACTGAGTAATGTATAAAATTGTCAAATCACTATGCGATACATCTGAATTAATAAAACATTGTACATCAACTACACTTCAAAAAGATGTTCTTTCAAAAATAAAAATTGTAAAAAATGAATGAAAAACTTTTGAGCTAATAAGATAGTTCAGTAATGTGGCTACAAATATGTATTTTTTTTTAATTTTTTTAAATTTTTTTTAAGATTTTATTTATTTATTTGACAGAGAGAGAGATCACAAGTAGGCAGAGAGGCAGGCAGAGAGAGAGGAAGGGAAGCAGGCTCCCTGCTGAGCAGATAGCCCCAGTGTGGGGCTTGATCCCAGGACCCTGGGATCATGACCTGAGCCAAATACAGAGGCTTTAACCCACTGAGCCACCCAGGTGCCCCAATTTTTTTTAATTTTTTTTTAATTTATTTTCAGCATAACAGTATTCATTATTTTTGCACCACACCCAGTGCTCCATGTAATCTGTGCCCTCTCCAATACCCCCCACCTGGTTCCCCCAACCTCCCACCCCTCACCCCTTCAAAACCCTCAGATTGTTTTTCAGAGTCCATAGTCTCTCATGGTTCACCTCCCCTTCCAATTTCCCTCAACTCCCTTCTCCTCTCCATCTCCCCTTGTCCTCCATGCTATTTGTTATGTTCCACAAATAAGTGAAACCATATGATAATTGACTCTCTCTGCTTGACTTATTTCACTCAGCATAATCTCTTCCAGTCCTGTCCATGTTGCTACAAAAGTTGGGTATTCACCCTTTCTGACGGAGGCATAATACTCCATAGTGTATATGGACCACATCTTCCTTATCCATTCATCTGTTGAAGGGCATCTTGGTTCTTTCCACAGTTTGGCAACTGTGGCCATTGTTGCTATAAACATTGGGGTACAGATGGCCCTGCTTTTCACTACATCTGTATCTTTGGGGTAAATACCCAGTAGTGCAATTGCAAGGATAGGGAAGCTCTATTTTTAATTTCTTGAGGAATCTTCACACTGTTTTCCAAAGAGGCTGCACCAACTTGCATTCCCACCAACAGTGTAAGAGGGTTCCCCTTTCTCCACATCCTCTCCAACACATGTTGTTTCCTGTCTTGTTAATTTTGGCCATTATAAATGGTGTAAGGTGGTATCTCAATGTGGTTTTAATTTGAATCTCCCTGATGGCTAGTCATGATGAGTATTTTTTCATGTGTTTGATAGCCATTTGTATGTCTTCATTGGAAAAGTGTCTGTTCATATCTTCTGCCCATTTTTTTATATGGTTGTCTGTTTTGTGTGTGTTGAGTTTATATTTTTATTTATTTATCTGACAGAGATCACAAGTAGGCAGAGAGGTAGCCAGAGAGAGAGAGGAGGAAGCAGGCTCCCTGCCAAGCAGAGAGCCCGATGTGGGGCTCAACTCCAGGGTGCTGAGATCTTGACCTGAGATGAAGGCAGAGGCTTTAACCCACTGAGCCATCCAGGTGCCCCTACAAATATGTATTTTAAAATAGTTTTCCATATCTATATATCTATCTATCTATATATATATATATATATATATATGATAAGATATAATAAAAGAAGATTCTTTTTACAGTAAAAACATTTTAACTTCCTATGAATAGACTAAAAAGAAACTTTCTAGATTCATATTAAGAGTACTTTTATTCTATGTATAGAACTTATACTATATTGGGAAGCCTGGGTGGCTCAGTTGGTTGGGTGACTGCCTTTGGCTCAGGTCATGATCCCAGCATCATGAGATGGAGTCCCACATCAGGCTCCTTGCTCGGCAGGGAGCCTGCTTCTCCCTCTGCCTCTGCCTACCACTCTGTCTGCCTGTGCGCTCTCTCTCTCTCTAACAAATAAATAAATTTTTTAAAAAATCTTTAAAAAAATAAAAATAAAATAAATAAAATAAAATAAGAACTTATACTATATTGACATAATACTATGTGCAAATTAACACCTTGACTGTAGGAAAATCAAAGGGACAGTATTAGAGGCTTGGAGCTCAGTTGAGAAGTCATTGATATATTCAAGGCAAGAGATGATAAGACTCTGAAGTAGGAGAGTGGCAACTGATCTGGTAAGAGGGAGAAAACTTGGTTGATATTTAAGAGCTAAAATTTGACAGAGGGTGGTAAAGGAGTAAATGAAAGGTGAGGGGAAGAGTTCAGGATAAATCCTAGCTGTATACAAATTAACTGACTAAGCCAGGGAGTATGGGCATAAGAGCAGGAGATGGAAAGGAAAAAATGTTGAGACATGTTGTGTTTAAGTTCCTATGAGACATCAAAGTGAAAATCCAGGCCCCTTAATGTGTGATTCTTGACTTAGAAGAGATTATTTCATTTATTCTCTTGATTTAATAAAAATTTATTGAGATCTTATTCATAGATATAGACTTAAGAGTCATCAGCCTATAGAATTTCAGGAATTAGAGGTGATTACCAAGGAAGAAGGGATTAAATGGGATAAGAAAGGACAAGGGATCACCAACAATTAACATCCAGCAGGAAACAAGGAACCATAAAAGAATATGAGAAGGAATCCCAAGAGGTAAATGGAAGAGCAGGTTGGCATGGTGGAGCAGAAACCAGAGATGACAATGAAGGGACTGATAATTGTACCTAAAGGCAGGGAGAAGTTAAACAACATGAGACTTTGAAAGAGCCTCAAAATCAGAAAACTACAGATGATACTCACTTGATAAATGAGTTGAAAAGTAAAAGAGATAAACAGATGAAGAAAGCAAAAGAAGAAAACTCTTTTGAAATTTGTCCATGAAGAGAAAAGGAAGTTGTGAAACTCTAATATAGGCGGTGAGAGTCAAAAGAAGGTATTTTCTTTTCTTTTTTTAATTGTGTTATGTTAGTCACCATTAAATACATCATTAGTTTTTGATGTAGTGTTCCAAGAATCATTATTTATGTACAACACCTAGTGCTCCATGCAATACGTGCCCTCCTTAATACCCACAACCAGGTTCACTCATCACCCCACCCCCCCACCTCTAAAACCCTCAGTTTTTTTTTCTCGGAGTCCACAGTCTCTCATGGTTCATCTCCCCCTCTGATTTCCCCTAATTCACCTTTCCTTTCCTTTTCCTAATGTCCTCTGTGTTTTTCCTTATGTTCCACAGTAAGTGAAACCATTTGATAATTGGTTCTCTGCTTGACTAATTTCTCTATGAACCAGCAATTGTACTACTGGGTATTTACCCCAAAGATACAGATATAATGAAAAGAAGGGCTATATGTATCCCAGTGTTCATAGCAGCAGTGTTCACAATAGCCAAACTATGGAAAGAGCCAAGATGCCCTTCAGTAGAAGGTATTTTCTAAGACAATTATCCTCATAGTGGTTTTAGGGGAATTCTTGTCCAAAGATCAAGGGAGATTACCTTCTCTCCGCTGTGGCCCCTAATTATAAATATATATATTTTTAAATAAGGCAGTGAGTAAATCACTCAGAACTCATAAAGGCAGGCATACATTATACTGGGTTAATCAGGAAAAATGTCCCTTTATTTCCCATTCAAGAAAACATAAGTAATACCCAAAAGTTGCCCACGCTGGCTTCTCAGACTTAAGTAAATATGTCCTATTATGATATTTTGGGCTACAAGTAACAGAAAACCTCAATTCTACTTGCTTAAATGAAAAATATTTTTATCATCTCACACAAAGGAAGCCCAGTGGTAGAAGAACTCTTGGGTTGGTTAATTCGGACAATAAAAAATCATGGATTTTGGGGGTGCCTGGGTGGTTCTGCCATTAAGTGGCTGCCTTCAGCTCAGGTCATGATACCAGGGTCCTGGGATGGAGCTCCACATAGGGCTCCCTGCCCTGTGGGACATCTGCTTCTCCCTCTGCCACTCCCTCTGCTTGTGTTCCCTCTCTTGCTGTCTGTCAAATAAATAAATAAAATATATATATATATATATATATAATATTTAAATATCTATTTATATATAACATATAAGTATTATATATTATATATAATAAGTATGTAATTATATATAATATAATATATATAAATCTGATATATATATCTACACACACATATATATCAGATTTTACTGGTGCAAGAACCTGGTGGGGGGAACAGTCAAGGTTGGGGGTTGCCTGTGCTGCCCATGCCTAAGAGAGTAAGTTTCATTCAGAGCAGTCACGTTAGCAAGCTCATTTGGCTGGCACACCCAGCTGTGTTCTCAACCACTCTATGAGAAATGAAGATGGTATGCAGATATCTTTCCTGATTTTTGCTTCCATTTCTCAGTCTGTTTACAGTTTGCTCAGAGAAGAAATATTTTATTTGATGAACCTCATCAAATTCCAACACCAATGATGAGTATGTGACAAGATGAAATTCTGGCAATGTAACTGAGACTTCACTTTTCTGAATAAGTGGCATCTAATAGCACAGAGGTGATCAATGGTGAACAAAGATCCTAAACAATTTTTTTAATTAATTTATAACATAGAAAATGGTCTTTCCAGATGCCAAGGCTTAAAAGTGCAGTATCAAAACTTTGTTTTAGTTCTGAAAGTTTAGCTCAAATAGCAAAAGCCAGTCCCCAAAGGATTCTGTACATAACATTAATATCTATAAACCAGTATTCTTCAAACTACAGGCTGGGATTTATTAGCAGAATGTGAAATCAACATATTAAGTTGCAACTAGATTTTTTATTTTTTTAACATTTTTTAAAGATTTTATTTAATTATTTGCGAGAGAGAGAGAGAGAGAAGGAGCCCAAAGGGAGATGGAAAAGCAAGTTCCCTGCTGAGCAGCTACGCACCTCCCCATCCCCCCAACCCCAACATGGGGCTCAATCCCAGGACCTTGAGATCATGACCTGAGCCCAAGGCAGACACTTAAACTGACTAAACCATCCAGGTGCCCCAGTAACTAGATTTTTTAAATGAGAGACCAGAATAGAATAAAACATGAGAGGGCATTTACGTAGACAAGGATAATTATTGTTTTTTGAAATGTTTATTTTGCATGCACACACATGCTTGTGTGTGTATGTTGGGCCTCCGTTTAAAATATATTTCTTACTGCAAGTTGTGTCAAATGCTTGAAAGACACCACCATAAATGATAAATTTGGGAAAATATTGAGGAAGAGTCTGATTGTCCAGCCTCTCAATGGACTAGATAAATGAGCTCCAACTGAGAAAATGCATCAGGTCAGAGGTGACAAGAGTATGAAAGAACTGAAAGAACTGCAGTGGTCCCCTGCTTATCCTTGGTATCACTTTCTATAGTTTGTTAACTAATGGCCAACTGTGACCCAAAGGCAGATGATCCTCCTCCAGACAAAATGGGCAGAAGGTCAATAGTAGCTTAACGCTACATCACAATGCCTACATCATTCACCTCCCTCATCTCATCCTGTGGACCTTTCATCGTCTCACCTCATCACCAGAAGAAGGGTGAGTATAGGACAATAAGATATCTTGAGAGGGAGAGAGAAACCACATTCACACAACTTTTATTATAGTATATTGTTACAAATGCTGTATTTTATTTTTGTTATTAATCTGCTACTGTGCCTGCTTATAAATTAAACTTTATCATAGCTATGTATGTATAGGAAAAAACATGGTATATACAGGGTTCAGTACTATCCATAGTATCAGGCATCCACAGGAAGTCTTGGAACACATCCCCTGTGGATGAGGGGGTATTCCTGTATATCAAAGACGCAGCCTCAGGGTGTTTTGCATCCTGAGCCAGACATTTGGGAGAGGGAAGAGCATTGCCAGGAGGAGGGGCAGCAAATGCAAAGAATAGAAAGTGGGGAAATATAATAACTATTCAGCAGATAAAGAAGATGTTCATCTAGCTGAAGCCAAGTTAGACTGAATGGAAAGCTAAGCCAAATTGGATGTTCCTATAGTCAGAGAATTGTTCTTGATGGTCAGTGGAGTGTCATGGAATATTTTTGCTCTGGTGACTGACATGAAGATAACAGGATGACCTGGAAGAGAAAGGAACTGAAGGTAAGAAGAATTTTTTTTAAATCTCGTGAATAGGTAGGCCCAAGGGATTACATAATATGTGTAGCAAAATTACAAATATGATTATTCCAGGGTGAAAGACTTAAAGTTCTCAGGGATGGTGAAAAGGGCACCTGGGTGGCTCAGTCAGTTAAGTGGTGAATTCTTGATTTCAGCTCAAGCCATGATCTCAGGATCCTGGGATAGAGCCCCGTGTCTGCTTCAACACCCCCTGGGGCATTCAGCCGGGAGTCTGCTTCAGGATTCTCTCTCTCCTTCTGCCCCTCCCCCTGCTTGCTCTTTCTCTCTCTCTCTCATAAATAAATTTTTTAAATAAAAATTTCTCAGGAATGAGGTACACAGAAAGGACAAAAGAAAAGAGTTCTAGGATGAAAGTCTCTTTCTCTTGGCCATTGCAAATAAGTCTACTTGTTAACATTGGTGGAATAACTAGTATTGTTAATATCATAAATGTTTCATGCTCCTATTACACCTCAAAGTGCTTTCACAACCACTAGTCCTTTGATTTTCACAATCACCTTAAGAGGCAATGAGGGGATATACCACTATCTCTGTTTTAAAGGTGGTGACACTGTATCCCAAAGAGCCTTGTGACTTCCTAAAACCACACAGTTAGTGATGAGACTAACTCATCAGGCCTTCTCGCTCTTAGCCCAGGATTCTCTGTATGACAGGTCATACCTCACAGACCAAAACATTCTCAAATAATGACCCATCGATCTATTGATTAAGATTATTCCAAGAATTGAAATGGCCTAATATTTCAAGGAGAAAGCCCATGCAAAAGGCCACTGTGGCTTGGTGTAAGTTTATTTAATAAATATTTTTCTTATTTGGAGGTTTTAATTTTAAGTATGTGGTCTACTCTTTTTGTATGATTATTTGCTCAAAAAAAATTTAGTCAGCAACACACCTCATAAAAATTTAATATGTTTCAGAGCCCTTTTTACTGTTTAAAAAAGCACAAATCAGGCATTCTTGAATTTTGAATGTGGCGCCCCTGTAATTGGGCTCTCTTTCTGAGGAAGGCCCTTCCAAACCTCATAGTGAAATTGCACTTTTTAAAAGAAAACAACATTTGAACAGAGAGTTGTCTCAGACTGGTCCTCCACTCACCAAGAATCTGAACATCAACCTCTCAGATATGTCATGACTGCTCCATTCACCTGCATATTTCTTTCTTAAATCTTGAAAAAGCCCTGCTCTCAAGTCTTGCCCTGGCTTCCAGAGATATGGAGAGGGAAGATGATGACTCAGCAGCCAAAGAGCCCTGAGTTTGGATGGCAGCTCTGGCTCTCCATGGACGGATAGCTTTGACCAAGTTAACTCATCTCTCTGGCCTCATTTTCTTACCTGTATCATAAAGTGGTGATATTTCACATCACAGGGTTATGCATGGTTGAAAGAGAGCAGATTGGGAAACACTGAGCCTGAAGTGGGCCTCATGGAATATTCACCACCTAAGAGCCTCTGAAAGACAAGGTTTGTAAGAGAACAATCACTGGATTCAATAAGTTACTTAGAGAATCAGCACTTGGCCCTCCCAGCCTTGCTCTTTTATCAGGCCAAAAGATTTATACACGTGGGCTCTTACCTGGTCATAGTCTATAACCATGGAGCAAAGAATTGATAAAGTTTATTCAAAGTTGGAAAGCAACAGCCCTGACTTCTTCAATTCCTTCAATCAAAAAAATATTTATTAAACATTTACTATGTGCCAGCCAATGTTTGGGGCATTGAGAGTATAGAAATAAAGATGGGAAAGATTCTTCTATTGGGGCTTACTCTCTACTGAAGAATACAGGCAATAGGTAGACAAGCAAATAAACAAGAAGCAATAACTGATCAAGATTAGTATAACATAGAAGATTAAGATAAGGTGGCCTGAAAGAATGTTGGGAGAAAGTCAAAGAAGTCCTTTCCAAGGAAGTGACATTTAATCTGAGAGCCAGATTAAATATTAGAACACTTAATCTGATTCGAGTGGCCTGCTCATGCGAGAATCAAAAGAAAGAACAAAAACTCTACAGTGTAAATCAACTTGGGGTTCTCATGGAAGAGAAGGAACACCAGTATGGCTGGCATGAACAAGTGCAGCTGGCATTGTAGGATGATGAGAGGTTGACCAGAGATGAATGTGAGGAAGGAAGAAACCAGATTATTCAGTACCTTATAGTCCAGGGAAAGAGGCAAGATTTTGTTCTAGGAGGAATTGAGACCATCAGTGGTTATTAAACAAGGAAGCATCATGACGTAAGGTTGTTTAAAGTTCACTTAGTCTGCTCTTTGGAGAGAAAAACTCCAGACTAAGACAAGAACAGGACATCTTGTTGAAGGTATTACAGAGGTCTAGAAAGGAGAAGGTGGTCATCAGACTATGTAGCTCATGGTGGAGATGGAGAGAACATAGAATATATTCTGGAGAGCTGAGAAAATCTGGGGGGTCAGTACCATAAAGAGAGAACCAACCTAGAATGTTGGCTTAGTCAAGTGGGTGAATTATGGTACTGTTCACTGATAAGAAAAAGATGGGGAAGGAGTGAGTGGAGGGAAGAAGAGAGGAAGAAATTTAAATGTTCTTCTTTGGCTTTATGAAAAGACTAGACCTCAGAACAGAAGTAAAGACTAGTCTGTCCTTGGAGGAGCCTTCATATTTCCATTCCTAGGGCTCTGTGTAATGCTATACACAGCCTTATTACTTCATATGGACCAAGGTATGACATATGGACCAAAGAGCACAACTTTGAAATTCCTGATCTGTTGCTTTATCCACAAGCCCTTAATTTCGTCCCACTTTAATTTTCTATCTTATAAAATTGAAATAAAAAAGACTTATTTTGCCTACTCCATGGAATGCTGTATCAAAATTAGACATATATGAAAAAATATTTTGAAACTATAAGGCACAGGACAAACATAAGTTTTAAGGAAAGAATTAGGATCCCATGTTAGAAGGTAAGCTTTCTATGGATAGGGATTCTGTCTGTCTCAATCATAATCTCCAGCACCTAAAACGAAGGTACACAATAAATATATGTTGAATGAATGAATAATAACAGATTCTTCTAGAATGTAGGACTAGTGGGCATTAACACCAATGATCCCCATAACATTACACTATAGTTTTTCTACACATCTGTTTCAGAGGACTACCAAAGTTCAGCATACAGTAGGTGTGCAATGGACACCTAGCAAATCTGATTCTCAGCAAATGAGACTGTGAATGGCCAGCAGCCAACTCACAAGCAATGTGTCTCACTGGACAGCCACACCAATCAATGCCCTTGGACATCTCCTGCCTTAAGGGCCTCTCAAACCTGAGTGCTCATGCAAAGCAAAATGTGCCAAAGACAAAAGGGAACACAGGAAACTATGGGATCACCATGGCACCTCCTATCGAGTGCTACTTTCACTAGAAAAGTGGGTGGGAAACTGAGGATAAAAAATATCCCAACTCTTAGGTCTCAGCTGTTCCCAGTTCATGGTTATATTGAGTTTTCAAAAGGTATTTGTTGCATGAAAGAACAAATAAATTCATGCATACATATGAAGACACTTAGGGATACTCTAAAATAGAATTCCTTTTTTTATTTTAAGATTTTATTTATTTATTTATTTATTTGAGAGAAGAGACAGCAAGTGTGGGGGAAGAACAGAGTGAGAGGGTCAAGCAGACTCCCCACTGAGTGCAGAGCCCAACACAGAGCTCAATCCCACGAGCTCAAGATGAGGATCTGAGCTGAAATCAAGAGTCAGACGCTCAACCAACTGAGCCACCCAGGCACCCCCAGAGTTCCTATTTTTCAGAAGACAAACAGGATTCTTAAGAATTTCAAGGTTGAAATGGATCATGCCCAGCTATGATCCCTAGATTTCAATGGTTAAAGGAGCATGAACCTTCTCTGCACTTTGAGTGGCACTGATGTATATGAAACGGGATAAAAAATGGAAGGTCCCAAATGCAGGTGCTACCTCACGGCTGCAGTTGGCTCACCATCTCTCCAAACACCATCTCCAGTCCCTTAACTTTAGGAAATTTAGAGAATTCGCCTTCCAAAATGTCAGTTCTTTAACTCAGCACACAACATGGTGGGAGAAAAGCGAGTCATCCTTCCAGACTCCAAGCTTAGTCTGCTTGTCTGGAGCTCCACACATCTCTGAGCTGGCTTCCTCATGTTAATACAGAGAACCTTATCTTCTGTGTCATAGTGATATTATAATTATATAGGAAAATTCCTTGTGTCTTGGAGATACATACTAGAATATGTTGGGTTGATATGCCATTATTTCTGTCTTTAAAATAATTAGGCTGGGAGCGGTATCTGGATGGCTCAGATAGTTGAGTGACTGACTCTTGGTTCTGGCTCAGGTCATGATCTCAGGGTCATGGGTTTGAGCCCAGAGTGGAGCTCCACACTCAGCAGGGAATCTGCTCAGGGACTGTTGCCCTCTGCCCCTCCCTCAACTCGTGCATGTGCACATACACACATTCTCTCTCTCTCTCTCTAAAATAATCTTTTATAAAATTTGGCAGGGGAAAAAAAAGAAAGTAAAAGTGGAAAATTGATCATTACTGCTAATCCAGATAAAGGAAATATGAATGTGTATTTTATTATTTCTAGGTTTATAATATTTGAAATTTTTGATGATAAAAATAAAAAATCAAAATGTCAAGAAAAAGGAAAGCTATCTGGGAAGGTCACTGAAAGGATTAAATGCACACTCTGTGCTCAGTAACTATTCCACTAACTTGTGAGCTCACACATAGGCATAAACTCTTAGCATCTTCTCCTTTGAGAATGTACAGAAACTCCTACTTTGGGGCAACATGATCAAACATATAACTTAATGCTGCTTCAAAGCCTCGTGTGGTAGTTTTGTGTCTAAGATCTCTTGGGCACAAAGACTGATGCCATTCATGTTGATGGGCCACTGAGTGTTTTCTATTGACTCTTTCTGGAAGGAGGGAGGAGGTAGAGAGAAGAGCTGCATCTCTGAAGTGACTCTTTTACACACACGTGATGAAAGCATGAACTTGGACAAGGTTTCTGAGCTGCACGACAAATTGCTGTGTTGTCACCGATGATGGTCTAAGGGTTGAGTGAGAGCTGGTGCATGAAGGGGCTAACAGGAACAGCATGTGGTCAGAGTGCGTAGTGCTAACTGCCTCCTGCTCCCTCCCCTCAAGGAGAAACAAAGAATGAGCAAAGGGCTTTTGGGCAGTGACTTATTCAAGAGTTTGGATTTAGGCTGTGGGTGATTATTGTATATTGACCTTTCGTTAGTGTCAATTTTTTTGCTTTTTTTGGTTTTTTGTTTTTTTTGGTTTTTTGTTTTTTTTTTCTAATGAATGTATATTATGCTTTGAGGAGAAAATGGGAAATGACAAGAAAAACTTATTGCAACAAGAAGCTACTTTTACAATACATCTTAGAAGCTGGAACAATTCGAGCCTGAACTGACATCTCACTTGGCAAGCAGAGCAGGTCTTAAGGTTCTCCTCATTGTACATCAGAGAAACTGAGTCATCAACTGGCCAGAAGGTGGGAAAATCTGACCTAGCCCTACACAGTGGGTATAGGTGGAATGCAGGGGCTGTTCCCAGAGACAGGAAGGACAGGACAAAATATGCTTATTCCAGAGACAGGAAGGACAGGACAAAAACAGAGTGCATCTCCTTTCCATTGCTCCAGCCTGGAAGTGGCAAAGTCATGGCAAGGAGAACATTCCAACAACACGGATGTGAGCAGGATGACATTTCAAGTGCACAGAGCAGCTGATTAATTAGGACAGGAGATCAAGTATCAACAGTCTTCTGAAGGCCCAGAGCAGAGCAGCGAGGCCTCCCTGGGATTTGTGAGTGTTCTGAAACAGGCCTACAATAAATAAGACCCAGGAGGAAGGCCCTAGAGGGCTGAGATGCTGCTTCTCAGAGAGGCCGGGCAGAGGGGACTTTTCATTGTGGGCCTGTGGGATAGGCGATGCCCATATATGGATGTTCAGTTGACATTCCAAGTCTGCTTTCTGTAGAGGAAGAGCGCTCCTGACGGGTGTGTGTTCCTGCAGCCCTGTGCATGTGCCGAGAGCCCCAAGGGCGAGGCTTCCACTAGAGCTGTCAGAAAGAGTTGACCGGGACCCAAAGAAATGTCCTTATCCCAGAACCCAGAGATGAACCCAGGTAAGGAGCATGTAACCTCCTGCACCGTGTTTGAGCCTCACAGGGGCACACGCTCATGCATTCCCTCTCTAATGCTGGCAGCAAATATCCACATAGCATAACTGCATGCCAGAAGCCATGCGAGGCCCTGGGCAATTGAATATTGCAACTAATCCCCATGCAATCATTTGTTCATTCACTCATTCATTCATCAAGCAGACATCCCAGAGCGCTGTTCACACACTAAGTTCTAGAGTTGCAGCAGTAAGCAAGACAGACCTCATCCCTGACCTCACTGATAGCCTCATGGGTAAAGGGCATGCTGGGGTCAGATGGCCTCCGTTTAAAGCCCATGCACAGATCATTTGGCCTCCCTGAGGCTCTGTTTCTTCAACTGTAAAATGGGTATTATCCCACCTCCTCTACAGAATTGCTATGAGGTTCGGAAGTCAAAGATTGGAAAGCTGCCTCCAGTACTCACAGGTAGGTGAACATTCTATGGAGAGAGGGGCTCTTGCAAATTCACCCTAGGCTATTTACCTACAGACAAAGAAGGCACCAAAAAGCTATATCGAGTTACTGGCTCATAAATGGGGAAAAAGGGAATTTCATAAAGAGACCACTGTGAATGCAGTGACTTATTGAGTGTAGAAGGCTGTTGGGGTAGGGCAGAAATCATTTCCACTTATATTTGAAGAGCATTCTGTGGTTTACAAAGGCGTTTTTGTAAAGCATAGAGCACCTCGAAGAGGGTTAGCCTGGCTCAGGTGTGTATGTCCCAGAGCAGAAGCTGCTTACCTGGTTTGCCCACACTAGAGGCAAGAAACTGAACTCTGTTACTTAGTTACGAACTTCATAATGGATAGAATTTGAGAATTCCCTGACAATGATGGAATCCAGACTATAGAAAAAAACGAACTAAATGCAGATCTCTACAAAGGTATATATAAGTTGGTACTTCCCCTACAAACGCTGTTCTCTAGTTCTCACACTTCTCAGACACCACCACGTGCCCAGGTAGCAATTTTCAGTGATTGAAATAAGGAAAGAAGGGGGAAAAGAAGGGATATCTGGGGGATAAGTTCATTCAAATCTGCTGGGATGGACAGATTTTATTTAACAAAGCTTTCTTGGAGGTTCTGCCACTTACCCCCTACTCCAAGTTGAGAGTCCCTGCAGGACAGAGTGGGGTTGGCATGAGCCCTGTCTCTCTGATGGGATCCTGTCCAGTAGCTGTACCTTTTTGGCCACCTGGATACTGCATCAGTCCCTGGTCCTCTCACGGCCCTATGATGATCAGAGTTTAGCCCAACCTGCATAGGAACAGACATTTCCTCACTGTGGGACTGAATGCTTGATTGATAAGTATTCCCAGTCTGTTTACCTACAACTGTTTGTTTTTCTCAGGCTTATTTTTAAAGTTCTTACTGTTGCTTTCTAATGGTGACAGCACAGCTCCCTGTAATGCCAAAACTTGGGAACACCTGTTGTGTTCCTAGAGACACACTACAAAGGGGCCCACTGCAGATGTCTGTAGCTGAGGGTGATATCAATCTGTCCCTGTGGTGTAGTGGTGGGAACATGATGTGAATAGCCCTGATTTTTAGCATGAGCAGAAAGTTCTGTCTCACTGTGCATACATCAACAACTCTGTGTTATTTTCTGTACTGCAAAAACAAACAAACAAATGAACAAGAGACTACAGAAAGACTTCAAAGGTAACACGATGTCAATAAAAACGTATCTATGAATAAACACTCTCAATGTGAATGGCTAAATGTGCCCATAAAATAACACAGGGTTGCAGAATGGATAAAACAACAGGACCCATCCATATGTTGTCTACAAGAGACCCTTTTTGAATCTAAAGATACACCCAGACTGAAAGTGAAGGGATGGAGAAGCATCTTTCATGCCAATGGGCCTCAAAAGAAGGCCAGGGTAGCGATTCTCATATCAGACAGATTAGATTTTAAACTAAAGGCTATAGTCAGAGATACAGAAGGACACTACATAATTCTTAAAGGGACTATCCACCAAGATGATCTAACTATTGTAAATATCTATGCCCCCAATACGGGAGCAGCCAATTACATAAGAAATCTGTTAATCAAGATAAAGAGTCATATTGGTATGAATACATTAATAGTAGGAGATCTTAACACACCTCTTGCAGAAATAGACAGATCATTGAAGCAGAAAATCAATAAAGAAACAAGAGCATTGAATGACACATTGGACCAGATGGACCTCATAGATATATACAGAACATTCCACCCTAAAACAACAGAATACTCATTCTTCTCAAGTGCACATGGAACCTTCTCAAGAATAGACCACATACTGGGTCACAAATCAGGACTCAACTGATACCAAAAGACCGAGATTATTCCCTGCATATTCTCAGATCACAATGCTTTGAAACCCAGCAATTGCACTATTGGGTATTTACCCTAAAGATACAAATGTAGTGATCCAAAGGGACACATGCACCCGAATGTTTATAGCAGCAATGTCCACAATAGCCAAACTATGGAAAGAACCTAGATGTCCATCAACAGATGAATGGATCAAGAAGATGTGGTATATATACACAATGGAATACTATGCAGCCATCAAAAGAAATGGAGCTTAATCAATAGGAAAAGTTCGGAAGGAACTCCTACACCTGGAAGCTAAAGACCACCTTGCTTAAGAATGCTTAGATCAACCAGGAGATCAAAGAAGAACTGAAACAATTCATGGAAACCAATGAGAATTAAGACACTTCGGTCCAAAACCTATGGGATACAGCAAAGGCGGTCCTAAGGGGGAAATACATAGCCATCCAAGCCTAGCTCAAAAAAAAAGAAAAATCCAAAACACACAAGCTGTCTCAACACCTTAAAGAACTGGAGAATCAACAACAAATCAAACCAATTCCACACATAAGAAGGGAAATAATCAAGATTAGAGCTGAGATCAATGAGGTAGAAACCAGAAATACAGTAGAACTTATCAATGAAACTAGAAGCTGGTTTTTAGAAAGAATCAATAGGATCGATAAACCATTGGTCACACTAATCCAAGAGAAAAGAGAGAAAGCCCAAATTAATAAAATTATGAATGAAAAGGGAGAGATCACAGCTAACACCAAGGAAGTAGAAACAATCATCAGAAGTTATTATCAACAGTTATATGCTAATAAGATAAGCAACCTAGATGAAATGGATGCATTCCTGAAAAACTATAAACTCCCAAAATTGAACCAGGAAGAAATTGACAACCTGAATAGACCAATATCTAGTACCAAGATTGAAACAGTGATCAAAAATTTCCCAAAAAACAAGAGCCCAGAACCTGATGGATTCCCTGGAAAATTCTACCAAACTTTCAAAGAAGATGTAACACCTATTCTCCTGAAGCTGTTTCAAAAAATTGAAGCAGAAGGAAAATTTCCAGACTCTTTCTATGAAGCCAGTATTACCCTGATCCCCAAACCAGGCAAAGACCCTACCAAAAAGGAGAATTTCAGACCAATACCACTGATTAATATGGATGCTAAGATTCTCAACAAGATCCTAGAAAACAGGATCCAACAGCACATTAAAAATATTATCCACCATGACCAGGTGGGATTCATCCCTGGGCAACAAGGATGGTTCAACATTCGCAAATCAATCAATGTGATAGAACAAATTAATAAGAGAAGAGAGAAGAGCCACATGGTCTTCTCAATTGATGCAGAAAAAGCATTTGACAAAATCCAGCATCCGTTCCTGATTAAAACACTTCAAAGTATAGGGATAGAGGAAACATTCCTGAACTTCATACAACCTATCTATGAAAGACCCACAGCAAATATCATCCTCAATGGGAAAAAGCTTGCAGCCTTCTTGTTGAGATCAGGAACATGACAAGGATGCCCACTCTCACCACTCTTGTTCAACATAGTATTAGAAGTCCTAGCAACAGCAATCAGACAACAAAGAGAAATAAAAGGTATCCAAATTAGCAATGAAGAAGTCAAACTCTCTCTCCTCGTGGATGACATGATTCTTTATATGGAAAACCCAAAAAACTCCACCCCAAACTACTAGAACTCATACAACAATTCAGCAACATGACAGGATACAAAGTCAATGTACAGAAATCAGTGGCTTTCTTACAGAAAGGGAAATTAGAGAATCGATTCCATTTACTATAGCACCAAGAACCATAAGATGCCTGGGAATAAACCTAACCAAAGAGGTAAAGGATCTGTACTCGAGGAACTACAGAACACTCATGAAAGAAATTGAAGAAGACATAAAAAGATGGAAGACCTTTCCATGCTCTCGGGTCAGAAGAATAAACATTGTTAAAATGTCTATACTGCCTAGAGCAATCTATACTTTTAATGCCATTCCGATCAAAATTCCACCAGTATTTTTCAAAGAGCTGGAGCAAATAATCCAAAAATTTGTATGGAATCAGAAGAGACCCCGAATCGCTAAGGAAATGTTGAAAAACAAAAATAAAACTGGGGGCATCACGTTACCTGATTTCAAGCTTTACTACAGAGCTGTGATCACCAAGACAGCATGGTACTGGCATAAAAACAGACACATAGACGAGTGGAACAGAGTAGAGAGCCCAGATATGGACCCTCAATTCTATGGTCAAATAATCTTCGACAAAACAGGAAAAAATATACAGTGGAAAAAAGACAGTCTTCAATAAATGGTGCTGGGAAAACTGGACAGCTATATGTAGAAGAATGAAACTCGACCATTCTCTTACACTGTACACAAAGATAAACTCAAAATGGATAAAAGACCTCAACGTGAGACAGGAATCCATCAGAATCCTAGAGGAGAACATAGGCAGTTATCTCTTCAATATCAGCCACAGCAACTTCTTTCAAGATATATCTCCAAAGGCAAAGGAAACAAAAGCGAAAATGAACTTTTGGTACTTCATCAAGATCAAAAGCTTCTGCACAGCAAAGGAAACTGTCGACAAAACAAAGAGGCAACCCACGGAATGGGAGAAGATATTTGCAAATAACAGTACAGACAAAAGGTTGCTATCCAGGATCTATAAAGAACTCCTCAAACTCAACACACACAAAACAGACAACCATATAAAAAAATGGGCAGAAGATATGAACAGACACTTCTCCAATGAAGACATACAAATGACTATCAGACACATGAAAAAATGTTCATCATCACTAGCCATCAGGGAGATTCAAATTAAAACCGCATGAGATACCACCTTACACCAGTTAGAATGTCCAAAATTAGCAGGACAGGAAACAACATGTGTTGGAGCGGATGTGGAGAAAGGGGAACCCTCTTCCACTGTTGGTGGGAATGCAAGTTGGTGCAGCCACTTTGGAGAACAGTGTGGAGATTCCTCAAGAAATTAAAAATAGAGCTTCCCCATGACCCTGCAATTGCACTACTGGGTATTTATCACAAAGATACATATGTAGTGAAAAGCAGGGCCATCTGTACCCCAATGTATATAGCAACAATGGCCACGGTCGCCAAACTGTGGAAAGAACCAAGATGCCCTTCAACAGATGAATGGATAAGGAAGATGTGGTCCATATACACTATGGAGTATTATGCCTCCGTCAGAAAGGGTGAATACCCAACTTTTGTAGCAACATGGACAGGACTGGAAGAGATTATGCTGAGTGAAATAAGTCAAGCAGAGAGAGTCAATTATCATATGGTTTGACTTATTTGTGGAGCATAACAAATAGCATGGAGGACATGGGGAGTTAGGAGAAGGGAGTTGAGGGAAATTGGAAGGGGAGGTGAACCATGAGAGACCATAGACTCTGAAAAACAATATGAGGGGTTTGAAGGGGCGGGGGGTGGGAGGTTGGGGGAACCAGGTGGTGGGTATTAGGGAGGGCACGGATTGCATGGAGCACTGGGTGTGGTGCAAAAACAATGAATACTGTTACGCTGAAAATAAATTTAAAAAAAAAAAAACAGGACCACACTCTCTTTCTGAGGCAGCCTGTGGCTTTCTTGCTGACCATTTTCAGCTTGTTCATGTATTGACTACCCCATCACAGACAGTACCACGTTTAAGCATCAAAACAACACTGTCATGGTCAGAACACATAAAGCCCTATCAGTTTAAAACAAACACACAAACAAAAAAGGGACAGAATTAGGTGGTCTTGTCCCTTCATCTCCTCTATTTCCAAGCTTTCTAAGTCAATTACTTAGCATCTTTTTGGTAAGCTGTCATAAAACCTCTCTCACTCTCCATCTCTTTTTCTGTCTGTAATCTAGATGCTCATGTCATTTCTTCCATGCATTCTGTTTTCCCTTTGACTCTGGCTACAACTTGATGCAGAAATTAGCTTCTGTTTGATAGGAGTTTACATTCTGCATAAAATGTCTGCATTTTCTGAATGTTGGCACAGCTCCCTGCCATATTTCCTAAGAAATCCAGTCACAGCAAGAAGCTCATGACTTTCTAGTGATTGAATCTAAAGATTGGTCAAATCCTGGGAAGGAGGCTGGATCTTGCAAGACATAACAGAATGCCACTAAAAAGCCCATATTCCCCAAATGTTCCATTAAGGGTTCACTTTCAGCCTTTCCCTCCCCACACAACCTTACTGACCTCTCTGCACCCTCAGTTTCTCTCCCCAATACCTTCCATCCTCAGGAGACAGGGACCTACCTGTTCCTTCTTCCTGAGGGCATCTCTGCTCCAGCCATCTTTCCCAGGCCTCGATAAAATGTTTCTCCAAACACAGTCCTTTCTCAAAGGGAGAGTCAAGGATACGTCTCTCCTCCTCTACAAGAATGGGAAGAGCCGGGACGCCTGGGTGGCTCAGTTGGTTAAGCCTTTGGCTCAGGTCATGATCCCAGCGTCCTGGGATCAAGTCCCACATCGGGCTCCTTGCTTGGCAGGGAGCCTGCTTCTCCTTCTCCCTCTGCCTCTGCCTGCCACTCTGTCTGCCTGTGCTTGCTCTTGCTTCTCTCTCTATGACAAATAAATAAATAAAATCTTTAAAAAAAAAAAAAAAAAGAATGGGAAGAGCCATAACATGTCCTTCCTCACCCCAGGTTCTGATGAAGGCCATATGAAGGCAAGGATGCAGACATTTTCTACAGAACATAAGGTCCTATCGAACATAGTGCATTAAGAGAGTGGTAGCAGCAGTGTGACACTAGAGATGGGAGGACTAGTACTGTGTTTTCCACATATTTTCTGCCACAATGAATAATAGGAAATGTATTTTATATCTAGACCTATTACACACACACACATACACACATAGACACATAACTGAAACCAAGGTCTCACAAAACACTATCCCCTTATTATGTGTAGTCTAAGTTTTTACTCTTTCTCTCCCATTGCTTTTTTACATGCTAGTGGTACCCACAAAATTCCTTTCAAAACCCACCAGTGAGGGGTGCCTGAGTGGCTTAATAGGTTAAGCATCTCATTCTTGGCTAGGGTAGTGATCTCAGAGTCATGAAATCAACCCTGAGATCAAGCCTCACATCTGGTTCCATTCTCAGTGTGGAATCTGTTTGAGTTTCTCTCTCATGCTCTCCCTGTGCCCCCTCCCCATACTCACACATGCTTTCTTTCTCTCTTTCTCTTTCTCTCTCAATAAATAAATACAATCATAAAAAAAAAAACACCAATGAGTCACCAACCTTACAAGAACCCTGATGTAGTCCTACTCTCATTCTAAAAAGAAGAAGAAACCAAGGCCCACTCATCTTTTTAAACATTTACTGCCAATCTACATACTCACAGTGTGCTAAATTTGGGTAGTGACAAGTTCATGGTGCCCTCAGGGATTTCATGGTCTAGCAAAGGGGTATAAAAAGACAAGTCTGTACAACGACTAGCCCATGTTTACACCATTCCAGGACAAAGACTAAAATTAATACTACACATAGTTCCTATTGTTGTTGTTGTTTTAATTTCTTGCCTATAGTTTTTATAAATAGTAAAACTTTATTTTAATTGTATTTTTAAATGTTTCCATTTGCAAGCACAGTTGATTAAAAAAAAAAAAAAACTTTCCTATAAATGTTCATGACTTCTCTGTGTATGTTAATCTGCTTCTGCTAGAGCCTGAAGTCAAAACAAACTAGCAGCATAAGAAGGAAGGATAGGATTTCAGAAGCCAAAGAATACAAATTCCTACTTTCTTATAGCATTTTATCACTTGACATCCTCTTCCATTAACATCAATTATTTTATTTCAATCTTCACAACAACCCCATGGTGTTGGTACTACCGTTTATGAATAGAAAGCAGAGGCACAGGCTGTGACTGACCCGGGGTCACTCAATCAGCAAGTGGCAGGAATGATAAACCCTTGATGGATTGTAATGGGAAGTAAGGAGGTAGGGTAGGTTAGGACTGGATTAGAGGAGGCCTGCATTTCTCTTGAGGCAACATTTATGAAAGGCTGCAATCCCTTATAAATTTGGGAAATTTCAAGTCACTATAACGACCATCTATCCCTTTCAATATATCATCAATGGTCCTCATAAATTTTGCTATATCATCACTTTCCTGTCATAGACTTCTATTTCAGGGTAAATGCCAGAAAATGGTGTTGCAAGGCCACCCCCAGCTCCAGATCTCTGCAAGAGCCTCCAAGACATAAGCCAAACATTCATTGTCTCCACACCCCTCCTCCCAACATGGCACTGACTCATATTCTCCACTCCCAGAGCGGGTTTCCTTCTCTAAACTGTTTATTTATTTTCAGAAATTCTCACAAGGCTAATGACAAAAAAACTGACATTTGTCTAAAGAGCTCAGACTGGGAGAAAATGCACAGCCCCTGAAGGGACAGTTGTGTGAACTTGAGAGTGGGGATTTTAAACCCCCGTTGCAAGTCAGAGCAAGAGGTCACTGTAAGAACCAGACAGAAGACAAGTTCAGCTGCAGTTGATCTATTCAAGGCCTAGATCTTGCAGAGTAAATATAAATAAATGAAATATATACTTCCATTTGTTGAAGAGAAGAGTTCTTTTGCCTAATTTCCTCTGTCTGTCATTAACACACACACACACAAATTCACACATAAATAGTACACATAGAATTTGAGATCCAGTTCATCAAGAATCGTTTATGAGTTTATAAAGTAGTTTATAAAGGATGCCTCAGACACATTAACCTGTAAATTGCCTTCCATGTAGAGGAGGTAGGTCCAAACTTACTATTATAGTATTAAATTCAAGATTATAATCATTGTTGAAATGCCATTGATGGGAAAGAAGGCTGAAAAGGCAGGCAAAAGCCAAATCAGAAAATATCTTATGTGGCACAGTGAGGAAATAATCCTGTAGGAAATAAGCAACCACCAAATAATTGTAAGTAATGGTGGTTATGTGACCCTATTTTCATTACAAAAGACAATCCTGGATGCAAAGGGAGTATGAGTGGGAAGAAAGCAAGACTAGGAGCAGGTTGGCCAATTGGGCAGCTAGTATGATAACTACAACGATAAATTATGATTGTCCAGGAATGGTGAGAGAAGACATATCTTATGAGTGAGGCACCGACTGCCCTCTGTTCTAGACTGTATCTTCAAGGACCTTTGCATATCCATCAGCCTTGGAAGAGAGTACCTCTCTCCAGAGCAAAGGGAAGGTTTTGTGATAGTAGAAAAGAAGAAGATAGAACAGGCATGGTTACCGCCCATTATAAAATGTTTGGGTTCCCTGAGTTCAAAGTTCCTCTCAGGCAACACAGCTCACTGTATGCAGGTGTCTTCTGGCTCTCATTGCATTATCCTGTGGTGTCAGGGGAATGACACAAAAATGCTTACACTCTGACCCTGGTTATTGCTGTGAGCAATAAATTGTCCTTTGTCTTTGACCTATGAGACCATGTCTTTCACCAGCATTCATGAAACTGGTGGGCTTGACTGTTCACCTACAATTAGGGAACAATATCCGGCCCTTTGCAATTCTTGATACTAGAATATAATTATTACAGCAGGAATTAAGAGAAAGGAATGGATAGGAAATAAATTTAAGTGGTTTTTGGCAGTGAGAGAAGAACAAATTTCTGATTTGAAATAAATGCTTTCTCCCTCTTCTATACACTCCCTCCTTTCCAAGAACACGTCTGTGAATCTATTCAATTCCTTTTCTTTTATGGTGCTGAAAGAGGTATGAATCAGGGGGAAATCTGAGAGGTACAAACAATTATGGTATTGATTTATATAAAAAACAGTCCAGAGTAGATCACAAAACACCAAAAGAGAAGATTACAAGATCCTTAAATTTGGGGATACTAGCAGGCTGGGTTTGAAGACTTTTAGAGCTTTTCAGGGGGGAAAAAAAAAAGAAAGGAGCTACTCAGGTATAGTTAAGATAGATAATAAATAGGAGGAGAGAGAGAGAGAAACAAACGAGAAGAACAGATAATCAAGGTTTGCTGTGTAAAATGAGTGTGATCTTCCTTTAGTTCCTTATAGGATTTAGGAAAAGCTAAAATTGTTTTTAAATTTTTGTTTTTTTGTTGCCAGACTCCTGGGCCTTTTATTTTTCTATGACTCTAAGCCAAGGCACACTTCCAGGCAAGAACCAGCAGGTCTGGTTATATTTGGTTTATAAGTATGACACTTATGGGACAGTGATTTATTAGATGTGTCTTTTTAAATTAAAAAAAAAAAAAGAGGAATCTGTGATACCACTCTGTTTCTGACTTAAATATCTAGTTTTATAGGATGCCATTTACCACACCAAGTAATACAGGTAGAGGAGGAGGTTTGGGTGGAAATTTTAGGGTTTGGTCTTGAACGTATTGAGTTGGGAATGTCTGGCAGATGTGCAAACAGAGCGTGCTGGGCAGGAGTCAGTGGCACCTGTCACAATGGAATTGGGTGAGAGACTATGGCCAAGGATGGATCCCTGGAGCTTCAACAGAGACAGTGACAGGCCAGGGAAGGAGAAGAACAGGGGGAGACATGGTATCAGGAAAACTAAAGGAAGATGGTATGTCAAAAAAGATGGTTACATGCTCCAGTAGGCAGGAAGACAGATACTGGGACTGTTCCAGGACTCTCCAGCCAGAGTAAAACATGAAAATAAAAACAGAACTAAGAGATATAATATAAAAGACTTTCTAAAAAGTGGCCCTATTTTGATACAAGGTTTGTGGCCCTGCTGCCCACACATGGAAGAGAAACACACAGCAATAAGCGAGAAGGGAAGAGAGGCCTACAGGGCTCTGGGCTAAAAGCCAGCAAGGGCAGCCAAAAGTGCACAACTGAGATGGCAAGAGGCTTATAGAGTGTGATGGGGGCCAACATCAGGCCCAATGTATGATACCCATAGCTGAGAGGAACCTTTGACCCAGACAAGGAGGCTGAGAAAGCTGTGATGGCCTTCCAGTGCTGTAGAAGATGCCAGGCCACAACCTGGACCAGCTGGGAGGAGGGGCGGCAGAGGCCAGCTTGGCTGTTTGTACACGGCACCCTTCTCCATTCCAGCACATTCTGTCCTCCATCAGCTCAGCCTCCAGGACTCTCCTCTCTGTTCTCTCAACCCAGGCTGACCACCAGATGCTAACTGCCAGATTCTGCCCAGATTCCCCATGCCTGCACTGCATCTGGGAAATTCTCCAGGCTCTAGGCAGGGAACATTAGAGCTCACCTCATAGGTTTCCTCACACACAGGAACCACTGTCCTGCTCCATGTGGAATGTGGGAAATGGCTTTCTTAATTCTCTGTCCAGTTTTCCATGTTCTTAGATATGAGGGTCAATCTAACTCCATCTTGGCCAGAAATGGAAACAGTTCCTATGACTTGAAATGCTATCTGCCTGTGAGCTATTGACTCCCAGGATCACACTTCCAGCCCTGCCTCTTCCCCACACTCCAGCTGTTTCTCTGACACCTTCATTCAAATGCCTAATAGTTACTCAGACACGCAACACCTACAAGAGTCCCTGATTTATGGCCCAAAGTGCACACCAGTTCCCCCTCCCTTGTCCATTTCTCCTTTCCTGAGTCTGCAGAAGACACATGTTCTCACTGTGTCCTTCTCTCACTAGTCCTTCCCACCCCTCCCCAGCCACACCCCACTCATGCACACATGTGTACACATGTACACACTCACACCCAAGTGATCGCCCACTTCTGCCTTTTGCTCACCAAAATTAATACTGCATCTGTCCTTTTCTGCCTCCCAGGCCTTCAAGCAGATCCACATCACCCGCATCTCTTGCCTCCATGTCCTCCGCATCCATGTCCTCTGTTCAGTCCATGCGCCTTCTACACTACATTCAACATAACATGAAATAATGTTTTCAAAATCTCCACATAGGATTTTGTCCCATGTGGCCCTTGTTCTCAGCTTCCCCCCTTCCCCCTACACACAGTCTGCATGGGCTTCCATTCTGTTCCGTGAACAGGCCAAGCCTGCTCATTCCCCAGGACTTTCACACATGCTGTTCCCTCCATCTGGGATTCATTCCCCAGGTGGTCAGAGACCTGGCTGCTAATCTTCCAGTCTGTTGAACTCTCCTCCTCAGGGAGGCCTTTGTTGTCCACTCCATTTGACAGAGGCCCTGCCCTTGTCCACCCCACATCACAACCCCTGTTTGTTTCTTTGACAGCACTTATCAGAGTTTACTGTCGTTCTGCTTGTATTGGTTCACAGTGTCCCATTTGTCTTTCTCCTTCAACTAGCAGCAGCTGGAGGACAGAAACACTGCTGGCCTTGATCATCACTCTCATTCCAGTCCCTAGGACAGTGTCTGGCTCTATGCACATAATGACCAAAAACATCAACCAGTCCATCAAAAACCCAGTGAACTGATGAATGAACAAGTGTGACTTCATCTCAGAGGTAGTGAGCAGCCCTTTAAGGATTTTAAGAAAGGAAGTCATATAATCAGATTCCTATTTTGGAGCCATTGATCCTTCTAGGATGTGCACAATGACGAGGGAGGCAAGCCTGGCAGCAGCTGGCCTAGAATGAAGAGGAGGAAAGGAGGCACCTAGTGCAAAACATTTAAGGAGGCACTCCCTCTCATGACCTCACAAGTGTGGAGTCAACACCTGAGGGTGGGTGTTGCCTTAAATGTTATGTCCTAGTTGCTTCCATCCCTGGAAGTGCTGGTGCCAGCCCTGGGCAGCAGGGGTACTCTTTGGGAGGTTACTGAAACTCTTCAGTCAAGAGTTGACAGCCCCATAGTAATGGCCAGAGTGGGCCAATCTGAGAGACACCCAGGAGACCTAGAAACCATGGAGCCCACCCTCCAGCTCATGTTGCACACCTCTCAACCAATATGCCTAAAAACCCACTGGCTTTCCTTCCTGTTTGCTTAACCTGATTATTTATATTTTTTTCAATCCTCCAGAGCTAATTATCTTAGCCACTGATCACCCTATGAGCCAGGAGAAGCATTCTTGGCGAAAAGAGCTCCCAGAGATGTTAGGAAAGGTTTGAGGTTTACAGACTCAGAATTCAAGGGCATTATAGCAGAAGAGAAACAGGAAGCCATTAATTATTCAGCAATTCTTGAACCATGCACCCGCAGAATGCTGGTGTCTGGGAATGGGCAAGGGCTTCCAGTGAAAACAATCCAAAACTCATAAAGCCTTTCTATTTTTCAGGTAATGTGACTTGGTGAAAGGGCATAAGTAAATAGAAAATCACTCAAGTTTTACTAAAAAACATTTTCTCAACTGTTTAGTATATTTGCCTTTATCTTTTTATTTTCCCACTGATGATATTTATTTTGAAATTTCAAATAAACCTTACAGACCATGAGAAATTTTTACGTTCAGGGCACCTGGATGGTTCTGTTGGTAGAGCACAGAGTTCTTGATCTCAGGATTGTGAGTTCAAACTCCACATTGGACATGGAGCCTACATTTAAAAAAAAGATAATAAATAATAATAATAAAATAAAATAAATTTTTATGTTCATTAAACTAGACCTGGATTTGAAAAGATAGTGAATTATTGCCAGCGTGATGTTAATAAGCATCAATATAGAAAAACATAAAAAGCACTAAGAGAGGGAAACCAACAAAATGTAGACAGTGGGGGGGCGCCTGGGTGGCTCAGTGGGTTAAGCCGCTGCCTTCGGCTCGGGTCATGATCTCAGGGTCCTGGGATCGAGTCCCGCATCAGGCTCTCTGCTCAGCAGGGAGCCTGCTTCCTCCTCTCTCTCTCTCTGCCTGCCTCTCTGCCTACTTGTAATCTCTCTGTCAAATAAATAAATAAAATCTTTAAAAAAAAAATGTAGACAGTGGGATTTATAAAGTCATCCCAAAAACCAAGTCTTTGTCTTCCTCACCCTTACCTCATCTTGTAAGTAAGAAGTGTTCAGCTGAGGGGAGAGTGTTTGGATCAGTCCCTGGCCTGGTCCCTGGTGTTCTGAGCCAGAAGATAAAGCTCCTGGCCATAGCTAGCTCTCGTTTCCCTGAGGTGAACACACAGCTGCTCAAACAGGTATGACCTGAGTGTATCTGCATTGTAAAACACAACAGCTTTGCTGCTTCTTGAAACTATAGCCCAGTGCTCCAAAGGAGTGGGTTTGCAGGCTGCTCCTTTGCAAAGGAATCCAGGTGAATTTCAAAGGAGTCCAAAGGAATTTCAGGTGTCTCAGCAGCTGTTTTTCTAGCTTACTTGCCTCTACCTTTATCTCATTTTAGATGGTATGACACCTAGCAGAGCATAACGAACAGCTATATTTTTTAAGATTTTTTTTATTTATTTGAGAGAAAGAAAGCACGAGTGAGAAAAGCAGAGGAAGAGGGAGAAGCAGACTCCCTGCTGAGTAGGGAGCCTCACACAAGGCTCAATCCCAGAACCCTAGCATCATAATCTGAGCTGAAGGTGGGTACTTAACTGGCTGAGCTACCCAGGTGCCCCACAAACAGTTATTGTTCATGTGACTCATCAGCATTTCCTGGCAACTACAAATAGCATGACTTCTGTAAGCTCCATCTCCTGAATGTGCCTGAGAAATGTGACTCTACCTCTCTTGTTTTCCAATATAGTAAACTGAGATGTCCAAGTTTACCACATAAATTGACAGCAGTACCAAAATTTGAAGACTTCCACTGACTGGTGCTATTCGTGTTATAATCTGCTCTTTTCCCTATTAGTGCTTTCCCAACAGGTTTGCTTCCCATATTAGTCAGGATGGGCTCTGTTACACTGCAGTAACAACCACCTCCAAATTGCAGGGTTTAAACATGCAAGTGCATACATAGTTTACCCATATGAGCATTTCTAGTGCAGGTAGATGTGCAGGAGGTAGGGCAGGGCTCTGTGTGATCTTAATCACTCAGCACTCCAGGTGGGTGGACATTTCAGCTAGACACATGCTTCCAAAAGTGGGAAGGGAATATGGAAAATCATGCATGGATTTTTTAGTTTCTGCCCAGAAGGGACACATGCCACTTTTTTTTCAAGTTTCTTTAGCCAAAACCAGTCACATGGCTGTAGCTGATTTCAAAAAAGATCAGAGGAGGAAGAATTTACCATGTAGAGAAGAATTTAGGGAATGTCCCTAAGGACTACCACACTTCCTCATACAGTTCACATGAAGAAAAGGAAGAGGAGGAGGAGGAAGAAGAGGCGAAGAAAGGGAAGGAGAAGGAAGAGCAGGAAAAGGAGAAAAACCACAAGAAGAAGAAAGGTTAAAAACTGTTTGCACTAAGAAACAAGAAAGAAGGTTTAAGGATGCCTGGGTGCCTCAGATGGTAAGTGCCCGACTCTTGATTTCGGCTCAGGTCATGATATCAGGGTCCTGGGATCAAGCTCTCTGTCTGGCTCCGTGCTCAGCAGGAAGTCTACTGGAGATTCTCCCTCTCTCTCTCCCTCTGAGTCCCTCCCACCCTACTCGCACATGCACACTCTCATTTTGTCAAAATAAATAAATAAATCTTTTAAAAAGAGGGAGAGTTAAAGCTTGACTTTTCTTACCAAGCTGTGTGATCTTGGGTAATTTACTTTATCCCATGAAGTCTCAGTTCCCTCACCTATAAAATAAGACTAATAGTACCTGACTTGTATGGTGGAAGAAGAGATTCAATTAAATAATCTCTACAAAATGTTTCTCCCAAGCCTGGCACAAAGTAGAATTCTCAGCACATAGGTGCTGTCTGTCTCCTGTGTTAGACAGCTTTCAGAGCACCGTTGAGTCTGTCAGCACATGAGACCCACCCCGCGACAAGCCTGTAAGGTCAATAGGGGGATCATTATTATCCACATTTGCAGATGTGGAGACAGAGGCTCTTGGAAATAGAGCGGCCTGAATTTTTACACATGGTGAGGCTGGGAGGAGCACTGGGCCTGGGGCTTCAGGCTCCAACTTCATGCTCTTGTCTGCACATACTCCCTCCCCTTCTTCTCTCTTTTCTGAGGTATTATTTTTAAAACCTTACTTGTAATGGGCAACTATTTAGGTATGTATCAAAGAGAATGGCTGAAAAATAGGAATGTAAACTGATGAATTTGGCCCAGGACAGAAGACATAACACCTGTGTTATCCAAAGTCTGTAGAAAGCCTATGAACATGTTTTTGGAACATTTTTCATGCATGTGAATGAAAAAAATTCACTGCGGCTGCACACAGAAGACAGACCAGCCCAAGGACGTTGAGGGTCCCCAAATGAGATCATACCCTCCAGGGAAGGAGGCCCAGGAGACAGGGAATCCTGCACTTGTGGTTTCCATCCAGGGCTGCATGCATTGTTGCACTGGGTAAACATTAAACCCTCAGTTGAGCAAAAGGATGAGCCATGCCAAAAGGCAGCTGGAAACACAGTCAATGCAAATAATACTTTTATGCCTCTGTCTCAGTCTGGAGAGAGGGGGTGTTCCGAGTCCTGAAAGTCGAAGAGCGAGTTCTGTCTTCTACCAAAGTGATCGCTTAAAGAAAGAACGTGGATTTTCCAGATAGACAAACATAAGGTTTGTTGCCACCTCCCACCACCCTTAGCTGACTGCTTAAGGAGGAGAGAGTCTCTAGGTCAAGACCAAGTAGGAACTGCTGCTCTTACTCTGCAGTCAGGGGTCTAAGGGATGCAGAGAGAAATGCAGGAGTTGGGTGTTGTACCAGCAACCTGCATGTCTCCAAGGAGGACAGCCTTGCCCCAGGGCTTTGGAGCATTCCAGAAACCCATCTGTAAAGACACTGCTTCCAGTACTCTGCCCTGATAACCCTCATCCACCCTCTTTTCCTTCTGCCTTGCTAAGACCTCAAAACTGAGGCTTGGCTCTGATTTTTTTTTTTTTGTGCATAATAGAATCGAGAAAAATGCATGCCCCTCAACTTCAGGAACTATGGGAAAGACTAGGCAGCTAAGTGGGGCTGAACCTCAAAGGAAGGACCTTGGACTTTGTGTCCCAGAGGCCATGCACAGGGGTGTAGACATGCCTGGTGTGCAAGCTTTGGAAGACAGCAAGACTTAGGTGGGAAATCTTCAAGGTGGAAGATTCATGTCGTTCACTCTCAGATCTTTATTAAAGTTACTAAACTCACAAGATTTATCTGTATGAGTAGATTTGGGGGGGTAAATAAAATGGCAAAGGGGCCAAGTTCCATTTCCCAACTGGCCCAAAGCCAATCCAAGATGGTACACAAAGTTGCAAGAGCAGAAACAGGAGGCTATGAGGAAGAAAATCAAGAATCTGCAGAAATTGCAAGGACTCTGGGTTCTCAGCACCAAAACTCTGGGTGTTCCAGATAACTCTTCTGAAAGCCCTGAGGGATAGCCAAATTACCCTTGTGTGTTTCTATTCAGTTAGCCTTCCCAATTGAAGTAGAAGCTTTTTGAGGGTATAAATCAAGTCTTGGTTGTCACTATACCATCACCATCCAATATATTTGCATAGCATTGGTGCTTAACAGCTGCTGATGCATTAAGCTGTTTTCACATTCTCCTACATACCACCAGCACAACTCCCTGAAGCCTTGATAATGGGTCCAGGCATGTGGAATAGCCCCTCATGCCATTATCCATGCCTGGACAGTACAGATGTCAATCCCTGCTCCGCCATTTGCAAGCTATGCCACCAGGACAAGACCCTCAGCTGCTCTGGGCATCAGATCTCACACATGAAAAATGGGCATTAAAAATCAAGTCGAGGGACCATATTACTAGCTAGTTAATTGAGTGAAGGAATGGTAAAATCAAGACTATAGAAGAGATTCATAATTTATAAATTATTATACAAATGATCTTTAAATCTTTATTACTTACACTTGCTTAACACAACGGGGCAAGAAACGAGTTTCGCCATAGTTTGTGCACTCTGTGAAAAATGTTCTGAGCAGGAACTATCCCTGATGCACTGCCAACACTGGTCTTCAGAGGGACCTGCCACCAACATTCCCTGCTGGCCACCCTTCTAGCCTCTGCCTCTCCTGCCTCAGCTGCAGTCTCTGTCTCCATCTCTCTGCCTCTCTGCATCTCTGTATCATCTCTCTGTCTCTGCAGGTCTTTGTTTGCCTCTAGCTCCTGAGTCAAGTGCTCCCAGCTGCAGTATCTGCATGTGTCTCTTCGCCCTTCTGTTCCTAGGTTTTCCCATCATCTCTGGTCTCTGCCTCTTTTAGTCCTTCTGTCTTTGCCTCCCTCTCTCTGTGGTCTTGTAGTTTCTCCTCTGTCTTTCTCTGTCTCTCTTTCACTGTCTTTCTCTCTCATCCCCCACCTCATTCTGCTTCTCTCTTTGTTTCACTTCTTCATCTGTTCCTCAGGCTCCTTGCCTTGTCCCTGTATCTCCCATGCCCGAGACTCTGTCTCTGCCCATCTCTCTCTGTCTGCCTGACCATCTCTATTGGGATCCATCTGTCCCCTCTTCCATGCTTTACTCATGGTGCTCATGGAGGCAGACTCCACTGCAGTGTGACCTTTCCATCAGCTTCTCCCTGAACTCCCCACACACACCATGACCATCTCTCATCACATCCTCAGGTTGGTGTAAATCTCCTGTGTTTTCTTTAAGCGGGAGCCAGGGCTTGCATTCAGCCAAGCAGCACAGCCCAGCCCAGCCCTGCAGCAAGGAAGGCAGGGGATTATCCTGAGGGAAGAAGCATGGCTCCCCTTTCCCAGGGGGAACATCAGTTCAGGGGGGTCGAAAACAAGACCACCCTGAGGCCCCACAACATATGTGGTATGAGGCCCCACAACCTCATCAACCTCAAGGTTGGAGTTTTTTCCTGTATTTTTCTGATTATTCAAACCATATGTGCTCACAGTAAAAAATTTAGACAGTATGAGAAACAGTAAAGATGCAGAAAGAGAAGATCCTCATTATCCTAACACCAAGAAGCATCTACTGTTGCCATTTTGTCATACTTTCCTCCAAGACTTCACTCATACATTTTTTTAAACTTTTTATGTATGTATGTATGTATATATGTATGTATGTATATAGAGGAAGGGAGAGAAAGAATTTCAAGCAGACTCCTTGCTGAGAGTGAAGCCCAACTCAAGGCTCAGTCTCACTCACAACACGAGATCATGACCTGAGTCAAAATCAAGAGGTGGCTGCTTAACAACTGAGCCACCTAGGCACCCCTTCACCCACACATTTGTGTGTGTGTGTGTGAGTCTTTACATAGATAAGATCACACTAAATACAGAATTGTACGAACTCCTTTGTTGTTTATTATTCTATCCTTATTTTTCTTTTGTCCTTGAAAGCTTTCTGCAAGCATGGTTTTTATCCTCCTGAGAGGAAAAAAAAAGAAAAAGACATCTTGTGGCACCTGGATGGTTCAATTGGTTAGGCAACTGACTCTTGATTTCACTTCAGGTCATGATCTCAGGGTCCTAAGATCGAGCTGCATATCAGGCTCCAAACTAGGCATGAAACTTAACATTCTCTCTTCCCACTGTCCCTTCTACCCTGACTATGCTCTCTCTCTCTCTCTTTCTCTTTCTCAAAATTAAATAAATAAATTTTGTTAAATAAAAAAGACATGTTCAGTGGCTCTCCATTTCTCACAGGAGAAATTTAAATATTTCAATATCGCTTTCCCACTGTAGCCCCATCTCTTCCCATCACAAACCACATATTCTGAATTGCAGCCATTTAGGGATCTCCAGTTTATCTCATGCATAAGTTCACTTCAGCCTCTGGTCTTTATGAACACTCTTCTTCATACCTAGACCACATGTTCCTGCTTGTCCAAAGTGTAGATATATCACCTTCCTCCTGCCTTGTTGCCTCCTCCACCCTGACATCCAACAAAGGTGCCCACAACATCTCATACTTTCTCTCATGGAAAACTCGTCCCTGTATACTTGATGAGTCAATTGATGTCACCCTCACCAAACTACCAGACCCTTAAAGGTGTCTGTGCTAAGTGGTGCCTAGGACACACCTGGCATAAGTAGATCTTTAATGATTGTTGAGTATTCTGATTTACACATTAGAAATTGACCAAACCATCTCATTAATGTTGGACTTTCATGTTGCTTTCAGTTTCAAGTGGCAGATAATGCTGTTAAATGGCTTATTCACATACTGTCTTTCCACGCATTTGCATGGGGGGAACATTCTCAGATTCTATAAAATATCACATAGGTTACATATCAACATTGTTTAACATTATGAAACACTCCTTGGCAACTTGGGTTCCCCATTCTTGGGATTTCTTCCCAAAACTCTCCTGATGGATTGAAGAGATTCAAGAAAACTAAGTCAGTGGAATTGAAGATTAGAGAAGCCTTATCAAATTTAAAACAGGTGTGGTGCATAAACAATGAATTCTGGAACACTGAAAAGGAATTTAAAAAATACCTTAAAAAAAAAAAGGAATTTAAAAAATAAATAAAATTTTTTAAAAAATGTGTAACCCCAAAATTTATAAGCTGAGGTTTATAGCTCATATGCCTCCATATGAAAAAAATGAAGACTCGAGTTATGATAGTTACTCAAATTCACACAGCTCCTCTTCTGCTGACCCTACCTTTACACTGCTGCTCCCCACCTCAGGCACCTGCGGGACATTCAGTCAAGTGCACAAACATGATGAGTTTGGCAAACAGTGGTGGTCCAGAGAAAACACTAAGCTACATTCAGTAAAAACCAAGATAACTTCCCTGCATCCTAACTACCCTGAAATCTTAAATTAAATCCTAGATGTTGGGACCCTTAACTCAGCAAGTGCTTACTATACATCTACTAGGTGTCAGATGCTGTGCTATTTTGCTGGGAATTAAAAATTTGTAATAAGAAACAATGAATGCCTGCCTTTAGGAGTTCCCCATCCATGGGAAAGGCTGGCGGTGTCATAAAAACCATGATTGTGCAGCACCTGGGTGGCTCAGTCAGTTGAGCATCTGACTCTTGGTTTTGGTTCAGACCATGGTCTCAAGGTTGTGAGATCGAGCCCCACATCAGGCTCCACACTCAACAGGGACTCTACGTTAGATTCTTCTCTCTCCTTCTTCTTCTGCCCAACTCCCCTGGTCACATGCTCAAACAAATTCTCCCTCTCTCTCTCTTTCTCTCTATTCTCTAAAATAAATAAATAAACCTTTAAACAAACAAACAAAAAAACCCTACTATGATGGCAATAAGAGTTATTCTAAGATCACAGGGCAGGACACCTAACTCAGGGAGGACGTGGGATGAGGGAGAGGCCAGGGGAAGGTGCCTGTGGATGTGTGATCAGGCTTAACACTATAGCATGACAGATAGGGATCTCTCTGGAATTTGCTCGCATTGGCTAGGCCAGGTAACATGCTAGGTGTTTGATATGCCACAGTGAACTACAATCTTCACAACCACTCTGAAGGGGAAATCACTGCCCTTGTTTTACAGAGGAGAAAGCTCAAACTAAGAGAATTATCCAGAGATAGCTCTGAGACTGAGTAGGCACTGAGATTCAAATTCAGATGTGTCTGATCTAAGGCTCATACTACTTCCAAAAATGCCACAGTGACCCTATCCCCTCCCAGTGAGGTTGGACAAACCACAAAACATATTTTTTTAACACTATGGATTCTACAGTCATGTAACATTCTAGAAGACGAAACTGCCACCGGGCACAGAGTGCCCCCAGGGGAGACACTAACTCTGTCTGAAAGTAAAGGGGAGGTGTCAAGGGGGCCTCAGAAAAGAGAGGTGACCTTTGTCTTGAGATATAGAAAATCTCTCTGCAGGGAAAGCAGAGCAGGACATTTACAGCCAAGGAAGAGCAAGTAAAAAGGACCAAAGACTGATTTAAGGACTGAAAAGGAACTCAGGGTGACTAGACTACAGGATGTGCAGAAAGCAGGAGAGGCACTAGCAGGTTTAGAGAAGGTCATTTGACCCTATTTCAGGGTCTATTGGTGAATAACAAACCAACACAAAACAATGGTTTTAAGCAATATTGTCCCCAGTCCCATGAGACACAAGTTACTGGTGGTTATATTGCTCCGCCTTGGGCTACTTGGGCCCCTGAGGGGGCTCCAGCCATCTGGAGGATCCTGTAAAAGCTCAGCTAGGGTTAAGGGTCCCAGGCATTCTCCCAGGAGGCATCTCCACACGGTTGCTTGGCCTGCTTCACAGCATGATATCTGCATTCCAAAAAGAAGTGCCCAAGAAGAAGGATATGGCGGCTGCCAGGCCAATCAATGGTCACACTTGGAACCAGCATGGCATCACTCTGCCATATATATTCTATGGGTCAAAGCAGTCACAGACCCAGCCTGGGGCTAAGTGGGAACAGGAGAGAAACCACACAAAGGTGCAAATGCCTGCAGGTGGACTTCACTGTAGGGAGATCACTAAAGTCAAAGTACTAGCAGTAGCATTGTCTGCCAGCCCAAGGATTCTGTGCTGAGGCAGGTTGTTCTCAACCACAAGGTTACAACACACTGGTTGTGTTATGAAAAATAAAGAATAAAATAAAATTTTATAAAGAATAATTTTATAAAGAATAAATTTTATAAAGAATAAAAGCTTTTTTTTTTTTTTTAGTGTTAGAATACATTTATGGTGATCCTATAATGTTACAGTGTTAGTTATTGTCACTCACCTTCTGATGGGCTTTTTAGTAGTCACAGAAGTTTAGCTGTTAGCCCAGCATATCTGAGCAGCAGCCCACATCACTGTCATCCATCGGGTTACCACGCTCCCACAGACGACTGAACACCAACAGAGCAGGGACCAGTGAGGTGGACTTCTGTTCTAAAAAGGTCACTTGAGATCCGAAGGGGCACATGCACCCGAATGTTTATAGCAGCAATGTCCACAACAGCCAAACCATGGAAAGAACCTAGATGTCCATCAACAAATGACTGGATAAAGAAGATGGGAGATAGATATATATATATATATATATATATATATATATATATATACACACACACACACACACACACACTGGAATACTATTCAGCCATCAAAAGAAATGAAATCTTGCCATTTGCAATGATGTGGATGGAACTAGAGGGTATTATGCAAAATAAGTCAATCAAAGAAAAACAATTATCATATGATCTCTCTGATATGAGAAATTTGAGAGGCAGGGCAGGGGTTCGTGGGGGGTAGGGAAGGAAAAAATTAAACAAAACGGGACCACAAAGGAGGGAGACAAACCATAAGAGACTCTTAATCTCACAAAATAAACTGAGGGTTGCTAGGGGGTGGTGGGGTAGGGATAGAGCGGCTGGGTTACGGACATTGGGGAGGGTATGTGCTATGGTGAGTGCTGTTAAATGTATAAGCCTAATGATTCACAGACCTGTACCCCTGGGGCAAATATACATTATATGTTAATTTTTTAAAAAAGAAAAAGAAAAAAGAAAGATCACTTGGCTGCTATGTGACACATGAATCCTGGAGACACAGATATCTGTTTGAAGGATCCAAGAGGGAGGTCCTTACAAGGCACAGTGAGAAGCTGCAGGAGAAACCAACTCTGATCTTGGATTTTTGGCCTCCAGAACTATGAGAAAATTAAGTTCTGTTGTTTAAGCTACCTAATGTTTGATATTGATTTGATATGAATATATATATATATATAATATTCACATTTGACATATTCAATGTATATAAAAATATGTTAACTGATAGGGTTGTGGAATCGAAATAATGATTATTTGGCTAACTCAGATTCCCATGAAGGTCTGTCCTCTGTAAGTTCCTTAAAATAAATCTCCATCACCAGAGTAGCCTGGATGGATGTTTGTCCCCTGAAATCTCTAAAACCTGGTTAAGACTTTCATCCATCCTAGGCCTTTATCCCAGAGAGCTATGGTGGCCATGTCTCGGACTTAAGTTCAATTCTTACATTCTCTAAAGGTGGCCCAACCTAGTAGTTTTTTGTAAGAACAGGGACATCTTATCCAATATGGAGACTAAGGTTCCCACCTCAACTGGTCTATTAGACAGGAAATGGCCAATGTGAGGGCATGACTCATCTGACTCCTCAATTTACAATGATGCAGATGATGCACTTTACAAGTTGTCCAGTGTTCTCTGTCCTTTTCTTTTTCTATAACACATGACTCATCGTGTTCTGTAAAACTTTACAAAAGTCATGTAATATCAACCCTGTCTAGGGTGAAACTATCAAAAATTTTCAGATAATGATTCTTCCTAATGAATTAGTGAAGATAAGGGAAAAATTTGAGCAGATATAATAAATTACTGCACTCATTATAACAGGTAGTGTGCACTAAGTCCATACTATCTGCCAGACACTGTGTTAAATGTTATACTTAGACATTATTTCAAATAATCTTTATTCCAACCCTATAAAGTAAGTGGTGCTATTATCTCCAATTTGCAGGTAAAGAAACTGAGGCCCAAGGTCATATGATTGCTATATGAAGACACAGAATTGTTACAAGTCTCTGAGTCTAAAGCTTGGGCTTTTAAATACTTTACTATATACTGGCCTTTTTAACTGCTTTTATAATACAATCATGAGAAGCATGTTGACTTCATACAAGACCTCAGGGTCAAGTTCAGTGATTTCTCAAAAATGCTCAAGTGTTGTTGAAAAACTAAAAGTCAGTCAAGATACTAAAATGTGGTTACACAGTTAACTAGATTTTTGGAATGGGAGCAAGAACACATATGTGTCCATGACGCTGAGTCTCACCCAGAACAAGGATCTGTAGAGGAAGGGACTCACAGTGAGGGCAGGACTGGAATCCTGTGAGACTGCAATCACTTACCACCTTCTCATTTATGTTGCTGCACAAAGACTTACAGGCAGACATTCAAGGAAGCCAGCAGGGTTAGGAAAGATTGTAGAAGAAAGACATAACATTGATCAAAGTTCATTCAGCCTGGAATGAGTCCTCCTGGACTCCAGTTCTGGCTCTACTACTTCCAACTTTACTCCACAGCCCAGTTTCCTGATCTGTGAAATGGAGAGAATATTAATAAGTACTTCCCATGGTTGTTGTAAGAATTGAATAGCACATGGAATGTACCTTCATCCTAAGTAGTCAGTAAATACAGGCTATCATCCCCATCATGATCAGTTTCCTTTTCCCATAAAACTGGAAAGTTCTGGGGGCGCCTGGGTGGCTCAGTGGGTTAAAGCCTCTGCCTTCAGCTCAGGTCATGATCCCAGGGTCCTGGGATCGAGCCCCACATCGGGCTCTCTGCTCAGCGGAGAGCCTGCTTCCTCCTCTCTCTCTCTGCCTGCCTCTCTGCCTACTTG
The DNA here is from genome assembly GCF_011764305.1 of Mustela putorius furo. Classification (NCBI taxonomy): domain Eukaryota; kingdom Metazoa; phylum Chordata; class Mammalia; order Carnivora; family Mustelidae; genus Mustela; species Mustela putorius. The sequence continues at coordinate 19,815,148 of NW_025421273.1, forward strand.
TGATCTCTGTCTGTCAATAAATAAATAAAATCTTTAAAAAAAAAAAACTGGAAAGTTCTGTCATTATTCTCAGTTTGCATCTGGACAGTCTTGTTGTGCAGAAGGCACCTGAGATTATTGTTCCAGAGGCATTGACTGGACACTGATGATCTCAGGGCTGTAGGGTCCAAGAAGGGCATAGGAAGGGATCAGATATCTCTTTCAATAGTTCTATCCTTTTTGGTTTATTAAAACAGCATGTATCACAGTTGTACATTTTATAATCTAACAAAGTCAAAATCAAGTTACCATGATCTTGAAGGCCAAAAGCTGAAATCATGATTTCCTTTTCTGCTGCATTTCGTATTCAGTAGAGTCAGGATTTGGATCTGTAGGGACAGAAGTGGTGATAATCACAGGAAGCAGAGCTGACACCACACAATGCTGTGCAAAATGTGTAACAGGAACAAGCTCACTCACAGTTAAGGGATCAATTGTACATATTTCAAGATATAGAACCTGTATGTAGATTTTGAGAAAAATAAAACTAAAATTGTAACAAGAAAGCTTTCCGGCCTTTCCAGCACAGGGCTCTCCTCTGGCGCTGCTCTCTGTGATGGTAAACGTCTCCTTCAAGGGTCCCCCTCGCCCTCCCCCTGCAAACAAGCTGGCGAAGGAGGGAGGGAGCACACAGCACGTGGGAGGTGGAGGACAGAGTTCACCCTGTGAAAAATCATTAATCATCTTGAGGTCACCAGCCCTGAACACGCTTCCTTCTCCATCCTGTCCTGTGGGCGATCTGTCTCCTAACAGGTTTTGTAATGCTGAGTTGTAAAGCGTTCCTGATGAATTATTGTTGGCATTCAGTCCAAAGACTTGAAGGCTTGAGTCCACCAGAAGAAAAAGCAGACCCTCTTTCCCGCGCCTGTTGTCCATGGGGCCAGCACAGGTCTTGCATTGTGCATGAGGGTGGATAGTCTGTGGGCCCCTCATCCCAGCAGCCCCCAATTCCAGGAAGGGCCTGAGCCAGACTGGGGTTTATCACTGTGCTTCGAAACAGGAGCATTTGAGGGCAAGTCCACCCTTGGCCACACCCCTGTCCCAGTACTCCTCTGGTAAGGGCAGGACTTCTGTTCCTAGTTGACAGATAAGGAATCTGAGGCCAGGGCTATGCTATGGCACATCCAATGTGGCCCAGACGCTTTGGGGAAGACCCAGGATTAAACTCAGGTCTCCAAAACTGCCACCTCTCCTGTTTCCTCCACACTGCTTATTCTAGGCTGTATGGCCCTCCAGTGATAGGAAACCACACCATAGAACTTCATCCCACACCTCCCATGACTCACCTAAAGCTTCTGGAACAACCCTCCTGCCTCCTCATTCCCATATTGTCATCTAGGGCCAGTGTAAGGCACCCACCTCAAAGAGGCTGTCATGACCCCCCTACTCCTCAATCTCCCCCATCTAAAACAGCCGCCATTGCCCTTGATCATAACACTTACTTTACTTCTTCATAACACTTAACACCTTCTAACTTGTCTTATTTATTCATCAGTTTCTTTGTTCTCTGTGTGTTTCTACTTTCTTTGCAGCTCCAGCTCACACAGAGTGCCTGGTAGTTCTCCGCTGTTATGTCTAGCACTGAGAACTGGCACTCGCACCTTGTGGGTACTCAACAAGCTTTCAGTCAATAAATTAACAAACACTGATCATTAATAATGTCTTCCCTTCAATGCCCGCCTTTCCAAATATAAATGTGTGTATAGAGATATATAGATGATAGGTAGGTAGATAGATAGATAGATAATAGATGATGGATGGATAGATAGATAAGGAGCTTTCCAAAACATTTCCACAAGTAATACTTGTCTGCCACTTGTCCCATGTAAGATAAGAAGATGAGGCTTTGTTATAACAATTTCACAGACAGAGAAATTAAAGCCCACAGAGATTTAGTGACTTTTTCTCCTGACCCTAAAATTAGACAAAAGTTCCTCTACACGCCACTAGCTATGTAACATTAGAAAAATCATTTTTCCCCCTTTGAGACTCAGTCCCCTCACAATGGGGGACTATAAACTCAAAGATCTCTAAGATTCTTTCTGGGAATAAAATTCTAGGATGGTATTTCCCCAACTGGGAAACTCAGTATCCGACGAGATGGTAACACTGTGAGTCAAGGCCTCAGAAAGAATAAGAAAAGAGACAAGAATGAAATGGGTAGGTCCCTGTGGTGTTCCAGGTGTGTGGCGAGCACTTCCCACTTCCCATCAGCTCATTTAATCTTCAGAATTCACAAACTGTACAGCTTGGAAATGAAGTAAAACAGGAAATTCAGAGATGATGCATATGGCAGAGGATGGTTGCTCAACACAGTAACCTCAAAGGATTCATTTAAAAACCTTAAGAAGGCTGTAGAAAGCTTAATTGTTGCTCTGTATTTGGTTTACCATCAACTATAGGGAGCCATTGTTCCACTTTCACCTTCTAAATCTCAAGCAGGTATATCTACCAACTGAACCCAAATGGGGATCTATAACTCTAGCTACAAGGGAGTCTGGGAAATGTAGTTCTCTTGGCTTTACATCCTCTGCAGTATGAGAATGGCAAACCAGAAAGAGGGTGGTAATGATGCTGAGTGCCTTCGGTCATATCCATCTTTCACTCTATGGCAAATTAGGTTATCAAAGACGCTGGGGGTCTGAAATGTGAGTTGGAGAACTAGGGAATGGGGAGGGAGTTGGTGTTGGGATGGAAGTGGGGTGGGGGATGGAAATCAGGGTCCAGGACGAAGACACAAAGCTCCTTCCCAGGACTACAGCAAAAGCAAAAGAGAGTTGAAAATAAAGGGGAAAAATCACAGCTGTGGTGGATGAAAGGTTTGTTTTCTCAGATTAAAGCCAACTCAAAGAATTCTACTCCTGGTCTTATCCTCTCCATGAGATCTTAAGCATCTTATCTCCCTCTCTATAAAACACTCCTCATCCGTTTTCTTTTCCCTGCGGCTTGACTATCAAATGGTTCATACTACATGGACCTGATTTACTAACGTGAGAGAGACTGTGATCTCCTAAACAGCAAACCCAAGTGGCTTTGCACATTCACCTTTTGAGCTTTGCCTCTTTAATCTGAAAAGTTCTGTAAGTGTCAGAGTCACCTTTCATTATAACTTCAATTCAGACAAGCAGGATTTCATATGATTTCTATTTCATACTGACTTCTTGGGTATGTTCTACTTTTGCAATCAGGAAAAAATAAGTAAAGATGTGATATTTGGGGGGAGGCAGTTAGGCAAGATGAATAGGTGGAGCACAGAGGAATTTTAGGGCAGCGAAAATACTCTGTGTAATTCTATAATGGTGGATGCATGTCTTTACACATTTGCCCAAGCTCACAGAACATACAACACCAAGAGTGGACTGTAATGTAAACTAGGGTCTCTGGGAGACAATGATTTGTTAGCGTAGGCTCCTCAGTTATAACAAAAGTACCACTCTGATTGATGCTGATAATGGGGGACAGAAGCTCTACACGTATGGGAGCAGAAAATCTCTCTACCTTCCCTTCAATTTTGCTGTGAACCTTAAACTGCCTTAATTTTGGCTTTGTTTTATTTTTTAAGTAGGCTCCATGGCCAGCATGGAGCCCAGTGCAGGGCTTGAACTCATGACCCTGAGATCAAGACCTGAGCTGAGATCAAGAGTTGGACACATAACCGACTGAGCCACCCAGGCGCCCCATAAACTGTCTTCATTCTTAAAAATACAATGCCTTGATCAAAGTAAGATAAAATGTCCAATTGTAATCTCTCTTCTTGTACATATAAACACACATAGTTTTACACTCGTGATTGTGACCTAGCATTTACATTTCTATTTGTGGGATCATAGAAGGTATGAGCCCAAAAAGACCTGAGAAATCATGTAGCCAAGTGGTATCAAACCACATTCTGAGGACCCTCAGGATCTACAGAGATATTTCAAGGGTTCCCAGAGCAGAGGAGATAAAGTGACCAAGACTACTGCTCCTGCATGAACCCAAAGGCTTGGCTTTCATCTATTTTATATTTTGGATTTGCCTGTGAGATTCCATTTTAAAAAGAAATCTCACACACACACACACACACACACACACACACACACACACCAGAGAATGAGTTCAGAGCCACCTAGCTTCTGCCATTATTTGGATGGGAAAGCAGAGACCAAGAGAACTCAAAAGCCCACCTATAGTCCCACAGAAGCAGAAAAACAGGGTCTGGAAATAGAAATCTGACGCCTAATCTGTTTTCCCTCTGCACCACTGCAAGAATCCCAGGCTGAGTGGCCCAGACAGATGTGGCTCTGATCCAAGGGTCAGATCATTTTTGGCACTGTTTGTTTGCACAACATAGAATATTGTTTAAGACCTGAAGCTCAGAGACCTCCCCTGGCAAGACGCTCTGATTTGGAGCCCAGAGGGGTGCGTTTCAAGAGCTTGTGGTCTGGACAGAGAGCACACCAGTGAAGACAGGGTGGCTCTTCCCGGGGGTGGTGTGCTCTGCTGTTCCACGTCACATCCCTTCTCAGTACTGTAAACACAAGTCCACTGTATGTTTTTAAAACGTGAGAAGAAGCAGGATCCTGCCTGCATGTTTTGACATAGCCTGCAGGGAGGGAGAATGGGACCAGTGGATCTCGCCTATGCAGAACGTAATTGCTTCCCGCATCTGATGGTTAATCTCAGGCCAGCAGGGCTGTCGGCAGTCTCTCCTCTGAACCGTCTGCACCCACCGCATGCAGCAGAGACCTGGGACCCATGCTTGGCCTTCCTGTTCATGCACTCTGGGACTTTGGTCCTCAGTTTCCCTACTTGAAAAGTCAGAGGTTTGGCCTAGATCATGGTTTTCTACCTACCAAAGGGACTTTGTTTGGATCCATTTTACAATGGAAGATTTAGATTGAAGTTTCTGCTACTAAAAGAAAGCTGGAAATCCACTGGACTAGATGTTGCTGATAAATCTTTCAGCTCTAAGATATTGCAATTCTAGATTTTACTTCTCTTTAAGGTGCTGGAAGAAGTTTGACTTCCACCCAGGAGAGGAGGCATCCTCAGTCCTTAGCAAGAAAGTTGAGCATTGCGGGGCCTAGGGAGCCCAATTCTGCTACCCTAGTTCCAAACCCTCTCAGACCCACAGGTCTAGCTGCTCCCTCTTCTGCCCCATGTAGCAGTCTGTGTCCCATAACAATCATGCTGTCATCACTGCATCACTTCTGTCCTACCAACACCACTGCTTCTACTTCCTACCTTCCCTCCCTGCTGAGCTGCCTGAAGCCTGTGGCTGTCTTTTTCCCTTGTTGAAATCCTAGTGTCTGGCACCATACCTGGTATACTGTAGGTGCTTAATAAATGCATGTTGCATTTCATCGCATTCTGAACAATTGGACTTGCTTTCAAACTTAGCAGTCAGTCTAAAGCTAACCTTTAAATGTAAGTAATTTCAAGAAAAATATTCTGGCCTGGTATGGACACAGTATATAGCCAGTCCGCAGATGTTGAGCATCAACCATAAGCCAAGTACCACTCCAGGACCTTCTAATACCCTCAAGGATAAATCTGATCCTGTCTCCAATGGGGAGGTACTAGAACCATAAGATAGAATTGATCATATAGTGAGGGCTGGGAGGACCTCTGTTCCCAGAGCATGAAATTTCTGGTGTCATGAGTCCCATAGAAAAGCTGAGGCTTGAAGTATGTGGGGCTCAGGGAAGGAATGGTCCACATAGCTGGTTTCTTTACTGAGATATGAGCCCTCCAGAGAGGAGCACCAACCCACTGGTCAAGCATGGTGGAAGAGGGCACCACAGAGAAAAGACATACCACAAAAGGACAAGACTGTCCAATCCTTCCCAAATTTCCAATCCCAAAGACCAGAATGTGTGGCAGAACTAGAGTGGACTTGGACAACACTGGCTTTGACTGGGGCCACTGTGACTTGCTTGCTGTGAGATGAGAGGCAAGCTGCCTTACCCTTTCTAAGAATGTGCAAAGGAAGGACCATGAATCCAGATGGTGTCTATTGAGTTGGAAGTAACTTTGGAATTGACGATAGAAGGGAAGGGTCCAGGAGAAACATGGACAAGGAGGGCTGAAGCTCTGGCAAGAGGTTTGTGCTTGGGAGAGGGATTCTGGAGTTAATTGATGTGTGTGTTTCTTGCAGCCACACTCAAAGAGTAGATGTAGAGAGAAGAGTAGAGGAGGGGTAACATCTCTGAGACCTGCATTTGCTCCTCTGTGCTCCTCTAACCTTCTATTATAGCTCCCACAAGTTTCCCCCCTTGATATTGTGAACTTTCTAAGCACAGGGCCAGGGTTAAGCCACCTTTGCCTCCCTCACATTTATCTCTGTGTTTACTGAGTGAATAAGTGAACCAATGAAGCCTAGAATTCATTTCCTTTAAGAAACAACTGAAGAACGTATAAATACTATCTTGGAGAAGATTTGGGTCAGCACAGCCCAAAAGGGCTGACCCATGGAAACAGGCAGAACACCATCATATCAATTTTGGAGGAAAATTATTTCAGTTCAACATGAATGGACTGGGCCATCTGGTGAAGCAGGGAGGTCTTCAAGACTGAGAACTTGTACATGGAGATGGATGATATTCTCCCAGGACTAGGGCCCTGCATGGCAGCATAACCACACCTTCAAGAGAGGCAGCTCAAAGAATGTTCCAGCTTGGCACCCAGGCAACTCCATCACCTATACCAACTGACTTCAGAAGAGAGGAATGGAGCCCATACTTAGCACATAAAGATGAGATCTTTGCAGGTGTGGGCTTCATTCTGTGGAACTTCTGGAAAGCCAGCTGGTCCAGCTTTTCCCTCATCATTCTGGGGCCTCAGTATCTGGTCACTACCTGACCTGTCTACCACTCTTCAGTTCCCTGCCTAGCCCTGACCTCCCTTGGGTGGGGATCCGTTAAGAATAGAGACTAGGCATCATATGTTCATGAGGCAGTTATGTTCCAATGGTTAGGAATACAAGTACCATAGTTAAACCACCTTCATTCCCTCATCTGTGATCTGAGACACTCATAGTAAGAGTGTAAGGATCAAAGGGTTAATACACATAACATGCTTAAAACAGTTCTAGCCCAGAGTTGGTTCTCAAAAGAAATTAACTTTCTTATAATAAGATCAGTTTCTCCTGCACCTGGCATGGAACAGGTAAAAAAAAAAAAAAAGTTTTGCTGAATAAAAAATTAGTCAATCAATTAATAACTAAATATTGATGTTGCAATCACCAACTAGTCAATAAACATTTGTTAATTCCAAATAAGCACCCAATACTATGCTGGGTACAGAAAAAGACAGAAGTAGAAATAAAAATACATGGTTCTTATTTCTAAGGATTTTACAATCTGATGATAAAGAGAAGTATTATTAATTTTTATAACAAAATCTAACAGCTTCAGGAGTGCACTTGCGATGAGCCCTAGGTAGTATATGTAAATGATGAATCACTACATTGTACACCTGAAACTAATATTACACTGTATGTTAACTAACTGGAATTTAAATAGAAATTTTTTTTTAAAAATCTAACACAGCTTTATAAAGTAACATTAGGCCAGGCCCTGCTAGCTTTCAGAGGTTATTTCATTTGATCAAGCTCTAAATTGTGAGGATCCTGCAATAAATGGTTTAGGACAAAAAGGGGAAATCATGTGGGTTCTCTCAAGGGAAAGACTATTTAAAAGTGCCTTTAATTTTCTTAATAGTCTAAAAGTTTCCCAAAAATGTTCAAAAATACTAAGACAGAGAGGTGATGGAATAGGGGATAATCTGTAGCAACTTAAAGCATGTTGGATTTATGCCCTTTATCAATCTAAATTCATTTTTTCCCAACCTTAAAGCTATTAAGCAGGTATAGGTTTTTTCTGGGAAAATCCTGGAATCAGTCCTCTCTCTGTTCTCCTATGTCAGGATCCATAGAGATGCTTCCCTTGCATAGGGAAGGGTTCTGCTCTCTGACCTATCAAGGGTCAAGGAGCAAAGTGGTGTTCGGCCAGTCATACAGAATGGATCCCTTGCTGTTGGTCATGGGATTCTGTGCAAGTTCACCATCAATGTCCTCCCAAAAGAAAACATAAGCACCATTGATTACCTTCTAATAACCACTTTATTACACATTTTATATTTATAAAAGGGCACTGAGAGAACACTGTTATTATTTCTCTAATCCAAAGCAGATGGTCCTGACAGAGGTAAATGGGACTTTCTGGGTGTGGCCCTGAAAGTTTGTGTTTTCCCGGAAGGTTTTGAGCCAGAGCCAAACTAGACCCAGAAGTTCCCATCCAACCCTGTCTCAACACATGACTTTCATTAACAAAATTGCATTGCTCTTTTCTGCAGAAAGTGGTACCATTACTCTAATAAAAACATGTCCATTATGAATCAATTGCCACCTACATGATGGTGAGGAGGACTCCAAAGCAAGAGGCCGGGGATTGGTGAGAACAAAGAAGGCCGGTCTTACAGAGGGAGGCTCTAGCCACTCACTGAGCCTCCTTCCCAGGCCTGTGGCTGGACAGGAAGAAAGTGGGTCAAACGTGTACCATTAGCACGATCACCCTAGATGAATCCCCTAAATGTGGAACTTGGCCCTCAGAAGACTTCGGTTCCAATCCTTAGCCCAGCCCAGCCCAGCCCACTGCATGCATCTTGTCATTGGAGACCAACACAAGCACCCCTTGGCTGCCCATCCTCCACGCCCACTCTCTGGGCTCATCTAGACTCTCTCACTTTGCTCCTGACTTTGTTTTTTTTGCTCCATTCCAAGAGCTGCCCCTGTAGTCTCCAGGCTCGTGCTTACTTTTTCTTTTTTCTTTCTTTTTTTTTTTTTTAAAGATTTCATTTATTTACTTGACAGAGAGATAGAGAGCACAAGTAGGCAGAGTGGCAGGCAGAGGGAGAGGGAGAAACAGGCTTCTTGCTGACCAGGGAGCCCAATATGGGACTCAATCCTAGGACCCTGGGATCATTACCTGAGCTGAAGGCAGCCACCCAACCAATTGAGCCACCCAGGCACCCCTTACTTTTTCAATTTCACTTGGACTTCTTGACTTGGTCATGGCCACAGTATGTTCCACCCACTGGCTCTACCCACTCCTAGTATCATCAGGATACACTGCCTGACCAATAGTGGAAGTGACTTTCTCAAGCTTCTAGGTGCATGAGAATCAGCTAGGGAGAGTTGGGAAAACAAATTCCCGAGTCCCATCTTCAGAAATCCCAATTCTACAGGTCTACAATGAGCTAAGAATCTGCATGTCACAGGATGGATGGTTCAAATGGAGGAAGAAGCTGAGATGCTCTTTGGACAGCACAGTCTTCCCTCACAGGCCTCTGACCAGCAGGCGAAATGACCACTTTTTATATCTGCTCAACCCTCTGACATCCATTCATCCTTCCCACCCCTCTGACTCTCTGTCTCATTAAGGGTACAACTATGTCCATTTGACAGAAGAGGAAAAGGAGGCTTGGAGTGGTGATGTGAGACCTCAGATTCCCAGGCCATGGGGCATCTCTGCTGCACATGACTCGTAGGTGTCCCAGCCTTGCATACTGACACTGGAGTTCCTAAAGTCTTCTCCATCCCACCAATGGAATCTCCACCATTCATGTCATTGGTCCAGATCTTTGAAGCCATCCTTAATCTGCTCATTTATAATCCACAGAAATTTATTTTCTATATATATCCTATATCAAACATCTCCCACCTCCCTTGCTATGCTGGTTCCAACATGATTATTCTCCTTACCCCTGCCCCAGTGTCTCAGTCAGCTCTCACTGCTGTGACAGAATACCAACACACATTTCTCTCTCACGGTTTTGGAGGCTGAAAGTCCAAATTCAAGGTGCTGGCCAATTTGATCCCTGGTGGGAGCTCACTTCCTGGCTTGCAGACAGCTGCCTTCTCACTATGTGCTCACACAACAGAAAGAGAGACAGAGAAATCTCTCTTATCTTTCTTCCTCTTCTCATAAAGACACAGATTCACTCTTGAGGGCCCCACCCTCACAACCTTACCTAAACCTGATTACTTCTCAAAGGCCCCACCTCCAAATACCATTATGCTGGGGTTGGGGCTTCAACATATGTACTTGAGGGAAGATATAATTCAGACCAGAGCACTCGCTTGGGTCTGCTCTCAACACAGTGCACACAGTGAGTCTCATGACACCTAAATCACATCCAAGCACTCTAGTGACTCGCAGTCACTAGGAGTGCTGAGCTGCCCTGTGTGGTACTCACCAGAAGAGCTGCAGAGATCTGGAGAAGAGTCACAGTGGGGAAGAGCTCTTGCTGGAGGTGGCCCCTCGCTGGGCCTCAGAGGAGACACTGAAAAGCCAGGGAATGGGAGAGCCACTGGCTTGGACCACAGCAGGGCCATTTTGGGAAGTGAGTTGTTTTTGTTGTTGTTGTTGTTGTTTTTAGTTTATGACTGTTTTGATCTAGAAAGGATCTGAAAAAAAAAATGAGGATGAGGAAAATTATATTTTTTTCAAGTAGAAGTCAGGACCAAGAGTGGGAAATAGAATCAGAATGTTTCAGGTCATGACACTTTGTCAATCTGTTTGAGCACCAAAGATTTTGCCCTGAGTGTCCTAGCAACCCAAAGGCAGAGGGAAAAAGAGCCAGTTCCATAAATCTTTCTGTCAAAGAGAAGGAGAAAACCCATAATGTTCTTTAGAAAACAGACAACTTTTTCCTAGTATTGCATTGTAAAGAAAATTTCCCATTGGAGTTACTTCAAACAAAGGTTTATGTCTTGAACCTGCTTTGTTGGATATAATGAGGCCTAAAAGGCCTTGGGGAGTCCCTCTATAAAAGATGGAAGTATAAATCAAAATCCAGCCAGAGCGAGAGGATAGGATGACACTTGGGTCAGTCATCCCTGTATCCTCCCTGGTGGACATTGCTGATGTCTGGGCTTGAGTCAGCCCAGCGTAGGGGTGTCTTGACCAATACCTCAACCCCCAGGTCTGACACCAGCAACTGGCAATAAGATCTACAGTGCTCCCCACTGCTCTTCCAAGCAAGTCCTTCCAACCCCCTTACCATGACCTGCAGAGACCAGCATGATCTGGCTCCTGCCCACTTCCCAGACTCCTCCCCCTACCCACTCAGCACCACCACACTCCAGCCACACTGGCCTTTGGGAAGGGAGCCAATCTCTCTCCCACCTCCAACCCAGTGTTTTTAGTCATTCCATGGACAGGGCTCTGGATGACTTCAGCTTTTCACATGGTGCCTGCCTCCTGATTCTTTGGGGCTCAATTCCTCCCATGGGTCTGCCCTGCCCACCCCTCGAAATGAGGCCTTGCCTATCATTCCCTGGCTCATCTCCAGTGTTTCTCCTCCGTGGTATGGATCACAATCTACGTATTTCACTCCAGCCTTTATGTGTGCATTGGTGTCTCCCCACTAGAATGTAAGAGGGTGGGGGTCTTGCCTGCCTTGCATTCATTGTGTCTCTAGGGCCCAAGGTGACCAAGTAGGTGCCCAATATATATTTCTGGAATAAGTGGGGGGGGGGGGAGGAATGCTCTGTGGGGAGAGAATGGGGGGCAGGCTTCCCTACCTTGAATCCTGGCATAAAAAAATCCCACCATTTAAGAAGATGTCCTTCCAAAGAAATCAAGGAATCCAAAACAACATTCACTCCAAGGACAGCCAGCCAATTCCAGCAAAGTGATAGCTCCCAGGTCCCTGTGCAGACAAGGAGGGATTTCTCTGAAGAACTAATTCTTGGTAGAGCCATGTTTGTTCTTTGCTGCAGTGTTTGTCAGGGTAGACTGGGGAGCAGCACACGGAAGGATAGCGGGATTCCTTTCTTCTATCCCTTCCAATCCAGTCCCCAAAGACAGTTCCCTCAGTGGGGTGAAAACATACCTCCAATCCAAAGGCACCAAAGAGTACTACATGGTGTAACAAAATAAAAAAGAGACACTGTCTGGACATGAATGGAAAAAAATTTTCTTACTTGGCCCTTTTCTGGTACCAGGGTCCACTGGCATTAATATGCTAGCTAAGGGCAGGAGCCTCTCTTGAAGTGAAGCTTCCACCCTGCCCCCCGCAGAGAGAAGCTGTAACCAGAGCGAGGCCACCCACTGCTGTCGGCAGCCCGGGCTCAACTGAGGGCTTATTATCACACTCCAGCCCTCTCTGTTCCCTTTGGTTTCCTCCTCCTTTCCCACACTCTTCCATGGCTCCAAACAGGCCACCTGGTGCCCACACCCAAATTCCTACTCTCCAGTCTGTCCTTCTCTACAGCCACCTGGAGCTAAGAACGCAACATAGAAATTTCTCCAGCTGGAGACCAAGGTGGTCAGAGGCCTCATTCCTGCTTAGCCACTCTCAAGCTGTAGGACCTTGAGCAAAACTCTTCCATGCCTTGGTTTTAGTCATCGGCAAAATAAGCAAACTGTTCTTATTCATGTGCCACCTTCCCGATTTTTACCATGTCTTCATGTTATATATTCTGTTACTTAAAACATGATTATCTAATGTTTGCCTTTATACTTACTCACATGTTAAACAGTAATACCATGGGTATGCTATGTATATTTTTCTAATGTACATTTGAAACATATAACTATGAAAAACTGAGTCCATCTGCACCCTAAGTCACCTTGTGTTCAATCAGTCCAACACATGCACACTTTTGGGTATACTGGATTAATGACCTGATCTCTACAATAAGTTCCAACAGTGCATAGCTCCACAACATAGAGGAATTACTTTTGGTTCCTGATGACACAAACATTGTGGCTGGGATTTCAACACAGACTTGGTGATGAATCCTCCGATTGGTATCTGTGGAATCCCAACCCCATTGCTGATGGTAACAAACCCCAACAGTGATGGTCCTATTCTGAGCATAACTTGATTTTTCCAGCACTGAAACTCCTGTTATGTGTCATAGCTCACGCTAGGTCCTTTCCAAAGAGAAGTGGTAGAGACATAGGTTTGTCCTCATGAAAGAAAGAGCTGCAGACTAGAAGCTCCGTTCCAGTGTGGTGACAAGGCCAAGCTCCAACTCGAAAGAGGAGACTGATTAGTGAGTCCTGGCACCTGGCACAGTGCCCAGCACACAGTGGAGACTTTCTTAGCTTGTCTGCTGAGGTTCAATAATGGAGGTGTTTATTTACAAGACATTGCAGAGACATAGCAGAGACCAAGATTCCTTCTACAGAAGGGACATCACAGAAGTCTCTGCTAAGCAGGTTTTCAAAAAATGAGGTGTTCTGTTGTAAGGAGGTCCCTCCAAAGGCAGACAAAATAGCCTAAGCAAAGACCAGGAGGAGAGAGCACAGAAGTGTTGAGGTCTAGGAGTCATTAAAAAGAGAATAAAGATGGTTCTTCACAGGGAGGTGATGAGGACCAGAGAGATCTAGATGACCTGAGCTGAAATCAAGAGTTGGATACTTAACTGACTGAGCCACCCAGGTGCCCCTGCCCAAAATCTTAATGCACCCATTATAAAAATGCTTTAGTGAGGAATTACGGTCTTGAAACAAATTAAAAAATACAGTGTCAGCAAAGAAATAAAGAAGAATCAATGAAAATTTTAGAACTGAAAATACAATAGCAAAAAATAAAAAAGAAGGAAGCTTCAAAAGCAGCCATCTAATCTAGGAGTCAGCAAACTATAGCCCACTAGCCAAACCAGTCTGCTGTCTCTTTTTGTTAATGGTTCTACTGGAACACTCCATGCTCACTTGATTGCATACTGCCTCTCACGGCTTTGCGCTATAATGGCAGAGTTGGGTATATGCAATAAAAAATGTGTGGCCTCCAAAATGTAAAATATTTACCATTCTCCCCTTTACAGAAAATGTTAATTGACCCCTGATCTAAGCTACCACTTCTAGAAAGTACAAAAAGCGAAAATCAAACCCAAATAAAATAGAAAGAAATAATCAACATAATAAATAATAAAGGGTCATGACAAAAGTTTTCAACACTGAGCAAAATGTTCTATATCTTGACCTGAGTGATGGCTTCATCATTTTCCAAAACTTATCAAATGACACTCTTCAGATCTGTGCATTTTACTGCATGTAAAATATGCCTTCAAAAATACCTGAGTCAGAGCATGCCACTCTCTCACTCACAAACTCCCTGTGGCTCCCCATGTCACTTAGACGAAAACTCAAAGATGTTTTGGTGTCCCCCACCAAGTCCCCGCATGACCCCCTACACAAGCTGCCCTTTTTGACATCACTTTCAACCCTCCCTGTTCCACTCCTCTCCAACTACACTAGCCTCCTTGACGCTGCTGGAAGATTCCAGCGACTCTCCTACCTCCAAGCCATTGCACCAGCTCTTCCCCCTGCCTGGTTACTCCAGGCTTTACCTCCTATAACTCTTTCAAGGCTTTGCTCAACATCCACCTTCTCAGTAAGACCTAGCCACTTAACCTGCTCTACTTTCCTCCTTATCTACAGCATCACCTTTAACACATTATATAATTTACTTTCTTTTTTCCTTTTATTTTTTTTTAAGCCTACAGCAGCCAGTATTCTCGGGCAGTCTCCCATCCAAGTATTAACCAGACCTAACCCTGCTCAGTTTCCAAGATCAGATATATAATTTACTCATTATGTTTGTCATCTATCTTCTCCCACTGTGCCAACACGCTAGAACAAAAACAGAAAGGAGGTAAGAATCTTTTCTGACTTAATCGTTGATATATCACACCTACTTAAAATAGTACCACAAACACTTAGACCAAAGACACTTAGTGGATGCTCAAGAAATGAGCACTAGGTAAATGTTGTGAAGACAGTTTAAGTAATGCAAAGTATATATAACCTTTATGTGAATATGGCAGAGCAAAAAACACAGGTCCTTTACGCTTAGCATTCTCTCCTTTTTCCTTGTCTCTTCCCATCTTGACCTCATACTTAAAGCACACATCCTGAAAACCTACATTCTCTGACAAAAAAAAAAAAAAAAAAAAAAAAATTGCTAATCCTGTGATAGCAAGCACATTTGCCAGCTGGTATCCTACAGGATTCAGGGCATCTCCAAAATGGGAGAGTGACTGCCTCCTCCCAAACATGGGGGGTGACCATACATGTTATCACCTACACTTGAATGGCCTCCACTTGAGCCAGTCTTTGATTTGAACAGCTCGGTCTGCAGTAACTACTACTATTCGATCATTCATTTCCAGCACCTGATAAAAAGCAGTCAAGAATATGAGGTGTGATTAACAATGTGTACAATTCAGTACTACTTCTTCGATTACGTTGCAAAATAAGAACCAGTCGTCTCAGGTCTTGTTGTGCTGTACCTGAATCTTTCCCTGTAACTTAGAGGGTAGAAGGAGCGCTCTTCATCCTAACCAGGGGAAACTGCTATTTCTCAGTCTAGAGCGCATGTTACAGAAGGTGAGCCCAAGAGAAGACAAAAAGCTCAATGGGAAAGAACAATTACCAGCGTTGACCAGTCAGTGTTCTGGTTACATTCTGGCTGTCAATTCTGATTACAGTTTGAACTCCTGTCTGTGTTTACTGTTGGCATTAATGAAGGCATTTCTGCCTTTCGCAAATGGGACCACAGCTCAGCCAACACTTTCCCATGAGAGCAGTAGGAGTTAACTGTGGCGGCCACCATTTGTGCATCTCTCCAGGTCATAGGGAACTTCTACTTCTGGAAATTTTTCTCCCCACCCAGCTACCCTTGACACTTTTGACTCTACATCTTAGGCTGTAGCTGCTTGAACCAAAGTGGGCATCTGACCCAAACTCCTCGGTTTTTTGTTTGTTTGTTTGTTTATTATTTAAACTTTATTTTATTTTTTCAGTGTTCCAAGATTCATTTTTTTTAAGATTTTATTTATTTATTTGACAGACAGAGATCACAAGTAGGAAGAGAGGCAGGCAGAGATAGAGGGGGGAAGCAGGATCCATGCTGAGTGGACCCCAATGTGGGGCTTGATCCCAGAACCCTGAGATCATGACCTGAGCTGAAGGCTTAACCCACTGACCCTCCCAGGAGCCCATCCAAGATTCATGTTTACACATCACACCCAGTATTCCATGCAATACATGTCCTCCTTAATACCCACCACCATGCTCACCCAACACCCCACCCACCTCTCCTTCAAAATCCTCAGTTTGTTTCTCTGAGTCCACAGTCTCTCATGGTTCCTCTCCCCCTCCAATTTCCCCCCAACTCCCTTTTCCTCTTCTTCTCCCAATGTTCTCCATGTTATTCCTTAGGCTCCACAAGTAAGTGAAACCGTATGATAATTGACTCTCTCTGCTTGACTTATTTCACTCAGCATAATATGCTCAGCATAATATGCTGAGTGAAATAAATCAAGCAGAGAGAGTCAAACTTCTCATTTTTGAGCTGGGGTACTGGGAAACTCAATGAGTTTTTGCATATGGTTGCAGCTGAGGACATAGAGACTCGAGACCTTGAAGGCAGCTGTTTTCCTACCATGAGAGCAAGCAGTCTGCAGAGAGAACAAAGCAGACACCTGAAGAAGCAAAAATTAGGAAAGACAGAGGACTGCCTGTGCTCTTGCTCGTTTTCCTGTTCTCGGTTTCAGTCTTCCAGAGGTCCTTGTTCTTGGACACAATGAGCCATCTAGCTGTCTTTCTTACCATGATTCATTTTTGCTTAAGCTAGCTGAAGTTGGTTATTGTCACAAATAAAGTTTGAGCTAAGAATTAAGGGTAAAAGGGTAAAATTACGGTTAGGGTAAAATTACAGCTAAGCAAATAAGGCTACACTGCCCAAAACCATCAAAAATGAGAACCCGACTGACTGCACCTGGGTGACTCAGTTGTTTAAACAACCGATTTGTGATTTCAGCCAGGGTCATGATCTCAGAGCTGTGAGATTGAGTCCTGCATCAGGCTCAGCACGGGGCGTGGAGCCTGCTTAAGAATCTCTCCTTCCCGCTCTCTCTGGTCCTCCCACTCCTCTCCCTTTCTGAAACAAACAAACAAACAAACAAATTAAAAAAAAAACCAAAAACCAAAAAAAAAAACCTGAATAATTTATTACTAATTATTTTTCCCTAATTCGTATACTAGTCCTAAAAACCTTCCTAAAATTCCTCTTCAGGACTCTGATTGCATTAGCTCAATATCACTTTCCAGACTCCCTCCTGCTCACTATCCAATTCATCCTCCCCTCTCTGTTTCTTCCCACTTGTCAAGTTATTTGCCAGATTGAGAATCCTGACCAGGTCATCAGTGTCTTTTCAATATAGCTCAGTTCTGCAGGCGACATCCATTACCTGACACCCATTTCCCATCTCTCTCAGGTTCACCCACCCAGAAAATGAAGCCCTCATGATCCCCACATCACATGAGTTGATCTCACATCAACTGTGGTGTTGATGCAGGAGATCCTTGGAGCTACACCAACCAATATCACCAACAAACATGTGGCCAGTTACATTCAAGGTAATTAAAATTAAACAATATTAGACATTCATTTCCTCAGTCACATTGGCACACTGTAATGTTTGCTGGGTACATGTGGCTATTTAGTACCATATTGAATACAGAACATTTCCAGCACTGCAGACGTGGTTACTGGATGACACATGTCTAAAGTGTCCTTCTTTCTCCCTCCTCTCCTTGTCCAAGCCTGCTCATCCATTCAGGTCACAATCTTCAAGGTTACAAACTTTCCACATGAAAGCCATAGAGCCAATGAAGAGAAATTCGAGCCTTTCATTTTATCTTCTCTTGGTAATTGCTAAGACTGAATGTCTGTATCCCTCCAATGTTCATACAGCAAAATCCTAATCCCTAGTATGGTGGTCCTAGGAGGTGGGGCATTCGGGAGGTGATGAGGTCATAGAGGTAGATTCATCTCATGAATGGGATTAGCACCCTTATAAAGAGGCCTGAGAAAGTTCCTTGCCCCTCCCACCTCTTGAGGACTGAGCCAGATGCAAGTCAGGAAGTGGACCTCACCAGACACCAAATATGCCAACATTCTGATCTTGGACATTCCAACCTCCAGAACTCTGAGAAATAAATGTTTGTGATTTAAGCTCCCCAGTCTATGGTATATAGTTACAGCAGCCCAAACAGATTAAGACAGTAGCTAAGCATCCACGTTCTAGATCCTGGCTAGAAATCTCTCCACTGTTACTAGCTTTGTGACATTGAACAATTCACTTAGACAGTTTCTTTATCTGTAAAATAGAGATAAAAATACTACTTTCTAGGCTGCATTACTCTAAGTATTAAATGAGTCATCCATCTATTAATGTACAGTACTAATATATGCAAAGCTTTCCGCCAAAGCCTGACACAAAGTAAGCGCTCATTTAGTGCTGGTGGTGGCAGTGCTGGTCTGGTATCATTGTCTAGTTGGTCTCCCCTCAACTCCCCTCCAGACTCATTCCTTGAATGAAGGATGTGAGTCTAATTCATCATTGCCAGGATGCCTAGCATACTTCTCTCCAAATAAAAGAATAAATGAAACAAGATGGGATTGGGAGGGAGACAAACCATAAGTGACTCTTAATCTCACAAAACAAACTGAGGGTTGCTGGGGGGAGGGGGTTTGGGAGAAGGGGGTGGGATTATGGACATTGGGGAGGGTATGTGATTTGGTGAGTGCTGTGAAGTGTGTAAACCTGGTGATTCACAGACCTGTACCCCTGGGGATAAAAATATACGTTTATAAAAATAAAAAATAAAAAAATAAAAATAAAAAAAAAAAAAGATATGTGAATCTGTTTTTAATGGATGATTTTAGAAATGACTTAGTAAAGTAATGCACAGATAAAGACTTAGAATAGGAACAGAAGAATGAATGTACAGAAATAAGATAAATATCGAGAATCTAAGTCTCATCGAAGCTCAGATCTAATTTAGACAATGGCATTTTAAAAAGCTTCTTCCTGAAAGGTCCTTGCTCCTAGCACCTGACATATGTGGAAATACCACAGCTGACACCTACAGCTCTTTGGTAATTGCCAACAACCAGCAGGACTGTGTGTCTGATACCCACCAGCAGATACCTGCTTCTGCACACCGTTGCCCTCAGGAGTGGGAAGGAGATAAACTGTGTGCAGTCATGGGTGATGGGACTGGCTCTGACCAGCAGTGGCCTGCTCTCCACTCCTCCGCTTTCCACGTCTGGCTCAAGCAACTCTTCTCTTGGATAGGCAGGAGCCACGGGTCTTCATGCCCAAGACTCAACTTGTCTCATGGCTCAGCCTTCAAAGGCATTACCTTCTAAAGAGTCCCAAACCTCTTCAGAATGAAGTCCTATTCACAAGGCATGACTGGGAAAGAGGGGAAGGGGAAGGAGGAGAAAGGGAGATGAATCCCTGGGGTCCAGATTCCCTCCCAGGCCTGTGCACCTACCAGAGTTTTCACCCCTTCAGCATATGCTCTCTTGATAACAAATCAATAGGTAAATAAACTAAGACACTCAAAAGCCCACAGAAACCCTCTTATTCTGTCCTGCCACTAGGGAGGCATGAGATGTGACTACAAGGAAATCCCAAATTGTCACTAAGATCTAGAGGTTATGAGTGGGAGTTCTGACAACATAAAAAATCTAAAGATCCAATAGATTAATTGATTCACAAATTTGTTCATGGAACTGTTCTAGGGGCTGGAATAATAGCAATTAATAAATGAAGGTATCTGATCCCATAGGACCAGCTCTTTCTTCCTTCCTTCCTTTCTTCCTTCCTTCCTTCCTTCCTCCCTTTCTTCTTCCTTCCCTTCCTTCCTCCCTCCTTTCCTTCTTTCCTTCCTTCCTTTCCAGAATATCTAATGATCACCTACTACATGCCAGATGTCATTCTTGGTGCCAGGAATATATCTATGAACAAAATAATCCATGAAACTTATGTTCTAATGGAAGAGTCAGACGGTAAGTAAGTGAATTCTATAATATTAGAAAATAAGTAAATAATATAATCTTGGAAAGTAATACATGTGTGGGGGAAAAAAAAACAGCAGATTGAGGAACAATTTGAATGACTGTGGTGGTAGGGGGCACTCACTGTGATTTAAATTAAGTGCTCAGGACCTGAAAGTGCTGAGGGAGTGAGTCATGAAAATACCTGAAATAGGAGCACAGCAGGCGGAGAGGAGAAGGCTATGCAAAGGCCCTGAGGCGCATACAAATTTGAAATACTATAACAGTGTTCTCAAAGTGTGGTTTGGTTTGTTTGTTTGTTTTTTCCTAAGTGTCTGCTCCAAGATTTTGATGTGGCTGCTCCCTCTATGTGGAGCTGGGGTGTTGGGCATGTCAGGTAGAGAATCTCTATTACATCTTCTTTCTTATCTAATTTTATCCTCAAAATAACCTCTCCACATGAAATCACCTACTACTTCCAAAGTGATGTTGAACCCACAGGAAACCTTGTTCATCCAGAATTCAGTGCCAGTGTAGTGTGTGGTAAAACATAACCTCTGGTCCTTTCTCAGTATTCTTGCTGCATAGGAAAGAAAAAGATGGATTTGTTGAAATGGCCAACACCATAATACTTTGGTAACAAACACCCTTCCATCTCATTAACCTTCCCCCATCAATAAAGTTCATTGTGGATTCAGAGGACTCCAGGGTGGATGGCCTCAGACATGAATCCTGCCTCAACCTTAAGGAAGGCCCATCTCACTGGATGCTTCCAGTATGGGCACAGCTGTGGAAATGAGCACGGGAGGGTCTCACACTGTTGGCTAAATGCTTTAGCCTGGAAATAACATTCTTTTCCTGTGCTTACTAGAATGTGACTTTGTGGCTCCCCAGGCCCGAGACTGGAAAGTCTGTAAACAGCAAAGTCTTCCTTGGTAGACAAGATCCCAGGAGAAACAAGTATCTCTTGACAAAACTTGCATAGACAATCATAGTGCTCAACCAGAAGACTTGGAAGGAGATTTCATTGTAAATATATGCTCTGTAAAGTGGAAGCCTGAACCCCAAGGGATGTATGCTTTTCAAGAATTCCCCAAAGTTCATGTCTTGCTGTTCACAAAGAGCCCTTTCACTTGAACACAAGTGGATCAATCTACATTTCCTGCTTTCCATCAGGCTGCTTTGAACCCTGCTGTGGTGACAGGGTAGCATGGAGGAAGACCACTGTGTTTTGGAAAACAGAGTCCTGAGCTCAAGACCAAGCGACCCATTCTAGCTGTGTGACCGGAAGAGAGTGGCTTGGTTTACTTATGTATAAAACAAGGATGAAAATATTATTCATGCAAAGTTGAATGAAATGAAATGAAAAACAGAAATACCTACCGTGGTACCCAATTCCTCCCAATCCATCCAGAAAATCTCCACGCAGTGTCCCCTGTGTACCTGAGAACACAAAGATTGTTAGTTGACAACAAGGTTCTCTTGGCTGAAGGACAGTCTCTCATGTCATCTTCTTCTATACGGCCTGGTCAGGTGACATCTCTGCCAATTCCCACCCCAAAGCAGGAGACCCCTGCACTGGCCCCCTCCGGGCCTGGGAAGGTCTAAGGTAGAGGAAAATCTACCACTGACCTAGCTTTTTCTCTTTAAATGACATCTTTCAAACATTTCAGGAATGTGCAGTGAAGATTATTGTTCTGAGCTTCTGAGAGGCTCAGTCAGTCAAACATCTGCCTTGGGCTCAGGTCATGATCTCAGAGTCTTGGGATCAAGTCCCACATCAGGCTTTCCACTTCTCCCTCTCCCTCTGTCCCTCCCCACTGTTTGAGCTCTCACTCGCTCTCTCTCTCTCTCTCTCTCTCTCAGACAAACAAATAAAATCTTTAAAGAGAAAAAAAAAGACTATTATTTTATTGTTACATTTTACTCCCTTCACACACCAGCAAGAGTCCGCAGCAGGAGGCAGATCCAGAAGACTAGCGAAGTGCTAGATACCATGCTCTCCTCACCTTTCCCACCACACCTAACGTCCTCAGAAAAAAATGCACATTTTCATTTTATTTTCCATTGAGGTGCACTCTTTCAGGCTAAGTGGAAAAAAATAAAATAAAATAAAAGAGAATTTAAGCTCCTATAGAGAGCTATGTTAAATATATATGTAAGAAGAAAACAAGAAAATATTCCCTGTGCTTATGTGTGGGTAATGAGACTCCCTTGCTCAACAACTACCAACTGAGTGTCTTCTAGGGGCCAAGTAGAGTCCAGGCACTAAGGATACAGCCTTGAACACATTAGGCAAACCAGTCTACCTTCATGGAATTCAGTGGGGGGAGACAAACAGCTAAAGCAAAACAAGTAAGATACACGGTCTATCAGATGCTGATGAGTGAATGCCATGATGACACGTGAAGCAGAGATGGGGGACGGGCAAGTCTCACAAGGTGGAGGCGAGGGCAGTTTGAAACACAGTGTTCACTCATACAGAATCCCACTGACCAGACAGCAGTTGAACACAGGCCCCAAAAGGTAAGGGAGAAGCCCAAGCCCAGTGGAGAATTTGAAACTCCTCCCTCTGGGGGCTCAGCCCTCTCTCCCTCAAATCTTTAAGAACCCCTTTTGTCTTCTAAATACTACCACCAACCAAGATTTTGTTAAGCTCCATTTTCAGGAATCACATTAACAAAACAATACCAAAGATTATTTGACCATAGAGTTGAGGGTCCATATCTGGGCTCTCTACTCTGTTCCACTCGTCTATGTGTCTGTGGGACACATATGCCAGTACCATGCTGTCTTGGTGATCACAGCTTTGTAGTAAAGCTTGAAACCAGGTAACGTGATGCCCCAGTTTTATTTTTGTTTTTCAACATTTCCTTAGCGATTCGGGGTCTCCTCTGATTCCATACAAATTTTTGGATTATTTGTCCAGCTCTTTGAAAAATACCAGTGGAATTTTGATCGGAATGGCATTAAAAGTATAGATTGCTCTAGGCAGTATAGACATTTTAACAATGTTTATTCTTCCGATCCAAGAGCATGGAATGGTCTTCCATCTTTTTATGTCTTCTTCAATTTCTTTCATGAGTGTTCTGTAGTTCCTCGAGTACAGATCCTTTACCTCTTTGGTTAGGTTTATTCCCAGGCATCTTATGGTTCTTGGTGCTATAGTAAATGGAATCGATTCTCTAATTTCCCTTTCTGTATTTTCATTGTTATTGTATAAGAAAGCCACTGATTTCTGTACATTGACTTTGTATCCTGCCACGCTGCTGAATTGCTGTATGAGTTCTAGTAGTTTGGGGGTGGAGTTTTTTGGGTTTTCCATATAAAGAATCATGTCGTCTGTAAAGAGAGAGAGTTTGTCTTCTTCATTGCCAATTTGGATACCTTCTATTTCTCTTTGTTGTCTGATTGCTGTTGCTAGGACTTCTAATACTATGTTGAACAAGAGTGGTGAGAGTGGGCATCCTTATTGTGTTCCTGATCTCAACGGGAAGGCTGCAAGCTTTTTCCCATTGAGGATGGTATTTGCTATGGGTCTTTCATAAATAGGTTTTATGAAGTTCAGGAATATTTCCTCTATCCCTATACTTTGAAGCGTTTTAATCAGAACGGATGCTGGATTTTGTCAAATGCTTTTTTTGCATCAATTGAGAGGAACATGTGGCTCTTCTCTCTTCTCTTATTAATTTGGTCTATCACATTGATTGATTTACAAATGTTGAACCATCCTTGTAACTCAGGGATGAATCCCACATGGTCATGGTGGATAATCTTTTTAATGTGCTGTTGGATCCTGTTTGCTAGGATCTTTTTGAGGATCTTAGCATCCATATTCATCATATCCCTCAACTCTATGGTCAAATAATCTTCGACAAAATAAAAAATATATATACAGTGGAAAAAAGACAGTCTCTTCAATACATTGTGCTGGGAAAACTGAACAGCTATATGTAGAAGAATGAGACTCGACCATTCTCTTACACCGTACACAAAGATAAACTCAAAATGCGTAAAAGACCTCAACGTGAGACAGGAGTCCATCAGAATCCTAGAGGAGAATATAGGCAGTAACCTCTTTGATATCAGCCACAGCAACTTCTTTCAAGATATGTCTCCAAAGGCAAAGGAAACAAAAGTGAAAATGAACTTTCAGGACTTCATCAAGATCAAAGCTTCTGCACAGCAAAGGAAACATTCAACAAAACAAAGAGGCAACCCACGGGATGGGAGAAGATATTTGCAAATGACAGTACAGACAAAAGGTTGATATCCAGGATCTATAAAGAACTCCTCAAACTCAACACACACAAAACAGACAATCATATCAAAAAACGGGCAGAAGATATGAACAGACACTTCTCCAATGAAGACATACTAATGGCTATCAGACATATGAAAAAAATATTCATTACTAGCCATCAGGGAGATTCAAATTAAAACCACATTGAGATATCACCTTACACCAGCCAGAATGGCCAAAATTAGCAAGACAGGAAGCAACATGTGTTGGAGGGGATGTGGAGAAAGGAGAACCCTCTTACACTGTTGGTGGGAATGCAAGTTGGTGCAGCCACTTTGGAGAACAATGTGGAGATTCCTCAAGAAATTAAAAATAGAGCTTCCCTATCCCTACAATTGCACTACTGGGCATTTACCCCAAAGATACAGATGTAGTGAAAAGAAGGACCATCTGTACCCCAATATTTATAGCAGCAATGGCCATGGTCGCCCAACTGTGGAAAGAACCAAAATGCCCTTCAACGGACGAATGGGTAAGGAAGATGTGGTCCATATACACTGAGTATTATGCCTCCATCAGAAAGGATGAATACCCAACTTTTGTAGCAAGATGGATAGGACTGGAAGAGATTATGCTGAGTGAAATAAGTCAAGCAGAGAGAGTCAATTATCATAAGGTTTAATTTATTTGTGGAGCATAACAAATAGCATGGAGGACAAGGGGAGTTAGGAGAAGGGAGTTGAGGGAAATTGGAAGGGGAGGTGAACCATGAGAGTCTATGGACAATCTGAGGGTTTTGAAGGGGTGGAGGGTGGGAGGTTGGGGAACCAGGTGGTGGGTATTAGAGAGAGCACGGATTGCATGGAGCATTGGGTGTGCTGCAAAAACAATGAATACTGTTACGCTGAAAAGAAATAAAAATTAAAAAAAAAAATACCCAATATGTTGTTGTTTTTTTAGCGTTCCAAATATAGAAGTATGTTATAATATCAAACATCCTCTTTTAAATCTAACAATCACTGCCCAGAACTTCCCATAGACAATCTGTCCCCAGATAACTGCCTTTTGGAAGCAGCATGTACAACAGGTGATATTCCCAAGCCCACTTTGCATCACAGACACTTTGAGAATCCCACTTTGCATCACAGACACTTTGAGAATCTGGTGAATGACACAGCCAATGTTCCGTGTGCTTTCTGGTTCCCTCCTTCTGGTGCCTGTGTGGGCCTCCTCCCCCCATGTGGCTCTGAGAGACTGTGTGTACAAGATAGGGTGAAAACGGGTGACCCAGGCTGATCAGCCAAAGTGGCTCAAGACCCTAGTGCCAGGGAATGGTAAAGACATGACTGAGTGACTCACGTGGGGACTGAGAGTCAATCTCTCACCATCTGGGAGTACTAATCTGGGAGGGGTAAGCATGGAGTGCTTGATAGCTTTGTTGTCCACCATGTAGAAAGAACCCCAAATCAGAATGAAGTGACAGGCAAGCTGAGTTGAGAGATGGAAAAAGAGAAACAGAATAAACATATTCAGCCATTCTGGAAGCTATTAGTGCCCTGGGTATGAGCCCATGAAAAATAAGCCAATAAATTACCTTTATGCTCAAGGTTTCTGTCTCATACAACCGAGAGAGTCCAGGATAAACAGATCCTCTCCCTAAAGAAAACACACATACCTACCCATGCATAAAATAATTCATATAATATCAGAGTTTGAAGTCCTTCCAAGGATCCTAGGTAAAGAGCCCTGCCCACCCCGTTTTCTAGATGGTCTTAGAGTAGAGCTGATTTTACCATTAAAACCTTCTTCCTGTGCATCAAGTTTCTGCTACATGTTAAAATGTTAGACCCTGGAAAGGTAAATACCACGAGTCATTACTAGTCACTAACAACCATTTACAGACAGTCCGAGGATAATAACTGTGATTCAGAACTACCCGCATAGACTTATTTGGCCACAGATGATGGACAAGTGACATTTGGCTCTTAGGATTTGAGTTCAAGCAAGTCATTTTCCCCATTCGTGTGGTTTCCCTATTTATATAATGAAAAGTTTGGATGTGTGTCCAAAAGTCCTTTTGCTAACGGATCTGTTAAATTAACCACGAGTGTTTCTTCCATCTTTGATTATAATGCCACTTAAAGCCAGGTCAAAAAAGGAAACATTTCCTCAATGAGCCTAGCATTTTGCCTTCCCCCATCTGTGAGTCCCAATGTTACACTGCCTGGCTTTGGGCTCTTCTCCACTGGAGCTGTTTCTTAAAATCATACACAGAATAATCAGTGCATCCCATGAAACTTTAATGGCTGTTCTTTGAGTTATTCCAGGAAGACTCAAAATTCAATTAAATTCTCTAGGTTCAGTGATCTCCCTGGGAGGATTGGGAAATGAATGTATTCATCAGGATATATTTATATACTTGAAAACAGAGCCAAACATTTTAAGATACAGTGCCCAAATACATGGGAATATTCTCTTTGGAGGAATAAAATGTAGACCTTGCAATCTGAACCATGGAAGGACCTTTGTGTTAGACTCATATCCAGAGAAAATGGGTGGATGAAAAACTGTAGCTGAAATACAGTGTCTTTCTCTTCAAAATAATACACTGGAATCCTAATCTGAGCCTCCTCTGTGCTCACCCAGAGGTTTATTCACAGCTGGCAATAATGCAGGCATAGTAGGGCCACAACAGGAGAGGGATATATATTTTTTATTTTTAACATAAAACTTTATAAATATATATAAATATATTTTATATAAATATATATTTAAAAGTGTGTGTGTGTGTGTGTGTGTGTGTGTATTTTTTTTTAAGTAGATTCCTAGCTCAGTGTGGAGCCCAACATGGGGCCTGAACTCATGACCCCAAGATCAAGATCCAAGCTGAGATCAAGAGTTGAACACTTAACCGAAAGAGCCACCCAGGCGCCCCATCAACAGGATATGTATATATGTTATAATATATATTTTTTTACTTTATACTTACACTTTACTTTTTTAAATTTTTTCCTGCTTATTTTTTTATGTTCATTTAGCCAACATATAATACATCATTAGTTTTTTTTTTATTATGTTGTGTTAGTCACCATACAGTACATCATTAGTTTCTATGTAGTGTTCCATGATTCATTGTTTGCTGTAACACCCAGTGCTCCATACAATACCTGCCCTCCTTAATACCCATCACTGGGCTAATCCATCCCTGCAACCCCCCCAAAACCCTCAGTTTATTTCCCAGAGCCCATAGTATCTCATGGTTTGTATCCCCCTCTATTTTGCCCCCCTTCATTTTTCCCTTCCTTCTCCTAATGTCCTCCAGGAATAATATCATTAATCTTTGATGTAGTGTTCAATGATTCATTAGTTGTGTATAGCATCCAGTGCTCATATATTTTAATAAGGGAGAGAGATAAGAGTATCCTGGTAGAGAAAACCATGCACTATAAGTTCCCGCACACAAGTCTGACCAAAGAGCAATATGTTTGCATCAGTGGGGTGGGTCTGGGTGCAGTTCATGTTGTCAGTTAGACAGAAGTCTGGAGAGGTCCTGTACACAGGGCTCAGGTCAGATTTGTGGTAAGGGGGTTGCCATGGGAAACGTGAATCTGAGCCAGAAGAATGGGACAGCTTCAGAACAAGGTTACCTGCAACCCTGACACCAATAGCAGGGGTTACCAATGGGCCTTGGCATGTTTAAGGCCAGTTTCAGCTGTCTTGAGCAGGGGCTAGAAGCGGGGGTTGGGGGTTGGGAGGTGTCTCAGCAGCCCTAGTGCAAACTTCAACAAGCCGTGCCCAGAAGACATACGGTTCTAGAAAACAAGAGTGGCGGAGGAACAAAGCTGAATTCTCACAATGCCAAAAGGGCATCCTAGAGGACATAAGATGTAACCATTTCTTGGGGTTCTCTGGAAGACTTTGATGGGTAATCGGAGGCTGGAGTTTCTTCTCTTTCCACTCTCACCGACCCCTGCCCCTGGCAGAAAGGCAGAGTTGCTTTATTTATTTATTTATTTATTTTTACTTTTTTTTTTTTCTTTTTAAACATTTCATGGCATTTTATTTAGAGAGCCACCCTATTTTCCCTCAAGACAGCATGGGCAGCACAAGTGCCAATGAGGTAGGCCAAATGGAGCTTTGCCCAACCTTTGGTCAAAAGATAGTTAGAACATGGAAATCTTGGGTCAGGTTCTACCATTTTGGGCCCTCTGTCCAAGTCAACATTATAGAGTCAAAGAGACCAGCTTCCACATTTTACCTCTCCTCTCTCTGGATTCCCTTCATTCTAAAACAATGTTATGCCATCTACATGGATAGCTTTTAACCAAATTACCCAGCGATTACCAAGACAACAAAATGAGATTGGAATATTCCAGACAGAACGTGTTGGAAATAAAGCTTTAAAAATCTTGACCTTGGGGCACCTGGGTGGCTCAGTGGGTTAAGCCGCTGCCTTCGGCTCAGGTCATGATCTCGGGGTCCTGGGATCGAGTCCCACATCGGGCTCTCTGCTCAGCAGGGAGCCTGCTTCCTCCTCTCTCTCTCTCTGCCTGCCTCTCTGCCTACTTGTGATCTCTCTCTGTCAAATAAATAAAATCTTTAAAAAAAAAAAAAATCTTGACCTAAAACAAGGGAAGGGCCTAAAACAAACAGGCCTGATTGCTGGTGAGTAAAGCCTCTAAATGTGACAGTTATCACTGTTCTCTGGCCTGTTTTTCAAGAATCTGTACCATATACAAATTGACAACAAGAACAGGCAACTAGTTAAAAATGAGGCAAAAGACACCAATTGACATTTGTTCAAAGAAGAGGTGCAAATGGGCAATATCCACATGAAAAGATACTCAAAGTCACTCATCTTCAGAAAAACAGAAATCAAAACCGCGAGATACCACTTCACAAGGGGATGAATGGAGAAACAAAATAGGATGTTTACATAGAGAGGAATATGATGTGGCCATAAAAAAAAAAAAAAAAAGGAACGACACACTGATACACACTGTAACATGGAGGAACCTTGAAGTAAAAGGAAACAGGGACAAAGGGGAAAATACTGCACAATATACCTACAGTGACCACATTCTTAGAGACAGACAGTGGCCAAAGGTGAGGGAGTTGGGGAGAGAATGATTGCTTAATGGGAGCACGGTTTCCGTTTGGGAAGCTGGGAAAGTTCTGGAGATGAAGGGTGGTGATTCTTGAACAGCAGTATGAACATACTTAACAGCACTGAACTGTATGCTTAAAAATGATTAAAATGGTAAGTGTTATACTATATAGATTTTACCACAATTTTTTTTTTTTAAAGAGCATGTACTTTCCACATTTCCCACATGTCTTTGAACAATGATCATGTAATGAGGTTGAGTGTCTTTGGCTTTTGCTGGCCCCACACCATTTGGAAAGATGAATGCCCTTGTCACCAAGACATGCCTTAAATCACCCGGATGAATGAAGTTTACACTCCAAAGTCTCCTGTTGGCAGCCATGAGTAAGTGGATTCATGAGATCCTGTACAACCCAGGCTACCACCATGCAGCAGAGAACAGGAAGGGATGAAGAAAAATGGGACACCGGTGTCAATGTGGTGGGCCCCTGCCGTGTCCCACCCATGGCTGAGGGAGCCAGCAGAGGCAAGGAGCCTGCTGCAGGGGAACCCGGGGATTTTCAGCGAGCTTCTCAGCCTGATCAGCTGCATCTGGGAGATGCTGGCCTCATTTATTCAGCATATGCAGTTTACAAAAAGGAGAAGCAGCAGCAAAAAAAAAAAAAAAAAAAAAAAAAAAACCACACCACTCCATATGCATATGAAGCCCTTGTTTAGAGAGTCTCAAAAGGGAAGTTCTTAGTCTATAATATCTCTTCCCTGAAATTCCTTCGGGCCTCCTCCGACCTCAGCACCATATAGAGACATCAAGTGTTTATCCAAATTGCCTCCTGCTTCCTGTGGCTTCTCAGTCGGCTGGCCCCCTGACTGGCTTCCCATGAACGCCCAGAGCTGATTTGCTAGCTTTCCTCTTGCTTGCCCATTCTTTTCATTTTCACACTTATTTTTATTTCACCTGTTGGCCCACAAGGCTGGTGAAGCACATAGACACATAAAGCTTAGCAAAATAGACATAATCAGGAGTGAGAGGGGAAAGGGAGGACAAAAAAAAAAAAAAAACTGTAAAAAACACAGCTGCTGTAGCTTAACTTCAGAGATGTACTATCACATCAGCTATCTTCATCCAAATGAAGAAGCTTAGAAATTTCCAAGCCAAACAAACCTTCCAAGGGTGGAAAATTCTGACACTTCAGGGATACTAAGTGACACGGCCGTGTTCCAACGTCTAGTACTTACCTCCTGAAGATTCACGTGAGTGACACACAAGGCTGATTTTTCTTGGGTTCCGTCATCTTTGCAGTGATCAAGATGGGGATGAATGGGTCTCCCAGTTATGAACTTTTCTGACATATGTTCTGTGATGTGGAAAAATTCTGGTACTGTGATAAAGCCAATGAGAAGCCATTGTGCCCCTTACATGAAGTCCTTCCTCCCTGGAGGTAACTCTACTCTCCATGTCACCATATCTGACTACCAGAGGCCTAAGGTTATCTGACCCCTTGCCCCCCAACCGGTCCCATTACAGTGTCTAAACAACTGAAAAATGGATAGACAAGCCACGTGGGATAAATTTCCTAACAAGGTTAATGGTGGATCAGTGAAGGCAACTGGTTATAATGCTACATCCTATTACCACGTCCCTGACTTGAAGAAAAGGTCAGCCTTTCACCCACCTTGAGTAAGCCATAAACTCATCTCCATTGTCTACTACGTACCAGGAGACAGGCTAGAAACCTGAGTTAAGCCCACAGAGGAAGGGAGAGAAGAGAGAAAAGGAAAGGCAAGCAAGGAAATAAGCTTGAACAATGTTCAGAGAGTACACCTGCCAATTACTAATTTAGGAGAGCAGCCTATTTAAAAAATAACAATAATAATTACATTGAATCAAAGAATAGATTTCTGGATAGACCTCTTTGGCTTTTCATTATTTCCCAGTGTGGCAGACAGTGTTGGTTGGTTGACCCAACCGTTATTTCCAGGTGCCACCACCTTATTCATATTTTCTGTGTTGTTCTGAAAGCTAAAACTTGGCCTGCTGGCCTGTCCTTTAATCAGGATGGCCTTGTGACAGTTCAGCTCTGATCAGTGGAAGGTACAAAATATCCCCAGGGAAAGGTATCTGTGGTGAGCAGGATGACAGCCGCCAAAGCTGTTCATATCCTAGTCTTTGGAACTTGTGAATTTTACCTTCTCTGGCAAAAGGGACTTTGCAGATAGGATGAAGGTAAGGATCTTGATATGCAGAGATTATTCTGGATTATCCAGTAGGCCCAATGTTACCACAAGGTCCTCATAGATGAAAAAGGGAGGCAGGGGATTCAAAGAAGAATGAGATGTGAAAACAAGAGCAGCGTCAGAGTGATGTGAGGAGAGAGAGAGACCCAGCTGGCTATTGCTGGCTTTGGGCACAGAACGGGACCACAAGCTACGTAACACAGTGACCCCCAAGACTGGGACCTTTCCAGTCTCCCCTAGAGTTTCCACAAAAGAACACAGCCCTACCGACTCCTCAACCTGAGTCAGGTGAGAATCATTAAGGACTTCTGTCCTTCAGACATATATAAATATATGACCTCCAGAACTATACAAATTTGTGTTGGTTTTAGCCACTGTTGTTTTTGTGTTAAACTTGTGATAATTTGTTACAGCAGTCAATTGAAAACTATAGTATCTCTTCCCAAATAAACACATGTCACCCTTTTTCTCCTACCCCTTCTTGCTGTGGAGTCTGGATGGATACGGAGTCTGGATGGATAGCAGCTATCTTGCAGTCTTGCAGCAACACCCATGAGGATGAAGAGCACATCCTTAAGATGGCAGAGCAGAAAGAATCTAGGTCCCTGATGACTTCACTGAACCACCAGCACGCTGCCCATCCCTGAACTTCTTGTCATATGAGAGAAATAAAACATGAGTGTTGAAGTCACTAGTGTTAAGATTTGGTGCAGTGGTGTGCTGGAGCTGATGGAACCAGCTCCTGAGAGTAAACTGTTAAATTTTCAGAAACTTAGTGAGCCAGGTAAACTCAGAGATTATTAAAAATTAAGTTATATAAGGTTACATTCAAATAAATTGTTAAAAAGTAATAAATATTCAAAACTCGTCAATTCCCAAATATGTTATAAATTTTGCTATTATCTATAATTGTGAGGCTATAGACACATATTGTATGTGAATGTGGGAATAGCATGAGTCTCCCAACTCCATACTACACACCATAGTACACGCTCTACCAGATACTATATATCTTCCCAATTCCACATTTGGTGACATCACAATGGGAGCTTTAAGTCAGCCATGGTGGGAGTATTTCCACCATGAAAATCAGTAAAAACTACAAATCAGCATTTTATTTGTCCCCAGAGAGTCACTTGTTAATCATTTACTGGCTCACCACTGGTTTCTGTGTTCTGAAGCCAAACGCATTTCTAATTGATGCATCCCTAACGGTTTTCCATGCTACTTGTAGTCAGATAAAAGCCTCAACTTGTCAACTCAAATCACATTTGTAGGAAACTGGGTTCTCGTAGTTTCTCTCTTAAATGAATATTTATGCACCCGGTACTGTGTGCAAGGCAGGCTCTTTTCTTATTCTACCTCACAAAATCCTTCCTCCAGCCCTGAAAGGTAAATATTCCAAACCCATTTCACACATGAGGAAACCAAATCTCAGGGGGATGTGGGGGTTGCCATGATGTCCAGCCAAGATAGGATGTGAATACCCTTTCATCCGACCCAAAGGTCTGTACTCATTCTCCAGCAACACGATGTGTTATGAACATATCAGGCACTGAATAAATACTTGTTGAGTTATTCCAACAAATATTAAGTATTCATTCCAGATAGTTAGGGACTCAAGATGCTGAGCTCATGTGCAAGGCGGCTTTCACACCATATGTGCAATAGACATTGGCACGGAACAACTTTTACTGAACATCAAAGAAAGCCCTGAAACTCTTATGGTTAGAAGATTGAGTTTCATGAAAGTATTAAATTTATGTTTTTTCGAACAGCATCACTGGGGGAGGGACCGTGGTTACAACTCTCTCATCTTGAAATAGACACAGAGCAATTTCCTCCTTTACTGGTTGTCAGCCTGGCTCCCAATCATTGCCCCCAGAGCTGGCAGAATTTCAATGACTCTAAAATTAATCTCTAGGGCAGAGAGTTTGTCCAGAGCCTTAAAGCTCTGGGAGCTTTGCTGTGGTCGAAAAGTTAGTGCCTAAAATGAGAAGACAGGAGGTCAAAGTTGAAATCCCAATTCTTGGCCCAACTGGGGATTTTAGATGATCCTGTAGAAACACTTCTCCCCTGGTTTAACAATGGGGAACTTTACAAATTAGCCTGAACTAGAGTGATCTGTCCCTAACAAAGAATTTCTAGGTACATACATGGGATTTTTAAAATTAATTTGTTCAACATTTGTTTGGATTCCTAAGGAAGATAGACATGTGAACAGATAAACAGTGAGATGTATATAGTGAAGAAGACATGTACAGGCTGCTAAGAGTGCACAGAATCTGGAGTGACCCATCCCGTAAGATGGGGAGGAGGAGACCAGGCAAGGCTTTCTGAAATGATGAAGCCTGAGGTTAGATTTAAGGAAAAAATTGAACTGCAGAAGTGAGACCTGAGTATAAGGGATTTCAGGTAGAGGGAGTAATGCCTGAATTAAGCAATTAAGATGGCTAAACTACAAGAGGCCAATGTTATATAGCATAGAGTGTAAGATGCAGAGTGGCAGAAAAATAGCTAAAAGGGTGAGCAAGGGCCAGGATGCCCTTGGAAATCCCCAGCAGAGTAGGGAACTTGGATATCCCAGGAGAGTACTTGAAGTGTATCCCATATGCAATAGGAAGCCATCAGAAGTTTCAGCCATGGGATGATGTAGCCAGATATGTGGTTAGGAACATCCTAAAGGCTCTCAAGTCCTTTAAAGGGTAACCTTGGAGGCACTTGGGTGGTTCAGTCAGTTAAATGTCCGACTCTAGATTTCAGCTCAGGTCATGATCTCAGGGTCCTGAGTTCGAGCCCTGCATCAGTGCAGAGCCTGCTTAAGACACCCTCTTTCCCTTTCCCTAAGCCCCTCTCCCCCTACCCCCCAGGCACACACATGCTCTCTCTCTTAAAAAAAAAAAAAAAAAAGGAATGAAAGAAAGGTAACTGCAAAAGAATAGATAGGAGATGAGAGCCAAGGATGGGGCTACAATGGGAGGGGAATGGGGTTAGTGCATAGATTTTGAAACATTCACTGACAGTCACAGTATATAAAGATTGAGTTTAGAGCTAGTCTGAGATAAGCCCTGAGTCTCCAGCTTGGGCACCTAGCTGGGGATGATAAGCAGTCACTAAGCACAGGCATGGGAGCTGGTCTGGGCAACAGAGAAGTCATAGAATGTGTGTGCATCATCCAAGGGGAGATGCCCAACAACAAATGCACATATGAGTTTCAGAAACTGTCCTTTATTCATTTTTGAAGCCAATCTAGAGCAAATCCTGGCACACATAAAGCTCTTGACAAGAATTTGTAAATTGAAAAGATGGAGTCTGAATAAGATTTAGGAGAGTGGTTCAAGGTGGTAATAGAGGTTAGCAACTACTGAGAGTGGTTGAAACTGAAAATGAATGAAAGGGCAGAGAAAGAAAGTCTCTAAAGTGAGAAGATAAGAAGGCCAACAATGAGATTCTTGGGAGGGCCAACACGCAGAAATGGGTGAGACAGTGCAGTACAAGGGGATGGAGATCGAGACACGAGAGGTTGGAGAGGGACTAAGACAGCAACATCATGGAAGCCAAGGAAGCAGGCCCCTAAAGATGCACATAGAGAGAGGTCCACAGGAGCCATCCAGGGGCCGCTACTAGAGCAATTCCAATAGAAGAGAGGAGACAGAAGCCAGAATACCCTGGGACACAACATGGAGGCAAGGAGAGAGATACTAGGTGGGATCATAAGTGGACTCAAGATTGGGGGGCGGGGAGGTTTTAGACTAGCATAGACATAACCATGGCTAGAAGTATTAAAGGATTGAAAATATGGGAAAGGAAAGGAGTCATCCACCCTCCAAGATGCCACAGGAGGTGCCCAGGCTGGAGACCAGCAACAGAAGTGGAGAGAATGGGTGCTGTGGCTTCCACACATCTGAGAGTGTGGAAGATACAGGGAAGCAGAGATTTCTTTGCAAGAACAGAAAACAGAACCCACTTCATTTATTATAGCTAAAAGGTTGAGGACACCCTCTATGTCCATAAAGAGGGAAATGGTTTTATAATTATATCTCACCGATGAAATATTTTATGCTCATAAAAAATAATAGTTATGAGATTATATGATCATGTTAAAAAAAGAGTTATGAAATGATGCTAAACAAAAATGATGAATGATTACCAGTTCAAGAGTTACAATTCTTTTCATAAGAAACTTCAGAAAAATTTCTAAATTACTTATATCAATTGTGATCATGTTAAAGTGTGGAGATTGTTTTTTTAATTTTTTTATTTTTTATAAACATATATTTTTATCCCCAGGGGTACAGGTCTGTGAATCGCCAGGTTTACACACTTCACAGAAAATGTGGAGATTTTGCAGATGCTTCTCAGTACTGTGTTTTTTATTTTCTACACATTTATTGACTTTATTTTAAAAACTTAAAAAAATAATAAAATGGGACTTACATGATTGTTAAGTTTTTCCTAGGCAATAATTCCCTTCCTTCTACATCAGGGTATCCAAGAATCAGAGCTCCAGATGGCATTTCCCTCCATTAGAAATCTTTCTCCTATTCTTCAAGTTACTTGTGATGGGACCATCCCATCTGCCTCCTAATTTACTCACCTTTTTCTTCCCCGCCCTTCTGCTGGAGTATCAGGAGACTGCGTCTGCCACGAACACAAGATTTCAGTTATGTCATGTCCAAACAGCTGCATATAAACCACAGGAAAGCTTCTGTCCTCATCATGGGGCAGGCAGCCGAGGTGCCAGCCAGCCCTGAAGTTAGCATGTGTTCCATTGGATTCTTTGCCAAAGTTCTCACCTAAGTCTGCAAATGTAATTGAGACAGGGACTTTACAGGGAGAACCCAGGGACTGGAGTGAGACAGAACTGAGTTAAAATCTCTGTACTCCCTTCTTACTAGGATAAAACCCAAAAAATGGAGCTTCAGTCTCTATAATTATGACATGGGGGTAATGAAACCTAACTGATTTGGGAGAATTTTTAAAAGGCATCAGAGAGCACCTGGGTGGCTCAGTCAGTTGAGCATCTGACTCTCGGTTTCAGCTCAGGTCATGATCTCATGGGTGATGAGATGGAGCCCCACATCAGGCTCCACACTCAATGTAACACTTCTTCTTCCCCCTCTGCTCCTCTCCCTGCTCACATTCTCTCTCTCTCTCTCTCTCTCCAATAAATAATTAAAAAAAAAAACGAAGTATCACATATGTGCATATGCTTATAATATCTATATACGACAATATCTATGTATAAATGTCTATATTTACATCTATATTGACTTCTGTGCTCGCTTCGGCAGCACATATACATCTATATTGACTTCAGAATTTCACAATCTGGGGTTTGCATTTCCACGTGGTCATTCACAAACTGATTGAGACCATGAGCACATTACTTAACTAGCAATGATTGAGGACAAGACAGGATAAGGAGGGACATCTCTGTGGATGCTGATGAAAATAGATGGTGGTAAAGACCAAATGGATCAGGCTTTCTAAAAATCCATGACCCTTGGGAAAGATGGAACACACCATTCAGATGTAAAAGGGGTTTGAGACAAAAGTTAAGTTTGTTGTAGAAAAATAAAGGTATATTTCCTGCTCCCCTGAGTTTGTGCACTAAACACAGCATGGTAACTTGGGTGGGAAGGTAGAGATAGACTTAGCTGCAAGTGTGGGAGAAGGTAGCAAGAAAAACCATGTTCCATTCCTGACCTAATATTCTCATTTTATGCAGAAGTCAGTGGAAGGCCAGACAGATGAAGCAAATTGTTCTTAATCACATCGCAAACTAGAATTTAGGTCTTCTAAATCTCAGGCTCACATTGCCTCCCAAAATAGTTTGTTATGATTTTACCAAAAGCAATAGAATGGGAATATGATGCCGTAGGGTGGAATGAACCAAAGCACTGAGGCTGCAGCATTTCCCCTAACTGCAGGGGAGGAGGAGTCAAGATGGGAAAGGAAAAGCCAACGGTTCCTTAGTTATGTCTGAGGACACATAACCAGTGCATCTGAGAGATTCCCATCTACAGAGTCTCCTTATATCAGGGTTTATTGACACAGTCACGGTCCAGCCCTGCAACTATCACCTCATCGCTTCAGCTCTACGGCCACTCCCATGTCCTTCTGCAGCATTCATTCTTAGGACAGGATTGCCTGTGAGGATCTCTGCCAATGAGGCTCTCTTAAACCCTCCATATGAATGACATCAGGTCATTTTATACCTAAATTATTGCGTTATTTAAGATGACTTTGGCCACAACTAAATGAAACCTACCTTGAGCTAGCTTAGGTGAGCATGAGGAGGATGCTGGGTCTCACTCAAAGACAGACAGGTCTTCGGACTCTACAATATATTGAAATATGAATTGATTTGATATGCCATCAAAATGCCATCAAAAACTGAAAGCCATCAAAAACTCTGTTTCCCTCTTTCATTTCTAAGCCATGTTCCATTCCTAAATTCAGTAATGCTAGAGAAGTAACTCACTGGTCTGTTTGAATCAAGAACTCACTCTGAGCTGACCAAGTTGGCTAGAGAAAATGAGTCACAATTAAATGTTCCAGTTTATGCTTTCACTTAAGGACGAGCTGGGAGCAGACAGGCACTCAGAGTTCATTTTAGTATTTATTAAGTGTAGGGCTCTGTGGGACATGTGGATGGCTCAGTTGGTTATGCTTCTGCCTTCGGCTCAGGCCATGATCTCAGGGTCCTGGGATCAAACCCCATGTCAGGCTTCCTGCTGTTTCTTCTCTGCCCTGCTCATGCACTCTCTTGCTATCTCTCTGTCTCTCAAATAAGAAAATAAAATCTTAAAAAAAAAAAATCTGAGTTTTAGAGTGGCAGCAGGTGGGAGGTTGGGTGAGCCTGGTGGTGGGTATTAAGGAGGGCACATATTGCATGGAGCACTGGGTGTGGTACATAAACAATGAATTCTGGTATACTGAAAAGAAATTTTTAAAATAAATAAAAATTTTTTTAAGAAGTGTAGGACTCTATACTAGACTCTAGAAGAGAAGAGCAGTTGGTGAGGAATCAGATTCCTCCCTCAAGGAGACTTCCACTTTGGAAGGGAAAATGACATGATACAGTCTATGTAGAACACTACCAGGGGGGTGAGGGGTACAGATGAAATGAAATACCTTCTTCCCCAGGGCTTGAATTCTGAAGTCAGCAAAAAAAGTCTGCTTTCAAATATGACTGCCCTAAATACTTGAATCATACTCAATACAACAAGATTCTCAAGAAAGGAGACAAGCAGAACCAAACTGACTCAGCACAGACCCACCCCCCCAACTTCCCACCTTTCACTCCAGAATATGTGCTCAACTGAATGGACTGGCAGGCAAAATCACCCACATCCTTTATAATAATTCTCTTCTGTTCATGCTGTTTGACCAAGTGTGTGGAGTTAAAGCTTCAGAAATTAAATACATTTAGGATGGGACTGATGACCTTGCCAAGCCACACACAGCATTGAACTTGGGAACCAGTGGGGCCATGTGGGTGGCTCAGTGGGTTAAAGCCTCTGCCGTTGGCTCAAGTCATGATCTCAGGGTCCTGGAATCAAGCCCCACATCGGGCTCTCTGCTCAGCAGGGAGCCTGCTTCCCCCTCTCTCTCTGCCTGCCTCACTGCCTACTTGTGATCTCTGTCTGTCAAATAAATAAATAAAATCTTTAAAAAAAAAAAAAAAAAAAAAGAACTTGGGATCCAGAATCCAAGCCCAGGGTTGTCTGACTTCTCAGTCCACCATCACACCCCTACAAACTGTCTCCTAGAGTTACTTTATCCTCCATTCTCTGAGCCTTTGAATGATGGAGGGCCCTCCCTGATCCTCCTTGGAAATCCCTGGCTTCCTGGAGCCATACAGAGCTCTGCTCGGGTAAGTCCGTGTGTGTAGGGTTAGCATGGGCTGAGTGGAATCATGGGGTTCGTTTGGACAAGCACAGGAGACAATTATTCTAGGGCAGGTGGTGCAATGCCATTAATTTTCCTGGGTTGTATATGCCAAAAAGAGCCTATCAAGGAATGTTTACAAATGGGGAGAGGGAAGGCCATTGCTGTTTTAAACAGGTTAACTGTAACATGTTGGTTCAGTGACCTGATAGCACATTTCCATGAATTGCTGGTTTATACTTGACTTGTTCCTGGATGGTAGGCAGATCAAGAGGCTGTCGGATTGACAGTGGGGAGGCTGCCATGCCCAGAGCCTCTATTAAGCAATGAAACGTGGATGCTGCAGGCTCCGGTAAGCCTAGGATCCAGCCAGAACTCACACTTCACTCTTTCCTCCATGGCCAATGAAGACCTTCTACCTCCCACTGCCTGGGTCCCTGTCTGACCAGCTCTGTGCCAGAACTCCTGTCCAAATGACACAGAGGAATGTAGCTGCTGATGCCTAAGTCCAATATTCAGATCACAACCACTTGGGTCAGGCTGAAAGGACCCCAGGGCAGGTGCAAACATACGTTCTTATCTAGAATAGGAAAACTCCCTTTCTGGAGTCCTAATCTGTGCCGACGGTTCTCACAGCACTCATCTTGTTTAACCTCAAAACCACTCCAAGAGGTAATATCATCCTCCTCCTCCTCCTCATTTTGGTAAAACCGAGGCTCAGAGAGATCAAGTTAACCAAACTGATGCAATTTACAGGTGGCAGAATGGGAGTCCCCACTCAAGTCTGTCAGAGTCGAATATGTGTTCTTCTCACAATGTCACATGCCCTAATCCAGGTAATCCTAACTTTTCTAGGAAAAAGAGGTGCTTGTCATTTTCAGAACGTTTGTGGTAGTGGGGTTGACAGCGAAATCCACTAGGCAGTTTTCTTGACTCATCAATGAGCATAAGAATCAACTAGGAAGCTTGTTAAAAGCGCAACCTCGGGGAGATTCAGAGACACTGGATCTCCGTTCATCCAGGAAGCTGCATTTTCAGTCATACGTAGCTGTGGTCATCTGGCCTGGGCTGCTCAGAGGGTGTATCACAGCCACAGGGGCCCCCTGTTCCTCCCGGAGTGCAAGTGTCCCAGGTGAGCAGGCTCATCAGCTCCTATTCCGTTCCTTCTCTCTGGAGCTTCCCTAGCTCTCTATAACCACACCTGTGTGGGCAGATTCTTTTGGATGTCTAAATAGCCACACGTTCCTTTCCAGAACTTCAGTTTGGCTAGGTATCCCATGGTGCTTCAAGGAAGGCTAAGAAACCCCGAATACCAGGGGCCGAACATTGGAGAGTCACGCCAATGATCCTTAACCCTAGACCCATGTCTTGTAGTGTGTACACACACACGTGCTCCCCTGAGTGCTCACCAGGGCACCAACCGAACCCAATTAAACCAGTCTCTAAGGGTATAATGTAGGTATTTTTGTGTATTTTATAAGAGTTATCGCAGCCATTTTGGGACCACGACACAGCCAGCCTAACAGCCTTCAGGCTAAGAATGGCAAAGAAGAATAGGAAGGAAGCATCTGGGAACTTGGTGCAATCTTTAAGCAACCTAGTTCCAAAACCCTGGAATCCGCTTACCCTGAGGATACTTGTTGTACGAGGCGATTGATATTCTTAATTGTCTATGACACTTTAAGTTAAATGTTGTGTTACCTGCAGCCGAGAAGATCTCCCAGATATGCCCACTAATGAGATTTACCTGCCTCCTGCCTGAGCCATTTCTAACTGGGGCAGCAGGACATCAGCAGCTGGGGCCCACCAGACAGTAAAGCCTAGCGAGACTCCGTCTTGCTGCCCAGAAGACGAATATCTAAAGCGAGCCCCAGGCATGTCATTAAATAACTAGTTACCTCGAGAGTCATTTCAATAATAACCCTGACATTTATTATGCACTTACTTCATGCCAGAAGCCATGGAAAATGCTAGAAGTAATAGCACTTCCTTCCATCCTTAAAATTAGCCGGTGAGATAAGTATTATCTACATTTTACACATCAGGAAACTGAGACCCAGAGAAGTTAAGGAATTTGACCGAGTTTGCATCGCTGGAGAATGGCAGAGACAGAATGTGTACCCCAATCTGCCAGACTCTCACAGCTTTTCTTCTTTCCAGGAGACCCATGTTGTTTCATTTCCCTATGACTTATGATGCTCTGTGTGTTCACACATTCACCAAAGTGCTTAACGATGCGAATAAAAGGCATTCATCACTGTAATCCCTAATAGAGATAACAGAAATATTAGCAAAAGCTGCAGGGAAAACCGTTCAAGTGAGGCCTAATTTTTTACAGGGCCAAGGAATGATTTACTTTATCACAGCAAAGAATTTTATTTGACAAATGCATACTTTATCATCTCTGGTCTGCTGAAAATGTAAGTTTACATTTTTCCTAGCCATAAAATTAAAATAATTTTGGCTCCAAAAACTTAAAGGAAATCCCATTCTAGGCTCAAGCGTTTCCCTGGAAATATAAAGGCTAAGTATGGAGCGTGAATAACCGCCATTCCCGTGGGGCAGGACAGACTCTGAAGTCATGAAGAGCAGGGTTCAAATCCCAGTTCTGCCTCTTGCTGCCTCTTTCTGTCCCATTTGGGACAGAAACCCAACACTCCTCTGAGTCTCTGCTTTCTGATCTGTGAGATGAGACTCAAAGCTGCCACTGCAGGCCTGGGAGAAGGGTTCAACCAGACGGCCTCGGTGCATACTACATGGCAAGTAGGTTCTAGAAAGCTTGCCTGTTCTGAAAAATAGTCACAAAGTGCCTGGTATGGACCTGGTGCAGAGTAGCCAACTCTTCAGTAAACCTCTGATGCCTTCCCTCTCTCTTCCCTCTCCTGTCCCCTGTCTTCCACTGTCTTCAAGGGCTGGGCCTCCAAGGACAACCCAGACTAGGTCCCCCTCTGTCCACGATTGGGGAGGGCGTTGGGAGATGGAGCACACCTCTTGGTTCACTCAGCTGTTGATCTCTACGGCATCTTCCCTCTGCCCTGACCCAAACACAGGGTGGCTAGCCGGTCTGTTCACGGGGCACCTTCCCGTGTGGAAGACAAATCTGAGAAAGTGTCAGAGGATTGGGATAAGGGACAGAATGGGGAGTGGGATGGATGAGAAGAAATGGGTAAGCTGGCTCAAAAGCCAAGGGTCTTTGGAAAGCTGGGAGGAGACAATCCCTCACCTCCAAATTAGAAACAAAAGAGGAGTGTTGCTGGTGAAAGAAGCAGAAGCAGAAGAGGGGCATCAGCAGGAGGCTGCCTACCCATAACTGGGGGCGGGGAGGGGGCTCCACTAGGCTCAGTGAGTGGAAACTGGACTCCAAGTCGCAACAAGAAAAGCAAACAGAAAAGACCAATAGTCCACGTTTGTTTGGAATTGTTAGAAGTTTTTGAAGTCCTTCCTCCCACGATTAGAGTCTCACGTCAACCCCAAAGAAGTTCCTAGGATAGTCACCATGGTGATCCTTCCATTTTATGGACTTGCAAAGTGAGGCTTCAGAAGTGGCCTTCTGTTCCTGGTCACCTAAGGGAGTGGGAGATATGCTGAGAGGTGAGTTTGTCGAGTGGTTTCCAAACAGCACCCAGGGCCCTGCTTCTAGGGTCGAGCCTCAGAATCAGCGTCTTGTTAAGATTCTCAGGTCATTTTGATGATCTGCCAGGTTTAGGAACCACTGATAGCACGTAACAAACTCTCCGTGGGGAAAGACGCGAGCCTGATGGAGGTGCAGGAATGTGCCCAAGGTCATACAGCTGGGCTAGTGGTTCAGACAAGGTTCGCCTGTCAGTCCACAATCGAGTATGGTTGGGAGAGTCACAGCCTTGGGATGGGATAGTGGTGCTGCGTGAGCTCTAGCTCCCTGCCTGAGGGGTCTGGCGAGGCTGCTGTCAGATAACAAGGTAGAGGATCCACTCCATGTACAAGCCAGGGCCACGAGAGAGCTTAGTAACTTCTGCCCGATGGCAGCAGGGTTGCAGGTGGGAAGGACTAAGACTAAGACTTCAGAGGAAGGCAGAGAAAAATAAGGAAAACAAAGTCTCCTTATATGAAAGGCTACTTATGTTCGTTTTAACAAGCCACTTGTGTCCTGGGATTTTATACAGCTCAAGTTAGAATAAATGATTTTGAATGGAAGCTAGCCAAGGATATTTACTGGGTACAGAAGACACAATCTGACATCTAAAAACATGTTAAGACCAAAAGAGAGGCAGCAAGAAAATGTTCCCATAGACATGAGTCTTCACTGTCGCACAGAGACCATATCTGCCTTTGCTCAGAGTTGTTGATGAAGTCAGTCCACATTGGTGATGTGTAGGGCACGTGGCAGGTCAGCAAACCTGCTGAATTTCCATGAGCAATTCACTGTTCTCTAATGTCGCCAAAGTCACAGGGAACAGGACACTTTCACCTGCCATTAGCAGGTTAAGTTGTACAATATTTCGGAACCACAGTTTGGTAAAATTTATGAAAATATAAAATAATTGTCAAGATACACTTTGAACCAGAATTCTACTTCTAGAATTATTCCATGGATAAATATATCCAGACAAATATAGAAAGTTATACATAGGATGTTCAACAGAGCAT
This sequence comes from Mustela putorius furo, assembly GCF_011764305.1. Taxonomy (NCBI): domain Eukaryota; kingdom Metazoa; phylum Chordata; class Mammalia; order Carnivora; family Mustelidae; genus Mustela; species Mustela putorius. The sequence goes on from NW_025421273.1 coordinate 19,859,145, forward strand.
AGTTTCCAGTAACAATGAAAACTTGGGGAAACAAGACATGACTGTAGATGGAGGAATGATTAAATAAATTATTGCATTATACACTCAAACAGCAGGAAGCCACTAAAAATGATGATGCGTGTTCCTGCTCATGGATATAGAAAAATACCTATAATATCACTATAACATTAGTGATAAATGCTAATTTCAAAACGAGTTATTTAATATAATACAACTCAATATTAGTACAGACTTGTGGACTGATGCACAGAGAGATCTGGAAGGTGGTTTTTCATCAAAATGTCAACAATAATGAGCAGGGCAGGGGTGATTTTAATTTACTTTCCTCTGTATTACTTTACAGTGTTTTAAAATAACAAAGTTTTATCTTATATATTTACATCTGGAGTGGACTTGCGGTGGGAGGCAGGGATCCAGGTTTATACGTAGTCCTCATTGTTGGCTGCTTATCTTAATAATACTTGTTGAATGATATACCCTTTCCCTACTGATTTGAAAAGTCATCTAGTGATTATTGCTGAAGAATAGGAGGGTTATTAGGCTTTAAAAAAAACTATAATTGGCATACAATATTATCATTGTTTCAGATGTACAAGATAGTGATTAGATATTTTTATACATCATGAAGTGCTCACCATGACAAGTCTAGTTACCACCTGTCATCACACAAAGTTATTACAATATTATTGACTATGTTTCCTATGCTGTACATTCCATCCTTGTGACTTCTTTATTTTAGAACGGGAAGTTTGTACTTACTAATTCCCTTCCCCTATTTCTCCCATCCCCCTTCCCCTCTGGCGACCATTAGCATTATATCTAAGAGTCTGTTTTGGGGGTGTCTGGTTGCTTCAGTCAGTTGAGCATCTGCCTTCAGCTCAGGTCATGATCCTGGGGTCCTGGGATTGAGCCCCATGTTGGGCTCCCTGGTCAGCTTGGAGCCTGCTTCTCCCTCTCCCACTCCCCCTGCTTGTGCTCTCTCTCTCTGTGTCAAACAAATAAATAAAATATTTTTTAAAAAGGAAAAAAAGATTCCATGCAGAAGTGAAACCATATGTCATTTGTCTTTCTGTGACTTGTTTCATTTAGCAGAGTACCCTCTAGGTCTGTCACAAGTGGTAAGATCTCCATTCTTTTTTACAGCTAATGTTCCACTGGACATATATACCACATCTTTATCCATTTATCTATCAAGGAACACAGAAATTACGATGCAGTGAACATAAGGGCACATGTATCTTTTCAAATTAGTGCTTTTGTTTTCTTCAGAAAAATACCCAGAAGTGGAATTACTGGATTGCATGGTAGTTCTATTTTTAATTTTTTGAGGGACCTCTGTACTGTTTTGCAAGTGGCTGCACCAATTTACATTCCAACAGCACAAGTATTTTAGAATATCTCTATAAACAGAAAAATGACAGGGGTCTGTTCATTTGGAGATTAACATTTTTGAAGAAACTCGGATTTAATGGAGATCGCAAATATTCATTATTTTTAGTATGTATATACATGTAATTCATTTTTGTATTCAGTCATCAAAGTGGTTTGTTCGCTCATTTGAAACTTTGAAATGCTTAATAAGCACCTATTGCGCACCCACCACAGGATTGCTGATAAGGAGGGAGCATCACACAGTAGCTAAGAAGTCAGGCTTCTGGGTGCCTGGCTCAGCTGGAGGAGCATGTGACCCTTGATCTTGGGGTCTTGACCCCCACATTGGATGGGGGAGAATAAAGGGAAGAAGTGAAGGAGGAGGGGAAGTGGGGGAGGATTTGGGGGAGGATAAGAAGAAGTCAGGTTTCTGAGCCCAGCAGACCTGGGTTTGGACCCCTGTTCTATCACTCCCCAACTGTACAACCTCTAACAAGTTATTAAACTGCCCTAAGCCTCAATTTACCCATCTGTCAGCGAGAACACAAATACCTACCGTCTTAGCCACCTAGTGCTGTGAAACAAATTGTCCCAAGATTTCTTGGCGTCAAACATTAATGATTTATTGGCTCTCATCGTTTCTGTGGACTTTGGGGCACCTCTGTTGGGCGCATCTAGCACAGGGCCTCTAGTGAAATTGCAGTCAGATGAAAAGCCGGAGAATTCACTTCCAGGCTGGCTGCATCAATAAGCTAGCAAGTGGATATTGACTGCTGGTCGGATGTGTTCTTTCCATGGCCCTCTCCACATTGCTGCTTGAGTGTCCTCATGACCTGGTGTCTGGCTCCCCTCAGAAGGAGCAACTTAAGGGACCAAAGTGGAAGTCATAATGCCTCTTCTGAGCCTATGCTGGAGATCACACTCCACACTCCATCCACGACCCAGGATGATTCAGCATGAGAAGGGACGACACAGGATGTGGAGAGCAGGAGGTGAGGGTCAGAGGGCCATCTTGAAGGCTGATTACCACGTGCACCAGCTGAGAAGATGTTTAGAGAAGAGCTCAGAATGTCCTTGTACTGCACCCATAATAAGCCATGGTGAAGAGCAGGTATAACTGCTCTTCACAAATGGGTCTCAGGACACTGAGCCCAGAGATATTAAGTGATTTGACTCGTCATATAGCCAACTGGTTTTGAGCCAGCAGGAACAGGTTTTCTAACTTGCCTCCTAAGGGTCTCTCTTTCCATAGAGAAAATCCCAGTAGAGACAAGAGGTGAGGAATCACTGGCTAGAACGAAGCAGTCACCAGAGTTGAAGATGAACAGATGTCTCAGAAGAAAGAATGGGGAAGCTCTTAGAGGATTCTGAATGTCAGGCTGAGGAAGTAATTTTCCTTTCATGCAAAAGGCCACGGGGAACCACTGAGGAGTTTGAACAAGGGTAACTTAATTCAAACTCGGGATCAGTTCATTCTCACAGCTGTGTGTGTAGCAGATTGTGGAGGTCTCAGAAGGAAGCAGACCATTGGAGCACTTCAGGCATCAGGGATGAGGGCAGCAATAGTGGGAAAGGAGAAGTGACTTGGCTGACACGGTGGCTAGGAATTCCATGCACGTGCCCCCTGTGGATTCCGGTTTCTTAAGGACTGAGGAGGCTGGGCCCAAGGCTTAGGTGAGAGTGGCCCAGCAAGCTGGCCTCTGTACAGTGCCAGGGAGATCTGCCTCTCCAGCCCAGCCTCCAGCCCCGAGTCTCACTTCAATCTACAGTGTGGGAGGCCCAGGGACATTCAATACAACTTGGAAGCAGGACTTTAAAACAAATAGTCTGCCTTTCCTCTCGTTCCCAGCTCTCCAGTGTGGAAAAGTGAAGCGATGAAGGACCAGACAGAATGGAATGTATGAGGTTCTGAGCTCAGCCCAAAGGCCCTCCTCCACAAAAAGGTTCACTTCCTCCGTGCTGAAGGTGCTGGGAGGGAGGGTGTCTCAGGCCAGGCTGACCAAATCCCTCCTGACCACTCCCTCACACTGCTCCGGGCAAGGCTTACCTACTCTCAGCGCCCCTCACCTGGCTTACCAGCGTGGCTTCTCTTCTGACACTTAGGATGCCACGATGCCCTGATAACGTGAGGGCAGAGACCAGAGCCCCAGGCATTATATGGCCCTAGAGCCCAGGATGAATACTAGGATTTTGCTTTCTAAGTATAAGTTGATCAAACAATTTTCTCTTCTAATTTCATCAGTTTTATATCCAGACACTAAGGTTTCTAGTCACAAGGCCAACGCCATTCTACCCTCCCAGGGAGGGTAGATTCATCACCCATTTTCCAGGATGGCAAAATGCTTTTTTCTAACAAAATAGTGTGGCAATTTTCTGAAAGAGGGAAGCAAAATACTTAAGAAAGGAACATTTTGTTTTTCCTGTTGGCAGAACGATTCTATATGGGCTAGAAAAGGCTCTATATACACAGAGGTTTTAATGAGCCCATAGAACTTAAAAACTGGATTGGAATGGCTTTAGGCAGAGCACTCTAGCTTAACACCCATTCCCTACTTCCTTATACTCTTAATTGATTTTTATTCATTTATTTGCATACCTAGTGCCTGATGCCACATGAGTTTGCAGACCTGAGATGTGACACAATACTGCATAAAGCAATCTCTTCCCTCCTCAGGAAGCAGATGTTTGCAATCTTTTCTCTACAGCTTCTCTCTACATTTCTGGGGTCCTATAGGTTCTACAGTAGATTATCCTTTTTCTAAAGCACAGTCTTTCAACTGTTTAAAGACTACCATCAGAGTCTGTCGGAGGCCTGCTTTTCCATATTAAGCACACTTCCTTCAATTGTTTCATTGGACATTGGATCCCCTCACTGTTATCAGAACATGCTCTGTCATCCTCTTAAAGAGGAGTACCTGTTTAAGGGGAAAAATATTGCAAGCATGGTCTAATCCCTTGCAATTCAAAGTGTCATCCAAAAGCCAACAGCATTAAATATCACTTCGGAGTTTGTCATAAATACAGAACCTCAAACCCCACCCGGGATCTACTGAATCAAGATTCTCCAGGTGATCTGCACGTACAAATCACCTGAAAGAATGGACTCTCTTCACATTAGTGTAGCCTAAGAGTACATTCACTTTTGAAGGTAATTAAGTCACATGGGCGACTCTGATTCTTATTGTCTGAAATCTGTATTTGACAGCACTTATGGCTAAGCCTCGTCGTCCCATGTCCTATTAACGTTTTTATTGAAGCATTTAACAGTCTGATTACATTTTGATGAGTTATACATGTGCCTAGACTAAGATCTTAGGGGCAAAAACAGATCATGTTTACCGATCTGGTGCCAAGCCAAGGCCCCAATAGTTGCTTGTGTAAGAAAAAAATAAACAGTAGCTAAGATGATAAAGGAAACAGTCACAATCTGTGACATGGCTTGCTCTGGGGCTCAGTTTCAGGGCTGGGATTCTCTCACTTCTCACCTCTGTCCCCTTGGCATCAGCTTTGGACTTTAGGCAGCCCTTCCCTTGAGTGTCCTCAAGATGGCGGCCAACGTTGCTCAGAGCCTTAGCCTTTCTCATTCAAGACCAGTGGGCAAAGAGTATCTGGAAACTTTAGGGGCTGGAAGGGTTTTTGTTTTTGTTTTCTTTTCTCTTTTCTTTTTTAGAAACCTTAGCAAATGTCCCCTCTAATTTCATTAGCTTTCATGGAGTTACCCCCTTATTTCTGAGCCAGTCCCTGAAGCCAGGAGAAATGACTATCCTCATGGGTTCAAGCCAGTGAGGATCCACTCCTAGAGCAGTGAGTGGCTGGAAACAGTTGGTGGGGGAAGGGGGTTCTCCACCAGGCAATGAGGAAAAGCTGCCGGGAGGAGTGGTGGCATGGATGCTGGGGAGACGGCGAACAGAGGTCTACCATGGTGCTCAGTAGGTTTGCATTTCCATTGCCTTTGAATCTTGCAACTATTCCCCAGGAGGTCCAACAGTACAGCAATCACTAACATGGGCTATGGCCAGAAAACTTTTCTATTTTTAAATGACACACAAATTATTATGCTCCATCGCATTGTTTCAGTGATTGACTTTAAAGGCCCTGGCTTACCTCCTCCTGGAATAATAAAGCAGTCACAGGAGTTCTTTGGGCCACTCCAAAAACCACTCCGGAGCGGTTTGCCACACATAATAGAGGGTGCACTTGAAAAGCAGCATCCAATGACCAGTTCTGGCTAAAAACTTTTGTGTTTTTTGAAAGTTCAATAAGCACCAGAAGTGACCACAATGTGTTTGAAACTTTATAGCATGTGTCTTCAGGAGACAAAGTGCCTAAAACTAGATGGAAAAACTTGTAATTTTTTAAATTAAAAACTGTAGACAGGAGAGGTAACAGTCAAAGTAAAATAAGCATGAATCCTACGTTTTTGTTTCAAAAATAAAACCCGAGGTATGGGGAAAATTGTAATATGGAATTCAGAAATCCACTTTGGCCATATGCTCTATTGCACGTTCGCTGTGCCTGCTCTCCTCGGACAAAAGGCTCTCAATGATGGGTCGAGCTCAGCTGGGAAAGAAATAAAACTGATGGCACAAGAGGCACAGCTTTGGGAGAGGGGCACATTTTCTATCCTCACCTCAGTGATCAGAGGGGAAACTTATCATCACCGGCCTCTCTGGACTATGCTACTGGTCTAGGTGGCCATGTGAGAAGGTGCAAGGACCAACACTGGCCAACACTCCTGCTTGAAACACTCAGGTATGATCGGCTCCCAGGAAGGTCAGTTGTGTGATCTTTACAATAGGAAGGCAGCCTAAATCGGTACCCAGACTTGTCCACCCTTTCTCAGAAATGGTGTGTGAGGATCCTGGCTCTACCTGCTTACTCAAGGAGGGAGTTGGTACAATCAATCACTCACTCCCAGCTTTGGTGTCCTCATGTGTAAAATGAGGACAATGATACACCTGTTGTAGATTGATGTGAGGGAAACAAACAAACAAAATAGCTCATGTGCCAAGTGCCCAAAAATGCCCAGGAAAAGCAATCCTACAAAGGCCATTCTCCCTCCTGCTCCCTGTTCAGTCCCATTCAGTGCTCCAACTGCATCAATACACAGCTGAAGTGCTTTGGTATGATCACAGATCTCTCAAAATTTCTCTCTGCCTCCCCTAGAATGCCTTGTAGCACTTTTGTACAATCATATATGTGGTAAGTCATACCTGCGGTAATTGGATCAAGAAAAATATCTGAAAATCTTCCAGTTCTCACATAGATGTGAAAACAAGACAAAATGACCACAAGAACATGACCTCATCTCTTACTGAACATACAATCTAAGGCAAGTTTAGTTTAACAGTAGCCTTAATCAGAGCTTTTAAAATAGAAACAACAGGGACACCTGGGTGGCTAAGTGGGTTAAACACCTGCCTTTGGCTCAGGTCATGATCCTGAGGTCCTAAGATCTCAAGCCCCCTCCCACCGTTTGTGCTCTCTGTCAAATAAATAAAATCTTTAAAAATAATAAAATAAATAAAATAGCAACAACAAATATTTCTATTAGACTGTAAGGTCCTTGAGAGTTGAGCTCTTCTTTATTCAAATTTATATTCTCCTGAGGAACATAGGGAGAATATCCTCTCCCTAGGAGACTGGCCAACATGTTAGGAGATGCTAAAAGGAAAGATAAAATGAAATACTTAGAAGGGCTTATCACCTTGTATGCTTATCACCTTGTATGACTTGAAAGGCATACAAGGCTGCTTAATTGCTATAAAATAAAAAACACAGAAATCACAGTTAAGAAAGATTGGACTTGCTACCTGATGACTTCAAAAGTCACAATCTTTAAAATTTCTCGAACTTTAGGGGGAGGAGTCAAGATGGCGGAGAAGTAGCAAGCTGAGACTGCTTCAGCTAGCCGGAGATCAGCTAGATAGCTTATCTAAAGATTGCAAACACCTGAAAATCCATCGGCAGATCGAAGAGAAGAAGAACAGCAATTCTGGAAACAGAAAATCAGCCACTTTCTGAAAGGTAGGACCAGCGGAGAAGTGAATCCAAAGCGACGGGAAGATAGACCCCGGGGGGAGGGGCCGGCTCCCGGCAAGCGGCGGAGCAACCGCGCACAAAATCAGGACTTTTAAAAGTCTGTTCCGCTGAGGGACATCGCTCCAGAGGCTAAACCGGGGCGAAGCCCACGCGGGGTCAGCGTGGCCTCAGGTCCCGCAGGGTCACAGAAGGATCGGGGGTGTCTGAGTGTCGCAGAGCTTGCGGGTATTGGAACGGGAAAGCCGGCTACAGAGACAGAGCCGACAGTAATCTCGCAGCTCCGTGTTACCTTGAACCGGTCGCAGGCTCGGTGAGCTCGGAGCGCGGCCGGAGGTCAGGCAGACGGGAGTAACTGGGCGCTGTTCTCTGAGGGCGCACTGAGGAGTGGGGCCCTGGGCTCTCGGCTCCTCCGGGCCGGAGACCAGGAGGCCGCCATTTGTATTCCCGTCCTCTGGAACTCTACGGAAAGCGCTCAGGGAACAAAAGCTCCTGAAAGCAAACCCGAGCGGATTACCCACCCCGGCCCCGGGTAAGGGCGGTGTAATTCCGCCTGGGGCAAAGACACTTGAGAATCACTACAACAGGTCCCTCCCCCAGAAGAACAACAAGAAATCCAGCCGAGACCAAGTTCACCTACCAAGGAGTGCGGTTTCAATACCAAGGAGAGCAGCAGAATTCCAGAGGAGGAGAAAGCCAAGCACGGAACTCATGGCTTTTTTCCTGTGATTTTTTTTAGTCTTGCAGTTAATTTAATTTTTTCTTTTTCATTTTTTTTTTTTTTTTCTCGCCTTCGGGTAAAATTTTATTTTTTTTAACTGTTACCTTTTTCTTTTTTAACGATTTTTTACTAGTTTATCTAATATATATATATATATATATTTTTTACATTTTTCTTAGGTGTTTTCTTTTTTTAAAATTCTTTTCTTTTCTTTTTTTTTTTTCTTTTTTTTTTTTTTTTTTTTTTTTTTTTTTTTCTTCTCTCTTTTTTTGAACCTCTTTTTATCCCCTTTCTCCCCACTCACGATTTTGGATCTCTTCTAATTTGGTTAAAGCATATTTTCCTGGGGTTGTTGCCACCCTTTTAGTATTTTACTTGCCCCTTCATTTACTCTTATCTGGACAAAATGACAAGACGGAAAAATTCAACACAAAAAAAAGAACAAGAGGCAGTACCGAAGGCTAGGGACCTAATCAATACAGACATCGGTAATATGTCAGATCTAGAGTTCAGAATGACAATTCTCAAGGTTCTAGCCGGGCTCGAAAAAGGCATGGAAGATATTAGAGAAACCCTCTCGAGAGATATAAAAGCCCTTTCTGGAGAAATAAAAGAACTAAAATCTAACCAAGGTGAAATCAAAAAAGCTATTAATGAGGTGCAATCAAAAATGGAGGCTCTCACTGCTAGGATAAATGAGGCAGAAGACAGAATTAGTGATATAGAAGACCAAATGACAGAGAATAAAGAAGCTGATCAAAAGAGGGACAAACAGCTACTGGACCACGAGGGGAGAATTCGAGAGATAAGTGACACCATAAGACGAAACAACATTAGAATAATTGGGATTCCAGAAGAAGAAGAAAGTGAGAGGGGAGCAGAAGGTATACTGGAGAGAATTATTGGGGAGAATTTCCCCAATATGGCAAAGGGAACGAGCATCAAAATTCAGGAGGTTCAGAGAATGCCCCTCAAAATCAATAAGAATAGGCCCACACCTCGTCACCTAATAGTAAAATTTACAAGTCTCAATGACAAAGAGAAAATCCTGAAAGCAGCCCGGGAAAAGAAGTCTGTAACATACAATGGTAAAAATATTAGATTGGCAGCTGACTTATCCACAGAGACCTGGCAGGCCAGAAAGAGCTGGCATGATATTTTCAGAGCACTAAACGAGAAAAAACATGGAGCCAAGAATACTATATCCAGCTAGGCTATCATTGAAAATAGAAGGAGAGATTAAAAGCTTCCAGGACAAACAACAACTGAAAGAATTTGCAAATACCAAACCAGCTCTACAGGAAATCTTGAAAGGGGTCCTCTAAGCAAAGAGAGAGCCTACAAGTGGTAGATCAGAAAGGAACAGAGACCATATACAGTAACAGTCACCTTACAGGCAATACAATGGCACTAAATTCATATCTCTCAATAGTTACCCTGAATGTGAATGGGCTAAATGCCCCTGTCAAAAGACACAGGGTATCAGAATGGATAAAAAAACAAAACCCATCTATATGTTGCCTCCAAGAAACACATTTTAAGCCCGAAGACACCTCCAGATTTAAAGTGAGGGGGTGGAAAAGAATTTACCATGCTAATGGACATCAGAAGAAAGCAGGAGTGGCAATCCTTATATCAGATCAATTAGATTTTAAGCCAAAGACTATAATAAGAGATGAGGAAGGACACTATATCATACTCAAAGGGTCTGTCCAACAAGAAGATTTAACAATTTTAAATATCTATGCCCCCAATGTGGGAGCAGCCAACTATATAAACCAATTAATAACAAAATCAAAGAAACACATCAACAATAATACAATGATAGTAGGGGACTTTAACACTCCCCTCACTGAAATGGACAGGTCATCCAAGCAAAAGATCAGCAAGGATATAAAGGCCTTAAATGACACACTGGACCAGATGGACATCACAGATATATTCAGAATATTTCATCCCAAAGCAACAGAATACACATTCTTCTCTAGTGCACATGGAACATTCTCCAGAATAGATCACATCCTCGGTCCTAAATCAGGACTCAACCGGTATCAAAAGATTGGGATCATTCCCTGCATATTTTCAGACCACAATGCTCTAAAGCTAGAACTCAACCACAAAAGGAAGTTTGGAAAGAACCCAAATACATGGAGACTAAACAGTATCCTTCTAAAGAATGAATGGGTCAACCGGGAAATTAAAGAAGAATTGAAAAAAAATCATGGAAACAAATGATAATGAAAACACAAACGGTTCAAAATCTGTGGGACACAACAAAGGCAGTCCTGAGAGGAAAAATATATAGCGGTACAAGCCTTTCTCAAGAAACAAGAAAGGTCTCAGGTACACAACCTAACCCTACACCTAAAGGAGCTGGAGAAAGAACAAGAAAGAAACCCTAAGCCCAGCAGGAGAAGAGAAATCATAAAGATCAGAGCAGAAATCAATGAAATAGAAACCAAAAAAAAACAATAGAACAAATCAACGAAACTAGGAGCTGGTTCTTTGAAAGAATTAATAAAATTGATAAACCCCTGGCCCGACTTATCAAAAAGAAAAGAGAAAGGACCCAAATAAATAAAATCATGAATGAAAGAGGAGAGATCACAACTAACACCAAAGAAATACAAACTATTATAAGAACATACTATGAGCAACTCTACGGCAATAAATTTGACAATCTGGAAGAAATGGATGCATTCCTAGAAAAACATATAAACTACCACAACTGAACCAGGGAAGAAATAGAAAGCCTGAACAGACCCATAACCAGTAAGGAGATTGAAACAGTCATTAAAAATCTCCAAACAAACAAAAGCCCAGGGCCAGACGGCTTTCCGGGGGAATTCTACCAAACATTTAAAGAAGAACTAATTCCTATTCTCCTGAAACTGTTCCAAAAAATAGAAATGGAAGGAAAACTTCCAAACTCATTTTATGAGGCCAGCATCACCTTGATCCCCAAACCAGACAAGGATCCCACCAAAAAAGAGAGCTATAGACCGATATCCTTGATGAACACAGATGCGAAAAATACTCAACAAAATACTAGCCAATAGGATTCAACAGTACATTAAAAAGATTATTCACCACGACCAAGTGGGATTTATTCCAGGGCTGCAAGGTTGGTTCAACATCCGCAAATCAGTCAATGTGATACAACACATCAATAAAAGAAAGAACAAGAACCATATGATACTCTCAATAGATGCTGAAAAAGCATTTGACAAAGTACAACATCCCTTCCTGATCAAAACTCTTCAAAGTGTAGGGATAGAGGGCACATACCTCAATATCATCAAAGCCATCTATGAAAAACCCACCGCAAATATCATTCTCAATGGAGAAAAACTGAAAGCTTTTCCGCTAAGGTCAGGAACACGGCAGGGATGTCCATTATCACCACTGCTATTCAACATTGTACTAGAGGTCCTAGCCTCAGCAATCAGACAACAAAAGGAAATTAAAGGCATCCAAATCGGCAAAGAAGAAGTCAAATTATCACTCTTCGCAGATGATATGATACTATATGTGGAAAACCCAAAAGACTCCACTCCAAAACTGCTAGAACTTATACAGGAATTCAGTAAAGTGTCAGGATATAAAATCAATGCACAGAAATCAGTTGCATTTCTCTACACCAACAGCAAGACAGAAGAAAGAGATATTAAGGAGTCAATCCCATTTACAATTGCATCCAAAACCATAAGATACCTAGGAATAAACCTAACCAAAGAGACACAGAATCTATACTCAGAAAACTATAAAGTACTCATGAAAGAAATTGAGGAAGACACAAAGAAATGGAAAAATGTTCCATGCTCCTGGATTGGAAGAATAAATATTGTGAAAATGTCTATGCTACCTAAAGCAATCTACGCATTTAATGCAATTCCTATCAAAGTACCATCCATCTTTTTCAAAGAAATGGAACAAATAATTCTAAAATTTATATGGAACCAGAAAAGACCTCGAATAGCCAAAGGGATATTGAAAAAGAAAGCCAACGTTGGTGGCATCACAATTCCGGACTTCAAGCTCTATTACAAAGCTGTCATCATCAAGACAGCATGGTACTGGCACAAAAACAGACACATAGATCAATGGAACAGAATAGAGAGCCCAGAAATAGACCCTCAAATCTATGGTCAACTAATCTTCGACAAAGCAGGAAAGAATGTCCAATGGAAAAAAAAGACAGCCTTTTCAATAAATGGTGCTGGGAAAATTGGACAGCCACATGCAGAAAAATGAAATTGGACCATTTCCTTACACCACACACAAAAATAGACTCAAAATGGATGAAGGACCTCAATGTACGAAAGGAATCCATCAAAATCCTTGAGAAACACGGGCAGCAACCTCTTCGACCTCTGCCGCAGCAACATCCTCCTAGGAACAACGCAAAAGGCAAGGGAAGCAAGGGAAAAAATGAACTACTGGGATTTCATCAAGATCAAAAGCTTTTGCACAGCAAAGGAAACAGTTAACAAAATCAAAAGACAACTGACAGAATGGGAGAAGATATTTGCAAACGACATATCAGATAAAGGACTAGTGTCCAGAATCTATAAAGAACTTAGCAAACTCAACACCCAAAGAACAAATAATCCAATCAAGAAATGGGCAGAAGACATGAACAGACATTTCTGCAAAGAAGACATCCAGATGGCCAACAGACACATGAAAAAGTGCTCCATATCACTCGGCATCAGGGAAATACAAATCAAAACCACAATGAGATATCACCTCACACCAGTCAGAATGGCTAAAATCAACAAGTCAGGAAATGACAGATGCTGGCGAGGATGCGGAGAAAGGGGAACCCTCCTCCACTGTTGGTGGGAATGCAAGCTGGTCCAGCCACTCTGGAAAACAGCATGGAGGTTCCTCAAAATGTTGAAAATAGAACTGCCCTATGACCCAGCAATTGCACTATTGGGTATTTACCCTAAAGATACAAATGTAGTGATCCAAAGGGACACATGCACCCGAATGTTTATAGCAGCAATGTCCACAATAGCCAAACTATGGAAAGAACCTAGATGTCCATCAACAGATGAATGGATCAAGAAGATGTGGTATATATACACAATGGAATACTATGCAGCCATCAAAAGAAATGAAATCTTGCCATTTGCAACAACATGGATGGAACTAGAGCGTATCATGCTTAGCGAAATAAGTCAAGCAGAGAAAGACAACTATCATATGATCTCCCTGATATGAGGAAGTGGTGATGCAACATGGAGGCTTAAGTGGGTAGAAGAATAAATGAAACAAGATGGGATTGGGAGGGAGACAAACCATAAGTGACTCTTAATCTCACAAAACAAACTGAGGGTTGCCGGGGGGAGGGGGTTTGGGAGAAGGGGGTGGGATTATGGACATTGGGGAGGGTATGTGATTTGGTGAGTGCTGTGAAGTGTGTAAACCTGGTGATTCACAGACCTGTACCCCTGGGGATAAAAATATATGTTTATAAAAAAAAAAAAAAAAAAAAAAAAAAAAAAAAAAAAAAAAAAAAAAAAAAAAAAAAATTTCTCGAACTTTAAATCACTCTTGAGAAGTGGTGACGCCTGGCCTTGATACAGAAGATTTCCTATCAGCTCTAGCTTTGATCCCTGTCCTCTAGCAAGTTCCTTTTTCTCTCCAAACTTCAGTTTCCTTGGCCACACAGGATACGAAATAACAAGGTTTCTAAGATCCCTTACAGCTGTAAAATGAGGTGTCCAAAATTTGTGCACATACTTGTGGCAAGTCTCCTCTGAGGAAGGCACCCTGCTAGGCGCTCCAGAGAGTCGTGAAACAGAACAGACCCAGACTGTTCTCAGTAGGCTCATGGCTTACTATGTAATAAAACACGAGGACACAAATAACTATGATTAGAGACAGGAAGGAATAATGACCATCCAAGAGGTACTCACATTCAGTCCCATTCAGTGCTCCATATAGCACTGAACTTGTGCCATATAGATGAGGACTGCCTTTGGGGAGGGACAGCATTCATTCCTGTTTTGATGTGGCAAGTATGAAGCACTCACTAGGCCAAGCACAACTGTGACCAAGATACACATAGTGTATCTTCACTATGAGGATCTTCATAAGACAGCCTAACAGAATTCGGAGGGGGCAGATACCAGGCAGAGGGAGCTGTGCACTAAGACAGGAAGGCAGAGCATCATAAAGCACACAGGACTGAGTCCAGGGCTCTATCTGTGCAGAGGTAGGAAGTGCACAGGAGATCAGGATGAGAAAAGGTAGAGAGGTAGGGGGCACCTCATGAGGAGTCCTGACATGACAGGCTACGGACTTGACTTGGTACAACAAAATAACCTACAAGTCTAAGAGAGTGAAAGCTTACTAAACATGACCTGATCCCTCACTTTGTATCCAAATACACTATGTTTACTGTAACTAAAAGACAGACACCAAAGAAAATTCCCCCAAAAAAGTAACTGAAATAAGTTTATTTGCAGGAGAAGAACATCTGAACATCGGGTATAGTCTGACCACAATGATCCAACACCAGCAGTGACTCGTCTGAGAATGCTCTTCTGCAGTTTGGAGGAGACATCAGCTGAACACTTATCAAACCTCAGAAAGCCATCTAACCTGAGTGTTACACAATACATAATGACCGTGACACACTAATAAAAATACAACAGCAAATACTCACTACTTTGTGAGCTACAACTGCAATATAAACAATTTAGGCTCTTTTTTAAAAAATGAAAAAAATAGATCTATTACAACTTTATTTCAAGCATTTTCAGTTAGATACAACTTTATATATTTTTACTCACAACAGACAGCAAAAGAATGCCTTCTGAAGTATCTATAGATAAAATATATTACTTATTTAAATGTTTGCACTCAGAAGCACATTTGCCAGGTAGGAGTTCAGATGAGAGAATGATTTTGTGCCAAAATCCTGGCAGTTGATCAAGACTTGTATAGTTTTCATATTTGTCTAAAAAGGTTTACATTGGAGAAAAAAGAAGGGAGAATGTAAAGACAACCAACATTATTCTTTTTCAGTGAAGCAGTCTAATTCCAGAGATGGGGCTTTCCATTTTGGATTCCAAGCGTGTCATCCCAAAGTTGAATCCTGTCCAGGCCGCAGAGGCAAGGGAGCTGGAAGGAAAGTGTTAACAGAATACTACAGAGATGGCCACTGATAACAGAGCTTCTAGAGGCCCCAGGCCACACAGTGGGGAAGGGCCGCCAGGACCACTGGTACAAAGGTACAGTGCGCTCACTGAACTGCACACATAGAGCTCCTGGGAGGGTTAACAGTTCTTGACAGAGGTTCCTGGTTGTAGTTTACAATATCTGCCTTCACCACCCTCTGTCATAAAAGAAAACAGAGTTATTATCAGAACATCAGAACATTTAGAAAGAGCTCGTTGAAGTATATTTTTATTTTCTGAACTTTGGTGAACTCCTGATGACAGACATCATAAATGAAGCCAGAACTGATATTAAAAGAATCAATCAGGACAAACTGTTGGAGAGCTGAGATGCTGGAGAGTGAGGGACTTGGGTTTGCTTTTTGGTTTTGTTTTTTAAGGACGGAAGACCAATTCCTTTACTGAGTCTTCCTGGTTTTATGACATTAACTTGAGGTTACAACAAGTCTAAAATATAACTGACAAATCAATATGAAAAATTAAACCCTGGTTATCATTTAAAGCAAAGGAATGAGAATTAATCATTCACATATTTTAATTCACAGGCAAGACATCATAATTTCAAAGTAAAATATGTCATCATTTATTAATATTTAAATAAACCATTATACCCAGCCGTAACTTTTTTAATAGAGTATCTGCAGCAATCTGTGAGTTAGTAAGAAATGTGTAAATGTTAAATAGGAGTCACATACAAAGGAGAAATGTTTTGAGCAACCCAATTTTTAAAACTTTTCCAGTTTTTATAACTTTCCTCCCAAATCCCTAATTTACTACCAAAGAGCTCACTACTGGGTTATGAATAAGGACTCTAACAAAATATAGAATGAAAAATTTAGAAAATTACCTCATATTCATGGTTTTTTTTTAAATTATTTAAACCAAAAGACACTTTTAACTCTTCTTTTCATCCCTCTAACCCACACGTCAAGGAATATCTTCGATGATGAATTTAGTAATATGCCCCAAGTAATAATTTAAATTAAAACAGCTCCTTCACTATTCCCAACTCTTTTACTAAATCTGTACACAGAAGCAGACAAAGAAAGGTAATTCAAAGCAAATTTTAAAAATACTCTTTCAATTACCATGCTGCTTCAAGAAAAATGGGAATAACCATTGCACTCTTCACTTCACTGCACATGTGATAAACACA
Source organism: Mustela putorius furo (assembly GCF_011764305.1). Lineage (NCBI taxonomy): Eukaryota > Metazoa > Chordata > Mammalia > Carnivora > Mustelidae > Mustela > Mustela putorius. Next base: position 19,875,625 of record NW_025421273.1, read on the forward strand.
ACCATAAGGACAAATATGTTTGAAAGTAACTGAAATGTTATTTTAATTTGTTCCAATTTCTTGTTTGTCGGTCTCCTGGCAAAGAACCAATTTTTCAAAGTTCTAAAACAGGCCTTACAATTAACAATACTAACTTCCAATCATGTACAATAATCATTTGAACTTCTCTACTCATAAGGAATAAAGAGCAAGACAGCATCTACCAGTTCTCCCTCCCTCCTCCCCCCAAATGCAATCAATTTACCCCTTAATACCTGCACTACTGTACTGAACAGATTCTACTCTGAGCAGAGTTGGTATGTTGATTATCTTCTTCCGGGTACTTCACTATTTCTGCCCTGACAATATGCTGCCAATTCCGTACAACATAAACAAGATGAAGAAGAAAGCAGGGGGCAGGGAAAAGAAAAGAAAGAAAAAATGGAAAGTATGTTCAATGGCTGAAAACAGAAGGGAATACCAAAGCAGAAAAAGAAACAAACACATAAATTTAAACACGTCACAGAAAAAAAAAAAAAACTTATGCATATAAAAGGAAAGAAAATGAATGAAGATCCATGAAACACTCCTCTTTGCAACTCTAGTTAATTATTGAAACAGGTCTACTGAACCGCCCAGACAAGTTGGGAGTTCTATTTTTGGTATCACAATGACACATTGTACCTATAAGGCCCAGAATTTCAGAGGACAAAAAAGAATTACAAGGCTTTTCTATACTAAAGTACAGTAACAGTACTTAATTCCATCTTCTTCAACAAATATTACTGCAGATCTATGTGCCAGTCACTCTCTACTGGGAATGCACAGGTGAATTACACAGGCTTTGTTCACTTGGTGTTCTGCACTAAATGAGAAGAGAAACATGTACACAGCTAGTTGCCATACAAGGTAAGAGCTTTACTAGTGGACTTATAACATGTTGTAGAAATACAGGCGGGAGGAGTAATTCTCTTTGAAGGTGGGGAGCAGACACATAAATCTGGGGAAGCAATGTGCCACTTATAAATGTCCCAGATTTATGGACTTATTAATATATAATGCTTGTCAAAGACTTCTTCTTGATGTTCATTGCCTCGTCCCACACAACCCTCACCTCCACACTTACAAATTCCATATAGAAATAAACAATTTCGAAACACACTTTTCTATCATTCCAGAAGAAGTCCTGACATACAGTATTTAAGCATAATAACTACTGTTTCAAATATCTAAAGGAGTTTTGCTAAATAAAAAATCAAAATTGCTTTGACAGGTTTTGGATGGCTCTAACCCTTAGGATGAAAAGGGCATGTATGACAAATATGATAGAGATAACGTGCTCCCCTCAAATTTCTTACACTTGAAATTATCCTCACTTTTTTTCATGATTTCAAATATCGTATTTCTGAAAATCTTTCTTCATATTAGTATATATTAATTAACACATATATAAACACTTGTTAATGTGGGTAGTTGTTTGTAATAATATTTATAACAAATTAGATAAACAACTGATAATAAATGAAGAGGATTCTATGGTATATTAGCATTGGATGGGCTCGGCTCCAATTCTCTAGCAAGCAGCATTAACTTCTGGACAAGACTCATGATTTACTAGGCATTCAGCCTGATGCTATCAACAGAAGCATTACCAACTGCCACATGAGGTATTAAAGTTGAACACCATTATCTGACCTCCCCAAACCTAACTGTTTCATGACAAACTATGGGTTACAATAAAGAAAAGGGATTTTCATAATCAGTAAGCAACTCATTAATCCTCCAGCATGTCGGTTTAAACCCTATTTTATAAACACAACCAGGTTACTGACCTGTGGTCAAGACATTTTGGTTGAAGTACTGACTAACATAAATGACTTGGATTTTCACCATTAATTTTCATCAAATTAGTGAAGAACTAACAAGGCAACATCTTTCTTGGAGGCCTTGGCTGTCTGACATAAAGCTTTGTACAAAGTTTCTGAACTGGAAGTTAGACTAAGGCCCTACAGATTCAAAACTTTGCTTTCTATGAGGAGAAAAACAAAATTTCCATGCCATAAACTTCAGAGTCGGTGCTTTCATACTCATCAGCTTGTTTACAAGCCATTCATTGATGTTTTCAGAGAAAATGTTACCTACAAAACACCAAATTTTACTTGTGGAGCCACAAAGTACACTCTGCTATTATTCTCTGCTATTAATTAACGGAGTAAAAATAAAGAAATAGCCCTAAGAGGAAAGAAGCTGTGTAGCTGAACACCGGCTTAACCCGTACTTTGTCAGAGTACTTACTTGTGAGTGGATATGAGAAATGGAAACGGCAGCTATGCCGAGGGTAAGCAAGAACGCAACCCAGGCGCTGGGCAGGAACTTGTAAAGAGTATAGATGCAGTCTTGCGAGGACACTAACGATCAATTTGCCAATTCTGCAATGGTGTTTTAATCCAGATAGTAACACGTTTGCCATTGCAAAAGTTGTAGTTTGTCATGTTCAGGATATGGAGTAAACATACCTTGAAGGCTTAAAACACTTGTCACTATTGCTCAAAGTTAACCACTATTTTAGATATTGAAGACGTTCAGAAAAATAATACATAATCTCTCTTTCCGAGATGTGTAAGAGTCTAGCATGGAATACAGAGATGTAAACTATTAAAGAATATTATGATTGATACATATTCAAAGTGCAACAAAATTATAGATTACCACTTAAATATGGTTATAGCATTTTTTAAAAAATATTTTATTTATTTATCAGAGAGAGAGAGAGAGAGAGACTGCACAAGCAGTGTGAATGGCAGGCAGAGGGAGAAGCAGGTTCCCCACTGGGCAAGGAGCCCAGTGCAGGACTCGATCCCAGGATTCTGAGATCATGACCTGACCTGAAGGCAGACATTCAACCAACTGAGCCACCCAGGCATCCTGGTATAGCATTTTTTTAAAGCATGGAACTTTGTACACAGTAGAAACTTAAAGGAAACTACTTTTCTTTTTCTTGAATATAATGTGCCCTTAGATGCTCTCAGGAACTTTCATCACTTAGGGTGTAAGTTACTTTACCATTTTGGTGTTCACAATCTCCTGATCTAAAAACACAAGGTTTATTTATGTGGTCTTTAAAGTCCCACCTATAGATCTTGAAACTACATGAAAAAAATCACTTTGAAGGTGAGGAGGAAAAGAAAAATATGGGATGATAAGGAAATCCATTAAGCAATGTTCAGTACTGAGGATTAAAATAGTATGTATAAAGCGAGTAAATATGTTCTGCAAGGAAGACAAGTGATGTTTAAGATAAGGAAAGAATCTCACTGCAGTTTTTGTAAACAGATTGAAAAAAATGATAAAGATTAACATCTAGGCAAGAAGAATCTAAGTTCCTTGTATCTCCTTAAGGAAGATCAATATTCAGAAAAGCTAAAGAGAGGGACGCTAGGATAAGGGGTTAAATGGGCACTTCAGTTGTACAGTTACGTGCATGCACTACCACGCTAGATGTGTTCATGTGTAGTACATGTATATATATACATACGTGTGTGTGTGTGTGTGTGTGTGTTTTAGCATTTTTTTAGCAAGTTTACTATCTCAGACATAAGAGAAAAAAAAAATTTTTTTTGAGAAACTAATGCTTACCAAGTTCAAACCAAACAGAAATTCATAGTTTATAAACTGGAAAGTGAAAATGTCCAGGCTTAAAAATGTATTAAGGACTCTTGGGATGCCTGGGTGGCTCAGCTGGTTAAGCACCAACCTGCCTTTGGCTCAGGTCACGATCCCAGGGTCCTAGGTTTGAGTCCCACATCAAGCTCCTTGTTCAGCAGGGAGCCTGCTTCTCCCTCTGCCTGCCATTCTCCCTGAAAAGTTGAACGCTACACCTTTGAGAGAATACCAACTGGAAATTCATTTTTTCCCTAAAGGTCTGACTACTTTGTAAACAAACAAACAAAAAAACTTGAACAATATGGGAAATAAGGACATTTGTTAACAACCAGTCCTGGCTTTTACACTATCTAAGAAGAGAATAGTTGGGAAAAAAAGAGTACAGATAAATGATACAAATGCAACTATTGCTTAAATTGGGAACTGTGGACAAGGCATCTAGAGTGCATAAGTGTTTAAATAGCTGTCTGCCCCAACTTGTTCTGGGAGCTCCATGAGGACAAGGACTTTCATATATTATTCTCTGGATCCACAGATTCTACTGCAGCCCCTGGTATGAAGTAGACCAGCAAAGAACGTCTGCTGTATTAATGAACCGTGTTCCCTTTCCTTCCTCCCTTTTCCTCTTCCTCTTCTTTACAAAGCTTGCAAAATATGCTGGTAAGTCATTTTATAGAACTCCCTAAGAGGAACAAACTACGTTAGAAGAACTAAAATAGCAGAATCTTTTAAAATAATCACTAAATGGAACCAAGACCATAACCTGATTATAAAAGTTTTTTGTTTTTGTTTTTTTTAAGATCACTCATACTTTTTTTTTAAAGGTTTTATTTATTGATTTGATAGACAGATTACAAATAGGCACAGAGGCAGGCAGAGAGAGAGAGAAGCAGGCTCCCCACTGAGCAGAGAGCCCGATGCAGGGCTCAATCCCAGAACCCTGAGATCACGACCCAAGCTGAAGGCAGTGGTTTAACCCACTGAGCCACCCAGGTGCCCGTATAACCTGATTATAAATACCTATGTCACAAACTGAATTACTATAGCGTCAGTTTCCATGTGTCTGGTCAGTCTACCAACTAGCTCCTTCTCCAGAAAATAAAACACTTCAAAACGAAACACTTCAAATGTTACACCAAATTCCCTCAGGAATCATTCAAAAAACACAGAAAACAAGTGTGCATTCTCCTTCCCTCTTTGTCTTGCCTCCCTGCCCCACTTCTTTTTCTCTCCCCCTCTTTCACTTACCAGTTAGAACGGCCAACATCAAGAATAAACAGATAAATGTTGGGGAGAATGTGAAGAAAAGCAAACACTTTTGCACCACTGGTGGGAACGTACACTGGTGCAGCCACTATGGAAAACTGTGGCGGTTCCCCCTCAAATTAAAAACAAAACTACCATATGATCTTGCAATTCTATTTCCAGGTATTTAGCCAAAGAAAATAAAAACACTAACTTGAAGATATATGCACTCCCATGTTCACTGCAACATTATTTACAACAGCCCAAGATATACAAACAACCTAAGTGTCCAACAATAGATGGAAGAATAAGAAAAGGTCTAGTACATATAGGAGTGAGTACCTGGGTGGCTCAATCTGTTGAGCGTCCGAGTCCTAGTTTCAGCTCAAGCTATGATCTCATAGGTCGTGATCTAATGGGTCATGGGATCGAACCCCATGCCAGCGTCTGCACTCAGCATGAAGCCTGCACAAGACTCCCTCTCCCTCTCCTTCCAACCTTCTCCCCACATGAGCACACATGTACTCTCTCTAGAATGAATACATAAATCTTCTTAAAAATATAGTGTATATATATATAAAATGGAGGGTTACTCAGCCATGAGAGAGGAAGACATTCTGTCATTTGTGACAACATGGGTGGACCCTGAGCATGTTATGCTAAGTGACAGATGTCAGATAAAGACAAGCACTGTGTGATATCACTTATATGTGGAATTTTAAAAGGCCAAACTTATAAAAGAGAATAAAATGGTAGCTGCCAGAGATCAGGGCTGGGAAGGATGAAGAAATGTTGTTTAAGGGTACAAATTTAAAACAAATAGTAAATAAACCCTAGAGATACAATACACAGTGCAGTGAAAATAAACAACAATATTGTATTATAATCATCAAACGTGTTAAGAAACTAGAACTTAATTACTCAAACAGCTAAACAGAAAAGATAACGATGTAATGTGACAGAGGTGTTAATTATCACTACAATGACAATCATATTACAATATATAAATGTATCAAATTAACATGCAGTATACCTTAAGTTTATGTTTATCCAATGTGATATGCCAAATAGATTTCAATTAAAAAAAGAAATAACTGTGCTCAACATGACTTGCTGGCTTGGACGTAGGTCCTTAAAAACCTCTTTTTAAAATCTGAACTTTCAAAAATGTTTCCACAGGGAAATGTTGTCAATTGTAAAATCAATAATTTAACTGGCAAAAGCACCAAATTAATCAGATTCAGAAAAGAACGGGGCTTCTCTACACAAAGGATTCTGGCAAACATTAACAAAAGAGGGTTCTAGTACAGTGAACTCATCTTCAGATGAATGGATTCAAAGTAAACCACACCGACAAACCGAAGACTGGAAATAGCGTCATTGCCTAATAAACAAGATGAGGTGCACTAAAAAGGTAAAGTATACAGGAAGGGCAGAGAGCTATGCAATTAACACATCTGAGTAAGTGCTGAAATAAATGTCTTTTGAAAAATGATAAATAAAAAGAGATTTCCAGAGTTTCAAATATTGTTATCAAGTCCTAGAAACAGTCACATCAGCATAAAAATTTTCAATTGGTATTTGCTTTAAGACAGACATACACACACACACACACAGAGATTTACCATGAAAATAAGACCAGGAACACTGAGAAAATTAAAGAAAATATAAGGATGGGAAAAGACAATTATACCTTTTTAGCTAAATGGGATGGGCACAGAGTAGATGGGATTGAGGGAAAATGTAATTTATCTGTTGCTTCTCAGCAAACCAAAAACTTACCTTTAAACTCTAGGATCTTACTCTGATTTTTCATTCTATCAAACATATGAATTGGTGTACTATTATGGTGGTATTTTTAAATGCTTGTTAGTATTCACATTTATTTATTAGTGTAGGGACTGCCTTTATAATTAATACCATTATTAAATTGTGTATTAAATTAACAATAAAATAACATCAAGAACTGGTCTTATTACAAGAGGGGATGTTTTAGAAGAACAAAGAACACAGACTCAAAGAAAAAATAATGTTTTACCAAAGAGAACGTGCAGGATGCCAAATGGAGTAAACTCTAAGACAAAACTTAAATAAACTGTTGGGACTTTGTATGAAATATAAAAAGAATATGGTAGTATAGTAATCCTGGAAGAACTTAAATAAAGAAGTACAAAACAATATGATCAGCATCTTAACCCATTATTTAACTACTGATTAAATGTGTATTATATTAATCTCAATTTTAGGACAAAATGAAGTTTCAAGGGTATCATAATTGAACAAAAAGTTAACATCTTCCATCTTCTACACTAAACACTGATTCACTCATACACACAATTTATTCCTAAGGCTTTTAGGGATATGTACAGAGGGTGTATAAATGATAAAGGAGTCAGTGGTGAAATTAATGTCTTTAGGAAATAAATAGTTTTTTAAAAATAAAAGTTCAATATAATCACCTGTGACTGTTCTATTTCTGCTTTGTTTAATTTGATTCCAAGGATTTCAGCAGCAACTTTCTGAAAACACAGGAAGACCTACATAACAAAAATAGGTTTAAATGATTTAAAACAGGCATGCTTAAGTTAATGTCAAATAAATTGAACTTTCTAAAAAATGATAAACATCAAGAATTGTGAAAATATGATGTACCAAGTTATTCAAAAAATAGCTCTGTCAAATGCAATAACATTTTAAGTATAATAATTTTAAAATGATTAAATCACAATTTGAAAATCATGCAATTCACTAAACATAAAGATATTTATCCCTAAAAATTTACATTTAAAATTTTTTTATTTTATTTTGTATTTTATTTATTTGAGAGAGAGAGATCACAAGCAGGAAGAGGGACAGAGGGAGAAGCAAATTCCCCACTAAGCCCGACAACACAGGGCTGGATCCCAGGACCCGGGGATCATGACCTGAGCCAAAGACAGCTGCTTAATCAACTCAGGTACCACCTCAGGCACCCCTACATTTAAAAAATTTTAACAAAAGAGAATTAATTACAGATACTACATTAAAAAAAAAAAGACAACTAGCATAGCAAACTCCTAAAAGTCCAGGGGAAAACAAATTAGTCTGTACTTTAGTACCAAGGTTTTTCACTGCCAATTCTATATTGGTCTTTTGATCTGGCTTTAGCTTATCTTAAAAGTGCTTAACTTCTAACCCTTTAATAATCTTTGTGGCATTCATTAATTTCAATAAATGAGCCATAGCTCTTGAGCAAAACAATTTAGTAATCTGTATTTTATTGGTTCAGAGTAAAGGAATAGTATACTGTGTTATCCTTAAACAGAAACCAAAAGTACTTTTCCATAAACAGACTTTCATACATACTTAGCATATGCTGAGCTCACTAGGATTCCCAGGACTCCAACCCAGACACTAACTATAATGTTATACTTGTCTTTGTTTCATAAGCGCCTTTTCATATTCTTACCCCTACTTATCTCATGCTTATTGAGTATTTATTGCAACTAATTTTTATTTCTAAAATAAAAGATACATACTTCCAAAAGGCTTATGTCATTTACATCCTAAAAGGGATTATATATGATAGTTCACTCATGGTCAACATTCAAGAAAAATGAGAAAGCTAGCATGATCGGATGGAGAGAAAGTGGGGGATTATGAAGGACAATAAGCAAAGAGATTAAGGGAGTACACATATCACATAAGATCTGGTAAGCTATGGAAATACTTTGACTTTTACTCCGAGTTAAATGGAAGCCATGGGAAGATGGCTTGATGTGACTTCTATTTTAATAGGGTCAATCTGATTCTTATATTGAATATTCTCACTACAGAAGATAAAGGGTACAAAAAGAGGAGCCAGCAAGGACGCTAGTGTAAGAGATGATGGAGGCTTGAACCAAAGTGGTAGCAGTAGAGAGGATAAGAAAGAGTCACCAGATTCTGGATATATCATGAAAGAACAACCAACAGGACTTAGCAATAGACAAATGTGGGGTATGAAAGAAAGAGAGAAGTCAAGAAGGATTCTAAAATTTTCTCCACCTTAGCACTTAGCAGAAGATCCGCCATTTATTGAACTGGGGAAGACTATGGGAGATTTCAGGAGAGACTATCAAGAGTTTAGTTCTGAACCTGGATAAGACTAGGGCTGCTTATTAGGCATGTAAGTGGAGATGCTGGGCAGGCTGCAGTTCAGGGAAGAGGTCTGGTTAAAGCCCTGAGGCTAAATGAGGTCACTGGGGAGTAAGTTTAGAGAAAGGTACCAAGGACTGAGCCCTAAGGCACTCCAATATTCAGAAGATGGAGTGAGAGGGAATCAGCAAAAGGAAATGAGAGAGTAGCTAGTGAGGTGAGAGTAAACCAGGGGGTGTAGTATCCTGGAAGGTAAGTGAGGAAAGTATTTCAAAGAAGAAAGAGTGATTGACTATTCTATATGCCTCAACTAAGTAAGATGAGGACTAAGAACTGACCACTGCATTTAGCAAAAATGAGGTCGTTGGTGATTAGAATAACAGTAGTATGGGTGAAATACTGGGTGAAAAAGTCCAGGTGAAACTATTCAAGAGAAACTACAAAGAGAAAACTGGAGACAACTCTTTCAAAACACATTCCACTGGAACTAGGGGAAAGAAAAAAGGCAACAGTTAGAGAAAACTGTGGGATTCCTTATTTTTAAAATTAGGTAAGTCATAGCATTTTCTGTGATGATAGAATAATCCAGTAGACAGAAAAAAAAAAAAAGTGATGATACAGGACGGAGAGAGAATTGCTGAGCAATCAATGTCCATTCCTAGGCCAAGAGAAATGGGACTAATGCACAATGCAGGAGTGGGCCCTAACCAGGAGCATGGATGGTTTTGTCCTTCAGTAACCAGACAGAAGACAGAAGATATGGGAGCAAGGAGAATGGGAGCAAATGTGGTGGCAAGACTATGCAGTTATCTTCTGTTGACTTCAGATTTCTATAGAATAGAAAACAAGGTCATCAGCTCAGAGAATGGATGAGGAAATGTTGAAGATCTGAAAAGAGAAGAGAAGTTATGAAAACAGTCATCAAGGTGAGAGGGAGTGATGTTGGCTTATGGACATGGGGTAAAACCACTGAGCAGCATTAAGGCCCCCCCTTCAGGCTAGTGATTGTGAATTTTAAGTGAAACCTCCAGCATGCCTCTGTTTCTCTCTGATCACGTTCAAATACCTGGGTGCTGCCACAAAACAGCAGGAGCTTGGTTTAAACCAGAGTTAAGGTTTAGACAAGTGAAACTGAGAAAGTCAAAGCGAGGAAAGGGAATTGAGGGTATACATATGGCAATGATTTTTTTTTAAGATTTTATTTATTTACTTGACAGAGAGAGAGAGAGAGATTACAAGTAGGTAGAGAGGAGGCAGAGAGAGAGAGGGGGAAGCAGGCTCCCTGTTGAGCAGAGAGCCCAATGTGGGGCTTGATCCCAGGACCCTGAGATCATGACCTGAGCCGAAGGCAGAGGCTTAACCCACTGAGCCACCCAGGCGCCCCTACATATGGCAATGATTTTGATTGGCCAAGAGATTTAAGTTAGGAAAACAGGAAAATGAGGACATGAAAGGAGGTTGGGGACATTAAAAAGATGTTAAGATGTGCATCTAGCAGGTTCTGCCAGGACTGCAGATTGTCTGGACTAGGGCATTCAGAGGTATGAGCTGGAAAGACAGGAGGGTGGTCAGTGATTAGGATGTCTGACATTGAGATGTTGTGATCTGTAATGACAAAGCCTAGGAGTGAGTGGCTAAGGTGGGGTGGAGGACAAACAAAAATACTGGAATCACTAAGAATTACAACAAAGGTAATATCAGAGAAAGTACAGTCAGGAGCTCAACCCCCCAGGTGATGAGGAAAATAAGCTGAAGATGGGGATGACTGAAGTCTCAAAGTGATTCCACAAGAATAAACCATTTCAAAGTTGCATTTCAAAGGAAAATAACAAGGATTTTTAAGAATGGCTCAACATAAGTACCAAAAAATATGGAGTGGTTAAACACAAGGTAAATTACTGGAAGTTGAAATAGTTCTAGGGGCACTTAGGTAGCTCAATGGGTTAAGCTTCCGACCCTTGATTTCAGCGCAGGTCATGATCTCAGGACTGTGAGACTGAGCCCTACATCAGGCTCCACACTGGGCATGGAGCCTGCTTAAGATTCTCCCTCTCCCTCTACCCCTTCCTGCCCACTCACATGTTCATTCACTCTCTCCCTCTCAAAAATAATAAAAAATTATTAAATAAAATAAAATAATTCAAAAATGACAGAAGATCCTTAGGAAGATAAGTGAGGGTAGAAGCCCAATCCATGTATTTATCAAGGAGTACTGATTTTACACATTTTTGAATGGCATGTGTGGGTATGTGCCCATGTTTGCATTATCTTGGAGGAAAGTTCTGAAAATAATCAGAAAATAAATAGGTAATGAAATTTTTAAAAGTTCAACCTTGATAGTAATCAAAGAAATTCAAGCACCAAGGTACCTTTTTTTTTCTTATTTTTGGCCTACCAAATTAACATAGATTTAAAAGTAAATTTAAAAATCCTGGATGTTAAAAAAACACCACAGTGAAATAGCACTAATACAATGTTGGCAGTAGGATGGATTATTAAATCTACTTAAATCTAATGGATTATTAAATCTCTTTAATAGTATCAAATGACATGGTCAAATTTTCTGCTCACAAATATATTAAATAAAACATTAAAACACCAAGTTATTTCTATATTTATGATCTTAATTTTTAACTAAATTTTTAGTGCAGTTAATAACTCTGGACGGTCACTACTTAGGTTTACAAATCCTATCCCCACCACTCATTAGCTGTGTACCCTGGACCCCCCTTACATAAACTGTCTAGGACTCCTCTATAGCACAGACATAATGGGAGAAGCACAACGCAAGTCACAAAGCAAGCATTCAGTGAATGCAATTCACTAGCAGCAACAGCATGAGCATTTGGGAGCATCAGAAAACTATAAGGAATCACAGGAGGTTGTGAATGGTAATCTCTGGATGCTGAGATAGTGGGTGATTTTTATGTTCTTTTTTTTTTTTTGGATATATGTTCTTTTTCTCTCATACTTTTAAATTCCCTAAAATAACCATAAACTTAGGTTAAATGAATTATAAATGTAATATAAACAGAATAAACATTTTATCTATTTTATGTCTTCAATAGGAATTAATTTATTCCAAAAGTTAAGCCTAGGAAGTGTACTTCCTGTGAATACTATTACTAAAAAAGATCGCTCATAATATTCAATATTCATTATTTTACTTACAGAGTCTCCTGTCTTTGCTGAGACAAAGTGGCTACTAAAACCATTTTCCTGGCAAAACCGTAAGTGTTTTTCAGGTTTTACTGTTCGCATATGTTCCAAATCAACTAGAAAAGTAAACAAAAACAGAGAATAAAACTCAGTATCTGAATCAAACAATACATTAACATGTTTAAATTTGACTTACTTTCCAAAATTATTTCCCAGCTTAGACACTAGCTGTGTCACCTTGAGCAATTCTTTAACCTTTTTATGCTTGAGTCTATAAAGCTAAAAACTGAGACTAACCATGTATATATATACATGTAATATATATATACGTGTGTGTATACACACACACACACACACACACACACACACACACACACACCTACCTTATGTAGAGTTATTTGAGAGTGAATGCATCGATGATGCACAATGACCAGCACATAAGAAGTGCTTGAAAAATGAAAGCTATCATTCTTATTACCTACAGCTTCAAGGCACATTGATGAGACCCAAAAAAAGACCTACTTAGCATAACATGTTTAAACATAATGATTATGGTTGACACTTGAACATCGTGGGTTTGAACTTAGATGTGGATTTTTACAGTACAGCACTATAAAAGTATTTTCTCTTGCTTGTGATTTTCTTAACAGCATTCTTTTCTCTGCCTGATTTTATTGTAAGAATATAGTATATAATACAAACTTGTGTTAATTGACTGTTTATGCTATCAGTAAATCTAGGCAATAGTGAGCTGTTTGTGGTTATGTTTCAGGGAGCCAAAGTTATACATGGATTTGACTATGCAGGGAATTGGCACTCCAAACCCCCATGTTGTTCAAGGGTCAACTGTAACTGAAAGATGCACTTACCCAAGCATATTTAGTTTGAAACAATTTAATTGCTTTAATAATTACAATAGTTCTGCAATCTCTATAAACTTTAATGTTAACACAAATACAGAATTAATTTTATGCCAAAAGGTAGCAATATTTTGTTGCATGCTTACTTTATTTGAAACCATGGTTTAATTTCACAAAGATACATCTCAGTTGCTTTCCAAACCTAAAGTATACATTTTGAAAGCACTCAGTAAGGGATAAAGCACCTATACCTTAAAGCACCTATACCTTGAATAGGTATAGGTGCTTTAAAGCAAAGCACGGTACTCATGGCCAATACTGGTTTTATCCAGCACAGTCTATTTTTTCAAATGTGATCCTTTATTGGACAGTTTCTCTTTTTACAACACTACAGACCCTATAAGGGTGTTGACTCAATGCCGTCAAATTATAAGGCAAATATATTTGCAGGATTTAAGGACAACTAGGCTCTTTGAGTCAATATAGGAAAAAAAAACTTGAACTGATTTCCTGAGGAAGGGACCCAACTGACTTGTAAAAAGTTGTAAATTTGTAAATCTACTAAGCCTACATAATAGTGGCAATTGATTATCAACTAAAAAATGTTCTCATACTACATAAAAGGCTTTACTTAAAATTATACTGAAGGTCTTTAGTTTGCAGGCTCAAAAGATCTTTCTCTAGGAGATTTTTGATCTAGTGGGGGATTTCTGAGTCTCATTTATATTGCTTTGCTTGGATAATATGGAGCTTTTTTCTTTTCTGGCCACAGGTTGTTGTTCCTTAAACATCACTGAGACCTTATTTACAAGAACAAGCCAAAAAATATCCAGATACCATAGGCATCAATTTGTAGAAGACTAAAATACTAAGCTATTAGCACTGACATTTATACATCTAGTTTATCATAATAGTGAGGCTAAAATGCTTTCCTAATTCAACATGAGTAAGAACAAGTCATGTCACTAAGAAAATTAACCAATGTGGGGCACCTGGGTGGCTCAGTGGGTTAAGCCGTTGCCTTCGGCTCAGGTCATGATCTCGGGGTCCTGGGATCGAGTCCCGCATCAGGCTCTCTGCTCAGCAGGGAGCCTGCTTCCCTCTCTCTCTCTGCCTGCCTCTCCATCTACTTGTGATTTCTCTCTGTCAAATAAATAAATAAAATCTTTAAAAAAAAAAAAGAAAATTAACCAATGAAATCACTGTCCAATTAAAAATAAAAACAAACACATAGTTTGTCATTTAATATATGTGTGTATTCATCTTTTTGAATGGAATAGTCTATCATTGTTCCATTTTTTCTTTCTTGTTTTTCCTCTTTCCTCCTGTCCACCAACAACCTAACTACCACATTCACTTACTTATAGCACTGGGGAATTTATTACCCAAGCAAAAGGTTTTCCCTAATAAAGATAACCATGATGGGGCACCTGGGTGGCTCAGTCAGCTGAGTGTCCAACTCTTGGTTTCAGCTCAGGATCATGAGATCAAGCCCCACGGCAGGCTCGGAGCTCAGCAGGGAGTCTGCTTGAGATTTTCTCCCTCTCCCTATGCCCCTCCCCCAGTTCACACTCTATCTCTCTAAAATAAATAAATATTAAAAAAAAAAAAAAGACGATACCCTTGAGAAACTAGTACTATCGCTGATCAACTGAAAACAACAACATTTATGCATCAAACACTTATTAAGTACCTATTATATACCAACTAGTAGGTTAAGCAATAAGAACCCAAAGATGGAAAAGATACAATCCTGGTCCTAAAAAAGTTATCATCCATACTTTAGGAGCATAAAAGATCATCAGCAATTGAAGCAGTTATAATTGAGAGTCTGACAAAGGAGACAGCAGATAGAGAATAGGCCCTCCCAGAACTTTACCACAATGTTTTCCTCTGCTCTGTTAAAATTTAGTGGGCAATGTTTAAGAGGACTCAGTTACTAGAATTCTTAACTCTAAATGATCCAGAAATGTATATTCTGAAGATAAAGTTATAGTGAGACACTGGAAAATCTTTCCTTTTTTCACTTTTAAGATCATCCTTAAAAATATTATCCAGTGACAATGCATACATGTGGTAATACTCTCATATATGTGATAACATTCTATCATATAAGTGGTAACACTCACTGCTTTAATTGCCTTTATGTCCTTCAGTGAACCACACCATCTGCAGCCCAGTTTCTTTTAGCTCTGCTTTCTTCCCCGATTTTTTTTCCTTAAGATTTTTACAGTAGCTTCCTCAGTGGCTTCTCTGCTTTACATTTGACTCTCTGTAGTTTATTCTCAGCAAAGCAACCCAAATTAACCTTTTAAAACGCCAGATTACTTTTTGTTTGTTTGTTTGTGTTCTTCACAATCCCCCAGTAACTTCCCATCTCTTTTACAGTGGCCTATGCACCCTGTGTGATCTGGTTTCTGGCTTTTTAAACCTCATTTACACTGTTTCCCTTTTTTTGCTAACTCATTTCAGCCATCCTGGCTGGCCTCCTGTTTTTCTCTTACTACTAAGTGTAATCTTCCTTTAGGGTCTTTGCACTTACAATTGTCTCTGATTATGTATTTTTCCTGTTAGTCTCTTTATCAAACTGTAAGCTCCTTGTATCTGTAGCACCCAGGACAGTGCCTGGCCAAATAGGCCCCCAACAGAAAAGACAAGTATGTACGTACATTACACGGCAGAAGTTTAAAACTTTTTTCAAGGAAGATATTAAAAATACAGGAATTTTATTGATGTGGAAGCATCTCAGAAACTAAAAAAGGATCGAAACTAGGGTCTACAAATGGGAGGTCAGAGCTGTATAGGATAAGAATGCAAAAGATAAACCAATGATATTAATACCCTAGGTTTTCTTGTGTAGGGAACATAAGTGAGGACAAAAAGCACAAAGATTAAAAAATTCTAAGTCTACATTAGACAGACAAGAAAATCCAAATTTTTTATTGTCAAAACCAACTATGCAAAATAAAAAAAAAAATTATGTGGCTCATTCATCCTGACTTGTATATTAAAATGGAAAAGGGGAAAAAACATTGTCAAGACACTAAGACTATCTGTCATGTTCCTAAAATCACATGAAATAGAAGTCGTATGAGAAGCCTAATTTTGGTTAACAACCTTAATTTTGACAAAACTTAGAAAGCTATTAGAAAGAACCACCTAGAGTCAAGATGGCGGAGAAGTAGCAGGCTGAGACTACTTCAGGTAGCAGGAGATCAGCTACATAGCTTATCTAAAGATTGCAAACACCTACAAATCCAATGGCAGATGGACGAGAAGAAGAACAGCAACTCTAGAAACAGAAAATCAACCACTTTCTGAAAGGTAGGACTGGCGGAGAAGTGAATCCAAAGCGACGAGAAGATAGATGGCGGGGGGGGGGGGGCTCCCAGCAAGTGGCGGAGCAATGGAGCACAAAATCAGGACTTTTAAAAGTCTGTTCCACTGAGTGACTTCGCTCCAGAGGCTAAACCGGGGTGAAGCCCACGCGGGGTCAGCGTGACCTCAGGTCCCGCAAGGTCACAGAAGGTTTGGGGGTGTCTGAGTGTCACAGAGCTTACAGGTATTCGAACGGGGAAGCCGGCTACAGAGACAGAGCCGAGGAGTGAGCTCCCAGCTCAGGGTTACCTTGAACTGGTCGCAGGCTCGGTGAGCTCGGAGCGCAGCTGGAGGCCAAGGAGACGGGAGTAATTGGGCGCTGTTCTCTGAGGGTGCACTGAGGAGTGAGGCCCCGGGCTCTGGGCTCCCCCGGGGCAGAGACTGGGAGGCCGCCATTTTCATTCCCGTCCTCCGGAACTCTACGGAAAGTGCTCAGGGAACAAAAGCTCCAGAAAGCAAACCCAAGTGGATTACTCAGCACAGCCCAGCCCAGCCCCTGGTAAGGGCAGTGTAATTCCGCCTGGGGCAAAGACTCTTGAGAATCACTACAACAGGCCCCTCCCCCAGAAGAATGAGAAATCGAGCCAGGACCAAGTTCACCTACCAAGGAGCGCAGTTTCAATACCAAGGAGAGCAGCTGAATTCCAGAAGAGGAGAAAGCAAAGCACAGAACTCATGGATTTCACCCATGATTCTTTAGTCTTGCAGTTAATTTTTTTTTCTTTTTCAATTTTTTTCTCTTCTTCTGCTAATTTTTTTTAACTTTTACCTTTTCTTTTTTTAATGTTTTTTAACTAGTTTATCTAATATATATATTTTTTTTTTCTTTATTATACTTTTTCTTTATTCGTTTTCTTTTTTTAATTGTTTCTTTTCTTTTTTTTTTCTCTTTCTGAACCTCTTTTTATCCCCTTTCTCCCCCCCCTCACAATTTGGGATCTCCTCTGATTGGTTAAAGCATATTATCCTGGGGTTGTTGCCACCCTTTTAGTATTTTACTTGCACCTTCATATACTCTTATCTGGACAAAATGACAAGGTGGAAAAATTCACCACAAAATAAAAGAACAAGAGGCATTACCAAAGGCTAGGGACCTAATCAATACAGACATTGTTAATATGTCAGATCTAGAGTTGAGAATGATGATTCTCAAGGTTCTAGCTGGGCTCGAAAAACACATGGAAGATATTAGAGAAACCCTCTCAGGAGAGATAAAAGCCCTTTCTGGAGAAATAAAAGAACTAAAATCTAACCAAGTTGAAATCAAAAAAGCTATTAATGAAGTGCAATCAAAAATGGAGGCTCTCACTGCTACGATAAATGAGGCAGAAGAAAGAATTAGCAATATAGAAGACCAAATGATAGAGAATAAAGCTGAGCAAAAGAGGGACAAACAGCTACTGGACCACGAGGAGAGAATTCGAGAGATAAGTGACACCATAAAATGGTATCACTTATTCTAAACAACATTAGAATAATTGGGATTCCAGAAGAAAGAGAGAAAGATTCCAGAAAAAGAGAGGGGAGCAGAAGGTATACTGGAGAGAATTATTGGAGAGAATTTCCCCAATATGGCAAAGGGGACAAACATCAAAATTCAGGAGGTGCAGAGAACCCACCTCAAAATCAATGTGATAAAAAAGAATAGGTCCACACCCCGTCACCTAATAGTAAAATTTACAAGTCTTAGTGACAAAAGAGAAAATCCGGAAAGCAGCCCTGGAAAAGAAGTCTGTAACATACAATGGTAAAAATATTAGATTGGCAGCAGACTTATCCACAGAGACCTGGCAGGCCAGAAAGAGCTGGCATGATATATTCAGAGCACTAAATGAGAAAAACATGAAGCCAAGAATACTATATCCAGCTAGGCTATCATTGAAAATAGAAGGAGAGATTAAAAGCTTCCAGGACAAATAAAAACTGAAAGAATTTGCAAACACCAAACCAGCTCTAGAGCAAATATTGAAAGGGGTCCTCTAAGCAAAAAGAGACCCTAAAAGTAGTAGATCAGAAAGGAACAGAGACAATACAGTAACAGTCACCTTACAGGCAATACAATGGCACTAAATCATATCTCTCAATAGTTACCCTGACTGTTAATGGGCTAAATGCCCCAATCAAAAGACACAAGGTATCAGAATGGATACAAAAACAAAACCCATCTATATGTTGCCTGCAAGAAAATCATTTTAAACCCAAAGAACCCTCCAGATTTAAAGTGAGGGGGTGGAAAAGAATTTACCATACTAATGGACATCAGAAGAAAGCAGGAGTGGCAATCCTTATATCAGATCAATTAGATTTTAGGCCAGTCTACGGCCATACCACCCTGAACGCGCCCGATCTCGTCTGATCTCGGAAGCTAAGCAGGGTCGGGCCTGGTTAGTACTTGGATGGGAGATTTTAGGCCAAAGACTATAATAAGAGATGAAGAAGGACACTATATCATACTCAAAGGATCTGTCCAACAAGAAGATCTAACAACTTTAAATATCTATGCCCCCTAACGTGGGAGCAGCCAACAATATAAACCCATAAATAACAAAATCAAAGAAACACATAAAAAATAATACAATAATAGTAGGGGACTTTAACACTCCCCTCACTGAAATGGACAGATCATCCAGGCAAAAGATCAACAAGGAAATAAAGGCTTTAAAGGATACACTGGACCAGATGGACATCACAGATATATTCAGAACATTTCATCCTAAAGCAAAAGAATTCACATTCTTCTCTAGTGCACATGGAACATTCTCCAGAATAGATCACATCCTCGGTCCTAAATCAGGTCTCAACCAGTATCAAAAGATTGGAATCATTCCCTGCATATTTTCAGACCACAATGCTCTAAAGCTAGAACTCAATCACAAAAGGAAATTTGGAAAGAACCCAAATACATGGAGACTAAACAGCATCCTTCTAAGAATGAATGGGTCAACCAGAAAATTAAAGAATTGAAAAAATTCATGGAAACAAATGATAATGAAAACACAACGGTTCAAAATCTGTGGGACACAACAAAGGCAGTCCTGAGAGGAAAATATATAGCGGTACAAGCCTTTCTCAAGAAACAAGAAAGGTCTCAGGTACACAACCTAAACCTACACCTAAAGGAGTTGGAGAAAGAACAAGAAAGAAACCCTAAACCCAGCAGGAGAAGAGAAATCATAAAGATCAGAGCAGAAATCAATGAAATAGAAACCAAAAAAAAAACAATAGAACAAATCAACGAAACTAGGAGCTGGTTCTTTGAAAGAATTAATAAGATTGATAAACCCCTGGCCAGACTTATCAAAAAGAAAAGAGAAAGGACCCAAATAAATAAAATCATGAACGAAAGAGGAGAGATCACAACTAACACCAAAGAAATACAGACAATTATAAGAACATACTATGAGCAACTCTACACCAACAAATTTGACAATCTGGAAGAAATGGATGCATTCCTAGAGACATGTAAACTACCACAACTGAACCAGGAAGAAATAGAAAGCCTGAACAGACCCATAACCAGTAAGGAGATTGAAACAGTCATCAAAAATCTCCAAACAAACAAAAGCCCAGGGCCAGATGGCTTCCTGGGGGAATTCTACCAAACATTTAAAGAAGAACTAATTCCTATTCTCCTGAAACTGTTCCAAAAAATAGAAATGGAAGGAAAACTTCCAAACTCATTTTATGAGGCCAGCATCACCTTGATCCCCAAAACCAGACAAGGACCCCATCAAAAAAGAGAACTACAGACCAATATCCTTGCTGAACACAGATGCGAAAATTCTCACCAAAATACTAGCCAATAGGATTCAACAGTACATTAAAAGGATTATTCACCACGACCAAGTGGGATTTATTCTTGGGCTGCAAGGTTGTTTCAACATCCGCAAATCAATCAATGTGATACAACACATCAATAAAAGAAAGAACAAGAACCATATGATCCTCTCAATAGATGCTGAAAAAGCATTTGACAAAGTACAGCATCCCTTCCTGATCAAAACTCTTCAAAGTGTAAGGATAAAGGGCACATACCTCAATGTTATCAAAGCCATCTATGAAAAACCCACTGCAAATATCATTCTCAATGAAGAAAAACCGAAAGCTTTTCCGCTAAGGTCAGGAACACGGCAAGGATGTCCATTATCACTACTGCTGTTCAACATAGTTCTAGAAGTCCTAGCCTCAGCAATCAGACAACAAAAGGAAATTAAAGACATCCAAATTGGCAAAAAAGAAGTCAAACTATCATTCTTCGCAGATGATATGATGCTATATGTGGAAAACCCAAAAGACTCCACTCCAAAACTGCTAGAACTTGTACAGGAATTCAGTAAAGTGTCAGGATATAAAATCAATGCACAGAAATCAGTTGCATTTCTCTACAGCAACAGTAAGACAGAAGAAAGAGAAATTAAGGAGTCAATCCCATTTACAATTGTACCCAAAACTGTAAGATACCTAGGAATAAACCTAACCAAAGAGGCAAAGAATCTATACTCAGAAAACTATAAAGTACTCATGAAAGAAATTGAGGAAGACACAAAAAAATGGAAAAATGTTCCATGCTCCTGGATTGGAAGAACATTGTGAAAATGTCTATGCTACCTAAAGCAATCTACACATTTAATGCAATTCCTATCAAAATAACACCCATTTTTTTCAAAGAAATGGAACAAAGAACCCTAAAATTTATATGGAACCAGAAAAGACCTCGAATAGCCAAAGGGATATTGAAAAAGAAAGCCGAAGTTGGTGGCATCACAATTCCGGACTTCAAGCTCTATTACAAAGCTGTCATCATCAAGACACCATGGTACTGGCACAAAAACAGACACACAGATCAATGGAACAGAATAGAGAGCCCAGAAATAGACCCTCGGTTAACTCTATGATCAATTAAGCTTCGACAAAACAGGAAAGAATGTCCAATGGAAAAAAGACAGCCTCTTCAATAAATGGTGTTGGGAAAATTGGACAGCGACATGCAGAAAAATGAAATTGGACCATTTCCTTACACCACACACAAAAATAGACTCAAAATGGATGAAGGACCTCAAGGTGAGAAATCCATCAAAATCCTTGAGGAGAACACAGGCAGCAACCTTTTCGACCTCAGCCACAGCAACATCTTCCTAGGAACATCGCCAAAGGCAAGGGAAGCAAGGGCAAAAATGAACTATTGGGATTTCATCAAGATCAAAAACTTTTGCACAGCAAAGGAAACAGTTAACAAAACCAAAAGACAACTGACAGAATGGGAGAAGATATTTGCAAACGACATATCAGATAAAGGGTTAGTGTCCAAAATCTATAAAGAACTTAGCAAAGTCAACACCCAAAGAATAATCCAATCAAGAAATGGGCAGAAGACATGAACAGACATTTCTGCAAAGAAGACATCCAGATGGCCAAAAGACACATGAAACCGTGCTCCATATCACTCGGCATCAGGGAAATACAAATCAAAACCACAATGCGATATCACCTCACACCAGTCAGAATGGCTAAAATCAACAAGTCAGGAAATGACAGATGCTGGCAAGGATGCGGAGAAAGGGGAACCCTCCTACCCTGTTGGTGGGAATGCAAGCTGGTGCAGCCACTCTGGAAAACAGCATGGAGGTTCCTCAAAATGTTGAAAATAGAACTGCCCTATGACCCAGCAATGGCACTACTGGGTATTTACCCTAAAAATACAAACATAGTGATCCAAAGGGGCACGTGCACCCGAATGTTTATAGCAGCAATGTCTACAATAGCCAAACTATGGAAAGAACCTAGATGTCCATCAGCAGAAGAATGATTAAGAAGATGTGGTATATATACACAATGGAATACTATGCAGCCATCGAAAGACATGAAATCTTGCCATTTGCGACAACGTGGATGGAACTAGAGGGTATCAAGCTTAGCGAAATAAGTCACGCAGAGGAAGACAACTATCATATGATCTCCCTGATATGAGGAAGTGGTGATGCAAGATGGGGTTAAGGGGGTAGGAGAAGAATAAATGAAACAAGATGGGATTGGGAGGGAGACAAACCATAAGTGACTCTTAATCTCACAAAACAAACTGAGGGTTGCTGGGGGGAGGAGGGTTAGGGGAAGGGGGGAAAAATTTTTAAAAAGGGAAAAAAATGATGAAAATTAAAAAAAAAAAAAGAACCTGTACAGTTTTTAATGTATTTTTAAAATACAATTTATAATATTTCATATTTTATAATTTAGACTTACAGCAAGAAAGAGACAGCAACAAAAGCATATGTCACGGTTTCATGGAATACTAACAATCCAGTGAGAATTGGTATTTTCTCAGTAACGTAACTAATAATTATGATTGACAGAATGTTAGGCTACCTTAAAGGCCTTTTTAAGAATGTTTTCACATAAACCTATGAAAGCATTGTTCAATCAGTATGCAAAGAAAAGCAAGTGAAAGAAAAAACAGAACTGATGTCTACCTTTCAAATGGCAAAACTAAAAACAAAACAGAACAAAAGAAAAAAAAACAAAAACCCAAAACAACATGAGAACACCCACAGTTGATGGTACTACTAGTTTTTTTAAAAGCAACTTGGAAATCTGTGCTGAACTTTAAAACATTTATACTCCATAACCACATAACTTGGAAGAGTTTATCTTGAAGAAAAAATCAGAGGTGTAGAAAAGTAACAATTATAAATTAAGATCTTCACCACACAGTTATCTGTAGCACAAAAAAATATCAGAAGAAAGATTCATGTCCCAAAAGAGACACAGAGTTAAATTATGGCACAACCACATAATGCAATATACTCTCTGGCCATTAAAAATCACAGACTTAAAGACTATTAACTGAAGTTTTAGTAATGATTTTTTGGGTTTGACACAAAAAGTAAAGACAACAAAATAAAACATAAACAAATGGGACTACATCAAATTCAACTTCTCCACAGCAAAGGAAACCATCAAACAAAATGAAAAGGCAACCTACAGAATGGGAGAAAATATTTGCAAGTCATATATCTGGTAAGGAATTAATATCCAGAATATATGAAGAATTCATACAACTCAATAGTGAAAAAACAAACATTCCAATTATAAAATGGGCAAAGAAACTGGATAGATATTTTTCCAAAGAAGACATACAAATGGCTAACAGGTACCCAAAAAGAAACTCAACATCACTAAACATCCGAGAAATAAAAATTAAAATCACAATGAGATACACCACATCTGCCAGAATAGCTATCATCAAAGAGACAAGAGACAACAAGTGCTGGCCAGAATGTAGAAAAGGGAACCCTTGTGCACTGTTGGTAGAAATGTAAAGAAGCATGGAATATGGAAAAGAGTATGGAGGTTCTTCAAAAAAAAAAAAAAAATCCCACTTCTGGTTATATAACCAAAGGGAATGAAAATAGGATCTTGAAGAATATCAGCATTCCCATGTTCACTCGCCAGGATGGCTGAGTTAGTTAAGCATCCACCTCTTGATTTCAGCTCAAATCATGATCTCACAGTTGTGAGATCAAGTCCCATGTCGGATGTGGAGTCCCAAGTCCCAGGCTGGATGTGGAGCCTGCTTAAGATTCTTTCTCTCCCTCAACCTCTGTCCCTCCCGCCAACTACAAAAAAAAAAAAGAAAAAAAAGGATGTGGTGTACACACACACACACACACACATACATACACATAAACAATGGAGTATTATTCGGCCATGAGAAAGAAGAGAATCTTACCATCTGCAAAAGCATGGATGAAACCTATGGGCATTATGCTAAGTGAAATAAAACAAAGACAAATACTATATGATATAACTTATATGTGGAATCTAAAAAAGCTGACCTCAGAAAAATAGCAAAATGGTGGTTACCAGCAGCTAAGGGCTTGGGGAAATGGGAAGATGTTGGTCAAAGGGTACAAATTTCCAGTTAAAAGATGAGTAAGTTCTGGGATTCTAATATACAGCATTATGCTGTTACGAAAGCAAATCTCAAATGTTACCACCACTAAAAATAAAATGGTAATTATGTGAGGTGATGGAGGTGTCAGCTAATGTCATGGTGATAATCATTTATGCAGTATGTAAGTGTATCAAATAAACAGGTTGTATACCTTAAGTTTATACCACGTTACACATTAATTATATCCTAATAAAGGTGAAAAAAAAAGACTCTTTAAGTGAAATAAACAAGAGTATAGGATGTTAAATTTAAAAGTAGAGTACAAAATTGTGTATTTAATAAAAGTCCTATTTTATAAACATTATAGATATAGGTACATAAATGACAAAAATACACTAAAATTTGGTACATAATTTTTTGAAAGAGTTATATTTATTTATTTCATAAGCAGGAGGACAAGCAACGGGAGGGGCAGAGGCAGAGGGAGAGAAAGAGAATCTCAAGAAGACTCCATAGTGCAGCCCAACACCCTCAATCCCACGACCCTGAGATCATAACCTGAGCCAAAATCAAGAGTCAAATGCTCAACCAACTGAGCCACCTGGGTGCCCTTGTTACACCAATTTTTAAAAATTAAAATTGGGAAGAGTAAAATTTTTAAATGACAGCTTTTATTTTAGACTATCCTTTCAAAGATGTTTTTACATCAAGCAGTCTAGAGATAGTGCCTTCCTCATGGATAAAGCTTAAGTCTGTACACTGTCTGGTATAATAAAGATGGTACCCACCTCTAGAGCAAAGTTCTGAGGTTTACTTGTAACCCATCATAAAGGATTCAGGTTTCCTAAGCTCCTTGGCTGTGATAAAAATCACTGCAGGCATATATCATCTACGTAGGCCCTCTCACACTGCCCTAGTGGAACTTAGGAACAAGGAGAACCAGTGCAAACAGGGCTGACCTTGCCTGCTTGCTGTGATATGAGTAACAAAGTCCTTTATCTCTGACCCAGGATCTCAGGCCTTTTGCCAATGGCCACAGTGGCAGTAGGATAATTTGTTAGCTTGCAAGTAAGGTAAAATCCAAGATCCTTCCCTGTTCTTAACAAAAAGAAGAGTGAAATAGATAAACAATTGATAAGACAGTGAGAGCAGACAGCGGTTTATCAACCTACAGTGCATTTCTCAGCTTGGCTTGTGGTTTGGTATGGCCATAACACTAACTTCTGATCAATGTAATGAAGAAGTGACATGCATCACTACTAGGCCTGACCCATATAAAACTTCCAGGTGTAGGTGCCTGGGTAGCTTCGTCGATTAAGCATCTGCCTTTGGCTCAGGTCATGATCTCAGGGACCTGAGAAGCTCGATCCTCGGATTGAGCCCCGCATGAACTCCCTGCTCAACAGGGAGTCTACTTCTCCCTCATTCTCCCTCCGTGCTTTCAAACAAACAAACAAATTTATTCAAATAGATAAATAAAATAAATAAAATCTAAATTAGTTAATTAATTAAAGTTCATTTAAAAAATGAATAAATAGGGGCACCCGGGTGGCTCAGTGGGTTAAGCCTCTGCCTTCGGCTCAGGTCATGATCTCAGGGTCTGGGATCGAGGCCCACATCGGGCGCTCTGCTCAGCAGGGAGCCTGCTTCCCCCTCTCTCTCTCCACCTGCCTCTCTGCCTAGTTGTGATCTCTGTCTGTCAAATAAATAAATAAAATCTTTTAAAAAATAAGAAATAAAAATTTAAAAAATTAAAAATGAATAAATAAACCTTCTAGGTGTGGTAGTCCTTATTCTCCTGCTTCATGGTAACCAAAGAAGCCATCTGTTGAAAATGGCAGTTCCATAAAGATCTAAGGAGTTTGTATCTGAAAGGGGGATGAACCACTAGTGATAAGCATTACCTGGTTTTGGTCTTTACATAAACAAGAAATAAATTTCTATTGTACTAAGATGGTGAAACTTTAGGAATTGTCTCTTTATAGCATCTAGCATTACCTTAACTAATACAGATTACCTAACTAACATAAAATATAGGTCTACATCATTTTTTTTTAGATTTTTTATTTATTTAGATTATTTATTTATTTATTTATTTATTTATTTGACATAGAGAGATCACAAGTAGGCAGAGAGAGATGGGAGAGAAGCAGGCTCCCTTCTGAGCAGAGAGCCTAATGCGGGACTTGATCCCAGGACCCTGAGATCACAACCTGGGCTGAAGGCAGAGGCCTAATCCACTGAGCCACCCAGGCACCCAAAGATTTTCTTTTAATTTTTTTTTTTTTGAGGATTTTATCTTTTTTAATGCAACCTCTACCCCCAGCTTGGGGACTGAACCCACGACCCTCAGATCAAGAGTCAGAGCTTACTGACTGGGCCAACCAAGGACCCCGGTCTACATCATTCTTGTTAACAATGAACCTCTTCCTGAGTATACACTGAGTCTTGAGTTATTAACTAATGATAACTGAAAGTTATAATTAGCCAAATAACAAAAATCTAAGCACTATAATTTTCTCTTTGATTGGGTTATGTCAATATTCAGTCACAAAATTACATTGAATAATCACAGATTGAGAAGCCTCTTTTGCATTTTTTACTTACTAGTGAAAAAAAATAAAACATGAAATATTGGAGAAATGTCCTTTCTTCTGCCATTCAATGGCTCAAGTAATACATGGAAAATTGTATGAAAACAAAAATGCATTCTTTGTCACTACATTTTGTTGGAAGATACAAGGAAAGATTTTTCAACAATTATCAGGTCATGACCAATCTTGTTTTATTCATATCCCCACTCTCAGATTATTTTAAGAAACTCAAACATATTATATATAACTTCATCCATAAATATTTTAGTATCATGTACCTTATTTTGTTTTGATTTTATTGAGGTTCATAGCTTTGATTTAGAAGCAACAAATCAAAATTTTGTATCCAAAGTTGTCACTTTCATCCTTCATTTGGCCGTGCTAATTCTAATGGAACACTAACTCTATAAATTGATGTGATGGTTCAAAATTTATTCACTAGATAACTTCCAGGATAAAGTGGCCTATATAAAGGCCCAGAGACAGATTTTATAAGTAACAATAAATGATGTTTAATAAAAAGGATTCTAATAAAATTCACATCATATCAAATATCATAAAGAGTTATTGCAAAAAATTTATTCATAGCCCAATAGATTATCTTTGTTACTATTTTATTGATATAAAGTGATGATAGATTACATATGAGAATTAATCTCATATAAGAAATAACTTTTTGGTACTTCTCAATCGTTTATAATAAGGCAAATGAAGAAAAAAAAACTATGGTTCTTCAATAATTCACCAATTTATGTGAATACCTATTTACGTGAAGAGGAAGTAAGACATGGTAAGTAAAAATGCAATCTTCAGAACCAGACTGCCTGGGTTTGGTTTCCTGTTTTATTACCACTTGTGAAATTTTGAACAAATCATTCTCTCTGTATCTTGGTTTTCTCATTTATAAAAGGGGGGCAACAACAGTTCCTACCTCATAATGTTACTATGATAGATAAAATAAATATGTAAAAACCACATACTCAGTAAGTATTAGCTAGTGTTAGTGTGGTTTGTCTATCCATTCGTTTATTCCTGAGTTATTTACCAGCACCACCTAAGTGCTAAGTGCTAGGAAGGCTAAGAGAAACACATATAGAAAGGTATATAGTGGAATTCTAAGACCAAGAGAGCAACAGTATTCTATATAAGATAAGGTGCAACAGGAGAACAGAGAAAGGAAATTTCTAGAACTGCTTAAAGGAAAGATCTCACAGAGAAGATGATGCTTTAGCTAACTACTGAAAGATGAGGAAAAACCCAGTTAGACAACCTTGGGGTAGAGAGGATGTATACTCTTTAACAAAGGAAAATGTGCAAAAGCATCTGGAAGAACCTGGCTTCTAAGAGATGGTGAAATCAGCAGGGCTGAAGCATCAGGATCTTATACTGGGTGCTAAGGAATTCATATTCATACAGGTAACATCTGCACAGCTCCACTTTTTTTTTTTTTAACATTTTATTTATTTGAGAGAGAGAGAGAGTGAATAGGAGGGAAAGGAGAAAATGAAGCCAACTCCATGTTGAGCACAAAGCCATACAGACCCCAAACTCACAACTGTAAGATCATGACATGAGCCAAAACCAAGAGTTGGACACTCAACCAACTGCACCACAGCTGCACTTTTCACCCATCTTACCTTAGCTATTCCAGCTCACCTGAGCAAAAACATCGGCACAAAAAAGAAATCCTTGTGAGTAACATAGGAAAATCCTTCAACCTTCCCTTATTGAATTCAAAGCCCTTCCATTCACTATACAATAGCAACTCCTTGTTTCTAAACTCAAACCATTCAAAAGAATATTACAAATGATAAAAAAAAAGGGGGGGTATACTCCTACAGATTTCATGGATATGGCATTTTTTCTGTTCAGCCATCTTGTATAACTAGTTTTATTCATATCCCCATTATCTATATAACTTTAAAAATAAAAGCCGGCAAGTTTTACACACATGCAGCTGATTGTTTTTCCTCCAAAAGTTGTTACAGTCCTACACGTTAATCAACCTAAAGATGACTCAGATTAACTGTGTAGTCACAAAAATCACAGGTTACCAAAAAAAAAAAAAAAATGTGCTTCTTTGAAAGAAGTAAAACAATACCTTAAGATCCTTAAGATTCATTTATTTAATAAATATAAATACCTATTATGTGTCAAGTACTGTGCTAAGTAAAAGCAATAAAGAACAAAATAAATTAGCCTTAATCTCACAGTAACAAGGGAGAAAGACTGATAAACCAGTAAACACATAAATACACAAGGCAATGAAACAATTTTCATAATCTGAATTTGGGGGGAAGGGCAGATGGAGAGTGATAGGAACCAAGATAGTAATTATGCCAATTTTATATGGTAGCTATGGAAGACCTCTTTGATCTGAGATCTAAAAGATAAGGACAAGCCAACCAGGCTAAGAGGAGACTGGAGGAGAAAAATGTTGCAGTTTCTGGAACAGCTGGGGACAAACCTAACAGAGGAAAATGACCGAGTACAACTGAGAAAAACCAAGAAGCATAATGAGTAAGAGTAGGGGCATGCAGCAGGTATAACATGAGGATTCATATAACCCAAATTCACCAATGCAAAGCCCTTACAGAGTTGTAACCAATGGCACAATGTGATCTTGCATTTCAATAAAACTACTTTGGCTACTATGAAGAAGAAAGATGGGAAAGGGCAAAAACAAACCATTCCAGGACACTTGGAAAGCAATCTAAACTCTGTTTCAAAATTTGCAAATACTTTGGAACCTCGTAACACTCCTGGAAAATAGGTAAAGCATTCATCTAATTCACATCTGAAAAAAACAAGGCTTGGAGTGAATTAACCGAAGTCGTCCCAATGTTAGTCATCAATAGCACCAGAATTAGAACAGAGCCACCAAAAAAAAAAAAAAAAAAAAAGGAACAACAACAAAAAAAAGAACAGAGCCACCTAATTCCAAATCCACCTAGTGTCTTACCAAGAAGAATGAACACCCTCTTTGGGGATGATCACTTAACACTCTAACTTTCATTGAGTCTTAGCTAAAAGAATAAAGACATAAAAACTTTAAATGCTCATCATTATAAAAAAGTGAACTATTTATACCTGGTTATAACTTATTAGTAACTTAAAAGTATTCATTAATAATAATAAATCGTAAAACTGAGCCCATCAGCATTACTAAGATACTCTTTGCCTTAACACTACAAGTTCTTTACAAAGTACTTGCAGCTGTGCAAATTGTGAAATTACATAATGTTTAAAAATGATCCATCAGGATTAGCCCAAATATGACAAGTAAAATACCCTTAATAATGCACTAAATTTGATCTACATGTGCTTATAATATGTATATATTTTGACATCTAAAACATACACTAATACTAATTAGCCAAGTATATGACAACTTCCTTCTTTAAGTCTTATTTGTTTACTGGCATTCAGGTATCCTTATTCAGGGGTCCCACTGCATCTACCTATAGGATTACTGATGTAATCAACAGAAGAGTCTTCAAAGTTATAGTACAAATGTAATAAATAGCTTAAAAACTAGGTATGCCAAATGTGTAATAATCTGACCTACTGATCAGACTAAGTGATGAGAAATCTTAAGATTTTTAAAATCTGAAAAACATTGCAATAGTATCATTTTTGGGGGGGCCTGAGACTTTATGATATTCCTACTTTCCAAAATATTCATTTTTTACATGCTATAAAAACACATTCTGTAATTAATATGACTTTTTCATCAAAATCAGAATGTATTATTGTACATTTTTACAAAAAGGGAAAGTGCTGCATGATGCTAATCTTTATAAATGTTTATTCCCTATCAACAGAAAGAAAGCATTAAAAGGATATTTTGCTCCTCAGTTCATGGCAGAAACATAATATTCTCTGTGAAATGACTGTAAAATATGTCGCTAACTTGAAGAAGTAAAAGCAAAATACAAATAGAGCACTTGTACAGATTTTCGCAGTAATTTTTAGGGTATCAAGGAAACATCTAGAGTGTTGATCTGGTTATACTCAATTCAAACAAACTACTTGTCACATTAACTACCTCCAGGAAGTTACTCCAAACACAAAATAAACTGTTTATGCCCCTACTCAGATAGATAACATGACAGATTGTTATTAGTTGAAGACAGATGAAATACATTAATTTGATTGTGAGCATGTGTTTAATTTTACCTTGCCATGCACACTCTCTAATGCTGTCTTTCTCTGATGACATAATAAATCATACTGTATTAGAAGAATTGCTAATGCCACAAAATAAAAAACGACCAGAACTTGACTTTGACTCTGTAGAATTCTTAAATGAATCTTCCTAAAAAAGAGATGTCCCACAGATAAAGAAAAAGGTATCATCAAAGAAACTACTTTCTAGTTTAAAGTTTCAAACCTCAGTGAAGTTTAACATTTTTCCTGTATATTAGTTTTTATATTTATTTATCAAATGTCCCTTCCTTCCTTTCCTATTTTCTACTGTGTTTTATGTATTTCACCTTATCAATGTGTATAAGCATTTTCTCTAATAAGGACATTTGCCAAATTTGTTCTAAATATTCCTCCCACGTTAGGATTTTCTTTTTAAATGTTTCATGATGCTTTAGACACACAGAAATTAGGATTTTATGAAATCAAGTACACTGAAGTAATGATGTAAGAAGCTCAATATTTAAGCCACGCTTATTTTGTTGTTAACATGCAGCTAAAAACAAAAGCAGGTAAGCACAAAAAAGCACATAATAGCCACTCACAAAAAAACAAAAATATTTTTTAAGCTCCTGAAAGAAATCCAAAGCATAGGGGCACCTGTGTGGGTCAGTTGTTAAGCGTCTGCCTTCAGCTCAGGTCAATGTTCCAGGGTCCTGGGATCAAGCCTTGCATCGGGCTCCCTGCTTGGCAAGAAGCCCCCTTCCTCTCCCACTCCCCCTGCTCGTGTTCCCTCTCTCGCTGTCTCTCTGTCAAATAATTAAATAAAAATCTGAAAGAAAGAGAAGAAAGAAAAGGGAAGGAAGGAAGGAAGGAAGGAAGGAGAAGAGAAAAGAAAATAAAAAAGAAATACAAAGCATCAATGGTGTCTAAAATAATATACAGTTGATCCGTAAACAACACTGGGTTTGAAACTACAGGTTTGAACCTACATGTTGGCCTTTATTTATTTATTTATTTTGAGTTCCAGTTCTACTTCTTTTTTATTTAAATAACCAAAGCAACTGATTTGGCACAGCTGAGGGAAGCTGCACTGGAGTGCATAAGAGGTGGCCAGTAGTGTGGCCTAACTGGGGGGCTGGTGGGGAAGTAGTGACTGGTCACAGTGGGCTCTCCAGACCCTAAGTCCAGTTCAGCAGTCATGGCTGCGGGACTGGGGGCACTAGAGAGGAGACATCAAGTGGTGATGTCTCGCCAAGTCCCAGAGACCTCAGGGATGGGGGCTAAGTCAGCTCCCTCCAGTAACAGAGCCAGGGCATCCCAGTCAGGGGTCACAAGACCTGGAAGGCATTTTTGAGCCCCCGGAGCCGCACTGGCAGCTACAGTTTACACCATCAAATTAGGAAGACACGGGAAGCAAATTCTTGCCAGGCCTTCTGAAAGCTGGCATCTATGTGGCAGTGCAAAGAGTGGCTCTGCCTGAGCAACCCAATTCCCAGAAGAGTGATGCTAGTGAGGAACAAGGTAAGCAGCAGCATGAACACAGCTATAGCCGTGCTGGCCTTCAGCACCATTAGAATGGAGATCCAGCCACTGAACCCTCAACCTGGAATGCCTATCACCCGGAGGACAAAAAACATCCCGAATGAAGAAAACAAAGAAACTGAATGAACTGTTTCTCCAGGAAGCCTTACACATATGGCGATACCAGCACACAAAGGAGTAGGGAGTGAAAAGCAGGACCCAGAGGACAGATAGCCCAAGCCTGAGCCACTGCTGGTCTCTATGCAAAGCTGGGCAGGCAAGGACATTCAGGAGAAGAGCCAGAGTGCTGCACATGCAGAGGCAGTACATGGTGGATACAGTCTTCAGAAATTCCTGGAGGATTTCCATTGATATGTCCTGGACAAAGTAAGGCTGAGCTGGGCAAAAAAAGGGCCCAACTCTTCTGTTGAGTAACTGTGTTCCCTAAAGTAGCATGCTGCAGCCCTCACTCTCTCTGGTCCAACTCCTCTGTCTTCCAGCTAACCTGCTTCTGCCTGTTTAGCAGTGAGGCCATGACTGCTGCAGGGGAAGCCTGGGTGCTATAGGATCATAGATCTGACCATGTGAACTTTCTGGAGGACCATAAGAAGGAAGCCAAGGGTGGAGGCAACAATGAAGGAGCAGAAGGCTCTTCGGCTAGTGGCAGCTCCCAGAGTCTCAAAGAGTTGTAGACGACAAGCGTGGCACACTGCAGGCTGGGTCGGCGCTGGGACACAGAGCTGGAATATGAAGCTCGTTTTAAACCCTGTTTGCTTCTGCAGCCCAGGCTGCCCCCTACTGTTCACACCCTTGCCAGAGCAGTGGCAGCCACAGTAGCTCTTGGAGCTCCCTCCTGTGTGCTGAATAAATACAGTACAGTACTGTACATGTATTTTATTTTCCTTATGATTTTCTTAACATTGTCTTTTCTCTAGCTTACTTTATTGTAAGAATACAGTATATAATACATATAACCTATAGAATATGTGTTAACCAATAGCATATGTTATCTGTAAGTCTTCCAGTCAACAGTAGACTACTAGTAGCTAAGTTTTTGGTCAAAAGTTATATGTATATTTTCAACTGCATGGGAGTCATACCCATAGCCCCATGTTGTTCAAGAATCAACTGTATATACTTCCTTATTTTTGCAGGAATACTATACAGGACTGAAAAATTAAGAGTCTCCCTTCACAGTAAGAATGAATATCACAAACGTGTGAGCAAGAGAAACAAGACACAAAGGAATACACATAAATGAGAGCATTCATATGAAATTTTTAAAGTGATCAAAATAAATATTATTTAGTGAGGTATATACAGATAATAAAACTAAAACAAACAAACAAACAAAAACAAAACAAAAACAAAAACAAAAAAACCCCAAAACACAGCAAGAAAAAGATCAGGACAAAGGGTAATAGTTAACCCTAACAAGTTAGCAAGAGGATTAAGAAAGGCACTTCATAGGACTTTGGGGTGCCTGGCAATGCTCTAAGTCCTAACCCAGGGAAGAGCTATTCTATATCTTACATATTCTTGTATGTATGTCTCACTATATTAAAACTTCCTATTAAAATTGTAATGATGACAATCTTCATTTCAAACCTAATTTTTCATATGATCATAAAGAAGCATCACTGTTGCAAAAATACTCATAGTGTTTACAGATCTTCCCAAGGACTTCTATTAATCATTTATCAGATCATATTCTTTTGACCTCATGCCGTGCCATGAGCCTTGGGGATCTATTTATCACCTGACTCTGTCAGATCCTCATTTGTTAATCACTTTTCTTCTAATAATTCTCCAACCCTTTTATAGATTCTCCATATTATTATAAAATTTGCCTAATCACTTCGCATTGCATTTCTACTGTAGTCACATATATTATCACAAACCAATGTATACGAACTCCGAAGTGATAATGAATATGAACTCTGTAGAATAAGCAGAGCAACACCAACAGCAGCCAGAATCAAGAGGAAAGGAGGGAGTATGTGAGAATCCATATTATTTCCTCAACTTAGTTAGTATCATTAATTAGATTACCCAACTTCTTTCTGGGAACAGATAATGGATTACTACTTCTCCTCTCACTTCACACTAAAATGAAATAATAGGTCTAACTGAGAACAGAGAGTAAGTAAATCTTTCTGCACTTGTGGTTATCTACAACTTTCTATTGCTTTTTGTAACACGTGTGCATAAATCATCAAGATTAACATTTGCCCATATGCCAAAAGCCTGAAGGAACTGAAAAATTAATCCAGGTTTTGAACATTTTCCATATGAATTCTTACTAAGAATTTCATACCTGAACAGAACTGTACAAGTTTGCAAAATTCTGTGTGATTTATAGATATAATAGGGTCTAAATTCATTTAGGCCTTTCATACACAGACTTGCATGGGGTTGTCCTGCCTAGATACCAGCATACCCTGGGATCTTGCAAAGAACAGAATCAACAGTAAGAATTGCCTTTATTAGCAATTATATTACAGTTATTTAATTCTTCTTTATATGTTCTAATTCCCCACCATATATCAGATCTACTGGGAGAGAGAGAATGAAAAAAGATCATTTAAAAATAACAATCATAAGAAAATAGTAAAGAAACCAAGTGCCTGATACCAAAAGATCTCAGAGTAATAGGAAGAGCTAACATTTCTAGAGAGCCGTTTTTACAGGTACTTTACACTATCAAATCATTTCATCCTCAAAACAGCCATCATTTGACAGATGAAAAACCTGAGGCACAAAGAGGGTAAATGACTTAAGTACGAACACACACCTAGTAAGCAGGGGAGCCAGAACTCAACCTCACATCAATCCAGTTCCAGAGTCTCACATAACTTTCTCTTCATACATGTAGTCTTCTGGAACTGACTTTTTTTTTTTTTATTTTTAAGATTCTTATTTATTTGACAGACAGAGATCACAAGTAGGCAGAGAAGCAGGCAGAGAGGAAGGGAAGCAGGCTCCCCGCTGAGCGAAGAGCCCAACACGAGGCTCGATCCCAGAACTCTGAGACCATGACCCGAGCAGCAGGCAGAGGCTTTAACCCACTGAGCCACCAGGTGCCCCTGGAACTGACTATTTTTATGCTATGTTGTTTCATGCATGTTATCCCAAGTAGAAAAGTTCACTCACTTTTACTGCCATAGAGGGTATCTCTGATGATCATATCACAATTTGTATCTCTCCTCCAACGGTGGACACTCGAGTTTTTTTTTTTTTTTCCCCAGTATGAGCTATTACCAACAATGACGCACTGTGACTATGCACAGTACATGTCACCTAATATGTACGAGAAGCAGTCTGAGCTATACAGCAGAGTTAAAAAAAAAAATGTTGAATCATAGTCTATGAATGTTCATCGCTTCTCGGCCTATTGGCTGAGAGCAAGCATAGTCTATGAATATTCTTTTTTTTTTTTTTAAAGATTTTATTTATTTATTTGACAGAGAGAGATTACAGGTAGGCAGAGAGGCAGGCAGAGAAGGAGAGAGGAGGAAGCAGGCTCCCTGTGGAGCAGAAAGCCCGATTCGGGGCTTGATCCCAGGATTCTGGGATCATGACCTGAGCTAAAGGCAGAGGCGTTAACCCACTGAGCCACCCAGGCGCCCCTATGAATATTCTTTATAGAATAATGCCAAATTATTCTCAAAGTGGTTATACCAATTTGCAATCCACCTACCAGTGAAAATGAACTCCTGTAGATTCATATTATGTTTCCATCACTGTTATTCTTGGGCCTCCTGACTTGTACCTTACTACTTAACTGGTGGTCATATCTTGCATTTTCTTCTCAGAGATGAGACTGCACTTACTTTCATGTCTTTGGGCCATTTTTCTTTCTTATTCTATGAAATTCCTATTTCTGCTTTATGCCCATTTTTCTTTTTTTTTTTTTCTCATTAGTAAATTTATTTTTATTTTTTTTTTAATATAATTTTTTATTTTTTATAAACATGTATTTTTATCCCCAGTGGTACAGGTCTGTGAATCACCAGGTTTACACACTTCACAGCACTCACCAAAGCACATACCCTCCCCAATGTCCATAATACCACCCCCTTCTCCCAAACCCCCTCCCCCCAGCAACCCTCAGTTTGTTTTGTGAGATTAAGAGTCACTTATGGTTTGTCTCCCTCCCAATCCCATCTTCTTTCATTTATTCTTCTCGTACCCACTTAAGCCCCCATGTTGCAACACCACTTCCTCATATCAGGGAGATTATATGATAGTTGTCTTTCTCCGCCTGACTTATTTCGCTAAGCATGATACCCTCTAGTTCCATCCACGTTGTCGCAAATGGCAAGATTTCATTTCTTTTGATGGCTGCATAGTATTCCATTGTGTATATATACCACATCTTCTTGATCCATTCATCTGTTGATGGACATCTAGGTTCTTTCCATAGTTTGGCTATTGTGGACATTGCTGCTATAAACATTCGAGTACACGTGCCCCTTTGGATCACTACGTTTGTATCTTTAGGGTAAATACCCAATAGTGCAATTGCTGGGTCATAGGGCAGTTCTATTTTCAACATTTTGAGGAACCTCCATGCTGTTTTCCAGAGAGGTTGCACCAGCTTGCATTCCCACCAACAGTGTAGGAGGGTGCCCCTTTCTCCGCATCCTCGCCAGCATCTGTCATTTCCTGACTTGTTGATTTTAGCCATTCTGACTGGTGTGAGGTGATATCGCATTGTGGTTTTGATTTGTATTTCCCTGATGCCGAGTGATATGGAACACTTTTTCATGTGTCTGTTGGCCATCTGGATGTCTTCTTTGCAGAAATGTCTGTTCATGTCCTCTGCCCATTTCTTGATTGGATTATTTGTTCTTTGGGTGTTGAGTTTGCTAAGCTCTTTATAGATTCTGGACACTAGTCCTTTATCTGATATGTCGTTTGCAAATATCTTCTCCCATTCTGTCAGTTGTCTTTTGATTTTGTTAACTGTTTCCTTTGCTGTGCAAAAGCTTTTGATCTTGATGAAATCCCAAGAGTTCATTTTTGCCCTTGCTTCCCTTGCCTTTTGCGTTGTTCCTAGGAAGATGTTGCTGCGGCTGAGGTCGAAGAGGTTGCTGCCTGTGTTCTCCTCAAGGATTTTGATGGATTCCTTTCGCACATTGAGGTCCTTCATCCATTTTGAGTCTATTTTTGTGTGTGGTGTAAGGAAATGGTCCAATTTCATTTTTCTGCATGTGGCTGTCCAATTTTCCCAGCACCATTTATTGAAGAGGCTGTCTTTTTTCCATTGGACATTCTTTCCTGCTTTGTCGAAGATTAGTTGACCATAGAGTTGAGGGTCTATTTCTGGGCTCTCTATTCTGTTCCATTGATCTATGGGTCTGTTTTTGTGCCAGTACCATGCTGTCTTGATGATGACAGCTTTGACAGCTATGCCCATTTTTCTAATGAGTTGCCTTTTCCTTGTATATCTGTAAAAGTATAGTAATCTTTTGTCATTTACTTTTGTTATAAATACCTTCTCCCAATTTGTGGCTTATCTTTTTTAATTCTTTAACGTGTCACTTGATAAAAACAAAGATGTTTATCTTCTTTGGTATTTACCTTATGTGGTTGATATATTCATTATTTAAATTTAGCATTTAGATCTTGTTTAAGAACTCCTTCCACATACCAAGATAGGAAACAAATTCCTTTATTTGTTTCTTCTAAAAAGATGTACCATTAAAATTTCATTCCAATGAACTGATTTTTTGTGAATGGGAATAATATAGGGATCCACTTTCTTTTTCAAATAAACAACTGTCCAAGGACTACTCAATAAATATTCTACTCTTTCTCAAAGATTTTCATTAACACTTTCAAAATAACATCCCAATGCCATTTACATGAGCTTTGTTTCCAGCATCTCTCTTCTGTTTCCTTGAGTGCATTCCACACTGTCTTTATTATAAGCTACTTATAAAAAGTCTTGATCACTGGCAAGGTATATGCTCCTCACCTTGTAATTCAGGAGCATAGTGACTTTTCAGGACCTTTACCCTTCCATATATATTTTAGATATGGTCTGTTTAAGCACTACACACAAAAATACCATCAGGCTTTAATTGAAATTATGCTGAATCCATAAACCAATCGAGAAGAACTTACATTTTTCCAATATTCAATCTTTGTATCCTTTAATATGGTATTTGTCTTATTTTATTTGGATCTTATGCTTGTACAATTTTCTCAAGAGGGATTTTCAACATAATTAATCATATCTAAGAATTTGGTAATTTTGTTTCTTCATTTTTAATCTATATATCTTATTATATTTTTCTTACCATCTTACAATAGCTGGGATCTCAAGAATGATGTGTTGAATATAAGAATCATGAAAGTAGACATACTTGTACGTACCTGATCTCAGGAGGAAAACATTCACTCTGTGACTACGCAGTATGATATTAACTATGGGTTTTTCATAGATGTCATTTATCAGGTTGAAGAAGTCCCCTCTTGTTCCTAGTTTGCTGAGAGTTTTTTTAAATCATGAATTGATGTTGAATTTAGTCAAATGCTTTTTATACATCTATTGAGATCATCAAATGGGTTTTGTTCTTTAGTTTATTTAGTTTATTGATATAGTAAATTATACTAATTGATTTTGAATACTGAATTAGCCTACATTTCTAGGACAAACCCCCTAATGTAGTATCTTTTTTATACTGTATTTTGTTGAGCATATTGTATATGCTCTCCCTCTGTCCCTACCCACTTCTTCCCCAAAAAGAGAGCAAAAACAAAAACAAACAAAGAAAAACAGTAGAGAAATCAATGAAACCAAAAACTGGTCCTTGAGAAAGCGATGAAATTGATAAACCTCTAACCAAACTGAATATGAAAAAAAAATAATAATTACAATATCAGGAATGTAAGAGGGAATTTACCATATGTCCTGCAGATATGCAAAAAGACTTTTCTGTGAATTAACCCCCTGAATATTATGTTTTCTGTCTTACTTATTCATTTTCTTTTTTTAATCCCAAGACTAAATTCCTTATCTTATTAATATTGCTACAACAACTTTCTTTTGATTAGTGTTTGCAGAATATATCTTTTTCCTTCTTTTTACTTTTAACCTATCTGAATCTTCATATTTAAAGTGGGTTTCTTATAGACAGCTTATAAGTGTGTCTTGCTTTTTTATCCATTCTATCATCATATTTTTAATTGGTACATTTAGACAAGGTTTTGGGAAACTTTTCTCTGTAAAGGGTTAGAAAGTAAGTCAATTATGAGTCTGTGGGTTATATGTTCTTCATAGCAACTACTCAACTCTGCCATTGTACGGAAAAAACAGCCCCAGACATAATGTAAAAGGTGAGTGTGGCTCTCTTCCAATAAAAATACTTATGGACGATTTTCATATAATTTTCAGAATATCCTTCTTTTGATGTTTTTCCAACCATTTAAAAATGTAAAAACCATTCTTAGTGGACCATACAAAAAGAGGACCCTTACTCTACACTAATGGTCAAATCACTATCTGTTTAAAAGCCTTTGGAGACTTTCTAGAGTTCTTAGAAGAAAATCTAAACTCCTTAAAACATTATCTCTTTTTCTCAACTCTCCTTCCTTACACCCTAACCTCTAGCTGGGACAAATACAAATTTCCATTATATTTCAGACTGTTTCCTAGCTTCTAAAGTTTTATTTCAGCCTGGACTGCTCTTTCTTGCACTTTTCTATATAGTATGTTCCTACATAACCCATAAGACTCTGTTTAAGTATTTACTTCTGCTGTGAAGTCCCCCTGTGTACTCAGCACATCACTATAGGACAACACTATCATATTGTCTCCCCCACACTTGTGCTTGGCACTTATGAATGAATTAATGAATGAGTGGGTACTTTTTTTTTTTTCTTGGTTGCAAATAAAATCATAGTGAGATTTATTGGAATATGCTACTATATGATACATTCTAACTTCAAAATACTTCTTATTTAAAATTATATCCCACAGGGGCATGGGGCTGGCTCAGTCCACAGAGCATGTAACCCTTCATCTCAGCATTGTAAATCTGAGCTTCACCATGGGTATAGGGATTCTGTTTAAGTATTTACTTCTGCTGTAAAGTCCCCCTACATATCATAATGTAGGGTGTAGGATTACTTAAAAATTAAATTAATAAATAAATCTTTTAAAAAATTCAAACCTCAGAAATATATCTCATGGGTGCAATGTGTTCTATGAAGCTAAAACAATAAACACCAGTCTACACTCAAAAGAGGCAAAAGAAACCTGTCAGCCTTTATGAAATACAAAGAGACTACAGAACTATTCAAGAGACTACAGAACTATTAATACACTATATCTTTACTAAATTGAATTTAAATTTTATAAAAAGAGACAAAGACTACAGAAAATCCTTCTGAAAACTACTGTTCTCATGTTAATGAATTACCTGATTCTGAGACTTAAAAAATAGATTTCTTTTATTGACTACTCCAAAAAGCTTTTTTTCTTAAGATTTTACTTATTTGACAGAGACAGCTGAAGAAAGAAAGACCACAAGCAGAGGGAGTGGCAGGCAGAGGAACAGGGAGAAGCAGACTCCCTGTTAGCAGGGAGCCCATTGCAGGGCTTGATCCCAGGACCCTGGAATTATGACCTGAGCTGAAGGTAGACGCTGAACTGGTTGAGCCACCCAGGTGCCCCAAGAAAAACTTTTAATAAGAAAAGCTGGCAGCACTCCTTACAATTCTATGTCAGTAATACAATCAGTACTTATGTATAAAGTTCTGAGATTTCTTTATGAATATTGTAATCATGGGGGAGAAATGAATGGGAAAATACTGAACTCCAATTCCCATTTTTTAGAATACTCAATTCACTATTTGAAAAATAAATGAAAACTACACCATGAGAATTTAAAATGAACAAGCATTATAGCTTTCAGGTGAAAACACTAACAAAAATTTTTAATTCCTCCATTTAGCAGCCCAAACTATAACTTGCACAGTTCACTGGAATCTATTGTTCATCTAAGTTTGACTTTTGGTTCACTGCCCCCTTACAATAGTCAACATTATAAAAGTCATGCTTCTTAGAAATAATCACAAAGAAATAATCATAAATGGAAAAATGAGTAAACTACAGGGTATCCAATCAGTAGAAATTTTAGGTAGCTCTTCAAAATAGAGCTTTAAAAAAAGTCTGCATACAAGAAAAGATATATAGGCTTAAAACTTTAAGTGAAAAGAAAATATATACAGAAAGAGCTTAAAAGAATACATGCACATATTAACTGGTTGGTTCTATACGGTAGACTTCATAGTGATTTTTTTTTCATAGGTGTCTGCATTTTCCAATTTTCTAAATCAAATATGTAATGATTACTCTTTAAAGTCCTGCAAAGTATCTATTACAGAATAATTGTATAATAACTTTAAAATAACACTGTAACAACATCTTAGAATACATTACAAAAGTGATATGTTTTAAATAATTCATTATGCTAAAACTTCAATATGAGACATAAATGTACAGTAAAGTGATTTTTTAAACAAGTGTATCAGGGCATCTGGGAGGCTCAATCGTTAAGCGTCTGCCTTCAGCTCAGGGTGATGATCCCAGGGTCCTGGGACGGAGCCCTGCATTGGGCTCCCTGCTCAGAAGGAGGCCTACTT
The DNA here is from genome assembly GCF_011764305.1 of Mustela putorius furo. Taxonomy (NCBI): domain Eukaryota; kingdom Metazoa; phylum Chordata; class Mammalia; order Carnivora; family Mustelidae; genus Mustela; species Mustela putorius. Next base: position 19,917,834 of record NW_025421273.1, read on the forward strand.
CTCCCTCTCCAACTCTCCCTGCCTGTTTTTCTCTTTTTTCTCTGTCAAATAAATAAATAAAATCTTTAAAAAAATAAAAATAAAAACAAAAAAAGTATATTTTTATGCAATATTTTTTTAATTTATTTTTTATTTATTTTCAGCATAACAGTATTCATTATTTTTGCACCACACCCAGTGCTCCATGCAATCCGTGCCCTCTATAATACCCACCACCTGGTACCCCAACCTCCCACCCCCCGCCCCTTCAAAACCCTCTGATTGTTTTTCAGAGTCCATAGTCTCTCATGGTTGACCTCCCCTTCCAATTTCCCACAACTCCCTTCTCCTCTCTAACTCCAACATGTCCTCCATGCTATTTGTTATGCTCCACAAATAAGTGAAACCATATGATAATTGACTCTCTCTGCTTGACTTATTTCACTCAGCAAAACAAGTATATTAATGACATATTTGGCATCAACAGCACTCTAAAAAGTTATGAAGTTAACACCACTAATATTTAATAATATATTTTATTAAAATTTAAAAATATTTTCAGATCTCCCCATATGATATTAATCCATTCAACAATTATTTATTATATTATCTTTTAAATATAAATGTCTCAGAAGAAAATAATGCACTATAATAAAATCTCATTTGGGGCAAAAAGTGGCATCAATTAAACTGAATGGATATAAATAATTCTATCAATTGCCAATAAAAAAGTCAACTTCAAAAATCAAAATATACACCTCTGATACTACTCAATCATGATGAAAACAAAAGATATGCAAGCCAATTCCAATGAAGAACTACATGTCACTGAAACAATCATTCAAACTTTAAAGTTTCCAAAAAGAAAAGTTTTAGACCTCTTTTTATTGATCACATCACATTACATTACCCTTCTATAGCATAATACAAAAATATGTCTGAATATTGGTTGTCTAACATCTCTCACTACATCTCTCTCATGGCACTAATTTAAAATAACACTTTTATTTTACTCTAGGCCATTTTTTTAAAGATTTTATTTATTTATTTGATAAACAGAGATCACAAATAGGTAGAGAGGCAGGCAGAGAGAGGGGGGGGAAGCAGGCTCCCCACTGAGCAGAGATTCCCGACGTGGGGCTCGTGGGGCTCGATCCCAGGACCCTGAGATCATGACCCAAGCCAGAGGCAGAGGCTTAACCCACTGAGCCACCCAGGTGCCCCTACTCTAGACCATTTAAATGTAAAAACTTCTTTGGGTTTTTCATACTCTCTCCAGCTCAGTGTTTTGTTAAATGAGTCTTTATGGTAAAAAAAAAAAAAAAAAAAAAAAAAAAAAAAAAGCTTCAACTGTCTTTACAAGACTGTTATCTCTGTTAATTGTTTTTAAAATCAGTACTTAAGCAAAATAAGGATTTGTTATTTATTACTATTACTTAGGGTTCAAAGTACCACTGATATGCCAGACGAAATATTAAAAATGAGAGTACAAGCAGTATTTTAAAAAATGAAGGTGCAGGTAGAAAAGAGAAAAAAAATTCTTAAAGATAAAATGAGCTGGTAGAAATAACTCTCAATATATAATACAAAAGTTTTCTAGTATGAATCCCAGAAGAGTAAAGTGTATCAACTAGGGTTGTACCAAAGATGCAGAACCAGCATGGGTGTTAAAGAAGAATTTATTATAGGGGTTAGACCTTGTATAACTGTGGAAGCTGTAGGAGCAGCAGATGTAAGCTTTTGCCTCTGCATCTAATCTTAAGCCTGAAGTCACTATAGGTCAGCCAAACCAGCAATCAGAAAGGGAACAGAATAAAAAGAGGAGCAAACAAACAAACAAACAAAGGAGCAAAGAGAAATTGGAACCCCCAAGGATGAGCTAGGATGGATAAAGACAACTGAAATCTACAAGAACTGGAACCCACGAAGACAAAAGAAAGTGGCAATGACAAACTGGAACTCACATCTGTCTCTCACCAACTCCAACTTTGATGCCAAGTGTGAGCTAGGAGAGAAGCCTACACCCTTCCCTAGAGGTTTGTACATGAAGGGCAAGTACTCAGAGATGCTAAAAAGGGAAATCTGGCAGGAGCTGAAAGAACTGTTGATCCACATGCAATCCCAAACCTACAAGTGACCTAACAAATCAATGACACTGTAAGAGAGCTGACATAGTGCCTGGTACTCAGCACTGACCCTCAGAGAGACAAAAAACATGCCTGCCACTTCCTGTGCAAAATGTCTCTTGTGGCCACTACTAACCAAAATCTGGGGAAGCATTTTCAGGTTAGCCAAGTTGACCTAGTACAATGCCACCAGAGAGAGAAAACAGGTCAATACCTCCATGTAACTGCAAACTATTATAAAGGTATGAGTGGAGAAGGACAACTGTACAGACTTGGTACACTAGTGGTACACCAGTCTAGGGAAAGTCCTTCTTAACTTCTACAATGGGCAGTGGACTCAGTTATCACCTGCCTATGTACCCATATTAGAAGCTCAACTTTTCCATTTGCCACCAATATTCTACAATCAGGGTGAAAAAAGACTGCAAGCCCTGAGGTCCATCCTCACATTCAAGGTAACAACTACTGAGAAAATCTAATATTGACTATCATCATAAATTTAAAAACCCAGAGCAGCTACTAATACTATTCAATTCTATCTTCATATTTTAATAGGAATAAGCAAGTATTCACAGATCATAAGGAATCAATGTGAGGCCACAGAACTATTGACTCTCAAGAAAACAGTCAATAAAGAAAATGAAGAACAATACAAAAGAAAGAAAGAAAGAGAGAGAGAGAGAGAGAGAGAGAGAGAAAGAAAGAAAGAAAGAGAAAGAAAGAAAGAAAGAAAAAGAAAGGCAGGCAAGCATCCTGTCCTCCTCATCTCCAGTCTCTTCCTGTTGGGCAGCAGGGGCTGCTGCAGTTAATTCTTTCATTTCAGCATCATGGTAGAGACAATTGATGCAGCGGGATATGGAGGGCAACGAGGAAGGCTGGGCTCATCTAGGATGGTAATATTCTGTATTTTATAAAGACTTAGGTTATACAGGGGTACAAACTGTCAAAATCAACAAATAGTACTCTTGAGATCTTTTCATTTCACTGTATCACCACAAAAAAAAAAAAAAATTGAAGTCTAAGTAAAGATATGCACAATGAAATGTTAAGTGTGAAAAGCACCATCTGCAAGTTATTTTGAAATGCATGAAAAAGTAGATGAACTGCTTGACTGGTAAGAGGGTATGGCTAGATGGGCAAATTTGTGATAAAGCAAACATAGCAAAATATCCATTGTAAACTCTAGATCAGGAGACAGCAAACCATAGCATGTGGGCCACATCCGGTCTGCCACTTGTTTTTGTTATGGCCCAAGAGCTAATACTGGGTTTTACAATTCTTAAAGATTTAAAACAAATGAATAACCCATGACATGAATGTGAAATATGAAATACAAATTTCAGTGACAATAAGGTTTGGAATACAGCCACAATCATTCACTTATATACTTTCTATGGCTGGCTTCACACTACAGTGAAACAGGTAGGATAGCTGTAACAGTTAGCTTATGACTTGCAAAGCCTAAAATATCTACCATCCAGATCATTTCAAAAAAATAAGTTTGCTGACTCCTGCTCTAGATAATGAGTATACAAGTTTACTGTAAAATTCTTTCAGCTTTTCTGTGTGCTTGAAAATATTTATAACAGAATGCTAAAAAAAAAAAAAAAATCCGTTATTTTAACTGATTCTACATTGGCTCACTGGGAGGTTAAGAGAGATTCTATCTGATTTAAGCACTGCAGTCAGCTTTTCTAAAACCTACCCAGAAAAAAATCATGTGCTTACAGTTGCAAACAGAGAGAAAACTACTATCTAGACTCTCATAAAGCTAAGAATCCTAAAGAGATGCTTTGTCCACTAAAACTGGATAGAAACATTCTACCCAACAGCCAATCAAAGTGTCAAGGCATTATAACATTGTATGAAATCACAGGTCAAAGAAAGAAAAGAGACATCCATAAGAAATCAAGACATCAAGCCTTCCTCCATTCCCACTCTCAGTTGAAGACTGGTAGTTTCCCAGGGCTACATTAAGAAAGTATCACAAACTAGGTGGCTTAAAACAACAGAAATTTATTCTCTCACAACTTCAGAGGCTACAGGTCAAAAATCAAAGTACTGGCAGGGCTGTGCTCCCTCTGAAAGCTATAGGGAAGAATTGTGCCTTGCGTCTTCCTGGCTTCTTGAGGTTTCCGGCAAACCTGGACATTCCTTGGCTTGTAGCTGTATCACCACAAACTCTGCCTCCATCTTCACATGGATTTCTTCCTTAATTGTTTATGTTTCTGTACAATTTTCTCTTCCTTAAAAGATATGTCATTGTATTTAAAGTTAACCCTACTCAAGTATGACTCATCTTAACTTGATTATATCTGCAAAGACCCCACATTTATGTAAGGTCACACTTACAGGTACTAGAGGTCAGGATTTCAATGTATATTTTTGAGGAAAAACAATTTAACCCACAACAAAGACTATTCCTCCTATCTCACTGAGAAACTGGAAACAGTCAAGAGACCATTCACCACATGTGCCACCAAACCTATACATCAAATATGGTATAAGAGGTGTGCCTAGTGGCTCAGTTGGTTAAGCATCTGTCTCTTGATATCAGCTCAGGTCATGATCTCAGGGTGATGAGATCGAGCTCCACATTGGGCTCTGCAACTGGGCATGAAGGTTTCTTCAGATTCTCTCCCTCTCCCTTTGCCCCCACCCCCACTCACATTCATATATGCACACTCTCTCTCTCCTCTCTTAAAAAAAGAAAGAAAGAGAGAAAGAAAAAGAAAAAAGAAAACTCCTCATAAGAATAATCTATATTTATTGATTCCAATTTGTCTTCTGTCCTCACTTCACCAAAATTGATCTTATAGATAAATAATGAATTGCTGCTAATTCTAATAGTCAGTTATTGATCTTCTTACTTACCTATCATCAACACTTGACATAGTTGATTCTTCCTGCCTTAGAATATCTTCTTCAACTAGCATCCAGAATATCATACTCAATACCAAAACTAGGTAAGTAACATTTTTTTTTGAAATGTTTAAGAGGTACACTGAGATGTAGTAAGTACTTTAAGGCATTCTTTGAAATAACATTAATTAAGAATAGCTGCAAGGTTAATATAAAAATGTCAACTGCTTTTATATATTCCAGTGATGAATAATTGAAATGTGAAATTAAAAACATAATACCATTGGGGCATGGTATACCACCATAATACCAGGTGGTTCAGTCAATTAAGCTCAGCTCAGGTCATGATCTCAGGGTCCTTGGACTAAACCCCACGCTGGGCTCTCTGCTCAGCAAGGAGTCTCCTTCTCCCACTACCTCTATCCCTCCCTTTGCTTGTTCTCTCTCTCTCCTCAGATAAATACATTTTAAAAATCTTTTTAAAAATTTTTTTGAACCATAATATCATTTACATTAGTAACTACCCCCCCCAATTAAGTCTTTAGGTATAAATCTAATAAAATATGTGCAAGATCTATACCCTGTAGAGAAAATGTATATGTAGAGGAAAACTACAAAAGTCTCATGAACAGGGGCACCTGGGTGGCTCAGTGGGTTAAGCCTCTGCCTTCAGCTCAAGTTGTGATCCCAGGGTCCTGGGATCCCGCATCAGGCTCTCTGCTCAGCGGGGAGCCTGCTTCCTCCTCTCTTTCTGCCTGCCTCTCTGCCTACTTGTGATCTCTGTCTGTCAAATAAATAAATAAAATCTTAAAAAAAAATCCCCCTCAAAACAGGATTAAAAAAAAAAGTCTCATGAACAAAACCAAATAAGAGCTAAATAAATTGAGAGATACCCCATGTTTATGGACAGGAAGGCTCAATATTATAAAGATGCCAGTTCTATCCAACTTGATCTATAAATTCAAGGCAATCCCTTTCAAAATCCCAGAAAGTTATTTTGTGTATATTGACAAAACTGATTCTAAAGTTTATATAAAGAGGCAAAGGATCCAGAATAGCCAAAACAATAATGGAGAAGAGCAAAGTTAGAGGACTGACACTACTCAAATTCAAGACTTATTATAAAGCTCAAGGAATCAAGTTACTCTGGTATGGCAAAAAAAAAAAAAAAAAAGAAGAAAAGATAAATGGAACAGGAGAGAAAGTCTAGAAATAGGCCCATATAAATATAGTCAACTGATCTTTAACAAAAAACAAAGATAGTACAATAGAGCAAAGACAGTCCTTTCAATAAATGGTGCTAGAACAACTGGATAGCCATATCCAAAAATAAGTGGATCTAGATACAGACTTTACATCCTTTACAAAAATTAACTCAAAAAAGATCACAGACCTAAATGTAAAGCACAAAACTATAAAACTCCTATTAGGTAACATAGGAGAAAACCTAGATGATCTTGGATATGGTGATACCTTTCCAGATACAACACCAAAGGCACAATCCATAAAAAAAAAAAATGATTAGCTGTTTCTTCATTAAAATTAAAAACTTCTACTCTGGGAAACACAATGTCAATAGAATGAGTAGATAAGTCTCACACTAGCAGAAAATACTTGCAAAAGATACATCTGATAAAGCAATGTTATCCCAAATTTCAAAAAAAAACTCTTAAAATTCAGTAATAAGAAAACAAATTGAAAAATGGAACAAAGATCTTAACAGACACATCACCAAAGAAGATATACAGATGGGAAATGGCCTAAGAAAAGATGTTCCATATCATATATCAGTAGGAAAGCACATATTAAAACAATGACATAGCACTGTAACCTACTAGAATGGACAAAATCCAGAACTGGATTTTGACAACACTAAATTCTCGCAAGGATGTGGAGCACGAGGAGCTCTCAATAATTGCTCAATCACCGTTATTTAGAATACAAAATAGAATAGCCCCTTTAGAAGAGAGTTTGACATTTTCTTACAAAACTAAAAATATGCTTACTATATGATCCAGCAATCATGTTCCTTGGTATTTACCTAAATGAACTGAAAACACATGTCCATAAAAACAAAACGAAACAAAACAAAACAAAACAAAACAAAACTGCACACCAAAGCTTATAGCACCTTCATTATAATTGCTAAAACTTAAAAACAACCAAGATGTCCTTCAGTAGATGAATGGAGATAGACTACATCAAAAAGAAATGAATTATCAAGGCATGAAAAAACATAGAAGAGAATTACTGCATATCACTAAGTTAAAGAAGCAAGTCTGAAAAGGCCACACACTGTATGACTCAAACTACATGACATTCTTGAAAAGAAAAAACTATGGAGACAGTAAAAACATCAGTGGTTGCAAGGAGCTGGGCAGGGAAGGTAGGGGGGCTGGAGAAAAGGTGAAGCACAGAAGATTTTTAGGGCAGTGAAAATACTCTGTATAATACCACAATGACAGACAAATGCCATTACATATTTGTCCAAACCCAGAGAGTACATAATACCAAAAATGAAGCAGGGACTATGGACTTTGAGTGATATATGGTATGTCAGTATAGGTTTGTCAATTGTAATTCTGATGTGGTGTTAATAACAGGAAAAGCAGTGAGGTTTGGGGAAAGATGGTGGAGGAGTAGGGGACCCTATTTCAACTGGTCCCCTGAATTGAGCTGGGTATCTACCAGATCACTCTGAACACCCACGAAATCAGCCTGAGATGTAGGAAGATATATCTGTTATCTCTACAAACAGAGTATCTCTGGGGGTTGGTTTAGAGGTATGAAGCAGGGAGCCATGATTCTGCAGGCAGATACTGGAAGATAATGAAAGGGGGAGGGAGCCTCTGGGATCCCATGCCCACAGAGCACAAAACCCTCCCACGCTAGGGACTGGGCACAGACTCACAGACTGGTAGAAGCAGGGAAAGGACTTCAGGACAGCTCCCCCAGACTGAAACCTGGAGCTGTGGGGATACACGTGCAAACTAGAGGTGGCTGGTGGTTTTAGAAGCACAAAGGGCAGAGATGGGCCTGGACCTGGAAGCACAGGCTGGGAGTGTTGCTGTGGGGGGACACAACCCAGGACTCTGTGGTTTTTAGCAGCACACACAGAAACGGAGACAGTGAGGCTTGGAGAGTACACTGAGGAGCAGACTGTAATCTCTCTGTTCTGAGAAAGAGGTTTGGATATAGTCACTTCTGCTCTGACTCTTAGGGAGGATCCAGAAAGCCATCAGAGAAAGCCACCAGAGAACAAAAGCCTCAAAACACCAGTTTTCACAGAGCCCATCCCCCTTCATAGGGTACAGGGCAACTCTGCCCCAACATGGTTGACTGAATAACAGCACTACAGCCCCCTCCCCCAGAAGACAGGCTGGAAGAAAAAGAGGCCAACAACTCTAAGGTCCCTATAAAACAGGTGCATCTCACTTGGTTGTGGTCAATAATTTGTACTCTGTACATCCTCCACCACCCCTCAACAAAATGACTAAGAGAACACCCACACAAGAAAAATTCAGCGACTGTGACCTCTGCCACAGAATCAACGAATATGGATATAAGCAAGATGGCAAAAACAGACTTCAGGATAACAGTTATGCAGATAACAGCTAGGATGGAGAAAACCATTAATGGCAATAGATTCTCTAAGGGCAGAAATGAGAGCTCATCTGGCAGAACTTACAGATGCTATCAATGAGATCCAATCTAATCTAGATACTCTAACAGCTAGGGTAAATGAGGCAGAACAACAAATTAGTGATCTAGAAGATAAACTGAGAGAAAAGAAGGAACATGAGGAGGCCTGAAACAAACAGCTTAAAATCCATGAAAACAGAATTAGAGAAACAAATGACACTATGAGAAGTTCCAATGTCAGAATTATTAGGATCCCAGAGGGGCTGGAGATAGAGAGAGGACTGGAAGATATACTTGAGCAAATCGTAGCTGAAAACTTCCCTAATCAGGGGAATGAAACAAGCATTCATATCCTAGAAGCAGAGAGGACCCCTCCCAAGATCAAGAAGAATAGACCAAGCCAGTCATGTAATAATAAAACTCAAAAATCTTAGAACAAAGGAAACCATCTTAAGGGAAGTTAGGGGCAGGAGACTCCTTACATACAGAGGCAGGAGCATCAGAATAACGTCAGACCTGTCTACAGAGACCTGGCAAGCCAGAAAGGGCTGCCAAGACATATTCAGGGTACTATATGAGAAGAAAATGCAGCCAAGAATACTTTACCCGACAAGGCTGTCATTTAGAATGGATGGAGAGATAAAGAGCTTCCAAGACCGGCAAAAACAAAGAATATGTGACCACTAAGCTGGCCCTGCAAGAAATATTAAGGGGGCTCTATAAAAGAAGAAAGCCCCCAAGAGTGATATAGAACAGAAATTTACAGAGACAATCTACAGAGGAGGGACTTTACAGGCCCAACATGATGACAACAAAATCATATTTTTCAATAATCACTCTCAACATGAATGGCATAAATGTTCCCATAAAACGGACTAACTGCAGATTGGATTAAAAGATAGGACCCCTCCATATGCTGTCTATAAGAGACTGATTTTGAACCTAAAGCTACATCCAGACTGAAAGTGAAGGGATAGAGAACCATCTTTCATGCCAACCAACCTCAAAGGAAACCTGGGGTAGCAATTCTCTTATCAGACAAATCAGATTTTAAGTTAAAGACTGTAGTTAAGTTAGAGATACAGAAGGACACTATACTATTCTTAAAGAGTCTATCCAACAAGAAGATCTAACAATTGTAAATATCTATGCCCCCAATATGGGAGCAGCCAACTATCTAAGCCAACTGTTAACCAAAATAAAGAGACATATTGATAATAATAAATTAATAATAGGACATTTCCACACTCAACTCTCAACAGTAGACAGATTATCTAAACAGAAAATCAACAAAGAAACAAGATGCTTTGAATGATACTCTGGGCCAGATGGACCTCATAGATACATGCAAAACATTCCACCCTAAAACAACAGAATACTCATTCTTCCCTAGCACACATAGAACTTTTTCCAGAACACACCATGTGCTGGGTCACAAATTAGGTCTCAACCAATACCATAAGACTGAGATTATTCCCTGCATATTGCTAGACCACAGTGCTTTGAAACTGGAACTCAATCACAAGAAAGAGTTTGTAAGAAATGCAGATACTTGGAAGCTACAGACCATCCTGCTCAAGAGTGTCTGGGTCAACCAGGAAATCAAAGAACTTAATTCATGGAAACAAACAATAATAAAAACACATTCATCCAAAACCTATGGGATATGGCAAAGGCAGTACTAAGGGGGAAATACATGGCCATCTAAGCCTCAATCAGAAAAAATAGAAAAATCCCAAATACACAAACTGTCTTTGTACCTTAAAGAACTGGAGAATCAACAAAACTTAACCCTAACCCATGCAGAGGAAAGGAAATAATTAAGATTAGAACAGAAATCAATGAATTAGAAACCAGAAATACAGTAGAACACATCAAAGAAACTAGAAGCTGGTTCTCTTTTGTTTTTTTAAGATTTTATTTATTTATTTGACAGAAATCACAAGTAGGCAGAGAGACAGGCCTCGGGGGGGGGGGGGGGGGGGGGGGGGAGAGGCAGGCTCTCTGCTAAGCAGAGAGCCCTATGCAGGGCTTGATCCCAGGGCTCTGGGATCACGACCTGAGCCAAAGGCAGAGGCCTCAACCCACTGAGCCACCTAGGCACCCCCTAGAAGCTGGTTCTTTTAAAGAATTAGTAAGATCAATAAACCACTGGCCAGACTTACCCAAAAAAAGAGAAAGGACCCAAATTAACAAAACTATGAATGAAAGGGGAGAGATCATGACTAACACCAAGGAAATAGAAACAATAATCAGAAATTATCAATAGCTATATGCCAATAAGTTAAGCAACCTAGAAGAAATGGATGCATTCCTGGAAACTTATGAACTACCAAGACCAAAACAGGAAGAAATTGACAACATGACTAGACTAATAACCAGTAACAAGACTGAAGCAGTGATCAAAAACCTCCCCAAAAACAAGAGTCAGGACCTAATGGATCTCCTGGGGAATTCTACCAAATATTCAAAGAAGAAATAACACCTACTCTCCTGAGGTTGTTTTTAAAAAAGGAAACAGAAGGAAAGCTCCCAGATTCTTTCTATGAGGCCAACATAACCTTGATCCCAAAACCAAGCAAAGACCCCACCAAAAAGGAGAATTTCAGACCAATAAATTCAATAAATGAATACTCACCAGGATAAACATAGAGGCTAAAATTCTCAACAAGATCTTAGCTAATAGGATCCGACAGTACATTAAAAGGATTATCCACCATGACCAGGAGGGATTTATCCCTGGGATCCAAGGTAGTTCAACATTTGCAGGTCAATCAATGTGACAGTACACATTATCTTATATGTTGTTATGTGTTCTGTGTTCTTATCTTACCTTATGTGTTAAATGCTCTTATCTTACCTTATGTGTTATGTGTTCTTATCTTATATATCTTATGTGTTCTCCTTAAGAGACAAGAGAGAGAAGAACCACGTGGTCCTCTCAATTGATGCAGAAAAAACATCTGACAAAATACAGCATCCTTTCCTGATTAAAACTCTACAGAGTATAGGGATAGAAGGAACATTATTCAAATTCAAAAAATCCATCTATGAAAATCCAGAGCAAATATCATTCTCAACGGGGAAAAGTTGGAAACTTTCCCCTTAAGATCAGGTATGCAACAAGGATGCCCACTCCCACCATTATTGTTCAATATAGTGCTAGAAGTCCTAGCCTCTGCAATCAGACAACAAAAAGAAATAAAAGGTATTCAAATTGGCAAAGAAGGAGTCAAACCCTCTCTCTTCACAGATGACATGATACTTTATGTGGAAAACCTAAAAGACTCCACCTCCAAATTACTAGAACTCATACATCATACATACTGAAAGGATATTCAGTAATGTGGCAGGATACAAAATCAATGCACAGAAATCAGTTTCCTTCTTATAAACTAAAATTTTAACTGCAGAAAGAGAAATCAGAAAATCAATTCCATTTACAGTAGCACCAAAAACATAAAATACCTTGGAATAAACCTAACCAAAGAGCTAAAGGATCTATACTCTAGGAACTGCAGAACACTCATGAAAGAAATCAAAGAAGACACAAAAGGATGGAAAAACATTTCATGCTCATGGATTGAAAGAATAAATATTGTTAAAATGTCTATGTTGCCCAGAGCAATTTACACTTTCAATGCCATCTCAATCAAAATACCAACGACATTTTTCAAAGTAGTGGAACAAACAATCCTAAAATTTGCACAGAACCAGAAAAGACCCCAAATTGCCAAGGAAATGTTGAAAAAGAAAAAGGGCATCACATTGCCTGACTTCAAGCTATACCACAAAGCTGTGATCACCAAGACAGCATGGTACTGACAAAAAACACACACAGAGACCAATGGAACAGGACAGAGAGCCCAGATATGGACCTCAAAACTCTATAGTCAAATAATTTTTGACAAAGGAAGAAAAAATATCCAGCGGAAAAAAGACAGTCTCTTCAATAAATGATGCTGGGAAAAATTGGACAGCTCTATACAGAAGAATGAAACTCAACCACTCTCTTAAACCATACACAAAGATAGATTCATTGTGGACAAAAGACCTCTATGTGGGACAGGAATCCATCAAAATCCTAGAGGAGAACATAGGCAGTAACCTCTTCAAAATCAGCCACAAGAGCTTCTTTCAAGACACATCTCCAAAGGCAAGGGAAACAAAAATGAAAATGAACTTTTGGGATTTCATCAAGATAAAAAAGGAAAGGACACACAGCAAAGGAAACAGTGAATATAACAAAGAGGCAACCCACGGAATGGGAGAAGATATTCGCAAATGACACTATAGACAAAGGGCTGATATCCAAGATCTATAAAGAACTTCTCAAACTCAACACCCAAAAAACAAATAAGCACATCAAAAAATGGGCAGAAGACATGAACAGACACTTCTCCAAAGAAAACATACAAATGGCTAACAGACACATGAAAAAATGTTCATCATCACTAGCCATCAGGGAGTTTCAACTCAAAACCACATTGAGACACCACCTTACAACCAGTTAGAATGGCAAAAATTGACAAGGCAAGAAACTACATTATGTTGGAAAGGCTGTGGAGAAAGGGGAACTCTTTTACACTGTTGGTGGAAATGCAAGTTGGTACAGCCACTTTGGAAAACAGTGTGGAGTTTCCTCAAAAAATTAAAAATAGAGCTATCCCATTACCTAGCAATTGCACTACTGGGTATTTACTCCAAAGATACAGATTTAGTGAAAAAAAGGGCTGCATGCACCCCAATGTTCATAGCAGTAATGTCTATAATAGACAAACTGTGTAAAGAACCAAGACGCCCTTCAACCAATGAATGGATAAAGATGTGGTCCATATATACAATGGAATACTCAGCAACCAAAATGGATAAATACCCAACTTTTGCATCAACATGGATGGGACTGGAGAAGATTATGTTAAGTGAAATAAGTCAAGCAGAGAAAGCCAATCATACGGTTTCACTTATTTGTGGAACATAAGGAATAGCATGAAAGACATTAGGAGAAGGAAGGAAAAAATGAAGGGGGGAAAATCGGAGGGGGAGATGAACCATGAGAGACTATGGACTCCAGGAAACAAACTGAGGGTTTTGGGGGGGTGGGGGGGGGTTGGGTTTAGCCAGGTGATTGTTATTAAGAAGGGTACATATTGCATGGAGCACTGGGTACTATATGCAAACAATGAATCATGGAACACTACAACAAAAACTAATCATGTACTATATGGTAACTAATGTAACATAATAAAAAAAAAAAAACGGAAAGGCAAAAAGTAAAATAAAAATAATGGAAGAAGCAACACCATGTGTGGGAGCAGGGGGTATATAGGAAATCTCTGTACCTTCCTTTCAATTTTGTTTTGTCCTTCCTTTCAATTTGTTGTGAACCTTAAACTGCTCTTAAAAAAAAAAAAAAAAAAAGACTTTTTTAATGACTTTATTTTTTTTTATTTGACAGAGAGAACACAAGCAGGGGAAGTGGCTAGCAGAGGGAGAGGGAGAAGCAGGCTCCCCACTGAGCAGGGAGCCTGAAACAGAGCTCAATCCCAGGACCCTGAGATCATGGCCTGAGCAGAGGACACTTAACCGACTGAGCCATTCAGGTGCTCCAAAAAATCTGTCTTAATAGTACTATATTTTTTAAAAACAATAATATCAGCAAGCAGTCAACTGGTTCTGGAATTAAATAAACTTGCTTGGATATTAATAAAATTAAAGACTGAATCCCATGTAAAACTATGTCAACAAATGCTGTTTTCCTTAAATACTTCTTAGTAATGTAACACAGATCTTCCCACTTCAGAAACAAACATAAGCAAATTCAATCTCTAGCATCATGAAAAGCACTCAAGATCCTATATTAAAGCTGTGTGTGTGTATGTGTGTGTACACATATTCAGTTGAGGAAGAATTCTTAGAGAAAGCCAAATTTGGATCCACATACATCTTTTCAAGATCTCAATGAATCTGGCATTATAGGATGATCAATAGAAGCTTCTCACCTCCAGCAAAATTCTTGGCTTTAATAGATCCTAGCAGTTTTTTGGGTTTTGATTTTTTAATTTACCACATGTATACAGAATTCTGTAGCAAGAAAAATGTGATAGTATGATCTACTTTGAAGCTGAATCAATTCTAAACAATACATAAATGACTATCCTCATAAGATATCACTTTGAGGCACTATTTTCCCCTTCTACTCCCACTTAACACCTACTTGTATTCTAGTAGTGAAATATAAAAGAAAAAGAAATTAAAGCTTAGGTTAAAAGTGAGATTTGATTTCAAATTTTACACTAATAATTTTAAGTTTAATGACTATCATATTAGTATCAATCTTTTTTCTCAAGAGATTTAAACATAACATAATGTTCAAACTGAAGAGGACAAAAATTTGCCTGATTGCTGCTTCAACCTGGAGACCCTCTCTTTGACATCCCCATCTTTTGAAAAAATTCCTGTTGAGACTCCATAAAGATTTGGTGTAAAAACCTTTATTCAGGAAGAGAGGGCAAAGCAGAATTCATCCTCTTCTTAGCCTCAGGTTATCATATGGTCTCAACCAATCTGACAGAAATCCTGTATAATTCAGGAAGCAATCCTGGAGAAGAATGTCTGAGGAAAGGAACCTGGCATGAGATTTCAATAGAGGACCATGAAACCCCAAAAAATACCTCATCAATATCTATTACTTTGTTATTCCACAGTCTTCACACGATTCTGATCCTTTACCTCAATCTCCATTCAATATCCACCTTCCCCTGTCTGTCCATATATCCAACCTCATAAATCCAATCTTCCTCATAATTTTATGGCCAAATATTGAAAACTACCAGATCTTTAAGGGTAGTTAAGGGTAGGGACCATTATCTTACTCTTCTTGTATTACCAGTATTTAGTATGATTCTTAGGCAAACAGGTCCTTAACAAATGTTTGCTAAATAAAAGCATAATAACATATTGCACTGATGAGATGATACCCATGTTATTCAACAGTATTGGTCAAAATATTTGGCTAACCTTTAAAATGAGGGTTGCCGGGGGGAGGGGGTTTGGGAGAAGGGGGTGGGATTATGGACATTGGGGAGGGTATGTGATTTGGTGAGTGCTGTGAAGTGTGTAAACCTGGTGATTCACAGACCTGTACCCCTGGGGATAAAAATATATGTTTATAAAAATACAAAATTAAAAAAAAAAAATTATTAGTTTTAGTAACCTCTACTCTCAAGATTATGAATAATGACAATATTTTGTTACCGATGGTAACAACTTGTACTTTAGAAGTTCAGATTTTCGAAGCCACTTCCTTTAAAAAAAAAAAAAAAAAATTCAGTTTGTAGGTTTTTAAAGATTTTATTTATTTATTTATTTATTTATTTATTTTATTTGGCAGACAGAGATCACAAGTAGGCAGAGAGGCAGGCAGAGAGAAAGAAGGAAGCAGGCTCCCTGCTGAGCAAGAGCCCCACGTGGGGCTCAGTCCCAGGACCCTAAGATCATGACCTGAGCCGAAAGCAGAGGTTTTAACCCACTGAGCCACCCAGGCGCACCCAGTTTGTATGTTTTTAAATCACCATTAACATTGTCCTTCTCCTTGCTTTCCAAGAAACCAGGTAAGCATGGTGTAAGAAAATGGCTCAGCCTCATGGTCCAAATGAATGGAATTCCCTATAGGTCTGATATTCTGAAATAAACTGATCTATTTTTGAGTTTCTCTAACTATTTCTAGTTTTGAAACTCTCCTCATAAAAACACCTAACACAAAACGTTGGTAAATATAATCAACGTTTTATCTGACTTGTTGAATTTGAAAATATAAAACATTTTGAAGATATAAAATATTAAAGACTAAAACCCTTCTTAAAGTACTTCCAGCTATGACAGAATAACTGGGACAAGATTTTCCTCCTGCCACAAATCACCAGAAAACTGGATAAAATATATAAAGCAGACACTGAACATTAGGCTGGATGATCCTTGAGAGACAAGATACAAATAAGGTGAGCTTTATAGTCACTCTGACTTTCTATCTGGAAGTACTCTCTGGACAACACAAAGGGAATGAAGAACTAAAGGCAAGCAGCAGTGGCTCAGTGACTAGGGAAAACTGAAAACATGATTCAAACAAGTAGGAGCACTTGAGACTCTGTGAAGCAGAATACTGGAAAGGACAACTCTACGAAAAGAAAAAGGTCCAGAAATATTTATAAAAAGAGTCTTTTTGAGCCTATTCTGGAATACTAAGCTACACATATATAGGGTAAAATTCCATGAGGCTGGGCAAAGAAGAACTATAAAAATTCCCAGAAAAATTCCTAGGAGATATTTAATTTCTAACCAACTACAGAGGAAGGAACTCATAGAATTACCAGGGCATTCAGTGGAGAACACAAAAGGCTAAACTCTTTGGAATGGAATTAAACTAGCCCTAGAGTATAGGCATGCTAACAAAGCTCAAAGACTATCAAGCTACAAATAATTTAAGTGCCTACCAAAGTACAAAAGATAACAAAATACAGCAACAAAATATAGCACTCAATGTCCAAAGTGCCCAGGGGCAGCTGGGTGGTTCAGTTAGTTAAATGCCTGCCTTCAGCTGCAGTCATGATCCTGGGGTCCTAGGATCAGACTCCATGTCAGGCTCCCCGCTCAAGGGAGAGTCTGCTTCTCCCTCTGCCTACCTCCCCTTTCTGCTCATGCTCCTGTGCTCTCTCTCAAATAAAATCTTAAAAAAAAAAAAAAAAGGTCCAAAGGCCAGTAAGAGAAATATTACATAAAGAAACAATAAAATCTGAGCAATGTCAGGGGAAAAAACAGAAAAACAGATCCAGAAAGAATAAAAATCATGCGTTAATTAACGAGCACTAATGAAAAATTCACTAGAGTAGTTCAACAGCAGATTCAAACAGGCAGAAAAAATAATCAGTAAACTTGAAGACAGGCCAGTTGAAGATAGGCCAGGTCATAATCAAACTGAAATAGAGAAAAAAAATGATTGTCTCCACAGATACAGAAAAAGCATTTCACAAAATCTAACAGTCTTCTATGATAACAACATGACAGGGATATCTGTTCTCATCATTTCGGTTCAATGGAAGTTCTAGCTAGGGCAATTAAGCAAGAAAATTAATTAATTAAAAGGTATCCACATTGGAAAGAAAAGAAGTAAGTTTATCTCTACTTAGAGATGACATGACTTTATATGTTGAAAATCTTAAAGAATCCACACACATAAGACAATTGGAAGGGGAGGTGAACCATGAGAGACTATGGACTCTGAAAAACAAACTGAGGGTTTTGAAGGGGCAGGGAGGTTGGGGGAACCAGGTGGTGAGGTTGGGGGAACCAGGTGGTGGGTATTAAGGAGGGCACATATTGCATGGAGCACTGGGTGTGGTGCAAAAACAATGAATACTGTTACACTGAAAAGAAATTAAAAAAAAAAGAATGAATAAACTAGTTCAGTAAAGTTGTAGAATATAAGATCAATATACAAAAATCATCTGCCTGTCTATATACTAGCAATTAACAACCCAAAATTGAAAGAAGAAAACATTTCCATTTATAATAGGACAATAGCACTAAAAAGATTAAAATATTTAGGAATAAATTTAACAAAAGAAGTATATATTTTACTCTCTGAAAACTATAAAATATTGTTGAAAGAAATTAAAGAAAAACTAAATGGAAAAACTTGCCATGCTCTTGGACTGGAAGACTTAACATGGTTAAAAGGGCATTACTCCCCAAACTGATCTACAGATTCAATACAGTATATACCCAATTTCCATCTGACTCCTTTACAGCAAATGACAAGTAGATACTAAGATTCATAGGGATAGGCAAGGAACTCAAAATAGTCTACTCTTGAAAAAGAAGAAAGCAGGAGGAATCACACTTCCTAATTTCATACTACAAAGCTATAGTACTGGCATAAAGACAGACTTTAGTAAAGATCAGAGAAATACAAGCAAGAATCCAGAAATAAACCCATCTATGGTCAACTGACTGTGACAAGCGTCAAGACTATTCAGTGGGAAAAGAATATTTTTAACAAACTGTGCTGGGACATACACACATGCAAAAAAGATGAATCTGGACTCTTACATAATAAAGAAAACTTACTCAAAATGGACTAAAGGCCTAAAGATCTAAAACCATAAAACTCTTAAAACAAAATAAAGGTATAAATATTCATGGCCCTGGATAGGGCAAGAGTTTCTTAGATATAACAACTAAAGTCTAAGCTACCAAAGAAAAATATAGATAAAATAGATTGCAAAGTTTAAAATTTCTGTGTATCAAATGGCATTACCAAGAAGATGAAAAGGTAAACTGCAGAATCAAAGAGTTACAAATCATATATCTGATAAGGGATTTATATACTATAAAGAACACTAACAACTCAATAATAAAAAGTCAGCCCAGTTTAAAAAATGGGCCAATGATGTGAATATACATTTCTCCAAAGGAGATATGCAGCAATGTCCACAATAGCCAAATTATAGAAAGAGCCTAGATATCCATCAACACATGAATGGATAAAGAACATATAAATACACACACACACACACACACACACACACACAATGGAATACTATGCAGCCATCAAAAAACCAAAATCTTGCCATTTGCAATGATGTGGATGGAACTAGAGGGTATTATGCTAACCAAAATAAGTCAATCAGAGAAAAACAATTATCATATGAGCTCACTGATACGAGAAATTTGAGAAACAAGACAGAGGATCATAGGGGAAGGGAGGGAAAAATGAAACAAGATGAAATCAGAGAGAGAGACAAACCATAAGAGACTTTTAATCTCAGGAACAAGCTGAGGGTTGCTGGAGGGGAGGAGGGTGAGAGGGATGGGGTGGCTGGGTGATGGACATTGGGGAGGGTATGTGCTATGGTGAGAAAAAAATTGAAATTTTTAAAAAGAAGATATGTAAATATGCATTAAGTACATGAAAGATACCTAATATCAATAATCATTAAAAAATGCAAATCAAAACCACAATGAAATACTGCTTCACACACATTAGAATGTCTATCTTTTAAGTATAATAACACGTACTAGTAAAGATACAGAGAAATTACAGCCCTCATACAATGCCAACAGAAATGTAAAATGGGGGGACACCTGGGTGGCTCAGTGGGTTAAAGCCTCTGCCTTCAGCTCAGGTCATGATCCCAGGGTCCTGGGATCAAGCCCCACATTGGGCTCTCTGCTCTGCGGGGAGCCTGCTTCCTCCTCTCTCTCTTTCTGCCTGCCTCTCTGCCTACTTGAGATCTCTGTCTGTCAAATAAATAAAATAAAATAAATTAAAAATCTAAAAAAAAGAAATGTAAAATGGGGCAGCTACTGTAGAAAGCAGGAAAGCAGCTTGGCAGTTCCTCAAACAGTTTCTCAAATATGACCCAGAAATTTCACTCCTGGATATCTTCCCAAAAGAAATGAAAACTTACGTCTATACAAAAACTTGGGCAAAATATTCATAACAGCATTATTCATAATACCCAAAAATTAGAAACAACCCAGTGTCCATCACCTGATGAAAAGATAAACAAAACGTGGCACAATCTATCCAAAAATGCAATATTGTACAACCATAAAAAGAAATGAAGTAATGATACATTTATAAGCAAAATACCTAGAAGACATCATTATAAGTGGAAAAACCCAGACACAAAAGGCCACATATTTCATGATTCCATTTATAATGCCCAGAATAAGCAAACCCATAGAGACAGAAAGTAAATTAGTATTTGCCAGGGGCTAGGAATGGGGAAGAGTGGGGAGATGGTAAAAGAGCCATGACCGCTAATGGGAAAAGAGTTTCTTTTTGGAGGGATAAAAATACTCTGTAATTAGACAGTGGCACTGGTTACATAACCTAGAGAATATACCAAAAACTATATACTTTAAAATGGTGACTCTTAAGGTATATGAATTATACCTCATACCAAAAAAAGATCACCTAGGGGCTCCTGATGCCTCAGTTAGTTAAGTCTCTGCCTTCGGCTCAGGGCATGATCTCAGGGTCCTGGGATCGAGCCCCACATAGTGCTCCCTGCTTCTCCCTCTCACTCTGCCCGCCACTCCCCCACCTGTACTCTCTACCTAAATAAAATCTTAAAAAAAAAAAAAATCTCATAATTATAGCATCTTAAAATTATAAAAGTATAAAATGGTCAACAGTCTCTTGGGGTGATAAAAAGTATTTGACTCCTAGTTTACAAATTTGAATGAATACATGGACAATGAAACTTTAAATCATGCATGCAAAACTCTCAGATCCTCTCTTAATCCTCAAATTTTTCTTCAATACCAAACACAATGAATAATGCCATCAAACACAATTATGTATGTACAGTTACCAAAGCAGACTGTATCTCTACCAATTTCTCTCTCTTTAGCAAGCATATCAGAATATAAGGTAATATTTTATATATACATGTGTTATGCTACATATATTATCACACATTAGATATGTATCTACTTTATTACTAGATCATCTGAAATACAGAGCACAACTAATTACATCAAGTGTGTCATGACTGCCTTTATTACACTTCTATGATTATTTGAGTTTTATGTCTAACATACTAAACATAACGGTTCTATTTTGGATTAACTGCATTACCCTTATCCCCCCAAATTCATATGTTAAGGTTCTAACCCCTTATTCCTCAGAATGTGACTCTGGAGATAGGGTCTTTAAAAGAAGTAATAAGGTAAAGTCAAGGTCACATGGATGGACTCTAATCTGAAATGACTGGTGTCTTTATAGGAGATTAAGACCCAGACAGGCAGAGCGGAAAGAACATGTGAAGACAAAGGGAGATGACTGCCAACTACAAGCCAAGGAAAGAGGTCTCAAAAGAAAACCTTGATCCTGGACTTCTAGCCTCCAGAACTCAGGAAATAAATTTCTGTTGTTTAAGCCATCCAGCCTGAGGTACTTCATTACGGCAGTCCTGGTAAATCTCCTTAGCATGAAAAAAAAAAAAAAAAATCTCCTTAGCATGGAAACAAACACCAAAATAAAGAAGTGGAACTAATATTTCAGAAAATTCTAAAATGAGTTCTTTG
Organism: Mustela putorius furo; assembly: GCF_011764305.1. Classification (NCBI taxonomy): domain Eukaryota; kingdom Metazoa; phylum Chordata; class Mammalia; order Carnivora; family Mustelidae; genus Mustela; species Mustela putorius. Next base: position 19,939,538 of record NW_025421273.1, read on the forward strand.
GAGACATAAAAGCTGAACTATTTCGGTTACAGCAGGACTAGAAATAGTAAATTCCTCATCCTAAAGCAAAATTGACTTCCTCCTAGCTTTTTATGTTCCAATATATGTACAAATATGTTTGTGTAGTTGGGAGTTTTTTTTTCTTAAATTCCAAAAGAGCCAACATTAAATTCCATATGGATAGATAGCCTTGAATTGGCTCAAAACTTAGCTGTAACAAGATGGACAGAAGTGAAGTATTTTGGAGGAAAACAGCTGGGTTCAAATCTTGGCTCCACCTCCTCCTAGCTATTTAATAACAATCTACTCTCTCTGAGATTCAGTTTCCTCAGTCACAAAGGGAGATCACTTAGCATGATACCTAGCATATAACCAATGCTCTATAAAAAGAGACATCATTTCATCATTGTATTTAAATAACTCAGAATTAGCCACAAGGAACAGTAAGCTATCTACCTAAGCACTACTTATGTGTGTGCTTATGTGTGGCACCAATGTGCCAAGTGCTATTATCTAATTTTTACTCTAACTTAAGTAATAAAGCGCAAATAAAATCAAATTGACACAAGAGCTTATATTGCTTTGAAAAATAATACATACTTGCTCTAGACTCTATTTAATAATGACTCAAATACTTAAGGATTTAGATTTGTCAAATTCTCCCTAAATACACTATCTTAAAATGTTACATTCTGCCTGAAACTCCAGCCTTCCATTTATGTATCCAAACCTGACTAGTTTTGCAAAGACTCAGTTTAAGTTCCAGATTTCTCTTAATCCTTAGGTGACAATTTTTCCCTCCCATTCATACAACAGTACAAAATTATATGTTGTCTTTCCTTTGTACTTTTTACGTAAATCTTGCTTCCACAACAAGACTTGAAGTTTCCTGACAGTAGGATTCCTAATATATGTGCCAAAGAAGCAGCCATGTGTTCACAGAAAGAATTTACTACTTCATGGACTGACTATGTTAAGTAGTTATAACAAAGTGGGCTACTGCTTTTCTACATTACTTAATTTAAAAGTATTTCAAATTAGGGAGAAATCAGAACATATAGAGAACTACACAGATTTGAAAAAATCTTAAAAGATCATCTAATTTTACCTAATTACCTAAATTAATTCTTTAAAGGTAATTATTAGATAAAATACAGACCACAATAACATTTTTTCATTTTTTCTTATTTTTCCATTGTTAGCAATATGTCTCTTTTATACTCTACAGCAGTTAATCTCTACCAGTCCCTGAATGATAATGAGAATGTATTTTCACAGTAGCAACTGGTGACATTTCAATAAATCAATGTGCTGCAGTGATACCTAAATAAAAGCTTATTTCACTATAATGATGCTTCCAGGCTTCCCTCAAGTCAGGTGGTTACTTGCAGTTAATGATCTGTGACATACCACACAAGTAGTCCTAAAAAGACTTATTATCCACTGCATGTGCAACAATATTTGCTTTATGGATGGCTACATGAATGAAGACATTCAATGTAACTGTAAAAGTAAAATCAAAAGAAAACTTACAAGTAACATGTTTTCTTTAAGTAAAAGGGCTGTGACCATTTTCCATTAATACTTAACCTTTTGCTGGAGCAGTGCAACCACATATAACGCTCAAATCCATAAAGCCCAAGAGCTGTTCTGGGTTAATGCTAATTAACTGCCCCTAATCAGAAGAGCAGTAACTTCCCAAAAATGTGAGATCATCAACCTCTATTGCTGACATCAAAGTCTTATCAAAAAGCTTAATGAACAATAAAAAAGACAAATATGCTTTACGTATGCTAAGAACCCGTCTAACTGAATTTCTATATACCTATTCAATAGAAACATGCTGACCAAACAATTATGCTGTACAAAATTTGCTGATCTCAAACAATCCTCTTATCTTTCATAGTTGCAAGACTTTGCAAGCATTCACATGTTTACCATTTATAATTTTATTTCATTCACTAGACTCAGCTTTTGTCCACCATATGTCCACTGTGGATTAACTATTCCCTTAGGTACAATTAAGGCCTTTCCATTTGTTGTAAGAAGAGCTAAGTATGAAGGACACAGCCAGAAATAACATTTATACCTCAACCAAAAACAGAAGCACATTGAAACTCAAACCATAGTTTATGCAGCATCTTTTTTTTTATTAGACACATGTCTACACAGCAAAATAAACTTGAGATAAAAATTCATGGCAACTATACACCAGCTTTCACCATTGAGATTAGATATCAAAACGATATCACCTCCAAGTTTAAATGATTTTTCAGAAAAATATATTCCTAAAATAGAAGTTAAATGAAGGCTAGTTTCCAAACATTAATAATAACTGAAACTTTAATAATTACTTACATATTTCAAGAACATTTTACAAATTTTTTAAAGATTTTGGCTTTTAAATCCTTAAATTAAATATATATATACATATACACTAAGCAGTACCTCCTCCCATTATACATAACTAGAAGACAGAATTTGAGGAAACAGTGAGAGACACAATAAGAAGAACTAACACATTTAGCACCTGTTACATACAGGCTTTGGTTCTAGGGGATAGATAGATAGATAGATAGATAGATAAAACTCAACCTCCCTATAAAGTAGCTGCTATTATGATGCCCACTTTACAGATGGGAAAATTGAGCTACAAAAAGGGTATCTTACCACAGCCAAAAATTAATAAATGAGCCCATATCTGAACTTAAGTGGCCTTACTTAGAAGTATGTGTCCTTAACCACTTCTCTACACTGTCTCTCTGTATTGAATATTAATGTGCCAGAACACACTCTATCAAAAATATCCATAAAAGAAAAAACAATTTTTCATCTTTTTTAAACTAAAATTTTATATGAAAATTAAAAGATTAATTAGAGTTAGGAGTCTGTTTTCAAAAGAACTATATTTGTAATGTAGCAGGTGTCTTGCATGGTCTGATGTAGTAATGACTCATAAGCACAAAGTGAGTCTGTCATTATTAAACTCCTCTTCCGATTGAAAAATCTGGGGTCAGAGCTGTACAGAAGCCAAAACAGTATTATATTCACTTTATTATCTCAAAAGGTCTATAGTTCCATTTTTCACTGAGACAGAGAATTAATACTTTTCTAGTCATTCATAATAAGTACCTATTGAACCCTTACTGTGTGCAAAGACTAAGCTAGATACTAGAATGACAACCATGAGCAGTCTCTGCCTTCATGGAGCTTCAACTACAAAACACCTGAATAACTACAGGATGGGGGGGTAGTTTTGCTCTAAAAATGGTGACTTTTTCAGAAGAATCACACAGTTTAAAAATAGATAAATAGCTATTAATTATTTAAAAATAAATAAAAGAGAAGGTAAAATGTAGCATTTAGACAACTGAGAGAAAGAAAATTAAGTGAGAAACTAGTATTCTGTCCTAGTCCTCTTCTATGTATTCACTTCTCTCAACACACTAAAGAGCTTAAGATTTGGGAAAGTCTTCACAGACTCCTCATGTTCTACTTTTTCACTAAATCTGAAAAATGCAATAGATTGAAGATTAAGGAATGGAAATGACTCATTCAAAATTATATCTAAAAATAGAACAAGTTCAAAAACAATAAAAAGACATGCATTTTATGTCCCCGGGTATTTGCACACATACCTCAAGTCTGTCTTTCTCTTCCTATGAACATAAAACATGCTGTAATATCCTCCATCCTTTACAAAAACACTACCACAGAATTCTGACCCACATTTCCTCCAGCAGCTGCCCCATTTACCAACTCCTTTATAGAGTGGCATTACGTATACATATCGCTTCTACTCATTGTCTACCATTCGTCAACTTCCCTTCTTTCTTCAAACTCACTCTACCCAGCTTTCACCCATACCACTCCCATGAACCTGTTTGCCAAGGTCAATACCCATCGCCTCTACATACTTTAATAATCATTCTTGGTCCTCATCTATTGATCAACCCCTTCTTAAAACACCTTTACATGTAGCTGCCAGGATACTTCACTCTTGGGACTTTCCTACAATCTCCACTGGCCACATTTCAATTCCTTTGCTCCTCTTTCTTTATTTCCCCAAACTTTAAAACATGGCTATAGCCCAATGATCAACCTTTGGACTTCTTCTCTTTTTATACGCATTCCTATGTAAAGTTCATCTCTCAGGATTTAAATACAATCAATATGTTGTTGACTCCCCGACTTTTATCTCTAGACCTCCTCTTGCCCCTGAACTCCAGACTCATTTCCAACTACCTATTAAATATCTCCACAAAGACGATTAATTTAAGCATCTCAAATTTAACATGTCCAAAAGCAAACTTGTGATTCTCACCCAAAACTTTTCTTCCTGCACTCTTTCTCAAGTCAGTAGATCGAACTTTAGCCTTCCAGATGCCTAGGCCAAAAATCTTGGCATTATCTTGCCTCTTCTCTCCTCTAACTCCACAACCAATCTATGAGAAAATCCAACACCCCCTTCGAAATGTATCCAGAGGCCAACTCCTTCTCACTACTTGTACCACCATTTTCTCTCACCTGGATTATGTCAAAAACCTCTCATTTTTTTTACTTTGCTTCCATACATACCCACTAGAGTAAATTCTCTCAACAAGAACTGTAGTGATTCTTTCAAGTTAAATCACTTCATTCTTTTTTTTTATCTTTTTTTTTAAATTTCTTTTCAGCATAACAGTATTCCTTGTTTTTGTACCACACCCAGTGCTCCATGCAATACATGCCCTCCCTAAAACTCACCACCTGGTTCCACCAACCTCCCACCCCCCCATCCCTTCAAGACCCTCAGGTTGTTTTTCAGAGTCCATAGTCTATAGTGGTTCACCTCCCCTTCCAATTTCCCTCAACTCCCTTCTCCTCTCCATCTCTCCATGTCCTCCAGGTTATTTGTTATGCTCTACAAATAAATGAAACCATATGATAATTGACTCTCTCTGCTTGACTTATTTCACTCAGCCTAATCTCTTCCAGTCCCGTCCATGTTGCTACAAAAGTTGGATATTCATCCTTTCTCATAGAGGCATAATACTCCATAGTGTATATGGACCATATCTTCCTTATCCATTTGTCCGCTGAAGGGCATCTTGGTTCTTTCCACAGTTCGGTGACCATGGCCATTGCTGCTATAAACATTGGAGTACAGATGGCCCTTCTTTTCACTACATTTGTATCTTTGGGGTAAATACCCAGTAGTGAATTGCAGGGTCATAGGGAAGTTCTATTTTTAATTTCTTGAGGAATCTCTACACGGTTCTCCAAAGTGGCTGCACCAACTTGCATTCCCACCAACAGTGTAAGAGGGTTGCCCTTTCTCCACATCCTCTCCAACACATATTGTTTCCTGTCTTGCTAATTTTGGTCATTCTAACTGGTGTAAGGTGGTATCTCAATGTGGTTTTAATTTGAATCTCCTTGATGGCTAGTGATGATGAACATTTTTTCATGTGTCTGATAGCCATTTGTAGGTCTTCATTGGAGAAGTGTCTGTTCATATCTTCTGCCCATTTTTTGATATGATTATCTGTTTTGTGTGTGTTGAGTTTGAGGAGTTCTTTATAGATCCTGAATATCAACCTTTTGTCTGTAGTGTCATTTGCAAATATCTTTTCCCATTCCGTGGGTTGCCTCTTTGTTTTGTTGACTGTTTTCCTTTGCTGAGCAGAAGCTTTTGATATTGATGAAGTCCCAAAAGTTCATTTTCGCTTTTGTTTCCCTTGCCTTTAGAGACATATCTTGAAAGAAGTTGCTGTCTGCTAAAAACCCTCAGTGGCCTTCCTTCTCACCCAAAGTAAAAGTTGAAGCCCTTACAAAGGTTTTCCTGATCTGTTCTCTTCCTAGATCCTTTCCCCTTTGTATCTAACTTCACATCCTACACTATTCTTGCACTGACTATTCCCTATATATAGCTACGCACACAGCTATACACACACACACACACACACACACACACACACACACACACTCACATGCCTTCTTGGAGTTCCGGGGGTACGGGGGAACAAAATACTATCTCAAAGGCTTACTACTACTCTTCCCTTCTACTTGGGTAACTCTCCATCCAGATTATCTCTGAGGCACTCCTTCTTCTTTTATCTCTTTGCTCAGATGTCATCTTCTCAAACTTTCCCTGCTACCATCTTTAAAATATTAATACCTTCTTCCAAGTCTTTTTTCTCCCCTCCCTGCTTTCCCTACACAAAATATCATTTAACATATTATATATTTTATTATTCATTTATTTACTGTCTTACTCTATTAAAACCAGGATAGATGAGGGCAAGAATTTTTGCCTGTTCATTGCTGTATCCCAACACCTAGACATGTATGTGCAAAGTAACTATTTGTTAAATGAAATGAATGAATGAAAGAAGACACAGAAAACAAAACAAAATGAAATAGCTGCTGAACTGCTTTCTTTATATAAAAACTAGACATTTATATAAAATTTTAGGGAATAATATCACAGAAAATAAAAAGTAAATTCTCAGCTTAAGAAAATTTTTAAATTAAAAGGAAATGCTATTTTTAGAGCCCCGCAAATACTCCAAAGTTAACAGTATTTCCAAGGTGTGCCTAGCAAGTAATAAAAAATTAATAAATCTTAGCTAGTTATTATTACTGTTATTAGGAATATGGACCTATCCATGTATAAAGAAAATTCTTAATCTAACAACTGAATAAAATGAGCCAAAGAAACCATCTGCAAAGATAAGAAGACAGGGTTTACAGGACATGTAAAGTTAAAATTAAACTCTCTTAAAATTATGGGATGCCTGGGCAGCTCAGTCGGTTAAGCAACTGCCTTCCACTTGGGTCAGAATCCAAGGGTCCTGGGATCAAGTCCCACATTGGGCTCCTTGCTCAGTGGGGAGCTTGCTTCTCGCTCTGCCTCTGCCTGCCACTCTGCCTGCTTGTGCTCTCTCTCTGACAAATAAATAAATAAAACCTTTAAAAAAATAAATAAATAAAAATAAACTCTATTAAAATTATATGGCAATAACTATGTTCGAGTAAGCAGACATATTACTAAACATGTTTGGGTCATCATATTTTAGGAATAGAAGGTGCTTATGATTACCAAATATAATCCCTCATTTTATGCAGGAGGATGATCCTAAGTAATTAAGTAAATTGGCCAAGGTGATGTAATCAGATAAAATGACAGCACCAGGACAAAAGCTAAAGTTTTCTGATCCCCACTCTAACTCTTCCTTTAAATTATGGAGCAAATCCACAATTACTGCAGATAAAATTAAAATAAATTAATTAATAAAGAGGTTTAAATTACATTTATGAAAAATTTTAATCTCCTTTCTACAAAGAAATGTTTTATAGCTATAGATTAATTTATAAATTTTATAAAGCTATATATTTTTGTAATTGTAATTTAATAAATTAAAATATTTAATAATTTCTTCTCATTTTTAAAATCAGAGATTTCCCATAAAAGAAAAAAAAAGTAAAGTGGATGACATTTCTTTAGCATTTAATAAAGTTTCTCTATCATGAGAAGGAGACAAACATAAATTTCATAAACAGGGGTAGGGTGGCTCAGTTGGTTAAATGACTGCCTTCGGCTGAGGTCATGATTTCAGGGTCCTGGGATCAAACCCCACACTGGGCTCCCTGCTCGGAAGGAAGCCTGCGTCTCTCTCTCCCACTACCCACTTTGGATTCCCTCTCTCACTGTCTCCCTCTGTCAAATAAATAAATACAATCTTAAAAAAAAAATTCTATTAAAAAATTTCATAAACAGATTGTTATGACAGAAATGCTTACACAATTCCCCCAAGCAAACAAAACAAAATCACAGAAAGCTTAATGCTTCTCAGGCTAAGAACATTTTTTTTTAATTTTATTTATTTATTTGACAGAGAGATATCACAAGTAGGCAGAGAGGCAGGCAGAGAGAGAGGGAAGCAGGATCCCTGCTGAGCAGAGAGCCCGATGCAGGGCTCAATCCCAGAACCCTGAGATCATGACCTGAGCCAAAGGCAGAGGCTTTAACCTACTGAGCCATCCAGGTGCACCAGGCTAAGGACATTATAATACTGTCAAATGGTTTGAAGTAGGCTATCTAAAAAAAGAAAATTAAGTATGAAATGACAAAACATCACTGCAACAACTGATTTTGATGAGTATTATGAAAAAACACTCATTTGACATTTTCTTCCCCAGTTAGTATCAGTCCTAACACCAGTCTGAATGCAATCTTATGCATTTAATTTGAGGAAATTACTCAACCAACTGAACTGGAAATACTATCAAAATGTTCTGAAAGTATAGCAGGACTGTGAAGTATCATGTAAAGGAACAGCTTTAAGAGTGTGTGTTAAAATACTCTCTCAGTACACAGACTACTGATGCTGTCAGTATCAGAATTAGATGCTCTCAGCATTTTCCAGGACATAAATAATCATAGCTTTAGTTAACAAATTTACATGCAAAGAGAGGAAAAAGAAAAAAAAAAAATGAAGCAACAGAAGCAAAAATATAAAGTCCATCTGAAAAAGACACTTGTATCTGATACTTTAGGATTACTATTCCCAGAACAAAATAGAACCAAAGTATTAAAATAAATGGGCAAGGAGGCAGAATGTTTTAATTCACAATGTATGAACAGAATGAACTTTTCAAATTCTCAAAAGAGTTTCTGTTCATGCTTTATATAAATTATAAACTCTCTTAAGCAAACTGATAATAATGACTCACTCATTCACTTTGCTATAATATTGTAGATAATAACTTTTATAGAAGTTAATGTGAGTCCTTCAAAATAGGAATCAAAGTAAATGTTACCTACTTCACATTTTCTACTCTGCAGATAAAGTAAGAATTTTTGAACACTCAAGAGAGTCACAGGATAAGCAAGCATATTTCTGTAAATTCCACTTTAGCTTTTCAAGCTGAATGTATAACCATTTCTTACACTCCTCTCTGTCACTAAGAATAAAGAACAATCTTTTAAAAACTTTGTGATAATTTTATTGAGGGCATCAGTTAAATTTTCCAACCTGAAATTTACTTGTTTTTCTAATACATTTCCATTGAGTGCAGGGAACACAACTATAGCGTACATTAAAATATAACCTTTGAACCTGGCAGTGTAAAACATCACTTCCTGGGCAGAGATAGCACTCCAAGAACAATCAATCACTGTTAAGAAGAATATACACTCAACATTGTTAATTAGTGTTGATGCACTCTCCTCTATGCCCTCATCTGTCATGAAGATTGTTTAAAAATCTGAGTTATTAGTCTTTATTTGGGAAAGGATCTGGTTAATATCTTTAAGAGCAGAAATCAGTCATCCACCCACTCTATCCCAGAGCGTGATAATTCCTATCCCCAATACAAGTTACTGATAACCACAACCCCTCCACTAACTAAGAAGCTATTAATCAGGGAGAGGGCAGCTTCTATGCAACCCCTGTTAATTTCTGTTTACAATCTATCCAACTGAGAATGTTAGCTAGTCAGGGGAGAAACTAGTTGATGGATCAGATAGTAGGAAAACATAACAGCTTAAACACAGAAAGTAACAAAATGACAAATTAAAATGCCGTGTGCTTATAAAACACGGATTGAATTTAAAATTAATCTTTAAAAAATTAATATTCCTGAATGTTCATTTCATTTCAATGGGACTGAAAGAAAAATTAAAGGTGCAACTTCAATGCATATGGTTTTTGGAATTAAACACCAAAACTAAGAAAAAAATTAAAAGTCAAAAGTGTAGGTTTCTACCACTACATAAAAGTTACATCAGCAAAAAGCAAAATTCTTATTCTTTTATATTTATTTAACCTAAAATCATAATATAAAACCTATGACACTTTATCTCAAACATGATCCAGCATAATATAACTTCAATATATTTCCTAAGAAACTCTGAAGTTGTTCACCAAGGTGGAATTCAGTAGGCCAGTTGGGCTGAAGGTCATCTAACAGATTCCCTGTATCTATACATGTATTTTCCTCATTAAGAAAATCATTTTCCCTTAATAACACATCCCAGGCCATTAACACTTCAATGAAGGCTTCATGAAAAGGCTTTTATTCATTCATTGAATATTCATTCATTCAGGCACTGTTGTCAGTGATGAGGTCCCTAGGTTTCGTTGAGCTTACATTTTAGTGGGGAAACAAGATAAGGAACAAACAAGAACATCAGATGGCACTGATGCTCCACAGATAATTGAAACCGAATTGTCTTGAGAAAGGAACTGCAAGGCCTGTTTACACTGAGTGGCCAAGAAAGGCAACTCTGAGATCACATTTAAGATGAGATCCAAATGATAAAATGGAGCCAGTCAAGCAAAGACCAGAAGTATTTCAAGCAGAAGAAATCCTATAGTACAAATTAACTTAGAATGTTTTAAGTACAGGAAAAAAAGACATGTGCCTTAGCATATAGTGGAAAGAGGCAGGAAGGAGCCAGATCACCTAGTGCTTGGTAAATCTGGATGAGGAGTTTGGAATATGTTTTCTAAGTGTGATGAGAAAGCATTAGAAGAGTCGAATAACATGATTTGCCATTTGGGAAGTGGACTACAGGAAGGCAAAGCCAGAAGCAGGAGGGACAGTTAGGAAGCTACTGCAGTAGTTCACATGAGGTGATGATGGTGTGTTAAGCTATTGCCAAGTCCACCTGTAAGAAACCTGGAAGCAGACATAAATAGAAAACCTTGAGGCTCCGAGGTGCAGGCTCTGATCAACTGAGAGAGCAACGCACTCAAGGCCAGGAAACCAGGTACCAGACCTGGTAAATCTGACTCCCTGAATTGCAGAAATCCTCTTAAATAGCAACAGAATGGTTTCTATCTATCTATTGTTTCATTCCACACTGGGCTGCAGACACCATCAAACTTCAACAGCTCTTCAGTAAAGTACACAGAGTAAGTAGGTGACTTACCCTCTTTCCTATTTTGGAAGTTACCTATCAAGAACTTATGCTTACCTCGCTAAAAAAAGCAGGGCCTTCCATGAAGATTTAGACATAATTATATTTATTAATCCCAACAACCAAACAGAGCAAAAGAAAGGCAGTCAATTTTTTAGAAAACTAAAAAGGCAGCTAAGCAAAAGAATAAAACTAAGACTTAATTAATTTGGTTAAAATTAAGGTTAACAGGTCCCTATCACCCCTTAAGCACTCTCTTTGTCTCAACCTTTGTGCAAATGAATGTCTAACTGAATATACATAGCTGGCACTCCAGAATGTTTGCTGAATTAAACTGCTCCACCCATCACATGGTACAGAGAAGTACTGATCTAAAACACAAAACAAAACAAAATAAAAACCCAAGGCATAAGATGATGACAAGCGGATTCTCTAGGAAAATCACCTACAAGCCACTTTTGTAAGATATCTGTTTCAGCTCTACTAATTTGTAATTGTGATCATTTAAATTGAAGCTATAATCAGTTTTTTTAAAGGCTATTATGAATGATAATGGTGATGATAACAGTTATTGAGGATTTACAGTATACAGATTACAGACTAAGTGCTTTCCATGTAATATCTCATTTAACGTTTAAACCAACTTTATCAGAAAAAAGCTATTATCCTTACCTGCAGATGAAGAAGTTGAGGTATGCAGATACAAAGTAAACTCTGTTGTCACACTGCTATTAAATGAAGAAACTGGGCTTGTAAAAGCAAAGCACCCCAAAATTTAAAGCCCTATGATCTTAACCATAACTCAACACAAATTTAAATAGTACAGGGGTCCAGTCAGTTAAGCGTCTGTCTTCAACTCAGGTCATGATCCCATTGTGCTGGGATCGAGCCCCACAACAGGCTCCCCACTCTTGGGGGGTTCTCCTTCTTCTTCTCCCTTTGTGTGCTTGTGCGCGCTCTCTCTCTCTTTCTCTGATAACTAAATAAAATCTTAAAAAATAAAAAATAAAATCTTAAATAGTACAAAGAAAAAACACTAATGTCCTACAGCCTTTAAGAATAGAATATAAAATAGGGGCGCCTGGTTGGCTCAGTGGGTTAAGCCGCTGCCTTCGGCTCAGGTCATGATCTCAGGGTCCTGGGATCGAGTCCCGCATCGGGCTCTCTGCTCGGCAGGGAGCCTGCTTCCCTCCCTCTCTCTCTCTCTGCCTGCCTCTCCATCTACTTGTGATTTCTCTCTGTCAAATAAATAAATAAAAATCTTAAAAAAAAAAAAAAAAAAAGAATAGAATATAAAATAAAATAAATTTGTTTTAAGCATTATACACTGAAATAATTTAGTTGTTACCAATTCTATTTCATAAAAGCAAATCCCTTCCTATACTGGCTACTTAATTATTCCTATACTGGCTGCTTTTTATATTTAAACATAATAAAACACAACTTTTAATAAAAATAAACCCATAACTCATTCCTACCTAATACTATCCTCAATCCTTAGCCCAAATTTCTGTGAGTTTACTACATTTTAATAAAAGACAAATGATTTTATAACATTATAAACTCTTCCTATAATACAAATTCACACATACACACACATATGTACACACTCCCTCTCCTCTCCCTCCCTCCTTCCTTCTCTCTCTCCCTCTCTCTCCCTGTATAGAAATTTTCTGTCTATCCTATCTTTCTGCCAAACTCTGGCTAAAAGCTGGCTATACCCAGGTGGCTCAGTCGGTTAAGCACTGGACTCATTTCAGCTCAAGTCATGATCTCATGGATTGTGGCATCAAGCCCCACATGAGGCTTCTTACTCAGCATGGAGTCTGCTTGGGATTCTCTCTCTCTCCCTCTCCCTCTACCCCTACCCCGCACCGCCCCCCGGCTCACTCACTCGCTCACATGCACACATGCTCTCTCTCTAAAATAAATAAATAAATAAAATCTTTTTACAAATGAAATAAAAGTTGGCTACTGCTGCCAATATTTTCATACATACTTCTTTTCAGCATATGCTTTCTATTTTGCAACTTTCTAAGTTGCAAAGAAAAGGACACAATGATGAGTTTTAAAAAGCACGTTTAGGTAGAAGATGACTCTTTATAGATAAGGAACATAATAATCCAGTTTCAGATATCTTCCCATCATGTTTCTTTTGTTTTCCCTTTAATCCCTTTTGTTTCAATTGAACTAAAGCTTTAAAAAACTGTAATCTTTGCTTTTTAATATAATTTTGCCCCCCCAAACAGAAGGAGAGAACATACTACTATACTACTGTAACATCAACTTGGAAACACGGATTTCAAGATCTTTTATTACATGACCATATGAAATCAGCCCAGTGACAGTATGCAGTAAATAATATCCAGGAAAATGTTCATCTTATAATCTCTTCATTTTACAAATGTAACATTCTGTGTGACTACATACTTTATTCTATGATCTCATTCTGAAAAAGAGTATTATAAATACAAGGAAGGGGTTAAAGCTAAGCCAAAAGCTAAAAAAACTCAACTTTTTATGCTATTAAATCTCAAACATAACACTAATATTTTTTTCATAAATTCATCTAACTTATATAAATGTTTGTTTTTAAAACTTAGGAATGGTCTCACTAGAACAGTCCCACAGTCAACCTAGTCTGATAGCCTCTCTTTGACAGTGACTAATGGCAGATGCCTCACAGGACAGCATAAACACATAACATATAAAATTATGCACCACTACACCATTTTATCTTGAAAGAAATAAAAACAAGCCTCAACCCCCAACCCTTTTCTACTCTATAATTTCCTAAAAGGTGATGAGAAACTGCTACTAAAGCACAAATTTAACCATAATACATGCTAGTGCTTCAGTAACATAACAACAAAGAAATGGTCTCCTAAAACGAATAGCTGCACTCAGAAATAGAATCTAAGGTCATCAAAACTTTCTAAGGAAGAATTTCAATGACTTTAAAAGCATCTGATTCATTCAATTAGAACTATTTACGGAACAGAAGAGCAAAATTGAACTAAAGCTTTAAAAAACTGTATCTTTCACTCAAGACACCCATTTCATGATATATAATACTATTTTCTAAAAAAGTATTATAAAATTTGTATTTTTAACTCTTCAGAGAAATGGTATCCACACCTGTTCTATAATGATTTTAAAGTAAGGCCTGGATTTATTAAATGTTCATCTAAGTGTGCAAAAGCACATAATGAAGAAATCTTGGTTTAGTCCTTCAGGAAGTACTATTTCCTAAATAATTACACACACAAAAATGCACTACACTTTTAAAGACCTTTGGAGAAGACAATTCTCCTGGTAGTATACTTGGGTATTGGTTTAACAATGCTTGTAGTCAGGAAACTATTCCTGACCTAAATCCTCCATGGTATAATTTAAATTCATTTCTCTTTTTCTGACCTCAAATAGTTATAGAAGATTAGGTTGTATCATAATATTTTATATTTAAAAACCCTTATTAATGTCTATTTCTTCAGGTAACTACACTGTAGGACTATGAACCAACTAACAGTCCTGTACTAAATTCAGTCTTATAATTTTATATGCTATATATCATAGCCCAAGAGACAGATCTCAAAAATTACTTATCCACCATTTTTAACAAGCACTACTCATCTCTCAATACAGTCTTTCCTTAAAAACAAACAAAAAAAAAAAAAAAAAACTGTATTTTAGAACAAACCCCAAAAATTTAAAAAGGGAAGTTTATGAGAGATGGGAGCAAGAAACAATGCATACAAAATTCTACCCAAACACTGCTTTCTTTCCTAGAAAAGGGGACCATTTAATGAAATCTATCTCTCAAAATCTCTGGGGCAGAGCTGAAGCTGCAGTGCAGTATCATAAAATCTGCAGCTGTGTTGCTGTTCTTAATAGTCCATGCTGCTTCCTCAGTCCACAGGAAGCCAAAACACACATGGTCAGAACAGAACTTACCTGAACAGGCACTGGCCAAAGCAGCAGAGCAGTTATGACAAATCAAGCAAGCATTAAAACTCTTACTGAAAAGATTGTATACATCTTTAAAAATATTCCCAACTAATGTGCTTACTCCAGGAAAGCTACATCTTTGATGTTTCTAAACATTAACATTTTGGTAGGAAAAAAGACTATGGGATAGGCAAATAAACTACTATACATAAATAAGCATTAATAACTTACTTTTATTGCCCACCAAGGCAACCAGTGGCTGAGTTTCTGACTCCTCGCTCACTTTCTTCACCACAGAATACCAGTCTTCTAAATTCTCAAAGCTTTGATAATTTGTAATATCATATACCAAGAGGATTCCCTGTCACAAAAGAGTTACAGAATCTTTGTAAGATACCTGGTACATGCATGGCAAGTTACAATGAATATAAGAAAACCATATCATAGATGTGAAAAAGCTGCAAGGTCCATAATCCTGCCTGTAACTTTCATGAGGTCGAACATGTAAGCCTTTCAATAACAGCCATCTGCTGCTGCTCTTTTTAAATATTTTCAAAAATGGAGATTCCATGACATCCCTTGATAGTCAATTTTAGTGTTTAACACAATTTTCTTTAAATGAAATAAGTCGATTTCCTCTTTTGGTCCTCTGTGCATTTGGAGAACAACATGAGAGTATCCTCCTCATAATAACCCTTCATGTACTTGAAGATAGTTAAGTAACTCCTTTACCATCTCCTTTCCAGAATAAACAAATTCAATTCCTTAAACTTGCCTCAAAGGACTTATTTTCTATCCCTTTAATCATAGTTGTTGGGTTCTTCCCAGGACACACTACATACAGTTTTTTGACATCCTCTTTAAAATGAGCAATGTAAAACTAGACATGATACTGTAATAAGAGCCTGAACAAAGCCAAATATAACAGAGGGATTGCTTCCTGCCTCTTATATATCATATTCCTTTTAATATATCCCATTATTTTGTGTGGGAAGGAGAAGAAATATGTACACACACAAAAATAACAGTGCCACATTCTTGATTCTCATCCAGTTTGTGGTCAAACACTTAATACAAAGCTCTGCATACAGTGTAAGTCTGGACCCTAACAGCATTTATGTCTCCTTCTTCTTAGGTTGTAATCATAAATTTTAACTACATTTTTGTACCTACTATGTATCTAGACTTATATTTAGATTTTTTCATTAGTCCTTTCAACAATCGTGCAATGCTGGTATTCTTATTCTCATTTTACTAATAAACAGAGGTTACAATAACCAAGGTCATACAGCTAGGTAAGTAATGAAGCCAGATATGAATCAAGAGCTGAAAGAATATAAAGTTCACTCATTCATTCTATAAGCACTTGTCTACCAACTATATGCCAAGCATTGTGCTGGGCCCTAGGAGTGTAAATTCCAAACCTCAAAAGACTCAGTCTTGCAGCAAGGCAGGCACATAAACGGACAAGTACAGAACACGAAAGTGATGGCCAGTGATATGCTGGTAAAGGTTAATCAACTGGCTATGGTCATGGAAGAGGGTAGGGAGCTATAGAGTGTGATTTGTAGCATTTGCCTATTTCTGTGGTGTAAATACTCCCCTAGGGCCATTTTCAAGCTACTGATGTCACTTCACTGAACAGAGCTAGGTAGGACACTACCCTACTGCATCTGCACCATAGTTACACTAGACATAAATAATTTCAAGAACAAAGATAATAACAAAAATATATGTTAAGATAACATGCATCTGAGCATATATCTTTATTCTCAGTATAATTCATATCTTTCTGTATAATTTTTAATCATGAATGTACTCAACAACTGGCTCACAAAAATTCCCAAAAATTTAACAACTGACTTTCCCAAGCCAGTTTCAGCACACTATCTCATAACTTTCTAGCACCATGTTCTTTTATTAAATTACACTGGCTCCAAAGTCACTTAGCTTCTCTGGGTCTCGGCTTTGTTTGCCTCTAAAATTAGATCACTGAGGGGCGCTGGGGTGGCTCAGTGGGTTAAAGCCTCTGCCTTTGGCGCAGGTCATGATCCCAGAGTCCTAGTATCGAGCCCCAGGGCTGGCTCTCTGCTCAGCAGGGAGCCTGCTTCCCTTCCTCTCTCTCTGCCTGCCTCTCTGCCTACTTGTGATCTTTGTCAAGTAAATAAATAAAATCTTTTATAAATAAATAAATAAATAAAATTAGATCATTGAAAGCTAAATGGTCTCTAAGATCCCTTCCAGTGTAAATATTCTATAATTTTTATGCAAAATCATTTGTCTGATTCATTTTGATAACTTAGACACCTATTTCTGTCTTCTCAATGCTTTCAAATAACGTCCAACACAGAATTATTTGAAATAATCAGCATAAGTCCACTTTTCTTTTCTTTTCTTTTTTTTTAACATATAATATAATATTTGCCCCAGGGTTACAGGTCTGTGAATCATCAGGCTTTCACATTTCACAGCACTCACCATAGCACATACCCTCCCCAATGTCTATAACCAGCCACCCTCTCCCTTCCCCCACAAACCCTGTTTGTTTCCTAAGATTCAGAGTCTCTTATGGTTTGTCTCCCTCTCCAGACCCATCTTGTTTCATTTTTTTCCCTCCCTTCACCCAGGACCCACTGCCCTGCAATTTTCTTATTAATAACATCCCAGGGGCTCCTGGGTAGCTCCATCAATTGGGCATCTGGCTTTTGGTTTTGGTTCAGGTCATACTCTCCAGATCATGAGATCAAGCCCCAGGGTTGGGCTATACGTTCAGTGGAATCTGCTTGGGATTCCCTCCCTCTCTGCCTCTCCTCTCAAATAAATTAATAAGTAAATAAATAAATAAGTAAAATCTTTAAAAAAGAAAAGAAAAATGCCCCAGAACTGGCCTTTGAAGAAAACTAATCTTCAATCTACTGTCTCCACCTCCAGTTGACTTGAATGATACAATATATTGTGTTAAAAGACCTCTGTCCTGAAAGTCATATTGCTGTTGGACTACAGTCTTGGCCCTACCATCTACTGATCTTGGGCAATGATTTTGTCATCCACCTCTAAAATACTTAATATGTCTACATGATTATTTAAAGTAATAAAAATAGACTTATTTAAAAACTAACTTTAAAGTTAAAAACTAACGGGGTACCTGGGTGGCTCAGTGGGTTAAAGCCTCTGCCTTCAGCTCAGGTCATGATCCCAGGGTCCTGGAATCAAGCCCCATATCAGGCTCGCAGAGGGCCTGCTTCCCCTCCTTCTTTCTCTGCCTGCCTCTCTGCCTGCTTGTGATCTCTGTCTGTCAAATAAATAAATAGAATCTTTAATAAAAATAAATAAATAAATAGATAAAGAAAGTTAAAAACTAACTTAAAATTTTTTTTTTAAATTACATAATGGCTGGGAATTTTTTCTTTATTATTCTAAGCAAATAAGAATCACATTTTCAAGGCAACTTTGAGGTAGTTTTTATATTCATAGATTGAGCCACCAACCTGTGTTGTCTCTTAAACCTTTAGATTTTTGGAACTCTTCAAATCAATATATGAAAATCTTCATCTTAACATGGATCAATATGTGAATGTGACAGAATATGCAAATAAAACATGGCCAACTTCTCTGTGATCAATACCAAAGACCAGAGCTATAGAATAAAAATTAAGTACTACTAAGGTGTCTGGGTGGCTCAATCAATTATGTCTCCAACTCTTTTATTTATTTATGTATTTGAGATAGAGCGAGAGTGAGGCAGAGAGAGAGTGCACAAGCACAGGGAGCAGCAGGCAGAGGGAGAAGCAGGCTCTCCACTGAGCAGGAAGCCTGATGTGGGACTCCATTCCAGGACACCAGGATCATAACCTGAGCTGAAGGCAAACATTTAACCGACTGAGCCACCCAGGCATCCTAAGCCTCCAACTCTTGATTTCAGCTCAGGTCTCCATATCAGGGTCATGAGTTTGAGTCCCACACTGAGCTCCACACTCGGCATAGAGCCCACTGCATCAAAAACTAATAATGTATTTTATGGTGACTAACATAACACAATAAAAAAAAAAAATGGGGGACACCTGGGTGGCTCAGTGGGTTAAGGCCTCTGCCTTCAGCTCAGGTCATGATCCCAGGGTCCAGGGATTGAGCCCCACATCAGGTTCTCTGCTCAGCAGGGAGCCTGCTTCCCTTCCTCTCTCTCTGCCTGCCTCTCTGCCTACTTGTGATCTCTATCTGTCAAATGAATAAATAAAATCTTTAAAAAAAAAAATGGGGGTACCTGGGTGGCTCACTCAGTTAACTGTTGGCCTTCGGCTTAGGTCACTGTCCCAGGGTCCTCGGATTGAGCCCCACATCAGGCCCCCTGAGAGTCTGCTTCTCCTTCTCCCTCTCCTTCAGCCCCTCCCCCCAACTCATGGTTATGCACTCTCTAATAAATAAATACAGTCTTTTCTAAAAATTTAAATTAGATACTATAGGAATTGGTAAACTATGGCCCCCAGGTCAACTCAGCTCAAAGCCCATATTTGTAAATAAATTTTCACTGAAATACAATCATACTTATTTAAGTATTATCAATGGCAGCCTTTGTACTACAACCGCAGAACTGAGTAGCTACAACAGAGACAATATGGCCTGTGAAACCTAAAATATTTTCTATCTGGTTCTCTAAAAAGTTTGCCAATTCCTGATCTAGATCAGCATATCCAATATTTTTAAGAGAGCAATACCTATGAATCTTCCAGAACTCATAAGAAAGGCAGAAGGATTAAATGCCTTTCATTAATCTAGCTATCCATCAACCAAAACATCTGTTCATAAACCCCATTCTCAATAACACTTACTGTAAAAAACTATGATTCCATCTTTGCTCCTAACATGACAATCCTTCACCAATTCTGACCTACACCAATGTGGTCAAATTCTGAAAAGGGAAAATGAGAAAACAGAAAAGACAATAAAACACAGAAGTGTTCTAGAATTTTCAGTTTCAACTCTGACCTGTAAAAAAGCCTGAAAGTCATCATGTCTTTCCTTATAGTAAGAAAAAAAAATCTAAACAAACTAAAAATCAATGACTTCTCTTGGACAAAACAGAGAACTGAGTTTGCAGGGTAAGTCGCCACCCTGAAATCTGGAAGATAGGTGAATTGAAAGAGTCACAGCCAAAACATGTTTACCTGAACAAAAGCCACTATAGCCAGTAAAGGGTGGGAACACTTAAATGATAATTTCGATAAATTGCTGGAGGCTGCATATGATCCACTTTGAGAATGAAAAACTCCAGGTGACACAGTATGGAAGTACTCTTACACTTTCACAGATTTTACCTCCAGAAACCCTATCAGATCCTTTTGGTAAAGCAACAAGAAATATCCCCCACATGGCTCTGACATGGTGAGAGACAAATTAACCATTGTAACAATACCCCCAGAGTATTATCCACAAAAAAAAGTGTCTTATATCACATAGGGGAAAGACAGTTCCCATCTCCAGCCCCCTCTAGCCATCCTCTCTCACCTGAGTGGGAAGAGCTAATAAACTCGTGTGAAGGTCACAGCCCGGGACACAAGGCCAATATAAGACTGTGACTTAATCAAAGTATATAGATTGCTTCCCTGCCTCCATACTTTACCACACCACCAAATGGGTTCCAGCCTAATAGCAGTATATTACATTCGAGAGCTGCAAAACACAAACCTCAACTGAAGAAGAGTTTTTCGAGGTGCCCAAAAAGGGAGAAAAAAACAAGAACACTAGAGGAATTGGATGTCTCCAGTACCTAGAGCCTCAGCAAACATTAAACACAGACCAACCAATTAACATAAAACCTCACACTAAAGCCCTATTTACCTGAGTTCTTATTACTCTATACATCATATCTTGCCTTAAAATAAATAAATAAATAAATGGGACGACTAGGTGGCTCAGTCGGTTAAGGGTCTGCCTTCGGCTCAGGTCATGATCCCAGGGTCCTGGGATCGAGTCCTGCACATCAGGCTCCTTGCTCAGTGGGGAGGCTACTTCTCCCTCTACCTCTGCCTGCCACTCTGCCTGCTTGTGTTCTCTCTGTCAAATAAATAAATAAAATATTTTAAAAATTAAAAAATAAAAATAAACTAGAAGGCAGTTTGAAGGAAAAAGTAAACCTTAGAACCAGACTCAAATATGATATGGATTTTAAAACAAATAATGATAAATATATAAAAAGGTTCCAATGGAAAAGGTCGACAACATACAAGAACTAAGCGAAATAAGTCAATCAGAGAAAGACAATTATCATATGATCTCTCTGATATGAGAAAGAAAGAGTATTAGAAAAGGAGTAAGTAAAAGTAAAATAAAAGCATTTATTTTTCTTATTCTTACATGATCTAAAATGCAAATGTTTAATAATAGTAACAATGTATTGAGTGATTATAGCATATGGGTAAAGTGAAATGAATGACAGTCATGTCATAGGGGATGAGGGGATGGATTAAGAATAATGCTTTTATGAATTATCTGAACTATACATGCAAAGCAATACAGTGCTATGTGAAGGTGGACTTAAACTAGTTAAAAATATATATTGAAAACTCCAGGGCAACTGCTTAAAAGAATGTATTTACATATAACTGAAAGGTTAAGAGAAGAGTTAAAATGCTCAAATAAAACAATAAAAGCGAGAAAGGTTTAAAAGAAAACAAAAGACTAGCACAAGAATTAGAAAACAAATATGACAGAAATTAACCAAACTGTATCAATAATCACTTTAAATGTGAATAGTCTAAATATACCAATTAAAGGACAGATTATCAGAGGGGATGGAAAAACCAAGATTCAACTATACATTGCCAACAGAAAATTCACTTTAAATATAAAAACACAAATTAAAGTAAAGGGATAGAGAAATACCATGCTAACACTAATGAAAACAAAACTGGAGTATTCATATTCATTTCAGACAAAGCAGATTTTGGAATAAGGAAAGATATTGGGTATAAAATGATAAAGGGATCAATTCTCAAAGAAGACATAACAATCCTTAATGTGTATACACCTAACAACAGAGTATCAAAACATGTAATGCCAAAACTGATAGAACTGTAAATCCACAAATCCACTAGTACTGTTGGAGACCTAAACACCCCCTTTTTCACTGACTGATACATTAAGCAGCTGACAATCAGTAACTTACATGAAACATTCACCAAGACAGACTACATTCTGGGCCTTAAAATATACTTTAACCAATTTATAAGAATAGAAATCATACCAACTGTGTTCTTAGACTAAACCAGAAATCAACAATAGAAAGATAGCTGGAAAAACTCAAAATATTTGGTTATTAAACAAGATGCTTTTAAATAACACTTGGGTCAAAAAAGAAGTCTCAAGAGAAGTTTTAAAATAAATTAATAAAAACACAGCCTATCAAAACTTGTGGGATATAGCAAAAACAGTGCTTAGAGGAAAATGTATAGCACTGAATCCATATATTAGAAAAGAAGAAACATCAATGATCTAAGGTTCTACTTGAGGAAACTGAGGAAGAAGAGCAATTTAGGCTTAATGAAAGCAGAACAACAAAAAAAAATCATAAAAACTAGAGCAGAGGGGCACCTGGGTGGCTCAGTAGATTAAAGCCTCTGCCTTCGGCTACGGTCATGATCTCAGGGTCCTGGGATCGAGCCCCACATCGGGTTCTCAGCTCAGTGAGGAGCCTGCTTCCCCCTCTCCCTCTCTGTCTGCCTTTCTGCCTACTTGTGATCTCTGTCAAATAAACAAACAAAAAAAAAAAAAAAAACTAGAGCAGATATCAGTGAAATTTAAAAGAAGAAAATAATAGAGAAATTCAACAAAACCAAAAGCTGGTATACCTCCAGCCAGATTAATCAAAAAAAAGAGAGAGGGGAAGAGAAAATTCAAATTAATGAGGGGACATCACTATTACTCCCACAGACATTATAAGAATAGTAAGGGAGTAATATAAACAACTCTATGGCCAAAAGGTTGATCACAGAGATGAAAGGCAATTCTTTGAAAGACACAACTGACCAAAACTCATACAAGCAGCCACTGACCAATACCAAGGCCTCTACCCACCAGCTTCAGCACACACCAAAGTCATATGTCTAAGTATTCACCTCTTCAGGAGCCTATAACACAAGCACCCTCAAAGCCCTGAATCTCTCACCACATCCACCAATCCAGACCTCTTCTGACTGCTTCCAGAAAACTATCAGAATCTTCTCAGCCACAAGAAAGTATAAATCTCTCAGAAATGCAACACAACATGGCAATAACTGAAGCAATCTACAAGGAACTGCTAGAAGTATTTTCTTGGCAACCCTAAGGCCACTGAAACCCATATCTCCTGATGCACTTTTATCACCTACCTACGTTCCATTCATCTTTCTCCTATATCTCTTCCCTACACTGCTCTGTGCTTGCTTTCACTGATATACCCTCAAACTGCTCCTCTTCATCCCAAATCTTTTTGTTATGACTTTTGGAAATCCTTCTGTATCTTCAAATTCTTCAACAAAAGATCCCTGTATTTTCTATGCCTTAACTTCACTTTTTCTGCCTGCAATTACTAGAAGACACTATCACCCCTTCTCTTTATAGACCACAAGACCTTGAGTAAATATTACATAAAGTTTCTTCATACAGTATTTTGTTTTCACCTATTTTCACTTATCACCTTATCTAATGAACATGATGAACCACTAACCAGATAGATAGCATTTTCAAAGGAATACTGAAGTTTCAAAGGACAATAACTTATCTAAATACTATAAGTTATTCCACAGATTTAGTTCAGAAATTTAACAGGCACAATACAGACACAATTTAATCTTCCACAAAATGAAAGGTTCCCAGTTCCCGTAATACAGGTATTTTTTTCTCCCTGATTTGTACAACAAATAATCTACTTTAGCTTTTAATTATATGTGGAAATGTGTTAAAACATATAGATTGTACCATAGTACTTACAACATACGCTTTGCTCCATAAGTACAACCTATAAGAAGAAACACTAATGCAAGAGAGGTCTGTATAATCAGTTATAAGATGGCAAATATCCAAGTAAGAAATGCACAGTAAAAAACAGCACATGGCCTCAGAGAGTCCAGCTTTACGATGCATTCTCTCCCCATCATGTGGGCATCATGTGGGCAACCAAATCCTTTTGTTGGCGGTTAACAGGCTGGCTCATCTGTGTGGGGCACTGGCAACAATAGTAGTTATGTTCTGCCTCACAAATGACTACACTTCATTGAGTTTATGCTCAGTAAGGCAGTGTTTGCAAACCACTTAGATTCCAGGACAGAAAGAGCTACAAAAATGAAACACCCAGTTCTTCTCTGAGGTTTGTTATTAGCCTCTGTTAGCCACAGGTTACAGGGCACTAAACACTATGTACTGTGTGTTTGCTTGTAACCACTATGAAAAATAACCTATGACATCTTTCTGAAGACTCCTAGAAAATTTTAAGTTAATTTAAAACCTGGGAATTTAACTGGGAAATGCTTCGATTCTTAGAACTAGT
This sequence comes from Mustela putorius furo, assembly GCF_011764305.1. Classification (NCBI taxonomy): domain Eukaryota; kingdom Metazoa; phylum Chordata; class Mammalia; order Carnivora; family Mustelidae; genus Mustela; species Mustela putorius. Next base: position 19,963,915 of record NW_025421273.1, read on the forward strand.
TCTTGTCAAAAGATCTCACTAATTCTTTCTTGGGTGTCAATCCTATTTTGTTTCAACTAACACTATTCAATAGATGATTGCTCAAGTTTAATGCTACTGGAGGTAAAATGTAAACAAGGTAAAACAGTTCTACTTGAATCTAAGCTCATTCCAATAAGCTTCTTGATGTTCAAAAATGCTTTAAGAAAAATAGATTCACTAGCTTAATAGCCCAGATATATATAAGATAATTCTTTCTATATACAATACATAAGTTAGAGAACCTAAATAATCCATTTAAACTGATGTCCTCAAAACAGCCTGACAAAACATCATTTCTGAGCAATTTCTATCCTGTAACATTTATACCAAAATGCAAAGTATTCATTCATGAGATGAGCAATATAAGCATCTATAGAACTCTAGAAACAGTATAGATACACTTTGAAGAATAATTATATGACTATATAAAGTTGTTAAATATCTTAAAATGCTATTGGAACATTTTGAAAGCAATGTTTCTGAAAAGTAACACTCCCCTCAGTTTTTGGTAGTGAATTGTCCTCAGAGCTTCTCTGGCCTAGATAAAAAATTTACATATATTTAGAAAAATGTACTTCATGTATTTTGTTTGCATAAGCTAATTTAGAAACTCTGGAAAGCAGAGAAAATTAAGTATATTTTCATTAATTTACGATAATTCATTTTGATCATCTCAGAATTCATAGTTTCCTGGTACACTTTGATGAAAATGTTCATGAACTTCTCAGAAATACTGTACTTACATTGCTGTTCAATTAAACAAGATACAGTCTTATAACATTCACACAAATTGTAAAGTATAAACAATAAAAGGCAAGAAAAAAATGTCATATGTACCTTCAAAACAGAAATCTTATTTGACAACTTATAAGAGGGAATATAACATGCTCTTTCTCATAAGATATGAGGGACATCATAAGAGAATACAGATATTTTACTAAACTCAGGATCCCTAAAAAAGATGAAATTTTTTTTTAATTTCTACAAATTCGACCAATAATGTCTGATTTTTAAGCAATTACATAATAGCATAAAACACTACAAAAAAATGATTTAGAAGAACAGTCACATAACATTGTGAATGCACTAAATGCCACTGATTATATACTTTAACAGTGGTTAATGTTGACTTTACATTAACTTTATATATAATTTTATATTTATAACAAATTTACATAAATCAAATAATAAGTTTTTAAATGATGGAAAGGTAAAAATAAGAGAATTACATACCCTCAATTTTTAGTGAAGAAAAATTTGTTAATTTTGTATTATTTGCCCTGAGATTCACAAAATCTTCCTACTCTCCACTAACTAGATAAATCTATAAACAATAAAAAGTTACCTTATTTGACATTCAGAGTCAAATATTATGAGAAGCTTGACTAATGTAATGTTTATCTTTTTAAAAAATCCAATATGTAACCCTGAAGGTAGACTTTAAAGGACAAAGAGGAAAGAGATGATTATTTTCAAAATTCATTTTACCAAATAGGTGAACAAAACAAAGAACTGTGGCTTCCCACAAATCTCTGTCCAGCAATTCTTTTTTATCTAATATCACTTTGAATGTACTTAGCTTAAAGCAGAAAAAATTAAACAAAAAAGCCAGACACAAAAATCTGAGATGTATCTTTTAAGAGAAAAATGAATATGCATAAAATGTAAGATCAGTCTCTCCACATATCAGATAAAAATCAAGGTAGAGAGAGAGACAGAGTGTGTGTGTGTGTGTGTGTGTGTGTGTTTATGTATGCATGTACCCAGTTGTATGTGCTTATGAGAAGAGTATTTTTAGAACTGGAATAATCATAGAATTTATGTCATACCTGTGCTCCATAGATATATTTATCCAACATCTTGCCTCCTATTGTCTGTCCTCCTATATCCCAAACTTGGAGAGTAACATTCAAGTTCCCTTGAATATAAAAACAAGAATGCAGAAAAGGTAAGTAACAAAGTAACAACTGAATACAGTTCCAAAGAATTCTAAGTCACAATGATAAACTGCGGACCTAATCTGCCTTTTTTTTTAAGATTTTTATTTATTTATTTGACCCTAATCTGCCCTTTATTCTGCATGTTCATACGGTCAGATATTTGGAACTGTAAAATAATATTGTCAAAAGAAATTATAATGGAGAATGTAGGTTTATACTTTTACCCCATTTCTACAGAACCATATTTATGATTACTACCAAAATAAAAAAAGCTTTAATTCATAAACTGCTCAAAACTTTAAAAAAAATTTTTCTTAAATAGAAAATAGGATGATAGAATACTTGTACGGGAGGTAAAAAATATATATATAATTTAAAAATAAAAATAGAACTTTATAATATTAACCTACCCTATAGCACATAATGAATTTTACTGTAAACTCTAAATTCTACAGGTTCTAATACTCACAGATTAACAACAGACTACAAAAATGGACCCAGTTTCATCTCAAATTAATGCACTTTTTAAAACTTAAATGTCACCCATTTATATGCAATAGAAAACATAATTTTTAAAACCACATATTTTCAAATTTGATCTATAAAATATAAACACATATGACAGCCCTCTTCAGAACAGATGTAGGATACATACCCAGTATTTCACTAAACATTATGATGCATTTACTGCTCAAAGCATTTCCATTGAAACAAATCATAATATGTGCTTCAAAGCCTTCATAAAATGGTAGAACAAATACTCCCCATACAAGCATTATAAAAGCATTTAAAAATATTAAAAAGCAAGCAGGATGCCTGGGTGACTCAGTCCATTAAGCGGCTACCTTCAGCTTAGGTCATGATCCCAGTCTCCTGGGATCAAGTCCCACATCGGGCTCCTTGCAAGGCAGGGAGCCTGCTTCTCCCTCTGCCTCTGCCTGCCACTCTGCCTGCCTGTGCTTTCTCTCTCTCTCTCTCTCTGACAAATAAATAAATAAAATCTTTAAAAAAAAAAGGCACTGAAAAGCAATCTTTAAAATTCATCTATTTTGCAAAGTATTTGCCTGATACAAAAATTTATGAGATAAACTATTCTCCCTTATGAATCCATAACCCCAAAAGTTAAAGACCATGTCCAATATAGTTTAACATTTCAAAGTATTTCTCCTAATGATGCAGTTTTCTCCAAAGAAGACAAAGTCTCAATTAGTATCTTCAAAATGAGCTCTCACACTAAAAAATGTACCTTCCTGAATGATTTGCAAATCAGAAAAAGTCAAAATAAAAACATAAGACACTGAAAAAAATCTTCTCACTTCAAAAACAATAATGAAAAAGATTATAAAGACATGAATTTTTATGCCAATGCCAAACATTAAAATCAGAGAATGTTAGTCACATCATTCAACTGAAAAGCAAGTATAACAATGGATTAACCAGCCAAGCTTTACCCTTAACTCTAAGTTTTGTTGGGTTTCTATTACAATCTTTCCATTATTTTGAGGTAGGTCTGTTGCATCTGCCAACGTGCAAAGGATTTACATGAGGAACTTCCATTAGCATTAATAAGAACTCCTGAAGTTTATCACCCGTCATCATTCTCACATACACACACTTTCAACACTCACAGAGTAAAGACGAAAATGTTCCTAGAGTTCTGTGAAGATGAAAACCAAAATGCACAACCTAAATAAGACTTATCCAACAACTGGAATAAACCCATTTACTTAAAAATCTAAATTTGTCAAGTTTCAAAACTGAACTCATTCTATGACACTGTCTCACACTAAGCAGGTGAGAAAGGACTAGCGGTCACTAGTAGTATGTTAAATCGCTTCAGGAAGCACCTAGATAGGGGCGCCTGGATGGCTCAGTGGGTTAAACCGCTGCCTTCGGCTCAGGTCATGATCTCAGGGTCCTGGGATCGAGTCTCGCATCGGGCTCTCTGCTCAGCAGGGAGCCTGCTTCCTCCTCTCTCTCTGTCTGCCTCTCTGCCTACTTGTAATCTCTCTGTCAAATAAATAAATAAAATCTTTAAAAAAAAAAAAAAAAAAGAAGCACCTGGATAAAGAGGCAGTACTCTATTCATTTTACTTGCAGACTCTTTTTACAATCATTTGTTCACGTTAAAAAACAAAAAAAAAAAACAGTGCTTAACAATATTAACTTTTTTCTGGTAAGATTGTAGGCAACACTTCATATAAGGTATTTAATACCATTTTCTTCAAGGCCAATAAATCCTATCACTTGGCTTTGCATCAAGAAATATAAAGCTTTTCTGCCTTTAAATTCTGATAGTCAGATCCAATTTGAATTGGTTATTGTGAACACCTTAGCTACAAACTTTATGAACATGATATTCATGTTTCCAAATCCTCACTACATCATTTCAAGACTAAATCATATATTCAGTTGCCCCCCATGTGAGTTTATATTTATATTCATGTTTTGCAGGTATTTTTTAAATTCATACCTTTCTATATAAACACTGTTGTTGTTGGCTTGTTTTTTTTAATATACATATTCTAGTGCCTCAGAAATAAAAATAGTTATGCGTTACTGATAATCGACAATGCTAGCCCCCCCCCAAAAAAAACCCACTTCTGCCATCATTATAGCTTCCGCAAATGATACTCGCTGCATATTTGTTACATATGTCTAGAAATATATTTTTAACTTCTACATGTGGATTTTAGGATTATTAACACATAAAAATAAAAATAACTTTCCCTATTTGAGAAGCAAAAATCACATAAAGATGGAATTCTAATCAATATTCATTTTAACTTCCCTAAATATAAATACATAAAACTGCCATGTGTATTTTCAAAATGACATACCTAATTACCTATTAAAATAGTACTCAAATAATCAATGCTGTAAAATTTTTTTTAAAAATCAAGAATACATCTGATATAAATTTCCTACTAATAAAGAACATTAAGGAGATTGTCAGCAATCTAATCTCAAGTGCAAAATACTACAAAATTCCTGCTTACCCAGTAAGAAATGACATGTAACCAATGGAAAAAAATAAAGTAAATGAGGTGACAAAATACAGGTAAGCTGCTTTTGGTATGAATCAAAGCCACCAAGAGGATTCAACAGTGACCTTGTAAAAGTACACTTGGTGCCTTGGTTAACCTTACTTAAAGTGCTGCATAGTCAAGATGGAACTAAAAACACAAGTCTGCCCACTTCTTGCACTAAAGACTTAGAAATCCTTTTCACAGTAGAACGCTGTTTACTGGACTGTACCCACAAGCTTCCTGAAAGTATTTTGACTAAGGCTCTTAAGAAGCTCTATCAGCAGAATCTCTGACTAACAGATACACTATTTTAAGCAGTAAACTCGGCACAGTGGTTGCATCCAGACTATACAGCATACCGGAACATGAAATATACTAAAATGGATGAATATTTACAAAGTAATGACCTTGAAAACTTGCATGAAGAGAATGTCAATAGATGGACAGGAGGTATTCACGTTTAACAATCTGAATGGACAGAAGACTTACTAGAATATTTCACAAATATTAGATTCACCTAATATGTTCTTTACTATAAATTCAATAATGCTGCCTGTAATGGTTTAGCAAATGATACAAATTATTAGTCATCCTACATTTGCCACTACAATGAATTAAAATTAAGGTTAAAATATGTAAAGGATATACTGTGAACCTTGTAATTTATTTACTTAATTTCTTAATGTATGTATTAATTATATAATATCAAGTTATATCAAAACAATTTTTTCCTACTGAAATTTCTAACACAATTTTGAGTTCATGAAGTAACATAAAACCAACTGCTTTAAAAAAAAAAAGAATTTTTTTCTGGAATTCTACCCATCAAAATAAAAATTTAATCAGGAATACATTAAAATATACATTTATTAAGAGTATAAATTTCCTAATGTCATTTTTAATATAAGTACTTTCTAACTCTAAAAATATTATACTATAAATTTTTATTTCAAAAATACCAAATATTTTTTACAAAGTAATAAAACTTTAAAATGGGTAGTACTGTGCAACAAATCAGAAATCATCATATGTATATATCACCTATTATAAAATGTCCAAAACCAGTCCTAAGATATTTTTAATGATTGAATGTTGCTTGTTCCTGTATTTAAGGCTTTGAACTAAAAAAAAGTCAGAAAAACTAAGTAATATTAATGGTACAGAAAGCTGATGCTCTTGCTAGTTAGCATCAAAAATAATAATCAATAACTAGATATATGACGGTTCTCTATGTACAACTGGCATCTCTGAAAAAACTGATGCAAAAAATAAGCTTTAGCATGTATATTAGATGATCTGTGTATATTTTCTTCTAGTAATTGCTATAAATACTCTGAATGCAGCATTAATCTATCCACACAAATGAGAATAACAAAAATAAAATGAGATTTTTCAGTTCTGAATACATTAAAAGGAAATACAAATGAAACAAAATATGCATATGTTTCTCATAAGCCTCTTGCTAAACAATAACTTAGTAACAGAAAGTTGGAATTCTTTTTTCATACTCTATCTTTCAATTTATTTTTCATTGGTAGCTGAATACAGACAATCACAAAATATAATAGAGCATACCACTAGTGAGATAAGCAGAATACCTTCAATTACCAAGAGTTTTCATTAGCTGCTCCAAAACTTTGATGGAGAGTTGTCTGACAGATGGGGTGTTTGAGAGATTAACATATTTCGATAATATTGGAATTTATTAAACCCCTTCCCACTATATCACTCACGCTCCAGTATATGAATCTGATACTACATTTGCAACCGTTTTTATTCAAATGTGTTGCCTCAGAGAGGAGAGAGACGGACTGGTTTAGAAAGTCAATCAAGATAAACTGCTTTTAATAAAATACTTTAAACATATAATTTAACCATCACAAATGAATGGACAGAGCATTTTAAAGCCCCAATTGTTCAGAAACTAACTTAAAACAGAAACCACTCTCTTTTTGTTATTATTTCCCTGTATTTCCCACAAAATGTGCTGCAACTGGCATCTAAATAGTTTCTTTGCATGGTGAACTGAAACATCTTGAATGCTCAAACTGTATTTTTATGAGTGCCTAGGGACCCTAAATTTTAGTGGTCTATTAAATGCCAGCAATTTCATGCTGCCTTGCATAAAACAGCATTCACATATTAGAGCACAGAAGTTCCATAGCTACATTATACTTCTGTTCCAACTTTCTCTTGAACAAAAAACTGAAGCAGAGGCTAATCAAAATAATATTTTAAAAAAATAATCCTTTCCAGTCTTTTCACATTTAGTTTATACAATATCTGTTTATAATTGTGTAACATTTGATTTTTTTCAACTTTTTAGAATTTTATAAGTAACTATTGTTTATTCTCAAAAAATGTGTGGAGCGGTCAAAAACAGCGGGAGAATGGCGGAATATATAAACTTTTTTCTCACACTCATGGACAATATGTCTTCATGAGAGATCCTGATCAAAGTTAACCTCCCTATGATAGATTTGCTAATTATATATATTTTCATGCAGAAAGAGTCCCCAAATTTATTTTACATATCTCTGCTATTATTGTAAGATATGTACAATTTTCTACGTTAAGATTTTTTAGTCTCTTACCTGGCAATGTTATCCTTCTCAAAAAGAAATCCAGTCCTATAGTTTGTTTGTACTGTTTCCCAAAAGTTTCTTGAGCAAAACACGTAGCTAAGGAGGTCTAAAAAAATTGATGCATAGAATATCAAAATTAATGTCTTTGTTTTAGAAATGTAAACATAAAGTCATTACTAAACCTTATTAAGTAATCTTAGTATTTATACTACCATTAATCCAACCAACAACTTTAAGCAGTTCTAATCAGTTACAAAGCAAGGAGGGACTTAACACTCCACCAGGTAAATTTCACTTGCCAACAGCTATTAGTGAGGACAACAGACTAATAGGTTAGATCTCTTTAAATCCCCTGATAGTCAAGCTCCTTCTCCTTGCTGGAAATTAGAATTTGAGATGTATCAACAAGAAAATTAAAACAACATGACTAAAGATCTGAATCCTAAATATCTATATATATCAGTCCAATACAATTCTAAGTTTCATTTCTGAGGCTAAATACTCTGAATATTTGTGCTCTCAGAAACAATAAGTACTAATTAAAAGGAGGAAAGTCTGTTCATATAATTTTCCTTTACTTGTAAAGTATCTTTAAATGTCTAATTTTTCTCTATATTAAAGAAGTTCATGAAAATTATACTACAGAATGACTGAGATAATATTTATCTTTAAAATTAAGAAGCTGGTATTTCTAAGACTAATATTAAGTGGGCAAAAATATTTTCCATCCAACAACCATAAGGATTAAGTCACAAGAAGATTACAACCAGAATAGATAAACATATTTTTAAATAACAACTCGAAGTTGTATTCAAAACTCTGGAGTACCATTTCCTATCAAAGCAGAATAAAAACCATTCTGGAAACAAATGAAATAACTCAATAACTTAAAAGTTTCCCAAACATTTTAAATGCCCTACTTATTTGTAAACTTCACCAAAAAGAAAGGCAGCTTCACAAAGCTTTTAAAGAGCTCTACGCTCTTTAAGAAAGACTACCAAAGTGAAAATTGCCCTTTTTTACTTTAAATGTTAAAATTAGATATCAACTCCTAAAATAATGAAAACTAAAATAAAATTCCTAAGACACCTTAGTATAATTAATTATAAGTGCAGCAATGCAAAAGAAAATTTGGCCAATTTTCAATTTCTTCAAACAAAAAGACATAAAATTCTTTTTGACACAAGAACCATATTTTTCACACAAATGACAATGTGCACACTCTAATTCATTTATTATTTAAATACTCAGCACTTGTAATAAATTTCTAAGATATGTGGTCAAATATTTATTGAACACCCTAAGAAAGATGTTCTGCTAGGCACTGAGAAATAAACTCACTACACTCAAATGAAAATTTGTTTGGCTTCCTAAAGCATGTAACAATAATATAATAACTGAGAGCCTGGAATAAAAAAGCTAAGCATTCCTTTTTAAAACTCTTTGTTTTTCATTTATCTTTATTTATGCCATTGAGCGTGTTTAACTCACAGTACAAAATCTTCTGTTAAGAGGTTCAGAGTTCCAGAGTTAAATAACTGCCACTATTTAACTATTACAGATATTTCAAAATGTTTAATATAGGGATGGTTGCTATACTTTTATAACAGAAAGAGAAACTCAAGGCACATGTAACATTAGCATAGTGCCATTTAAGGTAATTTTGCACTTTCATGTAAGCTTCTCAAAGTTCAGTATTTTTATATTAATGAATAGTTTTAAAAATTCGAAGCTTCTTTTCTTGGAAACAGGACTTCGAGATTCTGAAAACCTTAACCTCACATTTTTGAGGCAAACATAAAGCTAGGACTTTTTGATTGGAAGAAAGTATAATCTGTCAAAAATACAAGCCTGTGAGAACATGAGAATATTAAAGTGTATTCTTATACCATCTCTAGACATACTATAAAAATTAAACAGAAAATCAATTGAATCAGTGGTAGGCACTTCCTCTTCAATTCTCTAGACTTTCTGCCTTCTTTCACACTTAATAATTTCTCTCAAGTCATTATATAAATACCTTTCTTAAACAATTATGACGTGAACAATCATCTACCATATGTGAAACATCTTTTTGTGAAACGTCTTTATCTGATTCTTTATATCGTTTTGTCTGGTGAGTTTCTGCTAACAATTTTTACCATACTACATTTAGTAATACCAAAGAAAAAAAAAAAGAAAAATATTTTGCCTCAAAAAAATCTTAAGAAATATGTAATAAAATCAAATTATGAATCAAAACAGAAAGAACTAAAAACACATGTTACTAGAAGGAGGAGCTAAATTTCTCTTGGAGAAATTATTAGTGATTATATCAATACTCTATTGCTTCCATCAATGTGTATTTAAATGCCATGAGTTAAAACTGACAAGAGAAACTAATGCTAGAAAAAACAGCCAGGAGTTCAATCAGGATACAAATAAGAATGAAAGTGAGGCTGACTTCATAAAAGGATGGTAAAGGAAACAGAATAGGAAATTTGGTAGCTGCCAAAAACTTGAAAGCAGAATAGAGCATGAAGAAGAAAAAAGCTTGATATACAAATATTGAAATAAAGGTTAGGTTTCTGATGTTTGTGTCAGAAAATCTCTGGCAGAAAATGCCTTTACAGTTTTAAAAGAGTTTAGTCAAGATGTTAAAGACTAAGTCAAACACCATAAACAGTTACCACTCTTACTCTTTTAAGCAGAATGATAGTCCTAACTCAACAATATGGAAGGGAAAAAATCATGTCTTGTCCTACACTATAAAGAATTTTAGACAGAGATGAAAAATTGTAATTATTCACAGTAAATTAGCAACAAGAAGAAAACATGGCAGGCTAAACAAAAAACCCAAATAAAAACTATGAACAAAATTCAACTAACACAAGTATGAAACTAACTGATAAATACTGGAAGAAAAAGTAAAAAATTTAAAGAATTATGATAGACCACAGGGTAACTGGCAATTTTGGTCTCTTTTAACAAGTGTTTTAGTGCTATAGATTGTCATTATAATTTTAAACAGGAAATGAATTCAGTTATGAGTTGACCATAAAAGGATTTAGGAAATGAAAAATTAGCAAGGTATTCAAAAGAATACTGAATAATCAGAAAACTATACAAATATACCTCAAAATTTTTATTGAATAAGACTGTTAGAAACAATACTGATCTATTTAAAACAATTGAAACATTCAAAAAGTTTCTTTCCAAAAATCTTTTAAAGGTAATCAGAGCATATTAGGTTGTTTTTCCTCAGCAATAAAAATCAGTAACAAAATATCATCCGGAAAGGCAAGAAAAGAAATTAACAGAATGCTCCAAATTTTGCACATAAATGACAACTCTCCCAGGAGCCCTAGGAACTCAAATCTCAGAACCAAAGACTGGAGCAGCTCTGCAGGGCCAACTGCCAGGGAAGATGCAAAGAGCAGTCGTCACCAGAGAAGCCAGGGTCCAAGCTACACCAATAAAGGGGAATCATGAGCCGGAAACTGGTAACAATAACAACCTGCGTTTCTGAAGACCCTGGCTGGGAAAAGGGAGGGAAGAAGACTTTAGCAATATTCCCAGAAACAGTGCTGGCGTCTTGGACAGAAGCGACAGGTGTGAAGACACCTCGGGTAGAGGCTCCTCACTTTATGGGGGGGGGGGGGAGGGGTTACACACCGTTTTGAGATCCCATGGACCCTCCCCAAAGAGCAAGCACCAAGAGATGATTCTTCGGGATCTCCCCCAACCCAGAGTTAAAATCGTCAGCCTGAAGTGGTAAGGGGACTGGCTGCCGGATATTCTCAAGCACTCAGTCGATCAACCGTCACCGAGACTAGACTCTAAGCAAGGATCCCCCCGGCCACGACAGCAACTGTACTCTCAGCATCAGCCTAAAGTAAGCGCTCAGTGGATACTTGCTGAATGAGTGCTTGTGTTGACAGGTGCTGTGCTCGGAGGGAGCAGGGATGAACAGGTATGATGCTACGAACCAGCGGCCAGCGTTTATTGAGTGCACACCATGTTCTGAAAGCTTTCCGTGGATTTTCACACTGAATGTGTATTTGCACACTTCACCCTCTGAGGCGACCCCTATCAATAGCCACCTTACCGATGAAGCACAAATAGGGAAGCAATTGTGCCCTCCGGTGTCCCGACCATAAGTGATGGGGCAGTGCTCACCCAGGGAATCTAATTCCAGAGCCACGTTCTTGGGAGTGCAGTGTAGGTACGTGAAACCGCAAGGCGGCCGGCGGTGCGGGGATGGGGGGATGTGGGGGCGGAGAGGGCGGGGGTGGGGAGGCAAAGTGTGACCTGGACTAAAGTGATAAGAGCAGATTTTTGCCAGTCCTCAGAGGCAAGAAGCTGGAAAGCTTCCCACGAGGGCGATGCTGGCTAGACTCTTGAAGAAGTAGGAGTTCGCGCAGGCAAGGAGCTGGGAAGTGACTTTTTTTTTCTTTTTCTTTTTCTTTTTTTTTTTTTTAATTTAATTTAAGGAGAGCTAGACGGCTCTCTTCAGCCTTCACCCAGCGTCTACTTCGTGTCTGGCCCCAGGCCACGATGAGACGGACCCCGGCCCTTGGGATAACGAGGCGACGCCGAGCGGCGGGAGGAGGCTGGGGTTTGCAGGGGCCGCGCCGGGGTTCCTGCAGGCCGGAGACGGCGGGCCCGCTGGAGGACTGACCTTCCCGGAGGTGCCGTCCCCCAGCACGACGATTTTCAGTTGGCGGTCCTGGCTCTCCTCCTCAGAGTCCGACATGGTGTCCCGGGAAACAGGCCCGCTCCCCCACCCCCACCCCGAGGTAGAGGGAGGAAGGGTAACAGGGGGTCTCCGGGGGCGGGGGAGAGGAGGAAGGGCGGCAGTGGGGGCAGAACCCCCCGCCCCGAAGTCTCAGCGGCCGCTGGACGTAACTAGGCTGAATCACTCGCCGGGCGCCATCTTGCCCACCTCCCCTCCCGCGGCCGCCGCCCCGCCCCCCACGCGCTACGTCTGCCGCGCGCCCCCTCCTCTGCGCCAACCCGCGCGGACGCGAGCCTCCCTAGCAAACCGGCCCATTTCCGGGCCTGGGACGGGGGAGGCGTTTGAACTGACCTGCCGAGACGGGTCCTACTCTCGCACAGGCAGCTGTGAAGAAGAAAAACAAAATGTATCACTCAAACCCGGTAGAAAAATGGCAGCCCAGTAGCATTCTGGCATTCTATCATATTCCCGTGTGTCCATCACCCCCTGCGAAGGTCCCTGAAGCGAATGGTTTAACCCGAGGCGGGGGCGTAGTCGCCTGGGCCGCGCGCCCCGGTTGCTATGGAAGCCGGGAGTTGGTGGAGAGGCGGTGGGGCGGCGCCTGTCTCTGGGCTGTGGGGAAGCCGGAGGACTGCGCAGCCCACTGAGGCTGGCCCTCCACCCGGAGGTGGTAGGAGAGCCGGGGGTCGCGTCCGGGGAGGAGCGTGGGCGCCGCAGAGGCTGCCGAGGACCGTTCTGCCTGCGGGGAAGCGCCCGTAGAGGCCTTCACTTGAACAGAGTTCTGGCGCTGCCTCTTGTTTTGATGTCTGAAACCACGGGGTTCCGTGGGCAGAACAACAGAATCTGATGGTTCATTCATCAAGCAAGGAACCTAGAGCAGCAGTTCTCAAAGTGTGGTCCGGGGAACCCTGGGGGACGCCAATAAAGCCAAAATTCTTTTCATAATAATACAAACACCTTTTTGGTTTTTTTTGTCTTTTTCGTTTTCATTCTCTCACGAGTTTAAGTGTTCCAGGGGATGCATGATGTATATGATGGCATTACTCTGGCAGTTACGGAATCATGTGCTTGTTATAGAGTGCCAAACATTTTAGTATTAATTTCAAAGCAGTAATGATAATAATGAACAATGTTTATGAACAAAAACTCTTTGAGGTCTACAGTAATTTCTTAAGAGTGTAGAGAGGCCCTGAGCCCAAAAAGTATTAAGAATTGCTGCACTGTCTCAGTCCAGTAGAGCAGGTAAAAGATGTCACAGAAAATTTCAATGAACATAAATTCTATAATAATAATGCCAACCTACTATGCTTGTCTCATTGTTAATTACTTTACAGGGATGATCATGGTTCATTCCTCACGAGAACCCTATAAAGTAAGTAGAATTATCTCATTTACAGATGCATAAGCTTAAGGCACAGAAAGATTAGCTCAGAGTCAGTGGTCCTGGAAAGAATGCAGGAAGTAGAATGGGAAAGCAGTACAGTTTAAGAAATGCCCAGTCCTAGAGGGAGCACTGGAGTTCCAATCACAGACCTATGCTTACTAGATGTGTGACCTTGAACCACAGTTTCATCCATAAAATAGAGGTACCACCTCCTTCATAAAGTTGAAAATTAAATGAAGTACTGAATATAAAATAACAGCACAATGCCTGGCATATACTAGTAACACTCAGTATTAACCTGTGTAATTATCCTCTTCATCATCATCAGTAGATATGGTCCATATTGGAGCATCACTTCTTCCTTGGGATGTTATCTTAGACAGGTTTCTTATGTAGATTACATTTAATTGTACATTTGTTGTTCAGTCTTCTCACATATTATTATACATTAATGATATGCCCCTTGCATATAAGCATGTATTTATTATGTTTGCCAGCAGGGCCCCTATGAATTATTGTGCATATAAGCATGTACATACAATTATTAATCTTGCATAAGACATTAAGTTAATCTGGTATCCAGTAATACTTAAATTGGAATGCACTTCACTTCTCCAAAAAAGACCTTGATCAGCAAACCTCAAGAAACCAGCAATCCTTACACAAATGTGTACTTCTTCTCACTCTGGGCCCATAACACATTGTGGGGGAGTGTCCTATATTAAAACTATACTTGGCATCAGATTTTTACTTTAGGGCCTTGTAACTCTTTACTCCTACCTACAATCCTTTCAAATGGAACATCTAGATGGACTGATGACTAATCAGCCCATAATCACACAAAATTGTGGTGTCATGCATTTAATATCTTTTCATTTTTAGAGGAAGAAGCAGTATCACTCAGCCATAAAGGTCTCAACATGTAGAGCCTGGTTTCTTCATCTGTAGGTGGGATTAGTCCCCAAAAGTAGCTACCCATGTGTTAGTTCCCAGTACTTTCCCTACTCCCAAACACCACCACTAACAACTTTCTACATTACCAAGTTTTTAATGAGTATCAGTAGGAAAAGTACCTGAAAGGGTTTTGCCAAGTTCTTTATAAATGTTGATTTGAGGAATCTGTTTCTAATGAAGACAGATTTAACCCCTTCTTGTCCATAAAGGGAGTTAATGTTGCAGAAATTTGCTTTTCCATTTGTCCTTAATGGAAATGGTTATGTAATCCAGTTCTGACCAACGAGACAGAAGAGGATGTCCTTTGGGAGACATCTGGAAAAGATTTTCCTCCCTGATTAAAAAGGAAGGAAGGGCACCTGGGTAGCTCAGTCTGTTAGGCTTCAGACTCTCAGTTCCAGCTCAGATCATGATCTTGGGGTCATGAGATCAAGCCCCAGGTCATCAGGCTCCAAGTGGGGCACAAATCCTGTTTAGGATTCTCTCTTTCCCTCTCTACCCACCCCCCCCCAACACACACACACACACACACACACACACACACACACAAATGTGTTCTCTCTCCCTTTCTCTTTAAAAAAGAAAATGGAGGGGCACCTGGGTGGCGCAGTCATTAAGCATCTGCCTTTTGCTCAGATCATGATCCCAGGATCCAGGATCAAGCTCCACATCAGGCTCTCCCTGCTCAGTGGGAAGCCTGCTTCTTCCTCTTTCACTCCCCTGCTTGTGTTCCCTCTCTCTCTCTGCCAAATAAATAAATAAAAGAGAGAGAGAGAGAAGGAAGAAAGGAGAAAAGGAGAGATTCAGAAAGAAATATCTCCCCCTCCCTTCCCTTGGTGTCATTCTTTGGGTGAGGACATAATATTTGGAATTACCACAGCCTTCCAGGCTTCTTGTTATAGGGCACTTTGGCTGTGTATTCCATTACTCGCAGATAGAAACATCCCAACTGGCACAAATGCTTTGGCCCCAAACTAGATTCAGCTAAGGTTGTTAAGACCTATTTTCACTGTGGTTTCATATGAAGGGAAATTTAGAAGAAAACCTTGGATTTTCCTATCATTAATTTCCTAGACAACTGCTTTGATGGAGAAACATCATTTATTTGGACATGGATTCATCCCTGGGCAGTGCTGCTACATGAAACAAGCCAATTGCATTATTTTAGTGACCATATTTTACCCATCTATGACAAGATTCCAGGTTGAATATTAAGATTTGAAGACTTAGAACCATATTTGTAAATTAAAAAGAAAAAAAAGGAGGTTGCCTAGGTGTTTCAGTCAGTTAATCCCAAGTCTAACTTCAGCTCAGGTCATGATCTCAGAGCCCTGGATCAAGCTGCACATCAGGTTCCCTGCTCGATGGGGAGTCTGCTTATCTACCTCCCTATTCCTCGGCCCCTCCCCCTCCCCCAGCTCATGCTCTCTCTCTCAAATAAATAAATAAAAATATTTAAAAATATATATTTCTCTTGTGTAAGAGAACATGCTACCTAGCACTGAAAGCTTCCAGTATGGTGCCTTACCATTCTAAAGAGTAATAGAGCTAATCCACAGAAAAGGAAAATGTGGAGCTTATGTAAGAACCCACAACAGGGTCATAAACTAGGGAAATCTTTTTCAGTGGTCATAAGAACAATAAATTAACAAAATGTTTAAAGATGAATTCTAGAAAATTCAGATTAGGGTTCTTTAGCTATGAAAAAGTAAAAGTACTTAAGTAAGATAAACCTGACTGCTATCTGCTACTACCTTCCCACCTAATTTTAAGATATCTTCTCTAGCATCTTTAACATGATAATTCAAACTCTGTTGAAGTACATCCAAATACAAGGAGTTCATTCCCCTGAAGGAATCTGAACTATGGACGTAAGCCTGGTTATTAGAATATTTGTTCTGAGATGAACAGAAACCCTTCACTATAAATTCGACTAATGGTATCAGGTATGTATTTTGGAGTGAAACAGAACTCCCCCATTCTAAAAGAAGGTCTTCAAATGTATTCATTACAATTAATGATTTATTTCACAAATATTACATAAATGCCTACCATGTGCCAGGCATTCTCGTTCACAGTTGTTTTAAGCAGTGAGAACACACAAGACATACAAGGGCTCTGTGTCTACGGAACTTGGAATTTGGTGGTGAGGTATTGCAGACAGAATAGTGACTTCTCCATAGATAACAGGTCCCAATCTCTGGAACCTAAAAATATTACCTTATTTCCAAGGTGATTAAATTAAGGATGTTGGTATAGAGAGATTATCCTGGATTATCAGGGTGGGCCTTAAATGCAATCGCAACTATAAAAGAAAGACAGAGTGAAATTTGACTCAGACAGAAAAAGAGAAGGCGGGGCGCCTGGGTGGCTCAGTGGGTTAAGCCGCTGCCTTTGGCTCAGGTCATGATCTCAGGCTCCTGGGATCGAGTCCCGCATCGGGCTCTCTGCTCCGCAGGGGGCCTGTTTCCCTTTCTCTCTCTCTGCCTACTTGTGATCTCTCTCTGTCAAATAAATAAATAAAATCTTTAAAAAAAAAAGAAAGAAAGAAAGAAAGGAAGGAAGAAAGAAAGAAAGAAAGAAAAAAAGAGAAGGCATTTAGGCCACAGAGACAAAAACAAGTGACACAGCCACCAGCCAAGGAATGTCGGCAGCACCAGAAACTGGAAGAGGCAAGGAAGGAATTCTGCCTCTCAAGCCAATGGAGAGAGTGCAGCTCTGTCAACACACTGAATTCAGCCCAGCAAACACTGGTTTAACGTTTGCAGACTGCAAAGCTATGAGAGAATAAATGTTGTTTTAAGCCACCAAATTTACAGTAATTTGTCACAATGGCCACAGGAAACTAATCTAAGGAGAAACACTGAAGTTTCATAAATCAACAGGAAAGTTTTAGATTCGGGTCAAAAAAAAAGATAGTAAAACAGTCAATGGATGGGATAGAGAGTATCTGAACATTTTTATCACCAATTAATGTGAAAAAAACAGTAAGTGAATCAACAAGTAAACTGATTTCAAAACCACCAACCTCTGCTCTCATTTTAAATCAAATAGTCATCC
The DNA here is from genome assembly GCF_011764305.1 of Mustela putorius furo. Lineage (NCBI taxonomy): Eukaryota > Metazoa > Chordata > Mammalia > Carnivora > Mustelidae > Mustela > Mustela putorius. The sequence continues at coordinate 19,981,605 of NW_025421273.1, forward strand.
ATGAGTTTTCTGTTAGCTTTTTAAAGATTCCTTCTGTTAGCTTTTTAAAGATTCCTTCATTATTTTGAAGATGTAGACCTTAGGATTAAAGCCCCAGTGAATATGGATTCAGAAAAAAGGATAAAATATTGTTGAGTAAGACAGAATAATGGCCATGCTTTTAGCTCATGCACTTGGTATTGCTGTATTTCTGTTGAAAACATAAGAAAACTATAGTAATGATTCATAGGATGTATTGGTTGATTGAACTCCTACAAGGAAGGAAGAAAGGAAGTAAGGAAGGGGTAGAAGGAGGGGGAGGAAGGAAGGAAGGAAGGGGGAGTGAGAAAGAAGGAAGGAAGAAGAAAGAAAGAGGGAGGGAGGTCCTAGGAAGAAGGCTCTCTTCCAGAAATTCTCTTCTCCCTTGGTTATACAAATACACACATATGCACACACATATACATATGTGTGTTGAATGTGTTGCAGATACATGTAACCACCATCTAGATCAACATATAATCCAGAATGCCAGCAGGTTCCCTTGTGTCATCTCTCAGTCACTAACTCCCCAAGGGTAACTACCATTCTGAATTCTAGCACCATAAATCAGTTCTACCAGGTTTTGAATTTTATGTGAAGAGACTCCATACACTATGTACTCTTTGACATCTGGCTCCTTTCACTAAATATTGTCCGGGAAAGTCATCCACATTGTTATGTCCAATGGCAGTTTGTGCTTTTTCATTGCTGCATACTACTCAATTGTATGAATTAATGTCAACTTAGTTATCCACTCTACAATTGATGGACAAATAGATTGTTTCCAGTTTGGGGATATTATAAATAATTCTCTTCAACATGCTTCACCCCTCCCCCAAAGAAAACCCCAGTCCACAAATAACATTGTTCTCACATACAAGCAAATGCTTACACACATGTGTGCATGCATACACACACACACACACACAAATCATCCCTCTACTTTTTATAGCCTTGAGATGGCTGAATCATTTCATAATCATGGAACTGGTTTTTGGATACACCTTTGTAACATCTAGATTTGTTGATTTGCTCTTGGAGTGGCTCATACATTGTGTCTAGTAGTCTCCACTGAAAGTTCAGTTTCCATACAGTGTTTTGTTCAACATTATAAACATGCTAGTTCCACACAAATAGATTAAGCTTACTTTCAATTAAAACCTCCCTAACTTTTTTTAAATGGCAGATGATGTTAAACTTCATCCAAAAGAATAAACAATGAGGAACATTAAGGGAAAGGGCAAGAAATGAGAAGATCAACAGACAAAATAATTTTTCTAAAAGACACTATTTACAATTGCAAGTATATCATGCAATACCTAGGAATTTACCTTTTAAATATGTATATGGAAAAAATTACATAACATTGAAAGACAATAAATAAACACTAAATAATTGTGAAATATCCCATGTCCATGCATAGAAATACAATATTGCAAACATATCAGTTCTACCAAATGACCTACAGTGTCAATGCGATTCTAATAAAATTATTAACGGACTATTGAAATGATGTGTATGGAAGGCAAAGATCCAAGAATACTGAAGAAATTCCAATATTACAGGAAAATAAAGGCAAAGAAATTGCTTTACAGATACCAAAACTTTGCATCATTTTATATTTTCAGTACAAAGTATTTGTTTTTCATAAATAAAAATATTGACCATTATAACAAAATGAAGAGCCACAAAATTGACTCCCATTTCATGAAACTTTGATATTTGACACAAATTATATGATAGTACATAAAAGGGTAGTAGTTAGAAACCAGATAAAAAAAGAAATGAAACTGGAATCCTACCTCTGATCTCTCTCTTGCACTCTCTCACAATGTAATGGAATTAAGATTCTAAATGTGAAAAACAAAATTTAAATAATTTAAGGTGACTATTTTTCTTGAAATAGATTTCTTGAACAAGGCACAAAGAGTTAATCATAAAAGATTATGTATTATATATATAAAAAAGAAATTCACATTAAAATTAAAAATGATTCCATGAAAAGATACCATAAAGAAAGGGAAAGTAGAAGTCACAAACTGGGAGAAGATATTTCTACCACATAAAATTTACAACCAACTGATATCTAGAATCTACAAAGAACTACATATCAATAAGAAAACAAAAATCCAGTAGAAAAATCAGCAAATTCATGAGAGGGTGTTTCACAGAAAATGAAATATGGATGATAACCTTATCCAAAAATGTCCAACCTGGAGTTGCCTGGGTGGTTGTCAGTTAAGCATCCAACTCTTGATTTTGGCTCAGATCATGATCTCAGGATCATGGTGTTGGGCTCTGTGCTGAGCTTGAAGTCTGCTTGGGAGTCTCTGTCTCTCCCTCTTCTGGCCCTCCCCCCTCACTCATGTGCTCTCTCTCTCTCTAAAATAAAATAAAATAAAATATTTTTTAAATGTCCAACCTCCTTAGTATAACCACAGAAACACACACACAAAGAGCTCAATGAGATACCATCTCATACCCACTACATTGGCAAAAATTAAGAAGTCCAACAGTATCTTAATCAGTCAAGAAAATAGAAGCTAGTAGTTGAGAGAGAATTTAACATAAGAATTGGTTACATGATGTTGAAGGACTTAAAAAGAAAAGGGTGGGGGGGGAACACTGAGGTAACAACAAGGTAGATACCACAGGAAACAGTTACTACCACAAGACCCAGAGGACAAAGGGAGGAGGTCAGGAGTTATCATAACATTGAAGCTTTCAGGAGAAGGCCTGGGGATCTGGGATTGAGACTACTGCCTCACTGTGGTTCTGCTCCAGGGACACAGAGGAAGAAGTCAAGTAGCTAGAGAATTCTGAGGGCGGAGTTCCACTGGCTGCTACTGGCCATGCATTAGAAGATCTGCACAGGGGCTCCCCAGAGCTGGAACTCCTTTCTGAGAAGAGAAAACTGTTCCTGTGTTGTGGTGTCTCCACATGAGCACAATGAGGCTGATTCTAGGAACCTGGAAAGAAGTAGGAAGCAGGAAAGAATCAGCTTCCTCTGCTAAGGTGAAATGTTGAAAGAACGTTAATGGGACTACCCTAAAAGCGGGGCAGTGGGGAAAGACCCATCTGCCTCCTCCTACCCTCCAAACTCTCTCTACCCCGCCAATCCCCCGCCATTGGCAGAAACTAAAAAGAAGCAAGCGAGCAGAAGAAAAGAAAAAAAAAAAAGGTAAATGTTTATAACCTTGGGTAGAAATAGGTCCTGTAAACATCTCATAAAATTCAAGTCAAAAAACTAAATACTGATAATTTGTGTACATAAAATTTTAAGTATCCATGTGGCAAAAAGCACCATTTAGGGTCATATAAGCTTCCAGCAAAAATAGGTTAGATGATTAGGACTAATCTTCCCACTAAGGAAAACTCAAAAAGCTAGCGATAATATTTTTTTCATTTGTTTGAACTTATCAGAAAATTACCAAAGGTCTAAAGGAGAAAGGAAACCCAAAAAGCAGAATCCAGCTTGGGGCCACTCTTCCCAGAAGGTGTTTGCAAATTAAAGAGTCCACTTGAAAGATAGGTATATAGGGCTCTCAACAGCCTCCTAGAGCCAGGAGCAGAGCGCTGAACATACACCACAGTTAACCTCACCTCAAGGATTGTAAGAGAGCTCCCATGTTTTTTAAGACCCTGAAAAGCTACATTGTAGAAGCAAGGGTTGAGTGAACCAGAAAGAAATCATCTCCACAGAAAATAAAGTTAATTTTTATACTATCTCAGTCCCTCATAGGACTCAAGGAACCAGGCGTTGCTGGTGCCCTAACTGAACTACCAGAAACAAAGCCATATCTGCCCTAGAGGACTACCAGATTATTATTAAAATCTTTCACAATTTCTGTCACTCAGTCAAAAACTTGGTATATGAGGAGCAAGATTCTGTGACTAAAATTCAAAAGAAATGATGAACTATAGAAGTATACCACCGAGATCCAGATAATGGAGCTGTGGAACATGGACTTTAAATAGCTAGTATGTAAGGTACCTGGATGGCTCAGTAGGTTAGGCATCGCCTTTGGTTCAGGTCATGCTCCCACAGTCCTGGGCTGGATCCCTGCATTGGGCTCCCTGCTTAGGAGACCGTTTGCTTCTCCCCCCCAACCCCTGCTCATGTTCTCTCACTCTCTGTCAAATAAATAAAATCTTAATAATACATAAATAAATCTTAATAATAAATTTAATAATAAATAAAGCTTCAAATAAATAAATCTTAATAAAATAAATAATAAATAAATACATAGATAGATAGCTAGTATGTGTAAGGGTTTACATGACAAGACTGAAAACTTCATTAGCGATGTGGAAACTATAAACAAGGACTGGATGGAAAGTAGCAATAAAAAAATATAATAACTGAAATTAACAAGTTAATTTAATAGCAGGTTAAACATAGGTAAAGAGAGAGAAAGGTGTCAGAAGACAGTACCTACACCGAAGGACACAAAAACAGTGGGATAGAAAATAGAGAGGCGACTATGGAATATGTTCAAAATATATAATTGCAGTTCCAAAACATATACTTTTTCTTGATTCATCATAAAAATGGCACTCCAGAACACGGGGAAAAGGAATATCTTTGCAATAAATAGTCCTGGGCCAATTAGATATTCATACAGAACAAAAATGAATCTTGACTCCTACTTTATGCAAAATTCAAAAACCAGTTCCAAGCATTTTGTAAAGCTAAGCCTAAAGTAAGAAAGTTTTTTGGGTGTCTGGCTGGCTCAGTCAGTAGAGCATGCGATCCTTGATCTCACAGTGGGTTCAAGCCCAACTCTTGATCCCTGGATCATGGGTTCAAGTCCCACATTCAGCCTAGAGCTCACTTTAAAAAAATAAATAAATAAAATAAGTTAGAAAGCTTTAAAAAAGTAACACCATGAAGTATTTTCATAATCTTGAGCTAGGTGAAGGTTTGTTAAAAAAGACACAAGATAAACCAAGCTTTAAGGGAAAAGTTAATTAAATGAGTTACATTAAAACTTTAAAATTGCACTCATCAAAAGACATCTTTTAAAATGTAAAATAAGAAAACCCCAGAGTAGAAGAAAATATTTTCAGTACATATAACTCACAGTAGACCTGCATCTAAATTGGAAAGTATACCTATTTCGATAAGAAAAAGACACAAATGACTCAACAGAATCTTGGACATGAAGCTTGAATAAACACTTCACAAAATGATAACATAAAAAAAGCTCTTAACTTCATTAATAATCAGGTAAATCTGAAGGAAAAACCACAATGAACTACCACTATACCCACACCAGAATGGCTAAAACTAGAAAGAATGGCATTGTCAAGTGTTGGAGATGTGGAGCATTTCAACTTTCCATGCACTGTTAGTGGGAGTATGAATTTCTGTAACCATTTTAGCTGCTTTTGGGGCATCATCTACTAAGGCTGAATATATATCCAGTAGTCAAACAATGTCATTTTTTTTAGTGCTTATCTGACCAAAATGCATCTAAACACATGCACAACAATGATCAAAGCACCATTATTCATGATCCCCCCAAATTGGAACCATTCCAAATGTCCATCAACAGTTGAATTGCCATATATTCACACAATGAGAAATTATGCAGCCATTAAAATGAATGAGTTGCCGCATGTTACAATGCAGAAGGAGCTCATCAACATGAGTAAGGAAAGGAAGCCAGGACCAATGAGTACATCCTCCATGATTCTATTTATGTAAAGTTCAAAAAAATCAACCCCTAGTATTCAAAGTCAAATAATGGTTACCTCAGGAGAGAAGGAAGAAAATAGTGATCAGGGCACAAGCTTTTGGAGTACAGGCAATGTTCTATTTTTTTTTTAATTTGGGTGATGGTTGCATGGATATATCCAATTTCCTATAATTCACTAGGGTATACACTTAAGATAGTGCAATTTTTGCATATATGTATAACTATGCATATATGTATATATGTATGTATTTTGCATATATGTATAAATTTAGGTATAAACTTAAATTTAAGAATAAATGTATTTTATATTTAAGAAAAAATTCTTTAAATAAAAAATTTTATTTAATAAAAGAATATTTTATTTTATTCTAAAATAAAATATTTTATATTTAAGAATAAATATATTCCTATATATAATATATTCTTATGTATACATATATGAAATTTAAATTTGTTAAATTTAAATTTCATATATGTATACATAATATATATATATGGGGGCACCTGGATAGCTCAGTCAGTTAGGCATCCAACTGGATATCAACTCGGGTCATGATCTTAGGGTCCTGGGATCGAGCCTGGGTCAGGCTCTGTACCCAGTGGGAAGTCTGCTTGAGATTCTCTCTCTCCCTCTCCCTCGTGCCACCTCCCATGCTGTTTCTTTCACTCTCTCTCTTAATAAATAAGTTTTTAAAGAAATTTTATATATATATATATATATATACATCTGATAGTAAATAAATAGTAAAATTACATCTAGAAGAATAAAAACCATGTTCTTGACAGTCATTGATAATAATGAGATTATCAAGAACTATCACTTTCCATATTATACATTTCTGCAGTATATGATTTTTTATAGTGAGCATGAATGTATGTTATAATCAGAAACAAAAACCTGAAAAAATATATCAACAACAACAGAAGACTAGTTAGCTACAGTCCTTTTCACTGTGGGCAGATGAGGGCTTTGTGATGTGATCAGTAGATTCCACGAATATAGAAAACCTGCCAGTTTCATAATCGTCTAAGAGCCTTTGTTTGAAAAGGAAAAAAACAACAACAACACCCTCTTGCTGGCAAGGGGACCCCAGGCTGGTGTGTGAGCTGCAATTTCCAGCTGTCCACAGTTCTGCCTCATTGCTTAGGGATGTGCTTCACTGATTCCTCAAGCATAGCTCCAGACAAAACCAAAAATTTGTAAAGCAGGAGAATTCTCAAATCACCTCTACAGCTGTGAAAACCAGACCTATCACAACTTACCAGTGGGTCTGACATGGTTAAATAAGGTAATACGTGTAGACATGTTTTTGAAATAGAGAAGTTATGGTACAAATGCAAAATATTATTTGAAACGTGGTTGCTGGAGCTTTGGGAATGTGAATTTCCCTGACCATCAAGGACCAGCATAGAGAAGCCAGTGATTTTAAGGAAACTCTGCATTTCCAGATTCCATAGAGAGTACTGGCATAATATCCTTTACTTTGATCCCTTCTGAAACCTTGCTTTCCACAGCTCTCCTCTAGAACATAACTGCTTTACCGGTGGTGTACCTTAGCTGTCTGGGTTTCCAGCTTATCTACTTTGTTAAATGTAGGTTTAAAACATTCCAACAAGCAAGATGGTATTATAAAGTGTTATCTTAACCTTGGGATAGCATTTCCCAAAAGTGTGTTCTTGGGGATACTAGTTCCATGAATTGCTACTCAAAGGAAGTTTAAAGTGGCTATATCTACCCTACATTTGCACAACAACCGTGCCCTTGAGCACAGCATACTCTGAGAAATACTGAAGAAAACAATCTCTTTGGACTTTTTAAACTCCAAATTGCCCAAACTTGTTTGACCAAAGAACCCTTTTCCAAGTACTCCTTACTGGATATTGTATAGAACTAAAGTTGCATAAAACATTATGTCAGAAACTCTTCTTTTAAACTAAATAATTCCAAGAGAGAAATTTTAGAAGTATTTAAGACAGTTTTCCAATACTTAGATTCTTATTGTAGAAAAGTTCTCATGAAAAAGGCCTAAATTCTCCTACATATATCAAGAGTTCAGTCTTACTATATAAAAATGCTTTGACTCAGAATGTACTTAAGGATGTCCCAGTGCCTTAGATATTGTTACTAAAATAAATAAATTAGTACCATAAGAACATGAATTAGGTGCTCAAGCATAATGTTTGAAGCTGTAGCCTAGATTCAAACAAATCTGATTTTCACCTGTAGTCAAGTTTATGACTTTGGACAAATCATTTAAATCCTTTGAGTTTCCATTTCCTCCTCTATAAAATAGGGATTATATAAATAGTACTTACTTCAGGGGGTTATTATAAAGCTTATCAGTAATACATATACAGGGGTGTCTGGCTGGCTCAGTTGGTAGAGCATACAAACTCTTCATCTCAGGAATGTGAGCTCAAGCCCCAAGTTGGGTGCAGAGATTACTTAAAATCTTAAGGGATACCTGGGTGTTGTGGTGGGTTAAAGTGCCTGACTCTTAGTTCACCTCAGGTCATGCTCTGAGGTCTGGAATTAAGCCTGTGGGGCTCCATGCTCAATGAGGAGTCTGCTTGTCCCTCTCCCTCTGTTCCTCCCCAACCTCAAATAAATGAAATAAAATCTTTAAAAAAGAGTAAAAAAATAAAATAGAATCTTAAAAAGAAAATATATATACAGTATTTAGGACTGGATATGTCTGTTATTGAAGTGTCTCATTTTGATATCAAGAAAGTCCATTCGAATATAAATATTTGAATGAAGTTTGCCAAAAAGCAATCACCATGGCAAGCTAAACAGTTAAGTCAATGATGCCAATATTTTTCAAATATCTTTTTTAGAAGGTGAGCAAAGGGAAGGAATAAGCTTGCTTGCTAAATGTGGAAAAATTAAAGTTGATGTGATATGTAAGAAACATTCTCCTAACAACACAATTTAAATAGATTAAATAAAACATGTGATATAGGCTCTGTTTACATGAAGCCATAGATTAATACTACACACTGTGTGATGACTAATTTTCAAAAACTGAGGTTTCCTGGAAAAGAAATTCTACCTCAAGATGGCAACAAAGAAATCTTGCCTGTTTCCAGTCTGCAAGACCACCCTGCAAATTTCAGACTTACCAGTCTCCCACAATCACGTGAGCCAATTCTTTAAAAATCAGTCTTTGTCTCTCTCTCCATCTCCCTCTATAAGGGTGCGCGCATGTGCACACAGGCACACACACATACACACACATACACACGAACACTAGTGGTTCTGTTTCTCTGGAGAACCCCGACAGATACATGCTATAAGGGATATAAGATGAATTATGACTTCAATGGATTAGCAGTACACTTTCTTTGCAAGTAAAATAGTCTAAAAATTTCTCCTTTTTTGAATGCCTGTCGTGAGCCAGATATCTATGAGGAACTTGGATGTATATCCTTGAACTTCATCCTTATAATGATCCAAATAGACTTAAAATTTTGTAAATTGCTATACAGAACATAAGGTCCTAAAAGAAGGGGCTGAAAGCAGCAATGTCTACAATAGCCAAACTATGGAAAGAACCTAGATGTCCATCAACAGATGAATGGATCAAGAAGATGTGGTATATATACACAATGGAATACTATGCAGCCATCAAAAGAAATTGGGCGCCTGGGTGGCTCAGTGGGTTAAGCCGCTGCCTTCAGCTCAGGTCATGGTCTCAGGGTCCTGGGATCGAGTCCCGCATCAGGCTCTCTGCTCAGCAGGGAGCCTGCGTCCTCCTCTCTCTCTCTCTCTCTCTCTCTGCCTGCCTCTCTGCGTACTTGTGATCTCTCTCTGTCAAATAAATTTAAAAAAAAAAAAGAAAAAAAGAAATGAAATCTTGCCATTTGCGACAACATGGATGGAACTAGAGCGTATCATGCTTAGCGAAATAAGTCAAGCGGAGAAAGACAACTATCATATGATCTCCCTGATATGAGGAAGTGGTGATGCAACATGGGGGCTTAAGTGGGTAGGAGAAGAATAAATGAAACAAGATGAGATTGGGAGGGAGACAAACCATAAGTGACTCTTAATCTCACAAAACAAACTGAGGTTTGCTGGGGGGAGGGGGGTTGGGAGAAGGGGGGTGGGGTTATGGACATTGGGGAGGGTATGTGTTTTGGTGAGTGCTGTGAAGTGTGTAAACCTGGCGATTCACAGTACTGTACCCCTGGGGATAAAAATATATGTTTATAAAAAATTAAAAAATTTTTTAAAAAAAGTAAAAAAATTTTTTTTAAAAAGGAGAAAAAAAAAGAAGGGGCTGAAAAGTAGAAAAAAAATTAAGAAATAGTAAAAAAAAAAAAAACAAAAACGGAAAGATGGGTAATTCTGAAAATCTGTTGTCGTTTTGAGAAAACATTTGGAGTTATCTTGGGCTGAGCCTCATTAGGTTTTTCCAAAGATTGTTTAGTTTTTAGATAATGGAATGAAGCACACCTTTCCCTAATTACTCAACCCTCCACTATTCCATGGTAAATAGACAAAAATTATTCAAGGATATATACTGGGAAATTATGGACTAGATTGAGAGGCACTGAGCATAGGTATGCCTTCAGCTCTACATATTACTAGTTTGAAGGCCTTGGGTAAGTCTCAGAGCCTCAGTTTCATTACTCATAAAATGGAAGCAAGAATAAGCACCTCATAAGATTACTGTGAAGATCAAACTAAATACGAGTAGCTAAAGAACTCTGCAAACTATACAGGATGTTCAAGCCCTAGTTTTTGTTAATTTGAGCTTTCAGACTATTACATTTTCTGCTGTCGACAGTTTATTTATTATAGTAGAAATGGACTTGTAAAGAAGCTAAATTTCTGTGTCTATCGGTTGTGCAGACTATAAACTCTATTAAGTCCTCCCAACACACAACCAAAGACTTTCAGAAGTGAACACTCTGTCTTTAAAAATAAATGGAACTTTGAGAAAGGAAAACTGCAGCCACTATAATTGAACTCCTAGTGAATGGAATCAGTCGTCCATTTGAAACAGCTCAGTAACTGGAAGGTGGATATAACGAAATTACCCAGAATGTAAAGCAAATATTTCAGGAGATCCCCCCCCCAAAAAAAAAGAAGAAGAAGAAAAGAAATAGGGATTAAGAAACATGGAGAATATGTTGAAAAAGTACAACATTCAACAGGAGTCGGCAAAGGACAGGGTAGAGAAGATATAGAAGTGATATTCTGCAAGGCAAAGCCTGGGGATTTTCCAAATTAATGAAGGGCATTAATGTGTATAGAGAAAACACAATGCACTAAAGGGAATGATAGAATTGTGGTAAAACTTCATAACCTACCAAAGACCAAAAAAAAAAAAAAATGGTTTGCATGTTATAGTCTATCTGCTAATCACTATTTATTTACTTATAATCAGGAGAATAAGTGCAAAATAATAATATGCCATAGCGATACATTTAATTGCTATTTTTAAAGCATTTGGAGTTTTTCTTGTGTTTTAGTGTGTTTCTCTCTCTCTGCATCAGGCCAATTCATTACCTGCTGGAACTCATACCACAAAGCATTTTTGCCAACTATTTATGTTCTCTTCTAACTTAGGTAAAGTAAATCCCATACTTTCTCAGTGGGGTTAAGGTCAAGACTCGGAGGGGAGCCACTCCTTCCTAATTAGTTCCCCAGACTCCTCTCTTTTTTTTTCCCCTTTAAATGGCCACAACAGTTTAGAAAAATGTTTGGAGTCATAATCCTCCTGATAAATGAATCCTTGATCAAGCAGCTGGTTTCCAGAAGGGACTCCTTGCTGTGCTGCAATTATGTTGAATTTGAGCTCTGGTAGTTCAGGTCACAGCTGAAGTACTTGAGGGAAAAATACCTGTCTCGGAGCTCCACTGTGTGATACACTAAGCTAAGAGACTCCAGCTTCTTCTCTCCAAAGCCCTCACTCAAAATATCCATTTTTCTTGCAAGCAAATGAGAAAAATACCTACTAATATGAGTGCATGTGAAGATCCTCTACTGGTGACCGAATCTGGGGGAAGATCCGTGTTTTTGGAGATAATAGCATTGCAAAACCTTATCCTAAAAATCTTGAAAATAATTTTCTATTTAGATAATGCACTTAAATTTTTGAGCTACTGAATAGTGATCTATTGATATTAGTAGCATAATAACTATTAGCAGCACCATGTATCTGCTGAGAGTTTCTAGATTTAAGTCATTCTGAAGGTAAATGTTTATAAAAACAAAGTTATAGCTCAGACTAAGAAAAGAAGGTACAGAAAATTACAAAAGGTGACATCTTAAACAGTATAAACAATGATACTCACACACACACACACACACACACACACGTGCATAAACACACAAATGCACACAGAATTTTTACCTGAGCACATGCTGAGTGAATTTGAACTCCAGTAACGTATTTTCCATAAATCTTATAGATTTATTTTCCCTCTCTGATCCTCCTAGAATGACAAAATTTTTTCTTTATGTTCCATGTGAAAGTACAATCCTACCTTCTTTTGGTACCATCAATAACTTCAGAGTTGATTCGTTTTTGCCAAGAGACTACTCTGCTGTCAGTGTCTCTAATAAGAAACATACCTTTCCATGAGACCGCTAAGACTCCACTTTACCTTAATTACAACAATAAATAAAATCTATCTATCAATAAATTTAATAAATCTATCCATCATCTATCTATCTATCTATCTATCTATCTATCTATCTATCTATCTATCCTTCTGGTGAAAAAAAACCTCAGAGGCATTTTAGAAGACAATGGACTCACTATGTGAAAAGAGATGATGGTCACCCATACTTATTTAAAAAACAAGAGGCTCATGGAAGAGGTTCACAACACGTAAAATAGAGAAACAATTAATATCAAGAATAAATAAAGAATACTTACTCTATTAGTTTTCTAGGAACATCGTAAAAAATTGCCCCAACAGAAATTTATTGTCTCACCGTTCTGAAACCCAGAAATCCAAAACCGAACTGTCCATAGAGCTGCACTCCCTCAAAGACTCTAGTGAAGAAAACTTTTCCACTTGTTCTGTTTCTGGTGGCTCTAGGCAGTCCTTGGCTTGTGGCTTCATGATACAGAGAGAAAGAAAATAAGGCCGTGTAAAGAATCCAACTTCCTCTTCTGTATGCCTCTTAGAATGACACTTGCCATTAGATTTAGAACTTACCTAGATAATCTAGAATGAGTTCATCTTGAGATCCTTAAGAACATCTGTAAAGATATATATTAAACAATGTCACATTTACAGGTCTCAGAGCTTAGAATATGGACATATTTTTTTAGGAGCCACCTACCACACCTATCAGTGAGACTCTAGTTAAAATAGTTCTATAGGGACACCTGGGTGGTTCATATGGAAAAGTGTCTGACCTCAACTCAGGTCATTATCTCAGGGTCCGGGGATCAAGTACCAAGTTGGGCTTCCTGCTCAGTGGGGAGTCTGCATCTCCCTTAGCCTCTCCCTCTGCTCAAGTTCTCTCAAATGAATAAATAAAATCTTAAAAGAAATAGTTTTAGGGGCACCTGAGTGGCCCAGTGAGTTAAGCCTCTGCCTTCGGCTTGGGTCATGATCTCAGGGCCCTGGAATCAAGTCCCACATCTGGCTCCCTGCTTTGCAGGAGGACTGCTTCTCCCTCTCCCACTTCCCCTGCTTATGTTCCCTCTCTTGCTGCATCTCTCTCTGTCAAATAAATAAATAAAATCTTTAAAAAGTTTTAAAAATAAAGAATCTTTTTTTAAAAGAAATACCGTATTTTTTGTATGTTGATCTTATATCCAGCAAACTTAATCAACTATAAGTTTGTTAGAATATTTTAGTACTCTAAGTGTTTTAGTACTAGAAGTTTATTAGAATGTTTCCCTGACTTTTCAATACAGTTGATCATATCATCTACAGAGACAGTTTTGTCTCTTCCTGTTCAATGTTTATTCCTCTTGAAGTATTGAATAGTAAGCATTCTTGTTTATTCCCAACTTAGGAATGTTTCAATAGTTTAGCCATTAAGTGTAAAGAAGGTTGTAAGAATTTTGAAGATTTTGAGTTTTTTTAACAGAATATATAAGTTCCCTCTATTCCTCATTTTCTAAGAGTTTTTTTAAAATCCTTAATTAATATGGACTCTTGCTGAATGCCCTTTTTATCTAAGACTGAAAGATATAAATTCATTTGTCTTTTCAAGACCTGAAGTCACTTATGCCATAGTTTCATCTCGATGTCTTTAATTTTCTGATTCAACGTGGACGACTGAGCCGCCTAAGCACCCCTATTTTTTTTTTTTTTTTTGGAGAAAGAGTGGTTGGGGGAGGCAAAGGGAGAGGGAGAGGAAAATCAGACTCCCTGTGGAGCACAGAGCCTGATCTCCCAACACAGAGATGAAGACCTGAACAGAAACCAAGAGTCAAATGCTTAACTGACTGAGCCTCCTAGTCAACCCTGCTAATGGTATTTCTAAAGACCAGCTAAATCAAGTAAAAAGTATAATTTTAAAAAAGAAGCCATTCACAAGCAAACACAAAAATTACAAAGGTAAAGAGGAACAGAATGTGTTCAAAAATTTTGTGAAGAATATTAAAATATGTCATTAAAGAAATAAAATGAAGATATACACTATATAAATAGGTAGAAAGACTCAAAAATTTGGAAAAGTTGTTACTGTAAAGTGGACCCAAATCTACATAAATTCTACTCCATTTCAATTAATTTCCAACAAGTTTTAATGTGGTACTTGACAGGATAAACCTAAAATTTGGTAGTCAAGTAATTTTGAAAAAGAAAAACAAGTTAAGCAGACAGTGTGGAGATAAGGTGCCAATGGGACAGGATAGAGAACCCAGAAACAGACTCATACATACACTAAAGAATAGTACTTTAAGTTGCAAGTAAAAGATGAACTACCTAGTAATTGGCACTTGGACTACCGAATATTCATTAAGAAAAAAAATAAGTGTTCTATCTTACACTATAAATAAAAATAATTTACAGATAGAAAAATCAAACTTTAGGGCACCTGGGTGGCTCAGTGGGTTAAAGCCTCTGCCCTCAGTTCAGGTCATAATCCCAGGACCCTGGGATCAAGGTCCACATCAGGCTCTCTGCTCAGCAGGGAGCCTGCTTCCTTCTGTGGCTCTTTGCCTGCCTCTCTGCCTACTTGTGATCTCTGTCTGTCAAATAAATTAAAAAAAAAAATCTAAAAAAAAAAGAAAAATCAAACTTTATAGTATTTTACACACAAAAAAATAGAATATATGACTTAGAGTAAAAACAAAATGATGAAGGAAAGCTTTAATGCTCTCCTTAAATTAAAAAAAAAAAAAACTTTAGTTCAATAAAAAACACTGTAAACAGGGGCACCTGGGTGGCTCAATTGGTTAAGCATACTGATCTCAATTTTGGCTCAGGTCATGATCTTGAAATCCTGGGATCAAGCCCATGTCAAGGTCCCTGCTCAGAGAGGAGTCTGCTTGTCTCCCTCTGCCACTCCTCCTGCTCTCTCTGTCTCTCTCTCTATCAAATAAATAAATAATTCTTAAAAAAAAAAAAACTGTAAACTAAGTTAAAAGACAAGTTATGAGGGAAGAGCTATGCCACTTATATAACTGATAAAATTCAACTCATCAATTTAGCTTAAACTGGGTCTCCAACCTTAGTGCTCTTAGGCACATGGAAAAAACAAAAACAAATCATTTCTGGAGGTAGACACCCATACTCTATGCCACAAAAAATCCCTACAATTAGTTTTCCAAGAAAAATAAATAATTCATAAAGATATCTTACAACATAAAGAAATAGGCATTCTAAATGACAATCAGCTGAGAAAACAGGCAGCATAAAGGGAACTACATGACTAATATAATGGAATTATTGATACAGATTATGAAGAAAATCTGCTTGGTCTGTTTAAAGAGATAAAAGGTAAGCCTGAAAGCTTCAATTTATTTGCAGGAAAGAGGACTTTATTAAAAATAGCATAGCAAATATAAAAAAAAAATCAAATGATATTTCTTAACCTGAAAATTAAAATAATTGAGATTTAAAACACAACAAGGAGATTTGACACAGATGATAAAAGAATTTGTGAATTAGGGAACAGTCCAGATGACAGTATTAAGGATGCAACACAGAAAGGAAAAAATAAAGCATATTAAATAAAAGTTGAGAAACATATAGGATAAAGTGAAGAGATCTATCAGGAATCTACTCTGAGTCCAGAACACAATGGAAGAGGAAACAAGGTGGATGCTAAGAGGGGAGAGTTGTGGTGATAAAGGGGGGGGGGAGAATTTTCTAAAAACTGATACATAACATTCATTTACTGATTCAAGAATCACAGTGAATCTTAAACAAGTTAAATAAAAATAAATTCACACCCTAATGCATCCTGTGGAAATACAGAACTTCAAAGACAAAGGGAGGATCTGCAAGCTATCACTAAAAGAGTAGTATATTGACCCCTGACTTCTCAAGACCCACAGCTAAAGTCAGAAGACTGGAAAATGGAATCTTTAACACTCTACAAGAGAATAACTATCCTGCTGGATTTCTGTATACAGAGAAAATATTGCACAAGGAAAAAGATAAAATTAAGATATTTTCAGGCTAATAAAACTGGTTAACCACCATTAGATGCAACCTAAAGAAAATTTTAAGGATTACACTTTAAGCAGGAAAAATGATCCCATAGCGACTGACATGGAAGAAAAGCAAAGAATGTGATAACTATGTGGATAAAAATAAGTGAACATTGAATATATAATCATAATAATCATTATCATAGCTTCTATGATTTAAAAGGGTAGGATTAAAATACATCACAATAATAGCATATAAGCCAGGGAAAGAAAGGTATGAATAGAGTAAAGTGGTGTCAAATCATGATGAAGTAGCACTTATCCCAGGATTATAAGGTTGCTTTGACACCATAGAATTAAGTACTATCATATACTGCATTTAAAGATTAAAGAATACAAAGTATGACCATCTCAATTGATGGAGAAAAGGATTTCAATGCAGAAGAATTCAACATCCTTTCCTGATTAACAAATATCTTTTTAGGGGTGCCTGGCTGGCTCAGTTGGAAGAACATGTGACTCTTAATCTCAGGGTCATGAATTTGAGCCCCACATTGGGTGTAGAGATTACTACAATAAATAAATGAATAAATAAATAAAATTGAAAAATAAACAAAAATTTAAAATTAAAAAAAATCCTTTAAGCAAACCAGAAATAAAAAGGACTCTCGTATGTTGTTAAAGGAATTTATAGAAAGCCTACAGCAAATATTATATTTAGTGTTAAAATATTGAAAGTTTCTATTTGAGGTTGGTAAGAGCATTTCCACTATCACAGGTATTCATTGATATACTGGCAATCTTACTTAAGAAACTTTTTTTAAAAGATTTTAGGGGTGCCTGGGTGGCTCAGTGGGTTAAGCTGCTGCCTTCAGCTCAGGTCATGATCCCAGGTCCTGGGATCGAGTCCCGCATCAGGCTCTCTGCTCAGCGGGGAGCCTGCTTCCCTCTCTATCTCTCTGCCTGCCTCTCTGTCTACTTGTGATCTCTGTCTGTCAAATAAACAAATATAATCTTTTGAAAAAAATTTGTTTATTTGACAGACAGAGATCACAAGTAGGCAGAGAGGTAGGCAGAGAAGAGAGCGGAATGCAGGCTAGATCCTGGATACCAGGCTAGATCCCAGGACCCTGAGATCATGGCTGAGCTGAAGCAGAGGCTTAACCCACTGAGCCACTCAGGCGCCCCAAGAAACTTTTTTTAAAGATTTGTTCAAATTAATTTATTTGAAAGAGAGACAAAGAGAGACAGCACACAGGGGGAAGAGCAGAGTGGGAGAAGCAGACACAGGGCTCCATCCCAGACTCCAAGATCATGACCTGAGCTGAAGGTAAAGACTTAACTGAGTCACCCAGGCACCCCAACTTAAGATATTTCTATGAACTTTAACAACAAACATATGCTATTTATGCTTTTATGTAAAATCTCAAGATACAAAATATGACATTTTTAATTCTTGGCTTAATTTTTAGTGCCCCAACACATTCATATTATAACCCATTAATGAGTTGTGACCTGGTATTCCAGCTACTGTTGCTGCATAACAAATCACCTCAAACTAGTGGCAGGAAACAAGCGCCATTTTATTATATTTAGGGTTTCTGTTGGTCAAGAACTTCGGCAGAGCACAGCAGGGGGGGTTCTCTCTGTTTTGCAATGCCTGGGGCTACAGATGGGAAGAATCAAATGGCAGAGAATGACCTAAAGGCCTCGGTTCTGGAGTCATCGGCAGGCTTCTTCATTCAATGCTTGGATCCTACGCAAGGATGACCTGAAGACTTGGCTCAGCTGAGGCTGTCGTGGGAGCATCTCCTTGCAGCTTCTCACTGCATCTTGGGCTCCTCATGGGATGGTGGCTGTGTTCCCAGGGCGGGGAGCATCTTGAGAAGGTGTGACCAGAAAGCATGCATTCCCAAACACTTAGGCAGAAGCTGCAAAGCTTCTTCTGGCAAAGCCTCAGAAGTCATAGGATGTCACTTGTGCTGCATGTGACTGGTTGCAGCAGGTCACTAAGTCAGGCCTATATTCCAGGGAGGGAGAATTATACTCCGTGTATCCACAGAGGACTGAATGGCAAGCACAGGCTGCAGGAGAGTACCTAGAATAGGAGACATTGTTGCCGCCCTTTTTGCAAGATAGGAGCTAAAATATCCACAGTCTGAAAAACACTTGTCTACTAAATAATGGTATATATACACACAACCCATCTGGAGTTGAATTGTTTACCTCCACCAAAAAGAAGAAAGGAGGAGGAGGAGGAGGAGGAGGAGGAGGGGGAGGAGGGGGAGGGGGAGGAGGGGGAGGAGGAGGAGGAGGAGAAGAAGGAGAAGAAGGAGAAGAAGGAGAAGGAGAAGAAGAAGGAGAAGGAGAAGAAGAAGGAGAAGAAGAAGGAGAAGAAGTCCTAACCATACAGCTCCCTGCCTCCTCTGCTGCACCTGTTAATGTGACCTTATTTGGAGACAGGCTCTTTGCAGATGTCCTCAAGTTAAAAGAGGTCATTGGTGTGGGGCTTTCGTTTAATAAAACTGGGGTTCTTGGGGCACCTGGGTGGCTCAGTGGGTTAAAGCCTCTGCCTTCAGCTCAGGTCATGATCCCAGAGTCCTGGGATTGAGCCCCATATCGGGCTCTCTGCTCAGCAGGGAGCCTGCTTTCTCCTCTCTCTCTCTCTCTCTCTCACTGTCTGCCTGCCTCTCTGCCTAATTGTGATCTTCGTCAAATAAATAAATAAAATCGTTTAAAAAACAAAAAACCCTGGGGTTCTTATAAGAAGAGGAGAGAGCAAAGACAGAACGCCATGTGAAGACACTGAGAACAGAGAGTGGAGGAGGCCACTTCAAGACAGGCAGAGATTAGAGTGATCGTGCTGTAGACCAAGGAATGTCTGGAGCTGGAAGAGGCAAGGGAAGATTCTCCCCTGGAGCCTCCAAAGAGAGTGTGACCCTGGCAACACCTTGATTTTGGACTTCTCACCTCCAAAACTGTGCGAGAATAAATTCCTTTTGTTTTAAGCCCTCAGTTTGTGCTTTTTTGTTAGAGCAGCCCTGGGAAACTAACATAGAACCCCTCCAAAATAGGATATACATCATTCTACGTTTTGCTTTTTTCATTTGTAAGTACTCATATTTAGTCAGACTTAAATGTAAGTTTGGCTTTGCTTCTTCCTAACATTTTCTTCATCTAAAGACATAAATATTGTTATCAGTTCACTTCCTGAACATTTTTACTTGATAAAAACACCGGATTTTCCTTTCTATGCCCACTTCTTTTCTCTAGTGATCTCTAAGGGAATGTGTGAAATGGTTTTCCCTTGGTATTTTTCCTCTCCCCACTGCAATCATTAGCCAAATTTGTACAGTTGCATGTAACAAAATCAAGCTACTTTCTTGTCCCACTCTAGAGAAATCTTCATTATTTACCTCATCTTATATCATTTCAGCTGAGCCAACTCTACATGTTCTTTGCAACCCAAATTCTAGTACCAATATCCTAGTTAAGATTTTTTTTTTTAACCAATATATAATTGACACATAACATTATATTAGTATTGGGTGTAAAACAATATAGCCACAAAATAAGGCTCATTATCATCAGCACCTCACATAGCTACACTTATTTTTCTTGTGATGAAAACGTTTAAGATCTACTCTCTTAGCAACTTTCAAAATATGGTATCATTAACTATAGTCACCATGCTGTACATTGCATCCCCAGTACTTAGTCAACTTATAACTGGAAATTTGTACATTTTGACACCTTTTACTACCTTGTCCACCCCCACCCCCAACTTTGGGTGACCAGTATAGATACTGTTCTCAGTATCTATGAGCTCCATTTCTTTTTTTTTTTCTTTTGTTTCCTTTTTAGATTCCATATTCCACATATAAGTGTGAGATCACACAATATTTTTCTTTCTCTGTCTGACTTATTTCAATTGGCATAATGCCTTCCAGGTTCATCCATTGTTGTCACAAGTGGCAAGATTTCCTTCATTTATATGGCTGCGTAATATTCATATTACGCAGCCATATAAATAAATAAATATACACACACACACACACACACACACACACACCACATGTTCTTTATCCATTCATTCTTCAAGGGACACTTAGGTTGCTCCCACGTCTTAGTTATGATAAATAATTCTGCAATGAATATGGGGTTGCATTTATTTTTTGAGTAAGTCTTTCCATTTTCTTCACATGAAAAAACCCAGAAGTGGAAAACTCTTTTTTTTTTTTTAAGATTTTATTTATTTATTTGAAGACAGAGATCACAAGCAGGCAGAGAAGCAGGCAGAGAGAGAGGAGGAAGCAGGCTCCCTGCTGAGCAGAGAGCCAGATGCGGGGCTTGATTCCAGGACCCTGGATCATGACCTGAGCCTAAGGCAGAGGCTTTAACCCACTGGGCCACCCAGGCGCCCCGGAAAACTTTTTTGATTCAAGTAGTAAAATGTGACTTGGACTAGACTTAATTATCAGGATACAGGAGTTTCCTATAGAATCAAAGAATGGAGTTGAAGCTCCCAGAACACTTTAAACAAGACTTAGAAATCCATACAGAAAAGAGAGTACTCTGCCTGTCTCTCATATTTATTTTTCTCTATGTATATATGTATATAATGTGTCCCACTCTAGTTGCCTGGTACTCTTTGCTTCCTTATCTGGAAGACAGCCATGCCTCAGTTCCCAGGCTTACATTATTGTAATTCCGATTGCATGCACAGATGAATTCTCTCTCTCTGAATCCCAATTCCAAATTTCTCACTGTTCCAGTTGGGTCGAGGGATCTATTACAAGTATAATCAGTGAAAGCTGGGGGCTTCCATTAAGGACAAAGTCCTTGGTAGGGAAGGGCACTAACCTGAGAAAGGGTGAGCGGAAGCTGTCTTAAATTGCACAGTCCATAGAGAACAACTTGGCAGAAATTCCTTCAGACTTTCTTATCCTTCAAATTTCTATTTCAACCTCCTTTCTGCCCAGGCCCCTCCTGTTTGTCTTTTTTAAGCAACACCCATTTGCCTTCTTCCTGATTTCCCTTAGAACTTTAGACTTCTCCTTCTCTATCCTCTGGGCTCTTGGCGCCAGCCTATGCCTGCATATTTGGGTTGAGGGTGTTATGGGCAAGGTTGGGAAATGGGAGAGCATCACAGGAATCTCTGCATTACCCTAAAAGATAGCCCTATTCCTAAAAATGGTACTGTGGCAAACAACGTTTCTCCATTCTATTGTGTATGTTTATTTATTAATGTTTATCCTCTCTTCCCAAAAATGATTACAGAAGCTCCTCTCATCTCTACATCTCCCCCTTCATTCCTCTTTCTGCACTTTTTCTTCTAGGACCGTTTCTATGCAATGCTTAGCCTTGCATGCTTACACGTAGTCTTAAAGCCTACAGGAATCCCAGGGCCTGTTGACACTCCCTAGTTTTTAACATTATTTTTTGTCCTGCCTATGAACTTCCAAGTTCATATTTTGGGAAGATATACATGAAGTCATATGGTTTCTTGGATGGGATTCCTTGAAAACAGAGTTCGAGCCAAAGAATTGCATGCAAAATGTTGATTGGTGAGTGCTCTAGAGAGATATTCCCAGAAGGAAGTCAGGATTGGACAGCAGGAGGAGCTGACCTGAACATTGTTGCAGTTGTGACTGAGGCCTCAGCCCACTCCATGTGGTGCTTGGGAGCTGGTGTGGCTCGTAAGAGCTGTCCCAATTGGAAAGAGGAGAGCCAGATCTTTGTATTCTTAAATCAGCCAGTCGCTCACCATGAGACACTCTTTGGGAGAAGGGCATAACCTTGGCCAGAGCAGTCTCCTGCAGCCAAGAGCAGTCCTCTGTGAGCATTGAGGCCGTGAGCTGCCAGAAGCTGCTGCCCCAGGCTCTGAGGAGGGGAGCGTTTTCTGTGAACAGAGGATTCGAGCAGACTCCAAGTAGCCACCACATATGGTGTCACAGAAAAGTCTGTGAACTACGAACCAGGAGACCTGGGCTTCAGTCCTGGCTTTACCAGTCCTAAGGCAAATCAGTCCATCTCTATGGACCCTGGGGGACACAATTATAAAATAAGAGGATTTTGGCACAGTTCATAGTTACTTGCTCCAGTGCAATAATCCCACATGTATGTAAAGAGGGGCAAAGGACATGGTTATAATAATGAAACTTTGAGAGGTGCTTAATATGATGGATTTACAGGCCCTGATCAAAAAGAATTAGGTATATCTATATGTGCTAATATGGAAAGCTCTTTAAGTAATATTACAAGGTGAAAGTTTGCATAAGAAGTATGGTATGATTCCATTTATATCTGCAATAAATCACATAAAACAAAATTATGTATGAAAATACAGTTGTTGGGGCACCTGGGTGGCTCAGTGGGTTAAAGCCTTTGCCTTTAGCTCAGGTGGTGATCTCAGGGTCCTGGGATCAAGCCCCGAATCAGGCTCTCTGCTCAGCAGGGAGACTGCTTCCCCCTCTCTCTCTGCCTGCCTCTCTTCCTACTTGTGATCTCTCTCTGGGTGTCAAATAAATAAATAAAATCTTTAAAAAAAAATAAAGAAAGAAAATACACTTGTGTCTGGAAGGACTGATGCCAAAGTAACATCAGTGATCACCACTGGGAAGGTTCTAGGATTGAGGGGGATGAAGGGAGAGGAAACTATTTTACTTTATATAACTTATATATTTTTAATATTCATATATTACTAATGTAATTTGAAATAAAAATAGAAAAAGAACATGAAGTAGGTTAAAATAAGGTGGCTGAATATGAGCCTTGAGATTCCAACTCTGACATTCCATGATTTTAAGGCCACTTGTCCATGTTTATTTTACCTCTACCCATTGGACAGCAATCCACCCAAATACTGGTAATCCTAACAAGACAGAGTTGACCTTGGCAGCAGATTCAGCCAGAAGTGATAAGGCAAGATGAGAAACCAGAAATAGAAATATCCTCAAAAGTAACCACCTCTCAAATTTAAACATATTAGCTCAGGAAAACTTAAGAACCATGTGACTTGTATGTAGTCCATGCTTAACTCTAGTCTTCATTCAGTATGAAACAATGGCAAGAGTTATTAAAACTGGAACAGCTTCAAGTAGGATGTTGGCTGATCCACACAGGTCTTGAAGAAAGGATTCTGACTTTTAATATAGAGAGGAAAGTTAGCCTCCCAAGATGCGATTCCTATCTTAGTAATCACAATCTTTAAATATGTATAAATTACTATCATAAAGCATTCTTGATTTCCACCACTTTGAAAATGAGCTGTTGAAACTCTGAGATTAAAATAACTGCTTTATGTCATCCCTAAATACTTTAAAATTAAAATCTTTTGAAGAAAGAGTCTATGCACCCACCAAATAATGTTTATAATTTAGAAATTCTAAATGTCTTCTAATACTTACACATGCATAGTGTTGAAATTCACCTTTAACTACTTTGATCATGTATAGAACATCCTAATACTCTCAGAAATTTAGTCGAAGAAGGGGTGACTGTCTTCCCTCTTTCTGCCAGAATGGGTTATGTTTTGGGGGGCAGAAGGAAGGCTTCCCAAAGTGAAGAAAAGGGTCAGACCCAATTAAAACTGCAAAGGAAACTTCGAAAGGACGAATGCCATTAGCCCTAACTGGAATGTGGCCAAAACACGGTGTAATACTTCAACTCTTAGAAAAAGTCCCAGGGGGATATTTAACAACTGCAGGTGGCCAAATGCCTTCTCATAAGTCTCATCAGAAAAGTCACTTATGGCAACAATATTCACCAAGGTAAAACAATATTATTTGACAAACTGCATATTCAAGTACTATGTTTAAATTCTGACATTTGTCAGGTTATCAATTGAAACTACTTCCCTATAGGACAACTAGAGAATTGAGCTGCTTCTGTTAAGAAGCAAGGCTAGAACATAGGAAGCAATTGTTATTTAAATCTAGTATCAGACTTCCTTAAATGAAACACCAATCATCATTTTGTCCAATAAACTGAGCCTTTATGCATGCATGTTTTTGATTTTCCTTCTAGGTTTTAGAAGTCCTCAGGATATTTTTAACTAAGATTGTATTCCCCACAATATTTTCTCATTATATGTTTATTTTATATGACTTTAATCAAGTTTATAGTTTCCATAATGTCTATAAGGAGCTTAACTAGTTTTGAAAAAAATATATCAGTTCATATTGTAAAACATTAATATGATGCAGCTTCTTATATACTTCTTAATTTATCTTTCTTTATATCTCTTTAATTTCTTTATTTCCTTTTAAGCAACCACCCCCTCTTTTCCTCCCTTATCTCCTTCCCTCTCTCCTAAGGTTGCCAGAGAAACATTCTGTGAACTGTGATAGAAAGGCTGTGGAAAATGCAAGCCTGTTAAGTGACATAACACATCCATTCTTGAATGCTGCAAAGAATATTATGTGAGCAAAGGCACATAGTGAAACCTGAAAAAGGTTCCCGTTTTAAAATGCTGAATGCTTGAGAGTTCTGCTTTTACCTGCTGTGATTTAAAAGGCTAGAGGCCTCATTTTGAGCCACTAAAATTCAAAGTGACAGAAACCTACAAATTTTTATTGCTGTGCATTTAATAAAATTTACATTTACAAGCTGTCAGTTTGAAATGTTGAATAACGGGTACTTTCGCATTCAGAGGAGCAGATTTAGTTGTACTGGGGGTTCATTACTACCTACTTACACGTTCTCGAAATGCTCAGAATAATCCTTCAATCTATTACTTTTGATATCTCTTAATTCAACACTGCACAAAAACACCATTGAGCTTTGCAGTAAGGTCAACAAAAGGAATTTATTGTGCTCCCATAAAGCAAGGCATAATTAAGAGCCCCCTTTCTGCTTGTTTTAATGTGCTAATACGAGAACATTAGAACCAACGAACAGCCAATTGCTAGGTGTCTGCAACAGCTGCCTAGGTTTTTGGTAATTTACTTACTCAATTATGTCGACTCTCTTAAATCCACAACACTGGTGGGTGGTAAGGTAGAGGGATAATAAAAAAACATAGAGTAGGAAACGCCTTTAATGCATGTTTTATGTGCATCTTGGGTAACATTTTCTGTTTGTTTGCTTTTGAGAACAAGAATTAAAGATTGTAACTTTAGGAAATTCAGCACAGGAATAACCGTGCATGGGTTTAAGACACCTCTAAAAATTATGACATGTCTAATAATCCTATGATTATGTGGTCTGTTCTGAAAAAGAATATTAAACCAAATGTTTGACTCAGTATTACAAAAACAGATTATCTAATGGCTTCCAAGGGGGAAATATGAGAAAGACCATTCATAAAGTTCCTTAATAGTAATAAATTACACACACTTCCTTATTCTCCACGTAAATGGAAAGACAAAGAGAGACTCTGAGAGGATGTGTTCTCACACTTTTATAAGAGCCACACTGTAATATAGTCTTTTAAAATTGTTTGCTATCAATGTGAATCTGATATTCTTTCAAAGCAAGCCCCAGGAAAATGCACATTACACTTGTGAAGTATCTCATTTTTTTAACATTCAAAGAAGCCTTGAATGCCAACTTTAATGTCCTCTTTTTTTTTTTTTTTTTTTTTTTTTAAGAATGCATTTCCACTATACGCAAGTCAAAACAAACTAGGGGGAAAAGGCCCAAAGTGTAAAATTCATCCAGATTTTCCTTGGCATTATTCAAATTTAAAAAAAATTGAATTATTGAACTAAATGGAAATCACTGACAATGGAAATTCAAATGACCTCATTTTAAATTTTATTTAAATTATCTCTATAATTGTGGCATCTGTATAAAAGGACACATCTTTATATGTTGATATAAATTGATGCTTGGAGGAAAAAAGTTATGTAATTTTCTTTAAATGCCAAAATTTACCTAGTATGCATCATCTATTTTCTTTTCAATTTAAGTTCCACAAAATGTCTTTGATAAATTAAATAATTTTCATGTTACAGTTCAGAAATTGTAAAAGAAATTCCAAATACCCACCTACTAGTTTTGATTGCATATTAGATATCCTTAAGCTTTCCTCCCTGGAACTTTGCCTTCTCTCTTAGACAAGGAGACATAATTTTAAAAGAAGAAAGAAGAAAAAATACCATATTTTAGTCATTGTGTTTAAAATCATTTTTATCTTTTGACTCAAAGAGAACACTTTTTCATTTTGGTCTCAAAGGAATTTAAGGTATAAAACATTATACTCAATTAAGTCCTATACAATATTATGTTCAGTAATGCAGATAACTTGCTGGCTTTTCAAAAGGAATTTATGCCTCATTTTTCTCTTTAGTAGCCAGCAGTGAATTAAACAGTTTGGAAGGGAGCATATGAAACTTTGTTTTTAAAATGAAAAGTGAAACCTGAAAATGGCTGGGAGGATAAATGACAGAAGAATGTGTAAGAGTCATCTTTTCTCTCTTTTATTTTCCTAATAATGAAGCCACCAAGCTAGAGGGACGCACTGAATTTTCACTGTGCAAAAGATCACTGAACTAGCCTCTGTCTGAATTCTGTATGTCCAACTGAGCCACTCAATTCTGTGCTGATAAGTCTGTTCTGGAAGATTACACCTTATTCAGAAAACATAAACGACTATCACATCTCTAACAGAGCAAAACAATTTCACCTCTCAAAACAAAAAACAAAAACCTGACAGTATAATAATTTCATGGTAAACACAGCAAGTGACACATCTAAGACAACAATTGCCAAATAACTCACTTATCACAGTTTCGAGTTTTTAAAAAAAGATCTTTTGCCCTCATTCATCAACTCAGGGCAAGCTTAGGCTAAACAGGAATACTTACATGCTGTCTCTTCCTCAGACACTTAGTTTCAATGTTTGCTAAAATGCTAGGGTTATTGGTGTAATGTATGCATTGAATATATTCAGTCTATATTAGTTGACTGGTTGCCTTCAGATAACTGAACTCTTAGTAACAAAAATAACACCAATATTAATATAATTGTATTTACTAACCTCTTGCTACACCGTCCTGCCTGGCGTAAGTGTTGGAATTACAAGTCAGACGGCGCTGAGCAGCAATCTTCAAGAAAATTGCTTTAAATTGGCCTTCATTAGTGCTCACAGCACTGAAAAACAAATCCAAGTACATGCTTATGGAAGGTAAGTCAGTAGCAATAGCTCCCTATTAAAAAGGCAGCACATTAACCTGTGCAACCAGCATGGACCACATTCTATAAATACTATTAAATAAAGAATATTTAACCACAAAATAATTCTGCTATTTCTAAGGATTGGGACAATTATGACCAAATTTAAAATTCTAACATTCAATGGTGTGTATGTTAATTCCAGTTTACTCTTTTTCCATTTTAGAGAATTGGATATTGCAACTGAAATGTTGAATTTCCTTTACATGGTATTGTTGCTGGGTTATAAAAAATCAGTACCACACCGTAGCAAAGAATAAAGAAACTAAACCTTTCAGAGGATATTCACTTATTTAGATACCAAACGCGAGAAGAAAATATATTTCAAAGTGAAGAAAAAATTCTTGTGTTTCATAACTTTGGTTTGAAGAGCATGCTGTTTCTTGACATCTGCATAGTAAAAGGGAGTTTCATTTCCTTGGTCAACTATCCTTTCTGAAAATCCTGCATTGGCAGACTTGGAAATGGAAGGAATTTTTCCTGGGGATTAATTCGCAGTTCTTCTTAACACTCAAAAAGCTGAATATCTTCAGTACACAAGCCAAGAATTTGGTGCTTGGAGTTACACTTTTTAGCAAACAAATGTTAAAGAAAAATGTTTCCAACAGAAAGAGGCCATGTAAAGTCTCTCAGATATATGAAATGCTCAGCTACAAAACCGATATACATATTAATTCTTCCACTTGAGCTTTCTTTGCTTTACAACTTGAAAAGATTCCAGCATTTCATCCTTTATATTGGCATTTCCATGTCTGAATCTTACCACTGGTTTTGTTCCAAAAAATAACATTTCAAAACAGAACGGTAAAGTAAAACATTTTAGGCCTAGCAAATAAGACCACCTTCTGGAAAGCCAGGTAATTTTTCTCAAAGTCTAAGTTCATAGCCAATTCTTCCATTTCAACTTGAACCATTCAATTTAGTAAACATTTTTTTTTTAAACACAAGTTTCTGTGAATTCATGTCTGTTCAGTGAAACATGGCTATTCATATCAATGAAGGGAGTAGCTTAGAGCAGTGGCTAAAATTTGGATGTTAAAGTCACCTGATCCTTGTTCTACTCTTTACTATCCATATCACTGTAAGGAAGTTAATTACACTCTCCAAGTCTCGACCTTCTCATCTGCTAAGTGGGGATAATATCAAAGATTATCATAAGAGGAAATGAAATAATGTTTATAAGGCATCTAGCATAGTGGTTAGCACATGGGAAGCTCTCCAAAATGATAGTTATCTCCCTGCTTGACTTGATCATTTTCAAAAATTAAATAGAACAGTTTTAGACCAAAATAGTCAGTTACATCTTGTAAAACTTTATCAATACTCAGCTCAAATTTCAATTGATCCCACGCAGACTGCTTATATCCACCAGATAAAATGTGAAAACCTGGATCATTTATAAAATACTCCTCCCCTCTACAGACACACACAAATGTCAAGTGTTTCCCTCCAAAATATCTGGTTATATGTTTCTGTAAACAGGGCTTAAAGTGACAAATAACATTTCTCACTTTTCTTCAAAGCCTTTTGCCGTCTTAAAAATTGTTGTGCTGTCTTCCTTCTTATGTCATTTGCATGTAAACCAAATTGTATTTTAAGTATTTATTTCAAGATTTCTCTTGAAGCTGACTTTGAAATTTCTTCCCATTGTCCACCATCAAGTAGAATTCTCAAGCTTTGTTCTTTATTCTAGTTTTCTATTCAAACAAGCTAGTGTTTTGGGGGAGAATCCTGATTAAAAACAAAACAAAACAAAACAAAACTGTGTGTGTGTGTGTGTGTGTGTGTGTGTGTGTGTATTTGGAAAGTAAGGGTATATAGTGTGTCTTTTTTTTTTCCCCATTCTCTTACATACACAAACTATTCTTTTTCAATACAAGTAATATAAACTAACTTCTTACATTGCAACACCTATCAGGACCCAAGATTCTTTATTTTTATGCCAATCTACCTGTTCTTTACTGAGCAACTCATTTCTAAATCTCTAATTATCTTATGAAAATTATTTTGTCTTATGTTTACAAATAAAGGAGTAGAGAAACCCACGATAAAAACTTGAGGTGGCTTATTATTTGCATGGAGTGTGATAATTGTTTCAAGCTCATTTGCTTTAAAGAAGGGAACTGGATACCCTGTTCAGGGGGTAGGGCAGCTTCAATTTAGGTTTTCTTTTCAAAAGTTTTTTTTTTTAAAGATTTTATTTATTTATTTGACAGACAGAGATCACAAGTAGGCAGAGAGGCAGGCAGAGAGAGAGAGAGAGGAGGAAGCAGGCTCCCTGCTGAGCAGAGAGCCCGATGTGGGGCTGGATCCCAGAACCCTGGGATCACGACCTGAATTGAAGGCAGAGGCTTAACCCATTGAGCCACTCAGGCGCCCCCAATTTAGGTTTTCTGACTGTAAGGTAAAGTTGGGAGGGCAGCCAAAGCAAAG
Source organism: Mustela putorius furo (assembly GCF_011764305.1). NCBI lineage: Eukaryota > Metazoa > Chordata > Mammalia > Carnivora > Mustelidae > Mustela > Mustela putorius. The sequence continues at coordinate 20,011,516 of NW_025421273.1, forward strand.
CAATGGCAAAATAACGCAAAACAAAATCTCAAACACCACCTCCAATATAATGATGCACTTGCCATGTGATCTCTGAAGAAAGGTGCCCAGGCCCAGTTTTCAGAGGAATCCAGAGCTTCCTCCTGTCCTGGGTCCTAGGCTACTGTGGGGGCCAGCTTTTAGGCATCCTAGACAACACAGAGTTCACCAGCTTATACCTAACCAGGCCATTTTCTACTTGCCTCCCTCTGTCCATGGAGGTGGGGATTCGAGAAGTCAATGGGAGTTCAGGGCATGGGAGCCTGTGTAAAGCAAGCCCATACAGCCCAACCAGGCCTATAAAAGCCAGGAAATGAACAAGTTCAAGTTCTCATAGTGTGTTAATGTGCCCACAAATGTACCTACTTTATACATTTAACAGCTCATGTAGTAATGAAAAATGCCATGTAGAACATATAGCTGCATGTGCAAGGTGGGGTAATTAATATGCCTATATGTGCTCCCTAATTGTTTCATTCCCTGTATTTTTGGTTAATGTAACACTGCAAACTTTTATATAAATAGTTTGTGTTTTATATGGAATTTCATGTAAAAGAAACCAAGGGGGAATGACGAATAAGGGAAAATTCTAATGGTATTCTTACTGAATTTCATTAGCTCAATATTCTACCTTATTTTTTTCCCCTATTAACTGCCAATATATTGACACAAAATTTTCAGTGACTAGCATGGTCACTCAGCAAGGCCATGCCGGCTTAGAAAAAGAAAAAGGAGAATCCCCTGTCAGAATTAACATTTCATGTTTTCTGTCATTTCTCAGCCAAGCCATCTTTGTAAAACAGCCAGATATCAAGTTTGACATTTGAAGTCCAAACGTGCTTGAGTTGTCAGTTGAAAACCGGGGAAGCATGGGATAAAGAGCTGAATTTTAAGGTTTTCACTATTACTAGTGAGGTCTGGGTTTTGGTTGTTTTTCTAGGAGAACCCAAAGGCCACTGAAGATGTTTTTCCATCAATTTTTTCATAAGCGTTTAAGCTAAAGGGGGGGAAAAAAAGTGGAAAGATGGGAGGACATGGTTTTCTTTGGGGGGAGGAAGTTAGAAGTCACCGCAAATAATTCACCTGGATAGGTAAAGGCGAGCAAACACTGTTTGCTTGTGAATCCCTGACAACTTCATTGCCGTGTACCCAAGGGAGGAGGCAGAGCCTCTCGCTTCATTTCGGACCCGCCAGGAAAGGGAACTGGGGAGGAGCACGTTCCAGGTGTGGGTTCAGCTCGGCACTCGCCAGCGGCCTCCGCAGGTGGCTCTTCTTGGCAGCGAGGCCAGGCGCAAACCCGCTTGCTTGGGAAGCCTGACGTGACCCCCGCCCAGGCTGGCAGGAAGCGAGGTTCCTGTTCTCTACTAGGAGAATGGGCCTCCGCGAGTCGGCGGCAGCGGGGCCCAGTCTGCTGATGTGCTTCGGTACAAACCACTGCAAGACCCGAGTTAGGAAAACCTCGACCTCATACTCACCAGCTGGTGACTGCCTCCCACCCCCTCATCCCCAAAGTTGGCAAAGGCCTCGTCTCCGGATCGACTGTCGGCCAGGACGCTCGCCGAAGCTCTCGGCGCTCCAGCAAAGCTGCAGCGCGTTGCCGCTCCCTCCCCTGACCGGACCTGGGAATCCGCGTGCCGCCCCGGCCCCGCACCGCGTGCGCTACGAGACTCAGCCGTGCGACAGCTGCTCGGAGGCCGAAGGCGCCTGGGAAGACTGCGACTGGTGGCGGCTCACTGACGCTGCAGACTTAGCGGCGGGGAGGCCTCGCTGGACAAAGTGGCCTAAATGCACAGTCCTGGTCCCAGGTCCGAGGTCCCAGGGCCCAGGTCCGACTCTCAACTGCGAATCTGTCACCTCCCCGAGGGCGGATCTCTAGCTGTCTAGCACCCTGGTCCCCGGGACAGGCTGACCAAGCCCAGGCCGGTCGTAGGGCACTGCACGTGCCTACCGGTCCCCCGCAACATGCAGCATCTCCCTGTGAGATCCATGAAACCACGTGCACCAGGACCACCCGTGGGCTAAAAATGCGGATTCTGGGCCTCAGCCTTACCCACTGAAACCAAGCACACTCCCCGCTGAATTTTTACTCGCGCTGAAATTGGAGGCTTGCTGAGCCCTGACCAACCGCAGCTTTTTCGTTTCCGAAACGCGGGTAGCCTCGGAATGAGAGAGACACTATCAGCCCGATCTTACGGAAGAAGGACCTGAAGCACAAAGAGGAGTGTGGATGCCCAAAACCCCATCTGGGCAGCGCCCCGCTGTGCGCCGCTCAAGCGCTGTCCGACGGAGCACTGGGCTGCTAGGATTTGGAGAGAGTTCCCTCTCCTGCTTCTGCTCTCCGTACCGACTCCCCTACACCTTTACCCCAACCTCGATTGCTGGCTTTGGGGGGGAGGTGCGTTCCAAGGGCCGGAAAGGAACGCCCAGCTTCAGGGCAGGGGCTAGTTCACCCAACTTGTCCTGGGGAATGTGGGAAGGACCCGCTGGCATACGTCTTTGCATAGGGGCCCGGTGACCTCCGTGAGAGCCCGGTCTGCGTTGGTCAACCCGATCCCATCCAACTAAAACTGCGCTGCGGCGTCTACCCCATTTCATTCCACCCGCGCGGGACCTCCGCCCCCCGCCCGGCTTCACTCCACTCACGCCGGGCTTACGCCAGTGAGCCCACCTACGCGGCTGCTCCAGACAACAACCTGGGACTGGATTCCAGGCCCAACCCGTTTTACACTCCCCGGTCTCGAGCCTCGGCTTCCAGCATCCTGGAAGGGCGCAGTGTTTGGGAAACCGGGGAACGGTTAGTTGGTGGTAATAGGGTGGCCTTCCGACTGGAGCTCTCAGAAATAAAATTTAATCAGCGTCCTCTGCGCGCAAGGCCAATAGCCCTAATTCACAGAAGTTTGTGCTCTGCTTGGGACTGAAGGACCAGGTATTGAAGGCAGGTGTATCAAACTAGCGGCCCTGTTCCAGATCCTGGAGTCCACCGGAGACGCAGAGAAGACACATGCCAGCGTGGTCTCAGACCCGTCCAGCCGGGGTTAGCTCAGCAAGTCTGTCCGCCTGCTCATCATTCATAACCGATGGGTTACAATGCCTTCCTCTCTCCACAAATATTCAGAGAAGACTATCTATCAGATGTCAGGCAACGTTCTGAGCCAGAGGCGCACAAGCAGAAAGCAGCGTAGAGGCGTGGTTAAAGACGCGAGCTATCAAGGTTCAAATCCAGGTTCTATTGCTTGGTTAAATATAGGACCAGAGAAAAATTCAACTCCTTGTACTTCAGTCCTCATAGCTGTAAGATGGGGAGAATAGCAATACCTCCTTCCTGGAATGGATGTGACAAATCATCAAATGGGCGTAGATAATTTGCCAGGGTGACCGGCCCCTCTGGGAAGCTCAACAAATCCAGAGCTTTCACTACCATGCTCCCGCTTCAGAGCGCAGCGCAATACCCATCAGTCTTGACAACGACATTTCCATAAGGATCAGAAGCAAGGGATGCAGAGGTGAAGAACTCAAGGAGGAGCCCGCACGTTGGGCGCTAGCCAGGTGGATGCCAACCGTAGGCCCCTGCCAACAGGACCGGAAAGCCGAAAGCACAGAGATCCTGCTCGCTCTCCCAGACCTCAGGGTCTTGGGTCGCGCGAGGCGATCCAGCAGTGCAACCGGCACGTGGCGCCGTCCAGGAACCCCAGAACTAACCGTGGGCGCAGACGTTAGTGGAGACGCGCAGAGGAGTTGCAGGTGCCGCCGCCCAAACAATTCATCCCAAACGCAGGAAGCAACAGCGCTGGGCACAGGGAACCCGAGCCAGAGAGTTGGAGCAAGTGGTGCTAGGCCCCAGCTTTGCTTCTTCAGAAATGAGTTACTAGATAGACTCATATCTTAGGGAATTACAGTGGAAAAATTCTCTCAATCTCAGGATGTTCTTCAGTGAGATGGACAGAAGTTGCACCACAAGCCTCTTAAAAGCTCAGCTGGAAAGGTTTAAAAATGCACCGTGAACCCTCCTGTGAACAAGTCCCCAAAGGCTGTTTCACTTCAGGTTATGATCTGACTTAACAATAGGGGCCCTCATTTTTCCAGGACTGAGTGCTAGGCACGTTGCTAAATATTTTACTTGCTCTAATTCTAAATCTACCAAATAGGTCCTGAAGCTTTGTGGACCTTTTAAGCCCTGCAGGCATATTGAATGTGGTTCCTAAGATCTAGTAAGTAATCAGGATTTGTGATCAGTTGTCCTGCAGAAAAGGGAGTCCATGAATCCCAGATCAGTTCGGCACTTCCACTGGTGTTTTGTGGCCAACAACCTAGCAAGAACCACTCTCTATCAGACTTCAGCCTGCCTGCCCCACCCACAGACCTGACGGACTACAATAGGAATATTAGCATAGCATTTTCCTCTTTTAAGAGTAGACTGGACAAGCAGAGAGAGCCAATTACCATACGGTTTCACTTATTTGTGGAGCATAACAAATAACATGGAGGACATGGGGAGATGGAGAGGAGAAGGGCGTTGAGGGAAATTGGAAGGGGAGGTGAACCCTGAGAGACTATGGATACTGAAAAAAAACAACCTAAGGGTTTTGAAGGGGCGGGGTGGGAGGTTGGGGGAGCCAGGTGGTGGGTATTGGGGAGGGTGTGTAATGCATGGAGCACTGGGTGTGGTGCAAAAACAATGAATACTGTTACGCTGTTAAAAAAAAAAAAAAAAAGTAGATGGTACAGGCAACGGCAGCAAGCGCCATGGCCTTGAAGTGTCTCTTACAGTGGATCACAGCATCCAATTTCAGTCAATCTGCTAGTTCTGACAGAACACCTTTAAGACACAATTACAACTGACCCAAGCCCCCGCAGCCCTTCCTATTGGGAAATTCTGGAGTCTCTGCTGCTAATGGAAGTCATTATCCTTCTTGGAGTCGTGGCAGGCTGGGTCAAAGAGGCTATAATGGGTGCAAAGGCCACACAACTGTGAGTGGTCATGTCAGCCTTGAGCTCAGGTCTTCTCTAAAGTCCTTGTCTCTGAGCAATGACACTCATTTAGTTACCAGAGCATTAAACAATTAATGTCACCTCCCTCTATACTAGGAGTATAAGTGTCTATAAGGGCAGTTCATAAGAGCTAACAATATTGAACACTTACTGAGTGTTAGGCAGTGAGATAAATGCTTTACCTCTACCTTTTAAAAATTATTTTAAATTTAAATAATTTATTTAAATTATTTTAAACTTAATTATTATTAAGAAACCAAGGCACAAACAGATTAAGTATCTATTCGCTTAAGGTCACCTTGCTAGGAAATGGCAGAGCTGAAACTGACATCAAGGCTACCCTCCAAACGGCCAGAATCCAGGCAGCACTTACACCATCTCTTTGCAGGGCTCCTTAAGCTCTCAGTGAATGGTAGCCTCTATATTTGTTTGTTTAAATCCAAGCAAAGACCTGGGATTCCTTCACATGTGAGCCATGGCATCTTTGAAAACAGCTAACGTGTATTGATTGCTTATCATACCCAGGGCACCAGGAACTGGGCACTTATTATATACCAGGCACTATTCTAAGTTTTAACTCGTTTAATGCTAAGCAAACCCCTTTAAGGTAGGTTCTATTCCTATACCCAATTTACAGATGAGCAAACTGAGGCCCATTGTCATCCAACCAGTAAAAGGCAGAATTGGGGTTGACTCCCAGGTACTTTGATTCTATACTGGATGTGAAAATGTAAGATTCCTCTGCTTAGAAGCTACTGCACTATTATGTATCATCTCTCTCTCTCTCACTCTTTAATTAGAGGATGTCCTCTCTCATGGAGTTTCTCTACAGAGCTAAAGCACAACCAGCCCAAAGGAAAGAGGAGAGCCACCAACCCCAAACTTGGCCTCAGTCTCTAAATTGGTAAAATGAGCAGTTGATGCAGGTCTTGTAGGTTTGAGGCTTGAAAGTTGTGCCTGGAACCTGAATGACAGGAAGGCTATCCTGTCCAGAGGGGCTCTCTCCAGCCTCTGGACAGGTCTTCATAGGTAAGTGTGCATCAGCTACATCCCAGGGCTCTTTGCATACTCTGGGGGTTACTGAGCACTTTCAAACTCACCCTTCCATTTGTGCCTTCCATTCAGGAAGGTGAAGGGAGGTCTGTTACTCTTTAACTTTTAATAAGAAACCCAAACCCAAAAATCACAGTGGACAACACCCACTTTGGCTTCAGGCTGGCCTGGGTCTTCAACAAACAAGTTCCCAGTTGTCATGATAGCTAATTATCTTCAGCCTTCCTCCACGGAAGCCTCAAACATGTCTAAAAAATGTATTCTTAACACATTTCTTTTTAATCAACAAAGGCCAGCTTTGGGGATTGCGTGGAGGCAGATATGACAGAGAAGCCAGCTGATTTAGCATTTACACTGGTTGGCACACCTGGGCTGCGTCCTCTTCCCACTCCTTCCCTGGGTATCCCAAAAGTCCTTGGATCAGAAACAGTTGAGACTGCAGCAGTGACAGAGTGTGGTCCACAGCAGACCTTGGGTGGGGTGGGGGAGAAGGTGTCCAGCATGATGAGACCCACGGGATCCATGGGACAGATGCCAGGTGGTAAATGCAGCAGGGAGCTAAGTGGGGGCGGGGGGGGGGGGGGAGCACAAGTGGTTGGGATGGGGTAAGGCAGAGAACCGCACCTGCTTTCAGACCTTGGTGTGTTGTGTTTTGGGTTGTTTTTTGTTTTTTGTTTTCTTTTTTCTTTTCTCTTCTCCAGTTGTTTCTGGAGTGGGTGCGTAGTCTGGTTGACCCTGCTGGGTCTATGCAGCTGCTGCGCGCTTCCACTGGAGCAGTGTCTGCAAACTCTGGTGGTTCGTCCCAGAGGAGACTTCGTAGAGTGAAGCAGGGGCTTGTCTACTTCTGGGCCCTCACGCCACCCTTGGCTCAGGGCTCCGTGGGGACAACAGATAACCTCTGGGATTCACCTGCATACCCTAGGGAAGCTCCGGGTTTCCTTATATGATTGGGTTGCGTTCCTTAGCAACTGTAGCGTTCCCCCTTCCTTTCTTAGCGATAGCAGCGTCCTTTCTCACCACCGGGAAGTGGCCCAGCGGCATCTTGGGATTGCTGGAACAGAGCCCCAGCCAAGGTTGGCGCCTTCCCGGTGCCTGGATAAGAGTCCTTTACCAATCTCCCAGTCATTTTTGTAGGTGAATATTTTCAACCCTGTCTTACAGAGAATGGATCTGAGGTTCTGTGACATACGCAGGAGGCCCGGTTATTAAATGCTGAGCAGACGCAACTCGTCCCTTGGACTTTCGTGCCTCTGTAGAACCAAGTGCGTGGGAAACATCAGGCCCCTTGGGCCTATGCGATGAGCCATTTTTATTGTGGACCCTCTGGCGGAGGGACTGAATCTCTTCACTTCTTTATCCTCAGGGTCTCCCTCAGACCCACACTTGAAGCAGGGGAGATGGGAGAAGCGCAAGGAAAGCTACTCTTGAAGCAAACTGGAGAATTTTGGCTGATAGTGGAATACGCTAGATGCACCGAGCCTCTAAAGTGAGCAACACCTGAGACATGGACAGGAAAATCTTGGTTTTAGCTTTCTGCCTCCTGGCCTTAATTTCTTCACAAGGAGAAGTGGAAATAATAATCTGTACCTGACTGGTATGAGCGATGAATATGAGTGGTCAAGGTGAATTGCATCAGACTGGAAAGCAGTCAAAAGCACAAGTTCTGGGTGTGACTCCATCTCTACTAGCCCTGTCTTCCTGGACAAATTACTCAACCTCTCTGTGCCTCAACCTCTCCCTCTGCATTAAGCTTACCCCAGTGTTGCCTAGAAAGATTTGCCTCACTGGTTTTGTGGCTTGCAAATAAAAGAAAAAGCCAGGTCTTCGTTTCTCAGGCTGAGGGACACAAAAGCCTCCCTGATCAGAATTCCAGAGATGGTTTTGAGAAAAATATACCCTCCAATTACCAGTCCTGACATCTTGGACAAGAGGTACTCCCCTCTCTGCTCCTCTGTGTCCCCATTTGTAAAGTGGACCCCTAAAATGCATCAGTCTCTGAGGCCCCTGCCAAGTTCCGATTTTTGTCATTGGTACTTGGCGTGACGGGGGTTCTTGTTGGAGGGAGGGCCCGGAAGACTGAGGAGCCGGCCAAGACCGATCAATCCCGAGGGCCCCTCCAGCTCCACCCCTTTGGGCGCGGCTGAGCGGGTGGGTGGAAGCACCAGCCACAAGTTCTCTTTGCCCCAGCGGGGAGGGAGAACCGTGGGGCCCAGAGTTCCCGCTGCCACATATGGTCTGTGGATTTAGGTGTCAAAAACCGGAGAATTAGAAATGGTAATTTTCCGTCATTATGGCTGAAACGCGATCTGTCACAACAACTGGAACATGTCTCCGCGCTAGCGAAAATAATGTTCGTGATTAGGAATCATTACGCATGTCAAGCCGAGTCCATTAAGTTGTAGGAAGAAATTAGGCTTGACGGGCGGAATCAAACTACAAATATACAGGCCTCGCCTTCAGGCAGCCGAGCAGCAGCCCTGGGGAGGAGGCTGGCCAGAGCCGGGTGTTTTCTTAATAGGAAACTGCCCAGAGAATTAATACCCGCTTTGTCGCCCCCCATGGGATTCCTCCGCCTCTCCCCACCGTCCAGACCCCACCCCAAGAGAGGGAATGGGGCGCGGAGGTGTCGGAGGTGTTGTAAGCAGTAACTTAAAAGCTTTGAAGTCCCACAGGCCCCCTGGGTAAATACCGTGCTCACCACTTGCAAGTTGTGACCCTGCCCTAGTCACTTGACCCTCCTGAACTTCGCTCCCTCCTCTGTAAAGGAGAAATAATCCCCCCCCCCCCCACTTCATGGGGTTCTCCTGAAGCTTAAATGTGAGCAAATATCGTCACCGGAGCGCACTAGAAATCCTCAGACCTGGGAGATGCCTTTTCCCTCGCTGGAACACTCCCCTTTGGGTCCCAGGCGAAATGCGCTGCTGGGTGCGCTGGAAGGGGTTGGTGGCGGGAGCTAAGGATCTCTTGCCAATCAATCCCTGAGAAAGGAAGTCAGAATCTGCAGATCCCAGAGGGGTAATCTCAGAGCAACCCCTGTGCCTTGGGTAGACCGTTTACTCCCTTCTCTATAACACTACCAAAGAAAAGGGTCACTAAGTCCTCCCCCCTGCCTCTCTGGGCCTGCCCCCGCCAGCAGTCCAGAAGAATCCCTGGTGTCACCAGGAGCCACACTGTTAGCCAGAAGAGGTACATGGTAAATGAGCCAAGAGTAAGAAACCTTCCTTTTCAGGCAGCTGTCTAGTCCTCCTAAGATGAAAAGGCACTTCACTATCCCCTGATATGCTCTGTACGGAGTTTGGGAAGGATTCTCCCCTTTTTGCAGATGGGTTCCCCCTGCTCAAGTGTGAGCCTGGGAGGGCTGGTTCCTGCTCTGCTCTGGATCCACATCACCTCTGAGAGCTTGCCCTGGGCCAGGCACCAACTCCACACTGTCCCCCTTCATCTCCCACCAAACCTCTATCTCCATACTTCCTTCCTGTGGGGAAACTGAGGGTCAGAGGTTAGGGAAGTCACCCAATGCCTGGAAGCTGGGAGAAGTGGGAGTCAAACCTGCTCTGCCTCCAAAGCTACCATGTCCACCTACAACGCCATGGTGAGCCACCCCTCCCTTACCTGGTTCTCTGTCCCTCTTGCTCATGGTTGGGGAATCCCCCCTTTCAGAGAAGTGGTGAAAATGAAATGAGCTAAGGCAGTAAAACATTTAGTTTGGGCCCTGACATTTCCGGACCTCATTCTTCTCCTCTGTAAATGGGATCCTTGCAGCCGTGGCTCTGCGGTGGGGGAACAGAACGGAAATATGGCCAGCGCTGAGTACTTTGGAGCCAGACAGTCTAGTTCGAACCCCATCTCCGCCAGCAATAGCCGCAGCGTATGGTCCATACCCAAAGCGGAATAATAGTAATGGAGCTGCCAGGAGGAATGAATGAAATAATTCAAGGAAAGCACTTAGGGAAACAGATTAAGCGCTAAATAAAACACGGATTACCAGAGCAGTGATTGGCCTGCACAGGCTTGGAGGGCCGCAGCCTGGGCGGAGAAGAAGCTGACCCCAGCCCCCTCCAGAAACTTCTCAGTGTTTCAGCAGCTCATCCTCCCACAGGCCCCCGGGTGATGGAGGGGTTGTTCAAAAGGGAGGATGTGGGCGCCTGGGTGGCTCAGTGGGTTAAAACCTCTGTGTTCGGCTCAGGTCATGATCCCAGGGTCTTGGGATCGAGTCCCGCATCGGGATCTCTGCTCAGCGGAGAGCCTGCTTCCTCCTCTCTCTCTCTTTTGCCTGCCTCTCTGCCTACTTGTAATCTGTCTGTCAAATAAATAAATAAAATCTTAAAAAAAAAAAAAAGAAAAGAAAAAGGTGGGGGAGGATGGGCGGGAACACCAGGCCCCTGCGGCTCCCGGCCTGTTCTCTACTCGGTGCACATTCAGAATTGGGCAGACTCAGAGAGGGAATTAAATGGGGGTGGGGGGGTGGGAGGGGTACATAGCAGGACAGAGACGTAGCCTGAATAGAGAGACCTGACGGAGTCCAGCAAAGACTTGTCCCTAGCGATTAGCACATACCAAAACCGCTCTTAGAAACATTTAACATCCAAGGGGCTCCTGGGTGTCTCAGTCGGTTTAGCAGCGGACTCCTGATTGCCGCTCAGATCAAGATCTCAGATTGGTGAGATCAAGCCCCAGAGCCCCATCTTGGGCTCCCCACTGCGCACGCGTGTGGAGCTTACTTTGGTGGGAGACTCTTTCTCCCTCTCCCACTGCCTCGTCCTCCTTCAAAAAAAGTAACATTCCAGTGACCTTCCTTGACTGATCTCTCAAATGATACCCCGTGCTTGCCCTGCGATAACCTACACTTACTTCGTTTTCCTTTTGGCACTTCAATCTCTGTCTCCCACTAGATGATAAACTCCACTAGTGTGGGGCCTTTCTCCTCTGTACCCCTCAGGCAGAGTAGCTGCTTAACAAAAACGGCTTAATATTTGGATGAATGAATAAAAGACAAAAGAGAGAATGTCAGACAGTTCCATGCAAATATTTTTCTCTTAAGAAAACCTCCCTGTTGATAATTCCCCTGCCAGCTTTTTTGAGCCCTCCCCTTGGCCCTGCCTGCATCGTGAAGGGTAAGACCCCATTTCTTCTCCCTCTGTGTCCTGTGGCTATCTTTCTGAGTGAGTTCTGCAGCTCCTTCTCTAGACTGAATCGTAAAGTAGGACACTAGCCTCTCACAAACAGAAGGCCCAGTACGACAGGGAGGGCCTTCCTTTAGGAAACACTGCAGAGAACAATTAGTGTAAATCAAATAAATAATATACATCTTATAAAATCATTATTTTAAGAAACTTTTCTGCAAGTTATTGTGGACAGAAAAATATCAACTGGAGGGGACCTGGCTGGCTTGGTCCTAGAGCATGAGACTCTTGATCTCGAGGTTGTATGTTCAAGCTCCACATTGGGGATACCTGGGTAGATCAGTTGTTGGACTTCTGCTCAGGTCCATGATCCCATGGTCATGGGATCAAGCCCCATTAGGCTTCCTGCTAGGCGGGAAGCCTGCTTCTCCCTCTCCCTGCTTGTACCCTCCCTTGCTGTCTCTCTGTGTCAAATTAATAAACTCTTTAAAAAAAAAAAAAAAGCCCCACATTGGGTGCAGAGATCACTTGAAAAAATAAAATCTTCGGACACCTCGGTGGCTCAGTCAGTGAAGTGTCTGCCTTGGCTCAGGTCATGATCCAGGAGTTCCGGGATCAAGCCCCAGCCCTATGGCCAGGCTTACTGCTCAGTGAAGACCACCCCCCACCCTCATGGTGCTTTCTTGCACTGTCCCTCTCAAATAAATAAAATATTTTTAAAAAATAAAATAGTTTTTAAAAAAGAAGGAATCAACTGGAAAGCAGTTGCTGTAGGTTTTTAAACCTAGAAGTCTATATACTGAATTTATTTTAAAAGCACAACTGCCGTTGCAAAAAATGTACAGAACATGTTGCAGCCAAGGTTTCCAACGAGGGCTAACTGTTCTTCTGTTCTGATTGTTTTTATAATCACTCAACACTGCTTGTCTATCCCTTCCCATCTCCACAGATAAGTTTCTTTAAATAGTAAATGTCTTTGTTTAACTTGGCATATAATATTATCTATTAGGCTGTGAGTATTTCATGGTGCCTACTGTTTAGGTGCCTATTCCCTTATCTTCGTGGCAGTGGGGGTAATTTTCCATATTTTCAGCAGAGCAACTCCTTTTGGGTCTTCATCAACCATCTGGTTCCAAATCCATGCTCTGTCCCCATAGGGTTTTTCAGGAGGTAGATTTTAATGCCTTCCCTCCTGGAGATGCCTGGGTTCAGCTTCTCCAGCTAAGCATTCGGGAAACAGCACCTTCTTCCTCTTTGGGCGTTACTCATGGAACCCGAACTCCTTGCTAGTGAGATTCAATGGAAATGGGCTGGAGAATACATTCATGAAATATAAGACACTATACAGTAGGAAATTTTCATCTAAAACCATGTGAAGGGTCACCTGTGTGACTCAGGTTATGATCTCAGGGTCCTGAAATTGAGCCTGCGTCAGGCTCTCTCCTTAGGGGGGAGCCTGCTTCCCTCTCTCTCCGCCTGCCTCTCTGCCTGTGTGTGATCTCAATCTCTCTCTGTCAAATAAATAAATAAAGTCTTTAAAAAAAAAAACCCAAATACCTCTAATTTAATCTTCAAAAAATAAATAAAACAAAACCATGTGAAGGGGCGCCTGGGTGGCTCAGATGGTTAAGTGGCTGCCTTACTTTCAGGTTGTGATCTCCAGGTCCTGGGATTGAGCCCCACATGGGGCTGCCAGCTCAGCACGGATTCTGCTTCTCCCTCTGCCTCTCTCCCTGCTTATACACTCTCTGTGTCAGTCTTTCCCAAATGAATAAATAAAAAATCTTTAAAACAATGAAAACATGTGAGTGCCAGACCCCGAGTTGGGAATCCAGAGACCTTGAGCCCTTTGTCCAAAGCAGCTATCCCAACTAGCAGCACTGTGTTTAGGTGTGATCATAAGACGACCCGGGAAGAAGGGCAGGTAGGATCCCAAGTTCACCTCAAGGCCTATAGGGGAAGCAGTTCTGCCCGGGGCCACTGAGGCCCAGCGTCCCCCATCCCCCACCCCTTAGGTCTGTCTCACCACCAGATCCACCACAAATACCTCTCCAAGGTTATCCCCATCCACCAGGCCTGGCTCTGAGCTCTGCAGGGCAGCTAATGCTCTCCAATTTCCAAACTGGAGCATTCTCCCACCCCACTCCCAGCTCCCACCCCCATATAAATCAGCAGTACAACGTTCATTCAACACCATGGTGTTTTTCAGCCTTCAGCCGGTCAGGCATGGTATACATTTTAATAGGATCATGTCTGAGATGATGAGATGATTTGTCAAGTTTGCTCAAAGCTAAGGTGGTACCAGGAAGAATTTGAGCCCCAGGCCCGAGAGCTTGACCCCAAGACATGAGGGGGTCTCCTGCTCAGACTCCCAGGACTGGTGCCCATCTGGCCAGGAGAAGACCTTGATGAGGTTTGGGAAAGCTCCGCTGGCCGTCCTGCCCTTGGCTGGCTTCTCAACAAGATCTGTGGGTACGCACTTGGAACCAGGAGGGAGGGATGTGGTGGGGGCTGACAAGGACAGAGCTGAAAGATTCTGATCCTCATTCATGAGTGCTTCAAATATGTATCCAACATCCAAGAGCAACAGTCTCCATGCTAGGCACTTAGGGCCCCTGTGGGGGCAGGCCCTAAGACCTCTGGACCTGTCTTCCCAGAGGTTCCAAGGCCAGGTCAGACCATGCTAGAGCTCGGCACTGAATCCAGTATTACTTATCACTGCAGCAAGTAGGTGGGACAGCTTCAGGAGCGACATTTAACTGAAACCTCCCAGGAGGGTTGACTCAGGAAGGCCTGAGACCTGTAAGTTGAGACTTGCAGGGACATGGAACTTGGGCAGGCTAGGTCTTCCCATTAGCCTGGTTTTTCTCTCACCTGCTCTGTGTCCTCGAAGGTCTTTCTCCTCGTTGTCACGACCTTATACGTGTGTGTGTGTGTGTGTGTGTGTGTGTGTGTGTAGCTTCCTTTCCCACAGTTGGGGGTGGGGACCCCAGGCCTAGTCAAAGAGGGATTCCCAGAAGTCATCACCCTAGTGACACTCCTGCTCCAGGTCTAGGACGCGTGTGGACCAAACCCAAGCGGCCACTGTCCTCAGGAATACCTGAGACACCTGTCCAAGAAAGGAGATTTTACTCTTTAGTTTTCGATCCTCAGGGAAGAGTGTCAGTTTCACGAGCAAGAGTGTAGTAGGGCGGAACAAAACCCCAGGCCCGCGGGTTGCTCGAAGCTGTGGGGACACTTCAGTGCGGCATTGGGTCACTGGAGCTCTTTGGCGACTTCTGACCCTGTGTAGCCCTTTTGGGCTGCACGCATCAAAGCATGGACCAGCGGGGGACCCCGAGGTCCTGAGAAAATATTGTGGGCACAGCCTGGCAGCACCAGCCTGGACAGGGCGCCCTGCGCAGAGGGCAGCAGCGCTGGCTCCGTAACGTGCTTGTCCTTGGGTAAAAACCTCCGAAAACTCCGCCGCAGAACTCCGTAGCTCCACCGAGGGAGGCCTTGGCTCACACAAGGGGAGCCATTCAAAAATGTTAATAAGCTTATTAAAATAATCGGTTTACTGGCTCTTGTTTTACAGCTTGCTGCCCACCCTTGGTGGACTTTGGGAGAGAAAGTACTAGTGGCATTAATTTTTTTTTTCCCTTAACGTATTTTCCGTGTTTTCCGTCCAGGGGACTCTGCGGGGCTCATTGCGGCCACGGAGGCGGAATAGCCTCAGGCCTCCCACCTCCGGAGAGGGCGGTGCGTGGGGAGAAGTCTAAACCGAGGACCACAGCTGCCCAGGCTCGGGAAGTGCAAAGGAGGCGTAGAGATAATAATTTTGGAGAGACCTATGGTACTGGAATTGGGGGACCCAGCTCTTTTTAAACAAAAAGAAGCAAAACAACCCTCCTTCCAAAATCTGTGCACGAAGGGCATGGCTCATTATTTGAAATGTTTCTATTTCCCTCCATTCCAAGCCAGAGGTCAGTGTGGACTCCAAACATTACTCAGATTTAAGGAGCATCTCATACTCCCCCCCCCTTTTTAATATAGATGCGGAGAAGAGAAGTTAATTGCCTAGGATTCATCAAGTCAGTGGCAGAGTTGCCTCCAGCCTGTAGACACAGGACCCAGGTAGAATCACCTAATGGATCTTGGAGGCCATTGAGCCCGACTTGACCACTTCCCGCCCCCAGATGTGCTGGCTGCAGGGAGACACTCTCACGTTGGTCTCCCAGACGTCCAGAACCGCAATCACCTAAGGGATAAGGCACACGCCAAGTCGTAGGAGCCCTCCTCAGCTAGGTGGCCTCAGTGTGACAATCAGAAGCAGGCCAGGCTGGGGAGGAGAAGGACTCACTGAGAAGCCCCCAGAAACCTCCAGAAGCTCTTGTTGCGATTGTGGAAACCACTCGGAGAGATGTAGGTACTCGTTGAAGACCCTGAGGCCTAAGCAGAGACCACGCCCTCTGGGCTCCGCAGGCGCACTAACCCCTGGGCTGCGGGGGGCCTCACCGGACCTGTGGGCGGGGCACCCAGGGACAAAACAGGGTGCTTATGGGAGGCAGAGTGGAATGAGTGGCGATGGGGGTGAAGGGGCGTGGGGGGAGGAGTAGGAAAAGAGGCAGCTTATCACACACAGTCCCAGCAGCAGGGGAAAGGATGAGCCCAGGAGCTAGCTCACCTTGCCAGAGGCTCCGGGCAAAGTGATGGCTCCGCTCCCGAAGCCACTGTGTATTCCCTTTAAACTTGACCTTCCAACAGGAACCCCTAAGTGCTATTCGCTTGTGCGGCAGATTCTGGGTCAGCTCCGATCCGCCAAAAGCCAGGCGCCCGCCGGTCTTTCCCTGCCCGCCTCAAAGCAAAAAGTAACAGTAACAGCAGCGCTCCGGAGGGGTGCGGGGCGGCAGGGCCGTTTGCCAGTTCTCATGTCCGCAGTTGACCCAAATTTGGTCGTTGGACGTTTCCTTCATAGGTGGCATAGCCTTATACACACCCAACAGGTTTGAAAGAAGTTCATCGTTCAACTTAACCTGGACTCCATACCGGACCACCCCTGCTTGAAAGGCCCTGGGAATCAATCTCCTTTTATAAATGTTTTAATGATTTGAGCAACCTAGTTTATGTTGAATAACTTCTGTGTGTAACTACAGAAAAAATTAATTTATTACATGATGTAACCATTTACAATATAACACATTTTTTTTTTTTGCAACCTGTTTTGGTATTTCTTCATTTTAAAAAACGTATTTATCAGGAGACTTGAAAACTGGTGGAAGCTTGGAGTCTCTACCCCTCTAAGAGACTCTCTGTTGAGCACACCGCAGGTCACTTGGAAACTTCTGAAGGGTGCAAGCGTTTAAGGAAGATTGTTTCAGATCAGCTTACTAAGCATTGCCCAGAAGTTTGTAATAATAAGAATTATAATGATGATGATGGCAACATTAGTAATAAGTCCATACCAGCTTTACAGTGCTTAATGGTTTTCAAAACACACTCACCCTTAGTAATCCAACCACCCCAAAGTCAAACCAAGAGATGCTAGTTCTAAGGGACTATCTATCCACACTGCCGGCCTCAAATACTAAAATATGCTTCTGAACTTTGAAAGACCCTGAAAGGCCTCCTTATGGCCTGTGACTTCGGACACCGTATACACAACTGTAAAATGGAGGCCATGTTCACGCTGCTCAGGCTGCCTCAGGAAAACAGTGCAGAGCAGAATGCAGAAGCACTTTTCCACGTGCAACGTCCCAGACAACCGAACAACCGAATGTAGTTATAGATATTTGTTGTTGTTATGTGTTGTTTGGCTGCTCTCCAGGTCGCCCTCCGATTAGAGCCTCAGCTCCTGCTACATTCGAGGTTCTGGGCGCGGCCTTCCCTGGAGGCCAGGGCTTGTGCAGTAGCCACGCGCCTCTAGCGTGTATAACTACCTGCCCTCAGCGCTTTCTGACTTACAAAGCGCGTTCAAACATTTGCTGTGTCTTGCAGTTCCCCCGCAGCTCGGTGTGATTCCCAATTAAGACTGTTAGCGGAGTGAGGCAGGTCGCCCGCCAGTCAAGTCCTGTAGCGCCTGGGCAGCGGGGGCCCCCGCGCGGGTCGGCGTCACTTCCCTCCTCGTCCTTTGCGGACCAGGACCTCCTCTGCCAGTATTCAGCTTTCAGGGAGATGTCTAAATTTCTCCGCGACTCAGGATCCGTCGGTGGCGGCAGCTTACCCCTGAGGCAGAAGTCTCTTCGTCTGCCTAGTAGAATTCTGTGGACGCGCTCGAGGCTGTATTCCACCCTTTTCCTGGCAAAGACCGACGGAAACGTGAATGGAGTGGCCGCCTGGCCAGGACACAGTTCCGGCGGCCGGCTGGGGAGTTAAAGTCACAGCATCCCGGCCCGAGAGATGTCTGCAGGCCTTGGAAGACGTCTTGCTTCTGTGAGATGCTTGGTATGGTGTTTCCAGGTTTTGCCAGTTTCCCTGCAAAAGCTCCCCATTTCCCGGAAGCCCTCAGACACCGCCCCAGTAGGGGCCCAGCCCTTAGGGGATCGGGGATTCCGGGCAGATGATATCTCGTTTGAGCCTTCCTCGGACCTTCTCCCATAAAATCAGATTCTCTGTCAACCTCTTACCTTGGGCTAGTGCGGAGGAGTGGAGAGAGCACTTGGATTCTCAGTGGCGGGGAAGTCATCTATTTCCTGAAATGCAACCCATTCCCAAACTCCCACTGCCTGACCCAGCTCTTCTGAGATTCTCCTAGGGGTCCCAGGGCCCTTCCTACCTAGAGGTTTACAGTTAGACGCAGCTTGGGAGAGTCGATACCAACAGGCCAGGGATTTTAGTTACACACATGTGCGCGAGTACACACACACACACACACACACACTAGCGATATTTGGTAGTAAATGGATCTCAAATTGCTGGCCAGAGGAAGATTCATGGGCTAAGCCTGACTCCTTGGGATGGATTTCAGGGCTGGTCACAGTGTGTCCTCTTCCCAGCTCTTCCTCCAGGCATAGTTTACCCATTTAAGTGTGCGGGTCATACCCAACTATCTCCAAGGTCAGCTCTGAGATTCGCTAAGGACCCAGAAGGGCGGAGAAAGGTGAATAGGTCCAAAGGCTCCGCTGGCTGACTACTCTGGGGGAAATCAGGCCCCAAGCAAGCCGACAAGGAGCACTGCGCCCCAGGAGCATAGAGAGTGGTGGAGGAAGAGCCTCCGTCAGAAAGCAAGGAGGCCAAAGAGCTCGACTGACTCTTTCTCATCTTTAAAGAAGAAGAAGAAAAAGAAGCAGCAGCGGCGGCGGCGGCGGCGGCGGGGGCGGCGGAGGAGCTGGAAGTGGAGAAGGAAGAGGAACTTCAGAAAGCAATAGCGCCGATTTCCAACAGGAGCCTTGTCAATGGTGGTGGTGGGGGAACCCCAGGTAAAGGCACCGGCCTCAGGTCTCCAAATGAGAGGGGAGTTCTTCGGAAGCCCAGCTGGCCCCACGGGCTGATTCCAACTCCACAAATTGGATCTAAAGGTGCTGCTGCCAGAGCCGGGTGCGGGGCAGCTCAGAGCGAAACTGCAACAATCTGGGGCAAACTGAATTCGTTTGAGTCCTTTTTCCCCGGGCGTCTGGAGCAAGCCCGGCATAGCTGGTCCAGACGGGGAGTGCAGAAGGAACGGGAAAGGGAAGGGGCGCCGCCCGGCCTACTTGAGAGAAAACCCCTAGTTCCCTCAACTTCCCAAATCCGCAGGGTTGGAGGACAAACTCACCTCATAGGATGCAGTCACAACCCAATGCCATTTCAGGAGGGGGGCGGGGAGAAAAAAACAAGCTTCCTCCCCCAAAACCCTCAGTAGTGGCGATCTCTGCAGAGAGGAAGGGAGGGAATTCTAGCGTTATTGGAAATGTTCTTTCTACAGGGAAAATGCATTCATGATTAATTATGAAGCTTACATGGAATTTTTAAAACATGCCAAAAAGAAATAAAATGATTGCAGGAACCATTTAGAAGGTGGTTGGACTTGGGGGTAAGGGCGTGCACATCCCGAGGACATATGCCTTTCCCTTCTCGCTTTGTTGTTTCCACAAGCAGGAATCTTCTCCAAAAGCACTTGTGACGGGGTGGGGGGGCCGAGGGGGGGTTCGCGGGGGGTTCACAGACCCCTGGCTATGGATTTTGGGATACAAAGGCCTGGGAATCCTGAGGCTGGAAAAGGTTGCCGACCCTGAAAAGGGCAGGTAGGCCTTTCTGGTTGGGGTAAAATTGAAAGTAGCTGGGGCCTGGGATTGGCAACTCCCGGCTTCCGCTGGCTGCTGGAGGCCTCTGAGCCTGCAATGTGGCATTAACTCTTCCTTGCTCGACCAGACCCAGAGCGAGGGGAGTGAAGCCTAAGCATTTTGCTCTGGCGAATCCATGACAGCCTGGGGAATTGTGCAATGGGGGCGGGTGTTCGTCTGTAAAATGTAAATAATAAATAACCCTGGCCCTAGTCCTCCTATGAGGGCTCACATGAGACCATGTCACAGACGGAGGTAGTGGCATCACTCTGAAACAATGTAGAGGGCCATGTGCACCCTGCCGGGGTCAAAGCTCAGCTGACCCTCCCCAAGAGACCTCTAATAGATCTGGTTATTATAGCCCTCAGAATTTCGGCGAGTTTTTGCTAGCCTATTCTCCAAACGAAATGAAGACAGGGTCAGTTCCAGAAATGCTGGGAAAATCAAAAGCAGAGAGGATGTGAGCAGGTGAAGGAGACAGCAGGTTAGGTAGGGGTTGAAACTGGTTGTGGGTTCAGCTATGGACACTTTCCACACTCTGAGACCAATCCCATGAGGGAGGGAGAGAGAGAGAGAGAGAGAATCCTAGCCATTTGCTCCTTATTCAGTGGGATTCAGTTGTGACTTTTGCGAAGTCCCCTACTTGCAATTCCCTGAGCTGAGTGGATTTAAACACTTTCTTCCTGATGGGCAGCCAGGCCGCTCCCTAGAGGGAGGAGACATTCTTGGTCCAGGACTGAAAAGTGGTTGGAGAGGAGCCCCAGACATTTTTACCATACAGCTGGACAGAGAGGCTCAGAGACAACACGGTGTCCAGGAGGGCATGTGAAACTAAAAGTTTATAAATTAAAGGAAAAAGAAAGATAAAGCGAACAGAGCTTCCAAACTTCACAAATCTTTTTAAAGTTAATATTCTAGTTGAGTGCACAGTGCCCTTAAGGAGGCAAAAAGCGACAATATTGACAGGATCATCTGTCTTAGGGACAGGGGCTGGAATGGAAGAATCTTGGGTCAGAATGCAGGAATCATGGAGAACGTTAGAAACAGAGGGCCCGGCATCTGAACTGCAGGATACGCTGGGAAAAGGCCGGTCAGGGATATTCACATTGAATACAAAAATAACCGTTATTTGAATACAAACAACCGAAAAGTGCTACACGTTTTAACCTCCTTTAAAAAAATAAAAAGAAATAAAAGAAAGTTTCTGCCAAGGGCTGCTGGGTTTGCCCTTTCCTGATTCCGGGTTCCCGGAAGCTCCCGAGTTGTTGGTGGACTCCGGAGAGGAAAGATTTTGGGGGGCCTCTGCACAGCCCTGTGCTCAGAAGCTCCCTTCTTTACATTCAGCACCCAAAAGGGCGTCCACACCCCAGCTCTGACATGGGGAGGAGTGGGGGCAGAGGGCCCAAAAAGCAAAACTTTCACGTTCAAATCAACCCTCTAAGGCTCGGGGCTCCTTGGGGCTGTCAAGGTTCTGCACCCGTTCCTTACAAATGCAATTTCCAAAAATAATAGATATGTAGATAAACATAGATTGGTAGCATGGATACCATGAACTATTGTGGCCTACTGCACGAAGCTCCCAGACAGCCTGAAATTCTGAGGATTCAGGCTATGTGGATCCAGGAGTTCTCTCCGCTCCAGAGAAACGCCGTGTCCTGGCAGATACAATCCAAATCCAACTTTGTTGTGATAATAAATAATGTCCAAGAGCTTCCACGCAGGCAACGGGGGAGCAAGAACCCTAGACCATAGGGTCCCTCCTAATTAGGCAAAGGGTGCCTTCAAATTAGAAAAAGGCGCCCCCTCTGGACAGACTCAGTCCCGCTGCCACGGAGCACTCCTGGATTTTGAGCCTGGGCTGTACTGCAACCTCCACTTGCCCCTTCGCCGGGGCGCCCTCGTACAGAGCACAACCTGCACAGCCGTCAGCGGCCGTCCGGAGCTGGGACCCGGGGATCGTTTGCTGCCTCGACCCAGGCCGGCTCACTGGGTGCCCGCCGCGGCTGCACACGTGGAGAGCGCCCAGCCCGGAAGGCAATAGTAAGGGTAATAGTAGGAGGGTTGCAGTGGCAGCAGCGACGGTGGCCGCAGCACCTCGCCAGGCAAGTACTGTCTCTGGTCGTCGCGCACCAGCACTTTCACCGCCACCTTCTTGGCGGCGGGCGCTGATGCCAGCAGGTCGGCAGCCATCTGCCGGCGTTTGGTCTTGTAGCGACGGTTCTGGAACCAGATCTTCACTTGCGTCTCGGTGAGCTTCAGCGACGCGGCCAGGTCGGCGCGTTCCGGCCCGGACAAGTATCGTTGGTGGTTGAAGCGCCGCTCCAACTCGAAGACCTGAGCGTGGGAGAAGGCGGCCCGCGAACGTTTCTTGCGCGGCTTGGGCGCGGCGGGCTCCTCCTCCTCCTCCGCGCCGCCCGCCGGGCCGCCCCCGCCGCCGCTTCGGCTGCACAGCGCGGGTACGCGTGCACTTCCGGGGCCAACAGCGTCGTCTTCGGCCCTAGGGCTGCGGTCGCCTGCGAACCCCAGTGGGAACAGAAACAACAGACTGTCAGCGCCGCAAACAAAGGAGGTCTGGCCCCAACTGCGGGGGGTGGAGGAGGGGGACGAAAATACGCTTTGATCCCAGCAGAGCGCTGGGCGAGGGTCTGTAAACCACGGATCCTTTAGACCGGACTCAGAACCCTGTTCTACTAGCTTCTTACATCTAGGCCTGTCCACTCGGGAAGGGGACTCCGCCGCTGTATCAATGCTGTGTGGCCAAGATCCAGCTCCCTGCCCTCACTGTGCCCCAGGCTTCCCTCAGTAATGTGGGGGCACCAGGCCTAAGCATCCTCACAAGCCTTATAAGTATTCAGCGCTGAGCTCTGGGGTGAGGGGGGGAATTCTTGGTTGCTCTCTCCCTGGGTTTACCCGCCACCGACACACTCAACGCTCATACATACTCATTGGTGCAACACACACGTGTCAACTGCACGTAAGGGGAAGATGGGGGGCCGAATCCTCGGACAGATGTATTCCGAGTCTTACCCTCAACCCCCTCAACCTCCCGGAATTGTGTGAGATCTGTGGCAATAGAGCAACTTTGGTGGGCTTCTGTCTCTCTCTTTGCAAGGAAATGAGAAGATTGAGGGGAAGAGAGAGAGGTGTCCCTGCTTCACGTCTTTGAACCCTAATCTGACACCAGCTCCTCAGCCCTTCCTGGATCTCCCCACAGGACCCTAGCAGAGAGGTTCAGAGATCTGGCCTCGGGCAAGTACTATTTACTTGGAGCCAGGGTGAGGCCTACAGCAGCGACCAGCCCACAGGGGAGTGGGTGTGGGGTGTCTTTCTGACCCAGTGACCTGCCAGCTCTGGCAGGGGATGTTCCTCTCCGTGCTACTTGTGGAATGACCCACATTAAGCCCCCCTGCCTTCAGCTGGCTGCAGGGTGTGCTGTCAGGTATTGGGTCCTCAGCCCATCCCAGCTCCCCTGAACTTGGGGTCTGGGAAAGCTAAATAAGTCCTCCCCCCAAAGCCCAGGCTTGGCACATGCATGTTCAGTACCACTTAGAGGTATCCCTCACCACCTATCCTTAAGCAGAGGACCTCGGAGCCTTGGGACCTGGAGCTGGGAGCATTTCTGCTCTATGGGCTAGGGACCATGACACTGACTACTCGAGGTCTCCGGGCCCCTGGATCTTCCCTGTCTCTGATTTGGGGGATTTGGACATAGACAGGGCCGAAGCACTGGCGATGGACTTAAAGGCAGGGTGCAGTGGTTTTCTCTTAGTGCAGTCTAGGGCACAATTGCCCCCAGGACGTCTCAGGCCTCGCCCCAGGACGCAGGCTCTGAGGAGTTTCTCGGTTCTCTCTCGGGCTCGGTTCCCAGAGAATTAGAGCAGCCTGCGCCAGCGCGAAGAGCTTCGGGTCCTGGCCAGCCCCAGGGCCCCTGGGCGTAGGGTTCTCACAGCAGGCCCACCCCATTCGGCATGTTTTCCCTCCTTGCCAGCCCCTCTGCCCGGCCCCCTTCCCCACCAAGCCTCGGCAGACCTGAGACGCTGGCCGACATCTCGCTGTCGCTCCTGCCTGCGGCTTCCTCCTCTAGGTCCTTGGCGGCGGGCAGCTCGCAGACCGGCTGGCCGAGGCCCAGCGTCCCCCCTGCACAGCCGGCCCCGCTGGCCCCCGGCGCGTCCGCACAGCGCCGCCCGCCCTCGTTCTCCTCGCTCAGCGCCGAGTCCGAGTCCCAACCAACCAGGCTCTCCGCGGTCCGCCCTGCAGCCGTTCTGGTCCCGGCAGGCGACGCCAGCAGAGAGTCTTCCGCGCCCCCCAGAGCGCCCGCGTCTGTCTCCCCGAACAATCGCCAGCAGCAGACAGCGGGAGCCTCAGCCACCGCCACTGCGGTGCCCCCGGGTACCGAGCGCCCCTCTGGCGCGGGCAGCCCTCCACGCTCCTCTTTCTTGTTGAGGATTGCCTGGATGGAGAAGGGCGTCAAGGTGTTGGCGCCGCGCACAGCCATCTGCTCCGTGAGCCAGAGCGGCCGGCCGGCCGGGCGGCTGGGGCGCGGGGCAGCACGGAGCTGGACGCAGCGCGCGGGCCGCCGCAGCGCGAGTGAGCCGGCTCGCGAGGCCCCAGCAGCGCACTCCTGCGCGGCCCAGCAGCCCCCGCCTCCCTCTGGCCGGGGATCAGCGCCGACCCTCACCCCCACTTCCGAGGCCCACCCCTCCCGAAGACCCCCTCCCCCCCAATTCAGAGCCAGACGCTCGACTTTCGAAGCTCAGCTGGATTATCTCATCGCCTCGCGCCCTTAGGGGCGGGCCGGGGTCTGCCCCCTCGGAGGATGTTGGGGGCGGATCGGCGGGGCCCCCACCGCGGCTGCAGTCCCCTCCTGAGCGCCTCCGGGGAGCACGGCCGGAGTCACTTTTTCTTTGCGCCTCGGTCTCTTCACTGGCTGCAGGATTTCGCTCTTGGTTAGTCCTTTCCTAGTTGGTCCGGCTCTTCCGGAGCCCACCCCCAGTGACGGCGGCGACGACGGCGGCCTCTGGATTCTGAGAGGCGCGGGGCACCTTTTTACCCCCTGCTCTGGTTTTATCTGTTTCTTCTCTCTTTCCTTCCCCGGCGTTCCACCGTATCCCCCCTCCCGCTCGGGTGTCATTCCTCACCGCTGAGTGACAGCTTCAGGCCACGCCCCTTCACTGGGTTGTCCGGGGCCCTCCCGGCCGCCTATTGGCTGGCTCCAGCTGGGCGACGTTGACTTTTACAGACCTAACCGGGCACGTTGCGCGGAGAAAGTCAGGGTCTGGCTTAACCCCTTTCCTCCCAAGCCTGGTCCTCGAAGCATCCTCCAGCAACCGGAGGCTTACCCACCTACACACCGTGTCTGAGAAACCGCGTTTCTTATCTCTGCAGATGTATCCACCCATTCCTGCGCTTTTGTGGAACACGATATTTGATAGTCTAGTCGAAATCTAGGCTTGGGAGTGTGGGGAGGGGGGAAATCCAAGATAACGCAGTTCGATAAACCGCGCGCTCAGTTTTCTGTTTTCTAGGAAGGGTCAAAGATAAGAAAAAAAATTTTTTTTAACCTTTATAGTTTCAGGGCTTCCTGACTGCTAATTCTTTTCACTGAAATAATCAATTAAAATCACTAGAAATATATTTTTTCCTTCACCTTATTTTACTTGATTCGAATTCTATGGAGGAATTAAAAAGAAAAAGATGGTACAGTTAGAGAACTAAAGGCAGGCGAGAAATGAGAAGTCATCTTTGGGAGAGTTTCTGGAAATTGCGCGGTCATTTCCCTGGACGGTTAGTACTGAATTTAATTGGAGTTTGTTAAATTTTACACCAGGAAGGAGGGAAAAAATATTTCAACTTGTTATTTAAATATTCTGTTACTAGTGAGTAGAATAAGATTAGAAAAGATATGTGTTTGTTTAAAGGACTATGTGGGAATTACCGTACTCATGATCCTGAACTGACGGCATTAAATTAATTTTCTTAAAAAAATAAGTAATGAATTGTTTCATGAAATAGAAGGAACCGTGCTATGAAACACAAATATTGTAATATAAAAACGTTTGTTACTTATTTACGTTAATTATTTTTAAATAAAAAATTTACTCAAGTAACATACTTTACTGCCTTCCATAAATTTTACAAAGGTTTAACTTAACACTAAAGACACAATCTGAACCATTAAGTTTAAAGAACTGTGATTTTAGTTTAGTAAATTTGTGCTCTTGGTGTCACTAAAATAAATAGCATTTCTCCCTGTTGCTTTCTTTTTGGTGGTCCTTGTGCACTGCAGTACAAAATACACACACTCTTCATAGTTTTCAGCTCGGTGTGTTGGAGGGGAAGAGGGCTTTGCAGCATCTGTACTTTCCAGAATTTTAGCTACATGATGCTTTTTTTTTTTTTTTTGCATCCTCAATACACTACAGTGTAGATCCTGTAATGTACTTGGGCTACAAATTCTAACTTGAAAAGATCATTGTCCTTTCTAGTTCTTTAGGGTTACATCACTTTTGAGGGAAAGGTGCTTAAATTTGGTGTCAGTATAACGCAAATATAAGAAACGGGATGCTCTTCAGGCTGGGAAGGAAATAGAACAGAAAGCTTCAGAGGTTTCAAAAGAAAGAGTGTCCTTTCCTTCCTCCCGCTGACCTTGATTTACTCTTTAAATTACCTCCCTTTAACAGGATGGTGGATCTTGTTACTCTCTGGGGATCACGTCTAGGGGAAGATTGACACAGGTGCCCCAGAAGGTGAGAGATGAACAAGTGTGAACTGTGTGCCTTTGTGGGGTGAGGGCTTGGTGTGGACAAATAATAGGGTGAGTTCTGTACACACAGGCAACGGAGATGTTCTGAGGGCTGAATGACCTAGGATAAGTAAGTTTGGGGGCTATACAAAGACTTACTTGTAAATAGCAACTACTATGTAGTTGCCCCCCCCCCCAATATATTTTTAAAGAGAAATCCGATCCACGGTAGGATATGCCCTTTGCCACAGTCTTCAGCAGAGGTCGTCAAAGCATTAAAGATGCAGTTCCGAGGAGGTTTTGAGTTGTCCGTTTTCTGTGAGTCCCCAGACTGCAAGACAGTGGCTGCATTCCGAGACTTCAGCAGGCACAAAGTGAGAGAGACCCGTGTCATCGCTGGGCAACTGACGCCGCTGTCGACCTCTAAGTCTGGTGAGTGGCTGCAGGCAGGGCCAGGAGGTGTGTTAAGTACCCTGGTCTAGAACTACAACTAAAAGTTGCTACTAAGGGGCTGGGTGGGGATGAAAAGGTTTTCGGAGACGGTGAGCAGAAGTGGTCGTAGGCAGAGATTGTCCCGGACACGCGCGGAGTAAAGGCCGGTGAGTTGGGGTGTCTGCCGAGGGCTCGGCAGGTCAGCGGGTGCCAGAGGGCCGGGGGTCCGCGGGGAAGGGGCGCGTCCGCGCGGGCGCAGCGGGGCCCCCACTCCCAGCCCTCTGAGGCCATCTGCCCCGGGAATGGCCACGAGCTCCTGGAACCCCGCGGCTCCTTGACCGCGCCTGACCTTCCGTCGGCGCCGCGCTTCGGCCTTGGGCCCGTCGCGGGAATCGGCGGAGCCGGGGAGCCCCGGCAGCCGGCCAGCCTTCAAGGAGGAGGCCGGGGAGCTCCGCTCCCGAGCCCTCCTCCCTGGCCCTGCGTTCCGCTCTTTCCTAGTCTTTTTCCTCTCCTCCCTTTCTTCTCGCCTCCCACTGCTCTCTCTTCTTTCTCCTCCGCTGTTTGGTTCCTGCGCGCCCCTGGCGTGCCGCGCCCCCTCCGCCCCAGGAACGGCCCCGGGCCCGAAGCGCTGCGGGGCAGCGAAGCTTCGGGCGGCCGCGGGCGCAGGATGGGAGGGCGGTGGGAGAGGCGCGGGGACCAGGAGAGGGGAAACCCCGGCCCTCCGGCGCTAGCCGAAAGTTGCTGAGCACGCGTCGTCTGCGCCCCTGCCGCCTTCCACCTGCTCCTTTGGCGGTCCTCGGTCTGAGTGGAGGGGAGAAGAGAGACATTCTTCTGTGCGGGGGAAGAGGCCCCAGGGAGTGAGGCCACTCCCGCAGCGGCTGTGCAGTGGGAGGCCACGCGGGACTTGGCCCTCAGAAACCGATGACCTTGACAGAAGTCACCTGCTTTCTCTAGGCCAGGGTTCCCAGTCCTTTAAAACGAGGGCTTGTGTGAGGCGTCTTCCAAGGCGCCCCTGAACCGCGCACACTGGCGTGCAGGTGAGAGGAGGAGGCGTGCAGGTTCGTCAGGGCCAGGTCTAGGCAGAGGTCGCGCCCAGGACTGACCGTCTGTCCCCATCCGCGGGCTCCTGAGGGCACTCGAAGCAGCCGCAGCACCCCAAACTTCAAGCTACACGCCACTGTCCCGCCAGCAGACACCAGCTCCTGTGTTCCTAAATCATCCGTTTCCCTACCTCACTAGGGTTTTTCATGAAGATGGTTCAGGTATATTAGACTGAAGAGAGGATTATTATGGGCCAAGGAGGTTCTGTATTTAAACAAGTGTCGTTTACCAACAATATACCAGGAGCCACAGCCTATTGTTTTACTTAGTCTACACAACCCTGGGGGTGTGGTTAGGAGAAAACATGATTATCCCCATTTTATAGATGAACAAACCGAGTCTCAGGGAGTTTAAATGACTTGACATCAGCAAGTGGCAAAATCAGTATTTAAATCTGACTGTCTAATGCCAATCTAGTTGGGTTTTCTACTCTAATCGTTTTTTCCCCCCCCCATTAAACCTTCACATTTTTTCTCGTTAAACCTTTCCCATAGTCTTCCTTACCCACTTCTGTGCTACTCATTCATCAGAAACGGAGCTCGGAACTCAAGGAAATCAAAGAAAGGATCCAGGCAGGCGAATATGACGATTTTTCTGTTCCGAGCGTTTGAAAATAAAGGACTCTGAGGCCTGCAGATCTGAACCCAAACCTTGTTACATACAAAGAAAGAAACACCGTTTTTATTTTAATCAATAAACTAAACCGTGTGTAGAGGGAGACAGCCAGGTGATGGAAGTTAGCTGGGTTCAGAAATATGAGGACCTGAGTTTGCTCGAGGCTCCAAGATGCAGTGATACGGCCTCACGGAAGACACTTTGGAGCTTCGTTTTCTTACCTGTAAAAAGCCTCTCAGGTTTAAAAAGAATTGTCCGGGCTCCGGAACCCGCCTGGGTACAGTGGAGGACGAGCGCCACCTAGCGGGCACCCCTGAGGGATGTATGGCGTTCTCCTCTAGAGAAGAACACGTTGGCTTCGCAAAACGGCATGTTTTTGCTCTTAGTTTTATGTTTCCCCAGTCTCGCATTGTCAGTGATGTCATAGCTGAGGTGTTCCATTTTAAAAACTCATGCAGACACTGTCCGGAACCCCACTGGAGACTCCCCGCACTCCAGGCCAGGGGAAGATGGGATTCCCCCAGGGTGTGCCAAGAGACCAGTTACAGAATGGAAGTGGTTGCAGTGGGGAGATCCCAGAGACCTCCCGACCTAACAGCACCTCCATTCCTGGATACTGGCTCGGTAGGCTGACTGCTTGACCAGGCTTCCGATGGATGGTGATTTAGGACACACACATACGAAGGTTTTCCTGTTTCTTCAGGAGCTAGTTTCTTTATGAGACTAATAGGGGTATTTCACCTCAAACATCAGAAAGTTCAGGCATTACAAACTAGCCCATCTTGTCCCTCAGGTTTTATTTTCTCATTTGGGTTGTCTATTGGACAGTGGGCAGATGATGGCGCTAATTGAGGGGAGGGCGGGTAAGTCTGAGGAGCAAGTTTGAGTAGGTAAAGAGGAAGATGTTATATGCCATTGCTTGTGTCGAGTTTGAGGTGCTTATAAAATACAAGTGGAGTCTTCGGATTTTATCCTATTCCTGTCTCTGCGTAACTATCCTGGGGGGCCTCAAACCCTTATGCCAGTTTCTCCTTGCAAAAAGTTCCAACTTCTTTACCTTTCTCTAGTTTCTTCCCTTCATTCATTTCCTATTCACCGAATATTCCCTGAACACTTACAGTGTCTCAGGAGAGGTTCTAGGCCCTGGGGTTGAAGGCACTGTAAGGCACTGCTCCCCACAGGTTAACATTCTAGTGGAGAAATACCATTCAGAAACAAATGTCTATGAAAGCAGCAGAGCAACATCAGATGGTGTTAGGTCTGGGAAGAGAAGGAAGCAGAGTGATGTGGCCAAAGGTGATTTGGGGTTGCTTTAGATGGAGTGAGATTCGAGGCAGAAAGAGATATGGAGGGTAAGATTTTCTGAGGGAGAAAGTACTACACAGGGCATACAGTGGGGAGAGTCCGTGTGCTCTGGGGACGGGGGACAGGACATTCCTGTGGCCAGAGTGAAGTGGGAGGGGCAGAGTGGTCAGGGACGAGTTGGCATGGGGCTTTATAAAACACAGTCAAGGAAGTGAACTTTATTCTAAGTGTGATGGGAAGCCACGGGAAGATTGTAAGCACAGAGCTAATGGAATATGAGTTTCATCTGGTTGTTCTGCAACAAAAAGATTCCGGCTGTGGCAAATGGAGAATCAGGGAGACCCGCTAGAAGCTAGTGAGTCTTATGCAGAGATGGTGGCCTGGGTTAGGTGGTGCTGGAGATGGAGAAAATAGACAGATTTGACATCTATGTTGGTAGTGTTCTTTTTTTTTTTTAAGATTGTGTTTATTTATTTGACAGAGAGAGAGATCACAAGTAGGCGGGGGGAGGGGGAGCAGGTTCCCTGCTGAGCAGAGAGCCCAATGAGGGGCTCAATCCCAGGACCCTGAGATCATCACCTGAGCCGAAGGCTGAAGCTTAGCCCACTGAGCCACCCAGGCGCCCCTAAGATTTATTTATTTTAAAGGCAGAGAGAGCAAGTGGGGGAAGACGCAGAGGGAGAGGGAGAGAGAATTTCAAACAGACTCCTCACTGAACTCAGAGTCCGAGGTGGGGGTTGATCTCCCAAGCCTGAGATCATGACCTGAGCAGAAACCAAGAGTTGGTCATTTAACTGAATGAGCCAACTAAGCACCCCTTAAAGATTTTATTTTTAAGTAACCTCTACCCACAACATGGGGCTCAAACTTACAACATGGAGATCAAGAGTTGCATGCTCCACAGACTGAGCCAGCCAGGTGCCCTCGGGGTGTTTTTTAAAAAATAATTTCTTTAAAAGAATCATGGTAAAATGTGCATAACATAAAATTTACCACTTTACCCATTTTTAAGTGTGCAGCTCATTGGCATTAAGTACACTCACATTGTTGTGCAACGATCCCCCCCATCCATTGCCAGACATTTTCTTCTTACAGAACTGAAACTCCTAGAACTGTATTCATGAAACAACCCCCTTCCTCGACAGCCTCCATTCTAGTTTCTGTCTCTATGGATCTGACTATTCTAAGTCCTGCATATAAATGGAATCGTTCAGTATTTTTCCTTTGGCAACTGGCTTATTTCACTTAACATCATGTCTTCATGTTTCATCCATGTTGTAGCATATGTCAGAATTTCCTTTCTGTGTTAAGATTGAATAATATCCCATTGTGTGTGTATATACTACGTATTAAACAACTCATTCATCCATCAGTGGATACTTGGGTTGCTTATATGCATTTTCACTATTGTGAATACTGCTGATGTAAACATGGGTGTACAAACAACTCTTCAAGACCCTGGTTTCAGTTATTTTGGGTGTATACCCAAAAAGGAAATTCCTGGATCACATGGTGATTTACATTTAGTTCTTTGAGGAATCCCAATATTATTTTCCATAATGGCTGCACCTTTTTACAGTCCCACCTACAGTGAGCAAGGGTTCTAATTCCTCCACAGCCTTGCCAACACTTACTATTTTTTGTTGTGTTGTGTTTTTGGTAGTAGCCATGCTGTATGAAATGATATATCACTGTGGTTTTAATTCTTTTTTTTTTAAGATTTTATTTATTTATTTGACAGAGAGAGATCACAAGCAGGCAGAGAGGCAGGCAGAGAGAGAGAGGAGGAAGCAGGCTCCCTGCTGAGCGGAGAGCCTGATGTGGGACTCGATCCCAGGACCCTGAGATCATGACCTGAGCCGAAGGCAGCGGCTTAACCCACTGAGCCACCCAGGCACCCCTGTGGTTTTAATTCTTGTTTCCCCAGGGGTTGTTTTTGTGGGCTTATTAGCCATCTTAATATCTTTGTAGACAGTTTTGTTCATGTTATCAGAGTGGTTGTTTTTGTGGTAGTGTTGGGTGAGTTTTAGTCCTCTGTGTATTTTGGATATTGATCTCTGATCAGATATATAATTTGCAAATATTTCTACCACTCTGTGGACTGTCTGGCAGTATTTTTGAAGCATGCAGTCAATTGGATGGAGAGGCGAGAGAAAAGGATTGACCCAAGCTACCTCCTGGACTTGGGCTCAGGTGAGTAGGGTTGCTGCTCACCTAGGTGGGACAGACTTGAGAGACTTGTTGCGGGTGAGAGTGAGAGGAAAGTTCCATTGGAACATATTATGTCTGAGGTGCTTTATAGACATCCATGTAGAGGTGTGAAGGCAGCCAGTGAATATAACATGTCAAGAAGAGGTCAGGCCAGAAGCAGAAATTTGAGTATTTTTCAGACAGTAGGTAGCATGGATAGAACTGGGTGAGGTCACCTAGGAATGAGAGAGACTTCCAACCTGGGTTCTCCAACAGGTTCAGCAATGAAGGGAGACCCACCAAAAGAGACTGAGAAAGAATCACCAGTGCAGTAGAAAGATCCAGGAGAGTTCAGTATTTGAGGAAGCCAAGAGAAGTCTGTGTTGGCACGGTGAAGGAGATTAGTATGCTGCATTCAAGTAGCATGAGACAGAGATACGGTCATTGGGTTTGGCAAATGGAAGTCATTGGCCAACTTGACAGGCACTGTCTTGCAGCGTGTTGGGAATTAGTTGAAAGAGGACTAGATTGGAATGAGTTCAGGAGGGGAGAAAGGGAACATAGTAGATATAGACAACTTTTTTTTTTAATTTATTTTTTATTTTCAGCGTAACAGTATTCATTATTTTTGCACCACACCCAGTGCTCCATGCAATCCGTGCCCTCTATAATACCCACCATCTGGTACCCCGACCTCCCATCCCCCACCCCTTCAAAACCCTCAGATTGTTTTTCAGAGTCTGTAGTCTCTCATGGTTCACCTCCCCTTCCAAACTTTTTAAAGAAGTTTGACCATGAAGGATTATAGACCAATAAGATGGGAGTGGAGGGGTTCTTTCATCTAGAATGTCAGTTTTACATACATGATGCTAGAATATGCTTATGTATTTGTGTAAAGAATCTAATAAAGAGGGACACTTAATAGTTCAGGAGAAAAGAGAGAATGGCAGAAGTGAAGCCCTTGAGAATGTGAGGGGGGCTGATCTCTGGTAAATAGAATGCTGGAAGGTAAGGTCGAAGGGATAACAACGGTGGCTGGTGTTTACTGAGCACATGAGCCAGGCACTGTTCAGGTGATTTATGTTTGTTTGTTTGTTTTTTAAATAAAGATTTTATTTATTTATTTCACAGAGAGAGTGAGAGAGAGCATAAGCAGGTGGAGCTGCAGAAGGAGAGGGAGAAGCAGGCTCCCCACTGAGCAAGGAGCCCAATGTGGGGCTCGATCCCCAGATTCCGAGATCATGACCTGAGCCAAAGTTGGACGCTTAACTGACTGGGCCACCCAGGTGCCCCAAGTGCTTAATGCTTATTACTTGATTTCATTCTCTTAACTGGAATGGGCTAGATGAGTGTGGACAGTGGGGCAGGAAGGACTGGGTGGGGGCAGTGAGGAAGTGAGAAATAGTCACTTTGGACAATGGGATAGGAAGATACCAGGGTGAGGTAGAAGAGCCAAGCAGGACTGAGGGCTTGTTTGAGATTCACATGCATGAACTTGTTTTTTTTTTTTTAAGATTTTATTTATTTATTTATTTGACAAAGATCACAAGTAGGCAGAGAGGCAGGCAGAGAGAGAGGGAGAAAGAGTTTCCCTGCTGAGCAGAGAGCCCAATGCGGGGCTCCATCCCAGGACCCTGAGATCATGACCTGAGTGGAAGGCAGAGACCCACTGAGCCGCGCAGGCGCCCCCACATGCATGAACTTGAAGTGTGACCAGTTAGCACGGATGTGTGCTTCTGTCCAGCAATGTTTCCCTGCTCTGGGTAAAACAAAACAAACCCAAAAGTCAAACACCAAATAAACAAACAAACGAAAAACCAACAACAACAAAAAATCACCCCCCCACCCTGCCAAAACCCAAAATAAAAAAAACAAAAAAACCCCAGCGTAGACCGGGTAGACAGTTGGACTTGCCGAGGTTAGGGCATAATGGGGCCACTTAGAACGAGAGCAGGCAGGGCTTCAGGCTGCCTGTAGGGGAGGGTTTATAATCAGGAAACCAAGAAGTCTAAGCTGGATCAGGGCAAAAATAACGACGAGAGCAAGGTGACCGATAGATTTAGAATAGATTTAGGCTTAGAAGTCTTGGAAGAGTAAGATACTTCATGGAGCCTGAATATCAGGGATATGAGTTGGAAAGAGCCATGGCCATAGATCTGAGGACACAGTCAAGATTTCAGAGGTGCTCAGGTTGTTGGTGATGCTGAGGTCAAGGGTGGGTGGAAGCACTGATGATTAGGGGTGCTCTCCTGCCTTCTAACACAGCCATGTGATGTTGTAATGTTCCTAAGAAGCCCCTTCAACCTTGGCTCCTATTTCTCCCACCTCCCACCTTCTGCCCTGGTACTTATTGTGGAGATCCCACTGACCCACAAAGTCTAAAAAAGAACACGGAAGAAGAGAAATGTACATTTCTTTTTTTAAAGATACTGTTCTCCACCTGCTAAGCTCAGCTCATATATTGCTTTCATTCTGAGTCCTAATGGGACTCTTCCACTTGTACTGTTGTGATTTTTTCCTCCCAGAAATGGGGAAACCCAGTGGTTTAGGATAATTTGCTGAGGCACCTGACCTGAATACTTTGTCTTTAATTAAACTGACTCATCTGGGGGAGCCTGGGTGGCTCAGTGGATTAAGCCTCTGCCTTCGGCTCAGGTCATGATCCCAGGGTCCTGGGATCGAACCCCACATCAGGCTCTCTGCTCATCAGGGAGCCTGCTTCCCCCTCTCCCTATCTGCCTGCCTCTCTGCCTACTTGTGATCTCTCTCTTTCAAATAAATAAAGGAAAAAAAAAAACAGTGGTTTAGGATGATTTGCTGAGGCACCTGACCTGAACACTTTGTCTTTAATTAAACTGACTCATCTGGGTAAGTTGCCACCCAATGATGATAAACAAAGATATTTAATTAGAAAGTGTGGGTTATTTTTAGAATAGCCTTTCCAAAATTACCATCGTTTGGTATGTTTTCACATTTTTTTAAAAAAAGATTTTATTTATTTATTTGACAGAGATCACAGTAGGCAGAGAGAGAGAAGGAAGCAGGGTCCCGGTGGAGCAGAGAGCCTGATGCGGGGCTCGATCCCAGGATCCCGGGATCATGACCTGAGCCAAAAGCAGAGGCTTTAATCCACTGAGCCACCCAGGCGCCCCTGTTTTCACATTAAAAAAAAAAAAGATTTAAATTATTGATTCTACAGAGGGAGACACAGAGAGGGAACACAACCAGGGGCAGAAGGAGAGGGAGAAGCAGGCTCCCCACAGAGCAAGGAGCCCTATGTGGGGCTCAATCTCAGGACCCTGGGATCATGACTTGAGTCAAAGGCAGATGCTTAACAACTAAGCCACCCAGGTGCCCCATCATTTTCACATTTTTTGCCATCCGAAGCCACCTATAATCATTAGTTACTTAACATCTTTATCTAAGTGATGTGCTTTTTTAAACTTGAAAGAGGTTTATTTTCAAAAGAACCTTTGTATAAAAAACATATATTTATATATAAGTATATAAAAATAAATGGAGCACCAAGAACCTCTTGCCAATATAATCTGAAAAAATACTGGATGCTGATAAAACAGTGTTAGTAAAAGAGCTAGATATAATGGGATGCTGAAGATGGGAGCCCGAATTTGGCTCCCTGTTATAGGGACAGCTTCTCTTGCGGTGGGGAGGTGTTGCCACACGCTAGCTCCAGCCGGAGTCTTTCTGACCTAACAAAAAAGACTGAAAGGGAACCGACCCAACAGAAATGTGTACATAAGTTTGCCAAAGACATATATCAGTATGTCCATAGCCCTGTTTTCTAGTTTCCAAAAACTGGGAAATCACTTAAATGCTCATTATGAGTAAGAAGGATGGGGCACCTGGGTGCCTGAGTCGATTAAGCATCCCAGTCTTGGTTTGGGCTCAGGTCACGAGATCGAGCCCTATGTTGGGCTCCAGGCTCAGTGCAGAGTCTGCTAGGGATTCTTACCCTTCCTTCTCATTCCCCCTCTGCTCCTCCCTTGGATCAGGTTCACTCTTTCTCTCAAATAAATGAGTAAAATCTAAATAAAAAAGAAGAAGAAGAAGAAGAAGAATAGATGGATAAATCTAGTCTGATAGAGTCCCAGAATAAGATCCTGTGCAGCAATGAGAATCAGCAGTCTAATCCCACGTGCAGCCACGTGAAAGGATCTCATAAACACGGTGTTTAAATGACTCATGGTTGGATCTCCAATACCTGGGAGGGGCCTGGCACCTCACAGGCCCTTAGCAAATATCGATTTCCTGGATGGTCTCATTTTATCCTCACACAATGCTGGAGACCGGTGGGGTGGGTATCAGAGTTTTTAGTTACAGATGTGGAACCCAAGACTCAGAGGGGCCAAGTGGCCTTATTCAAGGTCATGCAGAACACGGCCACTGCATTAGGGAGCCTGCCCTGTAAAACGTGTGAGCTCTCCATCATCTTCGGTTACAGAGCCGTTCTCCTAGGTTTTTAGCACAAATAACATATTTCAGTTTCTTCTGTTGTTGTTAAATCATCTTTGAGACCTAACTTAGAGATGTTTATTTCCATTATGGGATATTTTGGACCGGGCTTTGAAAGGGAAGGGCCAGAAGGCTGTGCTTTCAGAGAAGGGGTGTAGGGCAGGGGAGAAAGCTCACTGGGGAGATTTATGTTAAGGAATTGCAGCAAACTGTCATTCTGTCTGAGTAAGTGTGGCTAGAAACAGGAAGGGGAACACAGGAGATCGTGGTAGCATGCGGACTTAATGGAAAGTCAGATGAACAGATGGGACCGAGCTGTCCTGGGAACTGTCAAAAGAAGACGCTCGAGGCGGCTTTGGAGAAATCCCTGCACAAACGCAGGTGAACTGGGCTGGAGACAAGTGTCTCTTGTAGGCTCAGAAAGGATTCTTAGTGAAGTACACAAAAAGAAAAGCAAAGGCACCTCCTGTCCAAACCGTGGCTCTATAATTAGTCCAGATTCAAGGAAGTGGTGTTTTGGGGGTGGGAGGCTGGATACATTTATTGAGACATGTATTTCACTTAAAAGTTAGATTTACTTTTTTAATTTTAAAAACTCAAAATGACCCGCTATATCTTTTAATTTTAATTTTTTTAAAAGGTTTATTTTAGAGAAAGAGAGAGAGGAGGGGCAGGAGAGGGAGAGAGAGGATCCCTGGGCAGATTGCCTACTGAGCTTGGAGCCCAAAGTGGGGCTCGATCCCATGACCCTGAGATCATGACTTGAGCCAAAATCAAGAGTCACTGCTCAACCAACTGAGCCGTCCAGGCGCCCTCCGCTGCCAAACTATATCCTTTTAAACTCTAATAGTGTTTCCTGGGAAAAGGACCAGAGGACTTGAAACTGACAGAGATGAAGTGAACAACAATGTTTGAGGGTAAACAGGGACACATGAGCCAAAATAGGAAAACGCAAGCTCTTATGGAGTACTTCCTTTCAATTGAAAAAAAATGTTGACTCTTTCAAGTAAGGCTTGGTGAAGCCCGACAGGTTGGTTTCCACAAATAAAAACAAGTCTGTGTTTTGATGATAAACTCATTTTGAAAAGATGATATTAAAAAAAAAAAACATTGCATGGATTCTGTTAGTGGTCATAAGGAACACATTTATTATAAGCTCACAGAGAGGCTGATCCTTCAGGAGATATAAAGTGAGTGAATGAGGACACCAACGATTTCTGCAGAGGATTTGAAACATGTATTTGGAGTCCCCACTTTAGAAAGCATGCCCTAGTAGGAATTCACCAAGGCCATACTGCAGCAAAACACCCAGATGCTAGGTGATACACACTTGGATTGCAGACTTAAATGCATTGCTGATCTTGCTAGAGAATGAGGGAAATGCACAAGCCACCTATCGTTCCTGTACTGAAATTTCAGGATGTATAGCATGGCGTGGGGGGTGAGTAGTCAGAAGTGTGGCATGTGCCGATTATTAAGCTATTGTGCTTTTTAAAAATATGTATTTATTTAAATTTTACTTAGTTAATATACAGTGCAATATTGGTTTCTGGAGAATTCAGTGATTCATCATTTACATGTAGCAGCCAGTGCTCATCATAACAAGAGCCCCTCTAAATGCCCATCCCCCATCTAGCCCACCCCCCAGGCATCTATGTCCATTAGCCCAACAGTTTGTTCTCTATCGTTAAGAGTCTCTTATGGTTTGTTTCCTTCTTTCCTTCCTGTCCCCTCAGATGTTCATCTGTTTTCTTTCTTAAATTCCACATATGAGTGAGATCATGTATTATTTGTCTTTCTCTGATTGGCTATTTCCTTTAGCATAACACACCGTAGTTCCGTTCATGTCATTGCATATGGTAAGATTTCTTTCTTTTTGATGGCTGAGTAATAGTCCATGGTGTACAGATGCCTCATCTTTATTCATTCATCTGTCTATGGCCATTTGACCTTTTTCATAGTTTGACTATTGTTTTTCATTTTTTTTAAGATTTTATTTATCTGTTTGAGAGAGAGAGAGAGAGAGAGAGAGAGAACATGATTGGGGGAGAGGGGCAGAGGCAGAAGCAGATCCCTGCTGAGCTGCTGAGCAGGGGGCCCAAGGTGGGGTCCTATCCCAGGACCCTGAGATCATGACCTGAGTTGAAGGTAGATGCTTAACCAACTGAGCCAGCCAGGCATCCCCGGCTATTGTTAATAATGCTTAAGCTATGAATTCTTAGCTCCTGAGCCAGGAGGTCTCCTCAGTTTGGTGGTCCGGAACCAGCTCTCTGCAGCCCGACTTCCTCCCTATTCCGCTGGCTCTCTGTAGTCTGTCACTGGAGGCACTGAAAAGAGACAAAGGCTGAAGCTGGGGAAGGGGCTTGCTGCTTCCTGTCGGCTCACTCTTTTGTTAGTGTCACTCCTGCAACATTTCTTCACCCCAGTGGTGGCAGCTGATGGGTCACAATTGACTTCAGTTTCCAGTTTGCCCCACTTGCTTGGAATGGGTCTCCCTGTCCTGTGTGGGGGGAGCCAGTGCCGAATGGGCAGCACCCCTCTGAGTCTGAGCCCCTGAACTCTTCTCTTTCTGTCTCCTGCCAGTCACGACCTTGCCTTTGTGCTTCCCAAGCCACACAGTGGTGATGGTGGCTTTCTGATGTTACTCTGCTTTCCATCTGTGTCACCCTGGTGCTTGTGAATCAAAGCCAGTTCCCTAGATTGAGTTATTCATTACAGTAACTGATGTGTTTTCTCATAGCTGACTGAACCAGGATGAAACAAGCTTCAAATTATTTGCTATAATGTCATATGAAGAACATGAATAACATCAGGTCTTTATCCAATACTGAGAGAGACCCTGAGAAAGAAACAAGGTGACCTGGAGCTGGAAGTTCTTAAAAACCTGCTAATGAGGGGCCCCCAGGCAGACAAGTGATGGTGCTTGCTGTGGGAGACTTGATACTTACGGAATGCTTTTGGCAGGATGTACCTGGTCCCTCCAGGATTGCTTATAGCAACAACAGAACAAACAAACAATCCCTGTTTGGAATCTATGATTTATGGGGATAGCTCTCTGGAAAAGGTCACACAAGCCACATAATCATCTGAGGAGGGCTGTTGCATGATTGAAACATCTTCTTTCCGTGTAAATAACAGAGCTGTAGGTGGTTTTCAGAGACCTGCACTCATAAGGGTACATGGGTGTCCTGATGAGAAGGGACCGAGGGAGTAGGACCTGGCCCAGACCTCTGTGCTTCCTTTGTGTCCAGCAACGACGCATGTCCTTGACCTAATTGGTAACACGTGATGCTGGGTAAGAACTCTGATACAGATGAGTCTGATTTGACAGTTGGTCCTTCATGTTATTACAGAGGCCATTTCTCAGAATGCTACTCTTGCTTCATCAAAATAGGGGAGGAAACAACAGCTGAAGATGTAGGATACAGGCCTAGGGCATCCAAGAGATGAGTGAAGGGCATCCTTGGGGCAGTGGGTAGAGGACCCTGGATGAGGGGGAGGCCAGTTGGCACTGGAGGAGCGTGACCCAAGAGACAGTAGATGGGGAGCTGTTTTCAGCAAGAGGCCTTCTGGCTTTGGGCTGGGAGAACTTGGCTCGATTTCTTCATATACTTGGCTTGCCTGGGTCTCGCGCTAATACAGCCCTTGCTTTCCTTTCCATACCCTAAACCTGAGAGGCAAAACATCAAAACTTGTAGAATATCTATTTGATCTCAATCTTAAGATGCAAGAGCTAACTACAAAATGAAATTTATATTCAATTACATTAAAATTAAAAACTGTTCACGAAAAGTACGACAAAGAAAGATAAACCACATAATATGTGTATTGTGTGCATGTGTGTGGGGTGTGCATGTGGTGTGCATGTGTGGTGTGTATGTGCATGTGTGGTATGTGTGTGAATGTGTGGTATGTGTGCGCATGTGTGTGGTGCGTATGTGCAGTGTATGTGTGTGCACGTGTGTGGCATGCGGTGTGTGTATGTGTGTGTGCTGCATGCATATGTGGTGTGTGTCTGTGTGGCATGCATGTGTGCAGTGTGTATGTGTGGTGTGTGCGTGTATGTGTGTGCATGCGGTGTATGGTGTGTGCGTATGTGTGTGGTGTGTATGTGTGGTGTGTGTGTGGTTTCATGTGTGTGGTGTGTGTGTGTGGTGTGCATGTATGTGGTGTGTGTGTGTGTGTGTTTGAGGGCATGGTATTTATGACACATATACACAAAGGTTATTGCCCCAAATACTAGAGATATATATTTATATCTTTCTGTAAAGATTTATTTATTTATTCAGAAGGGAGAGGGGCAGAGCAAGAGGGAAAGGGAAACCGACAGAGGCTAAGCACTGAGCCTGGCATGGGACTCGATCTCACAACCCTGAGATCAGACCCCAGCCAAAACCAAGAATCAGATGCTTAACTAACTGCACCTCCCAGGCACCCCTGTATTTATATCTTTATGTAAGAATATATAAAGAACTCTCACAAATCAATGAGAAAAACATAAAGAGCCAAATGGGAAAATGAACAAAAGCCAGGAACAGGCATTTCACAGAAGAGGAAATAAGATGGAAAATAAATACATGAAAAGATAGTCGATCTTGAAACCTGTGCAAATAAAAAACCCAAATAGGCAAAAATCAAGAAGTTCTAAATTTACTAAATGTCAAGGGAGAGTAGTACCTAGCTGGTGGGAGTACAAGGTGGTAAAAACGTTTGGGAAACCCTTTGACATTACCTTGCAAAGCTGAAAACATGCTTACCCTGGACATCAGTAGTTGTATCCCTGAAGCAGAAAGCTGGGTATGTCTTGGTGTGGAAAAGAGGGACATATTGATCTTCTAGCCTTCAGAGTGGACGGCTGACCTGGTCCTCTGGTTCAAAGGCTGGTCTCCTCAGGCAGCAACCAGCCTTGTCTTCTGCTTATTTCAGTGTGCCTACAGATAGAATTTTCTGTATGTACAATGATATTAAGGTCTGCCTACAACATATTCATAGAATACTAACAGCACCACTGTTTACCTGGGAACAGCCCAAAGACCAGGACCAGGCAATGAAATGGCTTTAGTATGTTGCAATACTGGCTTTCAGTGGAATACTAGACAGTAGTGAACATGCACTAACCTGAGCTACACCCATTACCAGAAATGAATTCCAAAACACAGTATAAAAGGAAAAAGCAGGTCTCAAATGATCCTTAAAATATGATTCTATTTATGTAATGTGTATAAACATTCACAACTTAAAATGGGTAGAGTTGTATACATATGTAGTTAAAATGATAAACTTGTATTTAGAGTGTTGGTAACCTTGGGGACATGTGGAAGCTTCC
Source organism: Mustela putorius furo (assembly GCF_011764305.1). NCBI lineage: Eukaryota > Metazoa > Chordata > Mammalia > Carnivora > Mustelidae > Mustela > Mustela putorius. The sequence goes on from NW_025421273.1 coordinate 20,053,123, forward strand.
AAGATGTTGCTATTATTCTGTCTCAAGCTGAAGGGTAGGTAAATGGGATTTAAAAAAACCAGTTGTTTATATAATATGTCATACATATATTATATATATGTATATTATATATATATAATCTTATAGCATGTGCATATACACATGATATATTATGCTTATATATACATATTAGATATACAATATTCTTATCTACTTGTATATATACATATGTATATGTATATATATAAAAGCTCTCTTTCCTTTTGATTATAAGAAATATTCCATATTGTTGTACACTATTTCAAAAGTTTTTTTTAAATCAAAATTTTAAAATTTTAAAGTTAAAAATCATTTAAAAAAATATTCCATAAAGTTGTATAATATTTTTAAAAGGGTATAAAGAGGTAGATAGGTAAAAATCCCACTTTTTTTTTGTATAAAAGAAGTATCTACGTATTTCATTAATTCAAAGGCACACTTTTTCTTTCCACAGTTTAACACCCATGAAATTAGAAAGTATCTTAAAATTGCCACTGAACAAGCAGCACTTAGGCTATAATCACCATTGTCATGTGTTCTTGTTTCTAACTATTGATATTACTGTCACTTAATTATATGCATCATTGATTCTATGCGCTTTGATTTTAAATACCACTTAAAATGTCTTTAAATAGACTTCATTATAATTTGGCAACAAGCCAGGGGTACTGTGTACACAGGAATCTGGCAACAAGAAATATATTCTATATCGGGGGGGGCAGTACTCAGTGTTGAAGAAATATTTGTGATCTCATCTCTTCTTGCAAAGTAACAGCCAAGGATCTTCTGAGACCTAAGAAAGGAAGATATTCCAGGGTAGTGAGGCCGTTGCATTTTGTTCCTGATATATGCGCAAAGGTATTATCCAGTACATTCCCAGTCACACAGCTAATGGTGAGAGGAATCATCAAATCCCCTGGAATAGAGGAAAGACATTTCAAAGCAACAGCAAGTGGATATGATGGATTGATGCATCTGGTGAGACTGTGATTAATTTTTGTGTCACACTTTTAGTTTTTTTTTCCCCTCAGGAGTATATAAAGTGTACTGTCAATAGCATCTTAGATGAGATGAAATACAGTATGTGAGTTCTGGACTTAATAGAAAAGTCTGGAGGAATTGGCTATCAAAGAAATAATACATTTGACTTGTGAATTTATAAGTGATTTTTTTCATCGTTGCCTATGGCTTTTTTTTTTTCCCCTACAACCAGGACATTACTTTGAGAACAAAAATACCATTATTGAGCAACATTCAGATTTCATATAAGTTGTTAAAAAAAAAGGTCAAGCATACAACTAAGAGAATGTGACAAAATGGTAACTGACGTGCGCCCACAGGTCACACGGATCCTGCTGTGGCAGGCACTGGCAAAGTTGCTCTGTGGAGAGAGGTCTGATGAGACTCACGGCATCTTGGTTCCAGTCCTAGCAGTGTGTAATGTGTGTGTTCTCAACAGTGAGTTCTAGAACCTCTGGGCTTCACCTCCCCCAACTGTAAAGTAGGGGGTCTGATACAACTTTACAGGGCTGTTCACACTGAATGTAGTTTTCAAAGTTTTGTGTATCACCAATGTTCATGGATGTTGTTTGCGTGTGCACAAATGGGGTGAGGAAACAGGGGTTTTAGGTTTAGTAAGGAAGGAAAAAGTTAACCTGATTTCTTGGAAATTTATGTGTACTATTAATGTGTCCCATGAATATCGCAGAAGGGCTGCTGTTTGAGGAGTAGCTCTTGGGACTAGTATTTTGTATGATGTAGAGCTATACAGTGATTATCTGTATGTCATTACCTCTAGTTCTCCCTGATCCTCAGTTTCCAAAATGTCCTCATCTCTAGGTTCTAACCTTGCTTAAAACTCTATTTTATACGTTAAAACCAAACCAAACCAAAAACCCAGTCTTCCTCATCTGTCAGAAGTTAGTCCCTTATCGGCTTCCCTCAGGAAGATTTTCTTCCCGCAGTGTGCCCCGTGACTGGACACCAATCCCAGTGCGGCACAGCTATCTGCTTCTTGGAGCTGTCACCCCTCAAGACTTGCATTCCTGTGCTGGGCATGACACAGGAGCTCATCAGTCAGAAGATGGAGGCTCTAGAACCATTTCCTTCCCCTGAGAGAAGTGTCTGTCTGTGAATAATGAAAACTGCTTTGTTCTTGACTCAATCATAGAATGATAGGTAAGTAGTAATTCTGGGAAATGTGGTAAAGTGCTCTTGCACACAGGGTGAAGAAAAGACATGAAAATAAAATTACAGAAAGCGAATCTATTCAGTATTTCCGAATTCGACTTATCAACCTCCAATCTCAAATTGGTTAGATTTCTCACACAAAGAACGCTGACCTGAGCATTTGAAGAGTTGAGTCTCAACTTTGCCACCAACTGTTGAGTGTGAGATCTTGTCAGGTAGAGGAATGTCACATGATGGCCATTTCTAATTGGAGTGCTTAGGACAAGCCATAGTTAGCAAGTCTAGGTGGTGTGGTGGCAGTGGTGGCCAAGGGTCGTAATGCTGAGAGGCCTGAGGTAGGGAGGGAAGGACTGTGCCTGTGGGCTACCAGCTTCAGCTGAAGAGGAATTAGTCCCATCACGTTTAAGTTTATTTTTTCAGTGTGCCAAGATTCATTGTTTATGTACCACACCCAGTGCTCCATTCAATACATGCCCTACTTAATACATACCACCAGGCTCACCTAACCCCCACCTCCCTCCCCTCCAAAACCCTGTTTTTTTCTCAGAAGAAAGGTCGGGAAGGCTACACCTTCTACAGTGCACAAGATGATCTTTGCATCCACAAACATCTATGCCAAATGCCCATAGCTTCCCCCTGCAGACACACTGAGAAACACTCCAGACCATTGCCATACTTGCCACTGCCTGGTCTCGGCTCACTGCTCCTCCATAAACAACTCAAAGAACAGCACATCTGCTTTTTCCCTTGCATTCAGGTTGTTTATGGAGGAGCATTGAGCCGAGACCAGGCAGTGGCAAGTATGGCAATGGTCTGGAGTGTTTCTCAGTGTGTCTGCAGGGGGAAGTGATGGGCATTTGGCATAGATGTTTCTGTGGAGGCAAAGACCGTCTTGTGCACTGTAGAGGGTGTAGCCTTCCCGGCCTTCCTTCTATTAAATACTAGAAGGACCGAGTTATCATGATGACCAGGAATTGCAGCAGTTCTAGTGCCCCCTAGGATGGTATCTCTTTCCTACCTGTGTTTCAGAACAACTGGAAGCCAAATGGTCTAGTTGAGTTCCCACCAGAAAATTCATTATTCCAGTGTCAATATTTAGTTCCAACTTTAAGAGGTAACATATCTTCACAACCCAACTGTTTGGTCCCTGTATGCTCAGAGCAGGCGTGACGAAACTGAACATGCTGAGAACACATCTTCAGGTGTGTAACCAACCTCACACTCACAGGGCAGAGATTGTTGGTCAGGAACTTTGGAGCCTGGGAACCTACTGGGGACCTACTCTGGCTTCTCCTGACCAACTTTAAGAAAAATCACTTTCGCATTTTGGGCTTTGGTTAAATTCATCTTGTTCCTTGTCTCTAAGGTCCCTTCCAGATCCAACATTCAATTCTACCAGGAGGCCATCATGGACTCATATTTGAACGTGAAAATGGAACAACATACCTAAGACCAAGTATTTGGAGAGAAGAAATGGTTTCCACAGGGAGAAAATTTAAAATATAGAAAAAAAATTCTTACCACTCAAGTTTTGGAAACATTTTATAATTTATATATAAATCTTGTAAGAAACCATGTAAAATGACAGAAATATCCACCTTACATTAAGAGTCAAAAAAAAAAATTCACACACACTGAATGTAAATTTTAATTATAAAACAATATGAACAAAACATTTTAAAATAATCTCAATTATTTGGCAACTCATCACATCATTGCTAGAGACAAATTTGATCTTAAGAAAAATTTAATTTTATGAAAAACTTAAGTTGGACAGTTTGTTCATATGGGAGTTAAAACATGTTTAAAAAAGAATCTGGCAATAAAGCCAGTTTCTATCCTGAAATAATTGCATATAAAACAACATAAAATCCTGAAGCTCGATAGACATGAGTGACCTAATCTCGATGCATTTCCCTTCACTGAAAAGGACAATATGGAAAGAGAATGGGCAGAAGCCTCAGAAAAGCACAGAGGGGAAGAATGAACAATGACAGAGGCATGTTTGCTGCAGGTGACAGGATGTAACTTTACCTGAACCAGAACCTTTCACACCAGTGGGGCTGGAAGTAAAGTCATAGATGCGAGCATAATCTAAAAACAAGTTACATTCTTAAAAACAGTCACAACTGTGAACAGAGGAGCAATGCAGACCCTTTCTTGAGCTAAACTACTTCACTTGGATACATGCGAGAAGATTCTGTATTTCCTGCCAGATCATATTTCAGAGAGTTACAAGGCAGGCAGCATCCTAAAACATTTCTACTAATGACTGCATAGCATTTAAAACCCCCCCTTTTTTTTATAAAAAAAAAAATAATAAAATAAAATAAACAGATATATAGTAAAGTTCACAGATAAGTTTTCTCTGTAAAATAAATAAAGTGTTCATTGATTAGCATCATACATAGAGTAAAATACAACCTATTTTTACATGTTTATATACTGTACACAGATTACCAGTAGGCAGCCTGGTGTCTGATGGGCTGGAAGGGTTTGCATTAGTGATGTGTCACATCGGGAAATCCCAATTTCAAATGTTAAAATATACAACTACTTTGTTTTGAGTTCAGATACAAAGTAAACTTATTTTCCTTTATCTGAAATAAATGTACATAATATCTTCTATGAACAATAGTTTATAAAGCTGTTTAAAACAGAACGAGAAAAAGCTTGCACCTAGGAACTTAGAGCACATGCATGTCCTTTCCCTGGTTTAAAAAAAAAAAAAAAAAAAAAGCTATGGCCCCGAGGCTTGATTCTCTTCTCTTGGCTGTGTCCCCAACAAGCCAGGGGCAGTGGAGGCCAGGATTACCGCTTGGCCTTTTTCGAGGGGGCTTCTTCCACCCTCTGCTGGCCTCTGGTTCGGGCTCCGGGGGGGCTGGCTTCCCTCTTGCGCTTGCTAGAAGGGGAGAGCTGGGCCTTCGATCTGCAGTAAACAAAAATCAAGGTAGTGGTAAGAGCTGAAAGGAGCGGCTTCAATAATTTGGGAATTCTTTAAAACAGGGAAAGTTTCTGACTTGAGAGCCAGGAAGAGAAAACCTGGGTCACATTTATATAGAAGAGGAGACTCTAGAAGAACAGTGCTAATTGGTCATCTGCTGACCAGCTCACACCCAAATGGCCCGAGAGGAGCTTGGAGGCCCGTGCTCCGGTTCCAGCTTGGTCACACTCCCGGTGCTGGCCTGTGTCAAATCTACCTTCTTCTCTGGGTCCTAGTTCTTTTATCTACAAAACAATCAACAGCCAGTCAGTCCTCCACAAGCTGTCCCAAGTTGAGGCGACCAGTGGGAGTAGAGGACTGTGGACTATGTCTGAGTGGTGCCCGATCATGTCTCATGGGACAGTGTTATGGAGGAGAGCCGGCAATGTCAGAAAACGCATGGGAATTTCAGAGCAGCATTCTGGCCAATTTCCCTGCTACCAGCCTATCCCTGCTCTCCCATCTGCCAGATTTATCTGTCAGAAACCCCAATGAATCAGGTCACTGTCCTGTTTATCTTTTATACGTATATTCCTCTTGATTATCGGATGCCCTCTGGATCAGTCATCCTGAGAATTCACGGAGTCCTTTATAATTTGCCCTGGCTTCTGCACCACCTTGGGCTACAGTCCTGCCAAAATACGGCCATTCCAAACACAGGACATTCTTTCACATTTTCATGCTTTGGCATGTGAGTTTTTAGAGATCACCCCATACCTCCCATCTAGCAGACATCCTCATCTTTAAGTCCCAGTTCAAAAGCAAGCCCTCCAACCCTTCCTCACCAGAGAGTAAGATGCTCTCTGGATATCCACAGCACTTTGTGTCTTCAACAGAGTGCTTACCACTGTCAATTACCTGATGGCTTTTGCCAGCTGTAGGATATAGTCATTATTTTGAACAATGTGCAAGTTTTGTTGCAGTGATAGCGGCAGAATGTGAGCATTCTGCAAATGTACTGCAAAACAGAGGTTTAGTGTGGGTGGTGCCAAAAAAGCTTCCAAGTCATGGACAAATATCCCCGCTAGGATCCTTTTCCAGGGCCACTGCTGGGTATTACTCCTTTTCCTCTCCCCAGTATGTTGCACAAAGGCACATATCAGCAAGCAGCCACAGTTCTATCCATGAAGAAAAAGGCCTGGAAAACCAAGACTGCAGGAGATGGACTGATGGAGCTGCACTGATAAGACAGGTCTTCTTATTGTTCTTTTGATGGCACAAGTGAGTAAACTCGAACCGAGTCGCTCGATGCCGCATAGGATACAATTTCGACATACATGCATGTACCGAGAGGGCCGAGAGCAGTGGGCACGCCAGTGCTGTGCAAGATTCCATGTAGCAGGGGACAGCAGCTCGGAGTCACGGTGCATCCTCTGGGCTGTCTGAGCTCAGGGGGTCACCCAAGCCCTTTCCTGCACCCTAAGTGTAGTCTGTGACCAGTGACACCAGCATCACCAGGGAGCTACTAGAAATGCAGACTCTCAGGCCCTACCCAGAATCTTAGCACTGAGTTTTCCTGACTGGTCTGCAATTCCATTTTGAGAAATATGGACCAGACCTTCCTGAGATTCCTTCCCTCACTTATAAAATAAGGATAAATATGACATTTCACTTAATGAGGATTAAGTGGGAGAATGCGTATGAAAGACACCTGGCACTTTACTGTGCTTCCCTTTCTAGAACATGGGGCTGATAACACATACTACATTATCCATATGCGAGGAAGACCATGACAGTTTTTGTACACTGTGAAGAGTCTTTTAGCTCTGTCGATGCTAAAATGTACAGAAAGTAAGACAAGACTCAAGGAAGAAGCTTAGAGTTCAGAGACGGCATACACCACCATCCTGTGCATAGCAGGCTGGTAGTGCTGCGGGAAGGTCAGAGAGGAACTAAAGCAGCAGGGGCCTCCTAAAGAGGGAGTGGGAAGGATGGCAGTGCCTGGCCTGCTGGCAGCTGGGGCAAGGGCACTCAAGAACCAGCACAAGCCAAGGCCACAAAGGAGGGCTGGGCGCAGCCTGTGGGAAGTGGTAGGATGAATGAGGCTATAGACGGTGGGAGCCAGCCAGGGCTGAGCTGGAAGTGACTGTTTTACTCTGTCTACCCCACTGCTTCTCTAACATGCTGGCTAAAACAGAAACGATTCTGGGCTGTGACGCAACTGGCCACGCTGCGCCACTTTAGCCAAGTACTCGGACCTGGGACCACTCGGGAAGAAACACGCCTCACCTCTGGTCCTGGTGGACAGGAGCCCATGTGTAAGGCTCACAAAGCTCAAAGGCAAGTCTGTAGAGGAGGGCGTGAAATGAGGCCTGAGATTCCTTCTGCGGCCCCAGTGCCTTCTGGAGTGGGTTTCCATTTGGGAAACCAATGATCCCGAGGTAGTTATGTGGCAAGAGAAAAATCTTAAAAGGAATTTGGGAAGGAAACATTACCATACCAAAAAATAGTCTCTGGGGATTAAAGATGACTTCAAGTGTAAGCAGGGACTTACCTTCCTAATGGGGGAGATTTACTAACTTTTTCGCGGGTAGATAACTTCTCTTTTGCTAATATTTGGCGATTTCTAGCAGAAATGGTTTCTGGGCTGCCAAACGTGGATGCTGCACGTGCTGATGGCTTGCTATGATGCCTTCTGAAACAGATGACAGAAACACCGGGCAGCGGTGTACTGAACACGCCAGGCCCAGGACCACTTCAGAAAGGACGACGCTCCTCATGGGTGAGTCAGAGAATGGGGACAAAAAAAGCAGAAAATGGTTGGTTTTCTGGACTGTTGGTAAAAAGTAGGTCTGATGTGGTCCACAACTGCCTGCCTGCATGACGGTGTCTTTGCTTTTACTATGCAGGGTTTTTTGTCATGATTTTAGAGAAAGACGACTCTGTGATAATAAACAATACACTGGTGGACAAGATGACAATTCCTCAAGTGCTCACCAGAGTAGAATAAGGGGCCAGGATAGTAAAAATAGTGTAATTCACAAGGCCAGATGGTCAGCCCCTGCAACTGGTCCAGGCAGGCAACTGCACAAGGACTAGGGGATGGAAGAGCAGGCTTGCCAATGAAACTGTAAGAGAAAGGACTCGCTGAGCCAGTGTGCCGGTCCAGCGGAGGGAACAGAGACTGGGTGCATGTGGAAGCAGGTACCCCAGGATAAGGTGGGGCAACCCTCTTCGGAGTTCATCAGCCCACGCTCTGTGTAGAACCTTACAGAGGAGAGCAGATAAATTCTTGAACAAACAGGGGTGAGGAGGGGGATCGAAACAGAAGACCTGGAAGCTGCCCTCCAATGCTCAGGGAAATGCTGCAGAGAAGCCCCAAGAGCAGAATTAGAACAAGAGCAGATGCCTCAGGGAGGCCGACTTCTACTGGACACAAGGAAGAGAATGCTGAGGAGAAGGAGGCTTCCCTGTCCCCAAGGAACCTGCAAGCAGAAAGACCTTCGCAGAGGAGCTGCTGCTGCAGACAGTGAGGCAGTAACCCATGAAGACCCCAGCCAACCCTAAGAATCTGCAATGAGGAAGATGCCAGAGCCCAGGAGCTGAGACTGATGCTGACGAATCTAAACAAAGAGAAAAGGATTCATTTGTAAATCAACAGTTCTCAAGGTCTGTTAAGGAGGAATATTGACAGTCTAGGTATTTACAGAATCACAGGTCAAATAAGATTTGTTTTCAAAGAACGAAGTTTAAAAGGGCAACCTCACTGCTACTTTTGGCTTACGAAACTATCTGAAGTGGGGCCTTTTGACCTACAAAACAATTTGAAGTGGGGCCCTGCTGTCCTGGGTGACCTCTGTGTGGGTGTTTAAGGAGTGGTGGTGCTGGGGTTGTGTGCTCCAGCACCCCCAGCCTCTCCCATCAGCAGGAAACTTGCTTCTGTCTCTTCCATTTATTTGTGTTGTTCCATCTAAAAACAAATATGGGACCCCACCTTACCTTCAGCTGTGGGAGCTCTTAAAGTCTTGTGGCTCTAAAATCTGACTCTTTTGAGAAATCAAACCATGGCATGAATGGCTAATAATATGCAAGTATGAAGTGAACAGAAATAGGCTGATTTTAAGTCTTTATATAAACACAAGACATTATTACTGTTACACTTCGGTGACAGGTATAGTAAGTGATACTCTTGAAATAAATGTTCCTGAACTTTTTGATTAATGATGGCTAATGAAATGACAAAAGATGATACCAAATCAACAACTTCTGAATCACCTTGGAAATGGAACATATTTTTGCTTTAGTAGATTGATAAATAGTAAAGGGATGCAATATGTCTCAAAATGTGCAGTGGGGAAAGGAACACTGGTATTAATAGGTTTGGGGTATAATTGGCAAATAACATTTGTTCAAAGTTTAACAGGTTTCTTTCTTTTAGGACTATGCCAGGCTCTTAATATTTTAATGTGCGCTGTGACTTAAGAAGGAAAAGGAATTCACCAGCATTCCTGAAACTCATTTGACCATGGCACTTTTTTCCAGGGGCTTCTGGCCATACTGGGGTTTGGCAGAATAAACTTTGGGAACATGAAATTAGTTTATGTTAGTAAAACATGGTTGCATATGGGCAATTTCACATGTCAACCTATACCATAGCACTGCAGAATTCCAAGCATCCTATGATGGTGATGGGTATGCCTGCCTTCTCTCTTGCACTTGACCTAGGTGTACTACACGTAGGGACTGTTCTGTATACACAAGACCTGCTTTCACCCACGGGCCCAGAATAGTATCTGAGATAGCTACTGAGGCTCAATAAATATCTGTACAGGAACTGAATGCGTTTTACCGAACAGGCATTTTGAACCTGGCAAAGCCTGGTGTGATCCTCAACAATTGTTTAAGATGCAAGGCAGGTTTCTCTAAGAAGAACTGCAGTGTCCAATGGCTAAGAGCATGTGCTCTCTGCTTAAGATAAAACGAAAGGAAATGGCTTACACTGTGGCACGAGTGAGTCAATGAAAAGAGAATCAATGAAAGCCAAAGCTGCTGTCTGATGGAGAAGGTGGTGAAGGCCTTTGGAAGCTCTCTGTTGCCCCCGTTACCTCTGAGCCTCTGATCTGGTGGTGGACCGTGTAGTGGCTCCTGAGGGCTCATCCTCTTCTTCCTCCTCCTCTTCCTCCTCAGAATCCTGGTCTTTCTTGTCCTCAGTGGCTTCAGAAACTGATTTCTGGCGTTTTCTTTCTGGCTCTGAAGATTCTGTTCAAATAGAAGGGTAACACCTGGATTGTACAATTCCCCAAGATACTTCCAAAGGAGAGTCATGGAGTTTAGAATGTAGGATATTAGGGACTTGGAGGCAGAAGAAGTGGTTTTCCATTTCCTTTTGTTTCAGCACTTGCAATTCACAATTGTTTAACTTAATCTCAAACACATTTGGGATAGTTTACTTAGGCAGTTCACAGCCAGCATTCATGAAAAATTCACATGTACTCAGAAAAGCATCTGGGATGTACCATTTCTGACATGGGATTAGAGTAATTTCACACATATTTACGTAATATTAATACTGACTGTGCCCCACTAGATTTTTTCCTCATCCAGAGAAAAACTCTTAAAAAAGGGGATTTTGAAATGATAAGACCCTGCAATTAAGAAATGTGCCAGAAACACACCAGCATCATCTGACAGAGTGAGTGAACGCTTGGGCTTTCTTCCTCTCCGACGCACACTTGCTACTGTTTTTTCTTCACCATCGTCCTGGAAGCAATAAAATTAAAGTTGAAAGGATGGCTAATTGAACATACCTTGTTCAGTACCTAAAGGACATACCTTGATAAGAAAACTGATACTTACATTGCTTATACCTCTTTCTTGTAGGGTAGTGGTTTCTTTATTGGACTCATCTTTAAGAAAAGGAAAATGTCTGCATTAACACTCTCTTAGTATAAAATTAACTTTTCAACAGTCTGGCTTATTGTCTCTGAATGTACCAGTGCTGATTAATGTACTGTTTAACAATTCAACATTATTTTATATCAGGCAAGCAGAGTTGGAGTCAGAATACCTAGCAGAAAGTACATTCGAATACAAGTCAGGACCTCCAGATTTGTACTTCAGATTTTTCACAAATAACCTATGCAATCTGAGAAAATTACTTAAATTCTTCAAGCCTCAGTTTTTATCCATAAGATAAAAGGGTCAGACCACCTGTATGGTCCCTTTCAGATCAAATGCTCTGCACCCAGAAAGAGAGGAGGGAAAGGGACATCTGCGGAGCCCTCAAACCACACCAGGACCCACAGGTCAGGATTACAGATCTCGCTGATAACTTATATAGCTCCCTCTCCATTATGATACCCCTTTGGTAGTTAGGAAAAATGAGACTCAAGTAACTTGATTTAAGTAATTTGTTCAGTCACAGGACTAATAAGTAGTGCAATAGCTAGAGTTCTCTTGACTATAAACAGTTCCATCAGAGCAATTAGAAAAGTACATATTTAAGTTATTTTAGGCTGTGTATGCCTACTCTTTATATATTTGCTTTCTGTAGAAGTTACAATTTTCTGACAATGTATCTTGGGGGAAAATGAAGTTTAGTTTAATGGACTGTTTGAAATTAGAGTTCAGGGATGCTCCCTAGACACTCGACAACCCAAAGGTACTTCTCACTGGTGGCGAGGTCCCTTTTTGCAAGTTCAGTACACTGATATAGACAGAAGAGTTATACCAAGAAGGCTTACAGCAAAGAAGCCTGTCATAACTGGTCATCATTACCCAGACTTGGAAAACTGCTGCCAAACCTCAAAACATAATCACACAGCTCAAATTACAATCCTTAAAGGGCAATCAAATTATAAAGGTTTCTTTATAATTATTTCTCGTTGTATTGATTCAAAACATTATAAAATTATGAATAAAACTGGTTAAAATCCAAACATAAGCAGAATTCCCCCTTGTAAAAAAAAATAATAAATTAACCTTAATTTTCCAAGAGACAAGAAAAACTGAAATATGATCACAAGATCACACACAGTTAACTACGTGGAAAGGTTTCTAAATTACATATTTGCTTTACCTTGGTCAGATTATGTACATACTTTCCTGATCTAATCAGCTATTTATTTTATCCAAAACAGTTGTCACATTCATCTTTTTTGCCTATGCCAACACTTTGAAACTCACCAAAAGGCCTTGTTGCCTTTTAAAAAAGAAAAAAAAAGATTTTACGAGAGAGATTGAGAGCGTGTGTGCTGAGGGCAAGGACAGAGGGAGAGGGAGAAAGAATCTCAAGCAGATTCCCTGTTGAGTGTGGAACCTGACATGGAGCTTGATCTCACAACCCTGAGATCATGCCCTAAGTCAAAATTAAGTGTCAGATGCTTAATCAACCTAGCTACAGGTGCCCCAGTCTTGCTGTTGTCATGTAGAAAAAAATTTTAACCAAGACATTAATATATACACATTGTAAAAATTCCAGAAAATTTAGGCAATGTTAACAACATGGAATGTTCCCATTATCTAACCACTCAGAGCCAATCATTGTCAACATTTTGGAGTATTTCTCTCCTTGGAATGAGGACAAAAAATAACTGAAACAGTTTTATCTCTTGCACTCTGGCTTTAGAAACTACACAGGCTGCTTTCAAAATTCTTATTTTTCTGAGAATAATAGGCTCTTGAGTAAATTCCCGACTTCCTGGTAAGAGTGCCTAGTTCCCAGGCTGATCTATTTCTCCCTTAAACATATCCAGTAAATTATAATTTGGACGCAGCTATGTCATCCCCATTTTACTTTTTGTTGCCTTTATCCTCCTCTCTGGAGGCTTCCTAGAGACTTCCAAAACCAAGAAGAGCTCAGATCACAAGAAAAGCCAATAGCTGTAGTCTCCCAGGGCTAAAAGGACAACCTTCTAATCCACTTCATGGTGAAACAATGAAACTCTAAAACCTTCCCCAATAGCCAGCTGCCCCCACCCCTTCCTTAGATCCAATGCAGAATAATGCTCTAGGTACACACCTGTCTGTGTTAATTTTGGTTTGCCGCCAGGTGGAGACTGTTCTACCTAAATTTAAACCAACAAAAAACTGAAGTCAGCAGTTAGTCATCATCACAAATAAAGTCATCTGTTCTGCAAGGCAGGTTTAGGACCTCTATTATGGAGGCAGAGTACTTGGAACCTATCTTTTGCAGCTAATTAAGAATACCAAGCAAATATAGATGCCATGTTTCTGAACACATGGTCTTTCAACAAGACAATCAGGGCTCCCACGAGCCTCTTCCCCAGCCATTCCACTGCAACCCTGGGAGGGGGCACAGGAGGTGACGCAGCCAGGCCACTGCTCATATTCCCCATGATGTCTTATGTGTCGACAAATGTGTTTGCCTATGGCGCTTTCGTTTTGCTGTCTTGTAATAATTCTATTGAGATGAGCACTATAGGTATTATTATGCTACTTTATGTCCAATAGGAGCTTTAAGAGGGTCACATGATCAGCTCGGCATCATAGTTCTGGGAGTAAGTGGCAAAGCTGAGGCTGAATCCTCATTTGCTTTTAGGACACTGGACATATATTTGTCCTTCTATTAATGCTGTCATGCAATAAAGTCTTGATACAATGATTTTTGCTGAATATACACTTCAGAGTCAAAGATAAAGTGTCACTGAGGATTTTCCTGCATTGAAATCAGTGTACGTTTTGTTATGAGAGGAACTCTACAGAGAGGAATAAGAGGAGAGTTCCATAAAGAAGTAATTACCTAAAAACCGTATAAAACAACCATCTTCTGTATTGTAATCAAGGATGACAAGAAGCGAAGTCCCTAGATAATTTTTATATAAGCAAACTCACAAGTGAGGATGGGATCAGACTGAAGACTATTTATGTAAAGACATTAGTAACTGAAATATTATTTAAATGGTTATTCAGTGTTTTATTTAAGGGATTCTTTTAATACTTTTCTAATATTTGAAAAAATAAAGTAGTGGAAAATACAAATATTGCAGTATACACTATCCAGGTCAAGAACTCCCAGAGTTCTCGTCTGTTACAATTACTTACAGTGACAATGCCAGTATCTGTTTTGCAGTCTTCTTCTAAAAAACAAAAAATAAAAATCTCATTTAGAAAATCAGTTTGAAAATGTCTTTTTTTTTTTAAAGTTGGCCCCATACCCAACATGGAGCTTGCACTCACGACTCTGAGATTAAGAACTGCACACTCTACCAGCCAGGCACCCCCTGAAAATGTCTTGTGTGTGAACCGAAAACACAACAAATACTTACTTGTTTTTAATGCTGTTTCTAAGGGGTGTTTACGAGGTCTTCCTCTTTTCCTTTTAATAATTACTGGCTGATCTTCCTAAGGGGGAAAGGGAGGGAAAAAAAGCAATAAAAATTTAGAGTTCCCTCCTCAGAGGTCTCCGATCCTGTCACTTGTATTTAAAAAAATACATGACCCCTGTGCTTCATTTCTCTCTGTGCATTCCATCACCTGACAAACACTGAGAACTGTACTGTGAATCTATGATGAGGTAATCTAAGTGAGCACTTTGTGTCCACTTTGACTTCGGCAATCGGTATGCATGCACATTTAAATTTGGATTTAGTTCTAGTCACTTGTGACCAAATGTTATCCCTTAACGAAAAATAAAGGAGGCCACTGAACTTCTTATACAGAAGTGTGAGAAAACAATAGGAACTATTAAGAAGTTGTACTGGGTAGAATGTAAGAAACAAAACTAATCAACACAGGAGAAGGGAAGGAAAAATATAACAAGATAAAAACAAGAGAGGGAGGCAAACCAGAAGACATTCTTAACTCTAGGTAACAAACTGAGGGTGGTGGGAGGGGAGGTGTGTGAGGGGATGGGGTAACTGGGGGATGGGTATTTAAGGAGGGCACTTGATGGAATGAGTGCTGGGGTTGCATGCAACTGATGAATCATAATTCTACCTCTGAAACTAATAATACATGTTAACTAACTTGAATTTAAAAATAAAATTAAAAAAAGGGTGTCAGACAAACTTGGTAATGGTTATCTAGATGTGTCTGGTGTATAGGTTGTCTCCCTTGATTTAGGGCCTGTCTCAGGCCAGTGGATTCCTCCCTGCACTGGGCTCCCTGTAAATCCCCTGAGGCAGGGAGGGGCAGGGCTGGAGGTTGGCCTGCTCCTGCTGCCTTCCAGGAATCCCCCACGGGGCCTCACAAAACTGGGTTCCACTGGGCATCAGCTGTAGGCCTTCTGCACACCCTGCTGTGCTGCACCCATTTTGTCCTGTCCACACTCCAGGGCACAGCAGCCCGATTCTCTGACCTAAACACTTGCCTGACTCGGCCATGCCCCACTGCCAGGACAGGAACGTGACTTAACAACTGAGGTACAGCTCTGGGCTTATCCTATGCAGTCTTGACAGAAATAGGTCTCAAACAAATGTACGGATGAAATGAAAATGAAGAGACCAAAATTAATCAAACTGACACTGATAAAATGCACAGTATGAAAGGGTGTCCCACTGCACTAAAAAAATGAACTACTTCAAAAGCACTTGACAAAAACTTTAGGTAATAGCACTTAATGCATTTTATTTGCCATTAGTACTTAAATATCTGAACAGGAAGATACAAAAAAGACATCCCCTACCTCCTGAGATTTCACGTTGTCATCGTCATTCTGCTCTGTCTTTTCGCCAGCAGCTTCGCTGCTGCTGTATTCGTCTGCAGAGACAGCAGAGCTCTGTTCAGGGCTGGGGACCTGAGTCAGCCACATGGCCACCACACCTGCCCAGGTGTCCTGCACGGCCCCAGACACACATGCACATGTACGTCATCGCAGGCCTATGCCACTGAAGTTAACAAGCAGGAGTCTGGCTAACTGATAAGAAGCACACTTTGGGTTAAGACCCAAATTCAAAATGATTCCCAAGCCCTGTGAGTATAAAGTACATTCTCAAGGGAGGGCAAACAAGTTGGCGAGGTTTAGGCTACGAAGCCTGGTTGAGAGGGGAGTCTCATCTCAAAACAATTCATCCAAGTCTGTATAGTATACTCACCTTTTTCATCCATGGCCCTTGAAGCAGTGCTGTTTGTCTTAGAACTTGTTTTAGATAATCCTTCCAAATCTCCAGTGTTCTCCTCCTGTGGAGAAGTTAAACAATACAAGAAGCTTCTTAACCCTGCCTCACTGGTCCTCCCCAAGGTTTTCCTTTTTATCTCAAAAACAAATTTCTAGCTGTTTTTTAATAAGTTTGTTGCAGAATTTTAAAAAGTAACTCTTTTTTGCAGCTAGTGAGGCTATACAAAGAGATACAAATTCTGAAGGTGGAACAGAATGAGATAAAACTCAACCATAAAGCAACAAGGGCACTATCTTCCTCCCTGCAAAATAGAATCGGCCTTTTCCTCCCTCATCCTGTATTTCATCTTTCTGAGAGAAACTCCAAAGAAGGAACTGATAGGAACTTGCAACAGATTTCTTTCCTTTATTGGGTGTCGGAGGAGGGGACTAGGGGGAAAGGATAAAGAGGGAAAGCACCTATGAGAATTTGAGGGTATCAGGGTAGGCTGATTTAGAGCAATGGTCTCTCAACAGTTGAATCATTCACTCTTAGTTGCAAAACAGTTTTCAGCATGAAATACCAAAATGTTGTACTTTAATACTGATATAGTATGTAAAAAACAAAACAAACCCCAACCCACACAAATTAAAATATAAAATTAGAATTGTCTTCTAAACATTTGTCTTATAAACATTGAAAACATTATCTAGATGTGATTTCTTAGTGAAAATGGTTGGTATATTTTAGTTAAATTCTGCATTAAAAAACTTTCATGATATTGAAGGGAAAATAAAAAGATACCCCTTCAATATTCCTGCCTCTCTCCAAATTAAAGAGTACTGTCTCAGGATTCAGATAGGGCAGGCGGAAGGATGGGGTTAAAATCCTGTTTCTTTCCCTCACCATGACCAATTGAAATTCATGACGATACATGACTCTCTGCTTGGTTGTTAAAAATTCTTTGACTACTTTTTATTTAGTTCATCAGTCACTGGCAGAAAACAGAGACTCTGAACTGGTTTTAGTAAGCTAGAATTCAACTGCATATATTTCTATAAGTTAACTTAAACACTTTTGGAACATGGTGGAAAAAAATAAATTAGGGAAAGACAGAGAAAAAAGATGGAACTAGTTTGGAATAGACAATGAGCAGCACTGAGTCTCAGAAATGGAAGCATGTCTAAGAAGAGCTATCTAGCAGGAAATGGAGAAATCTGGGCCTAGAGAGCAGGAACAGAAATAAAATTTGTGAGCCACTTCCCTGAGTCATCAGATGAAAATAAGACCATATGAAAAAAGGCAATGAGTGAGGCCAATCCTTGGACAACTTATATTTTAGAGGCAGGAAGTAAAGAAGAGAGAAGGCAGGTTATTAAAACTTTAACATAATATGTATCACTGTATTTTAATGTTTTGATACAAGCACATCTGTGGTAAAGCATCTGACACTTTGGAAGGAAGCACCTAGAAGCCTGAAGTCAATGACATCATTGAACAGAAACCTAAGCAACGGTTATATACAAACTGAAATTATTACACTCTCACAGTATAAAATAATAAAGTGCAGTACTTGTTTTTTTTTCCTGCAGGATCCTAAAAAATATACATTTTATAATATAATGAATATTAGAGATACATAAAGTAAAAAGAATACTAGAACGAAAAAGAATATTAAGTGTTCACAGTGATGAAATTAGGTTACCCCAAAACTTAAAATTAATACATGGAAAGAATACCTTTATATCTTGCGGTTCAGTTTCAGAACACTGCCTCTGTGCTGTTTCTATTTTGGAATCTAGGACATCTGGATTATCATCTGTAAATCAGTTTGGACAGAATCACAAAGGAATAAAAGCTAAATGAAAAATGAAATGCACAGTTCTATTTTAAGACAGTTTAAGACTTCTTTTTTAGTCTTGTGATACAGTGAAGAGAAAAGTTATTCTAAATGTACTTATGTGATTTAAGTACTAAACACTGACTGTGGCCCCTGCAAAACCAAGAAAGTAAAATATAAAAAGTAAAATAAAAAATCCACAAATGCTTAGCTGATATCAATATGCTAGAAGACTCTATGGTAAGGGCTTAGGGCATACAAAGTTCCCAGAGATCTGTTTAACTTCCCGAATGTGTTACCATCTAGGAGGTACAGCATAGTGATTGAGACCATGGGTTTAGGAATCAGATTTACTTGGTGGGAATAAAGTCATAATCTTGCCGAATCTTAATTTCTTTATTTATAAAACGGTAATAATTCCTAACTCACACAGTTATTATGAATGTGTATAAAATACATGAATAGTACCTAAAATATGAACTCAAGAATTAAAAAATAATTACATACTCCTAACCAAAAAAGGAAAGTATTTATCCTTTCTTTCTCACATATTACTTAATAAATATTTGCTACATTTGTACCTTATGCCAGGTATCAATGTATAAGTCTCTGTATCATCTGATATGGTAGCCATTAGCTAGATGTGGCTGTTGAAATTTGAGTAATTAAAATTGAATGCAATTATAAATCCAGTGTTTCATTCACACCAACCACATTTAATTGCTCAACACTCACATGTGGCTAGTGGCTATTGTACTAGACAAAAGAACATTTCCATCACCGTGGCAAATTCTGTGGGATAGCACTGTTATAGACTGTGGGAAAATCAACAGTATGAAGCACACAAGAGCTATTACATGAATTTTTATTAACATGCTTCACTAGCTCTGTGGGGCATCTGTTGATGATATAAAAAAGGAGTTAGATGGCATCTGGCTGGGTCCCAGGCACAGGTTATAGAGGGAGTGTGGGTCTGTTTGAGTTCCAGGGTTTGGGTCTTCTGCAGGTAAAAATGTAGTTTCTAAATCAACTTCAGAAACAGCCCTGGAGGGACGCCGGGGTGGCTCAGTAGGTTAAGCCTCTGCCTTCGGCTCAGGTCATGGTCTCAGGGTCCTGGGATCAAGCCCTGCATCCGGCTCTCTGCTCAGCAGGGAGTCTGCTTCCCTTCCTCTCTCTCTCTCTGCCTGCCTCTCTGCCTGTCAAATAAATAAATAAAATTAAAAAAAAAAAAAAAAAAAAGCCCTGTAGATGTCAAGCCAGTCTGGATACAAACTGGACTCCAGAGCTGTACAAGTAAGCAATTATTCCTCTCAAAAATTTTTGATATTGGCCCAATATTTTGGATGTAAAAATAATATGATCTTCCAAGATGTCTGAAAAAGGAATATATATGGTCTAAATATGTTACCCAGTTCATCTTCTGAAGAGGGGTAATGCTTCTTTCTTTTTCTTTTAGGCATCTGCCTTTCTTCCTCTTCATCCTGGAATCAAGAATGACTATATATTAACGTCAATAGAATTTGGAACCAAATCTACTAAAATGACAGTACATTTATTAGCTTTAGTCTTTGAAATAAGTTTTTTAAAAATCTAGAATAACACTTTCAGCATCTAGATTTGGATGATCCTTATTTTGTAAGGTTGAGTCTTCTTTTTTTTTTGTATTGTATTTGAATGTAAATCCATACAAAACATTAGAACATGTTTCTGGTTAGTCACTGTATTCCAACCATTTTAAAATATGTTTTAAAAAAAAAAACAAACAACATACTGCTTCTTTTCCCATCTCTGAAGTCAAGATATGTCTTACAATCAGTGGTATGTCCTAAATTAATTGGTAGTGTTCTCCTCTTTCAGTGGCCTAGCAAAGAACTGAGGAAAGACAGTGTAAGAAATAACATTTAGCATTCCTGACTGCAATGTGGACATAGTTACCAATAATTACCTACACGAGAGTATAAACAGATAAAAGTGATATGGAGAGCCACTTAATTTTTAATTCATACAAAGAACTAAGGCCTTTGTACAAAAGCACTATATACAAAACATGAATACTTGAGTTTCTTATGCAAACCCACCTCTTTAGGATTTGTTTCAACACTGTGATCTCTTAAG
Organism: Mustela putorius furo; assembly: GCF_011764305.1. Lineage (NCBI taxonomy): Eukaryota > Metazoa > Chordata > Mammalia > Carnivora > Mustelidae > Mustela > Mustela putorius. The sequence continues at coordinate 20,073,266 of NW_025421273.1, forward strand.
CCTTCTGTACTGTCTTTTCTGCCGCTGGATATCTCTGATTAATAAATACAAAAAAGAGGAAAAAAAAGCTAAGTATTTATTCATTCCAATACTTATTTTAGGGTGTGCATGGCAGCTGGAAGGACACTTTATAAGTCATTTTGACGGGGTCCTCAGAGCAACCACGTAAGCTCCGTGATTCCCATTTGAAGAATGTAAATAAATGGGTTTATGGAGGGATGAGGTCACTGGACTCTGCACAGTGACTTCACAGCCAGTTTCCTCCAGCTCATGGAGCAACACAATGTGAAGATGTATCCAAGGAAAACAAGAGGTATTATTTCATAGCTGTCAGATTAGCAAACATTCACCAGTCTGGTAAAACCAAAAAAGAGAAGGTGTGGAGTTATAACTGGTACACCACCTGGGGATAATTTGGCACATCCCTGAAGAGGTGCCCACTAACTCAGCAATTCCACACTTAAGTTCCAGGTAAATGACATATGCATTGGGAGACAGGTACAAGATCATGCACGGCAGCACTCTGAAATTGGGAAAAGTTGCAAAAGCCCAAATGTCCACCAGCAAAAGCAAAAGAGAATTACAGTGGTATATTCACACAATGGAATACCAAAGAGCAACTGAAATAAAGTAATCAGAGTTATACATATCAACATGACACAATTTGAGAGCATAATGCCAAATGAAAAAACAAGGGGGAGACAGTTTCTCTAACATGATCCCCTCTTCCTAAACTATGCGACATCAGGCTATATATTTTTTATGGAAATATATATAGCAATTGCAGAACAGTGGCTCCCTTTTGAGCAAGATAAGAGAGATTGGGATCAGTGAGGCATAAGTGATTTCAACTATATCTGTTAATATTTTTTTAAAAAGCACCTGAAGCAAATATACTACATTTTTAAAGATATGACAAAACTAGGTGATAAGTACATGACTGTTTATAATTATTGCTGCTTTACTTTGGTTTGAAATATGGTATATTATAAAAAGACTTCTTTCCCCACTCTTGGAATAAGGTATCAACAACATTCTATGTTCTTTTTGAGAGGAGAATTATTCCTGTGGAGTAGGTAGCCTCCACAGGTTTCATGGAATGAGGCCTGACTCCTAGGAGAAGATCGACATAAATGTGATACACTTGATCTACCAAATAGAGACTGCCTGTCAGAAGTAAACACAGAACTTCTACAGTACAAACCTCAGGCAGCTACACATTTGTATTCACATTGGATTAAGTCCACAGTGAAGTTACTGAGAAAGTTCTAGTAGCTATTTACATCAAGGCGCCACTTAATAGCTGCAGGACCTTGAACAAGGCAGTGGACCCCTCACACCCTTGGTTCCCCAGCTACAGAAGTAATGCTATTAATACCTACCAAATGATATGAATTAAGAGAAAATTTGTGAAGTAATTAGCACAGGGCTTGGCATATAGAAAGCATTCAGCAAATGGGAACTACAATTAAAACCAATATTAATACTATAAAATTCATTAACTTACCTTCTGTGTTAGGAGATTTGCTACAAAGTTCTTCATTTGCTCTTGAGCCCATATTTTTGGCCTAAACATACCACAGAAAAGGTTATTTATGGATAGTATCACCAAAGTCTTAAAGGCAGAAAAAACAAGTAAGAGAACTGACATAACCTGGTTGTTTATGGGAAATGTGGAAATGGGCTGGAATACATGCTCTTTTAAATTTCATCTACAAGAGGTAGAGCACAGAGAATCTTCCTTTTGAAGAAGTTTGGGTTTAACAAATTATCATCCTACTGTTTTATTCTCCTTGTTTTTAAAACAGTTATAACAAAAGTGTAAGAAATTAAAAAAAAATAAATTCTGAATTCTATGAATTTTCTTCCCATTTCATATTCTCATGACTTTTTTCTTTATTTAAAAATGCTAAAGCATCCTGTCATTTTGTCATCATCTCTCTGGCAAATCTCGTCAACTGTACTTTTATTTTTTTAACTGAGGGGAAGTCTTAGAGTTTCCTACAACATTCTAAATCCTAACTACAGAATTTCATGCATATTTGGAAAGGCCAGTGATATTCTCAGATTAGGGAAAGGCAGCTGCCAGGGTCCTCAGGGTAATGAGGTGTGGAGGAGCACTGGCTCCACATTTGGAATCCTGTTGGAGAGTAAATCTGAACCAAACCAAGTGGGTTTTTCTCTTTCCTCTTACTCAGCTGACTGTATATGAGTTTCTAGCCATAAAGCAGGATGTTTCAAGGGGTGAAGATAGCCCTCTGATGTCTGGCAGTGCACAGAGCTCCCCGGAGTTCTCTTGGGACACTAGAAATAATGTGTCTCTTTGCAATTTGCAGGCATTTTACAGAATGTTCTCTCCTGGTATCAGGTCCCCTGTGCATTAAGAAAGACATAAAATTTCTTTCAAGCACCAAAGACATTATGACAGCCACAGCTGGGAAAGAATAAGTATATGTGGCAATTAGAGTGTAGTATCTTCATAAAGGCTTTCCAGAAACACAAAAAGAACTTTAGTTCTCAAAATAAAATGTTTTGTTTATAGCACTAGGATAATTTCAGATGTTGTAATCCAATTATCAAACTTGTTACAGTAATAAAAAATAGAAAGTTCATGGTTCTTTGAAGGATTTCATTAGTAACTCCGAGGTGAGTTTCCTAGTCTGAGGTATCTGGGCCTTCTTCTGTTTCCTTAAATGTTTCACAAGTGATCTTTTTTCTTGGGGAAAACAACTAAAATTCCTAACATCAGTAAATACAATTGTACACTGGCCTGAGTATCTCAGCTGGTATGTTGCACGTGAGTGGAGAGCATACTACAAATAGCCTCCTGTCTCCTAAAGAATGCACAGACTACCTTTGCTAGATGTCCCTTTTACATTTGCTCTCAAAACACCAAGCCCCATAACAAAACTCAAACCATTATGGTGACTTACATTATTAAGTGATTCATTCACCAAGAAAGGCTCCCTCTGTAGTTCGGCTGTTCGAAAACAAAAATGAGAAATAACGAAACTGAATATTGTTTCTGAACCACAGAGAATAAACTTAGAATTTTTTATCTTAGAATTTTTTTTTTTTAAAGATTTTATTTATTTATTTGACAGAGAGAAATTACAAGTACACTGAGAGGCAGGCAGAGAGAAAGAGAGAAGGAAGCAGGCTCCCTGCTGAGCAGAGAGCCTGACGCGGGACTCGATCCCAGGACCCTGAGATCATGACCTGAGCCGAAGGCAGCGGCTTAAGCCACTGAGCCACCCAGGCACCCCTTATCTTAGAATTTTTTAAGGTAAAGCAGGACTATGTCGCTATTGCCTAGCTGCCTTGTGAACTATTAAATTCTGACCAATTATTTTCTATAAACTGTGCCTGCCATTATTCCAGAAAAACAACAGAAATTAATGTTAACTGCATTTTTATAATAATGGCAATGGTCCATTAAATCCCTGCACCTATTTAACTATGTTGATCAAATGAAGCTTAGGAGAAAGGTAGACCTTTGCTGTAACTGTTCCGCAGCAAAGTGACACTTGTTCATTTAAAAATAATGCCATCAAGTGAAAAGTTAGATTCTATTCCTTCAAACAGCATTGGTCTATTTATATTCTCTGGAAACTTGAAGTACGAGGTCTACTGTTTCTACTCAACAATGACAGAACGCACATTTTTCTTTTAAACAACTTCCTTTTACGTAAGTACATCCCTTATTGAATCGTACCTAAACACAGTGAAGTCATCTGGAATAAACTGTGGGAACAAAGGACTTCAGAATCCAAAAATGCTACCTTCTTGACAATTAACAAATGGGATTATTAATTATTTGTACCTTTTAAAATAAAGATTTTATTTATTTATTTGAGAGCTTGTGTGTGTGGGGGACGGGACAGAGGGAAAAGCAGACTCCTGCTGAGCAAGAAGCTGGATGTGGGGCTCCATCGCAGGACCCTGGGATCATGACCTGAGCCGAAGGCAGACGCTTAACTAAGCCACTTAGGTGCTCAATTATTTGTACTTTAACACATATATACAAGTTTTAATTAATATATCTAGGTTTTGAATAAATCTGTCATCATTTCGGTTTTAACACATCAGCATGAATGGTTTCTCAGGCCTTGGGGTGGTCTTCCAGGACTGCCTGATACTTCTGTTTATAAGGCTTTTGAGATCACATACTTTGAAGGTCACTCCTTCAGATGGTTTTGCCTTAGAAGGTCCCTGCCCTGATCACCCCAGATAGTCCTGGGTGAGGATTTATACACACTACTCCTTACACATTGCCCTTCCCTTTGCTGTGTCCACCTAATGCAAACCTATTCATGCCTCCATATCTGGTTCCAACTTAGGGGGAGTGACGAGTGTTATGAAAATTCAAAACTTACATATTCTTTGAGCCTTCAATTCTCTTTCATGGAAATACTTAGGGAAACATGTAACTACACACATATGAAAGTTCATTGCAGCTTTATTTATAATAGTAAATACTATAAAACGAGACCACTGAAGATCTAACAAGTGGGAAAAGGCGTTACAGACTACTTTCAGCTGTTAAAACAAATGAAGTCAATCTGTATACACTAAGTAAAAAAAAAAAAAAGGAAATTAGAAAACACTACAAATACTATGATTACATTTTTGTTTGAATATAGGGTTGTATTTAAGGAGGGTATCATGAGAAGTGGGAAAACGATTATGCGCTTCTATGTGTCTTACTTTCTATAATTAAAGGGGAGAGAGAGATTGGTTAAGTTTAAACCTTGCCCTCCCCAAAGCCCTCCCCAGCAAAGCTGACCCCACCAGACACGAACGTATCTTTATTACAGAGAGCACCTTTCTCCCGGCATGTTATTTCTGCAAACTCCCTGAGCGCAGACAGGGACTTCATTCTCTACCTCAATTTCCCTTACCTTGCTTACCAATGTTTGTTGGGGGAATAATTTAAAGAACCAAGGTCATCACATTGTAAACATATAGTTGCTCTCCTAGCACCTTCCCTAAGAACTTGGATTGTGGTCTGGGGTACAATGTGTTTCCAGGGATACCAGCTCTACTCTCACCCCAGAAACAGAGCACTTGATTTACTTTTAATCAACCAGCAAGTATGTTCATCTGGCCAAAGTAATTAGTTTAGGATGGACAAAGGTACCTAAGCTGAATCAGAATAAGTCTTGGGATTTTGGCCAGGAATGAGAGGACAAAGATATTTCTCTAGAGACTTACAAATGAGAAAGCAATTACCTCAACTGGGGTCTAAGGGAAAGGGAAGAAAATTGGGTCTTTGCAAGATGGGTCTTTGGGGACATCACCATGCTCTTGGATCATGCTCTGGCTGAACTTTGCAATTTTGTGAATAATATTATGAACTGGATGTTTGAGTCCCCCCAAAATTCATATATTGAAACCCTAAGTTCCTAGTGTGATAGTATTTGGAGGCGGGGCCTTTGGGATGTTTAAGTATCATGAGGGTGGAACATTGTGCTGGGATTAGTGTCTTTATGGAAATAAGGAGAGGAGATCTCTTTCTCTACATGCATACATGCGAAAATATAACCAAAAAGAGATTCCTTACCAAGAACCTGACCATGCTGGCACCCTGAACTTAGACCTCCAGGCTCCAGAACCAAGGGAAAGAAGTATTTGGTGCTTAAGCACTTAGTCTATGGAATTCTGTTCTAAGAGCCTAAACTGCCTAAGATGGTGAGCTAATACATTTCCTGTAAACATTTGCAGGTTTTTTTGTGACTTGCAACTAAAATCACCCTGACTGCTCTACGCAGCTTGCATGGACATTTTAACATGGGTTGGGGGGAGAAAGAAATAGCATAAATTTGGTGACAGGCTCTAAAGTTGCTTTTACTTTCCCCCACTAGTTAACATGCAGATCAGAAGAGACAATACCATAATGACTAGAAAACAAACCAGAAATAATTGTCCATTGTCACAATTCTCATTTCTATTTCCCTAACCCAGTGGTTCTCAAAGTGTGGTCCAAAGACCCCTGGGGCTCCTGAAATCATCGTTCAAGGGCTCCACGAGGTCCACACCACTGTCAAAATACTAAGATGTTATTCGTCTTTTAAATTCATGAGTACACAATGCAATTTTCCAGAGGCCATGTGATGTTCCCAGAATTATCTGAAAAGGCTATTAAAATCAACCATGTTAAGTGTGATGTTGAATTTTCTTCATATACTTCAACCAAGGCAACAACAGCAACATATTGAATATAGGAACAGCACGAGTAACCAGCTGCCTTCTATTATGCTAGATTTAAAGAGATTTGCGAAAATGCAAAACCATGTCGCTTTTCTTACTGCATTTTGTCATTTGGGAAAATCTGCTACTTTTCATGAAAAACAGTGTTATTTATGTTAACCTACAGTGAGTTAATTATATTGGATGGATATGTATATTATAACCTTCTCAGTTTTAGTTTGTTATTTGGTAAATGTCAACAAGTATAATCCACATAACGAAAATTCTCTAGGATCCTCAATAATTTTTAAGAGTATAAAGTGGTCCTGAGTTTGGGAGCTGCTGCCTTAAGAGACTTTCTCCTAGAAAACATGAAGTAGACACTGAAGACAGCGCAGAGACTGGGAAGAGCCTGTACAAACTGGTAGCAGCGTCAGTGGTCATTGGGGCCCAGCTAGAGTCCAAAGGCCAACAGGCAGAGGTGTGAATGGGTGCATGGGCTGTAAGCTAGCTTTTGGAAAGGAGGTGTGACAGCACCTGGAAGGGCAGGAAGGTGCATGGAGACACATTTTGGGGAAGGAGCTCAAGAGTCTGCTTCAAAGCAACTTGCTTTCTGCTGTACTTATTTGGAAATAAGAGATTTACACATTACCTTACATAAAACTGACTGATAACTGATGAGAAAAAGTATATGCTAAAAATAAAATAGTAAAGAATCCTTTCCAGCCTATTTTAAAAAGTGAGAGGCAAATTCACATAGCCTGTCAGGTTTTTATTATGAATCAGCTATTATTTTATTTTTTTTTTTAAGATTCATTTATTTGAGAGAGAGCAGAGCGAGTGAGAGAGAACATGAGTGGAGAAGAGGGGCACAGGGAGAAGGAGAAACAGACTCCCCACTGAGCAGAGAGTCTGATGAAGGATTTGGTCTCAGGACCCTGAGATCATGACCTGAGCCAAAGGCAGATGCTTCACTGACTGTGCTACCCAGGCACCTCTCAGCTATTGATTTTAAGCTGTTAACGAAAGATAAAACCATAGGCCAGGAAATTAATGTGAACCACTGCGGAAAGGAGCTTACTTACCTACTCCACTTGGCTTTCTCCCACATGGACTTGCTGGTGCTGTTACAATTTCATGGTTTTTTTCTTCCTCTGATGGTACAAATGTCTAAAAAGACCAAAGCACCATAAAAAACTAAGTTAACTGAGGTTTTTAGAACAAGAAGTCATGACTAACCTAAACTTAATTAAAACATCTAGCATATTGTAACAACATAAAAGACTACTTTCAAGTCTGTGCAAAATTGAAAATGAATACATGCCAACTTTCTAAAACAAAAAACAAATCAATCTAATCTCATATTTCATCCATCAATGGTTCTCCCATTGCTTTAAAAGTTAAACTCCAAATCAGTAACGACACACATGATCTTCATTAATCATGTCCCTTCCCTCATCAGGTCTGCATTTGTCCACACAATGCAGTTATCGCTGCAGTGCCCATGGCTCACAATTGGCCCTCCTGCTCTGTGTCTAGAACATGCACCTTTGCCTGCAAGGCTCTTTTTGTTTCTTTCTCCTCTGGTAAACTTCTACTCTACTTGTAAAACCCCACTCTAATATCTTCCTTGCAAACCCTCCTGTCTGTGTACCCATGGCTCTGGCTAGTAAGTGGAGTCTCCTCTGCATGTACATTGCTACCTTGTCTCTCATATACTCAAGAGGGTGCCATGAAGTCAGGCTGCAAAGGGGGTGTGGAGATTCAAGTTATATTTTGGAAATAGATCGGGCAAGAACTGGCAATGGATTAAATATGGGGTGACAAGAAGAGACTGAACTTGACTCCTGCTGTCTGGTTTGAGAAAATAGAAATATGATGGCACTATTTACCGAGATTGTTGAGGTTTTTAGCTTTCCTGCCTCATGATATGACAGAAACAATGTGTAAGTGTATTAAGTACACTGGCAGCAGGAGCCACATGATACTTAAGGACACATACATCTGCGTGCAGTCAAATGGCACTCATATGACCTATAGCTCAGCATAACTGGACTATCAGCCATACCTCAGTTTTCAAGGTGCCTTTCAGTGCTCGTCCTCCCAGAACATTCGGTGGAGATTCTTCATTGCCTAATGAAATTCAGACCATTAAACCAATTAAAGAATTTGCTTACAAAATACACGCTGAATTAAAAGGTAACAGGATGCTATTATCTAGCATGCCATGACCCCTTCCTCTGCTGTTTTATTTTGCCATCAGTAGAAAACAATAAAAGGAATATGGATGAAAAATCTTGGATGAAAGGCAGGGGTCATTTACTCATTTTGGGGAGTGAAATTGTTTCTTGCTGTTAAGACGGCGGCCCAGAAAGAATAACAAAAGACTATTTCTGGAGACATCACATTTCCAAATATTTTTCTACAGTGTTCTGTATCAAGTTTGGCCCTAAAAGAAAATATTCTGGGCCACTGATATATATTCTCAACAAAGAAAATGTTTATGAACAGACTCACTTTGTTGCTTCACTCTGACACAGCAAAGCTGAAAATCAAATTAGGAAGCTGTGAGGCAGACAAAAGGAAAATGGCATTTCCTCTGGTGGAGACTCAATCCTATCCCTGTTGTAGTCCTTTCTTTCTCTCTCCCTTGTCCCTCTGTGACTGTGGCTTCCAGTTCTTTCACCCACCCATACAGAAGCCTCCAGGGAAAAATCCTTCTTTTCTCTAAGAGGCTGCAGGCTTTTCCTTGGTAAAAACTCTTCTGTTTTTTGCTCCTTCACAGAAACAAAGGTGGGGAGGGGAAGGAGTAACAGACTGTAGCAAGGGTTAAGTCATAAAAATCTGCAAAGCATTCAATTTACCCAGGCTAAATTCAATGGAAAAATTTCAAGTTATTTCAACCCTTGGAATACTTTCTTAAGTCCCTATAATGAACAGGACTCAATCTACTGGCCTCAGCTTCCTGAGGCTGTATTTGATGACATTCAAGGTCTGTTCCAGTTTAAAAGTCCAGGACACCAAAATTTATACAGCCAGAGTAGAAAAGTCAACATCCCTGACCCTTCAAGTCTAGCCCATGATGTCCCTCTGAGTTCTCAAAGATTCTAAGCACCTGCCACCAGAGTGTCACTACCTACTTAAAATACAAGGCTGGATTCACAGCTGTTCCCCATTTTGAAGAGTTACCTTTGCATTCCCAGAGCCTAGCACAATAGTAGCTGGCCCTACTGTGTGTATGGCATAGTGAATGACTGAGCCCCAAAGCTTACCCCTTTGAAAGTTATCAAGTATGTCTAGCAAGATTGACACTCTTTGAAGCCTGTCAGGAGGAAACATTTTTCTTTTCTTTCAAATTTCAAATCAGAACTCATTTTACCTGAACATAAAACTCAGTTAAAAAAAAAAAAAAAAAGTGCTTCCCTGATTTTAAGTAGCCAGCTGAACTAAACTGACATATACCACAAGACAATAGGACATCAGATGAAGGCTGGAATGGTGTTTATAACTATTGTCCCCATCTTACACAACAGAAAACTGAAGTTCTGAGGTAATTTTTTTCTAACAGGCCCGAAGGACTATGCAAGTTATTTAAACAATCAGAACCCATTTCCTCATTTGTAAAATGAGGATGATAAAAAAATACTCATTTCGCAGGGCTGTTGTAAGGTAGTGTTCATTTTGACTCACAAGAAACCTGAGGGTCAAAGGTTTAGCAACTTGCACATAGCTAGCTGGCTGCCTTCCCCTCCCCCAGCTTCCTGACTCTGCTCTCCTAGCACAGGAAAAATGGGTCTAAGGTTTTCAGTTTTTAAACTCAAGTTTCTAAGCCCAATCTTCCCATTTGAGAAGTTATTTTGTGACATTCTGGAATCAAAATCCTCTTTTGGAAGGCTGTTTAAAATGTACTCTACAAGCAATCATTTTTGTTAAGATGTTAAAATGTACAATTACAGAGATTCTCACCTATGTCATGCAAATTTTCTTCAGGAGGAACCTTGAGGTCTACCTCCTCCTGGGATGATTTCCTCATGCCATTACCATCTCTTGTTTTCTCAATGGACCCTTGAACCAGCCGTTTGCCATTGTTATCACCCTTTACAGTCAAGCCGTGGTCATAGTTTGGAGCAGACAGAGCTACATTGTAGGCAGCTGGAAGGACTAGCGCGTGGCAAGGGCCAATTTCTGATTCTTGGCCATTAATACATTCAGTGGTAGTGTTCACGGGGGCCGTGGGCCAGGACTGCTCAGGGGAGGACGGCTCCACCGCAGTGTCTCTGGCAGGCAGCACGTCATCTGTGTTCTTAGCACCAGGACTTACTGCTGGCAAGCAGCAGATCCCGAGAGAGGGGTCCTCAGTTGTTGGCCCCGCCCTTTGCTCTGGTCCCGCCAGATTCTCAGATGAGTCCACTCCCCTCCGCAGATCCCTTCCTGCCCAACAGGTGCTATGGCCTGCGGCAGCCACCTCCTGGCTCCCCTGTCTTCTCGGAACAGAGCTCAGCCACACACTCCTCTCTGCCGCATTTATGAGGCCCAACTTGCTCTCACTCTGTCCCTTCCTCACTAGTGGCACCTCGCAGGAACCGTCCCGCCTGCACCCCTCCTCCGATGCTTGTGCAGCCCCTGGCGGGCCGCCCGCAGCAGAAGGCTCATAGACTGCCACCCTGCTGCTCCCGTCCTCGATGCCCGCGGCTCTGCCCCCTGCTGGCGGCCCAGGGTGCGGACAGCTGTTTGCGCACATCAGGCGGGGCCTCGGGGCCTCACCCTTGCTCATCCTGTGAGCCGACAGTTGCGCTTTCTCATCCACGCTACTTGCAGTCCGTGGGTTCTCATCCAGCCTGTCAAGGCCGGCCGGCGCCAGCACGCACTCAGCAGTGCTGGTGGAGATGATGGCGGCGTCACTCAAATCTTCCATCCTTGCCGTGCCAGGTGGCTCGTCGTCCTGCGGGAGAGCGCCCATCATGACTGCTTCTCGGCCTTCAGAGGTGCTTGTGGAAATCATGGTGGTGTCGCTGATCTCCTCTGCTCGGGTAACGGAGGGCTGGACTTCCTCCTGTGGGGCGGCGCTGGACACGGGGCCCTCGCAGTCTTCTCCCGAGCTGGTGGAGATGATGGCGCTCCCATCTTTCTCTTCCAGACCCACAGTGGTGGGTCGCACCTTTTCGCTTTCTGCGAGGACGCCAGAAATAGAAGCCTCGCACTCCTCTGCTATGCTGGTGGAGATGAGTGCGCATTCGTCTTTCTCCTCCTTGCTAGTTGAGGCAAGAGGGCTCTCAACCGCTGTGGCCGCACTGGGCATGGGCCCCTCGAAGTCGTCGGTGCTCACTAGGCCGGAGTCCTGAGCTCCTTCTTCCATGGTGGCCACTGGCTGCTGACTTTCTGCACATGTGATGGTTGTGGCACTGGAAATGGGCACTTCGAACTCCTCCCCTATGCTCGTGGAAATCATGGCACACTCATCTTTCTCTTCATTTCTCATAGCAGGGAGCTGGCTCTCATCTCCTGACACTGCACTGGGCATGGGGGCCTCAAATTCCTCCATGCTTAGTCTGGTGCCTTCCTTATTTTCTTCGGTTCTCAGCACACTTGAATGACCTTCTTCCACGCCTGTAACTGTGCTTAACTGAGTGCTGTAGTCATGCGTGGTACTGGTGGAAATCATCAAGCCTTTGCCTGGACTTTTACCCCCAGCTAAGCAAGTCTGGTTGGTAACACTGTCACTGGCTGTACTAGCCATAAGGCCATCGCATTCTTCATTGTCCACTGAGGTGATGATACCTTCGTCTTCTTTTCCACTGGGTGATGTGTGACCAGCTTCACATTCTGGGACTGCCCTGGATGCAAGCACCTTGTAGCTGCCCCCCACCAGGCCGGTGGAAATTGTGGTATCATCAACTTTTTCTTTTCTGGTGAGCAAACTGTCACTCTGACCTGAAGCTGCACTAGTCATGGGACCCTCAACACCTTCGGGAACTGGTGCCACTTCACCTTTCCCTGAGGCCACGCTGGTTACACTGCTTTCTACAATCCCTTTTGCACTGAAGCAGATCTCCCTATGTTTCATGCCTTTCTCTGCACCACTCATGCTGTCAACATTGCTCTCGTTGGCATTGGTGATGGTGGCTCCAGCCTCTGCTCCCACGTGCCCTGCTGCAGTACCAATCTGACTGTCACCTTCTTCGGCACTTCCACAAATTGATACCCCTTCACTCTCCTCCTCTGTCCCAGTGCAAGTGGATGCATGCCCAATTTCATTTCCCCTTCCAGTACTGGTCACTACCCCTTCACCTTCCTCATCCTCCTCTTTTGCACCGGTGCTGGTTACAATTCCTTCATCATCACAAGGCCCAGCAGCGACGGATGGTATGTTAGTGGCTTCTTTGGCTACTGTACTGTCCATTGCACTCTCTCCGTTGTCTTCTGATTCAGAACTTAGAGGAAAGCCCTCACTGCCCTCTTCTGAACCTGTGCAGCTCCCCAACCCCTCTCCATCTTCTTCTGTTATCCCTGTGCTGGTGACGGCACTTTCGCCTTCTGCCCCGTCATTCACAGAAGCATTTCCTTCCTGGGGGGCACTGGTTCCTGGTGGTGTGTCATTACTGACAAGGGCCACAGCTGCGCCTGTAACCACATGCTCTTCCTGTCGTTTGGCGCCTGTTACTGGGCACATAATAGAAGTAGCACTTCTCCTTTCTGCTCCAGTACATGTCACAGTTCCCTCAGTTTCTTTTTTGGGGCCCATTCTCGTCATATTTCTCTGGAATCCATCCACCTCTTCACTGCTTAAGGAGCCCTCCCTTATTTCTGTCCCAGCACTTGTCACCGCACCATCACTTTCAACCTCACTAATAAAGGTAACAGTTCCTTCAGCCATTTCTGAGTCTGTACGTGAAGAACCATCACATTTTTCTTCAGAGCCGGCACTGGTGACAGCGTCATCCTTCTCTTCTGTCACACCACTGTTGACATCATCTTCAACCGTAACTTCGTGAGCAGTCACGGGGCCCATTGCTCTCTCTTCAGATTCAGCCATAGCACACTCTCCACTTTCTCCCTCCTTGGTGCTTGTAAGGAAGGTTTCACTTTCAGCAAATCCTTCTGTGACAACGCTGCCGCCTTCTTCTGCTGCAGCAAAAACTGTGTATTCACTGGCTTCTGCCCCAGTGTGAAGAGGATTGTTTTTAGAGCATGCACCTGTTATGAAGCCTTCATCTGCCTCAATGCTTGTGCAGGGCACAGCCACCTCACCCTCTCCTGTTTCTGAGGAAGTGGTCGTGGCATCCCCTGCCTTTACTGTATTTAGGGGAACACCTTCATCTTTCCTTGCAGTGCTAGTGGCAAAAGAAGTCTTTTCTGCTCTGCCAGACCCGGTTGTGCCATCAGCAGTTTCTCCATTCCTTTGCTGTAAAACTGAGGAAGCAGCGTTATTTCCAGCACTGGTGTCGACCTCGCTACTTTCAGTCCTTCCTTCAAACACAACTGATTTGTTTTCCATTTCACCTGGGCCACTACTACACTTAAGTTTGACGGTCTCAGCATCTTTTTCTGTTCTCATGCCTACCACAGGGTCAACAGTGATGCCATGCTTTTTGCCATTTTCTAGTACCACTCTTGTTGTCTCCTTTGAACTGGGCTCTGTGTTGAAGTCATTTTCTTTTCTGGCCATGTCCATAAAGCTGCCTTCTTTGTGAGCATTCTCATTTTCTGTATTGACATCCATTAACTTGCTACCAACAGGCACAATTACTTTTCCTTGTTTAGTGTGCAGCACAGCAGGCTGGAAACCTTCTGGAATGTGTCTTCTGCTATCCATGCTTGCTTTTGCCAGTGTATCTACTGTGGAAACTGCCCCACTTTCTTTGCTGTCACTTGTCCTAGGGACTTCTGATTCCCTAAGAGTCAAACTTTGGTTAGGAATATCAGAGTGCTCTACAAGGGAAGTGCTTGCTGTGCCACCTTCCAAAACAGTCCTTTTGTCAATCAAAGGACTTACATCTGCATCACAAGATTCCTTCTGAGGGATCACAGTTACTGAACTTAAGGACGGTGAAGGATCTAAATTTGGGGAATGCTCATGATCAGCATTTCCTTGAGCAACATGTTCTTCAGTGAGTGTGGTTGTGTTTTTCAAATTCTTCTGTGTCCTATCATTTTCTGATGGGGCTCGTGACAATAGTCTATGACTAGTTTCAGAGTCTGTATTTGTTTCATGAGTTCCCTGTTGAATGGGTTCTTTTTCCCCAGGGTTCAGTTTGGACACAGCACTTTGGATATGCACTTTCTTGGTAAGGGTGCCTTTATGGTCAGTGTGCTTTTCAGAATTACCAGTAACTCCTGTTCCACGTCCTGATTTATAGGCTGGAGCTGGTGTTTTTGAATCTACTGTGGAAGTTCTTAATTCATCCTTTAGAACGATATTGGTTTTTTGTTTCATAACATTTTCAGAGTCACTGCCTTGCTGAGAACTATTACTGCTGCCATCTTGGGTTTTAGATACTTCAAATACATTTTCAACAGATGGCTCAGAATCAATTTCCATTGGCTCTTGTTCAGGCATTACTGTGGTATCACTGCTCTTTTTTGGTTTCTGAACAGAGGAACTATTGGGAGTGCTCAAGGAGTTTGCTGCTGGTTTTTCTTCTCCTTTGGTCATTTCTTGGGATAAGCTTCCTCTTCGGTTTTCACACAACCTTCTACTTAATTTCTTTTCCAAAACTGAACTATTCCCTCTGGCCTTTTCATGATTACTGTCAACTTCTTTACCATCCTTGTCATCTGATTTATTTTCTTCCTTCCTTTTCATTTCCTTACTACCATGCTTTAAGGTTCTGCTTTTGTGCCCATCTGATAACTTTCTCTCGGGTCTGGAGGAGCCTGAATCCTTATCAGCTTTGTATTTCTCCTTTGCTAATGGTAACTTGGTTCTGTGACTAGAATCCTTCTGTGTACCATGTGCTGAGGAAGCAGCACTGTCCAATACAACTTCGACACCAATTTCCTCAGAAGGTTTGTCTTCAACTTTAGACTTCCGCTGTCTATCTGTGTCAATTTCTTCTGTGTTCTTCTCCTTATCTGGTTTTGGAGTGGCCACCTGTTTTGTGACACTTTCTTGTAATTCCGTTTCAACTACTTTTAACTGTTTGCCTTGACTTTTTGGTTTAGACTTTAGCATAAGTTTCTCTTCTAGTAAGCTCTTTGTTCTTCGCTTCTCCTTGTGAACCACCTCTTCTGGTTTTGAATTACTATCTAAATTAGTTGAGTCTGTATCACACTTATCCTCTGAATAACTTTCACTTCTTCTCTGTAATGCAATTCCATGTTGCTTAGAACTCAGAGAATCTTTCTGAATTTTAGAATCACTTGATCTTCTTGATTTGTGCTCTGCCTTAGTCTTTTCGGCTGATAGGTGCCTCTCTTTTTTGTTGTTTTCTTTACGAACATTCTCATCTGTTTTTATAATATATTCAGAAACTGGCTTTCCATCTTTGCCCAAAATTGATAACTTCCTTTCATTCTTATGTTTACTTTTTCGTTCCGTTTTTTCATCTGAAGAAAGTTTCGTTTGTTGATTTTGCTTTTGGATATTTTCATCCATTTTTAAACCTTTCTCTGAAGAATGAAGCTCAGTCTCATCACCTGTTTTATGCATACAGTCACCTTTATATTTATGTTTTGTTGATAATTTGTCTTCTGACAGAGTCTTGTCTTTTTCAGGCTTTTCCTTGGAAGATTTTGTCTCTTTCTTAGGTAGGCTTTTCACATGTACTGTTTCAGAATCGTCTTTTTTTAGATGCTTTTCATTTTTAAGTGTGCTTTTCTGTTTCTGGGGCTCTTCTGTGCCAATTTCCGACCGTTCTGCTTGCCTTTTCCCATCTCTTGTATCAGGCTCTTCTTGTGCCCCTTCCACCACAACAGGGGTAGATGTGCGTCTTTTATGTTCTCTTTCTATTTTGGATTCATTTTTGTTTTCATCAGCTGAATGCAAAGATTCTGAAAGTCTCCGGGCAGGTTTACTTGGTTCACTTTTTGCATGAACATGCTTCAGATCCTTTGAAGAAGATACCTTTTCCTTTTCACAATGCTGTAAGAAAATAAAAGTTAAAATATGAGCAATACTAAAATCGACCTTTATATTTAAACTTAACATTTGGGTACACTGGATATGCTGAATGTTGTCATGTATGACATGTCACTTAATCTCAGCCAGCAGCCTGTGGTAGGTATGGGTGACCTCATTTTATGCACCAGGAAACTGAAGGTCAGAGTGGCTCCATAACTTGATACCCAGGCAACAAGTTGAGAGGATTTCATTCTCAGTTGGGGACTCTTCCCACTATATCACAGACATCTGTGCACAATTAATTATTTCTCCTAAGATGGGTCCATGCATTTGGGAGGCCTTTAACTTTAAATTACTAAAGCTCACTAATACCCAGTAGCCATTAATAAATATAAGCTGCACAAATGACAGTCTGATATTTTTAGTCCCAAAGCATATCTGACAATGAAAATAATTAAAAATATTATACTGAAATAAATAAAAGTTTCCTAACATTTTAATTTAGGAGCCTGAATTATTTATGGAAACCTCATGAATCCAGGCTACTTGTAGGGCATTTTACTTAGGAAGTTTCAAATGCACATGATAACTCACTGTAACACTAACCATATCACATATAAAGCATGTGTATGGTTTTTTCTTTTTTAAATATTTTATTTATTTATTTGACAGACAGAGACCACAAGTAGGCAGAGAGCCCGATGCAGGGCTTGATCCCAGAATCCTGGGATCATGACCTGAGCCAAAGGCAGAGGCTTTAACCCACTGAGCCACCCAGGTGCCCCAAGCATGTGTATGTTTATATAACCAAAGGAAGACACTGATGGACGAGCACATCTGACCTTCCTTCCAGCCCCAAGGCATGGCACTGAGGAGATTATTAGTATTAATGAATGAAATATACTTTAGTACAGTCTCACTATTACCTGTAATTATTCTTATTCAAATAATGGGGTGAAGTTCTCAGAAAGATTTCTGTGTTTCTGGGTCAGTTTATCAATGTACTGTCTTAGCATTTAACACAAAGATTAATGAAATTCTACTAACTCAGGGAGTAGGGCATAGTGAAATCTTTAAAAAAACACTTTAAAATTCATCAAAGAAAGAACAGGGATTTTATCAACCTAATTTTATAGTAGTTCCAACCAATTAACATGAATAAAATTTTATGAGATACTTTTTCAAAGAAATTTATCACAAAATTAAGCTAAATATTTAAAAATACGCCGTTAATACATCAGGATATACTCATAAATATATCTGTAATTTCTAAATAAAGAAATGAAGATTATTTATTGGCTACGAACAAATAATCTTTATTAGTTTTCCCTAACATAGTTAGGGTTTAGGGGCACCTGGCTGGCTCAGTTGGCAGAGCATATGACTCTTGATTTCAGGGTCATGAGTCTGAGCCCCATGTTAGGTGTGGAGCTTGCTCAAAAAAAAAAAAAAAGAAAAAGAAAAAGAAAAAAGTTTGGCTTCAGAATTATAAATATGGCAGGGCAAATAAGAATTTAAATCCAGTGAAAGTAAAAGTTTATCCCAAGAAAATAATCCAAACATTCATTGAACATAATTTTTACTATTTCAATTGATCAGATCTTGTAAGTAATCTAAGTGTTCAACTCTAAGGAAATGCTTAAATCATGGTATGTCTATTCAATCAAACACTAGGCAATCGTTAAATATAAGTTAGAAGCCTACAAAGAAACATGAGATGAGTAAGAAGGAATGTTAAAATCATTTTGCAAGATTATATCCACTCTACAAAATTACATACATTTATGGATGAAGAGTGTGTGAGAATGAAATGGATGGTCCGCTACGGTGGAGGGATTTTAGAGCCCTCCCTTTTCTTTCTTTCTTTTTTTTTTTTTTAAAGATTTTATTTATTTATTTGAGAAAGAGAGAGTGAGCAAGAGAGAGGGAGCATGAGTAGAGGGAGGGGTAGAGGGAGAATACTCCCCACTTAGCAGGGATCCCAATGTGGGGCTGATATTGGAACTCAGATCATGACCTGGGTGGAAGGTAGACGTTTAACCTATGAAGCCACCCAGGCGCCACCCCCCCCACCCTTTTTCTTATTATCATTACTGGCAATTTTGTTATTGTCAGTATAAGAAATAGTGGTGGGGGGTTAGGGGGTGAGGGAAAGGAAAGTAGGAAAAAGTAGCTGTTAACTAAATAAAAGATTACATGAATCAACTAGTTAAAATGAGGAATTTAGGCCATAATAGAATGGGAGTTCAAGAATGCTAAAGATGAGGGATTTTTTATTTAACTTGGAAAAGAGCAAATTGAATTTCTAAGTTTTACTCCAAAGGACTGAATGGCCTATATCTAACAAAAGAGAATTTAAAATAGGCTTTATTAATTAAGACACACCTCACTTGTCTTGAGAGTTTCTTTTGAATCTTCTTCAGACTGTGGTTTCTTTTTAGAATTCTCTTCAACATTCCTAAGTGAGAGGGAAGAGTCATACATTAACTTGATTTGAATCAAATATAAGTTTTTCTCAGAAGGTTTAAAAAAAAAAAAAAGCTTCATTTTTCTTTATTATAAACACTTGATCCATAAAGGAAGCCTCCTTGCATTTCAGTTTAATTCCTATCTCAGTCAACAGAAGCAAATATAATCCCCACTGTGAGTAACTTACTCTTGGCACTAAAGTTAAGTATACTTGAAAAAAAATTCCTAAATTTGTTGCTTGAAAATGAATACCTGATTGGCTATAATTAGATTTCAAACGTCTTACTGTCTTTTGAGTAAATATGGTAGTCGTATTTATTCAGATCAATAGTAATGAGGTACAGTAAGAAAACTGAGAGCAGACTCCTCTGAGTTCTGCAGATTATTGATTCTGCTACCTTGAAGTCTGTGATAAATGTCCATAATTGCAACCTGGTCATAGCTTATGGCTCCAAGGACTTCAGAGTCACATTGAGAGTCTCTTCAGCTTTCTAATTCTTACAGAATTAACTATGATAACACAAAGATAAGTAAGAATTTGGTTCAGCCCTCTGGATTATGGGGAGATGCATGAATACTAGCAAGCCTGGAAAATGCATGCAGTCACTGTAAATAAGAGGTTATTGAATGTCCACAGTGGAGATATTTCCTGAGATTCTAGAGGGGCTATGAACTCTGAAATTCTAGAAACAACTGTTTATGCATGTGCGTTTTTCTGGGGACCACCCTCCAAAAATGATTTAGAAACACTATTTTGAAATATAGATATTAACACAATGAATTATGCGACAAGAAGTGAAACACTATGGTTTTCATAAACATGTGATAAAGACACACACATTCAAGGTATGGCTCTTTATTAACCCTATCAATGCCTCTCTTCTGAAAGCATGCTGGGGGAATGTTACCATAGGAATGCTGCCAGATAAAATATGTACCTCGAATCTTTCTTTCTTTTTTTGCTTAAGGCTACTTTTTTCTCTAAAACTTTCCGTTCTTTAAGGACTTCTTTAATTCTGGGGGTTTTAGGTTCCACACTCTTTGCTGATGATTCTTCTAAATCCACACTATTTTTGCCTAGGAAAGAAATAATCAATAAACTACATTTCAGAACAGAGTTTATAAACAACATTAGTATTTCTTTTTCATTAAGATTTTCTAATTACTGTAAAAATGCTAGATAGCTTTAATATCCTTAAGTTGTGCTGGGATAAAAAAAATATTTTAGATGGAGGAGCCATACTTTTTTAATTGCAAGTGTATATATGTTTTTGTATATTATATAGGATCACTGCCCAGAGTAAGTTCAGTTTGGGTCAATGAAATACTCCAGATAAATGTCTGAAACTTTAGATAACATAAAGCATTGATTAATTCTACTCATATCACCATCAAGGCTTGATTACTCATGGATTAACAACTGATTTTCCAGAGATAATTCATTCCACAATCACAGAAAATAAATTGCTAAAATGTGGGTTGTATAAGCTGGCACCTGACAGAATGTTTAGACACAGAAATAGAATTTAAAAAGTTATTCAACACATCAGATTAAAAAGGAATCTCCCATACCTGAAAATAGATTAATTTTTTAACACAGTTTTTTGAGATGTAATTTAGATAATTCTATTTTATAATCATCTCAGAAGTAAGATGGATATCTAAAATTAATGAAGTATATAAGACATTTAAAATATTAAAGTTAACACTTCCTATACCTTGATTCTTAGCTTTTGAAGACTTTGTCTTTTCAGCTTTCTGCTTTCGTTTTTCTTCAAGTTTCTCTCTATTAATTTGCCTTCTTAAAAGTCTCTCTTCTTTTTCTTTAGCCTAAAACCACAAAATAGTCACAATTATACTGACCATGAGGAAAAAGCAAAAACACTGAAAAAAAGTATGTTTACCCTTCAAATGTTCTTACAAATAAGGGGCTTTGCAATGCTGCATATTCATTATACCATTTGGAAGCTACCAGAAGAATAAGGGACAGATGTGAAAATTTTTAATTACTCTTTCAGATTGCCATTAGTTTAAAGAATGGGAAAGGTATCATTCTGGGAAATGGTGATTTAATAAACCAGTTAGTTTAACTAAAAGGAGGGCTGTGAGCGGCCACTGGGTGGCTCAGTCAGTTAAGCATCCAACTCCAGATTTTAGCTCAGGTCATAATCTCAGGATTATGAGACTGAGCCCCATGTAAGGCTCTGCGCTGGGGCACGGAGCCTACTTAAGATTCTCTCTCTGTGTCTCCCTCTACCCCCTGCCCCACTGCTCACTCTCTCTCTCAAAAAAAAAAAAAAAAAAAAAAAAAAAAAAAAAAAAAGCTAGAAATTATGTATGAACATCAAGTATACATAAGCAAATATATCGTAATTTTTAAAATTATTCTAAAGGAGAAAGTTGTACAGATTTAAGAGACAGGCTAGTCCTACAACAAATACAACTGGCTGGTTATGTTCTTGGAAACCCAGGTTTTAAATGTGGGACTTTCTGCCTTTCTATTTAAAAAAGCCAAGAATCCAGTTATTGTGGGTTACTCACACCACCCCATACCCATTCAGAACTCAAAGTCTCAAAGTGCCAAAAATCCTAGGTATTGGTATAAATCCTGATGAAGCCAGTTTCTCAAGAGATAAGCCATTATTAGCATTCTCACTTCTTTCAAATAATTTTTCTATGCAATATTTCCTTATTCTAAAATGTGTAATTCCGTATTTTAATGTTTCTAAAACTGTTAAGTCATCTTAAAACAGATGTACACATATGATGAAGTGGCAATCTTTTTCTTTAAGAAGCTGTTAATAGGGCGCCTGGGTGGCTCAGTGGGTTAAAGCCTCTGCCTTCGGCTCAGGTCATGGTCCCAGGGTCCTGGGATCGAGGCCCACATTGGGCTCTCTGCTCAGCGGGGAATCTGCTTCCTCCTCTCTCTCTGCCTGCCTCTCTACCTACTTGTGATATCTCTCTCTCTGTCAAATAAATAAATTAAATCTTAAAAAAATAAAAAAAAAGAAGCTGTTAGTAATCCAAGCACCCATCTTTAACTAGAAAATATGCAGACTGTACCCCCTCTTCATATTAGACTGATGGCTGCACATCCTCTTTGTATGGCTCGATCCACGCTGGATTCAAACATGTCCATACTGTGAAGCATTGTTACCAAGTTCTCACTACTGATCAAGACACAAAGACCCATATTCCATGTTTATGTCTGTACTGCCTAATTAAATGTCAAGTTCCTGAAGGCAGAACCGACATGTCAGTTTGGTGTGCTGTCCAGTACTCTGCATACAGACCAGTCAAATAGGTTAAAATAGCAACAGATCTAGTCTGAACTTACAATCGACTGGCGCCGTTGTTCTACAGTAAGCTCATCATCGGAATCACTGTAATATTTTGAGTAAAGATAAGGTTTGTGAACATAAGCGTGCCGTACACTTTTTGCTTTTCCTTCACTGGGATCACTGGTTTGAGTTTTTGTTTTGTTCTGCTTGTTCTTCTCCTCATCTGGAAGAAAGCCAACAGAAAAAGGAGTGCTTCTGTGAATGACCAATAAAATTAACATTATGCTTGATCCACATCAAGTGGCAAAACAGTACCAATGTAGTTCAAGTACATCTGAGGTCCAACAGGAAATATCAGTATGCAAAAAATCAGAAATAAACATTTTAATGGCTATAATCCAAATCTTAATTTATTTCTTACAATTAACTTCTCACACATAAAGAAAGCAAAGAAAAATCAGATCTTATCGCTATTTATTGTTCCTTGACAAATAGTTAATTCTCATTTGTAGGTCAGTGGACCTGGTATGAATATTTTACGACCGTAAAACTGAATAAATTTACTTGAAGCCACATTTTAACGTGGGCTTGAAATTCTTTTCTTTAATTTGAGATTTTAATGATACAAGAGTCCCTACACAAGAGGCCCTACACAAAGTATACACTAAAACTCCTCTACCTTGGGGCACCTGGGTAGCTCAGTTGGTTAAGTACCTGACTTTAGCTCAGGTCATGATCTCAGGGTCCTGTGATTAAGCCCGGAGTTGGGCTCCCTGCTCAGTGTGGAATCTGCTTCTCCCTCTCCCTTTGTTCTTCGCCCTGTTTATGCTCTTTCTCTCAAATCAATAAAATTAAAATAAATAATAATAAAACACCTCTACCCTAGGATGGTGGGTATGTTGCCCCATCACACAGTCAAGTAGAACACTTGTAAACAAGTTTTTCATTTCCTACCACTTAGTACTTTAAAAATAATCACCTTCTTACTTTCTGGATCTCATACATAGAAAACCAGGAGTCCTGTCTAGGAAAAAACTTGAAGAGCCCCACAAAAGCACCCAGAATGAGAATTTTAGTCAGCTTCAGAAAGTGGGGTGCTCACAGGATGAGTAGCATTCATCATCCTACATAAAGCCTACAGAACTGACCTCATGAAGAGGTATGAAAAGTGGCTGAATACTGATGTTGCTTTTTAAGCTGGTCATCCTGGGGCTACTAAGAATGCAAAATGGGAGAGACTGAAAAATACATTTGTGGAATTAAAAGCATCTACTTTTTCTCCTCTAGGATTTTCTCTTTACAGACATTAGAACTTCCTCCTCGGTATCTTCTTCAAAAGAGGAAAGGTCACTGGTATGGACGGAGCCAACAGCAAATTTACAAGATGCTACTTACAAATAGTTGCAAATATTTGATTTTTTAAAAAGGTCATAAAGCAGAAGTTAATCGTGTGATACAGAGCCACACAAAATGCTGGTTAGAAGCCCTGACTCAGGTTTGAAACTGGCCCTGGAGCTCAACAGCTGCGTGACCCTGGACAGGAACCCTTCTCTTGGAACTTTGTTTCCTCACTTGGACCTACTCCCCAGGGCTGTTGTGAGGATTACAGAAGCTCATACACACAGGAATGTGAGAACTTAACACAATGACTAGAATACAGTAAGTGCTTAATAAGGGTTAGCTGAAAAACAAACTGTAAAGAGAAGTATGGTTTTGTTTTGGGACAAGGCATGACTGTGGTCTAGCTTCTGGGAGGTGATCTCTGAGTCTCTGGAATGTCATGTCTGACAGGTGTTTGTTTGCTTGGGGCTCCTGGGTCAAATTAAATCATATCACAGTATGATCTGGGTTGGAAGATTTGGGCCATGAAGTATCAGCCTGACTTTCAGAGAGGCTGGGGACTGAGATCAGACACTATGTCTACATGATGGAGCCCCAACAAAAACTTTGGGCATCAAGGCTTATGTGAGTTTCCCTAGTTGGCGATTAGCCATACATATTGTCTGACATCAATGGCAGGAAAGTAATGCTCTCCATAACTCTACACGAAAAGGCCTACTGGAAGCTCAGTGTTTGGAACTTTCTTGGACTCTGACCTATATGCCTGTTCCTTGGCTGATTTTAATGTGTGTCCCTCAGCTGTAACAAACCATAACCATAAATTTTAAAGCTTTCAGTGAGTCCTTCTAGAGAATTATCAAACCTAACAGTGGGTTTGGGGATCCCAAATTTGCAACTGGTGTCAGAAGTAAGGGCAATCTTATAGACTGTTCCCTCAACATCACCTGTACAAACCCAGACACATACACTTACACATACAGCATCTTCATGTACACTGTCTCATCTACACCGTCTAATAAACCTGAGGAATGGAGTTAAAAGATGGAGTACCAAGGCTTACTGAGTAACTTACCAAGCTTGCTCAGACAGACAACCTCGGAGCTGGGACTCAGAAACAAATCTTTCAACTACAAAGTCCCATGCTCTTGCCACTATACCACACTGTCTTTCACGAAACAGCCATCTGAATATACAAATAATGTTCCACGGAAAGCTTCACAGAGGCATTATTAAGTAAAATGCTTTACCATCTGATGTAATCTCTCCTTCTTCCATGCTATCAGACATTAGAACTTCCTCCTCGGTATCTTCTTCAAAAGAGGAAAGGTCACTGGTATGGACGGAGCTAACTGTAATGTCTGTAAGTCCATCCACATCAGAATCTATCAAAGAGCAATCTTCAAAAAGGAAACAAAACACGAAGATAAAGCACGTTGTTACAAAAACATATTCAGCACCCGATTCCTAAATTACATCTATAATTCCTGCATTAAATACATGTCAAAGATCTTCAACTTTAGAAACAAAAATCTCTCAAAAAATAGAAAAAAAAAAAAATAGAAATCTCTCATCATTTGTAACCAGTATCAAGGTAGAGCTGTTTTGAGAAAATACAAAGACAAACTAGTATTCTGTAAAAATAACTACTAATTTATGATGTAAATGACATATACCAAAGCAAATATTAAGAAAGTGAATTATTTACTAATATTTTGAAGATTAGGATATATAACTATAAATTAAGTTGCTTGGAATAATGTATGTGCATAAATTATAAGTTAAATTATAAGGTTTAGACTTTTTCTCATTTACTTTGTGAGTTGGTACATTGGCATGGAAAATATACAAATGTTTATTCTTCATTTTTTAGCAAAGGGGATATGACTTTTTAGGCTTTTGAAACAGCTGAAATAGTTACTAAAATCTGAAGGCAAATTTGACACCTCGTCCCCAATGGACACTTTCTGATGTGTAAACAGTTGTAGATTTTTGCAAGTTTTTATATACCTTCTTTTGTCCCTTCAATGGTTTTAGGTTTATTACTGTTCTTTTCTGAAGGGAGTTTTGAACATTCTATTTCTTTTTCCTTTGTTTGTTTTTCCTCTTTTACTTTTTGTAGGTCCTCGTTCCTTTTGGAGTGATCAAATTTCTTTTCAGTCTTTTCCTTCTTTTCTTTTTTTCTTTCTCCTTTGTCATTGCTCTCTGGCTTCTTTTCACCTTTGTCTGTAGATTTGTTCTTTTGGTCACTGCTTTCCTGTTGAACATCCTTATTCAGCAGAACTGAATTATTGCTCTCTTTTGTGTGATTTTTAATTTCTTCAATTGGACAAGGGAGATCAGTAAATTCTTCAGGCTTGGGAGCTGTCTCCTGTCCTTCCCCTGCAGAATCGGGTGTAGGTTTTTCTTTATCAGCTATGTCCTCTGAAGTTTTTTCCTTTTCAGTACTAGTGTCAATGCTTGGCTGAGAAGGGAGTTTTTTGGATACTCTCTCACTGGTCTTGGCATTTGACGTTTCTGTCGAAGCCCTGGCCGCACTGGCTTCTTGGTTAAGAGAAGTTATGGTTTCCAAGATTGACATGGCATCATTGGCTACATTAGCGCTGGGTCCAGGAACTGGGACACCTTTGAGGGAAAGACAAGTGTTAAAAAAAAAAGTGACGCAGAGGCGCCTGGGTGGCTCAGTTGGTTGAGTGCCCAACTCTTGATTTTGGCTCAGGTCCCAATCTCAGGATCGTGGGATTGAACCCTGTATGGGGCTCTGCACTCAGCAGGGAGTCTGCTTGAGAATTCTCTCCCTGTCCCTCTGCCCCTCTCTGTGCTCATGCACCTGCACTCTCTCTCTAAAATAAATAAATCCTTTAAAAAAAGAGAAAGAAAACATTTATGCAGAAGATAAGCCCCTCTGCTGAATTAACACTACAAGCCACTGCCATCTTTATAAGACACATATGCTATACACACCATTCATATTTCTTTAGACTTTTGGATACCATTGTTAGTACCTAGCACATTCTAAATTCTCTACTGAATCACGGGAAAGCCACCATACTGAGAATAGTCTTAATTCCCTTTAGCTATTTCAATTATTCCCTCTACTGAAACACACATAAACACACACACACACATACATACATATGCATACACTCTCACTACATTAGTAAAATGTCTATTATTTTGTGATAATCTAAAAAAGAAACGTTCTGTCAGTTAAGGAATATAGGTGATATTTAAAATAAATATAATTTCACTAGCATTGCCACAGAGATAGATGTTTTAAGGAACTACATATCCCTAACTTTATACTCGGTTCAAGAAGCAAAGCAATGGAACTGACCAAGAGGAAAAGCAAGGCACCTTGTGTAATGATGGAAGAGTCTGGTTTCTCATCATCGGGGGCTGTGCTGCCACTTGCTTCCTCTTTGTGATTTAGTGTGGCCAAAAACTCATGCACAGCTTTCTCTACTTGAGGTCTGAATGTGTGGTTGATCTTTGGATCCACAACCTGAGAAATAATTCGGTCAATACCAGACTCCAACATTCCTGATCTGAAACACAAGAAAATTTTTACAGAAAAGTAAAAAACAATTTCAAATTATTTGCATTAATTACTTTTAAGTAAACTGTATCTATTACATGTATGTGCAACCTTAAATTGCCCTGATCCACTCATCTTAATATATGGAAAGAACAGGCGGTGGGAAATACACCACACTACAAGAAAGTTGGTATGCTTTTTATCATTGGTATCACTAGTGGAAATACTAAAGCAGACAAAACAAAAACCAAATCCTTAAAAACTAGACACAATAGGGGCACCTGGGTGGCTCAGTCTTTAAGCATCTGCATTTGGCTCAGGTCATAATCCCAGGGTCCTGGGGTTGAGCCCTGCTTGGCGGGAGGCCTGCTTCTCCCTCTCCCACTCTCTTGCTTGCGTTCCCTCTCTTGCTGTCTGTCAAATAAATTAAAAAAATCTTAAACAAAAGAGAAAGCTAGACATAATAGACTATCTAGAGTCCACACTTAACAGGTGATGCCTATCTTACTCCAACCCTGGCAGGGCATATGAGAATAAATGTTCACTAAAGCTGAATTCTGGGTATAAAATAAACCTATGTACTCCACAACTTTTTTTTTAACAGAAAAATATAAAACTTTTATAAGTATTAGGATCTTTAGGAAAACTGAAGAACACACAGCGTGTAATTTCATTAAAACTTACAAAAAAAGAAAGAAAAATTCAGAAACACAAAAACAAAACTTAAGACTTAAGACTTCAGGCTTTCTTTTTATTATCTTCCTCTATAAAAACTGGCGATTTATTCATTCAACAATTATGTTATGACTGTTACTATGCTGGTCACTGTCCACTACAAATCAGACCTGGTCCCCAGCTGGCAGGAGAAATAGAAACAAACAATTAAAATACCAGATAGGCACTACAACACACTATCTACTGTAGGGAAAAAGTGGAATAAAGAATTATTAGATATATTTAAGAACATTTGGGAATGTGTCACAAAGAAAAGACATTTGCACTGAGCCTTGATTTCCACAGAAGAGGAAGAAAGAGCTCAGAGAAATATACACTAGAGATACAGGAGCAAAGGGAGCAACGGAGTCTGAAATTGTAGAAAATCACAAAACCTTGAGTAAAATAAGAGGACAAGCATTTTCTTTTTTCTTTCTTTTCCTTTTTTTTTTTTGAGAGAGAGAGAGCACGCGATAGAGAAGAGGACAAGGATTTTAAGAAATGTACCTAAAACGTGTTTCTTCCTTAAGACAAAACAAAACAAACCACCCAAGGAGCCAAAGTTCCCTGGAGAGTGCTGCAAGAGCAGGGTGCTGGTCCCTCCAGCCACTAGGCCTCAGGCTCTCTGCAGAATGGGGGAGGTGTTTCTTCTTTTACATTACAATGCTATTTTTGACTGCAGCTCAGTCTGGAGTAGAGGATGGATTAGCTTTCCATTTCCTGAGGCACCTTGCAGCCTTGTGATACTATAATTCTACTTATGTGGGCCATAGAGAAAAATGAGTCAACACCATATAAAGTAGGTAACCTGCTTTTTAAAGTTCTAAGATTAAAAAAAAAAATTGCAAGTCCTGCAAACACTGTTACATCTTAGAGGTACCTTCAAAATGTAGCAGGTGGAAAAGAAAAGGACAACCAATCTAAAAAATGTTTTAAGGCATAATACAAAGGCGTTACATAAAAAATAAAACCCACTCTCCCTAAAATTACTGCTGCAGCCTCTTTCTCTGCTTATATTCCAGGTCCTCGTCTACTTCAGTCTAGTCTTCCACCAAGGTCAGCTCTGATCTTAAAGTGGAGGCCAGTTCTGTGACCACACTGCGCTCAAGTAAACCCACTAAGAAAACTGTGGGCTCCTAGTGGGCTCACTCAATCACAGTGTGGTCACATCTGCCTCACCTGAGAAGCCACAACCCTGTATCCATCCAAGGGCAAGGCCAAAAGGCCAGCAGGTGGTATTTTTCCTGATTGAAGCTACTTCATTGTCTTCCTTTTAAATTGCTCAGTTAAGATCATTATTTAGAGCTAAGTAGCATTTTAGACTTTGTTGTTCAAATAAATGCATAAAAAGCATGCTACTGAGTCAGAATACCAACGATTAAGTTCAACTATTTGAAACTGCTGAAATTAGATGGTTTTTGTTCTACAAAAATGGCAACTGTAGATGGTTCAAGCTAATGGTCAACTGAATATTTCTCAATGTCTTTGTATGAAAAACTCTTTGAAATTCTATTTATGTAAAAAAATAAAAATAAAATAAAATAAAATAAAAAAGAAATTCTATTTATAGGGACTAGTCTCTCCCTACAACAGTAGTTGGAGACAACTCTTTCTTTAAGGAAGCCTGAAAATATTATAATCAGTAACATATGACTTTACTAATGGAATTTAAATAAAAGAATATTTTATTTAAAAATAAATAACATGGCTAGAAGAAAATTAACAAATGTCCCAAGAAGAGTAATGATTAAGCTATCCAAGACACAGCTGTTTCCCTTGTTCTAAAATGTCTCTAGAAGCCAGTCACACTACAACAGTAACTATTAGTAGTCATGAGAACCCCTTACTGATGGGGTATAGCAACCCCTCACCAAACAAGAGTCTGTGAAAATGTCTTAATATTGGTGCCCTAAGAGTTTTAAGTGCCTTATTTTACAGGAGCAAGAAAAGAATAACTGACAGCTTCCATCCTTTCTAGGTTTTGTATGCTAAGGAGTAAATGCAATACAAGGAAATCTGCCTTCCACTTTAGTCTCTCAATATATGAAAAAAAGAAAGCACCTCCCCTTCCAACCCAAGAAAAACTCTGTTTTTAAAGCTATGTAATCATTTGTGAAAAGGGTGAGAGCCCTCAGTAATTAGGAGTACTCTGTAGAAATAGTCAGTAGGTTTCTCCCCCTTCCCCCTGTTTTCTTGAAAGCCTGGAAATAAGTACCCCACCAGGCCCTGTCCCCAGCAAACCACGGCTGCCTCAGGTTTTTAGGAAGGGCGTTGGCTTCTCTCATCAGATCTTACTATGCAGTCCTCCCTGGCATCTTCTGATCTCTCCTAGGCTCTTTTATAAAGGTTCCTTAAACTTCCTATAAAATGTAGACAACAAAACTATTGTTCTATTTCCCTCCTCTCTTCTGTGGTAGAAGCTAGTAAGGGCCCCCAGGCTCCTGGTTTCTCATATTACCTGGACCTAAATAGGTCTTTGAGTCAGAGTAGGAAGTTCTGTGGGGTTTCTTGCAGATAGAACTATCAATGGAGTATGCACACTATTAGGTTAGTGAGGTTCCTATAGGACAAGAGGGTATGAAAAGGTGGCAGGTAGAAAATGGATTTAACGGTTTGGAAGTCACATTTCATTCTAAAAGATGAACTTGAATGTAAATATTTGTCAAGAGAGGAAGAAATGGTACTCTTTAAATAACTTAGTAACCCCTTGAGCAGGCTGTGGGGTGGTGAAGCAAAGATACAGGGTCGAGGTCTTCTTGTCTTGTCAAATATTTATATTCAAGAACAAGATAGTATTGTAAATCTGCTTTTTTAGGAACACCTTTTTTTTTTTTTTTTTTTAAAGGTCCCTCTAAACATTCCAGTTCTTTTCATTCTCTTTATCTTATGTTTACCCAAACACACTTTCCTTCCTTTACTGGGCATATCATCACTAAAAACAGAGTTAAAAGTCATAGTAAAGTGCAAAAAAAAGAGGGGGGTACTGGGAGTACTGTATTAGAAGATACAAGACACAACCTCAAGTCAGAGGCAATTATCTTAATTGCAATAATCTAGAATGTCTTTTTACTTGTCAAAGAGGAATAAAAAAGCCTGATCTTTTGGGGTCAAGAAAATAGTTGTGAATGAATGGTATAGCAATATTCTGGCACTTACCATCTATTAATATTCTACGCTAGGGCTAGGGTTTTTTTTTTTTTTTTTTTTTTAAAGTCACATTGTCATCCTCTTCCTTCAGTTAGTTCCCCAGGTCTACAGAGAAATCAGACTGCTATAATTTATGGGGAATGTGCAGTGATAAGACAGCTCGCTCTAAAATTACACAGCATCACATATGCAACAGCCAATCAAACTTGACAAAATAACATCAGACCTCCATGTAACATCCCTGCCTTCCACAGAGTAGATGGACATTGTCAGGCCTGCCCAGGGGCTGGGCCCTTCTGAGACTTACTTGAGCACTTGCTGCCTAATATTGTTTCTTAGCTGGTTCTTATTGAGGTGGGGACTCCATGTATGAGTTGCCAAGTGGTTCGCAACAAAGTTGTCAACTCGCTGCCTCAGGTTCTGATAGGCAGGCTAGAGAGGGGAGAAAAAAAAAACACAAATGTTAAAAATCTTCAATGTTATACAATATCAGTATTTATAGCCTTAGGAATTTGAGTATTTTTAACAGTGTCAATATGTTTTAGATTACCGTATCAAACTTAGTGGCAACCAAGTTTCTCAGCTTATGCCTATGCTGCTTTAGGATAACCTAGACATTCAAATACTACTTTCTTTGCCTAAGACAAGATGTTTGGAGATGGGAGGAACACAAAGAAGAAAGACATGTCTTATTTGTAGACAAGGGACTAGAAAATAAGACACAAATAAATATTAATGTTAGATGATTTGGAGCAAAGAAAGGGAGAAGAGCAAAGGAAGAAGTCTTTGCTGATAACGTGGCATCTGAGTTGGACCTTCAAGGTTCCCCAATGCTACCGGCAACTGGAAAGGTGGGCCCTGAACAAACAGCCAACAACAGAAGCAAAGAGCAACTGAATGAGAAAACGTGGGGTCAGGAGCATTTGTGGGCATCCAATTTGTCTGGATAAGAGAATATAAAAGGGCAGAGATAGGAGGTTGGAAACAGGTTGGGGCTGGGGGCTGGAGCACGTTGGGTACCTGTATAAGAAGTCTGGGATTGGGGCACCTCGGTGGCTCAGTGGGTTAAAGCCTCTGCCTTCGGCTTGGGTCATAATCCCAAGGTCCTGGGATCGAGCCCCGAATCAGGCTCTCTGCTCGGTGGGGAGCCTGCTTCCTCCTCTCTCTGCCTGCTTCTCTGCCTACTTGTGATCTCTGTCAAATGAATGAATAAAATCTAAAAAAAAAAAAAAAAAACCCAAAAAACAAAAAACCAAAAAACGAAGCCTGAAATTATGGAGTTGAGGAGAGGAACTGAGTGATATGTGACAGCTGAGTTTTCTGATGATTAATCTTCCAAGAGTGAGAGAGTAAAGAGACCTAAAATATATATAGGAAAGGATGCAGTACTCCAGTGATGAAGGTCTGTACTGCGGTGGCAGAAATAGGCTGAAAGGCATGGAACCAAGAGAAGTTACAAAGGGGCAAAACTAGAACTGGGCATTAATTTGATGTAAGGTAGTGGTTCTCAACTGGGAGCAACTTCGCCCTCTACTTTCACCTCAGGGGACATTGGATGATGTCTAGAGACATTTTTGGTTGTCACGGCTCAGGAAGCTGCTACTGGCATTCTGTGGGTAAAGGGTAGGGATACTGCTGAATATCTTAGAGTGCAGAAGGGAACCCAGAACAACAAAGAATCATCTAGCCCAAAATGTCAACAGTGCTGAGGCTGAGAACCCCTAAGATAAGGGAATCAGAAGAGAGGACACAGATTATGTCACTTCTTTGTTTTTTTCTTTTAAAGATTTTATTTATTTATTTGACAGAGAGAGAGAGAGAGAGAGAGAGAAAGTGAACACAAGCAGGGGAAACAGGAGAGGGAGAAGTGGGCTGCCTGCTGAGCAGGGAGCAAAATCCCAGGACCCTGGGATCATGACCTAAGCCAAAGACAGATGCTTAACAGACTGAGCCAGGCAGGTGCTCCATATTGTGTCACTTCTTAAAAGGACACTGCCTAGAAGGAATGTTTGCTCACCCCAGCAAGGCTGCACACTCCATTCCTAGAGGCTGCCCCCCCCAGCTCATGTTCTATCTTTCATGTGGCTTTTTATGTAAATGAGTTTGAACATCTCTGAATGACTTTCAGCAACACTACAGCTTCATCTTCTGCCATTTGCTGTTCTCTTTATCCTTCAAAGCTTATACTCCTGCGATAAATTCTCATGCCTTTCAATCTTCTATACTTATCATTCCCTGTTTCCATTTGGCAAACTTCTCACCTTCAGAGCTCAAGGGTAAGCTCTGCGATGTCATTCCGACACCCATACTAGGCTCCCCTAGCCTTCCCCCAAGTTCCTTCTATATATACCATCTTTCCAACAACTCTTGTTACTGTAGGTGGTTGGGGCCGGCATTTCTCTCTCCACTGAAAGGAAGCCTCCTCCTCCCACGCCCTGAATCTTTGCTTTCACATAGTTTACAACATTGCTTGGCAGATAAGCAATTAAAATGCAGTTGTTAGAGGAGATGGCCAGATAACTATCTCCAGCACAGATGGTAAGGTTTCATCCCTTTGTTATGTCAGCTTATCCCTCCCCAAGTTCCAGACTTTTGCTGATACCTATTTTCTATCCTACAAGAAACACTCATGATCATCTCTCACACCCCCCTCCATTTAACTAACATCAATGTGAACTAAAACTAATTCTTTTCACCCAGTGATTCTAAAACATAATCCTTCCCACTGGGCTCAAACATCACAGCGTATTAGCCCTCTAGTGGCTCCATGGCAAGTTCCAATGTGAAGGATAATAGGTAATTCTCCCTGTTGCCACACTCTCCTTTCAATAAAAAGCCTAGTGATTCCAGCAGTATCTTGGATTCCAACCTTCCTCTGAGATGCTCTCTCTTTTCTTTCTTTGCCAGTGCTCTCTGGTAAAAAGACCTGGAGTCATCCCTGATTCTCCCCAGCTTCACACCTCTGGCAAATTGTCATCATTAGCATTAAAATACAGTCTGAATCTGGGCAGACCCACCCCCCTTCTCCCACTCTGGTCCAAGGCACTCATCTCTTGTCTAGATTTGTCACTGATCTCCTGGCTTCTTTCTACTCCTAAACAAATGAAGTCTATTTTTCATACAGCAGTTAGGTAAATCTTCTAAAATCAGGGTAATCATATAATTCATTATCCAAACCATATCAGGACTACTAATAATTTCCTAAAACCAATCCATCTACTAACAGAGAAGTTGGATCATGCCCTTAGGCTCAAAACTTGCCAGTGGCTTCTCTGCTCTAGTAAAAGCCCAACTCTTATGATAGCTTCCAGGGCCTGTCAGATCTGTGAAGGGAGGACAGGAGGGCCACTTCTCTCTCATCTTCTATCACTTTCCCCCTCACCTGTGGTCTCTACTTAGAATGCTTAGCCCCATATAGCTAGATGGCTTCTTCAGTTCATTCAGTGATGGCTCAAGTATCATCTTACTGAAATCTTCCCCAGACAACGTACTGAAAACAAATCAGCATCCCTTTCCACCTTCACCCTGCTTTATTTCTTCCACAGAACCTATTACACTTTATTCCCTGTGTTTCTCTTTGCTGGGATGCAAGCTCCATAACAGCAGGGATGCTGTATCCTGGCACCTAACATAGTGCCTGGTACGTAACAAATATTTGTTGGGTGAATAAATTTATATGCTCTTTGATATTCCTTTCAAATCTAAAAGGAAAAAGACAGGCAATAATCACAGTGAGCAGGAGACACTTGTAACTGAGAAAGTATGCAAAATTGACCTTTATTACCTGGGGAGAAAGGTGCTACATTTATTTAGTTGGTGAGCTCCCTGCCTGGGATAGAATGATGGGCCTCTCTTGATCTTCCCTCTTCATACTCTCCAGTGTGACCTCAGAGCAAAAGGTCAGAATAACTTTGTAACCTCTCGGTTTGCTCCAGCGATCTGGCAGTTTGTAATCTACAGCACAGGAGCCTTAGCATTAGTTAGGATGTCCAAGGTTCCAATTCTTTGGGTAGGAGATTTGGTCTGCTATGGTCAGATCCCTCTCTTGGTCGGCTAAGGACCCCAGGACAGTTTGAAAGGTTTTACAGTCTTCTGGAATGGAGACAGACTTTGGTACTTCTCACCTTGTTTTAAACACACTGGGCTGGATGACAGTTCAGCTCTTGGAAAGCACCTGATAGGTATCAAATGTCTTGATTCTTAAATATGCATGTGACTGACACTTCAGTTATTGCTACAACCCTACAAAGTATATACTGTAGGTTAGAGTTTGACACAAAGCAGGTCAGTCTTCTGGGGTCAGTGACCAAAAGCACCATACCACAAGAGGTCTCAATTGTAAGGTGTTCTTACAGCTGAGATTCAACAGTTCTATTCGTGATGTGCCTCTGCATGAGGCATCTCAGGCCTACTCTGGTCCACTCAGCACACTGGGAAGATGTTAAGCTCATACCAAAGAAAATCGTGGCTTCTGTATTTTTTTTTTTAAGATTTTATTTATTTATTTGACAGAGAGGCAGGCAGAGAGAGAGGAGGAAGCAGGCTCCCTGCTGAGCAGAGAGCCCAATGTGGGGCTCGATCCCAGGACCCTGAGATCATGACCTGAGCTGAAGGTAGAGGCTTTAACCCACTGAGCCACCCAGGCGCCCCTTCTGTATGTTTATTGAGACTTTCAAACTTAAGACCTTTTTTTTTTTTAAAATAAGAAAAGGGAGTATAAGATGCTATAAAATAAGAAGCAATACCTTAAATTAAAATTGACATAATTATTTGTAAAGCTAAGAAGAGGAAGAGGGAGACAGTCACGGGGAGAGGAGCAAGATAACCAGAAAGAGCAGTTCACAGAGGTAGAAAGACAAAGAGAAAACGAGGGGGGCAGGCATCAAGAATAAAGAAAGAGAAAGGACGTGAGGGCTGCGGAATTTCCACCATACCCAGGCAAACTCTTCTGCCAGGGAAGGGGTATCATTTCGGTTCTACTCTTCCCTAGTTTCAAATATTAAAACAAGAGATCTTGTTGAACTCCTTGAAACTATGTATTAGTTTAAGCCACATGTAATTGTCTGGAGTTGACCATTTCTGAATTACAAAAACTGTATTTTAATATGTATGTGCATTTTTCTTGGGAGAAGGTCCTAGCTTCATTAGATTGTCAAGACAAAAGTACTTCCTTCCTTCCCCCAATAAAGGTTTTCAAATTCTGCTTTGAGAGGATCTGGCAGGGACATTATTGACATGCAACAATAACATTTAGTGGGAAAGAAGAAGTTGAGCCTTAGGGTGCCTGGGTGGCTCAGTGGGTTAAGCCTTTGCCTTCAGCTCAGGTCATGATCTCAAGGCCCACACTGGGATCTCTGCTCAGCAGGGAGCCTGCTTCTCCCTCTCTGCCTACTTCTGATCTCTCTCCCTCTGTCAAATAAATAAATAAAATCTTAAAAAAAAAAAAAAAAGTTGAGTCTTAGATAATGTAGCACCCCTTTCAACATATTTAAATTTCCAATGTGGGTACACAAGGATAACATACAGATCCTTAAGTTTCGGAATAGCAAACTGAGATCTCTACTTGATGGATACAAATAACCAGCTTTATTTAGGTAACATCTACCTGGACTTGTCTAATCTCCCATTGGGGGGGGGGGAGGAGCAAAAGGGATTTTTTTCAAAATGATGGCTGTGCATATTCCCTATAACAAAGTAAGAAAACTATATACTTCCTACACAGAAAAACATCCACAAGTATACTTAATTCTCTGTGATGTAAAGACCCCAATTCTGAATTCTACTCCTGGTCTATAAGGTGGATCAGAGCCCTTATAAGAGAAGATACCCCCAGACTGTCCGAAGGGTTTTCCCAGAGGAGACAGCAAATTTGTGTGCTGTTCTCATCAAATCCAGGTGAACTCCAAGTCACAAGGAAGCATCTATGAAAGCTGCAAACACCCCTTTCTCAAAGAAACGAGGTTCCTCAAAAAAGCTGAATTTGCTGAGAAAACCCTCATTCCATCAAAACTACAGTCTCATGGACCCAACCAAATATAAGACCAAATCCCCAATTTTCTAATTGTTTCTTTCAAGAGTTTCCAGAATTCCAGACTCCCTTTTCCATCTGTCTCACTGACTGCTCTGTCCTGGTGTTCTCTGCTCATTTTTCGCAGAACCAGCTCAGTGTACCCATTCCTGCTACCACCCCTTTCACTCTGACATTTGGTACAAAATCCTTCCCCTTCTAGCCCCTAACTCTTTCTATACATGGAAGCACTTTGCTGACCATCTTCCCCTCTTCCTATTCTCCAGAACTCACTCTTCTTTCCTGTCTTTTTTCCCCTTCAGTACCTGCTGTCACCTCTCCTCCAACCCTTCACCGTATCCCCAACCCCTTGCCACTTCAGAGAAGTGACCTGACCTAAACTACCTTAATCAGGTAGTCATTGGTAGAAACAAGAGTCCCGATCTCCCTAAGCCACCTTCCAGCCATCTAGGTCTGCCTCCTTACCTTTGCATCCCCACAGTGTACAGCAAGGCACACTGCAAGTTAAGTTGATTCATTATCACTTAAACATTTTCCCAAAGGACAAAGACAAGACTCTTACCGCCCAGAAATCTTCAAAAGAGGAGGTAAAAATAACTTGGATACAAAGTGAGGCGCAGGGGGGTGGGGGGGAAATCCGAGATGAAAGCCCGATTAGCGTTAGTGTTTCAGACGAGTCTCCTTGAGAACAATGACTTAGTGTTGGTCACCACTATATTCCACGCGCTTAAGCAGTGCCTGCACGTAGTAGCTTATTAACACTAGTCGGTTAAACGAACGAAAGGATCGGCGAATGAATGAACGCACCGAGACCTGCACAGTGCCTGGTGCTTGGCAGCCTCTCAAAGAGGAAGCAGTGGCACAGTGAACCTGGGGAGGGCTCAGGAGGAGCCCCAGCTGAAGAAGTCAAAGCGCAGCCTGCCTATGAACGAATGAGAGTGAGTGGCGGAGAAGACGGCCCTTGGAGTCCTCCCCTTCCCCCGCCGTCCCCGCGCGCCCCGAACCTTGGTGTCCACGTCGGCCAGGCAGTCCCTGCGGAACTGGTCGAAGAGCCCTTGGCTCTTGAGGTGGTTCACGATCATGGCCACGAGCTGCGGGTCTCCGGCACCTGCACCGGCCCCCGCGCCGCCCGGGGCACCCGGGCCAACCCCGGGGCCCGGCGGCGGTGGCGGCGGCTGCGGCTGCGGCGGGGGAGGCGGCGGCGCCGGAGGAGGCGGCTGCGGCTGCGGGTTGGTGGCCATGGAGGCCTGGGCCAGGGAAGGCGCAGGCCCGGGCGGGCGGGCGCTCCTGGTAGGCGGCGGCTGCACCGGTCCCGCCGCCTGAGGGAAGCCAACGGGATGTTGTTACGGAACCAGCGGATCCAGAGCAACCCCGGAAGTGAAAGGGAACCAGGGGAAGAGTGGGGGTAAAGGCGGTGACAATAACAAGGAAGGTGCGGCGACGGGGGCCGCGAGGGGCCAGTTCCGGCTGCCCGCGGGCGCCCTCGCGAGGCCGGGCTGCGGCGGAAGTGGCGGCGACAAAGCCGAGCCAGCCGCGGCGTCTGGGCCAAAGGTCAGTATCGGAGTCGGGGGTGGTCTGGCGCGTGAGCCTAGCGACTCCCCGGGCCGGGGGCCGAGGGGGCGCCGGTGCGGAGCTGGCCGGGTTCCCGGTGGCATTTAGGCCTGACGCTCTTGCTCCTGTTTCACGGAGCAGTCGAGATCCGCAGGCATGATGCGAACCGTAGGTGGAACTGCTCAACTCTCCTACCCGTCTGCGCTCGCTCTCAGCCTGGGACCGGCTCCCGTTCTCTTCCAAGCTGGGAGCTCCAGGGACCTCCTGTCTCTCTTCCCCTCTCTACGTCCTGTTTTCCCGGGGACATCCCCCTCTAATTCTCCGAGGGTGCCTCTGGTCCATCCCTCCAGCATCTTCCTAACGGTGAAGACAAACGCACAAGCTTTTAGTTTTGAGGGTTTGCTATGGATTATTTTACTAGGAGTAACAGGTAACGCTTATAAAGCTCGCACTCTGTGCCCGGCATGGGGCTAAGCGCTTCCTATACGCATTAATTCGTTCAGTCTTTAGAACAACACTGAGCTACGTCTTAGTAGGTACTGTCCTCAGGTACTGCAAAATCAGGAAACTGAGACATTAAGTAAAATGCCAAGATTATACAGACAGCAGGCAAATCGGGTGATTCTGGACTGAGGTTTTTTTTCTTTGTTGTTTTTTTGTTTTTAATTACTGTTGTAGGTGGTCAAAATAGAATAAGTATTTTTCCTAATTATTTAATGGAATGTAAAGTTTATTGGAAAATATTTTCTTGGCGAAGTGGATATTTTACAAATTCATATGTGTATGGTTGAATATGTCTCGTTTCTGGAAAGCTGAGCATCACTTCTGTTTTTTTCTTTTTTTTTTTTAGCTTTTATTCTTATTTCTAATTTTTACATCTGTATGCCCTGAAAAACCGTATTCGTATAAACAGGCACTATATCTGGGAATGGACTTTTATTGGAGCAATGCCGTTCAATTCTTGGTATCAAAAAATTAGATTTGATGACTTACGAATTCACTGTTCAACCTTCCTTCAAAGCAAAAGAATTGAAAACCACCTGACTTGCCAAAGGATTTGTTTATCTAGTCCTTGTTCACTTTTTCAGTTTCTGGGAAATAAACCAAATAGACTTTATTAAAATATCAAATGACTATAAATGAGACTTTTTTTTTTCCAATGAGATGTACATTGTTTAACCTGATATATTCCAAAGTTTGGGGAAAATCTAGACATTGTTAATTTTCATAAATTGTTTCAGTTAAAGTGCTTTTTTAAATTTTGTTTTGTTATCCTATACTTCAGTTTTGTTTGGGTCAAAACTTTTCTGCTAATGATACAGCTCATTCAGGTTGAAACTTTGTCAACCATGGAAAGTGTGTCATGTACCCTAATTAACAGAGCCTGTTTTCTTTCTTTCCTTTTATTAAATTTATTTTTTATTTTCAGCATAACAGTATTCGTTATTTTTGCACCACACCCAGTGCTCCATGCAATCCGTGCCCTCTATTATACCCACCACCTGGTACCCCGACCTCTCACCCCCCGCCCCTTCAAAACCCTCAGATTGTTTTTCAGAGTCCATAGTCTCTCATGGTTCACCTCCCCTTCCAATTTCCCCCAACTCCCTTCTCCTCTCTAACTCCCCATGTCCTCCATGCTTTTTGTTACGCTCCACAAATAAGTGAAACCATATGATAATTGACTCTCTCTGCTTGACTTATTTCACTCAGCATAATCTCTTCCAGTCCTGTCCATGTTGATACAAAAGTTGGGTATTCGTCCTTTCTGATGGAGGCATAATACTCCATAGTGTATATGGACCACATCTTCCTTATCCATTTGTCTGTTGAAGGGCATCTTGGTTCTTTCCACAGTTTGGCGACTGTGGCCATTGTTAACAGAGCCTGTTTTCAACATAAAACTAGCCAAATCGGATTCACTTTCTGTGAGAAACAGTTTGGCTTCATTGTTTCAGTTCAAATAAAGTGTCATGCTTTTTGAGGATCATAATGAAGACTGCAGAGAGAAAAAGTCATGGAATGAATCTTAAAAGATTACTAGAAGCAATGAAAATTAAAATAGTGTAAGACATAATTGTTTTATCCATTTTTAAAATTAGAGAAAATAAGATGCAAATATGATGTTTCCCTTAATTATCAACAATGCAATACAATATGGTGCTAAATATGTGTTATTTACTACGTGTATAGTATGATAAAAGACGTGGCATTTGTTTGGTATATTTATGTGCATGTATCAAATTTATTCAGCTTTTGGG
The DNA here is from genome assembly GCF_011764305.1 of Mustela putorius furo. Lineage (NCBI taxonomy): Eukaryota > Metazoa > Chordata > Mammalia > Carnivora > Mustelidae > Mustela > Mustela putorius. The sequence goes on from NW_025421273.1 coordinate 20,113,842, forward strand.
GAATAACTAAGAATCACCCATAAACATTCAGCAAAATTCCATAAATTTAATTAGGCATAGTGATCTAGGTTTTAAAAATATAATGAGACAATAAGGCATTTGCTGGCAAAAATAAATTGGTTCAGTGGGTAGTGGCTTCTCCCTCTCCTTCTGCCCCTCCACCCTACTTGTGTGTGCTCTCTCTCTCTCAAATAAATAAATAAAATCTTAATATTTTTTGTTTTTGTTTTGTGAGTAACCTATAGAAAATCCTAAATATTTTCTAAAATGTAATAAGGTGAGAACTGATTATAATCTAAATAGATGATTCACAATCAATTTTATAAAATGTGTGTTAACTGTTTTACTCAATAATACACATTGAATCTAAAAGAAATAACTGTTTTACTCAAAAATACACATTGAATCTAAAAGAAATAACTGTTTGTATCCATGGGTTCAAGTTACACTGGGTATACACATACTAGATACAGTGTAACTTGAAAATTTTGCAGCCTTGTCAACTAGTTACATTGAAAGAATGAGGGTCGATAATCCTCACTGCTTTGACTCTTCAAAGGTACTTTTCTTTACTCTTGAAGACAGGTCCTAGAGATGAGTATTGTGAATACCTGGAGGGGAAATGGCATATATTTAAATCTTTTTTTTTTTTTTTAATCTGTTTTAAGCAGTCATCATTTCTTACCATGACCTCTTTGCTTTGATATCTCTTGTGACAATATAATTGTCTATATAATTTTTGACAATAGTGATGTGAGGTCTTAAAAAAAAATGCCATTGTTCCCCTACCCCACTGTGTCGGAATTTGGAACATTCTGATAAGGATCAATTGCTTTTCTCAAAGAACATGATTGCGATTTTGTTCCCTAAGTCTGATGCTAAGATGATGGTTAACAAATTTTATGAGTACTTTGGGAATGCGGGGAATGATATAATATATTGTTAAGTGTATGTTATTTATTATGGCAGCAACTCATTGGTCGCCATTTATATCCTTGGACACCATACTCCTGCCAGGTGTCTGGGCTGTTGGGTCCATAATCAAAGGAGTGAGACTGATACAAAGTGAAGGGTGAAGCAAAGCTTTATTTCACGCCAAGCATTGAGAATCAAACTGACTGTCAAACTGACCGGTCGGGGCCATCTCTTACAAAGAGATGACCTCTCTCTGCCTTACAGACTAGCTTTTAAGGGTAAAGGCTCTGTGATTGGGCCTGGCCACACACAGGTGGCCAATGAGATTGTAACACACAGAGAAAGCTACACAGTCATGCTAGGTCACACATAAGTGACCAATTGAATTACAATTTACCCTGTAGTAGATATTTGAACTAGCCTATCACCTTAGTCAGAATTGGTGTCCAAAAGGTGCCCAAAGGGCAGGGCCCATACTCCTTGGTTGCTAGGGAGACAGTATGGGTCCCCACTGATTGGATACCTCCACTTGGCCTGACCCATCCTTGTATTTGGGCTTTGTTACCTGGGACTGGTTTCTAGGACTTGTTTTTAAGTAAGTCCCCGGGGGGGGGGGCAGGGACAGTTTAAGTTCTACTGTATAAACAACAAAATCACTGTTTAACTGGATGGAATCGCTCTGGCTAAGTAGGCCCTTACAGGGCCCTGTGATTTCCCCCTCTTTACAGACCAGCCTGCCTGACCGCTCACCTCTACCCCATCCTCTAAACTCTGTCTCTGAGGGTTAATCCAGTGAAGGTCAGTGGTTTATGGCTATCTCCTAACCCCCAACGAAGCCCATTGGCTTATTGGGCGGGATTGGTTCCTTTCCCTCCCCTCCCCGGGCTTCTCCACTCCAAATCAGGCCCTAGGCCTTGCCTTTCATAATCAAAAGACTGACCAATATCATTTCCTAAATGACTCTCCATCAACACTGATCCCAGTTGAAACCTCGAAAGTTCATGTTTTCAGTGAGAATAGAACACGTTTTTAGGTGGGGTTCAAACTCCCATTAAGTTCTTGTGACAGTTTTTGTAAGGTTGTATGGGAGAGGACAAGTATTATTTGCCTTTCCATAGCAAACTCCAAGCTCACAGCTATCTCTCTATTTCTGCTGCAGTATAAAATCACCAGTACAGGTGGAGGTAATAGTTGGGCAGAGCGTTATCAAATGTGAATCTGGAAGAGGGATTGCTTTTTGTCTTGAAGGAGCTTGAAAGAATTGCCTTCTTGCTCTGGGGTCAGAATATGGAGATGGGGCGGTGCAGGGGGATGATAAGCTAGAGAGGGGGATGGGTGGTTCCTGGGCAACATTTGGCAGACACTGGAAACCTCATTCCTTGCGATTCTAGGAGTGCTCAAGAGTAGGGGTGCTTTGGAAATGGGGGCTGGAAGAGCTGCAGAATTCAAGAAGGCAGCTGAGACCTAGCTGGTAGAATGGATGATGGAACTGGGAAGATCATGGGAATGGTTGCAGAGAACCAGGATTGGGCAACATAAGCCCCTGGAATATTGGGGTAGGAAATCCAGAGGAGGAGAGAAGTCAGGAGGGGTGGGAGGCAGGGAATAGACACTTTCTGGTGAAGTGGGACATATCTGTTACCTTAGTTATTCATACTTTATGCGGTAGGAGAGTTCTGTGGGGGTAATCAGGAACATTAGCAGTGGCTCTCAAACTTTAGCATGCCTCACAAATCTGGAGGGCTGGTCAACACACAGTGCCAGCCCCATGCCCAGAGTCTAATCTAGTAGATCTGGGTCATGACCCGAGCTTTACTTTTCAGCAAACGCTGAGGGATCACCATCTGAGAAACATCAGACTAGACAAACCACGGACCTAATCCTGTTTACCTGTCTTTATAAATATTAATTGGAACATAGCCACACCTGTTGGGTTTGCTTGGTTTCAATTGTCTGGCTTCTTTGGCTGCAAGGCTACAGTTGAGATGGAGACTGGTTGGCAAAGGTAAGACGAGTTACCATATGGCAATCTATAGGAAAAGTTTGCCAATCCCTGGGCTGGAAGGAGGCAGCAAAAGGTGTGGTTGTGAGACCTTTCAGTTGGGAAGTCTGTATTGAAGAAGTGCCATTCACTAGATAACAAGTTACTTTTCTGAACAGAGGAAATAATGCTTAATTCACAGGGTAGCCAAGTCATATAAATGACGGTGGTTTGTAATAATGCATCTCAGATGAAGTAAATCATTAAGAATGGTTGGAGTTGTGGGATGCCTCTGTGGCTCAGTTGTTGAGCATCTCTCTTTTGTAAAGATACTTATTCATGAGAGAGAACACACACAAGCTAGGGGAACTGCAGACTCCCCTCTGAGCAGGGAATGTGACCTGGGGCTCAATTCCAGGAATCTGGGGTCATGACTTAAGCCAAAGGCAAACGTTTAACCAACTGAGCCACCAAGAGCCTCTCGGCCTCTGGTTCTTGATTTCGGCTCAGGTCATGATATCAGGGTTGTGAGATCAAGCCTGGCATCTGGGATTTTCTCCTCTGCCTCCCTGCCACACAGAATGGGTGGAATTTGGACAGAGAGAAAGGGGGAAGCTCTGCATGTTGAGCAGAGGTCAGGGTATAAAGTAAAAGGTCAAAGTGTGCCATAAATGAGAATATAATCAAGGTAGAAAACCAGGTCTTTAGTATGGTACTGGGTATATACTATATGCATAATAGATGCTAATTTATTATGGGATGTTTATTTCATTTTTGTAAGAAATATTCTGTGATGTAGCCCATCAGTTAACATTAAACTGTCCATTAAGATACATGCAGATTTGCTACTTTGTGAAAAAATTGCTCTTAGCCTTGGGGGAAGGAGATGGTGGGTATACCAAGATAGAATTTTAGAATATGAATTTTTCATCTGTGTTTGGGGAACTCTGATGGCCATTTATCTTTCCCTTAAATGAGTATTTTTATCATATTTTTGTTCCATGCTTTCTGGTGTGAACACTTTTTTTTTTTCATAAGAAGATACTCCTTTAACGCAGATGACTTCACTTTTTTCATATTACTCAGCTTTTAAGATTTAAACTGGTAATGATAGTGATCAGATTAACAAAACTAAGATTTATTATGCAGTTAAGGAGCCAGTATCTATTAATGTTACTGAGTTGCTGGCTATTTTGACAACTGGGGTGACATAGCAGATGGCTTAAATAAAAGATATTCTATATGTGCTTATAAAGATGGAAAAGAGCTTTACAGTAATAAGAATTAGTCTTCATGATGGTTGTCTTTATTTATTTTTGCAAGAAAGAGAGAGAGAGAGAGAGAGGGAGGATGCAGGGTGGAGGGGCAGAGGGAGAAGCAGATTCCCTGCTAAGCAGGGAGCCTAATGTGGGACTATGATGTGGGACTCGATCCCAGGACTCCTGGGATCATGATATGAGCCACCCAGGCACCCAATTGTTTTTATCTTAAAAATAGCTTTAGTATATATATATGTTTCTTGAATATTCTAGATGATAGATGGTGCCCTGAAAACTAAAAGTCACACCTCCTGGAAGGAAATTAGGGAGAGTGGAAATGAAAGGAAGATCTGTGGAAATTATGTGATATTATCTGAATACCTTAAATCCAATTCAGGTCTAGGTGGAATCTAGGTAGAAATTCTAGGTAGAAATTTTGAGGAGGAGAAAACAGTGATTTTAAGCAAGAAATTGCATACTTAAGTAATAAGACTATTTGATCTTAGAGTAAGGAATATTTTCAGAGGGGAGATGGTTGACAGGCATCTGTGAAAGGAAGGGATCCAAAGTGTCTAGAATTGGCATTGTCTATGGAGAGAATATGTTTGGTATGTAGGGGCAGAAGAATTATCCCTTCTTCCCTGCTAGGTTATTTGGCTGGTCAAACAACTAAATGGATATGAGATTTAACAGGAGAAAAACAAATATCATTCTGTACATACAGGAACCCTATGAACATATGAGACCCGAAGGGCAGCCAGGTAACAGCTGAGGAAAGCGGTAGAGGTCTGGGGATATGAAGGGAAGGAAGGCTATTCATGGAAAGGCGAGAGATGTTTGGAAAACAAAGCTTGCCCTGCTCTGCAGGTACCTTTCTTAGGAAAGAAGGGATCTCTAACCCCTTTCTTCAGCGCCACTAAGGTGCTCAGCTATTCAAAGGAAGGTGAGGCCATGTTGGAGTGAGGTCCTCCTTCATCAGTGACTAGCATGGTGCCTGGCAGAGCCCATCCAGCAGTTACCTGCAGTCTGGCCTCCCCCTGGAGCTCACTTGCATCCACTCTGCTGGATGATGAGTTGACAGTCACAGAAGATAAGATCAATGCCCGCTGTAAAGCAGCAGGTGTAAATGTTAAAGCTTTCTGGCCAGGCTTGTTTGCAGTGACGTTGGCCAATGTCAGCACAGCTGCAGTGTAGGCACTAGTAGACCTGCCCCATCAGCTGGCACTGCCCTAGCAGGAGCTCCTGCCCCTTTCAACCCTGCTGTCCCATCTGAGGAGAAGAAATGGAAGTAAGGAAAGAAGAATCTGAGGAGTCTGATGATGACAGGGACTTCGGTCTTTTTGACTAAACCTCTTTCGTAACATGTCCAATAAAAAGCTGAACTTTTTCAAAAAAACTGGTAATAGTTCTCTTCGTGTTACAGGCTCCCTTTCCTGTGTAAGCTTAGGCAGCTGAGGAGGAGGTAAAGAGCTTTTCCTGAATCTGCTGGGTCTTGACTACCTTTAGTTCAAAATAATCCTCATGACAAAGTGGCATATTTTGGAAACACTTGTTCTGAACCCCTTCAGCTATTAGGTGGAAGCCATTAAGTTTAATTAGATGATCTTAATTGTTCCTCTTGTGACTCTGTGATCATTTGGGGCATATTTGGCTTCACATTTGGATTTTACTAGAAGTGGGGGTGGTGGTGCCTGGGTGGCTCGGTTGGTTGAGTGTCTGCCTTGGAATCAAATCATGGAATCAAGTCATGATTCCTGAGTCCTGAGATTGAGTCCCACATTGGGCTCTGCTCAGCAGGGAGCCTGCTTCCCCCTTTCCCGCTGCCTGCTGCTACCCCTTCTTGCGCTATCTCTCTGTCAAATAAAGAAATAAAATCTTAAAAATAAAAGGGGGGGATAGTTTACTATAGGAAGAAAAGATGCTGTCAACACCTGGAGAGATTCAAAGTAATCTCTGCACTGGGTGGAAGTACCTCTCCCCATGAATGATTTTAATTTTTTAGTCTAATTCCAGTCCCCGGAGTTATTTTAATGTACAAAGCTCTAAGAGTTTGGTTAATTGTCAAACTACCGGGATTCACATCCATTCTTCGTGACCTGATATTCACCTTCTGGCCTTGCAAGACTGAAGGGTCGCCCCACACTATAGTGAACCAATTGAGCCATTGCCATAGGGAGCAGTGTGGGTGATCAGCTAGGCTATCTCAGGTTATATCCAATTTTATTGGCTTTAAATTCAATTGGCACTGATTACACTGCTGACTCATGTTTTTTATAGACAATGAGGAAAATAAAGAGGTTTATAGACAACCGTTAACAATCTAGGGTTAAGCCGTTGATCTGAGCTGCACAAATTAGAATTTGTGACATTTGAAGGTAACTGGTGTCCCTCTCTGGTGGCCATGATGTAAACACACGTCTGGAGTAGTCAACCACCGGGTCCTGTTCCACACGGACAGTGTCAGTCTGTGAGAGGGGGAAAAAAAAACCAAAAACTGTGAACCCGCCGAGTGAAGCACAGATGAGAGATCGGCGGTGAAGGCTCTGCCTGCATTCCCCATAGTTCTGCTACCCAGTTACTTGTCCTAGTTATCTTTGATTATGTGAGACAAATTGCAGAAATCATCCTAACTGATGAAAGTCCTATTGTTTAATATGGAATGTGTGTGTTATGTTTATGGGAGGGAACTCCCATAGATGTTCCCACAGATGAGAAGGGATGCTGAAAAGTGGTGTCAGGTGTGCAGGAGCCTAATGAACACCAGTGTTCATCACTGTTTACCCCTTTGTAAACCACCTTGACCTCAACACTTACTCCTAATCGATACGGATGTGCATCACAGTGTCAATACAAATGTGATATTTTTCAAGGCAGATGAATTGTTCTTTCCATATTAGTGCCTCAGTTATTCAGAGAGGCCATGGGTTGGGTGGGGACAACTCTTAAAATGCAAGAACTTTCTCACTACAAAGATTTGACTTGAGAAGGATTTCTTTCTTTCTTTCTTTCTTTAAGATTTTATTAATTTATTTATTAGAGAGAGCAGGAGAAGATGCACACATGCAGGGGGAATGGCAGGCAGAGGGAGAAGCAGAACTGGATCCTAGGACCCTGGGATCATGACTTGAGCCAAAGGCAGATGCTTAACTATTTGAGCCACCCAGGTGTACCTAGATAATGATTTCCATGGAGTTGAACCATATGCCTCAAGATATATCAAAGTTAGTTAGAGAAAGACAAGACAAATGCTCACTTCAAAGAAAACAATAAAATAGTCATCAGTAATTATTTTTGGCAATGAATACTAAAGCAATGGTTGTGCTTCTCTGGATTTAAGTTAGGAAATTATTCAAATGTTTTGCACACTCTGTGCAAAAGAGTGAGATCATAATTAACAGGTGAGATTCAGGTAACCATTTAAAAAAAAAGATAATAAAAGCCTGAGTAGCTGGAGCACCTTGGTGGCTCAGTTGGTTGAGTGTCGCTGACTTGATTGCAGCTCAGGTCTTGATCTCAGGGTCATGGGATCCAGCCCTATATTGGGCTCTGTGCTGGGCATGCAGTCTGATTAAGATTGTCTCCCTCTCCCTCTGTGCCTCCCCAACCACATTTCTCAAAGAAGAAAATAAAAAGCCTGACTAGCTTTCAAGATTCTTTTAGCTTGAATGTAAACTTGAATTTCCACTATTTTAGGTGATCAGAAATACATACTTTGATGTGGTAAATATGTTGAACAAGTTACAGTCGTGGTTAAACAGTGAGTTTTGCAATAAAGAAAATATCTGTGTTGTTCCCCAAATCTAGACATTTCAACAAGGAAGGAAGAGAGAAGAAAGTGCATTTTTATTTATATATTCAATTTTCTGTTAATAGGCAAGTGAAGAGATGTTCTCCACTATCTTGTTGGTCTCATGTACATTTGCCTAATACAGGAAGCCCCGTGGGCATGGACCCCTTTCCCAAGGAGCCAGAGTGCTCACTGTAAAGACAAAACATGCTTGGCAGGTACAAACAATAACTACTTTTTAAACTTCAATTTAAATTATAATATATATTTGAAGTAAAATAAATGCAGTCAGATCATGTAAAAAATGAGGACAACATGGGCAAAAAATGAACATGTACATATATGGAAGGGTGCTGGGGTAAGCTGAGTTCAGAAGTGAAGCAAGCAGTCTGTAGGAAGGCAGCCTTGAACCTGGTTTTAAAAGAAATGATAGTCAGTGGGTGGGCAGGGGGTGTGGAAGGCATTAGTAAGTAAGTTAGTAAGCTTAATTTTCAAGGTTAGACATAGGAAAAGTATAGTCATACAAATATGGGCATGTTCACCCCTGAAGTGAGCTTGTTTCTTGATTTTGATTAACATAAAACAGTACATAGCTCTTTGACTAATGAATGCAGAAGAACAGATTAAAGTCTAAAGCAAGGTCAGATTTATACCAATTTTCTAGACTAAATGTGTAATATATAAAATAGATTATATGAGTGAAGAAGCTTGTTTTTACAGGCATGACTATGAAGGGGTAGAGCCTGGGGGCTTTGGAGCAACAGCTGGGTTTGCATTTTTAGCTTTGCTGGTTCTAGCAGTCTGACTGGGAAAATTGTTCCACATCTCTCTGTGCTGTTTTCTTATTTGTTTAATGCAAAGAATAATAGAGCAACCATATGGTTTAGGAGAAGATATGATTGATATCATTCATTCATTCCACAAATATGTTTTGGGCTACTACTACAGGTCAAGAAATGCTCCTTTTTTTTTTTTTTTTTAAAGATCTTATTTATTGATTTGAGAGAGAGAGAAGGATAGCACAAAGGGAGAGTGAGTGGGAGAAGTAGACTCCCTGCTGGGCAGAGAGCCCAATATAGGACTCCATCCCAGGACCCTGCAATCATGGCCTGAGCCAAAGGCAGAAGCTTAACTGACTGAGCCACCCAAGTGCCCTCTCAGGAAATGTTCTAGATGTCGGAGGGAGTGCAGGTAAGCCAGACAGATAAACCTTTGTCCTAACGGTGCTTCTGTCCCAGTGGAATTAGCTGGTCATCAAATAAATGCAAAAATAACATTTCAGACAGAGATAAGTGCCCTACAGAAGATTAAGTAGAGCCATATGCTCGAGGGTGAGGGATTAGCAGCTTTCAGGTTAGGGATGGTCTTTCTCGAATCTGAAGGTCCTAGGGAAGCCAGCCATGAGAAAAGGAAGAGAAGCAGCCCTGGCAGGGAGAGCAGCTAGTGTGAAGGTCCTGGGGCAGGATTCAGCTTTATTGTGTTTGAGGAGCAGAAACAAGGTTTGCAGCTGGAGGATATTGGGCAAGGGGTAAAGGGATAGCAGATGGAATCAGACCATGTAGGGCTTTGATATCAAGGATAGGAGATGTGTTTTCTCTTAAGTGCAAGGAAAAGCCCCTGGAGAATTTTAAACTGGTGAATGACATGATTTTTTAATGGAAGTCAAGTGCTCACCACTGGTCCTGGCACAGGACACACATTTAGTAGAAGTTAACTGCTGTTAGCACTTCATTTAATCCTCACACCAGCCCAGTGTGATGGTTACCACGAAAGGAAATCACTCCAAATCTGATCTGGGGCAGAACTTTGTGGGCTGATGTGATTTTTAGCCCCTTTGGGAAGGCTCCAGCCTTCCTGATAAAGTGCTGGTGTTTTTTTCTGATGGAGTTTAATGTGATTTAGAGTCCTTCTGGGAAGTTAGATTGACTCCATTCTGCTAACTCTTGTTCTTTAGATACATGCAATAACTTTTAACCAGATATTCAAAGGTACAATGCTCTTTTAAGCCTGATGCTATTCTAATAATCTGTAAACCACACATTCATCTTTTAAACCTCCAGTCAAGTAATGTTTATTAAATCACATTTGTTTTCCTCCACAAAGAAAACCTTTGAACTAGTGTTCTTGAAGTATTTTCCCTTGCCAACAATTTGAAATAAAATGTGGATAAATGTTCACACTTGATTTACCTAAGAAGTGGGTTTGAAGGTATCATCAATACCACCATTCTACAGACAAGGAATCTGAGGTTTATAAATATCATGTGACTTGATCAGTGTCACAGGCTATCCCCCTAAAGCCTGTGCAGGTAGGCATTCCACTGTTTCCTCCCAGGAAGACCAAACTTAACCCAGTGTTCTAAGAAGGAGCAAAGTGAATCTGAATCCAAAGGAAAGCACGATTCCCGGTTACCATAGTCCGTCTGTCTCCCTCCCTTCTGCCCTCTTCCTCCTTCCTTCCTTCCTCTCTTTCTTCCTTCCTTTTTCTTTCTAAAGATTTTATTTACTTTAGAGAGAGAGAAAGAGTGAGAGAGGATGAGCAGGGGGAGGGGCAAAGGGAGAGGGAGAAAGAATCTCAAGCAGACTCTGCACAGAGTGTAGGAGTCCCATGTGGGGCTTGATCTCATGACCCCAGGATCATGGCCTGAGCTGAAACCAAGAGTTGCTTGCTCAACTGACTAAGCCACCAGGTGCCCCTTACTCCTTTTTCTTTTATAGAAATCCCGTTATTATCTGTTTAGGTTTATATTGATGTTCAAAGACGAATATTCATTGTGACCTCCTCTCCCCTAGTGGGAGAGTCATAGAGAGAGAGTATATACATACATATGTAGTTCATCTCCACTCTCACTCTGCTTTTTCATTTTTAAGGGTTCTAATTTGTTCCTTCATCCATTGAACCCAGTCTTGACTTGGATGGATCTTTTCTCCAGTTTGATTCATGAAACCTATTCCTCTGGTCTGGAATGTCACTCACTTGGATTTTCAGCCTGTGGAACCCAGAGCTTTCTTTTGTTTTTCTTTTTTTTTTTGGAAGACATTTTTTTTTTTAAAGATTTTATTTATTTATTTGACAGACATCACAAGTAGGCAGAGAGGCAGGCAGAGAGAGAGAAGGGGGAAACAGGCTCCCCGCTGAGCAGAGAGCCCGATGCGGAGCTCGATTCCAGGACCCTGGGATCATGACCGGAGCCGAAGGCAGAGGCTTTAACCCACTGAACCACCCGGGCACCCCAGAGCTTTCATTCATTAGTGTTCTGTGCACAATGCCAGTCGCAAAACCCGGTTGTGTGGGTCTGCCAAAATGAAGTAAATTACACATTAGCCCTTGTGAGAAGAAACCTGAATGAGATCACTGAAGGGTGCTAAAACACTCTGGGTTATTTGGACCGACCGGGGGATGGGGTGGTCCCTACTTCTAACTGCCCAGTATTATTTTCTTCGACCAAATCGGTTCCATAGGTATATTGGAGCCACTTCAGACAACAAGCTTGTGTTAAATTATTAGGAAATTTGTGAAGTAGTTGATGCCAAGTTGGTAGCTTGAAATTGGCCACAGTGAGAATATTTATACCACAGACATTGAAAAATGCCACGAATGAGGGTTCCCCCCAACAAAGCCAGTTTTTAAATACTTACCAGTACATTACTCAAGTGCCCCTCAGGTTCACCCTTGTTTTCTGCCCAGTTACACACCAAGGAGAGGGCATAAAAAGACAGCGAGTGGGACAGTTGCCAGGACAGGTTTTTGGCTGGCATTCATTTTTCCTGCCTGCATTTTCCCCCATCACATACTCTGCCAAGAGTTCTGGAGTCAGATGGACCCTGTATTCCTAATAGCAAATGAGGGTCACTATCAGCCCCCACCCTCCATCCTGAGCCCAAGGTTGACTCCCGGCTCATCACTACTTGTTCTGTAACTTGAGCTAGAGACACATCTCTAGGCATGTCTCCTCATTGCTGTCATGAAGAGAATACCGCCAACCCCATGGTTTGTGTGTTTGTTTTGTGTTGGTGGGGGTGGCTGGTGAAGGGTCCCCTTGAACGGCCTTGCTTAGAACACGGTGCATTGTGAGCTTTCAATAAATGATAGCTCTGGTTCAAATTCTAAGGGAAGCTCTAATTGAAATTCACTGCGTATTCACAGACACTCTGAGGAAAGTGCTAGTGCCCAGAGGCCCTGGTCTGAGGCTCTGGGACCAGCCTGTCTTGCACTATTTCTCCCACAAGGTGGCGGTCTCTGTCTGAGCTCTTTGTGGCTGGGAGCCCAGGCACGCCTGCGATTCCCTCGGAGTCCAAGCCACACCAGCCGTGTTCTTTCTCCCTTTCATGCAGCCTCCATACCTTCAGTGCTTTGAGCTTGACATTTCCAGCTACAAAGAAGTGGGAAGAAAGAAGCCTTTCTTGAAATATGTTTATCTGACCTGAGTGGCTTTTCCTTGCTATGCAGGAGTATTGTAAAATCCTTTTACTTCCTGCAAGGATATTTTTAACAGGTAGGAAGCTGAAGTCTTGGAGGGTGTTTCTGTTCTGTCTGTCCTGGTTTCTTTTTTCTCATTCTCCAGTTGTGAAAGCAACATGATAGAATACAGTCCATGTGGGGCAGCAATCAGACTGACCTTGATGTGACCTAGGACTTTGCTACTGACAGAATGAACTGGGGCTGCTCCTTTGAATTTCGAGCGCCCAGCTTCCTAATCCATAAAATGGCAGCATCTGCCTCTCTCTCTCTCTCATCTACCCCTCTATCTTGAGTTAGTCCTGTACTTTACAATCTGGCCACACATTAGATTCACCTAGGGAGCTTTTCAAAAATTGTCAATTCCTTGGCTCCACTCCAGAGGACTGGTTCTGTTGGACTAGGTTTCAAACACAGCATCAGTTTGTCTGAGAAGCTCCCTGGGTGGTTCTGTGAGTTGTGAGGGTTAAGAACTGCTGAGATCCTCTTATTAAGCCTCTCTAAGCCTCAGCTGGCTCATATGCTCATAAACTGAAAATCGCTGGACCTCAACAGCTCATAGAAATACAACATGGTTCCCTTTGCTAACAGTCCTCCTACCTGCAGTCCTGCTCAGATGAGCAGGCAGTGCCGTCTCTTCCCCTGTCCACCCCTTGTCTTCAGGGGCCTTTCATGAGATGCCCAAGAATCCCCACTGGGGTTCCGCTGAGGGAATGCAGGAGACAAAGGCAGAAGAGAAATTACTAAATTTCCCTACACCTATAGCTCATTGACAAGTCTTTGAAACAGGCAGAGTGACCTTCTTCTAGGAATTCAGCTAATATTTTGCTAAGGGCAACAGGTAATCTTAGCCCAATCTCTAGAATCCTGTAAGTCTACTTTAACATATAAAAATTGCTTTGGAAAGATGCCTTTCAACGGACAAATGGATAAGGAAGATGTGGTCCATATACACTATGGAGTATTATGCCTCCATCAGAAAGGATGAATACCCCACTTTTGTAGCAACATGGACGGGACTGGAAGAGATTAGGCTGAGTGAAATAAGTCAAGCAGAGAGAGTCATTTATCATATGGTCTCACTTATTTGTGGGGCATTAGAAATAACACAGAGGACATGGGGAGATGGAGAGGAGAAGGGAGTTGAGGGAAATTGGAAGGGGAGGTGAACCCTGAGAGACTATGGACTCTGAAAAACGATCTGAAGGTTTTGAAGGGGCGAGGGGGGTGGGAGGTTGGGGGAGCCAGATGGTGGGTATGGGGAGGGCACGGATTGCATGGAGCACTGGGTGTGGTGCATAAACAATGAATTCTGTTACACTGAAAAGAAATAAATTAAAAAAAAATTGCTTTTTAAATTTTCTTTATCTCTATCCCCTAAGATACATGTTGGCCATCATCCTCCAAGTATGACCAAGCATCTGAAGGGTCTCATAACTAGGGTTTTATTAGACAGTAATAAATGACTTTCCCAACAATAAGTAGCCCCCCTCAAGGTCCTGGAAACCTTGCTTCCAAAATTCCTTACAGACTTAGGCTACCCTAACCCCCTTCCAACTTGAAAGCATATAATGGGCCACTTCTCATGACCCCAGTGCAGCTCTTTCTGTCCACTGGTCCTGTCTCTGTTCTTTCTTTCTTTTTTTTTAAAAATTTTTATTAGCATACATTATTAGCCCCAGGGGTACAGGTTTGTGAATTGCCAGGTTTACACACTGTCTCTGTTCTTTAATAAAACCACCTTTTTGCATCAAGGATGTCCTGAATTCTTTCTTGTCCATTGGCTTTGAACCCTAATGTCTTTTCCTATATCAAACGATACCTGGGAACCTTATCGCTATGCTGAAGCTGGACTGTCCCTGTGGTCAGCAGAAATGGTCCCTCAGAACAATGCACGATAGTCCTTCTCTGGGTTACCTTTGACTAGGAATACTCCTCTCTGATTGGCTTGGGTTGCAGGTCCATGGCCCATCAGATGTCAGCTCTTCCATTTCACCACAGAGCAACCATATTTCCTAAGTCATGGCCTGGTACCCAGAGAGCAGTGTTGTGAGTTACAGCATCTACTCATGACTCAGAACCAGCACTGTGCTCCAACAACACATGCTTAGGGTGCTCATCCATACTCCTCCCCCTTGATAAATTTCCTCTTGGAGATCCTTCTTTTTCTTCCCATAATCTGGCCTCATATGTGTCTACCCTTGTCCATTGGATGTGTTCTAATACATGTAATTAGTAGGTAAACACCAAACCCTCTTCTCCCAGAAGGCTTCTTGGCCCACTATGTGGATTCTTTCAGATTTAAAAATGCTAAAAAAGAAAGAAAGAAAGAAAGAAAGAAAGAAAGAAAGAAAGAATCAATTTTTTAGAAAATATATGAGAGAAGATCCATTATCACTCCACTTACCAGCTTCTCTCTTCTAAACACAAGCTTTTCCCAAGCACCCTCTCCACTAAAACAGCCCCTTTTCCCAAAATCTGTGGGTAGGAATGAACTTACTTTGTAAGTTTGTATACTTACTTTGTATACTTTGTATATGTGTAACCCAGAGGGATTTCTGAAATGGGGATTTCCAAGACAAAGGACCACTTGCCCCAAAAGTAGGATCAAGTTTTTCATGTGAGAAACCACACAAAATACTCTCTTCTGGGCAACCTGGTCCACATAAATGGGGTTCATATGAATGGCAACCTCGCAGGGCAGTTGAGAATAATAAACAAGACATGGAATGAGCAACTTGTAGTGCCTTATTATTATGTCTGTTACTAATTCATTATTCTAATCAGCATCTAATCAGAGTTGCCCCTCCGGACAGCGAATACCCCACAACTGAGTCATCTTCTCTCCTCTTACACACACATACACACACACACACACACACACACACACACCACCCCCCCACCCCCGTGCAGTTGTCAGTGTAGTGGTCCTGACCCCTAACCAATACAGGATCACCATTGGGAGGCGTCACCTTAGCTAGAGTGATGGGGCTCTTCACTGAAAGGCAGGCTATGGGCCCTGTGCTATTTACTCTCTCCCTCTTGCTCTGGAAAATGATTGCTTATATTGAGCTAAAATCGGGTGGACAGAAAAAGACGGTTCAAGTTTCATTGTTTATGATCCCACCTCCAGGCTTCAGACGAGGAAGACTCCATCACCAGCAGGGTGGGCTGGGCTGCTGGTGTGTGGAACAGCACAGTGGGTGGGGAGATCTGCAGAGGCTGGCGTGCTCTCCAGGTGAAACGATACTGGATGCCCTGAGAGAGAAAGATCCCGAGAACGGGATGCCAGAGGGGCATGGCTGGAGAGGGATAGGGTGAGGAGAAAAGGGAGGAGTTGAGGAAAGAGACCAAGATGTGGAAGCTGTCTCAAATTATTCTTCAATCTTTGTGGAGTAGGATTTGGGTTTGCTGGTGGGTGCGTTTCTAGATGCTTCAGTGTCCGTTAGGGGAGAACGGGGGCCCAAATGGTCCAGGTGCATTTGAATTGTGTCTATTTCCCTGAAGCTCTCATGCGTTGGTTGTATATTCTCGGTGCAAAGAGCATTCAGAACAGTAGCACCTTGGTCATCGTCGTCCAAACCCACTGTTCTACCTTCCGTCCTGGCCCAGATTGCCTCTTCTCATGCTTCAAGTGTTGTTCCAGACCAGAGGTGTGGAGGAAGCCAGAGGAGGAGGGAGACCATGGGCTATCTCCTTGGCACAGTGTGGAAGCTTTTGCAAGGCACAAGGGTAATACAGGTATCTCGAGATATTATGTCAGAGGTCTCAGGCTCAAGATCTTTCCTGCAATCACTTCCACGTTCAATCTTTGCTCATCAGCTCTCTTCCCTGTGCCTCAGTTTCCTCCTCAAGGACAGTGTCCCCAGTACCCCTCTTTGCACTTTATGCGATCTACAAGGAGCAGCCAAGGGTTCGGGATGGGGTGGCAGCAGTGTGGATGCTAAAGGGTTGTGGATGCTACTCTTTCATCAGAGTCACTATGCTGTGGACTGGGTTGGCTGGGTTTCCTTAAAATCCCCTAGGACCACTAAATTTCTTTCTTTCTTTTTTTTTTAAACTTCTAATTTTTCTTTAATTATTTTTTGTGAATTCTATGCCCAATGTGGGTCTTGAACTCACAACCTGGAGATCCAGAGTCACTGCTGTACCAACTGAGCCAGCTAGGTGCCCCTCGAAATGGACACTTCAGAAAAAAGTTATTTTATTTATTTTTAGTAATCTCTTTATCCAATGTGGGGCTTGAACTCATGACTCTTGAGTTCAAGAGTCAAATAAATGCTCTACTGACTGAGGCAGCCAGGTGCCTGTACCACTGAATTTCTGCTACTACTGAAAAAAAAAAAAAAGGCTAGAATCCAACAACCTTTAGCAATATTTTGTCATCGTGTTAATGGTACATGTCCCACTAGGGGGTTACATTGTTGATTTTACATGTTAGATGGCTGAATGATTTTTTTTTCTTTTTTGATATACACTTGACCTATAGCCTTACATGAATTTCAGGTGACAACATAATGATTGGACATCATATATATGACAAAATGATCACCACAATAAATCTAGTTACCATCCATCACCACAATAGTTACAATTTTTCTTTCTTGTGATGAGAGCTTTTAAAGCTCTATTTTCTCAGCAGTTTTCAAATCTATAGTATAGTATCAACTATAGTCACTATGCTGTACATTGATTCCCCTGGACTTATTTATTTTATAACTATTTTCTCCTATCCTTCATACTCTGCTTCTAGTAACCACCAATCTAATCTCTGTATCTATGGGTTTAGTGTTTTAGATACCACATGTAAGTATTCATTCTTTGACTTATTTCACTTAGCATACTGTCTTGAAGATTCATCCATATTATCACAATTGGCAGGATTTTGTTGTTTTTCATGATGAATAATATTCTATTTTACATACAGACCCCATTTTCTCTACTCCTTCAGCCATCAGTGGACACTTGGGTTATTTCCATGTCTTGGCTCTTGTAAGTAATAATGTAATGAATGTGAGGGGGCAGATATTTTGTTGAAATAGGGTTTTGTTTCCTAAATGCCCAGACGTGGAATTGCTGGATAATATTGTAGTTCTATATTTAATTTTTTCATTTCTTTTTTTATTGAGGTATCCTTAACATACAGTGTTATATGAGTTTCAGTTGTACAATATAATGATTCAATAATTCAATATGTTGCTTAGTGCTTATGATAAGTGTACTCTTACTATTTTTAATTTTTTGAGGAAGGCTTCATACTTTTTCCACAGTGGCTATACCAATTTACATTCCCACCAACACTGCATAAGGGTTCCTTTCCTCCACATCCTCACCAACACTTGTTTCTGGTGTTTTCCATTTAGTCATTCTGACATGTGTGAGGTGATATCTCATCATGATTTTGGGTGAACATTTTTAACTTTCATAAGTACCATATTTATTTTAATATCTGTGAGGAAAACTACAGCTAGCACACCAAGCGTATAATTTCACTGATCTGCTTCCTAGGATGAGGGTCAATACAGTCAAGTAAATGGACTTATTTAAAGGAAGAGAAAAAGTAAATAATAGTAAAGATGGCATAGGAATATGGTAGTCATGACTGGCATTTGAAGAAATGGGCAGAATGGCATCTGCAGATCCTCGTGGCTCTAACAGTCTGGCATTCTTACCCCACCCTGTCTTTTCTCCTGTTTCCTCTGCTTCCCCAGGAGAGAAGGCATTACAGTGTGTATTTCCAGATTCATAATGGCACAGGGCCTGTGCACACTGGGTCTTCTCAGTCTTCCCCAACAAAGAGCTCTGTTTTGTCCGAGGCCAGCTCTGTGTTCCCATCTCTGATCTCTGATGAGATACATGGAATGGCAGGAAAGCAGACCAAACTGAAAGCAAGAAAAATCGGCAGGGCTCTGCCGAGATTGTGAAGCTGACCTTCAGTTGGGATTAGCCAAGGCGCTCTCTGCTCCATTGACAGAATACCTCATGTGCTCACGTTTGAAAAAGCAAATCTGCAGAATTAGCAGCCAATAAATGATGACTGTGGTAGACTGGCGATTCTGTGTTGCTCCTTTGTAACCATCAGGGCTCACTTATTTTTATTTACTTCTTGGCATGAAATCGTTTCCTATGTTTTCTTTTTAACTCACTCTTAATGGCATCATGCATGTCTATTTTCCTTGTTCCCGATTCTGAATGATTCATCCATAATTGTCTGTTGTCTCACGATAGGCATGCATTGGTTTTCCATAGTTGATGAAGTGTGGCATGCCATGGTGGAAAGACCTTGGGCGTTGGGACAGACTGACCTGGATTTATACCTGCCTTCGCCACCTGTGATCTGTGAATTGGTGCTTCTGACTTCAGTAAGACTGAACATCATTTTCTTTGACTACTCAACAAGAATTATGCTTCTCTCACAAGATTTTTGTGAAGATTTAAGAGGTACCAGCTCTCTCTATATAACCCTGGGCTGAGTTGGTTGAGCTTTAGATGCTAAATAAATATCAGTTCTTTTATCGTCTTTCACAACCTCGACAAATCTTTGTACCAGACGCCACAGACAAGGCAGAGATTAATACAACCTGGGTGAGGATGGCGCATAGGTTTTATTTCATGTGCCAGCCCTCATGGAATGCGAAGCTTCAGGGAGCACCTCGTGGAGATCGCGTTCGGCGTCAGCAAGGAAGAGGAGCACCGCCGACCGCCCTGTCCTCAGGTGTGGGAATGGACAGTGGGGGATGAGCCCGTCCCGCGTTTGCCGTCACAGACACAAACCCTGCTTTGGGGAAGCCAAAGGGAAGGAACTGTGAAATTCCTGGAGAAGGAATGGAGAGCTATTGAACACAATAGTTGGTAAGTATTAGGTGCTGTTTCACGGGTTATGTGTAGAATCCTCTCTGCAGACTGGAGACAACTGAGTTATTATGCTCATTCTGTAAATGAGGAAATCGATGCTCAAGACAGGCTAATAGATTTCTCAAGTCCTCACAAGGTAGGAAGTGGTGGAAATGAGACTTGAACCCAGAACTCTGATTCCGAAGGCCTTTTATTTGCAGTTACTAATTTGTTAAACTGGGGTGTTCAAAAAAAGTCCTTAAAAAAAAACCCCAAAAACTGAGGGGCGCCTGGGTGGCTCAGTGGGTTAAGCCTCTGCCTTCGGCTCAGGTCATGGTCTCGGGGTCCTGGTATTGAGCCCCACATCAGGCTCTCTGCTCAGTGGGGAGCCTGTCTCTCTCTGCCTGCCTTTCTGCCTACTTGTGGTCCTTTTCTGTCAAATAAATAAATAAATAAAATCTTAAAAAAAAACAGGTAAAATTAAGAACTTCAAGGTTTGTCAAAGTGCACTAATTTTAAGTGTTCAGCTTGTGGACTTTTCAAATATACCTGGGTAATTTGAATACACCTATATAACTATCAGTGAGATTAAGGTACAGAACTTTGTCACCTTTCTAGAAAGTTCCCTCGTGTGCTTTCTCAGTCAGTAACCTCTTCACCTAGAGATAACCACTGTTCTGACACTTAGCCTCAATGATTAATTTTCACTGTTCTTTAACTTCACAAGAATGGCATTTTATAGTAATTTTGCTTTTGAGTCTTCCTTCTTTGTTCAACATAATGTCTGTGAGATTTATCATGTCATATTAGTACTTTGTCTTTTTTATCCATTGTTATGAATATATAACAAGTTATTTATCTAATCTCTTCTTGGGGGACATTTGGGTTATTTGCTCTTTTTCCTTATTGTGAGTAAAGCTGGTGTCAACATTCTTGTAGTATCTTTGGGTGAATATATACTCTTATTCTTTTCCGTCTATACCTGCTAGTGGAATTACTAGACCACAGGTTTGGTGATTATTTAACTTCAGTAGATATGGCCTATGGCCATGGCCTATGGCCAGGCTAGGGCTGGTCCAGAGGTACTTGTGAGGCCACACTCCAAAGAGCAAGTGAGAAAGCCAACAACTAGAAACTGATCTTAGGGTGTAGAGTCAGGGAGTCCTTCAGAGACTCTGTCTTTTATTATAATAAAATTATTATTATTATTATTAATAGTAATAAAGAGGAAGGTCTCCTGCCGTTTCTGGACCGGATGAAGCTCAGCTAAGGGTGTGAGAGCACCAGTGGGGCCTCCCTCAGCCACAGGCCAAAACATGGCCCTTTGGCAACTTTGCAGTCTCTGCAAAGGTGGTCATAACTTTCGTGTAGCACCTTCAACATGGAAACCAGAGGCTGCAGCACAGACAGTCTTTGAAGGACTCCCTGACTCTACACCCTAAGATCAGTTTCTAGTTGTTGGCTTTCTCACTTGCTCTTTGGAGTGTGGCCTCACAAGTACCTCTGGACCAGCCCTAGCTTGGCCATAGCAGCAGACTTCTCTGCTCCCTGGTGGGCAGAGCCACACCTTCTCCAAAGATGTCTGGATCCCTCCCAAGCCTGGTTCTTCCATGGGTACTCATCTGAAGCCATAGGGTGCTTTACAGAGTCTCTTTGTATCTTACGGTTCCTCTAGCACAGTTAATGGTTCTTTGTACTCAACTTGCTTTGTGTGGGTTACTGTGTATTTTCTGTCTCCTGATTGGACCCAGATTGTCATAGGGGGTGATCCCAGGAAAAATACAAGAGAGTGGAGAAGGAAAAAGCCAACAGAGAACGTGTCAATGAGTGGCTCACTACTGTGAACATTTGGGGCTCATTTGCACTTGTGTCCCCCGAGAGTCTGGGTACAACACCCTTCAGCATCACTCCAGCAAGAGGGAAGGAGGCTGACTATTTATGGTATGTATCTACCAGTTTTCATCCTGCATTGCTCTATGGGGAACTTCATGTCCTGGCACATCTGTCCTGCCTTGCATGCCTGGACTGTACAGTGTACTTCTGTAGCCAAAAAAGCCCTTGGGTAGAGAGAAGCAATTCCTTGATGGTAAGATATCTGTGTGCTAGCACTGAAGCTGTGGGGGACTGCTAGGGTGGACCCCGGAAATGTGAGTGGGCACTGACGCATTGACTAGTTGCAATACTGACATATTGCAGTATGTTGGCCGACAAAGGGAAATTGGTCAGCTGGATGCTAACCAATGGTGCAAACTGCTTTGAGGGTGAATTTTCTGGAAAAGCCAGTTGTAGAGGATCGAACATTTTTCTGGCTGGTATAATTTAATTGTACGGTCAGTGTTTGTTATAGATAACTGGATTTTTCTTTGACCTTGACAATCTCACTGACTTGCTGTCTGCACTGGAAGCACCATTTTCTAACTGTTTCAAATACGCCAAACCTGGCTCCCACTGCCACGCTTGGGAGGTGCTGACGGCTGTGGTAACCAACTAGCAAAAAGGCAACGGTGTTTGTATTTTCTGTTTTGCCCTTTACGAGAGCATTTCAGCTGAAGCGAAAGGCTTTTTTCTTCACCCTGGGTTTTTAATAGAAATCTCAGTGGCATGAAGCTGTTTTAGTTCTGAGCACCAGCTTGTAAAGTTCATTGGTGACAAAGCTCTGTTCTGGCACGGAACGCGGTGGGTACCACAGCAGAGATGCTAATTCACAGGAGGACCGGAACAAAAATCTAAGCAGGAGACAAGTTTATTACAAAGGGTCATGGACAGTGCTTGTCTGTGGGTCATGTGGGCTGAAGGTCATATCTATGCTAAAAATTTTAAATCATTCACATTTTGCAATTAAGTCAACCAATGTATATGGTTTCCCAACTGGCAGTGTATTTTTTTTTTTTTCTTCTGTATTTAAGATGCTCGGTGAAGAAAGAATGAGGAAGCTTACAGTGTCCCGAAATGGAAACATCTGTGAGACATATCAGTGACAAAAACAATATACAGAACAGTGTTGAGTAGCTACCTATTGTGTGAGAAAGAAGGGAAAAGATTATATAGCCGCATATGTTTGTATTTACATAAAAAATCTAATAAAAACATCTGAAGTATGGGCAAAGAAGGCAGAAACAGGGGTGACACTTTTCAACATATCATTTTTATATTGTTTTGATTTTAAAATCATATTAATGTATTTCCTGTTCAAGAAAAGAAATAATGTCCTGTGAAGAACATAATCATTGGAAAACAGGCCCCTGTTCTTTGACCACTTCTACAACATTTGAAGGTAGCTTCATATGGGAAAATGGGTTCCATAAAATTTAAATTCAAATGCACGTAGTGAATCCTTTGCAAACATTTAGGGCATGAGTGGAAATTTTTTACATCCACACTCATGGAAATTTTTTACATCTATGCTGCTATTTACCTTATTACCAGCAGGGGGGAGTGTTTCTCTGTTTTTCTTTGTGCCTTTGCCTACCTCCCCAACTTCAGATGCAAAACTAACCAAGAATTCTAATTCAAATCTATGCACAAAATGCACCACATTTTCTAGATTCATGGTGTTACTCTCTCATCCCGAAAACCTTTTGGGGACTTGGAGCTTCCAGTAGGCTGCTAATGATTATTCAAAAGCGGCTGATTATTGGGCTTGCTGGTGTAAAGTCTTTTCTTCCCCATTCTTTGCCCCCTTGTCATTCCACTGGGCCCCTATACATCACTTTCCATAATCAGATCGTAGGAGAAACCCTTAAATTATGAAAATTCACAGCACGTGCTCTCTCTCTCTCTCTGTCTCTCTCTTTCTCTCTCTTTGTTTTACTTTGCAGATGAGACCCAGGATTTGGGAGGCAAAACAAACAAATAAACAAATATGAAGAGGGCAGATTTTGGACCTCCATGAATGATGCCAAAGTTAAGAAAAGCTAAAAGAGGTAGAAGAGGTATCTCTGGGGAGTGTTCTTCTCTTGCCTGGCTGGCCTTGTACCTGACGGGACTCTGGACATCTTCCCAACAGGAGCCATTTTGCAAAGGACGAGATGATAGCTCTGAGAGGATGAGCAACTCACCCAAGTTCATGTTGCTGCAAAATGATAGAATTGGAAGTAGGTGCCAGACTGCATCCAAGGAGGAGACACTGAAGTGTTTTTTCCCTACACCGTGCTAAATAAACTAAGGCAGCGCCTCCCCTGTGCTCTTTCCTGCCTCTACTCCTCTAGTCTCTGTCCTGCTCTTCCTCCTCCTCTTGGTGTCTCTGAAGAGAGGAAAGGGAAAAGGACAAACTGCCCAGAGGCTCCTCAGATGTTCAGGGGAAGCTGTTCTTGGTTGTACGCTGGCAGTGATTTCTTGCAAAAAGGCAGCAACATTGAACTACCCAAGGTCAGAGAGTCCCAGTGCTGTGGACTTGGGGAAGAGCCAGGGAAGGCAGTGTGCTGTTTGTTTGTTTGTTTTGATTTAAAAAAAATTTTTTTTAAGCTGTTAGGGGGCATTTTGTGCTTGTGTGTAAGGGTATGTTTGAGTATTCTGCTTCCCTGTCCTGGCTGCCTGGCAGTACCCGGAGGTGAAGGAGATGGTCACAAATGCAGACAGGGACACTTCCCAACGCTGTATCATAGTGAACAAAGAACAACAGTGAAGATGTTTTACACAAAGAGTAGGATGTGAGAGTGAACTTGGGTGGCATGGTGTCCAGCCTTTCTGATAAATAACACCAGCACGCCTTGGGGAGAGAACTGTGGCCCTTGTCAATGGTGAGTAAGGCCAGGAGAAATCACCTTTTGTGGAAGCATGACTCTAGCCACCTTTCAACACTAGCTATGCTGCCATTTCAACACAGAGGTGCAAGCAGCTGGCTAGCGTCTTGAGGTGGGTGATAGTACCTAGATAGAATTTTCTGTTTGCTCTATTTTCTTTTAGTTATGATTCTGTTTATGACAAAAGATTATGGTTTTCTGATTATGGTAGTGATACGTTGTCCCTTTTAAATACAGGCCTTTAAGCAAAAAAGTCAACTTAAAGGAAAATAATTGAGTAAATAATAGGATAGTTGGTATGGAGATGTGGAAAACCGTTGGAAGATGGAGGGGCATCTTGGATTATGTCGACACCTGTCTTCCATTTCAGATAATTTAGGACTCGAACGCGATCATTTGAGAATCATGTGAAACTGGAATGGTGTCATTTCAGAACAGAAAAGGATGACCTAGTCCAATCTCCCCATTTTAGAGTTGATGAAATGTAGGCTGAGAAGGAGGTGATTGGCCGAAGGTCTCAGAGTTGTGTTGGCTGATGACGGGAGTGCGTGTATGCGCATGCGTGTGCGTGCAACTGCTGGGAGGGGGCTGGAGCTGGGAGAGGAGGTCGAGGTAGTTGCCAGACATAGCTCTGCTGTAAGTAATTCGGGTTGTCTCGGCACCATAGGGGGAAAGAGGGAAGAGGAGGTGGACACAGTCTTTGAACAAAGTGAAAACCCCTAGATAACGAGAGGGAAAATGTCCCGAAAATCTAAGTTCCTTTTGCTTGCTGCAGCAGCAAGGCCAAGAGCTGGCGGGTTTCCCTCAGTCATCTCAGCAGTAGCTTTTTCCTGTGGAATGTGGCGTTAAATAGGATAGGTCAGCATTACGCTTGAACAAAATGTGATGACTGATTAGGAAATGAATGGTAAGTCATGGATCATGGTGATGCTTATCAACATCCTCCCCCTGCCCCCACCGGAACAAACAAAGCTGCACTTGCAGGCTCACGAAACTGGACCCAAGATGGCCTTGTCCTTGAGACAATGTAGCTCTGGCTGTGACAGTCATCTATGAGTTAATCAGGTGTCACAGGAAGAAGAGACTCAATTGTGCTTCAGCTGTTTCAGGAGGAGTGCTGTGGGGTCTGTGGCCCCCAGCCTCCCCACTTCACTGTGAGGTCTGCCCCCAGTCTTGCTTTCCTGTGTGTATAACTGTGAGTCCAGCAGTATGGTGCAGCCCAGGATTAAAGACCGCCTCCCTTGTGGATGGGGTTGGGGAGCCCAGTGTGTGGTCCAGGACAGGAACTTAACATATATTTGTGGAACAGACAACTATGAGGATGGTTAAATCAATCCATAGTCAATCAGTAGGGCTTTGCATGGTGCGTGGCATAGAGCCAGCCTACTGCTCACCCACATTCCTATGTGGATAGTCCATCTTTCAGTGTCCCTATTTCTTCATGTCTAAACTTCATATAAGAAACTATGTTCTAGGGGCACCTGGGTGGCTCAGTCAGTTGGGCATCTGCCTTCCACTAAGGTCTTGATCCCAGGGTCCTGAGTAGGGTCCTGCAGGGGCTCCTTGACCAGTGGGAAGCCTGCTTCTCCCTCTGCCCCACCGCCTACTGTGCTCTCTCTCCCTCTCTCTCAAGCCCTCTCTCTGTGTCAAATAAATAAATAAAATCTTAAAAAAGAAAGAAAGAAAGAAAGAAAGAAAGAAAGAAAGAAACTGTGTTCTACAAATATGTTGTTGGGATTTGAGAGATGAGTCATGTGAGTGTAGGGGTTGCCTATTCATTCATTGACTCATTAAATCATTCATTTATCCAACCTACTGATATTTATTAAGCATTTAGTGCAGAGAGAGTCTAGGCTCCTTCTTATAAAGGTTGAGACCTAGTGGGGAAGTCAGGTAACAACCACATAAAAGAAATCAGAAGCCAAGATAATGCTTTCAGAATATCATACCTGCTAGAGTAAAATAGCGATTAGATGGAAATAATAATACTAAGACTATTGATGAAAGCTAACATTTGTGAAACCCCACGCACCATACCTGTTGTAAACATTTACCTGTATAATGTGTTTAATCCATATCATCACCCTAAAAGAGGTATAATTGTTATCTTCATTTTATAAAGGGAAACTGAGGCACAGAGTTAGAAAGTCATGAGGAAAGGGGGGATATTTCAGACAGCGTGGTCAGGAAACATTTCAGGGGAAGCACACTTAAGCAGGAACTAGAAGTAAGCATTTCTTGTGCCTCTCCAAAATCCATGATTTCCTTTCTAATCACCCCTCTTCCACCCCACCAATGCCATTCATTGTCATCGCAACTACCTTCTAAGTAGACCAGCGCTCCTTGCAGCCAGAGTGGCACGAAGGTGTGGGGAGGACAGAGAGATTGGTCAAACGCATTGGCCCATTTATTGCTCTGTGGACCTTACCAGGGTGTGGCTTATTAGTGGCCTCTAAACTTGAAGGGTACAAGGCTTAGACCTCTGGGATGGCATAGCATGGAGTTATAGCTTGTTCTCTGTACTTGCCCATGGGGAGGCTTGATCTACATCTTCTATTCCCTTAAGCATTCAGTCATGGTCATTTACTGTGGGAATGGGAGCGAAGAAAACATAGTGGTGGGGGGAATACTCAGAATACTCTTATTCACGCACACAATACATTACGTTTCAAGGCCTTTCAGCTGCACATCCCACCCGGGTATCTGGTCCCAATGACCTTGTGAAGCAGGGATTGTTACGCGCATTTGGAAGATCAGAGACAGGGAGGCTGAGAATCTTTAGAAGTGCAGCCAAGCCCCCATCCACCAGCGGGGGGGGGGGTGGGGGGGTGGGGGGTGTTGGGGGGGTGGGGGGACAAAGCCAGTGCTTGAGCTGTGAAAAACGAAAAATCTGTCAGTCCATCTGAACGGGCTGTAGGGATAACATCTTTCTTCACAGTAACAAGAACCATCATTTATTGTTTTCAATGTTTATCCTGTGTTGCATTCTGAACCGGGAGCTTTAAACACGTGAACTCATTCAATCTGGTTGCATACGGCATGGACAGCAATTGGCAGAGCGTCTAGGGTGTAGTAAGAACTTAACATTAACTTCTATGGCTCTCTTTTTGGATAGGTGAAACCTGAGGCTCAGAAAGGTTAAGTGATTTGTCTAAAGTTACCCTATCATTAAATATAGCCATGTGGCTATGAGGTCCAGTTCCTGTCTCTGATGCCCATTGCTGGCCAGCCTGCCTTGGTGTGTGTTGTGGGCAGTGCACAATGAGGTTTTACCTTTTGCAGCTTGTCACTGGTGACACTTAGACTTTCTTCAGGTTCATTTAAATTATGCTGGAAAGCCACGTACGCCTTCAGCCTTGCAGACACCATTGGGACAGTAGCCACCTCTGTTGTTCCCTTGAGAACTCATTTTCTCTTTACTCAGGAGATGCTGAGAATCTGGGGTGTTGGACAAGATAGCTAGCCCCTCATTGTGTCTGGAAGATTCGTGTTTCTTGGAGGGGCCAGTAGAATTCCTTCCCTATGAATGCCATTGGATTTGGAATTCAAATTGGGAG
The DNA here is from genome assembly GCF_011764305.1 of Mustela putorius furo. Classification (NCBI taxonomy): domain Eukaryota; kingdom Metazoa; phylum Chordata; class Mammalia; order Carnivora; family Mustelidae; genus Mustela; species Mustela putorius. The sequence goes on from NW_025421273.1 coordinate 20,141,375, forward strand.
GGTTTCCTGTTTTGAATTTTACCAAAGTTGCAAACATAAAGCTGTTTCCTAAGTAGACAATGTCCTGGCACTCCTCATCTCTACTCCAGGCTGCAGCTTTATGTTTACTTTCCCTCATTTCAAACAGAATTTATCTGTGGGGACTTGTGTTCAGCAACACAGAGAAGGCAAGCGGAGGTGGATCTGGATTCTGTTTCCCGGCCTCTGGGATGTGGCAGAGAAAGGGCAGATGATTCCCAGTGGAAGCTTTTATCAAGGATCCATTTTAGCCAAAGTTTGAAAGACACTTGGATTTTGATCAAAGGAGGAGGAAGGCAAGCCCAGGAAGCCATGTATCCTACATGAGGTCAATATCGGAAATATATAAGAAACTCAAACAACCTAGCAGCTTAAGAAAAGAAATACACTTGAGTTACAAAATGGACAAGGGGTCCGATAGACATTTTCCCAGACAAGACTTACAAATGGCCAGCATGTATATAAAAAGGTGTGCAACATCACTTGTCATCATGGAAGGGCAGTTTAAAACTACAATGACATAGCACCTTACCTGTTAAAACGGTCATTATCAAAAAGACAGAAGGCAATAGATGCTGGCGAGCATACGGAGAAATTGGAACCTGTGTACACTGTTGGTGAGGTGTAAATTAGTAGAGTACCATGGAAAACAGTAGGGAGGTTCGTCAAAAAATTAAGTTGTCTCACTTCTAGGCATATCTATATAAAAGAAACGAAATCAGCATCTCAATGTCTGCATCCCATATTCATTGCAGTATTGTTTGCAGTAGCCAAGATACACGAACAGCCTAGGTGTTTGTTGATGGTTGAATGGATAAGGAAAATGTGGTGTATAGCTACAATGGAATATTATTCACTGAAAAACAGAAGGAAATCTTGTCATTTGTGTCAATGTAGATGAACCTGGAGGATGTTATGCTAAGTGAAATAAGCCAGACACAAAGATGCAAATAGTCCATGACTTCACTGATATGTGGAATTAAAAAATGTTGGACTCCTAACAGCAGAGAGTTGGATGGTGGTTTCCAGGTTTTGGGAGGAAAGGGAAACGGGAGATATTGATCAAAGGGTATAAAGTTTCAGTTATGCAAGATGCATAAGTTCTGGAGATGTATGATGCAGTATTATGACTGTAGTTAACAATACTGTCTTGAACACATGAAATTTGCTGAGAGATCTTAAGTGTTCCCACCACACAAGAAAGATGGTAACTATGTGAGGTGATGGCTATACTAATTGGCTTGATTTTGGTAATTGTTTCTTAATGCATACTTACATCAAAACACCACAGTGTACACTTGAAATACATTCAATTTTATTTGTCAAGTTTACCCCAAGAAAACTGGAAGAAAAAAAAAAAAAGAATACCACAGACTGGGTGGCTTAAACAACAGAAATATATTATCTCACAGGTCTGGGGGCTGGAGGTCCAAGACCGAGTTGTGGGCAGGCTTGGTTCTGGTTTATAGATGCACATCTTGTGCTGTAGCCTCACAGAGCTTTTCTCTGAGTTCAGGCATCTTTGGTGTCTCTCTGTGCCTCTGAATTCCTTTTTATAACACCAGTCTGATTGGATCAGAGTCCACCCTAACAGCCTCATTTTTACTTAGTCATCCCTTTAAAGGCCCTGTCTCCAGATACACTCACATTCTGGGGTACTGGGGCTTAAGGCTTCCATATGCAGATTTTGGAGGGATGCAATTCAGCCCATCACAGACATCAAGCCAAACACTTTACATACTCATTTGTAATGTTTATAATAATTCCATTACTAGTACTATTAATAACTTCATTTTCAGATATAAAATCAGAGGCAAAATAGGTGAGGTATCTTGTTTCTGGTCACGTAGGTGGTAAAGGACAAAGCCAGGATTTATCTACATTCAGGTCTGTTTGATAAGAGACTTCATTCTTTACCACCCAGTCTGACCAAAATGGAACCATGATGGGTATGTTCGGGTTGTGGCCAAGGGCCTGCTGTGCCTTATTATCAGCTCCCCCCTAAGTAGGTGTGGAAAAACAGCACCAGCAGAGAGGGTTTTCAGGATGGTGGAAACACAGGCACGGTTTCATTATTTTTTTCTGATAGATATTTCTATCTTGGAAGGGAGTGGGAGTTTTGTGAGGAGCATGGCTGGCTGTGTCCATGGGGTTGCATCATGGAATTGGCATTCTGAGCTTGGGCGGAGATGGAGATGGCTCCTTGAGCTGTTTCCATCCTGGGAATACAGAACAGGTTATCTGTCCTAAAGTCCAGTTGACGGAAGCACAAGGATCTAAAGTGAACAGGAATGGTGTTCTCCATTGAATCATGTCTCCTCAAAAAGGTATATTGAAGTCTTAACCCTGGTCTCTGTGAATGGTTTTATTTGGCAATAGGATCTTTGGAGATGTAATTAATCAGACTGAGTTAGGGTGTCCCTAATTCCAATGATTGGTGTCTTTAGAAGAAGGCTATGTGAAGACAGAGGTTGGAGTGATGCTTCTACATGCCAAGGAACACCAGGGTTTGCTGGCAACTACCGGAAGCCAGGAGAGGGCACAGGGAGGATTATCCCTCATAGGCTGTGGAAAGAACCAACACGGTAGACCTCTACCCTCCAGAACTATAGGACCATACATTTCTGACATTTTAAGCTGCCAGGCTTGTGGGACTTTGATAAGGCAGCTCGAGGAAACTCATACAGATAGGAAGGCAGAAATAGTCATGAAAATAATTGCTCTGGATGATAATAAGTATGACTTCAAGAGAAGAATGGAGATGCAGACTGTGTCTTAGAGGAAAGAACAGTTTTAAAGGAGGTGAATTATGTCTCCAAACCTCCATACAGATGGGCAGATTATGAGAAAAAAAACTAATCACAAAAGGCGGTAGATGTGATATTTAGAGTCACCAAGACTTGGGCTGGAATTCAGTATTAGTGCATGCTAAAATGAAGCCATATACCTATTATGTGAGGAGGGTAATTTGAATTAATAAAACCCACAGAGATATTCAAGGATATCAGGGCACGAGAGGGGAAATAAGCCTGCAGAGAAGAGGATGCAGGTACAGATATAGATGTGCGGAAGTGCCATCCTTAAAGGTATAATAAAAGCCCTGTGGGTCTCTGAAGGAAGTGGCCAGATGTCTCTCTTGCCCAGATCACAAAGTGCTCAGAGTTAGGATACTGTAGTCATGGGGGCTCACATCACCTCTCCAGCTAACTGTGGCGAATTTATCTGTCTGCAAGTGGAAAAGTGTGGCATATTTTTGTTTTGTTTTACTGACAACTTCCCCTCATAGGGGGCAGTGACTAAGGAATTTCAACTCTGGACCTAATTATGAATTGTTAATTGGTTGGTGAAGTGGAAGTGACAGAGCTGTAAGACGAAGCCATATGGGATTTCTCCTTTTGGGTTGACCATGACCTCATAGAGTTTCTGAGCTCTAGTGAAAAGAAAATGTATACACAGTCCAGACTGTGCACTAGACTTTGGGAAGAAAAGATTTTACAAATTAGGATATCCTTTTCTTCGGTTCTTATTGGTAGATGATGCAAAATTCCAGAGGTTTTCTTACCCTTCCTCCCTCCTTCATTACTTCCTTCTTCCCCCTCTTCTTTCATTTCTTTTCCAAATGCCATGCACTTCTACACTTTACATGATTCATTAAGGGATATTAAACTTTAGTATTGAGAAACTGAAATTAAGTACTACTGGAGTTTGTGAAAGGCTGAAATTGGTGTTCAGTGAGAAGTCAGACACCTTCAAATAGCTCCCATGAATGGGGACACCTGGGAGGCTCAGTGGGTTAAGTGTCTGCTTTTGGCTCAGGTCATGATCTTGGGGTCCTGGGATCAAGCGCCAAGTAGGGCTCCCTGCTCAGTGGGGAGTCTGCTTGTCTATTTCCCTCTGCACTTGTCCCCTTCCCCCACTTGTGCTATTTCTCTCTCTCAAATGAATACATAAAGTCTTAAAACAAATCAAAACAAAAAGCTCCCATGGATGGCTGCATGCAGGCTGACATTCCCACTATTTTCTGGAAGGACAATTAGTTATTATGTATCATTGAGCAGTCTGTTGGTTGTGGTTTTCATATGTGCTATTCATACTTGTTAAATATAAAGGGCAGCTTGTTTTGTTTTATCATTATTAATTTAGATTGTTGTACACTATCAGATGAACCTCACAGTGTTTTGTTGGCCCTCTTGGGGGAAATAAAAATATTTACATCACTTGCATTTTTGAAGCTACAGTTCTCTAATAACTATGCCTTAAGATGTGTGGCACTGTGGATTCTAACATGGAGGTTAAAGCAGGTTAAGGCAGAGGGTGGACATCCTCTCCACCCCTCCCCCAAATTATAGAGTATACATTTAGTGCTAATGCTAGAGTCAGACTGACTAGCTTGAATCATGGTCCTACCTAAATTGTTTTAGCCTCATTTTCTTTACAAAATGAAAAGAACAGAACCTACCTTAGGATTAAACATCATGCATGTACACTATTTCAACAATGCTCAATAAACAGGAACTAGAAGTTACCAGTGTTTGCAGAATCCTTACAGTTTGCTAGGTATCATACAAAGTGCTTTATATATATTTACTAATTAATCCTCAGAAGATTCCACAAGGTAGGTATGACTATTATGCATGCCTTTTTTAAAAAAAATTCAATTAGCCAATGTAACGTAGTACATCATTAGGTTCAGATTTGTATGCTTTTTAGATGAGGAAAAGCCTGAGGCAGAGGACAGTTGGTCAGTAGCAAAATGGGGTTTGAACCCTGGAATCCAGACGTATTGCTGGTAACTACCACACTACCTGGGAAGATAACAAGAATCATCCATTTCTTTACCAAATGGGTCATACAGTGAAATCAGAGCCAAGTGAATGGTCTCTATTCATTTGCAAATCACTTCTCTCCTCACCTGCTGTGGCATCTGGATGGGCAGTGTCTTACTCCCTAATCCCCAGCATTTAGCTCAGATCTTGCTCCATGAGTGGCATTTAACTCAGCTCTTGCTCCATGAGTGGCCAAGTCAAGGCCTTCCCTCATTGACCTTTTCAATCACCATGCTGATGATGCTAACTAAATATTGTTCTGTCCGGGAACACCACCTGGACAGAAGTCATCCTAGATTCCACTTTGACCCCAGTGCTCCTCGAGGTTAACATTGTTAAAATTTCATGAAGTTAAGCCTCCTCCAGATGGACATCATCCTCTTGAACATCTGGAAAATGTCATTTTCTACTACTATTTCTTCTTTTTTTTTTAAATTTATTTTTTATTTATTTTCAGCACAACAGTATTCATTATTTTTGCACCACCACCCAGTGCTCCATGCAATCCGTGCCCTCTATAATACTCACCACCTGGTACCCCAACCTCCCACCCCCTGCCCCTTCAAAACCCTTAGATTGTTTTTCTACTACTATTTCTTAAAATTCATGGAGCTCACTGATGATAGCTTTTTAGTCTTGAAATGAACCTCAGTGATATCCTACAAGAGAGGAAATAGGGATCCAAAGCTGTGATGTTACTGTCTGGAGCTTAGTCAGGGGTAGACAACAGACTGGATCCCAGGACTCCCCACACTGTCCCATGTACTTTTCAATTTGCATATAGTAGGAGAAGCTGGGTATTACAGAACTTACAAGATGGACTTTGCTTATATGTCACATAACATTTGGGCTGAAGCTAAAAAATCCAAATAAATATTCATATATTGCTTTTTTAACTAATAGAAACCGTGGCTTTATAAGTTTATTTTGGGACTTCTCTAAGGACATTTATAGAATGCTCATGGGCAACAAAATCATGATACTATCAATGAAGGCACTTGGTGATATCTTAGTGAAAGTTCTGTACAATCAGTCTTTTGTTTTGCACACCATAAACCAAGTAAGTATTCTGCAAAAGATTAAAAACATCTAAAATATTCAAAAGTGTATTATTTGTGGAAATTTCTAGGCACCCATGAAGCAAACCGATAGTGCTTTGGATAAACTCAACTGACTCCACTAATGGAAAGCTTAGAAAAGAAGGTTTGAGTAAGGTTTGAATCAAGATCCATTAAAATATTACTTTAACAGTTGAGCCATTTGTGAAATTGGATTTTCAAACAAATGACTGCACCATATTTTGAAATGAGGGACTTTCAGGTTTACTTAGAAAGGAAGAAATTTGTGAATTTAGGGGAAAGATATTTTCTCAATGACTCTACTGATAGGAGTCAAAGATACCAATGATGATCAATTAATCAATATCAGGCAATTACTAGGTATATGACCCAGATACAACCTGTCAGTCCTTCAGGGCTACCTCTGTCCTTTGTACCTAGATTCAGTATGGAAATAATCTCACTCTTAAAGCGTTTGTAGCCTATAAACTAACTGTAGGTAGGGACACTGCCTGTTTAAATTTTTTTTTTAAGTGGTAAGACCAATGTCACATATGAAATGAGTGGCAGATCCGGTACTAGAACTAAGATTCTTTGATTCCAAGATCTGTGGAAATAAAGAGAAATCAACCAAATGAGGAGCGCAAGGCTGTTTTTGCTGAGCCTGATACTGCAAAAGAATCCTTCACCATCACCTCTGTTTCTACAGAGACTCAAAGACAGGCATGGGAGTGGGAAAGCATTTTAGTGGGAAACAAAGAAGGCTTTGGGTAGGTCCTTACTGGAGACCGGAGGCACCGGGAAGACGCAGGGAGGATCCTTCAAAGCTGAGTGACCTGTAAGATTGGGTGGGGCACATACCTGGCTTTCTCTGGTTGGTCTTTCTTTGGAAGTGAGGATGAAAATTAGCAAAGCTGTCAGTTATTAATCAAGCCCTGGCTATTTGGGGCGGAGGGTTACAGGATTTGTTTGCTGTACTAGCTGCTAGAGATAGTGGTCTCATTTCCCCCAGGTCTAACTTATAAGTAGCAGATTGGATTCCCGAGCTGGTTATTGGGGGTCATGGATTGGTTTCTCAGGCTGGTTGCTGTGGATTATGGATCAGAATTCATATGGGTTTAGGTGAGTTGTTTTTATATTTGGTTGGTCATATGTGTATATATATTTGCACATTATATATATATATATATATAATGACGATAATCTCATCCTTAGAGTACATGTAGCCTGTGAGCCTCCATGAGCAGGGGCCATCAGCCTCTTTAACTTTTAATTTTGATTTCCTTCCAGGTGAAGTGAATTGTTCCATGTCACATAGGGAGTAAGTGGCAGATCCAGGATTAGGACTCAGATCCTCTCAGTTCTGTGGAAATCAACAGAGATCCGGCAGATGAGAAAAGCAAAGGCCTCGTATCCCGCACTTTCAATGGCAAGGGAGTCCGCCCGAAAACCTTAGTTGTGAGTGATAGATATATCATTTGTATCCTCAGCCTGTCAGTCAGTCCTCTTCCTTCTAAGTTGTGGTGGCAAAGCTTCGGTAAACAACCAGATAGAAAAAGGACGGTCAGCTTTACACGCCGCAGAGTCTCTGCCGTGATTACTCAACACTGACATTTCAGCACAAAAGCAACCCTGACAATATGTAAACAAGTGGATTTGGCTGTGTTCCAACAAAACTTTATTTATAAAAACAGGGAGCAGGCTTGATGTGGCCATAGGGCTGCACTTTGCAGACCCCCGTTCCACAGTAAAGAGTGCACAAAACCAACAAATGTGCATTTGACAGCTGCCTCCTGTGTGGTGACTCATTTCCTTCAGTCCAGTTTTCACGCTATTGAAGCCGTGATCATTGTGGTCTAGCTTCTGAGTGGCTCCTATTCAAGAAGCATAGTTCAACAACCAAAAAAATTTTTAAAAGTTCCATTATTTTTTCCTTCCTCTCAAAGGATGTTATGTGGTACCCATTTAATAGCTAAAGTGATTGTTCTCATAATGGTTTTTTTTTGTCCCTTTCCCCCTATAGCCCATACTACCTTTTTAGAACCTCTTATTTATCAAATCCACCCCCTGGCCCCAAAAGAAACACTGTCATGCATAGTGAATCAGCACAGGGAACCATCTTTCTTTGAATACATGACAAGAGCTGGTAAGAGCAATTCTGTTAAATTGATATGAATCCTGGCACTGCCACTTACTAGTCTGTGACCTTGGTCTGTCCTTAGCCTGGTCCCCTTACGTTTGCAACATGGCTGCCACAATTCTAGGCATCATGCATTGAGGAGCAAAGTATATATTCAGAAGAAGCAGAGGTCATTTCCTCTTTGTACCCTCTTAAAAGTGAAGAACCATCTCCCAGAAGCTTCCAGGCTGACTCATCCTCATATCCCATGGGCCCAAATGTAACACATACTCATATCTAAGTCCATTTGGATAAGGGAATGGGACCTTCGTGACTGGCTTAGATTAGAGTAGATTAGATTAAGCTGGAGTCACCTGCTGAGACTGGGCGTCTGTGGCCTTGTGGAGGAGGGAGGATGAGAAGGGGTGAAGCCGAGTTTCTGCGGGAAAGACAAAGGAGAGGGGTCAGTTCTGAGAAGCCAGCTACCTGTATCTTCAGGTGGAGGGCAGGTGGGGAGAGCCTAGGAGGAGCTCATCTCTAGGTTTTTAAAGTTCCTCAAAGCAGAAACAGTCAAGGATTCCTTTTTGTGGCAGACAGAAGGCTTGGGTTGCTGATGGAGAGCTGACTCCCATCTTCCTCGGACACATCACGTATGAGGCCACTGTGGATAACAACATTGTCAGATGGGCAAAACTGGTCTGCCTGTCTTCTCTCCTGCCCAATCGGTTGTTGGCTTTCACTCTTTCCCCCAGTCTCACCGTCTTGGGACCGAGGACCTTGCATGCTTGACCATGAACTCACCAGAGGGAACGCTGGTCAGGGAGAGGGCAAGACCTGGGGATGAATCCTGACTCTGCCACTTAATCGTCTATGACCTTGGGCATGTGGCTTACCAGCAATGAAGATTATTAGTTACCCAATATGTGATGAGGGAAGATGTCTGCCTTCCTAACTCATGTCATTGCTCTGAGGATTAAATAGAATTTTTTACTGCTTATGGGAGACAGGCACTAAATGTATGCATTTTTTTTTACTTTGCTAATTAAACCTGTCTACTCATTGTCCCCTGAAGGCATTTACATGTTTTGTGATTTTCTACTCTCACATGCAGCTCACACCCTTTCTACCTCTTACTCTTACACTCCACCCATTTGCAATGCCTTTCCCTCTCTTCTCCACCTCGGATCTTAACTGCTGTCTGAAGACAAGCTTGACTCACATTGCTTGTGAAGCCCCCTGGTCCCTTCCAGACCCGGGTTCCCATTCTCTGAAGGAGCCATCAGGGGTCTATGGCACCACTGGAGAAGCCCTCATGGTGCGGAAGGGTGTCCCAGAAGGTCTGCACTGCCCAGGAGATAAGCAGTCCTCAAGGTCCTCCGAGAAGAGGAAGTAGGAGGCTGTCAGCTCTGGGATTGGGGTTATGCAAAATAATGGAGTAGAAGCCCAGGGCTAGACAGAGAGAAATGACACTGGGAACTTTTGGCTAGAGTCCTTTTCTTCAGCATGTCACTTTTTTTTTTTTTAATGGATAAATTATACATGTTATTTGAACATTGGTTTTCTTTTTTTCTTTTCTTTTATTTCTTTTCAGTGTTCCAGAATTCATTGTTTATGTACCACACCCAGTGCTCCATGATATGTGCCCTTCATAATAACCACCACTAGTTTTTTCATCTCCAAATTGCGTTCCATACCCATGTCTTCTTCCAACTTAGCCTTCATGAAAATGTTAATTCCAGAAAGCCCAGCACCTGTATTTTATTTTTGATTCACAGTTATATCCAGCTTATAGGTACTATCTGAATCTTAGGAGGCACAAAATACACTTGTAAATGAAGTGAGTGTAACATAAGGAAACATAGATGTGAATGTTTGTAAACTTCACTATGTCACAAGTGGTATGCATTTGCCCACTACCTCCAAGAGCTTAGCATATACCTCTGAACACTCATGCAGTTTATGTTAGCTGATAGCCACATATCCTGTATGGAGTGTGTAGTCTCCTATGGCAGGAGAATGGGTGTCTTGTGTGAGGCCAACCCCTGTACATCTTGCCTTCAGGTTGCCTAACACCTAAAAGATAGATATCATGCATGCCTCTGTCTGCCTCCTCTACATTTGGGGAAGACGTTGCTAACTGATAGGGGTACTTCCCCGCTGAGCCTGGACATGGCCTCCACATCCCTGATTAAAGCCATTTTTATAGGCGGCTGCTACCAATGGATCAGAATTGATCCAAATTCAACCTAACTTGAGGCCTATTAGCTACCTTGGGCTTAATTCAAGCATTCTCTCTTTTTGCTTGTTTATTTATTTTCCTGAAGATCTCCATTGATGGAATCTCCAGTCTTCTTTCGTTGATTATCTCTTTGTTTGCTTAGCCATCAGGAAGGTCCTATCCAAATACAATCTCTCCTGCTATAAAAACAGGGCTGTCCTTATCTTTCAACCCACGCAAATATCTCAAAGAAATATGATTTGGTTTTGCTCCTAGGAAATAAGAGAAATATCAAAGGGGAAATGAATCAATCCACTGTAGTATGACAACTGTGAAATCTATCATAAGAAATTTATTATAAGAATGCCCCTGTACACACAAAGGCCATATCTAGAACACCAGATTCCCTGTTTGGTGCACTGCCACATTTCTGTGATATGCTGTACTTAACCACACTTTTTATTTTTTAAAGCCACTTTGCAAACATTTCCTAATTGACTTACTGCCTTGGAGCCAGTCTAGAACACAGCAATAAGGGTGATTAAAAGACCAGAAGAACTGATTTATGATGAACAATGAAGAATAGAATATGATCTGAAGTTGGCCAAACAGAGATCCAGAGGCAGACGGCCCAACCACCTTTAGTTACCTCGCAGAGCGTGGAGAGACAAATTATTTCACTTGGCAGTTTGAGGCTTCAAAAGAACAAGTTGATTTTTTTTTTTTAAATGAAGAAAAATTCAGTCAAGCAGATTGATTCTTGAGGCCTATGGGCTGTCCCTGAAAGTGGACTCAAGGTTGCTGCAGGACCAAGGTTGAGAGCAGAGAATGATGTTCTGCCATGTTCAGGAAATAAACCAAAGTCTTCTTCTACCCCTCTGCTCCCTTCCTTCTCTCTCCCATGGTACATCTGCTTCTAATATATGATTTTGGGAGACTTCACTGTCTAGGAATAAACTGAGAATCTGCAACATTCAACTTGCAAGAAAAAGTACAACCTGGTTCACTGTGCAGGAGGCTCCCTGTCAAAGAGATTCTCTATTGATCACAGGTGCCAAATTGGGCATTTTGTTATGATTTGTTCTTCGAGGTTTTTAGAGGTAACTCTTCTCAGGTTTGTGAAAATGTAGAGTAATCAAATCAACAAAATAGCTCACAGATTCTTTTTTTTTTTAATTGTGTTATATTAGTCACTATAAAATACATCATTAGTTTTTGATGCATTGTTTCAAGATTCATTGTTTATGCACCACACCCAGTGCTCCTTGCAATACTTGCCCTCCTTAATACCTACCACCAGGCTCACTTAACCCCTCACTCCCCTCCCCTCCAAAACGCTCAGTTTGTCTCAGAGTCCAGAGTCTCTCATGGTTCATCTTCCCCTCTAATTTCCCCCAATTCACTTTTCTTTCCTTCTCCTAATATCCCCCATGTTATTCCTTATGTTCCACAAATAAGTAAAACCATATAATTGATTGTCTCTGCTTGACTTATTTCACCCAGCATAATCTCTTTCAGTCCCATCATCCATGCTGATGCAAAAGTTCTGTATTCATCCTTTCTGATGGCTGAGTAATATTCCATTGTATATATGGACCACATCTTCTTCATCTGTTCATCTGTTGAAGGGCATCTTGGTTCTTTCCACAGTTTGGCTATTGTGGACATTGCTGCTATAACCATTGGGGTGCATATGGCCCTTCTTTTCACTGCGTCTGTATCTTTGGGGTAAATACCCAGTAGTGCAATTGCTTATGGATTCTTATGTTTCAAAAATGGGTTTTGGTTCAATTTTTATTTATTATTTAAGAATATACATTTCTCACTGGGTGCCTGGGTGGCTCAGTGGGTTAAAGCCTCTGCCTTCGGCTCAGGTCATGATCCCAAGGTCCTGGGATTGAGCCCCACATCAATCTCTCTGCTCGGCAGGGAGCCTGCTTCCCCCTTCTCTCTCTGCCTGCCTCTCTGCCTACTTGTGATCTCTGTCTGTCAAATAAATAAATAAAATCTTAAAAAAATATATACGTCTCTCAACTAAAGATAAATTACATTTCTTACCTCCAAATCGTTCATCAATTTGTAAGTGCATTTACCTAAAATCATTAAGTGAGTAATTACTATGTATACCTTATACTTTAACTAGTTGGTAAAGAGAAAATTGTGTGTGTGTTTTGTTTTTGTTTTTTGTTTGTTTCTTAGCAGCTCTCTCCTCCCTAAGAATAGGAACACATTAGAATAAAGATCCTGAGATGCTCATGCTCCAGGCAGAGACTGGTGAACACAATGCCCTGGGGCCAAAACCGTGATCAGGTGGGCTCCTGCTCTGAAGTTTCTGTTGTTAGGTAACATCTGCTCACAGCCTAGTTGGGCGTCTTGTAGACTGATTTTTTTTTGTTGTTTTGTTTTTTTTAATGAAGCTCTATGCAAATTTGCCTTCTATCCTTGTTTATGCAGCAGCTGCACTGACCAACCTGTAAGCATCCTTGGCTTGCCCAAACCTAGAAACAAATAGTATATGCACCGAAGAACAGGGCTAACAGTTTCTAATTCATTCTCCTTAAGCCTTTGCTAAAAGCAGCAGCCAGGGAGAAGACAAGTTAACGGCTGCCTTCTGGGACTGAAATTAACCCAAGTGCCACCGAGGCTGGTAGGACAATGGAGCCAACCTCTTTGGCCTTCAGAATGAAGTCACCTCACCTGGGGAGAGAGAAAAGGTTAAAAGAAATAGAAGGTATGACCCTTGTCTGTAAAGAGCTAATGCTAAGACTAAAGGGGCAAGGGGTCCCAAACTCTTCCTTATTACTATTATGTGGCTGAATTCTCATCTTTGTAAGGAGCCCTGGGACTCTGGTCAGGGAGGAATTCTGGGGCTTAGGGCTGTGTGGGGAATGGTGCTGCCTGCCCATGGCACATATGACCCTAGTGGAAGTCAATGATACTGACTCAGACAGAGTTGAACTTGAGAACCATTGGAAAAATGAACACTTTCAAATCCCAAAGCACAGAATCTGCAAAATGGGTTTATTTGATGGAATTGATAGGTTTGAAGGCTGAAGGTTCAGAAGAGAACCTGAAGACCCACAGGCGAGAAGAGAGCCTCTGAAAAGAGCTGTGGTCATGACTGTAAGTGGAGTTTGCTGTGGGGGTAGTGAGGGAGAAGGGCAGGAGACAGGCATGCACACACCTGATTTGGGTGCAAAGGCTCAACACTACCATGTTGGATAACTCCAGGGAGTCCTATTCATTGTGTTCTAAGGGAATGGTACCCCTATTATTGGGAGGGGGTATGCCGAAGCACTGAAAAGATGGTGACAGGGTTACAGGGGTGCAGAGGGAGAGACACAGCTATTCAGAAGTGTTTGGGAAGAATGTTGGAGGAGATAACATCCAAGCTAATTCATGGTGATGCAGAACTAACTAAAAGGAGAGAGAGACACACACACAAATGTCAGGCAGAGGAAAAAGCAGCTGGGGATGTAAGGACATCTGAGAGAGCAGGTTGTCCTGGGCAAGGCCTGTAGAACAACAGAAGGGAACACTCAGGTGTAGTAATAGGAGTGGAACAGAGGAGGCAGGGCAGAGGTGACCTACCCTATGGAGATCATAGTAGGGTTTGGGCTTTGTTTGTTGTCATGGGAAAGCCATTGCAGAGTGATATAGGAAGCCATGGCCAGTGGTATAGAGGACAGATCTGGGTGAAACCAGGGGCAGGGGACCAGTTAGGAGGCTGTTGAAATAACCCAGCCAGGCAGCAATGAGGGTCTGGAAAAAAACCATCAGGGACAGGACCTCTGCTCTCTCCTTCATGCTTTTGCCTGTGTCCGTCTCCTTTCAGCTGAATCAGATTGGGCGTCTTTCACATTTTTGCCATCCAGGCCACTCCTGGATAGCATGGAAATACCTAGAAATATTTTATTCTTAACTTGCTTGGGCATAGAGGTTGGCAAGTACCTAGAACCACAGAGCCTGGCACATCCTTCATCATCTGGCAAAATGACTCTGCCTTAGGAAGAACAGCGGCCACATCATGACTCTTTTTGTATTTCTAACAAACAGTTCTCCTTTAGTGGGGTTGATGAATTTGAGAAAATTTCGGAGTAGTATGGAAAGGTTATGCGGAACATATAACATATCCCGCAGGTTGAGAACCAGATAGATTTTAAGTCAGAGACTCTAATCATGTGTGATATTACAGGGAGCGAGACACAAAAAAATATTATGGCAGGTCCCAAGCACAATACCCACCACAATCTTCTGAGTTTACAGCTCTCCCACCAGATACCTAATATATAAGATTGCCGTGCAATGCTATAAAAGGACTTACACAGTCTATTCTGAAAAACTGATACTTCAATAAAGAAGATAAGTGGAGAAACCAGGATATAAGAAAACATATAAAAAACCTTTAGAAGGTCAATGAAGCCTGGGGAGATAAAATTCAATAGTTCAGGGACAGAAACAAAATGGAGTTTTCTTTGTTTTAGATAGAGAATACAAGGCACTATTTGAGGTTATAGCTGTAGTTGGACTAGTCCCTTGAAAGAGTGCAATTTAACAAGCCAGCTAGGAATCTGATGCCATCCGCATAAAGGGAACGGATAACTTCTGCCGGCTTTTCTCCATGATGGGAAATGTTCCACCGGCAAGGAACTTTGGAGGACATGGAAAATGTTTTGTCTTGTTTTGGGTGGTGGTTACAAGGGGCTGGGGTACATTTAGCAAAACTCATCGAGCTGAACATTTAATATGGATACATTTTATTGAGATCAGTACACCAATAAAAATAATACAAATAATAAAAAGAAGCTGAAAAGGAGAAGAAATAGTTTGTCACTGTCTCAGTGGCAAATTAATGGCACTGGCTAGTGGGGCAAGTGATACTTGGAGTGCTTAGGACCTTAGGAGGGCAAACCTAGCCCAACCAGACCAATTGCTTGGAGGAGGGCCAAATTCATTTTATGAAGCAAGGGAGCTGAGGTCATCTACAAGCAGTGCATAGGCTGGCTAGACGGCAGGCACTATTATACCTTTGCTTCTCAGGCTATGTACAAAGCTAATTAGGTCTCTGTGAATTTGGAAGCCAGTGTAGGGATAGCTAATAGGTTTCATTTCCTCTCATCTGTGAATCACACACAGAATCCTGGGCTAATGAGGACTCCAAGATCTCCTCCATGTCTGAAGAGGAGAATCAGCATTGATGAGTGACAGCTGTTGAGGGTGTAGTCGGGTGGATTGAAGGTGTGTGTGCCAAGTATTTACTAACCACTTCTTGCCTAATTCTTTGAAGGGAGAGTGGGAGTTCGTTTCTTAAGGCCGCTAGGAAATTTCTCCAGTTGTAGGAGTAGTGACTATGGTGATGCTGGGAATGTTCAGGCACATTGGGTCTTCAGATTAGATTCTATGTCTTTCAGAAGTTTTGGAAGGTGAAGCTGGCTTGAGAGAGCCAAACAGCAGGACTGAAGCACCAGCCTGAAGGGGCTGGGCAGGAGTTGAATCCAGGTCCATGAAAAGTCAGAGAGAATGGGGGAAGAATAAGTGAGTGTTGACTAGTTTTGGAGATGGCTCTGGTGGTCATATAACCCCAGAGGTTTTGTGGGAGATGCCACTGTTTCCCACATTGTGCTCCTGAGAGCACGGAGGCCCTGATAGTCCTCAGACAAGAGGGAGTTTTGTTCCCAAGTCACCAGTGTGTGGAAGTCTGGAAAGAAAGGACCTGTGAGTGTTTTGGTGGGATGGTATTGATTAGTACCATCTTTAATTTGGACCATCAATAAAAAGCCCTGGATTATTGAATTCTGGCTCCTTCAACCATTTTTTCCTTCCTTGAGGACAGATGTGGTGCCAAGACCTGAGGTCTAGTAGTCAGATATGAGGGAAGGACAGAGAAGGGAGTGAATGCAGAGATTTGTAGGGATCCAGAAGGGAAATACCCACTTTGGGCACTATCTCCTGCACTGTTGGCCATCTTATTTCTCCAACAGCTCATCATCTTTTCTAGATCCAGGGTTTTTTGTTTGTTTGTTTGTTTGTTTTTGGTTTTTTTAAAGATTTTTATTTATTTATTTGATAGACAGAGAGAGATCACAAGGCAGAGAGGCAGGCAGAGAGAGAGGGGGAAGCAGGCTCTCCGCTGAGCAGAGAGCCTGATGTGGGGCTCGATCCCAGGACCCTGAGATCATGACCTGAGCTGAAGGCAGAGGCTTAAACCACTGAGCCACCCAGGCGCCCCTTTTTTGTTTTGTTTTGTTTTGTTTTTAAAGGCAGGCTATAACTACTGTAAAGTGCATGGTGTGTGCTAATCTTTGTTGCTCAGCAGGATGATTTTTATATGCGTATGCAGCCTGTAAACACAGGACAAATCAAGTTCCCCACTCCCAGTCTCGATGGGTTTCTTCTGTGACTCTTTCTAGTCTGTAACATCCTCTTATGGACTAGTCATAGGGTGACCAATGGTCACAGTTTGCCTGGAGCTGAGGGGTGGCTGGCATGAAAAATTTTCAGTGCTCACAATACTTTCTGATGTGAATAATAAACACATTGACTAACTAACTTGCAAAGAATACTTGCCTTTATTGTAGTTTCTTCAAATTCATAGAAATTAGGTAGGAAATAAATTCCAAGCACATCTATGATCAAGCGGGGGTTGGTGATCATTCCATTTACTTAAAATGATTTCAGGTATTGTGTCAGTGACTAGGTAAAGAACTTAACTATTTGATTTTTATGCTAACTCTACATGGTACCAGAATCATACCCCATTTAGTAGTTGAGAAAATTGAGGTGCAGAAACGTTAAATAACTAGTATGTGCCAAAGTCAGAATTTGAACCCAGACATCTAGCCCCAGAACCTGCTTTCTCAACTACTTCACTCTTTGCCTCTTGCAGAAATGTGTAAAATCTTATCAGGTGGGGATTCAGCCTCAAGTCTCCTTAAAGAGAATATTGAAATCTGAGTGGTTTCTGTAAATTCAGAAAATCAGTGCTTTCCCACCTACCCGAAGGTTATGAATGAGCAAAGATTCTAAAGTGGTGTGTACTCATGAAGAAGTAAGGAATCTCTTTGGTAATATAATGGTCCAGCCATTCCATGGTCTCTAGCTAAAGTTCTACTATAACTTGTTCCATGATCTTGATGGCCTCTGATTTTCCACGGAGTTCTCTAAGGTTGAAAAACTATGATTGCCCAAGAGTTAAAGTACTTATTGAGTGTGTCCTGTGGTTTGAATAGCTGGGTGTTCTGAAGGACGTAACAGAGACAGAAAATGGAGATCTCAATTTTATTAGCAGAGTGAAAATGATTGTTTCCCACATTGTTTTCCTGAGAAAAGAGGACTTGGTAGCCCTCAGACGGGAGGGAGTTTTGTCCCCAAGTCACTGGCAAGTGGGGGTCTGGAGTGAAAGGACCTGTGAGTGTTTTAGTGGAGTGGAGTTAATCAGTACCATCTTTAACTGAATTGTTTTCCACATAAACCAAAGGCCAAAGGTGAAGTGGGCAGATAACACAAATAATTGCTTTATTTCAAGGGTGAGTCATTTCTAGCTTGAGGCACTAGATTCACATTTCAGTTTGAATTCATCACATTCCTCTAGTTACCCCTGCCTTAGCACAGAGATTAATTTCTATCCTGGTGGGCTTGTGTGGTGAACCCATTAGACAAGATGTTTCAAGTTTTAATAATGAAGGCAGATGAAGATCTGTGAAGAATCACAGTTTTAAAGGACTGTGACTTAAATGTAGAGCCCAGTGAAATCAGAATTCATCTAAAAAATCTGCATTCATACCTGCTTTGTCTGTATCTCTCTCTCCTTAGCTCTTTTTGTTCTCTCTCAATTTTTCTGCCCTGTCTGACTCCTCTGTACCTCCTGCTCCTTTCTTTCCCCTTAAAGATTTTATTTATTTATTTGACAGAGAGAGAGAGAGAGAGAGAGAGATCACAGGTAGGCAGAGAGGCAGGCAGAGAGAGAGGGGACAGCAGGCTCCCCGCTGAGCAGAGGGCCCGATGGCAGGGCTTGATCCCAGGACCCTGAGATCATGACCTGAGCAGAAGGCAGAGGTTGAACCCAGTGAGACACCCAGGTGTCCGCATCCTGCTTTTTTCAATTCCTTCCATATGCTTCCTGCTTGCCTACATTCACTAATGGGTCTGGTGTATATTGGAGACGTGGAACTCTAGATATGAACAGCAACCTCTGTGTTTTTTCCTCGTGGACACCTGGCCCAGGGAAGGGATTTGAAGCAGAGTTGGAGTGGGAAAGTGGTTCTTGCAATTTACTGCTCAATATTCTTATTTTCCAGAAATATTTAAAGACATTATTTTTTCTTGCTGTAAAGCATTATATGGAGTTGTGAAATGTGTTTAAAAATAAAGAAAACTATAAATAAAAAATAAAAATCAACTGCTATCTCTTCATTCACGTATAGCCACCATTAATAATTTCAGTATGTTTCATTTCACTCTCTTTTCCGTTCAGATCAACAGACATTATATATATTTCAAAGAAATAGAATTGTATTTTAGAGGTACATTGGAATCATATTTTGTTTTGTTTTGTTTTGTTTTTAGAGAAGGGAAGAGAGAGAGAGAAGAGGAGCGGAGAATGAACAGGAGAGGGGCCGAGGGAAAGGGAGAAAGAAAACCTCAAGCAGGCTCCACACCCCACATAGAGCCTGACATGGGCACTGATCTTATGACCCTGAGATCATGACATGAGCCAAAATTAAGAGTTGGACCCTAGCTGACTAAGCCACCCAGGTGCCCCTGGAATCCTCTTTTTTTTATGTGTAATCTTCTCTTATTAGCATTGTCTCATGGCATTAACTATTACTGAAAATATGACTTCTAGTAAGGCCATATTACTATAATCTATAGTTATACCATAATTTGTTTAACCGTTTTTGGAACTTACTGAATAAAGATTCCTGTTTTTGATTTAAAAGCAGGGGAGTGAGACATTTTATATGTCCCAAGCGGGAGACCTGGGGGCTCTCTGGTAATCCTGAGTTGCTTTTTGTTGCAAGCTCTCAACTGATTTCCCCCCTGTGGATCAGAGAGTCTCCCAAGGAAGAACCAAAGATATTCTGTACCTTGATTGTATTGACTTAATTACTACCTTTGTCTAGAGACTTCCTTTGCTTCCTCCCCTGGTCCCATAGAACATAGGGTAGAGAATACACTTCATTCTTTGCCTCCTCAACTTGCTACCAGTCTCATCTTAAAAACCAATTGCCTGATGGCTAGTGATGATGAACATTACTATAGACTCTGAAAAACAACCTGAGGATTTTGAAGGGGGGGTGGTGGGAGGTTGGGGAAACCAGGTGGTGGGTATTAGGGAGGGCATGGATTGCATGGAGCCTTGGGTGTGGTGCAAAAACAATGAATACCATTACGTTGAAAAGAAATAAAAACAAACAAACAAACAAACAAAACAACAATTGCCTGGGGCACCTGAGTGGCTCAGTTAGTTAAGCCACTGCCTTCAGCTCAGGTTATGATCCCAGAGTCCCAGGATCCAGTTCTGCAGCTCCCAGCTCCGCGGGGAGTCTGCTTCTCCCTCTGACCTTCTCCCCTGTCATGCTCTCTCTCACTCTCTCTCAAATAAACAAATAAAAACTTAAACACACACACACACACACACACACACACACACACACACACACACCAATTGCTTGCTTATGCTGCCTGCCTTGCATACAATATCCACACAACTGGCTTTGTTCAAAATCCTGTGGAAGCAGAGAAACAGTGCCTGTTGGCACATGCCAAGCATTGCCAGAGGGGACAAAAAAGAAACTTGTCCATTGTCTGCAGAACAACACTTTACAGTTTAGAAATCCTTGCCTGCCCGGGAAAGATAGAGAGAATGTCTTTGAGATCCATGCAGACTCACTCACAGTGTTAGAATCACAAATTAGTCTCAGTTTTTGAATTTTTTTTTCCTCCATTACAAAAATGAGGCAGTATATGTAGCATAGATTTTGATGGCAAACAGCTCTCTGCTTGAATTACACCTGTGCCTCAACTTGTAGTGGGATTTGAAGTAGATAATCCGTGTAAATCATCTGAGCCTCGGTTTCCTCATGTATGATTTCAGAACAATAAGGATTAAAAGACATCATAGAGCTGAAGAGTTCAATGTGCTTTTTGGAACATCAAAGTCATCGTTAGATGGTGGCAAGGACCATCATTTGTTCTCCCTGTCCTGTCCTGCTTCTCTATGTTCAATGTCAATGTGTAACTTTGCAGTGAATAGTAGAAAGTAAAATTAAAATGATAGCCATGAAATGATTCCTTATGTAGGTACTGAAGACAAAGCATGCTTAGGGTTAGATTAAAGAATGAGAGTCTTTGATCGTTAGAACTTGACAAGGGAGCTTGGGCATCAAGTTTGATTGTGAACATCTTACCAAACCATCTTAACGTATTTAGTTTTCTTTCTCCAGATGCTTATAGGCCTGTGAAACTCTGCGGGTACTGACTTCAAGGGCCTATGTCCTACACTCTGAACTTCCTGGACAATGGCCCATTCCTGAGAAGTTGCACAATCAATCTTCCTGGTCCCAGGTGGCTCCATGGGCTGCCTGTTGGCTTTGGAAGCTGATGGGAGCTGTCACGTTCACTCACTCAGACTGACATGACCTTCATTGCTCACCTGCGGGTGTTCTTTGTGAGCTAAGTCTGGACGGCCCCAGTGTAGAAAAGATGTTCTGTGCCGTGGAGAACAATTTAGAATAATATCTGCTCATAAACATGGCCGTTCCCTCAAAGTGATGCATTAGCAGGCTGGCGGCTGCTCTGTACTGTTCTCTCAGGCTGAACGGCAGCGACATCTGAATCACCTTCCAGAAGCACCTTGGGGCAATTTGCTAATTATTTTTATGATGCCAGGTCAGCAATAAAGGTGGCTTTCCTGCTTCTCTCTCCACAGCCGTGTGACAGGAGAGACCATTTTTCAAACCCGAGTTTAAGCACCCAGCCTGCCAGGTGATGGAGGCCCTGAACGTTGGCTGCCTTGCTCTGCACCCCTGTCCCATTGCTTTTCCTTGTCTCAGGCCTGATTTTCTGTCCTTATTGAAGCTGAAGGCATATTTGTTTTCCAGGGCTTCCACGATAAGATGCCGCAAACTTGAGTGGCTGAAAGCAACACAGATATATTCTTTCGCAGTTCTGGAGGCTGGAAGTTCCAGATCAAAGTGTCAGCAGGGCCACGTCTGCTTGGATGGCCCCAGGGGAGAAGCTTCCCAATGCTTTTCTCTTGGCTTCTTGTGTTGCTGGCGATCCTTGAAGTTCTGTGACTTACAGCCTCATTATTCCCATCTGTCTCTATTGTCACATGGCATTTCCCTCGTGTGTCTCTACTTTTTTTTTTTTTTTTTCTTAGAGTCGGGGAGGGGCAGAGGGAGAGGGAGAGAGAGAATCTCAACCATGAGCAGGCTCCATGCTCAGAGTGGAGCCTAACCCAGGACTCGATCTCACAACTCTGAGATCATGACCTGAGCCAAAATTCAGAGCCAGATGCTTAACTGAATGAGCCACCCAGGCACCTCACCTATCTCAACTCTTCTTATAAGGACACCAGTCATACTGGATGAAGGGTCTGCCCTACTACAGTCTAACCTCATGTTAACTAATTTCTTCAGCAAAGACCCTAATTCTAAACAAGGTCACATTATAGGGTACTAGGGATTAGGGTTTCAATATATTTTTACAGGGGCCACAATGAAAACTATAACAGAGAGTACCTAAGAGTATTTCATTTATTAAAGTTTGGGGCATAATAATGAGATACGTAATGAACTGTCAAGCCTGAAACTGTGAGAGGATGCTTTTTAAGTCTTTGCTTTGTAGGTAGGAAGAGTAGCTCAGTTCCAAGCTTACACTTGCACACATGTGTTTATGAACATGTCCTCTGTGAGCTACGTTTGTTTGGGTGCACACAACTCTCTCATTATCCTAACAAGATCATAGTGTTCTAATGAATAATAAATAAAAGACCTCCTACCTCCTTTCTGGATGGGACCATTTGCTGGGGGCTATCTCCTTTTTGTGGCACCTCTACTGTGACAAAACCCAGTTTCCAGCCTGGAGGAAAAAAATTTACAGGGTCATATTAAATTACCAAAGAAGAGTTAAAACTCTGGAGTTCGTCTTTTCAGGAAGGGCTGAACTCTTTTAACTAAACAGGGCAACTTTGAAATGTAATGGAAACCTGCAAGCTATAATAAAATGTGAAACCCTCTATTCCTTTTAGTTATTTCATGAAAGGCTGGGCATTTCTGTGGTGACTTTCATCTCACGTGCCTCAAATGCCACGCTAATTTTTACAAATTATGCTGTCTATGGGGATTCTATATTCTGTTCACATTTCTTCTCAATTTCCAAAACCTTTGGAGGTTCAATCCCCTCGGAGGTCCAGGTTGAAGGGCTCTGTGCAGTAATGACTCTGCTTTAATGATTTTTTAGGATTTTGAGGATTCTTATTCCTCATTTTTATCATAAGGAAATACTTGGCGTTATAGTAAGGAATACAGATTTGAAATTAGCTATGTGAATGAGCCTCAGTTTTCTCAGCTGGAAAAGGAAGCATTTGAGATTACAACTTACAAGGTTCTCTTCCTCATCTAAACTTCCAGGAGTCTATGGTTTCTGGTGACTTTTCTAAATTGCTTCAAAGTGTTGATCAGGAAGTTAATCATGCTTTTAGAGAACCGTCTGTGACTTGGCATTCCACTCAGTTCTGCTGACAAAAATCTTCTGTTGCATGAAAGATTTTCCCCGTATTCGACCTGCTTGTTCTTCAGGCTTGTCAATGCCGGTAGCACAGCAGTGACCTTGCAAAGGTAACAGCCACTTTGCATTTTTTCTGCAAGCATTCCTGTTCCCTAAAGGCTGTCCCAAAGATTATTGATGAAGGCTATGTCCCATTGTGATCCCTAATATTTAGGGAGCTCTTTATACTTTTCACAGTGAATTCATGAACATCCATTTATTCAATCCCCACAGTAGTCTAGAGGTAGGCTAGATTGGCATTGTTATCCTCATTTAAAGACTGAAGAAACCAAGGAACAGCAAGTTGGTATCACCTTCCCAAGGTCACAGAGGAAAGCAGTGGCAGAGGAGGGCTGGAATACACACTTCTCTGGCTTCCAGTTCAAATTCTTTCCACTCCATTACATTTGAATTGAAATGTACAGATGCAGAAAGGAAAAAAAAATTAACATATATACCTACTATGTGCTAGAAACTGTCCAAGACAGTATTCAAACCATCATCTCTTTGAGTCCACAGCCCAAATTCTCCCCATTAACTAGTATTTCTTCCTTGATGACTGGAAATAAATTTTAAACATCAAGTGCCATTATATAAAATAAATCAAATTAGTTTGGTTTTATTAACATTTTGAGCACTCCCAATTGTGATGGGCTATTATGATTAGAGACACAACTAACCCTGGGTTAGGTCAGTCTCCTGGTGATCTCCAGGGACAGTCGAGGGGAAGGGAGTGGGGACACAGGGAAGCTGTAGCAGGAATGTATTGTTTCTCTCTGGGAGATTCCATCTGAAGATGTGAGGATCCAGGAATGTCCTGGCTTACCCAAATGGGTGATGTGATGTCAGAGGTACCAGGGAATCCTTGTATATACTCTAATGTCCTCCTCCCCTGGTGGCTGGACCCACAACTTTATCTCTAGAGACTGACCTCATGGAAGTATTACCAAATAACTGTAATAATGCCTGCCTTACTTTCCTTCTTTGCTGTTGTGAAGATCAAATGAGATAACATATATGACTGTGCTGTGGAAAAGCAGTCAACTGATCATAGTAAGAAAACATAGCATTTTTATTAGGGAATGAGCATGGAATGTAAGAACTGCTCTATCATTTACTAGTTCTGGGTTCTTGGGCTAGGGCCTTATCTTGTTGGGTTCCAATTTTCTCATCTTGCCTAATGATCATTCTGAGGATTCAATGAATTGGTCTTATTAGTTGCCAGGCCCATCACACTTGTCAGAATGGCTAAAATTAAGTACACAAGAAACGAATGTTGGCAAGATGTGGAGAAAAAGGAACCTTCATGCACTGTTGGTGGGAATGTAAACTGGTACAGCCACTGTAGAAAACAATGTAGAGGTTCCTTAAAAAATAGGAAATAGAACTACTCTATGATTCAGTAATCACACTGCTCCCCAAATACAAAAACACTAATTCAAATGATACATGAACTCCTATGTTTATTGCAGCATTATTTCCAATAGCCTAACTACGGAAGCAGCCCAAGAGTCCATTGACTGATGAATGGATACAGAAGATGTGGTATACTATTTGGCCATAAAAATGGGAATGGAATTTTGCCATTCACGGCAACATGGATGGTCTAGAGATTATAATGTTTAGGAAAATAAGCCCATCAGAGAAACACAAATACCATATGATCTCACTCATATGTGGAATTTAAGAAGCAAAACAAATGAGAAAACAAAAAAAGAGGGAGACAAACCAAGAAACAGACTCTTAACCATAGAGAATAATTGATGGTTACCAGAAAGGGGGAGAAGGTGGAAATAGAAGATAGGAATTAAGGAATGCACTTATTGTGACAAAAAAAAAAAAAAGTGATAAAAGAGATAAAAGAAAGTTGCCAAGCTCAGTGCCTGATCTTTTCTATGGTCACTCCTCACTAAGAAGCTCCCCTTTCTTCTCTTTTGGCTTAATGACTTGATTCCTGTTAAGTGTTCTGGGGAAAAAAAAAAAATTTTTTTTTTTTTTAATCTTTAGGAATATAAGATCTGCAAGCATAGCAGTGTTTTTAAAAAACAAATTTTCAAAGTGATTTCCTCACATCAAGTTTTGATAGAACGTTGTGTAGTTCTTCCTTAGTAATATACTGTGCCTAAAGACTCTCTCTTCCTTCTGGGAACTCTCCTCCCTCTCTCCAGGTATTTTTGGTGGGGCTGACAAGCCCGTGGCTCTGCTGTCCTTGCTGCAGTCGTTGGCTCAGGAATGGACATGTGAGGAGCCAATCGCAGTCCTTGCTTGAGTTTGCAGTGGTTGCTGGTGGGTAAGGAGCAGCTCTCTTCTTTCAGAAAGCTAGCTCTGAGCAAAGATAATCTTGGAGCTTCTGGTGGGCTATGTCTCATGCTTTGAACAAAGAGCTTCCTGAGGATGATGCCCTCGTGATGGAGGGCAAGAGAAAAGAATGTTGGAAAGAAAGGCTCCTCTCCTGGGGCTAATAATGCATTATATGTTAAGAGCAAGTTTCTTGATGGCACATTTGGACCCCTGTATTTCACCATGTTCAAAGTCACCCATGCCTCTGGTCTGTTTACTTTCCTTGAACAAAAGCTTTGTTTATGGTTTAAGCTAGTCTAAATTGGTCCTCTGTCATTTTTAGCTGACAAAAATCCTAATGAATCCTTGCAGTACTTGGAGGAGCCAAGAGTCCTGAGGGCTAAGAAGCATATAGTAAAGGGGTCCCTATGGAAGCCAGTCAAGTTGTTAAAGTGGATCATTCATGACTAGCTTTGCTTAGTTTACAATGCTCAGGAGCTGACTTGTTCTTCAGAACACATTTGTATGGAGAGTTCAGCATGTGCAGACTGACTTATCATGTCTAACACAGCTGTAAGAATAATAGATGTTTTGAGGAGTTGGCCAAAACCCTACATGTGATCTTTTAGATCTGACCAAAGGCAATTATAAGGCTTTATTTGGAAGGCCTTGTGGGAAGGGAGCTACCCTCCTTCTATTAGACTTGAATTGCTGTTTTCTGGAGGGAGATGCATGGATTCGGCATCCCCCCCTCCCCTTCGCCAACCATGCTCTTAAATGTTTATCTCTATTTCTTGGGGCACTTCTATTCAGAGATCTCTTTATTGGATGCCTTGGCTGAGGCACTTCTCTACTCTGACTCGGTCTCTTTCTATGGCTAGCCCATTCCCTCTATCCCCTTTGCTTACATGTTCATAGAAAGGTAGGAGACCAGGGTGTCCCCCCAGCTGCGCTACATTCCACTGACACATACCTGGTGCCAGGGTGAAAAGTGAAGCCCTGGGGAATCAGCCCCTCTTTTTTGCCTCTTGCTTGCATTGTTGCAATGGGTAAGTAAAGGCTCAATTGTTACTTTCAGGTTGGATCATTGTCCTAATTGACCACCTGGACACCTGGAGGTTTAGCAGCTTTAAATTCATTTTTCTGGATTCTTGTAAACATTATCATGCATAATTATCCAGACTGATTTAGGAGAGAGATGCATGATGAGAGTGAATCTCATACTCCAGTGCAGAATTTTCAACCCTGGCTGTCTATTTAAAATATTGATGCTCAGGTCCTAACCCAGACTAGTTATATGAGTGTGCTTGTGGATGGAGCTCAAACATGGTATTTTTAAAGTTCCCCGTGATTCTATTAACAGCCAACATTGTGAACATGATTTTAAGGGGCATCCGAATCACTAATCTGGAAAATTAATAGCATTAACTTGTGAGACTTCATTGATCTCCTGGGTGAGCATCATATAGTGGTGGACTCTGGGAATCTTGAGAGTCTAGGTGATTCTGATGCAGGTGGTAACTAATTTGAGGAAAGTTCAAAACTATTGGTCCAGCACATGATTGTATGTGTCTGCATATACTTGTTTGTTGGAGGGAAGTAAAAAGGGGGAAAAAAAAGAATGTGGAACCCAGAATTCATGGAATAACCTCCAAAGAACTTACATTCATCCACCAATTCTTCTGTCCAGGTTAGGCAGTGATATAGTGCAACAGTTTCAAGCATACAATCCTGCCAAAACCACAGCTGATTCCTAACTGTGCAATCATTAGTTTTGTCACTTTGGGCAAATAATGCAAACTCTGTGAGTCTCATTTTCTTTATCTGAAAAATAGGGATACATGTGATATTTTCTTGCAGGTTTCTATGATATTTAAAAAAATTAATACTTATTAAATATTTAGTATAATTCCCAGAACTACATTGTTTTGATGTAGTAGTCACTAGCCACATGTGGCTACCAATCCTTAATTGTGGCTAGTCCAAATTGAGATGTGCTTTAGAT
The DNA here is from genome assembly GCF_011764305.1 of Mustela putorius furo. Taxonomy (NCBI): domain Eukaryota; kingdom Metazoa; phylum Chordata; class Mammalia; order Carnivora; family Mustelidae; genus Mustela; species Mustela putorius. The sequence goes on from NW_025421273.1 coordinate 20,168,670, forward strand.
GGAAAATACACTGTGGATTTCGAAGACTTAGGATGAAAAAAAAAGGGAAGATGCATGTATTTTAAGAATTTTAAAATACTGAAATGATAATATTTTGGATATATTGGGTTGAAATGATAACATTTAGTCATATGGGTTAAATACAATGTACTTAAAAGATAGTTTTACCTATTTCTTTTTATCTTTTAAAATGTGGCTACCAAAATACTTAATAATAACATAGGTGACTTGCATTATATTTCTATTGAACTGTCTTGGCCTAGAATATAGTAAACTCTCAGTGAATATTAAGTGTATTATCAATACCAATTTATGTGTTTAGTTCAAAAGCAGCTAGTGAGCACTTGCTGGGAAGGCTGTAAACATCAATCATTGGTCAGACGGAGTGCTTAGAGTCTAGTGAAGGCAAACAAAGTCACAGGGAGTGTGTGGCATTTGATTCATTTGAGAACTCTGGTATGTGCCTGGCATAGTCCATATTCTTATAGCAAACCAAGATGAGATGATGCCAGATCATTCCTGGGACATTATAAATTGTAGTGATTGCCATAGTTGCCCTTAGGTGCCCCAAATATCCAGTGACAAGATATGCAATATGCAGTGACAAGAAGTTGTCTCAAGGAGAGCGCCAGAGTTGAAGAACTTCACAGACCTATAAAACTATTTAAAGAAATCCAATTCTGATACAAGTCATGTAATCCATCACCTCTCTCTTTTTCAACATCACAGAGAAAGGAACCAATGCTTATTGGGGTAGTGGGACTAATAGTGTCCTCCCTAAATTCATGTCCAGTTGAAGCCTTAGATTATGGCCTTATTTGGAAATAGGTCTTTGCAAAGGTAATACATTAACATGAGGTTATATTGTATTAGGGTGGGCTCTAATCAAATGACTGGTGTCCTTCATATGAAGGGAAAACAGAGACAGAAACACACAGGGTGTACATATGTGAAGATGGAAGCAGAGACTGGAGTCATGTAGCTACAAACCAAAGAATGCCAAAGATTATTGACAACCACCAGGAGCTAGAAAAGGCAAGAACATTTTTTCCCCTAGAGCTTTTGGAGGGGGCATGGCCTTCCTCCCACCTTGATTTCAGATTTCCATCCTCCAGAGCTGTGAGAGAATGAATTTCTGTTGTTACAAGCCACATTGTTTGTGGTAATTTGCTAGGCTGGCTCTAGGAAACATACATTGGATATTGCTTGAGCCAGACTTGGTCTTCTTAACACTTTGTGAGACAAATATTAATGTTTTTTTTGGGGGGGGAGGGAATTGGAGGGGGACTTTTCCTGGATCTAGGGAGAATCTGATAGGGTCATATCACACTGATGGTCTTCACAAATGTAGAGACCAGCTCTGGGAAGGGCCAAAGAATGTCAAAACAATGTAGTCAGTGGGAGTTTTCAAAATGAGAATGAAGGAGCAGGCTAAAAGAGCCAGAAAGCAGTGCCAAAAATTGGTCTTAGGTGAAGAGAAATGGAGGAAAATCAGATTAAACTGTTAGGTTGGCAAGCAGAAAGAAAGATTGAGAATGGGAAAGAAGGCTGTCATCAGTGTGAAAGGCCCATTTCTGTGTTGGGTCTAGTGTTTGGCAGGGCTTTGGTTTTTAGGGCACACACAGAAGACAGAGATGTGGTTGCATCTGGACACATGGGGCTGTGACAGGAATAATGTAAAACTGTAGGACAACCGCAGGACATCTTCTGTCATTGTAATATAAATGCAAACATATGTTTGGGAGTATAATGCAAAATTTCCATGAATGTATAATCTAAAATATGTGATTTAGAAAGTTTTCCTTTTGTGTTTTTCACTTCGGGCTATCTTTAGAGCTCCCCAGCTGTACACACCACTTTTGTGTGCTGAGGTAGGCACCTCCACAGCTGGAAAATCTGAGAAGCACTGATGCATATGACCCAGAAAGGATTGGCTAACATTTCATCATTTCTGATATATAGTCCATGCACCATGCCTTCATATAGGAGGCACACATTAAACATTTTTTTCACTCCTATAATAGTCATAGTTAAAAACCCATGACGCATTTCTTGCAAGAATTTTGGACAGTGCTTTGGCACATGCTTTCATAAACAAAAGAAGAAAGCATATACAGGGAGGATATTTTTAGGAGAAGTATGCATGGCAAGGAATGCTTGATGATTTTCAAACTTGAAAACACTTTGGGCACATCAAAGTAAGGAGAAATTAAACCAAGTGCTAATGCACAACTTTTACCTTTATCTACACAAGTCTTTCTAACTAAGAAATACTTGGGATCTAAACGACCTGAGAATATCATGGACTATGTTTTATAGAGCCCTTCTGCTGCAAGTCAGGGTCTGCCTTTACGAATATTCTATTACAAACTTGTATTCATATTTACATTATTCTTCTTTTACTTGGTCACATGAAGATGTGTGCAATTTTATTTTCTGGATCATCAAGGGGAAATGGAATTTTCTGAGGTCAATTTCCTGTGCAGAAACAGAGCCATTGCTCAGTCTTGATATGCTAAGGAAACAATGAGGGGCTCTGTAGAGAAACCCGAGAATTACCCTAGATTTTTTGCTCTCCCTTCCAACACCTCATCAGTCACCAAGACCTGAAATCTACCTCTGCAGAACTCTTCGATCCGTCCACTTCTCTTCTTTCTTTTGCCTAGACGAGAGTGGAGTATAGTTCCTAAAGGAATGGAGTACGGGTACGGAGAAGTTAAAGATTCCAGAATTGGCATATATGAGATCAGCTGTAGATAAAATGATTAATTTGGGGAGAAGAACATGGGGGAGAAACCCTGTAACTTTTTTTTTTTAAAGATTTTATTTATTTATTTGTCAGAGAGAGAGAGAGAGAGAGCGAGAGAGCGAGCACAGACAGACAGAGTGGCAGGCAGAGTCAGAGGGAGAGGCAGGCTCCCTGCGGAGCAAGGAGCCCAATGTGGGACTCGATCCCAGGACTCTGGGATCATGACCTGAGCCAAAGGCAGCTGCTTAACCAACTGAGCCACCCAGGCGTCCCAAAACCCTGTAACTTTTGCTTCAATTGCCTGACCTGGGTCCAGTAAAACAAAAAATCAAAGAATAAACTGTTATTTGTCTTGTTTTCCCAACTGAGGTCATCCTTTCTTTGGACCAAAGCCTGTTTTTTGACAGAAGGAAGAATGGAAAGGTACACAAGGACATTCCTCTTTTGGAAAATTTCGTTTCATTTCTACTCAGCATGATTATAAATGAAAGGATGTGGTGGTACTTTCTTCTACTGGTAATTCTCTCAGTCTTCTCAGGCAGGCCTAGATAACCCCATGCAACTAGATAAGGGCATTAGCCAAATAGGATTATATTGGCTAAACCTTCAGTTCTGCCATAAAGTGTTATTTGGGCCCATAATATTAAAAAAAAAAAAAAAAAGACAATGTTAGTCTCAAGTAGGCAGAAACACAGCAAACCACAATGTGGGTCCTTTGGGGTGAAAGTTAATGGGATTATTAATAAAGTACATCCAGGCCTTCTTTGCTGACTGCTTGTTCCCAAAGGCAAAGTCTGGATTTCTTCTCTTCTTTCTCTTACAAAGTGGCCAGTGTGGGAAGATTTCCTGCCAACCTAATTTCCATTCTCTGAAGGTGGTTTAACTCAAGGTGGGCTTGCCCAGTGTTCCAGATCCACCTCCTTGACAGAGCCCATCAAAGTGTGGCTGCAGACACAGAAGGAGAGTCAGGTGCATGGCTGGATGAACTTGAGTTCACATCCTGGGCTTGCTGCAGAGCTGGACATCATTGGGAAAATTATCAAACTAATCTGCTAGTTGCTTCTGCTTATCTGTTAAACAGGGATGTTTCTGCCAACTTCATAAAGTTGCTGGGCGGGTTATAAATGCAGCTCCTGGAAGTGTTAAAAATAGAGTTTCTATCTCTTGTCTGACCATTCACAATGGGAGGATATTCCCAGAGGTTCCTGGAGGAGGCAGAACCTAGGGGAAATCTGGTACCATTGCGTCTTATGTATTATACTCATAGAAGTTACATGAGGGGAAAAAGGGCTTTTAAAGTGGCTTTGAGAACACTTTAATCACAAGATCACTTTCCTATCTTTTCTACAGCACAATCACTTTCAGATGATTGGACAGCTTTACAAGGTCTTAGATCTTGGGTTCACTCATAGCAGCAAGGTCACTCTTCGTGACTGTAAAGATATATATGGACATCTGCTTAGCTGTCCTGTCTGGGACAGAGAAAGGATACTCATTTTTCTAACTCCTGCTGAAATGGCGTTTCTCAACCACTTTCCAGTTTGTGGTTACTTACAATAATACCAGGATACACTGAAGATGGGAAGGTGTTAACACCCTTCAATACAGTCTCCCATTCACTTTACACTGGAAGCCTCAGCCCTCAGGGGAGGCAGCAGTTTTAACTTAGAAGCCAATCTGGTCAACTGGTTGTAGGTACCTACAATACTCCGTTGAGAAGATATCTGAGCTCACATTTGCACTTCACAGAAAGAGACCCCTGATTAATTTATGATGCCTTCTGTGGGCATGGATGGTGGAGTACAGCCACATGTTTTCCATACCTTATCTGTCCTTTAGCTGTCTACCAACCATAGTGTCTACTTCCTTTCTCTACCTTTGACCTTCTTATAGGATATTGGTGGAACATGGGAGGGAAATGCAGGAAAGGATGACATAAATTTACTACTTTCATTCCTGTGTGTCAAATTTTAACTAGAGCTACTCAATGTAGAGTCATGATTTGTCTGTGGTTGTTGCATATGTCTCTTTCCATTACCACTCTGTGAATGTCTTAAAATTAGGGCTGGTTATTTTTCATTCTTGTATTATCCTCCGTCTTGTGTCTTTCACTCCAAAATGTGGTATAATGCCTGACACATAATAGTCATTCAGTTTTAATGCCAAGTTTAAGCTTTCTAATTCCACTCTTAAATTGTTTACACTGCCAACAGAAATACCTTTCTAGTATACAAATAAAATCTTGTCTTATTTCTACTTAACATCCTTTGATGACTTCCAAATGGCTAAAGGATAAAGTCCAGATTCTGAATCCTTTGAAAAAACGAGGCTGTCTTTGGGGTAAATACCCAGGAGTGCAATGGCAGGGTCATAGGGAAGTTCTGTTTTTAATTTCTTGAGGAATCTCCACACTGTTCTCCAAAGAGGCTGCACCAACTTGCATCCCCACCAACAGTGTAAGAGAGTTCCCCTTTCTCCACATCTTCTCCAACACATGTTGTTTCCTGTCTTGTTAATTTTGGCCATTCTAACTAGTGTAAGGTGATATCTCAATGTGGTTTTAATTTGAATCACCCTGATGGCTAGTGATGATGAACATTTTTTCATGTGTTTTATAGCCATTTGTATGTCTTCATTGGAGAAGTGTCTGTTCATATCTTCTGCCCATTTTTTGATATGACTGTCTGTTTTGTGTGTGTTGAGTTTGAGGAGTTCATTATAGATCCTGGATATCAACCTTTTGTCTGTACTGTTATTTTCAAATATCTTCTCCCCAAAGATACAGATGTCGTAAAAAGAAGGGCCATCTATACCCCAATGTTTATAGCAGCAATGACCACGGTCGCCAAACTCTGGAAAGAACCAGGATGCCCTTCAACAGGACGAATGGATAAGGAAGATGTGGTCCATATACACTATGGAGTATTATGCCTCCATCAGAAAGGATGAATACCCAACTTTTGTAGCAACATGGATGGGACTGGAAGAGATTCTGCTGAGTGAAATAAGCCAAGCAGAGAGTCAATTATCATACAGTTTCACTTATTTGTGGAGCATAACAAATAGCATGGAGGACATGGGGAGTTAGAGAGGAGAAGGGAGTTGGGGGAAATTGGAAGGGGAGGTGAATCATGAGAGACTATGGACTCTGAAAAACAATCTGAGGGGTTTGAAGTGGCGGGGGGGGTTCGGAGGTTGGGGTACCAGCTAGTGGGTATTATAGAGGGCACGGATTACATGGAGCACTGGGAGTGGTGAAAAAATAATGAATACTGTTATGTTGAAAATAAATTAATTAATTAAAAAAAACCCAAAAAACAAAACAAAACAAAAGAAGAAAAAAACAAGGCTGTCAAGGTTTTGTTCTCACTCAGTTCTCTGAATCACCAGCCATTACACTCTCTTCCACTTCTTTGACACCATATTATTTTGTATTTTGTGCTTTTAAATCTGTAGGTTTTAAAGTCCAGAATGCCTGCTCTCTGTTGACTTCCCAGTGGACTGCTCTTCATCCTTTGGGATTCTGTGTCTTGAAGGGGTATGACAGATTATAGTGGTTAAAACTGTGGCTTAGGCAAAAGACTGCTTGCTTTCAAATCCTGATGCTAGTTGTGTGACCGTGTGCAAACAATTTAAGTTTTTCCAGCCTGAGTTTTGTGGTTTGTAAAATGGGGGATAGTAGGGTTCTTGGTTGGAGAAATCAATGAGCTAATTTATCTAAAGTGCTGCACACGATGCCTGGCACATAGTGAGTATTCAGTTAAATTAATCTATTTTCTACGCTGGAATTCAGAACTAAGATAAAAGTTCATTGTAGCAAAAACTCAGGATTGTAATGTAGTTTGATGGGGATTGTAATCATGGTGTGAAGAAAATGCAAAGGGAACACAAAGGGTGAGCCCAGAAAGAAAAGCACAGATCCAGTGGGGACAGAGATATGAGAAAATGCTTATGGGAAGATGGCTGCTTGAACTGAGTTCTAAAAGATGGATCAAAAGTGTTGTGCCTTAGGGAAGGGATGAGGATGGTGGATCAATGATGTGTGGAGTGGGGGCCTCATGGATCTTAATCTGGCACATCAGCTTCATTAGGGTGAGAGGCAATTATTCAAAGGTGGAAGTTTTTAACATTAGTGTTTTGGGTTATTTTTGGATGCAGTGGTCTCCTTGTTAGACCATTAGCACCCCAGGCAACTTGCCTCTTTCTCACATGCAGAAGAAAAACTGGAAGGAAGAGGGCTCAGACAACGAAAGCTTTCCTCTTGATGGAAAAAATAGATGGAAGGTAAATATGAGCCAGAGTGTGGAAATGTGGCTCATAGAGAAGCCTTTCCTTAATCTCTCCCTTCTTTTTTCTTTTTTTTTTAAGATTTTATTTATTTATTTGAGATATTAGTGAGAGAGAAAGAGAGAGAGAGAGATAGAGATAGAGAGAGAGAGACAGCATAAACGGGGGAGCAGCAGGCAGAGGGAGAAGCAGGCTCCCCACTGAGCAGGGAACTGAACTGACTTAGGGCCCAACCCTAAGACTCCAGGATCATGACCTGAGCAGAAGGCAGATGCTTAACCGAATGAGCCACTCAGGCACCCCTCTCCTTATTCTTGATAAGTAGAATAAATAAAATGGTGTGTGTGGAGCAGGCTTTATCCTCTTCCTCATGGTGAGTGTGGAAGGGTGGGTATGCCAGGGCTGGATGGTCTCCTGTGAATTAAGAGCAGGAAGCAGGATCTCTCACGCTTGTCATTCTGGGGTCGACCAGCAGTCTGGGACAGAGATGAGTGCTCAAATTCCATAGCTATGTTTGGCATGAATGGAGCAAAACCAACTCCTGATCTCTCTCTGCCCAAGAACATCATTTATGCATTGTCAAGATAATTTCCTCCGTTCAGTGAAAAAAGAATGAAAAAAAAGGGGGGGGCAGCTATTCTTGTGGTAGGTAGGGGAATTCAAAGAGAGGGAACCCAATCGGATTTTTCACTAAAGCTCATTTTAATTGGCTAGAAGTTTGATAGCAGAATGTATGCAGGGTGAGGTGGTGAGAGAGTACTAGAAGCAGAGGGCAGGGCATGAAGACAAGTATGGCACTCTGATATGTTAAAGACGAGAAGAGGCATTATGAGTTTTTTTCTTTGAAATTCAAATTGGATGAAAATACCACTTAGTAAAACCCAGGGGAAAAAAAATCAAGTCCGACATGCAAAAAGCTGTATGAATGTGATTGGAGATGTTGGTCTACAAAGCTTAATTTCATCTGAAAGAAATGCAAGAGAAAAGAAAATGAAATGTATTCATTAGTAATTGCCCTGTGCTAATGGGAATACTGAGTAAAAGCTGGATAAAGAAATAAGCATCCTATTTAAGTAAAGTCCCAAAATGTTGAAAGGGTACTCCTTCTTGTATATTCTTTGGGAGGCTTCTTTAGGATCTTCTCATTTCAACAGTTTGATTCAAAAGGGAAGAAACATATTAAAATGTTATTAAATGTGTGATTAGGATTCTTAGAGTCTGTCTACAAACATCTGAGAGGTCCTGGGAAATTGACCATTCTTCAGATACCTACCTGTACAAGTGATGCATTGAAAAGAGGTAATCCCTCAAAAACAGAAGTTGCCATTTTCACTAGCTGTTAAGTATCTAAAATGAAATGATAGTCAATTCTTTGGGAAAGAAGTAGAGTTTAAAAATTAATTTTTTTTTTTTTTTTTGCTACACGGGGGAGTGCAGGTTAGTATGTTGTTCTTTTATTATTTTTTATTAATTTTTTAAGTTTAAATTCAATTAGCCAACACATAGTGCTTCATTAGTTTCAGATGTAGTGTTCAACAATTCATCAGTTGTGTATACCACTCACATCATATGCCCTCCTCAATGCCCATCACCTAGTTGCCCAATCCCCCCACCTACCTCCCCTTCCACAACCCTCAGTTTGTTTCCCAGAGTCAAGTCTTTCATGGTTTGTCAGTCTCTGGGATTTCTTTCCATTAAGTTTTCCCTCCCTTCCCCTGTGATCCTCTGCACTTCTTATGTTGTTCTCATCAAACACTGACATCATATCTTCCATAAGAACAAACAGATGGTATGATGTTACGTAGAGACTCTCATCTAGAGTCTTTGAATATAGGTTTTATGGAGTTTAAGAACATTCTAAAATTTTTTTAAAATTTATTTTTTATTTATTTTCAGCATAACAGTATTCATTATTTTTGCACCATACCCAGTGCTCCATGCAATCCGTGCCCTCTATAATACCCACCACCTGGTACCCCAACCTCCCACCCCCCCACCCCTTCAAAACCCTCAGATTGTTTTTCAGAGTCCATAGTCTCTCATGGTTGACCTCCCCTTCCAATTTCCCCCAACTCCCTTCTCCTCTCTAACTCCCTATGTCCTCCATGCTATTTGTTATGCTCCACAAATAAGTGACATTCTAAAATTTTGTTGAAAGTGTATGTGTGTATGTGTGCACATGTGCTCATGTGTGTGCATTTGTGATCTGTCTCATTTTGCAAGCAGACATGAATAAATGTCAGATTGCTTTGCTTTCTAATTAATACCTAGGTTATCTGTGAAATTTTATAGTCCTCCTTCACTTTTCTTTGGAAGATGCAAAAAATTGAGGCCTAAAATTTAAGCGACTTAAAGATTATTATTATACCTGAGGCTTGAATCTAGCTCTTCTGACCCCAACGGTGTTGTCATTTCTGCCACATTATGCTGATTCTGACTGGAGACTTAAGCATTAATCATGGCACAGATAAATTCAGATGTTTCTGGGGAGTAGTAACCTTTTCCTAATTTAATTTTTGTTTTAATCAAGAGACTGAATATGTCATTTTCCCATATTATTACTGGAATTGTTGGCAATTGCCTATGTCCATCTGTGTTTTTTTAAGATAAAGGTGATGTTTCCCCATTCTAGATGCCCACGTGGAAATTTAAAAACAAGTCTATGTGCTATACTGTGTCTTGAGATTGAGACAGTGTGTCATGAGGGCAAAGAGTGATTAGGTTTTTACCTGAGTGTTTTTGTTTTCATCAGATGGTTGAGTGTCATGGGGATACCACCAAAGTATACTCTCATTTCATCCTGTGATTCTCAATTATGAAGCTGAGGACCAGTGCTTCCTGTAGACGATGTTTATCTGTCAGGGTCAGTGACTACTGGTTACTTGATTCCTTGTTAGGATACTGAATTTCAGAGTCAATTTTCTCAGTCTTGCTCAGCCATGGGAATTGTTTTCCAGTGCCATTCAAAATTCTATTTTACAACTTAAGTTCTTTTTTTCCTGAAACATAATCTTTTCTATTATCTAAAAATAATCTAATAAATGAAAAGGGTGAAACGCTGAGAGTACAAATGGTACACAATTTAAAAGTAACAATATAAGTCTTCCTCACATTTGAGAACTGCCTCTGGTACTCTTTCCTTACCCCCTAGACCCTTACCTCCTTTGTTGGAGAAAAGGTTGAGCAGCAATGTTCATTTGGTATAGTTCAGAAACTTCCTAGGAAATTACATGCAAAAACATTTGCATATAATTTGAAAAAAAATTAAGACAGAGTGGTACACGGTTCTGTACTTTTTTTTTTCTACTTAAAACTGTGTTTTGGAGCTATTAGCACAATCAACAATCTAACTCAATAACTCATTTTTAAAAAGAATGATTCATTGGTATCTCATCATATTAGTGTGGCATCCTTTATTTAATTAGCCCCATAAGTTTATGTTGTTTTATCCTTTCCCTTTATCCTTGGCCAAAGCAAATAATTCTAAAGTGAACATCTTTCTGCATACATCTTTGCACACATGAGCATAGATATCTGCAAGTTATCTGTAGGTTGTTTCCAGAAGTGGAATAGCTGGGTCAAAGTATCTGTTCAAATTGCTTCATTTTGCAGCTTCCTCCTTCTTCTCCTCTTCCTCTGTCCTCTTCTTCTTCTTCTTCATCCTCTTCTTCTTCGACAGAGAGAGAGAGAGAGAGAGAGAGAGGAAACAGGGAGGAGGGCAGAGGGAGAAGGAGAGAGAGAATTTTAAGTAGGCTTCACACTCAGCATGGAACCTGATATGGGGCTTGATCTCATATCCCTAAGATCGTGACCTGAGCCAAAATCAAGAATTGGGCTCTTAGCTTAGTGTGCCACCCAGACGTCCCTGAAATCTTTATTTCTATATTTAACCATTAGCATGATTAACTAATCAACCAATTAATTTTTTAACTTCTTATTGTGGTTACAAACATACAAATTTGGGCAAAGGTTAAAAGTGAAAAACAATTAAAATTCTCTAGTCATTAAATTGCCTTCTTTTAAACACCAGGTAAAGAAAATTTTCTTTCACCTATGAAATTCTTCCAGGAATTTTAATTGCTTCTGGATTATTATTGTCCACTCTAATCTGTACCTGAGTGATGAGTATAAGCATTAGATTTGTTCTTTAAAATTTCTATCACCTTTGAGAACTCTGTGCCTATGGTGTGTTTTAAGTTGTCTTTTGCATAGTTTCTTGTTCCATACCTGGTCTTCATACCATGCAGTCACTTGGACTTTATTTTAATATATAGACATGTAACACCTTGTGTTATACTACGTATCTCCATTATTTAGTTAACATTTCGAAAAGCCACAATAACTTGAATTTCCTCCTTAGTGACACGCAACATCTCATATGGTCATATAGGAAGTTAAGAATCTACCCTGGGCTTGAGATTTGTCTTAATCTTGGTAAAATCTTTTATTACACAGTAGACTCCCATATCAACAAAATGTCTTTTACCTAATTATGTTTCACCCACATCCATTTGATCCAGTGCTCTGTGCATCTTGCCCAGAAACTGCTGGTATATGTTGACCAGGTCCCTTCCCTTCCCCATGCAGGGCAAGCATTTCCCTGGATGGGTGACACTGTGTTTTTCCCTTAGCTATTAGTCTGGTGGTCAGGCTTGGTGATGGAGACAAAGTTGGGAGGGGTAGGTGGCTCATGTTATCTTGAAACTTCTGCAATATTTTCAAGAAAGAACTAGGAGAAAGAGGCTTTAACATGGAGAAATGATCACTTCTCTAGGACCATAGGGGTCAGGAGAATCTACGGATTCCTTCTGAGGCATTGACATGAAGGACTATATGCAGCATCTTGCATACTACTATTTTCCTACACCACACCCCCTACTCTTTTCCACACCAAAGCAGAACACTTTCCAGGGTTAAAATTCAATCTTCTCTGAACTCCATGACCTCTATAATTGAGCCCTGTATCTGATCCTTAGTTGTTTTCTGTCTTCAGGCTGCAGAAGATGAAAAGTCTATATGCTGTCAAGGAGACCCTCCAGGTTTTGCACTTTGCCTTAAATTTGTAATTGCATCTTCAGCATTTCATTACATCTGCTTCCATGGCCCTTGTGATTATCGTTTTTCCTAAATCTCAGCAATAGTTCAAGTATTGCCCTGCAGGTCTATTTCCACTCACCAACATTCTGTCTCAGTTCTCCACCAGCAAAACTGTAACAATTCCTGCTATGACATGCTTTGGGCTATTAGGACTTCCTTTACTCCTTGTGATGGATTTCCCAGTGTTAACCAGCTGGCAAGGGACCCAGATCCAAAATCCCATTTTAAAAATCTGTTTTTTGACCCCTCCTCGGACTAACTCTCTCAGTTTCTATTCTCTGAAAATATTTGGAGATAAAGATATGTGGGTAGGTAGCTTATTGAGGAGTACCTTTGTTCCTAAAGGTAGCACCAGATAGGGAATGAGGTGAGAGGGAGGAGTTAATACACTTATAATAGAGGTCTCAGATGATTTCATGGGGGAGTTTCACAGCTAGGATGGCGTTTTAGAGTTGTCCCTATCTAGGTAGAAGCTGAATTTTGTATCCCCCACATATCCCAGTTAATGGGTGTGGGCTGTCTCTGAGAAAGCAGTATAATATGGGGTGAAGCAGCTCTCTCTGCTGAAAGTCTTGGGGAAGGACTCAGGTGAGAACTATCAGCAGTGGGTACTCTTAGCAACAGGTATTTGTATCAGATGAGATAATGCATAGGAAATTGTTTATGAATGGCTTTATTTCACAAAAACAAAATCACATAGTAGCAAAATACAGTAGAAAGAGCAAGAGTTTTGATACCAGGCTTCTTACCAGTTTTTTTTTTAAAGATTTTATTTATTTATTTGACAGACAGAGATCACAAGTAGGCAGAGAGGCAGGCAGAGAGAGAGAGGAGGAAGCAGGCTCCCTGTGGAGCAGAGAGCCCGATGTGGGGCTCGATCCCAGGACTCTGGGATCTGACCTGAGCTGAAGGCAGAGGCTTTAACCCACTGAGCCACCCAGGTGCCCCGAGTTTGTTTTTTTTTTTTTTTTTAAGTTTTAGTTTATTCCTTAATCTTTCTGAGCTCTGGTTTTACCTTCTGTAAAATGGAAATGAATATATTTTTCTTGTAAGAGTGGTTTCAAAGACAAATGAGTCAACACTTATTATAGTGTTTTATAAATCTGGCAGCCCTGTTCCAAGGTAAAGAATCATACTCCTACTCAACCCAGATTTGCTCACTCAGTTAGCTCTTGTCCATACTATCCTTTCTGCTGTATACAGAACTTATAATGCCAGTGATGAACTTGAAAAGGATACAGATTTTATTTGATTTGAAAGGCTAAACAATTTCATATTCCTTTGCTTAGTGTTCAAATCCATGTTTGTACATAACCCTTTCAGAAGTGACATGAAAGAGCTCCTTTGACATGATGATGAGAGTTAATTTTGCCAGGGTAAAAATTTTAGCTAAGTGGGCTGGTTACATTTAAATACTGAAACTTGACTTTCCTAAAGCATCCCATGGTCAGAATCTGTCTCTCTAAGTAAAGGTCAATGACAATTCACCTTCAAGGGGAAGACCCAACTGCTTCTCTAGAATTAGGATCAATACAATCATTGCAAGTAAACCTTGTCTGACCTTATCCTTTGTAAGAAGGAAAAGAATCAACAGGGCATGAAAAGTGTCAGCATTTTGAGTTTTGAGAGAGGAGAGAGGGGAAAGAGTATATGCTATACTCATCCATCATTGGACTTCAGTAAGATCAGTAAGGTTCAAACTACAGATAAAGAGGTAGGATTTGTTCAGTTCTGCAGTTTCTAGCACCAATTCAATTCAATTCAATTCAGTTCTATTCAATTCAAACTTTTATTTAGTGCCAACATTTTGTATGACTTTATGTTAGTTGCCAAAAAAAAAAAAAATCTCTGGCTGTTTGTTCATTTTATTTCATGCCAGACCTTACTAGGTGCTGGGCATAAGCATCTATAGAGAGAAAGATAGGCAGACACACAGAAAATTTATTGTGATAAATACTAAAGGAGTTGGATAAAATTCTGTGGAATTACTGTGGGAAGGAAACTGAAGCTATGTGTTCATGGGGAAAAAGGTGATTTTGAGTTAGGGCTTGCATAAGTAAGCATTTACTCATGACAAGGGGAAGGTTTGGCTTAGTTCATTTTGACAATTATTTGTCAAGGTATACTATGTGCTGGACCCTGGGATCGTCAGAGGCATAGAGAAGGCAAGTACAGCATCACACCTGCCATCAGGAAGCTCACAAGTGTCATACAGCAAGTGGAGGTAACAGTCTGAAAAAACTTGTCACCTGGAAAAGAAACAAATGAATTGACGAGGAAAGGCCTTATTTGTAATCCTGATCAACATATCTGCTTTCTAAGATAATCTTTGGTCTGGCTACAGGTGTTAGGTTTGCCCTCAGGATGGCAACAACATTCTCAGAAAAATGCCAGGAAGGACATGGTAACCAAGAAGTTTCTGGTACGTTTGGGATTATGGTGCATATTTTCAATGGAAGATGATGCAACTGTTTAAAATGGTGCAGAGAAATACGTTATAACATGGGAAGTGACTTATGATCTATAGTTGAATGAAGAATGCAGGTAATACAGTATATGCAATGTGATTTCACTCTTGTAAATTTTTAGCATACATTTACAGGAAATAATATAAGAAGATGTCTAAAATGATCATGGTAGTTCTGTTTGGATGGAGGGATTATGAAGAGGAATTTATCGCCCTCGCCCCGCAAGGAGGACAAGAAGCCCCAGTTCGGATGCATCTTCTCTTTCTTTATTTCCGCAAGTCTACACACTTATATACGCTTACATGACCAATCAGTGAGCAGGGTACAGGAGGGAGCGAATCAGGCTGTGCACCTAAACGAACAACTTCGCTAGCAACCAATGCTGTTTACTTCCTCTTTGGGCGTTCCACTTAGTCTCAGGAGGCAATCCTAACCTGGCAACTAGCCAGGCGCCGTCTTTTAATGGTGGAGGCCGCCCTGGCCAGGGGCCTGCCTCCGACAGAATTAAGAATAGTTCTCACTTCTCTCTCTTCCTCTTCCCCTCTCTTCTTCCTCCTCTTCTACTTTGCTCATGTGCATTTCCTTTCTTTTACTGAACAAACCTGAGTTATTTCAGGAATGAAAAAACTAGCAAATAAAAAGTTTATTTAAAAAATCCTTTAAATTAAATGAGTACTTCTAAGTTTATGATAATCCTTACGGTGACGGAATTTGTTTTCCAGAAGAACCAATACTGTTGGGAGGATTACATCATTACTATCATTGCCATTATTGCTATTTTATTTCCATGCTTTGGTAATTGAAGTTTCCATTGGTGAACCTTCCTCACTCCCAGGTCATATAAGACAGAGATCATCTTCTTCAGAACTAGAAACAAAGGCACAATCACTTGCCATAGACAGATTTGGATGCATACTTTGCAGAATAAATTTTCTTAGTGGCAGAGATCATGAAAGAAAAATGGTCACAGGCTGGGGAAGGGAATGTGCAGCCAGGAAGGCCTGATAGAACGAAATGGCAACCCTCAGACTGGTAACTCCAGGGCTGCATGGAAGCTGAGTGGGGGAGGTTTTAGTGATCCCGTCACCATCTAGGAGGAACAGCCATCCACATATCATCCACCAGTCTTCTGGTCTGGAGTGAAACTCAGCTGAGGCTTGAGATTCTATTTAACTTGCAATGTATCTGTGTAGACACTGCCCACTTCTGAGTCTTAGCAGCCCACTGTTGCACTCCCATTTTATTGACAGAGGAGTGGAGGTTTGAGGAAGCTGAGCAATTTGCTTAGAGGTCACCAGCAAATTTGAAGCTAGAATTTGAGTATCATGAATCCTTGTTAAGTACCCTCCCTCCCACATACACACTACCTAGAGCTTGATTTGTTGACCACATTTATTCACAGACTACAGTTCTTTCCATCAGTGCTCTCTGGGCAATGACTCCTTTCTGTGATGAGAAATAAACAAGATGATGACAGGCTCCTGAAGTTGTTGTGTCATCCCTAACCTGGTGCTCCACTCCTATAGCTCGAGACAGGGTTATTTCTGGTGAAATCTTTGCTGTAAGGTACACCAATCAATTTTCCTTGATTGATTTCTAATATGTAATTATATAATCAAGCACTCCCATAAACAAGCTTGGCCCTGACACAGAGTGATGGGGTGCAGTAATATTTTAAATAAAAGATGATAGCATAGCCATTTATTTTGAAGTCCAATTTTCAGGATTGGGAACTATACATTAATGGCAGTTTAGAGATTAACAACAAGCTAAATGTGAAACTGTATGAGCTAATGCCTTCTACATAAACAAATGTACAAAAATAGCATCCTGCAACTGTTTTCAAAGTCTGACAGAGTTACGGGGCTTTCTGCAAAGCAGAGGGTGCAAAGAGTACCAGATTCATCAAATTCTGGCAGCGATCTGCTAAAAAATAATGGTTTTTTCTACAAATGGAAACTGCTAACAGCTTTTCCCGTCCACTGTAATCGTCTTTCCATCTGCTTGGGTTTTATAATCGTGTCGCTTTTGGAAAATTACAACACAGAGCATATTCTCTTGGAGGTCTGTTGTTGAGCTGAATATTCTGGGCCACGAAATGGTGACAACAGTTGAAGAGTTTCCCTGCAAACGCGTTACAACCATTGCATCCCAACAAGGCCCGCTCGTGCTGCAAGACTCTGGCAGGAGGGGAGCAGAGGACTGTGTTCAGTAGAGCACAATTTAAAAACCAGTCACATACACTTGAACAGGCACGATCTAATGCTCGTGGTGCTTTAGAATAATGGCTATGACTTTTTTGCCTCCTTCTGACATCTTTTCTTCTTAATCTATCTTTTCTCTTTTTTATTTCTCTACTAAAACTGTATTATTATCTAAGCACAAGGTCACGAGGTATCTGGACAGCTCCTCTAGCCTATGATCTGCTCAAGAAGGAACATTATTTTCTTGTGTCTTCAGATCTTTGGCCCAGAGCCCAGCTCATGGTGGTTTTCAGTACCTAACTGCTGAATGAATGAATGAATGCCGCTTTGTCTTTCATATGATGATTTTTACTTTATAAAACCATACGTACTTAATAAAACATTTTCACTGACACCATCCTCACAGCAACAGAGGAGGAAAGAAAATGAGGTATTGTCTCAGTGTGTTAGTTCAGGTCTTTCAAGAGGCAGATGACAAAATTGGATTGATCATGAAAGAGATTGATTATGGAAGTAACCCTCAAGGGAAAAGGGGCAGTGGAGAATGGGGGAGCCATCAGATCATGATGCAAGTCTTACTACCACAGAAAAGGAAACGAGGGATTGAGTAGTAGAAATATTCAATGGAAGAGCAGTTAAAAGAAGTTTCAGCAAAGCTGGTAGAGAGTCTTTGGGCCTAAGTCA
Source organism: Mustela putorius furo (assembly GCF_011764305.1). Classification (NCBI taxonomy): domain Eukaryota; kingdom Metazoa; phylum Chordata; class Mammalia; order Carnivora; family Mustelidae; genus Mustela; species Mustela putorius. The sequence goes on from NW_025421273.1 coordinate 20,186,159, forward strand.
TGGCTCTGTGGAGTCTCACATCTCCCAGTAATGTGCCTGCCTCTCCCAGGAGTGACCTTGCTTCTTTCAGACTTTGGGTTGCCAGTGAGGTGAAGGATTTCAGACAGTGTGACTGGGGCCCTCAGTCAATTACACTCCACGCAGTAGGAGACTTGAGAGGAGAATTCTCATGGTGACCACATTCTATTTTAGAGATAAGAGATCCTGAGAAGTTAAGATTCATTCTCAAGGTGTCATGCCAAGTGAGTGGCAGAGTAAGTGTTAATGCCTTGTTGTCGAAACCTAACCTATGTGTTTTCTTTATAGATAAAATTGTGTCTTCATTTTTACTGTTGACCCTGTGCCCCATGTGGTTGGTGGTGATTGGTGGGGAGTTTCTAGGCAACATTGTGTGGGCAAAACATCTATCAGGGACACAAGAAGAGACAGGGAGTGGATAAAAGTGAAAAGTGAGGATGAGAAGTCTCCTGGTTGAGGGTGGGTAAAGCATTTATTCGAGAACAAATGGGTAGAATGATGAATCACTTGGAGAAAAGCAACACACGAGGCCTGTATGAGGAGATCAATGTTTAGGGATTCTCACAGGAAGTCACAGCTGACAGACTGTAGAAAGCAGAAAAGTAGAGGAGAACTGACATAACTATTAACTGCCATCATGTAGCTTTTGAAAACACTAGTCTTGGATGTTGATTTGCTTATCCTGCCAGATTGGATGTTGATTCGCATATCCACTTAGGAAATATTTATTGAGCACAAACTCTGTGCCAGGTGCTGTGATAGGCTCTAAAGATTATTGGCAAACAAGACCCTATTGTTTCCAGGATAGAATAGACATCCAGTGGAAGAGACAGACAGTGAATACACAAATGATAATTCTAGACACTTGGAAATGTTTTCAGAGAAACACTCATGGTATGGGAAGCAGAATAACTACATGGTAATGGGGAAACTCTGAGGCAGTGGAAGCAACCTGAGATCTGAATGATAAAGAATTATCTCTATGAAGATGTGAGGGCAAGAGTTTCAGGAAGAGGAAGAAAAAGTGGACCCCAGTAAGAATATGAGTGGTTAGGGAGCTGAAGAAATGTCAGTGTGGATGGAACACAGGGCAAGGAGGATGGCACAAAGTGAGATGAGAAGGAGCCAGGGCCAGATTCTGTAGGGCCTTGGAGGCAGAGCAATAAGTTTGGGTTTTATCTAGTGGTGTCAGGAAGCCACTGGAGGCTTTAAAATTTTTTTTTTATTTTATTAATTTTTCAATTTTTTAATAAACATATAATGTATTTTTATCCCCAGGGGTACAGGTCTGTGAATCGCCAGGTTTACATATTTCACAGCACTCACCATAGTGCATACCCTTCCCAATGCTCATAACCCCACCACCCACTCCTGACCCCCCTCCCCCCAACAACCCTCAGTTTGTTTTGTGAGGTTAAGAGTCTCTTATGGTTTGTCTCCCTCCCGATCCCATCTTCTTTCATTTATCCACTGGAGGCTTTTAAGCAGGAGAGTGTCAAGGTGTGATTTACATTAAAAAATGAAGTTGATATGCAAGAAGGTGAGTGGAAGCAGGGAGACTAGCTAAGTCTGTTACCAGAGCCCAGCTGAGCTCAAATGGGCAATTGAGTTGAGGGGGATGAACAAGCTGGAAATAGCCTGGTGGATGATACAGAGAGAAGTATTCTTGTTGAAGGATGGTGCATGTGCAAGACAGACAGGCATGGGGGAAAGAATAGGGGACATTGGGGTTCACATGTAGTTTTCAATGGCTGCAGCATTAGGTGTGCATTGCATAGAAGGAAGAAATGTAAAACAAGGGTGATCACTAGTTCCCAAAGCGATGAGGGTCTAGCTTGAGAAAGCAAGCCCCTCCCCTTTCTGTGTCTCAGTTTCATTCTCAGTAAAATGAAGAGTGGTGTCACAATGGAATCACTAAGACACATTCCATTCTGTGATTCTCCAGCAGCCCCAGAGGTGAAAACAGAAAAGTCGACAATGCTGTGGCTTTACTATGTGGGTTTTCATGGCCTTGGTGCTGGGAACATGCTTTTAGGAGTTGGAATAATAAATAGAACAGATGAATAATGGAAATAGGTGTTGGATATCGCAAGTATTGAAAGCCCCTTTTAATGGGGGCATACAAAACAGGTCATTCTAGGAGCCATGTGACACAGGTGGTGTACTTCCTGTTTTCCCATCCTCATCAGGGTTGAATCTTCCATGAAATGCAGAAATTCCTTACTGTCCTGAGCACACAAAAATCCCTTCTGTAGAAAACAACTGAGGCCCTGACATAATGATTACTAATTTGGGATTTTGTTTTAAAAGTCTGTTTGACAAACTGAGGGTTGCTGGAAATGAGGGGTGTAGGAGGGGTGAGGTGGCTGGGTGATGGGCATTGGGGAGGGTATGTGCTATGGTAGGTGCTGTGAATTGTGTAATGTGATGAACCACAGACCTGTACACCTGAAACAAATAATACATTATATGTTAATAAAAAATAAAAAATAAAAAGTAAAAGGCTGTTTGATAATAGCACCTACCCTGTGCCCCATGTGGGTCCAACCAGTTGATTTGTAGCTAATTTCTGTGATTTGTAACAAGTAGGTGATGTGGTGATGGTTTTCTTTCTATTTTACCTATGAGATGAGTGAGGACTAACCAAAAAGGTAAGTGATTACTTGAGGCCACTATAGACTTTCTACAGCCCTGGTTGGGATGCCACAGGAAGCACACTAGACTCAGCCTTCAAGAACTGTGCTCTGCCACTGGATAAGATATGGCCTTGACTTTCAAACCACTTCACTCTTGTTCTTGAGTGATTTCCTATTCTGTGAAATGGGAATAATTACAACACCTCAGGGAGCTCTGTGAGCATCGAGACAAATTGTGTAAAGAATCTGGTGCAGTAAACATTGGTGTTCTCCATGCCTAAAGATGTTTTGCAGACCACTGTTATCCAAATATTTATTTATTTATTTATTTTTTATTGTAAATTTTTCTTTTTTTTTATTAATTTTTTATTTTTTATAAACATATATTTTTATCCCCAGGGGTACAGGTCTGTGAATCACCAGGTTTACACACTTCACAGCACTCACCAAAGCACATACCTTCCCCGATGTCCATAATCACACCCCCTTCTCCCAAACCCCCTCCCCCCAGCAACCCTCAGTTTGTTTTGTGAGATTAAGAGTCACTTATGTTTTGTCCCCCTCCCAATCCCATCTTGTTTCATTGATTCTTCTCCTACCCACTTAAGCCCACATGTTGCATCACCACTTCCTCATATCAGGGAGATCATATGATAGTTGTCTTTTTCTGCTTGACTTATTTCACTAAGCATGATACGATCTAGTTCCATCCATGTTGTCGAAAATGGCAAGATTTCATTTCTTTTGATGGCTGCATAGTATTCCATTGTGTATATATACCATATCTTCTTGATCCATTCATCTGTTGATAGACATCTAGGTTCTTTCCATAGTTTGGCTATTGTGGACATTGCTGCTATAAACATTCGGGTGCACGTGCCCCTTTGGATCACTACGTTTGTATCTTTAGGGTAAATACCCAATAGTGCAATTGCTGGGTCATAGGGCAGTTCTATTTTCAACATTTTGAGGAATCTCCATGCTGTTTTCCAGAGTGGCTGCACCAGCTTGCATTCCCACCAACAGTGTAGGAGGGTTCCCCTTTCTCCGCATCCTCGCCAGCATCTGTCATTTCCTGACTTGTTGATTTTAGCCATTCTGACTGGTGTGAGGTGATATCGCATTGTGGTTTTGATTTGTATTTCCCTGATGCCGAGTGATATGGAACACTTTTTCATGTGTCTGTTGGCCATCTGGATGTCTTCTTTGCAGAAATGTCTGTTCATGTCCTCTGCCCATTTCTTGATAGGATTATTTGTTCTTTGGGTATTGAGTTTGCTAAGTTCTTTATAGATTTTGGACACTAGTCCTTTATCTGATATGTCGTTTGCAAATATCTTCTCCCATTCTGTCAGTTGTCTTTTGATTTTGTTAACTGTTTCCTTTGCTGTGCAAAAGCTTTTGATCTTGATGAAATCCCAATAGTTCATTTTTTCCCTTGCTTCCCTTGTCTTTTGCGTTGTTCCTAGGAATATGTTGCTGCGGCAGAGGTCGAAGATTTAATACAATCCCCCTCAGTATTTCTAGGCAATTAATTTGGTTTTGTACAAAAATCATTTAATCTGGAGATATTTGTAGCATGGGAGAATTCCTAGGGTTCTTGGATTTCTGTATGTGTGTGGAGGGAGGTGTTGAAGTAAATATTTCCTCTGGAGATTCAAAAACAGTGAGTCAGGAATTTGAACAAGTTGATATTAATTTCAGGCACTATTTTCTTCTGTTTTATAAAGCTAACATGGAAGAAATAAACCAAATGTTTATTAAGTACTCAGCCATGTTCTAGGCCCTCTGGGAGAAGGGGTAAGGTCTGGACATGAGCTGCACTGTTGATTTTCTCAAGGAGCCTACTGTTGACTGTCTAGTGTAATGACTAGATAGGGTGGGTTTCTGCTGGAGGCAGAGGTTATTCTCTCAGTAAAATCTGGTGTCTGTGTATGTGTATATGCATGCATGTGTGTGTGTGAGAGAGGGTGGAAGAGAGAGAGATTATTTTCGTGTTACTCAAAAGGTCTTGGATTAAATAATGTAGAAAAATCCTGGCCCAGACAGAAGAGATCCATGAGAGGAAAAAGGGAATCAGTAAATTTGTGAGAAATCGTAACTAGTTTTTATATAGATAGCATGTGGGTAACCAAATATCTGTCAGGGTTTCCTGGTTTTAGGCAAGATGGCCCAAAGGCTGTGATTCTTATGCCTCCATTTAGTAACTAATATTACATAACTTGTTCTTCACTTTACCAGAAAGATAGTACAACCCATCCACAATATGATTTCAAAGCAAATCAATAAAACCAAGGAAGAAGTAAAAGGAAAGTAACTTAAGATAAAGTAACATGTATAGTATTTTAGTATGTGAGTGCTCAGATCTGATTGCACTAGAGAGATCATGGGCTAATCATACGATTGTGCTCCAAGTCACCTCAGGGACACATCTGGGGTCTTGGTGTGGGCTGTCGCTGGGCACCGGTTTTCCACCATGTGGTTTTTCTCTCTATGTGTTGTCCCACTATTCTGTGGTTTAGCCTACGCTTGCATGTGGTAGCTGGCCTCCAGGAGGGTGGAACAGAAGCATCAAGTTTTCAATCTCGAAGCTCTGCTGTCACATAGCACAACTTCTCCTGTGTTCTTTCCATCAGAGAAAGACATGGGGCCAGCCTAAAATATTCAAGGAGTGGGTGGGTGGGAAACAGACTCCTGCTTTACAGGAGGAGTGGAAAAGTCATGTTGCAAATGGGCATGTGGGATGAAAGATCATTGTTGCCTTTTCTGGAAACAACCTACCACAGAAGAAGGGTCCTGAAGAGTAAAAATAAAAAAAATAATCTATTTATTGAATTCTCTGGATATGTCTGGCACTGTGCTAAGGCTTTCTGTGTCCATGATGAGTAAATCTTTGAACAAGCCTATGAAATCAACATTATTATTATTTCTACATCATAAAAAAATGGACAGAGAGGTGAAGTAACTAATTATGGTCTCATAGTCAATACGGATCTGAGTCAATACCCATCTCTGTCTGACTCTGAAACCCATGGTCTTTCCTGTGGTTCATGTAGCAACTACTTATCTTTTAAGTAATCTCTACACCCAATGTGATGCTTGAACTCACAATCTCAAGATCTAGAATGGCAAGTTCTACCAACTGAATCAGCCAGGTATCTCTCATGTAGCAGCTTCTTCAAGGGGAAATGCCTTCTGAATAGAGTAATGGAGTTCATTTGAGTATGTGGATGGATCCAGGGACTGCATACAAAAGATGTTCAATTCCTTGATAACAGAGAACTGCAGCTGTCTACTTGATGCCTTTTAGTTTAGGGAAATGGGGAATAAGTCCAGGTGTTGGTCTGTGCATTTGTTCCCACATAGTGGGTTGAAAAGGCATTGGCAATTTGTAAGTCTATGTGTTTCAGTGCCTGTAAGATGTTCAGGTATGTACCTGTACAGAAAATGTGTAGTTCTGGAGTGCCAATTGTCTGAATGACACCCATGTCATTCATGTGCAGAGGATGATTCCTAGTGATCCAGGGGAAAGAAAAGAGGAAAGTGCCAGAATGATGGATGAGACATGTGTTTCCTGGTGGAACAGACCTACTAGGAACAGTTCATAACTGGGCATTCTCTTCATGCAAAGAGGGAACAATAAAAAACATCCCTGATTCTTTTGATTTTTGACATCACCAAGCAAGGTTAATCTTTTTTAGGGTGTGATACTCAAGTCACAGTTAGTATTTGTTATGAACTTGATTTAAAAATCATATCTTTTTGTGAAGTGAATCAGTTTGGGATGATCATTAAGTCAACATTTCTCACAAAGTTCTGATTGAAGGCATAGAGAATTTGCCTAGCATCAAGCTGATTCTGATTTTTGTTCTACTTTTGTTTTGGCCTGGCTGTGTGAAAGGTCTTTCTCAAAAAGCTTCTACAGCCCCAGAGCTCAAGAGTTTACTCATCTATTCATTCATTCCCTCACTCAGCCAATATTTTTGGAAGCTGCTAGGGACATTGTTCTAAACATTGTGGATATAGTAATAAACAAAAAGATGGGACACCTGGGTGGTACAGTCAGTTAAGCATCTGATTCCTGATCTCACTTCAGTTCTTGATCTTGGAGTCATGGGTTCAAGTCTTGCCTTAGGGTCCATTGTGGGCATAGAGTTTACTTAAAAAAATTAGAAAAAGGAGGAGGAGGGGCAAGATGGTGGAGAAGGAGAAGACCCCGTTTTAACAAGACCTGTAAAGTGAGCTGAATATCTACCAGAACACCCTGAACACCCATGAAATTGGTCCAAGATGTAAGATTATATACTTCTGGATCTCTACGGGGGCTGAAGACATCAGTGGAGTGGTAATACGGAGTGGGAATGTTTGGAATTATATCAGAGGATAAACAGAAGGGAGAGGGAGCCACCAGAAGCCATCCATTAGAAAATAATACACCAATATGAAAGTGCCCTGTGATGGGGACCAGCATTAACTTGGAGAACGGTTAAAAGCACTCAACAAAAGCAAAAGATCTTAAGGGGCAACTGGTGGAATCAGGCCATCATGGGCACAAGCCTAAGCCCACAGTCTAAGAATGGTCACTGCCAGGGACAACACATGCCAGAGAGTCCTTCAGGGCCTCCCGTCTTTGGTCCCTGAGCCCACAGCTTTCTGCTGCTTGCACCACCACTCGAGCCCGGCACACTCCTGCCCGCACCTGAGAGTGACCTATGTGGGCACCAGCTGGCACTCTTTAGGCCTGCAGCTTTCTGCGACCTGTGTGGCCCCGAGGTCTGACTGCACCCAGCCTGCACCTGAGAGAACCCAGCGCTGAGGTCAGGGTCGCTCGGCCCACAGCCTTCCATGACCTGCACCTCCACCAGGTGTGAGGACACCAGGTGTGGGCATGGACCACAGACAGCAGTCCCAACAATGGCAGCCACCTGGGTTCAAGCTTGCCCGGACCAATATCGCCATGGTTTTATTGGCATGGGGTGCAAGTGGGGTCCTTCGACGGTCACTGAGACAGTGGCTGGGGGATGTGAACTGCCTATGGGAGGCTGCAGTGTTCAGCAGAGTTTGCAGAGGGGGAGTCTATGTGTTCTGGACTACTGGAGCAGGCTGTGGCTTCTCTCTGAGGCAGATGTCTGGGTACTAGACAGTTTGCTTTCCACTAACCCTCCAAAATGTTGCAAAAAGATGCTAAAGAACAAAAACCTCCAGAGAATAAAAGCCTGAAAAACTGGTTTCCACAGAGCCAAACCCCTTGGTAGGGGGCAGGGTGACTCAGCCCAAGCAGGACCAACTGAGAAACAATGTGGCAGGCCCCTCCCCAAACAGTTCCAATGTCAGAATTATTGGGATCCCTGAGGGGGTGGAGAAAGAGAGAAGACTACAAGATACAGTTGAAAAGATTCTGAATGAAAATTTCCCTAATCTGGGGAATGGAACAAGTGTTCAGGTCTTAGGGGCAGAAAGGGCACCTCTCCCCCAGGATCGACAAATCTAGAAAGACCTCCAGGCACTTAATTGTGGAATTCATGAATCATAATTTTAGACAAGAGTTCCTAAAGGCAGTTAAGGGGAAGAGATTCCTTAGATACAGAGAAAGGTCCATCAGAATAACGTCAGACTTGTCCACGTAAACCTGGCAGGCTGAAAAGGCTTGGCAAGACATATTCAGGGCACCAAATGAGAAGAACATGCAGCCAAGAATATGTTCTCCAGTAAGGCTGACATTCAAAATGGTTGGAGAGATAAAGAGCTTCCAAGACTGGCAAGGTTTAAAAGAGTATATGACCACCAAGTTGGCACTACAAGAAATATTAAGGGGGGTTCTATAAAAGAAAAAAAGAACCCAAGAGTGACCTTGAGCAGAAATTTATAAAGACATCTATATAAATGAGTACTTCTCCAGCAACATGATGTCAATAAAAACTTATCTTTCAATAATCACTCTCAACATGAATGGCCTAAATGCTCCCATAAAATAGCACAGGGTTGCAGACTGGATAAAATGACAGGACTGTCCATATGTTGTCTACAAGAGACAAATTTGGAAGCTAAAGATACATCCAGACTAAAATTGAAGGGATGGAGAACCATTCATGTCAATGGGCCTCAAAAGAAAGCAAGGGTAGTGATTCTCATATCAGATAAATGAGATTTTAAACTAAAGACTATAGTCAGATACAGAAGAACACTACATCATTCTTAGAGGGTCTATCCACCAAGAAGATATAACAATTGTAAATATTTATGCCCCCAGTATGGGAGAGGCCAACTACAAAAGCCAACTGTTAATCAAAATAAAGAGTCATATTGATATGAACACATTAATTGTAGGGGATCTTAACACACCACCCTCAGCAAAAGACAGATCATCTAAGCAGAAAAATCAATAAAATAAGAGAATTGAATGGACCAGATGGACTTCATAGATATATACAGAACATTCCACCCTAAAACAACAGAATACTCATTCTTCTTAAGCACACATGGAACTTTCTCCAAAATAGACCACATACTGCATCACAAATCAAGGCTCAACTGATACAAAAAAAATGAGATTATTCCCTACATATTATCAGACCACAATGCTTTGAAAATGGAACTCAACTGCAAGAAAAAGTTTGGAAGGAATTCAAACACTTGGAAGCTAAAGACCATCTTGTTCAAAAATGGATCAATCAGGAAATCAAAGAAGAACTTAAACAGTTTATGTAAACCAATGAGAATGAAGACACATCAGTCCAAAACCTATGGGATATGACAAAGGTGGTCCTAAGGGGGAAATACATAGCCATACAAGCCTCACTAAAAAAAATGGAAAAATCCCTAATACATCAACTCTCTATACACCATAAAGAACTGGAAAATCAACAACAAAATGAGCCAACCCCACACACAAGAAGGGGAATAATTAAGATTAGAGCAGAGATCAATGAGTAAGAAACTAGAGATACAGTAGAACATATCAACAAAAACTAGAAGCTGGTTCTTTGAAAGAATTAATAAGATTAAGAAACCACTGGCCTTTCCAAAGGTTTTGGAAAAAACCTTTTCCAAAAGAAAAGGAGAGGACACAAATTAATAAAATTATTAATGAAAGGGGAGAGATTATGAGTAAAATAGAAACAATCATCAGAAATTATCAACAGCTATGTACCAATAAGTTAAGCATTCTAGAAGAAATTGATGCATTCCTAGAAACCTATAAACTTCCAAGACTGAAACAGGAAGAAACTGACAACCTAAATAGACCAATATCTAGTAACAAGATTGAAGCGGTGATCAAAAATCTCCCCAAAAAACAAGAGCCCAGGACCTGATGGATTCCCTAGGGAATTCTACAAAATGTTCAAAGAAGAAATAATACCTCTTCTCCTAAAGCTGTTCCAAAAAAACAGAAACAGAAGGGAAACTTCTAGACTCTTTTTATGAAACCAGCAGTACTCTGGTCCCCAAACCAGGCAAAGACCCCATCAAAAAGGAGAATTTCAGGCCAATATCTCTGATGAATATGGATGCCAAGATTCTCAACAAGATCCTAGCTGATAAGATTCAACAGTGCATTGAAGAGATTATCCACCATGACCAGGTGGGATTTATTCCTGGGATGCAAGGTGGTTCAACATCACAAGTCAGTCAATGTGACAGAAAAAATCAATAAGAGAAATAGAAGAAGCACATGGTCCTCTCAATTGATGCAGAAAAAGCATTTGACAAAATACAGCATCCATTCCTGATTAAAACTCTTCAAAGTGGAAAGAACCAAGATGCCCTTCAACGAACGAATGGATAAGGAAGATGTGGTCCATATACACTATGGAGTATTATGCCTCCATCAGAAAGGATAAATACCCAACTTTTGTAGCAACATGGATGGGACTGGAAGAGATTATGCTGAGTGAAATAAGTCAAGCAGAAAGAGTCAATTATCATATGGTTTCACTAATTTGTGGAGCATAACAAATAGCATGGAGGACAAGGGGAGATGGAGAGGAGATGAGATTTGAGGAAAATTGGAAGGGGAGGTGAACCATGAGAGACTATAGACTCTGAAAAACAATCTGAGGGTTTTGAAGGAGCGGGGGATGGGAGGTTGGGGGAACCAGGTTGTGGATATTGGAGAGGGCATGTATTGCATGGAGCACTGGGTGTGGTGCAAAAACAATGAATACTGTTACACTGAAAAGAAATAAAAAAAAAAGAAAGTTAAAAAAAATCTCTTCAAAGTATAGGGATAGAGGAAATATTCCTTAACTTCATAAAATCTATCTATGAAAAACCCAGAGTGAATATCATTCTCAATGGGGAAAAGCTGACAGTCTTCTCTCTGAGATCAGGAATACAACAAAAATGCCACTTTCACCACTCTTGTTCAACATAGTACTAGAAATCTTAGCAACAGCAATCAGACAACAAAAAGAAATAAAATGTATTCAAATTGGCAAAGAAGTAAAACTCTCTCTCTTCACAGATGACATGATACTTTATATAGAAAACCCAAAAGACTCCACCTGAAACTACTAGAAGTCATACAGCAATTCAGTAATGTGGCAGGATACAAAATCAATATACAGAAATCAATTGCTTTCTTATACTCTAACAATGAAAATACAGAAAGGGAAATTAGAGAATTGATTCCATTTATTATGGCACCAAGAACCATAAGATATCTGGGAATAAACCTAATCAAAGAGGTAAAGGATCTGTACTCGAGGAACTACAGAACACTCTTGAATATAATTGAAGAAGACACAAAAAGATGGAAAAGCATTCCATGCTCATGGATTGGAAGAATAAACATTGTTAAAATATCTATACTGCGCAGAGAAATCTTTGCTTTTAATGCTATCCCGATCAAAATTCCATTGGCATTTTTCAAAGTGCCAGAACAAAGAATCCTAAAATTTGTATGAAATCAGAAGAGACCCCAAATTGCTAAGGAAATGTTGAAAAAAAAAAAAACCAGGGGAGACAAGATGGTGGGGAAGTAGGAGGAGGCGTCGTTTCAACCTGTACCCTAAAGTGAGCTGATTACCTACCAAAGAACTCCGATCACCCACGAAATCAGCCTGAGATCAGAATTACACATGTCTGGATCTCTACGGGGGCAGAAGATGTCAGTGGGCAGGTAAAGCTGAGTGGGAATGTTGGACTGATGTTAGAAGATAAACAAAAGGGGGAGGGAGCCACCAGAAGCGACCCACTGGAAAGTAATATCCCAATACGAGAGTGCTCTGCACTGGTGACAAGCATTAACTTGGAGTCTGGTTGAAAGCACTCAAAAGAGCAAAGGATTGCGGGGAGAAATTGTGGGAATCGGGGCGGTTAGGGACAGGGGCTTAAGTCCCCGGACCCAGGACAGCCACCCCTGGCACTGAGCCAGAGAGAGTGTGGCAGAGAAACCAGGACTTGGTCCCTGAGCTGCCAGTGCATCTGAGAGCATGTGGGGTCAGGCTCCTGTGAGGGGCTGGGAGCCTCACCAGCTGGCAGAAGCACAGACTTTTTACAGTTCCCACGAGAGTGCCGTGCTGTGCTATCAAGAGTCTGAGCCGCACCCTGCACCCTCCCTTGAGAGAGGTGCACGCAGGAACCAGCCCGGAGCTCTCGGACCCGGAAAGACCAGGAAATCCGAGCCCGGGACAGCGGGAAAATCTCAGTGTGCAATTGCTGCTTGGAACCTCTCTGGCAGTCTGGAGCTGCCCAGACAGCCTCTGCTGTCGTGGTTTTGGGTACAAGCAGGAGGGGCTTCGACTCGGAACATGCTCTGCCAGCAGCCAAGGGGGAACTTATGTGTTTTGGAGCACTCACAGGGGAACAGACTGAGGCTTCTCTCTGAGAAGGACATCTGGGTGCATTTTGTTTTCCTCCAAACCTCCAAAAACCATCAAAAGCTGTCAAGGTGAGAGAAAACAACAACAACAACAACAACAACAAAAACAACAACAAATGAACAAACAAACATAAAAACCTCCAGAGAACAAAAGCCTGAAAAACCGGTTTCCTCAGAGCCCACCCCCTTGAGGGGGGCTGGAGTACTTAACTCAGGGAACATTGCCTGAAAACCCACGTGGCAGGCCCCTCCCCCAGAAAGCCAATGATGGGGGAGAATGAAAAAAAAAAAAAGACTACAAGAGAACAACCACCACTACTTCATAGATACCACTTTTATTTTTAATTTGTTCCCACAATTCTGGTTCATTTTTTAAAATATAGATAGTTTTTAACCTATTTACCATCACAGTGAAATGTCCAGTACATCAAATTCCATAATAACTTTTTTTTAATAATTTTTTATTTTTTATAAACATATATTTTTATCCCCAGGGGTACAGGTCTGTGAATCACCAGGTTTACACACTTCACAGCACTCACCAAAGCACATACCCTCCCCAATGTCCATAATCACACCCCCTTCTCCCAAACTCCCTCCCCCCAGCAACCCTCAGTTTGTTTTGTGAGATTAAGAGTCACTTATGGTTTGTCTCCCTCCCAATCCCATCTTCTTTCATTTATTCTTCTCGTACCCACTTAAGCCCACATGTTGCATCACCACTTCCTCATATCAGGGAGATCATATGATAGTTGTCTTTCTCTGCTTGACTTATTTCGCTAAGCATGATACGATCTAGTTCCATCCATGTTGTTGCAAATGGCAAGATTTCATTTCTTTTGATGGCTGCATAGTATTCCATTGTGTATATATACCACATCTTCTTGATCCATTCATCTGTTGATGGACATCTAGGTTCTTTCCATAGTTTGGCTATTGTGGACATTGCTGCTATAAACATTCGGGTGCACGTGCCCCTTTGGATCACTACGTTTGTATCTTTAGGGTAAATACCCAATAGTGCAATTGCTGGGTCATAGGGCAGTTCTATTTTCAACATTTTGAGGAACCTCCATGCTGTTTTCCAGAGTGGCTGCACCAGCTTGCATTCCCACCAACAGTGTAGGAGGGTTCCCCTTTCTCCGCATCCTCGCCAGCATCTGTCATTTCCTGACTTGTTGATTTTAGCCATTCTGACTGGTGTGAGGTGATATTGCATTGTGGTTTTGATTTGTATTTCCCTGATGCCAAGTGATATGGAGCATTTTTTCATTTGTCTGTTGGCCATCTGGATGTCTTCTTTGCAGAAATGTCTGTTCATGTCCTCTGCCCATTTCTTGATTGGATTATTTGTTCTTTGGGTATTGAGTTTGCTAAGTTCTTTATAGATTCTGGACACTAGTCCTTTATCTGATATGTCGTTTGCAAATATCTTCTCCCATTCTGTCAGTTGTCTTTTGATTTTGTTAACTGTTTCCTTTGCTGTGCAAAAGCTTTTGATCTTGATGAAATCCCAATAGTTCATTTTTTCCCTTGCTTCCCTTGCCTTTGGCGTTGTTCCTAGGAAGATGTTGCTGCGGCTGAGGTCGAAGAGGTTGCTGCCTGTGTTCTCCTCAAGGATTTTGATGGATTCCTTTCGCACATTGAGGTCCTTCATCCATTTTGAGTCTATTTTTGGGTGTGGTGTAAGGAAATGGTCCGATTTCATTTTTCTGCATGTGGTTGTCCAATTTTCCCAGCACCATTTATTGAAGAGGCTGTCTTTTTTCCATTGGACATTCTTTCCTGCTTTGTCGAAGATTAGTTGACTGTAGAGTTGAGGGTCTATTTCTGGGCTCTCTATTCTGTTCCATTGATCTATGGGTCTGTTTTTGTGCCAGTACCATGCTGTCTTGATGATGACAGCTTTGTAATAGAGCTTGAAGTCCGGAATTGTGATGCCACCAACGTTGGCTTTCTTTTTCAATATCCCTTTGGCTATTCGAGGTCTTTTCTGGTTCCATATAAATTTTAGAATTATTTGTTCCATTTCTTTGAAAAAGATGGATGGTACTTTGATAGGAATTGCATTAAATGTGTAGATTGCTTTAGGTAGCATAGACATTTTCACAATATTTATTCTTCCAATCCAGGAGCATGGAACATTTTTCCATTTCTTTGTGTCTTCCTCAATTTCTTTCATGAGTACTTTATAGTTTTCTGATGATAGATTCTGTGTCTCTTTGGTTAGGTTTATTCCTAGGTATCTTATGGTTTTGGGTGCAATTGTAAATGGGATTGACTCCTTAATTTCCCTTTCTTCTGTCTTGCTGTTGGTGTAGAGAAATGCAACTGATTTCTGTGCATTGATTTTATATCCTGACACTTTACTGAATTCCTGTATAAGTTCTAGCAGTTTTGGAGTGGAGTCTTTTGGGTTTTCCACATATAGTATCATATCATCTGTGAAGAGTGATAATTTAACTTCTTCTTTGCCGATTTGGATGCCTTTAATTTCCTTTTGTTGTCTGATTGCTGAAGCTAGGACCTCTAGTACTATGTTGAATAGCAGTGGTAATAATGGACATCCCTGCCGTGTTCCTGACCTTAGCGGAAAAGCTTTCAGTTTTTCTCCATTGAGAATGATATTTGCGGTGGGTTTTTCATAGATGGCTTTGATGATATTGAGGTATGTGCCCTCTATCCCTACACTTTGAAGAGTTTTGATCAGGAAGGGATGATGTACTTTGTCAAATGCTTTTTCAGCATCTATTGAGAGTATCATATGGTTCTTGTTCTTTCTTTTATTGATGTGTTGTATCACATTGACTGATTTGCAGATGTTGAACCAACCTTGCTGCCCTGGAATAAATCCTACTTGGTCGTGGTGAATAATCTTTTTAATGTACTGTTGAATCCTATTGGCTAGTATTTTGTTGAGTATTTTCGCATCTGTGTTCATCAAGGATATTTGTCTATAGCTCTCTTTTTTGGTGGGATCCTTGTCTGGTTTTGGGATCAAGGTGAGGCTGGCCTGATAAAATGAGTTGGGAAGTTTTCCTTCCATTTCTATTTTTTGGAACAGTTTTAGGAGAATAGGAATTAGTTCTTCTTTAAATGTTTGGTAGAATTCCCCCGGGAAGCCGTCTGGCCCTGGGCTTTTGTTTGTTTGGAGATTTTTAATGAGTGTTTCAATCTCCTTACTGGTTATGGGTCTGTTCAGGCTTTCTATTTCTTCCTGGTTCAGTTGTGGTAGTTTATATGTGTCTAGGAATGCATCCATTTCTTCCAGATTGTCAAATTTGTTGGCGTAGAGTTGCTCATAGTATGTTCCTATAATAGTTTGTATTTCTTTGGTGTTAGTTGTGATCTCTCCTCTTTCATTCATGATTTTATTTATTTGGGTCCTTTCTCTTTTCTTTTTGATAAGTCGGGCCAGGGGTTTATCAATTTTATTAATTCTTTCAAAGAACCAGCTCTTACTTTTGTTGAATTGTTCTATTGTTTTTTGGTTTCTATTTCATTGATTTCTGCTCTGATCTTTATGATTTCTCTTCTCCTGCTGGACTTAGGGTTTCTTTCTTGTTCTTTCTCCAGCTCCTTTAGGTGTAGGGTTAGGTTGTGTACCTGAGACCTTTCTTGTTTCTTGAGAAAGGCTTGTACCGCTATATATTTTCCTCTCAGGACTGCCTTTGTTGTGTCCCACAGATTTTGAACCGTTGTATTTTCATTATCATTTGTTTCCATGATTTTTTTCAATTCTTCTTTAATTTCCCGGTTGACCCATTCATTCTTTAGAAGGATGCTGTTTAGTCTCCATGTATTTTGGTTCTTTTCAAACTTCCTTTTGTGGTTGAGTTCTAGCTTTAGAGCATTGTGGTCTGAAAATATGCAGGGAATGATCCCAATCTTTTGATACCGGTTGAGTCCTGATTTAGGATCGAGGATGTGATCTATTCTGGAGAATGTTCCATGTGCACTAGAGAGGAATGTGTATTCTTTTGCTTTGGGATGAAATGTTCTGAATATATCTGCGATGTCCATCTGGTCCAGAGTGTCGTTTAAGGCCTTTATTTCCTTGCTGATCTTTTGCTTGGAGGATCTGTCCATTTCAGTGAGGGGAGTGTTAAAGTCCCCTACTATTATTGTATTATTGTTGATGTGTTTCTTTGATTTCATTATTAATTGGTTTATATAGTTGGTTGCTCCCACGTTGGGGGCATAGATATTTAAAATTGTTAAATCTTCTTGTTGGACACACCCTTTGAGTATGATATAGTGTCCTTCCTCATCTCTTATTATAGTCTTTGGCTTAAAATCTAATTGATCTGATATAAGGATTGCCACTCCTGCTTTCTTCTGATGTCCATTAGCATGGTAAATTCTTTTCCACCCCCTCACTTTAAATCTGGAGGTGTCTTCGGGCTTAAAATGAGTTTCTTGGAGGCAACATATAGATGGGTTTTGTTTTTTTATCCATTCTGATACCCTGTGTCTTTTGACAGGGGCATTTAGCCCATTAACACTCAGGGTAACTATTGAGAGATATGAATTTAGTGCCATTGTATTGCCTTAAGGTGACTGTTACTGTATATGGTCTCTGTTCCTTTCTGATCTACCACTTGTAGGCTCTCTCTTTGCTTAGAGGACCCCTTTCAATATTTCCTGTAGAGCTGGTTTGGTATTTGCAAATTCTTTCAGTTGTTGTTTGTCCTGGAAGTTTTTAATCTCTCCTTCTATTTTCAATGATAGCCTAGCTGGATATAGTATTCTTGGCTGCATGTTTTTCTCATTTAGTGCTCTGAAAATATCATGCCAGCTCTTTCTGGCCTGCCAGGTCTCTGTGGATAACTCAGCTGCCAATCTAATATTTTTACCATTGTATGTTACAGACTTCTTTTCCCGGGCTGCTTTCAGGATTTTCTCTTTGTCACTGAGACTTGTAAATTTTACTATTAGGTGACGGGGTGTGGGCCTATTCTTATTGATTTTGAGGGGCGTTCTCTGAACCTCCTGAATTTTGATGCTCGTTCCCTTTGCCATATTGGGGAAATTCTCCCCAATAATTCTCTCTAGTATACCTTCTGCTCCCCTCTCTCTTTCTTCTTCTTCTGGAATCCCAATTATTCTAATGTTGTTTTGTCTTATGGTGTCACTTATCTCTCGAATTCTCCCCTCGTGGTCCAGTAGCTGTTTGTCCCTCTTTTGCTCAGCTTCTTTATTCTCGGTCATTTGGTCTTCTATATCACTAATTCTTTCTTCTGCCTCATTTATCCTAGCAGTGAGAGCCTCCATTTTTGATTGCACCTCATTAATAGCTTTTTTGATTTCAACTTGGTTAGATTTTAGTTCTTTTATTTCTCCAGAAAAGGCTTTTATATCTCTCGAGAGGGTTTCTCTAATATCTTCCATGCCTTTTTCGAGCCCGGCTAGAACCTTGAGAATTGCCATTCTGAACTCTAGATCTGACATATTACCAATGTCTGTATTGATTAGGTCCCTAGCCTTCGGTACTGCCTCTTGTTCTTTTTTTTGTGTTGAATTTTTGTGTCTCGTCATTTTGTCCAGATAAGAGTATATGAAGGGGCAAGTAAAATACTAAAAGGGTGGCCACAAGCTCAGGAAAATATGCTTTAACCAAATTAGAAGAGATCCAAAATCGTGAGGGGGGAGAAAGGGGATAAAAAGAGGTTCAAAAAGGAAGAAAGAAAAAAAAAAGAAAAAAGAAAAAAAAAAAGAAAAGAATTTAAAAAAAAGAAAACACCTAAGAAAAATATAAAAAAGAAAAATATATATATTAGATAAACTAGTAAAAAATCGTTAAAAAAGAAAAAGGTAACAGTTAAAAAAAATTTTACCCGAAGGCGAGAAAAAAAAAACAAAAAATGAAAAGAAAAAAAAATTAAATTAACTGCAAGACTAAAAAAAATCACAGGGAAAAAGCCATGAGTTCCGTGCTTTGCTTTCTCCTCCTCTAGAATTCTGCTGCTCTCCTTGGTATTGAAACCGCACTCTTTGGTAGGTGAACTTGGTCTTGGCTGGATTTCTTGTTGATCTTCTGGGGGAGGGGCCTGTTGTAGTGATTCTCAAGTGTCTTTGCCCCAGGCGGAATTACACCGCCCTTACCCGGGGCTGGGGTGAGTAATCCGCTTGGGTTTGCTTTCAGGAGCTTTTGTTCCCTGAGCGCTTTCCGTAGATTTCCGAAGGACAGGAATACAAATGGCGGCCTCCTGGTCTCCTGCCCGGAGGAGCCGAGAGCCCAGGGCCGCACTCCTCAGTGCGCGCTCAGAGAACAGCGCCCAGTTACTCCCGTCTGCCTAACCTCCGGCTGCGCTCCGAGCTCACCGAGCCTGCAACCGGTTCAAGGTCACCCCGAGCTGCGAGCTTACTGTTGGCTCTGTCTCTGTAGCCGGTTTTCCCGTTCCAATACCCGCAAGCTCTGCGACACTCAGACACCTCCGATCCTTCTGTGACCCTGCGAGACCTGAGGCCACGCTGACCCCGTGTGGGCTTTGCACCAGGTAGCCTCTGGAGCGATGTCCCTCAGCGGAACAGACTTTTAAAAGTCCTGATTTTTAGCGTGGTTGCTCCGCCGCTTGCCGGGAGCCGGCCCCTCCCCCCGGGGTCTATCTTCCCGTCGCTTTGGATTCACTTCTCTGCCGGTCCTACCTTTCAGAAAGTGGTTGTTTTTCTGTTTCCAGAATTGCTGTTCTTCTTCTCTTCGATCTGCTGATGGATTTTCAGGTGTTTGCAATCTTTAGATAAGCTATCTAGCTGATCTCTGGCTAGCTGAAGTAGTCTCAGCCTGCTACTTCTCTGCCATCTTGACTCCTCCCTCCCATAATAACTTTTTAACCTGAACTTTTTGGTACATATACCCGTATTTTTCCTTTACTTTTCTATTTTTAATTTTTTAAAAAAAATTTAGTTTAGTTTAATTTAGTTTATTCATTTTTTATTTTATTTTTTTAACATTCATGTAGAGTTAAACTTCAAGGTAATCCCCTTTCCCCAATCAATGCTACCCCTATAGGTAAATAAATTTTCAATCCCCCTTTATCTTAGGAAAGTTGAGTCCTTTAACAAAGATATCAAGATACATCCAAGAAGAATCAAAATAAACTCGCCCACACTGAGAACTTATAACCACTCTCCCGTTTTTTCTTCTGCCAGTGTTTCTGTTTGTCCTGATAGTATATAAATCTTATACTTGGGGTTCTTTTTTTTTTGCATACATATATGCAAATATATACTTTTTGCATATATATGCAAATATTTGCATATATATGCAAAAAGTATGTATGCAAATATTTGCATATATAGAGAGTCATATATATGTCTTGTCATATACTTTTCTCAGTCTTTTTGTCATATACTTTTATCTTTGTCATATACTTTTGTCACTTTATCAGTCGTTTTGTTTGTCTGTTTTTGTTTACATACGTCATAAATCTTACCTTGTGGCCCATTTGGGCTGAGCCTTCTCTTTTATCTTTCTTTTTTTTTTTCCTGTCTCTCTCTATATCTCTTTTTTCTTTTTCTTTTCTTTTTTTCTTTCGTTTGGGTGGGGACTCCTGATTGCTCAGAAGCATTCCAGGGTGCACCTTGACTGCACTACAGTCAATACATCCAGCTACATCCGTTCAGCCATCTCTCACCAAAATGACTAGGAGGAGGAATGCCCAACAGAAGAAAAATTCAGAGGATGGGCCTTCTGCAACAGAGTTAATGTCTATCAACATAGACAATATCTCAGAAAGGAACTCAGGATAACAATTATCCAGGCAATAGCTAGGTTGGAGAAAGCCTTGGATGACCAAATGGTATCCATGATTAGGGCAGAACTGAAAGCCACCAGGGATGATGTACACAATGTTAGGGCAGAACTGAAAGCCACCAGGGATGATGTTCACAATGCTCTCAATGAGTTCTAATCTAATCTAAATTCTACAAAAGCTAGTATAACTGAGACAGAAGATAGAATTAGTGATCTGGAGGACAAAGAGATAGAGAGAAAGGATCAGGAGGAAGCCTGGAACAATCAGCTTAGAAACCACGAAAACAGAATCAGGGAAATAAATGATGACATAAAACATTCCAACGTCAGAATTATTGGATTCCATGAAGGGGAGGAGAAAGAAAGATTTTAGAGATACAGTGGATTTTCCCAATCTCACAAGTGGAACCAGCATTCATATATTAGAGGCAGAACGGTCTCCCCCCAAGATTATAGATTCTAAAAAAATTCAAGGCACCTGATAGTAAAATTGAGAAATCATAATTGTAGATACAATCTCTTGAAAGCCTCTAGGACAAAGAGGCTCCTTACTTACAGAGGAAAGGCCATCAGAATAATGTCAGACCTGTCCAAAGAAACCTGACAAGCCAGAAAGGGCTGGCAAGACATATTAAGGGCACTAAATGAGAAGAACATGCAGCCAAGAATACTTTATCCAGCAAGACTGACATTCAAAATAGATGGAGAGATAAAGAGTTTCCAAGACTGGCAAGGCTTAAAAGAGTATGTAACCACCAAGCTGACACTGCAGGAAATATTAAGGGTGTTCTATAAAAGAGGGAAAATCCTAAGAACATCATTGAACAGAAATATAGAGACAATCTACAGAAAGAAAGACTTCAAAGGTAACACGATGTCAATAAAAACATATCTATCAATAATCACTTTCAATGTGAATGGCTTAAATGCACCCATAAAACGGCACAGGGTTGCAGATTGGATAAAACGACAGGACCTATCCATATGCTGTCTACAAGAGACCCATTTTGAACCTAAAGATACACCCAGACTGAAAGTGAAGGGATGGAGAAGCATCTTTCATGCCAATGGGCCTCAAAAGAAGGCCAGGGTAATGATGCTCACATCAGATAAATTAGATTTTAAACTAAAGACTAGTCAGAGATACAGAAGGACACTACATAATTCTTAAAGGGGCTATCCACCAAGAAGATCTAACAATTGTAAATATCTATGCCCCCAATATGGGAGCAGCCAATTACATAAGAAAACTGTTAATCAAGATAAAGAGTCATATTGATATGAATACATTAATAGTAGGAGATCTTAACACACCTCTCTCAGTAATAGACAGATCATCCAAGCAGAAAATCAATGAAGAAACAAGAGAATTGGATGACACATTGGACTAGATGGGCCTCATAGACATATACAGAACATTCCACCCTAAAACAATAGAATACTCATTCTTCTCAAGTGCACATGGAACCTTCTCCAGAATAGACCACATCCTGGGTCACAAATCAGGACTCGACTGATACCAAAAGACTGAGATTATTCCCTGCATATTCTCAGATCACAATGCTTTGAAACTGGAGCTCAATCACAAGGAAAAGTTTGGAAAGAACTCAAACACCTGGAAGCTAAAGACCACCTTGCTTAATTTTAAGAATGTTTGGATCAACCAGGAAATCAAAGAAGAACTTAAACAATTCATGGAAACCAATGAGAATAAAGAGACTTTGGTCCAAAACCTATGGGATACAGCAAAGGCGGTCCTAAGAGGGAAATACATAGCCATCCAAGCCTCCTTCAAAAAAATAGAAAAATCCAGAATACACCAGCTGTCTCTACACCTTAAAGAACTGGAGAATCAACAACAAATCAAACCAACTCCACACATAAGAAGGGAAATGATCAAGATTAGAGCAGAGATCAATGAGGTAGAAACTAGAGATACAGTAGAACGTATCAATGAAACTAGAAGCAGATTTTTTGAAATAATCAATAAGATCAATAAACCATTGGCCACACTAATCCAAAAGAAAAGAGAGAAAGCTCAAATTAATAAAATTATGAATGAAAAGGGAGAGATCACAACTAACACCAAGGAAGTAGAAACAATCATCAAGAGTTATTATCAACAGTTATATGCCAATAAGTTAAGCAACCTAGATGAAATGGGTGCATTCCTGGAAAACTATAAACTCCCAAAGTTGAACCAGGAAGGAATTGACAATTTGAATAGACTGATATCTAGTAACAAGATTGAAGCAGTATCAAAAACCTCCCAAAAAACAAGCGCCCAGGATCTGATGGATTCCCTGGGACATACTACCAAACGTTCAGAGAAGAAATAATGCCTATTCTCCTGAAGCTGTTTAAAAAAATTGAAACAGAAGGAAAACTTCTGCACTCTTTTTATGAAGCCAGCATTACCCTGATCCCCAAACCAAGCAAAGACCACACCAAAAAGGAGAATTTCAGACCAATATCCCTGATGAATATGGATGCTCAGAGTCTCAACAAGATCCTAGCAAACAGGATCCAACAGCACATTAAAAAGATTATCCACCATGACCAGGTGGGAATCATCCCTAGGTTACAAGGATGGTTCAACATTCACAAATCAATCAATGTGACAGAACAAATCAATAAGAGAAGAGAGAAGAGCCACATGGTCCTCTCAATTGATGCGGAAAAAGCATCTGACAAAATCCAGCATCTGTTCCTGATTAAAACGCTTCAAATTATAGGGATTGTTGCGGCCGGCGCGACAAACCGACCAGGAACATGAGGGTAAGAGGATGGTGAAAAGAAATTAAGAGACAAAGAGATGGGGGCAGGAAGAGCACCAAGGATGATGACCCATAGTGCCAAAGTTTATTTTGCAGAGTTCTGATTTATACCACACAGTAAGGAAATCACCTCCTGTACATCTGGTGCTAGTTTCTATTTTGGCCTGAGAGTAGCTGGCCATGCAGAGATATCAGACAGCCTTGACCTTCGTGGTTTAGACACTTAGGCCATAACTCAATATGCACAAAACACAGGAGCCTTATTAACTTAGTCTTGAGACAGCAGCTGCAATGGCAACAAGCCAAACCTTACAATGTTCTCATAACAATCATCAGGGAAAAATGGTGGCACTCTAGATCGCCACCCATGAAAGTCCTCAGTTGAAGAGGTTCCCAAGAACTGTTGCTCTATTGGGTTTACCCCTTCTCGGCATGAGGCTCCCAACAAGGCACAGAAGGAACATTCCTGAACTTCATAAAATCTACCTATGAAAGACCCACAGCAAATATCATTCTCAATGTGGAAAAGCTGACAGCCTTCCCATTGAGATCAGGAACACAACAAGGATGCCCACTCTCACCACTCTTGTTCAACATAGTATTAGAAGTCCTAGCAACAGCAATCAGACAACAAAGAGAAATAAAAGGTATCCAAATTAGCAATGAAGAAGTCAAACTCTCTCTCTTCACAGATGACAGGATTCTTTATATGGAAAACCCAAAAGATTCCACCCTCAAACTACCAGAACTCATAGAGCTATTCAGTAACGTGGCAGGATATAAAGTCAATGTACAGAAATCAGTGGCTTTCTTATACACCAACAATGAAAATACAGAAAGGGAAATTAGAGAATCGATTTCATTTACTATAGCACCAAGAACCATGAGATACCTGAGAACAAACCTAACCAAAGAGGTAAAGGATCTGTACTCAAGGAACTACAGAACACTCATGAAAGAAACTGAAGAAGACACAAAAATATGGAAGACCATTCCATGCTTTCGGATCTGAAGATTAAACATTGTTAAAATGTCCATACTGCCTAGAGCAATCTATACTTTTAATGCCATTCCAATAAAAAATCCACCGGTATTTTTCAAAGAGCTAGAGCAAATAATCCTAAAATTTGTATGGAATCAGAAGAGACCCTGAATCGCTAAGGAAATGTTGAAAAACAAAAATAAAACTGGGGGCATCACGTTACCTGATTTCAAGCTTTACTACAAAGCTGTGATCACCAATACAGCATGGTGCTGGCATAAAAACAGACACATAGACGAGTGGAACAGAGTAGAGAGCCCAGATATGGACCCACAACTCTATAGTCAACTAATCTTTGACAAAGCAGGAAAAAATATACAGTGGAAAAAAGACAGTCTCTTCAATAAATGGTGCTGGGGAAATTGGGCTATATGTAGAAGAATGAAGCTCGACCATTCTCTTACATTGTACACAAAGATAAACTCAAAATGGATAAAAGACCTCAATGTGAGACAGGAATCCATCAGAATCCTAGAGGAGAACATAGGCAATAACCTCTTCAATATCAGCCACAGCAACTTCTTTCAAGATATGTCTCCCAAGGCAAAGGAAACAAAAGCAAAAAATAAACTTTTGGGACTTCATCAAAATCAAAAGCTTCTGCACAGCAAAGGAAACAGTTAAGAAAACAAAGAGGCAGCCCACATGGAATGGGAGAAGGTATTTGCAGATGACAGTACAGACAAAAGGTTGATATCCAGGATCTATAAAGAACTCCTCAAACTCAACACACACAGAGATAATCATATCAAAAAATGGGCAGAAGATATGAACAGACACTTCTCCAATGAAGACATACAAATGGCTATCAGACAAATGAAAAATTGTTCATCATCACTAGCCATCAGGGAGATTCAAATTAAAACCACATTGAGATACCACCTTACACCAGAATGGCCAAAATTAGCAAGACAGGAAACAACGTGTGTTGGAGAGGATGTGGAGAAAGTGGAACCCTCTTACACTGTTGGTGGGAATGCAAGTTGGTGCAGCCACTTTGGAGAACAGTGTGGAGATTCCTCAAGAAATTAAAAATAGAATTTCCCTATGACCCTGCAGTTGCCCTACTGGGTATTTATGTCAAAGATACAGATGTAATGAAAAGAAGGGCCATCTCTACCCCAATGTTTATAGCAGTAATGGCCACGGTCGCCAACCTGTGGAAAAAACAAAGATGCCCTTCTACGGACGAATGGATAAGGAAGATGTGGTCCATATACGCTATGGAGTATTATGCCTCCATTAGAAAGGATGAATACCCAACTTTTGTAGCAACATGGACAGGACTGGAAGAGATTATGCTGAGCAAAATAAGTCAAGGAGAAAGAGTCAAGTATCATATGGTTCCAGTTATTTGTGGAGTATAACAAATAACGTGGAAGACATGGGGAGATGGAGAAGAGATGAGATTTGAGGGAAATTGGAAGGTGAGGTAAACCATGAGAGACTATGGACTCTGAAAAACAATCTGAGGGTTTTGAAGGGGCAGGGGTGAGAGGTTGGGGAAGCCAGATGGAGGATATTAAGGAAGGCACGTATTGCATGGAGCACTGGGTGTCGTGCAAAAAGAATGAATTCTGTTATGCTGAAAAGAAATTAAAAAAAAAAAGAAAATAAGAATCACCCATATTTTTAGCATATAAAATTAGTGTTATGATCTATTTGCTTCTGGTATTGTAATATTTTCTCTGTCTCTAAACTTTTTATCACATAAGTAATATATGAATAAATTCTCTGTAAAAGAATGTGAAAATCACAAATAAAATGAAATGTCTTATTTTTAGTACAAAAAAAAAAAAGAGAGAGAAGAAAAGGAAAACAAAGCTGGGAGCATCACGTTGCCTGATTTCAAGCTTTACTATAAAGCTGTGATCACCAAGACAGTATGGTACTGGCATAAAAACAGACACATAGACCAGTGGAACAGAGTAGAGAGCCCAGATATGGACCCACAACTCTATGGTCAAATAACCTTCGACAAAGGAAGAAAAAAATATTCAGTGGAAAAAAGACAGTCTCTTCAATAAATGGTGCTGGGTAAATTGGACAGCTCTGTATAGAAGAATGAAGTTCAACTATTCTCTTACACTGTACACAAAGATAAACTCAAAGTGGATTAAATACCTGAATGTGAGGCAGGAATCGATCAAAATCCTGGAGGAGAACATAGGCAGTAACCTCTTCGACTTCGGCCACAGCAACTTCTTTCAAGACATGGCTCCAAACGCAAAGGATACAAAACTAAAAATGACCTTTTGGGACTTCATCAAGATCAAATCTTCTGCACGGCAAAGGAAACAGTCAACAAAACAAAGAGGCATCCCATGGAATGGGAGAAGATATTTGCAAATGACACTACAGACAAAGATGTATAAAAAACTCCTTAAACTCAACACACACAAAACAGACAATAACGTCAAAAAATGGGCAGAAGACATGAACAGACACTTCTCCAAAGAAGACATACAAGTGTCTAACAGACCCATGAAAAAAATGTTGATCATCACTAGCCATCAGGGAGATTCAAATCAAAACCTCTTTGAGATACCACATTACACTGGTTAGAATAGCCATAATTAATAAGATAAGAAGCAACAAGTGTTGGAGAGGATGTGGAGAAAGGGGAACCCTCTTATATTGTTGGTGGGAATGCAAGTTGGTGCAGGCACTTTGGGAAACAGTGTGGATATTCCTTAAGAAATTAAAAATAGAGCTTCCCTATGACCCTGCAATTGCATTACTGGGTATTTACCCCAAAGATACACATAAAGTGAAAAGAAGGGCCATATGTATTCCCAATGTTTATGGAAGTAATGGCCACAATCACCAAGTTGTGGAAAGAGCCAATATGCCCTTCAAGAGACGAATGGATAAAGAAGATATGGTTCATATATACAATGGGATATTATGCCTCCATCAGAAAGGATGAATATTCAACTTTTGTATCAACATGGGCAGGTCTGAAGGAGATTATGCTGAGTGAAATAAGTCAAGCAGAGAAAGTCAATTATCATATGGTTTCACTTATTTGTGGTACATAAGAAATAACATGGAGGACATTAGGAGAAGGAAAGGACAAGTGAGTTGGGGGAAATCAGAAGGGGAGATGAGCCATGATAGACTGTGGACTCTGCAATACAAGTGGAGGGGTTTGGAAGGGAGGGGGGGCGGTGGTATGGGTGATCATGGTGGTGCGTATTAAGGTGGGTAGGTAATGCATTGAACACTGGGTGTGGTGCATAAACAATGAATCTTGGAACACTGAAAAAATAAAATTAAATAAAAAAAATAAAAAAGATACAGAGTTCCTAATCTCATGGAACTTATATTCTAATTGCGTGGGTGGGCTCTAGACATTATGTGCTATGTCATATGATAATAGGTGTTAAGAAGAAAAATAAAACCAAGGAAGAGGACACAGAATGATAGTGCAAATCTATTTTGGACAGGTTACTTAGGGGAATCCTCTTAATATACTAACATTGGAATACAGTCCTCTGTGAAATGCAGGTGATAGCTAAGAGGATGTCATGAAAAATCAATTCTCAGACATGGAGAGAAATCAGGACGAACTCCTGGAGGTAGACAGGTGCTTGGATGGATCAGGAACAGCCTTGAGGCTCTCATGTGGCAGGAGTAAAGTAAGAGAGGGGCCCCAGTAGGAGATGAGGTCAGTGAGGAAGGGAGCCAGTCTTAGACACCAGTGGCCTTTCAGGGCTGGGTTATGACTTCTAATTTATTCTCAGTGATGCAAAAATCTATTGAAGATTTTTGAACAGAGGAGAGAGATAATTTGATTTATAATTTTAGAAGATCATTCTGGCTTTTATACAGGAAACAGAGTGTAAGGGGGCAAGGACAGAAAAAGGAAGGGTTGTTGACTAGTGCAAAGACTACTGTAATAATAATCCAAAAAAGGAATTATGACATTTGACTAGAATGATAACAGAAACTTGTGAGAAGTGGTCTGATTATAGATATTCTTCAAAATTAAGGTCAACAGGGATTTTTTGAAAACAAAGTGCAGGATGGGAGTGAAGAGTAACTCTAACTTTTCAACTTGAGAAACTGTAAAGATGGAGCTACCATTTACTCAGATGAGGGTAAGGGCAGGTTGGGAGAAAAGGAGAAGGAGTTGAGTTTTAAAAATGTGAAGTTTGAGGTGCTTATGAGACACGCAGGGATATATTTTAAATTAAGTTGAACGTAGGAGTTTAGAGTCCAGGGGATATGTCCAGGTTAGTGATGAGTATTTGGATATCATCAGCATATAAATGATATTTAAAGCCATGGGATTGGATGAGTTGATCTATTCAAGAAAGTAAATGTAGATAAATAAGAACAGAGATCCAAAGGATAGGTCTTTGAGCACTCCAACATTCATACGTCAGGAAAACCAGTGAATGAGCCTGAGGAGTGGCCAGTGTGTTAGGAGGAAAGCCAAGTGATAATCCCAAAGGTAAGTAAAGGAAATATATCAAAGATTAGAGAGTGGTCATCATGTTAAATGTAGCTGATAGGCTACATCTGGTAAGAATTGAAAATTGGTTTTGAATGGCAGAGTAAAGGCCATTGCTGACCCTGATTGAATTCGTTTTGGTGAGGATATGAAGTTGAAAGCCTAAGTTGAGGATGTTCAAGAGAAGATGGAAAGTGCAGACAGAACATGGACCACTCTTGGAAGAGTTTTTCTGTGAAAGAAATGGACTGAAGTTGAAAGGGGTTGATGGGGGACATTATATTTGGATGCTGCTGGTAATGAACAAGAAGGGGAAATGATTGATGATAGAAGAAATGGAGATTTGTTGGAGCAATTTCCTTGAGTTAGTAAAATGGGATAGGAACTAATTCACATGTGGAAGTTTTGGCCATGGATGGGAGCATGCCATTATTATATGGGGAGAGATGCAGTATGTATGGTTCAGGTGTATTTAGTGTGGTAGTTTTGTGTGAAACATTTGGAGGTTATCTTCTGATGGCACTGCTGTCTCAATTAAATAAAATGCAGGGTCATCCACTAAGAATAAGGAAGTAGCAAAAATGGCAGAACTTTGAGGAGGGATAAGAAGCTGAGAAACAGGCAGCCAAACAGGCAGAGATGTTTGAAGAAGGGCATGTGTTACATTTCGCGAACAGCAGTGAGACTCTCTGGAGGTCACTACTCAGGAATTCAAAGTGGAATCACTCATGTGCTTGTGTGTTTTCCTCAGCTATGTTTGAAGACACAAAAGAAGGTTGAGAATTAGTTTTAAGCATTTTGGGGGGTTCATTTTTTGCTTTTCCTTAAGGAAGAGTGAGGGGAAAAAAGATTCCTATATAGAGAACTGATTATAATGACGGGCTATGGATTTTCACACGACTAAAAACAAAAGGGTGAGGGATGAGGAACACTAAATTGAATACATTTTAATCTGGTTGTGATTGAGGGATTGTTGAAATGTGAGCACAGCAGGAGAGAGTTGGAGGTGGAGTTGGTAGTAAGTGTGGGATTCTTCCAGCTGATCTTTTAGAGGGATAGTAGTAGAAGGTGGTCATCTGTGATAGGACATGGAATGGGTTTGTGAGATGAGATAGAGGACACAATTGAGATAGAGGAGAGAAAGTCAAAGAATTGAGAAGCTAGAATGTTGGATGGATCATCTATATTGATATTGAAAATACCAACCTGAAACTCTAAATTGCTACTTACTAGGGTTATTCCCTAAATGCTTAATTCTCAGGGAATATTTATTGAATAAAATATTCCAAAATGATAGTCAGGTTGCAGGTTCAGAATAATTTCTTGTGTGCACAGTTGAAGCCAAATAAGTAGATCCTATTTCACAGTGAGCCAAAGTGAGGATACTAATCTCTAAAAATAGAGTACAGCAAATTAGCTCTTTGGGGGAATTACTTGGCAAATTCTCTTTCCTTGGACCCTGCAAAACTTAGCTTCCCAAACACAACAGAAGGAATTCGCACAACATCAACAAGAACTTTTATTTTTAAAATGTTTCTATTTCTATATAATTAGGTCTTTGGTAGGAAGACAAACATAAGCAGAGGGTATTGTGTACAGAGAAGGTGATGAAGGGGAAAAGAGTCAATGGGATTTGGATTTTTCCTCATCATTATGATGGTACCTAGAGTTTAGCAATTTTCTTTTTGGTCCCAATTAAAAGTAAGAGCTTTGAAGCCGACCTTCCCTTAGAAATAGTGGGTACTGTGAGAATGCAGGGCTGTATTTATACTGATAAATGGGTTGAGTTTCTAACATTTGGGGGTTGGCTTATTTGGTAGGTGAAATGTATTTTCCCATGGAAATAATTTTACATGTGGATGTCAGTTTCCTAGGAAAGTTTTTGTCTTCATAATGAACCCAAAGTAATGAGTATTATTTTGTTTTGTCTTAATAAAAAGGGTTGTAAAGTTTCATAATACTATGTTAATATATTTAGAAGGAGAATTGTCTCCCCTTTCCTCTGGAGCTAGCTTATTTGATATATAATTACACCAATATTCCTTTCCTTTTAAGGAAAAACTGAGGTCCAGGTTGGAGTGTTGAAAGTGATTCTTTCATCTGGCCAACATCTTAGTTTCCTCTAGAAGTAGAATCTCCTGAGAAATATGAAAGATAGAGGTAGGTCATTTCAGTGGCCCATTTTGGCTTTGAGAAGCATCATTCTACAATTAAGCTCTACCTGTAATAAAGCAAACACTGTATTTTAATTCCTGTCTAGAACCTGTGTCTACATTCCAACTGGACCAGAATCCTTAAGAGAGAATAATGTGGTATATTGGTATCCTCAAGCTTCAACAATATTATATAGCACCAGACCAAGCTGCACTTGGGTGGTGCTCTTCACGGATGCAAGTGAAGTCAGACTTGTCCACCAAATTCATCTGCTGCCTGTCTTTCCCTCACTGTTTGAGAGTTTCTCCCTGCCATTGACACTGTGCTGTCCTCTGCTCCTCTTTCACAGCCTTCCTCTGCCATCACTGTTTTGTCCCTGAAGGGGATATATGGTGTAATTTAGAGAGCTCTGGCAAGAGAATTCCCACCTCATTACCATTCAAGCTGTTTGCAAATGTACCCATTTATTCTTTTTTGGAAACCAGTGTGGTTTGGGGAAAAGATATAACTTTGGAATGGACAAGTTGATTTTGGCATGGGTTAACTATCTACTTGTTTTGGAATTTGGGAAACCTCATTAATTGGTGGAGACTTGGTTTCCTCATATGTAAAATAGAAGATGTCAACTTCAATGTGACTTGAGGAGTTGCTCTGTGGATTGAATGTTTCCACCAATATCTAACACTGTTTCTGGAACGATTAGGTAGATTAGCAAGATTAGCATGGATATCACCTCCCTCTTACTAACTTTAATGGTAGCATTTATCTACATTTTATAAAATGAGACAGCTGGGATCCTGAGTGGGTAAGTAAATTGTAGAGCTTCACACCCATGTTCATCTTACTTCCATTACGTTACAAGCTCAGCACCCTCCCAGAGGACCCTTCATGTCATCCATGAGGATGGAGTATTAACTGAGGTTGCTGCTGGTGCTGTCCCACAGCCACAGTCCCAGAACTACCATGTTAGACAGCAGGAGGATGTCTTTTAAGCAGAATGGGCACCCACTGCAGGCTCATCCCAAAAGTAATCGTGACTTTTGGTGATAAAATTTTAACAAGAAATGAGATCATTTTCTTTCTTTTTGAGATATCAGTAGGCCCCATTAAAAATGGTTATTTTTTCAAACAATGATTAGAAAAAGCCATACTGGGTAGAATGCCAAATCCAAGAATCTCAGATTAGATATGACTCTGAATACTAAAAGACCATATATTTAGTAAAAAAAGTGGAGAGAAACATGTAAGACACATCATTTTTTCTTTTATTTATTTATTTTTAAAGATTTTATTTATGAGAGAGAGAGAGTGAGCATGAGCAGAGAAGAGGGAAAAACAGATGCTGAGCAGGGGGTCTGGCGCAGGACTGGATCTCAGGACCCGGAATCATGACATGAGCCAAAGGCAGAGGCCTAACTGACTGTGCCACCCAGGAGGCCATCATTTTGGCTTTTTAATAACTGGGAATGAGACAGAACTTTTTAAAAGACAAAGATAAAGATATGGCCAGTCATGGCTCCTTGTGTGGATGGAAAGTACTACAAATCTCCTGAAGTTCATTATTCTGAGTAAGAGTAACCTTGTCATCACACACCAGGTGTGCACATTTCAATCACCAACAAAACAGATAGGAGGAATTACTAGGGCTTCAAAAGGTTTTGGGTTACAAGTAACTTATTGATGAGAAAGTCAGTATTGGAAATATTTTCCGTGTTAAAAAAGTTAAAAAAAGTTTGAAGTCCAGAATTGTGATGCCACCAGCTTTGGCTTTCTTTTTCAATAGTCCTTTGGCTATTCAAGGTCTTTTCTGGTTCCATATAAATTTTAGGATTATTTGTTCCATTTCTTTGAAAAAGATGGATGATACTTTGATAGGAATTGCATTAAATGTGTAGATTGCTTTAGGTAGCATAGACATTTTCTCAATATTTATTCTTCCAATCCAGGATAATGGAACATTTTTCCATTTCTTTGTGTCTTCCTCAATTTATTTCATGAGTACTTTATAGTATTCTGATTATAGATTCTTTGCCTCTTTGGCTAGGTTTATTCCTAGGTATCTTATGGTTTTGGGTGCAACTGAAAATGGGATTGACTCCTTAATTTTTCTTTCTTCTGTCTTATTCTTGGTGTAGAGAAAAGCAAATGATTTCTGTTCATTGATTTTATATCCTGACACTTTACTGAATTCCTGTACAAGTTCTAGCAGTTTTGGAGTGGAGTCTTTTGGGTTTTCCACATATAGTATCATATCATCTGCGAAGAGCAAGAGTCTGACTTCTTTGCCGATTTGGATGCCTTTAATTTCCTTTTGTTGTCTGATTGCTGAGGCTAGGACTTCTAGTACTATGTTGAATAGCGGGTGATAATGGACATAACTGCTGTGTTCCTGACCTTAGTGGAAAAGCTTTCAGTTTTTCTCCATTGAGAATGATATTTGCGGTGAGTTTTTCATAGATGGCTTTGATAATATTGAGGTATGTGCCCTCTATCCCTACACTTTGAAGAGTTTTGATCAGGAAGGGATGATGTACTTTGTCAAATGCTTTTTCAGCATCTATTGAGAGGAACATATGGTTCTTGTTCTATCTTTTATTAATATGTTGTATCACATTGATTGATTTGCAGATGTTGAACCAACCTTGCAGTCCTGGAATAAATCCCACTTGGTCGTGGTGAATGATCCTTTTAATGTACTGTTGAATCCTATTAGCTAGTATTTTGGTGAGAATTTTTGCATCTGTGTTCATCAAGGATATTGGTCTGTAGTTCTCTTTTTTGATGGGATCCTTGTCTGGTTTTGGGATCAAGGTGATGCTGGCCTGATAAAATGAGTTGGGAAGTTTTCCTTCCATTTCTATTTTTTGGAACAGTTTCAGGAGAATAGGAATTAGTTCTTCTTTAAATGTTTGGTAGAATTCCCCCAGGAAGCTGTCTGGCCCTGGGCTTTTGGTTGTTTGGAGATTTTTGATGACTGTTTCAATCTCATTGCTGGTTATAGGTCTGTCCAGACTTTCTATTTCTTCCTGGTTCAGTTGTGGTAGTTTATATGTGTCTAGGAATGCATCCATTTCTTCCAGATTGTCAAATTTGTTGGCGTAGAGTTGCTCATAGTATGTTCTTATAATTGTATTTCTTTGGTGTTGTGATCTCTCCTCTTTCATTCATGATTTTATTTATTTGGGTCCTTTCTCTTTTCTTTTTGATAAGTCTGGCCAGGGGTTTATCAATCTTATTAATTCTTTCAAAGAACCAGCTCCTAGTTTCGTTGATTTGTTCTATTGTTTTTTTGGTTTCTATTTCATTGATTTCTGCTCTGATCTTTATGATTTCTCTTCTCCTGCTGGGCTTAGGGTTTCTTTCTTGTTCTTTCTCCAGCTCCTTTAGGTGTAGGGTTAGGTTGTGTACCTGAGACCTTTCTTGTTTCTTGAGAAAGGCTTGTACCACTATAAATTTTCCTCTCAGGACTGCCTTTGTTGTGTCCCATAGAATTTGAACCATTGTGTTTTCATTATCACTTGTTTCCATGAATTTTTTCAGTTATTCTTTAAT
Organism: Mustela putorius furo; assembly: GCF_011764305.1. Taxonomy (NCBI): domain Eukaryota; kingdom Metazoa; phylum Chordata; class Mammalia; order Carnivora; family Mustelidae; genus Mustela; species Mustela putorius. The sequence continues at coordinate 20,220,376 of NW_025421273.1, forward strand.
TTCCTGGTTGACCCATTCATTCTTTAGAAGGATGCTGTTTAGTCTCCATGTATTTGGGTTCTTTCCAAATTTCCTCTTGTGGTTGAGTTCCAGCTACAGAGCATTGTGGTCCGAAAATATGCAGGGAGTGATCCCAATCTTTTGATACTGGCTGAGGCCTGATTTAGGACTGAGGATGTGATCTATTCTGGAGAATGTTCCATGTGCACAAGAGAAGAATGTGTATTCTGTTGCTTTGGGATGAATTGTTCTGAATATATCTGTGGTGTCCATCTGGTCCAGTGTGTCATTTAGGGCCTTTATTTCCTTGTTGACTTCAAGCTCTATTACAAAGCTGTCATCAGGAAGAAAGCATGGTACTGGCACAAAAACAGACACATAGATCAATGGAAAGCCCAGAAATAGACCCTCAGCTCTATGGTCAAGTAATCTTTGACAAAGCTGGAAAGAATGTACAATGGACAAAAGACAGCCTCTTCAATAAATGGTGTTGGGACAATTGGACAGCCACATGCAGAAAAATGAAATTGGACCATTTCCTTACACCACACACGAAAATAGACTCAAAATGAATGAAGGACCTCAATGTGAGAAAGGAATCCATCAAAATCCTTGAGGAGAACACAGGCAGCAACCTCTTCAACCTAAGCCACAGCAACATCTTCTTAGGAACATTGCCAAAGGCAAGGGAAGCAAGGGCAAAAATGAACTATTGGGATTTCATCAAGATCAAAAGCTTTTGAACAGCAAAGGAAACAGTTAACAATACCAAAAGACAACTGACAGAATGGGAGAAGATATTTGCAAACGACATATCAGATAAAGGACTAGTGTCCAAAATCTATAAAGAACTTAGCAAACTCAATACCCAAAGAACAAATAATCCTATCAAGAAATGGGCAGAGGACATGAACAGACATTTCTGCAAAGAAGACATCCAGATGGCCAACAGACACATGAAAACGTGCTCCATATCACTCGGCATCAGGGAAATACAAATCAAAACCACAATGCGATATCACCTCACACCAGTCAGAATGGCTAAAATTAACAAGTCAGGAAATGACAGATGCTGGCGAGGATGCGGAGAAAGGGGAACCCTCCTACACTGTTGGTGGGAATGCAAGCTGGTGCAACCACTCTGGAAAACAGCATGGATGTTCCTCAAAATGTTGAAAATAGAACTACCCTATGACCCAGCAATTGCACTACTGGGTATTTACCCTGAAGATACAAGCGTAGTGATCCGAAGTGGCACGTGCACCCGAATGTTTATATCAGCAATGTCTACAATAGCCAAACTATGGAAAGAACCTAGATGTCCATCAACAGATGAATGGATAAATAAGATGTGGTATATATACAGAATGGAATATTATGCAGCCATCAAAAGAAATGAAATCTTGCCATTTGCGACGATGTGGATGGTACTAGAGGGTATCATACTTAGCGAAATAAGTCACGCAGAGGGAGACAGCTATCATATGATCTCCCTGATATGAGGAAGTGGTGATGCAACATGGGGGGTTAAGGGGGTAGGAGAAGAATAAATGAAACAAGATGGGATTGGGAGGGAGACAAACCATAAGTGACTCTTAATCTCACAAAACAAGCTGAGGGTTTCTGGGGGGAGGGGGGTTGGGAGATGGGGGATGGGGTTATGGACTTTGGGTAGGGTATGTGCTATGGTGAGTGCTGTGAAGTGTGTAAACCTGGTGATTCACAGACCTGTACCCCTGGGGATAAAAATATATTATATGTTTATAAAAAAATTTAAAAATGTTGATTGTATCTCTCCAAGGATGACGTTGTCTTCCAAGAATTTATTTTACTTGTAGAAGTGGCAGGTAGGGTGAAAAAGTGATGGAAAAAGAGGAATGAAAATGACTGAAGGAGATCATGAGATGGAGAGATGCCAAAAGGTGAAAAGAGAGTGATGCCAATAGGGAGAGACACACATGATATATTGCAAGGAAAAAAAAAACCATTATGGTCTGGGGTGGCTTTCAGACAACTCTACCAACTTCATTTGCTTTTTTCATCAGAAGCTCTGGGGAAAGGCATAATCATTTCTCAATTGAAATTTAATTCCTTTGTAGCTATGTAGGTGGTAAATAAGTTTGGATTACTGTGCTGGTCTTCCCTGTTCCAGGTATCCTCTTGTCTCATCCCTACATTGCAGCCATCTGGCAGTAATAAATCTCTGTGTGGTTTCCATCTGTGGGTGGAGAGGGAGAGTGACATGCTTCTTTATTCAGGGACCTTTGCATATAGTTTTGGTTCTAAGAAGGACCCTGGCACTAAAGATGTAGATTCACTCTCAGAAAGCATAAGTCTCATGGAAATAGGTATTTTTAGATATGACCTTCTTGGAATTAGATGCTTCCAACACCAGAAGCAAGCCTATGTGAGCTTGGACAAGAGTTTGATTGCTCTGTGTCTCAGTTTGCTCATCCATAAAGAAGAGGATAATGCCCTTGTAGGATTTTGTAAAGGGCAAATGCAATCATAGGTGTAAAAGGCACATAGTGTCTGGCACATAGGAAAGTGAATCAATCAGGGTTTATTCAGAAAGCAGAAATTCTAACTGACATATTAACAGAAGAGAATTTAATATAGGGGATTTGTAAAATAGGGATTGGAGGAACAAATGGGAAAAACAAAACAAAAGCCAAGCAAACAAATAAAAGCCAAAAGTCCCCACGAGTTAGCACAGTCATAGTAAAGGGAGAATGAAGGAATGTGGTGAGGTTATCAGAATGTGGTCCTGAGGAGAAGGAGCTCATGACCCAAGCCTCTAGGAGGGGACACCAGCCAGCACCATGTGTTTCTGAGGAAGCACAGTGAGACCAATCTTGAGAGTGTGGGAAACTAACAAAAAAACTGGAAACAAAAACAAACTACTTCTGCCCAGGTAAAGAGGTCTTGCCTGTGTGACACAGACAGGAACAGAGAGTCAAGCAGGAGGGAGCTTGTTGCCTCTTCCTCTTCCACTGTCTCCATCTCTCTAGCATCCCAGTGGGCAGGGCATGAAAGAGAACACTTGGCAACAAAGAAATATGGTTTATCATCTCAATCCCAACATCAGAGCAGAGCACAGAAGGGTGGATATGGAGTTGAGAGGCAGTAGTTTAATAACTTGGACATAAGTGCTCAATAAATATTGGCTACACTCTTTATCTGGCATTTCCTCCCCACCTCCCCTCCCTCTTTTATTTTTTCCCCCAGTAATCTTGATTTTTTAAAAAAACAATTCTGTATACTGTAGGATAAAACCAAGGATGGCAAGGAAAAGAGCCCATGGATCTCAGCAGAAGAAAAGAATAAAGAGAGAAAGAGCCTAGTCTCAAAACAAGTTGGAAGCTTTGGCTGTAGGATCATACTTCAGTTTTTTTGGCAGATCAGATTTTGAGTCACTGTGTGACTCTCCCATAAGGGAAATTTGCTGATGCCTTGAGTGAAGAGCTTTTCTATTAAACAGGAAATGCTTCTCATACGAAAGTCAGGGTAGGGCTGCCTGGGTGGCTTAGTGGGTTAAGCCTCTGCCTTCAGTTCAGGTCATGATCTCAGGGTCTTGGAATCAAGCCTTGCATTGGGCTCTCTGCTCAGTGGGTAGCCTGCCCCACCCCCTGCTTGCCTCTCTGCTTACTTGTGATCTCTGTCAAATAAATAAATAAATAAAGTCTTTAGGGAAAAAAAAAGTCAGGATAAAGTTAATGCATTGCTCTCTCATTAGTACATTTGCCCTAGAGGAGGGAGGACAGGCAGCTGAACCTTTCTCAGGAAGGAGGGAAGATCATAGGTAGAGATACCTGCTGGCTGGGACTGGAAAGGCAAGAGAGAAGTGAGGCTGGGATGTAGCCAACTCACTGGTCTGCATGCGTCAGCCTGACTGTACTGTGTGGCTGCTTCTGGATCACAGTAGGGTGCTCAGGATTCAAAGACATTCAAGATGCAGTTATCACTCTCGTAGTGCTCCAAGAAATCAAGTACAAAAATACCTAAATGTTAGAATCAGTCCTGCCTCGAGAGGTCACAGCCCATCTTTCTTCTTCACTGGATTAGCTCCAGTTCTTGTGTCCTTTTCAAACCTCAGGTTTTTATTTTTATTTTTATTTTATAAACTTTAACAATAGCCAATGGGTTTTCTATGTGGAAAATAATTTAAAGTTATTAAAAAAAAAGTCAGTGAGGATGAAGAAAATACATAATTCTGTCATTTCAAGATGGTCAAATACCACTCTACAAAACCTGACAATTTGGGGCGGGATAGTCATTTGGAGAGTGACCTATATCTATTTATCCATCCATCTGTTTATCTATCTATTCATCCATCCATCCATCCATCCATCCATCTGTCCATTCTGTCCATTGTCCTGTTTATCCAGCCCACAAATCTCCAGAGTGCCTATTATAGAACAGCAGACCTGGTACACAGTGCTGGGACTATTACAGATGACAATATAGTTTCTGCCCTCAGACTCTAGCAGAGAGAGACAAGGATATAAAAACTAAATTATAACAAAATGGTAAGTGTTTTTATAGAAGCCTGAACAAGATATAAATTTCTTGGTATGAAAGGTATTATTATTATTATTACTTTTAAATTTTATTTTATTTTTTCAGTGTTCTAAGTTTCATTGTTTATGCAACATTACCCAGTGCTCCTTGCAATACGTACCCTCATTAATACTCACCCCCAGGCTCACCCAACCCTTCACCCTTCTTCCCTTGAAACCCACAGTTTGTTTCTCAGAGTCCACAGTCTCTCATGGTTTGTACCCCCATCCGATTTCCTACTCATTTTGCTTCTCTATCTCCCAATGTGCTCTGTGTTATTCCTTTGGCTCCACAAGTAAGTGAAACCATATGATAATTGACTTTCTCTGCTTGAGTTATTTCACTCAGCATAATCTCCTCCAGTCCTGTTCATGTTGATACAAAACTTGGGTATTCATCCTTTGTGATGGAGGCATAATATTCCATTGTATAAATGGACCATATCTTCTTTATCCATTCATCTTTTGAAGGTCATCTTGGCTTTTTCCACAGTTTGGCAATTGTGGTCATTGCTGCTATGGATATTGGGGTACAGTTGGCCCTTCTGGTATGAAAGATATTTTTAAAAGTAAAACTAAAGCTATTGGAAAACAATTCCTAGGATGTTCAGTGTAGCACCTTAACCAGGTAGTGTAGAGCCTAGTTTCAGATCCTGGATCTTGTCATTATTGGCTCTGTCAGCCAGAGCCTTACAATATTTTGTGGCTTTATTATTTTTTTAAAGATTTATTTACTTGAGGGGGGCAGGGGCAGAAGGGGAGAGAGAGAGACTCCCTGTTGAGCACAGAGCTCAATGTGGGGCCTGATCTTAGGACCCTGAGATTACAACCTGAGCTGAAGTCAAGAGTGGACCACATAACTGACTGAGCCACCAGGTGCCCCTATGCCTTTATTTATTTATTTTTTTAATATTTAGAATGGACTAACAGTACTTAGCTCATAAAATTACAAGTATAATTAAGTGATTCAACACATATAAAGCAATTAGAATCATGTCTAGCATATAAAAAACATTAAAATGTTGGCTAATATTAATATTTGTGTATTAACTTAGAGTTTAAATTCATCATTGCATTTAATCCTTAAAACCTCTCCTTGCCCTGGGAAAAAAGGCAGAATTGTTATTACTTTCCGAACAGGGAGAGTGAGGTCCAGGGAGGTTATATTTTTGGGGAAAAGCCACAGAATGTCACAGCAGTGGAGCCAGAAATCTATCTCAGTGCTTCTTCTATAATGTTCTTTCTGTTATGCCACGAAGCATAACAGGTTGACTTGGAAAAGCTACTGTTGTTCCCTGAGCATCAGAGCGACTGACTGACTGCAGCTGGGCTGACTGTAAACACAGCCAAATGACACAGGCTGTAGCCTAACCCAGTCACTGCTGCTTTGCCTGCATCTGCCACTCAATACAGGGCCCCCGGTGATGAAGGGACAGAAGGCGTGGGTCAGGGAGCTGCCAAACACCAAACACACATCTTAATTGGTTACAGTCAGTCACCTCTGTCCAAATCCTTGATGGGAAAATGGTTCCCACAGGGGTCCAGGGAATTAGGAATTCAATGTCCTTTTCACATCAAAATTGGCTTTGGAGTCTGAAATCACTCAAGAGTGAGCTATTTTTGATTAATATTCTATTCCGCATGTGGGTAGGTTTTCTAGATTGCTCCATTCAGCATTGGGGCTGGGTCCTGTGAAAATGCATTAGAGCTCTGAGCGCTGAGAACCTGAGGCTGAGTGAGCAACAGGAAATGGTGCAGGAGCCCAGGACTTACCAGGAAAGGAAGCGTAGACCACAACTTGTGGCTGCCTCTGAATGAAGGGGGTGCAGTGATTATGAAATGGGACTCGGAAGACTTGGGGCCTGTTCGTTTAGGTTCATCTCTCTCTCTCTCTCTTTTTTAAATGTAAACTTTTTGTTATTTTTTTTTCTTTTTAAATATTTTATTTATTTATTTATTTATTTATTTATCAGAGAGAGAGAGAGCATAAGCAGGGGGAACGACAAGCAGAACAGGCAGAGGGAGAAGCAGGCTTGCTGTTAGCAAGGAGCCTGATGCAGACAGAACTTGATCCCAGGATCCTGGGGTCTTGACTTAAGCCGAAGACAGCCGCTTAACTGACTGAGCCATTCTGAATCATAAGAGTATGTTCTTTTACACATGTATAAATAGTTTTAAAGTTTTGCCTTTAATATTTAAATATATAAACTATTCAGAGTCAATGTTTATATATGTGTTTACATCCATGATGCAGATATCCACTGCAACTTATTTTTTAAAACAAGTGATTGATTCTCACAGTACCGTTTACTGAGTGGTCCATATTGTCTCATATAATCTGAAATATCAACTCTGATGTATATCACATTTCTGAAGGTAATTATTATTTTAATTAATGATAGATTAATTGAAAAAAAATATATATGAAACTGTGTGAAGCACACATTTGTATCTTTGTTTTACATAGAACTTGGCCAGAGTTGCATGGAAAATGACACAAATCCTTTTGACAGCAATGTCCACGCTCCTAACGCTTGGGGAAATGAGGAAGTCAAGTCATGCTGGGATTTGGGGAAACCTTATTTCCACAAAAAATTAGAAGCCATCAAAATGCTTTCAGCAGTGCAATGACATACTTTGATTTCCATTTTAATGAGTCTTTAGAATTGGATAAAAGTAGGTCATGAGAAGGAAGTCGTGGTTGGGGGAGACACAAGTTCGTTGGCTCTTACAGTGGTCCAGATGTGAGGTGCTGGCACCTGGAGCTCCAGGGCTTCAGTGGAGATGGAGATAAGCAAATGGTTTTGAAATATTTTTGGAGGCAAGCACATCAGGACTTGCTGCTCAAGTAGGTTTAATTGGAGGCTGAGAGAAGGGGAAGAATCAAGGAGGACATGTGGAGAGAACAGCTGGGTGATGGTGGTGCCAGTTGAGATAGGGAAACCTAGGGTGTCACCAGGGGAGTCAAGGGGACACATCAATTTCTGATGTCTATGAGACAAGATGTCAACAGGCACGCTTGCGATACAAGTTTGGAGCTGGGGCGGGGAGGGAGTTTGGACTATTGATGCACACTTGCATTGACTAGTGACTTTAGCTGGGAGATTTATACAGGAATGGTATTGTAAGGACTCCTGATTTTGGTGAACAAAAAGGCAGTAGTAAGTGACATTGGAGAGACTAAATGCAGATGAATCTTTCAAGAAGCTCAGCTGTGAAGGAAAGGAGAACAAAGGCAGAAGAAACAGAAGTAGAGGTGGGTAGAGTGTTGAGCAACTTTTTTTTTATAAGATGAGAGGGATGTATATTGTGTAGAAGGAATTAATACAGAAGTAGTGGTCAAAAATAAAGGAAGGAGAGAAAAAACTAAAATAACATGACTGAAGAGGCAGGGGTTTGAGGAGATGGGGTGGAGAGATATCCTTTCCTTGGAGGCCAGAGAAGCAGCATGCCATTTCCTGAAAGTGGCAGAGGAAGTTGACACTGTAATGTAATGTCAAGCTGGGTGGTTTGGGTTTGCATTGGGCTCTGCAGTTTACAAGTGATAGAACATTTTAAATCTTATTTTCTTCACTGGTAATATGGGAATGATGATATTATTTTTTTTAAAGATTTTATTTATTATTTAGTTGACAGAGAGAGATCACAAGTAGGCAGAGAGGCAGGCAGAGAGAGAGAGGAGGAAGCAGGCTCCCTGCTGAGCAGAGATCCTGATGCGGGACTTGATCCCAGGACCCTGAGATCATGACCTGAGTCGAAGGCAGCGGCTTAACCCACTGAGTCACCCAGGCGCCCTGGAATGATGATATTATTATTCATGTGTAGGACTGTTATAAAGACTAGATGAGATATGTAGAGCACTTAGCAAAGAGCTTAGTAGATATGAGGTTATACTGTGTTAATGAATATAGGTTTGCATCTGTAGGTGGGAGGCCAAAGGTATTCACACTGAGTCCCCCAATTTCTTGATGAGGTGATATTGGGCTAGGTTATGAAGACCACCTGTTTGCAGGAGCCATTCCAGATGATGGAGAGGGGATGATTGCCAGCAACCCTATCCTTCTGCTGGCATTACTATAGCAGGGGAAAGTGGTTTAAAGTGAGAATGAAGGGCAAGAATTCAGACTGTTCTTGTCCTGGTTGATATAAGTGACAGAGACTGGACTGAATCTCTCACCTTCTTGGAACTGGCCCCCAAATAACATGGGACGTTCTAGGAAACTGGAAACAAAACCCCTCTTTCTGGCTGCAAGAGCTGTGGACAATGCTGCCTGTTTGACAGGTTGTCTCTGAAAGATGGCTCAATGTGTCCTGTTTTATGTAGAACTTGTTTGGAGTTCAACTGCCTTTTTCTTTCAGGATATTTGTGGTTATGGGAGGGCGGACTTCAGTTTCTCAAGATTATGCAGACATTTAGTCCAATGCAGATCTGAAGACACATTGCAAAAAGTTCTGATGGTGATCAGAATATAGAATTGATCCTGGCTCTTTTACTATTGAACTGTGTGACTTTGGTCAGCATCTGGAAAAGGAGAGATGTGGTCTGAAAAGCTGATAACTCACAGCAGTGAATCTAGTTCTCCAACCACTTGTAACACAGGAACCTCACTAAACCATTCTTGACTGAGAGGGGATGATTCTTCTTCTTCTTCTTCTTCTTTTTTTTTTTCAAAGATTTTATTTATTTATTTGACAGACAGAGACCACAAGTAGGCAGAGAGGCAGGCAGAGAGAGAGAAAAGGGAAAACAGGCTCCCCGCTGGGCAGAGAGCCTGATGCTGGGCTCGATCCCAGGACCCTGGGATCATGACCTGAGCTGAAGGCAGAAGCTTTAATCCACTGAGCCACCCAGGCACCGAAGGTCATGATTCTTCTTGCACCTTGAAGGTGTATGGAAAGACATTTTGTTGGCAGGTGGAAGTCTCTCAACACACCAGAATTAACGTAATTAATTGGTTAATGGGTAATTGCTAATTACTCATTGTTCTTTCCTGTTTTGTTCCTTCCTTCCTTTCTTTCTTTCGTTCTTTTATTTTTAAGATTTTATTTTTTTACTTGACAGATAGAGACAGAGAGAGAGCGAGAGAGAACACCAGCAAGGGGAGTGGGAGAGGGGGAAGCAGACACCCCGCTGAGCAGGGAGCCCCATGCGGAGCTAGATCCCAGGACCCAGGACCATGACCTGAGCCAAAAGCAGATGCTTAACAACTGAGCCACCCAGGCACCCTTGTTCTTTCCTGTTCCTTAATAGGTTTGTTTAAGAAAACATTAATTGTGGGGACCCTGGGTGGTGCAGTTAGGTGTCTAACTCTGGTTGTGACTCAGGTCACGATCTTGGGCTCTTGAGATTGAGCCCTGGATCAGGCTTAGTGCTCAGTACAAAGTCTGCTTCAGACTCTCTTCCTTGGAGCACTGGTGTGGCTCAGTTGGTTAAGCATCTGCCTTCAGCTCAGGTCATGATCTCAGAGTCCTGGGATGGAGTCCTGTATCAGGATCACTGCTCAGTTGGGAGCCTGCTTCTCCCTCTTTCCCCTGCTAATGTGCTCTCTCTCTCTCAAATAAATAAAACCTTAAAAAAAAAAAAAGACTCTCTCCCTCTCCCTCTGCCCCTCCCCATCATGCTCTCTCTCTCTCTAAAATAAATGAATATTTTAAAAAAAGATAAAATATTTATTGAGGGCCCTCTTTACTAGGTGCTAAAAGTCTGGTAGTCATCCAGACAGATCTAGCCCTGTGTTCATGGGCATCATGACCTTATTTTTACTAAGGCATCTCCCAAAGGATCTTCATTTCTCAATAGAGTATGTTTTTATACTTCACTTAATGTTTTGGACTCAGCTTAATTCTTACCATCAAATATCATGTACTTGGAAGATGATTTTTATTTACATTTGTATGTTCGGTGTCCACCATAGTTCCTGGCATGTACAAGGTGTGCAATAATTATCTGAAAGAAAATCCAGTTTGTGAAGGTGTCATCTGGAAAATGTCATTTCTGTTTTAGAGTATTGTGGAGGCAAGAGCATAAGTGGTAAGGAATTAACATTTGTTTAGCATTTATTATATAACATTTGTTATGTAATTTTGTGGTACCTTAAATACATTTGTATTTGATTTTGTATATGTATCATTTGTATACGATTCTTTATAATTGCTTGCTTTTTCTAAAATGAGAAAAGGGGGTCCAGAAATGATGTGTAACTATTTCATGTTACTTAGCTATTATGTAGCAGAGAACCTGATTTAAATCATGATTGGTTTGACTCCAAGGATTATGCTTGCTTGATTTCTATGTGTGTGTGTGTGTTTTGTAGTTGCAGGAATTACTATTGTAATCAGATGCAAAAAACTCACCAGTGATATTACATAAATAAAGGCTCCATGATACTTTGGGATCTCCAGGTCCTGTCCAGCTTCACTGTCACTGACCACAGAGGTCCCAAAGGCTATTGGACAGAATAGATCCCAGATGGATGATGGCATGAAATTATAAACTGGAGACAAAATAAGTGTTATTGTTGTTTTTAACCATGGTGATAATAATGGTTTATGGATTGCAAAACACTTGCTCACATGTCAACTCTGCTGGAAAGTAGACAAGGCAGGGGTCAGTAAGCTTAAGTCGATCATCTGAGCTTACACTGCTGGTTAGTGACCTGGCTGAGTCTGGTCTTTGTGCTCTTTGTCCAGTGAAATATAGAATCATGAAAGATACTCTCGGTTTGGACTGACCACCTGTATGACAACTATAAGCTAACCCAGCAGATACACAGATTTATAGTTAGGCCTAAAATAGTAACAACATAATTTCATAACAGCTCACAATTTATCTTTCCTGTTGGAAAGGAAATATGCCCTTTCTTCTTTCTTCCTTTGTGCTTCATAAAAAAACCCAGTTGTGGATTGCAATCAGGAGCAGATAATGGGGTCCTCTCAGTTTGTTCAATTTCCAGACCATCACAAAGGAAGGAAATGCTTTTCTGTCATTTGGAAATGGTAATAAACAGGACTCTGAGTCAGGCAATTTGCAAGAGACCTGAGCAATTATGATACTTTAACCTGTTCTGAAAGAAGCTCCCCACTCAAGAGTTCTTTGTGGATCTTCTAATGTGTTCATATAAAATTGCAGCCAGTGATGGCACCAGAAGTCACATCTATCTTCCTCCCTCCCTCCCTCCCTCCCTCCCTCCCTCCCTCCCTTCCTTTCTTCCTTCCTTCCTTCCTTCCTTCCTTCCCCAGAGGAGCTAAGACACAGTTTACTTCTGAGCTGACCACTCACCAAGAATTACATGCTTCTGTGTGTTTCATCGGTGCTGTTTGTTTTCCTGTCCTTTCCCCTCTGAGTTATATTCTGTGCTTAGATCATCCCAGTTTTTCTGAAGACAGGCAGTTTGGTTTTAAAGAAGCACATAGTGGATTTAGGAAACATAGCACCTGTGCTTGGTCACCTGGCTTTGTGATCTCAAGAGAACATTTTATAAACCTTACTTCCCTCATCTTTGAAATGGGAGTAAGATCAGTCTCAGAGTGTTGAGTGAGTCAAATAAAACACTGTCTGTGAAAAATACTTTGCACATAAAATTGATCTATCTTAATTATCATGTCTTTTCACATTTGTGGTTCTATCTTTTCTTTTGAAACTTACCCTCCATTTCCAACAAATGCTCCTTCCTCAAACGTGTCCTTTGTCATTCTTTTTTGAAAGGCTTGGGGCTCTGTGATGATTAATTTTATGTGTCAACTTAATTGGGCCATGGTGCTCAGGGAGTTGGCCAAACATTATAAATATAAATATATCATATAAATCTATCGATTTTTGAGTAAAGCATATTGCCCTTCATAGTGTAGGTGGGCCTCATCTAATCAGTTGAAGTTAGAGCAAAAGACTGACCTCAGCAGAGCAAGAGGGAATTCTGCAGCAGATAATCTTCAGACTCAAACTATAGACTTGGCTCTTACTGGGTCTTCGGCCTGCTGGCCCACACTGCAGATTTTGGACATATCAACTCCCATAATCATGTGATCCAATTCCTTAAAATATATCTCATTCTATGTATGTACATACATATACTATTGGTTCTGTTTCCCTGGACAAGATGGCTTGTGATAGCATCCTTCTGAGGTTGCCACTGAGTTGAGAATCAATGGCCCGCCATCCAAGCCTGTAAGCTGCCTGGTCCATCAGGATACTGGGCTGGGATGCTGGTGCATGATGACCCCCTCAATACCTTAGTAGGGATTCTCTGGGGTTCTCAATTCCTTTCTGTGAATTTCTTTCTCTTAACAACACCAGACAAGGCACAAATCTTTTCCAGGAATGTTCCTTTCTTTGGATATTGGGAGATTGAGGGACTTTGTGTTTGGCTTACTTAAACATCAAGTTACTCCTCTCCTTGGGCACCATGGTGGATCCATACTCCTACCATATCATTTGCAAAAACCTGAGAGCATCTATTATCTTCTTGTCCTTTGAATGTGACATGCTTTTTCTGCCTCCATTCTTTTGCACACTTTTCTCCTTTCTGAAGTGGCTTCCCTAATTCCACTCAGGGCTGCCTAGTATTCAATATTCCTCTCAAGTCCCATATCCCTCCACAAACTCTCCCTGATGACTCCTGCCTTAGCCTACCTGCTTCTCCTTTGAACTTCAACACCCCTGAGAAATCTGTACCACTGACTTTAGTTTTTTAAAAGTGTCTGTTTTAGATCCTTAAGTGAGGTGAGAGCTTAAAAACTCAAACATGTGGGAAATGGTTAATGGAGGGGCTACTATTCACTATATTATTTGCCAGAGATAAATGTATAAGACATGGCTTGTATTTTTTTTTTTATTTCTTTTCAGTGTTCCAGAATTCACTATTTATGCACCATACCCAGTGCTCCATGCAATATGTGCCCTCCATAATACCCACCACCAGATTCACTGAACCCCCCACTCCCCTCCCTTCCAAAACCTTCAGTTTGTTCCTCAGAGTCCACAGTCTCTCATGGCTCATCTCCCACTCTGATTTTCCCCAACTCCCTTCTCCTTCCCATCTCCCCATGTCCTCCATGTTATTCCTTATGCTCCACAAGTAAATGAAACGATATGATAATTGACTCTCTGCTTGACTTATTTCACTTAGCACGATCTCTTCCAGTCCCGTCCATGTTGATACAAAAGTTGGGTATTCATCCTTTCTTACGGAGGCATAATACTCCATTGCATATATGGACCATATCTTCCTTATCCATTTGTCCATTGAAGGGCATCTTGGTTCTTTCCACAGTTTGGTGACTGTGGCCATTGCTGCTATGAACATTGGGATACAGATGGCCCTTCTTTTCACTACATCTGTAAATACCCAATAGTGCAATTTCAGGGTCATAGTAAAGCTCTATTTTTAATTTCTTAAGGAATATCCATACTGTTTCCCAAAGTGCCTGTACCAACTTGCATTCCCACTCACAGTGTAAGAGGGTTCCCCTTTTCCCATATCCTCCCCAACACTTGTTTCTTGTCTTATTAATTTTGGCTATTCTAACCGGTGTAAGATGGTGACTCAGTGTGGTTTTGATTTGAATCTCCCTGATGGCTAGTGATAATGAGCATTTTTTCATGTGTTTCTTAGGCATTTGTATCTAAGTGTCTGTTCATGTCTTCTGCCCATTTTTTTGACATGATTATCTGTTTCATGTGTGTTGAGTTTGAGGAGTTCTTTACAGATCTTGAATATCAGTCCTTTGTCTGTAGTGTTATTTGCAAATATCTTCTCCCATTCCATGGGTTGACTCTTTATTTTGTTGACTGTTTCCTTTGCTGTGCAGAAGCTTTTGATCTTGATGAAGTCTCAAAAGTTCATTTTCACTTTTGTTTCCTTTGCCTTTGGAGATATGTCTTGAAAGAAGTTGCTGTGTCCGATGTTGAAGAGGTTACTGTCTATGTTCTCCTCTAGGATTCTAATGGATTCCTGTCTCATCTTGAGGCCTTTTATCCATTTTGAGTTTATCTTTGTGTATGGTGTAAGAGAATGGTTGAGTTTCATTCTTCTACACATTAAAAAGATTATCCATCATGACCAGGTGGGATTTATCCATGGGATGCAGGGGTGGTTCACATTCACAAATCAATCAATGTGATAGGACAAATCAATAAGAGAAGAGAGAAGAACCACATGGTCCTCTCAATTGATGCAGAAAAAGCATTTGACAAGACACAGCATCTGTTCCTGATTAAAACGATTTAAAGTACAGGGATAGAAGGAACATTCCTCAACTTCATAAAAGCTATCTATGAAAAACCCACAGCAAATATTATCCTCAATAGGGAAAAGCTGACAGCCTTCCCTTTGAGATCAGGAACATGACAGGGATCCTCACTCTTGCCACTCTTGTTCAACATAATACTAGAAGTCCTAGCAACAGCAATCAGACAACAACAACGACAACAAAATTTATTCAAAATGGCAAAGAAGAAGTCAAACTCTCTCTCTTTAAAGATGACATGATACTTTATATGGAAAACCCAAAAGACTCCACTCCCAAACTACTAGAACTCATACGGCAATTCAGCAATGTGACAGGATACAAAATCAATGTACAGAAATCAGTTGCTTTCTTATACACTAACAATGAAAGTACAGAAAGGAAATTTAAGAATTGATTCCATTTACTATGGCACCAAAAAAACTTAAGATGCCTGGGAATAAACCTAACCAAAGAAGTAAAAGATCGGTACTCGAGGAACTACAGAATACTCATGACAGGAATTGAAGAAGACACAAAAAGATGGAAGACAATTCCGTGCTCATGGTGGAAAAATAAACATTGTTAAAATGTCTATACTGCCTAGAGCAATCTATACTTTCAATGCCATTCCAATCAAAATTCCACGAGCAAACAATCCTAAAATTTGTATGGAACCAGAAGAGACCCTGAATTGTTAAGGAAATGTTGAAAAAGAAAAACAAAACTGGGGGATCACATTGCTTGATTTCAAGCTTTACTATAAAGCTGTGATCACCAAGACAGCAAGGTACTGGCACAAAAATGGACACATATATCAGTGGAACAGAGTAGAGAGCCCAGATATTGACCCACAGCTCTGTGGTCAAATAATCTTCAATAAAGCAGGAAAAAATATACAGTGGAAAAAGGAAAGTCTCTTTAATAAATGATGCTGGGAAAATTGGACATGACTTGTATTCTTAAGTGGCTCATATCTAATGGGAGAGAGAACAAAACCCAAAAAACAGAATATTAAAATGCAGTGTTATGAGTGTTACAGTAGTGATTTATACAAAGACTTTGGGGGAGGGGATGACTGTAGAGAAGGGATCTATTATTGAATACCTGTCATGCACCATCTTATTTAATACTTGCAATAGTCCTGTAGGGAGGACATGGAGCAGCATCCTCACCTTCTCAATGAGACCAAAAAAGAAGTGACTTACCACAATCAGAGAACTTGGTGGCATCCGTGGGTCTCTTGGTTCCAAAGCCCATGCACTTCTCCATTACCTGGCTTCTCAGGAGGGTTGATTGCAAACTGCTAGCAAGTCCTACTCTACCTTCGACCCTCTCAAACTCTTGTCTCCTTTCAGTAATTTTTGGACTATTTGTGCCTTTTCTTTTTTCTCATAAGAACTTTGATTTTTACTGGAGATTACCAAAATAACACAAGAAAAAACCACTAAGAGTAAATAAAACCCTTCTTTTGTACTGTGAAGAAGCCTCTAGTTATCAATTTGTTGTGGAAACTTGAATTTGAAGGAATGAATTTTAGATTTTTTTAATGAATTTATAATGTGGTAGCCAGACACAATCATTAAAAATCCAACACACGTTCAGCTATTCCATCAAATGTAATTCTGAAGCCATATATATATATATATATATATATATATATATATATATATATATATATTAAAGCCCCTCCCCCCTTTTTTTACAACTAGGTTTGTTTTTCTCAAAAAATAACAGACTCAGCTCTGCTTTTCATAGGGAGGAATGGTAGAAGCAATGAAAGAAAGAAGGAGAAGAAGAAAATATGGAAATGTGGGCCAAGACAGTGGACCACCGCCAGTCATTCTGGGAGTGACAGTCTGCCAGTACATCCAGATCCATTGGGCATGGAGAACCCACACTCTTCCCTTGGATGAGTTTAAGATTCTGTGTTTATCCCTTCAGGTCAGGGGAGTGTCTCCCACTGCAGGGCTATCTTAGTCAGCTTGGGATATCATAACTGGGTGGCTTAAAGGATTGAACTTTATTCCTAATAGTTCTGGAGGTCAGGAAGGCCAACATCAAGTTACTGGATGAATTTCCTGGGGGATGGCCTGCTTCCTGGCAGAGATGGTTGCCCTCTTGCTCTATCCCCACAAGGCATGGAGATGATGTCTGGGTCTCTTCTTTCCCTTTTAAGGGCATCAATCCCATCATGAAAGCTTCACCCACATGACCTGATCCAAACCCAATTGTTTCCCAAAGGCCTCACCTTCAAATATGATTACCCTGGGAATCATGACTTCAACATATGGATTTGGGGGGCACAAGTATTCAGTTTATGCTGAGGGATCCTCTGTCTCTATATTACAATACCCAATGTTTTGTCTTCTCCTTTTATCTTTCTCTTAAAATGTCCAATGTCATTTGGAGTCAATCATGGTGCTGGTGGGGCTTGATGGATGGATCTTCCCAAGTACAAAATTTCTTTCCAACTTTGCTTTCTACAACACTTCCTTCTAACACCTACATTATCTATGTTCTGACCAATCCATGATTCTGTCTCTTAACACTCCCTTTACCTCATGTGCTGCATCTACCCTCTTTCATTTCTAACCTCTTTATCAAAGCACTCCATGATCTCTTCAGTGGAGACCTATCTCTCTCTCTCTTTTATAGGGGGCTCTCTCTCTCTCTCTCTCATTATCTTTTACAAAACTATTGCAAGTATTAAATAAGATGGTGCATACACATCTCTAGTGCAGGGCTGGGAACATGATAGGTGTTCAACAATAGATCCCTTCTTTACAGTCAGCCCCTTCCTCCAAGGGCTTTGTACACATCTCTCCTGTAGCACTCATAACACCACATTTTAATTTTCTGTTCTTTGGTTTTTGTTCTCTTTTTGTTCAAGAACCAAAATCTACTTGTGTCATTTACTAGTTGTGTGATTTTGAGGAATGTCTGTAATACCTCCAGATTCACCTCTGTTTCTTCTCTTATTAAATGAGGAAACCAAATGCTTGTCATGCCTTGGGGACTTTGCTGATGCCATTTTTCTCTGCTAGGAACAATCTCTTCCTCTGATTTGCTTGGCTGACTCATTCTTTAGGTTCAACTTAGGAGTCACTTCTCCCTGGAAGCCCTCTTGATTTTCCAAGTTGCCTCCAAGTTGGGATCAAGCGGCCCGTCACTACTTTTTGTTACATTGTAATATGTGTTTGCTTGTTTGTATCTCTCTCAAGGCCCTATGACCAGGCCTGGAGCATAAAGTAGATGATTAGAAAATACTGCCCAAAGACACTTAGCTAATTTTGTGTATAAAGCACAAGGCACATAGTAAGTGGCCACTTGATGAATTGTAGCTTTCTCTTCCTTATTTGTAACTTAGTGTGTCCTGAACTGAAGTTACTGTTATTTTGTTCCTGTCTCCTCACTCAATTTTATACCCTTGAAGACCTGGATTCACTCAATGCCTGAATCCATGACTCATAATGTTTGTATCCCCCACGGGTTCTAACATAAGGCACCATTCACACATACAATAGGTACTTGATCAAGGTTGGATGAGACAGTGATATGTGTTGGTCTGAAATAATTTTGCTTCAAGTTGTCATGTTAGGAAAAAACTTTACCTTCTCTGGTGTCATGAGAGAGAGAGTCCACTTTCTTTCAGAATGGGATCCCTTTTAATAAGAGGTGCTAAGTGTTTGTGGAACGAATAGATGTTGAGCATATCAGGTTCTTCTTGTTTGTGCAGTTCTGGATTTAAGGTGATCTCACGATGACAGAGACCTCCTGGTTCTTCATTTTGCCTCTCTCTAGGCCTTGCACATGGATTGGTACTTGACAAAGTCTTGCTGAACTGAACTCTGAAAAGAGACTTGGGTCTCAGCTTTCACCTTGATCTATGGACTCCTCTGAGAAAACTGGCCACAGATAGTTTTGACTTTCATGGCAGCAGACAGCATGTGGCCATACTAAAGGGCAGAAGCAAAGAGAAGAGGCATGGGTAAACTTTAAAGAGGAGGAAAACCTTGTCAGAAGTTAGGCATGGACACCCATTTGTTCATCTCTCTTCCCTGATGCCCATTTTAGGGACATCCCAAAGAGAACAAGTAATAGACTACCATTCCTGGAATGGGAGACAAGGGGCAGACATGTCAGGTGGACAGACCAGGACAAAAAGCCAAGGTAAAACAGAGGGCTCTCTTCCTACTCTGCCCTCAACCCTGCTGGGTGAGCCTTACCTTGTCCTGGACTACCCAGTCCCAGCTCTGTAGAGTAGCCAGGGCTGCTGAGAGACAGCGTGGGCAGGGAAGGTGAGTGAGGGCAGCTGCTGAGGGCAAGTGTGACAGCAGAGGTGCCTGGAAAGCTCTTTTATTTCATACCTGGATTTACAAATATAATGAGGCTTCATCTGTTGACTGACAGGCTATCATCCATCAACCCTCTTCCACTGGAGGCAGAGACTAGGTCCTGTTGGGTCTCTGAAACATTGGTTTGTTCCCTTCTCCTGCCTCATAGGCTGGGTAAACAAAGGGAATGGAGCTACAGATGGAAGTTTGATGCACGCTTGTGTCTGGGGGCAGGCAAGTCTGTGGCTGGTGTCCCTGCCAGGAAACACACCAGCTGGTGCTGTTTTTATGTCTGCTCTCCCCAGCTCCAACTCCAACGGGGAGCAAGGCAGGGAACTGATGTGCTAAGCCTGTCTTCTTTCTCCCTCCAGCTTCCATTCTGGGTTTATACATTCTTGGCATGAGGGCTTCCCAGCTGTAGGCCCTGATTCCTGGTCCTCCTGGTACAAAGGCTGTGATGATTGGCCTTCTGGGATGCAGGGAGGAGGTGGATGGCTTCCTGCACCTGCTCTGGCTTGCATTAGGGACTTCCCCTTTTTACCCATTATGCTGAGACAGCTTAGTACAAATGAACTATCTCTAGCTCATTTTAGGGGAAAAGTGGATTGAATTCTCTGTTCAAAAAGGAAACCTCTTGGATAATGCTAGTCCTGTACATTGAAAGCAGACAACCTGGATCCCACATTTAAGACTATCCATCCACCACCTCTGTCACACTGGGTTCCTCAAAGTAGAGGCATTACAAACTCTTCAGGATAAAAAATTCTGATTCGTAGATATACTAGGTGAGTAACATTGGGAAGTTTCTTATTTAACTTCCCTAACTCTCTCAGTATCTTTATTTACAGAATGAAGAAAGAGTGGATGGATGGATAAATGGATAGTTTCCTCTGTCCATCCACCCATCCATCCATTCAATCATCTGTTGATCATTTATCTACCTAGAAAGAGAGAGTTTTAATTCCAATCTCCTCTTGCTCTTCTCCCCCTATGAGTGGTGCTGTTTGTGTAAGAATATTACAGATTTCCAAATCGAATTTTATAGTGAGATGTTTATAATTTTGGGTTTGCTAATGTTAACCTTGCAAACCATGTATATGGATATGTGTGTGTGAGTATTTGTGTGCGTGTGTGTGTGTGTGTGTGTGTGTTTATGTCAGTCATTAAAACTCTATCTTGAGAGGCATATGGCATCATGATGGTACTTTAAGGTCCAGGTATTAAAGTTGGATCTTGGCTCTTCTATTCACTAGCAATTTCACCTTAGACAAGTGGTTTAACCTCTCTGTAGTTTAGTTTTCTTTTATAAGATGATGATAATAACAATTCCTATCTTTTTTATTTAGTTATTTTTATTAACATATAATGTGTTATTTGCCCCAGGGGTACAGGTCTGTAAATCATCAGGCTTCATATTTCACAGCACTCACCATAGCACATACGCTCTCCAATGTCCATAACCCAGCCAACCTCTCCCTACCTCCCCAACCCTGAGTTTGTTTTGTGAGATTAAGAGTCTCTTATGGTTTGTCTCCTTCGTGATGCCATCTTGTTTCATTTTTTTCTTTCCCTACCCCCCACAATCCCCCACCCTGCCTCTCAAATTTCTCATATCAGAGAAATCATATGATAGTTGTCTTTCTCTGATTGACTTATTTCACTCAGCATATCACCCTCTAGTTCAATCCACGTCATTGCAAATGGCAAGATTTCATTTCTTTTGATGAACAATGCCTATCTTTTGGTGGTGGTGTGAGATTCAGTGAGTTTACACAGTCAATACTGAGAACAACGTTTTGTGCATGGTGTGCTAGTGAAGTATCCCTCACTTCTTAATGGTTTTTGTGTTCCTCATCTTTCCTGTCCTCTTCTAGATACTTCTCTTTAAGTGCCCTCAATACTTAACATATATTATCTCACCACCCTCTGTCATGAGAATGGAGGCCCTGATCATGTCACTTCTGTGTCGTATTAAGATATAGATATATGGGCACATGCACACAAATATGTACTTACATATGTAATATAAGTAATAATTTTAATGCTATCAGGAACTGAAGTTCTCCTTATTAGAAAGAGAAGATACAAGTAAAATGAATTGCTGGTATATTTTAAAAAGAAAAAAAAATTAGTTCTGTCCATTGAAAAACCTAGAAAGAATGATCAATACAGTAGCACTGAGGACCTTCACATCCTAATTTTTGTATACATATAACATTTCTTTTTTTTTTCTTAAAGATTTTATTTATTTATTTGACAGACAGAGATCACAAGCAGGCAGAGAGGCAGGCAGAGAGAGAGGAAGGGAAGCAGGCTCCCTGCTGAGCAAAGACCCTGATGTGGGGTTCCATCCCAGGACCCTGGGATCATGACCTGAGCCAAAGGCAGAGGCTTTAACCCACTGAGCCACCCAGGTGCCCCACAAATAATATTTCTCACAAAAGGACTGGATTTTCTTGCAGAAGTACATTAGTGCAGGTCTAAGATAAGAAATGTATAGGATGAGTGTGGGGCATCTTATCACATCAGAAAGTGAGGAAGCTACCAAAGACCCTTGGAGTCTTGTTAAAATGACTTAGGAGCAACATGAAGTTGCTTCTAACAGGTAAAGATGGAAAAATGTAAATATCTTTTGCTGTGCTGAAGCTTTTGATCTTGATGAAGTTCCTAAAGTTTATTTTGTCTTTGGAGACATATCTTGAAAGAAGTTGCTGTGGCTGATATTGAAGAGGTTACTGCCTATGTTCTCCTCTAGGATTCTGATGGATTCCTGTCTCTCATTGAGGTCTTTTACCCATTTTGGATTTATCTTTGTGTACGGTGTAAGTGAATGGTCGAGTTTTATTCTTCTACATATAGCTGTCCAATTTTCCCAGCACCATTTATTGAAGAGACTGTCTTTTTTCCACAGTATATTTTTTCCTACTTTGTTGAAGATTAGTTGACCATAGAGTTGAGGGTCCATATCTGGACTCTCTAATCTGTTCCACTTGTCTATGTGTCTGTTTTTATGCCAGTACCATGCTGTCTTGGTGATCACAGATTTGTAGTAAAGCTTGAAATCAGGTAACATGATGTTCCCAGTTTTATTTTTGTTTTTCAACATTTCCTTAGTGATTCAGGGTCTGCACAGCAAAGGAAACAGTCAACAAAACAAAGAGGTAACCCACGAAATGGTAGAAGATATTTGCAAATGACCGTGCAGACAACAGGTTGATATCCAGGATCTATAAAGAACTTCTCAAACTCAACACACACAAAACTGATAATCATATCAAAAAATGGGCAGAAGATAGGAACAGACACTTCTCCAATGAAGACATACAAATGTCTATCAGACACATGAAAAAATGTTCTTCATCACTAGCCATTAGGGAGATTCAAATTAAAACCACATTGAGATACCACCTTACATCAGTTAGAATAGCCAAAATTAGCAAGACAGGAAACAAAGTGTGTTGGAGAGGATGTGGAGAAAGGGGAACCTTCTTCCACTGTTGGTGGGAATGCAAGTTGGTGCAGCCACTTTGGAGAACAGTGTGGAGATTCCTCAAGAAATTAAAAATAGAGCTTCCCTATGACCCTGCAATTGCACTACTGGGTATTTACCCCAAAGATACAGATGTAGTGAAAAGAAGGGCCATCTGTACCCCAATGTTTATAGCAGTAATGGCCACGGTCGCCAAAGTGGAAAGAACCAAGATTCCCTTCTACGGACGAATGGATAAGGAAGATGTGGTCCATATACACAATGGAGTGTTATGGCTCCATCAGAAAGGATGAATACCCAACTTTTGTAGCAACAAGGATGGGACTGGAAGAGATTATTCTGAGTGAAAGAAGTCAAGCAGAGAGAGCCAATTATCATATGGTTCCACTTATTTGTGGAGCATAACAAATAACATGGAAGACATGGGGAGTTGGAGAGGAGAAGGGAGTTGAGGGAAATTGGAAGGGGAGGTGAACCATGAGAGACTATGGACGCTGAAAAATAACCTGAGGGTTTTGAAGGCGTGGGGGTTGGGAGGTTGGGAGAACCAGGTGGTGGGTATTGGGGAGGGCATGTATTGCATGGAGCCCTGGGTGTGGTGCAAAATCAATGAATACTGTTATGCTGAAAAGAAATTTAAAAAAAAAAAGAAAGAAAAATGTAAATATCAAAAGGAATAATAGTTGCAATGTAATTAAATACATCAAATAAACAAGAAAGCCATAAGCTCATGATAATATTGTAAACAAACAAGAAGGTTACTGGTTACTTTTGGAAGATTCTAGGGACTGAATTATTGAGAAAATTAATCAATAAAGGAAAATGAAAGGAAATATAGCATTTGTCCTTATTCCCTTTATCTCAACAGAACCAAGTACACTTCAAAATATACTCACACACACACATAGATGCCTCCTGATGGAACCCCATCGTATCATAAAAAAATGATTAAAAATTGAACTTCAATGTGATCAAACCTCTACATTTAACTAATGGTCTCCAGGAAATGCAGGAGATAAGGAACATATTAAATATCACCACAATCTTGAAACTCAGCAAAATCTAGAATGTGGGAATCTTTACTGGTAAAGGTAAAATGATACATAACTTCAATAAATGCATTGTAAAGGAAAACAAAAGAATAGAGGAAGCACAGTGATAAAAAGAAATTAAGAGACATATTAATCAGTGTAGTAAGGAAATGGAGGAACTCTGACCAGACTGGGTATTTGATGCTAGGATGGAGTTAGTGTTGATTTTTTTTAGACATGATATGGGAATGTAAATATGCTTTGAGAGAAAGGTCTTCTATTTGAGAGTTAGATACTGAAATATTTATAGATGAAACAGTATAATGTCTATACTTTGAAATTTGAAATGTATATGCTTGACATACTTTGAAATTATCTGCTATTAGGGAGTGGGAAGAATAAATAAAATAAGATTCACCATGAATTGATAAATTGTTGGAAGCTGGAAATGGATACATGGAGTTTCATTATATTATTCTTTATTTAATTTTTTATTAACATATAAAGTGTTATTAGCCCCAGGGGTACAGGTCTGTGAATCGTCAGGCTTACACACTTCACAGCACTCACCATAGCACATACTCTCCCTAATGTTCATAACCCAACCACCCTCTCCCCACCCTCCTCCCCTCAGCAACCCTCAGTTTGTTTTCATTATATTATTCTTTCTGTTCTTGTCTGTGTTTATAATTCTCCATAATAAGTATTTTAAAACCAAAGAAAAAGCATGGTGGCCATAGTCTCTTTTTATGGGATTTCTCCATGGTCTGCTCTGTAGGCACCTCCTTAAAACCCTCACTCCTTTCTGCCTATCTTGGCTCCCTCAGCTAGTCACATCCTCTGGATCCAGACCCTATAAGTGGATGACTTCATTGCATGAGCTGTCTGACTTTATTTATTTATTTATTTTTTTGTTGCAACCAAATGATGTTTCTCTTATTTTGCTTTTCAGAAGCTACCTCCACCCTCATCCTAGATCTTGCCCCCTTCGAAGCAGTCAAACACAGATCCTAAGCTTCTAAGAATTTATGATACCATTCCCTTCCTTTGTCTCAGATCTCTGCTCAAGTTGGTTTGGGAATTACCCATTCATTTTTCTTCCCTTCCATACAGTCAATAAAGTGGTGCCTTGGGGGTATGGCACTTTTGGGAAGGCAAGCGTATTATTTATTTATTTATTTATTTATTTATTATGTTATCTTAGTCACCATACAATATGTCATTAATTTTTGATATAGTGTTCAAAGTGGGACTTTGAAAAGCAGTGAAAAACATAAGGTACTAGGGAAGTGGGTTATAGTAAGATGACCTAACGTCCTTATCCTACCCATCCCCAACTGTCTGCCCTTTTTTCTATCAAAAGAGAACTATGGCGGTAGGAGAAAAGGCATTTTGTCACAGTGCCATCTTTTCTAGAAGACATGGCCAGAACTGTTACCAGCTGATATAGAAGACTTTAAAAAGAAAGACAGATCAGGGAAAAAGTGAGTTAATTTTTTGCATGATAGGGTGACCAACTGTCCCAGTTTGCCCAGGACTGAGGACTTGGAATTTCCAGCCTAAAACAAGAAAGTACTTGGCAAACCAGGACACATTGTCACCTGATAGTAAGATCAAATTCACATTTCTTACAGGCCAAGCCATGTGTGTGGATAAGTCATTTTATAATTGGAGATAAGTCTGTTTTCTTCAGCAGAAAATTAGTAATTACTGTGGGAATGGATGTTTGCTTTTGAGAAATTAACTAGCCACAGCTAAAGGTGGTCGGGAGATTGTCCTAGATTCAGAATATCCACTGTCTTTCCTCAACTCATGAGACCACCTTCATGGTATATTACTTTAAACCTATGGAAATCTAGGCAAAGAAAATCTCTAATAACACTTGGCTGAGGTCTTGTAGTTTCAAAACAATTATATCAATATTAGTAATAACAATATTACTGAAAATACTTCAAGATTCCTTTCTGGTTGTTGCTTTTGTCTTCAAAGGGATGTACAGTCAAACTACTGTATTCTAAATGTCAATTAAAATAATCATTTTCTCTGAATGGTTAAGCCACTAACTCCAAACACTATTAGCTTTGTTTGTTTCATTTTGCTTTTGATTTTTAGGATTTGTTATTTTTGAAATTTAAGGACTTTTCGTTATGACAATGGGTAGGAGCTTTGCCCATTAACTTGGTCAGGAGAGAATTTTGATTCCTTTTTCCATCTCAAAGCCCAATTCTTTGGTAAAAATGAACAATGGTGTAGTCACTAAGGAAAACAGTATGGAGGTTCCTCAAAAATTAAAAATAGAAATACCCTATGGCCCATCAATCCCACTTCTGTATATATTTCCAATATAACTGAAATCGTCATCTTAAAAAGATGTTAATACTCTTGTGTTCATTGTAGCATTATTATTCATGGTAGCCAAGATATGGAAAGAACCCAATATCCATCCAAAGATGAAAGGATAGAGAATTATATGTATATGGTACAATACATAATGGTATAGGTATACAATGGAATATTATTTAGCTTTAAAAAAGAAGGAATTCCTGCCATTTTTGATAACATGGTTAAAGCTTAAGGACATTAAACTAAGTGAAATAAATACTGTCACAGAGGGACAAATACTCTATTATTCTACTTATAGGTAGTATCTAAAATAGACTAGTAGAAATCAAGAATAGAATTATGGTTGCCAGGGATTGGGGTTAGAGGAAAATGGGGATTTGCTAATTAAAAGGTATAAATATTCAGTTATGAAAGAGATAAGTGCTTATAGATATCACTACTGTCATGTGCACTTAAAAATATACTAAGATAGATAGTGATCTCATGTAAGTGTTCTTATCACAAAAACAAAACCAAATATGAAAAGCAAAGGGATACAAGTAAGCTTTTGGAAATGATAGATATGTTTATTATCTTAACTGTGGTGATGGTTTCATGTGTGTTTGCATATATCCAAACTCATCAAATTGTACATGTTAATTATGCCCAATTTTTTGCTTATCAACTATGTCTCAACAAAGATGTTTGAAAAACAAGATCCATTCCTTGTCACAGAACTTACTTCATTTGAGGATGAGTAGTAGATTCCATCTTCCTTTCTGCAGGGACAGAATAAATAGCAAATATTTGTGTACCAGAAATAGGAGTTAATCAAAGAAAAATTATTAGAACTTTTGTCTTAGAATGTAGAGTGCTAAGGGACAGAAAGAACTCCTTAGAACTGTCTTCCACCAAAATTCAAAAGAATAAGTATTGTCTGGACACATGTACCACATTTTATTGATGTGAGGTCCAGAATTATTTTTTTTTCTTTCAGCATTAATGCAATTTTAGTGTCATTCTGAAAAATACCATTTTGTTGTGAATTGTATAGAGATGGGCTGGGAGAGTGGACAAGGCATCACCATCTTCTAAGTTTAGAGCTTCCAGCTTTGGGCTTTAGCAGGGCTGGATCTCCCAGAGTCTTCTGTATGTTTCTACCTGGCAGGGAGAGTGAGAACAAACTGGTCAGGACAGAAATCACCTGGTGGACAGACGGGGACCAGCTGGAGACTGTTGTCAGGGAGATACTTCTCTATGTAAATTCCTCTGCACTGGGGAGGGAACATCAGACAACTTGCCCTCCTCTTCCCCTCTCCACCTTTCTGCCTCTCAGTGGCCTAAGTCCTGTTTCTACGTCTGTCTGTCTGTTGTTCATTAATAGATAGTACCCCATAGATGTCTGATGTGAAATTGAATCAGCAGTCATTAGGTAGTGGGTCTGCAATAGGCACAGAATTAGGCCAGAGTCTGACATACTGGATTCTCATGATACATGCCTCTAAGCTCCAGAACTTTTAACATCTCAAATTTGGATGCATCTCGTAATGGAAGGCATCATATTGGATGAAACATAGTAATCCTTTATGACTTTTTGAGCTTTATTTTATATTTCTGCACTTCTCAGTAAGAAAGTCTAGTTGTCACAAATGAGGCATCAACATATCTCAACAAAGAATTCAAAAGAGCTTTGAATTCAGGGCCAAGGGACCTAGAATTAATTTCTGATCCTGCTGCTTTTGAGCAGTGTAACTACTAGTAAATAATTTCCTTTTCTTGAGTCTCTGTTCCCACATCTGCAAAATGTAAACATTGGATTAGCTGGTTCCTCAGAACTCCTTTAAAGGCACCAGGAGTAAGGAAGGGGTGGCAGGTGGGTGTGGCTTCTGAGGTCCCCACATCAACTTCAACCTAGAACAGTTCTGTGTTATGTAGTCTTACAAAACAGACTTGCTTGTTTTTAAGTTTTCTTTTGAAGGATGGCTTCTGTTGTTAGAGAAGAAAAAGCTTAGAAAACATTCCAACTGTCATTTATATCTGCCACTGTGGGTCTAAAGAAAGTTATTAACTTGAAGCCAGATTTTTCTACTGCCCTTTGAATGATGCCAATTGACTTATGTTAGAGGAATAGTAAATCAGTGTCATTAAAATATAGACATGGAGGCAGCTAGACCTACCTGTGATATGGCATTGGTCAAGTAATTATGATGATAGGGATTGTTCTGATACTTCCCTCATGGGATCTATCAGGGAGACAGTTCATGAAGAGGTCCATGCAATGGCTGATCAGTAGGGATCTTAGTGGCCACAGCAATGACCACTATCTTTATCCCCTGGATATGAATTGGGGAGAGGACTTCATTCCTTCTCACCAGAGTATCTACATTGGAACTATTCCCTCTCCAATCCCAGTCCCATCCATAGAAAGTCTCATAAACCTTGGACTCATGCTCATGCCCAAGGGACATTCACCATCAGAGATGACCTTAGCATGTAGAGTTCATTGTTTATTTCAGCAAACCAAAAGAGTAAGGAAGTGCTCTCAGGCTGGTAAGGGACATAAGAAAGGCTGACAATTGTGACAAAAGCATGACCCAGGGCAGACAGGGTAACAGGATGTATCTCCTGCCATGCAGGAGCTGGCGGACTGGTGGGTAATCAGGGTAGACACAGGAGTAAATGAAATGCCAAGGAGCTCAGAGTAGGGAGTGATTGATCCCTACATGTAGGCCTGGGAAGGTTTCCTAGAGGAACCAACATTTGAACTGAACTTTGAAGCAAACAAAAATGATCATAGGTGGGACAGTGGAAGGGAGAGTGCTTTTCATCCAGTGGCAGAGCAAAAAGAGTGGCTTCCTAAATGACACTAAATAAAGTCAAGCAGTGGTTAAGAAAAACCATAGTTAAAGTTGCTTCTTAAATGCTTGATACTTAATGAAGCATTTTGCCTGGGTTTTTTTCATGTAGTTCATTCAGTCCTTAAACAATCCTGGGTTGCAAATTTTATTAATATCCCCATTTTATAGATGAGGAAACAGAAGCACCCAGAATGAAGTATCTTTTTCAAGTTGGTGGGGTAGCTTGGATTTGAACTCAGACATTCATGCTTTTAGCCAATAGCTAACATCTATATTAAGGCTGGTTAACCAGATTGGAGCCAGACTGTGGGCAGTTGGGAGCCATGTATACAAATCAGGAAGATAATGGTGCTCCTTTCTTCTAGGATGGGGTTTCTCAATCAAGACACTGTCAACATTTTAGGCTGGATAATTCTTTGGAGTGCAGGGCTTTTCTATGCAATGTGGGTGATTAGCAGCCTCCCAGGCCTCTACCCACTAGAGGCCAGTAGTACTGACTCTCCTAGCTGTGACAACCAAACAAGTCTCCAGGCATTCTAAACGTCCCCAAGGAGGCAATGTCTCCCTGGCTGGGAACTGCTGCTGTAGGCAGGTTCACACAAGACACACGGTTTGTCACTCTGAATTAGCAGAACAAAAGCCCACTGAAATTCACTCTGTTGTGCACAAAATTGTCTCCAGCAAACTCTTAGTGTTGATGTTGTTCATCTCAGCAGCTGGGGTCCTGATTTCTGCAAGGTGACTCACAAGCCCCTGTTTATGGGAGTCAGTTGGTTATCTGTTCTGACACGATTGCTCGTGTGTTTGAAGGAGGTGGGGGCATGGGACTCATCAAAGCCTGCTGGATGCACAATTACCTCTCTGCATTGTGCTTGCCAAAGCACGACTGTTTGAACACCTTGATCTCAGGCTTGTTTTGTTCTGACCAGCAATAGAAGTTTTGAACCTTAGACTGAGTAGTGAAATTGATTATATATTTAATTTGCTACAAATTTACCAGCTTGTGCACCTATTCATCCTTCATTTTCTGGGCCCACCTCCACAGACAGCACTTATGTAAGGGCTTCTTCAAGGCATTTTCCAAGATGACTGGGGCTTTCCAGAGTAGGTTTGGTGGGATAGTTGCATTACCAGTATCTCTCCCTTAGAGCTTTAGAAGAGGGACCCTGGGTAGGCTCAGCAGGAGGAGTTTGGAGGTTGGATTTGGAATATAGGATAAGTCTGAACCTCAGAAGTAATAGCAGAAATGGTCAGTGGGGAAAGTAAAAAATCAAAATCAGAAAGGGAGGCACTGTGTTTTCCCAAAACTTAGATATCGAGCCACACTCTTGATAGGGGACAGGAGAGCAAGAGGAAGGAGTCTGGAGCAATTATGTGTAACTGTAGCTGTTCCATGAGGCATGTGGTAAACAAACATTTAATGGGCACTAGCTAGGAACCAGACACTGTGCTTGTGTACCCATCAAAACCACCCCATGAAGCAGGTTCCACCTTCCTGGAAACAGGCAGAGAGAATTTATGTACCTGCAGCTGGAATGTGGAAGGGTCAGTGTGGGAATGTAGTCTGTCTGATCCCAGAGCTCAGGACATGAGCCACTGAGGTCTGTACTGCTCTCGGAGCAGGTGTGCTTCTTAGGACCAGGACCTAGGAAGGCTGGCCTAATTTAAAGGATCAAGATAAGATAGGTCAGAAAATTATGGTAACAATTCTCATGGGGTAGAGCCAAGAAGGAGAAGAGGCCCTTGGTCACAACTGGTAATTCTGATCAGGGACCTTTTGGTTTATATATCTCCCATGGAAGATATAGTGAAGGTCCTGAACCCATGAATCCTTGTCCCACTGGCTAATGGAAGGGATGTATTAGTTTACTTGGGTTATCATAACAAAGTACCACACACTGGAAGGGTTAAACAACAGAAATTTCGGATCTCAGCTCTGGAGGCTGGAAGTCCAAGATCAGGCTGTCAGCAGAGTTCTTTGTGAGGGCTATGAGGATCTGTTGCATGTCTTTTTTCTAACTACTGGTGCTTTGCAGGCCATTTTGGCTTACGGGATGCATACCCTTATCTCTGACTTTATTCTCACATGGTGTTCTCCCTTTGTCATTGTCTCTGTGTTCAAATTTCCCCTTCTTCTTCTTTTTCTTTAAATATTTATTTACTTTTTAAATTTTAGAGAGAGAGTGTGAGCAGGAGTGGGATGGGGAGGAGCAGAGGGAGAGGGAAAGAATCTCAAGCAGATTCCCTGCTGAGTGTGGAGCCTGACATAGGGTTCTATCCCTATATCTGGGATCATAAACTCAGATGAAATCAAGAGTTGGATGCTTAACTCTTGGAGTTGGAGGCACCCAGGTCCCCCTCAAATTTCACCTTCTTATAAGGGCACCAGTCATATTGGATTAAGGCCCAACCTAATGACCTTGTCTTAACTTTATCATCTGTAAAACTCCATTTCCAAATAAGGTTACATTCATAGGTACTGGGAGTTAGGGCATTAGTATTTTCATGGGGACACAATTGAACCCATAACAGGGTGCCGCCCAGTAAAAGATGCAATCATTATTAGTTGGGGCTAAACCCCTCTATGAACTGTGTTGGACCAATGAGAACAATGGGGTTGTGTATTCCTTGAATGTAAGTCTTTGGATGTCAGCAAGAACTGTCCCCTTTGTCCCTCTGGCCCCTACCCCACCTCTTGTCCTACATGACACTTGGGTATTATAATGAGTGAAGAAAACGAGAGCATTTAGGGTCTCGTAGCACTAGGAGAAAACAGAAAAAAGAGGTCATTAATCGTTTTATGTATAATTCTGTCTTCCTTCGTCAATGTCATCTTCCAGTTTTCTGGCCCCCTTCATGTGAACTTGAAATTCCATATTCTTTTTGGTCCATGCCATAGAACATTCTCTTTAAAATTAGGTTTTCTCTTTTCTTTCTTTCTTTCTTTTTCTTTTGGAAGGGGAGGTAGATTGGAAGGAAGATGCCATATTCCTCTCCTGGGAAATAGAGTACAATGAGTGTAATTTAATGAGGAGCTGGCAGGAAGTCTAAACCTTCCTCTGTACTCTCATGTTTGTCCCTTTCCCTTGACCCTACTTTCCTCAGCCAGAGGGACGTGAAGGCATTTAATCATTAGGTGAAATTGATTTCAGAAATGGGATGTGGTGAACACTCTATGAAGGCGGGAGCAGGGGAAAGAAACCAGGGCTGCCAAAGTAATATTCACTCCCATTCTAGCTGAGCTCAGCTCAGATGTAGGAGACAAACTTTTAGATTAGCTTATTTTATGTTGGTGTATGAATGTCAGGTGATCCAACTGTGCTAGGATATTTGTATTTCATCAAATTATTGTTATTAAGCACCATCTTCAAGTAACAATATAGTAAGCTAAATAAGGAAGGAAAGATGGAACTAACATTTTTGAGCATGTATTAGGTGTCAAGCACTGAATTAGACTTTTCCATATATTGTCTTGTTGAATCCATCTAAGTAAGCCAGGGAAGCAGGTAAGATTATTTCCATGTTACTGATGAAGGTGAAAATCACGATGGAATTAGATAAAATTAGACACTATTTCTATGTATCAAAGGCCTTGTTAATAAATGCCTTTATGTCCGGCAAACTTACTGAACCTACTTGTTCAATTTTTAGGGGATTCCTTAGGATTTTCTGTATGCACAATAAAATCATCTGCAAATAAATACGATTTTATTTTTTCCCCCAATCTATGTGCCTTTGTTTTTTAATTGTGTTTAATTTCTCTGCCTACAATCTCTAGTACAATATTGAAATGAAAGTGGTGGAAGTGGACACCTTTGTATTCTACTCTTAGGGAAAAATCTTTGTTTCTCATTATTAAG
Organism: Mustela putorius furo; assembly: GCF_011764305.1. Classification (NCBI taxonomy): domain Eukaryota; kingdom Metazoa; phylum Chordata; class Mammalia; order Carnivora; family Mustelidae; genus Mustela; species Mustela putorius. The sequence continues at coordinate 20,253,057 of NW_025421273.1, forward strand.
TGTCCTGTTAGTTGTGTGGGATTTTTGTATAAAACCTTATCAGTTTGAGGACATTTCTTTCTATTTCTAGTTTGTTGAGGTATTTATTTGTTTATTTTTAAATCACGAGAGAATTTTGGATTTTGTCAAATATATTTTTTCTCTATTGACATGGTCATGTGGATGTTATTCTTATTTTATTAACATAGTGTATTCCATGGACTAATTTTCATATATTGAACCAACTTTGTATTTCGGGGATAAGTCATGATGTATAATTCTCTTTACATGTCGCTGGATTCAGTTTGCTAGTTTTTTCCACTGTATATTTTTTTCCTGCTTTGTCAAAGATTAGTTGACCATAAAGTTGAGGGTCCATATCTGGGCTATCTACTCTGTTCCACTCGTCTATGTGTCTGTTTTTCTGCCAGTACCATGCTGTCTTGGTGATTGCAGCTTTGTAATAAAGCTTGAAATTAGGCAACCTGATGCCCCTAGTTCTGTTTTTCTTTTTCAATATTTCTTTAGCAATGCGGGGTCTCTTCTGATTCCACTCCATTCCATTCTGATTGTTTGCTCCAGCTCTTTGAAAAATGCCAATGGAATTTTGATCAGAATGACATTGAAAGTATAGATTGCTCTAGGCAGTGTAGACATTTTAACAATGTTTACTCTTCCAATCCATGAGCACGGAATGTTCTTCCATCTTTTTGTGTCTTCTTCAAATTCTTTCATGAGTGTTCTATAGTTCCTTGAATACAAATCCTTTACCTCTTTGGTTAGGTTTATTCCCAGGTGTCTTATAGTTTTTGATGCTATAGTAAACGGAATTGATTCTCTAATTTCCCTTTCTGTATTTTCATTGTTAGTGTATAAGAAGGCAACTGATTTCTGTACATTGGTTTTGTATCAGTTTCTTCAATAAAGTGTGCTGGGAAAATTGGACAGCAATGTGTAGAAGAATGAAACTTGACCATTCTCTTACAGCATACACAAACATAAACTCAAAATGGATAAAAGACCTCAACATGAGGAAGGAATCCATCAGAATCCTAGAGGAGAACATAGGCAGTAATCTCTTTGACAATGGACACAGCAACTTCTTTCAAGATGTCTCCAAAGGCAAAAGGAAACACGTGAAAATGAACTTTTGGTACTTCATCAAGACCAAAAGCTTCTGCACAGCAAAGGAAATAGTCAAGAAAACAAAGAGACCACCCATGGGATGGGAGAAAATACTTACAAATGACAGTACAGAAAAGGTTGATATCCAGGATCTATAAAGAACTCCTCAAATTCAACACACACAAAACAGATAATCATGTAAAAAAATGGGCAGAAGACATGAAAAGACACTTCTCCAATGAAGATATACAAATGCCTATCAGACACATGAAAAAATGTTCATTATCACTAGCCATCAGGGCGATTCAAATCAAAACCACACTGAGTCACCACCTTACATCAGTTAGAATGGCCAAAATTAACAAGACAGGAAACAACGTGTGTTGGAGAGGATGTGGAGAAAGGTGAACCCTCTTACACTGTTGGTGAGAACGCAACTTGATGCAGCCACTTTGGAGAACAGTGTGGATATTCCTTAAGAAATTAAAAATAGAGCTTCCCTATGACCCTGCAATTGCCCGACTGGGTCTTTACTCCAAAGATACAGATGTAGTGAAAAGAAGGGCCATCTGTACCCTAATGTTCATAGCAGCAATGACCACAGTCACCAAACTGTGGAAAGAACCAAGATTCCCTTCAACAGATGAATTGATAAGGAAGATGTGGTCCATATACACAATGGAATATTAAGGCTCCATCAGAAAATATGAATACCCAACTTTTGTATCAACATGGACAGGACTGGAAGAGATTATGCTGAGTGAAATAAGTCAAGCAGAGAGAGTCAATTATCATATGGTTTCATTTATTTGTGGAACATAAGAAATAACATGGAGAATATGGGGAGATGGAGAGGAGAAGGGAGTTGGGGGAAATTGGAGGGGGAGATGAACCATGAGAGACTATGGACTCTGAAAAACAATCTGAGGGTTTGAAGGGGTGGGCAGTGGGAAGTTGGGCTAGCCTGGTGGTGGGTATTGGGGAGGACATGTATTGCATGGAGCACTGAGTGTGGTGCATAAACAATAAATTCTAGTACACTGAAAACTAATTAAAAAATTAAAAAATTGAAAAACATTCTTTATCAAAAAAAGAAAATAAATTAAAAAAATACAAATTTTAAAAAATATTTTATCTATTTATTTGATAGAGGGAGAGTACAAGGAAGAGGAGCAGCAGAGAGAGGGAGAGGGAGAAGCAGGCTCCCCGATGAGCAAAGAGCCCAACACAAGGCTCTATCTGTGGACTCCCAGGGTCATGAGCTGAAGGCAGATGCTTAACCAAATGAACCATCCAGGTTGGCTTGGGTGGAATATTCTATAAATGTCTGTTAGATATGGTTAGAGTTATTCATCTTTTCTATTTCCTTGTTGATCTGCATATTTGCAGTATCTGTTATTGAAAATGGGTATTATTGAATAGTCTATTTCTCCCTTTAATTTTATCAGTTTTTTTCTACAACTATGGATTTAGTTGAAGGTAAATGTTGTTTACATCTTCTAGTGACCCTATTCTGTGTAATTTATCTATCAACTACTATAAGAGTGTTGAAATCTCCACTATAACAATGAATCTGTCTATTTCTCTTTTACTTCTGTGTATATACACATTTAGGATTTTTAGGTCTCTTGACATATTAAACCTTTATCATGAGAAGTTCTTTATCACTCATTGGTAATATTTCTCAACTTAAAGTCTGTTTTATCTGTGGGTAGAGCCACTCAGTTCTCTTTTCTTCTTCTTTTTAAAATATTTTATTTATTTTTTTAAAGTAGGCTCCACATCCATCCTGGGGCTTGAACTCAAAACCCCAAGATCAACAGTCACATGCTTTATGAACTGAGTCAGCTAGGCATCCTGAGTCATTCAATTTTATTAGTGTTTGTATATAATTTTTTATCCATTTACTTCTATGACATACTACTCTTAAAAAGAGTGTACTTCTGTTCTCCCTCATGCCTTATATTTTGGTTGTAGCAGAATTTATTTCTACATGTTATCACCTCTATAATGCATTATGCTTACTTTTTCTTTGAAAAATTCACTTTTAAATAGTTAAAACATGAAGAGAACCTTTCTTCCGTTACACAGATAGTTATCATTTAAACTGTTCTGAATTATTTTGAGTAGATCCAAGTTTCCATATGGTATCATTTTCTTTTTGTCTAAAGAACTTCCTTTAACATTTCTTGTAGCAGAGATATCCTCACAATAAATTCTTCTAGTTTTTGCTTATCTGAAAACATTTTAAATTACTCTTCACTTTTGAAAGATATTTTGACTGGATATAGAATGACATTTCCCCCCTTTCAGCACGTAAAGATGTTTTATTGTCCTCTGTCTTGCATTGTTTGTGATATGAAATCTGCCGTCACTCTTATCTTTGTTTCTCTGAATATAATGTGTCATTTTAACTTATGGTTTCTTTTAAGATTTTTCTCCTTATCAGTGGGCTGTAGCAATTTGATTGTGATAGGTTTCAGTACAGATTTCTTTGTTTTTATTTTTTTGATGCTTGTTGAACTTTTTGACTGTGTGTTTATAGTTTTCATTATATTTGAATAAAATTTTAGCCATTATCTCTGTAAACATTTTTTTCTACTTCCCTCCTTTTCTCAGTCTTCAGCTGCATTTGTATTAGACTACTTAATATTTTCCTTCATTTACTATGGCTCTGTTAGTTATTTACTGTCTTTTTTCTCTTTGAGCTTAAGTTTGCGTAGTTTTTATTGCTCTTTTCAGATCATACTTTTTTTTTTAACCATTGTTATCTAATCTACCATTAATTTCATGCAGTGAAGTTTTCATTTTAGATACTGTATTTTTCAGGTCTAGAAAGTCCTTTTGGTTTTTTCTTATTTCTCCAATTTCTCTCTTCATCTTATTTGTATTTTCTTGTAAACTCTCAAAAAATATACTTATGTATGTACTATTTTAACATACTTGTCTGCAAGTCCTATTTTTTATTTCACTTATGGATCTACTTTTATTGGCAAAGAGATTTTTATATAGGGAAATATTTCTTAAATTTGATGAAAACCTCTCTGTAATTTTCAATTGGTAGTATGTTTGGCTTCAATAACAGAATAATGAACTAAGAGTAAGTTAGCTAAATAAAGGCTTATTTATCTCATAAAATATCTGAAGGTAAATATTTTCTGGTTCTAATTCAACAGCTCAATAATGTAAAGATCACTGTGATACTTTTAGATGTTTTTCTCATAGTTGGTAGCCTCATTTTTTCAAGAAAGCTGAAAAACTCCAGAAATCACAGTTGATATTCTAAGCAGGAAAAACACCATGCCCCAAATCTATTTTTTCCCTGAAAGCAGTGGTTTCCTAGAAATTCAACCCAGTGGTTTTCCATGTTATTATCCAGCATGGTGTCACATTACCTCTTCTATACTACCACTTATCAAGCTGAACAGAATTACCATGCTTGGTTTAAACCAATGAGAAATCTTTTGGGGCTTCTAACTATTTGGGGCTCTGAGAGCAGGGGGATGAAAGTGGAGGAAGAGACAAATAGTGTGTCCATACTCTGTAGTGGCAAAATGTCAGGTTCATGATCAGAATGGAATATGATCTTCATGTTATAGGAAACTTGGTGGGAGGGAGTTGGGAAAATCAAGAGCAATGTGTGCAATCTCTAATGTTATCCGAATCTGAAACAAGTAGAGATTCGGAAGACAATCACAAGACTTTCTGAACTGTTTAGTTTTGGGGTCTTTTATAAATATAGAGGCTATTGGGCTGCTGAGTTTTATACCAGCTGGAGTGTCTAGTAACATATAAGGAAGGGAGAGTAAATTGGAAAAGATAAGAATTTGGTCACTGTAAAGCTGTTGAACTCTTGTTTCTTGAAAATTTTTATTGTGAGTTATGTGACCTTGAACAACTTACCTAACCTCTCCAAACTTCAATTTTTTTTTTCACCAAAAGCAAGAACAATACAGCTTTCGTGGGGGACTAAGAGAGACATCATTTCTAGCTAAGAGCTGTAGTTCTCAAAGATTAAGATTTGAGGGCCATTTTATACCCTTAAAAAGTATTGAGGACTCTTAAGAGTTTCCATTTTTTATAGTAACTGATACCATATTAAAAATTAAAACTGAGAATTAAAAACATGCACTGTGTACTAAATATGCATAATAAACATGCATTTATTAATTCACTAAAATGACAATAAAATGCATTGCATGTTGAACTAAAGCACATTTTGTATGAAAAATAACTATGTCTTTCAAGACAAAAAATAATTAAAAGAGTTGTATCATTTTACCTCTTTGCAAATCTCTCCTGGTTTAATAGGAGACAGCAGGATTTTCCTAGGTGTTTCAGCATTCAGACTGTTGTGAAATTATATGACACTTGGGTTCCAGAAAACCCCATTGTACACTCGTGAAGGAATGACAGTGGAAAAAATAAACAATGTTTTGGTATTGTTATGAAAACATTTTGGATCTCACAGACTCCTCGCACAGGGTCTCTGGGGTCTCCTGGACTGATACGGAAACCTGCTGGTTAAGACAATAGCCCCCCCCCCCTTTTTAAATTTCTTTTCAGCGTAACAGTATTCATTGTTTCTGCACCACACCCAGTGCTCCATGCAATATTTGTCCTCCTTAATACCCACCTGGGTATTAATTAATCCTCACCTGGCTCCCCCAACATCCCACCCCTGCCCCTTCAAAACCCACAGGTTGTTTTTCAGAGTCTGTAGTCTCTCATGGTTCACCTCCTTTTCCAATTTCCCTCAACTCCCTTCTCCTCTCCAAGGCCCTTCTTGTATTAGTAAACACAGGCAAGACTTGAAACACATCCATGCCTCAGTTGCCAAATCTGTAAAAGGGATCTCCTAATACCACCTATTGTGAAAGATGCTCTGAGGATCAGGTTAAGTGCTCTTAGAATAGAGGGTGAAATTGAAAAAATGCTCCACTAGCTGGCAAGACTCTTCAAAGAATGCACAATAGTTTCTCTTCTCATTTTTCTTCAGAACAGAAGGGGCATCGGAAATATTTTGTTTAAGAAGTGGAAGAAGAAAACCTCTAGATTTATTCATAGGGGCCCCAAATCTGGATAAAATGACCCCTTTGGGAAGTACTGATGAATGCATACCATGCACATCACAGTATAAATCATTTCCACAGCCACTTTCTCTCTTTCTTCTTGCAATAAACTCAGACACAGGGAAGGCCCATTTATTAGCCCCATTTTCACATACCAGGCAACTGAGACACTGAGGTTAAATGACTTGTCTCAAATCAGAAATCTCTAAAGAGAGCCTTTATCTTCTGGCTCCTCATCTTGTACCTTTGAAGCATCCTCCCTGCCTCCCAGTTCCGGTTTTTGCACATTAATATGCATGTGGTGCACCTGCTCCCCAGAAGGCAGGTTCACTTGCATCAGCATTTGAAGTCAGTGCCTGAAACTTGTTTTTATTAAGGATGGAAAATTCACTGACTAGACAGATGGACTTGAAGGCCTTTACATTGCTTTGGAGATAAAAAGTGCTGGTTAAGTGTTATTATCCCTGTGCTAGTAATTTGATCAAAAAGCAGTAACTATGCAGAAATGACCCTAAGAAAATGAATTCTAAACAAGAGGCAGTGGCCATAAACCTTGGGCCAGAAGACCTCAGGTTTATTCATATTTTGATTTAGGAAGTTGCTAGGGGCTGAGGAAGGAATGTTTGCCTGAGACTTTACTAAATCCCACAGCTGACCTCAGTGTAGTAGGAGACTGGGAAGTATGTACAAATTCAGTATAATTAGAAGAAGTGATGATGCACCTATGGTGATTCCTGGGAGAATCTTGCAGGCAGGATGTGGGGGAAGAAATGTAAAGATGCCAATTAAACAGCAAAGGCACAGTAAAACACGTGGTGCTCGGAACTATTAATAGTTATAGAAGTGGTAATGCTAATTATGATACTACCTGACCTGTACTTTTTCTTGGTCAGTGAGTACTTTTTCTTGGTCAGTCTTGGTACCAAGGGGCTTTATGTGCTCCATTTTACTTAATTTCCACAAGAACTTGTGAGGGAAGTGTTTTTATTATTCCTGTTTTATAAGTAATAAAACTTAGTTTCAGGGCCTTCACATATTTTTCACATGGTTTTATAGCTAGGGAGGGGTATGTAGAGGGAAGTTTCAAAATAAAGCCCAAACCACTTGACTTGCTGCCTCTCCAAGCCTTTTTGATCTCAGTTGGCGACAAAATAGTGACTTTCAGGACAATTATTACTGGAAATACATTTGGTAACCAAAACAAATCTGAGTTCCTTAGGATAAGTTTGATTTTCTGAGTATTGATATTTTGGAATTCCAAACATGGATGAGTTTCTATCTTTTCTTTTCTTTCGTTTTTTTTTTCTTTTCTCCTTTCCTTTCCTCTCCTCTTTCTTTTTTTTCTTTTTTCTCTTTTCTCTTCTCTTCTCATCTCTTTCTCCTCCTCTTCCTTGCTATTTTCCTTTCCTCTCTTTTTTTTTCTTTTTTCAATTCCTCTCCTCTCCTCTCCCCTCCCCTCCTCTCCCCTCTCCTCCCTTCCCCATCCTTCCCCTCCCCTCCCCTCCCCTTCCCTTCCCTTCCCCTCCCTTCTCTTTTCTTCTTTCTTTTCCTTTCTGAAAGCCAATCAATAAGGCCTGGGAGCGCTGGCAGAAGACCAGAAGAGGGGTTGGTGACCTCAGTCCATGGGCCAAATCCAGCTCACTGTCCATTTTGTTAAACAAAATGCTTTGGAGAGGAGTTATCCCCTTTTGCTTATATATTGTCCATGGCTGCTCTCCCACTATAATGGCAGAGTTAAGTAGTCCCAAGAGGGACTACACAGCCCAGTTTAAAAAAAAAATGTTTACTATCTGGCTCTCAATAGAAAAGATCTTCTGATCCCTGGACTAGAACACTGGTCCCCAGGATTGTTATACATTAGTACTCCTTTTTTTTTTTTTTTAACCAAATGGGAGAACAGAGAAATGATGGATTACATGACTTCCCCAAGGACAGAATTTAAATGACTGGTAGATCTAGGCACACTAGTATAAATAGTTAGCATTAATTGAGTGCTTCTCTATGCTGGATGATATGCTAAACACTCTCCTGTGTGAGTTGTCTCATTTACTACTCACAACATCTGGTAAGGTAGGTATCTAGGATTATTCCGTTTTTTTAAAAATTTATTTTTTATTTTCAGCATAACAGTATTCACTATTTTTGCACCACACCCAGTGCTCCATGCAATCCGTGCCCTCTATAATACCCACCACCTGGTACCCCGACCTCCCACCCCCCGCCCCTTCAAAACCCTCAGATTGTTTTTCAGAGTCCATAGTCTCTCATGGTTCACCTCCCCTTCCAATTTCCCTCAACTCCCTTCTCCTCTCTATCTCCCCATGTCTTCCATGCTATTTGTTATGCTCCACAAATAAGTGAAACCATATGATAATTCACTCTCTCTGCTTGACTTATTTCACTCAGCATAATCTCTTCCAGTCCCGTCCATGTTGCTACAAAAGTTGGGTATTCGTCCTTTCTGATGGAGGCATAATACTCCATAGTGTATATGGACCACATCTTCCTTATCCATTCGTCTGTTGAAGGGCATCTTGGTTCTTTCCACAGGCTGGCGACTGTGGCCATTGCCGCTATAAACATTGGGGTACAGATGGCCTTTCTTTTCACTGCATCTGTATCTTTGGGGTAAATACCAAGTAATGCAATGGCAGGGTCATAGGGAAATTCTATTTTTAATTTCTTGAGGAATCTCCACACTGTTTTCCAAAGAGGCTGCACCAACTTGCATTCCCACCAACAGTGTAAGAGGGTTTCCCTTTCTCCACATCCTCTCCAACACATGTTGTTTCCTGTCTTGCTAATTTTGGCCATTCTAACTGGTGTAAGGTGATATCTCAATGTAGTTTTAATTTGAATCTCCCTGATGGCTAGTGATGATGAACAATTTTTCATGTGTCTGATAGCCATTTGTATGTCTTCATTGGAGAAGTGTCTGTCCATATCTTCTGCCCATTTTTTGATATGATTGTCTGTTTTGTGTGTGTTGAGTTTGAGGAGTTCATTATAGATCCTGGATATCAACCTTTTGTCTATACTGTCATTTGCAAATATCTTCTCCCATTCTGTGGGCTGCCTCTTTGTTTTCTTGACTGTTTCCTTTGCTGTACAGAAGCTTTTGATTTTGATGAAGTCCCAAAAGTTAATCTTCACTTTTTTTTTTCCTTTGCCTTTGGAGACATATCTTGAAAGAAGTTGCTGTGGCTGATATCGAAGAGATTACTACCTATGTTCTCCTCTAGGATTCTGAGGGATTTCTGTCTCACATTGAGGTCTTTTATCCATTTTGAGTTTATCTTTGTGTACAGTGTAAGAGAATGGTCGAGTCTCATTCTTCTACATACAGCTGCCAAGTTTTCCCAGCCCCATTTATTGAAGAGACTGTCTTTTTTCCACTGTATATTTTTTCCTGTTTTGTCGAAGATTATTTGACCATAGAATTGAGGGTCCATATCTGGGCTCTCTACTCTGTTCCACTGGTCTATGTGTCTGTTTTTATGCCAGTACCATGCTGTCTTTGTGATCACAGCTTTGTAGTGAAGCTTGAAATCAGGTAACGTGATGCCCCCAGTTTTATTTTTGTTTTCCAACATTTCTTTAGCGATTTGGGTCTCTTCTGATTCCATACAAATTTTTGGATTATTTGCTCCAGCTCTTTGAAGAATACCAGTGGAATTTTGATTGGAATAGCATTGAAAGTATAGATTGCTCTAGGCAGTATAGACATTTTAACAATGTTTATTCTTCTGATCCAAGAGCATGGAATGGTCTTCCATCTTTTTGTGTCTTCTTCCATTTCTTTCATGAGTGTTCTGTAGTTCCTCGAGTACAGATCCTTTACCTCTTTGGTTAGGTTTATTCCCAGGTATCTTATGGTTCTTGGTGCTATAGTAAATGTAATCGATTCTCTAATTTCCCTTTCTGTATTTTCATTGTTGGTGTATAAGAAAGCCACTGATTTCTGTACATTGACTTTGTATCCTGCCACGTTGCTGAATTGTTGTATGAGTTCTAGTAGTTTGGGGGTGGAGTCTTTTGGGTTTTGCAGACTGGATAAAACGACAGGACCCATCCACATGTTGTCTACAAGAGATTCATTTTGAACCTAAAGATATACTCAGACTGAAAGTGAAGGGATGGAGAAGCATCTTTCATGCCAATGGACCTCAAAGGAAGGCTGGGGTAGTGATTCTCATATCAGACAAATTAGATTTTATTTTATTTTATTTTTAAAGATTTTATTTATTTATTTGACAGAGAGAAATTACAAGTACACTGAGAGGCAGGCAGAGAGAGAGAAGGAAGCAGGCTCCCTGCCGAGCAGAGAGCCCGATGCGGGACTCGATCCCAGGACCCTGAGATCATGACCTGAGCTGAAGGCAGCAGCTTAACCCACTGAGCCACCCAGGCACCCGACAAATTAGATTTTAAACCAAAGACTGTAGTCAGAGATACAGAAGGACACTACATCATTCTTAAAGGGACTATCCACCAAGACGACCTAACAATTGTAAATATCTATGCCCCCAATATGGGAGCAGCCAATTACATAAGAAAACTGTTAATCAAGATAAAGAGTCATATTGATATGAATACATTAATAGTAGGAGATCTTAACACACCTCTCTCAGTAATAGACAGATCATCCAAGCAGAAAATCAATAAAGAAACAAGAGCATTGAATGACACATTGTACCAGATGGACCTCATAGATATATACAGAACATTCCACCCTAAAACAACAGAATACTCATTCTTCTCAAGTGCACATGGAACCTTCTCCAGAATAGACCACATACTGGGACACAAATCAGAACTCAGCCAATACCAAAAGACTGAGATTATTCCCTGCACATTCTCAGATCACAATGCTTTGAAACTGGAGCTCAATCACAAGGAAAAGTTCAGAAGAAACTCAAACACCTGGAAGCTAAAGACCACTTTGCTTAAAAATGCTTAGATCAGCCAGGATTATTCCCTTTTTAAGATGAGGGAGCTATAGTGGGTTGAACAGTGTCCCTTCAAAATTCATGTCCATCCAGAACCTCAGAATGTGACATTATTTGGAAATAATGCAAACAGTGAATCATGGAACACTACATCAAAAACTAATGATGTATTGTATGGTGACATACATAACATAACATAACCAAAAAAAAAAAAAAAAAAGAAAGAAAGAAATAAGGCCTCTGAAAATCCATTTAGTTAAGGATTTGGAGATGAAATCTTTCTGGATTTCAGGTGGATATTAAAAATACAATGACTGATATTTTTATAAGAAGAGAGGACACAGTAAAGCACACAGGAAAAAGGTGGTGTGAAAATATACAGGCAAAGATTTTACTTATGCTGCCAAAGCCAAGGAATACCAGGAGCCACTAGCAATTAGAAGAGGAGGGAAATATTCACTCCTTAGAGGCTTTGGGAAGGCAGCTCTGCTCATACCTTGATTATGGACCTCTAACCTCTAGGAATGTGAAGAATGGAGGGACAAAGGACTTATGTTGCCTAGACTTGTGTCTAGAGCATGGCAATTTGGCTTTAAAGCTAATGCCCCTCCCCACTGCCTATACTTCCTTCCAGGGCTAGGTGGCTCCAGCTATCCAGGTAGTCAGCTTGAGCCTGGACAGACCAGTCTCACTGAGCACAAAACACCTGGAGTCAGGTAGGAGGTGCTGGACTAAGTTCATGTGCAGGACCTGAGGTGGGTGTGGGAATCACAACACTGTAGTATTTCACTATGCAGCAAGTGTCTCTAGCTCAGAGAGGTGGGTTTTATTCCTGCGCTGCATGTTTGAGAAAGTGCCTGTTGTGTTTATTGGTTCAGACAACTCAAGGGTCATAGGGCCTATTGAGATGGGTGTGGTGCTTCTGGAAGGACAGTGTTCTCTAGTCTAGTGTCTCATCCAAATACTGGAGGAGGACCTTTAGAAAGAAAGAAAGGTTCTAGCCATTGCATCTGACCTGCATACACTCAGACTCGGGAAAGGCTGGACAGTCAGATGGCTTTGCACTGAATCTTCATATTTATATTGTCTGCCTTGAATCACATACATCATAAAATCTCCACAATAACCTTTTGGTTTTTACAGATTAGGAACTAGGGCTTAGAGAATTGGTTAGGACACTTGTCTAAGATCACACAGAAACTAAGGGGCTGGTCTAAAATGTAGAGTTCTGGACCAAAGTCCGGGCTCTCCTCCTATAATAGGGCTGCTTTTTGTGGTGGCTTTCTCCTAACTTAGCCCTTTGCCCTGAATTTGGAGAGTCCATTCCCAAGGGATCCAAAGGTTCCCAGCCATTGTGTCTCTCTGCACTTGCTCTTCTTTTCCTTCTCCTCCCTCAGCACAGGTCCAGCAAGGCAGGGCCCCAGCTGAGTTCAGGTTGTTGTTATAGCACCATGCCCAGGAATGGAGGTCTGTCTAATTGTGTGAGTACAGATTTCTCACTGCTGGTTTGGATACAAAGCCCCAGGCTGCCTAGAGTGTCCTGGTTTGAGTGGAGTCAGGTCAGATGCAATGGCTAGGACATTTATTTTTTTCAAGTTCTAAAGATTCTGCTCCAGCATTCAGATGAGTCACTGCACTAGGAAGCACAGCTCTCTAAACAGCACCACATCTGTCCTAGCAGTTGAGGGAATGTCCTGTGCTATTTGGTTAGACTAATGGTTAGACATGGGGCTAGTACTGTTGGATATGTTAATAAAATCAGAGCTCTGTGGGTATAGACATCAGGTACATCTTACCCAGTGCTTGTCTGTTGCATATCTCCTGCATGTCTGGTGACTTGTAAAGATACCACAGGTCCTTATGGTCTCTGGGGGCACATGGATTCTTTGTCTAGGACCATGGATAACAATGGAGAAGGTGGTGGAGAGTGGAACATTCCACATGTGTGTGTGTTTGTATAAGTGTGTGTGCATTTACTTGTAACATGTAATATGATACATATATTAATTTACACTAATACCATAATACTTTTTCAGTTCAGAAAGGGATACATCAGTCTCTGAAGGCCACAGTTTACCCTATGAGTGAATTCTAAAGGGAATTCTTACATGAGGCTTTACATGGAATTCCATTCAGATTTATCATTGGATGATAGAGCAGACCATGATATACTTACATCCTGCAGAAGTGGTCATGTGCCAGTTATCATATGATCTCTATAATATGAGGAATTTGAGAAGCAAGGTGAGGGGTCATGGGGGGAAGGGAGGGAAAAAAATTAAAAAAGATGGGACCAGGGAGGGAGACAAACCACAAGAGACTCTTACTCTCAGGAAACAAACTGAGGGTTGCTGGGGAGTGGCAGGGGGAGGGATAGGGTGGCTGGGTGATGGACACTGGGGAGGGGATGTGCTATGGTGAAGGCTGTGAATTGTGTAAGACTAATGATTCACAGACATGTACCCCTGAAGCAAATGATACATTATATGTTAAAAAAAAAAAAAAAAAAGAAGAAGTGGCCATGTGTTCCATCAGAGCCAGTGACTGGTTAGAGCCAAAGGGATGAGGTCTAGGTCCACCCTTCTGGGGAAGAGGTCCAAACTGGGGGTTCTAGAGCTGTGCTGTTCACATTTCTGTTCACACATTCCATCCCAGTATGCTAACAACAGAGGACAGAATTTGTGTGTGGAGGAGGGTGGGAGAGGGTTGGGTAGACAGGATAAGCAGGGATAAGCAGACCAGGAAGAATAACATAACTTTTTTCACAGTCTTGTATTTTTATGTTCAAATTCATATATACTTTATATTACACTCCTTAGTAGACCCCTGTATGTTTGAATATAAAAAATATGGTATTGTCACAAATCTCTGAATGAAATAAGTGGCTCTGGCAGGTGCACTATGCTTATGCTGTGGTTTCAAAGAGCCCCAGCACATGAATAGTTTCCATATATCTACATCATTCTAGAACTGCCATCTTTGCTTATCCATGGCTATGCAATACTTCAACTTTTTATTTTTACTTAATATCTTTGAAATGGACTCAGTTTTAAACCCAATTGCATCTTTCAGTCTAATTGCTCATACTAAGCCTCAAAATAAACCCTAGTATCCATAACATGATAAATTCCAAGCCAGTTATTCAATTTCTTATGTTCATTAAAATTAACCCAAAATAATAAAACTTGGTCCACCAACAGGGGAGCTGTGTTCCCTTGTAGGAAATGCCTCATCCCCTAGTTTGAGAAGCACAGATTCAGACCAGTGGTTTTCAAACTTTTTCATGCATAGGAGTCACTGAGCGATCTTGTAAAATGTACGTTCTGGTCCCCAACCTCAGAAGATCTGAGTCAGTAGTCCTTATATGGGCCCAGACATATGCATTGTATACAACTACTGCAGGCAATGCTGGTGCAGGAATATTCTGGGCAAATTTTGAAGAATAGTAACTTGGGGTAAAGATGGATGGCTTGTCTTTTAAACAGACTTACATAAATCTATCCTTTTCTAGCCAAGTTTTCAACAGGAACTAAATATTAAACAATGTAACAAAAATACATTTCTTGAAAAAATATCTATGTTCATGAGGTTGTATTACCTCATACATTACCTCATTTCAACCTCAAAATAGCCTATACATTAAATACTATTATTTTACCCATTGCATAGATGAAAGAACTGAGGTTCAGAGAGGTGCCCAATATCACACAGCTGATAGGAGGTTATGGGCAACACCAGCCCACATCTGCTCAACTGTGTACCCAGTTCCTAGAACCTAGTCTGCCAATGCTGGCTTCCATTTAATAGGTGTGAGAGACTACATGCTTTACATACCTGATGATCTAGTAGGAAAGCTGACAGATGATAATTGAAATAATGGATCTAAAGTGGGAGTCAACAAACTATTCTGTAAAGGGCTGGATAGTAAATATCTTTGTTTCTGCAGGTCATTCAGTCTCTGTTATAACTATTCCCCTCTGCGCTTATAGAGAAAGCAGCCACAGACTATGTATAGACTATATATATAGAGAGAGAAATGGATGAACGTGGGTCTGTGTCAATCAAAATTCATTTATAGAAATTTTCTAATCCTAATATAAACAAAGCAAGATTCTGAAGGTCTATCATCTGAGTTTGCTGGAATTCAGTATTCTGAAGAAAGGGAAGCTTATGGCAAACACTGTCCCTGAGTCCTTTACTTCCTTATTTGAGTTCATGACTGTGGACATCTTGTGGTTGCCTTCTCTTTGATACATTCTGTGTGAACTCCCCAGTCCATGGTCTTGATTGGGCTCACCTAGTCACCTTCATAATCCATATGCCCATCACTCAAAGCTCAGTGCACATTTCACTTCCTCCTTGAAGGCTCTCTGCCTGGCTTTGAATCCCCTCAAGCTCCACCCTGCATACACAACCACCTAAGAGTGGATCCAAAAGTAAGTCTGACATGGCTTTCTGATTAACACCCTTCAGTGGCTTCCCATTATCTGTGGGACAAAGTCTGAGTTCCTTACCCAACTGAGAAAGCCCTATAAACTCACACTACCTCCCCAGTGTTCCTCAACTTGGACCTGATGCTCTGGTAAAACTTGTGATTTTAGTGCACACCGGATTTGTGTAATGGGTTCTTCTTCACCTGGGTAACTCTGACTGCAGTGTGATTTCAACTCACAGCACTGAGGTGTCCAAGAATGCAACTTTCCTTCTTTTTCAATGTTCTTCATGAGCCCATTTCCTTATTTCCAATTTTCTCAGAACCTTCTAATTCTGCTTATGGTGAAAAGGTGTCTCTTGTCATTTAATGACAACTTAGTCACTTCTGGATTTAAACATGGTCCGTTCAGAATGTCAACATGGTCAACTTGGTTCTTTCTTCCATTGTGTCCTTCAAGGTGATCAATATTTTCAGGGGATGATGTTTCTCATTGCCATTATGGGAATGCATCTGCTTGTTCCCATGTCTCTTTTCTCTTTGGTGGCTGCCCCTTTCTTTGTTGTTGCTAATATCTGTGACCTTGCTCTTGATTCTTGTTCCAGGGTCTACACATGGCACATCTTTCTCTTCTCACCAGCTGATACGACTTTTTGTCTTCTTTAGGGTAAGAAAGTGCAACTGTTGTTATTTGTTCTTTCCTACTCTCTGGTTTATGATATAAGGTCTATGCTCTGCATGATACAGTTTTTCCCTAGAAATGAAAAGACAAGTTGTTAAAATTCCCTCAAACACAACCAGCCAACCAAATCCTCAAAATTTTCTCCCTGGGGGACCGGCTTTTCAAATCTAAGAATTTGATTCTGTTCTCAACCCTCTCTCTTCCCCATGAAGCTCATGCATACAGAAGGCTCTTGCTCCTGGCTGAGAACTCTCAAAATATTAATCTTCAGTATTCAGTATGTTACCACTTCCATGATGCTTTCCTTTAAGTCTCTAGTCAGTGATAGGTACCCTTCTTCTGTGCTCCCAGTCTATTCCTATCACTGTATGGATGTATTCATTGTTTATTTACTTGTGATCTAGAGAGCAGTGTCATTATCTTGAAGAAAAAGAGAATGCATCTTAATTCATTGTATTTCCAGAGCTTAATACAGTACTTTGCATATATAGTTACTAAAAAAAATACATCTTTGTTGATGGAATAACCTAGATAGTCTATCCTTCTTCCTCTTTGCCCTCCCCTTCCCTTCCCCCTCTTCCTCCTCCTCCTCCTCCTCTTCTTCTTCTTCTTCTCTTCTTCTTCTTCTTCTTCTTCTTCTTCTTCTTCTTCTTCTTCTTCTTCTCCTCCTTCTTCCTCTTCCTCTTCCTCTCCTTCTCCTTCTCCTTCTTCCTCTTCCTATTCTTCTTCTTCTTCTTTTGGTGCAAAAGGTGGTTTTATAAAATCACAGGGATGGGACCCATGGGCAGAAGGAGTTGTACTGGGGTGCTGAGGGGTGATTGATTATATAATTTTAAGTTGGGAGAGAGTTAGGGAAAGTGTAAATCTTTAAGGAATTTTGGAAGCAATGTTTCCAGTACTTGAGGGGGCTAGTTATTTTTAGGAAAATATCATTTATTACTTTCTAGTAAAAACTCTGTCATGAGACCCTTCAGATGTATATCCGTGGACCATATGCTTGGAGGATGATTGTTTACATATATTTTGGGGGTTAGAAATAAAGGACGTTTCCAAAGGAATTTTTATTTTTTAAAATTTATAAAAGAGATTTAAAGGATCCTGGAGGATTGGGATAATGTTAAACAAAGATTTCCCTTTGCCCCCAGCAAAGGATTAACATTGAGGCAGCCCAGATTCCAAAGGAAGGTCACTCTCACTGTCTCGAGGACCCATCAATGGGATGTAACTAGTAAGGAAATTCATTTTTTTTCTTTTGTCTTTGTTTCCCACATCACAGCCATAGTCTACCCTTCTGTTTACTTCAATGACCATCTATTTAGTTTCTACTACACTGATAACTGGCTTGCAAGGCTGTGTTTTATCTTTTCAATGAATCATAAAGTCCTTGTGGTCACTGGTGATAACATAGAATTTTATTTTTCTTTTTTCTTCTATAATATTCTTACAGAACTAGGTATACAAAAATGTTTATTTAATTGATGATTAAAATAATTTATCTTTTTTTGATGAAAACAAGTGCATGAAATTTATAGTAGCCTGCTAATTTGTTTCTTCAGGTAGGTCATGTTGACTTTGCTGCATCATATATCACATGCACTTTAGTGATTAGATATTTGTCACATCTCCTAGACTTATGACCATGCTTATTTTAAGTACCTCTCTTCAACAATTTCAGTACTTGTTTGTGCTGGAGGGAAATTTAATAAACACTGAAGGATTATCAGATATTGGCTGTCTCCTACCAAATGAGCTCCTACAAATTCTCTGGTCTGTCCCAGTGAACTTGCCTAAATCACAGAGGACTATGCATTTCACAAAGTGTTCCCTTCATCTCATATGTAGTCACAGAAAAACAGGGCTAAGGAATGATGGTTAAAGATATTGAGCTAGTTTCTTTCTTTATTTGGGACCAAATTTGCTCATCTATAAAAACAAGAGGGAAGACATTGTAGTCTCTGAGTTTTCTCCATGCTATCTAAGACTCCTCCTTCAAATCTAGGCAGTTGGAGGAGGGAATAGAGCATAGGCAAAGGATAGACAACGGGATATGTTGCTTTATGGAGTGAGCCACTCCACTCTGCAAACCCACTAGTAGTCCCATGTTGATTGAGGAGCAACATAGGGGTAGGTGCAGAGAAGCTAAGGATTCAAGGGAAATAACACCTAAGACTTGCTGGGTGTCAATCACCATGTTGGCCACTTTCATGGAAGTTACCCTTAAAACAAATCCAAGAGAGAGGCTTTTATTGTTTTTAGCAAACAGGAGCTTACTGAGGTCAGATAATGTGCACAGAGTTACACAGCTAGAATATGGCAGATCCAGAATTGGAATGCACATCTAACTCTAAATTCAGGTATGCTCCTTCCACTCTGCTCTGCAGTCCCCAGCACTGCTATTAGCCTTCTATCTTTATTTAAACAGCAGTGTGATTTTACTGCATGTCATTAGAAGCTGCTGGGAGCATCATTAACACTTTGGGCCACAAGAGTACCGTTTAGCGCAATGAAGCAGACATCTTTTCATACAAATAATTTATTTGCACCAAAGGTTTCCGCTTGAGCACCCAGAGTGAATTGGACTAATGTATTATTTTATACTAATGAGGTAGTTGGAACTTGGTGTGTTTAGGGTTTATGAAATTTTGGACTAGGTTTTAAACCTTTTATTTATTTTCTGGTGGATTTCAAGTGAAATGTAGCCTATATGATTCTTTCTCATTTACACGTTTACTTCGTGAAAGCTATTTGGATGAATTATTTAATGTCCACTGCTTATGTTCTTTTCTTTAAAGCCATTTGAAGAGTCTTTTCTAAAAAAGAAGTAGAATGTGTTGATTTTGATGCCAAGTGTAAATGAATTTGAACCATAAACAAGTTTGGAATTTAAGGTGAAACATTGAACTCGAGAGGCTCCAGTCTGCCTCCAACCTTGGCAAATGCATTCTTTAACCTCCGAAGCAGTTATATTGGAGCAATCCAGAGGGATAACATGGATCTAATGGAAATTGTCAACAAAATTGAAAAGGAAAAAAGAAGGCATATTTTAAAATCCCAGAACTTGAGAGGTCTCTAACTCCAAACAACTGAGGCATAAAACTCAGAGAAGGCTTCAAACAGCTTTAATCTCTTGGCGAATCTGTCCTTTGATAGCATGTAAAATCCAGGCTGAGGAGAGCGTGCCTAAGGGTTTCAGTACACTAACTCCAAGATTGATTTTGTGCAAGAACCTGACTGGCATTAAAAAAAAGAAGCAGCAAGAAAGGGAGCAGTAATAAATAAAGGAGACTGAGAGAGAGAGAGGAGGGAGAATGGCAGGGAGGGAGTGTTAGGAGACCAAAGACTTGGGTTTGAACCCTGCTTCTGCCACTAACATCTTACAAGATTTCCAGCAGATCACTTGAATCAGTCTGAGCCTTGGTTTTTAAAAATATGTATATTGAGAGCAAGTGTTCCAGACTCGACAGTATGGGACTGATCAGGGTGGTACAGCTGTAAAGAGTGATGGAAGGCTATTACTCCCCATTCTTTTTGTGATAGGCCCACACAGTCCTCCTGTTTTCAGCTTCTCTGTTAACTGAGCTGTGATGCTCCTCTGATCACAGGCAAGTCTTCCCAATCTGCTCTAGATCTTGTGCCTAGGTTTATTTCCTTCTTTGGTTTTCACCCTATTGTTTGTTTCTGCTCTTTGCTACTCCCTCAATTTGTTGTTTGTTTTTGGATCCTTCTAGGGAGCCTTCAAGTATCTCTTGACCTCCAAGTTGTTCTTGAATTACCACTAAACCCTCTTGTCCACTCTATATTCTGGACTCTTGAAAGGCATACATATAGACACTGCCCTCATGTATTTCCCTCTGGAGAGCTTCTTAAACCATTCTAGCATAGCTTCCACCCCCTCCTCTTCTACCACTCCCTGAAAACTGCCTTTTCCAAGTTCAACAAGTGGTTTCCATAGCGCAAAGTTCGGTGGATAGTTTTGTTGGAGCTTATGTGACTACAAACCCTCCTTCTTCATTCTCTTCCTCCTGATCTCTGTATGTCAGTACATCTTTGGTAATAGCTCTGATTCCTTTCTCTTCCCTGTCCATACTCCCCACCAGGCATTAGAAATCACCCCTCTCCCAGCCTTTCTCTGTCCAATTTCACATTTCAATGCCTTCTCAGCAGATCTACTTGACTATATCCTAGGCATCTTAAACTGAACATGTTCAATATAGAAGCCATGGTTTCCCCCTAAATATGCCTCTCTCCAGGCTTCTCTAGCTCAGTGAGAGACCAGTTGCTCATGTTTGAAATCTGGGAGTTATTCTGGATGCCTCCTTTTTCTCATGGCTCACATTAAATATCATGCCCAGTCTTTCTAACTTATGTCCCAAAATAGTTTTGAGTTACCTCTCTTCTGTTTAGATCCATTGATGTCACTCTAGTCCAATCCACCACCATTGCTTGCCTGAATTGTGGGGCTGACTTCCAGGCTGGTTTTCCCATGTTTCCTTCTGTTGTCCTCAATTCTATTCTCCACAGAGCAGTGTGTGATATTCCAGAAATGCAGAGTGGTTATGCTATTCTGCTGCTTAAAATCCTTCAGTTGGGTTTCATTGGTGGTTACTACAATACCTAACATTTTAATCACCTGCATCTGCAAGATCCTGCATGGTCTGACCTTTACCTCTTTCTCTACAACCTCACCTCACTCATCACTGAAACTCTTTCTCACTGCCAATCATTTTCGGCAAGACAGTCTGCAGTTTAACATTTTTTTTGTGTGTGTTGTAAAGGCCAACCCATCATAAAAAACTGAGAGTCAAGATGCCAGAAAGACAAAAGTCTTTTTCCCTATGCCCACTATAGAAATTATTTTATATGCACCACAAGGGAATATTGGGAGAAAGGAGAACATTTACCAAATATTGGCAAACATATTTTGCAAGAGTTTTCTTTCATTTGTGATTAAATAGTAGTGTCAGAGAAGCCTGGAGGTCATTTAATTCCACTTTTCCTTTGTAGACGAGGAGACATAGGTTCAGAAGAAGTGAAATGACTTTAGAGATTGCAGAGATCTGTAGTTCTCATGTGATGAAAACCACGATTGTGCCAGATATAACTGTGCATAGACCATGTTTGCCTTTCTGTTTCTTCTCTTTGAAAAGTTTTATTTATTTATTTCAGAGAAAGAGAGCATGGCAGGGAAGGGGCAGAGGGGGAGAGATAATTCTAAGCAAACCCTCCTGCTCAGCCTGAAGTCTGACATGGAGCTCAATCCCATGACCCTGAGATTGTGAACCAAGGCCAAAGTTAAAAATTAGATGCTTAACCAACTGAGCTACCCAGGTGCCCCTCCAACCCCCACCACGTTCACCTGTCTTATACTAACGCCATCTTCTGGTCTTCAAATACTTTACCACTTTTATCAAGGATGAAAACCTTGTCGTTTGTGTGTTCCAATGAATAGTTTGAAGGAAGGTGTTGTAAAAATGCCACTTATAGTGTAAATCTCATTCTTTAATGATAATAAAGGACTCTTTCTTTCTTTTAAGATACTTCAGGCATAATGAAGGCAAAACTTCTCAAATTGAAGGTATCTAGAAGTCTTTCACTCTTGTACCTAAAATCCTATCATTCAGAGGGTATCCAAGTATCAAGGTGGTTATGACTGCAAAGAACCAGGACAAGGTTTCTCAAATTCTCAGTTTCCCTGCATGTGGAACAGAGATATTGTCCCTCCATAAGTGAGTTTATGTCACAAAATTGTGGCATCTTGCATTTCTGATTGTTTTGCTTTCTTGCTTCTTTAGTCAAATTATATAGCTGATTGCATTTCTTCCTTGCAATGGGGCCTGAGGGATATGTGCATATAGGTATACACACACACACACACACACACACACACACACATAAAAACATATTATTTTAGTCCATCTGGGTGCTATAATAAAATGCCAGAGACTGGGTGGCTTATAAACAACAATTTAATGCTTATGGTTCTGGAGGCTGTCAGATTCAGTGTCAGATGAAGGCCTGTTTCCTTATAGCTGGTTGTCTTCTCATTGTATCCTTACATGGTGCAAGAGTAAGGGACTCTCTATGGTCTCTTTGATAAGGACTCTAATGCCATTCACTGGGGCTCCATCCTCATGACCTAGTCACCTCCCAAAGGCCCCACCCCCTAATGCCACCACCTTGGTTAGGTTTCAACATATGAATTTTGGAGGAAGGTGAACATTCTATCTATGTCATACATGCACTTAGATGCTCTTCTTTGCATGATTTATCACAGTTGTAGTTATACAGGGATTTATTTAAATATATGTCTAATGCCTGACTTTCTATCAAAATTTTAAGCTTTAAGTAAGCAGGAGGCATTCTTGTTCAGCTCTCTGTTGCATGTAAGCACCGACAAATATTTGTCTCTTCATTTTGCATTTAATTTTGGGTGTTAAGTGCCAAACATTTTTCTAGGCTCTGGGTAGTTGACCATTAAAAAAAAATAAACAAATAAAAGTCTCTGACTTACAGTGCTTCATTCCAGGGAGGGAAGACAGATGATCACACATCCCCTCCATTTACCAGCTGTATGATTTCAGGCAAATTATTCAACCTATCTGTGCCTCAACTTCCTTGTTTGCAAAATGAGAGATAATTCTCTCATGTTTTCTACCTCTTGTGAGCAGCTTTTGTTTTAGACCAAATTTTCAAGTATATCTGTGTTGCAAATAGTCTTGGAAGGTATAGCATCTTCCTTCAGTGTCAGGGTGGAATGGTTTCCTGGCAGTTTAACAAAGATAGCATCTCCTCTGAGGTAAAGTTTGGGCAGGTTTGACAGTAGCCTGACTATAATATTGGGGGTTTCATAAGCTTGGCTTCCTCAAAAATAATATGGGTCCACAGTGTGCACAGCATCCACGTGCCCCCATCCATGTCATGCTGTGGGGACTTGGGGATAGCAGGGGTAATACCCTATGAAGTTCATGCCACCTGCAGTGCTGGAAATATCAACATCCTTTGCTTCTGATCTGGGAGTCTCGAAGTTTCTGATAGCATCTGTATGTGGCAGGTTGAGTTGTTAGCTGAACAGCTGGGAAAAATCTCAGACTCTGTCTAATTCTTGACGATAATGTTAATTTTTAATTTCTAATGCTATGATGGTTAAAAGGAAAAATGCTCTTGTATTTGCTCTTATTTTGTCCAGAATATCCCTTCTTCCCACCCAGATATTTGCTCACTCATTCACTCTCCTCCTTTAGGTTTCTCCTTAGATATTACTTTCTCAGTGAGATCTATTGGATAGACTCCCCTACCTAAAATAACAGCTTCCTGCTAGATCAGTCAGGGTTCAAGCAGAGAAAAAGGTATAGCAGGAGATATGTATCAAATAATTTCTTGGGTACCTGGGTGGGTCAGTGGGTTAAGCCGCTGCCTGTGGCTCAGGTCATGATCTCAGGGTCCTGGGATAGAGTCCCGCATGGGGGTCTCTGCTCAGCAGGGAGCCTGCTTCCTTCTCTCTCTCTCTCTGCCTGCCTCTCCGTCTACTGGTGATCTCTCTCTGTCAAATAAATAAATAAAATCTTTAAAAAATAATTTCTTATAAGGAATTGACTTATGGAATTGTGAGACCTGGCTTGGTAAGTGTGAAATGGCAGACAGTCAGGTTGGGCTGGTGGGAACTCTCAGGCAGGAGCTGACACTGAAGTCCACAGGCAAAATTTCTTCTTCCTCCCGGAAGCTTCAGTTCTACTTTTCAGGTCTACCTAGACTATCAAGAATAGTCTTCCTTACTTCAAGTCAATGGATTATGGATTCTAATCATATCACAAAAGATCCTTCCAGGAATACCTAGATGTATGTTTGCTGAAATTATGGGAACTGTAGCCTAGACACGTTGACACATCAGACTTGAACAATCACATCTCCAAAACTCCCTATTCTCTATTTCTGTTTTATTTTTTGCTATGGAATATATCAGCATCTGATTCACTATTTTACTTATTTTGTTTGTTGTCTGTCTCTCCCACAGAAGTATAAACCCACAAAGAGAGATATTTCTGACTTCATTGTTGCATTCTTTGTATCTGCAGTGGTTTTTGACCAATGAATACTTGTTGAATGATCAAATGAATGAGGTGAAGTGCTTAGAACGGGTCTGGCTCATGGGAAGTATGAAGTCAGTGCCTGCTATTGGTCTAATAAGTGTGCACACAATACCAGTATGAATACTTTGTATTTATCAGTTTCAACATTTTTTCTCACTTCCTTTTTTTTTTGATCTCAGACAGCTTTTCAAAGGTGCTGTCCATGTTCCAACAGAAATCCTGTATTCCTTTCATGGCACGCCAGACCCTTCCTGCCATGCATGGTCTGCAGTATGTATGAAGGTCTCTCAAATGTATCAGTCCTTCCTCCTTGACAGGATTTCTTTATGTCCCTCAGTGCTCTGTACTGCACCTCCTATCTCTCCTCCTTTGCATGAGATGTTCTTCCCATCATGACTACTTCCCCTGACTTGGTACTCATCTGGTTTATTTAGTACTCTTGCTGCACTCAGTTCAAGTGTTGACTCTTGTTCAAGGTCCTTCCTGGTCCCCAAGACGGACCTTCCTTTTGTTCCCCCACTGTGTTACATACTTGGCTCTGTTCCAATACTCAGCCAATCCTACTACTCCATTGTGATGGTCTCCTCACTTATTACACAGTCAGACCCTTGAGGACAAGATCATATCATTTATCTCTTTCCCTGTAGAACATAGCACAGCTTCTGGCATAGAGAGATACCAGATAAATATATATGGGCCAAATGAGCACTGTTGAAGAAGGTTCCCAAATGGTGCATGAGCAGCTGCTTTGCTTAGCATTACTCAAGAACAGTACCTATTGACACAAAATAATGGAAAAACATTCCATGATCATGGATTGGAAGAACAGACATTGTTAAAATCTCTATACTAATCAACGCAATCTACACATTTAATGCAATCCTTATCAAAATACCATCAGCTTTTTTTCCACAGAGCTAGAAAAAACAATCTTAATATTTACATGGAGAAACTAAAGATACCAAATAGCCAAAGCAATCTCAAAAAAGAAAAGAAAAGCTAGAGGCGTCATGAATCTGGATTTCTTTTTTTTTTTAATATAATTTTTTATTTTTTATAAACATATATTTTTATCCCCAGGGGTACAGGTCTGTGAATCACCAGGTTTACACACTTCACAGCACTCACCAAAGCACATACCCTCCCCAATGTCCATAATCCCACCCCCTTCTCCCAACCCCCCTCCCCCCAGCAACGCTCAGTTTGTTTTGTGAGATTAAGAGTCACTTAAGGTTTGTCTCCCTCCCAATCCCATTTTCTTTCATTTATTCTTCTCGTACCCACTTAAGCCCCCATGTTGGATCACCACTTCCTCATATCAGGGAGATCATATGAAAGTTGTCTTTCTCTGCTTGACTTATTTCGCTAAGCATGATACGCTCTAGTTCCATCCATGTTGTCGCAAATGGCAAGATTTCATTTCTTTTGATGGCTGCATAGTATTCCATTGTGTATATATACCACATCTTCTTGATCCATTCATCTGTTGATGGACATCTAGGTTCTTTCCATAGTTTGGCTATTGTGGACATTGCTGCTATAAACATTCGGGTGCATGTGCCCCTTTGGAACACTATGTTTGTATCTTTAGGGTAAATACCCAGTAGTGCAATTGCTGGGTCATAGGGCAGTTCTATTTTCAACATTTTGAGGAACCTCCATGCTGTTTTCCAGAGTGGCTGCACCAGCTTGCATTCCCACCAACAGTGTAGGAGGGCTCCCCTTTCTCCGCATCCTCGCCAGCATCTGTCATTTCCTGACTTGTTGATTTTAGCCATTCTGACTGGTGTGAGGTGATATCTGGATGTCTTCTTTGCAGAAATGTCTGTTCATGTCCTCTGCCCATTTCTTGATTGGATTATTTGTTCTTTGGGTGTTGAGTTTGCTAAGTTCTTTATAGATTTTGGACACTAGTCCTTTATCTGATATGTCGTTTGCAAATATCTTCTCCCATTCTGTCAGTTGTCTTTTGATTTTGTTAACTGTTTCCTTTGCTGTGCAAAAGCTTTTGATCTTGATGAAATCCCAATAGTTCATTTTTGCCCTTGCTTCCCTTGCCTTTGGCGATGTTCCTAGGAAGATGTTGCTGCAGCTGGGGTCGAAGAGGTTGCTGCCTGTGTTCTCCTCAAGGATTTTGATGGATTCCTTTCGCACATTGAGGTCCTTCATCCATTTTGAGTCTATTTTCGTGTGTGGTGTAAGGAAATGGTCCAGTTTCATTTTTCTGCATGTGGCTGTCCAATTTTCCCAGCACCATTTATTGAAGAGGCTGTCTTTTTTCCATTGGACATTCTTTCCTGCTGGAAAGCTGGACCACTTTCTTACACCATATACAAGAATAAATTCAAAATTGATGAAAAACCTAAATGTAAGACAGGAAACCAACAAAATCCTAGAGGAGAACACAGGCAGTTACATCTTTGACCTCAGCCATAGCAACTTCTTATGAGATATGCGAGAGACAAGGTAGACAAAACCAAAAATGAACTCTTGGGGTTTCATCAAGATAAAAATCTTCTGCACAGCAAAGGAAACCAATTAACCAAACTAGAAGGCAGCATACAGAATGGGAGAAGATATTAGCAAATGACGTATTTGATAAAGAGTTAGTACCCAAAATCTATAAAGAACTTACCAAAGTCAACACCCCCAAACCAAATAATCTTGTTAAGAAATGGGCAGAGAACATGAATAGACATTTTTATAAAGAAGACATTGATCTTGGATACCAGCCCTTTATCTGTAGTATCATTTGCAAATATCTTCTCCTATTCCATGGATTGCCTCTTTATTTTGTTGATGTTTCCTTTGCTGCCCAGAAGCCTTTTATCTTAATGAAGTCCCAAAAGTTAATTTTCACTTTTGTTTCCCTTGTCTTTGGAGATGCGTCTTGAAAGAAGTTGCTGTGGCTGATGTCAAATTAGTTACTGCCTATATTCTCCTCTAGGATTTTGATGGATTCTTATCTCACATTGTGGTCTTTCACCAAAAAAACTTCTCAAGCTCAGCACCCCCCTACCCCCCAAAAAATAATCAAGTCAAAAAATGGGCAGAAGACTTGAACAGACACTTCTCCAAAGAAGACATACAAATGGCTAATAGACACATGTAAAAAGGTTTAACAACATTAGCCATCAGGGAAATTTAAATTGAAACCACACTAAGATACTACCTTACACAAGTTAGAATGGCAAAAATTGACAAAGCAAGAAAAAAAAATGTTGGAGAGGTTGTGGAGAAAGGGGAACTCTTTTACACTGTTGGTTGGAATGCTTGTTGGTACAGCCACTTTGGAAAACAGTGTGAAGTTTCCTCAAAATGTTAAAAATAAAGTTATCCTGTGGCCCAGCATAAATATTGGGTGTTTACCCAAAAGATACAGAGATAATGAAAAGAAGGGCCACATGCTCCCCAATATTCATAGCAGTAATGTACGCAGTAGCCAAACTGTTGAAGGAGCTGAGATGCCCTTCAACAGATGAACAGATAAAGAAGATATGGTTCATATATACAATGGAATATTACTCAGCCATCAGAAAGGATAAATACCCATTATATGCATCAATGTAGATGGAGCTGGAGGAGATTATACTAAGTGAAATAAGTCGAGCAGAGAAAGTCAATTATCATATGGTTTCACTTGTTTGTGGAACATAAGGAATAGCATGGAGGACATTAGGAGAAGGAAGGGAAAAATGAAAGGGGGCAGAAATCAGAGAGGGAGATGAACCATGAAAGACTATGGAATTTGGGAAACAGACTGAGGGTTTTAGAAGGGAGGGCGGTGGGATGATGGGTTAGCTCAGTGATGGGTATTAAGGAGAACACATATTGCATGGAGCACATTGGATGTTATATGCAAACAAGGAATCATGGAATACTACATCAAAAACTAATGATGGTTCAGTTGTGGTAGTTTATATGTTTCTAGGAATGCATCCATTTCTTCCAGATTGTCAAATTTATTGCCGTAGAGTTGCTCATAGTATGTTCTTATAATAGTATGTATTTCTTTGGTGTTAGTTGTGATCTCTCCTCTTTCATTCATGATTTTATTTATTTGGGTCCTTTCTCTTTTCTTTTTGATAAGTCGGGCCAGGGGCTTATCAATTTTATTAATTCTTTCAAAGAACCAGCTCCTAGTTTCGTTGATTTATTCTATTGTTTTTTTGGTTTCTATTTCATTGATTTCTGCTCTGATCTTTATGATTTCTCTTCTCCTGCTGGGCTTAGGGTTTCTTTCTTGTTCTTTCTCCAGCTCCTTTAGGTGTAGGGTTAGGTTGTGTACCTGAGACCTTTCTTGTTTCTTGAGAAAGGCTTGTACCGCTATATATTTTCCTCTCAGGACTGCCTTTGTTGTATCCCACAGATTTTGAACCGTTGTATTTTCATTATCATTTGTTTCCATGATTTTTTTCAATTCTTCTTTAATTTCCCGGTTGACCCATTCATTCTTTAGAAGGATACTATTTAGTCTCCATGTATTTGGGTTCTTTCCAAACTTCCTTTTGTGGTTGAGTTCTAGCTTTAGAGCATTGTGGTCTGAAAATATGCAGGGAATGATCCCAATCTTTTGATACCGGTTGAGTCCTGATTTAGGACCGAGGATGTGATCTATTCTGGAGAATGTTCCATGTGCACTAGAGAAGAATGTGTATTCTGTTGCTTTGGGATGAAATATTCTGAATATATCCGTGATGTCCATCTGGTCCAGTGTGTCGTTTAAGGCCTTTATTTCCTTGCTGATCTTTTGCTTGGATGACCTGCCCATTTCAAAATGGATGAAGGACCTCAATGTGCGAAAGGAATCCATCAAAATCCTTGAGGAGAACACAGGCAGCAACCTCTTCGACCTCTGCCGCAGCAATATCTTCCTAGGAACAACGCAAAAGGCAAGGGAAGCAAAGGAAAAAATGAACTATTGGGATTTCATCAAGATCAAAAGCTTTTGCACAGCAAAGGAAACAGTTAACAAAATCAAAAGACAACTGACAGAATGGGAGAAGATATTTGCAAACGACATATCAGATAAAGGACTAGTGTCCAGAATCTATAAAGAACTTAGCAAACTCAACACCCAAAGAACAAATAATCCAATCAAGAAATGGGCAGAGGACATGAACAGACATTTCTGCAAAGAAGACATCCAGATGGCCAACAGACACATGAAAAAGTGCTCCATATCACTCAGCATCAGGGAAATACAAATCAAAACCACAATGAGATATCACCTCACACCAGTCAGAATGGCTAAAATCAACAAGTCAGGGAATGACAGATGCTGGCGAGGATGCGGAGAAAGGGGAACCCTCCTACACTGTTGGTGGGAATGCAAGCTGGTGCAACCACTCTGGAAAACAGCATGGAGGTTCCTCAAAATGTTGAAAATAGAACTGCCCTATGACCCAGCAATTGCACTATTGGGTATTTACCCTAAAGATACAAACGTAGTGATCCAAAGGGGCACATGCACCCGAATGTTTATAGCAGCAATGTCTACAATAGCCAAACTATGGAAAGAACCTAGATGTCCATCAACAGATGAATGGATCAAGAAGATGTGGTATATATACACAATGGAATACTATGCAGCCATCAAAAGAAATGAAATCTTGCCATTTGCGACAACATGGATGGAACTAGAGCGTATCATGCTTAGCGAAATAAGTCAAGCGGAGAAAGACAACTATCATATGATCTCCCTGATATGAGGAAGTGGTGATGCAACATGGGGGCTTAAGTGGGTAGGAGAAGAATAAATGAAAGAAGATGGGATTGGGAGGGAGACAAACCATAATTGACTCTTAATCTCACAAAACAAACTGAGTGTTGCTAGGGGGAGGGGTTTAGGGAGAAGGGGGTGGGATTATGGACATTGGGGAGGGTATGTGCTTTGGTGAGTGCTGTGAAGTGTGTAAACCTGGTGATTCACAGACCTGTACCCCTGGGGATAAAAATATATGTTTATAAAAAATAAAAAATTAAAAAAAAAACGAATGATGTACTGTATGGTGACTAACAAAATAATAAAACAATTAAAAAAAGACATCAAAATAGCTAACAGACACATGAAAAGATGCTTAATATCATCATCATCAGGGAAATATAAATCAAAACCACTATAAGATACTACCTCACACCTATCAAAATGGTTAAAATTAACAACACAAGAAACAACAGGTGTTGGCAAGGATGTGGAAAAGGGGGAAACCTCTTGCACTATTAATTGGGAAAGCAAACTGGTACAGCCACTCTGGAAAACAGTATGGACATTCCTCAACAAGTTAAAAGTAGAGCTATACTACAATCCTCTAATTATAGTACTAGGTATTTACCCAAAGGATACAACAGTGTTGATTCACAGGGGCACATGCACCCTAATGTTTATAGCAGCACTACCAACAATAGCCAAATTATGGAAAAAGCCTAAATGTCCATCGACTGATGAATGAACAAATAAGTTGTGGTATAAATACACAATGGAATATTACTCAGTCATCAAAAAGAATGAAATATTGCTATTCACAACAACATGGACAGAGAATGTATTAGGCTAAACAAAATAAGTCAGTTAGAGAAAGACAAATACCATATGATTTCATTCATATGTAGAATTTAGGAAACAAAACAGATGGACATATGGAGGGAGGAAGAAAGAGGGAAACAAACCATAAGAGACTCCTTATTTTTTAAAAGATTTTATTTGTTTGATAGAAAGAGAGAGAGAGAGAGTAAGAGAGAGCATGAACAAGAGGGATCCCAAGGTGGGGTTTGATCCCAGGGTCTTGCAATCAGACTGGAGCCAAAGGACTAAGCCACCCAGGCACCTCTAAACTGTAAAAGACTCTTAATGATAGAGAACAAATGGAGGGCTGATGGAGGGAGATAGGTGGGGGATGGGCTAGATTGGTGATGGGGATTAAGGTGGGCACTTGTGATGAACATTGGCCATTATATGTAAGTGATGAACCTCTGAATTCTACTCCTGAAACCAGTATTTCACTGTATGTTAACTAAATAGAATTTAAATAAAAATTTGGAAAAATTTGGAAGAAAAAAAAAAAGAGCTCTTCCTCTTAATCTTCATCCTTCATGAGAAACACTCTGAGAGAGTTTCAAAAATACAATGCCTGGGCTTCAACACAGAAACTCTTATTAAGCTCATCCACTGTGAAGCTTAGGTGTTGGTGTTTTTCTTAAAAGGTTTTCAGATAGTTTTTTGTGTAGACAGAGGGGAAAGATAGAACCATAAGTATAACTCTTCTCCAAGTTAGTGTTTTGTTCTATATCTGGCAAAGGAACAGGGCTGCCCTTTCCCTTCCAATCTGAGGGCAGTTTGTTCCCTTCCAGCAGTTTTGGGCCTGAAATCCTTGCTCCTAAACAAGGACCACTCAAAGTTAATGGTGCACCTGTGTTTGTGGCCTTGAGAAACCTGGCCAGGAAAGAATTTACATTTTTAGCTTTCACTGAAAAGAATGTAATATATGATCATCAGAAGATGCTTCAAAGCTGATAAAATGATTCAGAATTCATCACTCCAGTTCACATTGTTCTTTGGGAGTAGCAAGGAGGGTGTAGGTGAGCGGGATTATGAAGGATTTAAGTGCAACGGGCCTGTCAGGAAACCTGAATTTCCTCCTGTCTGACAGCCTTTATCTCTACATGCTGGTTAAGAGAGAAGGCTCTAGGGTCAAAGGCCTGAATGTAAACCCCAGCTCAGGCATTTACTAACTCTGTAGCCCCAAAACTTACTGTGCCTCAGTTTCCTTATCTGTTACATAGGACCATAGCCCAACAACCTATGATCTTGAGGATTCAAGTAGGTGACCCTGAATAAAGCTGTTAGTACTATCCTCTACCCAGGCCTTCCTCAGGGGTCTAGGTGAAGCCGCATCATCCTTCATCTGTCCTGATTCAATGGACCCTTTTTAGCCCCCAACCACCTCAAAGCCATCTGGCACATGGCCCTACCCTGCTGCTTCTGGGCTCACTGTATTGATCAGGTTGTTCATCTGTTCCGTCATCTTCAGCGGCTCTTGGTAGCCCTGATTTCTCTGCCCTCCTTTCCAATCTCCAAAGACACAGCTGCCCAGACTGGAATTTGCTAAGGATGCACATCCCTATTCTCTCCCACACACTCTACATGCACCATTTTCCCATCCATTGAGCCATTTCTCCTTTTTCTTTCTTTCTTTTTTTGTTTTTGAATCCCTGCCATGTACTTTCAACTTTCCAGTATCACCCCCTTTGCTAGAAAGGCCCTCTGAGCATAGGAAACTTGTCTTCTCTGTAGTCCTGTAAATCTGAGCTCTATGAAGTTGGCCTTGTCTCCTCTAGTTAACTTCATTCTTTGACTCCAGCCTGCACTGCTGACTCTTTTGTGAACCCCAACCTTGCTTATGGTATGCTAATCTATGAAGAAAGAAGTCTCCCAACTTCAGTGGATGGGCTTTTTTCACTGGCCACAACCAACATGGGCCTCCATTAGTGAGTGTGGGGTCCCTAAACCCCAGTAGTGAGTGAGGGATCAGCTTCTTCCTTAGAGTGATTGTCACCTCCTGGGGCCTTTGTGCCCTCCACTGGGTCCTCCACATTTATTTGAGGTGACAGGACACATAGAAGAGATTGCTTAGGGCCCAGGCTTGAATGACGCCCACATCACATTTAACCACATTTCTCTGAACTCGGAGCTAGAGGCCCACCTAATTATGATGGAGGCAGGAGCATGTCATCTGCTTTTGCATGCAGGTGGCAAAGGAAATGGATATGGCAAATATGCATCAGCTCTGTCACTGTCACTATAACATGGTTTCACAGTTGACATTTCCAGTTGCTTTCCTAAGGCATGTTTGTGACCCTAGACTGTAGTTATTTGGGATGCAGCTATGGTGAATGTGTTCCCCCTGAAAATTCATATGTTGAAATCTTAATGCCCAATGTCATGGTATGAAGAAATGGGGCCTTGGGAAGGTCATTAGGTCATGAAGGTGGAGCCTCATGAATGGAATTAGTGCCCTTTAAAAATAGACCCCCAGGCTCCCCACACACAAAATACACCTCACAGAACTTTGTAGCCTCTCCTATTGTGTGAGGACACAACAAGATGTCTGCAACCATGACAGATCTTTCTCCAGACACTGGCTCTGCTGGCATCAGGATCCTAGACTTCTAGCCCTGAGAACTGTGACAAATAAATGTCTATTGTTTGTAAGTCCTCAGTCTTAGTTTTCTACTGTAGCAGAATGAATAAACTAAGATGATACTTTTTTTTTTTAAAGATTTTATTTATTTATTTGTCAAAGGGAGATGGAGAGAAAGAGAGCACAAGCAGGAGGATCAGCGGGTAGAGGGAGAAGCAGGTTCCCTGCTGAGTGGGGATCCTGACACAGCACTCGATCCCAGGACACTGGTATCATGACCTGAGCTGAAGGCAGACGCTTAACTGAATGAGCCACCCAGTCATTCCAAGACAGATGCTACCTTAAAACATGATTCACTGGTACTTTTTTGCGGAAGCAGAATTGTTAAGAAGTGAGATGTGATCAGCTGTTCTTCACTTTGGTCAACAGACACTGGGAAGGAAGAGAGAAGATGGATGGAGTGAATGAAGAGCTTTGCATTTTAATAACTAAGAGTGCTGGAATCTTTTCAAAATATACCCCCCCCACCAATTCCACACTTTATTTCTGAATGTGTCTTTCTCTTATAGCTAGTGTGAGAACACATCATGGAGATGTGTTGGAGTTGGAGTTGTGTCCCCCCAACCTCTAATACCTGTGAATATGAACTTACTTGGAAATAGTGTCTTTGTGGATATAATTGAGTTAAGATGAAGTCATGCTGGAGTGGCATGGTGTCCTAATCCAATAATTGGTGTCATTTTTGAACACAGTTGCACAGAGAGGAGAATACCATGTGATGACATAGACCTAGTCACAAAGAGGGCAGCCACACAAACACAGAGACAGAGACTACAGGGATACAGCCATGAGCCAAGGAACATGGAGGATCACCAGTGATACCTGTAGCTACAAGAGGCAAGAGGATTCTTATCCAGAGCCTTCAGAGGGAGGATGGCTTTGCTGACACCTTGACATCAAGCTTCCAGCCTCCATAACTGAGAGAATCAATTTCTGTTATTTTCAGTCCCCCTTGTTTGTAGTGCTTGGTTAAGGCAACCTCAGGAAACTGACAAGGGAGGTCGTGTCTGTTCTACTCTGCCACTGAAGCCTGCACAGTGCCTGGCTCATGGTCCTTAAGAGACATCTGAACCATGAAATTTGGGGACCATTCTATAGGGGCAAGGATTTTTCTTGCTCACTTTCAAGTCCCCCTTGCAGAAACCAGGGCATCCCTTGGCTCAGAGGTCTGGTTCAATCATGAGAAGTCTCTATTGCTTGCTGATTGATGTGGGCTAGGTAATGTAAGTGAAGGGGTGTGAAATAATTAGCCTCCTTCTCAGGGTGCTCACAGGTCTGAGACCAGTCTTTTTTGGATGTCTGAGAGAGTGTGGGGTGTGTTAACGGTGCCTTTTTATTCTGTATTTCTTTCAACTTTATTGAGGAATAATTGACAATTGTAATTGTAAACATTTATTCTGTATATTTAATGTTTTGACATCTTTGGGCTTTGTTAACCCTGGAGGGACTGCCCTGCCTAGGGCTAGCTGATTCCTTGAGGTAGTTGGCCTGTGAGTTCACCTATGTGCAAACCAATCTGCCCACAGCTCAAACCTCAACCACCTGCCTTGTCAGCTTTGCACTCCAGGTTACTCTTCCTTGCCCTAATCAACTCTGGGTCAGGTGCCAGACTGCTACGGACAGCCCCTTGGCCTCAGAGCCCACTGAAATTATTCACACTAGCCAATCCTATGCCTGCACCCCCCTCGCTGGTCTGTCTGTCCTGTGGAAACCACAACAAAGTCTCCGTTCATAGCACTCCCAGCCCTTCTGCCTCCTGACTGTCCTGGTGCTTCCCCATGTGGCCCTGTGTGGCATGGTATGAGACTGAGTAAAGTTTCTCCTTCCCAACATTCTATTTCTATGCCTACAAGCTTCACAATATCTGATGAGAAAACTCCTGGGTACCTACTAAAAAAAGGGTTTGGGAACTGCTTGGAATCCAAAGAGATTGCAGCAGAAGGGAGGGGCTGTGGTGAGGAAGGGGTTGTGGGGATGACAGGGATTGTGTTTTAGAGGACAGGGCAGTGATGAAAGAGGAGAGTCAGAGACTGCTGGGCTACCGGGCATTCTCCAGGCCCAGCCTGGGTTGCAGACCCGCAGGCTGATTTGACAGATGACTGCTGTGAGCCCCTGCTTCTCCATGAGTGGTGAAAAGGACCCTCTGCCCAATAAAGGGTGGGTGGATGGGGGCTGAGAAGCCAGGGTCTCTGTCCACAAGCAGGCTTCAGAGAAAAATGTGGAGGCTGACAGATGACTTTAGAGAGGAAAACAGGCCACATCTTTAGAGAGGAACAGAAAACCAGTTTAGGCTTCAGAAGTAGCTTGGTGTCCAAAGAAAGTATTTTCAGGGGACCACGTGCTGCTAGAGAATGGCAACCTGTCCTCCTGCAGGCTCTGAGCCCTCCCTTCTGAGGCCACGATAAAAGGATGGGCTTGACACCCTCCATCAATTCCCCTTTATCTCTTCTCCTCCTGAGGAAGGATAATCCTCTGTTTTGCAGTCTCTCCCCATCCAGCATGAAGCATCCATTGATTTTTGTAGTTGTTTCTGCTAGCTGATATAGGTGTTAAAGGAGAATGACCCACAAGTCTGAAGTCGACCTTGAGAGAGCCCTGTCACTTCTGAGAGGGACGACTTTTTGTTGTTTCTTTTTTTAAAGGGCCAGGTCCCATAGTCTATAGTACACAGGTGCTCTTTGAGGGCTACATTGTTATTCTGATTTAATCCTTTTATTCTTTCCTGTCACCCCCCAGATGAAACCCTTTTCCTGGTTGGTTAATAATCTGATGGCACCATGACACCACGGATTACTTATAAGCCATTAGGAGAAAAAAGACATGGACATAACAGCATCAAAAGGTCAAATCATAGCATCATGATTCAGAGTAACTATTATCTAGGCATTTTGTGCCGCACAAAACCCTTCCACCTCTTCCTACTTCAATATCTACATGGAATCACAGTTTTACATGTTAGGAATCTGAGACCCAGAGGACATCTTTCATTCATTCATTTGTTCATTCAGCAAACATTCACCAAGCACCCCTGTACTAGTCTAGGTGCCAGGGATCCACTGTGACCAAAAGAGATAAGCTCTCTGCCTTTCTGGCATATATTCAAACATGAAAATGGGCTTGGCTTAAATGCAGGTTTCCTTCTCAGTGCAAGAGGTGACTTTCCAAGGCTATGTGGAGTGGAGCTTTTCCACTTACTAGCTGTGAGATTGTGGGACAATTCCTGAACTTACTTGAGTCTCCATGTACACATTTGTAAAATAGAGATCATGATTGTACCTGCTTCGTGGGTTGCTGGGAAGTTTAGAGAGTATGGAGATGCCTGGCCCAGAATCTGGGCTGCACACAGGTCAGTTGTCACGACTGTGCTTCAACAGCTATGCAGGTCTGGAACTGGGAAAGATCTCTTCCCCCTTGAGAAAGGGAGGAGAGAAGCTCCTGGGAGTGGGGTTTCCTTGACCTGGGCATTGGGACTAGTTTCTATTCTTGAGAAACTATGTATCCCATCTGTTAGAAGAGACTCAACTGAAGCCCACGTGCTATGTAATGACCTCATTTCTTCACTAGAATTTATTCTAAAGCCTGTGAGCTTTAATCAACATATATGGAAAGTCTCAGTAAGATTCATAAAGAAGAGAAGCTAAATAATATGTGCAAAAATGCAAATAAATATGAAATCAGGTTCATTTCTTTTGTAAACCTTCCTCTGCAGTGACAAAGAGGAGCTCTGAAATTAGGAGGAGTGTAAAGGTTTGAATACTGGCTCCATTGCATATAGTTGCGTGCCTCACATAAATGCAGCAAACTGTCCTGACCTTAGTTCTTGTCCATGAGTTGGGAAGAACAACTCTTGCATTATGGAGTCTGTGGGTCTTAAGAGAGGTAACACTTGTAAACTGTCCTGACCTTAGTTCTTGTCCATGAGTTGGGAAGAACAATTCTTGCATTATGGAGTCTGTGGGTCTTAAGAGAGGTAACACTTGTAAAATGCTTAGCATGGTGCCTAGCCAACAAAAATGAGCTGAAAAAATAAAATAAATGCACCAAAACTGGTTCCTTCTTGCTTACTCATTTTGGTTATTGCATGGTGGGGAAGGAAGGGCATTGCTTTGGTTTCCCAGAGTCTTGTGTCCAGCCAGGGGTCTGTTTTTCCATCAGATGCTGCCCAGAGGCTAGCCCATTGTGCATTCAGGGTTTCTATTGTATCTCTTAGAAAACCACTGTTTCAGAGGTACAGGTCCATGATTCATCAGACTTACACAATTCACATCACTCATAATAACACATAGTCTTGCCAATGTCTATCGCCCAGCTATCCCATCCCTCCCAAACCCTCACCTCCAACAACCCTCGGTTTGTTTCCTGAGATAGAGTCTCTTACAGTTTCTTTCCCTCTCTGGTTTCATCTCGTTTCATTTTTCCCTCCCTCTCCTTATGATCCTGTCTTGTATCTCAAATTCCTCATATTGGTGAGATCATATGATAATTATCTTTCTGATCAACTTATTTTGGTTGGCATAATACCCTCTTGTTCCATCCACATTGTTGCAAATGGCGAGATTGTTGGTTTTTGATGGCTGCATAATATTCCATTGTGTATATATGTATATATATACACACATACGTGTGTGTGTGTGTGTATCAATCACACTTTCTCACATTTTCTTTTTCTATTCATCTGTTGATGGACATCTAGGGTCTTTCCATAGTTTGGCTGTTGTAGACATTGCTGCCATAAACATTCGGGTGCACATGGCCCTTGTTTTCATTACCTCTGTATCTTTAGGGTAAATACCCAGTGGTGCAATTTTGGGTCATAGGGTAGCTCTATTTTCAACTTTTTGAGGAACCTCCATACTGTTTCCCAGAGTGGTTGCACCAGCTTGCATTCCCACCAACAGTGTAGGACGGTTCCCCTTTTATCGCATCCTCACCAGCACCTGTTGTTTCCTGACTTGCTAATTTTAGCCATTCTGACTGGTGTGAAGTGATATCTCATTGTGGTTCTGATTTGTATTTCTCTGATGCTGAGTGATTTTGAACACTTTTTTATGTGTCTGTTGGCCATCTGGATGTCTTCTTTGCAGAAATGTCTGTTTATGTTCTCTACCTATTTCTTGATTGGGTTATTTGTTCTTTGGGTGTTGAGTTTGAGAGGTTCTTTATAGATTTTGGATACTAGCCCTATATCTGATATGTCTTTTGCAAATACCTTCTTCCATTCTGTCAGTTGTCTTTTGGTTTTGTCGACTGAGCAAAAAATACATTATATGTTTAAAAAAAAAAAAGAGAGAGAGAGAAAAAAAAAGAAAAGAAAACCAATGTTGTTACCAGCCTGGGTGTTTTTACCTTTCTTGCAGCTTAGAGGTATTCCTGAAAGCTGCTTCAAATATTTCTAATTTTCTAGGAAGCCTGCTAGGTATATTATGGGTAGGCTAAACAAAAATCTAGGAAATATGACACATTTCTTATCATGTCATCCCTTGGTTTAAAGTTCTTTAAGGCTCTGCATTTCCTTTGGAGTAAACGCAGTCTTTACAATGTCTGACACAGTCCTCTACCACATCTCCTTCAGCAACCTCTCTGGGTCATCTACAACACTGTTCTTGGATTCTGTTCAGCTGCACTGAGCCTGGCTGTCCCCCTGGTACACTTTTCTGTTCTCATCTTTGCTTAGAATGCTCATTTCCCCTGACACCCTGTAGCTCACTGTTCATTCCTTTGACTAGCACTTTCTCTATGAATCTTGTATTGGTGAGACTACCTTAAGTTATAGCTTACCCTCCTCACGTTCACCACCTCTTTGCATATCTCCATGGATATTGCTCTTATGTTGTGTTTCTAATAATTCTTATCATATTATAATACACAATATAATTTACTTACTATTTTCTTGTAAAATTGTGTTGATGTTACTTTCCCAGTAGAATTGATGTTACTCAAGGACCTGGAATTTTTTTTTTTCCTTAACATTTTGTTCACTGTCTTATTCCACATACCCCAAACAATGCCTGTCACAAAGCAGGCACTCACTATATACATGATTGTTAAATGAATATATAAATAAATATATAAATATATAAATGGGATTTTATTGACTCATTATGATTTTATTTCTTGAAAGAAACTCTTTTTTATTAAAGACTTTATTTATTTATTTGACAGAAATTATAAGTAGACAGAGAGGCAGGCAGAGAGAGAGGGGAAAGCAGGCTCCCCATTGAGCAGAGAGCCCAATGTGGTGCTTGATCCCAGGACCTTGAGATCATGACTCTAGCTGAAAGCAGAGGCTTAACCCACTGAGTCACCCAGGCCCCCCAAAAGAAACTCTTTTTTTAAAGAGTTATTTATTTCAGAGAGAGAGAGAGAGAGAGAGCATGAGTGGATAAGACAGGGGTAGAGGGAGAGAGAATTTCAAGGAGACTGTGCTGAGTGCAGAGGTCAACCTGGGGCTCAAGCTCACGACCTTGAGATCATGACCTGAGTCTGATGCTCAACACCTGTGCCACCCAGGCATCCCTCTCTTGAAAGAAACTCTTACTGGAAATTTTCAATGTTACATGTGGAAATTAATTGTTACTTAATAAATCTAGTTTGCTTAGTAGACACTGATTTTTAGAAGTTTCCAGAGATAGGCAAGAAATCAGCAGCACAAAGATGGAGACTGTGGTTGGCAAACACATTCTGGAATTTAGGTATTCAGACAGCAAATCCCAGAGCTAAGCTGAAGATATGTAATGCTGATGGCTGTAATATAAGGCATGTGCAGGAACTGTGTAAATTATACATCTTGAAATAGAGTGAAAATCATAGTAATAGCCAACATTTATTCAGTGGTGACTATGTGTCAGATTCTGTGCTGAGATCTTTATATGCATTATCTCATTTAATATTCACATCATAATGAGGTAGATACTAGTGATATTCCTTTTTAAAAAAGATTTCATTTCATTTATTTATTTGAGAGAGAGAGAGAGATAGAGCATGAGCAGGGGAAGAGTCAGAGGGAGAGGAAGAGGGAGAAATAGACTCTCCGTGGAACAGGGACCCTGACACAGAGCTTGATTCCAGGACCCCAGTGGGACCATGACCTGAGCCAAAGGCAGACACTTAACCAACTGAGCCACTCAAGTACCCCATACTATAATATTATTATATTACTAATCTGCCTATTTTATAAATACGCATCTAAAGCCCAGAGAAGCTAGCTTTCTAAACTAAGGTCACACAGCTTCTAAATGATAGGGTGGGACATTCACATTGAAAATATGTCTAGGTATGGGTGGTTGGTGCAGTTTGTTGAGTGTCTGACTCTTGGTTTCAGCGCAGGTCATAACCCTAGGGTACTGGGATCAAGCTCTGCACTTGGTGTAGAGTCCGCTTGGAATTCTTTCTCCTCTGACCTTCCTCTCTGTCCTCTCTCTCTCAAATAAATGAATGAATCTTAAAAAAAAAAAAAAAGAAGAAGAAAATACGTCTGTCTGATTTAGGAACCAAACCACACAAGGATGAGTCAAGTCATTATAGCACCAATCAGAAGCCAAACTCAAAGGGCTGAAGCTGAAAGGTGTCAGAAATGGAAGTATCGATTCACAGAGAGCAAAGTGCAGAATGTTCTTGAAGATGCTGAGCAACATCTGTGAATTTTCTCCTTTTTCCTTTCATACACATTTTGACATCCTCTTTGGATGTAATGTTGACCTTCAAAGCAGCAATTCTCCATGCAGTGGCTGGGGAAAAGGTTTTATAAATCATGACATTTGTTTTGTTTGTTTCCTTCATTTATTCTACAGACATTTAACCCATGTGCTAGTTGTGCTAGGATCCAATTTTGTACTGGGATTACAGATTTAAGCAGAGCTCACAGTCTGTGTAGGAGACCAACATCTACAAAATGTAGTTAAAAAAAAAAAAGAGAGATTTATTTATTTATTTTAGCAAAGCAGGGGAGGAACAGAGGCAGAGGGAGAGAGAGAATCTCAAGCAGATTCCCTGCTGAGCATGGAGCCTAACACAGGGCTCAAGCTCATGACTCTGAGATCATGACCTGAGCTGAAACCAAGAGTTGGATGCTCAACCGACTGAACCACCCAGGTGCCCCACAAAATGAGTTCTTTATGAGAATGAAAACTTGGTCTGCTTGAGAGAGTAAAAGATGACTTCCTGGAGGAGGTAACCATTGAGATGGTTCTTAGAAAAGAAGAGGAAGTTTTCCAGTGCCTAAGGGGTGGAGAGGAAAGAATTCCAGGCACAGAAAATTACACTTCTTATTATTCTTTTCCCAAACACAAGCTGTTATCTTCCATCCACTTCAAAATGCTTGGATATTTGCTAAATATGTTTCTTGCCAGAGGCAATGCAGATTTGCAAAGGACAGCACTGATTGATTGGGTCTCATGTTCTCAGCAATCAGGAAAAGTGTGGCATCGATAATATTTTATTCAGACTTCCAAAACACATGCTAACCACATGCTCCCTCTCCCCAGCTCCAACCCCTGCGGGGAGGCAGCCTGATTCTCATATTTCCCTGACTTGCTTTTGCCTTGGGAATCTAGGATTCAGTAGGTGACTTTGCTTCTCTGACATACTCGTCCATGAGCTGCTTTTTCTATCTATTCCAGCTGATGCCCTTCTCGACTTTGGCAGGTGTCCAAGCCTCATTGTTTTCCTTGCATGGGGAGGCTGAGCATTGCTCTGTAAATTATGCACCAGCCCCACAATGTTTGGGGAGCCTGTGGGCCCATTTTGTCTATATGGAGGTAAATTATTTAGCAATGGTGGCACAAATGATTCAGAGGTGATGGTGTGAAGCCTGGTTTTGGAGCAGACTGTCTTGGGAAATGTGATTGACCCTGTCATGCAGTGGACACAGCTTCCAGGCAGAAGTGGACACATTTTACCTGTTTTCTGACTCCTGTGGGTTTGATGCCCTGGCCTGTCTTCAGATAGTGTCCCACATTCATAATCATTACACTTTAAAATCTATGATCTCATTTGGTACATGCCTCACCTCTGCAGGTGCAGAGATTTAAAATAATGTGGTCTAGTGAAACAAGCTGTGTCTGGACAGACTTGAGTATGTGTCCTACAGTTTTCTTTCCTGTAACTTAGGGGTAATAAAAGCAATTGTGAATGGACCATCTTTCCATTTGAATATTTCATGGAAATCATACAACCAAGCCAGACTCCTCACTCTCCTACTCACCCCACTCACTGGAGCAGTACTCCCAACTGGAGATGTGAGACCTTCCCTCCTCAATTACTTAGGACTAAGTCCTAAAAGTCACATTTGATTTGCCTCTCTCCGCAGCCCCTTGGCTAATTTATTTACTAGTCCTATCTGTTCTATCTCAGAAATGCATACCCAGTGGAGTTATTCTCACCAGCCATGCTGCCAACCCCCAATGAAGACTCCATTCATTCAGGTGTGTACTGAGAAGCCTCCTTGCTCTTCTTCCTGCAGCTGCCATCATGACTCCATCCTCATGTCACTTCCATCCAATAGGCAGAAAGCTCTTTCAGAACTAAAAGAAGGAAATCTGGCTGTTTGTGATGACATGGATGAACCTCAAGGTCATTAGTGAAGTGTAATGAGCTAGCCACAGAAGGAAAAGGAAAAATACTTCATGATTTCACTTATTCAAGGTGCCTAATATAGTCAAACTCATGCAAGTGAAGAGTGGAAATGTGGTTGCCAGGGGCTTGGAAGGGAATATGTGAATTCTTAATTAAAAGATATAAAGTTTCACTTGCGAAGGCTAAGTACATGGTAGACTTCTACTCTATAACTTTATGTATATTGATAGCAATACTGTACTGTGTTTAAAAGTCTATTAAGAGGGTAAATCTCATGTTAAGTCTTCTTATGAAAATTTAAAAAAGAAAACTAAATAAAATTGAATAAATTAAATATATCAATCCCCTGCTAAATAACCCTTTGATGGTGTCCCATTATTATTATTATTATTATTAACATTCCAAGTATCTTTATTTATTTTTTTATATAATTTTTTATTTTTTATAAAGCACATACCCTCCCCAATGTCCATAATCCCACCCCCTTCTCCCAAACCCCCTCCCCCCAGCAACCCTCAGTTTGTTTTGTGAGATTAAGAGTCACTTATGGTTTCTCTCCCTCCCAATCCCATCTTGTTTCATTGATTCTTCTCCTACCCACTTAAGCCCCCATGTTGCATCACCACTTCCTCATATCAGGGAGATCATATGATAGTTGTCTTTCTCCGCTTGACTTATTTCGCTAAGCATGATACACTCTAGTTCCATCCATGTTGTCGCAAATGGCAAGATTTCATTTCTTTTGATGGCTGCATAGTATTCCATTGTGTATATATACC
Organism: Mustela putorius furo; assembly: GCF_011764305.1. Taxonomy (NCBI): domain Eukaryota; kingdom Metazoa; phylum Chordata; class Mammalia; order Carnivora; family Mustelidae; genus Mustela; species Mustela putorius. The sequence continues at coordinate 20,296,935 of NW_025421273.1, forward strand.
ACATCTTCTTGATCCATTCACCTGTTGATGGACATCTAGGTTCTTTCCATAGTTTGGCTATTGTGGACATTGCTGCTATAAACATTCGGGTGCACGTGCCCCTTTGGATCACTACGTTTGTATCTTTAGGGTAAATACCCAATAGTGCAATTGCTGGGTCATAGGGCAGTTCTATTTTCAACATTTTGAGGAACCTCCATGCTGTTTTCCAGAGTGGCTGCACCAGCTTGCATTCCCACCAACAGTGTAGGAGGGTTCCCCTTTCTCCGCATCCTCGCCAGCATCTGTCATTTCCTGACTTGTTGATTTTAGCCATTCTGACTGGTGTGAGGTGATATCTCATTGTGGTTTTGATTTGTATTTCCCTGATGCCGAGTGATATGGAGCACTTTTTCATGTGTCTGTTGGCCATCTGGATGTCTTCTTTGCAGAAATGTCTGTTCATGTCCTCTGCCCATTTCTTGATTGGATTATTTGTTCTTTGGGTGTTGAGTTTGCTAAGTTCTTTATAGATTCTGGACACTAGTCTTTTATCTGATATGTCGTTTGCAAATATCTTCTCCCATTCTGTCAGTTGTCTTTTGATTTTGTTAACTGTTTCCTTTGCTGTGCAAAAGCTTTTGATCTTGATGAAATCCCAATAGTTCATTTTTGCCCTTGCTTCCCTTGCCTTTGGCGTTGTTCCTAGGAAGATGTTGCTGCGGCTGAGGTCGAAGAGGTTGCTGCCTGTGTTCTCCTCAAGGATTTTGATGGATTCCTTTCGCACATTGAGGTATTATTATTATTTTTAATTTAGATTCGGATAGCTAATATATAGTACATCATTAGTTTCAGATGTAGTTCAATAATTTGTAAGTTGCACATAACACCCAGTGCTCATCACCTCATGTGCCCTCCTTAAAGCCCATCACCCATATACTCCATCCCCCAACCTGCTCCTCTCCAGCAACCCTCAGTTTGTTTCTTAGAGTTAAGAGTCTCTCATAGTTTTTCTTTGTCTCTGATAACTTCCCATTCAGTTTTCCTTCCATTCCCCTTTCTCTGCCCTGTTTCTTGTATTCCACATATGAATGAAACCATATGATAATTGTCTTTCTCTGATTGGCCTATTTTTTTCACCATAATACCCTCCAGTTCTACCCATGATGATGTAAATGGTAAGTATTCATCCTTTCTGATGGCTGAGTAATATTCCAATATGTATATATACCACTTCTTCATTCATCTGTATGTGGATATCTCAGCTTTTTCCACAGTTTGGCTATTGTGGACATTGCTGCTATAAACATTGGGATGTAGGTGCCCTTTTGTATCACTATGCTGTTGAATCTTTGGGTTAAATACTTACTAGTGCAATTGCTTTCCATTACCTATAGTTTTTACATGGCTTGGCTCAGGTAAGCTTTTCCCTCCTCAACATTGATGGCACTGGCCTTGGGATTCTAGAACTTTCAAAACACATTCTTACTTGAGGACTTTTGCTTTTTCTGGCTTTTCTGCCTGGGCTTAGCCTCCTTGGACTTGGTTGGCCTCATTTCAACATTCTGGTGAAATGTTAATTCCTGGTGGGGCATCCCTGACAACCCATTAACACTGTTTTATCTTCTTCATGTTGCTCAACCTTACCTTCAGTGAGGATACTGAGCTGCTCACTGGCTTACTTGCCATCCCCTCCACTAGGAAGGGTACTCTTTGAAGGAACAAACCTTGTAGTCTTACTCAATGTGGTAGGCTTACCAGATACAACACAAGACATCTAGTTAAATCTGAATTTCAGATAAACAATGAAATTTTCATTGTACATTGTACATCAACAATGTACATTTTTATTACAAAAACTAACAGCATACAACATATTTACACAGAAAAAGTTTTTGTTCTCATATTATTATTTGCTAAATATGCTAGTCCTAGGCCCAAGGCCTGTCCAAAGCCCAGCACCTTCATACATTTTTGTTGAAAAAAAAAAATAAAAAGAAGAAAGACATAGTAAGAAAAACAGCCATAAAATAAAGCCTGCAGACTGAACTCCTTGTACCTTTTGCCTTTGTACTCCTAGCACCTTGCCAATGCTGGACCAATGGTGCAAAGTAAGAATGTGCTAAGTAAATGGGAAGGGATGGGGTGTCAAGGAGTCCTCCATGTCAGATGGCCAGTTTCATCTTGCAGTTGGAAAACAGTAGCAGAGAGCAGGAGCATTTTCCAGTCAAACAGTGAGGGTGATTTTAGCTAAATAAAGCTGAAAGCAGCTTCTGGAAGGGGGCTTACCTTAAAAACAAACAAACAAACAAACAAACAAACAAAACTTCTTGCCTCGTTCATAAAAGAAGATGTGTAATGATGGTCTAGGCCCTGGGTGATGGGATGGGATGGTGACTTGGAGACCAGGCTTTAATATTTCTTCTCCACAAGCCTCTAGAACCACTTCTAACTTCAAATTCACCGCGTGGTTCTAAGATGGCTTCCAAAAAAAGCCAGTGGATGGAAGCTGGGCATCGTGTCCACATTCTAGGCAGGCAGCTGGCACGAGCAGACAAGGACAAAAGATCGTTCATCCCATCCCTCTAAGAAACCTTCCTGTGAGCCTCTCATAAATAACCTCTTGTGTCTCATTGGTCAGGACTTTATCTCATGACTCCTCCCAGCTGTAAAGGAACTGGAAATATTGTTTTGATTTCAGGTGGTCTTATGTACTTTGCTAAAAAGGAGCTGTGCGTGTGTGTATAATTTTTTTTTTAAGATTTTATTTATTTGACAGAGAGAGATAGCAAGTCGGTAGAGCACCAGGCAGAGAGAGGGGGAAATGAGCTCCCCACCAAGCAGAGAGCCCAATTCAGGGCTTGATCCCAGCTTGATCCCAGGACCCTGAGATCATGACTTGAGCCAAAGGCAGAGGCTTAACCCATTGATCCATCCAGGCCCCCCAAGGTGGTCTGTTCTTAAGAGAAGAGAAGAATGATCCAGGAGAGCAATAAACAACCTCTGCCATAGGTAGAGAGAGGCAGACAGATTCCCAGTGTGTCCTCAGTCTTCTGTACCATGTGCTACTCATATGGACTTATAAGTGTGGAGACAGAACTGGACTGAGACTTTTATCCATGTGTCCCAGAGACTCCTCAGATCCTTTGGCTGCTGGGCCTTCTGTAGCATTGACCAGTGTTTGAATAGTGGGGGTCAGAACTTGGAGTGTGGACCTTTGTGTTAATCTGAGACCATCTGTGTTGAAGAGATCACAGTGTATTCATAGTCTAAAGGACACTGTGGAGACCCAGAAGTGGTTTATACTGCTGGAATTAAAATACAGAGACAGAACTAGGGATGAGATGGTGATAGGGAGTCAGAAAAAAGTCAAGGAGTGTGTCTGATCCATTGTTCCAGGATCCCAATAGATCTCAACATACTGAAGTAACACTAGGAGCATAATGAGGCAGAATTGAACAAGAATCAAATGGCCTACACTTGAGTCCAAGAGAAAAACAAGATAGACTGATGTGATTCAATACTAGCAGGATAAAAAACCACTGAGGTCCTTTCATTGGTAGAAATATGACCCATGCTGGAGTAGGGAGATACTTTGTTCATGCTCTATTGTCAATAGGAGCACAGTACTGAGGTGAGGGAGGTGACAGCCATGCTCCATTGTGCACAAGTTAGACCACACCTGGAATATGGCTTTTGGTTCTGGGCTTTCCACTTCAAAGGAAAATGACAGACCAGAGTTTTAGAAGAAGAGCTACCAACCTGCCTCTCTGCTTAACATTTTTATCAATCACTTGGGTCATGCCTGTTTATCAAATTTCCGGATTACTCTAGTTTGACAGGCAGCAAATACAGTGACTGACAGAATCCATCAAGAAGAACAATGAGGCAAAGTCAACCTATGAAATTGAAAATTGATTAAGGTAAAGTCCTGAATCTTGGTCAATCAGCTGGTCAAGGGGATGAAGGAGACAGGGCACATCAAGATGCCATTGTGTGTGTGTGTGTGTGTTTGCACGTGTGTGTGCATGTGTGCAAGTGTCACTAAGTGGTGAACTGCCAAGAGGCCTCTGCCTGGGACTGACCGTCATGACTTTTCCTCAGCCCAGGAGTTTGACCTCGGCTTTGGGAAATCATGCTCCAAATGTTCCAGAGCCTACTGACCTTGAGGAGAACAACTAATGCTAACAATGCTTACAGAAGACCAAGGAAAAATAAAAACTGATGCCAAATGTACTGATCTTTAACATCAAATATCCTTTTTCTTGCAGAAAAACAACATGGCCAACTAAATACAACTCCTAAGGCCTTATGAGGGAGATGGAATGGAAAGAGGGATGTGAGTAGTGTGATTTGAATACTCAGTGATGTCAAGTTGAAGGAGCCTAATGCATGCTTCTTTCTAATGTGGATGTTCCCACACCAGAAACAACTAGATAACCCCTAGATATGTCAGGATGCAAGCAACTTTTATAGGCCTTGGAAATCATTTTGACTCTTTAAGATGATTTTGTGAGTTCTGTTTTGTTCTTTTACTTATATTTTCTACAGCTCTTAGAAAACAACCTTATTTCCTTTTTCCCCTAGAGCTGGGGTGCATCAGCTTACCCTTTCCTTTGCTCTGAGGTTCCAGGGTGGCATGGAAAGAGGGGGTGACCCAGAAGGATTAATACTTCATCACTGTCTACCCCTAGAAAGCTTAAAGTCACTGTCCCCCAGGCATTTCTCTGGAAGGAAGGAACATTCCTTGCTCTCCAAATCTGCTATCCTTTAAGGGTAGGCCACCATATATCTTTAATCAGTGTTCTGCCCTGGTCTAGCCTCCTAGGTAAGCATGTAAACAATCCCAATGCACTGGCTTTGACTCTTCCCCATGCCTACCTTTCCCAGTGGATTACCATATGCATTCATTTACATGTCCGAATAGATTCCTCCTTCCATCCTCTATTTATTGATGTTCTTGTCACATATCCCCTAGGAACTCATTGTATCAGTTAAGATCTCAGTGAGAAACAGATGGCACACTCACATTAGGGTAATTTGAGAAGAATTTTATGAAAGACTATTTACAAAGCTGAAAGCAGGGTTTAGGGAAAGCACAAAGTCTAATGCTACAGGGCTATGAAATCTAGTTGCCATTGTAAGAGTGAAGGTATGGGGAGAAGGGAAAGAGAATCAGGAGTCAGGGGATCTGTGTGGAATGAAGCTCACAGCAGGACCTCTGACCTTGGACATAACCAGCATGGCAGTCCCATAGCAATAGTAATAAATGCTACACTCCTGATTGCCTCTCTCCTTTCAAACTCCTATTGTTGTGCAACACTAGCCAGTTGTAAGTCAGTGGGCAAGGGAGCCTGTTGGTGTTGTCTAAGAAGTTCAGCTTCTGAGGGTATGGTAGAGTAGATAAAGGTAGAGTATGGGTTCGGACGGCAACCAGAAGAATCTAGTAAAACCACTGAAGGCTAGACTTTGTGGTCAACATCTTTATCTTCTTGCTGTCTCACCTTCATATAGTAGGTTTATAGCAGTTCACTTGATTATGAGTTTCTCTCAGTAAGAGGCTAACCTTTGACTCTTACATTTTGCATCCAGCACAGCCCAAAAGATGATTCATAGATGTTTATGGGATGTTTGGTGAGTGAGTGAGTGAATGAATGAATGAATAGAATGAAGTGATCTCAATGTGAATATGTCCTTATTTTTTCCTCACTACAGTACTTTCTGCAGGCAGCCACTTCCTTGTCTCACCTGTGGGCCCCTAGGACCAGTTCCTGTTACTGAATTTCTGTATCACTTTCCTGTACCTAGACTGACCTCTGAATGAGGTCTTGGGAGGCTTTGTTTCATCAGAGGAGTGTCGTCAAAGAGCTCTTGCATGGGACACAGCTTCTGTTCTTGGGATGCCTCACTTTCCAGCTGATAGGACTTCTGCAACAGGTACTTAGTTCTTGTCCTTCTTCAAGGTTCCTGAAGGAAATCATCTCTGTTCACTTTAGGCAGATAGGATCACATTCTCCCTGATACGCTCCCATTAGATGAACTTTTAAACATCCAGTTTTTCATTTTTCATATTCTAGGCTCTGTACTAAAACCTGAGAATGTTCAGGTGGATAAGAGATAGTTGGACACAAGGGGCAAAGAACAGCAGTCTAGAGGGAGAGAAGGTAATTATAAGTGTGATAAGTGGAATGTCGTAGGAAAACCAGACCGTGTGGAAATAGGATGAGAAGAATTTAACCTAAACTAGAGGTTCAAGGAATTCTTTCTGTGGGTGGGGGTATCTGATCTTGTAGGATAGGAAAGAGCTAAGCAGTGGAAATGAGAAAGATATTCCAAGCCAAGTGAAGAGATGAGAGAAGCCTGACATAGCCTGTCAAGAAAATGAGAGAAGCCTGACATAGCATGGCTGAATATGTATTTGAACAAATATGTACGAGCAAAATTATATTTTACTGGTAAAAGCTGAGGCATGGTGGGCTGAGATGCAGATAGTTCAAGGAGCAGATAGGAGGTAGGATGGCGAAGCCTCATAGGCTAAGCTTAGCGGTCATCAGGACTGTGACAAAGGTCACAGTGAAGCATTTACTTCAGATGTCAAATTTAAAGAGGCTTTAACTATGGAGTATTATACCTTCATCAGAAAGGATGAATAACCAACTTTTGTATCAACATGGTTGGGACTGGGAGAGATTATGCTGAGTGAAATAAGTCAAGTAGAGAGAATCAATTATCATATGGTTTCGCTTACTTGTGGAGCATAAGGAATGACATGGAGGACATTGGGAGATGGAGAGGAGAAATTAGTTGGGGGGAAATTGGAGGAGGAGACAAACCATGAAAGACTGTGGACTCAGAAACAAACTGAGCATTTTGGAGGGGAGGGGATGAGGGTTGGGTGAGCCTGGTGGTGGGTATTATGGAGGGCTCATATTGCATGTAGCACTGGATGTGGTGCATAAACAATGAATTCTGGAACAATAAGAATAAATTAAAAGTATTAAAAAAACCCTCAATAATCAAGATAAAAATATCAATTTTTAAATAGTAATGGGTTAGTTTTACTAATCTTTTTTTCTTTTTGCCTCAGGTTCCAATATGGCTCAGCATGGTACTGTTACTAATCTTGTGTTTACTGCATTAAAATATTACTTATTTCTTCAATAATTATTGCTGGGACAACTCTATATCCATATACAAAAGAATGAAGCTCGACCCCTACCTCACACCATATACAAACCTTAGCTGCAAGTATGTCATAGTCCTAAATGTAAGGACTAAAACTATAAAACTCCCAGTAGGAAACACCAGAATTAATCTTTATGATCTTGGATTAAGCAATGATTTCATAGACATGGCACCAAAACCACAAAAAATACAAGAAAAGATTGATAAGTGGGACTTGAGACTGTTGTGGTTTTAAGGATACCATCAAGAAAGGACAAGGATAGCTCAAAGACAGGTGGAAAATATGTGCAAGTTATATACTTGATAAAGGACTTGTATCTAGAATACATAAGAAACACTTCCAATTCAAGGATAAAAGGACAACTCTAATTAAAAGCAGGGCAAATGATTCTGTAGACATTTCTGCAAAGAGGATTTATGAATGGCTAATAATCACATGAAGTGATGCTCAGCATTCTTATCCATTTGGGAAATGGAAACCAAAACCACAATGAGGTAGTACTTCACACTCCCTAGAATGACTGTAATAAAAAAGAGCATTATAAATATTGGTGGAGATGTGGGAAAAGTGCAACCATTCTATGTTGCTGGTGGTAATGTAAAATGGTATAGCCACTTTGGAAAACAGTTTGGCAGCTCCTCAGAAAGTCAAGCATAGAGATATTATGTGATCCAGCAATTCCACTCCTAGGTATTCTCCCAAGAGAAATGAAAACATATGTCCACAAAAAACTTGTAAATGTATTTTGACAGCAGTATATGTTGTAGCCAAAAGATAGAAATCACCCCTTGGATATCCATCAGCTGACAGAAGGATCAATAAAATGTGTCACATCCGTACAATGGAATAGCATGTGACCATGAAAAAAGGAAGGAATTACTGATCCATGCTGCTACACAGATGACCCTTGGAAAGATGCCATGTGAAGGAGGTCAAGTCACCAAGATCACACGTTCTGTGATTCCATTTCCATGAAATGTCTAGAATATGCAAATAAGTAGAGATTATTGATTGTTAGGCCTGGAGCAAGTGGCAAGGATGCTGGAGAGTGATTGTTAACAGGTACAAGGCCACTTTTTGGGATGGGTAGAGCTGTTCTAAAATTAGAATACAATGGTAATGGTTGCACAATATACCAAATCATTGAATTATGTACTTCAAATAGTGTGGCACCTGGGTGGATCAGTAGTTTAAGTGTCTGCCTTTGGCTTAGGTCATGATTCCAGTGTCCTGGGATAAAGTCTCGAATTGGGGTCCCTGCTCCACAGGGAGCCTGCTTTTCCCTCTGCCTGTCGCTCCTCTTGCTTCAGTGTGCTCTCTCTTAGAAATAAATAAAATCTTTAAGAAAAAAAACAAATAGACAAAACTTTTTTTTGGTTTGTAAAATGGTATTGTAATAAAGTTGTTTATGTATTATTTATCTTGATTTTTGAGTATTTTGGCACCTCCTTAAGTTTTGTCCCTGGGGAAAGTGTCTCACTTGCCTCAACCTTGTGCAGATCCCAGGAGTTAGAGTTCATTCTGTGGACTGTAGAAAACCTTTGGAGGGTTTAAAGCAGGGGAAGGCCAGGTTTGCCTTTGGGCACACGTCTTTGCTGTAGGGTGGAGGATGGCTAGAGGTGGGCGATGGCAGAGGCAGGGTCTCTGGCCGGGGGGCAGTTGTGACTTCTTCTTCCCTAACACATGGACATGGCGCAGAGAATGTGTATGGATAACTGGTTAGAAGGGGAAATTGATGAGCTTGGTTGGGAAGGAGGAGTCTCAGATCACTCTTAGGCTTCTGGGTGGGTGACTTGGTGTATCTCAGTACACTGACTAAGGGATATATATGAGATGATGACTTCAGTGCTGAACTTGGTTGAGGCCTGGGCTCCTTGTGAAGTGCCTAGGAGATTATAAAACACCAGCTCATTATCATATTGTATTATCCCCCTGCTTAAACCTTTATCGCAGTCTACTGCTTGTAGGGTAAACCCCGGTCCCCGGTGGTGGCCTTCCAGGCTCTCATGGACCTCTTCTACTTCTCACTCTGGCTTCATCTCATTCGATCTCTCTCTCACTCCTTCAGTTCAGCACCTCAGGCCTTCTTTCTGCACCGGGAACATGCCAAAGAATGTCCTTTCTCTTGGACCTAAAACTCAATTCTTCTGCCTGGACTCTTCTTCCTTTAATGTTCTTCCCTCCTGTACTTTGAAGGATGCCATGATTACACAGGGCCCAGCCAGACAACCCAGGATAATCTCTCTATCTAAAGGTCAGCTGATTAACAGCCCTAATTCCATCTTTGACCTTATTCCTCCTTTACCACATGCCCCAACATGTTCACAGTTCTGGGGGTTAAGAATGTGGACATCTTTGGGGGGCCAGTACTTTGCTTTCTAGTTCACTCGTTCTAGTCTAGTTCAATAGACTTTCACAATTTTCATTACCATTTTCATTCATCTGGTTTTCTTACCTAGCAGGATGAAATATCATGGGAATCTTCAGCCTGTCGACATAGGTAAAATCTTGATGGTAGGTGGGAATGTGGAAAATAATGCTTCTCAAGCATGTCTGTCCATCAGAAGTTGTTCACTTGTTCACACACTCAACAATGCTTATGAGTCATCTCCTTAGTACCAGACCAGTGAACAAGAAGGTCTATAGAAGGTCCAGACCTTACATCTTTGTAGGGTGTCAAGTAATATAGATGCTGGGGCCCCATCTGACACCCTAGCCACTTTGAAGAAGGATGCCCAATCACTAAATGGCGAGTTAGAATCATTCAAATGATTAGATTAGATTAGAATCATTCTATATTTTCCCCTACCAATTTGACCATCCTTCCAGAGCAAGAGATTTTTTGGGGAACAATGCTTCTAAAGCCATCTGTGGTGGAGGAGAGATTGCTATTGAATTTCCAATCCATTGTAGGCTGATGCTTTTGTACAATACAAAAAGTAAAAGCAAAATACTAAAAATAAATAAATAGATAAATAAATAATTAAATAAAAGAAATGTTGGCTGGTTTCATGGCAGTGTTAAATGCCTGTAAAAGTTGTTAAACTTAGTATAGTTTCTATACTAACCTTGTCATAGGCAGATGACAAACGTTTCTCAGAGTGGGCCCCATCCTGGCCTCTCTGACTTAGTTTCAGTTTTTTATCTGTAAAATGGGAAATCCTTTTATAGAAAGAGAGTTATTATGAGGAGTTGATTAGGTAATGCAAATCACCAAGATATTATTTGATGGTAGTTATCAAGGTCCACTTATAAGTGGTAGTTATTAATGTCCATGGTTATTATGCTTTAGTATTTCTTAAATACACTGTAATATTCAATTTTTTAATGAAATCTTTTTAAAAAGATTTTATTTATTTATTTGACAGACAGAAATCACAAGTAGTCAGAGAGTCAGGCAGAGAGAGAGGAGGAGGCAGACTCCCTGCGGAGCAGAGAGCCTGATGCGGGGCTCGATCCCAGGACCCTGGGATCATGACCTGAGCCGAAGGCAGAGGTTTTAACCCACTGAGCCACCCAGGCGCCCCAATATTCAATTTTTGATGTCATAAAAACCAAATTGGAGTTCCTCTTATTCTTTAGTAGAAAGAGGCATCTTTCTAGCTTATCATAAAAATAATGTAGATTTTGTGTATCTGTGCTTGGGATTTATTTTTCTCTATAGACAACAATTCAGACAAAACATGCCTTTGAATACTGTTGATGAATAATAATCATTGAGAAACCCCATTTGCTTTTAAAACACCAGCCAGATGTTACCCTTCCCCACTGCAAACTGTGCCTACCCTCGGGCCCATTAGACAAAATGCTGGCTGTCACCAACTGACAAGGTCTGGGGATTGGCTCTTTTTAAATAGCCACAAGGTCATGGGGATTAAATGTTCTCCAGGGAGTCACAGGAAAAGTAGAATGTCAGCATTGCCTTTTTTTCCCTTGAAGGTGGCTCAGTGACATTTTCAGAAAGGAGGGACTGCTACTACCTGTCAGCACAGAATGGGGAACACAAGGTTAGATGCAAAGCGAGAAGGTTACTTACCACCTGGAGATTGGCGATGCTGTCAGTGTAGCCTCATTCTGAGAACCAGGGCTAGCTGAGAGAGCAAGGAAACTCTTTCAAGGGCTGGAAAAAGGAGACAATGGCTGATAATGAGAAGCAAACTGGCAAAGGGAGAGAGCTAGCACTTTGGGGATCAATGGTCCTGCATCTGATGCCCAGACCTGGTGCTTGCTAATCTTGTGACCTCAGGCTCACGACATTGCACCTCTGACCATGGAACCTCCCTTAGAGGATCGTCTTGTATGTTAGTGATATTGTGCATTAGTGCCTGGGACATAGTGAGTGACTGGGGAGTTTAGCTGTTGCTGATCCGGTCCCCATCACCCAAGCTACAATCAGCGAAAATTCTTGTAGCCCCCTTTCTCGGTTTGTCATCTTTTTAAACTTTTGTACATAAATGACTCTAGTTAATGTTCATACATTACAGATGCCAGCGGTTACCTCAACCATTCACGTTGGATGTTCTCTATCTAGATTCAAAAATTGTGTTCCTTAACAAGAAGTGTGTGTGAGCCTGTGTATGAGTATAAGTGATTGTGTGAGTGAGTGTAGGCATGCTGTGTATGTGCTGTGTCTGGGAGTTTTTACTAAATGTCTGTAGCATCACTGAGTAAGGGTCTCATTACACTGTGCTCCTTAGTCTACAAAAGACCTTGTGTTGGACACTTTGTCTCCAGAGTTTCCACTAGACTGAGACAAAATCAGAAAGCTCAAACCTCTTCTTTGAAAAGAAAAATGTGAAATGAAAATCATGTTTGTTCCTTAACTAATTTTGCAGATAGAGAACACAATAAGTAGATTTAAAAGTATTCATTTATGGTGGAGTAGTGCTCTAAGTTACCTTTCCTTGTGGTAATCCAAAAATGGAAAAATCCAAAATATTTAGGACCCAGGGAGTTAATTAAAGTACATTGTCAGTTGGCTAATCAGCCTGTGGCAAAGGTGTCAGGTAAAATTAAATTTGCCTGTGCTCTGTGCTCTATTACATGTTTGAGATCAGATAAGAACTCTCTGCACTCAGGGAGATGTCAGTTTAATTTTAGCTGGCCAGGATCTAACCTGGTAATGGTGAGGACTATGATACTGCCAGCGTTTGTGAATGCTGGTCTGGAGAGTTGGAGTCACTGGTACAACTATTGAAGAAACCTCCATATTCCAAAAAATCTGAGATACTACTAATTGTAAGACACACCTAAGATAACCTCTGTTAATGCTTCTCCTTATCTCTAAGAAAGAAAGAGAAACCCCTAAATTATCAACTACTATTAATACCCCATCAGTTGTAAGGTAAATCCTGACTGCAAAGGTATTAAAATGTGGAAAAAAAATGCGCATCTTAGAATGCATAAACTACCATAGTGGTAATTGACAAATTGTTGTTGAATAGTTAAGCTGTGCAAAGACCTCACCAAGCCTATTTTACTTCGGTCCCACTATACGTTTTGTAGATTTCACTTTGGTCCATAAGGTCTTTCTCTCACCTTGCTTCAGGCTGCCAGCAGATAGAAGCACTGAGTCTTCTAGTCTCATTTACTGAATTCTCATCACTTCTGGGACTCCCCCTGTCCCTCTGTATTCAAGGTGAAGCCTCCATCAGGGGATTTTCCTGCTAGGTTTTCTTTGGGGGAACTCCAAATTCTTCATCTCTTTATTAAGTAGGACAAGTTCTTCTTTCCACATTGTGTCCCTGGATTTACAGAGCCAAGACACCTGGGAGTTTAGCAAAGTTCCCGCAACTGGAAAAATCTATCTTTTTTAGAAGGCAGAATACCAAGCATCTATTTTTAGCTGTACTTGCTCCTTGGGGCCTCACCCTTTAGCTGAAATACCTTGTCCACTATTTCTTCTAAAACAAAAATGCAGCATCTTTCACAAGGGAGAGCTTTATAATAGCTGCTAAGATATTCTTTTTCCAACCTCATTGTCTCTGTGTATAATGCAGTGTGTGTAAGTATGTGCAACTGATTAATGAGAGACAGTCTATGATGTATGAGGCAGGGCACCTTTCCTGTATGGAGAGTGATCTACCTGAGGGATGAAATCATTGCTTGTTTCCATCTTCCTTGCTAAACCAACTAGGTGAAGCTTGCCTGGGAGATAGAAACTGCGCTAGGGTGGGAGATCCTTTGGCCAGGTAGAAAATTCACGTTTGGGTAAGTTTTGGCTGTACATGGTACTTTAATTGGTACCAACAGTGGCTGATATGAATTGAGTACTTTCTGTGTGTGAGGCCCTTTATGATGGAGATAGAAGTTATTCTAACTCACACGCCACATACCAGAAATGGAGGCTCAAGTTTATTAGTAACTTGCTCAAGGTCGCACAGTATATTGGAGAACATTAATGATGACAGTGGTGATAATTTTGGTTCCCTCATAACAGAGTCTAGGTAGTTAAGAAAGCATGGGTCTCCAGGCACCTGGGTGGCTCAGTTGATTAAGCATCTGACTCTTGTTTTCAGCTCAGGTCATGATCTTGGGGTTGTGGGATCCAGCCCCTTGTCAGACTCTGTGCTGTGCTTGGAACCTGCTCAGGATTCTCTCTCTCCTGCCTCTACCCCCACCCCCCTTCTCTAAAAAAAAAAAAAAAGAAAGGCATTGTGCCTGGGTGGTTCAGTCGTTAAGCATCTGCCTTTGGCTCAGGTCATGATCCTGGGGTCCTGGGATCAAGCCCCACATCAGACTCCCTGCTATGCGGGAAGCCTGCTTCTCTCTCTCCCACTCCCTCTACACCTTGTCAAATAAATAAATAAATAAAATTTAAAAAAAAGAAGAGAAAAAGAAAAGAAAGGCATGGGTCTCCTCGGGAGTGTTCGTGACATAAATTTGGAGCCACTCCTGGAATCACAAAGTGCCTTAGGAGACCTGAGCCACAGATTGAAAGCTGGTTGCAATGGTTGCAGAGGGAGACGATGGCCCTGGCCTTCTCCTTTGTGGAGGATTTCTTATCTGTGGATCTAGGGCCTGTGGGTTGGGGAGAATAACATTGGCTCTCTTGTGGACTCTTTAACACTTTAAATTTTACTTTCTATCATGCAGCCTGGCACAGAACACACATAAATCCCTCCTTCTCCTTCACAACTCTAGCGTATTTTATAATTTAGCAACTGTAAAAATGAGTAAGTACAATTAACAATGCAGAGTGAAAGACAGCGCTCCTATAACTGGTTATAAGTCAACTGAATCTCATTATTAAAGGATATAATGATCATAATTAATATCCTGGTTTTCTGGTCTTTCCATAAATCAGAAGGTTATACCTAGCTTTTTGTCTTCTTAGTTTTAGTATCAGGTCTGATTCAGAGCTAGATGGAGCCCATTTTGCTCCTTCTTGACCTTGACGTTACTCAAGGGATTCTGTGGTGTAGCATAAACAGAGTGAAGGTAGGGGCACCTGGGTGACTCATTAGGTTAAGCATCTGCCTTCAGCTCAGATCAAGATCTCAGGGTCCTGGGATGGAGCCCCACATCAAGCTCCCTGCTCAGCTAAGAGTTGGCTTCTCCTTTTTCCTTTGTCCGTCTCCCTGCTTGTGCTTTCTGACGCCCTCTCTCTCTCTCTCAAATAAATACATGAAATCTTTAAAAAAGAAAGAAAAGAGGGAAGATAGCTATACTACAGTTGTTATGAGCCCAGCATAAAGTATTAACTTGTCAGATCACTGGGTTGTATACCTGAAACTGATGTAACTATTATATGGCATCTGTATTGAAATAGGGAAATTATATATATAAAAAAAGAGCAAAGGGTATGAGTCAGGATCTTTGTCCTGGCCAAGTCCCTGCTCTAGTCCTCCATGTGGGCTCCGGGGTCAACCTGGGGACCAACAGCTCCTGATGGCCAGATGGGCTTTGGGAGGGTGCGTTTCTATGGGCTTTTTGGAGAGGCAACAAAGGAGAAGCAGGTTTGGCAGTCAATAATCATGGTATGGAGCATTTGGAACCTGAAGTTTCTTCTTGATATTTATGAGCAGATGTATAATCAGGGCTGGACCTTGATAGAGCAGTCTGGCAGGGGTCTTGGGGGCAGATGGGGGAGAAAAGAAGGATGGAAGGCAAGTGGAGAATGACACAGGGATCCATGTTTAAGGTTCCCTAGGTCTTCCGCTGGAGCCAAATACATCCCTTAAAAGGCTGAATAGTGTCTCCTCCTACTATTACCTTTGCCTGCCAGAAAAAAAAAAAAAAAAAAGAGAGAGATATTCAGCATTAGAGCCCTAGTCCTGTCCCCAGGGATCTACATTTTGTGTTGCTTCCTTTTCTCCTGCCAGGGAAGATGGCCTATCTGTTTAATAAAGAAATTCATGCCATTCCTCATTTGCCTGCAGACATTAAGCTTCAGGTGAGATGTGGGCTTTTCTGTCACTTTCTAAACAAGTCCAGCTTTTGAGATGGGTGCCTGTGAGGAAAACATGAGCTAAGATGCACTAGTGCTTCAAAGGGCCAGGTTAGAGTCCAAAATGAGGAAGATGAAGCTGGAGTGGTTGATTTAAGATTTGTTGGAATTGTGTGTTAGGGGATTTCATAAGAACTCCAAATGGGTTAAAGAGGAAAATGCTCAAGAAAGGTCTGTCCATCCTCCTTAGTGCTACTGGTCTCACACTTGCTTCTGACTGCCCCCTTTTCTGCTGCTAGAGACCTTATCATCATAATTAACGTTAATAACTCCTTATCCCTACAAAGCACTTGACATGATTTTAATGATTATACATCCCATAATAACCCAGGGAAGAAGACTAGTAGGTAGTCATTTATCTCCTTTTACAAAGAGGGAAACTGAGACCCAGAGAAAGTAACTGCTTTGACCACAGACATGCATTTAGTAAATGACATGACTGATATTAGAGTGGCCACACTTCCTTTCTCTCCACACCCAGCGCTACTGCCCTCGTTTGAGCCTCATTCTTTCTCATTTGGATCATCACCACCCCACTTCTAGTCCTTTGCCTCTGTAATAGTCAATGTAACATTCGGTAGAGTCATCTTCCTACAACAAGGCTTAAATCATGTCTGCAGTCTTCCTCCAAAATCTTTATTCTCTCCCCACATCTCATTACCCAAAGTTCAACATCCCTGCGAGATGCCTCTGATAATCTGGTCTCAGATGATGTACCTGAGATATTCTAATAATACTGAGCACTCATCATTAGTCAGACACACCTACCTTCTTACCCATCTGAGCATTTGCTTGTGCTCTTCCTTCAGCATGGAGCACTCTTCCTTCTTTCATCTCTAATTTAAATCCTGCTCATCTTTTAAGGTTTGGTTCAAATGCCACCTCTTTTATGGAGTCTTCCCTGATTACCCCAGTCAAAATCGATAGCTCCTTTCTCTTCTGTTGCTGTACTTCCTTATAGTCTTGTTTTACTCTACTCTGTGTTGTAGTTCATAGTGCAAAGGTCTGATCTTCTCTACATTTTGAATTCTTTGAGGGGGGGTGCGGTCAGGAATTGCCTTGTTCTTCATTCACGCCCCTGGTAGATATGCAAGGAACACTTATTTACTGCAGGGATTTGTTAATAGGACATGCTAGTACCCAAAGAAAGTCAACAAGCAAGTAAACAAAGTAAGTGTTGCACTTATAGGGAAATGGACTGCTTGGGGCCCTACAGAGCAGTGATTCTACACATTGCTTGTGCCCTAAGCCTATCTTCCTATCTGGCTGCAGAAAAGTGATCTGGAATACTTGGAGATACTGATTCCTGGGCTCTTATTCCAGAGCTTTTAATCTGGGAGTGTGAGCTTTAATAGGTTGCCCAGGTGACTGTATGCTAAACAATGCTTGGGAGCCACTGACACCACATGTGTGAATCTTTAAGAACGCTTTTGATCCGTAAAATAAGTAAAACTGGCTAAAGATAAATTGTATTCCTTCATGAGACTGGGATTTTTGGATACTTGTCTTAGCTACAAGTCCCTGAGGCTTAAAACTGGTCCTGTAATGTTCTGTCCCATCACGCATAATATGAGTGGCTTCCTGATAGGGGCAGGAGGATGCTTTGATTTTAGTCTTCTCACTATTTTAACTTTCCCTGTTTCCTGATTCTTACCTCATCCTTTTGAGTTCCCAAGTCTTAGGATTTTTTACTGCCTGTCATGTTTGCATATCCTTTTTTTTATCCTCAAAATGCCACCAAACTGCTTGTTTGATGAACATATCTCCTTCCTCCTGTACAGAGAATCTTCCTTTCATCAGTTTCATATTCCTGTCTTCTCCCTTTGATCCATTGTTATCCAGTTCTTGGCATTTTTCCTGACATCCAGGTGTCATCTAGTGTAGCCAACTCGGTAAAACCTCATGTGAATCTATTCAGAGGAAGATCTACTGAGAATGTTTCTTCATATATTAAATATCTCACCTCAAAGGTAGATGAAGCAATACATCAGGGTCGGTGTCTATTGGTGTTCACACTCATCAAGATATCAGAATTCTGGGGGCACCTGGGTGGCTCAGTGGGTTAAAGCCTCTGCTTTCGGTTCAGGTCATGATCTCAGGATGCTGGGATTGAGACCCGCATTGGGCTCTCTGCTCAGTGTGGGGTCTGCTTCCTCACTCTCTCTGCCTGCCTCTCTGACTACTTGTGATCTCTGTCTGTCAAATAAATAAATAAAATCTTTAAAAAGAGGACATGGGGAGTTAGAGAGAAGAAGGGAGTTGGGAGAAATTGAAAAGGGAGGTGAACCATGAGAGACTATGGACTCTGAAAAACAATCTGAGGGGTTTGAAGTGGTGGGGGGTGGAAGGTTGGGGTACCAGGTGGTGGGTATTCTAGAGGGCACGAATTGCATGGAGCACTGGGTGTGGTGCAAAAATAATGAATACTGTTATGCTGAAAATAAATAAAAAATAAATAAATAAAAAGATATCAGAATTCTGGAGCACTGGGTGTGGTGCATAAACAATGAATCTTGGAACACTGAAAAAATAAAATTAAATTAAAAAATAAAAAAAAAGAATTATAAATTGGGTTTTCTTGTTACTGAAGAAAGAATATATTCTTTGCTTTTGTGTATTTAGTGTAATTGAACACGGAGGACTATTTGCACCATAAAAAGGCCAATGATGGGCCCTTGGATGGCTCAGTCAGTTAAGAATCTGCCTTCGGCTCAGGTCTGAGATCTCCCCCTGCTTGTGTTCCCTCTCTCGCTGTCCCTCTTTCTGTCAAATAAATACAATCTTAAAAAAAATAAATAAATAAAGCCCAGTGATAACACCAAGAGCCACAACTTTTTTTATTCTTAGCAGCATAATTAGTGTTAACATTAATACTACTACTTGTACTATTTCTTTTTTTTTTTTTTTTTTTTTTTTTTTTTTTTTTTTAAAGATTTTATTTATTTATTTGACACAGAGAGATCACAAGTAGGCAGAGAGGCAGGCAGGCAGAGAGAGAGAGAGGGAGGAGGAAGCAGGCTCACTGCCGAGCAGAGAGCCCGATGTGGGACTCGATCCCAGGACTCTGAGATCATGACCTGAGCTGAAGGCAGCGGCTTAACCCACTGAGCCACCCAGGCGCCCCTACTACTTGTACTATTTCTATCACTACCAAAATGTATTAAGTGACTGCTATATCAGGAATACTCAGAAAACATTATGAAGCAGGAGTTACTAAATAATGTTTATATTTGTGAATACTGTGGCTCAGAGAATTTGGGCATCTCACCCAGGGTCACACAAATGGTAAGCAGAAATGGAACCAAGACTCCTCATGCCTCGTTTGTCTGACTCTAGAACCTATATATTATCCTTTTTTCTTGTCCTTTCCTTGATACAAACATAAACTTTTGTTTCCATAAGGTTGTACACTGTAAAGGTAGATCAGTTAAGGTTAACTAAGGTTAAAATTAGATCAATTTCTTACCAGAAACAGAATTCAACTCAGATGCTTCAATTGGAGAAACTTTAAAGAAGGGATGACTTATGAAGGTATGGGGGTGATTAACAAAACAATATGGGGTATTGAGGTGGCACTTGGGGACCCTATCTCTATCTCCAGGACTGCAAGAACTTAAACATAGAACATTAAAATCAATAGATTTTTAAATGTTCTATGTTTGGATAGAGTCATTTTCAAGACTTTAACAGCTTCTTGATTTTTTGTTTCCTTTAGTAGCATATCCTCTTTGTCCCTTTCTACTTTCTTTTTGCTTCCTACTTTATTTTTTCTCTTTTGGCATCAAAATTGTCATTTCACTTCATATTTGCCTGCCACAGCTCATTAATTTATTCACTTTCAACTTTTGAAATAGTCCTTCAAGTGGGTCTGTTGTATACAATGAATTACTAGATCTTGTTTTTAAATCCAATCCACAGGTCTCTGACTTTTGATGAGAGAGTTTAGTCTCCTAATATTTAATGCAGTTATTATACATTTTCAAACATCTTTTGGCCATATTTTTTATTGTTTGTTTTTTAAGCTTACTGTATGTCCCCTATCTTATAAAGCTTTATTTATTTCTTTTCATATAGAAGCATTTCTCCAAGTGTATTTCAAAGAGAGTCTTTGTGTAGTAGCCCAAGTGAAATCCTATGAACCAGAAAATACTCTGGTATTCAAAAAGAAGTTTTGAGGGATGTAAAATTTTAGCTTCAGAGCTTTTTCTGTGTGTTTCTTTTCCTGCTGAGAAATCAGATGTCAATTAGATCTTTATTTCATTGTAGGTGACCTTTTCCTTTGAAAGCTTTTAAATCATTTTTCAAGTGTTTATTGATTTTTTTTTCTCTTTGTTGGGTTAAAGTATGTGTGGTTTATTATAAGTTTGGATTCTATAAATGTTTCAATCATATATATTTATACACACATATATATATGTGTGTATATATATATACACACATATATATATATATATATATATATATATATATAAAGATTTTATTTATTTATTTAACAGAGAGAGAGAGAGAGAGATCACAAGTAGGCAGAGAGGCGGGCTCCCTGTTGAACAGAGAGCTCGATGCAGGGCTTGATCCTAGGCCCTGAGACCATGATCTGAGCAGAAGGCAGAAACTTTACCCATGGTGTCACCCAGGTGCCCCCACAGGTTTTTCTAATTTTAAAAAGTTATTAGTCATTTATTTGCATATTTTCTCCCTCATATTTTTTCCCTCTTCCTAGGGTTCCTCTGGTGCATATGCTGATCCTTATACTCACCGATTTTCTTCATCCATACTTTTTATCCCTGTATCCATTCCTGATGCTACTGGTTGCATCTCTGATTTAATTTTTCAATGTACTGATTTATTTTGCAGTTATATTCATTCTGTTATTCAATCCATCTACTGAATTCTTTTAAAAAGATTTTATTTATCTATTTGAGAGAGAGAGAGAGAGCAAGCACATGAGAAAGAGCATGGGGAGGAGGGGCAGAAGGAAATGGAGAAGTGACTCCCCACTGAACGGGGAGCCCAATGGGGGGGGCTCTATCCCAGGACCCTGGGATCATGGCCTGAGCTGAAGGCAGATGCTTAACTGACTGAGCCGCCCAGGAACCCCAATTTCCTGAATTCTTTCTCTCAACTATAAGTATTGTATTTTTCATGCATAGTGTCTTTATTTTGTTATTTTTTTGAAAATAACTTTGTACCTGGTTTACTTCTTAGATAATCTCCTTTTCCTTTTTACGGGGACATTTAATAAACATTTTAAATTTTCTTTAGTTTTATCTGATATATTGATTTTCTTCAGCTGGCACAGACAATTCAGTGCATCATATTTCTGTCAGGACTGCAGTAAAATGAGGTAATCAGAGCACATGTTTTGGAGCCAGATTTCCTACTTTCAAAGCCCAGCTCTGCCCATCGCCGGCTGTGTGATACTAGGCAAATCACTTAACCTCTCTGTGCTTTCCTTCTTTCATATTTAAAACTGGGATAACAGAATACTTGTGAGGTTTAACTGATACCTGTAGCATGTAGAGCCATGCCTCACACACACTCAGTGCTGGATAAGTTTTTACTATTATTACCAGAGCCATTTTACTCCTAGGATATGGTGTTATTTTCCCCTCTAAGCTGGTATTTTCCTGTGTTTTTTTTTTTTTTTCTTTTTTTCTTTTCAGCATTAAAAGGTAAATTCTAGGCCTTGGCTGTCATTTCCTGTAGAAGAGAAGGAGTTGCCACATCTCATTTACAACCCCTGCCTCTGCCCTGGCACTGACTCTCTTGCAGTTTTTCATCTCCTTTGGTCGCAAATACCTGGCTTTTGGGTTTAGAGGTGTGGGAGGAAGAAGACATTGGTCAGCCTGTGTACGTAGTTCAATGCTCCCCCTTCAGCTGACTGCTGGGCCATTCTGATGCTACCCTATTACTGTTGCCTTGCAGTGGTCTGCCCGGACATCTTCTCTGGGTGATTGTCTCCTACCCCTTTCCACCCCATTTTCAGGTGTCCCCATCACCCTCTCTTACTCCTTGGATTCTCATAGATCTTCTCCTAATTTCAGAGATCCGTTGGCCATTCTTTCCCTAATTTTGGAGTTGCCAGTGTTGGATTATGTAGAAGGGATCAGCAGTCTTTGCTACTTTTCTGTCTTGTCAGGATGTTAAAATCACGATTCACTCTCTGACTTACTAATGGAAGAAGTGGAGGCTCACCTTGGGAAGGGAACTGATGTTTACCATATTCTTGCTGTGTGTGAAGCATAGGTTCTAACAGCACATTGAATGCTCATGCGGATAGCAGTGCCCCCTCTTCCTACTGGTGGGAACTGTGGTATATACCTGATTCCAAATCCTCACAATAATTCCTGCAAGGAAGGCAACATTATCCATTTCTTGCCCAAGAGGATGTTGAAACTCTGAGAGATTAGGTACTTGGATCAAGGGCACCGAGCCAGTAAGTGCCAGAAGCTCCATGCTGTAAAAGACCAGACCACGCTCCCTTCCTCTTCTCTGCTTGGAGATCCTTGGTTATAAAGTCCCATGCCCAAGGCACAGAAAGTAACAGCTTTGCACCTAATTCTTGATCCTCTCTCTCTCTGCCACCTGCTCCATCCTGAATGCCTGTTCTCTTCCTTCTCCTTGTCCGAGATGTAGACCAGTCCTTGGGTTACAGTCTGCTAGCTACTGAGTGGAAAAATACCACCAGAGAAAGGAGAAAGGGGAAAAAAAAAAAAAAGTGAAGAGGAGAAGCAAACACCTTATTTATCACTCTCGACTTCATTACAAAAGATCCTGTAAAGCTCACAAAAAAATCAACCTGCAAATCATGTTATGGTTAATAAAACAGTAATTTAAGCCCCCCTGGCACTACCTGCGGTGTTCTGAGGTACTCAGGGTGCCCTTTCTGTGTTTCATTTTAGGGCCCAGTACAAAAGGTTTTCACCTTAACGTAATTAACTTTTTATCATTAAGATTCTGAAAAATTAAATTGTGTTGGACACAGGTCACCATAATGAGAATTTAATGGCGAAGTATTACAATGCAAGCTAAGCTTTGAATACGTGCTAAAGGCTTCACATTGCTACTGACCTATGCAAATTTTCATCTCAGTGGTCCCTATGCTTCCCCACTGTGGCATGGGGGGCCCTCCCCGATTTCCTCTCATCTCCTTAAACAATGATTCCCTCATTTTCATATTAATTGCATCACTTAACTGAGATAATGCTCCCTCTGAAATGAGCAAAGGGATGAATCACTGAAACGGGTCATTATTCTTTTTTGCTTAACCAATTTCACAGGCCCCGCACAAAGCACTGCCTTCATTTGGCTTCCTATAATTGCTTATCATTAGGCCCAGCCGCCCCACGAAGTACCTTTTTATTTATTTAAGTCTCATCTCTGATGGATGGAAAATGAGTCACTTGCATATCTGAGGAGCCCAGACTATCGCAGGCAAGGGGTAGTGGAATACCCGGGAGGACATTGGAGGCAGAAATCAAGGAGCAGACTGGGTGGACCTCTCCTCCCCTTGTCTGTTCCCATGGAGATTCCGGTGAGGGCTCAGCCGTAAGGTGACCTAGGGGCGTCCTGCAGCAGCTCCACTGGGGCCCCATAACCCAGAGGAGAGGGCTTGATCCTCATGACGATGGCAGCTCAGTGCCCACAGTGGGGGTGTCTGAGGCTGCCCAGGTGCCCCCTTCACCAGGGAACACAGTGCCCGACCACAGGCCTGGAGCAGGTGAAGTCTGGCCTTGGCCTTCTTATTCTGGACCTGTCCGCCCAAGATGGCTAAGGGTGCAGGGAAAACCTGCGGTTCATTCTCTCCCCAGCGCCCCTCCCCTATAGCAGGCACGGCGTGGGGAATGAGAGGGACACAAGAAAAGGACATTTTCTGAGGGAAATTATGCTGTTATCAACCACAGACACACTCAGAAAGGCATCAAAGAGAGAACGATTCCCTCGTCAGGAAAAGGAAAAACTCCTATTAGCCTGTCAGGAGATCTGGACAGAAGCATTCCCAGGAGCTTTACTGGAGCACACGGTGTACTTTTGTTCCTGCGCCTAGGAAGGCCGTCTTGGAGCCAGCCATCAATGGCCTCGCAATCCGCAAGGCGCTCTCCTAATACTGTTTCCCAGATGCCGCTGCCGTGACTCGTGTCCCAGCCTGTTTGGTGCCTGCTGTAATTTTACCTGTGGGTAAGTCTTATGCTCGTCACCACGACTCTTTGGCTTGGCACCCCTACCCTCACATTAACCACCAAGAGTCTGACCTGACAAATAACTTGTCTGAGAAAGAAGGACAGTTTCCCTTTGTTTCTTTGTTTGTGACGTCCCTGGGATTGATGATAGGGACTGAAATCCAGCCTGCACTGTGACCCTTATTGACACAGAAGGCAGATGACTTTGGGAGTACACTGGGGGCACTTTGCTGAGAAGAGGAGTTGGCATCAGATGGTGGTTCTCAAAATGTGGTCTGAAACTAGCAGCATCAGCATCACCAAAGACCTTGTTAGAAATACTGATTCTCAGGTCCCACCTAGGACTGCTGGGACAGAAAAGCTGCAGATGGGCTCCAGGAACCTGGGTCTCACAAGCTCTCTGGGTCATTTTGATGCTCAACCATATTCTGATAGGATTGTTTTATTCTTTCAGAATGTTCTCATATGCAGCACCCCACTGGCTTTTCACCATAATCCTGGAATACTGGCAGGAAAAGGCAAAGCTGTGGCATTATCCCCATTCTGTAGATGGCAAGGTAAAGATTATAGAGATTACATGACTGGCTGAGGATGTCCCAACCTGTTGGAGCTAGAAATTGTCCGCCCAAACCAGACCACTCCAGTTCAGGGTGCAAAGACAAAGATGAATCTTCCAGAGGGAATAAAATCCCCAGGATTAATAGCAGAACATGGAAAGGGAGGTTTTCCATAATCCTCGAGGTATAATTAAAACCACATTAGAAACCACCTTGGGACACCTGGGTGGCTCAGTTGTTAAGCATCTGCCTTCAACTCAGGTCATGATCCCAAGTCCTGGGCTTGAGCCTCACATGGGGCTCCCTGCTCATGTGGAAGCAGGAAGCAGGAAGACTGTTTCTCCCTCTCCCACTCCCCTCATCCCCCCACTCGTGTTCCCCCTCTCGCTGTGTCTTTCTCTCTGTCAACTAAATAAATAAGATCTTAAAAAAAAAAAAAGTCACACCCTTTCGGCTAACAGCAACACTGGGTCCTACCACCTCTTACCAGCTTGGCCAAGGTCCCAACTCTCAGAGCCTTGGCTTCCTGATCATAAAATGGGGCCAGTAATAGAAGCATTTATGTTAGAGGCTCTTTTGAGAGTCAAAGAACATAATGTATGTGAATTCATTGGCATACCTTCTATCATAGCCAGCAGTTAATAAAAGATTATAATATTATTATCATTAGGAATTAAAAGGCAGGTAAAGACATCTCAACCCTTAGCTGTTCCAAATGATAAGATCAGCAAACATTTACTGAGCCCCTCCCAGAGGCCCTGGTTTATGTAGTGGGATCCTCTTGCAGACATGGGACAGGATGATGGGTGGGGTCTGTAAAAGCTGTGAGAGAGGGCTGGCACTAGGCGGGGGCAGAGCTGGAGGGACACTGAGCTGTATTCAGGAAGAGGCACGTGGCCTGGAGTTCGGAACATAGAACCTGCAGGGTAAGACTGAATATTAGTTGAGTTATGATGACAGAATCTGGCAGATGGGGATGTAGTTTTCAGGGGAGGTTTCTGTAAGTCATTTAGGGCCAGGTCTGTGAGCTGTGGATGGCAAATGAGGTTCATTTATATGTGGGGCTGTTTTTCTGTCATGGGGGTGGTCTGATGGTTTGAAAGGCTCACAGTGGCTCTCTGCTATGCTAGATGCTACAACAGATTAAATCTTAATATTGTATTTTTGAAAAGATATTGAGAGCAATTATGGGTGAGCCCTCTTCCTGTGTCCAGTAATCAAAGAGGGGAAGGAATGCAAGAACTTTTGTGGTGACTCCCTCTTTCCTAGGAGAGAAGACATGACTCTGAGTGGCTAAGGTGGGCCCTAGGGTTAATTCTTGCAGCTGGTTGGGAAAGGCTGCTCAGAGGCTGTTCTCCAGGCTTGCTTCTCACTTGTTCCGATTCCATCAACCTCCCTTAAGATTTGTTTTCTAGGTGGGAGGTGGGGAGCCTGTGGACCAGCCACATTCTCTATCCTATATTTTACCAGAACTCTGCTAGGGAATATCTGATGCTTGCATGGCTATTAGTTTTTGCATCTATATTTAATTACTACACATGTAATTAATAAATACATCATAGCAAATGTATCAGTTAATTAATACATGTTATAGACTGAACATTTTTGTACACCGTCCCCTTCCCCCACCTTAATTCTTATGTTGAGACCTTAACCTGCAATGTGATTGTGTTTGGAGGTGGGACCATTGTGAGGTAATTAGGTTTAGATGAAGTTGAAATTATGGTGGGCTCCCCATGTTGGGAATGGCATCCTTATATGAAGAGGTAGAAAAACCAGAGCTTGCTGTCTTTGACACGTAAGGATAAGAAGGTCCTCACCGGAAACTGATTCAACCAGAAACTGGATCTTGGGCTTCCAGCCTCCCAGAACAATGAGAAATGTTGTGATATTTTGTTCTAGCAGTGTGAGCTTGTAACCAAACCAGCATGAGTTCACTCCCGGTGCATCAGAATCAGTACTCAGTCAAGCTGTCAAACAAAATTATTTGCAGCAAACATGGAAATCAAAGGGAATGGCTTGCAAAGCCATGGCTCCCCTAAAGAGGGTGAAAGGGTTCCTTTGGTTTAGGGTTAAGATGAATATTTAGATTG
Organism: Mustela putorius furo; assembly: GCF_011764305.1. Lineage (NCBI taxonomy): Eukaryota > Metazoa > Chordata > Mammalia > Carnivora > Mustelidae > Mustela > Mustela putorius. Next base: position 20,323,379 of record NW_025421273.1, read on the forward strand.
GGAAAACTTGTTATGGTATGTAGAGGCAGGCATAAGGTCGCACATACACCTTAGAAAACATGGTTATCCATACATTGTGTGTTATGTGAATGAGGCTGAGGCTCCTTCCTGAAAGGAGATTTTAGTGTTAGTAAAGGTAATGGTTAGGTTAGTAAAGGTAATGGTAAATTGTAGGTAATGGTAAAGGTTAGTAAAGGTAATGGTAAGTCGTTCTGGAGGTCACTCCATGGTACCCATGTGGGCTTGAGTCAGGGGATGGCTCAAAAGGTCTGGGTAGTCTGGAATGGGGTGGTTTTGGGATTTCATTTGCCTGAATAAAGAGGTAAGCTGGAAAGAAGAGCTGAAGGAAAAATGTAAAATAAAGGTCAGTGAGTATAAACAGGTGGGCAGTAAATGTCAGGTCTTGGGTTCTAGTGGGTGACAAGCTGACCAAATCAATACACGCGTCAATAGTTTGCTTCCTGTTTGACCTTTGCAAACTGACCCTATGACTGTATATTATTGGTTGGATTCCTAAAGGTAGGAAGTGTGTGTGGCCCCCAGCCTCCTGACAGAAACTGTAGGCCTCTGCTGATTATAGGAGTCCTTGCTAAAACACTTCCAGTACTTCCAACCAAGACCTCCTTAGCTTCTGCTTGCATGTCATTAGTAACAGGGGACTCACTCTGTTCCAAAGAAAGCTTCTTCACCTTAACTGTGAGAGGAAGAAGATAAATCATCACTGAATCCTCAGCTCCTAGAATCATGTGTGGTGTTTAGCAGGGTCTCAATGAGTCTTTGTTGAAGTAGTGATATGGGGATAAAAAAACACATTTACTCAATGCTAGAGTAGGATAGTTCATTAAATTCATTTTTAATGATGTACAAACTGAGGGCCAGGGATTTGAAGGAACTTTCCTGTGTTAAGTGAGTAGAATCCCACTCCCTCCACTATAATGTCTTGTAGTGTGAATTTTTCCTCTCTATAGAATTTAAAATCCACCATAGACAACAGAAAGAAACCTCATGAAACCAAATAGCAAAGAATGAAATGTCCATTCTGTGTATTGACCTAGAGGGCCATGGATTTCAGGAATCAAAATCCATGGGAGCTGGGTCTTTGGCATAATCATGTTCATCATGATATAGACAGAATGGACTGAACCTGACTTAGATAGGTAAAGGGGCAAAGATGAATGGCTGTCAGGCACTAGCAAAGGTACTAAGACCACAGGAGACTGGGGAGTGCACAGTAAGGGAGGAGATTAACTACAGTGAGAGGAGCCTGGAAGGGAATCTTAAAAACCAAGATAAATGACAATAGGAAGCCATCAGAAGTTCTTGACTTTGGGAGCAGTGAAACAAAGTGGTGCTTTATAAACAATAATTTAAAAGTGATATTTGAGATGGATTCAGGTAAGAGGGACTAGAAACCCTTATTATACCTATAAGCAGTCCACATTACTAATTTGTTTTGTTTTGTTTTGTTTTGAATTTCAGTTTAAAGTTTACATTGCTTTCTCTAGCAATGCTCTGTCAAAGGCAGATATGCCAGAAGGGAAGGACCTCCCTGGTGCTCCCCAAATCTCACCATATTATGTATCTCTCTGGGTTTCAGTTTTTTTAGCTGTGAATGGGAATTAACCGAATCCATGAACTGCCTCTTCCTACTAAGAGTGACTAGGCTGTCTACTGCAGCAGATCATTCCAAACTTGGAGTAATTGGTATTAGGATGCACTGAGTTTTCTTGATTTGGAATTGCCATGGTAAAAGCTATAGCTTGAGAGAGATTGTAGAGTGGTAGCACGGAGATATTTTCATTATTGTGAACAACATATAATTAAAATGAACAGGTTGACTTTAAAGCTGACATATGTCATAAAAATTAAACTGAGGAAGAGCTGAGTTTAGAATAATGACACTGAAGAAAAATAACCCTTTAGAGTTGCAGAGCACATTATCATTTGTATTAGTTTATGTGGGCTAAATTGATACAAGAAAAAAATTAAAAAGGTAGTAGCTCAAACACAAGAAAGCTTGTTTTTTCTTACCTGAGTCTAGCCAGGATGGATGTCCCAGGTCAGCAGAAGTGGTTGGTGGTGGGGAGACAGTTTCTCTGCCATGCAATCTTCCAGGGACTTAGATTGACAGTGGCTCTGCCATCTTTAACACATGGCTTCCAAGGCTATCCCAATTGTCCTTATTGGTCTCTAGCCACAAAAAAGAGAACATGGAAGAATATGAGGGTTTTTATAGCCCATCTTGATAGATCACTGCCACTCACATCCCCCTGGCTCAGACCCAGTCACACAACCATGCCAAATTGCAAAGGAGGCTGGGAAATCACGTGTACCTGTGAAGAAAGGAAGAACAGAACTTAGCAGACAGCTGTAATTCTCATAGCAGACCTAACAGGTTCTCTGATCTGTATTTTACAGATGAAGACAGTGAAATATGGTTCAGAATTTCTTGGAAAAACCTTGGTTACATGGATCAGGGAAAATTTAAGATGACTTTACTATCTCTTCATTTATATTTTAACCCCAAATTTAATTATGTAAAGACCAAGGATTCAGAGAACATAGCTCTGCATCTGCATCATATGCTTGGAATTAGGTGGTGGTCATAGGTCTTCTTGGCTTTCCCTCTGAAGACTGATTTCTGCACATGTGAATGGTGAATGAAACCTCCTTGCCTTTGATCTTGAAACACTGTTTGAAACCCATAGTCACACACCTTGTTTCCTCGATGGGTTGATTTTTTTGTATTATATACATGACATTTTAAAAAGCCCTAGGTATTCACAAAGCTGTAAATTTGTCAAGGGGAGAGGGAATGAAATTTCTTATTGTTTTACAAAATCTTCGTAGCATTTAAGATGGGGCTTTAGAATCAGACAAGGAGGAGTTCCATATTCACTTCCTCACCTTTAATCATTTCATTTAACCTTTTAATTCCTGGTTATAGTCTTATAAGGAATAAAAATGCCCACCCTGTCCATCTTGAATGATGGTTAGAGTAAATAAGATGAGACAACGGATGTGAAAGGGGTATGATATTATAAAATGTGATGAAGACACATAGATCATTATTGTAATACCATTTGGCACTCAGTTTTGCCTGAGTACTAAACACACATTTGCTATCATGCAAGGTTCACAGTGTTATACACCAGGTACAGCCATTATTGCCATTTTGCAAAAGAGAAAATTGTGCTTCAGAGAGCTTTGCAGTTACTTCTTTGTCCAAGGTTGGAAAGAATGAGACAGGTCGTATGAGAACATTAAGGAAAGAACACTGTCTCTGGAGACCAAAGACTTGCATTTGAAGCCCATCTCTGATAAATATTATCTGTGTGAGTTTGGAAAAATCACTTTTCCTCTTTGAACCTAATTGGATAGGAAAATAGATTTCCTCCCTTTATAGTCTCACAGGGTTATTATGAGGATCATAGAATCAATATATCAAATTTTTTTAATGGCTTTGTTAAGAGCAAATAATTCTTGGTTCTGTCTCTTAAGTCAGTTTGTGGTAGCAGGAGCCATATGAATTGAACTTTCTGTTGTTGTAGATTGCTTATAGTACCACTGAGGTCTGGGATGAGATTTGAGTGCAGAGACTCAAACTTCTAACAACAGATCGTTGTGCTATAGAATATTAACATTGGAGGTTTTAAAAGTTTAATCTAGTAGAAGCAGTCATCAAACACAGAACCCCATTAGATGGTATCTTTTAAAGATTGTCTTTCAACTCCAGTTGTAATAATTCTAGCAATGGGAACTAACTTATGCATAGGAGGGCACATTCTGTCTGGGTATTTGGTTTAGCCAGTATTTATTGAGCTGCCTCAATAAATGCCTATACTAGCTAACACAGAGGATTGGATCATCAAATCAGACTTACATGGATCAGAGGTCTTACATACTACCAAGATTTGCTAATAATTTCAGAGATATAAGCAATCAAGTAGGACAGGCAAAGCAGGGAAAGGTCTGGGACATCCTGTATGATTTCCCAGATCTTGGGATCTTGCATCACATATGGACTCTCTGGCCCAGCATAATAGGTGAAGTCCCTAAGTGAGATTTGTGGATTACTGCACCCAGAGGAGAGGGTTTCAGTTAGGAAACATCTCCATTTTATACCCCCAGATATTTGTACAACTTATGTGATGTAATCTCGGAAATTATGGCGTATAAATCCATAGATTCTAGGTTTGTTTACCACAAGTGATTCTAAACCAAGGATATCCTGCTAAGAACATTCTGTAAATAATAATCTTCTTCTAAGAAATACCATGCCTTCATTTTCCAGGAGGTCCAGCTATCAGCATGTCTACAGGTGATTAGATTAGATTATCTTGCTTTTCTTCTTTCTCTAGAGTGTCCTCTGATAACTGAGAGACAAATGAGTCATCTACCAGGTACTTTACTTCCTTCCACTCTAGCTAAGTATGGAAGATGTAATGGTCAACAGAACAACAACATTTCTGACTTTGACCAAGTCATTGACCTAGGAGAGAAAAAGGAAGTATAATTAGACATGTTAAATAGGACCAGCTAGTGATGATCAAGAACACTTCTCCATTATGGGTAAACATTACATTTGTGAAAATCAGCCCAAATTCAAATTACATTTGCAACTTGGAGTGCCTATCCTTATGAACTTTGACTTGGGATTCATATTTGAAGCTCTCCTTATTTTTCTGTATCCACAAGTAGACCTGCTGCCTGACCCAATTGGCAGTCCTTGTTCCACTTCCTAGAGCATCAGATTTAGCTGCTCTGGAAGATGGTTGTCTTGCTGTTTGGGAGTAACACCAAGTCCCACCTAAGTGAATTTTATGTTTGCTGAATACTCTATATTTTAACACAGACCATTCCATAAAGTGCCCAAATTAGATGAAAATCCATTTAGCTATTTTCAATTGATACAGCAATAAATACACTCACAGAGATTCGTTATTTTTTACATGCATGCAGAAGGCCAATGCTGAAGATGTATATAGAATGTCACCAGAGCAGGTAAGAGGGCCATGCCCATAAGGAGCATATAGCCAAATGAAGACAAGGTGACAGGACTCTTCAGGCAGGAGCCAGGAACTGAGAGAATATAAACAACTTGGCATGTGCCAAAACTACAGCTTGGTCTTCACTGAACATCAGTTGCAGAGCAGGAGTGGAAGATACTGGAGCTAGTGTGGCCAAATGGAACTAGGCAGGTCATGGAGGTTTTAGTTTCTCCAATGCGAGCCAGAAATTTTTTTCTGCTAGAAATTTTTTTCTCTTCTTGAGATGAAATCTGCTACCCTGTTATTTCTGTCCATTGTTTCTACTGCCGCCCTTAAAGAGCTAGAGAGAAGACATCTAACTTCTCTTTAATCTGATGATCCTTACACATTTGAAGATAGATCTCATGTTTCCTTGAGCTTCTCCAAGAGGGATGTCTTCATGTTACATGGCCTCCTAAATGGTCACCATCTGGTGTTCCCTTGAGTTTGGCATCTCCCAAGTGCCAGGGTTCAGTGTTTGGGGAAGGATACTGCTTTTGGGATTGAGAGAAGGAAAGCAATTCAGTATTGGATGCCAAGATATTGGATGCTTTGCGCCAACAAAACCTCTGTTTAATTAGTGTTCTCCATGTGAAATTCAGTTCCTTACTCCTTTCACATCCAGGTATGATTTACTTGGAGTTTCACTGATTCCAAGGAAATGTTCAAAACCCTCCATAAAGTTTGTATGTAATATCTCTGAAATTTAGTTTTCTGTGGATCTTCTCTGTCTCATGTTTCTGTAATTATGTGTGTTGTCTTTGAATGGCTCTTGCAACTTAATGGTGAAAATAGTGTTTGGCATTTGATTTGTGCTCAATAAATATTTGGTGAATGAATCAATAGACCAACATTGAGGCAAAACTCCGCATCTTCACTGGTTGCTCCTTTGCTTCAAGCATTTCTTAAGTTGAGAAGAATTTACTGAATATTTTTTTTTTAAAGATTTTATTTATTTGATAGAGAGAAATCACAAGTAGACGGAGAGGCAGACAGAGAGAGAGAGGGGAAGCAGGCTCCCTGCTGAGCAGAGAGCCCGATGCGGGACTCGACCCCAGGACCCCGAGATCACGACCTGAGCCGAAGGCAGCGGCTTAACCCACTGAGCCACCCAGGTGCCCCGAATTTACTGAATATTGATGGTCACCAGAAAGTAGGATTGCAATTTTCTGTTCTTTGTTCCTTTTTCAGTCCTATTTTAAGTTCTTTCTCTTTCCCTCGCTCCTATCCAAAACTTAGTCATATGCATCAAGAACAGTATATACTGGTGAATGTTTAACAACTGGCTTTCCCAAAATTCCCACCATGGCTGATTTCTAAGTACCGATGTGGGGGTCACTAAACATAGGGTGTGGGAGAGGGGCACAGCTCTCAACAGCTGATACAGACTGGCCTTTCAGGTCACTTGTAGGGGCTCCCTAAACAACGGATCTACCTTCTTTACAAGGTGATTGAGATCACAGTTACATTTTCTTCTTCTCTGATTACATAAAAAATTATGTCTAGCATAAATTAGAGTTTCAGAATGAAACTGCCTAAACTTGCAAACTAGTGGTTAATCCTTTAAACCAGTGGTATTGAACTGGGAGAAATACTGCCCCCAAGAGGTCATTTGGAGATTTGTGGGGTTACTTTTGGCTGTAGCTGTAACTGACCTTTTAGGCGCTTAGTGGGCAAAGGTCAGGAATGCTGAATACCTTGCCAGAATTACACAACAAAAGATGGTTCTGCCCAAGAAATCTATGGCACACTCATTGGAAATTTCTGCTCTGCACCATGTTTCCCACGAGCTGGATTTCTGCCAGACTATAGTCCTTTATATTCTGCTAAAATTTTGTGAGAGAAATAATCATACCCTGGTGCTTATAAAAAAAGGGACTTCCATGCTTAGTGACAGATGCTTATTTTATTCTTAAATGATTGAAATCAAATGCATTGGAATGAAACTTTTTTCCCTGTTAACCTTTACCAGCATTTATAATGACCATGTTAAATCAAACCTCATTACAATGTAATGGGGCCTGACCGAAATACTGCAGGTATGATGCTGAGTAATTTCATAAATTATTAAATGGTAATTGAAAGTAATATGGCAGAATACATTCTACTCCTGAGGGAGAAAATACAGAAGACTTTGGAGAGAAATAAAGTTGGTTGAAATTATTTTACAGCATATAGTTAAGGGTTGGAAGCAGGATGAAAGAAGGGCAATAGAAGCCCTGAACATCCTTTGATTTCCCACGTTGTGTTAAAATATGTAACTTTGACACAGGGGTTATGATCCTGCTCAAAACATTACAGACATCTAGACTCCTCTTCCACTGCCTGTGCTCAGGCATTTATTGGGGCAAAAGGATCAAATTCAAATTCTATTTTATACTAAATGTCTCTCGATGCCATGTCTTTATTTGAATTATAGTTTACTTCAAGGCCTCATTTTCTCAATTGCTTTTCAAAACCTTTATTAAAAAAAAATCGCCATCAGTTAAGTAACTATGCTTGTTGTGAAAAAAAAAAAAAAAAAACGAACCCTAAAATAATAAAGAATATAAACTTGGAGGGGAAGTCTCTTATTATCACATTCAACCTTCTTTCTAGGTGGCATATTCTTCTGAATCCATACACACTATGCTTTTTATTTTATTTTTTTAAAGTTTTTTTTTTTAAGAGATTGAGAGAACGTGAGAGTATGAGCAGGGCAGAGGGAGAGGGAGAAGCAGACTCCCCACTAAGTAGGAAGCCCAACATGATCCCAGCCTGGGATCATGACCTGAGTGGAAGGCATATGCGTGTAATGGACCAAGTCACCCAGGTCCAAAACACATTTTTTTAAAAGTATATTTTTCCAGCATAGGCCTGTACTATAGAGACTATTTTATAATTTTCTGTTTTCATTTAATATTATAGTTTGGACATCTTTTTTTTTTTTTTAAAGATTTTATTTATTTATTAGACAGAGATCACAAGTAGGCAGAGAGGCAGGCAGAGAGAGAGAGTGGAGGAAGCCGACTCCCCGCCGAGCAGAGAGTCCTATGCGTGGCTTGATTCCAGGACCCTGAGATCATGACCTCAACCGAAGGCAGAGGCTTTAGTCCACTGAGCCACCCAGGTGCCCCTAGTTTGGACATCTTTTTATGTCTATGTCTATGTCTTTAGCACAGATTCTTACAATTTTCCCCCAAATGAATATAACCATGTAACCATCATTTAAAATAAGATGGAATATAACACTACCCCAAATTCTCCCTCATACCCCTCCAAGTCATTTTACCCATTCTCTCTGAATGTAACTACTATTTTGAATCATCACCATAGATATATTTTGCCTTTTCTTGAGATTAATATTAGCTGAATCATTTAACATGAAATTTTTTGGTGTCTGGATTCTTTTGCTTGTTATGGATGTGAAATTCTGCCATTGTGTGGAGTAGTAGTTCATTTTTGCTGCAGAGTATTCTATTATATGATTCTACTATAACCTATTCATTCTGCTTTTGGTGGACTTTCAGATTATTGGTAGTTCTGGGCTACTATGAATAATGTCTTTAGACATATGTATCTTTTGATGAACATGTTTATATATTTATTTCTTGGGCACACACTTGGGAATGAAATTGCTGTGACAGAAGACCTATGCAAATTCAGCATTAGTTGCTATTGCCAACAGTTTTTCCAAAGTGATTGTAAGAATTTATATTTCCACCGGTGGTGTGTGAGGGTTCCAGTTGCTTATGTTATTTCCAGCATGAAGTAGGAGTTTTTCTCTAATTTAAATTTAAGCCAATTTTGTGTTATTAAATAGTAATTCATTCTGGCTCTATTTTGTATTTTCCTTATGAGTTACACACTGAACATCTTTTCAAATGCTTATTAGCCTCTTGGTTATCATCTTTTGATAAGTGCCTGGCCAAGTCTTTTGCCTTTATTTTATTGGGTTGTTTTCTTTTTCTTAGAGATTTATTGGAGTTCTTCACATATTCTGAATATAAGTACTTTTTGGATACATGTATTGCAAATATCTTCTCTCACTTTGTGCTTTGACTTCCCACTCTGAAGCATCTTTCACTGAAGGCTAATTTATCTATATTTTCTTTTATTAGTGTTTTCTGCATTTTGTTTGAGAAATTTTTGCCTATCCTGATGATGCTATTGTCTTATATTATCTTCTGTGTTACTGTTTCACCTGTCACAATGAGATTTATGATGAATCTGAAACCAGTTTTTGTATGTGATGTGAGGAGAGAGGTAAGGTTCATTGATTTGGCATTATTTATTGAAAAGATTTGTGCTTCTTCCATTGCATTTCATGGGTAAATTTTGTGCTATGTCAGAAGTGTGTATATGGACGGTTGTTTCTGGAGACTCTATTTTTTTTTAGTCTATGGTCTATTGTTTCTTTACCACCACACTTAGAATTGTGGTTTTGTAAGAGTAGGTATCTGATAATATTAATCATTCAATTTTGGTCTTCTTCAAGGTTATTCACTATTCTGAATATTTTTCACTTCTATATTCATTTTAGAATTATATCATCAATTTCCATGGGATTTTTGTTGGAATTTAATCTATAGATCAACTTGGGGAGAATGGATATCTTTGGGATATTGAGTCTTTTAATCCATGAAAATGGTATAACTCTTCATTAATTTAGTTCTTCTTTAACTTTCTTTAATAATGTTTATTTGTGTGTGTGTGTGTGTATAGAAGCCCTGCCCATTTAAAAATTTATATTTATTCCTAGATATTGATGTATTTGATTGGTAGGTATTGTTACTTATATTTTTGTAAATTTCATTTTTAATTTTTTGATATTGGGATGTAGAAATATAATTAATTTCTGTAGACTTTGTAATCAGAAATCTTAAAAATAATTTATTTTCATAATTTATTTGTAGTTTTTTGCATCTTCTGTTAATATTATAATTTTGTGAATAATAACACTTTAATTTTTTATTTTAATTTTTTTTGTATTTCATTGCACTGGTTAAAACTTCTAAAATAATGATGAATAGAAGAGGTGATAGCAGCATTAGTGAGAGAGTATCATGACTCATGTTAAAATAGTAAGGCCAACTTTATTCAGTACTGTCATAATAGGGGCAAGGACTACTGCAATGGGGTTTTGCAGTAAGGGAGAGAGAGATACAGCTCAATTCAGAATAAGACAAAGGAAAGTATGGATTTATAGCCATGGGACAAGGTTTGGGGGAGGAAGGCATCAGATAAAAAATTACTTAAGATTGTAGGGCAGTTCTCTGCTAAACTGACGTAGTAGTAGGATTCTTGCTGTGAAAGCAGGCCAGGGTAATCAGATATAACCTGGGGGTGATGGGAGATGAGAAATTTGTTTGGATTATGAAGGTGGGTAAGGGCTTCTGGCTAAACTGACTTAGCAGATTCTTGCTAAAACTGGATTCAATAGCCTGGAGGCAAAAGCCCAAGTTTTGGCCTCTTTGAGTGCAGGGCTCCTAGAAACTTGATTAAACTTTGGCCAAGGAGAGAATCTTTGTTAGCAGAATAAACCCTTTTCACGTGTCACTTTATTTGCATTGGCTTTGCTATTACTTTGTTTTGGACTCTTGCGTGTGTGCTAATTACAGAAATTGGTTTGTACTATTTTGTTTTATAATTTCATTGATAGATATTGGGGTTGAAGTTATGCTAATATCCTAACAAGAGATATCATTCTTCCTATTCGTGGGAAGAGTTAATGTAAGTTTGGCATTATTTCTTGTTGAATATCTGAAAGAATTTCCTAGTTAAGCTATTGTAGACTGAAGTTTTCTTTGTGGGGAAACTTTTACTTATGTATTAACTTTCTTTAATGCATGCAGGAATATTCAGACCTTTTATTTATTCCATGACAGTTTTGGTAAACTATACTTTTAAGAAATCTTTCTATTTATTCTGAGTTTTCAAGCTTATTCGCAAAAGTCATTGCTATTGTCTTATTATTTTATGACTGTAGAAACTGTGAGGGTGTCTCTTTTTCTCCTTGATATCAGTAATTTGTGCCTTTTCCATTTTGCTTTTTCTTGAAGTTGCAGGAAGTTTATAAATTGTATTAATCTTAAAATTTTTACTTTTTAAAATTTCCCTTGAATTTCATTTACAGTTCTTTTTCATGCTACTTGATAAAAGCTTGGTCATGGATCTTCAGCCTTTTCTATTTCTTTTTAAATGTATTTGAGGCTATCCATTTTTCTTTAAACACTATTAGTAGTTATAATTCAGTTCTTTTTTTTTTCAGTTCTTATAATTCAAATCTTTTCTCATTTTATTTTACCTTTGTGGTGTTTATAAGTGTATTGCATCATTGCTTACTTCACAAACATTTGGGGATTTTTTTTCTATTTTTGTTTTTGTTATTGATTACTAGTTCATTACCTTTGACATCAGGAACACATTGTGTTGATTGATTTTCGAAATTTTCTGAGGTATGCTTTAGAGATAAGCATATGATCAGGTAGTAAATGTCGTATGTGTACTTGAATAAGTGTGTATTCTGTACTTGTTGGTTGTAGTGCTCCATATATGACCATTTAATTAAATTGGTTAATCATGATATTCAAAACTTCAGTATTCTTGTTGATTTTTTTGTTTGTTTGTTTTTCTGGTCTATTTACTCTATTGATTACTGAGAAAGCTGTTTTAATTTTTTTTAAAGATTTTATTTATTTATTTGATGGAGAGAAAGAGAGAGAGAGCAGGAACACAAGCAGGGGGGAGTGGGAGAGGTTGAAGTAGATTTCCTGCTAAGCAGGGAGTCTGATGTGGGGCTCCATCCTAGGACCCTGGGATCATGACCAGAGCCAAAGACAAATGCTTAACAACTGAGCCACCCAAGAGACCAGAAAAAGCTGTTTAAAAATCAGTACTTATTTGTAGATTTTTTTCCCTTGTATTTCTGTCAGGTTTTGGCATAAATATAAGGCTATATTTTTTAAATGTTTAGAAATTTAGGATATATATATATATATATATATATATATATATAACCTTTTATTCTTATAAAAATTTCTCTATTTTTTGTAACACTTTTTACCTTAAAACTATTTATAAGGTTAATATAGATACATAAGTTTTCTTTCAATTATTTTTTGCCTGGTATATATTTCTCTGTTCTTGTGTACTTATTCTCTTTTAAAATTTATTTAATTCAAGATAAACATGCAATCTTCCTTCCCTTTTAAAAAATATATTTAATTTTAGCTTTTTAGTTTCCAAACTTTATTGTTTGTGCACCACATGCAGTGCTCCACGCAATATGTGTCCTCCATAATACCCACCACCAGGCTCACCCAACCCCCCAGCCCCTCCCTTCCAAAACCCTCAGTTTGTCTCTCAGAGTTTACAGTCTCTCATGGTTTGTCTCCCCCTCAGATTTCCTCCATCTCACTTCTCCTCTCCATCTCCCAATGTTCTCTGTGTTATTCCTTATGCTCCACAAGTAAGTGAAACCATATGATACTTGTGTACTTATTCTTGCTTGAATATCTCAGTGTGACAATTTTTGCTTTGAATTGAAATATTTAGCCTATTTACATTTATTGTAAGTTGCTTATATATTGTTAAATTGTTTTATTATTTGCTTATTCCATTGTTCACATTTACTTATTGTCCTTCACTGTATATTTTTTCTTCCATGTTTTTCTTCCCTTTTAATTAATTATTTTTTTGTAAATTATGTCCTCTGCTATTAGTTTATTTCACATACATTTACATTCCCCCATTAATACACATTATAATTTTGTTACTCTTTTTGAGATTACCCAAAAGATTGTTCTTCCACTCCATGAAGATGGGATGTTTTTCCATTTCCTTCATTTATGTTTATTGTATTTGTTTTTTTAAAGATTCTATTTATTTATTTATTTAACAGGCAGAGATCACAAGTAGGCAGAGAGAGAGAGGAAGAGAAGCAGTCTTCCCACTGAGTGGAGAGCCCAATGCGGGGCTCAATCACAGGACCCTGGGATCATGACCTGAGCCACCCAGGCGCCCCTCTTATATTTGGTCTTAATCTTAAAAAAATTTTTGTTTAATTTACTGAGCAAAATATGCCAGATTGGTAAGGTTTTTTTGCTCAGCACTTTAAATTTCATTATATTGTTTTTGGCTTCTGTAATTCCTGTTAAGAAGTCAAAAGAGATTTTTTTCCTCCTGTTCTTTTTTTTTTTTTTTTAAGATTTTTACTTTGTCTACGTTTTTCAATAGTTTTCCTATGATGTCCTTTTTGTCACCTTTTTTGGTTTGTATTCATGTTGTTTTGGTTCTGAGATATTCTTGAATCTGTGGCTTATTGTTTTTCACCAGTTTTGGAACGTTCTCAGCCAGTCTTTGAATATTTTTCTGATTAAGAGTTTCTCTTCTCTCTGATGCCTCCATAGTCCATGCATCTTTTTCCATTTTTCCCCTATATTCATCTCTTTGTGTATGCATCAAAATGGACATTTTTTTACTGATTTGTTTCAGTTTACTGATTTTCTCTTTTGTTTTCTTTAATCTGCCTTTTATTCTGATTTTAATTGTTATACTTTCAATTTTAGAATTTCTATTGATATATATATTATAAATATCAGTTTATAGATAGTAAAACTTTATCTCATCCTATATTTTATTGAGTTCATTAACTATAATTTCTTTTAATTTTTTCTGAAATCCAGTTGTGTGATCACCTTTGGATAAGTTTCTATTGTCTATTTTTTCTTTTGTTTTTTGATCATTTGTTATTTTGTTCTGCCATGACTTCTGGTTTTTTATTAAATTCCCAACATTGTATATAGAAAATTTTAAAAGCTCTGAATGACATTACTTTCCTTGAGAGAAGATTTAATTTCTTCTTGTAGTTATATAACATATGAGGAGTTATCCATTTAAGCTAGGTTTCTGGCTTTATAGGACTTATCTTTTTATATGTTTCCTTACTTTTTGGTTCTAGTCTATAATGTTCTCAATCTAAAATCTGGGTTTTCTATTGGGGTTTTCTTCCATGATGGGCTCTAGTCTCCAATTTATCTCATCCTACTTCTGTAAGAATGTCTATGTCTTTGCTTAGATTTTAAACTTCCTAGTAGCTGCTTTTTGTTTGATTTTTTTTCCCATTATCCAGTTCTATAAACCCATCGTCAGGAATCAGTGAGTAATTGGGCAAAATTACATGAGTAATTTTGGGCTTACTTTTCTATAGTGGCCTTTTCTCTGGACCCCTTCACTCCTGGCTGTTTTCATCACCTTTAGTTCCTTTTTTTGTGTCTTTCTGTTTCAGTGAGACTGCTGCAACTGTATTTGTTTTCTGTTTACCTTCAATACCCCTTCCAGAAGATTGGCAAAACCCCAAAGGATAAAAGTGACAATGGAGTACAGTTCATCTTGGTACTTTCTCTTTCCTGGGGATTCTGGCCTCTTAATTTTTATCTGCCTTGGTTGTTTTTTGATACCTTCAAAAAATATCTTTTTAAAATGTATTTTAACCAGTTTTTAGGTTGTTCTCAATAGAAGGGTTGGTATGACATAAAATAGTCATGCTTACTGGGACTGTTTTATTCATTTTGAAAATTGTACACAATTTCAAGTTTCAGATATACCAAGTTTCAGGTATTTACTACCCTGTTGGAGTTTTGGTCGGAGTTTTCACTATTATGAATGATACTACATGAATACTCTTGTAATATAATCTCATGCAACTTTACAACTATTTCTTTAGAATAAATTGCTTATACAGAATGGCTGGAAATAGTTTACATCACTTTGCCCATCTTATATTTGCTGGAACTCAGTTTCATGGCTTCAACCTAATCACAAGGTAGATGGGGAATTGAGACTTTTTGTATATACAGAAAGAGTAAATGGTGTGGCAAAGGCAGCATTGTCTTTCTACTGACTTCTCCCGAACTATTGTCTCTAACTCTAGACTTTTCCTTTGTAACCCATAAACTATATTAACACTTGACTTAATATCCTTAAATATCACTTCTCAAGAGTCACAAGTAAATCAAAATCTTTTAGGGTCTTCCTTTTGCTTAGAAAACGAATTCATGGAGTACCTGGGTGGCTCAGTGGGTTAAAGCCTCTGCCTTTGGCTCAGGTCATGATCCCAGGGTCCTGGGATCCAGCTCTGCATCCGGCTCTCTGCTCAGCAGGGAGCCTGCTTCCTCCTATCTCTCCGCCTGCCTCTCTGCCTACTTGTGATCTCTCTTTGTGTCAAATAAATAAATAAGGGGTGTCTGGGTGGCTCAGTGGGTTAAGCCTCTGCCTTTGGCTCAGGTCATGATCCCGGGGTCCTGGGATCGAGCCCTGCATAGGGCTCTCTGCTCAGCGGTAAGCCTGCTTCCTCCTCTCTCTTTTTGCCTGCCTCTCTGCCTACTGTGGTCTCTCTCTATCTGTCAAATAAATAAATAAAATCTTAAAATAAATAAATAAGAAAATGAATTCATGACTTTTACAAATGTATTAAGTGAAAGAAACTGGAAGAAAGATAGTTTATGTTTCTGAACCTTGTTCTTTTATCATCTTGCCCTGATGCTTTTTTTCTTTTTATTAATAGAAGTGAGATGATGTGAAAGGTTAAGAGGGGCTCTAGTTTACAGTTGGCTGGAGATGATCATGCTTATTGAGGCCATCTCTTCCCAAACACCATTGTAGCTGCAAGGGCAAAGGCAGAGCAAAGAAAGACAGAAAAGCAAGGGATGGACATTGGTTCCGCTGCATCCAACAATTAGACTACGTTTCAGCTAGTCAGTTTTTCTGAGGTGTCTGTGTTCCCTGCTGTATTACACAACTCTGACTGTAGGATGAAACAGAAGACGTATTATGATTCTCCAATCTCTACTTAGGAAAATCATCAGAAAGGACAGGGTTTGGTCTTGGGAAAGATAGGCAGTCTTAAAGCAGTCATAGGTTTTGTGTGTGTGTGTTTGTGTGTGTGTGTGTATCTGGTGCTCACACTAAATGTCTCAGGCCTTGAAGCTAAAGACAGCAACTCCAGCACATTTTTATTTATTTGGAGCCATTCAGATCAATCTTCATAGAAGCAGTCACACTTCAGGGTCCTGACTTTGTTAAGTGCCTCCTCAGCTCTTTGTCAGAAGATC
Organism: Mustela putorius furo; assembly: GCF_011764305.1. Taxonomy (NCBI): domain Eukaryota; kingdom Metazoa; phylum Chordata; class Mammalia; order Carnivora; family Mustelidae; genus Mustela; species Mustela putorius. The sequence continues at coordinate 20,339,502 of NW_025421273.1, forward strand.
CAGTTTAAAGCCTCACAAGTGGATCTCTTGAGAGTTATTTGTTTTTAATCTGCAGTAAGAGGACCAGTCTGGTGGGAGACCTACAGCCTTAGTATTTCAACTGTCCCTTTTAGGAAATGGGAGTCCTCCAGGTTCATTATCTAGTTCTTTGTGGACCATTAGGTTGTCCTTTCTGACAAGGGTTAATGAGCCCAGTGATAGAACACTTGTGTAGGCATAATCCCTAAGTACCTTCTCTGAAATAACACAGCACTGACCACAATTAAAAAATCATTGATGTTGGTGGCAATCCTAGTATTCTCAGTTTGAAAGTAGAAATCAAGAAGCAAACTGCCAGGGCACCTGGGTGGCTCAGTCATTAAGTGTCTGCCTTCAGCTTGGGTCATGATCCCAGGGTCCTGGGATCAAGCTCCACATTGGCTCCCCACTCAGCAGGAAGCCTGCTTTTCCATCTCCCATTCCCTCTGCTTGTGTTCCCTCTCTTGCTGTGTCTCTCTCTGTCAAATAAATAAAATCTCTTTAGAAAGAAGCAAATTGACTCCTTAGGTTCTGATTTTTGCCATTTATTAGCTCTGTGACCTGAAGAAAGTTACTTAAACTATTCATGTCTCAGTCTTCTTGAATACAACCTGAGAAGAATAATGGTACTATGCCTATAGGTCCCTGTGAGAATTAAATGAGGTAATTAAAAAAAAAAAAGAGTTTGAATAATGCCTGGAATATAGGAGGCCCTATATAAATGCTAGATACTTTATTATAAAGGACTAGTTATCCCATCAATTAATTTATATAACAGTCCTCTAAGGTAGACATTTCACTTTTATTCTCCTTTTACATATGAGGAAATTAAGGTAGAATGGTTGAGTGACTTATCCCAGCTAACCATATTTAACATTACAATACTGGAATTCATAACCAGTACTAGATAATGAGGGAAGTGTGACACTTCAAGGAGATTTATATTACAACATAGAAGCTAGGCACTCTAATGCCACATGATTGTGGTTTCTGCTGACTTTTATGGCTTCATCAAGGTATGGGGGATTGATAAAGGCTACATAATTCTGGGGTAAGAACTGGAGTCAGAAAATTTGGGTCTGAACTCCAATTCTGCCTCTAGTAGTGGCTGTTTGACTTTCAATTTACTTTAGCTGTGTAAGCTCAAAATTCTTGATCTGCAAAATCCTGAAATGTTGTTGTGTATTAATGTATATAAAATACTTAGCAAATATCCTAGTATAGCATAAGTTTTGAGAAAGTGATAGCTATTGTGGTAGATTCCACACTGGCCCCATTTCTTTTCCTTTTCTGTTTTGATACTATTTCCATGTAAATTTTTAGTGTCTTCCACTAGGTATCTAGATTAAGTCATATGACACACTTTGACTGCTATAATGGGGGTGGAAATTACAATGTGCCAGTTCTAAATCTCTTGTATCTCTATCATCACAATGAGAACATGCAGATGCTGTGCAGGTAAGAGACATGTGGAGTGGGGTTGAGTTATAGAGTGTGATGCAAAACTAGGATTTGAGTCCAGATCTATCTGACTTCATAATTAGATTTCTTCTCCACTTGGCTAGTCTTCATAGTATTAGCATTGCTATAGGAAAAGCTTAGGGACAGATATAGGACAGGTTTTAGTGGTTTTTTTCCCTCTTTTATGCATTAGATTGGATTGCTAAGAGATATTGCACAATAAACTTATAGTTAACCAAAATGTAGCTACAACAATGAGCAATAAAGAGAAAAAGAAAATTTGTATTTATGAGAACAAAATCACTTTTATAAAATCTATATAGGTAATGCAGAGCAGCTCTTCTGTAGTCTTGTCTAATGTGTAACTTCTTTGGTAACTTGTGAGACCAAATTTAATAGGGTATGCCTTCTTGACATTTTATAGATCCACGAGCCTGAAGTGAGTTAGGTGCAGTTGTGCTTGTCACCAGAGAACTGGTATTGTATAATAAAGAATGTGGCTGGCCTTTGTTCCAGTTCTGGAAAGGAAACTCTAAATATTTGGAATTTCTGTAGTCATAGGAGCATCTTTGTTATTTATGAGCCCCTTAGACATACCTGAGTTTATGTTAATGAGGTGACTCATGATGTGGGCTGTTGAAGTCAGAAAGGCAAACCATGTGATTAGAGGATTGAGGCTTTGAGCCAAGGGAGATAAGCTAGATCTCTCAAAAACCAAGGAGAGAGGGAAAAGCGGGGCCTAGAGGTTGCATTCAATCATGTCTTCATAATGATTTATGATTTATTCAATTATGCCCTCATAATGAGTCCCCAGTAAAACCTCTGAACATTGAGGCTTAGTGGAGCTTTCAGGTTGGTGAAAATATCAGTGTGCCAGAGGTGTGACATAACCTGAATCCACAAGGTTGAGAGCAGAGACCTCTACATTCAGGACTCTCCCAGACTTTACCTTGTTCCTTTTCATTTGCCTGATCCTGACTGATTGATCTATATATCTATATCTTTATTTATATCTATATCTATCATCTATATCTATATATATAGCTATTTAATTTCTTTTCAGTGTTCCAGAAGTCACTATTTATGCACCACACCCAGTGCTCCATGCAGTACCTCACTCCTCTCCAAAACCCTCAGTTTGTTTCTCAGGGTCCACAGTCTCTCATGGTTTGTCTCCTCCTCCAATTTCCCCCAATTCACTGGTCTTCTCCATCTCCCCATGTCCTCTGTATTATTCCTTATACTCCACAAATAAGTGAACCCATGATACTTGACTTTCTCTGCTTCACTCCTTTCACTCACCATAATCTCCTCCAGTCCCATCCATGTTGATACAAAAGTTGGGTATTCATCCTTTCTGAAGGAGGCATAATACTGCATAGTATATATGGACCATATCTTCTTTATCCATTCATTCATTGAAGGGCATCTTGGTTCTTTCCACAGTTTGGCAATTGTGGCCATTGCTGCTATGAAAATTGGGGTAGAGATGGCCCTTCTTTTCACTACATCCATATCTTTGGGGTAAATGCATAATAATGCAATTGCAGGATCATAGGGAAGCTCTATTTTTAATTTTGTAAGGAATCTCCACACTGTTTTCCAACAGTGTGGTTCCAATGCACCAACTTGCATTCCCACCAGCAGTGTAAGAGGGTTCCCCTTTCTCCACATCCTCTCCAACACTTGTTGTTTACTGTCTTGTTAATTTTGGCCCTTCTAATTGGTGTAAGTTGGTATCTCAGTGTGGTTTTGATTTGAACCTCCCTGATGGCTAATGATGATGAACATTTTTTCATGTGTCTGTTAGCCATTTGTATGTCTTCTTTGGAGAAGTGTCTGTTCATGTCTTCTGCCCATATTTTGACATGATTATCTGTTTTTGCGTGTGTTGAGTTTGAGAAGTTCTTGATATCTTTTATAATAAATCTGTAATCATAGAGATAGCACATTCCTGAGTTCTGTGAGCTGTTCTACTAAGTTATCAAAACTGAGAAGTGTCATGGGATTCTCTGGATTTGCAATTAATTGGTCAAAAGTGCAGGTGACCTGGGGACTCCCAAATTTGTGTCAGGTATTTGAAGTGAGGACAGTCTTGTTGGAGAATCTGCCCCTAGACTGTGGAGTCTGACACTCCGTCTGCACAGTTAGCATTAGAATTGCTCTATAATATTGCAAGTGGCCTAGGTGGCCTCATGTGCTTTTTAAATTTTTTTAAAAATTTTTTAAAAACCCAATTATTTATTTAATATATTCATCACAAGGGCTCAACCAGAGACTTAATTTAAAAAAACAAAGATGATATAAAAATGGCACCAGAGCTTAAGATACAGAGTCCTCGACAGAAATGAAGAAAAATACAGACTATCTAAGAAGAAAATAAAAAGACAACACAAGGAGAGAGGCTGGACAGACAGGGATCTTGGCAGGAGACATGCTTTGAGTAGGTTTCTTGCAGATACTTTTTAAAGGCTGTGGGGTTTTTCCAGAGCTCAGCAGCATGGGTATTCAAAGGACTACCAATGTTTGGTTCTCCTAGCAGGCTTTGGATGGACAGCAGGATGGTCCTGACATCATACCTGGCAGACCATTTGTCCTTCAGGGTATCCAGGCAGATGTTTCTCTGGGTTTTCACATTGGGGTGATAGGAGGATGTGAGGAACTTCACCATGGGCATTGGAAGGGTAACTACTCGGGAACTCCAGGGAGAGCATCCGATGCAGGTCTTCATATACGGTGTCAGCTGCTTTATAGATGGTCCTCATCCATTTGAAAATGTTGTCTAATTCAGCGAGGGCAGAAATTACTTTGTCACCAGACATCCTGATGGTCATCAGCTCCTGCTGTACCTCTTGTGCACGGGGCCCTGGGCATCCCCCAACTGGGTTCAGTTCTTTTGCGGGTGCAGCGACGCTGGTGGCAGATGGGTTGCGGTTCTGGGAGGCCTCCAGGGTGGTGCAAGGAGGGAAGCAGGAACTGGGAGAGCACAACTGCAACTACCACATGTGTTTCATTTAAAAAAATAATATTTTTATTAACTAATAATAACGTATATATACATCCTTATTAAAGTTGGAATTTTATACTTGTAGAAATGTCCTTTCTCCATCTAATTTCCCTTCTTCTTGAAGTAAACCACTTTGTTTGTTATGCAGTCTTCTAGTCCTTTTTATGAATTTGCCTTCATATCTTCATACAATACAAAGTGTTATTTTGTGTTTGCATTTTTTTTAATTTTTAATTTTTTATAAACATATATTTTTATCCCCTGTTATTTGACATAAAAAGTGTCATTTTTTGGCTATCAGACACATTAAAAAATGTTCTTCATCACTAGACATTAGGGGGATTCAAATTAAAACCACATTGAGATATCACCTTACACCAGTTAGAATGGCCAAAATTAGCAAGGCAGGAAACAACACGTGTTGGAGGGGATGTGGAGAAAGGGGAACCCTCTTACACTGTTGGTGGGAATGCAAGTTGGTGCAGCCTCTTTGGAGAACAGTGTGGAGATTCCTCAAGAAATTAAACATGGAACTTCCCTATGACCTTGCAATTGCACTACTGGTATTTACCCCAAAGATACAGATGTAGTAAAAAGAAAGGCTATCTGTATCCCAATGTTTATAGCAGCAATGGCCACAGTCGTCAAACTGTGGAAGGAACCAAGATGCCCTTCAACGGATGAATGGATAAGGAAGATGTGGTCCATATACACTATGAAATATTATGCCTCCATCAGAAAGGATGAATATCCAACTTTTGTAGCAACACGGACAGGACTGGAAGAGATTATGCTGAGTGAAATAAGTCAAGCAGAAAGAGTAAATTATCATATGGTTTCACTTATTAATAGAGCATAACAAATAGCATGGAGGACAAGGGGAGTTAGAGAGAAGGGAGTTGGGGGAAATTGGAAGGGGAGGTGAACCATGAGAGACTATGGACTCTGAAAAACAATCTGAGAGGTTTGAAGGGGCCGGGGGGGGTGGGAGGTTGGGGGAATCTCCCAAGTAGGGGGTATTAGAGAGGGCACGGATTGTGTGGAGCACTGGGTGTGGTACAAAAACAATGAATACTGTTACGCTGAAAATAAATTTTTAAAAAGTGTCATTTTTACTTTTGTGTATCTATCTATTTTTTAATCAATACTATTTTTTGGAGATCTAGTATTTATAGAGTTAACCACATTAAAAGAGAAACAATGCAAAACACCTTTGCCTACCCATTCCCCTATTGATGGACATGTAGGGTGCTTCATAACTCTAGCTACTGTTTCAAGTGATGATGAAATGAGCATCCTTGTGCATGACTTCGTGGATCCACATTGAGTGTTTCTCCAGAGAGGGTATCTTTGAGCAAATCTGCTGTGTGCCTTTGAAAATTCTGATGTGCTTTCAGTCATTTGATTTGACCTTTTAAGAAACAGTTTATTTGGTGATTTGGGGTGATTTAGAATTAGTGTCTCAAAGTTATAGCAGTTATGCACTTAAAGGAACAAAACTGGTTGATAGATAGGTTGGCTATCAGTTGACCATCAGGGAGATAAAGCTTTTATTTTTGGCTAGAGGAAAACATTCTATTATTATTTATTATAAGTTATAAGATAATTGAGAAAGTATGATTTTGAGGGAGAAGAATAAATGGTTAATATTCGATTTTTCAACTTATGGTCAAATGTTGCACATTTCATGTATGAGTGTGTGTGTGTGTGTGTGTGTGTGTGTGTGTGCCTGCACACGGGCATACCTATACACACAAGAGAAATATTGTAATTTAAAGATGAGGTGATGATCCTGAATTTGTACTCTAACTCTTGCAAGTGCCATTGATAGAATAACTGTATTAGTCTACCCAGGCTGCTATGACAAAATACCATACACCAGGTGACTTCAAAAACAAACATTTATTTCATATAGTTCTGTATAGGGAAGTCCAAGATCAAGGTGGGGGCTAATTCAGCCCCTGGCGAGGATCTTCCTGGATACAGATAGCCACATTCCTGCTTCATCCTTATATGGTAGAGAGAGTTCTGATAAACATTTCTTATGAAGGCACTTATAAATTCCTCTTCCTATAAGGGCACTAACTCCATTAGGAGGACCCTGCTCTCATAACCTAATCTAAACCTAATTATCTCTCAAAGACCCTTTCTTCAAAAAACATTATACTGGGGGTTAGGAGCTCAAAAATATGAATTTTGAGTGCACACACACACACACACACAAAAGTGATTACCTCATCCTCATCTGAAGCCTTTGGGAGATGGCCTCAGTACCTCCTTCTATGACATGTGTACAAAGATTTTCTTGTGGCTCACTAACTTGTAGTTAAGGATGCTTTCTTGCCACAGTTTATTTCTTACTCATTCTCCTTCCCATCCATGATGGTTATGGAGCAGTGTTTCACAGTCTTTTTGCAGTTTCTATCTTAAGGCTCCAGAATGATTCCATCAACCAGGTGGTTCAAAAATTCTGATGGGATCTCAGAGCATTGGTACTTTTATTTATAAACAGTTACAGATGAGAATCACAGTTTTGGACACAAGGAAAAATTTAAGTTCATCACAGACCTTCATTATTTTCTAGACAATGCTAATTCCCAGGAGAGGAAGTCCAGAGTGATTCTGACCCCTTGTTCTTTGTCTTGCAAAGTATTGCTCTGTTTTTTACCTTCAGGTAATCCTCTCTTCATGCAGTTCTATTAACCTTGCACATATGAAAAAAAATGATGGTCTAAGGGTTGGCAGGGAAGATAATATATGTGGTCAGCAATGTTTTCCTTGGACGAGGGAAGAGTATTGAGTCTGGATGCTGTGTATTTTCTTCCCTGCAGAGATATTTTCTTCCTCCTCCCCTTGATTGTCTGGCCACATATTCTCTCTTCCATTGGTATGTCCATCATAGTTCCTCCTTTCTTCTTAGGCCAGTTTCACACAATACCACTACCCAGGATTCATGGTAACATCAATGACAATAATTTATACTAACAGCTAACATTTACCAAGTACCTCCTTAGTTATAAGACCTGCATGTTTACATTTAATTCTCACACCAATCCAAGAGATCAGCCCTAATATTATCCCCATTTCATAATGGAGAAAAAAGAGGCTCAGAAAGACTATAGAATTAACTGAATGTCTTACGGCCAATGAGTGGTAGTGCCAGGATTTGTACCCAGGCAGTCGGACTCCATTTTTAACATTACTACTCTGTTTTTCATAAACTGGGATTTTCACTTCACATCCAATATTATTTAATTCTCATAACAGTACTTTAAAGTTGGGATGGTGAAGCCATTTTTCAGATGAAATCAGCAGCCTCAATAAAGTTAGTTTTCCCTAAATCACCAACAAGTGGAGGAGCCCCCTGAAATCGTTCCTTCTTATTAAGCTGCCTCAGTTTAACTCCTTCTTGGGCTTTGAATTGAATCAAAGGCTCAAGCTATTCAGTCCTAAGGCAGAAAATAAACTGGGTAATTCAGAATGTGTCTGTTTCATTGACTTTCTCTTGCTCTTTTCTTATCTTTGTGACCTTGCAGGTCCCATTACCATTGTCCCTGCGTGGGATGTGGTTCCACATTGTCCTCTGGTCTTCTGGCCCTTTGCTTCTACCCTCAAGCTCCAGCCAGACCCATCTACATTTTAAAGTTGTCACAAGTTATGTTCAAATCTCTAGAGTCCTTGCTGCCTTAAGGAACATTGTATCTAATTTTAAAATGATTTATCATTGCAATTTGTGCTAATATCATTATAAATCATCAATTTACATAGACTGAAGGTCTGATTAATTCAAATGTATTCATTTATTTTAGATTAATATGCACCTCATGACTAACCTCTGTATTCATTTACACACAAGATTAAAAACAGATTATTACATCCAAACAAGAACCTACACCATGCAACTCAAGTAGGGTTGCCCATTTCCAGCACTGGCAGGATAGCTTGAGGATTCCTTTTGCAATTCTGAAAGGGTCAAAGGAAGAAGTGTCTCATCTGACATGTCATTACAGCAACAGGCCTTGGGCTTCTCACTCTGACACTGTCACTCTTGCCTGTACTGCCTCAGGGCACATTACTTTGGTTTTCCAATCTGTAGAGACATAATGAATATTGACAGAATGTTTAGTACATGCCCAATTGTAGCATTGGGCTTTATAGGTGCTAACTCATTTAATCTTTACAACAACCTTATGAGGTATGTACTAATATCACTCCATTTTACAGAGGTGGGAATGGAGGCTCAGAAAGATAGTAACTTGCCCAAGTTAGATACTTGACCAAGGTTAAGTGTTACAGCTAGTAAGTGTCAGAGTTAGGATTTGAACCTTTAAAATCTGGATCCTAAGTCTATGTTTTAGTCATTCTTCTATGTGGCTTTAAGATTAACCAGGATCATTCAAGAATTGAAATGACCATTAGAGATGTTTTCAAAAATATTTGTAATACTAATTGTTGGTATAGACACTGAGTGGCTGAGATCATGTCCAACACTTACTATGAAATCTCAAGATACACAGTCCAGTTCTGGACAAAAGGCAGTTGCTCAGTAGATGTGTTTCAATTAGCTATTGATCATTTTCCCTCCATGATGGAATCATCTCTTTAGGATGAAGATACTTGGTTAGTGCCCTAGAATTTTGGAGTTGTAAGATGTGAGTTTGTTTTCTATTTCCACCAGTCTAACTTCACATAAAATACCACTATACACACAGGCCTGGGGGAATTTTAGTTTTTAACTCTATAAAGTGGTCATCTTATTTCTCTGACTGGTTTCTTTGGTCTGAGCTGTGAGCTTCTATGACACATCAGCTGATTCCACAAGGCCATTTTATGGGCAGTGCAGGCCTCATTAGCCTGGACCTGAGTTTCTACCCCTGCAGTTCTTCTCAAGTGTTTTCATACTGAAGGGGAGTCCAGGAAGCAGCTCACCTGTTTCTAATCTGTTAAAAGTTTACAGGCAAAGGCATTGGGTTGACTTGAAGCACAAAATATGATTAATGATTTGGAGTACTAATGGAATGTTGGCCATGCAAAAATGTCTTTCTATATATTTCCAAAAAGGCCTTTCTTACCTAAGACCTTGTATTTTAAATTATATTTTTAGGTCCACTTTTTATAGCCTAAACATATCTGTCAGCCACCTATTGTGTGAAAAATATTTTGCCTTGTGAGAGAGGAATGTTAACAATAATAAGTATATCTTGAACTTGTATAGCAATTTTTTTCAAAGTATTTTCATGTATTGCATTGTTTCATTGAAAGTGCAGTGAAATGAGAGACCAAAGCTTGAATTTTTATCATGGCAAAGTGACCTAAGTCACTGTCCTTCCTTCGGTATCAATTTCTTTATCTGATTTGAGACCTGAACTCTCCTTTTCTATGATGTTTGATATTTTGACTTACTTAAAGTGGAAGCTGTAGTCCCACACACCTTGAAAGACACAGATTAAGAGGCTCAACGAACTTGATGACCCAAACTAAAAATATACCAAATGCTTTAAATCACAGGCTCTGGCATCAGACTGCTTGGGTTCAAATACTTGCTTAACTATTTAGTACTTGGCAAGTTACTTAATGTCTATTTTCTCAACTGTTAAACTGGGGATGATTAATAGCACCTATCTTAAAGGGTCAATCAAGGATAGTTAATGCATATAAGTGCTAGAACAGTTTGTGGCTCATAATAGATACTCAAGAAATGCCAGTGACTCCTGGCAAGTTAAGAAATTTGGAACACTCTGAACTCTACCTCTGAAATTCATAATACTCTATATGTTAATTAATTGAATGTAAATAAAAATAAAGTAAAATAAAATTTAAAAAAGAAAAAAATTGGAACATTCACACAGAATGCAGAACCCTGATGTGTATCCATGGTTTCTAGAAATCCACCTCAGATATTGAGGTCTGAAATAGAACTGAGCAGAAGACAGAAGCAGACTTGGGGCTCAAAAAAGGAAGTCTCTGGACCACTAGAAGAAGTTGCAACTTTGTTTTGGAGACGACCATACTTAAAGAGCAGATGGAAGACTATGAAATGAAAATGGCTAAATATGTTGGAGCTTGAGAACCAGTTCTCTGGGAATGATGCTCATTCTGATGGCCTAAAAGTCAAATTATTTCTATGAGAATGTCTTCCCTCCCTTGTCTCCTTTCCTTCCTCCCTCCCTTGCTTCCTTCCCTGTTGTTTCTTGTTTTAATTTTTAGAGATTTAATTTTTAGAGTGGTTTTAGGTTTATAACAAAATTGAGAGAAGGTGGAAAGATTTCCTGTATATCTCCTGACTGCACACCTGCATCGCCTTTCACCTTATCAACATCACTTATTGGAAATGGACTTTTTATTTTTTAAACAAAGGATGAGCCTCTACTGACACATGATAATCACTCAAAATCCATGGATTACTCTTAGTGTTGTACATTTTAGGAGTTTGGACACAGGTATAATGGCATATATTTATCATTGTGATATCATACAGAATATTTTCACTGCCCTAAAATTCCCTTTGCTCTGGCTATTCATCTTTTCCTCCCTTCCCCACCACTTCAACACACCCTAACACCAATGAGGGGCAGAGGGAGAGGGAGAGAAAATCTCAAGCAAACTGCACTGAGCATGGAGCAAAATGTGGGACTCAATCTCACAACCCTGGGACCAGGAACCGAGCTAAAACCAATAGTTAAATGCTTAACTGACTATGCCACCAAGGTGCCCTCTACCTCTGATTTTTTTTATTGTCTCCATAATTTTGACTTTCCCAGAATATCATATAGGTAGAAATACACAATATGTGTCCTTTCCATTAATATGCATTTAAGTTTCCTCTATGTCTTTTTCATGGCTTGATAGCTCATTTCTTTTTGAGTACTGAATAATGACCCATTGTCCAAGTGTTCCACAGTTCATCCACTCACCTGCTAAAGGACATCTTTTTTAAAGATTTTATTTATTTTATTTGACAGGCAGAGATTACAAGTAGGCAGAGAATGAGAGAGAGAGAGAGAGAGAGGAGGAAGCAGGCTTCCTGCTGAGCAGAGAGCCCGATGCGGGACTTGATCCCAGAACCCTGAGATCATGACCTGAGCTGAAGGCAGTGGCTTAACCCACTGAGCCACCCAGGTGCCCCTGCTAAAGGACATCTTGTTTGCTTCAGAGTCATGGCAATTATGAATTAAGGTGCTATAAACTTCTGTGTGCAAGTTTTTGTGTGGAAATAAGTTTTCAACTCTGAGTAAATGCCAAGGAGCACGATAGCCAGATAGCATGGTAAAAGAATGTTTACTTTGTATCCATTCTCTTTAAGAATATTTCAGTTCTCTTTAGTGGATTGATGTTACAGCATTTTGTAAATTTTCATGGATCTTATTACCTGATGGACACTGGTCTTGCTATCCTTCCCCTATCTCTTCCTATCTTTCTCTAAGGCCCTCCCTCAGAGAAAGGTTCTGCCATCTCTCATTCCATCAAGCCCCAAGTCCTATGAAGCCATTCACTTGATCCTCTATGTCTCCACTTTGAGCTCGAGTTCCCCTGGTCTCTTGCTGGGACTGTTTTTATGTAATAATCTCTTGAGAGTGTCTCCACCTTTGGGATTGGAACCCTTCATGGTTGGCTTCAGCGCTCATGCATTTAACACCTCTATTATGCAGTGGGAAAGAGCACAGTCTGGGGTTGTATTTTTTGGATGAATTTCCAGCTTCACTTACATATTTTTGGGAAGTTACTTAACTTGCCCTGCTCCATTTTCTTACCTGTAGACAAAAATGCTATACATACCTCCAAATGCTGTTTTAAAGATTAAATGCAATTATCTATGCTAAATACTTAGCATAGTGCCTAATTCATGGTCATCCTGAGAACCCAGTGTTATCAGTGTTATTTGTAGTATAACCACAACCACCACCACCAGCTGCACAGAAAGTGAAGCTGGAGGGATGGACAGGTTTTAGATGTCACTTAGGTTACAGTTCCCAGTGTCAACTGGCATCTAGCACAGCAATCTAGACTTATTGAATTAAAACCATGCTGCATCTGAAACTCTAATACATGAGAGATATCAATGGAAGTACATTTGCTGAGCTGGGTGAAGGGAGATGGCACGTGTCCATATATTTACAAATATGTGCAAGAATTATTAGGAATAATAATATTAGTAAAAAAAAATTACAACAGTAGTTGTGTGACTACTTCTACTGCTGTTATTACCACTGTGGGGAGTGGCACTATGAGAGATTATCCATCTTCAGCTTGCCTTCAGAGCTGAAGAAGCAGAGCCAGCAGAAAGAATGGGGTGGAACATACTCCATGACATCTCTTTCTAGCTCCGTTTTCCCAGTGGCCCTACACTACATTTTTATTATCTCCCTTTTATGTCTCAGGATTCTGAGGCTCATAGAGTTGAAAATGACAGAGCTCAATGCTCTTCTAAGATACCATGTTTCTCCACTGGAGTTTTGCTCACCAGGGGAAGTTCTTTTTAACAATATCACATGTCCAATAATGCAATGATTGCTTTAGGACACAAGGAGATCCCCTTGAATAAGAGTTGCTCAAGCTAAAGCTAACATGTTGTGAGGATTTTGAGCACTGGAGGAGGGCTGGGATGAGATAGTCTTAAAGACCTTAAAGGTCCTTCTGAGTCTGGGAGTCTAAGCCTTTGTGAAATGCTGCCTGTGGCTGACAACCTAGGAGCATCACAGTTCTGTTATTTTTCAGTATTGCACCAAAAGAGCTCTCCTTTGCCCACTGGAAACCTAGTGCCACATCTTGAATAGAACCTGCAGTTGGTGAGAACATATTTAAAAATGCACTTGTATAGTTAGTAACTTTTATCTATAAATCCCCTCAATGAAATTCCAGAGCTTTAATCGGCCATGAAATTCCACAGAGGGGCATTTTCCTTAGCTAAAGTCAGCAGTTTCTAACTTCCTGTAAATATTCACTCACATGAAGTAGTTAATAGATTTCCTCATGCAGAACATTCTTGGCCACCAGTGGAAAAGTTCGCTAAAAGATAGATTGCTTCCCATGGCTGGAGAATAACCACTAGTTGGAATTTTTATGCTGCCTGACACTCCTAATTAATATCAAGTCTCAAAGTTCTGATTCTAGAGCCAAAGGAAGACAGATCCATGAAAGGTCCCACTTCCTTGTCTTACCAACATCGATTACATGCTGGGCACAAGGCTAGGGGCTTTCTATGCATTATAACATATGATCCTCAAAGCAATCTTGCTCAGGATGTATTTTACAGAAAAAGTTGCTGAGACTCAAACAGGCTCCATCTCAATTGTCCAGTGTGATATCCAGTAGCCACATGTGGCTGTTTAGATTTAAATTTGCACTAATTATAATTAAATAAGCTTAAGAATTCAATTCATCAGTCCCCCATCCACATTTTAGGTGCTCATTAGCTAATGTGGCTAGTGGCTACTATATTGGACAGCACATATGAGAATGTTCTCACCATCTCAGGAAGTTCTTTCAGATAGCGCTGGCCTGGAAGTTCATTTAAACGTAGAGCTGGGTTCTAAAAGCCAGGCCTTTGGTGCTTTTTTGTGCAGTGCTGTGCTCCAGAGAAAGCAGTGTGTGATCTACAGCAGATGCTCTCAAACTCCTTAAGTGGGAGATGAATGAAATTAGCAGGAATATCAGGGTGGATGCGTGTGTGCTGTGGGATGTCGGGGCTGAGCCCTTGAAATAGGCCTTCTGAGGTGCCTTGATGTCAACCAAGTTAACACAGTTAACCAGTGTCAGGGCACAGACCTGGTGTAACTCCACAACCCTTCCTTCAGAAACCTATGCTGCTTTTCTATTTGACTTAAAAGCCTCCTTACTGTATCTCAGATTTATCTCAGTCAAGTCCCTGCAAGATAGCTTGCTCACTGCCTGAGGAATTTTTAGAGTTTGGTCCTTGTAAACTGATCAGTGATCATGTAACCCCAGGAAGGACAAGTTCTCAGAGTCTCTTTCCACCCAGTGTCTTCTTGTGAGGCTGCAGCATGTGGTTCTGCTGGAATCTTCCCCGTAACACTTCCAAAGTTCAGAGCCGCCTCCAAACTGCGTAAGAAAAGCAGACAGAATATTTAATGCAGTTGCTGGAGCCATAAAAGAAAAAAAATTAACCAAGCTTATTAGGCTCCCTGTTTCTTTTCTCCCATAAAGGGAGCAATTGGCAATAAATGCCATTCTGCTTTTTAACAGATGAATGGCCCAGTTGTGATAAATCCACTAGCATTTTCTGGGAGAAATATATTTTACTCCAGACAGTTTTAGTAGTGGGACCATATTTTTCACAGGAGCGATGAGGACACTTTAGTGAGGGTTAAACTTTTCAAACTAGTGTGAAGGTTGGGTCAGGAGAGGTCCAGCACCCTTGGGCTTACATTCCTGAGTCAAGGGAAGGTACATTTATCCATGGTTCTTTCCCTTTCTTGTCAGCTTGCCTACAGAGTCTTCACCTTTCATCACCTCTGTGTTTTTATTTGTTCTTACATTTATTTCTGGGATTAGGGGATATACATGTATAAACTTGGTTCTTCTAGATAGGGAAAGTAAGTCTCAGCAAGTCACTGACATCACATACCTAGTGAGTCAGGAGGCTAGGATTCGGACCTCAGGACTTCACTCTCCTCACTCTCCTCCTTATTTTATCCAAGTTAGTTTTTGTCCAGAAGACTCAGATCAAATCTTTGTCTTTCAGAAAAGATTCAAAGAAGGCTAAAGCTTTGTATGGGGGTCTAGGGTGAGAATTTGTCTTCTGAGCAGACGTATCAAGATCAGGATGAGGTTTACCTGGCACAACAGTTTCCATACATTATTTCATGGGATCCCAGCAGGGATGCAGTTTTGAGGAACTGGCACGTAAGTGGAAGTCTGTAGAATGAGAAAGATTTATTCTGGTCAGGGAAGACATTGGGTATTCTAGTGGGAGTGGGGTGTGGGGTGTTTGTGCAAAACTGGTGATGAGGCTTGGGGACAGAAAGATCAGCTAAGGGAGGCTTCTGGGGGCTGGGGCAAAATCTTAAGGGCTGGACTAAGGCAGTGACAAAGGGATTGAACTCCACTTTGAGATGTCTGACTAGTAAGAAGTTACTCTGAAGTCATTCATATACCTGATTATCCCTTTGATTTGTGCTCCTTGCTGATGGATTACTGCTTCATGAAATGCCAGTAACTTCGTTACTCATATTTCTCTACTTATACTTTTTTTCAGCAACTATCACTTCTGATAATTTTTACATTAATTGTACATAACACTGCTTTGCTTTAAACATATTATTTTAAAACATTTTGTTTTACAGTTCACTTCACAGCTTGAAATTCTGTAGACAGTGGTCATAAATCTCTCTTGAAAGAAAATGGAAGTTGTCTGTTTTAATTTCCTATCAATTCCCTACTGCTTGGGAAGTGATGGAAGACACACACACACACACACACAGACACACTATTCAAGCACTTGCAAATCTCTCTGGTTTACTAGCAGGTTGCTCTTTTTTAAGCAGAATAGATCACTTTCAAAATGCATGTGTTTGAGGTTGGGTTTGAAGATGTGTTTGGGGATAAGGTGAAAGATTTGTAATAGAAATAGCAATTTAATTTTGGGATGTGACCAGAAGTGGGACAACAATGAGATTTAAGAAATAAATCTGGCCCAGGTTCTGGGCCAGAGGGATTTGGTTTTAATTCTGGCTGTTATGTTCACTAGCTCTGTGACCCTGGGCAAGTTACATTAATCTTTGTCAGTCTTCACTTTTTCACCTATATAATGGTGGGGAGAGTCTTATAAACTCCACCAAAAGTCTCCATAAAATAACAACCATAATCAGTTACTTTGCTCAATTAGCTATTATTTCTTTCGGGAAAGACTTGATGGGGATAGCTTGTTTCTTCTCCTCATGACAACAGTGGTGGTAATCAGAGTGGAGCTAGATGATATATTTCCAGGGTGACCCCTGCACCTGAATGGTAAGTTGGCCTTGACTGTTGGCCAGGAGTTCAGTGAAATCTAGTATTCAGAGTACCTTTATGTGAACTCCCCAGCTTGGTGGTTTCAGAAGAGTTGGGTCACTTGCATGGTCTGGCTTCCCTTAGAATGGGTGTTCCAAAAGCACTTCTCAGAATGCGTGGCTTTTTATGACTTAAACCTTAGAGATCAAATAGCAGAACTGCTGACCCATTCTATTGATTGAAGTGGTTACAATCCTGCCCACATTCAATGTGGGGACATAGACATCACCTCTTGATGGAAGCAGGAACAAGGTGACATTATAGTGGCATATGAGGCATTGTTGAGGGGCTCCTGGGAAAATATTCTCTGTTTCCTTTATTTCCTTAGGTCTCTCCATGCTGGGAGTTCCACCAGGCAAAAAATGAACCTCTTGTTTTTCTTCAGCACCATTTCTTAGAACCCAGGACAATGTTCAATAGAGGGTAGGCACTCAAATATTTGTTGACTAAGTGAATGCACAAATTTATTTGGAATATCTTTAAAACTATCTGCCTTCTCTAGAGTCACATTTTCTTTTCTTTAAACCCTCATAATTATGTGAAAATATATGTGGGTGTGTAACTGGAGCCATATCTGGAGAGAGGGAGAGAGAGAAGAAGCTTTGCAAAGTCCACGTTAGCAAGGAGTTATTTACCTCCTTTAGATCCTTTGGGGGAAATCCTACATTGATTTTTGTGGTAAGATAGGATCATACAGTGCAGGTGTTTATAATAAAATCCAGAGTGTTTTTTTTTTTTTTTTTAATTCAGGACTTTGTGAAGATGATATGCAGATAAGACACAAGGAAATATCTTGCATAGAATTAATAGGTTTTATTATACTGTTACTTTCTGCTTAAGGGTTCTCTAGTTTTGATATCAACTTCAGGCTCTCTCCACTGGGGCACTGGGGAGACATCTCTGCCAGTTCTGAGGGAAATGATTGGCTCGGAATGGCTTTTTCACTTTTGGCTAAGTTCAGTGGTATTTTTGCTTAATGCTATTCATTTTGAGCTTGGTTAGCATTTTAAAAATTATGAAAAATTTCAGACACATGAAAAGTAGAGAGCGTAATGTAATAAATTACTCCTTTGCACCCATGATGCAATTTCAAGTTGCCAGCTCATGGCCAATGTTATTACATGTGTGATTACATGCACTTTCCTCCTTCCTCCTGAATTATTTTGGAGGAAATCCCAGACATTGTATAATTTAATCCATATAAATTTCATCATGTTTTTAATTGAGAAGAACTCTTTAAGGAAACATAATGACAATACTATTTTTATATCTAAATAATTAAAATAATTGCTTATAATCATGAAATACTGTCAGTGCTCAAATTTCTCCAATTAACTTATATCCATTTTATAGTTTTTTTCTATCAACAGTCCAATAAGTGTCATGCATTGCAATTTCTGGATATGCATCAATTAAAAAAACAAAACAAAACAAAAATCTCTTCTTTCTCTTTCTCTAGTCTTTTATTCCCTGTGTAATTTATTTGTTGAAAAACTGCTTGTTTGTCCCATAGCATTTCCTGTGTAGCTTTTACCATGTTCTGGACTTTGCTGATTGAATCCCCATGGCATCATTTATCTTATTCCTCTGCCTCTCCATTTCAGGTAAATTGCTATTTAGATTTTGAAGCTCGATAGATTCAGGTTGGGGATTTTGGCAAGAATACCATGATATTTAGAAGATGGTGTATTTTTCCCTTGCATCTAATGGACTTTCTGTGACATTAGAAGTGCTTCATGATCCTTGTCTGGATCCATTATTACTATTATTATTTTTTTTTTGAGTTCACGAAATGTTACATTCTTTTTAAAAAAGATTTATTTATTTATTTTAGAGGTGGGGATGGGTAGAGGAAGAGAGAGAATCTTAAGCAGACTCCCTGCGGAGCTTGGAGCCCAGCACATGCAGGGCTCAACCTCACGACCCTAAGATCATGACCAGAGCCAAAATCAAGTGTCAGACTCTTAATTGACTGAATCACCCAGGTGCCCCACAAAATGTTAGGTTCTAATTTTATCATTCTTCATTTCTACTTTAAGCTGTGACAGTACCATAAAGAGAATCCCCTCAGGAAAACTTTGAATACCCTCAGGTATGCTTTGTACAGAAAGGGCAGGATAAATGATCGGTTCCTGTTATTTTTATTTACCAATTTTTCATTTAAAATTTTTAAAAAGATTTTGCTTATTTATTTGACAGAGACACAGTAAAAAAGGGAACAAAAGCAGGGGGAGTGATAGAGGGAGAAACAGGCTTCCTGTCAAGCAGGGAGCCTGATGTGGGGCTTGATCCCAGGACCCTGGGATCATGACCTGAGCTGAAGGAAGGCACTTAATGACTAAGCTGCCCAGGCTCCCCTATTTGCCAATTTACCAAATAGCAAAAGTGATCGAGGAGATTTTCTCCTTATCTTTCTCCTTTCATTTCTTTATTTATTCTTCAACTTTTCTACTTCCTTCATTCTATCTTTCCTCTCCTCCTTTTCTTTTCATTATTAATCCATTTAAATGTCTTGTTAACTATATTTATAACTAAAATATCTGAATTAATTTTAACATATTAGATGAGTTTCAACAGGATTCACTGATTTTTAATTTTAGGCCTTTATTTCTATTTGAAGAAAAAAATATATATGTACTTGATTGTGTGCCTTTAGTAAATGTCAATTCTTTGTCAAATGACTATTATTCAGACTTTCCCTGCAATATGTCAACAAAGATACATAAGCAGAAATATACTGAATGAGGCATCCAAATAAGCTAATGTTTTCCTGATAAAAACAGATTCAGTTGGTGCATTCTTTCTTCTCTTTTCCCTTCCCTGTTTTCTGTGCCTGGATTGTGGATGCAATGGCGAGAGGAGTAATAGTCATCAAGCCAAAAAGAAGAGGAATACTTACATGCATATTCATCTAGGGGAAGAAATTGGATTGGAGCCCAGTTTCTTGATTATTCTCTTATAGAATTGTTCCATTTTGAGACTACTGTAGTAGACTTCCTGGAATTTGAGAAAAACAAACCTCAGTTTTTTAAGCCACCATTTATGGGCACTTTTGATACTTGCAGTTGCATGTCTTCCATGATGCATTTGTCCAAAGTCAGGGACATAATGTGTAGGTGAGCTGTCTTTCAAATCCAGGTTTGTTAATATCTCAAGCTTGTGTTTTCTTATTAAATGATGTGGAGAACCATGGACAAGAGCTACAGCTGAATACTTCTATGAAGATGAACCCTTATTAACTCCTTGATTATTCTCAGATACACTTTGTATAGAAAAGGGAGGATATATGCTCAATTTGTGAACCAACCTCCCTCTGTCTAAACTATACTATTCTCTGCAGAAAAGGCTAGGTTCAATACACCTTTTCAGCATCTCCTCAGGCAGGGAATGAAATGCTTCTGGCCTCATGTAATGAGCTGATGAAATATACAAGCTTTCCCTTACTTCTTGTCAAAGGATTTCAACTTTTCTGGACCAAAGAGGTCTCTTTTATTAACTCCCTGCAAAGTACGACATGTTTTGAAAGATTTTGTCAAGCAAAAATGTACTTAATGATAAATATTTGATTCACTTTTCCATTTAAATTTAATCAAATACACATATAACCTCTAATCATAGTTTCTGATCTACATGACTTGCATTAGCACACTGAGTTGGTTCTAATTTGAGTGAAGAACAAGGACAATTTGGTTAGCCTGTACAGCTTTAAATTAAATTCAGTTAGGATTTGAGGATGAGAGAAATGCCCCCAAGAATCCTCTTGCAACCTTTGAAAACTTCTGTGGGTCTGAGGGCTCTGCTGGGGACCCAGGTTGGACAGGTGTTGCTTTAAGATTCAGGTGGTCCATATTCCAATAAAAAGGTTGGTTCCCAATCACAACAAAAGGTATAGAAGAGGCTTCAGTTGAAAGATGGATTAAATTGGCTTTGGGTTCCTCTTACTGCCACACACTACTTCCAAGCTAGGCTGAGCCTGAGTGAGCCCCGATTGTCCCATGGCCTTCCAGCTCCTGATGCTGATCACCTCCAACCTGTAGTCTCAGCCAGGCGTGGTCCCTGGAAACCAAGTGGTGGAATATTTTAGGAGCCCCATGGACAAGGGTAAGTGGAATCTAGAATTGGTTTTGCTTAGGAATTCAGCCTGAGTGCTTGGTGCTCTGTAGATTAATCTGAAGATTTTCCCTCTATCTCTTATCCTGCTTAGTATGTTCACGAGGAATGACTTCTATCTGAAAAACATTTACTGAGCACCTGCCATGAGCTAGTATAGTATTAGGTGCCAAGTTACAGAGATGAATAAGATCCTATACTTATGACTATGTTTCTGCCTTGATTTCTGGTTAATAATCAGCTTTAAAAAAATAATCATTTTTTTTCCTTATTTGGAGACTTAATCTGAACTTTAACAGACTTTGTGAGACACAATGCAGCTAATGCTAATCTCCCCCTATCTTCTACTGGATATGGGTCCCTCTGATGGGCTCCACTGATGTCTCTCTGTAGCCCAGATGGGTTATCTACCATCTCAATAATGTAGGTCCAGCTTCTGCTGAGAGGAGAATCTATTGCTCCACCCTTCCTTCCAGACTTGATTTCTCTGTGTTCTTCTTCCCTGTGACTCTTTCTCCCATTAGATTATAAGATCCTTGAAGGCAAGGACTGTGTTCACTTAAGTATCATGCCCAGTGAAGAGTGAATGGTAGGTGCTGGGAGATGCTGGTTACTATTTGTTGAATGTTGAATGGAAATAGGTGCTGTATGGAAAAGAAAGACTGTGAGATGGGTGAGGATGGACCTGAGAAGTTTGGCCATCATATAGGCTGGTCATTGTGAATGTTGTTCCTGAGGTAATATGCAATGAAGGAGAGGTTGTAGGCGAGATATAAACAACACCATCAAACCATCATTTAGACCACTGGGAGAAGGAATAATTGCAAGAAATTGGGATAAGGCAGCTGGAATGGGGGTTAGAAACAGCATGGTGAGGTCAGAGGCTGAGGTATCCAGAGAATTTAAGGCTCAGGAAGAAAGGGATTTTGACACAAGAGGACAGGCAGGTGGGCGTGGTAGTGAGCACCAGCATGCCGATCACAACTCTAAGGAATATATAGGGATGTGTTGAGAATGGACACAATCCACCCAAGGTGGCTGCAAAGGAATTGGTATTAACAATTAATTGGTAACAAATACCAAATAATTGGTATTTGTTCAGAGGAAAGCCAATCCTCAGTTAAGGAAGAGAGGTAGTATGGATACTCAAGGAAGAGGTCATGGATCTGTGGTAGTTGGTTAACGACACTGCAAAGATTGCACAGACCAGCCCCTTAGCTAGATTAGTTCCCTTGATGGCTACCTGCCTTCTCTCAGGTGCTCTCCTTCCTCCACCACCAAGGTCTCCACATACGGGTTGGGAGTGCTGATGGATTTGGCTTTGTTCCAACTTCCTTCATCTTCAGATTATCTTCTGGATTTGGCCATGAGGTTTGTCCTTTACAGCTGCCTCATTCCTCTGGTCCTGGCCCTCCTTGCTCTCCCTCCTCTGGACAAACCAGAACTGAAAAGGCAGCTCTCTGGCAGCCCTCCACCTTGAGTTATCTCCCCAGCCAGAACTTTTGCTTAATTTGCTTACTGCCATTTCACACTGATACATGGGGGAATGTCAGCTGAGGTCCAAGTGTGTACATGACTCACATATTTTTGAAGACTTTGTGGAGGAGGCAGGAAAAAAATTAAGCCAAGAAAAAAAAGAGAGAGAGAGAGAGGGAGAGAGAGAGAGAGTTAGTTTTAGTCATGTAAACCATGAAAGAGCCTACAAGGCATGCTTTGGTTTTGTTTGTTTTAGAAAATGACTGGAGGCCATAATGTTTGAACATTTCTATTGTCAAGTCTGCTGAGAATTCAAACAGGGCGGACCCCTGGAGACTTCTCTTTCTTCAGTTCCTGAGATAGAAAGAATGAAAGTCTGAATCTTATTAAGCAGGTCCACAGGACTTGGATTGAAAGAAATATGAAAGCACAATTTTGTATTCAAGCTTGGGAAGGAAAAATAACTTTAGAAGGAGCCAGACGTACTTTGTGACTCTTTCAACAAGTACACAGCATATGTTGAGTGAGCGAAGAGAGAGTGAGTAAGAGTTGAGTTTGTGTGTGTGTGTGTGTGTGTGTGTGTGTGTATGGTGTCATCTTCTGGCTGACAAACTGGTTCCAAACTTTGCACAAGGAGTCAATATCTTTGCTACAAAATTGACCAGAAAAATGTATCAAATGACATTTCCGGATGCAACCTACTTTTTATGAAGTTGGTTCCTCTGTGGCATTTGTTCACATGAGCTCTGCTGGCAAAGCCCCTCACCCCAAATATTCCAGTCTTCCACATTTCAGGTTATGTCTGTGAGCTCTCCCATCTCCCCAGCTCATAGACCATTTTGTCCCTCTCCAGAACGTCCATAGTTCTATTGTATGTGCTGTTTACACACCCACTGCTCTGCTTTCCTGTGGTTTTGAGAATGTTCCTGTTGCCCCTGGCTTACTTGGGTCTGCCTTTCCTCAGGGCTGACTTCCTCCATACTGCTTTTCCTTAAGCATGAAGCAGCTTTGTCCTTTAATTCTCCATTGTTCCCCTCCTAAAACATTAAGACATGGCAATGCAGGTGAATGTTACAAGGTATGGTAACTTCTAGCATCCCTGGCTCAGGGTCTCCCTGGTGGGGACCTACACTAAGGCATTCTTCTTAGCCTATCCTGTCTTCACACACACATACACCCAAGTTATTGTCCTGAGAGGGAGTGCCCTGAAAAGGGAAATTTCTCCCTTTTGTCTATCCCTCAACCATCTGGACACATTGAGGGAGAATCACCAAGGCTCCCCATAAACACTTGGCTGGGGAATGTGTCTCACAGAGGAGACTGGTTTCTCATTGTTTTGGGTCTCTATTTCAGAAGAGGTCTCACTTTCCCTTTGTCTAATTAAAATGTCTTGTAAGTGTTTTTCCATTAACACAGGCACTGGCTTCTTTCATAGAGAAACTCAAGCCTCTACCTCGGTGAAGCAGAATTGCTGGCAGCTTTCAAATGTCAGGGGCATGCTTCTAGCTGTCAGGATTTCAAAACATGTGTGCATGCACTTTCAGCTAGAGCACCCCAGAACACATTAACTATCTTCTCCCTCGCCTGCCTCTATATGATTTCCCCTATAATTAACACCTTGCATTAGTGTGGTGCATTTGTTAAAATTAATAAACCAACCCTGGTATGCTATTATTAACTAAAGTCTATCCTGTATGTTAGGATTTACTCTTAGTATTGTCCAGTCCATGGGCATTGACAGATGAATATAATCATGCATCCACCATTACAGTCTCATACAGAATAGATTAACTGCTCTAAAAATTCCTTGTGCTCCACGTATTTATCCCTCTCTCCCTCTGTCTGAATCCCCTGACAGTCAGAGATATTTTTTACTGTCTCCCTAGTTTTGCCTTTTCTAGAATACCAGAGTTGGAATCATAGAGCAGGTCGCCTTTTCTGACTGGCTTCTTACTTAGCAATATGTCTTTGAGTTTCTTCCATATCTTTTCCTAACTTGCTAGCTCATTTCTTTTAAGTGCTCAATAATATTCCAGGGTGTGGGTGAACCACAGTTTATTTATCCATTTACCTACTGAAGACATCTTGGCTGCATCATTTTTGGTCATTATGAATTAATTACTATAAACATCTGTGTGCAGGTTTTTGAGAAGATATAAGTTTTCACTCATCTGGGGGAAATACCTAAGAGCATAATTACTGGGTTTTGTGTTAAGTCTGTGATTAGATTTAACAACTGCCAAACTGTCTTCCAGAGTGGCTATTTCACTTTGCATTGTCACCAGCAATGAATGAGAGTTCCCATTGCTCTGTACTCTCAGCTATATTTGATATGGTTAGTATTTTACTCATTTGTTTATTTATTTTCAAATTTATTATTGAAGTAAAATTGACATATAATGTTATATTAGTTGCAGGTGTTCAACATAGTGATTCGACAATTCTATGCATTATTCAGGGCTCACCATGTATGTAGTCACCATCTACATAATACTGTCTTGACTACAATGGTGTCAAGACACCATTGTAGTCAAGACAGTATTATTGACTATTGACTACTGTAATATTCATTTCCATGACTTATTTATTTTATAACTGGAAGTTTGTACTTCTCAATATATTTTACCTATTTTGCCCCTCTCCCTGTCCACTTCCTCTCTGGCAACTACCAATTTATTCTCTGTATCTAAGAGTTTGGTCTCATATATTTATTTATTAATTTTAGATTTCACAAATAAAGGAAATCATATGGCATTTGTCTTTATCTAACTTATTTTACTTAGCATAATACTCTCTAGGTACATGCATGTTGTCACAAATGTCAGTATCTTAGATTTTTTTTTTTTAAGATTTTATTTATTTATTTGACAGAGATCACAAGTAGGCAGAGAGGCAGGCAGAGAGAGAGAGAGAGAGAGAGGAGGAAGCAGGTTCCCTGCTGAGCAGAGAGCCTGATGTGGGACTCGATCCCAGAACACTGGGATCATAACCTGAGCCGAAGGCAGAGGCTTAACCCACTGAGCCACACAAGTGCCCCAGTATCTTGGATTTTACCATTCCAATTGGTATGTAGGTATTTTATATGGTTGCTTCTAGGATTTTAATTTTCATTTCTCTAATGACATATGTTTATTTGCCATCTGCATATCTTTTTGGTGAGGTATTGGTTCAGATATCTTCCAATTTTTAAATTGGGTCATTTGTTTTCTTGTTTTTCAGGTTTAAGTGTTCTTTGTGTATTTTGACTACACTTCATTTATCAGACATATGTTTTGTAAATATTTTCTCTCAGTCTGTAAGTTGTCTTTTTATTCTATTAACTGTTTCTTTCATAGAGCATGAGCATTTAATTTTAATGAAGTCGAACTTGTCAATATGTTCTTTCATGGATGGTTCCATTGGTGTTGAATCTTAAAGTCATTACCAAACCCAAGGTCACCTAGACTTTCTCCTGTTATTTTCTATAGGCTTTCATTTTACATTTAGATCTATGACCCATTTTGAATTAGTTTTTATAAAAGGTATAAGATTTATCTCTATCTATCTGTTTTGTTCCAGTACTATACGTTGAAAAAATATCTTTTCTCCATTGAATTTCCTTTGCTCCTTTGTCAAATGTCAATTGACTACATTTTCTTGGGTCATTGTTCTATTTTTGGGCTTGCCTGTTCTGTTCTATTAATTTTTGCATCTATTTATTTTCCCCTTCAAAATTGTGATTTTTCAAAATCACACTGTCTTGATTACTGTAGCTTTATACTAAGTTTTGAGATCAGCCCTCCAACTTTGTGTTTCTTCTGGGTCTTCTGCCTTTCCATATTAAGTTTAGAATCAGTTTGTCAATTGCAATAAAATAACCTGCTGGAATTTTAATTGGTATTGTGTCAGATCTATAGATCAAGTCAGAAGAAACTGATATCTCAATAATATTGAGTTTTCCTATCCATGAGCATGGAATATCTTTCCATTTGTTTAGATCTTCATTGATTTTTTTTTTAGCATTTTGTACTTTTCTTCACATAGAACTTATACATACTTTGTTAGATTTGTACTTAAGAATTTAATATATTTCTGATGTTAATGTAAATAGTGTTGTGTTTTTAACTTCAACTTCCAATTATTTGTTGCAGGTATATAGATTTACTTATTTTCATCAGAAAAACAACTTCAGGCAAGCTCACAACAAGTCTCCAAATCATCTCAGTACAAACGACATCACACAGAAAATCAAACACAATTTCTTATCCAAAGTCTGATTCCTATAGTCTCACCAGGCATGTATTTATCCTATGCTCAAATATTGTCTATAATGAGCAGCTCACTATCTCTCAAAGCAACTCATTGTCTTTCAGACAACTTTTCTTGTAGCAGTTTTTCCTTATACTGGATTCCTTGAGGATGAGTTATAGCTTAGTTCTAAAATAACAAGGGCATTTGTGATCCAAGTTAATGATTTTATCCACACTTTGTCATCTCCTTGAAATAAATGTTAAGATTCTCCTATGATTGATGCCCAGTTGTGCTATGAAAGTCTGTGTGTTGAGGAATCAGACTCTATGATACTAACTGGGAACTAACCATTGACCTTAAGTCTGTATTTGGTACTTATTAGCTGAGTTACATCAGTAAGCTCATACTTTTCCATTTTTTTTTTATTTTAAAAAGTGAGAAAATTAGTACCCTCACAAAATTGTCATAAGAAAGAAGAGAATGACAATGAAAGCAATTTTAAACCAAACTATTCAGTGGAAGCCCCCCCTTTTTTACAGTGGAAGCCCAATTTAACTTTTTATCATCCATGCTATTGTCACCTGCTCCTCAGATCCATAAATTAACAAATGGACATAGGAAAAAAAAAGACAGAGAGAGGAGCAGAGTTATAACATTCATAGGAAAGTTAGGAAGACTTTGTTCCCAGGCTTTTAATGTCATGGGTTCATTAAAATGAGTTTGATATAGTTCTTGGCCATGAGTTGCTCACAGTCTGGGGGTACACTGTTGCATTTCATAAATGTCTACATACAAGAGTTGTGCAAACTTCAGCTTGATGCCTCAGTTTGTCATCTCTAAAATAGGGATAATTATGGATTGTATTTCATTGGGTTGTGGTACAGATTAAAGGAGAAGGTATCTACAAATCCCATAGTACAGAGCTTGCAGACTATAAGGAATGGTACCTTAACAAATGGAAGGTTGAGAGCTCATAGACAGGAAGTTCAAGAATTAGACACCCATGTAGGACCATAGAGAAGTACAACAGACACTGTTGATTGCTTTTCCTAGAGACATCAATTTCATCAATTTTTATTTCCTTCTTCCTTAATGATGTTCAAGTATTTAGTCTCTTTCAGCCATATATGTCTTTGGGGAAGGTCATATCTGAGGCCTTATGGTGGGTCACGACTGGTCTAAGCTGATCATGGGTAATTCCCCTATGGAGTAATTGTCTTAGGTTTGGGCAATTAATGCACTTCTGAAAAATGGTACATGGGAAGCTGATGAGGGGGCTTTCAGGAGAGGTTTTCTAGTTCCTGCAATAAAATGTTGTTGTGAGTTGAATTTTTCTCACTAAAAGATAAGTTTAATCCTAACTTCTAGTACCTATGAATGTGAAATTGTTTTGGACATAGGATCCTTGCAGATATAATCAAGTTAAGATGAGGTCATACTGATCAGGGTGGCCCCTAAGTCTAGCATGACTAATGTCTTTATTGGAGGAGAAAAAGAGACAAGGGCTGTACACAGGGAAAAACAGTCTCTCAGAGTCAGAGATTGGAGTGATGCAAGTGACTCTACAAGTCAAGAAATCCCAAAGATTGCTGACAACCACCAGAAGGTAGGAAGAGGCCTCCAGAGCAATGAGGCAATGACATTTCTGTTGTTTTAAGTCATCCAATTTGTGGTACTTAGTTACAGTAGTCCTAGGAAACTAGCACAGACAGTAAGAAAAGTTGTGTTCTTGCTCTCTTCCTTTGGACTATTGTGTTTGGATGAAACTCTTGCAACTACTGCAGCTTTATTGCAGTTGTGAGGAGACCCCACCTGAGGACTGGGGAGCCAGCAAGTATGAAGTCACCTATCCCAGGCTGCCTCCTCCATTTACCTCTTGCCTTTGATAAAATATTTTCCTTATTGTTTCAGTCACACTGAGTTGATTTTCAGGATTTCATTTGCAGATGAAATCCTAAATAGATACAGTAAGTCATTTGCTCTCCCTACCCCTTATTTCCTCATTTGTAAAGTAGCATTGCTGATAGTACCAGTGCAAAGGATCTTTGTGAGGATTCAGTGAGACAGAGAATAATCTAGAACTTGTCTTTGTTACAGTGTACAATAAATTCAGCGACTGTTGTTATTAGTTATTATGTGTATCTTTATCCCTAATACATAGTAAATATTCAATAAATACCTCCTTTGAATGATGAGTGAATGAGGGCACAAGAGAGAACAGAGAAATGAGAATAAGGATGTACCAAACTGCTAGAAGAGATGGAGAAATTTTATTCTGGATGATGGCTCTGAATCAAGACCTGGGGATAACATATGGCCTGGGTCAGGTTGACAGGGACTCACATCTGGGAAATCTGGTGCTTTTATTCAGAGAGCTTTGGATTAAATAATACCTATAGGGTTTTGCTAAGAAACTGTTGTGCAGGAGGAACAAGAGAAAGGGAGGCTCAGAGCCTGCTTTAAGTCCGAAGGTACTGTCTTACCCAGTGAACACAAGGATTAAGGCAGAAGGTGGG
This sequence comes from Mustela putorius furo, assembly GCF_011764305.1. NCBI lineage: Eukaryota > Metazoa > Chordata > Mammalia > Carnivora > Mustelidae > Mustela > Mustela putorius. Next base: position 20,368,329 of record NW_025421273.1, read on the forward strand.
AGCTTTGTTAAGTCCCAGAGTTAAGGGAAAGGTTTTCATTTTGCCTGAAGGAGAGCAATTGACTGTTTCTCCCAAAGATCTTGTTTGAAATTAAGGTCTTGGAACACTGGATTCAATTAACTACCAGTTTTGAACCTTGGGGAATCTAGCTTGCTGTGTGCTTCATTTTCTTTTGCAAATCATCTCCTTTTTTTTTTTTTTAACCTTCATATTTTTCCTACCCACAGGGAATTCTGTGCTTGGTACTGGGTAAGATCAGATTCTTTTTTCCTGGGTTAGAAGTGAGGAGTACTGGGTAGGCATCACCATCAAAGTCAGTTTGCTCTTGACTTGGAATCAAGATCATGTGTGCGTGTGTGTATGTGTGTACTCTCATGTGTACACACCTATGTATATATCCATTTATTTGTGTTGGTAGGCAGGCATTCATCTATCTAAATAACAGTTGGAAGAAACCTAATTGTTCAATTTAATACAGCAAAAACTTTTCTTTAAAAAACAGGATCTATTGTACTATCTACTTTGGGACTATGCAGAATTGGAGATTGTTTAGGCAAAGTCCTTGTGCTAAGGAGCTCGTAGTCTAGTGGGGGGAGACAGATTATCAATAAATGATAAATATTGGTAGATACTATATAGTAATTGTAGTACTGAATTATATGAGATTTGGAGAACACTGAAAGAAGGCGAGTGGAGTGATTACAGACTTTACAGAGAGACAGTGCTGCCTTCAGCTAAATCTTGTAACATGAGCAGGAGCTTGCCAGGCATAGACCAAGGCAAAGATAAAAGGCAGCTAAGCAGCTAACTGGGGTCCCACTCTGTGAGGGACACAAAATAGCTCTAGAAAAAAAATGGAATAAGGTGCCAGTTGACTTGATTTCTATATGTGGTTCCTATTGTGTTTAAAGAAATGTAACTTGCTCTCTCTTTTATTTGATATGTATAAAATCCTTATCTTGGAATTTATATATAATAAAAATTAGAATTCCCCTTTGCTAGTTAGAAACAGTTTTCATTCTTAATATAGTAGTTTTGGCCCTTGAAAATAGCATTAATAATTGGGGGTAAGGATATTTGGATCATAGCAGGTAAATGGAGTTCATTGGTCTGCATTAGAAAGAGAGCATGAGCAAGCCATGGGTGCTATTGTCACAAGAATTGGGACAAGAGGAATAGCTGGGACAAGACCCAACATTGCTATGACAGAGGAAAGACTTGGAGAATTGTGCTGTTTCCTATGACATGGTCTATGTGATATAAATGTCCTCTTCTATCCTCTTTATGAAATGTTGAGTAGATTCTCCTTGATCATTAATATGCTTAGAGGAATGGCATTTTATTTTAAAGGAACATAAAGAAAAAGATGAGTGGTTAGGTGATATGCTATTTACTGTCCTAAAGAAAATGTAAGGGTGCCTTGGTAACTCAGTAAGTTAAGCAGCTGCCTTTGGCTCAGGTCAAGATTCCAGGGTCCTTGGATGGAGTCCTGCATCAGGCTCCCTCCTCAGGTAGGAGCCTGCTTCTCCCTCTCCCTGATGCTCCCCCTACTTGTGCTCTCTCTCTCTCTGTGTCAAATAAATAAATAAAATCTTTTAAAAAGAATATATTTGATATTTTAATTATTATTTAATATAGTAAATATTTAAGAATATTAGATAATATTTGGGACGCCTGGGTGGCTCAGTTGGTTGAGCAGCTGCCTTCGGCTCAGGTCATGATCCCTGTGTCCTGGGATGGAGTCCGGCATCAGGCTCCTTGCTCGGCAGGGAGCCTGCTTCTCCCTCTGCCTCTGCCTGCCATTCTGTCTGCCTGTGCTCGCTCTCTCCCCCTCTCTCTCTCTGATAAATAAATAAAATCTTTAAAAAAAGAAGAGTATTAGCTAATATTTAAGGATATTTACTTGTAGGAAGGTCACCTGCCTAGTTTTATCCCAGTGGAGGGAATAAAATGTGTGAAGCCTAAGAGCTATGGTCCTCCATTTGGAGACCAACAGGTGGTTGGGTAGAGATGAAGGACAGGATGTGAGTTTAGGATGACTGGAAGGTGAGGAAGGAGAGACAGGGAGGGGCTGGCTCAGAAAGGTGACTGAACACCTTGTAGAGAGGTTTCTCTTGATCCCAATAAAGTCCTATGGATACGAGAACTACCAGGGAGGTAGTTCTATTCAATACAATCTTAGATTATGGAAAGTTACTGTAAGGAAAAAAAATGTGATGGGTTATTTATTTTTTAGAAGAGAAATCTGAGGTCTCAAGAGGGGACATATTCCTGCCCAAACTGATCCTGTTGAATGTAACAGAAGTACTTTCAATTGAGCTAAAATTTGCCTCTCTAGCTCCTTCCTGTTTGGTCTCTATGGTAATTAATAGAAAAGATCTTTAAGGCATTTTATAGTAAGGACAGAACCTGGGGAGCTAGAAGACAGAGTGAGGCTGTTATAGGTTTGAGCTTTAACTCACTTGTTATTTTTACTTGGTATTTATTAAATTCCACTTGTTATTTGTGGAACCTCAAATAAGCTCCCAATCTTTTTGAGGCTCCTAAATAATGTGAATTTTCAGCTGAAAACTGAGAATATTAATTCCTGTAAAAGTGTAAAGGTTTGTAAGAGCTTGATTGCATTTTTTAAATTTCCTTTCAGCATAACAGTATTCATTGTTTCTGCACCACACCCAGTGCTCCATGTAATCTGTGCCCTCTCTAATACCCACCACCTGGTTCCCCCAACCTCCCAACCCCCGCCCCTTCAAAACCCTCAGATTGTTTTTCAGAGTCCCTAGTCTCTCATGGTTCACCTCCCCTTCCAATTTTCCTCAACTCCCTTCTCCTCTCTATCTCCCCTTGTCTTCCATTCTGTATGTTATGCTCTACAAATAAGTGAAACCATATGATAATTGACTCTCTGCTTGACTTATTTCACTCAGCATAATCTCTTCCAGTCCAGTCCATGTTGCTACAAAAGTTGGGTATTCTTCCTTTCTGATGGAGGCATAATACTCCAGAGTGTATATGGACCACATCTTCCTTATCCATTCATCCGTTGAAGGGCATCTTGGTTCTTTCCACAGTTTGGCGACCATGGCCATTGCTGCTATAAACATTGGGGTACAGATGGCCCTTCTTTTCACTACATCTGTATCTTTGGGATAAATACCCAGTAGTGTAATTGCAGGGTCATAGGGAAGCTCTATTTTTAATTTCTTGAGGAATCTCCACACTGTTCTCCAAAGAGGACAGTGCATTCCCACCAACAGTGTAAGAGGGTTCCCTTTTGTTTATAATTATTTATCACAAAGCCTAGTACCTAACATATATGAATTTCCATTCCCCTATTAGTTTAAGTTCTGTCTTTTAAAGTTGGTCCTTCTTTATATATGATCATGTTTTAAATATGTGAAGATACCTCTTGCTCCTCTTTAGTCTTCTCTGATACAGGCTGAATACCCATTGTTGATCTTATAACTGGGTGTGCATTCCTTCCCCATCTAAAGGCCCCCTCCTTTCTTTTCCAGTAGGAGCACATACTGGACAGTGTGGCACCAGGTAGAGACTGATGTGTACTGAACAAACTCAAAGGCCAATTCTCTCGTGTATGTTGATAGATATAATCCTGATCTTCTGAGCATGTCTCCCCTGCTCCACGTGATACTCCAGGAGGAATTAGATCTGAGAATGTTGCTCTATGAGCACAAAGCAAAAACAAAATGGAATGAGTGCCCATTGTAAATAGCACTGTCTCCCTCCTCTATTCTGGGAACAAACCCAACAGATACGTCCCCTGTGTCAGACCCAACAAGCAAAAGTTTTTAGTGAAAGAGGAGACTTTTCTCAAATTCCCTGTCCAAACTTAGAGAGCTTATATCATATCAAGAGTTTCCCAAGATAGGTAGTCCTTGAAATTACAGAATGACTGCCTTGCTTGAGACTGTTAATGAGTCTTTAAAGTGGAAATCTTTCTCATGGACTTTTTAGAGGAGTGCCTTAATACTCACTCTGATGGAGCAAATACCCCATTGCGGGCCAACAGGTGCTTGCAGGATAAATTTTAGTAGAACGTTACCTGGGAAGCTACCTAAAAAAAAAGCAAATGTGGCTCACACATTTGCCTCAATCTCCAGCTGCAGAATTTCCCCTCACTGTGGTTCTTTACATGCACTGGTGCTCTGACCAAACTGAGCTACTTGCACTTTTCCATACCTCCTGCTTTCCTTCCTTGTAATTTGCTGATGTTGTTCCCTTGGCTTAGAATACCATTCCTGCCCAGTGATGCTGGTTCAAATCCTACTTGTCCATCAAGAGTCCCACCAATTTAAGGAGCCAACTTTCTTTCTCCAGCAAAGAAGAAATCATTTCTTACTCCAAATGTCCCTGACACTTATTTCCGAACTTCTCTTAGAGCACATGTCTCAGCTCTTCTAAAATCTAAGCTCCTTGTGGCCAGGAGTTGCATCTCAACATCTGGATATCTTACATCTTTGAGAGGCAATAGAGTATGAAGTCAAATACATGGCTTCCAGGTCAGGCTTCTGGATACAAACTAGATCTACTATTAACCAGCTGTGTGATGTTAGGCAATTGCTGGCATATTGTAATCACTCAACAAATGTCAGCATTTACTATTTATATTCTTCATAACATACTAGACAGTACATGGTATCCATTTTGTGCTCAGTAAATGTTTATTTAATGAATAAATGGAAAAGCAAATGGAAAGTAGTTTGTTGTTGAGTGTTTATTGAATGAATGAATAATTTAATGGATTTGGAGGAAAATTGGTAGAGCACAGTGCTTTTCCCTGAACAAAATGGTGTTTTACAAATGCCATGCTGAAACCTCTGGGTTTCTCCTCAACTCACCATCCCCTTAAGCACCCCTCCCTTAGAATCGTCTACCATCAAAATGGTATAACTTGTACAATATTTTGTTTTTATTTATTTTTAAGAATGACTTCCTTATGCTAAAGAGCTACTTCAAGCATTTGCAGATTGAAGAAGATTATTTGCTTGTGGATCAGGCTAGTTTCTCTACAAGGGCTGAGCTGAAGGAGCTTCACCACCATTACAACCATGGATTTCTGAGTAGACAAGATCCAGATGAATTTGAGTCCCCAGGCATTGAAACTCTCCTTTCAAAATGAACTTTGAGACTGCTAACCCTGCATGACGTAGGATACAGACACTCCACTCATCTTCTGTTCTCATCAAACAGGAGAAGTTACACAAGCCCAAGTGGCGGCTGGATCACAGTTTATGCTGTCCCCAGGATATATCTTTCATCTTAATTGTGCTTATTCAGCTGTAGGGATGCATTGGTATCTAGCTGATTTTTGAAAAAAATGTAAAAGCTCATTTGAAAACAACCAAATCCTCCTTTTGAAATAGGGGCTTAATGTGGGGGTGGGGAGGAAAAGGATGAGGAAATTTTCTATCTTCTTTTCTGATATTCTTTACTTTGGGAGTGAGAACTTTCAGTGATGCCTGCAGGCGATTTTCCAAAAGCCTCTTTTTGATCAAAGTTGATAAAATTCATTCTCTAGGTAGGAAGAATGTTCTTTTGTTGACTAGCCTTTTAATTTGTGCTTTCTTATGGAGTTAAAGCATCCAAAATCATATAACCACATGTTCTTATCTGCCAGGGCCCCTTTATCACCAGTGGTACTTATCAACCCAATGAAAATGCATCAAGTGATTTCTACGTGCCTGGCACTGAGCTAGCAGCAGGTTGAGGATAGGATTCAGAGGAAAATCAAACACAAATAATAGCTACCATTTAAATATACTTTGGGTTATTACTATGTGCCACACACTCAACATAGATACATTTTTGGAATATTAACAAAAATCAATATAGAAATTATTTTCATTTAAAAAAATTTTGTTTATTTATTTGACAGAGAGACATCACAAGTAGTCAGAGGTAGACAGAGAAAGAGGGGGAAGTAGTCTCCCTGCTGAGCAGAGAGCCAGTTGCGGCACTCGATCCCAGCACCCTGAGATCATGACCCGAGCCGAAGGCAGAGGCTTAACCCACTGAGCCACCCAGATGCCCCAGAAATTATTTCCATTTTATAGAAATGTGGAAATCGAAACTCTGAGAAGTGAAACAATTTTCCCAAGAGCCTAAGATCACTCCAGAAGGTATGAGGCATTTGGGCTGAGCTTTTTGATAATCAGCTGCCATGGAGGGATGGTGTGAAGGAGTAAAGGCACATTGGGAAGAGGAATTGGTAAAACAAAAGCACAGAGGCAGCCAGACCAGGGTGGGTTCTACAAAGATTTGTGTATTATTGTCTTTGGGACCATAATAAGAAAGAACTTTGAACTGGGAAGTGGGCTTGATGAGAAACAAGGCTTAGAATGCCAAACTGTGCCAGTGGGGTTCATGTTAAGCACTTGGGTTATTGCTGTCACCAACCATAATATGGATTAATTATAGGTAGAATTGAGTTGATAAGGATAATCAGTCAAACAATCCATCAGCAACTTTTTACTGCTTTTGTCCATTATAAGAGCAATGCATGCTCATTATAAACATTTTGGAAAATGCCAAAAAATAGAAAGCAAAACAATTGACCTTGGAATCAGTTCCCAAACCAACCTCTGTGCACAGTTGGTCCTGTTTGCTTTCAGTCTTTTTCCCCTTCCCTTCAAAAAAAACTGGGTTGTTGTGTTTATATGATTATGATTACACTGTACATCAAGTTTGGTACCATTTTCCACTTAGTACCATAAGATAGCTTCCTAGATGTTATAGGACTTCCAAAAGCATACACTTTACTGATTATAATCCACTATTTGGATATAACACATTGATCATATACAAGGCCTTAGGGCTGAGTACGCTGGTGTTTTATGCTTTTGTTATTATAAGCAACATTTTGATGAGCATCTTTGAGCTTAAAGATTTTCTAACTGTTTAGATGATTTCCATAGGAAGAATTTCCTGGAGTGGTGCTACCAAGTTAGGGGGTCACATGCACTTTTTAGCTTTTCCATCATAAAGTCAACTTCAGTACTTTTTTGGGGTTTCTTTACCCATTTATGTGCCTGTTATATTTTCCTATCTTACCTCTCTCACACGTATAGCATCTCTCATAAATGTCAAGCAGACATAATTGAGATTGAAACTCTGGTGCCCATGGGGAGACATAAAACCATTTGGAGTATCTTGTCATGCCAAAAAGGAAATTGGTTGGAAGCAGGTGAGGGACTCTTGTGCATTCTGCTGAACTTCTCACAATGCTATTGACCTAAAGATTTCTGTCTCTTAAGAGAAAGACTGAATAGCTTCGGCAGAGTGTGACTGTTGACTACCCCCTGCCCTAAGGAGTCTGAGAATTTGGCGGCTGTTTAAGAATTCTGTAGGTGACTTGAGGCTCTACCTAGAGGCTTATAGATGCATGATCTGTAATACTTCTTGAATGACTAAGCCACCAGCATCACAAGCCTCACAGATGACTAATAATTTTTCTCATTCTGCAGTGTGTGGTTTGTAAAACAAAGCAAGCAAGACCTCTGCCCTTTTGTTCTGTGATTCAATCCTGCAAAATACTCAGTAGTAAGGCAGAAAAACACCAGGACTACCACTTGGATGCTCTTTGCTCTTCTGTCCCTTCCTGTTTCATCCACTCATCTCTCCCACATTTTCAGTCCCACCAGGGCTGCAACTTCATCTTAAAGTTTGAGGGAGAGCTATGCTTTGCATGGTTGAAGAATCACACTTTGGGTTTTAATATGGCAACTTCACATGCAGACTCCATCCTTCCCCAGATGTGTGACCCTGGGTAAAGGACTTGGCTTGTCTGAACTCTAGTGGTTCTCATCTCTTAGGCAGAGATAATGAAATAAGTTATAGGGTTGTTATGGGCACTAATGGATGTAAAGTGCCTATGCAATTCCTAGATAGGATGAAAACTTAGGAAATGATAATTATTACTCAGATTAGCTACAAGTTTTCACCAGGTCATCTCTGAAGAATAAAATAGTTGTACAATTTGCAGACTTTATAAAAATATCCCTGATCTTTTGTTTATTCATTGAAAAAGCCAATTATAATAGTTTCTGCCTTGCAGTTTTTTAGGGGAAATAGAATATGGTATGGCAAAGTATTTGGCACAGTGTAGCTGCCCAACACATTTCTTTCTCTTTTCTCTATCCATGATTGATTTAAGATCCCCCTGATGTGTCCAACCTCCTGAAACAGCTCTTTGAGATCCTCAGAATAGAGGGTATTAGTTCTTAAGCATCAACCCTGGAAGAATGATTCCTAAACACTGGCTTATGCACTGGCAATGGATATTTCTGTGACTCGGTGAAGAAAGGAGTTTGGGGCTTCTGGAAATGGCAAAGACTTGGGCACTGTTTGATGTAATATCTTGGGTGACGTATGATCAGTTACAAACCTACAGAGTCTAGACAATGGGTGGCTCAGTTTAATGATCGCATTGACCGAATGAAGATTAGAGGGCCCATCCCCAAATGTTCTAGACTAGGAAGGAAGATAGAGCACTTGTTCAACACTAGAGAAGAGGAAGGTCCCCCTAATAATGGCTGCTGTTGAGCTTCCTGCCAGTCAGTCCACTGGGGGCTCCCAGGTAAACTGAACTTGATTGAGACAAATAAAACCCTGTGACATTTTGTGTGTGTGTGTGTGTGTGTGTGTGTGTAGAGTAGTGAGGAATACATTCACATTGCACACATGTATTGATACCAAGAAAAGTAGGGCATACTCAGCAGAACTTAATGAGTGATAGCCAATGCTGTTTTATTCTTTCTGATGGTGAGATGATGTTTGAGGCATACGACTTAGTAACGAGTGTGTGTCCTGGAATCAGGGCAAGAACAGGCTCCATCATTTACCATCTGGGGACTCTAGGACAAGTCACTAAAACCTTTTGATCTTGTCTCTTCATCTGTAAGTGCAGATATTAAAAGTATCTCTCATAGAGTGCTTTTGTTCATAAGGGTTAGATGATAGAGAACCATATTTAGCTTGCATAACTGACTAATCATTGATAGCTTTTATTATTAATTTTAATCATGATTGTGTAGTAGCTGTTGAAGGAAGTTTCATACTTCCCTGTCATTGTTCCTAAAAATCAGTTTAGAAAGGCAGACATTCAGGGCCATCAATTCTATTTACATTATGCTTACCATCATTCCGGAAGGTTCTGGGATGCTTTATGGCAACTATATGTATGCTTAGAAAAAAAATCTGTTGAGAAGAACTGTGAACTTTTTTTCATTTTTAAAAATTGGACTATAATTAACATATATATATTAGTTTTAGTTGTACAATATGATTCAACAATTCTATACATTTCTCCATGCTCATCAAGATAATTGTACTGTAATCTCTTTAATTTTTTCCCCTCCCCCCACCTCCCCTCTGGCCACCACCAGTTTGTTTTCTATATTTAAGAGTGTTTTCATTTGTTTGTCTCTTTGTTCAGTTGTTTTATTTCTTAAATTCTGCATATGAGTGAATAGCCATGCATTTTTATGTAATATTCCTGAACCTGAAGAACCCTGTGGGTTTGGAGAAAACCAAAGACAAAGATAAGGAAATAAGGCATCTTGAGAAAATTTTAAGGCCAGTATTTTAAGGCCCTTATGACCAAATGGTGATAATAGCCGAATGGGAAGGGGAATGAACATTTTGGGAAAATGGAAATGTAAAAAAAAAACTTTATTTATAGTGCCCTTTAGAGATCTAAATTGATTTTATTATTTAGCAAAATAAATCATTTGTCATGTAGCTTGTGTTATTCATTCATTTTCTTTGGCTGTCTAAAGGCCTGGTTTGGCCTTCTAGTTTTTTTCATGTGTCTCATCATACTCAAAGCAACAATTGCCTAGGACAAGTTTTTTTTTTTTTTTAAATTAACATATAATGTATTATTTGTTTCAGGGGTACAGGTCTATGAATCATCGAGTCTTACACAATTCACAACACTCACTATAGTACATACCCTCCCCATTCAGGACAAGTTTTAATAGTGATGGCAGAAGTAAAAGAATTAGCTGAAAAGAGTAATACCTTTTAATATCGCAACTCAGAATTAATACAGTGATAATTTTTCTCAGAACTGATTGGCCAAAACCAGTCATATAGCAAAACTTCAAACCAGCGGGAGTGGAGAAGTATATTCTACCTTGTGGGGAGGGTGTATTGATTAAATAAAAGCAATTTGGTGGAAAAAATAGCTGGAGAACTTGATATGTTTCCTTTGGTATTTGGGGGACATAAAGACTATCACCTGATCTATACTTAAAACTGTTTATAGAAGGCTTTATTGAAAAGAGACTGTAGTTTTGGAATTTGGAGGGGTCTACATTTTATGCATGTTCTCTGTGTTCTGAAATGGACTTCATGGAAGGGGGTAGCTCTGGGCTACTTTGAAAGAGGTATCAGAGTAGAGGACTATATGGACAGAGGAGGTGACCAAAAAGAGATAAAATGTAAGTGGAGAGGAAGCCATGCACTGAAGGACAGTAATGCATGGCCAGCTAGTGAAGCATTAGGGTGCTAGGAATTGGTTCGTGTGTGTGTGTGTGTGTGTGTGTGTGTGTGTGTTATGTTAGTCACCATACAATACATCATTTGTTTTTGATGTAGTGTTCCAAGATTCATTGTTTATGTATAGCACCCCGTGCTCCATGTTCTTTTTTCTTTATCAGTCAGGGTTTAATCAGAGAAGCAGAACCATTATGGGTGATAGAGAATAAGGGGTTAGACCTGCTTCCATTGTGGGAGCTGGTGTAGAAGTCGTAAAAGGCTGGCACTCTGCATCTGGCGCTGGGCCTGAAGTCACTATAGGTCTGCCTAGCTAGCAGTTCAGGGGAGAAATGGGCAGGAAGTGGGGAGAACCAGGAAACACTGGAATAGATGAACATGGATTGGATCCCACAAGAATAAACTGGAACCATTGTGTATGTCTCACCACTTCCAACCATAATAAGTTGGTGACATGCAGGGGCAGCTGGTGCCCTTTACCACAGAGCTGTGCATGCTCCTGACTCCAGACTTGGAGTAGCTGAAAGAAGAAATCTAGCAGGGGCTCGAGGAACTGCAGGCTTTGGCTCTGCTCCATAACTACAAGGGGAGCTGGAGGGTCAGTGGCCATGGGCACAAGCTGTCACAGTCCCTGGTGCCCTAGGCCAAACTTCAAGGTACAAAAAAAAAAGCTGTACAGCTTTTTGCATTTCATGTACACTTCTCTTATATTCTCCCCACCCTACAACCTCACAGATATGGAATCCTGGGAATTAACTTCTCACATAACAAAGCCACCATACCCTCTAGTGTTTTTATTGTCTTTTAAACATTTTATTTTTTGACTCTTTATTCATTTTGTTATTTGGTCATCATGAAAGAGTATGCTTATGGCCACCGGTAGTAAATAGATTAGGTTACTTTTTTACAACTTCACAAATATTGGATGTTATATTAGATTTTTTCATTTTCCTTTTTTTATTTGTATATGGTCAATACACAATGTTATTTTACCTTCAGGAGTACAACATACTGATTCCACAATGTACAGAAATTCTGGCCTTGTCACCTCTGTGTCTTTCCTCATCCAGATTCCCCAGCTGGGGACTGGCGCAAGCTGTGGGAGGAGAGGGATTTTAAATAGGATGCAAGATGGTGTGAGGCAAGACCAGGCTTTGTTCTATGCAAAAGTAAATAGAAAAATGGTGGAAAGTGCATGGGGTTTCATGCAGGTGCTGGGAAGGAAGGGTCATAGGATCAGGGAGAAAAGCAGGTAAGTATTAAAAATAAATTTTATTTTCAGCTAACATTTTGTTTCCAAGAGCTATGGGAAAATATAATTTAATACCAATATACAGTTAAGGAAAAGATGAAAGATACAGTTAGTAACCCAAAGGAAAGAAAGCTACATCCTAGAGAATTATGCAGGGGAATGTGAAAAAATAAAATTGCTTTTGGCTGTTTTATTCTGTCCAGATTTAAAAAAAAGTATATTTTGAGATGTGCATGTATATGTGTGTATGCATGTGTATGTATGTATATATGTGTGTGTGTGTGTGTGCGTATGTATGTGTGTTTGTATGAGTGCACATATAGTGAGCATGTGTATACACATTCACATATATATTGTGTAGCATGCATGTTCATGTATATATGTGTGTCTGTGTATATATGTGTATGTGTGCATGCATGAATGAATGTGTATGTGCATGTATTATGTGTGCATGCATGTGCATGTATGTGTCTACGTGTCTATGTATTGTGTATGCATGTATTATGTGCACGTGTGCAAGTGTATATGTGTGGCCATGTATATATGCACATGTATCTATGCACATGTGTAGGTGTATGTACATGTATGTGCGCATGTTGTACTTACATGTATATATGTGTGTATGTGTATACATATGTGTATATATACATACAGGTATTGTGTGCATGTGTGTATGTGTGCTTGTGTGTACATGTGCATGTGTGTTTTAAGTTTATAAAGACATGTTAACATGCTGGGTTACAAACATCAAAAGATTTTCCCCTAGTCACTGTGTCCTCAGTCATAATTCCCAATGATGTGGTGTTAAATCTCTTACCCAACAGGTAGCAGATTCCAAAATCTCCTATTCTCTTTGGTTGTAACAAGACTTTCCAGCATAAAAGGCCAATCTCATCTTTTCTTCTCCCTCCACTGGTATCAGGGCTCGAGACTTGAGGCACGTTGAGTAGGAGGGACCTAGACTGCTCTTTACTCTTCCTCCTCCTTCCCTTACCTGGGGGCAGTCTCTTCACTCTCTCTTGGAGGCAACAGGTCCTCTGGTGGTTTTGGGAGGTGTAGAAAGAGGGCAAGGACAATGCTGGTTATTGAGCTGGCTGCTGCTGACCTTCATTCTATCAGCAGTCAAGATCAGTTTGGTTCAAACTGATCGGATCTCAGAGCCCTGTCCATGGCAGATTCACCTCTCTGTAGCTCTCTCCTGGGTATATTGTCAGTTTTCTGAAGTTCCTCTCCAGACACCTTTAAGCTGCAGAGATCAAACTCCAGCTGACAATTTCTGACTCTCTCTCAAATGCTCCCTTTATTGTTCACCCACAACCTCCCTCCTACTTCTCATCTCCTCTCCCTTGGCAACTCAGTCTCTTCTGTTGTTGCCAAAAAGATGGGCCGAGTCTATCTTCTACAGTGTCCACTTGACCTCCTGAAAGTTAGGTGCATCATTGTCAGGACAACGGAAGGACCAGGTTGCTTTGTGAATGTATCTCCTGCTTTTCTCTCTCTCTCTCTCTCCCAATTCTCTATTTTCTGACCTAAGCTGGAACCAAGCAAATCAACAAGACTGCTGTCTACTCAAGTGACCAACTGGTGTCAGTATTCTCTTCTTGCCAGTGTTCCATATATTTAGGACTTATTTTCTTGAGAAGCCCCTTCCAGATCTCATAGAATCTCTGTTTAGATCATGATATGCTATAGTCCAGCATTTCTACTCAATAGTCAGAGACTTCCTCTTTCTCTTCTCTTTGATTTTCTTTCATAGACAGATAGGCAGGTTATTGTGATGTTAAGTGATGGTTCAAGGTAACCATGCAAGTTTAGCCACTTTTTGGCAAGGCTTGAGAGAGGCATTTGGCTCTATTTAAAGTGTGTGCCATTTGATGCTTCTTTGTTCACACTTTATTTGATGATTTTGTCATATAGGAAAAGTGCACTTCTTTTTTATACATTTACAATACACACAACACACACACATACATACAGACACATACACATACCTGTATCCTGCAGGTAAGAGATTGAGAGTGAAGAATAGATTCTCCACTAAAATGTTGACAGTGGCTCTCATTCAATGGTGGTGAGATTAGAAATTATTTTTGTTTTCTTTTCTGCCTTACTGCATGCTCCATGTTTTTTTTTCCCCAATGAAAGTATATCACTCTTAAAATAAGATGAGTACAATAAACATGATTTTAAAAAATATTTCTGAGCTGCAACACCATTCAGCAGAGGGACCAGATGTGAGGGGCAGGGGCCTGGGCTTTCTGACCTCCCAGGGCTCTCTGCAGGCTCATGATTTTATGAAACATCAGCTGTTCTGAATTCCTACTGCACCTGCCACAACAAAAGGAGGCCCTTTGCTGAGCATACTAATGCACTTGTACATGCCTTTATAGAACAAAGAAAGCAACATGAAGAGGTCATTAAGCTTCCCTTGGACAACATCCATCCCACCCTAGTCTGAGCTCTCTGGGGGAGGTAGCAGTCCACCTGCAATGGAAGATGGCTATGTCCAGAGTAGGTTCCTGCCACCTCCCTTTTGTCCTCTCTGGTGGTCTCCTCCCTCCTTTTCCTAGTTCCCTGCCTCCCATTTGGCTCACACCTCAGCCCCTGCCTTGTTCTAAGAACGATTTAGCATCTGCTTCTCTGATGATGCCTCTGCATTCTCTCATGGACTCAACTCTGCCCCACACATCACAGCTGTGCCGAAGGGATAGGTCTGCTTTCCAGCAGCAAATGCTGCAATAAACAGGCTTCCTCTCATTCCTTTTCATTTCTCTCTATCTACATTCTCCACTCTCTTCTGGTTTTTTGACCGGTGTTAAAAATTAGCTATCCTCCACTCAGCTTCTCTGAGAGAAGGAATATTGATGTCCATTTTTTATATTATACCATCTTTTCAAAGACGAGGTGATTTCTGTTCATTCTTTCTATATGGGGTATGTCCCTCTCCCCAGTCCTTCATTCACTGTGTTCCAAGGGGAGAGGAATGACCAGTGTGATTGATCCCAGCTTAACACTCACTGGAATGTTTTTACTGGTAGATGGGGTCACTGTGCCTTAAAGAGAGGGTTCTGATTTCCACTATTTCTTGTGTTTGGGCATAGGAGGTTCTCTTTACCATTTTCTCTAATGTGGTAAGCCCCCCTATTGAGGACTGTATCTTCCTTCCCCAAGGCAGGTTGGTGCCCACCAACTTCTCCTTGATCAGTAGAATGAAACAGGCCTGTCAGGTCTGTCATTCTTACCTATGTAGTTGGCTGGTTAAATGCACCAATAGTCTTATGAATATATATATACACATATTTCACCCTAGGGAAAGCTGGATTCAAGATCATGGCTTAGGTTTAAACACCTAGGTGTTTAAACAGTTTAAACAGCTTTGGTGTTTAACAGCTTTGTACAGAAAAATATATAGATTTTTCACAAGATTATATAGATAGATACTTATACTATATATCTTGTGAAAAAATATATATGCACATATATTTTTTTCACAAAATTATATAGATAGATAGCTATACTATATATCTTGTGAAAAAAATATATATACACACATATATATTATTTTTTCACAAGATATATAGTATAGCTATCTATATATCTATATAATTTTTCCCCTTTAGCATCCCTGAACATGGTCCTATTAGGTATTTAAACCTAGGTGTTTAAACCTAAGCCATGATCTTGAATCCAGCTTTGACTAGGATGAAACTTTGATGAGCCTGGAAACCTCTGGATTAGGTGGTAGGTTTCCATTTGTCTGTTCCTCTTTGGGTGTCATTGTTAAGTGGAGATTAAAGGGGAGGCTAAATTCAGTTTACAGATGTGAGGAGTGAATAGACAGTCCACTTGTGGGGAACAGTTTCCTCTCACAGCTCAACTTTGGAATAGGCTGCCATGTGTTTTCCTGGTCACACTCTCCCACTGTTCACATTGAGGTACTTTTGTTGGGATCCAATGCTTTTGCATTAATGTGAATGGTATTCTCATACTTTCTCTCTGATTAAGAACCAGCGTCCTTCCCAACCAACAATAGGAAATTACACAAAGAATTATTGGTGTTTGTGTGGGCAAGCAAAGTACATCATGCATTATGTTGACTCCAACTGGCCCAAGGAGAAACTGAATCTATGGCCTCATTTGCAGTCACTCTGACTAACAAAGCCTGGGATATTCTTGTGGGAGCCAGCAGAAATTACACAAGACAGCACATTTCACAACCTGCCCCCAACCCTTGTCCCCAATGGAAAATGATCCAAGATGTTGTTGTGTGAACTTGGATTCTTCCTTTGCAATATCTGATAAGATGGGAAAGGGCAAAAGATCATGGTCTTTTACTTTAAGAAAGTGGTAATTCATTACCAAGGTGGGTATCATGGTTTCGTGAAGGAGACTCAATGGGTTCTAGGGTGGCAGACATGGTACAGTGGTTAGAAGCATGGGCTCTGATTGAGACAAACTAGATTTGAAACCTGACTCAATTGCTTACTAATCCTAAAACCATGGACAAGTGACTTAATCTCCCTTAGTATTTACTTTTCACCTCCCACCTTCAGCGGTAAAATGAGAGATAATTTTAACTCATTCATGGAGTAGGTGTAAGGATTCAATGAGGTAGTATGTGCAAAGTCCTTTAGCTACTCTAGGGCCTGGGATGTGGTAAGCCCTCAACATATTGTAGCTAAAATTCTGTCTTGTTTTTTATGAACATATCCTGTCTCTTATGGTAATGGATTAATATGGGTCCAGAAAGAACTAGTGGGAGTAAGGGCAGGGGATCAGAGGCAGGGGACAACCCTAGGTGGGGCCCAGGTGAAGCGATTAGGGACACAGGTGGGAGGATACTCAGGACACACTGCACTATTTTCAGACACACATGTGATTTCTCCCTAAATGCACTGGGAATCTTGTTCAGGGGCTCGTGGGAATGTGCCTGGGTAAAACTGGAAAGGACAGTAGACTTGACTTAGGAGGCTGGTTCCAGTCACAGCTCTTCGCTAATTTGCTGGGTACCTGTGGCAAATTGCAAGGGTGGCTTCAGTTCTTCACCTCTTTAGCCTTGTCCTTTGCTCTGTGACCATCCAGATCCTCCTACTAAAGATGGAATCTTTTATGCCTTGAATCTGGGCTGGCCTTGTGACTAGTTTCAGCCAATCAAATCCATCGGAAGTAATGGTTTCCTATTCCCAAGCCTAAACCTCAGGAGACCTGTGTGTTTCTACCTATTCTCTGTTCTTTTGCTGCAGCCACAAGGAAATGTTGTGTAGCTTACTGGAGAGTGAGAGACACATGGAGCACAGCTAAGACACCCCAATTGTTCCAACAGAGGCTGACCTGGTCAGTGGGCAGCAAGCCATGACATCCTTGAGAGCCAAACAAAATAAATGCTGATTGGGTGAGGTTTTGTGTGATTCTTCTTATATAACCTTGCTGTGAAGAGAGATAACTAAAAGGGATCTTGACAGTGTAACTTCATTTTATTCCTCATCTTGGATTCACTCATTCAGTCAACAGATATGGAATAGCTACCATGTGTCAATTTTGTGTTAAGCATTTTTGGGGAGATAGAGTTGGTGGTAGCATCATTTTCCCCAGGAGGATATTGGTGGAACAAGATAATGTTATTAGAGCAGGGATTCTGTCTACTTTATTTACCCATATATTCCCATCTCTTGGAAGAGTAAACTGTCCCTTAGAAGATGTTTGATTAATATACATATTTTTTGTCTTATGCAGGAATGTGAGTGTTAGTGTGTGTACCAGATAGCTAATTAAATATTTCATAAAAGTGCATAGGCCCATTTCTCTTGCCCTTCTTACTCAGAATGACTATTCCCCATTTTTTCCTCCAGTCATTTTGTTTCTTTTTTTTTCCCTCTTCCTACAATGTCAGCAGCAGAAACCGCAGTGTGCTATAAACTTACCTCCATAATAGAATGTAGATGCATAAATCAAAACAGCTTCTAACGGGTTGTCTGCAGTAATAAATGCTAGGGAGGCAGCCCAACTGGCAGTGTAAGAAAGATTATACAAACCACTGCTTGGAGAAAACACGGCATCATGAATAAACTCAGCCTTAAATTATTTATATATTTTAGATGTTATTTTCTCTCCTCTATCCCACAAGGCCTGAAAATGATTTTCACTGAGAGCTGAGAGTGCCTGAATTTGGCTATAAAGGAAAAGCAGTTGCAGTTTGTCTTGGTCCACGTTTCAGGATAAGGATTGCATTGTGCTCCATAGAGAGCCAGCGGGAACCGCGGGGCTGGGTAGTGGGAAGACACCGCTTAGCAGTCAAGGCAGGACACTTCTAATCCCAGAAAGTTGTGTCCATAGGGGCCCCTAGGCCTTGCAAACCACATCATCAGCTGGAGGAAGAGCCTCAGGGATGGCCTGGCCTGGCTAATCATTGAGACTCTGAAGCAGTCTTCAACTCCTGTTGCCTCCTGGAGCCCCTGGGGGAGATTAGGAAACAACAACAACAACAACAAAAACCCATTCATGCTGGGGCCTCAGTTTTGATCATTTCACTTAGAATTTCTGGAGATGGAGCTGGGCATCAAGATTTTTAAAGTTATTGGGGTGATGCCAGTGGCAGCCAGGGCTGAGAACCATTGCTTCAAACACTTCATTCATTAGGACACATTCTAAGCACCTGTTCTAAGTCAGGCACTCAGCAAAGGGCTGGCAGTAGACTGATGATGAGACAGGCTTCATCCTTGCCTTTGGTGGGAGGATCCTACAGGTAAATACACAACTGCAATTTGGGGCTGTGTAGGGCTGTGAGAGTACTAAAGCAAAGATAATAATAATAATAGTGCTATTACTTATTGCCAGGATAATGTTTTAGTCCTTCTTAAAACTCATGTACTACAGTAAATGATTTACATGAAATACCTTGAATTTTCATCCCACCCCGCCTTGATAGGCACAGTTACCATCTTTGTTTTTACAAATGAAGAAACTGAGATCCCAAAACTTGTAACTTGTCCACAGTCACACAATCCATACTGGTGGAACATATGGGGTAGGGGCTGCCCCGCCCAGCCCTGGGAATCAGGATGATACCTCTATGTTTTCTATTTCTTTGAGTGTATCTGGGAGCTGCAGAGATTAGAGAGATCAGTGAGTCTCAGGGTGGATGTTGTGGAAGGAAAGTCATCCTTCCTGGTATAAGGCAGGAGCTTGTACACACACACACACACACACACACACACACACACCTTTTGGTTTGTTTTGTTTCCAGCTGGCTTTGCTGTGAAATCTGATTATAAAAAAGTTTCTGAGTAGGGAAAGAAGCATGTTTTGGGTCTAAAGGAGTTTCAAGTAGTCCCATAATGTCTACTTGAACCCATTTCTCTCCCAAGCCACTGAAGACCCTAAATGCTTTCTTAATGACTTCAGTGTCTTCATGGCTTTCCCTACCGGTGATGGGCCTCCCACCCTCATCCTAATATCTGCCTTTCAGGAAGAGAAAAGGACTATCTCTGAACCCCAGTATTGGTCTCTTATGAGCCATTTGGTGATCATTGGAAACCAAATGGAGGCTCATGCTTTTCTTCATTGCAGGACTGGTTGGTACTGATTGGTCAGAGAGTGCACAGTTGAGATACCAGTGGACCTGGATAAGGTCAGAAGGATAATCAATTGGTGTTGAGTTTAATGAACATAGGAACATGTGAATGAAGGCATGCACATAGAGTTGCTCTTCACTTGGCTGGAGTCTGCTCTTTGTAAACCCAAATGTGCTCTTTCAAACACATTCTAAGAATTTCATAAAAATAACTTGATGGGAAAAAGTAGAATAAAATCCAGGGTTTAGCACTAGTAATATTAATGTTTCTCTCATAAGCATTGCCTGTGAACACAAGCATTCACACACACACACACACACACACACACACACACATACACACACACAATATTACATATGTACATACACACACACATAATACTGCATGTGGAAACAACTAGGAGATATGCCTTTATTTTACAAGTGAGCAAATGGGCTCTGTGACTGTTGATGACACAAGCCCATGCATAGCTATACCTGGTATGATAATCCAGTTGTCCGGATTTCCCACTGAAGGCTCTTCACTTGACCCTACTGGGATCAGATTTCACTGCAGTCCCAATATTCAAGGGAAATCCCACCCAATATCACCAAATACACTTTCACCTGAAGTTGTCTAACAAGGTCACCTGAATGTGATGTGATTCACTCTATGAGCACCTTGGTCAACCCAGACCATGTCTCAAAGATTTAATGCCCCATTTCCTCCTGTAAGCAAGCTCTGTGCCTTTGGTAGGTGAGAAGAATTTCTCACAGACAAATTATAACCCTTCTATTTGTTTGGAATTGGTAACTTTCAAAAGCTCTTATAAAAAATAAAAAATTAAAAAAAAAAAAAAGATTGCCTCTTGCAATCCTTCCAAGTGTCCTTGCAGTATAGAGATGTTGTCATTGCTGCCTCTTTTTAGGTAAGTTGAATAAGATTGAGGAGTGGCCTGGCCCAAGATTCTGGGACATTGATGTCACCATCATGGTAACAGGACATGTACACTGTTGGTGACCTCTAATGAACCTCTCATTCTCAAAAAATGTCTTCACCAGGTCTATTTGCATTTCCTCCAGAGGGATTCCTACTCAGGCCTAACCTCAGGTTGGCCTCCTTTTTGAGTCACTGGGTTGACTCCCATTTTCTAGACCTTAGAGATCCAAATACTTGTGTGTGTGTGTGTGTGTGTGTGCACGCGCGCACGCACGCGTGCATGTGTATCTTTAAATTTCCATGATAGCATCTCAGGATATTTGGACCTGCTACCACCCTACCCCCTCCTACTAGTATCTGAACTACCCTCTCTGTAATTGATAGAAATTCAGCTTTTGGATTGTTTCTAAAGCAGCTTTGCAAAAACAGCTGTTCCTATATTCTGACCCACTTTTCCTCTTTTCTTTTCATTCTAATTCCTTCATCTTCTAGCATCACCAAGGTTTAGTCAAGATAATATAAAACATATATTTATAGGGTGCCTGGGTGGCTCAGTGGGTTAAGCCGCTGCCTTCTGCTCAGGTCATGATCTCAGGGTCCTGGGATCGAGTCCCGCATCGGGCTCTCTGCTCAGCAGGGAGCCTGCTTCCCTCCCTCTCTCTCTGCCTGCTTCTCTGCCTACTTGTGATCTCTCTCTGTCAAATAAATAAATTTTAAAGATCTTTAAAAAAAAACCCAACAACAACAACAAAAAACATATATTTATAGTCTGGCCCAGTCTGTTCTCTTAAAGTCTTGTATTGCCCAAAAAACCTAAATGATGCAATGAGAGAAAATCTTGTTTCTGAATGGTGATCTGAGCTTCACTGCTAACATGCCTGGTTGATGAACTTACCAAGGACAGCCTGTGGAGAACCCATAGGTCGGGAAAACTGCTCCTTCAGAACTCCTCGCTGCAGTCAAAACAGAAACTCCAACTCCTAGAATCTGTATGGGTAGGGGCAGCCATCCGACTCAGCTAATCAGAGGGAATTTGGGGGGTTGGGCCAAATGGGGGCTTTCCAGGAGCCCTTTTGGGAAGAAAGCATAGCAGTCTGTCAAGAGAGTCAGCAAATACAGAGACCCAAGGTCAATGCTGACAGAAGAGATTGCAAGGAGTCAGGCTGATTAGCAGTAACTATCCTAGAACTAGGCAGGTTTGATCAATGCTGTGTTAAAACTGACTTAAATAGAGAGGATTTTTAATCATGTTGTCTTGGGCAGTATAGCTGACTTGACTGAAGTCCAGTCACTGCATGAATTTTTTTTTATAGAAAATATAACCCTGAATTAATGTTAACTGATAAAGAACGTTCAGATGAAAGATTCTCCTTCATGTTTTTACAGGCTTGGTAGGAAGAGGATGGACCAGGAGACCTTGGAGGCTTCAGATCCCTCCACCTGGAGGACTCTGTCCATCTCTATCTCTTCCAACCCAATTTTTTCAGAGAACCTTCAAGATGCCCATCCTGGTGCTAGGTGTTATGAATTTGAAGACAAAAAGAGACTGTTCTTCTCCTGAGGAGCTCCCAGACTAGAGGGGTGGGGTCCTTAGAAGGGAGGACTCTGAGAAGAATCCCTTTTTGCTGGGAAGGAGGGTGTTGAAATCCTCTGTTACTTCCATGTGATAATTTTCCCTTCTCCTGGGAAACATATGAGATTAACACACCGTGACAATTGTTTATTGTCTTTAAGCAGTGGATAAGCAATTTCTGCAACTAGGTCAGAGGGCATGTAATGTCTGTATTATTGGGAATACATCTTCTTTTTCAAAATATATTTTTACAAATAGAATAAGGAAAAGCTGCTGCCCAGTGTCCCACATGGGGGAATCGAAGTGTGTCCATAATTTCTGTTTCCATTCTCCTCTCCTTTTGCTTAGAACAGAAGCCCTGTGGGAACTACAGAGCTTTAGCTGACATTACCAGCAACTCCTCCATGGTATGTCCTTGAATTCTAAGCCCCAAACTATTTGCATGATTGGAACACCTTATCTTCAGGTAGAGAACTGGAAGCAGTGAAAATAATAACTGGATGTTGTTTGTTTTTTTTTCGGAGGGAATAAGAGATGTAATAGTCTCTCTGTGGGGGCCCTGAAAATTTCATTTCACTGGATTGAAAAAAGAGTAAAGTGCTGTATTAGTTTGCTAGGGCTGCCAAATCAAATTACCATACACTGGATGACTTAAAAAAACAGAAATGTTGTTTTCACAGTAATGGAGTGCACAAGAGGTGTCAGCAGAACCAGGCTCCTGAGAAGACTCCAGGGAAAGATCATTCCATTCATCTCTCCTAACTTCTTATGATTGCCAGAAATACATGGTGTTCCTTGGCTTTTGGATGTATCACTTCAGTCTTTGTGTCTGTTATCATGTGGTGCTCTCTCCTATGCCACTGTCTGTTTGTGTCTAAATTTTCCTCTCTTTATAAGGACAGCTGTCGCTGGATTATGGGTAACCTGAATCCGATATGACTTTATCTAAACTTTGAATACATTTACAAAGATCCTACTTCCAAATGAGGTCGCATTCATAGGTACTGTGAGTTAGAAATAGAATCGATTTATTTTGGGGGAACATAATTCTACCCACAACAAGTGCACTGTACACTAGTTAGGGGAAGCAGCCACAGGACAGCTGTTAGGTGTGTGCTCATTCAACATTATTCTAAAAATGTATTTACCCAGTACCAATATTTCCCTTGCATGTGCTGGGCACAGGAGCAGGAAATGTAGCCAGTGATTCTGCAGACACAAGCGTGCTTTATGTAGTGGCTGGCTTTTTGTTTGCCTGAGGCAAGCAGCCTTTGTGCACTTTTAGGGCTTGGCACTAGGCAGGTGATCATCTTGGGTGCCTCTTACTAGTCAATGTTTGGTGCCAGAGGAAGAACCTTTCTTTCTTCGTTCATGTCTCTAGAGGCCAGGTAGGGCCTCAGAGTCCACAGCCTGGGGGTTAGATGGCTGGCCTCTCTGTTGCTTTCCACTTTTCTGGTGAGACACAGCGGGCTCCAAGGGCCAAAGTGACCTGCCTGCCTGTTGGAGAGAGAAGTTGTCTCTGTGTCTGCTCACTTGGAGGGGATTGTTGAAATTAACACTTTGGCCCTGGTTCACTTTTCCAGGAAGATAATATGCTGGCTTGAATTCATTCCTGTAAGGCTTTTGGCTTGCACAGATGCCTGTGATACTGCCCCTACCCATCACCTGCAGCTCTGTAAAGTCAAGGCAAAGAACCTGTGCGTTGGTCACATTATATCAACCTGTAGAGGGAGCTCAAGGCCTTTTTCTATCTCCACAACTACTGCCCAAAGAGGATGCTCTGATAGATTGAGGATTGATTGACAAATACATAAAATCTATAGGCTAGGTGGGTGGGAATATTTAGTAGGAAGGAAAAAGGAAAGGTCAGATTTTTTTTTTTTTTTAGGGGGGTGAGGAGAGGGGGATAGCTAGTGGTTTACTCTTTATAAGCCCAGTGGGGACAAAAAAAGCTGAGGGGTCTTTCCAGTTTGGTGGGTGATCTCTAAAAACGTATGGGCAGCATACTGCCCTTGAGAGAAGAGTATGGGCAGGATAGCTGAGGCCATTTCCCTTCTAGGTTGGTGCTGATGACAGAAAATGATATTTTTGCTCTGATTTTTTTTTTCTTTTCCTCCCTTTAAGTGGGAAGGTCTGAGGACCAGTGCTCTTCAACTAAAGTGATTAAAGGGGCCATTGAAGCTCAAATTCTGGTCCAGTGTAAGAGAAACGTAGGGCCGAAGTCCAAATTACTACTAAGTTAGTAGTACTAATGAAAATGCACTGGGCCCGGCTGCCCCTGTGTCACAAATCCTTCCAGAAGTTGAAGGAGTTCTTGGGATTCAGGGTTCTAGCTACCACCTGCTCATTTAAGACAAAAAACAGAAAGTTTGGACTGCAGAAAAGGGGGTAACTCCTTCTTCCACAACGATCACTGTAACAGATGCACGATATTGGATAAGTTAGTTAGCCTCATGGAAACCTAGTTAACTGTAAAATGAGGATAGTACCTGGTTAAGGACTGTTTTGACATCTATAAGTAAGTTCATCAATATAAAAACAATTAGCATAGTGTATACAGCACATAGTAAGTGTTCAACATTTGGTAGCTACTACGACACATGCAGTTCTGGCTAGGAAATGATAATGGCTACCACAAATGAGCACTAGGAAACAGGCAGTGCTAAATGCTTTGTGTTACCTCATTCAACTACTCCAGCAGCTCCATTAGGTATGTTGTTATCACCCCCACTCTCCCAATGATGAAATCAAACCTTAGAGAGGTTAAGAAACTCGCCCAGGGTCACACAGCTAGCAACTGTCAGTGCTAGGATTTGAATGCAGATGATCTTGAATCATTGAATAGCAAATCCTAAACCCTTGTGATTCTGCTCTACATGGTATTGCATTAAGAGCAGATCTGGATGGGGGACAGCCAGCCTCAGCTTCTTACAGGGATTTGTGCTGCTGAAGTAGGCACTAGCTGTGAAATAACCTTCTACTCCTTGAATTTGAGGAAGCTGATGTATCTGAGTGCCACTTTTTAATCAAGGAGACCATCCATCTCCTGTTGTCATTTGATTTTTTTTTTGAACAACAGCCACAAATCTCCAGGCAACACAGACATGACGCAGACAAAATGAAACCTGAGGAAGTCGTATCTTTCTCTCATTAATGGGAGAGGAGAAAACACACAGCTTTTGCCTTGAGTGTTTTGGGGAAGTGTTATTTTTAGAAAAGAACATTTTGTGATTTTGTTGTTTTATTTCTCAGAAGACTTTCTTTTTTAATTTTTTCAGTAAGTTGCTGATTCAAAAAGGAAAAGTAGATTGAGCAATAACAATCAATCAGTAAAAGTAGATTGAGCTCCTCTATGTGCAAGGCATGGAAACAGAGAGGCTGTAAGGCTTTCTCCCTGCACTTTAGATGTTTAGAATTTACTAAGAAAGATTGTATTGCTATATATGTATAGAAAATAAGGCAATCTCATCTGCTGTAGTTCAGAAGAGTTAGAATAACTGGAGGGGGAAAAAACTGTACATTCCTGAGGAATGAATAAAGTTGTTCATTCATTTGTTCACTGAATGAGTTTCTATTGAACACCTTTTTTTGTATGCAGCAAGCACTGGGAAAAGAAAGCTCCATAAAACCTTGACGCTACCCTTGAGAAGTTTGTGGTCCACTGAAAGACACAAAGTTAGAATTATAAACCAAGAAGTGCTATGAAGTAATAGAAATTTGTGCAAATAACATGGGGCCACAGTAGAAAAGGTAGTCAAATCTATCTAGAGGAGAGAGGTTTCAATGGACTTCATGGAAGAGAAGATACTTAAGATGGGTTTTGAAGGATGGGGACTAACTGACTAGAAGAAAGTTAAGGAAAGGTAGTCTAGAAAAAGCAAAAGAAGCAATACATGAAAAGAGTTGTGAGCTAGTGCTGCAAGGGTGAGGCTATGTTTATAGATGGGAATGGTAAGAACTTTGGATGGAGTGGGGAGATGAAGCTAGAGATATAGGAAGTCATGCTCACATCTGGAAGCAATGGGGAATCTTTAAAGGATTTGAAGAAATGGGATAACTTGGTCAAATCTTAATTTTGTTTTAAAAACATGAATCACACAGTTTATTTAAGGTACAATTAAACAAGTCAGTGCAGTAAATATTATTATGGTCTGTGTCTTCCTTCAAATCATCTGTTGAATTCCTACCTGCCACTGTGTTGGTATTAGGAGGTGAGGCTTTGGGGAGATAATTAGGTCATGAGGGTGGGGTCCTCAGAGATGGGATTAATGGCCCTGTGCAAGAGACTACAGTGAGATCTCTTGTTTTCTTCTGTCATGTGAGGCCACAGCAAGAAGACCACCATCTGTGAACCAGGCAGTGAACTCTCACTAGACACTGCATCTGCCCTGATCTTGGACTTCCCAGCCTCCAAACTATGAGAAATAAATGTGTGTTGTTTAAGTCACTTGATCTATGGTATTTTTATTATGGCAGCCCACATTGACTAAGACAAGTATATTGGGAGTAGTTAAGTTTTCTATAGGAATTCAATGGAAAATCACTTTAGCCAAACTAGACCTGTCTCTGGAAAGCTTCTTGAAAGAAGAGATACCAGTGGAAATTAGCATGATGGAAGTGGGAGTGAGTTAGAGAAAGACAGTTTTCCTGAAGGAGGAGGGTAGTTTTGGCATAGCAAACTGCTCATGTGGCTGGAAGATTGTTTGGGTAGAAGATCAAGTAAGATGTGTATAGAGTGGGGAAGGGGGCTTGGACAGGAATGAGTGCAGCTGACTGGAAAGTCATCCTCAGCAGACTTTGGGAAGGACTGTAAGAAAGGTGTGATTAGATTGTATTTTAGAAAGAAGAGTTTTGCTCTTGGTTAGGGAGTGCATGGTAGCGATGCAAATGAGGAGGAAGAGGGACCTATTTGGTTGAGGAGAGAGATGATGGTGGCCTAGATCCAGATGCTTGCAGTAGAAATCAAAGAAAAGTGCATTAAAAGAACAAATACGTAGGAGGTAAAAAGGATAGAAGTTGGTGATTGTTTGAGTAGCTTGGAATGCTGAGGGGAGGTAGAAGGTCAGGGAAGAATTCGTGGAGTCTGGGGGAATAGTGGGCATATTCAAAGAGATGTGAGACACAGAAGGAGGTCCTTCTTAGGGGTAAACTAGACAAGGATTGTGGGAGACAGGGATTCAGCATGTGTTGTCTGGGGTATGTGGGCTGAGTGAGCAAGGAAGGAGGAATTGTTATCTCAACTGAACAAGCATGAATTGAGCTGCTACTGTGCCTCAGGAACTGGACTACATGGTGGGCCTATGAACCCTGTTGAACATATATTCTGAAGAAACTCTACAGCTAGTGAGAGACAAAGGTAGGCACATGGATGATTTCTTTTTCCTTTTTTCTTTCTTTCTTTTTTTTTTTTTTTAATAAAATCTTTTAAAAAAATGGGGAGAATCAACAGTTAAGTCATATCGCGTCTTTAAGACTTTGAACAGGGTAGATCTCCCCATTGATTTAGGTCTTATTTAACTTCCACAATACTTTGTAATTTTAAGTGTATGGGTTCTTCACAGCTTTTGTCATACTAACTCATAAGTATTTCATAAAAATACATTTTGAAGTTATTATAAATTACATTAATTTTTTTTCTTTTATTTTTTTATTTTTTTATTTATTTTTATAATAATTATTATTATTATGTTTTTTAATATAATTTTTTATTTTTTATCCCCAGGGGTACAGGTCTGTGAATCACCAGGTTTACACACTTCACAGCACTCACCAAAACACATACCCTCCCCAATGTCCATAATACCACCCCCTTCTCCCAAACCCCCTCCCCCCAGCAACCCTCAGTTTGTTTTGTGAGATTAAGAGTCACTTATGGTTTGTCTCCCTCCCAATCCCATCTTCTTTCATTTCTTCTTCTCGTACCCAGTTAAGCCCCCATGTTGCATCACCACTTCCTCATATCAGGGAGATCATATAATAGTTGTCTTTCTCCGCTTGACTTATTTCGCTAAGCATGATACGCTCTAGTTCCATCCATGTTGTCGCAAATGGCAAGATTTCATTTCTATTGATGGCTGCATAGTATTCCATTGTGTATATATACCACATCTTCTTGATCCATTCATCTGTTGATGGACATCTAGGTTCTTTCCATAGTTTGGCTATTGTGGACATTGCTGCTATAAACATTCGAGTACACGTGCCCCTTTGGATCACTACGTTTGTATCTTTAGGGTAAATACCCATTAGTGCAATTGCTGGGTCATAGGGCAGTTCTATTTTCAACATTTTGAGGAACCTCCATGCTGTTTTCCAGAGAGGTTGCACAAGCTTGCATTCCCACCAACAGTGTAGGAGGGTTCCCCTTTCTCCGCATCCTCGCCAGCATCTGTCATTTCCTGACTTGTTGATTTTAGCCATTCTGACTGGTGTGAGGTGATATCGCATCGTGGTTTTGATTTGTATTTCCCTGATGCCGAGTGATATGGAGCACTTTTTCATGTGTCTGTTGGCCATCTGGATGTCTTCTTTGCAGAAATGTCTGTTCATGTCCTCTGCCCATTTCTTGATTGGATTATTTGTTCTTTGGGTGTTGAGTTTGCTAAGTTCTTTATAGATTCTGGACACTAGTCCTTTATCTGATATGTCGTTTGCAAATATCTTCTCCCATTCTGTCAGTTGTCTTTTGATTTTGTTAACTGTTTCCTTTGCTGTGCAAAAGCTTTTGATCTTGATGAGATCCCAATAGTTCATTTTTGCCCTTGCTTCCCTTGCCTTTTGCGTTGTTCCTAGGAAGATGTTGCTGCGGCTGAGGTCGAAGAGGTTGCTGCCTGTGTTCTCCTCAAGGATTTTGATGGATTCCTTTCGCACATTGAGGTCCTTCATCCATTTTGATCTATTTTCGTGTGTGGTGCAAGGAAATGGTCCAATTTCATTTTTCTGCATGTGGCTGTCCAATTTTCCCAGCACCATTTATGGAAGAGGCTGTCTTTTTTCCATTGGACATTCTTTCCTGCTTTGTCGAAGATTAGTTGACCATAGAGTTCAGGGTCTATTTCTGGGCTCACTATTCTGTTCCATTGATCTATGGGTCTGTTTTTGTGCCAGTACCATGCTGTCTTGATGATGACAGCTTTGTAATAGAGCTTGAAGTCCGGGATTGTGATGCCACCAACGTTGGCTTTCTTTTTCAATATCCCTTTAGCTATTCGAGGTCTTTTCTGGTTCCATATAAATTTTAGAATTATTTGTTCCATTTCTTTGAAAAAGATGGATGGTACTTTGATAGGAATTGCATTAAATGTGTAGGTGGCTTTAGGTAGCATAGACATTTTCACAATGTTTATTTTTC
Organism: Mustela putorius furo; assembly: GCF_011764305.1. Taxonomy (NCBI): domain Eukaryota; kingdom Metazoa; phylum Chordata; class Mammalia; order Carnivora; family Mustelidae; genus Mustela; species Mustela putorius. The sequence continues at coordinate 20,397,512 of NW_025421273.1, forward strand.
CAATCCAGGAGCATGGAACATTTTTCCATTTCTTTGTGTCTTCCTCAATTTCTTTCATGAGTACTTTATAGTTTTCTGAGGATAGATTCTGTGTCTCTTTGGTTAGGTTTATTCCTAGGTATCTTATGGTTTTGGGTGCAATTGTAAATGGGATTGACTCCTTAATTTCTCTTTCTTCTGTCTTGCTGTTGGTGTAGAGAAATGCAACTGATTTCTGTTCATTGATTTTTATATCCTGGCACTTTACTGAATTCCTGTATAAGTTCTAGCAGTTTTGGAGTGGAGTCTTTTGGGTTTTCCACATATAGTATCATATCATCTGCGAAGAGTGATAATTTGACTTCTTCTTTGCCGATTTGGATGCCTTTAATTTCCTTTTGTTGTCTGATTGCTGAGGCTAGGACCTCTAGTACTATGTTGAATAGCAGTGGTGATAATGGACATCCCTGCCGTGTTCCTGACCTTAGCGGAAAAGCTTTCAGTTTTTCTACATTGAGAATGATATTTGTGGTGGGTTTTTCATAGATGGCTTTGATGATATTGAGGTATGTGCCCTCTATCCCTACACTTAGAAGAGTTTTGATCAGGAAGGGATGTTGTACTTTGTCAAATGCTTTTTCAGCATCTATAGAGAGGATCATATGGTTCTTGTTCTTTCTTTTATTGATGTGTTGTATCACATTGACTGATTTGCGGATGTTGAACCAACCTTGCAGCCCTGGAATAAATCCCACTTGGTCGTGGTGAATAATCTTTTTAATGTACTGTTGAATCCTATTGGCTAGTATTTTGTTGAGTATTTTCGCATCTGTGTTCATCATGGATATTGGTCTATAGCTCTCTTTTTTGGTGGGATCCTTGTCTGGTTTTGGGATCAAGGTGATGCTGGCCTCATAAAATGAGTTTGGAAGTTTTCCTTCCATTTCTATTTTTTGGAACAGTTTCAGGAGAATAGGAATTAGTTCTTCTTTAAATGTTTGGTAGAATTCCCCCGGGAAGCCGTCTGGCCCTGGGCTTTTGTTTGTTTGGAGATTTTTAATGACTGTTTCAATCTCCTTACTGGTTATGGGTCTGTTCAGGCTTTCTATTTCTTCCTCGTTCAGTTGTGGTAGTTTATATGTTTCTAGAAATGCATCCATTTCTTCCAGATTGTCAAATTTATTGCCGTAGAGTTGCTCATAGTATGTTCTTATAATAGTTTGTATATCTTTGGTGTTAGTTGTGATCTCTCCTCTTTCATTCATGATTTTATTTATTTGGGTCCTTTCTCTTTTCTTTTTGATAAGTCGGGCCAGGGGCTTATCAATTTTATTAATTCTTTCAAAGAACCAGCTCCTACTTTCGTTGATTTGTTCTATTGTTTTTTTGGTTTCTATTTCATTGATTTCTGCTCTTATCTTTATGATTTCTCTTCTCCTGCTAGGCTTAGGGTTTCTTTCTTGTTCTTTCTCCAGCTCCTTTAGGTGTAGGGTTAGGTTGTGTACCTGAGACCTTTCTTGTTTCTTGAGAAAGGCTTGTACCGCTATATATTTTCCTCTCAGGACTGCCTTTGTTGTGTCCCACAGATTTTGAACCGTTGTATTTTCATTATCATTTGTTTCCATGATTTTTTTCAATTCTTCTTTAATTTCCCGGTTGACCCATTCATTCTTTAGAAGGATGCTGTTTAGTCTCCATGTGTTTTGGTTCTTTTCAAACTTCCTTTTGTGGTTGAGTTCTAGCTTTAGAGCATTGTGGTCTGAAAATATGCAGGGAATGATCCCGATCTTTTGATACCGGTTGAGTCCTGATTTAGGACCGAGGATGTGATCTATTCTGGAGAATGTTCCATGTGCACTAGAGAAGAATGTGTATTCTGTTGCTTTGGGATGAAATGTTCTGAATATATCTGTGATGTCCATCTGGTCCAGTGTGTCGTTTAAGGCCTTTATTTCCTTGCTAATCTTTTGCTTGGATGATCTGTCCATTTCAGTGAGGGGAGTGTTAAAGTCCCCTACTATTATTGTATTATTGTTGATGTGTTTCTTTGATTTTGTTATTAATTGGTTTATATAGTTGGCTGCTCCCACGTTGGGGGCATAGATATTTAAAATTGTTAAATCTTCTTGTTGGACACACCCTTTGAGTATGATATAGTGTCCTTCCTCATCTCTTATTATAGTCTTTGGCTTAAAATCTAATTGATCTGATAGAAGGATTGCCACTCCTGCTTTCTTCTGATGTCCATTAGCATGGTAAATTCTTTTCCACCCCCTCACTTTAAATCTGGAGGTGTCTTCGGGCTTAAAATGAGTTTCTTGGAGGCTACATATGGATGGGTTTTGTTTTTTTATCCATTCTGATACCCTGTGTCTTTTGACAGGGGCATTTAGCCCATTAACATTCAGGGTAAATATTGAGAGATATGAATTTAGTGCCATTGTTTTGCCTGTATGGTGACTGTTGCTGTATATGGTCTCTGTTCCTTTCTGATCTACCACTTGTAGGCTCCCTCTTTGCTTAGAGGACCCCTTTCAAGATTTCCTGTAGAGCTGGTTTGGTGTTTGCAAATTCTTTCAGTTGTTGTTTGTCCTGGAAGCTTTTAATCTCTCCTTCTATTTTCAATGATAGCCTAGCTGGATATAGTATTCTGGGCTGCATGTTTTTCCTATTTAGTGCTCTGAAAATATCATGCCAGCTCTTTCTGGCCTGCCAGGTCTCTGTGGATAAGTCAGCTGCCAATCTAATATTTTTACCATTGTATGTTACAGACTTCTTTTCCCGGGCTGCTTTCAGGATTTTCTCTTTGTCACTGAGACTTGTAAATTTTACTATTAGGTGACGGGGTGTGGGCCTATTCTTATTGATTTTGAGGGGCATTCTCTGAACCTCCTGAATTTTGATGCACATTCCCTTTGCCATATTGGGGAAATTCTCCCCAATAATTCTCTCCAGTATACCTTCTGCTCCCCTCTCTCTTTCTTCTTCTTCTGGAATCCCAATTATTCTAATGTTGTTTCATCTTATGGTGTCACTTATCTCTCGAATTCTCCCCTCGTGGTCCAGTAGCTGTTTGTCCCTCTTTTGCTCAGCTTCTTTATTCTTTGTCATTTGGTCTTCTATATCACTAATTCTTTCTTCTGCCTCAATTATCCTTGCAGTGAGAGCCTCCATTTTTGATTGCACCTCATTAATAGCTTTTTTGATTTCAACTTGGTTAGATTTTAGTTCTTTTATTTCTCCAGAAAGGGCTTTTATATCTCTCGAGAGGGTTTCTCTAATATCTTCCATGCCTTTTCTAGCCCGGCTAGAACCTTGAGAACTGTCATTCTGAACTCTAGATCTGACATATTACCAATGTCTGTATTGATTAGGTCCCTAGCCTTCGGTACTGCCTCTTGTTCTTTTTTTTTTTGTGTTGAATTTTTCCGTCTTGTCATTTTTTCCAGAGAAGAGTATATGAAGGGGCAAGTAAAATACTAAAAGGGTGGCAACAACCCCAGGAAAATATGCTTTAACCAATTTAGAAGAGATCCCAAATCGTGAGGGGGGAGAAAGGGGATAAAAAGTGGTTCAAAAAGGAAGAAAGAAAAAAAACAGAAAAAAAAAAAAGAAAAAAGAAAGAAAAAAAAAGAAAAGAATTTAAAAAAAGAAAACACCTAAGAAAAATATAAAAAAGAAAAAATATATGTATTAGATAAACTAGTAAAAAATCGTTAAAAAAGAAAAAGGTAACAGTTAAAAAAAAATTTACCCAAAGGCGAGAAAAAAAAAAAAAAATGAAAAAGAAAAAAATGAAATTAACCGCCAGACTAAAAAAATCACAGGCAAAAAGCCATGAGTTCCGTGCTTTGCTTTCACCTCCTCTAGAATTCTGCTGCTCTCCTTGGTATTGAAACCGCACTCTTTGGTAGGTGAACTTGGTCTTGGCTGGATTTCTTGTTGATCTTCTGGGGGAGGGGCCTGTTGTAGTGATTCTCAAGTGTCTTTGCCCCAGGCGGAATTGCACCGCCCTTACCCGGGGCCGGGTTGAGTAATCCGCTTGGGTTTGCTTTCAGGAGCTTTTGTTCCCTGAGCGCTTTCCCTGAGCTTTTGTTCCCTGAGCGAGTTCCGGAGGACGGGAATACAAATGGCGGCCTCCTGGTCTCCGGCCGGGAGGAGCCAAGAGCCCAGGGCCCCACTCCTCAGTGCGCGCTCAGAGAACCGTGCCCAGTTACTCCCGTCTGCCTGACCTCCGGCCGCGCTCCGAGCTCACCGAGCCTGTGACCGGTTCAAGGTCACCTCGAGCTGCGAGCTTACTGTCGGCTCTGTCTCTGCAGCCGGCTTTCCCGTTCCAATACCCGCAAGCTCTGCGACACTGAGACACCCACGATCCTTCTGTGACCCTGCGGGAACTGAGGCCCCGCTGACCCCGTGTGGGCTTTGCCCCGGGTAGCCTCTGGAGCGATGTCCCTCAGCGGAACAGACTTTTAAAAGTCCTGATTTTGTGCGCGGTTGCTCCGCCGCTTGCCGGGAGCCGGCCCCTCCCCCCAGGGTCTATCTTCCTGTCGCTTTGGATTCACTTCTCCGCCGGTCCTACCTTTCAGAAAGTGGTTGTTTTTCTGTTTCCAGAATTGCTGTTCTTCTTCTCTTCGATCTGCCAATGGATTTTCAGGAGTTTGCAATCTTTAGATAAGCTATCTAGCTGATCTCCAGCTAGCTGAAGTAGTCTCAGCCTGCTACTTCTCCGCCATCTTCACTCCCCCCCCCCCCCCGTTCATATACTTTTATCAGTCTTTTTGTTTGTCTGTGTCTGTTTGTATACTTCATAATCTTACCTTGGGGCCCATCTGGGCTGAACCTTCTTTTTGATCTCACCTTTCAATCCTGTCTCTCTCTCTCTCTCTTTTTTTTTTTTTCCTTTTCTTTCTCCTCTCAGTTGCAGAGGGAGAGAGAGAATTTTTTTTAAAGATTTTATTTATTTATTTGACAGAGATCACAAGTAGGCAGAGAGGCAGGCAGAGGGGTTGCTGAGCAGAGAGCCCGATATGGGGCTTGATCCCAGGACTCTGAGATCATGACCTGAGCTGAAGGCAGAGGCTTTAACCCACTGAGCCACCCAGGCACCCAGTGCAGAGGGAGAGGGAGAGAGAGAATCTTAAGCAGGCTCTGCACCCAGCACCGAACCCGATGTGGGGCTAAATCTCATAACCTTGACTTCATGACCTGAGGCAAAATCAAGAGTTGGACACTTAACCAACTGAGCCACCCAGGTGCCCCTGGATGATTTCAATATAATGTTTCAGTGTGTTGATAGACCTATGTACAGAATTGGACAAATGTTGACAAGGAAATACTCAATGGAAGAATTGTGCTTGTGCTGTGGACATGGCAGTGAGTGAATCTAAAAAGAGCCTTTACTTCAAGAAGATAGCATTTTAGTGATGAAACTCAATATATACATATATACACAAATTAGACAAAGGTTCAATTAAGTACTGTTATGTTAGCTTAGATTCTAAGAGAAGCAAAAATAAGATATTGACCTTTGAAGAAGTGTGCAAGAGGGGCTGGTGGGAACTGGGGGAGCCATTCTTCATGGAATCAAGAGGAGAGGGAAGGAAGGCAGGCAGGTAGGAAAGTCTGGTGGCCACGCAGCCCAAGATAATTTCAGTTTATGGTGGGTCCACAAGCCAAAATTGTTGGCCAGAGGATTCCCATGTCCCCAGGAACAGATTGCCTTAGTGTCTTACCACTTAGGCATTGGCTAGGTGCAGCCCATGGGAAGTGTGGCCTCAGAGCATGTATATGGGTGGATTTCAGAGAGGAACAACTGAGGTCCTTACACAATTGTATGTTAGCATTAAAACAAAGAAAAGAGTGACAGGAGTCATAGACAGAATGATAATCCTGGGTTTTGTAAATAATTTAAAAGAGTTTTTATTTTATTCTAACTGCAGAGGAAAGACAGTGGAGAATTTAAGTTGGGCAGTGATATGATTTGACCTATTTGAGGAAGACCACCCTAGCTGCAGTATTGGGCACGGCTTATAGTTTTTCAAGAGTGGAAATTGATTAGATGGTGATAGATGATGATTTATACAGTCAAGTTGCATTGATCCAATCTGAGATTGCCATGGGGTGCTGGTATTGTGAAAAAGGCTTCATGAGGAAGAGGTCATCTGAGCTGAGTCTTACAGGGGTGGGTTTGTAAAGCAAGTTGCAGAAAGGAGGTGACATTTAAGATGAACTTCACTGGCTCTCTAAAGGGAGGAGCAACTTCATAGCTCTTTTCAAAATCACTTCACTAAAACACAGAGCCAAAGCAGTCTTTAGTTTAATGTCTTTTATAGGACAGACTACAGTTTAGGAGTAACCAAGGACATTCACAGGTGAAAAGTACTTAAATCAGAGAGACAGCATAGTTAGGGAAAGGAGACCAACCATTTCTCTTTTTATGGCAGAGAACATTAACTGAATATCTCAGAGGCTGAAGCAAAGAAACAAAGAGAACACTAGTCTTCTTCCTCAGCCTAGCTCTGAATCCAAACTGGAGCTGCTGTGTGCCATTTTGAAGTTGGAGGGCTCCCAGGAAGTTGGTTTATATGGTATTGGAGGATTGTTTTATAGAACTCATTCCTTGCTACTTGTTTCCATGTTTTGTTTGTTTGTTTGTTTTTGTTTCTGTTTTTCATAAAACCTACATCTACAATGACAACAATCTCACATGTCTATGTCACAGACCAGAGTCAAAACACCCAGTCACATTGTTTCATTGACTACTTAGTGGCTTTCTTCTAGAGTCTACATTCTTATTTATTTATTTGTTTATTTGACAGAAAGAGAGAGAACTCCACAAGTAGGGGGAGGGGTAGAAGGAGGGAGAATCCCAAGATGACACCCTGCTGAGTTCAGAGCCCCAAATGGGGCTCCATCTCATGAGATTATCACCTATGCCAAAATCAAGAGTTGGATGCTCAACTGACTGAGCCACCGAGGCACCCCTAAATTCTACATTCTGATGTCAGTCATCTCTTTCCCTTTTTTTCTTTCTTCACTGGCCCTGCCTTAGGTTAGATCCCTAACAATTCTCCCTGCCTCCAAACTCTTACTGTTCATACAGGTCAAGTGACAAAATGATGGCTTATTGGGTAAAAGCAGCCCACTGGTGCATTTTCCTTTTCTTTTTTTGTCCAAAACACTTTTTGGAGTAAGATGTTGAAATAGAAAAATCAGATGATTTTACATAAAAATACACATTGTTAGTTTCTCTTGAAAATTCAAATGAACTAGATTACACTGGTTCATACTGAGTAACAGGCAGGTGAAGCCCATTTCTTTTCGATAGGCATCAGACTTCTCTCCAGTTTGTCTTTGCTTCTCCTCACTGAGGTTTTACACTTTTCATTTTTGTTACCTGCCTGGACCTGGGATGTATTTGAATCCCAAACACAAATCTGATCATGTCACACTCTTATTTTAAGAACCCGTCCCTGTTTGTCTGTCTGATTGAGTTCCAACTCTTCACCCTAGCGTAGATAGTCCTTCTTTACCTGGTCTCAATCTCTCTGTGGATCTCCTTTCTGCCTTGTGTTCCTCCCAGAAGCCATGCTGAAAGGCTGTGCCATACCATCCACCTATGTCTTCTGTCCACTGTGATTTCCTCCTTTCAGCTAGGATTCCATTTATTTTCTTCTCTAGCTGGTGAACATTAATTCTTTAGCCTTGGTTGAGATATAAGTTGTCCTCTAACTTCTGCTCTCTTGTTACCTGGTTCTTCTCCACTCCCTTAGCATTTTAGGCATACATCTGTTAGGACACTTTGCCAGTAGTGTCTGGTCAATCTGTCTTTTTCAGACTACACAAACTTCACAGTTCTGAGCCATCTTTTCTTTTGGAGGCCTAGTGTAGGATAGGTACATGGTGTTCAAAGAATAAATGTATCAAGTTGGGAAAATTTGATCTTCCATTTTCTTACTTGTAAAAGGACACCTACTGTTTCCATTTCGGGATTATTGTGGGAACCAAATGACCTAATGTCCTTTATACAAGTATTTGGAAACTGCAAAGAAATACACAAAAATGAATGGAATTAGTATAGAAAATGATATAGTCCCAACTTGTTTAAATTACTCATCTAAAACAAGAAGAGAACAATGACCTAGAAGGTTGGAGGCCTGGATTATAGTTCCCACTTTCTTACCAATTAGTGGGGTGACTTAGAGCAAGTACTTTTGCAACTAGAAACCTTAGTTTCCAGAGCTTTGCTTTGAAAATTTTAATATACTTCTTGTTCTTCCTTTGTTTTTGTTTCTCTAGAATAAGACATTTTTTTGTTCTTAAAAGCTTTCATTCTTACTTGATATGGTGTATTAATCATAATAAAATAATGCATATGCAGTAATTAGTTTTTTCATTAAATATACAAATCAATGACAATAGCTATTGTGTGGAACTGATTACTAACATTTTCCTAACCTAGAATTGTTTTCATTATTTAATCAACATTAACAAATGAAAGTTTTAGAGCTCAGATTTAGAATGTCTCAGCAGCTATATTAGGGTGTTTCACTTGGCCCATGGAGTCTTTAGCTCTATACTTGCAAGGCAATGTCGGGCTTCTTCCCATGGTACTCTAAAGTCACAAATGTGATTGATGCATTTGGGAAGAGGAGTCAGAAGCAGAAGGAGTGTGGAGGAAATGAGGAGTATACTTGGAAGGAGAAAAAAAAAAAAGCTCATCCTTTTCTTATTTTCTAAATTGCAGCTTATAAAGTTGATTCACTGACTACTGGTTGAAGATGGTGTCTGCTAACAGCGGCTGGTACAGCTCCCCTGTAATGTGCAGTAAAATACCCAAGAAGGCTTAGAAGATGATATAAACTCAAAATACAGCCATAAACTTGGACTGACAATCAACTAAAACCTGGATCTAGGAGGATTTTTTTTTTCTCCCAACTTTAAGGTCAATGAGTATGAAGAAAAGAGCATTGTTGCTTGGCTTGCATATACTCTTTAGGGATTTTTCAGTAGGAAAGAGGTAGGAAAGGTCATTAACCTTCTTTCATTGTCTACATTCTGGGATAATGTGTGCCTAAAAGGATCCCCAGGTGGAAATTCTTGTCTACCCAGAACCCTAGAATGTGACCTTATTTAGAAATAGGGTCTCTGCAGATATAATTAAGTAAGGATCGAGATGAGATCATACTGGATTCAGTTAGGTTTTAAATATGATTAGAGTATTCTTACAAGGGACGGAATAGGGCATACTGAGAAAATATCACCACATGAAGAAAGAGACAGAGATCAGAGTAATGTGGCCACAAACTAAGAATGCAAGGAGCCACCAGAAGCTGAAAGTGGCACGGAAGGTCTCGTTTTGATTTTGGACTTCTGATCTTCACAACTGTGAGAGAATAAATTTCTATTGTTTTAAGCTACTTCACTTTTTTTTTCTTCACTTGTGACAATTTGTTATGGCAGGCCTAGGAAACAAATATAGTGGGAATTTTGAGTTTATAGGGTTGAAAAATTAAACACCGATTTTTGCTGATCCCCATACGCTTTCCCCTCTGGCAACCACCAGTTTGTTCTCCATATTACAAGTCATTTTTTTTTAGTGAAATAAGTAAGTCATGGGGATTAAAGTATGGCATATAGAATATAGTCAATAATATTTTTATACACTTATCATGGTGAATATTTTGTGATGTATACAGTTGCTGAATCACTATGATGTACCCAAAACTAATTTAATATTATATGTCAGCTTCAATTAAAAAAAATTCAAGCACCTAAGGTAACAAAAATGAGTGAGTTGTACAGGAATAAGACTGAGACAAACTAGCAAAGATACACCTTATGTAAAGACAACAAATTGTCTTGCAAGAACACAGACATAGAATGGAAATCTGGATTTTATATGTTTATCTAACATTCATTTATCTATCTATATATCTATCATCTAGCTATCTATCTTCTATCTACCTATCTATCATCTATCTATCTATATCTACTTAGTATTGCACCAGTTTTATTTTAAAACTGCATCTGAGTGTGGGCAGCCAGCTCGTCACTTCCTGTCTGTTCTTCAGAGCCACCCTTATGCTGTGTGGCTCTTCTATTTTATGAGGCAAGTTCCGGTCTCTCTCCTTTCTCATAATTTAGTTTACTAAACAGCTTCTGGAGCTTAGAAAGAGGGCTTCAATGACAGTAATGCATAGCATCTTGAGGTGGAAAAATAAAATCTCTGCACCTTTGCTGGGGGGAAGAAATATAGGAAGTCCCTGGTAGTAGTACATGTAGGGGACTGATGGTTATTTTCATATTCAACAACTGTTCAGGTCAGCAGAAATCCAGAAACAATGGGGGGAAAATTCCATGTCAGTCTATTAGAGTCACAGTTAATAAAGCCTGTTACAATGTCGAACTTATCTAGGAGCTGTGAACATTCAACTAGTGTGAAGTTATACCTTACAAAAGAGGAATTGGCCAGAAGAAGTTGAGGTCAAGAAACATTCATACTGGAGGTATTCTGTCAACCACAGGGGTTTGATACATCTTTTATTTAAGGATGAGAAAGCCATAATACGTGAAGAATATGAACCCACACAGTGACAACAATCACAGTGTGGAAACTTGGAACAATTATTTTTAAGATTACTATGAAGACTCAGAGGAACCAGACTATGGACTCTGAGAAATAAATTGAAGTTTTTATTGGGGAGTGGGTTGAGGGAATGGGTTAGTTTGGTGATGGGTGTTAAGGAACATACAGAGTTCACAGAGCACTGGGTGTTATATGCAAACAATGAATCATGGAACACTACATTAAAAACTAATGATGTGCTATATGGTAACCAACATAACATAATAAATAAACACCACTTTTTCTTGCATATTAAAAAAAAAAGACTCAGAGAAAGAACAAACCCTTGGCAAAGATCTGCTGCAGGAAATAGCTTTTGCTTTTTTTAAGGAAATTATTTGGCATCTTTAGATGAGATGCAAGGAACAATAGCCCCTTAAAAATAGGACAAATGTCATAAAGAAATAAAGAGTGATATGTAAAAGGAGATGGGTGATATAAGGAAGAGTTTCTAGGATACTAAAGTTTCAACAGTAGAATTACAGATAGCATTAAGAAGCAGTTAAGAACATAATTGAAATTACAGAAAATCAGTGTGACATGAAACAAATTCTAGAACTTCTGGAGCATTGAATGTCAAAGTGTTTTTTATTAGAATTGCATTTGTGGAATTTTAACTGGGAAAAAAACTAATGTGCACTATATTTATCAGTGTTCTCCACAGACACAGAAGCAATGGGATGCATGTATGTATATATATGAAACCTGTTATAAGAAGCTGGCTCATATGATTATGGAGCCTGAGAAATTGCAACATCAGCCACCTGCAAATTGGGGGCCCAGGAAATCCTTGGTGTTGTTCTGGGACTCAATGGTGTAAGTTACAGCAAGGGCAGGAGAAGATTCATATGCCACTTTGAGGAGTCAGGCAGAACCAGTCCCTTTCTCCTCTATCTTTTTGTTCCATTCAGACCCTCAGATTGGATGATGCCCACCCACACTGGGAAGGGTCATCTGCTTTACTGTATAATCATCCAAATTCTAATCTCATCCAGAAATATCATCATAGACACACACAGAAATAGTATTTAATCTGGGCACTCCATAGCCCTGTCAAACTAACACAAAATATTAACCATCACTAGCCCACTCCTTGTCAACTTGGCAGACATGTATGTCTCCTTAAATCTCTTGAATTTCCAAATAAAGACAATATAAGGGTCATAATTCTGTCTAACATGAAACCTGAGCTGAATGCAACCAAAATTGCACTAACTACTTCTCCAGAAGAAGAGGTAAAGTCTTTGAGTGATATTTACTCTTGTCCTTTATATCCCATAACTTAAATACCATAATGTAAAACCAACAAAATTTAAGTACTATGACACAAAGTCAATACATTTTATGTTACATGGTAAGGGAATATGGAAGAAAAGGAAACAAAGCAATTGATATATCTAAAGAGGCATTTTTAAAAATTAATTTTTATATGTTATGTTAGTCACCATGCTATACATCATTAGCTTTTGATGCAGTGTTCCAAGATTCACTGTTTCTGTGTAACACCCAGTGCACCATGCAATACCTTAGTACCTATCTTAGTACCTTAGCCCTCCTTAGTACCTATCACTGGGCCAAGCCCTCCTCCCCCTCCTCCCCAAAATCTTTAGTTTGTTTCTCAGAGTCCACAGTCTTTCATGGTTCATTTCCCCCTCTTATCCCTTCCCCCTTCATTTTTCCCTTTCTTCTCCTAATGTCCTTCATACTATTCCTTATGTTCCTCGAGTAAGTAAAACCATATGATAATTGACTTTCTCTGCTTGACTTATTTCACTCAATATAATCTCCTCCAATCCCATCCATGTTGAGTAAAAGTTGGTTATTCATCCTTTCTGATGGCTGAGTAATAGTCCATTATATATATGGATCACATTTTCTTTATTCATTTGTCTGTTGAAGGGCATCTCAGCTTTTTACATAATTTGGCTACTGTGGATATTGCTTCTATGAACATTGGGGTACAGATGACCCTTCTTATCACTACATCTCTATCTTTGGGGTTAATATGCAGTAGTGCAATTGCCAGGTCATAGGGTACCTCTATTTTTAACTTTTTGAGGAATCTCCACACTCTTTTCCAAAGTGGCTGCAACAATTTGCATTCCCACCAACAGTGTAAGAGGTTTCACCTTTCTCCACATTCTCTCCAACATTTCTTATTTTTTGTCTTGTTAATTTTTGCCATTCTAACTGGTGTAAGTTAGTAACTGGTATCTCAATGTAGTTTTGATTTGAATCTCCCTGATGGCTAATGATGATGAACATTTTTTCATGTGTCTCTTAGCCTTATGTATGTCTTCATTGGGGAAGTGTCTGTTCATGTCTTCTGCCCATTTATTGACATGGTTATCTGTTTTTTGGGTGTTGAGTTTGAGAAGTTCTTTATAGATATTGGATATCAGCTCTTTAAAACTTGACCACTCTCTTACACCATACACAAAGATAAACTCAAAATGGATGAAACAGCTCAACTTGAGACAGGAATCCATCGAAATCCTAGATGAAAACATAAGCAGTAACCTCCTCAGTATCGACCACAGCAACTTCTTTCAAGACACATTAAGGCAAGGGAAACAAAAGCAACAATGAACTTTTGGGACTTCATCAAGATAAAAAGCTTCTGCACAGCAAAGGAAACAGTCAACAAAACAAAGAGACAACCCATGAAATGGGAGAAGATAACACTACAGATAATAAGAGGCTTTGTATAACATACACATAGCCAAATAAGGAGGAAATAGCCATGACAATTCTAGTTCTAGTTTCTGTAACTAGTGGTAGCTGGCATTCATAACTACTTTCTTCTATTATCTGTTCTGTATTCCTTTTGCTTTCTGCAAGTACTCAGCCAATTATAATATTTAGCTGGTGGGGTGACACAAATTTTCATTTCCATCCCAGTAGGATTAGAGTCATTAGTAATTTTGCCTCATTTAGATTGTTGTCATTTTCTATTGAATTTAATCATAAAGCATGGTAGGGGACATTCTAAGGGATTTTTCATATTCCAGACATATTCTTTCCTCCATTGTGGAGAAGTATCCCAAATTCCTCTTTGTAGTAGGACCAATCACCCCAGCTAGTGTAGTAACAACCTTTTATTCTTTGTTTATTCAGACTCAGGAGGAACCCAAAGTGTCTAGCTGGCAGTCTTAACTTCCATTTCAGTGAACTCATTCCTGTTTCTCCTGGTGGAAGCATTTCTCCCTCTGCAACTAAGATGCTAAGCCATCAGAAGAGCAGTATGTGGGAACTTTTCCCAGTGAATCACTCGGGATAACAGTGAGTGATACCACTCTTATCTCCATCCTTTGATTTCTGGACCTGTGAATGTAGGCTATGGAGAAAAAAACAGCACCATAGACTGAAATGTAATTCAGAACATATTCAGCTTACTGGAGAATCTTGTGTCAGCTCTGAAGGATACTGTCACTTAGCTGGCATTGCAACTGAGTCTCTAAAAGGCCATTCCACTGTTCTATCAAGTCAGCTCTTTCAGAATGGTGGGGAACATTGTAAGATCAGTAAAATCTATGAACATGGGCCTACTGTCACATTTCTTTTGCTATGAAGTGAATTTCTTGTTCAGAAACAATGCAGTGTGCCATATCATGACAGTGCCTAAGGGATTCTGTAAGTCCACAGATGGCAGTTTGGGAAGAAACATTGCATGCAGGGAAAGCAAATCTGCATCCAGAACAAATGTCTTTTCCACTAAGAACAAAATGCTGCCCATTCCATGATGGAAACAGTCCAAGTAACCAACTTGCCACAAGATAGCTGGCTGATCTCTCCAGGGGAATGGTGCCATATCAGTGGCAGATTGGGCACTCAGAAGTGTTCATAGCCAGGTTGTCTGTGGTAAGTGGAAGACCATGGTGATGACCCCATGCATATTATTCACCCATGAGACTATTGCCACTCTGTCCATGCACCCATTGGGCAATGACAGGGGTGGCTGAAGAAAGAGGTTGACAGTCACAAAACTAGGTCATCTTATCCATTTGATTATTAAAATTCTGGTCTGCTGAGGTCATTCTTTGGTAAGCAGTCACATGAGATACAAATATCTTTACATTTTTGCCCATTTGGAGGGTCTGCCCACATACTTCTGCAAATTTCCTTGACACTGATTTTCTAGTAGTGTAGTGGTCTTTCAAGTCCTTAACCATTCAGTAAAACCACTGTCCACAGTCCATCAGTTGGTATAAAATTGCATATCTGGCTCTTTCTCCTTCCAAGAAAAGTAAATAGCCAAATGCATTGCTCAGAGTTCTTCCCACTGGGAAGATTTTCCATTACCACTGTCCTCAAGGATATCACAGAAATTCACAGTAGTGCTAGAGCTGTTCGTTTTTGAGGGGCGCTGGCACATTGTGCAGAACCATCTGTAAACCAAGCCTGAGTCTTCTCTTCCTCTGTTAACTGATTATAGAGGCTTCCCCATGAGGTTATAGATGCAGACTGGGAGAAAGAAGACAGTGTAACAGGAACAAGGACCTTGGACATTTGGGTCACTTGTTCAAGTTATTTACTTGGGTCCCTCAGGACCAACTGTGGCCCAATCATATATATTCCACCCCCTTTTGATGATGGAGTGCTGCTGTGTACTCCCAATGTTATGATATGGTGGGTCAGATCATACACAGTTTGTGATGGGCATCCCAGGCTGCAAAATAACTTAGTGGCCCGTGGTTAAGCATTAAGTCTTTATTTTTATTAATGGTCCAGTAGCAAGCCAAGAGCTATTTCTCAAAGGAAGCATAGTTATATACAGAGGATGGAAGGGTTTTGCTCCAAAATTCTAAGGCTGATGCCATGACTCACCTCATAAGGGCCTACAGAAGTCTTCAGACTGCATCCCTATCTGCTACTGATACTCCAAATACCGTTGAATCTGCTGGATCATAGGGTTCACATGGCAGAGTTGCTTGCATTCTGGACCTATTGCAGACCCTTTTTCTTGTTCTGAGTCTCACTCAAAACTGGCATCATTCAGGTAGAATCTGTCCATGATTGATGACCACTTTAAATAACAATTCATACTATTCTGTTCAAAGGCTGGGAAATTATTACTAAAATACTGAAATGTTTAAAACATCTCTGAGAAGATTAATAAACAACAATGAAAAAATCCATTTTGTCTTTATAAAAGTAGAGAGGCAGAGAGTGACATGTGACCATTTTCAATAACACAGAATGTGAGGAGTGATTTTCTGCATCTTTAAAATTTATATGGAGAGCCCGAATTTCTGGAAAGATATGTACCACCCACTGGCAGATATTATCTGTCATTAAGCCACTTTTTATTTTGTCTTCCATTCAGGAACTATGAACATGTCTGAGTTCTTTATCCTTAAAAGCAGTATATGTGCCATTATTTGAAGCATATTAAAATACATAGAAAAAGTGGAAGACATAAACAAAAGGAGCTATTTGTGGTTGTCATTAGTTATATATTTGATTATTATTATTTTTAGAAAAGTTACATTGTACATCTTTGTACTTGTTAAATTTTCAAATTTTATACAGAATGAAATTTACTTTCTTAAAATGTAAAGAAAGTAGACAGTAATAAAAACAGTTATGTTTAATTTTAGTGTCATAACATAATAATTAAAAACATGCACATTTTAAACTAGAAGAAAATATCCCATATATTAATACTAGTCATATCTGCATAATAAAAATAAGAGTGGTTTTGTTTTTCCTTTTTTTGCATGTCATAAAGAGCCTTATGATTTTTAATTATAGAAAGAGATGAAAAATTTAAATAGAAAGAATGTATTTAATAAAAAATTTTGTGAAAACCTACTGTGTGACAGGATTTCTGTAACAATAGACATGAACAAGGCATGGTACCTTATGCCAGGAGTTTTCATTCTCATAAACTAATGTTTTATTAATTGTCCAAATAAAAAATAAGGGATTAGAGGAATCACTACTCACTGGTGGAGAACACTTGTATGATGAGCTCTTTGCTCAGTAAGAATTGGCTTAGAATACTACCTGGCTTGCTAAACATATCCTGCTGGGAAGCATGGCAAAGTTCTAAAAGTATGATCTAGAAAGTCAGAACTGTATTTGAGTTTCCCCATTTACTCCAGGTTTGCCATATAAACTCAAGAATTAAATTGTCCAGACCCCAGTGTCCCTATTTTTACAATATGGAGACTAATTTTGAACTGGTTGTCATTGTGAATCAAGTGAAGTATGAGAAAGTGTATATTACAATGACTGTGTAGGGGTCTCTGATGCATGGGAATTTCTTCTCTCTTTGCTTTTACTTCAGGATTTTTTAAAAAGATTTTTATCCAGGGGCGCCTGGGTGGCTCAGTGGGTTAGGCCGCTGCCTTCGGCTCGGGTCATGATCTCAGGGTCCTGGGATTGGGTCCCGCGTCAGGCTCTCTGCTCAGCAGGGAGCCTGCTTCCCTTCCTCTCTCTCTCTGCCTGCCTCTCTGCCTACTTGTGATCTCTCTCTCTCTGTCAAACAAACAAATAAATAAATATTTAAAAATATTTTTATCCAAAAGATGTGTGAAAAGAAGGGACACATGCATCCCAATGTTCATAGCAGCAATGTATTCCACAGGAATTCAGAAATAGAAGTGTTTTACTTTGGGGAGGATATAAGTCTATCATACTTAAAGGTATTTTTCTTACCTCTTTTTCTCTCTCCCTTCCTTCCTTTCCTTCCTTCATTGCTTGTCTTCTACCCTCCAACAAATACTTATTGAGGGGCTATATCAATAAAATGTACGTACATTCAAATATTGCATGGAGCATATATTCATAAAAATTATTAACTGGGTTTCTTTCTTGCTAGCTTGCTTGCTAATGCTGGCAACCCTATATGTAAGGAATATTAGGAAATGAAATTACAGAGACAGACAAGGTTAATAACATTTTATAAATCATCGTAAGATGTTTGAATGTCTTGCAGCCTATAATAGGGGGCAATTGAGATATGTTATTCAAGAAAACAACAAGACCAGATTAGACATTTGTAAGATAATTCTGGTCACAGTAGGATAAATGTATAAGACAAAGGTGCAACCAGAGACAGCAGGACCAGATGGACATCTGACTTAGCAATAGAAGTATGTTGGAGAGATGGAATTAACATACCACTTGGGAAAGATTCAGAAGAGATTGAGTGTGGGAGGTGAGAGAAAAGAGGAACTTCAGAGTGGCATCTCTGTCTGCCTTGAATGACCAGGTCAACAATTCTGCCCTTCTGCAAGTTTATGTTTTCAGGAGGTTGAGATGATGAAAGACATATATTTTTGCATCCATTTTATTACATGTAAGCTGTTAGAAACTAGGAATCTTCCCCAAGTCATCTACTTTCGACCTTGCTCTTAAACAAGATTGATTCCTCATTCTAATATCCTTAATCTCATGTAATTGTAGCATGGAAAGGAGAAGCCAGACTGAAATTGTTCTTTGCAGAGACAACTATTTTACTGAAGTCTGCTTCTCTTCTATCTCTTCTAGTCTTGCATGGGAAGATCACCATCTCTAAAAATTCAGTGAATTTTTGACACATACACACACACATACACACACACTCACTCCAAATATTTCCAAATATTTCTGAGCACCTGTGTGAGTCCCTAGATATTCAAAATTGAATGTTCGGTCACCTAACCTCACATCTCAGCTGAGAGATTTTCTTTGACATTTCATAGGTCTTCAGCCCAATGTGTTCAAATTTATGCTTGTATGAGATATCAGCTTTGAAGGTGAAATCCTCAGACACAGAACTTTTATTGTGTGCTGTGAATGAAGTATGAAAGTCAGAACTTGCTAAAAACAAGTCTTATTTGATATGCTCTCATGGATATATGAGAAGCAAATGAAATTTAAAACATCAGGAGAATGCAGATGGATGTTGCTAAAAAATGGTTTTTCACCATGCCTTAGAGTTTGCAGTGTCTTAAATATATTAATGTGTAGCTCTCAAATCTTGTTTGCTAATAATTTAATTGCAAAAACAAAGTCTCAAAGAAAACAATATACACACACAGTGTGTGTGTATGTGTGAGTGTGTGTGAGTGTACACATATAACACTGAGGCTTTCAAATGGATTACTGCAACTGTGTAAAGAAAAGAAACAATCATAAACAGATACCTAGGTGATTTAAAAGCAGTGCATTGTGATGAAGTGAGGGTCCTTGAGATATTTTGAGAGAGAGAGAGAGCTAATTAGAACAACAATATTTGAAAATAATTGAATCATGACTCTGCAGCAAGCTAGAAGAGGAATAGGAGGGGCAGAACACTGTGTAACAATTCAAGGTAAAATGGAACATTAGCAAAGGGATTAAGATACAGTAGGCATGATACCAATAGTATAATTCCACATCTGGGAAGGAGCGATAAAACTCTCAATTTATTAGCAGAGGAAATAGATGGTCTGGCTGAGAGCAATAGAAAGGTCTTATTTTATGTGTTGTTGGGGGAAAGGAGATGGCAAAGCAAAGAAACGAACATTTATGGAGCTCATACTGTGCATTATCAGGTATGCTAAGAACATATATTAACTCATACATGTAACTCATTGAAAACTCTTAATCAACTACATCCTTCAAGGACAGGTTTTATCATCTATACAGATGGAGAGACTGAGGTTTATAGGGATTAAGGAATTTTGTACTTTTCACAAATAAGTGAAAAAAATGAGACTTGAATTTGGATCTTTGTCTCCAAAGTTCATGATTTTTCTATTTTACCAAACTACTGACTGTGATTTATATTGGGACACTAACTACATCACTATAGGAAAATTAATATCATTGCTTTTTCTCTTACAAAGCATTTTCTATGCTGGCTCTCTGAAGGCTCAAGAAAAACATTTTTATTCTATTGTTGTTATGATCTTCCATTTGGGATAATGGGTTAGTGACTTAACCAAGGTCACCAGTGTGCCAAACCTTTCTGTAGTCTGGAAAATTCTTCTTATCATCAGAGAAGAGTTTCATTCCATTTTTAAAAAATTTTTATTTATTTATTTATTTAGCTCCAATAGCCAACATTAGTTTTTGATATAGTGTCAATAATTCATTAATTTCATATAACACCTAGTTCTCATTTGGGATTAGGGCTTCAAATCTATAGAAACAATCCAAAAACCTCATACCAGACATTGCTGTAGTCAATGCAAACTGTTCTGGGATCAAGTTTATTTAGAGGGAATGCTGAATACTATGTTTTACAGGTAAAGAATATTGTCATCAGTATTAGAGAGAGCCTATTACATGTTCTGGGTTTTGCTTTATGTTTTATATTTATTTATTTATTTTTTATTTAAATTAAATTTATTTAACATATAGTGTATTACTGGTTTCAGAGGTAGAACTTGGTGGTTTGTTTTTTAACTTAATTTTATCTGCTATCTTAATTTTAGAAATTAAAAGCCATTTATATCTCATATAATTTCAAGGTCATAAAATTTGTATAGTTGATATAAGGGTCTGTATAATATATTCAGTTTGGGCCAAATCAAAATCAACACCTATTATTATAAATAAAGTTTTATTAAAACATAGTTACCAGAGCACTGGGTATTATACACAAACAATGAATCATGGCACACTACATCAAAAACTATTGATGTACTATATGGTGACTAACGTAACATAATAAAAAAAGTAGCTACTCACATCTATTAATTTATTATTGTCTATCACTGTTTTTGTGATACATGGAAGAGTTGAGTAGTTGGGACAAAGTCATTATGACCCACAAAGTTCAAAATATTTACTATCTGATTCTTTTTAGTAAATGTTTGTGGACTCCTGGTCTGTGACAACAGGAGATACTTGAAACTTACTTTTTTTTTCTTTCTTTCATCCTTTTTTTTTTTTTTTAAGATTTATTTATTTATTTGGGAGAGAGAGAACTTGAGCTGGGGAGAGCAGCAAAGGAAGAGGGAGAAGAAGGTAGAGAATCCTCAAGCTGACTCTCCAGTGAGTGCAGAGCTAAGACAGGGCTTAATCCCAGGACCCTGAGATCATGACCTGAGCCAAAATTGAGAGGTCAATGTTTGGCCAGCATCCTATCAATCTTACATTTCTAATTAGGGTTCTATAAATCAGACTTCGTCCTATTTCAAGAGAAATTATAAAACTCCTGCTACTGACATCTGAATTTGCTTGGGCATTTCTTCATCCCCAAACACTTATTTACTTCCACAAGAAACTTATTATTTTTCTTTTAAAGAAGTAGAAACATTTTTTAAAAATTCTCACCAAAATACCATGATGAACTTATTTTCTCCACTTTGGAAAGGAAACATATTTAGGCATAGAGACAGTATTCATTAAAAAAGAGAAAAAATATGGGTGCCTATCATAGTGTCAAGTGCTGAGCTATATCATAGAGATGAGAAGGGATCAGAGGAGACAAGATTTCTGAGGTAATCAAAACAATAGGAAACTGGCCTAAAAATACAGTGATGGAACAGAATTGAGAGCCTAGAGATAAGCCCTCACATGTATAGTCAACTGGAGTTTGGAACAGAACTAATGGAACAGAATAGGCTAATGGAACAGAATTGAGAGCCTAGAGATAAGCCCTCACATGTATAGTCAACTGGAGTTTGACAAAAAGGAGTCAAGAACACTCACTGGGAAAAAGCTAGTCTCTTCAGTAAGTGGTGCAAGTAAAACTGGACAAGAGAAGAATGAAATTCAACCCCTTCTTATACCATTCACAAAAATTAACTCAAAATGAATTAAAGGCTTAAATATGATTTGAAATAGTAAAATTCCCAGAAGAAAACATAAGGAAAGTCTCCTTGACATTGGTCTTGGCATTTATTTTTTGGATATGACATCAAAAACACAAGCAAGAAAAGAAAAGAATAAATCAGTGGACTATATCAAATTTAAAGTTTTTGTACAGAAAAAGAAACAATGAACAAAATGAAAAAGTAAACTACGGAATGGAAAAAAATATTTTCAAATCATCTATCTGGTAAAGTGTTAATATCCAAATACTTATATTAAAAAAAAAAAAAAAACTTGTGCAACTCAATAGCAAAACACTGATTTGATTTTCAAAATGGGCAGAAGACCTGAATAAATATTTCTTTTTTTAAAAGATTTTATTTATTTATTTGAGAGAAAGATAGAGATTACAAGTAAGCAGATGGAGGGAGAGGGAGAAGCAGGCTCCCTGCTGAGCAAGGAGCCCGATGCGGGGCTGAGATCATGACCTGAGCTGAAGGTAGAGGCTTAACCCACTGAGCCACCCAGGTGCCCCTCCAAAGCTTTCTTTCCATGATACTTGTGTTTTACAAACTAAAGAATGTGCAGCCCCCTTCTCACACTTCCAAGGAGCCAAAAATATGCAAAGATGCAGAGTAGCATGGATTCAATTTTAATAGTTTATGATTTTAAACAAAATTTTACATTAAATAAGCCTGGACATTTTAAGAAGGAGAATGCCAAATTCAAATAAATATTTAAGATAAAACAAAAGACTTTAAATAAATTAATCCTTGCAGTGCCTGAGTCCCTAGGAATGGACTATTCTCTCTGGAATACTCTTATTCACAGTAAGAAGAAAAGAGAAAAAGAATCAAGTCTTTGGGGAAAACGTGCACAAAGGGTAACCTCATAACAGCTAAGATTTAAACAGAGAGAAGAAAAAGAGATAAAAGTTTGGAGAAGAGAACCCTCACATGCAAACTTGAAAATGACTTTCACGAGTGTCATCGGTCAACCTGCCACTGGGATGCCTAATTAAGACATCTGCTAAAGAGTTACCAATTGATGGTGGTCTCACTGTCACACCATTTTAATTGACATGCTGTGATTTAATTCCAGATTAACTTCATAAGTGGTCCTCCTAATAGAAAGATCACTTAAATTAAAAGTGGGCTGTAAATGGGGATTTGTGATGTTAATAGGCCAGTATAACTTCTGTGTCATTTACATACATTTCCATTTTTCCCAATGAATGCTTGCATATATTGGAGGATACACTGAAGGCTTCGCATGGGCAACATTAGTATGGTAATAAGCATGCAACTGGCACAGTGTCCAAAGAGTCATTTCTCTGACCTCCCGTCAGCACTAATTTTGGAGCTGTCTTTGAGCTTCCAGTACTAATAACTTAAAAGACATATTCCAGAAAAAACACGAGTTAGGCCTATTTACCCAATGCAATAAATGTTTGGAAGACTGAACTGAAGCACAGAGCCTTTATAACAAATGAAGAGTTGCTTAGTACTTGAACAATGGAGTACATCATTGATGCTAAAAAAAACCTCCCCAAATATTGATTTGATGTGTTAGATCATTGGTATTCCTTGACATGATAGCCCAATCTAGAAAAGTCTGCCATTCCAGGAGGTTAGGGCAGAGGCCAACTTGTATAAGGCTCAGAATAGAGTTTGCAAGAAAGGAGTGCCAGAATTGAAATCTACCAGACCAGAGACGAACTGTAGCTCTGCCATCTAGAATCTTTATCACTTCGAGTCCTTGTTCTGCATCTGTACATTTGGGATAAGAACACATACCTTAGGTTGTAGTGAAAATTGAGATAATGAGTGGAAAAGCACTTGTAGGTAAAGTTTAAAAATTGAGGATAAAATTTAGTCTGCTGGTAGCGAAGGCAAAGAATGAGACACTGAACTATTTAGTTTTCCTTTACTGGTTCTGGGACTGTCTTTAGTGTTAGAACCACATATGGAAGAATGACAATTTTGGTGGGATTTCCAATACATATTTTAAAAATTGGAGTTGAACAAATTAAGTGCAATGATATAACTGACACTCCACTTTATGTTATCTTTCATGTTACTTGGGCATAATATTTTGTAATGGCAGATTGGAAGTCCCTGAGAAGCTAGAGTTGAAATGCTTGAATTGAGTCCATAGCAATGGGATGGATGGTTCTTTTGCATGGTTTCATTAACCATTATTTCTTTCTTAGAGCAGAAAGGCCAAAATTTCCCTCATTTTCTTTCTATAATAATTGAACTTTTTCTTTGTCACATCACTTCAGTTCCTGTATCCTGCTCACCATATCAAATATTGACATAAATCCCTCTAACATATCTCAGAAGAACCAACTCTAAAGGAATGAGCAATACTTTATACAGCAATACTCCTCTGATTTTGCGGCTTGCCATTCAGCATCAAGTCAATGTGCCTTGGGCAAAGGATTTCAGATCCACTTTTTGTGATTATTTTAAACCACAAAATGAAATAGGGACATAAGAAAAAGGCTCTGTTGTGTCACAAGATCCAAAAAACCTGTCATAGAAGCTTCATGAGTAAGCAGCAGCATCCTCTAAAATTTATATCTGATAGACTGACACCTTGGTCAAGGTCAAGGATGGGGAAGACACAACAGGAGACAATATCTACCAGTAATTTGCTCATAGACAGTGGGAATAAACAATGGGAATGTTCCCAGGCTTCCAAATGTTCACAGATAATAGGGAAGATTGGTAGGGACAGAAAGGACCGCCAGGGGACAGAATATCACCAGAATGTCACCAGGACAACTTCTTTTATAAAGGAAACATTTCTGTGTACCACAAGAGGCAACACCTTTGAGAGTTCTTGAGTGTTTAGGTAAGGTATAAAGATCCTGAAATTGTTCTACTTTATTATTATAGCAGACCATGGTAGTCATGTATTTTTGTGTGTATCCAGTATGCTTTCTAATCCCCTTTCTTCTGATTCCTTTGGGGAACCCCTTCCTGAGTCCCCATGGGCTTGTTAGGATATGGTAATCATTCTGTTCTTACCCCCAGCTAAAGAAGGGGCATGTGGCACTGGCTGGACAGAACACTCCATCCCTCTGGGTAGAGTTACTGTCTATATGTGTATGTGTGTGACCAAGCAGGATCAGCCAGTGTCTTTCCTAGCATTAATTTGTGGAATATGGAATAGAGTTTTTTCCACCCTTCTCATGGATACTGACAAACTAGGAAGATGTAGGTTTAGATATGCGGGTAGGTATATAAGGACATTTCATCAGATAACCCCAAGTAAGGCTGAAACATGGAGAGAAAGACAAAACCTAGGACATATCCATGCCTGTGCTCTCTACTAATGTAAAACAAGAGAATCCCCTTTTCACTTCAACTAGTCATGTTAGGATATTGAACACTGGAAATAAAAGCCAATTAAGGCTCTAAAAGAAGAGGAAAAGAGATGTGCAAACAAAGGAATGCTGTAAAAAATCAAGTGTTAGCAAAGGATACAAGGCCAATGAGCTGACAAGAGACTTGGCCATATTCTGACAAGGGAATAGAAATTTAATCAATTTTTCTAGTTTTTATTTTGTGAATTTTGTTCTCATAATGTCTTTTAAAAACCCTAATTATTTTGGGGCAGATGTCACAATACTTAACATCAAATCCTTCCTCCAGTATGTGACAAGTATCCCCCTCCCTGCCTATTGCACCATGCAGGGCTCTTCACTCCCAAATTCTTATAAACTGATGTGAGAAAAATTTGAGAGAAACAAAATTTGAGAAGCAATATGACATTATGGAAAGGATATTGGGTTTTTAATTAGGGTCTAAGATTGGAATAAACATTTGACACCCCTTTGGGGGTATTTAGTTTATTGTTCTGGGCCTTAGTTTTCCAATATGGACATCGTAATGAGAAGAGTAATTATTTTTACTCATGTGGTTTTCATGTAGGTTAAATAGTGTACTGTAAAATGTATACCATCCAGCATTGAGAATAATAGATTCTCAGTTAATGATTTATTTATTATTTTCAGACAAAGTTTATAACAATGTTCATGGTATTCAGAGGAGATAGTGAAACTATTCAACCCCTATTCCAAAGCCAAGGCAGGACATTTCCCAGGAGCAAGAAAGGAGTGAAGCTATTCATTTATTTTTTGTGAGTGTGTGTGAGACACATTTTGGAAAGCAGTTTCAGAGTCACTGTTGCACCCTGTACGTTAAATCTGAGTGCTGTTTGGAATATTTTCTTCTTGGGAACTTCCTGTAGTTTTGTACAGTCCTACCGGACAAGAGGGGGCAGGGAACCAGATGTTTAAGACTAACTTAAAAGAAGAACTCTAATCTTAATCAGTCAATGAGAGCCTTCTAGACATTCTGTATACATTAATTTTATTTTTAAATGACACACACAGTAGAACCAGTTTTTATTAATATTTCCACATATAAAAGAGAAATGCAAGTCTTGAGAAGTTAAGGAATTTGCTGAGGACACACAGTAAAAGTGAAACTAAGGTCAATATGATTGCAAAGTGTATTTTTCCCTTTCCATTCTGCATGCCATGAGAACTGATGTATTATGGGGGTTAACAAGTGAAGAATGGACTGTCTGCGTTCTTAAATCCAGGCCAAGAGTCTTATCAACAGTCACACCTTGAGAAAACCAAAGGCTGAAGTGTTATTTGTCCTTTCTTATACTTTAGATGAGGGTACTGGTGCAGAAAAAAACGGGGTTGGGCTGAGGGAGAAACTTGATTGTCAAGGGGGAAACAGTGGCTCACAGCCCTAGAACCTGAGTACCAGGACATTCATTTCCAGGCTCTGTTGGAACTTGGCTACCAGCTTTGCCAGGCCCAGGAGATGTGTCAATGAGCCATTTACATGACCCTTTACAAAGTTAAGCCTATTATTTGGCCCTTGGTACTGGCTTTTTAAAAAGTCCTTGACAGGTGTGCCTGGGTGGCTTGGTGGGTTGAGCCGCTGCCTTCAGCTCAGGTCATGATCCCAGGGTCATGGGATCGAGCCCCACATCGGGCTCTCTGCTCGGCGGGGAGCCTGCTTCATCCTCTCTCTCTGCCTGCCTCTCTGCCTGCTTGTCATCTCTCTTTGTCAGGTAAATAAATAAAAAATCTTAAAAAAAAAAAAAGTCCTTGACATATAGCTGTCCAGTTTTCCCAGCACCATTTATTGAAGAGACGGTCTTTTTTAAACTGTATATTTTTTCCCATTTTGTCGAAGATTATTTGCCCATAGAGTTGAGGGTCCATACCTGGGCTCTCTACTCTGTTCCATTGGTCTATGTGTGTTTTTATGCCAGTACCATGCTGTCTTGGTGATCACAGCTTTGTAGTAAAGCTTGAAATCAGGTAACGTGATACCCCTAGTTTTATTTTTGTTTTTCAACATTTCCTTAGCGATTTGGGCTCTTTTCTGATTCCATACAAATTTTTGGATTATTTGCTCCATCTCTTTGAAGAATACCAGTGGAATTTTGATCGGAATAGCATTGAAAGTATAGATTGCTCTAGGCAGTATAGACATTTTAACAATGTTTATTCTTCTGATCCAAGAGCATGGAATGGTCTTCCATCTTTTTGTGTCTTCTTCCATTTCTTTCATGAGTGTTCTGTAGTTCCTCGAGTACAGATACTTTACCTCTTTGGTTAGGTTTATTCCCAGGTATCTTATGGTTCTTGGTGCTATAGTAAATGGAATCGATTCTCTAATTTCCCTTTCTGTATTTTCATTGTTAGTGTATAAGAAAGCCACTGATTTCTGTACATTGACTTTGTATCCTGCCACGTTACTGAATTGCTGCATGGGTTCTAGTAGTTTTGGGGTGGAGTCTTTTGGATTTTCCATATAAAGAATCCTGTCATCTGTGAAGAGAGAGAGTTTGACTTCTTCATTGCTAATTTGGATACCTTTTATTTCTCTTTGTTGTCTGATTGCTGTTGCTAGGACTTCTAATACTATGTTGAACAAGAGTAGTCAAAGTGGGCATCCTTTTCTTGTTCCTGATCTCAACGGGAAGGCTGCAAGCTTTTTCCCATTGAGGATGATATTTGCTGTGGGTCTTTCATAGGCAGATTTTATGAAGCTCAGGAATGTTACCTCTATCCTATACTTTGAAACATTTTAATCAGGAATGGATGCTGGATTTTGTCAAATGCTTTTTCTGCATCAATTGAGAGGCCATCTGGTTCTTCTCTCTTCTTTTATTGATTTGTTCTATCACATTGATTGATTTGTGAATGTTGAATCATCCTTGTAGCCCAGGAATAAATCCCACCTGATCATGGTGGATAATCTTTTTAATGTGCTGTTGGATCCTGTTTGCTAGGATCTTGTTGAGAATCTTAGCATCCATATTCATCAGTGATATTGCTCTGAAATTCTCCTTTTTGGTGTGGTCTTTGCCTGGTTTGGGGATCAGAGTAATGCTGGCTTTACCAGAGTCTGGAAGTTTTTCTTCGGCTTCAATTTTTTGAAACAGCTATATGTAGAAGAATGAAACTCAACCATTCTCTTACACCGTACACAAAGATAAACTCAAAATGGATAAAAGACCTCAACGTGAGGCAGGAATCCATCAGAA
Source organism: Mustela putorius furo (assembly GCF_011764305.1). NCBI lineage: Eukaryota > Metazoa > Chordata > Mammalia > Carnivora > Mustelidae > Mustela > Mustela putorius. The sequence continues at coordinate 20,425,440 of NW_025421273.1, forward strand.
TCTTAGAGGAGAACATAGGCAGTAATATCTTCGATATAAGCCACAGCAACTTCTTTCAAGATATGTCTCCAAAGGCAAAGGAAACAAAAGCAAAAACAAACTTTTGGGACTTCATCAAAATCAAAAGCTTCTGCACAGCAAAGGAGACAGTCAACAAAACAAAGAAGCAACCCATGGAATGGGAGAAGATATTAGCAAATGACAGTACAGACAAAGGTTGATATCCAGGATCTATAAAGAAGATAATAATATAAACAGATAATCATATCAAAAAATGGGCAGAAGAACTGAACAGACACTTCTCCAATGAAGACATACAAATGGCTATCAGACACATGAAAAAATGTTCATCATCACTAGCCATCAGGGAGATTCAAATTAAAACCACATTGAGATATCACCTTACACCAGTTAGAATGGCCAAAATTAGCAAGACAGGAAACAACATGTGTTGGAGGGTATGTGGAGAAAGGGGAACCCTCTTACACTATTGGTGGGATTGCAAGTTGGTGTAGCCTTTTTGGAGAACAGTGTGGAGATTCCTCAAGAAATTAAAAATAGAACTTCCCTATGACCCTGCAATTGCACTCCTGGGTATTTACCCCAACAGTTGTAGTGAAAAGAAGGGCCATCTGTACCCCAATGTTTATAGTAGCAATGGCCACGGTCGTCAAACTGTGGAAAGAACCAACATGCTCTTCAACAGACGAATGGATAAGGAAGATGTGGTCCATATACACTATGGAGTATTATGCCTCCATCAGAAAGGATGAGTACCCAACTTTTGCAGCAACATGGATGGGGCTGGAAGAGATTATGCTGAGGGAAATAAGTCAAGCAGAGAGAGTCAATTATCATATGGTTTTCACTTATTTGTGGAGCATAACAAATAGCATGGAGGAAAAGGGGAATTAGAGAGGAGAAGGGAGTTGAGGGAAATTGGAAGGGGAGGTGAACCATGAGAGACTGTGGACTCTGAAAAACAATCTGATTGGGGGAACCAGATGGTGGGTATTAGAGAGGGCATGGATTGCATGGAGCACTGGGTGTGGTGCAAAAATAATGAATACTGTTATGCTGAAAACAAACAAACAAACAAATAAATAAATAAATAAGCCCTTGACAGACACAGTACGAATAAAACTGTACATGGCATATGCCTGAGGCCTTCTTAAAAATGAAAAGGTGACGTCAGACAGAAAATAGTGGGTTTTGCATGGAGAATCACCGAGTATTACAGGGGAATGTTCAGTTCATCCTCTAACCAGGGTTTCCCCCAAATTAGGGTGGAGTTCTGAACCACCAGCACTGGTACCAATTGAAATGTAGGACTTGTCTGACACAGGCAACACACTCTTCCACCAAGAGAGAATTCCTTTTAGCTAAGCATACTGTGGTTTGTTTCTGGGATGTCAAGAGACCAACCTCCTGAGGAAGATGCTAAGATGAATAATCACCTAGGGGGTACCTTCCCAAATGGCAGTGCTGAGTCATCAGTATGAAATCAAACCTACTCCAGAAATGGGAGGAAATGCCCATTGAGGGAGGAGACTAAGCCTGTGGTTCTCAAAACTGGGACAGTTTTATTTCTGCTAGAGAACCTCTGGAAATTGTTGAGATTTTCTGATTGTGATGACAAGGGGAGGAAGTACATGTGCTATTGACATCCATCTGATAGCTAGAGATTGGGGATGCTACTTAACATCCCACAAAGCACAGGGCAGTTCCTGCATTGAAAAATAAACTGGTTCCAAATGTTAACAGGGCTGAGGTTAAGAAACCGTGGTCCAGGGGCCCAGAAACTAAGTCAGAAAGTCAAACTGGGTTTGGAATCACCAAGGAGAGGGGCAGGAGGGATGGCCAGGGTCAAAATTTACAGAGGACAGTACATCCTAAAGGAGAACTATACCATGACCTGCAGATGGGGGCTGCTGCTATTGACCAGCTAAACCAGGTCTCTGTCACTGCTGGGTTCCCTGTTGTAAACTGTGCCTATTCTTTAGTGTGCCTGTGAGATTTTATTTACCATTATCTACAGAAATATCTTGAGAACAGCAGCTCAGGAACAAGAGCCAGATGGAGATGATTTCTAAGTAGTAGTTCTTTAGCATGGGCTTTACTCCTAAAGTGTTTAGGTTCCAGCTGTACCACTTAAAAGATGTGTCTTATAGCATGGCCATTGACCTCTCTTTTCCTAACCTGTATCTAGTGATAGTAATAGCTGCAGCATAAATTGATTTTGAGGATTAAATAGGTAATATACATAAAGAATCCAGAAAGCTTTATAATTAGTTTAATAATAACTATTATTCTGGTTGTGATTACTATGGGGACACGATAGAACATCTGGGTTGAGGTATTGAGAAGGATGCACTGGGCTCACCAGCAAGCAACCCTGGAGAATCCAAGGATGGGCATGAGGCAATGAGCTTAGGAAGAGAGTGAGCACCCTGGGGATTTGTGATGTCATTAGTAATGAACATAGATTGCCAAACTGACCCTTCACAAAGTTGAATTTATTTACTTGTCTGACAAAGAAGAGACATATTACTTAGGTGGGAATTATGCAGATCTCCCAGAGCAGAAATGAAAATGGGTAAATAGATCACAAAAAAATGGGGAAAGTATATTAAATAAGGCTGCCTTATGAGTTCAAGTCTTTGATTGGATCAGGACCGTGAGCTTTTCATTGTGGTCACTTTCATGTTTCACAGCATCCTTGATGCCAGGAAGACTGATAGAAAATTCTAACTATAAATTCAGTTGACAACTTCATGTGAAATTGCTTAAAATTTCGGAAAGTTATTCTGAACAATACCAAGAAGTACTGAACTAGTTATGTATTGCCCTTTGTGGTAGTTGGTTTCCCTGGAAGCAGCTTCTGAAATTGAGCTTTGTGTGTAGTCTGATATTTGTGCAGATGTGTCCTTGGGCACCCAATCCATAAAACAGAGAAAAAATACTCTGGTTTCTCTTCAAATTATAGAAATCTTTCACCTTTTACTAAAGAAAGAACAAAAAAGGAGTGGGCAGAGGGTAAAGGTGAGCTGGGATGTTGGCCCAGGAAGTGATAGCTTTGGACAGACTCAAGGACACTCTGGAGGTAGCTAGGGTGGCATATCAAGGTTGTTCTCTGTTGGGCTAAGATGACCAACCCTTTAGACTCCCTCATTGATCACTGAATGCAGGCAGCCAGAGGCTGTCTCCAAAGAGGCTAACAGTTGAAAGCTATCCGCCCCCAATGACAAGGTCTTCACAGATGGAGTATCTGGATAGTATAGTACCATTTTCACCAGCCCCTGGTCTTGGCCTGGCCTTGGGTTTACTGCGTGCTTAAAATAAATCTGAAGTCAGTGCAAGGCTGAGAACTGGATTAGGGAGGAAAGAAGCTCACTGAAGCCTACATAACTGCTCACCAATCACCTGGGTGCTTAGACCCAAACCGTGGCTCTCCTGCCTCATTTAGCCTTTCCTAGTAGTATGCAAGGGCATAGACATGGTGGGGAACATGGGACCAAAACCAGATTTGTGATACATGGATAGGTCAAGATGCCTCCTCTCTTTTAGAAAAAGCATGTGTTCTCAATGAGTGTAATTTGTAAAAGCGAGTCCTTGGGGCTGGGGGATTCTTTTTATATATAAAGCACATTGACAATAGCCAAACTGTGTAAAGAGCCAAGATGCCCTTCAACAGATGAATGGATAAAGAAGATGTGGTCCACTGAGAATTTATAACCACTCTCCCATCTTTTTCTTCTGCCATTATATATGTATAATATATAATATATGTTACATATTTATATTTTAATTAATTTTAATTTTAATTAATTAATATATTTTATATATATAAAATTTGTATTTATATATTTATTTATATTTATATATTATAGAATATATATTATATTTATATTTATATATTATAAAAATTAATTTTAATCAATTTTGATTTTAATTAATTTAATATTATATATTATACTAATATAATAATATATTAATTAAACTTAATTAAAATATAAATATATAAATATATTTTTATATATTATATATGATATACATATATTATATATATATATATATATAAAAGCAAAACAAAAAAAGAGCCTCGTCAAAAAGAACCCCAAGTATAAGATTTATACAGTACCAGGACAAACACAAAAACACAAACACAAAAAACACAAAATCACAACACATACACACACAAACAAAAACACAAACACACTCACACACACACACAATATATATATATATATATATATGTATACATTTTTTTTTCTCTTGTCATCTACTTTTATCAGTCTTTTTGTTTGACTGTTTTTGTTTGTATACTTCATAAATCTTAACTTGGGGCCCATTTGGGATGGACCTTCTCTTTTATCTTTCTTTTTTTCCCCTGTCTCTCTCTCTCTCTCTCTTTTTTCTTTTTCTTCTCTTTCTTTTTTCTTTCATTTGGATGGGGACACTTGATTGCTCAGAAGCGTTCCAGGGTGCACCTTGCCTGCACCACATTGATACATTCAGCTATATTCATTCAGCCATCTCTCACCAAAATGACTAGGAGGAAGAATGCCCAACAGAAGAAAAATTCAGAGGCTGGGTCTTCTGCAACAGAGCTAATGGCTATCAACATAGACAACATGTCAGAAAGGGAATTCAGACTAACAATTATCCAGGCAATAGCTAGTTTGGAGAAAGACATGGATGACCAAAGGGAATTGATTAGGGCAGAACTGAAAGCCACCAGGGATGATGTTCACAATGTTCTCAATGAGTTCCAATCTAATCTAAATTCTCTAAAAGCTAGGGTAACTGAGACAGAAGATAGAATTAGTGATCTGGAGGACAAACAGATAGAGAGAAAGGATCAGGATGAAGTCTGGAACAAACAGCTTAGAAGCCACAAAAACAGAATTAGGGAAATAAATGATGCCATGATACGTTCCAACATCAGAATTATTGGAATCCTTGAGGGGGAGGAGAAGGAAAGAAGACTAGAAGATATAGTAGAACAAATTCTCCATGAAAATTTTCCTAATCTCACGAATGGAACCCGCGTTCATGTACTAGAGGCAGAACGGATTATAGAATCTAGAAAGACCTCAAGACAACTGATAATAAGAATCAGAAATCATAATTGTAGACAGGATCTCTTGAAAGCAGCTAGGACAAAGAAACTCCTTACTTACAGAGGAAAGCCCATCAGAATGACGTCAGACCTGTCCTCAGAAACCTGGCAAGCCATAAAGGGCTGGCAAGACATATTAAGGGCACTAAATGAGAAGAACATGCAGCCAAGAATACTTTATCCAGCAAGACTGACATTCAAAATAGATGGAGAGATAAAGAATTTCCAAGACCGGCAAGGCTTAAAAGAGTATGCGACCACCCAGCTGACACTGCAGGAAATATTAAGGGGGGCTCTATAAAAGAGGAAAAATCCTAAGAATATCATTGAACAGAAATATAGAGACAATCTGCAGAAAGAAAGACTTCAAAGGTAACACGATGTCAATAAAAACATATCTATCAATAATCACTCTCAATGTGACTGGCCTAAATGCACCCATAACAGGGTTGCAGATTCGATAAAATAACAGGACCCATCCATATGTTGTCTACAAGAGACCCATTTCGAACCTAAGGATAGACCCAGACTGAAAGTGAAGGGATAGAGAAGCATTTTTCATGCCAATGGTCCTCAAAAGAAGACCAGGGTAGCAATTCTCATGTCAGATAAATTAGATTTTAAACTAAAGACTGTAGTCAGAGATACAGAAGGACACTACATAATTCTTAAAGTGACTATCCACCAAGAAGATCTAACAATTATAAATATTTATGCCCCCAATATGGGAGCAGCCAATTACATAAGAAAACTATTAATCAAGATAAAGAGTCAGATTGATATAAATACATTAATAGTAGGAGGTCTTAACACACCTCTCTCAGTAATAGACAGATCATTGAAGCAGAGAATCAATAAAGAAACAAGAGCATTGATGACACATTGGACCAGATGGGCCTCATAGATATATACAGAACATTCCACCCTAAAACAACAGAATACTCATTCTTCTCAAGTTAACATGGAACCTTCCCCAGAATAGACCACATACTGGGTCACAAATAAGGGCTCAATTGATACCAAAAGACTGAGATTATTCCCTGCATATTCTCAGGTTACAAGGCTTTGAAACTGGAGCTCAATCACAAGGAAAAGTTTGGAAGGAACTCAAACACCTGGAATTCAAACACCTGGAAGCTAAAGGCCACCTTGCTTAAGAATGCTTGGATCAACCAGGAGATCAAAGAAGAACTGAAACAGGGGAAGAGTCAAGATGACGTAGAAGTAGCAGGCTGAGACTACTTAGCTAGCCGGAGATCAGCTAGATAGCTTATCTAAAGACTGCAAACACCTGAAAATCCATTGGCAGATCGAAGAGAAGAAGAACAGCAATTCTGGAAACAGAAAAACAACCACTTTCTGAAAGGTAGGACGGGCAGAGAAGTGAATCCAAAGCGACAGGAAGATAGACCCTGGGGGGAGGGGCCGGCTCCCGGCAAGCGGCGGAGCAACGGAGCACAAAATCAGGACTTTTAAAAGTCTGTTCTGCTGAGGGACATCGATCCAGAGGCTAAACCGGAGCGAAGGCCACGAGGGGTCAGCGTGGCCTCAGGTCCTGCAGGGTCACAGAAGGATCGGGGGTGTCTGAGTGTCGCAGAGCTTGCGGGTATTGGAACAGGAAAGCCGGCTACAGAGACAGAGCCGACAGTAAGCTCACAACTTGGAGTTACCTTGAACCGGTCGCAGGCTCAGTGAGCTCAGAGCGCGGCCAGTGGTCAGGCAGACGGGAGTAACTGGCGCTGTTCTCTGAGGGCGCACTGAGGAGTGGGGCCCTGGGCTCTTGGCTCCTCCCGGCCGGAGACCAGGAGGCCGCCATTTGTATTCCCGTCCTCCGGAACTCTACAGAAAGCGCTCAGGGAACAAAAGCTCCTGAAAGCAAACCCAAGCGGATTACTCACCCCAGCCCCTAATAAGGGCAGTGCAATTCCGCCTGGGGCAAAGACACTTGAGAATCACTACAACAGGCCCCTCCCCCAGAAGATCAACAAGAAATCCAGCCAAGATCAAGTTCACCTACCAAGGAGTGCGGTTTCAATACCAAGGAGAGTAGCAGAATTCCAGAGGAGGAGAAAGCAAAGCACGGAACTCATGGCTTTTTCCTTGTGATTTTTTTTAGTCTTGCAGTTAATTTAATTTTTTTTTCTTTTCATTTTTTGTTTTTTTTTTCTCGCCTTCGGGTAAAATTTTTTTTAACTGTTACGTTTTTCTTTTTTAACGATTTTTTACTAGTTTATCTAATATATATATTTTTTCCTTTTTATATTTTTCTTAGGTGTTTTCTTTTTTTTTTAATTCTTTTCTTTTTTTTTCTTTTTTCTTTTTTTTTTTCTTTCTTCCTTTTTGAACCTCTTTTTATCCCCTTTCTCCCCCCTCACGATTTTGGATCTCTTCTAATTTGGTTAAAGCATATTTTCCTGAGCTTGTGGCCACCCTTTTAGTATTTTACTTGCCCCTTCATATACTCTTATCTGGACAAAATGACAAGACAGAAAAATTCAACACAAAAAAAAAAGAACAAGAGGCAGTACCGAAGGCTAGGGACCTAATCAATACAGACATTGGTAATATGTCAGATCTAGAGTTCAGAATGACAATTCTCAAGGTTCTAGCCGGGCTCGAAAAAGGCATGGAAGATATTAGAGAAACCCTCTCGAGAGATATAAAAGCCCTTTCTGGAGAAATAAAAGAACTAAAATCTAACCAAGTTGAAATCAAAAAAGCTATTAATGAGGTGCAATCAAAAATGGAGGCTCTCACTGCTAGGATAATTGAGGCAGAAGAAAGAATTAGTGATACAGAAGACCAAATGACAGAGAATAAAGAAGCTGAGCAAAAGAGAGACAAACAGCTACTGGACCACGAGGGGAGAATTCGAGAGATAAGTGACACCCTAAGATGAAACAACATTAGAATAATTGGGATTCCAGAAGAAGAAGAGAGAGGGGAGCAAAAGGTATACTGGAGAGAATTATTTGGGAGAATTTCCCCAATATGGCAAAGGGAACGAGCATCAAAATTCAGGAGGTTCAGAGAACGCCCCTCAAAATCAATAAGAATAGGCCCACACCCCGTCACCTAATAGTAAAATTTACAAGTCTCAGTGACAAAGAGAAAATCCTGAAAGCAGCCCGGGAAAAGAAGTCTGTAACATACAATGGTAAAAATATTAGATTGGCAGCTGACTTATCCACAGAGACCTGGCAGGCCAGAAAGAGCTGGCATAATATTTTCAGAGCACTAAACGAGAAAAACATGCAGCAAGAATACTATATCCAGCTAGGCTATCATTGAAAATAGAAGGAGAGATTAAAAGCTTCCAGGACAAACAAAAACTGAAAGAATTTGCAAACACCAAACCTGCTCTACAGGAAATATTGAAAGGGGTCCTCTAAGCAAAGAGAGAGCCTACAAGTGGTAGATCAGAAAGGAACAGAGACCATATACAGTAACAGTCACCTTACAGACAATACAATGGCACTAAATTCATATCTCTCAATAGTTACCCTGAATGTTAATGGGCTAAATGCCCCTGTCAAAAGACACAGGGTATCAGAATGCATAAAAAAGCAAAACCCATCTATATGATGCCTCCAAGAAACTCATTTTAAGCCCGAAGACATCTCCAGATTTAAAGTGAGGGGGTGGAAAAGAATTTACCATGCTAATGGACATCAGAAGAAAGCAGGAGTGACAATCCTTATATCAGATCAATTAGATTTTAAGCCAAAGACTATAATAAGAGATGAGGAAGGACACTATATCATACTCAAAGGGTCTGTCCAACAAGAAGATCTAACAATTTTAAATATCTATGCCCCCAACGTGGGAGCAGCCAACTATATAAACCAATTAATATCAAAATCAAAGAAACACATAAACAATAATACAATAATAGTAGGGGACTTTAACACTCCCCTCACTGAAATGGACAGATCATTAAAGCAAAAGATCAACAAGGAAATAAAGGCCTTAAACGACACACTGGACCAGATGGACATCACAGATATATTCAGAACTTTTCATCCCAAAGCAACAGAATACACATTCTTCTCTAGTGCACATGGAACATTCTCTAGTTTAGATCACATCCTCGGCCCTAAATCAGTTCCCATCCGGTATCAAAAGATCGGGATTATTCCCTGCATATTTTCAGACCACAATGCTCTAAAGCTAGAACTCAACCACAAAAGTCTCCAAATACATGGAAACTAAACAGCATCCTTCTAAATAATGAATAGGTCAAACGGGAAATTAAAGAAGAATTGAAAAAAATCATGGAAACAAATGATAATGAAAATACAACGGTTCAAAATCTGTGGGACACAACAAAGGCAGTCCTGATAGGAAAATATATAGCGGTTCAAGCCTTTCTCAAGAAACAAGAAAGGTCTCAGGTACACAACCTAACCCTACACCTAAAGGAGCTGGAGAAAGAACAAGAAAGAAACCCTAAGCCCAGCAGGAGAAGAGAAATCATAAAGATCAGAGCAGAAATCAATGAATAGAAACCAAAAAAACAATAGAACAAATCAACAAAGTAGGAGCTGGTTCTTTGAAAGAATTAATAAAATTGATAAGCCCCTGGCCAGACTTATCAAAAAGAAAAGAGAAATGACCCAAATAAATAAAATCATGAATGAAAGAGGAGAGATCACAACTAACACCAAAGAAATACAAACTATTATAAGAACATACTATTAGCAACTCTACACCAATAAATTTGACAATCTGGAAGAAATGGATGCATTTCTAGAAACATATAAACTACCACAACTGAACCAGGAAGAAATAGAAAGCCTGAACAGACCCATAACCAGTAAGGAAATTGAAACAGTCATTAAAAAGCTCCAAACAAACAAAAGGCCAGGGCCAGATGGCTTCCCGGGGGAATTCTACCAAACATTTAAAGAAGAACTAATTCCTATTCTCCTGAAACTGTTCCAAAAAACAGAAATGGAAGGAAAACTTCCAAACTCATTTTTTGGGGCCAGCATCACCTTGATCCCCAAAACCAGACAAGGACCCCATCAAAAAAGAGAGCTATAGACCAATATCCTTGATGAACACAGATGTGAAAATACTCAACAAAATACTAGCCAATAGGATTCAATAGTACATTAAAAGGATCATTCACCACGACCAAGTGGGATTTATTCCAGGGCTGCAAGGTTGCTTCAACATCCGCAAATCAGTCAATGTGATACAACACATCAATAAAAGAAAGAACAAGAACTATATGCTCCTCTCAATAGATACTGAAAAAGCATTTGACAAAGTACAACATCCCTTCCTGATCAAAACTCTTCAAAGTGTAGGGATAGAGGGCACATACCTCAATATCATTAAAGCCAACTAAAAAACCCACCACAAATATCATTCTCAATGGAGAAAAACTGAAAGCTTTTCCGCTAAGGTCAGGAACACGGCAGGGATGTCCATTATCACCACTGCTATTCAACATAGTACTAGAGGTCCTAGCCTCAGCAATCAGACAACAAAAGGAAATTAAAGGCATCCAAATCGGCAAAGAAGAAGTCAAATTATCACTCTTCGCAGATGATATGATACTATATGTGGAAAACCCAAAAGACTCCACTCCAAAACTGCTAGAACTTATACAGGAATTCAGTAAAGTGCCAGGATATATAATCAATGAACAGAAATCAGTTGCATTTCTCTACACCAATAGCAAGACAGAAGAAAGAGAAATTAAGGAGTCAATCCCATTTAGAATTGCACCCAAAACCATAACATACCTAGGAATAAACCTAACTATACAGGCACAGAATCTATACTCAGACTACTATAAAGTACTCATGAAAGAAATTGAGGAAGACACAAAGAAATGGAAAAATGTTCCATGCTCCTGGATTGGAAGAATAAATATTGTGAAAATGTCTATGCTATCTAAAGCAATCTACACATTTAATGCAATTCCTATCAAAGTACCATCCATCTTTTTCAAAGAAATGGAACAAATAATTCTAAAATTTATATGGAACCAGAAAAGACCTCGAATAGCCAAAGGGATATTGAAAAAGAAAGCCAACGTTGGTGGCATCACAATTCCGGACTTCAAGCTCTATTACAAAGCTGTCATCATCAAGACAGCATGGTACTGGCACAAAAACAGACACATAGATCAATGGAACAGAATAGAGAGCCCATAAATAGACCCTCAAATCTACAGTCAACTAATCTTCAACAAAGCAGGAAAGAATGTCCAATGGAAAAAAGACAGCCTCTTCCATAAATGGTGCTGGGAAAATTGGACAGCCACATGCAGAAAAATGAAATTGGACCATTTCCTTACACCACACACAAAAATAGACTCAAAATGGATGAAGAACCTCAATGTGTGAAAGAAATCCATCAAAATCCTTGAGAAGAACACAGGCAGCAACCTCTTCGACCTCAGCTGCAGCAACATCTTCCTAGGAACAACGCCAAAGGCAAGGGAAGCAAAGGAAAAAATGAACTATTGGGATTTCATCAAGATCAAAAGCTTTTGCACAGCAAAGGAAACAGTTAACAAAATCAAAAGACAACTGACAGAATGGGAGAAGATATTTGCAAACGACATATCAGATAAAGGACTAGTGTCCAGAATCTATAAAGAACTTAGCAAAGTCAAAACCAAAAGAACAAATAATCCAATCAAGAAATGGGCAGAGGACATGAACAGACATTTCTGCAAAGAAGACATCCAGATGGCCAACAGACACATGAAAAATTGCTCCATATCACTCGGCATCAGGGAAATACAAATCAAAACCACAATGAGATATCACCTCACCCCATTCACAATGGCTAAAATCAACAAGTCAGGAAATGACAGATGCTGGTGAGGATGCGGAGAAAGGGGAACCCTCCTACACTGTTGGTGGGAATGCAAGCTGGTGCAGCCACTCTGGAAAACAGCATGGAGGTTCCTCAAAATGTTGAAAATAGAACTGTCCTATGACCCAGCAATTGCACTATTGGGTATTTACCCTAAAGATACAAATATAGTGATCCAAAGGGGCACGCGCACCCGAATGTTTATAGTAGCAATGTCCACAATAGCCAAACTATGGAAAGAACCTAGATGCCCATCAACAGATGAATGGATTAAGAAGTTGTGGTATATATACACAATGGAATACTATGCAGCCATCAAAAGAAATGAAATCTTGCCATTTGCGACAACATGGATGGAACTAGAGCGTATCATGCTTAGCGAAATAAGTCAAGCAGAGAATTATCATATGATCTAAACTATCATATGATCTCCCTGATATGAGGAAGTGGTGATGCAACATGGGGGCTTAAGTGCGTAGGAGAAGAATAAATGAAACAAGATGGGATTGGGAGGGAGACAAACCATAAGTGATTCTTAATCTCAGAAAACAAACTGAGGTTTGCTGGGGGGAGGGGGTTTGGGGGAAGGGGGTGGGATTATGGACATTGGGGAGGGTATGTGCTTTGGTGAGTGCTGTGAAGTGTGTAAACCTGGTGATTCACAGACCTGTACCCCTGGGGATAAAAATATATGTTTAAAAAAATAAAAAAGTAAAAAAAAAAAAAAAAAGAAGAAGAACTGAAACAATTCATGGAAACCAATGAGAATGAAGACAATTCAGCCTCAAACCTATGGGATACAGTAACCGTAGTCCTAAGGGGGAAATACATAGACATCCAAGCCTCCCTCACAAAAATGGTAAAATCCAGAATACTCCAGAGATCTCTACAACCTAAAGAACTGAAGAATCAACAACAAATTAAGGCAACTCCACACATAAGAAGGGAAATATTTAAGAGTAGAGCAGAGATCAATGATATAGAAACTAGAGATTCAGTAGACATAGCAACGAAACTAGAAGCTGATTTTTTGAAAGAATCAATAATATCAATAAGCCATTGGCCACACTAACCCAAAAGAAAAGAGAGAAAGCCCAAGTTAATAAAATTATGAATGAAAAGGGAGAGATCACAACTAACACCAAGGAAGTAGAAACAATCATCAGAAGTTATTATCAACAGTTAAATGCCAATAAGTTAAGCAACCTAGATGAAATGGATGCATTCCTAGAAAACTATAAATTCCCAAAGTTGAACCAGGAAGAAATTGACAACCTGAATAGACCGATACTAGTAACGAGATTGAAGCAGTATCAAAAACCTCCCAAAAAACAAGAGCTTGGGGAATTCCCTGGGGAATTCTACCAAACTTTCAAAGAAGAAAACACCTATTCTCCTGAAGCTGTTTCAAAAAATTGAAGCAAAAGGAGAACTTCCAGACTCTTTCTATGAAGCCAACATTACCCTGATCCCCAAACCAGGCAAAGACCACACCAAAAAGGAGAATTTCAGAGCAATATCACTGATGAATATGGATGCTAAGATTCTCAACAAGATCCTAGCAAACAGGATCCAACAGCACATTAAAAAGATTATCCACCATGACCAAGTGGGATTCATCCCTGGCTTACAAGGATGGTTCAACATTCACAAATCAATCAATGTGATAGAACAAACCAATAAGAGAAGAGAGAAGAACCACATGGCCTCTCAATTGATGCAGAAAAAGCATTTGACAAAATCCAGCATCCATTCCTGATTAAAATGCTTCAAAGTATAGGATAGCGGGAACATACCTGAACTTCATAAAATCTACCTATGAAAGACCCACAGCAAATATCATCTTCAATGGGAAAAAGCTCACAGCTTTCCTGTTGAGATCAGGAACACAACAAAGATGCCCAATCACACCACTCTTGTTCAACACAGTATTAGAAGTCCTAGCAACAGAAATCAGAAAACAAAGAGAAATAAAAGGTATCCAAATTAGCAGCGAAGAAGTCAAACTCTCTCTCTTTGCAGACAACATGATTCTTTACATAAAAAACCCAAAAGACTCCACCCCATACTACTAGAACTCATACAGCAATCCAGTAATGTGGCAGGATACAAAATGAATGTACAGAAATCAGTGGCTTTCTTATACACTAACAATGAAAATACAGAAAGGGAAATAAGAGAATCGATTCCATTTACTATAGCACCAAGAACCATAAGATACCTGGGAATAAACCAAAGAGGTAAAGGATCAGTACTTGAGGAACTACAGAAAACTCATGAAAGAAATTGAAGAAGACACAAAAAGATGGAAGACCATCTTGGAAGAAGACCATTCCATGCTCTTGGATCAGAAGAATAAACATTGTTAAAATGTCTATACTGCCTAGAGCAATCTATACTTTTAATGCCATTCCGATCCATGGGTATTTTTGAAATAGCTGGAGCAAATAATCCAAAAATTTGTATGGAATCAAAAGAGACCCTGAATTGCTAAGGAAATGTTGAAAAAGAAAAACAAACTGGGGGCATCATGTTACCCGATTTCAAGATTTACTACAAAGCTGTGATCACCAAGACAGCATGGTACTGGCATAAAAATAAACACATAGACCAGTGGAACAGAGTAGAGAGCCCCGATATGGACCCCCAACTCTATGGTCAAATAATCTTTGACAAAACAGGAAAAAACATACAGTGGAAAAAAGACAGTCTCTTCAATAAATGGTGCTGGGAAAACTGGACAGCTATATGTAGAAGAATGAAACTCGACCATTCTCTTACACTGTACACAAAGATAAACTCAAAATGGATAAAAGACCTCAATGTGAGACAGGAATCCATCAGAATCCTAGAGGAGAACATAGGCAGTAACCTCTTCGATATCAGCCACAGCAACTTCTTTCAAGATATGTCTCCAAAGGCAAAGGAAACAAATGCAAAAATGAACTTTTGGGACTTCATCCAAATCAAAAGCGTCTGCTCAGCAAAGGAAACAGTCAACAAAACAAAGAGGCAACCCACGGAATGAGAGAAGATATTTACAAATGACAGTACAGACAAAAGGTTGATATCCAGGATCTATAATGAACTCCTCAAACTCAACACACACAAAACAGATAATCATATTAAAAAATGAAAAGAAGGAATGCAGAAATGGGCAGAAGAACTGAACAGACACTTCTCCAATGAAGACATACAAATGGCTATCAGACACATGAAAAAAATGTTCACCATCACTAGCCATCAGGGAGATTCAAATTAAAACCATATTGAGATACCACCTTACATCAGTTAGAATAGCCAAAATTAGCAAGACAGGAAACAACGTGTGTTGGAGAGGATGTGGAGAAAGGGGAACCCTCTTCCACTGTTGGTGGGAATGCAAGTTGGTGTAGCCACTTTGGAGAACAGTGTGGAGATTTTTAAGAAATTAAAAATAGAGTTTCCCTATGACCCTGCAATTGCACTACTGGGTATTTACCCCAAAGATACAGATGTAGTGAAAAGAAGGGCCCTCTGTACCCCAGTGTTTATAGCAACAATGGCCACGGTCCCCAAACTGTGGAAAGAACCAAGATGCCCTTCAATGGATGAATGAATGAGGAAGATGTGGTCCATATACACTATGGAGTATTATGCGTCCATCAGAAAGGATGAGTACCCAGCTTTTGTAGCAACATGGACGGGGCTGTAAGAGATTATGCTGAGGGAAATAAGTCAAGCAGAGAGAGTCAATTATCATACGGTTTCACTTATTTGTGGAGCATAACAAATAACATGGAGGACATAGGGAGATGGAGAGGAGAAGGGAGTTGAGGGAAATTGGAAGGGGGGATGAACCATGAGAGACTATGGACTCTGAAAAACAATCTGAGGGTTTTAAAGGGATGGGGGTTGGGAGGTTGGGAGAACCAGGTGATGGGTATTATGGAGGGCACGTATTGCATGGAGCACTGGGTGTGGTGCATAAACAATGAATTCTGTTACAGTGAAAAGAAATTAAAAAAAAAAAGATGTGGTCCATAAATAACAATGAAATATTACTCAGCTATCAGAAAGTATGTATATGCAACTTTTGCATCAACATGGACAGACCTGGAGGAGATTATGCTAAGTGAAATAAGTCAAGCAGAAGAAGTCAATTACATATGGTTAATTTATTTAGGTAACATAAGGAATAGCATGGAGGAAGGGAAAAATTAAGGGGAGAAGTCCAAGGGGGAGACAAACCATGAAAGACTATGGACTCCAGAAAATAAAACAAGGGTTTTAGAGGGGAGGGGTTGGGGGATGGGTTAGCTTGGTGATGAGCATTAAGGAGGGCACATATTGCATGGAGCGCTGGGTATTATACACAAATAATGAATCATGGAACACTACATCAAAAACTAATGATGTTCTTCATGGTGACTAACATAACATAATAAAAAAAGAAAAAAAGAAAATAAAAAATAAAAGTTAATTGGTTAAGGGAGACCTGGTTGACTCAGCAAGTAGAGCATGTGACTCTTGATCTCATCATGGGTGTAGAGATTACTTAAAAAGATTTTTAAAAATACTTTAAAAAGAGTTAATTATTTGAATTAATGAAAAATGATTGCAGATGATTTAGTTGGGGAGATGGTGTTCTGGGGCTCAGATAGCTGTTTTCTTTCTTGAATATGGGTGCTGTGACATGTGTGGATTTGATGTGCAAAATCTCTTGACCTACTCAATTGTGGAAGATAAACTTCCCTATATTTATATTACACAATAAATTAAAAATAAAAGATTATTTTGGGACTGCAAAATAAATTCATTTAAAAACTTAAAAAAAGGGGGAAAAAGCACATAGAACACATAAGTACATAAGTAGATACACAGAGTAGCTATGGTGTTAAAATTTAATGGGGGGTGATTGGGAAAAAAAAGTCTAAAATGGCTCCTGGAGGAGAAGCAATAATGGAAAAAAAAAAATGTTTAACACAATACAAAGAAAGGGAGAAAAGGAGTCTCTAAATCCTAGGTTTTTATCATGGCTCTTGTGTTAGAAGAACTGAGTTGGTCAAAAGTTTTAGAAACAGGAATCTACCACTGGTGGCCCTTAGTACTACCAAGGTGTACAACAATTTTTGGTTTTGTTTTATTTGTTTGTTTGTTTTGCTTATACAACATTAGCATGAAACTGAAAAGAAAATCCCAATTGAGTTACCATTTTAAATTTTGGAAATTTTGCTTGTGAGTACATGCATGCTTACACACACCACATATCTAGCTTCTCTTGAATAATAAAATACTTGACAGCCCTAGACTCCCCGTCCAGCTCTCCATCTTCAGCTCCATATAGAAATATGGTCTGGCCAGGATCTCCTACTGCTTGGTTTCACTTAAATGACCTGGTTGGCTCTGAAGGTATTTGAATTTGCAAGCCCTGTCCTAGGATATTAGAGCTTAAAGAGGAGCCCAGAGCAGACATTCTCAATCCTGGCTTCCCTTCAGGAGAGTTAAAAAAAAAAAATCCCCCAGGGATCCTGGTTTAATTTTTTGGACATTAATTTGCGGTAAAAGCTCCCCAGGGGATTTTGCTGTGGAGTCTGGATTGAGAATGCTGATATAGTATATCTCCTCATTGTGCAGCTCAGGGACTGGAGACTCAGAGAGGGAAAGTGAGTTGCTCAAAGACACATAGCTATTGTTGGAAGAACTTGAATTAAAATCTAGTCTCTTGACTATGGCCTGTGATTTTCCCTCTAATTCACACTGCCTTGGTGAAGTTTATATGAGGAAAGGTGAAATATAAGTTATCCTGGTCAAAAACAAACAAACAAACAAACACACACACACACTTAGATTTTATTTCTGAGTTTGTCCAGTGAAGAGCATTTTGTGCCTCTAATTAATCTAGTATCTAACAGTGTCTTCTTTTCCTTGGTTTTATATCTGAGATAGCATGGGGTCCTAGACGTAAACTGTAGAAGGGAAAGGGGACCTAATGGGCTTTCAGCAGCTTTTATAAGCCAAAATTGTTCTAGGTGCTTTGCTGTGGTTGTGCAATTTATTTTCACAGTAATCCCAGGAGGTTGGTATTAGCTCCATTTCAAAATGATGAAACAGGCTCATATGGGGTTGGTCAGGTACTCAAGAGTGTAACACCAGATAAGTGATTTGTGCTCAGTTCATAACTTTCTAAAGTTGACATTCTGTCAGAGTCTGCAAGAATGTAAGTTCTACAGAGCTAGGAATTTTGAAAATATGTTTGCTCATTGATTTCTTTCCTAAGTGCCTGCATTACTGATGGCACGTGGTAGGTGCTTGGTAGAAATTGGTCAGATCAGTGAAGTAAAACCATTGAACTCTACAGGCCTTCATTCTTGAGCACTAAAGATCTTTGAGTTCCATGAAATACAAAACATAAAGGAAAATTCTTCTGTTAAATTTTGGAATCCAGCAGTTTTCAAAACATCTGCAATGGAGTCTGGTCTATTTAAAACACCTCCTCCAAGCTGTTGATGCTATGTGTTGAATATGCCAAGTAACAGCAGTGTCCTAAGTGTATTTTAAAAAAAGTGTGTGCATGTGAGCTGCTGTTAACATTATTTAGGGTTTTTTTTTTTTTTTTTTTTTTTTTTTTTTTTTTTTTTTTTTTAGCTGTAGCTAAGCAGAGAAAAAGAAATATCTCATAGATGGTTCTAGCACACAGAGCACATCAGTGAGGTGTGCTGGTGAGATCTGCCAACTTTGGGAGCTGGGGGGAGTTTGGGGAGGCTTGTTCCTTCACATCTCCTTGGATTCTAGCTGGTCTGCATGCTAACTAACACCCTTCCATATATTCTCAAATCATAGAAACTTGCTCGGAGATATAGACATCTTATCCCTGCATCTCTAGGCTCATCCCCTACAGGCACTCCATAAATGCCTGCTGAGTGAAATGATTGTTATGTTCCTATAGAAATGGTATTTCTCGGGGCGCCTGGGTTGCTCAGTGGTTTGGGCTGCTGCCTTCGGCTCCGGTCATGATCTCAGGGTCCTGGGATCGAGCCCCGCATCGGGCTCTCTGCTCCGCAGGAAGCCTGCTTCCCTCTCTCTCTCTCTCTCTCTCTGCCTGCCTCTCTGCCTACTTGTGATCTCTGTCTGTCAAATAAATAAATAAAATCTTTAAAAAAAGAAAAGAAAAGAAAAAAAAAGAAATGGTATTTCTCTCGGTTGAGGCACATTTTTAGGTAGTGCAGTTTCTGGGACTTTCTCCTGAGAATAACTTTTAATTAATTTGGATTGAGGCAGGATGGAATGAGTTTTCACCATTTATTAAAGTTTATGACATCCTGGTGACATTTAACCTCATATTATTTTCCCAACAGTCACAAAAGATGTTATGTCTGTGGTACAAATAAACCTAGACTCAGAGAACTTGAGGAATCTCCCCGAAGCCACTCAACCAAGAAGTGGTAACAGTAAGATGTAAATCCTCTCTAAACAGTCTGAGGTGGGACCAGTTTTGTGCAGTAAAGAATTAACCTCTACCTCTCCAAAGGAGGGTTTGGGCCTTGACTAGATCCTGGGGGGTAACTTCTAAGCCCTCAGAGTGTGCTCTCTGTTTATTTGGAGGCCTTGGAGCACACCAGGTAATCTATGCTATCAGTGTAATTTACTATGAGATTCTTGGGCTGCGCAGTTTGAATTTAATCTCCTGTAGGGGATGAAGATCAAGGCTAGACTCACGAGCAGCCAATTGTGTCTACGTGACCAACTTCCAATAAAAATCTTAAATACCAAGGCCCAGGTGGTCTTCCCTGGTTGACAATACTCCATGTATGTTACCACATATGGTTGCTGGGAGAAGCAGTTCTTTCCACAACTCCACTGGGAAGACAACTGGAAGCTCATGTCTGGTCTTTCCTGTCCTATGTGTTTCTTCCTGTTGCTGATTTTAAGTGTTCTCTTGCTGACACAAACCAGAACCATGAGTACAACAGCTTTGTTGGGTTCTACAAAAACTTTGAGTGAATTATTGAAACTGAGGGTGGTCTTGGGACTTTCTGAACTCCCAAATTCTTACATTTCCTTTCTGTAATGCTAGGGTGTGTGTCAACAAGAGGGACTAATGGCGGACATTACTGCCCAAACTGAGGAGCTGCATGTACTGATTGGGGTGGGGGCAATAGTATGAGGTGGAGATTACATTTATTTTTCTTTCTTTCTTTCTTTCTTTTAAATTTTTATTTCTTTTCAGTGTAACAGAATTCATTGTTTATGCACCACACCTAGTGCTCCATGCAATACGTGCCCTCCGTGATAACCACCACCTGGCTCCCCCAACCTCCCCCCCCAACCCCTTCAAAATGCTCAGATTGTTTTTCAGAGTCCATAGTCTCTCATGGAGATTACTTTTCAAATGGAAAGGGAGTTTAGACCCAGGGAACAGCATATCTAGCTCCCTTTCTTTTTTTCTTTTTCTTTTTTTCTTTTTCTTTTTTCTTTCTCTCCCCCACTCCGCCCCCTACTTTTAACAGTGCAGCCTGAGAGACATACCCATCATCACTTCCTGGTACTCAATCCCAACCTATTGGTTCATAGATACTTTCTGGCGTGTGCCCTGTAAAAGTGAAGAAGTGTTTTTGTTGTGGTGGTGGTTGTTTTGTTTTTGTTTTTGTTTGCCAAATTAATCGTCTTTGCAATATTTCCCCCCCCCCTTTTTTTTTTGGTCTTCCATCCTTATCTTCCTGTCCTTTTTGTTTATACCTTACTTTTTCTCTCAGCTCTCCCTATTTCACCTTTTATGGCTTTCTGTTGGTGTTGGGCCAAGTTCCTCGAACATGAAAAGCACAGAAGCAGCAGCTCAGTGCTCCTGAGTGGACCACCTAGGTTCAATATTCTGTCTTTGGCTCTCACCCCAACTTCATTCTTGCTCTCAGTATCTCCCTAGGTGGGGCTGGGATGAGGGTAAAACAATTGAGGACTGTGGTTCTCTAGCTCAAGTGCCTTACCTGGAATATGATATTAACTCTATAATCTACCTCCTAAGGTTATGAAAGTTAGAGTAACCCATTCCTCATGCTCAATCCTTTTTAACACACAGTAACACACAGTAAACACTCCTGATATGGTAGCTATTTGTTTTAATGGTTCCCATCTAAAGAGGGTTCCCCATTTTTTCAATGTTTCATTTATTTAAGTAATCTCTTCACTCATTATGGGACTTGAGCTCTTAACCCTGAGATCAAGAGTTGTATGCTCTTTAAAAAAAAACCAAAAAAACAAAACACAACAAACCTTAAATTTCTTTTTAGTGTAACAGAATTCATTGTTTCTGTACCACACCCAGTGCTCCAGGCAATACGTACCCTCCATAATACCTCCATAATACTACCAGGCTCCCTCAGAGTCAGGCAGGTGAGAGTTTCTCATCTTCTCAGGAAAGGGTGAGAAACTAAGCTACAGGAAAGAAATACACGTTTTAGGTAAATCTAAGGTGCATGTATTCTGACAGGAGTAAGGCAGTTTTGCAGGACTGAGATGGAACACCCATCCCCTTGAGAGGGATTTGGGTCTGCCTATAACTGGAATATCTGTATTTCCTCTAAGAAATGAATAGCTACCCATCTGCTGCCTTGCCCCCTGCAGTGTGATAGTACGCAACCTCACACAGGTGTTTGTTATAAAAAATCTGAAGGATTTGGATTAAAAAAAGATCTAAAGACAGGTATGCCTAGGATTCCATGACCTGGAGGGCAGCAGAGTTTTTCAGGATGACATCTGGAGATGTACTCTCATCTGGACCAGGGCAGTGGTTGTTAACCTTGGTTGCACATGAGCATCCCCTGGGGGGTTTTTACAAAGTCCTGATGCCTGGATACACTCCTGGAAATTTTGATTTCATAATCTTGTTGGGTGGTGGCTTGGTAGTTCCCATTAGCTTCTCAGGCATTATAACCTGTGCTAGCCTTTAAAGATGACACCTTGCAGCCTCATTGTGTGCTAGAACGCTGCCCCAGACGCTGTGCCTCTTCCTGCCTGCATAGCTTTTGCCTTTGCTGCTTTTACTGCTGGCATCATCTCCCTTCTTTGTCTGCCTGATGAGCATCAATTCATCCTTCTGATTTAACTCCAGTGTGACCTTCCTGCCCACTTCCAGGCAGGCTGATGCTAGTCAGAGATGATTGCTGCCTCATTTGTGTTCTTGTAACATGTTTCTAGACATTTCCTATGATGGTACTCACAGAGAATTACAGGCTTTTTGTATATCAGTTTGTTCATTTCAGAGTTGGGACCTGGTCTTCATCACCTTTGTCTCCCCAACACCTGGTACAGTCAGCACCTGGTGCAGGATAAACTCTCAGTGAATATTTAGTTGTATTACATTGAGGTACTCAAAGCAGCTCTCATGTCATTTAGGTTGAGATATCCATTCCTTATGCAACTGGTCTCTTTGGTTTGCTGTTAGAATAACTGCTCAGCATACAAAGGTGCCTTATTTGTGGAAACACTGTATTCCCACTTAAGTGTTGAAGTATTTTGCTACTTGCAGGATCGTTTGTTTTCACAACATGTTTTTTCTCAATGTGCCAGTCACAATTTAAAGCCAAGAGTGCAAAAGTTATAGTTAGTGGTCTGTAGCACGTCTGAGTACACACACATGCTAAAGTGTATCTGAGGACTCCATAGATACAAATGAAACACCAGAGGGGACATTCTGGCTTTCCATCCATTTTAAGGTCACACTTTTTTTTACTTGTAATGGAAGATGATATCCATCTTGTAATGGTTATGTCTTTTTTGTTTGTTTATAGCAAGTTTTCACTACCGTGTTGTGCTATAGAGATGGATGGACACTGTAGGACCAAGAATACCAGGAAGCAGGAAAGATTACTGGCAGGAATCAACAGACAGGCAGCAGATGGCTGGGTTGCTGCTTGGGACAGTAGTTCACATGGTCATTTATTGGTAGTTCATTCCCATTGCTCATTCCCTGGAACTTTCCAGTTTTAAGTATTTACACTCTTATTCCTGTCAGCAAGACTTTGGAGGAACCATTAGGCACAAGAAGACTAGAAGCACAGAGTTAGTGGACAAAGAGGATTATTAAGCTTCTTCCCTCTGGGGAAATCTGAATGGTGTTTGGTGGAAAATGTGGGTCAGGTAGAGTGTAGACAGCAGCACTGGGTGCAGGCAGCAGCTACTTCCTTGGAGAGGAAGAGATTATAGTGAAGGAATAGAGGTAGGGCCAATGTTGGGCATATCTAAAAGATGATTTGGGGCTTGTGTCTGAGATGGTCTATTAGTTAACATTCTCTTTTCCTCCTATAACACAATCAAGCCAGATAGAAGTTCTTCCTCCCTTAAGTAAATATCTGAACATAAGCAGGCAACCATATCAAGTCGAGCGGATATAGACTTTCTCATTTCTTTGCTATCCTCAACATGTTGCTTCTACCTTGTGGTTTAAAATGGCTGCTGTGGCTCCCACTATCATATCCACATTCCAGAAACCAGGAGGTAGAGAAGAGAAAGGAAGTATATGCTTATATTATGCTAAGGGTCGGACCCAGAAGTAACACTTCCACACACATATTATTGACCAGAATATAGGAGTCACATGTTACACCTAGCTTCAAGGGAAATTGGGAAATAAACTCTTTCACTACATGGCCATGTGCCCAGCTAAAAATATTTATTATTCAGGAGAAGGGGAGTATAGATATTGGGGAAATAACCAACCATCTTTGTCTCATAGGAGACATGTTCTTGGCTAATGTCCAAACTCAGTAAAATACAGTCTTCCAAAAAGGCTGGGAGAATGAATTCAGAAGGAGACATAGCTTAATGTCTTAAATGCCATCTCAGAACAAGGAATCAATGGTTGAGGTTAAACATATTAGCATTTGGAGGTTGCCCAGAAAATCTCAGCTTCTAAAAACAGCACTTCTTGTTTGATGTATGTGTTGTACAGTGTTTAATGTTAATTTAACTTCTTAATGTAATTTCTTGGTGAGAGTGTTTGTTCAGTATTCCCAAAGGTGCTAGGAGTATAGAGTGTGAATGTGTGAAGGCACAGGTGCAAGCAGGAGGACAATAATTTTAAGTTTCTATAAAATAATTACCTGGGTGGGGACACAATAATTGCATGAATGGAAGTGTTTTATGTATAATTAATAGTCTGTATTTTTTAATTTTAATTTTATTTTTTAATAGTCTGTGTTTTGAAAAAGGAATCACAATTCTGTGTGTGTGTATAGATCATTGTGTGTGTGTCTGTGTGTGTATACCTCTACTTAACATGATCCTTCATGATGTAGTTGGAGAAAATGTCATTTCGATTTTATAGAATTTGGCGGTTAGATCCTGGGTCTGGAGCTTGGGCCTGATGTAATAATAAAATTTGGAGTGGAGGGAGGAGATGTCTCAGGAGAGGATAAAGATAGTTTTCACAAGGAAGAATGTAAACACATATAGGTATAGAGCATGGACTGTGGTGATTTTAAAAACAGAGCTGCAAAGTCTTCAACATTTCTCTCATTGAGGTGTGGGGTCTGATTATCCTCTCCTTGAATATGAACTGGTCTGAATGATTCCGTTCTGACCAACAGAATGTGAGGGCAGTGACACTCCATGCCCAATACTGGAATACTAGATCATAAAATGCAATGTCAGCTCCACCTGACTGTGTCTTGGTATCCTTGCTCTTGGATCCAGGTGCCATGCTGTGAGAAAGCCCCCAGCCACAGGGAGAGACTCAAGTAAGTTTTTCTCCCACATGTGTCCTTTGGAGTTTCTCTTCTTTCTCTTCAGCTTTGAAGAAAATTCAGTCCTAATTTCTTGGAAAGCAAAGGCGATATTAGGCAAGAGTTTTTCTTCTTGCCACTCCAAAGACAAGATACATTGGGGTTCTTTTGTGAAACACACAGCACAGTTGATGTTCTAGCTAATGTCAAAACAAAGCCATGCCCAAATCTCTGTCCTGCCCTGGTCTCAAAGTCTTCTCTTCCAGAAGTCACAAGATACTCACCACAAACTTTCTCTTCTTTTCTGGAGGAAGACTCTGCTAAACCTGTATACGAGTTGATGTGAGTTAGGTCAGATTCCCCATCCTTTTAAACTTTTCACATATGTCATAGTTTTCATACCTGTTTATAATCTACTGTTTCTTCTGGAGGATATTGTGTGCTGTGATCTCTCTTAAAATCTGTATATTGCTCCAAGATTTGGATTATAGCATGTGTTTAATTAAATTTTCAACCAAATTGAAGTGAAGGGTGACAAGCACAAGGAAAATCAGGACTAACACTTCCTCATTTTAAATACTTTTATTAATGCTCTACCAAATTTCATAAATAATTTAAATCTGATATCTTACTTCTGACACATTGAGTGTATATTTGGAGCTAAAAAAAATAAAACCAAAACCCTGCATAATTACTTACCATGCTCTAATGTCTAGTCACATAGAAGATGGATTTTAAAAATTACTTTTCCTGTTGTTATTTATTTATCCAGCATACAATTATTTTTTGCCAGGGTCTCTGCCAATGCCTTCATATTCATGATCTCATTCTGTCCTATGAAGTAGAAGATTAGACAACTTTTCTTTTTCCTTCTTGGCATCTCTTTTCCCTTCTTGTGAGAGCACCATTCTATTCTTTTGGGTAACACGTTTTTTTCATCATTTGTGGATGTATTCATGGTCAAGATGTTCATCAAGTTTCTTCAAAAAAATCCTCCCTTCCCCTTCTCCCCCAGCACTGACCAAGGAGGTGGGCACCTGAACCAAGCTAGGTTATTCAGATTCTTTCATAAGAATTAAAACTTGAGCAGAGCCTGACACGGAAGGCAGGCACTGGAATTTGAACATTTAGCATCTGTTTCTGGAGCATGTGCTCATTAGCTTTTGCAATCACATCTAGACTCCATCTCCACTACTCTTTCTTTCTTTGCTTGAATTTTCATTTTATTACTCTTTAAATTATTCATTTACATTATTTTTATGATTCTAAAAAGAATATTCAATATTCAATCAAGAAATCATTAAAAAAATCAAACCCATAGGTACAATTAGATAGATTTATCTCTCTTTTTATTTCAGTGTTCCAAGATTTATGGACCACACCCAGGGCTCCATGCAATACGTGCCCTTATTGATACCCACCTCCAGGCTCACCCAACCCCCCACCATCCTCCTTTCCAAAACCCTCAGTTTGTTTCTTAATGTTCACAGCTTCTCATTTTGTCTCCCCTCCAATTTTCCCAACTCACTTCTCCTCTCTGTCTCCAATGTCCTCCGTGTTATTCCTTATGCTTCACAAGTAAGTGAAACCATATGATAATTGACTCTGCTTGACTATTTTTACTCAGCATAATTTCTTCCAGTCCCTGCCATGCTGATACACAAGTTGGTTATTCATCCTTTCTGATGGAGGCATAATACTCCATTGGGTATACGGACCACATCTTCTTTACCCATTCATCCATTGAAGGGCATCTTGGTTCTTTCCACAGTTTGGCAACTGTGGCCATTGCTGCTATGAACATTGGGGTAGAGATGGCTCTTCTTTTCACTAGATCTCTATCTTTGGGGTAAATACCCAGTAGGCAATTGCAGAGTCATAGGGTAGCTCTATTTTTAATTTTTTGAGGAACCTCCATACTGTTTTCCAAAGTGGCTGCCAAACTTGTGTTCCCACCAATAGTGTAAGAGGGTTCCCCTTTCTCCACATCCTCTCTAACGCTTGTTGTTTACTGTCTTGTCGATTTTGGCCATTCTAACTGGTGGAACATGGTATCTCAATGTGATTTTGATTTGAATCACCCTGATGGCTAATGATGATGAATATTTTTTCATGTGTCTGTTAGCCATTTGTATGTCTTCTTTGGAGAAGTGTCTGTTCATGTCTTCTGCCCATTTTTTTTATATGATTATCTGTTTTGTGTGTGTTGAGTTTGAGGAGTTCTTTGTGTGTCTTGGATATCGGCCCTTTGTCTGTAGTGTCATTTGCAACAAAACAAAGAGGCAACCCACAGAATGGGAGTCAATATCCATTACTCTTTCAACACGAAGAACAATTCCAGGCAAAGCAGGTTTGTGGCATGAACAAATGAAGAATGCTCCCAGGGTCTCTGGTTCAAGTATTGCCCAAAGCTTGAATAGTCAGATATTCCTTTGATTCTCTGAGCTTTTAGAATACTTTCATTAAGTTAGAAGGAATCAACTTTACCTGTTTCCACCCAGAGTACCCAACGTGATGCAAGCATATACCATTGACCCTGCTTTTGACAGTGTATTTCTTTTTCATAAAAAGGAGGTGTGGGTATGCCTATATTTGCTACTTGTTAGAGCCTTTGTACCACATTTCCGTGTCATGCTTATCCTCATCTTTCCATTTCAGTTTAATTTTCCATAATTGTATGTTATCATACATGAGTGTTGCATACTTAATAATCCCCAGGGCATCAAAATCAACATAAAATACTTAAAATGGAAACCACTTTGTTCCCAGTTGGTGCCAGCTTGGAAACATGATGGTCCTTTAAACATTTTTCAGTGGAAAATCACAAGGGTCTGACAGCACAGCATTTGAACTTGCCACTTCTACCCTAGAAGCAGAGATGGAAATCAAACTAAACCAAACCAAATCAGAGTGTTGGTGTACTTAAAATAGTCTTGTTCAGCAACTAATGAATAATTAAGACTTATTCTAAATATGGGATCTGCATTAAGGCTTAGTCTGGAAAGGTAGGGGAATAGGAAGCAACAGAGTGATTGAAGTGACAGCAGATAGGGCTGTAGAGGCAGGGAGCTAGGTGTTCTTTGAGGAGGAAATATTAAGAGATCATATTTTTTGAAATTTAATTTTGTTTTCTCAGTGTTCCAAAATTCTTAACAAGAATCTTATAGTCACTTAATCTTTAGAAGGTGGAACCTAAACTATCCTGGAAATTTTGGTAATGACCAGAACTAGTCAGACTGGACTCCTCAATGTCTCTGGAAATACACATTCATAATTTATTCATGCTGTGACATCCTCCTGACATGGGTTTCTTCATATTCTTTCTCTTTCTTTCTTGCTCTTTTAGGGTCGAGCAAAACAATGATTTCAGAGGTCCCCTATTATCTGATTTCTGAGAAGATATACTCGGCAGTGCAAGGCAACAGACCATGTTTTGGGTTCAGACACACATGTTCTGACGCTTTACCAGATATAGACACATTACTTAACCTTCCCGAGCCTCAGTACCCTGAACTGGGGATGATCTTGATGATAATGTTAATGACAATGGCCTTGTGAAGTGTAAGCCAGAATTATAGAGAAGATATGTCTAGGAGGGAGAGGAGTCAAGATGGCGGAGAAGTAGCAGGCTGAGACTACTTCAGCTATCAGGAGATCAGCTAGATAGCTTATCTAAAGTTTGCAAACACCTACAAATTCAACAGCATATCAAAGAGAAGAATAGCAACTCTAGAAACAGAAAATCAACCACTTTCTGAAAGGTAGGACTGGCGGAGAAGTGAATCCAAAGCGACGGGAAGATAAACCCCTGGGGGAGGGGCCGGATTCCGGCAAGCGGCAGAGCAATGGAGCACAAAATCAGGACTTTTAAAAGTCTGTTCCACTGAAGGACATTGCTTCAGAGGCTAAACCGGGGTGAAGCCCACGTGGGGGTCAGCGTGGCCTCAGGTCCCGCAGGGTCACAGAAGGATCAGGGGTGTCTGTGTGTGGCAGAGCTTACAGGTATTAGAGCAGGAAGCTGGCTACAGAGACAGAGCCAAGGAGTGAGCTCACAACTTGGAGTTACCTTGAACCGGTCGCAGGCTCGGTGAGCTCGGAGCGCGGCCAGTGGTCAGGCAGACGGGAGTTATTGGGTGCTGTTCTCTGAGGGTGCACTGAGGAGTGGGGTCTGGGGCTCTCGGCTCCTCCAGGCCCAAGAGCAGGAGGCCACCATTTTCATTCCCATCCTCCGGAACTCTATGGAAAGCACTCAGAAAACAAAAGGTCCTGAAAGCAAACCCGAGTGGATTACTCAGCCCGGCCCCTGGTAAGGGTGGTACAATTCCGCCTGGGGCAAAGACACTTGAGAATCACTACAACAGGCCCCTCCCCCAGAAGATCAACAAGCAATCCAGCCAAGACCAAGTTCACCTACCAAAAAGTGCAGTTTCAATACCAAGGAGAGCAGCAGAATTCCAGAGGAGGAGAAAGCAATGCACGGAACTCAAAGCTTTCTCCCTGTGATTTTTTAGTCTTGCAGTTAATTTAATTTTTTTCTTTTTCATTTTTTTCTCTTCTTCTGCTAATTTTTTTTAACTTTTACCCTTTTCTTTTTTAATGTTTTTTAACTAGTTTATCTAATATATATATTTTTTCTTTTTTATACTTTTCTTTATTCGTTTTCTTTTTTTAATTCTTTTTTTTTCTTTCTTTCTTTTTGAACCTCTTTTTATCCCCTTTCTCCCCCCTCATGATTTGGGTTCTCTTCTGATTTGGTTAAAGCATATTTTCCTGGGGTTGTTGCCACCCTTTTAGTATTTTACTTGTTCCTTTATATACTCTTATCTGGACAAAATGACAAGGCGGAAAAATTCACGACAAAAAAAAAGAACAAGAGGCAGTACCGAATCAATACAGACATTGGTAATATGTCAGATTTAGAGTTCAGAATGATGATTCTCAGTTCTAGCTGGGCTCGAAAAAGGCATGGAAGATATTAGAGAAACCCTCTCGAGAGATATAAAAGCCCTTTCAGGAGAAAAAAAAAAGAACTATAATCTAACCAAGTTGAAATCAAAAAAGCTATTAATGAGGTGCAATGAACAAAGGAGGCTCTCACTGCTAGCATAAATGAGGCAGAAGAAAGAATTAGTGATATAGAAGACCAAATGACAGAGAATAAAGAAGCTGAGCAAAAGAGGGACAAACAGCTACTGGACCATGAGGGGAGAATTCGAGAGATAAGTGACACCATAAGACGAAACAACATTAGAATAATTGGGATTCCAGAAGAAGAAGAAAGAGAGAGGGGAGCAGAAGGTATACTGGAGAGAATTATTGGGGAGAATTTCCCCAATATGGCAAAGGGAACAAGCATAAAAAATCCAGGAGGTGCAGAGTACGCCCCTCAAAATCAATAAGAATAGGTCCACACCTTGTCACCTAATAGTAAAATTTACAAGTCTTAGCGACAAAGAGAAAATCCTGAAAGCAGCCCGGGAAAAGAAGTCTGTAACATACAATGGTAAAAATATTAGATTGGCAGCTGACTTATCCACAGAGACCTAGCAGGCCAGAAAGAGCTGGCATGATATTTTCAGAGCACTGAATGAGAAAAACATGCAGCCAAGAATACTATATCCAGCTAGGCTATCATTGAAAATAGAAGGAGTGATTAAAAGCTTCCAGGACAAACAAAAACTGAAAGAATTTGCAAACACCAAACCAGCTCTACTGGAAATATTGAAAGGGGTGCTCTAAGCAAAGAGAGAGCCTACAAGTGGTAGATCAGAAAGGAACAGAGACCATATACAGTAACAGTCACCTTACAGGCAAAACAATGGCACTAAATTCATATCTCTCAATAGTTACCATGAATGCTAATGGGCTAAATGCCCCATTCAAAAGACACAGGGTATCAGAATGGATAAAAAAACAAAACCCATCTATATGTTGCCTACAAGAAACTCATTTTAAACCCGAAGACATCTCCAGATTTAAAGTGAGGGGGTGGAAAAGAATTTACCATGCTAATGGACATCAGAAGAAAGCAGGAGTGGCAATCCTTCTATCAGATCAATTAGATTTTAAGCCAAAGACTATAGTAAGAGATGAGGAAGGACACTATATCATACTCAAAGGATCTGTCCAACAAGAAGATCTAACAATTTTAAATATCTATGCCCCCAACGTGGGAGCAGCCAACTATATAAACCAATTAATAACAAAATCAAAGAAACACATAAACAATAATACAATAATAGTAGGGGACTTTAACACTCCCCTCACTGAAATGGACAGATCATCCAAGCAAAAGATCAACAAGGAAATAAAGGCCTTAAACGACACACTGGACCAGATGGACATCACAGATATATTCAGAACATTTCATCCCAAAGCAACAGAATACACATTCTTCTCTAGTGAACATGGAACATTTTTTAGAATAGGTCTCATCCTCAGTTCCAAGTCAGTCCTCAATCAGTATCAAAAGATTGGGATCTTTCCCTGCATATTTTCAGACCACAGTGCTCTAAAGCTAAAACTCAACCACAAGAGGAAATTTGGAAATAACCCAAATACATGGAGACTAAACAGCATCCTTCTAAAGAATGAATGGGTCAACCAGGAAATTAAAGAAGAATTGAAAAAAAATTCATGGAAACAAATGATAATGAAAACACAATGGTTCAAAATCTGTGGGACACAACAAAGGCAGTCCTGATAGGAAAATATATAATGGTACAAGCCTTTCTCAAGAAACAAGAAAGGTCTCAGGTACACAACCTAACCCTACACCTAAAGGAGCTGGAGAAAGAACTAGAAGGAAAGCCTAAACCCAGCAGGAGAAGAGAAATCATAAAGATCAGAGCAGAAATCAATGAAATAGAAACCAAAAAAAAAAAAAAAATAGAACAAATCAACAAAAGTAGGAGCTGGTTCTTTGAAAGAATTAATAAGATTGATAAACCCCCGGCCAGACTTATCAAAAAGAAAAGAGAAAGGACCCAAATAAATAAAATCATGAATGAAAGAGGAGAGATCACAACTAATACCAAAGAAATACAGACAATTATAAGAACATACTATGAACAACTCTACGCCAACAAATTTGACAATCTGGAAGAAATGGATGCATACCTAGAAAAATATAAACTACCACAACTGAACCAGGAAGAAATAGAAAGCCTGAACAGACCCATAACTGGTAAGGAGATTGAAACAGTCATCAAAAATCTCCAAACAAACAAAAGCCCAGGGCCAGACGGCTTCCCGGGGGAATTCTACCAAACACTTAAAGAAGAACTAATTCCTATTCTCCTGAAACTGTTCCAAAAAATAGAAATGGAAGGAAAACTTCCAAACTCATTTTATGAGGCCAGCATAACCTTGATCCCCAAACCAGACAAGAATCCCATCAAAAAAGAGAGCTATAGACCAATATCCTTGATGAACACAGATGCGAAAATACTCACCAAAATACTAGCCAATAGGATTCAACAGTACATTAAAAGGATTATTCACCACGACCAAGTGGGATTTATTCCAGGGCTGCAAGGTTGGTTCAACATCCGCAAATCATTCAATGTGATACAACCCATCAATAACAGAAAGAACAAGAACCATATGATCCTCTCTATAGATGCTGAAAAAGCATTTGACAAAGTACAGCATCCCTTCCTGATCAAAATTCTTCAAAGTGTAGGGATAGAGGGCACATACCTCAATATTATCAAAGCCATTTATGAAAAACCCACCGCAAATATCATTCTCACGGGAGAAAAACTGAGAGCTTTTCTGCTAAGGTCAGGAACATGGCAGGGATGTCCGTTATCACCACTGCTATTCAACATGGTACTAGAAGTCCTAGCCTCAGCAATCAGACCACAAAAGGAAATTAAAGACATCCAGATAGGCAAAGAAGAAGTCAAATTATCACTGTTCACAGATGATATGATACTATATGTGGAAATCCCAAAAGACTCCACTCCAAAACTGCTAGAACTTGTACAGGAATTCAGTAAAGTGTCAGGATATAAAATCAATGCACAGAAATCACTTGCATTTCTCTACACCAACAATAAGACAGAAGAAAGAGAAATTAAGGAGTCAATCCCATTTTCGGTTGCACCCAAAACCGTAAGATACCTAGGAATAAACCTAGCCAAAGAGGCAAAGAATCTATACTCAAAAAACTATAAATTACTCATGAAAGAAATTGAGGAAGACACAAAGAAATGGAAAAATGTTCCATGCTTCTGGATTAGAAGAATAAATATTGTGAAAATGTCTATGCTACCAAAGCAATCTACACGTTTAATGCAATTCCTATCCAAGTACCATCCATCTTTTTCAAAGAAATGGAGCAAATAATCCTAAGATTTATAAGGAACCAGAAAAGACCTCGAACAGCCAAAGAAATATTGAGAAAGAAAGCCCAAGTTGGTGGCATGACAATTTCGGACTTCAAGCTCTATTAAAAAGCTGTTGTCATCAAGACAGCATGGTACTGGCACAAAAACAGACACACAGATCAATGGAACAGAATAGAGAGCCCAGAAATAGACCCTCAACTCTATGGTCAAGTAATCTTCAACAAAGCAGGAAAGAATGTCCAATGGACAAAAGACAGCCTCTTCAATAAATGGTGTTGGGAAAATTGGACAGTCACATGCAGAAAAATGAAATTGGACTATTCCCTTACACCACACACAAAAATAGAGTCAAAATGGATGAAGGACCTCAAGGTGAGAAAGAAATCCATCAAAATCCTTGAGGAGAACACAAGCAACAACCTCTTCGACCTCAGTCGCAGCAACATCTTCCTAGGAACATCGCCAAAGGCAAAGGAAGCAAGGGCAAAAATGAACTATTGGGATTTCATCAAGATCAAAAGCTTTTGCATATCAAAGGAAACAGTTAACAATACCAAAAGACAACTGACAGAATAGGAGAAGATATTTGCAAACGACATATCAGATAAAGGACTAGTGTCCAAAATCTATAAAGAACTTAGCAAACTCAACACCCAAAGAACAAATAATCTAATCAAGAAATGGGCAGAGGACATGAACAGACATTTCTGCAAAGAAGACATCCAGATGGCCAACAGACACATGAAAAAGTGCTCCATATCACTCGGCATCAGGGAAATACAAATCAAAACCACAATGAGGGGCGCCTGGGTGGCTCAGTGGGTTGGGCCGCTGCCTTCGGCTCAGGTCATGATCTCAGAGTCCTGGGATCGAGTCCCACATCGGGCTCTCTGCTCAGTGGAGAGCCTGCTTCCCTCTCTCTCTCTCTGCCTGCCTCTCCATCTACTTGTGATTTCTCTCTGTCAAATAAATAAATAAATAAAAATAAAAATAAAAAAAAAAAAAAAAAAAAAAACCACAATGAGATATCACCTCACCCCATTCTCAATGGCTAAAATAAACAAGTCAGGAAATGACAGATGCTGGCAAGGATGCGGAGAAAGGGGAACCCTCCTACACTGTTGGTGGGAATGCAAGCTGGTGCAACCACTCTGGAAAACAGCATGAAGGTTCCTCAAAATGTTGAAGATAGAACTATCCTATGACCCAGCAATTGCACTATTGGGTATTTACCCTAAAGATACAAACATAGTGATCCGAAGGGGCACGCACACCCAAATGTTTATAGCAGCAATGTCCACAATAGCCAAACTATGGAAAGAACCTAGATGTCCATCAACAGATGAATGGATCAAGAAGATGTGGTATATATACACAATGGAATACTATGCAGCCATCAAAAGAAATAAAATCTTGCCATTTGCGACAACGTGGATGGAACTAGAGGATGTCATGCTTAGCGAAATAAGTCAGGCGGAGGAGGACAACTATCCTATGATCTCCCTGATATGAGGAAGTGGTGATGCAACTTAAGGGGGTTAAGGGCATAGGAGAAGAATAAATGGAACAAGATGGGATTGGAAGGAAGACAAACCATAAGTGACTCTTAATCTCACAAAACAAACTGAGGATTGCTGTGGGGAGGGGAGCTGGGAGAAGGGGGGTGGGGTTATGGACATTGGGGAGGGTATGTGCTACGGTGAGTGCTGTGAAGTGTGTAAACCTGGCGATTCACAGACCTGTACCCCTGGGGGTAAAAATATATTATATGTTTATAAAAAAAAAGATATCTCTAGGAGCCACCCCATCACGAGAAAGTGACATTGATATCTCCTTTATATCAGTACTGTGGTCTTGCATCATCTTGCTCCTCTGGAGTCTTTTAATGGCATCATATAAATGTTGGTCATTGATACCTAGCTTTGTGAGACTGCACCTGTTGTCCATTTCTATTCTTTACCTAAAGCTATGGCTGTAGCTATAGGTATGTATGTCTTAATTTTCCAAGTTTCTGAAAGGCAGTGACTAAGCATTATAGCATGAACAAAGGTACCCAATGAATGAATGCCAATCTAAAGAAAAAAAAAATAAAGAGAGGACCATTTAAAAACCATTTTAGCTCTCCTGTGTTTGTGTTTTTTTTGGGCTTTAGAAGGTAAATTGGAGCTTACTTTCATAATTTTAAATTTTGCTTCTATAGAGCATGTCTGAGAATCTCCTTTCTATGACATTTAATTAAAAATATATGCACAAACAGCACCTCATTTGATCTCTTTGATTTCCTTACAAGGCAGACATTAATGGCATTTCCTGATTGAAGCTAGTGAATTTCATCTCTGAGAGGTAAAGTGACTACCTAAGGCAACACAGCATGGGTAGTGGGAAATAGCTGCTCCAGCCTATAGTTTATATGCCTGCTCCCTCCCATACTACGCCAACTCCACTGAAAAATCCCATTTGATAACAGATGTGAAAAACCTTAATAGACTCCAGAGCAGAATATGAATGTAGAGGATTATTGCTATTATTTTTAGGGCAGGCAAGCTATAATCTCTTGTGGATTCATCTATCAACCAGGAAATCCTGTTGGTGTTCACTGAATTGTACCCTTGTGACCCAAAAGATAATGTATTTCCCAGTGTACTTAACTTAATAGTATGGGCTGACCTGTACCTTGAACTGAGCTGGGTGAGAAATATTTAAATGCAAAGTCTGACAGCTTATAACCCCAGGCAGCTCACTTCCCCTCGTTGCAAGCGACCAAGCGAAGGAAGAAGAGTGGACTGTGGGGATGATTAGGGTTGGATGGTGTTCCTCCAGAAACAACCCATGCTTAGATTTATTTTTGATAACTTGATGAAAGGGATAACTTTGTTCATTTTGATTATCTAGAGTACCCCTTGGGCCTCCTTCCATAGCCACCCTTGGATTGTCAATTCCAGCTGCCCTCATGATGGGTCAGAACCATTCCATGTTGATTTAAAAACCCAGTGAGAGGCCATCTGACTAGAGTTTGATACTGTGGTTCAACAGCCTGCTGGATACTTTTATGTCTACAAAAAGGAAACTGCTTGCTGGACACTTCTACAGGCCAGAGTCAGTAGGGAGGGCTGGGTGGGGTGTTTCTGTCTTAACCTCTTAATACAAGGCTGAAAACACAATTGAACCATGGAATTAAGAGTATGTTTGAAATAGAAGGGAGCTTAGATGTCAGTGAAAAGACCCTAATTTTTTAAACAAGGCAATGGAGACTCAAAAAGGACAAGCAATTTTCCAAGAAGTTTGATGCCTTAATTATCAAATTTAAAAGTACATCTCATCTAAATCAGTAAGATGTCATAGTCCTTATCCCTAGTCACCCATCATTTTTGCCTTCTTGTGGTACATAGAACCTCTGTACCTTCTTGTGGTACAGAGAATAACATCTGTCCAAGTGAAGAATGACGCTATAAAACTATAGATAGTTTTAGAGAGTCATTTCCCTTTTATGTTGTAATAATAGTCAGTCAGTCAGCAAATAAGTAGTAGCAGGCCCCACTCTGCAACTGACAGAGTTAGGAGTTTTGAAAGGGACCGGCAATGCTCTCAGTAAGGTGACAACTTCTAGTAATGCTGAAATAGTGGGCAACTACCTGCAGAATTGTGGAATAAAGGCCTTCTATATAGCCTTAATGATGGAGCATACTACGTAATTGGAGGCTCAAGTTTGGGACTTTGCTCTTCACATCATTCAAGGTTGACACAAAACAAACAAAAGATGCTCTCATGATCTCTGGACCTTTGGAATGAGTTTGAAGACACTTGTTAATCACAGGCCCTTCTCTGTGGGTTCCAAACCAATTGAAAAATAATCCAAGAGCCAGATAATGATTAAAAAGTCAGTTTTATTACTGTTAAAACTTGAATTGGACAATATAACTTGACTCAAGTATCTGAAATGAACTAAGCTACTCTGGAAGGCCTGGAAATTCATATCCCATGGGGCAAGATGTAGGAAATGAAGCAGGGGTTACCCAGATGAAGATGGACCGAGATGGAGTTAAGGAGCAGAAAAGAGAGAAGGAGGGGAGGAGGAGATGCCTACTGCTTAACCCTCTGGTGAGAGGAGATACATCTCCTGGTGAGGAGTGGAGAGGAAGGAATGGAGAGGATGACACTTATTATTTTAAAAACCAAGGAAGGATCCTGCAGAGGAAGAAAATATTTTCTTGTACCTTCCACAATAAGGGTGCAAGATGAAGAATATTGCAGATGTGTGGAGCCACTGAGGAGGTGGTAGGATCCCTGGTGCAGAGAGGGGGAGGGGACATAGGTCCGTTGGGGTTTTTGTTTGTTTTTTCAATTTTATTTTAAATTGTGGCAAAGTATACATAGCCTGCAATTTACCATGCTAACCATTTTTCAGGCGCATGGTTCATTAGTAGATTACCATTGTTAAGCAGACAATATCCAG
Source organism: Mustela putorius furo (assembly GCF_011764305.1). Classification (NCBI taxonomy): domain Eukaryota; kingdom Metazoa; phylum Chordata; class Mammalia; order Carnivora; family Mustelidae; genus Mustela; species Mustela putorius. Next base: position 20,462,907 of record NW_025421273.1, read on the forward strand.
AAATTTTTCATTTTGCAAAACTAAAATTCTAAAAACAATAACTCTCCATTGTCCCCTTCCCCCAAACCCTTACAACCACAACTCCATTCTCCATCTCTATGAATTTGATTACTCTAGAAACTTCATGTAAGCAAAATCATGTAAGTTTTTTCGTGACCAGCTTACTTAACATAAGGTCCTCAAATTTTATCCATCTGGCAGCCTGTATCAGAATTCTTTTATTTTTTCTTGAAGGCAGAATAATATTTTATTTTATGTATATACCACATTTGTTTTATTCATTCATCCATACATATTCACTTGTATTATTTCATCTTTTTTTATCATGAATAATACTGTTATGAACATAGGTGTACAACTCACTCTCTGAGACCTTGCTTTTAGTTCTTCTCAATATATACCCAGAAGTGGAAATGCTTGGTCAAGGTCTCTCAATTTTGACAAAGGGAAGCAAAGTGCTGTGAAGAAGATTAAACAGAAATTGGAGACCAGAAATCTGAAGGTGTGTGGAGGAAGGACATCTCCTGGGTCTGGCAAGATTGAAGAGTTACCTTCCCAGGGGGTGAAAGTGCTATGGTTTTAAGGGCCACACAAAACTAATAATGTACTATATGGTGACTAACATAACATAATAAAATTATTAAATATTAAATGAAAATTTAAAAAAAGGGCTACAATGTAGAGTTATAGTAGAGGAAGTGTGGTTCTTGCTTTCCAATAGCTTCTAGAGGCCATGGAAAGAACCTGGGCCTTTGGGTGAGCATGGAAGTGGTAGGGAGGGTTCCTGACTGTCCTCAGACAGAAAGGGTTGCAAATGTGAGGAGGAACCAGTCTGTAGCCAGGAGTGTTTTGCTCTTAATTCTTTTCCTAGATGAAGTATACATTTGCTTATTAGTGAGAAGTAGGGACAAAGATTTATAAGATCTTCTGTTTAACACAATAAGAGGTGGGTCCAAGTCATATATTGTTCATTCAGAAGCCCAAAGTTTATCACTCACATATTGGAAGTAAGAGATTCCTGTCCTAAACCCCACTGTCACAGAGTGAAAGTGACCTAAAGAGAAGTTGTGGACAGGGCTGATCACACACTTAATTCTATGCTATAATAAGGCCAGTAACAGTGTCCACCATTTGCTGAGCTCAGTTGTTCTCAACCGGGCCCACTTTGGGTTGTCATAACCAGGAGGAGAGATACTACTGGCATCTAACTGATGGAGACTAGGCTTGCTGCTAATGCACTGGTCAGCCCCTTAACAAAGAAGTTTCCAGCCCCAAAATGTCAACAGTGCTAAGGTTGATAAATGGAATTTGTTATATCTCCTTCTCAAGACAGAATATAATTTTCTTTTCACAAATACACGCTAGGATACCTAGTCTTGTCTTATTTGATTGACTAGAATGTGAGATGAAGCAAGTCTGAATAGCCTAAAGGACTGCCCAGAGAATTCCTATATGTCCTGACTGCTAGCACCACGTCCCTTTGTTCGCACCATGAAGGGTTAGATAAGAAGCAGTCCCTGGAAGTTAAAGTTGGTGATACCAAGGAGGAAGATAGAAGAAGGGAATAAACATTTGTCCAGTGCCAGCCGTGCACAGCGAGTACAGGGTTGGGAGGTTGAGCTGCATTTGTAATCCTCATCCATTACCAGCCTTGTACTGCAGCTTGGGGTGTTGCACTTCAGAAAATTAAACAGCTTCTACAAGGTCACATTCAAACTGAGGTCTACACTAAATCTGGCTCTTGCCTCTACAACTCACTGCTTTTTTATTAGAATATGTGGGACTACAAAATAATTAGTTCAAAAGCTTCAATAATAAAGCAGTAGTATCTAGACACTTCAGATTCTATTCATCCACTCAGAAGAATTTTTTGAAAGGCTAGCATGTTCCAGTGCACTAGGGCTGGAGAGATGATGGCTTTCTGACATACTGTTAGGTTTCTTAGCAGGGCAGTATGCATCTGAGTGCTCAAATGCTGCTGCCTGTGCTCCAAAAGTCCCGTTGGCGTGCACACATGCGTATGTGTGCAAGCATGTGTGAATGCATGTGTGCATGTGTGAATGTGAAAACAAATCCCTCATGTTTTGATGACTACCATTTGTTTCATTTCATTATGCATCTGCAACCCTTGTATCCCAGTCATTTTGACCTGAGTCTTTGAGGACAGGCAAGGGACAAGTCTGGGTCATGTGCCTTGTAAGATTGTAGAGGCTCATTAGACAAAGCCTGTGTGGCAGCATCCGTTCCCTGAGGCTGAGGGCTTTCCTTTAAGGGGATAGGGGTTCCTTATGTGGGTTCTTCAGACAGATGTGCCTGGGGCTTAAATCTCCCTTCTACCTCTTACTACCTGTATGGATTGGAACAAATGGCTTCACCTCTCTGTGTCTTGGCTTCCTCACCTCTAACATGAAGATGCTCAGAGTGGGACCACAACAGAAAGTGACTGGGGACCTAAATGAAGTAATGTCAGGAGGCGCAGAATTCATTCCACTCCAGGGTAAGGTGTCTTGATCCCATGGGACCTGAGATGGGCATGGTGGGAAGGTTTTGATAGAGAGTGCCAGAGCCAATAGGGGTGGTAGTGCCCATGGGAGCCACTGCATTCTTAAGGCCAGGAGGGGAAGAGGTCGATGGAGCCAGCGTTTAGGTGTGGGAGGCAAGAATAAATTGCCCACAGAAGCCTCGAGGACAGCAGAGGTGTTACTTCGGAGGATGCTTAGATATCTTCTTGGGACTGCCAGGAGAGCAAGGGAGACACTTTTAGTTCGGTCTTGTCTTTCAGCACGTGAGTAAGTCAGAAAAGGAATGGTGCCTGTCCTGACCCTCAAGGAGACAAAACTACAGGACACGAATATAAGTTATGGTTGAGTAGAAGTCTCTACTGTAGCAATTTAGGACAGATTCAATGTCATAAACTGGCCTGGGATGATTTTAGAAGTCCTGCAACCAATGATAGGGAATGTGCCTGAAGACTGATGGGCAACAGTTTCAAATTTTAGTTTTATCACTTACAAGTGGCATATTTGAGAGTCACACGATTTCTCTCAGCCTCAGTTTCTCCACTGGTAAATTAGATAAAATATTATTTCACATGGGGGCGGTGGATCTTACATAAATCAAGTCTACAGAAGCACTTTGCAAACTGTCAAGCCCTGCGCAGGTTTGAGAGGCTGTTATATTATTTCCAACTAGTTGGTGCTGCTGTGGATTTTAGTTGGTGAGAAGAAATTCTTCTAGTTCATGTTCTATGTGGTAGCATCTTTGAACCTCATGTTTTCACTCATCAAACACTTTAAGATATGGAAGCACCCAGAGTGGCAGAAACAGAAAAATCTATCATGTAATTCAAAGCATCCTTCTTTCATTGGAAAGAGGGTGGAGAATATTTCTTTTGTTGAGCTTGCTTAATTCAAGAGGGAGAAAGAGAGTTGCAAATGAGAAATGTAAATCTAAGATGATATCCAACAACGTGCTTGGCTTTAATAATTGCTCAAATAAGAAAATCTCCATCCCCCTCCCCTCCACATATTCACACACACAATATTATTAGGATCCAGGTTTCAGTTAAATGTCACTGTGTTAAAGATCCTTCTCAAACCTATTTTATCCTAACTATATTACCTTATCTTACCCTACCTTACCCTATGCTACCTACACTATAATACCTTATCCTATCTTACCCTATACTATGCTATCCTACCCTACCCTATTTGATCCCATTTTATCCTACCCTACCCTATTCTACTTTATCCCATTATATCCTATCTTATCCTATCCTATCCTATCCTATCCTATCCTATCCTATCCATCATCTTATTCTAGCTTACCTACCTTACCCCACCTTATCCAACCTTATCCTACCTTACCTTATCTTACCTACCCTATCCTAGTGTATCCTATCCTACCCTATTCATGTATTTATTTCCTTTATCACTTTCATTACTGAAATTATCTTATTGTTTGATTTATATTTGGTTGATTAATATATTCTTTTCTCAGGTGATAATCTCCATAAGAGAAAGTTTTATTCTCCTCAGTGTCTCCAATACCTACCTCAGTGGCTCATAGTGGGAACTCAAGAAATAGTTCTGGAATGAGTGAAAGAATCCCCAAATTTTAGAAGTGTTGGTGGTCGGGGCGCCTGGGTGGCTCAGTGGGTTAGAAGTGTTGTTGGTCAGAGGTAATGGTGATAGGGCCATTACTTGCAAGAGGTAGCAGCTGGGGCAGAGATGGAACAGTAGTGGCAGGAAGTGGCAGCCTGCACAAGAGGGGTGGACATTCTGGTTTGCTGGAACCAGGACTTTGTGGTCATGATGATGGGTGGAGGGGCTTGGCAGCAGGCTCCTGCATGGCAGGCAGTAGACACTCTGCCTGGGACCCCCAGCGGGTCTCATTCAGAGGCTAGAAAAAACCTTAAACCACAAATGAAAAGCCTTGCCGCTAAATCCCTTAAGACCTCTAGCATTTTATATGTATTTATGTGTTTATGAATTAGACACTAGGCTAAATACCTGACCCATTATCTTGGTTAATGCTCCCGACAACTGCTTCTCATTGTGTTCCCATTTGACGAATGGCAAAACTGAGGTTCAGAGAGCTGACGTGACTTGTCCAGGCTAATGGGTGGTAGAGCTGGCATTGGAGACCAGTCAGCCTGACTTCAGATTCAATGCTTTTAAACCTATATTTGATAATTGCATATGAATTGTCTAGCTTTGATGGATAACAAATTTTTAGAACCATATAAAAATATTGGACTTCTTCATGGTTCTCTCTTGAGCCCATTTTTATTATTCTCACTTGGCACAGCTGACAGGAGATGACATCAGTCATTTCCTTGGAATCAGTCCCACGTGTTGAGCTCCAGATGTCTGTGTCCAGCTATCTGCTGCCATCTTCACCTGACTGACTTGTGGAAACTGCCACTCAGCCTGTCCATAACTGCATTCATCACTGCCTCCTCAAACCTTCTTTCTCTCATGTATTTCCTGTCTTAGTTAAATGACATGCTCATCCAGCCAGCTGCCCAGTGAGGGATTTGAAAATTAATTTCTAACTTCTTTCTTCCTCTCCTTGTCTTAAAATGTCTTCCTTCTTAGATTCCTCCTATGTATTGAGTCCATTCCAACTGACATTGCTTTAGTTTATTATTGAGTATTACAGCTGTTTTTCAGCGGGTCTTATTATCTCTGATATTGCCCCTCATAGATCTACCTTATTTCAACTTACTAGAGTGTTTTTGCGTTAATGCTAAAATGCACACCAGCTCCTAATATGCTTCTGTCATCAATTCCTACTGAGAATTCCTAGAGCCTATCAGCCCTTGGCAGGTATTTTCCATCTCATAGTTTTGAAAAATCTACCTTTATATTTTGCCTCTTCTCTCCTCCCTACATTTCTCTATTCCTTTCATGAATTTTCTTTAGCTTTTTCTTTATGCCAGGCTCTGAAACTAACGTTATGAAAAGGTTTACAATCGTATACGTTTTCTCATTTACTTCTCACAATACTGTTGACAAGCAGGCCAACTTCTCTCCATTTTCCAAATGAGGATATAGTCTTGGTCAAGGGCACTACCCAAACTCACAGAACAAGGGAGTGCCCTGACTCCTATGGGGTCCTTGGCATTCAAGTCCTGTCATTGCTCTGCTCTGTAGCACTGCTCTTTGAAGGCCAGTGCCTTTGCTACTTTGCGTTTGTTTGTGCCATTCCAAGTCCTCGTTATACATTGTCAATGCATACAGATCTTTGATTTGATGAATTCAGGACAATGGTATTAAATCAAGAGCTGGTGAGGACAGAAGCATACAGTGTATAAAGAGGAGTCTACCGGTTGCTGACACTAAGTATGTTCTGGGAATAAGTTTGTCTGTGTTTCTCAGTGAGAGAAGGACTTCCATTGTGCGGGTTATGTGGCTAAATGAAGAGCAGTGACCAGAGCTTCTCCTGTGGTTGTTGGTGACTTTGTTTCACTAGACTGTGAATACCACAAAATCAAACACTGCTTCTCATTTTTCTTTGTTTCTCTACTACCCAGAAGAGTCACAGTCCCTCAGTAGATAATAATCTAGTATATGGATCAATGCTTAGGAATTTAGAGATGCAAGGGAACTGAGTGAGCATCTTTCCAGACAAAGGTTCCCCAAATGCCAGCCACCCGTGCAGCAGATGCATACAATTGATCTATGGAACAAGTTGCACATGTTTTGTGACATTTGAATCTTGCCTGTGTTCTCATTTATCATTTATTGACTCTTTATTACTCATTTACTGTTACTACCATGCCTGATTTTACAGGTAAAGAAATTGAGGCTTAGCGTGATCAACATAGGTGCCTTGGCTTAAGAATTAGTGTCAGAGCTGAACTTGGAGATAAACACTCAGATCTCGGGTTCTGGGGTGTGTTATCCCTTCCTCCTTCTTCTGCTGGAGCCAAAGAGCCAAGCTGTAAGGAGACTGTGGATGAGGATGTAACCAGGTGCCTGCAGCCAGTCGTGAGGTGAATGCAAGAAGCCTGGTGGGGAAAACTTCAGCAGAGCTGCTAGGAGAGAAGGAGGGACCATGTTGGGGGCGGGGGGATTGGAGAAATCTCTTGGGAGCTGAGCTGGGGAGGATAACTGAGCCCAGCACAGGAGAAGAAGCCAGACCAATTTCTCTCAGAACTGAGCTGAGAACACTCACCATACATTTCAAGTCTACGTTTTGGAAGGAAAAGATATAATGCTCTCTTAAAAGTGTTCTCTCTTCCTTTCAAAAACGAAGGTCAGCACGGGAGAGAAGTAGCATCTGAGATGCTAATGAAAGAAAACCCAGATGACTTGCAGAAGCAATTTAAAGATTTGCCAGGATTTGTTTCGGCCCCTGTGGCTGTGCCTTCTACTTGCAATTCTTCCTCAGTGGTCTGGATGGGGAGATAAATACATTTTTTTAAAAGTCCAACATTCACGCACTTTCGAAAGTAGGGAAAGCGGAACCTGGGAGGTTTAAAATATTAATCATGTATCCAGGCTTGCCAGAGAAAAGAGGATGGCGTTCTGCAGGTACATGTAATGCAGAGAGAAAATCCCCTCCAGGAACGAGTGATATGGAGGTGGATTTCACCCATGTGTGCAGCAGACACAGACAGAAAGTTGATTTATACTTAATGCAGACCTAGATTCAAAGGCCCCTCCTTAAAGGGAAAGCAGCATGCCAGAGGCATCCCTTTAGGACACTCTGAGACCTCATTAGACTGTCATTAAACAGCCAACGAGGCTATGCTTTGGCAATAGGCTAAGTAAAGAGTCACAGATGAAAAGCTTTAGGAATGTTGGATTAGAAACCAAAGCATGAGCATTCAGAGGTAAGAGTTTAATGTCAGGATTCCCGAGTCCCTGCCCAGAGTCCAGTAGAGAGCATCATCATCAGAGCACATGGGGTATGACTTTACTCCTGTCTCTTCAGAGCCCTATAGTGGCTCAAGGAGGGGGACTTGTTAGGAGTTCTTTGTCTTATCAAGGAGCTCCCTGGCTCATCCACTGTTCATCCCCAGGCCTCCCTCTTAAGCCTGATCTATTTCCTGTGCTCATCTTGGTTTTCTTATCACCAGCCCTGGAAACTCAGTTTCTTCCTGATCTTCAAAATGGTCATTACTATGCAACAGTTTGCTTTCCAAATCAGCCAAATCAGCTCCCTGTTTTGGGGCTGCCAAGGATGAGAGTCCATAGGTTCTTTTTTGAGTTGAAGATTTCAGTGTCACTTCCTCCAAGGAGAGTTATAGACATAATAAGGCTCCTAACAGTAGGGCATTAACTAAAGTTCCAGAATTTTAGACTTCTTAAGAGTTTAGTTTTTGATCTTTAAATCCTGTCTTCATCCTGGGATATTCCTGGCAGTCCCAAAGACTTGACACTGTTTTTATTTCCCAAGTTGTACATGATCTTCTCCTACCTCCTCACTCCTGAAACTTATCTCATAATCTTTAAGCAAAATAAGCAGCTTGCTGTTCCTGACCTTGCACAAAGCCTGTTTCAAACCTCTATGCTCATATTTGCTTTAAATGTCTTTATCTAAAACCAAGCTTCTTCTTTTGAAGAAGCTTCCCATTCTTTCCTCCCGTTTTCCCATCCCCATGGAAGAATCCATAAGCACCTGTCATGAGTAAGCTCAAGGCATGTGCTTACCTCCACCTGAGGACAATTGCATTAGTCAGGGCTGGGACTTTAATTAACAGGACCTAACATGATGTCTAGTACCCAGTAAGTGCCTATTTTTAAAGAGTAAGTGGATCATGTCTTTGTGGAACTTTTAAGTTTTCTCATGATTGCAAAATGACTTAGTTTTGTCAGAATAGCACCGGACTTGGGCACTCAGGGTTGAGTGTCAGATCCACCATCTCCTGGCTGAATGACTGTAAGGATTTTCTTAAATTTTCTGAGTCTTAGTATGCTCATTTGTGAAGTGAAGAACATAACACCTACTTCACAATTAATGTATGTATGTATGTATATATGTATGTACATATGTATATATGTATGTGTGTATATATGTATGTACGTATATATGTATGTATGTATGTACGTATATATGTATGTATGTATGTATTTGCAGCAGAGCATCTTTCTCCCAATAAAAGCATATCCAGAGCAAATAGGGAGTAAATTTGAGAGGTTAGTCCTAGAAATGTTGCCTATTTGTGTAATTTCTGAGACCAGCCTTAAACTGCAGTTGAAATTTCAAAGAAGAAACTGTAGAGAGGTATGTGTTATTCCCAGAGGCTGGACAGTACTTGGCAAAATGACCTCCCAGCCTGGTGATCGTCATCATAGCACTGAATGTGCACTGTGAAAAATCAGAATCCTGATATGTCTGCATGCCAAGTGAGGGCAGAGAAGGGTACATGAGATGCCACTTCATTTGTAACAGGAATTAAGGTCTTTAGAGTCACAGGATGCTTGCATCACCACCCATTTTTGATCTTTAAACTGTTAGAATTGATTCAAACTTTACTCACTAGATTGTTGCACTTGCTCAGTTCCTTATTGAGACTCTCAGGGTCCTGTAAAGAGGATCGATTTTTTCCTTACGCAACATGCCTGATCACAGGTGCCCTAGGCTTTGGGTCTCAAGACCAGCTGTCTAGGCCATTCTTCTCCAAACCCCACTTCTTCATGGACACCATGTATAAAGAGATTTCCAATGGCAGTTTCCTACCACCTCTGTTTCCCTGAAAAAATTCTGAAATGGTTATACACACACTTACACACATGCACATACACACACCCCACATATATTCTTCATATTTCTGCCATTGTTATATGTAGTGTCAGATAATAATTAGGAAGACCCAGGAGCTGGTAACCAAAAAGGCTTTATCCTCTCCTTCCATTCTTCTCTGATATAAATACCTGCAGACCTATCCCTAACATCCTCATCAGAATGCTCAAGTAGGCATCTTGCCACAGTACAAAAGACACAAACGACAAAACCGAAAGCGCAAGTTAAGTTGTCAGGAGGCCATTTGTGCTCAATATTGATTAACAGTGAGAAATACCATTGACATAGGAAGATAGAAAGTTTGGGCCCACATTTCTAGTTCTTCCTTTCCTGAGCATATGTACATGAAAAGACAAGTCATAATCAGAACCTTGCTTAAAGTGAATGCAATCAGAGCCAAGGACACAAATTGGATTTGAGAGTGTAGTGATGTCATAAGATAGTCTGAGGTCTCTATCTTCCATTTGGAATGCTTTTGCCAAATTGGAATAAAAAAGAGTTCTCTTTTTCCCTTTCTTAAAAATCCATGATTTCATAAACCTCAGCTGGTAAGATCAAGGTCTCAGGAAATGAGGGGCTGGGGAAAACAATTCAAAAGTTTCACCAAATACATTTAAATTACAGAGTGAATAAGTATTCTAGAAGATATTCACTTACTTTAGCAAGCTAGATTCATGACGGTGAAACCTTGCTCCAATAAATGCACTTCTTCTGGAGGACTCTCTTCCTTGTTCAGAAAATATTGTTGGCAGCATGGTAATCCACAAGACTAAATATTTCATCAACTTTATGTTGTGCAGAGTATTACTCTCCCAACTCTTTAAATCAGCTTTTCCTGCTGTGATATTTATTGGCTTTTGCACTTGAGTTGTGTTTTTGCATTCATTATTTTCATAAGTCTCAGGACAGTGTCTGGTCATTTTACAAGTAGCAAATGTGTTGTGGGACCTTGGCTTTCTGTTGGATGGATTTTAGACCAGGTATTCTAGATAGACTTACTTGTGGAGTTAAGTTTGAGCAATGAAAGGAAGGAAAGCACCATGTAAAATTAGGGGGAAAGAATCCCAGGCTGAGAGGACAGACATTGTATAAGCAGCAAGAAGGCCAGGGGAGAGGGGACTGAATGAGGGAGAAATATGTAGGGGTTAAATAGTGTAGGGTCTCAGTAGCCATTTGAGGGATTTGGGGGATTTGTCTTCTACTTGATTGGCACCCATGACAGATTCCAGTGCACCAGATAAGTGGCATGACCTTGAGCAGAGCTTAGTTCTTTTTTTCTATGTTTCCAATGCTGATCAGTTTCCAATTTCCAAGAAAGTTTTTCTGTAAATACCTTAATGTCTTCATTGAGGCTAGCCCCAAACCTTCTGTTGTGGGGCTCACACTCTTTGGGATGTGACTTTGCATATTTTGTTTTAACTGGATTAACTTCTTGGTTTAACTCTTGGGAAGAAAATATTTCTGCCTCATTTTCTAGTTCTTGGGGAGCATATCATTATTACCTTCCTACCCATGTACCAAGAACATAATCATGCACACAGGTGCTTTAGGGATCCAGACCAATGACAACAGTAACAATAGCAACAAAAGATTTAAAAAGAATGCTGTTTGGAGCTCAGGTGTGTTGGGAAGGCTAAAAGCAGAAGTCAGACTGAAAACACTAAGGATTTTCAGAGAGGCAGAGTTAGAAATAAACACTTACGTCATTCCTTCCCTCCCCTGCATTGATGCAGTCCAGACTGTTGATGGCCCAGCATTTTGGATTTGTCTGGTTTCCTCATTAATTCTCCTCTCATTTCTGCTTTTATTATCTACAATGACAACTGCACACTATCCCTAGGCGGCCTCTAAAGCCATCTAACTGTCATTAGAGCAATAAAGACTCTCATCTTTCTGCACAGTAAACAAATTAAACTGCTCCTTGGTGTCTAAACCTCTTGATTAAAGCATCATTGTCTTATGATTACTTTTGAAAACCTACTCTGTGCTAAGGATGGGTTAGTTGCTTTACATACTGTTTCACTTAATCTTTACAATGACACTTTGAAGCTAAGAATCACTGGCTTGCTATACAGAACTGAAGACATAGAGTTTTGCCCCGAATAAAGTCAGTCAGTGGGTAGCCAACCCATAGGTCAGTGGACTTCTATGCCAGATTTTCATACCCAGGCACCCAATGCTCCATCCATGTTCCTGCTTCTCTGCAACTCTAGACTGTTCTTGGCATTTTCCCTCTCAATGTCTTTCCCTCCTCACTGATGTATGTACATGCTCACATTTGCTTTCTCTTCTCAGAGCTTGTCTTCAAAATCTTGAGAGTATCCAAAGTCTTCCCCCTTTTTCTCACTCTGACATTTAGAGTCCTAGACTGCCATTGCTGGTCGGGACATTAGAGACTATTTTCTCTGCAGGTTTCCAGTCTTGAATCCCCAGGTGCAGACTTAAAGCTAGTTTCAATAGTCAATAATCTCTACTTAAATCACAGTACTGTTGTTTGGTTTGTACTACTGAAATACAAAATTGGACAATTAGTACTTAATAAATACAATTTGTCTAGTAGAAAGTTTCACAAGATTGGGTTCATATTGGGGTAAGTGGGGAAGAAAGAATTCATTAAAAAAAGATTACTGGTAAAAATAAAATCTCAGAAATATCACCAATTTGTTGTTGTGTTATCTTTTATAGATGACTCAACAGATGTCCATTGGGAGGAAATGTGAATACCAACTAATCTTCACTGGTTTGGAAGAGATTTTAAAGCTTATGTTGTCCAACTATGATACATTTTTAGCAAGCCGTAGGCCAACCATTGGTGGGGTATTATTGCTACTCCGGGCATCCTCCTCCAATTTAATAGCACTGATTGCTAAAAGTTTGTTATTTTTGTAGTTTCTGCCCTTTAGTTCAAGTCTTCTGGAGCTCCACACAATGGCTCTCATCACTCTTCTAAGTCCTTCATCCATGGAGATATGGCAGTTGTAGACTCATTGCTAGATATGTTAGTGCCAGCAAAGTGATTGTGGACCCTTCCAGCTCCCCATTCAGACCGTGATCTGTAAGTCGATTGTTTACCTCAACAATGCCCATAAGGCCTTGGACGCTTTGTTTCTGCTTTGTTTTCCTACCTAAAATTAGAGGCCCTAAATTTTAAAGGCTCTAAAATTGCAGGTATACATAACTATCTGAACTTTTGCTTATTGCTCAGTACCCCTTCCTTCTAGAATGTTCTTTCTTATCTCCCCCCCACCCCGATTTGCTTCTTTTGGAAATCTTTTCATGACCTCCCCCCAGAGAAAAGCTAAATAAGGCCCTCTAATACCTGCTTGCTTCCAATCTTAGTGTTTCCTTGCCTGTAACATTCATTTGTAATTAAGCTTTATTTTTTTCCCCTCCTCACCAAGACTGTGGGTTCCAGGGGGTGATGTCCTAGTCTCTTAGCCTTAAAGCCTAGCACTTGATTGAAACTTGGAATAGATGCTTTGTGAAATGAGTAAATGAATGAATCAACAAAGGAATGAATGAATTCATACTATGGGCTCTTCCTGTGTCTTGTTAAGTGCATTCACCAACTCCTCAACTTACACTGAATTGTCTCTTCATCATGGCAATAGGTAGGTGGGGAGTTTAGGAGGAAGGCAGATGGAATGAGGGAAGAAGTAAGAGGGAAGAGTAACCAAGAAAGATAAACAGATCAGAATCAAAACTATTTTATGGGAGGAAACTGAGGTTCAGTGTACCTAAATCACACAGTGGAGAATGGAAATCTCCTTTCATGGCTTCTAGCTCTGTGCTTTTCCTCAGAAAAGGAATGGTGAGCATTGTTGAGTGCAGAAAGTACATTTTTAACATACAAAGGAAAACACACTGGCTCATTTTCAAAACAATAATTTCATTGTCAGGGTCAAGGGGTCATGGTTTGAAATTTTAAAAATTAGTTCTGATTTAAACCCAGCCTCTCACTTGGAGCAATGACTCAGGCTAATTTTGTGGGCGGCATGTTTTCCTTTGAGATTTCTCATCCGATCTGTTCCCTGTTCTCCTAGATTACATAAGGGTAAAATAAATTCCGTGACTGGATCCCAGCTCCTGGGGGACCAAAATAATCACTGTTCTGTTTTCCATGGGAGATGAAGATATATATTGGGATTTTAACATTTTTTTGAACATCTACTTTAAAAACAGGAGACATCCGCAGCAGGTGGGGCTTGCAAATGATATTTCTAATCAGATATTCATCCAGAAAGTAATTAACTTTAGGAAAGTGTCTTCCCTGTAAGGCCCCAGAGACTTGTAAAAAGATTTCCTCACTCTCGACTCTCTGAACACACTTTGTTTTTGCCTCCCCCTGTGTTCTAGAGTCCAAAGGGAAGATGAGAGGCAAGTCCAGCTGATAAGGACCTCATCACATTATGGTGTCTCAGGGCTGTGGGGCAAGAAATCTCTCTTTAACTTGTCCCTCTCCACCCCAGTCCCAGCACCCTCAAGATGGTGCTTTCTCATGTTTTATAAATTGCTGTGTGTTCTGCCAGTTTCTTCGGTTTCATCTGGCTCACTGCCTTGGCTTCTTTGTCACTCCTTTTAGGAAATCCAAGGGAGGAAAAACTAAGGATCTGTATTCTGAATTCAGATAGACATGAGTTCAAACCCTGGGTCTGCCACTTCTGAGCTGTGTTTTTGGGGCTGAGCTGAGACCAATGTTTCTGAGTCTCAGGTTCTCACCTCTGCCTGGTCTGTCACAGGACTATTGAGATGACTCACTGAAAAAGTCCCAAGAAAACACTCAGCTTGGTGCCTGCTTCCTAGAAGTTTCATAGCAGAGTATTTATATTCTGCCCTATCTACATTCTGTCTCTTTTTGGTAAAAGAAATTTGGATAGAGTTGGCTAGTGGATTAGCTTCCCAGGGCTGTTTACCGAAGTACCACAAAATGGGTGTCCTAAAACAGCAGAGATTGATTGTTTTAGAGTTCTAGGGGCCAGAAGTTCTAAATCAAGGTGTCACCAGGGCTGTGTTCCCTTTGGAATGTGTAAAGGAATCTTTCTTTGCCTCTTCCTAGCTTCTGATAGTTTGCCAACAATCACTAGTATCCCTCGGCTTGCAGCTGCATCTGCTCCAGTGCCTGCTTTGGTTGTCATGTGACTTTCTCCCTGTGGCTCTCTGTCCTCATGTGGCCATCTTCTTACAAGGACCCTAGTTGTATTGAAGAAGGGGTTCACCCTCCACTGATACAAACTCACAAAATGTAAGTTACATCTATAAAGACTCTGTTTCCAAATAAGGTCACATTCTAAAGTACTAAGTGGTTAGGACTTCAAAATATATTTTCAACATGAAGAGGTGGGGGGCGGTGAGGAACACAATTCAACCCATAACAAGTAAGTACTAAATTTTATGCTGATATATTCTAGTCTATTTAGTCAATATATCATATAGACTTCTGTTTAGCTTAGATTAGATTTTGCTATCTGAGAAGTCCAATTCTGGAAGAGCAGCCTTAGAACTAAAAGGAAATATGCTGTTTATTTTACTTCTTCTCTCTTTATGCCCCCTTTCTCCATCTCTCCCTTTATTCTAAGCCAGCCTGCCACCGTTCTTACCTTCTCTAACCCCTTATTTACTCTGTCCTCCTCCTCTTTCTAGAATAGTCGTGTGTCTGAATCATCTTGTTCTTCATAAAACAAAGGAAAAACTCCTCACTTTGGCATAAATTAACCTTCAGTACCTGATCCTTACTTACCTCTGGGGTGGCTGCCTGTCATAGTTTGTTCCAGACAGCCCCGCGTTTTAACACTGAAGTTACTGCATCTTGAGAAACTCCCTCAGTCCTGGACAAAACCAAGGCAGTTGTTCACTGTACTGTCTGTAAGAGGCTTAAGAGGCTTCTTAATATTTTGCAGGGACTTATGAGTTTTTGAGACAATTTATATCTCCCCAACCCCTCATGTGTCTTTTTTTTAAAATTTAGTTTCATTTTTTCAGTGTTTCAAGGTTCATTGTTTATAGTTTTAGATACTCTTTAGCTATTACAAATTTAATTCAGTCTTGCTAATTGCATATTACTTCATCATTAGTTGTTTACTTATAAAGTTCTCCTGCTAAGTGACATATTTCTTAAGAATTTTATTTTTTAATTTAAATTCAATTTAATTAACATATACTATATTATCAGTTTCAGAGATAGAATTTAGTGGTTCATCAGTTGCATATAACACCCAGTACCCATTTCATCAAATACCCTCCTTAATGCCCATAATCCAGTTACTACATCCCTGTACCCACCTCCCCTCCAATAACCCTCAGTTTGTTTCCAAGAATTTTAGATCCAGGTAAATCTGGGTTTGAATTTCAACTCTGCTGACCTTAGTATGCATATTTCATTAAGCATCTATTTTCCTCAAAAGCGTAAGGCACAGGAAATGATGTATCCTTTGGTTGTTGGGTTGTTGTGAGGGCAAATTAGCTATTATGAACAAACCACCCACAGAGTGTCTGATACACACTAGGTGTTGCATAAATGGTAGATGGTTTCACTGGGGGTATGTCTGTATATTCCAGAGTACCTGTGTTTAGTAAATGCTTTTGAAAGAAAGCTCAAGGCTACAGAATTAAAATCTCTTGAGCCATGATCTTTCTATCCTGCTATTTTCTCTCTCCGACTTAAAAATAAATCCATTCTTTCAGAGGTTAGCCTTACTAAGAATTTGGCTCACAGCCCTGTCAAGTAATGTAGAAAATGACAGATGTATTTCCTATGGACCTTTTACTACTGGAATTTTCCATGTGTCAATAATTTTCTACCCTCCAGTGATTTTGATCTGGTTGGAATCAGCAACTGATCCTTGAAAGGAAAACAGAAAACTGAAAAGACCTTGAACAATTTCTTGTTCTCCAGTTGTCAGGAACTCAAAACATAAACTCATTTAAAATTGGTGTGACATCATTGACTAAATGAGGAGTCATTTAAAGTCTGTTCCTTCATATCAACCCCCAAAGAAAAGAGTGGTGTTTCATTCAGCCTGATGGTGTTCAAGTTATGTGTACGAGAAAGAGTGAGGGTGTCTCTAATTCATGAGGGAACAGGGAAAATCCTGACTGTGGTCAAAAGGATATCACTAGCTCTTGGTTTTCTCTGAGATCCTTGTGGAATCTACTTTTTTTTTTTTTTTTTTCATCTAGTAGGTATTTGATGTCATGAAGAGATTAATAATTCACAGAGTCAGGGCAGTACTTTTCCACTGAGGGCTGTGTTCAGGGAAGAGCAGAAGTGCTGGCAAAAACCCGAGGGCTCCTGACAAGGTCAGATGTCTTCTGCTTCAGCAAGTGTTCTCAATCCTCAGTAACCTCTTCCTTGCTGTGGCTGACACAGAGAAAACAGGTATTTTTAAAGGATTTTTAGCTTTCTTGACTGAGGTTAAGATGAGTTCAATCAAATAGACCTCTAAGAGATGGCATGTCATCAACAGCAACAATAAAATGTAAATAAACTTTAAATTACCAGTCCGAAATAGTAGTAATTCAAGAGATGTTATGAAATTAGATGAGATTAATTGCTATAGGTGATGAGAGAGTTAATATCCAGGGGAATACTTCCCCTTCCCATCCAGGAGAAGATGAGGCATGATCTAGTATTACTATTATTACTAGTTCTTGGTTTAATTATTCCTATCTACCATTTTGTTGTTGTTGTTTTTAAGTTCTAGAAATTCTTCATTGAATGTGACATCTCTTTTGATCTTTACACTAATTCTGGGAGATAGATAACTTTATGCCTATTTTAGAAACAAGTAATCAGCTGGGTTTTTCTAAGGCCATCAAGATGGTAAAAGGTGTTTCATCCTAGGATAATTATTTCCAGACATTGCTTTTTACATGTGCTTATCACCTTCCAGTAATAATTAAAGATTAATGATTATGAAGAAGCTTCTTAATATTTTGCAGAGACTTATGAGTTTTTGAGACAATTTATATCTCCCCATCCCCTTACATGTCTTTTTTTTTAAAAAATTATTTTTTCAGTGTTCCAAGATTCATTTTTTATGCAGCACACCCAGTGCTCCATGTAATATGTTCCTTCCTTAATATCCACCCATCCCCCCTCCAAGTTCACCCATCCCCCAACTCCCCTCCCTTCTAAAGCCTTCAGTTTATTTCTCAGAGTCCACAGTCTCCCATGGTTATTCTCCCCCTCCACTTTCCCCCAATTCACTTTTCCTTTCCTTTTCCTAATGTCCCCATGTTATTCCTTATGTTCCACAAGTAAGTGAAACCGTATGATATTTG
Organism: Mustela putorius furo; assembly: GCF_011764305.1. Classification (NCBI taxonomy): domain Eukaryota; kingdom Metazoa; phylum Chordata; class Mammalia; order Carnivora; family Mustelidae; genus Mustela; species Mustela putorius. Next base: position 20,480,442 of record NW_025421273.1, read on the forward strand.
ATTTTCTCTGCTTGACTTATTTCACTCAGCATAATCTCCTCCAGTCCTGTCCATGTTGATACAAAAGTTGGGTATTCATCCTTTCTGATGGCTCAGTAATATTCCATTGTATATATGGACCATATCTTTTTTATCTATTCATCTGTTGAAGGGCATCTTGATTCTTTCCACAGTTTGGTGATTGGGGACATGAACAATGAGGTAGAGATGGCCCTTCTTTTCACTGTATCTGTATCTTTGTGGTCATAGTTACAATTGCAGGATCATACGGTAGCTCTATTTTTAATTTTTTGAGGAATCTCCACACTGTTTTCCAAAGTGGCTGCACCAACCTGAATTCCCACCAACAGTATAAGAGAGTTCTCCTTTCTCCACATCCTTTCCAACACTTGTTGTTTCTTGTATTGTTAATTTTGGCCATTCTAACTGGTGTAAGGTGGTATCTCAATGTGGTTTTAATTTGAATCTCCCTGATAGCTAATGATGAACATTTTTTCATGTGTCTCTTAGCCATATGTATGTCTTCATTGAGGAAGTGTCTGTTCATGTCTTTTGCCCATTTATTTACATGATTATCTGTTTTTTGAGTTTTGAATTTGAGGAGTTCTTTTTTTTTAATTAAAGATTTTTATTTATTTATTTGACAGACAGAGATCATAAATAGGCAGAGAGGAAGGCAGAGAGAGAGGGTGGGAAGCAGCCTCCCCGCTGAGCAGAGAGCCCTATGTGGGGCTCGATCCCAGGACCCTGGGATCGTGACCTGAGCCAAAAGCAGAGGCTTTAACCCACTGAGCCACCCAAGCACCCCAAGGAGTTCTTAATAGATCTTTGATATCAGCCCTTTGTCCATAGTGTTATTTGTGAATATCTTCTCCCATTCCATGGGTTGCCTCTTTGTTTTCTTGACTGTTTCCTTTGCTGTGCAGAAGCTTTGTACCTTGATGGAGTCCCAAAAGTTCATTTTTGCTTTTGTTTCCTTTGCCTTTGGAGACATATCTTGAAAGAAGTTGCTGTGGCCAATGTCGAAGAGACCACTGCCCCCTTATGTGTCATAATAGTCCTGTGCTTGAACAGTTTGGGAATTACTATCTGTACCTGATGAATAGAAAACTTGAACTGGTGGGAGCTTATGTGATTCCCAAAGTCACTAGCCAGTTGGCTTGTGGCTGGTTTCATGACTTGTGCTTTAGAAGATAAAGGGTCTCACACCAATGGCAGCTGCCATTTTTTATTCTGATCTGAGTCAAAGGAAATGAGGCTGAAAACTGGTTTGAATATTATATTCTACCTTCACTATCTTTAAAAGACTTTTGTCAAGTCTACATGGCTTCCTGACAGCAAGGTTCTACCTTACCGGACTTCCAATGGCAGTGATGAGATCTGCCGTCTTTTGTTCTTGCCCATTTTCAAACTCTGGCTGTACAGCATCCTTACAATTCTGTGATCTTCCCAATAACTTTTTAATTGGCCAGAGTCTGGTTCTGTCGCTCTTTATAGCTGAAAATGCTGACTGGGACAGTATTCCACCAATGCTGTGTACAAAGCAACTTCATAGTGTTGCTACATATTCTGTCTTCAAGTAACCATAGTTCTGGCTCACTCCTTTTTAAAGCCATATATTGTTAAAGTATAACCCATAATTTCTAGCCTTTTGCTAACCCATTATTTCAACAATACTTTGCTTAACTACTTCATGCAATTAATAAAGATGGTTGTTGTAGCTCCCTAAAGAGCTGGTTTTAGATTTGCTTCACAGAAGGGAAAGGAGCATAATGAATATGAAGAAGGAAAGGGAGAGGTCTAGGAGAGATTTTGACTGGTTGAAGTTCCTTATTCAATGCACTTAATTTTTCTCCCTGCAATCTTCTCCACTTTCAATCCTTGTCTTTCTCTTTATCTTTCTATTCCCACTCTTTTGTCCTCTCTCCAAGCATAAGACAAGGGGTATTTGAGGGATATTTGGCTCTACTGAAATCTAAACATCGATTTGAGTCCCTTTTGTCCTGAGCTTGCTCTGTGATGTTTATCATGCTAACATAAACATCACCTCATTTAATCTCCTCAAGCAGTTTGGAAAGAGACATTGTGATGTCTCTATTATGAGAAGAAAAAAAGGGAGAGAAATTAAATTTGGAGCATGTTAGGACTTGCTCAGGGCAGGATGTATCCTAAATATCTTTCCCATGAGTTTGCAAATACCAGTTGAAAGTCAGTACAAGTCAGATAGTCAGAACAATAGACTAGGAAACAAACAGCTTTTTGGAGCCCTTACTCTGTTAACAACTGTGTGTATCATGGACAAGTTATTCAAATCCTTTCTTAGACAACACCATGGGAGTGTGGGAATGTGAAGGTTGGACACTCAGTGGAAGATAAAAAGAATTCAGGCACTTCACTTATCAGGCACTTCACTTAGAATGTTTTCTTTTGCCCCACATTCAATTTGCTCCCCCACAGCATGCCTCCTGTGATATCTTTGGGAGGGATGAGATCTAGCTTTCTTTCCCAGCATGTGAAGATGCCTGGGTCCCAGATGGCTTTTGCCACCAGCCATATGGCTTCTGTATATTGGAAAGATGTGCCACTAGAGCTCCTAGTTCTCTTTTTTATGAAAGCTCAAGTTACCCAGGACTGTTCCTGACCACATTTCTTCATACAGAAAGTTGGAGTACTCATAACAAAGTTGGTTGGGGCTAGCTAGAATATGGCATTTTTAGAATGGTGAATCTCAATTTTACCTTAAGCATCAAGTCCAAGGAGTTAAGGGTCACACCTCTGTCCCAGGAGAATCATTCACCAGATTATAGGACTTTTAGAGAGATAAAGTGAGTCTCTATGATGTCAGATAATGTTGGGGTAAATTCTTGGTTCCACTACTTACACATTGATGTACTTGGCCAGCTTACTTACCCACCTTGTGCCTCAGTTTCTTCTTCTAAACTGAGGACAATATTTTAAGACCTTGGGTGGTTATGAAGATTACACAAGAAGATTCCTGTAAAAGAATTATCTCTGTCTGACACAGAGTAACCGTTCACTAAATATTCACTGCTAATGTGCTCAGTGCCTAAGACACAACAGTTGATGATAAATAGCTATCCTACTTCTCACTGTTTGGTATTTGTTCTGTCATTGCTTAAAATGACATAATACATGGCTCAAGTGCCATGATGACTTTTATTTTAAATTTGGCAAATCCATGCACCTGAAACAAGCTTCTTTATTAAGGGAACTGATTGGCAGAGATAAGAATTTTATATGCTATTTTCACACACAAAAAATTAAGTCTACCATTGGGTTTCCCAAGTAATAAATATTGAGAAGTAGGCAGATTTTCTCCCTTTACTTTTCAAGTAGAATTGTCATATGTTGTCAATGTAGCGAGAGTGAGAAGAAGGTACAGGAGAAGGTAAGATGTTTAAGAGACACTTTGCTGTGTATCAAAAGATGAATTTTACCACCCATTTTAAAACACATCATCTTCTTGTGTGGAAGTTGGGTTTCCCTGGCTAACCTATAAGTTATATTAAGGTACCAACTATGATTGAATTTTCTTTGTGTTTCTTATGTGTACATGGGCACCATGTAAAGTATCCCTCTACTCTAGCTATACTTTGCAGTTCTTCCCAGTTCATGTCTGTGTACCTTTGTTTTCTCTGCTGGGAAACAGTTCCCAAGCTTGTCTGGCTGTATAGCTCATTTCTCAAGACTCACTTTAAATGTTACCTCCTCTGGAAGGGGGCTGCTTGTGTCCAAGGAAAGCTAGTTAAGTTTGTCTTCTTGGCATTTTTTGGACGGGAAGTGGAACTGTTCACTGTCATATCAGCCAGAGAACAAAGTGCTCAGATCATTCTGACATAGTGAGCACAAACAACTTCATCATACTTTCAAACAAATTGGATATTTTTAAGGTATTCACTTGGTCAAATCATCTTGATCCTAAAGATGTTTAACTCTTGGTGTCTTGGGTTACCTGTTACAAGAAAAAGAAAACTATGTGGCTTTAGAGGGAGGGGAACCAGGATTTGGCTCTTGGTTCTCACTACTTATAAGCTGTGGGTACACTGAATCTCAATTGAATATAATGAAAGCTACCTTGAAGTTCTGATATATGATTGACTAAGATAATGCAGGTCAAGTATCAAGCATATTTCTGGGATCTAGAAGACACTCAATGATAGTAGTTATCATAAGGTTGTCTGTCCTTGTAGAACATTCTAGTGACCCTTTCTAAGACACTGCAGTTTAGTTCTCATGATTCACATATAAAACATCTTTTTACTACACGATTCTAAGCATAGTTTATTAAACAATTAGTCTACTTGCACATGCTACTCCATCTTTCTGGAAATAATAACTGTTGCTAACTAGAAGGATTACATTTCTGGACAATGTTGTGGTTGGTAAATATTATTACTAGTTTAATCAAGATTAAAAAATATAAGTTTAAGAGATAAACAATAAATAAAGATGGCATTACATGTATTTTAAAAGTGAGTGAACCTTAGAGAGGACATCTAACTCCAAAACACAATAAACACAATTGATCTGTCAAGATTAAAATCTTTCTATTCCCCCTACAGACACTGCTTTATTGCAATCAAATTGGTGAGGAAACAGAGGTAACAAGACCAACTGTAAGGTCCATTGTGTATTACATTTTCTCCATGACATCCATTAAGAGCAGATTGGATGAACAGTTTGAATGACTCCTTACCATTATTTTTGTTATGAATTCTCCAGTAAATCAGTGTTGGGTTGGTTTTTATTTTGTTAGTACCATGACAGGGACAATCATACTTTAGGAAGATACATGTGAGGTATAAGGGCAGAATAAAAATGTAGCATGCTCTATCTTTGTTTTATTTGGACTAATGCTAGACTTAAAGAAATATTGCAAAAATAGTGCAAAAGTTTCCTTATATGCCTGACCTCACTTTCCCCAATTTTGACAATGTTAACATCCTAGATAATTAAGTGGGCTTATCAAAACCATGGAGGACATGGGAAGATGGAGAGGAGAAGTGAGTTGGGGGAAATTGGAGGGGGAGATGAACCATGGGAGATGGTGAACTCTGAGAAACAAACTGGGGCTTATGGAGGGGGGGCAGTGGGAGGTTGGGTGAGCTTGGTGGTGGGTATTATGGAAGGCACGTGTTGCATGGAACACTGGGTGTAGTACATAAACAACGAATTCTGGAACACTGAAAAGAAATTTTAAAAAATAAATAAACATTTTAAAAAACCCAGGGAATTCACATTGTGTTATATTATGAACTGATGTACAAACTTTTTTCAAAATTCAACAAGTTTTCATTAGTGTTCTTTTTCTCCTTTATGATGCAATTCAAGATCCCATGTGCATTTGTCTCCTATTAGATGTCCTTAGCTGCCTCCCCTCTGTGACAGTTCCCTCAGTTTTTTTCTCACCGTTTATGATTTTGGCACTTCTGAAGAGCACGGATTGATTATTTGGAGACTATCCTTTAATTTGGATTTGTGCCAAGAATGGATTTGTTTTCTTATAAATGTTTATGCTTTTTTGCCAAGAATTATGAAAAAAAATGCTGTAGTGTCGTCTGTATATCTTATCAAAGGCTTCAAGACGTCAGTGTCTTATAGCTAGTCATGTTTACCTTGATCTTTTGGTTAAGTTAACATCTGTCAACTTTCTTCATTGTAAAATTATCTTTTCCTTTGTTCTTGACAAATATTTGGGTGAAATGTTCTGAGATTATGAGAATTGTGATTTTCCTCAAACTCTTGCCCAAAAAACCCAAAAAACAAAACAAAACAAAAACAAAAACAAAAAAAACCCCAAAACATCTGCAATGCTATTTACTGTGGTGTTTGCTTAGTGGTGATCCTAGACTTCCTTCTATTCTCCATTTATTAATTGGAATTCTTCATGGAAGAGCTATCTCTTATTGATTGATTGATTGATTATATCAATAGAGCTCACGGCTATTTATGCAATTCTGTGGGTTAAAATTACCATTGTTATCTTATAAAGAGAAGCACTCTCTTCACAGTTGCCCTGGTGGTATTGAAAGGAGCTCAGGAAAGGATGATCAGCAGTCTAGGCTAAGCAGAGCCTTCTCTTTCATTATGAATTGAAATATCTATATCAGCATATTTGGGTTGGCTTGTGGATACTGAAATAGAGCACAGAACGTAAGAATATGAGAGACAGAGACCGAAGCAGAGAGAGAGAGACAGAGAAAGAACACCAAAGGGTTACATGGAAACTGGAAGGAAGGTAAACAGAGTCACTCCATCTAGAATTGCCTACTGAGTTGAAATATGCATCAGAGACACTTTATGCTATCCTGGAGTAGGGAGGACCAGGAATTACCAATATATCCTGAAAAAAGAGTGCGTAGACCTTCAGCAAAAAATACATAGTATAAAATAATGACCGATACTTGGAGGTTCTTTGGGATGAATTTTATCTCTGGGCAAATAGCCCTTCGGTAGATTTTGTCCTTTCAGAATATGTGGGACAAAGGGCTGGCCCAAGACATTACCTGAATCTCTTGTGGAATTATAGAAGAGGGAGGGATTAAAGAAAACAAAAGACATGAAATGATTTGGAAAGACTCAGATATGTGGAGCAATGGCAGGAGAGGTTTATTCAATGCAAACACTGGACTGGAGACCAGAAATTCAAGCTCTGGTCTTAACTTTGTATCACAGGGCTTAGTTCCCTTGTTTGAAAATGTCACTATTACATTTGATGGTCTCTGAAATCCCTCCCTTTATCTTTCTGGCATGGTGTTATTCTTTCTAATTTGTTGATTTAATGTTGGTAAAGTAGGTGGGTTGTATTAAATTATGAGGAATTCCTAGAGAGTTTAAAGCATTTTAGTCCTAGAGTCTATGAACAGAGATGGGCTGCAAAGAGGACCAGGACGAGCTGCAGGATTTGCCATGCTTAGAAAGGCTCTGGGAATTCCTGAAGACAAATGCATGAAGCCATTCTGTACTTGACGTTTCTGTGAAATTGTTCGCCTTCAGTTGCTGTTGGGCACATATGCTACAGAGCTTGGTTTCAAGCCTAGCATATGGCAGCTTTGGAATAAAGTTCAGATTCTTGTTAATATCCTTGGCTCATTTGTCTTCCCAGTTCTAGTAAATGACAGAAGAAAGAGTAGAATGCTATTCTAGTTAGGGGCATTACATCAGTGAAGTTTGCTCTTCACCTACAGAGGGGTTGGGTTGATGTTTAGCATTCAGAAACTTCATCAGGTTATTTCCTTTTCTTTCTTTATATATGTCTGTCTTTGTATCTTCCTTTGTGCCCTTCTTTCTTTCATTTTGTCTTCCTTTCTTGTGTCCTTCCTTCCTCTGTCCCTCTGTTGCTCCCTCCTTCCTTCCCTTTCCCTTCCTTTTGTTTTGTTTTGGCTAATGAGTTCCTTGGGGGGGTAATCTGTGACTGCTAGATGAAGAGTTTTCTAAGACCAATTTCTTTTACTGGCAAGTCTTGAAAGGAAGAGAGGCCACAGGTAATGGGACTTTCTCTGTAGCCAGGCCAGAACTTATTATCCACTGAGGGATGGCCCCTCCTGCTCATACCATCCAGGAAAAGGAGAGAACAAATTTATTTCCCTCAGCAGAGCCCAAGTTCTCTGAAATTTCCATTTGTGAATTCTTCTGTATACCAATTAAAGTTGGAACTTACCTGACAGTCCTTTAGGCTCAGAGACTTTCTGGAGTGCTCTCAAAGGTGAACAAGATTATTAGTGGTGCCCCAAAGCCACTGAGGTTGATGGGTGGGTCCCTCAGACCCCAGTCCCACTTGGTCAAGATGGCAGGTTAGTTAAGAGCATGGATGGCAGAGCTGGGTTTGATGGGTGTGCTTCTGATTATTAGCTATGAGATCTAGGGCAAGCTACTCAACCTCTCTGTGCCCTAGTTACTCATCTATAAAATGGGAATAAAATAATAATAATAATGTTTACTTCATAGGATTGTGTAGGAATTAAATGAGCTCATATACTTAAAGCACTTACAACAGCGGAGATCATATGTCAAGTGCTATGGAACACTTTTCTGTTATTATTAATAGGTTTACATCATCATTGCCACGGAAATTCTACACACATCAGCTGATGAGAAGATTTAACTGTTAAGGAAATACTTTGCACATTCTTACACATCCTCCTTTTCTTATTTTGTTAATCTTATACAGTGCTAAGAAACCCTGTAATGTAGTCAGCTAAATTCTTTTTTTAAAGTTTTTAAATGAAAAATTTTATTTACTTTTTAAAAATTGAATTGTATTTTCTCAGTGTTCCAAGATTCATTGTTTATGTACCACACCCAATGCTTCATGCAATAAGTGCCCTCCTTAATACCCACCACCAGGCTCACCCAACCCCCACTTTCCTCCCCTCCAAACCCCTCAGTTTATTTTCTCAGAGTCCACAGTCTCTCATGGTTCATGAGAACTCTCATGGTTCATGGTTCAATTTCTTCCAACTCCCTTCTCCTCTCCTTCTCCCAATGTCCTCCATGATATTCCTTATGCTCCATAAGTAAATGAAACCATGTAGTCAGCCAAATTCTGCTTGAACATGCCTGGTGATAAAGAGCGATTTCTTCAACTTGTATGGCCACCCGCTTTGTTGGTAATAAGCCCTTGCTAATGAGCTAAAATCTATTTCCTTGTAGCTTCAACCACCGAGCCCTTTTCCTCCATTCTGGAATCATGCGGAATTAATCTCTTTTACTTCCCTATGACAGCTAGTCTTTCACGTGGCCCAAGAATGAGCTCAACATCATTGATAGGATCCAGTCTCCTTGCTTACATGCTTCCAGTGGGAATGAGCTCACTACCTCCTGAGACAGCTTGTCTAGCTGTCGATGTAGGGGCCAAGGCAGCCTGCCCAAAATATGTCACTTTGGCATATTGATTATTTTAAATAAAGTTACTTAAGAGACAGTCTGTGCAAGAAGGACACTCAGGCCCTTTGTCCCTCTCAAAGAAGGAAATAAATCTCCCTTGTGAAAGGGGCCCTCCCTATACTGGGAGGTATAGAGAATTCTCATCACCAGAGGTGGGAAATTTAGAGCCTAGAAGGCAGTACAAACAACTCTTGTTACTTTTTACTAATTTACTCCCCAAGCCCAAGTTCTGCTTGGAGTTCCTTACTAATTGAAGCTCCCAAAGTTAAGTTTTCTTTCTCCTGTCAATTCCTCCAAGATTCATTGTCTCTTTGTTTAAAAAGTATAAAAACTGCCTGCCTTGGTCATTTCTTTAGGTCTCAATTTCATTATTGGGTCTCTGTGCACATGTAAATAGACCTTTTTTTTTTTTTTCCCTCTGCTAATCTGTCTCATGTCAATGTAATTCTTAGTCCAGTAGAAGAAACTTGGATGGAGGAAAATTTCCTCCTCTCCTTCACAGATCATCTCTGTTGATTAGGAATTTCTCCTACAGCCAAATTGACTGGCCTCTCCTTGTCCTTGCACTCACTGGCTCCCCTAGAGTTGCTTAGGATTCTACTTTCCCTTCTCTAAATGGGCTTCATGACAATAAAAGAGAAGCATTCCTCCTGTCTTCTCTAGGTCAATGGTTCTTTCAACTGCTCCTTCTATGAAGAATTTATCCAGGATTCATCAGTGAATCTCTCCAAATAAATCCAAAATAATGCAGTGACAGTTTCTCTGGCTCATTCCCAGCCTTGCACTCCTGGAGCCCTCCAGAGTTTTATGTAACACAAGTTCTTTAGCTTTTCCTTAATCCTTCACCTGCTCTGGTTCTCTCTTGTCAGTGTCCATTGTGGAAAACCAATGAGGGTCACACCTCCTTCTGCTATAGCTGAGTACAGAACACTGTTGTCTTGGCAAAGGTTTCTTCTTTTGCAGAAACTGCTAGCATTGTGGGGGCTATGAGGCATTTGTTCCTGCCTTGGGACATCAAAGCACTTTGAACCCCTTGTGGAGGTGCCACTTGGCCACATCTCCTACCCTAGACACCAAAACAATGATGCTGTGTCTCCAGGTTAAATGGTGGTGAACTCCCTCTTTTCATGGCTGACAAACACCCATGGGACTGGGGGACCAATAAATACATAGGACACTCCTTCCTGCCCCTGCTCCTCACAAATGTATATGCAAAACTATTTTCCTTGTTTTGTTCATAGGGATTGCTTCTTGCTGCCCCACCCATCTGCTCATAAAAATCTGACCCAGTCTGAGCTCCAAGTGGGACCCCTAAACCATAGTGCAAGCTGTCCAGGTCTGTCACCATCACATTTTCTTACCTTTGCTTAAACAAAGAATTGATTCACATTATTCAAATAATACAAATATAGATATTGGGTCCAACCTGCAGTAGTGACAAGAAGTATTCCGGAAGAGAACTTGAGTGGGGATAGGCAGAGGTTGGGGTTTGACCTGGTGAGAATTCATATGAGCAGAGGTAATAAACTGCAAACTCTGGGTCTAGGATTCTAGTACACATGTTTATGTAATATGCTTGGTATACTCTTTGGGGATATATGGACAAAACATAATGTGATTGCTTTGGGGAATAATTAAAATAATTAAGTTTAAATTACAACCATTGACTTGCAAGGCTATTTTCTAACAGTGATATACTCTAATACAAACAAGAAAAAATCAATACTATTTACATAGTGCAATCCTATTCAAATTACTATACATAGTTAGGATTCACATCTTGCCAAGGCTGACAGTAATTGTTTATTTGTCTGTAATAGTGAAGTTGCAACCAGACAATATAAAAATAAAATTAAAGCCTTTGTTTTATTATTTATCATTTTCAATTGCATTCATTTTTTTTCTGTAATTGGATTAGGTGCAGGTTCTAAACCTTAGCCCTTTAAAACAAGTTCTGAAATTGTATATAATTTTAAGTTTTCATCCTTAGACACAATTATCTTTTATATGTGAGATTTCTCTTCAAACCCTTTCATTTGTTCATCTACTCATAGAGAAAAACATATGAAACATATAATATGTGCAAAGCAATAATATTAGCTGCAATATGGAATATAAAAAATGAATATGATATCATCCTTGCCCTCAAAGAATAGCTGGATAACTAGTAGAGAAGCTCCCTTATGCTTTAATCTCACAGAGAGTATAATTTGTAGTAAGATGATGGCACAAACTAGGTATGGTGAGCAAAGAGTAAGGGGTCACAATCTTTTAACTGGGATATAGGAGGCTTCAACAGAAGATACTCCATAGTAGAAAAACCTTGGGGAAGAGTCTTCAAGGAATAAAATAAGATAGAATCTAAGATCTGGAAGACTGAGAGTCCAGCACACATTGAGAACATACAAATGTGTTGCTGCTGCTGAAGAATGTAGTACCTAGGAAGGGTTGGGTTGACCATGCAGCTTTTCAAGAATTGCAAAAGGCATTTGGAGGTCAGCTTTCAAGATTTTGTCTCCTGCTCTTACCCAGCGAGGGGACTCTGAGGAGTCTAAAGCATAGGAATAACATGATCAGAGCTCAGCTTCCGCATTCTCCTTTTGCATCTTTGGTTTTGTGATATTCATCCCAATCAAATCCATCCAGAACCACCTGATGTCATAGATCTTCTAGACCTCTCATTTTGTGATGATCAAACTAAGGCACAGAGAGACCAAGTAGTTCAATTAATAACACTTTGACTTAAGGATGCGTGCTTTGGAGAGACCCTTGCCTTCTCTTCAGGAGCATTTAGGTCTGTTTGGTTAAATTGGGAAGAGGAAGAAAGAGAAAAAAAAAACACCTGCAAGGCCTTTGTCACCTGAAGAATATTCCATGGAGAATGTATGTATACTCTCATTTGGTCCTCGCATAACATTGATGTGAATGGGCTTCCCTTGGTTGTGAGGCCAAGGGGCTCTCAGGCTTGTGTTGGAGGGGAAGAAAAGGGGAAGCCAGAACAGGACGGAGGAAAAACAAATGATTAGATTTCCTTGTGAACTTGATCTTATGATAAAACATTTGCACATACTTTTTGTGCAGTTTTCATAGCTTTAGGAGATTGATGTCATGCTTACTATTTCTATTGATGAAGGAACTGAGGATTAGGATAGTTATATAACTTATAGTGCACATAATTATTGAAAACTTACTTTTCAAAGGACTTTTTGGATCTAACCCAATCTGTCTTCACAACAGCTTTATAGAAGGGTACATTATGGATAAAGAAATGGGCAGAAGAATCCAGGAAACTTGACAAATGTGAATAGCTAGTAAATGGGTGATCTGGGAGTTAAGTCCAAATAATCCAGTTCTTTCGTAAACTTTCCTCATCATGGCACCATATTTGGCATCGATTTACCAGAGGGCACAATTATTATATGGTGCAACATTCCAAGTCTCAAGTTTCTGCACCTTCCACTATTCCATGAGGCTCAAAACATTTTCCAGTAATTCAGCTGAAAACACTTATTGACTTCCTGGCTTATACCAGACTTTATGGTAGGTGTTGGAAATATACCAACACACCCATGCATTTGCACAAGCTTGAGTGCACATACAAATACACACACACACTTACGTACCCTGTCTAATGTGAAGCCATCGGTAAACTGGTCAGAAAAAGATCCTTTGGGGTTTATAGTGTCCTTATAATTCTATCTACTTTGGCACTAACTCAGAAGCACATTTAAAAATGTATTTACCTTATATATTTAAAGTATCTATTTAATAACATCTGTAATAATTAATACCAAATTTATTATTCATCTATTGTTACATTAAAAAAACCCCAAAACCTAGTGGTCCACGCATTAAAACAAAGACTCATTTTCTGCTCACAAATTTGGTGGCTCTGCAATTTTTTCTGGGCTCATAATGGTGGATCTTCTGGTCTGACTTGAGGCCACTCATAAGATAACAGTCCTCTGGACACTTGATTTATGTCAGGTGGTCTAAGGCCTCAAATATCTAGCCATTGATATTGACTTTAGTTAGACTAACACAGAGGAGGAAGAGTGAGATGCGGAGAAGACAGTGGAACCCATAAATCATCTCTACATCTGACCACAAAGAGTTTCAAAAGTAATTGTCTTTCAAATTTTACACAAGCTCCTATTTTGGCCAGTTCTAACACTACTTCATAAAGAAGGTGATTTGAGGAAAAAAAAAAATCTAGCTTATTTGATGGAGTAAAATGAAGCACAGTCCACCTCTTATCAATGTGGCATCCATACAACCCCCCTTTTTATTTTTTTAATTTTTTTTTAAATTATTTTTTATTATGTTATGTTAGTCACCATACTGTATATCATTAGTTTTTGATGCAATGTTCCAAGATTCATTGTTTACATATAAAAACCAGCGCTCCATTCAATATGTGCCTTCTTTAATACCCATCACTGGGCTAACCCTTCTCCCTACCTGCCTCCCCTCTAAAACCCTCAGTTTGTTTCTTGGAGCCCACAGTCTCTCGTAGTTTACCTCCCCCTCTGATTTCCCTTGCTTCATTTTTACCTTCCTTCTTCTAATGTCCTCCATGCTATTCCTTATGTTCCACAAGTAAGTAAAAACATACGATAATTGACTTTCTCAGCTTGAGTTATTTCAATCAGCATAATCTCTTCCAGTCCCATCCATGTTGATGTAAAAGTTGGGTATTCATCCTTTCTGATGGCTGAGTAATACTCCATTGTATATATGGACCACATCTTCTTTATTCATTTGTCTGCTGAGGGGCATCTTGACTCTTTCCACAATTTGGCTATTGTGGTCATTGCTGCTATGAACATTGGGGTGTATATGGGCTTTCTTTTCACTACATCTGTATTTTTGGGATAAATACCCAGCAGTGCAATTGCCAGGTCATAGGGTAGCTCTACTTTTAAATTTTTGAGAAATCTCCACACTGTTTTCCAAAGTGACTGTACCAACTTGCATTCCCACTAACAGTGTAAGAGGGCTTCCCTTTCTCCACATCCTCTCCAATATTTGTTGTTTCTTGCCTTGCTGATTTTTGCTATTCTACCTGGTGTAAGGTGGTATCTCAATGTGGTTTTGATTTAAATTTCCCTGATGGGTGTTGATGAGGAATACCTTTTCATGTGTCTGTTAGCCACTTGGATGTCATCTTTGAAGAAGTGTCTACTCATGTCTTCTGCCTATTTCTTTTTCAATTTTTTCCCCATCTTATTTTATTTTATCCCTTTTCAATGTTCTAAAATTCATTGTTTATGCATCATCCCCAGTGCTCCATGAAATATGCGCCCTCCATAATACCCACTACCAGGCTCACCCAACCCTCCACCCCCTCCCCTCCAAAACCTTCAGTTTGTTTCTCAGAGTCCATAGTCTCTCATGGTTCATCTCCCCTATTTCCCCCAACTCACTTATCCTTTCCATCTCCCAGTGTCCTCCGTGTTATTCCTTATGCTCCACAAGTAAATGAAACCATATGATACTTGATTCTCTCTGCTTGAGTTACTATTTTTTTTAAGATTTTTATTTATTTATCAGAGAGAGAGGGGAGAGAGCGAGCACAGGCAGACAGAATGGCAGGCAGAGGCAGAGGGAGAAGCAGGCTCCCCGCTGAGCAAGGAGCCTGATGTGGGACTCGATCCCAGGATGCTGGGATCATGACCTGAGCTGAAGGCAGCTGCTTAACCAACTGAGCCACTCCGGCGTCCCCTCTGCTTGAATTATTTATCTTAATCTCTAGCATAATCTTTTCCAGTCCTGTCCATGTTGATATAAAAATTGGGTATTCATCTTTTCTGATGGAGGCATAATACTCCATTGTATATAGAGGACCATATCTTCTTTATCAATTCTCCCATTGAAGGGCATCTTGGTTCTTTCCACGGTTTGGCAACTGTGGCCATTGCTTCTATGAACATTGGGATAGAGATGGCCCGTCTTTTCACTACATCTCTATCTTTGGGGTAAGTACCCAGTAGGGCAATTGCAGGGTCATAGGGAAGTTCTATTTTTAATTTCTTAAGGAGTCTCCACACTGTTTTCCAAAGTGGCTGCACCAACTTGCATCCCCACCAGCAGTGTAAGAGGGTTCTCCTTTCTCCACATCCTCTCCAACACTTGTTGTTTCCTGCCGTGTTAATCTTTGTCTTTCTAACTGGTGTAAGGTGGTATCTTAATGTGGTTTTGATTTGACTCTCCCTGATGGCTAATGATGATGAACATTTTTTCATGTGTCTGTTAGCCATTTTTATGTCTTCTTTGGAGAAGTGTCTGCTCATGTCTTCTGCCCATTTATTGACATGATTATCTGTTTTTTGTGTGTTGAGTTTGAGGAGTTCTTTATAGATCTTGGATATCAGCACTTTGTCTGTAGTGTTATTTGCAAATATCTTCTCCCATTCCATGGGTTGCTTCTTTGTTTTGTTGACTGTTTTCTTTACTGTGCAGAAGCTTTTGATCTTGATGAAGTCCCAAAAGTTCATTTTCACTTTTCTTTGCCTTTGGAGACGTGTCTTGAAAGAAGTTGCTGTGCCAATGTCAAAGAGGTTACTGCCTATGTTCTTCTCTAGGATTTTGATGGATTCCTGTCTCACATTGAGGTCTTTCATTCGTTTTGAGTTTATCTTTGTGTATGGTGTAAGAGAATGATCGAGTTTCATTCTTCTGTATATAGCTGTCCAAATTTCCCAGCACTATTTATTGAAGAGACTGTCTTTTTTCCATTGGATATTTTTTCCTTGCCTTGTAAAAGATTATTTGACCATAGAGTTGAGTACATATCTGGGTTCTCTACTCTGTTCTATTGGTCTGTGTGTCTGTTTTTGTGCCAGTACCATACTGTCTGGGTGATCACAGCTTTGTAACAATGCTTGAAATCAGGCAATGTGATGTCTCCAGGTTTTTTGTGGTTTTTTTTTTCAACATTTCTTTGGTGATTTGGGTCTTCTCTGGTTTGATACAAATTTTAGGATTGTTTGTTCCAGCACTTTGGAAAATGCCCTTTGTATTTTGATTGGGATTGTGTTGAAAGCATAGATTGCTCTGGGCAGCATAAATATTTTAACAGTGTTTATTCTTCCAGTCCATGAGCATGGAATATTATTTCATCTTTTTGTGTCTTCTTCATTTTCTTTCATGAGCATTCTATAGTTCCTCAAGTATAGTTTTTTACCTATTTGGTTAGGTTTATTCCAAGGTTTTTGGTGCTATTGTAAATGGAATTGATCCTCTAATTTCCATTTCTACAGTTTCATTGTTAGTGTATAAGAAAGCAACTGATTCCAGTGCATTGATTCTGTATCCTTCCACATTACTGGTTGCTGTATGAGTTCTAGTATTTTGCGGGTGGAGTCTTTGGGGTTTACAACCCCCTTTTAAAAAAAAAGTTATTAGATTAAATTAAAAAATAATAAAAAAAACATACGGAATTTTGTAGTTAAGTAATACCAAAATCATATTTCAGTTTTCCATAATGTAGCTATCCCTTGTGCAACTAACAATATGTTATCTATCCCCTAAATCAGATGCACAAATTCTCATACCACTTTATCCTCCTTTTGGTGGTGCTCATTCTTCTCCTCACTAAATCACACTCTCCCATTGGTATATGATAACTTAAATACTAAGTTATAAAATTAACTACTATTAAAATATTTTGTATCATGTATTAGGATAATAGGAGAGGGAAAAAGAAAACAGGGCAAAGAATTACTTATTACCAAATAAATATATTTATATCAGAGCAAAAAAGAAACTGTACAGTCCTCAAGATCTACAAATGGTCTCATAGGTCATAGCTGACACTCATAACTTCTTCCACTGTCCCATTTCATATTCCTTTTGCTCTCAGTAAGCAACTCAAGTGATCATAGTCTTTTATTTTCTTTTTTGAACCTTTATTCCCAAGGGTCTATACTATTTGCCTGGGCTTTTTTGTTTTTTATTTTTTGTTTTTTGTTTTTTGGATTAACTTTAATTACAAAAGGTGATTAGATAACAAGCACAAAGCCCTCATGAATGAGATTGTGTCCATATAAAAGAGACCTCAGAGAGATTCCTTGTCCATTCCATCAGTCAGGCACAGCAAAAATACAGCAGTCTAGGAAGCAGGTTTTTATCCAAACTGTACCTGCTGGGGCCTCGATCTTGGACTTCCCAGACTCCAGAAGTCTAAGAAATAAACTGTTATTATTATTTTTTTTTTATAAACTGCCCAGTTTATGGTGTTCTTGTTATAGAAGCCTCAATGGACTAAGGCACTCTCTCACCATTGCATATTAGTGATTGGGGGACAGGTACCTTGACCTCTTAGTTTATGGATCTCTGGTTCAAGAGGACCATCACACAAGGAAGGGCCTGTTCCCAGGTAACTTGTCCACATCTGGTCTTGAGACAGAGCATGAGGTCATGGATCCCATCAAAGCAGATGATATGACGGATGAGATTTGGGGAAACTTGAGGCAGGCCAAAGTATAGTTTGCACATCAGGGGCTGTGAATTACTGGAACAAAAGGGTAAATTCTGCTTTTCTCCATACTTCTCTGTGCAAGAAGAGGCTGGGCTTTACAGATTGTAGCACCAGGGATCCCTTGTCTTCTGGATTTCCTTAAGTTTGGCCAGTGGGAGCTGTCAGGAGACCAAAGATTAGAAGAACAAGGCTAAGGCTTTTATCTTTTCTGCTTCCTCTTTGCTTCAGAGTTCTTTTAGCAGGGGCTGTGTTCTTTCATAGATATAGCTTTATAGGTGGGCTTTCTGTTATATACCCCCTTTCTTTTCCTTTAGGACTAGGGGCTGGAGGTCTTTAACAGCCTCAACATTCCTTTTGGACTTCCTTAACCCGACTGACACTTCTGTAAGTAGATATACCCCTATAAAAACTCTTCTAAAGTCTCAGCTGAGGTTTTGATTTCCTGCCAGGACCATGACTGTTATGTCTAGTTTCAAGTGATGCTTTTTGTCACCTACCAGGTGTGTGACCAGGGATGAATCATATAATTTTCTGATCTTAATTATCTTCATCTATAAAACAGAGTTGTAGAAGAACATCACATTCATTGAGCATCAATCATATGCTAAGCACTTCATGTAGGTTAGTTCATTTGCTTTTTATTTAGTTTTTATGAATTTATCTTTTTATCATGGCATTCCCAAACCTATATAGACACCTGGAACTTGGCAGATGATCAGTATGTGCTTATTGAATGAAAGATGTAGGCACGAAATTAGTATCATTATCTTAGCTATAAAGAAATTGGTTCTGGGGCACAGAATGCCACCAGATGAAGATCACAGAGCTAATGAATAACACTATTGGAATTGGAGGCTAAGCTCCATAATTCTATAATTTTTGCTCTTTTCAGGGCATGATCTTGCTTATCCATTTAGTGAACCCTTACAGGGCTGTCATGAGAGTTAAAGGAAATGAAAACATGAAAACATGCTATGAATTCTAAAATCTTAAACATTCTGTACCATCATCATCTTTATAAATTTGTTTTAGAAACTCTTCCCCACTCACCTGTCTCTGAGTACCATGCAGGCATCACATACAAACTCACTCTGATGTGTCAGCCAAACATAAATATGAAGCCTGACTGTACAGAAAAAGAATAATAAACTTACTTGTGGATTTTCTGCTCATTTATACTATTTTGTCATCTATGTCCTCTAATAACATGGCTAATTAGATAATTTTTCATGTTCCAAAATTTTATATTAGAAGGAAACATTGATTTTAAAGAAATAATTTGGGCTTTAGATCTGGAAGTGAGAGGAAATATTCTGAGAGTATATTTAGAAAAAGCTTGAACTTGGTACTCTAATTCTGAAGTTACAAGTAAATGGAAGTCATGGGAGTCACAAGAAATTGTGCCAGGATCTTGAGTAAAAATTGAGGTTCTGAACCTTGGGACACATTATTGACTGTTCCCATGATGAAATTTTGGTCTCCTGGGGAGTCTGAAAGATTGGCTGGACCCAAAAGGCAATGGACTCTTTGATGAGTAAATGGTTGAAAGAGCTTTATAGAAGTTATATACAGCATGATATCAGTGCCATTTTCTCCTCTATGTTGCTTAT
Organism: Mustela putorius furo; assembly: GCF_011764305.1. Classification (NCBI taxonomy): domain Eukaryota; kingdom Metazoa; phylum Chordata; class Mammalia; order Carnivora; family Mustelidae; genus Mustela; species Mustela putorius. Next base: position 20,499,441 of record NW_025421273.1, read on the forward strand.
ACATCACTTTAAAAAAGTTCAAAGTACATAACAGTACAAAAATAGTGATGAGGTAGATCTATCTCTTAGAGCAACTTCCTTGTCTGTTGAACACTCTCCCTTTGCTTATCATAGTACAACCCTAGTGGCCAGTGGTTCTATAATATTGGAGATCTCAGATTCTATTTACTGGTTATATAGTAGTTGAAACAAAACAAACTCACAGAGAAGAGTGTCTAAAAAGTGAAACTGGTTTTAGCTAACACAAGCCTCCAAATCAATGTACTTCTTCTAAGTGGTTGCCTTGAGAAACTGAGGCCTTATGTCAGCAACGACAACTTTGATGAATTGCATCACAATCTGAAATATACAAAATCAAATTAAAAATCCTGAATATTCTCATACTCTTTCTCTATAGCTGTAAAATGAAGGATTTTAGCAACTATTTTCTACATTCAAAATGTCATGATGTTTCAAAGATCTCAGCTCCAGTAACTCTTAATTCATTCTTTCATTTACACACCCAACAAATATTTATTCAGCTCTTAATAATGTGTCAGCCCTTACTCCTGACACTGTGGATTGAAGATGGATGTCACACTCTAGGCTAGAGTAGTTGACAGCTTAGTAATACAGATAAGCAAACATCAATAACAAAGGATGAAAAATATGTGCAAAGAGTAAGCCCGAGATGTTCCAGAAAACAGAGAAGGGACCCTTAGCATCCTGAAGGATCAGGGAGGTGTACCCAGAAGAGAAAGCTTGCAGGCAGATTTTGAAGGATATTCAGTTGCAATCCATGTCAAAAGATTGGAAAATCAAGAGCAGCAGAGGAAGCAATGTAAAAGAAGATAGTTTATTCATCATGCAGTGGTTCCTTATGGACAGATCGTATGTCAGGTACCAGGTGTGCCAGGGGAAGAGGCAAGATGTATAAATCAAGGACATAACCATATAAGAAATACTTGTAGACCAACCTTCCCTAGATTTGGTCTCTTTAGACAAGAGTCAGAGTCTACAAAGGGGTGATAGCCAGAACTGACTTTCTACCTGACTGTAGTATCACCTTTGAGAAAGGACAGTCTTAGACAGCTTATTTTAAATTTTTTTTTAGTTTTAAAAATTTTTAAAGGATTATATTTACTTATTTGAGATAGAGAGACAGAGAAAGCATGAGCAGGGGGAGAGGCAGAGGGAGTGGGAGAAGCAGACTCCCCACTGAGCCAGGACCCAGATGTGGCACTCGATTGCAGGATGATGGAATCATGATCCAAGCCAAAGGCAAACACTTAACTGACTGAGCCACTGAGGTGCCCCAACTGTAAAAAGCTTATGATGGGAATTAAAGGCAACTTTGTGTTAATTCTCTGAGCTTCTTGAAATATATTTGTGTTTTTCACCCCCACCTTCCCTTAGAGTAATGAGTTTTGTTCCTTAATGACCACTGCATAGTGTCTTCTCCTCCATCCTCATCTTGATGTTGACAACCATTACTATTAAAAGCAATTCTCCAGCTTTACCATCTGGTAACTCCTTAAGGTGCTAGTGCTGGTTCAGTTGGAATGCCAGGTTGCTTTATCTCTCTGGGATTGAATGGTTCAAATGGCTGATTTTCCTATCACCCAGATTCTCTTATTCTGGATTTAAGCTTTTTCCCCTTTCTTGTCCAGCACATTCAGCATACCCTACAAGTCAGGTCATATGGCCCATGGCCCTGAAACTAGATTGTGGACTTCAGCAGTCCCTGCTAATGGTTCATTTGTGCTTCCATATTAGCAACAAGTAGAGAAAAGGTAACTTGAATTTGGGGTCAAGGGGCCAGTGTCAGATGAAGTTGTGAACTCTTCTATCAGTGTTGAGCCCCCACTCAAAGCCTCTTGGGATGTTAGGAAACTGAGAACAAAAGGCTCCTTGTATAGTCTGTATTGATTAACAAATGAATTTCTTTTGAAGGGAAGTTGAATAGAAGAAAGTCCTTTCCTCTTAATTTCATAGATAGCCTTCCCCTAAAGTAACCACCTGCCCAATAGCCCACCAGATCAATAGAACACATTTCACTACCTGCTCAAATTTTTGCTGGGTTGACCACAGTGTTGAACCAAGTGGTTGCTGCTGCCCTGGGCTTTTTTCTTCCTTGTGAAATCCAGCAGCATTGGGGATGTGGCTGCTCTCTTTTGGATGTGTGAGCTCCATCAGTGTCACACCAACTCAGTTTGTAATACATTAAGAAACTTCTATTTTGTTAAAATTCTTCCTGTCACTGCAACAAGGTTACCAATCTTGCTGACAATTGCCAGGTAACACCTGTTTCTTACTAGGGAAGCTAAGAGAACACCATTGAAATGGTTTCTAACTTTTTTCCGTGTTAGATGGAACAGGGAGCTAATGCTTCATATATTCATGCTCTTTCTTCTTTTCTATAGCCTGCAAATTCCCTGCTGGTGAATACTGGGCTATGTTTTCATTCAAAAAGCATTTATTATCTACTATATATATTAAATTTGTTCTTTTGGTCCCTCACAGAGGGAAGGGCTCATAAGTGATGCCCAGCAACATTGCTAACTGTGTGCATGGAGAGCCTGTCTTCCTCAAGTGTCTTCACTCTTCCCCAGGTAGCTATGGTGGTCTAGCCTCAGACTTTGTGGTGTTTATACTCCTGTGTTGTTTCTTGCACACAATTTAGAAATGATCTTCAGCTTCATGGGAAATAAGAAGGGCAAAGAATCTCTAAATTTTCAAAAAGGGAACCATAAGGAAATAATGCTAAGCAGGAAGTATATCTGGGTTTTCAATGGACTCTTAGGTCCTATGGCATACCTAGCATACCTGTTTATTATTGATTTTAGCATTAACCCTGGGTGTTTACACCAACTCTCTTTCTCTTCATTTTTCTTTCTTCTTGGCTATTGATAAGTTTCTCTGTCCCTGGTTCATTCCCTGAGCCCTTACCCTACACTGGTTTATTCTTGTTCCCATTGTCTGTCTGTCTTACACATGGTTTGGTTTTGCTGCATGGCAGTGCCAAGTGAGCACTTACCTCAGGCCCTGTTGTGTAGCTCCTATGAGACTGGCCTTGCATTATTCACTCAGATTCTATGTGTTGACTGACTTGGCTCATCTCTCCCTCCCTGTCTCAGTTTGGAACTGAGATCTCCAAGTTTTAGAATCTGAATTCTTATAGCTCCCTTGCTCCTGTGTCACTTGGAATTCAGGGTGATGACGTATCTTTCTGTGGCTTCAAAAGCAAAGGATGGACACTGGGTGGGCAGGTTTCTTGACAGCCCCTTAACCCTGTGTCCATCCTCATGACTGGAATCCCTTTCAGAACCGGAATTGGACAGTCTGATGATAGACCAGGACGCTGTGCTAGCACTACTATAGGGGGCCACCTTTTCCATATCTACTTATCTATGATCCCACTCTGTGCATTGCTGCAGTGTTAAGACTCATTACTTTGATAATTATGTCTAAAATCTCTGACTATATGAGAAGAATCAGAGTGAGGTCAGTGATGATGATTCTTTAGGCATTTAAAACTTTGGACTAACTTCAGTGTTCTATTTTAAACTAGTGGTTTGGGGAAAAGCAGATACAGCTTCAGTCCACTTATTGTTCCTCCCAAATGCATTATCCCAGTGCTGTGGCTTCTTGAATGAATGTTTGTGCATCACTGCTCTGAAATTTATCTGTATCGTACTGATAACAAGATTAAAAAAAATACAACAATTTAAGGAATGTTCTGAATTTCCTTCTTCAAGGACATTTTCTTTCAAGGATAATGAAAATGCTCACTATGAATATTTAGCCCACACCACACTTAATTTCTGACCTTATTTCAACATCTCTTTTTCAAAATCATAGAATGAATAGCTACCCTCAGCTCACAGGCAAAGTGACAAACTGTCCCGTGAAGACTTCCATGAACCACAACACATTGAAAAGGGTCATGTATATACTAGAGATCCACATTTTTCTTAAATATAGTAACACTGAAGTATTTTTACACTTTTCTGTTTCTAAAATATGGGTTCTGTTTTTCCTAATTTCAGTAACGATACTTCTGTCAAGCCAAGTATAAATACAAAACTGTCCTGAAAACACAGTTAAATGAACCATTATTTTCTGAGTTTCATGCCTGTAGAAGAAGGGAGGATAAAGATAACCTCAGACATGTTCTTTCTTGACATCCATATTTGTTGCCATGCTTCAGTTACTTGCAGGCAAGTACTAGGGATCAAGAAATAGAAGACAATGACCTATAGCACATACCTGTGGTGAATGCTGTGTATTGAGTAAGACCGATGAATCACAGACCTATACTCCTGATACAAGTAATACAGTGCATGTTAAAAAAAATAAAATTAAATTTAAAAAGAAGACAATGGCCCTCTGTAATAGTCTTCAGTAATGGTTGTCAAATATTTCCAATTGTTCTGCTTCCAACCACTCCCTGGATACTATGTGGTCAGGTAAGTCATGAGGATAGTTCTGGCCAATGAGCTGTGAATAAAAGTGCTTGTGTCATTCCAGGCTAAATTATCCCACTGTTGGTACAAAACTCTTTATCTCCTTTGCCATGATGCCTGGATGTGCTAGAGATAGAGACTTTCCCTTGAGTGTAAATGGAGCCTCTGAGTAAGACGGAACATGCCTCCTGTGATTACATTACTAATCAGCACCCTTCAAGTCAATCAAAAGGGAGGCATTTCTGGGTGGTCTTGGCCTAATCAGGTGATCCCATGTAAGAAAAGTGATGTCCAAAGAGACTTTCCTGCTGGCCTCAAAGAAAGCAAAAAAGATCATGGGGGAATCAACCATCCAATCATAGGAGCTGAGTTCTGTTAAAAAACCTGAATGAGTTTTGAAGATGACCCTAAGCCTCAGATGAGATTGTAACTGTGGTCGACACCTTGATTTTAGCTCTGTGAAATTTTGAGCAGAGTACCAGTTAATCCATGCCTGCAAGGAACTCTGAGATAGTCAGTTTGTGCTGTTTTAAGTTACTAGAATTGTGGTCATTTGTTACACAGCAATAGATCTCATATATAGTCATAAGAAGCTTCCCAGGATTGCTATCTCCTGACTTAGGGGGGATAGGATATGAAAGAAAGAGCCAAATGTTCCAGGTGAAGAATCATGACCTAGAGGTTATACGCAGGTGAAGAAACAGTAAGGTTGAGAAACATGAGAGACTTTGAAGTGCCAGTCATATGTGTAGCATCCCTCAGGCAGCCCTGACTGCCATGAACAATAAGCAAATAGTTAACTTGCAGAGCTCACAATCCTGCTAGACAGGAGCCTCCCTTGGCTTACAAATGTCCTAAATCTCACTAACAAAGATGATTGATAGGAGGATTGTGACATCCCACCGAAAAGTCTCCCAGCTATCCTAATGTTAATGGTTGGTCTAAAGACAATACTGATAAAGCCACAAGGGCAAGGCCTCCGGTAGGCCTAGGATATCCTGGCACCTTGTAGGCCCTCTTTTGCATATGAAAATTCCATTAAAACCTCCCTTCCCCTCACCTTCCCCCTACTGCAGGGTACATAACCTGCCATCCCTCACAACCCAGGGCAGCAGCTCTTCCTACCCACGGGTCCTGTCCCCATGCTTTAATAAGCCACCATTTTGCACCAAAGATGTCTCAAGAATTCTTTCTTGGTCATCGGCTCCGATCCTCAGCCCACCGAACCTCACCTAGGTTCTAGAACTTCATCAATAGCTATACAGAGAAAGAAATTTAATAAAAGATCCTTTGGCCCCAAATTCTCAATTAATAGATGGAGATGAGAGGCCTAGAAAGGTGCATGGCTTGTCCCAGATCATCCAGCACCCTTGAGACATTTGTTTAAGTAGTTCTGTCCACTTAGCAATCGTAGGGACAGTGAGTGACAGAAGATGCTGTCCATACACAGAACACTAGGTGCGAGAATGGACAGCAGAGGGGATAGAAATGGAAGAAAGAAAAATAGGAAAGGAGAGAGAAAGAGAAGGAGAGACAACAACAGAGAGAGAAAAGCAAAACAAAATTAGAAGAATTAAATTGTATTTTAGATCTGCAAGAATTAAAGTAACTTTTTTTCTTTGCATCCTGACTGTGAAGTCTATAATGATGAAGACAGACTAATGGATTTTATTAATCAGAATTTCAGATATGAAGGAAATGAAAAGAAAAGGAGTTTGAGGCCCAAATGTGGATAAACAGACTGACCAAGTTGGTACAGTAAGTTCAGGATACTGGGTTTATTGTGAATGATGGGGGTGCTGCCCCGGGTTCTGGCCTTCTGGAGGCATCCTGCCATACCTGCCTCCTGACCCACCTGTGGGATGGCAATAAGGAGCACAGATTGAAATGAAAGGGACCTGGGGGTGGATCCCCATCATGTGCCTCCCCAGCTATGTATTTCCTGGTAAATGCTGATCCTCCAATTTTCTATAATGTGCACGTCTCTCTGGATGAAGCATTTTCCCATCTACAGATGTCCTGGCATTTATGAAGGTGCAAGCTCAAATTCAATGAACAGGAAGGGTGGAGTACTGAGACTTTCTTTCTTTCTGTCTTTCTTTCTTTATTTATTTTTATAAGATTTGATTTATTTATTTGACAGAGAGAAAGATATCACAAGTAGGCAGAGAAGCATGCAAGGGTGGAGGAAGCAGGCTCCCTGCTGAGCAGAGAGCCCAATGCAGGCCTTTATTCCAGGACCCTGAGATCATGACCTGAGCCAAAGGCAGAGGCTTAACCCACTGAGCCACCCAGGTACCCCTGAGACTTTATTTTTAAAAAAAGCATCCCCAAGCACCCCTGACCGCCATAAGAAACAAATAGTTAACTCGCAGAGATCACAATCCTGCAAGACAGTCTCCCTTGGTTTACAAATGTCCTAGAGATCTACAAACAAAGAAGTTACCTTATCAATAGCACAAATTTCCAGAGGCAAATAACTCAGTTCCTCAGCCCTAAATAAAGTTAAATTTTTTCTAAACCCAAATCTCACTAACAAAGACGCTTGATAGCAGAACTGTGAATGGCTTGGGAAAAGACCACACTGATCAAGCCGCAAGGCCTCAGGTATCCAGGCACCTTGTAGGCCCTCTTTAGCATATGAAAGCTTCGTTGAAACCTCCCTTCCCCTCACCTTCCTTCAACTGCAAGGTACTTAACCTGCCATCTCTCACAAACGGGGCAGCAGCTCTTTCTGCCCACGGGTCCTGTCCCTATGCTTTAATAAACCACCATTTTGCACCAAAAAAAAAAAAAAAGCATTTATGGGGGCACCTGGATGGCTCAGTGGGTTAAAGCCTCTGCCTTCGGCTCAGGTCATGATCGCAGAGTCCTGGAATCAAACCCCACATCGGGCTCTCTGCTTGGCAGGGAGCCTGCTTTCTCCTCTCTCCATGCTTGCCTCTCTCCTACTTGTGATCTCTGTCTGTCAAATAAATAAATAAAATCTTAAAAATAAATAAATAAATAAGTAAATAAAAATTTAAAAAAGCATTTATGGATCTGTAGAGATTAGGTTTGAAATTCCTTCTTTTTTCTTGCAGTCATACCCAAACTGTAGATGTGAAATCCTTAATGAATGTTTTTTTTCCTTGACTGTGACTTTTCTACATTATTTCTTCTCATAAAACCCTTGTGATGTCTTGCCACCAAAGCCTATGCCAGCAGTCAATGACAAGTAAGCAAGCCACCTGACCTCAGCTTGTACTCCAGTACTCAGGGATGTGGCACCTTCTTACCCTAGAGTCCCTGGGGAGGGTGCTACAGGGAATGGAAGGCTCAGGCCTGGGTTTCAGTGTGGCTACCCTGGTGCACTGTGGCATCCAGTTTTTTATGGGCTGTGGGCTGGGCTGGGAGGCTGATTGGGGGAATTGCAGACAGAGATTTCCTGGTCTGAAAGCCAGACCAGTTACAGACTCTGCTTTTCCTACTACCAATGTAGACAAGGCTGGTTTCTGGAAATCTGATTTCACAAAGCTAACTTCCTTTTGAAATCTGGTTCACAGAATAAAGGGTAGAGGGGAAATTGCCTCATTAGATAAACTCACACTTTAAAGGTATCTTACCTGCTAGATGCTAAACCAGTGATAAAAATGGTAGTAACCTGGCACTTCCTACCTGGATGACTCAGGGAAAGACATTCCTTCTCTAATCTCCAACAATTCTCCAATGACTCATCTATAACACAAGCATAATTAATATTTTACCTGCCTAAAGCAGGGACATGCATTGAATGACCTTCTGGAATTCCTTCTTCCTATAAGGTCAACTAGTCAATGAGGTCATATGCTGGAGAGTGGGGTCCCCTGACTAGCAGCAACAGCATCGCTTGGGAATAGTTAGAAATGCACCTTCTTGGGCCCCACTGCAGTTTATAACAGGCCCTCTCCAGGATTCTGATATATGCCCGAGTTTGAGAAGCTGTAGTGTACAGCAGTGTGCAATGAACAATACCTCTTCCTTATGGGATGGCTTGGCCATTTACATTCTCAGAGTCCCAGGTTCCTAATCCACAAAAATCAAGTAATTCTACATCTTCTAATTCATTGTCATAAGATTTCAAGATATAAAAGCACCTAAGACCCAATAGGTGCTCAATAAATGTTACCTGAAGTCAAAGGACCAGAAAGGTTGAAGAGGAAAGTGGAAAAAAAAAAAAAAAGAGAGAGAGAGAGAAACTAGTCTTAATTTTTTCCTTATATAACATCTTTAGCATTATATAATTTGCAATTTGCATGCAAAACACCCCACCCGGGGCATCATAGAAGCCTTGAAAAATCCAATATTATGCAGACAGCCAGAGATTCTGGCTGCTAAACCAGGCTTAAAAACTAATTTTCCCTCTTTAAGGAAGTGACATTTGCACATTCAACACAGCAGCAATAAATTTAGGCTTTCTTACCACCCCCTGCTGTACATGAGGTTGATATTTTTACCAATAGCAGAGCTATTTCCTTTTGAGTATTTAGAGCTGTTTTTAAATCCCCCCCCTTGTGTCCACACTGTGTTTAGCAGCAAAGTAAACAGCTCATTAGAGAAACAACAGCAACCAAAACAACAACCTGAAACCATTTTTAAGGGTAGAAATGTGATTAGAGCATTTAATTAGACTCCAGAAAGCACACTTTCCATTAATAATTGGGAATATATCTCATGTCAATTAAAAAAGGATTAACAGTGAAGGCTTGAAAATTTGGACTTAGATGTAGCCTGAATTTTGAGGCCGTTTTTATTAGCAGGCTATGCCAGTGGAAAATGTGCACAAAAGCAATGTTGTTTTTCCTTAGAGATTTCTCAGATATTTGGAAGATCCCTTCATCCTTGTAGATGGAGCACTGCTGGTTCTGCAGAGTGTAAATTTAGAACTGGAAGGCGCACTATTAGGTGAAATGGGAGAGCGGTCAGATGACCTCTGTTCTGTCCCCTCCTTGGGGGCCAGTTGGCTAATTTTTCCTTCTATCCTTCTGAGATCCCAGGGGCTTTCCCTTTAAATCCCTGTTACCAACATGAATTAAAAATTCTTTTCTTTCTCACGGGATAAAAGAAAAATTCTTTTTCTTTCTCACAGGGACAGATTTTTTTTAATTGGCTATTGATTTGATATTAACATATGTGTTTGAAGTAAGAAAGATACTGTAGTCAAGATCCCAAAAGAAGTTAAGTTCTAGAGACAGTGATGTGGGTGAGCTCACTGGGTGAGTACTGTCCAGGTCCACTGGAGCATACTGGAGGTCATGAGAAGGGAGGAAGTCTTCTCTTCTCCAGGCCAAGGGCAAAGGGTCTAGCATGACGTAGAAGACAAAGCTGTACATCCAGAAGTCAGGTAGGTATTAGAATGAAGAATAAAAGAGAGAGTTGAGAAAATGACTCAAAAACATCCCTCTATTCAATAAATATTGATTAAGTGCCTCCTGTGTAGCCAGACACTATTCCCCATGGAGCTTAAAATAAACTCATTTTCATTGGCCTCTGGCCTAATGATGCTATAGACAACCTAAAATAAGAGTAAAGAAATAAATTCTTGTTATTTACAAAAGGCTTTCTCTGTTGTAGTTCATTTGACCTTCGGAGAGGGAAGCACCTTTTGATATACCTTTAGAAAAGGTGAAACTAAGATCCCTCAAGTAACAAATGTGTAGACCCAGGAGGTTATCCCAGGTCTCTGGATTCTAATTCCCAGGTTTTGTTTTTTTTTTTTCCATTTTACTCTACACGGCCCCAGGATGATTTGATTCCTCCTTGAGTATACCCAGAGTCAGATGGGGAGTTTCTCCTTTGCCGCTCCCTGTAGGAAGCCCACAGAAATCCTGTATGTGAACCTCACTCACTGGCCACATGTGGTAAGAGTGGCCAAGTGGAGGTCAAATCTCACTACTTCATTCAAAATATTTGTGTAGTGCCTCCCAAGGGGCAGACACCATGATGGGTACTTTTACTACAGAGAAAAAAATGAGATAAGGAGTAGATGCATCACACAGCACAGGATCCCTGAGATCAAAGCATGGCACCTATGGAATAATACAATCCATGTTCATGGATGCATGTGTATAAAGATAACTACCTAGAAGGTGATGGTATTTTTATTTTTTAATTTAATTTAATTTAATTATTTTATTTAATTATTGTATTTTATTTTATTTTTTTGCCCCATTCTTCCCTAAACAGGAGAGTAGATGAAGTGGGAGGAAGACTGAGAAATCGGATGGGGCTTTAAAATGTGGTGAGAAGCAGAATCACGTGTGGACCAGTGTGGATGCTGAGTACCACCAGAGGCAAATGACTGCGGGTACTTTTTGGCTCTTGAGTCCCTGCAGTCCGGAGAAGCAGAAGACGAATGAAGACTTCCTAGACTCCTAGAAGGATACACACAAATTGGCAAATACCTACAGTACGTGGACTCCTGCCCAGGCTGCAGGCTTTGGATTTTAAGTAAGTGTTTTCCTAGGAGCTCAGCCTAGGAGTAGGGTTGCTTCTGGGCCAGGGAGAGATTTGTTTGGTGTCGGCACTGTTGGGCCTATTAAATTGAAATTGCAAACTCATGAAGTTGAAGTGTGAACACATCCACTCTTGGCTGTGCTGTGGTTTAGGGAGGATGGCTGGCGGCCCCTGCTATTCTTGGCTGCAGGGACTATCTCCCACACGAAATCTCCTGAGGAACATCATGTTCTAGCACATTGTAAATGAAGGCAAGAGAGCATTTAACAGCACCCGGGACTCAAATAACTTGGTCTTTTGTGCACAAGCAGAGCTTTGGCAGAGGAGAGCAGGAAAGAGACAGGAGACCCTGGCCCCCACCCAAGATACCTGAAAGGGGGAAAGTCTCCGTAATGGTGATAATTTGGAAAGGTTATAAAAATGCCTCTTTCTTCCCTTTTTTTCCTGAGCCAGAGATTTCCCTGGAAATCTCTCTGTGGGTGTGCCTGGTCAGCAACTCCTGAGCTCTGCTCTTCTCTTGTTTGTCTTTATCTCTGTCTCTCTGTCTCTGGTTCTTTCTGTGTTTCCATATTTGCTTCTATCTCTTTCTGAGTCTGTGTTTTGGTCTCTGCTTTATTTTATTTTATTTTATTTCTTTCCCTTCCTTTCCTGACTCTGTGTGTGTCTTTGTCTCTATTTATGGCTCTCAGATTCTCTAGGATTATCTCTCTCTCTTATCTCACTCTGCCACTCTCTCTAACTCAGTTTTCTTCTATGCTTCTCTCTCTTTCTCTGACTCTCTGTGACTGTCTCTCTGCCTCTGTCTCTCTGGTCATCTTCTTCATTCTCTCTCTTTCTGCCTCTTAGTCTTGCTTCTCTGCTTCATCCTCTCTCTTTCTCTCACTCTTTCATTCAACCTGTCTGTCAGTTGTTCTTTCATAGTTTTTCCAGGATATCTAGAAAAGTTCAAGTGGCCATCACCCACGTCCAGAGAAATTGAAAAGCAATATTGCCACACTGAACAATTATGGTTCAGGACCATGAATATATGCCATGGGGTCTCTCTCTTTGCCTGAGACCCCAATCCCTCAAACATCTTGTTCACATCATATGTATACATCTGTGCTAGGGTCCTAGAATAACAGAGGTGAAAGAAACTTCAGAGCTCTCTCTCACATGGAGAAACTGAGGACCAGGGAAAAATAAGCGACATTCTAGAGTACATAGAAAATTCATTGCAGACTCAAGATGGAAATAAACATTTTTAAATTACAGTTCAAAGTTCAGAGAAATATTTGACTCATAGAGTCAAAAGCATTTAGTAAAACTATCTGCAATATATTTTATTAGATTCCAGGATAATGGATGAAATATAACACACAAAGTGTTCTCTTGAAAGCCTACAACCTACACGAGGACTATACATGTTAGAGTGTTAGGGGACATATAAGTAATATCTCATTTTTCCCTTCCTGAGTTTAGAACCAAGTGATAAATAAGGTATAAAAGAGATGGAATTCAAATGGTCAGTTTTACTAAGTACTGGGGAATGATTGGAAAATGTGGCTTTAGAACTGTGACCAGAGGAACTTGCTAATATTCTCTGCCTCAAGTCTGGAAAGAAAGTGTAGGTCTGCCAAGGCAGACACAGCCACATGGGATCAATATTTCACACCAGATCTGGGCAGATAGGAAATGGGAGGAAGAATCCAAGACTTGCAGATTCTTTATATGGATTAACTACACCAAGAAATAAAGGTAGACCAGTGACTACTAAGCCCTTGCAATCTCTTCGACCTGCTGAGAAGATAAACCAGGGAAGCTCCTACAGGGAAAATAGGAAAAAATGAAAGCTCCTTACTTCTAAAATTTCCCTGAATTTTTAGTTCTCTTAACCTATTGAACTCAACTACTAAGCCTATAATCAACCAAGGCTCACATTGTCTCACTTGGAGGAGATCAATGGCAAAAAAGAGAAATCTGTCTACCATTTTTCTAGGCCAGCTTCCTAATACCTTAATTTTCAATGGGGGCAATACCACCCCTCAAGGTGATTCTTGAGGTGAGGAGGGTGAAAACATCTTAGGTATTATAATAGCTTGTAATCATTCAAACTGAACTCTATGTAACAAGGTAAACAGATTAACAGTATATCTTTGATATTAAAATTCCATGGAGGGAGGGTCAAGTGGGAGAAAACAATGTCTCTAAAGTTCCTAGGGGAGAATATATTGTCTCCATTGAGAATGTTTGTGTTAGGAAGCTGGCCTAGAATATAGTAATAATGAAAAACAGGTTGAGAAACACTGCCCTGATATTAATCTTGACTGTGATATGTGTCCACCTGGGACCACAATGTGCCATTAGTTCTTGCCCCAGAAATCTCTGAAGTCAGCAACAAAGAGAAAAGAAGGCACTCATTCCCATAAAACTGTGCCAGTCCTAATAGCTTAGGAGAAGAGAAGGGGGCTACATAAGATGGGCAGATGTGCACTGACATGCTGGAAACAGTAGCTAAACCTTTGGGGAAGGAGGAGGGACCCTGTAGAGGGAAATGTTATACTAGCAACATGTCCTCTGAGAGCAGAAGGGAGTTGTGGCAGTAAGAAACAAGACTCAAGGTCTTGACTTATCAAAACCTGGAGCAAGACCAGGGCTGAGATTAGGGCAAGGTGAGTGAGGCACTCAGGGGAGAAAAGGTAAAAACCTGGTACTTGATGCCCTGAGAGGGGGAACCTCCTTAAATGTGGCACCTGAGGTGCCTCACTTGCTTCACTCTAATCTCAGCCCTGAGAAAGACAGGAGCCTGAGAGGTCCTGGCAGAGTTCTTGGTCTTTGTCAGCCTCTTGGGGCTCAGGATCTGGCAGCTTTGCCAGATGCTTTGGTTCATGAGTACGTTGGGTTGATTGTCCAGCTGGACAAATGTGCAGACAAGAAGCAAATGTTCTCTGGGGCAAGTGTTCTCATGTAGGCAATTCACATCAAGGAGAGAGGGTGTTTTCATTTACCCTAGCTGTTAATTTCTTCACTGGGAAAATTCTGTCCTTAGGTAAGAACATGGACCCCTTACCCTGTTATCACAGCAGGTGTATGGTGAGGGAACTGAGGACTGGGGTGAGCTAACACAGTTCCCTTTAGTGTAGCTGGGACTGGAACCCACATCTGCAATTGAAATCACCACCCCACCTGTACAACAAACGGGTTCCCAATAAAGCAATGGCCAATGCCTCAAGGTGGTAGTGAGTGTAGAGTGATAGAAAGGGATTCTCTCCAGATAGAACTGCTTATTTTTGTGTCAATGCTCTTCTGGTGTGAGTGGCTATGAATACACAGAAGGAGGGTTTGTGTGTGTGTGTGTGTGTGTGTGTGTGTGTGTGTGTACGTACTTGAGCATGCCTACATGTGCTCTGCATACGTGTGAGTGGGCGAAGATGATTTGAGTTAATTATATGCCTCATTCACTCAGAAAAAGGAAAATAGAAATTAACTTCTATTATTTCACTAATTCTACCCCTTCATCTGAATCTTCACAATGATGTCTTTGAATATAGACCCTTTATCTACTGTGGCCATAATTACAGGGGATCCTCCCCTCACAATCCTGTTTGGAATAGTGTTCACACAATGCTCCTTTGCCAATTACCATGTTTCAGAAAACAGCAACAATTCTCAGTACTGCTGCCACCCAATTTCCTTCCACAAATGTGGGTTCACTCCCTAAAAGTTGAATGAAAGAGCACAACGCTTCCCTGGATGTGAGCTTCGAGCTGGCCTGGTTTCCTCCTCATTCATTTTATTAATAGGTTTCTCTTTTCAGATACTTTAAAAGTGACATGAGAGAAAATTATTTTGAGGAACACAGAACATAGACCTCCTAAAGGAGCTTTGAAACTGCAGAGTTTGGATGTCATAACTGGCGACCTAGTCATTTGAGCATGGACTGTGCCGAGTCTGTATGAGGTGATGAGATGCGCCATCACAGGAGGGGAAGTCTGGACTGCTCGGCTCACCCTCATTCTCCTCCAACTCACTTTGTACCTCCCTGTGGCCACATCCCTCCTAAATGCCTTCCTTCTGCTAGCAACACCCTCCTCCTTTCAGGAGAGGTCTTTCGAACCTACTTGTCCTTTCTTTACATCTTTAGCATTCTTTCCCTCCTGGGTTATTTAGTTGACCTGGTGCAGGTTTCGTAAACTCCCTGTGTCTCAGTTTTAAGAGCTGTCAAGCTGTGAAAATTATGGTGCCTATTTGGGTTGTATAAGGATTGAAGGAGTTAATACATGCCAAACCTCTAGAATAGTACCCAGCACACAGTAAGTGCTTTATAATTATAGGTGCTTATTGTTTTTGTTGACATTTCTCATTGGGCAGGGAAATGGAAAGAACAGAAAAGGGAAATGACAGACAGCTCCTAAGAGAGCCAGAGTTAGCAGATGCTGTGAACTGAATTGAGTGTCCCAAATCTCATACGCTGAAGCCCTCACCCCCAGTGGGATGTTTGGAGATGAAGCCTTGGAGAGGTACTTATGTGTAGATGAAGCCATAAGGGTAGAGTACTCATGATGGAATTAGTGTCCTAGAATAAGAGACTAAGGAGCTCACTTTCTCTCTTTCTTAGTCTTGTAAGGATAATGCAAGAACGCAGCCATCTACAAGGGAAGAAAAGGGCTCTCACTAGGAACCAGCCATGATGGTACCTTGATCCTGGGACATGGCAGCCTTCACAGCTGTGAGACATAAATGTCTGTGGTTTAATCTACCCAATCTGTGGTATTTTGGTACAGCAGCCTGAACTAAGAGCAGGGTAGAGACCAGGTCTCTTGGCATCTCAGACTCTTCCCAGGGGCTCCTTATTGTTGAGGATTTGGTTTGTTTGAGGATGTGGGTTGTTTCTGCTCTCCACTCAATACAAATCCGAATTAGGCAAGGAGGGTGAGAGCACAAGAAAACAGATTCAGATCTCCTATGTGCAATCTTCCTCCCTGCACAGCTCAAAAGCTGCACCCATAGGGTGGGGTGGGAAGCAGAGCCTTTCAAAGTTCATGACCATGCCTTTGTACTCCTGCCCCTTGGGGACATGCACCTTAAGCATAAAATCTAATGTCCTTGGAGCTTCTGGGTTTCCTTGTCCCAGAAGCAGTTTGGGTGAGTGAAGTGACCCAGACACTCTTGAGTAGTCTAGAAGGAGAAGGGAGTCTATTCGGATCCCATTCAGAGGCCTGGGGACACACCATCACTTTCCTGAGGACCAGAAGGAAGTGAGGTCAGCATGGGGTGTTTGTAGGGCTATGAGGAAAGTTGTGCCTAATTGCTTTTGGAAACTGACCCACATGCCTGTGCAACACTCTTGGTTAGATCCCTGGATTCTGACCTCTTCAATAAGATGATTAAGAATTCCCCTACCTGTGTATGCAGAGTTCTGGATGAACCCACTAGACTGCAACAGCTAGAGCAAACCACTTTCAGTTTCCATGTGAGACACACTCTTTCTTGGTCCCCATGGCTGCAACAATTTGCTTACCCCTTCTTTAGCTAGCCTTTCTTTATCTTTCAACTTGGGAGCTACTTCCTCAGCAATTCTCCCCAATTCCTGTAAGACTGGGTTCTGTAACTCCAGGCGCCCTGCCATCTCTTTCTTCAGCACCTACCACACATGTCACAGAGAATTGTCCTTGCCTGTTTACTTCCTGAATTATCAGGAAGTAATGCAAATGATCAGCTCCACAGTGCTGGATCTCGTCTGGTAAATTGTGGACCACTAGTACAGGAATGGGTCCTGGTGCATCCTATGAGTCCAGCAGCTCACTGATAATTTCTGGGGAGATCTGAGGAATGAAAAGGACCCAGTCTGGAGAAAACCCAAGGAGAAAATGTATTCAAAGTAATGCGAGTACAAAGATGTGGAGATGGATGCATGGGGATATCTGAGAAGGAAGAATGAGGAGAATGGGCCTGGAATCCCAAGGAGGCTTCAAAGGGAGGTGCCCAGAGGGAGTCATGAAGACTAGATCAGGTAGGGCCCTATGGGCCACAATAAGGGGCCTGGGTTATTTAAGTGCAATGAGAAGCCTTTAGACATTTTTGTTTGTTTGTTTGTTTGTTAGTTAGTAAGGAGTGACACAATCTGATTTCTATTTTCAAAAGATCACTCTAGCTGCTGGGCAGAATCAATCGGAGGAGGACCTGCACAGATGCTGGGAGGCTGTAGTCATTCTCAGTTTCTATTTAGAAGTTGGGATTGGTGTGCTTCTATTAATTGAAAAAATGACCAAAAAATTTTTTAATATAAAATGGTTTATTTTCAGCAATCTGCATATGAGGCTTTTTTTTTTTTTATTGGAGAATCCTTTGATTATTCTCTTGCAAACTAGAAATGGTGGCCTTTTATTCCAAATTTCTTCTTCAAGTAGTGTACAATTTTCTTTTGTTACAAGACCAGTGTTAAAGAAACAACAAAAGAGAAAAGAAAAGAAAAAGAAAAACAGAAGAAAGAAAGAAAACGATTCACCCGTCCATCTCAGAAAACCAAATTTCTGCTGTCTTTTCTTCCTTCCTTCCTCCATCCCTGCCCCCCCTTCTTTCTTTCTTCCTCTTTCTTTCTTTCTTTCTTTCTTCCTTCCTTCCTTCCTTCCTTCCTTCCTTCCTTCCTTCCTTCCTTCCTTCCTTTCAAGTTCTCTTGTAGTCCCTGACTGTAACAAGTCCGGTTAAAGTCGTCACTGATGACGAATATATAGAGGACTGGGCTCTGTTCCTCTCACACAATAGATCTGCAGGTTATTCCCACATTCTCTGTGAGCCCGTGGTTCCATGTCTGACGAACAATCAGCAGTAAATGCTGAAGACTTGGCTTTTCTTCCACTGCTCCTCCTCCATCTATTTCTGCTATTGTGTTAGAATTCAGGCTTTATAGTGATTATTTTTAAAAGTTGCCAGGCATTTCATCAAGTGAACAGTCCATTTAAAAATTTTTACACTCTGTTGGATATTTAGTCTACTTTTTTTCCAATCTTATATAACTCATTGCTTAATTAAAATTCACTGTGTTTATAATCTTTTTCTTTTGTATTATTGCCTTTGAACACTGGTTTCCAAATAATAAGCTCCTTTTCTTATTTATTTTTTGAAGAAAAACCTGATCCCCCTTTCTCCTTCCACACCTGCTAAAAATATAACATAGACTTACAAGATATATAATAGTCAGAAATAAAGCTTACTTGCTCCCCTTCCTCCAAGATGCAACCCCAGAGGTCCTCAGAAAAGCTAGAAAATCCCTTCTTTAGGATTAATAGCTGGGGTAGAATTTTGGGGGAAAGGCTACTCATATTTCTTAAAGTTGCTATATGATTGTCAACCTGTGTATGTTTTTAAAAGGTTGAAACAATTTGCTTTGCAAATTTATAATATAATTTATACTCCAGGGGAGTATAAACAGATCAGTGTCTTAACTACACTGCCAGCAGTGGGTATTGTCACGATAATAAATTTTGTATAACATGGAGGATTTTAAGAGAAGGAAAGGAAAAGTGAATTGAGGGAAATTGAAGGGGGAGAGAAACCATGAAAGACTATAGACTCTGAGAAACAAACTGATGGTTATTGAGGCGAGAAGGGTGGAGGGACGGGTGAGCCTGGTGGTGGGTATTAAGGAGGGCACATATGGCATGGAGACTGGCTGTGGTGCATAAACAAGGAATCTCAGAACACTGAAAAAAAATTTTTTTTAAAATATGTTTTTGATCTAGATGGTATAGATGGCACCTTATTCATATTGAAATTTACCTATCTTCGAATATGAAGAAAACTGGGACTTTTTTTTTAAGATTTTATTTATTTATTTAAGATTTACTTATTTATTTTGACACAGAGAGAGAGAGAGAAAGAGAGATCACAAGTCAGCAGAGAGGCAGGCAGAGAGAGAGGGAGAAGCAGGCTCCCTTCTGAGCAGAGGGCCTGATGCGGGGCTTGATCCCAGGACCCTGAGATCATGACCTGAGCCCAAAGCAGAGGCTTAACACACTGAGCCACCCAGATACCCCCAAACTGAGGCTTTCTATGAGAACGAAGAAAGCGATGATATATTGGGCATTTACTAAGTTCTAGGCAGATGGTTACAGGTCTAGTGTTCATTTTCATTTAATCCACACCTTACCTCTCTTACAAAGACATTGTTGGTGCATCTATTTTATGGTTGGGGAAGCTGAGGCCCAGAGAAATGGAATAGCCTTTTAAGGGTCAGAGAGTGCTTAAAGGGGCAGCCATGTGGGGAAGTGTGCCATGTTGGACCTCCCTGCTCACTGCCTGTCCTCTAGCAGGAAATGCATATGCATTACTTATTTATTTATTGTAAACTTGATGTTTTTCTCACTAATTTGAATTTGCTCGTTATGCTGTAGGCATGTATTTATTTTCTTGGCATATTTAATGCAAATATTTTTCCCTAGGACTTTTAAAAGATCCATTTAGCAGGAAATATTTAAGCTGAGGGAGTTATATGTTGAGCCAAAGAGGAGGTCTAATTTTATTAGGGCACTAGGTGTGTGATTGCGAGAAGCAGAAGGAGACATTTTTACAATGTTTACTTATAAAACTTCCTTGGGCTTTCAAAAAGTGAATGAAACTGAGAAAAACCTCATAATAACTCTGAGAGCTGAGAGATCCCCTGTTGGTGGCTTTAGGCTCTAATAAAACTCCCCACAACTCAAACATTCCTCGTGTCCTTTCACTCTTACCTTCAAGGTGGGTATAATAAACACTGTTTTTACAGATGAGCAAAATGAAGCAAAGATATAAAATAACTTTCCTAACTTCAGAGAGATTTTAAGTAGCGGAAAGGGAGTAAACAGATGTCTGAAGGAGCCTGAAACATGCTCATTCTGCAAGCTCCTATCAAAAGGTGTCCAAGAAGTGCTTGTTGAGAGCCAATATCAGGCTTGAGAAAGATCCCAGTGGAGTGACCAAAAGCAAGGTGCAGGATCCCTTCCATATGAAGCAGCTGACTGGGAAGCTAGATTTGTCTGCTGCGGCGGGAGGTGGTGGGAGGGAGGGCAGTTTGGGGAGAGTCACCCTTTTCTCCCTTCTCCCCTCACTTCATCTTCCACCTACCCCTCCCTTCTTCCTTCCTTCCCTCTCCCTACCTCCTTTTTGTCCTTCTCCCACTCTTTCTGTCTCTTCCTTCTTTCCTCTTCCCTCCTCCCTCCTCTCCACTTCTCCGCCACACTCTCTCTCTTCCTCCCTCCCTCACTCTGTTTCATCCCTTCCTTTCATCTATCCATTCCCTCCTTCATTAAAATATATATTGAACATATTACCCGAGGCACTGAGGCAACTGAGATAACCAAACTCGATCCTTGGCACTGAAGAACATTCGTTCAAGTGGGAAAGGAAGGTCAATAAATGACTGAAAATCCTGTGATACCATTTGATAGTTAGCATCCACAGAATTCCATGAGAATGTAGGGCTTGTCAGCCCGTGTGGGATCCTCATGTATCTGCTAAGTGACCCTAAGCTCAGAGGTTTGGGGGGTGCGTGTCAGAATCTGAGCAGGAAGGGAGTGGCCAAGGACACTTCTTGATGGGGAGGTTAAGTTTGAGCTGAGCTTTTTTTTTTTTTTTTTGGAAGGGTACATACAAGTTAATTAAATGAAGGGAGTGGAGCGGTTGTTCCATGCCAACAAATTCTCCTCTGCAAATATTCGGAGGTACGAAATAGAAGTAAATATATGAGGAATTGGAAGCAGTTTCAAAAGGATGGTGTGAAAGGGAGAGGGAGGCAATGGGGCCAGGAAGATTGCAAGGTTCACACCAAGGCTAGGCTGAGGTTGCTGGTAGTGGAAGGAATTTTCATCTGGAAGTCTTGTTATTTTATTTTATTTTTAGCTCACTTCCTGCATCATGACTAAGACTTTCTCCCATGGATGCACGTTCTCCTTCTGGCCAGTGCCCCCTGCTGTGTGAAAAGTCATCTGACCTGGCCTTACACCAACTGGAATCAGTAACTTATTTCCATGTCCCATGTCCGGCGAGATTAGGGGGTCTGAAGACTGGTTTGGAGAAAGAAAGTCTCCTGAACACAAAGTTTCCCTGGTTGGAATGCAGAGAGTTGTTTTAGGGCTCTGAAGGAGTCTACCAGGAGAGGCCAAGTCCCTGGGGTCACACCTCGCTGGCGTTCAGTAGCCTTCATCAACTTTTCACTTGCAAAGTCTAGGGATGGGCTCCTCTGAGAGGGCTGCCTCAGCATCCTCCATGCCAGGTATGGTCCTGCTGTTTGGTGGCCTTGCTGTGAGGTTTTGCCAGGAGGCTGGTCTGATGCATATTCTGTGAGGAATCTACAGTCACTGTAATAGCTGTAAGTCAGGGGCCATTTCCCATGGGCCAGCATCAGTGCCAAGTTACAAACATCCCTAAGCACAACTAATTATCCTAATATCCTTATAAGGTAGGGATTATTATTTTCATTTTGCTGATGGCGGGTTAAATTTTAGAAAGATGAAGTGGATCACCCTACAATACACAGTCCACACTCAAGGTGGGATTATATGTTTGTGCCCCTCACTGGCATTCTCTCTGTACGGCCGGTACTAGAATGGATCATCGATGCTACAGTCCTTGGCATGGTCTCTTCTCTCTGCTCAGACTGCCCCTGTTCTTGGGCTTTTTGCTGAAATCCTAGGTGCATGCTGGACCTGCTTTAGCTGTTACACTCTTCCACGAGAACTTTCTTGATCCCCGTTCCTCATCTCCAAATCACGATTATCCCACCTCTCTGTTGTATTCGTACTTTATATGAACTCCTATTATTATCCTCATTCCACCAGGATTTCTGGCTTTACCCACTGGGGAGTGAGACTTTTGAAGGCATCTCTTCTTTTCATCTCCAGTACTGCTCCTGGATCTCAGGAGGTATTATATAAACAACTGAGTAGGAGTCATTTCTATTGTTTCAACTAGGACTGCTCTCAGGGCTGCAAACATTAGACTTTTCACTTTTTACAGTATTTTAAGTGCACAGTTCAGCAGCATCAAGTACATTCACACTGTTGGGCAGTGATCATCTCCATCTGTCTCCAGAACTCTCTTCATCTTGCGGTCTGGAAACTCAATATGCATTAAACAACTACCCATTCCTTCCTCCCCCCAGCCCTTGGGGACCACCCCTGTACTTTCTGTGTGTGTGATTAGGACTATGTTAAGCACCTCATGAAAGTGGCATCATGCAGTATTTGTCTATCTGTGACTGCCTCTCTCACTTAACAAATTGTCCTCAAGGTTCTTCCATGTTGTAACAGGTAGCGTGTTTGGGAATTTCCCTCCTATATTTCCCCATTCAGTATGATGCTCACTGTGGGGTTTTTTTAATGTGTGGATTTTAATATGTTGGGGTAGTTCCCTTCTATTTCTAGTTTGTTGTGCATGTTTTTACCATATTTAATTTTGTCAAATGCTCTTACTGCATTGGGATGATCATGTTTTTTTTTGGTTTTTGTTTTTTGTTTTCCCTTTGTTCTATTAATCTTGTGTATTGCACTGATTGATTTTTGTATGTTGACACATCTTGCATTTTAGGAATGTATCAACATTTTAAATATTGATATGTTATGAATCTTTTTAATATTCTGCTGAAGTCAGTTTGTTAATATTTTGTGAAGGATTTTTTTTTTTTCCATCAATGTTCAGAAGGGATATTGGTCTTTTCTTATACTATCTTCATCTGGCTTTGGTATCAGGGTAATGATCACCTCATAAAAAGGAGTTAGGAAGTATTTCCTCATCTTCAATTTTTTGGGAGAGAGTAAGAGAAGAATTTGTGTTTAGTGTTATTCTTTAAACTGTTCAGTAAAATTCATCAATGAAACCATTAGGCTAGGTACTTTCCTTTGTTAGGAGATTTTTGAT
This sequence comes from Mustela putorius furo, assembly GCF_011764305.1. Classification (NCBI taxonomy): domain Eukaryota; kingdom Metazoa; phylum Chordata; class Mammalia; order Carnivora; family Mustelidae; genus Mustela; species Mustela putorius. The sequence continues at coordinate 20,522,231 of NW_025421273.1, forward strand.
GACTGATTGACTCTCCTTACTAGCTTTTTTGTTTGTTTGTTTGTTTGTTTGTTTGTTTTGCCTTTTTAAAAAATTTTTATTTTTAAAATTTCTTTTCAGTGTACCAGAATTTATTGTTTATGCACCACACTCAGTGCTCCATACAATATGTGCCCTCCATAATACCCAGCATCAGGCTCACTCAACTTTCCACCCCTGCCCCTTCAAAACCCTCAGATAGTTTTTCAGAGTACTTACTAGTTTTTAGGTCAATTTAGATTTCCCATTTCTTCTGGTTTAGTCTGTGTAAGTTTGTGTTTCTAGAGATTTGCCCATTTCATCCGGATTATTCAGTTTGTTGGCTTAAATTGTCTATAGCACTTTCTCATAATTCATTTTTTGTTTTTGTAGAATCAGTAATTATACCTCACTTTCATTTCTGATTTTAGTAATTTTTTTAGTCCATCAAGCTAAAGGTTTATCAATTTTGTTGATCTTTTTTCATATAGCCATCTTTTGATTGTGTTGATTTTCTCTGTGATTTTTCTATTCTCTTTTTCATTTACCTTTAATCTTTATTATTTTTTTCATCCCTCTATATTTGGGTTTAGTTTGTACTTTTTAAATTTTTTTACCTTTTTTTTTTAACCTAAGTTGTAAACTTAGGTTGTTAATTCAAGATCTTTCTTGTTTTTTTAATGCGTTTGTAACTAAATTTCCCCTTTTAAAAAAAGATTTTATTTATTTATTTGAGAGAGGGAGGGGGAGAGAGAGAAAGAGAGAGATCAGGAGCAAGGGGGAAGGGTGGAGGGAGAAGCAGATTCCTGGCTGAGCAGGAAGCCTAACGCAGGACTCATCCCAGGACACTGGAATCATGACCTGAGCAGATGCTTAACTGACTGAACTACCCAAGAGCTTACTGAATTTCCCTTTTAACACTGCTTTCATGTGTTGAAAGCAAGTTTTGGCATGCTGAGCTTTGTTTTCATTCATCTCTATTTTCTTATTTCCCTTATTATTTCTTCTATTGGTTGTTCATAAGTGTGTTGTATAATTTCCCAAAATTTGTCAATTTTCTAGTTCCCCTTCTGCTACTGATTTCTAAGTTTATCTTAATGTGGTAGGAGAAAATGCTTTTATCTATAATTTTTTTTAAATATATTGAGATTTAAAAAATCTCAAAATGTGACCTAACACAGAGTATATCCTGGAATTTTTTCCATATGCACTTGAGAAGAATATGTGTTCTGCTGTTGTTGGGGAGAGTGTTCTGTATATGGTACTATGTCTACTTGGTTGGTTACATTGTCCAAGTCCCTTACAAATCTGTTCCCTTACAAATCTTCCGTCTGGGTGTTATATCCATTATTGAGAATGGGGTATTGAACTCTGAACTATTGTAGAACTATTTCTCCTATCAATGCTGTCAATTTTGGATTCATTTGTTTTGATGGCCTGTTATTAGATTTGTAAATGTTTATAATTGATTTATCCACTTGCTATATTAAATAGACCTTTTTTCACATAAAATGCCCTTTTAAAGCTCTCATAATCTTTTTTTTTATTATGTTCAATTAACCAACATATAATATACATCATTAGCTTTTGAGGTACTATCCAATGATTCATTAGTTCTCATCACATCACATGCCCTCCTTAATACCCATCACCCTGTTACCCCATCTCCCCATCCCCTCCCTTCTGCAAATCTCAGTTTGTTTCCCAGAGTCCAGAGTCTCTCATGGTTTGTCTCCCTCTCTGATTTCTTCCTCTTTGGTTTTACCTCCCCTGCACTATTCTTTATATATGAGTGAAACCATATGATAATTGTCTTTCTCTGCTTGACTTATTTCACTTATAATACATTCCGATTCCATCTCATAATCTTTTTTAACTTAAAGTCTTTTTCAACTGACATTAGTGCAGCCACCCCTGATTTATGTGGTTACTATCCTCTCATTTTCAACCTATTTGTGTCTTTGGGTCTAAAATGATTCTCTTGTAGATGGCTGGATGATGTCTTTATCCATTTGTCAAATCTCTGCCTTTTAATTGAAGAATTTAATCCATTTATATTTGAAGTTATTATTGAAAAGGAGGAACTTTCTTCTGTCATTTTGGTTTTTGTTTTCTATATACTGTATAGTTACTTTCTTTTCTAAGTTTCTGCATTTCTGTTTTCTTTTGTGTTTCGTTGATATTTTGTAGTGAAATGTTTAAATTTATTTCTCATTTCCTTCTGTGTATATTCTTAACCTATTTTCTTTGTGGTTACCCTGAGGTTACATTTAATACCTTAAAGATAGGTGTTAAGATTAACATGTTAACCTTTTTTTTTTCTTTATATTCTTTGGATGATCATTTCTATTGTCCTATCTTCAAGTCTACTGATTCTTCCTTTTAATCATGCTAGTAAATTATTATTTCAGTTATTATATCATTCATCTCTAAGATTTCTATTAGGTTTCTTTTTTTAAATTAATTAATTAGTTAATTAATTAATTTTATTTCTTTTCAGTGTAACAGTATTCATAGTTTTTGCACCACACCCAGTGCTCCATGCAATCCGTGCCCTCTCTAATACCCACCACCTGGTTCCCCCAACCTCCTACCCCCCCACTCCTTCAAAACCCTCAGGTTGTTTTTCAGAGTGCATAGTCTCACATGGTTCACCCCCCCCTTCCAATTTCCCTCAACTCCCTTCCCCTCTCCTTCTCCCCTTGTCCTCCATGCTTTTTGTTATGTTCCACAAATAAGTGATAATTGACTCTCTCTGCTTGACTTATTTCACTCAGCATAATCTCTTCCAGTCCCCTCATGTTGCTACAAAAGTTGAGTACTCATCCTTTCTGATGGAGGCATAATACTCCATAGTGTATATGGACCACATCTTCCTTACACATTCGTCCATTGAAGGGCATCTTGGTTCTTCCACAGTTTGGTGACCGTGGCCATTGCTGCTATAAACATTGGTGTACAGATGGCCCTTCTTTTCATGACATCTGTATCTTTGGGGTAAATACCCGGTAGTGCAATTGCAGGGTCATAGGGAAGCTCTATTTTTAATTTCTTGAGGAATCTCCACACTGTTCTCCAAAGTGGCTGCACCAACCTGCATTCCCACCAACAGCGTAAGAGGGTTCGCCTTTCTCCACATCCTCTCCAACACATGTTGTTTCCTGTCTTGCTAATTTTGGCCATTCAAGTGGTGTAAGGTGGTATCTCAATATGGTTTTAATTTGAATCTCCCTGATGACTAGTGATGATGAACATTTTTTCATGTGTCTGAAGCCATTTGTATGTCTTCATTGGAGAAGTGTCTGTTCATATCTTCTGCCTATTTTTTTGATATGATTATCTGTTTTGTGTGTGTTGAGTTTGAGGATTTCTTTATAGATCCTGGATATCAACCTTTTGTCTGTAGTGTCATTTGCAAATATTTTCTCCCCTTCTGTGGGTTGCCTCTTTGTTTTGTTGACTGTTTCCTTTGCTGTGCAGAAGCTTTTGATTTTGATGAAGTCCCCAAAGTTCATTTTTGCTTTTGTTTCCTTTGCCTTTGGAGACATATCTTGAAAGAATTTGCTGTGGCTGATATCGAAGAGGTTACTGCCTATGTTCTCCTCTAGGATTCTGATGGATTCCTGTCTCACGTTGAGGTCTTTTATCCATTTCGAGTTTATCTTTGTGTGCGGTGTAAGAGAATGGTTGAGTTTCATCTACATATAGCTGTCCAGTTTTCCCAGCACCATTTGTTGAAGAGACTGTCTTTTCCACTGCATGATTTTCCTGTTTTGTCGAAGATTATTTGACCATATTGTTGGGGGTCCATATCGGGGCTCTCTACTCTGTTCCACTGGTCTATGTGTCTGTTTTTATGCCAGTACCATGCTGTCCTGGTGATCACAGCTTTGTAGTAAAGCTTGAAATTAGGAAATTGATAAGGAAATGTTGAAAAACAAAAATAAAACTGGCGGCATCACGTTACCTGATTTAAAGGATGAGTACTCAACTTTTGTAGCAACATGAGGGGACTGGAAGAGATTATGCTGAGTGAAATAAGTCAAGCAGAGAGAGTCAATTATCATATGGTTTCACTTATTTGTGGAGCATAACAAAAAGCATGGAGGACAAGGGGAGAAGGAGAGGGGAAGGGAGTTGGGGGAAATTGGAAGGGGGGGGTGAACCATGTGAGACTATGCACTCTGAAAAACAACCTGAGGGTTTTGAAGGGGTGGGGGGGTAGGAGGTTGGGGGAACCAGGTGGTGGGTATTAGAGAGGGCACGGATTGCATGGAGCACTGGGTGTGGTGCAAAAACTATGAATACTGTTACACTGAAAAGAAATTAAAAAAAAAAAAGATGAACAAAATAAAAAAAAAAACTTCTTTATATATTTTGGATACTAATCTTTTATTGCACATGTCATTTGCAAATATCTTCTATCATTCAACAGGTTGCCTTTTAATTTTATTGGCTGTTTCCTACTCTTTGCATAAATTTTTATTTTGGTGTAATCCTGATAGTTAATTTTTGCCTCCATTTTCATTGTCTCAGGAGACATATCTAGAGAAATATTATGTTCAATGTCAGAGACATATTTCCTATGTTGTCTTCTAGGATTTTTAATGGTTTCAGGTTTCACATTTAAGTCCTTAATTCATCTGGAGTTTATTTTTGCTTATTATGTAGAAAAGTGGTCCAGCTTCTTTTTTCTTTCTTTCTTTCTTTTTCTTTCTTTCTTTCTTTTTTTTTTTTTTTTTTTTTTTGTATGTGGCTGCCTAGTTTTTCTAACACCATTTGTTGAAGACATGAACAGGCATTTCTCCGAAGAAGACATCCAGATGGCCAACAGACACATGGAAAGATGCTTAGCGTTACTCATCAGGGAGGTAGAAATCAAAACTACAATGAGATAGCACCTTACACCTGTCAGAACTGTTAAAATGGATAACACAAGAAACAAGTATTGGTGAGGATCTGGAGAAAGTGGTAGCAAGATTGTGCACTGTGGGCAGGAATACAAATTGGTGCAGTCACTGTGGAAAATAATATGGAAGTGCTTCAAAAAGTGAAAAACAGAACTTCCCTGTGATCCAGTAATCATACTTCTGGGTATTTACCCCCCAAATACAGAAAACACTAATTCAATGCGTACATGCACCACTATATTTACTGCACCATTATTTACGATAACCAAACTGCAAAAAGCTGCCCAAGTGTCCATCAATATTTGAATTAATACAGAAGATGTGACACATATATATGAATACATATATAAAATATATAATGTATACATATATATAAATTTAAATAGACACATGCTTATATACACACATATAAAATGCAAAATTATTTAGCCATTGCAAAGAATGAAATCTTGTCATTTGCAATTACATGGATGGGGCTAGAGAGTATAATGCTAAGTGAAATAAGTCATTCAGAGAAAGACACCATAATGTTAGGAATTATTTAGGTAGTCAGGCCAGGGTTCCCAACAAGACAATATGGAATCAAGACAATTAAAATAAAACAGCACCAACATCCTGTTTTGGAGCTTAGACAGGACCACACTAACATTCTGTTTTGAAGCCTTTGCAGAATTGACTTCTGCAAAGTGTCCTAAAATAAAACAACTAACCACAAAACATTTTTCACCATCATGAGCAGTGGCCAGTTAAGACATAAGCCCCCAGATGTCATCCAAAAAAGACCATCAGCATTTAGACATTAACCTAACAGATAGACAGAAATGTGACCAAAGCCCAGATTGCAATGACTCAGAACACCCTTGTTGCTTAAGATAGTTCTGCAAAGATCTCATAAAAATCCCTAAACTTAGAGACTCCAAGGGCAACTCTCTCGAATCCCCTTCCTTTTTGGGAGCTTTGTACTATGGCTTAATGAACTGCTTTGCTGCCCACCTCTTTTCTTCTGGTCTACCTCTTCATTCTTTGAAGTGGCATCACTACACACATGTTGTTGGAGAGTGTGAGAAAGTCTGCAACAATATGATTTCACTCACTTTTGGAATTTAAGAAATGAAACAAATGAGCAAAGGAAAAACAGAGAGAGACAAAAGAAGAAACAGACTCTTAACTCAAGAGAGCAAACTGGTGTTTACCAGAGGGAGGTAGGTGGGGTTGGATGAAATAGGTGATGGGGATTAAGGAGTGTACTTGTGATGAGCACCAAAGGGATGTATAGAATTGTTAAATGACTATATCCATACACCCTAAACTAACATAATAACACCATGTGTTAGTTATACCGGAATTAAAATAAATGCATAAATTTAAAAAGACAGGTATTTTAAAATATGGTTTAGATCTTCCATTAGGTCTTTTTCAGGGATGGTTTCTGTTCATTTTCTCCCCTTTGAATAAGCTATATGTTTGTTTGTCTGTTTCCTTTTTTGTTTTTTGGTATGCTTTATGATTTCTTCTTTTTTCTTTTATTTTTGAAACCTGTATATTTATTTCTAATGATATAATTCTAGAAATATATCTCCGCTTCCCCAAAATGGTTTGCTATTTAGTTAGTTTGTTTGAATGTTGTAGGCTATCTCTATCCCAAGAATTGGCCTAAGGTGTAAATGTAAGGATTTCTACATCTTCTCAGACCTTTTCTGAGCCTACATCTTCTGGGCATGCGTGATGACTTTCTAATTCCCCCCTTATCATCATTGCTTTGAATGTTACAGTCCTTGATGTGTGTCTCTCAAAAGGAGAAAAAGAGATCAACAAAGGGGATGAAATAAAAGTTGTAGCCCTTTATATCCCTTGGCTGTCACTTTAGTCAGTGGCTTAGGGGCTTGCAACCATGGGAAGAGGAGCAGTAACAATGGCTATTGCCTCATTAACTGCACTTTCATGATCAGCATAAGCAATCAGAAATCAGAGCACAGATCACTGATATTTGGAAGACAGAATCTTTATTGCCTACCCTGGCTCCTGTAAGCCATGATAAGCTACTCCAGGAACATAGGCACAACTGCCAGTCACAGGGCTGAAGGGTGGGAAGTGGGTAGCTGCTGCTGTGCTAGGAGTTGAAATTGACCAATATGAACTGCAATTTATCATCAATGGCTTCTGCTGGAAGTAGCAAACTTTCAGTAGACTCCAGAGTTCTAAAATAGTTACATCAGACAGATTCTGCTGGTGCCATTGTAGTGAGAGACATTACTAGTGCTTCTTGCTTGGTCATCTTCCCAGAATCCTCTCTCCAGCCCTTTATTTATTTATTTTTGTAAGTATGTAAAATTTAACAAACATTTCTAGTTAGTATCAGCAGAGCAATCTGACCACAATGAGAAAAGGAGGGTTTTGTTTTTCTCCTCTCCTTCTGGGAAGCTGCAAGACAGCTTTGAAGGAGATCCTTCTTCCTATTCTTTCCTCAGTTCTTTGTGTCCCTTCTCTTTTATTCTCCCTAATCCAAGCTATGGTTATTCATTCCAAGATGGAATCAAGCTTAGTGAAGCTGGGGAAAAAAGATGAAGACAGTTTTAAACTCATTACATACATACTGATATTTCACCATTTGGTTTTATTCATTTTTCATTGAGAAGCCACTTAACCATGAAAGCTAAAGGTGAGTACTGATCTTGGACAGCTTTTGCCAGTGGTCTTTGTTTTCATGGGCAAGTTATACTAATTCTCTGTGCTTCAGTTTTATCATGCATAAAATTGAGCTAATAATGGTATGGAAGTTATATGATTGTCACAAAGAAAAATTAAGTTGAAGTATGCAAAACACACCTGTCACAAATAACCAATACACTGGAATTATTCCTCTGGATAGTTTCTAAGTAAAGTGGTAGTTCATAATGTTAGCTGGTCATTATATTCATGCATAGAACTTTATAGATAGACAAACATTTGGTCCTACTACTGATATTTTAATGAATATATCTTGAAGTTCTATTTTTCCCCTTAATTTTGATTCAAAATTGATATTGGTTAATTTGGAAAGATTAGAGAATATACAATACTATAATTAAGAGTGAAAGCTGTTTTTAATTTAATTTTTTAACTGGAAAAACATGTAATTAAAAAAACAATTGTAAATTTAGATAATTTTTGATGGCTAGAGAATATTTCATGCCAAACTCATATTGATTTTGGCTGAAATTCTCAGAATTTCTAAGGAGAGAGATATCCATTAGAAAATAGATATAGCGATGCTTACAGATCTTCCTGGAAATTGGTGTTGGGAAGAGGAGCATGTGGTCCTTCAACACGCCCCTGGTAGAGATGGTTAATAATTTATTAATCATTATCATAATAATGGTCAATATATGTTGTTCAATACTTTTCTTTTTTTAAATTCTTTTATTATGTTATGTTAGTACATCATTGATTTTTGATGTAGTGTTCCATGATTCATTGTTTGCATATAACACTCAGTGCTCCATGCAATACATGCCCTCTTTAATACTTATCACTGGGATAACCGATTCTCCAACCCCCTCCCCTCTAAACCTCCCAGTTTGTTTCCTGGAATCCATAGTCTCTCATGGTTCATCATCCCCTCTGATTCCTCCCCTTCATTTTTCCCTTCCTTCTCCTAATGTCCTCCATGCTATCTCTCCATGCTATTCCTTATGTTCCACAAACACGTGAAACCATATGATAATTGTCTTTCTCTGCTTGACTTTTTTCACTTAGCATAATGTCCTCCAGTTCCATCTATGTTGATGTATACATTGGGTAATCATCCTTCCTGATGTCTGGATAGTATTCTATGGTATATATGGGCTATGTCTTCTTTATCCATTCATTTGTTGAAGGGCATTTCAGCTCCTTCCATAGTTTGGCTATTGTAGACATTGCTGCTATGAACATTGGAGTGCATGTGGCCCTTCTTTTTACTACATCTGTATCTTTGAGGTAAATACTTTTCATTAGAGCTTGGATAAATGTTTTTACATATAGGAGTTCCATTTATCATCACAACAAACCTACAAGTTATAACTATTATGGCTACCAAACATATAAGGAAACTGGTATAATTTTTCTACTTTGACACAGTCAGTATGTGTCAAAACTGAGATTCAAACTAAGTTCTGTCAGAATCAAGGGCCTGAAAAATGCCTTAACTTGGTACCTTACTGTTTTTGAGTATTTAATTTTAACTTTTTTCACATATACATTTTTAAATTTAATGTAGTTAACATAGTGGAGTATTAGTTTCAGAGGTAGAGTTCAGTGACTCATCAGTTGCATATAACACCCAGTATTCATTACATTGAGTGCCTTCCTTAATGCCTGTCACCCTGTTATTCCATCCCCCTACCCACCTCCCCTCCAGCAACCCTGTTTGTTCCCCAGTATTAAAGAGTCTCTTATAGTTTGTCTCCCTCTCTGATTTCATCTGATTTTATTCTTCCTCTCCCCTATTTTCATCTGTCTTGTTTTTTAACTTCCATGTATGAGTAAAATCATATGATAATTGTCTTTCTCTGATTGACTTATTTCATTTAGCACAATACCCTCTAGTTCCATCCACATCATTGCAAATGGCAAGACTTAATTTTTTGATGACCCTTTCCAAATTTTGGCTATTGTGGACATTGGTGCTATAAACATAGAGGTGCTGGTGTCCCTTTGGATCACTTCAAGGTGAGTGAATCAATATATGAGAAGACTCTCCATGCCTGGAAGGTAGTATGTGCTCTCCTAACATCTGGTTCCAATCAAAGATGAAGGCCCCTGATTGATCTGTATTTTTCTAGCTATATTCATACTTTCCATTATTATCAAAGGGTTAGAATGCTTCAATGATACCTTATTGCCAACCAAATAAATTACAAATTTATTTGCATATCAGTATATAAGTCCGCAGATTTTGGATCCATGTTTCCCACTAACCCCCCCCAACTCTTCTTTTAAAAATATTGTATCAAATCTGAAAAATTAGTCCTTGAATTATGCTTTATTGAGATTTTAAAATATTTTTTTTTTCTCCTTAAGTTAGAAAGTTAAGAAGTAAAACAAAACAAAACAAAAATAAAATGACACCCTAGGCTACATATAGGGTGTCCAGATAATTGGTGAAGCATTATTTTGGGTGTTTTTATGACAGTATTTTTGGGTGAGATGATAATTTAAGTCAGTGGAGTTGAATGAAGAAGTCTGCCTTTTGTAATGTGTGTGGGCTTCATCCAAGTAGTTGGAGGTCTGAATAGAACAAAACACTGACCTCCCAGAGCAAGAAAGAATTCTCCACCAGGTGGCCTTCTGACCTTATCTGGACTACTGGCTTTTCTGTCTCCTGAGTCGCCAGCCCCTCTGCCCATACTGCATATTTTGGACTTGCTAGTCTGCATAATACCTGAGCAGTTCCTTATTATAAGTCATACGCACACGCACCCCATTGGTTGTATTTCTTTGAAGAATCCTAACATAAACTTTTAATAAATGTTTTTTATATATAAGGGATTAGTTCTCAAATTTGTGATTAATTTACCATCTCTTGTGGAACTAGTTGTAGTTCAACATTCCAAAATATTTAAGACCAATGTCTGTGGCTCCTGCTCTCCTCCTTAAAATAGTTATATAGTAATGATCTTCAGATATTGGAAGATCTAAGTTTTAATCTTGCATACCCTACTAGAAGTGTGAGACTTTTTCAGCTTTGTGATCTTTCTGTAACACCTTTCTCATAGGTTGATGTCAAATTTAAGTGAGTTAACATATATGAAAGGTCTTTGTGAACCATATTAGCCCTCTGTTGCTTTGCTAAAATACTATAATATTTGCTTTCTTCTCTCCCTTTCTTATTCTTGAAGTGCTGCCAATCCTTAGAAGAATGTGAAGGGCTGCCAATTCCTGGGAAGAGTGAAATCTTTTAAGACCAATTTCAATAATATCTTCATGGTCAAATCATAGTATTTGTTTGTTTGATCTTATTTCTTGCTTTCACTCTGGGTAGTCTATTCCTGGCACTGTTTGGGTAATAACAAAAGATTAGATCCCATTTTCTGGACTATGTTCCAGCCAAGTGTATCCAGTTTCTGGGACTATGGTCTTTGAAGAGATTACCAGGGAAGAGAAAAATCCCATTTATTGAAGAGTAACTTTGAAGATCAAAAGGAACACAACTGAAGTGATCGAAGGGCAGGAAATAAGAATGATATCTGGGAATCAAAAGATGTTGTCATTAAATACTAATTACCTTATTTTTCCCTGACCATAATTCAGACCACTTTTGGTACTGGAAATGTCACCTGTATTTATATGACTTCACTTGCATGAAAATAAACTTTTTGTGTTGTCTTCTGTCTTCTGTCAGTGAGTCTGGCCTTTGAAACACCATTTTGCAAACATATGCACCCACTTTAGTTTGAAGAGTTAGTTCAGATTGCATGAGACAACAATATCTCTGCAAGTTTCTTCAAAGGAAAGAAGTTTTAGAACCCTGCAAAAAAAATAGTCTGAGAGACACTGGTGAGGACAGAGAAGAGAAAAAAAACACACCACAGAAGGGGTGCTTTAAATGGACAGTCCTATCTAAAGAATTGCAGAAGAGAAAGACAAGCACTTCCTTTTCCAACAGTCCATCTTCAAAACCTAACTAAAAAGCACAACCTTTAGCTCTTAGTAGAGTAAGAAGTAGGAAGGCATATTTGTGAAGTTTAATGAAAGGATTTATGATTTGTTGTCTCTCTAGTCCCTTCTATCTGAACAAATGACATCATAGCCACTCAGTAGCTCAAGCCAAAAACCTGAGAGAAATTTTTAGTTTAGTTTTTTCCTTCATCACCACTATCAATCTTACTCCCATCCACATTGGTTGGGCTGAGAGAATCTGATTTGTCCTAGTGAGAGATATTCAATCAACTTTGTGGCCCTCAGGTTGTAGGATGATACAGCCCAGAGATCAGTGTAACAGCACTTGTTTCAGCCTCCACAGTGAAAAGACACTTTCTATTTTTTAAGTATATCTCCATCAATCTTATTATGTTTTTATGAAACCTTGTTTTGTATTGGTAATAACCAATATTGTTGAACACTTATGGATTCCAGAGTGGAATCATTGCTGGGAACATCTCAATTCCCTTGACTTCAAGGCAGTCTTGGCATTTGAGTTTGAAAAATAGCTGTGATGATGAGAATTGGCCTCTTTATGTCTCTATTGAAACACAGTAATCTTAATTTTGTCACTTGTACTTTGCAGTGATGAATCATGTGTTTGGACCTTGACACAAAACTCCTAAAGCTCATTCAAAGATAGCATTAAATCTCATGTATAAAAATCTGTTTGATTTCTTTTAATTATGTCATTGCTATGTACTTTGTAATGGCTGACACCCATTTGTCCCCTCTCCGCAAAAACATAAAAATTCATTTCAAGCAATGAAATTCAATTTGTCTTGAAAGTAATTCTGTAAAAAATAATAATCTGTGCAGCATTCTAATCTCCTTCTACAATGTTATGTGGAGCCTGGGATGCATTATCTGCATTGTCTTAGCATTATAAGAGGATAAATGGGAAATTAATTCTTCTCGTAAGGCAACTATTAATGATAATGGAGAGTAATTAAAAGTCCAAAGTTGAACCTGGAGGAAATTTGCTCCAATCCAGAGCAAATCAAAGTTATTTTTTGGTTTAAATTCCTGTGATAGATGGTATTAATAGTTCACAATTATTCATTTCTTTATTGCCCTTGCTCTGAGGTTTCAGTCCTGGTTGCTCTATTTGTCCAATTATAATGGAACTGGGTATGGGGATACCAGTGAATTGCCTAATATTTTTATCCCTTGTTCTTCTGTGTAGTGGCAATCTTATCTCCTTCAGGTGATGAGGATCCTTTACTGTGCTAGTATGGGAATTTTTTTCTGCCTCTCTGCCATGTATAGGCAGGAGGACCACAGGATAACAGGAGGCTTTCAGTTGGGTATGATATTTCTGATGTCCCCTCTAAAACTCTTCCCCATATGGAACAAACTTTATACTCTTGGAACCAATATTTGTGAGGAAAGGAAACATAAATTTCTGAACTTGGTCACTGGGAATGCCAACAAGTGAGAGCACTCCTTTTGTGCTGAGGTTTCTGGACCAGTGTGTCACACATATTGGAAAGCACAACACCATATAGCATTGATTTAAGGGATGTGTCTCATTCTTTCAGAGATCAGCTCTAAGTTGGACCATTAGCTCCATCTTTAAGAAGCTATCCCATCATTCCATCAGGTTAGCAGCCTCTGCAAAAGGACCAAAGGATCTTGTGTCTATAGCTGCATTCGATTTAAAGGGGCATCCTTGCCCCCGTCCCTGCCAAAGTTTATATTGTAAAGATATGAGTCACTCTGTGATGCTCCACATAGTCATGCTGAGTTGATGTGAAGAATTACATTTTCAGACAGGACATCTAATACTACCTGTGGTGATCAGAGTTCTCCCACTAACACATGGTTAAATTTGAGTGGCAAAGAGTGATAATATGTCTCTCATCCCTTGATCCTCTCCAGTAACAAAAGAACACCTCTCTTCTAAGGGCAGCATGCAGGGCACTTCCTGGTGCAGTGGTGTTTGGATGTGAATGCTAATAGGAACAGTTAATTTGTTCTGCTCTCTGGTAGAGTTGGAAGAAGTATTTTTTGCCATTTCTCCTGACAGCCACTGGGTTTACCAGTTAGCAGGGCCATTGGGGAACATGGGAAATTATAGGCTGCATGTTCCTCCAATACTTTTGGGCTGCAGTGACGGAGCAGCTCTGCCATAGAGCATGGATCTTTTACAGAGTACTATGTTTGATGAGAAATTAATCACTAGATTTTTATTTCTCTAGAACGCTGATGATGATAGTGGAACCTGCTCAAAATATTTGACACATAACCATCTATCCAGAAGGCCACAGTAATATCACTGACTGCAGACTACCCCTACATGACAAATAAACACTTGTAACTGCAGATGGTGTGCGACATGGCTTTTTATTTAGATCAATGGAGTATTGTTCCAAATTTATTTTCCTGTTTTTTAAATTTTTTTTGTTGCATATGGTGTGCCCCCCTCAAAAAATGAAAGTATAGCTGTGAATGCGTTTGTTCTCTTAGAAGAAAAAGATTCTTGCAAACAGTTAAATAGTATCATCTGATCTTTCAAGTAAAACAAAAATAAGTTAAGATCATCCCAACAATTGCTCAATTGTTTATTCAGTAAATCAGAGTAAAGCTTTGGGAATTTCACTCAGGTATAATGACACTATTTCACTCAGGTATAAATGACACTATCATAAGTAAATACAATTATAAGAAAAACTATGGTGATAATATGAATATATATATAGATGGAACCCAGTATCCTACATATGCAGTGTTCTAGGTGAATTAAGATATCTATAGCTCAACAATAAATATGGAAATGCCATTGGGTACATATAATCATAATTGCATCCAAGAAAACTTAAATATTCTACTGCAATGATTTTACTGTTGTGTCCTCTCAAAGTTTCAAATTCTGTTGAAATTCTAACACCCAACGTGAAGGTATTAAGAGATATAGTCTTTGGGAGCTAAGTAGGTCATCAAGGTGGAACTTCAGGAATAGTGTAGTGCCCTTGTAAAAGGGACCCTGAGAACTCCCTTGTCTTCCTTCTATGATGTGAAGATACAGCAAGAAGATGGAAGTTTGTAACACAGAAGAGGATCCTCACCAGAACCAGACATGCTGGCATACTCATCTCAGACCTCCAGCCTCCAGGACAGTGACAAATACATTTCTATTATTTATAAGGTGCCCAGTTTATGGTGTTCAGTTATCACAAGCTGAGCTACCTAGAATGTCTACCAATCAAAACGGAAGTTCTAGGTATTAAAATTTACCAAAAATTAAATTTAGATTATATTACAACTTTGATTTTGGGACAAAGATGATGATGCCTAGAGAAAAGACTTTAGAATTACAGTGCAAAGAGTATTGCTTTTTGCTGTTAATCAACAACTGAATTTCAGAAACATTTGAGCTTTCAGAAAAAAAAACATCTATCTATCTATCTATCTATCTATCTAACATCTATCAGTCATCTATCTATTTATTTATAGAGTGAGTGCACACCTATGTGTGCCTAGGGTAGAGGGTGACAGAGGAGGAGAGGGAATATTAAGCAGGCTCCACACTCAGTGTGGAGTCCAACACAAGGCTCAATCTCATGACCCTGAAATCATGACCTGAGCTGAAATCAAGAGCCAGATGCTTAACTGACTGAGCCACCCAGGCACCCCAAAACATTTGAGTTTTTGAAGAATAATTCCAAATCAGCCCAAGTGTCTTAAGTATATTTGTTTATCCTATAGTCAATTTTCTTTCCTCTTACAGTGTAACTCTTTATGGCAAGTATGAGTCTAAGATTTATTATTATTATTGTCTTGTAAAATATGTCCCCAAAAGTCAGCCTTCCCTTTTGCTTATTCAGGGATACTTGAGACTAGCTCTGATTTTTCACCTTCCCAGTGATTTTGGTACACATACCTATTAAAATACAAGTACTACATGGTATCTGAATAACTTCATAAGGCTGTGCTGCAAAATGACAAGCTTAGTATTGGTGGGTAAAAGATCCACTGAAGCCCAGTGTGCATAATCAGGCTAGGTGTTTGTGTGAATACTTGTCTGAGTTTCTGAGAGATAACCATGAGAAAATGGAGGAATCACTGCAGACAGGCAAGAGCAACAGAGGGATGTTTATAAGATCCAAGACTAGACCATCCATCCCATGGGAAGACATTCTTACTGCTGTGGCTGCCTCCAGTATGGAGATAAATCATGAATAAGGAAATATTAGCAACAAATGTGGCCCTTTAGAAGTAAAGTATGAGTCAAAAGAGGTTAGAATTATGATTGTTTAATTGTGCTGACTTAGTCACCATAAAATACAGCATTAGTTTTGTTTTGTTTTTTAAGATTTTATTTATTTACTTGACCGAGAGAGAGAGAGAGATCACAATAGGCAGAGAGGCAGGCAGAGAGAGAGAGGGAAGCAGGCTCCCTCCTGAGCAGAGAGCCTGACATGGGCCTTGATCTCAAGACCCTGAGATCATGACCTGAGCCAAAGGCAGAGGCTTAACCCACTGAGCCATCCAGGTGCCCCCAGCATTAGATTTTGATGCAGTGTTCCAAGAGTCATTATTTATGTACAACACCCAGTTCTCCATGCAATATATGCCCTCCTTAATACCCACCACTAGACTCACCCATCCCCTTCCCCCAAAGATCAGTTTTTTTTTTCCCTCAGAGTATCCCCCCAATTCATTTTTCTTTTTCTTCTCTTAGTGTCCTCCATGTTATTCCTTATGTTCCACAAGTAAGTGAAACTGTATAGTAATTGACTTTCTCTGCTTGAGTGTCTGTTCATGTCTTTTGCCCATTTTTTGACATGATTATCTGGTTTTTATTATTATTCATGATGTGCTTCAGGGAGGGGTGGAAGAGAGAGAGAATCTTAAACAGGTTCCATGCCCAGAACATAGGCTGATGCAGGACTCAATCTCATGACCTTGAGATCATGAACTGAGCTGAAAACAAAAAGTCAGGTGCTTAACTGACTGAGCCACCCATGAGCCCCAAGGATGATGATTCTTGGATATAAATCTCCCTTGGTTTGCCCCTTGGGAAATTTGATTCTATGATAATAATAATTAAAAACAAAACAAAACAATATAAAAAACCTCTAAAATACTGCAGTGATTGTAGGGAACAATGTGTAAGAACAAAGAGCATGCACAGGGCTTGCCATCTGACTGGTGGGTGTGTCCCATTTACTAGTTGTGTGTGAATAGTTTGGAAATGAAAGCCAGTCATGTCTACTCTTTTTTTTTTTTAAGGAGAAAACCACTTTTAATTGAAAAATAAAGCAATACATCTCAAATAAGACTCTGTTTAACAACATAAACTGTAACTTGCTGAGGGAAATCGCCTTCCTAGAAGTGGTATTGTGAAATTTGGGTATCAGCAATCAATAGTTTCCCTCCTTTATTTTGACTCAGCTATAGGCATATTAATAATAAGGACTCTTTTATGTGGTAGACAGAGCTTGGATTTTGGTGGTGAGAGGTTTTGAGGGCAGTCTGAT
Organism: Mustela putorius furo; assembly: GCF_011764305.1. Classification (NCBI taxonomy): domain Eukaryota; kingdom Metazoa; phylum Chordata; class Mammalia; order Carnivora; family Mustelidae; genus Mustela; species Mustela putorius. The sequence goes on from NW_025421273.1 coordinate 20,539,281, forward strand.
TCTGGTTTGTCATTTACCCACATCTCTCTCCATCTATAGTTGGCTGTGATCATTTTTCAATGCATACACACGTACACACTTGTATACACAGTAGTTACACCATTAATACTTGTGCACCTTGCTTTAGTCATTTAGCAGTTAAGAAATATTTCCATATCAGTCCATTATAGACTTATCCCTATGATGGTGGTGCAGAATTCCATGGTATGAATAATGACACTACTCTCTAAGTACTGGCAAGGATCCGTCCTAACTGGACACTTCCATACACTGCTGACAGAATTGTAAATTATTGTGGAATTCCAAGAATGTCATTTTAAGTTGCTTATAAATCTTAATTCCCTCAATAAATTGCCTTATGGGATTACTTGTTTGTACATGTCCTAAAACGTTTGTCTGGGACAGTCCTTTAAAATAGAATAGCCAAAATTTAGATGCTTGGTTGATGCTTTATTGAAATGTTTTTAAACATTTATTCATTTGTTTTTGTCCTGGGTGGGTACTTAATCTTGTCCTATTTCAGCAATGCAGGTGGTTGGGAACGTGAGGTCCTTACTTACCTGGTCATATGTGCTTAATGAGCAAACTGGAATCAACATTCTGAGTGAATCCTGCTCCCAGGCCAGTTGTTCTTCATCTCACATCCTCATCATGTCCTCACCTCACTTCTGAGTGATACAGGCACTTATTTCTAATCTGTGTCCTCAATTCCCACCAGAGCTTACCTCCCTGCTCTTGGCTTGCTGGTCTTTCAGGTCCACGGTTCTCAATGCTGCAGAGAGCATGGACAAATTGAATTCAAAGCATCTCACACAGAGAAGCTATCCCAAGCTGATTATTTCTCCATGTTGGTACAAAAACCAGCTGAGACTAATGGTATTCAGGGAGGATTTCTTGAGATAAACAGCCTGTGCTCTGTTTCGGATATCCTTAAATATATACCTGGATCACATAGAATAACCCAAGACTGGAAAGATATTTCTTAAATTGAATTTCATTTTGCTGTAATATCTGTTTGGCTTACTTTGATATAAGATGGAACTTTCTGAAATCTTAGCAGGGTTCACAGTCAAGATTTTGTATAGTTATGGCATTCTTCATATCACAGGCTCCATTTCTTTCTTGCTTTCTTTCTTTCTTTCTTGACTCCCTAGGAGTTATTCCTATAGGATTAGTATCAAAGGAAGTTACAATTCTCCTGAGCTCTTGGCTTATCTTTATTTCATGGATATTTTGAATCTTGTAACAGGTAAGTTTTCTATTTTTATGTTGCTTTTTAGAATGCTTAGAGCTAAATTTGTGATTTATCCACAATGGGTTTTGCTTATCGAGTGCATTCTTCCAAGGCTTCCTGAGAATGAAGCTCTACATTTTCCCATTAAACTAAGTTTGCTCATTATAAAGCCTGCCATTTTATGGATATTTAAAAATAATCTGATCCTTAACCCCATCATCTACTCAGGGGCCATGAGGGAAGCATACAGTAAGCTGAAGATTTCAGTCACTCATGCAAAGATAAGCATATTTGTCTCTACTCCCAAATCTCTCCTTTTTTGATCTCTCTTTTGGCTCAACTCACTTTCATTAGGGTGGTTTGTTCCACCTTCTCGGGGGACCACAAAACTGCCTGTTTCAGCCTTTAAGAAGTTCCCATGCCTTTTAAACATGAAAGTCCTTTGGGGTCCTCAGCTAATCTTTACCCAGCATTAACTTTCACAGAATTTGGTCTTCTTCCAAGTGTGTGCAAGTCTTGTTATGCCTATGTGATTGAAGTCATACAAATAATCAGATGTTAATTTTCTCTGGTATCTTATAGACACTGATTTTTTTTCTTTTGTAGCCTTTGCTCTAAGTCTGCTTTCTCCCACATCAGTTCTCCTTTTCCTGAAGAATTATACTAATTTGAGAAAACTGATATGTTTTCTTGCTAGTTTTACCCTCATAGATATGTAGGCCATTACAATATGCTTTCTTGTGCTTTAACCAACTTCTCTTTGTTACTGACCTTTTTTTGCCCCTGCCCTTTTTTGCCAACTGTCTTTCTTCCTATCTTTAATGTTTGTGATCTGTCAGCTCTTAAGTTACCTTATGTATTGTCCCAAAATCATTCTGGAAATTTGTGGTAATAATAATAAGCATATTTTGGCCCATGGAAAGGCACCATGGAAAGGAACAATATTCCAGAGATATAGCAAATTTTCATTGTAACAAATATTAGTCTAAACTTCTCACTTAAATTTTCTAGAGTTTCTGAAAAACTGCAACTTCCTGTGTTCTGTGATAAATGAGTAAATGCAAGACAATTTTATTTTATGCCCTTTTATTTCATTTGATTTCTAAGTCAAAAGATACACAATTATACTATTTGAGGGAGAGTCATTTAATCTTGTCTGTTTCTATGTGGGACAGAGTCAATTAATTAGGAAAGAAAACAGCATCATCGTATTTTTCATAATAGACATGTTAACAAGTGTTTCATCTCTAGCCACATGCTATACATGGATGATAAGAAGCCCCAGAGCAGGTCTAAAGCAGACTCATGAACCACTGAAAGTCAATAAGGATTTAGTTTTGTTATGATTGGTGAATTGAATTTGGCATTAATCAACATCAAGCAAAGATAGAGAAAAGACTCTGATCCTACTGCAAGTTTGAAAGTCTTTATTTAGAGGAGCGCTATTCAAAGTAGCTTCACAGATAAACCTAAATGTTGATATCCAATTGTCATTTGCAGTACTTGAAGGTTTTTTGGTGACAAAAAGTCTCTCTAGCAAGTGAAGAAAGAGACAGATAATTAACACCTGCTGGTCACATTGATCATAGATTACCTAATCTTCAGGAATTCTTTTGTAGCACACCTAACTGCAAACTAAAAGAGGTAGTCTATAAAATGATCAAGTTTCAAGAAGCACAAACATGGAAAAATAAAACAAAGCAGCACAGAGAGCAAACTGATATCTCCATTCTAATGAAGTCTTTCTTCAAATACGCAGGAACACTGGTCACTTCAGTATTTGTTTACCTGGTATAGTAAACTCATTTTTAACCAGAATACCTAAAATGCATGATTATACCTCTCTGGTCATGTAAGTCTTCCCTGCTAGGTTATGAATGTTACAGGACCCTATTCTGCCCAGATCCACTCAGATCCTTCTTATACTCTGTCTTTATCCCTGCTCCAGCTTCTGTGTGCTTTTGTTACTATGTACCTCTGCCTGAGACCCTACATTATTGACACTGATTTTCATGCAGCACAGAGACCCTGAAGTCTCTGGGAGTCTACAGTTTCCTGAGGAGGGCTTTGTCAATGACCAGCTTGCACAGGAGTGTGAACGACCATCTTCTTTGCTATGAATTTGGATCAGCTCTGGAACTTGATATAAACTCCAGAGCTCAGTGGGATCAGGCTATAGCTGACCCCTGTGGGACTTTGCCTGAAATCATACCCTTGTTTGACTTCCTTCTTTTCCCTTCTGTCTTTCTTCTACTCCTTTACTGGTTTCTCCCAAGAGAATTTCTTTAAGAATCATATGCACAGGAATCCTGTCTCAGGGTCTGCTCCAAGAGAATTTGACAAAGCTCAGCATTCTTTTATTCACCTTTTCTTTCTGGGCACAGTAGGGGCTTAGCAAACTTTTGTGAAATAAATGAGTGGGAAACTCAGAATATATTCCTATATAGAAGCTTGGTAAATACCCAAGTGCCTGCCTTAACTATGGGTAGGCCTGATATATGTATACCAAATCCTGAATTGGACTCACCATGAGTGGTCTGATAGAGAAGAATTTTGCTCTTGTTCTCTTCAAGTGATTTGGCCTGACTGATGTGCTACAAGTGTAAGAAGGATGCTTCAGATAGTCTTTTTATCATCAGGCAGCACTGGTTGTTTGTTTACTCAGAATGAAACTCCTCTCTGATTTGGTTGATGAATGTGATCAGATAATAGTAACACAGAGGGGTACTGAAGAAATGATTTCTGAAAAGCAGTGTTCTTGAAAATAAATGTTCTGCACACATGCAGTTAGAAGAGTGAAGGACAAAGGGATTATCTGTGGCCTTCCTTGTCTGGACCAGTCTGCCACTTACTTCTCTTTAAGGATCTGCAGTCCCTGTCTGCTCAAGTCCAAGATCCTTAGCATGGCATTCAAGGTCCCAAATGATGTCAACTTAACATCTCTTGCATCACCTGCCATCAATTCTTCCTTCTTGCTTAACCTTCATACTCCCTTATACTGAATAATCCCTGTTCATGTCATACTATTTTTATCATTATGTCTTTGCTTATGCTCTTTCCTCTTTCTACCATGGGCTAACCGAACAAAGCCAGCTTTAAAATCCATCTTGGTTACCATTTCCTTTATGAATGAGATATTCTTGTTTAGGCTCTCATAAAACTGTGTGTAAACATCTACCATTGGACTTAAATATTTTAAAATCAGTGGCTGTTTATAGGTCTTTCTCTTGTAGATTGTGATCTCTTTCACACCATATCTTATTCCTCCTTGAATTCTTACTACCAAGGCCAAGAAAAATGTTGTTTGGATGAATGGTTTAATATCATATTGATATTGATATCACATATCTCTGTTACCACATAATTTTGCTAAACACATTATAAATAAAGTTATACAATGTGTTACCATTTTCATACCACATCAAAAGAGATAAATACGGTGCTTATACTTACCAGTGATTTGGAAACAAACTGGAGAGCATAAGAAGTTCTCATACATGTATGTGTATGTAGTATATTAACAAATTTTTCTCACAGAACTTACTGTCCCAGGACTATGATAGGAACAGGAAGTAGAGGGAAGTCAATATTTAAATGGGAACAGAATAGAAGGTTCATGGTGTGTCAGAACCTGAGGTTGATTGGGTCCAATGGAAGATGTTCAATGCAAGCTGGGGCATTTGTGAGGATTAGAGTGTCTGGGGGAGTTAAGAGATTCAGAGAAAGTGACAACAAGGAACAGAATTTTTTTCTTTTTCTAGAATATGTAGAATTATCCTCGACATAATCTTGTCATGAGGGAGCCATCCTAAACGTCTGATTGCTTTGAATCCAAATTACAGATCTGACCCTACAAAGCTGTTTTTGTTGTTGTTGTTGTTTTTTTTTTAAGATTTTAGTTATTTATTTGACAGAAAGAGATCACAAGTAGGCAGAGAGGCAGAGAGGGAGAGAGGGGAAAGCAGGCTCCCCACTGAGCAGAAAGCCTGATGCAGGGCTTGATCCCAGGACCCTGGGATAATGACCTGAGCTGAAGGCAGAAGCTTTAACCTACTGAGCCACCAGGTGCCCCTACAAAGCCGGTTTTAATCAGAAGATTTATGTGAAGTGTAGTCATTTAAAAAAAATTATTCAAAATGTATGTAGATTTTAAGGACTAGAGGGAACACTAGGATCATCTATTGATGGAAGAGGGGCGAGATAAGAGGGGTCCCTGAGTTATCAGATGCAAAAGAGCTTCTGTTGACCGAGCAAGCAATAAATTTCTGTTCTGCCAAATCAATGAGATGTCAGGTTAATTTGTTACCACAGAAAGCATATCTTATCCTAACTAAAAAAGACCAAGTATTAGGTCATTAATTAAATCTCAATATTATACAAATAACATGGAGAATATGGGGAGATGGAGAGGAGAAGGGAGTTGAGGGAAATTGGAAGGAGAGGTGAATCATGAGAGACTACGGACTCTGAAAAACAATCTGAGGGTTTTGAAGGGGTGGGGGGTGGGAGGTTGGGGGAACCAGGTGGTGGGTATTAGAGAGGGCACAGATTGCATGGAGCACTGGGTGTGGTGCAAAAACAATGAATACTGTTACACTGAAAAGAAATAAAAAATTAAAAAAAAATCTCAACATTATATAGACTATGTTCCAGGTCACAATGGAATAAAATTAGAAATCCACAGTGTAAATATAGTTTAAAATCCCATATGTGTATGAAATAATAAGATACTACTAAATAATTCTGGATTATAGAGAAAATAATAAGAAAATATAAAATACTTGGAAATAACTGGCAATGAAAACAGCACATGTCCAATGAGGTGGGACACAACTAAAGCATATGTAACAATTTTTACATTATTATAACTTGAAACACATTTATAGAAAACTGGAAAGATTAACAACAAACAAGTTAATTTCATAACTAAGGAGGTTAGAAGTTTGATGCATTCCTCCTAAGTTCAGACCAAGTTATCACAATGATTGTTTGAATAGACCAGAGGTTTTGCCAGCCATTGTAAGAAAATAAATCAGAGGAGCAGGAATCAGAAGTAAGGATTAGAGCATCATTCTCTAAGATGATTTAATCATCCACTTAGAAAAAGCAAGAATACTAACAGAAAAAAATTAGAACCAAAATATAAAGATAACGCATACAAAGAACATAACAAAATGCTTAAATTTATTAGTAAATGGGAGTTAAAAATTATGGCAGCAAAGATATATTACTTTAAAGTTATCAGTTTGGTACAAATTAGAAAACTAATAATTCCAGGTGCACTAGGAAAGTCAACATTCAGAAACCCAGTGGTCTTGTAGAACTTAGTTCAAATTAAGCATATGGATGGATGCTCTATGATCCCCAAATTCCATTTCTGGACAAGCATCCTAGAGAATTCCCTTCTCAGGCCTGAAATAAAACATCTCAAGGAGATGTCACAGCATTGTCTATGTCAAAAGGGACTACCCAGAACAAGGGAATGGCGATCTAGATATTGTGGATGTGTTCTATGAAATACCTCACAGCTGCTAAAATCAAGGAGGTAGATATGCAATTATAAAAAGGTAGGTATTTTAACAAAATAACACTAAAAGAAATAAGTTAAAAAAAATCAAATGAGATAAATAGCACATTATCATTTAGACATGTTTAAATGTATAATAAAGCTACTGCTTGCAAGGACACATACAAAGGAAAAGATAAACATTGACCACTTTAAAGGAGAGGGCATGTAATGAAAGTGGGGATTATAGTAAGATAGTGGAAGGTAGGAAAGTGTTTTCATCCCTTTTTCTTTCAGTCAAAATGAACACCAGCACTGAAGGAGGATGTTGGCCTTCTGATCAGTGATTGTTGTGAGTCTATTCATGTGCTCACTTGTTTTGCCTCTAATGAGTTCATTCATTCATTTATTAGGCAAACATTTATGAAAACTCTGTTATGTGCCAGGCGTCAGTGATACGCTTTCTGCTCTAGAAGGCTTCAGTTTAAGTGTGGTTTTGTGTGGAGCAAGGAACAGCAGACAAATAAACAAGAACATATCAGATAATGTTAAGCCCAGTGCAAGGAACTGATCCCAGGGAAAAAGTGATACATCAGGTGATCAGGATAAAGCTATGTGAAGAAAGGGATTTGAAAGAGATGTGAATGATGAGAAGAGACTTGCTGAGCAGAGATCAGGAGGAAAGGTTTCCTGGGCTGATGGGATAGCTAGAATCCTCTGGTGGGGAAAAGGCCAGTGCTGGTGGAGTAGCATTGGGGGAGGAGTGGACAATGAAGAGTAGAAGGGGAAGGACTAAAGAAAGTCTCAGAGGTTTCATAGATCATTAGAAAGCATGGAAACTATATTCCAGAAAGGAAAAAAAAAAAAAAGAATGGAATTATTTTTAGATTTATAATTTTGGAGGCCTCCAAATCCCGGAATGAATAGCAACTGATAGGCTATTCTCCTAAGTACGAAGTAAAATATGATTCAGTATGCTAGACTCACTATAAGGGAAAATTGTGTGGGCCAACTTGACTGGGGTATGGAAGGCTTGTTTGGTTCAACATTATTCTAATGTGCCTGTGAGGGTGTTTCTAAATGAGGTCGACATTTGAACTGGTAGACTAAGTAAAGCAGATTGCTCGTCCCAGTGTGGATGGGCCTCATCCGATCCACTGAAGGCCTGAATAGAGCAAAAGTGAAGTAAGGGAGAGTTCGCTCTTCCTGGCCACTCTCAAGCTGAGACGTTGGTCTTCTGCACTTAGCCTGGAATTGAACATCATCTGTTCCCTTCATTCTCAGGCTTCAAACTTGGACTGGAAATTTACCCTTGACTCTCCTGAGCCTTAGCTTTCAGACAGCAGCATGTGGAACTTTTTAGCCTCTGAGACCACATGATCCCACTCCTAAAAATAAAAGATATATCCATATATATCTGTCTATATAGAAATGTCTCTATATAGATATATGAAGATGGATCTATGACTTACCTATGTATCTATCTATGTATCTATCTATCATTTATCTATCATCTATTTATCTATCCTAATGGTTCCATTTCTTCGGAGAACCTTGACTAATACACGCACTCATTGTCCTAAAACATTGCTTTTCACAGTCCCCATCATGTGCTTCTTTAAATCTTTTAGTATGTCCCCAAATCTACAAGTTATGACCCAACTCCAATGGTCTGATTTTTTTGTTGTGATCTTTGATATTAGTTTCTAACAAATCACTTAAACTCCCTGTTTCAGTTTCCTCTTCTGTACGTACGCTGTATCTCATTCGTCTGACCTGCCTTCCTTTTATATCCCTCTTTGTCCTTAATTTTTCAGTCACATTTTCTTCTGACACTTTGCCCAGTTGCCCCCAGTCTAGCTTTGAACAACTGGAGTTACAGTTACAGCAGGGATATTGAAGTTTGGGTTTACTTAGAGCCACATTTTTAGTATAACTTTATTAATACATGTGTGAATTTGGGAAGTGATCTGGGTGCATATTTCTTACTTTAAAAGCTTTCATCATTTGTCAGATAGCTGTAGAAGAATTAGAGGATTTTGCCCCTCGCGTTTTTCCATTTAATTAAGATGGAACAAAACTTTTTATGCTTTAATAATTGTTTCCCAAATGCAATATTCTCTTCTCTGTTACCTTTGACATGTGTTGCTATCAGATCCCATTTTTGATGTGTATAAACTGCTTATTTTATTTGAGCCAGTTCTGAATCAAGAAACTGATTCAGAAGGGCCTCTGCCTTTGGAAATGGTATTGAATGAGAGCATTATGCTAACATAGGCTGAAACTTAAAACTGCAAATGCAGGAGGAGAAAATGGTTTTGTAGCTACTTCCCTCATTTAGAGGATTGGAGACACAAGACTTGATTCTAATAAAGAGCGGTGTCTTTGCAGTTGGGGCTGGGGCGAAATCAAGATACATTAGGAGAAATTGACATTAAAAGTGCCATATAACAGATGGATGAAAAAATGAATGTTTATCAAGATGATTCATTAGTGCTCTGCAGCAAGGCAGAGGAGAACGATGACCCGGAACAAATCAAGAAGAATGGTGCCTGACTTGTGTTTGCTTGCTCTCAAGGGTGACCCACATTTGTAATCTTTAATTAGAAATGCATTTGCTTCTGGTTGATTGGATACATTTTTCAACTATTGTTATTTTTCCTTTTTGAGGGGTGGGTAGGTGTTGGAGGTGTTTCAGTGCAAAGAGTTTGGTTCATCAAATTAGAGTAAATGAAAGGAGAGAAAACAAGCTAGTGGAGTGAGACCTTGACTAAATGATGGAGTTCTTTGCAAAGGAGAGAATTAATCTCCAAGTTGGGAAGAGCTGAGCAGCTCTATCATCAGCTGTTAACCTCATGTAACCTCGGGTGACTTCAGCATCAATATTTAAAAGCAGGTCTAGGGCAGACCTTGCTTTAACCTCTAATTCTCTCTATTCCTGACTATCAAGCTTCCTGTCTACACTTTAATTGATCTCTGGAATTAATAAGCACTTATTTTTTAATAGAAAGAAAAGAGAAAGGAGAAAGAAACTGGGAACAGAATGTCCTTAGTTTTTCTTTCGAAACAAGGCTGAAAACACAAGCCAGTGAAGGCATTATGCCAACTCATTCGGGAAAACGGGGAGTTTTACTGATGATGAATTGCTAGGTTGCTTGCCTCACTGCCAAGGAATAAGTAGCTCAAGATAATTCATTTACCGTGTCTGTTGCTTGTACCTATCACTTCCTTGCCTCTGGCTGATGTTAATAATATTAGCCTAGGAGGTAGAAGTGGATGGGGAGAGGGAAGTTCCCTCTGATGTCACTTAGACTCATCTAGAATCAGCACAATTATAATCCACATATGTATGCTTGGATTAAAACCCCAGCCTATCAATCTCGATCAAATTCCCTAAAGATCTCATCTGTGAATAAAACATTGTTACATAGCTACAAGGAGAAAGGGAATAAGAAATGGCTAAGGATATTTTAAATAAAATTTTAAAGCTGAAAGAAAACCTTCATAGATGACCTAATGCACCTCAACCTTGTGTGGAATTAAGGCAGGTGAAAAGAGGGTTGGACTCAGTGGGGCCACTACCAAGTGCAGGTAATGAGCTTCCCATCTGTCCACTCTTGCTTACTGGATATGTCAGCATGTCAAGGGAAGTCTATGCCCCCACCTCTCTTTTTTAGATAAGGAAAGGGAATCTCAGATATGATTGTCCAAGTGTTATTAGCTAGTCAGAGATAGAGTCCAGGTTGGGATTCAGGAATGTTGGATTCCAGACCCATTCATGGATATCTCCTATGTGAGAGCTATAATACCTTGATCAAGGAATGATGATCGTGAAAGCAAAATGAAACAACATTCCTAAAATATACATATTTCCCCCAAAGCTTGAAAGTATAAGATATTGCTAGGATACCGTTAATTCTTAATCTAGAGGAAAGGCCATGAACTTGGGAAATGGGATGACTGAAGTTATTTCAGCTGTTCACTAGAGAATGCATACATGTAAGTCACTTAGATGCTCTGAGCCTCAGTGTTCTCATCTCTGAAATGGCAACAGTATACTTTCATGTAGGGTGATCTATATCTCATAGTGTTAGCAAAGCACATCTGTTGACACAAGTGTTGGGGATGCATTGGGGGGTGGGTGGGTGGGAAGAGAGCAAATGCTGGGAATGATTTGGGAAGGAGGGAACCAGCTGTTCCAGAGGCCAGATGTGTGTGTGAGACAAGATGTACTGTGTGACAGTGGTACAGGGCACTGCTGAGAGGAGAGAGAACTTGTTTCTACTCCTATTTAAGGTGGGATCAGTATAGGCTCTATGCACACTTGGTACCAAATCAACATGCCTTGTGTGGAAGTAAGTGTCAACTCTTACCCAGCTGGGATAGTTGTGTCATTTCAGATTAGGCCTTAGTCGGTCTGAATGCAAGGCAGGGCCAGCCTTGAAGTATGGACACATGCTCAGGTTTCCCTAATTTATTCTTGGGTATCAGGGAGGAGGGGTGAAGAAACATCAAGGTCAGAAGCTGGGAAGGAGAGGTGGGGGTGAGGGAGTCTCTTGTGTGCATTTGTCTCCTTTTGCAAGTGCTGTTCAGAGTCAGTTTAGATGAAGTGGTTGGGACTGGAAATACCTCTCTCCTAAGCAGCCTCCAACCCAGCCTTGCTCATCATCATGAAATATTGCCAGTGAAGGAATCAAACTTATTATTATGCAGAGATGTTAGTAATTGAACCCTGAGACCTCTGAAGAATGCTTATAATCCTCTTATTTGAGAAAGCGGGATTCTTAATATTTGTAACTAATCCTGATTCACAACACGGAGGAGAGTATTAGATTCAAATGTATGAACAGCTTGCCTGAAAATGTTTTAAGCAAAACCTTTAGGAGAACTTTGGTCATGAGACCACCTGGACTCAGATGAGGAAAGGTTTCTTGCTTTGTATCCCTGGGGTGTCTCTGCTGTGTGGAGAACCACTTCGGATGTACCAGGTTCTGAGCAACTGGAAACAAAACCATGACTCAATCATGTTTGTGTGCCCCCAGAAGGATGTGGCACCCAGTACATGTTTGTGACAGAAAGATGCTGTCATAGCTTTGGTGATATTTACCTTTCAGATGGCGAGGAATGCAGTCAGTCTCCAAACAGGGACTTGGGTTGGCAGGAAACAATCATAAAAAGATTTCCAGTTGCCCTGTCCTCTAAATCATCTTCCTCTATGAATTAAGCTCTCGCCAGATTTCTGTTATTGAAGAATTTTAAAAGAAGTGTTCCTGTCACATGGCATTTCAGACCTTTTGTTCTTCTTTGCATTCTTAGCTCTGCTTGATACAAACGCTAAGCTTCTGAGGAGAGGGAGGGCTCCCAGCCTCAGAGCTGATGGAGCACACACTGCAATTAAAAGCAAACACATTTCCACTTCAGTCACAGCCTGTGGGTGTTTTAAGAAGGGAAAAAAAATCTATTAAAAATATAAATGTCAAATTCCTTGGGGTTTTGATCTATACATTTCATGTAGAGCGAGCTCCTGGCAGAGCTTGGATCTTGAGTTGCTGATAAGGATGCTCTGCTTCTACATTGTGAAACTGAGAATATCCTGCTGGGCAGTGAGCAAGAACAGCCAGGCTCTGCTGGCAGGTGCTGGGTCTGCAAAGCCAAGGCAGAGATGGGATGAGAATGCAGATGCTCTGGGGACATGCAGGTCATGGCCGGGAACTGAAGAACAGAACAAGAAAGGCAATTCCTGTCCTACAACCCACACTAATTTAGCCTCTGACCATAGAAGAGAGAGCTTCTAATAAAGTTTCTTTTCTTTTCTTTCTTTCTCTCTTTTCTTTCCTTTTCCTTTTCTTCTTTCCTTTCTTTCTTTTTTTTTTCTTTTTCTTTTTTTCCAGCCCACCTTTAGCCTCCACCTCTTCCCTCACAGGGGCAAAGTTGCTCATTGAACTCTTCAGAACTTAAAATTTAATTCCAGCTTCCCTGTCCTAGTGGACAAGAATTCATGCTTTAAAAGGCATATGAACTCACCTACTCACCCTGGACAAGATGTTAGATTCTAGCCTTCAGGTAAGGCAATTCTTGTCCTTTGGGTGGAGAAAAGCTTCCGGATCTCCATAAATCTCCATTCCAGCTCCTGGTCCATATGGTGGGGGCTATGTATATGGACCCAGAGTCAGCCAAGTAGAGGTAACCTTTGAGTTGTATGGGTGAAAACCTCCAGGAGTCCCACTTTTATGCCCAAACCTGATTCTGGTGTTATGGGCTGAGTTGTGTTTTCTCAAAATCCCTGTGTTGAGGTCTTGACTTGCAGCATCTAAGAATGTGACTGTGTATAGATATAGAGCCATTAAAGACGTGTATAGATATAGAGCCATTAAAGATGTAATTCTGGCAAAATGAGGTCACTAGGGTGGGCCCAAATCCAGTCTGACTGGTGTCTTTATAAGAGGAGATGGACTGTCTTTATAAGAGGAGGTAGCCCTGGAGACTTGGAAGAAGATGGCTATCTGCAAGCTGAGAAGAATGGCCCTAAGAAGAAACCAACCTTTCAGACACCTTGATCTTGGACTTTCAGCCTCTAGAAAAGATAGATTTCTGTTGTTTTTAAGTAACCCAGGTGTAGTATCTTGTTAAGGTAGCCCTAGAAAACCACGACTTTTGGTTTCCACTGACCCTAGGGGCTCTGTAATAAGTTGTAATTATTTTTTTCTTGCCCCATTTCTGGGAAAAGTCCTATTTCATTGGCCACTATGAGCTTGAGGGTGCCTCCTGAGGCAGGGAGACCTTGGAAGCAGGAATGATGGCGGGATTGAGGCTCCAGCATTTGGCTCCAAACCCTGTCTAGCACTAGCTATTGCCAACAACACAAGACCATGCAGAAACACCAGGTCAGGCCTAGAAACTGAGACTGGCAAAGGGAGATGCCAAGGTTTGCAAAAAATAGCTTAACCTTGGGTGAGTTACCCAAGCAACAGGTGCTAAGTAGCTCTGAGGGATGATAGCTTGGGACAAGCTTTCCTTTCCCTGGATGCCACCAATCTTGCATTATAGCTTTCCCGGATCCTGACCTGATGATCTCTTCTTTGCAGTTTTTCCCCACCCACCCACAGCTTCTTCAATCTTGTGTCAGCCCAGTCACTGGGAAAGAGAATTGTGATTACATTGAAAATTTCAAGAATAGTTATAAAAAGACATTGATGACATTGCTTTCTCTTTTATTTCCCTACGTGATATAAAGTTTTCTTGGAAGTTTAAGAAGTGTTTATTTATGTATGAAGCTTTTTTGGAAATTCCACTGGAACGGAAAAGTAATAGATTGCCTATTTGTTTTCCTGGAGTTAAGAAATTACAGAATTCCTTATTTCATTATTCTGAATATTGTCTTTCAAAGGCAGTTATTTAAAAATGTAGCGAAGTGTTAATGGTAATAATGAAACTTGTATACCCAATGAATGGAAAACTTCTTTTAGATTGTTGTCTTAGATTGTCCACTGGATGGTGGCTATGTCCTTGGGGTACATACGCTGGAGCAACGTCGTCATAAATCCCTCTCCTCTCTTCCTCATCTTTCCTCCCCTCTTCTCTCCTCCTCATTTCCTCCTTTGAAAAATTGCAGTGAGTGGGGAATGTATGAGTAATGTTATATGCCTCCCCCAGGCAACTCTGCCTCATTTACAAAGCTGAGAGAAGAAAGAAACTAGGAAAATATTTATCTGACTCTATCAAAAAGGATGGCAATTGCTAAAGGGGCTTCACTTTGCATTTCATAGAACAAGCCTCATAACAAACCTCATCAACCCCATGAGATCACACGAATGTGAAAACTGGAAGCAACAGAGCTCCAATAACTCACCACTCAGAGGCAAGTTTCCTGCCTCAGAAAAAAAAAAAAAAAAAAAAACCACAAAAAACCACAAAAAGGGTCCAGGCTTCAGCAGGACCTGTGTGCTCCCTTGGAAGCTAGTGAAGAACTTAGTGAGACCCATTCAGCCCGTATAGCAGAACAATGATGTTGGCCCAGGGGACCCTGTTGTTTAAGATGTCAAATAACACCCTTAAGGCATTGAGTCATGTGACACAGAAACATACTGGTTAGCTCTTCTGATCCTAATTCTTCTGTTCTAGGGCAAAATTAAACAATCAAACAAAGAAATAAGAATTTGAACTTACGTGTCTCCATTCCACCTTGCTTTGGGGAGCTCTCGAGTTTAATCATCTCAGATATCAGTAATTTTTGCTGTTTAGAAATAAATAATTTGGGAAGAGGGCTCTGTCTTGAAATCTGACTGGGCTAAAATAGGTGTGAGTCTGTGACAAGTAACATATTTGATCAGTGAGGATGACAAAACATGGGTAACTAAATTATGCATGACAGCAAAGTTTATTTCACATTTGTCATTCAGATTTTGCTAATTCTTCCATCTCTGCAGGAATAACCAAAGTATGAACCTAGGAGAAGGTAAATAAATTAGAATCTCCCCATTGCCAAACCATTCCAAACCCCCAATAGGCTGTTTAGTAAACTAAAATAATCTGTTAACATGCTTCTCTCTCTTGGCCTCTGAGTTATTTAAGGTCATGGACTCTGTCTTATTTTTATTGTTCTCCCAATGTGGTATCCTATGAATATGTCAAGTCCTCATTAAACAGCTGGCCATTTGGAATAATCCCATCATTCACTGTATTTTGGTCATTTTATGGTGGAAATTAGTGGTCAAATGTTCTCTTTCTACAATTTCTCATATACAGAAGAATATAACTATAAATATATATTCTGTAGCTCATATGTTTATTTCTTTGTAAGTGTGACTTACATACATGCTGGAATTTTTACTCCCTCTGTATATCCGCTGGGTGATATAGGTTATTTCCAAGGCTCATAAGACCTTAAAGCACTTGAGGGAAAGTGGGTTAAACTCCTGGATAAAATGACATTCAGATAAGAGTAAAATCAGCTAATCTAGGGCAGAGACAGAGTTTGCATTTGATGATGGATTCATAAATACTACCGAAAGCAAAGTCTCAAATCTCTTCTGGTAAATATTCAGAAGTCGTGGGTTGGGTTCTCTGAAAAGCAGGCAGAGATATGGAGTTAGGGCTGCAAAAGCCTTACTATTATGAGAGGAAAAGTGGAGGAGGAAGGACTGGGCAGGAGAAGCTGTCAGAGTCTGACTGGGATCTGACAAAGTCTTCAGTGGCCCAAAGATGAGGTCTGTAGCAGAGATTGTATGTAAAGGGGGTCTTACATTGGATGAACATGGGACACCCTAGCACCACTGTCCAACTTAGTCACTAACTGATGACTCCCCACAGGAGTGTAGCCTTGGCTACCATACCTAAGATCAGTCATTGTCTGAGGACAGCTTTGCAAAGAACCTGAGCTCAACTGAAGTGGACACTGAGAGGCTAATAGCTGGCAGTATATGGGCAGCAAATTCATTCTCTCTTTTTAAAAATGTTTTAAAAGCTTTATTTATTTATTTATTTGTTTGTTTGTTTATTTATTTTTAGAAAGAGAGTGAGAGCATGAGCAGGGGGAGGGGCAGAGGGAGAGGGACAGAAAGAGAGAGAGAAGCAGACTCCCTGCTGAGTGCAGAGCTCAATGCTGGGCTTGAGCTCAGGACACTGACTGAGCCATCCAGGTGCCCCACAGCATGTTCATTCTTGAAGGAGTGACCGCAGCAGTCTGTATATGTGTCTGTGACACTCCACCCCTGCTCCACGTAGACCCACTTCTCACTATATATATGAAGAACAACTTCTCAAGGGCTCTTGTAGCTCATTCTCTCTCATTTTTCTTTTCTTTTTAAAATTTATTTTATTTTATCACATGGGATTTGCCCTCCTAGCAAATTTTAAGTGTATGACACAGTATTGTTAACTATAGG
The DNA here is from genome assembly GCF_011764305.1 of Mustela putorius furo. Taxonomy (NCBI): domain Eukaryota; kingdom Metazoa; phylum Chordata; class Mammalia; order Carnivora; family Mustelidae; genus Mustela; species Mustela putorius. The sequence goes on from NW_025421273.1 coordinate 20,555,905, forward strand.
TGCACTGTTCCTCACCTTGCTTAACTGAAACTTTATACCTATTGACTATAACACCCCATTTGCACTCCCCCAGCCCCTGACAATCACCATTCTACTCTTTGATTTTATGGGGATGGCCCTCAGTATCTGCGGAGAAACTTACAATAGGGAGGTTAGTGAGATGAACTGCAGACCATTTTGCTGCAATTCCTTGCAGAACCAGAACTGGCGTTTGTTATCTCTCTCTTCCACTACCCATCCTAAATTTCTTTTAACCTCAGTCATCACCTCTGCTGGTCTTGGTGGGTTAGTTGTATCCGACCCAAACCCTCATTCCTCAGATCCTGGTGAAAGTTCCCTTCTTGGGCCAGGATTGTTTCATTTACCCAATTATTGTCACCATTTGGCAAGGGAGCCTGAAGAGGTGCCCAAGGGGATCACCAAGATAGACAAGTGTTATCTCTGCTTCTATCACTAGCAACAGTCCTACCTCCTCCTAAAGATCAGTGTCAATTATCTATGATAAGACAGTGACTCTTTTTTGTCTGAGGAGCCCTAGACACAAGGAACCCAAAGTGAATAAGAGCCAGTGGTGAAATAAGTTAATCAGAGAAAGACAATTATCATATGGCTTCAGTCATCAGTGGATTATAAGAAACAGTGTAGAGGATTGTAAGTGAAAGGAGGGAAAACTGAATAGGAAGAAAACAGAGAGGGAGACAAACCATGATAGATTCTAGGAAACAAACTGAGAGTTACTGAAAGGGAGGTGGGTGGGGGATGGGGTAACTGGGTGATGGGCATTAAGAAGGGCACATGATGTGATGGGCACTGGATGTTTTATGCAACTGGTGAATTGTTGGACTCTGCATCTGAAACTAATGATGTACTATGTTTTGGCTAGTTGGATTTAAATAAATGAAAATAAAGAGCCAGTGGTAGCTTGGAGTTCATTTGGATCCTTGCACCTTTTTGGAGAAGAGGATTTCCAGTGCTGCAGAGCTCAGAGCTGTGGATCAGGGAAGTATGATTTCCATCAGGAGGTCATTGGGATGATGATATGTGGGACACTCCTCCTTCCACCTCTTGTTTTCTGGATCTGTGCATTCTTCCTATTGGGGACACAGAGACAGGTTAAAGCCTCTGATTCAATGCATGGGCTGAAAACAGGAGGAGGGCATCCTGTCTTCATGGGGTACCCTCTCCAAGCCAGTGTATTAGCTGGGACTTTACCACTATATTCCAACTCTTTGGGTCATACAAGCAGTAGACCCCATGGTCCTGAACCTACCTACATGTCACTTTTTCCGTAAAGAGGTAATGTTAGCTTCTTGGTTAGATGCTATATTTTGTGGGGTTTTATGTTGATGAATCAGGCATTCTATGACTTCAACAATGCTGAAAGGAATAACAACTCAATCTAATGATCCTACTCTCTAATTTTTATAATCTTAATATTAGATATAATTTATTGAACACATGCTATTAGCCATGTTCTAGACAGAGAATATAATTTCTCGTCCTAATAATGGAGGTATTACAATGAAGAGACCAAGAACAAGTATATTAGGATTAGAAAGACTGAACTTCTAGCCATAAATGTGTCTCTCATTCATGGTGTGACTTCAGGTCAGTTACTTAACCACTCTGAGTCCGTTTCCTTGTTTTTCACGGGGTTTTACCTCCTGTATACCCAGAACTAGGCCCCCACCTTAGCCTAGAACTTTTACCCCACTCTTAGCTTTCATTCTCACTAGCCTTGATCTTGAGAGAAAAAACACCTTAATCTTACCACACCAACACTGAGCTCATTAATTTCTAAAGTTTCTAAAGCTCATTAATTTCTTTTTTTTATGTTCATTAATTTCTAAAGGGTTTTTACCTCCTGTATACCCAGAACTAGGCCCGCATCTTAGCCTAGAACTTGGACCCCACTCTTAGCTTTCATTCTCACTAGCCTTGATCTTGAGAAAAACCACCTTAATCTTACCACACCAACACTGAGCTCATTAATTTCTAAAGTCTCTTTCAGCTTCAAGATTTTATGACTTTCTTTGATAGGCAATTTCTTAAATCTTTCCCTTAGGATGAGAGATTTCATCATTAATGTTGTGTTTGGTTTGTCAGAATCACTTTTCTGATTTTCTGCTTGTATCAAAATGTGTCAGAAGCACATCTCTGGTCCAAATGGATTTTGAAATACCAGTTTCCTAGCCAGCAACCAGGAAGCTTGGTTTTTCAATCAGTTACAAATTCCTTTTACATGCCAGGAAACAGACTATTCTGGACTCTAATTTCAGTCAGACAAGGTCAAATTATATAGTAACACCTGAGGTTAGAGTCATCAGCCAGGAGATGGACTTTACCCTAAAATCAGTTAGACTCTAATTCAGACTAATGGTGCATCTGACTTATTCATCTTGGTAGCCTTGCTCGATTCCCTGCAGATGTTTCTTATTTCAGTTTCCAGAAACATTGCTGGTGATTTATTTGCTGAAATGCATGACCACTCACTTGTTTTTTCTGCTGATGAATGATTTATTACCATCTATTATGCATGGGAGACAAAGTTGTTTTATTCCTACATTATTTTTGTTTTTATTTGCTATTTGCTGGTACACAGTGGAAAAGTTAGGAAACAGATCTCAATGGTGATAAATGTGTGGTTGTATGTCTGGGTTTGTGCAAAGTCAAAGGCCAGTTACTCCACCTATAATATCGTAGTTTGGAGAGCCTCATCCTGGACCTTCTTGTAGGCACTGGGACATAGAGGTTGACTATGGAAAGCATGTGTCCTACTTTCTGAGTTCATAAGTGACACCTTATTTTTTAGCTATGGATTCCCCATAAGAAATGTTTATATAGTGTTCACTTTGTGTCAGGCCTGGTTCTAAGCACTTAACCTATATTATCTCATTTAATGTGCTCATCAACTCTATGAGGTAAGTACCACTATCATTTTAACTTTATACATGAGAAAAATGAGCCATAGAGTTTAAATAATTTTCCTAAAATCACACAGCATAAAAGTAATTGATTTTCTGATATGAGACTTTAAACCATTGCTCAGGGAGTATCAAAGTAGAAAGCATCTTAGATTCATGAATGTCAAGTGCTCCCCTTCGTTTACCTTGTGTTTTCTCTCTTGGCCTGCATTTCTCTATTCTATCAGCTTCTCTTAGTACTAGGCCTTCATTTAGTCTATATGCACAGCTTGTCAGCACACACAGGCCCATACATGTACACATACTAGAATTGCTAGTTGCTGTTACAAGTACACAGACAGCATATACTTAGTGCTATTTGTTCTAACGAGTAGATTTGAAACTCAGTGTATTTGTTTTATATTGTTGCATAACAAATTACCAAACACTTAGCAGCTTAACATGGCATGTATTTATTATTTCACAGTTTCTGGGAGTCAAGAATCTGGAACAGCAGAAGTTCCTCAACCCTAGGGTCTCATCGACCTACAATGACAATGTCAGCCTAGTCTGTGTTTTCATCTGAAGACTTGATGGGGAGGATCTGTTTCTGGGTTCACTCAGGTTGATGGCAGAATTCAATTCCTTGAGGATATCTGACTACTAAAGACCCTTCTTCTTCTCCTGCTTCTTCTTCTTCTTCTTTTAAGAAAGGGAGAGAGAGAATCTTAGTATATGTGCTGCCGAAGAGGGCACGGAGAGAGAGAATCTTAAGCAGGCTCCATGCCTATTATGGAGTCCAACACAGGGCTTGATCTCATGAGATCATGTCCTGAGCTGAAATCAAAAGTTGGACACCTAACTGGGCATCCAGGTGCTCCAACACTGACTCTTTTTTTTTTTTTAAAGATTTTATTTATTTATTTGACAGAGATCACAAGTAGGCAGAGAAGGAAGTAGAGAGAGAGGGGGAAGCAGGCTCCCTGCTGAGCAGAGAGCCCAATGCAGGGCTTGATTTCAGGACCCTGGGATCATGACCTGAGCTGAAGGCAGAGGTTTTAGCCCACTGAGGCACCCAGGCACTCCTCATCCAACCCTGACTCTTAATAGCTGTTGGCTGGAGGCCATGCTCCACTCCTAGAGGTTGCTCACATTTCCCTGCCATGTAGTCCTCTTCAGAGGAACATGACTATTTACTTTCCCAAGGACTACAGGAGAATCTTTATAATTCTAGTCTGCTAAGACAGAGTATTAGAGAACAGAACTTAATACTAGAATGACATCTGTTATTTTTTCCATAATCCATTGATTATAAGCAAGCCACAAGTATTGATTACAAGCTTGCACCCAAGGGCAGGCAAGATACAAGGGCATGACTTATTATTATCGGACCCCATCTTTGACTGTGTCTTCTGCAATCACTTCCCCTGTGCAGCCAGTTCTTACCCTACTGGCTAGTCTGGGGCATCCAAATGACACTCAGACTGTTATTTGGTGAGTGAAAGGACAAGAAATGGGAGGCAGTGGAAGGAAAAGCCAGAAAATGGGATTGGAAGGATGATCATGACCAATGTCTTCAAGATATTAAGTTTAAATCCTCTTTTCCATTCACCTGTTATAGGTTTCTTATTGTCAAATGCCCTCATCCAGGTGCCCTTTTCTCTGAGTGAGACATATCCAACTCTTGTTTTGTGTCATTTGTGTTAAAATCCAAGTTAGGCTAAATATTACAGGAGTGACCCTAGGATGGTGTCTTGAACTTCATAAGCTTCTGTTTCTTGGGAAATGGGAATCATATCATCCACCTCACTGAATTGTTGGGTGGCTGTGCCAAGTTATCAGCATATCATAAGTGCTTTATCTGTACCCATTGCCTTTCTTATCTCTCCATTCCTCTCCTTTGAGAAAACCTTTTCTCTGTGGATTCATTTTTTTATTTCAAAAAACAGAATTTTTCATTTGGTAAGGCTTATGCTTTCTCAGGAATAATCCCATTCCAGTTATATTTCTCCAAGTCTCAACCCAAGACTCCCTAATTCTCTTGGGGGAACCTGGCTGTTAATCGTGAGTTACTTTTACAGCTGGTCTCATCTATTGAAATTTCCCCAGATTTAATCTTTGAAGGGTGACCTAAGCACTTGGAAGGATGACATGGTCATTGCTTCTTTACATGGTGTAAACTAGTTCTAATTTTTTGTTTATGTGCATAATGCACTTCACAAATATTTGATGCTATCATCACTTCTCCCATTCTCATGAAAATGCATACCTGAAGAGATTTCATTGTTCTATTCTTTAGTTCTAATTTCTAAGCAACTTCCTTAAGACTTAGAGTCTCGATATCTATTGAATTTTTCTAGAATCAGTCCATATTTAGAGTATTCAGCAACCAGGGGACATTTCCTACACTTTCTTTTTTGTAGTCGGTGACTTACTTCGGAATAGATGGTGCAATTCTAGAGGACCTGAGATAAAGACATTCTCGGGAAGCACTTTTAGTTCGATTGCCAAGTAATTTTTCTTAGAACATACCAAAGCAAGAGGATCATGAAAGCCTTGGAAGTAGGCTCAGGACTTTCGGGAACAGAACCATGTGCGTCGAACTCACAGTATGGTCTAGGAGAGAGTGTGCAAGCAGGGAACCCACATGTAGAAGAAAGGAACACTGATTTCCCAAAGATGATTTATTTGTCACATTTATTTTTCTATTATTTTCTCCTTCTGAAAGATTTATATTTGGCCCAAGGTGGGAAGAAAGCAACTTCCCAGCATTACTGTGCTGATAATATACTAGTAATCTTATTTATCTGCCTGATCCAAAGCCTTTGAGTAAAGGGGGAAATGTTCCCTCTGACCTTACTTTCCTTGGGTGGAGGACTCTACATTCCTGGAGCTGGAACTCCTGCCACTTAGATGAAACATTCATCTCCCATCCTTGGTCTGGCCATTATACTTCTTATGCTTGGAACTTTTTATTGGAACCTCCTGACCTCTGATTCAATTAATGTTCCACAGTTTTATTCTCTGTTCCTGTATTAAGTAGTTATAATGCAGACACTGATATAATTTGCACAGAGCTTGAAACAATATCAAATAATGTTCATTCTCTTTGTTAGCTGTTTCAGGGAGCTACACTTTCCTACTCCAACAGAGTCCTCCCTTTGGGCACTATTTGGTTTGTAGTTTTTCCATTTAAAACAAAATAAGACAAAAGTTTGTATTTCTTAATCTCCTTGTCTATTCTCCACTGCTTCCCCCAACATTTCTCTGAATTATAAAACCATCTCTTCTTCAAAAATTGTTTTTTTTTTTCCTCTCAACAGTGCTTAAAGTAACCCTTTTTCATGGCACATTCATCAAGTTGTGTCTTCCCTAAAGGTTAAAATCGACTGCACAATTCATTTCTGAGAAGTTCATTTTAGTTTCTCCTAGATTTGTCCAATCTGCGATAATGGACTTGAATTGGAAATACACACCACACACATTCGCTGCTACTCCCAATCCAGCTGTTATTTCTTAGGACGTCTCCATGTTCTGCCTTATCTCTGAACTCCAAAGACATGTTGCTCCCTTTCCTTAAACAACTTCGTACTGAGCCAACAAACTCCCTGCACCATTGATCCCACTTTATATTTTACATCATCTATCTTTTACCGTACTAGTCCTAGAAGTAAATCTCCTATTCTCCCAATGCCTCCCAAATGGTCCAGGGTTAATTCTACTTAGTGCAATGGAGAGCTGATAGCCCTGTCCTGTGAATTGCTGGCCCCTTGCCTTGTTTCCTCAAACAGACTATTAATTCCCTCAAGGCAGAGACTGTGTGTTATTCACTGTGTTCCTTCCAAACACTCAATGGAGCTTTATTGAATGAGTGAGTGCATCCCCATCATAGGCAGGAGGACACTGCAAACTGGAAAATTTAAGTGAGCTTCCCATAATCACATAATTGTAAGAATTCAAGGCAGGATATAAATCTTTACTTAATGGCTCTAGAGCCAGATTTTCTCCTGCAACATGCTATCCGTGTTTTGTTTATTTATTTGCTGTGGGTTGAATGTGCCCCCTTGAAATTCATATGTTGAAGCCTAATTCCCAATGTGGTTGTATTAGGACATGCAACCTTTGGAAGGCATTAGTGTCCTTGTAATAGAGACCCCAGCGAGGCTCTTGCCCTTTACGGCACTGTGAGTACACGGCAAGAAGATGGCCGTGGATGAACTAGAAAGTGTCCTTCATGAACTGAATATCCTGGTGCTTCCGGCCTCTCAAACTGTGGGAAATAAAATGTGGTTGTTTATAAACCACCCAGACTACGATATTCTGTTTACAGCAGGACAAATGAACTAAGATATTGTGACAAAATATCAAAATTTAATGGCTTAAAACAACCATTTATTTTGTCCTCAGTTTTGTTGGTCAAGTATTGGGGGAGGACTGAACTAGGTAGTTCATCTGGTACCTCCTGGTACAGTTAAGTCTAGAGTATCCACTTGTCAATGGCATATCCCTCTCATGTCTTGACCTTGGGGCTCCTTGGTGCCTCTCTTTCTCCATCCTTAGGGATTCTGTACATGATTTGGGATTATTAAAACTGGTATTATGTACTCTATTGCACCTGGCTCCCAAGAGGTAGCATCAGGCCAGTTAAAGGCTATATTAAGATCTAGCAGTGTCACCTCTGCTGTAGTCTATTGCTCAAAGCCAGTCACAGGGCTTGTGCAGACACAAGGAGGTGAAGAAATAGGCTCTAAGTTTTGATGGGGGTGAGGCAAAATTACCTTGTAGTATCCAGTTTGAAAATACAATCTTCCACAAATCATATATTCAGTAGCTAAATGTATGAAAGGAAAAATTTCCTCCTTCTTTCATTTAGTAAATTTTCTGCACACTGCTACTATGTTGTATGCATTCCACAAATGATGAAGGCATGCCTCCTGCTTTCAAGGTGCAACATTCTGGGAGGAGAGACAAGAGAAGTGGTGTATTAGTCAGGATGTACTATGTAACAAAACACCTCAAAATGTCGTGGCCTGAAAAGACTTGTTTCTTTGGTTCATGATTTGGTGACTTATTGATTTAGGGTGGGCTCTGGTGGGTTGTTCTAACTTAAGTCATACTTACTCATGATTCAGTGGTCAGCTTTGGTCAGACAGGCAACTTTACTGGTCTTGGCTGGGCTTTCTTAATTGTTTTAGGCTTGACAAGTTGTAGGCTAGTCTAGAATAACCGTGGCTGGGCTTCCGGACTCTCCACCATGTCGTTTCTCATGGCCTTGACTTGAAACTGACACAAAGTCACTTCTGAGGCTTTCTACTGGGCAAAGCTAGTTATAAGGCCAGCCAAGATTCAAGAGGCCAGGAAGTAAATGGACTCAGTTTTGATGAGAGAAAGTACAAAGTCACACTGCAAAAGGCAGGGATACAGAATGACTATTATTTTTGGTCACTATGCTATCCATCCATGAAATGTACTAATCAATGTCAAAAGAGTGTGGTAATTGTGATGGGCTATAGGGTGCAGAGGAGTGATACTCTATGAACCTTCAGGCATCCAAAGGGGATGGGAAGTGGGGAGTAGCATGAGAAAGGAGGAGGGAAAACTTCACTTTAGTGTGGAACCTGAGGATGCATAGTGGGCTTCTAAGACTGCATGGAAAACAGAAATTTGCAACATTGGTCCTGCCTCAAAGCCTACTCAGTATTCAAGATCTTTATCTCTGAGTTCTTGTTAGGCATGCTACACAGCTGTCCTGATATTCCAGCTGAGAAAAACAGAACCAGCAGGGAACCTGGAGATGAATTCTCATACACTTCCTCTAGGGCAGATAGGTCCATCCTTTTACATTAGCCTGTTAGAGATGTATTGCTAAAATACCATACACTGGGTGGCTCAAACAACAGAAACTTATTGTCTCACAGTTCTGGAGGCTGGAAGTTCAAGAGCAAAATGTTGGGAGGTTTTGCTTCTTCTGAGACCTCTTTTCTCAGCTTGTAAGTGACTGTATTTTTCCCTCTGTCCTCACATGGTTTTCTCCCTTTGTGGGTCTGGATTCTGATTTCCCCTTCTTACAAGGATAGAAATCAGACTGGATTAGGGCATGCCCTTGGCTTCTCATGTAGAATTATCACCTTTATAAAAACTCTATCTCCAAATAACTAGGAGTTAGAATTTCAGTACATGAATTGTGGAGGATACAATTCATCCCACAATACCATGGATACCTAATATCAGAGTCAAATCTTGAAGTTCAGAGTTTTCTTCATGAAATCTGTAGCGTCTTGGCTTTTGGCTGAAAGTTTCCTTCCCTCTGCTTTCCAGATGACTTTTGTTCCTAAAAAGGATGCTTGTAACTGGTCTCATCTCTCACTATGTGTTCTGCATGTCTCCCTCCTTGGGAATGTCTCCAAAGTCAATAAAAAGGCAGAGGAAACTCAGAGCCCAGAGGTAAGAGACGACCTGGTTCACAAACAAGCGTGTTAGCCGTTGGCACATGTGAGGGATGTTATCTTTAAATTAGTTGGGGAAAATTAATATTACTCACTCTCTCTGCTCACCCTTATTGTCTGCTCTGAGAATCAGCAGGGCCAGAGCCACTGTAGATAATATTTTTTAATTAAAAGGAAAATAACTTCTTGTGATTAATCTGCTTCTTTGGGGACTTGATCCAGAATCTCATAAATCTAACATGGAAGCATGTGCTTGTTCACTGGCAGATGTCCTCCCTCTCAAACAGCCAGGAGCTGGATAGGAGGGGAAGCTGCCCAAACAAGAAAAAAAAAAAAAACCCATCAGGGTAGACCTAAGCCAGGAAATGAGAGGCCAGACTCCAAGGAGACAGGGAGATCTCATCTGGGGCAGAATTCCTGGCAAGGACAGCTTTTCACACTATGCCCAAGATAACAGGTGTTGGTAGCAGGAGGTTTGAGGTGAAGGTTCTGGGCCCCTTGTCTGAGACCCTTTGAGAATGTCTGAGACTCAGTTTTCTCATATTTAAAGTGAGACTAGATGGACATCTGTCTCAAAGGGAACAGTTATACAAAAGGGAGTCTGAGCTCTATAGCCAGGTTGCTCAATTTTAGTTTTGAATTTGGAAGACTCCACTGTCTTGTGACTTTAACTGGTCACTTAAGCTCTCTTCTGCTTCCTTCTGTGAAAGACAGAATAAGAAGGGCTGTCTCATGGGGCTTTGTGAAGACTGAATATGTTTAAACATATCAAGTGTTAGAGCATGGTGTAGGAAACACCAAATAAACATTTGCTTTTACAAGACAATGTGCGCACACAAAACATCTTCTGCATTATTAAAGCAAATGGGATCTTAGTGGGGAAAGGATCCAGCCTCCATTTTCAGAGATAGAGAAATGGAGTTTCAGAAAGAGGATGAGACTTAGAGCATAGAGCAAGTTATGAGTAGGGCCAGGACCAGGATGCAGGTTTTCAAACTCAGACTAGAATTATGTACCAAAAGTGTGTGGTGTTGAGATTCCTGCCAGGCTTATAGTCCTCTGACAACCTAGAAGTAAGCCACTTATGGCAGTCCGGGTAGCCCCAGGCAGCACCATAGGCAGGCAGGAGCAGCACATACCAGGACTTGTCTACACGGCTGGCACCAGGCGGTGTGCCATACCCATAAACTCATCTCATCTTCCCACCAGCCTGCAGGACAGCCCTGTTAGACAGATGTGGCCGTCCAGGCTCAGGGGAATTATATAAGTAGCCAAAATGCACACTCTGCAACACTGAAGCTGGCGCCTTTAACAAAGATTAGTCTACCTCTGAAAGGCTAAAGCATAGCAAAGCTGCGTCTCCGAGAGAGAGGGCTCTGGTCCACGTACCCCCTGCAGTTTCCTTTTCTCCCTTGCACTCCCTTAGACCTCCACGGTGTTCACTGTTGTGGCCTCCTCTTCATATAAGAAAGGATCAGAGACTTATTCTCACTAAGGTGACAGTGCCTGAGGAACATTTCAAATGTTGATTCTTCCCCTTGTCCATCAGTCCTCCCAGTGCACTCATCACACTAAGATCATGTGCCATTGAACACCAGCCAAAAGTTGGGTGGTTGGTTCATTTGTACCAAGGGCTATAAAAAACAGTTGCAAACTTGGGCTATTGTTAATAACCTACCTGGGAGATTTATGAGGCCTGACAGGCAGAATCATGGTCCTATTTTACAGATGACAAAAGTGAAGCCCTGGGAGATGAGTCCAGAGGCTACTATGCATCAGGCACTATTTAAGTGAATTAATGAGATCTTGAATGTTACTTCTATTCTGGTGCTCTCTCCTTGTATTAGAACAATCAAGAGCTCCTTTGCTTGGAGATCTTGGTGGTAAGAAGGAAGCTGGGTTTGCCTAGACCATGTTCAAAATGCTCATAAATTGGTTTTTCACTCATTTAAGACTTTCATGAAACAGAAGTTCTACCTATCATATCAAAGCCCCTGAGCTACCCCCTGAGAAAAAGCCAGGACCCACTGTCCACCGACAGATCATGAACCTGTTTCTCAGCCACGGAAGCCACTTGCACATATGATCATCCTGATTAATGTGGGACACAAGAATTGGATAGCACTTGATTCAAATGTAACTTTTCCCTCTTTCTTTCTCTGGCCATAGAGCTACAGAATTTCAGAGCTGATGAGATACTTGGAGAAAACTTCAGCAAATGCTCCTTTTAGAGAGAACATCAATGTGGCACCAAAAAGTGGAGCATGGACTGGGATCCTTGTTTATAACTTGCTCATCCATTAATTCCTCCATTCACTGGCCAGTAAGTATTTTTGAGCATCCAGTGTGTCTCTGCACAAAGCAGAAAGACAAGGATAAGTCATGGCTTAGTCCCTCAAAAACTGCCTGATTTTGTGTTATCAAGCTTTTCATTAAAAATGTTAAATAAATCCCCACATCAGACCTCTTTGCTTGCTTGAGCTGCCAGAACAAAGTACCACACAGACTTAGAGGCTAAGCAACAGAAATGTATTTATTCTTTCTGGGTTCTGGAAGCTAGGAGTCCAAAACCAAGTGTTTGGTTCCTTCAGAGACCTCTTTCCTTGGATTGCAGATGGCATCTTCTCCTTGTGTTCTCACCTGGTCCGTCCTCTGTGTCTGTGTCCTGAGTATATGTACCAACTGTACAGGACTAGAACCCAATCTAATGACTTCTTTTTAACTTCATTACATCTTTAAAGACCCCATTTCCAAGCACAGTCAAATTCTGTTCTGCTGGGGGCCATCACTTAGCCCATCATAGTGTCTTTGTGATTTCTGATCTTTTTGCCTGGAACATTCATGCCTCAGATATTTACATGCCTTGCCTCTCCTTCCATTCTGAGCCTCTGTTCAAATATTCCCCTTAGAGGGATTGTCTGATCATCATTGTTAAAAGAGTAATTCTGGGGGCACCTTGGGTGGATCCAGTTGGTTAAGTGTCTTACTTCGGATCAAGTCATGATCTCAGGGTCCTGGTATTGAGCCCTTAGGCTTCAGTCTCTGCACTCAGCAGGAAGCCTGCTTCTCTCTGCCCCTACCCCTGCTATCTTTTTTTTTTTTTCCTCAAATAAATAAAGTCTTAAAAAAAAAAAAAAAGAGCAATTCTGGTCTCTCTCTCCCCCCCCCCCCCGCTTTCTCTCTTTGTCCTTCCCGCTTGCTTTATCTTGATTTTTTATCATTGACCTCATGGATACACACATGTTAATTGATTTATTTCTGTCTCTCTTACTGTAAGGTAAGTTCCTAGAGGGCAATGGTTTTGTCCATCTTGCTCACTGACTTATCCCAAGGGCTTTGAGCCATGCTCAGCCAGTACTGGGAGATCCACATACACTTTGCGAATGCATGCATGCATGACTGAATGCAGGTACCATCCTCTGTGGAATCTTCTTGTTCCTCTGCATTTGTTTTGAAATTGATCAGTTTACAATCCTTCTCATTCAGGAATCTCATGGAAGTCTGGAACCCCTTTTCACTTTGGATCCCCAGAAACCAGAAACTTGTCAGGCTCTCGATATAAGTCTAGGAAATGTATGTGCATATAATTGTTAATATTCCAACAAGGATGCCTATCATGTTATGCTGTTGTTTTCAGAAGGACTCACATGAGAAATCTCTTTTAGAATTTAGTAGTGGGATAAAAAAATGTAATTTTGTCCCATGAGGAATTTGTTCATTTATAGCTTTCTTATAAAGAGGGCTATGTTAGATTTTCTTTTGTGTCCTGGCTGCAAAGAAATGCAAAGCCAAATCTGACACGTAATTAAAACAACATCATTGACACTTGTGGTTCAAATGTTTCCCTCTCCATCTTTCTTAATCCTGAGTTTGCTTTTCAATGTTTAGAATATATTTAGAATCTTCTTACATCTTTAAAGTTGCTCTCAATATGTTTCGGAATGAAATAAGAAATAAGTAAAATGAATAATTTTTTTTTAAAGATTTTGACAGAGAGAGATCACAAGTAGGCAGAGAGGCAGGCAGAGAGGGAGGAGGAAGCAGGCTCCCTGCTGAGCAGAGAGCCCAATGTGGGCCTCGATCCCAGTACCCTGAGATCATGACCTGAGCCGAAGGCAGCGGCTTAGCCCACTGAGCCACCCAGGCGTCCCAGGTAAAATGAATAAATTTTAAAAGTGAGACTATAACTGTTTAGCAGACATTGAATAGTAATGGGGAAGGTGAATGACGTTGAGGTCTGGAGAGCTTTCAGGGAGAAATGGAACAGATCTGCCTGTCCTGTACCTCCCACAGCCACCCCTGCCCCTATCCCGCCACCCTTCGTTATAGTACCCAGAGCAGGGAGGGAATCCTGGAGAACATGCAGAAAATTATAATGAACTATGGAGAAGGACAGGCAGACGCTGGGAAGATCACTACCCATTAAATCACACAGAATCTATACCATGAAACATATTTGGAAATTGCATGCAAATGAGCCCTAGTCATTCTTCTCAGAAATCAGAGAGTTTTGAAAAATGGGATTATGTTGCATGTTCCTGGGGTTTTCTTCATTGTTATTACTTAATTCTGCAATATCTGCCCCCAAACCTCCAAGTCATAGAATTTTCTTGCCAGATGAGGATTCTGTACTTGGATTCCAGGGGCAACCATGGGATTGATGGGTTTAGGAGATTTTTTCTCCCAGTGATATTTCATGCAGAATGGACATTTTTTCTTGAGTGTACAGTTTCCTCTGGTTCTCAAACAAGTCTATGATATTGCAAGCCCTCCCAAACTCCCTCTGATAAAAATGTTGACTGGCATTGAGTATAAAACTTACCATTTAGAAGTGAGGAAGATGAAGCTCAAGGAAGAAAGACTTTCCCAGGATCAGGTTGATATCATAACTGTACCCTGAAGGCAGACCCATTTTTAAGCTGAGACTAGAAGATTGTTATTATAAGAGTACAAGACTGCAGGGTGCCTGGGTGGCTCAGTTGTTAAGTGTCTGCCTTTAGCTTGGGTCATGATCTCAGGGTCCTGAGATTGAACCCTGAGATTGGGCTCCCTGCTCAGCGGGAATCTTGCTTCTTCCTTTCCCACTCTCCCTCTTGTATTCTCTATTTCTCCCTCTCTCTCTCTAATAAATAAATAAATACAATAAAAAAAAAAAAGGAGTACAAGACTGCTTGTGGGTTGGAGAACTGGTGTCTTCTGTGATGAGGTGATTTTGCCACTCCACGTACACTCAGACGTGTTTGGGGTAATTCGACATTTCCTTGGGGCTCTAGACAGCTCAGAGAAGCTCTGGCATCCACAACTGTCTTAGGGCAGCTCCTACTGTAACAAAAGTACAACACAATGGGTGGCTTTTAAACGGAAATGTATTTCTCATAGTTCTGGAGGCTGCAAGTACAAGAGCAGGGCATCAGCATGTTCAGGCTCTGGTGAGAGTTATTTCTGGGGCTGCAGCCTGCTGGCTTCACATTGTACCCTCACATGGTGGAAAACAGACAGAGCTCTCTGGTGTCTCTTTATAAAGCACTAATCTTATTCATGAGGGCTCCACCCTCAGGACCTGCTCATCTACTAAGAACCCTACCTCCAAATACCATCACATTGGGGGTTAGGATGTCAACATATGAGATTTGGGAAGACACAAACATCTAGTGTATAGTGAGAATCTTCTTTGTAGATACCATTGATGCAGGTATTTGGGGACTTTTCTGCCTTCTAGAGAAGCAAATCTCATTTGCACAGGTGCTTGAGAAGCAACATGCATTCTGTCTCTACTTTCAACGCTCATACTTCTGTGTAAGAAGAAAATCACCTTCCCAGGGAGGCAAGGGGAAGATGGAATATGTTGCTAACTGGGTTGCCCTGGCTGAAACAAGGGTGTCTCGCCTTTTTGTTTTCATAATTTGCATGCATAAAAGGGGTGAATTTTCATAGTACATTTCTGTCTAAAAGAGAGTCTTCCCTTCTTATATCTCAGAGAAGGAGAGAACAAGGCCTTCACTCAAGCTGCATTTGGGCAACAAATTTCCATTTTATTTCTCAGGTGAGTCTAAGCCAAAGATCAAGAAATAGAGATCCTATTGGGTGAAAGATAGACTGAGGTATGGGGCTTTTCTAGAATCCTCACTAACTGTCAATGGAGACAAGATGCAGGCAGAGAGACTTGTGTTTACTTCCCTGTCTTTTCAGCATAATTCCATGGCTGGCAAAATCTGGAGACATTAGCTGAGCTTAATTTACATGCTTTCCCGGAGGAATGACCAGCTACCTTGAGTTGTTCTTAAGATTTGATTTGCATTTACGCCCCTGAGCCAACAGATAGAACAAAAGCAGATGGATTTGGGACCATTGCCAACTTCTTTGCAAATCTTAGGCTGCTGAGAGGGTGTGGTAGTTTTCAGCCACGTCTGTAGACTGGGGACAAAGAGTGAGGGCTTGAAAACCAGGAGCTCAGTTCAGTGTTGGCTGAGGATCTTCTTTGTTTGAAGGATTCTTCTGAGTACTAGGGCTTTAACAGTAACTTTCAACTTCTGTTCTTGAGAAGCTCATGGTCTTGTCAGGAAGTTGGATACACAACAGGATATACAATCCAATCTAACAACTAAATGACAGCAGTATGAATAGGGAATCACAGTAGGAGACATAACCCAGTATGGGAAGGAACAGGGAAAGCTTCCTTGAGAGATGATACCAAACTGGGTCTAGAGATTGATAAGGAAATAAACAAAAGCATCACAGGCAGAGGAAGCAAGGTAAGCAAGATATGGGGGTCAGTAACCTTAGGGTGGACCAATGATGGCAAGAAGCTCACGACTATGGGTGTGTGAGTGGGCTGTGACACAGGGGAGTGGAGGGGTTGAGTCCTTGTGGGGAGGAAATAATCCTTACCTTTTCAACAAACATGAACACTCTCACATGTGGGAATCCCACGGAGAGATTTGAGTTGCAAACCAATTATTCTGGTGACCTGAGTAGAGGATGGCTTGGACAGGAGGAGATCATAGGAGAGGTCAGCTGGAAGTCACTGAGAGCTGAAGGTCTAATGAGGTCAGAAGTCACAGGCATAGGAAAGAAAGGAACACATTGGCATACATTTCTGGAGTAGCATCAGAGATAAGGGACACCTGGAGGAGCTGTGTCTTGCTTTAAGACATGGGAAGATAGAACTGAGTACAACAGTAGACCCATGACTCAGAGTTAACTGGTGAAAAAAATGAAGAGCCTGGTTCCTAATGCATTGAATAGACCTTCTGTGTGAGCTGTTTGAAGGGCTCCAAAGGCTCTAGGCATGATGTTGCTGAGCTAGCTAGATAAACTGGCTGTCTCCCGAGGACCTGATTTTATTTTTTTCCCAAGAAAAAGAACAGCACAAACAGGAAAAGCATTCCCAAAGACCCTCCCACAGCAGAACACTCTGAGCAATTGGTCCAGCAGGAGCTTCTCTACTGAGTCCTGGGGAGATCAGCAGTAGACTCGCAACTAGAGCCTGGGGCTGCTTCTCAAGAAAAATTGCATAGAGGGGATACAGGGTGCCAAGGATGGAAAGATGAAGTCCCTCTTGGGAGCATCCATGGACTGGACAAGTTGCTGTTCTGCCAAAGAGCATGACTTTCCTCAGAATCCTGGGCTCAAAGCTAAGCTGTGACATATACTTTATAATTCCAGTTGCTTTCTTTGTCTATTATGGGCTGAAATGTGCTCCTACCAAGTTCATATGTTGAAGCCTTTACCCCTAGCACCTCAGAATGTGAATGTACTTGGAGATGGGATCCTTAAAGAGATGACGCACCTAAGGTGGAAGCCGCAAAGTGGATTTACTAGGGAAAGCACCCTCTAATTTGAGTCCTATTGTATCTTTTTAAAAAGATGTCTTTATTTATTTTTTTTTTTAAGGGAGGAGGGGCAGAGGGAAAAGAAAGGAGTCTTAAACTGGCTCGTGCTGAGCAAGGAGCCCTAGGAAGAACCCGAGGGTGGGACTCAATCTCACTGAGATGGTAATCTGAACTGAATTAAGATCAGACACATAACTGTCATTTATATTATATCTTGATCCTTCTCGATACCTAACAGAATCCTAGAGTGAAGGTATTCTCCTGAGTGGATATTACTTGTTTACTCCTATTTCTGGAGGAAACATCTATTGAGAACCTTGTTAAGCTTCAGGGACTGCGGTTGCAAAGGTGGTTAAGACAAAGTCTGTGCCCTAGGCAGGCAGACAGCTCAGCGAAGGGCTTGGCGATCCCTTCTGCACTACCACAGCAGAGCTGAGGAGTTGCAGCAGGGACTTCATGACCATGGGGTCTAGCCCTTCACAGAACAAAAGAACTTACCAATCACTGATCTGATAGGAGGTAAATCATGTGGAACAGCTTGGAATGCTCTCCAAATCGTTCTTTTCCTTCAGTAAGGCCTCACTCGACTGGATCTCTCCCTTCCAGTATCACCATGTTGGAATAACCTTTGATTCTCCCTCTCACAGATTCATCCAGATCTCATTGACCCACATATCTTTCTTCCATAACACACATCACAGTTTCTATAATTATCCATTTTCTTGGTGGTTATTTGATTAGTGTCTGTTTTCGCCACTAATATAGCCCTGATTATGAGCCTGGCACAATTCTAAGCACTTTACATATATTACCTCATTTTTATCCTCTCGACAACTCTATGAAGCAGGTATTATGACCTCTATTTTAGCAATGGGGACCTGAAATAACCTGCTCCAGGTCCCTGGGAAACATCACTGTCCATATGCATTGTTGCTATTTCAGGTGCTGGCTCTAGAAGTAGACTATTTAAGGCTCAACTCAGACCCCCTCACTTACCTCCCAACAATGCATATGGACCCACCATGACAGGTCTTAAACATATGTATGTTGAGTTGAGGAGTGATTCAGCATCATAAGCCAATACTATTCTAGACAAAAGAACTCAGTACTGTGCAAGCAGAAATGATGAGCCCATTTATAGCTGATGTGGGTGGATCAAAGAAAATGACACACACGACCTTCATCTTTCTAAGTTAACTCAAGACCTCAGAATAAGAAACAAGAGAGCAAATACCTTCTCTCTCCCACTGCCACTTGATGCAGCTGAGGACTTGTCCTCCTGGTACGCCCCATGTGCCATGTCTGGGCTGAGGTCATGCTTTCCCAGCTGTCCTTCCTACTCTTCAGATCTGTGCATTTGCAATCAGCTACTCAAAGCAACTCTCTTTTCCTCACCCCTTTCTTCCTCCCCCAGACTCTATTAAGCTTCTGGAAACATAAAAGCAGCTAAGCTATTACCCGAACTGAACTTGAACTCTAAACCTCTGGAGATTCGCCCATCACTGAGTTGCAAGGCTCCCTGGGCTTCCTGCAGCAATTTTGTGAAGTCAGAACAGTGTGCCCACAGGAGACACCGTATTTTATTTTTCAATCAAGCATGGGTGCCGTCAAGTATTGCTTAAGTGGCTCGATATCAGCACTTTTTTTCCCCCCAAATAACTTAAGCTCGATGTGCATGAAGTTTCCTTGTGTGAAAATATGTTGGCTATCAAGATTTTCTGAAGCCCTGGTTTTCTTGTTCTGAGCAACAGCAGGCATTTCCTCCAGCTGTGATCCCTTGGGCCCTGTTCTGCAGGCAGAACAGGTCAACTTCCATCTTTCAGCAGTAAATACATTCTTATGACTCAAGATGAAAGCAGTCAGATTCAATGCCAGGGAAGCGGGTTGAGGGTGACCTCAGGTACTTTGTTCCTAGTACGCAGGGCTGCTTATATGTAAGTTGATGGCGGAATTCTATGCAGCTTTCAGACTAAGAAGTCTGAAAAGTCTGAGCCAGCATATAAGTGATTATTTCCTTGCTAGTTGCCACTCTGGCTGTTCAGAAGGGTGCTGCTTCAAGCAGAAAGATCCATGTTTTCACCATGAGTCCTTAACCTAAAAAGCAATCTGATTTTGCAAGTGAGAAGTTCTCATTTCCAGGATCCTGATTTTCACGAGATTTTCTGTAACACCTATATTTTGCCAGTTCCCCTCCCTGGAGCAACACTTGTTCTGGACTGTGTGACCTGGATGTCTGTGTGCCCCCCATTCCCATTGTCATTCATCATGGCCAGAGGGACTCTCAACTTGGTGGTGCTCTACATCCATCCTGGGGACTCACCTTGTAAGGGTGGCAAGAGTGACGTAAGATCATAGCACATGAGGAAGAAGGAGAATGTCATGTGGCCGTAGGTCTTATCGGTCTCATCTTCAGAGGCATCCAAAGCAGGATGTCACACTCTGTCATCTACTAACACAACAGCAGCAATACCACAATCCCCCCAAACCACAGACACTCAGTGTTTGAATCAGAGGCCCTCAGAGCCTTGGCTCTAACCTGCTCTGGGTTGATTCCCTCTAACTGGAGCAGCAAGTTTTAGGGGAGGACCACATAAAAGCACCTTGGAAATGAATATTTCTCATGTATAATTGCTAAGATATGCAAGTGGGTTGTAAACTGTAAAGCACACATTTGAGGCATTATTATTTAGAATATATCTGGGGGCGCCTGGGTGGCTCAGTGGGTTAAGCCGCTGCCTTCGGCTCAGGTCATGATCTCAGGGTCCTGGGATCGAGTCCCGCATCGGGCTCTCTGCTCAGCAGGGAGCCTGCTTCCCTCTCTCTCTCTCTGCCTGCCTCTCTGTTTACTGTGATCTCTCTCTGTCAAATAAATAAATAAAATCTTTAAAAAAAAGAATATATCTAGTTTGTTATTATGTAGAGGACTGTGATATTATTTATAGAACTATCATGATTATCTCAGTAAGAAAAACAGAAGATAAATAGGAGAATATCTAAAGTTGGAGAATTAATCTTAAACAATTTTTTTTCTTTTCTCTCTAATAGCTGGCTGAAAGGAGGTTTCATGGTCAAATACAATATTTACTTAGTGTTCACAGTATATATCATGGTTGTTTGTTCTTGTTCAGCATCTTTCATCTATAAAATTAAGCTCCATGAGGGCAGAAATGGTATCTGATTTGCTCACCATTCTAGCAAAGAGTAGGTCTTTCATAGATGTCCACGGAATGAGTGAGATAAAAAAAATAATGGTGTACATTTGTCACAGGATCTACTTTTCTGGAGGTCTGCAAGCAAAGACTGCATATCAACTATTGGGATTCAAAATGCAGCAGTTTTAGCCACTTTCAGGATGCCCTCAGATCTTAATAGTAAGTCAGTCTTTTCTAACATTTAATGAACAGCCAAATTGTCTAAGCTCATCATGCCTAGACCTACATGAGTTGCCTTAGTTCACCAACCAACCTTGGGGGATAGTGTTTTAAAATATAGACTTTATTATTATTATTCAGTTACGATGAGGCCCACAGACCAGGAGATGATAGCTGTTGGAAAGATAGTTTGTTACTCATGGTTCCCAAGAGGGAACCATGGAGACCTACACATGACAGCATTGGGGGTGGTCAGGAAGCAGAGGACTGAGGAAAATGTGAGCAGGAGCTTTTACTGTGGTTTCCTTGGGAAAGAACAAGCAAGGCAGGGTAAGCAGATTTAGGATTGGCTATTTTAAATAATTCAGTGCACTCTGGCACATTGGAGTTATTCCTAGTCATCTGGTAGCTGGGCTTGGGGTGAATAGAGCAGGACATAGGGGCCTGGAGTGTGAGACTTCGAGTGAGGAGGAAGCTGGATGCACACACACTGAATTGATTGGCTTGCATATCAAAATCATGCCGCCAGGCAAGCCTTCTACTGTTTCTAGGAACTGGCCAGCCCTAGGATGGGTGGTCGCTCCAGAGTCAGCAAGGCCCAAGATGATAAATCATTGATAATACAGAAAATAAAAAGGAATGGGCATTGTAAGGTGGTGTTGACTCATGCGTTTCTGTACAGGAAGATGTGGTTCTGAGAGGTAAGGTGGCTTGATGATGCTCCAGGAGCTGGAAAGAGGAAAAGCAGTAGAAATCATACCCCTGGACTCTTTTCCAACCTGTTGTGGGCAGCCTCTCTCAGCCACAGTTGTACCCTTTGCTTTGTATCAAGAAAATCTATTGTCCAAGAGCTATTCAGTTCAGTACTCTCTTTAGTAGCAAAAGTGAGAAGCCAAACTTAAACTATTTGAAACAAATAGGGCCATTTGTTGACCACTGTAGTGGGAAGGGCCAGGTTGTGGCTGAAGGATGTAATAATGGATCTTTTCTCTACACTTACCTTTGCTTCTCTCTCATATAGCTTCAGTATCTCCTCTTGCAGACAGTCCTCCATCACAAGACTGGACTCCCAACATCCAGAAGCTTCTGGAAATTTCTCCCGTCTTCACCACTTGCAAGGAAAGAAATCTTTCATTACTATGGGAGGACTGTAATTGGCATGGCTTGGGGCTACTCCACACACTAATTCTTGTTACCTGAAAAATGAGGTACTACCTTTACCCCAACTTAGACCTTAAGCCCATTTTGGTGGGGGGAAAGGAAAAGAGATTTATCACTAGAATATTTAGGGAGGTGGTGGTTATCTTTTATTTTTTTTATTTGAGAGAGAGAGAGAGAGAATTCTAAGCAGGCTCCATGCCCAGGACAGAACCCTACATGAGCTTGCTCTCACAACCCTGAGATCATGACCTGAACTGAAATCAAGAGTTGGATGCCCAATCAGCTGAGTCTGGGTGGCTCCCCAGGAGATGGTAGGAATATTTGATAAAATTCAAAGTGTGATTCTCAACTTCTCAGTTATAAAAATTGGAGGCTTTATTGATTAAACTGAGGCATACTTACCAGAACAAATTGTAGGAATATCCAAGCCATCATGTAATGGATGGGAAGAAAAAAAAATAATCTCTTTCATCACACAAAAGAAAAGTAAATTTAAAAAATCAACATAATTGTGAATGAAGGTTGAATTCTGTTTTGAATAAACATGAAAGACAAGGAGAGTATAAGTAGTCAATAATTTTAAGGAACAAGTCTTTCTGCGCAATGCAGCACCTGAGAGTTTGGGTTTTGAGAAAACCAAATTGGCCCTTCAACAAGGATAATTAGGCTTCCGCAACTGTCTCCAGAAGTTGGTCAGTATACACAGGAGACAACTGGTTCCCTCAGCAAACTGTGCACTCTTCCACCAAGAAGTCTTGGTATTTCTTGGAAATTAAGCCAACGTTCTGTATTTGTGGGAAATCATGAAAAATGCACTCTTTGCCTGATTTGGCATCTAAAAGTCATCCACTCCATGGGTCAAAACTATACTGAACTGTTTGTCCACCCCATCCTTTCCCAAGCCCATCTGCAATTTTCCTTAGTGGTTTAAATCTGAGCCTTCATAAGACAGCTATTTTAAGATTGGAACTCTAAATGGGGTATGGAAGGCTTTGAATAGAACTCTCCATCTGGGGTCCTCATCCACCCAACCATCAGCAAAGGAATACGTCAAGGTTTGCTAATCCCTGAATGTATCAAAAAATCCTACATCAATCAGACATTAGCCAGCATAAGTAAACATGGTTAATGCACATAATGGCTGCTTCAGCTTATGGTTGGAACTGTAACAGTTTCCAGGTATGTAAAATCTTCTGGCAGATCAGAATTTCAAAGGACAGTGATGTGGATCACTGACTAATACAAATAGTAATAAAGAATTAACTATGTTACCTAAAATGTGTATTCAATTTTTGTGATAAGCAACATTTTTTCCAAGAATTTTTATTTATTTTCTTTAATTTTTTTTTCAGTGTTACCGAATTCATTATTTATGCACCCTACCCAATGCTCCATGCCATACGTGCCTTCCATAATATCCACCACCAGGCTTACCCAACCTCCTACCCTTCCTCCCCTGCAAAACCCTCAGTTCGTTTCTCAGGGTTCACAGTTTCTCATGGTTCATCTCCCCCTCCAATTTCCCCCAACTCACTTCTCCTCTCCATCTCAAGCAAAATATTTTTAAATATAAAGATCATTAAAGGGTTAATCTCTGAAAGGAAAGTATTTGGAACTATTAGTGAGAGTTTCAGGCCCAGCCTGGTGTGGTGATGGTGATGGTGATGGTGATGTAGGTGGTGATGATGTGTATTTAGGGTTTACATAGATGGAAACATTATATTTTTATAGAAGGAGAGGAGATTTCATTGCCTCAAGTCGTTGAGATCAGGTAGTAAGAGCCTGATGGGAAGGGGTTTCTAGAATTATCTTTAGATTATATGGGCAAAATATACCAGAACCGAACTCCTCCCCTCAGGGAAATTCTGGGATACCAGTAGGAGAAGGATATGAAATCACCACAAGAGTTTATTCTGAGGGATCAGAAAGCCACTTAGAACCCAAGGTCGGTGAAGTTTTAACAACTCGTCACATACAATGTATTCATTTTTTAGAGGGGAAATGTGAAGTTTAGAGTGGAGGGTTTGGAAAGTGAAATAACCTACTCATAACCAAATGTTCAAAGCACAAGTGATAAACAAAGCTAAAGGTGGATTTGTGACTTTCATTGACACATCACCATCTTCACTGTCACATGCTGAAGGAGAGATGCTTTTTTCTGAAGTATTTTACATGACTGTGTGCTTGTTTTGTTTGACTCAAAATGACAGAACCAAAATGTGGGTATCATAAAAGAGACCAATGAGCTAAATATATGGAAAGAGTTTTTGAGTGTTAGAGCTGTACCAAGAGGGAATGGGTCATCATGTCTTTGCTCAAAATTTAGTGAGAAAATGTGGAGATGTGATGAGTCCTCTCTCACTGCAAGGATTCAAGAAAAGCCTGACTACTTGTGAGAAAATCAGAAGTTTCCCTAGCATTGGATGTGTAGGTGACAGGGATGAATTTGAGAATCATAGAGTCTTACTGAATCTGAGCAGAGGTTTGGAATAGTTGTCAGCACATGGTGCAGGGACTAGGCCTTCCTCTGCCTTCCTATTTCTTTGGCAGTCTTCCATGATAAGCCTGTCCAACCTTAGGATTCATAAAACCCTGTGACAATTCTCAATGGTCATGCCAACGCCCCTTCAATTAGTGTAGAATACTCAGGAGGGATGTGTTCCTGAAGACTTCACATAGTTCAAGTATAACTTCATCCAAGACTATTGTTGACAAAAGATGGCAGACATTTAAGAACTCAACAAAATTTTCACTATTCATTATGCTGGTATCAACTGGCTTTTCTTTGGCCATGGGACAATTTATGAGAACATAATGATGTCCTGAAGATGCACTTTGATAGAGTGAAAATGCATGGGTTTTGGAATTAACAAAAATGCATTTCAAATCTTGGCTCAGATATGTAACCCCTCAATGGCCCAAGGAGATTTACCTTTCTGGAACCCCTGCCTTTTCATTTATGTGGTGTAGTAATAAGTTGTGTCTCAGAGGGTGCTTTGATGGTTTAGGGAGGTAGTATGTAATTCACCCAGCCCAGAACCTGATCTCTGGTGTTAATGACCTTTTGTCAGCTCCCATTGGTGAAGAGTTCTAGTTGTTTTAAAATATTTGTTTCTTTGACTTGTTGAATAGTACCCATTTACTTAAATTCCATTTCTAACAATGGATCCTGCATACAACACTTATATTTTTCTCACTATGCATAGTGCAGATATTTCTACCTCAAGTTCCCATATAGATCTTTGACGTCAGTGGAGCATAACAAACAGTATTGGCCGTGCCTGAGAATTCACAGTGAAGTCCTTTTACTTTGTATTTTGAGTGGTGACAGGTCCTTAATAAATACAAAGGAGTGTTGCATTCTATTACAGAAATAAATACCAGCTGGTGGTATAAATGAATATCTTCTATATTGCGTTTCTACAATTTGAGGATAGCAATGCAATGCATTATAAAAAGATCAATCATTTTGTCATTATGGTCTTCTTTGGCTCCAAACCAGTTTATTGGATTCCTTTAGTTTCAAGTAACAATAATATAAATTGCCTCTTATATTGAAAGGGAAAATATCATGTTTGAGACAGGATTGAGATTTTATGGCTGAGATAAAAATGAACCCATTGAAAATACAGATTCTTATCAATGGGCCAGTGAATTATATGTGGATAAGCTCTATCCCTCTTCTTTATATTGAGTCCTGATAAAGTGCCATTTGGGGCTTGATCTTTGAGGATGAGGGCTCAGAATTTTGATTCCTATACTTCTTACATTTTAGAGAAAAATAGAATGAAAATGATCATCTGTTCAAATGTCCTTGATTTGTAGAGAAAGAAACAGGTTCAAGTCTACCCATTGAAACAACTTCTGCACACACAAGATCATGCCTTACAGTTTCTCCCCTAACTTGATCCAATGGTCACGATTATGGACTCATAAAGTTATAAAGCCAGTCTGCAGATTGGTGATGATCTGGTCACACCTATTTCACAGCTGAAGAAAATGGGAGATAAATGATTCTTCAAGGTCACATGGAGAATTACCTGCAGATTTGGGGGCAAGAGTCTGCTGGTTTTGGACCTTTATAGATGATCCTATTTCCTCTCACAGAGTGCTAAGTACCTTGATGTGGAATGAGAGTGAATATAGCAGAAAAATAAAATATTGACCTTCCTGTGGAAGAAGCTGAGCTCTTAGGAGACAAGATGTCTCAGGAGATAAGTATGGAAAAACTGAGATGATTATGTCCTGCATTCTTCCCTGCCTCCATCCCCATTCAGCGTGTCCCTGTCCCTGGGGTTCTCAGACACACACTCATCCTGTCCTCTCAGGCTTCATCTTACAACATTGGGCTTGTTCAGTTAACTTTTCTGTTTATCATTTGTTTTTATATCCTTGCCACTTGCCAAGGCAGTGCCTCATGCTTTGCAACCCATAAACTTCAGGATTTGAAGCTACTAAAAATACAGAAATGTCAGAATTCGGAACACTTGGAGGAGAAATAAATGGAGGAATTTATTTTACAGAATTTATAGAGTTTGATGCATTCTGGCATGGCTCTCTCATCCTGGCCTCTCCCCTGTCCTGTCTTTCTTTTTTAAACTTTTGTGGTGACATTTTAATGAAAAGGTTGACAAAAATCAAACATACACAATAAGCCCAGGGACACTGAACATTTGTGGTTGGAGGCTGCGTTTTTACTCATATCGAAACTCCCGGCTTGTATGATTCATTTGTGGGAGTCATAGAGAGGTGCCAGAGAA
The DNA here is from genome assembly GCF_011764305.1 of Mustela putorius furo. Taxonomy (NCBI): domain Eukaryota; kingdom Metazoa; phylum Chordata; class Mammalia; order Carnivora; family Mustelidae; genus Mustela; species Mustela putorius. The sequence goes on from NW_025421273.1 coordinate 20,582,378, forward strand.
AAGAATCTTACGAGAAAATGGTGGGCGAAATCATGCTCTTCAGGGAAAAAGTAGAACTGTAGCTTAGGTGGGGGAGATCCAGCCCTCCTCACCTCAGCAAGGGCCCCATGAGTGATCACCAAAGGGCTAGGCCATAGTCAGTGACATCAGCAGGAATCAGCCTTCCCAGGGGTAACAGGAGCCATTAGGTAAAATCCTAGAACTAGGTTTGACCCTGTTCGGATAAACCAACAGTATTGATCCTGATCACTTGTTAGCAAGACCTGTCTCTATTAACATAGTCAAACCTGCAGGAGCCAGAAATGTCAGAAAAGAGCCATGGGGGCGCTGTCCTTTGGCACTCAGGGCCATAGCAGGAAACTGATTAGATCCAACCAAAAGGACTTTCCAAAGACCAAACCGGAACTAAGAATAAGGACAGAGAATGTGTGGGGAGGGGTGGCAGCATCAGTTCTTGTGATTTTGCTGCAAGAGTTGAGGAAAAACACAGCAGAATGTATGATTGTTACCTTTGACTGTCATCCACTCCCTTGACCATCTTCCTAAGCTTAGATGTCCAGGAGACTCTGGAGTTATGGAAGAGGGAGAAGCAGAAAGGACAGGGATAGAGAAGGAAGAAAGAGTTGATCACTGCAGGGAACGTGCTATCTACAGAATGCTGTTGTTGGTTGAAATAAAACAGCAACAAGATATGCCTCCTATCTCATTGTTCCAGGCACAGTGTTGGAAACAGGGACACAGACACTTGATTCTGTGCATGCCTTTATCCTAGCACTTATGTCTTATTATAATTATCTATATGCCTGCCTTTCAGGAGGCTGATTTCCTCCAAGGTGAGTACCCTGTTCTTTGTTTCATGTCTACAGAACCTCATTCAGTCTTGTTGCAGTAGAATGGCCTGAACACTTACCTGCAAACTGATACAACCTTAAGAGCAAAACCGATGTTGTTATATTTGCACCTGAGCAATCAGTCTAACCTTGTCCCACGACTTGAAGAAGCATCGCTCAGTAAAGGTTCAAAAAATGGACAAACTTTGGGGCAATTCTTTGAGCTCAAGGCAGACCTTGAGACAGTCACTGAACCAACCTGCTAGCAGTTGACAGCTGAGGGCATTGTGACTCTGATTTTGTGTCAGTTGGGACACCTTATCACTCTGTGTTATTGGGTTGTGACCACACAGACACCCAGAGGGAGACAGATGTGTGTAAGGCGTACTGTGGCCATCCAGACAGTCAGGTCTCCATCTCTGGAGGAGCGTGTTAAGAGCATGAGTTGGTGGGATCTTTCTTGGCATCCTGAAGCCTTTCTGGGGCAGATGTGTATACTGAGCTCACATCAGAATAATAACAGAAAAAGAAGAAGAAGGAGAAGGAGAAGGAGAAGAAGGAGAGGAAGAAAAAGAAGCCAAACAGGAAAAGTGAGAGGGAATGAATATCCCTGCTGGAGACAATGACTAATTTAAGCAGGCTAAGACAAATATTTTTTTTTTGCCTGTTCCTTTCGCGCAGCTTGAGAACATTCTATGACAGCTCAGCATGCAGCTTGGCACTGTCAGAGGAGACCTGGGAGAGGGAGGGAGAGCAGTTAAGAAGTGGAACCAGAATATCACTGCTGAGAGTCTGGAAAAACTTTTTGGAATTTTCTACCTTAAAGATAAATGGGAGGGGCGCCTGGGTGGCTCAGTGGGTTAAAGCCTCTGCCTTCGGCTCAGGTCATGATCCCAGAGTCGTGGGATCGAACCCCATATGGGGCTCTCTGCTCAGCAGGGAGCCGGCTTCTTCCTCTCTCTCTCTCTCTTCTCTCTGCCTGCCTCTCTGCCTAATTGTGATCTCTGTCGAATAAAGAAATAAAATCTTTAAAAAAAAAAAGATAAAAGGGAGAAAAGAGAAAAACATTGAAGAAGGGTAGCTTTCTTTAGGACTCCCATTCATTGTCACTGGAGGCAGAAAAGAACAGAGTGAATAGTCCCATTTGGCTGGGATTCTTCCTTCATAAAGGAATCAGTCAGAAGAAACACAAACACAATTTTTCAGCTTGGTCGTGGTGGGATCATCTTAATGTGGAATGAAGGTGTCCATTGCGATAGAAAATCTCACACTTTCCAGCTCAGGTTGGGCCTTGTTCTCTGAGCCTCTTTCTCCCATCCACAGCGGTCCCCCTGCTGCACTTTCTCTGCCTTCAGCATTTCAAAGAGCCATTCTGAGGTGGGTGTGTGTGAGTTTCAAAGAGAGAGGCCACTCATTCATGTCAGGCAAAAATAAAGAAAGAAAGAAAGAAAGAAAGAAAAGAGGGGAACAAAAGGAGGAGGAGGGGGAGGTTGTGTCCTTCAAAGAGGCCTCGGCCTGCTCTGCCTCAGGGGCTGGATATCTGAGGGTGGGGTCAGGGGCTCACAGTTGCTGCTCCCAAAGGAGGCGTGTGGCTTGCATCCGTGGGGTGGAGGAGGCCATGTCTTGTTCTTCTGCCCTTTTCCCTTGGTTTCTTTTTCCTCTCCTCTCTTCTTGGTTCAATATTTGATCTTACAGCCTTTTGAGGACTAGCACACCTGCTTCTCTTCTTCCGATCCTAAGCCAGTCACGGGCCTGTGGTGTATACAGCCTTGGGTTGCTAGGTAACTCCGCTGCGGATTGTGTGTTACAGGAGTGGGTTATACGTGTGGCATGTGTAAATGCATGCTGTGCTGTGTGCATAAGCCATGTGCCGTGTACATGTGTATCATATGTTGGTATTGTGGTGAGCATGTTTAGGTGTTGTGCGTGTTGTGTATGTGATGTGCGCTTTGTTGCTTGCATGAACGATGTGATGTGAACTTGAAGTGTTATGTTTTCTGTGTTCTAAATGTGTTGTGTGTACACATGCCGTGTATGTGTGTTGCCTGCAGTTCATGTTGTGTGGTGAATGTTATGTGCAGGACACATATTGCATGTTCTGTGTGTATGGCATGCAGCTGATGTGCGCTATGTGAGTGTCTATGTGTGTGGCATGTGGTGCACGTTTGTAGTAGTGTGTGTATGTGTGTGTGTGTGTGTGAGAGGGATCAGGAATGTGGGATCCCTTTTTCATGTTACCCACCTGTGCTGGGTGTCCTCTAGCTTATCTGTGTGTCTCTGCAGCTTTGGGGATCTGATGGGACCACATTTCTGCAGATCTTTCTGAGTAGCACAGAAGATGGCAGGGGCCCTGAGTTAATAAACAAATCACTGGTTCCTCAGTGAACAACCACTAGGTTTCTGCCAGTTTATCAGCCATTTCACGTGCCTGAATCTCTCCCCAGAGCTGCAGTCACCCTCCATTGTCACTCATCTGTCTTCACTTTCACATTGAGCTGTCAGCGCTGGCTCTGTCTGCATCTTCGTGTTCCCATCACCCTGAGATGGCGGGGGCATCCTTCCCCTGCCACTGAAAATGGCCTCCCTGTGGTTAACAAAGAAGGGCCTGCCAAATTCACTGGGCCCTTCTCCATCCTTGTGCTACCAAAATGAAACAACTGTAAGCTTTGTTGAACATTTGCTCCAATTTGAAATTCTCTTCTCTTCTGAATTCTGCAACAGCACGTCATCATGAGTGCCCTGCCTCCTGGCACCTCCCCAGCCATTGCCATCCTACCTTCTTCATCATCCCAGGTTGAAAGTATTTTCCATCACAGTTTCCACGTTTCATCCTCTTTGTTTTCCCTGGTTGACCACATTCTGACATTCAACTTCAATTTCCTTCTCATAGATGAGCTTCAAGTGTCCAGACACAGCCAAGACCCCTTGTGGGTGCAGACTTGAAGCTCTACCTCTATCTGGGCAGTGCCACCTGCATGTTGGCAGAAATCTCCAACAGCCTCCACTAGGAGATCCTACCTGTCTTCTTTCCATATACTTCTGTCCCTGGCAGGACTATACATACCAACACTCCCACTGGAAACCCAGGGGAGCTACTTACCTCCTGTAAGGGGACAAGAGTGTTCTCCTCAGAGGGCTGTGGTGGGAAGAAAATGCAGGAAGCCCACAGATACAATGAATGTGGCACCTGGCTTCCATTAGGTCTTGAGAAACTGCTGGCTTTCTTTCATCTGTCTTCAAAAAGTAACATGAAAATTCATTGAGTCAGAGATCATTTTCAGATGGGAGTTTTTAGAGATGATTTTAATAAAAAACTAAAAAAAAATTGTAGCATTTAAATGACAAGAGTGAAGACTTTCTCAGCAGCACACAAATAATAGGGAGATTACCAACCTCTCCTTTCTTGAAGTTTGGAAATCTGTGGGGTTGAAGGTCAAGGATTGTTTTCTCAACTGTGCAGATAAGGAAATGTGAATTCAATGCTGCTTCAGTCTCCCAGCTGAGCTGGGATGTCACATTATCTGCACCAACTCTGTTCTTCCTGCTACTTGTGACCTGCCAAGGACAAGGAGGTGCCCAACTGGCCAGACTGAGGGAGCCAGCCAGTTTTGAGCTCAGAGCAGGGAGCGGTGACTGAATTAGAAGGGTATAATCACCAGAAGGGGCCTTGGTGAGGTTGAAGTTATTTTGGCAGCTTTTACGAAATGGACATAGGTTTGGGAAGAAGAGAGACAGGGGCATACAAAGTTGGTGCTTGTGACACAGAAAGGCTAGATGGATGGATGGCCGCAGGAACAAAAATCTGTTTCACAGATTATGTTGATTATTTTGTCTTTCTCCCAGTGATCAGGCATGGAAGAGTGGGTAGTGTGGTTGGCCCAGGTGCCAGAGCAACTCAATACGCCAGACAAACACATATCTTGTAGTTGTTAACTGAAACCATACATGTAATTTGATGTGGGCTTGCAAACTACTCTCTGACATTTGAGTCATTATTATTACTGTTATTCCTTTTTTCTATGTCAGGAAATTGTAAGGTTCAGAGAGGAGAATCTGTTAATGGCTGTGTTCCAAGGCCAGAAAGACAATAGACCTAAATCTAGAATTGTAGACATGAAGTCTTTTTAATTTATTTACCAAGCTATACTTGGTTTTAGGCCTTGTTTTCTCCTCTTGGACAAATCCTGTGCCTAAGGCCATTTCGCAAATGTAGGCAGGAGTAACCACCCTGCCTACTCATGTCCTTGTTTGTGAAATCTATATTGACAATGAACCTGGAAATTCTGTAAAATTCAGTACAATACACAGACCTATAAAGTATTGATATGAGTTGCCATTTCTGCTGCCTTTCTGCCTCCTGATGTTCAGCCTTATCTCACTGAGGCTCCATATTCCTCTGCCGGCACCTGCAGGCTGGTCAAATGAATGAGCTGAGCGTGCTTCAGCCATCAGCCTTCAAGTGTGTCCTTGATTCCTACACAGGAGGCTCTGGCTGATTGCAGTGCTGTTCTCAGATCAGAAATGTCAGAATGTCAGTGTGGAAAGTCAGATCTCACAGGCTGAGCTACTCTTTTGGAAGGATGGCCTGCAGGTTTGCAGTGGTGAAATGCAAGTTGGCCAAGGTCACACAGATGGTTAATGGAAAAGCCATTTTTAATAAGCCCTCTGTGTTTTTCTTTTCTAGACCTTTAGCCTCTCTTTAGGATTTTTCTGTTCATATAGCTGTATTCAATAGGACGGGGGGGGGAAAAGAATATTCAGACCCCTTGTTCTAAACTCTCAACTTTCTGCCCTGGGTCTAGGTGGGAGGTGGAAAGGAGCCCTGACTAATCGTATTACCACTTGGGGGAGAGTATTAGCTAAGGATTTTTTTTTAAGATTTGTTTATTTATTTTTAGAGAGAGAATATGAGCAAGTGAATGAGGGGAGGGGTAGAGGGAGAGGGATAGAAGGAGACTCCCAGCTAAGCATGGAGCCACACAGGACTTGATCCCATGACCCCAAGATCACACCATACAAGTTGGATGCTCAGATGACTGAGCTACCAGCACCTTGCTAAGGATTTTTGTTGTTGTTTTGCTGGTATCAGTACTTTGGTAAATGAAACAGGCTTCTGGCTGCTTCTATGAAAGAAGAACATTAGAGAGAGGAAAAAGAGTGAATCCCAGAGTGAAAGAAAGATGGAGAAAGATTCAAGAAAGAGGAGAGAAAGATGGTGATGGCATAAAGGAGTGGGTGGAAGTGATGGCAGCAATAACTGACTCTTGCTGCACACTTGGTATGTGCCTGGGTGTGTGCTTCACACATTGTGGTTAATCCTTGTGAGAACTTTGTGAGGCAGCCATAAGTATTCTCCTTATGGAAGGAGGCTTGACTTGGCTGATGCATGGGTAGTCAGGCAAAACAGTAAAAAGAAAAAGTGGGGCTTGAACTTGGCCCATCTGGTTTACCTGGGCCAGCTTTTGTTTTTATGTATTACACTATTCTGAGGACAAAGAAGAGAGAAGTGTGTTTTGGGATGCTTCAGATAATCAAGATCTCCATGATGGTAGTATACCTGTTAAGGGTAGAGTAGCTCTGTAGAAGATGATCCAGAGGTCTCTGGGATTCACTCACTTTTTCATTTGACAGGCATTATCCTATGGGGTTAGAGGTATTAAGCAAGTAAGATATGGTTTCCATCTATAGTTGACCTTTCCTGATCTTTGGCTCTTTGTTAGCTGTAGCAGGCAGAATTGTAAGATGACCCCAAGGACTCTTCACCCTTGTTAGTCTTTTCCCTTCCAGTATGGTCAGAACCTGATCATATGATGGATGTGAAGTTAGAGAGTTGGTGGAGTGGACACTGACCACTCTTAAGATTCTTGGTTGTGAAAAGATGGAGAGAAGAGTGAACGTCTGGGATTTGGGATGTATTTAGAGACACAGAAGTCAGAGGGAACTTGATAAAACCCAGACCTTGATGGGGATGGGAAAGGAGATTGGGAACGTGGGCCAAGAGTACAGGAGAGATTGCCCTTGAACTAAAGACTTATTGCTTTGCATTCTCTCCTCTAAGTATGGTTGAAACTGGAGAGAAACTCATTTAATCAGAAAGAATGGGAATTTGCAAGCTACCTAGCCTTTCTATGAAATCTTCAGTTTTAATGTTGTTGTGTGTGTTCATATGCCTCCCACTTATTAGCCTCTAATATGACCTTGACTTGAGGGTGTGTGCCTGATGTTTATTCAGATTGCTCTAAGTGTTATAGCTCTCTTCCTCCTGGGCATATGCTATGATTGCCCTTCTCTCTCCCTTAGCAGTCAGACTTGACTGTATGACTTGCTTTGGCCAATGAAATATTAGTGTATCACTTCTGGGAAAACACTTAAGAAGCAGTTCGCGATTGCTATGTCACCTTTCCCTCTACCACCATAATCTACAATGGTTTTGAGCAGACTGCTTTGATAGCTTGGGTTCTGGAGGTAGAATGACCCAGAGCCATTTCCGGCTAATCCACAGTGGAAATATAGTGTGAGTGAGAAATGCATTTTTGTTGTTTTAACCTGTTAAGATTTGGGGATTGTTTGTTACTACAGCATATCTAGATCATCCTGACAAATGCAACACACAACAAAGAACACTGGGCTCCCTATTACTGAAACATTTCCAGATTGGTGGAAGGACACCATGCCAAGTGCATAAGGACATTAAAAGAACAGCAATAATAACATTAACACAGCAATAAGTGTAGCAGCAACAAAAACAGAGAAAGCTCCCTGCTCTCTGGGCATCCGTGGCAATTACAGTCACTGCAAGGGTTGGATTGGCTTTTCCAACTCACTGTTCTCTAAAAGAAGGGACCTTCTATTCACATTTACTGTATCATTTCTCTGCAGCTTGTCCTTAGGGTGGAAGAACAAGGGCTTTTATTAACACATTCCATTGGCTGGGTTTATGATGCTCTGCCTCACTCCCTCTTCCCTGAAGTGAAGTCGAATTATAAAATAGGGCCAGCCTTATCTTGGGCAGCCATGCAACAATGGTATCTGGAGGTGAGTGTTGAAATATGTCTTGGGGCTTTGGGAAATGTTTTCAATTCAACATTCTGTGATCATTGTCCAAAGATTCTTGATAGTGTCCTTTAGGAGTCACTGAATACAAACAGAAAGAAAAAAAAAAAATGAAACAACCTTGCATTCAGATGCCTCGAACTAACAAGTAAGCAAGCAAATGTTTAGAAAATAATTTTGTAGACCCAGTGAGGATAATGACTACAGTTATATCTACATCTTATAAAACATTAATAATTAGTGTCATTATGGATATGCAAATATATTTACATATATTCAAGCTCAGAGTTATTTGGTAGGATGCTACTTGGGTATTGGAAGACCTGGGTTAGTTCCAGCTGAGCATTCACCAGCCAGGAAGACTTGGCCAATAGTTTAGCTTCCTTTACATTCCTCAGACCCAGGGAACTTTGCATTCTAGAGATCTGAAATCTGAAGGTTTACTCATAGAGGGGAATAGCCTCCACTGGTTTCCACCTCATTAAAGGTAGATCTTCTTAAGGGTGCTTGGTGCACATTTCCACCAGGCACTATCAAAGGCAGAGGTAAGAGAGAGTCCATCTACTTCAGCAGGTGATCTTTTATAACCTCTCTCTCTATATATATATGTATATATTTTATCATATAGTATATATTATATTATATATTATAATATCCTTTATATATGTTATGTTATATTATATTATATTATATTATATATTAGTGATCCATTGTTGCATTACCAATTACATCAGTAACAATCTTTTATTATCTCACAGTTTCTGTACATCTTAGCTGGGGTCATCTGGTCTCTCATAATTAACGGGTCAGCCAGGGTTTCAGTCCTGTCAAGACTTGAATGTGGAAGTGTGTGTTTCCAGACTAATTCATGTGGTTATTACCAGGGTTTCATTCCTTGTGGGTGATATGACTGACTGAGTGCTTTGGCTCCCTGCTGGCTGCTCTTTGCCCTGTGGACATCTCAGTAGGCAGCTGACAACATGGCAACTGGCTTCATCAGTGTAATCATGTGAGGAGAGAAAGAAAGAAAGTCATAGTATCTTATAATATAGCCTTAGAAATCGTATCCCATCACTTCTGCTGAATTCTATTCTTTAAAGGAAAGTCACCAGGTCTAGAAAGGAGATCACAGAAGATTGTAAACACCAGGAGATGGGGATCATTGAGAACCATAGAAATCAGATAATGATGCTTGCAAGCCAGCTGTGTTTTTGAAGCTTTGTGTTTTATCTTTAAAATGTATGCATATTTGCAGTTTATGCTAAATTATGTCTATGTTTATTTTAACAGAAGGGTAATGTTTTTGAATTATTTATTATCAGACAAAAAGGCTTTCATAGAGATATGCACCTTGTTTATCCTACAACTTGCAGCATGCCGGTTTGCAGGCATAATCTTTGGTTGAAGGATAATGACCTTGGGTCATTTCCTGATGTCTACAATTCCCATCTCATCATTTATACAAAGGAGGACACTAAGGCCAGAAAGGGGCAGTGATTTTTCTCAAGATCACTGCCCTTTAAGGTAAGGTATCTCAACTGCTTTGAATATTGCTTTTCTCATAGAATGGTTTTGAGGCTCTGGGTTGGGGGTCAGGAGTGGTTTCCTCAAGACTTTGCTTTACTTGAGTGTCTACCACACCTTCCAGCAGCTAGTACTGCTGCATCAGTGTGTTCCAGCAGCATCCCACCCATGGGTCATTCTCCTTGTGATGCCAGAAGGACTCAAATTCCTGGCACACCCATAGTCACATAACATATGTTCAAAGAGTTCATTCCGTGTATTCTCTTTTCTTAACATGGAAAGTACTGATCATGAGGTTCCCATTATCTACCAAAAACATTTTTTTTAAATTACAATCTCATAAACTGATCTGTCTCTCTTCTTGCATGGGTTCACCCAGGGTCTCTTCTGTCCTCTTGAGATTTATGGTAACAAACTCCTAACAAGTCCCTTGAGTCCAACTTATTTGTTTTGTTTTGTTTTTTGGTTAATATTTTATTTATTGGGGGGGGCAAGAATATGTGAAACAGGCTCAATTTTGAGCACAGAGCCTGACATGAGGCTCAATTCCACAACCCTGAAATCATGACCTGAACTGAAACTAAGAGTCAGATGCTTAACTGACTGAGTCACCCAGGCACCCCACAAATTCTTTTCCAATGCAATACATTCTCCTCCCTGTGGTCTGGGTAGAGTTTTTAAAGTAAGTCTCACTCCACTATTGAAAACTCACCAATCTCTTCCCATTTTCTTCACATGTGTTCAATTTTTCAGGTAGGCCAAATAGGGACTCAATGGCGGGGTCTCTGGATTTGTTGGCAGCTTCATCTCATCCCTCTCTTTTTCATGACTCCAAGCTGTGGTTCTTGAACATTCCCAGAAAGGCAGAGTTGCCTTCAGTCTTTATGACTATATCATTTGTGTGCCCTCAGCTCTGTGACCCCTTTCTTCATCCTTCTCTCTCCCACTCATCTGGCATGATTGATTTCAAGTATCATGTTCTTCAAGACTTTTGGTGATCCTTTCTCCCCACACTGCTCCTCTTACCAATTCTCTATGCTCCACATTCAACTGTTGCCATCACTACCTGATGTTTAGTATCAACATCCAGAGTAAGCGCCAACAACTGCAAGAATCTCAACAACAGCCACAAGGGAGTGAGTTATTAGGATATTGTTAGCTGAGTGGTTAGGAGACCCCAAACACATGTTAAGTGCAGGGGACGACCTACAGTGTTCTTTTTTTTTTTTTTCAAGATTTTATTTATTTATTTGACAGACAGAGATCACAAGTAGGCAGAGAGGCAGGCAGAGAGAGAGGAGGAAGCAGGCTCCCCGCTGAGCAGAGAGCCCGATGCGGGGCTCGATCCCAAGACCCTGAGATCATGACCTGAGCCCAAGGCAGAGGCCCAACCCTCTGAGCCACCCAGGCACCCCTACAGTGTTCTTTAAAATACAATTTACCCAGCTCCCAAGGTTTCTAATTCAGTAGTCTAAGATGGAGGTCTGAGAATTGCCTTGTCTAACATGTTCCCAGGTGATGCTTGTGCTACTGGTCCACAGACCATGGATCATCTATTGGAAACCACTGGTTGATAGAAACTGGCTGGGAATGCTAGGAGAAGGGGACCAGTTTCTACAAACCAGTGGTTTTCAATAGATGATCCATGGTCTGTAGACCAGCAGCATCAGCATCCCCATAGGATGCTTAGCTTGGATGCTGCTTCTCCCACTTGGAGAAGGTAGCAACCACTTCCCATTTCCTCATCCCAGCTGGCTGGTTTACCTAGCAACTCAGACTGAGTATTGAGAGTCATCTTCATATAATTCTATTCATTGTTTCACATTATTATTATGTGAATCTGGTTATTTTTAAATTCTTTAATGGGATTGTATGCATCTTCATTGCTTAACTCAAATTTACCTAGGCCATATATTAAAGTAGCCTAAGTGATACAGGCCTGTCTATGATCTTCTGGAAAACCCTATTTCACCCTCGATTCCACAACTGCACTTTTTTTTTTCATTTCCTCTTATTAAATGAGAGAGCGTTCCTCCCTCTGCCTAAGATGAGTATCTTAGGTCCCTTCCTTCTAGAACCTTGTTAAAGTTCTTATTCTGTCAATTAGCATTTCCTCTCTCTTTCTATCAGCCTCTCCTTCTTTACTTCGTCCTCTTCAGGGTATAAGCATGCTCCAACCTTTCCCATTCTAAACATGAAATCCCAAATGTTTTCTTCTTCACCCTTTCAACTGCAAGACTAAAGAACAAATTATGGCAATCAGATAATCCACAACCCAAATATTGTTGAGGTTTTTCAGGGAAAGCACAGTTATTGGGAGGAGCCCTACTGGCTTTAGACACAGCAATATTGACATTTTCCTCCTGGAAAGAAACAGGAAAAGTGCTAGATTGGCAAATAGTAGAGAAATAAGAATGATCTGTAGTTACACATGGAACATGCTTAAAGGCAGTGGTTGGGGTTTAAAGAGAATGAGGTCTATCGATGTTTGCTTTCCCACTGTAGAACTTGTTCAAGAAAAATATCTTGTTTAAATATAAAATGTCACTGGTTTTTAAAAGCAAGGCAAACCACAACGGATCTTCAGGGTTTGCTTGTGGCTAGACATTGCTCATGTATTTAATCCAAGCATGGAAAGGTAAAGTACTGCTAGAAGGAAATGTGAAGGAATGGGAGTTAAAATTCAGGTGCTTCCATCCATGGGCCATGTCAGTTAGTCCTCATCCCCGTCCCTTCTCATTTAGGCCAGCAGAAAGAGTTGACAACACACCATTTCCAGTTCTTTGTGTCCAGTTTTAAATTGGCAGCAGTATATTCTCTGCCCACAGAGGCAGCCCTGATGGCCTTGAGACAGTTCAAAAATGACCTCTTAATTTTCAAATTCAGTTGACTTACATCAAACCCTCATTTGGCTAATTTGCCTACTCTGTTGACACTGCTGAGTATTCTTTTCTTCAGAAAACTGTTTCTTCTCTCTTCTTTCACTCTCTTTTTTTTTTTTTTTTTTTTTTTTGCCTGTGGTCCTGGTCCTCCTTCTATCTGGTCCCAGTCCTGATGAACTGCCTCTCACCCTTTCCTGTCCATTAACACTAATCCATTTATCTGGATTTTGTCCCTCACCCCTCACTATTCTGTACAAACTCCCTAAGGAAATGTTTATGGCTTTCACTCCACCAATAAATTCCTTCCAGTCCTGGTCACTCTCTAGGTCAGTGGTTTACCCTATGAGACATTTTGAAAAACATATATGAGGCTATTTTTGATTTTCATGATGAACAAGGGAAGAGAGGTACTGGTATTTAGTAGGCAAGGCCCAGGGGGTTAGACAACCTGCAAGGCATTAGGTGGTCCCCGCCCCACATAATAAAAGATCATCTATGCTCTACATGATTTGAATATCCATTTTGAAGTTCATGTAAGTAAAAAACTTGATTGTAATTGTGTGCACCCAGAACATATGCCTGTTTTTCATAAAATCACAAAGGATTTTTTTGTTGATATTTGGTATACTTTGAATTCACAGGCATGCAATGAATGGGCAAATTGAAAAGTAACTGTACTTTTCTTTTTCTCTGGACTTTACTCTGAGTAGTGGATCTTATCACATTTTGAAAAATTATATTAATGATGACAATATTGTTCATAGATTTGTCTTTAATGCACCTGTCTCAGTCTCCATTAAAAATGAACCTACTTATTAATACCAGTGCATCTCAAAGTTTTTAAAAAACTTTGAAAGTATTTTAAAAAACAACAATATTCAGTTGGAAATTATATAAGCTTAAAAAACAACCAGTCTGTTATTCTTTCCTTCCCTCATGAGGCTATCCCTGTACACCAGAGGAGGGGAAAGGGAAATACATAATGAAAAATGGTAAGTATTAGAGACACTTAAATAGCATTCATGAGTTATTAGGCACTGTTTCAAGGACCTACCATATCTGTATTCAATCCTCACACTAACTCTAAAGATACGTATTATCATTGTTTCCATCTTGTAATTGTGCATGTCACAAGGTGAAGTCAGTCTCTTAAGGAAGATAGCTGGTAAATGTAGATCTGTGATTTGAACCAAGAGTCCATGTTCTTAAATCATCACCTATGCTAACTCTGAGAGAGGCAGCAGCACCAGGAAGGAGTTCAAAGTATGGGAGATTAGTGAAAAGCTGGAGGAGGGCAAATTTTAACATTCCAGAAAGTCCTAGAGAGAGAACACCTCACATGGAAGAAAGGTCTGTAAAACCAGTTTATTCCAGAAATTCACTGGGCATTATTACAATTATTAATAATGATTAATGATTATTAACTAAAGCTAAAGTCTGTATCTGTGGCTTCTTGCCATGTATTCAGGTGTTCAATCTGAAGTAAATTGTGCCCAGTGCCGTGTTTCACCTACTCAAGGATGCATGCCAGAATCTTCTACCAACTCTTCATGTTGAATCCTTTTGTTCCAGTGCATTATCCCCAGTTCTGCCCATGACTTTGGTTCTCCTTCCCAGCTCCTAAGGATTAATAACATGTGTGACCTGTTTATCAAAGCTGGTTTTTCTCTGGGGATCTACCCTCTTCTCCACTCCAGACTTCCAGTACCCTGGCTGAGGTGCAAACCTCTGGACTTTCATTTAACTAGGATGAGGCAAAGAATACTGCCCAAATTTCTTCTATATCCCACAGAATGAGAACTGGTTGAGTGGGTGTCTCTTAAGATTCTTTCTTGCTTTAATGATGAACAATTTATTTCTTTCAGTTTTCAAATGGTCCCATAATTTAATTTAATAGTGTTTATGACACTATGTAATAAATACCATAAAAAGTATAAGTCGTTCTGGGTGTGTTAGCTCATTAAAATGAATGCTTGCTAGATTCTGTAGCAAGCTTTGGAAACATGGTGCTAACTCATGTAAATTGCCATGACAAATGTGCTTTAGGACCAATAAAGTGTGTCCTGATTCATTAATAGTCAGATCCAACATCTCCCTGTTGGTTCCCAAGAAAAGTCGAGTAGAGATCGGTGGAAGAGAAATTGTTGCCCGAATTCTGCCAACCTCCAGGCATCCTGATTAGCATGTGTGATTTGGCGGCTGTCTTTTGTGACATTATGCACCTGCAATATTGCCCTCGTGTTTTTGAACCTACAAGCTCTGAAAAGGCCTCAGAACTCAGCACGCTCTTTCTGCCAATGTCTGATGTGGAGTCTTTGATTTATGCAGACTCCCCAGCCTCCTTCTGGCTTAGGGAAAAAAAAATGCTTTCTGGGCTCAGAAGGGGGCTGCCAGATTAAGCACAGTGCAGGTGAGTGGCAATGGAACCAGTCCAAATAACAAACAAGCATATCTCCTGTCTCAGAAGCACACTGGAGCCACAGGCATAAATATGCAATAAAGCTGCACTGAGGGGAGGCAAGCTCATGTTTTATAATGTATTTATGTCTTACACAGCATCTGAGATTGCAGGCACCATCCATGCTGGGGCTGATGTTTTTTTCCCCAGGAAAAAATCACCTCCCCCATTTACAATTTTAGATTGTAGGAATGACTTCACAAGATGTTAGATACATTGAAATATACCTTTGTTTTTACTTGTGCTCTGAAGCTTTGCTGATTAATGTTTCTTTATAAAAACTGCTTCAAGAACAAAAGATTGAAAGATTTGTTCAGCAAAACCATTGTCCTGGAAAGTCATGTCTCTAGACCTCAGCTTTCTCTGCAAGGTCTTACCATTTATACTTTCACAATTTACCAAGTTGACCTTTCCGATTGCATCCAATATGGAGGTTGACTGAGTCTGTGGAGCATTTTAAGATTTAATACACAAGCATATTTATTTATTGAGTCCTGATGAAACATCTCTGAGATGGCATATTTCTCAGTTTACAAGTTAGAAAAATGAGACTCAGGGTAGTTAAGGAAATTACCTAACATCACAGAGCAAGTCAGGTGATCGACATAGACACTCAGCTCATGTCTTTTCCTTTCAAATCTCATACTGTCATACTCCATTAAAGTGCCTATGGCATAGAGGGAGAGCTTTCTGTTTCTCTTGGTACTTCCTCCTTCTTATTTTCACTTCTGGGGAGTCGACCTTGATGAGCAGAATCTGTCCACACTGACAGCAGCTCATGTCATTGTGTTTTCACAGAATATAGATATATGCCAGATGACAGTCATCAAGCAGCCAACTTTACCTATTTGATGCCGAATTTATTATGCATCTGGGGAAGATAAAAGGACCTCTAAGATTCAGTTAGTCAAAATCATTTATTGAGGGCCTACTATGTGCCAGACATCTGGTAAATTGTCTTTGAGACTATTTGGAGAAGTCAGACTTTTATGAATATGTATGTCCATCCATTCATCCAACCCCTAACCAATCACCCATTCATTCATCCATTCATCCAATCATCACTCAGTTTAAGTCATTTAAGTGCTACATTATATGTAATAGGACCCCCTTCAAAGAAAGAAAAAAGGAGAAAAAAAAAATCCTCAACCAATGAAATAAAGAAAACCCCTCTGGGCTTCATATATTCAAATTAAGACAAAGAATTATCTTCTTGAAGAATATTACTCCCATTTATGTTTTCTTCATCTTAATAAGGGCTAGCTACTCACTCAACAAATTTATATCCATAATATATGTTGAATTTGTATAGTGACCACACTAGAATTACCTTGGCATATTGGGCTATTTTTCTTGTAGTCTTATGTCCTGTATTCCATGCCAATGAATACAGTTGGCCTCCAATATACTCCCCAAAGTTTTAATTCCTTTTCTTCCTAAGATGCAGGATCCCAGTCAATAAGGAAATGCTTCAACAGTTGCTTTGAAAGCTTTCTTAAATGTAGATATGCTGTTATTTCTAGCTATGACATAGCTATCAGCCTGTAGTAATACACCTATTCAGTGTAATCGAATACTTAAAACATAAAATATGCTTCATAAAGTGCAGGTGTAAAATCAATTGCAGCAAGCCAAGTTTTTTTTTTTTTAAAGCACTCCACCAAGATTTATTGGCATTGATTTTATTTTATTTATTTTGTTTTTCATTAGATTTATGCTTCAATTTCACCGCTTCAGTTTCTTATTAAGAGATTGCATAAAAATAAGTCTTTAAGCAAAGACCTCAGTTAAACAAGGGGTAGACACAAATCTGTGAATACGTCATTGTAAAAATGAATTATTTACCCCAAATCGAGGCAATGAATAAAAATGTTTACTGGATCCTTACTAAGTACCAGCCATGAGATACATATGCATTATTAATTTATTTACCTTCACAACAGTTCTTTAAGTTAAATGGCACCTTGACCCCATCTTATAGGCAGTCAGGACATGTGGAAGTTACATAATCCATCCAAGGATACTGAGCTAGTCAGTGCAAAACAGGGATTCAAATCCAAGTTGTTAGAGTCCTGTTATTGTTCTTTGCAGTAAGTCTTGGGTTCAACAAAACTCAGTCTTTACCTAATATGAAGAAGATGTTTACATGTCCCCTTTCAACTTCTTTCTTCAGCAAGGACAGAAACATCCAGGGATTGTTTAAAACACATTAGATAGCAAAGTAAGTCACCTGTTTCCCTGTAGTCTAGAAAAGTGTTAAAATAGGAATTTCAAGGAGGGAGTGAAATAAGAGAGTTGGTGAAATCCTGGGCATGCCATTTGGAAGTAGAAATAAAAAAGAAAACAATGAATTTTTGACTACAGTAGTAGCACATCTGTGCTGAAGTTGAAATGACGAGGGATATTATAATTAGACAAGATTTGATTGAGGGTAAAATTAGTTTCAGTAGGCAAAAAGACAACTCTGAGAAAAAAAAAAGTAAGTGGGTAAAGACATCTGTACATATTAAAAAAGCTGGGAGATGTGGGCTGGTGGGTATAGGGCCGTGTTCTCTCAGAAGCTATGGATTATATGATGAGGCATGATCGAATATCTCCACTTCAGTGGACTGTGACTTGGCTTCTATTACTTGATGTTGGTTCTCTCTACCTGCTTCTGGGATGTTAGACTCCCTAGAGAATTATTCCCCAACTTTGTAACTTGGCAGATGAATTTTCTTTTTTTTAGGGCTTCTGTGACAAAAACCACAAACCGTGTGGCTTACAACAACAGAAACCCTGTCTCACACTTGTGTCAGCTAGCAGCCCCAAATGGAGGTGTTGGTGAGGTTGGAGTGTTCCAGGACTCTTTCTTCGCCTTGGGATGCGGTGCTTCACAGACGTATTGCCCCATCATCATGTAGCTGACTTCTCTTTGTATGTTCCTGTGTCTTCACATGTTATTCTTTATGTCTGTGTCTGGATTTCCCTCACTGTATAAGGTCATCAATCATATTGCATTAAGGAGACCTTATTAACGTGCTTAAATCTGAAAGACCCTATTTTCAAATAAGGTTACCATGCAAGTACTCACTGAGTGATAGGACTTCAACATATCCTTTTTGGGGGAACACACTTCAAGTCCTAACAGCACTGTTAGTGGATGTGATGATCACTGGTTTCCCATATGGCAGTTTTCTAGACTTTCTAACTAAGAACCAAACTTTAGGATTTTCAACACCAGATTTCACTGGCATGATCTGATGCCAGGCTCAGATACAAAAAAATTTTTTCCCGCTCTATCATCCTGGGAAATTACTTTCTCACTAATACTGATGAGCTTCACTGAAAGCCTATGATATATGTTTCAGAGAATGGACCCGTGAAAATGAGAGTAGGGACCACAATTATTCCTGTTTGTATCCTTGATAACATACGTTACCTGGAGCCAAGTACAATTGCATGAAATTGCACTGAGCCTCAAGGGTACTGAATAGCAAGGATTATTATGAAAAATCAGGTATCTTACCATTAATTTTTAAACTCCTTCTTAGTAAACTCTAAAGTACACTCATCTTGGACATTACTTTCCAAACACACTTCTCGCCAGTGGCCCACCTAAAAGAGAAGTCTTCCCAATGCTTAATTTTTCTGAAGTACTGTCTTTGCAGCATACGGTATGAGACCAAGGGAGTTCATTTCAAAGACCAACCCCTACATTAGCCGGCTTCATGATCTCGAGAAACTTAAATTAACCTCCTAAAGATCAGTCTCTTCATCTATTAAACACAGATAAAAATAGCTCCTGTGAAGACAAAGTGAGCAGATTAATGTAAAATGTTAGCTAATACAGCCTGGTAAACAGTAACACAAGGAGTGCTGGTAGGTTTCTGTGGTCAAAATCATCTCAGGCTTGAGGATTTGTAGGTGGTTTTACATTTAATGTTCATAAAACCTTATGAAGTAAGAATGACTTTAGATCCCCACATTACAGCTGAGAAACCAGACATGGAGGGTTTATAAGCTATCTCAAGTCCTCATGGCTTCAGAGGAGTAGGAAAGGGACAAGGGCAGGTTCAGACCAGGACTGTCTGTCTCCAAAGCCTTGTTGGTCATCTCCTCATCCTGTTTAATATGTTGTATTATTTTGGATAATAAAAGACAATATATTTTAACCTAACATCAGATGGAAAAAGTGGATCCACCTTTAGAGTTTTAATTCAATGTGACCTTTCAAACAGTAGTAAAATAAATAAGCAAATAAACAACTGAAAACCGAGTTTCCTTGATGGACAATGGACAGAGCCTGGATGTCACATACATGTGACTTCAGCTCCAGCTCATGCTTTTCTCCATGATGCAACTGTGACTCTCACAGCTTCTCTTGGGTGGACGAATACACCACTGGGGAACCATATGCACCTGGAAATAGCAGAGTTCTAAATGGAGTACTGCTCAGTTTCAGTCAGAGGAGGATTTTAAGCAATTTACCAAAGTATAATATACATTCAGTGACCCAAAACAAGTAGTGAAAGTAGGGTGGAGAATCAGGTGATTAAGTGAGTTGCCAGACATGAACACGGGCAAGAGATAACAGATATCTAAACTCAACAAGGGAGGTCAGAAATCCAGGGTAGCAAGTGTTGATGAAGAGGCTACAGAAAGAAGGAGGGTCTCTCGGAGAGCCCTTTTGTGAATGACCTCTGGTTTCATTGTATGTCTCCTGAGAGTTTCTCTCAATAAGAGGCAGCCCATAGGGTTTGCCTGGGTGGCTCAGTGGGCTAAAGCCTCTGCCTTTGGCTTGGGTCATGATCTTGGGGTCCTGGGATCAAGCCCCGCATGGGTCTCTCTACTCAGCGGGGAGCTTGCTTCCCCCTCTCTCTCTGCATGCCTCTCTGCCTACTTGTGATCTCTGTCTGTCAAATAAATGAATAGAATCTTAGAAAAAAATGTTAAAAAAAAAAAGCAGCAGCTCATAAAGAAGAAGGTCTCAGTATCTCATATCATATACTGTGGACCAAAGTATATGGGAATTTCAGTTCAATTGATAGTTCTTCCCTCTTCACTTGTCTGATTGCCCTGGAGGGATGGTCAACATGAGGTCAAATGCATTCACATTGAGGGTGCTACAACATAATAATAATAATAATGATAATAATAATAATAATAATAAAAATAATAATACCTAGAGATCTAGAATAGAATATGTGAACTTACTTCCCTATAAGTAATCAGAGATTTGGGGTCTGAGCAAAAATAAGCTGAACCCAGTTATTATAGGGGAATCCACAGTGAGAGAGAAGAAGATGTCTGAAATAAATGTGGATCCCAGACATGCACTGGTGGACTTAATATCTATTATCCCAAACATTAGAATGGTTAGAGCTCTAAATTTTATAAGTCTACTTCACTGCAGGTTTTAATGGAGGAAGCGATTAAGACTGGCTTTTACCCATGTTTGGGACTATTTATTTAGAGGGAAAATGAAACAATTTTGTTTGTTTAATGTAGATGAATGACTAAGTCAGGAAAAAACTTGGAAGAGGCTCATTGATCTGTTTTTTTTTTTTTTTTTTTTTTCAGATTAAAGGGTTTACAGAATCAGATGACTTTGAACAACCTAAGTCTCCAAACCCTCAGCTGTGTATTTACATTGTTGTGGTAGAGATACGGATTCACCAACTTGAGGCTGTAGAAGTAGAATATGTATTACAGCTCTGCTGCTTTTTGAGAAAGTACAGATGCTCAGGAACAAACTGGACATGTGGGTTGAGCACAAGGAGACTTGAGACTGTATCTAATTTCCATCAGTAACTTACTCTGAAGTCAGTGGAATCACAGCTGCCCAAGAATAGTAGAGCTCTTCAGTGGTGATGAAAACCTGATTTCAGAAACAACTTGTAGGTTGGATGGACATGAATTATTCCTTATATGTAGACTCCTACTCTCAAGATGTACTGGTCATTTAACATTGGCTTTGTCTTTGAGGTTGAGCTTTCAGAAAATCTCATTGGACCAAAAGTGAAGTATGGTTGTCGAGAAGATGACATAGTTCAAGAATTTGGGGGTGGATACAAAAATCCCAGAAATATCCAACAATTTGCCTTTACATGGCCAGATTCTGAAATGTTGGGTCTATTGGGCTTTGTGAGAATGTATTTGCTTTCACGAAATGACTGACCTGGGGACTTTGAGCCACTTTCAATGATACAGTCTTAGAATTAACATAGTGATGGTGCCTCACAGAACATGTCATTTTTAAAAATTGTATTCTGATGGACCTGATCAAAGTTGGTCAAGGACAATCATTAGGTCTTCATAACAAGCTCACTGTTTTAAGAATAAGATTGACTGGGGACACCTGGGTGGCTCAGTGGGTTAACCCTCTGCCTTCGACTCAGGTCATGATCTCAGGGTCCTGGGATCGAGTCCCGCATTGGGCTCTCTGCTTGGCAGGGAGCCTGCTTCCTTCTCCTCTCTCTCTCTGACTGCCTCTCTGCCTACTTGTGATCTCTCTCTGTCAAATAAATAAATAAGATCTTTAAAAAAAAAGAATAAGATTGACTGGTTTATTTAGACTGTTTTTGTATTACTGCTATGAAATCTATTTGTTTAAACAGCTAATAGCCTCCTACTAACCATTGCTATTGATCAAAATTTCATGAGGATTTTTGAACAAGGGAGCTACCTTTGCGAAAAGAATGTACATTTGTGGTAAAGGCCTATGATTTTGTTGAATTGCCAAGATCTGTGACCATCACTGTCAAAGAATTTACAACGTTGACTGCTCTTTACTTGAACCTTCTCATATTGCCACCTATTGAGAGCTTTTGGGCTTCCTAGATGCTGCAGCAGTGCTGTGTGCAAGGCTTCACTATTTCTTCTGAGTTCAAAATCTGTTTTTTTTTTTCCCTGTTGTTTTCTTTTACTCTGAAGAAGATATCTATTCCCTATTTAGCTTAGTTATAGCTTCCTTAATCATAGACCTGACAGTTTACTTGGTTTCCTAATAAACTTGAAAAGTTCAAAGCTAAAACCATTCAGAGGCTACCATGACTACCATGAGCATGTAAAGAGTCACTGTGAAATAGTCCCTGTGTTACCATGGAAATTAGCATCTCAGAGTGGGAGAATAATCTGGATTTCAGAGTCTGCTCCATTCTTTTATTAAGAATGTTGTTTCAACTACAGCAGCACCAGCAGGGTGAACTATAACACCTCATCTAATGTAAATACCTTTCTTTTTGTCTTTCCAAATTGTGGGAGCTGCTGACCACACTTCATCCTTGGACTCCAAGTGAGGTTTAAATTACGCAAGCAAGAAATAGTTACTACTCCAAATGCTGAAGATTGTTGGGGACAGGAGTGATAATTCAGAATCGGTAATGATGACGGTCAGAAATTAGACACAGGAAGATGAAACTCTAAGCCCCTGGTGTGTTCTGAAAATTTAAATAAATGCCTTGCATCAGAGGGCCTGGGATGGATGATTGAGAACAAATAATTGGAAATCACTTTTTAAATTAATGCAAAACAGGCAAGAAAAGAAAATCAAGGGATGTATGCTAATAAATATTGAAAATAAGCCAGAAGGAAGATTCAGTATTTACTTTAGGGTTTTGCTTCTCATTGTTCAAATTGTCACAGATTTAAGTACAGATATAAGATTTTTTTAAAAAGTGGAGGAGCTACATGAGACAGATGGATGTGTAGAAAATGTCATGTGGAACTCAAGAGCAGGGAGCTCGTGAATAACTGTGTTCTCCTCTGGGACTGCAGTTAACTATTTTAACACTCAGTGTCTCACTAGAAGAATGTAGAAATCCTTCAGAGTAGTTCAACTGCCAAGCCATGGACACAATATTGGGCACAGCTGGAACAGGGTAGAATTACTTTTTCTTATTTACTTTTTTTCTCTTTGCTGCAGATCCAGAATCATGCTGGATCCAGATCCAGCTGCCAATCATGGATGCTGGCAGCTCTCGAGTTTCGTTCACTTTCAAGACATTACCTGGATTCCCTGCATCAAATAGGTAAAAATCCTGGGTCAGAGTTCTGAATGATCTGGTCCAAATTAGACACATACTCCTGGTTGAACCATTGAAGCTAAAGGTTAGATATCCTGATGAAGAGAATGTCTTTCTCTTTGTGGTAAACATGTGGCAAATTAGAGCATCTCACAGAAAGCTGGTGTGGGAGGCAATCCTCTAGGTGGGCAAACACTCCAGTTCATCACGTAATTAAAGATGAATTCCTCTCTTTTTGACTATTAAGATTAGTGCACACGTTTCTTCCTACCTATAGAGGAAAAAGTAAGACCTCATGGTACAAAATGTGTGTGTTCTGTAAAGTTCATGAAGCAGGAACCTTGCCCGTCTTGTTCATCATTACACACCCCACCTAGATTAGAGACTGGTGTAGTGGAGCCTCAGGAAACATATATTGAATGAACAAACAGGTAAATACCTGGCTTTATTCTATTTTTTTCCTACTATTTTCTTCTTCTGTTTCCTTACTTACTAGTACTTTATCTTGTTGTTTTGTATATAATTTTGAAATCCACCTCAATTCAAAAGGACAAGGAAAGGGATTGTTGGGATTTCAACTGGCCATGAATAATAATAATTCCCTTTCCATCCTGAGTTTAGAGACATTGAGTCTAAGATGCAGGAGAAAGTCTAGGGTAGAATATGACTTTAGGTTTGCAGCCAAACAGACTTGCTTATTCTTCATCTCAGAATTTCATAGACTTGTCAACCTACTCATTCTTACAGATGGCCAACCACATTTATCCCCTGGAAAGGGCCAAGCACAACCTTCTCAATTTCTTCTTACCTGCTCACTATTCAGGTATATCTCTCCTTTTCTCCAGGGAAACAGTGAGAGTCAGAAGAGAGATCAACACTCTTTGGTCTATTTTTCATCTCTCCACATGGAAATCAAGGTTTACAGGGGGGTGGAAAATCTTTCCTAACAGGTATGAAAGAAAGAAATTGAGGATGGAAGGAAGGAAACACACAAACAAAAAAACCTGCCGGGGGTGGGGGTGGAGTGGGGAATAAGACAAAATAGGGCTGATCTGGCTATTCCTTTGAGGTAGTTGTGTCAATAGCAAACCTCATTCTTTGCCCTATTTTGGTAAATGGTCTTTTTCCTATCTTGGCTTTGAATTTCTGTCCCAGTGTCTTAATACCATTGCTCTCTTTTTGGGACAAGTGACATTTAAAATTAAAACAGAAACTAGCAAGAATATCAAGCCTACCTCTCACTGCCAGTTCAAACAGCCATTATCCTAACATAGCTACATTTACTAAATAGTTTCAAAACCATTCGGATGAGAGGAAATCTGTGATTATCAATGGAGATCCATCCCATTGATATGAGAATGACTAAAACCTTTTTCTCTTTTCAGATGTTTACAACCAGGAGAGTAGTTAGGAAACTAGAATTATGTCAACTCAATCAACAGATATTCATTGTCTTTCTACTACATATAAAACATGATTTATCTCAAAGAGTGTAAAGTTAATTTGGATTTGTACATATATTTTCAAAAAGAAATTTAAGAGCACAAATAAGAGCATTATGAGATGGTCCAGGCTCAACTGCCCGTTGAGTTGTATGACCAATATATCAGGATAGAGGAGGAAATGAAAAGTAATAAAACAACAAAACAAAAACTTCCTTTACCTATTGAAAAATAAGTACAAGCAGGAGCATTGGAATTTATGGGGTATTAAAAGAAGCATAAAAGGCCCCAGTGTTCGCTAAACTCTAAATAATTAATTAAAGAGTATTCCTGACAGTGAAAGAACATTTATATATGAGTCTCTCAAGAACATCCACAAATGTCTAACAAATAGCGTTCTCTCAAAGTCCATGAAGATATCTTCCCTAAGTAGTAGTGGGGTAAATAAAGGTTTAGTTGGGAAAAGAATGAAAACAGCTGCAAACTGGGGACAAAAATACCAGAGGATATAAGAATTGTACTTTAAATTTTGATTCAGTATTCTTTTTTTCTGAAAATATGAATGTAAATATCATAAAATAATTAATATTTTCATAATTTTAATAAATGTCTTTCTTTAAAAGCTGACATTTCCTGCTAAATTATCTGAGACTCAGCAATCCACACCTGGAAATTCAGTATTAAAGCAAGGCTAAGGGCTCCCACCAGAAAATGCAAGCGATAACGTCAATTGACCTCTAGAGGGCTACCTACAAACTAGATCTTATCCATGAAGTGATCTCAGACTTCTTCCTAAAGGTGGTTTACACAGGTTAAAAAGCTTCTCATTTGGGGAAACTTGTATCTGTCTTACTTCTCCAAATGACAAATGAATCTTCACTGATCTTCTGACGTAGTTTTGTATGTTCCAAATCTTAAGGCAGGTCATTTGCAGTCTCTGTGGTGCTGAACAAACTGGAAATTCCTGATGTGTCAGTTTACCTCTGTACCCAGCACCAAACCCAGTGCCTGCATAGAAGCAGATGACCAAAAAATGTGCATCAATTTGAATAAATCCTCTTTTTTTTTTTTTTTTAGCGCAAATAGTTCTTAGTAAATGTTATTAGCACAGGATGGAGCTGAAAGCAATCAAAACAGATTTGACATTTTAAAAGCTTATAATAATTAACACCTACTTTCATGCACATTATCTCACCGAAGCCTTAAAATATTAACAAATTCGTTTTTATTATCATGTACGTAGATTACATGACTGAGTCTAAGGAGCTTGATGTAATAAAGTGGAAATTCAAATTTAGTCTTTTGATTTCAATCTCAGTAACTTTTTCATTGACTCATTCCTGCTTCTGATGATTTAGTTAATGAAGGGGCAAATCAGTAACCTTTCAATTGGTGTCTGTTGGTGGATAGAATGAGGCATCCTAAAAAAAGGAGAATGTACCAGACATGAGCCCAGATAATTAGTCATAACCTTGGAAAGCTGGTTGACTCAGGAGGGGAATGAGGTAGCGAGGACTCAATTCATCAGCTCCTGGGGAGACCAAGGGCCTCCAGCGAAACTGTTCAACTAAACAAGTGCCAGGACCAGAGACCTGAGCCAGAAAGAAGAGCCATTTTCTTCGTTGACAAACCAAGATAAATAAAAGACTGCTAGGATACAACCCAGACACAAGATGGACCAGGTCAGAGCTGAGTATCAAGTTGGAAATGAGAGACCATCATGAAGGAGAACTAGAGGAAGAGGTCAAGACAGGATCTGGTGGACATGACTTAGATCCCAAGTGACTGGGTATAACGGAAAAGTCCTAGTTTATTCTATATGTGCTATTTCTGTCTTAATGATGTAGTTCTCAGTACTCGAGGAGGAGGAAGGGATAGAAATTGTTAATCAAAAAAAGAAAAAAATTATCCATTTTATTCCCACTCATCTACTGATACCTGGAAGTGAAACTGGAAAATCATGACCCAGAAAAATGTATGTTTTGGTAAGTGGCATATGTCTCTGGAAATAAGCCTAGGTTGGAAGGACAACTTCTAGACAAAGCCTGGAGGCTGATATATTAAGGACTAAAATAGACAAAAGGTAACAGGTCAAAGGAGATGAGTCCTTGAAGGTAAATGATGCCAACCTCACAATTTTGCTTTGGACTAGTCTTCTCTAGCTTTGGGGAAAAAAAAAAGTATAGTGGTTAAGAATACAGATTGCCTGAGTTTGAATCTTGTATCTATCACTCACTAGCTGCATGCTTTGAAAAAATTGTGTGAAATGATCTTAATTACTCTTCTGTAAATTGAGATAATATAGTACCTACTTCATTTTACAATATTTTACAATAAAAGTTCTAGCTTAAAGGAGAACTTCTTAAACTTTAAAAATGTCTTAGTTTTAATTTAGAATAATTATATATGTAATATATGTGATTCATTCAGACCAACAACTCCACAATAATTTTTTGTTACTATGGGAGAGACACTTTAATGGAGAAGACATTCCGGGAAAATGTAGTAACTTTCACCAGCAGATATGTCACACTCTTAAGACACAGACTTATCTGTCTTCAGGATCTGTAGAAGATGTCTGGACCTGTTCACATAACATTAAGACTTTACAATACATTAGTGAACCTGCTATCCAAATTGCTTGTTCACTCACCAACTTAACAAATAGTTATTGAGCATCTCTCTGCTATCATGGACTGTTACAAGCTTTGAGATAGAGTAAAGAGAATTCTCTACCCTTAAGGAGCTTCCATTCTAGTGGAATTTACTTGTATGCTTGCTAATGTTCATCTCTATGTTTCTTAGCTTTAGTGGAATTGCTAGAATGGAAAATGGTTTTCATTTTCTCTGAGTGCTGAGGACATTAAGCCTTTCCACATACTTACTGCCTTTGGATATTCTTTTGATAGCAAAACTGGCACTGAGTGAGTCTGGCTCTGAATTTCTGGTGTCCTGTCCTGAAAACATCAAACCAGTCATAACACAACTGAGATGACACTTGCTTAGTCCCCATAAAGCTAATCTGTACCCTAACACACTGTCCTACAGTGACTGTCTCCTTGGGGCCCACGAGCTATCAGCAGAAACTTTTGCTCTATCTTCTCCAAAGGTTGTTGCTTTCCCAATTTCCCTGCTATGTATTCTGCCTGGCACACTGGCATAGACCTGATAAATACTGATCAAATGAATTCAGGTAGTGGGCAAGATGATTGTAGGGGGAATGTGGATGAACAATTAATGTTTAATATATTGATGTTAAATGTTTTAGGAGAGATGTAATTTAAATAGATTAATGATATTTTAAGTTTAAAGACCATCAGCTTTAACAATGGTATAGAACTGATCGAAGTTTGGGGACTATTGACCCAGTGGCTAATAATATAAACCTTATAGTTTAGCAGGCTGAGTTTTAATCTTGGTTCAGACACCAACCAGTTGAGTGATCTTGGAAAATGGCTGTCTGGATGTCAATTTCCTTAGTAAAAAATGAGGTTAATGACAGTACCTACGTCATAGGGTTTCTACGTGGTTAAATGAAATGTGAAATATGTAATCCATATAAAATGCTAAACCCTGTATCAGACACCAGTGAAAGTTCAGTAATGATGATTATTATAAATCATTTCTATAATAACATAACTACCACTTTGTCAACTTGAACTTCTTATTCTAAGGACACTGAAGCAGGGAGCTCGTTGGCGTAGGTGCAGGAGTGTGCCAGTATTGCCCACCAGTAGACCTGTGAGGGGAGCTTGGGACATGATGGTATAGTACCTCACAGGATCAAAGAGAAACTGAGGCCTGAGCAGAAGCTGTTCTATGGCTTGGCTAATGAATATGTTTCCCAGTAGTGGAATGAGAAGAGTGGGACCTCTTCTAATACCCTCAAGACTGCGTTGCCATGCTAATTTATTTTAACTGATAAACTACATCCCTTAAAAAAACTGACCCTGCTTTCCTGAATCTTCGGTGGACAAGTGCTCAATCCATATTCAATGCAAAGACAGAAATTATGCAGAGTAAAAAGAACGCACACGTAAATAAGATGAAGCTTTGTTGTAAAATCTGAAGTTGGTTAGTCATTACATTGTGATCTAACCTAATCTAAACAAGGCAGTGCACATATGCCATATAAGCTTTTTTCTCTTCTAAAAATATCTCATTATCATCCACAGAAATAGTTAAATATAGATACTTTGTTTTTATGGCCTTTATTTTTGAAACATAAAAGGTTTTATGTTTCTAATCCCTAGACAGTTTTTCATGGTATTTCTGTTTATCCTGCAATCTACTTTCAAGCTATGTTTGGGGGAAGAAAATGCAATGATTTCAGGAGAGTATAAAATGTTTTTCAATTATGGTGAGTGAATTCTGGGACTCTCAGAGTCATTTAGCTCCTCTGATCTTAGACAATCGCTCTGTATGACCAGAGTTACTCAGGTTGGGTTTTTACCCTCTTGGTTTCTTTTGAATTCTCTGTTGTGGCTTTCATTTCCTTTGTGTTTCTCTATTGTTTATTGCAGTCAGTTTCAATGGCATTTACCTAGACTGGTTTTGTAGCAATAAGGAATCACTTGAGTTCAGGTTTTCCAACATCAGAGTTTCATTAGGAGGAAAAGTAAAAACCTTGTAGTCACTCCCAATGACCTCAGGGTGGATTTGGATGGAGGTCCCTGACATGAAACAGCAGGGTAAATTTCATGCACATTCCTTCATGGGTGTTCAGCCTGTGCCAGCACAAAGGTCGCACTGAGAAGAGCCTGTCGTTGGTCTAATGCTCTTTTGCCATCATCTTGTAATTCTCAATAATTTTTAAACAATCCTGTAAGGCTTATGAAGCTGTGGATTGCCCCACCTCCAGGCTTGAAGCCACATGATGCCCCACCTGCTTAGAATGTCACTGCCTACTTCTCCCCTCGCTGGTGAACTCGTCACAGCTCATGGGTGATTCTCTGCACAACTTTTCTTTCTCTTTTTCAGGAAGAGTTAGTCACTCGGTGTCTCTGTGTTCCCATGACAACACATGCCCACTGCTAGGTTCAAAGATTCTATTCCACACCCCATGTGCATGTGTGACTTTCTATCTGCCTCAACTGTGAACTCCAGGGCATGGATCAAAACTGGCTTTGTCGTTTTGTTTCTTAGGACTAGTTCCTGACACACGGTAGTGCTCTTTCAATGTGTGATCATGAGGAAAACTTCAGCAAGCGTTCACACTATGCTGGGGCAGTATGGAGCTTTCATTGCCACTGTGCATTGCTCTTTGCACAAGATAGCACTCTGTCTCCCTTCTCCATGATTTCAGAATCCTCGTGGATCTTATGATGCCCAAAAAAGGTCCCTTCCTCTGGGAAGCCTTCCTTAAATGAAAGAAAGATGGATTGTCTTCCTCCTCTGTGGTTTCTCTATACACTGTAGATAAAAATTCCAATTGAGCAATTTAGTTTTATTATCTGACACACCATGAATTGCTTAAGTGTGTTGCCCTTTCTACCTCAGGGTACAGAAGAGAAACGAGAGACCTCTAAGCTAACTGATTTTTCAGCATGGACTTAGATTGTCTGGTTATATTAGTTTTATGGGTCCAGCTAAACTAGAATCCATATATTTTTTCAGATGTCAAAGAGAAGTCTTAGCTTTAAGATAAAGGAGTAGTTCACTTCAAGTCAGCAGGTATGCTGATTATTATATTTAACAAAGTAAGTTGAGTATCATGCATGATACATTGTATATTCTTAACTCTATATCTGATACATTGTGTATTCTTGAGTATCCGGTGGAAGATCAGTTGACGGCATATGTTTGCATTTATTTCTGGGCCCTATGTTATTCCACGCTGCTTGTATTACTGTAGTTTTGAAATATATTTTGAGATTAGGAATTGCAAGACCTTCCACTTTGTTTTTTTTTATTCAATGTTCCTTTGGCTATTAAGGGTCTTTGGTGATTTCATATGAATTTTAGAATGATTTTTCTATTTCTGTAAAAAAATGCTATTGAGTGGTTTTAAAAGAAAAGCATTACTTCATTTACTTCCCCCACTAGCCCTGTCTAATAGACACCGCTGCTACCATTTCTAAGTAAGGAAACTGAACTAAGGAAAGTTGAAGATCTTGTTCAGTGTTACTTCACTGAGAAGCAGAGTTATAACCAAACAGATCCCAGGCTTTCACCAATACATATTTGTGAATTTTGGGGGCTGGAGTGGGAGTGGGGTGAGAGGTGGGGTAGGATGGGGGCAGGGTGTTACTTGTGCTAATAAGTTGAACTTATTTTTGATGTTCAAGATTCAGAAGGCAAAACCCATTCTCAGTTAAAGGGTGCCAACTAATTCCAGTAATAATCCTTTACAAGTCTCTGCTTGCCAGAGAGTGTTAACTGTTTAGTAGCAGTCATTTTTAACAAGCCCATAACGCTGCCATTACATGAATTATACATGGCTTATAAAATGATTATTTAGTCAGTGGAAAATTAAATCCGTCAGTGTTTTCCAAATCTGAGCTAGGACATTCATCAGAAAAAACTGTTAAATTTTTAATCAACTGTACTGCGGTTGATGTAGCTATCAGCCTAAATTGCTCTTTCTCTGTCATTCCCCTTGTTGCAGAATATAGTGTAGAATTACCAGCTCTACAATGCTAATTGATTTTTTTCTCGGAGAGATTTAAGAGAGAGTGACATGCCATCCAGCATTAAAATAAAAAAGTTGCCTGAGCTTCAAAGACACATTTCACATATACCAAGTGGTAATTTAATATTTTAGGTTTTTTTGATCTTTCTCCTTCTGACCCAACACTTCAAACCTGAGTCCACCTCTGACTGAAATCACAATGAATATTCAGACCCAAACAATAAAACTAAGAAATTATATAGTGTGTTAAAAGATGGTAAGGTTATAAAAAATAATGCAAGGAAAGAGGATGTCTACTTGTATATCAATAATATAGCAGAGTAAAAGAGTAGATTCCCCAAATGCACAAGAGTGACTAATGTTCCCTATGAACAGATAACTCACTGGACATTTCTTTCAGTTATAAAGTGATTTAGACAGTTACTCACTTTCTTTATAAATCTCTCTCTCTCTCTCTCTCTTTTTTTTTTTTTTTTTTGGTAGTGCACTTGAAGTTCTTCTGATGACAATCAAGGGTAATTCTTGTGTTTTTCTTCAGGGAAATGTATTTGTTTATTAGTAGAACCTTACACATATTTCTTTGCCTCCATTAAAAGAAATATCTTCATAGGTAGACCAGGCAACAAAGGGAAATCATGGTCCTAAAAACACTTCTCTGCCTACAACTGTGTATCAGAGGCAAAGCCAGAAGTAGTAATCAAAAGAGTTCCCATCCATGCCCTTGACACAATGTTGTCAATCCCAGGCTCCAGCTAGCATCACGCTGTGGGTTTCTGCACAGTTCCAGACCCTTTCTGGCTTTCTCAGCCATGACTTATCTTTGGCAGTAACATCTTGATCTGGGCTAGTGTTTCTTAGATTCAAATGTGCGTGAGACTCACTGGGAATCTCACTAAAATACAGAGTTGGATTCAGGGATTCTAAGGTAGAGTTTGAGAGTCTGCATTTTGAATGTACTCCCGGGTAACACCGATACTGCTGTTCCTCTTTGAGGAGCAAGGATCTATGACAGCCATCTAGCACAGAACCATCCAGGGTGAAAATCTTGGCATCAGTCCTGGGTCTGGACCACCATTTCGTATGTGGGGCACATACTATTTCCACAGGAAAGCATGCATCAGCATGGGGCAGCAACAGGCTGAGCCAGCTTCCTGACTAGACCCTCTAAGAGGGTGGCAGGAGTGGGGTAAGGGATTAGGAAAGGGAAATCTGACATCTGTACACTCTTCCAGATACAGCTCAGGACATGATCAGGAAGGAGGTGCAGAAGTGATTGCTGTTCCCACTTCTCCTTCCCATGAGCTCTGGGGTGGGCTCTGTCCACCTGGAGGAAGGGGCCCTCATCCTCATGTGGAGAGGCCTTTCATATATGCTCAGGGCCCCTTATCACCTGATACCAACATTTTTGGTCCTACCATAGTCTGGAGACAAACATTTACTGTTTCCCTAACATACCATGTACTTAGAAACTTCCATGCATGTGTAATCACTGTTCCCTCTAGCTAGAGTATTCTCCTTTTCCCTTCCTGATGAGATCATGTTTATTTTTCTAGCTAGAGCTCAGATGAGATGCATACTCTGTCCCCTGTCTGGCCATTTCTCACACAGGTGGAAGTAACATACCCTCCACCTGCCAGGCTGGGTGTTGTGGTAGTGACTTGATGGTTCTTCTCCTTCCCATTCTCACCAACCCCACCCCCCTCCACACACCATTCTGAATTCTGGAACGTGTAAATCAGATGATAGAAATCACCCCTTAAGCACCTCTGGCTCCACAAGTAGACACTCAAACACCTCAACAGAAGCCATTCTCCCTACCCTGGTCTGGAAGTACCTGTGGGATATGTCCCCGACTGCCTCTGGGACTCCTCTCTATTCTTGGAGCCACCTCCTGCACAGAAGTTCTGGCCCACTAGTCTTCCATCTGAACTCGTAGAGAGATGAACTTGTTCCCACCCTGGTCATGGGCTCTTCCCTCTGCCCAGAATGTTCTGCTCCCGGAGTTTCACTTGTCTGGCCTCTTCTCATTCTGATCTCAACTCACTGCATAAATCTATAGTCGAAGTGGCCTCAGGGCTCTCCCTGTGTGCTGCGGGGCATTGCTTCCATCACAGCCTTTTGGGATCCTGCCATTTTCTTGTTTGCTTCTTGTCTGTCCTCTTCTACCAGAATTACTAGCCCCAGTAGAGAAGAGTCTGCCTTCTCTGTGGAACACTGTATTCCCAGAGTCAAAGCAGGTGCTGGGAGGACTCCCCATAATCTTGGTTGAATCCCTGTGTGCTGAAATTACTTAACAAAATGGCATCCCCTTTAGAGAGAGACAGATCTGGACTTGAAACCCAGCTCTGTCCTTAACTAGATACTTAACTCCTCTAAGCCGTCATGTGCCCATTGGTAAGGCAGAAATAATAAGTGCCCCACCCTTCCAAGCTGTTGTGAGAAGTAAAATCATGTAACACACATAAGATGTGGAGCACAGCACGGCATAAGACAAGCTTACTTACCGAAGCTGCAATTTCCGTTCTTACCAGCAAGCCCTTTATGTACACAAGAGGAGCGGTCGGGGTCGGGGGATGCCAGGGGGAGTGAAGGCGCATGCCTCGGGACTCAGATGGGAGCCTTGGCCTTCTCTCCTAGCTCCAGGAGATATCACAAAATATGTAATGTTTATTTAGAGAATCAGCTTGAAAGTTAGTAATTATCTGATTAATGACCCTCCCGCCAAGGGCTTCTGTTCCAGGATGATGGGTTTAAGTGTATCTGGACTCAAGGGGAAGATTCTAACCTGCTGCTGTGTGAATGGTGAAATATTTAAAATTAGATGTATGGAGTGCTGAGGTAATTATGTGTGTGGCAAACATATGGCAGAGGCTATATTTCTCCTGCTGAAAGAAACAAGTCCAAATATGTAACGTACACACATTCTCCTTCCTATAAATACACAGATTGGATGATGCCGTGGCAACATTTTGTTAAGTACCAGAATCTCGGAGAAATCACTCGAAGCACGTTATCAGAGGAACAGATGGCCAGTGTCCCTCCTGGTCTGAAGGTATTTCTGGCTGTCATGTGATTATTCTATAAATAAACCCCACTGAGAGGCAATGGAAGGTAAGCAATCAGTTGCACTCTCTGATTTTAAAAAAAAGAAGGTACTGCAAAAAAATTAAAGGCTAGCTATTTTAAAGATAATTCTATCACAACACCTGAGGGCTAAAAGGGATTTTTAAAAACCATCAAGACTATCTGATCTTTCTAGGGGAAGACTCATTGGATTAAATTCAGCTTGACTTTGGAAGACCCTCAGAGGACAGCTCCAAAATTCAATCATGCCATCTGTGGCACTGTTCTAAAAGTTTGATTGTGTAGCCTCTGCCTACCCAGATCCAACTCCCTCAGCTTCTTCCCTCCACAGCCCACTCACCCCAGGGACACATTTCAGGCTAGGCAGCCCACAGTTAAGTCTGTTTCTGGCCTCAGGTGAGGACTTGTGAAAGGAGGCTCTGGTAACCGGGATCCGAGAATCTGGCAGGTGATTGAATTCAATAGTTGTGGTTTTTTTTTTTCTTCCCTTTCTTTTCACAACTGTACAATGAGACTTGTTTCATTATTTTTATTTGATGGGATGAAGATTTGAAGTCCAGGATGTTAACTATTCAACCAAGGTGACAAAGGTAGTAATTGGAAATGAGAAGGGTTCTCTGACTCCTTGCCACTCCATTGGAGCTGTGTCACAATCTTATCCTTTTTTCCTAATTCCTTATGCTTAGTACCTCCATGGAAAGCCCTTCCCAGAACTGAAAGGGCTACCATTGACTTTCTAAAGTAGAACATGATTGAAAATAGAGCTACCCTATGACCCAGCAATTGCGCTACTGGGTATTTACCCTAAAGATACAAACGTAGTGATCCGAAGGGGCACATGCACCCGAATGTTTATAGCAGCAATGTCAACAATAGCCAAACTATGGAAAGAACTAGATGTCCATCAACAGATGAATGGATAGAGAAGATGTGGCGTATACACACACACACACACACACACACACACACACACACACAGGAATACTATGCAGCCATCAATTGAAATGAAATCTTGCCATTTGCAATGATGTGGATGGAAATAGAGGGTATTATGCTGAGCAAAATAAGTCAGAGAATGACAATTTTCATATGATCTCCCTGAAATAAGGAATTTGAGAGGCAGAGTGGGGCGTTGGTGGGGGGCCGAAATGAAACAAGATGGGATCAGGAGGGTGACAAACCATAAGAGACTCTTTATCTCACAAAACAAACTGAGGATTACTGGGGGGGGATATGGAGAGGGTGGTTGGGTTATGGACATCGGGGAAGGTATATGATATGATGAGTGCTGTGAAGTGCGTAAGCCTGACGACTCACTCTGGGGCAAATAATACATTATATGTTAATAAAAATAATTAATAAAAAAGAAAAAATAAAGTAGAACATGAAACTTGCCCATTTGTAGGTGAGAGAGAGCTGTCCAATGAGAATCCCTAAGTCTCATTCATTCATATATTCACTTATTTTTTAAAAGTTTTTCAACATAATTTAAAAATTCTTCAACCTGCTCAAGCTTGTCATTCTTTAAATGTCTCTATCTCTATTAGAATTGCTAATCCCCCCCATTTAGTTACTTAAGTTTTTGAATCATAATTTGCAGGGTTGTGAAACAGAAATTACCCACCATTGAGGGTGGTCGTGATTATGACAAAGTGCTGTCTGGTAAGGGCTTGAATCTTTAACCAGTATGAGTACCCTTTTCTCTGTGTGCAGGATAAAGTAAGGTGTCAGCTTTTCTCATGTTCATCTCCACCCCTCTTCCACTACATGGGGCGGGGGGGACGTGGCTTCTCTCCAGATTCCTAGGGTTGGAGTTGTAAGAATTTCTTACAGTTTAAGCTCTGTTGGTCTCATTCACTGATGTATGTTCAGCACCAGAATGGCAGTGGGGCCAGTCTCAAGCAGGTGCTTAATGGATTTTTGTTGAAAACACATATTGATAAATGGAATCTGAAAGTAAAATAACTTTTTCAGAAAATTCTCTGCTCATTAGTTTTATAAAGAGAATTTTCTTCACACATTAAAAATGGCTGTTTTCTAATCACACTTTTATTTGATTTTTATCCTATCACAATAATTCTCTCAGGTATTTCTGAAGAAAACTGGGGTCTTGAAGCTGCCTAATTTTTTTTCTTTATTTCCCAAATTCCCCGTGTTCCTGCATTCAAGGAATAACCAAGATCTCTAACTTAAAGATTTCAATGAAAGAGTGGCCTTTTATTTTTGTATTTAATTATAGAAATTGATAATTAAAATAGTTTTAGTTTTAGGGGGAAAAATAGTCCTGTGTTAATGAAAGTGAACCAGAGACTTTTAAAGGACTCGTGTTTCTGTGTTTTTACAATTACTATTTGCCTTATGTGGAAGGAATGTTCATCAGTAGAGAATTTTAAACAATTCTGCTGGAATATTATTGGCAGAGATACCCTGTTTGCATACTTCCGGTGGCCAAGTTTGTTTTTTCCTCAACAATCAAATTTCCTTCTGCAATATTAACCATATCTCTATTCTTCCCTTTTGAAATCCCTTTGGCCCTGCAATTCACATTTCCTAGTGATACTTGGATTTTGGGAGAAGCAAAGTATTGGTTCTACCTGAGGTCAGGATGTCACAAGCCCCAGGGATTAAAGTTTTGGACAAAGGGCAGTGGCCCTGACATTTGATCACTCTGGACCTTGGTTTCCCCACTGGTAAACTGTGCAAGTTGGACAAGTGATTCCTTATTTTTTTCTTTAACATTATTACAAATGCTTCCCTGTCTTTTTTTCTATTAAAGATAACATATGTTCATTGTAGAAAAATAAGAAACTTAAGGGGAAAAAAAAAACTCATGTGAAATTATCATCTTTCTATTTATATAGATCTATGCATATGTAAAAGTGAATATGTATGTGCCCACATACTCTCACTCCCACTCAAAACACATTCCTTACGAAAGCAAGTGTGATTGGTTATAAATGCCTTAGAGCCCCTCGGATTAATCAGAATAAACATTTCAACCCTCCTCTTAATGCTGCTTGCTGGCTTTGTCATTCTTTAGGAAATAATTGCAGATTCGTAGGAAATCGCAACAATAGTGCAAAGAGTTACCATGTGCCCACCCCTCCCCCAATTCTATGACTGCAAGAAATCTGGTTCTCATCATGCACAATATTTAATCCTTACACAATCCTGTTGCACACATAAAGTAGTTGAAGAACAGCTAACACATATCTCAACGAGAAACAATTTTACTGCATTACATTTGTGTGTTGTTGTTATTATCTTGCGCTTTACCAAACATTTTGTTCAAATTCCATTTTTTGAAATTGTTTAGGTCAGTTCTTTGCTTCCCCAGCCCCTTCAGTGTGGTTTTGTTATTTGTCATAACGTGATTAACTTCATTTGGTGTTGTTTCTACTCCACTTGGCATCCCCCTGCATTCTGATTGATTTTAATGATTTATTTGGGGGGTTTGTAAAATATTCTTGCATTCCTAAGAGTAAGGGCTATACAAAGAGGTCCACCCAAAGAAGTGTCCCTCTCTCCTTATATCACCACTTGTTCGTTCTCTAAGCTCCTGCCCAACCTGTTCTTAGCTATCCTTTCCATGTAACCAACCTCTTCAGTTTTTGGTTTATCCTCCCTGTTTAACTTTTGCAAAAAGTATGTGTGTGTGTGTTTTCTTATATCATCTTCTTTCTTATTTGAAATGTAGCTTACTATAAATATATCTCTGCTCTTTTCATTTTACAGTAACTTTTGAGAATCACATCCTATTAATCAAAAGAGATCATCCTTTTTTTGTTGTTGTTATAGTTACATATTCCTTTGTGTGGATGTACTACATTTTGTTCCCAGTAATAATTCTTTGAATGAGTATTTAGGTCATTTCTAATATTTTGTCAACAATGATGTAACAAATAATCTTGTGCATAGCCATGTGTATTCCATGCTGTAGATCCCTAGGAATGGAGTTATGGGCTCTGAATATAAGTGTGTAGGTAGTTTTGTTGGGTCTCGCCAAATTCCCTGCAAGAAGGGTTGTATTGGTTTGTATGTCTGTTAGTAAAATTTGAAGAGAATGTTGTTTCATAGTTTTAACAAAAGGATGTATTTTTCTATTTTTGAAATCGGTTTTATTTATTACAGTAATTTTAGATTCACACTAAAATTGAATGGAGAGTTCATATACTCTGGACCCCACACATGGGTGTCCTTCCCCACCAGCAATACCCCTGATCAGAGGGCTACACTTGCTACAATTGATGAACCTACTCTGACCCATCATAACCAAAGTCCTTTCAGGCTCACCCTTGGTGTTGTACATTGTATGGGCTTTGACAAATATCTAATGACATGTATTTGCCATTGTAGTAGTACATAGAATAGTTTCACTGCCTTATAAATTCACCATGATCTGCCTATTCATCCCTTCCTCCCTAGCCCCTGATGACCACTGATCCTTTTGCTGCCTCCGTAGTTTTGTCTTTTCCAGGACATCATATAGTTGAAATCACACTATGTAACCTCTTCAGATTTCCTTCTTTTGTTTAGTAATATGCATTTAATATTCCTCAAGGTCTTTTCATGTCTCTATAGCTCACTCCTTTTTAGCACTGAAGAATACTCCCTTGTCTGGATGTAGTTTTTTGTTTGTTTGTTTGTTTGTTTGTTTGTTTCTTCCTCTTCTTTTTTAATCCATTCACATATTGAAGGATATCTTGGCTGTTTTTGAGTTTTGGTAATTATGAATGAAGCTGCTATAAATGTCTGTCCTTAGGTTGCTATATGGGAGCAAGTTTTCAATTCCTTTAGATAAATACCAAGGACCATGACTGCTGGGTCATCTGGTATGAGTAAGTTTAGTTTTGTAGGAAAAACAAAACAAAACTACTGTCTTCCAAAGTGGTGGCACCATTTTGCATTCTCACCAACAATGAATGGGAGTTCTTATTGCTCCTCATCCTCATTGGCCAGTATCTGATTTCTCAGTGTTTTGGATTTTGGCCATTTTAAGAGGTGAGCAGTGGTATTTTGTTGCTTTAACTTGGAATTCCCTAAGAACATATGCGTGGAGCATCTATTCATTTGCTCTTTTGCCATCCCTGTATCCTTTTTCTTCTTTGGTGGGGTGTCCGGGTCTTTCATCCATTTTTAAATTGTGCTGTTCTTTTTCTCACTTAAGAGTTCTCTGTATACTTTTAATAACAGTCCTTTGTCATATATGTCTTTTGCAATATTGCCTCCCAGTTGGTGGCTTGTTTTTTTCATTCTTTTTACAGTATCTTTCACAGAGCAGACATTTTAAATTTTCATGAAGTCCAGCTTATCAATTGTTTCTTTTATGGGTCATGCCTTTAGTGTTGTGTCAACAAAATCATCACCACGTCCAAAGATGGGGGGGTTCTCTTATGTT
Source organism: Mustela putorius furo (assembly GCF_011764305.1). Classification (NCBI taxonomy): domain Eukaryota; kingdom Metazoa; phylum Chordata; class Mammalia; order Carnivora; family Mustelidae; genus Mustela; species Mustela putorius. The sequence goes on from NW_025421273.1 coordinate 20,621,686, forward strand.
CCCCTCTAGGAGCTTTACAGTTTTGTATTTTTTATTTTGTTTATGATTGACTTTGATTTCATTTTTGTGAAGGGTAGAGGTATGTGTCCAGATTCAGTCTCTGCATGTGGGTGTCCAGTCATTTCAATATCATTTGTTTTCCTACATGTAAGCCTTTTGTCAATCTGAGAGGTGAAAAATGATAATTCAGAATTGTTATAACTTGCATTTTTGATTACTTGTTAATTTGAAGTTTTTTATATATTTAGAGGAATGTTTATTCGTTCTTGTGAATTGTCCATAGGTTTTTTTTCTATTTTTTTATTATTTTTGTCTTTTGTCCTTACATTTTAAGAATTCTTTATATGTTAGGTATCTTAAACCTTTAGGTATGGTACATGTTATAGATATTTATTCTTTTTCACTCTTGATTTTGATTATATTTTGTGTTATGCATTTTTATAAATTTTTCTGTAGTCAGTTTTATCAGTCTTTTCTTTATTACCTCTAGATTTTGAGTCATAATTAGAAGCTTTTCCCTAGTTTGAAGTTAAAAAGGAATTCACCCATATAGTTCATGCATGGTTCCATTTTTTATATTTAGGTTCCTAATCCATTCAGAATTTATTCTTGTGTATGGTGTGATATGAATGTAATTAAAACATTTTTTCCCCAAATCGTTACCCAGTCCCCCCACACCATGTATTTAAAACTCCATCTTTGTCTGGAGTTTGTCTTGATCACTGTGTTCCTAGATCTACTTTCTGCTAAAGAGTCCTTATTATTAATAGAAGTGAGATCTTATGCTTTCCTTTTGTTTTTGCTTGAAGATTACTGTTTTACATATGGAACTTTTATAATCTGATTGCCAGTGAATGCTTCCTTCTCCTTAACATGGCAGCTTACCATGGTGTTCATCAGAAGGGAAGACTGTCAGATTCTGGGATGTCTTTTTATCTCAGCCCTGTTCTTTGGGTCTGTAAGCTGGAATGATGAGATAGGTGTCCTGAACACCATTTTCAGAATGTCCTTTGCTTTACACAGTGGCCATTGAAACCACCCTTCTCACATTAGGAATCCAAGGCCCTCCATGTATAACAACATCCAATACCCCACCACCCCTCAACAGTTGCCTATAGGTTGTTGACTATGGGGGGGGGTAGACTTATCATCTGCCTTGTTAACTAATATATCTCAGGGTCAGGTACAGTGTCATACACACAGTGGGAAATAAAATAAATACTTTTTAATGATGATGGAGTGAAAGACTAAATAAATGACTGTTGCATTATTGTTACATTTTTTGAGGTCCCCTGTAGGAACAGCTATGATATCAGCTTCCTAGACATGAACCACTATTTCTTAGCCATATTTAAATCAGAAAAATGGTATCTGTGACTGTATGTTGCCACTAGAGATTAATGATCTGTGAGTGTTAATACTATGGTTCAGCTATTGCACAAGATTTCACTTTTATTAGCTCACTTAATTCTCAGTACAACCCTACAAAGTGGGTATTTCCAGCCAGCTTCATAACAGGAGAGGGGAAGCTCAGAAATAAATTTTAGTGACTTGAAAAAGATGATGCAGATACAAAATGAAGCCAGGTCTTTGGGCTTCAAGTCCACTCATTTCTTGATAGCATGTTGAGAAGTGTTAAGATTCCACCCCCCCACCACCACAAAATGTAGAATCTAGGAGAGTATAATGATGGTCACAACTGCCCATGACCCATCCCCTTGCAATGACTGATGTGTGCTAATTTACTGACTATTTACAAACTGTTTACAACTATTTACAAACTATTTCTTGAGAAGGTGTCAGAATTTTGCTGCTTCTTACCATATTATTCACATACCCTGTTCTGTAGCAGGTAATAAATAATTCAGACTAAATTTGGCAAGAACAAATGTTTGTCCTTTCCCACTTTCTATTGGCTTGGGAGGAAATTATTTTCCCTCTTCAATTGTTTACTGAACAAAAATGCATTTACATTGTTTTCTAAGCCAGCTGTATGATCTGGCCTATTTTCCCCCATTGCTTCGATGAATAAATTGTGCAAAACCGCCTTGTTCCTATAACAGGAGATCCTGCTAAGAAAACATTCAGTTAGACTCATACAATAAAGCACACCAATCTGACGTCTGGGTCAGATTTAAGAAATCAATTCTCTCCTGCTTCCAAAGAAGGCATTTTATTCTGGAGACAAACTATCATGGTACAACTTGGAAAATGAAAATCTTTATTTAGAACCACTCTGGGCTTTCTGATGGGTCAATAGTTGTGTTTAATATATGTAAAGATAGGCCAAGGGCAGTTTCAAATAATAATATTTTCTTAGTCAGAGATAACTAAGTGCCCCCCCATAACAACATGATAAAAATACCATGCATTTGTCCAGAGCATTTTATTTCCAGCACAAGTGGTCCTGCATTTGTATGCAGCCATAATGCAGGGAAAGGAAGACTGAAAATTATTTGGATTAGGAGTTAGGCATCTTAGGACCAGTTTCCAGCTGAATGACTTCTTTAGTCACTTGACTGAACCCTTTCTGAATGTGTAACATGTGAAAGCTTAAATGAGATTTGCACATGAGAACCTTCTATATGATCTAAAACATATAAACACAACACCTTTTATTTCTATCATTTTGGGGGGTATTTTTTGCTTCCCATTGACTTAGGTAGGTAGGTAAAGAGAGCAACACCTACAATAATTTACTTGTGACCTGAGCAGGAGGAGTCTTCTGGTTATGTCCATTTTGAAAGAAGAGACCTGCAATTAGAGAAGGAGGGAGCTCAGGTGTCTCTGGTCAGTCCTTCAACATTTTTCAAATATATAGGACTCTGTGATGAGTGTTATTCTAGGTGCTTGGAAGAGGTTGAAAAAGACCAGACTTACCCAGTTTGCCACCATTGCGGTGCTACACAAGGTTGAGGAACTGTTATTAAAGAGTAAACCTTAATTCCTCCCCTCTAGGCCCTCACGCTATAAGGCCGGGGGCGGGGGGCGGGGGGGCGGGGCAGGAAAGGCTGATGTACAACTAAATAATTGTTACTGGTCTGACCCATGTCCTAGGCTTCTCTTATTTTTCAGATTCTTGGCTGAAATCTCCTGTGCTTCAATTTGCATAAGACCAAATTCACTGCTGAGTTCTTTTCCTTAAGCCAACAGGCCAAGAATTATGGGATCAACTCCAAACAATAGGGAGAGAGTAAAGCAAAGCTCTCGGTCTACTTGTGGCCCGCAGTGTGAGGCTGTGGTTCTTTTGCTGCTCTGGACTGTTATCCTCTCTACCCTTTGTGTCTCTGAGGCTACTTTATGGTTATTACTTTATGGTTACTTTATGATTACCAGTACTTTATGGTTACTACTGTGGCTAACCCTCCTGCCCTGACTCTAATGCAAAGCCAGCTTGTGAGAGTCATGCGAAAAGGACATCTGTCGTTCTGCCGTGAACTTCCAGGCCTACACCATCCAAGATGACAGCGGCTTAAACGCAAGAATACTTCAAGTGTGGCTTGTCCTAATTGAGGTGCACTGTAAGTGGAAAATACACCCTTGATTTCAAGATTTAATACATAAAAAAAAAGAATATGAGGCATCTCATTGTTTTTACATTAATTATATCTTAAGACAGTAATATTTTGGATCCATTAGGTTAAATAAATTTTATGAAAATTATGTATGTCTCCTTTTACTTTTCTAACAAGAAAATTAAAATTATGTTTATGATTTCCATTCTATCTCTATTGGATTTTGCTAGTTTACTTTTTAGTGTTTCTGGTTTACTTGGCCCACCCTTTCTTCTTCCTTGATGACTTCCCCTTTTGTGGTCTTTGATAGTCTTTATGCCTAGTGGCTTTCTTGCCACCATCCTAATTCATCAGACACACTTGCAAATCCTAGAAAAGAAAGAGTTCAGAATCTCCTGTCAGGAGAGTCCTTCATTCATTTGCAAATTTACTGCCCCCTGCCTCAGTGCCAGCTGGGCATATCTAGGGGAATTTGGAGGGGCTATCTTGTCATACCCCTCCCATATGATAAGGATCCACTTGTCTTTCACTGAAAAAATCGAGAATTGTTCTAGACATTTCTCTCAGAACAGAAACAAACAAGTTGCTGCTTGCACCCAGACTGGGGTACTGGGGTGAATCTGGAAATGCTCAATGTGGCATTATATATAATATATATTGAATATAGTTAGATAGATAGATAGATATCTATAGATAGATATAGATAGATACAGATATCTGTACAGATATCTCTACAGATATCTGTATCATCTCTACAGATATCTGTATCTATATAGGTATCTATAGAGAGATAGATACAGATATCTATATCTATCTCTCTCTTTATCTAAGGCTGCCCCCAAAGGCAGACAGGTTTATTGGTCCCACGGTCCAGGCGATCAAAGCTTAAACTTGGCTCTACTTCCCAGCTCATCCTTCTTGGTAGCATAGGAATTGGAAGAGCCTTTGGTTGCCTGATAAGCTCATGTGCTAGACCCTCAGCAGTGGTCTTGATATTCTGGAAGGCGACCCCACAGGCACCTGTGCACAGCAGCCAAACACCTTAATTCACATGGCATAGTGGGGACACATGAATGCCCTGACCCCTCCCTGTTCAGGATTGCCCGATCCAGATTGAGTCCTTCCAGAACTGCTGTTGATAATGGCATGGACCAGGACCTACAGGGTGTTCTCACCAGTAAGCGGATGGACGATCTCAAAGGCATGCTTGGCAGTGGCATGGTCATGAGCTGCTTGCTGTTTTTAAGGCAGTGTATGACCATTGCATTGGTACGGTGTTCCACAGCAGGGCGATGCACCTTGTTGAAGCGTTTGGCCACCTAGCACCTTGCACTGGGGGACAGGTACTTGGCATCCTTCTCTTTCATGGCTCTGTAATCCTGAAAGGAAATGTCATTGATCTGTACCTAATCGAAGATCCACTTCCCAAAAAGTTTGATGTCACAGGTCTCCATGACTGCAGGAGCAGCCTGACAGCTGTGCTGGGTCATCCTGAGGACACAGCTGGAGCATCACAATCAGTCAGTGTGCACCACACGCTGCCCTGACACAGGTAGGAAGAGGAAAGTGGCCTGATTTATAATGCAAGGTGGCAAGCCACTTGATCTGTTTCATTCTTACCATCTGTAAAATGGGCATGGTATTCCATGCCTATTTAGTTAAAAAAGTCCAGAAAGTGGTTGGGAAATCAAATAACATTGGGACCAAAACCAAAAAATAAAAATTAAAAAACAGTTTAAAAAGTAGGAAATGAAACAATCATGTTTAAATAGTGTCACCTGCACATGAGCTCATCTCAGAGAGAGAAATAAAAAATCAGATGATGGGATTAAATCAGCTAGAGATGAGGCATCCCCAAAAGCATCAGAAATGTGTGAGAGCTTCGGGCATAACCTGTGTGTGCCAACATCAAAGCACTGCCCACAGGCTCGCTACCCCGTGGGCTAAAACAGATGCTCTGGTGATCCCACAGCCAGACCACCATCCTCCAATAAAGCATTCTCCATGGTAACGAAGTCCTTAAATCTTTAGAAGGGTCTTAGTGTGGATTACAGCAAACATCTCAGTACATCTTTCTTAGCAAGGATGTTGAAACACCACTGGGGTGCATTTTAAATACGTTCTTATTAACATACCCCTTCCTAGAGCTCAGAAAAAGCAGGAGACACTCAGAATCCTCTCAGAATGTGGAACATTGAAACCTGGATGCATTTTTCATTATGAGTGAAAAATATAGGCAAAGTGGTCACCCAAGGGATTCAAAGCCACTACCTTGGGAGTCTTGGTGGTTGGGCAGGTGAGTTTCTAAAGTAATTATTCTGAAAATGCTAGATTGCTTTTCAATCTAAAACCAGACAAGCTACTGTGTATATCCTTGCTAGCTCCAAAGTGCTGCGATGTTAAAAGGAGGTCTCAGTTATTTAAATGGGAATGAGAATGAGGAAAGGGCATTGACTTTATTACACTGTTTGGCTGCTAAATTCCAGGAAACATGGAACTTGAGGTATACCTTCAATGGGTATTGAAGGTGGGGGATGGGTGGTGGTGGTAGAGAGGGGTGGTCCAAAACCCTGGGCTGAGGCCACCCAGGGATTAAAGGTGGAGAAAGGAGGCCCTTCTGCTCAGAGCAATCTGCTCCTACTATATCTTTTTCTAAAAGGAGTCAGCGAGGGGTGCCTGAGTGGCACAGTCCATTCGGCAGCTGACTCTTGATTTTAGCTCAGGTCCTGATTTCAGGATCATGAAATCAGGCTCCGAACTCAGTATGTGTCTGCTTGAGTCTCTCTCCCTTCCCACTACTCTTCTCTCTCGCATGTGTGAAAGAGAGCTCTCAAATAAATAGATTTTTAAAAAATAAAAATAAAAAAAGGAGTCATGAAATCAAATCTGTGACTAAGAATCTTAAAATGAAAATAGAAGTCCACTGACAGATAGTTAAAAGAACATTTCTAACAGCTTTGCTCATAGTACCAAAAAACAAATTAAATGTTCACTAACAGGTGAATGGCTACAAAAGAGTGGCATATTCATTCAGTGGCATACTACTCAGCCACAAAAATAGATGAACTATTGATAAATATAATAACATCAATTGATCTCATAAGCTTTATATTTGGACAATAGAGGTCAGGAAACAAGATTAAGTATTATATTATTCCATTTATATGAAGTTTCAGAATAGGAGAAACTAAATTATGGTGACTGGTATCAGAACAATAGTTGTGTCAAGATGGGCAATAAATGCCTGGAATGTGGCGTTAGGAGGGAACTTTGTGGAATGCTGGAAGCATTCTGTGTTGTTTCTGGGGTGGTGTTTGCACAAATGTATATGTCTGTCAAAACTCATCAAAACCCATGTAAATTCTGCATTTTATTGTATGTAACTTATACTCCTATTCATAAGAGGGGCAGAAGAAAAAAAAAGCCATTTTCCAAGTTTAAATACAATTTCATCATATAACAACCATCATGAGTTTATGGTTTCAATCTGATTTCAAGATTAATCCATACATGAATCTTCTCTCCTCCAGGCCTTTAATATAACTTCTGTTCTTCACTGTTTTCCTGGTTAGTGGGGTGAAAAGGAAAAGTATCCTGAATGTAAAACAATTCCCCCTCTTTCAGATACCTAGTTTCAGAGACTGTTTTAATGAAAATTGTCCTGCCATGAGTCCCTTAGCAACTAGCAACTAACATCTGAAATAGATAGTTTGGGGAAAACATCTTGGATTATTCAAGTCACTTTTCCAAAGTGGTCAGAATCTAGAAGAAGCGTCTTTCATTTCAGACAGAAAGACAATGAAGAAAACATAGATTTACAGAACAGAAATTAACTGGTTTCACCACATACTTTTCCACTGCCTTGATAGTCAGTCAACAAATTTTATCCAGCCTCTGGCCTCTGTTGATCCATTATGGGATGCATACATAAGTCTGGATGAGGACCAACAGAAGTGAATTCTCTGTCACATACTTGATGATTTCTCAAATCTTAAGAAAGTAAGCAATCCTTGGTCAGTTGGTGTGAAAGTGTACAGTGGTCTCAAGCAAACACTAGAAGAGCATGGGTCTCATAATAATGATCAATTCTTATATTTATGCTCCAGTTTCTAGACTTTGATGGATTCCTTTCTCTGAGTTGCAGTCGTAAGATGATGTTGATGATGCTGATGGTGGTGATACACCAGCTTGGAACCCTGTTGGCTACCAAGAGGAATGTAGGTAGCAAACTTACAGCCTCCAGAAATCTCACACTAGAACTTTCATTTTGTGGTTGGGCTTCTCTGTTCTCTTGCTCACACTGTCTGTGCTATGATGCCCAACTTCGAGATCCTGTTCTCTGTCTAAATGACACATCCATTCAATTTTATCTTTTTCAGGTCCTGGACATGTCCCTTCCCCACCAGTGAGCCTTTTCTCTGCACCGTCACACAATCCGTACATGCTTACTCTTATACTTGGAGGGCTCTATCTCACATGAATAATAAGTCCCTAATTAAAATGGACCAATTATCATTACATATTTTATTTTTTTTTATTTTCCAATGTTATTTGAGTGCATAGGAAACACAAAGCACTGTGCTTGACAAATGTAAAAACACACACCCATTAATAATGCCAATGCATTAATATATATGATGTAGGTAAAGATAATAAAGTTATAGAAAAACTATGGTCATGAACAACTGAATTTGTTAAAATGGCTATATTATTGGACGCTGGTTTTCAAAAGTTCAGAAGATGGCAGTGAAAGGTTTTTTTTTTTTTTTTTTTTAAGAGCAATCATTGAAAGAATCAACTGACCTTGCACTTCTCTGTCTCAAGTCAGAAAATAAACAGGGAAAGTGTATCTTAGTGGTTTGCAAGTGATTCAGAGCAGGATGTTCAGCTATTAGAAAGCCATCGATTGGGCTGGAGGAAATGAGTTGGCTGCAGCATGAGATATAAGCCAATGTTCAGGATTGTGAGGTCAGGGAAGGGTGCCAAGGTGCACCACATTTCTTGGCAGGAAATCAAACTCATTGCTAACGGTCTGTTCTTATTCTGAATTCAGGTTTTCTAGCCTTTATAAAACTTTTACTTTGATATTCAATATTTTTTTGTTCAATCTCTCTTTTGTTCAATCTTTCAAGATTCTTGATATTGGTATAAAATCTTCCTCTTTGATTACAGTTTCCAAACCCTCATTTTTAGGCTAAAATTAATTCACTGCTTTTAGACTGACTATTCTTTTAGACTGACAATCAACATTGTTCAAAGACTCTATTTTCAGAAATATCTCTCACTCTAGAAAATAAGCAAGTTTATCAAGAGTGTTACTCAGTTTAAAAAAAAATAAATAAACATATATATATTTGTGGTTCAAGAATATCAAAGCCATTAGCTGCTCTCACCAGACTGCTTCAAATAAGGTATATTGGAAAGAGTCATGGCTGAACGGGAAACCAGCAGACACAGTTCTATTCTGGGCTTGACTTCTGTGTGACCTTGAGCAATTCACTCAATTTACTCAGTTCAGTTTACTCAGGTTTTGGAAAAATAAAATTAAAATGATAATGCCAGGATGTTGTGGAGAGTCACCAGATTAGCAAGATACTCAGGACCCTTGAGACACAAACTAATGTAGAAGTAGAAGATAGTCAAAACTTGGTTCACAGCAATGCATCTGAAGTTCGATGTACCATATTCTCCTTTTCCATTTCCTCACGGTTTTCAAGCTCCATGAATTATTCCTTTCAAACACCCTATTCTATTTGAATTGTTGCTCAGTTACAAATGATGGGATACAGGTATACTCTAGTGAAATCAGTTCATTTCGATTCAACACAAGATTGAAGGAGTATTTATAGAAAGTAGATTATTAGTTCAATGATAATCCATAATCCCTCTAATATTTAAACAGTCTCCTGGCTTCTCTCTTTTTCCTAACCATGAAGAATCTAAAGTTGTTTTACTAATACCACCTCTTATTTGCCAAGTGGTTACTAGCTCCTAGGCGTTCTGCTCCACGCTGTGCTTGCCTTAACACATATAGTCCTCACAACTCCATGATGAGTGTCTTACTGTCACATATCTTCATTATAGACTAGAAAATGGAGTAAAGATCAGCACCAACTCAGAATCACTCAAGTTGGCAGGAGCATAACTATCTTTCGAACTTGGGTCTCTTAGCTTCTAGCCAGTAACTGATACTTTCCCCAAACTCGTGATTATCAAATGTGAGCAAACTTTTGAATATTTGGCACGCTCATTAAAGAGACAGAGTTCTAAGACTCACACACAGGTTGTCCTGATACTATGGCTTGTTTGTATATCAGAAACACATCCAAAGATGGAGAGTGAGGTGTTCTGGTTTACATTCAGTGAAGACTGAGGGTCAGAAAAAAAGACCTGATAGGAGCTACTAGGGAGCCATCCTGTTGCCAGGTTGAGGTAAACAGGTGGGTACAACATACCTCACAACAGTTATTGGGTGGTTAAGCTAGTGTGACTAGAGTCACAACCCAACTCTTACCCTGGTGAATGGCAATGGCGGACAGCAATAGGATGGTCATGAGAAGACAGGATTTCTCATTCTCAGCACTATGGGCATTTTGGGTCTGATCATTCTTTTTTGAGGGCATTGTTCTGTGCATTATGGAACATTTAGGCAGATTCATAGTCTCTAACCACCATAAGCTGGCCCTCACTAGTTGTAAAAATGAAAAAAAAAATTTTCCAGACTTTGTTAAATATCTAAGGGACTAATCACCCTTGCTTGAGAACCACTATACTATGTTCTATCAGATAATTAAGGACATCAATGAGGTCCACTATGGAAGTCCATTTTCTCCATAATGCTTCTTACTTGAAAAAGATCTGTACAGAATCCAGAGTTCAATGAGACCCATTCTTTGTTCTTAATACTCTATATTCTATTGGTGGAAATACCACATTTACACGTATAGTAAGAAAATAAGATATCACTGGCTGGAAAAGAGGTTCCAAGGGCTGTGTGTACCCAGGGCTGGTGCCCATCCCAGACTCTTAGAGAAGCCCGTAGGGACTGGGGTAGCCAAGAAGAGACAGGACACTAGTCAGAAATGAAGCCTGAGAACCATGATTTGGAATAGCAGCAGCAGCTATGGGAGGTGTTTTAGTGACAGGGCTCTGCTGACAGGGGCACAGGCTCACAGAGAGCATGGGAGAAGGGACGTGAGCTGCCATGAGCCTGCAGGAGAGACATCGCTGTTGATGGGCAGACACAGGAGTACTGTGAGCTGAGAGGGCAGCAGGCCCATGGCAGGCTGGGAGAAGTGTTGGAAGACGAGCCAGTGGAGGCAGGAAAGGAAACCACTGCAGGGAAGATTTGTTTGGAAAGGAATGAAAGCTACAGCCCGAGGGTGAAGCAGAAGAAAAGGAAAATTGAAGCTGACGTATTTACAGGATGGTTCCAGAGCAAGACAGGCTGGCTTATATAACACGGCGAAGGTGTAAAAGGCTGTGCAGCCTAAGTAATGGAAGGGCTCCCAAGTTACACTCGACACAGAGAGTGGGAGGGCAGGAGGTGCCTGACTGGGGTTCTGGCTTTGGTGGTTGTAAAGCTTGAAGGAAAAAGTCACAGGGATGGGTCCTCCTTTCTTGCTGGCACTTCCTTGAGGAATCACAGAAATGATTTTCTGCTAAGGTGTTTGGGAGCCAGATGGCCCTTTAAAACATTGACCTTTCACAAGCTCGTGGTGAGTGCTGTGCTAGAAAGAACTTTATTAACTGTCTCTCTGGGACAAAACAAAACAAAGCAAAACACAACATTCTAATTTGTAGTGTTCTCGGAGTTCCGTGACGTAAGTACTCCTACGTGGCTAGTTTTCAACTACCATCCAGAAGCCACTGAACAGGGGACTGGGAGGAGGTGTGTTCAGTGGGCTCTTGCGAGTGTGTGCGACCGGTTCTGAGCCTGGGCTGGCTGGCTTCAGCACACCCGTGTGCCCAGTCTCCTTGAAGTCACGCCCTCTGAAATGCCATCTTCCCAGCCCCAGTGCCTTTCCTAAACCTTTGGGCAGAATGAGAACTTTTCAAGTGACCACTTGTCACAAGGTAATAGTTTCTATCTTTTGTGACTTTGTATCTATAGTTCCATTTAAAATGTACGGGAATGTTACATGCAGGCAACAGAAAGCCAACTGGAATGTGGTAGGACAAATGTAACCCACCCAAGATTTTTAGAACAACAGCAGCAAAATAAACTAATAGGGGAAAGGGGGCAAAAAGAAAAAAAAAAAGAATGGCTCCTGTGGGCAGATTTTAAATCAGGAGCTTTTGCTGTTTAGTTCTTTGGGGAAGACTTTGATTTCATGTACCTGGATGGACAGAGTAGCAGCTGTTTTTTCTGTCATGCTCAAGGAGCCTCAGGGTGATAGACAGAGGCACTTCCAGCGTTCAGCAATTTGCAATCCTGATAGGGGCTGAAGAGGGAATAGTTTCTAGCCTCTGAGAAAGGGGCAGGAGACAGAGAGAGGGCAGCGTGTGTGACTGAATTAACTTTATCTGGCTCTCTTGTGTCCTTCCACTGAAGTTACAACATGAGACCGAGACACACTGTGGAGATTTCCAACTTACAGAAAATGAACTCAGACAAAACCTTCCCATGTCCTTGTCTTTTGGTTCTTGTTCATTACAGGGATACCAGGAATAAACCTTCATGCATTAGTGTTCTCAGCTAAGTATCCAAGTGGCCACACAAGTCTGGTCCAATTACCTACAGAAAACTCTTTTGAGGGGTATTTTTATAACACATTTTCATGTTATCAAAATTTGAAAAAAAAAAAAAAAGAAAAGAAAAGAAAAAAGAAAGCAAATGATGGAGGGAAGAAAAGAAAAAAACCTATAACCCAAGAGGTGCATATGTAATTCTGTTTTTCTTTCCAGCCTTTTTTTCCCCTGCTATCTTTCTACTATGTTATCTTACTCTCAAGGTGTTTAGAACAATGAACTGTGATACCCTCCTTTTGTGAAGAGATATTAATAGGTAAATGCCAATGAGAGAAATAAACTTGTTAGCATACCCCTCTTCTTCCCTTTTCTGTCCCCAGCTCTATAAATTAAATATAGGAATACAGGCTGGTGCAAAAAGCCAGAATATTTAATTCCTTAATTCGAACTCTAAGAAGGTGTGTGGGTTGGAGAGCTCGCTGAGAAATAAGAGCAGAGCTTTTTTGTTTGTTTAATAGCTGGCTGATGTTGAGTTACCTCATTAGGCCCATGCAGGTTTAATGATGCTTTGCTGAGGGTGCACTGGTAGGTCCCTGCAGAGGACAAGGAATTGTTTTCCTTGAAGATTTCTCAGGCAATTGTAACCTCTTCTCTGTAATTGCTCCATTCGGCTTTGAAGCTCTTTTAACAGCAAAGGGCTTTCCTAAATGTGTGCATGTTTGGCGCACCTTCTTTCCTCCTGCTCAGCCCTCAGTGAACTTTCTTGCTGGGGAGCCTATTATTACTTTTCGCTGGGCTCTGCACTCAGGGGTGGGTGGTGGGGGATCATGAGATTTCCACTGTTTGCCCCTCACAGCAGCTGTCCCAGTGGTTAAGAATGGGGACAGTCTCTGGCATGTTCAGGATTTGACAGTCTACTGGTGCTTTCAAAACCATTGCTCAGTGTATCATCACTCCCCTGGGAAGGAAACAGGAGAGGTTTTATTGGAGAGGGGGATAGAGGGGAAACCCAACTATTTGGACTGATATCATGAAGCCAGTTTGAAGTAAAAATCAGCTGGCTTTTGTCTTAGAGTCTTTATGTATTTATTGGGGGGGGCGGGTAGGGGATAGTGGCAGAGGGAGAAGCAGACTCCCAGCTGAGCAGGAGCCTCATGCAGAACTTGACCCCAGGACTCTGGGATCATGACCTGAGCTGAAGGCAGGTGCTTAACCAATTAAGCCACCCGGGCACCCTAGCATTTGTCCTAAACTCTTCTCATCACTGTGCTTTGCTTTCCTTTCCTCTTTTGTTTCCCAGAAAGAAGCCATTATCTATTTCAACAATACCTTTTCTGGTGGAAGACTTTAAAATGGCCTTTTGTAGCTGTGGTTTAGTAGCACAAATATGGAATTACTTGCTTGGCATCATCTATGTAATCTTGGTGCTCCCCTTGCCTACTGATGTTAGATGATGGGTCAGATGCGACTCAAGACAGCATCCCTGGTGCCTCGATGACTGGGCAGCCTAACCCAGTGCTGGTCTTTGCAGACTAGCAAAGAGGGAGGTTTCCAAGCACAGTCCCATCCAAAAGCTCAAAAAGGTGACATCATCAGATCAGTCCTTTGGGAACAAATGCCTCTGAATTTAGGTAAAAGCCATATTTCTAGATTATTCCTCAATCTCACAGGCTAGCAGCAAGCAGATGTACTATTATGGTAATAGAACTATACTGGGCTTGAATAGAATTGGATTGGGAAAGACATTTTTATGGGCAACGAGATTTATAAATTTTCATGAAATAAAACAAATAACTTTCTCCTTTGAATTGAGCTAGAAATATTGCAACTTCTACCCCCATGATCCATCTGTGCATCAGGAAGTCAATATATATATATTTTTCCTAATATTTGACAAGACACTCACTGTCTTATCCCTGACAAACCCAGGGAGACTTTGCTGAAAGTTATTTGTGTCAGAGAGGTGGGGAGAGATGTTGAGGGATTCTGGTAATAGGAATCATGTTATTATTCCACTGCAAATGAGCCTCAGAGCAATTTTCCTGATGTTCAAAATTGGTCAAGAGTAAAGATGGAATTTGAATCCAATTCCTCTGATATCAGGCCTTCTAACTCTGAATCCAATTTTCTGTCCTCTCCAGCCCTGTTGCAGCCTGCATTGAGAATGTTCAATAAAGGTTTGCTGAACGGGATTGAATGGAACGGCAGGCCAGAGGGAGTTTTAGATCTGCCTTCCCAATAAAGACAATTACCTCTCGACCAGATTCTCAGCTTTCTGTTCTGCCTCTGAGTTCATTTGATAAGAGACTTGATTTGGGCTTGTTTTAGCAGATAAGTTCAGTTAATATTTATTTTAGGAAAGTGGGATTAGTGAAGATAGGTGGGGGAATGAATTATACATTCTCTGAGCAACTGAAGGTCGTTAGGAAAACATGCAGCTGCCAGAGATTTCCAAGTGAGACGAGCACAGAAAGGGCTGGAGGCAATTTCCAAATGTTCTGGTTTCTATTTATTGGAATCACTTTGGAAGTGGTGAACTGGACGACTGGGCCGTTAATCCAAATAAAAAGGAACTTTTTACAAGGGAAAGTGACACATCTTTAAATAAGAAGAAGACAGCTCCTAAGGTTGGGAGACAAGAAGGCAGTGGGACTGGGGGAGCCAGAGGACGTTGATTATTTTGTGGTGTCAGTAAGTAAGTGTAAGGAGAAGAGGGGGAGGAGGTAGGGAGAAACAACTCAACTAGCAAAACAGGCCTTGACAAGACTATACACAACTCATTTTGAATAATATTAATATTCTCTCCAGTGGGACAATCTCCCATAGAATAAAACTGGAGGTTGAGGTTAGACAAAAATAACACTGAATAAGTCATCCTTCATCCTCCTGACCCATATCCCAGGCACTGTGCTAAGTACTTTGCATGAATTAGCACATTAAATTAGCAGTCCTATATGCGGGGGGGGGGGGCTCGGGGAAAGTACACAAAATTTACAAAGTTTACAGACATCTGGGTGGCAGATTTGGTTAAATATCTGACTTCAGCTCAGGTCATGATCCAGGGTCCTGGGATCGAACCCCAAGTCAGGCTCCCTGCTCAGAGGGAAGCCTACTTCTCCTTCTCCCTCTGCCCTTCCACCCTGACTTGTTCTCTCTCTCTCAAATAAATAATTAAATGAAGTCTTTAATAAAAATGTACAGATGGGGACACAGTGCATGCAGCAGAGAACAAAACTGTAATTTAGAAGTAAGCAAGTACCAGGACTGTCACTGACTAGTTAAGTGACCTTCTGCATTTCACTTAAACCCTCTGAGCCTCTGCCCTTTATCTAATATGGACTTAATGAAGCCCAGCTCTGAGGTTTGATATGAGGAGTAAATAAGACAATGCATATAAGATGCCTGGCTCCTGCTAGACACACATTTAAATAGTATAATGCTATTTCTATGCATCATTAAGGATTTCATTCTCCTTAGAGAGCCTGTGTTCAGTTTTCCTCATGATGTAATAGGGTATCATCTTCCGTCTTGTCTCTTAAGTATTCCACAGAATTTAGATGTTTCATCTTGCTTCCTGGAGAATGCTAAATATCAATGGATTTCTTGAGTTTTCAGTTCCCTATTTCCAGGCTCCACTCACCCTCCTCCTCCTCTTTCCTTCCCACACAGTATGGTTGATGTGATGGTTGTTTCTGTGTGTCAGCTTGATCGGGCCACATGCTGCCCAGATGTGCTCAAATATCATTCTGGACACGACAATGGGGGTGATTTTGAATGAGATTAATGTCTGTGTCAGTAACTGAGTGAAGAAAATTGCCCTCCCCAGTATGGGTGGGTCACAGTTAATCAGGTGAAGGCCTGATTAGCAGGAAAAGATTGACTCTCCTGAGAGTTGGAGGTAACTCTCTTGAGCTGGGACATCATTTTTTTCCTGCTTTTGTACTTGACCTGAAACATCCAGTTTTGGTTCTCGATCTTGTTGGCCTTTGAATGGGAACTTATACCATTGTTTTTCCTGGTTCTCAGGCCTTCAGACTTGAACTGGAACTCTGGCTTTCTTGAGCCTTGAATCTCCAGCTTGCTGACTGCTGAGATTGGGACTTCTCAGCCACCAGAGTTTCATGAGGCCATTCCTTATAATATATATCTATATATAACACAAAATACTAGGTACACCATCATAATTACATGTAAATAATTATACAGTTACATATATAATTATATTATATATACTAACATAAAATGTATAATGTAACCATATAATAAAACTACATATAATTTATATTATATATACTTATATGATATGTACTTTATAATTATATTAAAGTATGTAATTATATATTAATCATCAATCAATTTGTACATTAATCATTAATAATATATCAATCAATGTAAATTAATCATTATATTACTATAGTTACATAATAACTTTTGACTCCTGAAAAACTTAACTACTACTGGTCAGCTGCTGACCAGAAGCCCTACTGATAACAGAGACCATAAATATGTATTTTGTATGTTATATGTATAATATACAGTATTCTTAAAATAAAGTGGAGAAAAGAAAATGTTTTATGAAAGTCAAAGGGAAGAGAAAATACATAGATAGTATAGTACCGTGTTTAACAAAACAAAATATACAAAAACCCAAATTCAGGTGGACCTATGCATTCCAACCGGTGCTATTTAAATGTCAGCTGTAGTTAGCTAGCATAGTTCTATTACACAGTATAGTTAGGCAGTGTATAATAACACTGGTTCTGTTTTTCAAAGAACGCTGACAACGCAGTTGAGGGTGCAGAGGTAGAGAAATGGCATCTCTCCAAGGTTATGTTAGTACCCAAGAGAGAAGACAGGGTAATTACCAGCTCTCCTGGCCCCTGGTTCTGGGCCCGTCCTATAGAATTCTTCACTCTATGCTGCCTCCCAACAATAAATGCACTTCCTAGTTAAAGAAGAAGGAAATGCAGATCAGAAGACTTTGTCACAAATTGAGATAGGACCTCACTTTGGCAGCCATGACTCTACATACATTGGGGGAGGAAGATGGCTTGACACTCACTGAGCCTGCTATTTACTCAGCACCTAGGGCCGACTGATCATGCTCACACGTGTTCTTTCTTTTAATTCTTTCAGAAATATACCCTGGGCTTCACTGTTAGATGAAAACACCCAGATTCAGTACAACCAATGTCACAGAGCTGGTAAATAACCAGGTCACTTCTGCCTGAATGCAGAGCTCACATTCTCACAGGGACAGAAACAGACTCCCTAAAATCAGGCTGAGGTGTGGATGGAATGCACCCAGAGGAAGAGAGTGTCCAAGAGAGCCTGAGCATGAGAGCCACGTCTGGGTTCTGCATCCCACCCGGGTTTCCAGCCTTACATCCCCTGCCCTGTCGCTATTTATCAGCAGCCCCATATGCCTGTGTGGGACACAGGAGTCTGGGATGATGCCAGGGCCTGGCAGGCAGTGCTGTTCAACAGCCAAGCACACCTGCTCCTGCAGCCTGCCAACCTCTTTAGCTGCTGGCTGCTGGGCTGCGTGATTATCTCCTTTCAGACCCCATGCCTGCATTCATAGAAAAAAAGAACACTTCCCTCTCTCCCCCTCCCTCCCCCACTCCCTCTCTCCCTCTCTCGCTCTCAATTCCCATCCTTTCTTTTTCACTTTCTCTCTCCCTCCCATCTCCTCTCTTTCTCTCTCCCTCTCTCCTTTCCTTCCCTCTTTTTGGTTGGACTTTGTCCTCATTTTGCAAATAATAATAGGGAAAAAAACCTCATTTGAATGCTTTTGCTGCAACTTGAACTCGGGGCTTATTTCATGCAAAAGTCCTGCACCTCTGGCTTCCACTTTTTGTCCCTAATTCAGTACCCATGTCCCTTTACTGCTTTTTCTTCCTGCAAAATTTGTACCAAGTCCTAAACACTGGCGTTTGTTCTGACTGATGCTCTGCTGTTTGTCATGCAAATAGGATTTTGCTTCAAACATGATTTTAATTTGATGGATGTTCTGGTTGTTTGTCATGCAGGCAAGATCCTGCTGGCAGAATATTTTTTTAGCCAACTCTGGTAACTCCCACATTCCCACAGTTACTATAGTCATTTACTCTTGTTATGTAGAACCCAGGATTTAGGGGAAGTAAAACCACTTTGATTATATTCATTAAATGCATAATCCATAATATTTTCACATACCCATAGGAATGCATCTCTATAATAAATTTTTAAATGGCTAAGAATAGCAATGATTCTTATATGTATATACATGTGTACACATCTAGATGCAGACATATGTACATTCGTGGGCATACCTGTATGTGTATGTATATTTCACTGTATGCTTCTGCAATTACTTCTTATTTGTATTTATAAAAATAATGATATCCTTTATTTATTTATTTTTTAAAAGATCTAGATCCTGGGGGCGCCTGGGTGGCTCAGTGGGTTGAGCCTCTGCCTTCGGCTCGGGTCATGGTCTCAGGGTCCTGGGATCGAGCCCCGCATAGGGCTCTCTGCTCAGCAGGGAGCCTGTTTCCCCCTCTCTGTCTGCCTCTCTGCCTGCTTGTGATCTCTCTCTCTCTCTCTGTCAAATAAATAAATAAAATCTTTAAAGAAAAAAAAAAAAATCTAGATCCTGGTGCTCAGTTTCAGATGCTGAAAGGAGCATCAATAGTCAAGGTCTGGGGTCACTAAGAGACTGTGTGACTGCATGGAAAGACGCAAGGAGACCCTAAACATGTAATGCCTGGACCAGAGGTGCAGTAGCAGTAGAGACATACAGGAGCAGTTAGAGGTCAGCCCCAGGGCAGCAAGTGGGGAAGGCCTCGTTAGCTCAGGATAATTTCATACTGAGATAAGATCATTTAAAGTGAATTCACAAAAGTGGGACACATATTTTAGAGAAAAGATTAAAAGCAAGTTTGACTGGGATAATGCATGACAGATGAAACTAACAATTATGAAGATAAGTTCATTTAATCTTCTTTTTTTAAAACTATTCAATACGAATGTAATCAGGGCCTAATTCCTAAAATGAACAAGAAACGGATCAAGTGGGTTTCTTCATTTGGGAGGAAGTGCATGATTTCTGTTATAAACATACGGTATTAGGATAATATTCACTTTCCAACTGTCTTTCATATCCTGCCCTTAAAGAACACTGTCTTAAAAAAATATTTAATATTTTTGGGACACCTGGATGGCTCAGTTATTTAAACATCTGCCTTCAGCTCAGGTCATGATCCCAGGATCCTGGGATTGAGCTCTGCATTGGGCTTGCTGCTCAGCGGGGAGCCTGTTTCTCCCTCTGACTACTGCTTCCCTTGCTTGTGCTCTCTCTCTCACACACAAATAAATAAAATCTTTAAAAAAATTAATATTTTGTTCATTTGTTCCTAGTCCATATTTCTGCCTGGAGTACCATTTACCAAATGACTGTCATGCAGACTGTTCTGTCACCTAGGTAAACCGCATGAGCTCCCCTGCTTCAAGTCCTGCTCTCCTCATATAGCACATAGCTGTGTCCTTCTTCCTTCTCTGTCATTCAGTGTGCCTAACACAGCACATTTCATCTCTCTTGTTCCATGTCCAGAAGGGGTACGTATGGCTTTCTACTGCAGAGAGGAAAAATGCGGTTCAATCATTCATGATCTTTGTAAAAAAGTGGCTAATAGACATTGTTCTAGTCCAGGAAAGGTCCAAAATTTAGGAAGAGTCAGTAATAAGTCAAAATCATTTCCCTTAATGAGGCTATAGCCTGATCACTTACAGAAGTTAGGTCAATTTCCCAAAGCCATTAACGGGGTGATGGGCAAAACTGGGATTGAAGCTGGGCCCAATGACTCCAGAATCTCTGTGCTTGTCCCACCTGAATCTTGGGTCTTTATTAAAACCTCCTCTTATCTGGACACAAATGGAAGGGCTGCTCCAGGGAAATTTGCATTGGGTACTGCAGTCCCCACACTGAAGAAGTGCAGTTTCACCCACTCCTCATTCTGACCTCGCGCTTCTGTCTGCATACCTCAATGCTTAATGCTTTCTGTTGACCAAAAAAATCAACTGTAAATAAATAGTTTTGTATAGAAAAGTATGATTTGGAGTTTGGATAGAGGATTTAAGTGAAATGGCTGCCTCCAGGAAGGAACATGACCTGAAATATCTTTAGCACTCCTACCCCAGCTGTGTGGGTACTGTATCTCTTTGAGAATGGAGAGGACTCACGGAAGTGGGAAAAACTCAAGGACAAATATAGGTAATACAGGGCTCCTGGGTGGCTCAGTGGGTTAAGCTGCTGCCTTTGGCTCAGGTCATGACCTCAGGGTCCTGGGATCAAGTCCTGCATCAGGCTCTCTGCTCAGCAGGGAGCCTGCTTCCCTCTCTTTCTCTCTGCCTGCCTCTCTGTCTACTTGTGATCTCTCTCTGTCAAATAAATAAATAAAATCTTTAAAAAAATATAGGTAATACAGATTTTTAGACAGACCTGAAACAAGTTAATGCAGGTTGCTCCCTCTAGAATGGATTTCCACAGGTCATTAATCTACTAATTGGACACCCCAAAAGTGAGGCTTTTTCTCTTTCCCGTCTGAGGTTCCCTTGGTTGATGGAAGTCATGTGGCTCTGTAACTAGTTTTTTAAATCTCTAGAAATACATTTCAGTTATGACAATTGTTTAAATCTTCTTCCTCAACTTCTGACCTAAATATGTAAAAACTATCAATACTTATCTAGCAAATGCAAGAATATAGATATTCTGGGTCAGGAAAACAGGATATAATCACAAATTCTAATACATTGTAGAATTGTGGCTGTGTCTTCATTTATGAATGCCATGTTTAAATGCCTTATATTAATCATTTTCACATATATTAAGCAATTTTAGAACAATGGTGTAAAGGATGAGTTCTACAATTACTGATGTCCTACTATGTGCAAGGGAATATGCAAAGAATTTTATACATATGTTTTTATTTACTCTTCTAAACCGGAAATCAGATCAAGTTCCTCAAGGACTTTTGTATTATTTGGGCAGAGCTAAAAGTGTATAGGTGTATACATGAGTGTATAGGTGTATACATGAGTGCATAGGTGACTACAGATTTCTATTTCCTCTAGTTACATTGGCTCACTATAATCCTTATCAGTGTGGAGATAGTTAAATTGCTCTATGGACCCGCTTCTCATAGGTCTTCTTGAACACGGGAGAGAGCTCTTAGAATTTGGGTGGTAAAAATCATTTCCTTGAGCTCCTACCATTGGCAGGCATTGGACTTTCTACTGTGAAGGGAAAGAGAAAACAGACACAGATCTTGCCTACAAGGGCTTTATAAATGTGGGAGATAACACTTTATTTACCATATACAAGTCATATGACCCAAAATATATTTAAAAATATGGCCCAAAGCCTGGGTGGCTTAGTGGGTTAAGCATCTGCCTTTGACACAGGTCATGATCTCAGGGTCCTGGGATCAAGTCCCACATCAGGCTCTCTGCTCGGCGGGGAGCCTGCTTCCCCCTCTCTCTCTGCCTGCCTCTCTGCCTACTTGTGAGCTATCTCTGTCTGTCAAATGAATAAATAAAAACTTTTTAAAAATGTGGCCCAAAATACAGCTTATATTATCAAATTCCATCATCCTAGTCACCTTATGAGAGAGAATAGGTGTTTTCTGCCTACTTTGAAGTTTCTCAGTTTCCTCATTTGGAAAGTGGATTCCCATTTGGTACAGTATCTAATACAGGATTCCTATATGCTCCCATAAGTAGCAGACCTTACTTCTGGTCCAATATAATTTCATGTGACATACCCATAAATTACCATCATAGAGTTAAAAATACAATGAAAAAATGTTGTAAAGCGTTATGGTAGTTGGAAGCAAGTTAAGAAAGGAAGGAAGAGATGAAGGTAAAATACAAAATATACAATATAAAATTTTATTGCAAGTCTTCATGCATGGGGCATTTTGTTTGTTCTGATTTTGCAGAGAGAAAGAGAAGATCACAGAGAAGTAAACCATTTTGCTC
The DNA here is from genome assembly GCF_011764305.1 of Mustela putorius furo. NCBI lineage: Eukaryota > Metazoa > Chordata > Mammalia > Carnivora > Mustelidae > Mustela > Mustela putorius. Next base: position 20,643,912 of record NW_025421273.1, read on the forward strand.
AAGATTTCATAGCTAAGTGATACCGTCAGGAATGAAATTCAGATCCTTTTCACTCCCACCCCAATACCCAACACAGCCAGGCATACAGTGGAAGAAGAGGTTATTCCTGGGAATCAGGGAATATTGCTGTGTCAGCTTTTAGGACAAAGACTAAATTCCCCTTTTTTCCCTAAATGTATGTCATTGTGCAAATTGATGGCAGGCAGTAGTGAAAATCCAGGGGTTAGCTTTATATGATTACAAAAGCTTTGGTCTTTTTCTTTTTGGTTCTGCTAATATTATTAATAATTGGATCAGGCTCTGGATAGAACAGAAAATAAAGACAAGTGTGCTAGCAGAGATGTCTTATATTTCATTGCTAAATATAAATGTTAACAAAGAAAAACCACTTCCTTTTATTTGGGGACTCAGTGCTTGCCACACAAAAGCTTTAATACAAATCAAAAGAGAGGTTTATTTATAAGTAAAAATGGAGTGATCACAAAAGCAAAGCATGGAGGCTGCGGGTCTGGTTCCACTTTCTGGATATTTTTGAGTACATGAAAGAATAGAACTTCTGATGCCTTTGAAGTGAGGTAATGCTAAATATCTTTGGCCAATGGATCATGAGCAGAGGTGATGAGGGACAATCGTTAAATTATTAGTGCCAGACACTCCAGTTTTTTCTTTCTGTCCAGGTTGTTTAGTAATATTTGAGATGGTGGGTGCTTATTGGCTCAGGATTTTGAGTGATTTCAATGAGAAAAGGCTCCACCCACATTCCCCACCCTCATTGATCTGCAGTGTATTTAGCGTGCCTAAGAAATACATTTTTTTAAAGATTTTATTTATTTATTTATTTATTTATTTGACAGAGAGAGAGAGAGGAAACACAAGCAGAAAGAATGCAAGAGGGAGAAGCATGTTCCCTGCTGAGCAGAGAGCCGGATTCCAGGCTTGATTCCAGGACCCTGAGATCATGACTTGATTCAAAGGACTTAGCCATCCAGGAACCTATATGTTGTTACTTTAAAGATTGAGTTGTGGGGATCATTTGTTCTTCCAACATATGGTTGAGCTAGGTAAAGTCATGGGACACACAGTACAAATGCTGGTATTCTTTCCTACAGTTTTCTATAATATCAGCTTTTCTGTGCATTATTTTGAGAGCTTCGTGAACTCAAAATATCAATTGTTGCAGCAAAAGTGTATCCCCTCTTTCTTTTTTTAAAAATCATCTTTATAGCTATCTCTGACATAATAGAGTAAGAAGTACAGTAATAAATCTGAAGACATTATTTGTGAATATTTAATTTTGGTTTCTGGATGGGAATAAACTGGGAATTAAATCCATATTCCTACTATATGTGGAAAGCATGCTAACCAAAGGTATCAGTTAACACATGATCAATTTAAGATTTTTAACTCTGGTGAAATTTTATGGGCCAAAGACTACATCATTCAGCAGAATTACTATGTAATTTTGACTTTCAAATATTGTTGAGTAATTTCATTTAGTCTCGATTTTTCCATCCTGGGAAGCATAATAAGCACAATGCACTGAACTTATATTCATATTTTGATTAGAAAGTAGACTACAAATGATGGTTTTTCATGGTTTTAAAACAATAGTTCAAATTTGAGGAGAAAAGTTACAAAAACAAAAAACATCTCCAAGCAGTTCAACTTAAAATCAACAAACACAAAAGATAACACAGGCATCTAAGAGGCATCTAAGAGACAGAGGGAAAACAAACTTGTCTTCAACAATTTCTAAGCCTATGCAAGAAAATCTATCTCTCTCTCTATATATATATCTGTGCATCAACCACTTAAAGGTGAACAAAAATAATAACCATGAAGGATTGAAAAACTGGACCGAGAGCCCTTATGAGAAGTGGAATTGTAGGATAATGACTCACAGGAGAAACAATTCTTTAAAGAAACCTTGGTAAACTTTTAGGATTTGAAAATAATTTCCTTAGATCTAAGACAGTAATAATGAAGACTGTAGAAAACTTAAAAAACAAAACAAAACAACAACAACAAACCCTGTCTACTAAGGTTATGTGTTCAGCACCATTTTTTTGCAGTTAATTTCAGATAGAAAATCCCTTAAAATGCACAACCACATGTAAAATAGCTGTTAACACAGACACAGACACACACATACACACACACACATCTTTCCGGACTTGGCTTTTTATTTAGCTATGCTATATCTTTTGTTTTAAATTTTTATTCATTAACTAAGTGTCTTCTCTATCCCTTGTTTTAAATTTCTATTTATTAGTTAAATGCCTTCCTACATTGGATCCATTATTAAAAACTTCCTCAGTCTAACTTCTATTTAATTACTTTTGTATTCCTATTTAATTCTATTTTTCTGTAGGTGCACTTAAGCCCTTTTTGCATATAAAATGCACAGAGGCACACTTTTAAAAGGATATGTATAGGTACATCTACCCTTAAATAATTTATAATAATTTTTATACCTTGAATGCCTATTAATATCTTCGTATTTATCCCACCTGCAAATCTTTTACCATTTCTGCTAAGATCACCTGTCAATGATTGTTTATAAAGATATTGTATATAAATGAGAAATACGGGAGAACTAGGATATTAATTCCATTTTCTGGTCCTATGGGCATCCTGAGACCAAATAGCTTTTTATTTTTTTTAATTAATTAATTAATTTTTAATATTTTTTTTATATAAACATGTATTTTTATCCCCAGGGGTACAGGTCTTTGAATCGCCAGGTTTACACACTTCACAGCACTCAACCAAAGCACATACCCTCCCCAATGTCCATAACCCCACCCTCCTTCTCCCAACCCCCCTCCCCCCAGCAACCCTCAGTTTGTTTTGTAAGATTAAGAGTCACTTATGGTTTGTCTCCCTCCCAATCCCATCTTGTTTCATTTATTCTTCTCCTACCCACTTAAGCCCCCATGTTGAATCACCACTTCCTCATATCAGGGAAATCATATGATAGTTGTCTTTCTCTGCTTGACTTATTTCATTAAGCATGATATGCTCTAGTTCCATCCATGTTGTCGCAAATGGCAAGATTTCATTTCTTTTGATGGCTGCATAGTATTCCATTGTGTATATATACCACATCTTCTTGATCCATTCATCTGTTGATGGACATCTAGGTTCTTTCCATAGTTTGGCTATTGTGGACATTGCTGCTATAAACATTTGGGTGCACGTGCCCCTTTGGACCACTATATTTGTATCTTTAGGGTAAATACCCAGTAGTGCAATTGCTGGGTCATAGGGCAATTCTATTTTCAACATTTGGAGGATCCTCCATGCTGTTTTCCAGAGTGGCTGCACCAGCTTGCATTTTCACCAACAGTGTAGGAGGGTTCCCCTTTCTCCACATCCTTGCCAGCATCTGTCATTTCCTGACTTGTTGATTTTAGCCATTCTGACTGGTGTGAGGTGATATCTCATTGTGGTTTTGATTTTTATTTCCCTGATGCGGAGTGATATGGAGCACTTTTTCATGTGTCTGTTGGCCATCTGGATGTCTTCTTTGAGTTTGCTAAGTTCTTTATAGATTTTGGACACTAGTCCTTTATCTGATATGTCGTTTGCAAATATCTTCTCCTATTCTGTCAGTTGTCTTTTGGTTTTGTTAACTGTTTCCTTTGCTGTGCAAAAGCTTTTGATCCTGATGAAATCCCAATAGTTCATTTTTGCCCTTGCTTCCCTTGCCTTTGGCGATGTTCCTAGGAAGATGTTGCTGCGGCTGAGGTCGAAGAGGTTGCTGCCTGTGTTCTCTTCAAGGATTTTGATGGATTCCTGCCACACCTTGAGGTCCTTCATCCATTTTGAGTCTATTTTCGTGAGTGGTGTAAGGAAATGGTCCAATTGCATTTTTCTGCATGTGGCTGTCCAATTTTCCCAGCACCATTTATTGAAGAGGCTGTCTTATTTTCATTGGACATTCTTTCCTGCTTTATCGAAGATTAGTTGACTGTAGAGTTGAGGGTCTATTTCTGGGCTCTCTATTCTGTTCCATTGATCTATGTGTCTGTTTTTGTGCCAGTACCATGCTGTTTTGATGATGACAGCTTTGTAATAGAGCTTGAAGTCCGGAATTGTGATGCGACCAACTTTGGCTTTCTTTTTCAATATCCCTTTGGCTATTCGAGGTCTTTTCTGGTTCCATATAAATTTTAGAATTATTTGTTCCATTTCTTTGAAAAAGATAGATGGTACTTTGATAGGAATTGCATTAAATGTGTAGATTGATTTAGGTAGCATAGACATTTTCACAATATTTATTCTTCCAATCCAGGAGCATGGAACATATTTCCATTTCTTTGTGTCTTCCTCAATTTCTTTCATGAGTACTTTATAGTTTTCTGAGTATAAATTCTGTGCCTCTTTGGTTAGGTTTATTCCTAGGTATCTTATGGTTTTGTGTGCAAATCTAAATGGGATGGACTCCTTAATTTCTCTTTCTTCTGTCTTGTTGTTGGTGTAGAGAAATGCAACTGATATCTGTGCATTGATTTTATATCCTGACACTTTACTGAATTCCTGTATAAGTTCTAGCAGTTTTGGAGTGGAGTCTTTTGAGTTTTCCACATATAGTATCATATCATCTGCAAAGAGTGATACTTTGACTTCTTCTTTGCTGATTTGGATGCCTTTAATTTCCTTTTGTTATCTGATTGCTGAAGCTAGGACTTCTAGTACTATGTTGAATAGCAGTGGTGATAATGGACATCCCTGCTGTGTCCAGACCTTAGCAGAAAAGCTTTCAGTTTTTCTCCATTGAGAATGATATTTACGGTGGGTTTTTCATAGATGGGTTTGATGATATTGAGGTATGTGCCCTCTATCCCTACACTTTGAAGAGTTTTGATCAGGAAGGGATGCTGTACTTTGTCAAATGCTTTTTCAGCATCTATTGAGAGTATCATATGGTTCTTGTTCTTTCTTTTATTGATGTGTTGTATCACACTGACTGATTTGCGGATGTTGAACCAACCTTGCAGCCCTGGAATAAATCCCACTTGGTCGTGGTGAATAATCCCTTTAATATACTGTTGAATCCTATTGGCTAGGATTTTGGTGAGAATTTTCGCATCTGTATTCATCAAGGATATTGGTCTATAGCTCTCTTTTTTGATGGGATCCTTGTCTGGTTTTGGGATCAAGGTGAAGCTGGCATCATAAAATGAGTTTGGAAGTTTTCCTTACATTTCTATTTTTTTTGAACAGTTTCAGGAGAATAGGAATTACTTCTTCTTTAAATGTTTGGTAGAATTCCCCCGGGAAGCCGTCTGGCCCTGGGCTTTTGTTTGTTTGGAGATTTTTAATGACTGTTTCAATCTCCTTACTGGTTATGGGTCTGTTCAGGCTTTCTACTTCTTCCTGGTTCAGTTGTGGTAGTTTATATGTTTCTAGGAATGCATCCATTTCTTCCAGATTGTCAAATTTGTTGGCATAGAGTTGCTCATAGTATGTTCTTATAATAGTTTGTATTTCTTGGGTGTTAGTTGTGATCTCTCCACTTTCATTCATGATTTTATTTATTTGGGTCCTTTCTCTTTTCTTTTTGATAAGTCTGCCCAAGGGTTTATCAATTTTATTAATTCTTTCAAAGAACCAGCTCCTAGTTTTGTTGATTTGCTCTAGTGTCTTTTTGGTTTCTATTTCATTGATTTCTGCTCTGATCTTTATGATTTCTCTTCTCCTGCTGGGCTTAGGGTTTCTTTCTTGTTCTTTCTCCAGCTCCTTTAGGTGGAGGGTTAGGTTGTGTATCTGAGACGTTTCTTGTTTCTTGAGAAAGGCTTGTACCATTATATATTTTCCTCTCAGGACTGCCTTTGTTGTATCCCACAGATTTTGAACCGTTGTATTTTCATTATCATTTGTTTCCATGATTTTTTTCAATTCTTCTTTAATTTCCCTGTTGACCCATTCATTCTTTAGAAGGATGCTGTTTAGTCTCCATGTATTTTGGTTCTTTTCAAACTTCCTCTTGTGGTTGAGTTCTAGCTTTAGAGCATCGTGGTCTGAAAATATGCAGGGAATGATCCCAATCTTTTGATACTGGTTGAGTCCTGATTTAGGGCCGAGGATGTGATCTATTCTGGAGAATGTTCCATGTGCACTAGAGAAGAATGTGTATTCTGTTGCTTTGATGAAATGTTCTGAATATATCTGTGATGTCCATCTGGTCCAGTGTATCGTTTAAGGCCTTTATTTCCTTGCTGATCTTTTGCTTGGATGATCTGTCCATTTCAGTGAGGGGAGTGTTAAAGTCTCCTACTATTATTGTATTATTGTTTATGTGTTTCTTTGGTTTTATTATTAATTGGTTTATATAGTTGGCTGCTCCCACGTTGGGGGCATAGACATTTAAAATTGTTAAATCTTCTTGTTGGACAGACCCTTTGAGTATGATATAGTGTCCTTCCTCTTCTCTTATTATAGTCTTTTACTTAAAATCTAATTGATCTGATATAAGGATTGCCACTCCTGCTTTCTTCAGATGTCCATTAGCATGGTAAATTCTTTTCCACCCCCTCACTTTAAATCTGGAGGTGTCTTCGGGCTTAAAATGAGTTTCTTGGAGGCAACATATAGATGGGTTTTGTTTTTTTATCCATTCTGATACCCTGTGTCTTTTGACAGGGGCATTTAGCCCATTAACATTCAGGGTAACTATTGAGAGATATGAATTTAGGGCCATTGTATTGCCTGTAAGGTGACTGTTACTGTATATGGTCTCTGTTCCTTTCTGATCTACCACTTGTAGGCTCTCTCTTTGCTTAGAGGACCCCTTTCAATATTTCCTGTAGAGCTGGTTTGGTGTTTGCAAATTCTTTCAGTTTTTGTTTGTCCTGGCAGCTTTTAATCTCTCTTTCTATTTTCAATGATAGCCTAGCTGGATATAGTATTCTTGGCTGCATGTTTTTCTCGTTTAGTGCTCTGAAAATATCATGCCAGCTCTTTCTGGCCTGCCAGGTCTCTGTGGATAACTCAGCTGCCAATCTAATATTTTTACCATTGTATGTTACAGACTTCTTTTCCCGGGCTGCTTTCAGGATTTTCTCTTTGTCACTGAGACTTGTAAATTTTACTATTAGGTGACGGGGTGTGGGCCTATTCTTATTGATTTTGAGGGGCATTCTCTGTACCTCCTGAATTTTGATGCTCGTTCCCTTTGCCATATTGGGGAAATTCTCCCCAATAATTCTCTCCAGTATACCTTCTGCTCCCCTCTCTCTTTCTTCTTCTCCTGTAATCCCAATTATTCTAATGTTGCTTCGTCTTATGGTGTCACTTATCTCTCGAATTCTCCCCTCGTGGTCCAGTAGCTCTTTGTCCCTCTTTTGCTCAGCTACTTTATTCTCTGTCATTTGGTCTTCTATATCACTAATTCTTTCTTCTGCCTCATTTATCCTAGCAGTGAGAGCCTCCATTTTTGATTGCACCTCATTAATAGCTTTTTTTATTTCAACTTGGTTAGATTTTTGTTCTTTTATTTCTCCAGAAAGGGCTTTTATATCTCCCGAGAGGGTTTCTCTAATATCTTCCATGTCTTTTTCGAGCCCAGCTCAAACCTTGAGAATTGTCATTCTGAACTCTAGATCTGACATATTACCGATGTCTGTATTGATTAGGTCCCTAGCCTTCAGTACTGCCTCTTGTTATTTTTTTTGTAGTGAATTTTTCCGCCTTGTCATTTTGTCCAGATAAGAGTATATGAAAGAGCAAGTAAAATAGTAAAAGTGTGGTAACAACCCCAGGACAATATGCTTTAACCAAATCAGAAGAGATCCCAAATCGTGAGGGGGGAGAAAGGGGATAAAAAGAGGTTCAAAAAGAAAGAAAGAAAAAATAAAAGAAAAAAAAGAATTTAAAAAAGGAAAATGAATAAAGAAAAATATAAAAAGGAAAAAATATATATTAGATAAACTAGTTAAAAAACGTCAAAAAAGAAAAGGGTAAAAGTTTATAAAATATTAGCAGAAGAGAAAAAAAATGAAAAAAAATTAAATTAACTGCAAGATTAAAAAATCACAGGGAAAAAAAAAAAAAGAAAAGGAAAAAAAAATCACAGGGAGAAAGCCATGAGTTCCGTGCTTTGCTTTCTCCTTCTCTGGAATTCTGCTGCTTTCCTTGGTATTGAAACCGCACTCCTTGGTAGGTGAACTTGGTCTTGGCTGGATTTCTTATTGATCTTCTGGGGGAGGGGCCTGGTGTAGTGATTCTCAAGTGTCTTTGCCCTGGCGGAACTGCACCGCCCTTACCAGGGGCCGGGGTGAGTAATCTGCTGGGCTTTGCTTTCACGAGCTTTTGTTCCTGAGTGCTTTCCGTAGAGTTCCGTAGGACAGGAATACAAATTGCGGCCTCCTGGTTTCTGGCCCGGAGGAGCCGAGAGCCCAGTGGCCCCACTCCTCAGTGCGCCCTCAGAGAACCGCGCCCAGTTACTCCTGTCTGCCTGACCTCCGGCCGCGCTCTGATTCATGGAGCCTGTGACAGGTTCAAGGTAACCCCGAGCTGCGAGCTTACTGTTGGCTCTGTCTCTGCAGCCAGCTTTCCCATTCCAATACGCGCATGCTCTGCGACACTCAGATACCCCCGATCCTTCTGTGACCCTGCGGGACCTGAGGCCACGCTGATCCCGCGTGGGCTTCACCCCGGTTTAGCCTCTGGAGTGATGTCCTTCAGCGGAACAGACTTTTAAAAGTCCTGATTTTGTGCTCCGTTGCTCCGCCGCTTGCCGGGAGCCGGCCCCTCCCCCCGGGGTCTATCTTCCCGTCACTTTGGATTCACTTCTCCGCTGGTCCTACCTTTCAGAAAGTGGTTGTTTTTCTGTTTCCAGAATTGCTGTTCTTCTTCTCTTCAATCTGCCGATGGATTTTCAGGTGTTTGCAATCTTTAGATAAGCTATCTAGCTGATCTCCAGCTAGCTGAAGTAGTCTCAGCCTGCTACTTCTCCGCCATCTTGACTCCTCCCCCTCGAGACCAAATAGCTTTTAAACAGCCCTATTGTGTTTTTTAACTGATGCTGAATTTTCAATAATTGTAAACCTATTTTTTCTCTCATTTGGAAAATGGTGATAGTACTAGTAGCCAGTTCATATAACTATATTATTTTAAATAAGTGGTTAGAAGCCATAAGGGTTCAATCAATGCTAGTTATCATAATTGCTATCCTCCTTCTCTTCCAGAAGGTCATCATCTGTACTCTTTGCATCATTGGCTTCTTCATAATATTCAAGTTCCCAAAGTTCCCAAAGAGATGAAAGGAGGGAGGTAAGGAGAGAGAATGAGAGCGAGAGAGATCGAGATTCTTCTCAAAGAAACCCTCCCTAATTACCTTTCTCTAGGCTATAATTCTTGCTTATTATAGTCATAATATTATGAATATTTCATATTCGTTTTTCATGTTCATAATTTCATATTCATATTTCATATTTATAATATTAAAAGTATTTTTTTATCTATCCAATTATTATCTACCACTTCTGACTAGAGATTTATTTTTATATAAGCCAAGAGTTTCTATCCTTTCCACTTCCCAATGCTTCAGGAGGTGCTGAGACCTAGTAGGACTTCCCTAAGTATGTGCCAAATAAATGAATATTGACTTGAAACTTAATTTTTTAATGCTATGATCCATACATTCTTTTAGTGTACAACAGTCCATATTACATACTATAATTCTTCAGGCTACCCAAAAGCTATCACAATGTAGTGGAATCATCAAAGAAAGAGTACTTCTGATTGGTACACTTTCAGATGATATTTTGACTGGGCTTTGGGGAAGGAACAGATTTTTGATTGGAGGAAACCAGGTAGAAGGAGATCATAGAAAACATCATCAGCAAAGACCTGAAGGTATGAAAGATGGCATGTTTTTGGAACACTGAGTAGTCTAGAGTTATTTGATCAGAGTTGTGAATAATAAAAGTGAAATATAGATCTATGCCAAATTAAGTTGGATGTTCTTTTAATTATAAATAATGTAGCCTTTATTCAATAGGAGAGGTAGTTTGAAGTACCTGAAATGGTTGCAAGAAACAAATTGAACAGAAGAAGTTGAGGATGACCTTTAGCTTTCTTGCTCATGGTTGATAATAATAGATGCTGGAAACACATGAAGAGAAGAGACAATTTATTGATAACAACTCCCACAGAGCATCAGGCAGGTAGAGGAAGAAAAGGGTCTCTAATATGCTCCAGCCAAATATAAACATTACAGATTTATAAGGAATTATAGAAATCAAGAATATGACAAAACCATCAAACTAATGCAATATCAGTGACAAGTATTGTAAAATATAAGTCATGATTTAATTCATTTTGCAATAAGATAGAAAATGTAACTTAAAATATCAATATAGAAAATAAAAAGAAAAACCATTATCATTTATGATGTAACTTCAGTCATGGTATCCATATAAGTTGATTTATGTTAAAAAAAGTACAAATGCTATTTCTTTGGCTCACATTTTTCTCATTCTATAGCTGTTATTATATTCCAATACTGTATTTTGTGGTTTCTTTCTCAGTAACTTTGGATTTCCTAAAGCAATGAAAAAATAATGATCCTTCTTTTTATTTTATTTAACTTTCCCTAATTTATAAACTAGGGAATCAATATCTTGCATCACTGATAGCCTCTACCCATTTTCTCTATGGTTAATCTCTCTTTTCTCCCATTTATGATTTCTTCTCTATCTGGCTAGGAAATTTTGGCAGAAACTGGGCAGGAGTTAACTTGTTTCCCAAGTTGAACAGATGGCCAGCACCATGGACAGCATCACTGCCTTAACATTTAGTTGTGTTGAACCAATTCACCTCATTCATCTCATTCTTTGCTTGATCTGATTTCTTCTCTCAACACAAAAGCTAACTAAGTCTGTAGTCCCTTGAGCTTACCTCACTGAGACCACAAAAATTATAGTTTAAATCCATGTCTTATCAACTTAATTGCATGTCTGGTTTTATTGCTTATGTTTTATAATTTCAAAAAGTTTGCTGGATCGTAACTAGTTACATAAAAATAAATTTTCAAATCTTGGCAGAAAAACACTAAATGACTGCAACGAGAAATATTATTTAATTCAATATTTGACATTATTGAGCCCTTAACTTGTAGTAAGTCCTAGGGGAAGATAATAAAGGAAGTGGGTGGGGGGGTAGAAGAGAAAAAAGAAGAAGAAGAAGAAGAAGAAGAAGAAGAAGAAGAAGAAGAAGAAGAAGAAGAAGAGAGGAGGAGGAGGAAGAGGGGGGGAAGGAGGAGGGGGAGGGGGAGGGGAGAGGAAGGAGAGAAGGAAGAGGAAGAAAGAAAGGGAGAGAGAGAAGGGAGGGAGGGAAGGAAGGAATGAATGAAGACTGAAAGAAAGATGAAAAATAGAAAGAGAAGAAGGAAGGAAGCAGGGGCACCTGGGTGGCTCAATAGGTTAAAGCCTCTGCCTTCAGCTCAAGTCATGATCCCAGAACCCTGGGATCAAGCCCCGCATTGGGCTCTCTGCTCAGGGGGAAACCTGCTTCCCCCTCTCTCTCTGCCTGCCTTTCTGCCTACTTGTGATCTCTGTCTGTCAAATAAATAAACAAAATCTTTTTAAAAAATAAAAAAAAGAAGGAAGGAAGAAAATAGAACAGGGAGTGAGGGAACTAATGAGGGATGGAGGAAAAAAGAGATAAGATAAATAAGATTCAATCTCCACTGACAGCAAGAAACCTTTTTATAAAGATAAGATTGACATGTGTAAAATTATCTATTATACTGGATAATCTGTGATTAGTGCTAGAAAAGCACTCATTTAGATTAGTTAGAAAAACAGTACAGTTGTTAAATATGAATCCTTTATAATATATAATTGTATCATGTTAAAATTTACAAACTATTTTCATCTATTCTTGAAACTAATTTCAAATCTTTAGTGGCTATGTAAGATCTATATCTTAGATATTATACTCCATTTTACAAAGACACTCAGTGAGATCAATTGACTTGTTCCCATTCTCAGAGCTAGTCAGTAAGAGATTTGGTTCTGAAATCTAAGTCTTACCATCAATGTTTCCCACTCTATGGCTTCTTTTTTTATATTGTCCTTCTGTGGTACTTTGTTGACATTTTAGCTTAAAATATTTTGTTTATTAGTTTATCATCAACAAAGTCCCTTATCCTTTGCCAAGAATGCAAGAATACTACTGGTCTTGGTTTGTGAAACTTTGTGTAATAAAATCTGTGTAAAAAAAACAAAATTAAAAAAAAAACTAACCTCATGAGACTACATGCTTTCTTTAAACAAACTCTTAATTAATGTCTACAATGTGTCAGTGACTGTGATAAACTCTCTGAAAATAGTGTTGAACAAGATAGAGCTCCTTTATCTATAGGAACTCAAATAAATATGAGAAGAGAGAGAATATTATCAATCTATTATAAAAGCACAGGACATGCATCAGAAAAGACACAGCCCTTACTATACTTCAATACAGATGGCAGCTTGTACACGTACAACCCTGAGAGTGAGTAGCTATTTTATTTTGTATCTTAGAAACTCTTTTGTTTCAGCCCTATGCTAGTGCTGATGGCAGTGATGTCAATTTTGTTACACTGATACCTGGAATATAAATGTACATAAATTATAAGCAGTAGTTTAAAAAAAGCTATCATAATGGGTGGGGCATAAGAAATAATATCATAAATTATGTACAAATAATTATATTACAATTTCCTTTTCAAAACACAATCCATGTTCCCTCTATTTTCTGCCAACCCCTTGGATAGTTTCTTTCTCATAGGGTGACCTAAAGATTTATTCCTAAATATTCTGTATTCATTGAATTGTCATAGTTTTCCATTGATCAGGACTATTGTCAAGAGAGCACTAAAGTTACCCTAATGACTTCACTGGTTGCCAATTAGATTCCCCCTTTTCTCCATTGGGTAGAAGCAACTTAATTTCTCCTTAGAAAATGAAATCAAGCCACTTATAGTAATCACTTTTCTGTTTGTCAGTTTGGTGGCAGAAGGACCCAAATGATCAGGATATTTTCTTGTTTTCTGAGTTATTAGAAATGTTGCTATTTTCCCTGAGGGAAACATTATCTTCTTAAGAAATATAATCACTGGAATTCAGAACTTCTCTAAGTGAGTTATGGGATATAGCAATGAAATTGGCCTCTTCTACTTTTACTTATTTTCCCCAGACCCATGTATTCTGGTTTTGGGGAAAATGACAGCATGGGATAATTACTGGTTTAAATCAGGTATTACTTTATGTAGGACAACATTAATTCTTGAGGGTATTTTTTTCTAGCTAATGCTATAAGTAAGCTTTAACTAGTTGCCTTGGCTGCGGGGAAGGAAGCTGTGTGTGAACTCTACAATGCTATTTAACTACATGTTTATGGCTGAAGGATGACATGGTAGGACAAACAAATTACATATGCAAAATTTTTGCTTTATTTAAGTTGCTATATAGTTTCTTAGTCAGAAGAGATGCTATACAGGACACTGAGGTGATGATTATGGCATTCTGTAAGTCCACAAATGTTTGTGCTGACAGAGCATGGGATCCTTATCATCCTTATCCAAATAGGATCCCCAGATACCTGTTCCCAAGAATACAAATTGCTACTATCTCATGATGGAGGGGATCCAGTGTAATTAATTAAACATTGGCCATTAGTTACCTCAGGAAATGATGTTATATTTGGTATTAGTATTGGCATCTACTGTTGTCAAGATAGGCATTCAGTCATTTCAGTACCTGGATCAGCTTTTGAGGGGCTTATTTCATGTTTTTGTGCCCATGCATGGGCTTCCTCCTACCAAGACTGTATAATGAGCCACAGAAAAACATCAGTACATCTTGGAAAAGGGAGCTGAGATCCACAGTGTAGATGATGTTATCTTACTAAAAATGTTTCCACAGCAAATGACTTTCTGAGGGCATTTAAGTAGTAAAGAATATGTACCATATATACCCAACCAAAAAAAATCTAAGCACACAGTTCTTTCTCAGATCTTTTTGCCATTTTCTTGAAGTTTTGGTGTTTTACATTACCTAAAAATAGAAAGTCAACCAATTGGTCATTGCCATCAGGTGGTGTAGACTCATTATCACATCATCTTTCATAAATAAAAAAGTAGGGGAAAAACAGATGGGTTGCTCATAATTTTGCCTATGAGGAGGATTTCCATGCATCATTGACTTATTGCCACTTGTATTATTTGCCTCTTATAGATCTTCTCATAGTCTCTTGGTCAAACCTCTTTCCAGGACCCTAACTTTATTCTAGACCTATAACAAATGATTATATAGGCACAACCTACAAGCATACCACCTCATGCTGACGCTGTACACTTTTCACCACCTGACCTGATGTTTCCCTGTTCCTATTGAGATGTGAGAGATGACTCAATGTCCACCCAACTTGAAAGTACAGAACAATTCAAACTTTATGAGTATAACTTTGACCAGTGAAAGTTAATAGGTAGTGACAAAGGCTAACATCAACTAAGGCAATGAAAAGTTATAGTTTCCCTTCTAGTTTCTAGATTAAAGTTTGTCATAGACCCCCCAAGCCACCTAACTGAAGCAGAACCAGAGCTCCTTAGGAAAAGACCCTGTGATGCCATCACAATTATATAATAAATATTTATATCACAATTTTACAAAAACATTTTAAAATATTTATTTATTTTAGAGAAATAACACAAGTCAGGGGAAGAGTAGAAGGAAAGGGAGAGAAACAGACTCCTTACTGAGTGTGGAACCCACAATGCAGGCTTGATATCAAGACACTGAAATCATAACCTGAGCCAAAATCAAGAGTATGATGCTTGATACCTGATCCAATCATGTACCCCACAAAAGCCCTTTTAACTTCCAAGAAAATTGAACTTAAAACATTCAGATTTTTAGGACTATTGGATACAAAGTTTGTATGTTATTTGTGCTCACCCAACCTGGAAGTGTCCTCGTGGTCTTTTGGTTAGAGTGGGAGCTTTTAGAGGCAGAGAAAAATGGAACCCATTTCTTATTGCATCTAATGAATCTGAAGACCTAGTTCTGGTTATATTCCTGGTTTCTGAGTATATAAGTAGGAGCAGTACATTTAACAGCTAACAGTTTTCATGTTGGTTCTCTGTCCTATAGAGTGAGGGTTATTATTATTATGTTGTATATCTATCTTGATTCCTAATATTGACATATGACTTGACTAGTGATACAGGAGACTGGATGGAAGAAGGATGGAAGACCATGGCAAGAAATTCTTGGCAAGTGGCATGTGCAAGAATGAATGAGGTTTTAGCATATGGTATAAGTCAGGGCTTTTTAAAATGGGTATACCTCTTTTCCAACTCCAGGTAATGAACAGTCTTATTTTTCACCACTAACGTGGCATTTTGTCCGTCATATACTAAGTTTCCATGTATAAAGAAATATCTTTTTCTGGACACCCTTTCTATTTCATTGATAAAATTTCCATCCTCCACCTGCATCAGTACTAAACACTCTCTCTCTCTCTTTTTTTTTTTTTTTTGTAATGGTTTAGAATTTTTTAGTACTTTTTTAAAAAATTTTTTATTTTTTATAAACATATATTTTTATCCCCAGAGGTACAGGTCTGTGAATCGCCAGGTTTACACACTTGACAGCACTCACCAAAGCACATACCCTCCCCAATGTCCATAACCCGACCCCCCTTCTCCCACCCCCCCTCCTCCCAGCAACCCTCAGCTTGTTTTGTGAGATTAAGAGTCACTTATGGTTTGTCTCCCTCCCAATCCCATCTTGTGAGGAAGTGGTGATGCAACATGGGGGCTTAAGTGGGTAGGAGAAGACTAAACACTCTCTTAATTAGATCTTTACAGTATTGATATTATGCCTTCTCTTCCAGTCCTCTCTTCCTACTATAATGTTTTTGTTTGAATTTCTTGTATGTGTGGATCAAATTGGATTTTATTTAATTATTTATGCCATTATGTCTTTCTTAGCATTAAAGTGTATATATATCCATTTGGGTCCCATCAGGAGCAGGCAAAACACCCAGTGAGTTGAACATTATTAAAAGTCAGAAAAATAAAGTTTTTATCAAGATTCTTGGATGAATGTGAAAATCCCATTTATGCACTGAGAGACAGTAGAAATACTTTTAACCATAGCAAAAATTTGTATCAAGATTGCTAATAGCCCAAAGAAAAAATGTGCAAGAGACACAAAGATGTATTTCATAAGTGAGGAAACACATACTAGTAAATATATGAAAAATGGAAGGGAGATAGACACCCTTATTAATAAACCAATATTACAATGACGCATCATTTTACATCTATTGGATTAACAAAATTAAAATAAAATCACAGTGCAAAGTGTTGGAGAGAAAACTTATATATTTTTGGTGGTTACAAAAAATGGTAAAATCACTTTGGAAATGGCTTGATATTATTTCCTAAAATTGTTAAACCTTTTTTTTTTTTTCTTTTTTTTTCAGGTTTGCCATCCGATGCTATTTTTTTGTTAAACCTTTTGATCCAGAAAACCTATTCCTGGGATAATACTGAAAACAAACGTCTTACTCATGCATAGCAGAAGACATCTATGATAATGTTTATAGCATTGTTATAATGAATACTATGATGAATGCTATAATGAAAGCCTGGAAGCTGCCTTGAGTCTGTCATCATGGGATTAGATGAATAATCTGTGGAATAGTCACCCAGTAATATTACACAGGATTAATGTTATAGCAATTGGATGGACATTTAGTGCTCTAATACTAAAGAATAAAACAAACTTTTCAAAAATTACTTGCTACTTAATTTTTTAAATGTACACACGTGTTTTACGTATAACATTTAGGAATCCAAGTAGATGGCAGCATATAAAAAAAAAGAGAGAGCAAGAAAATTATAAATATAGGGTTCCCATTGATATTTATATCTTGTTAATAGAAGAAGAGATCTGAACTGAAGGGAAAAACTTGCACTGAGGTGTAAGATATCGTCAAGATTCCAGTTTGGTTTTCCATTTTGGGTTGTCCTAAGTTAGTTATATTATTAAAATTAGCTAAGTCAATATCTAAATATAATTGGAGTAAATAAGAAGAATATGCACCTAATCTAGCACAGCAACCAGGGAAGGGTTTAAATCATAAATATATTCTGGGATCACATTCACAGGATTATAATAAAATGTCAGTATGTAATGTGATATTATGGGACATAGGCTCTGGCTTATTCAAAGCTTGTAATTACCAGTTATTTTGGTAAATTCCCTAACCTTTCTTGGATTCAGTTATTTTATAGATAGTAGTTGTCTATTATCAATGAGAATCATAATAATATCTAACTCATACGGTTACTTTTTTTTTTTAGATTATTTATTTATTTATTTGACAGACAGAGATCACAAGTAGGAGAGATCCAGGCAGAGAGAGAGAGGAGGAAGTAGGCTCCCTGCCGAAGCAGAGAGCTCAATGTGGGACTCGATCAGGACCCTGGGATCATGACCTGAGCTGAAAGCAGTGGCTTTAACCCACTGAGCCACCCAGGTGCTCCTCATATTGTTATTTTTAAAAAAAGATTTACTTATTAATTTTAGGGATATTGAAGAGCAGTGGGGAGGGCCAGAAGGAGAAAGAGAATCTCAAACAGATCCCTACTCAGCATGGAGTCTGACTATACAGGGCTCAGTCTCATGACCATGAGATCATGACCTGAGCCATAACCAAGAGTCAGATGCTTTTTTTTTTTTTAACATTTTTTTAAAAAGATTTTATTTATTTATTTGACAGAGAGAGATCACAAGCAGGCAGAGAGGCAGGCTGAGAGAGAGGAGGAAGCAGGCTCCCTGCTGAGAAGAGAGCCCGATGCAGGGCTCGATCCCAGGACCCCAAGATCATGACCTGAGCCGAAGGCAGCGGCTTAACCACTGAGCCACCCAGGTGCCCCAAGAGTCAGATGCTTAACTGACTAAGCCACCCATGTGCCCCAAACTCATAAGGTTATTGTTAAGCATTACATAAGTGAATATTCATGAAGTACTTGGTAAATTAACATAGTAAGAACATAGTGAGCCAATACACAGGAAATGATCAATAATGATTTTGCATGTTCACATAGGTAATCTCATTTATATCTCACAATAAACCTGTAAGATTATGCTTACTTTATTTATGACGTTCATACCACTTAAAAGACTTTCTAAGTCTTTTGATTTAGAATTTGAACTCAGGTCTGTCAGACATCAATGTATCTCTTGTGCTTTGTCTACATTTTCCAAACATTAATTTTTGATGATCTTCAGAATAATGGGAGTAGAAAAGACTAAGATTGGCTTCAAGTAATTTTGATTTGAATGTAAGATAATATCTTTTATATATATATATATATATATTTTTGTTTGTTTGTTTGTTTGTTTTTGTTTTTCCAGCCTGGACGTTATTATTGAAGATGCTGGGGTCACACTGAACAAATTGTATATGGTTGTGCCATTTAATGTAGGGGGAATGAGTTATACTTGACCCAGGAAGTCAACCTGGAGAAGTAAAGTATTTCCTCAATAGGAGTTACAGCAGAGTTTTAAGATTTTGCTTAAATTCTGAGTACTTTTGATTGTAAGCCATGCTGCCTGAGAACACTTTCCAAATACTTTCAATTGACTGAGACTTCTCCCCATGCCCTGGTGAGTTCTGAGAATCATGAATCAATAGTCAATTGTTCACAGTAACCAAATTCTACCTGAAAATGTTGTAAAATACAACTCAATGTGAAATGCCATATTTTGTAGAATGGAGCCATTTTCAGATTTAATCTTTTTATTACCTACTGAACTGGGAGCACACCCACAGATACACACACCTTTACTCAGAGCAACAGAAGTCAACATTTTTCCAGTCAACAGACTTCATTTCCAACAACCAAAAGAACAAAATGCCAATTTCATTCCGTCCCTTGAGCACCAAGATGAGTTTTATAGAACTCTGTGTTGGAATTTTTAAAAAAACAAGATGAAAATGATCACTGCAATAGAATAAACAAAAAACAATTTGTTTCTCTAATAGACTATAGGATTTTGAGATTGAGAATTTCTTTGATCAATCTAAGTGGATGAATGACATGCCTGATGTGATGATTTTGGATTAGGCATGCCACTTTGATTAAAATGCATGTGTGTTTAGAGTCTCATAGATTATCAAAAATCACTTGTTTCTAGATGTGAGCTTTCATCAAAGAATTGCATCCTACAGGAACATTCAAAGAGGGGAAAGGGTTATGCATATTGGTCCCTAAAGATGAACCATAGAATTCTTCCTTCCAATTCTCTCATTTTCCAAAAGAAGATAGAGAAACTCAGAAAATTGTCAAAATTCCTGGACTCCACTTGGGGCAGAATCAGATCTGCTGACTCTGAATATAATGCCTCTTCCATTGCACCAGAGTGGTGAAGGTTATGAACATTCATTGTCTTCTGACCTTTGTGATTACTCTCTATGCTGCCACTTCTCTCACTTCCTGACAATTGCTTCCTCTGGAAGAAATTGTCTGATGATCCAGTTGGCAGATTTGAGCTCTTGTTCCTGATCCCATACTCTGTGGCAGCTTTAGCTTCTCTCTATTTACTGAGCTATTGCCTTTACATATATGTTTAATTTCATTTTTCCTTCAAAAAGACCTTCCATAGGTTCAATTTCCTGCATGAAGTCAGCATACCTTTCCTTTCTTATAGTTTTAGCTGTTAGGATTTCCTCTTTCTGTGTTGCTACTCAGATACTTGCCGCTCTTTGTTTGGGTGTTATGGTTTTGTTTGCTTGCCATTTTCCCCAACAGATTTCAGATTATGTCAGAGGTGATTCCATTTCTTCATTGGTGTTTTTGTACTCAAGACTTTTCTCCCCTGAGCTGGAGTGGGAGTCTGGATTGCCTCATCACCCACTGTAGCCTCCTATCTTGTAAAGGTGCTGTAATTACTTGCATGGGCACCCATCTCCCCAATATACTGTGAGCTTCTTGCAGACAGGATCTGTGCTCTTCAATGTTGCATTGTCTGCAAAGTTTCTGGAACCTAAGTGTGTTCTTTGAATGAATCACTTAATTTATTTCCCTTTAAGAAAGCTAGGCTGGACAACCTGGAAGCTCTAAGACCTCTTCATTTCTTCCCTGAAGCCCAGGTCAGAGCCAGGAATACTCATCTAGAATCTTCTCTTGTTGTCTCTCTTGAGCCCCATCTGCCTGAGCTTCCCTCATTGTGTGAGGTAGATTAGGGGCAGGGTACTAGGTTGCATATGAAATAAAGTATCTTGGAGTCCAAGTTTGATGTGGATGTAGCACATCAGTGTGTAGCAACCTATAGGCATGTTGAGTCAGAAGTCAGGTAAGCAATCTGAAGGAATCATTAACTCACATGAATTTAAAAGGGAGAGAGAAGTTAAAAGGCAATGAGGTAGAAACTGACAGTGTTACCAGAGGCTGAAAGTTTGAAACTGACCATGGGAAAAGTCCTGAGAAATCCACAGGACGAAGGGTTTTCCAATTGTTGTTTGTTCTAGAGATCCTGAGTCCTGTGTGGAGCAAGGGAGGGATCTTTGAGGCTCTGGCACAATATGATAGCTTTGTTGCTTCTCTCAATTCTGTATCAAAGCAGTTCCAATCAAGGATTCCACCAACCCTAGTTCTCAGGCTTATGTTTTGTTTCTTGAGTTTTTGTTTTGTTTGGTTTTCCTTTGTTGTTGTTACTTGTTCTTTTCCTTCAAAGGCTGCTCACCAAATGGGAGAAGAAATATAAATGTTTAAAGAGATGATGTATGCATTTCATAATTTCTCTTCTCCTCCCACCCAAAGCCTACTTTGAGTTTGGTAATGTTTTCTTACCCAGGGGGTAAATCATTGCTATTCTTTGAGAAATGTTCAGTGTCTCACAGAGATCTCCCTCAAAGACAGAGTCACATTTCCAGCAAAAATCCCAAGAGGCTATGCAGAATGCCTCTGGCAATGAATAAACTTGACAAAGAAATCTGTCTCCTTCTTCCTTGCTCCTTACCCATATCTCCTGAAACAAATCCCTTATTGGAACCATTGCTAAACCGAGTAGACTCTTTTATGTTCTCATCCAGATACTGCATCTTCATGAGTCAACACTGAACCAGCACAGTGTCTGGCACATAGTAGGGATTAAATAATAAGAGAGACGCTCTCTTCCCTTGGCTTTCAGATCATGAAAACTATAGTAGGTCATTTTTCACTTGTCAGATTTTTCCCTTTGCTTTCTTCTCCTCCAACCTCCATAGTTAGGACTTCTTTCACATCTCACCTTCACTAGTTATGAGACAAGGCAAAACCTTGCTCATCTCTTTCTCTGGGCAAAGATGACTGACTACATGTCCAATATTTCACTGAAACTGGTTTAGGGATGCGCATATGATTAGATTCTGCCAATAGACTGTGTGTGGGCTCTTTTTAGTACTAGTGCTCTGTTCCTGGATTGATAGTCCTCCTTGCTCTCTTCTTCCTACGAAAATGACCATATAAGACAAGTGTTTAAAAATAGGGATATCATATGCTGGAAGGAGCCTGAATCCCTGAGTCTTTCCTTAAAAAAAAAAAAAAAAAACAATTACTCAGAAATGCAGCCAACCAATGGTGGATGTTACTTGTATAATTAATAAAATTTTGTTCTGTCAAGAGGCTGAGATTTGGGGGTTGCTTGTTATTAGTTTAGATAAGTTGCTTACCTGTGAACCTAAATTTCTTCAAATAATGGAGGCACTCACATGAATCCTATATATGCTATTGTACTACGAATTTTAAGAGGAAGTAAATGCATCAGGTAAGTGCAGTGCTTTTTAAGTACCAGTCCTAGTTTCTTAGATGGAGGAAGGGTGCTCATGTTTTCTGGGACCCACAATGGGCTACCCACTGTGTTGGGTCCTTCTCATGCTTGTTCATTAACTTCTTACAGCGACCCCAGTAAGAGATGGAGCTTACCACCTTGATTTTACTTAAAGAGAAAGCCGAGATGGGGGAAATAAAGAAACTTGCCCAAGTCACCTAGCCAAAAAGTGTTGCAGTCATAATTCAAACCAGCCACAATTTATCACAGTGGCTCCACTTTCTGTGCCAACAGACTGTGTAGTACTTAATATGAGATTAAGTACTTCATTCAGTGGTGGCTATTTTATGTCACTTTTCCTTGGATTCATCCTGTTTCTACACCCTCTCAAGCTGTATTTTTCAATGCCATATCAACAAGAGTGGTTCTCACAGCTGTGTTAATTCCTATGCTCTTTCCTTGTCCATACGCTACTCTGCTGGCTTCCAGCTGGACACATCCACCTGTGTGATCATTCAGTGCCTCCAGCTCAACATGTTCAGAGGAATCTTATCAGCCTTTCTAATCCCTTTCCTTTTATTTTTCTTTAAATGACAATTTTTCAGCCTTTCAGATTCAAAACTTTAAAGGCCTCTGATTTTTGAACTTTCTTTTCTCTAATTATTCCCTAACTCCTGTTGCATCTGATCTTGCATCTTTTCCCTCCTTTCCCATAAACACCAATAGAGTATGAGCATTTTAAACTCAACGTTGAGGATTGCAGTAGTCTCACAGCTAGTACTAATCTCTTCATTCCTCATCCTTCTTCCATCTTAACACTGTGTGTACTGTTACCTGTAGATCAACTTTGCTCCCTGCCTTCACAGTCCACTAAGTAAGTGCCAATTACATGATTGATAATACCAAGAACTTAGGATGTTTCAAGGAGAGTATGGGCCCATGAGCTGTGGAAGTGGTTTAACTGCAGTGCCACTCAATCGGTTGTAAACCAAAGAGCCAAAGAAGAATGGAGACACATTAGCATGTGGGAAGGCTGTTCTCAGAGAGGTAGGTAATCAACTGATATGGATAATGTGACAGGCTCAGCTTGGGGAAGGCAGCTGGTATAAGAGAATGGGATGGATGTACAGTGTTCAATGGTTGAAGTTAACATTCTTGATTCAGATCTGAGGTTGAGTTGTCATTTTAAAAGAAAAGCCAGTGATCTCTCTTAAATATGAAATCTTGCTGCAGATTCTTCAGTGCATCTGCCAACAAAAGGGGGAATCCCACACCTTAGTACCCAAGGCCCTCCATGCTTTTAATCTCATTGCATTCAGTCTCCTGCTCCATTACATACATCCTGCCCTAGCACCTACCCTGTACTTCGGTCTTACTAAGCTCCTGCAGCTTCTTGAACACAGTTTGCTATATATAATTTATTTATTAATAGATTCACTTACTTAGTCATGAGACTTGACATCTAGGCCAAGAGCACTGACTCTCCAGTTAGACCATCTGATTAAATCCCAGCTCTTCTACTTACTACTAAGCAAACTTGAGCAAGTTACCTACATCTCCTATGCTTTAATTTCTTTATCTATAAAATGAGAGTTGCCTTACTATCTATCTCCTCATGAAGCTAAGAAAAATAATTGAGGTAACGATTTGTAAAATCCTTAGAACGTTGTCTAGCACATAGTAGACATTCAGTGAGTGTCACCTGACAATGAATTCATTCACTCAAATTACATGTTAAGGAATGGTATTGATAAAAATGACCTGTTTAATAATATATCCATTCATTCAAAATATCTTAGTGAGGATTGATTATGTGCCAAATACTGTATAATGTACAGTGTGTACAGCAGTAGAGAACAAACAGACATGATCCTAGCTCGAAGGAGCTCACAGTGCAATGATAGAGATGGATATTAAAAGTAACCCATATTGAAACTAACATTACAAATTGTGTTTAGAACATGGATAAAAATGTATTGTCATATGAGAGAAATTAAAGGGGGTGCTACTTAGACTGGGAGCAGGCTGAGCAGGTTTCCTGTGGAAATTACATTTAAGGTCAAGTGTGAAGAATAAGGAAACCATCATGTGAGAGGAGGTAGGAACATCTTTTAGGGGAAGGATCAGCATGTGTGCAGGTGAAGGAGCTAGAAGAAGTAGAGATTAGAAAGTGAGGTGGGAAATGGGCAGAAGGGCTTCTTTCCATATTATCTCCCTTTATCCACCCTGACCCCTCCTAAATGTTCTCTTCTGCCTCCATATTCATGCAGCATCCTGACTCAAACATAGAAACACAGGCCATGAATCACCCCAGAATGAATATCCTGACATCCTTTGTCCCTTGGTGAATTTAGAAGATTTTTGAGCATGGCCTCCTAATCCTGGGTCTTCAGCATACCACACCATAAGAGTTTTCAATTTTGTCTATAGTATTTGATTGAATTTCTCCTTTCTCCATTAGACAGTAGACTTCCAGAGTTCTTTTTAATCTTCAGTACCTACTGAATTGTGGCATATGTGCATTTAGTGAAAAAAGGATTGCTTCTTAAGGAAAAAAAAAAATATGGAGACACACAGACGTGGTAGGCAGGGACTACTATTTTCTGGGTCTGGTGCTGTTTTTATGTGGTTGAAAAGCATAGCTCATCTCTTCAAGTTTCGGATTCTTCATTCAGTAGAATAAAAGGCAAAGTATGTTCTCTGTGTTTTCTCTCCCTAATCAAGCATCATATAATTTTATGAAAATCCAAGAATGCCATTAAAATGCAAAATGCCATTTAGAGAGCTTGTGTTTTTGAGTTCACACTGCAAGCTGGAGGCAGAGCTGGCACTAGCATCTGAGCCCTCACACTCCCAAGACTGAGCCACTTCTCTGTCTGGCCCCTAGCCTCTCACCAGCTTGTGCACTACAGCGACATTTTAAAATGTCAGATTAAATTCTTGAAGTGTTTTGAAATCATTTTTCTAAACATTAACAAGATAGTTCAAGTTCCAGGTCACCAGAGTTACATATTAAATTAACTTATAATTCCCTTACTTATTAATATTTATTTATATTTATTTGTTAAGTGCTCTCTAAATGCTGGGCTATACAGGGGATACAGTGAAAAATAAAATAATCAGGCCCTTCCTTTCCCTACTTCTGAGTAGTTTTGAGTGTGAGTTTTGTGAAGTCTACAAAAACAAGTAACATTTCCAGCATGACACTCACTGTGATGAGTATTCTCTAGGCTACTAAGGGCAAAGGTCATGGGAGTGAAGTGGGAGGCCACCTTATTATAGAAATAAAGAAGGACCTCTCCAAAAAGTGGGCTCAATAAGTAAGAGTGGGGATCTATTGCACTCAGATTTTATTTAAATTTAATTTTATTCCTTCAGTGTTCCGAGATTCATTGTTTGTGCATCACACCCAGTGCTCCATGCAATACCTGCCCTCCTTAATGTCCATCAACAGACTCACCCATCCCCCCACCCCTCTCCCCTCCAAAACCCTCAGCTTTTATAGCTAAAACTGTAATACTTTACCAAAAGTAATCATTCATGCTTAGAAGAGAATTCTAAAGATAGGGATTTTGCTCAACACCTTTCCTCTTGGAATTTCAGATTCAATTCAGACACATACATAGGAGTTAAATAGGGATAAGAATATCAGCTTTACTATTGGTTAAGATGGATTGGAGAATTTGTCTTGGGCCTGCTGTCCAATTCTGGCCTTGGGCACCTTTCTCCTAAATTGCAGAGGCCACATGTAGGAAGAGTGAGGTTTTTAGACCAGACAGGTGCCCAGCATGCCACATGGCATTAGCTTCATGCCTCAAAGCTGTGGGCACAGAAGTGAACCTCTTGATCTGCCTTTAGAAGGCATATCCTTGATCCTTTAATCAGACATGCTTCTCATATGGATGAAGGGGTGGAGAAAATAAGGCCTCTATTCTGTAGAATTTCACATACTAAGTGAAAAGAGAGCCCTGAAGAAGGTACACCAGGCATTTTTGGTCTTCTGTCCCAATCTTGGCAGTAAGACAAATCCCTCCTGATCCAAGAGAGAAAACAAAGTGAAAGGTAGAGACAAGGCAGGATGCTTCTCTTGATACTTGCAAGAGGGTTCATGCCTGTACTTGTGGTTTGGCAGGAACACAGGGAAAGGGAGATTGTGAGTCTCCCAAGGACACATCATCATATGCTCTGGAAATATTTAAATGCAACTATTCACTTGAGATAAAGGTCACTCATTGCACTGTTTTTATTCATTCACCAGAAGCTTAAAACATCTGTTGTAGACACAGCAGATACAAAGATGAGTAAGATGTAGCCCATGCTTCAAGTTGTTCACATAGTATGAGAAGAGAATAGACACTGATGTTTTTTACAGTGAAAGATCTTTGGGGAGAAATCAACATGGCCTTTCCTAATGAATAATCCAGAAGGGTTAGAGGACTGACACAGTTTTCCACCCTTTTCCCAAAGGTAGTTTAATTTAAGGGGAGAACACCGTAGATTATTTGTGGGGTCTCAAACCAGACTACCTGGGCTCAAATTCCAGCATCACTCTAGCTTTATGGATTACTTTGGGTCTGGCTCGGACTTCCCTGCTTCCTCATTTGTGAATGAAGAAAGTTACGTTAACTCTTCCATAATGTTGTTTGAGCATGACATAAAATAAAGCATCAAAAACACTTGGCAAAGACCTTGTATATAACATGTGCTCACCACACATGTGACTAAAAAATAAATGAGTAAAATGGAAGGGAAGAAGCTCAAAGTGAGTTCTGTTTCCTTAGTATGAGAATTGACCATCAAAATCTGGGATTTGGTCTAAACATCTGTGGCTCCCCCAGATTTGTCACTTTAACAGTGTGCTACCCTTCCCCTATAATGATAATGGAAGGTTTTGATGGACTTGTATTTAGAGATAGGAAGGCAGTTAAGCTGAAGCCGCAGCATCCCATCCTGTTGTGAAATTTGGGGAAGGTCGACCTAGCAGTAGTAAAATGGAGGCCCACAACTTCTCTTTTTTTCAGTAATTATGTCTTAACGTAGTAAAGATCACAACGTTGCATTGATTTTATCTGACTTGTCCAGGTTATAGATTTAATGACAGCAATTTCCTTCCTCATTTTTCATTGTTTAATAATTTTGACTTATTTTTAAATAATTTAATAATTTTGATTAATAATTAAATCTTGACATCAAGAATTTGTAATGCCATACTCACTAATTCTATGTGATTCCTATCACATGAAATGTATTCACTTTTATTATTTCTAGTTCTAAGCATGCTCCCTTTTTGAAAATTTTTCTTTTTCTTTTCTTTTTAGCTTTTTTTTTCTCTGAGCTAAATTTTCATCCTTCTGAATTCTGTTGCCATCTGAATTTGCACTCATTGTAAATGATTTAAAGGATTGGAAAGTAAAATATAATTGGATTCAAAGCCTACAAAATTTTAATAAATGTTCATCAAAAATGTAAATCAAAATAAATGTAGCAATCAAAAGATGAAAATTATTTTTGTTTATTTTTCATTTTGATCTAGAATATACCAAATAACTTAAAATTTTTTAAAAAACTCAAATTATAATTATATCAAAATATCAAAACTTGCATTTAGATTACTTAAATAAATCTGAGACATTTCATTTGATTGTTTGCAAATTCTATGAAATCTTACTCATTTTTTAGCAGTAATACTACTTATGATACTAGTATGTAATGTCCATCTAGTTACCCATGTAAAGAATCCCCATCATGCCACATACTGCATGCCCATTTTTTCCATTATGCAAACATATGAAACTTCCAGAGCAAGAAGAATAATTCAATATTGCAAAATGTTCCTTAGCTTTCCTGGGGAACTGATGTGAATAACTCACCAGCTCATGTCTACCTCTGGAACTGTGAGATGGAATATGAACCCAAAGCAAGAAAATGGATGCTTCGCACTACTTTGCCACATGCAAACCTATTGCATTTGTACTACTTGCAAGGAAAAATTTCACTAGTTATCAATTTCTCTCCTCTGTTGCCTAAGTTGTTCCTGCTGCTCAAAGCTGACAGTCTCTATCTCTGATGTTGGCATCAGCCTACTTGCGAACCTCCATGGTATTATTTTTAAAAGATTTTATTTATTTGAGAGGGAGAGCATGAGCAGGGGTGAGGAGCAGAGGGAGAGAGAGAAGCAGACTCCCTGATAAGCAGAGAGCCCAATGCAGTTACTTGATCCCCGGAGGCTGGGATCATGACTTGAGCCAGATGTAGATGCGTAACTGACTGAACCACCCAGCCGCCTACCTCCACAGTATTTGAAAGCACTTTACCTTTTGTTTTGAGCACCTCTGGCAAGGGATATGGAGACACATTTTCTGGGGGCTTAAACACTCACAGAAGTGGAGGTTCAGGATTAGAGATCATGCTGCACCAGAGCTGACAAGAGGATGCCAACAAGCAGAGTTTATTCTTCAATAAATGCATTTTCTAATGTATTTGTAATATAAAGCCCCTCTAAAGCCTTGGGCCCAGAATGGAGGTCTTGTTGCCTAGATCTAAGAGTGGTGCCATACAGGGTCAGCTTGGATGATGGCCACACTTATTATGAAATACGTGCTCATCTTCAATTTCATCTTAAATGTAGCCAGGAAGGAAGGAAGGAAGGAAGGAAGGAAGAAAAACTATGGGAAGCCAACTTGTTTTGAGAAATGGCCCCAGTGATATTTGACATGAATATCAAAATAGCTTTATAACTCCACTTAACTGAGGTTTCTGGTTAAAATAATGCCACAGAAGCCCCCCCACCCACACTGATTTATAGCACTGCCTTGACTGTAAACAGATTATACTGTTACTCTGCTGCACAGAAGGCAGAAAAAGAAAAAGAAAGGAATGAAGGAAGGAAGGAAAAAAGGAGAATAGGGGAAAAAGAAAAAAGAACTATACCTCATTCCCTTGCACCCTTACTTAAGTGAACATCAAAGTACTTGCAAAAAGCCCATCCAAACTGATCACCAACAACATCCCCATGGAGACTGAGTCGGCAGTTTCTCAGAATCACCATATTTTAGAGACCTTCAGATTTTCAGGATGATTTACCAGGTCATTAAGGTAACACTTAGAATTGCTAAATAATGAAGATTGCTTGCCTGTCTGCTACCGAGAACTATCCAGGCAGATTTTCCAGGCTGCTCCTGGAAAAGACACTGGATAGGCAGTCAGAGACTCAAGGCCCCTGAGTCTTTCATTCAGGACTACAGTCTGTATGCCTCACAGCCAGAGGGGCCACCCCTGCCCGTGTGGCCAGTGTTCAATCTGAAAGGACACCTGGCCATAACTTTATGCTCTTTTATCACTGAAAGCATTTATTGAACTCCTTCCATATGTCTAACACATTTCTTGCTTCCAGGGAACACGTTAAATCCCTGCCCTTATGGAGCTGACATTCTGTTTGGGACAGTTGACAATAAGCAATTACCAGTATAAATTCATAATATGTCAGGTAATAGAGAAAATAAAGAAGGCTCAGGGGAATAGGACGTACTGGGTGGCATTTGCTACTTGGGTCAATTGGGAAGACCTTAGGGAACATCTTCCTGCTAATGAGATCTTTAAATAGAGCCCTTCATGGGGTTGAATGGACAGTTTGTGAACATACCTGGGTAAGAACATTTGGGCAGAGAGAACCACAAGTAAAACACACCATCATGCTGTATCAGAGGAACAGCAACATCCAGCCAGGGAGGGAGAGGCAGCGTGAGTGAGCAGGGCGGTGGAAAATAAGGTCTGAGAGACAAGGGGCTCCCGCCAGTGAGAAGCCCTTGCTTTTGCCAAATGAGATGGTAATCCATTGGAGGCTGCCATGATTTATTTATTGAACACCCTTACTCTGGCTGTTGTATGAAGAGATGCAAGGAGAAGGGGTAGAAGCAGAGAGAGCAGAGAGGAGCAGCAATCCAGATGGAAGAGGACGACAGTAAGGACACTTACTTAGCACTCACCATGGGCTGGAATCTAGGCATCTTTTGAAGTCCTTTACATGTGTGTTAATTCGTAAGTACTTCCAACAACTCTGGGAGGCTGACAGTGGTAATGCAGCCATTTTACATGTGAGAAAATGGAAGCATAGAGAGTTTTTAAACAGTAGGCCAAGGCCGGTTGTTGGAGAGGGCCAGGTGTTTGGATGCCAGATGCATCCTGAAGGTTAAGCCCACAGGTTGGGCTGTGGAATATTTTCAACATTTCAATAATCATAATGCTCATTTATTAATCAAAATATGTCATATTCAGGGCTAAGCGTTTTAAGATGATCTCATGTCAACTTGCACAAATACTTGGTAAGTTAGCTACTTTTGTTCTCCACAGTTTATAATTGTGGAAATCAAGACTTAGAAGATATGAGTGAAGTGTTCATGGTCACAGCTGAATGTGCCTGGAGTCTATCTGCATCCATAGCCTGAGCTCAGCAGCTGGACTCTCCTGCCTTTCTCCCTGTCTGACAAACTACTTCTTGATTAACTTGGGGCCTTTTGCCTCAGTCTGTGGTCTCTGGCTCTGTGTTTTTCCTTTGAAAAACTTCAGATGTTACTACCTGCAAGAACATTTCTCTGGCTTTCTCCTTCCTCTTTCAGTTCTTAGCCAGTAGTTTTCTATTTTATCATGCCACATCATATATCATATTTTGTTGTATGTATAGACTGAATTGTGCCTCCCTTCATACATTGAAGCCCTTCCTTCCAGTGTGATAGCATGTGGAGATGGGGCCTTTGGGAGGTAATTAGATGCATATAAGGT
Organism: Mustela putorius furo; assembly: GCF_011764305.1. Classification (NCBI taxonomy): domain Eukaryota; kingdom Metazoa; phylum Chordata; class Mammalia; order Carnivora; family Mustelidae; genus Mustela; species Mustela putorius. The sequence goes on from NW_025421273.1 coordinate 20,674,511, forward strand.
CATGAAGTGGTTTCCCCATGATGGGATTAACAGCCTTATAAGTAATGACAGAGATCTTTCTCCACTGTGAGGACACTGTGAGAAGGTAGCTATCCACAATCCGGGAAGAGAGCTCTCATTAGACTCCAACCACATTGGTACCCTAATCTAAATAAATTTCTGCTGCTTAAGCCACCCAGTCCATGGTATTTTGTTATGGCAAGCCAAGCCAACTAAGACAATAGATATCATATAATATCACATATAAATTATAAATGATCTACTGACTATATAATACTATATTACATTATATCTATTTAGCCCATTTGCTCTCTTCTTGTCTGCCTGCTCCCATCCTTTATCAGCAGAAACTTGCTCAATTCCTTGGACCCTGAGGTATGCATGAAAAAATGAAGGAATATAATTTCAGTCATCCTGAATATCTACCCTGGTCAATGAAAAGACTCCAACCTGGTGCCAGCCTACTTGATCAGTGTCTCTAGGGGGCTTCCTTTGGGTCCTTGGGGGCTCCAAACCATTATTTCTTTTGCCCACCTGGTACACTCTGTCCATCAACATTTCCCAAGCTAATCCTAGCTTGGCAGCTACCTTCCCCAGGGATCTTGGGCTAGTCATTTCTCCTTGCTGAGCTTTAGCTGCTTCATTGAGTCTGAATGTAACTCTGGCTCTCAGAGTCTCTGACAAAATAGGATTTTAAAGATCATCTTCGGAGACAAAATCAAAGTTGCGAAAAGAAGGTTGCATCAGGAAATCTTCCAAGTCAGTAATTCAACCTGGGAATAGAGAAGCAATGCTCCGCGTCCAGCATTGTGGGTGGTGGGGACAGAGAAGCCTGCCTGATTGTCTCCAGCTGCCAAACCCCAAGTCTGGGAAACTTGTCAAACTCAGAGCTGTGTTTTGTAATCTCTTTTAACAGGCTGCTCACACAGAGGCGCTGTGGATCAATTTGCGGTGCTAAAGTGCTTGCCTTCTTTCCGGAGGGGCAATGCCCCTGAATATTTAACAAGGCAGGTAATAGTCCTAAATGGGGGTGGAACTGAGTTGGGTGGTTTGAGTCAGCCACGACCTGGATTATAAAACTAAAAAAGAGAGGACGGACAATTTTTATTGATTCAGGGCCAATTTTTTCTTACTTTATTTGCTGCATTAAATCTATGTACTTTTCTCCCAGCAGCTTCCTGTCTGGATAATAGAAAACACTTTCTGTAAGTGGTTAACTTGACAGGACTTCATTTGTACCTAGGCTGCCAGGAGTCACTTATAACTCCTCTCCTGCATGTTTACCATTCTTTCTATATCTCAGATTCGTCAGTCTGTCCATCCATCCACCCATCTTTATTGAATTCTTACTATATGAATGGGAAAACACTCTTTGTAAAAGAGATGAATGAAACTGCTTTTTTCTCTGAAGAAGTTCCCAGTCTAATAGAATGGGCATTTAAGGCAGGACATGTTGGCAATATAACGTATGAAGTGTCATGATGATGGGCATGCAGAACCCTCTGAAAAGAATGGAAAGAGCATAGCTGGCTTGGATTAGCTGTCAAAGAAGCCATGTCCTCATATGAGTCTCTGGGTTGACCTCTACTCCTTTTATCTCAACATTTGGTATCTGAGTAGGCAAATTGTTGACTATCTTGGGAACTCTGTTTTGGAAAGTGAGCTTGGTAAGACAAGGTTTTAACAGGCTTAACGTGCTATTTGACCTGCATACTATTCCCTTACAGCTATCTTCTAGGAGGCTAAGTTTTTCCCTGCCTGAGAGATAATGTTCTGAGTGGCTAAAAGACTGACTTTGGAGTCAGATAGCTTGGATTCAAATTCCTGAACCACTCCATAGGGAAAATGTTTAATCTCCATGACCCTACGTTTCTTCCCTGTAAAATGGTGATCATAGCAGAAATGCCTTTGTAGTGTGCCTGGAAAACAACATTTAATCAATACCATCCTTAACTGTGGAAATATATTAGAGGCTCTACAAAAATCTATCACATTTGCAAGAAGAGGCCATCAGTATACATAAAATAGATAGCCAAAATATAGAATTAGGTCAGTGGTTCTCAACCATGTCCCAGAGTGAATATTTAACAATGTCATGAGACATTTTGGTTTTCACAATTCGGGGAGTGGGGTGCTCGTGACACAATGAGTAGAAGCCACATCTTACGCATGTGGCTGATACATATCCTACAGTATTAAAGGCAGCCTTCCTAACAAAGAATCATTTGATCCATAATGTTAAAATTGCTGTTGAAAACCCTTGGGTTAGCTAAGGTGTCTGTTTAGGATGACAGGAGACATTTTAGCAGAAGGAGCTACTGTGATGACTTCAAAGCATAGTTGATAATATTTATTTATTGATTCCATACTTATTTATTTAATTAAAATTGAACAATCCTTCTGACCCTGCCCTGTGTGCTCAGGATACTGCTCCTGCAGCATGTAAATAGTGATTTATGGGCCCCTGGGATTAAGAGGAAGTTTGAGCTTGACATCTTTGGGTGATTCATAGGGGAAAAAATGAGGACTTAGCCTGGAGTCAAAGGAGATTCCATGAAAGATTGGGAGTGCTGTAGGTAGGCATGATAAAAGCAAGGTTAGGATCAGATTCTTCTGGTCATCGTGATAGGGAGGGCTCGTGAGAAGCTCCTGTGACTTGACTTTGCCTCTAATTTGACCAGCCCCCACCCACCTGCTTGCACATACTCTGCATCCAGACATAGTAAAATCCCTCCCCAAGTCCCTTAATAGTCTATTCTCTCTGCCTGCAGCACCTCAGCCAGGCTTTCCATTAAATTAGAGTGATGCAGTTTTTGAGATGTCACTTGTGAGCCATGTTTTCTGACTCCTCAGCAGAAAAAAAATCATAACTTCATCTTCCCTTCACTATGCCCTTAATAGATACCCAGCATGTTCCTGTAGCCCTGTAATGTGCATTCTGACCTGCCTGCAGTTCTTCACTGTGCTATGAGCCACCTAAGGCCAGGGCCTCTGTTCTATGTCATCTTTGTTTCTCAGATCCCTAACACAGTTCTGACATGAACTGGATGCTCTGTAAATATTGGCTGAATGAATTAAAGCTGTTGAAACCATTTCTGCTTCTAAAAGTCTTGTGGTTTGCACATTGGAAAGAACCTTGCTGGCATGGAAGAGCAGGTGAAAAAAAAAAAAAAAGAACTAAGATGGATAGAGTTTTATATTTGTATTTCCACTCATCATACTGGAGATTATTTCCCTCATCACGTGGATGACCTCCAAGGCCCCTGTGGTAGTTGTTAGATTCATGTTGGTTTGATAAAACGGCTGCTGGCTATACTTGCATAATGATATATATTCATTAATTTAATTGTTCATTCATTCACTCCTCAGATATTTGTTGACTGATGTTCTGTGCATGCCTTGTGCCAGTGATGGGGATTGCATGGTACATGATACAGATGTGGTACTTGCCCTCAGAGAACACAGAGTTTTCTCGGGGAAGGCTGGAACAAATGCACGAGGAATTTGATTTTGTGATAAGAGCAGTGGAAACAAAGTACCAAGAGCTATGATATAGCTTTGTGACTCATCCACTTGGTTGGGCTGTATCACCTTCCCCAGAATTCACTTTCTGCTGCATGCTCCAGTTAGGTTGGACTCCAAGGAATATTTTCTCAGGAGAATTAGGAAGTGGGAAGCAAGCGTGCATACCTTTTCCTAGATACTCAATCTAAAGAAGGCAGAAACCTAATGACTGAGCCATGCAGGTGCCCCAAGAAATATCTTCTTAGGAGTCCATACTGAAAGATGGGTTTAATGTCCTTCCTACACAACACCATTAAATACTTTCATAGACTGTAGAAAATCTGGAGTTTTATTTATTGTATAGTTTGATTGAAGAATATAAACAGAGACCAATGCAGGTATTGGCCTGAAGAAAAACTTTTCATAGTTTCAAACTTCAAAAACGTTAGTATGGAAAAGCTTCACTGACCAACCATGAAGGTATTTTTCCCAGTGTCTTGCCAATTACAGAGACAATACAAAGAATCCTTCTCCCTGCAAACATTTTATCTTTGTAGACCCAACCCAACATACAGTGTGAATGAATGAAGCATTTTTCTCTAAAAAATGGCAAATATAGTGTTGTTACCATATATGTCCCACATACTGAAATAGCATGTTCAAATCATAATATCATCTTATTTAATAGAAGATCATTTCTGCAAGTAAAGTGTGTGGTAGATAGTTATAACACTCTTCAGAGTTTTGTTTCTTTCAAATATTTTTACTTTTGTGCTCTATAAAGTATCAGCTTAAAGACTGATCAACTTTTCTACTTTTGCCCTATCAAAAAGTTTGTCTCTACCAAACCAACATCTGCATCTTTTTATTAACTGTAGTGTCTCAGTGGAAACCAAAGGAACTTTGGATCATGAACCCTAGTTCATACTTGTGTTGTATGATGAGGTTGAACCAAAGAAGATAATTCAGCTTAAAATTCATGATAATCCTGAATAACACTGGGACTCTTTAAAAATGAAACAAAACATTAAAAAAATCAAGAAACAAAAATCATTCTTATTGACTTCCAATAGAAAGCTTTATATACCTCAAGAGCTAACATTTTATTGAGTGCTTGATTTATTCCAGACTTATTCCAGACACTGAATTAAGCTCCTTGCATCCATACATTCATTTAATTCTCAAGTCAGCCCTGGAAAATATGATTCCCATTTGACAGTTGAGTCAACTGCACCTCACTGATAAAAGTTGCCTGAGGTCACCTGGCTAGAAAATTAAGAGTTTGGACTAGAGCCTAGAACTCTCTGACCCTAAAGTCTTTGCTATTTACCAATACTAACTGTAGTCTCCCTGACTTTGGTGTCTCTTAAAATAATAATAATAATAATAATAATAATAATAAATAAAAATAAACTGAGTGTCCTGTGGTTGTATAACACTTGCACAAAATTGAGACACAGTGGTCTTCCCTTAAAGAAATTAAGACTTCATAACAGTGTGAAGTGTTATATCTGGTGGTACCTGAAAGTCCTTCTATTTGTCATCCTACCTTGCCTCTTTTCTATGTCTGTGACACCTTTTAGATTTTACAAATAATGATTCTGAAAAATTTTAGAAAGGTAATGGCTTAGGCTGCTAAACACAGAAATTCATTGTAAAATTTCTTACAGTTTGTTTGAAAGTCTCTGTGTCCCCTCTGGAAATGGTGGATAAAGAGAAAATATATATACTCAGATCTGTGTAACTCCATTATGGATTATCCAGGGCCATTCAGAGACCATCAAGTGTTTCCTTTGCCTCACCTTGTCAATATTTGATCCTTGTAAGAGGTGAAGGTGGGGAGAAAGCCAGCTTCATCTGCCAGATTGCTGGGTCTCAGCAATCTTTGTAATGACTAATGACGGAAGTAAAACCAAAGGGGACTGAAGCATGGAAGCTGCTGGGTATCTGAATGTAATGGTTGATTCAGTGGCCAAATGGTGATAGGAAAGAAAGGAGTATCAGTTATGTCTAAGACCATTACCAGGTGCCTATTTAAAGTCTTTGAGGTTGGAATTAAAAACAAACAAACAAACAAACAAACAAACAAAAACAGATATAGGACTACTGATTCAGGTTCTAGAAGCCTCAGTCCTGCATAGAGATATTAAGGTAGCCATTTAACTGTTGGCTAATTCACAGTTCCCAAGACTTTGTTACACATGTTTTCACACAGGTTTGATATGAAAACCCCCTCAGAACTGTTAGCAAACCGAGTGACCATAATAATGTAAGGTAGAAAAAAAAATCTTTACACGTGAAGTAAAGGACTTTGTCTACTATTTTGACTGTATGAACTTGGGAAAAGCTCTGTTAGCATTGTATTTCTCATTTGTCAGATGGGAAAATAAAAACCTGTCCAGAAAGGTCATTATAGGAATTAGGGAAACAATGCAGATCAATGGAATTCATATTTTAGATGCTTTATTTGAGAGAGTGGAGGTGGCTCAATATCTGACTGCTTCCATGAACCATTTATTTTATTTTCTGTATTCTGAGGCTTTGACATCTAGGACCTTGCTGACTCTAGAAGGACTGCCCCTGGGCTTGCCAGTTCCTAGGGAGAGTAAATGCTCACCCACTGAGCACAATTTGCAAATGCAAGCCAACAAATCTAGTCTCAACTACAGCCACCTCCTTCACCGGGGTCTCACTATCACCTGTCAAATCACTCCAGGGCCAGATATCAGACAACCAGGAACAATACCTCTGCCCCAGAGCCCACTTAAATGATTCAAACTGGCCAGTCCTAAACCTGTTGAGCCTGCCTTTCCTGTTCCTTTCCCCAGAAACCATAGTAAAGTCTCCTGATGTGGTTTCCCACTCTGTTGCCTCCTGACTAAATTCAGTGTCTCCCCAGGCATGCCCTCTCCTCTTGGGATCTGTCAATATAAAAGCTTTTTTCAATAGCAGCTGTCTCCCAGTCCGCTGGCCAATCACACCAAAATAATAATAATAAAGCCTATAAGACAACACTGCTGATCCCCTCTGCCTCTCAGCTCCCGCACCACCTAAACAGCTGCAGCCCCATCTGAAACCACAAAGGGAGTGCAAAGTGATATGCTGACGCAAAGACATACACTAGACCCAGCAAACAGGAATTCTGTCTTGTCAGAACCACTATGGTTAATGGAGTCTATTTCTCTTCACCGTTCTTTACATTGATGCCATTATTCCCAACAGGCTTCTTATAGACAGGTCAAGATATCCTGCTATGAAATCATTTTTCCTGGTCATTTTATTCTTTCATTCTATATGGGCCAACGTGAAACTTAAAAGAACCCGTTATAGAGACACACTCCTCACTTCCTGTGACGTTCTGTCAGTCAAAGTGATCCCTGTGGATGCCTTTTCTGAAAGAAGCTCATTTAATCCAAGACTGGCAGTCCATATCTACAGTCCGGAGGGACATGGCAATGAGATGCTGGCAAGCCTTATGTAGCAAGGGTTTAGCTCTGTTGACCTTTCCCATTAGCTGTTTCCTTCCCATCTCCATGGCACACTCTATTTTTAAAAAAATCATTCACTCTAATAAAGCATGCTTCTGTGCCCGGCATTGTGCCCAGGACTAAAGATGCATATACAAATGAATTACAACCATTGCCGTCCAGACTGTTGTTACGGTTGTTTGCCCAAATGAATAGCCATGTACACAAATATTCCCCTATCAATTCCCAAATAGTAAGACCTGCATTTGGTACTGCATGGGGTTAAAGTTAAACCATCCAAAGACTCTCCGCTGTCTATTAAGAGAAGGAAAAAAAGTACACATGGTATGTGATATGAAGTAGGACGTAAATGTCATGAGAAAAATGAAAGCTAAGTATAATGAATATTTGAAGGAATAGAGTATTTTTGTTGGGAAGCAGGAGAGATCAGGAGAAAACAGACTTTATGAGGAAGATTGTACTGAACGACTGATATGATTTCAAAGTCATGAAAGGAAAACAGAAAAGAAGATTGGGGAGCAGCGAAGAGTAAGCAAGTAAAAATAGTGTTTTGGCTTAAACTGTGTCCCCCTCCTCCTCCACAAATACATATGCTGAAGTACCAGTACCTTATAATGTGACCTGATGTGGTAGAGATGGAGTCTTTTCAGAGGTAATCAAGTTAAAATGAAGTCATCAGTATGGACCCTAATCCAACAAGACTGGTAAACTCATTAAATAGGTGAAAGTTGCACATAGAGACATGTAGGGAAGATGGTGTGAGGAAACACAAGAAAAAGTTGGCCATCTGCAGGCCAGGTAGAGAGACCTGTGACAGATGACTCCCTCACAGCTATCAGAAGGAAATAATCCTGCTGACATCTTCACTATGAACTTCTGGCTTCCAGATCTGAGATAATACATTTTTGTTCTTTTGGCTATCCAGTTTGTGTTAGTTTTTAATGTCAGCTCTAGCAAAGGCATATACACGGAGATTGGGAAGCTCAGATTGGGAGGAGGCAAGTGGAGCTTGGAGCATTTGCAGAGGAGAATATGAATAAACCTGATGAGATGGGTTGGGGTCGACTGGGAATACCACAGAGGAAGAGTAAAAATTTAGTTCAGTGGGAAGATGGCATTTTTTTTTAATTTTCATTTTTTTAAAGATTTTATTTATTTATTTGAGAGAGAGATCACAAGTAGGCAGAGAGGCAAGCAGAAAGAAAGGGATGGGGGCAGAAAGCAGGCTCCCCGTTGAGCCGAGAACCCAATGCTGGGCTCCATCCCAGGACCTTAGGATCATGACCTAAGCTGAAGGCAGAGGCTTTAACCCACTGAGCCATCCAGGCGCCCCAAGGGAAGATGGTATTTAAAGACCGCTTTTAAGAAGGAAAGAGACATATTAAAAGAAGTTTCTTGTGTTAGAGCTACTACTAGAATTTGAAATTACTACTCAGGATTCTTGCTGCGTGTATAAAGGGCATTGAAATTTATATTTAGATATTGTCTTAGCTTGGGCCATCACTACCAAATACCATAGACTGGGTGACTTAACAGATATTTGCTTTCTATCATTTCTGGAGGTTAGAAGTACAAGATCAAGGTGCCAGCATGGCTCATTTCTGTGAGAACGCTCTTCCTGGCTTGGAGTCAGCCACCTTCTATCTGAGTCCTCACATAGCAAGGAGAGAGAATAATCGACAGAGAACAGACTCTTTTATGTCTCTTCTTGTGAGAGCACTGATACCTTCATGAAGGCCCCATCCTCATGACCTCATCTAAATCTGCTTGTCTCCTAAAGGTCCCATTGCCAAATCAACACTGTGGGTAAGGTTTCAACCTAGTAATTTTGGAAGGACATAAGTCAGTCCCAAATAGTTAAATGTGAAATGGCACGATATATTTCCACTGACTTCACTGTGTTATATTAAATTATTCTCTACATATCTTGAGATCATTTTGTATAATTTTATGACCATTTTTTAGTAATGGTATTAAAAGTCATCCCAATCTAACAAAACTTCTTGTCATGTTTAGTTTAAAGCTTTCTTCCCCATCATGGACTGTTAGATTATGGGTTTAAAGCCTAGACAAAGGGTAAGATGATGGTCTTATTCTTGCAGTTTCCTCCCCCTCTCTCTTCAGATTTGAAGCAGGTAGATATGTAAGGAAGGACTTGGGGATGTCCAAGCAGCTGACTCTATGTTAGTGGTGGGAGGCCTCTGGTATTTGGCTTGGTCTATCATAAGTTTGCTGAGTTCCATTAAAACCTGGTGGATTTTGCTAATGTTCTGGCCTAGAACAGTTGTTGGATATATTTAGAAGTCTTTAGTCTCATTCCAGCGTCTCACTCTCTCCTAACCCTAACCCACTGTTACTGAAGACTTTATCATCTTTTATATGTCAACTGTTTTGATGCGTAAACTCAGTTGGGTTAAGGGCATATGGGGCAGCATATCAATAGCATTTACTATATTGGCAAGGTGCTATTATGCTAGGTTGGAAATCAGAAAACCTGGGGACAAATTGCAACTCTATATGTAACTAAGTATGATTAACTTAACTGAATAGATAGTAATCAAGCAACTTCTAAATCTAGATAATGTTCTAGACCATTAAGGACAGAACAATGAACAAAACAGTGCAGCACAGGGAATATAGTTAATGATTTTGTAATATTGTTATATGGAGAGATGGTGACTACCCTTATTATGGTGATCAATGAGTAATGCATAGAACTGTTGAATCACTGTGTTGTACACTTGAAATTAACATAATAACATTGCATCATAATTATACTTCAGTTAAGAAAAAGATAGTGTGCAGCGTGCTCTCAGCAACCACCTCAAGTGCTTCCCCCCCACCTTTTTTCCTCTTTTCTGATGATGGTTTTCTTCTGTGAACAAGAGGGCACAACCCAGAAGTGTATAACCCTGTAAAGATGCCAGGAAGCAAATGTCTACTAATGGGTGGATGGGAACCAATGGATAAATGTTCTAGTCTTCCCATTCTCTGGTGAGGTAGTTTTGAAATGTGCTACAAATGTCTCAGAGGATCTGGCAGGATAACTGAATGCAATTTTCCACAACAGTTCCATGTTTAGAGATGTTTGGGGGAAACTTTAAACTAACATACCTGTGCCTTTTCCCTAAAGCTCATGTGATTTCAACTTCCTATAGTGGAAAGACTCAGCTATCCCACAAGCTTTATATATATTTAAGGCTACCAAGTCCTTGTGAAATAAGTGCTATTATTCTTAATTTAGAGATGAGGAAACTGAAGCTCAGAGAGCTTAACTGATTTATCCAGTTCAATACCCACAGGTAGAGTTGTGGCTGGGATTTCCATCCATTTCCATCAAAACGCACATGCAGCTGCTTTCAGCTATTAAAGTGGTGCATTCTTGCATTTCCGGGTTTAAGGTGGTCAAAAGTCCTAAATTAAATTTTTGGTTCAATAGTTGATTTAAGAATCTCAATTTCATCCAGTTCATTAGCGAGCATCTTATTTTTTACCATTCTGATGCTTGCATTGAAGAAAAGATTTATATCCTATAGATCACTGCTTCTTGTCTTTTCACCATTTCTCTTAACTTCTTAAGGGGCAAGATGATGGAAAATGAAAAAAAGGAAAAAGAAAAAGAAATAGAGAAAGATAAGATTAAGCCTTTTAACAGTTTCAGACCTCAAAGCTGTTTTGAAGATAAATGGCCCACCAGAGGGACAGAGTTAATCTTGGACTTAAGACAAGCTCCTTGTGGGATTTTCTGCTTGCTTGTTTTATTTTTTTTTGATTTTTGCCTGACAGTGTTTTGTACCATCAGACACATTTTCAAATCTCTGATCATATACTGTCACTAACCATGTGTGCCTTTATTGTTATTGTTGTTCTAGAGTAATATTAAACTGAAGGAAATCGTATTAACAGAATGACTAGGGACCCACCTTCAGGGGAATCAGAAGTGATGGGGCCATGATGCAAGGTAAGAGGGAGCCCAGAAAGGGCTTATTCCAGGGGAAGATGTGAGACTCTTGGGGTCTGCGTGAATGGCACAGAAGATGGGGAAGGCTGGGCTTCTGTCATATTAATGCTTGGATCCATTCCATTTGTCATTTCAACACTCTTTGGGACTGGAAGCAGGTGAAACCTGGGGAAGGGAGGATTCTATTAATCACTTCCATTTTAAACTGGAAGGATTTTTCTCCCGCTTACTCCTTTTAATTGGAGACTCTTTCCCTTTATCCACAGTAGCTGTTCTAAAAGTTATCCACTCTCTCCAAGCCTTCTCTACCCTCTCCTAAGCTCTATTTTTGTTGCCTCTTGTCCAGAACTATACAATGTGCTTTCTTTCAAAATAAGCAAGGGGAAAGAAGGTTCATATTACTAAGGAACTAGGAGAGTAATCATATGTTTTCCCTATGTTTCCTTTATTCCTACTAAATTTTCACTAGTTTCAAGATTCTCTGTGTGAGACTGATCTTCTTTTATAAATACCTGAGAAGATTGGGAAATTTCTCTCACCTGATCAAGGGGGCACAGAGGCTTTACTTCCTGGAAATATTTATTATTTTCAACCCATTTAAAGATCTGTCTTGGAGGAAAAATGATCACGTGAGTGCTAACCACTCACCATGACCATATTTCCACATTTGAGGTATGTCTATGGGCAGGACAATTTCAGGAGCAGTATTAAATAGCAGTATAACTATAACATTTTGTTAAGAGTGATTTCTCACTGAAATGTTGCTGGTTTCAGTTAACATCCTTGTCACTGTAAGTTTAGTGCTATCATTAGGTATCTAGTGTATGGAATCACAAATGAGGTAACTTGTCTCCTCTGCACAAGTCCAGAACTCTTCTGAAACTATCTGAAATATACAATAGACAACATGTGAGAGGCACTCTATTTGAAGAGTTATCTCAAGAGACATTGAGGGGTGGCTGGGTGGCTCACTCAGTTAAGCACCTGCCTTCAGTTCAGATCATGATCTCAGGGTCCCGGGATCAAGGCCCTCATTGGGCTTTTCACTCAGTAGTGAGTCTACTTCTCCCTCCGCCTCCACAATCCCTTTCATTCTCTTTCAAATAAATAAATATTTAAAAGAGAGAGAGAGAGATTGAATAAGTCACTGGAAATGCCATAAAAAAAACACACATGGTTTCTATTCAGTCAGAAGTCAAAATTATAGATTCCTCAAAGTGGATCTTGGAAGTGTGTACACATGCAAGTGACTACAGGGCAGAGTATCTTTGTTTGTTTCCTCTGGGTTCCAGTTTTTCTTGCATCCTCCATCTAGTATAATTTAGAGCTCTTCTGTCACTTACTACACACCTTCCAAGGTGTGCTTCCAGTGTGTTCTTCCTAGGTGTCTTTCTCTTATTGAATTATAATTGTCACACAATAAAGTACACAAATATTAACCATATGATTCCAGGCATTTTGACAAATACATACATGCAACCAGGTATTTCTGGGTTAAAATCAAAGACATTGCCAGCACTCCAGAAAAAAAAATGTTGTGCCATTTTCACAAAATTCTTAGAAATCTTTAGTCTTCTAGAAAAAGTAAGAAGGAATAAATTTGCCCTGGGATGCCTGTTCATGTTAAGGGTTTTTTGTTTTGTTTTGTTTTGTTTTTTAACTCTAGTTAGTTAACATACAATACGATATTGGTTTCAGGAGTAGAATTCAGTGACTTAATATCATGTATTGTTAAATTAACTTTAAGCTTTCCTTGGGTTTTCTTCTCTTCCATTTTATTTCTCTTAAGATTTTTCTGTAGAATCAATCTTACAACCTCAACTAGGCATTTCTGGTAGGCAGAATTCTGAGATATTGTTCAGGAATCCTGATCCTGGTATTAATATGCTCCGCATAATCCCCAGGTCTGTGATTAGGATAGGTTTTACTCCTGGTATTAGGTTATATTTTATAGCACAGTTGGCCTCAATATGTGGAGATTATCTAGGTGGGCCTGCCCTAATCATATGAGCCTTTAAATGTAGGGCTGTTCACAGAAGAGGAAGTCAGAGAGATTCAAACCTTGAGAAGGGTTTAATAAGAATGTCATTCTCCATTATTTTTTTAAGATTTTATTTACTTATTTGACAGGGAAAGACAGTGAGAGAGGGAATACAAGCAGGGGAAGTGGGAGAGGGAGAAGCAGGCTTCCTACTGAGCTGGGAGCCTGATGTGGGTGGGTCTCAATCCAAGGACACTGGGATCATAACCTGAGCAGAAGGCAGAGCTTAACCACTGAGCCACTCAGCCACCCCATATTCTCCATTGCTAAGATAGAAAAGGCCCCATGGTGGATAGCCAACAAAACAGGATAGCCAGTCAGGATATGGGGATCTTAGTCCAACTGGAAAGAACTTAATTCTGCCAAGAATGAGCTTGAAAGTTGATTGTTTTCAAGAGCCTTCAGATGAGAACTCAGCATGACAGACACTGATTTAATCCTTGTGATACCTTGAGCAGAGAACCCAGCCGTACCAGGGAGAGCTTCTACAAAACTATGTGCTCATAAGTGGGTATTGTCTCAAGTCATTAAATCTGTGGTAATTTATTACACAATTATAGGAAATGATTACCACCTAGAGCAACAGTATATGAATGTATTATAGATATATTATTTGCAAGAAACCAGATACTCATATACAATTATTATCTCTTTTTTTTAAAAAAATTATTTATTTGACAGAGATCACAAGTAGGCAGAGAGGCAGGCAGAAAGAAAGGGGAAAGCAGGCTCCCTGCTGAACAGAGAGCCAGATGTGGGGCTCAATGCCAGGACCCTGAGATCATGACCCGAGCTGAAGGCAGAGGCTTTAACCCACTGAGCCACCCAGGCACCCCCATTTATTATCTCTTATTCCTGAATTTAGTTGAGTCAGTTAGAGGACACAAGATCCACTTGGAAAAGAAAGTGAGCTTAGCAGTGGTTTAAGAATTGAGGAAATTTTTGCAATCTACCATAATATGGAAGATGTGGTTCTAAGAATTGTGTATATATTTGCCTTATCTTAGAACCTCGATACCGTTTGGCCCCAAATGGAAAATATTTATAGGATCACTTTGACTACTTTGATGTAATTATATATGTATTTGGGACCCCCAACTTTTACTTCTTATAAAATGGCTAAAATGCCCAATAATCAAGAGCTGATTGTCCCTTGGTCTGTGAACATACATCTTATTTTACTATGTTTGCTTTCTTGATTGCTGAACAACAGCTATTTCTGCTGTGCTTGTTGCTCAAAGAACATCGCTCCTTACATGGCAAATGAAAATCTCAGAGATGCCAGAAGACAAAGGCAAAAGTATTTATGCCACTAACGAATCTGGAAACCTATAACTTTCTTCATTTAAAAGGTGTATTTCAAAATGAGACATTTTCTAGGATTAAAATTTTCTCAAGAAGCTCTCACATAATATTACATTCTGATTTAAATGGTCTCATTTGATAAATACAAAGAGGTCAGATTATGACTCACATTTTAAAAATGAAGAAACCAGTACACCAAGAATTAAAAATATTTTGTCTAGGTAAGACACCAGGGTAGAACTCAAATGGGGCACTGGGCTTTTTCTAGGGCACAAATCTTTATTAAAGTTTTTTCTTACTTTCCATTAAGGTTAGATGATTTTTCTGTTAAAACTCAATACAAGACAAGGACACAATATTTTACAAATCCAAACCAAACTCCAGGACACCTCTGTTGCTTCTAGAAGGATGAGATGTTCATCTGTGAAGAAGAAAATATAGCACAGAGGTCAACATTAACTTCTAATTTTGAGTTGAACATTCTTAAAAATACATTTGGAGGGGTGAAAAATCCAGGAGAAATTATTCTGTGAACTCCTGATATTATTCCTATTCTGACTTGAAATTTTATTTTCATTAGCCAGCTTCAAAAATGTATTGAAATAAAGAGAGGTGATTTAATTTTTAGAGCTGATTCAACAAACATTTGTCATGTACCAGCTAAAGGCTGGATATAGTTTTTGGATAATAAAAGTAAAAAATGAAGAATAAAATGAGGTTGCTTTCTTTTTTTTTTAATTAACATATAATGTGCTATTTGTTTCAGGGGTACAGGTCTGTGAATCATCAGTCTTACACACTTCACAGCACTCACCATAGCACATACCCTCCCCCATGTCCAACACCCAGCCACCCTCTCCCTACCTCCCCCACCCCCAGCAGCCCTCAGTTTCTTTCCTGAGATTAAGAGTCTCTTATGGTTTGTCTCCCTCCTCGGTCCCATCTTGTTTCATTTTTCCCTCCCTTCCCCTCACAACCCCCGGCTTGCCTCTCAAATTGATGAGGTTGCTTTCTTAATAAAAATGTGTGAAACTGCTATGAATAATGGCTAGCATGTATTTAATACTATATACCCACTTGAGTCAAGATGGTTTATATGTATTAACTCATTTAATCTGGAAATAGTCCTATGAAATAAATACTATAATTATTCACATTTGATATATAAAAGGGGGAGCACAGAGTGGTCAAGTGACCTTGCAAAATCACTCTATCAGTAAGTAGGAGAGCTGGGATCCAAACCAAGACAGCCTGGTTCCTGAGCCTCTGCTTTACTGCTTTACAGGGCTGCTTAGCACACTATGTAAGCTTGAGCACAATTATCCAATATTACTGATATTTGAGTACAATTAATTAGAGAGGCCTCAGCTACTAATGTAACAGATACATTCCTCAAACTTCTTTTTCCCCCTCTTTAAGGACATTAAACAGATGATTGCCAGTTACCAAATTGTGTGTTGTCTCTCATTCTCCCTTTGTACTCCCCACTCCCTTTCTCAAGATCTTTCCTTTATTATTTCAGTGAAAGAACCATCTTCCTGTTAATTCCGTAGAATGGATGCATGTTTGGGGTTGAGATTTCCAGCCCTTCTTTCAGAGTCTAGCTAAAGTTCTGATTATTCACTGAGGGGGATTGAGGTATTTATGCTCTGTGTTTGGCCAGGATACTTAGATGGCAAATGGTGACTCTCAAGAGCTAGTATGCCCTGTGGCTCTTGGGATTTTCTACAGTTCACAGAAAGCTGGTGATGGGATTGCTCACTGGAAGCAGCTCTTTTAATTACTGGAGGATTTGCATTAATGACATGACCGTCCAGCTGTCGAGAAAAAGTACACTCTTCAGTGTTCCTTTTCAGTGCCCTTGAACCAGTTCTAGAACTAAGTCCCTCATTCCCAGAGTGCCACATTACACATGCTCCATCACTCCCACCTCTGCACTGTTGCTTGGCAACAGCAGTACTCATTCCACTTGCAAGATGGGAAAGAGACAAATGGATAACCAGGAAAATGCCAGCCTTGTAATTTCTCATACCATTGTGGAAATGTACAAAGTGAGTACTCAGCCTTAATGCTATCTCAGAATTGCAGCCTGAAGATATTTTTGTTACAAGAAAGGAACTATTAGTATCCACCCCACTTAAAATCAGGGTTCCATTTAGCCCTTAAAGCTGCAGAGGTTCAGGTAATGATCTGTATTTGTAAATCTGATTATGTTGCTAACTACTAGGGCAATACTAGTAGTAAATGATCTGATAGTTAAGGTGCTGGAAAATTGATGTAGAAATATTGATCAATCAAACTTTAGTGAGGACTTATTAGTAACACTAAGAACTATCATTTAGTGAGTACTCTCTTTGTGTGCAGCTTCACGCTAAATGCTCCATACGTCACCTTGTTTAATGCTATGACACTCTTGTGAGATAGCATCTATTATTCTTGACTTAGAGATAAAGGAATTACTGCTCCAACAGGTTAAATAAATTGTTCCATGTCATGCAGAGTGTCAGATTTGAACCTAGAGCTGTTTGATTTCAAGGTCTCTTAACCTCTAAGACCATTTGTCTTCTCTACTTGCTACTTATGAGTCACTGCACCAGTATCTGATACATTTTACAATACTAATCATTCCAAAAGTGCTTATCACACACCTATTACATGACAGAATACAACTGACAAGTTGAGGTTGTCTGTCTGTTTTATTAATTCTATTCCTCTCCTTTAGCTCTTTTCTACCTTCTTTGATGGTCTGGAAGTCAGGTAGATCTTTGTCCAAATATTGACTCTATGACTTATAGGTCTGCACGAACACTGGTGTATCAAGTTGTATTGCCCATCTGTCATCCTATAACTATTTTAACAGTTATATTTGTAAAGAGTTGTGATGGATCTAAGATTTTTCCATTTGCAAACTAATAAGTAAATTGGTGACACGTAGATGCTGGTGGGAGATACGAGACTTCTTAGTCACAGGTAATGGACTTTATTGCTCATGGAATAGGAAGCAAGCTGAGCTTCAAGTTTGCAGTGGTTTTGCTTGTCCTCAGGTCCTACAGGGGTGATGTGGAGTGGCCCAAATAGATGCTGTATACTCAAAGAGTCTGCAACACAGCTGAGGAACTCCAAACTTCGAAAATCCAATGCTTTTAAAAGGGATTGCTAATAAATGTACCCAGTAATCTCCTCAGAGGGAGAGATTGTCATTATCATCCTGGCCAGAAAGAAATCTTCCCTTTGCACAGGAAGGAAGCACTATCTCTATCTTTCAAGAATGTTTGTTGTACAGACACCCTTGAAATTCTAATCTAGATGACACAAGGCATGAAGATACATAAGATGTCATGGAGAACTGTCTTCCAGTGGTATCATCAAATCATCACAAAAAATTATAAGAGAATTGCCTGCATAGCATCTGCCATGGAGAAGAAAACTAATATGTATTTCTTGAATGAATGAATGAAAGAATGAGTGAATGAATGAATGAACAATTGACTGATATTGGAATTCAAATGAATGAGGGTGGGAAACATAGTAAAATAGGAAAAACATGCTCTTGAGAATCAAAAATATTTCAGTTTCATACTTGGTTCCCTACTTTTTGTCTGTGGGATCTTAAATGTGTTATATCACTTATATGAGTCTCATATTTCTCATTTGTAAAATGGAAATCATAACACAAACACTTTAGAGTATGGCGATACTTGCGACTGTGTGTGTACACACACACACACTTATCTGTGTATATACACAGTCATATATATCCAAGCATATATTATCTGTGTAAATTTATAATATATATTCATAATATGTGTTTCATAGATAGCAAACAATATTTTATTATAGACTCTTACTATAATGTAATCAAAATAAAATTGAGTAAACTTAGCAAACAAAAATGAAGAAGGCATATGGATATCTAATGGAACACAAGTGCAAAAATATTTTTAGCTATCGGGAAAGATGAAGAAGGAACTACAAGGACATGAGAATCCTTTCTGTTTCTTGTTACTATTATCATTATTTTTTTCAGTGTGTCAAATTCCTTATATTTTCATTTCTCTAGATTGTCTTCCTCTGCTCCTGGTATACAAGACAGAAGATGCCATCCCACCACACCAGAGATTTTATGTTTGGGCTCAGCCAAATGTAAAGACATTCTGGTTCTAATTCGTTTCTTGATAAAGAGAAAGTTCTTGGTTCATTGGGTTAGATGTCCACCTTGGATCAACCTACTATGGCCCAGGAAGGTGGGTGGCATCATACATAGGAAATCTAGCTCCTTAAGTCCACTACTGTGGTAGAGGGATGAGTGGTAATCAAATCCTCGAGAGAAGGAGTAGGCAGTAACTTTGATATGATGCTATTAATTTTATCATCCTTTGAGATGGATTTCTATGACAATAAATCTAAGAGTCTTGGCCAATATACAGAACTGAGAGCAAAACAAGAGTTGATATGCATGTGGTGGCTGAGGAGTCATGTTTAGGAAGAGAGAATGATCTGTGTACTGGTCTATCTGGGAGGGGAGCAGGAATAAACACATCCATCAAGAGCAGTTACTTTTCATATATTCAAACAAGTAAAGAATGTAACCAAAATTTGCATATTTTTATAGATTCTCTCTCACTGATAGTAAAATCCTGTTATGTTTCTGGGTCTGTGTGAAGGCAGACAGTAAGGGAGGGACTGTCAAGGGGAAGAACCAAAACTGGAGAAACAAGGAGTCTCTAGATTACACACAGATTAGAACTCTGTCTAAGCCATTTCAACTTGATTTAAGAGCAATTAGAAACCCCTGGATGGCCTTACTCAGAAGCAAACATGATCATGTGCCAACTTTGGAAATGACATGCTGACTACAGGGTAGAGAAAGGTTGAAAGGGAGAAAGAAGACATGAAAGCTAGTTAGTAGTTGTAGGTGAGAGATAATGCAATGGGGGCCAAAACAGGGGCTGCACATGTTCAAGGACATGGATGGAGCTAGAAAGTATCATGCAAAGTGAAATAAGTCAGTCAGAGAAAGACGAATACGGTTAAGATTTCACTCATATGTGGAACTTACGAAACCAAACAAAGGAGCAAAGGGCAAAAAGAGAGACAAATCAAGAAACCGACTCTTTCCTGTAGAAAACAAACAGATGGTTTGTTTTCAGAGGGGAGCATGGTAGGGATGGGGAAACTGGGTGATGGGAAAAAAATGGTGGCAGCAACAAGAAGAGGTGGACTTCAGACTTGGTTGAAAGGTAGTTTCAGCATGACTTGATAATTGGATGTGAGAGGAAAGGGGCAAGGAAGAAGGCAATGCCTCATTTCAATCTTTAGTAATTGAAAAATGCAGAAAGCATATTACTTGTGATGAGAAAACCAGAAGGAGATTTGGTGTGGGGATTGATGAATTCAGTTATGGGTGAGCAGACAGCAACATTCAAGTAGAGATGCTCAGTTGGCAAGATTAAATCTCAAAGATGCTTATTCAGGACATAAGATCAAGACATACAAAGTATGTAAAGTGTAAGAAAGAAGAGGACAAAAAGCCACAAAAATAAAATGGGGATTGGGATTTAATACAGAACTATGAACATAGTGCCAAAATTTGAGGAACGAGTATAAATCTTATTTCTGTTTCCATTTAACTGTAAGAACGCCTCTGAAGTCTCAAACCTGGGGATAAATTTAGCACATAAGTAAACAAATGCTAAGCACTAATTCTAGGGCATTCCATTGGCTAGCCTTGGTTTTGTCTATGAGATCACTGAGATCTGAGAACTGGATGAATGACAGTAGGTCTCCAATCTGGCCACTTACTATCCCCAGCGTGCCAATGGGCTCTTTTATGCTGCTTTATAGGATTCCTTATCTTTTATACTTTCAGTGGCTAGGACAGAACATTCTGAGCCTTTCCTGTTCTGTCTTGCCTGTTTAGAGGGTGCTTCTACCTTTCTTGTGTTGATTTGGGTTTGCTTTGTGCCAACAGAAAGCAATGAATGCAGTAAGGTTCTACACTAAAGCCTTGCTCACAGATCATGTGGTCTTTATTTTCCAGAATGCATACTCACAATAGCCAGCATTGTGCATAATGCTGCAAGAGCATTGCTCGCAAAGCACAATAGAAGTTTAGGGGGAGGGCAGGACTGGAGCAGTGGAGATAGCTACGGTTTTGGGTGTGACAGGGGCTGTGCCCCCTGCAGAATTCAGGGGCTAAAGGAGTTAGAATTCAGTGCCTACTCAAAGCTTTGTAGAATATATCATATCTGGGTAAACTCATATGAAGCTCCATTAATCTTGAATACTTAAAAAAAATAAAATAACAGAGAACTTTCCTCATGAGGCAGCGTGAGTCTCATGAAAAGACAGTGGGGTGAACAATGAAGCATAGGCTACATGCCCAGCGAGGTCATGGAACAACCTTGCCATTTTTATCTCTCTGGAAGCCAGTGTTTACTCATTTTTCAGAAAACAGAACACAATAGCTGGACTTCATAGATTTATGCAGGTAAAAGAACAAAGCTTTGGAATAGGATTGTTTTGTTATTTTCTAGTTACAGGTTATTCAAGGATTTTATTTTTCTTTACCTTTATAATCAAGATGATAATACTTATATTGATTCCTGTTAACTGCACAGAGAAGTGCCATTGGTATAATAGTAAGGGCTTGAAAAATGTTAGCTATGAGTATTATCGTCTTTCCATTATGAATGAGGAAATGGAAATTTAAAGCATTTAAGAAATGTTTTACTGTCTTGTGAGTAGTAGCTAGAAATGTTAGAATTAAATCTCAGATCAATCGGAAACTGTTCTCTCCAACACTAGGCAAACAGCTTTTTTTCTAGAATTCAACCAGAGCAACACAGGTGGTGCCCTTGCAACAGTCTGCTTGTCACCAGTAGATCCTGGGTATTTAAATGTCTCCCACTGATACTCCCTGCCCCATATTGGTCTCCTTGGGACTTTTATTTATCTTGTGCTCATCAAGTATAGAAAAATACATGATATTAATTAAAGCCATTATAAGTGCAGTTTAGAGGCATCAAGGTGGGAACAATTTATTTGTCAGCTAAAGGAAAAGCAGTTTGAACACTGGCACAGGCTTCCATGCATGGGTGATAGAATGGAAATTAATGATTACCTACTCCACAGTTCATTTACCCAAAAACCTCCAGGCAGTCATTTGGATCAAGTATATAGAAAATGTTAATCTGGCCTCTAATCTGATGGCAATGATTATTCATGAGGCACAAGAAAAGGGTAATTTTTGAAGTAAATTTCTATCTTTCTGGGCAATGGGGAAAATGTCATACGTTCGAGTGAGTTCAGAATTCAAGGGAGATTCATCAAAGAAAGAAAACCAGTTTCTCTCTTTTAATTAGTCTAACATCTACATGGACTCCAATTGCATTTTGTTGAAGCAGAGTGGTTTGGTAGAAAGAGTGTTGGGGTAGGTATGCAAACATCTAGATCTTAAAGTTGGTTCTCCAAATTGTGTGACTTTGCAGAAGTCATAATTACTCTGTGTGTTTGTTTCATCTTGCAGCAAATGAAGTAGCTGGACTTGATTGGAGGATTTTGAACTTTTTACTCACAGATCATGTGCATTTCAAGATTTTTGTTTATTAAGTAAATGATACTAACATGTATTTTTATTAGTCAGGCATAAATGAAACTGCTAATCTGGGCTTCTGGTCTTAGTGAAATAACCCCTATGATTAAATTGATTTTTCCTTCTTTTTCCTTTTTTTAATCATTCTGGGCAAGTGCAAAGCAATTATATGTTAATATAGTCCAAGAATCTTTATGGTATGTAAACAGAAGAATCCTTTTGCAGATTTACCAACTCTTCCTCCCAACTTACAGAGCTCCACAGGATATGACCTTGTAGTCCAAGTGCCTGACATTAACTTTTTGATTGTAGTGTCAGTGCCTGACATTAAGCTTTTGATTGCTAAGGCATCCATTTCAAGACATCCATCCTGAATAAATACATTGCCAGAAATATGACACAACCACTCACAAAACAACCAGATAAGGAACCAGGCAGCCCTGACCTTGAAGTTCCCCTTCTAGAAGGGTCTGTGTGGCCTAGATAACTAACCCCCCTTTTTTTCCCCTTTCCACACCCTAATTCCTGCTCTATGCTTTAAATTTGTCAATAAAAATAAGCCCACAAAACCTTAGACACCTTACCCTCAGACACAAATAAAGACAGAGCCTTATATAAGTTCTTTCTCCACCTGTGACTTTGCTACATGCTCTCCAGGACCTATGAATAAGTCTTGTTTCTCAGAATTCCCTGACGGTTTTTGCTGAAGTGTGCCTTGAAGTCATACTAAGAACCACAAGGGGTGGGGGTGCCTGGGTGGCTCAGTGGGTTAAAGCCTCTGCTTTCGGCTCAGGTCTTGATCCCAGGGTCCTGGGATCGAGCCCCACATCTCGCTCTCTGCTCAGCGGAGAGCCTGCTTCCCCCTCTCTCTCTGCCTGCCTCTCGGCCTGCTTGTGATCGCTCTCTGTCAAATAAATAAATAAAATCTTAAAAAAATAAATAAAAAAATTTTTAAAAAGAACCACAAGGGGTGGTCCTGCCCCAATTTTGACCCTGGTTGGGGGGGAATATCTTTGGGGCCTGGATATGTGGAATATGGGTCCAGTTGAATGCCTTAGGCATCCCAAGCAGGAGCATCACCATCAATAGCCTGGAACAGACCCAATAGGTATCTTTCTGTACCTCCCACATTATCTATTGCTGCTATCCCTTACCCAGGGACCTATATTCACCCTTGCTTCCTTTCAACTCTTTAGTCATTAAGTCCTTTCCTGTCCTAAGACTTCATTTACACTGTTCTCTCTGCTTAATTTGCTCTTCCTCTAGCTTTGGTTTAAATGTTACCTCCTCAATGTGGAGAAAAAGAACCCTTGTACACTGTTGGTGGAATGCAAACTGGTGCAGCCACTGTGGAAAACAGTATGGGGGGTTCTTCAAAAAATTAAAAATAGAACTACTATATGATCCAGCAATCCCATTACTGGGTATTTACCTAAAGAATATGAAAACAGTGATTCAAAAAGATATGTGCACCCCTATATTTATTGTGGCATTATTTACAAATTATGGAATCAGCCAAGTGTCTAGTGACAGATGAATGTCAAAGAAGATATGATAATATATATATACATATATACATATACATGTATGTATGTGCACATAGACACGTATGTGTATATATGTATATATGTATATTATATATGTATATGTGATATAAACATATATGTGTGATATATACAGAAGCACACATGAAATATTAGTCCTAAAAAGAATGAAATCTTATAATTTACAGCAACATGGATGGATCTAGAGAGTATAATGTTAAGTGAAATGAATCAGTTAGAAAAAAACCATACCATATGATTTCACTCCTATGTGGAATTTAAGAAACAAAACAAATGAGCGAAGAAAAAAAAGAAACAAACAAACAAAAAAACAGACTCTAAAATACAGAGGACATACTGGTGGTTGCCAGAGGGGAGGTGGGTGGGTGGAAGGGTGAAATAGATGATGGAGATAAAGAGGAGCACTTGATATGAGCACTGAGAAATGCATAGATTTGGTGGATCATTGTATCTTATACCTGAAGTTAGTATAACATTATATATTAATCATACTTGAATTAAAAATAAATAAATAATTAAAAAACTCCACCTCTTCCAAGAAGCCTCAATGATCATGTTCTCCAAGCTGACTTTCCCCCTAAATTCTAATGTTTAATCCAGCTTTTTGTCCTTTATTGTCTCTCTAATAGTTTAAATCTCTGGATTTTTCCATTAATGACTTATTTGTTGTCTGCTACATTTGCATGAAAAATCTTGAAAGCTAGCACCAATTTTTTGGAGTATTTTTGTGTGTTTGTTTTTGAATGTGTGTATCTGGTATGATACCTAGAATGGAAATGGCAATAATTATTTGTTGGATGGAGAAAGACTTAAATGTGAAAGTCTTAAGGTGCCAGGGTGGCTCAGTTGGTTAAGCATCAGATACTCAGTTTTGGCTTAGGTGATGATCTCAGAGTCATGGGATCAAGCCCCAAATTAGGCTTTGTGCTAGGTGTGGAGTCTGCTTAAGATTCTCTCTTACCCTCTCTCTCTGCCCCCACTCTCGCTTGCATGCATGCTCTCTCTCTCTCTTTCTGCCTCTCAGAAACAAACAAACAAACAAAAAACCCATATAAACCTCTCTAAAACAGAAAAATTAGTTGGGATATCTCCTCTAAGAACTTTGAAAATCTCCAAGAGGTTTTTTGGTTTTGGTTTAAGGATCAAAGTTTAATATTTCAAGGACACCCAAAATAAATTACTGATGAGGTTACAGAAGTTTCTGTTTATGCCACCACAACGAGAATAAGAAATTCTGAAAATTAAAGCAATGACATTTCTGGATACATAAAAACAGTATAATAAAGCATATCACAAAAAATAAAGGAATAAACAAGCAACAGGCTGATTGTCCTAATAAGAGAACAGAGATGCTCCTTCTGGAGTTCACAGTCCCAGAAAATAAAACTGCTCAGCCATGGACTTTGTTGGCCTTCTAGTCCATTGAAACTCAAATAATCTAAGACAGGGTTTTTGAACCTGCACATTAATGACATTCTGGGCCAGATAATTCATTGTTATTGAGGTTGCCTTATGCATTATAGGATGTTTAGCAGCATTTCTGACTTCTATTCACTAGATTACAATAAGAAACTTATTCAGATGGCCCCTGGAGGACACCATGGTCCCTGGTTGAGAATCACTGATCTAAGGTGACAAATCGAACCAAGCACATTGTAAGTTACATTGATGCTGAGACCATTTCTCTTTGCCTATCTTATGAATAGATTTCACTGACAACAATATTTATAATGATTGCTTTAGGAATGTCCCTTATTTTGCCATGCAGGTGAGGGACTTAATCAGGAAAGAATTTTAATAACAATAACAGAAACATTTTTTGACTGATGTAAGGAAAAGAGGACTTTATTAAGAAGCTGTTAGAATATTATAAAATTGTCAATTTTGGCTGGAAAATTACCAGGGAAGAAGGTAGCCCAAAACAAGGAAGGCTAAGCCACTAGAACCCCAGCCAAAGGCATGCTCACTATGAGTTTGACCTGGCACTATGGCCATTGTCCACGAATGCTCCACATCCCTGTTTAGTCACTTCTGTGGTCATCTTCTATACTGCTGTCCTTGCATACAGACATTTCTACCACTACTGCCCCCAGAATGCAATCACTGAGGATCCTGCTTCTCTGTATTCCTTTTTCCCAGTTCAGAATGAGTGTTGTATGCATCTGATTAGTTGAGATCTGTGCCAAGTCCTGAGATGCAAGAGAGGCTAGAAAAGTGTGATCTGGACTTTAGGCTTCTAAGGTGGGAGGCAGTTTCTGTTTTTCACCAGGCCCATATGGTGGGAAACTCACTAAGTATAAGAAAAGGGTTTAGATTCCTGAAGGCTCCAAAATAAATCATATGCACTAATTAGGAGATAAAATTTGGCAATGATCAAAAATGTTCACAATGGAATGGAGCCAGTAGTAGATCCCTCTCATGTATCAAAGGACTGTTGATGTGATGTGGTATATTTATCCCTTTCCAAGAGGCACTTGGTAGTCTTTTCATCTGAAAGTAACATTCCACAAACTGAGCGTCACTGTCCCCCCTTTCCTTCCCTTGGCTATGTCTGGGCAGACTGGGTGAGATATTGGGTACAATGATTCTGTGAATATCTAGTAAGCCCTGCAAGGCCTATTTCCTTTATCCTATCCCCCAAGGCATATTGAGATAGCTCATGAACTTGGAAAGGCACATGAAGTTCCAGCTGCCAATGTGCAGCAATGTTTGCTCGGTCTCCAATTTGACCTCATTGCATTTCAATGTGTAAACTTGCCCTCAGTGGGCCAGGCTGCATGACAAATAGGCAGCACCTTCATGGATAATTCAAGCTCCAGTAGTTTCTCAGCTCAGATGGAACAGTACCGGCTTTGCTAGAGTGGAAAATAGATTATAAACTGCAAACACATTTATTCTACAAATGTTTGCTGTACTTAGAGAAAGCAGTTTTCCATAATTTTCTTCATTTCCTTCTAAAGTCAAATTGGCTCTCTTTGAACATTTCCTAGTAAAATAGCTCCAGTGAATGTTAGGGCTAGAGATGATGGCATATCTGTGCTTTGTCTGTATGAACAGAGTGGGGACCTTTTTCCGTGCCTCATTCTTCATTTGGAATATGCTAAACACAGTTTTATTCAGAATTAGCTAGGTTGTGCTGGGGATAACAATTAACCCCTGAATCTAAGTCACTCAACACTGCAAAAGGTTACTGAAATATATATATATATATATATATATATATATATATATATATATATATATTTGTGTTCCAAGATTCATTGTTTATGCACCATACCCAGTGCTCCATGCAATATGTGCCCTCCTTAATATCCACCACCAGGCTCACCCATCTCCCCATCCCTCTTCCTTCCAAAAACCTCAGTTTATTTCTCAGAGTCCAGTCTCTCATGGTTCATCTCCCCCTCCAATTTCCCCAATTTCACTTTTCCTTTCCTTCTCCTAATGTCCCCCATGTTATTCCTTATGCTCCATGAATAAGTGAAACCATATGATAATTGACTTTCTCTGCTTGACTTGTTTCACTCAGGATAATCTCCTCCAGTCCCATCCATGTTGATACAAAAGTTGGGTATTCATCCTTTCTGATGGAGGTATAATATTCCATTGATTATATGGACTATATTTTCTTTATCCATTCATCTGTTGAAGGGCATCTTCGCTCTTTCCACAGTTTGGCAATTGTGAACATTGCTACTATGAACACTAGGGTACATATGGCCCTACTTTTCACTACATTTGTATCTTTGCGGTAAAGCAAAAATGAACTTTTGGGACTTAATCAAGATCAAAAGCTTCTTCACAGCAAAGGAAACAGTCAACAAAACAAAGAGGCAACAGAAGGAATGGAAGAAGATATTCACAAATGACACTTCAAACAAAGGGCTGATATCCAAGATATATAAAGAACTCAACACTCAAAAAACAAATAATCACATTAAAAATGGGCAGAAGACATGAACAGGTACTTCTCCAAAGAAGAAACATGAAAAGATGTTCATCATCATTAGCCACCAAGGAGATTCAAATCAAAACCACATTGAGATTCCACCTTACACCAGTTAGAAAAGCCAAAATTAACAAGACAAGAAACAACAAGTGCTGGAGAGACTGTGAAGAAAGGGGAGCCTTTTTACACTGTTGGTGGGAATGCAAATTGGTGCAGTCACTTTGGAAAACAGTGTGGAAATTCCTTAAGAAATTAAAAAAAGTTTACTTCTTACTCACCTGACATGTTCAACATGTTTTGCCAAGGGGTTTTGCATTATACCATTCAAAATCACAAATATCTAGATGGGCATGGGCACTAGATAGGCATGGAGGAGCTTAATTCAAATTAAGCAGAGATATAGAGGCGAGGAGGAGGCGAGGCCTGATGTAGTACAAGGATGAGGAAGGGTTAGCTATGATTTGCCTAACTTCCCTTCAATGAAGTACCAAATCAAGAAAGAATAGGGTGTGTGCAGAGCAACATGAAATTAGAGACACAGAGGGGAAAGGAGTCAAATTTTGGAAAATCCAAGACATCTCATAGTGTTTTGACCTTATCTTGTGTACTATGGGGAGTCTTCGAAGGAGTTTAAATGAAAGTATGAAATGGTCAGATGGTTGCTTCTGAAAAAGTCAGTTTGTCAGTATTGTGTTGAGCGGATTTAGCTGGCAAGGAGGTTCATAGATTTTCATAATCCAGGATGGAGAAACAAGTAATAAAACTAGTAATATTGGATAGGAGAGGGCAGGTGCAAGAAATATTTAGAAGTATAAAGGTACGACTTATTTAGTGGTTGATGAAAGAGAGAGGGATAAAGGGAAAGGAATAAGACTCCTTCATTTTTAGGTGGATCATTGTATGGACAATGACCCTGACATATGGAGTATCTTGAGGAATAATGAAATAGATTAGGACTGGTCAAGTTTGAGATGCCAGGAGACATTTTGACAATAATACTGAGCTGGCCCCAAATTTTATAACTCAAGGAAGAAGTCTAGGATTACTATATACTTTGGAAGGTACCAGCAGATGGGTGGGAGTAGAAGTTTCTAAAGTGGATAAGTTACTCTTCTAGGAATATGAATACTGAGAGGATTGGTAGCCCAAGGACAAAACTTCAGGGAGCACTTCCACTTGTGGGGTGCAAAGTGGAATATGAAGGAGGCAATTACATAAACTGAAAGGGACCCATCACAAAAGTAGGAAAAAAACTAAGAATTTAATAGATCAAGGACATCAGGGGATTAGATTATCTAAAGAACATGGGTCATCCATTGCTATGAAATGTAATAGAATAAGCCATGAAAGTAAAGTCAGAAATGTACCCATCACATTTATTTATTTATTTATTTATTTATTTATTTATTTATGTGTCATTTTAGTTTGAGAGGTAGAATTTAATGATTCAGGAGTTGCATATAACAGTGCTCATTACATCAAGTTCCCTCCTTAATGCCCATTACCCAGTTACCCCATTCCCCCAACCCACCTCCCCTCCAGCTACCCTCAGTTTGTTTCCTATAGTTAACAGTCTCTTATGGTTTGTCTCCCTCTCTGATTTTGTCTTATTTTCTTTTTCCTCCCTTATGATCCTCTCTCTTGTTTCTTAAACTCTGCATATGAGTGAAATCATATGATTATTGTCTTTCTCTGACAGGCTTATTTTGCTTAGCAATGTGCCCTCTAGTTCTAGCCACATCATTGCAACTAGTAAGGTTTCATTGTTGGCTTTTTTTGATGGCTGAGTAATATTCCATTGTATATGTACACCATGTCTTCTGTAAAACTGTATGGAGATTTCTCAAAAAGTTAAAAACAGGGTTACCCTATGACCCAGCAATTTCACCACTAGGTATTTATCCAAAAGATACAAACAATGATCTGAAGGTTTACCTGAGCCCCAACGGTTATGCCAGCAATGTCCACAATAGCCAAAATATGGAAAAAACCTAGATATCTGTTGAGAGATGAATGGATAAAGATGTGGTATCCATTACATTTCTTAATGATAATGTAATTGATCCTTTTAATCTGCATCAATGACAGTGAGTCATCAGATATTTACTTATTTGTTTTCAATCACCAAATATTTATGAATCAGGTACCATGTATCAGGCTCTGGGCTTAGTAATGAGAATCAAGGTGAATAAAAAATATGTAGTCAGGTCCTTATAGAATTTGAAATTGAATGTGAGATATAGAAAATAAATGGTCCCACATAACAATATATCATCAAATATTGTTAAGCATTATAAAAGACTAATATTTAGAAATAAGTTGGAAGTGAGTATGTATTATTCTTCTAAGACTGTGATGAAGGTTAAATGCAGAGATTGAACTGTACGCATATACAGGGTGCAATCTGATTGTCAAGGAAGGGTTTTAGGATGAAAAAGATCTGAATGAGTTTATAAACTAAAAAAACAAAAATACACGTGAATAAAAACTTAGGAAACAGAGGCAATAATTAACAGATCAAAGTCTAAAAGAAACAAAGGAACTCAATGCTTCCTATAAAAGATTTGGCTCTATTTAAGAGGATAGCTGCCCTCTGAAAGGATAAAGAAAAACTGAAAAGGAGAATGCAAAATTGTCTGGTGGGGCTAATATTCTCCATGACATAGGAATCAAGTCTATCTGACGAGGGCAGGGCAGGCAGCATTTAAGTAGAAAGAGAGTTTGGGAAAAAACAAAAAATGAGCTACTATTTAAAACCAAAGAGCCTGTTTGTTTTTCAAAAGAAACACAGTTTGCTGATGCATTTAAGCTGAACTTAATGACCTCTGATTCAGAGACAAGGTTATGTGTTCTTCACACTTGGGTCCATAACAAAGCAACATATGCCAGTATCACTTATAGTTGAGTTGTGGACCATGTGACTAAGTTTCTGGAAATGGAAAGTGGACAGTAGTAATGTAAATTACTGCCAGCCTTGGGAACTATGCTACATGACTCTTCAGCCCTTGGAGAACACCAAGTTCCAGATGTTGGGTTCCTGAATCATCATCAGGAACTCCAAGAAGAGCCTCCAAGAAGAGACACAGTTATTCAGTTGCACTATGATGTGAATGAGAAACAACTTCTTTTTGGCTTAAATTACTGAGGTTTACTAGTGTATTTGTTATTGTCACATAATCTAAATTGTCTTAATATAACCACTGCTAAGATGCTGTATTAATTTACTGATAGTATTTTCATCCAACAATTATTATAATTATAGTATTATTATTATTTGCTTTACAGTTGTCAATTCTATTTTTTTTTCAAAGATTAATTTATTTATTTGAGAGAGAGAAAGAGAGCAAGGAAGGAGAGGGGCAGAGAGAAAGGAAGAAGGGAAGCAGACTCCCTCCTTAGCACAGAGCCTGGGGGGAGCTCCATCTCAAGACCCTGAGATCATAACCTGAGCTGAAATCAAGAGTCAGACATTTAACTGACTGAGCCACCCAGGTGCCCCATATTGCTGTTTTTGTTTGTTTGTTTGTTTTTTAAATCAGGGAAGTATTTAACATGAAACTGTGGTGCTTATTACTTATATTTCTTAATATTTATTTTAGAAAACAATGGATAAACGTCAGATGCATAGGGTTTGGGCAGACAAAGACAACACTTCTTAAAAGCACAATTTGCCCTATTGATAAGCTCCTACCCTTCGCTACTTGGACCCATTTCCCAACGGATTTATTTTCCAAGAGCAAATTGCTCCTTTCTATGTGTCCATCAGTACATGGGTTTCCTCAAAGAGGCAGATAATGATTGGCAAAGACAACAAAAGAAAATAATTTTACTTCTTGCAACAGATAATAATAATTCTTGATTGTCTATGATGAATAGAATATGTATTATGAGGCCTTTCAGAATCCAAGAGTCCAAGGTGATAGGACTTAGAGGCTATCTACTCTAGCTCTAGCTTTCTTTACACACAAGGGCTTTCCCTACTTTGTTCTCTTCCCAGCATGAAATCCTCAAGATTGCTTGTCTTCCCTTTCACCACACCTGGAAATTCTGCTGTCCTCAGTGCAGATAAAAGCACACTGCTAGGCATAGAACATGCAGGTTAGTGCTCAAGCAAATAAGTATTTGAAACCCTTTTCTGAAATTTTTCCTCTGTGATTTTGAAGACATTCCTAAACATATTAGTTTTATAAAATTTGTAACCTTGGGAAATGTTTTAACCTTTTTAAGTCTCATTTCCTCATCTATGGAATGAATTTTCTCATTCTCATTCCCAATGGGAGTAAAAATTATGTAAATATTATTTGTAACAGACTTTGTGTACATTTTGACAATAGTCCTAAAGATTACTTATAATTACCAAATGTTATTTATCATATGTGAATGCCTAATATACGATGAGGATTTTTTGGATCTGTTTTAGGAGATTGTCTCTAATCTCTTAAAGAGTGCTCTCAAATAAAACTTTTTGTGTTGCTGAAAGTGTTCTACATCTGTATAGTTCAATAGGATAGCTCCCAACATGTTCATGACTAGCGAGCACTTCAAATGTGGCTCGCACAACTGAAGAATTAATTTTTAATGTTATTTAATTTCAAATAACTTAAATTTCAATAACTATACATGGTTAGTGGTGACTATATTGGCCAACACAGCCTCAGAGTGACAATCAAAACAGATGTACTCTTCCTTCTACAAAATAGAAAACAGTGTCAGAAATGTAAGGTAAGTTGTTTAGGGTAATTCAGCTAGCAAATAAATGAGCTGAGATATGAACCTACCCATTCTTTATCCATACTTTTGTCTCTTCACCTTATTGCTTCTGAGAACATTAACATTTATGAATACCTCAGTTTCCTCATGTGTATTTATTTTAGGTAGCTTCACTTCCCTGAGACCATAACCATCGACTCAAGTAAAAGATTTGAGAAGTAACTTAGTTCAGTTTATTTCCATCTAACTCAGAAATATTTTCTTTATTTTCCCACAGGTGATCTTCTAGCCTCTTTCCAAATTCCACCAGTGCAGGTAACTTGTGACTTCATAGCATCACATGTGGGGTTATTAACGTGCTGCCTTATCATGGATTCAACTGCAAGATAAATGGCCAAGATCAGATGAAGCTACTAAGACTGTGCCTTCTCAGTTCATCAGCATCTCTGAACAGCAGCCAAATGCATGTGTGAGCCTGTTAAGGAGGTTACAATGGAGAAGAAGTGATGAGTATAGGGAGGTTCAGATCCACCAGCAGCCAATCCAGGAAACTTACGATGATGGTGTGTGCTGATCTGAGGACATTTTGTTATAGCAGAACTTGCTCACTCCTATGAATGTGTTCCTGTTATGATTAACATACCTGCCAGAAAAGAAAGTCACCGGCTAATTCAAGTAACGAGTGAGGGAGTAATTAGAGAAAGAGATTAAGGCTGGAAAAATAGTTGTGCAGTTGTTCAGAAAGAGAACCAGAACATTCTGCTTTACTAACAAACATACTACTCCCTCTTAATTTGGAGGGTGCAGCTTCCATCATGTCTCTACAAGAGACAACCTGGGGAGATACAATGTTTCAGAAGAAAGGGTTCAACACCAGAGTCAGAAAATGCAGCTCTGCCTAACACTTCTAGATTCCCATGTTCAGCCCTCTCTTCATAATAGCAGTTTCAAACTTCACTGATTCTTTTCAAGTTTTGGAATTTTGTCATCTTACCCCACAACACTTAACAGATGCTATTTTGTCTACAACAAAAAGAGATTTGAAACTCTTGAAGCTACTAGAAGTTTTTCTAGTATTTCTCACTGAATATACAAACCCATGCTCTGAATCTTTCCTTCTTGCTTCCTGTTAAAATGGTGATACTTACCTTTTTCTTCACAAGGGTAATTCCTCCTGCCTTCTCAGGGTCCTCACTGTGCTGATTTGACATCCTCTCCCTCGTTAATTTCAGTATTTCACCCTTTGTAGACACGTTCTATCACACTCTGAACCTGCTCAGGTCTTTCTCATTTGAAAAATCCACCCACACCCATATCCACACAAGCCCTGCCACCTTAAAACTTTCAACCACCCATCTCTTTCCAGCTTATAATTCTGCTGCTCCTCACCATCACATTAATCTTCTCAAAGGCACTGCACAAACTGGCTGCTTCTATATACTTATTTCATACTCCTTCTTCAACTCAATACAATTTGGATTTAATAACACCACTCTATTAGAACTATTCTCATCATCATCACCAAACACACCAGTACATTCTTAATCAAAAGGGCACTTTTGGTCCTTTTCTGAATGAACCCCATTTATATGCCCTATTTACTACCTTTTCTTCTAGGAAATGCTCCCCTCTGTGAACTTACACACTCTACTTTGTTTTCCTGGCTGTTCTCTGGTATTCTCTATGAGGTTCTACTTGTCTAAATAGACCTAATATCAGGACATAGGTCTTGGTACAGTCTGCTGTATAAGAGCAGGGACTCTATCCTACAAGCTTCCCCACTACCCACATATCTTTTTTTTTTTTTTTTTCTTTTAAGTAGGCTCCACAATGTGGGACCTGAACTCATGACCCTGAGATCAAGACCTGGGCTGAAATCAAGAATCAGATGCTTAACTGAGCCATTCAGACACTCCTATACATCCTATTCTTAAGGCTTCAATTTACTCTCCCAAGCTTTGTATGTCAGCATCTTTGCCTATCTAGATCCATTCCAGTCCCTACTGAGTTCTACATCCATAAATCAAATTATTAGTAGACATCTCTTACTTTAAAAGTTCAAGTGTCCAAAAGGAAACATCATCTTTTGAGCCATCAAAACAAACAAACAAACAAACAAACAAACAAAACCCCACACCTCACTTTCCATATATTTTCCCAATTTGAAGTTTGGGAAACATTTTGACCTTTACTTCCTTTCTTATCTCTACATTCAATCAGTCACCAAATTTTCTTGATTCTACCTCTTAAGAACTTCATAAACCTCTCCATTCTCAGTTTCCACCTTAGTCTAGACTACTACCATCATTCTTCATCTAGACTATTGCAACCATCTATCAACTTTTCTTTGTTTTCTTTATTCTCTCTTGGAAGAGTCCAGTCTTCCCTCCACATTGTTTTTTTTTTTTTTTTTTTTTTTTTTTTTTTGTAATGATTTTTAAAGAAAAATTGAGCATGCCATTCTTTCCATAAAATACTTCAGCAACTTCCTATTGACTTACTGTTGACCAGTCTTACCTGAAATCTATCCTCTATCTTTCATGACAGCTTTGTCTCTTTTCTCCTACAAGTACTCTAACTTCTAGGCACCAAATATCTTTAATTTTGTCTATCACAGGTTGACTCTAATTTCTTAAACTCCGGTCACTAATAAGAAAAGACCTTGGAGGGGGAGATGAACTATGAGAGACTGTGGACTCTGAAAAACAAACTGAGGGTTTTGGAGGGGAGGAGGATGGGAGGTTGGGTGAGCCTGGTGGTGGGTATTATGGAGGGCACAAATAGTATGGAAAAAACAACAGCAATAGCAACACTACTCTTAATGCTTGTTTCAGCGAGAGTATCACAGAACTCAATAATGATAGGCTCCTACTTGAGGAGGAAGCCTACCAATTTGTACCACTCCCCTTTATTCCATTGATGCATATTTGATGAGATCAGGTATTCCTTTTCTGCAATCAAAGACAAAAAGAACTCAGAGTCTGGTGCTCTAGCAGTGAAGTGACAAAGAGATGTCCTTGACCCTGGCAGCACTTAGTTCCTCTGAGGTAATTTCATAGCATTGGCAGAAAAAGAAGGCTATATTTCAAAATGGCACCTAGCCACTTACTCACTGGACAAATTAAACTAAACATGGAGACTTCAAATGTTAGCTGGAAAAGAGAAAGTAATGATGCTAGTTACTGGCTGGGTTTCAGGCAGGAGGTTAAAAATCTGGCTTTGGCTATTGATATTAACATAGGTAATATTGTTTGGCATAGAAAAGAGGAACTATACATAACTAAAGGAAAGAAGTGACTAGGCAACAAATGTGTCTTTGACACTTGTCTCCTCGCTGAAATATTCTCTTATCTCCTGAATCATTTCCATGATAATCAAGGCAGTGTGAATGTACAGCAGAATTCAAATTTTGTCACTACGTCATACTGTTCCCTATCAGGTTAGGGTCTTAATGAGTTCTTTGTTTCCTTGTTAAGTATCTCCTATAATTGATCTTGGCAGGAAAATGCCACCAGAAGAGCTCAAAAACCAGACTAGGTACAATAAATTTAAAGCCAGTTTAGATGAACAAGCTTTATAAAAAACAAGGTTCTTTTATTCCATAATCTGTGCCTTCTGGAAATCTGCAACCACTTTAAGCAGACATAACTAACACACAAGATGTAGCTGAAGAATGATGTGCAGGAAAATCTTCTCTTGAGCCTAGATAACTTATGATTCAAGGATGTTCAGACATGTAATAGTAACTGGGGGATGCACTTGCAGGAATTATTTGTATTTGAAGCAAGGGGTTTGAGCCTGTATTTTTTTTTTTTTTTTTTTTTTAAAGATTTTTTTTATTTTTATTTATTTGACAGAACACAAGTAGGCAGAGAGGCAGGCAGAGAGAGAGGAGGAAGCAGGCTCCCTGCTGAGCAGAGAGCCCGATGCGGGACTCGATCCCAGGACCCTGAGCCTGTATTTGAAGGAAGGGGCCTGAAGACAGAGTGAGAATGGCAAATATGGTAGATGTCTTTGCCTTACACCAATCCCATGAGCTCCTCCCTGAGATCTCTGTAAAGGCAGTATCGTACAGTGGTTATAAATGGGGGTTCTGTAGTCAGCTTGCCTGGGTACCAAATTAGGTACACAGTCATTGGCTGGTTGGGAGTTCTGGAACAAATAGTTTATACCTTCTGAGTTTTATTCCTTTTCCATTAAATAGAGATAACATATCATAGGAACACTTTGAGGCTGAAACAAAATCTTCCATGTTTAGAATGTAGCACAGAACTTACAATAGTGTATGCACATACTGCACATTAACAGTTAACATTAAGGATTATGGAGAGAGCTCAAAAAGCACAAAACGAAGTGGTTCCTAAGAGGATCTCTAAGAGGCAGAGGGATGGTGGTGACTGCTTCAGTACTAAAGTGTGACATTGTGTGAGAGAAGGATTTTCAACACCTACTTCTGGGAACATAGCTCAATTCTTCTATCACAGGGGGAGACATCATCAGAAATCCAGGAGAAGCCTCTACCCATGGGTAGACTTTGGTGTTCTCTCAGGGAGCCCTGTCCACACTGGCAGGGATGAGCACTCTGAACTATTTGTGGGCAAATAACACTACTAAGGGGTAGGGGATAGGGATGCAGATCCATGTGAGCATTTTCTCTTGATTCCTTGGTGGATTTGGGTGTCATTACCAATCCTGGGCAAGCCATTGTGGTGAGAATCAAAGGAATTTGATTAAGTGACTCAATTTATCCCCATAAGTGAGAGGTTTCAAAGATAAAAACCAGAAAACAGGTGGTACATGATTTAGCATGTTGCAATGCTCTCTCTACCAGATGATCCAGTGTCTCCAGATGAGATTTCTGAATTAGATATCTACTTATTCTCTTGCTTCAAAACCTCCATAATTCAACACAAATTCTTCTCAATCTAGCCCCAACCCTGACTTCACAGCTTTATACTGTAACACACCCCCTCCCGCTAAAAATTTATGAAGTAGCCACATGTATCCACAATGCAATTCTGGGGAACTGTCTTGTGCTTATGCATTTCTCTCAAAGGTCTTTGCATATGCTATGTTCTCTTTTGGGTGTACTTAGTCTCTCTCCATGCTTTAGGTTGCAATGCAGGAAAGACCCAACACAGGAGTGAATTCTTTCTGCCAGCAACCTTGATCACTCCGATGCATCTGGATCTGGAGCTGTCCACCTTATCCCCATGCATTACATGTACAAACGATGTAACTACTTGGAAGCTATCTCCTTGTGAACAAGTTATTTGCAGGCTTGAGCTCTGTCTCAGGGATGTTGCATCTGTTATTTCTTCTACTAAAATGGCATTACTCCAGATGTTTCATATGGTTGCTTCCTTCTCACAATGCCACTATTAGATCAGTTGTTAACTTTTATAGAGAAGTCTTTTACAATTTAAAATAAAGTAGACCTGCCCCACACCCAGTTATGTCCAGGTATTCTCTACCACTCTCTCTTACACTACCTTATTTTACACCAGTATCTGATATCATCTCATTTATTTGGTACCAATTTATTTTCTTTCTGCCACCAGAAAGTGTCTTGAGGGTAGTGATCATCAGGTTTATTTATTACCGCACCTCCAGCACCTTAACAATGTGTAATGCACAGTAACTGCTCAATAAACATTTGTTGACTGTCATCCCCACTTAGACAGTGATTTTTTAGGACAGAGGCTGTGCTTCTGCATACTGACCACCTAATACAAGTTTTGTTACATGTTAGGTGCTAAAATATATATTGATCAAATGCATGACATTTTTAATTAGCCTATCAAGAACTGGTTGTGCATTGGGAGGTCAACAAGGCAAGCAATTCTGTGGAATGTTAATTATTGGGGAGGGTGTCTAGTAGAGACTGGCCAGAAGAAAACAAGGAATTGATTAAGATACCAAAGAAAAGAAACGTGGTGCCTGCACAAAGTACATGCTCAACATATGTTCATAACATTGACTTAACAAAATGAGTTTTATACTTCAACACTAATTCACTTTTTAAAAAAATACCATTTGAAACCTGTCATAGAATCACCTGCTGCTTCATTCAAGTAGGGGGTGAGTTGTTCTGTGACAGGTGTCCGACAACATGCTAATAGCCAAATCTATTCAATGCACAATGTTGACTTTCAGTAATGCTTTCTTTTTCTTCCTCACCCCACCCCCACTTCATAAAAAGAATGTCACTCTCCTGAGAGCATCACAATGGCAGTCCACAAATGAACCTCTTCCTTTGAGAGAGACTAACTGTAGGGGAAAAGATAATTACTTAGTTCCTTTATCTCCAAATTATTTGTAATAAAATCTGAAATCACACCACAAGGTCTTTCATGAGGATGTCATAAATTAAGATGCATCGGCGTATCTGGTGCATCTGTTCCAATCTCTGGCCCTTTGTCTTCTGCAAAGTGCACACCAACCTCAATACCCAGCAGACAGCATTTACGCAAATGATGTCGTGGTCTATAGCATTAATATTCAGTGATTGTCTGTCATAGACACCTTACTGTACATCTGTTATGCAAATGTATGTTAATTCCGACTCCCTGACAGCTGCCTAGCTTCCCTCCCTAAAATGATCTTTTCCATTTTGAAGTTTGCAATCTGTTCCCAAAAATGTTAATCCAACAATTAGCTGAAATTGCTAAACAGAAATTGTACATGTTCAGTCTAAAATAGAAGGTAGCATTTTAAAATAGATGGTGAACCTTCTTCCCACGTAGTTTATTTTATATGTGCTTCCACACAGTGTAAACATTGATCTCTGTGCAGTTTGGCTTGGGGCAAGTTATGGGTTTACCTACCCCAATCATAGGAGTTTGACAAGAAAGATTGGTATCATCATTACTGTCATTCAAAGCACTTTGTCCTCAAAGATGCTTTCAGTGATGTGCAGTGTTTTTCTCTATGTCTGAAACTTCTTCATTTTCCCCAACAAAATGATTAATATTAAGCACTTGGATATTAATAAGTGACAACACAAAAACATAAACACAAAAACATGATTGAGAAAAGAGATCTAAGAGAAAATCCCATGGGATACAAAATACTGTAGACAATCTCTTTCTATACATGTTGGATGAATGTTAAATAGAAGATACTTCCCTGTTTACTATCTTTATTCATTCTTAGGAAGAGGTGAAGGGCTTTGGAACAATAATAAAAATATCCATTAAGACCTCAAAAGGGGCGGGGCGCCTGGGTGGCTCAGTGGGTTAAGCCTCTACCTTCTGCTCAGGTCATGATCCCAGGGGCCTGGAATCGAGTCCCGCATAGGGCTCTCTGCTAAGCAGGGAGCCTGCTTCTCCTCATCTCTCTCTCTGTCTGTCTCTCTGCCTATTTGTAATCTCTCTCTCTGTCAAATAAATAAATAAAATCTTTAATAAAAAAAAAAAGACCTCAAAAGGGATTATGGCACTTACGAGGATGAAACAAGATAATTTGCACTAAATATTAAGTGAACACTAAGATCAAGTAAGAACTTGTATGTGCTAGTCACCACACAGGTCATGTGAGTGGACATTCAACAACATACTGAAGAGATGGAGATCATTATACAGCGCATTTTCATAATGAGGATCAGAGCAAGGAGTGACGTCTGCACGTCCATAAAGTTTTCATGACCCTCATCCAGTATTCTTTTCCAGGTCTTTATTATGAGGAAGAACATCGGCAAAATGGAGAACTACAGAATGTGTTTGGTGAAGCAGAATTCACAGGCTTCTGCTTGAATGGGACTATTTCTGACTCTGTTCCAAATGGATATCTGATGCTTGGCCTTCTGGAAAATCCAAAGCTTGACTAAGGAAAATGAATTTGAGTTGGCTCTGCTCCAGAGATCCTGAGGACAAATTTCTTCAAGGATATTTATAGATGGGGTTCATCTCTCACCATAGGGGTCCATTTCTAAGATGATGTTGCTAACCCAGGTGAGTTCCAGGGCTCTATTCTAGTCTAAAACTTTTTATTTGCATTTTTATGCATTAGTAATGAGCAGTGAGTGAATAAAATATATTAAGGATATCTTGGCTATATGACACACCTTCACTGATTTTCAGTGACACTATCTTTAAGATGGATATGATAAGACACTCGTTAGTTCCAACAGTAGTATAATATAATACAAGTATTGTATACTTATATTATGTATACAATTATAAATTATAAAAATATTAATTATAAAAATATATGATTATAATATATTAAGTATATATTTCATCTAAATGTTACATAAATGTTTTATTTCCACATTCTAATAAACTTGATATTCAAGTCTATAATCAGCAGTTATAGCTTCTTATTTAAATGCCATCATTTGAGTAGGATAGGGTAGCAAAATCTCACAAATTATTCTGAAGGACCAAAGGCTGCTTAATGCAACTTTATCTAAATTGAATTTTTTTGAACTAACGTATATAGATAACTCACTATAAGGCACATCCAATTAAGTTCTAGTATCATATATATATGGAAACAGACACATAAAGAAGTTAAATATTTTGTCCAGGTTTGTTTGGCTTGTAAGCAGGATAGCTGAGATTTGACTCTAGACCAAATCTCTTCCTTCCTTTTTATGTTGTCATCCTACATGTTATCAATTTTCTTTCAAAGAAAAAAATTATACTAAGTTACCAAGTGTATCTTCCAAATATTGGGTGGTATGATATTTTGTGTGTGTGTTTATTATCTTGACCCAGTTTGGAGGTCCTGGCTGGAAGCTGATTATTTGTTCCTAGGTGTCCATTTCAAAACCCATCCTCTTCATTTATCAAGATCTCATACTTCAGGCCTGCCTTAATTGCCCCAAGGCCATATACCAGACTACCAAGGGCAGCCCTAAGTCCCCAGAGTCTGCTGAAATTACTTACATTATGTCTTGCCTTGCTCATTCCTTCCTGCAGGGACCAGGATACATGTGTTTGCTCACAGTCCCTCTGTCTCATGACTGACCCTGATGCTTCCCCATGTGACCCTTCATTCTGTGCTGTTTTCTCACCCAGGCATGATGAATATAATGAAACTAAAAACTTCTTTTTGATTTCTCTCTCTTCATGTACATCTAACTTCACCATATGTCACTTAAGGTTAAAATGGGTGGTGGGAGGTTTAGGGATAACAGTCACTGTTAATAACTATAAAGTAAATAACTTTACTCACTGGAACTCAGTCAGAATCTCTGAGAAATAGCCACATGAAATAGCCCCATGCCCAGTGAAGAATACCCTCCCCCAAATTTATTTCGTTTATCTGTAAAATCATGGCAATAATTTCATCTCAGAAGAATTGGTGTGAGATTTCAGTGAAAGAACACATGCTACAAAAGCTGGACAGTATGCTTGGGTCATATGAGGTGCTCAAAAAGCATGTCCAAAGAAAGGAAGAGGGGCACATATCTTGTCTTAAAAATTACAATTACATACATATGTATGTAATTACATAGGTAATTACATATGTAATTATGTACATATTATGTAACTATGTACATGTGAATATTTTATTAGGTAATTATTTAATTATATACATGCATATATGTAATTACATACATATGTATGTAATTCTAATTTTATATATAATATATAATATATATTTTATATACACACACACACACACACACATACACACACATTTCTGCTTTGTACTTTACAAAGAACTTTCCAAGTTATTGATCTTATTTGTTCCACCAAACTCCTTGCTGAAGCAAGAACTGCTCCACTGAAGTCCATTTTTACACATAGGGAAGCTGAGGCATAAGATAATTGATTATATTGTCTAAGATCTGTTTCTGGAAAAACAACAACAAAAGACCTCATATTTGCTCAATAAAAAGAGTAGAGGTCATCTAAGTCATGATGCCTCCTTGGTGAAGGAGGGGCTGTTTGGTAGACACAACATTACAGGGGTCAAACCAATAGGGCCAAGATCATGGTTCTGCATTTCTATTAGAAATTGATGTCTCCTCCTTTCCCTTTTGCACCAATTCACAACACTGAAATAATTTTACTTATCATTTGTATCTAGTTATTCTGTTTTGACCTGAAAAAGTTATTTCTTAAGTCATATATTCTCTGATCTTCCCTTCATCAGATGACACATAAAATGTGTATCATTGCTATTTTATTTCATGATTCAAGGCTCCATATATAATGGAAGGTAGAATGTAGACTGGAGGTGGAATTTATGCCCTTATACCTCATCTTTAGTAGATAGAAATGTCAGGGCCCCAAGTGAGGCCACAGAGATCTGCCTTTCTAAAGAGAGAAATTCTAAATCAATTTACTACCAGCAAGGATGAAGACCACATGCAGATATTGATATTTAAGTCTCACTAGTAAAACATGATTCACTAAATGTCCCACATTGACAAATTAGCACCTTCACATCACTCTGAAGACACTTTTAATGGAAGAATGTGGAGAGATAAAAGCATGGGGAGAAGGGCAGAACTTCCCTCTAGAAGAGATGCAGGGAAGTTCTCTGTTTCCTAAATTCACAAAAAGCTTCTAAGGCGGAAAGAGTGGAATTGTTATGTTAGGCCTGTTTTAATTTATAGGTGAAGAAAATTTAGACTCAGAGCAATTTTGTGACTCATCTAGAAAATTCCTGTTGGAAAGAGTCACAGCCAAGCCTCAAAGCCAGTTTTTCTGACTCCTGCTTCCCAGATTCTTTCCACATCCCCAGATGGTGTCTGTGGGTTGGGCTCTCACTTTTAATCTTCACTGGCCCTGGATGATGGATGAGGATTTACTCTGGACATCTGGGCCCAGGCAGAGGTGCAGGTGCCAGACACACTGTGGGTCTTCAAGCCCCTCTTGCTTCAGTTTAATGGACCCTCCAATGCACTGCCTACAATGGAATTAGGATTTATTGAAGAAACAAAGAATAAAGTTTATGTTTTCTGTGAAGGAGCTCTCAGAGGGTAAGATCCCTCTGCACCCAGCTGATCTGAATGGCATTCTGGAGTCCTTGAAGTGAGAGAGCACCTGGAAAATGAATGGAAGGACAGAGTGAGCACAGCCACAATCCAAACATCATGCTGTATCTGTCCTTATTGTAGATTCGACCTTGTGGATTTGACCTCAACTCCCTTTCCGTTAGCATCAAA
This sequence comes from Mustela putorius furo, assembly GCF_011764305.1. Taxonomy (NCBI): domain Eukaryota; kingdom Metazoa; phylum Chordata; class Mammalia; order Carnivora; family Mustelidae; genus Mustela; species Mustela putorius. The sequence continues at coordinate 20,717,753 of NW_025421273.1, forward strand.
CTATAAAGTACTCATGAAAGAAATTGAGGAAGACACAAAGAAATGGAAAAATGTTCCATGCTCCTGGATTGGAAGAATTTTAGAAACTTTTAATTAATTGATTGATTGATTTTTTTACACTGTGGTAGAAATCCTTTTACTTGACACCAGTCCATTGATTGACCAATCAGAAAGGTTAATTAAATGAAAGAACCATAATAAATTATATATGGCTAACTTAAATATTTTATTTAAACTTAGAATAATGTACACCCATTCAGCAGTGTTTTGGTGTAAGGACGAGAACTTGTACTTAAATATGAGTCTTTTGGTTGGATTTCCACATTAGATTTCCTATGTTAACTCATTTCTGATAAATTCTTTATGATTTCCCATTCCATTTCCCTTAAAGTAGACTACAATTTAAAGACATATGTGTGGTAATCTGAATTAAAACTCCCTTAGATTAATACTATTTATTTATCACATTTTTAGTGATAATCTTTCCATAATTTAATCTGATGTTTTTAGTGACTTTCCATTAATCATTCCATGCAAAGCATTGAATTAACTTGATTTTAATAGAAACAACATAAGTAGATGAAACAAACTTGTTCTCAAGAGAGGAATGTGGATGGGATTTATAAATCTTTGAAAACATTGACTTCACTGTTGTCCAAGAGAGCATGCTTCAGCAAGGTGACAATGACAATGAAGAACTACTGCCTTGCAAAATGATTATATAGCTTCAATGAGTTGATGCCTGTGAAAGAATAGGGATGGTTGAAGGCAAAAAAATGTAATAAATGTGGGACAGAAGGGGGGCAAAGCAGCAAGTTATCACTGGGGCCTAAGATGGTTGTCCCTCTGTAGATTTCTCTCTTATTCAAGTTAGGAAGCCAGAGCTACAGATATTCAGACCACTAGCTAGATGTTTCATTCATTCATGCCGAGTATCAATGAGTGCTGCAGAGGTTCAGTGGCTGAGACTTTAGTAAATTCAAATCTTGGGCCACTGGACAGAGTGGGGAAGTGTGCTCTGTCAGGAGCCCATTTCTTACCTTAGGTTATACCAGGAAGAAGAATCAGTATCATAGACTGAATAAATCTGAGAGATTTATTCAAGAGAGGATTCATGACTGTGGCCCTGAAGCATGAGTGGATACGACTGGCATTAGGGAATTGATGATTCCCTACTATAATTATCTGATACTTCAGATAATTATAAGGAAACCAAACAAGGATGCTGTACTACACATCTCATAGAGAACCACTAAGCCAACTGTGGTGGTGTTCTTGAAAATCTTTTCTCTCCCATCTCCCCAACCCCCACCAATCTTTTTGGTGCAAACTCAACCTTTGATTTACTCTATTTATCCCCCATCTCTCCATGGGGCATAAACAAACATGAGTCTGACTCACAGAACTGGTTGTTTTTCTAAGGCAAGAGATTGCTGTGGAGAATAAAATGAACACTTACAGAGCTAGGAGGTGTCATTGACATTTCATGCAAATTGACAAGGGGCTAATTCATCCTATGTTTCTATTCTCCAAAGCATACTTTGGTATTGAAAAGCAAATAAATGTGTTCAAGAAAAGCCAGCATCCTCATTTGTTGTTTAGCAGGGGAATCTGGAAAGAAAAGAAGGAAATACCATTAGATCCTCTGCCAAATCTGTGTCTCACTCTTTTGACCCAGGAAGTGAGGGTTCTTGATAAGCAAGCTCACTATTATTCAAAGAAGCTGAGAAATTTCTTCAGAGATTGTTCCTGGAGGTCCCAGTTCTGAGGAGCTGAGTCATTGGTTTCTTCCTAAATGATTATTAATGGGACACTCGAGTGGTTTAGTTTCCGCTCAGGTCATGATCTCAGGGTCATGAGATCGAACCACCAGTGGGATCCCCTCTCAGTGTGGAGTCTGTTTGTGTTTCTCTCTCCCTTTCCCTCTACCCCTTGCCCCAGCTCTCTTTTTCTAAAATCAATAAATCAATCAATTAATCACTCTATACTCACTCTTTTTATTCATTTATTTATTTATTTTTTCTCACCATAACACATACCCTCCCCACTGTCCATCACCCACCCATCCCATCCCTTCCAAACCCCTCCCCTCCAACAAACCTCAGTTTGTTTCCTGAGATTAAGAGTCTCTTGGTTTGTCTCCCTCTGTGGTTTCATCTTTTTTCTTTTTTCCTTCCCTTCCTCTATGATCATCTGTCTTGTTTCTCAAACTCCTCATATCAGAATCAATCACTATATTAAAAAGAAAAAAAAAACAAAGGCAAAAATGATCTACAGGTTTTTTTTTAAGATTTTATTTGTTTAATTTCAGAGAGAGAGAGCACAAGCAGTGGTTGCAGCAGACATAGGGGGAAGCAGGCAGAGGGAGAAGCAGTCTCCTTGCTGAGCAAGGAGCCCAATGTAGGAATGGAACACAGGACGCTGGGATCATGACCTGAGATTAGAAACCCTTGAGCCTACAGAAAAATGGGAAATTGAAACAACACATTTTTGGAAGATTCAGCCTCTATGTCTCATGCTTCCTGCTACTCTTATGACAACTTCTGTGCACCTGGGAGCCATTTTCAGCCCCTTTCCTCCTACAAAGCTGATTCCTCAGGAAAAAAAGTAAATTATCAGGCTTACTGATTTTTTTCTTCTCTTAAAGACATTTTTATTTGACTTTGACACCTACAAACAAGTGGGAAAGGTTATTTTGTCAGGGAACACAAGTGATCCCAGTTCTTCTGCTGGCATAGTGTTTACCGCATTAGCTCTTCTTGGAAGAATGTTTGATGTGTGCTTTTTCCCAAAGCACATAATTTAAATTATGCAATTGAGGGAAATATACCTATTGCTCAAAATTTGTTAACCAGGGAGTTGAGAAAAAGAGATACCCATAATACAGTAATAGCTACCAGCTACTAAATACCTTCTCTGTGCCAGATAAATTTTTTTTAATTTTTTATTTTTTATAAACATATATTTTTATCCCCAGGGGTACAGGTCTGTGAATCACCAGGTTTACACACTTCACAGCACTCACCAAAGCACATACCCTCCCCAATGTCCATAATCTCACCCCCTTCTCCCAAACCCCCTCCCCCCAGCAAGGGGGCTTAAGTGGGTAGGAGAAGAATAAATGAAACAAGATGGGATTGGGAGGGAGACAAACCATAAGTGACTCTTAATATGCCAGATGAATTTTATACATCATCTCTACCAAGGCTTTCCCAAAATATACCCTGGGGACTATCATTAGGTATTAGTAAATACTACTGGGCAGTCTTTACCCTTGGAGAAAGGATCTTTTATATGGAGAACAATACTATGTATATTTCATTATGATTACTCTTCTCCTCCTTCTGGAAAAGTCACATGGGAGCCTTCCTCAAATTTTCACTGTTAGAATGTGTTGGGATTCTTGGAAGGAGAACTCAGGAAATTGTGGGTTTCCCTCTAACTCTGGGATCCTCAAGAGTTTCTTTCTCATATTAATCTACACTTAGCTCTAGCAATTAATCAAATCATTATTTAAGTTTTGTTACCAGTTTATAGCTCCAGTTTATAGTGGCTTCTGCTCCAGACAAGGAGGTCTCAACTGTGAATCTACAAATTTGTCGGTCTTTCTAAATTTTGGGGTAGTAGTATGATCTCTATTCAATGATGGATTCAGAAAAAGTCATTGATACTCAGTTTGTTCAGGTTTTACTTCTAAGGATGGAAATGACAATTTCCAAAGTTCTTTACATGTTGGAGTTGAACCCATAACTTAACTATTTCAAAGATATTTGAATTTTATTTTATTCTTTCAAAGATATTTTAGAGGCACCTGGGTGACTTAGTCATTGAGCATCTGCTTTTGGCTCAGGTCATGATCCCAGTGTCCTGGGCTCAAGCCCCTCATTGGGCTTCCTGCTTGGTAAGAGGCCTGTTTCTCCCTCTCCCATTCCCGTAGATGTGTTCCCTCTCTTGCTGTGTCTCACTCTGTCAAATAAATAAATAAATAAATAAATAAAATAGATATTTCAAAGATATTTCTACTGAATATAGAATTCAGGGCTAACTTTTTTTCCTTCTATTATTTTAAATGTGTTCACTCCATTGGATTCCTGTTTATGTTGATTTCTAATGATAGATCTGCTGTAATGCTTAAAAATTTTTTCTTTCAGTAATGTTTTCTTTTTCCTAACTGCCTTCAAGATTTTTTTTGTCCTTGAATTTCAGCAAAAATAGTAGAACCAGGTGTAGTTTTTATTGGTGCTGATTCTGCTTTATTTTTCTCTGACCTTGGATTTGTGGTTTCATGTCTGTTACTAATTTTGGAAAATTCTGTGTTATTATTTCTTCAAATATTTATCTCTTTTCCATCTGTTATTCCAGGTCCAATTAGGTAGACAGTTTTATATCCTTCCTCATCTCTTTAATGTTCTCTGTTTTGCTTTGCTTTGCTTTGTTTTTACTCCTTTTTTTTTCTCTTTATATTTCAATTTGAGTACTTTCTATTAGTTTATTTTAACCTGACTGATTCTTTCCTGTCTGTGTTGAGTTTACTGGTAAGTCCATTGGAGGCTTTCTCTATATCTGTTACTGTGACTTTTGTTTTTATGTTTACTATCACGATTTATTTTTTTTCTTATGGCTTCTATCTCTGATGACATTACTTTTCTGATCTTGTATTTTGCCCTTTATTTTTTTTTTAATAGAAGCTTTAACAAACTATTAGTAGTTACTTTAAATTTCTTGTTTAATAATTTCAACATATGTGAATATGTGAGTCTGGTTCTGATGTCGCTTTGTCTCTTTAGACTATGTTTATTCAGCCTTTGTGTTTTCTTCATAGGTTTTGTTGTTGTTTGGGCTTCTGTTTGCTTTATTTTGTATCTGTTTTTTTGTTAAAAACATGGCATGTTGTGTAGGACAGTTAGTATGAGTATAAATCATGTTTATACTTGGAGACAATCATGCCTTTTTTTCTTGTAAACTTTAAAAAAAAATTTATTATTATTATTTTTAAAGATTTTATTAATTTGACAGAGAGAGAGATCACAAGTAGGCAGAGAGGCAGGCAGAGAGAGAGGGGGAATTTAGGTTCTCTGTTGAGCAGAGAACCCTATGGGTTCTATATCCCAGGACCCTGAGATCATGACCTGAGCCTAAGGCAGAGGCTTAACCCACTGAGCCACCTAGGTGCCCTTCTTGTAACCTTTTAATGTGGTATTTGTGTTCATCTACTTAGGAATTGGACCGGTTTAGAGTTTTCTCTCACCTTGGTTTTGGGTCTACCCATGCCCCTCGACTTTTCATTTACTCTACTCTCCAGAGAAAACCTGTCTCTTGAACTCTCTCTGTTGCATCCCAATGTTATTTTCACACAGTGTTTGTTAATGTGTGGGAGGGAGTCCTGGGGCATTCTCTGGTGTTTTAATTAAAACTTTGTCTTTGTAAGGCATTGTGAACCTGAGCCTCTAGAGTACAAACTTTTCAATTGTCGCTGCCTTCCTCCAGGTGCATACTAGTTTTACATTTATTCTTCCTCATTTCTCAGGTATGGTATTTGGCTTTCTGCTCTTAACTTATATCTGTAGTTAAAATTTGGTTACTTTACCTTACGTGAGTCAAGTGTTTTGTTTCATAGAGGAGATAGTGGGCTTGGAACTGGGCAGAGGGTCAGCAATAACTCTTATTCTCCTCTAGCAAGTATCATTGTGAAAATTTCTTGGGATTCTCCCACCTCTTTCTTATGAGTACTTGGTGTAAAATCCTGGAAGAGTGTATGAATACTCCTATGTTCATGGCCCAAAGCAATTTCATTCTCTTTCACTAATCTATACTTAGCCATGAGCAATTAATTAAAATTTTCTGGTTGATTCTTCTAACCAGCTTATATGGCATTCAGTGGCAATATTCCAGGTAAGTAAAACTTAAGTCTTACTTTTCAGTACTGATGCCTAATGTCTCTCTCCATATTTTAGGTTAATTATTTGTCCTTGTGACCTCAGTTCTCTGCTAAAATTCTAAAAAACCTGTTTGCCTAGCAATTTTCTTATTGTAAGTGTGAAAAAAAATGACTATTCTAGCTATTTCTATCTATGAACTGCAATTGCTGGACATTCACATTTGACTTGACTTTCACCCAAAATTTGACTTTCCTGATTTTTACTCAATCTTTTCTTTTAATTTTTTTTTATTCCCTTGCCCATATGATGGCTAGCAGCTCTCCTAATCCAGATTCTTAGTTGCCTATGTGTTTCAACTCAGCCCCAAAGTAAAGTAAAAACATCCAGACTTTCTGAAGGTCTATTTTTTTTTTAGCATATATTATTTCTATATTTCCATTGTCCATCTTGCTTTCTAAGTTACAGATTTATAATTCCATAAATTTTGTATACCCACCATATTGCAGAATCAAGGCAAAGCAGAGTACAGAAATCATAAATTAGGTTGACACAGTTTTTACTCTTAAGGAGGCCACATTCTAATCAATAGTACAATCTATATACATAATCTGAAACAGACAATTTATAATACAAGCTTCAAATGACAGAACATAAATGTTATAGGAACCCAGTTTTATAAGTTTACAACAAAATATGTGCATTTAAAATAAATATACTATGAACATATGTTAATGTTAACTATAATAATATGGCATGTTTTATATCTTAAATTGTATATGTATATATTTGCATATATGATCATATAGTTATGATTTTTCCTATCTATTCCATGTAACAGTACTAGTGAGACTACTTCAGGGGGCAAATCTGAACCATAAACAAATTGGACACTCTATTCTTAGAACAAATTTATTTCAAACATAGCTGAGATTATGTGAGAGAAATTTGGAGCAGAAGAGAAACTCAAAGAATACTGGACATTGAAAAACTAGTTTAAAAGTGTACTCTAGGGATACCTGGAAAGCTCAGCTGGTTAAGTGTCTGCCTTCAGCTCAGGTCATGATCCTAGAGTCCTGGGATCAAGCCCACATGGTGGGGGGGGTGCTGCTCAGCAGGAAATCTGTTTCTTCTTCTCCCACTCCCCCTGCTCATGCCCCCCCCAAATAAATAAATAAAATATATTAGAAAATAAAATTGTACTCTAGAATGATTTTCATTTCTTTGAAAATGCAAGGGATATGAGAGAAAGAAGAACAGACATTTTATTCCCTAAGGAGCTCTTCCCAAAGAGGGGAGAATATTTCTGAAAGTCTAGCTAGACTCTTCTTAGGAATTCTCTCTAGATCCAGGTTGGAGATTTTGTTGGTAGTAAGAATGATACAAAAATTGTTACTGGATTAAGGATGCACATGGACACACATTTCCATCAGAATTTAGTAACACCAAGACCTACGTACCTTGCACATGACTACTGGCATTTACAGAATAAGTCTTTTTCCTAGGAATACATATTACCTTCACAGTAATGGATATATTTGAAAAAGAAGGAAAGAAAAGGGCTCCAGTGTGAACATTAAACTATGCATAATCATGTTAATAAAAAGATCCAAAATTAACATCTCAAATATTTTATCACATATGAGATCTCCATATTGGGTACATTGTTCTATTATCCTGTATAATTCTCCATGCGTTTCAAATTCTTAATTTATTTTTTAAAGATATTGTTTATTTATTTTCCAGAGAGAGAGAGAGCACAGGAGTGATAATACAAGGAAGGGGGGGGCAGCAGGTTGAGGGAGAAGCAAGATCCCTACTGAGCAAGGAGCCCAATACACCCCTCAATCCCAGGACCCTGGGATAATGACCTGAGATGAAGGCAGAGGTTTAACCGACTGAGCAACCCAGGCATCCCTCAAAATTTTTATTGTAAATATGGAGAATCCAGACCTATTTCTGTTTTCCAATCCTGCTCATATATGGAAGGACAGGTTTTTTTGGTGAGGTATGAATTGGCATGAAGAAAACACATGCTCACACAAACACAAGTGCAAAACACTGAAGTATGATTAGATTAACTGTACACTCTAGTTACCCCCAAATACAAATCCTATCAGGAATGATACAGACACACGGGGCAAGAACAGAGATAGCACTAGTCACATGACTTCCCTTGGTTCCCAAAGTCCCTATAGTGGGTACCAAAGTTGTCTATGTTACTTTCTTACAAGGAGGGGTATTAAAAATATGTATGCATAAAGTTCAGTTCTTACCACATCATTGCCCTTTTTGTACGTGACCTTACATCGTGATTCTAAAAATTCTTCAGGCAATATTATATGTGCTTCTTTTTAAGAGATGTTTTCCAGTGTTGAGATTTCCTTGTCTGTCTAACACCAAGTTCTGAGTCTACAGGTTTCCAGTTTTGCCCAGGAGATTAAATTGGGCCAGTCTCCAAAGTCCCAAAATAATTTTACCTTCTTGTAAAGTTTTGGGAATCTCCTTTTGGAAACTTTTTAAAAAAGATTTTATTTATTTATTTGACACAGAGAGAGACAGCCAGAGAAGGAACACAAGCAGGGGAAGAGGGTGAAGGAGAAGCAGTCTTCCCACAGATCAGAGAGTAGGGAGCCTGATGCGGGGCTATATCCCAGGAACCCAGGATCACTACTGGAGCCAAAAGCAGATGCCCAATGATTGAGCTATTCAGGCATCCCTTAAGCTAAAAGTTCACAGGGAAAGGCTTAGATTTTTAGGCAAGAAATACTGGATAAGAGACTGGATGAATGATGGTGTCACATGAGTTTTGTGGAGGATTAGGTTTGGAAAGGGAAAATTTTAAAATTGTGGTTCGGCCATGATTTTGAGAAGACTACTTAACATCTTGGAAGAAATTTCAAGTATATAGTTAGAGATAGCAAGTTATGTGTGGAAACAAATACTTTTGGTTCAAAAGAGCTTATATCACAATGGTGTCTTGAAAATTGGCCACGCATTGGGTACATTTGCACTAGTCATTTAATGCTACAATCGTTTTTATTTGTTTGTTTTAAGATTTTATTTATTTATTTGACAGACAGAGATTACAAGTAGGAAGAGAGGCAGGCAGAGAGAGAGGAGGAAACAGGTTCCTTGCCAAACAGAGAGCACGATGCGGGGCTCAATCCCAGGACTCTGGGATCATGACCTGAGCCGAAGGCAGAGGCTTTAACCCATTGAGCCACCCAGGTGCCCCCCACTTTTTTTCTAATCTAGAGAGAAGGTAGGAATACAAGGTTCAGAGAGTTGCAATGAAGTAGAACAGTCAAACCTTAGATTGACTAAATCTGTTTATAAATAGTATTTAAATTAAATGAGGTTATCTTGGGAACAAATATAGGCAGAGAAAAACAAGCTTCAGAAACTAACATCTGAGACCCTCCAGCATTCAGATGTTTGAAAACTGAGAACATGCTATGTTGAAAGTGAAGAGACTATAGTCGGACCAACAACTGTGTCTAATCCTGGTGAGAAGTTGTGTAAAATAGTGATTGAACCTCAACTGTCTTTTTGGTAATGTGGAGTCATTGGTGACACTGATTAGACTGGGGGCCTCACTGGAACATGTTCAGAAGATAAAAATGGCTTGCTCCTCCCTCAATTCACTTTACTCTTCCAACTTTTCTCTAATGCATAGATTTTGCTGGACTCTCCAATTAACTAGTTAATGATCCATTCATTTTTCTTATTTTATTCATTGATTTTTGCACTTTATTTAAAACATTTCACTTTATAATGTGAGGAAGATATTAGTAAAGCATGACACATTTAAGCAATATGAGCCCTTGATGTGGTCCTGTGGAAAGAATAGCTTAGATAAAGCTTCAGCATATTCTGCTTCCTACAGTCTAGACTTGCAAACAACAGAAATGTGTGTGTGTGTGTGTGTGTGTGCGCGCGCGTATGCGCGCGTGCACGCCTGAGCACATAACAGATTTGTTAAAATGGGTTTTCAATTTGGAGGGTGAGTTTTTCGATAAAGGATTTTTGCAAATTTTTACAGCAAATATTCGAATAGAGAAATCTCAGGTAGTAAGGAAGACGCATAAAACAAATGAAAACAATCATGTTTCGTGTTTGAAAATGTTTTTAAACGGAAACAAGGCAAGGCAATGTAGTAGCAATGTAGTCTTTGCAGTTTAAAAATCTGACTTGAAAGTTTTGTTCTGGAACTAGATGCTTGATACTACCTGTGTGATCTCAGCTAGAAGCTTAGCCTCCCTTTCCAAGTCTTAATTTTCTTTATTGTAAAATTTGTTGTAATATTAACATCCTTGGATCATCATGGGGATTAAAATGGAAAATGTACAGATGGGGGTTAGTATGATATGTAGGCAGTTAGTAAGTGTCCCATACATGGTAGCAAAATAAAAAGGAAGACAGCATTGTAAGAAAGCGTTTTATTTTTTTTTTCCCTCCATATACTAGTGACTTAATCAGAACATGTTTGTATTAACTCCAAGAAGTTGTTGGTTGGTGAAAGAGATCACACTGAAAATACAATATTTCCTATTACTGCTCATGTTTACATGTGCCCTGAAAAATGCTGGAGTCCTCAGCTCTGTTTCTTTCTTTTATTTTCTGTTCTTTTATCTGTAGGCACTGGTATGGTCAAGATTGTCTGATCAGAAAGGAGAAAAAAAAGTGCTCTAAATATTTAGCCAAACACTTTTGGTCAGGACAATGTTTATTTAATACATGAATAAAATCATAAGCTAACCAAAACCAAAAAACTTTCCAACATCAAGGTATCCAATCTCATTTCTCTTGAGTTCATGAGTCACATGTCTCATTTAAAATGAACTAAGGGTATCTAGTTCAATTCCCTTATTCTACAATTGAGGCTTCTGAGACCCAAAGGGAAAAGGACTTAGCTAAATTCCTAAGCCACCTTGCTTCTGAGAGTATAAAGCAGATAATCTATGTGACCTGCTTTGTGCAATTCAATATAAAGAATGGAGTTACTTGAATGTCTCACTCTTAAAGACTTATTTCTTTCAATATATGGAATAATCGTATGTGAAGTCTGAAGGCATTATAGAGATTATCTAGATCCAAGACCTTGTTTTTCAGAGGAAGAAATGAATGCATGCGGAGAAGAAATGGATTGCCCCAAGGTCAGCTAATGATACTACTGAGATTGGAATCTATGCCTCCCTAACTTTCAAACCACTTCTCTGTCCACTGAAATAGAATACTTGGAGGAAGCTAAAACTCCAAAGGATATACAATTGGATTGTGAGATGATGTCATAAATTAAGAATGAATAGTTGCAAGTTCTTCATTGAACAATGGCAAAGAAACCCATCTTCCTTTTCCTTTGAGAAATATCAGACTAGAGACTGGTTTTGCAAATTTTGCTTCTAAGGTACAGACTCCTTGACATCTCTTCTTTTTTTTTCCTCTGAAAGCTGGTCTAATGCCTAGAGCTTTCATTAAGTTTCTAGCCACATTTCTCTGTTAATTTGAGAAAGAACAGTATCTGTTTTATCCTGAAATGTTTTTTGTTTTCTAGGAAATCTTACTTATACTTAACAATATCAAAAAAAATGCAATTTGGTCATGAGGCTGGGATTCACTGAGACTTGGTTTATTAAATGTTTATTTCCTGGGGTAAGAAAAGATTCTCCCCTCACTTCAATGAGTGTGGTTGCCATTATCTAAGTAGTTTTGGAAGTTAAGATTGCTGATGTATCTGAGAAAAGCCTCAAAAACACACAATCACCTGTACATTTTCAATCCTCAGTTCTTTGGCTTATATCCCTTTCTGTGTGTTTTTCTCAGATTTTGGTCATCCTTGGGTAAGATATACTGTACCATTTTGGAATCCTGATAAATTTGTCCTGTTTTAAATGTGATTTGTGGAGTTACTTACTTTTTTCTCTTAAAAGAGTAATAAATTTTATCATTTCATTACTTTTTTAGATGTGTATGTTGTTTTGTGTATCACATAGTGTATCTATATCTATAAAAGTATACAGTAAAAAGTTTTCTTCTGACCCTCCACATTCCATCCACTCAGTTTCTATTCTCTCATATTTCAATAAATGCTCAATAATATTAGTCTCTTATGTATCTTTAGCTATTTGTTATAAGATTAAGTACAAATATGTATGTCTTAGAATTCCCATTTTTTATTAATGTAAACTAACATCCTTACACTTCTATCTGCACATTGATCTTTTCACTTAACAATATACCTTGGTTATCTTCTCCACGTCATTTGGCAAAAAACAACCTTCCACAATTATTTGAATTAGCTTAATATTTCATTTTAGACTATAATCCTGCTGATGGACATTTGGATTTATTCTAGTCTTTTGCTATTAGACATGATGTAGCAAATACTATAGTAATATTTTGTTTCACTGGTATAAGTTACTAGAAGTATGATTTATGACTCAAAGAGAAAACATTTATTACATTGACAACTACAGAAAAATTATTCTTCATGCACCTTATACCACCAACATATTAACATATCTTTCTTCACAGCTTTGCGAATGTAACAAACTATAAAAAATGAATTTTCTTTTTTTAAAGACTTTTTTATTCTTCCCAGTATGTGACTTGTCTTCTCATTCTCTTGAGATTGTCTTTCACAAAGCAGAAGTTTTAAATTTTAATGAAATCCAGCTTATCTTATGTCATTTTTTGGTGATGTATCTAAAATTTTATTATCATAACTAAGATGTGTTAATATTTTTTTCTGTATTATCTTCTAGGGGATTTAGAGTTTGCATTTTACATTTACATCACATTACTGAAACTCACCTTCCCAAATCCCCAGTTCTTGAAATTCATCCAAAATTGATAAAACTAATGAAGAATTCTTTTAGTCAAAGGGTTTATCTTATGTGAAAATGTATTTATTTATTCATTCACCTATATTTTATTATTCAACAATTTAAAAATATATGTTGAGCTGTGGTTGGTTATTCCTACTTTCTAAAAAAGATTTCCTTATTTATTTTAGAAAGAGAAGGAGCATACAAGTTGAGGGGAGAGGGCGAGGGAAAGGGAGAGAACCCTCAAGCAGACTCTCCACTGACATGAAACCCTGTATGGGGCTCAATCCCAGGACCTTGAGATCATGACCTGAGCTGAAATCAAGTCAGAAGGTCAACTGACTGAGCCACCCAAGCACCCCCCTACTTCTGTTTTAATGGGGATTCCTAATGATGTTGGCCATCTGAAGTTGATGGAAGATATAATGAGACATATATACAAACTAAAATGGGTGAAACAGTTAGAGAGGAATGATCTTCTAAGTACCACATTTGAGAGAGCAAGAAAGGCATGGCAGAATTATGGCAGAAAATATAGCTGACTGTTGCCTATGAGAACAACATAAAACATATGCAAGAGATTCCAAGGACAAGGGTGCCCAGAAGAGATCCGTGGGTATGGGGAACTTTGATGACTGTAGTCAAAGGGTAGGGAAAGCTGAGAAGTCAAAGAAATGGGGGTTGAGAGTCCAAAGTAACAAGTAGGAGGGTGTTGGTAAAAATGATGAAGATGAGCTCTGCTGATGTCAGTGGAGTCTCTGTACCTCTTGTGGTGCTGGCCCATTACAGCATGTGCCAGACCTATCAAAGATGTGCCTACTAGAGTCTGAATGTGTAGCAAACAGTGCATGCAATTGGAAATCAGCTAGTCATATCACAGAGATACTGGAGGGATAAAATGAAATTTTCTATTTAAACAAAGAAATATTTTATTATATATACAAGGTGTTTTACACTTATTTATTCATTTGCATATTTAAAATATTTTGACTACATTTCTGTGTTAGAAATAGTTCTAGGTTTGGGTGATTTAATGATGAATAAAACAAATGAGTCAGCTCTACCCTCTGGGAGCTAGTATTCCAGTAGGAAATAAACACAGTACATCATTGTAAACAAATAAACATATGATGCAATGTCAGGTAGTGATAAAGTCTGTGAAAAAAAAAAGAAATTGTGATGAAAGAAGAGGGGTGATAAGATGTAGGGATTATTTCCTGTGGGGCGCTGGTGGCTCAGTCAGTTAGACATCTGCCTTTGGCTCAGGTCATGATCTCAGAGTCCAAGGATCAAGTTCCGTGTCTGGCTCCCCACTTGATGGAAAGCCTGCTTCTTCTTCTGTCCTTCACCCTGCTTGTTGCTCTCTTTTTCAAATAAAAAGAAAAATAAAAGATGCAGGGAGTATTTTTACAAGTGGATATTGTCTAGGATTGAATGAATATTATACAAATATACCTTGATAAAAGTAGAATCTTTTCAAGGTCAGATCTCTCATGATGAAGAGGACATTTTATAGTAAAGAGAGTCCTGAGTCAGGGAGAACAGTATGATATGGTGGAAATGTTCTCAAGTAGAATGCCTCTGGTACAATCCCATAGAGACCACACAGAATGAAGAAGCCCTATTCTGTCCTTTAAACTCTACAAATACAGTCTAGTTAAAATGCTGCTATGTAACACTTCTTCCATTATTTTCTCTAAAGGTTCTTCAAATCTTTGAATGCTATTAAACTAGCTTATTGACTTTTGGAGAGGAGGAACAATGTTTTACACTGCTTTACAGTTAAACATCTATCTGCAACAATTTTCATCCAAACAAAGGGCAGAAAATACAAATATACAAGTTAATTTGATTAAATATGTAATGACAAATCCATACAAAGTAACATTATTCATAAATTGAAGGTGTACTTAAACAAAGTATTTAGTCACAGAAGAAATGCTCAAAAGTTAATGTTAAGAGAAAAAACTAGATATATTTTTATGAACTTTAAAAAAAAGATTTTATTTATTTATTTGATAGACAGAGATCACAAGCAGGGAGAGAGGCAGGCAGAAAGAGGGGGGAAGCAGGCTCCCCACCGAGCAGAGAGCCTGATGTGAGGCTCAGTCCCCAGACCCTGAGATCACAACCTGAGCTGAAGTCAGAGGCTTAATCCACTGAGCCACCCAGGCACACCAGATACATTTTTTTTTATTATTATTATTTTTTTTACACCAGATACATTTTTATGAACTTTTGGTTTGTAGTTTCACATATAAGGAACTTGGAATTTGCCACTACATCTTAACAAGTACTCAATAGCACAAACAAGTTCTCATAGTAAATATGGGAGAAAAACTTTCTCATGATTTGGCGGGAGAAGGGGAATAGGAACCATTTTGAAATACACCTGAGTACTCTGTTCTTAATAGGAAATGCCCTCAGGAGAAATTAATCAGAGCTTTACCTGCTGGGCTATTACAGAGCTTAAGACACTGGGGAAGGAAAATCCTCAACTTTAGTCAACTATAGCCTTCCATGTAGGAGAAGAGAAGTAACAATTCTAATCCACACTAGCCATCCTATAGAACCTATGTGGGGAGAAAAAAAACCTGAGAAACACTCATGAGGTTCATTGACTAAAAGCATAAGCTCACTATAAGACAGATTTAGTCTGAGGTTACAGAATGATCTACCCTTACACTTTATTACCACATTAGTAAAGGCTTATTCATGGTAGTTCCCTTTACTTTTATGTCTGGCTATCAAGAGAAAGAAAAAAAAAATTACAAGGCATACTAATAGGCAAAACTGAAATTTGAAGAGATAGAGCAAACACCAGAATCAGAGGTGGCAGGGATTTTGGAATTATCAGACCAGGAATTTAAAACAACTATGATTAATATGCTAAGCATTCTAATAGATAAAGGAGACAACATGCAAGAGCATATGAGCAGTATAATCAGAGATGGAAATCCTAAGAAAGAAGCAAAACATAAATTCTAGAGATCAAAACACTGTAACAGAAATAAAGAATGCTTTGATGAACTTACTTGTAGAATGGACATGCCTAAGGAAAGAATCTCTGAGTTTGAGGATGTAGCAATAAAAACCTTCAAAACTGAAAAAGAAATAAAAAAAGATTGAAAAAAAAGATCTGAGAGCTGTAGGACAACCACAAAAGGCATAACAAACATCCAATGTAAGAGAACAAAGAAAGAAAAGAACAAAAGAAATATCTGAAACAATAATGACTGAGACTTTCTCCAAATTAATGCCAGACACCTAACCACAGACCCAGGGAGCTCAGAGAACACTAGGGAAGAAAAATGTTAAAAGAAACTGCACCTAGACATATCATATTCTAACTACATAAAATCAATCACAGAAAAAAAAAAATCCTGAAAAAAGCCAGAGGAACAAAGATCAGAATTACATCTGATTGCTCAGAAACCATACAAGCAAGAAATAATGGAGTGAAATATTTAAACTGTTGAGAGTAAAGGAATCTTAAAAAACTACCTATCTATAATTCTATCCTTTGTGAAATTATCCGTAAGAATGAAAATAAATAGAAACTTTCTCAGGCAAACAAAAATTAAAGGAATTTGTTGCCAGTTGACCTGCCTTATAAGAAATATTAAAAGAAGTTCTTTAGAGAGAAGAAAAATGATACATCAGAACACAACCCATATAAAGAAAAGAACATCAAAGAAGGAATAGGTGAAGCTAAGATAAAAACTTTTCTTTTTCTTTTTCTTTAAGATTTTATTTATTTATTTGACAGAGAGAGGCACAATGAGAGAGGGAACACAAGCTGGGAGAGGAAAAAGCAGGCTTCCTGCCAAGCAGGGAGAATGATGTGGAGATCGATCCCAGGACCTTGGGATCATGACCTGAGCTGAAGGCAGACACTTAACAACTGAGCCACCTGGGCACCCCAGACCTCTTGCTTTTTTAATTTTTCTTATTCTGAATTCATCCAGTATTCTCAAAATAATAATAGCAACAATGTATTTGATTATGTATGCTTATGTACACATCATATATAACTGTACGTATACATATTAATGCATGCATATGCATATATATATATATACACACACACACACACACACACACGTAAGTGAAATGAATGACAGCAATGATATGGGGACAGGAGGGAGGAAGAGTTAGGATTATTTTGTTATTGTATGGTACTCACACTACCCATATAGTAGCATACTGTTTTTTGAAAGTGGCCTTGGATCACTTGTAAATGTAAATTGCAAATTCTAAGTCAACCACTCAAAAAAGTATTAAAGGAAATATAACTGATAGTCTAAGAGAGTAAATGGACTCATGTAAAATTCTCAGTTCAAACCACAAAGGTAGAAAGAGAATGAATGACAACAAGAACAAGAAATAAGGGCAGTAAATAGAAAACAGTAACAAGAGTGGTTGGTATGAATCCAGCTACATCAATAATCACCTTGAACATCAGCAGCTCAGATTCACCATTTAAAAGACTGAGATTGTCAGAGTGGATCCAATACAACCTAAACATGTTTTCTATAAGAAACCCACCATAAATGTACAGACACATACAGATTAAATATAAGTGGGTGGAGATAAACTTTCACACACAATTACAGCTTTCTTAAGAATTGCATGTGTGCATGAATGTAATGCGTGGGTTTGAGTGAGAGTTTACAGCCTAAGACTGGAAGAATAGGAACTGACATACTACTGTTGTCATCTTCATGTAGTAAGTTTATAGATGAGATTTTTTTACTGATTTATTTTTATGTGTTCTAAAATTAGTCAATTAGTTATTTAATTATTATTGAACACATTATTCATAGTAGCTTTATAATTATACACTGTAAGATGTTATTAAAGATTCTAGCACCCAGGTTGATAAATAGACATAGTATATGAACAAAAACTTTGCAGCAGAAGAAATACAAATTACCTACAGACATATGAAAAAAATTCTTCAACATCACTAGCAATGAAATAAATATGAATTAAATAATCATAAAATGACATATTTTCTGTCAAAGTGGCAATTGCAAGAAAACTAACAGTCACATTGAAGATGTGTATTGATATAGGCCTCATTCATGACTGGTGAGGATGTAAAATTATATATTTAAGAAAATAATTTGGCGATATATGTCAATGTCTTATATATATTTTTTAAGTCAGTAAGAACCCTTCTTGAATTCCATCCTGAGGATTAATTTGAAATTCAAACAAGGATGTTGTGTTTACCAGAATATTTTTTTATAATAATGAATGATAGTAAATATTCCACATATCCCCCATTCTGGGAATAATTCAACAAATTATCTTGTATAGATATGACAAATGCTATGCATATTTTCAAAATAGAATAAAGACCTCATGGCTTTTTAAAAAATTAGACAGTGTTCATGTTATTTCAATTTTGTATATTTAGTTGGACAGAAATATATCAACACATTAAAAGTGGTTATCTCTGCAAGAAGGAAATAGTACTACTCTTTTACAATGTTTTTTTCTTCATTTTTGGATTTCTGAAACATGTGAAATAAGGTTCTGGAACTGAGATCAATGATGTTATGTGACCTGCACAGAAAGTCTGGGGCTCCTTCCTCTAAAGCTCTCTCCCATGTCATACTGCACCCACTATATGATGTTGTGTGCCAAGGCTGGATATGTTGCCTACACAAACCCATGTGATTTGCAGGAACAGAACACATAGCAATTAAACATTTAGTTTTCATGAAGATGGCAGGTGTCTTCAACCTCTCTCTAGCCTTATCCAATTCTTAAGTGTCACTTGTGTCTAGCACCTGACACTGAGAATGCTTGGGGATAAGGGATGTTGTGTGAACTGCAGGGATAGTTAAAGGGTTGAGGGGAATAACATGGCTGGGGTTATGTTAAACATCAACTCACAAATAGCTCCTTGACCACCATGGTCCATGCCTATCAGGTCAGGATTATGAATTTCTCAAGTGAAGCATATGTTATTCTCTATGGATTTACTTTAACACCTAAGGACAATATCACATTAATTGGAGATTATAATTTAAAGTTATAATATGATACTTATTCATATTTAATTAATACATAGATTTGGCCATTTAATAAAGAAAAACTTCTGTTTTATGGCACCTCTGCTTTTTCCTAAACTGCCTAATTAGTCCAGTCAAACTCAAATGGGCATACAAGATAAAGAAATGACCCTTTAATTTGTTCTAGACTATGCAGGCAATTTTCAAGAATACTCAGGATCATTTCAAAAGTCTCAGAAAGATACAAACATCATATTTAATATTCTGAAGGCCCTTAGAACAACAATTTTGGGGGACAAGGTGAAGAACTTAAATTTTAATCCAACTCTAATAGAGTTTATTTTTTTTCTATTTTTAAAATTATAAATATGTTAAAATTTCTATTGTTACAGAGAAACATTTATTTATTTATTTATGTAATATAAATGGTTTTCTTTTATTATTTATTTATTTGATTTCTTTTCAGTGTTACAGAATTCATTGTTTATGTACCATACCCAGTGCTCCATGCAATACATGCCCTCCATAACACACACCATCAGGCTCCCCCACCCTCCCACCCCCTGACCCTTCAATATTTTAAAGATTTTACTTATTCATTTGACAGAGAGAGACACAGCAAGAGAGGGAGCAGTTGGCTTCCCGCTGAGCAGGGAGCCCAATGTGGGGCTTGATCTCAGGGCCTTGGGATCATGACCTGAGCAGAAGGCAGATGCTTAATGACTGAGTCACCCCAGTGCCCCACGAAATATTTACATAATATATATCTTTAAATGTAATCCATATGTGGCATGATTCCAGTTTTGTCAAGAATTTTGTGTGTATGAATTTTGTGTTTGTTAATGGTATAAGACAAAAAACCTGAATCAACATATTAATAGTTATTATCTCTTTGTGGTGAGTTTATAGATACATTTTTATTGCTCATTTTGTAATTTTTAAAATTATTAAATAATTTTATGTTTTATTATAACAATGATTTTATAGACATATGTAAACAATGTAGGTGTTTAAGATATAATTTTATAAAAAAACAAAAAACTGTATTTCTTATATATCCTGTAAACAATATAGAATTTAGTAAAATAAAAAATGAACATCTCACAAGCTGATTTGTAGATTGAGGAATGGGTAATATTTAGAAATATCTATTGTACTATTTGTTCATTATAAGAAATAGTAAGTTTACACTGTACCCTTGTTTTCATAGTTTATTGTATCCAATACTTCCTTTGTCTTCAAGACACTCTTCTATAACAGTGGTTTCCTGCTGAAGTTCTCAAAGGGTGCACTGACAGGGAAGGTACTGGGAAGGGGAAGAAAGATGGTGATCATCACCATGTAAGCATGAACACCATCTGGATGGGAACCAAGGCTTCTCTGCAAACCATTCAGAACAGACACTCCTTCGTCATATATCCAGACCTGACAGATTTCTAATACAAACAGCCACCTGGAAGCAAAACACTGCCCAAACCCAGCTGAGCTTTCATTCTGTGGTTTCATTCTCTTGTATTTCAATGTCCATCAGCTCTTTTCTCTGATGGCAGCTTCTGAGTTCCCTGAATTATGATCCCCACCAGAGAACTGCAGCAATGGCTCAAATGATTTCCAAAAATCCACCCACAGCATTGGATGCATTCTTGTCTTTCCTGGGTCCTCCCTGTTCATCAATTTCCATTTCTTTCTCTGAAAAAAAAAAAAAATCTAAGCCTTTACTCCCCTTCATTCTTAAATCTTAGAAATTAAACTCTCAAGTATATTTACATTTAAATGAAGTGTTGGGGGTTTGATATTTGAAAAAGCTTTTGAGATTTTTAAAGAACTTATAAAAGGCTCTCAGACTGAAGTTTTGCCAAGACTGGGTCTCTTCTGAACAAAGGGAAGCCTGGATTCAATTTAGAACTACCTGGTCATCAATCCAGGACACACTGGAGCCTTCAAAAACCTGCAATTGCTCCCTGGCTTCTTAACCTCACATTCAAGACATTTGCTGATGGGACCCTGCCTACAGAATGGAGCTCATCTTTCACCCTACAGGAGCCAAACTAGCTTGCCCATTCCCCACTCAGATGCCCTTGCATTCCTATTAACTTTGTCCTGTCTCTTAATTTTACTGAGCCCAGAACAACATCCTCCCTCAACACTCTATCAACTACCTTTTCTTTTTTTACTTTTATTTTTATTTATTTATTTTTTGCCCTCAAAACCACTCTACTTATTTATTTATTTTTTAATTTCTTTTCAGCGTAACAGTATTCATTGTTTTTTGCACCACACCCAGCGCTCCATGCAATCCGTGCCCTCTCTAATACCCACCACCTGGTTTCCCCAAATTCCCATCCCCCGCCCCTTCAAACTACATTTACAAAATTCAGGGGTTATATTCAATTATCAGCTCCAGCACAAAACTTCTCTTTGTTGTCTGTGGATGATTTAGGGGAAGTACAAACCTTAACTCCAGAAATGCCTGATTTGTTATTTTATATCAGTCTTCAGAAGCCAAATAACTAAGACACATGTATTATAGCTCTATTTTCAGTAAGAAAAAACTTATGATGTATTTGCATGACTTCTGTGTAAACAAGGTCATGCTTATGAATCTCTTGGGACATAATCAGGGTCTCCATAGCCAAGGAAATAAGGGGAAGTTACTTATCTTCTCTCTGCCCCAGAATTCTCACCTGGGCCACAGGTTTAGTCATAAAGCAATCCTGAACAAATTGTGATGAAAACTGAGTGAGGAAATCTATGTAAAAATCTAAGAAAAACACCTGACAAAGAACAGCTTAAAAAAAAGGTTAATTATTCTTATTAACAAATGTTCTCTTCCTTGCCCCATGTTAGTTTAAATAAGCTCTATATGATATACAGTCATATGTACCTGGGCAGGTTGTTCACCTTCCCTAAATATCATATGCAACATGAGAGAAAGGACCAGATTTCCACAAAGCTAAAGACTATGCATGGTACATTATAAACTTTTAGTAAACTATATTGCAATACAATTAAATTTAACCCATAAAAAGGCATAAGGTCTCTCCTATTTTTAATGGTTCCATCCTTTCTCTTCCATCAAAGCTTCACTAAATAAATCATTAAAGAATGTGAATGCCAAAGTAAGTTTGACAAAAATCACTATCACTTACTTCTCATTCTACTACCTCTTTTGGAAAATGGGAAAAGAACAACAACCTTGCCCCCAAAGAAGATGCTGGTCCCTTTAACTTTGGGCTGCTTTATTTTTCTTTGGAAGTCAAGCCACAATAGGTCATATGTTATAGACAGATGACATTTCTTTTTCTAATTTAGATGAAAGAACTATGAAATATTGGTATTTGGTTGGGTATACAGAGCTCTTCCAAACAAAGACTTTTGATCCTGAATGTAGACCTGCCAGGACTCCGTACTTCAGATTGATGGATGATATTGCCAGCATCATATTTTCATTATTTTTTGCTCCCCTGTCCTATGTGCCAAACCACCACTAAATCACAGATACTAAATGTTGAATAGAGTAAAACATGTATGAATTAGAAATGAGTCCTTTCATTTTTTTATTCACTTTTCTCATCCCATGCTACATTTTTCATCTTTCATCTGGTTTTCCTAATCTCCCAGCACATCCTTCTTTTTGACCTTTCTTTAGATTCCTTACATTTTAAGGAGGCGGCATGGGGAACCCAAATGGCTTTAAGCCGAGAGCCACAAAACCTGGCCTTGGTCTCCAATTTTCTTTCAACTTGCTTTTTTACTTTCAAAACTCGTTTTCTCTCCTTTCAATAAGCAAAATATCCACATGGTCTAAATTTCTTGCAATGTTAGCTCTCCATGTTTCCTGATGTTTATCTCTACCCTTTTTCTCTTGATATTCTATTCTGAAAAATAAATATTTTCTCCACTTGTTTTCTTTTTTTTCATTTTCACCAGTATCTGAAGTATATCCCCTCTCCTCTATGTTTCCTTTACCTAAGATTGTTTTGAAGATTAATGAAATAATCTGCATTAAATATCTAGGATAACCTCCCTTCTTTTTTAATCTTCTCTTTATTCTGTCTTCTCCCTTTCCTCTAACACATCCTTATTTCTGTTCTTTTTTCTACCCCAAAGTCCTCTTTGATTTTCCATTACTTTACAAACTCACGTTTAATTAAATAGTAAATTTTTTCATAAATTTGTTTAACAAATATATAACTACAATAAGCCAAAGATCAGGTTATTGTGTAGAGTGACCAATAAATAAAATTCCCATTTTCTGTCTAAGATTGAAACCAGTTGAGAGCTAGATGAAAGAAACTGAGAAGTATGGATCAAAATATCTTCATAAATCTGTTGGAAGATGCTGATTTCAGTCTGTTAGTCAAATGCCCAAAGGGGGGGAGTGGTCTTTCCCCAAATCATTCTCCCAAATTCTTCAGTCAGCTGAGTTTCTTTTCTGCCCCTGAGAAAGAGGAAGTATAGGAGCAGCATGGAGGATGGGGTAACAGAGAGATCAGGATGTTACTTTTGAAGGTCCTGCCCCACAGCAATATAATATGTGTGGTGGGTGTTCTATTTTCTACCCCATAAGGAGACATGACCACAAGGGACTGGATATGTTACAATGGATAAGACAGTACTATCACTCTTGTAGCATTATAGTTTGGCGGAGAAAACAGTTCTTAAAATGGAGTAAGGGCATACTGCAGAAATAAGGAATGCTGTAGGAGCATAAAACAAGGAAACTTACTTCTCCAGGAAGTCAAAGAAATTTTTTTTTCTAAGAAGGGATACCTGAACAGAGGCCTGAAGATGAAAAAGAATGAGACAAAAAGCTAGCTGGTAAGATGAGAAGAGCATCAGAGGAAACCGGAATGGCTTGTAGTTCATTTGGAAAGCTGAAGTATGGCCAGGGAGTGGATGATGAGGATTCATGGCACTGGTGAGGATGAAGAGTGAGACAGAGACCAGATGATGCAAGTTGGAGCTTAAACTATGTCCCAACTACAAGAGGAAAGTTCTGAGCAATTTTAAGCATCTGTAAAACACCCAAGTGAAGAGGGTTGGTTGACAACTGGGCCTTAACATGTAAAGAGAAGATTGTATAGGATGTGTAAACTTGAAAATCATTGGCAAATGTTGGAGATTCTCAGAGGTCACTCACAAGTGGATCTCAAGAAATAAATATAATTTCCTGCTAAGGAATATTATAAGACTAGAGGGGGGTCTGTGAGTGATCCCTGAGACTTTCCAACATCTAATGTCTGGGTAGAGGAAACTAGGCAGCCAGGACTATATCAAGAAGCAGGAAAGAGGGTTTGGAGATGGGAGAGATCACAGCTATCTAATTCTTCCAAAAGGTCATGGAGGATGAGGAAGGAAAAAACTACACATCCTCACCTTAATCTGCACTGTTTTTCTTTTTGATCATAACAGGAAAGAGAGAGATAGTTTTCCTTCTTATTTTCTATGTTCTATTTCTTTATTACCCATCCTAAAATATTTTGGGTGAAAATTTTGTTCTATAAGCATTCTTAAACCTCATCAAATTTTGGCTCCCTCATGTCCACTGTTTTATTGATTAAGATGGACTTGTGATTTAATAATGGAAATTGTGAATATTTTAAATTTTATTATTTCTAACTTTTTATAAAGTAGAAGAAATTGATATCTACTAAAAATGAGTTTAAAAGGGGGATCTACTTGGCAAATATTGGAAGAATAAGAGAACTAGAAATACATGTTAAGGTATTTCTGGACAGGGTTTAAAATTCTAACCAGGATGAGGTTCATTGAATTTACAGTGGCAAAACTCATCTGGTTGGAATCTCCATGGATTAGATGAAGGCCAAGTATTAGAATCCATCCATATTTAGAATTTTTCAAAAAGAGGTATACAATGAATGGACAAAATTGCAAAAACAAAACAAAACAACAACAACAACAACAACAAAAACTTACCTGTAAAGTTTGGTGTGAAAACAGTATAAAGAGAGTTTCTTTAAAATTATAGTCTGGAGGGAAAGCATAGTAGATGCATAGTTTACCATGGATTTCAAGGTATTATATATTCTGACAAGGTAAAAAATTTAAAGTAGATTACCAAGCATACTGTAAAGTTAGTAGATTATAAGTAGAAAGTATGGGGTCTGTACAAGTTCAGAGGCAGAGTAGTTTCCAAGTACAACATGCTACCAGATGGTCCTGGGTGATGATATGTGAGACGGGATTGAAAGGAGAGTGAGACAGAAGTGTATGTTCATGTTGACATTTTTCTATGTCCTTTGACAGACTTTACACCAGAGTATGAGGTGAAGTAAAAATATTGCAAACCATTTGTCAAATTCTTCAATGAAGAGGGGGTTATAAACTTTTCCGTGGTTCACCCTCTCCATCATGTGTTAGTAGATCCTCTGTCTCTCTCCACAGAGACAGCACTAATGTGAGTGCAAAGGAGCACTATCCTACAGATATATATCAGGAAGGAGGAAATAGTTTTGGTCATTGTCATTAGAATGGTGGTAACTTTCTCCTTACCATGGCAGCAGACAAATCCAATAAGCCCTGTCCTTGAATTCTAGTCTCTTTCTCTTCCTTAGCAGTGGAAACTTCCAGGGAGGTTATCAAGAGGGTGAATAAGAGTAAATGCAACTAATGGCAACAAGTGTGAGGGTGCGTGAGTGAGACATCAGGGGCAAGGCAGGGGTGTTCTGCCAGGTAGTTCTGAAGAACAGAGATGTAATGCAGGTGGTAAGATTCACCTTGTATTCTTCTTTAGGATAGAGCATGCTAGTTCCTGAAAAGATGACAAAAGAAAGCCAGTGAACCCCAAGTTCATCTGTTTACTTATATGTATATGCAGCTAATTTTATAGGTTTGGCATTCTGTGGTGAGGATCATTGGTGTCATTATAATAACAAATTGGTTAACCAAATAAAATATAATTAAAGGGAACCCTATAAGGTCTTATGATAATAGTACACTATGAACCAAAAGTTATGATGACTCAGTTATGTAAATGTGATGTCTAAAAATATAAACTGAACAAAGATGCTGTGATCAGGTACCTGCAAGACTGTCAGAGGGCCAAGAGTTAAGTGGAATACTGTTTTTATATGACTATAAGGAGGAAGGCACATGCATCATACATATGGCTCAGTCATTAAAGCCACTGACTTTTGGTTTCAGCTCAGGTTATGATATCTGTCCTGGCATCGAACCCTGCATGAGTTCTGCACTCAGCATAATCTGCTTGAGATTATCTATCACCTTCTCCACCTGCCCTTCCAACCACTTGCAACCTTGCCCTCTCTCAAATAAATAAATAACATCTAAAAAAACAAACAAATGAACAAAAAAACCAGAAATGTAAAATGATATGCCTTGTATATGGCAATGATTTTAGATAGTCACCATAGTTCTGATTATAGTCACCATAATTGAAAAGCATATATATTTTGATACAGCAATTTCCTTATCCAGCAAATGTTCCACCAGATGTTTGAAAATTTGTGTTGGTGTGTGTAATGTGAGTATCTATATACACACTTCACTATTAGATTTCAACAAATTGAAGCTACCTAAGTATTCATAAGTGAGATACTAGTTAAATAAATTAGTATAAAAGCATTCAGTGGAATTCACTAATTAATGGAATCCTTAAAATTAAGGAAGCTGTTTACACAGTGTTCATGAATCTGAAGATGTATTTTAAGTGAAAAGAGAGCAATGCAGGGGTGCCTGGGTGGCTCGGTCAGTTAAGCCTCTGACTCCTGATTTCAGCTCAGGTCATCATCTCAGGGTTAAGCTTGAACTCTGCATCTTACTCTGTGTTCAGCACTGAGTGGGTTTGGGATTCTCTTTCCCCTTTCCTTCTGTCTCTCCCCTTGCTCATGTGGGTGCGTGAGCACTCTCTATTTCTTTCTCTAACCCTCTAAAATAAATAAATAAAATCTTAATTTATTTGTTTATTTGAGAGAGAGCAAGAATGAGCAAGTGAGAGAGCACAAGCAAGGTGAGAGTAGGAGAGAGAGGGGGAGGCAGATTCCACACTGAACAGGAATCCCAATGCAGAGCTTGATCCCAAGACCCTGAGATCATGAACTAAGCTGAAAGCAGATGGTTAACTGACTGAGCTACCCAGGTGCCCCAATAAATAAAATCTTTGAAAAAAGGAATGCAGTGCTAAAAGGTATATCTAGTATTCATGTATAGTATGCTACCATTTATATAAAAATGATGGAGAAAGGAAATATGGACCTGTTTGCATATTTATAAAATATCTTAGAAAAAATATAGATACATAAAAAATTGTCCTCATTGATTGCCCCCACATGGCCATCTCTTTTAAACACTGAAATATGTGGAGATGATCAATTGAACAAGAAATAAAATCTGTTCAGGCAAGAAAAATCTCCACCAAAGTCAGCTTTATATGCTGATGAGGTTTTCTTCCTCCCCATCTCTTCTTATATTTCTACATTTCCTTTCTCTTCCATTCTTTGTTCTTTCATTCCCTTTTTTTCTTCTGCTTTCTTTTGTTCTCTATTCCCTTCTCCCACACTCCTTCTTCCGCCATTCCTCTGTGCAGCTTTCCATCTTCACAGCTGGAGGATTATGAGGCATTATGGGGGACTTGGGAAACAGCTCAACTGACATGATTTTAAGGAGTTTGTTGTTGTCGTTTTAGATTCTATTTATTTATTTATTTATTTATTTAATTTTAGAGAGAGAGAGCATGAGCAGGGAAAGGAGCAGAAAGGGAATGAGGAAGAGTGAGGGAGGGGGAAAGAATCTCAAGCAGACACTGCTGAGTGAGAAGCCCAATGTAGGGCTCAATCTTACAATCCTGAAATCAAGCCCTGAACAAAAACCAAGAGTCAGATACTTAACTGAACTACCCAGGCACTGCTTAAGGAGTTGTTTTTTTAAGAAACTCTGCTGGTTCTCAGAATACTTGTCCTTAAAGAGTGCACCTGCTGGAAGCTTTGCAGCTGCCTTTTTCTTCACAAAATTGCCATTTCCCTGGCACTACTTCTCTCTATTATGTCATGTGACACATGTCATTTGAAGAGTTGGGCTCAGTCCCATCATTGCATCATCTATCTTTTTTTTTTTTTTAGATTTTATGTATTTATTTGACAGACAGAGATCATAAGTAGGCAGAGAGGCAGGCAGAAAGAGACAACGTAGGCTTCCCATGGAGCAGAGAGCCCGATACAGGGCTCGATCCCAGGACACTGAGATCATGACATGACCCAAAGGCAGAGGCTTAACCCACTGAGCCACCCAAGTGCCCTGTATATCTTCTATCGTTTTGACCTCTTTCCTCTTTTCTAACTATTTTTTCCCTCTAAATAACCCCACTGGTCCTCTACAATCTTCCTACAATCTCTTCCATCTTAATACCTAGAATCATTCTCTTTTAGTAGTATTCAGTCCTAACTTACTACAGATCTCTAATCTGAAACTAGAATGATTCATACATATTTTTTGTTTCACCCACAAGATACACAAGGCAGAAACCAAGTTATTTATGGGAAGCTACTCTGCTCCAGACAACATATTATGCAATGAAGTGACACAGACAAATAAGACACAACCTTAACCTCAGTAAGGGGCATAAAAATGAGTCTAGGGGAAGATGGGGATAGGTGTGTGTGTGAGTATGCAGAAAGTTATAAATGCAGTAAAAGGAAAATCCATTGAATTTAAACAAGTACAAAGGAAGCAGCTATTAGCACTGCTTGTGAGGAGAGAAGAATTCACAGAAAGAAGACACAAAGAAGCAGAAAGATTCCATGCTCATGGATTAGAGGAAAAAATATTGTTAAATTGTCCATACATGAGACAGGAATCCATCAGAATCCTAGAGGAGAACAGAGGCAGTAACCTCTTCGATATCAGCCACAGCAACTTCTTTCAAGAAATGTCTCCAAAGGCAAAGGAAACAAAAGCAAAGATGAATGATTGGGACTTCATCAAGATCAAAAGCTTCTGCACAGCAAAGGAAACAGTCAACAAAACAAAGAGGCAACCCACGGAATGGGAGAAGATATTTGCAAATGACACTACAGACAAAGGTTGATATCCAGGATCTATAAAGAACTCCTCAAACTCAACACACACATAACAGACAATCATATCAAAAAATGGGCAGAAGATATGAACAGAACACTTCTCCCATGAAGACATACAAATGGCTATCAGACACATGAAAAAATGTTCATCATCACTAACTATCAGGAAGATTCAAATTAAAACCACATTGAGATATCACCTACACCAGTTAGAATGGCCAAAATTAGCAAGACAGGAAACAACATGTGTTGGAGAGGATGTAGAGAAGAGGGATCCCTCCTACACTGTTGGTGGGAATGCAAGTTGGAGCAGCCTCTTTGGAGAACAGTGTGGGGATTCCTCAAGAAATTAAAACTAGAGCTTCCCTATGACCCTGCAATTGCACTCCTGGGTACTTACCCCAAAGATACAGATGTAGTGAAAAGAAGGGCCATCTGTACCCCAATGTTTATAGCAGCAATGGCCATGGTCGCCAAACTGTGGAAAGAACCAAGATGCCCTCCAACGGATGAACGGATAAAGAAGATGTAGTCCATATACACTCTGGAGTATTATGCCTCCATCAGAAAGGATGAATACCCAACTTTTGTAGCAACATGGACGGGACTGGAAGAGATTATGCTGAGTGAAATGAGTCAAACCGAGAGAGTCAATTATCATATGATTTCACTTATTTGTGGAGCATAACAAATAGCATGGAGGACAAGGGGAGATGGAGAGGAGAAGGGAGTTGAGGGAAATTGGAAGGGGAAGTGAATCATGAGAGACTATGGGCTCTGAAAAACAATCTGAGGGGATTGAAGTGGTGGGGGTGTGGGAGGTTGGGGTACCAGGTGGTGGGTATTATAGAGGGGATGGATTGCATGGAGCACTGGGTGTGGTGAAAAAATAATGAATACTGTTTTTCTGAAAATAAATAAATTGAAAAATAAAAGAAATCTAAATAAATAAATGAATGAATGAATAAATAAATAGATATTTAAAAAAAAATAAATGTTAAAAAAATTGTCCATACTACCCAAAGCAATTTACAGATTTAATGCAACCCCATCAAAAGATCAACAGCATTTTTCACATAACTAGAATAAACAATCCTAAAATTTGTATGGGACCACAAAAGACCAAGAATAGCAAAGCAGGCTTGAAAAAGAAAAACAAAACCACAGTTATCACAATCTCAGATTTCAAGATACATTACAAAGCTGTAGTAATCAAAACAGTATGGCCACAGAGACACATAGATCAATGGAACAGAATAAGAAGCTCAGAAATAAACCTACAATGACATGGTCAATTAATCTTAGATAAAGGAGGCAAAATATGCCCTCCAAAATAATCTGATTTTAAAATGGTCAGGGGACATCAATGGACATTTCTTCAAAGAAGACATAGAGATGGCCAACAGACACATGGAAAGATGCTCAACATCATTCATTATTAGGGAAATTCAAACCAAAATTACGACAATCACACCAGTTAGAATGGCTAAAATGAAAATACAAGAAACAAGTGTTGGCAAGTATGTGGAAAGAAAGGAACCCTTACTCACTGTTAATAGGAATGCAAACTGGGGAAGCCACTCTGGAAAACAGTATAGAGGTTTTTCAAAATATTAAAAACAGAATTACCATACTATCCAGTAATTCCCCTACTTGGTATTTACCCAAAGAATACAAAAATCCTAATTTAAAAAGATATATGTACCCCCATGTTTATTCCAGCATTATTTACAACAGCCAAACTATGGAAGCATCCAAGTGTTCATTGATAGATGAATAGATAAAGAAGATGTGATATCACATCTTATTTATGTATATATATGTATGTGTGTGTATATATAAGCCAAAGGCAGAGGCTTAACCCACTGTACATATATATATATATATACACACAACCATAAAATGTGTGTGTGTGTGTATACAGCCATGAAAAATAATGAAATAATAAAATCTTGTCATTTGCAACAACATAGATGGATCTATCAAGTATATTGTTAAGTGACATAAGTCAGTCAGGAACAGACAAATGCCATACATATCATTTCACTAACATGTGGAATTTAAGAAACAAACATGTGAAGAAAAACTGAGACAAATGAAGAAACAGATACTTAACTATAGAAAACAAACTGATGGTTATCAGTTGTTGCGCAGTATTTAAACCACATTGAGATATCACCTTACACCAGTTAGAATGGCCAAAATTAGCAAGACAGGAAACAACATGTGTTGGAGGGGATGTGGAGAAAGGGGAACCCTCTTCCTCTGTTGGTGGGAATGCAAGTTGGTGCAGCCTCTTTGGAGAACAGTGTGGAGATTCCTCAAGAAATTAAAACTAGAGCTTCCCTATGGCCCTGCAATTGCACTCCTGGATATTTACCCCAAAGATACAGATGTCATGAAAAGAAGGGCCATCTGTACCCCAATGTTTATAGCAGCAATGGCCACGGTCGCCAAACTGTGGAAAGAACCAAGATGCCCTTCAACGGATGATTGGATAAGGAAGATGTGGTCCATATACACTATGGAGTATTATGCCTCCATCAGAAAGGATGAATACCCAACTTTTGTAGCAACATGGACGGGACTGGAAGCAATTATGCTGAGTGAAATAAGTCAAGCAGAGAGAGAGTCAATTATCATATGATTTCACTTATTTGTGGAGCATAACAAATAGCATGGAGGACATGGGGAGATAGAGAGGAGAAGGGAGTTGGGGGAAATTAGAAAGGGAGGTGAACCATGAGAGACTACGGACTCTGAAAAACAATTTGAGGGTTTTGAAGGGGCAAGGAGTGGGAGGTTGGGGTACCAGGTGGTGGGTATTATAAAGAGCACAGATTGCATGGAGCACTGGGTGTGGTGCAAAAATAACGAATACTGCTATAAACATTCGGGTGCATGTGCCCCTTTGGATCACTATGTTTGTATCTTTAGGGTAAATACCCAATAGTGCAATTGCTGGGTTATAGGGCAGTTCTATTTTCAACATTTTGAGGAACCTCCATGCTCTTTTCCAGAGTGGCTGCACCAGCTTGCATTCCCACCAACAGTGTAGGAGGGTTCCCCTTTCTCCACATCCTCACCAGCATCTGTCATTTCCTGACTTGTTGATTTTAGCCATTCTGACTGGTGTGAGGTGATATCTCACTGTGGTTTTGATTTGTATTTCCCTGATGCCGAGTGATATGGAGCACTTTTTCATGTGTCTGTTGGCCATCTGGATGTCTTCTTTGCAGAAATGTCTGTTCATGTCCTCTGCCCATTTCTTGATTGGATTATTTGTTCTTTGGGTGTTGAGTTTGCTAAGTTCTTTATAGATTCTGGACACTAGTCCTTTATCTGATATTTCGTTTGCAAATATCTTCTCCCACTCTGTCAGTTGTCTTTTGATTTTGTTAACTGTTTCCTTTGCTGTGCAAAAGCTTTTGATTTTGATGAATGTTTATAGCAGCAATGTCCACAATAGCCAAACTATGGAAAGAACCTAGATGTCCGTCAACAGATGAATGGATCAAGAAGATGTGGTATATATACACAATGGAATACTATGCAGCCATCAAAAGAAATGAAATCTTGCCATTTGCGACAACATGGATGGAACTAGAGCGTGTCATGCTTAGTGAAATAAGTCAAGCAGAGAAAGACAACTATCATATGATCTCCCTGATATGAGGAAGTGGTGATGCAACATGGGGGCTTAAGTGGGTAGGAGAAGAATAAATGAAACAAGATGGGATTGGGAGGGAGACAAACCATAAGTGACTCTTAATCTCACAAAACAAACTGAGGGTTGCTGGGGGGAGGGGGTTTGGGAGAAGGGGGTGTGATTATGGAAATTGGGGAGGGTATGTGCTTTGGTGAGTGCTGTGAAGTGTGTAAACCTGGTGATTCACAGACTTGTACCCCTGGGGATAAAAATATATGTTTATAAAAAATAAAAAATAAATAAATAAAAAAATAACGAATACTGTTATGCTGAAAATAAATTTAAAAAATAAAATAGAATAAATAAATAAAAATGAATACATTTTAAAAATGAATACTTCAATTCAAATAAAGAATGTGTGTTAGCTTTTCTCTCTCTCAGCAATTAAAGATACCTGCTTTGGCATAGAAAAGGGGTTTAGCAAAGAATATTCTCAAGTCTTTCACTCTCTCAATTTTGCAGGTCATATTAAGTAATCCTGTATCTTCATTTTAACTTGCCTCAGGAGAAATCACAAGCCTTCCAAACAGAGACAAATTCTATTCCTCTGAACATATCTAATAAAAGAAAGTTGGAAATTTTCTCAGCCTTGAGCTGCTTTAAATCTCAAACTGAGTCACAGACCTAGAATCAATGCCTTACCTCCCCTGACCATCCTGCTCTTGTTTTTCTGACTTAATTTTAGATCTTATATTTGATACATCCAGACTGAAAGTGAAGGGATGGAGAAGCATCTTGCCAATGGGCCTCAAAGAAGTCTGGGGTAGCAATTCTCAGATCAGATAAGCTAGATTTTAAACTAAAGACTGTAGTCAGAGATACAGAAGGACACTACATCATTCTTAAAGGGTCTATGCACGGAGAAGATCTAGCAATTGTAAATATTTATGCCCCCAATACAGAGCAGCCAACTACATAAGACAACTATTAATCAAGATAAAGAGTCAGATTGATATGAATACATTAATAGTAGGAGATCTTAACATGCCACTCTCAGTAATAGACAGATCATCCAAGCAGAAAATCAATAAAGAATCAAGAGTGTTGAATGACACATTGGACCAGATGGATCTCATAGATATATACAGAACATTCTACCCTAAAACAACAGAATACTCATTCTTCTCAAGTGCACATGGAACCTTCTCCAGAATAGACCATATACTGGGTCACAAATCAGGACTCAACCAATACCAAAAGACTGAGATTATTCCCTGCATATTCTCAGATCACGATGCTTTGAAACTGGAGCTCAATCACAAAGAAAGTTTGGAAGGAACTTAAACACCTAGAAGCTAAAGACCACCTTGCTTAAGAATGCTTGGATCAACCAGGAGATCAAAGAAGAACTTAAACAATTCATGGAAACCAATATGAATGAAGACACTTCAGCTCAAAACCTACGGGGATACAGCAAAGGTGGCCCTAAGGGGGAAATACATAGCCATTCAAGCCTCCCTCAAAAAAATTAAAAAGTCCAGAATACACCAGATATCTCTACACCTTAAAGAACTGGAAAATCAACAACAAATTAATCCAACTCCACACATAGGAAGGAAATAATAAAGATTAAAGCAGAGATCAATGAGATGGAAACTAGAGATACAGTAGAATGCACCAATAAAATAAAATTTTCATCAATGAAACATCAATGCAATGATCCTTCTTGAAAGAATCAATAAGATCGATAAACCACTGGCCAAATTAATCCAAAAGAAAAGAGAGAAGACCCAAATTAATAAAATTATGAATGAAAAGGGAGAGATCACAACTAACACCAAGGAAATAGAAACAATCATCAGAAATTATTATCAACAGTTATATGTCAATAAGTTAAGCAACCTAGTTGAAATTGATGCTTTCCTGGAAAACTATAAACTTCCAAAACTGAATCAGGAAGAAATTGGCCACCTGAATAGACCAATATCTAGTACTAAGATTGAAGCAGTGATCATAAACCTCCCAAAAAACAAGAGCCCAGGACCTGATGGAGTCTGTGGAGAATTCTACTAAATGTTCAAAGAAGAAATAATATTTATTCTCCTGAAGCTGTTTCAAAAATTTGAAGCAGAAGGAAAACTTCCAGACTCTTTTTATGAAGCCTGCATTACCCTGATCCCCAAACCAGGAAAAGACCCCACCAAAAAGGAGAATTTCAGACCAATATCCCTGATGAATATGGATGTTAAGATTCTCAACAAGATCCTAGCTAATAGGATCCAACAGTACATTAAAATGGTTTTCCACTATGACCAGGTGGGATTTATCCCTGGGTTGCAAGGGTGGTTCAACATTTGCAAATCAATCAACGTGATAGAACAAATCAATAAGGGAAGAGAGAAGAACCACATGGTCCTCTCAACTGATGCAGAAAAAGCACTTGACAAAACCCAGCATCTGGTCCTGATTAAAACAATTCAAAGTATAGGATAGAGGGAACATTTTTGAACTTCATGAAATCTATCTATAAAAAACCCACAGCTAATATCATCCTCATGGGAAAAAGCTGACAATCTTCCCTTTGAGATCAGGAACACAACAAGGATGCCTACTCTCACCACTCTTGTTCAACATAGTATTAAGAAGTCTGAGCAACAACAATCAGAGAGCAAAGAGAAATAAAAGTATTCAAATTGGCAATGAAGAAATCAAACTCTCTCTTCGCAGATGACATAATACTTTACTTTATATGGAAAACCCGAAAGACTCCACCCCCAAACTACTAGAACTCATTCAGCAATTCAGTACTGTGGCAGGATACAAAATCAATGTACAGAAATCAGTTGCTTTCTTATACACTAACAATGAAAATACAGAAAGGGAAATTAGAGGATTGATTCCATTTACTATAGCACTAAGAACCGTAAGATACCTGGGAATAAGCCTAACCAAAGAGGTAAAGGATCTGTACTTGAGGAACTACAGAACACTCATGAAAGAAATTGAAGAAGACACAAAAAGATGGAAAACCATTCCATGCTCATGGATCAGAAGAATAAGCATTGTTAAAATGCATGTACTGCCTCGAGCAATCTATACTTTCAATACCATTCTGATTAAAATTCCATGGGCATTTTTCAAAGAGCTGGAGCAAACAATCCTAAAATTTGTATGGAATCAGAAGAGACCCCAAATTGCTAAGGAAATATTGAAAAAGAAAACCAAAACTGGGGGCATCACATTGCCCAATTTCAAGCTTTACTACAAAGCTGTGATCACCTAGATCTTAGATTTGAGAAACAAAGATGCTTTCAAATTTATGGAAGGCCACACATCATCCACTTTAACAAGTAAAAATTTTAATTGCCTTCGATTCATTAAAAGAACAACTTTAGTTTTACAATGCTAAGGGATATTAGAAGTTTTAGTTCAACTCATCTGGTTTATGGAAAAGGAAAAAGGAAACATCCTGAGTTCTGAGATGAGAACCGGGTCATGAGTCAGGAGAACCAGATTCTATGAGTAGCCTTGCACACAGGTAAGTAGACTTATCTGTGTGACATTTGATAAATTGCTTTCTTTTCTGGACCTTAGTTGCCTTACATGTAAAGTCGTACATTGGTTTAGAAATTCTTTGTGGTTCGTTTCCGTGCTACCCTTCTTTAAGTTAAAGTGTTTGTTTATTGTCTGTTTCCCATGTTCTGCCTGGCTTAGATGTTCTTTACGGTCCTCTTCTATGCTGTCCTTCTGAGTTTAAGTGTTTGTTTGTTGTCAGTTCCCTAGGTTCTGGTTGTGTAAGTATGAATATTTTTTACCTCTATATGCCAAAGAGTGGCTTGGGTCCTGTAAGATTTCTAATTCCAGCCTTTAGAAGATCACCATCTATTCATTCAATCTTTAGGATCCAAGAATCCTCTTAAATTTCAAGCAGAAGTACATCAGAATATGCAATTATCTGTAGCAAGAATATATTGCTTACAACAGATGCTTAAAGAGTAGCCATCTCTTTTCGAATAATTATTACTACAAATTATTATGCTCATTTTACAAATTAGGGGAAAAAGGAGGCTTAATGATGTTAAGTAATTAATCCAAGGTTATGGTGTTAGTAAGTGGCTATCTTCACTCTGATTACAGGAGGTTTTCATAAATTGAGTGGCTGTTTTTACCATAATAACCACCAGTGACTTACCACAAAGTCAGTAGGGAGGATACCAGAGACAGGGGATAACACTCTAACCTCATGTCAACCGGACATCAGCTTACTCCCTCTTCCCTTTAAGAAAAAAAAAAAAAAAAAAAAAAAGGGATGGCTCAAATGTCAGTCTATTTTCTTTAGAAATTTTATGCCCTCCTCAAGATTTTGGCAAATCCCAGGGCCATGTTTGCTCATTGCTCACTATCTTTCTCCAATTGATTCTCTATGAAATATATATATATATATATATATATATATATATATATATATATTCATCAAGTTGGTACATTAAATACATACAGCATTTGTACATTGAAAATTATATATATATTATATAATATAATGATATATATAATATTTGTATATTTTATATATTATATATATATTGGCCACAAATGACCACAAAATGCCATTCACAGAAGGCATTTGCATGGATGAGAATTTTACAGGGGATTCAAGGGCCAACAGCAAATATGAGATATAAAGCAAGAGGAGAGCCAGTCATAACTGAATATTAAATATCAAATAGTACTGCTATTTATAAGCTCTCTCCTTCACACTTGCTACCCATAGTTCTCAATGCCCTTCCTTCCTTCCATCCATCCATCCTTCCATCCTTCCTTCCTTCCTTCCTTCCTCTCTCTCTCTCTCCTTTTCTTTCTTCTTTACCATCTGGCTTCAAGCTTTCATCTTCATTTCCTTCTTGAACCCTGTGCCTTCCTTTTCTTCAGCCACTTCTTAAACTATAAAATTCATCTGTAGCTTTGATGCAGGTATGCCTATGTGCCCAAACATGCATAATAGAGTGAACTCTACATAAGAGAGATTTTGCTTCCAGGAGGAATCCTCCAATCAGCCTTGAATGTTGTGAGTTTGTTCCCTCCTATATCTCTTGTTACTGGCTTTCCTTCCTTCCTTCCTCATTTACTATATATCTATAATGTATTTTGGGGGGAAATTAAATACTGTCCTTTGATAAATTCATTGAGACTGTAATCCTTTCCTCCTATTGTTCTAACCACAAAGTTGAGCTTTGATACCTTTTGGCTATACCTACTACCTTACTCTTCATCAAGTTGGGATAAAAATAAGCTTGTAAAAATCCTACAACTGCCTTGTGAACTACAGCACTGTCAAGCCAATGTGACTCAGCTGTCAAGTTTAATGTACCAGACTGGGACAAGCCTGTCCTTTGGTTTCATGCTGTCCCAGGTAAGGATGGTATTAGCATTATATTTGTAAAGTTGTATATGTATCATAAGGAAATGTCAGCCTTCACCCTATTCACCTGAGACTTTGCCTCCCCACCCTCCAGTCTTTTCTATTTTCAGGCACCAGATAAGTCCTCCTTAGATGCAACTATGATTTTCCCATTTCTGAATTCAAAACTTTTTGTAACTTACCCACCAAACATGGAGCCCAACAATCTGACATTATATCTTGGCCCCTTCATCCAAGATCCATGTGATCTTGGGCAAGTTACTTACATCACCAAGTTTAGTATTCTTTGTTGTAAAATGGGCACATGCCCTAAGTATCTCTGCAGATCTACTTTGGAAGTATGTGAAAGCTTATAAACTGTAACATGCTACTGTAAATTGTGATTCTTCTCATAAAATTAAACTCAAACTTCTAGTCTGTTGTTTAAGGCCACAGTTAGGTTCCTATTTATATTTTCTAATTTTCATCTTTTTACACCCAACAGAAAAAAATCTTTGTGTGGAGGGCAGAGTACTGGTAACTGTCACTTACAATAACATTTACACTGACCCATTACAATGATAATATGATTGTGAATGTAGTGTAATTTACAATGATCCATTATAAGGGATCCTATCATTCATAAGGCATGGGACCTTGGAAGTGCTGACCAACTCCTCTGAGCATTGATCTCAACACTGACAAAGTGCTTACTCTTCTGGACATGCCTACCATCTGGTGTTATTTCTTAAATTACACAAAATAATGGTAAATAATAAAAATCTAGCAAAAAACAAAAAAATAAGCTTTGTATTTCCTTAGAGGGTTCCACTGTGCCTAGAAAGTCTTGGATACAATAATAACATCTCAAACTCAGTACATCCAAAATAAGAATTCACTTTTTTTTTTTTTTTTTTTTTTTTTTTGCCAAGCTACTATTAGATTCTCAATCTCATCAAATAAATTCAGTCTCCTAACACTAGAGACATTTACAATGTTTTTCACTCTTTCCTCCCCTTCCCACATTTTGACAGTAACCAAATCCCATTGATTCTACTGACTAGATAATCTTTGAATGCTCCCACTCTCTGCTGCTACTTTTTAAATTTAGATCTTTAGAATTTCTTTTCTGGATGACTGCAGCAGCTTCCTTTCTGGACTTGCCCATTTCAATTGCTTTTCATTGTGCTATTCCATATGACACCTAGTTATCAGAATGAGTATTCTCAAATAGAAATCTAACATGACTCCTTGCTACTTGAAGTTGTATTATGTTTAAGATGAGTTTGGGACCAAATTATCTGAGGCAGACTGTCGCTTTTTATCTCTGTGACCTCAATGGAATTATCTTTGAGTTCTTCAGTTTCTGTATGTGGTGGCCATGAGTATGTTCCTCTCAGATCTCTGACTGCATGGATCATCACGTGGGCCAATGGCCCCAGATGTGCTCTGAAATATACCACTACATTCATGCTGTAGCCATGCTTCCCACAGACTCTGCAGGAAACAACTGAAGACAGCAGAGATACCAATGCAAGCCCCTTTCTGAGACACAAAGGACTCCTCTGATAGCTGCCTCCTCTGTCTCTGGTCTGAGGACTTCCCATAGGTCTTATAGGACTTCCCCAGACTCACTGTGGTTTTAAACATGTTCACTCAACATTTCTTCCTTCCTTCTCTCCTTCCCAAAAAGTTTAGACTTGCACTGTGGTCTGACAGTTCTCCTGATTTCCTTAGTCCCTCTTTATTTTCTTTCATGGGTATTTCCCTTGATAAATCTCCTACATATTTAGCTTTGTCTTGGCATTTTCTTTTAAAGGATATAGAATAATCTACCCTATCTGTAAAATAAATGTAATAACAGTGTCTATTTTATAGGATTACTATGAGGATCAAATATAATGTAGGGCACTTATAACAGTTTGCAGTATCCATCTGTGGTCTATAATAGTTTGCTGTTATTGTCATCATTATTAATTTGGTACTCATTCAACATAACATACTCTCTCATGGTTCAGTTTATGTATATATTCTCCTCAGAAAGAAAAAAAGAAAGGAAAAAAAAAAAAAACAACAATCTTTCATTCCAACAATGCAAAGTAATACTTACCTGTCAGGAGTCAGCTTTCAGCTCTGAAATCTCATATTTGTAATGCCTTCTTTAATCCATCTACTTTTTCCTCCTATAGTCCCATGTACACCATCCTTCCACCCCCTTTATAAGTGCTAATCTCATTTGGGGGCCATAGATGATTTATCTGTTGCTACTTCTAGAACCTGAGGTCTTCAATGACTTCTATCTTGTCATGTCTATTTTTGGAAACCCATTTCAGTGGTTAACATAGGTTTTTTTTTTTTTAATGTATCGAGTAAATGTACATATGTATTAAGTTGATATGATAGCAATACAAGAATAAAAGAAGCCACAATATTACTCACACTGGGACATCCGAACTTTTTTTACTTGACTGGAATCTCTAACACCTGGAACTTCTTAAGTTTTTCAGTATCAACCCAGTTGATTAGCTCTCCTTGATTTTAGTGGGAAGGCACCCTTAAGGAAAAATAGAAATAGATGCCATTCCTCCATAAATCACTTGGTCCTTCTACAGGATGTAACTCTAAGCAAAAGCTATGGAAAACTCAACATTTTAGATTCCAGTTTTATATATTTCTTTCATTTTTAAAAAAATAATATATAATGTATTTGTTTCAGTGGTACAGATCTGTGATTCATCAGTTTTATACAATTCACAGTCCTCACCATAGCATATATCCTTCCTAATGTCCTTCATCAAGCCACCCCATCTCTCCCACCCTCTTCCACTCCAGTAACCCTCAATTTCTTTTCTGAAATTAAGAGTCTTTCATGGTTTGTCTCCCTCTCTGGTTTTGTCTTATTTAATTTTTTCCTCTCTTCCCCCATTATCCTCTGCCTTGTTTCAAATCTTAGATCAGTGAGATCAAATAATAATTGTCTTTCTCTGATTGATTTATTTCACTTGGCATAATACCCTCTAGTTCCATCCACGTCATTGCAAATGACAAGATTTCATTGTTTTTTTTGATGGCTGCATTATAGATAGATAGATAGATAGATAGATGATAACATTTTCTTTATCCATTCATCTTTTGATGGACATCAATTCTCTTTCTGTAGTTTGGCTATTGTGGACATTGCTGATATAAATGTTAGGGTCCTTGTGTCCCTTCAGATCACTACATTTGTGTCTTTAGCGTAAATACCTAGTAGTGCAATCACTGCATCATAGGGTAGCTCTATTTTTGACTTTTTGAAGAACTGCCACACTGTTTTCCAGAGTGGCCACACCAACAGTGCAGCCCACCAACAATGCAGAGGGTTCCCCTTTCTCCACATCCTTGTCAACACCTGTCATTTCCTGACTGGTTAATTTTAGCCATTCTGAATGGTGTGAGGTGATATCTCAATGTGGTTTTGATTTGTATTTCCCTGATCCTGAGTGATACTGAACAATTTTCCATGTGTCTGTTGGCCATTCGGATATCCTCTTTGCAGAAATGTCTGTTCATGTCTTCTGCCCATTTCTTGATTGGGTTATTTGCTCTTTGGGTATTGAGTTTAAGTCCTTTTAGATTTTAAATACTAGTCCTTTATCTGAGGATTCATTTGCAAATATCTTCTCCCATTCTGTTGGTTGTCTTTTGGTTATGTTGACTGTTTCCTTCATGGTGCAAAAGCTTTTGATCTTGATGAAGCCCCAGTATTTCATTTTTGCCCTTGCTTCCTTTGCCTTTGGCAAGATTTCTAGGAAGAAGCTGCTGCACCTGAGGTTGAAGAGGTTGCTGCTATGTTCTCCTAAAGAATTTTGATGGATTTCTGTCTCACATTGAAGTCTTTCATCCATTTTGAGTCTACTTTTTGTGTGTGGTGTAAGGAAATAGTCCAGTTTTATTCTTCTGCATGTGGCTGGTCACCAATTATCCCAATACCATTATTTTGCAGAGTCTGTCTTTTTACATTGGACATTCTTTCCTGCTTTGTTGAAGATTAGTTGACCATGGAATTGAGAGTCCATTTCTGGGCTCTGTTCTCTTCCATTGATCTATGTGTCTGTTTTTGTGCCAGAACCATATTGTCTAGATGATTATAATTTTGTAATAGAGCTTGAAGTCTTAAACTGTGATGTGGCCAACTTTGGCTTTCTTTTTCAACCTCTCTCTGGCTTTTTGGGATCTTTTCTGGTTCCATATAAATTTTAGGATTATTTATTCCTTTTCTTTGAAAGTAGTTGATGGTATTTTGATAGGAGTTGTGTTAAATATGTAGATTACTCTAGGTATCATAGACATTTTCACAATATTTGTTCTTTCAATCCATGAACATAGAACTTTTTCCTTTGTGTGTGTGTGTGTGTCTTCCCCAGTTTCTTTCATGCATACTTTATTGTTCTCTAAGTGCAGATTCTTTGCCTCCTTGGCTAGGTTTATTCCTAGGTATCTTATGGTTTTGGGTGCAATTGTAAATGGGATAGGCTCCTTAATTTCTCTTTTTTCTGCACAGTTTTTGGTGTTTAGAAATGCAACTGATTTCAGTGCATTGATTTTATAACCTGTCTCTTTACTTAATTCCTGTATGAGTTCTAGCAGTTTTGGGGTGAACTCTTTTGGGTTTTCCCCATTAAGTATCATTTCATCTGCAAAGAGTGAACATTAGACTTCTTCTTTGCCAATACAGATACATTTTATTTCTTTTTGCTGTCTGATTGCTGAAGCTAGAACTTCTAGTACTGTGTTGAACAGCAGTGGTGATAGTGGACATCCCTGCCATGTTCCTGACATTAAGGGAAATTCTCTCAGTTTTTCCTCATTGAGAATGATATTTGCTGTGGATTTTCATAGATGGCTTTTATGATGTTGACTTTTTTATGATGTTACCCCTACACTGTGAAGAGTTTTAATCAAGAAAGGATACTGTGCTTTGTAGTCAAATGCTTTTTCTACATCTATTGAGAGTATCATATGGTTTTTGTTCTTTCTTTTAGTAATGCATTTTATTACATTGGTTGATTTGCAGATGTTGAACCAACCTTGCAGTCCAGAAATAAATCCCATTTGGTCATGGAGAATAATTATTTTAATGTACTGTTGGATACTACTGGCTAGTATTTGGGTGAGAATTTTTGTATCTGTGTTCATCAGGTATATTGGTCTATATTTCTCCTTTTTTGTTTTAAGATTTTTATTTATTTATTTGAGAGAGAGTGCATGAGAAGGGGGAGGTCAGAGGGAGAAGCAGACTCCCCGCCAAGCAGGGAGCCTGATGCAGGATCTGATCCCAGGACTCAAGGATCATGACCCAAGCCTAAGGCAGTCACCCAACCAACTGAGTCACCCAGTAATTCTCCTTTTTGATGAAGTCTTTGTCTGGTTTTGGAATGAAGGTCTCATAAAATGAGTGTGGAAATTTTCTTTCCATTTCTATTTTTTGGAATGGTTTCAGAAAAATAGGTATTAATTCTTCTTTAAATGTTTGATAGAATTATCCTGGGAAACCATCTGGCCCTAGGCTCTTGTTTTGGGGGGGATTTTGCTTACTACTTCAATTTCCTTGATGGTTATGGTTCTGTTAAGATTTTCTTTTTCTTTCTGGTTCAGTTTTGGTAGTTAATACATATCTAGGAATGCATCCATTTCTTCCAGATTGTCTAATTTGTTGGCATATAGTTGCTCATAATATGTTCCTATAATTGTATTTATTTGGTGTTGGTTGTGATCTCTCCTCTTTATTCATGGTTTTATTTATTTGGGCCCCTTCTTTTTTTTTTTTTTTTCTTTTTGATAAGTCTGGCCAGGAGTTTATAAATCATCAATTCTTTCAAAGAACCAGCTCCTAGTTTCATTGATCTGTTCTACTGTTCTTTTGGTTCCTATTTCACTGATTTCTGTTCTTATCTTTATTATTTCTCTGCTCCTGCTGGGTTTAGGCTTTATTAACTGTTCTTTCTCCATCTCCTTTAGATGTAGTGGTAAGTTGTATATTTGAGACCTTTCTTGTTTCTTGAGAACGGCTTGCAGTGTTATATACTTTTGTTTTAGGATGACCTTTGTTGTGTCCCAAAGATTTTGAACTGCTTTGATTTCATTTTTATTTGTTTCCATGATTTTTTAAAATTATTCTTTAATTTCTTGGTTGATCCATTCATCCTTTAGTAGGATGCTCTTTAGCTTCCATGTATTTGATTTCTTTTCAACTTTCCTCTGTGATTGAGTTCTAGTTTCAAAGTATTGTGGTCCAAAACTATGCAAGGAATGGTCCAATCTTTTGGTACTTTTTGAGACCTGATTTGTGACCCAGGATATGATCTATTTTGGAGGATATTTCATGTGCACTAGAGAAGAATGCGTATTATGTTGTTTTGGCATGGAATATTCTGAATATGTCTGTGAAGTCCATCTGGTCCAGTGTGTCATTTAAAGCCCTTATTTTCTTGTTGAACTTTTGCTTAGACAATCTGTCCATTACAGTGATGAAGATGTTAATGTCCCCTATTATAATTGTGTTATTGTCAATGTATTTCTTTGATTTTTGTTATTAATTAGCTTATACAATTGGCTGCTCCCATGTTAGGGGTATAAATATTAAAAATTGTTAGATCTTCTTGTTGGGTAGACCCTTTACGCATGATATAGTGTCCTTTCTCATCTCTTATTATAGTTTTTGGTTTAAAATCTAATCTGTCTTACATAAGGA
Organism: Mustela putorius furo; assembly: GCF_011764305.1. Lineage (NCBI taxonomy): Eukaryota > Metazoa > Chordata > Mammalia > Carnivora > Mustelidae > Mustela > Mustela putorius. Next base: position 20,762,323 of record NW_025421273.1, read on the forward strand.
TTGCCACCCCAGTTTTCTTTTCTTTTTTTGGGGGGAGGGGTTTCTGAAGGAGAGACTTTTTTAATTAAATTTTTAATAACTTTTTATTTTTTATAAACATATATTTTTATCCCCAGGGGTACAGGTCTGTGAATCACCAGGTTTACACACTTCACAGCACTCACCAAAGCACATACCCTCCCCAATGTCCATAATCCCACCCCCTTCTCGCAAACCCCCTCCCTCCAGCAACCCTCAGTTTGTTTTGTGAGATTAAGAGTCACTTATGGTTTGTCTCCCTCCCAATCCCATCTTGTTTCATTTATTCTTCTCCTACCCACTTAAGCCCCCATGTTGCATCACCACTTCCTCATATCAGGGAGATCATATGATAGTTGTCTTTCTCTGCTTGACTTATTTCGCTAAGCATGATACGCTCCAGTTTTCTTTTGATGTCTGTTAGCATGGTAAATGGTTTTTCAACCTCCTCACTTTGAATCTGGAGGTGTCTTTGGGTCAAAAATGGGTCTCTTTTAGACAGCATATTGATAGGTTTTTGTTTTTGTTTTTGTTTTTCCAATCTGATACACTGTGTCATTTGATTGGGGCATTTACATTTGGGGTAACTATTGAAAGATATGAATTTAGTGCCATTGTGTTGTCTGTCGGGTGACTGTTACTGTATATTGTCCCTGTTCCTTTCTGGTCTATGCTACTTTTGGCTCTCTCTTTGCTCAAGTGTGTAATTTAAAGCCCTTATTTTCTTGTTGAACTTTTGCTTCAATATTTCTTACAGGGCTTGTTTTGTGATCACAGATTCTTTTAGTTTTTGTTTGGCTTGGAAGCGTTTTTATCTTTCCTCCTATCTTCAATGACAGCCTGGCTGGATATAGTATTCTTGGCTGCGTATTTTTCTCATTTAGTGCCCTCAATGTATCATGCCAATCCTTTCTGGCCTGCTAGGTCTCTGTGGATAGGTCTGCTGCCAATATAATTTCTACCCTTGTAGGTTACAGAACTCTTTCCAGTGCTGCCTTCAGCTCAGTTTTACATTTTTGTCTTATTCCCACAAAAGGGAATTTAATGAGTAAAGTTTTGAGTAGGTAAGCCCAAAATAGTGCAGTTCCTTTATATCTATTCACATCTTGTGCTCCATATCTGTATCCAACAGATCCCTTTTCAGTCTGTGTATTTTCAGGTGTGAATATTACCTTCTCATATCAGTACTAGTGAGCAATGAACACACAAAAAAGAAAATTTCCATTTTTGTTTATTCACTAAACAAATATTTATGGAATATTATTACGTGTTATGCACTGTACTAAGGACTGAGAAAATAGTAATAACTAAACAGACTAAAACAAAATAATAAACACTCAAAGAAAAACCCACCTGCCTTCATTAAGCTTATATAGTAGTGGGGGGAGGCATACAATAAATAAATATAGGTGTAGGGTGCCAGATGGTGATTAGTACCATGGAAAAGAGAATAAAAGTAAAGAAATAGGGGAATATGAACTCCTGAGGGTCTGGAGAATGTATTAATTTTAAAACAAGGTGACTAAAACAACCTTCATTAGGAAGAGGACATTTGAACAAATACTTGAAATAGTGTAAGAAGTGAACCATAAAATATCATAAGAAGAATATATAAGACAGAACAAAAAGCAAGTGCTAAGTCTAAAATGGAAACATGTCTGGAATACTCCAGTAACATCAGAAAGGCAGAGTAGTTGGAACAGAAATATCAAAAAGGAGAAAGTGGTAGGAGATGAGGTCAGATAAGGACTCCTTGTCCTTAACAAGGAGTCAAACTGGGAATGTGGGAAGGATTCTGGATTGTACCCTGATCGAGATGAGGACACATTGGAGTCTTTAAAATATGTTTTCATTGCCTCCAAGAAACTCATTTTAAGCCCAAAGACACCTCCAGATTCAAAGTGAGGGGGTGGAAAAGAATTTACCATGCTAATGGACATCAGAAGAAAGCAGGAGTGGCAATCCTTATATCAGATCAATTAGATTTTAAGCCAAAGACTACAATAAGAGATGAGGAAGGACACTATATCATACTCAAAGGGTCTGTCCAACAAGAAGATCTAACAATTTTAAATATCTATGCCCCCAATGTGGGAGCAGCCAACTATATAAACCAATTAATAACAAAATCAAAGAAACACATCAACAATAATACAATAATAGGAGGGGACTTTAACACTCCCCTCACTGAAATGGACAGATCATCCAAGCAAAAGATCAGCAAGGAAATAAAGGCCTTAAACGACACACTGGACATAACAGATATATTCAGAACATTTCATCCCAAAGCAACAGAATACACATTCTTCTCTAGTGCACATGGAACATTCTCCAGAATAGATCACATCCTCGGTCCTAAATCAGGACTTAATTGGTATCAAAAGATTGGGATCATTCCCTGCATATTTTCAGACCACAATGCTCTAAAGCTAGAACTCAACCACAAAAAGAAGTTTTGAAAGAACCCAAATACATGGAGACTAAACAGCATCCTTCTAAAGAATGAATGGGTCAACCAGGAAATTAAAGAAGAATTGAAAAAACTCATGGAAACAAATGATAATGAAAATACAATGGTTCAAAATCTGTGGGACACAACAAAGGCAGTCCTGAGAGGAAAACATATAATGGTACAAGCCTTTCTCAAGAAACAAGAAAGGTCTCAGGTACACAACCTAACCCTACACCTAAAGGAGCTGGACAAAGAACAAGAAAGAAACCCTAAGCCCAGCAGGAGAAGAGAAATCATAAAGATCAGAGCAGAAATCAATGAAATAGAAACCAAAAAGACACTAGAGCAAATCAACAAAACTAGGAGCTGGTTCTTTGAAAGAATTAATAAAATTGATAAACCCCTGGCCCGACTTATCAAAAAGAAAAGAGAAAGGACCCAAATAAATAAAATCATGAATGAAAGAGGAGAGATCACAACTAACACCAAAGAAATACAAACTACTATAAGAACATACTATGAGCAACTCTACGCCAACAAATTTGACAATCTGGAAGAAATGGATGCATTCCTAGAAACATATAAACTACCACACCTGAACCAGGAAGAAATAGAAAGCCTGAACAGACCCATAACCAGTAAGGAGATTGAAACAGTCATTAAAAATCTCCAAACAAACAAAAGCCCAGGGCCAGATGGCTTCCCGGGGGAATTCTACCAAACATTTAAAGAAGAACTAATTCCTATTCTCCTGAAACTGTTAAAAAAAAAATAGAAATGGAAGGAAAACTTCCAAACTCATTTTATGAGGCCAGCATCACCTTGATCCCAAAACCAGACAAGGATCCCATCAAAAAAGAGAGCTATAGACCAATATCCTTGATGAACACAGATGCGAAAATTCTCACCAAAATACTAGCCAATAGGATTCAATAGTACATTAAAAGGATTATTCACCACGACCAAGTGGGATTTATTCCAGGGCTGCAAGGTTGGTTCAACATCCACAAATCAGTCAATGTGATACAACACATCAATAAAAGAAAGAACAAGAACCATATGATACTCTCAATAGATGCTGAAAAAGCATTTGACAAAGTACAGCATCCCTTGCTCATCAAAACTCTTCAAAGTGTAGGGATAGAGGGCACATACCTCAATATCATCAAAGCCATCTATGAAAAACCCACTGTAAATATCATTCTCAATGGAGAAAAACTGAAAGCTTTTCCGCTAAGGTCAGGAACACAGCAGGGATGTCCATTATCACCACTGCTATTCAACATAGTACTAGAGGTCCTAGCGTCAGCAATCAGACAACAAAAGGAAATTAAAGGCATCCAAATCGGCAAAGAAGAAGTCAAATTATCACTCTTCGCAGATGATATGATACTATATGTGGAAAACCCAAAAGACTCCACTCCAAAACTGCTAGAACTTGTACAGGAATTCAGTAAAGTGTCAGGATATAAAATCAATGCACAGAAATCAGTTGCATTTCTCTACACCAACAGCAAGACAGAAGAAAGAGAAATTAAGGAGTCCATCCCATTTACAATTGCACCCCAAACCATAAGATACCTAGGAATAAACCTAACCAAAGAGGCACAGAATCTATACTCAGAAAACTATAAAGTACTCATGAAAGAAATTGAGGAAGACACAAAGAAATGAAAAAATGTTCCATGCTCATGGATTGGAAGAATAAATATGTGAAAATGTCTATGCTACCTAAAGCAATGTACACATTTAATGCAATTCCTATCAAAGTACTATCCATCTTTTTCAAAGAAATGGAACAAATAATTCTAAAATTTATATGGAACCAGAAAAGACCTCAAATAGCCAAAGGGATATTGAAAAAGAAAGCCAAAGTTGGTGGCATCACAATTCCGGTCTTCAAGCTCTATTACAAAGCTATCATCATCAAGACAGCATGGTACTGGCACAAAAACAGACACATAGATCAATGGAACAGAATAGAGAGCCCAGAAATAGACCCTCAACTCTATGGTCAACTAATCTTCGACAAAGCAGGAAAGAATGTCCAATGGAAAAAAGACAGCCTCTTCAATAAATGGTGCTGGGAAAATTGGACAGCCACATGCACAAAAATGAAATCGGACCATTTCCTTACACCACACACGAAAATAGACTCAAAATGGATGAAGGACCTCAATGTGCGGCAGGAATCCATCAAAATCCTTGAGGAGAACACAGGCAGCAACCTCTTCGACCTCAGCCACAGCAACATCTTCCTAGGAACATCGCCAAAGGCAAGGGAAGCAAGGGCAAAAATAAACTATTGGGATTTCATCAAGATCAAAAGCTTTTGCACAGCAAAGGAAACAGTTCACAAAATCAAAAGACAACTGACAGAATGGGAGAAGATATTTGCAAACGACATATCAGATAAAGGACTAGTGTCCAAAATCTATAAAGAACTTAGCAAACTCAATACCCAAAGAACAAATAATCCAATCAAGAAATGGGCAGAGGACATGAACAGACATTTCTGCAAAGAAGACATCCAGATGGCCAACAGACACATGAAAAAGTGCTCCATATCACTCGGCATCAGGAAAATACAAATCAAAACCACAATGAGGTATTACCTCACACCAGTCAGAATGTCTAAAATCAACAAGTCAGGAAATGACAGATGCTGGCGAGGATGTGGAGAAAGGGGAATCCTCCTACACTGTTGGTGGGAATGCAAGTTGGTGCATCCACTCTGGAAAACAGCATGGAGGTTCCTCAAAATGTTGAAAATAGAACTGCCCTATGACCCAGCAATAGCTCTACTGGGTATTTACCCTAAAGATACAAATGTAGTGATCCAAAGGGGCACGTGCACCCGAATGTTTATAGCAGCAATGTCCACAATAGCCAAACTATGGAAAGAACCTAGATGTCCATCAACAGATGAATGGATCAAGAAGATGTGGTATATATATACACAATGGAATACTATGCAGCCATCAAATGAAATGAAATCTTGCCATTTGTGACAACATGGATGGAACTAGAGTGTAATTATGCTTAGTGAAATAAGTCAAGCGGAGAAAGAGAACTATCATATGATCTCCCTGATATGAGGAAGTGGTGATGCAACATGGGGGCTTAAGTGGGTAGAAGAAGAATCAATGAAACAAGATGGAATTGGGAGGGAGACAAACCATAAGTGACTCTTAATCTCACAAAACAAACTGAGGGTTGTTGGGGGGAGGGAGGTTGGGAGAAGGGGGTGGGATTATGGACATTGTTGAGGGTATGTGCTTTGGTGAGTGCTGTGAAGTGTGTAAACCTGGTGATTCACAGACCTGTACCCCTGGGGATAAAAATATATGTTTATGAAAAATAAAAAATTAAAAAAAAATAAAAGAAAAAAAATAAAATATGTTTTCAAAGGTTTCCATATAATTAAAGATTTCCATAAAATAAAGATCTTTCTGTGGTACTGCATACTCAGTAGGAATAACATGTAGGTCCAAGAACCAAGTGGTGGGAGCAAGTATGTCACTCTGACTCTTACTCCCAAAGATCTACTTGGTGAATTTGGTATTCTTGTTTCTGCAGCTCTAGGCTTTGGAGTGTTACAGGTCTTAATCCCCCAAAGGGGAACATTTCCACAGGGGACAAAACAAGAATTGTATATGAACTATGGCTCTGCCTGGACACTTCATGCATCCAGGGACCAGTGGGCAAAAAGTGTCACCCTCTTCATAGAGATAATTGACTCTGGTCATGAGGAGGAGTAGTGGTCTTTTATACAATGGAGATAAGTAGGAATATGTTTGGTATCCAGGTAATCCATCACCCAGTGTTGGTGGTAAATGGACAAGAGCGGAACTTCTGGCCTAGGAAGTGCATAGTAACCAGGGGTCATGTCCCTTAGAAAAGGGTCTAGATCTTATTATAACAGAAGCCTCCAAAATAAGTTCAGGTGATAGCTGAAGGTGAAGATGATAGAGATTGAATAATAGAGGCTGGAGAATATGGTAATTTGTAGTGCTTCAGAGACTAACTTCTGTGGCAAATGTGGCAGCTCATTCACTAAATTTTTCTTTTATGTCACCTCTCAGGAATCCAGAGGGGCTATTGCTCAAATGAATATGAAAAAGTAAATGTGAGTCACACAAAGGATGTATTTTGGGAGATACAGTGATGCATCAACCAGATCTCCCTTCAAAGGACTATTGCCTTAGCCTCTGGAAGTGCTGTACATAGATAGTTTTCAGTGTGGAGTCTTCAGGTCTTACCTCAAGGGATCCAGCTTGCTGAAAGTTCCTTTCCTCAGAAAAGCTTATATTTAATGGCTTACTAAGGTAGCAGTACAAAGATCAAGTTATTTCTGTCCAGTGCAGGAAAACTTTAACAAGTCATTTTATGCCCAGAGCTCCCAGTGGGTTGGGTTGATTTGACATTACAGAACTTGTATCTTAGTTTTACTTACCCCTCTGTCTGCTCTTGCTTCTTTCCTCTCCTTTCTACAAGTGTTGAGTTGATCATAAGGGCACTCTGTAATAAATATTATGTTTGATGAACATTGTCTGAGTCTGTTTTCCAAGGAACCTAACCTGTGACAGGTAGGTATTAATGAATGGTTATTTTTCTGTGTAGACCACCCAGACTCATTTCCATTCAAATCCTAGAGGTGAATGGGTGTGGAGATAGCTCAGTTGGCCCAACTTAAAATAACTGGATAAGGTGAGACTTCCTGGAGTTAATTTTAGAAGGAAAAAGTGATGAGAAGGAAAAACAAGACCCAAGAAGCAGAGAAGAATCAGAAAATGGTAGAGACAGGGATTACATGGAGTAGATCAGCCCAGTGAAAATATTCTGGTCAAAGAATTTTTTTTCAGTAATAAGGATATTTGACATGCAATTTTACATAATTTTATCTTATGCAATTTTTTTCATTTTTTAAAAGATTTTATTTATTTATTTGATGCAGAGAGAGAGAGAGAGAGAGAGAGAGGTCACAAGTAGGCAGAGAGGCAGACAGAGAGAGAGGGGGGAAGCAGGCTCCCTGCTGAGCAGACAGCCCAATGCAGGGCTTGATACTAGGACTCTGGGATTATGACCTGAGCCAAAGGCAGAGGATTAACTTACTGAGCCACCCAGGTGCCCCAAATTTTCTTCATCTTTAATATCCATTAAAGTCTGCCATATTCAGAATCTTTACATGGTATTTCTTTTAAAGTTCATGTCCAGATTAATGAAGTGTAGAACAGCTAGCAAGTTGACTCATTAATGCATCAAATTCATTGAATAAAGGGCTCATAGGTGATAATAGAAGATCCTGTGCTGGGTTTTAACCTTCTCTAAATTAAAGCAGTATTTGGGTTATACCTGTCTACTTGTTTGTTTTATCTTCTAGGTTGCATTTTTTTTTATGGTAAGGGACAGTGACCATCATGCAACACAATACCATGTTCAGAATTAACACTCCTTTCCATAATAAATATATATGGGAATAAATGAATTAGTTTATGTTGTTTAGTTGTACAGATATCTGTCTCCCCCACTGAACAATGTATCTCTGTGGAATAGAGTCATTTAAAATATTTTTTGTTATCATTCAAACTGCTTAGAACAACACTTGACTTATAGTAAATCAGTTATTTGTTGAATAGAATTTCAGAAAGCTGAAAGCTCATGTCATGTCAAAACAAGACAAAAACACCGGTTTTCAATTTATTGCTTCTCAACACTTAATCTTTCCTTCATTGACTGCTCTATGACAATAGAATGGGTTCTGCAAATAGTTCTTTGTTATGTGGCGCAGTGCTAGACTTTTTAATTTTTAAATTAAAAAAATTTTTTTTGTTTGTTTTTTAGTAGAGGGCACTGGAAAGACATTGCAAGTGGAATGGAATTTCCTTCCTGGTTGTGGCTTGCTCATTTGACTGACTCCTACAGTGCACTTGACTTACCCAGTGCCTGGATCTTGTAGTGTGTGGTGGTCCACAACCCTCTATATCCAGGTCTCATGGGCAGGCTTATAGTGTCTTTCCTCTGGTGAGACACCTACCCATAAATTGTTTTCTCTAGGGCCTCAGAGGTCCAATTTCTAGCATGTTTTAAGAGGGATTTCCAGGAAGTTCCTCTGGCATGCCAGCACAGAGACTTCTCTGTCATTTATGAGTAATCAATTGGCATGCCCTTTATTTCTTTCTTTCTTTCCTTTTTTTTTTTTTTTTTTAGTTTTTTTCTTTATATTTTATTTCTTTATTTTAGAGAGAGAGAGAGAGAGAGAAAGTGCACACAAACAGTGGGGAGGAGCAGAGGAGAGAGGGAGAAGCAGACTCCCCACAGAGTCAGTTCTGAACAATAAGAGGCTTGAACCTGAGAACCTGAGATCATGACCTGAACCAAAACCAAGAGTCAGATGCTTAACCTTCTATGTCATCAGGTGCTTCAGAATGCTCTTTCTAAGAATGTCTACATATCAGCCCTGGGGTGTGAGGTTCTTTTCTTTGTGCCCTCTATCTCAGCCCTGGGGATAGTAATTTCTTAATATCTGTAACTTCTATAGCTTCTATATTCATCAGTGTCCTCTTTCTTAATAATCCTTCATTGTTCCAATCCTCTTTCAGGGCGAATGATTCTTTATCTGAAACTTATCCTGTTTGAGCTGCTATGATGTTTCTTTCTCTAGATTGGACCCTGGCAACATTTTAGCAATCTAAGGACTAGAGATCAAGAACAACTCTGAGTTGAGAGTTCACCATCCAGCATATTGACTTTATAAAGTCCAGATATTTTCCAGAGTACACAGAACTCTACAAGCTTAAAACCTGGAGAAAGCTTAGATTTATTCACTGTTCTCTACAGTCATAATGGTATTCATATATCAATTATTAGCAAATATGTCAAAAAAGGTTAAAAAATATGAGTGTTATGTAAAATTAAGTTTTTTCCTTTTTTTTTTTTTTTTGCTTTTGACTATGAGATATTCCTAAAACCTGTACCATGCCAATGTAAAATATGCATTTCCAAGAGGTAAATGGAATATCAACAGTTTCCAAAATCTGTTTAAGCATGCTGTCTTTACTTGGAGAACATCTCACCAAACATGTAGTTTTCAGATTAATGTTGAAGAACTGCCTTTAGGATTATTTGGTTTTGTGGTTCTCAATGTGTGGTTCATGGACCAGCAACAGCATCTTCTGGGAACTGGTTAGAAACACAAATTCTAGGCCTAGACTTACCTTCTGAATCAGAAACTCTTGAGTGTGAGTCTTAACAATCTATATTTTAACAAATCCCTCTAGGGATTCAGATACACACCAGTGTCTGATAAACATTGATTTTCCTTAGTACTACTCTTTTATAGGTGAGGAAAAAAATCTCAAAAAAACAAAAACAAAAACAAAACACCGGACTGTCAGTTTCAACTTGAAAATAGCAAACAAATATCCTGTGTTCAAAAGAACTTACATTCTTGGTTCTGTTTTCTGTGCCCACCTTTAGTTGTGATCACCTCTGAAACCTGTCTTTATCAAACCTCTGCTTCTTGGGTATGTGACAGGAAAACAGTAAATGGGTTAAAATAAACTGATGATAGTCTCTTCATATATATTAAAAAGAACAAGCAAGCTATATAAGTATAGAATAATATCTCAGATATGTGCTCAAACACAAGAAAAATACTAAACACTTAGTGGAATACAGAATAGAGGATTCAAACACTAAATAAAGTTTGGTTGGGAATAGATGGTCTTTAAAGGCCATTCATTCATGAAAGCTTGTAATTTTATTATTCCATAATATGATGTTTGCTATCTTATCAAATAACGCAAAACTTTTCTTGTGGGAAGAGAAATATTTTGAATTGAGATAAAATCCTACTCAGCTCTGCCTCCTCCTTCTTCCTCTTTCCACAAAATTTGTACTTGGCCAGATGCTTCTCCTTTTCATTTTCCATTTAGGTGGCATTTTCAAATATAGAAAGCAATTTTGTAAGCTCCCTGCCGTTTCTGTTTTGCCTGGGCTCCACAGAGGCCCAAATAATTTATGGAAAAACAGCACCTGTGTTTTCACCACGAATGGCTTTTGCAACATTGATGAATTTCAAATAAAGGGCATCTACCTCATCCAAGTTAAATGGAAGAAAGTTCTCTCTCCATTTCCAGAAACTTATTGTAGAATGGGTTCCAAAACTATTTTCTTGTCCCATAAAAACATTAAACCAGCTGTAAATATTTCATACCAGGCTCTGCCTTTTGAAGGAAGGGAAGACGGTAGAGTTAAACAATTTTATCAGAAGAAGAAATTCTGAGGTTGTTTCCTGAGGATTTATACAACTGGATTGATTCATTACTTCATTCATACAACAAAATTTTGTGGTGTATTCATTCATTTATTAAACAAATATTAATTCATTCAATACCCGCTATATCAAGAGTAATCATAATAAATAGAAACATTTCATTGGGGGGAATCACATGTACTTTCAGTTCAACTTGGAAGATGGAATGCATCACTTTATCTCTGGTTTCATTAAAAATTGTGGTCAGCAATCTATGGTCTGTGGGCTGACCACTTATTTTTGTAAATAAAGTCTTATTGAAACATGGCCACAACCATTCATTTACATATTGCTTTATTTTTATGTTTGATTCTCTTTTTTCATATGTGTTTCATTTTGAGGAGTTTCTAGTGCTTTGTCTTTGTTCTCACTAACATTTGCTTCTAAAATGTTTAATCTGTCAAGGGTCTTATTCATTAATTTGTTTCATTTCACACATAATTTTTTTTTTTTCATCTCTAGAGGTTAAGTTTGTTTTTCTTCTTCTTTTTTTTTAATCTCTTCCACGGCCTTACTTAACTGATTTAGTGTCCTTCTCTTTAGTGTTTTTTCTGCTTCTTTTAATATTTATATTATTTCTGGATCACTTTAGATTGGTCTTTTTTCTTCATTATGGATCTTGCTTTTTTGTTTCTTTGCATTCCCGGTATTTTTTTTTTAATTTTTTATTTTTTATAAACATATATTTTTATCCCCAGGTGTACAGGTCTGTTAATCTATCACTCGGCATCAGGGAAATACAAATCAAAACCACAATGAGATATCACCTCACACCAGTCAGAATGGCTAAAATAAACAAGTCAGGAAATGACAGATGCTGGCGAGGATGCGGAGAAAGGGGAACCCTCCTACACTGTTGGTGGGAATGCATTCCCGGTAATTTTTAACTGTGTAATATACATTGTGAATTTTACCTTATTGAATAATAGATTCTTTTTGTATTCCTTTATTTTAGAGTCCTTTTTAAAAATTTTATCAAGTTATGTTAGTTACCATACAGTACATCATTAGTTTTTGATGTAGTGTTCTGTGATTCATTGTTTGCATATTCTTATAAATGTTCTTGAGATTTGTAATTAAACTGTCTAAGGCTAAGGAAAGAAGATTGCAGGGAAGAAGATGAGAGAGAATTATACGTGGCACTCACTCCACAGGGCTGGGATTCACCTTCTGCCTGACACAAACAAAATAAGTAAATAAAGCACAAAATACGCAAACTGATGGTTTTAAAGACACTGGACATGAGGCAAGAAAAAAAAAATCTCTGAAAGTTACACAACAAACAAGATGAAGCAGAATCAGAAACAACACTGTCTTTGCAGATTCATTCATTTCAATTCCATTTAGATTGATTTCCATTATTACAGTTTCATGGGTTTCAAAGTATTTAATCTTTGGCATCTCTGTTTACCATTGTGTTCTAGAAAATATGAAAAAAATGACTTTATTATGAATAGAAAACCATTAACTTTTAAAAAATCTATAAACATGGATAACAGAGAATAAATCCATCCATTCTGTGGACCTCATATGCAATTTGTAAAGAAGAGATTATGAATCTAGAACTGAAATTACTACTGAAAAAAGAAATATTTTGCCATATGTAATTCACATATATATTTATATATATTTTTTAAGAAGCTAGATGTGTACATTTCATAAATAATAGTTGGAAATATGGTTTCTAGGATCAACCATGTGAATGACTAGCCAATTTTTGACAAATGTTTTAATGGTCAAAAAAAAAAAAAAAAAGAAGTGGAATCTTAGAATGACTCTGGTTACAGGAAGAGAACTTGGATGCCATGCTAAGGAATTAGAACATTCTTCAGTTCAAAGTTTCTTACCTTGTGCACTAAAATGTTGCCAGTCATCCCTGGCCACAAGCAGATCTGTATGTTTGTCCTGAGTGTCATACTGATATTGCCAATTTCTATGAAAAGTCATGGAAGAACTTTCTTAGACTTTGGGGTTCCAGAGATGGTTTTGACGATAAGGGGCAAAAAACATAGCTGGTTTCATAAAGACCATACTTTACACATATATTTGAAAGTTGCTAAGAGGGTAGATATTAAAAGTTCTCATCATAAGAAAAAAATAGGTAAGTGAGGTGCTGCATGTGAAGTAGGCCTATTGAGGTGATCATTTAACAATAAATACAAATATCAAATCATTCTGTTGTATACCTGAAACTAAATAATGTTGTGTGTCAATTATAAATACACACACACACATATATACATATATATATATATATATATATATATATATATATATATACATATACACACACATACATGTAATGGGATGGAAAAGAGATTTGAGGGAAAAGAGAGTGGAATTAGGGAAAAAAGGTAAAAAGGATTACATAATGCCTAAAAGGTCATTTTTCAGACTCCTGGGTAGATAATCAGAAAAGTAAAATCCTTAGAAATTTTTCATTACTTTTATCCTTTTAAAGAAGATTGCAAGTTGCATAATGTTTTACTTCTTGAGGTATATGGACAACATATCCAAAGGAATAGCTGATTTTATTTTGCACACAAAGGTAAACAGGTGAGATGGGCTCATTGGGCTAGATAAGAACCTCAGAATGATTATCCCGTAGAAATAATCTGTTAGCACTCAGAGAACCAGATCCCTTCTTTCTAAAATCCTCAATAGTTTGGCAGAAATCTAGCAAATTAATTACTACCTCTAATAGCTTCTAATTAAACTGTTTTAGTAAAGCTGTAGAATTAAAAAAATAATCAATGCATAATAACACCTGTTAAGTATTTTTATATGCTGTACACAGATTCTTACAGAAGTTATACACACATGCTTTCTAGCATGTGGCCCCACTTCAAGTGGAGGCACCAGACAATCCCTCTGGAAGGGACCTCCATGAAAAGCGATTGCTTGGGGGCATAGTGAGCATCTTGTTTCTGGAAATATGCCAACAGGATATAGAGAGGTTCTGGATGACTCTGCCAAAGTGTCTACAAAACAGAAAATCTCTAATAATCCTCACTGCAAGTTTCCTTGTTTCTGATAATCTGGGTAGATATTTAGAGACATCATGAAAAAACAATGCCATGTTATGGTTGTCCAGTACCCTAGAACTTTAAACATAAGTCTATGTGGATCATTTAATCAATCAGCAATAAATTATCACATTCTTATTCTGCATCTGGCATGTGCTCCACTCTGGGGAAAAAAGGCAAGCTCATTGACCTTGAAGAGCTCAGACTCTAATGGAGAATAACGACCTACCTGAAGTACAATGAACTAAACGTGATCATTTCCTTTGGTCCCTCAGTAGCTTTTTCAGGAAGGTATAGTGAGTGATTTTCAATTTTTTTTTTTTTTTAATTTACTTGAAAGAGATCACAAGCAGGCCGAGAGGCAGGCAGAGAGAGAGGGGGAAGCAGGCTCCCCACTGATCAGAGAACCCAATGCGGGGCTTGATCCCAGGACCCTGAGATCATGACCTGAGCCAAAGGCAGAGGTTTTAACCCATTGAGCCAGGTGTCCCTGATTTTCAGTTTTTACTACAGCCACCCATGGTATTAATGCTTGATCAATGTCAGAAAGTTGGTAAGTAGCCAAATTTGAGCTAGAACAGGGTTATTTGGGACTTTTCCTTGGTTCTCTTTCCTCTACAGCTGCCTGCTTTCAACAGCCTGGTGCTCATCAGGATGTGGTCCTGCCTATCAACAGAAGGTCAAGAACACAGAAGATAGCAGCTGGAATTTTCCATCAAGGGAACTTAAAAGAGTGGCTAATAATCCCCATATCTTATTTACCTACTTTGAATTTATTACAATCCAGACCAAACACGGCTACAATTCTCTGTCCTTAATGAAACCCGTGATTTATTATGGCTAGGCATTAAGGTAAGACTGCACCTTAATTCCTAGCACCTTGCAAGAGACAAAGGAAATGGAAGCAGGCTTGGTGGGGGTTTGGGGAGAGTCTTTTGAAAGCCTCTCAAAACATAAGTAAAGAAGACCATTCTGATGTCTTTAGGGAAAGTCCCTGTTTCCAAAGAAAAGGAAGAAAAACAAGCATTACTGAATGCTATTTTTTTTGAGAAATGGATTAGCCCTTGGGTTTGACTAAGGTGTGCAGCTTTTCCTGGCAGTGTTTACTTCATTTTTTTTTTTTTCTGGATGAAATTCAGAGGAAAAAGAAGCAGATTTTCTTGGCCCTTGGTAGACTGAACTCAGCATGAATTCCATCCCAACACTAAGCCAGCTCAAAATAACATTTACTGAGTACTGTCATTATTCCTTGCTTATTGCCCAGTGCTTGTGTGTGTTTGTATCTTTATCTATATATCTATGTATACATATTGTGTGTTCGTATGTGTGTGTGTGTGTGCGTGTACACACATATAGGCACACATGCTTGGCAAGGAAGAGAAGAAGAGATATAGTTGCATATCTTATATCATGTATTATATATTATATCATTTATATTATATTATATTATATTATATTATATTATATATACACATACTGCATAAGGGGCTCTCTAGACCAGACTTTTTCTATGTATGTTTTTATACATTAACTAATTTTATTCTGAAAAGAAAAAAGTTCAGAAACACAAACATAGCTCTGAGATAAATACTACTAAAATTATATCCAATGTAAAAATGGGCAACGCTGGCATGGAGATGTTAATGTATCAAGCTCTCCCAATTAGTAAATGTCAGCACAGAGGCTCTGACCCAGCATGCCCAGCTCCAGAATGCATACCTCATACCGTCTGGGGAGCAAAAGGCTTTGCCCAGTGTTTGAGTTTCCCATTGCTGCCATAACAAAATTTGTCTTAAATTTAGCAGCTTAAGAACACAAATTATTATCCTGCAGTTCAGGAGGTTAGAAGTCTGAAATGGGTCTCACTAGGCTACAATCAAGGCTGACTTCCTTCATGGAAGCTCGATGAGAGGATCCACTTTCTTGTCATTTTCAGCATCTAGAGGCTGCCTTCATTCTTTGTGCGGTGGCTTCTTTCCATTTTCAAAACTATCAATAGCCAGGGAGTCTTTCTCACATTGTCTCACTCTGATACTGACTCTGCTACTTTTCTCTGTCACCTTGTGGTTATGTTGGATTTGTCCAAATTACGCAGAATAAACTTTCCACAACCAGATTTTTAACATAATTGCATCTGAAATGTCCCATTTGGTATGTAAGGTAGCGTATTAACAGATTCTGAGGTTTACATCACGGATATATTTGTGGAGTCGTGTTTTTACCTATCACACTAAGTATCTGATTTCAACAGTTTTGGAAGAATGTCAATATGTCAACATTTTTCAAAATTTAAGATGTGTGTGTATTTTATACAGTAATTCAATCTCTGGGGGTTTACCTTATAGAAATATTTAACACATGCCCATAAATATATTTATCAAGAAGTTAATTGCTGAATTAACTATATATATAGTCACTTGTTTATATATTTATTATTTAATCTGTCTTCAATAAAATGTAAATTTCTTGAGGGAAGGAATTTTCCTACAATGATTATTGTTTTATCTGAAATTACTGGTATGACTATATTTAGTAGGAGCACAGCAAATAAATTTGCAGAATAAGTGAATGCAAGAATGAATATAACCTTTAAAAAATGAAGCGTATTCAAATGCACTGAGTTGAAAAGATATATAGGATGGATTGTTAAATAAACAAAAGGGCAAGATGAATGTGTAATTATATAATTTCTTGGAAATAATTCATTATGCAATATGTTCTCTGTCTCTATCTCTCTCTTTCTATATATATATATATATGTTTATGAATACCATTGCAATGATATGGAAAAACATCTAGAAAGATAAATCTAGCTGTATTTTATTTATAACCTTTGTTATCTATATTATCATTTCTGAATTAAGCAATAGCTCAGTATTTTCCCACTGTCACAGAAATTTTAAAAAGATGTATAGATAAAATATCTGAATATAAATAATTATAAAAATAAAAATATAAATATAAATATCTGAATCCAGATTTCTAAGCTAAGTCAAACACCTTTCCACTCTGTATTGATTGCCTAGGATAGAACATATCATTTCAACTTTTCTACCTCTCAGATAACTGAGCAAAAGAGAAATTTTAAAGAAGGCATTTGTATCTGTCAGAGTCTGAGGAAAAAATAAGAAACCGCTCTTGGTATTTCATAGTGAAAGAATTGAATGCAAGGAATTGATTATAGTGGGATGGAAGAGCTGAAAATCCCAGCTCAGATCTGTGAGGCAACTCAGTGATTAGCCACACATGAAAGCGCTACTCAGCTTGGAAGGACAAAAGAATGACCTATTCTTACCAGAGCCTGGAATTTGGGACCACTTAGCAGAAATTGGAATCATCATAGTTACATAGAGGGAAAGCTTGGCCAAAGGGATGTAGACCCACAAAAGAGAGGGAGCTACTGTTGGGAAGTGATGAAAGATAGGTAGAGATACCCTCTTTCCCACCCTCCAGGCATTGGCCAGTTGGTGGTGGTGTTGTTATTGGCTAGAGTTATCTAGAAGCCAGAAAGCAAGGGATCCTGAGAAATGGAGTTTCTGGCACTACAAAACAGTGTGAGGTGAGGAGTTGGGTCTAGAAATCATCAGCCAATGGCCAGTGTGATGGGTAGCTGTGAGAAGCCATGAGGAAGGATTTAAGATAATGTGACCATTTCAGGATGCTCTAAAGAAAGTATATAACTATGCATTAACTATGTTAAGGCCCATTTCTGTGTGCATTTTGCTTCAGTAATAAAGTACATTCAATTTGGCTACCAAAAAACATTGTGGGACATCCATTATATATTTAATTACAGAATATTAGGGCAAGTTTTTTTTTGTGTGTGTGTGTTTTTTCAAGATTTTAAATATTTATTTGTCAGAGAGAGAGAGAAAACACAAGCAGGGGGAGTGGCAGGCAGAGGAAGAAGCAGGCTCCCTGCTGAGCAAGGAGCCTGATATGGATTTTGATCCCAGGGTGGGATCATGACCTGAGCCAAAGGCAGATACTTAACTGACTAAGCCACCCACGTGTCCCAAGGCAAGTATTTATATCATGTATATTCCCATTGTAAATACCGTAAGTTTGCTCATAAATGAAAATCTATCATCAGGAGATATATATATATATTTTTTTTTCATTATCTATCAACATAGATAAGGCTACACATACACATAGTCACATATACAATCATACTCATACATATAGATCTTTTCCTAAGAGAATTTCAAAATTATTTCTTTGACATTTTCAACCAAGTGTGTGTTTTGGAGTATAAAAGACTGAAATAATTGGACCTGAAGACTATGACACAAAGAGAATACTGGTAGGAAAAGGTAGCACAGTAGAAGCATAGGAAGACAGACATCTATAATTAATCTATCAGAGAACTGCAAAAAGTAAAATTAGAGGTATCTGAGGTATCTGATATATATTGTTACTACTAGCGGCCATTATGTTCTCTACATTCTTATCTGTTGAACTAATCAATAAGTATCCATCAAAGACTGCTGACACTCACCCTCATCTATTCATTTTCCATAAAACAAATTCAATATTATGAAATCCCAAACATCCAGGACTGGAGATAGCTTTGATGGGCCAAGAAGTTGGCTCTGTCAGGAGGACTGAAGTTCACATTGAAATCTAATGGTGAGAATGAACTTAAAACATCCATGACAGAAGGTAGCTTCTAGTTTTCATTTGATTCCCATTTCCTTCAACAGGAAAGTTTCTTGGAGCGTGAAGACTTTAGACCTTCTCTGTGTTCTGCCTCTGGCAAACTCATCCATGCTATGACTCTCATTCTGGAAGGAGAAAGCAACATCAATATATGCACCCCTGACTTTGACTTTCCATTTCCAACTTTGATAATCTCCAAAATAGCTCTAGAAGCTATTCCTCCTCCTATGGTCTGCATTTTACTGTCTGTATTTTGGTTAAGGATTTCAACATCTTCCTGTGACCAGGGTCCAGTATTTGGACCTCAACTTCTCCCTCTATTGTGTTGTCCACACTATCTCACCATGCTTGCAAATTCTATCTCTAATCTCCATTCTACCACCTTTTCCCAGTGCCACCACCCTCATTATCACCTATACTGTTGCAATAGCCTCAAAAGTGCTCAGAGAACTGCCAGACTTATTTGAAAGTCCTTTCCTCATACCACTGTTTGGTTAATCTCCCTAAAGCATGATTAGGTTGTTATTTTGCTTAGAAACATTCAATACTTTCTTATTATGTA
Source organism: Mustela putorius furo (assembly GCF_011764305.1). NCBI lineage: Eukaryota > Metazoa > Chordata > Mammalia > Carnivora > Mustelidae > Mustela > Mustela putorius. The sequence continues at coordinate 20,781,360 of NW_025421273.1, forward strand.
TAGTTTATTTAGAATTGAAGTTGCAAAATAAAAATCTTGCCATTTGCAATGACATGGATGGAACTAGAGGGTATTATGCTAAGTGAAATAAGTCAAACAGAGAAAGACAATTATCATATGATGTCTCCGATATGATGAATTTGAGAGGCAGGTGGCAGAAGTGGGGGAAGAGAGGGAAAATGAAATAAGATGGGACCAGGGAGGGAGACAAACCAAGATTCTTGATCTCAGGAAACAAACTGAGGTATGCTGGGGGCTTGGGGGTAGGGATAAAGTGGCTGGGTGATGGACATTGGAGAGGGCATGTGTTATGGTGAGAGCTATGAATTGTGTAAGACTGATAATTCACAGACCTGTACCCCTGAAGCAAATAATACATTATATGTTAATAAAAAAGCAGTTAGAAAATGAAAGGAAAATCTCATTTAACCCATTCTTTTTAGAACAACAGCCATATTTATTATCAATCACCTATGATTCTATATTTGCTTCACATGTTTCCATGTAGAAAGACTCACAGCTGACAAAGAACAATTCACCCTATTTACAATGGCTTTTCTATATCCAAGCATCTATTGGATGTGCTTATTCTGCCAGACATTCTTCTTTGCTCCCTAATTTTTTTTAACCGGGCTCAATTCTATCTATATATTTTAAAACTAATTCCAAATTCATTTTTTCAAAACAATTCCCCGTGTTCTACTCTCTGTCCATCCTGATTGGCTTAATTCTTCCCCTTGCTGATCTTCCTCTCACTCTTTTTTTTTAATAATCACCCCTAACAAAATCCTGTCTTGTAATACTTCCCATCTGAAGTGAGATACATTGCCATTGTTGCCCATATCTTAAGTATCTCCAGTGCTGAGGCAATGCCATCTATGTGTTCTGTATCCCTTAATAGGTCTAGCACAACTTGGGTTATAGCAGTTGAGACTCTTCCACATTTTTTTCTGTAGTCATAAGCAGAAATTTTATATTGATTTTACCATCTTGTTGAAGAAGGAGAGAAATGTAGTGTCCTTAGGGCCAACAGAGTTCAGGCCTCGCTGTTTACCTCTCGGTCAGGACTGATTCATCCCACAAAGGCATCAACTTACCTTAAAAACATTAGCCACAATAATACACCTATTTACTTGTTTGAAGTATCTGCAATAAAATCAATATTCTATCACTATGGAGTTGAGAACTAAAAAGTAAGAAACAAATATGAAGATGTTCTATTCTATAGTGTAGGCATTGAAAAGGTCAAGACCAATATTGTGCCTTTAAGGGTATTGCTTAAAAGGGCACTGAATTTAGTCCTAAAGAAAGTATTTATACCACAATAATCAGTAATATTGTAAATAAGGGCTTTACTTGATGTTGAGGTCAAAAGAGCTTCAGTTTATTGAATATAATTTGTACAAGGGTGAGAAATAATTTAATAGAAGGTCATATATTATACTTAAATGTACAGCAAAAACAGTTAATGGATTTAGCTGCAACTACAGTTGTCAAATCATAGTGAATTGTAACCATAAACTGTCTATGGACACAAAAGCTTGGCAATGTCAACAAATGAATTTTGTGAGAATCAATTTGTTAAAATGGTTAACATGTACTACTATTTAAAAAGTCTTTACTCATTGCTTCTTTTTCTCTTTCCTTCCTTTCCTGAAAATTCAGTCCTAAATAGTAAGTGGAGTCAAGTTAAGTTGGTGGCCATGGCAAGTAGATCTGTGTGTGCATCACAGCCTGGAGAATGCTGGTGAAACCTAAACTAGGTGAAGAAGTATCCTCCTGGAGGGGATGACGCAGACACTTCTGAGCCCAAGTAAGATGTGGAGGTTGCTCAGCATAAGAGGTGTTGAAGTATAGGATGTAAGATCTGGAGTATATTAAGGAGGGTAGTCCATCTTGCAGTATCAAGCCAGTCAGGGTAAGGAAGCTCCCATGAAGGGCAGCCAACATAAGTGATTAAAGCATAAGTATGGTAAAGAGAATACCCAAACATAGAAATAACAGAGGCAACCCAGTGTGGTTTGTTGGCGCCTGAGTGGTCAAGAGAATATCCTTAAAGAAAAGGTAGTGGTAACCATGAGATATTCATTTCATATGTAAGAATTGGTCAAATAAGTAAATATAAGTAGTGGAAGCCAGATTTATCATTGTCTCGGAAAGGGCTTATAAATATTGAAATAAAGGAGACTAGAATTGAACCTGTAGTTAGATTGGCATCAGAGGCATTGAAACAGCATGTAAAAGTACCCATTGAAAAAGAATAAATGAAAAAAGATAGGATCAGGAGGGAGACAAACCATAAGAGACTCTTAATGTCACAAAACAAACTGAGGGTGTCTGGGGGGAGGGAGAGGATGGTGGGGTTATGGACATTGGTGATGGTATGAGATATGATGAGTTCTGTGAAGTGCGTAAACCTGGTGATTCACAGACCTATACCCCTGGGGCTAATAATATCTTATATGTTCATAAAAAATAAAAAAAAATTAAAAGTATCCATTGAGAACAATATATAAATGCAAATGTGTGCACATATGTATGTGTGTGAACATACATATGAATTCATCTATCCCATTTAGAGGGTCTGGGAGCAGAAAAAGCACAGCCAGGAATGAGATATTAGCTTCTAAATACCATACTCCAATAAAAGGAGCCAGGAAGCTTTGGCAAATTGACTGATTCCAGTGCCAAGACAGGGAAAGTGTAAGATGAGAGCGGACTATCTTGCTGTAACAGAAAGTAAGAAAAAGCTTAAAGAACGAGGGGCTTATTACACAAGCCAGCTGGAAACACTTCCACCATCTAAATTTGGGATAATTTCAGCATCAAAATAATGAATGAATTGAATTATAACACATAAATAAAATAGGAATCCATGACTCTATTTTTTATAAACATATAAATGGATAAGTTACAAGTTTAATGAAACTGTATTTGTGTAGATTTAGTCTTTCTCCATAAAAGTATTATTCAATGGAAAGAAGAATAGAGTAGTGTTATGGTGGAGAAACTTGGAAGACACCTCCTTTATCAGGTGATCAAAAGTGAATATCATCACTAATAGAACAATTCAAAATCATGTGGACCCATTAAGAAGCATCACTTCAGTGATATTCTACCAAAGAGGCAGGAAGGTAGATGTAGCCCAAATCTAATCAGAGGAGTTCTACAAAATAACTACCTCATAATGTAGGTGTCAAGATTATGGAAGTCAAAGATAAGCTAATGAAAGTTCTTGTATAAAAGTTGGGGTAAAGATGCTAAAAACTAAATGCAATACATGATTCTGGACTTTACTATTTTCCATAAAATACATTATTGAGATAATTAAAAGTCTTGAATAAGGTCTGAATTTTAGATGGTAGTAAAATGTCAATATTATTTTCATTATTGCAATTTTATGTAGGAGAATACTCTTGTATATGGAAATAGACACCAAAGAATTTGAGGGTGGTAGGCATCATGGAAGCAATAGGCTAGGAAAAATTTTATTTGTATCATCACTGAAGCTGTTCTTTGATTTTAAGATAAACCAATAAGAACAAGAAAACACCATTCAGATGACCTGGTAATTCCATTCCTAACTATATAGCCAAGAGAAATAGATGAATATATCTACAAAAAGGATTGTACAGTATTATCAAAGGAATGGTACTTATAATAGCTAAAAACTGGAAACAACCCAAATGCTTACCAAAAGGGAAATGGATAAACATTATAACTATTTGTACAATAAAATACTAATAAAAAAGAACAAACCACTAATACATGCAACAACATGGGTAGTTCTCAAAAATATGTTGGAAGAAGACATATACAAACTAATGCTTACTGTATGATGTCATTTATATAAAATTCAAGCAAAGTCAAAAAAGATGATGGGAATCAGAATATTAATTGTTTTTTAAAAAGGAAATTAAGTGAAAAAGGGAGACAGGAATTTCCTAGAGTACAATATTCTGTATCTTAACCAGGTGGTGGTTATATGCATTTGGCAAAATACATTAAGTTGCACAATTATGATTATGTGTTTTATTGCAAGTAAATTTTGCCCCAATAAATGCATTTGGCAAAATACATTAAGTTGCACAATTATGATTATGTGTTTTATTGCAAGTAAATTTTGCCCCAATAATTAGTGTGAGCATTGATACCTGGGAATAAACCTAACCAAAGAGGTAAATGATCTGTACTCGAGGAACTACAGAACACTCATAAATGAAATTGAAGAAGACACAAAAAGTTGGGAGACCATTCCATGCTCTTGGATTGGAAGAATAAACATTGTTAAAATGTCTATACTGTCTAGAGCAATCTATACTTTTAATGCCATTCCAATCAAAATTCCACCAGTATTTTTCAAAGAGCTGGAGCAAATAATCCTAAAATTTGTATGGAATCAGAAGAGACCCCCAAATCGCTAAGGAAATGTTGAAAAACAAAAATAAAACTGGCGGCATCATGTTACCTGATTTCAAGCTTTACTACAAAGCTGTGATCACCAGGACAGCATGGTACTGACATAAAAACAGACACATAGACTGGTGGAACAGAGTAGAGAGTCCAGATATGGACCCTCAACTCTATGGTCAAATAATCTTCGACAAAACAGGAAAAAATCTACAGTGGAAAAAAGACAGTCTCTTCAATAAATGGTGCTGGGAAAACTGGACAGCTATATGTAGAAGAATGAAACTCGACCATTCTCTTACACTATACACAAAGATAAACTCAAAATGGATAAAATACCTCAACATGAGACAGGAATCCACCAGAATCCTAGAGGAGAACATAGGCAGTAATCTCTTCCATATCAGCCACAGCATCTTCTTTCAAGATATGTCTCTGGGGGCACCTGGGTGGCTCAGTCATTAACCATCTGACCTTGGCTCAGGTCATGATCCCAGGGTCCTGGGATTGAGCCCCGCATCCGGCTCCCTACTTAGCAGAGAGTCTGCTTCTCCCTCTGCCTCTGCCTGTTGTTCTGCCTGCTTGTGGTCTCTATCTCTCTGTCAGATAAATAAATAAAATATTAAAAAAAAGATATGTCTTCAAAGGCAAAGGAAACAAAAGCAAAAATGAACTTTTGGGACTTCATCAAGATTAAAAGCTTCTGCACAGCAAAGGAAACAGTCAACAAAACAAAGAGACAACCCACAGAATGGGAGAAGATATTTGCAAATGACAGTACAGACAAAGGGTTGATATCCAGGATCTATAAAGAACTCCCCAAACTCAACACACACAAAACAGACAATCATATCAAAAAATGGGCAGAAGATATGAACAGACACTTCTCCAACGAAGACATACAAATGACTATCAGACACATGAAAAAATGTTAATCATCACTAGCCATCAGGAAGATTCAAATTAAAACCACATTGAGATACCACCTTACACCAGCCAGAATGGCCAAAATTAGCAAGATGGGAAACAACATGTGTTGGAGAAGATGTGGAGAAAGGGGAACCCTCTTACACTGTTGGTTTGAATGCAAGTTGGAGCAGCCACTTTGGAGAACAATGTGGAGATTCCTCCAGAAATTAAAAATAGAGCTTCCCTATGACCCTGCAATTGCACTACTGGGTATTTACCCCAAAGATACAGATGTGGTGAAAAGAAGAGCCATCTGTACCCTAATGTTTATATCAGCAATGGCCACGGTCGCCAAACTGTGGAAAGAATCAAGATGCCCTTCAACGGACGAATGGATAAGGAAGATGTGGTCCATATACACTATGGGGTATTATGCCTCCATCAGAAAGGATGAATACCCAACTTTTGTAGCAACATGGACGAAATTGGAAGAGATTATGCTGAGTGAAATAAGTCAAGCAGAAGAGTCAATTATCATATGGTTTCATTTATTTGTGGAGCTTAAGAAATAACATGGAGGACATGGGGAGATGGAGAGAACAGAGCTGAAGGAAATTGGAAGGGGAGGTGAACCATAAGCAACTATAGACTCTGAAAAACCACCTGAGGGTTTTGAAGGGGCAGGGGGGTGGGAGATTGGGGGAACCAGGTGGTGTGTATTGGGGAGGGCAAGTATTGCATGGAGCACTGGGTGTGGTGCAAAAGCAATGAAATCTGTTATGCTGAAAAGAAATTTAAAAAAATAGTGTGAGCATTAAAAAAAATTGCTGGCAGAAAAATTCAACCTTCCTGATTTTCTCATTTCAGTACCCTAGGAATAAAATAGTCAACCGATTTCAGCTGCTCTTTTGCTCTGCATTTCTCCTGCTGCCTTCCAAAAGTAGTTCCTCCATACTCCTCTTCAAGAAGAAAAAGAATAACTTGTTTTTAATGACCTCTAAGCAAATTCCTTCACATACATAAAACTTGCAGGAAGTCTCTGGAATTATAAAAGTTTGAACAAGAGAGTATTTTGGTCTAATGTATGCAATCTAATATAACACAATACCTTATGTCTAGGGAATATATTAGCAAAAATTACTTTTTATTACAAAGCACTAGGCTTTCAAGAAATTCTTTATGATTCACTAAAGTATTAGCAAAGTATGGAATATTTTGTTGTTGCTGCGTTTTCCAAAAACCACACACCTTATATTGAATGAATCTATAATTGTTGGGCAATTTCTTTTTCCAGTGGAACAGCACTTTTGAGACCATGTTTTCCTGAGAGGTCGTGAAAAGAAAATTGAAAATATTACATATCTGCTGACATGACATAGAAAGGTCCCTTCATTTTGCATTTTCTTTTTACCTCTGAATGAAGACAAAAGGCTCTTTAAAGACAAAAATGTTTCCTTTAGTTTCTCCCCTGAATAAAATATGTTTATCCCATACTTTGAGGCAACGTTTTACAAATGAAGGTTGAAGTGAAAGGTACTTGTTCTGTTATTTTGTAAACATGTGAAGTCTGTTCATTCCTTATGTAAATCAAATACATATTGTGAAAACACTAAATATTCTTATTTTTACATGTTCTTGATATGTGTTACAGTGAGTGCTGTGAATTGTGTTAGATTGATGAATCACAGACCCGTACTCCTGAAACAAATAATACATTATATGTTAATAAAAAATAATGAAACAAAAATAAAATAAAAGTGCATATTAGGGATGCCTGTGTGGTGGCTCAGTTGGCTAAACACCCAGTTCATGATTTCAGCTCAGATCATGATCTCATGAGTCCTGAGATCAAGCCCCATGTCAAGCCCAGGGCCCTGCTCAGTAGGATGTCTGCTTGAAGATTCTACCCCTCCCCCACTCCTTCTAAAATAAATAATCTTAAATACCTGTATCTATATCTATTATATATACTCTTGTTTTTTCAAAAGAAATATCTAGAGGAAATTGTTCCCTCCCCTTTTGTGTCTTTCATTTCAAATACAAATATTAACTTCGAGAACTTTCATTGAGTTTAATTTTTTGCCTGCAGGTCATTGATGAGTATAACCCTTATTCAAGACCCTATGAACTCAAGCTGACTGCATCACATGATCACCATCTTTGTAGGTTTAGTGCTCAAGTTATTGTCAAAATCATGAGCTATATTTATGATCTTGCACTTCATAAGAAATTCTTATTTCTGCTATTGAGAGCCTAGGTTTTATTTGATACAGTGAACTAAGTGAAAGTTTAATGAAAATCAGGGTCTGAACACAGAAACGATCCTTCAATTTTAATTAGTTGCAAGAGTGACTTTCTTTATTCCTGAAAGAGCTAAAGTCTCTGTGACCCAAATGGTGATCCCATAATGAACTAACTGGAAACTTCTTTTGTGGATGGTTTTAGGAATCTTGTTTCTTCTCTTTCCCCTTCCAACTATTATACCTTGCCATTCATTACTAACTTCCTTGTATATTTCTTCTCTCATTGATCTTTTTCTTCTCCAAATAGCTATATGAAAATTCATTGCAATGCTTGTTTTGTTTTTTTTATTTTATGAATAAATGACTTGATTTATATAGTACATTGTAATAAAATTTTAAGAGAGAAATCAACATTATTTTCAAGAAATTAGAGGAAAACGTTATAAAATATCCCAGAAGAAGGTAAGAGAGAGAGGAAAAAAAAAAACTGATAAAGCACATAAATCTCTGGCAAGTAAGAATAAGTAAAATTGATTACTGGAAATGAGATAGTATGTATAAAAAGAGATGTGCAATTTCATGGGCATGGATTTTAATTTGTAAATTGATAATTTTTAGCAAAAGATAAACTACTAAAATCAATTTAAAAAGAGATTAAAAAATATGAACGGTTCAGAAAAGTAGATAAAAGTATTACAGTTAAGAGAGAAGCCTGCTCTAACCCCTTCATAACTTTCTATCTAACCTTTAAATAAAAGATACTTCCAACAACCCTCAGTTTGTTTTGTGAGATTAAGAGTCACTTGCTGGGGGGAGGGGGTTTGGGAGAAGGGGGTGGAATTATGGACATTGGGGAGGGTATATGCTTTGGTGAGTGCTGTGAAGTGTGTAAACCTGGTGATTCACAGACCTGTACCCCTGGGGATAAAAATATATGTTTATAAAAAATAAAAAATTAAAAAAAATTTTAAAAAAATTAAAAAAAAAGAAAAACAAATTTAACACTAAAAAAAAAAAAGATACTTCCAAGATTTATTCCAGTTTCTAAATGGTATAAGGTAGTTTCTTAACTAGTTTTAGGAATATAGCATAAGTTTGATATCAGACTTTATAAATGTAGTAAGAAGAAATTGAAAAATATTTATTTTACCTCTACATATGCATGCTAAAACTGGAAAAAAATACCAAATGAAGTCCAAAAAATATCCCCCAAAATACACCATTATTATTACTATTCTTACAAATGGTTCAGTATGAGATAATCCATGCAAATAATTTATCATGACAAAACAGGTCAAAAGAGAAACATATTTCTCTATCAATAAGGCAACTAAAAACTTACTCTACAAATTGATACTAAAAACCTTACAAAACAGAGATAGAAGAAGGCTATTTAATATAAGAGAGACTATTTTCCAATAGCAAACATCAAATGAGACATGCTTACTTTCATTAAAATTAATCATAAGGCAGAAAGGCCAGTTATTACATGATTTTGGAGATTTTAGCTAATGCAATAAAAGAATATCAGTATAAATGTTAGAAAATAAAATAACTTTTATTTGAATGCTATATGATTGAAGACTTTAGAAAGGAAATAGAAGGAAGGAAGGAAGGAAGGAAGGCAGGCATGTTCTGGGGGTAGAGAACAAAGTACTAGAATTAAGTAAGCTGATAAGGTGCCTGGATCCAACATAAATATACAAAATTAATGTTTTACCTTTATGCTAACAATATTGACCTAAAAAAGGAAATGAAAAAAAAAAATTGCAGTACACATAACCTATGAACACCAAAGAATAAATTTAGAAAACTGCAAGATCTATATGAAAACAACCAAAAAATATTTTTGGACATAAAGTAAGACCTGAACTAATGGAGAGAAAACATTTGCTCCTGAATAAGGATAACTAATATCATATAAATGTTAATCATGCTAAAATTAATAAGCATATGCAATTTTAATTAGAATGTTATTTTAGCTTGACTATAATTTTAAAAATTAATATAGCAATAAATATCATTGAATAACAAAAACAAAAAGACAAAAATTAGATTAATGAAGAAGGAAATATCTTTTCCCATATATTAGAACTTCATATAAAGCCATGTAATTATTATTATTATTATTTTTAAAGATTTTGTTTATTTATTTGACAGACAGATTACATGTAGGCAGAGAGGCAGGCAGAGAGAGAGGAGGAAGCAGGCTCCCTGCTGAGCAGAGAGCCGGATGCTGGGCTCGATCCCAGGACCCTGAGATCATGACCTGAGCCGAAGGCAGAGGCTTAACCCACTGAGCCACCCAGGCGCCCCTAAAGCCATGTAATTAAAACCATGTAGCTATTGGCCAAGAATAACCAAATCAATTATATAAAAGGAATACATAAAGCCCAGAAATCAATGGAACTCTATATTAAATATGTGGTAAAATAGCATTTTAATACCATAAAAGATAATAGTTTATTAATAAATAGTGCAAACATAATAATTACTTATCTGGGAGGAAGCACAATTATGAGTATATAAAACATTCCAAGTGGGTTAATGTTTAAATATTTAAAAAATCTAAACTATTAGAAAAAGGTCCTAAGCAATTAAAGAAATTCAGAATACATTAAAAACAAAATTGACAGAGGAGGAGTCAAGATGGCGGAGAAGTAGCAGGCTGAGACTACTTCAGCTAGCCGGAGATCAGCTAGATAGCTTATCTAAAGATTGCAAACACCTGAAAATCCATCGGCAGATCGAAGAGAAGAAGAACAGCAATTCCGGAAACAGAAAAACAACCACTTTCTGAAAGGTAGGACCGGCGGAGAAGTGAATCCAAAGCGATGGGAAGATAGACCCCGGGGGGAGGGGCTGGCTCCCGGCAAGCGGCGGAGCAACCGCACACAAAATCAGGACATTTAAAAGTCTGTTCTGCTGAGGGACATCGCTCCAGAGGCTAAACCGGGGTGAAGCCCACGCGGGGTCAGCGTGGCCTCAGGTCCTGCAGAATCACAGAAGGATCGGGGGTGTCTGAGTGTCGCAGAGCTTGCGGGTATTGGAACGGGAAAGCCGGCTACAGAGACAGAGCCAACAGTAAGCTCGCAGCTTGGGGTGACCTTGAACCGGTTGCAGGCTTGGTGAGCTCGGAGCGCAGCCGGAGGTCAAGCAGACGGGAGTAACTGGGCTCTGTTCTCTGAGGGTGCACTGAGGAGTGCGGCCCTGGGCTCTCGGCTCCTCTGGCCAGAGACCAGGAGGCTGCCATTTGTATTCCCGTCCTCTGGAACAATACGGAAAGCGCTCAGGGAACAAAAGCTCCTGAAAGCAAACCCGAGCGGATTACTCACCCCTGCCCGGGTAAAGGCGGTGTAATTAATTCCGCCTGGGGCAAAGACACTTGAGAATCACTACAACAGGCCCCTCCCCCAGAAGATCAACAAGAAATCCAGCCTAGACCAAGTTCACCTACCAAGGAGTGCCGTTTCAATACCAAGGAGAGCAGCAGAATTCTAGAGGAGGAGAAAGCAAGCACGGAACTCATGGCTTTTTCCCTGTGATTTTTTTTAGTCTTGCAGTTAATTTAATTTTTTTCTTTTTCATTTTTTTGTTTTTTTTTCTCGCCTTCGGGTAAAATATTTTTTTAACTGTTACCTTTTTCTTTTTTAACGATTTTTTTACTAGTTTATCTAATATATATATTTTTTCTTTTTTATATTCTTCTTAGGTGTTTTCTTTTTTTTTTAATTCTTTTCTTTTTTTTTTTTCTTTTTTCTTTTTTTTTTTCCTTCTTCCTTTTTGAACCTCTTTTTATCCCCTTTCTCCCCCCTCACGATTTTGGATCTCTTCTAATTTGGTTAAAGCATATTTTCCTGGGGTTGTTGCCACCCTTTTAGTATTTTACTTGCTCCTTCATATACTCTTATCTGGACAAAATGACAAGACGGAAAAATTCACCACAAAAAAAAGAACAAGAGGCAGTACTGAAGTCTAGGGACCTAATCAATACAGACATTGGTAATATGTCAGATCTAGAGTTCAGAATGACAATTCTCAAGGTTCTAGCCGGGCTCGAAAAAGGCATGGAAGATATTAGAGAAACCCTCTCGAGAGATATAAAAGCCCTTTCTGGAGAAATAAAAGAACTAAAATCTAACCAAGTTGAAATCAAAAAAGCTATTAATGAGGTGCAATCAAAAATGGAGGCTCTCACTGCTAGGATAAATGAGGCAGAAGAAAGAATTAGTGATATAGAAGACCAAATGACAGAGAATAAAGAAGCTGAGCAAAAGAGGGACAAACAGCTACTGGACCACGAGGGGAGAATTCGAGAGATAAGTGACACCATAAGACGAAACAACATTAGAATAATTGGGATTCCAGAAGAAGAAGAAAGAGAGAGGGGAGCAGAAGGTATACTAGAGAGAATTATTGGGGAGAATTTCCCCAATGTGGCAAAGGGAATGAGCATCAAAATTCAGGAGGTTCAGAGAACGCCCCTCAAAATCAATAAGAATAGGCCCACACCCCGTCACCTAATAGTAAAATTTACAAGTCTCAGTGACAAAGAGAAAATCCTGAATGCAGCCCGGGAAAAGAAGTCTGTACCATACAATGGTAAAAATATTAGATTGGCAGCTGACTTATCCACAGAGACATGGCAGGCCAGAAAGAGCTGGCATGATATTTTCAGAGCACTAAATGAGAAAAACATGCAGCCCAGAATACTATATCCAGCTAGGCTATCATTGAAAATAGAAGGAGAGATTAAAAGCTTCCAGGACAAAGAACAACTGAAAGAATTTGCAAACACCAAACCAGCTCTACAGGAAATCTTGAAAGGGATCCTCTAAGCAAAGAGAGAGCCTACAAGTGGTAGATCAGAAAGGAACAGAGACCATATACAGTAACAGTCACCTTACAGGCAATACAATGGCCCTAAATTCATATCTCTCAATAGTTACCCTGAATGTTAATGGGCTAAATGCCCCTGTCAAAAGACACAGGGTATCAGAGTGGATAAAAAAACAAAACCCATCTATATGTTGCCTCCAAGAAACTCATCCAGGAATTCAGTAAAGGGTCAGGATATAAAATCAATGCACAGAAATCAGTTGCATTTCTCTACACCAACAGCAAGACAGAAGAAAGGGAAATTAAGGAGTCAATCCCTTTTACAATTGCACCCAAAACCATAAGATACCTAGGAATAAACCTAACCAAAGAGACACAGAATCTATACTCAGAAAACTATAAAGTACTCATGAAAGGAATTGAGGAATACACAAAGAAATGGAAAAATGTTCCATGCTCATGGATTGGAAGAATAAATATTGTGAAAATGTCTATGCTACCTAAAGCAATCTATACATTTAATGCAATTCCTATCAAAGTAGCATCCATCTTTTTCAAAGAAATGGAACAAATAATGCTAAAATTTATATGGAACCAGAAAAGACCTCGAATAGACAAAGGGATATTGAAAAAGAAAGCCAACGTTGGTGGCATCACAATTCCGGACTTTAAGCTCTATTACAAAGCTGTCATCATCAAGACAGCATGGTACTGGCACAAAAACAGACACATAGATCAATGGAACAGAATAGAGAGCCCAGAAATAGACCCTCAACTCTATGGTCAACTAATCTTTGACAAAGCAGGAAAGAATGTCCAATGGAAAAAAGACAGCCTCTTCAATAAATGGTGCTGGGAAAATTGGACAGCCACATGCAGAAAAATGAAATTGGACCATTTCCTTACACCACACACAAAAATAGACTCAAAATAGATGAAGGACCTCAATGTGCGAAAGGAATCCATCAAAATCCTTGAGGAGAACACATGTAGCAACCTCTTCGACCTCAGCCTCAGCAACATCTTCCTAGGAACAACACAAAAGGCAAGGGAAGCAAGGGCAAAAATAAACTATTGGGATTTCATCAAGATCAAAAGCTTTTGCACAGCAAAGGAAACAGTTAACAAAATCAAAAGACAACTGACAGAATGGGAGAAGATATTTGCAAACGACATATCAGATAAAGGACTAGTGTCCAGAATCTATAAAGAACTTAGCAAAGTCAAACCCAAAGAACAAATAATCCAATCAAGAAATGGGCAGAGGACATGAACAGACATTTCTGCAAAGAAGACATCCAGATGGCCAACAGACACACGAAAAAGTGCTCCATATCACTCGGCATCAGGGAAATACAAATCAAAACCACAATGAGGTATTACCTCACACCAGTCAGAATGTCTAAAATCAACAAGTCAGGAAATGACAGATGCTGGCGAGGATGCGGAGAAAGGGTAACCCTCCTACACTGTTGGTGGGAATGCAAGCTGGTGCATCCACTCTGGAAAACAGCATGGAGGTTCCTCAAAATGTTGAAAATAGAACTGTCCTATGACCCAGCAATTGCACTATTGGGTATTTACCCTAAAGATACAAATGTAGTGATCCAAAGGGGCACGTGTACCTGAATGTTTATAGCAGCAATGTCCACAATAGCCAAACTATGGAAAGAACCTAGATGTCCATCAACAGATGAATGGATCAAGAAGATGTGGTATATATACACAATGGAATACTATGCAGCCATCAAAAGAAATGAAATCTTGCCATTTGCGACAACATGGATGGAACTAGAGCGTATCATGCTTAGCGAAATAAGTCAAACAGAGAAAGACAACTATCATATGATCTCCCTGATATGAGGAAGTGGTGATGCAACATGGGGGCTTAAGTGGGTAGGAGAAGAATAAATGAAACAAGATGGGATTGGGAGGGAGACAAACCATAAGTGACTCTTAATCTCACAAAACAAACTGAGGTTTGCTGGGGGGAGGGTGTTTGGGAGAAGGGGGTGGGATTATGGACATTGGGGAGGGTATGTGCTTTGGTGAGTGCTGTGAAGTGTGTAAACCTGGTGATTCACAGACCTGTACCCCTGGGGATAAAAATATATGTTTATAAAAAATAAAAAAATTATATAACAAAAAAAAAAAACAAAACCAAAATTGACTATAGTTGAAAAGGTTAAACCTATAATATGATGGGTAGAATATTTGAAATTCACATGACAAAGATTTCTTTTCTTATTTTTTTAAGATTTATTTATTTATTTTTAGAGTGGGGAGGGGTAGAGGGAAGGAATCTCAAGAAAACTTGCCACTGAAGGTGGAGCCCAATGCAGGGCTCCATCTCAGGACCCTGAGATCATGACCTGTGTGGAAATCAAGAAGCAGACATTTACCCAACTGAGCCACTCAGGTGACTTTAAGATTTGTTATTCTGGGGTGCCTCGGTGCCTCAGGTGTTTAAACAACTGCCTTCAGCTCAGGTCATAATCCTGGAGTCCCACATCAGGCTCCCTACTCAGCAGGGGATCTGCTTCTCCCTCTGACATTCCCCCTCTCATGCTCACTCTCATTCTCTCTTTCTCAAATAAATTTAAAAAACAATTCTTAAAAAAAAAGATTTATTATTCTTAATATGCCAATATTGCCTTCAGACTAATAAAAAGTACAAAAGTCATCTAATAGAAACATGGGTAGGACATTTTAAAAGTTCTCACAATATGAAAAGCAAATTACTAATAAATATAAGAGGTTAGTCAACCTCTTCAACGAGTCACAGTAAGAAACTACTTACCCTATGGGGTTTGCAGTTTTTAAACGATATAACCAAGAACTGGTGAAATGTGAAGGAAAAGGCCATCCTCAACATTGGTAAGACTGAGAATTGATTATATCAAAATGGAAGCTTCCCATGAACTTGAAAAGAGCCTCCTTTTAAAATAAGTCCTTTCATACTAGATGAGTTTCTTAGTCTATTGAATTGTATAAAGCCCTAATCAGAAATCCAAACACTTGTTTCTTATATATTTTTTTAAATAATCAAATAGATACGGGTTTCAAATAAGTCTGAGGGCCCAGCTTTCAAACACATCCAAAGCCTTGCAAGAATCATGTCAACCCCTACTGTCAGTGGCTGCCATGATTAAGACAAAAACTGTTGTAAGACTCATCCTCAGAGGGCTGGCGGGCAAGTCAGACTTGTCACCTGAGATGCAGCTTTGAACCTGAAGTTGTGTCTAAGCAGCACATTATTGCAGACAGAAAGACCCAAACTGGAGACCCACATTGGCCTTCTCTGTGAGAAATAATAATGGATTTATTCTACAGCCATGTCTATAGTTTAAGAGATGAAAATGTACAGGAATAAGATATGCATCTGTTAAATGCATTTAGATATAATCTTATGAATAATAAATGGTTAACACATTACATGGACACATAGTTCTGAGGGGTTCATGTATATTAACTTGTTTAGTTCCTTACAAAAAGCCCTGTGAAGTAGTTGCTTTTGTCATCCCTATTCTGTACATGAGGAAACTGAGGTAAACAGATACTAAGTAGTTTCCCCAAGACCACAGAGGTCCCAAGGACCAAAGCTGGGATTTGGTGCCAGACTTAGTACCCTTCAACACTGTGCTCTGTTGCTTCACTGTAGCTTCCTGACATGAATCTACATTTGTTATATTTGCAGAAACTAGAAACTGAATTTTTTTTTCTGATTTTTCTATCGAGGGAAATATTTTATTATCTCCTTCTTGTTAATTGAAATTTTATTTTTGTTATGATCTATCCCAACTTTCAGACTGAGAGCAACTTTTCCCTGTTTATGGAAATTCCATATATTTTATTTTTAAATATTTTTGCCTAAATTTTTTTATTTTTGTTATTATAAATTTTTTTTTAATTTTATTTATTTTCTTTTCAGTGTTCCAGAATTCATTGTTTATGCACCACACTCAATGATCCATGTAATATGTACCCTCCATAATACCCACCACCATATATTTTTACATCTATCTTTACCAGAACTCTGCAAACGTACCTTGTTGTACTGAGTTCTGCTGTATTGTACTTCACAGATATTTTTTTCACAAATTAAAGGTTTGTGGAATCCTG
This sequence comes from Mustela putorius furo, assembly GCF_011764305.1. Taxonomy (NCBI): domain Eukaryota; kingdom Metazoa; phylum Chordata; class Mammalia; order Carnivora; family Mustelidae; genus Mustela; species Mustela putorius. Next base: position 20,797,883 of record NW_025421273.1, read on the forward strand.
CATCAAACAAGTCTATCGGTGCCATGTTTCCAAGATCATTTGCTCACTTTGTATCTTTGCATCACATTTAGGTAATTCTCAAACTTTTTCATTATTATTATATTTGTTATGGTGATCTGTGATCAGTGATGATAACCCCCTGAAACCTCAGATGATGGTTAGCATTTTTTGGCAATAAAACATTTTTTTTAATTAAGGTATACATAAATTTTTTAGATGTAGTGCTATTGCACATTTAATAGACTACAGTATAGTGTAAATATAACACATGTACTGGGAAACCAGATAATCCATCTGATTTGCTTTGTTGTGATATTTGCTTTCTTGTGGTGGTCTGGAACAGAACCCACAGTATCTCTGCAGTGTACCTGCATAAATTGCAAACTCTACTATCAAAGTCAAAGACATCAAATTTTGAGCCATTTTGAGTGTTTCCACCTGAATATGCTTACTCTGTGTCCACTACTTTTCCTTAGAAAGAAGGACATCCAGTGGCTTCTAGTTGATGGAAAAGGGAATTGATACTCATGTGATTTTGTAAAACTGAGGAAAGAGTGGAAGATGGAAAGCAAAGTTTCAGCACAAGGTTATTTTGTCATTGTTTGTTATTTGTTTTGGTTTTTGGGTTTTTTTTTTTTTTTTGGTTTTGTTTTGTTTGTTTTGCTTTCATTTACCTCATTGATTAACCACTGCATAAAATATATGATTTAATTTACATGAATTTGATTTGCAAAGCATCCTTTAAGAACACACTTTTTGTAGCATGAAGCAAAGCTGTGGAGACACTTTTGGTAACTGAACAAGTAAATAATCAGCTTACCGATAGATCACTGATGCATTTGCTTTTGTGTCTCCCTCCCTGATTTGGCAATTTTTCTGCTCATTAGTCCTTTCCTCTTGAGGACGAATAAGATCAGAAGGGAGATCAATCCCAAATCAGTCAATTGTATCTACTTGTCAGCAACAGAAGGAAAGGATGGAAGCCTGCTACTCAAGGATTCAGAAACAACATGAAGGGTTATCTGGGGATTTCCATTACCCAGTACTTCCTCTTTCCATAAGAAGAAGTACTTGAGAATCCAGTTTTCCTGGGTTCTGGAGCTGGATGACACCCTCAGGCTAATCTTGCCCAGTTTTTTTTCTATTTATGGATGAAGAAAACCAGAACCAGAGAGAATCATTTGCCTGCCCAATGATGCACAGCTTGCTAATGGCAGATGTGGTGACTCCCAGATACTCAGCTTCTTCTACCTTGTAGTTACATGAAATAAAATTCTAATTCCCTGTTAGTCACAGTACAATTTCATTTAAAATAATCCATGGGTTACTTTATTATAATATTTCCAAAATAGGTAAAGTCTCAAAAGAAGTAGGGTATGATGGGAAAATCCCTAGGAGCCAGAGGGCTTAGGTCTAATTATGGCTTAATGCTATGTAGAGTTGCTTATAGGGGGAAGATGCCCTAACTTCTCTGGGCTTTTGTTTTCTCACCTACCAAGAAAGGCATAATTTTACCTGCCTTGATTAACCTCACATAGTTTTGGAGAAGGCTATTGGATATAAAAATAATAATAGTGATAGTGGGGGATCTGTCTATGTGCCAGGTAGAGTGCTAAGTGCTCCACATGCATCATTTCTTAATCCTTTGACAACTTTATGACTCAGACAATGTTGAGGAACTGGAAACTAAAGCTCAAGGAGGTTAAATAATGTGCTCAAGGTCACATATATAATCATTTGGGAAATATTTCGTTAATTCTAAAGTAAATTACAATATGAGTATGTGTGTGTTGGAGTGGTGAAGGGCTCCCTCTATCAGTCTTGAGACAGGTGATGTTCATTGCTGTGAACCGCACACCGGCCCTGGATTCTATATTTTGGTTCACCTGAACTGGAGGCAGCACTTTGAGAAGCAGTTGAAGATATGACTTATAAAAATTAAATGAGTCAGCGAAAAGTGTGGAAGATCTGTGCGGCTAGAGGATCCTTTAAGACTGTGGCCTGGGGAAATAGCTAACCACAGACCAAATTGGAGAAGAGGTATATTATCCAAGGTACATTTAGGGAAGATCAATCAGTTGTCTGTATCTAAGACCAGTGGACATGTGTGTGTGAGGAGGGGATGGGTATGTAAGTAAGATAATGTGTTTAAAAGCTTTAAGCAATGTTAGGACACTTTGCATGGTTCTTTGGCTACTTTGAGCACATTTTGGGGTGAGTCACTAGAGAATAAAGGAAAGAAAACTGAGATAGTATTCTTCTTTTTGTCTAAATGAGTATTTATCAACAGCATCTTTCAAGGAGATGATTTACATATCTTGGATTGTCAAAGTGGGAAAGACTTTAGAAAATACATTTCTATCACCTATCTTAATTGTAAGATAGGTTTTTACAATGACCTCCCTTGCCCAGTGTGTTTCTTAAACCCAGAGCCTTGAACCTTTTTCTGATAAGAACCGAGGCTTCTATCATGATTTAGACATTATTTATTTCCCCATCCTTACATTCATTCACTGAGGTGTTCCCCAACAAATACTCATTGAGTACCAGTGATGTCAGGCTATGTGAGGCATAGCAACTATTAATCTGAGTAACAAAGATTCTCTGCCTTCAAGGAAGTTACTACTAGCATATAGACATGTAGATAGATAATCATTGTCTAGTGTGGAGAACATCTATGGGAAAGCTAAATCTGGAATGCTGCCTGTTTTGACAAAGAAATTTATACTGGAACACACCATCCCATTCATTTGCATATTGTCTATGGCTGCTTTCAAACTAGGATATCAAAGTTGAGTATGATCTTCATATCCCCCTACATAAAGAGGTTATAGACCTCTGCTCTGGAAGACAGAATGCCTTTCACAGCACTGGGAAGGGAGGCAGTAAGTTTGTATATATTAGTAGCTCTTAAACCCAACTACACAGTAGATCCTCTAAAGAGCTTTTAAAACACTGATGCTCATCTCTTCAGAAAGATTTGGATTCAATGATATGGCAAGGTTGGTTGGTCTGTTTTGTTTTCTAACATTCCTACAGTGAAGCAATCTTAGGATGTCAATGCACAACCAGGATGGACAAAGATTCTTCTAGAGAAGGTGACATTCTGACTGATGGAGACCTGACCTAAATATAGTTTGTACCAGGCCAAACAAAGGGGAGCAAGAGTTTTCTGGAGAGAGAGAAGAGCAGGTACAGGGAGTGTTTAGTCCATCTGGAGAAACTCAATTATTTCTATAGAAGGGGAGCTGGCAGCGAGGAGGTGAGTTGGAAGAGACAACAAGGTCCTAATCATGAAAGTTTATATATATATATATATATGTATATATATATATATCTCCTGTTAAAAATGTTTGGAATTCATCTTAAAGAAAAAAAAAAGCAAACAAACATGGAAAGTATGTGACTAAAGGATTTTTTAATCTGGGAGGGTAATGTGGTTGAATTTTCATGACAATGATGTTAGCAGCTGTATGGGGTTGAGATGTTACTCTTCTCAGAAGGCCTCAGGGGTAATGATGTTGTAAGCGGGGGGAGATAGGGAAGAAGGTAGAAGGCCAATCTGAGATCCCATCAAGGCCATCTACCAATTGCCAGAGTTAGGACTGAGACTCAGTGCCCTGCAGGCAGATGTACTATTCAAAGCTGTAATGGGGACCTTGTGTCACTCCGCAACTTCCAGCCCTAGCTCCCCTTTGCCCGTAATGCTATCTGACTGAGTCTTGTTCCCACACTCCACACCACGCTGCTCAAGGGGGAAACAATGTTCTGCTACCTTGGACCTTCCTTTTTCTCTTTGTGAGCCCAGCAAAGCATGTTTATACATAAGTGCTGATGAATAATCTGTTACATGACAAACCCATTTTTTTTTTTTTTTTTTTGAGTAAGGAAAGTAATGGCACAAGACCAACCACAGAGCCAGGACCAGCAGCTGTGTGACCTGACTTGAGCATGGGACAATGGTGTCCTGGGAAGCTGCCTACCTTAGTTAGCATGCAGCTCAGAATGCCTGACTTCTGCTGCTTGTATACCACATGATCACCAGAGATACCACAATCAGGTTGTGAGGTCAAAGTGGATGGTGCCAATGCTGGCACAGTGTTGAGCAAACTGGTGCTCCATGACACTGGGAACTTTCACTGGGAACAATTTAGCAATAGTCCCCAGCAAGTGCCTTTCATTCCTTCATTTTTTCTTCTCTCTCCATTAGCTCTTATTTTCCAATATTATCATTTACTTTTTTGTCTCAGGCCAAGATCCAAGCTGTCCTGTTGAGAATCTCACATCCCTCTTCCTGCTGGAGATGATCTCACAGGGGAATGTTTGAACAAATAATTGTACTTATCTCTTATGAGCTCAACTCTCCTGGTACTGAGGCCTGCATGAAGGAAACAGAATTATTTATGCTATTTTTAAAGAAGAGAGCTAGATTTATTCTCTCTCTCTCTCTCTTTTTGTTGGGGAGATCTTAAAACACTGTAAACTTTGGCTAACTGGGGCTGGGGCAAAGCAGTCTCTCCTCCCGCTGGTGCACACAGCCGCTGCTTAATTTAGAGTGATTCCAAAGGCAGGGGGGATCATAATGCAGAGATCATGCTGTTAGGAGCCATCACTCTGCTTGGAGACATATTTAGCCACAGAAGGCTGAACAGATCACAATAGCTTAAGGGTCTGGAAGATAAAAGGGCCAGCATCACTGATAGGGACCCTAGAGACAGCTGGCCGCCTGCACACACAACCAGCAGCATTCAGTGCTCCTTCCTTCCTTCCTCCATTCATCTCTCCCTCCCTTTTCCTTCCCTCCCCTTTTTCTTGCTTTGTCTCCCCCCCATCCCCGTTCATTTCCTTAGTGAAAGTCACATGAAACTGGAAGAGGAGATGAAGATGGCAGATGGGAGGATGAATCGATCAGACCTCACAGAGGTAGTTATCATTTCACATACATGAGGCATGAAGCTAACACATCCTATTCGTCTCTTTTCTTTTAACATGGAAAATCATAAAAACAAAATGCCTGTAGGAATGCCAGATGCCACATGGTTTAGGGTAAAGAACCAATACCCCAAATCTTCAGGTGAACCTCAACACGAAGACTGATTCTGACCCCACTAAGATGTGGATGTTGGATTAAGCTCTCCGCAGCAGGCAAATAATAATCTCTAACTTTTGGGATCCTTGAAAGATTAAGCTGCATCATAAAAATGAAATACCAAGTGCAGTTATTGGTACAAATGGGGTTCACAAATCCTGTCTGGCTTCTGGTTTTCATTTATAGTGGCATAGCCTAGGGAAAGTTACTTGAGCATGTTGAGCCTCACCTTTACAAAAGGGTTAATGATGTGCACCTGACAAGGCTTTGAAGGGATTAAATAAGGTATCATGCTCACGTCTCTGTAATTCATAATGTGCTATATGAATGTGAGGCATTTAATTATTATGCCCTGTGTTAGTTTATATATAATTTATGTCAACAGGTGGCAAAAAAGCATGTTGTGGGTGGAGGATTATATGGAAGCCACTGTACTAAGATATTTAGAAATACAACGTCCTCTAATTATTATAACCACCCTGTGCAGAATGTAAGATCATTTTTACTGGCTGGGTAGTGAAACTAGTTGATCAGCAAATGATGACTAGCATTTATTCCACACTCACTATATGCTAGTCCCTGATCTAAATGCTTTAGCTGTATTTCTTCATTAATGGCAATGGTTCCATCAGCCATACAGTGTAAAAAAGGTTATCCTCATATTATAGCTGAGGAAACAAAAGTACACAGAATCTTAGTCAGGCATACAGCTGGTAGGTGATAAAATAAGATTTGAAGGCAAGCAGTCCGACTTTACAGTCTGAACTCTTACCTATAACATTATATGGCTATGTGATGACTTGGTTATAAGAATTTATTTCTTTAGTTTCTAGTTGCTGTGTTCACTTCAAATTAACTCATGAGAATATTTCATGAGATATAGTATCATTTATATGTGTTGTATCATTTCCAAAGACAAGGGATATATTATTTATTCAAATAAATTTTGTTGAGGAAATAGTACCATTAGCACAGATATCATTAATTTGCCACCATTAGTAAACATAGGTCTTAAATTGGGTCTGTAACCAGCATTTGCATATTAATGCATCTATTTATTAATGTATATATGTACTCCCATAAAGCTGAGCTGCTACTTCATGATCCTTCTGTGCAGGGCACAACAATCAGAAGACATACCAGTCAAGTATCTAAAAATAATTAAATGGTGGTGTGAAATCATTCCTGCTGTAGACCTATGTTCATAATCTCTAAAAGTCTTTAGAGCTTTGAGAACCCAGATGGCTAGAGCCTTCCTTTTTCTAACCCCCACTCCTTTTCATTTTCCAAGATATATTCTCCCTTTTAGAGAGTATCCCCTAGTCCTTAATAGAAAAAATTACTCTTAGATCCTTGTATCTCTAGCCAGCATCCTGATCAGCTGCTAAAGAATCACCTTGGTAGAGATAGAGCAAGGGCGAGAGATGGTAAAACTTGTAAAAACACAAGGAGATATTTAGCCCTGATGTGTGTGTTGTGTATATACCTGTCTACCTACACTTTATATATGTGTGCAATTTATATACATATATATGAACACTTTGATTTAGAATTGGTGTCACTTGTAATAGTAAAAGAATATACCTCCTTTCTAAGGTATAGCTAAGATGTATGATTTATTTTCACAAACAGTTTTTTAAAAAGACCAGTTTTTAAATGATATTTTATATTATATAATGACAGTGACCTGCCAGTTCACTAAAACCACATTTAGTTTTACCAATTTTCTCCATCATGTCTGGGTTGGAAGTCTCATGGATCATTTCTGTGAGTTTGCTAACAGGCAGAGCCAACAAAAGGAAACAAGTCTTCTCCGCACTTTGACGAAAGACTCTGTCCTTCACCAGTCCTAAATAGGGAGGCCAGGGGCGTAAAACTGAGAAATTGTGTGCCAGCAAAGGATTATATAAAGTCACTGGTATATATTTCATTCTGCTTTTCACTTTTAGCTACCTCTCTCCCTTTTCCTAGAACAGATTTTCCTCTGGCTTTGAAAGATGCTAATGGAGCGTTATTAGTCCAGGAAGAAAATTGCCCTGGAGAGTCATAATGACTTCACCGCTGTGGCGACATCAAACCAGACCATTTAAGAATAATGGGGTTTTAGTTCCTGTAGAGGGAGTTGGATTGGGGAGATAAATGGCAAGTGTAAGTCCCATGACATGTAAGACAGAGAAGCAGGACAGATTTGGAGCTCCTTCAGTTGCTGAACTTGGGTGTGTGGCCACCCAAAAGCTCTCCTGACATCTAAGATTTGAAGAAAGAAATTAAATATTTAGGGCTGACTTCAGCTCTTTCCTAACCTTTCCCTGGCTTTAGGAGGTAAAAGACTCCACAGAGAAAGCAGAACAAAACGAAAAGAAACTCAGATGCACTCCTCTGTAAATCTAATGCATTTAATGTCATAGTTTTTCTAAAGGTCCTTAAGAACTAAGACATACATAGATGTCTGGACTTTATAATATGATAAAACACAAACAAAAATGGGAAGGTTACAGGTGGGGTTCTTGATGTCCAAAATGTGATTATTTGCATACCATTAGGAGATCCATATTTGGGATTCTGTGTGCTTTCTTATGTATATATTTATTTATTTACTTACTTGCTTATTTTGAATTCTAAGTACTTTTTTAACCTGACCTATCAGACCACTGGAGAGCTAGTGTGTAGAGCTTTCAGGGCACAATAGCAGAGTGAGCACTGACATGTATTTAAGGATCTTTTTACTCCTGAATTCTAAGATAGAAAGGACTCTGAACCTGTCTTTGTTCAGGGCAGGAACAGGGTAAAGATCTTCAGATCAGCTGTCCAAGTCCTATAGAAAAAGACAGAGTCATAGTGAGGGAGCTAGAGGGAGGGACAGAGAGACAGAGAGAGACAGAAAGAGAGAGAAGAGAAATAAATGAGTTTTGAGTGAGATGACTCACGCTTGTACCTAAAATACTACCTCTTCTCCAAATTTGGCTCTGGGTGAAAGATTGGTTATCGACATCATGGGTGTTGGAGTTCCATGGACCACCATACTTTGAGTACTTGGCTGATGATGTATTAGCTGTGTGATCTTGGTCAAGTTACAGAACATTGCTGAGGTATCAGTTTTTAATCTGTTAACCTCAGAGATTCATGAGAGGATTAAAAAGGATGATGTTTAATATAGCTTTGGGTACATAAGAAGAACTAGTGATATCTGGTGTAGGCACTCATTTTTTTATTGAAATAATACTATGAAACCCTTTGATATCCTTCCATACTTTCCATGCCCACACACCTCAGGGCATGTGAGGTCAAAATTCAACCTTAGGTCTGTTTGAATCCAATGTTCAAGTTTTTACCACCTGTGGATACTCAGTTTGAGGTCCAGACCCACAATTTTCACTGTCTGACCTTGACAAGTATCTCAATTTTTTTGAATTGATGTACCTATAAATAAGAATAGTAAGAGGAAAATGTCTGTCTTCATCAGGGATTGATCAATAAATGTCAGACTTTATCTTCTAACATGCCTCCACCTTGCTAAGTTTCCATGTTGACTATCTCCTTTCTGATAATAGATTTCATCTTTTTTTTAAAGATTTTATTTATTTATTTGACAGAGAAAAATCACAAGTAGATGGAGAGGGAGGCAGAGAGAGAGAGAGGGAAGCAGGCTCCCTGCTGAGCAGAGAGCCCGATGCGGGACTCGATCCCAGGACCCTGAGACCATGACCCAAGCTGAAGGCAGCGGCTTAATCCACTGAGCCACCCAGGCGCCCCTGATAGTAGATTTCATCTTAACAACAACAAAACTAATAAAATATACAAAGCATAGAAAAGGAAAAGAAAATACTACAGACCCCTATGTTCTTGGCATCCAGATTTCACATATTAATGGACTCAACAAGTATTGATATGAACAGGCTAGAGCCCTGGGATATGGCAATTAACAAATATCCTGCTCTTGGAGAGTGTGTATTTGACTGACAAATATTAGTGAGGCCATATCTGCATTAAGGATTTCTTTTTTAAAGATTTTATTTATTTAATTGAGAAATAGAAAGGGAGAGTGCATGAGTACAGGAGCACAGGAGTGGGGTAAGGGGCAAAGGGAGAAGCAGGATCCCTGCTGAGCACAGAACCTGATGAAGTACTAGATTTCAGGACTTTGAGATCCTGACTTGAGCTAAACCCACTGTGTCACCCAGGCACCCCTGCATCGGGAATTTTTTTTTTTTTTAAGATTTTATTTATTTATTTGACAGAGAGAGATCACAAGCAGGCAGAGAGGCAGGCAGAGAGAGAGGAGGAAGCAGGCTCCCTGCTGAGCAGAGAGCCTGACGCGGGGCTCGATCCCAGGTCCCCGAGATCATGACCTGAGCCGAAGGCAGCGGCCCAACCACTGAGCAACCCAGGCGCCCCTGCATCGGGAATTTTTAAAGAAGTGATCTGTTACAGATAAAGCTGGAGTCATCTGCCCATCCCACATTCTCCCCTGTAGCCTCCAGAAGAAGGTGTGCATCCCCAAATGAATAATTCTAAGTGATAGTGTGGGTCAAGCACAATCCTGTCTCATTAGACTTGGTAACATTTTTCCATTCATGTTGACTTTCAGAGACACATAGCATTCAGGGGCATTTCAGATGAAGCTCAAGGAGTTCAGGAAGTGCTTAGAAGGCATTCTGAGGTGCCCCTCTATGTTACTTCACTGGAAGTTGTAAAGATCAAAGAAGTGTGTATAAAGAATTTTTCCACTGTAAAATATCCCACAGATACTATGTATTTTTCTTGTGTTGGTCATCTGGGGGCACCACCACATGTTATCTGTGTCATACCTGTCTGCAGAACCTCATTACTTTCTCCACCACAAGGGGCATCTTGGCCAACCCTGGGAAGGCTCATAGAGAATTACTCCCACTGGAGACCATGGCCAGCAGTCTTTTGCTCCTCAAACTGTTTCCAGTCTCAAGTGAAACATGAGTACCAGGGCAGGGCAGAGGATGTGGCTTTTCAGAAGCTGCACAAAGGTGTCAGATGATGTAAGTCAGAAGTACTAATGTGAGTCAGGGCTGAATTCTCTGAGAGGCAGGCTTTACCACATGGAGCAGAAAATGGACAGGAACTGGCAGGTCAATTCCTGTTTTATCCCCACAGCCAGCATGTCTGTGCAGAAGCTCCTACGTGCCTGTCGTGGAAGTGCCCCTTCCTGCTCAGCACCTGCTGGGCTTCCTGGAGGTGGGCTAGCTGGCACTGTCATCCCCTTCCACCTTGGCCACTCTCCTTTCCCTCTCACTCTGGGCGCCCTGCCCTTATAGCTCCTACTGAAATGTCCGAATGCTAGCCTCACCTCACGCTGAGCCTAGAAAATCTGGGCTCATTTTGCTACCTCCTCCACCTCCTCGTCTTCATCTCCTTGATCACAAATGCCACCACAGTGGAAGAGAGTCGAGAAAGATCACAAAGCTGCCCTCACAGGAGCACCCAGTATTCCAAAACACCCTCCGGTGTCTGGTGGTCTCAGTGGGTCAGTGTGTTAAGTGCCATCACTGCATCCCCATCTGAAAGATGAGCAAACTGAGACATCAAAAGGGAGCAAAAAGGAAGAGATAACAAGGAGGAACTAAAATAGTTTCACCCTTTCTTGCTCAGATTTTATTCAGAGGAAAGACAGTGTGACATGGGTTTAATATAGTGAAGGGCTGAAAGCCTTTTGGTTTTGGTCAGTAATAACATTTATTTTCCTCATTAACCCATTGGTGCCTGTTTATAACTGTCCTTAGTGAACACCACTAAGTATTGTCTCTCTCACATTATTCCTCATCTCTAACTGCAGTTGCCCTTGTTTTGTCTATCAGTGCAGCAATCTCCCCACTTCTCACTCTCCATCTCTTAGTCCTTCACCACTTTGCAGCCAGATCATGTCAGACAGCTCAGGCTGCTATATCCAAACACCACATACTAGGGGCTCAAAGAGCAAGAATTCATTTCTCACAATTCTGGAGACTGGAAAGTCCACCTTTAATGGGATGGCAATTAGGTTCCTGGTGAGAGCTCTCTTCCTGGCTTGTAGATGGCCACCTTCTTGCTCTGTGCTCACATGGCCTCTCTGTGCACAGAGGAAGTGGGAGTGTGCTAGTCACTCTTTTTATGAGGATACAAATCCTACTGGATCAGAGCCTTGCTCATGACCTAATTTAATCTTCTTAACTACTTTAGATACTTATTCCAAAATACAGTCACAATGGGAGTGGAGGCTTCAATATATGAATTTCAGGGGGACACAGACATTCAGTCCATAACACTCTACCCTTTGCTCCCCAGAATTCATGTTCTTCTGATGTGTAAAATGCACTCATTCTATCCTAGCAGCACTCAAAATTTTAATCTTACCAGTTCTAAAGTCTAAAGTCCACTACATCAAAAACTAAAAAAAAAAAAGAAAATTTTAAAATCAAATAAAATTTAAAAAAATAAAGTCTGAAGTCCAAAGTTATATCTAAATATCATGTAAATCAAATGTGGATGAAATGGGAAATGATTCATTCTGGGGCAAAATTCCCCTCCAGATGTGAACCTGTGAAACCAGACAAGTTATGTGCTTCCAAAATATAATGGTGACACAGGCATAAGTTAGATATTATTTTTCCAAAAAGGAGAAATCATAAGGAGGAAAGGAAGGGGTGACAGGTCTCAGGCAAGCAAAACTCAAGCTAGGCAAATTTCATTAGACCTTAAGGCTGGAGCATCATCTTCTTTGGTTCAATGCTCTTCCCTCCAAGCACAATGGGGTGGCGATGTCACCTCCCCTCCTTAGCTCAGTGGGATGGTCCCTACAACATTTGGCTTGGCAACACTGTCCAGCCCATGTGGCACTGGACCATGGCCTTGCCCTTGAGGCACTGGGTGGTGACATTCTAATTCCTGAAACCAAAGGGATCCTACGTGTGTAAACTAAGGAACAACCAGCTCTAACCACTTGGCCTCTAGTTGATTAGCAGCCTGCAGGTCTCTGGATCACCTTCAAGGTCCTTCTTTCTTTTTCTGGAAGGATTATTCATATTCCCAGCTGGATAGCTATGTTGTCTGGTCCTGTACAATCCCAGAAGTCAGGCAGCTTTCTTTCATTCCATCCCTATGCATTCTGTTCCCTTAAGTTTTCTCTGGCAGTGTGTCTGCTAGTATAATTCTATGTCTATTCCTGACTTCTGCTGAGGTGGTTGATTAAATGTGTGTCTCATTCCCACATCCTTATCAAACGGTTGGTCAACCAAACCATTATTGTTCTCTTCAGAACATGTTTTCTCTTTTCTTATAGTATGGATAGGTTGAGAATTTCCCTAATCTTCAAGTTCTAGCTCATTTTGCTTTACTTTTTTTTTTTCAATTTATTTCTCTCATCTCAGATTTTACTATAATAATCAAAAGGAACCACACTGATCCTTCAAATCTGCTTAGAAATTTCCTTAGCTGGAGGAATCTGGGTGGTTCAGTCAGCTGGGCATCTGACTCTTAATTTCGACTTGAGTCACGATCTCAGGATCATGGGATCGGGCCCTGCGTTAAGTTCCATGCTCAGTGGAGAATTTTCTTAAGGGTTCTCTCCTTCTCTCTCTGTCCCTCTCCCTGGTCTCTGTCTCTCTCTCTCTCTAAGTTAAATAAATAAATCTTTTTAAAATTTTTTCTTAGCTAAATATCTAATTGAATTGCTCATGGGCTCTACCTTCCATAAAATGCTTGAACACACCTCAGCCAAGTTTTTGCCACTTTGTGATAGGGATTGTCTTTTCTTTATTTTCCAATAACCCATTCCTCATTTCCATCTGAAATCTCATCAGAATGGCTTTAAGGATTCATAACCTATCAATAGTTTCTTCGTAGAATTCTAGACTCTTTCTAGCATGCACTTCAAAACTCCTCCAGCCTCTGCTCTTCACCCAGATCCAAAGCCACTTCCACATTTTTAGGTATTTGTTACAGCAAGACTCCACTTCACTGTACCAAAGTCTGTATTAGTTGGGGGTCTCAGGAAAAACAACAACAAAAAAACATGAAACTGATAGGTGATATGTATGTGTGTGTATATATATATATATACACACACACACACACACACACACACATACACACACAAAAATATATAGTTGACCCTTGAACAATGAGGTGTTAGAGGTATCAGCCCTCCACAAAGTCAAAAATTTATGTATACCTTTTGAGTCTCCAAACTATTGATGACCTGCTATTGACCAAACTCTTACTAATAGCATAAGTAGTATAATAATACATACTCTGCATGTTATGTTACATGCAGATATAGTTAAATTGTTACAATAAGATATAGTTAAAATGTTAATTTAAATATCATAAAGAAGAGAAAATACATTTATGGTACTATACTTTATACATTTTAAAAATCTGCATAGAGTGGAGTGGCGCAGTTTAAACATGTGTTGGTCAAGGGTCGACTGGCAAGGGTTATTTTTTATATAAATAAAATAAAGAATTGGACAATTGGTTCAAGCAATATTATATATTATATTATTATAGTATGTTATTTTGTTATTACATCATTATAATATATTATAGGTATTACTATGTTATAGTATATTAATATTACATTATAAATATATATGAACTATATAAATATACACGTTATTATAGTATATTAACATTATAAGTATGAATATATTATATAAATTATATATAAATGTAAATTTAAATATGTATAACAATGTATTATGTTATATATCTTAAATTATAATAAATAATTAGAGAATTGACTCATGTGATTATGGAGGATAATAAGTGACAAGCCCTGACATCTTGCAATTGGCAATCTGAAGAAATAATAGTGTAGTTCAGGCCTGAAGGCTGGCAGGCTTGAGACCCAAGAAGAGCTAGTGTTTCAGTTCAAGGGCAAAAGCAAACAAAACAAAATGGAAACAAAAACAAAAGCGAAACAATGTCCCAGTTGAAAGGCTTCATTTACCACCAGGCTGAGTGACTTTTCTTTTTTTTTTTGTTTTAAGATTTTATTTATTTATTTGACAGACAGAGATCACAAGTAGGCAGAGAAGCAGGCAGAGGGAGAGGAGGAAGCAGGCTCCCTGCTGAGCAGAGAGCCCGATGTGGGGCTCGATCCCAGGACCCTGGGATCATGACCTGAGCCGAAGGCAGAGGCTTTAACCCACTGAGCCACCCAGGCACCCCAAGTGACTTTTCAAACACAAGTCCCTGGTGATCTGGGTGAAGTTGTGTTCCTCACAGATGACATGTTGAAGTCTTGACCCCCAGTATGTCCAAATATGACCTGATTTGGAGCAGAGTAACTACAGGTGAAATTAGTTAACTTGAGGTCATCCTGCCAAGGAAGTGCCCCTGAGCCAGGATGACTGATTTCCTTATGAAAAAATGAACTATTGGGATTTCATCAAGATCAAAAGCTTTTGCACAGCAAAGGAAACAGTTAACAAAATCAAAAGACAACTGACGGAATGGGAGAAGATATTTGCAAATGACATATAAGATAAAGGACTAGTGTCCAGAATCTATAAAGAACTTAGCAAACTCAACACCCAAAGAACAAATAATCCAATCAAGAAATGGGCAGAGGACATGAACAGACATTTCTGCAAAGAAGACATCCAGATGGCCAACAGACACATGAAAAAGTGCTCCATATCACTCGGCATCAGGGAAATACAAATCAAAATCACAATGAGATATCACCTCACACCAATCAGAATGGCTAAAATCAACAAGTCAGGAAATGACAGATGCTGGCGAGGATGCGGAGAAAGGGGAACCCTCCTACACTGTTGGTGGGAATGCAAGCTGGTGCAGCCACTCTGGAAAACAGCATGGAGGTTCCTCAAAATGTTGAAAATAGAACTGCCCTATGACCCAGCAATTGCACTATTGGGTATTTACCCTAAAGATACAAATGTAGTGATCCAAAGGGGCACATGCACCCGAATGTTTATAGCAGCAATGTCCACAATAGCCAAACTATGGAAAGAACCTAGATGTCCATCAACAGATGAATGGATCAAGAAGATGTGGTATATATACACAATGGAATACTATGCAGCCATCAAAAGAAATGAAATCTTGCCATTTGCGACAACATGGATGGAACTAGAGCGTATCATGCTTAGTGAAATAAGTCAAGCAGAGAAAGACAACTATCATATGATCTCCCTGATATGAGGAAGTGGTGATGCAACATGGGGGCTTAAGTGGGTAGGAGAAGAATCAATGAAACAAGATGGGATTGGGAGCGAGACAAATCATAAGTGACTCTTAATCTCACAAAACAAACTGAGGGTTGCTGGGGGGAGGGGGTTTGGGAGAACGGGGTGGGATTATGGACATTGGGGAGGGTATGTGCTTTGGTGAGTGCTGTGAAGTGTGTAAACCTGGTAATTCACAGACCTGTACCCCTGGGGATAAAAATATATGTTTATAAAAAATAAAAAGTTAAAAAAAAAAAGACACTGAAAAAAGCCAAAAAAAAAAAAAGTAGTAATACAATGCTATGCAAAGAGACAAAGGCACAGGGAAAGGCCACAAGGAAAGGAAAAGTGAAGATGGGAGATTGGAAGGAGGCATCTGGAAGCCAAAGATCATTAAATATTGCCAACATGCCACTAGGAGCTAGGACGAGGCAGGAAGGCATTCCCCTCCTCCCCACCGCTTCGTTTCAGACTTCCAGGCCCTGAAACTGCACAACAATACATTTCTGTTGTTTCAAGACACCCAGTATGTGATACTTTATTACAGCAGCTCTGGAAACTAATACATTGGCTTATAAACATTTACTGACTTTTCATGTTGCATAGGCTTAAGTCCACTTAATAGGGTAACCTTCAAGGTCCCCTAACTGCGGGACCCTGTTTTTCATGGACAGATTCTTCCCCTCACAGCCAGTCAAGACTCAGCTACAGAGGGCCCTTCACAGTTGCTGAAATGGGCCCCGAGTTGTCCCAGCTTCTGTCCTGATCACATCGTTCAACTGGCAAGGAGTCTGTTTCATCTTCTTCCTTCTCACTGTCAGTGCAGTTCACCAGTTAGAATCTTATTCGTTCTCCGCAGCTGAGGTAAAATATAATCACCTCTAGGAAAATTCCTGTTTGCCTCTGACTTCTTAAAAAGTAACCACTCCCTCCACTGGTAGTAGAAAATTGTCATTGCCTTTGATTAATACTCATTTCTTACTACTTTATTTTATTCAGGTATGTAGTTACTACAGCATCAAACAGAGTATGTAGTGCTTGGTAAGTGCCCACGCATTTATTTGACAAATAGTACTGAACACAATGTTCTAGGCTTTGTTCCAATACAGCAGAGTGTAGGTTCATGCAGAACTTACACAGACTAGTGGAGGGCGGGGTACAGACAGTAAATAAGTGGATACACGAATACATGAATTTTTGGCATGGAGAAGAAGCACAGAAATATGAAAGAGGGCTTTGTGGCAGAAAGTGGACGACGTGAGGCTTGGGGGCAACAGGTGGGAGGGAAGAAAGTTAAGGACTTCCTCACTCCAGAGGTATTTCTGAGTGGAGACCCACATGACAGAGGGAGGGCAGCTTTTGCAGACCCATTGGAGGGGCCCCCAGAAGACCATGACGGGGGTGGGCAGAGGATGAAGAGAAGAGTGGTGCAGAACTAAGTTTGAGTGGGTAATGGTCATTCAAGGATCTGGGCGGGTTTCTTTGTGAAATGGAATAAGAATGGAGAAACTTCAACTCATTTCTGGAGAAAATACAGAATTGGGAGGTAATCAGAAATCTCTTACTAGTGTTTTATCTGTGTTTCTTTTGCAAGTCACTGCAACCTGTTTGTAGTATAACTGACTTCCTCTTCGTTAATCCCTGTCATTTAGACCCAACCAAGTATCAGTTGAGCTTCTGTAATAGGCCTCAAGTGGTCTTGGTTAACCCTCACACTGCCCCAGATGTGTCTTCTCACGCTGGGTGGGCCGGGTAGATCTAGTTCCTGTGCAGCAACCAAAGCACCCTGTGTCTTCATTCAACTGAGGTGGCTCGTGTGTGTTTGCTCCTGCTCACGCTTCTTGCCCATCAGAGAGTGGGAAAGGCTCCATTCTACCTCCTGCACCTGGGAGGTGAGGTTCCTGCCTCAGCACAGGCCTGTCCTCCACTTTGGGAAAGAGAAACACCAGGGAGTCATACTTGCTTGTCACAGTATCAGTGCAGAGCTTGTCATGCAGGTGAGACTCATCTGCCTCAGGAAACATCAGGGAGCAAAAAACTAGTGGGGGAGCATTACCACCTCTGCCCTGCATACTCATGTTCAAAACAAGTTGGTGGGAGTCCCTATGGTTCAATGCCTCATTCAAAGTCACAACCCACAAATGTATCCTACCCTGTCCTGACTCTCTCCCTCTCTTTCTATATACACACATGTATACATTTCTCTCTCATGGTTGCTGTCTGTGTACATTTGCATGTGTGTAAGTGTGTGTATATATATACATATATACACACACACACATATATATGATGTACATATTATTATGTGTATTGTATATATTTACACATATTTAGTAATTCTGGCAAGTGCCAATATTTGTCTTGTGAACAAGGGAATTAATCTACTTTAAAGGTCATCTTTAAAAAAGTTCACTAAGACAAACAAATGAAACCCCAACCTAAAAAAAAGTGAATGATTACTGTATTTGAATGCTGATTTTTATTTTTTCTTTATTTTTTCTTTTTCCTAATTAACTGTATTGAGTTTTCTTCCTATATAAAACTTAGAATAAGAACAAAAATAGTAAAGCTATTTTCATTAAAAATTAAAAATTAAGAGCTCTTTGAAGTTTACTGGCCATGAGTCATTCCTGCTTTGGACTGCAGGCAGCTAAGGACTCATCGGAAATTACACCATGGCTACAGGGCCATGTTGCTATCTCCTTCCTGGTTAGAATGAAAACAGAGTGTGTAAATGAATGCCTCACTTAACACCCACCTTTTCTTTATGCAATCATGAAAGTCTTTCATTTCCTCCCTCTACTTTGTTTCATCACACATATTGTTACTCTGACATATTGTTTTACCTTGTTCAGCTCTCAATGGAAGGTAAGTTTCATGACAGTAGGATGCTCTTTTTTTTTTTTTTCTCTCCTACAGCTGGAAGAGTTCTTGGCACAGAGTAGGTACTCGGTAAATATTGTGGAATGAATGGATGACAGAAAGAAGAAACTCATTGTCCAATGAATAACTAAGGTGTGTTAGATGGACATTGAGTCCTTTCAGTTACTCGGGGACAGAGGTATGACTGTCTGCAGTTTACAGATGAGGAAAAAGATGATCAGGATGGTAGTTTTCATGGCAGGGGTGCCATCTATCCGCTCTGTTGGACTAGGAGGTCCACAGTATTTCTGTATTTGCACAAGACCTTAGCTTACTCTGTCCCTGAGCCTCACTACCATTCTCCACCCCATCTCCCCAGATCCTTAGAGCTGAACCATGGCTTTCCATAACAGTCTCCCACCTTGCACAGGCTGAAGTCTTAGCACCCAAACCACTTAAGAGACTTTAATACTGCTTCCTTGTGATATCTCTTCCTATTGCAGACTATCCCCATGTCCCTCACCTCCATTCCCCCTCCTTTGCCGTGTGATCCCTGCTTGGTCCTCCAACATCCACTAATCCATCCAGAATGATTTCACACACTCCCAGCAATGCTAAAGACATCTGATCCCTTCCAGTCCAGACCTGAGACTGGCAAGCTAATAAAAAATATGGCTAAGGAGGGAAGTCATAAAAATGACACACACTTGCAAATACTATGCTATAAGCATTTTAATTATACATTCTTTGGCCAATATTTTTTTATTTAATACCCTGGCCTGTTATTTGAACTTGAATATTGTGATTGACATTCTGTTTATTCTATCTTGAAAAAAAACACACTCATAATGAATTTTTTCCAACTTGTAACTCCCATTTCTTTCAAGTATCTTGTACATACTTGCAAATCAATCTGTGAGCAGAGCTTAATGTTTGTAATTTCCTTCCAATCTTTAGCTTCCTCGCACTACATTCAATATGAATATTTTTAGTGAGTCATCTTTGATAAGTTCTTCAACTGAATTTTCAAAGAAAAAAACATTTTCTTTTTATATTTATTTATACCTGTTTAAATAACATTTTATTAAATTTTGAAATTAACACGGAAGTACAATTATCATAGATAGTTTAGGGAACAAGCACTTAGAACTCCTAGGAAGCATATAATTCAAGGAGTTAAAGCAAAATAATATGATGTACTAGACAGTTGTCTCATTGCTTAACATTAGTGTGCCATGGCTATCAGATACCATGTTTTTCAAAAGGTTATCAGGACCTAGGTTTATAAAAACGTCTACTGGAGTGTATTTTGCCTGTCTGACTGTATTTCTTCCCAAGCCCTGTTGCTGACCATTATCCCCAGCTCTCCATACACCAGCTCCTCTACTAACATGTCAGCTGTCTTAAGGCATTTCTCTGAGGACTTCTAAATCTTTGCAGATACCATATCACCAACGTCTTGTTAGACTCCTGGCTCACTCTGATTTTCCAGAAATCTCAGGCCATATTTTTTACAGAATCCTATCTGAAATGCACAAAGAGTGTCGCACACTAATTCCCATCCTAGTTGAGTATGCTGAACCTTGAAGAGAGAAAGCACATTTAATTCAGATAAATGCATAGCTCACTCTCCCGCCCCCACCCAATCAGGCAATTACAGCACCGGGCCAGAATTTTCTTCCACATTTTGTACATAAAACATAATTCTGCCACCAGCTGCTCACCAACATTTTGTTGTCTCCTCAACAGACAACAAAATGACAAAACAGATCAGCAGAGGGTGATCTGCCAGCATAACCAATGAGCTGCAACCCCCCTCCAGCCAGCCTGTCATTAGGAAGCCGTTTTCTGTTTCTAAAATAAACCCTCTGAAATCATTGCCTTCCTGCATCTGTGCTTCCACCTAGAAAAGAGAGATGTTCTCCTAACTCACAGGTGTTGGAGTGTGTGGAGGGAGGTCGAGGGAGGGCTCTATATCAGCAGGAAGGGCATGGGGCGGTGATTCAGGTAGGGAGTTCAGGGCTTACGTTTTCATACACACAGAATGAAGACCATTTTGATATTAAGTATCAGGAGTGTTTAGTAATATGACCACCTGATCTGGGAACTTATCTTCTCTCACATCAGCTCTCAATAACATTTTTCCATGTTACTGATTTTCCTTCCGAGTTGACCATACCCTCCATCCACATGTTCCTATCTTCCCAGTCAGCCCTCTTTTCTAATATTCATCCAGGACCTACCAGTGTAAGATGCTCTACATGTGTAAAAGGAGGATTAGGAAGGAGGCAATGTTTCAAACCCAAAGCAGAAGTGGTTGCTTCTGTCCTGCAAGGAGGTGGCGTAATAGTGGGGATGCAAGTATTAGGGTCCCTTTCCTTGGCAGGGACAAAAGGGCAGAGAAAAAGGAAGGGTATGTGGAGTCCTTGCCAGATCTACTGTGCCTCTGAGGTACAAGCCTAGGGTAAGTTGGTCCACCACATCCTGGAGCTTATTAAAGAGATGAAGAAATTAGGTTTTGGGGGACCATGGGCAGTGGGGGTCAAGTGCCTTTAGCAGGGCGTAGATAGTAGCTGAAGTTCTGGATAATCCTTCTGGTTCTGCTCCAAAATTCAATAAAGTCAACAGGCATCCACAAACCTTGCTGAGCCAAAATTTGCTGGGGCCTCAAAAGAAAAGGGCTGGATTCTGTGTGGCATGCATCAACATGAAAGAGACTATAAGGTTATGGGTGAACATAACTCATTTAATGTGGTTTTAGGAACAAAGGTGACCCAGAATTTGTTTGTCTGCTTACCCTCACCTCATCCCAAGTAAGTCACGGGAAGTCTGAATCATGCATGCATGGGTGTGTTATAGTGCCTGGCATGGGGTCAAGCAAATCACAACTGAAAATTTAAGGACTTGGCACCATACCTGACATCTGTGCATACTTAAGAATGCCTATAACAGATTTCTGATCCTTATTTGGCAGGTGGCAAAGCTAAGACTTAAGGAAAATGTTGTGATTAACTCAAGGTCACAAAATTAAAAGAAAAGCTGTAGGGAAGCCAGGCATTCCTATTTCTACAGTGCCAAGATATATATATATATATATATATCTCAAGAAACAACAACAACAAGAACTGGTGGCAGGTGTGGATGGAGACAGCAGGGGGATCCCATTTCTCTTCTTTTGGAATTAGAGATGTTGCCAAGACAACAGGGCAGTATATATATATATATATATAATTAAGTGTGGTTAAACACTTTACTACATGCCATTTTTTTTTCTATGATTTTAGTCCATTTCTTTCTCATTACTAAACCCTGCATCCTTCAAGATGAGGGATAGCTATGGCTGTGCTCCGCTTGTCTAGGGTCTATGTTCTAGAAAGAGGGCCCTTTTAAGGGAGGTTATAAGGTTTAGCAATGAAGAAGACAGGTAAAATGAACTGCATTCTGAGAGACAGAAAAAGAAAACTAGAAATCCAAAAGGTGTCACCGTTCATCTCCAAAAGAAGTCAGGGACTTCGGAGAGGAAAACATGAAAGAGAGAACTTTGTGATTTTTTTTGAACCATTTTCCTCTCTGTCCTGTGATTATAAAGTCTATATGCTTATTTGCATGATTAGAAATATTTATGAGAAAGTGAAAATGGCCCATGTTGTTCTATTACAGAGCAGTGAAGAGTGTTAAAGTCTTTATGACCTTATTCCGTTATCCAGCAAGACACAGAAGGGAAAGAACTCACACAGATAGTATAGGTAGTGTCAGCTTCAAAGAGCAAAGAAAAACAAGGTAAGAACTGGGAATTGCAGCATAGGAGAAGGATGGTACAGGCCTGAAGAGTGGTCCTTGGGGTGAAGGAAGGGGTGCACACGGTTCCCTGGTATGAATATCTATTCCTTTCCCCTTGTTTTCTGTAATTCAATGCATATAAACAAATTTTTTAACTCTTAAGTTCCTCTTGGAAGGAAATACCATTATTTAGCAAATGAGTAGATAGTTGACCACTTAAATGTGAAAACACAGGATTCAGAGTAGAATCTAAAGGAGACTTCAGAACAAAGGAGGGCCAAATTGTTATGCCTAAGAAAGTGGACAGGATTTGAAATGTTGTTGGGTTCCCACAGGACAGTTGGCATGAGGGGAGGGGATGCAGCATTGGGTGGCACAGCTCGGCTATGGGGATTCCTTGGTCAGGGAAACCCAGAGATCTCCACTGGGATGGCTAGGAAGAGGTGGTCCTACTACTCAATGTCCACTGTGACACTGGCTTTTGAATCCCCTTCTCGCCAAATTCTCAGTAGAGCTGGCTTTCTATACAGAGGCCTTAAGAAAGTCATTTGAGTTGCTTCATAGTTACCAAAATCCAGAGTCAAATTAGCACTGCCTACCTAGAAACTTTAATATAGACAAGTTAAGAACATTCACCACGGTAAAAGGCACACACCAAGGCCTTCAGGGAGTGTATGAACACAGAGGTGTGTATGAACTTGAGTAGTTCAGCATCCTGGGAATTTGCAGACATTCATTTGAAGGGAGGGCACTGGACTTTCCACATGTCATGAAATCAAGCGTTCGATGCCGATTTTTTAAAAAAGATTTTATTTATTTTATTTATTTATTTGGAAGAGAGAGGAGAGAGAGAGAGAAAAAGAGTATAAATACAAGTGGGGGGAGGGGCAGAGGGACAAGCAGACTCTCCTCTGAGCACATAGCCAAACATGAGGGCTCAATTTCGGGACCCTAAGACCATGACCTGAGCCAGAGTCAGAGGTTTAGCCATCTGAGTCACCCAAGTGCTCTGAGGCCAATCATTACTTAACTCCTAAGAAACTAGATCATTTTAGCTGACACTAGCATTATATATATTTGAAACACCCCAATTCATTTCACAGACTTTTTTTTAATGTAAAGTGTATGTGTTATTAAAACAAATATGTAAGATGAACAAAAAATATATTATTAAAATAAATGATGGCATATTTATAGAATGGCGTGCCATTAAAATTTAGGAAGGATGTTACTGAGATCTCCCTCTAAGTTGCCTTAGCTCATGGCCAAGCAGAAGCAATACCCAGTAGTGTCAGAGGATCGTGCTCAGTTCTGGTTAGACTCCCTGCCTCACTGCATCAGAAATTCTATCAGTTCACCTAGAGCCCTGTACCTGGAGGTGGTGAACAAACTTCCATGGTCACCTTGAGCATTCTGCCCAGGTGGAGAGGACCTTGAACTGAGCTAACTCAGGGATACAGAACCAGAGCACATTCTGTGAGGCTTCTACTATATACATAAACCAATCTATTTATCATCTTAATGAAAACAATTCATTTGGTAGTGGACTTTGAAAGGATATTTATTTTTTCTTTTGGTTACCCTGTATCATGTTGTCTCTCTACAATTATTTACTTTTGCATTTTGAGATGCATCAACATATGTTATTTTCAGTGTAGTTTTGGGGTTCTGTGTTATTGGGTGGTCGTTGGGGACTCTGCAGGAAACAAAGAACATGGTGAGTGTGGTGGAGTGACACAGTGTATGTGTCCCTATGGCCTGCCTGTCACTACTGTCATTTGTCAAACAGAGCAATGTATCCAAACCTTTCCTAAAACAGTTATTCCAAAACATAAATCTGCCATCAGAAAATCACAGTTGCATTTCCATTTCTGAAAGAGAAAAGGAATTTTATGCCTAAATGTTCAGGCTGGGCATACCAAGGGAAGCCCAGCACATGAATTATGAGCCATTCCCCATGATACAATATAGCATGAATCTCCTGGAATATACAGACTTCAGAATTACTTGTGAGTTATATGGTCACTTGCAACTCACAGAAATAAATAGTTTCATTCTAATATCTATATTGCCACCCTGTCTCCTTCATAAAGCTGGCCAGTCTAGCTATCAATTTGACAGTCAATACATTTCTAAAGATTATATGGACTTCCAAGATTTGTTTTGAACACATCTTTAACTTTTTTTCCCCTCTTCAGGTTGAGTCAAAGTAAGTGTCATTTGCCTTGCAGGAAACAGAGACCCAAATTAAAGTAAGTAAGTTGAGAACTCATCAACCCAACCACTCATAGATCATTCATTCACTGAAGACTATTTCTGAAAATGAATACCACCTCTTCGATTTACTTGTAATATGCCAAAGACATTTTAGGTAGACCCTCTGAAAATGTGGCTTATTTATCCACATAAGGGAGAACTCCTATGTCACATGTTATTCTGGGCTTTGAACTTTCCAGTGGCATAGTTGTTCCTAACTCCAGTCACAAACCGTGCAGACACATTCTGCATACCTGGATCACTTGGGGTGCCAACTGCAGGGAGAACTCGTCCCCTCTGGTTCGGAGCCTATTGGGTCCAGATACTGCCCTGTTGTCTTGGCAACCTCTCTAATTCCAAAAGAAGAGAGATGGGACCCCCCTGCTGTCTCCATCCACACCTGCCACCAGTTTTTGTTGTTGTTGTTTTTCTTGTTTTTTTTTTTTTTTGGCTTTTTGTTTTTGTTTTTATCAAAAAGCACAATATCTCTTAAGGTTATAAATGGTTTTATATGTGCAACAATGTATGATTTTCCATGCTGCTGAATATAGTCTTTTTCCTTTTTTTTTTCAGTATTCAGTGCAGTGACATTAAAAAACAGATATGACTAAAATTTAAACAATAGGCTTTGAGAAGATTGCCTTCCATAATGTAGGTGGTCCTATCCAATCAGCCAAAGGCCTGATAGAACAAAACAAAACAAAACAAAAAAAGTCTTCTTGTGAGTAAGAGGGAATTCTGTCAGCAGATGGCCTTCAGACTTACACTATAACACTGGCCCTTCCTTGGTTTCTACCCTTCTGGTTCACCCTCCAGATTTTGGATTTGTCAGCCTGCATAATTGCATAAGCCAATTTTTAAGATAAATCTCTTTCTTTATATATATACTTTCTATGTTTTGGCTGCAGAGCCCTAATAAAGTGGGTTGGTCCCATCAGAAGAAGAATGCCAGATAGATTTACAGTATCACCACACTGGAATAATAGTGCATCCAACCCATTTCAAAGGATCCTGAGCACCCATTCCATTTGGAAATGGAGGCAGTCTTTGAATTTTGATCCTATGACTCAGCCACATAGCTTTGCCACGACTGTGATCTTGAATAGGCTAGTCTCTTTGAGTCTCAGTCTTAACATCTATAAAATGGAGATGACAACAGTGCTCATCACATACGTTTTGATATAGATTAATGACATAGTAAATGTAACACTCTTGTAAGGAGCCTAGCATTTAATAAGCACTCAGTAAATGTGAGCTTTACAAAATAAGATTTTTATAAGGAATAGAATATCTGATTCCCAGGATGCTTGCTGGATGTCCAGTCTCATGCTTAGTGCTATATGTATATTTATGCATATAATCAACCGTCATAATCATTCCCTCTTTTACTGCTAACAACGAGGTTACCTGCCCTTGATTATATAGTTAATAAAGGACAGAGCCCAATGCTAAACAAGTTTTATCTTCCTCCAGAGACTGTATCCATTTATTTTTTTTAAATATTTTATTTATTAGTTTGAGAGAGAGAGAAAGAGAGAGACCATGAGAGGGGGGAGGGTCAGAGGGAGAAGCCAACTCCCCCTGAGCAGGGAGCCTGATGTGGGACTCGATCCTGAGACTCCGGGATCATGACCTGAGCAGAAGGCTGTTGCTTAACCAACTGAACCACCCAGGCACCCAGAGACTGTATCCATTTATGCCACACTACCCAAGCTAGTATATGTAAAACCCTTAGCTCAATGTTTAGGACACAGTTGGTATTCATTAAATGCTTATTAGAGTTGCCATTGTAATTTACTGACTCGAGATTTATTTTCATATTTCTTGAGAAAAAAGAGTCATTAAATTATGGAAAACTATTTATTTGTGAATCTAACTGGGGCCATGTTTTCCTAAGACCAAATAAGGACATACTGTTTGATCAAGATGTATTATTATTATCATTATTGTTGTTGCTGTGGTTAAATATGAATGTTTACATAGGGAAAAATTACCAAGTTGTAAAAGTAATATTGCATGGTATTTATGGGACAACAACAAAGATATGTTAAATTCAGTACAAATGGATCATTTTAATATAATATGTGTAGTTGACATTATAGTAACGAAAACCTGAAATACAGTTAGGAAATAATAAAGAGAGCCGTACTCAGTGTAAATCAGAAAATGTTCAGTTATTATCAAGGACCTTGGCCAGAGTAGAATAGGGAACACAGATGTGATGAAGCCAAAGCCAAGGTCCTTCACCTTCAGAAACTGTTTATAAGCCAAGTGAAACCTTAGGCAAGAGAAGACCTCTAATTTCATTGGTTCAACAAACAGTTCCCTGAAATACTCAGAGCTGAAGTTTCTGTGGCAGTTCTAAACATGCTGTTGATATTCCTCTTGTTAAGAGAGGACTACGTATTCTTCCCTTTTCATCTGGGACAACTTTAATGACTAACTTGAAGCCAACCGAATGCGGCAGATGTGGTGCTGTGTAACTTCCGTGGTTGAGTCATAAAATGTAATCCAGCTTTAGTCTGGTTTCCAGCTTATTTGCTCCTGGCTCCCAAAGTCTCATGTCAGGGGTCTCACTACTATGAGTACCCTATGCTGTGAGCCACACAGAGAGTCTAAGGGCACACTGCAAGTCTCAGCCAGTGCTGAGTGGGTAAAATTACCATCCTATGACTTCAGCCCCACCCACTGAGTCACCTCTGAAACTGAATTTCTGAGCCACAGCTCAGGATGTCACTGAAGCCAGCCATTTCTGTTATGCTCTTCCCATATTCCCAACGTATGGAATCAAAGGGCATATGGGGAAGGTAGCTGAAGTGGCTAGGTTGTTAGGTAACTTGCAAAAACCTGAACAACACCCTTCTCAACACATGGTCTAAAAGACTTCTCTGGAGAAATTGTCTAGAGAAGTAGAACAATGCCCAGGGCCAAAGCGATCTAAGATTATTAGTTTGATCTTCAGTTTCTGATGTGAAATGTCTGTGTTATCCGGAACATTCCTAAGGGATTTTCAAATAACTGTCTCAGTTTGAATAGTTTTCAAGTATTGTTATTTTTTTAAGATTTTTTGTTTTTTGTAATTTCAAATCTGCTTTCTATCAGGCACTGAACTCGGCTCTCAGACATTTGGCCTCTGTCCTTACATAAAGCTTGTGAGGCAGGTACGATTGTTCAGGTTAGCAGATGGAAAAACTGGACACTTACAGTTAATATTTATGGAAGCCCTACTGTGTGTCAGGCAGTCTCTTAGTACTTTGTGTGGAATTTCTCATTGTATCTTCACAACAGCTCTGTAAGATAGCTGCTATCTACCCTCCCCATTTTATCATTGAGGAAGTCAAAACACACAACAGTTATGTACCCGAGTTTCCCCAGTCAAGAGGTGGTCGTTCAGGGCAGCTTGGGTGTTAGCCAGTTCAGACGGCTAGAACAAAACACCACAGACTGCAAGATGTAGACAGACTTTTATTTCTCAGAGTTCTGGAGGCTGGAAGTCCAAGGTCAAGGAGCCAGCCAGTTCTGCTCCTTGTGTGAGCCTCTTCCTGACTTGTACGTGGCCGGTTTCTTGTGGTATGCTCGTAGGCCGGATAAAGGGAGACAGCTTTGGTCTTTTCCCCTTTGGGGGGCTTGACCCTCATGACCTCATTCAGAGCTACCTCTCATAGTCTTTGTTACATGAGGGGTTAGGTCTTCAGTGTATGAATTTGGGGGAAATAAACCTTCAGTCTGTAATAGTCTGCCTTCAGAAAGTACACTCCTAACAACTGTGTTGCATTCATTGAAAATACACCACAGAACACATGGAAAATGCTTTTTAAAAACGTGTTAAAAATCACAGCATTATATATCCTCTCTGATTAAAAAGTAATGTTTGAAAGTATGCATAGGAAAAGGGAGAAAGGAGATATCAAAAAGAAACAAGTGAGATTTTTCATATATTCTAATCTCACTTCTTTTCTTTAATCTTTAAGATTTTCTGTCATTCTGTTGTCTCTACAACACATAAATAAATCTCGTTATAGTAATTTTATAGGCCTTACCTCAAGAGTTTACACATAAAAGACAAATCACTGTTTTTTGAGCAAGAAGATGACATGCCATAGATGACATGCCGTACTTCCATGGCACTGTTCATGTTTGAACACTTGCTGTATACATGCTGCTTTCTTGAAAGGTCAGGAGGGTACATTCCACCTGCATGCAGTAAAGCAGATGACTGCCATGGCCACTAGTGTTTTGACATAGGAAAGGAAGGTCACATTCTGGACAGCGACAAGGACCAAGCATGAACCCTGGGCTCCTCATGGATAAACGTGTCCATGCTTTTCTCTGAATCTTTCCACTTTCAGGACCCAAGGAAAGAGAACAAGGAGAAGGAGAATGAAACATCTCTCCAGAGGCATGGCAGAATTTGGTGCTTAGGCACTTGTCAGAGACTTCACAGACCAGGGAAGCAGGGTGGTGTTAACAGAGAGGGGAGGTGGGAATGAGCCACGGTACCTAAAAGCAAGCCCCACCCACAGAGCCTCGCTTTACCCCCATCTCCCAGTTTGAGTATCTGTGTGTTTTGAGATGTGGGAGCTGGGGGTGGAAACCAGACTCTGTGGCTCCAGGTCTTCTGGGAGGGAAGAGGAAGACCCTGTATTTGAATTCAAGTTTGTGTGGCACTTTAGGCTTTGTCCAGGGCAGCACAGAAATGCTCTGTAGAACAGTCACAACATCTGAATTCCAGGCCTCCTCCTAATGTAAATTAGAGATATGAGGTGGTGGGCAAGGGATTTTACCTTTTGATACCAAAGGACATCAGGAAGTCACTAGACAAAATGATTTCCTCTCTTCTAGAGAATGTTTTTGAGAACCAAACAAGATGATGTCTTCGGGTAAGAATAGAAGCTTTGAAATAAAAGCATACTTCTCTTAATTTAATTTTTAACTTCCCTGACCTGACCTGACCCTAAAAGGGAGTTAGTGTATCGCCTTCAGGTATCACATGAAGTGTGAATTTCCATGGTTTTTTTTACAGCAGAAATATTAATGTGTTTATGTGATATTAATGTGTTTATGTGCTATGGCCCCAGCCCCTGCTGGCTGAGCTGCACAATGTTGGAAGTCACAAAATCCAGGAATCCTAATGCATATTTAGCTCCTCTGCTTTCAGAGAAGGTATTGTAGACATCTATTTATTTACTTTTTAGAGTAGGGTTGGGGGAGAGGGAGAGAGAGAAACGCAAGCAGACTTTACACTCAGCATGAAGCTGATATGGGGCTTGATCTCATAACCCTGAGATCATGGATCTGAGCCAAATTCAAAGGTCAGATGCTCAACTGATGAGCCATTCAGGCTCCCGGACTTGATCATCTATTGCGTTCATTCATATACCATTTCTTTCTCTCTCCTGGCCATATGGCAAATGTGGCGAGGTTTTTATTTACTGAAACTGTTTTTTGACTGTGGCATTTAACAGGGGTTTTTCAGGGAATGCTGTGTGCTCCGTATCCAAAGAGCATCTTTCTCCCCTAAAGGAAGAGATGGAAGAGAAGGATTCTTAACCTTCCCCTCAGAGAGATGGTTTGGACAGTGGTTCTCAGGAGCTACATGTGATTACAACTATCTTCAGGACAACAGAACTTGAGAAGTTACGAAATAAAAGATTTAGGAACTAAAAACAAACAAAAGAACAAAAACGAACCCCTTGTTTGGGGATTAAAGAAGAACAAGTAACAGTATGTGAAGAATCCAGATGCTGTCATCAGACAGACTTGGGTTCAAAACCTCTCTCTGCTCTTTTTTTCTGGGCAATAGAGTTCAATACCTCTAAATTTGTTTCCCTAGTCGTTAAATGGGAATAGCAATATGTCTCCCTAAGGATTAAATAGAATAAATGAGTCTTAGCATAGTGTCTGGCATTTTAACTACCTGCAAAAATAGACATCATTTTAATTAAATGCACATGTTGATGTTATGTTTACTGTGAAGTCTTGCTGCCACAAGCTGTTTGTGGCAATTACGACCCTTACCAATGAGTCAATTTCCATGTTTTGCTCATTAACTTACTCAAAGTGGCTGGAAGTATGACAGCCATGATTTTTAAACTTATCAGACCATAGGTTCAGAGCTGCAAGTTTATTTTCCAATATTTTGTCAAGCATCAAGCATTACTGAAGACTCTTCCACCAAAGATCTGTGGTGAGAGGGGAGTGGTCTGCTGGTGATATCATGATTTACAGCGGCAGTATCTGGGCCAGATGACAGGAAGGTGAGATTATGGCTGCTCTGCAAAGAAATATCATCTGTAATGTGACTCCTGAGCCAGGAATGTATTTAATAGCTCAGAGCCCACAGCAGCTGAGCTGGAGCATCTGGCTGTGTTTAGAAGTTCTTCTCCCTCCTTTTCCTAATGGATGCTTATCACAGAGGCAGAAGGCCTATTAAGCCAGGACTCAGAGCCTGCTACTGTAAATTCACCATAAAATCCTGTTGACAGTGGTTGACTGTCATCGACATAAAACTGTCAGTGGCCACATTTTCAATTATAAAGGACAATTATTTTGTGCATGTCAGTGCATGCACACCATAGCTCATGTGTGGGAATCATCCCATTTTCAGGCATGAGGGACCTAGTGGTTGTGTCTTCACATGGTAAGCTGGGGGTTTGAATCGGTCCAAGCAACCGTTCAACCCCGCCTATTTGTTAGAACCAGGGAAGGAGAAAATATACTGTGGTCTGTTTCAGTAGAGTTCTGGGCTTTCCTCTGCTGTAGCATATCTGAGTGTATTGGAACTGTCTTTTTATTTATTAGTCTCCCATGCTAGTCATTTGAAGGTCATAATTATGTCTCTTGTTTTAATTTTCAGAATCTAAAATAGCACCTTCTATATAGATGGTGTTCTATATACCCTTAACATCAGTCTAGGACCTCAGTACTTAAGCAAATGAAGCTGAGTGTGCTTCTATACCTACACCATGTTCTGTCCTTGAGAACCTTAATCTGCTGGGCAGATACTTTAGAATGGGTATGCTGAGCTTCATTCTCCCTGAGCCACAGTCAAATGATCTAATTCTGATTAAAGCCAAGGCCAACATTCAAGGTGAGTTCTTACCAGCTTGCTTAGGTCCCTTGCCAAAGACGTCAGACTACTCTCTGCCATTCTAAATCCTGCCCCTGCAGGCTGACCGACATAGCTCTAGCAGCTTATCCTCCTGACACAGACAGATGTGTCCTGCTAAGAACCTAACACAAAATGTTGATTTTCCAAACTTCAGGTGAACATCATTTATCCTAGCATTTGAGACCTATTATCCCATCCCTCCCAACCAGCTCTGATGTGTTTTCTGGTACAGGTGCACTCAGTGAGACAGGCTTGTAACTTCACTGAGGCTGTACAACCTATCAGATCTAAGGAGGTAGACAGACCTTCACCATAGGCTCTCCCAATCCTAACCATGACTCTCAGTGAGCCTCGCTTCCTTTATCTGTAAAATAACAAATAAACGAGGTTACCTGTGGAGTCCCAGGAAGGGTTAAATGAGAAATGGAATGCAAAGTGTCTGATGAGTTGCAGTGTAAAATAAATGCTAGCTCTCTTCCTATAAATATAATTTTTCTCACATATTAATTCTTTAGTGCGATCAGAAATAATTTTCCCATAATCTCTTACTATCCAAATCCTACCAGGAACATCAGAATCACAGTGCATTACAATGCATGTTGCCAAGATTGTTCACCCCCAATACCTGTGCTCACCTAAAAAACACAGAAGTTTTTTTTTTTTTTAATTTTATTTATTTATTTGACAGAGAGAGAGAGAGATCACAAGTAGGCAGAGAGTGGGGTGGGGGCAGGCTCTCTGCTGAGCAGAGAACCCGATGTGGGGCTGGATCCCAGGACCCTGAGATCATGACTTAAGCCGAAGGCAGAGGCTTAACCCACTGAGCCACCCAGGTGCCCCTAAAATACAGAAGTTTTAACTAGGTGGAAAGATTACATATCTTGGTCTCCCTTGCAGCTCACCTGATTCTTTGAGTAGGTTCTGGCTAATGGTTGTATAAACAAATTGAAGATTGCAACCTAAAGAGAAAAAGTGTCTGCACTTTTGACTTTGAAAAGTCTGTCCTTTTCTGCACTTTGTGCAAAAGCTGAAGCTTGCTCCTTTTTCACAATAGGGAAGCCTCGGGTAAGTTCATTGTACCACAGAGCCAATATTTCAGCCTGGACAGCTGGTGCCCACGTCACTGGGACAGTTAGAAATACTTTAAAGTCATTGAAACTGACATCTTAACTAATAAAATATGCTAAAAGTGAATAAATCAGTCTAGGTGACAGTCAGTCCCATGTTATGTTCTAGTTCTAGTTCTAAGTTCTGTGTTAAGTTCTAATACCTCCACACCCAACAGGACACCTTGTTGACCATATTGGTACTATACAGTATAATTTCTGTCTTATCTTTTAGATGAAAAATATAACAGGGATTCAATACACTATTAGGGTGTTGATATCTAAGTAGATCTCAGATTATTTGCCCTGATAATCAGACAGCTGTGTTTTTATTTTTTTTCTTTTACTTTTTCTTATATGTATTGGTCTTATCAACTAGGGAAACTGAAATCCTCTTGAAGATAAAGCTATTCTATATAATTAAGTGTTTCTATAGAGCAGTGGTTCTCAAAATATGGTCTCTAGAATAAGAACACCTGGGAATTGTTAGAAATACAAATTTTGGGCCTCCACTGCAGACTTGTTGAATTGGAAACTCCAGGGCGGACTCCAGGAATTGGTGTTTTAACAAGCCTTCAAGAGGATTCTGAAGACAGTTTACATGTGAGAATCAGCAAGACTGTGCCGGTAACTCTTGAACTTCAGGAGTTTCAGAAGAAGTAGCTTTCTGAGGAACAGCTGGAGGTAGGAGATATAAGGACAGGAGGAATTAAAATCACATTAGGCAGGAAGTGCCACAGGGGTTCCCAAAAGAAGGGGCTTCAAGATGCCCCTGTCTGTAGTGAAGAACAAAATGTTTCCTTGAAAAGATTTAAGAACACTACATTGCCATAGAGAGAGAGTAGATCATGACAAGTTAATAGAGAAAAGTTCTTCTGAAAGGGAGTGTGAGGTAGAGGTGGTAGAGGTGGCAGAGATAGACTTCCTATATGGTCTGGGTTACTGGTAGACTCTACAAGTCAGGCTTCCAACAGAGAACAAAAAGATGAAAACATGATCAGAACTGACAATAAAATATTGACATGGGAGAGTACAAATAGATCTCATGGAGAAAGGAGATCATATGAGCAAATAAATTCGGAAATTTGGGGGTTTAACATAGTTAAACACCTTCTCTACTGCAATACTGCTAACCAGCTGTTTGAATTTCCAACAAGGGGTTACTTTAACAGGAAGCCTTTCCCAAAAATATTTGACTATCTCACCACAGGTAAATTGATGAATTTAATGCTCTTTGAAACACATTTTGGGAACAGTGTGTTAGGAACAAAATTTGTACAAATTCCAATTCATGAGTTTTGAATAGAAGGAAGGAATTGGAAGGAGTGAAGACTCAGCTCAAAGAAAGGGATTCTTGAGTAATTTCTGCATTTATAACTCACATCTGTGATGTGGTAAGCTTATGGTAAGCTCCTTCTTGAACTGTACAAGGTGATTGATAATTATTGTATTTTCATGTGTGCCTTGTCTTATGAGATAAATTCTACCTCGTAGTCAAAAAACTGTTGACTTTCTGATGTAGTTCCATTGCTTATGTTAGCACCAGAAGGTCCATGAAGTAGGTGAAATGTGGCATCAAGTTCTTTGAAATCAATAAGGCTTAAAAGAGACAACTGTGGAGATACGAGTTCTAGATGGTTTGGTGAGTCTGGTTCAGATGCAGTCCATTGCTAAGGATAGTGAAAGAGTCTTGATCAAACTTAGCCATCAAATCAGGGGAATGTCAAAAGTGAACTTGGTCCAAGATGGAACTCAGCCAGGTAATGATATTTGGATATAGATGGGAGCCAAAGCAGACACCTACAAGGGAAATGGCAAAGATCTAGGTCTCATGGGAAAATGGCTGTGGCCTGATGTGAATATATGTTCAAGGGACCTTGAGACTAGCTCCAAAGAGGCAGCTTAAACAAAAGCCCTGAGGCCCGATGAGTTCACTCTGTGTGGTAACTGAAAGTAGTCAGTATAACTGGATAGTGCCAGAAAGGGGGTTGGGAGGTGAGGCTGGAGAGATTTGCAGGGTCAAGATCAGCAGCGTATAATTTCATATAGCAAAGAGAAAAAAAATCAGATTTGCATTTTAGAAACAGTGGCTGGGGAAGAAGTGCTTGAGAGAGACAAACCTCTATGTAGAGACAGGAGACACTGAAACAACATGGACTCATTCAGCATTACTTTTGGATGAACCCAGTTGAACCCCAGTTCAGTCCCTTACCAATAGGGTGATCCCGGATATCTTTATTTATTTATTTATTTATTTATTTATTTATTATTTGACAGATAGAGATCACAAGTAGACGGAGAGGCAGGCAAAGAGAGAGAGGAGGAAGCAGGCTCCCTTTTGAGCAGAGAGTCCGATGTGGGGCTCGATCCCAGGAACCTGGGAACATGACCCGAGCTGAAGGCAGAGGTTTTAACCCACTGAGCCACCCAGGTGCCCCTGATCCCTGATATCTTGCCTGCCCTCACTAACTGACAATTTCACATCTGAAAATAAGAATCACAATAGTACATGCTTTGTGGGGTTATTTTGAGAAAAGAGTAACACAAGGTTTACGTGGCAGGTTCACAAAACTGGTTCCTATTACAGCTCAGATATGGAGAGCAAATAGAAATGAGAAAAACACAGTCTGGGCTTCTTCCCCAGCCTTCAAACACCAGGTAGTAGGGAAAATGACAACAACAACAAAACACTCTTTGTTCACATTAATTGAGAGAGCTTATAGTAGTTTTCTGTTGCTACCATAGTAAGTTACCATAGACTTAATGACTTGTAACAAGCTTGATTTGCTATCTTGCAATCCCTAGGGTTAAGACATCCAGTGCAGGTCTCACTGGACTAAAGTCAAGGATATGGCAGGGCTGCATTCATTTCTGGTGGCTCTAGGGGAACATCTGTTTCCTGCTCACAGTGGTGATTGGCAGAATTCATTTTCTTGCTGTTGTTGTTTAGGCTAAGATCCCCATTTTCTTGCTAGCCATCCACTGAGGGACATTTCTACCTTCTAGAGGGCTCTGCATGGCTTGATGTGAGACCTCTTCCCACAAGTTTCAAATCATACCATCTATTTCACACCATGCCTCTCTGACTCCATCATCAATCTCTCTTTCTGACCAGTCTAAGTTTCTCTCCCTTTAAGGAATCATGATTAGATCGGGCCCACTCAGACAATCCAGGTTAATGGCCCAATCTTAAAGTCTGTGCCCTTAATCACATATGGTGAAGACTTCCTTGCCGTGTAAGGTGATATATTCATGAGTTCTGGGTATTAGGAAATGGGCATCTTTGTGGGAGCTATTATTCTGCCTATCACATGATTCTTCCTAGTAATGCCTAGTCTTATTTGGGTAAAAATAATGACTGTTATGGATCATCTAACTAATCTATTTCTTGTTTTGTTTTATTTTCTTGGCAAAAGCACCCTGTGTATGTGGAGTAGGTGGGGACATCTGGTTGGGGGGGCCCCTGACGTCAACTGCTGTCAAACATGTAGTCTTCTTTACCCTACCACAGTGGATCTCATTTATGCTCTAAGACTCCTTGGCGCTCACATTGATTTCAGTGAAAGTTGGAGCCCTAAGACATTGTTGTGACTTTCATCTATCCTCTGGTCCAGAGAAGTCCTTTCTGTAGGCTTTGTTTGGAGGTTTACTCTGTTCCTGTTGAGGAGTCTCTCTGGAAATTTCACTAGCCAGAACTCTCAGAGACTATTATCCGTCTTATTCTGGGCCCGTAGGAACTTCTTGATCCTCTCATACCACATAAGAATCTGGAAAGCTAAACTCAGGCCCTCCTTAGCCCAGCTACCTCTCAGCAACACATGTACCCTGTGTGACTGCCCCTCTTCCCACCCAACGTGGGGAGTGAAGGCAGAGAAGACAGTTTGCAAGGCAACCTCCTTCAGAGGGCTCAAAGGAGCAAAGAGGCAGGAACATTTTCTTTTCCCAAAGTATTTACCTAAAAATAGTACAACACAGCAAGTCTCCTTTCAGGGATTTGGACCCTGGGGGTAGAGCAATCAAAGCACCTTGCAGTTCCTGCCTTTCACCTAGTGCTTTCCCATATGTAATCAGATTCTCCTCTCTAGGTATATGAGAGACTATTATTCTGAACCCCTTTTTATTTAGGTAGGAACTTGTTATTATTTTTGGACAATGAAACAGGAGCAAAGTGACCTGAGCCACTTCTAGACTATGGCAGGGAAACATCCCTGCAGGATTCTTCAATTTATTTCTCTTCTACCATGAGTGGTCATGGACAACTCTTGAGGATGGTGGAGTCATGAGAAAGAAGCATCCCAGTTCACTGTGTTGCATAAAGGCAGCTACCTGGTGAGCCACCAGACTGTAGGGGACAGTCTGTGATTCAGAATTAAATGGAGACATTTGAGACTTATTGTTAGTGTAGCATATGATGACACAGCCTGACCTTTACCCTCTTTCTCTTTGCACTGATCCTGGAGCCAGAATGGGCTTGTTTCTTCCTTCTTGGTATTTGTATCTGTAACAAAGAGGCTCAGTAGTATAGAGATTAAATGGGTAGAGTGTTAAACAACCATTTGACTTTGGGGAGGTCACTAACCTCTTACACCTCAGTTTCCTATGTGAAAACAGAAATATTAAATTCTTTTTCTCATAAGATTCTTAAAGGTGTATGTGAGTTTTATACACAGAGTGCCTAGAATAGTAGTTGGTATGTGGGCTGTGTTAACTGTAACTATTCCTACATTCTTAATATGGAAACCTTTATTCTGGTCTTCTACTGCTGGCTTTTAAGCTTATTGCTTTGCTAAAGGGGCCAAGTCTCTGCCTCCCCCTGTCTGGGAAAATAAAACTTCAAGATTGGAGAAAATAAGGAAGCTAAAATGCATCAGTTTGATTTTTTTTTTCCAAATACTGTCATTATTATCCATGTAAAAGTATCTGCCATAAAAGCATGATAGGCAAATTCCAGCTATTACTGGTGCTATTTTAGATCTGTCCTTCTGCTGGTATCACCCTATGGCTCCCCAGATTGATGTCAGTTGACCCAGACTCTGGCTAAGGGTGCATCTGTAGGTGAAAAACCTCTGTGTATGCTGATGAGAGAAAATTAAGGTAACTCAGAGATTCTGCGATAGTCCCAAAGTTCCCCGCGTGCATGGATGGTTCTGGGACCATTCTGTCTCTTAACTTGTCTTTCTACTAAGTAGAGCCAGGTCTAAGCAAAAATGAAGATAATAAGGCAGTTATCTCAAGGATACAGATTAAGGGAAATCCAAATAATGCCATAACCAAGATAAATAATATGATACACAATATTTTAAAAAGCAAAAAATTCCACAGTAAACAAAATATCAAAAATTTAAATAAAGGCTTGACAGGATACTTGGGTGACTCAGTTATGAAGTGGCTGCCTTTGGCTCAGGTCATGATTCCAGGGTCCTGGGATAGAGCCCCATGTCAGGCTCTGTGCTCTGCTGGGAAGGCTGCTTCTCCCTCTAGTACTCCCTTTGCTTGTGTTCCCTCTCTCACTGTCTCTGTCTCTTTGTCAAATAAATAAATAAAATCCAAATAAATAAATAAATAAAGGCTTGATATACTGAGGAATACTGTAGCCTGAGGCAAAAGGAAAAATGCTGGGATGCCTAGGTGGGTCAGTCATTCAGCGTCTGCTTTAGGCTCAGGACATGATCCAAGGGTCCTGGGATGGAGCCCAACATTAGGTTCCTGCTCAGCAGCAAGTCTACTTCTCCCTCTCCCATTCCCCCTGCTTGTGTCCTCTCTCCCTGTATCTCTTCTCTGGCAAATAAATAAAATCTTAAAAAAAAAAAAAAAAGGAAAAATGGTGTTGACATTTTGCTCATCATAGATTCTTGGGCTTAATTTTGACTTTTTTCCCAAATATTACTTTAAAATATTATTTATTTTGATTACTGAGGTTTGGACATTTCCTTTCATTTTACATCCAGAATTGTGCCTTACCTCTTCCTAATCTCTGTCCTTCCACTAAATCCTCTTTCACTATGAATATATAGATCCTTGCCTCTTAGAAATCATGTTTGGTTTAAACCAAGTCACATAAAGAAATGTGTTTCTGTCCTCAAGTCATACAGTTGGAGAGAAAAGTAGAAAAGAAAGAAAAGAATGAGTCCTCTCTCGTATTGTTATCTTAGAACATGCTGTGGAGGCCGAGAAAATTAAGGCCACCCCACCTCGAGTTTAGCATTAGCACAAGTACAGCCAGGATGCCCATTCTCCATCAAAAGAAAAAAGAAAGTGTCTGGGGCTGGAGTGCAGGGTTCTGTCTTTCATCTCTAATGTTGGGGCCTGGAAAATGGGGAGAACATGTGAAGAAGGTAATTTCAGGCCCTCTTGTAATTGAAATTACAATGATTCTTAGCTCTTAAACATCACCTAAGGCTGGGTTTCCCCACACACTAGCCATGTTGATTATCTCTGCCCAGGCAGTGACTTGGAGTGGGTATAGAGATACTAAAACCTGGTTCACTATGAGCATGAGGCAGCACAGATTTGAATCAGTTACCTCCTGGGTCCAGGAAAAAACATAGAGAACAAAGGAACTTAAAAGAGAACCACAGAGGAATGACCTCTAAGTTGCTAATACAATCCCCGTTTCATAATTTCACATGTGTATATGTGTTCATTCAACACAATTGCTCAGAGCTTGCTCTCAAAAGGCACTGTGCTCAATACTGAGGATATAGCACTCAGCAGAACCCCAAAGCTCTACCTTCCCAAAGACTAGAATCTACCAGGGAGAAAGATGATAATAAAATAATCACAGGAGGTGGAAGAAAAATTACAAAAGAAATGGCCTCCAGGTGCGCCTGGGTGGCTCAGTGGGTTAAGCCTCTGCCTTCGGCTCAGGTCATGATCTCGGTGTCCTTGAATTGAGCCCTGAATAGGGCTCTCTGCTGGGCAGGGAGCCTGCTTCCGCCTCTCTCTTTGCTTGCCTCTCTACTTGTAATCTCTCTCTCTGTGTCAAATAAATAAAATAAAATAAAATAAAAAGCTTTAAAAAAAGAAAGAAAGAAAGACAGAAAGAAATGGCCTCCAATACCATGAGAGTAGGTAATGCACCTCGTCCTAGGCCAAGAGGTGGCATATGAGCAATATAAAGGATAAGAAAGTGAGATAATGGGGTCCTTTCAGGGCAAAAGGAGAAGCCTGCGACTATCATGGTGATTAAGATCAGAGACTCTGAAAACAAGCTACATGGATACCAGCCTAGCATCCAGAAAGAAGGGAAATAGAATCAGCAAGATGAAATACTCCTGTTTGGTTAGTAAATGGTATAGATCTATTTCAACCCCTTGTTTACTTCATTCAAAAGCCAGTGATCTTTCTGCGTTTTCTTACTTTGAACAATGGGTCATTAGGAAAACATTCTGAGAGCAGAAGCTGGCAACCGTATCAGCTATTAAGAAGGATAAGAATAAATGAAACAACATGGGATTGGGAGGGAGTCAAACCATAAGTGACTCTTAATCTCACAAAACAAACTGAGGGTTGCTGGGGGGAAGGGGTTTGGGAGAAGGGGGGGGTTATGGACATTGGGGAGGGTATGTGCTATGGTGAGTGCTGTGACGTGTGTAAACCTGGTGATTCACATACCTGTACCCTGGGGGATAAAAATATATTATATAGTTTATAAAAAATTAAAAAAACAAAACAAAACAAAAAATGATGAGGATATCCACCTCGAATTCTTACTGTTTTTTATTGCTGTTATTTTATTATTGTTATTTATTTTATAGTGCTTCAGGAGATCTGTCATTACCAGAAATCCACTGAGCTTCTGATCTGGAAACTGCCTTTTCAGAGGTTGCTGAGGGAGATAGTCCAGGATTTCAAAACTGACCTGAGGTTTTAGAGTACTGCCATTGGCGTGCTTCAGGAGGCCAGTGCAGAGTACCTGGTGAGTTTATTTGAAGATACTAATCTGTGAGCCACCCATGGTAAGAGAGTCACCACCATGCCCAAAGACATCTAGTTGGCTCACCAGTTACTGGGAGAGAGAGCTTAAGTGAAGGCAGTTTCTACGGTGTTTTATAGTAAATTCTGTAAAATGCTTTGGTTTAATTCGTGACTTTTTTTGTAAGAAATTGATTATAATATGTTGCATATGTACTTAAGCCATTCCACCTTTTACTCAGGATGAATACAAAAAGTGACTGTTCACAGACCTCAGTGATGTGAGCATTGTTGCTCAGGAGCGACAAGTTGCTAATATGCAGAAGAGATGGGTGATATTTATTCTCATGATGCATGTTTCTGTATATTAATGACTAGTTGGGTAGCTATTAAGGTCCCAGAATTAATAAATGTGTACAGGACCCTTTTCCAATAAAACTGGTTATTACTTGAAGAAAAAAAATCCACTCTGAAAATCCACACTGAAAGCCCTACCTCCCTAGCTGATTGTGTAAAAATCCAATATCCAAAAAGGTTGGCATTCTGAACCTCTCCCTTCTACCCAACCTTACAATGGTGAAATAAGATAATGTTCTTACATGTTGATGTCAAGAATTCTTGGCATCAAAATTAGAAATGTGGTTTGTAACTCAAAATAAATTCTACCCATATTACAACCTGTCTTCTCAGGCATGGTTGGATCTGTGTCTCTGCGGTTACCACTGCTCTGGGTTTTTCTGAACTCATCTCCTGGGATACATTTCTAGATAGAATGTATATTTCTGTGTCTGGATCACAGGTATCATCTTAAATCTATTTTTTAAGATCTTTGCTGAGGAACTTCTGACCTCTTATATAATGACTAATGAACACTTTCACACTAAAACACTTGTTAATGGAGTTTATATCAGATATTAAAGCAAGTGCTGGAGCAAATGGCTCTTATCCTAATAGAAAAGAGACAGGTTAGCATAAAATGGTGAGATAGAACATATTAGCTTTGGAGCCAGGCCTATTTGGCCTAAAATTCTAAATTTTACCTTCTTTATTTACATATTTATTTATTCATTCAATAACAATTTATCAAATCCCTATCACATGCGAGGTGCTGTCAATAGCACTGAAAATATAGCAGGAAACAAAAGAAATTAAAATCCCTGATTTCATGAAGTTAGTGTTATTATACAGAGACAGAAAGCAAACAAACAAATGAATGTGTTTTGTGTGTATAATATGTGTCAATTAGATGGTGATAACAGACATGCATCACTATCATGATACAATCTTACAGCTCTGTAACATTGGTATATTATTTTCCTCAAGGTACAGATGAGGGGAAATTAAGTCCTCAAAGATTATGACATGAATGAGGCAGTTTTTTCCCTATGAATACAAAGGTAGTAGGAGAGCATCTCACCAAGAACGTAACATTTCAACACAGTTCTGAAGGATGGTAGGGAGATATCCATGTAGTTCTTAAAGAGAGAGGCTTAAAAGCATTTTTGAGGAAGAGGAAATGGCAGAAGGAAATCAGCTGACAGGATTGCAGAAAAAGCAAAATGGTCACTGTGGTTAATAGGAAAAGCATTGCAGGGCACAGTTTGAGCATTCATGGGATGGGTAGTCTGTTTAAAAGGTGCTCAGTAAGTGTAATTTCACTCTCTCTTGTTTTGAAAGAAATAATAATAAAATAACAAAGAAACCCAACCAACCATACCAAACACAACAACAGTTTTAGTGTACTAGTCTACGGTTCCAATTTTTTTTTTTTTATCTTAAAGATTATTTATTTATTTATTTGACAGATCACAAGTAGGCAGAGAGACAGGCAGAGAGAGAGAGGAGGAAGCAGGCTCCCTGCTGAGCAGAGAGCCTGATGTGGGTCTTGATCCCAGGACCCTAGAGCCTGATGTGGGACTCGATCCCAGGACCCTGGGATCATGACCTGAGCCAAAGGCAGAGGCTTAACCCACTGAGCCATCCGGGGTCCTCTTGGTTCCAAATTTAATGTTCTTTCCTTTATACTAAATCGTCCCCATACTCCCATCCACATGATATCACTCTACTGAGGCAATCAAGGCCCTAAGGTGAGCAAATGGACTTAGGCAATTCATGTTTTTGTGTGTGGGGGGTGTTTCCATCCACGTTGCTCTGTCCTATGTTCTTGGACATGGTCAGCCCAATGCATAATGTGAGCAGTGTTAAAAAAAAAATAGAGGGGCTAATTTGGCCATTCTAACTGGAGTAAGGTGATATCTCAATGTGGTTTTAATTTAAATCTCCCTGATGGCTAGTGATGATGAACATTTTTTCATGTGTCTGATAGCCATTTGTATGTCTTTGTTAGAGAAGTGTCTGTTCATAACTTCTGCCCATTTTTTGATATGATTTTCTGTTTTGTGGGTGTTGGGTTTGAGGAGTTCATTATAGATCCTGGATATCAACCTTTTGTCTGTATCATTTGCAAATATCTTCTCCCATTCTGTGGGTTGCCTCTTTGTTTTGTTGACTGTTTTCTTTGCTGTGCAGAAGCTATTGATCTTGATGAAGTCCCAAAAGTTTATTTTTGCTTTTGTTTTCTTTGCCTTTGGAGACATATCTTGAAAGAAGTTGCTGTGGCTGATACTGGAAGAGATTACTGCCTATGTTCTCCTCTGGGATTCTGATGGATTCCTGTCTCACATTGAGGTCTTTTATCCATTTTGAGTTTATCTTTGTGTATGGTGTAAGAGAATGGTCAAGTTTCATTCTTCTACATATAGCTGTCCAGTTTTCCCAGCACCATTTATTGAAGAGACTGTCTTTTTTCTGAACTGTAGATTTTTGCCTGTTTTGTCGAAGATTATTTGACCATAGAGTTGAGGGTCCATATCTGGGCTTTCTACTCTGTTCCACTGGTCTTTGTGTCTGTTTTTATGCCAGTACCATGCTGTCTTGGTGATCACAGCTTTGTAGTAAAGCTTGAAATCAGGTAATGTGATGTTCCCAGTTTTATTTTTGTTTTTCAACATTTCCTTAGCAATTCAGGGTCTCTTCTGGTTCCATATAAATTTCTGGATTATTTGCTCCAACTCTGAAAAATTACCGGTGGAATTTTGATCAGAATGGTATTAAACTATAGATTGCTCTTGGAGGGGATGTGAAGAAAGGGGAACCCTCTTACACTGTTGGTGGGAGTGCAAGTTAGTGCAGCCACTTTGGAGAACAGTGTGGAAATTCCTCAAGAAATTAAAAATAGAGCTTCCCTATGACCCTGCAATTGCACTACTGGGTATTTACCCCAAAGATACAGATGTCATGAAAAGAATGGCCATCTGTACCCCAATGTTCATAGCAGCATTGGCCATGGTCGCCAAACTGTGGAAAGAACCAAGCTGCCCTTCAACAGAAGAATGGATAAGGAAGATGTGGTCCATATACACTATGGAGTATTATGCCTCCCTCAGAAAGGATGAATACCCAACTTTTGTAGCAACATGGATGGGACTCGAAGAGATTATGCTGAGTGAAATAAGTCAAGCAGAGAGAGTCAATTGTCATATGGTTTCACTTATTTGTGGAGCATAACAAATAACATGGAGGACAAGGGAGTTAAAGAGAAGGGAGCTTGGGGTAATTGGAAGGGGAGGTGAACCATGAGAGACTGTGGTCTCTGAAAAACAATCTGAGGGTTTTGAAGGGTAGGGAGTGGGAGGTTGGGGTACCAGGTGTTGGGTATTATAGAGAGCACAGATTGCATGGAGCACTGGGTGTGGTGCAAAAACAAGGAATACTGTTATGCTGAAAATAAAATTTAAAAAATAAATAAATAAATAAATAGATAAATAAATAAATAAAGGGGTTAAGCCACTGAGGATAATGCAGTAGTGGGGAAGTCTCTTTGATCTGTCCTGAGTACCTACTCTTTCCATAATCACCAAGCAAAATATTATAGGCTTAAGAATTATAGAAACATAAAACCATTTATAATATATATATTATATATATATATATATAAATTTCAGCTTCATCAAGATAATAATTGGTATTTAAAATTATGAGA
Organism: Mustela putorius furo; assembly: GCF_011764305.1. NCBI lineage: Eukaryota > Metazoa > Chordata > Mammalia > Carnivora > Mustelidae > Mustela > Mustela putorius. The sequence goes on from NW_025421273.1 coordinate 20,842,248, forward strand.
TATCTAAAGTGTGCATCATGGTGATTTGATATGCAAATGCACTGTGAAAGGATCCCTCACCTTGCCATTCAATTAATTAGCACATCCATTACTTCAGGTATTTATCTTTTTTTGGGTGGAGGTGAGTACATTTAGTTCTCTTGTCTTAGCAAATTTCAATATACAACATAGTATTATAGCTGTAGTCACTCTGCTTTACATGAGATCCCCAGATCTTATTTACCTGATAGCTGAATTTGCATCCTTTCATCAAACATTCTCTACCTCCTCAGTCCCCCAGCCTCTGCCAACCACTTTTCTGCTGTTTCTGAGTTTGATTTCTTCTCTTCTTTTTAAGATTCCACCTATAAGTGCACTATATGAATTTCATATGTATTTCTTTTTTTAAGATTTCATTTATTTATTTGACAGACAGAAATCACAAGTATGCAGAGGAGCAGGCAGAGAGAGAAGAGGAAGCAGGCTCCTGCTGAGCAGAGAGCCCCACGTGGGGCTCGAACCCAGCACCCTGGGATCATGTCCTGAGCCGAAGGCAGAGGCTTTAACCCACTGGGCCACCTAGAAGCTCCACCATATGTACTTCTTATCTTTGTAATTTATGTTCATTCAGAGTGTTAAAAAACAAAATTCACAGAGATAACAGGTACAGCACAGGGAGTGCAGTCAATGGTATTGTAATAGTGTTATGTGGTAGGTAACAGATGGCAGCTACACTTGTGGTGAGGAGAGCATAACATATAGTCATATCACAATGTTGTACACAGGAAACTAATGGAACATTGTTTGTTAACTGTGCTTCAATTTAAAAAAAGGAAAAAATCAACTGAATCTTATTGGCTTTATTCAATGATTCCTGCATCAGGCAACATCTAATCTAGTAGATGGAAAGGAGTTCTGAGGAGCTGTACAAACTGAAAGACTCACAGGCAGAAGAGAGTGGGAACAAGGAAATTATAATAAGCAAAACAGCAGGTTGGTTATTGCAAGGTTACTTTCCTTTAGGGAATGGCAGGGGTATATGAGGCAGATTACCTAACTAGTGCTAATCAGGTGATTTCTGTTTGATTGGCTCAAGATTCCATTTCTGGGAAAGACAAAACTGTAGTTAAGTCTTGGTTTGATGATGTGGGACTTAGCATAATCAACTTGATTTAGGACCTATTGCATTAATTTCAACAAGAAATATGAAAGTAAGTGAAAAACTAAAAAAAAAAATTGTCTCATATTTTGATGGTACCTGTCCTAAACTATAATTTGTTGATGAAGTTAAAATTATGAATCCATTGGGAAATAATCACAGAAAAAATTACGATCAGAATATCATCATTTCTAGGATGCTTGTGTTGGATGTGACTTAATTGGTGGACAGAATGACAGAATGACATTTTCTAATCCTTTGCCTAAAATTTATTTGGCATGTCCTACCTAAGTGTGGTCAGCTGTTATGAATTGTAGCATCACACCAACTGATCCTACAGACTAGGAAAAGAAATGGTTCTCGTTCTGGCACATGGCTACCTTGGTGCAGAACCAGAGGTAGATTTATCAAGTCCAAGGGCATTCCATTTTCTCAATTTCACCAAACAGATAACTTATCTGGGGGTGGAAAGATGAGTAGGGTTTTTTTTATTGTTGTTGTTTGTTTTTGTTTTTGTTTTTTAACCAATACTTCCCAGATAGTTAGTATTTCCATTTTTTGACCAAGTAATAGTAAGAGGAAAGGTAAAAAATTATTTATTGTGAAGTGATATTTGGGGATCTAAATTTTCAGAAGTGTGTGCATGTATATATGTGCGTGTGTGTGTGTGTACTCATTTTGTGGCACCTTATGTGTTTATTCCAGCATCAGTAAATACACTTCTATATATGTACATGCATGCATATATAAACACAAATGATACATAATGGGCATAACCTTGTATTTTAAGTTATTAAAAGCCTTAAAAGTCAGCCAGTCCAATATTATTTGAGCAATACTGGGATTCTCCTAGAAATGTCTCTGCCCTGGGGTGCATAGGACTCTGTTTCTCATTTTCATCCTCTTTAAACATTGTTGAAACATTTTGCTTTCTCATTTATACATATGGCTCTTGATTTTACTTCTTTAGCCCCCACAGAACAAGTGACTTTCCATATGACAATCAATTAGAACTTAAAAAAAAAAAAATTCTACAATCTTCTCTTATCTAAGCTCTAAAAATTCCTAGATTCTTCAACATAATTCTTGTCAAGAATAACCAATTAATACACACCCTTTTGATCTCTAATAGGTGAAAGGGAGAATATAATAGAGAGCTCTTCAATTAAGAAATAACCACATGTTCTCTCTCTCAGAGAAAAGGTTTAAGTTATCTTAGAAAGTGACTTCTTATTGTCCCTTCACAAGCCAATCTCCTTCCTAATGAGGTCTCATTAATGGTATAAAAATATCTTTTTTGCACAATTTCTTTCATTAAGTATAGAAATTAAATTAAATGCACTCATTAATGTCACTGGGAGTATGAGGATATTTCTCATACTAAATTTGTATGGACCTGGGACATAATATGCATGAGTTTAGGATAAATGGGTGTAAGGGGAAACAGCAATCCCCAAACCCCCAAACTGAATGATAATTTATCTTATAAATGATGTGATATCCAATTAATAAGGCAAATTAATTTAGATCAAGCTTGGGATCCAGTCTTCAGTAGTATAACTTTATGTGGGACACAGGCCAACTAGAGCCTACTACCGAAGGAAAAAAAAAATCAAGTGGGATTTCAAAGAGATTTGAATTCAGGGTCTTGGTCTAGTTCAGTATCATGTCCTTATGTCTAGCACATTGCCCAAGACATAGCAGATACTCAATAGGTAGAAACAACTGAATGAAGAGCACTTGAAGTCCTTTAACGTGAAATGAATCAAATGAGTTGAGAAAATTGTCTTTGGTCAGAGAAGATTTAGAGAGAACATGATAAGGGTCCTTATGTAACTAAAGTGTCGTCCTTTGGGAAGGAGATTATTTATCTCAGTCAAAATACACTCAGGAAATGTTTTAACAAGGACTCTTATGTGATAAACACTGCAGTTGGTGAAATATACATGACACCATATTTGTATATACACATATATAACACACATATTTATATACCATATGTATATTTATATGCATTTGAATGAAATATAAATATGTGTGTATATACGCTTCATATGTATACATGTATATTTATAATGTCATACATATATCACCAGCTGCAGTGTTTGTGATGCAAAGTCCAAATTCCGTTCAAATATATATGTTTACACACACACATTTATATATATTTGGTTGAAAGTGTTCTTTGTCCTCTAAAGGTAATAGAGAAGATACTGGATTTTGTCTGGTTGATTTCAACTACTGAAACCAAAGAGTAAAGAGTAGAAGCTACAGAGAATGAGGTGAAAACATGAAAAGATAAATTTTGTCATTTCTCCATAACTTTTCTTCTGCTTGTCTAGAAGGCTGTTCATGGTCATCTTTTTTCCTCAGACCAATCCCTATTTCATCCATCTGTCTGGAAAAATACTACTTTTTCATGACTCCAAGTGATGGTCACCTCTTCTGAAAAGCCTTCTCTGACTTTCTAAGAAGACCAGGATCCCAGTTACCTTACACACTTCCTTACATACCATCTTGGGTCTTCATTGTTTGGATGTCTGTTTCTCTAACCAGCCAGAGCTTCTGGGACCTGATCATACAGCCTGAGCCTGTCAAGGTACTGGTTGAAAACGATGCTCAATGTAGTATATCTGTTGCCTGAATGAAGAACTGAATGGACAGCTGCTTGAAAGAGATAGTGGTGGACAATTGAAAAGTGGGTATGTGTGGGAGAGTGGTGATGGGGCACTGGCTGTAAGGCTTCTTACAACCTGTCCTCGGCAGTCACACATGGCCACATTGACCTGTGGCCTGGATTCTATTGCTCACACGATAGTCACCAGACTAACTGGATTCTAGGTGTGAGCACCATGAGAAGGTATGACTGACTGCTAAAGACATGAGCCACTTGAGGGTCTGGTTCAGAGGCAAGTTATCACATTTTTATCCTCTGTAACTGAAAGAATTGTAGCACATGGTCTGATAGCATTTTTTTCTTGCTTCCAAAATTGTCTTAACTCATCTAGAGGATTATGAGAACTTTTCCCTTTTTATCTACATCTTTTCCTTGATCTTTCATTGATGATCTGCATTTTCCCTATCTTAGTCAAAGAAAATATTTAGTTCAGCGGTCAGCAAACTTTTTTTCCCCCCATGAAGGGTCAAACAGAAAGTAAATATTTTAGGTTCTGTGGGCCACCGGGTCACTGTTGCAGTTTTTAAGTGCACAACCTGTAGAACAAAACCAGTGTAGACAATGTATAAATGAACAGGCATAGTTGTCTTCCAGTAAAGTTTTATATATAAAACTTACATGTTTTTATATATAAAACATGTATAGGACTGCATTTAGTCCACAGGCTACAGTTTTCCAGTTTTCCACTCAAATGCCAAGAGACATATTTTTCTACCTGTCACAATGACAAAATCCTCACAGGAGAAAACAAAAACAACAAAACTTTGCCCAGTGCCAATTGATGACAATTCACTCTTGTAAAATATGACTTTTATATACAAAATCTTAACTGTTATAAGCACAAAGTCAAAGGCACTGCTGATAATGGATATTTTGTGCTGAACTGCACTATTAATAATAGGATAATGATGACATTATTCAATATCCACTATTCCTCCAGTATTTTCTGTTCCTAATTTATCTTCCATAAGATTTAAAGATATAGTCAAAGTGCTATCTGAAAGTGACATGATCGTAGGAGTGTTGCCAGCTGCCATGCCAGCTCACAGTGCCTTCAGCAACTTGGAGCCCCAGATTGTTAGGGGATATAGAAAAGCAATTGTTTATGAGATAGAAGCTCTACACCCTATAAATCAATTTTAATGAAATATACATTTGTTTTCTTCAAGTTCTAATCTCAAAATAGGTTCAGATACTGGGCTAGGAGGAAGACAGATTGGATACACTAACAACACAAGGTCAGTATGAAATCTTTTCCACTTGAGCTCCTTCTGGGGCTTGATGGCTTGAAGGATTTTGGTATTTCTTCTCTCTATCATGTTGTCTGACTAGACCTGCAGTGCAGACCTGTGATTTTCTGAGGACATTTGAAAGGTAATAAGCATTTTTGTGACATAGGGTATCTATGGGCACATAGAGAAATTGATACTATTTCCTGAAAATGGTTCTATAACCTGATATACCTAACTCTTAGGATAATATATTGAATGTCCTAAATCTTGCCAATGCAGAGTTAAAGAAGGATCAAATTGTTGGGTTTCGGAAAAGTTATCTTTTTTTTTTTTTTTTTCTGGATGATCTTGTCTGCCTACTTCACTAGATCTTATATGCAGGGAGTCTTAGACTTAGATGTCTACAGATAACCAGACAGACAAAAAACAAAACAAAACAAAATGATAATACAATTCTATAAAAAAAATAAATAGCATTCATCTTCACATTCATGGAGAACATGGGCAATCATGGAAACAGTGTATCTGGAGAGGTCATACCCCATCCTTGGAGGGTGGGAACCATCATTACTTAATTCAGCCAATCCTACCTTATGCCAAGTGTAGACCCAGTGATTACATTTCATCTGAGGCTGAAAAAGAAACTGTAGATTCCAATTTTAATGTAAAAGCTTCCAATTGTTAAATAACTATTTTAAAAAGTAACTTGTGGGCCAAATGTTACATTTTTGCGGGCCAGATTTATACCCTGGACCATCAATTTGGGACAGTAGTTTAAGCTCTATGAGGAGAAGTGTCTCATTTGTATTTTGATTGTTTGTTTTTGTTTGTTTTATTGCTGCGTCACGGCAATTATCATAATGAGTAGAACATGGAAGATTTTCAATAAATACTGAATGAAAAATCAGGCAAGTAAGTTGTGATTGTTATGGGACATCTACATAACGTTTGATCTAAGTGGAGTCAAAATATTCATTTCCATATCAGTTAGTATTTGCTGCATAACAAAATTTTCCAAAGCTTGGTGGTTTAAACAAGTAAGTATTTGTTCATAATTCTGTGAGATAACAGATTAGTCATGGTTCAGCTGGGACAGTTTATTTCAGCTCCATGAATATTGGATGGGCTCATTCATGCCTTTGTCATCAGATGGCATGTTGCCTGAGAGCTAGATGCTCCTAGGTGCCCTCACTTACATGGTTGGGACTATTAGCTGCCAGACATCCATGTGGACTCCCCAACATATTACAACTTCTTTATGATGTCTGGTTCCAAAACTGCAAATTCTAATGTAAAAGCATTTATCTAGCTTCTATTGGTATCACATGGGCCAAAGCAAATCATGTGATTAAGCACTGAATCAATGTGGGAGGGTATTATATAAGATGTGAATAACAGGAAATGTGATTAGTTGAGGATAATTAATATATCAATCTACTATAGCATGTAAGTGTTTTTTATAATATATATATTTTTTTAATGCAGCCATCAGAAAGGATGAATTTGTATCAACATGGATGGGACTGGAGGAGACTACACTGAGTGAAATAAATCAAGCAGAGAAAATCAATTATCACATGGTTTCACTTACTTGTGCAGCATAAGGAATAACATGGAGGACATTAGGAGAAGGACAGGGAAAGTGAAGTGGGGTAAATGGGAGAGGGAGATGAATCATGAGAGACTGTGGACTCTGAGAAACAAACTGAGGGTTTTGGAGGGGAAGGAAGTGGATAGGGTGGATAAGCCTGGTGGCTGGTATTAAAAAGGGTGCATATTGCATGGAGCACTGGGTGTGGTGCATAAACAATGAATCTTGGAACATTCAAAAAATAAAATTAAATTTAAAAAAAAAGAAAAGCAATCTCATATTTTAAAAAAACTTATTACTATGTATACAATAAATATATTGCTTAAGGAATAAACAGCACAATTTCTCCCTAGGCTAAAAAGAAACACAACTTAAATGTCAGCTTCGGCAGCAGCAGCTCTTCCTGCCCACGGGTCCTGTCCCCGTGCTTTAATAAACCACCATTTTGCACCAATGACGTCTTAAGAATTCTTTCTTTAGTCGTCGGCTCCGAACCTCCTCACCCCACCGAACCTGACTTAGGTTCTGGGACTTCATCATTTTTGGCGAGCCAGGCAGGAGGTTTGTGAGTCTTTACATTTGGACTCTGAGCTTCGGTGCAAAATTGGTGAGTACCTTCTCTCCTTTTCCTGTACTCTCATTCCAGGGCTTTTTCAAGGAGTATGGTCTTATTGGAACACTTGCATGTCAATTGCTCAGGCTGTAATCCTCTAGCCCGTGGCTACTCCACGGGGAGGAGAGCGTCTGCCTTTTGGCTGTAAGCTAGTACCCTGGCCGGAATGGCAATAAGACCCAGAAACTTGATGGCCTCTCTTTATTCCTGTTTTTATAGAAAGTTGTCTCTCTTGGGCACGGGACAGCCACCTAAGTCACCAGGACGGCTGCCAATCTTAAGACTCCCGTGTGAGGTTTCCTCCTGAATGATCTAATGTGATCCCCTCCACATGCCCGGTCTAGCCACTTCTGGCCGCGGGACCTCCACTGGGAGCCGGCGGAAACCAGTACCCAATTGAATTAAAACGCAACCGGGGACCGTTTCCTAGGGAAGTTGGCTGCAAGGACCACATGTGTTGGAATGTCGCATAGACCATGATGGATTTCAATCTTTACTGTTTCTCGTCAGTGTCTTCTGCAAACCGCCTAAAGCTATGAAATTGAGTAATTTCCCCTTGCCAAAACTTCTCTAGCATTTCCATGGGTTAATATGGCAAAACAGTATGCAGTCTTCAGGACATACGATAGCATGGCACAAGCGTTTTAGTCCATTCACCAGGCACCCATCAGCAGCCTAGGATGCGATGGGGAAGTGGAGGGACGCCGGCACCCCTCCAGGGCCTTTTATGGCAGGAATGTCTTCCCAGGGAAGGCAGGATGGTGATCAATAGCGATATCTTGAGGGACGCCTCTGGTGGCTTTTGACACACAGGAACCTCTGACATATCCTGCGTGGGACGCTACCCAGGAGTCAGGGGGGATTTGGTAATGGACCTTCATTACTTTTCTGGAAGCATGGCCTCAGTAGACTTCTTCAGTTCCCAAGGACTCTACCTTGGGGTGCCTTTTAACCCACTGGAAATAATTTGGATTGCAAAACTTAGGAAAGGACTGAGCTCCTGAAACACTGCATGGCCTCAGTGGGATCTATCAGTTAGATCTCCTCTGCAGGAAACAGGGCAAATGGACCTAGGATACCTTCACTGCTCATACCTAGGCCTTTATTGGCTCTATACCAGGACCCCAGACTAAGGGGCTTTTGCGAAATGTGTTTGCCCAAATGAGTCAGCTAGTAAACTTTCTCCTGACATATTGGATGATAATTACGTAAATAAGCCTTCTTCTAGTAAACCCAGGTTGCTGGGCTATCCCTAGCAAAGGGGATTCTGGCTTTATTTCTCTCTGTTACTCCTAATAGATGTGGGTGCTTCTCCCTCACTCACTTCCCGTGTTAATGGCTATAACTGGAGCCAACTGGGGTTGGTCTAACTCGAGACAGAGACTATAGGGAATATTCCCAAGCAGCTGCCGAAACTCTCTTTGTTTCGGGGAAGTTTCCCTGTGTTCTCTGGCCCGACTTGGACTGCCTAACCCCTCCCCCCTTGCTGGTGGGAAAGCATGGCGTCTGCTCCTCTGTTGGGGCTTATGAGCTCTGAAACCGGGAATCCCTTCTCTGCCTCGTGGCAGCACTTTGTTTCCTCTGTTTCCCCCCTTACGTGTTTCTGCACCAAGGTGCGTGCAGCCTGCATGACTAGCTTCTAGATCATGCACCACGGCTCCTTCTCTCTTCACTGTCAAGGAGCAAGAAGAGTACCCCCTGGACCTAACACTCCCCACTCCAGATCTTCCCACGCATGTCTCAGGTAAACATTCAAAGTGGAGTGGGCCCAGGTGGAACATAAATCACTATTGGAACTAAGTTAAGTTTGTTGGTTTAATTAAGACCTGTCTTTTAAGTTAACAGCAGTAAATGTGAAGCTTTTATTCTATCAAAGTTTACTGAAGGTCAAATAAGCTTGTGTTACTTGTTAAAATTTGTTAGCAAAGAAATGACTAAACTGATGGTTAATTGTCTGTCTCAAAGTTCTAATGGGTAATTGCTGAAGTAGCTTTCAAAGTCTTTGGTAACCTGAAAGTTTTAAAGTTTTGCTTGGATGACAAATGGAATTAAATTGTGGACATCTAGGTCTTAACCAAACAGGATAAAATGCTAAGTTGTTAATTACTGAATGTAGGTTTGTGCTTTTGACTTCTTACTGCAAAGAAACTAAGAGTATTTAAATCTTTTGGTAAACTTGTTTGCCACTTAACTCATTCATAAATTGCCACCTGAAGAATTCTGTTGTAACAGTTCACAATTGGTTAATAACTAAAGGTGTTTCTAAGAATACGAAGTTCTGCTTAGTGTAACTAAGACTGATGGAAATAAAGGGAAACTCTGTATGTAGGAAAGTAGGAGATATGTAAGAAAGATTTAAGGAATGGGAATACATTTTGTTGAAGGTAAAGGAAGGTAATTTTGTCCTAAATGAGATGGTTGTTTAGAAGGAAATGGCTTGGGACAAAACCTGAATGCAAAGGAAAGTTGTAGAAGGTTTGTGAAGGGAAATCTTCAGAAAAGGAATTTTAGCTATGGTCAAGAATGGATTAAGATTGAAATGAATGGGTTTTAAAGGTACATTGGTACAAGACTGAAATTCTCTGTTCAAAAGGACAATGTTTTCTTAGATCAATTGATCTGCTGTTAAGAAAATGTAAATGGTTTTCTCTTTGCCTGCCCAGAAAAACGAGAGTTTCTATGTTCAGTTTTATCAGGTGTTTAACATCCCTAATTATATTTAGGCATGTGCTTTAAAACTTTCTAAGATTTTAGCAAATGTTGACAAGATTTAAATCGTAAATCTCTTTAACTCAGGCTTTTCCTTGGTATGTGAAGTTGCTCATGAAGTACTACTGAACCAATGATAAACCTTGGATTACATTTGGGAAAATACTATAACTATTCTAGAGATTCTACGCACTTCCTAAAGTTTTAACGTTTTGAGAGATCACCGCTTGATACTGTAATTATGGAAATGTTATGTATCACAGAAATAACCTGATTTCCTTGCAGCTAAATTGTAAACTCCCGTGTCTCTTTAGCTCTAACCATATCCATTCTGAGTTTTTGTAATTTATAATTGTTTTAATTCTCTTGTAAAATGAGTTTTATCTTCAAGGAGATTCCTATAAAGGACTTTCAGGAGAAATACAGATATTTGATATGCTTGAAAATCCTAAAACTGAAATGGGTAAGAATTTCCAAAACGGACTAAAGCCGCATTCACCAGAATTAGTAACATGGGACTAAATGAACTAAAAGATTATAGTGTTGTGTCTCTTAATGTTTTATCTTACTTTAAACATTGCTGGTTCTCTCTAATGTTTGCTCTTACAGACTAGGGATACTCCCTCCTAGTTATCTGTAGCTTATAGAGATGTAAAAGTGCTCATTTGTAAAGGTGCTCAAGGCATTCACCTTTTCTCTCTATCTGAACCCTCTGAAACCAAAAGGTCTCAGTAAGTATTCTTTCTTCCAAGGCAATCAGTCATTTGCATAAGTTCAATAAGAATCTGTTCTCCTTTAACAGGACACCATTGGAAACATGGGTTATTTTACCAAGGCTTTGACTGGGATGTCATATTTGAAAAGACTCAGATATGACCAGACAGCTTTAAGGAACTAAGGTTGACTTTATGAAACCTGGAGCCATAAAGCCCCTTGGGACTGTTGGCCTGATACCTTGCTTACAGAGTTCCCAGCAGCCTCACCAGGTGAGTAAAGAATGTCACTCCTTGGTAGGTGCAGTCTCAGGAAGAGGAACTCGCCCAAATCAACAGGTATTGCAGGCATGCCTGATGGCAAGTACAGGGCTTGGCTTCTGGCCCAGAGAGGCTACTAAAAGTTCAACCTAGAGATTCCTTATACAAAGTTCCAGCAAAGCAGATTCTAAAAGATCTATTGATCACACTCACTGTTCTTGCTGAGCTTATGTAAATAATGGGCCAAGTTTGTTAAAACTGGACCTGTGTCACAAGTGAATTAGTCCTGATTTGGCTATCACTGGAAATGAGGGTTATTTTAGAGATAAAAATTATGTTTTAATAACACACCTTTATGGATGTTGAATTCTAGATTTGATTGTCTTTAAATGTTTGTTTACCTATGCTAAACAACTTGAGGTAAACTTCAGAGAAGTTGCACAATAGCTTCTTTAGTCGATCTTACTGTTTTATGGGGATATTAGCAGACCCCACGGCACAAGATGAAACAACTGGAATAATGAAATTGCCTAAAAGCCAACCTATCGCACTCCATAGGATTAACTATGGACTTGTGGAGATAATGGATGACCCCACTTTCTTTATGAGTGGATTGGATGATGCATGGGGGACTCCCCTTATCTCGACAAGTTTTCTCACTTGCCAGTGATCCTCTGTAATCAGGATATTGTTAAAGCTGGACCACTCAAAGGTCTTCTTATTGGTTTCATCCCTAAGTCATATTTATCCTAGAGGCCACCTCTGTTGAGGTGCAATTGCAAACAGATGCTTTAGCGAAACCTAGAACAGCCCTCCTATAAAAAGAGCCTCAAAGCTCACTATGGGACAGTCCCTGACTGTAATGACTTCACATCAGGTCCAGATTTGTCTTAGAAATCAAAGGCCACCAGTGTGTGATGGAGGCCAACTAATTAAATATTGGGCCATACTTACAGATATGCCAGAAATAATACTTAAAACTTGTCAAACTTTAAACCTAGTTACCTGTATGCCTGAACCTGACCACTGTACTTCTTTCTCTATAGAGCAAAAAAGGTTATTAATCTTGCTTACTCTATTTGTCCAGATTTAAGATGCCCCTGTTAAAAATATGAATGACAGTTGGTTTTCTGATGACAGTAGTTTTCATAGAAAAAAATAAGAAAAGCTAGGTGTGCCATAGTGCTCACTAGCACTTTGCAATTGCCAAAGTCTAAGAATTAACATTTATACTGACTCCAAGTATGCTTTCCTGGTATTACATGCCCATGGAGCTATTTGGAAGGAAAGGGGATTGCTATCAAGCCATAACTCCCCAATCAAATATGGGCCTAAGTTACAAAACCCTCCTTATCGCTATACTGAAGATGGCATATATCAGATCCGGGATACATATTTGTGGTTCACACCCACGATTGGACAGCTCAGTTAAAAGGCAGTTTTATGCTGGGAACAAAAGAATCATACGAGTGGTACTTGGGCAAATAACACACGATATCTGGGATGGCTATCACTAGAAGTGTGTTCCCAAGTTATAGTACTCCAGGCTACTGACTGGTTTGCTACTGACTGGGCAAGGCGACCTGGCATTAGATGGCCAGCTCCAAACAGAACCCACTGGATATGTGGAACCAACCTGTGGCCCTGGCTTTCTCCAGGGTGGATAGGTCGCTGTACTTTAGGATTTGCCTGGATTCATGGGCGCATTACTAAAACCATTACAACTCCAGCTAATCTCCCCAACTTGAAACAAAGATGGACACGATCTGTTTTTAAATGGTATGATTACTTAGCATCCATTTTTGTTCCATCTGCGGGACTAGAGGATGTCATGTGGCATGTAGAAGCCCTTAATAAATATACTACAAAAGCACTCAATGACTCACTGAACAGCATCTCCCTACTTAATACCGAAGTCTCACAAATACGCAAGGCAGTCCTACAAAATAGGATGGCCTTAGAAGTCCTGACAGCAGCCCAGGGTGGCACATGTGCAATCATCAAAACAGAATGTTGTGTGTACATTCCAGACTATCACAAAAATGTCACAGGAATAATAAAGGATATGAACACCCAGATTAAGGCCCTACAAGATCCCTCTCTCTCTCTCAGTAAATGGTTAAGTTCCTAATTTGAAGGAGGACTATGGCCGAATCTCCTTTTCGGGCTTCTTTTTTTTTTTTTTTTTTAATTTTTATTTATTTATTTGACAGACGGGGATCGCGGGTGGGCAGAGAGGCAGGCAGAGGGGTGGGGGTGGGGGGGAAGCAGGCTCCCTGCTGAGCAAGAGAGCCCGATGCGGGGCTTGATCCCAGGACCCTGGGATCATGGCCTGGGCTGAAGGCGGAGGCTTTAGCCACTGGGCCACCCAGGCGCCCCCTTTTCGGGCTTCTTATTCTTATCGCCTTATTAATCCTAATATGTTGCTTTGTTCCATGTTTCTCTACTTGGTGCCGAGACTCCATTGCTACAATGACTTCACCACGACAGATGATCCTTACCACGCGCAAAGACACTCCTTCACTGTCAGCGCTGGATTCAGCTGCCTCCACCTTTCGTAACTCCCCTATACGTTCCTACCCTGATCAATATTGACCCGAGCAGGTAGGGACAGCTCTACGCCCCTATTCAGCACGAAGAAGTTACAGAAGATGAGACCTTCCACCTTCAACCACCTTAAAGATTTAAGGGTCAAAATTGTTCAGGGGGGAATGATGAGGGAGCAGGAGGCTGGCTGAGGACAAAGCAAAAGCTGGCGCCTTGCACCCCCTCTTCGCCCGCTCCCCTCCATATGTGTAGCATTCCTCAGGCACTCCTGACTGCCATAAAATAAATAGTTAACTTGCTGAGATCACAATCCTACAAGACAGGAGTCTCCCTTGGTTTGCAAATGTCCTTGAGATTACAACAAAGAAGTTACCTTATCAATAAGCCCATTTTCCAAAGACACAGAACTCAGTTCCTCAAGCCTAACGTCACCCTCCCCTCCATGAAAACCGAAGGAGGCGGAGGTAGAAGGAAAAGTAAATAAAGTTAAATTTCTTCTAAACCTAAATCTCATTAACAAGGATGCTTGATAGCAGGAATGTAACATTCCACCAGACTCCCAATTGTCTTTAAACCTAAATCTCATTAACAGGGATGCTTGATAGCAGGAATGGAACATTCCACCAGGAGACTCTCAATTGTCTTTACTTGATAGTAACTAAGCCTTCAATATTCTGATAGTATTCTTTGCCCCAATAGCCCTTTGTCCTCACCTACCCAACTCCTGCGTATATAACCAACCACCCCTCACAACCCGGGGCAGCAGCAGCTCTTCCTGCCCACGGGTCCTGTCCCCGTGCTTTAATAAACCACCATTTTGCACCCAAAAAAAAAAAAAAAATGTCAGCTTCGCCACTCCCAGCTCTGAGATGACTCAAATCTGATGGTCAGGAAGCAATATTTGGTCTATCTGCTTTTCTCCTCCAAACAGAGCATCAACACTGTCTCCATTTTGGTTGTCAAATGTGATTTTGGTATCAATGTAGTTTTTCATTTACTCTAAGACATGGTGTTCTATAAACAGAAATAAGACCTCCAACTTATTTTACATAGGTCACTGAACAACCATACAGTAGTAATGACTTATTGCTGACCTCATGAGAGAGGATTTGAACCAATGAACTACAGGTGAAGGGTACTCTATCCCATTAGCCTAGGGATAGTTCATTCCTCTTTGAGAAGACTTCAGTTCTAAGGAGTATCTGTCACCTGACATCAGCCACACTAAATACATGAAGAAGAAGACTGTAAGTATTCCCTTTTCCCAGCACATTGAAGAACCCAGTGTTGAGCTGACGACAGGACAAATTAACCCTGAAACAGAAGGGGTATGAGAAGTAAGGACAATGACTATCACATATTTATGTGTGCCAGTTATTCAACATACACTTATTGACTGTGTTGGATGCTAGCAGTACATGAACAGGAATGCATGGTTCACATCTTCAGTTGTATTGAATCTGTAATTACATGAAGGAGCAGATTATAGAGAACAGCATAGCCATTCTTGGGTTTGAAATAAGAGAATCTGGGTTCTATGACTGACTTCATCAGTAAGTCACTGTTTGAATCTGATTGGTTAATTTTGCTTTTTGAGAACATTGGCTTCTTTACCTGCAAAAGGGCATTTATTTATTTATTTTTAAAGATTTTATTTATTTATTTGACAGAGAGAAATCACAAGTAGGCAGAGAGGCAGGCAGAGAGAGAGAGAGGAGGAGGAAGCAGGCTCCCTGCTGAGCAGAGAGCCCGAAGCGGGACTCGATCCCAGGACCCTGAGATCATGACCTGAGCCGAAGGCAGCGGCTTAACCACTGAGACACCCAGGCGCCCCGCAAAAGGGCATTTAATAAATACCTACCATATTTTACATATGTTCTAAGTCAATTTCACAATATTCTTATAAGAATGACAGTTTTATTTATGCCTCATAGGTAATAAATTGAGGCTCAGAGATATTTAAAACTTGATAGCACTTGGATAGCACTAACCAAGTAGCAAAAGCTAATGTTTGAAATTAGATTTGGTCTGGCTCTGATGTCTATTATTCATTACACCACCATGTCTCTTCTCCATTGGTTAAAGATTTTCCTAGGATACCACTATTTTTGACTTGGTCTCATGAGTCCTCTAACTTGCTTCATGGTCAACACAAATGGTCATGTCTGATCTAGCTCCTCCTTGGAACCATTGCTCTTCCACAAAGGTAACAGAATGAGAAATTTCTCATTTCAAACTAATACCACAATGTTAGCCAGTATAGGGTAGGTGATGTGTCATTAAAATTAATCTCTCCCCTATAAATAATCTCAGTGCCTTAATGCTACAAAAGTTGATTTTTTGCTCACATCACATGATGCACATGGGTTGATGATGGCATCCATTATCTTATGAGTGCTCCATATAGAACCCATGGCTTTTTCAATTAGAGAAAGAGAATAGAGACTTATGCAAATGCTCTGCTTGGACTCTGCTTAGAAGTGACACATTCATTTATGATCATATTTTATTGACTAGAATTGTTCTCATGTTCTAACCAGCTGCAAGGTAGCTGAGAAATACCATCCTCTTTGTGCCTAGAAGGAGAAACAAAATAAATGCTGGTGAGTAATCCTATCAGAATTCTAGTCCTTCAGTCCCTTTGACTCTAAGACTTTAACAGCACTTAGTGCTCAATGTGGGGACATTCATCTGTCTGCTGGCTTCCTTTCTAATCATGGTTTCTCTTTCTTCCCAGGGCAGGAGCCCTGTAAACAGAGCCTCGCTCTGTGTACCAATCCAACTATACACCTTTCTTACAGATTAGATTCATTCCTATTTACCATGCCTTATTTTTGAGATTAAATTATTGGAAGAAATTATGCTATCCCTGGCCTTAACACTCTTTATTCTATTATAAGTGGTTATCTGAAAAACTGAGGCCTCTTTACCTCAGTATATAGTATACCAATGAAGATTTTTTTTTTTTTTTGGTTGAAGAAGACGGGTAAACAAGACTGTCTTTTTCTTTTTCTTTTTCTTTTTTTTAATTTCTTTTCAGTGTCCCAGAATTCATTGTTTAAGCACCACACCCAGTGCTCCATGCAATATGTGCCCTCCATAATACCCACCACCAGGCTCACCCAACCTCCCAACCCCTGCCCCTCCAAAACCCTCAGATTCTTTAGGCCGTCTTTTTTTTATTAAAAGATTTTATTTATTTATTTGACAGACAGAGATCACAAGTAGACAGAGAGGCAGGCAGAGAGAGAAAAAGGAGGAAGCAGGCTCTCCGTGGAGCAGACAGCTTGATGCGGGGCTCGATCCCAGGACCCTGGGATCATGACCTGAGCCGAAGGCAGAGGCTTCAACCCACTGAGCCACCCAGGTGCCCCTGTCTTTTTTTTTTTTTTTTAATGACTTTTTTTAATATAAAATTTTTTAAATTTATTTATTTTCAGCATAACAATATCATTATTTTTTCACCACACCCAGTGCTCCATGCAATCTGTGCCCTCTCTAATACCCACCACCTGGAACCCCAACTTCCCACACCCCCACCACTTCAAACCCCTCAGATTGTTTTTCAGAGTCCATAGTCTCTCATGATTCACCTCCCCTTCCAATTTACCCCAACCCCCTTCTCTCTAACTCCCCATGTCCTCCATGCTTTTTGTTATGCTCCACAAATAAGTGAAACCATATGATAATTGATTCTTTCTGCTTGACTTATTTAACTCAGCATAATCTCTTCCAGTCCTGTCCATGTTGCTACAAAAGTTGGGTATTCGTCCTTTCTGATGGAGGCAAAATACTCCATAGTGTGTATGGACCACATCTTCCTTATCCATTCGTCCGTTTAAGGGCATCTTGGTTCTTTCCACAGTTTGGCAATCGTGGCCATTGCTGCTATAAACATTGGGGTACAGATGGCCCTTCTTTTCACTACATCTGTATCTTTGGGGTTAATACCCAGGAGTGCAATGGCAGGGTCATAGGGAAGCTCTATTTTTAATTTCTTGAGGAATCTCCACACTGTTCTCCAAAGTGGCTGCACCAACTTGCATTCCCACCAACAGTATAAGAGGGTTCCCCTTTCTCTACATCTTCTCCAACACATGTTGTTTCCTGTCTTGCTAATTTTGGCTATTCTAAGTGGTGTAAGGTGATATCTCAATGTAGTTTTAATTTGAATCTTCCTGATGGCTAGTGATGATGAACATTTTTTCATGTGTCTGATAGCCATTTGTATGTCTTTATTAGAGAAGTGTCTGTCCATATCTTCTGCCCATTTTTTGATATGATTGTCTGTTATGTGTGTGTTGAGTTTGAGGAGTTCATTATAGATCCTGGATATCAACCTTTTGTCTGTACTGTCATTTGCAAATATCTTCTCCCATTCCGTGGGTTGCCTCTTTGTTTTGTTGACTGTTTCCTTTGCTGTGCAGAAGCTTTTAATCTTGATGAAGTCCCAAAAGTTCATTTTTGCTTTTGCTTCCTTTGCCTTTGGAGACATATCTTGAAAGAAGTTGCTGTGGCTGATACTGGAAGAGATTACTGCCTATGTTCTCCTCTAGGATTCTGATGGATTCCTGTCTCACATTGAGGTCTTTTATCCATTTTGAGTTTATCTTTATGTACGGTGTAAGAGAATGGTCGAGTTTCATTCTTCTACATATAGCTGCCCAGTTTTCCCAGCACCATTTATTGAAGAGACTGTCTTTTTTCCACTGTATGTTTTTCCTGTTTTGTCGAAGATTATTAACTTAACAAATCATAGAAGAGTAGATGTGGCCCCAAGTGTGGTGGGATAAAGGGACTTGAATAATGGAATTCTGGATTTTTTACTTTTTTTCCATTTCTTAGCTTTCCTTCCTTTTGAGCTTGCAAGATGGCTGCCAGAAAGAAACATTTAGGGCAATGTGCATCTAAATTCAACCCCAGTGAGAAATGGTAAAACTTTTCTCAGGTTGCTTCTGTGAAGATCTTTAAATTAATTCTCTTTGGATGACATATATCATTTTATAAGAAAGACAGTATACTTGGCATATCAGCCCACATTCTCATTCTTGAATCTCTTCCCTCTTCCACAATAGAGGCTGGAAAACAGAAGCTAGCATAGGTTGGATATATAAAACTGGTATTCAGCATCTATTCTCACCTCCTTTTATTGTCTTTGTAAAATATTATAGTTTGAAAAGTAGAAACTAAATTTCCAAGATTCTCACACAGCTGGGATTCTCAAAGCAAGTTAGAGCTTTACCAATCACCTGTACATATCCAACTCCTGGAAGGCAAAAGTCAACTAGAGGCAATTTTTCTCTACTGCTCTAGGCTGTTTTCTGGAGGTATGTTTCCCCCACCCCCCACCGCTCCTGCACTATCCTTGTTTTCAATATCCTACTTTGCAGCTATCAAGAAAACTTTGCAAGAGGCAGTGGCCAGATTTCACAATCTGATGCTCCACGACCAGCTTTCTATCTGTGATAAGGCAATTGTAATGATGGTCATAGTTGTGAATGATTCTGGATTTCTGACTAGTTTTTGTGACTTGGATGATTTGTGTTTTAATGTATGGTTCCAGTGGACACAAGCAAATTCTATATGGGCCAATATATAATCCCTATAGTCACAGGTAACAGCAAACGGATTTTACAAATGACTGTATCAAGGAAGAGCAGCATTTCCTCATGTAACACAGTGACTAAGTATATAGGCTTAATAATACATATCCAAGTTCAAATCCCAGGTCCACCATTAAACTGCATACATGTGTCAAGTTACTGAAAATTTGTCAATTTTAGTTTCCTTCTCTGGAAAAAAAAATAAACATAGTGCTATAAATGTTGGAAAGATGTAGAAAAAATGAAATTTAAAAAAATGCATGTGATACTATTGGGTATTTACCCTAAAGATACAAATGTAGTGATCCAAAGGGACACATGCACCCGAATATTTATAGCAGCAATGTCCACAATAGCCAAACTATGGAAAGAACCTAGATGTCCATCAACAGATGAATGGATCAAGAAGATGTGGTATATATACACAATGGAATACTATGCAGCCATCAAAAGAAATGAAATCTTGCCATTTGCAACAACATGGATGGAACTAGAGCGTATCATGCTTAGCGAAATAAGTCAAGCAGAAAAAGACAACTATCATATGATCTCCCTGATATGAGGAAGTGGTGATGCAACATGGAGGCTTAAGTGGGTAGAAGAATAAATGAAACAAGATGGGATTGGGAGGGAGACAAACCATAAGTGACTCTTAATCTCACAAAACAAACTGAGGGTTGCCGGGGGGAGGGGGTTTGGGAGAAGGGGGTGGGATTATGGACATTGGGGAGGGTATGTGATTTGGTGAGTGTTGTGAAGTGTGTAAACCTGGTGATTCACAGACCTGTACCCCTGGGGATAAAAATATATGTTTATAAAAAATAAAAAATTAAATTTGAGTAAATCAGAAAAAAAAAATGCATGTGATATACTGTCCTTTCTGTTTACTGAAAAAACAAAACAGAAAAAAAAAAAAAACTTACTTGTATACTCTTCCCCAGATGTCTCACCTGTGGCCAGGCAACACAAGGTACTATCTCAACGGCAAGGGAGGGCTTTCCCTTGCTGTCCTGGCTCCCTTCCCCACTCAGGGGTTTTTCCCTTTCCCCTTAGTGCCATATTGCTGCCTTCCCAGTTCTAGAGTCTCATTTAGACAGTGTTTTTTTCCTGCAAACACTTCATGGAATCAGAAATATCTTTTTTTTAAGTGACATTTTCAGGAACAGAATTACTGGGAGGGGTAATTCAGGAGAATTTGGGCACTCCTATAATCTGGAGCTATTGCCCACCCTTCATGAAATGGTGGGCTATTTTCAGAGCAGGTTATTTTCAGAGGGGGAAACCTGTTTATCTCATGATTTCAGAGCACTCTGGCTTGCTGGTTCTGAGGATAATTCTTTCCTGGTCAGCTCATCCCCAGCCCTTAGCTCTGGGCTAGGCAATCACATTTTGTTACCTTTATTCATTTGGAAGTTTCTTGCTATTTCAATTTATTTGAGCCTATTTAAACAACAGTAAAAATGGAAAATTCTTCTATATAAATTTAATTCCAATTACTCTGTCTCCTTTTCCATCTTATGGCTATAATTTAAAGCCTTTTCCAAATGGCAAGTTTAAAAGGTGATAATTCACTTGACAGCTGGAGAAACTGGGATCATTAAAAGCAGACATAATTAACATTATTTTTAATGCACCCTGGCTATTCTCTGTGTTTCCAGAATGCTAGCAGTGCTCTTTTGACGCCTTTCAGTGTCCCTTTCTTGCTGCATGGCTGAAGATTTTATTTAGTTATTCATTTATTCAATAAATACTCACTAAGCATCTGCTATTTTCCAGACTAATCCCGTGCTAAGTATTGGGGACACAAATATGAAAAAGATATGGTATGACCTCTCTTTTCTCTTCTTATATCCAGGTTGGATGTAAGAACACAAAAGGAAAGGAAGGAAAGGATGAAAAAGAGCGATTGTGAAATTAGAAAGATAGGGAATAACAAGGGGAAATGGTGAAAAAGCAAGACAAGAATTAAAGGGGTTTGGAGAAGCAGAAGAGAGAAATACTGAGGAGAGAAGAGGAAAATAAAAAACAAGTAAAAGAAGTGGCAGCAGAAAAAAAAATTTTAAAAATGTGGTAGCATTGAAATTTATAGACTGCTATTCTCATATGCATGCCTGTAATTTTCTGTATTTTCTGTAACTCAAGCAACTTGGTAATAAGCCCTCTGGTTCCACTTATGTCAGGAAAGAATTGCAATCTTATCATTTTAAGGTTATCTGTCTCTTCCAGTTTAAATCATAGACTCTCTTCAGGTTAATTCTGTCTATTCATGACTTTTTCCACCTCCCTTCTCTTTTGCCTTCTCCCAGAGTAGGAAGCTTATATGACATCATGGATGCATATCTCTTATCTGAATCTCTGTTTCTGGGCATCTTCTGGCTCTGCTGGTGATATAAATTGGATCTTGTGTCCTAGTAATGGTTTCTAGCTTTACAGTCCCCTGTGGTAGACAAAGGAATGGCCCCCAAATGATGTCTACCTCTTAATCCTCAAAAACTCTGTATTGCCTGACATGACAACAGGACTTCAGATCACACATGGAATCAAGACTGCTAATTAGCTAACCTTGAAATACTGGAGAAGATTTTCCTGAACTACTTGGATAGGCTTGATATAATCAGGAGGGTCTTTAAAATGGAAGAAGGTGGCAGAAGAGGGGAGTCTGCAGGAGGTGTGATCATGGAAGACAGGTAAAAGTAAGGCAGTGGAGTTAGCTTTGAAGATGGAAGAAGGGAGCCACTAAGTAAGGGACATGGGAGGACTCCAGAAGCTAAAAATATAAAAACAAAACAAAACAAAACAAAACAGATTTGACCTTAGAGAAATAAATGCAGTCATGTTGACGCCTTGGTAGTAGCCCACTGAGACCACTATCATCTCTATATCCCTTCCTTGGGGTGGGCAAGAAATCTTGGATCTTTGAGTGCATATTAGACAAGCCATGGGAAACTGGAAAAAGAACCGTAGTCTTCTTTTTGTCCAAACATAGTACTGTACCATTCCAACTTGCCCAAAACTATTCCATGTAAGCACAGGACATCGACTAATTGTTCCCTGAGCATTTCAAAATAGAAGAAGGTATAATCCCACTCTCCCTTCCAGAGTAGTTCTCAAAGCAAGGTTTCTGAAATTCTTAGATAAGGCTCAAGATTTATTGGTAGTTGGCCCATCTCAGGGAGCAGGCGTCCTCCCTCTAGCTGTGGACCCTTCAACTCTGCAAACATGCCCACCAAGCCCAAAAGGGGTGTTACTCTTCTGTGCAAAGAGAATTTGTCTTGTAGGGAATCTTCTATCTGTCCTATTCTATGGTAAGGCATGCTTTTCATTAGCCATCCTGTGGTCCCTGAAATTTAAAAGAAAGCTTTTGAGTTTTAGAAAACTCTATTGTCTTTCACAAGATTCTCTTTCAAGCGAAGACTTTGCACAGTGTTGGTCTTTGAATGCATTTCAAGAACTTATTTTTAAAAGCAAAACACTAAATAATTCCCCCTTTCTTGTCTTAGTTTGTTGCTTTCCCTGAAACAATGATCACCTCTGTTTCAGTAGAAGGGGACTGAGGAATAGTAAGACTTTCTAAGACTAAAAATCACACTTAATCATATTTTAAAATATTACCATGTTGCAAGAAAAAAAAATAATAAGAGAAGAAACTAAAAGAAGAACAATGAAGTGAAGCACAAGGAAGCAAAAAAGTAAAGGAAATGAAGGATAAAAGGGAAGGAAAGGGAAAATAAGGCACTATGGGAAAAATTAACAAACAAAATTAATTTTTCTGAAATTTCTTTGCAAAAAGGCTCAACCCTACTCTGAAAGTGACAGACCCTCACTTCCACCTCAGACAGTCCCTAAAAGGGACTCTCCTGAACATTTAGAATTTTGTACTCTTTGTCCCCTTTCCTTTTTCACAGAGCTTCCTGTCTCTGGAGACTCAGGTCTGTCCCTCCGTTCAGGGAAGCTTTACTATCTCTGTCCTTCTGATGAGCTGAGCCCAGGCAGTCCAACCGAGCATCTGGAAATTGCAGCACTCACCCAATGGTTCTGTAATATTCTGCTAGCAGCTAATTTACTTAGTTTCTTTGAAACTTGGATTTTCCATCTGCAAAGTGGGGTTATGTTAGAGATAAATTTCACAGTTTATAAACAGGTCCACAGTAGTTGATGATATCCTGTTTACCTTCTGTATTCCTTTTGGAAAGGAGCTTGCATAAGTATTCCCTCTGTAACAGCAAGCTTCACAACACCTTCCCTCCTGGCCTCACGACTTAAGCTCCACACTTCTGACTCCGCTCTTGTCCTTGCATTACAATCTTTTTGGGGACACATCTTTACAAATTAAAAAAGAAAATAATAAATACATAAAATGAACTGTCACCAAGCTGTCCCAGGTTAATGATGCTCCAGAGTTAATAGGCCAGAGTGATGGAAACTTCCAGTCTCTTCTGCCAGAGAAAACCGCACCATACTTTCTCGTCGCTTTTGTCATTCTGCAGTTTAACGGAAGCGATCTCACATTACTTTTCACCAAGTATGCCCAACTGCGCACACGTATTTTCTCTCTCCCTCTCTCCACTGATCGTTTCTGCACCTGCAGGAACACACTGGCACATAGCGTCAAGCGCATAAACTAAGTGTCAGGCACTCCATTCCCTGCCACCCCTTTCCTTTCTCTTCGTGAAATATGTAAGGATTTTTGCATGTCTCTTCTCACCTGCTTTCTAAAACCCCACCCATACCTCTTCTCCCTTTCTCTGTGTTCTCTTTCTGCGCTCCCTTCTCTTCTGCCCCTGCCTCACGGCTGATGCCCTCTGTGAAGAGTAACGCATGCGCAGTTAGGAGTGCAGCACATGATGGGAGGCAGACGTTTTGAGACTTCTGCTAGGAAGTCCGCATTTTATCCTGGGTATTAAGGAGACTCTGTAAATGGAATGTAAACAGAGGGGTAAGCTGATTAGGTTTGAATTTCATAAGATCATTTTGTCAGCTGGCAGGCGCATGGGCCGAAATGGGGATGTTATTGGAGTTAGGGAGACCAAAATTGATTTAACAATGATGAAGACCCATCTCAAATCGGGATGGTAGCTGTGGAGAAGCTAGTCTGGGGACTGAGTTCAGGGATACAAGACAGATAATAATCTCTGTTCCATCATGGTGACAAAGCAGATAAGATAGGTGTGTGAGCACAAACAGTACATAATTGTAAGTATGAGACACTTGCTGTGTTAAGTGTTCCTGGGACTTAAGTAGGTTGACTTCCCAGGATAATTGCTGCAAGGCTGAAAATTAGGTGTGTGTAGCTGATAAAGCTGCAAATAGAAAACAACAATGATGGATTGTGAGCTCAGATTTTCAATTTGGCTATGAAGAGTTTTACTTTTTTTTTTTTTTTTTCTTATATCTGACCAAAATTGTTATTCTGAAGATGAAAAGCACCCATCAGTATATTGGGAAGAAGGATCTTCCTGAAAATTCTGGAATATTCTTAGATGAAGTTTCTCTAGATCAACTAAATATGCACGGTAACTTCAAGACAGGAAAGAGCAAGGATATAGGAAAAGTGAAGGCTATGTTATAAAAACAATAGAAATTATGACTGACATAAAAATTCTTATTAAGCTAATAGGTAAATACCTTTTAACCTCAGGTGCTGGGCTGTCGAGGTGTTTAAGAAAACAGAAAACAGGTATTTTACCTCCAAAATAAAAAGGTAGAAATGTAATAGTATTACATTTGCACAGTTCAGGCTTTTTGCCTGAACGATGACATTGGTCTGCACATGACAAGAAAGTACTTCAATATCACCATTGTTATCAGAATAGCAAACTTTCAGGGGCGGTGGCTCAGTGTATTAAATCGGCTCAGGTCATGATCCCAGGGTCCTGGGATTGAGCCCTTCATCGGGCTCTCTGCT
Organism: Mustela putorius furo; assembly: GCF_011764305.1. Taxonomy (NCBI): domain Eukaryota; kingdom Metazoa; phylum Chordata; class Mammalia; order Carnivora; family Mustelidae; genus Mustela; species Mustela putorius. The sequence goes on from NW_025421273.1 coordinate 20,867,237, forward strand.
CAGCAGGGAGCCTGTTTCCCCCTCTCTCTCTGCCTGCCTCTCTGTCTACTGTGATCTCTGTCTGTCAAATAAATAAATAAAATCTTTTAAAAAAAAAAGAATAGCAAAATTTCAGAGATTAGACTAGAAACTCCCGATGGTTTAAACCTCCTTATTTAGCACCAGTTTATATAACGAGGGATACAAATAGAACAGTAGATATTCAGTTATATTTGTGTACAGAAATGAATCTCTGCATTCTTCAAAGAGAGAAATCTGTGAGTGGTATACAGGGACATCAAGAACTCTGATCACAACATTCCCTGGACCCTGTCTAAAGAAGGAAGAGAAGGTCTCAGACAAGGTGGTCACTCCCTGACTGGGAGTGGGAGTTAACCAGACTCGAGTGGTAGTTACACATGTGAAGAATTCATATGCTATCTGAGGCATGTGGATCTAAGGGGACTATGATTTTCATAACTATACATCATCAGTATTGTCTTAAATATATTTGGGTTTAAGAGCAATAATAAAACATGTGGATTAGCAGTGGCGGGCTGTAGCATGCTTGTTCTGACAACAGCCCATTGTACATTATTCCCAACTTCACGGTAGATGAAGTCAAATTGGTAGCTTGAAATTGGCCATGGTAGAAGAATTTTACCACTGAGATCTTCAAGTTGTATGAATCAGGGTTTCGTCTGTTTGCTTTGTTTTAAGTGCTGGTTGTTAAACATTTACCAGCACACCAATGCATATTGATGTTTCTCAACAAAACAATCTCTCTGAATCCCTGACACTTAGAACAAAGCCTAGTTTTCTGCATGTGTATTGAATAAATGGACAGGGAAGAGGAGGAGAGGAGATTTATAAGAACAGAGAGAGACTCTTCAAGACAGTGTTTTAGGGAGGGAAACCTGAGTTTTGTGGAATGCACAGGAAAAGGTATAGTTGTGAATGGAAGGTGAGAGATGTCTTCCAGGAAGAAAGAAGGCTTGTTTAGACAATTGAAGAACGTAAGGAACGTAAGGAATTAGAAGTACCATAAAAGAGTTAAAAATAGCTTGAAAACAGAATGTACATGTACCCATGAACAATCACCACAATCAAGGTTCTAAAACCCAATGTTCATAACAGCAAGATTCACAGTAGCCAATCTGTGGAAAGAGCCAAGATGCCCTTCAACAGACAAATGGATAAGGAAGATGTGGTCCATATATAGAACAGAATATTACTTAGCCATCACAAAGAATGAATACCCAACTTCTGCATCAACATGGATGGGACCAGAGGAGGTTATGCTAAGTGAAATAAGTCAAGCAGAGAAAGTCAATTATCATATGGTTTCACTTATTTGTGGAACCTAAAGAATGGCATGGAAGACATTAGGAGAAGGAAGGGAAAAATGGGGTGGGTGGTATCAGAGGCAGAGACCAACCAGGAGAGTCGATGGACATCCAGAAACAAACTGAAGGTTTTAGAGAGGAGGGGGTAAGGGAATCGGGATAGCCTGGTGATGGGTATTGAGGAGGGCATGTATTGCATGGAGCACTGGGTATTATATACAAACAATGAATCATGGAAAACTACATCAAAAACTAATGGTGTACTGTATAGTGGCTAACATAACAATAAAAAAATAGCAAGCCAAAATAAATAAATAAATAATAAACAAACATATACATCACCTCCAGAAATGTCCCTGTTTCCTCTTGTGTTTTTTTGTAATTGTGTGTGTGGTAAGAACACTTACCATGAGATTTATTCTCTTAACATATTTTAAAGTATATAATATTGTATTTTTAACTATAAGTACCATGTTAAATAGCAGATTTCTATAACTTATTCACCTTGCATATCTCTAACTTTATACACAGTAAGCATTAATTCCTCATTTCCTCTTCTCCACAGCCCCTGGTGATCATTATTCTATTCTCTGCTTCTAAAAGTTTGACTACTTGAGATATTTCATATAAATGGAATCATGAAGCACTTGTCCTTTTGTGACTGGCTTAGTCACTTAGCCTTATGTCCTCTAGGTTTATTGATATTGTCTACTATTAATGTGTTTCAGTGAGGGACATCTGAGTAGCTCAGTCAGTTAAGCATCTGACTTAACGCTCAGGTCAAGATTCTGGAGTACTGGGGTCAAGCCCTGTGTCAAGCTCCCTGCTGAGCAGGGAGTCTTCCTCTCTCTCTCTCCCTCTTGCACTTTCTCTCTTTCTCAAATAAATAAATAAAATCTTTTAAAAAGTACATTGCAGTGAACATGGGGTCCAGATAACTCTACTACATCCTGATTTCAATTCTTTCAAAGAAACTTTGTGTGTGTGTGTATGAAAATAAATGTAAAGACAATTGTAGGAGTCTTCTGTTAAAGATTTAGTAGTCACAAAATAACTTAATGCTGTTCAGAGTATTGTGAGCTATATGCCCAGGAAAAAATATTTCTTCTTTTCCAGGTTTTCAAATAAGCTGCTCAGGAGCCACACCCAGAGACTATTATCTGACATGCAACTACCCTACACATGTGAATAGATGGAAACATGTCATGTCCTTGATATTCTGGTGTTTTAGTCAAAAACTATGGATGTCACACTGGCATCTGTTAAACTGTTAAAGAAAATGAGTGTTTTCCCAAAGTGTTGTGGATGATGGAACCTCAAGGGTTAAGGCGAGTATGAAGGAAAAAATCAGTCCAACTAAGACTCAGAACACTAGAGATCTTCTCATCCAACCCCCTGTTTAATACAATGGAGGAAAATGGAGATCAAAAAGGCAATTTCTTTGGAGACATTTCCTAAATTGAGATCTTCTGTGCCACACCACACACTGGCCCCATTTTGATTGTCTTATACACCTGGAATGAAGTGCAGTGAAATCAATTGGATAGTGGGTAATGATAGCCTTTGGTGTCTTAACTACCTGAATTTGAGCGTCTACTTCATATCCTAGCTAGACAACACTGTGGAAATTTTATGACTTTGCTGAACCTTAGTGTCCTCACTTACAAAATAAAATGAGGGATAACAGGGTCTACTTAATAGCATTGCTATAAGAATTAAATGAGAGCAATAGGAAGAAAGCTTAGTATAGTCTAAAGCACATGACAGAAACTCAGTGTATGTTAACTTATTTCTGTTGCTATAAGATGATGATGATGACAATGACTTTATATTTTTTTTAAGATTTAATTTATTTATTTGACAGATAGAGACACAACAAGAGAGAGAACACGAGAAAGGGGAGTGGAAGTGGGAAAAGCAGGCTTCCTGCTGAGCAGGGAGCCCAGTGCAGGGCTTGATCTTAAGACCCTGGGATCATGACCTGAGCCAAAGGCAAACACTTAATGACTGAGCCACCCAAGTGCCTCAACAATGATTTCATCTTAACTTAATCTCTGGATAATGATGTCTTAACAATTAAACTGTTTTGACAGTTGACAACCATTTTTAAAAATATTTTGCAATATATATAACTTATAAGATCACAGGAGATAATGTGCTTTCAATTTATTTCAACTGATGTGTGAGAGTCTTGACACTAAGCCATTAGCTTTTCTTTGAAGAAGCACTACAATTTGACGAATAGCTTCAGGTTTTTAACCAGGTCCTCTCTGTCATTGGACTCAGGTGAAGTTTTACGGGAGGGGATGACACAAAGGGTTGCAATAAAATCTAACAAGAGTCACCTGATAATGAAAAAGATTAATCACTTTGACCACTAAAGCAGTTAACACCATGACTACAGAGCATTAAGACTTAGCAACTCATGATTAAAAGTCAGGAAGGGCATAAAAATCAGTGTCTGTGAATGTCCCAAAGAAGACTCTCTTAGGTCTGTAGTATGGACCTCCCCAAGGGTTCTGGAGTATAGTCATCCAACACATGCTCCTCACATGTCCTGCAGGAAGGAGCCACAGGAAATATTCCAAAGAAACCATGTGGATGACAAATGTCTTGAGATGTCAAACTCCAGATCTGAGGCTGCTATTCATGCCCATTAACAGGCCTCTCTCTTTACACTTTTGGCCATCTCTTAACCCATTCTCCACACAGGGACCAGAGGAGTATTTTAAAAATGTGACTAGGTCTCATTATTCACCTGCTTACAGCCATCTAATGAACTTCCATTATGATTTAAAGTGAATCCAAACCCTTTACATTCATCCTTCCAGGCCCAGCAGGATCTGTCTCCGGTCACCTCTCCAACCCAATCTCTGACCTCCCCACTCTTATCTCTGCCTTCAAGGCACTGATCATTCTTTCAGAGCCTCAGACCCAGCTCTTCCTCTCCCACTTCAAACTCACAGTCTTTGTCCTAGATTGTTCCACCCCGCCTCTTCATGTGACTGGCTCCTGCTCATTCTTCAGATCTCAGTTTAAATGCCGTACTCTTGGTAAGACTTAAGTGACCGTCCTCCTGGGTATTCTTCATCCCTGTTTCTTTGCTTCATGGCAACTCACATTTTTAAAGGACCTTTAAATGATCTATTTCCTTGTTTATATCTGCTGGTGAAACTCTATGAGGAAGGGACTTGGTCGGTTTTATTTATCAAAATACACCCAAGGTATTTCAATGCTTGATAATTATTAGAAAATCAAAAAAATAATATTCATTAGTCCTAATGCTGTAATTAACATGCACTGAACATTTACAAATGGGACAGGAATTGAACTAAGTTGTGTGCATGGATGTTCTCATTTATTCTTCAGTTTAAGGCTAGGAAGACTGGTAATATCATGCCCATTCTTTGATGAGACTGAGGCAAAGAATATGTATTTAATCTGGAGTCACAGAGCTAGTGATAGAAGAGCAGGATTCAAGCTCATGCAGAGTTTAGAATCTTAATCTTTACCCTGGTTTTGAAGGAGTGACTGCAATATCTTTGGCCACAGCTGATTGGCTGACACATCATGCAGTGGGACCCCTCCACTCAGTCTGAAATGGTGCCACCACTGTGATCTTTGTCACCTTAAATTCATTTCAAACCAAGTCTTTCTCACAGTATTTTGATGTTGGATGATTACCTGTCTCCCCCCTACAACATCTAGAATTCATTCTCAGTGGAGACTGTCACTTTTATTCCCTTTTTCCTCCATTTATCCTTCATACAATAAATAAATATTGAGCTAAGTCTATCTAAATTTTATTTTCTCTGGAATATGACAGTGGACATGATAGATAAATTCTCTACGTATGGAACTTACAATTGCAGGGGTAGGGGGATAAATACTAATTATATAAACTGACAAAATAGTTTTAGATAGTGATAACTTTTATGAAAATGAAGCAAAAAAAAAAAAAAAAAAAAACAATAGAATGAGATACAGAGAGACCTGGAAAGAGGGTGCTAATGTAGACACAGTGGTCAGGGAGTGCCTAAGGAAGTGACATTTTGGGGATCTGGGGGAATAATCTTCCCACGGTAGGACACAACTAATGTCCTATGTGTAAGATACAATGTAGAAGTCCTGAGGAGAGAATGGGTCAGTGCCAAGAAGAGAAAGAAGATATACTGGACTCAGGCTGTAAGTTTCCCCAGATCTGTTCAGCCTCATTTTCCTTGAGTGCAATGGTCAATTTTAAGTGTCCACTTGACTGGGCCACAAGATGCTGAGATATCTGGTTCAATGTTAGCTCTGGGTTTCCCCAAGAGTTTAGTCTTTGAATCATTGGACTCAAGAAAGCAGATTGCCCTCCCCATGTGGATGGATATCATCTAATCTGCTGACTTTGAATCTTCTCTCTGCTTGTCTGCTTAGGCCACAATATCTATCTTCTCTTGCCCTGAGCACTCCTATTTTCCACGCCCTCAGACTGGGACTGGGATCTATACCATCAGCTCTCTGGCTCTCAGCCACTTGCCTTCCAGGGCCTTCAGTTTGCAGATGGCAGCTAGTGGGACCTCTCATCCTCCAATTACTATGAACTAACATCTTATAAAAATCTCCTCCTCAGCCTGTTGGTTCTGTTTCTCTGGAGAACCCCAAATAATATCAGGCCTTAGCATGATGTGGCTTTTTGGTCAGTGCGGTTATAGACCTTTTAAGTTGTTCTTTCTTTTCCACTTCATCGCCATGTTTTTTTTTTTTTTTTTTTTTCACTCTTGCTTCCCTGGGAGTTCACACTCAAATGAATATTTCCTGCCTAAGATTTTATCTGACTCTCTTTGTCTATGGAGCTAGAGCTGAGTCCAAAAGCCAGCCTAGCAAGAACATAGTGAAAGAGGGAAACTGAGGTAAGAGATAAAGTTAAATAGATGGCTAGGTTGGATCCTGTGAAGATCACATTGGCTACTCTATGGATAATAGTCTTTCAGTAGCAGAGCTCATGTTGTACAGTATATTTTTATATACTGAGTTAATTGGTTAATTGCACACATGCGTGTTCTCAATAAAGGGTTTTATTTTCCTAGTTATTCCAGGTCAAACCATTTGTCTCATGCAATGATCCATCCATTCATTAATAAGTGTTTGTGGTGAAGACTGAAACAGAGTATACAGATTTTTATTTTATGTAGCTGCTTTTCTTTCATCCCATAAATCTTACTCTCCTATAGCTCCCCATTCTGTCTGCTTAGGCACCATTTTTTGTTGAATGTGGGCTAAGAGTCTACACTCTTAAATTAAATTTAATTTATTTAAGAAGTGACTTAGTAAGACAGCATTTCTTAAATTGTTCTGTAGCTGAATTGAAAAAAGGAATGTTCTCTTTGTCAAGTAATTAAACTTTGAATATTTTTGTGAGGTAGTCTCTTACATTATCTCTGTTCGCATGCAATGTGAAGTAGAAATGTGGCCACTTATAATGAAAGAGCTAAGAACTTAAGGCTTTCCATATAAGCCTCTAGGCCTTTTCTTTCTATTGAAGATAATTGTGCATGCTATAAGTTGTCAGTCTCAGAGAAGGACATTATTAATCTAAGAGAGCCAGACTTCAGCCATGGGTTGGTTGGGGGTGGTGAGGAGTGGCTAGCCAGTAGAAGGCAAGAGACCAATTGCTCTTTCCCCACAAAGTTTGTATCATTCCCTCAAATTCTTGGTAAGGTCTTTTATAATTATTTAGAGCCAAAACAGAAAGAATGAATAACTTCATAGATTTTATGCTGTTATGTTCTTTAGCTGATTATTCATATGATTCTACTTAATTGTGATACATTGCACAAAATCTTTCCTTCCGGCTCTCTAAACCCCTGCCTACTACTCCTCCCTTAATATTGTGAGATGAGGCAGGCCAGACAAGAATCGGTCACCATTAGAAACTGCAGTGCCTGCTAGCAAGGTCCTTAAACCTTAAAAATTAGTACAATTAAGGAAGATATAAAACTTCATAAAAAGATTAATATTTGCATGAATATGACTGCAATTCAACTCAATAAGTACAGGCAATTATAAATATTTGCATAGTCAACTCCATGTCTATGTCTGGGACTTCCTTTGTAGGGCTTCTCCAAACTCTCTGTCATTCTTTTTGATGCCCAAAATAGAGTCACCAAGAGACTCAGCAGAGTTTCATTAATGCTCCATATTTGAAAATTAGTGTGGAGTATTTGAAAGAGTGAAAGATCTATACAAGACCTGAGTTCAAGTCTTAACTAGTTTCTTCACTCTGTCTGGAGCATTCCTTCTTTGCTATATTGATTTTTAAATTCTGAATTTAACATCATTTTATGCCTAAGATCTCAGGGACCCAGCATTAAATGATTGTATGAGTCTGTCTTTGGGGAAAAAGAAATGACTGTAGGTATTTCAAGGAAGAGAAACTTAATATGATTACATTTTTGGAATGTCTGGAGGATTGATAAAAAGATGAGGTTGGTGATGGTGGTGATATTGTTCCCCAGAACTCATAAACTGCAGGAAGCTGTTCTTATTGTAGCAGGGTAGAGACCCTAATTTGCTGCTTCTGCAAGAAACCAAACAGCCGCATACCTGCTGCAAATGCCCACTGTCTTCTGATGCTTCTCCCACACAACCACTACTGTTGTTACAGAATCCACCACTTACAAGACCTCAGTGTCTGCTGTGACTGCTCTTCCACATACAGAGCAACTTGTGCCTCTCTCTTTGTTTTTAATAACAGAGCCTCATTTTTTAGCGATGCTAAAACCAGAACCAGGCTGGCAAGAAAATGCAGGAAGTGCACTTTTCAGTCTTCCAGTCCTAATGATATGAGAGAGTGTAGAAAGCACCACATGTGGTTCCAAGTTTTTAGTAGAATAGATGGCACTGCTAAGGAACCAAAGTCTTTTTTTTTTTTTAAGATTTTATTTATTTATTTGACAAATATAGATCACAAGTAGGCAGAGAGGTAGGCAGAGAGAGAGGGGAGGAAGCAGGCTCCCTGTGGATCTCAGGATCCCAGGATCCTGAGGTCATGGCCTGAGCCGGAGGCAGAGGCTTTAAGCCACTGAGCCACCCAGGCGCCCCAGGAACCAAAGTCTTAAACTTCGTGGAGAACAGGTAGAATCCAATGGAATAGACAGATAATTAAACAGATAATGAAATGTAAATTTATCCCTGACTAAATTCTTATACTCTGACTATCCAAATATTGGCTAGAAGACCTTGTGGGCTTAAATGTGAATTTCACCATTCAACCTAAAACGGCAAGTAAAATCTGTATGTGTGTGCCAGTGAAAATATTTAATTCATATGTAAATCCTGACAATAGAATGTGAATCACACTGCAGTAATATCTCAAGTGTCCTCTTAAGAGGATATAATTTAGGGGTGCCTGGGTGGCTCAGCTGGTTAAGTGTCCAATTCTTGATTTCAGCTCAGGTCATGATCTCAGGGTCATGAGATCAAGCCCTAAGTCAGGCTTTGCACAGAGGATACAGCCTGCATAATATTTTCTTTCTCCTCTCCCTCTGACCCTCCCCCTTCTACTTGCTCTTGTGTTGGCTCCCTCTAAAATAAAAAAAAAAAATAGTAAAAGAATATAATTTAATGTACATGGTATTTAAACATAAAGTGAATTATTACTATTATTTTCCCAAATTATTAAATGAAAATATTTTCCAAGAAGCTGGAAGAGGAAAAACATAATGAAATACTCAAGACCAGAGCTTCTAAAAGAAATTATAGAATATCTGCATGCAGTGATTGTTCTAAATAGCATCATTAGCACATAGGCAGAAATACCAAGGTAAAAATCACAAGTATTAAGTCCACTATCTTGCTAATCTAAATGTAAGCTTTTGTTGTGTTCCTTTTGCTTATAGCTGCATAACTATAAGCAAAAGGAACACAACAAAAGCTTACATATAGATTTCCTTATTATTCTCCTTGCTGGTTCAATGATTTTGGACATTAATTTACAGATGTCTCTTTACTTCATGATTACAAACTCCAAGAAAAAATAAGAGGCTTTCCATCAGTTCTTCAAATTTGTATATGGGCATATCTGAGGCATTTGCTGTTCTACTCAATCTTTTACCAGCTCTATCCCCTCCTTTTTAGTATAACAGCAACAGTGACCAGAGCCTCCATCTACCTTTACTCATCACCAAATCTCACTTGGGCAATAGTTCAATGTAATGTTTTTGTTTTTTTGCATGTTTTTTGCTTTTATTTTGCTAAGTGTTGTTTTTTTGATCATGCATTTAACATTGTGTGGCTTGTTTTTCATTAGAGTATGCATTGGTTGCGATAAAGGAGAAAAATGTAATTCTATCTGATACATGCAGTATCAATGCTCACTACACCTCTAATAATATGTGATAGGCTAGACACTAACAACATCTGCCATGAGATAGGAAGACATGATTCTTCTCCCAGTTTTAAAAAAAGTTAAATGTGGACTAGAGCTATCTCAAAATTTCTCATCTAACAATTTTAGGAACAGATTAAATTTCAATAATGAGGGATGCTTTTTTTAAGGTTTTTAATTTTTTTAATTAACATATAATGTATTACTAGACCCAGGGGTACAGGTCTGTGAATCACCAGGTTTATACACTTGAGCGATGTTTTTGATATCAAAAATGCTTATTGACTATTTAGATAGCAGACACAAAGTTTTGAAGAAGGGAGTCAAACTATTTGAATATTTGAAACCTGAAAGATTATCATAGCATATAGGTAAAAGAGAGAAGGGAGCTTGGCATAGGGAACAGTTAAGAAAGAGTCACAGTCTTCCAGGTAGAAGAAACAGCAGGTAATAAGACCATAAGCAAGAGAATGTTTTCTGTTCCAAGTTGTGAAGAAGGGTAAATACAACTAGGATGTGGAATAGGAGAGGAAGGGTAGCAAGGAGAAAGGCTGTGCAGAGGTAGACAGATTGAAAGTATTTTATTTGTTATGTTGAAGAATGTGAACTTTATACTAGGGGAAAGGGAATGAGCTGAAGGATTTAAATACGAGAATAATATGTCAGTTTGAATTCTGGAAGATTGTTTTATGTGCTCTGTGGAACACATATTAGAGGATATAATTCTGCAGTGAGGAGAACTCTTAACTAGTCATTGCAATAACTTTCCCAAAACTTGATTTTCCCTTAAGTGAGAGTCATACTTCTTCCCCAAGTTTCATTTGTAGTCAACATCTTTCCCTCTTTAGTCTTTGGTAAGTTCAGTGATATTTATTTTCATTTATATTTGATCAGCATATTAAATTGTTGATATTTCAACCTTACAAATATTTACTCTTTTGCATAAATATAGATGTATGGTTTCCTGGAGTTCTTAGTTTTCCTGGCCTAAAATTATGCATGCTAATAATAATACCCAATGTATATTGAGCACCTGCTCGTATAAGACCTTGTGCTAAGTGCTTGGAATATAGCTTTTCATTAAATCCTCATATAATCCTCATGCTCTTTTTATGGATGATAGGTTCGAGGCTTAGTGGTTGCAGCATTTGGTCAAGTTCATAGGATTAGTTTCTCATGGAGCCAGACTCCAACCCAAGTCTGTTAGATACTAAGGCCAAATCTTTTACCCACCAAGTGGTATGTTGATTGAGCACTGTTATTTTTTTTGTGAGTCATCCAACATGGGGACATCAGAAGAACAAGTGTCAGTTAGGTCCCAGAAAGAGCACAGACTAGGGAAATGAGTAGCAATTCTATGAAAATATGTTCCAGTTCCTCTAACAATCATCTGAGTAGCCAGAAACATTCTACTGAGGGTAGATCTTCATTTTTTCTTTTTAACTCATCATTTTCAGATAAAGAAACTAAGATCTAAAGAACTAACTAAATTTGCTTAAGCTCATTCATCTAATCTGTAGTGGAAGTGACATTCAGGTTATCAAATATCTAACTCTGTCCACTTTGTTCATTTGGAGAAGGAGAAGTTCAAGTAAGTTTAGAGCCTTATAATTTTTTTTTTTTTTGGAAAGGGCCTTTTATTTTTTTTTTAATTTAATTTAATTTTTCAGCATTCCAAGACTCATTGTTTCTAAAACTACTTGGGGTGATCCCCTATGTACCACCCCAAAGTGGACAGAGGGTAGTCCCCTCTGTCCCCTATGTACAGAGATACATAGGGGAGGCTCCAACTTGATGAACTCATAGTCCTACCATGTTCATGTGTACACTTTCCTCCTGCTTATATTTTACTTTTTCATTCTCCTTTTCTCTTCTCTCTCTGCAGCAATTGCTACTCTATAGATTTTGAGGCTTTCAGGACTTTGAAGGAGTTCAAAGCCTTTGACAATTATTCACATCATTCTGTCCGAAAGCTGAGTCATTCCTTATGGAAGTATATTGAAATGGATGGAAAGTGCATTATTTTAGTCATCTAACCAAATAAATTCAAGCAAGTGGAACTGCCAATATCTCCTGGAGAATACAAGACTAAATATGAATTTATTTTTCACAGTAACCCAAGATGAGATGATAATCCCCTAAATTCTCTGATAATCTTTTGGGAAGGATAGGGGTTTGTGAAGGGCTCAAAGGGCCTTTGCACAGATTGCCATATTCCTCTCCCCTATGAATTTGTCTCCAATTCACAGCAGGAGAAATAAAGATTTCAAATTACAAGCAAAAAGATTATAACCAATACTCTCTAACTCTGCATTCTTTCACTGCCTAACTTGTGGCATTACCTTTCAACATTTAATGATTAGTGTGTAATTAGGTGGAGTTGCAGGTGATAACAACCATTCCTGCAATTTTAGGTGAGCTTGATGTGACTCCTAAATTGCCTCTGACCCAGATGACATGCTTCTTTTACTGGGTATTTCAAGGAATTTAAAACAACTAGGACTCTTCTTAAATTATTAATCATGTTTTTATATGCAGGTGTTTAGGGAAAAAAGTTAACTAAATGAAATAGAATGAAAGGGTTATTATCAATCATCTAGTCTAATTTGTATTCTTTCTTTTTTGAGTGAGTGTGTTCAGAAAATGTTGATAATTATGCCTTTATTAGTTAGAATGGCAAGTATAGACTTCTGGATATTATCCATTGAAATTCAGAAAAGAAAATTAATATTTACACCTAAATTCTTCTTACACAGATGATATAAGGATAAATTTTACCTTTATGTTATAAACAGATGTCAAGTAGGTTAATCTATTGGTTAATGATCAAACTTGTCAAAACAGTTAAATAAGAAGGTCAGTTATTAGCACACAATTTGCATAAAATATTATAAGCAACCATAACAACAGCAGTCATCTGTGAATGTGGTTTGTGAACAAAGCAATGACATAGTAACTGCACATATATTTTCTCTAATCTCTTAAGTCATGCTTCAAGGTAAATATTAGGCTCTCTCAAGATAAAAATAAATCAAATCTCAGAAAAGCCAGATCACATGCCCAAGATCACACTACCCTGGTGAAACCAAAATGGCATCAGGTCCCTCTGACTTCAAAGCCAACAATCTTTCAACAGACTAGTGCTGCTATATTAAATAGTAGGTCTGCTGCCCAGGTGATAGCATCATTAAAACAAAACAAAACAATACAATACAAACAAACAAACAAAACGATGCCTGGGTCACTAAGTATCTGCCTTGGTCTCAGGTCATGATCCCAGGGTCCTGGGATTGAGCCCCATGTCAGGTTTCTTGCTCGGTGGAGAGCCTACTTCTTCTCCCCCTGCTCCTCCCCCTGTTCCTGCTCTCTCTCTCTGTCAAATAAATTTTCTTTATTTGTATATATTTTATTTATTTGTATATTTATGTGTGTGTGTTTTTTTTTAAAGCAGGGCAACATATATACTATTCCTTGTCCAGGGTTTTTGTTTATCCATCTATGACATGTACAAATTCTAGCTGATTTCCTATAAACCTAAACTGGGACTATTCAAATTCTCTGTTTTCTTCAATGGTTCATTTTTTGCATTCCAAGAATTCAAAGCCTGAGCAGAAGAGACAAAAAGACTCCAGTGTTGGTGAAGTGGAAGAAGAACTGGATGGAGAGCTGAGGTTGGAGTTCTGGTGCAGCTCATCACCCACCTGAGTGAGCCTGAGCAGGCCCCTAGATCCTCTAAGGAGCACATCTTCTCTGGTAGTCAGAAGGAGATCTTCCCTAACTTAATGGCTGAGGTTGTCAAGGAGGTCAAGTGAGGCAATGGATGAGAAAGTACTTTGCATATTGTGAAGCACTGTATCAGCTATAATGGTTCACAAGTCCAGAACACTGCAAAATGAGATGGAAAGTGCATCAGACACATTCTGTGCCCCCAGCCATCCTGTTGGGCCACATAATTTAAGTAAAGATCTCACGAGCTTCCTAAGTGTCCCTCCTGCACCAATCTCCATCGTTTTAGCCATATGGTTCCCTCTGTGGTTTTTAGGGCTTCTTATCCCAGGAATAGGTGCACCCTGGGAGTATGGAAGTAATCATTGCTCACACCCATAGTGGACAGAAGTGGAAGAATAAGTGCTCCAGCTTCCTGTGGTTCAGAGAAACAATTCTGAGGCACATTCCACAAGATTCCTTAGATGGTTCCTGTGGGGTTGAGCCCCAGCTGCAAACCTCAGTGTCCATCTCAATCTTCTAGGCTTTATTGACTATTATTCTTCCAGGATATCAAGTCCTCTCTCCCTGTCTTTACTTCACTGAAATCTCCTTCATGATGGTTAATTTTATGTGTCAGCTTGACTGGTCCACGGGTTGATATTTGGTTAATTATTATTTCTGGGTATGTCTATGAGGGTTTCTGAATGAGATTAACATCTGAAGAAGTAGACTGAGTAAAGCAGATTGTGTTTTCCAATGTGGTTGGGCCTCATCAAATCTATGAAATTCTGAATAGAAAAGAATTCTTTATCTGGCTGACTGTCTTCAAGCAGGTACATTGGTGTTCTCCTGCCTATGGACTTGAATTCTGACTTGAATTCATACAATCCACTCTGATGGTTCTCCAGTTTGCTGACTGCAGATTTTGGATTTCTCAGCCTTCATAATTAAATGAGCCAAGTCATTCTTTAATAAATCCCAATCTATGTATCTATCTATTATGTATCATCTATTCATCTACCTCATCTCCTATTGGTTCAGTTTCTCTGACAATTGAGACAAAAATAAATTATCTCTACATAAATAATTTTCTGAGGCTCTACTTCAGGGAGATATGGAACTAAGACAGATGAGTAGATTTGTTAAGCCTTTTCCATCTGATCCACTGATCCCTTTAATTTCTGAAAATGTTTATAGAACTTCTACTGTGTGTCATGCACTGTGCTGGGGGATAGGGAAATATGACAGGTTCATGACCTTGGGGGAGTTTACAGACTAGTGAGAGTGACAGACATGGAAATGGATGATTGCTGTGCAAAGCAGTGAGGCCAGAGGGTAGGTAAGCATCCCTGCCTCCTGGCCCCATCTATTCATCACTGGATCAGCATCCATGTTTGGCTGCAGCTCCATTTATTGAATTTCTGGTCGTGCTTCTTCAATACAGACCCCTTCCCCCAGGCTTGGCACAGACTCCCAGCCAAGACGTCTCCCTTAATGATATTTCTGGGCTTGTGCGTCTGATGCAATGACAGCTGTGAAGAATGCTCCATCTCAGAAAGGTCAGGGAATGGCGTAATCCACAGACTAGCAGCCACTTTGCACAAAGCCCATTGCTGAAACACAGATTTTAACCTTTTGGTTTTGCTAAGGCCGTATTCAGCTATTATACCTGCCGGGGGCTGCCAGTGATGGGGAGAGGCAAAGGTGGGATTCATTACAGCAGGCCCCTACCCTAAACTCCCCATCCTGCCTTGCCAATCTATGCAAAGGTTGCATCTGGGGCTTTGTACCTGGGCTTCTTGGACAACAAATGCCTCACTGAAAGTGGCAACACTGAAAATGTAAAAAGCTGGAGCACAGATATGCCACCCGTGCCTTCATGCTATGGACCCCGACGGTAATATTCACCTGCTGCGGGACCAACCTCTCTAGGGCAGCAAATCCCCTTTCTTTTGTTTTTTTTTCCACATGTTAAATGGCTGCTCTGACCCAGATTCTTTATTGGCACTGAGGATCTGAAGGTAATGAGACTTCATCTACTGCCCTGAGGCTCCTATGGTTCAGCGGGGAAGTCTGATACAACACAGGGCTGTCAGACATCAAGGTCTTCCTCTGTGATCTCTTTTAGAGGAAGGTGGTGGGTGAAATGGTTTAGAGAAGCATGTTTAGTGCCAGGCATACCCATATTTGAATCCCATATCCAACCCTTAGTAGCTTCTAAGTGTGGGCAAGTGACTTCACTTCTCTGGACTTTCAATTCTTAATCTGAACATAGGAGAATAGCTGCACACATCTCTCCCATCCCCTTCCTCAGTCCCCGAGAAATGGTTATTACCTGAGGCGATACAGGTATTACTTATCTACAAAGGCAATCATATTAGAATATATAAATGTATCAAATCAATGTGTTATATATCTTAAATTTACACAATGTCATATGTCAAGTGTGTTTCAATTAAAACATTTGAAAAGGAAAAATGGGACAACAGCTTATGGAGATGGTGCAGTTGTGGGAAGAATTTGTGGGAAGGATGATGCATCAGGGGTATCCAGGAGGAAGGGAATGTTGCTACTTCCATTTCTTGCCCTCCCTGCCTGCCAATATACCCAGAGCCTCTCTCCCTGTCTCTCCTCCTGTGCTTCATCTGTGCACCTGTGACACCCTGTTTTGCCCTCTTCTGTCCTGATTATAATCTTCAACAGAAATTACGTCATTTAAACTCCTCTGATTCTAGGTTTCCTATCTGTAAAATGGGAATGAAATAAAACCACCAGCTCTGTGAATCTCATTGAAATATTGAGTGTCAAATGAGGCAATTGCTGTGCCAGTACTTGGTAAACTGAGAAGGGCTCATTATCTATCGAGACGACCCTCAAGAGCAAAGTCAAAGGAAATTTCCCTGGGTTGAGGGATGCCCATCCCTCCTATTTGAGTTACATAATCTTGGGAGGTCTCATATATTTTGCTTTAAAGTTTTTTTTCATATTATAAAAGCAATGTGTTCCCATGGTGTTGCATTTAAAAAAACAAGAAAAAAGTTGAGAAGAAAACAAAAGCCAACCTCTATCCCACTCCATACAGATCTTGCTTGTTAACAGCCTTCCTTATTCCCTTCTATAATCTCTGCAGATTTTGTTTTGAACTGGCTTGGATTTCCAGTTGAAAAGCCCTCTACTGGTCTGTTTGTTCTGGAGAGCCTGGAAACCAGCTGAGAAAAGCTGAGGAGTGGGAAGTCAGAGAAGGGATGTGGGGGAACCCATAGCTCCTGGCATTTAGGCAAACAAAAATGCTTACATTTGAGTCCCTGGTCTGAATATTAAAGAAGAGAACTGCAAAAGGGGAGAATATATGTTCTTCTTTCCAAACAAACAAACAAACAAACAAACAGGAACAGGGTTTCCAAACAAACAGGAACAGGGTTCCAAGGCTTCCAGCTCCAGTGCTTCAGCAGGCATAAATTTGGTGGCCAGAACAGAGAGCCAAGATAGCCTGGGTACACTGGAGAACAGACAATGCATATCTGAGTGTGTGTGTGTGTGTGTGTGTGTGTGTGAGAGAGAGAGAGAGAGAGAGAGAGGAGAAAGATGTGGGAGATTGATTTCTGGGACTTCAAGAGAACATAGTAAAAAAAATCACAACGGGCCTCAGGAATAAGGGAGAGAATGTTTATCTGTAGGAAGATTCAGAGGAAACAAAATATAAGCAGGTGAGATTAGAAAAACCCCTGGAGCAGCCTTAGAGGAGGATTAAAAGCAAAGGATTTCTGGAGCAGAAGTTGGCTCCAGGCCCTTGGGAGTCTGTGGACTTGAACATCCTACCTTCTCCTTAGCTCAAGGGCCTTAACCTGAGGTCCAAGAAACTCCACAGACCACAAACCACAACAGCATAGGCGAAGCTGTGGCTAGGTCACTAATGAAAATTGCAGATCTTCTCATTACATTATAGTTGTTTCAAATTGAAAGTTATAATACCACCACTGTTATATTACAGGAGTTATTAAATTCACCAGTAGGTTGTGTTACTTAATATATTAATAAAGACACACATATATTACTATGTCAGGGTTTGTTATGTTTAGTGTTTTGATAACTAGAATTTAGTAATTGATTTACTTGTGATTCTTTGTATTATATTTAATGTAATAAAGATATTACTTGTGAAAAGAGTCCAAAAAATAAACCATTATCTATGGGTGTAGGGATCTAGGGATATATGACATAAAAAGGTGAAGACCCCATTCTATAGTAACTAGAGGAGACCTAGTGAGATGCCCACAGGGATGTCTAGAGATAGAACAGAGTAGTTCAGATGCTTTTGGCTGCAAGAGCAGAAAACCAGACTCTGATTTAGCCACAGAGGTGCGTATTATCTCATATAATTTTAAATCCAGACCTAGGGGGTGGGTTGATTCAGTAGATCACAAATGACATGAGTGGCCCAGCTTCTATCAGTGTCTCTATTCTGGTATCCACAGTGTGAACTTGGTGGTAAGATGGTTCCCTCAAGTTCATGACTTGGCTGCAGCCATAGGGCTACTGGCTACTCTTTGTTTACATATAGTAGGAGTCAGAAAAAACACGCTTTTCCTGTTGTTCTCTTTTACAAGTTAGGGAAAATATTGAAATCCCTGGCAACTTCTCCTGGTGATTCTTTGGAGAGAACTGGGTCACAGTTTTATTCATCAATCAGTAATAAAAAAAGAATGGTGTGATTAGAAGACATGACTGGGGTTAATCAGAAACATCTGCCTCTACCCTACCCAGTTCAAGAGTTAATTCCCCAAACTGTATATTGTGGCTATATAATGGGGAAAGAGAGGAAATCCTGTGTGGCCCACCATAGTATCTGCATCTTTGTGATCATCATGTTCTTGGTCTACAGAATAATGTGTTGGGGATGCAGGGTTTGGTTGTTTAAACATCTTCTATAACATCCTTCTTTGAATCTTTACATGCAGAAGCACCAGGAGGGACAGTGGGTGGATGAGCAAGGCGCTAGGTGGGGATGCAGGGGAAGTAATGTGTGGGATTCCTCTTCGAGGAGAAGTAAAGTTTTGTGCCATTTTCTAATTGATGTATCCAAAATGAGTTATAGATAAGCAGAACCATTGAACACTTTAACCATCAAGGCCATTGCACAAGGTCAAGGCCAGCTGAAGTCTCAAGATTATTGCCTCTAACCAAGAGCAAACTCCTCTATTTCCTGCAGTGAGCCTTATAAATGTGCATCACATTTTATGTGCATGCCAGGATAAAGGCAGGCAAGCACTGGCTTTATAACTGGGAACACTTTAGAGCAAGACAGCTTTGCTTCACATTTGAGCTCTCCTAGCTCTATAGCTTCTCTGTACCTTGACTTCCTCACTTATAAAATAGCAATGGCAATAACCATGATCTTCTCCCAGGGTCATAGTGAGTTTTAAATAATTTATTGCATGCCCACTATGTTTTTCAAGTGCCTAGCATGTATACAGCATTAAATAAATTTTACTGTTCAAAACCAAAATCTCCTCACCATCCCTTCTTCCTCTAACTAGGAGACTACAGCAATGCAAGACCCATTGTTCCAGAAATGCCTGTAATCCAAGTGGTACATGTTTTGTGTATTCAACAGGTATTTTCAAAAAACACACAAAAACATGTGAACTACTCAACCCAGTCTTTTTCCTGGTGGGACAGGCATTGCAGGGTCTGGACATATAACATATCATGAGCTTAAGTCTGAACTTGAACCTATAACTGCAAACACATGCAAATACACATACACCCCAAATAAAAGAAACATACCCAAGAAAACCCACTGTAAATAGCAAAGACAACATAAATAATTACCTCCAGCCTGGGTGCTCAAGGCATCACAGCTAGGAGAGTATAAAGGAGACTGTATGACCACCTATACTTGCATACTGGTATTATAGATTGACCATAGAAAGTCATCCTTCTCTCTTCCCCAGCACTCTGAACACAAACTAAATCAGGTGATTCCTTCAGCAACCAGTGGGGAGTCTCACATACACTCACGAGCAACCCTGTCCTTGGGGAGGAATATCTCTGAGCATCAGAAGATCTTAATGACCCCTTCAGATTAATGACCCCTTCAGATTCTTTCTGTATATCCTCCATCTGTAAGGGAACAAGCACTACTCTGAATGTCTGTCTTTCTCCAAGCTATTTCTCCTTCACACATATGCACACACTCATGCACACACACAGATCCATATTTATTCCTAAAAATAAAATAGATAATTGATGGTCTGATGGAGAAGTCTGGGCTCCCCACCAGTATACACATGGTCCTACTCCACATGGTCTCTCCTGCTGAGGTGTTGTGCCCTGCTAGTGAGTCACAGATAACTATCCAAAAGTGAGGGGAGGAAGACAGATTGGTGGTTCGAGGAAAAATTCAAAATGGCAGTTGCATCAGGCAGCAAGAAAAGAAGTTATAGGAGAAGCCATATTGTTTTTCTGCTAAGAGTGCTGTGTATAAGGAATAAATTGGCAAGTGTTGACGGATTAACGATGGTGGCATCTGCTAGAAACAGGTGGTGGTTCACAGGGGCCATGAAGATGCTCCTAAAATTAGGAAACCTTCCCTGCCTCACACATGCTTGGGCTTCCACTTCCTATTTTCTCGTCAGAGTACATGAGATTCAGATGCTGCACACAATCGAAAAAGGAATGGGCTGAGTGTGGTGTTAACTGTGACATGTTAGACACACATCTTCTCCTTAATTCAATCTCTTTCTATTCCTGTATTTTCCTGTAATATGAGTATGCCAGCAATAGAGAAAAGAGATGGGCTGGCCTGTTCTATGTAATACACATTTCTGAGAAAGTAAAAGAAATGCCAGATGATACAACACCTCCTGAAGCTATTAGCCTGAGAAGCTCAGACAAGCCAAAGAAAGTATTTCCATTGAAAACAAGGCTGGGATCCCCTTGACTTCAGCATATGGCTGTGCTCTTGACTGATATTAAAACAATAACAACAGACACTTCTCCAAAAAAGACATACAAATGGCTAACAGACACATGAAAAACAATGTTCATTATCACTAACCATCAGGGAAATTAAAATAAAAACCACATTGAGATATCACCTTACATCAATTAGAATGGCCAAAATCAACAAGACAGTAAACAACGTGTGTTGGAGAGGATGTGGAGAAAGGGGAACCCTATTACACTGTTTGTGGGAGGGAAAGCAAGCTGGTGCAGCCACTTTGGAAAATAGTGTAGAGATTCCTCAAAAAATTAAAAATAGAGCTACCCTATGACCCTGCAATTGCACTACTGGGTATTTACCCCAAAGATACAGATGTAATGGAAAGAAGAGCCATATGCACCCCAATGTTCATAGCAGCAATGTCCACAATTGCCAAACTGTGGAAGAGCTGAGATGCCCTTCAACAGACAAATGGATAAGGATGATGTGGTATATATATACAGTGGAATACCATACAGGCATCAAAAGAAATGAAATCTTGCCATTTGCAATGACATGGATGAAACCAGAGGGTATTATGCTTAGAGAAATAAGTCAATCAGAGAAAGATAATTGTCATATGATCTCCCTGATATGAGGAAACTGAGAGGCAATGTGGGGGGGTTGGGGGGAGGAAAAGAATAAATTAAGCAAGATGGGATTGGGAGGGAGACAAACCATAAGTGACTCTTAATCTCACAAAATAAACTGAGGGTTGCTGGGGGGAAGAGGGGTTGGGAGAAGGGGGTGGGGTTATGGACACTGGGGAGGGTATGTGCTATGGTGAGTGCTGTGAAGTGTGTAAACCTGGCGATTCACAGACCTATACCCCTGGGGATAAAAATATATTATATTTTTATTAAAAAAATTTAAAAAAAAAGATGTGGTCCATATGTACAATGGAATATTACTCAGCCATCAGAAAGGATGAATACCCAACTTTTGTATCAACATAGGAGGGACAGGAGGAGATTATGCTGAGTGAAATAAGTCAAGCAGAGAAAGTCAATTATCATATGGTTTTACTTACTTGTGGAGCATAAGGGATAACATGGAGGACATTAGGAGAAGGAAAGGGAAAGTTAATTGGGGGAAATTGGAAGGAAAGATGAAGCATGAGAGACTGTGGACTTTTAGAAACAAACTGAGGGTTTTAGAGGGGCAGGGGTGGAGGGAGGTGTGAACCTGGTGGTAGGGCATGTACTGCATGGAACATTGGGTGTGGTGCATAAACAATGAATCTTGGAACACTGAAAAAAAAATAAATTAAGATGTAAACAAACAAACAGACAAACAACAGCAATGACAACATAAAACAAAAAACAATGGCAGTTTGGAATCCTTCATCTTTCTCTCTCCCTGGAAGGTTAGCTTAAAGGGTGTTTGCCCGATAGCTGAATAATGTCAGCAGGTCATAGATCCTGGGATAATACTGTTATTGAGTTAAGTGTGAAATGAAGTGACCTGTCTGTTTATTGAGACATTGAGGAAGGTAAATAGGTTATTCAAATCTTTGGGCTTTACTAAGAAGTGGTATGTGTTTGTGTGTATGGGTTTTATGTGTATATATCTTCAGTGTCCCCTCACCCCCACACCCCCATCCTTCACTAACATGGAATGACCCCTTGCAGTTTTTTCTGTGGGTCCTATCATCTTACCACCTTGTCGTAGCTACTGCTGATGCCCACTGTGGAACTTCTGTCCTGCTGAATATAGCTGGTGATCTCTGCTCCACTGATCACTGCTTTATCTCAACCTGGCCCTGGAGGAGTGGATCAGAGTGCTAACATGTCCACTTATGAAAATGCAGAGAAATTGTCCAACCTTCCTGATCTTTTGTATCCTCACCTCTAAAGCATAGAAAACATTAATTGGTAACATTTACTGAACACTCATTTTATGCAGGCATTTTCCCAAGCATTTTGCATTAATCCTTCTCTTAGAGTTGTGGTAAAGATTAAGTGAATGCATAGAAGTAAATGCTTAGGACATTTTTGGAATGTAGTAAATGTTTCTGCTACTATTTCTATGACAATTGCAGCTCATTTTATGATTACTGTATCAGTTTGGTAAGGTTGTCATAACAAAGTAGCATAGCCTTAAACAACAGCAGTTTCATTCTGGAAACTATTGTATCTCTGTCCTAATCTCCTCTTCTTATGAAAACAGCAGTCATATTGGATTAGATACCTCCCATATTACTTCATTTTACCTTAATACCTTTTTAATGGCCAATTTCCAAGTATAGTCACATTCTTAGTTCCTATGGGTTAGGACTTCTATATATGAATTGGGGGGTGAGTAGGGCACAGTTCAGTCCTTAACAATTAGAGTATGTGTCTTTGCCTTACATACCTACTGTGAAGTTCTGGAGATGACTTCACAATAAGACTTTCATGGAAATTGAGTTAGAAAATAAGAGAGAGATGAAGAAAGAGAGTATAGAAAATGACTTAAGACTATAATCTACTGTGACCGGGTTTAACAACCTCAGGTCACTTTTATTTATTTATTTATTTATTTATTTATTTTTCATTTATTTATTTTCAGCATAACAGTATCATTATTTTTTCACTACACCCAGTGCTCCATGCAATCCGTACCACCACCTGGTACCCCGACCTCCCACCCACCCCCACCACTTCAAACCCCTCAGATTGTTTTTCAGAGTCCATAGTCTCTTATGATTCACCTCCCCTTCCAATTTACCCCAACCCCCTTCTCTCTAACTCCCCATGTCCTCAGTTCACTTTTAAGAGCACTGGAATGCTGAGTCCCCAGGATCCTTGCAGCTCATTGTCATCTCATCTTTCCCAGAGAGTGCATTCAGTAGCAGGTCTATTCCAATGGAAGTCTGGTTCTGACCAAGTCCATGAGGCCACAGAAGAGAAGGGAAATAGTCATGTCTTATGTTATTCTAAGATCATCTTCTCCAGTTATGACTTATTGACTCAGGATGTGCAGCTTCCCAGGATAAATGTCCATTTCCTTCATAAAGAAATCCCATCCATCCTCATGGGTCTTGCTCTTTGGCTCTGGTAAAGCAATCATAGTAAAACTTAATAGGTCATTCTGAAATATTCTTTAATTGAAAAATAGTGTCAAAGAGAAACAGGCTCTGAAATTTATTTTATATTTTGATATCACATTTTGGCAAATGATTTTACATTACTTTTTTCTACTTTTTAATATATGATTGAGCGAAGCCTATCCTCTATCTTTGGCCTTGTTTTCAGTCATGTTTATTTAATTTTGTTCATGTTGAAGTTGTTATTTCAAGTATGATTCTCAACTCCACAGTGGTTTAATTTTTCTCTTCCTTTTTTCTTTTTCTGATCTATTCTCAATTCTGCAGCATTATCAGTTTCAGTTTCTTTTCATTTTATCTCTATGGTTTATCCTTTGAGCTTTTTTTTTTTTCCCCCAGAGAAACTTTTTAATTGCCTTTGATATCTGATTCTTTCTTATTTTCTAGAGTAATTTTGATAAAGTTTAGGTATTTTATTGCTTAATCTTTTTCAGCAACACTATTACCATATTTTTTTTTCAGTGTTCCAAGAGTCATTGTTTATGCACCACACCCAGTGCTCCATGCAATACGTGCCCTGCTTAATACCTACCCCAGGCTCACCCATCTCCCCCACCTCCTCCCCTCCAAAACCCTCAGTTTGTTTCTCAGAGTCCACAGTCTCTCATGCTTTGTCTCTCTAATTGTAGAGCCTGTGCAAAAGTTCTGAACCACTTCCTTTCTGTTACACATGTCTGAAGCTTGGAGAGGACCATTTCTTCTGAGTTAGCTATTTGCTCCCAGCAGTGGGATAGCTGGCAGAAAACACAGGGCTGAGAAAGTCAACACCTTACATTTTGATTAATGGTCTCAACCTTTCTTAAATCAATGTCCTCTGGCTTGAGGACATGTTCCTCTAGTATTCAAAAGGCTTTAAGGCTAACAGACAACTTCTGAAAATCTTAGGTGCTGTGTGCTTCTTTCTATCTGCTTTTCTTCCCTCCTTCGAGATTGCCCCTAGGTGGCTGTCTCACTAATATTATTGCTAATAAAGTTGACCCATGTCTTCATGGGTCTTCCTTCTGCTCCATTTGTTAAGTGTTCTGAAGGCTTTCTGAGGATATATTCTCTTCTATCTACCCAGTCTTCCTATATACCTTCATCTAGTAGAAGGTAATTAGATGGGGGTTTTTTGCAACACTGTGACAGTTATTTTAGAGAAATATACATCTGTACATAAATTTGAAGAGGCTATCATTATCCCTATTTTAAAATACCTTATTTCAGACATTCTTTATATATATACATATATATATATATTCATATATAATTTCTTTGTTTTAAGACATTTCACCAAATATATTTGTATTTATGTGATTATGTAAAATGACTCCCCCTCAGCATTTAGCATATTCATAATTAATGGTTTATAAGTAATAATGTAAGATATGGAAAATCAAGGGCCTTGTATTTTAAGGAGCACCAAGACAAGGCAAGATTTTTTTCCTAGTCATCTTTCTAGGATAAAATGAAAACTACAAGATTCATGAAGGCTGGGCGGTTTTATTACCTGCAATAGCACATTGCTTATGCTAGTACATGGAACAGAGTAAATCTCAACAAATTTATGTTGAATGAATGAACAAAGTCCATGCCTACAGATCTTTACTGCTATTTTTATAATCTCAGCTCTACATTGACTACGAACAAACCCTCAAAGAGAAAAAATAAAGGCACTTCACAAGAAAAAAATTAGGACCTTAGATTAACCTGAAACCACACTGACAAAGAAATATATTTTGGTCCACCCCCCCCCCATTTACAAAGTCTATATTCTTCTAAGATGAAAAGAGATATCCAATTTATATGAGCAGTAAGGACACACCTTCTGATTCTATTAGGTTAATTTTGACCCCAGTATGTGTCCTCTAATCACCCAAAAGAGTGAGAATTTTCCAATTTTTTTCATATCCAAATGGTAAGTGTTATTTTCCTTTCTTCAGGAACAATAACAACAACAAAAAGATTTGTTCCAAAGCTCAACTTAATTTATCTTCTATTACAGGACAGAAAGTGCTTACCATTTTTAGGCGAGAAAATTTGCCAACTTCTATTCCTACTAAAATTAAAGAAAATAGTTGCAGCATAGGTATTTTATCATGGGTATTTTTAAGGTAAATAACTGTTGAGGTTGGAGTCAATGTAGGGGTTGATGACTGGGGAATGGTAGTTAAAATGTGTAGACTGTGTATCATAGAATACTGTATTATAGGAGCTACAGGATAGGTGTATCCACAGCTTGGCTACACCTTCAAAACTTAATGCTAAGTGAGAAAACAAAAGAAACAAAATAAGGTCTAGAGGAAATACCATAAAATATAAATCAAATATTCACAACAAAAGTATCCATATTCTACAAGGATATATACAAATAAAAGGACAAAAATAAAAAGAAAAACACTGAGTGGTCATTTTGGAAGAGGAGAGGAATAAGAGTCAGTGATAAGGATACAGTGTAATACATACACACACATGCATGCATACAACTAGAGAGGTGCCTTGTAGGAATTGATAGTAAATTAAGGAGTATGACAGGCTCAACCTAAAGCAACATGAAGTTTAAAAACACACATTTGCAGGATATAAGAAGGAATGTGATGAAAACTTACTGAATTGAGTACTTCTATATTAAAGAGGAAATATGACATGGGGTATGAAGGAGAATGGGGAGTAGAAATAACTTCAAAGTTTATACCTAGAGAGATGTATAAAAAGAAAACAACTAGCAATGCTCATTTCAAGGTCATCTCTCAATTCCCCAGTGTTGCTCTGCATTGGAATGAGCCACATCGATGTCCCTATCATTCTAAACAGATCTGTAATACTAGGGTAGAAGAAAGTTGTCAATGATGTGGGCAGAGCTACAAGCATGCAGGAGGTCACTGTTACTAACTGTGGGACTAGGTATGGAGAATTCTGAGCTTTAATCTCTCAAGGTACTGAGGCAGGATTGTCATTTTGAGGAAGAAGAGTAATAGCAAGGACAGGTATGCAGACAGACCCAAGCACAGAATGCAAAGTAGAAGGTAAGTAAAGGCTCACCACAGGAACCAGTTAATGGGGTTGTGGTTGCATAGCATCTATATACTCAGAGGCAAGGAGGAAGTAGGATATTTTTCCTATTAATTTATAATTTAAAATTATTTATAATATTAATTTATAAGTGTTAAATATTTTCTTTAACTTAATAAAAAGAGTTTTTATTTAATTTTTATTATAAGAGTAGTAACAGTTTATTGTAGAATATTTTGAAAACAAAAGCAGAGAGAACGAAAAAATGTTCATAGTCCAAGGAACTACTATGATTATTTCAATTTATTTCCTTCAGATGTTTTCCAGATATAATGTTATTTTGTAATTTTGGTATACATAACTCTAATTATGCTTATTTTCTCACTTAACATTCATAATTCAAGCAATTTGTTAAGTTACCACACACTTTTTACATTCATTTTAATGCCTTGAATAATGTTACATTGAGGTAGGTTAGCCAAAATTGATATAACTATCCCCATCTATGGTGTGTCTTTTTTCCCTCATAATATAAGGTAATGACTATTCTCTATACTTAATGCTTTATGTTCTCCATATTTCACAATAGTTTCTCAAAAAAGATCACCACAGAGGCACTTGGGTGGCTCAGTCAGTTATGTGTCTGACTTTTGGTTTCAGATCTCATGGTCAAGAGATCAACTCCCTCATGGGGTTCCAAGCTCAGTGGGGAATCTGCTTGAGATTCTCTCCCTCTCCCCCTACCCATCCCACTTGTTTTCTCTCTCTCCTTCTCTCTAAAACAAATAAATAAATCTTAAAAAAAGAAAGATCCCCACAATAAAATTACTAATAATAAAAATCATGAACATTTTAAGGATCTTGACACATGTGGTTAAGTTGCTTTCAAGAAAGGTTGTGCCAAGGCATGCCATCACCAGGAAAGAATGAAAGTCCCAAGCTCATGATTATAGCTGTTGCTGCCTAAGACCAGAGGCTGCTAAACTTTGTTGTTTGTAAAAATCATATGAGCAGCTTGTTAAACTCCACATTCCAGATGCCACTAATAAATATCCTGATCCAGTAGGTCAGAACTCTGCATCTTTAACAAGCAACTCAGTGTGACTAACAAAAGAATTAAAATGAATACATGTTGCAAATACCATTTTGAGATATCACTGGGGGTTCCTTTTACACCGAACTATTTTCTATAGCTAAATGAGATGTCATAAATCCAGAAATTCCTTGTTTTCAGTAAAACATGGCAACCTTATGATTCTGACAATTCTATCTTGTGTTTTACCCTGTTAATGTACTTTTAACTTTTTCTGGATGAGCCCAAACCAGGTGACCCTTGATTAAATGACAATTTTATGAACATTAAGTAGAAATACTTCTCTCATCTTTGCATTACTTGCCAAGAAGAAAGAAATACTAGTGAAGTTGGGTTGTTAAGAGCCAAAATTTTTGATAGAAAATAAATATCTATAGGGAAAATAATGAGTCTTGAGGCATGTGGGACTTCAGCATGTTCTGCATCTAGGCAATGTTTCCCTCCAAATATGCCTACTATTATCACTTAGCCTGATTCAATCCTAATACAGTGGACCTCTGTGGAGGAAGAGCATGTGTGTCCACTGATCTTTGTGAGCCCTTCTCCACTATCACGGAATGATCTATTCTGCCTTGTTTCTTTGTCCTTGTTTTGTTGGTGCAAGGGAGACATGGGACCCTGGCTAGCAGTTAGAGTCCTTTCCACCAATTTTGAACATGAGACTCAGTCATAGTTTTCTCCCATTGGATAATGAAGCTCTTGATGCTTGGGAGCTGTCTATGGTCCTGTCTGTAGTAAGGGAGAAGAAAGGTAGCATGGAGAGTAAGAAACAGATTAGGAATAAGAGAAATAGCTCTAATGTCATTAAATTCTTAATTCTAGATGTTTTTAGGTATACCAGCTTCCTTGTCCTTTTGACAGCCTAACTGTCCCACAGGATACGCCAATACCCTATGAATAATTTCCCTGTTATTCATAAGGTTCTTGGAGTTGGGTTTTTATTACTTACAGGTATAATAACCCTAATTCGTGCAATTCAGAATTTTTAATAAACACATTCTTGTTTCCTGAGCCTAACAACACCACCTTTAGGCCTTGCCAAAGAAGAATCAGGAGGCAAGGATAGCATGGAAGGTGCTCAATACTGTTGTTAGTAGAAAGTGCTTAATTTCTGGGTTGTTTGTTTGTTTGTTTGTTTTTAATAGGATGGATGTATAACACTACAATAGTTTCAGGAGTACAACATAATGGTTGTATATATGTACATATATGATCACCATAAGTTTAGCTAACATCTGTCACCTCACATAGTAACATTTTTTTTCCTTGGAAAGAACTTGTAAGATCTACTCTGTCAGCAACTTTCAAATATACAAAACTGTATTTTAAATTTCAGTCACCATGCTTTACATTATACCCCAGAACTTATTTACCTTATAACTGGAAGTCTGTATCTTCTGACCCCTTACCCATTTGCCTCATCTCCTATCCACTAGCCTTGCCAACCACCAATCTGTTCTCTGTGTCTATTAGTTTATTTTTCTTAGATTCTATGTATAATTGAGATCATACAGTGTTTGTCTTTCTATGTCTGACTTTTTTACTTAGCATAATGCTCTCAAGGTCCATCTATGTTAAGCAAATAGCAGGAATTCCTTCTTTCCCATGGCTGAGTAATATTCATATATTCTCTTTAATTGTCGATTGGTGGACATCTGGATTATTCCCGTGTCTTGACTGTTGTAAATAATAGTTTAATGACCATAGTGTTCAGGTAGCTCTTCAGAACCACATCATTTCCTTTGGCTGTATGCCCAGAAGTGGGATTGTTGGATCTTTTGAAGAATATGCATGCCATTTTCCATAGTGGCTATACAATTTGTTTTCATATCCACAGTGCAAAAGGGCTCCCCTTTCTCCACATCCTCACCAACACCTTTTCTATTGTCTTTCTGGTGATAGCCACTTTAAAAGTGTGAAGATATATCTCATTGTGGTTTTGATTTGCTTTTCCCTGACAATTAGCACATTGAGCACCTTTTCATGTATCTATTGACATTTGCATATCTTTTGTTTGAGGAAAAAAAAATGGCCATTCAGTTCTTATACCCATTTTTAATTGGATTTTTTTTTATTTTGCTATTGAGTAGTCTAAGTTCTTTATATATTTTGGATATCAATCCCCTATTAGATATATGATTTACAATTTTTCCCATCCTATAAGTTGCCTTTTCACTTTGTTAATTAATGGTTTCCTTTGCTGGGAAGAACTCTTTAGTTTGATGTCATCCTTCTTGTTTATTTTTGCTTTTGTTCCCTTCGCTTTCAGTATGTGCTAAACTTTTTGAGCCATACAGATACGGATTCAATCCTAATGCTCCTACCTCTTAAATATATGACCTTGAATGAGTTGTAAACCTCTCAGCCTCTATTTCCCCCAGTTGCCAAATTGGGCTGTTTTTTTTTTTCTCACATAATTATGGGGCTTGGTGAAATTTTACATAAATGTGCCTTATATGGAGCCTTGTGCATAAAAGATGTCCCCTATTCCCCACTCTGAGTTGTAGCTAAAGAATATTCCTTGAAAATGACAGCTTTGAGGTTTTATTTCTTCTGGTTCTACAAACTCTGCCTTACCCAGAACCTCTGTAGCCAAAAGTTTCTTATATCTTCTTTTTATAACAAGGTCCAGGATTTACTGGAGTGAAAAATGAAGTGATTTAGTTTTTGAAATAGCTTTGGAGAATTTTCCCAATAATTGCCTTTGGGTGTGACCCTCAGACAAGTCAAGTTTACCTAAAGATAAAATGATTATAAATAATTCTCAAAGAAACAGTCTTTTGTTTTGTACCACATTTTCATTCTGCACAGTTTTCTATTCATCATCTCTCCCAAGTTTCAGTTAAGGCAAATATTATCATCCTATAAACAGGAGTCAAATTGAAGCTTTCTATCCTTTAATTCAGTCAATATTTACTGGACCAGGCATTTTACTGGATTCTGGGTATAAATGAAGAGAATAATAAGATGTGGTCTCAGCCATCTAAGTCAAGTTGGAGGATAGACAAGCTAATGGTTAGTGTTCAAAAGGTGGGAGAAGACGCAAGCTTCATTCTACAGATGAGCAGAGAAACAAGATCTGAAAGAGGTGACTTTGCTTCAGGACCAGAACTAAAGCTAAAAATGCAAAGGATGGCTCTTTTTGATATTCAGTAATTGTTACATCATGGAAGACAGATTAGGTAGTGTGTGTTCTGTTTAATCTAATATTCTACATATTTGTGAATGCTGCCTCTAATGACAATAGATTAAAGTTTTTGAAAAAAGAAAATAGGGACAAATGTAATATGGCACTCTTGACTCTGGCCTTCAGGGATGCTGCCACTACCAGGAGTGCCATGAGGACTCACATTTACTGCAAAGCCCATAAAACTCCAACCTTGTGTTTAATAAAGTGGGTGGAGAAGAAGGAGGAGAAGTCTCACCAAGTTAGGAGTTTATGAAATTCATTATTGGAAAATTCCACTGTGTGAAGTTTATAGACATGTGATTTGATGCTTGGTGCCTTTAAGTATCTGGGTGGTTTATTTGCTTTTTGGTTTTCTTTTTAATTGTTTTTGCTTTTTGTGTTGGTGGTGGTGTTGATTTTGGTTTTTCCTCAATATTTTAGATCAAAGACTTTACTTTCTGTCTTATCTCACCATTAAAGGTCAAAATATGACTGCCTTCTCATTGTTCAATGTAATTATCGTGAAAATTCCTAACTACTTTCTTTCATCTGATCTTTGAAGATTTAGAAAAGTTGAATACTCTGGTTTGAGGATATGATACTTGCTTTGGATTGATATTTTGTGTTTTTTTTTTTTTTTTTTTTTTTTTTTTTTTACAGGCTCAGAAAGCACTCTACTTTCTCTCAGGCATTAGAGTCCTTCTGAAATCCAACCTTTAAGGTCTTGGCCATATTTTTACTTTTTTTCCTCCTTTAGTTCCCACTGTACTTGATTTACATAACTCTTTAACACTTCCATTTCTGGGAGATGGAGGCAGTCCTGGGAGGTAGTTTTGGGAAATTAGTGAGAATTTGGAATATGGTATCAAGCAGACCCACTCTTACTTCCCGAGAATCACATCATCCCTATAATAATAGCACCTAACTGGTGCTTTTATTACCCCCACTTTACTAGTGTGGAAGCATGAAGCCCAAGGAGTAATAACATCACCAGTTTCGTGAGGTTGTTACAAGAACTAATGAAAATTCATCATAAAACATGATACACAGCACACTGCGGATAAATGGTCACTCTTAGCTGAGCTCTTGTTTATCTTCATAGCTAACCAATATCTCCTCCAGAATAAAGGCAGTGTCTTCATTCTTCTACCCTTTTCAGGCCAGAAGAGTACTTTGTATATAATCCACACTCAACAGATAGTTGTTGAGTGAACAAGTGATTGATCCAAAATCCCACTGTCAATTGCTTCACTTAATAACTACCTGACTCAGAAAGACAACTTGTCTGTTCAATCTACACACATGTCAACTCCCTCATTTGCTGTTTCTTGCATTCAAGAATCAATGCCTGCAGATCTGCCTTCTTGACATGTCAGCCTACCATTACTCTTCTTACCTCTGGACTTGACAGGCCTCTGTCCACCACCTATGTTATGCCAGAGTCATTTCTTCATAAGGAAAAGGTGTAACATTCCCCAACTCAGTTACCTTAACCAGCATGTCTCTCTCATCATCAGGATGGAGTCCACCATCCTCTTTGTGAGATACAAGACTTCTTCCATCCTGGTCACCATCTACCTCTGTAGCTGCCTCACTTGCTATGACTCTGCTCATGTTCTTCCAACATTCTTCTATCAAAAAACAAACAAAATCAAAGAAACAAGCAAACCAACAAAAAACCCTCAAATTATTTTTCTCCCCTTGAGCACATTCCTGGTGCTTGTCATTACACCACCCACACTTTCAAAGACTAATCTCTGTCAGATACTCGAGGCACATGTCTTCTAGGCTACCAGGCTGTAAAACCCACTCTTTAAAAAGTGTTTTACCAAGAGCAATCTCTTTAAGTTTGGTGGCTTGTTAATCAGCACATTTTCATGAATTGCTCAATAATAACTTGAGTGTAAAAGATGATCAGAGATGATCACATTACCCTTTATAGTGCCCTGGAATTACTGTAGACTGGTTTGCTGGGAAATAATTAAATGGGAAACCTGCCACCTTTCAGAAATCAGAGCAATGAATCAAAACGCTGTTTGAGGACTCTGATGTGCCAAGCCTCATGTAGGTGTCAGAACCATAAAGGTATTTGATACTGTCACTGCCCACCAGGAACTCACATTCTGATAGGGGCAAGGCACACATCTAAATGCCTTTCTATCCTGTGCTCCCTAAAATAAATGTTAATGTTTAAAAATATGTTCAATCTTCATCTTCATTGCCAAGGTTTTTGTTTTTGTGTTTTTGTTTTTGTTTTGAGAGCACCCAGAGGGAATGACTTAGGCCCTCACTTTGTCTTTTCCTTCTTAATTGAATGTCTTGCCATGAATTGTTTATGTTTGCATTTAAGAGACTGTTTAGACTAGGGTGTCACAAACAGAAAGAAGAGGAATATATAGCAGAGTGTAGACACAAGCAGCTGCTTTCTGGGGGAGATGCTGTCTGGCTGGAATATAAGAGAATAAAGGAAAGGATTTCTAGTAGAGGGAACACCATGAGCAGAGACAGCAGGTCTAATGCAGCCCAGTGATAGGACACTGCCAACTGTGAAGGAAAGAGAGGTATAAGGGAGGCTGGAGTAGGAGGTAGAGGCCAGGGTTCGGGGTAGGATACCTGCCAGGACATAGCACATGAATGCTGATGGGAGGGAGTTCAACAGGAAAGTGAAAACATCAGATTTGTATTTTTGAAGCTTAACTTTGGCTTTAATGTACTGAAGGGATTGGTGTTGGAAAAGACTGGAAGTGAGGAGGCAAAATTGGGAAGCCATTGTAATATTTCCAGAGTGAGATGATAAAGAGCCAGTTTAAAGCAATGACTGTTACTTAAAACAAAACAAAATGCAAAATCTCTTACTAGTGACTCAAAGAAATGAAACTTCCAGGCCATTTGTCCTTCTTTCATAATTGTTCAGTATCTTCTCATGCATAGGCACCTGTCTACTGCTCCAGCATCTCCCCCCTTAGCTCCTCAGTGCATTAACATATGGCCAAATGAAGCAGGAAAGTATTTTTACATACAGGTAAGAATTTGAGTGATCTGGGAATGAGAGTCTTGAGAACCTTAGGGAAAATTGCTAAGGAGACATAATGGATTTAAATAAATGCATATTTTTTTAATTTTTAAAAGATTTTATTTATTTATTTGACAGAGATCACAAGTAGGCAGAGAGGCAGGCAGAGAGAGAAGAGGAAGCAGGCTCCCTGCTGTAGAGAGCCCTATGCGGGGCTCTATCCCAGGACCCTGAGACTATGACCTCAGCCGAAGGCAGAGGCATTAACCACTGAGCCACCCAGGTGCCCCAATAAATGCATATTTTAAATGTCAGAGATGCTGTGTGAAAAAATGAAACGAAACAACCTCATGAAGTATTTGCCATAGAAGTGAAAAAGAAAATATCATTAGTGTCCAAACAGCTCATAAAAATCAATTAGAGAAGCACTTAACCTCAAGAAAATCAATGTCCAAAGAACTTGAGCAGAACACTACAGAAGAAAACATAGCTAATAAATGAAAGGATTGTATTAGACTTCACCAGTGTTACAAAAGTGGAAACTGAAGAAACATGAAAGAGAGGTTTCTATGTCAAATTGGTGTAGCAGTTTTTTGGTTTGTTTCTTTTTGCAGCTCTTTTAAAGCCTTTTGTCCTCTACTAATGTTGATGGAGAAGGGGACCAAGAATATGCCCACAGTGGACTCAAGGATAGAGGAGAGATATTTGTACAATAATTCTAGGAAGCAATTTGACCCCTAGATGGATAAATAGATAAATATATATCTTATATATTTATAAATATACATCTAGAGAGGAACATACACATATACACACACATATATGGAGAGAGGAAAAAGTTTTAAAATATTTAAACCTTTTGAACCATTAATCTCATTGCTAAGAATCTATCCTAAGGAAATATGAAAGATACAATGAACATTTATTTATAATAATGTACATTCCAACACTATTTACAGTAGCCCAAATCTAAACATTCAAAATATCTTTCAATACATTGTTGTGTAATGAGTAATCCCTTAATGACGGATCACCACTATGCAGTTTTAAAAGCTTGAGTTTTCAATTAATTTTATCAAGAAAATTGTTCTGTCATGGTCACAAAGGGGAAAAAAAAGATATAGAAGTACATATCTATTACCAATTTTCTTTATGCATACCTGTGTATGTGTGTTTAAAAATGTGTATAAATGATAGTAGATAGTTGTGGATATGTGAACCCCAAGATCACATCCATATTAATAAGTGATGCTGCTGAAAAATGGCAGAATAATCTATTTTGTAGACTTTACTAAACCTACCTAACATTTCCAGTCACAAAGTTTTGCTTTTGTTAACTTATTGTGTAAAGCAGCAACTTTGAAAAGTAATGAGTTTATTTCCCTGAAAAAAAAAAAAAAGTATCATCCAGTGAAGTGCAAAAAAAAAAAAAAGTAAAATTTAACAGGGGGCTAAATTTCTTAGGAGAAGAAGTCTGTGAAATATGTGATTTGGAGCAGAAATGTGATTGTGGAAAATCTCAGGAACTTTAATTAAAAATTTGGTGTCTACTGATTATATGTCTGAAATAAACTGGAGTAAGAGCACCCAAATGCTAACAGTGGTGATATATGGGTAAGGAGACAGAGAATCTCTTTTTACTTCTCTGATTCTGAATTTTCTTTGAGCATGCACTGCCTTGAAAACAGGAAAAATATATAGTGGTAAAGGCATAAAAATTAAAGTCACACTCTACTGACCCATTCACACCTCCAGAGCTTCTCGAAGGAGACAAGGGAAAAGCAGACCATGCAATTAGGCTCACACCATGGTTTGGTTTTACTGTCTAGACTGTGCCATTAGAAAGCTTGGAAAAGATTTCATTTTCAATCAGAGAGAACTCAGCAAGTCATTTTCCCTCCCATTAAAAACTTTCCGCTCCTGCTACCACTTCCCCAGTGTCTCTCCAATCCCATACAACTTTCAATCCAACCCATCAGCAGTGACTCCAGCTGGCCAAGAATCTACTTCTGGAAACTGCTCATCTTCTCCAGCCCTCCCTAGCAGGGCTGTCTCACTGCATGGCTCTTTAATTGAACCAGCTCCCTGCACTTGGTATCTCTGTCTGCAGACCCTGATTATGCAGCACCTCATGAATAACCCGAGTCAGGATGTCCTCTCTGCAGTCTCCCAGCCAGGCCTGTGATATTACTTGATCCTTTCTCACAGCACGTCTGTAAAAGTTTGGAATTTGCAAGCAATAATCCACCAGCCAGGGTGAACTGAGGACATCCCTGACACCAGGATGGCTGTGCAGAACAGAAAAACACCCTCCCCATACAGATCAGAGAATACATCCCCGAAACGAAAAATGATGATGGGAAAATCATCCATAGATTTGTAGTAATTCTATTATGTGCCAGATACTAATTGCTATGACATCACTGAATAGAAAGGATTATGGCTAATTATCACAACAACAGAGTGGAATAGATACAATTAGGCCCCTGCTTTATTGGTTAGAAAATTGAGGTGCAAAGAGTTTAAATAGCTTTGCCAAAGTCATAGAACCAGGAATTAAAGCCAGGTCTCCTGACTGCATATGCATGTTTTGTTCCAGATAATAAATTTCTATAGGCAGAAAGCAAGGCCCTGAGTTAACGGAACGCAGAGTTGAACTTGATGAAAAGGAACCAAAGACTCTGAAGGAAGTACAGCCAATGGTCCCTTGTCCCAGATGCCAAAGAGATGTGGGGAAAGAGAAAAGGCCAGGAAAGTATGCTCAGTTGGGTGGGCAAATGCACCACTGGGCTAGGCATCACAGGAATGCTCCTTGTTTGTTTCAAAGCATTGAAGTGAGCTTAGGTGAATCCCCTTTCCTGGGTCCCAGTATTTGTCCCAGTATCCAGCTCAAACCTTACAAATGTACTCCTATTCAATTCTTACTTTTGCAAAATTTTAGCCTTTCCTATCTAGAAAACCCATAGGCTATTGTACATGTCAAATATATCCAGATTCTGACTCCTTTTCACTTTCTTATTACTTCTACCCTGATCCAAATCACCATCATATCCCTGGATTGTTATGATAGCTCCTCAATGGTATCTCACCATTTGTCCTTACTTGCCTAGAGTCCATTCTGACTAGAAACTAGTGTGGTCTTCAGAAAAATCCAATTCAGATGATTTAATTCCTTTGTAAGGGCTCTCCATTTCTATCAAAGTAAAAGACAAAGCTACTTAATGGTTTAGAAAGCCATATATCAGGGATTGACATTCTTCCTGTAAGGGCTATAAAGTATATAAATAACTGAGACGTTATGGGCCATGTGATGTCTATCCCAATGACTCACTCACCCATTGTAGTATGGATGTACCATAGACAGTATGTAAACAAGTAGATGTGGCTGTGTTCTAATACAATTTTACTTATAAAAGCAGGAAGTGGGCCTGATTTGGCCCATAGGTCATAGTTTGCTAATCTCTACCCTATAAGATCTAGCCCGTTTCCTCATTCCTTTTTCTGACCTCATTTCTTAGGACTCTTTCTCTTCCTTACTGCACTCCAACCACACAAGCCATTTTGTTGTCCCTCAAACACACCATGCAATTTCCCCTTCTCCTTACCCCCACAAACTTCTGTCTTCATAGAATACTCCAGATACCGAAGTATCTCCATAACTAACTCTCTCACTTCCTCCAAATTTGGACAATTCTTACCATCTCACATCTCAGGGAGCTTAATCTAGCTTTCTTCTGTACCATTACCTAGCCCCTTACCTTGCTCTGGTTTTCTTTTTCTCCATAATGTTTATAACTTTTTTTTTTAATATTTTATTTTTTATAAACATATATTTTTATCCCCAGGGGTACAGGTCTGTGAATCACCAGGTTTACACACTTCACAGCACTCATCAAAGCACATACCCTCCCCAATGTCCATAATCCCACCCCCTTCTCCCAAACCCCCTCCCCCCAGCAACCCTCAGTTTGTTTTGTGAGATTAAGAGTCACTTATGGTTTGTCTCCCTCCCAATCCCATCTTGTTTCATTTATTCTTCTCCTACCCACTTAAGCCCCCATGTTGCATCACCACTTCCTCATATCAGGGAGATCATATGATAGTTGTCTTTCTCTGCTTGACTTATTTCGCTAAGCATGATACGCTCTAGTTCCATCCATGTTGTCGCAAATGGCAAGATTTCATTTCTTTTGATGGCTGCATAGTATTCCATTGTGTATATATACCACATCTTCTTGATCCATTCATCTGTTGATGGACATCTAGGTTCTTTCCATAGTTTGGCTATTGTGGACATTGCTGCTATAAACATTCGGGTGCACGTGCCCCTTTGGATCACTACATTTGTATCTTTAGGGTAAATACCCAATAGTGCAATTGCTGGGTCATAGGGCAGTTCTATTTTCAACATTTTGAGGAACCTCCATGCTGTTTTCCAGAGTGGCTGCACCAGCTTGCATTCCCACCAACAGTGTAGGAGGGTTCCCCTTTCTCCGCATCCTCGCCAGCATCTGTCATTTCCTGACTTGTTGATTTTAGCCATTCTGACTGGTGTGAGGTGATATCTCATTGTGGTTTTGATTTGTATTTCCCTGATGCCAAGTGATATGGAGCACTTTTTCATGTGTCTGTTGGCCATCCATATGATACTCTCTATAACTTTTAAACAAACTATAATTTGTTTATCACATGTATTTTTCACTCTTTATCCACCTCTCCCAAAGGAATGGGGAGACTCTCCATATGGGCAGTGGGTTGATACGTATTATTCACTCACATAACCCAAGCGCCTAGAAGGACATTTGAGACATAAGAGATCCTCAGTACACATCTGTGGAATCAAGTTGAAGACAAATCTAAAGCTGCAGAAGTTATAGAAAGGTGTGGAATCACCTTGCTAGGATCAACTAACCTCCCCCTCAGCTTAACTGAACTGAATAGTAGGAATGCAAGTAGATTGCATTAGACCCATGAGTTGTCCTTTGAGAACAATGTGCCATTTTTCTTCCTCTCCCTGTGTTTACTGGATGAAAACTGAGTAAAGAATGTTCAAAGAAATTACTAGTAGAAATTGGGAAACGTACTTAAGTTACTGAAAAAAAGGCCTAACTTATCTCTGCTGCACCCTTTAAAAGTGACTTAGCAGATTCCATCAAGAAGTGAAGGTCCCAGAGAGAGGTGTATAATGGGGATTTGGGGAAGCAATATTCTTCTCCAGGACAAATTAACTTCCCACAGAGTGCTTTGCATAGGTCTGAGGCAGAACCATAGTCCGTTTCATCCTACACTGGAAGTATTTTTAAATACCCAAGCATAAATTACCTAACCTACCCTCATTTTGAAGATGAGGTAATTGAGATCTATAGCTTTGTAATCAGATACGGTATGCGTTATGGCTCCCATACATAGTGTCTATAACCATGCTCATGTCAATTTTTCCTAACATTAGTTTCCTCTTCTGAAAACTGAAAATTTTGCTACCAGGCCCATGGTTATATTGAAGATTAAACAAGATAAAGCACATCCCACAACATTGCTAGGGTAACTGTTATTAGCAATATATTAATATCAATATGCCATTAATATTATTATTTTCAAAAACTCTACAGACAGCTGATAGCACATCAAGGAAAGGTTTGAGAGAGCTAGACCCTTTACGTTAGGATGGCTACCCCTTCAATCCATGAAACATTGAGGAATATAATCTCTTTAGATCTCTTTAGTTTACATACTGTCTATGGTACATCCATACTACAATGGGAGAGTGAGTCGTTGGGATAGACATCACATGGCCCATAACGTCTCAGTTATTTATATACTTTATAGCCCTTACAGGAAGAATGTCAATCCCTGATATATGGCTTTCTAAACCATTAAGTAGCTTTGTCTTTTACCTTGATAGAAATGGAGAACCCTTACAAAGGAGTTAAATGATCTGAATTGGATTTTTCCAATGAATGAAAAATGTCACACTTTGTCCATGGCAAAGCAAGCTCAATTTGATGTCAAAGGCTAAATTCATTCTACCACATAGTTGAAACGCACCCCCCCCAAAATCACTTGCTAAATGAATTTGTTAATATGTTCTACATTTCTGATTCTGTATGACCAGCAGGCATATACAATAGAGTTTCATCTTCGTAGATCTGTGTTTAAGGAACCAGTCACTTGAATATTTGGTGGCTCATTTGAGGAAACCTGTTCTGAAGTCATGAGATTGTAGAATAGTCACCAACACCAGTCTTGCATGGATGGTATTCTATTAACATCTTGATATATATGTAATTAGTATAGTAAAACATCATTATATTCTTGTTCCCCTGCCAAAGTTCTGTTTTCTGTGCTTTCTTTCTTAGGGCAGTTGCTTTGTTAGAGAGAGAGATACAGAGCGCAAGCACAGGCAGACAGAGTGGCAGGCTAGAGGCAGAGGGAGAAGCAGGCTCCCTGCCAAGCAAGGAGCCCGATGTGGGACTCGATCCCAGGACGCTGGGATCATGACCCGAGCCGAAACAATTTTTAATAATTTATTTAATGATATCAATTGAGGTTTCTGTCTATTTTCATAAACTAGGTAGGATCAGAAATACATTAAATCACAGCATGATCAATGTCTAAGGGTTCATTTATTTTCCTTTCATTTTATACTGATGGAACTGAGAACAAAGCAAAGGGAAAGAGGAGGGACCCTCTGTCAGAATTAGAAATCTTGTCAACGCATCTCAAATAAGGCTGTCACTTTGGTTTTAGGAAAAGGAATTATTACTGGGCTGTGAAGGTTGATCTCAGTGGAGGTAAAATAGATTTTAAGTCGACAAATAAGATCTTCCAGAATAAACATGAGCCTGTTGTAGCCTGTTTACCTAACAACTTAACATCAAAAGCTCTAGTTAATGGAGAATAGTTCTACATCTCCCCAAGAAAGCCATTTGACCTTGGTCAGTTTCTTAAAGCTTCTGACTCTTAATCACTGTACCTATAATATGGAACTTACAATACCTATTTGATAAGATCATAGAGCCATTAAATAGAACCTATATAAAAGTGTCTAACAGTGCGACTGAAATGATAGGCATTTTTAGAAATGTTATGTCCTTAGCAAGAAGTGCAAAGAAACACATCCAACAGGTTTCCTGCTTTTACAAAGAGAGATTTAGGGCCTGGAAGAACAAAGCATCTTTTTACTAGTTCTCATTACAATGCAATATACTACTAAGCTTCACCAGCCAAAAAGTGAGGGTAATTACCTTTGCTCTGAGATACTCTTAGAATTAATAAGTGAAAATCAATATCAGATGTGAGTTGTATTGAAGAGTTGATGCAATATGTGCTAAATGTATTTCACTCATATTATTATTCATTCATTATTCTTCCAATAAGCATTTTTGAGATCCGGCTATGAGTCAGGTATCAAGATATCTGTTGGGTGAGCAAAATGGTTCTTGCACTCACGGAATCCCATGTAAAACATTAAATATTTTCATAAACAAGCACAAAATTTGGGCAAAACACTGTGTAAAGAAGAGTCGTATGCTTTGGGTGTGGAGAAGTTGGCCTCCTCGAGGGGCTGGGAAGGGCTTCCTAGGAGAATGATAGCTGAAGGGAAATCTAAAAGAGGATTGGATCATTGTCAAAGGGAAAAAAAGAGAGGATAACAAACACAAAGGTTCTAGATCAGGGAGCAGCAAGGCAGGCAGCAGAAACAGAAAGAATGCCAGTGCTCCCTGTGCTTACAGATCAAGAAGATGGCAGAAGATGAGGGTCAGAGGTAGACGTGACCTTAGAAGTCACAGGAAGGAGTGCTGGCTTTATCTTCTGAGTTATAAGATAGATATCTGAAAGTCTTTACCTGGGTAGCCAGGGAATGTGAGCAGATACAAGTTTTTAAACCATCACACAGTTGCAGCTGGATTTCTAGGGATGGATGGATGATAGTAAGCAACTTAAGCACTGTTGGTAATAGCATCTCATTAACTTGAACTAGTGGGGTGCTTTGTGCAGTACTGAGGAGGAAATTTTGACAGTATTTGGTGATGGATTATCTATGAGACTTAGAGACAGAAGGCAGTGTCAGGAAGACTCCTAGATTTTTGGATTTCTTAATTCAATAGATGGTTACATTTTGTAATGAAATAAAGAGCAGTAAAAGAGGTCCATGTTTATTCGGGAATAATGAAGTAGTTCATTTTGGACTGTATGATTGAGGCACATTTAACAAATGCAAAAAGAAATGTTGAGTAAACATTTAGATATGCAGGTCATGATTTGAGAAAGGGGCTCTGTACTTTGAAATACACATTAGTGAATTGCCCTAGTATAGGCACAAGTGGGGGATGGGCAGGATCTAAGTTTGCTAAGAGACAATATTGAGAAACAACTGGTGAAATAGAAGAAAAGAAACAAAGCAAAAAGGCAGA
The DNA here is from genome assembly GCF_011764305.1 of Mustela putorius furo. Taxonomy (NCBI): domain Eukaryota; kingdom Metazoa; phylum Chordata; class Mammalia; order Carnivora; family Mustelidae; genus Mustela; species Mustela putorius. The sequence goes on from NW_025421273.1 coordinate 20,909,394, forward strand.
GAAGAAATAGAAAAGGATGTATGCAATCCCTAAGAACACCTCAGAGGGTAAGAGCTTAGATTTTATATAAAAGGCACAGTCCACAAGGTCAAATGATGTTGTAAGTTTAGGTGAGAAGAAGACTTTAAAGCAGTACCATTTTATGTCCTGAAAGCAACTAATAACAGACCATATTTAGAGAGACAAGGACTGAAGCCAGCAGAGATTTTATTAGATCAATTTCTATATTAAACTCTACTTCCATCACATACACACATGAAATGACCACCCATTAATCAAACCATGTGGACAGTCTCTGGCAATACGGACCAAAAATCAATAATTCTGATAAAGATCGATCACAATTCTCCCTGGGACAATACAGGTATATTCTACTTTCGAAGTCAGCATTAGGCAACTTCATTTTACAAAAGACCTACATTAGTACCTGCTTTTGCTAACCAAAAGAAATTCAAAGAAGAATTTTTCTTTTCTGAAAAAAGGCACAAAACAAAAATAGTGTTCAGTGTTTGTTGTAGACTGAAATGAGCCCATAGAGAGTCAGTGTGCATCTCCACGGGTTAGAGAGAATGCCCCCTCCCCAGCTCCTTCCCCTGGAACACAGTATCTCTTCATCAAGCCGCTAGAGCTCTGAGGCTGTGTCTGTGAGCCTCTGAGCTTTCTTTCCATTTGTTGTGTGCATCCATTAGCAAGATGTGTCTGTCCTAAGGCATCAGGAAAGCCTACAAAAGGTGATTTTGGGAAGTCTGGGAACACTCCAAAAATGTCTTCAAATAAGTTAGTGGTAATTTCCTCTTTGCTTTATGCCATTTTAGCTTATGAAAGGTTTCACAAGAATGCTCTGGTTTTTTGGATGGAGAGAGGAACCTGTACTATATTTCTTTTATACTGAAATAATCATTGGGCCAAAAAAAGTGTTGAACAACAAAATGAATCACTGAAGAAAAGAGAAGAGGGCATATGTAGATCAGTGCCCATGGTCAGGGATGACATATCAATTCCATGCCAGAGAAGACCAGAGACTTGCTGGCCACCAACTGTCTCCTCAGTCACCAGCCAAGCTCAGCTCCCACTTTTGCCAGTAGACAAAAAGGCACTGAGACATTTTTACTCATTTCCCCCCCCACCAAAGTGGACTGACAAAACTGTTACCTTTCTTCTATTTGTTTTACCTGCCTTTTCTCAACTCTTAAATCCTATTTTTTTGTTTGTTTTTTCCCTAATGCTTACTAATAATCTCTTATTTCCTTGGCTCAACTTATAAAGCTCATTTGACCCTTATATGAGGCATTATCATTAGCAAAACTTCCTCAATATCAGCCCTCCTGGACTAAGCAGCTGATCTGCATCTGAATTCATATCTCCCAAATATCACTAATTATAATGGAAGTCTAGTCCCCAAGGTGGCTCCACATGAAATTTCTACATAATTAAAATCTGTACTCCTCTGACTTTGAGGCTCACAGGGTTATTACTGTGCACACATCTTCAGAAGCTGTGGTTAAAAGAGATGAAGGTGGGGAGCCTTGGTGGTTTTTCAGGTACTTTCTCTGTTTTGAGTATCAGAGAAAGCTGGACCCTGAAAGAAAACAGTAAGAAGAGCAGATAATAAAACATAGTGGAAAGAGATATGGATGAGATAAAAGGTGATGGCAAAACCAAATGCAAAATTAAATCCTATCTTGGATATAATAATTAACAGAACCGGCATTGCATTAATGTCAAATTATTGTAGAGCAGTAAAGATTGAAAATGATCTCCCAGATAAAACAAAAGAACAAAGGATGAAAATCATGGCAAAGAAAATTAGAAGTTTGGAGAGGAGAGAATAGAAACCTGACCAAAGAGAGAATATTAGTGGAACATTAGAAGCTGTCTTAAGATCAGTGAGAAATTAAAGTTCCCTTGGAGAAATAATACCTGAGAATAGAAAGCTAAGAGCTCATTACATTCTAAGGAAACACAATGAATAGACCACTTTCTGATCAGATTAAAGAATAATTTAAAAAACCAAGAAAAATTCCATAACCCTCCAGGGTAGATAAATGTAGGTTACTTCCAGAGAAATTAAATTGATGCCTCAGCCTTATCATCTCAACAGTAGAGAAGAGAAAACAGCAGAGCAACAGCTGGTGAATTTTTAGGGAAAATGGCCATGACCCAAGAATCCTTCATCTTAACAAGTAGTCTTTTATGAAGGAAGCACAAAAAATCAATCTTCTATAAGAAGATGACTCTCTGACCCATTCTTGAAAAAAAAATCATTTAAGTAGTACTTTCAACAACAAGTACAGGAAACAAAATTATGAAATGGTTGTTGTATAAAATGAAATTCACTTTTTTAAAGAAATCAGATATTTGCACATATATTTTCTGCCCCAAATGAGGCTTTTATAATAGAATGAAAATGGAAAAAAATCTATCATATTAGTAAAATTCACGAGTAGAATTGGAGTTATTAAATATCATGTTTAAAAGATCCTAATGACATGGGAAAATACATATGATGATATGTCAAGAAAATATGAATACACAGGACCTAAGCATAAGCAGTGTGATTTCGACTATAGAAACAAGGAAAAGCAGATAAGACAGACATGTACGTCTCTGATGCAGGCAAGACCAGGGTAGATGGAAAACAGAAGTAAGGAAGAGTTCCAATTGCAACATTGAACACTGCTGGTGGGAATGCAAAATGCTACAGCAATTATAGTACACAGCAGGGAGTTTCCTCAGAAATGAAAAAACAGAACTATGATATAATCCAGCAATCCCATTTCTGGATCTATATCCTACAGAACTGGACTCGGGATATCTCAATACTTTCTTCTTTGGGTGTTCAGTCTACTGCTTTAATTAATAGAGGAATATAGGAATTCTAGAATGAGAAAACACTGAAAACAGAGGAGGGGAAATTATGTAAGGAATAACAGAACATAGTTTACAAGGACTGAATGACATGGCATTTCACATTAAAAGAGGCCTCTAATCACTAAATGTAGTGAAGGAAAACAGCAAATGACTCTCATTTGAAGCAGCACTGTGATATGTACAAACACGAGGCTACAAAGATGCTAAATTTACCTAAAGAGAAACATGACTGACATCAGCTTTTGTTGAGCAAGAGTGAATACTTAAATGCCACAAAAAAAGCAATACTTCTCCAATTCTCTTGTGTTCTCTTATGAAGTCTACCGTATTTCAATGTATCTAATACACCATTAACTTTAGGAAGCTGTGTTATTTTATATACCTATAAAAAGTGTAAAAAGGGAACATGATAAAATTGTAAAATGTCATTGTTTTATAAGACACATCATGATTTTGGATATTAAAATGTGAAAAGAAGAAATTTAGAATGAGAACAATTCAATAGTTAAGTGTTGTCTCTGAAAACCCCTTAAACTGCTTTCCTAAAGCTCAGTATATAGTTTTGTATATTTATCCTGCAGGGTAGTTCTTATGTACTCTTTATGCACTCTCAAGTTTGAGAACCACAAAGCTAGAATACATAGAAGCAATAAAAATAGAAGTTTATAAGCAGATGTCTGGGCTTTAGTAATTTTTTAAGGATTTTATTTATTTGAGAGAGAGTGCGGGAATGTGCATGAGTCCAGAGTTGTGGGGGAGTGACAGAGGGAGAAGGAGAAGTAGACTGTCCACTGAACAGGGAGCCCTACATGATGTGGTCACTGGGATTAGACCTGGGCCACAGGAAGAGGCTTAACCAAATGAGCCACCCAGGTGCCGTGATGTCTAGGCTTTAAAATGATTTATCTTTTAGGGGCAGCTGAGTAGTTCCATCAATTAAGAATCTGCCTTGGCTCAAGTCATGATCCAGGGTCCTAGAATTGAGTCCCACATTGAGCACTTTGCTCATCAGGAAGCCTGCTTCTCCCTCTGCCTGCTGCTCCCCCTACTTGTGTACTTTCTCTTTCTGTCAAATATATAAATAAAATCTTTTAAAAATGACTTATCCTTTAATATAATTATGGAGAATAGATGAGGACTTCTGATATTCTTCTGCTTTCCTGCAGAGCATATCCCATTCTACTTTGAATATTAAGCACATTTAACCTTACTGATATTAATATATCTGTTGTTCAGAGAGTTAAGGAGATGAACCCTGGAAGGACAACGGATGTTGGCATCTGAAGTGAACATACAATACAATGTGGATTTGATGTGGCAGCTTACTACCCAAACTAACATTTACTTAGGCAGGTAGCAATGAGTGAGATACTTTTTCAGATATAAGAAGACTAAAATTTGACCTCCTTTAAACCATTTTTGCTAAAATGGTTTTACTAGAAAAAAGAGAGGTCCTAAAAGAACAGATGATACAATGATTTAATCAAGCAAAAACCAGAAGGTTATGTTTAAGACCAATAGTTTAAGAAAGAAAAATAAATAAATAGACCAAAGCAATAAATAGACCAAAGCAAGCTGCGAAGTGTAGTAAAATAAACATTGACCAAGAAAGGAAATAAGTCATAGTTTATTGACTCTGTGATACTTATGCAGCCATAATTATGGAAATTATCTATTGTTAACATTTAGAATCAACATATGAAAGAGGAAAGGAAGGTGGTTACAGATTAGGATATAGGTATTGCATTTTGACATTGAAAAAATAAAGATAATGGAAGTTGGAAGGCGGGAGCAAGGATAGGGTGGAAGAGAGGGGAGGGATGTTGGTAGTCTTATGCAAATGGTGAGTCCAGAGGCACATTTATATCTGGTAAATAAGAAAAAATTAAAGTGCATTTATAAATTGAGGGGGGAAAAAACATGGACAAAGTGATAATTGGGAGAAGAGGGTGAGAGAAGCAGAGGGGGTTAAAGGAGCTAGACACATCAAGCATGGCAGAAGAGAAACCAGGAGAGAGCAATATAAAGTCAGCAACTAGCTTTGCACGTCTGCAGGGTGGGCTTAGAAGTAAGGATGTGTAGGATAAGAACCGTTGCATTCCATTATAAGCCCTATTTTACATTTCTGTCTTCATTTTTAAACCATGAACCTATATTACCAGAGGAAATTAATTTTTTTTATGAAAGTCAACAAGTTGAGATCATTCAGGCTCCATGTTGAGAAGGTAGCTCTGCAGTAAGGGGCAATGTAGAAAGGTTTGAATGGCTATCTAGAGCTCCTTGTTGAAGATCAGGGAAGAGGGAGCACAGAATTGAGAACACCATCACTTTGGGGAAGGTACAGAGAGAAGCAAAAACAAGATGCAAAACAGGAAATGAGAGATTTGTGCCTTGAATCAAATGTATGAGGCTTTGAAGGTTCTTTAGTCTTGGAGCACTGGTTTTTTTGTTTGTTTGTTTTTTGTTTTTTGTTTTTCACTGTATTGTACACCTGACACTAATGTTACACTGTATATTAAGTAACTGGAATTTATTTATTTATTTCTTAGTTAACATATAGTGTATTATTTGTTTCAAGGGTACAGGTCTGTGATTCATCAGTCTTACAGTCTTATGCAGCCATAATTATGTCTTATACTGTATACAGTCTTACACAGTCTTACAGTCTTACAATTCACAGCACACCCCATAGCACATATCTTCCCCAATGTCCAACACTTAATCACCTCATCTCTCCTACCCGCATCCTCTCTGTTGTTTTTATAAAACGTCTCCATGGACCTGTTGTTCATGAGCACAAAAAGAGAAATTGTAGGATCATCCAGGGATCTCTAGGGAAAGAAGACCTCAAGGAACTCACTGATCAGGACTAGCTTTGTCCCATGTGAATCTCAGAGCTCCTGGTGATCCAACGGGCCCAGAGTCTGCTGATGGTGCAGACAGACCTTGGCTAGGTTCTGTAACCAGTCGACAGCATGGGCAGTATTCAATAGGTCACAGTTGTGAATAAGTGCTTTGGTGACATGGTGACATGGTGCTTTGGTAAAGACAATTTCTCCTACAGTTTCTATTGACATACCTCCTGTGGTTCTGTCCATAGCAACTACTTCTTCAATAGCCCTTTAGTTCCTCTGATCCTTGGAGAAGAATAAGGTGACCAATTTTCCCAGTTTTCTCAGGATTCTCACAGGGTTTTAGCAATGAAAGTCCTGGGTCCAGGAAAATGCCTTGGTTTCAGGAAAATGAGGAAGGTTGGCACATGTAAGAAGAATTCCAGGTAACTCAATATGTAAAGATTAATGCCAGAGGGTGAAAATTTCTATCATAGAAAGTACTTTTTGTTCCTTGTAATTTTATCTGATCCTGATAAGCCTGTGCAGCAGCCATGACATGGTTTATGTTCATCTCCATCTTATATAAGGATCAGTGGGGCCAAAGAGATTGATCATCTGGGAATAACCACAGTTAGAATTTAGTTGGCATAGCATTTTACTGAATGCTTCTTGATCCATATCCCACACACTGTCCTATATATAAAGTTGTAGTGTTGAAATCAGTTCTCTAGTAATAATGGTAATAATAGCGTTTAATTATCTCATCCTCTCATCAATAGATGCCATTATTAGCCTCATGTTTAAAAGATAAGGAAATCAAGATTCAGAAAAATTAAGAATCTCCTTTGGAAACACACAATGAATGGATCATAGTAAGCACTGGAACCCATATACTACCAATATTATGCCCTGACTACCTGATCAAAGAAAACATGTGGTCCTCTTTATCTTCAAGAATCCTTAGTCTAATTCTTCTATTTTTCCACTTGTGTCCCTCACTAGATCTTTTCATGGGTTCTCTGTACCTGCTGAGCTGAACTGCTTTCTGATTCTACAATATGTGTGTTCCTCCTGACCGAGGCCTTTGTCTTGATCTTTCTCATGTCTAGGATGGACTCATCCAGACACTCAATGTAGGACATGCCAGCTACATTCAGATGTGCGCTTACCAGGCAATATTGCCACCTGTTAGCCTGGGAATCTTTAACAAGTTTCCCAAACTTTTCTGAGACTTCCTTTCCTCATCTGTAGATTGGAGACAATTGAGAATCATGCAAAAGAGTTTAGGATTAGTAAGCATGTCTCATCAATCATCTAACACTACACATGGCTCCCAATCTAGTCACTCCACTCCCAGGCAGAGGGTAAAAGCAGAGAAGACTGCACAGTTCTAACTATTGTATACACTGGGAATAGCTGACTATTTTGAAGGAAATTATGCATTCTATGCACAGACCTGTATTTGTTTATAGATGTGTGTTTGGTAACAATTAAGCATGCTGTTTGACTGGGAGTTCTGTTTCCTAGACAGCTATCCATGGAGAACTATGAATCTTTGTGTATGGTTATGAATGGCATTTTGTAGAGTCCAGCACTATATACAGTGCATTTGAGAACATCTGAGCATTGTGCAGAGTCACACATTACATAGACATCAGTGCATTTGCTAGGTATCCATGTATTTGGGGAAGACTTGTCCATTTTGAACCCACCTGGTGGGATGAGCCCTTATTATCACTCTGGTTTTAAGTCCATCTTTAATGCCCTCTTGGTTCCTGGTTTGTCTTCTAAACTCAGATGGTTTCTTTTTCAGTCTAAGGTTGAAGCCATGGTATTTAAGTTTGAGCAGAAAAATCCTCAATAATTATTTTATGAATGATTTGTAATTCTGTCTACACCATATTTATAAGTGCAAGCATGTATGTGTGTAAATTTTTTCCAGAAACATAAAAAATTAAAGTGTGAAAAGATCTTATTTTCAAAGTCTTGAAATGAACCAGGTACTGGAGTCCATTATCTTCATTAATCCTCATAGTTTACCTGTGAGATTCATGCCAGCCACATTTTAAAAATGAGGAATCTGAGTCTACCCTAAATTGAATAATTTACAAAGATCCCAAATAAGCACACAGGAGCAATGAATTGACCTCAATATTAATAGACTAGTAGGTTGTCAACGTAGAAAATGAAAAGACTTTCTAGACCATCTACTAAACACAATTACAGAGTTTAACAACATTGCTGGAAACAATGCCCTTATATGCCAAATTAACCAATTAGGAAAACAATGCCATTTTCTATAGCAATACAATTTGCAAAGTATCTAATATTAATCTAATATAACATGTGCAAATTTTGTAGAAAATATGAAAAATTATTGATATAAATTTTATTATTTTTATTTTTGTAAGATTTCATTTATTTATTTGTTTGTTTGTTTGTTTGTTTAAGAGAGAGAGGTCAAGAGCAGGGAAGGGGTTGAAGGAAAGGGAGAAGGAGACCCTTTGCTGAGCAGGGTGGCTGCTGAGGAGGCTTCATCCCAGGATCCCTGAGATCAGGACCTGAGCCAAAGACAGACACTTACCCACAGAGCTGCCCAGATGCCCCTGATATACATTTTCAAGATTAGTTTGTTCTTGAACATCTAAACCAATACCCATACTTTTCAATACACATTGCAGTTTAAGAGAGAAAATGGGAGACAGAAACAGAGACAGAGAGAGGGAGAGACAGAGGCTGAGAGTAAAGTAGAAACATGGTCCCTGTGTGATCACACAACACTAATAATCAGGTCAACACTTCTGCCCTAAGGCCAGAAGAGTGAGAATGGAGTTCAGGACACATGCATGTAATGTGCATAGCTGGGGCTACTTAGATGGAAAATGTCCTCTTCAGAACCCATGGGGCAAGTAGAAATCAAGTAAATTATTCTTAAAAATGAAGCTAGCTAACTTTACACCAGGACTGAGCACTGCCCCATGTCTCCTCCACAGCCAAAGCTCTTGCCACTTAATTGGCACATGGGGCAGACCGAGGTCCCCAGAGTCCCCCAGACCAATAGTCAAAGAGAAGATCTCTAGAGCTGCACCCCACTTTCAAAGCAGGTGATCCTCTTGGGGAAGTCAGTTCATTTCTTGTATATACCATGGAAACCATGGTAAGAGGTAAGCTGAGACTATGGAGAGAGTATCTAAGCAGTGGAGTTCTGTGATTGTTCCCTCCTTAGCACCAAACAAGACGGTCCTCTGCACCATGTGGCTCTGTGAATGGCTCTTCCAGCTCTGCTTACCTGAGGCTACACTCCTATCTTGGTCCACATAGAAAATCTCTTCCATTTTCTTTTTCTTTCTTTCTTTTTTTTAATATTTTTTTCTTTATTTGACACAGAGAGAGAGAGAGCACAAGTACGCAGAGTGGCAGGCAGAGGGAGAGGGAGAAGCAGGCTCTCTAATTAGTAGGGAGCTGGAGGCAGGGCTCAATCCCAGGACCCTGGGATCATGACGTGAGCTGAAGGCAGCTGATTAACTGACTGTGTCACCCAGGTGCCCGGAAAGGGTCTTCCATTTTGCAGAGAGAACATGCACACAGGACATCTCAAGGGTGAGTGGATGATGTCTTCTGAGGTTTGTAGGATTGCCACATGACCCCTCTGTGTTCAGGAGCGTATCAGTTGAAGGTATTCAAAACAGGCTGTTTGGGAAATCCAGCTGCCAGCAGGCCTTCAGGAAAGCCCTGGGCTCTGCAGAACTGGCTACAATATCCTGCTCTGGCCACACTGACATATTCTTCTCAAGAATTCTAGTCATGAACAATTTGAATATCCTAATATCCAAAAGGAAATGCATGGGCCCTGTGAATCATGGAAGGTTCTAGACACAGAAAGCCCTGTTTACCTCCTGGCTTTGCCCTCAATGGTAGGGTGACCAAGGGAAGCTGCCTAATTCTTATAGCTTCAGTTTCTTCAATTTTCAAAAGTAAATCATTGGATTTATTTCAAACTATTGTCAAGGAGGTAAGATATTGTGTATAAAAGGATTTCGTTATATATCTTTACTCCGATATTTATAGTATTTGCTCAGTTTTTAGGTTTTCAGTCCTGGATCCTTCAGCATGCCATTTTACCCCACTGACCCTCAGTTTACTCAACTGAATAAATGGGATTAATGTCATCTTTCTCATAATAGTGGATGTAAAAATAAATTCAAATCATGTCATATATAGGACTGAAAAATGAACATTGTTGCTATCAGCATTGGATTATAGATTTATTCTTAATATCCCTCCTTGAGAACTAAGTCATCTTCCTGACCCATGCAAATCAGTCAAGTAAAAGCAAATTGCCCCTCCCTGGCCCCTGCCCATTCAAATTTTGAGGAAAAAAGAGATTGAAACTGGCCTGGAAATTCTTTAACAAACTTTTAGAAGCCTGATGTTTCCCAATTTTCTTAGATTAAATATAGCAAGGTCAGCTTTTAAAAAATTAAAACTTCCTGTGCCTTCTTCATAATGGAGATGCTATAATGAAATCTTAACAAATTACTTTTTAATTGGCAAACCAATAAATTAGTGGAAATGTATTATTTCTATATTACTGGATGGCTCTGTTGGATCTGGAAATGAATCACCTTGTAGGACATTGGTTTGACTTTTCTTATTGACATTCTTCTTTTTCACAAATTTATAGAGATAGAAACACTAAGGATGAGGAAAAATATAAAGTCATGTGTGAATCCTAGAATAATGATTCACCTTTGGATCAGATAAGGAAATCCCTGAGCTTTAATTCAACCTAGGATTGAAGCATTTCAGAAATGGTTTTCAATATCCAAATATATATGTATATATATATATATTATAAGACCTGATGGTATTTTGGTCATAACTAAGCCTCAAAGGGCCAATCAAGGATTACAGATAGTATTTGTATGTGCCTGGGTTATGAAGTACTATGGCATGATTATGTCATATTCATTCTGAATATTTGTGTAGTACTTTATGTCTTATGAGTCACACTCCCATTTATCATCTAATTTGATCCTTCCAACAACCCTAAGGGGTTGACAAGGAAAATATTGCCATTCTCATTTTACAGATAAGGAGAGCAAGGAACAGATAATTTTCATGACTTGTTCAAGTATATACAGCCTGGAAAGTGGCATAGTTGAGATTGAAGTTAGGTTCCATCTGACTCCAAAGTCCAAGGAGAAAACTTTGACCAAGTTCTTCTATTTTTCAGAGAAAACATGTTCAGAGGAACTTACAGCATGAGGTAACTGCATGAGATATTTTAAAACAGAATTCAGTATTCCAAAGAGAATATGATAATATTGATCTTAAAGACCCAACATGAATGAAGCCATGCCCAAATCATCCAAGTACCAGTATATAATATTAGGGAAGAACTAACACTTTGGTTCAAGAACATTTGAAGAACAAAATGATTGGGGATCGAAGTAACACATAGTCATGAAAGCATAGGCTTTGCAAGACGAATGACTCAGAATTCACTGCACATGCTTTCTGCACATTACTTAACTCTTCTGTAGTAAAATGAGAATACTGATTTCTACCTCATCTGTAAGATGAGGAAACTGATTTCTATCTCATAGTGTTGCTGGGAGGATCATATGAGTTAATATGGGCATGCACTTAGAGTTTGGATCATCCACATGAAGTAAGCCTGATAAAAGGACTCTTCTTCTCAGTGTATTCAGTGACAGGGAGCAGTGGCATCTGCTTACATACAACTGAAAGAACTGTAGATTGCAGAGTCTAAGACACCTAACTAGAAATACGGGCAGTTCAGATGGAAAGGTCAGTTAGTGCTATGTGGTGGAGATCTTGGTATCAGGCCATGAATTGGGCTCTACTCTGCAGATAGTGGCAAGCTACTGAAGGTTTTGGAATGGGGATGATATTCTCCAAGCTATGTTTCAAGAACAACCATTAGGTAGCCTCCTTTGGAGGGAGAAGAACCCATTGAAAATTCATTAAGGGATTTCACCCTATTTAAAAAAAAAAAAGAAAAGAAAACAAAAACAAAAACAAAAAACTATGGGGTACCTGGGTGGCTCAGTGAGTTAAAGCCTCTGCCTTTGGCTCAGGTCATGACTTCAGGGTCCTGGAATCAAGCATTAGGCTCTCCGCTCAGCGGGGAACCTGCTTCCCACTCTCTGCCTACTTTTGATCTCTGTCAAATAAATGAATAAAATCTTAAAAATAAAAAAGAAAAAGAAACTACAAGCCCCAGGTGAATTCATTTGTTCCCCAACCCCCGCAACAGCAAACTAAGACTTAATTACAGTATTAACCTATCCCAAGAAGGTGACCTTTTAAAAGTCAATCTGAAATGTCCTGAGCGTCATTAGTGAGGTCATCTGCATGTTATAAACTCTGCCCTTGACTTTCCTCAAAAAGATGACCTGGTCTCAAACAAATCTTTCATTTCTTTTGTTAATAATGTCCTTGCCCCACCCTCTAGTCTATAAAAACCTTTTATTTCCAACAACACCTCATAGCATCTCTCTACTTGCTGGATGAGATGTTGCCTGGCTCATGATTCACTTAAAGTCAATCAGATCTTCAAAACTGGTTATTTTTTTTTTCTTAATACACTCTTAATACACACTTTTCTTAATACACTTAAAACACTCTGAGGAAGTATAATTAATACACTCCTATAATTAATACCCTCCTTCTCTGAGGAAGAGAAGGAGAAGTCAACCATATAGACTTAGATTTATTACTTACAGGGACAACTAGGGATCATGGACCACTCAGGGTTGGACACACATCAAAGCTGTACTCACTTTTAGAATTTTATTTTTTTTTAAACAGTTGTTTGCTTAGTGTTCAGCCCTTCCCACCAAGGGCTATACACAATCGGGAACTTCACATAAGTTTGTGGTTGTTTTTAGATATTGACTTTTAATACTTACTCTTGTTCTTTGTGTCTATCTGCAGGTGATTAAAATCCTGTCTGGTTTCTCTGGGACTTCACACATCAATATCTTATCAGCACAGCTCTCTCCGAGCATCACTGGCTCTTTCACAGAGTTGGTCTTCCTTTTGTGTCTGAAAGGCATTCATAAGGGACTCTACCTTCCTCATCCCTGCTTGCTCTGTCTTTGATTCCCCAGTCCAGCATGCCCAGATTCTTTTTTTTTTTTTTTTTTTTTTTAACTCTCTTAGCTCAAGACCCGTTTATTTGCTCCCTGTTTGGCTCTCTTGCTATTCCAGGATTTCTTTTCACTCCTCTGTATTCATGCTGACCTTTTTTTTTCTTTTCTTTTCTTTTTCTTTTCTTTTTCCTTGCATAGTTATTGCTTGTTCAAATTCATTACCTCTGGGTATAGAGTCATTTATCCACTATGCATCTTTTCTTCCCTGTTGAAGTTCACTCAATGTTACCTTTATTTCTCCCTGATTCAGCTCTGCTCCAGTCTGACTTTCCATTATTATTCTTATCAGCAGTCTGTTATTTATAGAGTGAAGAAATAAGATAAGCTCCTTCTAATATAGATGGGACACAAGCAATGTAGCTGGGAATAAGAAATGTAAAAAGGAAGACTGAGCTACAAAACACAGAGCTCCAGGGGCATTCTGATTGCCTCATGAAAAGCGGTTTGTGGAGACGATCTGGGGTAGAAAAGTGGGACTACGCAAGCATAGCTCTCTTCATGGCAAGGGGGAGAGGAAATGATAATTGTAGATCATCTGCTCAGTGCTGAGTCCCCTGTGGAATCTCATGAATACATCCTCTCATTTATTCTTTCCTTAAGACTGTGCAGTGAGATTAGCTGGACTTTATAGACAAGAGAGTGAGATGGGAAGGGGTTGAGTTATTTCCCATCTGGAGCAGAGTCTGCACACAAGCCCAAAGACTGTAAAGATGCAAAACATGCAGCTATTTGGCTATTTCTCAAAAGGGTTAAAAGCTTACGTCCATGAATCCCATATACTTAGATCTGGGAGTTTGTCATAAAGAAATATTCTGAGATTCAGACAAATATTTAGGGAAAAACTGTTCATGCTGTTTGTAACGGGAAAAAGGCTATCACAGCCACATGTCTGGAGCAATGGAAAAGTAAATAATGGCATATCCATACAGAGAAGTCCTATGAAGAACTTCAAATGACATTTCAATGCTGGTACTAAAAATTGGAAAATCCTTATGCAAAAGTATTGAAAGTATAAAAATTAGACATACATATGTATTTGCAATTAAAAAGTTAAAAACTTACAAATGAAATGTTAATATTTTTCATCTCAAATTTCCTTCCTTAGGCTATAATAAATAATATATCTTCCCTTATTTTAAAGAAATACAAACTTATCCCAGGAACTTGGAAAATACATCAAAGTAAAAATGGTGGATGAAAATGACAGCTCTAACCTTGCCTTATTTAATTTTCTTTAATCTTCATAACATAAGATAGACAAATGATTATATGTATCACTTTCCGATTTTCTGATTCTCAGTTTGCATATTTTGGGAAACAAATTCAAGGAAAGAAGAGAGAAAAATGTGTCATAATTTTAATATGTAGAGATGACCTCATTAAACTTTCACAGTGTTCCTAATAATTGTTCATTGAGTCGTTTTCCATGGCAGAAATCTGGCTCCCTATACTGATGGTTTAGCAAGAGGAAAAAAAAAAAATCAACACAGGATTAACAATAAAAGACTGGTACTCTGAAGATCTTTGTGCTTACCTCTAAGTTGTTCTATTATTACAATTGCCCAGCATATCATCTATCTCATGTACTGGACTATGTAAATATTATACATATTTTGCTCACAGGTGTAGACTTAAAGTCTAGAGAAATACCTGGCATTTAGTAGGCAACCAAAGCATACAGCAAAACAGTGAATGACATGGGAGGATTTGTTCCTGTATGGATTATTTATCTTCAGGTTTTTTTGTGACTCAATTAATCAAATGTGTTCCATAGTTACAGGAAATTATTTTCCCATTTCCTTGATAATGAAAATGAACATATGTAACACAATGCTACCTGTTTTAGTGAGAGAGAAAAGCAAAAATAAAACATGGTCTGGGAGATGGCTGGGTGGCTCAGTCTTTAAGTGTCTGCCTTTGGCTGGGGTCATGGTCCCAGGGTCCTGGGATCAAGCCCTGTGCTGGGCTCCCTCTGAATGGGAAGCCTGCTTCTCCCTCTCCCACTCTCCCTGCTTGTGTTCACTCTCTCACTGTGTCTCTCTCTGTCAAATAAATTAATACAATCTTAAAAAAATAAATAAAACATGGTATGTTGGACAATTTTTTTGGCAATTTTTCTGTCTCCCAAACAGTTGGCCAAAATAGAAAAGATGGTATCAATAATTTTTTAAATGATATGAAGCACATCAAGAGTAAATCTTGTTTATTTTTTTTTATTTTTTTTTCTTGTTTATTAAGGAATACAGTCATTAATATTGTTGAAAGACAAAAGCAAAAAGGATCAAGGTTTTCCCCAAGGGAGGAACACTCTGCATAATATATGACCTTGATTATTGTAGAATTTGGGGTATATATGAAGGGTAGGTCCACAAGTTTTTATAGATTTTATTTATTTATTTGACAGAGAGAGAGAGATCACAAGTAGGCAGAGAGGCAGGCAGAGAGAGAGGGGGAAGCGGCTCCCTGCTGAGCAGAGAACCTGATGCGGGGCTCGATCCCAGGACCCTGGGATCATGACCTGAGCTGAAGTCAGATACTTAACCCACTGAGCCATCCAGGCACCACCACAAGTTTTTTAAAACCACAACTTTTCCATTATGGTGTTTTTTTTTTTCTTTCCAGCTTTATTGAGGTATAATTGGAAAATAAATTATAAAATACTTAAATTGTACAATGTGATAATTTGATTTGTGTATGTATTTTGAAAGAATCCCCCTTTCATAAAGTTTATTAACATATCCATCACCTGAAATATTTACCTACTTTTTTGTGTGTGGTGAGAACATTTAAGTTACAGTTTCTTAGCAAATTTCAGTGTATAATACAGTGTTATTGACTAGTCTCCATGTTCTGCATTAGATCCTCAGAACTTATACATCTTTTTAAAAAAGATTTTATTTTAACAAATTGAGTCACCCAGACACCACAGAACTTATTTCTCTTATAACTGTACCCCTTCACCAACATCTTCTCATTTCTCCCACCCCTCAGATTCTGGTGACCACTTTCTACTCTCTATTTCTATTTTATTTTTACTTTCTCATATTACACATGTAAGTGATACCATGCAATATTTGTCTTTCCTGTCTGGCTTATTTCACCTGGTATGATGTCCTTCAAGATTATCCATGTTGTCACAAATAACAGGATTTCTTTCCTTTTTTTTTTTTCATTTTATTTCATTTTCTTAATTTTTTATTAGGTTCAGTTAGCCACTGTATAGTGCATCATTAGATTTTGAGGTGGTCTTCAATGATCCATCAGTCATGTGTAATACCCAGTGCATAACACATGCCCCCCTTAATACCTGTTATCCTCTCCTCCACCACCTCCTTTCTGAGACCCTTAGTTTGTCTCCCAGGGTCCAAATGTTTGGGAGGATTGGAGAAAGAAGAACCATCTGATGCTGTTGGTGAGAATGCAAGCCGGAACAGCCTCTCTGGAAAATAGTATGGAGGTTCCCCAAGATGTTAGAAATAGAGCTACCCTACAATCCAGCAATTACACTAATAGGTATTTACCCCAAAGATACAGATCTAGTAAAAAGAAGGGTCACGTGCACCCCAATGTTCATAGCAGCAATGTCCACAATAGCCAAACTGTGCAAAGAGCCAAGATGCTCTTCAACAGATGAATGGATAAAGAAGATGTGGTCCATATATACAATGGAATATTACTCAGCCATCAGAAAGGATGAATACTCACCATTTACATCAACATGGCTGGAACTGGAGGGGATTATGCTAAGTGAAAAAAGTCAAGCAGAGAAAGACAATTATCATATGGTTTCACTCATATGTGGAACATAAGCAATAACACAGAGGAAGGGAAGGAAATCTGAAGGGGGAAAAGTCAGAGAGAGAGAAATGAACTATGAGAGAGTAGGGATCCTGGGATTTCCTTTTTTAAGGCTGAGAAATATTCTACTGTGATGTGTGTGTGTACACACACACACACACGTATATAGAGAAATATATGTTATAAATATATAAGCACACAAATATATATTTATATACACATTTCTATATATATATACATTTCAATAAATATATACATGTGTGAATGAAATATATATTATAAATATATATAAACATACAAATATATTTCTATATATACACATTTCTTTATAAAGTCATACACCAATGGACACTTAGGTTGTGTCTCTATCATTATGCTGGTTTTTTTAATATTTTTTTTTATTTTTTAAGACTTTATTTATTTATTTGACAGAGAGATCACAAGTAGGCAAGTGGCATGCAGAGAGAGAGAGAGAAGCAGGTTCCCCACCAAGCAGAAAGCCTGACACAGGGCTCTATCCCAGGACCCTGAGATCATGACCCAAGCCGAAGGCAGAGACTTAACCCACTGAGCCATCCAGGCACCCCACATTTTGCCGTTTCTTTTTTTTTTTTAAGATTTTATTTATTTATTTGACAGAGAGAGATCACAAGTAGGGAGAGAGGCAGGCATATAGAGAGAGAGAGGAGGAAGCAAGCTCCCTGCTGAGCAGAGAGACCTATGCGGGACTCGATCCCAGGACCCTGAGATCATGACCTGAGCCGAAGGCAGCGGCTTAACCCACTGAGCCACCCAGGCGCCCCATTTTGCTGTTTCTAATTTTGATTTGTCTCTCCACCAATTTAGGCAAATCATTAAATTACTTTTAAAGTAATTTTTACCATGTATTTTTCAGTCTTTGTGCAATAATGTTTTCATGTTATTTGAAAATTTATCTATTGTTTTCCAATATGAATGATGTCTTGGCTGATACAACATTCTTTGGAAATCTTATATTTTCTCCAAAATTTTGAAGGCTTATTCCTTTTTCCCCAACATATAATTATGTAGAAAAGTCTAAAAATATTCAATTCTTTCTAACATTGGCTATTGCTTCTTGAGGAGTTGTAGGGTTTTGTTTTTGTTTTTTTGTTTGTTTGTTTTTGCTTTAACCATATAGATCTAGTAGTCCCCAGGATATGGCTGGTGTGTGTCCTTTTATTTGTTTGTTTGGTTTCTTTTTAAGATTTTATTTATTTATCAGATAGAGATCACAAGTAGGCAGAGAGGCAGACAGAGAGAGAGGGGGAAGCAGGCTCGCCGCTGAGCAGAGAACCCATGTGGGGCTCAATCCCAGGACCCTGGGATTATGACCTGAGCCGAAGGTAGAGGCTTTAACCCACTGAGCCACCCAGGCACCCCTTTGATTTGTTTTATATTAACATTTTCAAGCTCTACATTTAGGGTCCTTTAACCTAAGGATCTTGAAAGGAAATGCATCATTGATTTTTCTTCTTTTTGTTGATCTTGTTTTTTTCCCAAAAGAGTATTTATAACTTTTAGGTTGATTTCCATCATTTATTTTCCATATTTGGAATTTTTTCTGTGTCTTACTTTACATGGAAATAAAATATTTCATATCCCAACCATCACCCTTTAATTCCACGGTATTGTTTTTTTCATCTCTTATGACTTGTTCTTATTTCAGAGGATGTATTCTGGTAGAAATCTGCTACACTGAATTCCAAAACTAATTAATCAACTGAAAATAGAAAAATAGTTCCCTTCATAATTAATTTTCAGAGATTATTCACAAATCTGGATGAAAATATTTTCTATTTTATCACAATTGTCCAAATTTTTTGAAGAATTTATTTTACTCATTTTTGAAAGAGTGATATCCATCCAGGCGCAGCATTTGCTAAAATAAATCATGGGCCTCCTGCCCTCAGTTCTAACCACTTCTGGATGGGTGCTAATCACATTCTCTTCTCAGATCAAGAACAAGTTATCTTATTACTTAGTCTTATAAATAGCATCTAAAGGATTTTCACCCAGAAAATCTTCTTGGATGAAATGTAACTATTTCCTTCCCTCCTACTCCTTTTTTTAAATGGAATTTACTACTGCCAGAAACATACAAATCTTATCCCAATTTCTAGATGCATAGTTTCTGCCTTTTATTTTCTGAATAGGGAGATGCCAATTGGGAAACATGGTGAGAAACCACAAAACAGTGACAATAAACCAGTTTCCTGATTGTTACAAAACAAACCACACCTCTGATAGGTCTTTTTTAGCTCTTTTAAGGAAGCTGTTACATAGCAACATTTTTTTCCTGTCTGATTTATGAATAAGTGGAAATTTGACATCAAATCCAAGCATACCAAGGTTAAAACTCAGTTTTTTATAATAGAATTGGAGGAGAATTTGTACTTGGGCTTGCAGCCGAGTGGGCTTGCTACTATTTTACCCTAAATTTGACACACCTATCCAGTTCCCTGAGGAGAGGACAAACTTAAGGCTTCATCTGTTGGTGCCACCTCCATAAGACCTAAAGCAGATTAATAAAAGGAGAGAGCTTGTTCTTCCGATGTGGAGGACTAAATAAGGGGAACTTAGAGTATAACATTCTGAAGATAATTTCTCCTAGAAACAGAAGGACAACAGGATAAATGCTCCCACCTGAACATGGAGACATTTTGCAACTGGTACCACAGAAGTAGATGGAACATGATTTGCACACTTTAATTCAGTTCAACAGGTTAAATAGTGGATGAAATTTTCTCTCAGATTCCAAGATAGTGTTGGTAAGTTTCTAAAACAGCATGTCATCTTTCTCCTCTGCCTAGGATAATTTATTATAATTTAGGAAGTTTATTGACAGGGAAACTAGCCTAGCTCTATTTTTTTTTTCTTTCATACCTCTTATTTTCCCAGATTTTCTACAAGAAGCATATTGACTGGAATCAGAAAATAATAACAATTAACAAACAAGTAATACATAAATACAGCTTTTACTCTTAAGTTCAATAAGTTCCCCTGTATACAGTATGCTATTTTTAAATGTATTTCTACTTAGGCTGTCATAACAGAGCACTACATCCTGGGTGGCTTAAACAATAGACATTTATTTTCTCACATTTCAGGAGGTTAGAAATCCATATCCAGGTGCTAGTGAATTTGATTTCTGGTGAGAGCTATTTTCCTTGTTGTAATAAGCCACCTTCTTGCTGTGTTCTCTCCTGGCATCTCCTGTGTGCTCACGTAGAGGCAGAGAGATCTCTAGCATCTATCCTTTTTCTTGCAAGAACACCAGTCCTTAGGTTCACTAGGGCTGTGCCTTTATGATCTCATTTAACCTTAGTTATCTTCCTAAAGGCCCTACTTTCTTTTTTTTTTTTTTTTGTATGTCAGTATATAAGTCTTTTATTTTTTTTATTTTTTATTTATTTTTTTTAATATATTTTTTTATTTTTTATAAACATATATTTTTATCCCCAGGGGTACAGGTCTGTGAATCACCAGGTTTACACACTTCACAGCACCCACCAAAGCACATACCCTCCCCAATGTCCATAATCCCACCCCCTTCTCCCAAACCCCCTCCCCCCAGCAACCCTCAGTTTGTTTTGTGAGATTAAGAGTCACTTATGGTTTGTCTCCCTCCCAATCCCATCTTGTTTCATTTATTCTTCTCCTACCCACTTAAGCCCCCATGTTGCATCACCACTTCCTCATATCAGGGAGATCATATGATAGTTGTCTTTCTCTGCTTGACTTATTTCGCTAAGCATGATACGCTCTAGTTCCATCCATGTTGTCGCAAATGGCAAGATTTCATTTCTTTTGATGGCTGCATAGTATTCCATTGTGTATATATACCACATCTTCTTGATCCATTCATCTGTTGATGGACATCTAGGTTCTTTCCATAGTTTGGCTATTGTGGACATTGCTGCTATAAACATTCGAGTACACGTGCCCCTTTGGATCACAACGTTTGTATCTTTAGGGTAAATACCCAATAGTGCAATTGCTGGGTCATAGGGCAGTTCTATTTTCAACATTTTGAGGAACCTCCATGCTGTTTTCCAGAGTGGCTGCACCAGCTTGCATTCCCACCAACAGTGTAGGAGGGTTCCCCTTTCTCCGCATCCTAGCCAGCATCTGTCATTGCCTGACTTGTTGATTTTAGCCATTCTGACTGGTGTGAGGTGATATCACAGTGTGGTTTTGATTTGTATTTCCCTGATGCCGAGTGATATGGAGCACTTTTTCATGTGTCTGTTGGCCATCTGGATGTCTTCTTTGCAGAAATGTCTGTTCATGTCCTCTGCCCATTTCTTGATTGGATTATTTGTTCTTTGGGTGTTGAGTTTGCTAAGTTCTTTATAGATTCTGGACACTAGTCCTTTATCTGATATGTCGTTTGCAAATATCTTCTCCCATTCTGTCAGTTGTCTTTTGATTTTGTTAACTGTTTCCTTTGCTGTGCAGATGCTGAAAAAGCATTTGACAAAGTACAGCATCCCTTCCTGATCAAAACTCTTAAAAGTGTAGGGATAGAGGGCACATACCTCAATATCATCAAAGCCATCTAGGAAAAACCCACCGCAAATATCATTCTCATTGGAGAAAAACTGAAAGCTTTTCCGCTAAGGTCAGGAACACGGCAGGGATGTCCATTATCACCACTGCTATTCAACATAGTACTAGAGGTCCTAGCCTCAGCAATCAGACAACAAAAGGAAATTAAAGGCATCCAAATCGGCAAAGAAGGCCCTACTTTCAATTACAGTCATACTGTGGATTAGGACTTAATGTATGAATTTTGGGGGGAAGCAATAAAGTCCGTAACATCGCAATACTAATTTATTTTGAGATCACTATGAAAAGAAAGCTTTCCAAGTAAGCATTCTGCCCAGTCTTCTGTAAGCAAACCTAAATTTCCCCCAACATTATCCAAATTATTTTTTTCTTAAATTTATACATTCTATGACCAAAAAACAAATTCTTGAAAGTGTTAGATACAGGGGTGCCTGGGTGGCTCTGTTGGTTGAGCGTCAGACTCTTGGCTTTGGCTCATGTCATGATCTCAGGGTTGTGAGATCAAGCCCTGCATCAGGCTACACACAGTGTGGAGTCTTCTTCAGAATCTTTTCTCCCTCTCCCTCAACCTTGTCACCTCTTGCTCTCTCTCTCTAAGTAAATCTTTAAAAAAAAAAAAAAGAAATGAAAAAGAAAAAGAGCTAAATACATTATAGAAGTCCTATGTCTTTTGCCATCTCCTCTCTTTAGAATAAAAGTAGTGATAGGTAGTTTATCCCACAAATATTGATGGCCATTCATTATTAAGTATTTTAATAACTGTCAATAAAGTTTGACAATTTTTTTCCTAAATATTTCTGGATATAAGATTCATTAACACTTCAGTAAAAGCCAAAGCTATCAATACAGAGATAATCTTGAATAGTTGGGGGGGGGGACAACTATAAAATTAAGCATTTAAAAACTATAGAAGCCATGGGGCACCTGGGTTGCTCAGTGGGTTAAGCCACTGCCTTCTGCTCACGTCATGATCTCGGGGTCTTGGAATCGAGTCCTGCATCGGGCTCTCTGCTCAGCAGGGAGCCTGCTTCCTCCTCTCTGCCTGCCTCTCTGTCTGCTTGTGATCTCTCTCTGTCAAATAAATAAATAAATAAATAATTTAATTTAATTAAAAAAAAGAAAAGAAAACTATAGAAGTCATTGAACAAAACAGAATTTGAAAAGTGTTGTGATATTTTAAACAAAATTTATGGGTATTGTCTTGGAGTTCAACAGCTATGAACCCCATGCCTTTTAATAAAAGAGACCCTTGCAAACCTTTGGACAAGATAGGGACAGATAAAGAAAATTCTTTTCCCAACTTAACATAACTGCTGAGCATTTCTTAAAGAGAAAAGATTCAGATAAGAGAGAGAAAGAGATTCAGATATGTTGAAATTGAAAGATAAGAGTATAGCGAATAAATATGAGAGCATGACATGAGAAAGGACAAGTAAATAAAGAAGCAAGTTTGGCAGAGATTGAGCCAGAATAAAGTGTATGAAGGGAACCAAAAAGAACAACATCATGAGTGCCAGAGAAAGAAATAATGGCAAAAGGATCTTGTCAAACTGGGAAATCACTGGCTTAGACAACCAGCAAAGCATGAGAATTCTTGTAAGAAAGAGTTTATGTACCCTGGATGGTAATGAATCCGCATCTAGAAGTTAAGAAAGAAATGCACGAGATAACTGAGGTCATAAATTTAAATTGCCTTGTAAGAAGTTTGTTAATGAAGGAAAGGAGGAGGGAGACGTATAACCTAACTGTAAACTGACAGAAAGCATCCCTCCTGAGTATGTTGAAGCTTAGATCTCTCATCGAACAGCCCCTTATATTTATGCATTTGTATTTTTCGGATAAAATTTGTTGGTATTTTCTTTTTTTTAAATATTTTATTTATTTATTTGACAGAGATCACAAGTAGGCAGAGAGGCAGGCAGAGACAGAGGGAGGGAAGTAGGCTCCCCTCTGAGCAGAGAGCCTGATGCGGGGCTCCATTCCAGGACACTGGGATCATGACCTGAGCTGAAGGCAGAGGCTTTAACCCACTGAGCCACCCAGGAGCCCCAATTTGTTGGTATCTTATTTGAGAAAAATTTTGAGAGTAACAAGGAGAAAGACCTGCACCCATTCAAGATAATGAGAAATTGATGCTGTATTTGTACACACCATGATTCAACAGATATGGTGCACATCATTGTAATTCATGGCCAGGAATCTGCCAAAGCCATGAAAGACATTTCTTAACAGAGATGAGCCCTTTCTTAATTTTTATCAATCATTTTAAATTTTACTCCCAATGTTTTCTGTCAAGGTCCAACACGGAAAGTTGGTCTCATGTATAACATAACATGACTTTTCTTAATCTCTCTTTTGAGTCAAGTTATTCTGAGCCATGGGGACTAATCTTGTTTTATCTCCATTATCTGTTTGGGATGAGCAAAGTAAATGAGTTTCATTTGACAGAGAGTAGGAATATAAGACACAAACAGAACCACACTGAAGAGGGATATTAGCCATTTTGTTGATCTTTCTATTTTTTAAATGAATTGTTGTGGATGTAGCATAGTGTTAGAACTGCAGTGTGCACTTGAACTTGAGCTATTGTTTGGTGTAAGCACATACACTGTAACAGATGTTTTCCATGCATTTATTGTTGAATTCAATACTTCCAATACCAATTGTCTCCCATTTGACTGGTGAAGTTTAAGTAAAATATCCAAGCATTCAAAGGTAGTGAGTAGAACAATTAGGATTGAAGCTGAATTTGTTCCGAATGAAAGCCTTCTCATTACATCTTGTTATTTCTCCCCCCAAAGAAGAAATGCCTTTTAAAGGTTCATGGATCATTTAAGGACAATTTTTGTTGCTGTGTTAATAAACTTTCCTGAATACCTTTATGAGGAACTATGAGGGTTTTTTTTTTTTAAATAGGAATTTTTATTATAATTGAACACATGCCTTGAAGCTACTGGGAAATACTTTGTCAGTTCTCTAGGAACTGCTGAGGTTCTGTTTTGAAGTAAGTATAATACTATTCTTCTTTATTTGTTTAATTTTGTGATTGCCAGTGTCTAAAATGACATATATTAAGAAATTGAAAATCCTCAGCAACTTATAGCTATGCCAATATGTTCTTACCATTCTATTGAACAGTGGACCTTTTCACGATGGCTTCCACATGTTGGCAATCTTGTTGAGACTGTGTACCTGGTTGGTGAAGAAAAAATAATCCCTCCACAAAACGTTCCTACTATAACTTTTGTTCTGAGTCTGCAGTCTGCTCACAATGTTCAAGCAGGTTTCTTTCTCTGATCACCCTAGTAGAAATTCCTGGAGTTAGCCATAACACCACCTGCGTTGGGTCCCAACTCCAGCCCCTCACCCCCATCTACTTCATAATACCCAGGAGAATACATGATGTGTGTACTGTGTGGACTTGATATTGAAGTGAACTGAAACAATGTAATGTTAAATAAGACAGGTATGTACACAGACAATACAAGAATTCCTCAGCAAGTAAGTCACACTAAACTTAACCTCTGACCCACTTACTAGAAACACTATTCATTTTACATTTAGGCTTACAATTTCCTGCTTTCATATCTGTTTTATTTATTTTATTTATCCCTTCTTTTTATTTATACTTTTCTCCCCATTTCCCCCTTTCTTTCATTTTTCTTTTCTTTCCTTCTTTTCTTACCACTTTTCATTTCATCCTTCAATAATGTAAAATTTCTTACCTTATACTGAACACTTATTTTATTAATTTTATGTCATTCCCATTCCCTTTGAAATATGAGCTTTGATGATGAGGATACCTTGCTCCAACATTTAAGTAGCTTACTCAAGTTTACACAGCTCATACGTGACAGGGTCATTTAAACCCTGAATCAAAGTCATATTTCCACAGATATGAAAGAACATGAAAGTGTTTTCTTTCCCCCTAAAATTGGCTGAATGGTGATCTCTGCCAGTGTAGGCTCTCTGAGTTTCTTTATAGCTTCAGGCTATTCTTTCTCTATTTTCCTATTTAGTTGAGTAACACTGCTAGGCCACAAAGACTGAAAATTTCCCTCTGGCTCATTAGGTATGAAGAATAAAAACAGATCATGGATGTTTTTCCCTCTTGGCACAAATACATCAATACAAACATGTTTCCATAGAAATGCCAAGGACCCACATAAAATAATCATAAGGAATATTGTTTTGTCTTTGCTTTATTATTCCTTTTGTATGAAATGGCCAGTGAATGGAATTCTGCATCCAGTTGGCAGATATTCTGACCTTAAAATTCATCCCCAAGACTGAAATGGAGCTATGGCTTTATGACTAATTAATTCAATAGATACTTATTATGTGCCAAATGATTCTCTCTTTTCTATTCATTTTCACTAACATTGTCTAGAAGAAGATTAAGTCTTGCCAAATAATATGGAAATGTATATATAAAAATGGTAATCCCACAAAACTTCAAGTACTTCAATAGTTTTATAAGCCTCTAAATATTTGTTTTAAATAATGCTTTGTTTAAAATTCCTAGAGTGATTTGTATTTTTCTGTTCAAACTCTGACTGATTGAATGTATGGTGCCAGAAATATGGTGCCTAAGAAAATATATCTCTTTGAGGTTGTGTCTTAGTAGATGGAAAGGATATGGATGTTTTGGAGCTGGAAAGATGGTGAACATACTTCATTGTGACAAACTAACTTGTTCTAAGGGATGAACTCATAACACAGAATAATAGTGACGTGTGTTTATAGTTATTGACCTTGTAAAGTATTTAAAAGTGAAATTAATTTGGGAAAGGATCAGCTGATTTGTGAGTAAAAATAAAAAAGAATAGTCTAGAAATTTAAGACCTTGTGTTGGGGGGGAAAATGCCAACTGCTAGACTTAAAACAGCAGGGAACAAAGATAAAAAGGCTTTGAACAACAAAGACCAAGTAGAATCCTGTGTTCCAAAAGGTCAGATGAAGGGTGTAGTCTTTTCACTAGATGTTGATAGTTTTACGTTACCATTTAGTTTAGAGGGAGAAAGAGGTGAGGGGCAGGAAGCTGTGGGTGAAGAAGCGGAAGAGTCAAAGTAAGTTTAAAAAACTATACTTAGGAGAAGATATGTGCTTCTCAGTCCATGGAACCAACTAAAAGTCTCCCCCACCCACTTTTTTATTGACCATGTGGATTCCAAATCCATGTGGATTACAAAGGAAGAGAACAATAAACTTGTATGAAGTTAACCCACTGACATTTGGCATTTTTTCATTAAATAAGTTAGACTACCAAACTAAACAATAGGAGCAAAGCATTTTTATTGTTATTTTCTGTAAAGATAATTTCTGGAGTTAGTTTTATGATATTTAAATGACAATATTATGCATACACACCAGTCCATTCCATTCCTGAACTCAAGCAAAAATGAAAAGAAAACTAACACATGCTTCTAAGGTCATGGATACATCAATACGTCAAATGAATAAATCAAGCAAGGTCATGATATACTCATTTTCTAGACCTATATATACATTTTCCAAGGGGAAAGTAATATATATGTTGGCTAATCATATCACGCAATTGAAAATGTGTGAAGATTATTACCTTTGGCAACAAATAGACTCAAACTTAAAGCCTGATTCCAAAACATACTTGTTGTCTGACCTTGGCAAATTTAGTTAACCTCTTTCTCCTTTTTGTCATCTTGTAAATGTGCATAATATTTAGAATGTAGAACAGTTATGAGAACATAATGCCATGGAAAATAAGAAGCCCACTTTATTCTTGTCCCTTAGTAGGTGGTCAATACCTGCTAGATCTGTTCCTTTCCCTCCTTTATCTTTACGTACCATAAAACGTGAAACTGATAATGGATGGCATCAATTAGGTAGGACTTCTTCAGGACATTACTAATAGGAGTCATATACCAAAACAGTAGGTCTTTGAGGTTTGCAACTATTTGCTGAAGCTGTCCCTACTTTATTTTTTAAGACAGTGACTTCAGAGCTTTCTAACATAACAAAGATTGTATTTACTTTGAAATTCATGTAGCACTTTGATTGTAAAAGCAAGCTGACAAAATTGTGCATTTGGAATAATTACATCTTTACAAAATCCTCCAAAGTCCTTTGTGTCCATGTGTTTCTAACTAGAAAATAAAAGTTCTGTGAACCCTCAGTAGCATGTTTATCTGTGTGTGTGTGTGTGTGTGTGTGTGTGTGTGTATCTGCTTGCAAATTATTCAGGGCATTGAATAAGAGCTGAAAATAAGTTTGCAGCATAACAACTTTGGGATTTAATGAACATTTGCCTCTCACTCTCCCTATGCATACTGTGCTCACTCAACCTTTATTCTTCTTGTACTGAGGACTCTTTTTTCCCTCCCCTTGTCCCCCTCTTTTCTCACAGTTTCCTACCCATTTTTCAGACTAGGTTTGTTTTTCTCCTTCTACAAGCCTCCTATTATGATTTCTACCTTTATTAACTGCATTTGGTCCTGCTGCAGCGTGACACACAACTGGCCTCTACGTGTGTAGTTTGGATCCTGATGGTTCACATCCATGGCAGAAAATCCTGACCCTATAGGGGATGTTGATACGGAGAGGGACAAGTCAAAATGAAAACCACAGGAGAAAGGTGAACTGCAATACCGTGGAAGGAAGCTACACACATCAATTCTGAAGGTTCAAGGTGTGAGTTTGAAGTTGGAGTCAAAAGCGAAGAAATGAATATAGAAAGATACAGAAATTCTTTTGTAATGTTGGAGGGGGAAAAACTGATTGGACAAACTTCCTTAGACTGTCCTATAGAGACTCTGTTCTCTTTGTATTTGTAAGACTCTACTGTGTCTATTCATAGATTAATTAGGATGTCAGCCTACATGGTCTGAAGAATTATATGTTGGTGCCTGAAGAACAATGTTCTAGGTCCTGCTTCACAATTTATTAGCTGTGTTATCTTATTCATGCTACTGAACGGTTTCTAAGCCTCAGCTTAATAAGAGTACAGGAGGTCAAGTAATGCTCATCTCATGGAAGGTCAGGAAATTCAGTGAGATAATGAATTAGGAAATGTTTGCAAACTCAAAAGTGCAAAAAAAAAAAAAAAACAGAGAATACCATCTGTAATATAAAATTGAACACCAATAGAATGTTATTTATTAACTCTGCTATAGACATGAAATGCTAATTTTTCAACCTATAATAAATAAAGCTTTTCAATGAGAAGATTTCATATAGTGTGTTCCTAAGTCATGCTTTAAAGTATAGGTCCAAGTGTACATTAAATATTCAACACATCTGATGTTCAACAAATGATTATTTCTCTCTCTGCTCAAATTTACTAAACTCTTGGTGCTTTTATATCTCTTAAAAGAAGCAGAAACCTTCATAAATAGACATTTCTCAAAACAATGCTAACTTAACAAGGTAAATGATGTGATTTATGGATCATTTATTAATTTATTACCTGAAATGAAACCCTGGCCTTGTCACTGGCAAAAATTTAGAATAAGTTGCCTACCTCCTCTATGGCTCAGTTTCATCATCTGTAGAATGGGGATCAGAGTAGGTTGCTCAAAGGGTGTTCAATAAATCGAATGACTTAAGCTACATAAAAAGGAAACCCAGAGCTTTTCGTAGCACAAAATCAGTGATGAATACATGCTGTCTTCTGTCTTTTGCAGGGTCGGTCCTTCCTGCAAGGATGTGCACATGGGTGCCCTCACCATCCAGTTTTTGATGTGCTGTATCTTTCTGTGACCATCTCAGATTTTAAGGATTATAGATATAGAGGAGGTATTTCACAGTGCGTAGCTGAAGAGGAAAGTTTTTTTTTTTTTTTAAGTTAATATATTTTATAAGAACAATAGCCCTGGTTTTTTCCCTGCTTGATAATTCTTTCACCACCAGACTGCCTACAGATGAAAGGGCTTTCTCTATTTCATAGCAAGAAGAAGGCTGTTTGATGTCATTTTTGAAAAGTTTTAAAGAAGAAGATGGAAGGAAATCTAGAAATAAAATAACAGAAGCTGGCTCTTAGGAACTTCAGAGTAGAACAATGCTGTATTTCTGTTCACAGGAAACTTCACCACTCAAATGCATTCACTTTTCATAAAGCACCTCCTCAGTTTCAGCCCAAACACTGAAAACTGAGCCTATTAAATCAGAACAAAAACACTTTTGAAAACATCTTTGGAAAAATACAATTTTGGCACAAAGAGATGAGAATCAAGAGGGATGAAAAAATCAAAATGGAATTTAGTCTGAGAGAGGCAAGCTCTCAGGTGGCTAGTGATTTGTGAAACTTGCAAAGCAGTAATCAAAGGGGGAAGACTACACCCATCAGCACCCATTGTTATGGAGTGGCCCTGATTCACTCTCTCAAACATTTAAATAAAGAGGCAAGCAATTATAGGGGCCATGGATCCTATTTTATAGACATGGGAGGACATGGGCTTGACTATCATTAAGGTATTTATGGAAGTCCTTCTTCATTCCTTGCAACTTTTTCAAGTCCTCCCCCTTCTTTGTGGTCTTTTTGCAAGTCTTGGTGCATCTGTAAAGCATTTCCTGACCACTCTGCCTGACACGTTACCTCCCTCTTCCAGTCTGAAAAGGGCTCCTCCTGTTAAGGTTGGACTATTGGTGAATCTTGGAACACTACATCAAAAACTACTGATCTACTGCCTGGTGACTAACATAACATAATAATAATTTTTAAAAAGTTAGAATATTGGCTCTGGAAGCCACACTGCCTGGAGTGAGTCTTACTTCTGGCACTCACTACATATATATTCTTGGGCAAGTTATTTAAATTTGCTGTGAGTCTTTTTTATCATCTATAAAAGTAGGTTATTGTTAGCATAAATACTACCTAATTTATAAGGGTTAAATGAGTTAAGAGCTCCAACACACTTCAAAGAGTGCTGGAAATGTGGTTCGTATTCTGTACAAGCTAGCTATTTTTGATTAACATGACCATTGCCCATCATTAATTTGAAACTGGAAGCTGAGAGATCTTTCAAAATGCAAATATGTTTTAGCCACCGTGTGCTACAATGCCTTCAGTGATTCTACTCACCTTCAGAAGAAAGCCCAGACCTCTTCGCATGATGTGGTGTGAAGAATAACACACACTTTACTGCAAAGATATGTACACCATCACACTGGAGCCTGTAAATATGTTATCTCACATGGCAAGAGGGGGTCTGCAGATGTGATCACAGGAATAGACCCTGAGATTGTTCTGGATTATCCAATCCCAGCAAGCTTGTCCTTGAAAGTGAACATTTTCCACCTAAGGTTAGAGAGAGAGAGAGACTCTGACAGTGGAAGAGAGGTCGGAGAGGAGCAACACTGAGGGCTGCAAGGGTAAAGGAAATGGGACTGTGAACCCAGAAGTACAGGTTGCATCTAGAAGGTAGAGAAGGTAAGAAACAGATTCTCCCATACAGTTTCCAGAAAGGCATGCCGCCCTGTGGACATCTTGCATTTGTTCTGTGAACCTCCCAACAATCTTCTGGTCTAAAGAATTGTAAGATAAATTTTTGTGTTGTTTTAAACCACTACATTTGTAATAATTTATTATGGCTGACATAGGAAACAAGTACACATGGCATGCAAAACCTTCTGGCTTGGCTTTTGCTTTCCTCTATCCCTACCTTCAGGTCATGAAGACTAATGTGGGTTGGAGGGTTCAAGGCCAGCGACCAACTTTCTATGGGTAGGGGCAAGATTCCTGTGTGTATACTGATATTTTTCCAAGAAAGAAACAAAGTAATTATCAGGAGAATGGGTAGATGTTTGAAGGGTAGAGTAAGAGGAAATGAAGGAAAAGTGAAGGCAAGTGGACAGTATGATAGACAGAATTCTAAGAAGTCTATCCATATCTCCAACCCATGGAATGAATGCCCTGTACAATACCTGTTGGGCTGGCAGGAAGGGGGCTACCAAAGATGGCGAAAGTTCCCGCCACAAGACCTGAGCTCGGACAGGAGAACAAAGGCCCAAGCAGGAATCTGAGACCCCCGCCCCGGGCTCCTGTGGACCAATGGGATCCCGATGAGCAGGCGGGATATCCAAATAAGGGAAACTTCCAAAAGACCCCTGAGCTTCCTCCGAGACCCCTTAAAAGCCCCCTCCTCCCTGCCTTGGGCGCGACTTCCGCCACTCTGCTTTCCAGAGTGGTGGAACCTCGCCCGAGGGTGCCCACCTCCTCCCGGCGCAACTTTCCTGGCTCCCCTTCTCCTGAGCCCTGAAACTTCGCCGGAGAGTGTTTTTAATAAATCTTGCCTTGCACCCACTTTGCCTGGTCTTGTGTTTATCTCGCCGGAAAAAACTTTACATTTGGTGCCGAAACCCGGGAAGGAGATCGAGCCCCCACACAGTGGGGAGGCTCTCTCCTTTCCCTGGCCGAACCGGACCTGCCTTTCCGAACGCCACTTCCGAAGCTGTGGTGAGTTTCCCTGATTCCGCGCCTCCTTCCGGAAAGCCCTGCCCTAATCGCGGCCGCGTCAGGGTGGACCCCGCTGGTCACCAGGTGACCTCCGTGACTCCGAGAGGCTGGGAGACGTCCTAACCTCTACGGCAGTCGACACAGTTTTTCCGCAACCCAGTGGTGGACGAGGGGACGCCTTCCTCCAGCCCTCGGGTTGCCCGGCAACGAATCCTGGGGACCTCCCAATCCAAATTCGACCCTAAAACATCCCGGGGGTGTTTTAGGCCTGCTGGCCAATCTTAAAACCCTGGAACTGGACCAGGACCTGCAAAAACGACGTTACTGTACTGTCGCTTGGCCACAATACCGATTAGACAATCAGTCCCAATGGCCTTCGGAAGGCATGTTTAACTATCAGATTTTCATGGACCTAAATAACCTCGGCAGGCACCAAGGCAGATGGGCCAAGGTCCCTTATGTCCAGCTTTCTGGACTCTGCACTCTCGCCCCTTCCTCTGCTCTCACTGCTCCACCTCACAGGTCCTCTTGGCCCGCTCCCCTCCCCCTACCCTGCCACCCACTGCTCCCAAAGACTCGGACCTCTCCTCCCCATCTCCTCTCTCTGAACCCCCGGAGAGCTTCACCCATCCACTGACAAGAGGGCCTCTGGTTCCTTCTCCTCCTCCTCTTTACCGCGATCCTTCACCCCAAGGTCCCTTAAATTCAGGATTTCTGAACCGGCGCTCTCGTCTACCCCTCCTTCTCCCCCTCCCCACTCCTATCCAAACTCCTGACAAATTTATCCGCAGTAAACGAGAAACTCCAATCAAAGTTTACTGAAGGTCAAATAGGCTCTTGTTATTTGTTAAAATCTGCTAGCAAAGAGATGGCTAGAACTGCTGGTTACTTGTGTCTCAGAGTTTTAATGGGTCATTCTTAAGGTAGCATTCAAAGTCTTTGGTAACCTTTAACAGAATGGGATAAAATACCCGAGCGCTGGTCGCCAGAACTAGGTTTACGCTTTTGAAATCTGTTGGTAAACACCTTTTGTGCTTAATTGAATTCTGTTGTAACAGCCGCAGGGCTACTGTTTGAGCTAGATGCTTTCGTAAAGAATGGAAGGGGAGACTGATCACCTCCCATTAGCCAGGGATACCCAAAGGGGAGGGTGTCCAATCTGTTTGAATCTGAAGAGTGCCTGACTGCGTGAATGTGTCTGTGTGGCTCCAGCAGCACTAGGGCTCGAAAGCCCCCCGCTGAGTTAGTCTGCCCCCCAAGGGAGGTTGCTGGAGTTGAGGAAGTTTGAGTTCATGCGCCCTTCTCTCTACAGGACCTTTCCCAAATTGAGAAACGTTTGGGCTCCTTTTCGGCCAGTTCTGATAACTACATTAAAGAATTCCAGTATCTGGCCCAAGCCTATGACCTCACCTGGCATGATTTACATGTGGTCCAGACCACCACCCTCACCATAGAGGAGAGGGAACGCATCCAGGCTGCTGCCCAGGAGCACGCGGATCAGGTCCAGCTCACTGATGCTGGAGCCCGGGCGGTCCCAGCTGTAGAACCAGGTTGGGATTATCAGGATGGCCAAGATGGCCACTGGCGCCGCGACCGCATGGTCCAGTGTCTCATAGCCAGCATGCGGGCAGCCTCTAATAAGGCCGTTAATTATGACAAGATTAGGGAGATTGTCCAGGCCCCTAAGACAACCCCACCGTTTCTTAACCAGGTGACCGAACCTTTAACCCAGTACACTCGCTTGGACCCTGCCTCTCCTGCGGGGGCCACGGTACTGGCTACTCATTTTATCTCTCAATCGGCACCGGATATACAGAGAAAGTTAAAGAAGGCTGAGGAGGACCCTCAGACCCCCATTTCTGACTTGGTGAAAATGGCATTTAAGGTTTTTAATTCCCGTGAGGAGGTGGCTGAGCTTAAACGACAAGCCATATTCCAGCAAAAGGTTCAGTTGCAGACCCAAGCCTTGGTAGCAGCCCTGCGGCTGGCCGGCTCCAGGAGCCAGCAGAGAGGGGAAACCAATCGCACCCCGTCGGGGGGCCTGTTTCAAATGCAGGGCTGAGGGACATTGGGCTCGCCAGTGCCCCAATCCAAAGCCGCCAACTCGGCCTTGCCCTCAATGCCATTTGATGGGCCACTGGAAATCCGACTGCCCTAACCTCGGGGTATCTTCGGCGCCTCAACGTGGGGGACCCCCCGAGATAGTAAGTCTGGCCTTTCAACTGCTTGGATTGGAGGACGACTGACGAAGCCCAGACTCAGCCACCCATCTCACCCAGGCCGAGCCCAGGGTTATGCTCCAGGTAGCGGGTAAGTCCATTTCTTTTGCTGGACACGGGGGCTACCTACTCTGTTCTGCCTTCCTACTCGGGACTTACTCGAACCTCACCAATTACTGTTATGGGGATCGATGGGACCTCCTCCAATCCTAGGGTGACCCTTCCCCTTACCTGTAGCCTGGATGGGTTTCCCTTCCCCCACTCGTTCCTATGATTCCTTCCTGCCTGGTCCCTCTACTGGGTAGGGACATTCTCCAGAAACTGAGGGCAACTATCTGTCTCTCACCTTCTTCTACTCCCTCCACCTCAACCCGTCTCATCCTACACCACTCCACTCCCTCGACCCCCACTCCAGATGACCTACCTACTGTAGACCCTCAGGTGTGGGACACCTCGGAACCCATCATTGCTTCCCACCTTACCCCGGTTAAAGTACAGCTTAAGGATAACTCTAAGTTTCCCTCAAGCTCAGTTCCCTATTTCTTTAGCCCACCGCCAGGGCCTAAAACTATCATAGAATGGCTTTAACGTCAGGGACTCCTGATCCCCATCATTTCCCCCTGTAACACCCCATCCTCCCAGTACGCAAGCCCTCAGGGGCTTATCGACTGGTACAAGACCTTAGGCTTATCAACGAGGTCGTGGTCCCCCTCCACCCAGTCGTTCCTAACCCTACTGTCTTGCATTCCCCCAAACACCTCTCACTTTACTGTACTGGAGCTAAAGGACGCCTTTTTCACCATCCCCTTTGCACCCTGATTCCTATTTTCTTTTTGCCTTCACCTGGGAGGATCCTGACACGCACGCTTCTGGACAACTAACTTGGACTGTTCTACCCCAGGGGTTCAGGGACAGCCCTCACATTTTCGGCCAGGCCTACAGACTTAACAGCAGTGCGTCCTTAAGGCCAGTACTCTACTACATATGTGGATGACCTCCTCCTCTGTAGCCCCTTCCTCTCGGTCTCCCAAGACGACACCTCCACCCTACTTAACTTTCTGGGGGCCAAGGGATATCAAGTACCCCCCTCTAAGGCCCTCAACATGACCTTAGGGCAGCCCATCACGGTCTACTCTCCCCACCTACTCACGGACCTCCTTAGCCACCGATCTATGGTCCATCTGACTCCTCGTCTCCAGCTATTCCATCTGCTATTCCTAGAGAACCCGCATCTCTCTCTCTCTACCTCTCCCTGCTTAAACCCTGCAACTTTACTGCCTATACCCTTGCCAGATAAGGGGTGGATCTACATCCAGGACAGGATTGCCCTGCCAGGCAATCTGGTGCACACCTTGATTACTGACATCCACCAATCCCTCCATAGTGGCCCATAGGCTCTCCACTAATTTCTTCAGCCATTGTTCTATCATCCTTCCTTATCTAAGGTAATCGAAGTTGTCCACAGGGCTTGCAAAACCTGTTCTGCTGTGAATTCACAAGGAGGAATCTGCAGACCAGGGCCTAACCAACAGCTCCGAGGTCATCAGCCGGGGGAAGACTGACACCTGGACTTCACTCCCATGCCTCGCCATAAAATACATTCACAGGCTGGATCGAAGCATACCTCATGGCCCGGGAAACAGCGGACATAGTGGCTACAATACTCATCGAGCGCATCATCCCGAGGTTCGGATTGCCCCGGACCCTCCAGTCGGACAACGGACCTGCCTTCATCTCCAGTGTAACCCAACAGGTAGCTGAGAGCCTCAACCTGGAAACTTCACATCCCATACCACCCACAGTCATCGGTAAGGTAGAAAAGGCCAACAGGCTGCTCAAAGCCCAACTCACCAAATCTACCCTAGAAACCCATCTTTCCTGGCCTACACTTTTGCCTATGGCTCTCACCAGACTCCTGGCTACGCCCCCCGCAGGTCTTCAGGCTTAAGCCCATTTGAATTACTATACGGCAGGCCCTTTCTTAGAAATCACAGCCCTCCAGCCATTTCCCCGCCTCTTTTATCCTATCTACCTTACCTCACTCCTTGCCGTAGGGATACCCCTCCCTATTGACTGGCCACTCCCCAACTTCAGGGCCACAAATAATACGGTCCATATGGGCCCCATCGGGGGAAACATACATATTATTAATGTGTCCTCCCTTACCACCGCAGCTGCCATATCACTAATTCCTCCCTCCTGTACTGTACTCCCTCAGGAATATTTCTCTTGTGCCCTCAGGGATCTATCGCTGCCTGACCACTAATGACTCCCTGGGCTGTATATTCATTCTACTATCTCCTACCACCATCTACTCTGAATCCCAGCTGCTGTCCATCCTATTTCCCCAACACCATGGAGGAAGGGCTGCCCACCTCCCATTCATAACAGGGGCAGGAATAGCCACAGGGGTGGCAACTGGAACAGCGGGGATAGGAACCTCCATAGACTTTTCTTACAAACTCTCCCAAGCCCTGAATGATGACACGGAACGGGTTGCTGACTCCCTCACAGCCCTACAGATGCAAGTCACCAGCCTGGCAGCCTTAGCTCTACAGAATCGACGGGCCTTAGACCTTCTGACCACCGAAAAAGGGGGGACCTGCCTATTATTAAATGAAGAATGTTGTTACTTTGTTAACCAATCATATAGTTACCTCCAGGATCAAAGAACTCAGGGATCGGATCCAAGCACAGTGGCGAGACACATCCTCCTGGGGCCTGGACCCCTACAACTGGGTAACCTGGCTGCTCCCTCTGGCGGGACCTGTAAGCATAATCCTCCTCCTAATCTCAGTTGCTCCCTGTCTTTTCCGGTACTTGCAGGGTCGCCTACAAGAACTTGCCTGAGTATCTGTCAATCAACTCCGCCTCCAGCCCTACTCTCGCCTGCCCACTTCCGACTACCCCTATGACGACGCCCCCTGTCAGCAGGAAGTAGCCAGAACCAAGTCGACGCCCCTGACACCATTATATTAAGCAAAAGGTCGGAATGTTGGGCTGGCAGGAAGGGGGCTACCAAAGATGGCGAAAGTTCCCGCCACAAGACCTGAGCTCGGACAGGAGAACAAAGGCCCAAGCAGGAATCTGAGACCCCCGCCCCGGGCTCCTGTGGACCAATGGGATCCCGATGAGCAGGCGGGATATCCAAATAAGGGAAACTTCCAAAAGACCCCTGAGCTTCCTCCGAGACCCCTTAAAAGCCCCCTCCTCCCTGCCTTGGGTGCGACTTCTGCCACTCTGCTTTCCAGAGTGGTGGAACCTCGCCCGAGGGTGCCCACCTCCTCCCGGCGCAACTTTCCTGGCTCCCCTTCTCCTGAGCCCTGAAACTTCGCCGGAGAGTGTTTTTAATAAATCTTGCCTTGCACCCACTTTGCCTGGTGTTGTGTTTATCTCGCCGGAAAAAACTTTACAATACCCAGAGCTGTGACTCCCATGGTTATGGTTCAGCATATGGCAAAAGGGATCTGACAGATGTAATTAAGCTCTAAAATCAGCTGACATCAATATAGGGAGATTATAGGAGTGGACCTGACTTTATTACATAAGGCTCATGATTATGGATCAGGGGTCAGAAAAAGAGAAAGTCAGAGATCCAATCTGTGAGAAGAATTTGAAGTATGATTACTGCCTTTGAAGACAGAGGCGGTCACATGGAAGGACTGTGGGCAGCCTCTAGGCTGTGAAAGTAGCGCCCAGCTGATAAACACCTAAGAAATGAAGGCCCCAGTCCTGCAACTGCAACAAATCTTTCAACCACCTGAAGGAGCTCAGAAACGCTTCTTCCCCAGAACCTCCGGGAAGGAAAGCAGTTCAGTCAATGCCTTGATGTCAGCCTGGTGATTCACTGAACAAAACCCCAGCCGTGTTGGGACTTGTATCTACAGAACTGGGAGCACCCAGATCAAATTACAGGCTTAGTTTTTGACTACCTTTGTGATCTTGGAAAAACAGTTTAACTTCTCTAAACCTCAGCCTTCTCATGGTTTTGGTAAGGATTGAATGAGATGCACACATGACAGACTGGCATGGCGCCGAGCCCACGTCAAGAGATCAGTTAAAGATTATTACACTAGGTTTTCTTTCTCTTATTATTTTCATTTCCCCAGCTCCCCCAAAGGAACTTCCAGTATAATTGGAAAGAGAATGAGCCAGTTATCTAGGAAGATGATCAGTGGAACTGATCGCAGAGAGGCTTAAATACAAAGCTAAAATAGTGGTATTTTGTCTGAGAGGCAATGAAAAAATTGCCAATGATACGGAACACAGAAATTATTTTAAAATTCTATTTAATGCCCTATAACAGTTATGCAATATGTGTGCTTTGATTTCTTCAATTCTAACAGGAATACATGAGGACATAACTCATAAGATTAAATGAATCAATAATCAATACATATGACATGCATAGAAAATTGCCCTACGTGCCCAAGATTCTCTAAGTGCTTTTTATTTTTTTACTCAGTTTTCATTCATTTACGCACTGTCCAATGTTTATAAAGTGCCTACTGGTGTTGGGCAGTGTTCTAGGAGTTGAGAATACATTAGGAATAAAATAAAATAAAATCCGTGAAGCTGACATGGTATCAGGGGCATTCAGATAATAAATAAAATAAATATATTTTGGAAAACAGTATGGAGAAACAATTTCCCAAAAACTTAAAACTAGAACTACCCTATGACCCAGAAGTTCTACTTCTAGGTATTTATTCAAAGGATACAAACGTAGTGATTTGAAGGAGCATATGCACCCTGATATTTATTGGAAAAAGATAAGATAGTCATTGATAGATGGATAAAGAAGATAGGTTACACACACACACACAGGAAAATTACTAAGACATGAAAAAGAATGAAATCTTGCCATTTACAATGACATGGATGGAACTAGAGGATACTATGATAAGCAAAATAAGTCAATCAGAGAGAGATGAATACCGCATGATTTCATTCACATGTGGAATTTAAGAAACAAAACAAATAAACATAGGGGAAGGGAAGGAAATATATAATGAGATGAAAGCAGAGGGATGCAAGCCATAAGAGACTCTGAACTCTAGGAAACAAAACTGAGGGTTACTGGAGGGTAGGTAGATGGGGGGATGGGGTAACTGGGTGGTGGGAATTAAGGAAGTAGTGGGCTTGATGTAATGAGTGCTGGGTGTTAGATGCAGCTGATCAATCACTAAATTCTACCCCTGAAACTAATAATGCACTATATATTAACTAACTTGAATTTAAATAACATAATATATATATTTTTTAAAATATGTGTGTGTGTGTGTGTGTGTGTGTGTTTAGCATATTAGATGATAATAAATGTTCTAGAGAAAAAGAAAGACTGGAAAGGGGAATCAAAAGTACATTGGTGAGAGCAGGGAATATAGGTCCCAAGTAGAAATGGATTTTCCAAGGAAGATCACTAGGAGGATTGCAGCTGACCAGACTGAGGCTGGATGGAACAGAGTGAGCCTGGAAACTATGGGATTTTCAAAAGGAGGATAAATACAGTCAAGAGAAAAGCTAGGACTGAGGCTCCAGAGGAAGGCCCAAAAGGTATGTCTAAAAAACATCATGGAGGCATTGTGGCTGGGGTAGAATTAACCAAGTAGCAGGGATTACCAAAGGAGACAAGGGCAGTTTACTAGGAGGTGGGGCCAGATTTTGTAGGACCTTATGGTCATTATTAAAATTTGGGCTCTTACTCTTTACATATAAGGAACTCTTCATTGTTGTTGAGTCCAAGAAGATGCAGTTTATTATTTTTTTTTTCCTTTTCTTAAAGATTTTGTTTATTTATTTATTTGATGGAGAAAGACAGCAGAGGGAACACAAGCATTGGGAGTGAGAAAGAGAGAAGCTGGCTTCCCTCTGAGCAGGGAGCCATAAGCAGGACTTGATCCCAGGGTCCTGGGATCATGGCCTGAGCCAAAGGCAGATGTTTAACAACTGAGCCACCCAGGCACCAATGGAGGATGAAGTTTGACCTATATGTTAGCACCATCAGTCTGGGTGCTGTGCTATGTATTGAGGGTAGGAAGATGAAATCTGAAATGCTGAGACAAGTTTGGAATTGAGGCAGTAATTTCAAATAGTATTATGAAATTTAAAACATCTTTTTAAACAAAATATCTGTTTTGGAAATCAAAATATGATTTATCCACTGAATAATTTAATATATTTTGTGTAACTGGATGAAAGGTGTTTTTCTTTACTCATCCGATATAACAGAGGTACAAGATTCCCCATTCTCAGAAAATATGGCATTCTAGGAAACTTTCCATAAGTTGAAATGGTGTTGAACAAAGAAGTGATTACCTTTAATTTATATGGTGATTTTTTTAAATTCTCCCAGATTCAAAAAATCACCTCTCTGAGGCTTTTCTGATACCTTAAGATATATTATCCTAATGGAAACACACATTAAAATGGAGATAAAGTCCAGATGCTCCCAGACACAGTGCAGAGTTTTGGCACTTGATACTGAGGCACTGAGTGTGGCTCCCAGGGAAGGCACTGGGGGTGCCACTTTCATTGCCTTGGGGTGCTTGCTACCTCTCTGCCCACTCACCTCACTGTAAAACCAATTCTGAATGTTACTTTTGTCCCCCCCCCCTTTTTTTTTTTCTTATGAAAGTGAAAATCCTCTTTGGAGTTATTTTGATTAGTAAAAACAAGTGCTAATATACATATTTTATAAAAGTGAAATAATATATTGATAACTTTTGAAAAGCAGGGGGTACCTTATACTAGATCCTTTTCTTTAAAGAACGTTGTAAATCAGTTGAATGTGTCAGCATTTAGAGCTGGATTAAAATGATGGCTGCTTTTCCTCTGTTAACATTTGCTGTGTTCTAAATGTGACTACTGGATAGATGAAGAATTGGGATGCTTTGGAAAAGGAATGTATAGCATTTGTAAGGGACTTGAATGAAAAATTCTGAGTAATCCTAAAATGCCAGTATCACTTCTCAGCTCTCCTTGTCTTGACTGAGGCAGCATCTGGGTTTAATCATTTCTCCTTTGGTGTCTTGGTAACAAAGTCTTAAATTCAGAAAGGTCCAAGGTATCTCTCCCTCTTGAGTACACATCCACTCTGAAGTACAGAAAGCAAGAGTCTTGCTGCTTTTACCCTTTCCATCTTTGATGGCAGTGCCAACAGAAGAAAATGCATCTTATTTCCTTGGTTTTATTTAGAAACTTAATCACCAACCATCCAACCATTTATTGACTGTTATCTGTTAGACACAATTCTAGGCATTGTCATAATGTGGGTTTGAGTCCTGATGCTGCTACTTAGTAACTGTGTATTCTTTAAAAAGTTTTAATCCAAGGGCACCTGGGTTGCTCAATCAGTTATGCATCTGACTTTTTTTTTTAATTTTCATTTTTTATTTATTTTTTTTTTCAGCGTAACAGTAATCGTTGTTTTTGCATCTGACTTTTGATTTCAGTTCAGGTCATGATCTCAGGGCTATACGATCAAGGCCCATGTTAGGCTCCAAACTGGGCATGGAGCCTGCTTAGGATTGATTCTCTATCTCCCTGTCCCTCTGCCTCTCCTCTTCATCTTAAAAAAAAGAAAAGGTTTTAATTCATAAAAACCTATGTGAGACATAAAATCGTAAAACTCCTAAAAGAAAACATGGGCAGTAGTTTCTTTGAATTTGGCCTTAGTAACATTTTTTCTAGATGTACCTCCCCTGGCAAGGCAAACAAAAGAAAAGATAAACCACTGGGACTACATAAAAATAAAAAGCCTTTACACAGCAAAGGAAACTATCAGCAAAGTGAAAAGGCAACTTATGGAATGGGAGAAGATATTTGCAAATGACATATCTGATAAGAGGTTAATATCTTAAATATATAAACAATTTATAAAACTCAACACCAACCCCCACACACAAATAATCCAATTAAAAAATGGGCAGTAGACCCGGATAGACATTTTTCCAAAGAAGACATACAGATGGCCAACAGACATATAAAAAGATGCTCAACATTTCTGAGCATCAGGGAAATGCAAATCAAAACCACTATGAGATATTACCTTATACCTGTCAGAATGTTTATAATTGAAAAGAGAAAAAATAGCAAGTGTTGGGAAGGATGTGGAGAAAAAGGAACCCTCATGCACTGTTGGTAAATCGTGGGATATAAATGTGGAAAACAATATGGAAGTTTCTCAAAGAATTAAAAATAGAAATACCAAATGATTCAACAATTCCACTATTGGTTAGTTACCAAAAGAAAACAAAACCACTATTTTGAAAAGATATTTGTATCTCTGTAATAAATGTAAATAAAATACTAATTTGAAGGGATATATCACCCTGATTTTTATAACAGCATTATTTATAACAGCTAATATATGGATGCAACCCAAATGTCCACCCATAGATGAATAGATAAAGATGTGGTGTATATATATGCACACTGCTATATTATTCAGTCACAAGAAGAAAAGAGATTTTGCTGTCTGTGAAGCATGGATGGATCTACAGGTTATAATGCTAAGTGAAATAAATCAGATAGAGAAAGACAAACAATTTCACTGATATGTGGACTCTAAACAACAACAACAAAAAAAAGCAAAATCAGACCTACAAACACAGAGAACAAACTGGTGATTCCCAGAGTGGAGGTTGGTAGGGGAGATGAGCAAAACAGGTGAAGGGAAGTGGAATGGGGATAAAGGTGCAACATAGGAAACATATTCAATGGCATTGCAATAGCATTGTGTGATAATAGACAGTAGCCACATTTGTGTATGATAATAGAGGGTAGCAAAGCATAATGTACAGACCTATTGAATTAACTGTGTGTACATCTAAAACTAAAACTAACAATATGCACCAAGTATACCTCATTAAAAATAAAAGGAGAGAGAAGAAGAGATTTTCAGTAGCTTTTCACTGTCCAATATAACCATTAGCACAAGTAGCTAATTCAAATTTAAATTTACTTTAATTGTGAAATCTACACTATATTTCAAAGACTTAGTGTGGATAGAAAATATTATAAATCATTTCATTATCAATATTTAAATATTGGTTACAGTGGCACCTGGGCAACTCAGTCATTAAGCATCTTCCTTCAGCTCAGGTCAGGATCCCAGGGTCCTGGGATCAATCTCCATGTCAGTCTCCCTGCTTGGCAGGAAGCCTGCTTCTTCCTCTCCCAATTCTTCTGCTTACTTTCCCTCTCTTGCTGAGTGTCTCTCTCTGTCAAATAAATAAATAAAATCTTTAAAAAATATTCAAATATTTGTTACATGTTGGACTGCCAATATTTTGGATACATGGAGGTAAATAAAATATATTATTGCCAGGGTGCTCAGTGGGTTAAGCATCCAATTCATGGTTTTGGCTCAGGTCATGATCTCAGGGTCCTAAGATTGAGCCCTGTGTGAGGCTCTGAGCTTAGTGTGAGTCTGTTTGATATTCTCTCTCCCTCTCCCTCTGCCCCTCATCCCTTCACGCTCACTCTCTCTCACTCTCAAATAAATGAATAATAAGTAAAATCTTTAAAAAATATTATTACCTTTAAAAAAGTTTTTATTCAGACTGATCTCAACTTTCTTACCTGTGAAGACAATAGAAGTCATTTCAGGCAACATGGCAGAGTCCATTTTAATCAGATTCCCTTTTCCTAAGACTGCAATAAATTTGTAGAAATTCTGGTGGAATATTTTGAATATTTATAAACATTGAAACAGATTTTAGAAAAAAATAATTTTAAATATAAAATATTATATAGGTAACAGATGTTTCTATCCAAGTTCCAAAGAAAGAAAGCACAAGATGCATGTGAGAGAAATGTAGGGAGAAATACTAAGAACCATCTGATGCTATGAGCAACTATAGAGGTGGCAGTATGACTAGAGGACAGAGCTTCTAAAGACTTCACAGGAATAAAAGATAAGCCCTCTGGTCAAAGAATCATGAGAAACTGGAACATAGATTCTAAGTGTTAAAGCATTACTGCCCTCTCCAAACATAGATATTGAAAAAAAAAATCCTTCTACAAGATTATGGATGAAATAAAGAATGTTGTCTATGATCTGGAGCTTGGATAGATAAAAGAAAATAAAAATAAAAATGAAAAAAATCAGTCACCCTGAGGAAATCTAACTCTCATACTTATGCGACTCAAAACTATGGGATTTGAATTCTTGGTTACATTTGGTACCAGTAATTCAAACTAAGAGAATAACATGAAAATAGCAAAGTATTTTTGAAATATGTGGGAAATCTCCAGAACAAACATAGAGCTGCTTATAAATTCATTCAAGAGATTCTCATGGAGCATAATATAAATTCATTAGAGATGAGCTCACAATCTAGAAGTATTAAAGTAAGAGCAACCATAGAAAAAGGATCAGAAAAAGGGTCAGCAGATACCACAAATAGAATCAGTACTCTAAGAATTAGAAATGACAAGCAATTGTGAGTGTTTCAATGATTAAGGAGGAAAACACAAGTAAACCAGATAAGTTATAAATATGACAAATCAAAGTTAATAAGGATTTTTTAAATCACATTTTTCTCAATTATATGGCAGTATGTTTGAAATATGGAGAAAATAATACTAAGGGAATTAAAATTTCACAACTTTTTTCAAAATATTTGTGAAATATTGCTGGATTGATCAATTACTGTGAAAGTAATAAGCAAATTTCAGAAGGGCTCTTTCCACTTCCC
This sequence comes from Mustela putorius furo, assembly GCF_011764305.1. NCBI lineage: Eukaryota > Metazoa > Chordata > Mammalia > Carnivora > Mustelidae > Mustela > Mustela putorius. The sequence continues at coordinate 20,954,022 of NW_025421273.1, forward strand.
AAAAGCATTATGATCAGGCAATTTTACAAGTGAAAAATAAACCAATAAATGAATAAAGGATCTTGTCCCCAGGATGTTTCCAGTACATATGCAAAAATCAGAAAAATCACACCAAGTAATGTACAATTAGTTGTTGTGATGAGCAGCGTGAAGGAAAGGTGCAACTTGGCAAGAGAGTGTACAAACAGGTTGTGGTTGGATCTGTGTCAGACAGGGGTCCTGAGGAGTATGAAGCACATGAGGCTCAGAGGGGACAGAGCCAGACAAAGCTGAGACTCATGCAACAGTTGGAGGCCTTGGGACACCACAGAAAAGCTTTCAGAGGAAAATAACATATCAGATGTTCATTTTGGAAATCACATTCTGGCCGCCTTGTGGAGTAGAGGGAAAGTAATGTGGAATGAAGCTTGAAAGCTCAGGGAGGAGTTGGTTTCATGCACCTGCTGAAAGATAACGGTTGCATGAGGAGAATGCCTTGCAAATTAAACAGTGAAGAGATAGAGCATTAGAATGGAAAAATGAGAACATAGCTTCATGATAGTGGAGGAAATGGTTATATTTAAGACACAAAGACAAAAGGTGTGCGGATTGGTGTCCTCTACTGAGATCAGGTACTGCTGGAAGTCAACAGTGATCTTAGTGTGAATTGTTCCAAGAAGATAAAGCTATGCTGGGGTGAACAGAAGGAAGAGTAGAAGAAGAGGGAAAGAAGAGAAACTCCCTGGGAGAGACTAATAGTTGGGGACACTGGAGAGAGAGGAGAAATTAGAAGCAGGTGTGGGTTTAGAGATTCTCTATTTTGTTCATGATTCAAGAGACTCAGGAGTATTTAAATGCTGATAACAAGGTTCCAGTTGAGAGAAAAGTGTTAAAAGACTTAGAAAGAAAGTGATAATCAGTAATTTGAAACTTAAGGAAATGCTTAAACAAAGATAAAAATAAAGGCTATTAAACAAAGTCCAGCCATTCTGTTAGACAATTTGTCAGATGAGAATATTACAAGGAATAAGAAGAAAATACATATTGTACAGCCCAGAAGACATTCCTCTAACCATACCTGCAAATTATATCAATAATTACTTAATGCAAATGAATTGGTGGGGCGCCTAGCTGGCTCAGTTGGTTGAGCATCTGCCTTCCACTCAGGTCAGGATCCAAGGGTCCTAGGATAGAACCCCACATGGAGCTCTCTGTTTAGCAGGGAGCTTGCTTCTCCCTTTCTCTCTGCCTTCCACTCTGCCTGTTTGTGCTCTCTTTCTCTCTCCCACTCTGTCAAATAAATTTAATAAAACAATTTGGCTAATGTGAACTCCCTACAGAATTTTAGTACATGATTATATATTAGTGTTTATAGTAAGGAATAAAGAGTTCTCCTTATGAAGTGTGGACTTGGTTACTTCTACAAATAAATCCTGAGTTCATTAATCCTTAAGAAATTATTATAGATATGTAGCTACTTGTGTGGATGTTATGTGGCAATTAGAGAAAGAAGTTCAGATGTCTGCAATGAGTAAGACCAGAGAAAATTTCCTTGGAGTTTTCTGTGATAGCAAAATAAATTTCCATTTGAGAAGGTTGCTCATTTCAGATGAGTGACAGATGAAAAATTTAGATTTAGAATATTACACTGAATAAATTCCTAATGGGGAGAAATGTTGTACATTTGATTTCATCTTAATCTCACAATTTTATAATGTAGCTCATACAGGGAGATCTTTGTGCCTCCAACATAGCCTGACTCCCCAGCCTGATCTTTCCAAACCTCCCCTGACAGTCTCATCCTCCCTTACTTTGACAATGTGAGTCAGTCTCAGATGTCAGTATATTCAGCATGTATTGACTTTTAAAATTTTCATTTTGACATTCTAATGATCTCTCTATAGATTTACACTGAAATATCTTACCATTTTCTTGTCACTTCAGGAAAATATCTTTGACTTTGTTTTGTTAGTAGGGATTTTAGTATTAACTTAAAATATTGGTCATATATGCATATATATGTATATATAAATATATATTTAATTAAATATTTAATTATATTTAATTATAGATTATATAGTATTGCATATTTATTTATTAAATGTTACAGAATCTATATATTATATATAAAATCTATATATTATATATATTACAGATATGATATATATGTATCAGTTTCCAGTGGTCTTTTACTGGTCAGAAAATTAAAAGTAAAAGATAAAGAACATAATTTTTATCTGCAGGTTGCCTGAATTAAAACACACACACACACACACACACACACACACACACACAGAAGAATGTCCTAGACAAGTGATAATTTGGGAACTTGTGTGGATTCACCAATAACGCTAATGCATTAATGTTAATGAATTCAAACTTTTGGGGAAGCGATGGAGCAATATGTATTACAATTAAATTATACAGATCCTGTGACACAGTTATCCTCTTGTAATAAGTCTTTTCTACAAGTATATGTATATAAATGGGTATTACAGCATCATATGACATAAACTCATTATCCTTCAAAGGGAAAGCAATTGAAAAAGTATGATATGTCTATACTATGTAACACTATGCAGTTCTTACAAACAACACACTAAAACCTCATGCAACAAGTTTAGGAGTGTTATCCACAATACATGATTTTTTTAATCAAGGAAAGAAAACTTAAATATATATAAACACACTTAAATAAACTTACTTTTGTGAACATGAGAAAATCTGACATTCTTTGTGTTTGTGGATGCTGTGTGGGAGTACATGCATATGTGAATATAAGTGCTTATGAATATGAGGAAAAGTTGGAGAGTTATAAACCAAGCTATTAATATTATTTATTTTAGGGGAATGGGAGTTAAATATTTGGGGGAAAGTTATTAGCTATTCCTTATTTTGTGTTTGGATTCTCTTCTTGTTGCATGTAATACTCTTTTTGTAAGATTTTATTTATTTATTTCTCAGAGAGAAAGAGAGTGGCAGGTAGAGGAAGAAGTAGGTTCCCCACTGAGTAATGAGTCCAGTGAGGGACTTGATCCCAGGACCCTGGGATCATGACCTGAGCCAAAGTTAGATGCTAAATCAATTGAGCCACCCAGGCATCCTGCATGTAATACTTTTTGAAAACAAAAGGAGTGAAGGGAAGGGGGTTGGGGGAATGGGTGAGTCTGGTGGTGGGTATTAAGGAGGGCATATTGCATGGAGCACTGGGTGTGGTACATAAACAATGAATCTTGGAATGCTGAAAAAATAGCATAAAAATAATAAATAAATAAATAGTAAGGTTAAATTAAAAAAAATAAAAAAAGAAAACAAAAGGATGAACAAAAACCCCAAAACTATGGCTGTGAACTACAACTGATCACATAGGACAGAACTGTACAGAAGGAAAAAAAAAAGTGCATATTCAACTCTAAATCATTCCAGAATTCTGTAGATAGATTTTTAACAAAGGAAAAGTAAGTGAATGGTACAGAATAATCTGGCACTGGCTATCTGAATTGTTCTGAAGCAATCAACCTTCTGAGAATGCTAGAAAGCTATAAAATACATTACATCAATTTAAGGCACACAGAACCTGCAAGGCCATGGGGGAATATTGAGCCAAAATCTGAAAGAGAAGTCAAGCTGAGAGGTAAGCCTGCATTTGGTGGCGCTTTTCTCCATGACATGAATGTCCATTCTTGAAGCAGAAACTACCACATTGAGAAGCTGAGCACAGATGGTCAGTATCACAGACCTGGGAGGCAAAGGTCAAAAGTTCAAGACCCAACAACAACAACAACAACAACAACAATTTCCTGGTAAATACAGTATGCTTTTTTCTTTTTACTGAGGTATAATTAACCTATAGTCTTATATTATTGTAAGCTTTTTATTAATACTGTCAAGGTCTACATCCTAGAAAGAAGGGTAAATATGAAATAAGTCTGCCTTACAAAGACTGCAGCTAAAACTCAACTGTCTTGGTACTTGATTGAATTAGTAATATCTGCCTCTCATAAGAAATTACAGGTAGACAGATAGCTTGATAGACTAAGATTTGACTTAAAAAACAAGACAAAAGAGAAATCGCTAGAGATATTGATATTAGAGTTTTCAGATATATTTTATAATAACTCATTAAGCATTAATGAAATAGTGTGTGATAATAAATAGAATGAGTAGAAAATTTGTAATTGTAAGACAGGGAATTGAATGGAAATTTCAGCATGTAACAATGTAACATTACAATGTAACATCTACTTAAAATATAAGTAAAATTATGAATCTAATGAATACATTCTATGTTTTTTAAAGGGGGATGATTTTTAACTCAGATGTATTTTGATTCTAGATGGGTACTTCATGGATGGACCAACAAATATTTGGAGACATTTGGGGATATACCAGAAGGAAGGTGCTACTGGCATCTTGTGAATAGAGACAGAGATGCTGTTAAACATCCTTCAATACACAGGGCAACACACAAAACAAAGAATTAGTTAGCCCAAAATGTCAATCATGCCATGGTTTCAAAAATCCTCAACAGCATATTAAATCCACTTAACAAAAATTGGTGAGCTGGAAGACAGGTCAAGGGAAAATACATACACTGAAAAGGGCATAGAATGGCTGGAGGAGGGGCGCCTGGGTGGCTCAGTGGGTTAAGCTGCTGCCTTCGGCTCAGGTCATGATCTCAGGGTCCTGGGATCGAGTCCCACATCGGGGTCTCTGCTCAGCAGGGGGCCTGCTTCCTCCTCTCTCTCTGCCTGCCTCTCTGCCTACTTGTGATCTCTCTCTGTCAAATAAATAAATAAAATCTTAAAAAAAAAAAAAAGAATGGCTGGAGAAAGGGATTATAAAGGTTCATGTGGAATCTTGCACTGTTGTATACCTATTTCAAACTTTACACTTTAAAGTTGTGTCATGGGGGGGGCCTGAGTGACTCCATTGTTTAAGTGGCTGTCTTGGCTCAGGTCATGATCCCAGGGTCCCGGGTTCGAGCCCTGCATTGGGCTCCCTGTTCAGTAGGAAGTCTGTTTCTTGCTGTACTGCTCTCTCAGCTTGTGCTCTCTCTCTCTCTTTTTCTCTCAAGGAATAAATTAAAAATATTTTTTAAAAATAAAAAGAAATACAAAATAATAAAGTTGTGTCATTTATGACATGTCTATTATACCTCAATAAAGTTATTAAAACAAAAGAAAACAAAAAAATCATAGGGAAAATATTTGCAATACCATTAACAAAAGATTAACATCTCAAATATACAAAAACTCTTACAAATTGATAAGAAAAAGGGAAAAAAAGCAATTAAAACTTAGATTTGACTAAATTTAAATCTAAATTTAGATACCTCTAATCAAATACTTCACAAAAGGTATTCAAATTTCAAGGAACATATGAAAAGGCAGTCACCCTCAGAAATCATTGAGATACAACTAAAAGCCACAAAGAGATACTGTCACATCCACTATTGAAAACTGACAATACCACATGCTATGAAGTGTGTGAGCTCCTGGAAGTCTCAAACATTGCTGGTAGAAATGAAAAAGTATAATTATTTACTAAATGGAAGTTAAAACTATAACTATTCAGCATGTTTTCTCTTTGGTACATTTCGAACATAGCATGTATACATATGTAAAAGGTCACACATGATCTTTGGTCACATATGAGCTACAGGTCATATATGATCTACACATGTGTGACCATGTATATAAGGCTATGCGTGATAATTCACATGTGGTCATATATGATGGAGTACATGAGGTTATATATAATAGTGTACATGAATCATATGTGATTGTGTACATAAGGTCACATGTGATCTTGTAAATAAGCCATGTGTGATCATGTACATAAGGCCATGTGTGATCATGTACAGAGCAAACATTATTCATGGTAGCTTCAAACTGGAAACAGCCTTAATATTCATAATCAATAAATAGACAAAACGAGTTATGGTATATACATAGTATAGAATACTATGTATTTATATAAATGAACACATTCCTACTGCATGCATGAATATAGATGAATCTCACATACTGTGGTGGATGAAGTAGATTATTATTTCATTTACATGAAACACAAACAGGTTCAACTAACTTACAGTGTTGGAAATCAGCATCAGAGAAGAACTGGCAATATATATTTTGATGTATGATGGTAGTTGTAGAAGTGTTCCTATGCTTTAGTAACTGGATCAATCTGAAAATTTATAAAATGTACATTTTATTCATATATAGGATGTTTCAAGGATATATATATTTTTTTCCCTACAATTCTTTGGTATTTTGTACAAGATTAAAATGCAGTCAATACCCATTTATCAAGAGTATACCATGGACCTGGTGTTATAATATTGTTATGGTTTGAATTATGTTCTCCCAAAACTCATATGTGGAAATCCTAATGCCCAGGGCCTCAAAATGTGATTGTATATGGAGATAGAATCTTTAATCAGGCAATTAGAATTAAACAAGGTCATCATAATGTGCCTTAATCCAATATGACTGGTATCCTTACAAGAAGAGATAGGGGATAGAAACAGAGAGAAAGATGATGAGAAGACACAGGGTGGAAACAACCATCTACAAGACAAGGAGAGAGGCCTTAGAAGAAACCAACATTGTTGGTGCCTTGATCTTGGGCTTGCAGCCTCCCAGAACTGTGAAAATAAATCTCTCTTGTTTAAACCACATGGTCTTTGGTACTTTGTTATGACAGCCTTAGACAACTAGTACAGATATGCAGTGGGACAGTCAGACAGATAGGATACGGGTCTTTGCTAGAGAGAATTTCCAGTCTGTCAGGGAAGCAATTCCATACCTACTTGAGGCTCAGAATTATAAATACTAACTAACTGAAGGTAAACAGGAGCCACATTACCCAGAGACTGGGTAATGGCTGGTCAGACAATCACGGCCTCTACTTAGGTGGAACATGACAGATACATGCAGGAAGTGCGTTATCAGATGACTTCAACTCATAAGTGCATTTTGATTGCCTCAATGAATCTCTCAATTCGTTATTAAAGAAATTCAGTTAAAAAAGAAATACCTGATCAGAGAAATCATCCAACAAGCCACCTTGCCGTGGCCTTAGTGGTAAGGAAGGGGTTCAATCTGACTTGTGTGTTAGAGCCCAACTTCCACAGACACTACACAGTCGGGTCCACACCAGGTACTGTCTATGAAGCAGATATGCAGAGGTAACAAAGATCAGCTTTCAGTTAAAAAGTCCACGTTTTAGTGGACTTTTTCGAATGAAAACAATTGGTCATTTCAACACACACTTCAAGGGAAAGTACTCAAATTACCAATAATTATGTTGTGGTATTATTGTTATATATAAAAAAATAGTGCTGAAATATTATAATGCATGGCTGAAAGAAGTGAGTTTTCTAGGGTGCCTGGGTGGCTCAGTCAGTTAAGCATCTGCCTTCGGTTCAGGTCATGATCCCAGGGTCTTGGAATCAAATCCCACATTGGGTTTCCTGCTCAGCAGGCAGTCTGCTCCTCCCTCTGTCTATTGCTCTCTCTCTCTCTGGCAAATAAATAAATAAAATTTAAAAGTAAGTTTTCTAAATTATAATGAACAAATTATGTTGCTTTGGTGACTATGATGTAAATGTGGATGTTATACAGTTATAATACATACTCAAGAAGAATATATTTTAAATGTTTGCACTTAATGAGGGAGAGAATATTCTGAAGTAAAAAGGATGGAGTCAGAGTTCTTCTACTTAACTTCACAAAGCAGATTTTGGGTACCAATTAATACTGGCCTCATGACACTGTAAAAATCCAATGAAACTGTGTACTTACAAGCATTTCCAAAGGCTCAAAAATCATTAATAAGAGCAATTTATTATCCATATCAATGGTTCTTGCAATTTGGGAGTGGTCTTATGTGGTGATGCACAAGTAAAAGGTTTTCATATTTTATCTTTGTCCTTGCCTTTCAATTAAAGAAGAAACTAGAATTCTTCTAATATAAAAAATTATGCAAAGTTGAAGTATTTACACATAGTTTGGTTCCATCTTAAATGTTTCTACCTAACTCTCTGGAGCCACTTATGTTGTAAAAAACAACCTATATCACTTTAGTGTCTAGCACTATTTTTCTCAACTTAAAAAAAAAATGTTATTAACATTTTTTCAGAACTTTTCCAGGAGCTTTTCCAGACTTTTTTCTCCCTAATTGATGCCCATGAAATTTCAATACCATAGATATACTGTATGTTTATATACTGAATGTGTATCTGTGCTTTGCACATGAAAAGACTAAAACCTTCTACCTCTTCCATCAACAACCAGTTTTCACCCCATTGGAGGCATTATCTCTCCGTCCCATTCCGAATGCATGGTCTATGAGAAATTCCATTTTAAATTCATGCTTCTCCATAAATTTCCATAAATTTCAGTAATCACTCAAGTTTTAGATTTCTAGAAGGATTTGTCTAAATATGTTCTTAGTGGGGAATCCAGTTGTGAAATCAAAACTCATTCCACAGACAAAAAATAGGGAACACTTCACAAATTTGCGTGGCACCCTTGTTCACCAGCCAAGCTAATCTCCTTTGTATTGTTCTAATATTAGTATATGTGCTGCCAAAGCCAGTACTCCTCGTGTCCCTTGTTTATTTGTTCGTATATTTGTTTTTGTGTGGTTAAAAACACTTAATGAGAGATCCAAACTCACAAATTTTTGAGCACACAGTACAGAATTGTTGACACTAGGCACTGTGCTGTACAGCAGATTTTCCGAGCTCATTCATCTTGTGTAACTGAAACTTCATACCAATTGAACACATTCCTATTTCTCTCCCCTCCCCACCCCCAAGTCCCTGGCAAGGACCCTTCCACTCCCTCCTTTATGAGTTTGACTATTTTGGGTGCCTCATGAAGTGGAATCACACAGTAATGGTCCTTCTGTGACTGATTTAATTCACTCAAGATAATGTTCTCCAGGTTCATTTGTGTTGTTCCAAATGGCAGGGCTGATTTCTTGTAATGATGAAATGACTTGCTTGTCATTATGTAGACACCGTCTAGGCGCATTAAGCAACTGTTTAAGAACTACAGAATCTAACCAATTGCAGTTGGTTGAGATAGTATGGGCCACAGGACCCTGTCTGGAGGGAGAAGTGTGCCATATCCTATAATATCAGCAATCCAGTATTAAGATCAGGAAGAACACGGAAATTAAAACATGTGACAAAACTCATTAATTGTACTTGTGAAGGAGGCCCCAGGCTCTTCTTTAGGTTCTCCTTATTCATGCTTTATGATGATCTAACACACTGTGATCTCAGGAAGAAAGTTGTAATGTCCTAAATCTAAGGGTTTCCCAGGATGTCGGCTTCCAGTACTGAAACCAGGACACCAGGGGAAAACTGAAGTCGGTCACTCCATTCCCAGCCATCTTCAGGAGTACCAGCAGGAGATGGACGGTGGGTGGAAGTGGTAGAAGCACCAGCACAAGATGAAACTGACCTGCCAAAATAGGTAAAATGCCAGGCATGATCCTTGCACGCAAAGCAAATTGGGGCCTTTTGATGCAGGAAAGACAAGCATTTCCTCTTCACATCTGGGAGAATGTCCTAAATTAACTACAGAGCACAAATATTGACAGCCTTTTATTCAATAAAGTTGGAAAATACAAAATTCATTTGGAAAGTTGCAGTTCAAAAAATTAACGAAGTTGAACTGCTGTACTGAAAGGATCGCTTTTAGTGGTGTGCAGAATTGTTGCAACAGAAAGCACATTTCCCAAGGATGTTGGATAAATGGTGCAGCTCTCATATTACATACTAGAGGTCACCTGCAACCAAACCACTCTTCCATGCTTTGGGAACACTGGCAATTCTTCCAGGCTTCCACTCATGTGGAATTATTTATTAAATAATATCCTTGTAGTAACAAAAGAAAAAAAAAATTTTTTCCCCTCCTTCAGGAGTGCCCTATTGAGCACATCAGGTTCATTTACTCAGCAGTAAAATCTACTCTTGCACATGATTTAAAAGCGAGCAATGCTAATCCCATCTGGAAGAAAATTGGTGCAGACCATGTCAGTCAGAACATACATGGTGTGGGCTCTAAGAGTAGCACAAGGAGTCTAATTTGATACTTATTCTGTTTTTAAATTTAAAATAAACCAATTTATATCCAAATTTTTTTAGAAGTCTCAAATGAAGCCTTTAGAATATTTGGAATAAAACGTTTTCAGCTATGTTAATAATTTTTATTTTAGTAATGACATATTTTAAAGGGAATTTATTATTTAAAAGACTTCATATATATCACTTCAACCCCCATCATTCTATATTTGATGTTTATTTTATAATTCAGGCAATCATTCTTGAAAGAGGGATAAATTATTTAGTTCCAATGAATTTAACAAGGCACTATTTTATTTAATCCTTCTAATAACCTGATGAGGCAGAAATCACTAATGTCGTTTATAAATGAGAAAACTTAGATGTAGGAAATTCCATTCCTGACCTTTCAAAATTCAAAATCCTTATTTCCCCTGTACTTTCCTCTCCTTCAGAATAACTTCTCAGGGAGCACTTGGTAAATCAGTGAATTTCAAACACAGATCTATCATTAAGCCAATGGTCCTTTAAACTATTAATTTTTGATGATAATGAGCATGCACTGACTTGCAATTACAAAAATTTTGCTTTAAAAACTCACAAACTCAGTCTTCCACTGTGAAACATGCATCAAAAATTAACCGGTTTAATAAATTGTCAACTATTATATAACAGGCACAGTCTAGCAAACCAGCCTGCTTGACTTATTTCGCTAAGCATGATATGCTCTAGTTCCATCCATATTGTCACAAATGGCAAGATTTCATTTCTTTTGATGGCTGCATAGTATTCCATTGTGTATATATACTACATCTTCTTGATCCATTCATCTGTTGATGGACATCTAGGTTCTTTCCATAGTTTGGCTATTGTGGACATTGCTGCTATAAACATTCGGGTGCACGTGCCCCTTTGGATCACTACGTTTGTATCTTTAGGGTAAATACCCAATAGTGCAATTGCTGGGTCATAGGGCAGTTCTATTTTCAACATTTTGAGGAACCTCCATGCTGTTTTCCAGAGTGGCTGCACCAGCTTGCATTCCCACCAACAGTGGAGGAGGGTTCCCCTTTCTCCGCATCCTCGCCAGCATCTGTCATTTCCTGACTTGTTGATTTTAGCCATTCTGACTGGTGTGAGGTGATATCTCATTGTGGTTTTGATTTGTATTTCCCTGATGCCAAGTGATATGGAGCACTTTTTCATGTGTCTGTTGGCCATCTGGATGTCTTCTTTGCAGAAATGTCTGTTCATGTCCTCTGCCCATTTCTTGATTGGATTATTTGTTCTTTGGGTGTTGAGTTTGCTAAGTTCTTTATAGATTCTGGACACTAGTCCTTTATCTGATATGTCGTTTGCAAATATCTTCTCCCATTCTGTCAGTTGTCTTTTGATTTTGTTAACTGTTTATATGATCTCCCTGATATGAGGAAGTGGTGATGCAACATGAGGGCTTAAGTGGGTAGGAGAAGAATAAATGAAACAAGATGGGATTGGGAGGGAGACAAACCATAAGTGACTCTTAATCTCACAAAACAAACTGAGGGTTGCTGGGGGGAGGGGGTTTGGGAGAAGGGGGTAGGATTATGGACATTGGGGAGGGTATGTGCTTTGGTGAGTGCTGTGAAGTGTGTAAACCTGGTGATTCACAGACCTGTACCCCTGGGGATAAAAATATATGTTTATTAAAAAAAAATTAATAAAAAAAATTAATTAAAAATATAAAAAAATAATAAAAAAAAAACCAGCCTGTTTTCTTAAATACATCACCCTTAAATTTGTCAACATGGTCATTAGAATTGCACTTTATCTGTTTTGTTCTGTAATATATGCAATTATGTATTTTACTCTTTTGACAAATATTTATTGAGCACCAACCATGTGTTGGGTTTACCCTAGAACACAGCTTCAAAGGTGAGCAAACCTCTGAGTCCAGGACCCAGGGCTCTCACCGCCTAGGTGGGTGTGGTTGCCAACTGTTGGCTCCTCCTTGTGTTTATATTGAGAATCCATGAGTTTAAAATCAGACCATATAACCAGCCAGCCGGGCTTACCCGGAGATGGCTGGTCAATGGAGGGAAGCAGGTCTACCATCTGGAGACACTGCCAAGCATTAGCTAGAGCCTTTTTTTTTTTTTTCCAAAACTTCCCTGCCTTGCTTACCCTCCTCCTACAACTAGAGCTTTTTTTTTTTTTTTTTTTTTTTTTTTTTTTTAAGATTTTATTTATTTATTTGACAGGCAGAGATCACAACTAGACAGCGAGGCAGAGAGAGAGAGGAGGAAGCAGGCTCCCTGTTGAGCAGAGAGCCTGATGCGGGGCTCGATCCCAGGACCCTGGGATCACGACCTGAGCAGAGGGCAGAGGCTTTAACCCACTGAGCCAGGCACACCCCCCCCCCTTTTTTTTAACGTGAAAATACAACAATAAAAGAGAAAAATGGCTGGGGTGATAATTCCGTTGGGCACTATATGTATCATTTCATGGTCACACACCTGTGAGAGACATATTATTACCACCATGTTACAAGATAGGGAGATGGTATAGATGGTAAGTGGTGGAATTAAGATTCAAGTGACACACATTGACAATGGATTATTATAATACAGTGGAAAGGTTTGAGATAGAGCTACACAGAGATTATTATGGGAGCTTAGAATTCAGAAAATATGATTTTTTTTTTTTAAAGCTGATTTCCAGAAGCCTTATACAGCCTAGGGTAGAGACTAGATCTTGCTCAGTTAGAAGGACAGATGTGGAGACATGTCAGTATGTAAATGAGCATAGCCATCATTAAACAAATAGATGGCTGATTCATAAAGCTATCTCTTGCAATGCAAACTTGAAAGTTTGAGATCTATCTGCAATGTAACTGATTAATACTTTCAATTTGGATTTGATCCCAAGAGGCAAACTAGGAGTACATTAAACAATCGTTATTCACAGTCCTGAGGCATAGAGAACTATGCTTTGATGACCCTGGATAATATCAAAGATCAATTTTATTCCTGTTACAATCAAGTCAGTGCTAACAGTATAATTAGTTTTAAAATAGTTCTGAATGATATTATGAGTATAGGAAAGCTCATTCTAACAATTATAGAAATTATACAAGCTCATTGGAACCTGAAGTATATAAACTAAATAAAGCCTCCAGTTGATAAACTGATGCTCTTTACTAGGAGAACTGTGTTTTGCTAATATAGTGTTGCTGCATGGTGGGTCCTGGGTGATATCAGGCAAATGAATTCAAGCTGTCACCACTCCTGCTACCACAGTATTGAACCCAGGCTAAATTCTAACACCTTGAGCCTTTGTGAAATACTCATGATTTGTCAACTACATTCCATCTTACCAAATGTGGAAATTCAGGAAGGATAGGAACTTGTATGCATGGTCAACCTTTGTATTGCTCATAGTTAGCATGTGGAAGCCACTCGGTTTATATTTGTTCTACGAATGGATGAGTAATTCTTTCACATACATCTATCTGTCTTGGAATTGTCCACAATTTTATGAAGATAGACTGGAAATGATTTTTTTTTTCTCTTACAAATGTAAAAGCTTAAGTTGAGAAAGTATACACCTTTGTCCCAAAGCATGCAGAAAGTGAGTGCAAAATCCAGACTTTTCCTAGTCATGACAATCACCCTTAGATGAGGGGAAACTTGCACTACACACATAATACACATCCCGTCAATGTTTGCTAAATGCATCCCTGCATGTTCTTGGCATGCATTCTCTTCAACTTATGAATCTGGGCCAGCTAGAATTTCTTCTTTCTTTTTAAAAAATTTCCCCCTTCTTACTAATTCTATCCAGAGCACGGCAGAAAACTGTGGTAATGTTCATTTCATGAATTCATTCAACTTAAAGGCTAGAACTTCTTTCTGATGATTTTAATCAGCACTATGTTTGTTCTTTAAAATGACAATTTTGTTTTCACAATTTAAGCGAAATCTCTTTCCACATTGAGAGTAATATATGGATGAAACATACTCGAAGGGATGGGAATAAAACATTTTCTGGAACTGAGGTTGATTATGTTACATTTATTATTTTAATGGTTCCTCATACTAGACATGACATTTAGGCTTTGTTAGTGCCATTTTACAGAAGAAAAATGTGAGATTAAATGTCTTGCTCCAAGTAGTTGGTGAAATCAGTGGGAAAGCTATTTGGGCTCCATTTGGCTTAAAGGTCCTTTGCATTGTGTTCCCACTCATCCTAGAAAAGACATTGTGTTAAAAAAAAAAAAAAAGGCAACAAAAACGAAGGTAGGTATAAATGGAGTTTGCCTTGATCTTGAGTGTTTGCTGTATGCTGGGAGCTCTGCTAAGTGCTGGTGGTACATCAATGAAGAGAACACACAAAGTCTGTGCTCTTTAAATCAAATAATTGAGGAGACACATTTAAAATCTAGGGCTGGAGATAGAAGTAGATGCATTAAATAGAGAGGGAGAAAAACCCTATGAGACTCTTAATTCTAGGAAACAAACAGGGTTGCTGGAAGAGAGGTTGGGAGGAATGGGGGTAACTGGGTGTTGGGCATTAAGGAAGGCTTGTGACTTAATGAGCACTGGGTGTTACAAGCAACTGATGAATTACTGAACTCTATATCTGAAATTAATGGTACACTATATGTTAACTAATTGAATTTAAATAAAATAGTTAAAAAAGAGAAGATGCGTAAGTAAATGCATAAATGAAATACCATTAACCTTGAGCCAATCACTGGAGACTGGAATGCAAGGACAGAAAACAACAGTGGTGACTGCTCATACAGAAAACCCATTGATATAAAACTGTGCATAACAAACAAAATGTTAGCTTTACCCATTGTATTCACTCTCTGGTCAATAGGCAGACTTTGAGAAAATTACCTAAAATTTTTCAGACTCGTTTTTCTCATCACATTTTCTTCACCTTCATAAGGATTTTAAGAGTTAGATAATTTTGGTGGTAAAAATGCAGTACATTTTAGACACATATTAAGCTTTTAACTTCACTTAGTCAAGTGTTTACACATGCATATATTCAATGGGCATTTTTTAAATTTCTTTTCAGCGTAACAGTATTCATTGTTTTTGTACCACACCCAGTGTTCCATGCAATACATGCCCTCTCTAATACCCACCACCTGGTTCCCCCAACCTCCCACCCCCTGCCCCTTCAAAACCCTCAGATTGTTTTTCAGAGTCCATAGTCTCTCATGGTTCACCTCCCCTTCCAAATTCCCTCAACTCCCTTCTCCTCTCCATCTCCCCATATTCTCCATGTTATTTGTTATGCTCCACAAATAAGTGAAACCATATGATCATTGACTCTCTCTGCTTGACTTATTTCACTCAGCATAATCTCTTCCAGTCCCATCCATGTTGCTACAAAAGTTGGGTATTCATCCTTTCTGATGGAGGCATAATACTCCATAGTGTATATGGACCACATCTTCCTTATCCATTCATCTGTTGAAGGGCATCTTGGTTCTTTCCACAGTTTGGTGACCGTGGCCATTGCTGCTATAAACATTGGGGTACAGATGGCCCTTCTTTTCACGACATCTGTATCTTTGGAGTAAATACCCAGTAGTGCAATTGCAGGGTCATAGGGAAGCTCTACTTTTAATTTCTTGAAGAATCTCCACACTGTTCTCCAAAATGGCTGCTCCAACTTGCATTCCCACCAACAGTGGAAGAGGGTTACCCTTTCTCCACATCCTCTACAACACATGTTGTTTCCTGTCTGCTAATTTTGGCCATTCTAACTGGTGTAAGGTGATATCTCATTGTGGTTTTAATTTGAATCTCCCTGATGGCTAGTGATGATGAACATTTTTTCATGTGTCTGATAACCATTTGTATGTCTTCATTGGAGAAGTGTCTGTTCATATCTTCTGCCATTTTTTTGATATGATTTTCTGTTTTGTGTATGTTGAGTTTGAGGAGTTCTTTATAGATCCTGGATATCAACCTTTTGTCTGTAGTGTCATTTGCAAATATCTTCTCCCATTCCATGGGTTGCCTCTTTGTTTTGTTGACTGTTTTCTTTGCTGTGCAGAAGCTTTTGATCTTGATGAAGTCCCAAAAGTTGATCTTCGTTTTTGTTTCCTTTGCCTTTGGAGACATATCTTGAAAGAAGTTGCTGTGGCTGATATCAAAGAGATTACTGCCTATGTTCTCCTCTAGGATTCTGATGGATTCCTGTCTCACACTGAGGTATTTTATCCATTTTGAGTTTATCTTTGTGTACAGTGTAAGAGAATGGCCGAGTTTTATTCTTCTACATATAGCTGTCCAGTTTTCCCAGCACCATTTATTGAACTACTAGAGAACTCATACAGCAATTCAGCAATGTGGCAGGATACAAAGTCAATGTACAGAAATCAGTGCCTTTCTTATACACTAACAATGAAAATACAGAAAAAGAAATTAGACAATCAATTCAATTTACTATAGCACCAAGAACCATAAGATACCTGGGAATAAACCTAACCAAAGAGGTAAAGGAACTGTACTCGAGGAACTACAGAGCACTCATGAAAGAAATTGAAGAAGACACAAAAAGATGGAAGACCATTCCATGCTCATGGATTGGAAGAATAAACATTGTTAAAATGTCTGTACTGCCTAGAGCAATCTATACTTTTAATGCCATTCCGTTAAAAATTCCACTGGTATTTTTCAAAGAGCTGGAGTAAATAATCCTAAAATTTGTATGGAATCAGAAGAGACCCCCAATCGCTAAGGAAATGTTGAAAAAAAAAATAAAACTTGGGGCATCATGTTACCTGATTTCAAGCTTTACTACAAAGCTGTGATCACCAAGACAGCATGGTACTGGCATAAAAACAGACACATAGACCAGTGGAACAGAGTAGAGAGCCCAGATATGGACCCTTAACACTATGGGCAAATAATCTTCAATAGGCATTTATTGAACACTTACTAGATCCAGAAACTGAAGTTCAAAATACAAAGTGTTCAAAATACAAAGATAAATAATTCACAATCCCTGCCCTTGAAATTCATACACTAGAAGATTAAAAAAAAAAAATAAAAGCATGATTGGAAGATTATATTACACTGTGATAAATGATGTATAGATAGAAGAGGAGCTTCTAATCAGCAAGTCTTCAATGATATGGCATTCTTCCAAGGTGTCAAAAGCCTTCCTGGTAGAGGAAATAACAGAGAAAAAAAGATGGCAGTGGGATGTGTTATGTGTCTCTGGAAGGTGAATTGTGGCCCAAAGCTGGACCCTGGATGAACTGAAAAAGGATGGATAAAAGTTGCTTCTTTGTGCTCATTATTGTCACTTTCATTTCCTCCATCAAGGAAATGGAGACAAATTTGACATATTATCATGGTAAAGGTCGTAAGTGTGGTAAATGGGACATATACCCACCACAAAGATTTGTAAAAGTACAAATAGGTAAAATATTCCTAAGTTAGTGGTTGTGACATTCTTATGACACCTCCTGCTAAGTAAGTAATGTTTCTTCATGAGTTGTAGATGTCCATGTAAGGTAGCTTAGATCTAATTTTAAAAGGTGTATTAAAAGTAAAATTTCAATTCCTGAAGTACAACTACTATTTTTTTTTCTTGGTAAAATGAAGTACAACGTGGTTTTTGAAAACACTTTTTTCCCCTATATAACATGTGACATATTCTTTATATATTATATATAACATAACTCCAGAGGTCTTATGAAAAAATTGAAAAATATTTTCAAATTTTGGGGTACAAATTCAATAAGAAGTTATAATTTATTTTATTTTTTTAAGATTTTTTTTCAGGCAGAGAGCATGCAAGACAGCATAAGAGTTAGGGATGGAGCAGAGGGACAGAGAGTCGTAAACAGACTCCCCATTAAGTGCAGGACCTGAGGTATGACTCTATCTCATGACCCTTAGATCATGACCTAAGCCAAAACCAAGAGTCAGATTCTTAACCAACTGAGCCACCCAGGAACCCCAAGAAATTATATTCTGTTTTTTAAGGAACATGTGTCTTTTTTTTTTAAAAAACATCTTTATTTTATTTTATTTTATTTTCAGTGTTCCAAGATTCACTGTTTATGAACCACACCCAGTGCTTCATGTAATACATGCGCTCCTTAATACCCACCACCAGGATCACCCCCCACCCCTGCCCCCAAAACCCTCAGTTTGTTTCTCAGAGTCCACAGTCTCTCATGCTTCCTCTCCCCCTCCGATATACCCCAATTCACTTCTCCTCTCCTTCTCCCAGTGTCCTCCATATTACTCCTTATGCTCCACAAGTAAATTAAACCATATGATAATTGATTTTTCTGCCTGACTTATTTCACTCAGCATAATCTCCTCCAGTTCCATCCATGTTGATGCAAAAGTCAGGTATTCATCCTTTCTAATGGAAGGATAATACTCCATTGTATATATGGACCATATCTTCTTTACACATTCATCTGTTGAAGGGGACCCTGGCTCTTTCCACAGTTTGGTGACTGTGGCCATTGCTGCTATGAACATTGGGGTACATATGGCCCAAATGCAAGTTGGTGCACTAACTTTGGAAAACAGTGTGGAGATTCCTCAAAAAATTAAAAATAATTAAGAATAGAACATGTGTCTTCTGAAAAATATCTTCATGATTATTTCTGATGCTGCTTTTACTGAAAATTTTTATATATATTTTTAACCTTTTTTAATTTAATTTCTTTTCACTGTAACAGAATTCATTGTTTATGCATCACACCCAGTGCTCCATGCAATACATGCCCTCCATAATACCCACCACCAGTCTCCCCCAACCTCCCACCCTCTGCCCCTTCAAAACCCTCAAATTGTTTTTCAGAGTCCATAGTCTCTCATGGCTCATCTCCCCCTCCAATTTCCCTCAACTCCCTTCTCCTCTCCATCTCCTCATGTCCTCCATGTTATTTCTTAAGCTCCACAAATAAGTGAAATCATATGATCATTGACCCTCTCTGCTTGACTTATTTCACTCAGCATAATCTCTTCTAGTCCCGTCCATGTTGCTACCAAAGTTGGGTATTCATCCTTTCTGATGGAAGCATAGTACTCCATAGTGTATATGGACCACATCTTCCTTATCCATTCGTTCATTGAAGGGTACCTTGGTTCTTTCCACAGTTTGGTGACCATGGCCATTGCTGCTATGAACATTGGGGTACCCAAAAGACTCCACTCCCAAACTACTAGAACTCATTCAGCAATTCATTACTGTGGCAGGATACATAGTCAATATACAGAAATCAGTGGCTTTCTTATACAATAACAATGAAAACATGGAAAGGAAAATTATTCAACGATTCCATTTACTATAGCACCAAGAACCATAAGATACATGGGAATAAACCTAAACAAAGAGGTAAAGGATCTGTACTCAAGGAACTACAGAACATTCATGAAAGAAATTGAAGAAGACACAAAAAGATGGAAGACCATTCCATGCTCATGGATTGGAATAATAAACATTGTTAAAGTGTCTATACTGCCTAGAGCAATCTATACTTTTAATGCCATTCCAATCAAAATTCCATCAGTATTTTTCAAAGAGCTGGAGCAAATAATCCTAAAATTTGTATGGAATCAGAAGAGACACCGAATTGCTAAGGAAATGTTGAAAAAGGAAACCAAAACTGGGGACATCATGTTGCCTGATTATAAGCTTTACTACAAAGCTGTGATCAACAAGACAGCATGGTACTGGCATAAAAACTGACACATAGACCAGTAGAACAGAGTAGAGAGCCCAGACATGGACCCTCAACGCTATGGTCAAATAATCTTCAACAAAGCAGGAAAAAATATACAGTGGAAAAAAATTGGCTTTTTTTAATTAATAAAAAGGTTGGTTTCTTTAGACTAAAGAAATGAATTATAATGTTCTTGTGTTCTCATCTCACTAGTCTGACTCCTGCTAATTTGAGTTCATCAGGATGTTTTGAGGCTGAAGTTCTTTATTAATGCACTGAGTTAGTTTCAGGAGACTGCTGAATTGAATTATTTAGTAAATCTGCATTGTGGTATTAACCATTCCAGTATAGTGTTCACCCAATACTTGCCATTTTACTCATGGCTTTCAGTCATTCATTTACCATCAATAATATCATCATCAAACTGTTTTGTATAAGTGAGGTAAATTTAAAAATATAGGAGTTGTTTTCTTTCCTGAAATAACAGAGTCCAAATTATTCTTTTGACATTTAGTGTTAGAAAACTAGACAAAATACATAAAACAATTATTCTCAGACATTGGAAACAAAGCAACAAGGGTCTGGGGTTCTTAAGAAAAGGCCAATAATTAGATGTTGTGATCATCCTGACATTTCAACTGGAGGCACATGTCAGACTATGAAGCCAGGAGGAATAGCACAAGCATAAAATGATGGTCATTGAATTTAGGTGACAAAAATTGGAGTCCAAGGAGGCTGAGGTAAATGAGATCTGCAGAGTTTCATAGAGGAGGGGAGCTAAATAGGAAAGAGAAAGGAAGAAAGAAAGAAAAAGAAAGAGAAAGAGAAAGAAAGGGAAAAGAAAAGAAAGAGGGAAGGAGGGAGAGAAAGAAAGAACTCCAGAAATCTGCATAAGGATGCTTGCTTGCTAAACTCCAGAACACACAAGTATAGGGTAAAACTCCATGAAGAAGAGCAAGGAATACAGGGATCAAATTGTTGCAAGTACTGATCAGTACTAAGTACTGTTCACTCAGGGCATTCAAGACAAAACTCAGAAGGGCTACATCTTATTAGTGTGAGTAAACAGCCCCTAAAATAAAGACTAGTTCAGATCTGTTCTAACTATGGTTAAAGGCAAGCCTAAGAACTCACACTGAACCAGAAATAATTAACAATTTTCAAGAACAAAACTCAACATTCATTAAAAACAAAACAAAAACAAAAACAAACAAGAACAACAACAACAATAAATCCCAGACCATTTACAATGAAACATCACAGAATCCAGAGTCTGGTCAAAATTACTAGACATGAAAAGGAGCAAGAATAAATAGACCACAACCAGGAGAAAAAGCAGTCAATGGAAGCAGATAAATGAAAGAGAAAATGGAATTAGCAGAGAAAGAGGTTAAAACTGGCTAGTATATAACTACATAAGATTATTAAATACAGACAGGAAAATATATAGTAGATAAAAAATAATCAGTAGAACTCTCAGAAATGAAAATATATAAAATGTGAAATTAATAATAAGGTTAAAAAAGGGATTGGATTAATGCAGGATTAGACATGGCAGAAGAAAATATTAGTGAACTTCATATAAATTATGCAAAAACTGAAGGAAGAGAAAAATAAAAGACTAAAGAAAGAAAATCAGCTAGGCATCAGTAAGTTACAGAACACTATCCAACATCCTACAACGTAACCACAATACCAAAAGGAGAAATTGTGGGATGGGAAAAAATAATTTTTTGAAAAATAGCCAATGTTTTCCTGATTTCATAACATTTATTACCTAAGAAACTCAGTGAATATCAACTGAGATAAATACAAAGAAAATAATACCAAAATGTGCCATTATCAAATTGTTGAAAATGATTCATAAGGGGGGGAAAAAAAAAAACCTTATGCCAACCCAAACACAAGCTATATTTAAGTAAGATACAAATAAGTAGTCATCATCAGAAACTGCAAGCTAGAACTAATGCCTTTAAAGATATTTTTTAAGTACTGTAAAAACCTCTCAACTTAGAATTCTTCAGCCAGTGGTAATATTCTTCAATAATAAAGGTGAAATAAAGAGTTTGTCAAGGAAGCAAAAGCTGAGGTAATTCATTCCCAGGAGACCTACACTATAAGGAGTGTTAACAGAAATTTTTCAGGCTTTAGGAAAATAATACCAAATGAAACTTTGGATGAACACAAAGGAATGAAGAATACTGGAATATTTGGTTAAATACAAAAACAACAACAACAACAACAAAAACCAACTTCTTATATTTATTTTTTAATTCCTTTGAAAGGTAATTAATTCTTTGGTATAAGAACAATAAAAATATAATATGAGGTTTACACAATATATGAAGTAAAATACATGAAATAATTTTCTGAATGACAGCAGTAGGAAAAATTGTTGTACCACTATATTTTTCACCTTAAACTAATATAACTCTGTACATTAATTAAATTCCAGTTTTTAAAAAAGCAAAAAAATTAAAAAGCTTTTTTTTATTATTATGTTCAGTTAGCCAACATATAGTATATCATTAGTTTTTGAGGTAGCGTTCAACAATTCATTAATTGGTATAACACACAGGGCTCTTCAGCACAGGTACACTCCTTAATACCCACCACCGGGTTACCCCATCCCTCACCCTCTTCCCTTCTGTAATGCTCAGTTTGTTTTCTGGAGTCCACAGTCTCTCATGAAAAGTTTTGTTTGTTTGTTTGTTTAAGTAAATTATCAGTGTGCCTGGGTGACTCAGTCAGTTAGTTTTTTATCTTTTGATTTCAGCTCAGGTCATGATCTCAGAGTGGTGAGATCAAGCCACACTTGGGGCTCTACACTCAGCCACAAAATCTGCTTCAGAATCTTATATCCCTCTCCCCAATGCCATTCGCACATGTGCATGTGTGCATGGATGCTTTCACTTTCGAAAATAAATAAGTATATAAAACCTTTAAAAAATAAAATAAAAAGAAAAAGAAGTGATCATTTTCATTTAATTAAAAGACAGAGATTTTCTTTTTTTTTTTTTGTGTGTGTGTCTCTGACTGGATAAAAGAGCAATTCTAAAATAGAGTCATCTTTAAGAATATCTTTAAACTGTAGTGTCATAAATAGCTTTTAAAAATAAAAAATAGAAAAAATACAAACCATCAAACATTAATCTTCAGAAAGTCTCACTGGCTATATTAATACCAGATAAAACATAATTCATAATAAAAGATGTTGCCAGAGTCAAAAAGGTATATTCCAAAATGATAAAAAAGATGAATTTATAATGTATAACTCATATTCATAAATGTGTATGCACTTGATAAAAATGCTTCAAGTTATTTGAAACAAAAACTGATGGAAACAAAAGTAGAATAGATCAAATCACAATTATGATTGGAAATTTCTCTCAGTAATCAATAAATCAATTTGGGAGAAATTAGCAGAGACATAGCAGCTTTGGATGAGTCTATCAACCAGTAATTTTCTTTTGCAGAAAGTTCCACCAGACTACTGCAAAATAAGTATTTGTTGCAAGGACAAAAAGAACATTCCCTAAGAGACATATACCTATGAAACTGGTCTTAATACCTTTCAAAAGACTGAGTAAGTTTTGAATAGATTAAGTTTTCTGACCACAATTGGATTGCATTAAAAATATATATATTTTAAAATCTAGTAAATAGGAATTAAACAACACATATCTAAATAGCTCTTGAATCCAAGAGGAAATCAAGGAGAATTTAAATAAGACTTTAAAATTAAAAAATTTTAAAAACTATATTATATGCATGAAAACAGTGTTAAAAATGAAGTTTACAGCTTGAAATGCACTTACAAGAACATAATAAAGGTGCAAAATCAATTACCAAGTGCATGATAGGGAACTACAAATGTAGACAGAAGAGGAGGAAAAGTAGGTAGCAGGAAAGAAAAAACAAAAATAATTACAAAAAACAATGAATCAATAAACTAACAAATAATAGAGAAATTCAATAAAACCAAAAGTTGATCTGTTGGAAAGGCCAATACATGATTAAATTCTGGCTAGACTATCCAGCTAATGAAGGAAAAAAAAAAAAAAAAAGGACGAAGAAGAAGAAACCAATTGACAATATCAGAAACAAAAAATAAACCATTATAGTTCTTTCAAAATCAAAATGATCATAAAGGAATAAAATGAGGAAGCTGATATCAATTACTTAATCAACAGTAATGAACAAAGCATTGTTTGAAAGACAAAAATTCCCCTAACGGATCCAAGAAGAAATAGAAAATCTGAATATCCCTAATACTGTTAACAGTATTGAATTCATAATATTAAAAATATCCACACAAAGGAACCCTCATTCCCAGATAGCTTCTCAGATAAATTCTATACAAACTTTTCAGAAAATAAAAAACAAAAGAATCTTTCTGAATTAGTTTGTGATATCATCATTCCTTAATACCAAGATACCAATACCTGATAAAATCATTGTAAGAAGAAAAACTGCAGTCCTAAATCCCTCAACATAGACTCAAACTTCTGGGTATGTATTCCAAAGGCATCAGAACTTCAAAGAGATATCTGTGCTCTCATGTCTACTGCTACATTATTCAAACAGCCAAAATGTGGAAACAAAGTGTTTGTTGTCAGCTGAATAGAGAGGTGGTGTGTGCATGTAATGTGTGTGTGTGTGTGTGTGCGTATAATGAGCTATTTGTTAGCCTTAAAAAGAAGGAAATTCTGCCATTTGTGACAACATGGGTGAGCCTGGAAGAGATTACTTACTAAGTGAAATAACTTAGACAAAGACAATCCCTGCATGATCTCAATTATATGTAGAATCTAAAAGAGTCAGAGTCACAGATGCAGAGAGTGGGGTGATTGCTAGGGACTGTGGAGAGGGGAAAATGGGGTTATGTTGACGAAAGGGTATAGAGTTTCAGTTATAAAAGATGAATAAACTCTGGAGATCTATAGTACAGCATGGTTACTATAGTGTACAATCATGTACTGTATACTTGAAAGTTGCTGACCTTAAAGGTATTAAATGTTCTCATCACAAAAAGAAAAGGAAAATAGTAATTATGTGAGGTGAATGTATTGATTAGCTTGATTGTCATAATCATTTCACAATGCATATGTGTGTATCAAACATCATATTGTATAGCCTAAATATACACAATTTTTATTTCTTAATGATACCTCAACAAACCTATTACAAAAATATTCCTAACAAAAATATTAGGATATAAATCCAACAATATATAAAAGCATAATAACACATATTCTATATTCAACTTTGGTTTATTCTGTATATACATGATTAATTTCACATTTCAAAAAATCAATTTAATTCATAATATTAACAGAATGAAGGAGAAAATAATATGATCTAAATCACTGCAGAAAAAATCATTGAATGAAATTCCACACCTAACAAGACTAAAATGGAAAAACAAAACAAACAAACAAACAACCCCCCCCCCCAAAAAAACCCTCTGTACACTAGAAAATGTCATGTACCGGGAAACCTCTGGCTAACATTATGCACAATGTTGAAAGACTGAATGTTTTCCCTTTAAAATAAATAACAAGGCAGTATATTTACTCTCATCATCTTTCCTCAACATTGTATTGGGGGAAAAATAAAAGGCACACTAATCAGAAAGGAAAAGGCTAAAGAGTCTATTTCCAGAAGATGTAACATCTATGTAAAATATCTAAGGGGATCTACAAAAGCTACTACAAGTGGTAAGGGATTTTAGAAATGTTGTCTAGTAAAATTCATAATGTCTTGATTAATAGTAATTATTAGATTTGTTTTTGTAAACTGGCAGTAAAGATTTAGAATTTAAAATTAAAAATCATTTTAAAAACATACAAAAATATGAAACTAACAAAATATGTCTATGTACTGACTATTGTTTTAAAAAATGCTGAGAATAATCAAAGACATCAAAAATGGAGAGAATTAGATATTCCAGAAATAATTGATATCAATAATTGTCAGTTGATTTTTTTACAAAAAAAAAAAAAACAAATAGAAATAACAAGAAAGAATATATCAGTACATAGTTCTGGAACAACTAAATATCCATATGGTGGGGTTGTGCGATACACCTACTGTATAAAAAAACCTCAATAAATACTGTCTTCATTTTTCCTGCCATGCACAATTGGCACAATCATGTCAGTTCTACAGATCCCTGGGACTTACATGGCAGCAGGCAGGATGCTGTTAAGTGGAAATATCTGAAATTGTAATTGCTGTGAGTCAGTAAAGACACAGAGATGGTTGTTTACAGAATGAGTATTGGAAATGTCACGGTAATGCAGTTGTGTTTTGTTTTGTTTTTAATTTAGGAAGGGAAAGTATCAATCCACTTTTAGCTCAGAATGCAAGCAAGAAACAAGTCTTTGTATCAAAATTATTTTAATGTGTCCCTCTGTGCTGGAGCGAGCAGAGGATGCTGAGTGCTCCAACAGTAGAGATTCGTGGAAGAGAACAAAGTGGTGGGGGAGAGTCTGGTTCAGAAAGAGGGTCTGCAGAAACACACTGTCATTTTGGCTCAGCGGTGAAGCCAACAAGCAACATGCTACAGCACATGTTGAAACAAGATAAAGTCTTCCTCAGAAATAAATATTTTGGTCTTCAGGATTTATTTTGAGCAAATGCATGAGGAAGAATGAAATTTTTATTTGATACATAATGTGCACACCCATATGTGTGCTTCAGGTGTGCCAGGCCACTGGAGGACAAAAAAAGAAGGGGAAAAAAAAAAAAGAGCGTGAAACACTCCGAGGGTCAATCTAAAAAATGCAAAATAAGAATGATTTTGTCATCTCTCTTTTGACATCTGAAATATCACTTTTTCAAGCTTTTTCCACATGGATGATGTATACATTCCACAGTGTCTAGGAGCTTCAGTTTCCATGTTAGCAGAAGAAATCCTTTAGATTAAAGGATCTCTTTAGTTCATTTGAAATTTAACAGTCTCTGTAGCATCTCCCCTTCTCTCTGAAAGAGTACCATCTTCTTTGGGAAATCTCAGCCTAATCTCAACAACACCCTTCACAGAACCATGTTGTATTGGTCCCTTTTCACTTACAAAAAAATAAAATATTCTACTACTACTACTACTGCTACTAATGTAATAGTGATAATAATAATAACTAACAAAAACAATAACAATAATATTAAAGTTTGCTTAGTATGAGAAAATGTTTACAGTCTGTGGGGTGATGATCAGGAGAGAGGAAATTTTATAACCTCCCTTAAAGAACTCCTAATGGTCGCCATAGCCACCCCCTTAAAATACTCTGAAACACATCTGCCAGATGTTTCCCATGACTCTGGATTTCCTACAAATAGAGTGAAGCCACATGAGCCAGATGTCAACACCATCTAATTTGCTGAGACATAAATCAATCCCAATAAGTGTATTAGATGAAGGGAGAAAAAGTGTTTTTATGGACTGTAGAGAAGTAATAGTTCAGGAAATAGTTTGAAATGGACTGAAGGTTACTGGTAGTCCCTGGAGAGTTGGAAGTTCCTTGAAAACTTTACTTCGTCATTAATCTTTAAAGTGCTCTATGAGTCACTAGAAAGGCCACTCCGTTTTTTTTTTTTTTTTTAGCTATAACTATTCATACTACTACTCTGGTTGGTTTTAGGACTTTTATATCTGTATATAAAAGTCTGTCATTGTTGTTCTATGAGAATCCTGAAAATCTAAAGTACAACTGAAATTGGTTCATTACTACCTAATAATAACACCTGTTCATCAAAAAGGGTACACTTTACTTTATGGGTCTGTATGTGTTTGTGTGTATCAGTGACCCAAGATTAGGAGCAAAATGCCCTGGTTTCAACAGATAGCTTGGTAGGTTTAAAATCTTCTACTTCCACAAATGGCTATCAGACACATGAAAAAATTTTCATCATCACTAGCCGTCAGGGAGATTCAAATTAAAACCACATTGAGATACCACCTTACACCAGTTAGAATGGCCAAAATTAGCAAGACAGGAAACAACATGTGTTGTAGGGGCTGTGGAGAAAGGGGAACCCTCTTCCACTGTTGGTGGGAATACAAGTTGGTGCAGTCACTTTGGAGAACAGTGTGGAGATTCCTCAAGAAATTAAAAATAGAGCTTCCCTATGACCCTGCCATTGCACGACTGGGTATTTACCCCAAAGATACAGATGTCGTGAAAAGAAGGGCCATCTGTACCCCAATGTTTATAGCAGCAATTACCATGGTCGCCAAACTGTGGAAAGAACCAAGATGCCGTTCACCGGACGAATGGATAAGGAAGATGTGGTCCATATACACTATGGAGTATTATGCCTCCATCAGAAAGGATGAATACCCAACTTTTGTAGCAACATGGACAGGACTGGAAGAGACTATGCTGAGTGAAATAAGTCAAGCAGAGAGAGTCAATGATCATATGGTTTCACTTATTTGTGGAGCATAACAAATAACATGGAGGACATGGGGAGATGGAGAGGAGAAGGGAGTTGAGGGAAATTGGAAGGGGAGGTCAACCATGAGAGACTATGGACTCTGAAAAACAATCTGAGGGGTTTGAAGCGGCAGGGGGTGGGAGGTTGGGGGAACCAGATGGTGGGTATTAGAGAGGGCACGGATTGCATGGAGCACTGGGTGTGGTGCAAAAACAATGAATACTGTTATGCTGAAAATTTAAAAAAAAAAAAAAGTCTTCTACTTCCAACCACATCAACAAGTTCTTCTGTGTTCTTTGCAGTGCCTTCTATACTGGCGTGGATTCTTCTGCCTTTCAACCTGATAAGATCTCTCTCTCTCTTTCTGATAGGTATAGTGATAATACTTCATTAACAGAATGGCCCTATTGGATATTATCCTCAAGGAAAATCACACTGCCCCTCTACCCCTATTTGCACGTATGTTGTAAACTCAGGAAAATGGACTATTTGTCATTAGCCTTAAAGGACAAGGAAAGCACAGAGGACGTCTTAAGAGAATGGTAAGGTGGGAGGGATAGTCTCTTAGTTCTGTTTCAGTGTTGACTTTGGAACTGCATATGTGTACACAAGCCAAGATCTTCTGCATGGAGAACAGAAATGTTAAAGGGTAGTTCAGAGGTCACCATTCCAATTGAGCTACAGGCAAATGTTAAACAGGGTCTAGGAATCAAGGTCAGGGGCAAGCATTGAGGGAAAACCAATTTCTAGGTGTCTGGGCATAAGGCACAAATAATTCAGTGCAGAAGATAGTAGTTGGAGTCCCAGATGAGGATTGAGGATCAAATTTCTTAAGAGAAAGAAATAAAAAGGTAAGAATTAGGTCTGGTTTTATGAGACCTAGACAAACTTACTTCAGGAAAAGAGCTCCTTGAGACACCTGGGTGGCTCAGTCAGTTAAGCATCTGCCTTCAGCTCAGATCATGATCACAGGGTCCTGGGGTCAAGTCCCACATTGGGCTTCCTGCTCAGAGGGGAGTCTGTTTCTCCCTCTGCCTGCTGCTCCCCCTGCTTGGGCTCTCTTTCTCTGAGAAATAAACAGGTAAAATCTTTAAAGTGTGTATATTTTAAAAGTGTTCCTACTGGCAAGGGATTTCCTTAAAGGGTTAGACACCCAGATTCTTAAATAAGCACCATGCAATCTCCTGAAGGTGTTGTCTGGTGACTGAAACTAGGTCTTTCCCGATGCTTGTTTGTGGAGTCACTATCTTTCCCTCATTAAGGTGTTTCCCTGACTCATGATTCAACTGTGTACAGCTTGTCTTACCCAGCCATTTTACAAAGTAAGCAGACACCACTACATGATTCCTACATTACTGACTGATAGAATTGCAATCCTATCTGCAAAGGGCCCAACAATTCACATGTCAGTGTGTTTTGATGATTTTTCTAACCCACAGATTTTTTTTAATGGTTACTGAAACACAAAATTTCTAGACATAAAAATGGTATAGGGAGATGAACCATGAGAGACTGTGGACTTTGAGAAAAAAAGGGAGGGTTTTAGAGGGGAGGACAGTGAGGGTATGGGTTGGCTCCACGATGGGTATTAAGGAGGGCACATATCGCATGGAACGCTGGGTGTTATATGCAAACAATGAATCATGTGACATTACATCAAAGACTAATTATGTACCGTATGGTGACTAACAACATAATTTTTTTTAAAGATATTATTTTAAAAATGGTTACAGAGACACATAATTACTACAGATAGAAAACAAAATTTTGCTACCTTCACTTTTATCGGAAGAATTGTTGAGAGTACAGATATCTTCACATTCCTCACAGCTGCCTCAGCGTACCTGTTAGGAGTGCTTGCCATCCTCTTCTCTCCCAGTTCTGTGCTTTGTCGTGATAGGAAATAGTCAGAACCATTTTCCCTCAGACCAGACTCCTGGGGCCCTCACCCTCATGATGAGATGAAACAGGATGTCTTTCCTTTAAGAATTATAGAGATTTTGGTGAGACTGGTCTATTGTTTCAAAGACCTCTTCTTTCCCATCTCAAGTCTCTGGATTGTGGGCATGGTAGGGAGTAGAAGGTGGATGGGGCTGGTTAAGAATCCTGGCACGCCCCTTTCCTTCTTTGTCCATTCACCTCCTTTCCTTAGACTCAACTTTGGCATTCTGGCTCTCTGTTGTTTTAGGATAAGTGGATCTCTCCGACCCCACCTTGCTTCAGAGTCCTTTAACTAACTTTCCATCAAGCCAGAGGAGCCTGAATGCTAGAATAAATGGATTTCTATAACAAGGCATAAAGCATTATGGCAATAGAAGCAATGGTATTTTCCAGTCTTGAGGTAGACATGTGGATCCAAGCACCATTTAAAGTTTTAAGGATGCCCGGGGCGCTTGGATGGCTCAGTGGGTTAAAACTCTGCCTTCGGCTCAGGTCATGATCTCAGGACTGGATAGAGCCCTGCCATCAGGCTTTCTGCTCAACAGGGGGCCTGCTTCTCCCTCCCCTCTGCCTGCCCCTCTGCCTGCTTGTGATCTCTCTCTCTGTCAAATAAATAAATAAAAAAAAAAAAAAAAAGCTTTAAGGATGCATAAAATAAGCAACACTAGACCTCTTGATGCCATCTGGAACATAGATGTTTTTCTTAAGCCCTGTGTCTCTCTCCATTAACCACCAAGGACTCTAAAAACTTCCTCAACTCATTCATGACATTCTACCTGAAGATCATCAAGAATCATCGTGTATCACCTTATATATTTTATGAAGACCTCATCCTCATCTTTCTTCCAGTGAATTTTCAGCTATCACCTATTTCTCTATCTATTCCTTATCTTTTAGCTACCTATTATTTATATGAATATTACTACCCTCATTTTGTCAGAAAGGTTCAACAATTTGTTTATGGTCACACAGCTATTAAGAGGCAGAGGGTGATTTTGAGTCCAGATTTATCTTCAAAGCTAATGCTCTTTCCTTCTCTCACACCACCACTCACTTCTTTGAGCCTCCTATTTTTCCTCTTTCCTTGGTGCAAATAATACTGCTATCAGTGGACAGCTGTATAGATTACACAGTATTATTCTACCTGTCACAATGTCTTAGGTGCACCAGGGGCCTAAATACTATTTCTACTTGAATTCATCTCTCTCTTTTGTTTTTTGGTTTTTTTTTTTTTAGAATCTCTCATTCTTTTCCTGAAAACATCAACAACAACAACAACACTCAATCAGGGTCTGCAGGAAGCTAGGCCTTTCGAAGTGCTTAGCATACTATGGGCAAGAGAAAGGAATTCTTCCCTGGAATGTTCAGGGAGATGCTGAAGGTGAGCAGACAAGAAGGCAGGATCCTGATGGAAGGACGAAAGAGAAGTTTATGAATGAGACTTAGAAATATGAGCAAACATAAGAAGCGCACCAGGAGGACAAGATGTTCTAAAGGCCAAAGAAGCAAGTATTTTCAAGATGTTAAATTGTGTGTGTAATTATAATAGCTAGGCTTACGTAACTCTTGATGTACCAGTACTATGTGTGTTACGTATGTTATCATCACATGTTCACAACAACACCCCAGGATGAATACTATTGTCATTTCCATTTCGTGGCATAGGGACCCAAGGCATAGAAAGGTTGGTGCCAACAGTCACTGTATTATTTTCCTATGCTGTGTGGTGATAATACTACAAATGTAGCAGCTCAAACGAAACACATATTTATTATCTCAGTTTTGTATGTCAGAAGTCTAGCCACAACTTGCTTGGGTCCTTTACTTAGAGCTTCACAAAGCTGTAACCAAAATTTGGCAGGACTGCGTTCTTCCCTCAAAGAGGGAAGATTCTGCTTCCAAGTTCACTCAGTTCTTTGCCAGCTGTTGGTAAGAAGCTTCATGCAATTTCTAGAGGCTACCTGGAGTTTCTTGCCTTGTGAATCTCCTCAATGTAGCTATTTACCTCATGTAGCCTGCAAGAATCTCTAGAACGAGTCTTCTAGCAAGACAGTCTTATACAATGCAATGCAATCATGAGAGTGACCACCCATAACCTTAGTCATATTTCATTGATTAAAATCAATCATAGGCTCTATCTGCAGCCATGGGAAAGAGATTATACAATGCCATGAGTACAGAAGGCAGAATCCTGGACAGGGGGGTGTCATTTAAGGTCTCTCATAATCACCCAGCTGTTTGGTGTCAAACAGACTGTCTGACTCCAGGGACTCCTCTTAAACACTTTGCCATTGGGTTTGGCAGCATAGGTATCAACAGAGACTAAAGAGAGAACAGTTTATAGGGGTGAGGAGTATAAACCCTGTTGCTAGGGCAACAGACATATTTCATTCTTATATCCTTGACTCTTGTTCTCTCCTTGGTTGTGTTTTCTTTTTTCTATTTTCACTTCTCCTCCTCTTCTTTTTCTTCCTCTTCCTTCTCCTCCTCCTATATTCCTTCTTCTCTCTCTTATACAATCAATTGCTGATATTATGCTCAATCACAAATAAAATGAAAGCTTGGTTCAGAGGTGAACCATGAGAGACTATGGACTCTGAAAAACAATCTGAGGGTTTTGAAGGAGTGGGGGGTGGGAGGTCGGGGTACCAGGTGGTGGGTATTATAGAGGGCATGGATTGCATGGAGCACTGGGTGTGATGCAAAAATAATGAATACTGTTATGCTGAAAATAAAAAATAAATTTTAAAAAAAGAATGAAAGCTTGATCAAAAGGCTGATGTTTACCAATCAGATGGCCAGCAAAGGGGCAGGGGTACTAATATTTAATGAGGGAAAACCAAAAGCATACCTTGAAAAGAGGGCTACCCTTTGTCGAGTTCTTACCATGAACCAAGGATGCTACCTTTTTCAAATCCCAGAAGCACACCATAAAGAACAGGGCCACAGCCCCTCCCATGAAGGTCCTGGAGTTTGCAGAAGTTTATGGCTCCATAAAAGCATAATATATATATTGTATACTATATAACATCTCCAGCACAATCACATTAACATGTCTGATCTCACATTGTGAATATTGAGACAAAGTATGACAAATGATTGCTCAAATAGTTGCAAGCCAATTCAGAAAAGTTTTGCTGCTAGAAAGAACTTTTGACCCAAACTAATAGGGAAA
The DNA here is from genome assembly GCF_011764305.1 of Mustela putorius furo. Lineage (NCBI taxonomy): Eukaryota > Metazoa > Chordata > Mammalia > Carnivora > Mustelidae > Mustela > Mustela putorius. The sequence continues at coordinate 20,987,340 of NW_025421273.1, forward strand.
AAAAAAAACATATTTCAGAACTTTTCCTGGATTTCAGAATTGTGGAATAGGGATTGTGGACTGAAATTTGCATTGACATTTAATAGATGAAGAAACTAAGACACAAAGAGTTGACATGATTCAGAAGTCATAGAGCTGAGATTCAAGGCACTGAAATTTGAAAATGAACATGACACTCATGCTTTTAGAGAGTCTGGGCACCAGAGGAAGGAGAAATCTGAGCCTTGCTGGTTCTAGGGCCTATTGAATATGTCCCTTCTATTCAATTTATAAGGGACTGTGGACACAGGGCCTCCCAATGACATAGGCTTTCCCAAATTTCAAGGGTACCAGGATACTAAAAGATTTAAAAAAAAAAGTGTCAAGACTAGATTATGAAAAATATACACAACCACACACAGAGAGTACTCTCTGTTTGTAGATAACATGTAAAAAATCAAAATCTAAGATATTTTGTGAACAGGTATGGGTGCAATGATCCAGTCAGCCACCTTGGCAGAATCCCAGCCATCCCCAAAACAGCTTCTGTTGCTGAACACAAACAGATCTGCAATCTCAAAAGGGATGTGTCCTGGCTTAACAGCCGTAGGATCAAGAGAACTGACGACCACCTGAGAGAATGTTGTGTGAATTATAAAACATAATATGTGCACACACTACCTTCATTACAAATAAACACCTCTCAGCTGTGCATCCACCATTTTGGCTATAACATTCTCTGAACTAGATTTTCCTGTCATTTTTGAGTCTGTTGCTTTGGTAGGTTCCACACAAGAGTATCTAATGCTGTCAATGTAACAATGTTCTTTACTCACATATTAGCTGTCAAATTAAGCCGTTGGCACATGACCATATTAAAATTTGATTAAATAAAAAGCATGCCTATTCTTTTTCAGTGTCTAGTGCTTTTTACTACCAAATTTTCTGTTCTATTCCCTACTCAATTCCCAGTGTTATTTATTTATTTATTTATTCATTCATCCATTCATTCATTCATTTATTTCTGTGTTTATTTGTTTATGAAATTTATTTATTTATTTTTGAGAGAGAGAGCGTGAGTGGAGGCGGAGGGACAGAGGGAGAATGAGAAGCAGTCTCCTCTACTGGGCAGGGAGCCAGATGTGAGCTTGATCCCAGGACCCTGGGATCATGACCTAAGCCAAAGGCAGATGCATAAGGGACTAAGGTACCAAGGCACCCAGCCCACTCCCAGCATTTTCTGTATTCTTTATTTCATCATAAAGGGCATAAATGCAGTGACATTTACTTATCTCACTGGGCATCATAATTTCTGGCACATAGCTTTTGAAAATCAACTATTCAATATGTAATGACTACCTACTCTGTCTTTGATACTGTGATAAGCACTAAGATACTGTAACTGCCAACATGGAGATTCAGTCTAGTGCAAGACATAGGTAACAAGCAAGGTCTACTAAGTAAGTATTAATCTTAAAATTGTGTGAATACTGTGAAAAAAATGTTCTCTGGGAGCTCATAAAAGGAGGACAGAACAAAATCTGGGTTAGAGAAGGGTATGTTTTGAGATGGAAGAAGAGGGAGTCATGCAGTGGAATGTGGACAAGATTATCTCGTATTGGCAACAGCACCTTAAGACCCTAAGGCAGAGGGGGATAGACATATTCCAGAAACTAGCAAAAGGTCAGTTTGGTGGGGGCATGCACAGTGAGTGAGGGTGAATGTTGTGAACAAGGCTGTATAGAGAGGCAGGGTGGATCCCACAGGATCCCCAAATTATGATGCACCAGCACTGCCCACCAAGACAGCAGCTCTGCTGTTTGGTCTTCTCCATCCTACCAAGAAGTCACTGGTTGTCTCAAGTGTGTAATAAAAACACTCTGTGCTGGGCACTGCTAGAAACTGTGCATCCAGTTCAAGGAAGACATGGCTCCTACCACCACGGAGCTTACAGTGTAGGAGGAAGAAGATGAGTGAAGAAATCAATCATTTCAACGTGAAGGTGCCTTCTGTCACTGTTCCCAGCTCTTGCTGAACAGTGTCTTGAAGCTTCCTTCTAGGTGTCTCACCAAGTCTCTCTGGTCTCCAATACCCACCGAGAGAGTCCCACTCAGGTATCATTGTCTTTCATGCAGCAACTTAATTACTCTTATATTTTCTATCCCACCAACAGTTAAACTAGGCCACCAAAGTATTAAATCCCTGGTGAGGTGCAGAATGTGCAAGAGTATCCCAGGGGGAATCTCAGTATCCTCTGAAGAGTTTATAATGTTCCTGGGACTTCAAATACAGTACCTTTAACAGGTAGACTAAAATTTGGTAAGGTTGCCCTAGAGACAGAAAGTGGGGTTCACTTAAATGGGGACTAATGAGGATTATGATACCCTTCACAAATAAGATTCATGCTTTTATGTTTCATTGTAAACATAGTCTTAATTTTAATTTAAATCCCACTTCTGCACATACATACTGGTTGATCTTAGCAAAGTTTCATAACATTTTGAAGGTCAGTTTTCTAATCTGTAAAATTTAATTACTATGATACTCTCACCTGTTATTGCAAGGACTGAAATTATACAATGTAGCAAAAATGCCCAGTACAGTCCCAGCTGTTGCTATTAATCTTTCTCAAAATGATTGGCTGCCACATGACCCATGTGGTTTGTTTGGCATGCAGAAAGAATAAGTTTATCCTGTGAGGTACATGTTTTTGAACAGATGTTCCTATTTATTAAATTATTAAAAATAGATGAATGAGAGGAAAGCATCTTGCCCCCTGAAATATTCTCACCTTCTCTGCCCTTAAGGTTCAGCACAGAGACCTTTACTACACAGCACCCCCCCCCCATTCCAAAATGCAGTATTCTGGTGTGAGAGTGATGAGAGGGAGGGGGGATGCTCATGCCAGGTGGGAGAGTTGGGATAGGAGGGGAGATGTTCCCTAACCTCCTGGCCCTATCACTCTCCCCTGTGACGAGTCACTGAAGTGGGCTGACAGAGCTCTACAACAATGGTGAAACCTGCACTTTGCACAAAGCCTGGTGAGCAAGAGTGAGGACTGAGGGCTACCTCCTGCTGAAATGGTGAGTTGTTGAGAGCTTTAAAAACAGTGTAGCCAAATTTAATTTTGAACAGATGACTTTGAACTCACTAGAGAAAAATGGATCTGGCAGCAGGGAGGCCAGGTGGGTGGCTGTGGCCACAATCCAGAGGACATATGAGACCTAAACCAGGGAAGTAGCCAAAGAGAAGTCGACAGGGCAGTTCAGAGAATCATCCAAGAAGATTTTGCAACTTTGATAGCTTAAATGGTAGTGGTCATAGTATCTACCACATACTGTGTGCACTGGGCAGACCAGGCAGGAAACATCCCGCCTTGCCTTCAAGGAGCTCAATTATTTTAGAGAGAGTGAAGAGGGTTGTTAGATATCTTCTAAGCTCTGAAGTGAGAAGAAATGCATTTCATTTGCAAGTGTTTGTAGAGAAACCCATGAAATACTGGCTGTGATAATACTCTTTAAAATATAAATTATTATTTATCTATAGGTACTCTTGAAAGTTGTAATAGTGCTAGGCCTTATTTACATTTTTTTTAAGTTCTCTTAACCTTCACAACAGCCCTGTGAAGTAGATTCTACTGCCAACTCCATTTATGGGTGAGGAAATCAAAGTATTTCTGCTATTGGATTACACCAACAAAGCCACCAATTACTGTGGAAATTCTTCTTACCCCTTCGTGTGGATGGTAAGAACAGAGTTAATACCACAATACAAGCTGGTGGGTCTCTTTCTAAATTTTGGTGGCAGGTGCTGCATGAACATAGGTAAATGGGGTTTGACCAACAGACACTTAGCTGTGTCTCCATTCACTCCTCCTACTCCAACTTGCTAAAAGGAATAAGTGGTGGATATGTGAAAGCATGGATGGATGGTAGGATAATGGATGAATAGATAGATCCATCTCAACACTCGACTTTTGAAAATAGGGGAACCCCCTTGAGCCCCTATAAGATCCATGTGATAGCCCTTAAAGAGAAGCCAAACTTTTATCAGTGTCTGAGACACCCACCAGTGTCTGAATATATTTCCTTTGGGATTTCATCATCATGCTGTATTCTCTCCTTTGCAATTAGTATTTAATTCAGTGCCCAGGTTTTAAACTTGATTCCTCTTGCTTAGACTTTCATGGACCGTATGCATCCCTCATTCAGAACTTTGCAACCAAGCCCCAATTCAGTGGCCAGAGTTGAGCATGCTTAACCCATATCCAGGAACAGGGGAATAATTCAGGCTGGATGAATGAATGAACATATTAGCAACTGGACCTTATGAATTATGAGATTAGTGATCACTGTTAGGCTCATAAATATATCCCTTGTTCCTTAATGCTGTTTTATTTTTGTTTCCACTTTCTACAGTTTGTCTTGGCAGGGTAATTTTTTAACAGATTAATTCTAATTGACTATCTTGTTTATTTTAAGGCATTGCTACATCCATGCCCAGAGCAAAAATTATATAATGCTTCATTGGGTAACTGGGAGTTCAGCAATTAATGACAGGAACATCAAGACTGGAGATTTTTCCATTCTCTGTAGGGTTGCCTGTTTGTATAACTTTGACCCTTGAAGCTTTTTGTGAGATACCAGATTTCATACTTCAGTGTGTCCCTGCCCTCAGGATTAACTAATATGTCTTTTCCTTATTATAGCAGATTCTGTTCTATTTTACTTGGAATCAAAGTATCTCTTACTTAAGGGTTTGGTTTGATTTCACATACCCATCATCTGGACTTTTAATCTTTTCCTACTTAATTTTTTAAAGGAATATGCAGATTTTCTTCAATTCTATCATGGAATCAATTTCTTAAGAGTGGGAATCAGGGGTGCCTGGGTGGCTCAGTGGGTTAAAGTCTCTACCTTGGCTCAGGTCATGATCCCAGGGTCCTGGGATCCAGCCCCACGTCGGGCTCTCTGCTCAGCAGGGAGCGTGCTTCCACCTCTCTCTCTCTGCCTGCCTCTATGCCTACTTGGGATCTCTGCCTGTCAAATAAATAAATAAAATATTTTTAAAAAATTAAAAAAAAAAAAAGAGTGGGAATCAGACCCCAGATCAAGGGAAGGCCAGATTCTAGGAAGACTGAAACACCAGGCATGACTGGGATACCCTCTGAATTCCTGATTCAGTCGAATTGGCTGATATATATATATATCTCACCTCAAAAAAAAATTTAATCTGTTAGCAAGATTGTATGGTATAATAAAAAGTCTGTCAGCTTTGTTATGACAAAAGTAGGTAGTTATAAGAAAAACCGCAATTAGTCTTTTTAACATTGTCCTAATTTCCCTCCCACCCTCCCTCCATTCCTTTCTTCCTTCCTTCTTCCCTTCATTTCTTCTTCCCTTTTTTAATTTGCCTTTTTTCTTTCTTTCCTTAAACACATATTTACTATGGAGTGGCCTATTATATGCAAGACCCTGTATTTGCATGAGAAGGAAAACCACATATTCCTCATTATAGATACTATAAGTTTAAAGCATGAGATAGTAATACACTTGGGGGGGTGCTGTTGAGGATGGAGGGAGACAGACCTATTCAAGCCCAACTTACATGAAAACTTCCTTCTTTAAACTCCTCCTCCAGGCTAACTGCTATTCTTTTGCAAGGCCTATCTCTTTTTTTTTTTTTTTTTGAGATGAACAGTGTATATTTTTACATTCATATCCTCTTGTTCAACTTTATAGCCAGATTGGGTTTTATGAAGTTTTCCATTTTATGTTTTAGATAAGGTAACAAAAGAACTGTGGTAAATAAAGCCACTGTAATCGGCCTTTACGTGGCAAGCATTATGATGTGAATTCATTCCATCAACATTGAAGAAACCATTCTTGAGGACCCCTTCCTATGAAGACTAGGGCAGTTCAGAAATTAATAAGCCACTGTCCTTATTTGTCCTGAAGGAAATCCTAGATGGGTGGAGAAGGTCATGTAAATAGATAATCACAATTAAAATCACTAGACTGTGATGGTATGATGTGAAAAATGACGGAAGTATATACCCAAAGCAGAAGAAGCCTCCAAAAGGAATTGGATAAATCTGATTATAAGAAAGAAGACTGACATGTTCACAGGTCACACAATATTTGAGGTAGGACAATGGTTTCCTGCTAAGTCTAAACACCTTGTTTCCAGGCAGAGCCTAAGTGAGTGGATTAAACATTACAAAGGAAATTAAAGTAGTTCCAAAATTCTCTGGGGGGCTCATGGCTTTGAGCATATCGCTATTTCCCTTCTTTTATAGAGAAAATTGTTATTTGCATATCCTTTTCCCAAGGCCATGCTTTTACAAATACATAATCACTAAATATCATTTGTTTAACTATAAGGTTTGGACACTTCACCAGAATCAAGGAAAAGGAGATCTTTTCAGGATGACAGTGACAACAAATGTATCCAATAATCTCATGGTTGAGGGTGAGGGAGGGTAGTGGAATTGGGAAATTGGATAGCCTACCAAACTGTCCTAAATTTTGATAGGACAAATTTTGAAGGGGTCAGAGCTTTTATATTTCAACATTGGACTAGTCATTGGATAAATTATGTGCCTGGGAAGGGGTTATAATGTTATGTGAGGTGGATTTCTTCATCCAAGAGCCATCTCTTGAGAGAGACTCAAAAGCAAGCTATGACCTAACAATGCTTCCTTCACCTTGGGGGAATGAGCTTTTCAACCTTGAAGGGCAGCTGGGATTTGATAGCATATCTCCCTATCACAGTTCTTTGACAATTTTATCAACGCAAAATAGGAATCCAGATGTGTACCGCAACCCATAATTATGCATCAGGTGACCTGGTAAAACTTCTAACCTGGAACATCACAATGCTAGCTCTAATAGCCCTGGAGCTGTGGTTATTGCCACCTTTTTCTGGCATTTAACTGAAAGAGCTAAAGGAAGCTGTTCTCAAACATCTCCAGGGTCTGTTACTCTGTAGTTGCAACAGGAAATAATGATTGGTTAATAATCTGAAGAAGAATTCAGGGAGGAAGCAGGTCTGGGGGCTTGGGAGCTCTGTGAAGTCATTCAAGGATCCAAACACCTTCTATCCTGTAGCTTATCTCCTTCAAGATCCTCAGAGATTTCTTCCCCCAACCCCAACCTTTACTGGAAAGGAACAGGTGCTCCTAAGGACCAGCTTTGGACATGGCTCCAAATACTTCTGATTAAATTTGCCAAAAATCAGTTTCCTGGGTTCACCTGAGGTGCATAAGAATCTAGAGCACATAATCCAGTGATTTTCCCATGAAAGAAAGCAGAAACCAATACTTGTATGCACAAGTGATATCTGCCAAACAGTAGAAAGACTTCAGGCAGATTTGGGTTTATGTGTCCGTTGTGACCTAATTAGCCATATACACCGATATGTACCAATATGGTACCAATATACCATAGGACCAATTGTCTAACTTTTCTGAGCTTCACTTTTTCTCACCTGTAAAATGATGACAATTGTACCATCTTCGGGATTGTTGGAAAAAATCAAATGGGTTAATTTCACAGAAAGAATTTTCCCTTCCCCCTTTCTTTTTAAGCTCTGTACAAGTGTGGTCTTGCTGATGTTCAGAGCTATCCCACCAGGTGTGAGAGCTGGTAACCCACCTGAATGACAGTTGCTATAAAGAAGATTCTTGCAGGAGGAGGTAGATGGGCCTCATTGACCTCAAAAGTCCTTCAACTCTGTAGGAACTGCTGAAATATTCATTAAACACACACCAGGTTGAGCCAGAGTCAGACTGGGCATTTATACTGGAACCAGAAGCTGGCATGTGCTCAGTAACCAGAGCTTTTCTTTTCTTCTGGAACTAAGTCTTCTCGGCAGAATATCGACATCTGTAAAGCTTTCTGACTTGACTTTTCATTTCTCCTCTTTGCAGAGTTGTGCTTGTCTTGGCCTTTTCATCTCGACATTTAACGGAGAAGAATTTCAATTGTTTGCAGTCAATCCCACAGTGCTTTTCCAATTTCCCTTTGTTTTCCTTGGGATTTTCAAGAAACCTCACGTGCTCTACATAATTCAGTTATGATTCCAGAGGAACTTGGTGCCTCAAAGTGACAGATGATTTTTAAAAATATTTCAACACCTGTGTATTAGAAGCAGCATTGCATTAAGAATCAAAGAGTCCAGAGCTAGATGCCAGGCCCTGCCATTAATTAGTTGTGTGACCTTCAGTAAGTAATTGGTGCCTTTCTAAATGAATAAAGAGGATAGCTGGATCAGTGGTTTATAAATTACATTCTGCAGAATTCTGGGGTTTCCTGGAGATAATTCCAGGGATCTGGGGGTAGCAAATGGAAGCATTTATCCTGCTCAACTCAACTGCTTTTTATTTAGTGGAGTTCTAGTAACACCTCACTGACAAAAAGATTTCACTAATACATATTTTTTTAATCACTCAATTTAGATGATCTCTGAGAGTCAATTATGCTTCTACTTTCTTGAATACTGTGATTTGACTGATGAATATATGTTTTTTAAAATGTTTTGTGAAGTGAGAAACTGACAAAGTCCTCAGAATTAAAGGAATTCAAGTTAAATCAGTTGCACCATAAAAAGGCATTTAAACTGGTTCAAATAGAAGTTCTACCTTTAACTGCCCTCTGGTAAAATATTTAAATTCTCCAGCTTCAAGGCAGTCATGTAATCTCGGAAAGAAAATGCTTGCCTTGCAGGGTGTGAGTATTAAAAAGGAAGATAATGCTGTGTAGTGCTAAGCACACACACTGACGGTTCCTACTCCTGCTCATACACACACAGTTAACTGATTCATGCCCGGCTTCCCTCTGAGCCTGGGTGTGGCTCCAGAATCCTTCCCCTCCCAGGTTCCAAGCACCCAGTATCCATCAGAGGGAGTCAGCATTTGAGACAAAGCATTGCTGATATCCTGTCATATCCTGATTTCCTATCTATAAAATGTGTATTATGGACGAAGTGCTTGTGCCCCACCTCCTCCAAATTCATACACTGAGGCCTTAACTCTAGATGTGACCATATCTGGAGAAAGAGGCTTCACTGAAATAATTAAGATTCAATGAGGTTATAAAGTTAGGGCCTTGTTTCAGTAGAATTAGGTCTCTTAAAAGGAGAGATACCAGAGAGCTTATTCTCCTTCTCTCTTCTTGCCATGTGAGGACACAGTGAGAAGATGGCCATGTGCAAGCCGGGAGGAGGGGCCTTGTCAAAATATGCCCATACTGCTACCCTGATCTCCCATTTCCATCTCCAGAACGGTGAGAAAATAAACGTCTGTTGTTTAAGCCATCCGGTCGATGATTTGTTATGGCAGCCTGAGCTGAGTGACACGGGAATGCCAAAGCTCTCCTCAGTCTTCCAGCCAGCATCAGGGAGCGCCCACTATGCATGCATCTCTGGGAAAGGTCCAGGGCACATAAAGACTCATGGGACAAGGATCCCAGTCCCAAGGATATGACTCTCCTGAAGACGGTATTCACAGACTATCAATGTTTGAATGAAATTACAAAGTGCATGTTAGCTTGCAGGTACACACACAATTCTTCTTAAAACACACATGTCAGTTATACATAAATAATATTCACTGAAACATTTGTTTAACAATGAAATTTGGGGGGAAAACCCTCCAATTTATATTAGACTCTGAATTCTGTAAGGTTAGGTTCAACACTCCTCCACAGACCTCAGTACCCAGCATAGAATGGGGATTTGTAACTATTTGCGGAAATCACATGTGAACTGGTATTAAGTGTAATATGCTATATATAATACATATAACATAAGCCACATGGGAGGAGATAAAGGGAATTATGCACTCACTTGATAACAAATTATCTCCATGGTGTATGAACACATTTTTTTAATAGAATGAAATTAAAGTTTTACAAACCACAAACGAAACACACTCTAGGTAACCTGTGTCCCTCCAAAATGTGTATGTTGCAGCCCTACCCCTCAATGAGATGGTATTTGGAGATGGGGCTTTGGGAGGTGATTAGAGCTGGTTGAGGTTTATAAGAGTGAGGCTTCCATAATGGTGACCATCCTCAACCATGAAGAGAGCTCTCATAGGATCTAAACTGACTGGAACATCAGATCTTGGATTTCCCAGGTTCCAGAAATGTGAGAAATAAATCTTTCATTTAGTCTGCCCAGTCTACAGTGATATAGTAGCCTTAGAAGACTGATACATAGCTCGAAAATAGTTTTCCACACAGGGATTTAGAGGTCCATATGCAGTTGGGATGGTCAGGGGTGTGCGGCTCAGGAAAATGACAAGCTTCTGGATTAATGGGAGGATGTTGCAAATGGTCTCCTTTGCTAAGTTCACCACCAAGGCAGTGATTCTCAAGAGCCTCTGCAGAAGCTGCTTCCAGCTTCTCATGTGCTCTCTGCCCACAAACCACCCGCCACTACTACTGGATTCATCTGGAATACAGAAGACTCCTATTTTATTCATGGTTTACACATAGGACTTAGTATAAGGCTTGACACTTAGAAAACATCTTAAAAACATCTGTTGAATAAACAGTCTCTCCATTCATTCTGACACCTGACCAGGGAAGTGGATGCCATCCATCCCAATGACCAACATTAGAAAAAGTCTGAAATCAACAACATTGCATGCCATAAGGTAGAATAGCATACAATGGTCTTCAAAATTTTAATGATGTGAGAGAATATTTGTGATGAAACATGCCCTTTACACACACACACACACACACACACACACACCCTGAAGCAATATCAGTTGTTTTTTCTGAGTAGTGGCATTGTATATTTTTTCTTCTCACCTGTTCTTTTTGATGGTTAATTAAAAAAAATTATCTCCCAACCAGTTTTTTACATTAAGCTTGTATTATCTTATGAGAAAAGAACGTTACTAAAAATCAATCCCTATCTAAATGCATGACCATGCTAGTCATTAACATTTGAGCGTGGATGAGCAATGATCAGGAACTGCAGGAGGAAAGCAGGTATTCCTGAGGTCAGAGCAATAGCAGCCATTCCTTTACAGTGTCTTTGAAGAATGTTCCTCTTTTTTGTCATCACTCTTCAGAATTCAATTTGCCACCTGCACAGTCTCAGAATCTCAGTCTCAGCTCAGAGCAAGCTTGCTGCTCTGTGCTGGAGTTAGGCTGCATATCTGAGTTCCTCGGCCTGCAGAGTGCTGTATCCCCATGGCAGTTAGGTGGGAGCCCAGGAGCTCTTAAATACTAGGGCTGGAATGTATGTCATACTCTCTGTTTTGAATTTGTTTCTAGGTCCAACAGAACAAAGGTTCTCACCACAACACTACTGACAGTGTGAGTTGGATAATTCCTTGTTTGGGGGGTAACCTGTGCATTGCAAAAAGCTTGATAGCATCTCCAGCCGCTATCCACTGAATGCCAGGAGCACTCCTGCCCAAAGGCATGATACCTAAAAACATCTCTAGATACTGACAAATGTTCCCTGACAGTTATTGTAAGATCTTGACTCTAAGTGCACTTGCAGCCATCAGAGGGTTTTAAGCAGAAGAGAGAAAGGAACTGACTGGATCAAATGAGCCCCCTTGGATGGGTCCAAGGTCAGAAGCAGGGAAGGCAATGAGGGGACCTTCTCAATGGCCCACACAAGGTTTGATGCGGCTTGGAAGAAGTTAGTTCCAATAGGATGCTCTGATGGGTTGAATTTGGAGTGTGAGGGAAATACACAAGGATAATTTCATTTTCAGCAGGACAAAATATAGCATTGTAGTTAAGAGCTGGAGCTCCAAAGGGAGACCACCTCATTGTGTAACCTGTGTGTTATTATGGAGAAAGATATCTGTAAACTGGAGATGTTGAAAGTGCCTATGTTCCTCCCAGGGATTTTGTGAGGATTGCACAAGTTACTACATGGAAAGAGTTTAACAGCGTGGCTGGTACATAATAAGAGCTCAATAAATGTTAGCTATGGAAAAACTGGAGAAGAACATGTTTAGGAAAATAAAAATATTTTTGCCTTTAAACATAGATTTATCTTTTCTAGCAATACAAAGAGCTCTATTTAAGAATCCTGTGTTTGTTATATCAGTTTCTTACCCCTCACCAGCTAGGGAAGCAGAGGCTTCTTACTATATCTATATCCATGAGATAAACTCAGCTTCTTCTCTGTGTGTTTTCTAGTAAAAATCACTGTGTTTCTAAACCTGCTTAAACTCCTTCAAATAGACGTACACATACTGAGAGAGAAAGAGAGAGAGGTAATATGCACAAACAGTGGTTGTAAATGTGTTAGTTTTTTATTGTTGAATAACAAGTTATCACAGAGTTAATGATTTTAAACAACACCTATTTATTATCTTACAGTTGGTGAGACATGTGGATGGGGCCAACTTGATTCTGTACTTAGGATCTCACAAGGCCAAAATCAAAATGTCAGACAGGCCAGGCTCTTGTTTGGAGGCTCTGGGGAAGAATTCACTTCCAACTCTTCAGGTTGATGGCAGAGTGTTGTCCTTGCAGCTGTAGGTCTGAGGTCCCCATACTCTTACTGACTATCAGTCAGCCCTCCTATTCTAGAGGTCCTCTGCATTCCCTGTCATGTGCCTTCTTCATCTTCAAACCAGCAAAGGTAACTTAAATCTTCCTCATGTGTAAAAGCTCTCTTATTTCTCCTTCTCTTACGAGTGGAGAAAACTCTGCTCTTCAAGGAATTATGTGATTATATTAGGGCCACCTAAATAATCTCTCCTTTGTCCTTCATTGTAAGGAAATCATGGAAATCACACCACAGACAAAATTCATGGTGTTTTCTTGAAATTCTGTGTACCATCCTAAGTGTACAATTTGATGAGTTTTGACCATCTTTAAAAAATTTATTTTATTTTTGGGGTGCCCAGGTGGCTCAGTGGGTTAGGCCTCTGCCTTTGGCTCAGATCATGGTCTCAGGGTCCTGGGATTGATCTCCGCATCAGGCTCCCTGCTCAGTAGGGAGCCTGCTTCCCCTTCTCTCTCTGCCTACTTGTGATCTCTCTCTCTCTCTCTCTGTCAAATAAATAAATAAAATCTTTAAAAAAAATTATTTTTTTCAGCGTTCCAAAATTCATTGTTTATGCACCACATCCAGTACTCCATGTAATATGTGCCCTCCTTAATACCCACCACCAGGCTCACCTACCACCTACCTCCTCCCCTCCAAAACCCTCAGTTTATTTCTCAGAATACACAGTCTCTCATGGTTTGTCTCCCCCTCCGATTTCTCCATCTCACATCTTCTCTCCATCTCACAGTGTCTTCCATGTTATTCTTTATGCTCCACAAGTAAGTGAACTATATGATAAATGACTCTCCTTGTTATACCTATGTCACAACACCCCAATCAAGATTTGAGACATTTTCCATCAGAAATTTCCCTTATCCCATTCTAGTCAATCCTCAACCCCACAGGCAAATATTTCTATCACCATAGATTGGATTTGACTTCATACAAGTGGAATCATGGTGTATACTCTCTTGTGTTTGGTTTCTTTGTTTTATAATAATATTTTTGAGATTCAGCCATGACGTTATGTACATCAGTAGTTTCTTTCATGTCATTTAGAAATAGTATTATTCTATATGACCATATCACAATTTGTTTATTGATTGTTGATGGACATTTTTAAATTGTGACTATTATGAATAAAGCTGTTGTAAACATTTCTGAGAAATGTTTGTGTAATGACAACTATTTTGGGTAATGGCTAGGTGTGGGGTTTTAGGTAGATATATGATCAACTGCTAAATAATATTCCAAATTGGTTGTAGCATTTTACACACTCACTCCAACCTCCTGTGAATGTGTGAGAATTCCAGCTGGTATACAACCTCACCAACACTTTTCATCCATCTTTCTAATTTGAACTATTCCAAAGGATGTATATTGGTATCTCTTTCATGGTTAATTTTGTGTTTTCCTGATGGCTAGTGATCTTAAATAATTTTTTAAAAGATTTTATTTATTTATTTGACAGAGAGATATCACAAGTAGGGAGAGAAGCAGGCAAAGGAGGAGGGGAAAGCAGGCCCCCCGCTGAGCAGAGAGCCTGATATGGGACTCAATCCCAGGACCCTGAGATCACGACTTGAGTGAAGGCAGAGGCGTAACCCCCTGAGCCACCCAGGCTCACTTATGTAATTTTTTATATGTTCATTGGTCATTTGTGTGTGTGTGTGAAGTGTGTGTATAAGTCATTTGCCCTATTTTTAATTGGGAAATTAGTCTTAGTATTTATTTGTAAAAACTCATTACATATTCTGGATATATGTGTGTGTGTGTGTGTGTGTGTGTTTGTGTGTGTGTGCATAATGTAAACTTATTTAGGTATAATGTATTATATATTCATTATAATATACCTGATCAAATATATATATATATATATATATATATATATATATGAATATTTGAGGAAAGAAGAGATAAAAAGAAAGGGACAGAGGATAAGGAGAAAGAGCTTTAAAAAATTCTTAAAATTCTAACTCACTGATTTACATATCTGTTTCTTTCCAATCCCACAGATAAAAAAGAAAACTTGCATTGATTGAGCAAAGCATTGCTAATATGTGGTGTAGAATATTTCATTGTATCCTTCAAGAGTGAGAACTTCTTAGGAGCAGCAATTTAAGTTTATGTTATTCATCTTTATATCCCTCCATTTGTTATTATATCTGACATATTGAAGATGGTCAAGCATATTTGTTGAGAGAATGAGATAATGAGTTAATTGGATGATTATCTCATTTCATTATCACAAAAGAGAGAATCAATCAATGAGCTTTGGGGAAAAAATAAAACCACTGCCAATAAGAGCAACGTGTATATCATATATTGATCGTGCTTGGCTTCATATGAATGAGGGATGGGCACAGTATGGAAACAAGATGAAACACACATCCATAGTTCCTAGATGTCCATAAATCCCTTTTAGCCAAAGGCTAAGGATCAAATCATGCACCAACATTTCTGGACATAATCAATTTCTCTCTCATGCATCATGACTCATTCTCTCTTTCCTGGATCAATCTTATCAGCATTAACACTTTTTTTTTCTCCTTTCACAAACCCTCTCTTGACCCCACATTCTCCTCTAGCATTCCCAAAAATGAAAAAAACAAACAAACAGAAAAAGGTTTTGAGAAAGTGTCTCTTCTTCCCAGTATACTATTTACTCTTCTCACCTTTCCTATCTGCCAACCACCACACCATGGATGTTACTTTTGTTAAGGATTCTAGAATGCTAAATCAATGGGCAGTTCTGTGTCTTATTCTTACTTGGGAATCTCTGCAGCACTCAGTAAGATTGAGAGAGTCAGGTAACAGTGTGGTAAATATGGGGTATGAAAGCACACTGAATGAATTTAAATCTCATTTCAACTGCTTATTCAGATATCCTCCTAGAACCATCATGATATCTTTGCTCTTCCTTGAAAGTGGTGGTTCTCATTTGGAGCCTTTGCACTTGTTCTTTCTGATCAAAGTGTTCTTCTCCCAGCCCCTTCCCATACTTCAGGCCCTAGCTCAGATTTCCCCTCTTCAGAGAGGACTTCTGTGTCCACATTTACACATAAATGGCATCCCCCCTATAGTTCCTATATCTGGTTCTAAAGCAAGATTGATACATATCCTAGCTCTTCTGCAGACTGACACTATGACCTTGTTCAAGTGTATACTCTCTTGCATAGAAGCTTCCTACTCTGTAAATCATGAATGATCACGACACTTCAAAAGATTGCTGTCAGCCAATCTGTTAATGGGGGGTAAGCTACTTAGAATACTGTTTGGACATACCAAACTATTGCTTTAAGAAATTTCCACATTCACTTTCTCTTTTCCAGGTAAGCCTAAAAGATACAGTGTGGCTCAGATTGCTCACTTTCTTCTTTTGGGAAAACATCCCAACTATTTGGAATAGACTTACCATACCCACTGGGAGAATAAAATCAATTTAAGATGATCATACTAGAGGCAAGATAGTGGTGACTAGGTCTCCAAAGAAAATGGAATGAACCATCCCTGTGTTTTCTTTAATAGAAGTGTTATTTAATTTTTATGGGCATGCCACAGAGAAGAGACTTGTTTCTGCTTGGTGAGCTTAAAACAAAATAAAATAAACAGATAAGGAAGTAGTGGGCCATTTGATGTGCCTCCCCAGAAGACACAGCAATTGGAGAACCAAAATTAGCTAGCTGTGTTTATCCACTTTTAACTTCTGTTTGGGTTGAACTTTCATTTCTGCCTAAGCACATGCTATTTTCATTATTTACTGCAGTCTTTTCTCCAAAGAAAACACCAAACCCAAACTCCCCTTTGTTCACTAGCCTCCCCACCTGAATGTTCTCCTTGAACTGGTGATCTGAGTGCATAAAGGCGTACATGAAAGGCAGCATGGCATTGCGGCTAAGAAAAACCTTCAATCAGACAATTGTAGTTCTGTCATTTGACTACTGCCTGACCCAGAGGAATTTTCTTAGTATTTTAAGCCATATTTTTTTAATTAAGGAAATAAAAGTCACCTGATTTATGGAATTACGCAAAAGTTTAACTAATATGATTCATGTAAAGCCTTTGGGAGTTGCCTGGTCTGGAATAAACAATGGTCCAATATTAGACTGCTTCCCACCTCCCAGAATCACTATTATTACAATTATTGCCACCATTACCATTATGAGGGGCAGCACTCAGGTGAGCTTACTCCTTGCCCTTGCCACTTAACCTTTTCAGTCTCTGATTCTTTGTGATATTTGATACCCATACTTCATGGAAGACATCCAAAGAGAAATTGAACTGCCCTTCTTAGGGGTGTTAGAAAATGGGAGCTGGACTTCATTATTTGAAGGTCCCCTCCATCTCCTCAAGTCAAGGACAGTATAAATCAAAATAACTGTGACAAATGCACCTCCCATTTGTAAAGCTTCTTCATGTCTTGTCTTCTTCCTTCATGTAAATTCTGTGTTCCTCCTCATTAGCCAAATGATTCTAGGCTAGTAGAAAAAGTCTGATATTTTCCCATTATCAAAAAGAAGAAGGAAGGCAGACTAGATCACCTTTAAAGTTCATTAAAGCACCCAAAACCATGATCTTCATTCCTTTGCAAACAAATACACAAACAAACCAACAAAGCCATGTGTCAGTGTGCCCTTTTTTACTGCTGCTGCAACTCAATTCCCAAACTGCAATAAACCATATTTTATTTTCTTGCTTTCATCAGTGTCTGATTACTTCCTTGGTGATGGAAGTCTCTGCATTGTTCCATCTCCAAAGAAGGATAGGAGCTGGGCCTCTCTACAGGTCCCCTGTACCAATCCAATAGCCCTCATGAAGGCCTAGTCCTTGGGTGATAACAGTTGCTCAGAGACAGAACTGGGGCAAGACTCCAGCCTCACATCAGAAATAAGAACATTCATTACTGGATGAGTTCTCTAGGCCTGGTTTGAAAAAACCCTCTCCAACTGATTGGACTCTTTCCTGATTAACGCTAGATAAATATGGAGACTATTACTTAGATACCACACGCTGGGAAGCAAACATGGTGATTATAACTGTCAATCTGCAAAACTCCCTGGTCTCAACCGGAGTGAAACACTACCATTTCAATCTAATCTGCGAGAGAGGCAAATGGAGAGGGGCCGATAACTGCAAAGCACACTGAAAGCACCCCAGCTGTCAATATCCATGTGGGAGGCAGCTGATGGTTTGGATGTCATCACATTAGCAATCTCTTCAGTGAAAAGAAAGTCTGGCTGCTTTGTGCCTTGAAAAGGAGCAGCAGTTGAAAGCATTAAAATTAGTGCCATTTTACTGAAGATCGTGATCACTTAAAATGTCAGTTGCTGTCCCAAAAATTATCGTTTATGATGGATTGCAGGGAAGAATATCAACACAGCAAGAGACAGAACCTACAGTGGAGGAAGATGCACCATTTCAGGAGTCCCTGAGGAGTGAAAGAAGTAGAGGGTGTGTTTGGATGGATGCATGTGCACACATGTGAGCACTTAGGCATTCCCAATGCCACTCAGAATTTACATCTTCTGATTGGCCCAAAATGCAGGCTGGGGAAGTTCGTGGGAGGCTGTCCATGAGTGAAGAGGAAGGGGAGGCTCACGAAGAAACAGTGAAACACTGACGGTGTCTGCCAAGATAGAGCACCAAAGGAAGAGCAGGAGCCTAAATAATGATAATGATGGTGTTTGTAACAACAATACCTAGCACTGACAGGCTGTCAAGTATAGAACTATTTTATTTGTGCTAACCCATCAAATGCACTTGATTTATGGATTGGAAAATATTTTTTTTTTAAAGATTTTATTTATTTATCAGAGAGAGAGAGAGAGAGCAAGCACAGGCAGACAGAATGGCAGGCAGAGGCAGAGGGAGAAGCAGGCTCCCTGCGGAGCAAGGAGCCTGATGTGGGACTCGATCCCAGGACGCTGGGATCATGACCTGAGCCGAAGGCAGCTGCTTAACCAACTGAGCCACCCAGGCGTCCCGGAAAATATTTTTAATCCCAATTTTACAGATGAGTAATCTGAAGCACAGGTAGGTAATTGTAGCTAGCCCAAGACCAAGTGATGGTGGGAAGTTTGGGAAATGCATCTAGAGTTTATACTCTTCTAAGATAGATGCTTCTCAGAGTGATGGGTTGGATAAGCACAGGGACAAGCACGGAGTACCAGTTGGCTCATACACAGGAAATGGTTAGAGAAATACTGCAAAAAAAACAAAACAAAACAAACAACAACAACAACAAACAAAAAACAACCTAGGTGTAATGAGGTAAATATAGGGTTTCCATATGTGAAAGTCCAGGTGGATTCTAACAATATTAAACTCAGCAGGGAACCAGGACAAAACATGAAGGTGTCACTGAGGGACCACCTTAAAATATGTCTAGAATATGTGTGAGCATAGATTTCTAGGATGCATATATTTGTCGAGACATCTTGCTCTTTTTTTTGTTGTTGTTCTTTAATTTTCCAATACTCTAAGCTCCTTTCTGCCACAGGGTCTTTGCACATGTTGTTGTCCTCTCTTGATATGTTCTTCCCAGGAGGAAAGTTCTGACCCCCCAAATTATGTAGTACTATACCAGCCCAGTACCCCATTCTTCTTTACAGCACTTATTAGCTTGCCAAAGTATATAATTTTTAATTAAAAAGTATTGAATTTATTAGAATTTTTGGTTTTTGTTTTTGCATGATTTGTTTTGTTTGCCTCTTTTACTAAAACAAAAGTTTCTTGAAGGCATGGGCTGTCTCGTTTCTTAACTATTGCATTTCCAAATACTGGCACAGGTTATGGCACGTAGAAATACTAATTAATAATCACTTTTATGAATACTTTCTGTATAGCAGATTCTATTCTAGATGTTTATTTGTATTATATTTATATTCTCACCATAACTTCATAGAGCAGGTAATTTATTATTCTTTTTTATAGATGAGGAAACTGAGTCACAGAGAATTTAAGTCTTATTCATCAAAAAGGTAGGTCCATGATTTATTTTTATTTTATTTACTTACTTATTTATTAATTAATTCATTCATTCATTTATTTTTAGTTTCAGGGGTAGAATTTAGTGATTTGTCAGTTGTATGTAACACCCAATGCCCTCCTTAATGTCCATCACCCAGGTAACCCTACCGCCCTACCAATTTCCCCTCCAGCAATCCTCAGTTTTGTTTCCTAGAATTCAGAGTCTCTTGTGGTTTTTCTCCCTATTTTCATCTTATCTTATTTTTCCTTTCATTCCCCTATGTTTATTTGTTTCGTTTCTTAAATTCCACATATAACTGAAATCATATGGTATTTGTCTTTCTCTTAACACAGGCATTTAGGCTCCAAAGTCTACTCCTTTCATTGTACTCTCTCTCGTCTGTAGTCCTCAGGTAGGATTTATTGAATGAATGAATATGTTGATGAGAGGTGAAGATAAAGTCTTCTGAGATCCCATAACTAAGACACCAAGCCTGAGGGGATAAATGTTTGAAAATTCATACCTGTCCATAGAGGAAGGAGGCAGATTCTGCACCTTAGTTAAATGGGATTGGGGTTGAGAGGGTCTGAGGGAAATCAGAGTAAGCAGCTTACAGGTCTCAAGGGCCACTACTCAGGCAGAGCACAAGATGATTTCAGTGTAGCTGATCTTTTACCACTTGGCACATTCTGTTACTGAAACCCATGTTCAGCTGCCCATGGCATGAAAGGTCAATACTTAAGAGATGAGTTTTTATTGGGAAGGAATATGAACTTTATTCAGGAGGCTGGCTGCCTGGAGATAAGGCAGACTCTTGTCCAAAGGCCAACTCCCAGGTTTCTGCCTGGCCACAGAATTTTAAAGGGATTTAATCAGTTAAGGAGGTGCAGTGGTCTGTGACATTTCTTGCTTACATGCAGTCTCCGTAATGTCAGCTACAGAGTTATCTTGGTACTCAGATGTTGTGCAAGAAGTTCAAGTTCCTTGGTGCTCGGGATCAGGAGACTTTGTGGGGTGTGTAAAAAAGCCTGTTTCCTCGGTACCAAGGGATTGTGCAAGAGTACTCTGTTCCTTCTGCAAAGGAGGGCAAGGCCTACAGATGCACAAAGGGAGGTCAGTAAAGTCATTTGTGTGATCTTAGAAAAGAAAAATATTTTGCTAAAAGATTGCTGAGCTAAAAAAAAAAAAAAGATTGCTGAGCTAATCAGAAAGCTAAGGGGGCTTCAAAAGGACTTGCTGGCCTCTGTGGCCTGGGAAAGTTCGGGTCCTTCATTCCTCAGGGCCAGTGGTCTGCAAATCTCAAGGAAGTAAATAAATGAGTTCTATTACAGATCAAGGACCTTAAGTCAGCAGGCAAGGAGTGACCTTGAAGTATGTTAACCCTTCAGACCAGCTTGAGCACTATTGTAGGTCTAGGTGTTTTTTGGTTTCAATTCTTAAGGAAACAAGGGTGATCCCACACATGACTGATACTTGGGTGTGGATATGTCCATTAAATTAAGCAAAGCTGTGATCATGTTGATTAATCTACCCATAAATCAAATCAATCTCTCCAAAACCTTATCTGAATCAGAACCTTTATGAAGCAGACATCAAGACAGGATTAGATGTAGACGAGATTTATTGGGGAAATAAATCCCTCCACAGAAACACCTGTGAAAGATAAAGAGACATGTGTACAGATGTGGGAAGAGCTTTCAGACTATAATGTAGCTATTGCACCCATGAAAGGGAAGAGGGAAGGAAAGAAAATGACACTGCATTGCATCTCTAAGAAAGTTTCAACAAGGTCAAGGGGAGTCTGGGAGCAAAGTTGTTCATTAGAGAAGTCCTACACTGGGAAGAAATAGCCTCTCCCTAGTAGCCCCATTATGTTCAGTCACTGACTGGGAATCATGGCCTCAGGTGGATGCTATATGGGTTCAAAGAACAGGTATGGCAACTGGAGGCTATCAATACACTTGTTTGTTTGTGTGTGTGTGGTTTGTTTTTTTTTTTTTTTGTGGCAGGTTCTCTTGAAAGGAGCTCTGAGTCATGCAACTGCATGGTCTCTACACTATCAATTCTTTAATGTTTTATTCATTTGCCACCTCCACTTTGAAACTCTCCCTATTCCCCTCACCTGACAGTAACTTCCTCCACTAACACTCTTAGAACTTGTGTGTTCCCTATGTTTATATCACTCTGAATTTTAGTTTAATCATGCATGACATAGATCATGATGAGGCACTTTGACCTACATGCTTATTGTGGTAATTCTCAGATATCAGAGCTCCCAATGACATCTGGACATCCACACCTTTGCAAAGAAAACATGATGAGAAGTTTGGTAAAGGAAAGATGAAGATGTTTTTGAGGACATCTTAATGATTCCTGTTGTTGGTGTCCTGTGTAGACAAACCACAGTTTGCTGAATAAAGGTGGTTTGGAATTGTTCAAGAACGTCATTTTTAAGTGCCATAGTGTTGCCACTTAATACCCTCTGGGGAACTTGTTTTTGTTCCTTGGCAAACAAGATCACACTGGAAGGACCAGTTTCCTTTAAGGTTTATAAGGAAGTAGTCAATTATCAAACTGACCTTCAAAAGCTGACCTAAGGACTTCATACATCTTAAGCTTTTCCTGCCTCATGTTAAGATTAAACATTGCCCATAGATGAAGGAAAAGATTATAATATTAGGCAGGAGGCTAAGGGATTACTCAAAGTTGAGAAAGCCATGGGTACTAGCTGATATAAACCTATAGGCTTCAGGCTCAGCCTTAGCAAGGACTCTTTTCCTTCTAGCTAGTTTCCCAGGTCACATACCAGCCTCCTGAGATTACATGTCTGTTCTCTGCTCAGTTCACTGATACTGGTTGTGTTTCCAACTACCAACTCTACTGGGTCCCCAGGTATCTCTCATCAGGGAATTGGGTGTTCTTCATGACTAACTAAGGTATTATACCAGCTACTTCAAAAACCTCACAGGAAAACCTGTTCTCTATATTTCTGAGTAAAATTACCTAGCCTGATTCCAGATCAACAGCCTCCACCCTCCTGCCGTTCCTCCCCTCTTCACTGGCCCCTCTTATCTGGTATCATTACTGGAATGGAGACTCTCCTTCCATACTCTACCCCACTGGATCTTTGTTGTCTTTCCACAGTGATCTGAAATGGGGTAGAAGACACTGGTTTTAGGAAGCTATCGCTACGTCCAGAATCAATCAGCATCCCTGTCATTTGTTTTTATAACATCATGCCCATTTCTTGTGTTGTACATGTCACAATTTTAATCATTGTTTTATTTACTGGGTAATATCTCCCTCACTATAATGGCTTCTTGAAGTCTTGCTTTCTTGATCGTTGTATCCTTGGCTTCTGGCATAGTTCATGGTATATAAAAAAGAAGCAAATAAAATCATTCAACAGATGAATTGATAAATTAATTAATAAATGTAAAAAGAACCACTGAAAACTTATCCTTTGGAACAAGAATTCTCTGCTTTTATATGTTATAGTATCAAGCTACATACTACAAATTATAGAGGATATAGTGTGTCCAGATAGCTTCAGGTTTCTTCTTTGTAAAAAGATTTTAAAAATAATCTATATCATCTATCAACTCTAGGTTTATTTAGTCTATTGAACCAGCTTGCTTTGTGTCAGAGTGTGAGTGGGATGTGTTTTGTTTTGTTTTGTTTTTCCTCTCTAACATTTTAGGAGTTTGAAAACAGCTCCTGGACCAGGACTTCTAAATCAGCTCACAAATAACCTTTGTGGTAAAACAACTGGGCTTTTTTACAGATTGTTTTCTACTTTTTTCCTTAATTTTGAAATTATTTTAGGCTGACATAAAAGATGCAAAAAGAGTAAAGAAAATTCCCATATACTCTTCATTCAGTTTCTTCCAGTGATAACATCTTCATTTACCATGGTAGCCATTCACACCATAATAATAACCAAACCACAGACCATATGCAGAATTCACCAGTTTCCACGTACACTCATTTCTGCATTTGTGTCTGTGTATGTGTATGGTTCTGACTTTTTGGAACTGTACACTTTCGTAAAACCACCAGCACAATCAAGATACTATTCCATCACCCCAAAGGAAATCCTTAATTCTCCTTTAATTGTTATATCCTCCTTCTAACCCCTGACAAAAATTCATCTGTTCTCTTTCTCTCTGATTTTGCCATGTTGAGAATGATAAACAAAATCATATAGTATGCAACATTTTATTTAAAGATTTTATTTATTTATTTGAAAGAGAGAGCTTGAGAGAGCAAGGGGGAGGGGCAGAGGGAAAGGGAAACATGAACTCCCCGCTGAGTAGGGAACCCAGCTCAGGATTCCATCCCAGGACTCAAGGATCCTGACCTGAGCCAAAAGCAGACCCTTAACCGACTGAGTCATCCAGGCGCCCCACAACAGTTTAAATTGTTTTTTTTTTTTTTGAACTCAGTTTATTGTGCTTAAGAACCATCAAGCTGTTGTATAATCAATACTTTGCTCCTTTTCTTTGCTGAGTAGCATTTCATTGTATGGATGTACTAGAGTTTGATTAGCTCTTCACTCTCTAAAGGACATTCAGGTTGTTTCCAAGTTTTGGCCATTGCAAATGAAGCTGCTATTTTTAATTTTTATAGATGAAGCTGAATATTTGTGATAAGGTTTGTGTACAAAACGGTTCATTACTTTATGGTTAATATTCAGAGGTGGAATCGTTAGGTCATATAAGAAATGCATTTTTTGGGACGCCTGGGTGGCTCAGTTGGTTAAGCAGCTGCCTTTGGCTCAGGTCATGATCCCAGGGTCCTGGGATCAAGTCCCACATCGGGCTCCTTGCTCGGCAGGGAGCCTGCTTCTCCCTCTGTCTCTGCCTGCCATTCTGTCTGCCTGTGCTCGCTCTCTCCCCCCCTCTCTCTCTGATAAATAAATAAAATCTCAGAAAAAAAAAAAAAGAAATGCATTTTTTGGGCACTGAGGTGGCTCAGTCGTTAAGCATCTGCCTTTGGCTCAGGTCATGATCCAAGGTCCTGGGATCAAGCCCTGCATAGGATCCCTACTCAGCAGGAAGCCTCCTTCTCCCTCTCCCACTCCCCCCTGTTTGTGTTCCCTCTCTCTCTGTGTCCCTCTCTGTCAAATAAATAAATAAATAAATAATCTTTAAAAATTAAAAAAAAAAAAAAAAGAAATGCATTTTTAACTTTCTTAAACACTGTCAAGCTGTTTTCCAGGATAGTTATACCATTTTTCATTCTCAAAAGAAATGTATGAATGATCAAGTAGCTTCTCATCTTTAACAACACTTGAAATTGTCTTTCTCTTTAATTGTATCCATCTTAACAGGTGTGTACCTTATTTAGAAATAATCACTTTTTTCCCAAGAATCTGAGATAAAAAATGC
Organism: Mustela putorius furo; assembly: GCF_011764305.1. NCBI lineage: Eukaryota > Metazoa > Chordata > Mammalia > Carnivora > Mustelidae > Mustela > Mustela putorius. The sequence continues at coordinate 21,012,213 of NW_025421273.1, forward strand.
ATTTTTCCAATAGGCAATACCATAACACTTCCAATGTAATACAATTAAACATGTCTTTGATAGCTATGACAGAAGAAATTAATGTTTTCATATCAAATGCCATGGACATCCACAGGCACTTAATAAATTATAAAACATTACATCAGCGAAAGCTGTTCTTGGTTTAGCACTCACAGAAAACATTTAGGAAGGACTTAGATACAAGACCTGTACCACAGAACCTGGATACAGGAGTCCTTGAGTGGTAGGGATGGAATATGTTCTCAATTTTGTAGACAGCAAAAAGTCATCAGGAAAGCAGTATAACCAAAGGTAATGTGTTGGAACATCCACATAGTGTCATCATGGATGATGAAATGAATGGAAAGGATGCTGGAGGGAAGACCAGGCGAGCAGTACTAGAGGAATTTTGTAAACTGTGTACAGTACCAATGGTAGAGGGAATGGAATGAAAGGAAAACCAAACAGAAGAGCACATCACAAAAGAAGAGCTTATATAACAATGGAATGAATGCTTTGATTTACAATGACCCAAGACTCTTAAAACATAAATAAGAAAGTAAGAAAGTCAGAATTAAACTATGGCCTAGTGTAAATAGAGTGGTTGTTATCATAATATCAATGAATGTTATTAACAAGTGGCTGTGTTGTGTTTTATTTGGACCCCGTGATCCTGACACCAGCTCCATGACACAAGGACAGTCAGCTCCATGTACAGAAAAGGAAGCTAAACCTTGACAGCACACAGGTTTGTCTGATATCAAACAGAGAGTAGAATCCTGGTCCTATCTGTGAAATGGGACAATAATAATATCAAAATGATCATTGAAATACTTAAATAAGATCATATCCGTAGGTTTTCAAGGGCCATATGAATGTTATCTATCTATGATTTTTGTTAATAATTCTTCTCCAAAAGTTGAATTCACAAAAGAATCCCAGGATTTTAATGATGGGCACATTCTTGCTACAGAAAATAGCTATCACTCCTTAAATGCTTTTTATAGCCAAAGTGCAAGCTCTATGGGCTTAATTCCATGATCTTTCATCAGAGTCCTTAATTTAAAAAATGAGTATGAAGGGAGCTCAGAAATCTTTTAATTTTCCATCAATTATGCATGCATATAAATGTGCATACAAGCAAATATTGCAGGACCAAAATAATATTTTATCTCTATTTTTCTAAAGAATGTCAAGAATGATAAATTTGAATATTTGTGGTAAACACTCAGCGAAATGTCAGAAACATTACTTCCGCAAGACATTGTCTCATTGTCAGCTCTTTGTAATCAGTTTAATTTTTATTGAGGAAAAGCAACAATCACAAATCAGCCTTCTTGTGTCCTTTGAATTCTTATGGCTGCAAATGAGGCTTCCAGCCGCTTCAGTTTCATTTTGCAAAGGCACCATGTTGAATCATTAATTACCTAAGAAGGTACTGCATTCTCATCTCCTTCTGGTAGAAAAATATATAAATCAGATCGGAACCTGGGGCTGTGAAGTCATTTTTTCTTAAAATGCCATCTGCCAGGTTCCACTTCAGAACATCCAGAAATCATTAAAGGTAAGGGAAGGAGGGAGGAGGGAGGCTAGTGAAGCATCAGAGTGTCAGGGTGTCTTGTCATAGCAGTCTTTGTTGTCACACCTCCACCAGCCTTCACCAGCCCCTCACCCCCACCCTGATTACTGACACAGCCTCCTAACTCTGTGCCTGTCATCTGTCCTATCCAACCATCAATCTGGGCAGTTAGAGCAATCACTCTCTAATGCCCATTTCACCATGCTTCTCCCCTGCTGATAATCTCTCAAAGGCTTGCTGTCCCTGCGATGTTAGAGGTCCTGTATGACCAGCAAGGCCATTCACATACAACCTCCACATGCCCTACAGTCTCAACTCTCAACCCTGCCCATCTGATTAACCATACTTCTGCTATGTTTAATTATTAAAGTCACCTTAACTCTGGTCTTAATGTTTTGTTGACCTCTATCTGAGGCAGAGTTCAGGACTCAGTTCATGTTTTACCTTTTTGAAGCTCCCCATAACCTTCCTTCAACCACCAACAGCCATTACTCATCCACCTCAGCCAGCAAACTGATTACGGTGCCCAACAGAAGGGCTTCAACAGCCTTCAATACTGACCACATGCTCTTATAAATGTCCTTTGCCTTTTCTCCATCTTCTACTAGATTGTGAGATGCTTAAGGGTAAAGATCCTGTTGTATTTGCCAGTATAAGTATGGCACCAACATTATAGATATGGTTGTCAGGGAAAGAAAAAGTCATCTGTGAAGATATCTGAAATGAAAGAAAGAGGAGAAGAAAGAGAGGAAGGAGCAATAAAAAACTGTGGTGTGGAGAGATGTGTGATGAGCTGCATGACCAATTATTTAACTATATGGACACATGTTTCTATATCTGTAAGATTACAGAATCCCTAGGTCTTATTTTAATTTGAAAATTCTGATTCTATGACTCAGTATCAGCAGTCACAGAGTGATTTTAGCAGTAAAAAAAGGTAGGATTTCAGGTGAAGTTGAACATGCCTAACCTACCCTGGGAGCTCAGAAACTGCCTCAACATGAAGCCTTCATTTAGATCTATCCAGGTACAAAACCTTCCTAAAAATCTGCGAGTTGATGCTGACATCTTGGATATTCTACACTTCTCACCATTATGAAACAACCCAACCATTCCCAGGCCTTTTCAACACTCCAAATGTCTGTGTGAGACCACACCTGGAGAAGACTAGAGCCCCCTGAGAGCTTGGCACTATACCATATTGATCCATTCAACAAAGACTTATTAAGAACTTATTTTATAACTACCGCTATACTAGGCATGAATGATATAACTAAGAAAGAAACCTAATTCCTTCCCTCCTGAAGCATTAGTTTAGTGTTAAAGACTGATAGTAACCAACTCTACCTATCTTGATTATTTTTTAACATGCCAGAAAACAGCTCAAAAATATCAAAAGAAATACAGTTAACTCTTGAACAACATGAGTTTGAACTCTGTGGATCCATTTATATGCAGATTTTTGACAAATACAATATATATGATAAATGCACTTTCTCTTCTTTATGGCTTTCTTAATAACATTTTATTTCCTCCAGCTTTTTAATGTAAAAATTTGTATATTATACATATATAAACTGTTTTTTTAAGTTTTATTTTAAATTATTTTATTTTTTTCAGTGTTCCAAAATTCATTGTTTATGCATCACACCCAGTGCTCCATGCAATATGTGCCTTCCATAATACCCACCACCAAACTAAGTGTTAATCCACTGTTTATATTATCATAAGGTTTCCAGTCAACAGAAGGCTGTTAGTAGTTAGGTTTTGGGGGAGTCAAAGTTATACATGGATTTTTTAAATCGCAGGGATCGGTGTCCCTATCCCTTGCATTGTTAAAGTGTCAATTATACATTTGGTATGTAACTGAAGACTCTGTCAGTGGGTCCGGTTCAGGGATAGATTGATCCAGCTATTTAAATGATAATCAGAAAAAAGACACACACACACACACACACACACACACACACACACACACACACATTTTCCTTTCTCTTTCCCTTTACTTTACTCTAGCTCTGGCCTCTACATCTTTCCTGATTCATGTCCATAGGAAAGAGGAAGCTGCTTCTCCAATCACTTTTATGGCCCAGAATTGAGTTTCCCTTGGCTACACTATTCTGATTTGAGAGTGAGAAAGATCTTTGTACCCATCACCACGAGCAGAGGGCTAAACTTTAACGATCATTTTGTTCTATGTCATGCAATCCTGTCCCGGAGCCTGGGATGAAGTCAGCTTCACCTAAACCTCCTAGCTCCTCAAAAGCTAAATTCAAATTATCCTGAACCAGGAAGATTTGTGCAGCAAAACTCAAAAATATGCTCCACTATAATTTAGATGTTAATAGGGGCACCTGGGTGGCTCACTGGGTTAAAGCCTCTGCCTTTGGCTCAAGTCATGATCTCAGCGTCCTGGGATCAAGCCCCACATCAGGCTTTCTGCTCAATGAGGAGCCTGCTTCCTCCTCTCTGGGCCTGCCTCTCTGCCTACTTGTGATCTGTCTGACAAATAAATAAATAAAGTATTTTTAAAAAGTTTAGATGTTAATAAGTTATATGAAAGAAACAAATTAGTGAAGAATAGAAAGAAAAAAAAAGGAAAAAATACTAACTCTGAAAGCATGGCCTGGGAAAAGCTCCATAAAGAAATGATCTCCCAACCAGAGGGAGTATTTCAAAGGGCAAGAAGGAAACAGCCAGATGGAAATTCATGGGAACAATATCCCAGGCAAAGGAAGTGCACAAATGCCCAAAGTCTCAGAGGTGATGGCCGCTTCTGGACATGGTGAAACCAGTGCGTCTACACGGTGGTGACAAAAACAAGGACTCTCGGGAGGTTGGGCTTGTGCCACACAGAGCATTTTGATTGTAATCTAATATTATAGGAAGTCACTCATAGATTTATTCCTCTTATTCCCCAGTGTTGCCAACCCAATTTTCAGCATATCTTTGTGTTTTATTTATTCAATAAGTTGAAGATGTCTGGGAGCAGGCATGCTTCTAACCTTCCGAGAGTCTTTATAGTCTTTTCACCAAATGAAGAATGGGAGAGACAAGACAACATCATGGAGAAATAAAAAGAGGTGTTATCATATTTGGATATCTGCCAGACACCAGAAACTGTGCTAGGCATATTATCTCCATTTCCACTAATTCTTATAACCAATAGCAAGATGAATGTCATTTTTCAGAAAGAGGATCTCAAATATCTGAAGGCTAAGAAACTGTCTTCAAGTCTTATCCAGAGATTACATAGTACAAAAGGAGTCTTGAATTTAGGCCTGGCTGAATAATAACTAAGCAGTCATTTACATAGAGCTTCAGCTCATTCTCACAACAATCTCCAGTCAGTAGTACCTTCTCTTTAATAGTAGAAGTGATGCGGACTCAAATAAATAAATATATTTCCAAGGTCACAGAGCAAGCCCATGGCACAGCAAGATATCAAAATCAGGGTGATCTGGGTTACAAACCGGTGTTCTCTTTGTCCTGCCATAGTGTTCTAAGATCCTTGAACACAAATTACTTTGCTGATTCAGAAAATACATGGGTGCATTTCCAGCTGAAGAGTTAATGGAGGCTTCTTATTTGAGCAGTAACTTGCAGGTGAGGCATTGACGGAGCCTGTGAAATCTCAGAGAGGGTCCCTCTAACCGTGAGGAACTCAAACAGTTTTTAAGTCCCCTATCTCCCTAGTGGGTCCTGAAGGACAGAAATTAAACATATACCTCCAACAGGCTAGTCTTCCCAGATGGTCTCATGATGGCTGGCTCTGGCAAGTCTCCTCTCCCTCCCTCTGGGCCATCAGGGAAAAGTGGCTTCCAGGGAACAGAGGAAAGTAGGAATCTAATGATCCTGGCCTCTCTACCTAAATGCTACATAAGCTCTCATAGTTTACAACTCTGCTCTGTGTACCTACAGTCTGGTTTTCCTCCTGCCAGAGATACCCACGAGTACCAATGGGGTGATAAAGCTGGTGTAAGTCTCATTTGTGCAGATTAGTCCTTCAGGATACGTGTTTTGGTCCCGCTTCTCCACAGCATATCCGAATTAATTTGCTTTGAGGATAAAATGGGGCTGAGTGCCCTGGTGACCAAAAACAAATCCTGCCTAGTTTCTCATGTCTCTTAGTTATGGGGAAGAGGGAGCACCAAGAATTACAATTCTTGTATTATTCTTGATTATTTATTTTTTATTTTATTTTTTGGAGGCAAAGTACATTATATGCATCAGCAATACTCAGAGGAATCTGAAGAGAGCTCTGAACCCAGTCTACTCCCTGTGTTTTCACCTCCACTGAAACCTCAGGGGACACAATGTCTTCTGTTGAGTTTGCTGAGACTGTAAATGAAATAAAAAACCTTAAGGATTTATTTCCTTGAACTCAGAAAGTACCTGTTACGAGAACAAATATTAACACACTGAGTCTTGCGCAAAAGGCAGCTGGAACAGGAGAAAGACGGATCTGGTGCCTGGCACATAGTCACCTTCTTTCCTTGGCTGCCCCTCCAGTGCTCAAGGGCAGAACTTGCAACTTCTCAGCTTGGCTGCAAGCCCTTCTGTCCTTGGATCCTGGTCTGCATTTGCAGTGTCACTTGTTACCACTTTACCCACAAAGGTGCTTCACCAGGCTCCACATCAAAGACCACAGCTACTACTCAGACTACTTTATTCTACCTTTTTAAAAAAATGAGTTCTTTGATGATCCAGCTCAAATAGCACCCACTATGAAAACAGTGCCCTGAACATCTATTGGCAAAATTGAAAGGTCTTTGCTTTTCGATCTGAAATTAGGCTGTTAATATGACACTTACCAAATTATAGCCCGGATAGGTATATATGTGTTCCTCTTTGTCATCTCCATACCCCAAACATAGAACACAGCACCCTGCCTTGCATGTGGTAAGTACATAATTCAATGAAGATATTCATGATAATAAGGTAAGATCATGGATTTAATAGAAGGTCAGGTGGCATAAAAAGGGAATCGGCAAAAATACATCTGTCTAAACCCCTGCAGATATGTTTGAGAAATCTTCCAAGAAAGCCATATCAGTCCTTTTTTTCTATCTATTCCATGGTTGGAGGTCAATTTCTCAAAAATACTCACACAATGACAACAGCAAAATACAGAGAAGAATAAAAATTGAACCAGGTGGCTTGATTATTGAAAACATTTTTATCACAAATATAGCATATGTTCATTACAGTAAATCTAGAAAATGCAGAAAAGAGAAAAAATTACATTAATTGCTCCATAGAGAGATAACTGCTATTACTAATGCATCGTAAACTCGGGTTATTTTTGTTGGTATGTAGTATCTAAATTCTGTCCTCTAACCTTCCTTCCTGACCCTTCTTTCTCCCCCCTCCTTTTCTTCTATCCCCTTTCCTCCCTTTGTACATATTAATAGAGTCATTTCTCCAAGATTTAAAATGATAGCTAGTATATAGAGTGTGCCACTTTTTGTGTAAGAACCAGGAGGAGAAGGATATACACCCATAAAGGACCTGCTAGGCAAAGAAATGAAAGTGGTTACCAGCTGGAGAGAGCTGAGGGAAGCCAAAAAGTTGAGAACAAAGATGGAAGGAAGGAGTCTTCCTTTCCACTAGCATTGCATAGTGCTTTGCTTTTGCATTATTAAATAAAAATAGTAATTGTGGCAGGTCACACCTGCTCTTTTGTCATGGGCTACCACCACTCTCCACCCACAGGTAGCCTGTTTCCTATGTCCTCTATGTGCTTTTGAATCTAGAAGGAGCCTGTGACGTTTGCCCCATAGAATGTGGTGGAAGTGATGCTGTATTCACTTGGGATGCCATCAACTGGCCTAGAAGTTTCCACTTCTCATCTTTAGAAAGCTAATGGCTATTGAATAAGTGCAGCTACCTACAGAACTCCGTGCCTTAAGAAGCCCAAGCCTAATGCAGATGTCAAGAAGCATCAGGGACTCTGACACATTGTAAACAAGCCTCCAGTGGCCAGTGCAGCCACACCTTCACCTACGCTCTCACTAGACCTTCTTAGCGGACCGCAGGGGAGACTTGCCCAGTCAACCCACAGAAACCTGTGAATCACAATAATGCACTTTATTTTAAGAAATTACATTTGGCATGGGAGGGAGTGGGATGAAGTAAGAGATAATCTTAGCAGAAATAATAAAAATAATAAATTTAGGTCAACAAATATTTACCATGTGTCTGCTGGGCAGCCACAACGGTTAAGAACCTCAAGATCAGGGGTAGGCTGCCTATATTCATAACCTGCTTCTGACTGTACTATCTGTGTGACTTTGGACAAAATCCTTACCTTTCTGTGTTTCTACCATTTTATATAAAATGGGTACAATAACACCGACCTCAAAAGGGTGTTAAGAGGATTTAATAACATTTAGAGTAGCACCTGGCATATAGTAAGTGCTCATTAAGCATGAGCTATCATTATTATGTGCAATTAATTGCAAAACATTGTCAATTTATTTCTAATATTAAACTATTTCTTAAGTATATAATGGGTATTATTCTTGAAAATATTGCAATTGATTTCCTTTTTAATTTGTGTGTGTGCATGTATAAATTTGAACCCTGTGTTTTAAGTGGAATTGGATCAGAATTTTGTTTCTGGACTGTCTTTTCCAAGTTCACAAGGTTATGTTTATCCCACAAGCCCTTTAGGTCTGGAATAATTTAGGCAACACATGACTTACCTATTCCTTAAAAGTTGGAAATCCACTATAAAAACACCTGGGGAAATGGACTTTGAATTTATTTCTTTGAAAACATGTAATGAGTTTGTAATCTATTCTAACTGCTTCGGGAGGAAATAGAAGGTGTTTATATAGGCAGTGACATGCTTGAATCATCTGAATGGTCTTGTCCCATGTAATACTGTGGAGAAATGAAGTGGAAACATGAAACTTTTTGCCATTATAGATCTAGTCCCATTTTACTTCCTGCTTAAATTAAAAAATTTTTTTCCTTTCCCTTTTCACTGCAAATGTCACAAGGCCAAATGAAAGTATTCCAGTTAGGAGCCTCATAACATTAATTTCTGGGTGAGATTTTCTTATTTGAACATTAATTATTTAGCCTTATTTTATTATTTCTTTCATTTCTCATCTGATCCTACATATCATTTATTTCCTCTTTTGTCATATTTCTATTATTTTCCTTGAGCAATGGAAGTATATTTGAACCACCTTCTGAAATCCTGATGCATTTACTTTTCTTATCGAATCCAGTTCTAACCAGTATCTCTATTATTTTTTTCTTCAATTCTGAAATCATGTCTCTCCGCATTATAAAATATTTTTATTTTAAATCACTCCCATTTATAACCACCTTTCTTTTTTTGTTTTTTTTACAGATTTGATATCATCTCAAGTTTTGGTGAAAATATGAATGAACATATGTTGAATATATGTCCTAGATTTTTGCTTTATCTTTTAAATCCAATTTCTTACCCCCCTCTTTTTTTAGTTCTTTTATTCTCTCTTTTCATACCCATAAATTCCAGAAGATCAATTTATTTAATATTGGGAGTTGACAGTGCTTCTGTCAAAGACAGCACATATCTGTCTACATGATGTTCTGGTATTGGCATTTGAAGTTGGAGATGAGGGAAACACACTGGTTGGCAGTTTTGAGATGTGAATTTGTGACCTACACTTGCTGGTCACTTTTTTTCTTTGAGCTCCAGGTTATTTCTCTCTAGCTCAACCAGAATATTAGGCTAGATGCCCTAAGTCCCTCCTTTCTTCCTTCTGAACTGATCTGTAGGATGGATCTGATGGATTTGCTTTTCTGTTCTATACATTTGGTATATTATAAGAACTAGGTAAACGGAGATACAAATAAAGGTCACTGCAGTAAGAAAATATACTCTTTGATAGCAATTTTCTTTCTCATGAGTGCTCTAGAAGCTGTGTGCCAGTTGGCATCTCACTGCTTTCTCTGAATGACATGAATCTAAACCTTCAGTGACAGCACTGTTGGCATCTTCCCCCTTCACTGAGCACTACATCCCTGCTATCTTTGGCCCCTGGTGTCCAGAAAGTTGACTAGATCTCATTTAGAGTGTCCTTACCACAAAATGATAATAATAAAAATAAAAAGAGGAAGAAGAAGAGAAAGAAAGAAAGAAAGAAAGAAAGAAAGAAAGAAAGAAAGAAAGAAAGAAAGAGATTCAGAGAGAAAGAAAGAGAAAAGAAAAAAAGAGACCCTGGTAATTTTGGAGGTGTAGGAAGTTTTTTTTTTTTTAATTTTTTATTTTTTATAAACATATATTTTTATCCCCAGGGGTACAGGTCTGTGAATCACCAGGTTTACACACTTCACAGCACCCACCAAAGCACACACCCTCCCCAATGTCCATAATCCCACCCCCTTCTCCCAAACCCCCTCCCCCCGGCAACCCTCAGTTTGTTTTGTGAGATTAAGAGTCACTTATGGTTTGTCTCCCTCCCAATCCCATCTTGTTTCATTGATTCTTCTTCTACCCACTTAAGCCTCCATGTCGCATCACCACTTCCTCATATCAGGGAGATCATATGATAGTTGTCTTTCTCTGCTTGACTTATTTCGCTAAGCATGATACGCTCTAGTTCCATCCATGTTGTTGCAAATGGCAAGATTTCATTTCTTTTGATGGCTGCATAGTATTCCATTGTGTATATATACCACATCTTCTTGATCCATTCATCTGTTGATGGACATCTAGGTTCTTTCCATAGTTTGGCTATTGTGGACATTGCTGCTATAAACATTCGGGTGCATGTGTCCCTTTGGATCACTACATTTGTATCTTTAGGGTAAATACCCAATAGTGCAATTGCTGGGTCATAGGGCAGTTCTATTTTCAACATTTTGAGGAACCTCCATGCTGTTTTCCAGAGTGGCTGCACAAGCTTGCATTCCCACCAACAGTGTAGGAGGGTTCCCCTTTCTCCGCATCCTCGCCAGCATCTGTCATTTCCTGACTTGTTGATTTTAGCCATTCTGACTGGTGTGAGGTGATATCTCATTGTGGTTTTGATTTGTATTTCCCTGATGCCGAGTGATATGGAGCACTTTTTCATGTGTCTGTTCGCCATCTGGATGTCTTCTTTGCAGAAATGTCTGTTCATGTCTTCTGCCCATTTCTTGATTGGATTATTTGTTCTTTGGGTGTTGAGTTTGCTAAGTTCTTTATAGATTCTGGACACTAGTCCTTTATCTGATATGTCGTTTGCAAATATCTTCTCCCATTCTGTCAGTTGTCTTTTGATTTTGTGAACTGTTTCCTTTGCTGTGCAAAAGCTTTTGATCTTGATGAAATCCCAGTAGTTTCATTTTTTCCCTTGCTTCCCTTGCCTTTTGCGTTGTTCCTAGGAAGATGTTGCTGCGGCAGAGGTCGAAGAGGTTGCTGCCCGTGTTCTCCTCAAGGATTTTGATGGATTCCTTTCGTACATTGAGGTCCTTCATCCATTTTGAGTCTATTTTTGTGTGTGGTGTAAGGAAATGGTCCAATTTCATTTTTCTGCATGTGGCTGTCCAATTTTCCCAGCACCATTTATTGAAAAGGCTGTCTTTTTTCCATTGGACATTCTTTCCTGCTTTGTCGAAGATTAGTTGACCATAGAGTTGAGGGTCTATTTCTGGGCTCTCTATTCTGTTCCATTGATCTATGTGTCTGTTTTTGTGCCAGTACCATGCTGTCTTGATGATGACAGCTTTGTAATAGAGCTTGAAGTCCAGAATTGTGATGCCACCAACGTTGGCTTTCTTTTTCAATATCCCTTTGGCTATTCGAGGTCTTTTCTGGTTCCATATAAATTTTAGAATTATTTGTTCCATTTCTTTGAAAAAGATGGATGGTACTTTGATAGGAATTGCATTAAATGTGTAGATTGCTTTAGGTAGCATAGACATTTTCACAATATTTATTCTTCCAATCCAGGAGCATGGAACATTTTTCCATTTCTTTGTGTCTTCCTCAATTTCTTTCATGAGTACTTTATAGTTTTCTGAGTATAGATTCTGTGTCTCTTTGGTTAGGTTTATTCCTAGGTATCTTATGGTTTTGGATGCAATTGTAAATGGGATTGACTCCTTAATATCTCTTTCTTCTGTCTTGCTGTTGGTGCAGAGAAATGCAACTGACTTCTGTGCATTGATTTTATATCCTGACACTTTACTGAATTCCTGTATAAGTTCTAGCAGTTTTGGAGTGGAGTCTTTTGGGTTTTCCACATATAGTATCATATCATCTGCAAAGAATTAATAAAATTGATAAACCCCTGGCCCGACTTATCAAAAAGAAAAGAGAAAGGACCCAAATAAATAAAATCATGAATGAAAGAGGAGAGATCACAACTAACACCAAAGAAATACAAACTATTATAAGAACATACTATGAGCAACTCTACGGCAATAAATTTGACAATCTGGAAGAAATGGATGCATTCCTAGAAACATATAAACTACCACAACTGAACCAGGAAGAAATAGAAAGCCTCAACAGACCCATAACCAGTAAGGAGATTGAAACAGTCATTAAAAATCTCCAAACAAACAAAAGCCCAGGGCCAGACGGCTTCCCGGGGAAATTTTACCAAACATTTAAAGAAGAACTAATTCCTATTCTCCTGAAACTGTTCCAAAAAATAGAAATGGAAGGAAAACTTCCCAACTCATTTTATGAGGCCAGCATCACCTTGATCCCAAAACCAGACAAGGATCCCACCAAAAAAGAGAGCTATAGACCGATATCCTTGATGAACACAGATGCGAAAATACTCAACAAAATACTAGCCAATAGGATTCAACAGTACATTAAAAAGATTATTCACCACGACCAAGTGGGATTTATTCCAGGGCTGCAAGGTTGGTTCAACATCCGCAAATCAGTCAATGTGATACAACACATCAATAAAAGAAAGAACAAGAACCATATGATACTCTCAATAGATGCTGAAAAAGCATTTGACAAAGTACAACATCCCTTCCTGATCAAAACTCTTCAAAGTGTAGGGATAGAGGGCACATACCTCAATATCATCAAAGCCATCTATGAAAAACCCACCGCAAATATCATTCTCAATGGAGAAAAACTGAAAGCTTTTCCGCTAAGGTCAGGAACACGGCAGGGATGTCCATTATCACCACTGCTATTCAACATCGTACTAGAGGTCCTAGCCTCAGCAATCAGACAACAAAAGGAAATTAAAGGCATCCAAATCGGCAAAGAAGAAGGTGTAGGAAGTTTTAACACCTGGATTTTGGTGATGGTATCATAAATATTTGCGTACATCCAAACACATCAATTTAAACACATAACATATTCAGTTTTTTGTGTATCAATTACACCTCAAGAAGACTGCTAAAAAATAAAGAAAAAATGTAGATCAGAACATTTCTATCATTTCATAAAGATCTTTTGAGCAGCACTGGGCTAGAGGATTGGGTCTGACCTTCCACTAACCCCTTGACCTCACACCAGCCAGCACCTAGCTCTGGCTCATACATCTTAAGGGCATTAGTGAACTTATAATGGGCACAACTTCCACCTATTGTCCTGGTGGGATTCTAATTACTTCCCACATAACCCTGTAGAAACTCCTGGGGGATGATCCTCTTATCTTGCTTCCATATCACTCACCAACATTATTCTACTTTAGCAGAACCTGAAGCATGTTGCCATACAAGAGGTCAAAAATGGAATATGGAATTGAATAATTTGAAAATTTGATAATTAGAAAAATTCTCCTGAAAGAATGCTGATGTGATCCTTCTCCTATTTAAGGATCTCCTAGAACAATGTTCAGTGTTATTCCAAGTGTCAGCATCTCAAATGTAGTTTAGAAGAATAAAAATTGAGGTAAACTTTAAGAGGCCAGTTACTCTAAACACTGGCCTGGAGGCAACACCTCATTCCCACAGATTAGTTTGCAAGGAAGAAAAAGGGGACATCAGGGCGTCCAGCCAAATCCTCTCTTGAGCTAGACGAGAAACCTGGGGTTCAAAGAAAGTCAGTGACCAGAACAGGACAAGACTAGGTCACAGTGCTAGCTCTCAGACTCCCAGCCACTGTGTTTTCCCTGTGCCAAGCAAGGCTGAAGAGACAGGCTGAGGCCTGATGATGAAAAGCTTATCTCTCCCATCTGTAATTTAAATGATGTGGGCAATTGGTCATAACAATGATAATTTTAATAAATCATATCTCTTTATTCTTTGCAAAGCACTTTCACATCTCTTCTGTCATTTGACTCTTAATACAATCTATGAGGTAAGAAGGGCAGGGAAGACTCCCCCTATTTACAGATGAGGACCTGAGTCTCAGAGAGGTTGTGTGAGTTGTCTGAGTTGTTCATGATCATGTGACAATGGAAGGATGACAGAGAATGGACACAGACCTGACGCAGCCCCCTGAACTCTATCTCAGCCAGCCTTCTGTCTTTACAAAGAATGACAAAACTAGCTGGGAAAAGAGAGGGAAGGGTAATAGAAGGGGTGCAGAAAAGATTTAAAGGGATCTAGGAAGCAAGGGCTGGCAGAATTAAAAAATGATAAACAAGGTCTTCTCCATGTAAAGGCTCAGAAATATGCAAGATCTAACCTAAAAAGTGGAAAGGAGGGAGGATTATCTCACTTAGCTTAGGCAAAACCTTTACCATTTCGGCATCTCCATATGCACACAAGAGACCGATAAAGGTCTAATTAGCCTCTAGAAAAACTGTGTGATTCTCCTTCTTAGGTTTTTCATTTAGTTTCTTAAAGGGTGTTTGGGGAGGAGAGAGGGTGTAGACATTTCCCTAAACCAGTGTTCTCACTTTGGAGAGATTGCCTTCAGAACGAATGTCTGGAAACATTTTAATGGTCATAACTTGGACTTGGAGGAGGGAGGTATGAGCATCTAATGGGTAGAGACCAGTGATGTTTCCGAACACTCCCACAATGCATAGGAACAACAGTAGGAATCATCTGGCCCAAAATGTCAATAGTGCCAAGTCTGAGAACCCCTGACTTGAACTGATAAAACCACAATTGTGATTGGAAGACCCCACAGGAGTTCTACTTCTGGCTGAGTCCATGCCCTGACTATCATAGGCAGCCTCTCCAGAGAAGGGGAAAGGGAAGGACACTGAGTACAAGGGCCTTTCCCCAGCTCCAGAGGACATGTGCCCCTACAGAATCAGATGTGTCAGAGACTCTGGCCCCCCAATCCAATTTGTGCTGGGACTGGATGCTCCCAGAGAATGTCCAGGAGAATACAGAGCCCACTGGATAGGTCTGAAGCCCCTGTGGTGAGAGCACTGAGCTTTCAGGTGAGCCCTGGTTTGGGAGTCAGAAGGGCCATATCCTCCCTCTGTCCCCGGTGACCTGCTGGTTGGGGGAGTGGATTAAAGGGCACCAGTTGTGGATGCAGTTGGGGCTGCCTGTCTCTTGCTAACTCTGGCCTCAGATAACTCTCTACCCATTCTATTTTCTTTTCTGTGTAGGCTGAAAATAGTAACAGCTTGACAATTTTGAAGGGAACATGAAATATAGTAATTCACATAAAGTTCATGATACTAATTTATGGTAACTGTTATTCCCGTGACCTTTCCACCCTCTGCCTTCACTGAACCTCAGGTTCCTTAATGATGAAGCCAAGTTGTTGAGCTAATTCCTTTCCAAAATCCTTTTCCAGTCTAAAAAATCTGGACTGTTAAGAGGTTCTTCCTGAAATTTCAGACTTGTGGACTGCTGATACTTGGCATTGTAATTCAAAGAACCAGGGCTCTCTATCTCCTTGGGCAATAGATTTTCCCATCAGCCTTGAAATTTTGCTCTACTCCATTTCACACACTCTGATGCCAGCCTTCACACCTAGTTCAGGCATGATCTGACCTCAGCACCCTGGCCTACCTCCCTTCTGGTGGAAGGACACACTACTTGTCTCTGTTCTACCACACTGGAGACGGCCAGCTGAGTACCTAACATATTTCTAAAAGGAAGACATTATATAACAGGAAAGAAGTGGGTGATTTATTATATGAGAGTAATTTTAGTGGAACGAAGTTTTCACTTTGATATTTAACACATATTTTTATTATAGAAAATGCACATATGTAAAAAGTAAATAAAAGTGTCTATAATTCTACCATCTAGAGGTCACTAGCTATAATATTTAGGCATAATTCATTTCAACTGATAGATAGACCATGCTGTACAGTACTACAATCTGCATTTTCCCTTAGTAATATATCATGAACATTTTCTATGTCAAATCATTTGACTCTGCTATCACCTCATAAATGGCTGCATAGTGGCCCTTTCTGGAATGTGAAATAATTAGTTTTTCTAGTCCATATTATTGATGGCATTTGATTTCTAAGTTTAGCTACATCAAGTATATGGGGAAAATATACCCTTGCACTTAATATATTTGTGTATTTGTTCAGTAATCTGTTAAGGATATATTCCCATGTAAATGGAAACTCTATGTGAAAAGAAGGGAGAATTAAGGAACTTGTCTATCCTTTTATCCCTAGTATCTAACTATAGTATCTATCATGTAATACAGTCTAATATCTATTTGTTGATTAAGTGAAATTTTCTAGAAATGGAATTATTGAGTCAGAAGGTATGCATATTTTATTTTAACACACATTTTCAAGTTGTATATAGAAAAAAATATACACATATATAACCCTATCAACAATATCTGGAGGTGTCTGTTTCTACCTTGCACTTGCTAATATGGAACATCACTAATATTTCAACTTTTGCCAAATAGTCATACACTCATCTCTTAGATCCCTTGTGCTGTGAAACTTCTTTGTTTATATTATTTGTCCTTCACATATATTTGTATCTGCCTGTATTCTTTACTCATTACTGTATTATTTTATCTTTTGCAAATTGATTTGTAAGTACTTTTTATATATTAAGGATATTACCACTCAGTTTGTCACTCATGTTAAAGATTTTACTGAGTGCTATTTGTCTTTTAACTTTATTATTTTATTTCATATTTACATACACACATTGTTTGAACTAAAATATTTACATCTATTCCTTTATGATTAGGAAGAGAGTCACCCAAAATCAAATGCCTTCAGGAGCCAAGCAGGTAACAGATATGTGTAAAAGGCCTGTATGTAAGACCATCTAGTACTTTATTACTGAGACAATCAGAAATGGTCTGTCTTTGAGGTTCTTTTCTTTATGTTCCTCCTTCCTTCATTCCTTCCTTCCTTTTCTCCCTCCCTCCCACCTTCCCTCCAACCTCTTTCCTTCCTTTTTTCCTTCCCTTCTGTCTTCTTTGATATCCTCCCCTGGCCTAGATGAATGCATCTGTTGACAGTATTGAGTAGGTATCATCAGCTTGTGATGTCTGCCTTCATGAGTTCTTAGATGTCTATATATCTCTCTACATCTTCGTGATATGGTTTTTAATATTTGCTTCTTTAGATTTATATTTTAAATCCATCTGGAATCCATTTTAACTGAAGGTACAATGGGTGGATTTGAATTTGTTTTCTAGCTGATTCCATTTGTCTCACAATTTTTCAAGTTGTCCCTCTTTCCCTAAGAATTCTGAAAGACTGGTGTAATCATACACCAATTTCTTATATACATAAAAGTCTCTTTCTGTATATTCTGTTCTTTCCTTTCAATTTACCTCTCTATCTCTCTATTCTATTTTCTTTATCCACTACCTCTATATTCTATTTTCTTTATATCTGTAGCAGATCTCTAGTAGAACAATCCCCTAAGTCATCCTATGCAACTCTCCACACCATTATATTCTTTCCCAGATGTTTATTAAATATTATTGGGCTCTTATTTATCTAAATAAATAATTTGGCAAGTAGAAATTTTGATTGGAATAGGATTAAATTTATTCTTTGAAAGAACTCTATAATAGTTTTACTATCTAATAACTTTATAAATAAATAGTTGTTTTCTTCTGTACACTTGAGTGCAATTATGGTTGTCTTCATCAAATTCAAAATTTTTCATCTTTCTTGTTCATGAATAATTATATATTTTAAAATTCTATTGCTATGGGGTACCTTGGTGGCTCAATTTGTTGTACACCCAACTCTTGGTTTCAGCTCAGTTCATGATCTCATGGGCCATAGAACTGAGCCCCTCATCAGTCTCCACACTCAGCAGGGAGTCTGCTTGAGATTCTCTCTCTCCCTCTGCCCCTCCCCCTGCTCTCTCTCTTTCTCTAAAAATAAGTAAGTATGTTGGCTAATTGAATTTAAATAAAAATAAGAATAAAGATAAATGCATTTTTAAAAAGATGAAGTTTTATTGCTATTTTGAATGATATAGAGAAATATATATATATATATATATATATATATAACAAATGAATTACAAGAATTAAGGTATAGATACACACACATGATTTTATTGTATTTTGTGCTAATCTTCCCAAAATATTGAATATTAATATTGATGCAAGGCATCTAATAACTTTCTTTGACTTGATTTTAGTGGTACTTGCTTGTAATACTCATAAAGGCTTATTGCATGGTAAAGCCTATTTGGAAGCCTATCTGCCTGAGTTCAAAGGACAGTGCTATTATAATCATGATTAGTAGACATGATATTTACTGTTAGATTCTGACACATGCTTTATCATCCTACAGAAGTATTATTCTCTTTCATTATTAATATACTAAATTTTAAAAATCAAGAATAAATATTTAATTTTATTAATAGACTTATAGCAACCTATCAGTTAATTCAAACCTTTTTTTTTCCTTTTCTTTCTTATTGCAATAAATGTTGATTAATAATTTCTTAATGTTGAACAATCCTTGAGTCAGGGAAAAACCCTTCTGGGACATATTATATTATACCTTTAACACATCAATAGGTTCAATTTATTCTTATCTTTTGTGAGTATTGTGCTATTCAAATATTTTACTTCTTTATGATTAAATTTTCTTAATTATATTTTCCTAGAAAAGTATTCATTGTGTTGAGCTACTCAAATTTTTTAGCTTAAAATTTAACTATATATCTCTTATAATTTATAAATTTCCTGTCCATATATATTATTTACCACTTTTAAATTTCTGATGCTATGTTTCCTATACTGAATAAACTTTGAAAATAATGAATTTATTTATAACAAAACCTAGAAGACTCTCCTTAAGATTCACTCACTTATTCTGAAACTTGTTCAGATCAGCCCTTTGAAAAGATTTAATGAAGGGCTTATTTATAAGATTTTAGAAATTGTAAGATTTTAAAAATTAATAGACATCTAGAAACTCTTAGTTCAGAACTTCAAAATTAAAACTAGCCATTTATTGAATACCTAGTACATGCCAGATATCTAAAATGCATTCACTTACTTAATCATAATCATAATCATAATCATAATGTATTTTTATTCTAATTAAACAGGTGAGAAAACCAAATCTCTGGACAGTCAGGTGTCTTGCTAAATTGACAGTAACTGGCCAGCAAAAGCAGCATTTGAACCCAGATCTTTTCCTAACATTATGTTCCTTAAATAGTAAGCTTTGTTGTTAAGATAAGCAATGAATTGTGCTCTGATTCAATGACCAAGGTTAACCTTGCAGTTGCTAAAACAATACATGAGGCAATCATTTCACTTCAGACAAACCTTGTGACCCACAATGTTATCTGGCTTGTTGGTTAAAAGATAAGTCTTATGTACAGCTGCCTATTTTCCAAGAGTGAGGCTGCAGTCAACTCCACCTGATGCTCAAATAGCACCAGTTGCTCTTCTTGTCATTAAACCCTTGTGGGTCTCACTATCACCAAGTTTTATCAATTCAGGAGAGTATGGCCCTGGATGATGGAGAGTTTCAGCTAATGAAGCATTGGCTGAAAGAGAGCTGATTATACTCTGTAGACATGAAAAGCCTACAGACAGAGAAAATTGTTAGTCTTAGAGTTGGTGGGAGTGCAAGAACAGTTTGGTCAAACTGATCAAAATTATAAATATTCAAACACTTTGACCTATGGAATTCCTCTTTCAAGAATTTACCTTATGGGTAACCCACAGAGACATGAAATCATACAGGTATTAGCTTTGTTTTTAAAAACAAATATTAGGAACAATTAAAATGTTCATCAGTAAGACCAGGTTAAATAAAACATGATAAATGTCCATACTCTCTTATCCAGAACACTTATGGCCAGTTTTGATTCAGAAGGCATATTCATTTTTTGGGGACACATAGGTGACTTAGTTAGTTAAGCATCTGACTTTTGATCTCAGCTCAGGTCTTAATCTCAGAATTGTGAGTTTGAGCCCCATGGTGGGTTCCAGTCTTAAAAAAAAAAAAAGAAAGAAAGAAAGAGAAAAAAAATATAGATTCTCCTTTTTTATTTTAATAAAGTTACACAAGACAAGTATGATATATACTCCCATTTCCAGCAGACTCTGAGGAGCACCCACCAATAAAATATGTTCATACTTCTGAAGCATACCCGATATAACTAAGTGAGATTACCAAACTGATAAGTATTCTCATATCAGCTCAAGTAAGTTTTGCTGCTAGATAGTTTGGGTATCAAAATTTGGGGTAAAATTAAGTTTTGGAGGGTTTGGGATTTGACAATTAAATGTAAGTATTCTGGATTTATGCTGTGGAATACTGTGAAAACAGCTAAAGAGAAGTGGGGCAATTCTACTACTGATATCCATATCAGTAATGTTTTTCCAAAATACACTGTAAAGTGAAAAAGTTAATATGTCACGTTTTTTGTGTACACACACACACACACACACACACACTCAAAACCTTATATAGTTACGCAGGCATGAACAACCGAGATTATCTCTGAAAGATCCCATGCTACTGTTTTCCCATACAGTTTGGTGTCACCCATGCCGATGTCCGCATATTGCTTTTATTCGTTTTCAGTCTTATATATTGCTTACATGTTTCTCAAAGAACAGTATTTGGAACTTCCACTTCTGAGAGGATATACTAGATGTAAATTTTGCTCTTCCTCCTGCTCAGTACAATCAACAATAAAATACTTGTGTGTAAATCTAGCAAAATGTGTGCAGGAATGGTATGTGGGAAACTAAAAAAATGCTGATGAAAGATTCAAAGAGGTTTTAAATAAATAGAGAGGCAAAGTGTACAATGGATTAAAAGAGAAATAGTAAAGATTTCAGTTGTCCCAAACTGGTGGACAAGTTTAACATAATTTTTATCAAAATACCAACAAGCTGTGGTCCATATACACTGTGGAGTATTATGCCTCCATCAGAAAGGACGAATACCCAACTTTTGTAGCAACATGGACGGGACTGGAAGAGATTATGCTGAGTGAAATAAGTCAAGCAGAGAGAGTCAATTATCATCTGGTTTCACTTATTTGTGGAGCATAACAAATAGCACGGAGGACATGGGGAGATAGAGAGGAGAAGGGAGTTGGGGGAAATTGGAAGGGGAGGTGAACCATGAACAATCTGAGGGTTTTGAAGGGGCGGGGGTGGGAGGTTGGGGTACCAGGTGGTGGGTATTATAGAAGGCACGGATTGCATGGAGCACTGGGTGTGGTACAAAAACAATGAATAATGTTATGCTGAAAATAAATAAAATAATAAAAAAATACCAACAAGCTTTTGATATAGATATTGAAAAAAACTATTCTTCCACTTATATAGAATGGCAAAGTAACTAGAATTGGTACAATTTTAAGGAAAAAAAAATAGGCAGGATGAATTATTCTATTCAATTTCAAACCTTATTATATAGCTACAGTAATCAACATTGCATGGTATCTGTGGAGAGATAGACACATAGATCGATAGAACAAAACAGAAAACCTAGAAATAGCTGCAAACAAGTACAGTCAACAAATCTTTAACACTCAATCTGTATAAGAGAGTAGTAATATCCTTAATATATAAGTAGTACTTACAAAATGCAATATGCAAAAGAAACTCAGTGATGGAGAGATAACCTCTTTAACAGAAGAACAGTTGAGCATTCACAGGAGAAACAAAACAGAATGAAACAAAAACAAAGAAAAAAAACTTTGACCTAAATCTCATCTTTCTTTTGCATAAATCAACTCAACAGGGACCGTAGAATGTAAATGAGGAATGAAAATATAAAACTATAAAAGGTTTAGAAAATAGTATTGGGAAAATCTTGGACATAGGGTTTGAGGAAGTATTCTTAGACATGACACCAAAAAACGATTCCATTTAAAAAAAACTGATAAATTAGAAATGTTTGCTCTGTGAAATCTTGTTAAGAGAATAAAAAGACAAACTACAGATTGGAGAAAATATTTGCAAACTACATACATATAAGTCCTTAGTCAGGACTTATATGTAGATTATATAAATAGCTCTCAAAACTCAGCAGTAATAAAACTATCCAATTAGAAAATGGACAAAAGACATATCTTCACCAAAGAATATTTACAATGTAATTAAGCACATAAGGATGTTCAACATCACTAGTCATTAGGGAAATGTAAATTAAGACCATAATGAGATACCACAACACACCTATTAGAACAACTACAATTAAAAAAACAATAATTATGGCAATAGCAAGTACTGATGAGCATGCAGAAAATGTAGACCTTTTATAAGTTTCTGGTGTGAATATGAAATGTCACAGCCACTCCTGAAAACACTTTACAGTTTCTAAAAAACCTAAATATTTGCACACCAACCTTATGATCTAGCAGTTGTGTTTCTGGGCATTTATCTTAGAAAAATGAAAAAAAAAATTTTTCAGATCAAAAACACATGTATGATAGTTTATAGCACCTTTATTTATAATAGCCCCAAACTGGAAAGAGCAGAATTTTCTTTAATAGCTGAGTGGTTGAATGTTGTACATCTATAACATGTGCTATGGACCAAACTCAGTGATGGAGAGATAACCTCTTTAACAGAAGAACAGTTGAGCATTCACAGGAGAAACAAAACAGAATGAAACAAACACTCACATCCATCCTAAAATTCATATGTTTAAATCCTAATACCTGTGGTAATGGTACTTGGATATGGGGCCTTTGGGAAGCAATTAGGCAATGAGGGCAGAGTTCTTATGATAAGATTAATACCCTTTTAAGAAGAGAGCAGAGGCAAGCCATAAGAGACTCTTAACTCTAGGAAACCAGCAGGGTTGCTGGAGAGGGGGTGGAAGGGGTCTTGTGGTAACTAGGTGATGGACATTAAGGAGGACACTTGATGTAATGAGCATTGGGTGTTGTATGCAACCAATGAATCGCTCAACTCTACTTCTGAAACTAATAATATACTATATGTTAATTAATTGATTAAAAAAGAGAAAGGGAAAGAAAAAGAAGAGACCAGAACCTTGTTTCCTCTCTTTGTCATGTGAGGATTCAGGAGGAAGACATCCATCTGCGAGCCACAAAGAGATTTCTAACCAGACACCAAATAGGCCAACATACTGCTTTTGGACTTTACAGCCTCTGCAACTGTGAGAAATAAATTTCTGTTATTTAAGCCATACAGTCTATAGTATTCTTTCCATTACAGCAGACTGATCATATTAAGACACCATGGAATGCTACTCAGTTTTAAAAATTAAAGAACTACTGATACATGAAACAGCCTGGATGGACGTCAAGGTCATTATGCTGAGTAAGGAAAAAAAAAAAAGCCAGTAGCAAAGGTCACATCATGTATTTCTTTTCTATAATCTTCTTGAAATAACGTAACATAGCAATGGAAAGCAAATTAGGAGTTGCCACTAGTGGCTTAGGGATCTTAGAGGAAGGGAGAGGATGGATGTAATTTAATAGGAGAAGCATGATGGAGATCTTTGTGATGGTTGAATAATTCTCTGTCTTGTTTCTGTGGTAGTTATAAAAACCTATACATGTGATAAAATGATGTAAAACTACATGCACATGTAAAATTATTGTTTTGATATTGTGCTACAATTATATATAATGTAACCACAAGGAATTTAGGTGAAACATACCCAGGCTATCTAAACATACCCGTACTATCTTCACAACTTCTTGTGACTATATAATTATTTCAAAGTAAAGAAAACTTATAAGAAGTTATTATAAGTAGTTCTTATAAGAAAACTATTTTTCAATCTTGACTCATTAGCCATAGGAATGACTGGCTGTCTGATTCTGATTCTGATTTGGCAACTATCATCTCCTTCCAGGAACTTGCTCTCTGTCTTTGCTCTGGGGACATCAGCCCTTTTCTCCACCACTTGGACCCACTTGGAAGTGATGCACAGTGTATAACTGTTTAATTATATCAGGTCTAATTCTATATAGATTATACTAGTTTGCTTATGAAACTCTTGGTTGTTGGTTGGTTGGTTGATTTCTCTTGTGATTTGGCATGCACTATGGTCTGAACATTTGTGTACCCCAGAATTCTGATGTTGAAAACTTAATATCCAGTGTGATGGCATTAGGCGGTAGGGAATTTGGGAGGTGACTGGGTCATGAAGCCAGAGCCTTCATGAATGGGATTAATGTCCTTATAAAAGAGACCCCAGAGAGGTCCCTAACCCTTTCTGCCATGTGAGGACACAGGGAGAAGATGGCCATCTGTGAACCATAATGTGGACTCTCACCAGCACCAAATCTGCTAGCACCTAGATATTGGACTTTCCAACTTCCAGAACTATGGGAAATAAATGTTTGCTGTTATGAGCTACCCAGTCTATGAAATTCTTTTGTTATAGCAACAAGGATAGACTAAAACAGCATGCTACAGTTCTACTATAAAAATGTAAATTTAAATAAGAGAAATATCATAGTTTGTAGAAAAGAATATTAGGCTAGAAATGAAAACTTAAGTTCAAGCCCTTTTATAGTATTTTTATATTATTGAGAGCAAGAGAAAAATTTGTATAACATTTTAAAAAGATCACTCTAAAAGTCATTTGGAGGTGAGATTGGAAGGGAAGAGATTGAAGAAAGTGAGGAAGTGATGGAAATAGTCCAGCAAGGATAACATGGGGGCTTCCTTTATCTTTGCTAATGCTGTGCTTTCTGTCTAGATACACTATTCCACCTCAGTTCAAGTTTAATATATGTTGGACAGTGGGTCAAGCACTATTGGTTGCCTACCTAAGAAGAATGCCCGATTTTGTTTCACTCCTTCACCACACGGCTCAGAGACAAATCTTGATTTATTTCACCCAAACATGGCAATCCTTCCCCATTAACAATGACTGGTTCGAGGGAGGTCTGTGACCGAAGTTTAGTCAATGAGTTGTGAGGGATAATTTCGCTGGTGGTCTTTCATGAAAATTCCATATAGTTACTCATAAACAGTGGGAATAAACAGCTCCTTGTCTTCCACTGAAAGTGATAATGTAGGGTTCTAGCCAAGGACATAGTCAAATTAATAAAGATGGTAAAGTGAAAGATGGGGGGAAAAAAACTGGGTGCTTGTTGGATTGCTGAGATACTGAATGACCAACTCTAGAGCCACATGACCCACAGACATGAGCTAATAGATTTGTCCGTTTTGTTTAAGTTAGGTATTGAGTCTTCTGCTATTTGTAATCAAAAACACTATTACTAAAACAAATGATTACCATGAACCAGACTTAGTACCATGAGTTAGAAACTGTAGTAAATTGTCATAAGTCTTGTCCTCTAGGAGCTTGTTGGAAGAGTTCACTGTCTGGGTGCTAAGTATTAAAATTAATCCCATCCTTCTAGGCTGTTGTCAAATTCCTGAGTCTCAAAAGCCTACTCAGATTGAGTTCATTTTTTCATGAATTTTTAACATGCCTTTTATTCTAGTCTGTCTTGTCTTGCCAATGAGTGTATATTTCCTACAATGGAGGAGAGGGATGAGGCTATACTGGAAGTAGTGTATTGTTTTTACTCTATTTTATCTGATTGTGAAAGTAGGTATTCAAATTACACAATTGCATATAGTCTACACATAAAGACAGCCCTGTCTGTAACTCTGGTCAGATGATTTAATCTTCTGGCCCTGAACACAGGTCTACAAATATCATAAGTAAATATTTAAGAGAAGAAAGGCTAACTACTAAGTAAACAATTGATATTTCAGGTCTCACTTCACTCCCTTTTGAGGTCAATACCACAAGGACATTTTCAAAGCTCCCCTTTGTCCCTCTGCCTGTGTACATGGCACTACCTCTTTGATAATTGGGAATACACATCATGTAGTCTATTACAAAAATATACATTTTATTCTGTTGAGTTCTTTAAAAAAACAAGCAAACAAACAAACAAAAAACGTATACACTCACCGATTCCCTTCTGTTTTATCCCTGGGCTTACTCCATCACATACAAGTTGACAAGTCTGAGTTTAAGGAAAATCTATAGGAGTGAAGCACATTTAATGTGTATAATCATGCCATCTGTCAATACATAAACTCTTGACTTTGGTTCTTACAATGAAATGTGAAGCTCAAAATGATCAAATTAAAATGGAGAACTTTTTTCCTTTTCAGGTGCAGAAGAATTGCTACATCTTAAATTGGGAGGTCTTCTACATAAACCCTAAGGCAAAAAAAAAAAAAAAAGCCATGCAAATATTCTACATGGCAAATGGTGGTTTGAACTAAGAGAAGATCTTTCAAACCAAAATTAAGTTAGAGATTTTTGCTTTAGGTAATCAACCCGTTTATTGTAAAGAAAATGTTCTTAGGTTTGGATGTCTGGTTGGTTGTCCTAAGGTGATAAACATCAGAACAAACAAACAAACAAAACCACACTTTCCTTTAATTTCTGTGGAGCTGATAATCAAACACAGCCCTACCCTTGTAAGTTATTTAATTATTTTGCTCCTGCAAGGACTCTAGGCTTTGAACTTAAGAGTATAATGCTTTGGGCGCCTGGGTGGCTCAGTGGGTTAAGCCTCTGCCTTCAGCTCAGGTCATGATCTCAGGGTCTTGGGATCGAGTCCCACATCCTGCTCTCTGCTCATCGGAGAGTCTGCTTCCCCCACTCCCCGCTTGCCTCTCTGACTACTTGTGATTTCTCTGTGTGTGTCAAATAAATAAATAAAATCTTAAAAAAAAAAAGAATATAATGCTTTTTGGGGGGGAAAAAAGCCATAGGTACAAAGGTACATCTTGTAATCAGTAACTGTAGTTTGAGCCACTTTGCAAAATGTGTTAATCCTATCCACAGTCTTCAATCTTACAGAGTCTCTGTGGCACTTCCTGCAACTGAACCAGCACTCAGAGGGCACAGGGGATCAATGATCAAAGTCCCTGCATCTGGAGGTGCCAGAATTTCCTCTGCCTGGAGTCCTAGGCCCAGGCCCTCCAAGCTGGGAATTTCCCATCTTCTCTCAGTGTCTATTCCAGAAAAGAAAATTGATGGGAAAACAGTGAAAACCAAAGAGAAAGTGGAGGAACAATCAATCTCTAGACTTTTTTCTTCCAGCTCAGAAGACCCAGATCATCCATCAAGTCCTTTGAACTTGATGGATGATCTGGGTCTTCTTAGCTTCCACCCTGGTACTTTCTAAGACTCTGGCCAGATGTCCCATTTGATGCTCCCACTCCTGGTCATCTCAGGTAGAAGAGACTCTCTTTACTCCTTCTTAGGGACAAACAAACAAACAAACAAAAACTGGTCCCCCCAAGATATTTAAATAGAAAGAGAACTGGGTGATGGGCATTAGGGAGGACACAGGATATAATGAACAGTAAGTGTTATAAACAAGTGATGAATAACTGAACTCTACCTCTGAAACTAATATGTACTGCATGTTAATTAATAAAATTTAAATAAAATTAAATTAATAAAAAGAGAGAGAGAGAGTTGGAAAAAACAATCCAGAAGGGTGATGGACAATTGACAAGAATGAAGTTGAAGAAGTCTCATGTTGGTGCTAGATATGAAAACAGGCTATTTTAGATGTTAGGATAGTAAAGGTCAGAAGAAGCAATGACTCATTTTGCAAAATTAATATTTTTTTAAAGATTGCATTTATTTGAGAGAGAAAAAGAGAACATGAGTGAGGGGAGGGCAAAGGGAGAGGGAGAAGCAGACTCCTCTGTTGAATAGGGAGCCAGATGTGGGACTCCACGCCAGGATTCTGAGGGCATGACTTGAGACAAAGTCAGATGCTTAACTGGCTGAGCTGCCCAGGCACCCTGCAAAATTAACAATCTTATTTCTTCTCTGATACACTAGCCTGTCTTCTCGAAGAGTTCTTTCATGAATATCTCCTTGTCACAAGCCAAACTGGGTGCTTTGCGTGGTGGCCAGGTATCTAAACTCTACATTTGAGACTGACTGGGTATGGGGAGCAGATTGTATAGTTTGGTATATACCATGGTGTATACTAAGGGAAGGGAACTATAGTATAGTATAAAATATACTATGAGTAGTGTATAATTTAACTCTATAGAGAGCTGAGGTTTCATTCTTGGCGGGCCAGCACTGGATTATAAACCCTACCTAAGGCACCCAGGAACAAAAGGGTCAATTTAACAAAGGACCTGTTGAAGACAAAGCTCTTAGATTATATAATGAAAATCAATGATAAGTGTCCAGTTCAAAGAAGAGCATGTTTGAGTTATCTATTACTTATAACAACTCAAATCAAACTTAGTGGCTTAAAACTAACAATAATCATTTATTTCCCATATGAATTATTAATATTTACCCAGTTCGTATGGTACTATGGAGACTGAAGGATATACTTTGAAGATAACATACTCATGCAACTGGTAAGTTAATGTAAGTATTATGGATTAGATTGTATGACCCCAAAATTCATATGTTGAAATTCTAACCATTGATACACCAGAAGGTGATCTTATTTTGAAATAGGGTTTTTATAGAGGTAATCAAGTTAAAATGCAATCTTGCCATTTGCAACAACATGGATGGAACTAGAGCGTATCATGCTTAGCGAAATAAGTCAAGCAGAGAAAGACAACTATCATATGATCTCCCTGATATGAGGAAGTGGTGATGCAACATGGGGGCTTAAGTGGGTAGAAGAAGAATAAATGAAAGAAGATGGGATTGGGAGGGAGACAAAATATAAGTGACTCTTAATCTCACAAAACAAACTGAGGGTTGCTGGGGGGAGGGGGTTTGGGAGAAGGGGGTGGGATTATGGACATTGGGGAGGGTATGTGCTTTGGTGGGTGCTGTGAAGTGTGTAAACCTGGTGATTCACAGACCTGTACCCCTGGGGATAAAAATATATGTTTATAAAAAATAAAAAATTATTAAAAAATGCATTCATTAGTGTAGCTCTTAATCCAATAGACTTATTGTTCTTATAAGATGGGGGAATTTGAACACAGACATATATAAAAGGAAGACTGTGAAGACACAGGGAGAAGATGGCCATCTACTAGACAGGCAAAAGGAGCCAAACCTGTTGACAATTTGATCTCATATTTCTGGTCTCCAGAACTGTCAAGACAATACATTTCTGTTGTTTAAGCCATGCAGTTTGTGGTACTTTTTAACAGCAGCTCTGAGAAAGCAATCTAGCTAGCTATTAGTTTCTCTGCACATGGGCTTCTCCCTGGAGTGGCTTGAGCTTCCCTGTGGCATGCTGGCTGGGTTCCAAGAATGAACATGCCAAGAACAGGGAAGCAGAAACTGCCAGTCTTTTCCAGCTTGGGCACAGAAACTGGCATGATGCCATTTTCCCTCTATATTTTATCGGTCAAAAATTAAGAAGTCAGATTCAAAGGGAGGGACCATAATTGTTACCTCACTTCTTGTTGAATAAATCATCAAATAATACTTAGGGCATGTGTGAAAACATCTTAAGAATTGAGACTGGGAAACGAAGTCAAGGATGGAGCATCTTTGTCATGTCTTGTAAAAAAATAACAACTAACATCTGTGAAGTACTTTCCATGTTCTAGGCACTGTAGTAAATGTTTATGTGCTTTATTTCTTTCTGCTCTACCCATTATCTTATAATGTAGATGTTATATGCCCAGTTTGAAATTAAAAAAAGATCAAGTAACTTACCCAGAGTAATATAGATAGTGGAAGTCGGAATTATCATCTAAGACTAAATTTCTGAACCCTGACCCTGCTCTTTTAGCCATTGCCATACTGTTACATGGGTCTTCCAGGATGGTTAAAATAGGAGTCTTTATTGGAGGTAACTTTGATCTAAGGCTTTCAAATATGTACCTGTTGGTGTCCAAGCTTCTTTTCCAAAGCATGTTGCCCAGATCCTCAAGTTTAAAAGAAAATGCAACCTAATTCCCCTTCCTTTCACTTTTTCTTAAAGGATAAGAATGAAATCTCATAAGTTCTATGAAACATCCATAGATTTAAAGAGGACAATACAGGCCAGATGAAAAAGTTTGTTACTCTGAGAATAAACCCAAGTGCATTGAGTTTACAGGAACTGGTAGGGGAATAAATCAATTTAACTCTATATCCCATCATTCTTTACAGGTTTGTAACAAGGTGTACTTTGTTAGATTTTAATCTGCCTACATTTGAGACAGCAAAGCTCTCCACAATCATCTTTTAATGGCATCGCAATTTATAGACAGTAACTAATTTCAAACTTCATAGCACTTGGCTTTTATGATTATTTCAAATCATTTAAATGCAAATGAATTTCCAGAGAGAGAAAACATCAAATGCCCTTGAGTGGCAACATGTAATAGAACTGTGCGCGGAAGCCACTGTAGGAATCTGAAGCGGTCGGATAAGGTTGGATGGTAAGGCTGTATAAAAGTATTTGCCTAAATCCAATTTACATTTCATTCCATGTTATATTCTATTTACCCATTTTGTCATTTTAATATGACTTATTTACTTAATCTTTCACTGAAATCCCATCCACTCCTCATTGCAAACCTAAGATTCAAGTTAGGAGAGGAGAAATAGCAATGCAAAATTCCAAAACAATAATCAAAGACTCCTGGATATCTCCTGCTTCTCCGCACCTCTTTGCAGTTAATGATGTTACTGCATGAGGCAGTCCCAAACATCCATGCATGCATAAAACTATTACTCTTCCTTCAAATTAAGCTTGTGTCTGCCTGCTGATCAAGTCATATTTCCTACACTGAATTGCTAAGCAACCATATACATAGAGTGTTGAGACACAGAAGGCTGGCCCTTATGTGAATGCATGCTAGCTTGATAGCTCACAAAAGCATTGGAACTATCATAGTAAAACCCATTTAGAGAAAAGCTGAGGATAGTGATGTGTTTTTCATAGAAGAGGAAAGATGATGTTTCATTCTCTCGTTCCACTTAGTATATTACCAGTTCTGAGTTAAGTGCTGAAGATTAAACCATAAGCAGAACATCATCTCTGGTCTCTATGAGTTCACAATACAACAGAGTGAAAAAAATGTAACTCTTCTTATTTTATTTTATTTTTTAAAGATTTTATTTACTCTTTTGAGAGAGAGAGAGAGTGCACACACAAGTAGGGGAGAAGTACCAAAGGAGAGGGGTAAGCAGACTCCTCACTGAGCAGGGGCCCTGATGTGGGGTTCAATTCCAGAACTCCGAGATCATGACTTGAGCTGAAGGCAGACATTTAACGATCTGAGCCACCAGGAACCCCAGGAAAGGTGTAATTAAATAGCTATATACCAAGAGTGCACAAGACTGCAGGATAATGTCATCTCTGAGCCTTAAAGAACATGGAGACAAAGGAGAGGGTGGATGATGTGACATATATTACAAAGAATAGCTTCCTAATGGGGTCTCCTGTTTTTACTCCTAGTCCCTGGGGCTTTCCCGCCATAATGTTCATCACACCTAATTTTCAATGATTCTAATTTGTGGTCCCCACTTCTACAATGAAAGGGCCAAACAGAAAAGAACAATATCTGTCCTGCTCAATGCCATATTTCATACCTTAGCAAAGGGCCCTGCACATAGCAGGAACTCCATAATTGTTTGTTGAGTATAAACAACAATCTAAAATTTTTCATTACCATTCTCAAAATTGGCTTTCACACCCATTATGTGATCTCCTATCCATCCCTTTCCTGCCTGCCATAATAAACTTCCAACCCTGTGATCATTCCCACTTCTCCACATTTGCCTGTTCTGGTCTTTCTGTTTGGACCACAGTCCTCACTTTTCTCTATGTGGTCCTTTAAGGGCTCCTTTAGTGATTTGCTTTTATTATAGGAACTGATCTGATAATGCCACCTCTAATGACCTTTATGCCTCAAATTTGTACAACATGAATTATCATCTTCATGCCTTTTAGCATAAAACTAGTTTGTTGTTCTTGGCTTCATGAAGTGAGTGCTGCTGTGTCTATGCATGTTCAACATGGAACCTCTCATGAAATTCCTTAAAAGTGGAGACTATTGAATGTTCTCTGTTGTTTTCTCCATTTTCTAGAATACAATGGCAACCTCAACCAGCAGAATATTCAAATCTGATAGACATTAACACTAGACATTGCTCTGCATTTTCCAGTGGAACTACATGAGTGTCAGAAGCATGAAGTGGCCTAGCCAGTATCAAGAAGCAGGTGAGGACAGTAAGACCAGTATTCATTCTCCCATATTCTAATCTACTCTTGCTTTAACTCTTTTTCATAGCTATTATTGGATACACAATGATGAATCATATGAAAGATAAGAATTTTAACCACTCAAAATCTGTCTTTTTAAAACCAATTTATCTCCCTGATCCAGGCTTCCCTCTTTTCCCCTCCAAAAACAAAAACTCTGGATTAAGGGACTTTCTCCATCCCCTTACAACTTAGAAGTTCCAGTTTCCATTTTCTGAGTTAATGGTTTCTGCTGCTCAAGGAAAATAATGTAAGAATCTGAATTTCAAAATTAAACACTGTGATATATGACATAATAAACTTCCAACCCTCATATTAAAATGTAATTATCTTTTTACATTAACTTGTGTCAAAAAAAATGAACTAGGCAGGAATACTGTACATAGATATCACTTCTAATCTTTTCTAAAGAGCTTAGAATTTAATTAGATAGACTGACAGGTGAGATGAAAATTATAGGGAGAAAATGAGTCACCTACTCAAGGAACATAGAGCCTACAGGCAGGCTCCTTGAGTGGTATGTATCTACTAACACAAACCCCATTCACTAATTCAACAAAAGTTTCAGAACAGCTTCCAGAATAATGTTTGGCAAAGATTGTGAAATATTAGTTGGACATCAAAAAAGAGGTTCATTTGGGGCCACAGGATGTGAAGGGTGGTAAAAAGTAACAATTAAATGCATAGATTTTGGACTCATTGAGAGCTGAGTTAAATCTGGACTACATAATTTCTAAGTGCAAGCAGACCAAGTTACTTAACATCCATAAGCCTCAACACAATCATCATCAAGCAAAGGTAAATAAAAATATTTCCCTCAAGTGTTTTGTGTGTGGTTTCAGTGATACGATTTATGCATCTCCCAAGGCATAGCAAGTGCTCAATAAAGTTAATATAACAGGAGATCAATATTTATTAAATTGAATTCACACAGTTTTAGAAAGGTATATTGCTGAGACAATTGCCTCAAATTCTTTCTGGAAGTCAGAGATTATAAATAAGCAACAAAGATGGGAGATGGAATGGGAGTAGGAAAGGAAGCTGCATAATATTTGTCACTAATATTGGCAAAGGATTTAAAAACTTTCTTCTGTTCTTATATCACTTGATAGTCTTAGCAGTTCTTGAAATGGGCAGAAAAGGAATTGTGATTCACTTTAGACATGAAGAAATCAAGTGACTTGTTTGCAGTCACCTACTTACAGAAATGGGGAGATGGATCTCATACCCCAAGCCTTCCAAAACAGGAGCTCAACAGAGACTTAGATTTCAAAAGAGGCAAGTAGGGGTTATATGTAAAGACCTAGAAGGGAAGGGATAGTGAATTTATAAGAATGCGATAAGTGTGGGACAAGTTAACACGGACGGTGAATCTAGAAAAGAGATAAGAAAATGGCAAAAGAAGAAATGTCCAGGAACTCCATGGGAAGGAGTACTTGGTTGTGGTCTCAGTGTGTAGGCTAGGACTTTTAACTCTCATCCTGGTATGTTGTAATACAGATGTGATTACCCAATTAATATCTGCTCTAGAAAATGGATTTTCATTCTAACCTGAAATAGATGAAGGAGAATCTTGGTTCTCTGTTCCATCTCATAGTGTGTCCTAGTGAGGGTCAGATGCTGTTTCAGAGGCTAGACATACAGAAATGAGAAAATGAAAAACTAACCCTGTTAGTGTTGTTGACACTTAACAGGGAAACCAAATAAGGAAAAAGACAACGAATTAAATGGAAAAAGATTATAATAGAGGCAAGCACAGGGTACTCTGAGATCAGAATAGAAAGACCTTCACAGGGACAAAAATTGTAGACACTTTCTTGACCTGCAATGAGTGGACTGAGCCTCAAAGGATGGGCACAACATGAGCAGGGGAGAAAACTGAAAAAAGGAGGCACAGGAAGAAAGAGAACTCCAAATTCTAGGCAGAGAGCACTTCTCATACAATAGCATTGTAGTATTGAGTGGATTGATCAAATTTCTCTATCCCTGTTTCTAGGCTGTATCAAGAAACCCACTTACCTGGAGATGTCATTGTTCCTGCTCTACCCTTAGTCCTTCTAAAAGTACCTCTCCATTTGTGGTAAGGAATATCCAAAGTTATTTTGTCCCACATAGCCTGACCTTAGGTAGTGAAAACCAGATAGACCAGGTTGGACATCTGGCCCATGGGCAGAATATTCAGTGACATCTATACTAACACATGTATAAATCCTTCTTATGACATGAAAAGATGCTTCAACAGATGTCTCACTCATTAACAAAAAAAAAAAGAAGAACAGAGGGATCAAAGTAGTAAGTAATATGAGCAAAAGCCAAAAGGAAATATCTAGAATTATCAGAAGCAAGAATCAGAGGAGAGAGATTGGAAGACAAAGCCATAAGTAAGACAAAGTTAGCAGGGCAAGGGAAGCATGAACAATCAAAGACACTCATCTGGTGGATAGAGAAAAGTGAAGATATAAACAAAGGATATGTCAGATCTTCATGTGAGAGAGAAGAGTGGTCTGTTCCCTGTTGGACCCTGGCATTATCATCATATTATATGCTACTGGAGATATAGTAGAACTAGGTGAAAATAACAGAAAATTCTGAGCCATAACTCTGAACACTTTTCTAACCAGAGCCCATATTTGGGAGATAGACTAGCCAAAGATATTCATGTAACAATGTTAACAAAATATAAATTTAAAACAAACAAATATTGATGACTGACTTGTCCCTGAACTTTCTGTCTGTGACAGCAATGGGAGAAATGCACTGTCAGTGAATATCATTAGTATAGGAAGGAAGGTCTCAGTTTCCTAAAGGAAATAGTAGTTTTCCTTTTTGAAGTTTATCTCAAACTTCACAATTGATCTCCATATGGGTCATTCACTGGGGCTTCTCATTTGTGTGGTAAATACCATCCTCCATGATAATTTAGAAGTAAATGCAGAAATAGTTTTCAGTCTTAAAGTCTAACCAATTGAAGGGGGTGCTGGGAGGAACTCATAGGGCCTATGTACAATCAGCTGACTCTATATGGAACTCAGCACACTCTGAACTCTGGTCAAGCTTTATCTCTTCTCTTCCACTCTTCCTTTCCTTCTCCATTCCCTGGGGGCATGTGGACAATAGAATATAACCTTCAAGAGGGCAGGGAATTTTATCTGTTTTGTTAACTGCTGCATTATCAGTGCCTACAATAGGGACTGGTACACAGTTAGGACTAAGTCAGTATGTGTTGAATTAATGTGTAATGAACCACTCAGATCTCAACCTATAAACAAAGATAGATTTCCTTTGCGAAATGTTCTATCAAGTATTTTTCACTCGTTACTGAAATTACGTTTGACATTGACCTTCCTGGAAGACTGCAAACTCTTTGAGAGCAGTGTTGATTTCTGCCCCATCTCAGGCTTTGCTCTGGGCCCTGTATTTAGAAGGTGTTCAATACACAAATGACCAGGGGTGCCTGGGTGGCTCAGTAGGCTAAACTTCTGACTCTTAGTTTTGGTGCACGTCATGGTCTCAGAGTGGTGGGACTGAGCCCTGCGTCAGACTCCATGCTCAGTAGAGAGTCTGTTTGAGATTCTCTTTCCCTCTCCCTTTGCCTCTTCCCTACTCAAATAAATAATTTTTTTTTCAAAAATATATAAATGACCAATAAGTGACAGTAGGTATGAGTGATCTTTGAGTCACATAATGAATCATGTGATGCAGTCTCTAAACACAACATTATCAGAGACAAATAAGATGGAAGGATTTCAGGGCTATCGAAACCAAAGAGAAGGGATACAGTGACTAATGATGGAGGAGGAAGGGAACAATGACAGGTGAAAAGAGATCAAAAACAAGGAGTGTGGAGGCAGAGAAAATTAAGGCCATCCCACCTCTAGTTTAGCATTAGCACAAGTACAGCCATCTTAGCTTCTGCAGCCATCTCAGGCCCCTGTGACCAAGGGCTGAACTTTTCCCTACTTTACTTTAGTTCCAGGGACCCCCACCCTGCTTTAGTTCCAAGAAAGTACCCCACCCTGCAACAACCCGGCAACAGCTAATCAGCTTACTGCAGAAAAGCCTGAAACTTCTCCTCCTCCCCGGCCCCAAGGCTCTTGACCCATAAAAACCCCTGCCTTAACTAGCCTCGGGGTCCAAGTCCCTACTCTGCTGTGTCAGGTGTACTTGGGCCCAAGCTTAAGCTTGTCAAATAAACCCTCATGTGATTACATCACTGTTGGCTTCTTGGTGGTCTCTCAGATGCAAAAACTTGGCCATAACAGGAGAACCAGAACGAGGCTGATGACAAGGAGGAGGAGCAAAATTATACTTATCATCTTAATTGAGTTTCTCAATTCTGTGAAGCCTGGTTTGTACCCATCTAATAGATAAAAAGACCAATATTAAAGGAGTGTCAGTAAGATATATTCAATACATTGAGCTGAAGAAATGAGAACTATGATTGTTAAAGATTGTACCAAAGACCACTGAATCTATTGCTGGTATAACTTGTTCAGGACCACCTTGCCCATTCATCCATTTACAGACAAAGGAAAAATGTCTAGAGAGATCTCACTGGTTACCCAACCTTGTCCAAATACCTTTTCGGTGTTGCAAGTGACTCCTCAGATAACAGACACAACGGTTAAGTCTTCAATGTTCTCATGGGTTCCTTCAGAAGTTTGTGGGATCAGCAGAAGCTGATCAGGATGTGAGTGAAGGCAGAGAAACTTACCCTCTCTTACTAAGTAACCCCTGTACCTGACCCTGAGAAAAGCCCCAGGGAAAGTCAAAGGTCAGATCAATCAAAGACCAAAACAATAGGGCTGACCTTTGCAAAAGATTTGTAAGAACAGAGAGCTTGTCTTGCAAAGTTCAGCTATCTCTTGTGAGAAGTGGCACTCTGGTCAACTAAACCTAAGTGAAGCCTGCAGGGGTACCGAAGGTGGTCCCTTTGGCCTTAGTGAGCCAGGTGGCCTCCCTTCACTGACACCCTGCTGGAGTCACATTTGGAATTCTTAGAGAATAGACCTTTACAACCTGAATGAAGTGGGATTCAAGGAGATAAACACATAAGTGTTATGCCTAGAAGTAGCAGCACACCAGGAAAAATAAAATTATTCTAGCATTTAGCACATTACCCACTCTCCTAAATGGAGAGTTCAGAAGTCTTTGGTATTTTGCATAAAGTGAAAAATTTTCAAGCAAATACTTATTACAAATACTGTTTGTATGTCAAACAAAATCTACATATGATTAACTGAAATAGAGATGGGATCCATCTCCTGTCCTTTACACCCCTTTATCCCCTTAGCTGCTGCAGAAGCACTTCTAACTGACTTAATGTTTTTAAATACCAGTGTAATAAAACAAATCTCAACAGCACAATACCTTGCATGATTATTAGCTTAATATCTACTTGCCCTTCTGTCCTAGTGCCTTCCCAAGGACATATACCATGTCTGATTCTGCTCAATGTAGCTAGCCTTGCCAGTGCCTGCCAGAATGCTCGAAAAAGGGCTTGAGATAGTGTGTGGGAAAATGCTTTGTAAATTCTAGAAACTCTAAAAGGCTAGAAGGGAGTAGTCTCAATTCGCTTGCCAGAATCTATTTTCAGGATGCAGTTATGTTCAGTCGACTTGAAAGTGTTTTCTTGGTAAGTTCACGGACTCCCAACAAACAGGGAATTATTGTTTTACTGATGCCTGGCACACACGTGAAATGACTCCCAAGCCCATCACTACTTGTCATCATTTAAACATTGCCTGTCCCTCTCACAGGCTCTGTGTCCCACAATTCATTGTGTGAGGGGCATCCATTGTCTCTGGATGCTCTCTCTCTCTCTCTCTCTCAAACACCTGCTCTCACTCCTTTCAAACTGCCACGCAACAGCAGAATGTAATTGCACTTTCATCTTCCTTAGGTATCATGTCTAGAAAAAATCAGCAGTGGGTCTATTCTTCTGATTAGATGGGCACAGTAGCAGAAAAATAAATTGGACTTCTGTCTTTCCGTGAAATCCAATATTTCACAATATACTATTTGACACAGCTCAGATTACATTGATCTGAATCAGAGCATTGTAGCACACTCCAAAAACATTCCCTTTTATTATGTTACATGGATAAAGAGAGGTTTAAAGGCTCAAGGCATAAACAAAATCTTGAGCTTTCATTGCTGGTTCATTGATATACCAGGTGTTAATTAAATCTTTTGAAAGTGTACTGCTTGGTTCATGAGCTGGCACATAATGACAATGACTTGTAATGCTTCATACCTCGCAGGGTCATGTGGCATAACAT
Source organism: Mustela putorius furo (assembly GCF_011764305.1). NCBI lineage: Eukaryota > Metazoa > Chordata > Mammalia > Carnivora > Mustelidae > Mustela > Mustela putorius. The sequence goes on from NW_025421273.1 coordinate 21,050,562, forward strand.
GTGGATTGGAAAATCTATCCTGCATGACTCCTCACCCTGTGGAGAGACAGATATCCACAAATACAGCCTATGGTCATTCCTTTTATGGAGGTGCTTTTTGCCTGTAGATGACAAGGAAGATCCCATAGTGGAGGAAACATTTGAAGGACGTCTGGAAGAGCCAGCTGGCTTTCCTTGGTGGTACCAGCTAAAAAGACATTCCAGGCAAAGGAACTAGAATGTGCAAATGAATAAGCACAAAATCTCTCCGTTTCTGGTTCATCTATATTCCCTCAAAAGCACAAGAATGGGGTATCTCACCAGAGACTGTCCACTGTGTAGAAATGAGGGGCTATAACAGTAAGGCCCTGCTTGTTTAGTCCATCACTCTTCTGAGGGTATACATAAGGCTAGCAATCAAGTAAATCCTCAGTTATTTTTCAGTGAGCAGCTTTCTGGTCAGTTCCCTTTCTGAAGTTATGAAATTTCTCCTTAATTATTTTCTCATGAGCAATTTCACCTCTACTGATTTTCACTTTTACTATTTTTCAGAGCTTTTCTGCCTCTGGAATTTATTTAAATATCATTCTTTTTTGTTTAGGCATATAAATTACTAATCCCCTCTTTGCTGATCCTTTAGCAAGCTTGTCTCCATGTCTATATACATCCTTTATTTAAAAAAAAAAAAAAGTTGTCTAGGATAGGATCAGGAAAGCCCTGTGGAAAGAGGACTTTGACTACCTGCATTCTGACCTCAGTCTTTATTTTCTAATTGATTAAATTCTTCATTCTAGTTTATGTTTTGACTCAGACAAAAGACCCCATGGCCAAAGCATCCTGTGATGGTAACCAAAACTACTCCCTCAAGCTCTGACATCAGCAAAACCCACATGACTGACCCCAAGACAATGATTGACTTGACTTTCACTGCCCACCAGCACAGATACACTGACCTTTGTTCCACATTTTCCCTATATAAGCTTAGAGGTATTTTCAGCACTTTGGAGACAGTCTTTGAGATGTTATTCCATTGTCTTCCTGATGTGCACCTCACTGAAATCAATTCATTTCTTGTTTTACCACTACTTATCTCTTTGCTTTTGGATTTTGTCAGTGGCTGGTGGCCAAACCTGGTCTGTTTGGGATACTTGAAACCAGGTGCTCTTGTATCCTTGTGCTCTGGTTACATTCTGGTGCCCCAGGAGAGGGCTTGGAGATCACACAGAATTAGTTATCAGCAGTCTCTATATATGTAGTAGGGTTGATCTACCATTTTTGACTGTGATTTCCATTATTACTCTTGAGTTACATGATTTTTGAGAACACAATGTGATACAGTGTAAAAGCACCAGAGAAAGAGATAGGATTTAAATGTGAATTCTGACTTTGTCACTCTCTGTAGGAAGAGGGGCCATTCATTCTTCTCTGAGTCTCAGTTAATCTCTAAAATGGAGATAAAAATTCCTTCCTCTAATGAATAGTTTGAAATGTAATTTACTGACTCTCAAACCTGGAGTCTAATAGACCCACAAACATACAAATACCTGTGGATGCTCATACTGACACTGATACTGGGCCAGGCCTAAAAATAAACACTGCTTCTTCTTATTTCCAGGTATTGAATAACTTAGAATATTTTCCTCCTTCACTCATTTAATCCTTCTGAGACATTTTGTCAGTGACCTCTTTCAAAACATATTCTATCTTGTGGTAATGGCTCGCTTCATTATGGAATAAAGAGGGCTAGCAAAACTGATTATACTTATTCTTTCACTACAAATAGATCACTCGTCGTGAATATTGTTTCTTTCAGAACTCAAGGAATGGGTGACTGCAGATCAGACAAGAACTTTTCCCTTCCATTTGTTTCCTGCATTCCTTCTCTTTTAAGTACCCAGGAATTGTAGGTGTTGCTGGGACAGAAGCAGTCTCTTGTAAGGGAGCTTGTGAGCCACATCAAAGCAGGACACAATTCAGAGCTAAGATTCAAGCCCAGGTCCACTTCAGAATCACTCTGGTATCTTGGAAAATATATTCTACTTCTCTGAAACTTCTTCTTCCTTATCTAGAAAGTAGGCACAATATTATCTACTTTGCAGCAAATAGAGTAGTATGAAATACCACAAGGCTACAATTAAGAAAAAGGTAGCTGCTGTTAATAAAATGCTTCAGGGGCTGCCTGAATGGCTCAGTCAGTTAAGCATCTAACTCTTTATTTCAGCTCAGGTCATGATCTCAGGGTTGGCTCATGTCAGGAGCACAAGCACTGAGCATAGAGGCTTATGATTCTCTCTCTCCCTGTCCTTCTGCCTCACTTTCCCCACTGGCCAAGTGTTCTATGCCTAGATGGGGAAGCTCTTTTCCAATGTGTAAGTTAAAAACAAACAAACAAAAAAAAAACACACAACTATTCTTTATTGAAAATTTGCTGTGTGCAAGTATCCTATAAGGCGCTATAGAGGGAAAAAAAAATGCAAACCATGCTCTCTCTCAGTGAACTACTGTTCTCATATGGGTGGTATTCATCAATGTTAATATGCTTCTGACAAGTTATAATGGTGATTGTCAGGAGAGAGGTGAAGGCGAAAGACTGTGAAATTCCAGAGGATGGAGAAGGCTTCTACTTATGAAGATTCCCTACAGAGAAAGAAAGACCTTGAATGTGCCCTTAAATAGCAGGCAATGGTAGATCTGAAAAGATAAGGTTTAAGGTACGTTAAACCTCCTTGGTTTTATACACCAGAAAGCAAAGAAAAAAAAATAGTTCACTTAAAGGAAAGGTTTGTTAGAAAGATCCATTAAGGAAAAATTGAAATACCAAGCCTGAGGAAGGCCAAGAACCAGGAGATATTTGTCTGCAGCAAATATGTCGGCAGCAGAGGCACCTGACTCTTCTTTCTAGGATGCAGCCAAAAAAATGATTAGCTTTTTGCTCCACTTCGCAACTTCACATCTCTGTTCTTGTGCTAAAATTCTAAGGAGAGAGTCCAATTGATACAGTGCATATTAGTCAAAGATGACCAGTGGGGAGGGCATAGTGATTAGGGACACCTTTAGAAGCAGGGCAGTCACCCCAGTTTGTGTTGATTATGGATTAGAATGAAGTAATGAATTCCAGGGAGAGGGACTCAGTAAGTAGTAGCATGGAGGTCAGAAAGCTCAAAAATAGAGAACTGAGTGAAGCATGGGTAGATTGGGACAAAATGGATCAAAAATTTTGAAAGTACTTCTTGAATTAAATTTACCATAACCTGAAAAATCTTGCCTGATTTTGTTACCTAAACTGATTATACTCTCTATTGGGATATGTGCTTTGTTTCCAAATTCTGTTTAATTTTCTCTCATTTACTCAACAATTTTTTTTTATTTTTTATTTTTTTTGGTAATCTAAACAACCTCTCATTCATTCAATAGGCAAATTCTGTCAGCTTCAGGGTGGGGAACTTAATTTCTACATTTAACTTCTGTCTCTCCTAAGACTTTATGAAATGAAATTTAAGTACAACAAGAAACACATTCATAGCAGAAAACAAAGGACTGGAGGAGTCACTAACGATGACAGGGGAGAGATTTCAGCAAATTACCAAGTAGAAGAAGATAGAAACAAGTTCATGAATGAATATCCAGATAAAGTAACAATATAGGATATGTATAGGAGACTACAGAGGAGGTGAGGGCTCCAGTGCTCATAGGGACCCAAAAACTCCACTGCCTCAGTCAAGGTCAACAAGCACAATGAAAGATTAGAATAAGAAGTGGGCCTGAAAATAGGGAATGATTGAAGGGTTGTTTAACTCTAGTTCTCCCTTTGCACAACACAGGGGTGGACTGACATTTACCCATAGTCATGAAGTAGGGTCTGTTGTCTAAGAAAATTGAATGAACCGTATGAGAAAAGTCAAAGATTCTTATGTGGGTACTGGCTAAAAATAATCACTTAATCAAGCTTCACTGAGAACCCAATACCCCTAAAGCCCTTTTCCTATCAAATGATTCTAAAACAAAATCTTGCATTGAGGTCTCCTTTCCATTGAAGTTTCTACACAGATGTGAAAATGTACAGGAAAAAAAGAAATGAACAGAAAACTATAGTAGTTGCTCAGGTTTTCTTCTTAAATGTAAACATAAACTCAAAGATTACTCTGTGTGTGTGTGTGTGTGTGTGTGTGTATATCTATATATATATATATAGATAGATAGATAGATAGATAGATAGAAACAACATCCTGAAAGAAAAAGACTTGAATAAATAAAGAGAATGCTGCAGTGGGAGGAAATAGACATAACTTGGGGAACAGTAGAGAACTTTTAAAAACCTCTAACTTGTATCTTCAAAGAGATTGAAGAATACATCGTAGCCACATATAAGGGGCCAAATAAAAGAAAAAGGAATTAAACTACCAGAAGACAAAAATTATGGCTTAGAGAATAAAATTATGAGTTAAAAAAAGAAAGTAGAACATCTGGAAAATAGAATAAAGAAATTTTTTTATAGAACATAAAACAAAAACACCAATCAAAATAAAATTAAGGTATTAGAGAACAAATCTATCAAAATCCTAGAGAAGAACACAGGCAGCAACCTCTTTGACATAGGCCACAGCAACTTCTTTCAGGAAATGTCCCAAAGGCAAAGGAGACAAAAGTGAAAATAAACTTTTGGGACTTCATCAAGATCAAAATTTCTGCACAGCAAAAACACACCACACCCAGTGCTCCATGTAATATGTGCCCTTCATAATACCCACCACCAAGCTCACCCAATACCCACCATCCTCCCCTCCAAAACTCTCAATTTGTTTCTCAGAGTTCACAGTCTCTCATGGTTCATCTCCCCACTCTGATTAACCCCAACTCACTTTTCTCCATCTCCCAATGTCCTCTGTTTTATTCCTTATGCTTCAAAAGTAAGTGAAACCGTATAACAATTGACTCTCTATGCTTGATTTATGTCACTCAGCATAATCTCCTCCAGTCCCTTCCATGTTGATACAAAAGTTGAGTATCCATCCTTTCTGATGGAGGCATAATACTCCATTGCATACATAGACCATATCTTCTTTATCCATTCATCCATGGAAGGGAATCTTGGTTTTTTCCACAGTTTAGCAACTGTAGTCATTGCTGCTATGAACACTGGGGTACAGATGGCCCTTCTTTTCACTGCATCTGTATCTTTGGGGTAAAGACCCAGTAGTGCAATTGCAGGGTCATAGGGAATCTCTATTTTTAATTTCTTAAGGAATCTCCACACTGTTCTCCAAAGTGGCTGCTCCAACTTGCATTCCCACCAAAAGTGTAAGAGGGTTCCACTTTCTACCCATCCTCTCTAACACTTGTTGTTTACTGTCTTGTTAATTTTGGCCATTAACTGGTGTAAGGTGGTATCTCAATTTGGTTTTAATTTGAATCTCCCTGATAGCTAGTGATGATGAAAATTTTTTCATGTGTCTGATAGCCATTTTTGTGTCTTCATTGGAGAAGTGTCTGTTCATATCTTCTGCCCTTTTTTGATATGATTGTCTGTTTTGTGTGTGTTGAGTTTGGAGTTGATATCCTGGATATCAACCTTTTGTCTGTAATGTCATTTACAAATATCTTCTCCCATTCTGTGGTTGCCTCTTTGTTTTGTTGACTGTTTCCTTTGCTGTGCAGAAGCTTTTGATCTCTCAATTGCTTGCCCTCTCAATTAATGCAGAAAAAGCATTTGACAAGATACAGCATCCATTCCTGATTAAAACGATTCAAAGTATAGGGATAGAGGGAGCATACCTCAACTTCATAAAATCTATGAAAAACCCACAGTGAAAACAATCCTCAATGGGAAAAAGCTGGAAGTCTTCCCTTTGAGATCAGGAACACGACAAGGATACCCCCTCTCGCCACTCTTGTTCAACATAGTATTAGAAGTCCTAGCAAGAGAAATCAGATAACAAAAAGAAATAAAATGTATTCAAATTGTCAATGAAGAAGTCAAACTCTCTCTCTTCATAGATGACATGATACTTTATATGGAAAACCCAAAAGACTCCACCCCCAAACTACTAGAACTCATTCAGCAATTCAGTACTGTGGCAGGATATAAAATCAATGTACAGAAATCAGTTGCTTTCTTATACACTAACAATGAAAATACAGAAAGGGAAATTAGAGGATCCATTCCATTTACTATAGCACCAAGAACCATAACATACTTGGGAATAAACCTAATCAAAGAGGTAAAGGATCTGTACTTGAGGAACTACAGAACACTCATGAAAGAAATTAAAGAAGATGGAAAAAGATGGAAGACCATTCCATGTTCATGGATCAGAAGAATAAACATTGTTAAAATGCCTATACTGCCTAGAGCCATCTATACTTTCAATGCCATTCCGATCAAAATTCTACCAGCATTTTTCAAAGAGTTGGAGCAAACAATCCTAAAATTTGTATGGAATCAGAAGAGACCCCCAAATTGCTAAGGAAAGTTGAAAAAGAAAACCAAAATGAGGCATTACATTGCCTGATTTCAAGTTTTACTACAATGCTGTGATCACCAAGACAGCATGGTACTGGCACAAAAACAGACACATGGACCAGTGGAACAGAGTAGAGCTTAGTAATAGACCCTCAACTCCATGATCAAGTAATCTTTGACAAAGTAGGAAAAAATATACAGTGGAAAAAAAGACAGTCTCTTCAATAACTGTCTTTGGAAAGACAGCTGGGAAAATTGGGCAACTGCATGTAGAAGAATGAAACTCAACCATTCTCTTACACCATACACAAAGATAAACTCCAAATGGATGAAAAACCTCAACGTGAGGCAGGGATTTCAAAATCCTAGAGGAGAACATAGGCAGTAATCTCTTCCACATTGGCCACAGCATCTTCTTTCAAGATATGTCTCCAAAGGCAAAGGAAACAAAAGTGAAAATGACCTGTTGGGACTTATATATTATACCTTAATTCCAGTGAAATAATTGCTCCTTTGTTTTGTTTTAAGTTACTGTTCCCAGATTAATTTTAGAACTGACTTATCTGGGTATTATCCTATTAGGTAATATATCATTAGATACAGGTAAGCACACAAAACTCTATTGCATTTCTTTATACTATCGATAATCTATCAGAAACTGAAATTCAAAGCTCAAATAATTTGTAATCTCTCTAAATAATAAAACATGTAGGTGCAAATCTAATAAAAAATCAATAGGATATATATGTAGAAAACTATAGAACTCTGAGGAAGGGAAGCAAACAAGATCTAAGTAAATGGAGAGACGTCCCATATAAATGCAGTGGAATACATAGAAAAAATGTCAATTCTAACCATGGGGATATATAGATTTTACATAACTCCTACCAAAATCAAATCAAAATTTTATAAATGTAGAGAGACTTATTTTAAATCATATATGTGAAGGCAAACACAGCTAAAATTATTTTGAAGCAGAAGAGTAGAATGGAAAGAGTCACATTTCCCCGTTGTAAGACTTCTAATTTAACCACAGTAAGTAATGCAGTGTGGTACTGGTAGAGGGATTGGCACATAGACTACAAAACAGAATAAAACGCCCATAAGCAGATCTGCAGAAATATACTCCTCTGATTTTTGATTAAGGTGCAAAAGCAACTTAAAGAGGAAGGATAGTATTTTCAACCAATGATGCTGGAACAATTGGACATCAAAAGGCAAAAATGAACCTAAAACTAAACATGATTCCTTCTACAAAAATTAGTTGAAAATAAATCACAGATCTGAAAGGAAAATGTAAAACTACAAATTGTTATAAGAGAAGATTGGAGCATCTCTGTAACCTAGAGTTGGGCAAAGAACTCTTAGACACAACGATTTATGAGAGATCTAAAAAATAAAGTGGATAAGTTAGGCTTAATTGAGATTTAAAATGTTTCCCCTGTGAAAAACCCTGTTCAGTGGACAAAAAAGATGGACTACTCATGAGAAAAACTATTTGCAAATCACATATCTGACAAAGGACCTCTATCCAGGTTATATTTAAAAACACTCTAAACTCAATAGTGGGGGAAAAGATGCAATCCAATTAGAAAAATGGAAAAAAGAAAAAAGACTTGAACACTTTGTCAATGATGACATATGAATGGTGAATAAGCATGTGAAAAGATTTTCAACATCACTAGCCATTAAAGAAATGTAAATCAATACCACAATGAGATACCACTAAAAATCTATTAAAACATCTAATATAATTCTGATAGTACCAAATCCTAGAGACCAGGCAAAGAAAGGGAATCTCTCATATACAACTAAAAGGAATGGAATTCGTGCAGCCACTCTGGAAAAGAATTTGACACTTTCTTTAAAGTTAAACATTCATTTGCTACGTGATCCAGCAAAGCCCTTCTAGGTCATTTACTCAACAGAATTGAAAATATATATTCACACTAAAACTTAAACAGAAGTATTAATAGCAGCTTTATTTGTAATAGCCCCAAGCTGGAAACAATACAAATATCCCTCAAGGAATAAATGGTTAAACAAACTCTGGTACATCATACAAGGGAATAATACTCAGCAATAAAAAAAAACAAATTGTTGGATCGGTGGCTCTCAAGAACATCATCCTCAATAAAAAAAGAAAAAAAGCCAGTTTCAAAAGATTGCATATCCTATGACTCCATTTATACATCATCCTCAAAATTATGAAATTATAGAAATGGAGATAAATTAGTGTAAGTCAGGATTTAAAAGATTATATATCAGATGGGGAGAGAAAGCATGAGAGACTATGGACTCTGAGAAACAAACTGAGGGCTTTGGAGGGGAGGGGGGTGAGGGGTTGGGTGAGCCTAGTGGTGGGTATGATGGAGGGCACGTCTTGCATGGAGCACTGGGTGTGGTGCATAAACAATGAATTTTGGAACACTGAAAAAAAATGAAATAAAAAAAAGAAAAGAAGGGTTAGAAATGAAGGGATAGCAAGAAAGATTTCCTATGTAGTGAAAAAAAAAATAGTCCTGTATCTTGACTGTGGCAGTGATTATACAAAACTATATAGGTGATAAAGTGGTATGGAACTTACGCATGTAAACTATAGACTTAAAAAAATTGGTGTGTATAAAAATTCATGAAGTCTGAGCATGGTTTGTAGTCTAGTTAATTGTATTAGGCTGATGTCTACTTTCTAATTTTAATAATACACTGTATTTATCTAAGTAATGGGTACATTAGATCTCACTGTACTCTTGAAACTTAAGAGCCTATAGTTATTTCAAAATAAAAAGCTAAAAAAATTACACAATTGGATTGCACTATATATATTCTCCTGTAACTTTTGTGTGCCTCAACATTGTTTGTAAGCTTCATCTAGGGGACTACTTATAACTCTTTTTTATTCATTTCCACTGCTATAATATTTTCACTGTATACTATTCCATAACTTATTATTTATTTTCCCAATGATGTACATTTAGTTTATTTCCAGTCTATATTGTTTTGTTTTTGCTTTACTCTTCACAATAGCAATGCAATGAACCATCTGGAGCATGTATGAGATTATTTCTCTGTGAACTCAACCATAAGAAAGGACTTTCTGAAATTCACTCTCCAAAGTAGTTCTACCAATTTGTACCACAACAAGTAGTTATGAGCAATCTTCTTTTTCAATATGGGATACTATCAAGCTTTTAAATCTTTTCGAGCTTGAAGATGGGAATCAGTATCTTATTGTTTACTTTTGCATTACCCTTATTATAAGGATTATTTCAAAGATTTGGTGGTTGCTTTTGCTGGCCTCTTCAATCTCATTCCCTGCCACTCTATCTCATCACTGATTACACTCCTTTTTTCATCTTCTTGTCCAAGCCTACAAATTTCTTTTCCTAGGGCCTTTGTACTTATTGTTCCTTCTACTTAACCCTTCTGCTTGAAATAGTCTGCTATTGGACAGTTAAATGATTATATTTTTCTTGTCCTTCTGGTCTCACTGTACCCCCTTAGACAGGCTTTTTTTTTTACTATGTTCATATCATTATTAATTTTTTTCAGGATTTTATTTTATTGTATTTTATTTTATTGTGTTGTGTTAGTCACAATATAGTACATCATTAGTTTTTGATATAGTGTTCCATGATTCATTCTTTGGATATAACACCCAGTACTCCATGCAATACATGCCCTCTGTCACACCCATCACCAGGCTCATCCACCCTCTACCCATCCCTCCCCTCTGAAACTCTCAGTTTGATTCCTAGAGTCCATAGACTCTCATGGTTCTTCTCCTTCTGATTCCTCCCCACCTTCATTTTTCTCTTCTTTCTCTTAATGTCCCCATGCTATTCCTTATGTTCCACATATAAGTTTTAAATATGTTTCAATACTCTCTGTAAGAATTGGAACAATCTTGATCATTTTGTGTTTAATAACTTGTCTCTCTCACCTTCTAAAATATAATAATCTCCTTGGAAGAAGTGACATTCTAAGAGTTCTTTATCACAGTCTCCCTTATACCTAGAAATAGTGAAGAGGTAACAGCATATTGTTAGGAAAATTATGAGTCCTGGAACAACTTGACATGTGGAGGTTGCAAGACCTTGTGAGCCATGTTAAAGAGTACAGATTTATTTTTGAAAAGATGTTAACATTAAAGAAACATGGAAAGAGCATAGACGATCTTAAATACATAAGATTAATGTGATTTTCCTGCAAAAGACATAAACACTAAATTTCTTTTTTTAATTTTTTAATTTTTTTTAAATTTCATTTTATTTTTTCAATGTTCCAAGATTCATTGTTGAGATTCAATTAGCCATCATTAGTTGCAGATGTAGTGTTCAATAATTTATCAGTTGCATATAACACCCAGGAACACTGAATTTCTCATCATAAGCCTGTTTCCCTTGGATCATTGGCCTCTAGAGAAGTTGTACTGTGGCCGTTCTGAGATTTTCCATTTACTCCACTAATAACATGGGTCATCTGTATCTAAGATTCCACATCATCTTCTTTACTGAGTTGCTTCTAAGAAAAGATACCTAAAATAAAAACTTTCAGAATTGGGCACCTGGGTGGCTCAGACGATAGAGCATCTACCTTCAGTTCAGGTCATGATCCCAGAGTCCTGGGATCCAGACCCACATTAGGCTCCCCACTCAGTGAGGAGCCTGATTTTCCCTCTGCCTACTGCTCCCCCTGTTTGTGTTCTCTCTCTTGCTCTTTCTCTAATAAACAAATAAAATCTTTAAGGAAAAACTTTCTGAATTGTTGCGTATACAATCTGCTCTAATTCAATACTTCAACCCCTGGGGATAAAAATATATGTTTATAAAAAATAAAAATATATATAAGCTAAATTATTTTAACAATAAATAAAAATTGAAATTATAGAATATGGAATCAAATAAAAAGACAACACTAAATGTTAAATTGTTAGATAGTCTTAAATACATTTATAGAAAACAAGAAAGAATAAATGATCAAGCTTTCAATTCAATACAATAAAAGAATAAGAGACCAAATAACAGAAAAGGAAACATAAAGGTAAAAGAAATGAAATCTTGCCATTTGCAACAACATGGATGGAACTAGAGCGTATCATGCTTAGCGAAATAAGTCAAGCAGAGAAAGACAACTATCATATGATCTCCCTGATATGAGGAAGTGGTGATGCAACATGGAGGCTTAAGTGGGTAGAAGAAGAATAAATGAAACAAGATGGGATTGGGAGGGAGACAAACCATAAGTAACTCTTAATCTCACAAAACAAACTGAGGGTTGCCGGGGGGAGGGGGTTTGGGAGAAGGGGGTGGGATTATGGACATTGGGGAGGGTATGTGCTTTGGTAAGTGTTGTGAAGTGTGTAAACCTGGTGATTCACAGACCTGTACCCCTGGGGATAAAAATATATGTTTATAAAAAATAAAAATTAAAAAAAAAATACACTATTAAAATAGAAAACATTAAAATAACAGAAAAAAATACTGTGACCTGAATTTTTGAAGAGTCAAAGAGAGATAGAGACAGAAAGAGAAAGAGAGACTGATGGGATGAAAAGCATACAATAAGGAATATTGAGATAGGCAAAGAGCTTTCTGACTATCAACATATTTTTTAAATATAGTTGACAAAAAATATTACATTAATGTCAGTGTATACAACAATGATTCCTCAAGTCTATATGCTATTCTATGCTCATCACAGCTATATCTACCATCTGTCACAATACAATGCTATTATAATACTATTGAATATATTCACGTTGGTGTACCTTTTATCCCCATGACTTATTTATTCCATAACTGGAAAGCTGAATCTCCCACTCCCCTTCATCCATTTTCCCAACCCCCAAACCCTTCCTCTCTGGCAAAAACCAGTTTGTTCTTTTTATAAGTATGTTCTGCTTTTTTTAGTTGGTTTATTAATTTTTGTTTTCCTTAGATTCCACATAAAAGTGAAATTATATGGTATTTATCTTGAAAATGGCAAGAATTTATTTGTTTTTTCTGACTGAATAGTATTCCACCCTTCTTTATCCATTCACCTATCAATGATCACCTGAGTTGCTTCCATATATTGGCTGTTAAAGATAATGCTACAGTAAAATAGGGGTGTATATAATATTTTAAATTATGTAAGACAAATAAGCAAACTGATACTAATAATTGTGTAATGTTAACATCTCAATCTTAAAGAATTATACTTACCTCTTATGACTATGCATTAAATTTGCATTTAGAAATTTTTCCTAGAAAATAGAAATTTCTGAAAATCCTTAGAAGGAAAAGAACTCAAAAATGCTACACTAGTCAACAGTATCAAAAAATTTAAATTTCTTGTTTTCACGTCCCAGATCTGTAGAATTTGACATCCTTATGAGATGTGGAAGGAAAAAAAAAAAAAAGCAAAGATCTTTTATATACTTAAAGTGATTCTTTTACTTTTAAGTAATCACTTAGAAACATCTAACCCTTTTTAATCTTTCTTGGCCAAAAATATGAGTCTTTCACTTCTTTGATCTCTCTATGTTGGGGGCAAACTCTTCTTCATTGCTTCTTATATTTTCTCATATTTGAATAATTGAGTAGGAAAGTCTGTAAGATTTCTTTTAGTTCAGTGTAATGAATTCCACTTGCTCATGGATATAAACCAGTATCTCCAATATCACCTTTATCAGTAATAAAAATAATAATTTTGTTTTATTTTTAATAGTTTCAGAACTTGAATATGGGAGAGAGATGTTGTTGACTGAGTATTCTTGAATCCTCAACCACTGCTCCAAGCATAAAAACAATAAAGGAAGAACTGTCAATGCCATTCTTTCTTAAGGAGACAATTGTATCCAGCTGGGTTGGGAAAGGCCAGTTTTCCAGGCTTCCAACAACCCACCCACCCAGGAGGAAAAGGAACGAAAAATGAAAGGAGTGGAATTCAGAGGGGGAGATGAACTATGAGAGGCTGTGGATTCCAGGAATCAAACTGAAGGTTTTAGAGGCAAGGCGAGGGGGGTGGGGGAATAGTGAACCCAGTGATGGGTAAAAGAGAGCATGTATTGCATGGAGCACTTGGTGTTATACACCAACCGTGAATCATGGAACACTATCAAAAACTAATGGTGCACTGTATGGTGACTAACACAATTTAAAAAATATATTAAAAAAAAGAAGTGGAAGTGAAACTGAATGGACTGCTACATTAAAAAATAATAATTTTCTATTTATTTAAGCCACTGGATTTTTGGGACTCTATATGTCAGAAGGCACCTGTTGGTACTAACTTATGTACCCCATGAATTAAATTATTTTTTAGTGAGAAATACAATTTGATAGAAGTGCAAAGAATTGGCAGAATTCTGTGTAGAAAACCAAGGAAGCAATTATGCAGATTATTTCATGGCAGGTGTATGGGAAAGTATTTGATTATATTTATATTTGCTTTTAAAAGAACATGAAAAATAAAAAGCAAATGTTGAAAAACAGTGCAATCAGCAAGGCAAAAGATGGTCCAGTAAATGGTGTACTATGCCACTCCTCTAAAGGACAAGGAGAAAGTACTTTAGAAATTAGAAGGTTCTATTTCTGAAGTTAATTAGCACTTCCCAATGTCTGGTTTGCTCACCTTATGAGGAGTCCTATTATTAATATACAGAGAGCTAATATGAAAAGCACATTCTTATGTTAATTATCTAATTAACTAATCCAGGCACAATTAAATCACTAAATTCACACAGTATTAATTTTTCTTAGTTTCATTTCATAGATAACAAATTTCTTTAGAAGTTAACATTTTTGTGGGCCTTCCCACTACTTTGATATTTAATACGGACCATTGGACTTCTTAAAATGTATGAACTCAGAAAAATCTGAAGAATTAGAGTTCTCCATATATTTCCATCAGTATTATTTCTAGAGAATTTTCTCCAACTTCACCCTAAGAGCTCAATAAATAATAAAACTATCCAAATAAAATACACAAATAAAGGTACTTATCCCTTTCTTTTTAGCAGCTAATCCCACGACAGGTACAGAGGTAGAAGGGAGTGGGATGCTTTGAGTGCCTGGGGATATGAGGAAACCCTCCTTTGAAGCTCGAAATTTGAAAACCAAAGAAACAGTTATTCCCATTCCTTCCTGGGGCCATTGAGAGTGGCAGTATCATTGATGATTCCATTCCACATACCAAGGACAAGATGGTAGGCATCAGATCATAACCTGATTGGGCACAAGAATTTCTTGAGGCTGCTCCTGTCATCCTTTCTTGGGTCTCCCTAGAAGCATGGAGAAAATCTGAATAGTTTCCATGGGCCATGTTCTAAGGGTAAGAACGGCTAACCACAAGAACTGGTTTGCCTAATTTAATAGTAATAATAATAATAATAATAATAATAATATAATGATTCATGTAATATATCATTATATTCAGATTATATATATTTATAAAATATGCCTCATATTATTGTCATATTATTGTGCTCTTTTGCTAGAGGTACCAGAGAAAGGGAAGAGAAGCAGAGATTGTCCAAGCCAAGCATCAGTTGGTAGTAGAAGGTAAATCTCAAAGCAGCAGTACCTGCAGCCACATAAGAGATGTACATAGAGACAACAAAGGACAATAGCCAAATTCTACAGGAAGCATTATGGGAAGGTGTGTAACATGATGTCAAGGGTCAGCATTATGCTATTTGATGAACATTTTTCATTCATAGTCTATGCTGCTGTATTCATGACCTTTATTTTTTTTAATTTTATTATTAAAGTATAGTTGACATACAATATGTTAGTATGGGATCATACATACAGTATGTTAGTTTCAGACATACAACATACTGATTTGAAAATTCTATGCTTGTTGTTCACAAGTAATATTTTCTTCTTTTTTTAAGATCACTTTTTTTTTTCTTTTTCAATCACATAGTAGGCAATGCAGTGGGATGCCTCCTGGGAATTTGCCTTGAAACTAAATTTTATGCTGGCAAGTTACTGAGTTATAGGCTCACACTGACTTAAAGAATAACTGGATTGATCTGAGAGTTTCCCTGATGTGATGAGACTGAATTGGCTGCTAATAGAGTAGCAGCCACAGCTTATATCACTTTTGATGTTTTCTCTATCTCTTGAGATGAGATAATGAAATGTATTTCACTGCTCAGAAGAAATAGTGTAAGATTCTAGACTTTGCAGATGGTAAGACATGGGTGTGAATTCATCCTCTGTCACTAAGCTGGCTGCAGTACACTTGCACAAGACTTTTCCCTTCCCCAAGAATCATTGGCTTTCCTCTATGTCAGAATGGGAATAATAAGGTACCGGACAGTGTTGGTATGTAAATAGGTGTGTGACTCATATACCAGTGTCTACAGAATCCTTTGAATAATTGGACTTCATTATAACTGATCCCACGTCTTGTGAAAACTCCTTCAAGGGTTCTGGGAATGCCTGAGATTTTCTATCTTTCCCAGTTACCTTCAGCTTTAATTGCTACCAATTCACTAAATGGTCAGTCATTACCCTGCAACCTATGATTTGTTATTTAATTCTGTTCTAGTGTAAATCAGAATTTGGACATGTACTTCTCATTCCTTTCTCAGCTTCTTCTAGTAGTTTATTATTCCTTAGTGGTTCACACTATAGTATCATATAGAAATACATTTATATTGAATATTAAGTTTCCCTAATATTTTAAGGCTTTTTAAATATTTTAAAATTTCTGGCAAGTCAGATTTAGCCTAAAGATGATTCCCAGCTCTCTCCTTTTATGATCTCCCTCAACCTTCTTTCTCTTTTAATTTTCAGTTAGAAAACAGAAATACGGGGTTAACACCTCTGCCTTCAGCTCAGGTCATGATCCCAGGGGCCTAGGATTGAGCCCTGCATCGGGGTCTCTACTCAACAGGGAGCCTTCTTCCCCCCAACTCTGCCTGCCTCTCTGCCTACTTGTGATCTCTGTCAAATAAATAAACAAAATCTTAAAAACAAACAAACAAAACAGAAATACCATATGATCCAGTAATTCCACTACTGGATGTTTACCCAAAGAAAACA
Organism: Mustela putorius furo; assembly: GCF_011764305.1. NCBI lineage: Eukaryota > Metazoa > Chordata > Mammalia > Carnivora > Mustelidae > Mustela > Mustela putorius. The sequence continues at coordinate 21,067,041 of NW_025421273.1, forward strand.
GAAACATTAATTTGAAGATATATGCACTCCTATGGTTATTGTAACATTGTATACAACAGCCAAAATATGGAAGAAACACAAGCACCCACTATGTGTGTGTGTGTGTGTATGGAATACTGCCATTTGTAACAATATGGATGGGCTTAGGGTGTATTAATCTAAGTGAGATAAGTTAGACAGAGAAAGACAAACATCATATGATTTATGTGGAATCTAAAAAATAAACAGACTCTTAAATGCAGAGAATGGGCTGGTAGTTGCCAGAGAGGAGATGGGTAAGGGATAGGCAAAGTAAGTGAAGGGGATTAAGAAGTACAAATTTCCAGTTATAAAATAAATAAATCACAGAGATTAAAAGTACAACATAAAGAATACAGTTGGTAATTTTGAAATAACATTATGTAGTGACAGATGGTGTCTATACTTATCACTAATGAGCACTGAGTAATGTATATAATTGTTGAATCCTTATGTTGCACACTTGAACTAATACAACATTGTATACCAATTATATTTCAAATAAAAAAAACAAGCCATCCTAAAATCTCAGTACCTAGAAACTTTGATATTAGTGATTAAAAACTATCTGGGTTAGAATCATAGCTTTACCATCAATATCTATGTTGGTTTGGCTATTTTACCAAACCCCTACTATTCCTCAATTATCTCATCTCTAGAATAGGTATGATAATAATGATACTTGCCTCTTAATATTGTTGTGAGATTAAATGAAGTTTTATATGTACAGTGCTCAGGAAAATTACTGCATTGAGTAAACGCTCAGTAAGTAGTGCCAGCTGCTCTTACTATTATTTATTATTATCATTAGACAGTATAATTCTAGACATCAATTTATGTATATATACAGAGAAACACATGAATAATGAAAATAATTTCTAAGGGAAAGAATAATTCTGTCAAATCTTATTTATTAATTTAAAAAATTTTATACTGAATTTTAATAACCAAGTAAAATTAAGGAGACAATTTAATTCACAAAAGAATTCCTTCACAAAAAGAAATGTCAATTACTATAAATGTTCCTCTGTAGTTAAGAAAAAAAGTTTGAAAATTTATTATAATTTATTATAAGGTTAGATTCATTAGTTTGTTTCACTACTTTAATTTCAGAAAGTTTAAATTCCTTCTTTCTGTGAAACATGTCAGATCAGGTCATGAGTCTACCCTGCTGATAATTCCTCCACCCTAGCCTTTCTCCATTTCTAATCTTTGTAAGCTATATTATTACTTTTATATTATTAATTTTTATAATAGTCACATTCTGTTTTGCATATATAATTATATTATTACCTAAATTTTAGTTCTATATTAAGGCCTTTTAACACACTTTTCATTTTTAAATTTCATGTGTTCTATGCTTATCATCTATTTTGTTTGTTTTGTTGCAAGGAAGGCCCATGGTTATTGTATTTCTAGAATATCTGTACTTAACCTCACTATAATCTCTATTCATGCTACTAGAACCAGGTAAGCATTTAATCATTATCTTTTGGCATTGAATATTACTATCAAGAGGTGTTAAGTCCTGAGTACTTATTTCCCTTGTAGGTGGCTTTTTTTTTTTTCCTAGCCAGGCTCTCAGAAGCATTCTTTCTTTATCTCTGACAACCAACAATAACTCCATTAGAATGTGCCCCAATATTAGTCAATCAGAATTTCATTTTTTACAGATTCACTTTTTTATTGCTTTCAAGAAGTTTGCTTGTGGGGCACCTGGGTGACTCAGTCATTAAGTTTCTGCCTTCTGCTCTGGTCATGATCCCAGGGTACTGGGACAGAGCCCATAAGACTCCCTGCTCATCAGGAAGCCTGCTTCTCCCTCTCCCACTCCCCTGCTTGTGTTCCCTCTCTTGCTGTGTCTTTCTCTGTCAAATAAATAAAATCTTAAAAAAAAAATAAGTTTGCTTGCATTATATCTTTAAGTATTTTTTCTATCATTTGTTAAGGTCATATTTTCTGCTTTTCACATCTATCATCTCATTTCTATTTGTTTAGTCTCTTTATTTTTTCCTTCTGTTCATCACGATTATCCTAAGACTTTGTTCTATGACAGACATTAAATTTTCAACCATTCTATTTTACTCTTTGCTTTTTGTAATTTATTTATTAGCTCTGTGATACCTTCTCTTAGAGCAGATGTACGTGTTATCTTTCTTTCTGACTTTTTCTTCCTCTTTCCACCCTCATTAATCCATTTTCCATAATGAAGTTAGATGAGTTTTTCCCAGATTACCATCATTCACCGTTCTAATAATCACTGACTCAAAAATCTTTGACACCCTGTCTCTTCCATGAACTCTGAGACTTACAAAAATTGCTCTAATGAGTCTTAGCTTTCTCACATATATTTTTACAGATTTTGAAGGAGGCTTTCATGATAATGATAATGGCAATTAAAGTGAGAGTAGATGAAACATATTAGCCCTTGCCTATGAGTTAAGGGCAGTTGTGTTTTTAGATTATTGCCTCACTTAATCTTTGTAACAACTTTATAAGGAAGGTTCCAGTACTGTTATTATGCTCATTTTGCTGCTGAGAAAATGAAGGTAGGGAACAGTTAAGGAAATTACCCAAAGTCAGACAAAAATTTTAAAGTGTTTTTTTATCTACTGAATAAGTGAAGATATTTGCAAATGATATATCTGATAAGGGGTTAACATCCAAAATATATAAAGAACTGGGGTGCCTGGGTGGTTTAACCATTAACCATTTCCTTCGACTCAGCTCATGATCCTAGGGTCCTGGGATCAAGCCCCACATTGGACTCCCTGCTTGGCAGGAAGCCTGCCTCTCCCTATCCCACTTCCCCTGCTTTTGTTCCCTCTCTCACTGTGTCTCTCTGTCAAATAAATACATAAAATCTTTATATATATATATATATATATATATATACATATATATATGGAACTAATAACTATATAAGTAAAAACAATGTCATTTAAAAATGGACAGAGTGCCTGAATAGACATTTTCCAAAGAAGATAAAGAGGTGGCCAACAGACACAGGAAAAGATGCTCAAAATCACTCATCAAAACCACAATGAGCTATCACCCCACACCCCTCAGAATGGCTATTGCCAAAAAACCAAGAAATAACAAGTGCTTGTTAGGAGATGGAAAAAAGGGAATCTTCATGCACTGTTGGTGGGAATGTAATTTGTGTAGCCACTATGGTAAACAAAGCAAAGTTTCCTCAAACTTGGGTCTGTTTAAGGTTGACAGAGTCATTTTTTTGTTTGTTTCCAAGGTTCAGCTACTTTTAAAGGGAAACACTCTTTTTGTGGCTTAGAGTATGCTTTGTTTGCAAATAGAATTCTACCTAAAGGAGACAATGATCAGGTTCCATTCCATTACAATTTCAAATGACTTATAAAACTCATGGTACCATAACAATGTGAAAATGTCTTATCAGATTTCTGGAAGGAAATTCTATATCCCAGTTTCTTAACAAAGACACTAGAAATGCTACTAGCTTAAGGTCCTTTTGTACACAGTAGCCTCTGGCAGGCGGTGGAGGGGGGCAGTGGTGGAGGGGCAAAGACCTAGAAGCTGAAACCTCAAAAGCCAGCCATGCAGACAACCCACAGAGATGATGAATGAGGTGTCAAGGAGATGAATAAACAGTAACTCTGCCATCATATTCAATACTTTATTTTGATCAAATAAATGTCATTATAGAGATACTTCATTTGAGAATCATTGAGTTGGAGAGGACCTAGAGATGTTATTAATAAGAGTAGCTAATATTCATTCAATATTATCTAAGGGCTTGGCAATTTATACTGATTTCCATATATAGTCCTCATAACAATCTTATGGGATAGTTAAATAGATCCCATTGTTACAGATACTCACCGTGCAAAGAATGCAAAGAGAGAAGTAACTTGTTCAATGTCTCATAACTATGAAATAGCAGAATGAAGATTTGAACACAGAGAGTATAGTTCCTATATTATAGTCAATTCCTTTACCATACAGAGACAACAATGTAAGTAAAGCTACAATTTGTTGAATTCTTTTTTTTTTTTTTTCAGACCACAATGCTCTAAAGCTAGAACTCAACCACAAAAGGAAGTTTGGAAAGAACCCAAATACATGGAGACTAAACAGTATCCTTCTAAAGAATGAATGGGTCAACCGGGAAATTAAAGAAGAATTGAAAAAAATCATGGAAACAAATGATAATGAAAATACAACGGTTCAAAATCTGTGGGACACAACAAAGGCAGTCCTGAGAGGAAAATATATAGCGGTACAAGCCTTTCTCAAGAAACAAGAAAGGTCTCAGGTACACAACCTAACCCTGGGACCCTACACCTAAAGGAGCTGGAGAAAGAACAAGAAAGAAACCCTAAGCCCAGCAGGAGAAGAGAAATCATAAAGATCAGAGCAGAAATCAATGAAATAGAAACCAAAAAAACAATAGAACAAATCAACGAAACTAGGAGCTGGTTCTTTGAAAGAATTAATAAAATTGATAAACCCCTGGCCCGACTTATCAAAAAGAAAAGAGAAAGGACCCAAATAAATAAAATCATGAATGAAAGAGGAGAGATCACAACTAACACCAAAGAAATACAAACTATTATAAGAACATACTATGAGCAACTCTACGGCAATAAATTTGACAATCTGGAAGAAATGGATGCATTCCTAGAAACATATAAACTACCACAACTGAACCAGGAAGAAATAGAAAGCCTCAACAGACCCATAACCAGTAAGGAGATTGAAACAGTCATTAAAAATCTCCAAACAAACAAAAGCCCAGGGCCAGACGGCTTCCCGGGGGAATTCTACCAAACATTTAAAGAAGAACTAATTCCTATTCTCCTGAAACTGTTCCAAAAAATAGAAATGGAAGGAAAACTTCCAATTTGTTGAATTCTTAACCAATTCTCTCTATATAAGTAGCATATATTTATTAGGTTGTTTACATATCAAAATAACACCATAAATCTGAACCTCAACAACTGGGAGGGGAATAATTATGAAAAGTAATTCAGTTAAACACAAAAAATCTCAAAAATGTTCAAGATTGGTGTACTATTTATGAAAATTTTAGATAAGCTTAAATTTAGGTTTGACCCCCATAATTCTTCTCCCACCTCATAAAGATGTAGCTAGCTAACTTTTTCCTTGCTCCTACAAGAAACCAGAATTTATTCTTTCAAGAAATGGTAACCACAAATATCTTGAAAGCAGAGTCACCATGTCTGGTAGAAGTTGAGGGTAAGACACGGAAAATGCAGATTACATAGATCTCTGCATAGTGAATAGGGAAAACCTAAGTGCCTATTCTTTATTTCCAAACACTAACAAAATAGAGGATATAAGGTAGTTTTACTCATGATGAGGGAGCAGGAGGCTGGCTGAGGACAAAGCAAAAGCTGGCACCTTGCACCCCCTCTTCACCCTTTCCCCTCAGGCAGCCCTGACTGCCATGAACAATAAGCAAGCAAATAGTTAACTTGCAGAGCTCACAATCCTGCTAGACAGGAGTCTCACCCACCAAACCTCACCTAGGTTCTAGAACTTCATCAACTCATATGTGTGGACCTTTTTTAGATTAGCTTAGCTGTACCATTCTCTTTGTCTATGTCATCTCAGGACCTCTCTATGTGGTCAATTTCGTGGCATATATTCAGGGATCCAAGAAACTAAGGCAGAAGCTTATAGTGTTCTTAAATGAGAGGTGAAACTGCCAAAGCATCACTTCCCCTGTGCTCCATTAGTTAAAGCAGTCACAGGTTAGCTCTGGTAAAAGAGAATAAAATGAATGAATAAGGAAAAAATGGTGAGACTCTTCAGACATGGCTCTTTGAGTTCAGTTCTTTCAATCTAAAGGCCGAGAAACCAAACACAAAGTTATATGACTCTTATATGCCCCATATACAGTGTTGGAACAGAGAAAAAATAAATATCACAGATTCTCCTGTTTAAAAAGAAGGGATTAAGACTCATGTTGTGTCACTACTCCAGAGAAATTCTGAAACCTAAGTAGACACATGTTGCTAGTTCTTACATTCTATCCCAGTCCTGCTTCTTGGGAAAATTCTCCACGGCTCTTGAACTTGTGACTTGGATTTGAGTTCCATCATAAATTATCTTTCCTTTTCCATAAGAAATAAACTAGATAGTATATACTCTAGCCTGATTCCTGCTGAGAGGTTAGAGACCTGATAGCTCTTATTCTGAGCTCTCTCTTACTCTTTTTACACTAAGTTGGTGATGTATATACCATTTAAATTATTTTTAAAACTTCATGGGTTTCTTTTGAATCTTACTAGTTCCCACCACATTAAATTATATTCATATCTACAAATCTTTCTTAGAAAGGCTCTCCTATACTTTTGCTTGACTGCGAGGTTGCTATGGGACGACATGTCTAAAATTCTTCAGAGTCCTCCCACCTAGCAAAAAGAGTCTGCAAGAAATCCAAGAGGATCAAGGCAAAACTACCAGTCTTCCTAAAGGATATGTTCAAAACTAGCATAGCATCACTTCTGCTACATTCCAGTAATCAAAACAGTTACAGGCTAGAACATATTCAAGGGGAAGGAAATAGATCCTACTTCTCAAATGGAAGGGGTGACACTGATTTTTCAGTCAGCTCTAGTCTACCACAACTATTTAAGAGACAATAGGGAGAGAAACAAAGAGCTGGATGTAAAAGAACTAAATACTCATCAACTGCCGTGACACAGAGTCAGTAGATTACATTCACAATTAATCAATGAAGAAAAAATGTACATGTTATTTAGAGTTTGGAAGATAAGTAGCAGAAATAATGTCTTTAAGAGCTGAAAGTAGGTACCTTGAAGGAAAGAATTTGTGGGTAGGAATAAATGAAAAAAACTCCTGCTATATTTGATTTAGAGCTTTTAAAATAATATTTAATTAATTTCACTATGCACATGAATTTCTTGGCAAAAATAAAAATTAATGTTAAAAAAAATGTTTCCTTTTTTTTTTCTAAACACAGTGGGAATTATAATGTATCAATCTAAAATTCAATTTAATAAATTTGGCAACTTGTTATTATTCTGAACTAAGTAACAAAACAATTCACCAGGAACCTCTCTTTAACATCTCTGCTCAGTGAGTTGAGAAAATTAAAAAATAAAAATTAGAAGAGTCAATAACATAGTTTACAGAGGAAAAAAAATGAGAGAGAATGTAAGTGCACATATCCCTTTTTTCAACTAACATTTTTTACATTTCAAAATTGTGCTAAAGTGCACGCCAATTTTATAATTGAACTCCAAAATAGAATCCTTGGTAATATTTGTGTGGTGTCATGCTTTTAATCAATGACTCTCTTATACATATTTTTCTCACCCTCATAAAATTTGTGTGACTTTCGTTGACCAGACATTATTATTCTTTTCATTTTCCAAAGGGAAGAATGTAAAGTTCAGATAAGTTAAATTCATCATCTAAGGTCATATGATCATCCAAGGTCATATAATTACTTAATGTCAGAGCTGATTTTTCAGTTCCAAACCCTGACCTCTTTCATCTCTCAGGTCTGCCAGACTTTGAAAGACCAAATCCAGAATGGCACAGGGAACTAATATGCTGAACATCCATTTAGGTGTAGAAAGTAGCCTCACACTTGGAGATTTCACCAGAATGAGGATAGCCCTGACACACACAGTAGTAGCAGTAATATTTATTTACTGTGTCTAGATGAAGAAAACAGTGTCTTTCTTGCTAAACACAATGAACAGAAAAGGATTCCATTCAGTAACATTTCAGTGAGTGTTGAAAGCTTCCCTCTATTAGTAAAGGAACATTATCCAGAACACTTCCTTCTAAACAGTGCCAAAGCATATGTAATTTGAAATTAGCCAACAGTTCAAAGCCCAGTTTGAGGAAACTCTGACAAGATTTTTAATAAGAATGAAAATGTGTGATCTGTGTTAAGCTTCAGAGACACATTTCACAACAGAGGGGACTCAACTAATCTCCTTGGATGGACTGATTCAACAATTCCGCACTTATTTACTCACAAGACTCAATCCATGGACCTGCAATTTGTCTTTGAGGAACAGGATTGTCATCTTGTAGAGTTAGTGGTAAGCCATTGGGAGGTGTGGAGTTCCAAGCTTGGCTATGAGTTATCTGTGTACCCAGGAGCATATTGTACCTCTGTGTCTCAGCACTCTTGTTTGAAGGTTGATTGAATGCCATTTTCCAAAGTGTGGCACCCATACCACTGAGGGTACACAAACTGCCTGTCAGGACAGATTTGGAATTTTAAGTTGTGATAGGCATTTGGTTGTTTTAGTACAACCAAGAAGCTTGTCTGCTTTGAGATTTTACAGATTTTATGGCTTTGGATGAGACTACAATAGATATTTAAATTGTTGTCAACTTATATATTAGTCAACTTATGGGGGAAAAAACTAAATGTTAATACTATAAGCATATATAAATATAAAATTCTGAGAAATGAGGAGTAAAATGGAAAACACTGGACCAGAAGAGTGATTTCTGTTTGAAAAGTGTTATGAAAGTGTTTTTCCCCTTTAAAAGACAGGAAAATCAACAATGAAGAACGTAAATATCTTCTACATTAATAAAAACACTAATAATAACAGCTACTTTACAACAACACTGTAAGAAAGGAACTAATGTTTTCCTTATTTAATAAATAAACAATTCAGAAAAACTGAATAATTGTGTGGCCAAGAACTACACAACTAACATGTGGTACTTATAAGAATCTGAGTAGGTTCCTGATAACTGTTAAGACCATGGCATTCTACAAGCTGTGGCAGAAGATGGGGGATGAGACATGGACAGGCAGGACTCGACCTGGCAACCGAAAGCTGCCATGAGATCTTGAGCATGTTGTTGAATATGTGCCTTGCTTTCCAGACTTGTAAAATGGGGTTAATAACAATAAAATGAGAAGAAGTTGGTCAAAGGGCAGAAAGTTTCAGTTATGGAAGATGAATAAGCTCTGGAGATATAGTACAAAGCCTGGTGACCATAGTTAATACTGAGTTGGATAGTTGAAATTTCCTAAGATAATAGTTCTGAAGTGTTTTTTTTTTTTAAGATTTTATTTATTGGGGCACCTGAGTGGCTCAGTGGTTAAAGCCTCTGCCTTCGGCTCAGGTCATGATCCCAGGGTCCTGGGATCAAGCCCTGTATCGGACTTTCTGCTCAGCGGGGAGCCTGCTTCCCCCTACCTCTCTGCCTGTCTCTCTGCCTACTTGTGATCTCTGTCAAATAAATAATAAATAATTTTTTTTAAATAAAGAAGATGTTATTTATTTATTTATTTGAGAGAGAGAGAGAGCACAAGTAGGGGGGAGAAGTAGAGGAAGAGGAAGAAGCAGGCTCCCAGATGTCCAGGGAGACCAATGTGGGGCCGTATCCCAATACCCTGACACTTAATGGACTGAGCTACCCAGGCTTGCCAGTTCTTAAGTGTTCCTACCCCATGTTTCAAAATGCTAAATATAGATAATGATAGATATGTTAATTAGCTTGTTGTGGTAATCATTTTACAATGTATAAGTGTAGCAAAACACCACTTTGCAAACCTTAAGGGCAAAAAACAAAAAACAATGTTTTGGGAGTTTATCAGTATGAAAATAAAAAAATTTAATAATAAATAAATTAATTTATTTAATTTAAACAAAATAAATATAAAATAAATAAGAAACTCTGAAAAACAATCCAAAGGTTTTGGAGGGGTAGGGATGGGAGGTTGTGTGAGCCTTGGGGTGGGTATTATGGAGGGCATGTATTGCACTGGGTATGGTGCATAAACAATGAATTCTGGAACACTGAAAAGAAATTTTAAAAATAAATAAAAATTTAATAAAGAATATCTATAAATATAAATACAAATATGAATTAAGATAAAATGTAAAATATAAAAATACAAAACAAAACATCCATGGTGAATATTTAGTATCTTTTTATGCATAATAAGCTGTCAATGTTCAGCCAGGGTTGCTGTTGTTATGATGCTCTCTGTATATTTGAACTCCAAAACAATATTCTTGGTAATGATTCTGCAGGGATGTGCTCTTTATATAAAATTTCCCTACACATATTTTTATTTGCATTAAAAGCCTTCTCCTATATTTTAAGCATCCAGGTTTATGTGTCTCATTTCCCCCTTGGATCACTTTGTGTTTCAAATTGTTCTTTGGATCTTAAAATGCCTTGAAAGCTTCAAACTTCATGTTTCTTAGGCTGGCTGTTTCCATCTTTTTCTCCCTCTTTCCCATATGTGGCAGAATCCTGAAAGATGATACCATGAAAGGTAATAGCTGTCATGTGTTGTGTGCCAGCTCTGCCCTAGTGCCTAATATAAGTGATCTGAAACACCTTTCATAATGACACTTGACATGGTTGTCTACATCAAGACTTGCATATAAGGAACGTGAGGTGTAATGAGGTTAAATGACTGGCCCACTCTTATAGATGAAATATGGCTGGGCTAAGATTCACACCCACTCCCAAATGGCTCTACATCGCAGAGCTTCAGCTGGCACAGCACATGGCCTACTTATGACTCACTGGGACTCAAATTCTGGTGGTTTTTAGACTTTCCAAGGATTTACTCAGGGGCTGTCAAGTTTGTTTGCAGATGATTCCTGCAATACTTCTGTCTTTTAACCAAGACAGTTTTAATTTGAGGCTCTAGGAACACTATTCTAACTTGAAACACACATCTGGCAAAGCATTCTTCTAGAACATCATCTGGGCAGAAGAAGATGTTTCATATTTGTTTTGCTTCAAAGTGCTGTTCTTATGTCAAATAAACACATTTCTTTTGACTAGCTTAATTTTTTTTTCTAATTAATATTTGATGTCTGGTGGTGTTTGGTTATGTGTTAAGTTTCTGTGATGATCATAAATTGTCATATGGACGTCCAAAGGTTTCTGCAATGTCATAAATTGCAAGGACCTCCAAAGTCTCTGAGTCTAGTTCCACACTACTATATTAGGTGAAAACCTCAGATTTTAGAGGAGGAAGTGCTTCAGTAGAGACCAAGACTCCCAGGAATTCCTATAATAATGGTAAAGCTGTCAAAGAAACCTGCACTGTTGGAGTAACACCAATCCCTGCAACAAAATATCTATCTATATATATATATATATATATATATATATATATATATATATATATATATAGATGCAGTTCAGTGAAGAAAACTTCCAGGAAGAGAATTCTGAATTATATTTCTGTTTCTATTATAGTTTTGCTGGTGATTAAGGTTTCTCAGCTTGCAAAAATATATTATTTGGGCCAATGGCACTTATAACAATCTTAACTTATATTGGTTACTAATTTGAAAGGTTTTCCTCCTCCAGAGTTTTGACCTTGAAAGATCAATTGCTGTTACAATTAACACATGGGAGCTATTACAGCTTACAGTAAAGGAACTATCAACTAAGCAGCATCCATCTGAGAGTTTAGCATCTCTTATATTTCTCTCTTTCACTGTTGTGAACTTCCAGGAACCTCATTTATATGTGAATGTCTAGTGATATTTCCAATGGGGAAACAGGGATATAATAGAATTGCAATTGAAATACACATACAGGAAAAGAGCAGATAGGGAGGGATTTGGGGGCATCATCACTTACATACCTAGCACTATTTTGAATCGTTGTGTGGACTCAATATGTGATATTATTTACTTCTCACATTCAGTTTATTTCTATTTATATCTCTCTGCATCTATCCCTCTACCAAACCATCACACCCTCCTATCGCTACACAGACCCAGAGCAAAACCTGAGATAACGTTTAACACTTACAAATGCTGATCTTTATTTGGTGTGAACATTTGTATGCTTTTATTCTTATTTTCTCTTGTGTAGTTTCTTTTTGTATGTTTTTAATTATAAATGTATTGTTTTCAAAGTTATCATAAATAAATTAAAAAAAATAGTAATGTGGGGTCATCATAAGCAGACTCTGAGGCAGTTTAGCGTACAGAAAGTACCATTGGAAACAACACATGAGGGCAAGACAGGGAAAGCAGTATTAAGTAGAGTTAGCAAGTAAACTGGGATGCATACCAGAGCCACAGCAGATCCTTAAGAAGGTGTGAAAATGGAGCATCCAAGTTGTCTCACGTGGAGCTAAAGTAACCAGTCCTTTTTATTCCTGCTACAGTTGGTTATGGTCCACCCCAGGAAACTACATGATCTTGAGCAAGGTGGCTCCCTGAAGCTGAGCCTATTCTTGACATTCCTCACAGCTGAGGTACCAACTCTTCCTTGAAGGGACATCTGGATGGTGCCAGAGCCTGCCTTATGGGTATATAATCTTTATACTCACTCAGGGCCCCTCGGGGAACTTTGTTTGGGTCAGTGCTCTGCTGTTGTTGTCCTAAAATTCTTGATAAGTAAAAAATGGATCCCTGAATTTTTCTGCACTGGCCCTTCCAAGTTAGGTAACCACAGGTGGCACATTGCTATGTCCACCAGAGTTCCTACTCTGTGAGAAGCTGATGGAATCTGATAGGGTGGCCCAGCCACCAAAGACACTTTCTGGGTCAAACAGTGCTGGTGGATGCTACCCCACAGATGTGCTGATGCAGAATGAAAGTTTTGAGATTCTCTGAAATAAACTTTAACTTCCACACAATTTAACTTGTGAGGTCTAAGTAAAAGTAACTAGAGATTGTTCATTCAGTGAAATTAGGTAACTGAGCCAAAAATAAAGTATAGTGTATTTTTTCTCCTTTTTCTTGTAACTTTTTAATGTATTTTATTATGGCAGTGAATATTAAGTAAAGTCAGTCCTGATGTGTTTCATTATTCTTTTCTATCTCCTTTTTCTCCTAGCTTGTAAATAACAAAAGCAGAAATGGAATAGATTTCTAGGACTGAAGGCTCCAACTGTAGCCCTTTATTTACAAGAAAAGAAAAGGAGACCTTCCAAGGACATTGCCCAAGGTTACACAGCGACTTAAATCCAACTTGTGAATTAGAAATCAATTCTCTTGATTTTAAATAAGGCATTTTTCCATCATATTTGAGCTATAATTTCTTCTGTATGTTATATCACCAGTGATCCTGACATTAATTCTCTGATGAAAGGCATTTCAGTCCATGCTTAATTTCTCAGTAGCTTGGAAAATTTCTAACAAATCAAATTTAAATTAGAATCTGTATACCAAAAGTGGGACAGCACTTTATGAAGTGACTCTCCAAGCTACAAATGCTGTCATTTTCTCTATTGAGGGGTTGTCAGTCTTTGCACCTGGAAGACTTCGTTCCAAATGGTTGCAGTGAATTCACTTCGAGATGTTACCTGTTCCTCTTTGTATGAGCAGATAGTTGTCAAAACAGGAAGTCCGATTATAATGGAGCCACAGATTCAGCCTGAGGCTGTATTTGCACATCTGGTAACTTTGAGTATAACATCCCCAGAGATGAGAACCTTTATAAAAATGTAGAGGGCAGAAACTGTGATTTTGCCTTCGGAGACAAAATGTGTTGATGGAAAGCTGATGGTTTGAAACAAAGCCAACCAGCAAAATTATGCCAAATATCATTGCTATTGAGATTGGTTGGAAAATGAAGTATTCAGGCCAATGATTCTTTCCTGGAGCCTAAAATAAATCTGGAACAATGGAGTAAACTCTTGGGTACAAGCCAGTAGCGGTCATAGAGCTTTGGGTAGCCAGTAAGAAGTCACAATAAACTCTCTTTCTAGAATTTAAAGTGATCAGCAATCTCAGGTGACATTGATACTGCTTTCCTGGTGTCTTAAACTTGTTTTACGTATGCATTTTGCCTTGGTTCTTCCTGCAGCTTTACATCTTTGCCTCTATCTTCAACTACGAAAAGAGAGAGATGGGGGAAGGGAGAGAGAGAGAAATAAAATTAATTCCTGCCTATGAGTAGCATTTTTTCAAAATAACAAAGAACCACATTGATAAATTAGAGTGTTGTGTCCTTAATATTATTTTACTTTGGGGAATGCATGCCCCTCAATTTTAGACAATATCTTTAAAGTAGGTTACCCTATTTCCAGAAGTGAGGCCCCACTGACCTGAAAGCACATCATCTGGCCATGCCTCTGACCACAATGATTGGCTCAGACATTGGTGCATAATCAGTTTAGAGCCTCTGACAGGCTGTGGCTTCTGAAATGAAGTAGTTTTCACCTCTCTTTTCTTAATGGTTAAAAGACATCCTCTCCAATACACGTTGTTTCCTGTCTGGCTAATTTTGGCCATTCTAACTGGTGTAAGGTGGTATCTCAATGTGGTTTTAATTTGAATCTCCTTGATGGCTAGTGATGATGAATATTTTTTCATGTGTCTGATAGCCATTTGTATGTCTTCATTGGAGAATGTCTGTTCATATCTTCTGCCTATTTTTTGATATGATTATCTGTTTTGTGTGTGTTGAGTTTGAGTATTTCTTTATAGATCCTGGATATCAACCTTTTGTCTGTACTGTTATTCGCAAATATCTTCTCCCATTCCGTGGGTTGCCTCTTTGTTTTTTTGACTGTTTCCTTTGCTGTGCAGAAGCTTTTGATTTTGATGAAGTCCCAAAAAATTATTTTTGCTTTTGTTTCCTTTGCCTTTGTAGACATATCTTGAAAGAAGTTGCTGTGGCTGATATCGAAGAGGTTACTATGTTCTCCTCTAGAATTCTGATGGATTCCTGTCTCATGAAAAAAAAAAAAAAAAAGACATAAGGCTTAGAGCCATTGTTCTACCATTAGAAGAACTAGGCTGGTGTTGAAGCCAATATAAACAAAGACAGTGTGTCAATGTTTCTCAAATAAAAATTGTTAAAAAAAAAATATGCATTGGTTATATTCAACAAGAATGACAGGTGTTAGAGAGGAGAAGGAAGTTCGGGTAAATTGGAAGGGGAGGTGAATCATGAGAGACTATGGACTCTGAAAAACAATCTGAGGGGTTTGAAGTGGCGGGGGTTGGGAGGTTGGGGTACCAGGTGGTGGGGATTATAGAGGGCACGGATTGCATGGAGCACTGGGTGTGGTGAAAAAATAATGAATACTGTTTTTCTGAAAATAAATAAATTAATTTAAAAAAATAAAATAAAGGAAAGGTATTGGGGAAAAAAATGGCAGCTCATGAAGCCACTGATAATCTACTCTTCATAGAACAGAAAAATAATTTCTTGGTGTTTTTCATTAAATGGTGTGTTTTCCTCTTTATTACAAAAATTAAAATAGTCGATAAGAGCTCTTAAAAATAAATATGTAAACAGAAGGAGACAGATATGATCAAATAAATGCTAATGACCTAAACTAGAACTATCCAAGTGAAGTCATACCTCTGTACTTTTCAGCTAGTTGATCTCAAAAATTCTCTTTGTGGTTTAGTTGTTTTGAATATCTGTTTGTCCTTCAGAGCAATGGCTATGGACTTCAGAGCAATGGCTCTTCATAAGTAAGAGCCATTATATCATTTATCATACATCTTTAAGTCAACCTAACCTGCTGAGGAAGGCATACCTGAGTGATTCAGAATGTCTTAGCCTCAGGACCTAACCCCACCTCTGGATACTTGTCAGACTTTGCTTAACCAGGTTTCCATATAGCTATTCTCTGCTCTTCTTCCTGTACACCCCCTCTCCAATTTGATCTTCTTGACAATCAACACAGAATTTAATAACCAAAGAATCTCTACCTGCAGCAACTCACTTGGGCTTTGAGATAACACTGAGCAATCTCCCTCGAGTACGATAACTGTCAATTTGTCAAAAACTAATTGAGCAACTGCTACATATGGGATACTGTACTAGTCACTCTAGATGCAAATAAATGGGTTAATTCCTTATTTGGGGGTCATCTACTTGCCTTATTCTCTGTAGCACCATGAAGACTGTTCATATAATTCCAGAATAATGGAGCTACAATCGCACAATTTTATAAGACAGAGACACAATATCAAGGATTCAAGAGGATCTAAATATATAGTTTGCGGAGGACCAGGACTATCTTTTAACTACTTCATGCTGAATAAACTTTACTTTCTTACCTATGTTATAAATTATTTTCATGGATAGATATATTGAAAACAGAAACTGCCTTTTTCTTTTTTCAAAGCAGTACTAAAGCTGATTTATAAGCAACAGTGAGCATAACATTTATGGTCCAAATTTCTAAAGATCTCCAATAGATTCCAGTCTGGAAGTTCTTAGTTTCTTGAGCTCTACCATCACCATGTTTCATTTCTTCAACTATCTCATCTACATACCAGTGATTTCCAAATATGTATCTTCACCAAAGAGATCTATATATTTTCCTAGCTCCAGACTCCAATGTCCAAACATATATCAAATTCATTCAGCTAGATGACACATTGAGATATCTCAATAGTTCTGACTCCTCAGTTTCAAGCCAGAACCTTTCATCCTTCTTTCAAAATTTGTCCTTTCAAAAAAAAAAAAAAAAAGATTTTATTCATTTATTTGACAGAGGAGGACACAGCAAGAGAGGGATCACAAACAGGGGGAGTGGAAGAGAGAGAAGCAGGCCTCTTGTCAAGCAGGGAGCCCAATGAGGGGTTTGAGCCCAGGACCCTGAGATCATGACCTGAGCTGAAGTCAGATGCTTAATGACTGAGTCACCCAGGTGCCCCAATGTTTACCTTTCTGTCCCCTATGTAACTAAGACTGTCTAGCTGCCTAAGTGAGACATAACATATTCATCTACAGCTTCTCCTGGAAGATGACAATTAGGTAGATCTATAATTGGGTACTGCCTGTGTACCCAATTGGTTACTAAGTCTTATCAGGTTTTTTCCCCTTATTTTGTCTCTAATCCACTTCCTCATTTCAATTCTCATTGCCCTACTTGGAATCTTTATTGCTCCCTAATTGAACTTCCACTTCACTGCCCTGCAATTTGTCTACAACTTTACTGCCAGGATTCTACTTTTTTTCCAAATTAATCATGTTACTTCTTTACCAAAAAAGTACTTCAACACATAACCATTACCTAGTAGATGAAGTTCAGATTCCTAAATCTGAGTCTATATGCTCTGCAGTAAAACTCCACCTTACATCTCTAATGATTTTGGTCACTCCTGTTAAAGTACAATATTACCTGACCAAATCAAACTACTAGCCATTGTCAGAAGGTAACATAGACTTTCAGATTTGTCTTTGCCTGGACTTTCCTTCCTCAATTCCTTACCTGTCCAGATTGTATCCATCAGTATTCATCATGTGCCACAGTTGAATGACATCTCCTCTATCAAAGCTGTCCCCACCATTCTTACAAATAAAAATAAGCCCATTCTCACTTTCGGTACAGTAGCCCTTTCTTACAACTATACTGTAGCTTTCTTCACATTATGTTATCATTCATTGCATACCTGTTAGTCTCCTTAATTAAAATGTACTCTCTAAGGATGTTGGAGTCATGTATTTTATCCTCTTTGCTACTCTTAATGTCTACCAACTTGCACTGCATAAAGAGGCAATTCAGTAACAATTAAGTAAAGGAATACATGAATGAACTCATGGATACTGAAGGAAATCTTTTGTAATTAGAAACATCAGTGTTAGATTCATGTGCAACTAATCCAAAATTCTCATTTAAAACTGAGGCATATGAAAGTCCAGAATGACAGAGCCAAATGAGAAAATGCTCTCACAGTTTGCTGGGGGAAGAGAACGGGGGTTGTAGTGTGGGTTCTCTAAATCCTGGTATGGACCTTTCTACTCAGCTGATTTTTCTCTAACTCTAAGCATCTCTCCTCCCCCAAATTATGATGCTACTCTTCATGAAACTTAATTTAAAAAAAAAAACACAATGCTGACTTGTATTTGTTAGTATAAAATAGGAAAATTCAGTGATTCAAGCTTTTTCCTGACAACTTGGTCCTCATGTTAGGTTCTAATCTTGGAGTGCTACTAATAAACCATGAACTATTGGAAAATGTGTGTTAGGAAGAGAAGTATCATTCATTCATCAAGTTATTACTATAAAGTGAGCTTCATGACATTTTTATGCTATTATTCTATGCATCCATAATACCTAGAATAATACCCAGTTGCACAGTAAGCTTTCAAGGCAATATTTAGTAAATATAATAAAAAATGGATTATTATATGTTTGGAATTGTTCTTGGTGTTTTATATGCTTTACTTCATTTAATTTTTATGACCATCATATAAAGCAGGTATTATTTGCTATATTTTGAAAATGAAAACATCAAGGCATAGAGGGTAAAGATGCTCCTATAATACCCAGGATTATTCAATGTTAGAGCAAATGTTAACACCCAGCTATGTTCAACCTAAAGGGTATTATTATTGTTTTCTGATCTGTGAAATCAGAAGTTGGGAAAGTTTAATATAATCTAGCAATCCCACTTATGGTTATAAAACCACTATTGCAAAGAAATATCATCACTCCCAAGTTCATTACAATAATGTTCATAATAGCCAAGACATGGACACAACCTGACTGTATCAACAGATGAATGGGCAAAGAAAATGTAATTTCTCTCTCTCTCTCTTTCTTTCTCTCTCTCTCTCTCTCTCTCACACACACACACACACACACACACACACACACACACACATTCTTACAGTGGAATATTACTCAGTTATAAAAGAGAAATCCTGCCATTTACTAAATGGATGGATTTGAGGGCATTTTGCTAAGTGAAATAAATCAGACAAGGAAAGACAAATACTGCATGATATAACTATAGGTGTAAAGGAAAACATTGAACTCATAGAAACAGAGTAGTACAGTGCCTGTCAAGGACATGGGGTAAGGGAAATAGGGAGATGTTAGTTAAAGGGTACTAGCTTTGAGTTATAAGATGAACATTCTAAGGATCTAATGTACAACATGGAGACTATAGTTAACACTCCTGTATTGTTTACTCAAAAGTTTCTACGGAGTATAGCTTTAATGTTTTCACCATAAAAAAACAATAATAATAAAATATTAATTACATGAGGTGAAGGATGTATTAACTAACCTTATTGTGGGAAACATTTACCAATATATACATGTGTCAAATCATCACATTGTATGCCTTGCGATTACACAATTTGTCAATTATATCTCAATAAAGCTGGGGGAAAAAAAGACATATTTAGGTTCTGAGCAACACCTTGACCCATAACAAACACAGATATTCAATTGTCCTTAGGTTGACACCTCTCAACTTGGAAACAACTATAACACACAAACAAGACTGAATTATTCTTGAGTTGGAAAAACAGACGGGCAGACTCAAGCACATTGAAACCCAAAAGAGTGTTCAAAAGGAAAGAAGAAGGAGGAGGAAGAGGAGGAGGAGGAAAAGGAGGAGAAGGAGGAGGAGAAGTTGGAAAGTCAAGACAAAAGAAAGGAAAGAAATTGAATAAATATACACACACACACACATATATATATATACACATACATAGATATATTCACTGAAAAGAGAAATATATTCATTCTTTACAGATCAAAAGATCAAAAGACACAATTGGTTAGATATTTAAAATTACACCATGCATTACTTATCTTGTTCATAAAATTGTCATTGTTGACATATTTAGAATTTTTAAGGATTTGAAAAATAAGGCAACATTTCTGGGAATGATGTTAAAGATTTTTAAAAGAATTTTTGTATCCTTTCACTTCCAGATATGACCTTAAAGTCCTTAAGAAATATTTTAAAAATAATCCAAAATTTATTATTTTTCCTTCTGGGCTTTCACATCTCTAGGATGAGATTACCACCACGGTCTAATCAAGCAATAAAAATTTTATGGTTGTAATAAAGTGCAGAATGGAATATCAAGAGCCAAAAATGTATGCTCCAGAGACCAAGTATGAAGAAAAGTCAGGAAGGAAAAAGATAATTATTGCCTGAAGTCATAGAGGCAGGCTTCATGGAGGACATGGGACATGAGCCATATCATTATAGTGGATATCTGGGTGAGTTTTTTTTTTTTTTTTCTTTTTACCTGTCCAGTGTCCATTTCCTAATTCTTTTTCTTTTGGGAACTTTCTTCAACCATACTTTACCCATTTGATTTAAAGTGGGACTAACCCCACTTTGTACCATCAATCAATGGGTTGGCTCTGGCCTAGAGTTTGGCCAATAAGTATTGCATAGGTTTGTTGAGGATAATTAATATATTTAGGTCAATAGAGTGAAACATGAGGCTCTTGTGAGAATATACTAGAAAGAAAAATTCTCTTTCTACTGAAGTTACTAAGTTGGTAGAATGAAGTAGAGCTCCAAATGATCATCCTGACAAATTATGAGAGAAACTTAGAGATGGCAACCCAAAATACACATTTCAGGCAAGCTTTCATGAGTTCTCAGACCCATTCCTTCCTGAAGGAACTAGATATCCTCATGGACTTTTCATTTATACCATCACAAATTTCTCTCACAGTTCAAGCCAATTTGAGCTGTCTCTGTTCCCTGTAAACAAGAGTCCTGATTAATAAAAGTGCAGATATGAATTGGATTAGGAGAGGTGGAGACAAGTGGTGAGGGCATTCCAAGTGAACTACTGTCCATCAAGAGCAAAGGTCAGGGCGCCTGGGTGGCTCAGTGGGTTGAGCCGCTGCCTTCGGCTCAGGTCATGATCTCAAGGTCCTGGGATCGAGTCCCACGCCTGGCTCTCTGCTCAGCGGGGAGCCTGCTTCCTACTCTCTCTCTCTCTCTCTGCCTGCCTCTCTGCCTACTTGTGATCTCTCTGTCAAATAAATAAATAAAATCTTTAAAAAAAAAAAAGAGCAAAGGTCAGGTGTAAAAGCAGAGATGCAATGGGAAGATGACAATGTGGTATATTGGGACAGGACATAAGATAAATGTTTTTGTTGGTCATATGGGGTTAACAGATGAAAGACTTTAAAACACATCAATGAAAGACCTTATGCCACTGATGTCAAGGAATCATTGAGGGTTCCTGAGCAGTAGTCATAGTGATGAGATTAGTTTATATCTCTACAGCATTGTACAGCTTCCAGAGTGATTACCTATGCATTATCATATTTAATGATATTTTGAAGATATTAATATTATTATACTATTTTAAAGACCGGGAAAAGGGAATTTAGAGAGGTAATGTCAAATATACATCATACCCTACCTCCACTGCCTAAACCCTTCAACAGTTTCTCATTGTTTTTAGAATAATTCAAGCTCTTTACCAGAGACTACACGTTTCTGCCTGATATGATTCCTCACTTCCTCTCTACTTTTATCTCACTCCCTGCCTTTTATACACTCTCTGAATTGTTCACTGTGCTCCAAGATACTGTGCTGTCTTCCATTTCTTCAAAACGCTAAGTTGTTTAGAATTCAGATCCTTAACACATGCTGTTCCTCTGCCTGGAGGAATGCATTAATACTGGACACATATGTAGCTTTAAACTTTGCAGAAATAAAAATAAGCAAAGAAATTATTTTGAACAATGTCTTTTAATCCAACTATTTAACACACTTCAACATGCAATGAGTATGAAAATTATGAAATAGATTTGTATTCTTTTTCTCAAAGTATTAAAATCTGATGCATATCATATACAATTGTTATATCAATCTGAATTAACCAAATTTCATGCTCAAATAGGAATATGTGGATTGTGGTTACCATTTTGGACAGCATTAGGTTAAAAGTGTTCATTATGACTAAATTTAGATTTGACTAAATGTTTGATTTCTTCCCTAGACATCCATGCATGGGATTTAGCAGGAAGACTAGAGAGAACATACAACAAATAAAAGAATTATATTCTGTCTGGATATCTGAATTACCAAGTGAGTTAGTGCTTCAATCCCTTCAACCTCCTCATACTTATAAATCTCTTAAAATCTTGTCTGGCACAACAGGAACTCAAGAAGTGTGAACAATTTTTTTTAATCAGTATTATTAATATTAGAGACAGACTGTGGATACAGGTCTCCTGACCGCCAGCCAAATGCCCTTTCCAGAACCCCAAGGGACCTCTCGTGTTAGCAATACATTTATGCTAACATCATGGGTAGCCACCAGAACTATGCAAATTTGCACACTGGATTCCTGATGCTATAAGATCTGAGATGTTCCAAATCACCTGTTTGCAAAACAAAGCACTGAAAAACAAAATGATTTCATTTTCCTAGATTGACCTTTAAATCCATTCATGCTGCCCCGACTATGCAGCCCTAGCTGCTAAGCAGCCCGATGTTCTTATTAAAGATGCAAGATCCAACTTGGGACCAGGAAGCCTTAAATGCCTGTCATGGATTAAAGTCAGCATTGAGAGGCCAAGCATTTTTTTTTTTAATGTGAATGTATGCCCATCAACGAAAAGACTTAATGAAGCCACATTTTAGTTACATTCCCACTAATGAATAAACTGAGAAAAAAGAAGGCTAAAAATACTTCATAACTATCTTTTTGTAACATCCTGAGAACTGACAATTGGGAAAAAAATGGATTTTCTTAAAACAAGGACAGCTTGAGGACAGCCATAGTAACCGAATCAAAGCCACATTTTTACATAAAAGGGAGAGGATAATAGTGAGTGGTTAAATACCTAATTAAATCTATTTTCTAGACATGAATCCCCAAGATACCTTTGTTGTTCGTGCTCACTAAATATTTTTTATAGGTTACTTAGTCTCTCAGGAAACCTGTCCTCATATTAATAATTCTCTGCAAAACAAGGACAGACACAAATGCTCATGACCAATGTGACAGAATCATAGGTACGACACTCATCCACACCCCTACCCAGGTAATATGAAAAATCCAAACCCTCTTACTCTGAAGACACAAAGTGGGTTATGTGTATGGTAGATCAGAGGGCTTTTGTCCACAGCATAAGAAAGAGGGGGTGATTTCATTTATTTATCTATCATAATGTAAATGCTCATCTACCATGGGCCAGGTATTTTGCTAGACCCTGAGAATAGAAAACAAATAGTGTCCTGCTTTCATGGAACTTATAGTCTTGTGGAGAAGTAAATAACCTTATCAGGTAATTACAGAATAATAATTAAACTTAATAATTTCAGTAGGTTGTTTCAAGGCCTATAATCAGTATTTAATACATACGATCTCAGTTAATCTTCCCAATGGAAATGAACATCAATTTACAATTCAGATAAGTACTACAAAGAGGAGCATGGTTATGGCAACAGGTCATAGGAGGTCTTAATTTGAGAGATCAGGAAGTGACAAATGAGCACTGCAATTCTCATAAAGGTTTAGCAACCAACTTTTTAGAAGAAAAATCATGATGTGTCACGTTTGCCCATTTCCATAGTATAAATACTTCCATCGTGTTTTATGTCACTAAAGGGGAATTGGGAAGAGACGTGTACCATCAGCCCTGTGAAATAGGCAGCTCCAGCATATCTATGCTGGAAGACAGGCATCAATTTGGGCCTAATTTAGAGAAGACAGGCATCAATTTGGGCCTAATTCTCTGTTGTTGTCAATAAGTATATGCATCAGTTTCTGACACAGGACCACAGGTAAAGATGGGGGTGTCCTGAGAGACATTATGAGGGATTCCTCCAAGAATAAACACATGCCAATAATCTACCTATAGAATAAATATATGCCTTGCCTTTACAAATAAACTATAAAATTTCGTAAGCAATTATATATGTTTATGATTTATAATATAATACATTAACGGCTTTGTTAAGTTTACTGTACTTTTGTTTATAGGGTGTTTTGTCAATAAGGAAATATAATCTAATCAAGAAAATGAAACATTGATGCAGGGTCTTGAAAATGAGTCAGTTTTCTCAGTTATGAAAGGGATATAAAGACATTTCAGAGAAGAATCCTATTGATAGCTGACTCAGCATGGCCCGTGGTGTGGGTAGATGGAGCATGGTCTTCTTGGGGATGACAGGGATATGAGGGTTGTGGACTGGGGTTAGATGTGAAGGGTTTGGTGATTGTCCTAGGTAGTATGGCCATCCCACTACCTATATCTGGTTCTCCATGAAGAACATTAACCTGGAGAATAATCAGAGAAGACTTGTATCTTAGAAGGTCCTTTCATTAATGGACCTTTCATTAATTTCATTAATGGACCTTTCATCTTGGAAGATGGTTCCAAGATTAAGAATCTGAGAACACAAAGACCAGTTCAAATGTTATAGAATTGTTAAGAAACAGATACTTAGAACCATACCTACCTCATTGTTCCCCTACCCAAATGTAGACTTGGTGAATATTGAAAGAGAAGTTCAGGGGCACCTGGGTGTCTCAGTCAGTTAAGCATCTGCTTTTGGTTCAGATCATGATCTCAGGGTCCTGGGATGGAGTCCTACATAGGGCTCTCTGCTCAGTGGGGAGTCTGCTTCTCCCACTCCCTCTGTCCCTTCCCCCTGCTTGATCACTCCTACCAATTTATCCAATTATATAACACAGTCCATTTAAAATATAAATGAAAGTGGACTACGCACACTTTTCTTCCCAAAGCTTAAATTTCTTTCCTGCCCAAAATAAAAGAAAACAAAATCTTGACAGTATGCCAAACTAGGACTAAAATGATATGATGCCTGAATCTGCTTTGAAAATCTTCATTAAGGAAAATTAGGTTAGGTAAAGTAAATGAGACAAACTTCCAGCAATGTAGAATCTAAGAGTATATGAGAATGTGTTTTATTCATAATTCTAAATTATTCTGAATAATTCTAAATATTGTGCTAGTAATTCATCCCACTTTTTGTATTTTTGAAGTTTTTCATAATAAAACTTCTTTACAAATCTAAAAATAGAAGAATAAAGTCTCAGCTTTGTCATAATCAGACATGTAGACAACATACAAGTAAAACTAGTTTCCATGAAGACCCAGGAATTTTTCAGAAGAGTCAGAGAGGAAAAGATTTGTCTACAGCATTCATAACAAAGAAAAGGAAAAATGAAGTCACTAAGTAAATTCAATTTTTGTCTGTTTTGCTTTGTTATTTGGTTGCTATTTTCTCAAAAAAGAATGTAGAACAAACTGTCCAATCCTTAAACATATAAAATAATGTAATGTGGAAAACAGCACAGCATAATTCTGGTTTTGTGGAAATGACTACCTGGAAACACCTGAGGTCCCTATATAGAAGGGATATTCAAATAAATCTCTACTTTTTGTCTAACTCTTATAAGAAGTTTTAGTTTCTAAGAAATGTGGCCTCTTAGGATCACAAAGAAGCTTGACACCTATTGATCCAGCAGTCTCTACATTGTTTCCCAGGGAGCTCCAAGAAAACCCTAAAAGAGCCTAGTTGATTCAAAGTATTTAATGAATACCTATTGGGTATCAGACAATGATCTAGGAACTTAGTGAACAAAACATGTGAAATTTTTGCTCTACCTTAGAATGGAAAGTGATGGGTTCTCAGTGTTCAGCTGTTAACTATCTACCATAAGATTTGCCTTATGAGTTAGTAGTCCATTGTAAGATCTTTTTTAAAAGAAAAAGTTTTGATAAAAATGGGTCAACACTTTTTAAAATTTACAAGTTTATGCTCCACAAATAAGGGCAACCGTATGATACTTGATACATATTTGTGGAGCATAACAAATAACATGGAGGACATAGGGAGATGGAGAGGAGAAGGGAGTTGAGGGAAATTGGAAGGGGAGGTGAACCATGAGAGACTATGGACTCTGAAAAACAATTTGAGGGTTTTGAAGGGGCATGGGGTGGGAGGTTGGGAGAGAGCCAGGTGGTGGGTATTGGAGAGGGCACGGATTGCATGGAGCACTGGGTGTGGTGCAAAAACAATGAATACTGTAACACTGAAATAAATAAATAAATAAATTCTTATAGTTGAAGCAAAATAAATATAAATAAATAAATAAATAAATAAATAGTCTGGGTTGCGACCTGGCCTTCCTACATGATGTCAGTTGACAGTGACCCCGCATGCAAGGATTGAGGCCTGGGCTCTAGAAAGTCAAACAGACTCTAGAGGAGCATCATTATTTGAACTATAAAATGGAGATGAACCAACAGAAACTACTTCTTGTGTTCTCTTTGAGATGGTACTTTTAAAGCATTGATTACAGTGTCTAGGTCATAGTAGGTGCTGAATTATGATCGATTATCATCTTTAACTCTAAAATATTGAAAATAATTCAATCTCACAGGATATTCATTAGTATTAAATTAACTAAGGTTAATTGCACATCCATTAAGTGACTGATGTACATGAGATATTGAATATGTTCTTTCCCTTTCTCTTTCTTCTCCTGATATGTGAAACTAGATGCAACAATTATAATTACTGGAAAACTGAAAGGGACATGTCACAAGTCTATTTCTCTAAGTCAGTGGCCATACAATTTCAATGTATGACATAATCTCCTTTAGATTTGTTAAAAACAAAAAAGCATCGTTGGTCCCACCTCCTATGGAGAGGAAGCCCAGAAATCTTAATTTTAGCAAACATCCCAATACAAATAATACAAATGATGAGTTAACACTTCCTGAATGGTCTAAGCCCTTGTTACTCAAAATGCAGTCCTTGTTCCAACAACTGCATCACCCAGGGATTTGCTAAAAATACAGAATCTCAGCCTTATACCTAAATTACTGAATCTTCATCCAATTTTAACAAGATCCCGAGGTATTTCCTGTACATATCACAGTGAGTCGTGTTGGTCAAGACTCTTTATCTGGGCGCTTAGGCAAGTCATGATCACCTGGATCTCATTGGCTTCTCCCCTAAGAAAATCTTTTCATTACATTTCATCATAAATATCATCTTTATGAGATATTGGCAGAAAAAAATGGGCTTATTGAGATATTTCAACATTTCTGCTGAATTACTATCAGAGATTTTGTCCATTATATTGTCCAATGTCTTTTTTTTTTTTGTGGGTTTCCACTTTATTAATCAGAGACATCTGCTTATTGTCATCCTTATACACTCATTAATTTTATAGTTTTAGAACAATTTCTATCAATTTTGGGGCTGAAGCTTATGTCTTTCATTTAAAAGTCTACATAAGTTAATTTTACAGGGAAAATGCCACTTTTAAAATCTCTCTCTATGATGATTTTCTTTTTATTTTAAAAAATGGGAGTGACAAATGACTAGGATGTTTTTTCCCATTGGCTGCTATCTCAAAATTAAATTTGATATTCAATGATCATAACTCTCTTAGCCTACGTTTGGGTTATGTTAATTGTTCTTTCCATTGGCATAGCTCCAGCTTTTCTTCTGCTCTTTTATTTTTTTTCTTTCAAGATTTTTTTATTTATTTATTTGTTTTTTTTGTTTGTTTGTTTTATATTGGGTTACCCACCATACAATATGTCATTAGTGTTTTTTTAATTAATTTATTTATTTTAAGCATAACAGTATTCATTATTTTTGCACCACACCCCATGCTCCATGCAATCCGTGCCCTCTATAATACCCACCACCTGGTACCCCGACCTCCCACCCCCGAACCCTTCAAAACCCTCAGATTGTTTTTCAGTTTTTGATGTAGTGTTCCAAGATTCATTGTTCCAAGTCTACTGCTCTTTTAAATATTTGTTTTAAACATATGCATAATTTATGTACTTAAAAAGTACACAGGCTTATGCTTGTTTGCATTTTTACACACTTATAACCACCACCCAGAACAAAATATTGAGTATTTTCACACTCCCATATGCTTATGTCCCTTCCCAATCAATAGATCCCAAACCCAACTCCATCATCTGACTTCTGTGGCATTGATTCATTTTAGCCATCCTTGAACTTCATATAAATAAGATCATAGACTACACAATTTTTTGTGTCTGGTTTCTCTTATTTAAGATAATGTCTTTGAAATCCATCTTGTTATTGTGTTTATCAGTAGTTTTCCTTTATGCTGCTGTGTAGTATTCCATTGTATAAATATATCACAATTTTTGGTTCTTCTATGTTTCTGTTGATGGGTTTATGACCTGTTTCTAGCTTGAGAGTATTATGAATAAAGGTAATGTGAATATTTACATATAATTATTTTGATGAAGATGTGTACTTAT
This sequence comes from Mustela putorius furo, assembly GCF_011764305.1. NCBI lineage: Eukaryota > Metazoa > Chordata > Mammalia > Carnivora > Mustelidae > Mustela > Mustela putorius. The sequence continues at coordinate 21,095,041 of NW_025421273.1, forward strand.
TTCTTTTTTTAAATTATTTTTATTAACATATAATGTATTATTTGCTCCAGGAGTACAGGTCTGTGAATCATCAGGCTTACACATTTCACAGCTCTCACCATAGCACATACCCTCCCCACTCTCCATAATGCAGCCATCCTATCCCTACCCCCACACTTCCTAGCAACCCTCAGTTTGTTTTGTGAGATTGAGAGTCTCTTATGGTTTGTCTCCCTCCTGATCCCATCTTGTTTCATTTTTTCCTTCCCTACCCCCAAACCCCGACCCTGCCTTTCAAATTTTTCATTTCAGAGAGATCATATGATAATTGTCTTTCTCTGGTTGACTTAGTTCTAATGGGTGTATAGCTGGAATTGCACTCTTACTAGTCTATGTACATGAGTAAATCCTTTCTGGACATAGGGAAGATATACATTAGTACTGGAAATAAATTTTTCAAAGAACAAGAATGAGGAACCATAAGAAGACAAGAGAGTAAAGAAACAATATAACAACATTTCAAGATTAAGCATATACTATAGTATGGGGAGAATACTGGTTAAGGAATATAGAACCCTGGAAATCTTCTTTAGAACGTCACTTCTTTCTGGAGCTTTCGAAAAGATTGGTTGGTAGACTAGATGTCCTCAATGATTCTATCCACCTTGTTAATCTAGGAATTTAACATGAATTTTTTTAACTGAATCATCTGGCTGTTTGAAAAGGAAATACATTAGAGTCCTTTCTGATGAATAAACTGTAAGGGAGAATACTTTTAGAACTTTTCTTTCAAATGTTGAAATTGTTTCTCATGCCAGGCCTATTTTGTGGAGCTGACTGATCAGAGCCCATGGTATTCATTGGGCCCCAGTTACAGGAGAACAAGGCCACTGTAACTTATAAGGCAGGAACCCACATTGCCCATCTTCTTTTCATCTAGTCTTCTGTGGCAAAAATCTCTGAGGCAGAGCCTCAGCTCCAGGGCAGACGGTTTTCCTTTTTAGTCTCCTTTTCCCCACCCCATGTCCTTGTTTGGGCGAATACATTCAGAAAACTTGCTGTCCATTTACATGCTTCTTCTCCTACAGGTATGCTTTCACCCGTGAGTCCCAATACTTAAATTGGGAGAGATAAGACACCTCACTTCCTCTTTTATTTATCAACTCTAATTCAAGATTATCAGATATCCATGTATTAGTGTGTGTTAAATTCTTGGCTCTTAACAAAACATTTTCCTTCTGATTTTTTTTTTTTTTGCCTTATGTATAACATTCTTTTAGTAAAGAACCCCAGCAGGAAAATGGTGAAAGGGTATAGGGCTGCTTGGACTCCCTCAAGGACTTCAGAAACAGGATATTGAGAGATCACAGAAATCTTATAACTAGAGCAGTCAAAGGTCATGTGCCAAGAAAAGCGAGGAACATGGAACATGGAACATGGAACAAGGAACCATGAGGAGAATCCTGGCATATTATGGCTGCCAGAGAGACAAGCTTCATAAACATCCAAGCCACATATCCCACAGCCACAGATCAGGAGGGTTGCTTGGCCTTGAATGCCAGTGAAAATAAAGATGCTAGGGGCACCTGGGTGGCTCAGTGGTTAAGCCTATGCCTTTGGTTCAGGTCATGATCTCAGGGTCCTGGGATCAAGCCCCACATCTGGCTCTGTGTTCAGTGGGGGGTCTGCTTCCCCACCCTCACCTGCCTCTCTGCCTACTTGTGATCTCTGTCTGTCAAATAAATAAATAAAATATATTTTTTTAAAAAAGTAAAAAAGAAAGGTGCAAAAGAGAGACAGGAGCTCTGGGAACCACATCTTATTTCCAGAATCACCTACTGAAGAACCTGACCATGTCATGGAGCATTAATCTGGGCATATGCCACAAGCCTGACTTGAGCTTCTCTCTTTACATAACACATTTATCTGCCCCAACAGCTTTTATTTTAAGGCTTTAATTCCAATCCACATATGAAAAAAAATAATAATAACATTTAGAATGATTAAGACACCTGCCCTAGCATGCACAGTTATTATGTGGTGAAATCAACTTTAGACTTTGTCTGACTGCAAAGTCCATGACATCTTTGCCATAACCAGCTGGCTCCATCTATCATTCTACAAATGAAGACATTACAGGGCAAAAAGCCTCTACAAGTTGTCAGAGTCAGGATGAGAATCTGGAACTCCTGACTTACTACTGGATCGGCCCCTGTCCTACTGCCCTGTCTTGTTAAGGCTTAAACAAAGCAAAGCCTTATGTGGTTTTCAAGACATTTTCTGAAATGTCATGAAGAGATTGTTTTGTTATCTCTCTTTTCAGACTCAAATACTGGAGTCATAGTGCCTTGATTTGAAGCCTAGTGCTGTCATTTGAAGTGTAACATTAGCAGGTTACTTAGTTTTCCTGTGCTTTAGGGTCCTCATTTATAAAATGAGAAAAAAGCAATGCCTTCTTAAGAGGTGTTAAGACTAAATGAGATAATAATACATGTAATTAGTTTGCAGTTGCCTTGGACACACAATCACCATATCATAAATAACAACTATTATTATTTATCTTATATTTCTGATGCATTAGCAGGCAAGGTGGTTCCACTATAAAGTTAGAGGCTTGGGAGCTAGGAGGATGATTATTACTCCCATGATACTCACAGGTCTCATAGATTATTACTCCCAGGATACTCACAAGTGTACTCAAGCACACTTCCTTAGGGACTTTGATCAGGTTGCTTTCATAGATGAGAGCAAAGAGCCAGAGTATGCCTCACCCTCAAAATTTTCCAACAGGTTAATTCATTATAATCTACCAGACCCTGAGCTGGGCTCCAAGACTCCAGACACGAAAAGGATAGAGTGCTTCCTCACAGTTCAGCCAATCAAAGGCCCCTCAACAAATGAAGACAGTACAGTGGAATGTTGAACTATGTTGAGGAAGAGGTAAAACCGATTCTAATTGCCAGCAAGGCTCGTCAGACAGCCCCAAAGGTCACTAGCAAGTTGCTCTAGAACTTGATGAATGCTCAAGCTGAAAATCCAGCCTGAGATCCTGGAAATAAGACTGAGGGACAGGAAGATGATTATTTGTCTTTGAGAAAATCTCTTTTCTGGACCATTGATCCCTCATCCATAAAATGGGTAGATTTGTTAGGACCACGAAGTATTAAAGAGGAAATATGTTTATTGCTCACTCAGCTGTACCTGTACCAAAATTGGAACAATACAGAGAAGATTAGCATGGTCCCTGTGCAAGGATCACACACAAATTTGAGAAGGATTCTTTATTTTCAATCGAAAAATAAAATTCATACAGAATAAAAAGAGGAAATATGTTTGGCATGTAGCAAGCAAGGACTAAATAATAATAATAATAATAATAAATTTAAAGTGAAAAACAAAGATGGATCCATTAAAATGTTCTCTGAATTAGATCTAAGTTAACTTTTTCCAAAACTCTTAAAAAATATTCCATAAGGAAACTGAACGTGTAGCACAGCTACACTGGATAGCTAAATAGACAGCTTTAACCCCAGAGAAGTGTCTGCTTCCCACACTAACCAGAGTTACAGAGTTGCAGTGGTCTCAGAAAGCTAAATCCAAGACAGTCAGTAGCTCTGGTTAAAGCCACAAAAAAGACAATAGAAATCAGTCCATGAACTACCAGGAAAGCCCTTTACTATTCACCCAAAAGAATATGTAAACTGTCAGGGATCCTGAGGGGGGGTGAAAGAAAGTTAAGGGATTGGAGTCATAATAATTCTTCTATGCATAAACCCTGATTCAGAAGTGCCTTTTCTTTATCATTATCATCCTTCTCCTGATAGGTGTGGCTTAGGGAAGTAAACCTGTGTGTGTGTGTGTGTGTGTGTGTGTGTGTGTATACTTCCCCTGGGAAATGACAAATGGGCTAAAATTGTAGTAACATTAAGGATTAAAATATACACTTGGCTATAAGAAATAGGGATGGGATTGGAATGAAATGGAGAAAGACTTTCCAAGAGAATCATTTCGACTTACAAACACCATCAGAACAGGGACTGGGTTGACCTAATATATCATTGTATCTTCAACATCTAGCACAATGGCATTCAGCAGGCATTCAGTGAATATCAGTTGAAAGAACAGATCAATGAAAAGGAGAAGAAAAACATTCCAGGCACAGGTACACAGGATGTAGGACATCACTCTCAGTCTGTCCAGAGTCTACATAATAGAAATGAGAATCAATTACCTAAGAGAGAGTAAGGTTATCTGCTCCTCTATCGCCTGCATGGGCCCAAACCTTTGCAAAGGTGAAACTGCTAATTGGAGGACATGATAGTCTTTTACCTCCCATCTTACCTATGACTTACTGCCCAATCACAGGTTGGTTTCCTCCTCAGGGAAAGGAATCCTCTTGGTGGATAGACCACAAGAGATAAGGGGAAAAAGGGAGGGGCTTCTCCTCCCAAGAGTTGCAGTTACAAGAAAACAGTGACCTTTCGCTTAAGGATTACCACACAAATGTGAAGCCCAGTGGCTGCTAGCATGTTTCCAAGAAAAAAGAGCCACTGATATTTTAGGGAGGAACAAGCAAGGACATAGTGAATCAGGTTCCAATACGAATCAAACCAAAAACACAGAGGGAGGAGGATAAAGATCTCTTACCATTGTCTTAAGCTGGGCAAAGTTACAGGAGTGATGAAGATAGAATATTTCTGCATGGTGGAGCCCAGGTATTATGAATGGGCACTGCTGATGAGAGGTAGGCAGTGGCCAGACTATGTCATAATGAGAGTTCTGGAGTTTATTCTGAAAATCAAAGATGCCAAGGGCATTTTATAATCTAGAGAGTGGAAGGATCCTATTTGACACTGGAAAGCAAATTCTCATTCAGATTCTTAAAGTGTGGAAGATTCTGAAAATGGCTGCAAACTCCTCCAGTTCTTGCATGCATAACTCTTTCATCAAGTGGCAGGATGTATTTCCTCCCCTACCTGCCTTCACTCTGAATTTGGCCTTTGGCTTGCTTTGACCACCAGCACATTGGTAAGCATGATATAAATAGGGTTGAAAGTGCTTACACATTAGGGTTTTCTCTCTCTCTGAACTACCAGGGACGTGAGCCCAAACTAGTCTGCTGAAGTAGGAAAGATCAAGTGGAGGAGACTGAGGCATGGTGTGAATATCCTACAACAGTCAGACATTGTGAGTGTGAGCATGCTAGATCATCCAGCGACTGGCCAATGCACCAGCTGACCACAGGTCCATGGGCAAGCCCAGAAGAGACCAGAAGTGACTCAGATCAGAAAAGCCACCCAAGCAACTAACAAGATATGTGAGTGATTTTTAAAAAATAATAATAAAAATAAAGTCTATTGCTATAAGCCACTAAGCAATAGTAGCTAACTAGTTAACTTGTATGGAATGTGACCTGAATGTCAACTTCTCTGTACTCTAATATAATGTTCTCTGTACATGTTCTCTAATGTTCTCTGTAATGTTCTCTAATGTTCTCTGTATATACTAATATAGTATTGAACAGTAATAAACAAATAAAAAACTACAAAAATATTCTAGAGAGCAATCTCAGTATATATAAAACATGTAATATATGCTGAGTCATAGGGTAGCTCTATTTTTTAATTTCTTGAGGAATTGAAGGGGCACCTGCACCCCAATGTTTATAGCAGCAGTGTCCACAATAGCCAAACTATAGAAAGAGCCCAGATGTCCACTGACAGAGAATGGATAAAGAAGATCTGTGTGTGTGTGTGTGTGTGTGTGTGTGTGTAATGGAATATTACTCAGCAGTCAGAAAGGATGAAATCTTACCATTTACATCAATGTATATAGATCTGGAGGGTATTATGCTGAGCAAAATAAGCCAATCAGAGAGAGATAATTATCATATAGTTTCATCATATGTGGAATATAAGAAACCATACAGAGGATCATAGGGAAAAGGAGGGAAAACCAAATGAGAAGAAATCAGAAAAGGAGACAAATCACGAGAGACTCTTAACTCTAGGAAACAAATCGAGGGTCACTGGAGGGGAGGTGGGTAAGGGGACAGGGTAACTGGGTGATGGGTTGAGGAGGGCATGTGATGTGATGAGCACTGGGTGTTATGGGCAAATGATTAATTACTGAACTCTACATCTGAAACTAATGATATACTATATGTTGGTTAATTGAATTTAAATTAAAAAAAGAAAAAAAAATGTAAAATATGACAAAGGTGGTATTTCAAGACAATGGAAAAAATGATAAATTATTAAGTAGTTCTAAAGGTGGGTTATCTTTCTAAAGAAAAATAAGGTTGCATATCTATCTATCTATCTATCTATCATGCTAAATGTAAGAAAAAAAGTAAATGATAAACTATTTAAATGTAAAAAACATAAAATCAAAGGACCATATACACAAAACTACCTAGGGGTGGGGAGACCCCCCAAAATACAGAAAACCCAGAAGTATTAAAAAGAATATAGATGTTGGCTTATTAGATGTAACTGACCATAAACGTGGGGGAAAAAGATATTATAAAGTCAATAAAAGGGGAAGAATAGGGGTAAGGGAATAGCAATATGTTGACAGATAAAGGACCAGTATGTAACAAAGTTATCATGTGTACTCAAAAAATAAAATAGTAAAATCTACATATATGTAAATTGCAGAAGAGAAAATTCAAGTGGACAACAAACATAAAAAGATGCTCAAGTTCGCTGGTGGACAAGAAACAACAAAATACTACCTTATGTATTCATTTCCTGCCAAGGCTTGAAAAGTATAGTAACACTGATTACCAGCAACAATAGGAGAAATGTACTCAAATACATCACTTGTGTACATGTTACTTACTACAATCATTTTGGAAAGAAACCTGGAAACATCTGCTCAAAATAAAAATATGTCTTCGACCCAAGAATATCTTTCAACCCAGGAGTCTCACTCTCAGGACCTATTCTATAGAAATAAAAGGAACTGAGGGGTAACTGGGTGGCTCACTTGGTTAATCAGCTGCCTCAGGCTGAAGTCATGATCCTAGGGTCCCAGGAGGGAGCCCAGTGTTGGCTCCCTGCTTAGCAGGGACTCTGCTTCTCCTTCTCCCTCTGCCCCTCTCGCCTGTTCATGCTCATTCTCTCTTGTTTCAATCTCTCTCTCAAATAAATAAATAAAATCTTAAAAAAAAAAGAAATGAAAGGAACTGAGTTGTTTCTCAGGGGCAAAAAAAGTCAGAAACTAGACATATCCATCAGGAGAATAAGATTAAATAAATTTTAGTGCATTTACATTTTTCATGGAATACTGAGCAGTCATTAAAATGAAGTTAAGCAATAAAAGTTAACTTGATGGGATTTCTATTAACTACTGACAGGTAGTTGACATATAGAAAAATGTATGGGAGATATAATGAGGGTTTTTTCTAAAGCAAACAAAGAACTCCTGAATCCCTTTATTTATATATTTATAAGGACTAGATATCTATATTTTTGTAAGTGGTTATAGAAGCATGAAGAAACTATGCATAAAAAGATGCATTTTGTTAATATGGGTTGAGGGAGAGTGGATGAGGCAAATGTGTGGCAAGAAAACACAAATTGAAAATAAAAATAAAACAATGGGAGAAAAGATGACACAACAATACAACACATATGGAATAATCCTACTTCTGTAAATTGTCAATTTAGAACAAAAATATTATAAACTATATATGTAACTTTATATAATATTATTGTGGAATATAACATGCAATATATAATGAATAGACTATATATGTATGTTCTATTCATTACATAGATTCTGACTTAAGCCAGAATGGAGATGATGAAGGAGTATGAAGTAATTCACTGAGAATATGCCCTGAAAGAGAGACAAAAGGATTTGCTGAAGGATTTGGTGTGGCATTTCCCCTTGGGAAGAAAGAGAGGACACATGGGCAGTTACAAGATATTTGGGAGCTGAAGGGGGGTGCCTGGGTGGCTCAGAGGGTTAAGCCTCTGCCTTCAGCTCGGGTCATGGTCCCAGGGTCTGAGGATCAAGCCCCGCATCCAGCTCTCCGATCAGTGGGAAGCCTACTTCTCCCTCTCTCTCTGCCTGCTGCTTTGCCTACTTGTGATCACTCTCTGTCAAATAAGTAAATAAATAAATAATCTTTAAAAAAAATTATTGGGGTGCCTGTGTGGCTTAGTGGCTTAAGCCTTTGCCTTTGGCTCAGATCATGATCTCAGGGTCCTGGGATCGAGTCCCGCATCAGGCTCTCTGCTCGGCAGGGAGCTTGCTTCCCTTCCTCTCTCTCTGCCTGCCTCTCTGCCTACTTGTGATCTCTGTCTGTCAAATAAATAAATAAAATCGTTGGGGGGGGGAAATGATATTTGGGAGCTTAGTCAATGGAATGATGGGATTTCCATAAATTAAGATGGGATAAAGCACAGGTATAATTGGTTTTGAAGAAAACATTAGGAGTTCTGTGTGAGACATGGTGAATTTTATGATACAGGCTAAGAGTGATGATGAGAACATAATTGGATATGCAAGTCTGATAGTCAGGCAAAGATCTAGTCTGGAGATATAAATTTGGAAGTCAGCAACCTAGAGACTTTCAATGGCTTGTGACTGCATGATATATCCAAGAGATCAAGGGGTTATAGAAGGGGGTCCAAGGACTAAACCCTGGATAAAAATAGCCATGATATCTGTTATATATTCATAATATATAAAGGACCAGTATCTATAACATACAAATTACCATGTATACTCAAAAAATAAAATAGTAAAGTCTACATATATGCAAATTGCAGAAGAGAAAATGCACATGGACAATGAACATAAAAAGATGCTCAAGTTCATTAGTGGACAAGAAACAACAAAATATTACCTTATTACCTTATGTATCCATATATCATGGATACATGATATATTTTAAAAAGAGCAAGTTTCAAAGTAATATGTGTAGTATGATTCTGTTTGGCTTAAAATAAGTTTAACTAAACACTTACATTATTTTATATACATATATCCAAAGAGTGGGAAAATTGGAAGGATATACATGAGCTTATTAACACCGGCTACCTCAGGAACATGGAAATGCAGGTATCACCATGTTTTTGTCTTTAATTTTTACTTATTGTAACAGATAATTGTAATTTATAAAACTTCAAAGGAAAAAATACTTTTCTTCCCACCAAAATAGTAATTTCTGATTTCTTTCTAGGTGGGAGGAATAATAACCCATGTTCTCTCCAAAGTCTTGTGCAAACATTCAAGCCAAACTGGAAGAGTAGAAAGGCTTTCTTTTGCTCTGCAATTACATGATGTATCATCCAGAGATTCCAAGGAAGGAAGCTGGCATTGAAAATTTGCCTTGAGCAAGAGCACAGCTTTAAGGAAAGGTTCAACTAATCTTCTTTGGCTGTGGTTAACTGAGCTGGTGAAGAGCAGAATCATTCTGAGAGCTCTGAGATGGAAATGGGAAAAGCATATTCATATAAACAGGAAGGTTCAAGAAGAAAACATAAGAAGGGAACAGGAGCAAGAGAAGTGCCTCATGTGCTAGATTAGAACTGGAGGAAGTATCTACACTTCTACTGACTTCAGGAGCAATTACTGAGTTGGACACAGATGTTAACTGTATAATATATTGAATGAGATCATTGACTCTGGACTGACACTATATATCTCAGTTCTAGCTCTATAAATTCATTTTCTCACCTAGGGTAAGGTATCCATACTTCTCCATATTTCAGTCAGCTCATATGAAAATAGTGTGATGATGATGATGATGATGATGATAGTAATAGTAAAAATAATAATGATATCCTTGCTTCATAGGAGTATTTTGATTAAATAAAGCAATTTTTATAAAGTACCCAACTTAATGTCTGGTATATAGCAAGCATATTATCATCATCATCATCATCTCAGTATAATCAATTTAGTTAATTCTGTGGGCTGAATTGTGTTCAACAGAAATATATTTTCACATCCAAATACCTGGCACCCATAAATATGACCTTATTTTGAAATAAGATCTTTAGAATTAATTAAGGTGAAATCATAATGGGTTAGGATGAGCCTTAATTCAATGACTAGTGTCAAAAGAAGAGGATAGTGGACAGAGACACAAGAAGAATGACATGAAAAAATAAAGACAGAGATTAGAGTGGTGCAGCTAGAAACCAGAGAATACCAAGAGCTGTCAGCAACCACCAGAAGCTAGAAGGGAGGCATGGAACACTCACCCCCCAAGCCTCTGGAAGGAATTGACCATGACAACACTTTGATTTCATATTTCTAGCCTCCAGAACTATGAGACAATAATTTCTGTTGTTCAAGCCACCAAGTTAAGTTTGCAGTAATTTGTTATGGCAGCCACAGGAAATTAATACTGTTAAGGTATGGAAGCAATCGGTGAACTTGCTAGCAGCAGCCCCCAACACCACAGAAACCACATTAGTCTGAGGATTTATTAGTCTCATGAATTTGGACATGTTGATTATGGAACATAAAGTGGAATATTCCTTCATCTGTTCCATTCAGTAAGAACCTAAAGGTAGCTTACAGACTTCCTAATAGGGCAGAGAAGACAGAGATACCCACAATTCATGGACTGAATTGAATACCATTGTAGAACAGGGTCTCATTGGGAATCCTTGAATAACCATTAAAAAATAAAGGTAAAAGCCTGTTTTTTTTCCAAAAATATAAAAATAATAGATATCAGTGCTTATACTTACTATGTACCCATTCATTATTTTAAGCATTTTGCATTTACTTACCTACTTAACTCACATTACAAACCTACTTAATAGAAAAAAAGAATAAGCAATACCATACTTTTTTACTTGTAGTAAAAAGGTATTATTGAAATGAACCTTGGAATGTGCCTAAAATATACAATAAATGCAGACTACTAAAGATTCATATTCCCTTTCTATGGTACAGAGTTGTTGCCTAAAAGTCACTGCCAAACCAGGGATTATACTTTCCACCCCCCTTGCATTTACTCTATATGAGGCCCTGTCACTCACATATGGACAATATGAGCAGAAGTGATATGTGCCAATTCCAGGCCGAGAAATTAAAATATACAGCAAACATTTACCATTTCCTCTTTTCCATGCACTGAAAGCCCAGCGATGAGTAGTATAGGGCTTTTCTAAGCTTCAAGAAGCCTACATCCCTGAGCTGTTCATTGGAGGCAAGGTACCCATGAGCTCTGTTCCACTGGGAATATCAACATTGCTAAGCCATCCTGGGATTCTTTATTATAATATTCAGCTCAGCTTGATTATTATTATCATTATTATCATCATAGAATTATTATCACATAACTTCTCACTTTTAAGAGCAAGGAATGAACACTTTAAACTCTACTGTTATACTGAAGCCATCCCAACCAAAGAAATTTTGCAGCCGAGAAACTCAGTACAATGTCTCTAATGTCTGAAGTTTAGGTCAAGAGAAAAATCTTTCTTGATGCATTTGTCCATTTTATCTCCAGGTCCCTTCCAAACACCAAAGTAAAGAGCCCATTTTTCCCTGAAGTACTTGGAAATTATACTTTTGTTGAATATTGCTGTTTTTCAGATTGTAATTCTCAGCTATAGATAAGGTAGCAGATAGACCTAGCTGATTAAGCTCATCCAGCTTTTATATCTGGGCAACTAATGTGTCATAAACAATTTGGGAACATGTACACATCACTGAGTGGCAAAGCAGATGAAAAACTTACTCTTCTCAGACAGCAATATAGGTTTATAATTTTTCAGTGTTCTCTGAAAAGAAGCAGAAATGAATAATTACATTATTGGGTACCATTTTGAAGAAGATCCTTAAAAGCCAATCTCCTTATCTTAGCTAATTAAAATGGTAAGAGGACATTTCTCAGTATCTCACCATTCCATTGTACCCAGGGTAATATATTGGATGTTATTTAATTTTTCCCCTAAATCTATAAGCTTGTCTTTACAGACTCAAGATTTGTTCCAAGTCAACGTAGTTGGAGCATTGCACAATTTGTTCTTAAGTACTCCATAAAATGTCTCTTTTCCTTTTTAAATTACTCATCACCCACTGTCATAATACTCAATTCCATCACTGTAGCATGAAAGCAGTTACAGTCAGTACCTAAATGAATGGGCATAACTGTATTGCAATAAAACTTCATCTACAAACAAGCATTTCAAACAGCGTTTCGAAGACAGGGAAAATTAAGTGCAACACATCTACAGCATTAATGTGAGTGACACATTCAGGGGAAAAACAGTCACTGATAAGAGATTAATGAACAAGGAGGATAGCCATATGAGAAGTCCAAGAAGTATCAGGGACCAGATCACACAGAACTTGATAGGCAACAATTTAATTTTATATCTGTGTGCTTTTGATATTCAGTGAGGAAAAGATAGAAATCAAGGCAGATTACTAAATATTTCACTTGAGAAGCAAGGTTGCCCATGGTGGAAAGTAGGGAAAGTTTGGAGAATGGATCTCAAAAATTCTATTTCAGCCAACACATGATTTGCAAGTCATTTTTTTTCCTGCAAAACGTTGGAATGATAATTACCAATCCATTTGTTCAGTCTTAAACTCTTTTTCTAATAATTCTCTATCACATTTTGGTGTCCTGGAAAAGATGGAAAAATTTAGCACAGACAGAATCAGGTTGAAATGTCAATTCTTACACTGTCTAGCTGTGTGAATCAGGGAAACCATCTCTCTGATCCTCTATTTTTTCATCTGGGAAATAAATTCATTATCATTATTAACTTCATAGAGTTGTTTTGAAGAAAGGTTCTTAATAAAGGATGTGGCATAAAATAGGTTCTCCATGAAAAATTGCCTCTTCCTCCTCATTTACTTATTTACTCAAGAAAACATTTATTGTATATTGTGCCAAGTATGTGTCCAGCATTGTTCCAAGCACTGGGTTAGAGATGTGAGCAAGGCTAATAAGTCTCAGCCCTCATGAACCACACAAGCATGTTTGTTGGATGTATATGGATATGGAGCCCCTAAGAAGGAATTTGATAATGTCTGGAGATATTTTTGGTTGTTATACTACGGGAAGATGTTATCAGCTAGCGGGGAGAGGGAAAGGATGCTGTTATACTTGTTACAATCCACAGGATAGCCTCACCCATATTAAGAACTTTTAGCCCCAAATGCCAATAACATGGTGAGAAATGCTGATATAGGGATGTGTGAGTGTGTGTGTGTGTGTGTGCACGCGCACATCCTTTAAAAAAAAAGGTTATAGTCTTTTTGGTAAAAGTAGATAAGCTTAGTGTACAACAGTTTAGGAATGAAACAAGGGAGCTGTCCGGCAAAGAGTTAGAAATTTAAGACCAGAAAATAGAAGAGAAGATAATTCCCTTATTGTCATTACAGGAGCCATCCGTCTTGTGGCAATATAACAGAGAAAGAAAGCTTCAAGAAAGAGTGAAGATGAATAAAGCTTAAGGAAGATTTTCGTGTAAAAAACACCCATCAGTGTGCCATGATAATCAAGAGAAAGAAGATTTACAAAGCCTGAAGAGTGGAGGTAGGTAGTCAGCAAAATCAGATGTGTTGGAAGATGATGAGTTTGGTAATTGTAAGGTCACTGTCAACTCAACAATTTAGAAGAGTGGTGTGAATGGAAGCCAGATCACAATAGGATCCATCGGAACATAATAACTCTGAGGCTTATATGGATAAGACATTTTTAAAATCCTCATCGCGGTGAGTGAACACATGGAGGTTTGGGGAGAGTGGCAGCCTGGAGAGGACAGGGAAGTTGCTTGCTCTTTCTACAGACCTTGCCTTACCTAACTCTTGCATTTGGCTCTTCCTGAGTTACATCTTTTTCTAATCAACTACTTTTGCAATCTGGTGCAAAAGATAGCCAAGCAGGTAGAAATGCCCCTGCAAGCAAGCATGTGCTGCCAGAAGATCCTTTGAAACCTCAATCACCTGTTCAAGGAAAAGTAAGAGAGAAAAATGACCAATGATATTTGTTACTGATGAAGAGAGTGAATCAAAATAAGAGACCACAGCTTTAGCTGAAACAGAATGAAGTAACTCAGGAGAATTCTGCTGATCCAAGCTATACACTGTGTATACAGAGGCCTCAAGACCTGTAACTCTGTAGTTTCCAGAGAAGTCTGTGGAGAAATGGTCAACCATGTAGAAAGCAAACATTATCCCAATGGGGTACATAGATTGCAATGATTAAAAGCAACAAGGTATATATATATGATGTTCATAGCAAAACTAAGTAGAGATATGGGATGGTCTTTTAAGGAGGTGGGCATGGTGAACTAGTGCAGAAGTAAAATTATTAATTTGGGAAAACAAGGGAGAAGGAACAATAGAAGAGAATCTGTGTGAAGATAAAGAGTAGCTATGAAGTATAGCAAAGATAACTCTTATCACATACCGCCATTTTTTTCCAGTGAGACAGATAGTGAGTCACTGGTGAGTAAGCAGGTAAAGAATTGGGGTGAAATTGTAAAGAGCTTGTAGCTGTTGTTTTGGGAAAACATCAGACCACTTAAGAGAAAAATCTGGAAATGCTAAGCTGTGGGCAGACTCCCAACTGAGGATACATTGAATCAACTTGCCACGGACTTGACCATCATACTTGTGTGTTTTTATTCAGCATCAGGGTCTTTCATGGAGCACAGCAAAGCCAATAGACTGGACAGTAGATGATCTAAGTCAGGATGTTAGGGAGATAAGAATGAAAAATGTTAAAGTTGGAATGGAAAACCTCAGAGTGGTTGCAGGTGCACAAGAGGTCTATATGCTGGTGTTCAGTTTGATTGGGAAGATATGGGAGACTAAAAGGAATAAAGGAAGGAATTATTCGTATAGTCAGTTATTTATCAAACATGTAAATTTACCATGTAGGGCTGTAAGTGAGACACTAGGGAAACAAGTATGAGCAGAACACAATTTAAGGATCTTGCTATCCAGTGGATAAAAGAAATAGTCATCATCTTGAGTATTTTAAACAGCATCCAAGTCCAGGGGAAAGAAAGCCATGGAAGTGACTTTAAACTCAGTAGGGAATTTATTATAAGGACAAGGGTATAACTCAGAACCAAAGGGCAGGGAGTACAATCCCTTTTCTATAAGGACTAGAAGCAGAGATAGGAAAGCTTTACCTTTTCAATTCCTATTTTTGTTCAGTCCTCTTATTTCATATCTTTGAATCTTCTTTATCTACAGTCTGGTTTTCTCTATACTCTTTTATCTTCTTCTTGATGCTTTAGCACCTCCCAGTTAATAATCCAACCAGAAGATATTAGTGTCACCACATACTGATATCAAATTCAGGAAGGAAACTTGATTGGCTCACCCTACCAAGGGATTGACTCCCCTGGGTCAAATATCTACCCTTTAGTCAATCAGCTATATCCAAGGATTGCAGGGTTACTTGTTCAAAACATAAGGAAATGTGAATGGTGAAGAGACTCAAGAGGAGGAAAACAATATTCAAGAGGTCAGTCTGAGAGGGGAAACTTTGGTGAATCTTTTACCTGTTCACACTGCAATGCAGTAGATGCATGAAGTAAACAACTGTACCTACTATTTATTGTACTATGTGCAAGGAAGTACAATATACTTTATTGGGTGGAAAGGCCTTAGCCTGTGTTTTCTGTTAGTAAAGATTGAGGCAAAGGCTTGAATACAGATAGTTTACTTAGAAATATGGTTTCACTTATTTGTGGAGCATAAGGAATAACATGGAGAACATTAGGAGAAGGAAAGGAAAAGTGAATTGCGGGAAATCAAAGGGGGCAGATGAACCCTGAGAGACTGTGGACTCTAAGAAACAAACTGAGGGTTTTGGAAGGGAGGGGTGGGGGATGGGTGAGGCTGGTGGTGGGTATGAAGGAGGGCACATATTGCATGGAGCACTGGGTGTGGTGCATAAACAATGAATCTTGGAACAGTGAAAAATAAAATAAAATTTAAAAAATGAAAAAGAAAATGAAATGTGATCTCAGAAAGGAGGAATGAGGTTAGGGTTCTGAGAAAAGGGAAAGCGAACTGGTTGTCAATCCTGAGTGACATTCTAAGGAGTTTTATGAAATATTTCTAAACAAGGGACAGATAAGTAGGGCATTTATTTCCCAGGTCAAGGATAGCCCTATAGTCATTATTTCCCCTATACTTTCAGGTTATGTGCACAGTGCATCCTAATCTTCAGTGTCAGAGAATCTTCAGGGCAGAAGGTAAGAGGTTTTCAGTGCAGGCTTAGGTGAAATGCTGTCAGTCTTCCCCTGGTCAAACTAGTCCAACTTCCATGTAACTGGTTACTATAGCAATGGCTGCATAAAAGTTGGGGCTGAGAGAATGTGAAGCAGTGAAAAAAGGAGATTCCAAAACAAGAGATGTCAAAAGGTAAATAGAATATGAGATCAGGCTGTAGGAGCTGGCTTCATCATCATCTCTACTGACTCATTTACCTGCATCACCCACATTCATCAAGCACTTCCTGTGCTTGATGCAGGAATGAAGTAGGATGTTAGGATATAAAGGTAGGACACAGAGAGAGAGCTAGAACAGGAACCCAAAAGGGAAGGGGGTTAGTATAAACTGGGTCTCCATTTGTTCCCATGTACATTATACTCAGAATCTTGTTTGTGCATGACAACAACTCTGTGATTTAAATATTCATGTGTCCTGGGGCACCTGGGTGGCTCATGGGTTAAAGCCTCTGCCTTCAGCTCAGGTCATGGTCCCAGGGTCCTGGGAACAAGCCCAGCATCCGGCTGTCTGCTCAGCAGGGAGCCTGCTTCCCCTTCTCTCTCTCTCTCTCTCTCTCTTCCTGCCTCTCTGCCTACTTGTGATCTCTGTCTGTCAAATAAATAAATAAAATATTTATAAATAAATAAATAAATATTCATATGTCCTACTAAACAGAAAGTGAGGGCCAGGTTAGTAAATAATAGTGTAAGGTCACATGACTAGAAATAAAATCCAAGTCTACTCCTCACACTCATTTTTTTCTTTAAAGCAATTTTAAGTGAGACACTGCTCTCGCCTTCAAGAAGGTTGTAGTCTGTGGAAGGGAAAACTATGTATAATTACTAATGATCATGACATCATAAGAGATTATTTGACTACTGCTGATGATTGGATTTAGAATACCAAGGGTATTTGGGTACCTATGCTCCAAAATATTGATAGTATTTTGCCATTAGATGTCTTTAGGAAACCTAGGGTACAAAACACAAAGATAAGGATTCATTTTGTTTTGTTTTTTCCTATCATGCAAAACAACATTTGCCAGCTTTCTGAAAATGTTCTTCTAAGGAGAATGTAGAAGTGGTAGTGGAAAAAAAGAACATATTCACTTGATGGGTCCTGTTGAGTTTCTTCCAGGCTGAAGACTTTGGCAGAGTATCAGGACTAGGATTCTGGAAGCAATGAATTAGAATGAAGAGTTCTCTGTCTGTAAATGGGGCAGTCATTTACAAGGTTAAGATTTGCTTGTTGGGACTCTCTGTGTTCATACAGAAATTTAACATTTAGAACATACTTTACATGTTAATAAAATAGTTTCCTACAAAGTTGTCCTTAAGAATAAACAAATGAAAACTACTGGGGTTGCTCAGGACAGTAATTATTGTTGATTTTCCAAGTGGAATCATGCCACAGCAACATGAATCACGATAAAGCACAGAGATGTTATGCTGTGGGCAGAGGTCACAGTTGAGGTTAGAGACCTCAACATGACATGGTCAAGATGACCTTGACATGGTCTTCTCTATGTGGCTTTCTCTAGCAATACTGGCTGCCAAAGAGCAAAATAGAGAGTGATAGACTTAACAGTAGATGATGTCAGGAAAGATGTCAGGAGGCTAAGTTGAAGAAGCAACCTGAGCCTTTGGGGCCACACATGATTCCATAGTTAGATGGTGAGACCTTTTGGTCAAGCACTTTCTTTCCTCTAACCTATAGCCATAGACACAAAAACACAACACAACACAACACACATGTGTGCACACACACACACAAAAGTGCATGCATGTGTACATATATGCAAATAAGAATTTTGAGAAAAGGAGAAAACCAGGACACTTAGGAGATGAAAATTCTCAGTTGACAGCCATTCTTGTTCCTGAGACAATTACTTGAGGCTAACAATAATAACCACCATTTATTCAGTACTGATGACGAACCACACTTTTTCTCACTTAATGCCCAAAACAACTCTTTGAGGTGAGTATTTATGATCCTCATTTCACAGATGAGGAAGCTTCCACTCAAGATGAAATAACTTGTCCAAAGTCCTCAACTAGTGAATGATGAGGCTGATACTCAGACTCAGTTTCATGTCTCTCTGATTGAGAGCTCTGGTCCTCTCAGGGTATACAATGTGCAGTACCCATTCTGGCTCTGCCTTAATGTTATTTTATTGAGGAAATTTTTAATTGATCTATTCAACCTGACTTCTCTATTTCATCAGGTTTGGGTTTTAAAAAATCACTACATTCAACAATGAAGCAAAAAGGGACTAAATCTTTACATATTTTGTATCTAGTTTTAACTTCTTTTTATTTTCATGTATTTATTTGGTCATCCTTAACAGATTTTAAGTTGACTTTAAAGTCATGGATCAAGATACATGAGCATTGTGTTGAATGCTTAGAAGACACACAAAAAAATAGGTCCCCATCTTGATAGTTGGGGAATTGAAAGTACAACTAAATAGGAAAGGAAAGGAGACATAGACAAAGATGGAAATTAGAAAAAGTATGACAAATATCACATTGATTAGTCTATACAGTGTCCTGTGAGGTCACAAAAATCTTTGTTAAAACCAAATAGGCTATCCTAGAGGACAAGGTTGAAGAGATTTTTGGACTTAGCAAATGGAAGGAAGGATTTTTCATCAACTTAGATGGGAAGGTGCCAGAATAGGTCAGGTCGTGACAGTGGGTGGGGTGAGGAGATAATTGGCATGTTGATTTGGAGTAGTCTGTTAGATTTCTAAATAGAGATGTGAAACAAACAGTTGAATATTAGAACTGGAGTTTGGGGGTTAGGTCTTGACCCTTTAGCACATAGATGCTATTTAAAATCTGCTATTGAGTAATCATCCAGAAAATAAACTTGTAAGGGAAAAGACAAATGCTAAGCTCAGGGCAGCTTCAGATAAACAGGTCATGATGACAAAGTACCAATAAAGGAAACTGAGAAAAAAAAAATCATCAGTAAAATAGGAAAAATATCATAAAGCTTTAGAGTCCTGGGGATCCTAAGGAAAATATATCAAAGAGAAGAAGTGAATCACCTGTGTCAAATACTGCTGATAAATCAAGTATGATGGAGATTGAGACTTGACCACTGGATTTAACAATTTGGAGGTCAATGGTGACCTTGAAGTGAGCAGTTTCCACAGAGTGGTGAGGAGAAAGACTTTTCTTTAAGTACATTTAAGGGAAAAAAAGGAGAAAAATTGAAAATAGATGATTCTTTCAACTTTTGAAGCAAAGAAAAACATAGAAATAGGTGAAAACTCCCAGAAGTAGAGTCAATTGATTATGTATGCTGATTGCAATGATCCAATCAAAAAGAATACTTTTTGAGAATGAAAATATAAAGGTAAGAATTGGTAAAGAAAGGTTCCTGAGGGGAGACGTGTGTTTAGGAGCATGATATGAGAAGTTTTTATTTATCTTATAAAACACAGAGAAATGAACTGTGCCATCTGGCACCTGGTATATGTTATATGCCAGGTAAAAGTTTTATATTCACTATCCTGCACAAATTTCACAATAGCTCTTTTACACTATCGCCAAGCCTCAGAAAGATTATATACCTGGAACAGCAAGTTTGGATCCTCACCTATCTGAGTCCAAAGACCATTCTCTTAATCTAGACACATGTTACCTCCTCTGAAGAGGAAAACAAATAAGGAGACAAAGAAAAATGAGCTTTTGGCAGCTATAAAAGATGGGGCACACTAGGAGGCATAAAACCAATTAGGAGGCTATTTTGATCATCAGCATGAGCAGTGATGACCATAAAGGCCTTAAGTTGGAGACTGACACTGGGACTAAAGAGCCAAGGTCCAACCAAGAGGGTCTGGGATGGTGAAAAGTGGGGAGTGGCACTAGAGTCAAGAGAGGCATGGAGGAGAAGGGGAGTCTAAGATGCCTTCTAGTTTCCCTATGTGGTTATATAGGTAAATCCACACATGGTTATGTGGGTAATACTCTGGAGCATGAGTGAGGTTACAAGAGGAAGAGTTCTCAAAGGAAAAGAAAATATTAATATGTGTGTATTCATAGTCTTCCCTTTCTCTCCCCTGCTTTGACCAGAGCTCTCTACCTTCTTCTAACTCCTACTTTCACCCCTTGTTCTCTGAGGAAAGAAAAGTCAATTCCTAGAAGAAAGCTCATCTTGGGTTAAAAAAAAAAATGGTCATCAAAAAAGGATGATATTATCAAAATGATGCTTAAGTGTTGAGAAAAAGAAGGAGTTTTAAAAATATGATAGGAGAGATAGGATGAGAGGAAGAAGAAAGGCACCTAAGAATTTGGTAGAGAATAGAGAAGAGAAAGATTTTTTGTTTGTGTGTTGGTTTTTTCAGTTTTGATTTTTTTCAGTTTTTTTTAATGAAACAGCAGTCATTATTAATATTTACTGTCATAACTGATGAATCATTTAACACTACATGAAAAACTAATGATGTACTATATGTTAGCTAATTGAAAACTATATATAGATATAGATATACAGATATAGATGTACATACTTATAGACACAGATATTCCACAGACCTTTTAGGTGAAGAGTGCTGGCTTAAAATTAATCCCCAAAGTCTGGAAAAAAGCTGTGTCCATTGTAATCTATCCTTCTGTTCAGGTAATATATCAAATGAATAAGAAATATATGCCTGAAATACTTTGAACTAATGATTTCCAGGAAGGTAATAATTCAGAGCCAACCGTGGTTGCAATAGAAATAACTAGCCTCTATCCTTGGCTCCTGGTTTAAGATCTTTCTATTTGTGCCATGTAGTTAAGAAGTATAGGCTAAGCGAAATAACCCAATCAGAGAAATAATATTATCATATGATCTCACTCATAAGTGGAATCAAGAAACAAAACAGAGGATCATAGGGGAAGGGAGAGAAAAAGAAAAGATGAAATCAGAGTGGAAGACAAACCATAAGAGACTCTTAATCATAGGAAACAAACTAAGGGATGCTGGTGGGGAGGAAGTGGGGAGATGGGGTAACTGGGTGATACGCTGTATGTTAATTCAATTTAAACAAAAAACATACAAAAAATATTTACTGACCATTTACCATATATAGGGCAGATGCTGGTATGTGTGTATGTGAGTTGGGGCTGAGGATAACAATTTAATCCTCACAATTACCCTACAAGGTAGGTGCTTTCATTAGATCCATTTTACATTTAAAAACATCGTGGTAGGCTGAAAAAGTAGTCACCCAACACATATCCTGAAGATTATTCTGTATGGAAAAAACAGGTTATCTCAGATATGATTAAATAAAAGACCTTGAGGGGGTATCCTGGATTATCCAGGTGGGCCTTAATGCAGTTCCATTTATTCTTCTAAGAGGGAGATGGAGAGACAATTTACTACACATTGAGGAGAAGGCTATGTGAATATGGAGCACAGAGGTTTAAAGATTCTGGCCCTGAAATTTAGATAGTCACAACCCCAAGCCAAGGACTGCCAGCAGATACCAGAAAAAGTGAGAGATAGATAGTTCTCCAGAGCATCCAAGAGGGACATGGTTCTGTTGATACCTTCATTTGACCCAGGGATGTTGATTTCAAATTCATGATCTCTAGAACTGTGAGAGAATAAATTTCAGTTGCTTTAAGCTACCAAGTATGTGGTAATTTGCTGCAGACACCAGGGGTCTGAGAGCTTAATTAATTAGCCAAATAAATGGCTAAGTCCTTTTATATCCAGACATTCTGAATTTGGTGGCCTTGAACAATTCTACTATAATCCCTCCCAGTAATGGCTCCTTTAAATGTTTGAGAGTGACAAGATTAAGTCTCCGGATTTCTGCTGGACTTCATTCTCTAATAGTAATACCACTCTGCCCTAATCTTTGGAGTCTTGATTGAGAAGCATTTCAGATGTTCACTTCAGCAGCACATATACTAAAATTGAAGAAACATTTCAGTAAGAACACAATAAAATTAGTGAATTTTTAAACTAAGTCTCTAAGAACCACCTTGGGGCAGCTTTGGACAGGCCCTCTGGGAGGTTGGGTGAATAATGCCTGTGGGGTCTGGAGCTTTCCCATCTGTACAGCCTCAGACCTCCATCCAGTCCTCAGATTCGACAAGCCCATTCCCAAGGCTACTATCTCACTTTTCACCAAAGGAGACTAAAGCCTTGCCATAAGAGGGTGGGGATGAAGCTGGTAGGAGATAGAGTTCAACCCTTCCATCAGCCCTTGGGCATTTTCTCTATGCATCTCCCAGCGACTAAAGGAACCATCCTTCTGAAATTAGAGGTGGGGCGGGAAAAATATTTAGGGAAAAACAAACTTTCCTTGTTCTCTCTCTTTCACAGATTTGGTGGTTCTCTTCAGTTAGGCTTTAGAATAAAATAGAGGGCCTTCCAAAAGATTTCCTATTTCTATGAAAAGTTTCTTTTGTCTCTGAAGTTTTGCAAAGTTTCGGTACTGAAAGGCTGCCTCCTCTGTGCTCCTCAGTACCTCAGACAGCCAGCCTCTCATCTGAAGCTCAACCATGGATGGTAAAGCCCTCCTTACTCAGTTTTAGATCCACCGAAATCATTTCCTGCTATACCCACCTACACTTATACATGTTTCCTTCTAGTCACACAACCTCTTCATCTCCTGCTCTGCAGAAGATACTCCTTCTTCCCCAAAAAAGTCGTCTCTGCACCCTCTAGGAAAAACAAAGCACTCCTTCCCTCCTTGCCTGAACATTGTTATACTCTAAGGGGTCACACTGATCCTGGTTCCCATAGGTAGCCTTCCTTGACCAAATTTTCACTAGAACTCTGAACTCAAACTCCTGTACATACCCTTGCCATGACCTGTAACACTTAACAGTATAATCATCTGTTTTATTTCCATGAGTTCCACAGACAAGGATGTTACTTCATTTAACAATTTTTCAAGAATCCTAGAACATCACAATGGTTCACTAGGATTTATAAATGACTGGATGAATATATGAACAAATGAATGGGTAGCTTTGGGTTTGTTGTGTCTGTAGCCTCTTTGTCTCTCAACAGAGAATCTAATAGAGGATAATGTATCTTATTCCCCTGTTCTTCACAGGCCTTGACCAGAGTAAATGCTCCATACTCTATAATTCATTGATTCCCATCAAAAATTAATCTTGACTGAAGAAAATCTCAGAACTTTCTGGGATGGTATTAACAGAGGGCTCTAGTCCTCATAACCTAGACCCAGAATCCATTTTCAAAAGCTTATCCTTCATAATTCATCCCCAAATCATTTAACATACTGTTTCCAATAAGGAGATATACTTATCTCTGTGTTTTCATCCATGCTGTTGTCTCTAATGAGAAAGCCATTCCCCTTATGTCCTTTAGAAAATATTTCTCAGGGCACCCAGGTGGCTTTGGTTAAGCAGCTGCCTTCAGCTCAGATCATGATCCTGGGGTCCTGGGATCAAGACCTGCATCTGGCTCCTTGTTCAGTGGGAGTCTGCTTCTCCCTTTCAAATCGCCCTTACCCCTGCTCCCCCCGCCATCTCAGATAGATAGATAGATAGATAGAATATTTAAATTGTTCAATTAATTAATTAAAAAAAGAAAATATTTCTCATGCCCCAAGGTCTTGTATAAATATCATCCTTGTCAACCAGACTTCTATCATAGTATTCTATGACTTCTTTCATAGTATTTTCTACACTTAAATCAATGTCATTGTTTAAATGTTGGTCCCACTATGCTGTGAGAGTCTTAAAAACAGAACAATATCTTGATGAACTGTAACCTAGTGCCTAGAGCTGATCCTGGGGCCTGGAACATTGAAATGTTCAGTAAGAGTCTGAGAAATGACTAAATGGTTAATACCCTGCTGACCAAACCAAGCCAAAGGGGTCACCCACAATGATAACAATGTAGAGTCCTTACTTTCACAGCCGTTTTTCCAGAAAAATTAGCTGAAATACATAAAAGACAAGTGGCCAAGCCCAAGAATGTAAAGTTAGCAGGGGAAGCAGATCAAGAACAGGAGACTCCAGACCTCAGCCAGACATTTTTTCCACTTGTCAGCTCAGAGGAACAGTTCGATCTTATATACACCTTCCTTTATTACTGGGGCTCATCAAGCACTGAGTGAAGGGTTTGGTTACATTCCTTTGACTCTGGGAAGCAAGTGGCTCCTTGTCCTAGCCAGATGTGTCCTCCCTAGGAGGGCTGCAGAGGAACGTGATTAGCTCCCTCTCAATCTTCTATGAAATGCAAATGTGTTCCACTAACGCACCGGTGACATCCATTGTCTGCTTCTGTGCAGGAGCTGATAATGCCAATTAAATGCCAAGCCTCACTAACAGGTGTGCTGATTGCTTCTGCAAAATGATTTACTAGAGCAACACTCCGAGGGTAAAGAAGACAAGAAAGAACATTCCATTTCCCCTTGATCTTCATCTCTGTTATTAGCTTTTGCATTTGATCCTTGCTACCCAAAATTATTTTTTCTCCTCAAATATAAAATCAGAATCATGTTTTATATGTGCAAACTAAATTAGTAACATTTCTGATCTGATATTCACCCCCTCACTATTGCCCCACTACAGCACTGACCCTGAGGTCTTTCTCTGGCTCTTCTCCTCCAAATCTAACCACGCCACTCACAGCTTCCAGAGTGATCTTCCTGAAGAAGAGAAGTTTTCTGTCTGTCATTTTCCTACTCCAAAGCCTTCAAAGGCATGCATTATCTGTTCAATCAAGTGCAAATTCTTCTGATGGGCACTCAAAGTCTTCTATTGCCCACATCCAATTTTCAGGAGATAATCTCCCACTGCACATCAGCCCAGTGTGAACCCTGTACTCTACTTTTCATGTCTGCTTTCTTCAGCAAACTTCTGTCTGAAATGCCTTTTCTTGCAACCTCAGTCCAATGAAATAAGCCTTCCTCCAGAGCCACCTCTGCAAAACACATTTTCAGATCTCCTTAATCAGAACTTCTTTCTCTTTCCCCCATAATACCAAAGTTATTGGGGTAGAATTAACAGTTTTTGAGCATTTATTGCTCATGTCAGACACATGTGAATTGTTTATTTGAGTAACTTCATCTTCACAAAATGAGATGTTGTCATTCTCATTTTACAGATGTTCCCTATCTCTGAGGGATAAAGCAGCTGGCCCAAAGTCACAGAGTTCAGAGGCAGAGCCCAGGATTAAGCCAAGATATGGGGCAATTCTAACGCATAGGCTCTTATCCTGTACAGTATGTGTTGGCATCCTGGGTAGAATATTACTGATTGCCATGTACTCTACAATTATTCATTTCTGTTACTACCTCTGTTAGCACGTTCTAAATCCTGAGAGAACAGGGAACATACCATTTTCACCTATATATGCCTACTACTCAGAAGAAGAAGCTAAAAAAGAGATGCTGTTAAAATGTTTTTGGAACAATTCAATCCGTCCTAGAAAGAACATTTATACCCTTGTATCCACTTTTTACTTTAAGAACATTCATAGACATGTTGCATAAAAATATGGATTTAAGGGCACCTAGGTGGCTCAATGGGTTAAGCCTCTGCCTTCAGTTCAAGTCATGATCTCAGGGTCCTGGGATCGAGCCTCGTATCAGTATCCCTGCTCAGCAAGGAGCCTGTTCTCCCCCAACTCCCCCCCCCCCCGCCTGCCTCTCAGCCTACTTGTGATCTCTGTCTGTCAAATAAATAAATAAAATCTTTAAAAAAATTTGGATTTAAATCCTCCTGACATAGAGGCTAAGATCAGTGGTCATATTTATATCTAAGGTAAATGGTTAAGAGCCACAGGAGTTATTTAATTAATGTCTACAATCTATAAAATCAAAAATGGTATCACTTCAGACTAATTGAAGCACTGCATTTCTATTACCTTTGGTTTCCGTCCTCCACCAGCAGAGGACTCTGCCCAAAGAAAAACTGCCCATTCCTATTCCCTCCTGAGGTCTTGCCTCCTTTACCCAAATCCATAGTCACAATGAAAAGCCCTGCTGCTTCTGGATGAAGCTGTAGAGAAGCCTGCCCAAAGACAATTTTCACTTCAAAGCTCAAAGATGACAAGTGCTCCCTTGCTGGGTAAATGAACCCACTGTTCTCTTGTTAAATTCAGGTCTATTGAAGGAAAGCCCTAGAATGAAACTGGCAGAGGGATTTGGAAGATAGGGAATGGAAAACAAACTTTCTGTAGACTTTTTTTTTTTAGTTTTCAAATTTTTAGCTAAGCTTAATTTGGCAAAGGAAATGAGTGGTCTTTTCCTAAGATCCATTGAGAAAGGTGAATAGTGGGGAGGCCTTGTTTAGTAATAAGATCTGATGTCTGTGACCTTTGATCTAATTTCAAGGGCTAATTAAACTGATTAATCCGGGACCAAAACCACTGCAGTAATCTGGACTTCAATTGTGGGGAAATCCATAAATATTCATCTTTCTTTTGTAAAGAGGTAGAAATTCAACTTCCTGGAGTCCGGTATTTACAAAGTAGCAGTCTTTTTGCTACCTCTAGAAAACTATTTTTAAATAAGGCTGGAAGTTTTTCATAATGGGCAGAAGGCAGATTTATCTTGAATCCCTCAGCCTGCTTTGGGTCTGAGCTGTCTCTTCTTTAGCAAGCAGAAATAATTCTAATGGTTGAATGATTCTAGTGGTAAAACTCAACTACTTAGTTCTCTGAAAAAAGAATAATCTTTTCCTTTCTCTAAGGATATCTGCATCTTCAGGTGGTTTTAGGAGGACCCTATAGGGGAAAGGAGAAAGGGCAGTCAGGAAAAAGGAAGAACAGGAGAGAAAAGGGGACAAGTATGAGACAGATTTTACATCTGGCCACCCTACTGTCCAGAAAGGAAATAGAGATTATCTTCCCATTCACAAATGATCTCTAAGACTCAGCCCAAGTTCAAGCCTCATGAGTAGCCTTTTAGGACATCCACTTATTCCCCTCAAATAAACAACAGCAAATTCCTTCCACTATCATTTAACTCTTTTCCCCAGTGTTAGTAAGAGGAACTTCTAATCAGGGTCTCAGGACTCTGGAGAACACCCATTATTTCAAATGTTCTTATACAAACACAAGTGTACAAGAACATTTCTTCTTGCTGATTGAACCCAGTCTTCCAAGGGCTGTGAGGGAGACTTAGGAACACGCATGTGTATGCATGTGCACACACACACACACACACGCGCGACAGGGAGTTGGTTGGGGAAAGGGAGAGAGAGAGAGACTGGTTGCGTAGGACCAAGGCTGAGGCTGGGGTGGAGCTAGACCTGAAGTTCTCATACCCAATGCAGTCGACTGGGATCATGGACTGGACCACAGGGAAACAATAATCCACTAGTTTAATAGCTCTGCTTTACTTCCCTTAATGCTTAAGCCCAAGTCCCAAATGTTAAAATACTCTGGGTGACAGCAAGGAAGAACAAGAGAACAAGGGTAAGACTTCCTTCCATTTGGAAGCAAATCCAGCACTTCTCATTTCAATTACATGGAAGAAAGTCTCGAAAGAAAGTGGTAGAGGGTCAGAGAGGAAGAAATGCCTGGATCTATTCCCACTATAATTTCTGTATCAATTATCAAGAAGCCCAGTTATACTGAAGACAAAGAAGAAAGATCAGAAACCTCTTTCCTCTTGGTTGTACTCTGGCTCTTCCTGCTTTAACAGTACAGAAGAGAATGCCTCATCCATCAATTATACTGTGATTCCCTCCTGTGAACTAGGCCAATCAGTGATTTGAAAGTGACTAGAAGTAGTAGTGTCCCTCTCTTTAGGGATATAATATGAGAAGGAATGAAATAACCACACAGAAAAGAAAATACTCTGGATATAACCATGACATTGTATTATGTAGAGGAAAATAGGGAAATTGAAGGAATAAGAACAGCGGAAGAAATGTGTCTGGATGTTCAGGATATAATTTAAAAGTGGGCAGGACACATACTGTTTCAAAGCACAGCCTCAAAGACAGTGTGAAATCGTGGGAAAAGCACAGCCTTTAGAGTAAAAAAGAACTTCTGGTTCTGAATTTGTGCTGAACATATCCCATTTGACTTCATCTGTTAATCACGCATACACACACACACACACACACACACACACACACATGCCTGGGAAAAAACACATAAGCCATTTGTAGAATACTCTGAAAGGTGCATAAAAGGACGGGCTGGAAGCCTTGGAACTTGAGAAAGATCTAAGTGCCACTCTGGGATAAAGCCAATGGGCAGGGTTCTGACTTCCACTCTATTCCTACAGTAACTAGATGGAACCCTTCCTCCTGCCCAGGCAGAACCATGGGCACTGTAGGGTGGAGTCCTGTCATTTGAGTAACACACAAGTTGAGTAGACCAGAATGGCACTGCATGGACTTTAAACACTAAAATTGACAGTTAAGCCATAAAAGGGAGCCAGGACATGAGTTCTGACCCTAAACAGGTTGACTGTCTACTTGTTATGGACAGAATGTGTGTATCACCCTCAAATTCACATACTGAGACCTTAATTCCTAGTGCCTTTTGAAGATCACTGGGATGAGTTAAGGCCGTGAGGGTGGAGTCTTTATGAATGGAATTACAAGAGTCAAGAGAAAGCTTGCTGCCTCTCTGCTCTCTGCCGTGTTGAAGTTGGCAGTTTGCAACCTGGAGGAGGATTCTCACTGGAATCTGACCACACTGGCACCCTGATCTCAGACTTCCAGCCTCCAGAACTATGAGAAATACATTTCTGTTATTTATAAGTCACCCAGTTTATGATCTTTTGTTATAGCAGCCCAAGCCAAGACTCTACTAAAATAGATGATTAGATAAGGACTAGAGTCTTATAATATTAAGATGTCCATGATACAGTCCAAATTATTCAGTATGCCAAGAAACAGAAAAAAAAAAAACTCAAATTTCATTAGAAAAGCCAATCAACAGACACGAATACCAAGATGATACAGATGTTGGAATTGTCATACGAGGATTTAAAGTCAGCCATAGTAAAGATGATCCAATGAGCAATTACAAACACTCTTGAAATAGTAACAATAAATCTCTAAAATAAATAGTAGACATCAATAAGAATCAAATGAAATTTTAGTTCTGAAAAATAAAATAACTAGAATAGAGTAAATGGTGTCTGAGTTTGATGCAGCCTGCTTAATAAGCTTGTGATTTGGTGAAAATGGCAATGGCTTAGAATTTTAGCTTTATAAATTGCCCTCTCCGAGCTTGGGTGTCAGTACAGTGTAAAATGAGGATAATGCATAATGTCTCTTGGAGATTTGGGAAAAGTAAGTGCTATCAAACAATAATTTTAAAAGTATGTACATTATCAATTGTTATTAGAACAAACCGCCCCCAAATTTAGTGGTCGAAAATAACAACAAAAAATGTTCTATGCTTATGAATCTGAGAATGTGCAAAGGCTTGACAAGAATAGATGCTCTCTGTTCCATTTCATCGGGGGTGGCTAGACTGTTGGGAAATGGAATGGCTGGCACTTGGGCTGAGTAGACTCAAGTGGGTAAAAGTTGTGACTCTTTATGACTTCTCCATGAGCTCTGTCCAGCTTGGCAGTTTCAGAGTCTTTGTATGTGTAAGCTCAAGGCTCTCCAGTTGTGCGTCTCAAGAAAGGCTGATGAAAGCTGCCTCATCTTTTATTATTTAGCCTCAGAAGTCACACAGCATACATCTGCTGTCATCACAGCACACTCAAATTCAAGGGGAGGGAGTATAGACTCCATTTCTGGAAATGAATGTCAACAAAACATTGTAATAGGAGCATATTAGTTGGAATATAATGGTGTGATCACTTTGGAAAACACAATCTGCCACTAAGTCCTTTGTCTATTACTGTAAATAGTGAATTGGCAAACTACAGTTGACAGGCCAGTCTGGCCCCCTGCCTCTTTTTGCAAGTAAATCTTTATTGAAACACACTCAAGACCATTTATGTATATAAATAAATGCTGGTTTTTTGCTGTCTATTGCTGTTTATCTGTTACAGTAACAGAATTGAATATTTGTGGAAGATACTCTCTGGCCAAAGCCTAAAATATGTATTGATTTATTGTCTAGGCCAAAGAACGTTCACAGACCCTTGTTTTAGACAATGTCAACATCCTCTCAGAATATGCTACCTGCCTCTCAGCAACTCTATATATCTAAGCTGACTCTTACCTTAGAATCTTTGCTCTTGATGCTGATCCCTATAACTTTTCTAATGAGTGGCTCTTTCTCAGTCTAAGGTCTCAGTTTTTATATAATCTTCTAAGAAAGGCCTCCCCTATTTATCCAATTTAAAGTAGCTCTCTACATTCATTCCCAGCTATTCTATCCCATTGTATTTCATTTTATTCCTAAAATTTGTTACAATTAAAAATTATCCTGTATACTACCTCCCCACTCTTTACCAAAGTGTAAGTTTCATAATGATGGGTAACATGTCTGTTTTTTTTTCTGTGTGTCTTGTTTTGTTTGTTTGTTTTTAGAGCACTCCTGGGACAGTAGGCTCTCAATTAATAACAGTGGAATTGAAAAAAAAATGCCATTTTTTTCCCAACAAACTGTAAGTAGTTTTAAATTGCTGTTATATTAATTTTTATGTCTTGAGTGCTCAGCAGAGTACAAGGCTCATAAAGTGTGCACTACAAATAGCTTCCAAGTACACGGTCAGATGACAGATCTCTTAGAGTCTGCATCACAGTAAATTCTAAAGAACATTCCGACAGTCTCTGGCTATTTTCTGTGAGCTTAACTTATCTCCTCATTTATGTCACAAGCTGTTTGAGAACAGAAATTATCTACTTCTGGATATTTAGAGTGACATCTAGGAGTTAATGAGCTTTTATCTACCCACATTTACCATACACAAATGATGATTGCAGTGGAAAAATGGCCAGTGAACAGAACCTAGCCACAGTGAAAGAAGGAGCCCAAGTGAGGAATTAGCTAGGATCAGATCATAAACAATCTCCTAGAGAAGATGATATCTCAGCAGCATTTGGAAACTCTTGAGGGCCTAGAGTAGGATAGAAGAAATTTAGGAAGAAAGTTTAGTTCAGAGGAACAGCATTTTATATTTCAACCTTACATGCCACATACTATGATTACTGTTCATAGGTGTTAATCCCATTTATTTCTCACATCAGTCAGATGAAAAAGGTAAGAACTACATCCTTCCTTAAAAAAAGAAAAAAATTTGGGAGACATTTCCAACTCAGATCAGTCTGATAAATAGTGATAATAATAATAATAATAATAGTTATATAAGAATCACTGTATGCCAGAGATTGTCCTGGAAATTTCTGCATGTTATCTCACTTATCCACAAAAGATACCTGTAAATAAAATACTATTATCCCCAATTCTACAAAAAAGAAAAATGAAGCACAGACGTTAAGTAAATTGCCCAAGTTAGCTCATGACAGAGCCAAGGTTAAAACCCAGACAGTCTGGCTCTAGAGTCCCATGTTTATAACAACCACTTACTCTCTGGGGCTCCAACATTTCTTCCTGCCTTTCATCTTGTTCTTACTAATATCGCTATGGCCATCACCATCACTGTCAATATTTCCTTATGTGTCTAATTTGGCTCAACAATAAAATATAGGGTCAGGAGTGATGCCAAGTGAGGCCTGGTGAGTTCGGACAGGTAAGATGGGTTTATAACTTGGTGGAGCTCAAGTGCCATACCTAGAATTGTTTTGAGGTGTAGAGCTAGTAAAGAATTTTCAGTAAAGACCAGGGAATGCAGTAGATAAACTTTTGATTGTTTTTTTTTTTTTGTCGTTGTTGTTGTTATTATTATTGTAATTCTTGATGAAACTGGTATTGAAATGTCTGTGAAAGACCAACTTGAATGTGTGCCTGGACTTCGCAACAGATTCCGGCTTCACCAATAGCAAGATGACAGATCAGATCGAGGAGACATAAACCTAGTGTTGAATGTTGGACTCCATTAATTTACTAGTCATGTGAGTTTAGAAAATTTGATTAAATTTTCATAACCCCAATTTAAGCATCTCTTAAATGGAACTAACACTGGTTTTTAGCTCCTAGCACTAGTGTGAATAGATAACTATAAGCCAGACCACATCTACCTTTGACTGAATCCATTGGAAAAACTGAAGTATCTTTTTTTTTTTTAATCCTTATTATGTTCAGTTAGCCAACATATAGTACATCTTTAGTTTTTGATGTAGTGTTCAATGATTCATTAGTTGCATATAACACCCAGTGCTCATCACAACACATGCCCTCCTAATGTCCATCACCTGATTACCCCATCCCAACACCACCCTCCCTTCTGTAACCCTCAGTTTGTTTCCTGGACTCCAGAGTCTCTCGTGGTTTGTATCCCTCTCTGATTTCTGGAAAAAAAAATGTTCAATATCACTTGCCATTAGGGAAATACAAATCAAAACCACAATGAGATACCACTTAACACCCGTTAGGATGGCAAAAATTAACAAGATAGGAAACAACAAATGTTAGTAAGGATGTTAAGAAAAGGGAATCCTCTTATACTGTTGGTGAGAATGCAAGCTGGTATAGTCACTCTGGAAAACTGAAGTATCTTAAGAGACTCCCAGAACATAGGAATATAATTGAGTAAAGAGTTTGCATCCAGCATCCCAGCTGGTATAAATCATATATACCTGGTAGGAATATACCTGGCATTTTAATATTCTGATGATAAGAATGAAAAGTGGTTATTTGACAAGGAAGAAAAAAGTAATCTGGAAGGGAACAGTTCTTAAAAAAATAAAAATAATAAATAGCAACCAGAAAAGGACAAAGGGAAGCAGTTTTTATTATTTGTACTAAGTGAAAATTAGAAGAAAGACTTCTAGCTTCCAGAACCACCATCCTTTTCTCATCCCCTGTGTTAGTGGAAAGGAACTCAACTGGCAGGGTGGTGATTCAGACTTCATAATTAGATGGTGAAGGATAATTAATCTTGGGCCCTGAATCAGCTCTCTGCTTGTATGCTTCCTTTCTCTGTTCCAGTTCTCCATAGCCCCGGACTCCTTCAGAATTGCAAACCCAAAACCACTAATTTTCGCTTGGCTTAATTAATTTCCTCTCCAATGTCTCACCTATTGCCTTTGCTCTTTGTTAAGCTTCTATTGAATTTCCCCATAGATTATGTTTGTTTCCTCGGAGCCTGGAGGAAAGACAACAAATGTGTAATTCTTCATCCTTTGCAACAATCTTCAAGGACATTGTACAAAGCCCCTCCTCCATTCCATTTTTGCAAAAAAATTGTATGAAATTGACATTATGCACATGAACAAAGTTTGCAAAGGACTGCCAAGAACAAGGCTTAAAAGAATGAATATGCTTTTATTTTAAGTTATATTTTGGGTAAACAAAGTTTAACATGCTTCACTGGTTCTCACTATCACCAATGACGCCTAAATTATTCTTGGCCAATCCCTTCCAAGCCTCCATGTACATAATGTAAAGGACATAGAAATAAGTTTTGGAAATTGGACTCTGAATGAAGAAGAGTTGAGAATGACCCAAGTTTCTGTTTTAGTGCCAGGATAAATAATGTAGGCATTCTCTGAAAAGGACAGCATTGGCAGAGCAGCTAACTTGGGGAGAAAATATTAATGGTTGTTTTGAAATGTTGAGTTTGAGTTGTCTTTGGGATTTTAATAATCTTAACCCTGATTTCCTTTCTTTATAAAACAAACAAACAAAAACAAAAACAAAAAACTCCTTCAAAGACATATTTGTATCCATTACCTCATGCTAGGGTTCATAGCAGGAGATCATGAGAGGGAGCTTTATATGAAAGTGTCTTACTAAGAAGTATTCATTCTTCTGCCCAGGGAGGCAGATTCCCACAGAGGGAACTCTGGCTAGTCCCCTAAAGAGCCACATAAACAGTACAAGTCACAACTCAAAGTACCCAAAATGAAGAGTAATAGGGTGAGCAATGAAGACTCATGTTCCCTCATTTGCATTATCATTTTCCCAGCTTATGATACTCTCCTCTTAGATGTTTGCAGGTCTAGCTCCTTATGATTCAGGAGTCTAAACAAATATCATTTTCTCATGGAATCCTTGACTAACTACCTAACATAAAATCTTTGACCACTGCAGGTGCCATTGCTACCTCCCTCACCTCCCCTCACCACCATGATAAATGTTACCTACATTGCCTCTACTGGCACCACCATCACCCTCAATTAGCCCAATGAGATGACACCCCCCACCATCATGCTCATCACCATCCCCATCATCGCCACCAATACCTTCATCATTGCCACCACCAGCCCCAGCTGCTGCCCTTCACCTTATTTTAATTGTCTTCCAAGCACCTTGCACTACTTGATGTTATATTCCATATCATAAACTTGTTAAGAGTTGTCTGTCTCTCTCCTCTTGAATACAGACTCTTTGACAACAAGGACTAATGTGATATTTTTGTCACCAGTGCCTCAAGCATGCCTTCCACATGGTAGGAAAAAATAGACCAGTTGCCTGTTTAAAGACTCCCTAATGAGTAACTGGAGAGAGATGGAATAACTGTTGAGGAACAACCTAGAGAAAATGAAAAGGATTTTGAAGTAAAAACCCAGGAAAGAAGAGTTACCTGGGGAAAGGGAGACCTCTTATTTTGATGCTGAAAATGAGGTACGGGGGTGGGGGGATTTCACACCTGACAGCATCCATTTTCTGTGGGAGTCACCTTACATTTTTGCCTGTCTCAGCCCCAACTAAGAGCATTAAATATAGTTTAGGGAATTTCTACATTATCTAATGGCTTCATTTTAAAACCCTATTTTATAAGTTATCAATTAATCTACTGTGCTTCATTCACATCTGCTATGAAATGCCTTTATGCCATTTTATGTGTTTGAAGGTAGAGACTCAGAGGGGACCACAATCTCCCCTGGTGTCCTGGGGTTGCCAATGTCCTGGTCTGACCGGTGGCAGAAAGCCTTCCAGGAAGGCAGGGAAATAAAAACAGTCTAGAAACTCCTTCCAATGCCTCACATGCTGACACTGTCATCTGCACAGCCATTTACTGCTTATCACACTTGATCCCACAGAAGCAACTTGTTTTCAAGGAAAGAATTTTAGGTGCTGACCCAGAGGAACCCCTCTTCATAGTCAAGGGGTCTCAGGCCAATGACTCCTTGTGTCTGAATTTCATTTCCTTCAGATCTAAATGCCAGGTGGAATAAGCTGGCCTCCAGGCTCCTTCCATCTGTGGAGTCTTTACAACTCTATAAATGATCAACCTTGCGTTGTCACATAGTTTGTACAAATGAGGAAGCTGAGGTTCAGGGACGTGAGGCAACTTGCCCCCAAGCCACACTGATTTTTAACTGCAGAGTCAAGCCTAAAGTCCAGATCTGCCCAGTTCCAAAACTAGCCTCTTGTCTTCCCTTATGCACTTCTTTGGCTGGGGCTTCGAGCAGAGATGGCCACGAGTGTGCTGCTGCACAATCGCCCTGGGCTCCAAGTTCCAGATGGGGCTACAGTGGAAGTGAACAGTTGTGCCTACAGACTGGACCTCTGCACTAACTTGCTCAACCGTCACTCCTTGGTTCTATAGCTTCTTCATTCCACCAAGATACACCATGCCCCTGCATCCCAGCTCCCAGGGCTGATGTTGATGTAAAAACTGTCAAGTGATCTGGCTACCCCAGGAGAGAGAGGCAGGAAAAGGGGCAAAAGGGTAAAGAGAATGATTAAATGAGGGGCGCCTGGGTGGCTCAGTGGGTTAAAGCCTCTGTCTTCAGCTCAGATCATGGTCCCAGGGTCCTGGGATGGAGCCCTGCATCAGGCTCTCTGCTCAGCAGGGAACCTGCTTCCCTGTCTCTCTCTCTCTCTCTCTCTCTGCCTGCCTCTCTGCCCATTGTAATCTTTATCTGTCAGATAAATAAATAAAATTAAAAAAAAAAAGGAAAATGATTAAATTAACACCTTGCCAGAAAGATTCAAGGCCCTTGGGGACCAACTGTAACTGTCTTCTCTAGGCATGGGGAACATTGTGGCCAGTGTGGGAGGGCCTGGCTTTGGTCTCTGAGCACACCTGGCTTCACTCTAGCCTGCTGCTTCCTGTGTGAGTGGGTAGAGCAATTCTCTCTGAGCCTCTTTCCTTGGTAAATGGGGAAAACAATACCCACCTCACAGACTTGTAACATGAATTGGAAAAGAAAAGTTGCACAATGCCTGACACCCAGGAGGTGTTTGATAAATGGTGGTCATTCTTATTTTCAACTGAACTGAGCAAGGGAGGGCTCATTTGAAGTGGCAAGAGTATGATAAGCTTTTTGCTGTACTGAGAAAAAGGACATTCTCAGACAGATGGTAGCACCTTCCTGGGGCACTGCACCTCTCCCTGACATCTGCCATTCTGGCCAGACATAGCACCATGCCACCACCCAGGCAGGTAATCCTGTTGCCATGGTGATGTTGTTCTGTGCCCAGTAGAGCTCTGCCCATCCAGGACACCCAGGACACGAGTCAACATCTCTTTGTCTGGAATGGAAATGAAGTTGCTAATGACAAGAGAGGCATGGGATAATCTGCTTCAGGGCTATCACTAACTCTCTGTGCATCTGGAAACAACTCACTGGGCTTCAGTACATTGGTTTCTTCATTTGTAAAAGAGAAACACCAAACCTCACTCAAAGGATTCTTTGGAATATCGAATTAGGCTTTGCATGTGAAATCACCAAAGATGGTGCCTGACACATAGAAGTCCTTTCTGAGTGTTAGGTCTTTGCTCTGTTCCTGTTATTTGTAATGAGATAGGAAGGGAAAGAGAAGAAAGAGGATGAAGAGGAAGATAATGGGAAGGAAGAATGAGGGAGCAGAAGGAAAGAGGAAAAGAATGAGGAAGGGATAGTGAGGAAAAGAATAATAACCATAACTGCAACAAAACACAGGCATTCTGTGGGCCCATCCAGCCCAGTACATTGTTGCTCCAGGCCATTTACACACCTAGTGGACAATCTCTACTCTCTTTTTTCCTCATCATTGCTGTAACAATTTATCACAAAGGTGATGACTTAAAACAACACAAGCTTATTATTTTGTGGTTCTGGAGGTCAGAAGTCTAAAATGGGTGTGTCCCTTCTACAGGCTCTGGGAGGAAATCCATTCCTTGCCTTTTTGGCTTTTGGAGACCTCCCTCCCTCCTTGTCTCTAGCCGCCACACTACCCCACCCAGCAGCATCACTCCAACTGCCCATCTCTTTGTCGTATGCCTTTCAGGATCACTCCAACTGCCCATCTCTTTGTCATATCCCTTTCTCTGACTCTTGGGCTTCCCTTTTTCACTTACAAAGGTTCTTGTGAATACACTGAGTCCACCTGCATAATCCAGGATAATCTCCTATTTCAAAACCACTACCTTAATCCCATTTGCAAAGTGTCTTTGGCCATGTAAAGTAATATGTCCACAGGTTCTGGGAATTAGGATGGTAATATATTTGGGGGTTGGGGTGAGTGGGAGTCATTATTCTACCTACATCTACACAGGCTAGAAGGTGGGTGTCATTGTTGCCATTTACAAAGGTTAAAAAATAATAAAAATGTGACTCCAAAAAAATCAAGAAATTCTCCAAAGATCACACATTTGTAAGTGAAGAGCAAAAATGTAAACCACATTCTGTTTGACTCGCAACATATGTTCTTTCTGTAGAATATGTATTAGGATACTATTTCCTCTAAATCCAAGAAAGTTGTTTTAAATTATCTTTGAAGTTCACCTTGTGTCAGATATTCTATGTTCAGGGAAAAAAGCAAAGGCTGAATTCTAGCCAGTGTCTACCACTGCTGGTTTCTCTTCTCCGGCTCTAAACTAAAGGGAGAATGCAAACGAGTCCTGGAACATCTGCAAAAAAAAATGAAGAAAATAATGGAAGCAAGTATTTTCTGAGGAAGAAGTTAGAAAAAAGCAGAACAAGCTCTACTCCTACATATACTACCTTGGAATAATAAATACAAAATCTGCTTAAGATCCTGGAATATTCCTCCATTGGGCTTTTCTCCTGGCAGCCCAACCATCAGAATGAATGACAAACACATTGGTGTTTTGCTAATTGAACCAAACAGGAGGTAACTAGTCTTGAGAAATTCTATAATGAAGTAATTAGTTACTCCGTCAGTAAACGGAAATAATAATCACAGATTGTTAAAGCTGAAAATAAGCTTTCTGATTATAGATGGGGGACCTGTGGCCCAGAAATGTCTGACACTTGACACAGCTCTAAGGGACAGAGCTGGAACAGACGCCTAGATCTCCTGGCTGCTGGTCTAGGATACTTTCTACAGGACCACCAATTCCTAGAAGTTTGAATATGATTAGGTGATTTTCTTATAAACTGGAGTATCACATATGGAATGACATATTGCATATACATGACAGATTTTGCTCCAAGTGAGAGACAGACTGATGAAAAGTCCATAGTCTGTGTGCAGTTGGGTCTGAGGTTGGGCCAGGAAGAGTCCTTGGGTCACGTGTACCTATTTGCACACCATCTGATGAGCTTGTCAACCCTATCAAGAACCATTTTTTTTCTCGTTTTAATTATAAAAATAATGGATCATGAATGAAGATCATTTGAAACATTTTTTTAAAGTAAAAGTAAAAATAAATCATCTTCCATGAATTCTGCATGTTCATCACTATTAATATTATGAAGAATTTCCTTACATTTTTTTCTTTATGTCTACTTAACAATTCTTCAAAAAACCAAACACTCCCTTTATATAACAACAATGAAATACCACTGTTGTCCAACAGGCCTCACACTGTTCTACCAGTCTCCTAGGGATCTTTGCCCAAGCCACAGTGATTTGTACAACTTGGCCATGTGAGCCAAGCCCAGCCAAAAGAAGAACTCTCTGGGAATTTTGCTAGAGCTGTCAGGAAAGATGCCCTTACTCTGAAATATGAGATTCTTTTATCAGGTTGGCCATGGATTCTTGCTTTCATGTGCGGGGAGGTCTGACTGAAAAATAAAACAAAACCGAAACAAACAGAGCTAGGAGAGGAGAGAGAGAGGGAGAAAGAGAAAATGAAAGAGAATCCTGAAAGCTTCATTCCATTTGGATGCCTCATCCTATATATTTTTTTAAAGATTTTATTTATTTATTTATTTATTTATTTGACAGACAGAAATCACAAGTAGGCAGAGAGGCAGGCAAAGATAGAGGAAGGGAAGCAGGCTCCCTGCTGAGCAGAGAGCCCGAAGCAGGGCTCGATCCTATGACCCTGGGATCATGACCTGAACCGAAGGCAAAGGCTTAACCCACTGAGCCACCCAGGCACCCCCTAAATTTTCTTAAAATGTTTCCAAGTTTTTATGAACCGATAAATCCTCTTTTTTATTACGTTTGAGAGTCTGTCACTTAGAATTAAAAGAAAACTGAATGATACTGGAATTGGTTGGTATATACAAGTGGCAAACACTAAAACATGAAACTGGCTGGTTGAGGTAGTGTCTAGCAGTGAATGTCTGAATACCCCAGCTCCAAAGCACAGTTGCAAATCCCTGTGTTAGTGAAGACTCCGTGTTGTCACATCATGATATATGCATAAAATTTGGTGTCCTGATTTTTTCACTTAGCACAATTATAGTGATGATGACAATAGCTTATAATTGTTGAACATTGAGCATTATGTATTATGCACTTTCTATGCATATCTCATTTTATCATTCAGCCCTTTCTATTGAGAAAGTTTTATGGTAATCAACATTTGCAGGCTGAAAGAACTTAAGAAAAATGCTGAAGTTCAAATAGCTGAAAGGATTCAAACCCTATTATCCTGATCCAAAGCAAGAGTTCTTAACTATTGTTTATTTATATTTTTAAATTTCATATCCTTGTTTCTATGCATTACTTCTTTCTTATAAACATTTTTAACAGAAGCATAATATTCCATTGCAAACATGTAACAATCCTTTCTTTTTTGTTAAGGGACATAATAAGACATGAGTCAATGCTGCTGAGACAAGGTTTAGCTCTTGGTGACAAAAATGTCTATCTCCTCATGGAAAGAAAATTGGTTAAAAGTCTTCATATGGGATTTATCCCCTATGTCCTTCCCACTGGATCCTGGTAACTTGAACCTGTTCTCTCTATCACCACTCCCTTGGATCTCAAAAGATAATAAGATAGGTTATAAGAGTGGAAGGAGCCTTCTATCGCTGGAGGTAAGGAAGGGAGGCTATTTGTTCAATAAAGGTATGTTAACATCAACTCTATGTGACCGGGACTACAGCAGTGAACTAAAAAACAGAAATTCTTGTCCTCATAATGCTTACATTCTGTTTGCTAGCAAAGTCAATCAATCAGTCAGTCAGTTTAACATACCATGTGAAAGATGCTAGCTAGTAAATGCTAAAAGAAAAATTGTGACAGAGAAAAGGCTGGGGAATTGGGAAAGCCTGCAAGTGAACAGAGTCATTGGGGGAAGCCTTCAGTGTAGAGGTGACAGTTAAACAAAGACTTGAAGGCTGTGAAGTGCCAAGCCATGTGGATGTATAGGGGAGCCCTCCAGACATGTGTTAAAGCAAACACAAAGGTTCCAAGGTTGGAGAACGTCTTGTGCATTTGGGGAAGAGCCAGGAGCCCAGTGGAATAGAGGAAATGGGGAGCACGGAATTAAGAAATGAGGTCAGAGAGGCACAGGATCAAAAGCAGAAATTGTGGGGCACTGCATGGCATGTGAGTATTTCATTGTTTGCTCTCAGTGAGATGAAAGGCCATTTGAACAGAGGAGTGAGATATCAGACCTAGAGTTCATAGGATCCCTTCGGTCTATGTGTGAAGAATAGACTCTATAGGAGCAAGGTGGATATAGGGAGACCAATTAAGAGAGAGGACAGTGGCTTGTGCTAGAGTGATGAATACATCATCCATCCATCCATACATGATGTATACATGTGTTGAGAAGTGATCAGACCATGAACAAGTTGAACATAGAGCAGAAAGGATTTGATGACAGATTGGATATGGGGTAAAGGGTCAAGAATGGCCCCTGGGATATAAACACCACCCAAAATCATCTTTGTTTGTACCAAGATTAAGGAAAGCTGAAGTGGGCTGTGGGTAACAGCCTTCATCTTCTCTGGAAGGAGGAGTTGGTGGCAGCAGATGGTCCATGCCACTCCCCTGCTGCAGTCATTTAATGGAAAGAAAGGTTATTTTGAAAATATCCTTGATAATTGGCTTTTCTAATACATAATTGGTAATATTGGAACACTATAAGGTTATTGGTCATTAAAAATGCTCTTTCTCAGTATGCTCCATATGAATTTTATTTTTCTGCTAGTCCATTTCTAAATCATGTTTTGCCAATTATTTCTGTTCCGTGTAGTTTCTGGTAGTGAGCAGTGGGAATAACTTAAATATCAAGGAATTATTGAGAGGTCTGAAACAAATTGTGGGATGAAATGAGAGAGTATATATATTAAATTTCATTGTTATAGTAAAATAATATAGAGAGATATTGGGGAGGATCTTAGGTGTACAAGAGGTTTGTTTTAACAGTGGATGTTGAAGTGGGGAGATTATGGATGCTCTTTTTGATTTTTCTTTAATGAGTTTCTGTTACTTTTTAAATAAGAAAACATAAAAGAAATACAATAAAAGATGCAATAATAAGAGTATTAGAAGAATTTTTTTGCAGGTTATTTGTGGTGTTCCAACTAATCCCTTGCTATTGGACATTAGATTCTTTCACCTTATAATTAAAAAAAAAAAAAAAGGATAATCAATCATTGGCTGAAAATATTTTAGAATTGAAAAAGAAGTATGGTGGAAAAATGCTAAAAATTCTTAAAAAAAGAAAACTTATTAAGAAAGTGTTATTATTTTTAAATATTCCATAGACATGAAAATTACCAATATTGCACTTGGAAAATAAGAGACTGCAATTTTAATTTCAACCAAATCTTCATATTGACCAAGCCTATAGTGATGCTCACTCAGTTTGTTTTTGACCAAGTTGTCATCTGTAACTCATACAAAAGAACAGGCATGAAGGCATGGACAGCCTTATTGAGAAGCCAACAGGTGCTTGGTCAGATACCTAGGTTTTAACCCGGATGCAACTTGTTATCCTTCCAACCTTGGAAAACGTACAATAAATGCATGCATGGATCAGTTTCTTCATCTGGACAGTGTTAATAATAAGTTTTTTTCCTTTTTGAGATCATTTTTGTGAAAAATAATAATAATGCACCTAAAATATTTCATCATGCTGTTTGTCATAAGATTAATTCTCAATAAATGGTGACTGTTGTTCTTTCAGATTACTCCTGAACATCTTGAAATTCCCATCTGTCAATCTTCTATCTTACAGCATGGGTGGTTGCTGCTGCCTACTATGATACTAGATCCCTATAGGGGACATATTTTGTGTAAACACAGCTTCTCATAAGTTTGCACTATTGTAAGGGAATGAAGCAGAGCTGGAGCCAGGAATGCCTATTTACTCATCACGCCAGACCCAATGAAGCATTCTGCAATGTGCCCAGTGAGGCACTGCAAACTCTTTGCCCAAAGAACACTGTATGTGGGGTTGCTATATATGCAACACATAACACATTGTATTGAAACGTTTCTCCACTTAGTCTCTTTTCCCCAGTTAGATTGATAGATCTTGAAACAGGGACTATGGCTGACATATACTCCCTTCTTAGTATCTGGGACAGTCCCTCTTACAGAGAGAAGCTTATTAAATGATTGATGAATGGGTAGACGGATATATCAATAAAAATATGTAAGATCAGGTTTTTTCGTGTGTGTTTATAAGTGTGGGGGGGTGTGCGTGTGCACATGCGCATATTTATTCCCTGGCTTTTTTTTTTTCCCAAAGCAAGTGGCAAGTCACAGCAATAGGATAAAAATAGTCATCTTAATATCTTTCCACTTCTATAAATGGGGTAAATTCAGATTTCTCTGAGCAGTTACCAATGGTAATAAAAAGGCATAGAACTGATTTCCCAATTCTCTGACATAATACATCAGTTAATATTGTGTTCACTAGAGGGAAATAGAGTCTATTTAAAATTCTAAAACTGTATTTAATTTTTTCTAAAGTGATGAGGGTCTTAATAATACTAATTGGCTAATGGAAGGAAAGAAGGCAGAGAACAAAGAAAGAAGGGAGGCTTAGTAAATGCTTCACAAGGAAAAGTCCGTGGACTCAGAAGTATGTCTTTATTGAGGCTTCCTTTAGAGTCTTTACCTTTTCTCTTTCATGTACACACACATGTTTTATGAAGGTCAACCTAACCTACTTTTGGCCCACCATTTTCAGATGACTAGCCCTCCAAATCCTTCCTTTTTCCAAGCAGATTGCCTCACCTCCTATCTTATGAAGACAATATAAGCAACAAAAACAAATCAAGAAACTAAAAGCATGGAAACTAACCCTTTTCACCTGTACATTCTTCTCCCTTTCTATAACATTGAAACCAGTATCTCTTCTTCCATCTGAAGTTCATCCTCATGATGTTCAGCTTCCGTAGGGATTGAGCTCATCAATTATCCCTCCCCTTCTCTAACATACTTTCCAATCTCTTCTTCTACTTATATCTCTCCTTCGAGAGGTAAATCTCAAGTTTGCCCAACTGAAACAAAACTGTGCATTGCTCCTTATCTTCTTCAAGGTACCATTCTCTATACTCCTTCATGTCTGAAATCTTGAAATACTGTCTACTTTCACTGTGTCCTAATCATTACCCTGTCCTTCTATGTCATACATCACCACACATGAATGCATTTTGAAATTAATAGATATTTTCTTTCTTACTTTACTGACCACTCAGCAATCCATGCAGCCACCTGTATTCATCTATATCCCAGCCCAAGATCTCCTCAGAGTTGCATTTCTTTCCTCTCCAGTGAAGACTATGTCATTACTACAACAGCTCCTCCCAGGTCCACTTGCTTTCACAGTGTTCCCTCTGACTAACTGCCCATAATGCAACCAGATTACAAATCTGATTATGTCTCTGTTACTTACACCGTCTGAGGTCTCCCAGTTACTCCTTGCACAAAATCTATAACCATAATTATAAGTGGTTAGTGGGAATGAGTGGGAATTGGTGGCTCTTGACTAGGAATGTAGCAATTTTGCCCAGATTCATATTTAGTATTGAACGTGGGTAATAGTCTTTAATATCTTTGATAGTAACTATTATTGAATATTAATAATTTCCATTTTCTTCAGGGAGTCTGGAATAGGCTTTAAAAATAACACACACACACACATACACACACACACACACACACACACACACTCTCACTCACACACAAATATATTGATGTATTTCTCCATTTCTTCCAAAAGGGCCCATAGCCATCTGTCTGCTTCGCCCTCACCTTTTCATTTCTCAGCACATCCCAGCTCAAAACAATTTCATGTTCCTGACCCTTCCATATCCTTTTATCCAGTGACAACTTTACGTTTTTTCATCAGCTTTTCTCCCTCCAAAAGACCTTCCATCTATTCAATTTTATCTGATTCCTCCCTTTAGCTTCCAGA
Source organism: Mustela putorius furo (assembly GCF_011764305.1). Taxonomy (NCBI): domain Eukaryota; kingdom Metazoa; phylum Chordata; class Mammalia; order Carnivora; family Mustelidae; genus Mustela; species Mustela putorius. The sequence continues at coordinate 21,139,736 of NW_025421273.1, forward strand.
CTTAATTCAACAAAAATCCTATTTCTCCATAGACAATGGAAAAAATTGTGTATTCACTTAACATAATCTTTTTTCTCACATTTTACCTCTCAGTCTAACAGATCATTAAGAAGAAATGAGAATCTCAGAAAAAAGAGCAAATGAAATAAATAAAATGAAGGAATGATTGGGTAGATACATGAAAAGCTGGATGAGTGGATAAAAGAATAGACACATGAAATAATTAAATAGATGGATCTATTTCTCAGAAATCTTTTTAAGTTGTGGCAGCAATGAGGACACATATGCCTGGCCTCATCTCATTGTCTGGCAAACTAAACCTCAAAGATGTTGTTACATGTACAAGTGATCCAACAACAAGAATCAAATGAAAGAGTTCATTCTTTTAAGTTTATATAAGGAATCTCTGTTCCAGACTGGCATGTACATTTTCTGCCTGACAACATCACCTGCAGATACCACTGAGTAACCACAAACTTTTCTTGCATACAATCCCATATAACCTCATAATTTTAAGACACAGTGCTCTGGAAACTTTCTCTACTAGGAGTTGTCCATGATTAGACATCTAGTCCTGAGATCACCTCTCCCTTGCATCAGATTTTGGAATGTATACCCTCTAAGATCACCCCAAAACTGAAGGTTCTATCATTTATTACAAACACTGAAAAGGACAATGGGACAAATGAGTCTCAGAGAGGTATCAGCCAGGGTCCAATTGAAAAACAGAAGCCGCACTAGGTACTTCACCAGGAAAAAAAGAAAAAAAAAAGTGTTAGGAATTAGAGAAATAGGTGGTAGGTTAACAAAACAGAAGTATAGTTTGTATGGTCCCAGGACCAGAATTAAAATGGAGAATACAGAAGGATGGATTTGGTGTTGGGATACTAAGAAATGATAGCTTAATATGAGATAAATACAGTAATCTTGCTTTCTAAAAACATTGACACTTGCAATTATATAGAGGAGAACAAAATATTCTTTAATAATACTGGGATCTTGCAGAAGAGTAGCTGAATAAGCAAAATGCAAATGGGAGTTCTGGAAAGAAAAATTAATTTTATATCGTTGGAATGGCTTTGGTAGCCAGTAGAAAGAGACCCAAGTGGAAGATACTAGACTTCGGAAAATTAAAATTTTCATATTACATAAGCTATATATGTATACAAAAAAAGTTATTTACATATAAGAGAGTAGAGCAGAATCTTATTCTTTACGCAGTGAGGCAAAGTACTATTAGCAGGACATAGAAACTATCAATTGAAATCTGGGCCTCTGGAGCCAGGAAACCCAAATGTTAAATGTTGATGCAAACTACTTCTGTGAATTTCACAATGTGTTTGACCTCCCTGATCTGTATTTTCTAGTCGTTAAAATTGAGACACAAGACTACCTTCCTCCTAGTACAAGTCAAATAAGATAATTTTAAGGAGTAAGTAAAATATGCTCTTAAAGTGCTTTATAAACGTAATATAGCACATACTAAGTAACCAATGCATGGTAGCCATTATCAGGGTGTCTTCCTCAGCCTCCACAGCTTTCAGCTGAACCTTCCCACGTCATCTCAAAAATTAAGAAGTTGATAGGTTAGGGCACCTTTGCAGAGGATAGTATGTCAGATAAATTTTTAGAACTAAAGAGGGTATTAAGTTCATCCTTGTCCTCTATACATTTGAAAGCCTGCACTTTCCCCAACATTTCTCATTAGACAAGGTCAGTCCATGTTCCTTTGACTAACTCTGAGCTGTCTTTGTACTCAAGGCCTGAGAATCACCATCGCTGTCACCATCTAGTCCAAAAATTTCAGTCATGCCCTGCTTTTCCCACATGATGTCTTCTTCTTGCCTCCAAATCAAGCTCATATTAAAACACATGAATTCATCAAAAAACATGAATTAATATTAGAACAAAACAGAATAGGCATATTTTCATCATTAACCCCAAACAGTCTTCAGTTTAGAAGGATGTTACTGTGAACATTTCTTTGTTTTCTTCACTGATGAGCAATATGAATCTTCACTTTCTCTACTAGAATTTGATTTGTTCTATTTTCTTCATAAGAAGGTTGAGAGTGGAAAAAAAAAAGGTTGAGAGTGGAGTATATGAGCAATTTGGATATAAATGATTTTATGGCATTTGTGTCAAAAATGGACAAAAATTTATATTTGTCAACAAGTAAATAATAAAAGTCTGATGAAAATCTTTGTGAAATCAAATCCAATTATAGAGTCTGATCAGAATTTTTTTCTTTTTTTTTTTTTTAATAAAACTGAAGCAAAATATGCATTTGGTCCATCTGTTGGGGGTTATTCAAATTCACTTTGTTGACAAAACCACACATTGGGCAAAAGCAATCTAATTCTGTCTCCAAAATCAAGTAAGGGTTTATTGCACTAGATTCTTTCCACAAATTACATTATCATTCTCCCTTCTTTTAACTAATTACCCACAAGGGTCCTCCTTCCAAGGATGAACATTTTATCATGGGTTGTTGAAATTGGTTAGATGGGATATGCTTGAAATGTTTTCTTGGGGTTTTTTTTTGGGGGGGAGGGGAAGTCTCAAAGACTCTTGGAACATAGACTTAGATTTGATTAATCATAGCTGAAGCCATAAAGGGGAGGCACAAATTATGTCTGTAGATGTGGGGAGTGTTTCCCACTACACACCTACATTCTCCTGCTTCTTAATATAAAAACTAATAAGATCGTTCATGATTTCAAAGTAAGCTTTTCCATGCTTGGAAATCGTATGAAAATGGTGTGATAATAATTTTTAAAAGATCTGCATTGAAAGAAAAAATGATGTGACAATTGCTTTGGGATAAAATACAAATGCCATGGATTTTTCAAAGGTTAAGATTTTCTCAGTTTATTTTCTGCAATTTATCTCAATTCTGTATCTTAATTCCCATTTGCAGAACGTTTTTTAGCTCATGGTGTACTCCTCTGGTGATTTCATCATTTGGGTTTTACAGCAATATCTGAGGAAGAAATTATTATTATTCCTCTCTTACAGGTGAGGAAACTAGTACCCAGAGATTGAATGATTTATTGACCAAGGTCACACAGATAGCAAGAGGCAGATCTGGGATTGCAGTCCAACTGGCCTGGTGCCAAAACTGATGACTTTTCTTAAAATTCTTATCGTCACAGGTCTCTGCTTTCTGTCTCCTTATTTGCCTCAGGAATCATCCTGGAGAATCTGCTATGCATGGAAAAGTCTTCTTAGTTTCACTTTCTGTTGGCTTGGAGGACAGAGACCAATTCTCATTACTCTCTACCTCTGCAGAGCCTATGAAAGGTCTGGCAGCAGAGCATCCATCCATTAGAACAGCTCTGACTGAGCAAATGAGTTCTCTATTTATTCTATATTCTCTATATTCTCTATATTCATTGAGTCTTTTTGGAGAGGAACTAGGAAACAGAAATGGAGAAGCATAGTCTAGTCCTGAATCCCAGTGGGGAAAAATCAAAGGGGAAAAGGGAGCAGAAAGGGATGAAGAATGAGGAGGGGGATGGGCAGGGAACCCAATTTTCCCAGTCATGACATATAGTATCCATGAAGCCCAGTCAGGCTTTGGTTGATCTCAAAGAAGACTTGTGAGACCAGAAGAGCATACCCAAAATAAGAAGCCATCAGAAGAAGAGTAGCTGGTGCAGAATATTTCTGGGTCTCAGCAGGCTAACCAGTTAGAGGCAGAGGAAACACAGGTTCTTAAAAATAACTTGTTCTACTCTCATGCTGTGAAATTATCTATCTTTAAAGATAGAGACAGGCAAAATTGGCAGAGATGAAGGGAATGGGGGGATGGGGAAAATGGGCATTTGGGGAGGAATTGAGGCTTCTAGGTTTGAAGTGAATAATTCATGGGAATAAAAGGCATAGCATAAGGAATACAGTCAATGATATCATAATAGCATTATATGGTGACAGATGGTAGCTATACCTGTGGTGAATATAGCATAATGTACGAACTTGTCAAATCACTATGTCATACATCTGAAACGTATGTAACACGTGTGTCGACTATACTTAAAATGTGTGTGTGAGAGAGAGAATTTTCTTACTTAATAATCAGAGTCAAACACTCAGTTAAATGTTCACCTGTACTGCCTCATTTAATCCTCACAACAATCCTTTGAAATAATTACTATCATTCCCCCTTTTGCAGATGGGTAGAATAATGCTCAGAGAGGTAAATCACTTGCCCAGAGCCACAAAGCAGTAACCTTTTAAAGTATAGCTATTCTCTTCTGTAAACCAGGGATTGTAAGAGCCCCTTATTGGGGTTGATGTCAGAATGAAAAGAGAAAATGTTTGTACCAGAAAAGAGTCCAGCAAACAACAAATAACAAGTCTTTTCTGTTATTTCAGATAGAGACACAGATGTGGTTTGAATGCAGGTGGCTAAAATCCCAGGTTTTACAGCCAAATACGAGGGTACAACAACTTACTTGAAGATGACATTTTCACCTGTGTGGGTTGTCTTGGCTCTGTAAGTTGTTCGTTTCCTTGTCCCTACGTGCTAATAACAGTAACAGAATGTGCCTCCCAGAGTTGTTCTGAGAATTATATGGGGCTGTGTATTTGGTCTACCATGGCCGCATAAACCCTGCCCCCTTGTGTTATGTCCTGTGTAATCCCTTGCCCCGGAGCATGAGAAGGACCCATGACTTGGTTCTGCCAAATAGAATAATGACAGACTGTCACTCCCATGATAAAGTTCTATTACATAAGACTTTGTTTTAGCATGGGGGAGTGGGGAGAGATTTCCTGCCGGCCTTGCAGAAACAAATAGCCATATTGTGAACTTCCTGGGGAAGGGGCGGGGGTGGAGAGGGGACATAGGAAGGAACTGTGGGCAGCATCTAGATTCTGAGCATGGCCTTCAGCTGACAACCATTTAGAATCGTGACCTTCAATCATAAAGCCATAGGGAAATCATCTGAATGAGCTTGAAAGCAGATTCCTCCCTAATTGGGCCTCCAGTTGAGAACACAGCCCAGCTGGCACCTTCACTGCAACCCCATGAATCCCTGAGCCTAGTGCCCAGCTCAGACTCCTGATGCACAGAAAATAATAGATAATAAATAAGTATTGTTTTAAGCTGATAAGTTGTAGTAAATTTTTATGTAGTAAAAAGCAACTAATGCATGCATATTAAGCATTTGAAACTGAGCCCTGTGTGTGTTAACTATCTTCTGTCTTTATCAATCAATAAACACATGTTTATAAAGATTTTTCTTATGCTTAATAAATTACTACAAAATTATTCCAGTGCAGTTACTGGATTTATGCCTTCTTAGACAGTTAAGAAAAAAACTCTTTCTTAGATTTTGGTAGTTAACTTCTCCTGGATAAGGTCTAGAGTTAAAGAATTATTCTACAGGCCTTACACAGCTGTTCTGTAACAAGGTCTCAAAGAGGTTGTGGGTGTATAAGATTCAACTATACCTGAAATATTAAGGGCCTCCAAATAAAGAGGGACTCTGTGGAGTGAGTGGGTGAGAACAGACTTTATATAATAAACCATGTCATTTCTTTTTAGCTTTTCATCATATTATTAAATTAAATGACAATTTTTGGCAGATTGAGTAATAGTAGCAAACATTCAGTTTAACAGCTATAATACAATATGCACATGCTTTTAAAAACCTATCTAACAGTCGGTTGGAATTCAGCCTGAGATGAATTCATAAACACATATTTTATAACATGCTTAGTTGGCTATTAAAGAATGAGTCTGAGTTTATCTAGAAATTGTTTAATGAGTGAAAATAGAATACTTTCAGAGTTAAGACTGCTCCTTCTCTAAAGCTATCAGTGTTCTGGGGCTTCTCCCTCAGACCCCAGACATCCTTGGAGAAGCTAATGTCATAATGATGAACATATTAATAGAAGCACTGAATGGCAAACCAAAAGAAGTCTGCTTTTCCATGCACAGATTTCTCCTTGGCTACAACACTGAATAAGAATTCCATTTTCACAGTCTTTCCATACCCAATTTTGAATTTTTTTTTCATTATATCAACCCTAAAGGAAGAAGGAACAATTTTTAATGACTCTATCATCTATTTTTCCAATAAATAAGTTGATTTACCTTCAATAATCCAGAAAAAAAAATAAACATAGAGAAATCTAAAGAAGTTTCCCACCTCAACTAAGGATATGTGCTTGGAAAGCAGAAGGGTTAAGAGCCCAGATTCATGGCTCAGTTCTGTTGGGCTGCTGTCAACAAGCCCTCCGACCACAGCACCACTTACTGGTTCCTGTCATAATGATGTAAAATGAGACTTTAAAAAAAAATTATTTTTTTTTGACAGAGAGAAACACAGCAAGAGAGGACACACAAGCGTCAATATGTTCTTATATAGTTCCATATATATATGTATATATACTTTATTTATTTATTTGACAGAGAGAGACACAGTGAAAGAGGGAACACAAGCAGGGAGAGTGGGTGAGGGAAAAGCAGACTTCCCGCGGAACAGGAAGCCCCATGTGGGGCTTGATCCCAGCACCCTGCGATCCTGACCTGAGCTGAAGGCAGACACTTAATGACTGAGCCACATAGGCACCCCTTTAAAGAAAGCAAGATTCAGTAAGAAAGAATATGTTCCACAAACAAATGATGCCTTGTTGTTCTAAAGGGTTCGGCCTAGGATTGTAATCATCATTGGGGAGGTACAGAGGTATGTGCCAATCCAATACTCCACATTTGATGGCCCCAGACCATGTAACAGGGAGGTACCTGATCCTTTACTGCCCCACTCATGTTGAAATTTTTGTTTGGAGTTATATTATGAACTTCTGTTCTGAGGTGTGCTTTCCCAATATACTTTCTTAGAAGGCTATTGGGCTGACTAACAGCAACAAAAATCCCACACTACTTATTTACCATATTCTACTCACAGCATTTGTAACCAGCTACATAAGCTATTCATGTGTGTATTTAACAATTGGGGATAGAATACCTCCTAGATGGGGGCATAGTTAGGATGGAATTCATTCCCCCAAACAAGAAGAATCTCAATTACTTCCCCTTGTGCTGTCTGCATCTCCCATCTCTTGCCTTCAGTCTTTGCTACGAATTATACCTAGCTTCCTTTGCTGTACCCTAGCAAAAGCATTGTATTTCCAGATTTTTTACAGAGATTAGCATGCACAGATACACTGATCAACTGAATAGGCATGAAGAAGAATGAGCACAAAAGTAGGGACTCCTGAACCCGAGGCATATAAGGGCAACTGGGTAGGTGAGCAACTAAAAGGACCGGCCCTATAGCCAGACTACATAGATTTGAACTGGCTCTGCCACTCCATAGCTGTTCATGTTCCCAGGTGAGCTATTTCACATCTCAGTTACCTATTTTTATCTATAAAAGGAAAGATAGGGCACCTGGGAGCCTCAGTTGGTAAGTGGACTGCCTTCAGCTCAGGTCATGATCCAGAGTCTTGGGATCAAGTCCCGTATCAGGCTTCCAGCTGCATCGGGAGTCTGCTTCTCCCTCTGACCTTCTCCTATACTCTCTCCCTCTCTCTCTCTCTCTCTCTCTCTCTCAAATAAATAAGTAAAATATATTTTTTTTAAAAAAAGGAAAAGATAAAAAATAGTAAGTGTCTCTCAGGACTATGGGAAGGATAATAAGAGCTAGCTAAGTAAAGAGCATGGAATAGTAATTGCCATTCATTAGTTGGCCTTTGGTAAGTGTTAGTTATTGTTATTGAAAAAATACTAAATATTTCTATCCAAACTCTTTATCTTTTTATTCTACTTTCTTTTTAATTTTATTTTTTCAGTGTTCCAAGATTCATTGTTTTCTGCACCACACCCAGTGCTCCATGCAATACCTGCCCCCCCCTTAATACCCACCAACAAGCTCTCTTAAACCCCCACTACCCCTCCAAAACCCTGTTTGTTTCTCAGAGTTCACAGTCTCTCATGGTTTATCTCTTCCTCCAATTTCCCCTAACTCACTTCTCCTTTCTTTCACCCAATGTCCTCTGTGCTATTCCTTATGCTCCTCAAGTGAAACCATATGATAATTGACTCTCTCTGCTTGACTTATTTCACTCAGCATAATCTCCTCCAGTCCCATCCATGTTGATACAAAAGTTGGGTATTCATTCTTTCTGATGGAGGCATGATACTCCATTATATACATGGACCATATCCTTTTTATCCATTCATCTGTTGAAGGGCATCTTGGTTCCTTCCACAATTTGGTGACTGTGGCCATTGCTGCTATGAACATTGGGGTACAGATGGCCCTTCTTTTCACTATATTTGTATCTTTGGGATAAAGACCCAGTAGTGCAATTGCAGAGTCAAAAGGAAGCTCTATTTTTAATTTCTTAAGGAATCTCACATTGTTTTCCAATGTGGCTGCACCAACTTGCATTCCCACCAACAGTGTAAGAGGGTTCCCCTTTCTATACATCCTCTCCAACACTTACTGTTTACCATCGTGTTAATTTTGGCCATTCTAACTGGTGTAAGGTGGTATCTCAATGTGGTTTTGATTTGAATCTCCCTGATGGCTAACAATGAACATTTTTCATATGTCTGTTAGCCATTTGTATGTCTTCTTTGGAGAAGTGTCTGTTCATGTCTTCTGCTGTGATTTTTTTGATGTGATTATTTTTCGAGTGTTGAGTTTGAGGAGTTCTTTATAGATCTTGGATTTCAGCCCTTTGTAGTGTCATTTGCGAATATCTTCTCCCATTCCATGGGTTGCCTCTTTGTTTTGTCAACTGTTTCCTTTTCTATGCAGAAGCTTTTGATCTTGATAAAGTCCTAAAAGTTCATTTTTTGCTTTTGTTTCCTTTGCCTTTGGAGACATGTCTTGAAAGAAATTGTTGTGGCCGATGTCGAAGAGATTACTGCCTATGGATTTTGATAGATTCCTCCCTCACATTGAGGTATTTTATCCAATTCAAGTTTATCTTTGTGTATGATTTAAGAGAATGCTCAAGTTTCATTCTTCTATGCATAGCTGTCCAATTTTCCCAGCACCATTTATTGAAATGACTGTCTTTTTTCCACTGGATTTTTTTTTCTGCTTTGTCAAAATTTAGTTCACTATAGAGTTGCAGGTCCATATGTGGGCTCTCTATTCTGTTCCACTGGTCTATGTGTCTGTTTTTGTGCCAGTACCATGCTGTCTTGGTTATCACAGCTTTATATCTTTTTATATACCATGTGAATTAAGTTTCCCTAATACCTTTGAAAAAACTATCTTACAAAATCTTCAATACCTTTGGGAGGAATAATTCCAAAGTTGTGACCATAAACAATAGAGTATTGTTTTATTGTTAGGGGAAGAAGAAACAAATATTTTTAAAACTTAGATTTAAGACACACACTGCTTCCTTATTCTGACTCCTTCTCCTCCTCAGAAACATAGTTAAGATTTGCTGATTCTTTGTATGTTCTAGGCCCTTGTTAAATAAGCTCCCCCACTCTGGTTACTCTTTTCTGGCTCTTGAGACAGACTACCTGGATTTCTGTGTCTGAGAACTTGGAAATGTAAAGTTCTTAGCTCTCTAGGCCCCAGTATTTTCATTAATCAAATAGGGAAAATTGTCAGGCCCACCCCTTAGCATTGTTGTGTCAGTACAGAACTTTGCATATAGGAGGTCCCAATAAATTCTAGCTCCTATTATCACCCTGAGATCTCAGGACAATCTCTGACCCTGTGGCTGTTCAGTTGAGACTTGCTGACTTTATGTTCTCTGAGCAGCAGAAGCAAAGACAGGGCAAGGAAAGTGGGAGGTGACCTGTGAAAGATGCAAAAACTTCTGTGATTCCAGAGCACATGTTGCTCCAGCCACAAAAGCCAAAACTCTCCCCCAAATGTCAAAGCACTCCTGCTCCCAGGCATAACCTGAAAGCCAGGCCTCCCTAGTTTGCTTGGCAACTAAGGCCAATAAGCTGCCTTAATTCGGAAAATTCCACTCACGTTCCTGGTCTCTGGCTCTCCACATGTCCCCAGGGGCTTTTATGCCAGCCTTGAATCCCAAAGTTGAGGAGGAAGAAAGGAGGGAATGGAAAAACAAAGAAAAAGGTAGAGGAAAGGTCGGAAATTTAAACTGAATTGTTTGGTAATGGAAAGTCCCTTTCAAGTCTCTTTAATTCTTTATTTGGATTCCATTGAGTGTGTGCCAAGAGGGAAAAAGGAAAGGTTAAATCCTTCTATCAGATCTGGCAAAGGAGCTCAGTCAAGCAGCTTAAGAGAAGGATTAGCTCGCCTGCAATGCAGAAGCATTAACACACAGGATGCCAGCAGGCCACACAGACCCCTCCACACAGGCTTTGGCATCCACTAGCCCTTGGAGGAGGCCTGCAGGAGGAAATTAGCCCACAAGGTGATAGTTAGATCCCCAAGGAAGTGCAAAATGGTCCCTCTGCCCAGGGGTAGAACAAGGCCTTAGGTACATTCACCCTTTGAGAATGTGATAAATCTTTGCATCCTCCTCCCAGAAACATACTCACATGTATGAGATTTTGCCAAAAAAACCTTAGGGGATTCAAGGACTTCATGTGTCCCACCCACAGACCTTGCACTCCTGCCTTAAAATTTCGAGAACTTTTTTGCTTAAGTTTTATTGCTTTTCACATTCTTCTTCCTGGCAGACTTCCCTGGAGTCAAAACACGTTTTTTTAGAGTAAGAATGGATCCAAAATTTAAAATGTGCTTTTCTGTGGCCTGATATGTCTGTGTTTAATTCAACAAGCAGGCAAGTTTAGTAAAAAATAAATAAATAAATAAATAAATAAAATAAAAACGTGGTCCTTCGAGTAAATGCTGGGCTTTGCTCTTTGTTCCAACAACTCACACTGGGTGACACTGGGAAAGTCACTCAGCTTTTAGAGTTTCAACAGCTTCATGAATAAAATGGAACTTTACTAGTCACTTGACAACCTCTTCTGATTTTTGTTAGGTCACAATTCTTTTATGACAAAACTATTTTCCATTGATAAAGAGGACCATGTGAATATGACAGGTTGGTGATCAGCTACAATGTGACAAACTCTGGAGATAAGATAAGAGGGGGTACGTAGCCCTTCCTTCCCCAAAGGATCTGCTGTGGAGTAAGGAGATAGACTAAGAAATCAACCCACTGCAATGAAGTGTGCCCATAAAGCTTTATGAGATCCCTTATAAGGATCCATCCCTTCTGAGGAGATCAGGTAGGGCTTCCTGAGGCAGAGAAATATCTGAACTTCATCTCCAAGGTGGTAAGAGTAGCTTGCTGGGAAAATGAAGGATAGGATATTTCAGTCAAGGGAATCCCCAGGTTCTGAGAAACAAACAGCGTTTTGGAGGGGAGAGGGTAGGGGGATGGGTGATCCCAGTGATGGGTATTATGGAGGGCATGTATTGCATGGAGCACTGGGTATGGTACATAATGAATCTTGGAAGACGGAAAAAAAAATAAATTAACATGTTAAAAAAAGAAAAAGGAGTCCCCAAGTTCAAAATTAAAGTGGAGAGATGTGACAATAATTGCTGAGTCTCTCATGTTACATAAGCCCAAGTACATACCATGTGACTGAGAGTCCTGAATTAAAACACAAATATTTAGAGGGCATCTCATGGCCCAGGGAATAGGGCTAAAAAGGGAGAGATTTTTGAAAAGTCTCTTCCCAAGCCTACAGAAAGGCAGAAGTTGGTGGTTGGGAAAATTTCTCTTCTCTGTCTCCACATATTCACAGACTAATGCCACCAGTTCCTGTGGGGAGATGCTACAAAAACCCACACTCCTCTCATGTTTTAGATTATTTTCCTTCTTTTGGGTTCATTTCCCCAATTTCATATTAAGGAAGTGCTTACTTCTTTGGGATCTTTGGGACCTTGTTCCTAAGTGGGAGACCCAGAATGGACATTAAGAGAGATGATTGACTTCTCAGGGCAAAGGAAGCTGGGTCAGGTTTCAGTTTGAAGAGCATCATCTAACATGCGTGCATGAGTGTGAATGTACAAAAACATGTGGGATTTGGAAAACCCAAGGCAGCCCCTGCTGAGCGCATTTCCCATGAAGTTTTAAGCCTGTGTGTGTTTTAAAAGAAATGCAATCTGTACATTTCTGATGTACTTATGTTTAATATACCCAAGTGATCCATAATAGCTTCTGCCATCCAAGTTCTTAGAGCCTGGGTTTCACTCAAGTTTTCCCCTTAGAAACGAGAAACAAGAGTAGAATGAGCATGTAGCTGGCAGACAAAACTTCATTTTTTTGTATGATACAAGGACAAAAAAGTCTCCTAAAGTAAACCCTGCTTTTGAAGTCCTCATCTGCCCTTTCTGTGTGGCATCCACACTCACCTTATTCTCGAAGCGGTGACCTCACACCTGCAATTGTCTGAGTCCTGGTTCATGCTGTTTTACCCCCCCCCCATCATTATCTACAGTGCCGCTTTCTGCTTTTCTAATATCCTGGTTTGAGGGATGAATGATACAGTTGCCCTGTATAGGACAAAGTTGTGATGTGCCATTTATTCTCTCTGTCCTTTTGCTTTGTTAGAGTTCAGACAGAACCGCAATGCAAGCCACACATGTGATTTAAAATTTTCCAGTAATCACATTAGAAAAGGTAACAATGTGCAAGACCAATATAAATATTGTATTTTGTTTAACCTAATCTAACCAAAATATTAGTATTTCAAAATGTAATTAGTATGATAATATTAATGAGAAATGTGACATTCAAAACTTAGTTATACCATATCACAAACTAGACCAATTATACTTCAAGTGCTCAATAGCCACATGTGGCATTGTCTACGCACTAGACCACACAGTTACACACTGGGAGCAGACAGTCACAGAATTCCTTCCAAGTGATAGCAGATGACTCTGCCTATAAAACTTAATATAGGAACGTGCTACAGTTCTGTTGAAGTCTCAAGGCAATAATTGAGATTTATTGTCACCTTCATCCATAAGCCATTCTAATTTTCCTGGGAAAATTTAATTCAGTTCAATTAATGGACTCTCAGTCTTTGAACTAACTTAAAGTAAATGAGAGAAGACAACTTTCTATTGAAGGAAGGAAGGAAGGAAGAAGGGAAGGGAGAGAAGGGAGGGAGGGGAACTGGAAGGGGGAAGGGAAGGGGTAGAGGAAGGAGACACTAATTAGTCATCCACCTGGCTTTCTACAACAGCACAATCTATAGCCATCAAATCTGTTGTACTCTGTCCTGTGAGCCAAGGCATTTGATTGCCACCCTGACTTTTATGCACATATGGCAATGATGTCTACCTTGATTCATTGGTTCAGTGTCACCACCTGGCCTTTGCTATTCCAGAAACCCATCATTTTTATTTGATACTGGAGAATGTCTACCATTGTCAACAATGGCCTGCAAAGGACAGACACTATTAAACTTTTCAAAGATCTCTCCCTTCTTAAAAACATGTCTTAGTAAGGAAATGTCCTTAATTGTACATTTGAAATGTAGTCACACACTAAGGTCTCCTAAATGTTACATGTATTTAAAATACTAAGTATGTATAGACTTCTTAGCACACACATAAAAAAGTATTAATTGGGAAACTCAATTTTCCTCAAAACTTCTATAATTTTAAACTGAGACATTCTCAATCTGATACCTGGTGTACAATGGGAGCTTCGTAACTGAGAAGGGCCTGTCTCAAGGCCCTTGTGCTCCACACAATGCCACTCCCTGATCTACATACCTAAGTCATCAGGTTAATCTTACAATTGCATTTCGCATTTATTAAGATAATAAAATGCATTTTCCCACTAACTCTGTTGACCTTTGAACTTGATAGGCACCTGCATTCTTTTCATGTGCAGCCTACATCTTGCTGAAATAAGATGACTAAATTTTGGCTCTCCTTCATGGTCATACCTATTTACTTAAAATATCAAAGGCCATTCACTGACATCTACCACTGGAAATGACAGACTTTCTCCACAAACACCGTATTTGATTAGTGGTGAAGCCAATTCTCATTTAGTGTCACTTCCCCATCGAAGCAGTTTCTTCCATAGTTATATTCTTAATACGCATGTGCACACACACACAACTACTGATTCATGCATGCTTTGCCAATTCTTACATTCTTAAAGTATGCAATTTATATCAATTTTTCCTCCTTCTTCTCTTCCTCTATTCTTTCTTTTCTTCCTTCTTAGTATATACCACTGAGACTGACATATAATAAATACCCAGTAAGTACTACTTGGCCAACTGATGTACTGGACAAATTAGGATAAGAAGTAAGATCTTTTTTTAACCCCTTGAGAAAAGTCATATCCAAACATTTAAATGCCAAAGAGCAGCTTTATAACTCTATTTGTCACTCCTGTCTCCATTCAGCAGCCTCATACTATTTATAATCTGGAAAACTCTAACATAAAGCTGATTCTGTTACATGGTTAATGGAATAAAAATTACAGTGACTGTGAAATCTTTAACTTAGAACCCCCAGATTTGAGGATAATTAGAATCACAGCCTGAATGTGGCAGGAATAACTCTTTGAATTTAATTTACTATTGTGAGCAATGTAAGGGCTGATTACCTCCCTCCAGCATTTTGCACTTTGATATAATTTCCATTTTGTGAGTTACATTTACTTAAATGTCCATATTTTGCAATTCAAAATGCAAATTAACTTTGTGTGTGTGTGTGTGTTTGTGTGTGTGTGTTTTCCTAATGAAAGCAACATTCAACAGAATTGTAAATGTTCTCTTGTTTTGTGTCTGTCAAACACTTTGGACTTGAGTTTTATTTGAAACATGTGTGTCAGCATCAGCAAACCCAGAATGCCCCTAGACTAAGAGACTTAATTATCAAATGGTCTCTATCATAACATTGGTTTTACTCTTAGACTCCTTCCTCCTATTTAACCCAAGAAGATAGTGTGGCATAATCAAAAGAACATGGGGTCCAGAGAACATTTGATTTGAACCCTGTTGTCTGTGGTACATTGGATAAAATGTTTTAATCTCTTAGTCTCTCCAAAATAATAATAACAGTAATAATAATAATAATAAAACATTAAATGCTTACCGTGTGCCAGATACTATTCTAAATACTTTCCAAATATCTCACTTAAAAAATCTCATCTCCCCATTCTAAAAATAAGGAAACATGAGACTTAAAAAGGTCAAATGACATGTTCAGAATTACAAATAGTAGAAAGTAAAATCTTGATCCCAATTCATTCAACAGAATTCCAGTTGCACTGTTCTTCACCCCTACTCACTGGATGCTGCAAACTGGAAGTAGCACCATTATCAGGACACAGACTGGAAAAGCAGATGCAAGAACCATACACTTGACTCAAGTCCAGTGTTGTCAGTGGATCATTATGATCCAAACTTGTCCTCTTTCTGACCTAAGAGAGAATGACTCAAAACCAGAACATCAGCCCCTTTTCATGGCCCAAACTCATACAACCCTTCAAATGCTGAACCAGCCACTTGGAATGATCTGCTTGCCAGAATTACTTTTGGAAACCTGGCAGGCTCTGGGTCCCAACAGCCCTCTATGTCCAAGTCCTGGAGCTCCTAATGGCATCTGGTCAACTCCATGTGAGGTTCAAAGAATCAGGGAGTGATACAAACAGCATTGCAACCAGACAGCATGACTGGACCTAGAGGCAAGGGCTCCAAAAGTTCAACAATCCCAATACTCAGGACAGGACAGAGGCTGTTTATGCCTGGGATTAGGGGCAATACATTTATCAGTCAGATGTCTAACCATGTTGAAGAGGTTGCTCTGAGAATAGGGTTAAGGAAATTATCAACAGCATTCATGTTCCTAGAGGCCATATTGTCCCCATGCCCTTATACATTATGTGAAACACCTTTGGATCCTTCCACTAAGCTCACCTATTTTTGCTTAAGCAAATTTAAGACTTTTATCTTAAAAAGGGTATTGAAGAATGCACCAATGAAAAATTTCATGCTATTGATTTGTCCTGGGTATGGCTTTGATAAAAATTTCAGACTGTAAGATCATGAGTTAGGGCAGAGAGAACAGGTTCCTATCTGCCACTATATGTGTGTATGTGTGTATGTATATATATATACATACACACATATACATATATACACATACAAATGTGTGTATATTACATATGTATATATATAAAGATATATAATAATAAGTACATATATAAATATATAAACACATAAAAATTATGTTTATATATTTTATATATCTATGTGTTTATATATTTATATATAAACTATATATGAATATATAAAAATAAATATATATATAAATACAAATTAAAAAATATATATTTCGTATTGTTTTATGTTAGTCACCATAAAATACAGCATTAGTTTTTGATGCAGTTTTCCAAGATTCATGGTTTATGTACTATGCCCAGTGCTCAATCCAGTTTGTGCCCTCCTTAATACCTACCACCAGGCTCTTCCATGGTCCCATCCCCCTTCCCTCTAAAACCCTCAGATTGTTTCTCAGAGTTTACAGGTTCAAGGTTCATATCCCCCTCTGATTTGCCCCATTCACTTTTCCTTTCCTTCTCCTAATGTTCTCGATGTTATTCTTTATGTTCCACAAGTAAGTGAAACCATATGATAATTGACTCTCTATCTGCCACCTTTTAAATGCATGACTATTAGTAAGTTATTCCACTTGTTTTTGCTCAGTTTACTCATTCTGTTTAAAATTGCAAACACACACTCCCATTTTTCTTCCTCATTTTATTTTCCCCCTAGTACTTTTCATTTTTAATATACTAAATAATTTACTTATTAATTTTGTTAATTTTCTTCTCTAATTAGATGCAAGCTTCATACAGATGCTGCTGGACCTCCCTGGTCCAGAATTAAATTCAATACATAAAAAATCGAAACATATTTGTGGCAGTTGTTATTGAATGTATTGTGTGAGTTGATTAGACCATATCAGTGGTTACCCTCTTGAGATCCTATGAACCCTACAAGTTCATAAAGTCTGTATTAGAAAAGCCTTCGCCTAATTTGAATATTACTAAAAGCATAATGTAAATAATACATTTCAGCCATCATGACATTTCTCTGGCTAACACATCTACCATCTCATTAAAAAGAGAATTGAATGTTGCTTAAAATGGCTATTTATTATTGCTTTTCACTATTTTCATGAATTATCTATGTCTCTTGTTTAGCAGAAATGATAATGCCATTGGTATGACCAAGTGCAACATTTTGAATGAGCAAAACAAGGAAGGCAATGGAATAAAAAAGCTGTAAAATAATTCTTTGGGGTTTGACATTTCTCAAGTTAATTAATATTTTCAAACCGTATTCTACTACCTTAAAAAACAGTAATAATATAAGACAGCACGTAAGTAGCCTAATGTGTGTTCAGTGTTAGATCCTTCCTCCCTTACACGGTACAAAGTTCTTCTCCAGCCCTGGAATCAAAGACTCTATGTTGCCCCAGATACACAAATGTGAGGTAATGTCTAAGTACAGCTTTATTTATTTATGCTTTATTTTCAAAACAATAGTTCCTCAAATAAAGTCTTTATCAAAAACTATTAGAACTGATAAATTAATTCAAGGTCACAGGATATAAAACTAACAATTTATACACTAATAATAAAGTATCCAAAAGAGAAATTAAGAAAACAATTCCCCTCAAAAAATTAAAAACAGGAATAGCATGTAATCCAATAAATTCATTATTGGGTTTTTACCCAGGGAGAATGGAAAACACTAACTCAAAAAAGATATATGCCCATTATGCTTTTGCAGCATTATTTACAATAGCCAAGACATGGAAGCAACCTAAGGGAAAAAAAAAAAAAAAAAGGATAAGGAAAATGTTACACACACACACACACACAGAGAAATATTTACACAGCCCAAGAAAGGATGAGGCCATGCCATTTGAGACACCATGAATGGACCTAGAGGGTGTTATGCTAAGTGAAATAAGTCAGAATAAAAAGACAAATGTCATATGATTCCACTCATAAATGGAATCTAAAAATGAAAAAAACAAACAAAAAGCAAAATCAGAACTAAAAATACAGGGAATAAATTGATGGTTGTCGGAGGAGAAGAGGGTGGGAGGTTGGGCAAAAATGGCTGAAAGGAGGAAGGCAATACAGGTCTCCAGTTATGGAATGAGTAAATTCTGGGAATAAAAAGTAGAGCAATGGAATGCATTCAATGATATTGTAATAATAATGTAATGGAACAAATGTTAGCTATATTTGTGGTAAACATAACATGATGTATAAACTTGTGAAATCACTAATTGTACAATTGAAACCAATGTAACACTGCGTGTCAACTATACTCAAATTTAGAAGAAGAAGGAGGAGGAAGGAGGAGGAGGAGGAGGAGGAAGGGGAATTATTGAGTGTTCAGATAACTGAGTTTGATACACCAGAAAAACTTCCAACTTATCAAAGATTTTTTTTTGGGGGGGGGTGCCTGGGTGGCTCAGTGGGTTAAGCCTCTGCCTTCAGCTCAGGTCATGATCTCAGGGCCCCGGGATCAAGCCCCACATCGGGCTCTCTGCTCAGCAGGAAGCCTGCTTCCCTTCCTCTCTCTGCCTGCCTCTCTGCCTATTTGTGATCTGTCTGTCATATAAATAAATAAAATCTCTCAAAAAAAAAAAAAAGATATTACATGCTCATGGGTGTGCCTGGGTGGTGCAGTCAGCTAAGCATCAGATTCTTGGTTTTGGTTCAGGTTGTGATTTCAGGATCCTGAGATGGAGCTCCACATTGAGCTCTGCACTCAGCACAGAGTCTGATTCAGACACTCCTTCTGCCCCTCCACATGACTTTTCTCTCTCTCTAAAATAAGTAAATGAATCCTTTAAAAACAAAGATATCACATGCTCATGGATTGGGAGAGCCAATACTGTTATGATGTCCATACTATACAAAGCAATATATAAATGTAATATAATTCTTATCAAAATACCAATAGCATTTTTCACAAAGTTTCTACAGACCCAAAAAACATCCTGAATAGCCAAAGCAATCGTGGGAACCAGGACATAGAGGGGCACCTGGTTGGCTCAGTGGGTTAAGCCTCTGCCTTTGGCTCAGGTCATGATCTCAGGGTCCTGGGATTGAGTCCCACATTGGGCTCTCTGCTCAGTGGGGAGCCTGCTTCCCCCTCTCTCTGTCTGCTGCTCTGCCTACGTGTGTTCTATCTCTCTGTCAAATAAATAAATAAAATCTTTAAAAAAAAAAAAGGACAAAACTGGAGGTATCACAGTCCTAGACTTCAAAATATACTACAAAGCCTTAGCAATCAAAACGTTACAGTAGTTGTACAGAAATAGACAAGTAGATCAATGAAACCAAACAGAAAGCCTAGAAATAAACTCACATTTTTATGGTCAATTAATCTACAACAAAGGAACTGAGAATATAAAATGAAAAAGTCTCTTCAACAAATGGTATTGGTACAACTGGGACAGCTACGTACAAAAGAATGAAATTAGACCACTTTCTTACACCATAGACAAAAGTAAATTAAAAATGGATTAAAGACCTAAATGTGAGACATGAAAATATAAAATTCCTAGGAAAAAACATTAGCAGCAATTCTTTGGCATCAGCCATAGAAAAAATTTTCTAGCCATGTCTCCTCTGGCAACGGAAACAGAAGCAAAATTGAACTATTGGGACTACACCAAAATTAAAAGCTTTTACATAATGAAGGACACCAACAGCAAAATGAAAAGGGAATCTACTTAATGGGAGAAGATACTTGCAAGTGATATATTCAATTAGAGGGTTAATATCCAAAATATATAAATAACTCATATGACTCCACACCAAAATAAAACAAATAATCCAAATAAAAATGCGAAGAGGATATGAATTGACATTCAAAGAAGAGATACAGAAGGCCAGCAAACATGAAAAGATACTTAACATCACTAATCATTAGGGAAATGCAAATCAAAACAACAATGAGATATCACCTCACACATATCAGAATGACTAAAAAAAAAAAAAAAAAAGAAATAATGAGTGTTGGTGAGGATATGGAGAAAAAGAACCCTTGTGCACTGTTAGTGGGAATGTAAACTGGTGCAGCCATTGTGGAAAATATCATGGAGTTTAATCAAAAAATTAAAAATTAAAAAAATTAAAATAAAAAAATTAAAAATAAATAAAAATAGAATTACCAAATTATCCAGTTACTGCACCACTGGATATCACCCAAGGAAAATGAAAACACTAATTTTAAAAGATATATGCACATTTATGTTTATTGCAGCATTATTTACAATAGGCAAGACATGGAAACAACCCAAGTGCCCCAGTGCCCATCATTAGATTAACAGATATAGATATATTTAGAGATAGAGATATATAAGTAGATAGATAGATAATGAAATATTACTCAGCCATAAAAAGGTATGAAATCTTATTTGCAACAATATAGATGGATCTAGAGGGTACCACACTAAGTCAAATAAGTCAATCAAGGAAAGACAAATACCAAATGATTTCACGCATATGTGAAATTTAAGAAACAAAACAAATTAACAAAAAAATAAAGAGAGAGAGAACTGAAAAAACAGACTTAACTATAAAGAACAAATTGGTAGTTACCAAAGGGAAGTTGGGGGGATGGATGAAATAGGCAAAGAGAATTCAGAGTATTCTTATTGTACTGAACACTAAGTAATGCATAAAGTTGTTGATCATCATACTGTACACCTGAAACTAATATAACTATATATGTTAATTATACCTGACTAAAAATAAAAAGTTTCAATATGATGTAAGATTCTGTGAATCTCTACTAAACTAGTAGGCCTTAACCCTTACAACTTCTCTGCAAAATAGGCTGAGGAGATGGGAGCTCATAAAAGTCCCATGAAGTTCAATAACAAGCAGCATAGATGAGAAGAAAGCTTACTTCTCTGATTCTCAGAAAAATGAGTCAATGAAGGATGTTCATTTGACATTTTATATATCTGACTACAAAAGAAAGAGCAGATACAGGTGGAGGAATGGTATATGGTATTAAAAGAGACAGAAAAAAAGACATTGGAAGAAAGAGTGGCAAGACAGGTGTGTAACCAAGACTAATTTTTGCCTGTGCTGAGGATCCAGTTAGCATCTGAAGAGTACAAGAAAAACACATATCACTTTTTTTTCCCCAATGGTTGCTCAATGACACCTTGGGAGAGATCAAAAAAGCCAAATTTGAAATGTATATCTTTTAAATTTCTCCACATTTCCCAAGATCTTTGAAGGCAGGGATCTTTTCATGGTGCCCTCTATCTAGAATCTCTGAGGCTATGCACTGGCTCTTAAACATAATAATAATAATTATCATTTAGGAGCACTTATTGTATGCCCCGATGTTATCCTGAAGCTTTGCATGTATTACTTGCTTAATTTTATCCTTACAAAATCCCACAATTGTGTAGATATTGTTAGTCATATTTTTAGGATGAAGAAACTGACTCAGGAAGATTAAGAAGTATTATTAATCAAAGTTAGGCCAGAATATTTAAAATTAGCAAAACACATCTAAATTTCAGTTGCTCAAAGTAACAAAAGTTTATTTTTCACACAAAATCCTTCTAATCTGAGTTCAGGAGAGATCCTTTAAGAATGATTTTCCTTCATCTGTTGAATTGGTACTCCAAGTTGATTACCCACCCTTTTAAATCTGTCATCTTTTTTTTTTTTAAAGATTTATTTATTTATTTGACAGACAGAGATCACAAGTAGGCAGAGAGGCAGACAGAGAGAGAGGAGGAAGCAGGCTCCCCGCTGAGCAGAGAGCCCGATGCAGGGCTCGATCCCAGGACCCTGGGATCATGACCTGAGCCGAAAGCAGAGGCTTTAACCCACTGAGCCACCCAGGCGCCCCTTAAATCTGTCATCTTAATGTGAGTCCTAGATAACTACTGTTGCAGAAGAGAAGAAGGAAAGTAAAGAACTTCTATTGACTAATGCTTCAGCCCAGAAGTGGATGGTCACCATCACTTCCACTCACAGATCATGGGCAAGAACAAGTTCTCACTCAACTGAGGTATTCACAAGGAGAGAAGAGATAGACATTGCCAAGCCTTGACACAGACTTAGCCAGGTCACACAAGAAGATAGAGTAGCAAAGACCCCCTCCTAAGTCTTTTGATTACAAATTTCTATCATATATATATATATATTTTGAGATATTTAAGTATCTTTATATAAAGATAAATATCTTTATATAGTATCTTTATATATCTTTATATAAAGATACTCAAATATTGACAAAATTTTAGGAACTGTGAATGCCTAGAAGAGATTTAGAACAAGTGAGAAGATTCTTCTCACCTTAAATTATATTCTGGTCTCAGCCAAATACGTGGGAAACCCCAGGTGCTTTTGTAAGAACTGAAAGAAGTCTAGCCCTCCTCTCTAGCAGTGTTATCATGATCAGCTGAACATACCACTCTGAATTAAAAATCTAACAGTTAAACATTGTTATTGCTACTGTTGTTATAGCCAGCATTTGTTGAACAATTGCTCCATATCTCACAATCTTCTAAGTTCCTTACATATGTTCATTCATTTCATCCATATAAGAGCTCAGTGAATAAAGTTCTACAATTAGTTGCATTGTCATGTAAGAAAAATAATGTAAAATGGAGTCAAATAATCTCAGTACAAATTATGGGCTCTCTATGCAAATGCAATTGCAGAAACTTTCCCCACCTTTGCCTTATTTTTCTAATGCTCTTCCTAGGCATCTTATGTATACAACTTCTAAAAATACCCACATCTATAACCATCTCCAAGCAGAAATTAAACATGGACAAGTCAGCACACCAAGTCTCAATAAATCAAAAAAGCAACTGATCACATCCAGAGAGGCAAGTGCCAAAATTTAAATCTTTGGTGAGATACTGGATGCTCAGGTTACATAAACCAGTTCCCAAGATGACTCAATGAAAGAGAGAACACTGGGAACAAAAAGGACAAGCATGGGTGGGACCTTGTTGGACCAGTGTAGTGGAAGATCTCAGTGCTTGCAGAGGATTAGAAGCTCTTTGCTATAATCTCAGAAACCTCCTCCTCCTCACCTATTATTAACAGAGCTTAAGGCTCACTAGTAACTCTGCTACAGCCTGTCTTTCTTTAGCACCCTCCTTCTCTAACCAGTTTTCATAGAGAGAAAGACAGCAAAATAAAATCATTTTACAAACAAATTCTCTAAATATAGCAACTTTCAGATAAAACCTGAGAAGTGATCATGTACTTTCTGAAGCTAGATCAATGGATCAGGAACTCTAAGAATGTATCAGAAGAGATTCAGTGTCCTTTCAGGGCTAGCCATATCCATGGTAGAAAGAATGGTGGACTTAGAGCAGATTTTCAGTTTGCTACCAATAGCCCCTCATAAGCAAATCAGTGAATCTCTGTGAGATTCATTCCCATGTTTCTTTTTTTTTTTTTTAAGATTCTAATTTTGTTTATTTATTTGACAGAGAAAGACCACAAGTAGGCAGAGAAGCAGGCAGAAAGAAGGCAAGCAGGGTCGCTGCTGAGCAGACATCCAGATGCAGGGCTCGATCCCAGGACGCTGGGATCATGACCTGAGTCAAGGGCAGGGGGTTAAGCCACTGAGCCACCCAGGTGCTCCATCATTCCCTTGTTTCTTAATGGTGAAACCTGCTTCTCTCACCTCCTAGAGTAAGAATGAAGAGCAATCAACAGTGCCTGTAGGAAACAGAGTTCTCCTAATTTTCCAGATTCATCCTCTTACCTCAGGAATTCTGCAAATACATCTCCATCTTTCCTGAAGGTCCTGCCCACCCAACTCTATTTCCATGGCTAGCATTATAATAATATGTAATCCTGTATAATAGTACCCTGTTAACATGCCTGTCTCCCAGCTTTACTGTGAACTCCATGAGGGCAAGGATAGTGCCTTGTCATTGCATCACTGCATTCTCAACATATGTAAGAGGTATATTGAAGAGGAACACTTAGGAACACATAGTTCTGATTCCAGAACTATGACAAACAAGACATTTTAACACTAAAAATATTTAAAATGCTGTATATGATATAGAAAAACTATTTTATAATGCACTTATGAGTTGACAAGGAAAGAGTACATGAAAGTCAAAACAAAATTGTGGAAGGCAACTCCAGAATGTCAAGCAGAGCACTGAAGTCACCTCTCATTCAGAGATTTTTGCTGAACCACAGTGGCCTTGGACCCTTGTTAGTAAGAAGACAAGCCTCAAGACCCACCCAAAGTAGGGAGTCTTGTAGGAGATTTCCCACATGTATAAAGTTAATTTAAGGGTGAATGCAAAATAATCCCATTCCCAGTCTCACCCCAGTCCCCACACTAGGGAAAAGTGAAAAAGTTCCCTGAAAATTCTTTACCACAAATTGGTCCTTAATCATATTTATAGCCTAAAGTCTCAGTAACTAGGTGGTTTGAAAACCCCTAACTGAAAACCTGGTCAAAAGTATTCCTAGAGTGGCAGAACAAATCTTGTCTGGAGGAATCCAACTCCAAATCATGCCTGAAATAATTCTTCAGATCTGAAATAAGAAATCAGAGCTTACTCTTTTTTTTTTTCTATTAACATATAATGTATTACTTGTTTCAGGGGTCTGTGAATCATCAGTCTTATACAATTTACAGCACTCATATTACCACATACCCTCCCAATGTCCATAACCCAGCCACCTAATCCACACCCACCCCCAGCAACCCTCAGTTTGTTTCCTAAAATTAAGAGTCTCTTACGGTTTGTCCCCCTTCTGAGTCCCATCTTGTTTAATTTTCCCTCCCTTCCCCCTATAACCCCTCACTCTGCCTCTCAAATTCCTCATCTTAGTGAAATTGTATGATAATTGTCTTTCTCTGATTGACTTATTTCACTTAGCATAATACACTCTAGTTCCATCCACATTGTTGCAATTGGCAAGATTTCAGATTTTTTGATGGCTGCATAGTATTCCATTGTGTATATATACCACCTCTTCTTTATCCATTTATATTTTGATGGACATCTAGGTTCTTTCCATAGTTTGGCTATTGTGGACATTGCTGCTATGAACATTTGGCTGCACGTACCCCTTTGGATCACTACATTTGTATCTTTATGGTAAATACCCAGGATTTCAATTGCTGGGTCATAGAGTAGATCTATTTTCAACTTTTTGAGGACTTCCATACTGTTTTCCAGAGAGGCTGCACCAGCTTGCATTCCCACCAGCAAAGTGGGAGGGTTCCCCTTTCTCTGCATCCTCACCAACACCTGTCATTTCCCGACTGGTTAATTTTAGCCACTTTGACTGGTGTGAGGTGGTATCACACTGCAGTTTTGATTTGTATTTCCCTGATGCCGAGTGATGTTGAGCACTTTTTCATGTGTCTGTTGACCATTTGGATGTCTTCTTTGCTGAAATATCTGTTCATGTCTTCTGCCCATTTCTTGACTAGATTATTTGTTCATTGAGTGTTGAGTTTGATAAGTTCTTTATAGATTTTGGATACTAACCCTTTATCTGATGATATTCCTGGGAGAATTCTACCAAACATTTAAAGAAGAATTAATACCTATTCTCCTGAAACTGTTCCAAAAAATATAAATGGGGGCACCTGGGTGGCTCAGTGGGTTAAGCTGCTGCCTTCGGTTCAGGTCATGATCTCAGGGTCCTGGGATCAAGCCCCACATCGAGCTCTCTGCTCAGCAGGGAGCCTGCTTCCTCCTCTCTCTCTCTCTCTGCCTGCCTCTCTACCTACTTGTGATCTCTGTCTGTCAAATAAATAAATAAATAAAATCTTAAAAAAAAAAATATATATATATATAAGAAAAACTTCCAAACTCATTTTTATAAGGCCAGCATTACCTGGATCCCAAAACCCAGACAAAGACCCTATCAAAAAGGAGAATTACAGAGCAATATCCCTCATGATCATGGATGCAAAAATTCTAACCAAAATACTAGCCACTAGGATCCAACAGTAAATTAAAGGATTATTTACCACAACCAAGTGGGATTTATTACTGGGCTGCAAGATTGGTTCAACATCCACAAATCAATCAGTGTGATACAATACATTAATAAAAGAAAGAACAAGAACCATATGATACTCTCAATAAATGCTGAAAAGCATTTAACCAAGTGTAGCATCCTTTCTTGATCAAAACTCTTTACAATGTAGGGATAGAGGGTACATACCTCAATATCATAAAAGCCATCTATGAAAAATGTACAGCAAATATCATTCTCAATGGGGAAAAACTGAGAGAATTTCCCCTAAGGTCAGGAGCACAGCAGGGCTGTCCACTATCACCACTGTTATTCAACATAGTACTAGGAGTCCTAGCCTCAGCAATCAGACAAGAAAAAGAAATAAAATACATCTGAATGGCAAAGAAGAAGTCAAACTCCCATTCTTTGCAGATGATATGATCCTTTATGTGGAAAACCCAAAAGACTCCACTCCACAAATTCTAGAATTTATACAGGAATTCAGTAAAGTGTCAGGATATAAAAATCAATGCACAGAAATGACTTGCATTTCTATACATTATCAATGAGACAGAAGAAAGAGAAATTAAGGAGTAGATTCCATTTACAATTGCACCCAAAACCATAATATAACTAGGGATAAACCTAACCAAAGTGGCAAAGAATCTATACTCAGAAAACTATAAAGTACTCATGAAAGCAATTGAGGAAGACACAAAGAAATGGAAAAATGTTCCATGTTCATGGATTGGAAGAATAAATATTGTGAAAATGTCTATACTACTATAGCAATCTACACATTTAATGCAATCCCTATCAAAATACCATCAACTTTTTTTTTCAAAGAAATGGAACAAATAATCCTAAAATTCATATGGAACCAGAAAAGAACCAGAACACCCAGAGGAATGTTGAAAAAGAAAACCAAAGTTGGCAGCATCACAATTCGAGACTTCAAGCTCTATTACAGAACTGTAGTCATCAGGATAGTATGGTAATGGCACAAAAACAGACACATAAATCAATGGAACAGAATAGAGATCCCAGAAATGGACTCTCAACTCTATGGTCAGCTAATCGTCGACAAGGCAGAAAAGAATGTACAATGGAAAAAAGACAGTCTCTTCAACAAATGGTGCTGGGAAAATTAGACACCCACATTCAGAAGAATGAAACTGGACTATTTCCTTACACCACACACAAAAATAGACTCAAAAGGAATGAAAGACTTCAATGTGAGACAGGAATACATCAAAATCCTTGAGGAGAACAAGGCAGCAACCTCTTCGACCTCAGGTGCAGCAACTTCTTCCTAGAAACATTGCCAAAGGCAAGGGGAAAAAATGAATTATTGGGAATTCATCAAGATAAAAAGCTTTTGCACAGCAAAAGAAACAGTCAACAAAACCAAAAGAGAACTGACAGAATGAGAAAAGATATTTGTAAATGACATATCAGAACTTACTATTATCTCTTTCAATCAACATTTGTTAGAAATCCTGGTGCAAAAGAAAGTTCAGAAAAAGAAACAGGTTGTATGAGTTTATAAAAACATAAATAACAAAATTCTTATTCACAAATGATATGATTAACTACAAAGAAAAACTCAAATTGACAGATTATTTAACTCCATTAACTCAAGAGATATCAGGGATTCTTGATACAGATTAATAATGAAAAATGAATAGAAAGAAAATATATTTTGAAAAGGAAACAATTTAGGGGCACCTGGGCCTTAGTTGGTTTTAGTGTCTGTCTTCAGCTCAGCTCATGATCCCAGGGTCCTGGGATCAAGTCCCATATTGGGCTCCCTGCTCAGTGGGGAGTCTGCTTCTCCTTCTCCCTCTGCCCCTCCCCCTCACTCATGTGCGCTCTCTTTCAAAATAAAAAAAAAAATCTTTTAAAAAATAACAAAGAATGCAATTTATAATGAAATAAATTATCAAGTACATAGATATAACAGAGGGAGGAAGAAGCTTTATGGAAAATCTTATAAAATTTTATTGAAGAACATTAAAGAACAAAATTAAAGAAGTGCTACATCATGTTCATGGATAGTAAGACTCAATATTTATATCATTTCTTTCTAATTGATCTATAAATCTATAAAGACAATGTAATCTAAGAACATTCTAATGGGTTATTTTTCCAGAAACATGGTAAATTGACTAAACTATTTTATATGGAAGAGCAAGGTC
This sequence comes from Mustela putorius furo, assembly GCF_011764305.1. Taxonomy (NCBI): domain Eukaryota; kingdom Metazoa; phylum Chordata; class Mammalia; order Carnivora; family Mustelidae; genus Mustela; species Mustela putorius. The sequence continues at coordinate 21,167,917 of NW_025421273.1, forward strand.
CAAGGAACTATCCTGAGGAAAAGAAATGGTGAGCTTTGTCTTTCAGAATACCAAACAGCAATAATAGCTAATAATAATTAAAGTGGCTAGTGATGTTATGAGCATAGACAAATAAGTACATGAGAAGAAAAAAAATCCCAGAAACAGGTCCCCACATCTACAGAAACTTAATTTATGACAGGATTAGCATGACATGTCAGTGGTACAAGATGAACTGGTCAATAAATGATCATGGAATAATCATTTATAGACAAAAATGACATTTGACTACTATTTCACACTATATAACTTTTAAGTAAAAATTTAAACATTAAAAGTAAAACTAAAAAACTTTCAGAACACAATATAGGAGAACCTCAGAATATCTTTATGATTTCTGGATAGGGCAGGAGTTTTTTTTTCTCATTTTTCCACTTTTTTTTTTAATTTAAATTCAGCTAATGAACATAAAACATATTATTAGTTTTTGATGTTCAACGATGTTCAATGATTCATTAGTTGCATATAACACCCACTACTCTTCACATCACATGAAGGCAGGATTTCTAAACAAGAAAGAAAGTACAAGTCATGAGGAGATGATAATTACTTAAAAGTATTAAGAACAGCTGTTTGTCCATAAACATAATAAGAACACTAAAATGACAAACCACAAAGTGAATGAAGATGTGTATGTCATATGTAATGACATTGTCATATGTTATGGTAAAATTATATTCATACAGTAAACAAAACTTATATTAATGAATTAAAGACAACACAACAGGAAAAAATGGGCAAAATCTCTAATAAGTGCTCTACAAAAGCAGAAACTCTAGTGACCAGTAAACACTTTAAATATTCTCAATTATAAACATAATAAAAATATATTCTCAATTCAAAAAAAGTACATTAAAACCATAAGAAGTTTCTACTTTTTGATCCAATAAATTGGCAAAAATTAAAGAATGAGAATATTGAGTACTGGTAAAGATGGGAGATAACTATAACCCTTATATACTGCAAGAAAGAGTGTAAATGGCTATAATTACTTTGTAAAACAATCAATAGTATCATATAGTAATGTCCACATGCTCAAGTCCCATAAACCATGTTTCCCTTCCAAATAACTATCTTTTGGAGAATCCTGTTCATGCATACGAAGTATTTATACAATTGTGTTGATAAAGGCATGATACAATAGTATAAAAAGTTTAAAAGGAAGGAACTAAAATGTCCATTAGGAGTAAAATGGATTAACAAGTTCTGCCATATCCATCCACCAGCATACTCTACATGAACAACACCAACACATCTCAAGAATACAAAGTTCAACAAACAAAAGTCAGTAACAGAGTTTGATGACAATGTTATGTTATTTATATTGATGTCACAATCATGCAAAACTAAATATATATACATACATTATATATAATGTATGTATATATGTGTGTGTATACGTGTGTGTATGTATATATATATATATATTTCTTAAGAAATGCAGACACATCAAGATAAAGAGCTTATGCACAGCAAAGGAACAGTCAACAAAACTAAGAGACAGCCCACGGAATGGGAGAAGATATTTGCAAATGACATTACAGATACAGGGCTGATTTCCAAGATCTATAAAGAACTTCTCAAACTCAACCCTCAAAAAACTAATAACCTGGTCCAAAAATGGACAGAAGATATGAACAGACACTTCTCCAAAGAAGATATACAAATGGCTAACAGACGCATGAAACAATGCTCAACATCACTAGCCATCAGGGAAATACAAATCAAAACCACAATGAGATACCACCTTACACCAGTTAGAATGGCAAAAATTAACAAAACAGGAAACAACCAATGTTGGTGAGGATGTGGAGGAAGGGAAACCCTCTTACAGTGTTCGTGGAAATGCAGGCTGGTACAGCCACTCTGTAAAACAGTATGGAGTTCCCTAAAGATGTTAAGAATAGAGCTACCCTGTGACCCAGCAATTTCACTGCTAGGTATTTACCCCCAAAGATACAGATATAGTGAAAGGAAGGGGCACATGAGCCCCAATGTTCATAGCAGCAAGGTTCACAATAGCAAACTGTGGAAGGAAATGAAATGCCCTTCAACAGACAAACGGGTAGAGAAGTTATGGTCCATATGGAATATTACTCACCCATCAGAAAAGATGAATACCTACCATTTGCATCAACATGGATGGAACTGGAAGAGATTATGTTAAGTGAGTCAAGCAGAGAAAGACAATTATCATGTGGTTTCACTCATATGTGGAACATAAACAAATGCACAGAGGACCATAGGGGAAGGGAGGGAAATCCAGAAGGGGAGAAATCGGAGAGAGATGAACCATTAGAGACTATAGACCCAGAGAAATCTGGGGGTTTCCAAGGGGAGCAGGGAGAGGCAACAGGGTGATAGGTATTGAGGAGGGCATGTGCTGTGATGAGCACTAGTCATTATCTAACTCATGAACCATTGAACACTACATCAAAAACTAATTATGTACTATACTGTGGTTAACTGAACATAAAAAAAAAAAAAGAAATGTAAACACAAGTGGTATAACCATAAAGAAAAGAAAAGGGGACTTAACATAAAATTCAGGATTGCAGTTGCCTCTGTTAAGGAGGACAGGAATGTGATGAGAGGGTGCATATTGTGGTTTTCAAAAATATTAGGTGATGGCATATAGATAATTTTATTGTCATTTTATATAATATATGTATTTATTAAATTAATATTTTAGTCAGTACTTAATATAAAAACATGAGACACATTAAATGTGCAAATGGCTTCATTATATATCATCTTGTATTGGAAATCATTAACTTTTATGAAGTATTATAGCTAAGGATATCAACAACAGATACTTACTAAAGCTTTAGTATGTGCCAGACACTGCTAAATACTTTATACACATTATTGCAATCTTCTCAAACCTTTTTATTTCTATGTCCATTATAGTAGATAAGAAGACTAAAACACAAAAGGTTATTATCCAAAGGTTTCATGGATATTGAAGTGGTCCTGTTGGTTCCCTTGAGCTTACCATGTCTTGGCTTTCAGTATCCCATGCAATATCTAGATGTTCAATACGCATTCAGTTGTCAATGGACCAGCAGTATAGTTCCTACTGCCAGGAAGCTTGAATAGTCTGACTTGACCTGAGATGATCTTTGAAAGCATGACCCCTGCAAGTAGGGACTAATGACTAGTGAAAATCAACAGAAATAATGTCAACCATTGTGAACACACTATAAATAAGTTAAATCATAGGGTGAATCCAAAATAATACAGGAAAGCATGGATTTGTTTTCTAATAGAATTCTTGAAAAAACACCAAAACCTACTGATCCAGGTGAGAATCCAAGTATAGAGCAGTCCTTCTGGGTGATGCTCACTTTCTTTGGGCACCCTCATTTTATTTTCACATCCATCCTGCCATTGGAGCATTTTATTTCTTTTATAGATGAGAAAATTGATGTTCAGGCATATTTTCTACACCACCCATAAGGTGCTCACTTAGCAATGAAGAGATCTGCATTTGAATTCGGGCCCATCTGTCTCCACAGCATCTTTCCTCTACAAGAGCATCTTTCCTCTACAAGAAGGAAACACTACTAAGCCTCTGCTATGTGCCAGTCTCTCCAATGGATACAAAGTGGATGATAGCAGGACATCTCATGTCATTAACTTTGGCATCAAATGATATACGCAGGTTTGACTACAGAATTTACATGAATGGTGATCTTTATAATTCTTATCTGGAAAACCAACCTTGCAAGATAGTCATAGTGATTACAAATATTATTACATAAAAAATGCTTGACCTCTAGTAGATGTTTATATGTGTTCATGCCCTAACTCATTCTGTATTTTTCTGGGTAGGAAATTAGTGCACTGGGCTTAGACTTTCCATCAAGTAGCTGAGAGGCCTTGGACTAGGACTTCCTTTCCTCATCAACACAAGTGTGATAAACCAGATGATATTAGGAACACCCACCCCCAAGAGCCACAGTGGACTACTAAAGTTTCAAACATGAGATGGCAAATATCCTCTATCACATGAGGGAAGAGGGGAGAAAATGAATCTTGATCTATTCTCTTCTGATAAGGCATGAAACCTAACCCTCACCACCCACCTCCCTGGGATCTGGGAAGGATTAATAAGACATAATGCTCAATGCTCTGCCGAGAGCTTTATTGACTTACAGAGGGAAAAAATCCTATTGTTGCCTGCAAACAAGACTGACAATTTGATGAGGTGTGAATATTTTTAGTGTAACAGTATGTAAACACTGCTTTTTATCATCCAAGTCATCACTCTGTGCACACACCCTTATGCATTTTTATGAGGCCATTTCTCCATGGCTGTAAATATTCTTTGCTTGCCCTTTTCCAGGAGCTCGAAGAATGTGCTGACCAGGGGCCCCAGCTGAACCTCTGAGCTGATTCTGAAGGCTCACCACATTCTCTGGGAGAAATGTTAATAGGCATATTCGCATTTCATGCCAATGTATATGCCTTCCCTCTGGCCAATACAAATTGCATCATGCAGGGTTGGGGCAAAAAGAGGTCTCTGCTGGAGAAGGTTGTGCCATCTCAAAATGATAAATACGCATCAGCAACAACATTATGGCCAAGATACAAAAGTGGAAAAAAGGCAGGATGTCTGATTCCAAATTGTGTCAGCCACACTTGCTTAAAAAGTCAGAAAAAGATTAAATCTTCAAACCAATACATTTTCAGTAAACAATCCCACCATTCATTAAGTGCTATCAAGGATTATGTGCTAGATATGATGCCAATTACTACTCTATGAAACTGAATATGACCTAACTCCACCTTTACAGTGATCAAACTTTAGAGAAGGACTTAAACAAACCATGACAACTCAGAGGTAAGTGTATAGTCATAGGTTCTCTTCCATTCCATCCCATCCCTCTGCCCATCTTACCCTATTGGCATCTTCCTCTAGCATATCTTGTCTCATGTTTTCCTCAGAGGGGTAAATCTTGGCAACTCTTTCCCCCACTTGATATTTTGTCCCCAGTTCTCGATCTGTAGCTCGTTAGATTTCAGACTCTAAGTCATGACTTCCTGGGCCTTGTTAATATATGTTGATTGGTCCAGGCAGTGGGTGAATGAAGGGTAGGTCAGCCTTTGACCCAACACTGTATTCCCTTCAGTACCACTGCACAAAACTGTAAGCACAGACCTAATACCACTTAAAGGCAGCATGCATGGAAAGTAAAAATATAAAATTTTACAGTAAAACAGTAAATCTTGCCATGTCCATCCCCAAATCAACCATTTCTCCTCACTGCTAATGAGATCACCCTAATCCCAGCAAAGCACAATTATTTGCAATTTGAATGATGTAATAGGTTCCTAACTGATTTCTCAGATTCTACTCTTTATCATCCTATCCCAAAAATGTATTCTGCCCTAACAACCAGAACAACTGTTAAAAATATAAATTAGAACACATCTGTATTGCATGAACTGACCAAGATTTCTATAACAATTAATGCTCAAAATCTTCACTGTGGTCTTCAAGATCTGGCTCCTGCTGTCCTCTTCTGATCCCTCTCTGACTTCTCTCCTCCTTACTCTCTAGAGCCAAACCACAAGTCCTTCCCTGTTCCTTGAAGATGCTCAGCTTAATATCCAACACTCCATGAAGTGCTCTCTAACAATAAACAGTTATATTTCTTGCATAGCTGTTATCAAGACCTGAATCCATCCTATACCTTTCTTTGGTTTTGTATTTATTATATGTCTTGCCCCACCATGTTTCTAAGCCCCTCAGGAAAAGCATTCTGCTGCCTATATTCTCTGTATCTCTAGCACCTAGGACCTGCCAAAAGGCAGTGTCTCAGTAAATAAATGAATATCTTTATAATGCAAAGGAAAACTATAAGCAAAGTTGAACTGTTAACATTTCTCAGACTATTCACCAACCTGTAGTTCAAAAGACCATCTTCTTCAAACCTTCATGCCAATACCTAACCCTTACCCACAAGGGTTGCTCTGGATATAGAATCTATGCCCTGCCAGTGCCTGATGTTTTCCTCTACTCCCAGGAGCTCTAAAACACACAAGGATCACACAACAGTACATTTTCCAAGGTCTGAATCTTTCCATCTGAAGTTTCAGCAAGATATTCTAAGATGAGTTCTGGCCTTCAATATTTATCATAACATTCCAATCCTTCAAATTCTCTTCTCCTGAGTGAGGTACAGAAATGCCCCATCATTCTTCTTTACCATCAAATGAAAGATTATTAATTAGATCAAGGGAATAAATACACATTGTCTAGAGATAAGAATTAATTCTCAAATACAATGCTGTTTGAATCCATCTTAAGGAGGACATTTTCCTAATAGCAATGACATCTACATAACTGATATTGTCCATTGATTATAGCATCTTCCAGTATTAAGGAGAACAATGGCTACATGCCTTCACACTATGATCTTGGTCCTTAGGTATTTATGAAAAACAAGGCTCCATATAGAACCATCTGCTCCCATTGACCACCCCTTAACTATTAAGAGGTCAGTAGAAGATTCGAAGCCACTTTAATGTTTTATTTTTTCCTTTCACTTTTTGATCTAGGGCATTTCTTTGGTAGATTGTCTTCCTGTTATCACTAAACACAGAGAGCTATGTAAGAATCTGTCTGTCCACAGAAGGTGGCAAGAGGGGGCCAGGTTATTGAACCTATTTTGTTTGATTTTATATTTCACTTAAAATCATGTAGTTTTCATGATATTTTAAGAATTTTAGGGCAAATCTACTAATGTTCATTAAAAAAAAAAGAAAGAGAAGGAGAAGAGAGAAGAGGAGGAAGAAGAAGAAGAGGAGGAGGAAGAAGAAGAAGAGGAAGAAGAAGGTGGAGGAGGACAATGACAACAGGAGGACAAGGAGGACAAAGAGGACAACCACAAGGAGGGGAGGAGTTGGGGAAAGGGGAGTAGTGGGGGGAGGGGCAGGAAGGAGAGAGAAAGAAAGGAAGGAAGGAAGAAATGAAAAGAAAGAAAGTCTGTCTGGACTTTCTCTCCAAGCTAGAGAGAAAGACTGTTCTCCCAAGGAGGAGTTGTTCTTCCAGGTACAGAAGACAATGGTAAACACTGAGTGCTTTGACTGCTTGGAGGAGAGCTCACTGGCACAACTCGGGAGTGACAGCTGGATGTGGTGGAAATGGGAATGGAAGGCTAAGAAAGGTTTCCCAGGCAGGTGATACTGAATCCAGCTCTAAATAGTGAGTACTTTCTGCTCAAGGAAGAAAGAAGAAAATTTCAGACAGAATCAGCATGAGCAAAATACTGAAGGCAAGTGAGAGCATGAAAGATCCTAAGAACCAGGGAATTTCACACAGTCAACGTGTGAGGAGGCAGAAGGGAGGAATGGCAACAGATGTGTCTGAAGACTAACCTAGTGACTAATAATAAGTCTGAGCACTCCTCTGAAGGTAACAGCAAAAGAATGAAAGGTTTTTAAGCAGAGAAGAGGGGAGTTTGGATTTCAGGATTTCATTTTAACACTAGAGCTTGTAAGGCAGCACCTGCCCCACCTCTCTGGTGGGTGTCATGCCAGGCCCTGTTCTACTCCCTTGTTGCCCTATACCAGAGCACTGAGTCATCACCAGGTCCTCGGATTTCTAAGAACATTAACCACAAACCTTTACCTGGGAAACAGGTTTGTGTTTGTTACTATGGAAGAGACCTAACTGAAGTTCACAGTAATTAAAATAAGTAAATGTTACTTATATAATGGATTATTAATTAGACTGCTTGTGTTTCCGAATGTCTTGTTTAAATAGATCTTGATATTTAGAGTGGATTTTCAATGTCAGAGGTGTCTTTCTTCTGTGTTATGCATGACTGTTGATCCTTATCCAAAACAAATTGAGGTCTGCTGGCTAATATTTATGCAATAGGCCTGACATTTTCATTCTTAAGGTTATTAATCAGTTGCTGTATATCAATTCAGGTTTATGTAAAAAAAAAATAGTCCTTACGTATTATACACATCTATCTTTCAAGGCTTCTAAATATTCTGTGTGTATTTAACCAGTATCCTTCTGGATAAAGCTCCCTACAAACCAAGTGAGGCAAAGATACATGTTTAGTTGTGTTAATCTGTCCATACTCACTGAACACAATCAAAATACAGCTTTGTCCTACAAATGAGAAAAATAGTGTTATGGAGTAATTAGAATATCAGTTGCTGAACTTTAGAGGCCCTGCCTGGTAAAGAAATAAATGAAGCCAGGGATCAAAGACCTCCATTTGCACCTATCTTTCATTCTGGGTGATTCTACCTTGGACAAACTCCTTAGCACAAAACTCCCTAGCAGCATGGATGGGGTCATTGATGGAGGCTCCCCATCAAGGTTGAAAGTACATGTCCTGATTAGAGGTTGTGCTATCACTCTTGCCATCACCACCATTACACTACTGGATTTTTTAAAGATAATTATTGGAGGCCAAGTTTTATAGTGTTTTTGTCATAAGCAGGAATTTGGGGTTCATTTCATTTTGCCTTTGATAGGAAAGAGCACTAGATTGGAAGCCAGACAGAATGAGACCCATACTCATCAGTTGTATGTCCTCAGCAAAATTAGTTAATCTGTAGACTCTATATTTTCATAAGCATGATATCCTCTACCTCAAAGAGGGTTATGATGATGAAGGAAGCGTCTGCACAGGGTCTAGTATGTGGTAATGCTTGGTCTCTACACCCTATAGAAAAGCTTTGCTGGAATTTACTCCTGGAATAAAGGAATTGCCTTCAAGAAAGGCAACAGGTTCAAGAAAGATGAGCAGTGCCTTGATGTCTCTGGGAAACCTTCCCTGACCCCCCCATCTGTCCTCGTAAGTGTTGCCTCAGAACACTGAGCTTCCCTTAGTGTAGTATTAGTCATGCCAAGTTGTAATCTACTGCTTATTGGGTCATCTCAACTGGACTGAAGAAAACGATATTTTCCTCACCATTGTCCTTTCAGGATCATACACATTGACTAACATGTTTATAATATTGTCAACTAAAGGTAAAATGAAAGAAATTCACTGAAATTCCTTTGACTACACATGGGCCATAAGAGATAATCAACCAAATTTTGAATGTACATTAATTTCAACCAACTTCTTTTCAATTCCTATTATGCATCAGGCATCTTAGTAGATTCTAAACTACTTTTTGAGGTGAGTTCCAGTAACAATGAAAAATAATATTGTGGTTATTACATGTAAAAATTAGAATACATGTTTCAAAAAGGAGTTGTTGAAGCTCATGGATCAGGCATATGAAAAAGAGATTCAGCCTTGAGTCTGTATAGTAAAGGGATAAAAGAAGGTCCTCTTTGGAAAGAGAGAAAGAGGATACTGTGCATGAATGCAGGAAAATGCATTTAAGCTACATCAGAAGAGGCTTTATAAAATAGTCTAAGGAAATGGAATATTCTATGCATAAATAGGACCAATTGCAAACCACTGAGCAAGAGTCAGCAGGTTGGGAAAACATACTTCCTAGGCCCTCATCAGGCAACCCCTCCTAAGCAAAATCATTGCTTAAGATTGCTCACTTACATGACCTAGAAGCTGGTGATTTTGCAGGAATGATTCCTTGATTTCTCTTTCTCTTTGACCAATATTTTCATCCTACTAATGATTACTGTTGAACAACCTGAAATTCAGCCCAGGCCTAACGCTTAACCAAAAAAACAAACAAGAACTAAATAAACAAATTTGGATAAACCATCCAGGGGTGCCTGGGTAGCCGAGTAGCCATCAGACCTTGATTTTGGCTCAAGTCGTTATCTCAGTGTCCTGAGATCAATCCCTATGTTTGGCTCTGCACTCAGCATGGAGTCTGCTTGTCCCTCTCCCTTTAGTCCTCCCCCTGCTAGCTTGCTCTCTCTCTGTCTCTCTCTCCCTCTTTTCTCAAATAAACAAATGAATAAAATCTTTGAAAAACAACAACAAATAAACTATCCACTCCAAAAAGAAAGAAAGAAAGAAAGAAAAGAAAAAGAAAAGAAAGGAAAAGAAAAGAAAAAAGAAAGAGAAAGAAGAGAAAAAAGAAGCCTTTCCCTACATGACAATCCCAGGCTAATGTGGTCTTCTCTCCCCACTTCCTTCTTCCTGTCAAGATATGTTAATGCACTATTAGGTGTGAGAGATAAAGTAAACCCAGCTGTGGGCCAAGCCTGCCTAGAGCTTACACTTACCCAAATAATCATACAAATTTATCATTGCACATTTTGGTGAATGCTATAAGGTAAATGTATTGAATGCTATAAAAGCATGAAACAAGGTAATCTAGTCTATTCAGGGACATTTGTTTCTGTGAAATTGTTGCTTAAACCTCAACAGTAAGTACAAATAGCATTTGTATGTATACATACAGGTGTGCATAGATATGAGGGAGGTAGATAACATTTCTAGGAAAGGACAATATATGTATCCATATGCCCAGCCATGAGAAAGGATGGTTCTTGAACACTTGAAGAATCAGGCCATATTCCACAAACATTTAGTGAGCACTTATTGTGTGCCAGGACTTTCAAACAATAAGAAGGATGTAAAAAATAAATGCAAAGTCTGATCTTAAGAAATGACCAAATAATAATAATTTAACAGTCTTATGCAATTGAGGTGAAATAGTCATGAAAAAATAATACCAAATTAATTTGATTTAATGTGTGCTCTCCACATGACATATAGTGCTATAAGAATATTAATCCTGTGTAGCATTTCATTTTCATAATAATTCTATGAAAGAAATTCAATTTTTAATCCCAACATTATAGATGAGCATACCAAGGCTTAGAGACATTAAAGATATTGTCCTTATTGGTACAGGTAGTAAATGGTGAATACCAGATTCAGATTCACTCATAGAAATATTTGAGTTCAAAGCTATTGTCAGAAACATGGAACATATATTCTTCTAGAAAATACTAATATTCTGTGCCAAGCATACACGTTCTAAACATTGCTCTCAAAAAGCTTACCTTCTAGATTCTAATGGAGGACACAGACAATAAGCCAAAATATATATCTGGTAATTATTTTCATCCGTTTTAGGTATAATGTAAATAAAATAAAATATACCAATATTATTTTTAAAATTAAGTGAGTTTGGGCAAATAAATATAGTCATGTAATTACCATGATCCCCATGATTTAGAACATTTCTACTGCTCCAGAAAGTAACCTTATGTCTCTTCTGAGTCAATTTTCTTCTCTACCCATTGCTCCTAGCAACAAGTGACCTGATTTTTGTCACTATTGTTTTGCATTTTTTGTAATTTAATATAAACTGAATGATTCAATGTATCATCCTTTGTGCCTAGCTTCTTTTGTTTAGCATAATTCATTGACACTTATCATGCTGTTGGATGTATCACTAATACCTTCCTTCTCATTGCTGAGCATTATTCCATTGAATAAATATACCACAATTTTTTTTCCTCCATTCACTAGTTACTGGACACTTTTGTTGTGTCCAATTTTTAAGTCATGAATAAAGCTATAATAAACAGACAAATATTTGTATGGACACATGTTTTCACTTTTGGGTAGACACCTAGGAGTGAGATTGCTGGTTGCATAATTAAAATACATTTTACTACCCAAGAATTTGCCAATGTGTTTTCCAAAGTGGTTATTCAATTTCACATTCTCACTAGTGCTCTCCCTCTGGACCTGTCTGTCATCCTTCCCAACCTTTTCGAGGTGGCAGTCCCCTTGTTTTGTTAACATATACTAAAGGACTGAAGGGGGAGCTAGAAAATTCTGTTTCCTCCCAATGCTGTTTCTAGACCATTTCTCCATACCTGGCCCCCAGAAACTCCAACTCCTCCTGAAGTACACTCTGCCAAACAACTCCACTTTCTGCAACACACCCACATTACTCTCGCTAATTCCTTCCCCATCACAGCTCTCATTCCATTGAAGGTGTCAGCACCTGCATCCCTGTCTTCTCTACCATTATTCCATTCACCATACATATACTACTCAACAAATACTTCAAGAGAGCCAATTTTGTCCCAGGCATGGTTTTAGCTACTGGGATAATGGGCCAAAAAAGATAAAAATCCCAGCCCTCATCAAACATGCATTCTACTGAAGAGATATATACATACATACACATGTGTATACACACTACACCTTTCTCCGTACATATATAAATGTGTGTGTGTGTGTGTGTTCCATGTTCTATATTCCTCTAATATATACACTTCATTTCATATATGTATGAAACACCTTAGATGTCATGGTCCATTTCTATGCCTAATGTTATTTGCACTCAAGCAGCTCACTTTCTTCTCCTCCTGTTACATTCCACATCACAAAGCCTTGCTCCTATTAAACCCCAATCCCTTGAATATTTGCTGATTTAAAAAAAAAAATCGCAAGTGCACTGAATAGTCTTATTTTAAGCTTATGGTCACAAATATTCAAAATCCACTCTGTTCTGTTTAACAGCCCTAATTTATGTCCTTAATGAATTTTCTCACTCACTTTTTTGGATGACCATTTTAGATCTTCTCAGATGTTTTCAAATATAATTATTCTCTTCCCCTATTCTCAGCTGATGGTCAAGTTTCTTATAAAACTGAGAAAACTCAAGCAGCTGTGAACTTCCTCATCTCTACCAGTGTTTATATATGTACCTGTATATTTTGACTTGCCTCCAATTAAAGAAGATAAACATCCCTGTTCCTACCTGAAGCCAATTCTCTGAGCTTGATTCTTCCTTCTCTCACCCATTAAAGAATTTTGTTCTCACGATTGTCTTTTCTCCAGTCTGAATCATTATCCCCTCATATACCAGACTATTCCCAACTCCATGTGAGTATGCCATAGTAAAATCCGTCCTAAAAAAGTCCCCACTTATCCTAGATTTCCATGTGCCCACTTCCTTATTTCTTTGCTTCTCTTTAAAATACAACTTCTTGAGTCACCAGGGTGGCTCAATCGGTTAAACCTCTGGCTTTGGCACAGGTCATGATCTCAGTCTCCTGGGATCGAGCCCCATGTCTGGATCTATGCTCAGTGAGGAGTTCGCTTCCCCCTTTACTTTTCCCTCTTCCTGTGCCTGCCCGCCCCCCAACTCATGCATGTCCTCTCTCTCTCTCTCTCTCTGTGTGTGTGTGTGTGTGTGTGTGTGTGTGTCAAATAAATAAATAAATAAAATCTTTAAAAAAATAAAAACTAAAATAAAATAAAATACCACTCCCCAGGGGTGCCTGGGTGAGCCAGTCAGTTAAAGCATCTGACTTCTGGTTTCAGCTGAGGTCATGATCTCAGGGTTGTAAAATCAAGCCCCTCATTACATTCCATCCCCATTACATTACATACACAGAGTCTCTGCTTGGGTTTCTCTCTTTCCTTCTGCCCCTCTCTCTTATGTTCTCTTTCAATCTCTCTTTCTGGGAAAAAAAAAAAAAAAAAAACAAATAGAAAGGGGAAAAAGAAACTTCTCCACCAATCCACTGAACCTCTTTTCAAAATCATTAACAACCCACATCTTGCCAAATTCAATGGTCAGATTTTTGTCTCACCTTACTCAATATCCACAGCATTTGACACAGTTGGTTTCCCCTCCCTCTTTAAATAATTCCTTCCCTTGGTCTTCAGAACACCACCCTTTGCTAGTTTTTCCTCCTACTTTGATGATGACACCTTCTCAGTGTCTTTCTCAGCATCTACCTTGAAGGACCTCAGGCCTCCTCTCTCCCCACTGGCCTCCTTAGTGATTTCATCCATCACTGCAGATACCAACTTTAGGCTGAGTGTTCCCAGACACCACAATTATTCAGTTGTCTAGTTGTCTAGTGGGGGTCTCCAACAGCCATCTCAGTCTGAATGAGATCATAACAGAACTCCTGATTTCCATCCACTACCACCATCCCTACCACCCAAAATGGACATCTGCCTTTGTCCTGTTGAGTTTTCCTTTAATAAATGACACACTACCCATTCAGTTGCCTTACTAGATTACTATGCTTGTCATAAAAAAATATCACAGATGGGGTGGCTTAAACAACAGAAATTTATTTCTCACAGTTCTAGAGGCAAAATGTTTCAGATTGAGGTGTCAGCAGATTTGGTTCCTTGTAAGGTTTCTCTTCTTGCCTCACAGATAACCACATTCTCACTGTATCTTCACATGTTTGTCTCTCTGTGCAAGTTCATATTTGATATTTTTAAGTGTGTTCAAATTTTCTCTTCTTATAAGTATACCAATGATGTTGGATTAGGGTCCACACTCAAGACCTCATTTTAACTTAATCACATCTTTAAAGGCCTTATCTCCAAATATGTCTACTTTCTGATGCACTGGGTCTAGAGTCTCAACATTTTGAGGGGACGCTATTCAGCCCATAGGAGTTGCTAAGTCCAAAATTTTAGCTGTTATCCCTATTCCTCTTTTTTCTTTCTACTCATACTGACTTTCTTGCTGTTGTTTTGTTTTTAACACACCAAGTTTTTCCTTCCCAGTGCCCTATCCAAACAAGGAAGAATTTTTATGGTGGGAAAAAATGTCCTGGATTGACACCTGCTTTTGTTTTCAACATTTTTTAGATGTATAAACTCCTAAGATTTCTCAAGGTTTTGTCATTGTCATTATTTTTCTTTTCCCATTTCTGCGGGTGATATAAACAATAGAAACTTAGTGTAACATCAAAGTTTCATCAGGGTTGGTTCCTTTTGAAGACTGTGAGGGAGATTCTATTCCCTACCTCTTCCCCAGCTCCTGGGGGCTTGGTAGCAGTCTTCAGAATTGCTTGGCTTGTAACAGTATAGTTGCAGCTTCACATGGCACTTACCCTGAGTGCTTGTCTGTCTCCAAGTTCCCCCTTTTAACCCACTGAGCCATCCAGGCACCCCAAGTTCCCCCTTTTAATGTGGATCATAGACATACTGGATGAGGGCCCACACTAATGACCTCATTCCAACCTGAAGACTCTTACAAACACCTTATCTGCAAATAGGGTCATAATCTGAAGTACTGGGAGTTAGGACTTGAACATACAAACTTTGGGGGAACAAAAATCCATATCAATCCTTCTATAAGTACTCTGGTGGGTAAGGCACTTAGTGACAGAAAATTACCAAAGGAACAAATCAGCCTCTTGCACATCTATCCTCAAACTCACAACATCCATGGGAAGAGTATAGTTCAGTGAAGAAGCATAAATGTTAATATTCAGAAGATGGGGAGAAACAAGAAATAGTTCTTCCTTACAATTCTCATACCACTGATAATAGACATTACATACCAGTTCTGTGAAGTATTTCATTCAATTCTTGCATTAGCCTGATGCATTGTTTTCCTACTTGAAAAACAAGGATATTGAGAAAAAAAATAGATGAAGTAAAACTTTCATTGTCAGCATAATGAAAGAGTTGTAATCTCTTCCTATGTTTGCATGACTCTAAAGATGTCTAATGTGTGTGACCTTATCATGACTCCCGTGTTCTATGAAAGAAACATAGGAACCATTGTCTCTGTTCTCCAAGTTTTTACAGTGTAGCTGATAAGATGAAGCATACATAAAACCACAAATAAGTTGAAAATAAAATATCAACAAGACCAATAAAGTTTCTTGGTGGAAGGGACTTTGTCTCATTCACCAGTGGAGGCTCTGTACATAGTAAAGTAACTAACACCAAGGGTGTGCTCAATGCACATTTGACAAATGAGTAAGAGAACGAGTGCATGAACAAACAGCATATTAGGTCCTGCTCACTCAGTAGGCTATTTATTGAATGCTTACTATATACCCACTTAGGTGTCAAGTACTGCTTAAAGTTCTGGCAGTTACAGGGGTAAGCAGAGCAAACAAGATCCCTGCCAAAGTTGCTGAAATTCCAGGAAAAGAAATATATTCTTTTTTTTTTTTAAAGATTTTATTTATTTATTTGACAGATAGAGATCACAAGTAGGCAGACAGGCAGGCAGAGAGAGAGGAGGAAGCAGGCTCCTTGCTGAGCAGAGAGCCCTATGCGGGGCTCGATCCCAGAACCCTGAGATTATGACCGGAGCCGAAGGCAAAGGCTTAACCCACTGAGCCGCCCAGGCGCCCCAAAGAAATATATTCTTAACAAGGCAAGTGCACATGCCCTAACAGAGAATAAGCCAAACGATGCATCAAAGGAGGGCAGGAGCCCCCATAATTCACAACCATAAGAACCACCTAGCCTCACTTGTAAGAATAAGATGCCCACTGTTTTCTGAGGACTAATACTAACTGAATGTTTACATCTTGAAAGGCATTATTTTGAGTACTTTTCACATATGAATGCATTGATTCCTCACAACATCCCTGCAAGCTGGGTCCTGTTGTTATTCCCATTTTATGGATGAGGGAACTGAGGCACAGAGAAGGCAGTAACACATCTAAGGATGCAAAACTAGATGGTAAAGCCAGGATTTGAATTCACAGAGGTTAGTTTCAAAACTCCCCCTTTTATGGAATACAATATGTAAACTTTATATATAAGGAAATAAAAATATGGTCCTTAAAGGCAAATACGGCAAATTGTCAAAAATCATTGAATCTAGGCAGTAGGTTTCTAGGTGATTAATGCATGGTTTGTGCAACATTTATGGACAAAAAAATTTCATGATAAAACAGTTGAGAAAAATACAGTTTTTGAAAACTTTACAACAATGTGATTAAAAATACAACACACACACACACACACACACACATTTCATAGTTCAGTAAAGGAGAGTAAATGCTAATAACCTAAGGAAGAGTAGCATTTATCTGTGGGCCAGTCCATGTCTACCTGACTCCTAGTGCTGAGCTCTAGAGGGCAGGAACTGTGCCCTATGACCACTGTATCCCCAACACTTAATACGAGATTTAGAACATGGTTGGTGCTTAATGAATGCTTAATGAGCAAAAGAATGAAAGAATGGAGGTGAGAGGTATAGTCTGTACAAGTTGGGGAGATGGGCGACTGTAACAAAGCACCACAGACTGGGCGGCTTCAAAGAGCAGACATTGTCTCCCAGTTCTGAAAGCTACAAGTCCAAAATCACAGTGTCAGCAGGGCCATGCTTTCTCTGAAACCTGTAGAGGAAAGAATCTTTCCTTGCTTCTTCCTAGATTCTGGTAGTGGCTGTCAATCCATGGCCTTCCGTGCTTGCTTCTGGATCTCTCCAGTCTCTGCTTTTGTCATAACTTGGCACAGCATTCTCTCCATGGACCTCTCCCTCCTCTTAATATAAGCATACCAATCATACTGGATTAAGGGCCCATCCTAATCCAGCATGGCCTTAACCGAACTAATTACATCTGCAAAGACCCTATTTCCAAATAAGGCACATTCAGAGGCACTGGGGATTAGGACTTCAACATGTTTTTTGAAGAGGCATAAATCAACCCATAACATAGATGCTGGAGAGAAGCGTGGAAAGGGAGCACTGGTCTTGGCATACTTCACCTCTCCAAAATGTCCAGAAGGACGCAGATCCAACCAGAATGCTCCAGCATGTAAGATGGAGAATGAGCTAAATATGTATTCATTGACAATACTGACATTGCAAGGAAGTTTACAACCTCCACCAATCAAATGCCAGCAATAGCTGGCTTCCCCCCAGAGCCATGTCAGCTTTCCCTAAACAGCTTGTGACTGGCTTCTCAGCGGCTGTTTATGTTTTCAGAATATTAAGCAGTGTTTAGTCACTTTCTCAGGAAGGGCTTCTCAGTGCGGTTTCTAAATATGTGCTGAATGTGTTTCCAAAGAGGAAAGGCGCCAGAGGGCCTTTGGTGGGGCCTGCTGAGCCTTGTAATCACAACCAGATGACAGAGCTTCCTGGCTCTTACTCAAAGAAACTAGCATGGGTCTCGAACACCAGCTCCCAATCAGCTTGGGCAAAATCCCCATGGTTTGTCTTACAAAAAAATAAAAAAATAAAAAATTTCTGGATTCCTTGGTTCTATCAAGTCTCCAACTCTCCATGGGGACTCAATTTTCCCATATGGGAAGAGGACCCAGTCTCCCCAACCTGATGTTTGAAAATCCAAAAAGCGGTGCCATGGCTTCAAGTTACCAGGGAAGAGATCCCCAGAGGATTAGCCCCAGATCTCCATGTGACTCACTGACACTGGTGAGTTTTTGTTTTGCTTTATTTTTGTTGTTTTGTTTTGGGTTCCCCCCCCACCTCCACCCTAGGGTTCTTAGAGAGCAAGCAACAGAATTTAACTAATTTAAGCAAAGGGAGAAAAGTGCTTATTGGATGGATACTGTGGGAAACATGAACAATATCAGACCTCAGAAAGACTGGAACAGGGAATATATTATAGCTCTAAGCAATGGGAGAGCTCTGATAACAGCATCCTCATAGTGAATGATCCTAGAGTCCTAGGTGCCTGTGGGCATCTGGTCAAAATGCCTATTCCTAACCTAGATGGAGTCATTTGCCCTCCCATGTAATGAGTAACATGGTCGTGGGGGTGGGAGGTGTAGAAAAATACTCTTTGGATGATAGAATACTGTTATCAGAAGAAGGGAGATATTGAAGTACACTGAGCAGGCAACAACAGCAGCTCCCATGGGCAGCCTGAGGTGTGTGCTGGAGACTCAATGAATCTGGTCCAAAGGGAGGTCTGCTGCAGCCTGCTTTTTCAGGGCCACACTCTGGTTTCCCTGTAAACTCAGCAGGTGCCGGATCTGTCTTAGGCACCCAAACCACAGATAATAAATCCCAGATGGAGAACAACCCACAGAGAAAGAGATCTAAATGGAATTTCTACTGAACAAGAGCAAGGCGCTTTACTGTCCCTGTTCCACCATCTCAATCTATCACCTGCAGAGAAAGCATGAGCCCCAGTAAGCCCTACTCTAGCTCCTACAGGACAAGAATCAGCTTCCGTGGGGCGCCTGGGTGGCTCAGTGGCTTAAGCCGCCGCCTTCGGCTCGGGTCATGATCTCAGGGTCCTGGGATCAAGGCCCGCATCAGGCTCTCTGCTCAGCGGGGAGCCTGCTTCCTCCTCTCTCTCCGCCTGCCTCTCTGCCTACTTGTAATCTCTGTCTGTCAAATAAAAATAAATAAAATCTTTAAAAAAAAAAAAAAAAAGAATCAGCTTCCGTAGTCTGCCTCCTAAGACTCTCTCCAGCAACAACTTTTTATACCCAGGATACTTTGCAGTATGTGCCCAGGCTTTATTCAGGGCTTCCATAATACCTTGTACATGGGATCATCTCTGCCCCTTAACACATTAAAGTGACAGGTACCAATACCTAGGAGTACTCATCAAAGGCAAGCTTCCTTGAGCAGTAGAAATTCCCCTGCTTCTCCAAGTAGTAGCCATTATATGGGCAGAGAAGGGAAGGGGTTTGGTAGGCAAGAAGAACAGAATACAATCTGGGGACCACAGTACCATTTGGAGATCACACAAGGAATGTCAGCAGCAGAAAGGAGGCATAATAAGGGTCTTGTGTTTATTAAGAGGAATAAGAGAAAGCTTTCAGCAAAATTTAAAAAGCATAAACTATTTTTTAAATAATAAAAAATGTAACTATATTAAACTAAAAGCCAAAGTTCTAAATACTTCCTACCAAAAAACCCACAAAATTAAAACAAATAGTAAAGAGGAAAATAAAATCTTGCAGCAACTATATCAAAGGGTGTTAATGTTTTTATTCTGTAAAGAGTTCATTCAGACTACTAATAAAAGGAACAATTGCATAACAGTTTATTTAATTGTTCAACAAATATTTATGATGCACCTATTATGAGCGCAGTTCAGAAAAAGAAAAACAAATCCCTCAGAATGATATGAACAGAAGCTTAACCTCACACAGTGATTTAGTAAATGCAAATTAAAACAACAGGATATTTTGTTTATTTTTACCTAACAGATTGGCAACAATTAAAAGGATTACAAAACATGGCGTGGGCAAGATTTTGCAGAAACATATAACCACATGGTGGTAATGGGAGTATATATTGGAATAAATTTTTGAAGTTCAGTTTGGCAAAAGGTCAGTATCTAGTAAATACCCTTTAGCTCAGAAATTCCACTCCAAAGAAATATTTTCTACAGACATACACACACATGCACTCAGCAAGTTATGTCTAAGGATATTCATTGCAGTAATGCTTGGAGAAGAAATAGAAAAGTAAAATGTTCCAAACTGAAAACAATCTTCATGTTTATTTATAGGCAATTGTAGATTTACATTAAGATACATTTATACAATGAAATACCTTGAACCATTAGAAAGACTATGCTAGAATAATATAAAAATAATAGTAAGTACTAATATGAAAATTTCTACTACATATCATTAAGATAAAAGAAATGGGAGAGAGAAAACAGTGTTTTTGGATCCCTTTCATCTGTGTGAGTGATCAGATGGGAAGATAGGGCTGTGAGTGTGAGTGTCTGCATTCTAATCTATTTGCGTAGGATACAGGTGTAACAATTTCTATTTCATTCTATTTTCTATCAATTGTGTGAAATTCATGTCTTGAAATCTATAGATTTTACTTGATTAATTCATTTGAGGATCACTGCACACTTGTAGACTTTTATTTTCTCTAGAGTGTCTTTTTTTGTTCTTATTCCATATTTTCTATATCTTCACATCTTAATGCAGCTCTCAAACATATTACACATCCGAAGGAGATTCCCTTTATCCCCTCTAAATCCAGAACACTGTATATGATTTGTGATGTTTTTATTTAAATGAGAGACCTCTGTATTTAGAATTATTAAGTTCAAGAACTGAATGTCCTAGCAGAGAGAAATATAAAGATGTGCTTGGGTCCTTCTCCAGGGCCAGAAAGGTCAATAATTCCTTTGAGAAAGAAAATTCTAATCCATGTGCTCTAATCTCTTGTGCATGATGATCCATGAGCAAAATCCCCAAAGTTGAACTGGCTTTGTCTACTGTCTGGCCCATTTTTCTGATAAACACATCCCAGGAGACAAAGAAAATTTGGTTGACCATCAGGTGAAAGTCAGTCATTCTGGTCCTAGAAAAATACTCACTAGAATTCAGAACAAAGTAAGCATCCTGAAAAAAAAAAAAAAAAAAAAAGAAAGAAAAGAAAAAGAAAAAAAAACACATTATACTCGATTTGTTCTTCCTCTGCTTCAACACAGCCTCACAGCCTTAAGTGACAGTTTCCCAAATGACAGCATATACATGGGACACCCTAGAACACTTATTTCAGAAGTTAAGGAGCTCCCCAGAGGCAGTCAGTCCTGATGGGAAGACAAAGCAGTTGGGCAGGGTACTGGTGTCCAACACCCTTCAGAGAACTAGCAGACAGAGACCCAAACCCTGGGACCACAGAGGCATTTTCTGAATTAGTGCTGGAAGTCATGACTGCAAATTACATGTTAGCACTTTCCTTCTGGATTGTGCTTTTATGAATGGCTATGAACATTACAGCAGTCACCCTGTATCACTAAAAAGCCTTGTGAAAGATACTATTAGCCCACACACCAGACAGTTGTCTAATTAGAAACATAACATCCCATCTCAGCTGAGATGTTGGAAATCACAGTGGCAGCAAGCAGAGCAGCCGCACGTCCTGGGAACCATGCATAGAAGACAGCCGTCCTGGTGGCTCATTATGCCTTCTCTGGTAGAAATGGGGTCCTACCACAGGTCCCATATTGGATAATAAAAAATAATCGTAGCAACAAGCACTTATGTTGTTCGCCCTGTGGGACGGATTCTGTTCTAAGTGTTTTTATGTGATTGTCATTTAATCTGACAACAGCTCTATAATCCCTGTACCTGTTATTGCTACATGTCAAACCAGAGAGATGGAGCCACATGGCAAACTGGTCAGTGCGTAAAGGTAGGTGGCTCTGGAATTCTGGCAGGATGGCTCCAGGGCTTTCACCCTAATCACTCTGCTATACTACCTTTCTAAAACTTCACTGGGGGCTCAATCAAGGCTCCCCTCCCTCCTCATTTCAGAGCAAGTACAATGAGCACTGATTATGATTTTACCTATGGCCTCAGTCACTTTGTAGAAAGTAGAAAGATCACAGGCAGATGATTGGAACTCTGTTTGAAATTTTCTCAGCCACTTGCTCATGGTGGGGCCCTGAACTGAGAATCTATTATCTTTGACTAAATTTCTCACCTGGAAAGTAAGAACAAGAACACTCACCATACAAGGTGTCAAAATTAAATGAGATGTTTGTAATGGTGTTCAGTGCATACTGGTTCTCTTCTCTGTCTTAGCTCTGCCTTTTTCATAATCTTCAGTCTACTCCTTAAAAAAAAAAAAAAAAAAAAGATTGTATTTATTTGTTTAGAGAAAGTGCATGAGCAGGGGGAGGGGCAGAGGCAGAGGAAGAGAGAGAATCTCCAGCTGACTCCCCACTGAGCATAGAGCCCAACATGAGACACAGGGCTTGGTCCCAGGACCCTGTGATAATGACCTGAACCAAAACCAAGAGTCAGTTGCTTAAACAACTGAGTCACCCAGGCACCTCCCTTAACCTCCTCCCTGTCTACTCTTATTCACCTCAGAATAGAGATGATAATAAATCTCCTTATTTTCAATAGCACCAGGAATTCCTTGGCTTGTACCTGCAGCATTTCAGTCTTGGTCTCCATAGTCACACGACATTGCCTCCTGCGTGCTCTTCGTGTAGTGTTTCTCTTTTCTTATAAAGGAGCACCTGGGTGGTTCAGTGTTTACCTTCATTCAGCTCAGGTCATGATCCCAAGGTCCTGGAATTGAGCCCTGGGTTGGACTCCCTGCTTAGCCAGAGAGTCTGCTTCTCCGTACTCCTTTCCCCTTCCCCACCTCTCTCAAATAAATAATTAGAATCTTAAAAAAAAAAAGTTATATTGGATTAAGACCCATCCTAATGACTTCATCTAAATTTGAGTACATATGCAAAAACCTATTTTCTTTTTTTTTCTTTTCTTTTTTTATTTCTTTTCAGCATAACAGTATTCATTGTTTTTGCACCACACCCAGTGCTCCATGCAATCCGTGCCCTCCCCAATACCCACCACCTGGTACCCCCAACCTCCCACCCCCCACCCCTTCAAATCCCTCAGATTGTTTTTCAGAGTCCATAGTCTCTCATGGTTCATCTCCCCTTCCAATTTCCCCCAACTCCCTTCTCCTCTCCATCTCCCCATGTCCTCCATGTTATTTGTTATGCTCCACAAATAAGTGAAACCATATGATAATTGGCTCTCTCTGCTTGAGTTATTTTACTCAGCATAATTGCAAAGATCTATTTTCAAATAAGGTAACTTTCACAAGTACTAGGGGTCAAGAATTCAAAATATATATATATTTTTGATGACGCAATTCAACCCATAAGAGGGATGTAAACATGACAAATACAGAGTAACATAGAATTGCTTCAGGATAAATAGAGAGAACTGAGGCACATGCCTGGAACTTTTGATAAATTTATTTCTCTCAATCAGGAAACATGAATCAGGAAACAACACATTTCATGGAGAAGGTAACAGTGGATTGGGAGGCCAGAATAATTGAGGAAAACCCTTTCTCATAAGAACAGAGGGAGTAAAGTTGCTCCCTTACTGTCTACTGTATACTATTCCTACTCTACCTCATTTAATCCCTCCAACATCCCTAAGAGGTGGGGAAGTAAATTCACACTCATGAATGATTAAGCAACTTGCTCAAGATGAGACCACTGGTAAATTTCAGGTCTGGAATATGAACACAGTTATGCCTGGCTTCAGAGCCAGAGAGCTTGTGAGAGCTCTCACAGCTGTTCAATGCTATCTACACATAAGGGATTAAGATTATTATAATATAATTGTGGGTCTGTCATTATTATTGCCACATGGAAATGGTGACCACTAGATGTAGATGAACTCACCAAGGGGATCCAAGGTCACTCACTCAACTGACCTGATTTCTCTAACCATCCTCCATCTTCTTCCCCTATCCTCAGATCCTTTCTTACCTCTGGGTCCAGAAGGGTCAATCCTTGAGGTATTAGTGCAGCTGTAGCCCACTGAGACTTCCATAAACAGGCCACAGGTAGGAGAGCTAAGATGTTGTGCAGAGTCTTGAGTCTAACACACCTAACACACCTAAACTGACAACCCCGCAGTCCTTATCCAGCTCTGTGACCTAGTATCATTGAGTTTCAATTTCCCCACTTGTAAAATAAGTACAATTATGCCTACTCATATGGTTATTGTGAAGATTAATTAAATGTGGCAATACATGAAAAACACCTAGTATAGCACCTGATACCTATGCATAGTCAACTAATTATACCTGATATGATAACTTTCTTACCTCCCTAAACCAACAGGCTCTCCTCTATTTTAGTTCATTGTGCTATACTCCTGTACTCTGATCCAAATGGAGGGGTGGAATGAAAGAACACTAGATCCATAGAACACAAACACAGTGGGATTTTGCCCAAGGGCAGTCATACTTCAAACCACGTGGTGTAGGGTACAGGAACACACAGAGGTCATAGTTTCCTAGGATGGCTGTAACAAAATGCTACAGACTGGGCAAGTTAAAACAACAGAAATGTATTGTTTCACAGTTCTGGAGGCTAGATGCCTAAAATCAAGGTGTTGGCAGGGCCATGTTCCATCTGAAACCCCTAGTAGACAATCCATTCTTGCTTCTTCCAGTTTCTAGTAGCCTCAGGAGCAGTTACCCAGCCAGTAAATACACCATTCCAGTATCTGACTTCATCCTTACATAACCTTCCCCTGGTGTCCCAGTGTCTTCACATGGCTGTCTTCTTCATAACAACATGACTCATTTTGGATTAGAAGCCCACCCTACTGCAGTACAATCTTATTTTAACTAATTATGTCTACGATGACCCCATTTCCAAATAAGATAACAGTCTGAGGTCCTGGGGTTAGGAGTTCAACATCTATTTTGTGGGAGACACAATTCAGCCCACAACAGACCATGCAGACCAAACTCCAAGATTCTGGCTTTCCATTCTCCCTTCCTCTCCATTCCCCTCCCCTCCAGGACCTAGGTTGCAGTCTGGCTGATGAGACATTTGAACCCTCAGATTGAAGAGACTCCTTGCATGCATCTCTTTCCAACTCAGCATGCAAACAACATTGATCATTTGAAACCAGCCACAGTGGAAGTATTCACACAACAAACACTTCTCAGAGAGACTATTATTCAGCCTTTACCATTCCACAGATGCCTGGGGGAGTCCCTCAGTTCCTGTGGCATAATAAAGAGACAGAATCCATGGGTTTCAAATTAGAGTGGACAGAACGGAGGAGGACTTTCATGTGGGGGCTGAGAAAGTCAGTTCACTTCTCCTGGGAAGTGTGTAATAGAGGTCAGAATGTTTTTCATGCTACCCTGTAGGCCAATGGTAAAGACTGAGGGAGATAATGGGTGGAAATACAATATATTCTTTCCAAACATAGGATTATTATGTTGCATTTTTCTTGCAGGGACTTGTTTTATTCACCTTGAAAAATACAAACAGGCCTCAGACATGGCACATGGTGGCTACCCAATATTTATTAAATTAAAATCCTAATCAGAAAAGGCAGGTTTTCTTCACCTTGCCCAAGTTTAACTTCAGTAAAAACACAGTCTAGCAATCTGGCCAACTGCTAAACCAGAATGACTTCTAGAGAGACCATATCAATAATTCACCTTGTCAACAATTCATACAACAGTGGCCAATGCTTTCATCTGTCTCCAGTTGGAACTTGAAATGGATTATCAATCCCCTGTGTTCTCTCCTTTATCCACCCACACTCTGCAACTTTGCACCAGCTCTTGTTCTAAGGCCTTACTTGGACTGTGGCATTATGACATTAGTATCACAATGGGTCTTCTGACTTGTATCTGCTCCACTTACTCAGCCATCTTTCTACCCTCTGCCTGAGGTAGTCTTTCTCAACACATATCTGACCATTTCATCTTATTACTTAAGATCTAAAAATTATTTTTCCACCCTTAGATGCAACTCAAACTCCCTGGGGTTGCATTCAAGACACTGGGGGTATTATTTGATTTGGATCTAGGCATGATTCTTTCAGCTCCTTCTGTAAACAGACCCTGACCCCACTACAGATAGAGACAGGCAAGTGACCCAAGTCAAGCCAATTAGATTTCCCATCTCCTAGTCCCTGTGACTGGTGATCCAGGAAGATCACAGGACTCAAGTAAAGCCAATCAGTGTTCCCTGGGACCTACTCTTTTCAACAGAGGAGTCCCTTTTATTTAAAGTCATTATTTTGGAAAGAAATAAATTTATCTATATATCGTGTTCCTTATCACATGAGGAAATTCCATCTCAACAATAAAGCATCTTTAACCTTGGGCCAGTTTCTCTGGAGTCATGCCCTGTTCTGCCCACACCCAAGCTTTGCCACATAAATGCACCCCATTTCACTTCTTTGGTTGGATTTCTGTGATGAAAAAGAATCCTGACTAGTAGGACAGCCCTTGGCATTCTGTTCTCAGCTTGTCTCTCCAGCCTCACCAACCTTCCTACCCCAGGATCTATGCTGTCATATCAGTCCTGGTCTAAGATCATGCCATGATCTCCACATCCCCATCCCTTTGCATAATCTGATGTCTCTTTTTGGAATTCTCTTGTCGATGTTTGAACACCCACTTTTTTCCTATTATTTGTGTATGCATGTGTGCTTTTGTCTGTCTTTCCCAGTGTAGATAAACTTCAAAAAATCAAAGTATAAATTCACTGCTGTGTCCCTGCCACCTACCCAGGGTTGAGAACATAGTATATACACAGTAAATACTTTTATGAAAAAGAAAAATGCATTTATCTTCAAGATTAGAGGGAATTTGGTCATGATATAAAATCAGAGACTTTGAGGTCACAACTTCGCCAGACTTTGAACTTTCTGAGGACAGTCCCTGTGTATTACCATTCCTAATGCTCTAGACCTGCAGATAGGTCTTAGTATGTGGTGGGTGTCTAATAAAACTGTGTGTACCATGTAGCCCATAAGCTTTTGGGCCTGAGCTGAGCCTCTGGGGTGCCTAAAAAACTTGAGGGCATTCATTAAACCTGTGTTTGGATCTAGGTGGCAAATAGTCTAACTTTGCTTCTCTAATTACTTTTCATCGTTTTCGGTGGAATAATAAATTACCTTACCATTGATAATAGTACCTTACATTTATTTTTATCTAACTAAATTCAATATTTTTTAAGCCATTTAATTCTTATAAGAATGTTGCATCATAGCTACTATGGTTTTCCCCTTTTTAAGATTAGGAAACTGAAGGTCCCAGCTTTTAGGCAACATGCTCAGATGTCCATGACTGTAAGTGTCAGAGTAGGAGTGGAGTTCCAAGGCCATCTGACAACATTCCTGTATCCTTGGCCACTCCACCATGACCTTCACTTAGCTGAGACTATGGAAGGTGCCACAATCACATTAGGGACAGAAATGTCAATAGGACACCACTCCTATCTTCAAAGAGCTGGGGACTCCTGGAAAAACAGATAATGGCATGAAGGTAGGTGTATAAAAGTAAAGTATAGGAAACAGAGAGCTAATACCCACTGAGAGAAGACTGAGGGGACCAAGTAGATAAGAAAATCCATTGGAACTGAATTCTAAAGATGAGTGTATGTTAGCCAGAAAAGGAAACTGTAAAGAATAAGAAAAAAGGAGAAGAAGAGCACTCTCCAAAGAGAAAGCAAATGCAAAGGGCCAGAAACAGAACAGAACGTGGTAAATAGAACTCAAAGAATATCAACATTTGAGGCAGAGAGCGGGGAAGGGGGAGGACCATATCATTAAGATATCAAAGGCATGGACATCTCACCAGGAAATTAGACTATCTTGAAGATTCTTATATAGACCAATATAACTCAGCATACTAGGCATAGGCATTGGAATCAGACAGATCTGAGCTGATGCAAATGAGCCAAAAGTAAGGTCCTACATGATATTTCTTTACTATGACCTAAGAGAGCAGAAGTGAAAGAAACAGGAGGGTGGGCCAAGAAAAATACTTTATCAAGTTGGCTGCCACTAGGTTCACCTGCCAACCAGGTGCAACAGGTTGTCTGAATATAAAATGAGCTCTGCACAGCCTAACCAGGGGAATCAAAGAGGGGTGGAATCAAACCATTTGGTTCCATCTCCCACAGATCAAGTGTTTAACCCATACAGAACTAATTCCCCACTTCTTCTGAGCTACATATGCCCAGGTGACTAAGGGTACTGCAGATTCAAGGCCACAGAGATCCCAGGACAGGAGGCAATAGGCAAACTGCACAGGGTGCCCAAGTGTGGTACTGGCAGATCTCACCTGCCAAAAGTTGGTGGAACTCCTGCTGAGCTTGTTGCTATAGGAGCCCTTGAACAAAAACTCAGGTGAGAACTAGAGGATCTAAAGAGGTAGACTCATCAAATGCAGACTTGCCCATCACTTACTGGCTGTTGTATCTTATGTGCTGGCTAAAGACCACTCGATACTTCAGTTTTTTCTGATAAAATGGGAATAATAATTATCTAGCTCATGAGAAAATTCAATAATTATTTAGCTCATTAAATTGTACTTGGTGTCTAGAAAATGTTTAGTAAATGGCAGCTATCTTTTATTAATTATTACTATCACCACCAACAACAACAATAATTTTATTGAACAACATTTCTCTGAGATTTCTACTTTGAATCACTATGGGTTTTTTTTTATATTAATGACAAGTTTTATTATAAAGGATACATATCAGGAGCTGGCAAGTGAAGAGACACAAATGGCTGTCTCAACACAAGGCACTTGACATCCTCAAGTAGAAGCAATTTAAGAGGCAACTAGAGTGACTAACATGGAAGGAGGAAACCACAGTCTTTATATAATCTAATTTCAGAGGGAAAAAAAATAATCCCACCTCTATTGTCTTATTATATTCATTAGAAGCATGTTAATATTTCCACCTCACATTCAAGAAGACAGGATTACATACATTCTGAAATGTACAACCTTTTTTTTAATTTTTTATTTTTTAGAATCACTATGGGTTTTATTTATTTATTTATTTATTTGTTTGTTTTTAATAATTTTTTATTTCTTATAAACATATATTTTTATCCCCAGGGGTACAGGTCTGTGAATCACCAGGTTTACACACTTCACAGCACTCACCAAAGCACATACCCTCCCCAATGTCCATAATCCCACCCCCTTCTCCCAAACCCCCTCCCCCCAGCAACCCTCAGTTTGTTTTGTGAGATTAAGAGTCACTTATGGTTTGTCTCCCTCCCAATCCCATCTTCTTTCATTTATTCTTCTCGTACCCACTTAAGCCCCCATGTTGCATCACCACTTCCTCATATCAGGGAGATCATATGATAGTTGTCTTTCTCTGCTTGACTTCTTTCGCTAAGCATGATACGCTCTAGTTCCATCCATGTTGTCGCAAATGGCAAGATTTCATTTCTTTTGATGGCTGCATAGTATTCCATTGTGTATATATACCACATCTTCTCCAGAATAGATCACATCCTCGGTCCTAAATCAGGACTCAACCGGTATCAAAGATTGGGATCATTCCCTGCATATTTTCAGACCACAATGCTCTAAAGCTAGAACTCAACCACAAAAGGAAGCTTGAAAAGAACCAAAATACATGGAGACTAAACAGCATCCTTCTAAAGAATGAATGGGTCAACCGGGAAATTAAAGAAGAATTGAAAAAAATCATGGAAACAAATGATAATGAAAATACAACGGTTCAAAATCTGTGGGACACAACAAAGGCAGTCCTGAGAGGAAAATATATAGCGATACAAGCCTTTCTCAAGAAACAAGAAAGGTCTCAGGTACACAACCTAACCCTACACCTAAAGGAGCTGGAGAAAGAACAAGAAAGAAACCCTAAGCCCAGCAGGAGAAGAGAAATCATAAAGATCAGAGCAGAAATCAATGAAATAGAAACCAAAAAAACAATAGAACAAATCAACGAAAGTAAGAGCTGGTTCTTTGAAAGAATTAATAAAATTGATAAACCCCTGGCCCGACTTATCAAAAAGAAAAGAGAAAGGACCCAAATAAATAAAATCATGAATGAAAGAGGAGAGATCACAACTAACACCAAAGAAATACAAACTATTATAAGAACATACTATGAGCAACTCTACGGCAATAAATTTGACAATCTGGAAGAAATGGATGCATTCCTAGAAACATATAAACTACCACAACTGAACCAGGAAGAAATAGAAAGCCTGAACAGACCCATAACCAGTAAGGAGATTGAAACAGTCATTAAAAATCTCCAAACAAACAAAAGCCCAGGGCCAGACGGCTTCCCAGGGGAATTCTACCAAACATTTAAAGAAGAACTAATTCCTATTCTCCTAAAACTGTTCCAAAAAATCACTATGGGTTTTTAACCTACTATTTTATACAAGAGCAAGCAAGAGTAACCTTGATTTTTTTTTTCCAAATAAAAAGCAGCACTTGGGGTGCCTGGGTGACTCAGTGGGTTAAAGCCTCTGCCTTCGGCTCAGGCCATGGTCCCAGGGTCCTGGGATCGAGCCCTACATCAAGCCCCGCATCAGTCTCTCTGCTCAGCAGGGAGCCTCCTTCCCTTTCTCTCTCTCTGGCTGCCTCTCTGCCTACCTGTGATCTCTGTCTGTCAAATAAATAAATAAAATCTTAAAAAAAAAAAAAGCAGCATTTTATTTTAAATCCTTTTGATCTCTGTCTGTCTCTCTAGAAACCTAACTAGAAAGTACTGTTTGATAAAGGGCCCAGAAGTTATAGACCCCAGTTCCATCCTTGCACATAAGCTGTATGTTCTTGGGCAATTCCATTTGCTCCAACCCACTAAATGCACTGATTGTGGGCAGGCCCTCTGGGCCTCACCCCAGGAATCACAGGCCAATCCGGCTCAGCCATCTGAGAGCTCACAGTCTAGCAGGCAGGCATAAACCCTAAACCACCTGACTGTGGTATCAGTCAATATAGTCTTAACAAGCATCACAGAATGCCAAGGGGAAAACAGAGAATCACACAGGGCCTCTGGAAAATTGGTTCACTCATTTGTCAAAAGAATGAACAAGTGTGTCCCGAAATGTAGATCATAGATCTCTAGTAAAATTCAGACTAGTTTGGTGGTACACAGGACATTAAAATTATATTGAATAGTGTATTGAGAAAATCACTCTCCTTACAATCTCGTTTCACTCAGGAGAGATCCATAATGGACAGTTTGCTAAACTTCATTTTTTGATAAAAAAGGGACAGACCAATGGCTCAGAGCTTATTTTGGCTGATGTGGTTTCCATGTATAATTGCATAACTTTATTTCATATTCTTATTTTATGTACTTTCTACAACTTTCATGGAAGCACTACTTTCAAACTGAAAATTTTATTTATAAATATATACTTAATTTTTTAAATATAAGTTGATTTAAAAAAACATTATGTAAAAATAGTATAGATGGTATGCAATTGTAAGGAAATAACTTTTTCACTACATGATTCAATATGAAATAATCACTTATATGGATGACATACAAGTATAGCAAAAATCATGAAAGAGGAATCAAAATGCATAGTTTGGGAAACATTGGAGTAAATGACCTACAAGGTCGTCTACTTTCTAAATACCCTATTGTCTATTACACAAATACCTTATCGAAAACATTGCTTGGGAGTCTTTAACGTTTAACTGATTTAGCTAAGATGACTTAATTACCTGTTTCATCCTTCTGTGGCTTGGAATAAAGATATGGTGCGTAGAGCTAAGGCAGCCATTTTGGACCATGTGGTGGTCTTTATGATGAATACCAAAAGGTCTTAGAGCAGAAAGGAACATGGGACACTGATGAATACAGAACAACTAAAGTAGTCTTATACTAGCTACTACTAGACTTCTTTTATATGAAACTAAAATAAACTTCTTCAATGTGTACCTGACTCTGATTTTGGAATTTCTGTGGCTGGACCTATCTTAAGTGATGCAGAATTTAGTTCTTGCAAGAGAGGTACTACAAGAAATAGAATCTAAAATATGACATTGGATAAGGCACTAGAGGCAAACATTAAGGATATTTCATTTCTCTTCCTGATGCTTCATTATTGGTGTGTAGAAATACAACAGATCTCTGTACATATATTTTATATCCTGAAACTTTACTGAATTCATTTATCAGAGGATATTGCAGGTAAGAAATCTGGTGTCCCATGCTATGAGGTGGCAAAGCATTTCGCCAACTTACTGCCTACTGGTCGTTGGAACACAGACCACACACTCACTGAGGCTATAACATTTAAAATAGAAAAACAGGAAATCTCAATAATGTTTATGTACTAATTCTCTATTGTTACATATCAGCTACCCCCAAAACTTAGCAGCTTGAAACAGCAACCATTTGTTATCACCTATTTTTTGTGGTTGAGGAACTCAAGCACATTTAAGCTGGATCCCTTTGGATCCAGGATTCTTTCAGGGTTGCAGTTGAAGTATCATCTCGGGCTTCAGTCTCATTGGAAGGCTCAGCTGAGATCCACTACATTTCCTTATCTACCTTGCAGCTGGGTAATACAAAGCGACTAAGTTCTTTTCAACGAGATGTAAACTTAAACAGTGTGGGGAGCCTTTGGGAAAACTACTTAAGGAGAGCTGACTTACATTGAAGGAGCATCCCTTTTCTCCATCACCTTTTCTTTCTCCTGATGCCTGAGATATGGTTCTGATAGCTGGAGCTCCATGGAACATGAGGTAACCTGGAGGATAGAAAATAGTTCTTGAATAATGAAGTACTTGACAATGAAGGAGTCTAGGTCTCTGATGAAAACAAAGATAAACTTCTACCTTATCTAAGTTGCTGGTTTTTTAGGTGTTTACTGCCAAACTGAAGCAAGCATCCAGTTTATGCCCACTCCTATGAACAGAGAATTCTTAGAACAGTGCTGGGCACACAAGTACTTTATAGCTACAAGGAGTTGTTACTACTCTAATTCCATGCATTGATGGGCACATTTGGCTATCCCAACAACCCTAGGGCACATGCACTTTGTACCATCTTCACTTTACATATGTGAATTCTGAGGCACATTAACCTCAGTCAACCAAAAATAATAGGGTAGAGATTCAACGCAGGCATTTAAGCAGCAGAATCCACGCTCGTAAGCACTACCCTCCAGTGCTTCCTAATCTAGTCGAATTGTTGGTATTTTCACAATGTACATGTCCATAGATCATCCTACACTTTCTTATGAACCATAGTAATGTTCATTTGTAGTCTGGGTCTCTTTCAACATGCATATTGAACTGTAAAGTGTTAATGAAATATGAATTATGGGAATTTGGTTCCTGCTATAGTGGACTACACCTTTCTGTACACATTCTGATTTCCATTTCTGGTAAAAAAGGGACTCATCTTTCCTTTTGATCAATCCAGAGCTGGCTACAGGGAGCTGACCTCTCCTCTCCCCACCTTGACCCTCCTCTTGGCTATTCACAAACCAGAGGTAAGAAAGAACAGCATGTGGGTGCTGCTACTAATCTAATTAGGTGTCAGGGTGGAGGCTATGTTAGAGTTGTTGTAAGAGAAGAAGGGGGAAAGCACAGTCCAAACAGATAATGGGCATTGCTATGACTTTGATTATATGTGAGATTGTTCTAAGTACTTCACATAAACCACTAATCACTTAACCTTCTCAACCAGGGGTATCATTTATCCCCATTCTACAAATGAAGAAATTAAAGCAGAGGTAAGTTCAGTAGCTTGCCCAAGGTCAAACAGCCAGCATGCCATTCGAGGTATTCAGTCTCTAGGGACCATGTGCTTCATTACCAGATCTTCTGAACCACAATTTTCAAGTTAGCGAGGAGGGAGGAAAGGAATCAATTAATGAATGACCAAATTAATGAATAAGTAAATTACTTAATGGATAAATTTACAGACAAATGAACTGAATACATGAATAAATAAATACCACCACTTTTGTGAGGACTACATTGGATTTATTAGGTCTCCTTAGATTTTATCCTGAGGACCCATTTCCCAAGAAATCTTTGAATCTGAATCTTGTCAAAATAAGGGAAGGTAGGCTGTTATTGGTATGTCTGTAGGTACAGTAGGGGAGGGTAATCCCCGCTAGGGAAGAGAGGAGAAGCCATCAACACAGCTTCATCTTTTTCCTCCAGGCCCAGACTAGTGTCTCCCATTTCTCAGAAGCCAAATCACCTGTCAGTTACCTCCCAAACAGATTATATTTTCCTCCTCCCAAAAACCATTATAATGAGATTCATTTGAGTTTCATAAAACAACAAAGGGTGGAAGTCTGCCATCATCATTCATACTTCACCATTCATTTATTTATTCATTGATTCACTTGTTCAAGATTTATGAAGTCCAACTATGTTTCAGGCTTTGTGCTGCCCCAAGCCTGGTCTGAGAGGAGAAGAAAGTCATTGTTCTGACTTTGCTTCTCCCAGAACCTAGCTCTGAGACCAGGATAGGGATGCAAGAGATTTATCTGTACATAACCTCAGAACAACTGGTAGAGGAGTAGGTAAGTGAGACTGTCCCCAAAAGGAAGGTGATATAGGCTGTGTTATCATGCTGACTAATGCTGGGATCATCCTTGCATGAGAAATTGGGGATGTGCTTCAGAACTTTTAAGAGATCTTACCTAGGGATGATAAAGTTGTGCTACCTATCACCTTACTCCCATTCATCTTTAGTTGAGGTGAGGGTGCTCCCAGGGATCCTAACCCTCTTGCACTTCTGGTTTCCCATCATGCATAAAACCACTCAGGCAGAAAGTTGCAGATGCCTATAGTAGAATGTTATGGGCATGCACTAGAATAATGGGTGCCAACAGGTTATAGGTGAGACACTATAGAATCTGCTACAAATGGGCACGTAGGTGATTGATCAAGGCAGGAACTGAAATAGATGTATGACCTAGGGACTATGAGAGCAGACAGGAGGGAACCATAACTTCTCCACTGGACTTCCCTGACCACCCTCCATCGTGCGCGTGCATGCCCACACACACACACACACACACACACACACACACACACACACACACACTCACACCAGTTTCAAGGTTGATTAACACTTTTTTCTGGTTTCTTTCACCGCTCACAAGCATTCCTTATTAGAGCACTTAACATAAGTACTCATGTTTTCCTCTTTATGATAATAAATGACCTTTTGATACCCCAAGTCTGGAAAAGATCATGGTTTCACTTCTGATATCTAAATCAACATAAAAAAATTCCTATGCTATAAATACATGTAGGAAGCTCAAGTCAGTTGTGATGTTTTCTTATGTTGATAAAATATTTGTGTATATGTAAAAATATCAGATTATTTCCTAACAATTTCTTGGTACTCCCTTTTTGGTGCCCAGGCACATTCTTGGTCTGCTTTTTGGGAAGTCTCTACCCTCTTCTCAAGACTTAAGCATCATGGTGGGTGGGGGCGGTTCTTATTATCTACTTAACATTGTCAGTATCCTTAAGGTCTAATAACATCAGACACAAAATAGGAAGTCTTCAAACACTGGCTGGATGGATGGATAGATGGACAGATGGACCAACGGATGGATGGAGAAATGAGTGAGTTTTATTTGGATAGAGAGAAGTCTCAGAACATGTCAGAGTTTTCAAAGTAAACTCTAAAACCAGTCTTAGAGGATGACCAGTGAAAGTCTTCATGCAGATATTCATGATAGGAAACAAGCATATCTTGACACTTCTTCTCCAGGTATTATGAGCTACCATTTAATTTAACTTAGCTCTGCTCTCATGTTAGAATCCATCAAGTCCCTGAGGTTAGAGCTTCTCAGGTCCTTCCAGTCAGCTTGACATGGAAAGACCTCATGGGTGGTCTCTGAAGTTGTCAGCAGCTTTGACCACTGCCACAAATAATTTATTCCTTCTGCTTGGGTTTTTGCTACTGAGAGGGACAGGCTAATTGGGTCTTCCTGGCAATTCACATCAGCTAGAAGCTTCCTGCTAATATCCCACTACCTCTTTTCCAACCTTTCTCAGTGCCAAGGCATAAAGAGGAGGAACATTCATAAAGCACATGCCTGCTGAGAATACCCTCTAGTGATTGTTTTCCCCAATCCAAGCATTCCCTGCCAGCTACTTCAAAGGCTTTTGAAGTCACTGCTAATTTAAAAGCAATAATAAGATTGACACTGAAATGCTTCCCAGCTGTTTATTCTGGGCAATAACTCTCCCCAGTTCCTTTACAACCTGCTTTCTGTTACAATTTGGGGTTTGCAAAACATGACTTTTAAAACACATTCAAGCAGAGCAGAACAAGTTTCTAAAACAAAGTAATAACATGATTCTAGCATGGATATAAACATGTTCGTCTCCATTTAGGATATATTTCTCTTTTTTTAAGATTTTATTTATTTATTTGACAGAGAGAGATCACAAGTAGATGGAGATGCAGGCAGAGAGAGAGAGGGAAGCAGGCTCCCTGCTGAGCAGAGAGCCTGATGCGGGACTTGATCCCAGGACCTGATCAGGATCAGGACCTGAGTTGAAGGCAGCGGCTTAACCCACTGAGCCACCCAGCCACCCCTAGGATATATTTCTTAATAATGAACCTCAGTGAATGCAGGTATTAGAGTCAGTGAATCCTAGGTTCAAAACCAACTCTTCATTTATTAATTGGATAAGTTATTTAAACCCCCTGAAAGTTCTTTTCCAAAATTAAGGCATGAAAGCACCTCTCTTGAAAACTGGCCAGGAAAATAATAAGCCATGGGGAAAAATGCAGGTATAGGATGCAGATCAGACCTGAGGTCAAATCTCAGCTCTGACCTTAGGCTTGATCAATTCTCCCAATCCTTCTAAGAATCAGGTTATTTCCCCCATCAAATGGAAATAAGATATATCTCATATGGTAGATATAAGGATTAAGCTTTATGACCTATAAAACACTGCTGAGTAAATGTTCAATAAAATGATAGGCTTTGTAGATGGAGAGATGAAGAGAGGAAAATATGCAAGATGCTGGTGCATGGCATTGCTCAGCCTTCTCAGCAAGCACCATCTATTTAAAAAAAAAAAAAAAAAAAAAAAAAAAAACTCTTGTCATTGGAGGCTATCAGCCATTGCTTCATAATTGATCACCCAAAAGCTCAGTGACAGATTTTATTACTGCTTTCATTAGTTTTACACTATTTTGTTGTAAACATTTTGTCAGTGTTTAAGCCCAGGCTTAAAATAATAACAGTTAAGTATGGCTCATGAGTCTACACTTCACCTGCAGGTTGGCAGTTCTTCTGATCTAGGATGGCCTCAACTGCAATAGTTTGTCTCTGCTCCACATGGTTTCTCATCCTCTGGCAGGCTAGCCTCAGCTTGTTTACACAGGGGCCGGGCAAGGCCCCAAAAGAGAATGAGTAAAAGCTCAGAACTGGCACTTCATAACTTCTGCCATATTCATTGGCCAAAGCACATCACCAGGCCAGTTCAGATCCAAAGACTAGGAGAAAGAGCACACCTCTTGATGGAGGGAGTTGTAAAACTACATGCCAAAGAGGTGGAAAGCATGCCCATTTTTACAATCTATTTCACTACCCCAAAATAAATTATAGTGGGTATTTTACAATGAATTTATCATGAGAATTCATATGCTCTGTCTTCAGGCATAGGCTCAGGAACAGCCTTTCAGAAATGACCATTTACAAGATTTTCCTTTTGAAAAAACTTGTTAAGCAAGTAGTTTGCATCATAAGTCCTTGGGAGAATTAACCTGGCTTTACTCACTTGCTGTCAGTAAGATATTTCACTATCTGAGGGTACTTCCTAGGCCCTTTTCAGGATGGTGGTGAGTGACAAAATATAGATTACACATGTGTAGCAGCTGCAATGCTCTTACCAAAGCTAGGAGAGGATAATGGCAGGATGAAGCTCCTGAATGCCAACTCTGTTACAGGCCCATCAGACCATCCCATTCAGGGTGGGTAGCTTTGCTAAGGACCTAGAACTTGTTGGAGCCAAATAAACAAACAAACAAGCAAAAAGTAAAAAAAAAAAGGGGGGGGGAATAAAGCCAGCATTATATGATTTGCTCAAAGTTATGTGGGAAGAACGACCCTCTCAAATATTAATGCACCACAAATCAACTTGTATATGTCAGACTCATCCAGTAAAAGGCAGATTCTGATTAAGGAAGTCTGGGATGGGGCTCGAGATTCTGAATTTTTGATTAGTTGCTGTTGCTGGCCCACCAATCATGCCAGGAATAGAAGGGAATTAAAATTGGGAAAGCAGAGAAACAAATCCAGTTATCTGGATTACTCCAGAGTCTAGATGTTAAACCCCTATACAAACAATGGCTTTGATACTCCCTAATATAAAGGGCTTTTGGAAGAGGCCAGGCCTTGGAACATTGGCTGCACAACCACTTAGGTGACAGAATGTAGAAGAGAACAGGTGTGAGGGAAGAGTTGATCATATAGCCACATCTGGAACCTAGGTATGATTGAAGACCTAGTTACCTTCCCTCTCCCCCTTCTCACCAACTGGAACTTCCTAGAAGTTCCACCTCTTTTCTCTCACTCCCACTGTCATAGACATACTCCAGGTTCAAATTCTAGCTCTGCCATTTATTAGCTGGGTGATTCTTTCACTCTCTTTTTACCAGATTAAAGAATATATTCCTAAAATTGTGGTGAGGGATACACCAGGGAATATATATATTAAAAATGCTTAAAAGAATGCCTGACAAGGGCACCTGGGTGGCTCAGTTGGTTGAGTGACAGCCTTCGGCTCAAGTCATGATCCTGGAGTTCCAGGATCGAGGTCCGCATTGGGCTTTCTGCTCAGCATGGGGTGTGCTTCTCCCTCTGACCTTCCCTCTTCTCACGCTCTCTCTCTCTCTCTCTCTCTCATTCTCTCTCTCACATAAATAAATACAAAAAAAAATCTGTAAGAACCTACCATTGTGGCCTCGGTGATGACATTTGATGACGATTTTGTGAACTGAGAGGACTCAGTGCTGAAACAAAGGGCAGGATAGGTAGCCACCCCTTCTCTATCACAGCAATGCCGTAAGATTAGGGCTGCTGGCCCCATCATTCTATGGAGGCAGTTGAAATGTCTAGGCCCCGTAGTCAACAGTTAGTAAGTGGTTCCCACACAAAGACAGACTCATGCATGGCCTCCCTCCAGAACCCATGAATGTGACCTCACTGGGAACAAGTTGTCTTTGAAAATGTAGCCAAATGGAGGATCTTGAGATGAGGAGGTCTCTGGAACTATTTGGGTGGGCCCTAAATCAAGTGACAAGTATCCATGTAAGAGACATAGAGAAGACACACCGAGGCAGGGCAAAATGAGGATGGATCAGAGAGAGAAGTGGCCACAAGCCAAGGAATGACACCCAGAGGCGGGTGGGGCAAGGGAGGAGGTCTCCCATAGCACCTCCAGAGGGAGCTCAGACTTAGTGGCTTCTTGATTTCAGACTTCTGGCCTCCAGAACTATGAGAGAGTAATTTTCTATTGTTTGAAGCCACCAAGCTTATGGTCATTCATTATAATAGCCTCAGGAAATGAATACACTGTTGTAGCCAGGATTCAGACCCAAGTCTGCCTGACCCTGCTCTGTAACTTGGGATAGATGATCTACATTTCCAAGACTTTGTTTCCTCAACTATAAAAGGGAGTTACACCAAAGATTAAGTAAGGTAATATGCTTAGTGTAAGTACCTGACACACTGATTAGGAGGGAGACTCAACCATACGTCAGTGGAAATTTATGGAGCCAGTAGTGCACAGAGGAAATGAAACTCAGGAGGCATCAAGCTTGAGTTCAGAAGACAATGTTTTCTGCCATTTCCAGCTGTGTGACTTAACCTGTCTGAGCCTAGTTCCCTCATTAGTAAAATGGAGATAATACCTTCTTCCCAGGACTGTTATAGAGAGTAAATAAGATCAAGCTGAAAGAGCATAATAAGGATGAAGATAGTTGCTTTTCCTTTCTTCCTTCTTGGTTGCTCAGAATTAGAGACATAAGCCAGTCTCTCTGCCTAGGACATCTCAGACATACATAAGGCAAGGTATGCCTACACTGTTTTCAAAATATTCAGTGAAAAGTCTAGTTCTTCCAACCTCAGATGGGGTGCACACTGAGTCCACATGAGGCTAATCACTAGAAATACAGAGTTGAATACAGATGAGCAGAACTCATTTCACCAACTTAAAATTCTCTCAGAATTCATGAATTGAGCACTCTGAACTGAACTTGAACCCTTTGGCATTCGAATTGGCTTATACAGTTTTGATTGTAAGAAAAGAGAATTTTAAGAAGTCATTAAACAAGGTGAAAAGCCTTATTGGACACGAATTGGCTCTTAAAGAATATTACAATGATATAAAGCTCAAATGGGTCAGAAATTTATGAAAGTCATTTCCCTTAAATAAAACATGACTTTAAATATTCAAGGGAGAACACTTTGCAAAATGTACTTGGTGTTTTAAAACATCTGAAGAACTGCAAAAGTTTTTGCTCATTCCAAACATATTGTGCTGGATGTCAACAGTTGCATCAGAACTGGGGGCTCTACAGGACCTCAGCCTATGCACTGAGCCACCTGCACAACCCTGCTTTTTCTCAGGGCAAAACCACACTAAGCAATCATTGTCCCACTCAATCCAGGAGGCCACTAAAAAATGGCCATTGGACACACAATTTGGAGCCCTAGTTGATTCTGGATACATGACATTGGAACAGCCTGTCAAATAGAATGTGAACTTCTTGAGAGTAAATAAGAGGCCTTTTTCACTGTTATATTTTCCAATACTTAACACAATGAGGCAGTCAGTAAATGTTTAAGTAAGCAATCCTAAGACATACATATCTAATATTATTCTCAAATGTATAAATTAGGGGGATGGTGAACGCCAAGGTTGAATCACCTTCCAAAGCCCATGTAACATGGAAGTGGCAGAGCTGGAATGAGAGGAGCCCCAGATCCCCTGGCTCTGAAGCTGATTCACTTTCTATTCCTGTGCCCAAACTTCCTATGAGATACTAATTTCCTTGCACAGTATAAGGAGGCTCAAAGGAGTCCTCAGTGATGCTAATGAAACCTGAGTCCTAGGTTGAAAATAGTCCAGCAGGCCAGTGATGAAATTTGGGGGCAAATCCCAAAGGGGTGTTTAATACTCTCAAATGCTCCTATAGTCTACTCTCCTCTGATCCAATGCCTCAAAAGTCACCTCTTCCCCTAGCACTATAATTTAGAAAGACATGTTCACTCTTGGGGACTTAGGACTTATCAGAAATGATGGTTCACTTCAGCCTTGGTGCGGAGAAACACTGCCAGCACGCACCTCATCTATAAACCAAGTTGGTCCTCACAACGTCCTGAGCTATGCTTATTGTGTTTGTAAGGGGCTGAAATGGAGTTAGAGAGGGAATAAGTCAAAGGAAGACACAATGTATGATGAGTGACCAAGAATCAGAGAACTTGTGACCTAAAAAGCACCAAAGATCACTTGATCTAACATCTTCAATTTATAGACAGTGAATATGAGACACAGAGACATTCATTAATAATTGTAGCTATCATCCACACTTCATCCACTGTAATGTCTGAATTCATTTAAACCCTACCAAAGAACTAAACAATAGATGGCATCTCAAAGCTAAAACTAATGCTCAGAAAGAGTAGGTGATTTACTCAAGGTCACAGAGCTAATAATTGGCATAAGCACTTATAAGCAGGCAAGATTTCTATCCTCAGAGAACTGTTCTTTACAGTTACAGAGCATATTGAAGCCCCTAAGGAGGGGCTGACATTCAAAAAAGAAATCAAGGAGTAAGGAGGTGGGAGTCTAAAAAGATGCTGAGAATGAAGGAAGGACTGAGGGTTGAGCTTGCTGGGATGTGCAACCCCTGAAAACATATGTAAACCTGTATGCTGGTGTACATTGCTGGAAAAGAAGAAAGGCATCAAAGCTTTAGTTTTAGCAGATTCTCACAGCTGTGTATTAAGGTGTATTAAGCTGTGTGTTAAGTACACAGGTTTTGTGGGATGTGAGGTGGAGGGCAATCAGAGAATCTCTCCAAGTCACAAGACAAAGTAGTGATAAATGAAAGTATCACTGCGTGTGTGTGTGTGTTTGTGTGTGTGTGTGTGTGTGTGTGTGTGTATCCTTGACTTTACAGTACACATTCCATGTTTTTTTCTAGTAAGTGGAGTTTTCCTCACAGTTTTTAAAAAGTTCTGAGAAGTTAAAGAATGGAAAAACATAAATATGGCTGCCATGAAGTTGAGAAGGCACCACTATGCATTGGTTTTGTGTGGCGAGTAGGTGAGGTGAAGGAAACACAGTCTGACTCTTGTTACACACTTCTGGTGCCTTTGTTGCTACAAAATTGTAAATCCACCATGAGCTTCCTTCCCACTGAAATTAAAAGTGAACTAACAGTACCCCTGTCAGCTTTTTCTTCTTGCTAAGACAAGTTTAGCATGGAGGAAGACATCAGGGTGACAAAGTTTGAAAGTTAATTATAGCCTCCTAGGTACTGCTCCTCTACTCACTTGTGGTGATACTGGTAAGGCATGCCTTGCTCTGAAATTGTTGTTCATCTATAAAATGGAGACAGATGATAACCATACCTGCTAGCTTTCTGTCCTCACTTCAGCCACAGGATTTGGCATGCGCTATTCCTTCAACCTGGCATACACCCCCTACACGTCTCTTCTCGT
Source organism: Mustela putorius furo (assembly GCF_011764305.1). Classification (NCBI taxonomy): domain Eukaryota; kingdom Metazoa; phylum Chordata; class Mammalia; order Carnivora; family Mustelidae; genus Mustela; species Mustela putorius. The sequence goes on from NW_025421273.1 coordinate 21,210,618, forward strand.
ACAATTTCCTAGACATGTCTCAGGACCCTCTTGATTCATACATGCTGTCCTTTTACATTCATTACTGTAGTTTCTTGATGGCATTTCTCACCTATAAAGACTGAAACTTCCCCCAAGGTAAGGGGGTCTTGTCTGCTTTTGCTTGTCATTACAGCTCAGGGCCCATGCTCTCTGCCCTTCATGGAGTAGGCACTTAAAGATATATGCTGAATTACTGAGTCTCTTTCAAAAGGCTATTTTAAGGATCAAAGGATTTAATGTGCCTAAAGCAGTTCTGTGAAGCTATTTTCCTTTTCTTTTTAGCACCGAACAAATGTGAATTATGATAGTATCTTGGAAAGGCCATGTATACAAACTCAGAATCATATGAGGCAGTGTTCTGTTTTCCCATAAGCACTCCACCCTCTCCTCTTATGCCTATAGTCACATGTGGAACATTCTAGTCCTGCTTCTTTGACCTTGAGCAGATGAGGTGATCCAAGAGAGAACACGTAAAGCATTTATGCATTGCCTGAGAAATTGTGAGTGCTCAACTCGTGATAATTCTTTTTTTCCATTTGGTTTATGGGATCATTGTGAAGAAAACTTCAGACGATGGTGATAAAAAGTCTTTATAGAGGAGGTATCATTTGACATTAGTATTATTTTCTGACGACATGCCAGATTCCCTTTCACTGATTTCACATGATCATGATTTAACAGAAACCATTCCCCTTCTTTAGCGAAGAGGAAGACCACTTCTCCATGCCCAGATTTCTCGTTCCACCTTAACTTCTCTCTGAGGTGGAGGCATTCACCTCATTGCTGGCAGTAGTCATTGGTCCGCTGGGTGAAGCTCATTTACAATAACCTCAAGCCCTGGGGATTTGGTCTCTTTCTTCTCTTCCCCCTCTGGACAAGTGAGAAGAGTAATTTAAATTAGGGAATCTGGACTGTAGACTCAAACTTTACCAGTGTGTGCTACCCCAAGGCCAAGAGAGGAGTCGGGGAGTTAGCAAGACCATTTGCAATCTCACTATAACATATGTTCTTTTGCATAGACTATCAATAATAAATCTAACATTTTGGCTCTCCATCTGCTGATTCTCTTGCCTATTCCCCAACTGTTTCAAAACTCAGAGAAGAGGGCTGCTAGTTATGGACTAAATCTCAGATCAACACTGCCCCTACCCCTTGTATCTCATTGTCTAACACAATCCTGGGCACATAGTAAGCACTCAATTTGGGAATGAATAGTTACCAAAGGCTTATCATGCACTAGGCACTGTTCTAAGTGGTTCATGTGTTCTGCTTTGTTCTGGTTTGCATTTAATCCTCATAATAACCCCTTGAGGCTGATTTTAGTATTATAATTCTCATTGTACAGAGCAGTAAATGGAGGAACAGAGAGTTTGTATAATTTGCCCAAAGCCATACCACCAGTAAGTGGCAGGTGTGGGATTTGAATCTTGTCAGCATGACTCCACTGAATGCATGCTTAGCCACTAGAGCCTAAAGTTCTTGGTAAAAGAAGACATCTTCAAATATCATTTGCCTTCAGTTGTAGTGCAAAGAATCTATAAAAGGGCTCAAGAAATGGGTCTTCCTGGGTGGCTCAGTGGGTTAAAGACTCTGCCTTCAGCTCAGGTCATTAGCTCAGGGTCCTGGGATCAAGCCCCACATCGAGCTCTCTGCTCAGTGGGGAGCCTGCTTTCCTTCCTCTCTCTCTGCCTGCCTCTCTGCCTACTTGTGACCTCTGTCTGTCGAATAAATAAATAATATCTTTTAAAAAAAGAGCTCAAGAAAAATAAGTACTTGTTTTTCTTTAAAGGAAACACATGGTTTTTGTTTTCTTATATTTTTGAATAGGTTGGGGGTAAGTGGCAGAGGCAGAGGGAGAGGGAAAGAATCTCAAGCAGGTTCCATACCCAACACAGAGCCTGACATGGGGCTCAATCTCATGATGCTGAGATCATGACCTGAGCTGAAATCAAGAGTTGAACGCTTATCCAACTGAGCCACCCAGGTACCCCAAATGCTTGGTTTTTTGAAGAATCATAAATATGATGACTAGAATTAAAGGTGAGAGTAGGATATCTAGCTATTTAGTATACCATTAGTTATTTAAGCCTAACATTATGAAAAATGGTGTAGTTGACAAAATAATCCTTACATTCATTTATTTAAGTCATGGGTAGAAATAATGAGAAGCTGTAAGGTAAGTGTAAGTATCCCCACATCCTAGAATAACTGAGACTAACAGAAATGGCTTGCCTGGCAGCACCCCTTGGTTCTGCTCCTCTCTGAGACTGAATGCCTTGAGTCTCATCCAAATCTTGTCCTGGCTTTATACAGATCCATGCTGAAAACTTCAACTGTGGGCGTGATCACTTTCTGACAAAGTCACTTAATGTTGGTTCCATAGGTGATTAGACCTGTTGTCAGCCATATTTCATCCCCTTTCTCTCCTAGGGATTTATCCCCCTGGGGCCCACTCATTAATACCAAACCTTGCTCAACTCAATCTTTTAAAACAATCTAATGTAATAGGCCTATTGTTTTACTATAAATTTTTTTTTTAAATCACAGGTATCTTAAAGCCTCTTAGCTCAGGATTTCAAAATCAAAACCAGCCATTTACTGAGTATCTACAATATCCCAGGTATCTAAAGTACATTCATCCTATTTAATCTTAATAATAACAACAACAACAACAATGTTGTGTGAGTATGATTCTAATCAAACAGGTGAGAAAACCAAATCTCTGGACAGTCAAGTGACTTGCCTAAGTTAACACAGCTACTGGCCAGCAAAAGTGGGATTTGAAACCAGGATCCTTTCCTGACATTATGTTCCTTTAAACAGTAAGTTTTGTTGTTAAGATGCAATGAATTGTGTTCTGACTCAATAACCAAGGGTAACTGTGCAGTTGCTAAAACAATACATGAGGCAATCATTTCACTTCAGGCCATCCTTGTGACCCACAATGTTAACACTGCATGGCATCTGGCTTGTCGGTTAAAAGATCAGTCAGATGACTTTGTCATTAAACCTCATCGAGTGTACCCAGCTGCCTATTTTCCAAGAGTGAGGTTGCAGTCCGCTCCACCTGATACTCAAACAAGGCTCAGCACCAGTTGCTCTTCTTGTCATTAAACCCTTGTGGGTCTCACTATCACCAAGTCTCATCAGTTCAGGAGAGTATGGCCCTGGCTGATGGAGAGTTTCAGCTAATGAAGCATTGGCTGGCTGAATGCTGATTGTACTCTGTAGACAGGAAAATCTCACTGAGAGAGAAAATTGATACTCTTAGTGCTGTGGGAGTGCAAGAACAGTTTGGTCAAACTGAGCAAAATTATAAATATCCAAACACTTTGACCCATGGAATTCCTCTTTCAAGAATTTACCTTATGGGTAACCCACACAGGCATGAAATCATATATGCATTAGCATTATTTGTTAGAACAAATATTGGAAACAAAAGTCCATTGATAGGGACAACTTAAATAAAATGATAAATATTTACATTCTCAATTATGAACACTTGGGACCAGTTTTAACTCAGAAAGCTGATTTTTATTTTTAATTTTAGTAAAGTAATACCTTATGCTTTGAGTCTCACCCGAAGTGAGATTTATGCTTCCATTCCTAGGAGACCCTGAGCAATGCCCAACAACCTCACATACCCATCCTTCTGAAGCACACCCCATGAAACCAAGTGGAATTACCAAAACAATAAATATTTTCATATCAACCCAAGTCAGTTTTGCTGCTAGATAAGTGTGGGTGTCAAAATGTGGGATAAAGTTAAATTTTCAGGGCTTTTGGTATTTGGGAATTAGAGGTAAGTGTTCTGGACCCACGCTAAAATATTGTAAAACCAGCTAAAAATAAGTGGGGCAACTCAATTACTGATATGGGAAGTTCTCCAAGAAATATTGTAAATGTAATATGTCAGGCAGTGTATATAGGATGGTATCACTCCTGTACTACACATAGACATACAGGATTGAGATGCATAGAATATCTCTGCAAAAATACACAAGGAACGAATTTTGGGGTTTTTTTCTCTCCCTGACCTCACAGAAGGAAGTCTATATACCCATACCTGCCTACAGACCTCCCTGCTGCCCTTCGGCCATGAGGTCCATTCAAAACCCTTTGCCCTGAATAACTCCTTACCCCCATGCGTACAACATGGGCAGCCTCCTTTCCCCTTCTGCTTCTGAGCCATCTACCTCAGAAGGTCCTTCCTGACCAATGTCTGCTTAGCAGAACCTGACCTTTCTTTTTTTTTTTTTTAAGATTTTATTTATTTATTAGACAGAGATCACAAGTAGGCAGAGAGGCAGGCAGAGAGAATGAGAGGGAAGCAGACTCCCTGCCGAGCAGAGAGCCCGATGCGGGACTCGATCTCAGGACCTTGAGATCATGACCTGAGCCAAAGACAGAGGCTTAAACCACTGAGCCACCCAGGTGCCCCCTGACCTTTCTTTTAAGATACAATTCAAAACACCATTTCTCCCATGAAGTCCTCCTAAGTCCCTAAGATCTAACCAGTTGCTTCTTCCTCTTTTCCCACAAGCACTCAGGCAGGCAGCTCACTTGAGGAGCTCACCAGACCTGGCATTAATATCAGTTTTTCCCATGTTAACATCCCCAGGAGAGTTTGAGTCCTGGAGTGTAAAAATCCTACCTGAAAGGACAGATATCTCTTTATTCCCAGCACTTACAATGGAAATTGGCATCTTCTTAGAATATGACTTGCTTTAACTTTTATGTCAGGAAACAGAGGTAGACAAGAATATTCAAGAGCAATATCCCGTGCTATGAAAGAGAGTAAGTGCTGAGGAATTCATTAAACCCAGTTTAGAATCTTGGCTCTGACGCAAATCTGTAACCTTGGCTTTTGTCTTAACTTCCCCAAGCCTGAATTTCCTTGACTCTGCAATGAGCCAATAAGACCTACTTCGCAGGAATGAGACAGATTAAATCACAGAAAAGTAAGAAGAGCCGCTTAGCCAAGGATGTACCCATAGAGGGCACTCATTAGAAGCTACTCCTTGACAAACCATAAGAGACTCTTAATCTCACAAAACAAACTGAGGGTTGCTAGGGGTTAGGAGCTAGGGATAGGGTGGCTGGGTTATGGACATTGGGGAGAATATGTGATATGGTGAGTGCTGTGAAGTGTATAAGTCTGATGATTCACAGACCTGTACCCTTGGGGCAAATAATACATTATGTGTTAATAAAAATAATTAATAAAGAAAAAGAAGCTACTCCTTTAGCTCCTTGCAGTATATGAAAGAAAGGATGGGTAAATAAATGAGCACCTAGGGAAACATAGTAATCTTGATATTTACTGCTACATCACGTTCATAATTGGGTCATATAGGGATTAAACGTTTGGCCTCTTTCCCCTAATCACAGGTCCAGTTTAACTAGGAGAACCACCATTTAAAGGCACTGAATGGATCCAGAGGAAGAGTAGGCAGCTTTTGTTGCCTTGCACACAGTGCCATTCCCACGGGTCCAGTCACCACTCCTCTGAGCCTCCAGATCAAAAATGAATCTTCTGAAATCCCATCCAGGCAAACTTAACAGGTCAAGATTTCTCTGACTCTTCAGGAAAACAGCAAGTAGGATGGTGACATCCTCTTTCAGATTTTGAGTCTCTTTTCCACCAGAACAAGGTGAAAGTCCAAGGAAGACTAAAGAAAAAGCCCTGCCCCAGGGTATTGTCTGTCAGTGTCTCGGGGACGTCAGACCCGGACCCAGTAGTGTGTGCCAGTTAGCCTGTGTGTTTATATTGGGCCACCTGCTTGTCCCCTGACCTGGTCACTGTTCTACTTTCAGTTGAGTCACAGGGAATCCGTTCCTTTGCAAACAAGAATCATGAAACAATTAGAAGTCAGTTAAATGATCCTGCACTTGCCTATTCCTGCTTATTACCCATCCAAGAGTTGGCATGGGTTGCCACATGCACGAAGCATTGAACTGCATTCTGTTAAGTTAGACATGCCTGATACACAGATAAACTTCACGATGTGGTTCCAGAACTCTCCTCAGTTGTGAAATTTGTGACATGTCACAATGCCTACTTAGCCACCAACATGCAATTCTAGCCTGACCTTCTTTGGAATCTCTCCCTGGCGGGAAGGAGACATTATCCTTTTGGGGCTCCATATATCATGAGTCACTTTTAAACCTTTGGAGGATCTAGACACTCTTGTTTTCAGACGCCTCTTACATACTTTATTAAAATAAAATGTACCCACATCCCAATGTAGCTATATTGTTTTAAGAAAATGCTAAGAATTATAAAACTAATTCCCAATTATAATTGTATAAATTACTGGCTTTTCTCCCTGTTGTTTAGATACACACACACAAACACACAAACACACACACACACATACACACACAAAATGTATAAAATACTTGTGTCTATACATATACACATATGCATGTATACATATACATACACATGTACACACATGTACACACACTATAAGCATAAATATTTTAAATGTGTGTGAATTGAGTTGCACTAGACCAGCAGACATCACGTAAAGTTTCATAACATTTAACTTAGCATTTATTAATTTTTTACATTGAAGTTTTCTTTTTGCCCTTTGGAGTTGCTTTTTTTTTTTTTTTTCCAAATATCAGACATTTGTATTGAAACCCATGAAGAACTCACTGGTCCAAAAATCTCTGACCCAAGTGTCTAGTGAATAAACTGGGTCAGATCACAGCCCCTTCTCCCTGCTGGGTTGGAGGAAAGCACATTTTCATGGCCCTCTCTCCATTTGACTGTAAATCTCTCAGGACAGGGCCCTCTATTAGATATACAAAATCTATATATGCATGAGACTTACACAGAGTGGGGGCCTTAAGACACTGTCACAGAACTGAGTTTCACCCAAAACATCCCTATTACATTCTCCATCCAAAATAGTTTCTAGTTTTCACCTGAGGGGAAGCTACTAAAACAAAACATCAACCTTGTTACCTGGGCCTTCTTTTCTCCTTCAACAAAAACTTCAACTCAAATCCTACTTCATGGTAGACTTATAAAATTCCTCTAAATAGGGCTGGAGTGTGAAGGTTGATACAGAACTTCAAACTTTAGAATGTTATTTTCTGGGACTATAGCTCAGCCATGAAATTTTGCTCCAGGCAGATTTCAACATGCTAGGTCTGAGCTGGAAGCTGAACGTTTCATGCATTTATTTCACTTTAAAACCAGAAGTTTTATTTATATTATTGTTTTGGACATGAAAACTGGGCAAAGGCCATTCTCCCACAAGATTTTCTCTCAAAACTGAGTCCAGTGGAGCAATCTAAACTGTCCCACTTAGTGTCCTTTTTCATGAAAAGAAAACTGACTCTGTTAAAGTATTGTGTATTAGGCACTGCTCAGAGTGTTTTTCATGTATCTTACTGCCTTTCTAACCTTGGATCAACCTTGGAGAGGGTAGATAACATCGTTCCCATTTTACAGATAAGGAAGTTTATCTCTAGGAGGAGTTCAGAAAGGTTAAAACCTTGGCCAGAATCAAACAGCAAAGACTCATCAAAGCCAATATTTGAAATCAATTCTCAACACTCTACAATTATACAAAGCTGCCTAAAGAGCTAACTGAAGAAAATGAGACATTAAAAGGAAATATATTCTGTGTATTGTACCTGCTGGTTGTACCAGCTTTCTGAGAGCATTCTCCCATCAAGAAAATGAGACTGAAGTCTGAGCTGAACATACGTAGGAGGTTCAGTGTTTGGTGACCTCACTGTCTGTATTCATTCCAGAGAGATTAATTCTCCTGATTGCCATTGCAAGTTCTTTCTCAACTTTTTCTCCCTTCCCACTCTTACCCTTATGTCTAGATTTTTTTTTAGAAATCTCTAAATTTTTACAATAACCTTATGGGTGACCTCCTTGATTCCAGTACTTTCTCTTTCCTCTGCCTTATGGCTTTCTTAGATGCAGTTTTGGACTGGTCTCCTTTAAATAGCCTGTAAAGGCCCTCTGAGGCAGACACTGCCCAGATGCCCCTTCAATGGAAGTCTTGCTGTCCCAGCCTGAAAGTGCTGAGGGCAGATCCCACATCCCTCAGCTGAAGAGATGCCCCCTCAATCAAGGCTGCACCCCTTCCTGGGAGCCCTTCATCCAATGACAGTTTAATGTGAGATTATAAAACATGCTGGCCATCTTGGCCTAATTCAGAACAACTCTGAGAGTCATTCTAGCTCCAGAGCCACTTTTGAGGAGTGAGATGAGGGTGTCAGATGAGATAGCACAGCTCAACTTGCCCCTCACACTCAGTCCTACTCCCTTCCTTTCCCCCACCCTGGGGATTCATCCCAAGAGAACTCATCAATAAACACGGACTATTAAACTTTTCTTCAGAGTCAGCTGCCCAGAGAACCCACTATGATGCCTTACCAGGGGGAGGGGAGAAGGGAGAGTTAAATTAAGCAGGCTCACTCATTCTAATGAAGCTGTGTTTGTTTTTCCTTCCAGCACACCTATCAACCCCACTGTAGCCACTATTTCCAGTGATGTTTGAACATTTGACTGAACACTTCATCTACGATGAGAACTTTACTTTATTTGCTTAGAAACAGGATTCATAAACTACAAGAAAGACCTTCTGCAAATGAATCCATAAATATAAAATATAATTGACTCAGCTGCTTTTGCCTCCACTGCCTGACAGGTACCTGACCAAAACAGTTCATCGAGGTCTGCCCAGCTCTAAACACACCTGTGCAGACCTTCTGACACAGGTGGTATAACAACAGCACAAGTTGGCTTAAGAACCATCTAAAATTACATTGGGGAATGTGGGCCGTATAAATCTATTTCACTAAACAAGTGACTCAAGTGAAGTTATTCACTCCAAACTACCAGATACTTGCAGTGTAGTCTCACGTTCATTTTTGATTACCACTCATAAAAATACTTAACCAAATGTGGTAGATAGGAAGTATCCGTTCTGGCCCAGACTGGATTGTTCTTCCATTTTGCACTGACCAAGTTGTGTGTCTTGCCTTTCTATATCCTAATGCTTCCATGTCCCTCTACCCTGTCATGACTTCCCCTTGTTTCAAGGTCCGTCCTCCCAGTTTAGTTTCCTACTTTAGTGTATGAGTCATCTTAAACAATGGTGTTAGATGACTTGTTCCTTGCAGCATTGGACAGACATCTGCCTGTCATGGTCCTTTGGTCCAAAAATGGCTGTCCTGTTTGGATGGCCTTGCATCCCACTGACTGCATAATTCTCTCTGATGTGAGCACTCTGTGTTCTGAGTGCTCTTTTTGTGTTGTATGCCACGCCTTTGGCTTCTACACACACACTATATATATGTTGAAGTTACTCACTGCTGGAGGTCTGAGCTCATTATGAGTTCTCTAGAGATAGAAACAGATGCCATCATTTTCTGAGTTTCAACTTTTGCATCTCCTGGCAGCTTAACTGAGGATTAGCTTTGTCTGGGGACTCTGAAATTTAGGAACTCACACTCATAATCATGCAAACTATACTGGTTTGCTTTTCCTGCTGGTCATCCCAAAGCACATCAACTCTGTTTTGGTTTTCTAATTTCTCAGCATGGACCTCTGCTCTTCAGACACTAAGACCCTGTTATTTGTTGTCCCTTCCCTTTCTACTCAATTTAAATGTGATTCCCATGGGAGTTCTTCAACAGGCCAACCAATAAATGGTTACCTTCCTCCTCTTTAAGTTCCAAATCAATGGATAAATAAAAGAAAGGAGGCAGGCAGATGGGACCAAAGTCTCGTCATTATTAAGCTAATATTAGAGAACTGAGTTTATACCTACAGGCACTAGAACTTTTTAATGCTGAGTCCCAGGATCAGTCAACATTATCCACCAGTCATGCAGCTCTGAGGCAAGGCAAACCTGAATCTGGAGGGGCTGAGTCACACACATGCCCCCCAATTTAGCCTCTAAGAGGAAAAGAAGTTTCTGTGCATGGTTAGATTCTCCCTCTAAACTCTACGATGAGGAGTTATTCCTTTCCTCCAGGGGAGAAGTTCAGACATGATACAGTAATTGACGCTTCTTTCCATGTATTAAAAACATCAGGAATGGCTAATATTAGTATCCATAATTGTCCCTAGATGCATCCTATGTGACAGGTACTATTTGAAGCCCATTACATTTTTTAGCTCACTTAATCTTCATAATGACCCTGTTAGGTAGGGACTATTCCTACTCTCTATTTCAACAATTGGGAAAACTGAGATGCAAAAACTAACGAGTTGGTCAGGGGTCACCCTGACCAGAAGAGGTAGAACCAGGATTTGAACAAACGAAGTCAGATTCTAAATCCAAGACAACCACTGAGCCATATTGCTCTTTCTTAACACTTCCCTTCTCTACAGCCCAACTCTGCCTACCCTTCAAGGCAAGGCATGAGCCCCAGTACCTCCAAAAGTCTTCTCAGTAAAGCTTTGGGGTCACATGAAAAGCCTTTGCCTTTAAGCCTACTCCTCACAGCCCAATCACTGTAGACTTTGTTCAACTGTGGACAGAAATCAAGGGATACAATGGTGAAGGTGAGAAATAAGGTCTGATTTTTCTCATCTATTATTAGATGACTTCAACTGAACTAAATGATGTAAAGAAAAAATGGCAAAACTCAGAGTTTGCTTTGTCTCTTGCAACTTAACTTTGCAGTCTGTGCACTGGGCACTGTATCCTGAGGAGAGATGGCCAAAAACAAAACTCACAAGCCAGTAAGCAAACCTCCCCGATCTCACAGACTTTGTTGTCTAGTCAGGAGGCCAATTTAACTCTACAATCACATAAACATGCTACAGCATGCTGGACTTAAGTATTGGGAAGAGACCAGAAAGATGCCCTGTGAGCAAAGCACAGGTAAAACAATCATGTCTAGGGCACAAGATGTCAAGAAAACTTCCCCTAGGGAGACATTTAGATACAAGCTGAATGGGTAGTAACATGGGAAGCTACTTGTGGCTTAAGATTGGTTAGAGCAGGGGGCACATTCCAGGCAGAGGGAACAGAGGGGCACAGAGGCTTTGGGACAGGAGGCAGACTGGACATGTCAGGAAGCTCTGGTGGCTGATGCCAAGTGGAGGTCTAATTAAATGAGGCTAGAAAAGCATGGAGACCAAATGAGGGAGCTTGAGATATATTCTAAGAGCAATGGGAGGTTTTGCTTCATGTGTAATTTTTTCACAGACTCATCCATTCAACAGTCATTTTTATGAAATCTACAAGGTGCTAGAATCTGTTCTGTGGACATTACAAAGATGAATATGACGGAACCCCTCTCTCCCTCTCAATTTATTGAGGGAATATGTAAGTTGAGGGAAATAGATAAGGAGTAATTAAAATACATTTTATTACAGTGAGATAGGCTTGTCTCAAGTACTATAAGAACTCAAAATGGAACGTTAACCACATACACTAAAGGAAATAATGAAGGGTGAAAGGGAACCAACCAGTGCACTTGGAGCAGAGGGAAGAACATATGCCCCAAAGAGTACAATAGGTCAGGAATCTGAGTTATGAGAGAACAGCTGTGAGTGGCCTGTCAGATGGATGGGAATTATAAGGAAAAGGGTATGTCATGCCATTCTGACGTGTTCAGACTTTATCTCACTGCATCTCTGTTTGGGCTGTTAACAGCAAAATTCCACAGACTGGGTGGCTTAAACTCACTGAGATTAGAAGCTCCGGATGGGCAGATTCGGGACAGTGGTGGATAGGTAAGGAATTCAGGCCTGGGAATACTGACGTTGAAACAAAGGTGGAAATGCACACAGCTAGGCATCCATTCTGATGTCAAGGTCACTACTGAATATAAAACAATTTAAAAAAAAAAAATAGGGATTTTGTTGGTTAATTGAGGACTGAACTTGAAATTCATAAGGGATAGAGGTTTATTTAAAAGTGTGCATTTCTACAAACAATATTCTCAGTAGGTCTGATCCTGATTCCTCATTCATCATGGCCCATCCTACTAAAATTCCACTCCCAGAAGTTGAAGTTCTTACCACAGGGCACTGCATTAACACTGATTGTATTTCTTTCTAAAGAGCATTTAATGGTTAATTCAGACAAACAAAATTGCAGTCTGCCTGGGACATGTGCCTTTGGAAAGATATAAGTCACCATTGACTGTGTTCTCAGCACTGAATACTTCCCTTTGGTTATAACTCCCCACAACACCTCTGTCATTACTAACATGGGAACTCAGAGATAAGCCATGGGATGATGAGCGTCTTAATCGGACAGCCTGTTTATGACTTTTTTTTTTTTTAAGATTTTATTTATTTGTTTGACAGAGAGAGATCGCAAGCAGGCAGAGAGGCAAACAGAGATTGAGGAGGAAGCAGGCTCCCTGCCAAGCAGAGAGCCCGATGTGGGACTCGATTCCAGGACCCTGAGATCATGACCTGAGCCAACGGCAGAGGCTTAACCCACTGAGCCACCCATGCGCCCCTGTATATAGCTTTTTATAGGTGAGGAATCTGACACTCACAGGAATTTAGTAACCTGCCCAGATCACAGAGCTGAAGTGAAGGAATCAATTTCCAGAACCACACAGCTTGGTTCAAAACCCATGCTCTTCCACTTTCCCAAAGAGATCTTCCCAGTAGAAATTTTACTCTTATTTTAGAAAAATATTGTTACCAATTGCCAGGTTTTGACTGTGTTTTCCTATGCTTGAATGGGGCCTCCAAACAGGGCCACCTCTACCTGCTCTACTCCCCCAGTTCAAACTCTCTGGACAGTTTGCTGTCCCTCCAGCCCTTGCACGGCCAAGCATATTGGCTTCCTATGGCTGCCATAATAAATCAACACAAACTTCAGGGCTTTAAACAGCACACATTTATTATCTTAAGTTCTTCAGGCTAGAGGCCCAGCACAGGTCGCATTGGCTAACGTCAAGGTCAGCAGGGCTGCAGTCTTTCTGGAGACTCTAGGGGAGAATCTGTCTCCTTGCTGTCAGCTCCCCCTGCCTCCTGGCAGGCTTCCTCCATCTTCAAAGCCAGCAAATCAGGTTGAGTGCTTCTCACACTGCCAGTCTCCTCCACTCTTAAGGACCCTTGTGATTATATTAGGCTCCTGTGGCTAATCCAGCCTACTCTCTCTCCCTCTCTCTCACTCAAAACCCACTGAATAGCAAGTTTAGTTCTACCTGCATCCTTCATGGTACTTTGTCCTGTAACCTAGCATATCCCCAGGTTCTGATATGAACACCTCCAGGGGCTGTTATGCTGCAGAACACACTGAGTATTTCCAGGTTCTCTGTCCACTGAGGCTATGTTTTGGAATAGGGACTATGGAGATGGTCCTGAATAACTTATTAGAGAGAGAGAGAAAAAAAAAAGTTGTGAGAAGGGCTTTCTAAGGCATATAGGATGGGCAATGTAGACAGGAAAGGAGGATTTAGCCTAATAAGAAAGCACTAAATTGCTGAGACCAACCAGGATCTTTTAGAGCCTCTTTTAGAGTCTCTCCCCAGACCTCTCAGGCCAGAAACTCCTTTTGGGTTTCTGAATGTGATCTGGGGAATGTGCCCGCCTACCACAGAAAAGGGTATAGACTTACTGGTGGGCATTTGAAGTGTCTCTCACATCCTGTCAGATGCCTCAAGGGGAAGGTGGATGGATGAAGAGATCTCAAGTTGCCGTCACAATCCCTTTCCACCCTGTGCTGCTGCTTCCCACTCTCCAACACCCATGTGGTCTACCCTAAAATCTCACTCAATGTGTTTGTAATTGGACTCTGGTTAGGAGTCACTATGAGCACACATGCACACACTGCACAAACACCCCAGGCTGTTCCTATATGGAATCTTTCTTCCAGTACAAGTTTCTCTGTTTCCTTTTAACCCAATTTCACTCAGCTTTATGTGCTGTGGATTGGAGAGTGTTTGGAGCTGACTTATTGGATCCAGCCTTCACCAACACACCTCTGTCTTTAACCTCACTGGGCCTCAGTCTCCTCATCTGTAAAGCAGAAATAATAATACCTAACTCACACATTTATAATGAATATTAAATGAAATTCTATATATATATAATTTTTTTAACCCAGCACCTGGCCCAAATCTGGTGTCAGTGTCTTTTACCTTCTGTTCTCAGCCCCTACAAAGCTTGTGAACTGATAATAATTATAATAACTCAGTTGCAGCAAACATTGATTATGTGTTTTTGTGTGCCAGATACCATCCTATTAGATGCTGTACACAAATCCTCACAGGTAACCTTACATGGTCACACAACCACCCAATGAAGTGCCAGCCTGTTATACTCACTTTGATAAAGAAACAAAAACTCAGAGAAGCTAAATAACTTCTCCAAGGTCACAGGTGAAGGAAGTTGGAGGGGGATTTTAAGCCTAGATGGGTCAAACAATGAAGATGGCATTCTTAACTTACTTAGAAATAGCCTGGTCTGCAGATATGACAAAGGAAAAAGACTTAAAAAAAAAAAAAAAAAAAAAAAACCCTTTAAAATATTCCATGCCTTTTCTGGCCTTCTGTCTATAATTAGCATTCCAACTTCTGGCCACCAACAATATTTTCTCTCCCCCCCCCTGCCACCCCCATCCAGGTCTTCCACCACCTGGATTCCAAAGCCCAGAAAAAGAGAAAGCATGCTGGCCTAAGTAATCTGTATGGTCTCTGAACCTTCTCCCATCAAAAGGGCTGGCTTTGCCAGGAAGCAATTAACACCTAATTCACAACTGCTGGTATCTCTGTATCTGTTCTCTTGACTTGGTGACAGTTCCCTCAAACAGCATTTGATCACAGACATGATCTTCGGGAGGCTTTCAGGGTCTATATTCTGCTAGAAAGAGCAGTACTGGGTTAACAGACAGGGAAGATAACTCCTCCGGAGTCCTGCCCAAATTCATTCTTGCGGAACCCATAGGGGCATCTTCAACCTGGGATGGAAAGTGTATAACTGATTAGAACCCAAGATTGGCAGAGCAGGTAAGACCTTAGGACTTTGAGCACCAGTAGTCTTTGGCTCGGCTGCATATTAGAATAATCCAGGAATGTTTTAAAAATACTGATGTTTGGGGGCACCTGGGTGGCTCAGTGGGTTAAGCCTCTGCCTTCGGTTCAGGTCATGATCTCAAGGTCCTGGGATCAAGCCACATCGGTCTCTCTGTTCAGCAGGGAGCCTGCTTCCCCCTCTCTCTCTGCCTGCCTTTCTGCCTAATTGTGATCTCTGTCAAATAAATAAATAAAATCTTAAAAAAAAAATACTGATGTTTGGATCCCAATTCAGCAAACTGAATCAGAATCCCAAGGGTGGATCCAGTAATCAGCAGTAGTTTTAAATTTTCCCAGGTTATTCTAGAGTGTTGCTAGAGTTAAAACCCAATAATGTGTCCTACCAACTCTTTCACAGATGAAGAAACTGAGGCCCAGAGGAGTCATCCTTGCCTAGAAGTGACAATTACCACCATTTGAATCGTAACTTCACCTCACTAATGTGTAACCAACCTCAGGAATCAGTAAATGATGGGGAAAAAATAAAGTTAAATATGAAAATTAGAGGAACCAAATTGACTATTGTAATATGTATTTTGAAAATGCAACTACTCTAGAACTGATTACATTTATATTCCCTTTGTCTGCTCATTTCTCTGAATCATCCCATCAACCCCTAAATTGGCAAACCCATGATTGGCACCAAAACAGAGCCATGTTTCCTTCCTCTCTGCATTCCTGCTTCTGATGTAGTGTCTGGCCCATTGCAATGGGTTACACTGTGTCCTGAAAAGAGATATGTTCAAGTCCTAACCCCTGGTATATGAGGTTGTGTCCTTATTTGAAAATTGGTTCTTTGCACATGTAATTAGTTTAAGATGAGGTCACAGTGGATTAACATGTGCCCTTAATCTAATATAGCTGGCATCCTCATAAGAAGAGAAGAGAAACAGGGACACACAAGGAGAACATCTGCTGAAGGTGGAGATGGAGATTGGAGTCATCTACCTGGAAACCAAAGAACACCAAGGACTGAAGGCCACTACTGGAAGCTGGATGAAACAATGAAGGAATCCTCCCTAGAGCATTTGGAAGGCAGATGGCCCTGTGGACACCTTGATTTGGATGTCTAACTTTCAGAACTAAGAAATATTGGTTGTCTTAAGCCACCTGGTTTGTGGAATTTTGTTATGGGTTGCCCTAGCAAGTCAATATAGCCATTGACTCAACAGCATTCCTGAATCCATCTTTGACAGTTCTGGAGACAAAATGCTGGGCTACACAAGACATTCCCCTTCTTATTATCTGTGTAACCTTGAACAAGTTGTGTAAGCTCTCTAAGCCTCGGTTTAACTACCTGTAAAATGAGAATAAAATAGCTCCTGCTTCACAGAGTCGTTATGAGGATTACTTGAGTTAATACATCTGAAGTGCTTAGCACAGTCCTTGTTCTATAGTAAATGTTTAATAAATCTTAGTTAATATTTGTATAATACTTCCCAATGCCTTGTGGCATTTCCCTAACAGTTAACCAGGGCCTCTGGACCACATGAAGTATGATTTCACTTTTTAGAGGTTCCTGCTTTATCTCACCACTAGATAGAAATCTCTTTGTAAGAGGTGCTGTTGTTGCCTCACCCAGGTCCCCTTGGTCTACCTTGAGGCCACCTGTAGACATCTCAGCATTTACTGTGGGGTCCCACAGCAGCCTCTCTGCTAAAGGGTATTCTCTGGTCACAGAACATGCCCAGAACTCCTGGGGTAGGCTAGCTGTGTTTAGGGTTGGCCAGGGTGAACAAACCTCTAAACTTTGAGAAAAGAGATTTGACAGATGAACCTGCCAGCTCTGTTGCTCCTCAGTAGGACAGATGGAAAGAGAGATAATTCCAGTGGGTTCCCAATGTCACTGAACCTCAGTTGCTGCACACAGCAGAGAACTTCTAGATCAGGGGTCCTCAAACCGGGGTTCATAGCCCCAATTCAACTGACACCTGTTTTTATAAATAAAGTTTTATTGTAATGCATGTCTGCTCTTTTATTTATATGTTGTCTATGACTGCCTTTGAGCTACAAGAACAGGGTTGAGTAGTTGCAACAGAGATTGTATAGCCCCCAAAACCTAAAATACTATCTGGTCCTTTATAGAAGAAGTTTGCTAACTCCTGCTATGATGAAATATATTTCATTGATTTCCTTTCCCTCCCCGTGGCTTTTGGAAGACTCCGAACAGAGACACTCTGTTAGAATAACTTCCCCATAGCAATGTTCAACTCAGTTCCTGGTATAGAGTTAGCTCTCAATTATTTGTTATGTAAATAAATGAATGGAAAATAGAAAGAGGCTGCTAGGTCACCAAATTAAAGAAGCATATGAACAGGGGCAACATCTCTAAGAGGGAACCCATGACCAGGTAGAAGAATGGACAGAGGTTTGATATATATCATGGTCCTATTCCCTACTCAATTACTGCCCTTGGCTTCTGGAATCCCAGGATTTCTATATCATAAATAAACTAGACCCCTGCAGGCACATTCTCTAAGAGGATAAATAAATACCACTTCCAAGATTAGCATGTGGTACACAGTCGCTACGTCTGAGCCTTATGGCAGGTGCTTTGATAAATTCATTACCTAAGCAAGTGAAGATGACTGGAAGGAAAGGGGGGGCTGGGTAGAGAAAGAGGAAAGGCCAAAGCCAGGAGACATCACATGGTCCTCACTCACTATGTCTGGCACTGATATCTTATCAGTTCTCTGTAGTAGATTAAAGATATTTTTGAACATTTTCCAGAAGGATTATCATATGACTAGGATTTGAAGGCAGATATGCACTTTCCATCATACTTGAGTCCCTTCAAATGTTTCCCAAGTATCTTCTATGTGCCATTCACTATATTCAACACCTTCTCATACTAGGCCAATGTTAAGGCTTCTGTTTGATGTAGAGGGATTCTGCCTCCCAAGTTTTGGAAATGGTATATCACCTCAGATCTGAATGGTGGAGAGTCACCTCTGTGCTGCAAACTGTGTAAGGAACTGTGGTACCATCAGGACAAACTCTCAGGTTTCCCACAGCAGTAGCAGTAGGCACAACTAAACTCGGACCCCAAATGTTGCACCTAAAGCCCACTTCATTGACACCAAAGCCATGTCCCATCGCAGGCTGCCTTTCCACTATGCCCAAATGCTATCCCTTCCTGGGTATGTGGGCTCTGGCAGTCCTTTCCCAACAAGCTTACGTGCAGAACTTCCCAGCAACTTGGTCAACCATCGCTTAGACCAAACAGTGGTCTGGGCTGTGTCCATACAACATCCTCTCCTTCTCCCCTCTATATCTGAGGCTCTCCCAGCCTTCCCAAACTTGCTCCCTATTTCCTTTCACACGGGAATTTTCCCCAATAAAATCTTTGCATGTTTAATCCTGTCATAAAATCTGCATCTAGAAAGACCTGAACCAACTGGGCTGGTTCATTTAAGTCTCACAGTTTCTATCTCTACTTTTTATAAAGCCCTGAGAAATTAACTAGCCCACAGTCAAGCAGTCAACCAGGAAAGGCTTAGTGCTTCAACTCAGGCCCACAGTGTAGCCACAAAAGTCAGGCCACAGCTAAAATACCACTCCACTGGTTTGGGATGAGAACAGCATTTGCTGAGTAATTGCCATGTACCAGAAACTTTTCTTTTGTCACAACACCTTATCCTCATAAGAACACTTTAAGACAGTGATTATGATCTCTGCTTTACAGTGAGTAAAATGGGACCTTGAAACTCCTACCCAAGGATACACACTTAAAGAAGCATAACCAAGGGGTGCCTGGGTGGGTCAGTTGGTTAATGAAGTGGCCGGCTCTTGATTTTTGGTTCAGGTCATGGGATTGAGCTCCACATTGAGCTTTATGCTCAGCAGGAAGTTTGCTTAAGATTCTCTCTCCTTCCTCCTCTCCCTCTGCCCTCCCCCTGCTCTCTCTTTCTCTCTCACTAAAATAAATAAATAAAATTTTAAGCAGCCGCAGCATGACCAGGATTCCAAATCCAGGACTGCCTAACTGAAAGTGAATGACTTTCCACAAAATCAGGTCTTCTAACTCGAGGCCATGGTCTGTTCTGATAAATAGGTATCCAGGGAGCTCAGGGTCTCCTAAATATTCCCAAGGCATGTAGAGTTGCAGGTGTGGCTCTTCATAAAGAATAGAAGAGGAGAGGAAGATTCTAGGAGAAGCCACCCAAACACACAGGGTTGGAAACTTGTTGCTCACATCTGCTTGATATCTAGTGCCAAGAAATGCCCCAACACCCTTTGCCTCCATCCCAGAGGCATGTAGAGTTCAGAGATACAAGATTGTACACCCCATGAAAACTGGAACCATGCCTTGCTCATCCTTCTACCATAAGCACCAGGCTCAATAATTGTATATGGACTTCAACTGAACTGTATTTTTAAGCTGGTGTTTTCAAACATAATAGAATTTTCTTTAAAAGTTTAGAAAATCAGAGGAGGGGAAAAAAAAACCCAAAAACTATGAAAATTGGAAGGAATCCAAAGCGAATATGAAGAGATTTATTTAAGAAAAAAATTAAAGAAGCCAAAATGCATGACTTGGCTAGCAGACAAAATATAAAGAGCATAAGTGCCTACTAATATCTGAAAGGTACAGACAAGAATAGAAAGCACCATTTCATATTTTTATTTAAATATCACTAACATAGTGTTATATTAGTTTCAGATGTACAATTATATGGTTTTTAATATTATGTACAGGTGGAAGGAACCAGGGAAAATGTCTGGGGGAGGAAATGGGCGTGCCAGCAGGATCCAAGAACAGAGAAGTGGTTTGTGATGGTAAATTTAGAATCCCAAGCCACAAGATTTAATTCTCAACATGATCTTGAGAAGCCACCATACTTATTTGTTCAACCATCTACCTAGTACTCATTAAGCAGCTGTTATGTACCAGGATCTCTGCCATGGTGGCCTGGCTACCTGCCCAGTGAAGCTTGCCATCTTCCAGAGAAGAGACACATCAACAAGTAGAAGTGGAGAGTTTCACTGTGGGAGCTAGAGGAGCACAAACAGGGGTTTATAAGACAGGGATGTTTCCCTGGGAAAAAGATAGGTAAACCAAGACTACAAGAATAAGGAGACATTTGTTAGTATAGACAGAGGTAGAGAGGTTCCCGGGAAAGAGGAGTTGTGTGTGAGAAGGTGCTATAGAAAGAATATGTACATTTATATATTAAAGCCCTAATCCCCAACTTTGTGGTATTTGAAGGTGGGTCTTTGGAAGGTAATTAGTGTTAGATGATGTCAAGAGTGTGGGGCCCTCCAGGATGGGATCATTGTCCTCTTTCTCTTCTTGCCATGTGAGTACACAGCCAAAAGGTAGCCATATGAAAGCCAGGAAGGGGGTTCTGACCAGTGTCTAATCTTGCTGACACCCTGATCTTTAAATTACAGCCTCCAGAACTGAAAGAAAATACATTTCTGTTTTAAGCCACCCAGTCAGTCCGCGGTATTTTGTTGTAGCAGCTGAGCTGACTGAGACAGAAAGGAAGGAGGTGAGAGAGCAAATTGCTGACAGAGAATTGAAAGAAGTTTATCATGAGGATGGTCAGCAGAGGAGGAGGTAGGGAGGTAAGATTCAAGAGGGGGCAGGCAAGGACTAGGACTAGCCTTCTATGCCAGGCATCTTAAGAACAAAGGGAGCTGCTAATGAGCCAGAGAGATGTTAGATCAGATTTCTATCCTAGAAAGTTCTTTGAGGCAGAAGTGTGAAGCAAAGATTGGATCAGTGCAAAAGGATCCAGGAAGAACAGAGACTGGATGCTGTTCACTAGTCCATGAAAAATAATTTAAAAATCTTCCCTATGACAGTGATATATGAGTGGAGTGTCAACAGAGAAGTAGAAAATTGCAAAGGGAAATCCTATCAGGTGCACAGCCTAGGCAAGGCAGGTATATGTAAGAGATGGAGAGCATCTGAACAGGAAGAACTTCTTGTAGCTGCAGAGTGGCATGAATGAGCAGGAGTGCTGGGCCAAGGCATGAAACACCTTGTGTGTTAAGCCCCGGGGGTACAGACTTTCCCCTATAGGTCAGTAGAGTGGAGCTGTCAAGGGCAGAGATTTGTGATCAGAAATACCAGGGTTCAGGGCACCTGATTTGTGATCAGGACTCAGGTAGTTAAGCATCCGACTCTTGATTTTTGGCTTGGTTCATGATCTCAGGGTCATGGGACTGGGCCCCCTGTTGGGCTCCAGATTCAGCAGAAAGTCTGCCTGAGATTCTTTCTCACTCTGCCCCTCCCCCCACTTGTGCTCTAAATAAATAAATGAATGAATGAACAAATGAATAAATAAATAAAATCTTAAAAAAAACACCAAGGTTCAAATCTCAGCTGTGCCACAGCCTGTGTGCTCATAACCTATTGACTAATGGCAATACCTCAGCTTCCTCACCTACAAAATTGGAACTCTGTATTGAACAAAAGGTTAGGTGTTCAGACAGTTATGTTTAAAGACATGATGGAACTTGTAAGGGGTCTGGAATAGACATAGAAGCAGAGGAGCCACATTCTGTGTATTCTCTGGACACCACATGAACACTCTCTTGCTTTTCTTCTCCAGAGAGCCACAAGAGGTTAACTTTGGACCTATCAATGGGGACTGAGTGGTCAAAGCCCCCAAAGGCTCATCATGTTAAAATGTACTTTTTCTTGGAATACAGATATAAACAATGTGAAACCTCTGCAGGATCTCTGATTCTCAGTTCAGTATCTTCTTGAACTCCAGGTGCCTCAAGTTCTCTGTTTGGCAAAGACCGGCCTCTTCATGTCCAAGTACCAGCCCATGCCCTAATCAACACATGTCATCACCTTCATAAGAATGGCATTAAGGAGACTAGTGATGATCATGTGTGTCCTTTCAGCAGTAAGCCTTTCTCCTCCCTCTCCTGTGTCTCCTAAAGACAGTGCTCTTACTTGACCCTCCAAGCTCTAACCAGGCTGGGGCAACAAGGAAACCATGCCATCTATTCCTTGGCCTCCAGCAGGTGTGGGATGGGCCCCAGACCAATTCAGTGTACCTGCCCCCTGCACAGCCCCACCTCACTGCATGTCCTGCACCCTAAGGCCTAAGGATTTACTGGCTTGCCAGATTGGACCCAGGCTGAAAAGGCAACCTCAGAACTCTAACTATTGGGATCAAAACCCATTCTACAGAGCTGATGTGTGACCCACCCTCCTCCCCCATGTTACTTTCTCTGTGTCCTGTTTCCTCATCTGCAACATGGGGATAATAATGGTATGCCCCTCATGGGGTGTCTGTAAGGACCACATGTTTTATTATGCATAAAGCATTTAGTAAATGCCTCTATGATGATGATGTGTTCAGGGCCACTAAAGGTTGCAGAAGCCTGGTTATCCTATTTTGTAAGAAAGTATGGTGGGTTGCACAGGGTGCCCTGTCTTGCCACATTTCACCAGTGTACACCCACTGAAACATCCTGCCTAGGATCTCCCCCATCTAAAGTTGAGCTATTGCAAAAGGCAAATCTCTACAAGATAGCCACCTACAGTCAGTTTTCCTGACCTTCCGGGAAGCCCAAATATTAGAGCAGAAAGAGTGAATCCAGTCTGACCTCCTCATCTTAGAGGAAGGACATCTAAGGCCAGAGAGGGCAGTAACAGGCCTGAGGTCATGCACCTAACTGGAGACAGAGCCAAGTCTGTAATTGAGGACTTTTGCTATTCATTCTCATGCTGTGCAAACAGTCTATGGTGAAGGGATGCACAGAGTTACCAGCATTCACTAAGGACCTACTATGCACCAGACGCAGGGGAGAGGACCTCACATTCACGATTTCATCATATCCTTACAACACACCTAAAAGCAGATGGCATTATCCCCATATATGTGTGAGGAACTAACAACCAAAGTCATAAATCCATACAAATGTGCACTACGTGCAACAATGTCTCTTCGTGTGTGTGTGTGTGTGTGTACTCATTTGCTCACTGGATGCTCATCACAACACTTTGAGGAGGTACAGTATTGTTCCCTTTACACCTAAGGAAACTGAGGCACAGAATATTAAGTAATGTATTCAAATCACAGGACCAGTAAGTGACAGATTTCAAATGTGAATCCTGGAAGTTGGTCCCCAGAAACCATCTCTCAACTCAAAGGAGACAAAGTTCTATACCTTGACCATGTAGAACCAAGATTCAACCCAAGCCCAAATAACTCTGAAAGCCTGGGTCCTCCATCCCTCCATACTCATTCCTGTCCCTTCCTGGTATCTGGCTGTGTCTGAGGCTCTGGGGATAGCTAGTGGCATTTCTAGGGCCTTCTCTGAGCCATTGAGCCCTGCAGAGTATCCCTGACAAATCTGCAGGTCTGGGGCCTGCAGAGTCCAGTGGGAACTACAATGGGGATTAAGAGAAGAGAACACAATTTTGTTCCTGCTTGGCCCCTGGCCAGGATACTGAGATTAGCAGAATAACTGCCAGATGGGTTACTGAATTTCTGTGCATTCCAATTACCAACATCTAAAACCCCATTTCCCATTACAAGCCCAGAGCCCCTCGCAGCAAATGTCATCCTTGCTCTGAGAACGCTCACCCGGCAGGTCACTTCAATTTCCGACCCGGCACATTAACACGGTAGGCACTTTCTTCCTCCTCTTCTGGCTCTTTATCTTTCTGTTTTCATTGAGCTGAGCTCTGTGAAATGAGTGGCTGCTCCCAACCCTGCCCATAGCGCCAAACACCCTGCATTCCACACAATGGACAAGGAACAATGGCCCCCTATCAGCAGAGCCGGAGGCGCACTAGCAGGACAAGGAAACCTCTGCAGTGCACCCACACGCCAGCTCCTGCCGCTGGCCAGCTCCCCAGTGTGCCAGCTGGGGCTTTTCACTAATGTCAAAGCACAGCACCTCTTTATAAAGCAAAGCCCCGCCCAGTCTGCAGACCCCCTTAGACCTCAGAAAGGCTTTCTTCTCCCATGGCACCAGGCCCACACCACTGCATTTGGGGCCCTCAGATACTGGATTCTAAACCTGGAATAAGGGGGACTCTTTCTCATTTCATTTCAACAAATACAATCCATCTACTAGTGCTTGCATTTGGAACTCTGGATGAGGAGAAGCCAAAGAAAACACTGACTTCAAAATACCCACTATCTGGGAAAGGAAGGGTGAGGCAAGAAAGTAAGGAGGGGCCTCACAGAAAGACAGAG
The DNA here is from genome assembly GCF_011764305.1 of Mustela putorius furo. Taxonomy (NCBI): domain Eukaryota; kingdom Metazoa; phylum Chordata; class Mammalia; order Carnivora; family Mustelidae; genus Mustela; species Mustela putorius. Next base: position 21,234,848 of record NW_025421273.1, read on the forward strand.
ACAGTTTAAGACAGCCTGAAGATTGGATTAAAAAGGTAGTGAGAATCGTAATCTATGACATACAAGGGACTGAAAAGTGTAGTGCTGCAGGTAGGAGATGCAAATCCAGTCTGCCACCTGTTTTTATAGATAAAGCTTTATTGGAACGTAGCCACATCTATTCATTGACATATCATCCATGGCCATTTTTGCCCTTTAACAGCAAAGCTGAGAGACTGTATGCACCACAAGCCTTAATTATTTACTGTCTGTCCTTTGATAGAAAAATTCTGCTGGACTTCAGTCTTTCTGGGAACTTTCCATATTCAATTCCATGTAATAGTCACAACAACTCTTATCCTATAGGTTTGATTAACTCCACTTTGGAGATAGAGGCATGGAGCAGTTAAATAAGCACCTACTCAAGGTCACATAGAAATGAAGAGAAGTGTCTTCTCTTCATTGCATTGTTTTTCCTCCACACTGTGGATGAGACTTATACTCAGTCTTCAAGTTAGCAGAAGACTGAATAATGGCAAAGAGTTGGAGAAAACATACCAGAGAGGAGCAATGGTTTGGGGGACAGCAGAGTGGCAGGAATAAACACAGCCAATAACGGAGGGAGACTTGAAAAAGATCGTGAGAATTTCAGAGCCAGAAGGAGAGTTCAAGATCAAGCTCATAAAATTCTTGTATCTTAATCAGCTTGGGCTCCTATATCAAAATACCAGAAACTCTGGTGCTTAAGTAGCAGACATTTATTCCTCTCAGTTCTACAAGCTGGAAGTCCAAAATCAAGGTGCTGGCAGAGTCTGCTCCTGGTAAGAACTTGCTTCCTGCCTTCTCACTGTGTCCTGGTAGAGAGAGAGAGAGAGAGAGAGAGACAGCTCTAGTTTCTTTGCTTCTTTTCTTTTTCTCCTGAAGACATTAATTACATCATGGGGGCTCTACCCTCTTGACCTCATCTAAACCTAATTACCTCTTAATGTCCCACCCACAAATATCATCACGCTCTGGGTTATGGCCTCAATATGTGAATCTAGGCAGGTGTTAGAGTGCACAAACATTTATTACATAATCCCCTGCCATACTAGCAAGGAAACTACAGAAGCAAAGCTGTGCACCCAAGGTAACACAGGGTGGAAAACAACAACAACAACAACAACAACAAAAACTGTAAACAAAACACTCTTAGAGCTTCGAAGTATTTGGGCCCTTTCTGGGCCAAGCATGCCTCCTTGTCAGAAGCCCTGTGTTTACTCTGGGCTGATAACAGTCCCAGAGAGCACTGGAGCCACATGCTTCCCATGTTGTTTATGGTCATAATCAAATCAGTTGCAGACTTGATGTTTGTTTTAACTGCGTGCCCTCATGTGACTGTAATTTCTGTTTGACCAGGCACAGAGAAAAGACACAGGACTGGAACCAGCAGACATGGCATCCTGTTTGCCACTGGCTTCCTGTGTGACCAAGGACTAGTCACTTAAACACTCTAACCCCAGTCTCCTACTGTGTAAAACACAGGGGTTGGGCTGGGATAGACAGCACTTTCCCTTGAGCTCAAATTGTTTGTATTGAATAAGATCGATTAACACAGAAATCATTAAGGAACCCAAGGACAACAAACCAGTTGCTTGGCTATCCTTGCTTGGTTACAATTGATCTCATTAAATCAAGAATCGGTAATGTTTTGTGGGTTTTTTTGTTTGTTTATTTGTTTGTTTGTTTTAAAGATTTTATTATTAATTTGACAGAGATCACAAGTAGACAGAGAGGCAGGCAGAGAGGAGGGGGGAAGCAGGCTCCCTACTAAGCAGAGAGCCTGATGTGGGACTAGATTCCGGGACCCTGGGATCATGACCTGAGCCGAAGGCAGTGGCTTAACCCACTGAGCCACCCAGGTGTCCCTACTGAGCTTAATTTTTATTGGGATTTGTCCTGCATGCTAGGATGTACCTGTGGATAAAAGAGGAGTAACCAGACAATGCAAGACAGTATGAGAAATGCCGCACACAAGAAACATTTGACAGTAGCTATACCAAGTGGTGCAGAGCCAGACAACCCAGTTCAAACCCTGACTACACCTGATTACCCATACAATAGACAAGTCTTTTAGCTTCTCTGAGGCAGAGTCCTCATCTGTAAAACAGAGGTAAAAATGGTATCTGTCATCAGGGTTGTAGAGGAAGATCCACCGAGTTAATCCCTGTAAAAGTCCTCAAGCTTTGTCTGGCCAGATGAAGCCCCTGCGAACATGGGCTGTGATGATGATGACGATGGAGATGCACCAAAAGATGACAGAGAAAAAAGAAAAGACACCCACATGATCCAGGCCAGGGTGGGGGGTTGTAAGGAGTGAAGACTCCCCAAGGGAGGCATCCTCAAAACTGAAGCCTGAAAGATGAGCAGAAGTCAGAGCTGGGGGTTAGAATGGGGCTAAAAAGTCTGTGCGGTGGGAATGGGTGTACAAAGGCCCTGAGACAAGACAAATGGGTGTTCTGGTGAAAAGAGAAGAGCACTGATAGGTATGGGGTGATGTGGCCAAGTCTGATCATGAAAGCTTTATGGCCACCCTCTCCCACTCCCACTCTGGAACTAGAGATGTATAAACCCATCACACAATTTATCTGTTTAGCCATGTGAAAAGCTCTAGGGGAATTCCACCCTTGCCTTCAGGGACACAGCAGCACTGGGGGTTGGGACTCAAGTTGGAATTTGGTTTGGTAGGACCTTTGCCAGAAGCTTCCAGGAACAGAAAAGCCCAGGGTGAGTACTGGCTACATGCAGTGAGAATCAGCCTGGGAAGCCAAGGGTCCACTGCAAAATTCCAAAAAGCTGGAGGTGCTGAAGCTGAAAACAAAGCCCAGAGGGACAGAGAGCAGGGAACCAGAGGTTGGAAGAAAGTTAGGAGAGAGATCAGGGGTGGGGAAGGGATAGGATTCAAGACAAATGCCTAAAGACAGTCCAAACTCCAGCAGCCTGCATGCATGGGCCTGTTCACAACATACATGGGGGACCAGCCTGGTATGACTGCTAAGGTTCTGGATGGGTACCAGGCATCCTCACACACAAACAGGCTGAGAAATGAGGAATAGTTTAGGTGAGGTTAGCAGAGGGAAGATCTCTGTTTAGACTCATGATTGTGCTCAAACACTGCCTTACCTTGCCTGGGGTTAAGGTAAAGGGCACTCCATGGGGTAATTTCTTCCATCATCATAGTGGATCTATGAGGAAAGTATTAAGAAAAATGCAGCTTTTAACAGCCTCTGCTCTAAACAAAGAGGGTCTATGATCACGACTGTACTTTCATCTCATTTACATGTAAATGGAATAAGAATAGAGTTTCCAGACTATATTTTATGAGGGTTATATGAATTAATGCAGGCGACGTACTTAAAACAGTGTTTGAAACAGAGTAAGTACTCTTATTACTTAATTTGGTTTCACTATACTCATTCAATTAAGAAACGATATCAAAGCCTACATTCTAGGCTCTGAAATGGCTGCTCAGAATATAAAGAATAGGGTGTGGTCCCTACCCTCAAAAAGCTTACAATCTTTAAGTCAGCAAGAGAGTGGATGAGTAAAGGACAGGCTTATAGGGTCTGGCAGGGAGCAGCCAACAATGGGAGAGCCCTGCTGAGCTTGAGGGCAGTAAATGTAGAGTGATATACTCTGATAACTAACACTTCTAAACATGGCCCAAGGAGGGAAGAAGAGTAAGCTACAACAAAAACAAGATCTGTGAAAATAAAGTGGTGACAGTGCCCTGAAAAGGTGCAGGGTCGCCATATTGCCAACTCATAGGCCATCTATCTGAGAAGACAATGCTCTCCATTATTAAGAAGAAAAGGATGCTAAGACACAGCACTTTCGTGGCTCAAAATAAACATGTATTTCAAAGACTTATCAACAGGTTGTAACCAAGTCTCCTTTCCTTCCTGATATTCAGGCTTCTGGGTTTTTAATGTTCCAATCGATTTATAGAAGCAATTAAAATAAATATGAGAAGCAATGGATTTGTCCTATGTAAAAAAGAAAGCATCAGCAAGTTTCAACTACATTCAGGATTTTTATTTCTACTTAAAGTTCCATATTTTAAAATTGAATATATTAAGGGATTGGCCAACTATAATTCTTAGTAGCTCCAACATCAAAACATTTAAAGCAAGAATAAAGATCTCCACCTATCAAGTAAAATGAGAATGGAAGCAGTTACCCGAATATTCCAGGCTCCCTAATACTATTTTTGTTTTTGGTTTTGTTTTCATTTCTGTCAGTTTTTGGTGACTTTGACAATTTGATCCAAATTACATCTTTATGGATCTACTTTCCATCTGCTCCCAGGAAGACATTTGAGTATAAATGTATAGATTTTCTTCTGATTAGAATACACCCAAGTAGTGCTAGGTCAAACTACTTTTTATATAAATCTGATTTTAAAACTATCCATGTTTTTGGTGGGAAAATTTACAAGTATAGAAAAACTTAAAGAAAAATAAACATAACATAAAAATCCAATTCCTTGTAGCAATCATCATTAACTTTGAAGTATTTCCTTCCTGATACCTTGTTTTGAAGCATATTTTGTTGGTTGTCTATTATTTGTTTTAAATAGGTAGGACTATGTCGTTTATCCACATTTGTGTCCAACATTTTCACTTACTGTAATGCTGTAAGCATTTTTGAGGTTGTTATTATACATTGTCCCCACATGTCTGATGACTACACTCTATCATTTTCTCAGAAAGTCAATTCAGCTTTTTTTCTTTCTTTCTTTCCCTGAACCACGCAGAAACGGAAAAGGTAAGAAGAACATGCTTTGGGTTTTACACAGAAGGACTGGGCTCTGGGATTCTGGGATGAGAACCCCCTGAAACGTTAAAAATCTTGACTCCTCTCCAGCTAGGGCAAGGGCTAGACCTGAAAAAGCCGCAGGGCCAGCCCAAGCAGAGGTTACCTGGGAGGAGGCACAATGGGAAAATTAAAACACAAAGGGAAACTCTCAGGTCAACAGTTCCTGGGAGTCAGCTGATAGATTCTCTGAGAACACCTCCAGCTGCTCCATCCTTGTCCAGCCTGACAGGTAAGACTGGTGTTTCCTCTACAGCCACGGTATGGACATGTCAGACAGCACTCGCAACCTCACCACCCCTACTGCAGTAAAAATAAAAAGGACCCTACTTCTAAAATCCAACAAAGGCTTTCTATTAATTGACCAAGATCAGAGTTGGCAAACATTTTCTTTAGAAGAACAGAAAGTAAATATTTTAGACTTTGCAGGTTACCTACAGTTCCTATCCCATACTCTTCTTTAATTTTTGTTTTTTTGTGGGTTTTTTTTTTCTGGTTTGTGTTTGTTTATTTAAAAATGCAGGGGGGCAGCGGGGGAGCTTCTTAGCTCAGGCTGTATAAAAAAGGCCATAGACCAGAGAGTGTGGACTCTTGGACAGTAACTTCTTTCTTTTCTTATTAAAGAAAATATAATAAGCAGAGATCCTAAGAATTATTTCAAAATTTCTGAGAAATGTTATACCAAGCCTAGTCCAATCTTAATTGATATTCCGAGAAATAATCAGCACCAAGAGTTAAATCTCTGTGAATTCCAGTTCCCACAGGAATGATAGAGAGTACCCAAGAATTCTGAGGCCACGGACACCAAAATGTCCTTTTTATCTTTGGAAACTCACAACTCTTGTAAGGGTTTAGAGGACATCTTTTCTAGAATCAGAAAATGCTAACTATTTCATCCCACAAATGGTTTGTAATACTCATGAACTACCAGAAAATAAATCTGGAAATACCTGTAGTTTATCTATTGTTGTCTTTATTAACAACACAAACCATAATTCTGGGTACAGTCTCTTGACTTACTTTTGAGTTGGGTTGAATTGAGAATTTTACATAATTAATGAGGACCAGACCAGACCAAAAATAGAACTCTGACCCCAAACCTTCAGTGACTAGCCCAGGAAAACAAATCTTTATCTATGGTAACCAGTCCAGGAGGCCAGCCTACTCTAAGTCACACTTGTAGGACATCAGATTACTATCTCTAGCAACACTCCAGGAAGCCAAACCATAGCACTGTAACAACCAACCCAAAATGGCTAGGATTTGATTAATAGCTGATAGCTTACCTAATTTTTGTCCCTGTTACTAACTTAGGACCCACCAGAAAAAGCCAAATATGAACCCTAACTCATCGCATGGGTTCCCCTTGTAGTTATCCAATCTAAAGTTCTCCCATGCCAAACCCTCCAATCAGGACATACCTGAAGTTTTCTCTGCTTTCTACTCTAAAGCTTTTCCACTTTGGCTGCCTTTGAGTCTTCCAAGACACAACTGATGGTGACTGATCCCCTTTCTATAACAAGCTCTGAACTAACTGCCTTTGTTTTTCTCATTTTGTTAATCTTCATTTATTTCAACAAGATTATATCCCCTCCATTTATTTTGCATATTTGTATGGTAGAACTTCACCAACTTTAATGTCGCTAATTCTTGATTACAAAGAATTTAAAGGTAGAAAATAACGCAGAAGCTTTTGAACTTGAGACACCAAAGTTATAAATAAGGAAAGAAAGCCACAGAGATTTTTGATCCACTGTTCCATGACATTACATTGCCTGCCTAAAGGTGGGGTCATTTCACAAAAGGCTAGGCTGAAGGGCTCTCTCTGTGAAATAGAACACAGAATTCAATGAATTGCCTGAGCAATGTTTGTTTTGTTAAGAACTTACTATGTGCCCAGTTCTATGGTGGATATTAAGAGTCATATACAGTATGATCAAGAAACTTGATGACTGTGGTACCTGGGTGGCTCAATCGGTTAAGCGTCTGCCTTCAGCTCAGGTCACTATCCCAGGGTCCTGGGATTGAGCCCCACATCAGGCTCCTTACTCAGTAGGGAGCCTGCTTCTGCTTCTCCCTCTCTCTTTGCCTGATGCTACCCCTGCTTGTGCTCCCACCTATCAAATAAATAAATAAAATCTTTATATAAAAGAAAGAAACTTGAAAATTAACCCAAACTTGAAAATTAGCTGAAGAGGCTCATTCACAAATAACTAGGAAATTACATACAGTGCCATTTCAAAAGTATATTCCAAAGAATTTTAGTAACTACCAGATGAAAAAAGGAACTTCTATATCAAAGACATTCAGAGGGGTGACTGGGTGGCTCAGTGGGTTAAGCTTCGGCTGCCTTCGGCTCAAGGCATATCTCAGGGCCCTGGGATTGAGCCCTGTATCCTCAGCAGGAAGCCTGCTTCCCCTTTTCTCTCTGCCTGCTGCTCTGCCTACTTGTGATCTCTCTCTGTGTCAAGTAAATAAATAAAATCTTTTTTTAAAAAATCTTTAATTATGAAAAGCCTTCAGAAATTATAATTCCGGTAAGTTATTTTGTGACTATTAACAACCTGATTCTAAAGTTTATATGGAGAGGGAAAAGACTCAGAATAGTTGATACAGTATTGAGGACAAAGTTGGAGTTCTAAAACTCCTAGAAGATAATGTAGAAGCAAATCTAGATGACCTTGGTGTGGTGATGTCTTTCTAGATACCACACCAAAGGCACAGTCCATGAAAGAAATCACTGACAAGCTGGACCTCATTATAATTGAAAAAATTTGCTCCAGGAAAGACAGTGTTAAAAGAATGAGAAAACAAGCCACAGACTGGGAGAGAACACTTGGAAAAGACACATCTGATAAAGGACCACTATCTAAAATTTACACTAAGAACTCTTAAAACTCAATTTTAAAAAATTGAAAGTTGGCCAAATACCTTAGACACCTCATTAAAAAAATATACAGATGGCAAATACGCATATGAAAAAGACGTTTCATATCTTATGTCATCAGAGAAATGAAAATTAAAGCAGCAATGAGATATTTAAATAACCAAATCCAAATGCTAGTCAGGATGTGAAGCAACAGGAACTCCCCATTCATGGCTGATAGAAAGACAAGATGCAACAGTCACTCTGGAAGGGTGTGGCAGTTTCTTATAAAATTAAGCATACTCTTACCATATCACTTCTTGGTCTTTACCCAAAGGAGTCGAAAACTATGTCCACACAAAAACCTGCACACAGCTGTTTATAGCAGCCTTATGCATAATTACTAAGATGTGGAAGCAACCAAGATGTCCTTCAGTAGGTAAATGGATAAATAAATTATGGTACATCCAGACAGTGGAAAGTTATTCAGTACTAAAAAGAAATAAGCTATTAAGACAGCAAAACACATGGAGGAAACTTAAATGATTATTACTAAGGAAAAGAAGGCAATTTGAACACCTGAAATACTGTATGATTTCAACTATGTGACATTGAAAAAGGCAAAGTATGGAAACAATAAAAAAAAAAAGTACTGGTTTCCAGTGATTGTAGGGGGTTGGGGAAGAGGGAGAAATAAGTGAAGCACAGAGGATTTTTAGGATACTGAAAGTACTATCATACAATGCTATAATGATGGATGAATGTCATTGTACATTTATTCCAAACCCACAGAACATACAATAGCAAGAGTGAATCCAAAGGTCAACTACAGACTTTGGGTGTTTATGATATGTTAATATAGATTTACCAATTGTGACAACTGCACTAATCTGATGGAGGATGTTGATGGGGGGGAGGGTATAAGAAATTTCTGTGCCTCCCTCTTAATTTCACTGTGAACCTAAAACTGCCCTAAAGAAGAAAAATAAAGTCTTAAAAATATTTTAGTTAGTTGTTCTTTAAAAGAAGCATTGAGAAGATGCTGTGTGAAACCAAATTTAACAGAGTTTTTATTATAAAACTCTCAAAGCATTTAATTTTCAAAAAGGAAGGAATTTTAAATGTATTTCCAAAACACAACTGATCCTAGAACTCATTCAGAGCAAAGCATTTTGGCTCCAAGATACAAGGAACAAACCCATTTTGGGAAATGTGATTGTAGGAGATTGTCTAAGATGTTTATGATATCTTAAAGATTGAAGTCTCACTGAAAGGGAAGTAACTTGTGCAAAAGAAAATGCCTTGTTACCACTTCCTTGGTAACATGTAAAAGTTTAGTAAGGCTCACCACATTCCAGGCATTGTGCTAAGTTATTTGCACAAATTATCTCATTTAATTGTTATAATATCCCCATGAGTTGGCTAATATTATGCTTCACAGATGAGAAAAAAGGGGAACTGAGAATCTAAGTAACTTGTCCATGGGTTGCCTACCCCAGAAAGAGATCACTAATACCCTGCCAACCCTATCCTTAGTTTCAGAGGACGCTGCCCTTTTTTCTTGCTGTGACCCAGGGAAGAGCAGAGGGCCCATTTTCCTCTATTTGTACATTTGAGAAAGGACTCAAATGTTCCTCCAAAAAGACTTTACCAAAGGAAAACTAGCCTCAGCAAGATACAGATTCTAATACTCTGGCTTGTTTAAAGATGACCAAGAGTATGATTTTGGGGTCAGAACCACAATTCAAATCCCAGTAGCTTTACTTACTAGATGTGCAATCTTGGGAAACTCATTTAATTCTTCTAAGCCTCAAGTTTCTTATCTGTAAGATAAGGTAACTGTGGCACCTACTGATCTTTTGGAGTTACTGTGAAAGCTGATGAGACCACTCATTGACCAGAATGCCTGGGCATACAGGGCATGTTCAATCAGTGTGAGCCACCACCACTATTAGCACCCACCAGCCCCAGGTGACAGAGCCTGTCTTTAACTCCCATTACTTGAGAGTGACCTCCTAGGTAGCTGGATGCCTCACATGTAGGTCATAAATGGAAAACAAGAGTAACACATTGTCCATGCAAGCCACCCACCTCTTCTTTAGTTTGTGACTAAGCAGCCAACCCAGGTGGTTGACACTGGGAATGCCAAATGTTCTCTACTATGAGGGTATGTTTAACCTTGACCATATAGCCAACACATATCAAGATGCTTCAAACTGGCCACACTGAGAGAAAAAAAGAAATACACACAATCAGTTCAAGGTAGGGAAGTGGTCGGTTTCTTCATTAAGTTAAAAAATAAATAAATAAAAATAATAAAAATAAATCAGTTTTATCCATTAAAGCATGTAGAAGTAGCAGTTAGTAGTATTTTTATTAATGTACCATGTAATAAGGTACTACAATTTCTCTCTGGAATGCTGAGATTTTAATCTGCTACCTGGCAGTTACAGGAGGGCAAATGAAGAAGTTTCATCTGCAGGTGTTAGCATGTTACTAGTGACTTTGGCATGTTCTAGCCATGAAAGTTCTTTTTCTGGTTCTTTTTTATCATAACTGAAAGGAAAGTAGGCCAAGAAGGATGTTTTTACCTCAGGCACAGCCACAGAGTTAACGCAACTGGCCAGTTTTTTGGTTTTGTCTTGCGGGGAGTTTTTTGTTTTTATTTTTTAAGATTTTATTTATTTGTTTGTTTGTTTATCTGAATAAAAAAGAGAGAGAGCATATGAGCAGGGGGATAACCAGAAGAAGAAGGACAAGCAGACTCCCACACTGAGCATGGGGCCCTTGCAGGTCTTGATCCCAGACCCAGAGATCATGATCTGAGCTGAAATCAGGAGTCGGATGCTTAACCCGCTGGGCCATCCAGGCTCCACTCCCCCACTGGCTAGTTTTGAAAAATGTCCTAATACATGTCCAAAAACCAAAATTTTCAAGCTATTATTGAGGTCCTGGAACTCTAGTTCAGTTAGTTCTCTTGAGAGACTTTCAAAGTAGCTTAACATCTCACTTTCATAGAACCAAGTTCAGTCCTGTGGTGGCAGTGAGTTTATGGGAGGCCAAAACGCTAGTAAAATAATGATCATCTTATTAGTGATTGCAAACATTTCTTTGTGTTTACTATTTGCTAGGCAAGGTTTTTCATTCACACAATAAATATTTATTGAATAACAATTATGCATTAGACAGCAAATCAGAACAAATGTTCAGTTCTCAGGGAGCTCACTTTCCAGTTAGGGAGATCGACAATAAACAAGAAAAGTTCAATTGTAAGTTTTAAGATGGTAAAGTTTAGAGAAGAAAAAGGTATGTGAGGGGAAAGATGAATGGTGAGGGCAGGGATGAAGAGGGTACAATCTGAAATAGTAATCAGGAAAATCTGCACTGAGAGGTGGATACCTAAGCAAAAATTTGATAGAGAAGGCAAGGATTTCTTTTTTTTCTTTTTAAGATTTTATTTATTTATTTGGGAGAGAAAGAGTGCACTAGCAGAGGGAGGGGCAGAGGGACAAGCAGACTCCTTGTTCAGCATGGAGTTCACATGGGCCTTCATCCCATGACCCTGAAATCATGACTTGAGCAGAATCCAGACACTTAGCTGATTGAGCTACACAGGTGCCCCAAGATATTTATCATATAGCCATTTTTCACATTTAACCCTTTCTACTGGATATCATGATTATCCTGATTACATAAAGGAAGGAAGTAAAGCAGAGAGCTTAAATGTCTTACTCGAGGTCACAGTTCTTGAAGTAGCTGGCAAAGTCAACATCTGAACCCTGCCCCCTTTGAACTATTTTAAGGCCAGAATTCTTAACCTCCCCTACGCAAAAGTGCTTCCTAAAGATCAGAAGTCTGGGTCCCCGTGTTTTTCTGCCATTGTTTCTTGAGTCCAAACAGAAATCAAGACTCAGATGCTCAACTGACTGAGCCACCCAGGAGCCTTAAAGAAACATCTTTAAGCATCTAACTTCTGGTTATCCCAAACTCCACCTTTGCCCCCCCAGCCAGAGAGGTGGTTGCTGCTTCCCATACTTAACTATCTCTGCTACCTCAGGGCTTTGGTTTTACTTTGTTAGCCCTCCAATGCCTGCTTCAACCAGTCTTCCTAGGTGGAGGCTTGCTGTTAAAATAATGAATGTGATTTCTGTTTTCCTAACTGGAACCTGATGGATACTATCAATTTCAGTCTTCCAGAATTTTTCACAAAAGCCCCCAACCCGATTGTGCCCTTTTGCCTTGTTGCCTTTAACCTCATTGGTACTTCTGCCTAAAACCCCATCTCCTAGCTCCACTGCTCCACCAACTTCTTCTCATTGCCCAACAGCAATACATCTATCGGTTGGGCTGTTAACTTTCTTCCCTACACCGTGAGTGCCTTGAAAATAGGAACTCTGTCTTCTTCTCTTTGCTGTGCCCCTGTATTTCCAAAGTGCTGAGCACAGTTCCTACAATACCAATATTATTGTATGAAAGAATAAGAGAAACAGAACCAGTAGGATATAGATTTATACATTGTAAGGAAGAACTGGCTTTCATAATTACGGAGACTGGCAAGTCTCAGGATATATGGGGTGAGTCAGAAAGCAGAAGACCCAGGGGAGCTAAAGTTTCAGTTTCAGTCTAAAGGCCACCAGGCTGAAGACCCAGGAATAGCCAATGTTTCAGTTCATGCCTGTAGGCAGGAAAAATTATCTTTTATTTGAGGAGGGTCAGGCGTTTTCCTCTACTCCGGCCTTCAAATCATTGGGTGAGACACACCCACATGGGAAAGGGCAACCTGCTCTATTCAAGCCACTGAGTTAAATGTTAAACTCATCGAAAAACATCCTCACAGAAACATCAAAAATCATATTTGATCAAACATCTGGGTACTCCACAGTCAAGTCAAAATGACACATAAAATTAACCAGCCTAATTGTAAAATCTCACTGTACACTGGTTAAAAGTGGAAGTATGGTATAGAATGGTATAGTATGGTATGGTCTGACCAGAGAGACCCACATGCAAACTTGACTCTACCCCTTCCTAGGTCATGGGACTAAGGCATGTGGCCATACTCTCTGCCTGTGGTGTCTTCATCTATAAAGTGAGAATGGTCATGCCTGCCCCTCAGGCCTAGCAGATAAATTAAAAGAGCTCATGTGTAAAGTGCTGAACACATTTTCTGGGCCAGAGCAAACAATCAACTTCTATTGGTGAATGCACTCCCACCAAGTAGAGAGAAATCATACGAGACACCCCCATGTGCACCCCATATATCACCTACACTAGGACTCCTGGTTGGACATACAATAATTCTTGACCAAGCTAATCAGCCAGATTTCTGGAATCCTGAGCTCAAGGGAGTTTTTCAGGTTATTCTTCCCTTTTTGGAGGCCAGGAACTATTGCAGTTCAAAGACAGGAAACATTCCTACCTAATGGGGGAGGGGTGGGAACAAACCTTGTTCTCTACGTAGGATGGTCTCATTCAAGGACTTAGGAAACCACAGGCCTGAGAAATGGTGCTTGGTCTTCAGTTTCCGACCAACATAATCTAAAAGTTCTGCTGGGATGTCATAAACAGCCCAACCTGGGTCAAAGGCTCTCAGCCCTCCTTTTGATTAGTAAGTGTGCCCAGGTGCTATAGAAGTAAAATATGTAACTCTCTCTCCTTTTGACACTGAGGGCAGTGGGTGGGTTCCTGGGCCCCGGGCACTCTTCCTCTCCAGCACTGGAGATTCCTCACAGGGATTCCTGCTCATTCCTGTTGAAAGCAGACCCCAAGTGAGTTTCAGCTCAGCCACTGGGCTGTCTGATCTTGTCCGGTAAGTTGTTTCACTATTCAGAGCCTCCATTCTTTCAATTGTAAAATAGGGCAAGTAATATATGTTTCTCAAAGCTTTATTGATAACTGGAGCTCACTGAATTCTTACTATATCCTGAGCACAGCAATTATGCTAATAATTTGAGGAAGGACAGCCTCAACTTGCCTAGGTCCCTGCACGCAGAAAGGCCATCTTGAAATTCTCAACAACTTTTGAACAAGGGGTTCAATATTTTCAATTAGTACTAGGTCCTACAAATTTTGCAGCCAATGCTGTCTCTAAGAAGTGGGAATTACCTTTATCCTCCTTTTACAGAGGAAGAAATAATGGCACAGAAAGGTTCAGTAACTTCCCCAAGGTCACATAGCTAGTTAGTGTCAGAACAATGACCTATGCTTTTAACTACTTCTGGATGGTACGTTAGTGAGATAATTCACTTAAAATCCATTAGTTGGTACTTTATAACTCTGACTTGCTTCCATATCCTGCCATCCTCAGGCTAATAGCCCAGAAGCTATTAAGAAATCACCCCATGTTGTAAATGCATATGATTCTTGAATACAGTGCCTTTGTCATACTATGATTAGAGCAAGGGACCTGGCACAATAAAGTCACTGCTCTGTAAGTTGGACTGAGGCACAGTCTCTTTTTAAAGGACAGCAGGGGGAGGGAATACCTGACAGGAATATTCTGGGAAAGAGACAAGAATTGAGAAAGCAGACAGAGCCTGGGATAGTCTCCTGTCCTGGGGTACATAGGTCTCTGGTTCTGGACCACAAAATGACCAAGACATTTCAGGTCTGTCTCCCTCTTTTAGGGCAAAGGGGGGCAGGTGCCAGTATACTGTGAGATGGTTCTCTCCAGGAAGCAATAGGACCGAGGAGTCAGGAACAAAGAGGTGACCAGGACACCAAAGGAGCCTGGGCTACTATACCAGCCATTTGGGACTAGAGGGCGAGACTCCCAAGGCAGAATTAGGGATGGATCAAGGTTTGGGAATCTGGAACCCAAGATAAGGACAAGGGTTGGAACAGGTGCAGGAAACAGCATCATGCCTCCCACACGTGGTTTAATCCTTTTCTTTTCTTTTTTTTTCCTTTCCTCCCTTCCTCCCTTCCTTCCTTTCTCTTTGTTTTGTCTCTGATGCTGGAGATCAGAGTGGGGCCTGAGATCCTACATTTTTACCAAGCTTCCAAGTGGTGCAGAGGCTGTTCCTCTCTGCAGACCACACCTGGAGCACCGAAGTCCCAGAAAAGGGCCAGGTCCTCAGGCTCTACACCACTTGTCAGATACGTCCAGCTGTAGAAATGTGAAGAGGAGAAAAATGCCAGCCTGCTATTTCCAGAAAAGAATGCATCCCTTAAAACAGAGCCTGAAAGCTCTTGAGGTTATCACTGCAAAAAAGAACAAGCAGGGGGCGCCTGGATGGCTCAGTGGGTTAAAAAGAATAGCAGGAGGAAGGAGAAGCTGAATATTTTTGTTGACAAGTTTCATTTCTCTTTCGTGAAGTTTAGCATGATTGTAGAAGTGACCAAAAGCTGGTGTCTAGTACCACTCCTGCTTTTCCATGGTCTCTCAAATTCCCACCGTGAGGAAAACTTACTCTATTTTATTAAGGCAACATTTCTTCAGGAAATATCCCCCCAAAGGTTTTTCCAAAGGGCTGGTTGCAGCTATGCAAAAAATGAATGTTCTGTGATCAACATAATTAGGAAAAGAGTGACTAGACATGAAAGTTGAACATGAGATTTTACTGTGGGAATCTTCAGAGCGTGTCCACTGTGAATAATGAAGATGGGAGCACAAAACAGCATTTCCTAAGCTTGTTTAAGTAGAGAAATCTGTTTCTCTCTCTTTCTCTCTCTCTCGGGCTCTCCTCCTCTTTTTTTATTAGCAATTAAATAAATGCCAACTACATCAATAAAATGCTGGGGGTGGAGAAGTTCTTTATTTGTTTTAGCGGAGTTTTTTTGGTTTAAGTATTCAATCCTGGTGGCCGGCCAGGGAAATGAGCACTTGTATACTACTGATGTGGACTGTAATGTGTATGAGCCCCTCAAAAAATGTTTTGCAATAATGAAGGAAAAAGGGATAAAAATATTTATAAACTCTTAAACAATATATTAATTTCTATGATTCTATATTGAGATTGTTTTTTAATTAATAAGCTCAAGTGGAAAAGCTTTTCTCTCTACAAACCTGTGTGTTGTACCCTGGAAAACAAAATAAGAAGTACAAAATGTCTTAAACTATGAAAATGTTCAAATTATCTCTGATGGTGCCATCACAGATGGCATTTGTAATGCTACAAAGTGATTAAAAAGTCTATGAAGTAATATAGAAGTATGCTTCTGTTATTACAGGGGATTGACTGCAAACTCTCGATACAGTTCTTCAGCACCTCCTGTATCTCTGACCATTCATTGCAAATGGCAAGGGATCCCCTTAGAAGCAGGGGCTTTCTTCCCTGCTTCTGAATCCAGGCTGACCTCATGACTTATGTCAGCAGCAACAAACTGTACCTACCTCTCATGCTTCTGTTCTCTTTCTGTCTCTCTCTCTTTCTCTGGAATCTTGCCACTACCACACAACCAAATCTAGCCTGGCCTCCTATAGGATGGCAGACCATCTTGCCACTACCACACAACCAAATCTAGCCTGGCCTCCTACAGGATGGCAGACCAAGTGTAAGGTAGCTGTGAACCCCCAAAGAGGTTAGATTACTCCTGATGACAGACCTATGGGTAAGTCCAGGTGCAAGCAGACCTGAAGAGCCTTCCAGCTAACCTCTGAACTCATTAGCAATCATAGACGGTTCTTATTTGAATCTGATGAGTCTTGGGGTGGCAATAGATAACTGCTAGAGATATAATGTTATATAAAAGGAAAAAAAATCCACAGAATATCAAATTTTTCAACTAACATGAAATACTTATAAAATAATTATGACAAAAAAAAGGAAAATGGTACACATGAAAATTTAATGAATGGTTGTTTTAGGGCAGCAAACCCATTGAAATATTGATATATTTTTCTTTATCTTTCTACCTTTGAGCATTTCCAAATTTTTTCTGATGAGAATGTACAACTTTCATGTTGGCATGTTGTAAAAATGGTTCACTTAAAACTAACTACTCAGAAGTCTTATATGTAGCTGGCATCTGTTGGATACTCTAGAATCAAGACCTGTCCAAGGGAAAGTATAAGTGTTTTGAAAATCATAAAATATCATAGGACCTATAAGGTGTTATGGTTTTGTATAATGTTATATACTTTCAAAATTGTCAAGTATTCTAAGATGATACAGCTCCTTCTGTTCTAAAATTGGTGGGGTTTTTACATTTTTTTAATTTGAGGAAAGAATGTAAATATTTACCCTAAAGAACTAGCAGAGCAACAACCTGAAAATTTGAGCCAACTTCCTTATCACTAATACAATAGCAATAATGAAAACATTTCCTCCCCGTAGCATATAGCAACCTCTCACGCTCAATAAAGCTGGGCTTTCATCTCCAGTGGTAGCTTTGGAAATGCAGCAAGTATGGAGCAATCCTTGAACTGTTTACAGAGACAGTAAAATGAGGAACATATCCTCTCGGGGTAAAAGCTGTCTTATGATGTATAAAGAAAGTCACCGTTTCAAAGTACAGCTAAAATGGGAATGAAGACTTTGTAGTTCTCCAGCAACTTTTATCCAAGCATCTGAAAGCATTTTATTGACATACACCTTTAATCTATGCAACCTCCAGAGGGTAAGTAGCAAGTTTCACCATTCCTATTTTATAGGTGGAAAACTGAGGCTGAAAGATGGTCAGAAAAGGGTATGTATTAGTTAAATGTCTTTGGTTGTAAGCAATAGAAAGCAATTGTCCAATATAAGGGAAAAATTGTGTGTCTGTGTGTATGTTACATCTACCTGTATACATAGAGATGAGATACGGCTAAACACACAATGAAGAAAGGAAAGTGGGCAGTTCCAGGGCCTTGAAGCTCCAAGAACAAAAGGAAAGTCTCTTCAAAGTGCTGGAGTCTAGATGAAGGAGGTGCAGACACATCTCATCACCCTGTCACTCCATTCAAAAGCAAATTTTAGAGAGAGTTATCTGGCCAACCCTATGAGTCTACACAGCATGGCTGAGGAGTAATTCCCCAAAGAAAAATCAAGGGGCACCTGGGTGATTCAGCTCATTGGGTGACTGTCTTTGGCTCAGGTCATGATCCCAGGGTCCTGGGATCGAGCCTCACATCGGGCTCCCTGTTGAGTGGGCAGCCTGCTTCTCCCTCTCCCTCTGCTGCTCTACCTGCTTGTGCACTCTCGCTCTCTCTGTCAAATAAATAAATAAAATATTTTTTAAAAATCAAAAGAAAGAAAATGGATGTTGGACAAACAAACAACTACTTACACAACAATTATACAGTGGATAGAAAGAAAAGAAAAGCTCTTATAGATTTCTGCCGACCCATCACTCTGCTCTTCCTGGAATCAACTAGAAGCTTCTGGAAGTCAAGGAGGGGCATTCTTGAGCCCAACCCATGGCCTGCCACAGAGTTATGATCAATAAGAGGACAGTGAATAGCTGAATGAACACATGAGCCATTTGGTGTCTGTGCCATCCCTGACCAAATATTGAGTAGTGACATTTGTTTCCCACTTCTCTCCCACCCATTTCCACACACTTTAACAACTCACAACTTCCCAGTGGACAGTGAGTGCTTTCTGATCCACCCCCCATCCCCTACAGTTGTTCATTCTCAGAGATGTGTTCAATATTGCCCATCCAGAAGAAGTTATATCTTCAAGCCTGATGCCTCTTCTGCTTCAGTTTTCTTACTTGTCAAAAGAAAAAATAATAATAATTCTATCTCATAGGGTTGTTAAGACGATTAACAGAGTATTTGTAAAGCGTTTAGATAGTCCTAACACATAGTAGCCACTGTTAGCTGCCATCATCATCATCATCATCATCATCATCACCATCATCATCATCTTACCATTATTATGGAACACTGCATATTTAATATCAGTAACTCCCATTATTGCAGGTTACCCCTGGTGTACCCAATGTTACTGTTATTGCTCTTGTTTAATAAATAAAGAAGCAAAACTCAGAGAATCCATGTTATCACCCAAGGCCTATCACTATTAGGTAGCATATTTTACTTCTTGTCTCTGAAGCCTGTCTTCTTTCTACTACATCATGTGGCTCCCCAAAAGAAAAGGCAAACAGCTTATTCAAAAAGTGTGAGTTTGCTATGGTGGGATTCCAGACACTAAGGAAATGTCCCTTTGGTGACCCATAGTTCACCTTGGATAGGAAACTTTTCCTTATTTGTGGGGATGATCCATCTATGAGAGACCAACCATTTGCCTTCAGCAAATTTTGAGCTCCTTGAGAGCACAAAGCATAGCTCCTGGCCCCTGGCGAGGACTAACACACATGTACTCAAGTAAAGACACTCTGTAGAAGAAATACATGTGACATTGTTTAGAGTGTTTATATGGTTTGGATCTTCTGGAGAATCCATTCTTCTGTTCATCTCCCTGTCTGCCATTTCTTTTTGTCTCTTCCCTGCCTTAGTAAAGGAACCCATATTAATTTGACTTTGTATATGTTAACCTTTCCTACTCCTCCCTCTCCATAATCTGGTCTTTTCTCTGAGCCCAGCTTGTCATTCAGATGGCCACTTACATATTCCATGAGCTATACATACTCAACATGCCTAAAACCGTATTTGCCATCTCCACTCACTTCCATCCCTCTGCCCACTTTCACACCTCCCTCCTCCTGTAACTCTGGGTCTTTCCAGAATGCATCATCAACCAGACCAGAAACCCCAGGGTCACCTCCTTCCTCTTTCTCATCCTTCCTCCCCAGTCCACACTTCCAGGCCTTGCAGCTCTGACTCTATAAGGATTCTTATACCATCTCTCTAATCTCTATTTCTACCCCTCTAAAATCCTCTGTAACAAGGGTGAATGCAACAGTCTTTGTTTGGTGTCCTTTAAGTCAATTTTTCTGCTGATCCAAAGAGATGCTTTGGAGCAGAGATGGACTAGTCGTTCACCAAACTGGTATCCCTTCCTCCAGGGCAAAACCTTGGTCACACCTGCCAGGCTGCCTTGTGAGCTGCTGAGATGTGACTGAGCTAACTGGGTGCTGGAGAGTGAAATATGGACGGGAGTGATGCCTGGCCTAATCCTTAAAAACTTTCTGCAAAAACCTTCTCAGCTTCCTTCCTCAGTCTGCTGGGAATGATGTTAATGGCTTGGAAGCCATCGTTAATGGCTTTGGGACACTTCTGTTAAGAAGGGCAGATTCAGTGTCAACCTGAGACCCTTAGCAGACTCCTTACTGCCACCAATTGGCTTACACACTTCTGAGAAATAATCTTGTATTGTATTAAACCACTGAGGTTTTAGGATTTATCTGTAATAGTACACAGCATTGCATTAATTAATCTATCTTTCTAAAGCTGAAATGTGACCTGCTTAAAACCCTCTGTGATTTCTGCTCATCATCCTTGGGATCTAGTACAGGGTTATCTGACTCAGGACCTGTCAACTTTCTAATCTCATCTTTCACCATTAAGCTCACACATCTCATCTTCCAGCAACATCCAACTATATATAGATCTCCTCATAATGAGGATAGTTCACTCACATTTCCATCTCTTTCTGTCACCCTGATGCCTGGAATACCCTCCTTATTTTTTATCACAAATTTAGTTCATTTTTACCTCAGAGGATCAGTTCAAATACCATACACTCCAGAAAACCTTCCTTGCTCCTTTAGCCTAGGATAAGCCTCCCTCACGTCAGTGCTTCTCTCTTCCTCAACTTAGACCAAGTTATAGTGAAATCCCCGATTGTGTGGCCATCTAGTCTACTCCACAGACTGTAAGTGAACACCATGAAAAAGGGCCATGGTTTAATCCACCATGATATTCCTAGCCCCAAACCTAAAGCCAGAGTTCCATATATGCCTACTGGACTGGATCGTTCCAGCTGATTCATTTGCAAGACTAGTGGTTCACTTTCTTTGTTCATGAGGATTCTTTGTGATGCAAAAATATCCCCATAAAAACCCTTACTTTTCAAAGAAATTCAATCTCAGTCATCCCCACACCTTCAATCATTCCCTTTGATTTGGATAATGAGCTTACTAGACCCAAGAAAATGGTGGGCAGAGAGTGGGCTGGTAAGGAGACCACAGCTTCATTTCCAATCTCTAATGCTACTATTTGTAACTCCTTGATCAACTATCATAGACCCACCAGAAAGTGGTGGTTGTACAAATAGCCACTCTCCCTCTACACCACCCCAATCACAAGGAATATTGCCAGGGCTCCTGAGACCACTGCTCTTAGCGTTCAGGCCTCAGATCACCATGAAGGCCATCAACTGTCTTTTAGTTGGAGCAACTCACTGAACATTCCCACAACTCTGGCCTTGACAATATCTGAGAAGACAAAACCATCACATTGATTGGGCTTCCACTCTCTTCGAACCTTGAAGAAGTCCTTCTCCACTTTAGACTATATTTCAATGGGTCTGTACCTTCAACTAAATTTCATGACACTGAGTTAAAGAAGGGCATACCCACTTTATTATTTTTTAGCCCTGAAGCCCAAAAAAATCTATTTATTACCTTCATTAAGAGTAAAGAAAATTCAGATCTTCAATAACACAGAAAGGGACATCTTTCCTTCATTTTTAATAAAATCTACAGTGGCATAAAAAGAAACACAGGTAACTTTCTCCATCATCCTACTATGTGATATCACCCATCATTTCTAACACCTACTATTGTGGTTTGTGCAGAGTCTTGTCCTTTGAAAAGCCTACTGCAATGTTGAGAAGATAGATGATTAAATAGAAAAGCAGAGTACAAGGAAGTACAGGGAGGACTGGGCTACCAGGAAGCCCAGGGTACATGAGGAATACACAGAGCAGGTGCCTAGCTCAGCCTGGGAAATCAGAAGAGGCAACAGCAGAACTGAACCTTAGAGACCAAGAGAAGTGGGTCAGATGAAGCAGGGAGGCAGAGGGGGAAAGAAGGTGTGTGTGTGTGTATGCGTTTTCCATTCCATTTAAACCATAAAAATATTCTTCCTCTTGTTAAATAGATGTTAAAGGGAAGTTATTAAAGATCCTAAGCATGAGAGTGACATGACAATGGGGCAGGCTGGAGGGATGCCAAACCAGAGGCTGGAGGACTGGTTCTGAGGCTCATTCTCTGCTTCCCTCCAGGATGAGCTGTCTGCTAATTATAACCTGTCTGTGAAGCCACAGGGCCAATGGCCTGTAATGACCCAGCACTAAGGTAGTCCCTGCTTCTGCTGCTACTCCTAATAAGCTGCACTTGACACAGGACTTGGTTTCCAGTCTCTAATCCTCCAACACCCAGAAAACACCTGTCATCTCAGCCCTAGAACATCTGTGACCTGACCTTTGATCCAGGAGTGTTCCTTTGACTGACTGAGGATTCGCTCAGGGTAGGACAAAGAGGGAGCAATTAGCTAAAAAGGAAAAACCCATAGAGGCATGGAGCTCTCCTTGCCTAAAGGAGAAGGCGTATGCCAACCACAATGGTGTGGCTTAAAGAAGTATGATGCTCCTTGACCTTGAAGTATTGGGCTTAAATTTATAGTTCTTTCGAGACTGTCAGAAGCCAGAATGATTCATAACCCTGTTTGGCCCCAGGGCGAGGGACAGGTGATAGGTATGAGTCACAATGGAGTGAAGGACCCACTTAGCTTGGGGATTAAGAAAGCCATGTAGCAGGAGGAGTCAAGATGGCTGAGAAGTAGCAAGCTGAGACTGCTTCAGCTAGCCGGAGATCAGCTAGATAGCTTATCTAAAGATTGCAAATACCTGAAAATCCATCGGCAGATCGAAGAGAAGAAGAACAGCAATTCTGGAAACAGAAAAACAACCACTTTCTGAAAGGTAGGACCGGCGGAGAAGTGAATCCAAAGCGACGGGAAGATAGACCCCGGGGGGAGGGGCCGGCTCCCGGCAAGCGGCGGAGCAACCGCGCACAAAATCAGGACTTTGAAAAGTCTGTTCCGCCGAGGGACATCGCGCCAGAGGCTAAACCGGGGCGAAGCCCACGCGGGGTCAGCGTGGCCTCAGGTCCCGCAGGGTCACAGAAGGATCGGGGGTGTCTGAGTGTCGCAGAGCTTGCGGGTATTGAAACGGGAAAGCCGGCTACAGAGACAGAGCCGACAGTAAGCTCGCAGCTCGGTGTTACCTTGAACCGGTCGCAGGCTCGGTGAGCTCGGAGCGCGGCCAGAGGTCAGGCAGCCGGGAGTAACTGGGCGCTGTTCTCTGAGGGCGCACTGAGGAGTGGGGCCCTGGGCTCTCGGCTCCTCCGGGCCGGAGACCAGGAGGCCGCCATTTGTATTCCCGTCCTCTGGAACTCTACGGAAAGCGCTCAGGGAACAAAAGCTCCTGAAAGCAAACCCGAGCGGATTACTCACCCCGGCCCCGGGTAAGGGCGGTGTAATTCCGCCTGGGGCAAAGACACTTGAGAATCAATACAACAGGCCCCTCCCCCAGAAGATCAACAAGAAATCCAGCCGAGACCAAGTTCACCTACCAAGGAGTGCGGTTTCAATACCAAGGAGAGCAGCAGAATTCCAGAGGAGGAGAAAGCCAAGCACGGAACTCATGGCTTTTTTCCTGTGATTTTTTTTTAGTCTTGCAGTTAATTTAATTTTTTCTTTTTCATTTTTTTTTTTTCTCACCTTCGGGTAAAATTTTTTTTTTTAACTGTTACCTTTTTCTTTTTTAACGATTTTTTACTAGTTTATCTAATATATATATATATATTTTTTTTACATTTTTCTTAGGTGTTTTTTTTTTTTTTAAAAATTCTTTTCTTTTCTTTTTTTTTTTTTTTTTTTTTTTTTTTTTTTTTTTTTTTTTTTTTTTTTCTTTCTTTCTTCCTTTTTGAACCTCTTTTTATCCCCTTTCTCCCCACTCACAATTTTGGATCTCTTCTAATTTGGTTAAAGCATATTTTCCTGGGGTTGTTGCCACCCTTTTAGTATTTTACTTGCCCCTTCATTTACTCTTATCTGGACAAAATGACAAGACGTAAAAATTCAACACAAAAAAAAGAACAAGAGGCAGTACCGAAGGCTAGGGACCTAATCAATACAGACATCGGTAATATGTCAGATCTAGAGTTCAGAATGACAATTCTCAAGGTTCTAGCCGGGCTCGAAAAAGGCATGGAAGATATTAGAGAAACCCTCTCGAGAGATATAAAAGCCCTTTCTGGAGAAATAAAAGAACTAAAATCTAACCAAGGTGAAATCAAAAAAGCTATTAATGAGGTGCAATCAAAAATGGAGGCTCTAACTGCTAGGATAAATGAGGCAGAAGAAAGAATTAGTGATATAGAAGACCAAATGACAGAGAATAAAGAAGCTGAGCAAAAGAGGGACAAACAGCTACTGGACCATGAGGGGAGAATTCGAGAGATAAGTGACACCATAAGACGAAACAACATTAGAATAATTGGGATTCCAGAAGAAGAAGAAAGTGAGAGGGGAGCAGAAGGTATACTAGAGAGAATTATTGGGGAGAATTTCCCCAATATGGCAAAGGGAACGAGTATCAAAATTCAGGAGGTTCAGAGAATGCCCCTCAAAATCAATAAGAATAGGCCCACACACCCCGTCACCTAATAGTAAAAATTTACAAGTCTCAATGACAAAGAGAAAATCCTGAAAGCAGCCCGGGAAAAGAAGTCTGTAACATACAATGGTAAAAATATTAGATTGGCAGCTGACTTATCCACAGAGACCTGGCAGGCCAGAAAGAGCTGGCATGATATTTTCAGAGCACTAAACGAGAAAAACATGCAGCCAAGAATACTATATCCAGCTAGGCTATCATTGAAAATAGAAGGAGAGATTAAAAGCTTCCAGGACAAACAACAACTGAAAGAATTTGCAAATACCAAACCAGCTCTACAGGAAATATTGAAAGGGGTCCTCTAAGCTAAGAGAGAGCCTACAAGTGGTAGATCAGAAAGGAACAGAGACCATATACAGTAACAGTCACCTTACAGGCAATACAATGGCACTAAATTCATATCTCTCAATAGTTACCCTGAATGTGAATGGGCTAAATGCCCCTGTCAAAAGACACAGGGTATCAGAATGGATAAAAAAACAAAACCCATCTATATGTTGCCTCCAAGAAAAACACATTTTAAGCCCGAAGACACCTCCAGATTTAAAGTGAGGGGGTGGAAAAGAATTTACCATGCTAATGGACATCAGAAGAAAGCAGGAGTGGCAATCCTTATATCAGATCAATTAGATTTTAAGCCAAAGACTATAATAAGAGATGAGGAAGGACACTATATCATACTCAAAGGGTCTGTCCAACAAGAAGATTTAACAATTTTAAATATCTATGCCCCCAATGTGGGAGCAGCCAACTATATAAACCAATTAATAACAAAATCAAAGAAACACACATCAACAATAATACAATGATAGTAGGGGACTTTAACACTCCCCTCACTGAAATGGACAGGTCATCCAAGCAAAAGATCAGCAAGGAAATAAAGGCCTTAAATGACACACTGGACCAGATGGACATCACAGATATATTCAGAATATTTCATCCCAAAGCAACAGAATACACATTCTTCTCTAGTGCACATAGAACATTCTCCAGAATAGATCACATCCTCGGTCCTAAATCAGGACTCAACCGGTATCAAAAGATTGGGATCATTCCCTGCATATTTTCAGACCACAATGCTCTAAAGCTAGAACTCAACCACAAAAGGAAGTTTGGAAAGAACCCAAATACATGGAGACTAAACAGTATCCTTCTAAAGAATGAATGGGTCAACCGGGAAATTAAAGAAGAATTGAAAAAAATCATGGAAACAAATGATAATGAAAATACAACGGTTCAAAATCTGTGGGACACAACAAAGGCAGTCCTGAGAGGAAAATATATAGCGGTACAAGCCTTTCTCAAGAAACAAGAAAGGTCTCAGGTACACAACCTAACCCTACACCTAAAGGAGCTGGAGAAAGAACAAGAAAGAAACCCTAAGCCCAGCAGGAGAAGAGAAATCATAAAGATCAGAGCAGAAATCAATGAAATAGAAACCAAAAAAACAATAGAACAAATCAACGAAACTAGGAGCTGGTTCTTTGAAAGAATTAATAAAATTGATAAACCCCTGGCCCGACTTATCAAAAAGAAAAGAGAAAGGACCCAAATAAATAAAATCATGAATGAAAGAGGAGAGATCACAACTAACACCAAAGAAATACAAACTATTATAAGAACATACTATGAGCAACTCTACGGCAATAAATTTGACAATCTGGAAGAAATGGATGCATTCCTAGAAACATATAAACTACCACAACTGAACCAGGAAGAAATAGAAAGCCTGAACAGACCCATAACCAGTAAGGAGATTGAAACAGTCATTAAAAATCTCCAAACAAACAAAAGCCCAGGGCCAGACGGCTTCCCGGGGGAATTCTACCAAACATTTAAAGAAGAACTAATTCCTATTATCCTGAAACTGTTCCAAAAAATAGAAATGGAAGGAAAACTTCCCAACTCATTTTATGAGGCCAGCATCACCTTGATCCCAAAACCAGACAAGGATCCCACCAAAAAAGAGAGCTATAGACCGATATCCTTGATGAACACAGATGCGAAAATACTCAACAAAATACTAGCCAATAGGATTCAACAGTACATTAAAAAGATTATTCACCACGACCAAGTGGGATTTATTCCAGGGCTGCAAGGTTGGTTCAACATCCGCAAATCAGTCAATGTGATACAACACATCAATAAAAGAAAGAACAAGAACCATATGATACTCTCAATAGATGCTGAAAAAGCATTTGACAAAGTACAACATCCCTTCCTGATCAAAACTCTTCAAAGTGTAGGGATAGAGGGCACATACCTCAATATCATCAAAGCTATCTATGAAAAACCCACCGCAAATATCATTCTCAATGGAGAAAAACTGAAAGCTTTTCCGCTAAGGTCAGGAACACGGCAGGGATGTCCATTATCACCACTGCTATTCAACATCGTACTAGAGGTCCTAGCGTCAGCAATCAGACAACAAAAGGAAATTAAAGGCATCCAAATCGGCAAAGAAGAAGTCAAATTATCACTCTTCGCAGATGATATGATACTATATGTGGAAAACCCAAAAGACTCCACTCCAAAACTGCTAGAACTTATACAGGAATTCAGTAAAGTGTCAGGATATAAAATCAATGCACAGAAATCAGTTGCATTTCTCTACACCAACAGCAGACAGAAGAAAGAGAGATATTAAGGAGTCAATCCCATTTACAATTGCATCCAAAACCATAAGATACCTAGGAATAAACCTAACCAAAGAGACACAGAATCTATACTCAGAAAACTATAAAGTACTCATGAAAGAAATTGAGGAAGACACAAAGAAATGGAAAAATGTTCCATGCTCCTGGATTGGAAGAATAAATATTGTGAAAATGTCTATGCTACCTAAAGCAATCTACACATTTAATGCAATTCCTATCAAAGTACCATCCATCTTTTTCAAAGAAATGGAACAAATAATTCTAAAATTTATATGGAACCAGAAAAGACCTCGAATAGCCAAAGGGATATTGAAAAAGAAAGCCAACGTTGGTGGCATCACAATTCCGGACTTCAAGCTCTATTACAAAGCTGTCATCATCAAGACAACATGGTACTGGCACAAAAACAGACACATAGATCAATGGAACAGAATAGAGAGCCCAGAAATAGACCCTCAAATCTATGGTCAACTAATCTTCGACAAAGCAGGAAAGAATGTCCAATGGAAAAAAGACAGCCTTTTCAATAAATGGTGCTGGGAAAATTGGACAGCCACATGCAGAAAAATGAAATTGGACCATTTCCTTACACCACACACAAAAATAGACTCAAAATGGATGAAGGACCTCAATGTACGAAAGGAATCCATCAAAATCCTTGAGGAGAACACGGGCAGCAACCTCTTCGACCTCTGCCGCAGCAATATCTTCCTAGGAACAACGCAAAAGGCAAGGGAAGCAAGGGAAAAAATGAACTACTGGGATTTCATCAAGATCAAAAGCTTTTGCACAGCAAAGGAAACAGTTAACAAAATCAAAAGACAACTGACAGAATGGGAGAAGATATTTGCAAACGACATATCAGATAAAGGACTAGTGTCCAGAATCTATAAAGAACTTAGCAAACTCAACACCCAAAGAACAAATAATCCAATCAAGAAATGGGCAGACGACATGAACAGACATTTCTGCAAAGAAGACATCCAGATGGCGAACAGACACATGAAAAAGTGCTCCATATCACTCGGCATCAGGGAAATACAAATCAAAACCACAATGAGATATCACCTCACACCAGTCAGAATGGCTAAAATCAACAAGTCAGGAAATGACAGATGCTGGCGAGGATGCGGAGAAAGGGGAACCCTCCTACACTGTTGGTGGGAATGCAAGCTGGTGCAGCCACTCTGGAAAACAGCATGGAGGTTCCTCAAAATGTTGAAAATAGAACTGCCCTATGACCCAGCAATTGCACTATTGGGTATTTACCCTAAAGATACAAATGTAGTGATCCAAAGGGGACACATGCACCCGAATGTTTATAGCAGCAATGTCCACAATAGCCAAACTATGGAAAGAACCTAGATGTCCATCAACAGATGAATGGATCAAGAAGATGTGGTATATATACACAATGGAATACTATGCAGCCATCAAAAGAAATGAAATCTTGCCATTTGCAACAACATGGATGGAACTAGAGCGTATCATGCTTAGCGAAATAAGTCAAGCAGAGAAAGACAACTATCATATGATCTCCCTGATATGAGGAAGTGGTGATGCAACATGGAGGCTTAAGTGGGTAGAAGAAGAATAAATGAAACAAGATGGGATTGGGAGGGAGACAAACCATAAGTGACTCTTAATCTCACAAAACAAACTGAGGGTTGCCGGGGGGAGGGGGTTTGGGAGAAGGGGGTGGGATTATGGTCATTGGGGAGGGTATGTGCTTTGGTGAGTGCTGTGAAGTGTGTAAACCTGGTGATTCACAGACCTGTACCCCTGGGGATAAAAATATATGTTTATAAAAAATAAAAAATTTAAAAAAAAATAAAAAATAAAAAATAAAAGACAGGCAAGTCTAGTAAAAAAAAAAAAAAAAAAAAAGAAAGCCATGTAGCAGATGACAATGACAATGGTTGATAGTGATGGGGCCTTCTGGTTTCCTTTAATACTGGAGCTAACCAGGGATCACAAAAGAAACTATATGATGGCTTCTAATTGATACTAGATAAACGGAGGAGAAAAGAAAAACACAGGTCAGGAACAGAGCTAGACCATGTGAATCAGAACTGCAGGTCTTTTTTTAGAAAAGTTAATAAAAGAAATATCTTGTTTTTGTCCTTCCTCCAAAAAAATGCAGCTTGGTGGCACCATGCACTGCAGGAAGAGTTGGAGTGATCCTGGGGACCGGATAAGTCTGTATCGGACTCCTGCCTGCCACTCCTTACCCTCATAATTTTACAGACAATTTTCCAAATCTCTCCAAGCCTTAGCTTCCTTGTCTGTCAAATGAATTTAAGCAGAAGTAATAGCACCCATCACTGCTGAACAAGTAATGGGCTTGAGCAGGCAATGGACCAGGTGTCTTACTTACATCCTCTCAAATAATCCTTATCTCTGTTTTATAATAATACATTCATTTTAGGGTTGCCAGGAGGATTAAGTGAGATAATGCAGGAGCAGGGTCTAGCCTCACTGCCTAGCACAACATAGGGATGAATAGGTCCTGTTTTCCTTTTACTCTCTAATGAAGCTTGTCTGACTATCTTGAGCCCTAAATTTTCCCTGGACATGTTTGCTTGAGTTTAGTTAAATCTGTATATGTCCCCCTTGGGGGGAAAAAATCCATTTTATTTTGATCACTATTATACTGACTTGTTTGATGTGCATTTTTTTTTTTCCACCGTCATTCACTTCACACACACCAGCCTAACTGATTCTGATTTGTAACATGTGATGTCTTAGAACTAGCCCAGGACATAATAGTGTAAAGCCAATCTGCTTCAGCAACAAAGAAATTGGAAATAACATTATGTTTACTTTACCTATTCCTCTGAGACCTTGAAGTTGAAAGGAGACAGCCTGTCTGGCTTTGCTAAACTGACCTTCGAGTTGTACAGATCAAGTCCATTCGGTGGAAGCCACCCTTAAATCTGGATTCTAGCGAACAGGAGAGTGGGAGGGGGGAAGAGGGGAGAAGATTCTTCTTCTCATTGGAAGTGGGGACTCCTTAGGTAAGTCTTGTTCCTCACAGGAGATAAGATTATATAATACTTTAAGGCTTCAGCTCCCAAAGGCAAGAATTATGGCCTTGTTCTTGCTGAATTCTCCATGAGTATAGAAATTGCTTCACAATTAGCTGACAAATGGAGGCAGGAACAGGAGAGAGGACTGAATTTCAACTAAAGACAAGAACTGCTGACTTCTGTCTGCCCTGGAGTAGAGAGATGTCAGAAGAGCACTGGCTTCAAAATCAGATAGCCCTTGGGTGAAATCCAAGCTCTATCACTGACTGACCTTGGACAAGGCACATTACCTCTTGGAGCCTACATCCCCTAACCTTTTTTTTTTTTTTAACTTTTATTTAAATTCCAGCTAGTTAACCTACAGTGTAATATGAGTTTTGAGTGTGCAACATAGTGATTCAACACTTCCATGTATCAGCCAGTACTCATCACAAGTGCCCTCCTTAAACCCTTCACCTATTTCCCCCACCCCCCACCGGCCTCCCCTCTGGTAACCAGCAGTGAGTTCTCAAGAGTTAACCGTTGGGTTTGGGTGCCTGGGTGGCTCAATTGGTTAAGTGACTGCCTTTGGCTTGGGTCATGATCCTGGAGTCCCAGGATTGAGTCCCACATCGGGCTCCCTGATCAGCAGGGAGTCTGCTTCTCTCGCTGACCTCTCTCCTTTCATGCTCTCTCTCTTTCTCAAATAAATAAATAAAATCTTTAACAACAACAACAACAACAAAAGAGTTAAGAGTCAGTTTCTTGGTTTGCCTCTCTCTCTCCCTGTTTTTGTCCCTTTGCTCATTTGTTTTGTTTCTTAATTTCCACATATGAGTGAAATCATGTATTTTTCTTTCTCTGAATGACTTATTTTACTTAATATAATACTCTCTAGCCCCACCCATGTCATGGCAAATGGCAAGATTTCAGTTTTATATGCCTGAGGAATATTCCAACATCCCATTATACATATGCATGCCACATCAACCTTTTTTCCTCTTAGATCTAGGGTTAGAGTCCGTGTTAGGGCTAAGGTTAGGGTATGTGCCTGATATGCTGAAGTTCAGAGACCTCTCCAGAGAATAAAACCTTAGATTTTTGCTGGGGTGAAAACAGACATGGCAGCATCATTTCCTCAACTTTGTACTGGGATACCAATTTGTGTTATACAGGACTGTGTCATCTGTGTGTAATTTTCTCTCTCCCTCCCTCAATCCATCTGTGGGTAGATAAGACCCTGTAAGAAATTTCATTCCCTCACTGAAGAAGAAGTCTATTTCTCTCCATCATCATCATCTTCTTCATCATCATAGTCATCTTCTTCACCTCATCCTGTGTTCATTTGGGTAGCACTTTACAGAGTGCTATGCCTGTTCACATGCTCCCTCAGGCAAAGTCTGATGATGGTCAGCTTAGGGAGGCAGGATAGGACAGTAGTTAAAAACTCGACCTCCTGAACCAGAGAACCTGTACTTGTCTCTTGGTTCTGCAAAGAATTAGATTTTTGAAATAGGAAATTAGTAAAGTTTTTTTCTGCCTCTGTGGCCCCATGTGAAAAATAAAGACACCAATAACATTTACCTCTTACAGTTGTTAATTGTTGATATAAGTTAAGCACTTAGAATGGTCTCTGGCTCATAATAAATTCTTACTGAATCTTATTTCACATTGCTATTGTTGAACTCATTTTACAGAAGACCAAACAGGTTCACAGAAGTTGTGACTTGCCCAAAGTCACAGAGCAAGGAGGCAAACAGAGGTTTTGCCTTAGCAGTGATGTCTTCCTGGTCCACCATATTGCAAAGGAATTGGAGAAGGAGGGGAAGGCTCACTGTGAGGCCTGTGAACAGCTTTGGGAAGCCGAACCACATACAGACCTTAGATGGGATTGCTTTTGAGTTCCTGGAACACAGAACTCATCTTAATCCATTCCATATTCCCAGTGCCCAGCAGCAAGTCTGGGCCAAAGTAAGCACTAAGGGAATATTTGCAGAAACAACTGATAAAGAAATCGATGAGGAAAACTGGGGATGAGAAAAATAACAGTATCAAGACTTCTGAACCATGATGAATGAGCCAGGTCCAGACAGTGGGAGTAATCCAGATTTCTAGGGAAAGAGACAGGCAGCCCTGACCCCAAGAAAATGCCACTTAGTTGCAATGTCTTCAAAAGGAAAGGAGATGCCATTCTTGGTTTTGGAAAATCTGTCCATTATGGGATACATCCAGGAAGAGGGAAATATATGGCCAGACTTATGGCTCTCTACAAGGCCTCAGCTTTGAATAATCCTCCCTACACACACTTTCACTCAAGCCTAGATATGGCTTGTTAGAAACTGAGCAGAAGTCAAATGGTTGATTAAGAAGAGCCAAAGTTGCCCTAGTGAGAAGAGTCTTTCATGAAAACACCTAACTTCTCTTCTCATGCTAATAATAATCACATCTGTGCTTCATAAGGCATTTTCCTGTGTGTGATCCCACTGGAACCCCTCAAGGCTGCTTCAAAGCAGGAAAGGCATCATCTATTATCCCCATTTCACAGATGTGAACACTAAGGAGCAGAGAGCACTAGACATGCCCAAGGTCACGCAGGGAGTTAGGATCAGAAGTAGGCCCTGACATAAGAATGAAATCCCCACCCTGGCCTCCCCACTCAATTTGCCTAGGTTCTGGATATACATATAGCAAATCCCATAAGCCGGTTCCCTCCTCTAACCTCATACCCCACCTTCCCATCTTAGGTGTAAGGATCAGGGAGGGACACGGGTCTCTGAGTCTCTCAGGGTTGGCGGAGGTCTTGCTACCACCACAACTGTCATGGCCCTTCATAAGCCTTTGGGCCATCTGAGTCATTGAAGTGATCACAGAAGGATGAACTCTGGTAACTGCTTAGATTCAAATCCACATAGGCCCCATACTGATTGTATGGCCTTGGGCAAGTTACTCAATCTCTCAGGGGTTCCATTCGGGTTTTATAATAGAGAAAATCAGAGGAGATTTTAGCTCTATTTAAAGATTTCTCTGAACAATTGAAACTTTCCATGATGGATCAGCCTGCCCTGTCAGGTAATAAGCTCCCCATCACCAGAAGTTTACAAGCAGACTGGTACACACAAGCATCTACTCTTGGGAAGGATGCTATAAGAATGAAGCAACTACTACAAGATATGATATGTGGGCATGCCCACTCATTCCCACACTACCAACTACATCAGAATTATCCAAGGGACGTTTGAAAAATGCAGGTCCGTGGGCACCTGGGTGGTTCAGTGAGTTAAAGCCTGTGTCTTCAGCTCAAGTCATGATCCCAGGATCCTGGGATCGATTCCCACATCAGGCTCTCTGCTCAGCAGGGAGCCTACTTTCTCCTCTCTCTCTGCCTGCCTCTGCCTACTTGTGATCTCTGTCTCTGTCAAATAAATAAATAAAATCTTGGAAAAAAAAAATAAAAATGCAGGTCCCTTAGCTCCACCCCTGGGTATTCTGACTGCAAACATGTCAGATATAGCTCAGAAAACTGGATTTGTCTTACAAGTATTCAGGTATGTCCGTTTGCTAGGGCTGCCATAACAAAGTAACACATACTGTATGGGTTAACCAAAAAGAAACTCATTGTCTCCCATTTCTGAATCCCAGAAATCTGAGATGGAGGTATTAGTAAGGTTGGTTTCTACTGAGGGTGTTAGGGTGAATCTTCATGGCTTTCTCTGAACTTCTAATAGTTTACTGACAATATTTGTCATGCCTTTTCTTATAGATGTATCACTCCAATCTCTGCCTTCATCATCACACCGCATTATGCCTGTATGCATGTCTGCCTCTGTGTCCAAATGCCCCCTTTTTATAAGTCGTATTAGATTAATGCCCACCCTAATGACACTGATCATGTGCAAAGACCCTATCTCCAAACAAGTTCTCAGTCACAGGTACTGGGGGTTGGACTTTCAACATCTTTTTCCAGGACACAATTCAACCCATAACTCCAGGTGATTCTAATGCACAGCCAGGGGTAAGAACCAGTGGACCACAGCTTTTCAAATGGCCTGTGCATATAACCCCTTGGGAATCCTGACTTGCAGCAGCTTCTGATTCAGTGGAGCTGGAGAACCTGAGATTCTGCTTTTTGAACAGGAGTTACTGTCGTTGCAGGTCCAAGGACTGGTGCTTTTGGTGAGGTCACTCCCAGCACAAGATTCCCAGGAAATCCACAAAGGATTACCAAGTAAATAGAAGCTCTTTGCTTCATTTCTCTTGTGACAAGGATTGCTTTCTTCTTCTTTTCCAATCTCGAAGTGCGTGCACAGGAAAGACCTGCCCCTATAACTCTATGTTCTTCATGTCTGTTGGGAGGGAGTAGCCTGATAGGAGCAAGCATCCTAGGGTAGGAAGAAAGGATGGGGCTGTCAAATTCTGGAAAAAGTTTTCCTCATTCCCATGACTCCTCCCACCATTTAATTTTACAAATCCGGGGTTATTTTGTGGTTGGAGTTGAGTTGTTTTGTACCATCCCCAGCCCTTAGCCCCACCCCCTGTCTCAACACCACCATCTGTTAAATACAACTTCCAAGGACTGGCAAACTCTGCAGGCAGTATTTGCAGGCTGTTAAATACAGCCTGAGCCCGGCGCTGGGTGCACCTTGCTCCCATGAACGGACTGCGGCCTGGTCGCCCGCGCTGGTTGGCCTAGCGGAACCAGAGACTCTGGAGCCAGTGTGGCCAACCCTCGGCCACCAGAAGCCCACCCTCCGCACTGGTGTCAAGCCCGAGGCCGGCCTGGGAAAGTGGGCCCCGCCCCGCAGGCGCGGCCCCGCCCACCCCGGGGTGAGCGCATCCCATCCTGGTGGGACAAGCCTGGCCGGGCACAAAGGCGACAGCTGCGCGCCAGGGCCAAAGAGGCCACAGCCAGAGGGGCAGCCGCCTACGCCTTGCAGCCGCCTTAATTTATTTATAGATGCGTTGGCTCTTTATGTGGCCTAGTTAAGGACGCCTTTCCATAAATACATAGAAACGGATGTTATTCTAGAACCCACCAATAATAGACACAGCTGTAGAGATTGTTGCTGGATTAACAGCCCCACCTCCCTCTCTGCACCCCTTTTCACCAAAATAGAAAATAAAATTTAAAATGCACGAGGGATTCTTTTTTTTTTTTTTAAGTGTTTGCATGCAAGAGGGAAATTCTGTTAACAACGAGATGTTTCTTTGAGAGCAAAAACAAAATTTCTTAGGAAACAGAAAATCAGGAGCTAAGGCTACATCTTTACCAAACCAAAGACACAGCTCTCACCTTCCCCTCCTAGGACTGTGATATCTGGGTTCTGTGCTTTCATCCTTAACCCTGAACATCTGTTTAACCCAAACATAATCCTCTTGTTCCAGAGGCCACACACGGTTTATTTCTTTGCAAAAATATGATTTGCCAAATACAATTCTGGTCATTTCCTATGCGCTTCATTGTTGGGGGCGCTGGCCCAGTCAGGGCTCTTTGGAGTCAAGGGGCCCAGAAAGAATGAAATCATTACAGAGTTGTGGAGGAGTCCTCAGCCCTTATGCCTTTGTGATTTCTCCCAGTTCCTTCTACAGACCCGTAATTCTATTACCCAGCTGTAATTTGGCTCTGTGTCTCTCCAGCATTCTTTGCTTTCTTCAGCCCCCTTTCTTTTTAATCGATTGATTCATCTGTAATTGGATTTTCTCTGGCTCTTACCAGCTATTAAAAGTAACTCTGTGTGTATATGTGGGTAAGTGCGCTTTCTAACTAGGCCACACTTTCGAATGCCCTGCAATCCTGAATCGTTTTGGGGTTTCTTAGTATGAATTCAATTCCCCCAGTTTCTTTTGATGCATCTGGGAGTAGCAGAGAACACAAGGTTTGGAAGCTGATGAAACCATACCATGTTTTGTTTAGTTTTGTGTAAGGCTGACATTTATTGAGCTCATACTATGTGCCAGACGTTCTCTGAAGCACTTTACAAGCATTAATAACTTTGCCACATCCTTTTAGGGTAGTTCCTGTCATTACTCCATTTTGGAGTAATGGAGACAGGAGGAGGTTAAGGAACGGGCCCAAGGCTACGCAATGAGCTAATGGCAGAACTCTTGACCATGATGCAATTTTCCTCAATTCTGTCCCATCATATATGTCTGGATTTTGGCATGGCTTCTTTTTTACTGTCTCACTCTCCACCTCTGTAGAATAAGTAAGAGTCGGTATCCCTTGCAAGACAATTTTCAGAGCATACTGAGAATACAGTGCCTGAGGAGCTAGGGCTCAAACACGCAGTGGATCCCAGTAATTCCCGTGCTATGGATAAGACCAAGGACTAAATAAAGGAATCCGGTGAGCACGGACAGTGGGAATAGAGGCTTGGAGGCTTGCTTACTACACCATCATAGTCTCTGCTTTGGGAAAACAACCAGAAACCAAACAGATCATTTTGTAAAATTACCATAAAGATTCTGTTGCTGGCATATGTTTCCTCTTTCTAGTGCTCTGTTTTCCCCAATGTAAAATAATGGGGTAGGTTTAGCTGAACACCACTGCCTCTTCTGTAAAGACCTCAGGGGACAGGCTCAGTGCTGTCATCTCAAGGCTGAACCAACTCTTCTTCCATGGCAATCTTAAAGCACATAAGCACACTTAACAGTTTCATTTCATACTTCATGCAATGGGGAAACTGAGCCACAGAGTGGTTAAGTAACTTGCCCATAGTGGCAAGGTAAGTGGCAGAACCAAGATCCAAACCACATTCTCTCCACTAAGGCACAGGACTCCCCTGGTTGTTTCTAAGAGTAGGATCTCAGGAAAGATCTGCAGAACTTGGCTTTGGGATTGAGACAGGGTGGGGCAGGGTGTGCAGGGAGTGAGTCAAGCTCTGGGAAGGGATAAATTACTGAGGGACAATGGACTGGCCAAACTGATTCCAGAATAACTTGTTGCTTGACCATCATTAGGTTGTGTAATACTTCCAACCTCCATTTTTTAAACAATCCTATGGATGATTTCACAAGTTGTTGAATGAAATAATGAATATGAAATACTTAGCACCGCCCCTGGTCCTCAAAGACTCACGACTTCCTAATTCATGGGAGTCATTATAATATTTATCATTATTGTTACTGAAATGAATTTTGAATTTTTAAATATGGTCTACATATACAAATGTATGTAAGGTTTTTAAAATATAGTTACCAAATTCCTTTTATATCAGTTTAAGTTCTATTTTTTGAAATCAAATTTTAAAAATCCTTCCTAGAAACTGAGAATAGACTTGGTTCCAGCCCATGCTCTTCTGCCTGCCCTCTTTCTACAAGGTCCTAATGCTGCTCAGAGAGACACAAAACAAAACACAGCTTTGTCACTCTAGGAGGGGGAGTCAAGGAATCAGCCTCTGCTGTGAAACTGCGGAGTAATAGAATTTCACAACTTCCAAGGACTGGCAAACTCCGCAGGCAGTATTTGCAAAAGCAGTTTTGCAATGACCACACTCGGGAAATCCCCAAAGAAAGTTTATAAATTCTGCACATTTTGAGATTTAATTCTAAATTTTCCCAAAACCACATCATCCAAAAATGTAACACTCATTTTCAAATTAAAACAGTGTTTGTATATTACTTCTAACATAGCTCAGAAATATAATTTAATTGGACCGAAATTTCCAGAGTGATCATTACAGTATTGTCTGAAGTCATATGTAGTCATAAGCAATGTATAAATGCAATAGTGAGGAAGTGGTTCAATCACTTATGCCATCTCTACAGTACTAGTTACTACCAGCCAGGGGCTAGAGGAAGGAGGGCACAGGGAGTCACTGCAAACAAATAAGGAGAGTTCTTTTGGGGGTGATGGAAGTGTTCTTGAATCAGAAACAGTGAAAATTGTCCAAACTTGTCGCTAAAAACCACTGAATTAATTGTACACTTTAAAAGGGTGAATTTCATAGTATGTGAATTATCCCAATAAAAAAAAAAGGTAATAGAAAAAGATGAGTAGAATTCTTTCCTAATTGAGTCACTAATAGAAAATCTGGGAAAAAATTATGTTCTAGAACTATGCTTATTGACATAGATTAATAACTATACTTATAGATTAAGTTTCAAAATATCAAGTCGGGAGGAAAAAAACATGTCCCAGGAGACCAGGTGACCTATTTTGATGAAAAAAATGATATATGTGTATATGTGTTTAGAGGGATGTAGAAGAACAGATATCCAAATGATTAACTGGTCATTTCTGGAATTATAGTGGTTTTATTTCCTTTTTGCCTCTCTAGGGATATATATATATATTTTTTTCTTTTAATAAAGGAAGGGAAAAGAAGAAAACAATAATTCTGGGGGAAGGGGTAGGATAGATGACAAATGGAGACATTTTATTTTATGACTTCAACTAACCCAAAGTGAAGAAGCTTCCAGGATGTTTTAGTTTCCGGTAAACCCCACAAGATGTGCTGTGTCAGAAAGCAGCCACCAGCTACCAGCAACACAATGGCAAACAACAAACAATGCTTCAGTGTTTCTTAGTTGACCGCCCTCCCCCATCTCTTTCATTTTGATTTACAAAATGCAGGGACTGTTCTCCTGATAGAAGTTCTAACCAAAGCCAACTTCACTTATCAGTTGCTTTTTTGATAAACATAACTAAATGTCATCTATTATCAAAGGGACTTTATTTGGCTTGTTATGAGTGATTTTTTTTTTTTTAGTTGGTTGGTTCTATTTTACTGACATCACGTACACAGTCATACCTATTGAGAAGGAGAGGAGAAGAAAACTATTTTCAGAGTGCCAACCACGTGTCAGGTGATGTGTCAGGTGATGTGTCAGGTGTGTTTCAGACCATATTGTGTTGACAGTGATATTTACTTAACCCCAACAAAGGACCCACGAGGGGATGGGTGTGACCTGCTCTGTTGGAGGCAGAGAGAGGCGGGTTGACCAGCCTGAGGCTCCCCAGCTGGTGGGTGGCTAAGTAGGATCAGAATGCCTGTGTCTGACCCCCAAGACTCATGCTCCCATCGACAAACCTCTCCTGCCTTTGGTCCCACAAGGTCCTTGTAGCCAAGTAATTATCAAACTGAAACACAGATTTCTGAAATGGCTTCTTTGAAATAAAATTGATCAGCTGCCAGACCACTCACTTACTAAATTGCTAGCGCTCAGCCCTGACCTTCGTCATTGAGGATGAAGTGTCTGCCTCCCCCAAATATGCACGCACTCCATGTGCTATAAACATCATCTGGAGGGGGAAAGGAAGACAGGGGAGTGGAGCAAGCAAGCCTTTCTCTCTGCACTACTCCTCCCACCCAGGGCTCCCCTGGCCCCAGCCTGCAGTTGGTCCCATTATCGCTTCCACCCAGCTAATTATAGTCACTGATTACCTAACAGCAAGCCCCACTGTCACCTGCTTTGGCCTGACGGATTATGCCATCTGGGCCACGTGGCCAGGGTCTGAGAGCCACAAGAGGTCACAGAGAGGGGCAAATGGCTCTGAATGGGAAGAAATGTGTTTACAGCCCTGACAGCTGACTGGGCCATTAAAGGGGCTTTAGCTGTATGTTCCCAGCTGAAACCCTCTCTAGGGGCCTCACTATTAGCTAAATGGGATGTGGCTGCATGGATCACTCTGATTCCAAATGTGGACATGCAAGAGGATGGATGCATGCTCTCCTAAAAAGGAAAAGAAAAAGGGCTTAGAAACCAGGGGGCTCACAGTTGTTTGGGGTCCTTGTTAAAAGGGCATCAGCACATGCCTGCCAAGGCCATACTTTGTTCCCGGCAGTATTCAATTACATGTTCCACTTCCTGTGTTCACGCACCTTAAATTAACGCGTCCATAAAACGCACTTTATGACATGAGAGAAACTCTGTAAGGCGACTTCCCTTTCATTAAGAACTTAGTGTCCTTCATAGCAGGGCATCTATCTCAAACTTGAATACTCTTGTGTATGACCTGGGAATCTTATCACAGGGCAGATTCCAAATCTGTGGATTGGGGTGAGGGGAGGAGCAGAGGAGTGCAGAGTCTGTATTCCTAAGTCTTGCCTAGAAGTTGATGCCACCAGTCCATGCACGATACTTTATGTAGCAAGGAACTAGTTAGTTATTGAATGACAGTAAATTACCCAATTAACATTGCACCAAAAAAACCCTATAAAATAGTATTTCCCAAACTGTAGCACAGAACACGACTCAGCTAAAGAGGCTGCCTCCACACCAACAGGTTCTCAGTGGAATAAAAATTCCACTTATTCCAGTGGTGAGAATCACTCCATACTCGGCATCCCCCTGGGAATGCCAATATATCATTAGCATATCGGAGCTGCAGAAGCCTGCAGTGATCTGTTCCACTTTAGATGTGAACAGTTTGCACTCTACTAAAAGTTAGGTG
Organism: Mustela putorius furo; assembly: GCF_011764305.1. Lineage (NCBI taxonomy): Eukaryota > Metazoa > Chordata > Mammalia > Carnivora > Mustelidae > Mustela > Mustela putorius. The sequence goes on from NW_025421273.1 coordinate 21,275,122, forward strand.
CTTTATGCCCTAGTTTTTGTTGCAACCTTCACTGAAGATTTTATATTATCCCGATTGCTTAACCTGTCCATAAATTTCTTGATTTGAAAAATGCCTCTCAGCCAGACAGTTATTCCCATGAAACCACACACGCACACACGCGCGCGCGTACACACACACACATACATGCAAGGAAGACTCTCAGACTGTGGAGTAATGCTTGTATGAGGTTCCATCATGAAATGAGGCATTGTGACACTTTGTTTCTTCTGCAGCTTCTGAGCCCAGTGACCACAGTTTACCTAGATTCCTCTACTCCCAGATTAATGAGGAAGAAATGGATGAGGAAAAACTAAAGGATAAGTCCCAGTGGACTTCTCCATGAGTCCATGAGGACTGCACAGGGAGGTGGTCTGGAGGCCAGATGACAAAGGCCAGCAGTCAGTGAAAATGGAGCTTCAAGACTGATTTGCTTAAGATTTAACTTAAAATAAAAAAAAAGCAAAGTTTATCAAATACTTTCTAAAACATTTTTACTAACAACATAAAATGCTCACCATATAAAATTAAATAAAAAAATAGGGGCGCCCGTGGGTCAGTGGGTTAAAGCCTCTGTCTTCGGTTCATTTCATGATCCCTGGGTCCTGGGATCAAGTCCCGCATCGGAATCTCTGCTCAGCAGGGAGCCTGCTTCCTCCTCTCTCTCCGCCTGCCTCTCTGCCTGCTTATGATCTCTGTCTGTCAAATAAATAAATAAAATCTTTAAAATAAATAAATAAACAAACAAATAAATAAATAAATAAAAGGCACCAAAATGGAAGACACAGTGTAATCACAACTTGTATGTGTCTGTGAGTATAGCATGTATATGTAGGGGTGTATATGTATACACCCGCACGAGTGTGTGAGTATGTAACTACACACATGACTTTGAAAGAAAAGAGAGAATCGTGAAGAATCTTTGCTTTGGAGTCAAGCAACATTAGGTTCAAATTACAATTGATCAAAGTTTCTTAACCTTTGGTTTATATCTTCTGTGAGATGAAGCTGTCAATTCCCACCTCAGGTTTATGTCGAAATTAAATGAGATAATGTCTGCCAACCACTTAGCACATTGCTTGGCTCAAACACCAAATGGGAGTTATGATTGTATCAGTCACAAAATGGTAAAATATGGGGCACCTGGGTGGCTCAGTCGGTTAAGCATCTGCCTTCATCTCAGGTTATGATCCCAGGGTCCTGGAATTGAACCCCACATCGGCAGGACACCTGCTTCTCCCTCTCGCATGTGTTCCCTCTCTCGATGTCTCTTTCTCCGTCAAATAAATAAATAAAATCTTAAAAAAAAAAAAGAAAGAAAAATGGTGGAAGAAAACACACAAAATGTTAATAAGGGATCATCTCTGGGTGATGAGGTAGAAATGATTTTAACTTTCTTCTTTGTACATTTCTGAAATATCCAAAATTATCCAAAGAACAAACACCACCTTAAAATTTTAAAAAATTATATAATAAAACTTTATGAAGTAAAATGTTAACTGTAGCTCCCTCTGGTTGGCAAATGTGGCTCATTTTTATTTTCTTCTTTATACTTTCAGCATTTGAGATTGTCCACAGCCCAATAGTTTTAGCAATATTTGAATATGAAAGCCATGCCCACCCATTTTGAACATATTGGCAAAATGCAGAAAAATCCTGAAAAGAAAGAAAATATCACTTACAGTGTCATAATTTCTCCATCTTTGTTACTCTTCATTTAAATTTATAAAGTATAGATTCACATCTAAATGAATGGTCCCCTAGAATTGTTCAGTGCACAACATGGACAGCCATATTCAATAATCCTGAAATAGCATCCCCATACACTTCTGAATCCACTCCCCAGAAGTCATTAATATGAATTCTTCCAGTATATGTGTACCTACATATATATGTATATATGTACACACATATATCTATACATCTATACATGATCATATGATTAGGTACAAATGTCTTTATGAGAAAATTCAAGAAAGTTTTTAGAGGCCACTTAAATGTAATAGATATAGCAGGATACCTGGGTGGCTCAGTCGGTTGGGTGTCTGCCTTTGTTTCAGGTCGTGATGCTGGGGTCCTGGGATCAAGTCTCACATCGGGCTCCTTGTTCAGCAGGGAGACTACTTATCCCTCTGCCTCTGCTGCTCCCCTTGCTTGTTCTCTCTCTCCCTCTCTCTCTCTCTCTCTGACAAATAAATAAATAAGATCTTTTTAAAAGATAATAATGAATCAATGTAATAGATATAATTAGTCCCCAAGATCAGTTCTAAGGATGTAGGCACCTTCTCCATGTGTGAACTCACTTGAGCAAATATGCTTTAAGCATCTATGCTATTCCATTTATACTATTTACTGTGGAAGCAAAAATGAAGAAGACACAGGCTCTCTGGTCTTAGCAAGCTTCTGGTCTATCATGGAATTGTTTATACAGTAGCCCCCATAACCAGAGGTTTCAGGTCCCCACAGTCAGCTGCTGTCAGGAAGCAGAAGATCCTCCTGACATAATTAATGTAAGAAGAATAGTAACCCTACCACTACCTCACAGCACCTGCAAAACTCACCCCCTTTCATTTCAACATGCATGGTATTTTATCATCTCACATCATCACAAGAAGGATGCTATTTTAAGACAGTGATCATATTCACATACCTTTTATTACAGTACATCATTATAATTGTTCTATTTTATTATTAGTTATTGTTAATTTCTTACTGTGCCTAATGTTTGAATTAAACTTGATCCTAGGTCTGTGTGTATGGGAACAAATATAGTATATGTAGTGTTTGGTACCACCTGCAGTTTCGGACATCCACAGGGGATTTGGGGGTGTGTTCCCCACGGATGGGGGCAAGTCCTGAATTACAAGTGTGTGCTGTGTTGTGTGGCAAATACAACAGTGGGAACTGATCACAGGTCCAGAGGCAGTAAAGAATAAATCACAAATCCCATCTTCAGCCAGGATTCTGGAAGACCTCCAGAGGAAAGATGCATCTCACCTGCATCTAGATGTCTATGGGCTCAGGCTCCTCTCACGCCCACACGTCCTCTAGTTCCCCAGCTTCCATCATGTCCAGGCAGGTTTCTAGTCCTGAGCTGGAATATGTTCCCACGCTTCCACTTCTGGGCAAACCCTACTCATCTTTCAAAACTTCAGGAGTTGCTTCCTGGAAGCCTTCCCTCACTACCCTGCATGGAGGACGTGTCCCTTCTCTCTGCACATGTGTCTTTAAAATACATTTACCTAAATGGAGACTGGGAGTCAGCATTTTGCCCTATTTATCTTTCAGTGATGGGGAAGAACTGAATAGTACACCCAGTATGCAGCACCTGTTAAATGTCTTCTTCTTCAAAAACAACATAAAAAACAGTGCTAGAGTAATGCCACATCCAACCCATAACACACATGGCTCCTGATAGCAGAAAGAATACACATGGAGCATCTAGGTGGCTCAGAGGATTAAGCCTCTGCCTTTGGCACAGGTCATGATCCTGGGGTCCTGGGATGAAGCCTCACATCAGGCTCTCTGTTCAGTGGGATGCCTGCTTCCCCCTCTCTCTCTGCCTGCCTCTCTGCCTACTTGTGATCTCTCTCTGTTAAATAAATAAATAAAATCTTAAAAGGAAAAAAAAAGAACACACAAGTGCAGCCCCTGGGTGGCTCAGTCAGTTGAGCATCTGACTCGTGATTTTGGCTCAGGTCATGAGCTCAGGGTCGTGAGATCGAGCCCTGCGTCAGGCTCTGTGTTCAGTGGAGAGTCTGCTTGAGATGCTCTCTCTCCTTCTGCCCCTTCCCCTCACTCTCTCTCTAATAACAAATACATCTTTTTCTTTTCTTTTTTTTTTTTTTAAGAGCACATAGCATAGAATACTGTTCCTCTGACCTGCATAATTAGAAAACAGGCTTCCTCTGGGAACACACAGTTCATTGGGCTGCAACTTCACACATAGACAGGACCTTTGTGCTTTTTAAGGACAAAGTCCTCTAGGTTCAAGCCGCTCTGGACCAGCAAAGCAGAGGCTGGATTTCAGCCCTGACTCATTCAACTGCACATGCTCTCCTCCTTCAGCCTGCACCACTGCTTAGGGCAGCCCTACTGATCCATGGATAAACCAGATCTATGTCTTCCCAAGGAGCTGAAAGTCTGTTCAATTCAACAATCAAGTAAACCCACATTGGGAGTGGCTAAGTGAATGAAAGTTAAGAAAAGAAAAAATAGCTGCATTTTCCCAGATTCATTCTGTTGGTATTTGGTGAAGTCCTACTATGTGTTTGTTTTGTGCTGTCAGATCCGCTTAGATCAAATCCTCCCATGGAAGATTCTAATTCCTTCTCTTCCTGGCTAAAGGCTATGGAAGCCCCTGACTTGTTTTGAACAGGTGGAGTGTACTGGTACAAAGGACCTGAAGAGCAAATCAGCATCGAGAGGGCTTTTTCTTTCAGGTGCTGTTATGAAAACAGACTCGCCCCTGCTGTTGGCCAGGATGCTCATCAGATGCCCCTCTTTCTCCTCTCTGCTTTTAAGTAAAGCCTTTACTACACATGCACACCACTCTAACTCCAGTGGGAGCAGCGATTAGTGGCATGATCTTACCCCAGTGTTTTGTTGTTGTTGTTGTTGTTTTAAGATTTTATTCATTTCTTTGACAGAGAGAGAGAGAGTAAGAGAGGGACCACAGCAGGAGGAGCAGCAGTCAGAGGGACAGGGAGAAGCAGGCTCCCTGCCAAGCAGAGAGCCCAGTGAGGGGCTCAATCCCAGGATGCCAAGATCATGACCCGAGCCAAAGAAACACGCTTAACCCATGAGCCACCCAGATCCCCATGATCTTACCCCACTGTTACCCACAGCACTGTGTACATGGTAGGCACTCAAATGTCCTCAAAGAGTATTTCCATGCTATTAAAACTCTCGTTTGATTGGGTGGGTTCCATGAGCCAGTCATTGGGTATGACAAACAGAAAAAAGCCCAGGCAGAAAGCTGCCCCAGGAAGCTGCAAGAGATTCCCACTGCTATCCCACCAGTGGGGCAAGGCCTGGTCTGAGACCTGAAGTTCCTGAGCCTAACAGAGGGCTCTTTAAGTACCACAGATCCCTCTGGTCACCCAGGCACTGGGAAGTGCCTCTGAGGTCCCCAGACATCAGTTAACTGCAAAATCAGCAATGTCATTAAAATGGGAATTATAGCCCAAGGTGGCTTTAAATACCTGTGGGACCAGGCCTTTGCTTTAAAATTACACTGACCCTGCTCCTGTCCCAAGTCAGAATTTTTGTAAAAGTATCCTCACTGGGTGTTCCTTCTCCCCAGTCACCCACCCCAAATTTTGTATTTTTTTTTTCTCCCCCAAAGAACATGGAATCAGACCAGCTCTTTGCTGGAAGGTGATCAGTGTCTCTCAGACCATCCTCCAAATGCTTCTCAGCCTGGCTTTGCAGAGCCTCTTGTAACTGACCTCCCCCCAACATTCCCAGCCCTTTGCACATTCTTTCAACAGGCCTCCCCCCAGATTCTCTTCCTCCACCAGAGCCAGAGGGAGGCTTTTTCTCCCCTGCTGACATACCTGAGGCCTTCCCTTCTGCCAACCCTACTCTAGTGATGCCCTTACTCAGAACAGGCTCTCCTCTCTCTAGGTGCAATCTTTTTTTATCCTCTAAAATGTAACAGTGAAGCCTTCTTGGATGCTTGAAATTAAAATTGCTGTGCTGTTTCTGACTTCCTACAGCACCTTTGAAATTTACTTTGGATAGGACACTTAGCAGATCTCTCTTCAGCAGACACTCATCTCTCTGGGCACAATCACATCTCAGGGAGATACAAGTTCTTTCCGCCTAAGAACCACATCTTTGACAAAACATGGTAGGCAAAATCTCAGACCCCGGAGTCACAGACCTAATTCTAACCCTTTAACTGCCTTTTATTGTCCGGCCTGGAGCTAATTTCCTTTCCTTTCCAGGTCTCAGTTTTCTTATCTGCAAAAGGGGCATAATAATAGCTATGATATGGGGTTTATTAAGAATGCCCTTCAACGGACGAATGGATAAGGAAGATGTGGTCCATATACACTATGGAGTATTATGCCTCCATCAGAAAGGATGAATACCCAACTTTTGTAGCAACATGGACGGGACTCGAAGAGATTATGCTGAGTGAAGTAAGTCAAGCAGAGAGAGTCAATTATCATATGGTTTCACTTATTTGTGGAGCATAACAAATAGCATGGAGGACATGGGGGAGATGGAGAGGAGAAGGGAGTTGAGAGAAATTGGAAGGGGAGGTGAACCATGAGAGACTATGGACTCTGAAAAACAACCTGAGGGTTTTGAAGGGGCGGTGGGGGGAGGAGGTTGGGTGAGCCTGGTGGTGGGTATTAAGGAGGGCACATATTGCATGGAGCACTGGGTGTGGTGCAAAAACAATGAATACTGTTACGCTGAAAAGAAATAAAAAATATTTAAAAATAAAAATAAGTAAATAAAAGCTATAGTAGCACAAAAAAAAAATGCAGATTGAGGGGCTCCTGGGTGGCTCAGTCGGTGAAACATGTGATTCTTGATCTTGGGGTTATGAGTTCAAGCTCCATGTTGGGTGCAGAGATTACTTTAAAGTAAAAATCTTAATTAAAAAAAAAAAAAGGAATGCAGATTAAGCAAAGAGAAAGTACCTGGCATAGCAAATGTTCAGTAAATATCAGTTACTGTCATCATGTGAAAGGGTGGGATGTTTCACGGAGTTCCTGCAGTTCAGTGGCAGGTGGAGATTTCTTTGTGAGTGGAGCAGAGAAGTTGTGCAGATAAGGTTGGAGAGTTAAGCTAGCCCAGGTGTTGAAAGGCCCCCTAAGCCAGGTGAAGGAGTATGGATGAACCAGGAGGACAAGAGTACTTACTCATGGAAGGGTTTTAAGCAGGGGCAGGACTGATCTGATTTATATCTTAAATCTTCCCTGGCTCCCATGGGGAGAATGATGTAGAGATTAGGCTGCTGAGTGTCTGAGGTGGTGGCCCTGCATGGCTTGTGAAATGCATTCTATCCAGAAGTTAGTCATTCAGTGTGTGAGGTGAATGAATCCTAGTCCCTGACTGCCAGAAGCTACAGTCTACTGTGGGGAGGCAGAGAGAAAACTAAGGATGTGCAGTCAACGCAGAATAATGGGAAAAGAAATAGGGACCCCTTGGAAACAAGGAGAGAGAAGAACCATCTGCAGCTCGAGGAGTATTTTAGGGAGGACATGCCCTGTGAGGGTTCCATCTCTTCTGAAGGGTCCTTTATGCTCTCTTGAGGGTGACCTAGATAGAAATGCCTGGACATTCTAGTATGGTCCATTGTTGCCAGGAGAGGAACTCCCAGCATGTATAATGGATGGGAATAGGACGCAGTGAGAATCCCTTCTGAGAATAAGATTTGAGGATGAAAAATCTCTACGTTTCATGTTTATCCTAATGTTTCAAACCTTTAATCTCCCCTTTGTGCTGTCGTGTCAGTGTTTTGGATTTTAGAGGGCAATTATTTGAAGAGGGACAATCTTTTTTCTTCTCTCAATCTCTATCTATCTATCTCTATCTATCCATCCATCCATCTATTTTTTTTTAAGATTTTATTTATTTGACAGACAGAGATCACAAGTAGGCAGAGAGGCAGCAGAGAGAGAGGAGGAAGCAGGCTCCCTGCTGAGCAGAGAGCCGGATGCGAGGCTCGATCCAGGACCCTGGGATCATGACCTGAGCCGAAAGCAGCGGCTTAACCTACTGAGCCACCCAGGCGCCCCCATCCATCTATTTTTAAAGATTTCCTGACAAAAACTTTTTAGAGGAAAACAGGAACCAGAATTCAATATCATTCCATTAACATTTCAGAAAATGCCTGCAGAAGCTTGAGAATATAATTACATACAAGGGAAGCAGATCGGGTGTGTATACCACAGGTCCACCAGAAAGTGTTTTAAAGTGGATTGTGTCGACAAAGTTATTTGCTCTCAACAATTTTGACCTAAAATAATACTTACATTGGGACGAATGGTTTCTAATTGGGTTATCCATTAGTGTTTGGGTGCAGAAGTCATGAGAAAAATGAAACCCAATTTGCAAGCCTCAGACAGGAAGGCAGTGATTAGCTGTGGAAGGTGAGAAATGCACAACTCCTGAGCCAGATGTGCCAGAAAGGGGCGGCGTAGCCAGCGATGAGGCCAGCAATGCCCAGAGTGCCAATGTAAACCCACTCTTTCATAGAACTTTACAAAGCACTTTCCCACGCATGATCTTCTTTGATCCTACCACCGCCCTGAAAACAGACAGGGCAGATGCTCTTGTTTGTCCTCATTTACAGCTGTGGAAACTAAGATTCAGGTGACTCACCCAAGGTCACAGAAAGAGGGCAGGAAGGGACCATGATTCAGACCAGCTCCTTTGACCCTCAGTCCCATGTTCTGGCCACACTGCCCCTCAAAAGCCTTCCAAGTGACAGCTCATGGTAAGAGCCTTGGCAATGAAGTATAAATGTAGCCAATATACTAATGGGAATAGAACAAGTGCATAACAATGGCTTGACCCATGGCTGCTGGAGTGGTTGTCACAGTGATACCATTGGTGAGGCCCAGCAGGGCAGCTATTCTCAGCTCAGGCTGTATTTGTGGCTCTAGGCAGGAAGAACCCAGATGGAGAGACTATAATGAGTACACCCTTGCATGAGGTTTGAAGCAGAGTGACCGGAAGAGTTTAACTGATGAAGTCTTGGTAGAAAAATACTATTCTTTGAAGAAGTACATAAAACAGCACTTAGGACCCTCCTGTGGTTAGCATCAAAGGATACAAAGTAAGAAGCAGGCACTTTGCTTGGAGACATGCTAGGTCAGGATAAGGCACACACATAGTGATGAGGAAGTTCACTGGTCTATGAGAGAAGGAAACTGGAAAATGTATCAGACCCACCAATACTTTCAAAGACTTCCTCAAGTGACCTGGGGATAAATGCGAATTTCCTAGAAGGAGTCACAGCCCTCTATGGGGGTTCCACCCTTGCTTGCCTCTTTAGCCCCATTTCCCATCACACTCCATCTACATATATACCCACAAGCAGCCCACAAAGGCACTCCACCTATCCAAACACTCGCTGCTTCTCTTCCTTCAGTAAAGCATATTCTCTCTTGCTTCTAGGCCTTGATCCATGCTGTTCTTTGTGTCAGCTTCATTTCTTCCTTCCTATCCCAAATGTTTAGCTCCGGCTCATCCCCTGGGTATCAACATATAGGTCACTTCTGTCCATCACCTCTACTCCTCTAGGCTAAGTTCACCTGCCACACTCTCCCATATCAGTCTGTACTTCATAAAACCTCACTATGCTTCACATTCCAACCTCAGTATGCAGCAATGACTTGACAGAAGCAAGGATTGCTAGCACTATGGTAACCCCAAGCCAAGCACATTTGTTGAATGATGGGATAGATTAATCCTTTAATTAACTTAGCTGGTGGCAAAATCTAGTAAATGAAAAGCATTTCTCCATTACCATACTAGATGGTAAGTTTAGTTGGTCTCTACTCAACAAAGATCTAGCTGGACAACCCCACAGTGTCCTGTTACATAAGCACCTGAACAGACCACTAGAGTCAAGATTCTGCTGAAAATGTGAACAAGAGAGCTGTTTACACAAACCAGAGTTAAGAAGGCTTATTTCTGAGGGCTTTAAATAATTGGGAAAGACATTATCTTTGGAAACTAAAATCCAACCCCTGTCCCTTGGTTCCTGCCAAATATCTCCCATAACCCACATTGAGTGGATTACTCTGTCCTTAATCACATACTATATGCCTGCATCTGTGGTTGGCATCCGTGGTTGTAAGGCAGCTACATTCACAGTGTACAGGTCCTGCTATTACAGCAAGAGAAATATTGGGTAAAGAGCTCCAGGTAGTGGGTGAGAGTAAGATCTTCATTCATTCATTCATTTATTCTTTTATTCATTTATTTGACCCTGGTCAATCATATTCTAGGTACTAAACAGAGATAAATAAGACACATTCCCTTTCTCCAGAGGATCTCTCTTTAAAAAAAAAAAAAAAAGTGTTTGGAGAACTCAAACTTTCTTAAAATCATTTACTTTTTGCTTCTTATGCATCAATGCGTATTTAAAATCACCTAGGGATCATATAAAAATGAGATTCTGATTCAGTAAGTCTGGGGTAAAGCCTAGGATTGTGCGTGTCTAATAAGCTCCTGAATGAGGCCAATACTGCCGGTCTGGGAACAGCACTTTGAGGAGAAAGCATGACTATATGGTCTATATGAAGACAATAATTATATCTTCATTACCTCATTTGATTCTCACAAAAATGCTGGAAGTACTTAGGGAAGGTACATTATAACCTATAACATATAACATATAATCAGATAAACTCACTGAGTCTAGAAGAAATCAGTTGTTTTTCCTAATAATATCACCTGTTAAGACCAGGGTTGATTTATTTATTCCCAGGACCTCAAATCACCAACTTAATCATCCGTCTAAATGCGCACTACCCTGAGCAGCTGACTACAACCACAATGCTCTTCTACCTTTGGACACAAACCTGGCATCCACTGGGTAGCCTCCCCAGTCCCAAGATGACACATTGGCAGCTATGGCCCTCTCCTTGGTGATGGGCCTTGGTCAAACTTCACTGGTTTGGTGATTCCCAGGACAGTGGACAGAGGGCCACAGGGATCAGAATAAGAAGGGAAGTATGGATTTTCCTGGGAAGCACCTATCACCTCTGAGTCTCAGAAAGGTCTCTAAGCACCTTTCATCTCCTCCACACTTCTACTGTGTCTCCACTCAAGTTACCTGCAGATGATAAGCCACTGTCTTCAGGACCGTGGAAGAGAATTGCACTTGCTGAGCACCTACTGGATATAGGACTCTGCACAGTTGTCTTCTCTAAGTTAGTTCACTCAACAGGTGCAGGGTAGGTTAAGATCTTCACTCATGCATGCACTCATTCAATACTAGTTAAGGGTCACCTATGTCCTGGGTACTGAATAGAGATAAATATAAATAAGACACATTTCTTCCTTTCAAAGGATACTCAGAGATGGTGAGTGACATGTGAAAATTACCCAGCTGTGGAAGTGCTGTGGCAAGGGCAGGAAATTACTATCTCCCCAGCCTAAACTCATGACTTTTCCCAACCCCAGTGAACTCCTGAGACCAGCAGCCCTCATCATCCGAGGAACCTTTAATAATGCGGAGGTGATGATTCAGTAGGTCTACAAGAGGCCTAATTATCCACATTCTCATAATCACACCAAGAGATTCTGATTCAAGCAAACTTCAGATCATACTTTGAGGACAATGACTTCACACCAACTGTGGAAGTCAAACAGGAGCACTGCCTGTTTAAAGGTCTCCATGGGAATCTGCCTGATGCGAGAGAATAGACATCCTCCCATCTTCCACATACTGACTTGGTTGGAAAGAAGAATACAATTAGTGCATCCAACCAAATTTGGAAGCAATATAACCAGTGTTACATCTGAGGCCAGGAATGCAGCCATGCTAGAATGCTGCAGGCCTAGCAGGGTGTGTGTGGGTGGGGCAGCTTGCAGGTACCACCCCCACGCTGCTCACATCACATCATGTTATTATGATGGATGTTCCTCCAGTCCAGTGTCCTGCCATGTGATTATCATTTTATAGTTCTCAGCCCCACAATCTTAAGGGATGGTACCTTGGATCCTTAGGTTAACAGATGCCCTAGATAAACCTACTCTCCTTGTAACCACACAGCCAGGGTTTACTGTGAGCTCCTGGACCCTACAGGTAATCAGCTGCAGCTGACGAAGAAAGGGAGCACAAGGAATCCATGTGGACAGATGAGCTAAGCCCAGCTCAACAGACTGAAGATAACTGAAATGGTGGGAAGAGCACTGGGCTGGGATCTGACCTAACCATTAACTGATTATAGGAGCTTCAGCAAGTCAGGACACTGTTCTGGGTCACAATGTCCTCATGAGTAAAACACTTCCAGCTCTGCCTTTCTGGAAGTCCTTAATTTTGCCATAGGGAATAGACACTTGCTCTGTTCAAAATGGTAAGCTGAGATCTACTCCTGGCTCTTTTCTCATTGTGTCCTTCACTCCTGGAAGACTGGCCCACTCTCCAGGAAGTATCTGGTCTCTCTCAACCCAACTCCACATCCCCCATCTATTTACTGGGCTAGATCACAGAATCAAGAAGATCTGACTCAGGAAGGGAAAGAAAATGGACATATCCCAACAGCAGGAGTTTGTAGCTTTTCTTTCTAGGATGTTGCCATTAGCCTGAGTCAGTACCACCATCTTCCAGACTCTGTTTTTCCATTTTAAATATTAAATTCTAGAAGACGGAGAATCCCATTGGTCAAGGTGGCATTGAATTTGTATTCCTGACTCAATCAGATATGGCTGGATGGGCAGGTTCACTAAAATAGAAACATGGTCAGTTAGACTCCATTGCCTGTGAAAGGTAAATCCCAGAGAAGGCGGCAGCCATACCAGGTCTGGACACAATACTTCCTGGGGGCCCTGAGCCTCTCCTGTCCTTCCAACTCATTTCCACCTTCTACTGATGCTGTCCTTTCCTAGGCCCCTGTATCAAATACTGGAAACTGAACTGCTGCAGGATGCAAAACTCATAGCTGAACTGTACCAAGAGAGCCAAATTTGATTCTCCACAATGTATTCTCTAGCAACATCTCCCTGATGATGACATCATTCATTCTATCCCCAGAGGTCAGCCCTCACTTAGAACTCATGAATTCTGAGTTGGGTATAACACTGGCTATGATCCACCCACCAGAAAGCTATCTCACTGCTGTCTTCCAGAAATCCTGTCAGGAAAGCTTTATGTAATGCTTATAATGGTGCAAAGTTCTGTCCTAGGTGCTGGGGATAAAGATAAGGCTATACATACAAATCCCTGCTTCTAAGACAGCCATCAGCAACAAAACCAAACAGCCCTACACACTTTCATAAGCCCAGTAAAGGAAGTTCAGGTAAGGAGAGACTCAAATAAGCATTTCCAGTGAAGGTGGTGCCTTCCTAACGGTGTCAGAGAGAAGGAGGAGAGGCTATCTAGAAGAAAGGGAGGCAGAGAATACAGGTGGAGAAGCACCATGTGAAAAAAATCAGAGGCATTCCACAGCTCAGCAAAGGAGGGCAACGTAACCTGTGAAGCAAGGAATCCATTTTAAATATTAAATTCAAACTTCAGATCATACTTTGAGGACAAAGTGTCTCCACTCAAGTTACCTGCAGATGATAAACCACTGTCTTCAGGACCATGGAAGAGAATTGCACTTGCAGGTAAGGAGAGACTGGTGAGAAGTGTTGAAACACTTATGTACCACTCCTCAGGTAATTCCTGAGATGCAAAGACTGGCAAATGAATGAAGTTATCTTTGGGTCGGTGAAGGTCAGAGACAATAGGGGAAATCAATAGTGCTGCCCTTCATAAACCTGACTGTCATTAGCATACACTAGGCATTTAGAGACATGGATGGGACTGTACTAAGTAGAGTGAGAAAGGAGATTTGGGACCAAATCGTGTGGTCTTTCACCATTTTAAGATAGAGAAGAAGAGAAAACTGAGCAATATAGCCTGTGAGAAGGGAGAAAAGAGAATATGGTTTTAGGGAAGCCAGACCAAGGCGGGGGAAGAATGAAAAAGTGGCCAGCTCCGGCTCATTTTGAAGAGAGGGCAGAAAAAAATGAGGATTGAGAAATAAGCACTGCATTCACACCCCCAGATCCTAGGACCACAACTGGTACATAGTAGATGCTCAATAAATAAAAGTTAACTTAAGTAGCTGAAGAATCAAACCCAAGGATGACAAGTTCAGAACATTTTTGGCTTGAGGGTACCACTCCTCATCCTCCTTCCCATGTCACAGACATGAATAATCAATTACTGGTTGTTGTTGTTGCTGTTTTCTTTAATCCAGACTCAGCCTTGGAATCCTCCCAATCTAGGCAGGCACTGTCAAGTAATTAGAACTATTATACAAATTTAAGCCTATGTGCCACTCCTGGTATCCACTGAAATTTCAGGGCAGGAACTTTATATCAGTTATTAACAAGGGAATGTCATTAGGGCAGCTGCAAGAGGAAACACGGACTATCTGCAAAGGACACTGGGGAGGGAATTCCTGATTATACAAGGTTGAACCAGGTGACGATTAAGACCCCTTGAAGAGTCCATGGCTCAGATGGAAGTTCTCCTTACCCCAAGTATGTGGCCACCCAAGACACAAATAGAAAACTCCAGCCCAGCCTAGGTTAATATGTATAAGGTAAATCTTTCTTAAAACTTCCCCTATGCATCTCCTTCCTGCTTATCTTTATTGACCTCCTGAAATGCCTTATCTGCAAAGGCATGATTCTGTTCTAAATCTTTGTCTATGAACACAATTACCATTTCTGCTTCATCCACAAGGTAAAAATGAATCATGAGATGCAAGACATTAACTTAACTTATCCACCCAGCCATGCGCAGACTGGCTTCATCTACAAATGATGCACTCCCCCACATAAAATAAAAGCAGACAGTTTTATTCTTCAGTCCAAAGCACTTAGCATTGTGGAGAGACATCTGCTGCAGACAAATCTTGGGTCTTTGGAGCTTTAATACTTTAAAATTTATTCCTCTTTACCACCTGGAGGCTCATGAGTCCATTTGTGGACTTTTCCACCTAATGCTGCCTTGCAAGCTAATGAGCAGTTGGTTCATAGACAGGGAAGTTGCAGCTCTTCTATTAAATCTGCATCCACATTGCAGCAGAAGAAGCAGGGAATTAACCATCAGGAGCCTCTCAGTACCCTCTATCTTTTCTTACCCTTACTAATTACTTCAACAAACAAGTACCAAGTGCCAGACTCTATGCTGTTTTTTAGAGTAGAATCTAGAGGTTTATTTAGCAAGGGATAAGATATAATTTCTTTTCCAAGCTGGCACTCATGAATGAGCTTTAGAAGTTCTGTGTATCTCTCTGGAGTGATAGGCAAAATGCTGTATATGTATATATGCATACATATAGAGACCAGTCATTCTCATGGGATTCTGAACTCAAAAAGTTAGAGATCAATGGGAATCCAAAGGTAGCTCTAACATCTCCCTTTCAATCATCCCCAGCCACATGCAAACCAATCACCAAGTCTTACCAGTTTTTCTCTTGAACTGCTCTAGATCTGTCCCCTTCCGAGGGAACAAGAGGACTTGCCCCAAGTGGCACTACCCCAATGTTTGACTAAAAACAGCCTCTTCATAGTCTTCCCTTGCCTCCTCACCTTCTTCCAAACTGCTCCAGAGGGAAGCCGGGCATGTGTTTTCAAATATGTAATATAATCCCTTCAATCCTTTGCTCAAAACCTTCTTATGACTCCCACTAAGCATTGAAGGCAGGCAAAAAATTTTTGCCCTATCATTACCAATCACAATAGCATCATGTCTACTGTTCTCTTGGTCCTGTGAACTCCAGCCTCACCAAAGTTATTCTTGTCTTCTCATTCCTCTCTTTCCACCGGGCTTGTGCATTCTGGACTATCCATCCAAAAGGCTTCTCCTCTCTTCCTTCTCTAGGCTGTATCACAATCATCACTTCTCCTGGCCATCCCCTACTTGAATGATCAAGTAGGTGAATAAATAAGCAACATGGTAAATGCTATAATAAAATAATGAATTAAGTACTGCCAGGCCACAAAAGAGGGAAAACATCCTCATTGAGCACACAAAATACCAACTGACTCTGCCTGGAAGAGTGAGTGGGGGCTTCCAGAGGAGTCAGCATTTGACATCAGTCACAAAGGGAACCTGAAAGTAACAGATCAAAGGGAGAAAATAGTAGGCAAAGGGCATTTCCAACAGAAGACAAAACATGAAGTGAAAAAAAAAAGGAGCAAAAGTTCTGCAGAGCAAAAGGAGGGTAAATGAAGGACAGGTAGAGGTGTGCTCCCAATCCTCCCTCTGGAAGGGAAGTACTCATTGCCCCAGCTACAGGGTGTACTGGGTAAATATACCTCCAACTTTCTTGAAATACACCTCCAGCTGTCACCTCCTTTGGGGTGATCTCTGCTTTGGAGAGCTGCCTGGCCCACAGTCATTCTTCCAAGGACTGGCTGGGAAAGGGGTATAAAGGCTGCTATTTTGGACCAGCAAGGGACAATTCTGGCAGCTTTTTAGCTCCCAGTGGGACCATCAGAGACCAGCAGTGCTCCTGGTAAGGTTAACAGAGGCCACAAGTGCTCCCAGTAGAGCCCTGCATCACCACAGCTTAACTGCTCCCTCCCCACACTCCCAAAGGTGTTGATCTCACCTGAGCACTGAATTCTGTATCAGAGTGTACCTAGGTAAGGCTACCATAGTGGGTTTACACATGGTAACCAACAAGAAAGTGAGTTTGCAGCTGGAAGGTGAGGACCTCTAATGCTAGGCCAAGTAGAGTCAACTCTTCCTGCAGGCAGTTAGAAACCAGGAAGGCCTTTTAAGCTGAGGGTGCTGAGGTTAGAGACCTGTATTGGCAAGGGCTCTCCAGCTGCCATATAGTAGCTACACTGCAAGGAGGCAAAGAGACCTGCCAGAAAGACATTGGATCAATCCAGGAAGGAGATAAGTGAGATCCTAGCTGGAGAAGTGGGAGGTTATGGTGAGGAAGAGTAGTGTTGAGATATTTAGGAAAAATAATCTGACATATTGACCAAGGGGAGGAGAAAGCTATGAGTGAAGAATGACACTGAGGGAGTATATTAGTCCCCAGGTAGTGTGGGGAGATGTTGATAACTTGGGTGAAAAATAGTGTCTATAGTTAACAATACTGTGTTATGTACTTCAAGATTTGTTAAGAGGATAGATCTTATGTGGGGTTCCTATCACAAAATAATAAATAATAATAATAACAAATAAAGACGGTAAGGGGAAATACTTTAGGGAACTGGATGTTTATTGCATAGACTGTGATGATAGTTTCATGGGTGGATACCTAGCTCCAGTCTACCAGTTGTATACATTAAGTACGTACAGCTTTTTGCATGGCAATTATGTTTCAATAATGTAGTTCTAAATATATATACATATTGGGAAAGAAGTCTTCCCTCCTAAGGCCTTTTCTGAGACACTCTCAGACAGTGGAGAATAAAATTGGTACCTGGAAAGTTCCAACAGTATTAAAATACATTATAAAACAGCAAAGTTTTACAGGAAGAGTTGTCATTCAAGTTTTTGTTTGTTATGATTTTGAGGCTTTTCCTTCATGTATCAGACATTAAGTTGCTAAAGAACCTTCTTGTGTCAAACAGGTCTCAGAAAAGAGGACAAAGTTATGAACCTGCGAAAAAGAAGTCGAAATAAATGCTGAGTGAAGAACTCAGCAGGCATATTATTCATTCAGCAAATATTTATTGAGCATCTTCTACATGTCAATGTATGCCATGTATGCTGGGACTACAGTGATGAGTAAAGTTCCACAGATTCTGTGTCAGGATGCAAGCACATAACTGGGGAAATGTAACATAAATAAATTATGTGTTGCTGGGTCCAGTGTGGGCTGGCACATCAGTTTAGTCCAAACATCCTTCTATGGGGTTTTGCCACTCTGTGTTATTTTTTAACTGGAATTGCTTTCTGTGTGTGTGTGTGTGTGTGTGTGTGTGTGTGTGTGTGTGTTTTCTCATCCATCATGATAGAGTAGCAAGAGTAGACAGACATACTAGTCATGATCGGCACCCTTACTGATGGTGTGACCTTGAGCAAATTACACATGTATCCAATGGGGAGAGTTATACCAACCTCCCAGGATGCACTTGAGACCGCACTAAGGTACTGCATCTAATAGTTATTCAGGCAGTGACATATCATGTAAAAATTTATCTTCTGTGAATTCAACTATACCAGATGGAATTCAGAAGGAGTATGGGAAGTGATAATGAAAAGATATGATCAGAAGTGACTCCACAATTTGTGGGGTCTAGAGAAAAATAAAATTGAGAGTCCCCTTGTTTAAAAATTAGGGTTTTTAAGATGGTAACAACAGAGCCCTGAGCCTTCCAGCAGGAGACTCTGCATAACTATACAGGATACATACCAAGAAAGCCAGCCCTGGAGATGGGTGCATTCCTATCCTCTCAGTGGTTCTTGGTACTCATGTACTTCTATTTTTTTAAAGATTCTATATATTTATTTGACAGAGAGAGGCACAGCAAGAGAGGGAATGCAAGCAGGGGGGTGGTGGGAGAGGGAGAAGCAGGCTTCCCATGGAACAGGGAGCCTGATGCGGGGCTCCATCCAAGGACTCTGGGATCATGACCTGAGCCAAAGGCAGACGCTTGATAACTGAGTCACCCAGGTGCCCCTGATGTACTTCCAATACAATGAACATGTTGTTCTATGATAAATATGATTGCAACATACAAATAGATGTTTATTTACCTTTTCTTTTGTTTATCTTGTCCACTAACCAGAAGAAATCTTCATATCTGTATAAAACCATATAGGTTATCCTAGTTCAGTCTTCAAGGGTGGACTTTACTCTTTATCTCTCTTTATACACTGACTTTCTAAAGTCTGCCATTTCTCTTGGGACATTTAGAATAGAGATCAACCTTGAGCCAGAGTCTGGAAAGTCTGCTTTATATACAGAACCTCATGTTCAACCTTCTGCAACTTGTAAATATTACCATCCTAATTTTGTAGAGGAGGAGGAAGTTCAGACTCAGAGCTGAAGAGTGATTTGCCCAAGTTACCCAGCAAGTAGGTGGCAGACCTGGGATTCAGATATGGGTCTTGGAACCCAAGGTCCAGGCTCTGGTTCAATGATAGCATTAGGTTTGTTTCTTCCAGCTCTCTCCTTTTCTACAAACCTCGCCTCAACCCTTTGAAATGAAGAATTTTTTTGTAAACAGCAAGGACAGAAAGTTATAAGGGCGGGGGGGTAATAAAGGTCATTTTAGAATGAATGATGGGTGTAATTAATGTTATTGACAATGAAAAAAATCTCAGTTGCCGAGAGACAAATGAGTCAGCAGAGAGCTTGATGTTGAAACTACACGCTGTCTATTGCTCAAATACTGAAAAAAGAAGCAATTTCTTGATCAATGCATACAAAATCTGGCATTGAAAACACTAAGTAAAAAGTAGGAAAAGGGCAACCTCTTATAGTTCCAGTATATACATATACACACAGGCACACGTATAGACACACGCTTATTCTTATGCATAATTCTGGGCTTGTCATTCCCTTGAAAAACTCCTTTTAGGAGTTTTTCTTATCTTGGGGTGCCTAGGTGGCTCAGTGGGTTAAGCCTCTGCCTTCGGCTCAGGTCATGATCCCACGGTCCTGGGATCGAGCCCCACATCAGGCTTCTTCTTTGGCAAAGGGCCTGCTTCCCCCTCTCTTTCTCTCTGCCTGCCCCTCTGCCTACTTGTGATCCCTGTCAAACAAATAATTTTATTTTTAAAAAGAGTTTTTCTTGTCTTCTCTTAGCATGAAGTTCTTTTATAACCCAACCTCAATCCCTTCCTGTAGTCAGCCTCCCTGATCCCTGCACTAAATCTCCAAATCCTGCAGAAGCACCTCTACCTGCACATGAATCCTGTCCCGGACTATGAGTTGGAAATGCAAGTCATAAATGGGCATGTAGAATAGTGAGAAGTTCACTGTGTTTCCCAATTTTAGTCCAGAATGCCACTCTTCTACCTGACGATCTGGCATGCATGTCGTCTCCACGTTGAGTTAATCACTCCCTTCTAACAGTGTCATAAGCCCTTGGTTCATACATCTGTTAATTACAGGTATATCTTCCCATCTGCCTTGTGAGCTCAGAAAATACTTGATGCATGACTTGATACACAGGAGTATCTCCCCCATGAAACCACAGAATTCATGAGAGTGGCATCCTTATATTGGTCACCTTTGTGCCCCTCTCTGTGCTCGGCATATTGTTTTGAACAAAATAGGTGCTCAATAAATACCAATAGATATATTTTCTTCAATCAAGATTGCTATTAATGATCACAAATTTGTCACATTCTACATGACATTTGGTGCCTCTTGAAAACAGAGGCAAACTCATTATTTGATAACACAAAGATCTTACCAGACTGTGGGAGGAGTGTGAGGAAAAAATATGTTCTGGACTAACACAGATGCTACTGTGTCAAATTATTTAAAAATTTAAAATTCTGTACGACGTGTAACTGATGGAGCATCAAACTTGAAAGGACAACTCAACTCCTGTTAGAAAAGAATCATCTGGCCAATTTTGGTAAAGTCATTAGTCTTGATCCTAGGAAATTCATGTTGATAATAATACCTGTCTATTGCCTTTTATTGAGTGACTACGTGCCAGATGCTTGTTAATCCCTTTGGAATATTATCATATTAAACCCTTTTGAGAGTCCCATGAGGAGAGAATTACTACACTATTTCCATTCCATAGCCCTATTTGGAGATCACCCTTCAGATAGGTACGATAATTTGCCCCAAGTTGCAGAGTTAGCAGATGGAAGAGGTGGATGCAAATTGAGATCTGTTGCTCCAAAGTCCATGCTCTAAAAACTAGTCTGCTCTAGTCTAGTCTGCTAGTCTATAGGTAAAAGAAGGGTATCAGGTAATGCTTGTAGTTGAATCATAGAGAGATCATCTATTATAGAGGGATCATAGAGGGATCATCTATGATAGACTTCAGTATCCTCATTTTACAAAGGATAAAGCAGATCGAGAAAGTTAAAGGGAGATACGGTCTTAGAATCTCATGACTGAAAATCTTACGACTTTGAAATCCACCAAACACCCTTACATCCAATATTGACTTAACATTTGCTTTTTCTTTTTTTTTTAATTAATTTTTTATTTTTTATAAACATATATTTTTATACCCAGGGGTACAGGTCTGTGAATCACCAGGTTTACACACTTCACAGCACTCACCAAAGCACATACCCTCCCCAATGTCCATAATCCCACCCCCTTCTCCCAAACCCCCTCCCTCCAGCAACCCTCAGTTTGTTTTGTGAGATTAAGAGTCACTTATGGTTTGTCTCCCTCCCAATCCCATCTTGTTTCATTTATTCTTCTCCTACCCACTTAAGCCCCCATGTTGCATCACCACTTCCTCATATCAGGGAGATCATATGATAGTTGTCTTTCTCTGCTTGACTTATTTCGCTAAGCATGATACGCTCTAGTTCCATCCATGTTGTCGCAAATGGCAAGATTTCATTTCTTTTGATGGCTGCATAGTATTCCATTGTGTATATATACCACATCTTCTTGATCCATTCATCTGTTGATGGACATCTAGGTTCTTTCCATAGTTTAGCTATTGTGGACATTGCTGCTATAAACATTCGGGTGCACGTGCCCCTTTGGATCACTACGTTTGTATCTTTAGGGTAAATACCCAGTAGTGCAATTGCTGGGTCATAGGGCAGTTTTAGTTTCAAAATTTTGAGGAACCTCCATGCTGTTTTCAAGAGTGGCTGCACCAGCTTGCATTCCCACCAAGAGTGTAGGAGGGGTCCCCTTTCTCCGCATCCTCGCCAGCATCTGTCATTTCCTGACTTGTTGATTTTAGCCATTCTGACTGGTGTGAGGTGATATCTCATTGTGGTTTTGATTTGTATTTGCCTGATGCCGAGTGATATGGAGCACTTTTTCATGTGTCTGTTGGCCATCTGGATGTCTTCTTTGCAGAAATGTCTGTTCATGTCGTCTGCCCATTTCTTGATTGGATTATTGGTTCTTTGGGTGTTGAGTTTGCTAAGTTCTTTATAGATTCTGGAAACTAGTCCTTTACCTGATATGTCGTTTGCAAATATCTTCTCCCATTCTGTCAGTTGTCTTTTGATTTTGTTTCCTGTTTCCTTTGCTGTGCAAAAGCTTTTGATCTTGATGAAATCCCAATAGTTCATTTTTGCCCTTGCTTCCCTTGCCTTTTGCGTTGTTCCTAGGAAGATGTTGCTGAGGCAGAGGTCGAAGATGATGCTGCCTGTGTTCTCCTCAAGGATTTTGATGGATTCCTTTTGCACATTGAGGTCCTTCATCCATTTTGAGTCTATTTTTGTGTGTGGTGTAAGGAAATGGTCTAATTTCATTTTTCTGCATGTGGCTGTCCAATTTTCCCAGCACCATTTATTGAAGAGGCTGTCTTTTTTCCATTGGACATTCTTTCCTGCTTTGTCGAAGATTAGTTGACCATAGAGTTGAGGGTCTATTTCTGGGCTCTCTATTCTGTTCAATTGATCTATGTGTCTGTTTTTGTGCCAGTACCATGCTGTCTTGATAATGACAGCTTTGTAATAGAGCTTGAAGTCCGGAATTGTGATGCCACCAACGTTGGCTTTCTTTTTCAATATCCCTTTGGCTATTCGAGGTCTTTTCTGGTTCCATATAAATTTTAGGATTATTTGTTCCATTTCTTTGACAAAGATGGATGGTACTTTGATAGGAATTGCATTAAATGTGTAGATTGCTTTAGGTAGCATAGACATTTTCACAATATTTATTCTTCCAATCCAGGAGCATGGAACATTTTTCCATTTCTTTGTGTCTTCCTCAATTTCTTTCATGAGTACTTTATAGTTTTCTGAGTATAGATTCTGTGTCTCTTTGGTTAGGTTTATTCCTAGGTATCTTATGGTTTTGGATGCAATTGTAAATGGGATCGACTCCTTAATTTCTCTTTCTTCTGTCATGCTGTTGGTGTAGAGAAATGCAACTGATTTCTGTGCACTGATTTTATATCCTGACACTTTACTGAATTCCTTTATAAGTTCTAGCAGTTTTGGAGTGGAGTTTTTTGGTTTTCCACATATAGTATCATATCATCTGCGAAGAGTGATAATTTGACTTCTTCTTTGCCGATTTGGATGCCTTTAATTTCCTTTTGTTGTCTGATTGCTGAGGTTAGGACCTCTAGTACTATGTTGAATAGCAGTGGTGATAATGGACATCCCTGCCGTGTTCCTGACCTTAGCGGAAAAGCTTTCAGTTTTTCTCCATTGAGAATGATATTTGCAGTGGGTTTTTCATAGATGGCTTTGATGTTATTGAGGTATGTGCCCTCTATCCCTACACTTTGAACAGTTTTGATCAGGAAGGGATGCTGTACTTTGTCAAATGCTTTTTCAGCATCTATTGAGAGTATCATATGGTTCTTGTTCTTTCTTTTATTGATGTGTTATATCACATTGACTGATTTGTGGATGTTGAACCAACCTTGTAGCCCTGGAATAAATCCCACTTGGTCGTGGTGAATAATCTTTTTAATGTACTGTTGAATCCTATTGGCTAGTATTTTGTTGAGTATTTTCGCATCTGTGGTCATCAAAGATATTGGTCTATAGCTCTCTTTTTTTGGTGGGATCCTTGTCTGGTTTTGGGATCAAGGTGATGCTGGCCTCATAAAATGAGTTTGGAAGTTTTCCTTCCATTTCTATTTTTTGGAACAGTTTGAGGAGAATAGGAATTAGTTCTTCTTTAAATGTTTGGTAGAATTCCCCCGGGAAGCCGTCTGGCCCTGGGCTTTTGTTTGTTTGGAGATTTTTAATGACTGTTTCAATCTCCTTACTGGTTATGGGTCTGTTCAGGCTTTCTATTTCTTCCTGGTTCAGTTGTGGTAGTTTATATGTTTCTAGGAATGCATCCATTTCTTCCAGATTGTCAAATTTATTGCCGTAGAGTTGCTCATAGTATGTTCTTATAATAGTTTGTATTTCTTTGGTGTTAGTTGTGATCTCTCCTCTTTCATTCTTGATTTTATTTATTTGGGTCCTTTCTCTTTTCTTTTTGATAAGTCGGGCCAGGGGTTTATCAATTTTATTAATTCTTTCAAAGAACCAGCTCCTAGTTTCATTGATTTGTTCTATTGTTTTTTTGGTTTCTATTCATTGATTTCTGCTCTGACCTTTATGATTTCTCTTCTCCTACTGGGCTTAGGGTTTCTTTCTTGTTCTTTCTCCAGCTCCTTTAGGTGTAGGGTTAGATTGTGTACCTGAGACCTTTCTTGTTTCTTGAGAAAGGCTTGTACTGCTATATATTTTCCTCTCAGGACTGCATTTGTTGTGTCCCACAGATTTTGAACCATTGTATTTTCATTATCATTTGTTTCCATGATTTTCTTCAATTCTTCTTTAATTTCCCAGTTGACCCATTCATCTTTAGAAGGATGCTGTTTAGTCTCCATGTATTTGGGTTCTTTCCAAACTTCCTTTAGTGGTTGAGTTCTAGCTTTAGAGCATTGTGGTCTGAAAATATGCAGGGAATGATCCCAATCTTTTGATACCGGTTGAGTCCTGATTTAGGACTGAGGATGTGATCTATTCTGGAGAATGTTCCATGTGCACTAGAGAAGAAAGTGTATTCTGTTGCTTTGGGATGAAATATTCTGAATATATCTGTGATGTCCATCTGGTCCAGTGTGTCGTTTAAGGCCTTTATTTCCTTGCTGATCTTTTGCTTGGATGATCTGTCCATTTCAGTGAGGGGAGTGTTAAAGTCCCCTACTATTATTGTATTATTGTTGATGTGTTTCTTTGATTTAGTTATTAATTGGTTTATTTAGTTGGCTGCTCCCACATTGGGGGCATAGATATTTAAAATTGTTAAATCTTCTTGTTGGACAGACCCTTTGAGTATGATATAGTGTCCTTCCTCATCTCTTATTATAGTCTTTGGCTTAAAATCTAATTGATCTGATATAAGGATTGCCACTCCTACTTACTTCTGATGTGCATTAGCATGGTAAATTCTTTTGCACCCCCTCACTTTAAATCTGGAGGTGTCTTCGGGCTTAATATGAGTTTCTTGGAGGCAACATATAGATGGGTTTTGTTTTTTTATCCATTCTGATACCCTGTGTCTTTTGACAGGGGCATTTAGCCCATTAACATTCAGGGTAACTATTGAGAGATATGAATTTAGTGCCATTGTATTGCCTGTAAGGTGACTGTTACTGTATATGGTCTCTGTTTCCTTTCTGATCTACCACTTGTAGGCTCTCTCTTTGCTTAGAGGACCCCTTTCAATATTTCCTGTAGAGCTGGTTTGGTATTTGCAAATTCTTTCAGTTTTTGTTTGTCCTGGAAGCTTTTAATCTCTCCTTCTATTTTCAATGATAGCCTAGCTGGATATAGTATTCTTGGCTGCATGTTTTTCTCATTTAGTGCTCTGAAAATATCATGCCAGCTCTTTCTGGCCTGCCAGGTCTCTGTGGATAAGTCAGCTGCCAATCTAATATTTTTACCATTGTATGTTACAGACTTCTTTTCCCGGGCTGCTTTCAGGATTTTCTCTTTGTCACTGAGACTTGTAAATTTTACTATTAGGTGACAGGATGTGGGCCTATTCTTATTGATTTTGAGGGGCGTTCTCTGAACCTCCTGAATTTTGATGCTCGTTCCCTTTGCCATATTGGGGAAATTCTCCCCAATAATTCTCTCCAGTATACCTTCTGCTCCCCTCTCTCTTTCTTCTTCTTCTGGAATCCCAATTATTCTAATGTTGTTTCGTCTTATGGTGTCACTTATCTCTCGAATTCTCCCCTCGTGGTCCAGTAGCTGTTTGTCCCTCTTTTGCTCAGCTTCTTTATTCTCTGTCATTTGGTCTTCTATATCACTAATTCTTTCTTCTGCCTCATTTATCCTAGCAGTGAGAGCCTCCATTTTTGATTGCACCTCATTAATAGCTTTTTTCTATTTCACCTTGGTTAGATTTTAGTTCTTTTATTTCTCCAGAAAGGGCTTTTATATCTCTCGAGAGGGTTTCTCTAATATCTTCCATGCCTTTTTCGAGCCCGGCTAGAACCTTGAGAATTGTCATTCTGAACTCTAGATCTGACAACATTTGCTTTTTTTAAACAGCTTTATTGAGAGATGAGTCAGAAAACATACAATTCACTGGTTTTTAGAATACTCACAGAGTTGTGTGTGTGTCAGCCACCATAATCAAATTTTAGAATATTTTGGTCACCTCAAGAAGAAATCCTGTACTCATTTGCAGTCAGTCTGTGACCTACTCCCAGCCTCAGTCCTAGACAATGACTAATTTGTCTCTATGGATTTGCCCATTCATAAACTTAATATAAACGGAGTCATCCACTATGTAGTCTTATGTGAACTCATAAATACATAAAA
The DNA here is from genome assembly GCF_011764305.1 of Mustela putorius furo. Taxonomy (NCBI): domain Eukaryota; kingdom Metazoa; phylum Chordata; class Mammalia; order Carnivora; family Mustelidae; genus Mustela; species Mustela putorius. Next base: position 21,301,265 of record NW_025421273.1, read on the forward strand.
TCTAAATGTCCTTTTGACTATCTTGAAGTCACCTCAGACTCATATTTAGTGAGCAAATTAGTGTCAACAGGAATGGCTGAGGGGGAGCACATTTCTGCATTTGATCTTTATTAACTCTACCCCATAAACTACTCTCAAATAAACATAAAATCTAAGTTAGAATAGCATGCTTGATATTTGTTATGGATTGAATTGCACTCCTCCCTTCAAAATTCATATATTGAAGTCCTAAACCCCAATAACCCAGAAATGAGTTCATTTGGAGGAAGGGTCTTTATAGAGGTATAAAATTAAAATTAGGTCGTTAGAGTGAGTTCTAAAGCAGTATAAGTGGCATCCTCATAAGAACACACAGACACATGCAGGAAGTCTGACGTGGGAAGACTGGATTTATGGTACTATAAGCCAAGGAACTACCAGAAGTCTGGAGAAGAGTCTGTAAAAGATTCTCCCTTAGAGCTATCTGAAGGAATCAACTCAGCCAATATCTTAAATTCAGACTGCTAACCCAGAACTATGAGATAATAAATATCCATTGTTTAAACAACCTAGTGTGTGGTACTTTGTTATAGAAGCCCAGGTAAATTAATACAGCTTTATACACATTTCCTAGGCATCCTTTTATGCAAGTATATGACCACCCATAGTCTATTCAGCCAAAATCTGAAAGTGAACAAAGCTTTAAAATGAAATTCATGAGATTTTCACTTAATTCTGACCTTCTTCTAGAGCTCCCTGTTTTAGGCAATAGCACTATTCAAACAAATGTGTAAGCTAGAATTCTAGAAGTCATCATCACCGACTCCTCTTCTCCTTCATGCCCCCCTGAAACACACACACACACACACACACACACACACACACATCTCTAGGCTGAGTTTCACAAGAAAATTCTAATAAGCCTTCAAAGACTGTTTAAAATATCTCAGATCATTAAAACAAACTTAAAAATCCCTTCATGGAGTTAATAAATTACTATCAGAACCTGAAAAAAAAAAGTAAAAAAAATTACAGAATTTCAGTGAAGAGTATCCATATAAACTCTAGGTAAGGCATTAGGTTGCTTTACCATGGTCCTTTAAAGAGTAATATATCATGGCCAAGTGCAAAGTAGCTCAGGAATGCAATCTATGGGCCTAGAATGTTACCATATAAGAAAGTTAGAATAGATCAACAAGGTCTGTCTATTAAAACCCTGTATTGCAGTTATTCAGTAGCCTAATCTACTCTTAGAAAAACTTATAAATACTTTTTCATGGTTTCTTCAGTAATCTTTATAAGTTATTTGGCTCGGAACACTATGTTTTTTCATTTTTTAAATACACTAATTGTTTTACCAAACCATAATCTACTGAAATGTCTGTCTGCACAGAGATTCTTGCCAATATAGATACATAAAAATCCCTCACTGCCAACATTTAATGGAAGTGACCAGTTGTATAATAGTCAAAAACAACCTTTCCCACATATGAATTTATTTTAAAGCCAAAAATCCACTTACTGGAAAAAATTTCCTGGAAAACTTCCTTTAGGTCTGAATTTCCACCCAACTCAATGTCACTGCTATGATTATCTATTGCTGTGTAATGAAATATCCCCCAAATAAAGGTATAAATTATTATTATCTCTCATGGTCCTATGAGTTGACTGGGCTCAGCTGGTTCATTCTCCCATTGAGTTTCTCAGTCTCTGAATGACAACAGTCCATTGGTAGCTGGCCTATACTGATAAAAAATCTTGTGTGAGTTGTAGATCCAAGATGGGTTATTCACATAGCTGGCAACTGATACAGGCTATTGGCAAGGAGATCAGAGAGACTGTTGACCAGGACAGTCAGCAACTCAGATAGTCAATACTGTAGGAGAAGTAAGCCTAGGGACTTTAATAGGCACAGCAGCCAACACCTGGATGGAACAACCAACAGCCAGCTCCATTACAAAGTCTACACAAACTTAGGGAAGGATCCTATGACATTTCAAAGTCTGCTGCTCACTCCTGTGTAGAAACCTCTGGAATACTGCTTCTGACATCCTTGGCTTTCAAGCATTTGGCTTTGAGTTGAACAAGACTGTGTTCCCAGTTGAGTAAATCTGGAAGCCTTCTAAATTTCCCCTTTTTTAAAAAAATATTTAATTTTCTTTTTTTCAGTGTTCCAAAATTCATTATTTATGCACCATACCCAGTGCTCCATGCAATATGTGCCCTCAAAATATCCTCTTTAAAATGGAGACAGCATTATCCAACTTGCAATGTTATGGTGATATGAAAAAAGGTTAATAAAGTGTGAAGTATTGAGGCTCCTGGATGGCTCAGTTGCTTAAGCATCTGCCTTCAGTGCAGGTCATGATCCCAGGGTCCCGGAATTGAGCCCTGCATTAGGCTCCGTCCTCAGCAGAGAGCCTGCTTCTCCCTCTCCCTCTGCTTGTGTTGTGTGTGTGTGTGTGTGTGTGTGTGTGTGTGTGTGTAAAATAAATAAATAAATAAATAAATAAATAAAATCTTTTTTAAAAAATGTGTGAAGTACTTTGCACACTGCCTGGCTTGTGGTGGGAGATGGTTAGTGAATGGTGATTACTATCACTTTCACTAATATCATCATTGTTTTGCAAAGAAACTAAAGGGTATATTAAGGAAAAAGAAATGATTTTCATATTTGAGTATTAGCTAAAAATGCTAGATGATGCATTTTTTATTTTACCATGGGTTCCATTTCATATAAAAAATCACAGGACTATTCAATATACATTATCTCATTTTGTTTCCTGTCTGAACATATTTACATTCTATGTATGGATTTTTAAAAAAATGTCAGAGTGTGTGTGTGTGTGTGTGTGTGTACAAACTGAGAAAGGATTGGGAGAATATATACCAAATGTTAAGACTGATCATCCTTGGGTAATAAGATTAGCCAAACCTTTATAATATCCCCCCACATTCCAAATGTTTATAATATTCGTTGTTCTTAAACTAAAAAAAAAAAAAAAAAAAAAAAAAGTACGGTGTTTTTTCCATGATGGCAGATTGTTTGGCCAGATTATAAAATACCAAAAAACTATTTTTTGCTGCCCTGCTGAGCATATAAATGAAGGAAATTACCATGTCTATGGCCAAAATGGCCATTCATTTATTCAGCCTGCTTTCATTTAGTCAGTAAGCAGGCATCAAGACCCACAATGTCATGGGCACTTTGACAGATATTAGACATCCTTAGATGAAATGAGACCCTTATCTATTCCTTTAAAAAAAAAAAAAAAAGACCCACACTCATTCCTGAAGCTTCCTGTCTGTCCCCTCTGGGACGACCTTCCCCTCCCACCCTCCCTGCAGGTCTCTCCTTCTTTGTTGTCCCCACAGTTTGACCACACCTCTGCCCTAGTTCTTGCTATAGCCTGACTTGTGTCAAAGGAAACTGCATGGTTTTTGTTTTCCTTGGAGGTTGGGACTCACCCTTCTCTGTGTCTCTCTTTACTCTGATTCATCCACTAGCCCCAGTAGATGCCAAATTGTTGTATTTTGGACTGATTATTGAGCAAATCCCTCATTTTATAGCCAAAGTAACTCTAACCAAGGTAATTTTGTGACTTGTTTAGAGTCACACAACAGAGCCAGAGCTAGAATCTCAGTTCCTTCTTCCCCAGTAAGTACCACTGTGTTCCAGCACCCAATGCTCCAGCCAGCTGGGACAGGTGGGAGATGTAGAAAGTGAGACATATGGAAACAGGTACTCTTCTCTCCACAAGATTACAGACAAGGTCCCTGAGGACCCTTCTCCACAACTACCTTTCCCACCAATGGTTTGGCCCCATGGAGGAGAGCCTAGGCTAATTAGATGAGGTAGTTTCATGGCTGGAAATGACAACTGTACTGACACAGCTTGGAAGAGGCAGGGCAGAATAGTGCTGGGTTCTGGGCTAAGCAGGCCTGGGTTTGAACTGTATTTCTTCTGCTTACCAGCTGTTTGATCTTAGGTAAATCACTCCCTTTCCTAGGTCTGTTTCCTCTTCTGTTAAATGGGAATTATAGCATCCACTGGGAAGGCACAAAGCAGATAACAAGTAAAGAGGACCTGCACATATTACAGTTTTGATAATGACACAGTGCCCTGGTTGCCCACAAATTCAAGTTCCCATTCATCAAAATCTACCCACAATTGCCTCTCTCATCCTCCAGCCTGTACACGAGGCTCCCAGGCCTGATTTCCATGCTGCCTGTCTGGATAAGAGCTTTCCCTGAAGTTTCTAAGAAGCCAACTTTAGAGATGCTCTAGGTGTCTGTGGGGATTCTTCTCTACCTTAGGAGTTTTTGGCTACTGGGGACCCCAAATGTCTTTCTGCCTCTACCCAAGAATCTGTGTCTGCTATATATTTCCTTGAAGGGGGCATTCAAATAAAACAGTCTATGAAAAGACAGTGTATTCATCAGACTCCTAATTTTTATTTACTCTAGGTACCCGGCGGGGGGGGTGGGGGGTGGACAACAACACTAGTATGTTTAGAAGTGCTCAGAGTCTCCTGAAAGAGGTGTTATCAGGACAACACTTAAAGGAAGGACAACTGGATCAAGGGGTTGGTCAACTCATTCATGTAGCCCTGAATGACATGGATGGGATTCAGCATAGGTGCTATAGGTAGTGTGGTATTGTGTGAAAAGTAAGTGAGAGGGTAGATGAATGCTGGTGAGTTGCAATGACAGTCCCAGTTCTCCCCCTACCCTGTACCAACTCTCTGAATTTCAGCTTTGTGTTTCTGTCTCACTTGGAGCTAACCTGAACATGCTCACATGGTGACAATGGGGGATGAGAGAGCAAAGCCCAGAATGGAAGGCCATTGCAAGACACTATGTGTATCAGGTCTGCTAACCACCTAAAAATGTCACAGGGATAAGGCAGCTCTCAAAGGGCCATGCAGAAAAGAGACAAGATTAAAATAGCTTTTAAGAGCCAACAGACTTGAATGTAGTGGCCCAGAGAAGAGGATGAAAGCTAGGGCAATCCCTGTGGTCTACCAGCTCTTCCTACCCAGCCAACTTCTACTACATCTGTGCAATAGGAATTAAGGAAAGGACATGGTAGAGGAGTGACCTGGTTGGGAGTCCCAGTTCTCTCTCATTCATTGTGACTTAAACAGACCTTTGCATCTTGCTTGTCCTGCTCTCTTTTTCTTCCAGTGGGGAGGAGTGGAGATGCAAATTCTTGCTCTAAATTCTTCCTACATTGTTGTTGTTGTTGTGTTTTGTTCTGCTGTGTTTAAGAAATGGGAGGAGTAGAAATGCAAATTCTTGCTCTAAATTCTTTCCATGTTATTGTTGTTGTTGTTGTGTTTTGTTGTTTTGTGTTTAAGAAGAGCTTATTGAACACAGCACACTCAACAAAGACTTTCTGTGGTTCCCCATGGCCTATCAATAAATTCAAAACTCCTTAGCTACGTATTCAAATGTCCTCCAAGAGCTGAGCACTTTCTCACTCCTGGGCAATCCACATTCTGCTTTCCTGTGGGCCTATTAGTGTAGCAATCTTATCTTGACTACTCAATTGTGAGCTTTTAGACAAGGATTGGGAGTTAAACAACTTTTATCAGAAAGCCTGTTAATAGCAGACACCTAATATGCTTTTTCACTTTGGGTTAAGGTAAAGCATTAAATAACTCCAAGACATGACTAATCTTTGTGGTGGGAAGAGCACTGAAGGTGAAGTGAGAAGATTTAGTTCTAGGTATTGATTGCTTCTTGCCATTAGGTGACAATGCTCTAGGAACCACTGCTCTCCTCCTCTTACAATTCTCTTATCCGGTAGGTGGACATGATAACATCAGCTTCCCAGTTATTGGGAGTTGGGAATGAAATTGCAAATATAAAGGGAAAAAATGCAGTGGTACAACTGAGAAAGAAATGTCACTAGAATTATTCATACCAGAGCCTTTGAAGAACCCAAGGCTGTCAGTACCAAACCTATGACAATGAGGAATTCAATAAGGATTTCCTTTCCTCTTCTGAAGTCAATTAAGTAAGTGTTCTTTTGCAAAACTAAAGTGACATTTTATTTAATTTTTAATTTTTATTTATGTTTTTAATTTCTTTTCAGTGTTCCAGAATTCATTGTTTATGCACCACACCCAGTGCTCCATGCAATACATGCCCTCCATAATACCAACCAGTAGGCTCACCTGACCTCCCACTCCCCTCCCCTCTAAAATCCTCATTTAGTTCCTCAGAGTCCACAGTCTCTCATGGTTCATCTCCCCCTCCAATTTCCCCCAACTCCCTTCTTCTCTTCATCTCCCCATGTCCTCCGTGTTACTCCTTATGCTCCACAAATAAGCAAAACCATATGATAATTGACTCTCTGCTTGACTTATTTCACTCCCTTCCAGTCCAGCCCATGTTGATACAAAAGTTGGGTATTCATCCTTTCTGATGGAGGCATAATACTCCATAGTATATATGGACCACATCTTCTTTATCCATTCTTCCATTGAAGGATATCTTGGTTCTTTCCACAGTTTGGTGACTGTGGCCATTGCTGCTATGAACATTGGGGTACAGATGGCCCTTCTTTTCATGACATCTGCATCTTTGGGGTAAATACCCAGTAGTGCAATTGCAGGGAAGGAAGCTCTATTTTTAATTTCTTGAAGAATCTTCACACTGTTTTCCAAAGTAGCTCACAAATTTGCATTCCCACCAACAGTATAAGAGGATTCCCCCTTTCTCCACATCCTCTCCAACACTTGTTGTTTACTGTCTTGTTAATTTTGGCCATTCTAACTCATGTAAGGTGGTATCTCATTGTGGTTTTTATTTGAATCTCCCTAATGGCTAGTGATGATGAACATTTTTTCATGTGTCTGATAGCCATTTGTATGTGTTTATTGGAGAAGTGTCTGTTCCTGTGTTGTGTCCATTTTTTTACATGATTATCTGTTTTGTGCATGTTGAGTTTGAGAAGTTCTTCATAGATATTGGATAACTGCCCTTTGTCTATAGTGTCATTTGTGAATATCTTCTCCCATTACGTGGGTTGCCTCTTTGTTTTTTTGACTGTTTCCTTTGCTGTGCAGAAGCTTTTGATTTTGATGAAGTCCCAAAAGTTCATTTTCACTTTTGTTTCCTTTATCTTTGGAGACATATTTTGAGAGAAGTTGCTGTGGCCGATGTCGAAGAGAACAAATTGTCTATCTTAAAACTGGGGGTAACATCACTGACTTATGACTTTACATGAGATAAATGAATGCTTTTTTTAGAAATAAAATGCAGGAGGAAATAAGGGCACGGTTATACCCATTTTATAGAAAGACTACCATGTACCATGGGGGCCTAGCAATTTGTACAAGCTAACAAGTTGTGAGTCAAATATTATACAAAATATCTCAGACAAATTAGTTACAAAGACCATGGGAACATTTTCTACAGCTACTCCAGGATGTGAAGAGAGCTTTCAGAAGAAGAAGAAGAAGAAGAAGAAGAAGAAGAAGAAGAAGAGGAAGGAGAAGAAAAAGAAGAATAAGAAGAAGGAGGAGGAGGAGGAGGAGGAGGAGGAGGAGAAGAAGAAGAAGAAGAAGAAGAAGAAGAAGAAGAAGAAGAAGAAGAAGAAAGAAGGAGGAGGAAGAGGAGGAGGAGGGGATTTTTGTCTTTTTCTATCATAAAATTAAGCTCACCAACAGTCCAACCCTGTTTCTCCACTAGAGAACGACAGGTCAGGTTGTTCCACCATGACTAGATCCTCTGTCTCTTCAAATGAGCCTTTTAATGCTCCAGGAGGGATTTCACATGCTGAGAAAAGAAGAGGAGGGACCAGAGTGCACTTGGAATCTCCACCTTCTACCCTGGTGGAATTTTCCCATTCAGGTCTTGCAGTAAGTCCTTGGAAGCTGGTGTATTTCCTTAAGCAATCTCGTTTTAACTGCCTCTGAAATCCCAGCCAGAAAGAGGGAAGGTGGTCCTAAAAAGTCTGGTCACCACAAGTTAATGGCCTTTCATTTTAAAACTATACCTGTAACTTAATTCCCAACCATTGTGGCCTTGGGTTACAGTCAGACTTGCCAGGAGGCAAAAGAAGGGGATAGCTCCATGGGGACAAGTGGGAGACTTGAGCAAATACTTGAGTTAGGAAACATTGCTCTTTGACTTAAATCTGCCTGACATTCTTTCATTTAACATTTACAATTTCAATTTGGCTTCCTTTTGAGAATCCCACAAAAGAATATCTTTGGGAGGAGATTCCCATGGGACACCATTAAGGACTCCTTAGAGGGTATCCAACCAATCACTTCACTTTGAAGGTAGGAATCCAGAGGCCCAGAATGGTTAAGGAATCTGCCCAAGATAGTCCAGCAAGTAAGCAGTGAAGTAAAGACAAAACCAAGTTCTTACTAACCCTGGTCCAGCCACTTTCCACTGGGCCATACTCAAGTCCTCGGTTGATTTGTAACATCCTAGCAAGGATTGTTGGGTCACATAAGCCACATCCCTGGGCTTGAAACTAAAAGGAAAAAAGGGAATAGGAAGCCATTTCCTCTCTGAATGTCCTCTCAATCTAGACAGAGAGACGCAGCCATAAAACAAAGACAAAATAATCCAATGGAAATAATGCTTTAGTGCAGTCTTGCACACAATATGAAGGGGAAACAGAAGAGAGGAAACTCCCTCTAAGAGACAGGATTGCTAAGGCCTCTCCAAAAAGATGACAGTTGAGCTGACTCTCAAAGGGAGAATGTGATGTAACCAGAAATGAAGGAATACATGCAACACCCAAAATCATATTCCAAGAACTCTGAGAAGGGTCTAGATCTTATATAAGGTATCTCTAGAGAACAGAATGGTGGGAGATGCTCCAAAACAGGTCAGAACTGGGTCGTGGATGACCTTGTACATCATGATAAGGAACAGGTATTTTACCTAGTAAGCAATGGGAAGTATGTTAGTTTGCTAGGATTGCTCCAACAATGCACCACAAGCCAGTGGCTTAAACCGCAGAAATGTATTGTCTCACAGTTCTGGAGGCAGGAAGTATGGGATCCAGGTTTCTGTAGAGTTGCTTCCTTATGAGAGTTTTGAAGAAGAATCCGTGCTATGTCTTTTCCCTAGCTCTTGGTTGTTTGGTGGAAATCCAAGTGGAGATACTGACTAGGCAGCTGGAAGTACAAGAAATAATGAGGTTTTCTTGCTACAACTATTTCAAAAGCCCTATTAAGTGGTTGGTGGTCTGCTGGAGTTTGAGATATATATGTGAATTATAGAAGGCATTCTTGATTGCACAACTAACCCCCCAACACTGTTTCCTTCATCATTAATGGGAAATTCCTGATTTTTTTTTCATGTTAATCTTCTAATGTGCTCAAGGAAGATGGCTCCAGGCAAGGCCCAAGGAATGAATATTGATCAGTCCAAGCCAATAGAGGCAATTCGATTCTTTTGCCAGCCTTGATTTAAGCAAGGCCATGTTATGCAAACCTGACCCATGAGGCAAAAATGGGAAATCCATTGGAGGTTTCTATAAAAGGTTTTCCTTTCTTTAAAAAGTGATAGGTAAGAATAAACTTGTTTTCTTCTTGAAACACTTGTATGAAAATTTGAGGCCTGGCATTATAGCAGCCATCTTGATATCATGAGGGACATGTCCTGGGTGATGCCAACAGGCTGCAAATGGCAAGAAGTGATGGGAATATCTATGTCCATACTGACACCTTTGCACCACTGGATTAACGCAACTGGAAACTCGTACCTTCTAACTCTTCTTTATGTTGGACAATGACGCTTTACCAATGTTTAAACTACTTTCATTTGAATTTTTATTTTTACTTTATAGCCAAGAGTATCCTAATCAATACATGATTATGAAACATTGTCTCCTTAAAGCAGAATATAACTCATTGGACATACAGGAAAAGAGAATACAAGGATAAAATGTGATGTTGTAATCTTGCCATTTGCAATGACATGGCTGAAAGGAGAGGGTATTATGCTAAACAAAATAAGTCAGAGAAAGAAAAATGTCATATTATTTCACTCATATGTGGAATTTAAGAAACAAAATAGATGAACATGGGGAAGGAGGAAAAGTAAAATAAGATGAAGTCAGAGTGGGAGACAAACATAAGAGACTCAATCATAGGAAACAAACTGAGGGTTGCTGGAGGGGTGTGGGTGGTAGATGGGGTAACAGGGTGATGGGCATTCAGGAGGGCACTTGATGGAATAAGCCTTGGGTATTATATGCAACGGATAAATCACTAAACTCTACCTCTGAAACTAATAATACACTATATGTTAATTAATTGATTTTAAATAAATATCTAAAAATATTCTTTTTATATTTTAATGTGATGTTGTGGCAGAGGTAAAGAGGATGAGCTGAGTATTCTAAACAGACATAAGATGAAACATCTCATTCTAGTAGTGGATATCCAGAAGTTTTCATTTTATAATACTTAATAATATAACTGCCTTTTATTCATTAAGATTTTATATATAACATTATCTCATACATTCCTCACAGCTATCTCATGGAGAAGGTACTATTATTATCCCTTGTCCTATAGATGAAGAAACTAAGGTTCATGAAAAAGTCACAAAACAACCAGTGGCAGAAGCAGGACTAAAAATGTCTCTTTAACCCCCAAAACACTTAAAGCTCTATGCTATAGACTGTTTCTAATCAAGTCCCCCCAAGTGAACTGAGAACTAGTGGAGGTTAAGAAATTGATTTCTTGTTCTTCTATATTATTTTCAGCAATGGAACAGTATTCTTCTCATAAGATGGATGAATCAAGGGCGCCTGGGTGGCTCAGAGGGTTAAGCCTCTGCCTTCGGCTCAGGTCATGATCTCAGAGTCCTGGGATCAAGTCCCGCATCGGGCTCTCTGCTTAGCGGAGAGCCTGCTTCTCCCCGTCTCTCTCTCTGCCTGCCTCTTTGCCTACTTGTGATCTCTGTCAAATAAAGAAATAAAATCTTCAAAAAAAAAAAAAAAGATGGATGAATCAAGAAAAGAAATTTTAAAAAGAAGGGAGGAAGGAAGAAAGGATGAGAAGAAAAGAAGAGAAGGAAGAAAAGGAAAAAAAGAAGGCAGGCATGAAGGAAGAAAAAGATGGGGAAAGGGACAGAGAGAAAATAAGAAATAGGAGGAGAGAACAGAAAAGGAGAGGAAATAAGAATCAAGAAAAAGAAAAATTAATCCAGAGACTGATAAACCTATGAAGCCAACACAATCTCAATTGAGCATTTGTTTTCAGCAACACATTTCAGAGGGGCTGGGTATTATTAGGCCTATTTTATAGTTTCATGTTTGGAACTAGCACCCAAGAATTTATTTCCATTCTTTCTTTTTCTTTGGCCGTTCTCTTAATCTATACTCCCTTCTCTTTCTCTCCTGTGTTGTGCTCTTTACAACTTAGAAACATTCGAGAGTTCTCTTTTTTTTTTCTCTTGTCCTTTTTTTTCTCTTGTCCTATTCTTTCCCCTTTGCATCTATTTTCTCCTCCTGTCATTTGTCCCTTTTTCATTCCTCCCTATGCCTCTTTCTTCTGCATGTCTGTTGTCCCTGTGGTTTAAAATGTTAAATACCCCTTAGTAATGAAGATAATTAAGGGAGGAAAATTTGAAAACCACCAACTATGATGTATGCATTTGGTTGAAACATTTGACTATATGTTTCACTACAAAGAGATGGTTGCACAAGGTGGAGTCAAGTTGTAGTCACTGTTTACTAATGAGGAGGTTACAAGTTTGGATTAGAAAATACATGGAACTCATACCAGCCCTCTGTCCCTTTTCTGGTGCAAACATTACTGATCAATCATGGTACCCATATCCACTTGACACTAGAACCAGCCTTGAGATTCTTCTCAAGTCCTGTAAATAGCCACTAAGAGTAGCCAGTATGGTATATTGAGATGAAATATATTTGCTATGATGGACCCAAAGTCTGGGGTAGATTCAAGCTGCAAGTAGTATACATTATTATGAGAGTAAACAATTGGGCTAGAGTGATAAAGGGATTATCTGTCTAATTATTTACTTCTTTACCCACTCTACAAATTTTTGTTAAATATTCTCACTATGTGCTGAACGCTGTCATGAATAAGACAGTCTTTCTTGGGAGTATGTGGGTTAGTTATCAAGGTAGGTAAGTTAAAAAACAATCACAATCCTAAATTATAAGCACTTTTCTAGAGTTAACCCATGGGGGATGTGGAAGCACCCAGTAGGTTCTACAAACCCAGTCTTAATAGAGTTAGGTAGAAAGAGTACTTTCTAGAGTAAAGCAACCCAGCAACCCTGAATTGTGGTCCTGTCCTAGGCCATGTATAGACATAGAGTGAATGCTTCTTTACTTTTGTCTGCTTCTATTAGTTACATACTACCATCCTAGGGTTTCTCTCTGTCCATCTTCTGCATATTTCACTGTATAAGCTATATTAGTTTCTGTTGCACTTGTTATTCATTGAGTAATTCAACCATGTAGTAATCATTCTGAAATACTTATTGAGCTTCTATTAGATGTCAGAGACTGTGCTGGGCACTGGGAGTTTCTTGTTGAATATACTAAGATCTCTGCTCCCATGACACTTCCTAAGGGGAGACAAATGATAAATAAATAAACCAATAAGAAAAGTATTAGTGAGAAGTGATGGGGTGTAAGTAAAACAGAGTGATGTGATAGTGACTTGCGCCTGTAAGCTGAGAGATTAGTAAAGTCTCCTCTGAGGAGATGACATTTTGGGGAAGACCTGAATGATGAGAAGGAGCCAGAAATGTAAAGGCCTGGAAGAAGAATATCCCAAGCAACAGAAACAAAGAACACAAAAGCCCTAAGTTCTTCCTATGCAGCTTCTACATCCAGGCTTAAGGTTGTACTGTCTCTTCAGCCACCTGCTCCAAAGGGCAGAGCTCAGACTAACCAGTGATTTTAAGAATAGTGCCATGTTTACCCAGTGTATAGCATTCTCCAGAGAAACAGAACCAATACGATTTATATATATAGGAAGACATTTATTATGAGTAACTGATGCATGTGACTATGGGAAATAAGAAGTCCCAAAATCTGCCATCTGAAAGCTACAGACCCAGGAAAAGTGATGGTGTCATTTTAGTCCAAGACCAAAGCCCTGAGAATCAGGGAAGTCAATGGTGCAAATCCTAGTCCAAGTACAGAAGAAAATGACCTTTTCAAGACCTCAGTGGACCGGATGATGCCCACCCACACTGAGAAGGGCAATTTACTTTACTGAGTCCACTGATCTAAATGCTAATACATCCAGAAACACCCTCACAGACACACCCATAAATAATATTTAATCTAGGCGTCCTTTGGCCCAATAAAGTTGACACATAAAATTAGTCATCACACCTGTCTTCTTTGTCATACATTCTCCATCACATGACATTTTATTCATATTATTATGACTAATATAGCAACATTGGTTATGAACACATTAGGCTCATGACCTTCACTTTTCTGAGGCCATACTTACTTATCTCTTGCTCTTAGTCCCTATAGGTGGGAAATTTTCTCTTTCCCTGGGATTTTGATTGAGAGATAAGAAGCTACCACCCTGGCAGTTTTCTTTTCAGATCAACCTACCAAAATAACAAGACCTTTTCTTCCTTATTGCTTGATCTCCCACCTCTTCTTGGGTACTAAATGTTAGCTGATAGAATCATGCTTTAATGAAGAACCACTAATAATCTCAGGTTTTGCTGTGGAAAGAAGGGTAGGAAAAGATGTCAGCATGTTTAGCTCTTTATCTCTGTTTGCCAAATATGTAAAGCTTCTATTCTCCCTGTGGTCCATTGTGCTCCATCTCAAGCTATAGATAGCGGAGCTTGAGTTTTCTAACGTGTTATCTGGTTGTGTTTCACAAGGTGTCAATAGGTATTCTATGCCAAAAATAAGAAGATTAAAGATTATGCTGAGTGAAATAAGTCAAGCAGAGAGAGTCAATTATCATATGGTTTCACTTATTTGTGGAGCATAACAAATAGCATAGAGGACATGGGGAGATGGAGAGGAGAAGGGAGTTGAGGGAAATTGGAAGGGGAGGTGAACCATGAGAGACTATGGACTCTAAAAAACAATCTGAGGGGTTTGAAGTGGTGGGAGGGTGGGAGGTTGGGGTACCGGGTGGTGGGTATTAGAGAGGGCACGGATTGCATGGAGCACTGGGTGTGATGAAAAAATAATGAATACTGTTATGCTGAAAATAAATAAAAAATAAATTTTTAAAAATAAATAAATAAAATTTAAAAAAAATAAGAAGAGTAGAAATGAGGAGTTTCTATTGTTCTACACACTTGGAAAATCATGCGCAGGTTTCTTTACCACCATATTCATTCACCTCTGGACCTACCAAAGTGTTAACACATGTAAACATTTTGAAAGACATCTGGCACATAGTAAGAACTCATTAAATTCTAGCTATTTTATCAGTAAGGAGATCCAACCCCAAAATCTCAACAGCAATGAAAAGTTACTTCATGTTTCTACATGTAGACATGGACATGTTTCTACATGCCCATCATATGTTGGTGTTGGAGTAGGGAGTCATTTTCATTGAGAGAATGCCACCAGTCATAGAGACAGGGAGAAAATTAAACTGCAGAAGTGAGAACTACTCAAATCTCATTGGCCCAAGCAAGTCAAGTGTCTGTGCTTAACTTCAATGGCAAAGAGATATTCATTCTTTAGGTATGCTCAGAAGTGGAGAAAGATGGGGTACTGGTGAACAGCAGTAAGGTTTATGGCAGCAATCATCTATATGTCTATTTTTTATTATCATTATTTTTATTATTACTTCTATCAATGTATCTCTTCAAGAATCACATTACATATTTTCAAAATTACTCAACAAAAGACTCTTTTTCTCTTAGAACACTGATTTATAAAAAACATATGTTGGAAAATATTATTCTCTGTAATCATTCAGAATTTCTCTCACACTACTCAACTCCTCCAACACTTCGCTTATACTTATCTTACCCATTTGGTCCTGATTCCTTTGTTCTGTGCCCTGACTTTTGATCTTTAATTTAGAAGTCATCTAGTCTCCTCTAGGTACATTGGGTCTTTGCCCACCAATCAGTTTTCAACCTCTTCTTTGTTCCCCCTCAGCACTCATCCTGCTTGCTGGTTTCACTGTTGTCTCCCGTTGGCACCTCTCAGGCATCCGAAACATGCATCCCCACCTTGGCAGGCCCTGTGTCCAACTTCAATCAAAGAAAAAAGACCAATTTGGACAATCAGCCAGCAGCAAATGTGTACCAACTGAGGATCATACAAAGGGAACTCAATGTATCTTCAAAAAAGTTTCAGCTTCCAGCAATTTCCTGGAATAATAATTGACTCTCTATGGGGTGGGGGGAAGAGAGAATTTGTGGCCTTCATTACCCCCTTTGCAGTTGGCTATTCTGGGTGGAAAAGTTGGAGGAAATGACTATAACAACACAATGCTGGCCCACTTAAAACTTCTATTATGAAACCGAGTTGCATAAGCTATAAGAGAAAATAAGTTATATTCTCAGGAACAAATTCTAGTGAATCAGCTCATTTTAGCCTCACATCTTCATCTCTCTCTGAAGAGGCTTATTTAAATTTTAATAGAAAACGTTCAATGCGGGGCTCAAATGGAGAGAATGAAAATAACACTGTTTATCCCCAAGATAAAATTGTGTCGGGAGTAAAAAAAAAAGAGAGAGAGAGAGAGAGAGAATGAAAATACAATGCTAATTTCTTGAAAACAAACCTCCTATGTCCCACTTTGTAGGGACTGGACAAAGCAATATAAAGTCTATTGTACTGAACAAAAGCAACGATGGTACATTTAGAAACTCACTGTCCCTTTCTATTTGGCTTTTTAAAAAATCCTCCGAAGAAGAAAAGTGCCCTTGAGGGAAACTAAGAAAATCTTTCAAAACAAAGTTTTGCCACCATCATGGAATAGTTGCAGGGAAAAAGGAACAGAGAGAGCATAGGGTAACAGGAAGGTCTTTCATGGGCTCGGAAGTAAAAGATCTGAATTCAAATATTGACTTTGCCTTTTCCCAGCTGTGTGACATTGGATAAGTGAATTAACAGTGCCAAAGTGTAGATTGTTTTCTCTCATGAAGAGAATAACTGCAGCTACTTCATGGGATTTCATGAGAAGGAAATGAAATGATATAAGAAATTGTTTGCCTAGCCCATCTTCCTCCAGAGTACTGCATCTCCATGACCTTCACATCCTCCAGACCAGGAGTTGGCAAAATATGGCCAACAATTAACTCTGGCCTGTTTCCTGTGTTAAATAAGGTCTCACAGGAACAGAACCATGCCCGTTTGCTACTGTTGTCTGTGGCTGCTTTTGGAGAACAACAGAGTTAGGAGTTGCAGGAAACCATATGGCCACAAAGCCTAGAATATTTATCATCTGGCCTTTTTCTGGAAAAGTTTTCAAACCCTTGCTCTAGACAGTCATGAAATTTGGGAGTCATCTCAGGAAAACCTGTTTTTTTCAGTGCCCATGTCCAATCAGTCATCATACCATATGGATTCTATCTCCAAAATGTCTCTTGGATCTTTATATGTCTCCATCTCCACAGCCACCACTGGTAGCCAAACCACCATCATAACTTCATTAGTCTTCCAAGAGGGCTCCCAAGAGCCACTCTTGTTCATTTCCTGCCCATGTCACACACATGCATGCACACACACAGACACACAGACACACTTCCTCAAATAGCAGCCTGAGCAAGCTTTTGTAAATACATTTCATGCCAACCCTCTGCTTAGAACCACACAGAGGACTCTCATTTCCTATTACCATTAGGATAAAAATCAAAATCCTAACAGAGGCCCAGCAGTATCCTCTCCTCACCACCTTGACTGAAGTCATTCCTCTAACACTGTCCTAACCAGCCTTCCTTCTGCTTCTCTATTGATAAGAGATCTATACCTTATTGCCTCAAGACTTGTACAAACAATGATTCCTAGTGTAGTAACAGACTTCCCCTCACATCTTCCATCCTCTCTATCTGAATAATTCCTGATCATCCTGAAGGCCACAAAACAACTGTCACCTGCTCACATATACCTGTCCTGAGCTTCAGCCTCATTCCCACTCCAGCTATGTCAAAGTCCACTGATTTATACTAATTTTGTGCCTATTGATGTTTATTTAATACCTTCCCCAAGAATGTGAGCTCTAGACAGCAGAGTAAAACCAGGCCCATGGCCACCTCTCTGTCTCCAGCCCATGGTATACCCCTTTGAATATAGCAGTATAGTGTCATGGTTAAGAGAAGATATCACTGCTAGGCTCTCTGAATTGAAATCACCCCTGTACTTACCAGTTGTGTGACTAAACCATTTAACCTCCTTGTGCCTTCATCTTTGTGTTTGTAAAATGGAAATTATCAAGTACAGTAGGGTAGTATATTGAGCATGTTGCGAGGATTAGATAATTTAATATATGAAAATACTTAGAACAGTACCAAGTATGTGTTAAACTCTGCATGAGTGTTTGTTACCCTGACGAGAGAAAGCTCTCAAAAAATATATAGAGAGAGAGTGGAGGAATAAGTAATTTTTCTGACAGAGCATGTTTTTGAAGTTTGCTATTTAATTTGAAGTTCACATTCTTACTCCGATAACCTTAGATACTTGATTTTCCCAAATACCATCTGTATGATACCCCCTTTTGCTTTATCACATGCTCTTCTCCCAGCACCTCCAGTCTCTCTAGTGAACTGTGTTCGTTGATTACAGCTCTGCAAACCCCACATTTACCTTGAAGCAAATTGTCTCTGCTACTCCCATTTAAGAGAAATTAACCTCCTTTTCCTCTGTGCTATAATGAGATAGATGATAGACAGAGAGATAGATAGATAGTTAATAGATAGAATGGCATATTGCTCTTTATAGCATATATATGTGTATACACACACACACACACACACATGCTTAGTTATCTTGTAATGCTTTAAATCATTTGTTTCTGCAAAGGGACCCTGGATGATCAAAATTGTTACCACCACAATATTTCCCAAACATAATGTTTGCACCTTTGGTATAGTGCTGATGCTATTTTATTTCGAGATTTTCTGTAATCTTCTTTTATCTTCTCCAGGAAATTTTAACCTATGAAAGGGCAGGGAATACATCTTACTTACCTGGAATGGCCCAAAGTGCTTTAAGTCTCTTCCATGCTCATAAAATGCTTAATTTTTTACCAGTGATTGAACGTATTTATTTGAGAAAATTTTTGTGGAATTATGCCAAAATAAAGAGATATCTTTGACAATGGTTTCTCGCTTTCTGAAATTAAACTTCAAGGACCAGCAACAATGCAACTTAATTGCAAGACTGATGGGGGTCCGGCATTTGTCGATCCAAAGAGATAGTCAGGGAGTATGCTCCTGAAGGCTAAGGCAATAATGAGTCAGGGAGATACACTGAAGAAATGGACAGAACATGCCAGCTAGGTAGGGCAGTGAAATTTTCAGACACCCCCCTCAAAGTCAAATTGAAACCCTGGTTCCTGGACATCTTAGAACTTGCCCATACATTGCAATGCTCACTGTTCTTTTTGAACAACATGGTCTCCCTGATATCCTACACACATGTATTGGGATGCATCATGTAGGACACATGTTCCTAGGTGCTGAAGATGCAGAAATGAAAAATAGTTATCTGCCAGTGAGTTCACAGCCTAAAGGGAAGGAAAAAGGTCTGAAAAAATGAGGTGGCCATGGACTCACAAAAATAACAGAAGTCATTCTGCATGGAAAGTTGCTTGTATATACTATTGGGTGAAAAGATATGTTGCAAAAATCTCTGTTGAAATAAATATTTTTTGCTTATATTTTTATAGGCAATCACATTATGTGTGTGTGTGTGTGTGTATAAATCATATTGTGTATGTGTGTATGTACATCTATCAAAATATTAGTTCCACTTCAGGTGAGCAGGATTTGGGGTTCTGATGAAAAGGTGAATTTTCTGTAATGTTTCTATTTTTTTTCACCACAAGCATGTCTTTTAAAAAAATAAACTTTTTATTTTGAGGCAATTTTAGATTTACACACAGTTGTAAGAAATAATACAAAAAGATCCTACATTTTCCCTTTAGCCAGTTTCCCCAGTGATAACATCTTGCAAAACTATGGTATAATATCACAACTAAGGTACTGACATTGATGCAGCTAAGACACAGAGCATTTTCATCACCACAAAGATCCCTCCTGCTATGAATGCCTTATTTGTGCAAATAAAAAAATATAATTCTCAGTAAAAAAAATTTAAGAGATCACTGATGCCAGAAAACAAAGACTTGATTCACTAAGATGAGACACTTTTAAAACTTTACATCAATTTTTTGTTTTATTATATATTTGACATAGAGAGAGAGAGACAGCAAGAGAGGTAACACAAGCAGGGCGAGTGGGAGAGGGAGAAGCAGCCATCTTGGTGAGCAGGAGTCTGATGTGGGGTTTGATCCCAGGACACTGGAATCATGACCTGAGCCAAAGGCAGATGTTTAATGACTAAGCCACCCAGGTTCCCCAAAATTGTACATCTATTAAACCCTGGTACACTCCCACTACTTATTGATTTGAGGGAGTGAAGATTTTGGGAGCCCTGGCAGTATCTGCGCAGCATGTGAATGCCCTTCCTTTTCTTCCTATTTCAAGAAAAATAAAAGCGGGGCAACATCTCCAGAAACAGAAGCCAAAGGAGGACAGATGCTCTGTCTGCTCTTTAGTATCAAGGGCCCCACCCAAGACCTACAGACAACTGGATGGATACTCACAGCCTCCAGCCTCCAAGACTTTGAGCCTTGAAGGAGTGACCTAAAGTCACCAGGACCATGGATATTATTTGTCAAAAAGGGTGATTCTAGAATCCAGTGGTGTGATGGGAAGTGTCCAGATCAGAGATATTAGTGAGTATCCTAGCCTACTAGGTCTGTGGTAGACTGGTGGCTAGGCCTTGCCTTCTTTGGTCCCTGCTCATTCTCCAAGGCTTCCCATCAGTTCTGTGAACCTTTACAACTAGTCTTCCACTGAACTTATTTTCTAATTAAATATGCCAGAATTTCCTTTTGCTCTTTGCAAACCAGGAACACTAAGAGAGATAAGTACCTACTATGTGACAATTAACTATATTTTCATTAACCTTTGTCAAAACAATTCTATGAACTGGGTGGTATTCTAGTACAGCACTGGGTTTTTTCTTGGATTCTGAATGTTAGAAGCATCTAAACAGCAGAGTTCTTCTAACAAGTAGGAATTTTAATGATCATCCATTTATTAAATCACCTTCTAATAATGTATGAGTATGCTGTGGTTCACCAGGAGTGGGAATAATGTGACGCAACAGACTGAAAATACCTGCTGTCTGATGTATCAGTGACATTCTCTGTGCAGCCATGAGGGTTCTTGGTCACTTAAATGATTTGGGTCAAATAAAAACTGTATTGAGGATTTGAATTATAATTGTGTAACTAGGGCACCCAGGTGGCTCAATCAGTTGAGTGTCATCAGATTTTTGATTCTGGCTCAGGTCATGATCTCAGGATTGTGGGATTGAGCTCCACATCAGAGTCCACTCTCAGCATGGGGTCTGTTTGGAATTCTGTCTCCTCCTCCCCATGCTCATGCTTTCTCTCTCAAATGAATAAATAAAATATTAAAAAGTTAATTTGTGTAATATATACCCAATTTCTAAACCTCGATAATAATAGAATTTTTTAAAAGTCAAGAAAAAGTCCTAAAGAAGGTAACCAGAAAATATTGAGACTGGATCAAGTCAATCACTTTGTCTTACTATTTTACTCTTTAAGGGTTGATAAACTAAACTTCAGAAATAGTCCCGCAATTGAAATACCCCAAATCCCAGGCTTTCTAGAAATAAATAGTCTCCTTTATTTCTATTTTGCTTCTAAAGAAACTAAAGCTAAAGATGAGTTTTCTAACTACATCTGAGACACAACACTAGTAAACTTGAGACATCACACTCACATCCATATTTCCTATGTCTTTCTCTCAATTTGTCTAACTTCTAATTTTCACCCTCTTTCTTGTACTGTGTTTACAAAGGGCTTAGAAGCGCACTGAGCATGCTGTGTTTACAAAGGGCTTAGAAGAGCACTGAGCATGCAGTAAGTAATATATACCTGTCAGCTGTCACATCATCATTGTGACTCATTCTTTCTTTAACCCATCCATTGGATTTTAATTACAATCATTGTATTTTTATCTTCAACTTTCATGCTTTACTAAACCTGCTTGGTCATGATTGATAGTCTCTTTTGCCTTGCTATATTTATCCCATCTTCACTTCTTTAAACATGGTATTCTTAGATAGTATTTCATATCTATGGCCCCGATATCTGAAGACCTCTAAGGTCAAAACCTGTTGGTAATTGTTTCTTCTGAGTATTACTCATGATGGCCTGCTTCCATGCTTATTTGGTCATTTTTCATTAAGAGTTTGTATTTGTCTGAAGTTAACCTATGGGCATCCTGAAGACTCTGACATGAAGACACCGACCCTCTGATAGAATTTACATATGGTGTTTTTGGACACCAGGAACTCTCTCAAATAAGGATTTCTTGGCTTTATTTTTTCTGATGCATTGATGGAACATGTAACCCTAGGTCCACATGAGAACAGAACTGGACCAGACCTAACCATCTCCAGGGGAGACAAGTATTGTCATCATTGAATTCTATGCAGAGTCACAGCAGAAACAAACACACTTTTATATCAGGGGTAGAAAGATATATATTTCTAGACCAGCTATTCACTGATGGTATAGATGCTTTGAGAGTCATGGTTCATGAGGGGATTTTAAGCCCAGTATCTTCTTTGTTGCATGAACCCCAGATCCATTTCTTATAGTCTGTGTGAAAATAATCCTCAAAATTTCTGGTACCTGGCTGTGTCACTTTACCCAGGATTATTCTGCCTTATGATTTCTCACCTCTCTGGTTTCATGGTTTGTTGGTTTGCAGTTCTATTTTTTTAGAAATTCCTTACTACTTGTTAGCTCAGTCACACACTGGCAAGTTTGTGTTGATATTATTTGGTTCTTTCTTTCTTTCTTTCTTTTGTAATTTATTTAAGACATATACATTCCCAAAAGTTCATTTTCACTTTTGTTTCCTTTGCTATTGGAGACATATCTTGAAAGAAGTTGCTGTGGCTGATGTCAAAGAGGTTACTGCCTATGTTCTCCTCTAGGATTCTGATGGATTCCTGTCTCATGTTGAGGTCTTTTATCCATTTTGAGCTTATCTTTGTGTATGGTATAAGAGAATCGTCTAGTTTCATTCTTCTACATATAGCTTCCCAGTTTTCCCAGCACCATTTATTGAAGAGACTGTCTTTTTTCCACTGTATATTTTTTCCTGTTTTGTCAAAGATTATTTGCCCATAGAGTTGAGGGTCCATATCTG
This sequence comes from Mustela putorius furo, assembly GCF_011764305.1. Taxonomy (NCBI): domain Eukaryota; kingdom Metazoa; phylum Chordata; class Mammalia; order Carnivora; family Mustelidae; genus Mustela; species Mustela putorius. The sequence goes on from NW_025421273.1 coordinate 21,323,693, forward strand.
GGCTCTCTATTCTGTTCCACTGGTCTATGTGTCTGTTTTTATGCCAGTACCATGCTGTCTTGGTGATCACAGCTTTGTGGTAAAGCTTGAAATTAGGTAACGTGATGCCCCCAGTTTTATTTTTGTTTTTCAACATTTCCTTAGCGATTCGGGATCTCTTCTGATACCATACAAATTTTAGGATTATTTGCTCCAGCTCTTAGAAAAATACCGGTGGAATTTCATCAAGATCAAAAGCTTCTGCACAGCAAAGAAAACAGTCAACAAAACAAAGAGGCAACCCATGGAATGGGAGAAGATATTTGCAAATGACAGTACAGACAAAAGGTTGATATCCAGGATCTATAAAGAACTCCTCAAACTCAACATACACAAAACAGACAATCATATAAAAAAATGGGCAGAAGATATGAACAGACACTTCTCCAATGAAGACACAAAAATGGCTATCAGACACATGAAAAAATGTTCATCATCACTAGCCATCAGGGAGATTCAAATTAAAACCACATTGATATACCACCTTACACCAGTTAGAATGGCCAAAATTAGCAAGACAGGAAAGAACATGTGTTGAGAGGATGTGGAGAAAGGGGAACCCTCTTACACTGTTGGTGGGAATGCAAGTTGGCGCAGTCACTTTGGAAAACAGTGTGGAGATTCCTCAAGAAACTAAAAATAGAACTTCCCTATGACCCTGCAATTGCACTACTGGGTATTTACCCCAAAGATACAGATGTCATGAAAAGAAGGGCCATCTGTACCCCAATGTTTATAGCAGCAATGGCCACGGTCGCCAAACTGTGGAAAGAACCAAGATGCCCTTCAACGGACAAATGGATAAGGAAAATGTGGTACATATACATTATGGAGTATTATGCCTCTAGCAGAAAGGACGAATACCCAATTTTTGTAGCAACATGGACGGGACTGGAAGAGATTATGCTGAGTGAAATAAGTCAAGCAGAGAGAGTCAATTATCATATGGTTTCACTTATTTGTGGAGCATAACAAATAGCATGGAGGACAAAGGGAGATCGAGAGAAAAAGGGAGTTGAGGGAAATTAGAAGGGGAGGTGAACCATGAGAGACTATGGACTCTGGAAAACAATCTGAGGGTTTTGAAGGGGTGGGGGGTGTGAGGTTGGGGGAACCAGGTGGTGGGTATTATAGAGAGCATGGATTGCATGGAGCACTGGGTGTGGTGCAAAAACAATGAATACTGTTATGCTGAAAAGAAATAATTTTTTTTAAAAAAAGACATATAAGTTCCATAGCAAAGTTCTTCAGGCCATCTTGTCTATACATAGCTGGAAGAAGAAATTCACACAAACCTCAGGGAAGACTACGGCAATAACAACTGTGCTCCAGGCAGAACCAACCTAGGAGAAAGAGGACCATTCACAGACTTTCATCTCTCTTGCTCCCACCCCTTTCAAATGTCCCCAAAAGCATCCTTCCGCGCCCTAGGAGGTGTCTCCTAAGGGCTCTGTGAATTACCTGACTTTTACCCTTTTCTCTTTTCCTCTCTAAATTATGATGTTGCTATTACTGGTCACTAACGATGCCAAAGTGGCCACTCTGTGTCCCTTGTCAACCAAGGGACACTGTGCCCTTGCTGCTTCTGCCCAAGGTCAGGACACTGACTTTAGGATCAAGAATTCTAATGCCAAGGGTCACTGCACCATCCCACTCACCCCAGTTGGTTCACCCCTGTGACCAAGGCCACCATGCCAAATCTATTGGCATCTTCATCCTCAACCCCTACAGTAATCATAGAAAGATTATTTACCAAATCTTTTTTAGCAGTGAGGATCACAGTTAAAGACATTCCTTATCCTTGGAAGTAACATTTGCTGAGCATACCAGGCACTGTGTGATTTCTCTATATACATTATCTCATTCATCGCATGACAGTCCTATTTGTCTCAAACCAGGATCTGCCAACCCAACAAAGGTGTCTCTACTTTTTCCAAATGAAGGTCTAAACCACATCATAGTTAAGAATGCTGGCTCTTAAAGCCTCACTGGGTAGGTTTGAATTCCTGTTCTGTTGCTTACTAGATGTGTGGCTTTGAACCAACTACCTCACCCATCTCAGGGGTTCAGTATTCCTATCTGTAAAATGGCACAGATGAGAAGACATCCCAGGGGCACCTGGGTGGCTTAGTGGGTTAAAGCCTCTGCCTTCGGCTCAGGTCATGATCTCAGGGTTCTGGGATCGAGCCCCGCATCGGGCTCTCTGCTCAGCAGGGAGCCAGCTTCCATTCCTCTCTCTGCCTGCCTCTCTGCCTACTTGTGATCACTGTCTGTCAAATAAATAAATAAAATTCAAAAAAAGAAGAAGAAGAAGACATATTCCAAAATGATAAAATAAGAAAATCACCATAAATGTTTGGTTCCATGCCTGGTACATCATAAGTGTCAGATACATGTTATATATTTTTAATGCTTTGCTATATTGTTTACCTCCACAAAAGAGTTAGTGAACTCTTTATTGCTTATTGTGACTTTTTCATTGAAAGGATACTAAAGGTATAGTTAGTGTGATAACGATCACACTAAAAGGGATCCACCAATTCAAAACGACTACAAACTACTGGCCTAAGGAGATCCATTTCTACATCACAGGGCTTCAGTAAGGATTAAGAGAAAATGGAAGAGGATCCTTGTAGGTCCAGAAGGGTCAGCCCACCTGTGCCCTAGATGACAGCAAGACCTCATTGGGACTGAGGGGGTGGACTCTGGAAAAAAAAAAAAAACCAGCCCCAGTGACAGAGGCGGGTTAGGGACTATGCAAAGTCTCTTTTCATAGTCCCAATCAGTTGTTCGATAAGCCAGAACTGCCTATATGTTAGCATTCTAGAACTGTTGGGAGAGATTTAACCCTCAAAGTCAATATTTTCTAAGTCCAGGACCTCACATTGGGTGACAGGAAAATGGCTTTAGGAATCTCTTGTGTTTAAAATATTATATATACATATATATATATATATATATATATATATATATGAAAATGACATAAGAGGAGAACAAAGAGAAGTCAAATGAATGGCACAGACTCGAAGATACAACAGAGAGGTTATATTTATATCTATATTGATATCCATATCTACACCGTATCTATATCTGTGCTTTTATCACCAATCTCATCTTTCTCATGCAATTAGGAGTCATCTTCTGCCGACTTGGCAAGCAACATGAGATTCAAGGATGGCCCAGAAATATAAAAACCCACAGCGATAATTGCTTATTTTCCATCTCTCTCTGTGCACGCTGTTTGGCTTTTCTCTTTCTTGGGACACGAAGTCCTCATTTATACTCATTAAAATGTGTTAATGAGAAGTTTGCAGAGAGAAAAATGAGGAAAGTAAGAAGGGGAAAGAGGAAGAAAAAAGACACATCTAGGGATTTTATCTTCTAGTTAATAAGCAAGACAGAGCAAAGTCGAACAAACCCAAAGTTGTATTTTTTGGCCATGAATATACTGTTACCTCACTAAAGATGCTTATTACTCCTTCCCTAGTTTTTATGAATCCATGAAACACACTTTAGTGGCATGAACTGGTTTTCAACTTGAATTAAATTTTGAATACCCACTGGGCAGAAGGCACACAGCTGGATGAACTGAAAACACAAAAAATGTCTCTTATGTTTCTACCCATGACCACTCAGGTCAACCATAATCAGACTCCAAGGATTCCATGTGCATTCTTTGATACACAGTCCTTGGCAAATGGTAGCTATTCAACAAATATTTGCCTAGTGAATAAATAAATAGATCTACCTGGATACCCAAACACAATCAAAGTACACCACAGTCCCAGTGGGCAGGGCCATGATTCTTTCTTTCTTTCTTTTTAAAGATTTATTTAATTATTTTACAAAGAGGAAAAGAAGGAGGCAGAAGGAGAGAGAGAAAGAACCCCAAGCAGCCTTCCCACTGACATGGAGTTCAATCTCACAACCCTGAGATCACAGCCTGAGCCAAAACCAAGAGTCAGACACTCAACTGACTGCACCAACCAGGCACCCCACCCCCACGACTCTTTTTCTAAAAATAACTCACACTCATCAAACCATGACTGCTCATATGAAGTCCTGTTTTTTCTTCCTTTGAAACATTGTTATTTTGGGATTCTTCTTACCTCATCTATCTTGGTAGTTGCATATCCCCACCTCCATTCCCCACTCCAGTTCTGATCCCTTCCCTTTATTGCAGCTCTTGAAACCACTGCCAATTGATTCTAACTTTGCTGCAGACTTTCTCATTAGACCTTTTGGACTGGGTTTAAGGTGAGCTAACAGCTGTTCAGAAAGGAACCTCTAACTCACATGAGGTTTCATTCTCACTCAGCTCTACCTTTCCACATTACCTGTCAGTTTTTTAAGTCAGTGTTAACATGGTCAGAGCTGTGTGCTTCAGGGAAAACTGCCCTGAAGGAAATGGGAGACTGGAGGCAAGTAAGAATATACTCAGTCACCCAAGTGAGAAAAAAATGAATGTCTGAACTAGGGTGGTGATGGGGAGGAGGAAAAGAAAGAAATGAGAGATACATTAAGGGAGGCAAATGGCCTGGAAAAGTGATTGGATGAGATTCAGGCTCAACAGACTATGGTGAACTGGTGATTATAAAGCATGGGCTGTATCAGAGAAAAGAGCCTTCCTGGATAAGCATTGTCTGGAAAGGTGCCTTAGAAATGATGAAACGGGATCTGAGTTCTCAATGACAAAGAATTTACACACTGGTACAGGAGTGAGTAAGACAGGATCCTCAGTGGAAGATTCTAAGTGGGGAGAACCTGGTGGGAATCACAGAAATGATCTTGGATCCTGTAGCACTAAGAATAGCAAGTAATAAAGGTACAGTGGACATGCGTTGCTGTTGGTCCACCACTTATTTCCCCGTTTGAAAGCAAAGCCCATTTTTCACTGTGAAGCAGGAGCAGTTGACGACTCTTTTACCCTGACCACCAGAGTGAGCAATAACTCGGGCCTACCTAATATGAGGATTCTATCCCCCTGATCTTGGTGATTTGTTCAAGTTTGGAAAATTGGCCAGAAAAGATCCAATACAAATTATTTAAAACATTAAGTTACCTATGCTAAGGCATTAGGATTTGGATTTTTTTTTTTTCTATCTAGAGTGTGAGTGTACTCTAACTTATTTTTACCTCTCCTCCACACTACACGCCCATGTTGCAGACACAGGGATCTTTCAGTGGTATGTAATTAAAACCCAATGCCAACTACCTTAAGAGTTTAAGACTATATATATATATATATATATATATATATATATATATATACATACATATATGTGTATGTGTGTGTGTACATATATATATATATTCTATCTCCTTTTCACTATTGTAAAGACTGGGGAAGAGTTATGTAATGGAATAGGTTGTCCTTTCTAAGAAAAGAGATTTGTTTTGCTAATTATACAACTGTCCTCTCAACATTTTTGCTGTTAGCTCTTCACACAATTTTTTAAACATATGATAAAAGATGGTGTTACTTTACATTACACATACATACACCCATGCTTTTGAAAAGTGCTACTAGCTTTTATCTGTGGCTGTGTGCCTGTTTTTATAGTTCTCTTTTTTTTCTTATGCTGGGCTTTTTGAGGCAAAAATTTTGTCTTAGAATTGGATACAGATAAGAGATGAACCAATACTACCCTATATGTTGTAAAGCAAACAGTAAATACCCACATTTTCTGCACTGAAGACACCAGCCTCTGCTAGATCACAGAGTTTGCAGAATGACTAAGAATCAGTTCATACTATTTACTATAAAGTGACCTATACCTGTCTTGCTCAGTTGAGATGCTGGTTGTTTCTTCTCATTTCACCTCTAAGTTTAGCAGAAGGTGTATCTGTTGCTGAACACATTTCATGAGGCACAAGGATAGATCTGGTGTTCACATGGCCAACAAAAATCCATTATCAATGGAGTGAGGTTGTTTTTGTAGGTTTTTAGAGGAACACACTTAGGAATAGTTAAAGAAGACCAAATTTTAAAAAACACGGTTAACTAGAAAACTGCTACCAAACTTTTAGGGGGAAATCAGAAAAATCACAAGAAAACTTGCTGAAGTCAGAACTTACCTCAAAAAATAAAATTTGAAAAGTCTAGGCTAATCACATAAATAATTACTCATATTTTCCTAGGTTTTTACCATTTTCAGAGATTTCAGTCATAGGCCCTTATTTGAGTCAAGGAGAACAAGCACTATTATTTTTATCCCCTTTTGACAGCTGCTAAAATTGAAGATAGAGTGGTTAAGCAAATTTCCAAAGGTCAGAGAGCTAATAAATGGGGAAGATGTGACTCAAAAAGCACTCTACCTCTATGACCAGAAGGCAGCAGGAAAGAAGATGAAATCTAAAATCTGGGCTCCCTAGACATTCACTAACCCTGTGACGGTGGTCCAGTTACTTAATCATTTTAGCATTTTAATTGACTTCTTCATATATGAAATATGGATAACATTTACCTGGACATTTTACTCTAGGGACTGAATATAATAATGTAAGTTAGACATCCAACCAAAAATATGTAGTCAGTGTTGGCTCCCTTCTTCCTCTTCTTGGAGTACATTGCAAATTCAATATATACCACCACAGCAGTTCCAAAGCCATGAGCCATATGTAGAAGTTCACATATTCAGAAAAAAAAAAAAAAACAACATGGGAGGTTCTCAGTCATTGGTGAAATATTTATTTGTACTCCCCGTCTCCAATCCCATCCTTGTCACTACCCCAGACTGGGTACCTCCTTTACTTTTTATACCAGCTGAGGTCACTAGCATCAACCCAGTTCTCCAAACCTGACACCTGCAAGGCAATCCATGCCTCTCTTCTTGCTCTTGACATCCCATTGGTCACTCTATTCATGTTACCATGTAAAAGTGTCTGCTAAATGTGCCTTCTCCCCTCCATCACCATCCCCAGTGCTCTAATGTGCATCCCAATCTGCTTCTGCATCATCCCCCTCTATGCCATCTTGCATGGTGCTCTCTGCTGTAAATCTGAAAGACACTGATCCGATGATGCAATCAGCCTACCCCATTTTCCCCCAATTCTCCAGTTACCTGAGGAATTCGTGATCTCTAGCTTGGCACATAAAACTTAACATCAGTTGGCCTTTTCTTTGATCTTCTGCCACATCACCTGCCCCTCTTCCAGGAACCCCCAGGACCCGTCTAACTGTTGCAATTCCCTATAGATGTTTCACTCTTTCTCACCCTCCTTGGTTGACCTCTTTGCTTAGAAAACTCTTCCCACTTTATTTTCTGGAAAAGTTTCTCCATCATTAAAACTCATCCTAGTATCATCATCTATTCCAGGATACCCTGACTAATACCCTCAAAGGCTGGCCTATGTGACCCCTTTGTTCTCCCATAGCACCTTATGTTTGCCCCATTTTCTCAAAGCATTTTCCAGAGTATACTGTAACTGGTAGTTTCTATATCTCTATGAAGATAAAGTTATAAGGTACAACATTCAATAAAGACTGAAAGCAAGCTCTAAAGCTGCCTAAGTAAGTCTCATGCAATATCACTTACATGGAATCTAAGGTAAGTTTAACCAGTGCCTCATTTTGTATTTGTAAAAAAGTGTGTATTCATTTCTTATGACTGCTATAACAAATTACCACAAACTTTGTGGCTTAAAGAAGAAAAATCTATGTTCTCACAGTTCTGAAGGCCCAGAGTTTAATCTCAAGGTGTCAGCAGCGCTGTGCTCCCTCTGAAAGTTGTAGGAGACAATCTTTTCCCTGCTTTCTTCAGGTTCTGGTGGCTCTACGTGTTCCTTGGCTCATGGATACATCACTGAAATCTCTACCCCCATTGCCACATGGCATTTTCCTCTTCTTTATATGTCTCTCCTCTGTGTCTCTTTTATAAGGACATCTGTCATTGGGTTTAGGGCCTATTGTGAAAATCCAGATGATGTTTTATCTCAAGATCTATAGCTTAATTACATCTGCAAAGACCATTCTCCAAATAAGATCACATTCATTTACATCCATAAAAGTTCCAATGATTAGAATATAGACATCTTTTGGGGACCACGATTTAACCCATTATAAGGTGTTGTAATAGTTTGCCTGGCTCTTATATTTCTTGGCAATATTGAAAGAGATTATGCATACAAGGCTCTTAGATCGGTATCTGGCAGAGAATAAATGTTCTATAAATTGTAGCCATTGTTATTGTTTTTTATTATTCAGTGACCATCATGTATATATTCCTTAATAATTAGCTTACTACTTTTAGAAGTTGTGTTTCTTAGGTCAAAAACACCAGTTAGAACACTTGGGATATATTGCTAACAGAAAGGATTTAAATAAGTTTTACAACTCTTCACTTTAATAGGAAAACTCAATTAACCAGAATGCCCATCCTCTATCACATATGAATTTTGGCAATAGCTGTTTCCCAGCAGTAGCTGTTTCCCAAAGGAAAATTATCTGTGCTGAAGTCATGGAGTTCTTTGCCCTTTGCTAGCACCCAAATAATGAATGACTTTATTTGAAATGATCTGGAGAGGTCATGTGTATGTGATTATAGACTTGGAAAAGATAAGAAAGTTACCATCAATAACCACCCTGCAAAATTAGAGATGTGAGGACAGACCAAGATCAGCAAAGAAGTGACTTTCCCCAAGTCACTCTTTGAGTTGGAAACAAAGCAGAAAGACTAGAACTCGGGTCTCCAGATTTATCCCAGCCTGATACTCACTGGTGATCTGTCTCATCTTGCTGATACCACTCAGTGCAAAAAGTTAATATAAGTAATAATATTAGCTATTTAAAAAGGATGGAGAGGGGAAAAAACCAATTTATGTGACTTTATCAGAAGTCTTGCAAATTCTACTCCAATTGACTCATGTTATGATACAGACGATAGCCTTAACAAACTTACATTTCACTTCCATTTAGTAACAGCAACAGAGTAAAGCAGTGTAATATATCCCACCCACTTTATTTTGACACCCAAGGTCCTCTATAGCTCTCCTTGATTATATGATCATCTTGTCCTCCCCTTCACACACCTTTTGCTCCAAGTAAATGATGTGCACTGACCATACCTATTCCATGCCTTCTCTGGTCCACATTTTTCTTCCAGCTCTTATTCTCTGTATCTTGAATGTTTTTCTCTCTATTTCTACAACTTCCAAGTTTATCATCCTGGAAGGCTCAGTCCAAGTGCTACATAATCCAAAAAGTCTTCTTGTTTTTTTCCCACCAGGAAGTGACATTTCTTATCTCTGAACTCCCACTGCTTATTTTTTTACACCTGTCTTACATCATTAGTCCTCTTCTAACTCGAGTTTATCTTCATTTTACACCTTTCCTCTTCATGATACATAAATTGAGAGTTAAATAATATGTATATTAGAGAGTTTATTATGAACTGGGAACCCTGCATGTCACAGGACTTTCCAAGAAAGATTAAACATCTGAACCTGCTACCTTTAGGTAGCAGGTGGCTACGTGGACCTGGACCAGGATGGGAACCCAGTTCAAGACAAGCTGATCCCTAAACTGACCATAAACTATACAGTGGCAGACAGGGGTGATGGTGATGTCCAGGAGCTGGCTCATGCTGATTCACAGGATCCAACTGTTCCATTTTCAGGATTTGAGGAGTCAGGTGACTTTATGTTGGTCACCTGAAATCAACAGTAGTGGGATTATTTGTACCATGGAAATTGGCAAATATTACAAATCAGGGCTTCCCCCTACCCCAAACCTCCCACAGATAGCCAGTTGTTGAACATTAACCAGCACACAACTGCTGCTAATACACTGAATCTTCTCCCTTGGCAGTTTGTGTGTGATAACTACAGAAGGAGTTAGTGGTCCTTAACAGAAACAAAAGCAAAATAACCCAGAAGAGAAGGCTTTGAACAAGGAGACATAACATAGCAAAACCCATAAGGCAGAGAGACAGGAGTAGAAATCAGTTCATCAGGAGTGGCAGGTTTGGTAGAAACAGAGGCAGAGGGTGGTAAGGTTGTTTTCATGACCAATTCCTGGAGCAGGAAAAAACAAATGTGTCCGCCTTGCGATGGTGATTAATTCTGGCTCCTGGAGTTGTGCTGGATCCCATATGACCTTTTCTGGCTCCTGCTCTTCTGGACCTCTGACTTGGTAGTGGTTCCTGTTTCTACTTACTTTACTATCTCTTATGAGAGACAGATTTTCCTCACAGAGGACCCAAAGAACATGGCAGAGTGACTGTGACACTTAGTAGCTTTTAAAGGGCTTTCATAGCCTTCTCATATTTCATCCTCACAACAGCTCCTGTGGGCACCCAGACCACCAACCATTGTTGGCACCAACCAGCATGCAAAATGAGGAAGCTGTGGCTCTGAGAAGCTGCAGGACTCACCCAACAACATGCAGCTAGCAAAGAGCAGAAGCAAGAGAGAAACCCAGGGTGTCTGGTATGACAATCAGGAGCTTTGTCCTCCTGGCACCTATGATGCTCTGCCCACCCAGATCACAGTCTATGACCCACAAGCAGGACTAGTCAATAATGAGAAGGAGCAAAGAGGTCGAGAGGTAGAAAAATTGAAAGAGAAAAAGGAAAAAGAGAAAGAAAATGTCATTTGAAAGTCTGAGCATCATGTAGAGATAATATGGTATACAGGTATGTTATACACATATGTGACATCACAAATATTGTATTTCATGCACATTATGTGGTTAAAGTCCCAGCTTCCTATTCATTGGTTGTGAGAACCTGCCCAAGTAATTACTCCTCTGAGATTTCACCCATAAAATGGGCATTAACTTCTCTGTTTACATCGTAAGATTCTAGTAAAGCTTACTGGATAAAATGTATATAAACCTCTTGGCACAAAGCCTGCTAAAGAATAAGTATTTTATGCATTTGGTGTATAGCTTCTATTATTTTAAATAAAACAATTTTAAAAAGCATGAATAACTATAATAATTTTAATCTGATTTTATCCTAAAAAGCACTTACCCCTAGTAAAAGGACCTTGTTACACAAATCAATGGTATTCTATACATGCACACAGTCTGCTCTGAAAAAAAAAAAAATTGGAAACATGCAAGGCTCAAAATTAAATGTCTTTAAATAAAACATAAAGCAAAAACAGCTGCTGTTGGAACTTGGTCCCTAGACAGATTTGATTTTTGAAAATGACAAAGACGCCAAATTGTGCTTCGATCCCTGGGCTGCACGAGCGTGGGGAACGTGATTGCCTCCTTGCACTGATTGCCTGCGTGAGGAAAAGACGCAGATGCTGGAACAAAGGATATTGTATGCTGGACACACGGCTCTCTGGGACCAGCAGCCAGCAGGGAATTCTGCAGCCACATCACAAACAGTGTTGCCGAATTTCCTCCCATTTTCTGAAATAGCAACACCACAAATGAGACACCCTAATGGGTGCCATAAATATGAAAAGAGCAAATTCATTAAGCTGATACAGGATAACACTCCTTGCCGTGGCAGAGAAATCACCTACATTTTAGAGACCTTGGTATGTGGCCTTATCATTTCCTAATAGAGCCTCTGCTAATATATTACAGACTAAGACCAATGCCACCTGGGAGATGAGCATCTCATGCTGTGACCCAGAAATGAGGCCATGGCTATCTATCAGAGATTTTTTTTTAATATAATTCAAATATAATTCTTTCTAAATATAATTTTCAAGTTAGTAAAATAAAACCAAAGAAAACACATAATGTAAAGGCAAGAATAAAATCCACCACCAAACACATCACCTTAGCAGTTACTGACTTTTGCATACATGCTTTCCAGTCTTTTATTCCTCACATGGTTGCTTTTACAGAGCATCCACTGATTTTGCAACATGATTTTTTAGGAGCTGGGTTAGCATTCTATAAGGTGGGGTAGGAAAATAGCAGGTGACCCCATCCACCTGCCAGGGTACCAAAAGTATGCCTTAGAGGAAATTCACTTCTCTGAGGGTAAAATTGCTGATACAGGTGCCTCCTTCCCACGTGGGTGGGGATACCCCAGGAATGAGAATGAGAAATTGCTCCTTTGTCATAACCCCAGCTTACCTATCCTGCGTTCTCATATCACTTCCTCCTTCATACCCAATGTTCCTGGCTAAGTGAATGGATACACAGTGAACCTGACGACCTGTCAAGGTGTTAACTCTGCCTGAAACTTCCACCACCTCAGACTCAAGAGGTGACTTTGAACACTACAGCTTCCTCTTCATAGTGCTCATTGCACTATTTTAATTTCTATTTTCCCATCAATCTCCCAAGCAGGAGACATGAAGTCACATTCAGAAGGGAAGTTAAGGACCAGGAACTTGGCTAGTGTTACATGCATGTGGGCCCTAGGGATATATGAGCAGCAAGAGCCTCTGCCCAAGGGTGAAGTGTGAGCAGTGAATTCCAGGGGCAAAGCCACTCTGGAGACCAGTGTGTGTCCATCGGAGGCACCTTTCCTGAATGTCCCTGAGGGCTTCCAGGCTAAGCTGAGTTCTTAAAAAGATCACACCTGAAGAAGAGATCATCAATGAATAGGAGGAAAATAGTCATGATCAGATAGATGGTGGAGACTCACAGAAGCTGAGGAGTCAAAATGAGTTCTCACTGCCAGACATATAACTGTAGGGAAGAAAGAGAGGATGAGGTGAACGAAACCCACAGTGGACACTCTCTAAGGATCTTGAGGCCCTGAACTGTTGAGACAGACCAACAGAAAGACATGGAGCCAAGGATGAGAACATCTGGCCAACCACCAAGCACTGTGCACCATATCCTTGTGTTCGGAGAGAAAAGCCAGAATGAATAAAAGGCTATGGTTTTCAGGGGTGAGGCTCTACAGAAAAGGAGGTTAGAACTGCCACCTACAGTTTTCAATGGTAGGTAGTTTCTCTAAATCACACACTTTCAAAATAGTTTATTTTGTGCACTTGTGTGGCTTCCCCTAATTGCACCCAGAGCAAGAACTGGTAAGTGGAAGACACTGCATAAATATTTGCTGGATGGATGGATGGACAGACGGACAGATGGATGAGTTAGTGCAATGTTACCACAGGATTACTCAGAGGTAATTATGTCTTAGAAAGTAGTACAAAAATAGATCACTAGACAGTCATCATGGTGGACAGATCTGGAAGGACAAATTCAGAAGCAAAGCAGGACAGTTCCAGAAGCAAAGAGGAAGGCATGGACAAGTACCCAAAAGGAAGCCTCACAGGCTGTGATTCCCTTCTTCAGCTGCATCCTGCTTCTTTACTAGGACCTACTTTAAGGAATACTCAAGGCAGGATTCCAGCATCCTTGCATTTGAATGAAGAATGATGTGGAATTCTAGAATCCTAAGGGAATCAAGAGTCCTGAAAGGAAGCTGTTGCAATCCCTCAGCTATTTCAATAGTTCAGATATACTTACAGGATATGAGCATTGTTCTAATTAGGCTGAGTGGGAAATCTCAGCACTGTCTTCCCCAGTGGCTACACCGCTTTGCATTTCCATCAACAGTGCACAAGGACTAGGCCAAACATGGTAGTAATCACAAAAGGGTAAATAGGTTAAATTCCTCTATTAAAGGACAGAGTCTGAATTAAAAAAAAAAAGTGTCATAATGCACACTCCTAAAGAAGAATATAAATGAAAAAGAAAAGATTAGAGAATAATATGACAAGCAAAAGTTGACAAAAAGAGAACAATATATAACAATATCAGTATCAGTTTACTTAGTTAAAAAATTGCCTCTTTGCTAATGATCAGGATTTTTAAGTAAACCCCACAACCCACATGGAGCCCAATGTGGGGCTTCAATCCACAACCCTGAGATCAAGACCTGAGCTGAAATCCAGAGTCAGATGCTTAACCTACTGAGACACCCAGGCACCCTAATCAGGATTTTATCAACACAGTGAGGTGTTAAGACGTAATCTCCTGCTGGCCAGCTATTCTCATTGGCATTTAAGTCTATGATTTACTTAAATAAAAGTTAAATAAATTAAGACGCTATCATTTAAAAAAAGAAAATTAATTAATAAAATAAATATAAACTAACAAAAGGCAAAAACACTCAGTATATTTGGTGAATAAAATCTTTCAATATATAGGTTCTATGTGGCAACAGCAAATAACAAGGGAAATGTTCTATAGAGAAAAGTATGGACACTCCAACTTAATCCAAAATTCTCAAAGGATGGCACTGAGTCCCACAGAATTTCTGGAATCTGCCCACAGACATACCACTGGACTCTGACTCCAACGCTTATGTTCTTTTGCACTCAATCAGTTCTGTCCTACAAAATGAGAAGCTTGTTGCAAAAGGCTGAGTGGCTATATACATTACAGCCTTTTTGCTGAGTCCCTGTCCTACCAGCTTGATCCCCAACAGGCAAAAGCAGGGAGTCTCCCTTTCTAAGTCTGTACGTGAAACAGCAGACACCCCTCCAATGCCACTTGTATCCAAAGGCTGAAAAATCTAGTGGGATTTCTATGTTGTAGTCTGGAGACAGAATTCCTTCTTTGGGAAAACTCACTCTTTGCTCTTAAGGCAACTGGTCACCATAGCCTAGCCAAGTTGACTCATAAAATGAACCATCACAACCACATGTCCTCGAGCATCCAGAAAGTTTCTGCAGCAGAAGAAAAAGGGATTTTGGTCCTTTTTGGGCCCAACTTCTTTGGCCCTTTGGCCCAATTTCTTTGGCCTCCTTTTCAGATTTGGCAAGGTAAAAATAATGGACTCTGGGTGAAAGAATTACCAGTTTTTAAAATGCTGTCGGGGGATGCCTGGGTGGCTCAGTCATTAAGCCTCTGCCTTTGGCTCAGGTCATGATCCCAGGGTTCTGGGATTCAGCCCTGCACCAGGCTCCCTGCTCAGCTTCTCCTCTTCTTCTGCAGCACCCCCTGCTTGTGTTCCCTCTCTTGATATGTCTCTCTCTGTTAAATAAATAAATAATTTTTTTAAAAAAATGCTGACAAGGTGCAAAGTGCTACAAATAGTCTTCTAACTGGATGATTAATGCACACGGGGCAGGGCTACCTGGGCACCACCTTCTCAGAGCATTCCTGCACCCCAGACACAATCCACTGGCCTATGAGCCCTACAGGCTTTAGGGAGTGGGGAAGATCTAACTACATACAATGAAAAGGAGTGATTTTACCATTAGAAGCAACTCTTGCCCTAACTTGTCACACCTAGTTGGACTAGGCTAATAGATTCCATTGCCAGGTTGTCATAAATGTCTTTTTTCGGCCCTGAGTCACGTGTCCTTTCTGCTTAGCAGCATTTTAGTGTCATGGGAAAGGATTTACACACCCCTTCCCTCTGTGGGCCATGGGGAAGCACCCAGAACGCTGTGGGAAACCCTGGCTTGGGTGTCCACATCTCTAGGGCCTGGAACTGATTGAGGCACTGAAGACTCTGTGGCTTTGATTCATTGACTCAATCAAGCCTTTCCTTTTATCGTTGTTTTCTTCTTCATTTTTTTTTAAAGAAGGGAACTGTCCTCTTCCAGATGTAAAACACCCTTCTGCTTTCTGCTTTCCTGCACCCCTATAATAGAATTGGCAGCAGATGTGGTATAAGATACTTTACTTTTGGGGTCCCTCACCTGGAAAGCAGGAAAGATATACCTATCCAGAATCCTTGTGAGGACTGCATAAGATCCTGGATCCAAAGTGCTTGATATCAGCGCACACTGCATAAAATCCTTTTCCTCTTCCCTATGATCTTTGTGATACTCCTGTTGTCACCTAACTCCTCATGTGTTGTCCCCATGGATCGCACAATGTTCCCCTGAGACAGGCATTGATGATGATCTGCTAGCAGTGATGGAAACTGGGAGTCAGTCTGCCATCTTTCTGGCTTTGGGGTGGATGGGAGGAGGACGTGCTTTGTACCTGAACTCATCCATTAGTATACTCAAGCCTTCTGTTTCACAATAAGTGACAGATGAGAGCAAACAAGTGTCTGAGAAGATAACCACCACCAGGACAGGCAGGCCAGTGCAAGCCCTAGAGAAGTATGAGCATGTCCCAGGGCACAAAAAGGGCCACAGAAGAGGAAAAAGGTAGAATGCAGAGCGCTAGGCATGGGGTGAGTACGTGGGAAGCTAAGGAAGGAGGTGGGGGGCACAGAAGGGATAAGGATCTCAGCCACACGGGCAGAGGGAAAGGAAGAAAAGGTCACCCGAACATGAGGAAGCAACTGTTTGAGGTTCTGTAACCACGTGTGGGGACAGGAGAGTGAGAGAAACCATGTTGGGAGAAAGGCAGCTCCTCTCAACTGCTATGTTGAAACCACGATCATCTCCAGCCTGGAATTCCTGCAATAGCCTTTCCACTGGTCTCCCTGCTTACGACCGTGACCTCTTTAGCCGAGCCTCAGCACAGGAGCCAGAAGAAAGCCCATAAAGGCTTGAGTCAGCTTATGTCATTCCTTTGCTCAAACTCCACAGTGGTTGCCATCTGAGAGCAAAACCAAAGCCCTCACGAAGTTTTGCAATGATGTTTATTGTCTTCTAGGATCCACCCTCCATCCTTCACCACGCCTCCTACTTACCTCCTCATGGGGTACTTGGCTCCAGCCAAACCAGCCACCTTGCTCATCCACATGTACCAGACCCATGTCGCGGTCTGAGGGCTTGCACTGCCTCCCCCTCCACCTGAATGTTATTTTCCCAAAGATCTGCTTGGTTCACCCCATCGCTCCAGTCTCATGTCCAGCCCTGCTCAGATCTTGTATATTCAACAAGGCCTAACCTGCACGTCTTATTTCATGCTGCGAATTTGCACCCAGCCCCCGCGGCCTCCAGTTTTTTTCCCTGCTCTCGTTTGTGTAGACTTGTTTTCTTTTTTTTTTTTTTTATTTTACTTTTTTTTTTTTTTTGTTTTTGAGAGAGAGAGAGACTGAGCACAAGCAGGGGAGGGGGAAGGGGCAGAAAGAAAAGGGGAGAATCTTAAGCAGATTCCACACAGAGCACAGAGCCACTGTGAGGTCTGATATCACAACCCTGAGATCACGACCTGAGCCAAAATCAAGAGCCCTTGGCTTAGCCGACTGAGTCACCAGGTGCCCCTTGCTTACCCTTTATTATCTGTATATACCCACCAAAATTTCAGCCTCACAAAGGCAGCTATCACAGTCTGCTTGTTCAAGGTTATATTCTAAGGCCTGAGAATGGTGCCTGGCAAATAGCTGGTGCTCCAAAAAATATTTGTTGAAGGAGGGAAGGAAGGGATGGAGGGAGGGAGGAAGGAAGGATCGATGGAAGGAAGGAAGGAAAACGGACTCTAGAGCCAAATGAGCTCTAGATCGAATCCATCTCCATGCTTCTCCTCTTGGGCAAGTAGGTTAAGCTTTTGGAGGCTCAGTTCCCTCATTTGTAAAGTAGGAATTAGTTTATACCTCATAAGGTTGCTATGGGGATTAAGCAAGAGAACTTTACAGAAAATACCTGGCATAAAATTGGCTCTCAATAAACATTACTTTTCTGTAAGTATTTTCAGAGATAGCAGTATCTAAGATGAGAGGTTGCTTATCTTGATACTCTGGGCTGAAAGAATCCATAAGCGTTTATGAACACCAACTCTATGTCAGGCACTGCGTTAGCCAGTGAGTAAGAAGAGATAAGAAAGTACTGTGCCCTCAGGGAGCACAGAGTCCTTCCGAGAAGCAGATCCAACCGTTCTAAGTTCCACCAGAAACATTCCAAAGGTATTAAGGGAGGGGAAAAGCACAGAAATGAACTAAGCTTTTTAGTTTGAAATGACTTTAGAATTAAACTAAAAGCTAAATAATGCAGAGGGTTCCCGTGTACCCCTCCCCAGCTTCCCCCAATGGGAACATCTTAGATAATGAAAAAATTGACATTGGTCAGTTTCTATTACAGATCTTATTCAGATTTCACCAGTTTTTACTCATTTCCTGGATGTGTATGTATCTAGTACTACAAGGTACCATCACATGTATAAAGGTTAGCAGTTAAATAAAATCAAGAAAGGGGCGCCTGGGTGGCTCAGTTGGTCAAGCATCTGCCTTCCACTCAGGTCATGATCCCAGGACCCAGGGATGGAGCCTCACCTCTGGCTGCCTGCTCAGCGGGAAATCTGCTTCTCCTTCTGCCTGCCACTCTGCCTGCGTGTGCCCATTCACTCTCTTTCTTTCTCTCTCTGACAAATAAATAAATAAAATATTTGAAAAAAAAAATTTAAAGACAATCAGGAAGGATTCTACAAAGGTAATAAATATCTTGTTTATTTCTCATTACATTCTGAATGCCAGGATTTAACATTTCCGTTTAATAGATAATATAATGAAGCTCAGAAAAGCTATGTGACTTGCCTAAAATGACATAGTTGGTAAGTGGTTGTGCTGGTACATGCAGTTTTCTGACATTTGGCATGTGCTCATGTGAAAAACCATCCTGAAGGGCAGAGACTGGGGTCAATGACTGGGTGCCATCATATTAGAAGGGCTTTGTCTTCGGATTTCACCTGTCATGGACAAGTTTGCTCCTACAGAACTGCTGTTTTGTAAGTACCACATTGCTTTTTCCTTTGACTTTTGTTCCCATATCTGGGCTCTGGAATATCTTTTATAAAAGGCAGGGGGGAAACGTCCACGATATATCAGTATTTCCTGGGGAAAGGATTTCGCCCCCAAAATTGCCACTCTATACTTTCCAGCCAGTGTCACCTCTTTGCACTGTTGGCTGGAATCCTGAAGAGCAAAGAAAGCAAAAAGGTTTAAAATCAAGGGATTTGGAAAGAGACTTAAACAGCTTGGGAGGAATCCTGCAGAAAGAAAGTGACCGTTGTCCTGCCTTCTGAAGCTCCTTTTTGTTGCCAAGTCTGGCTGAAAGCAGCAGGGTCTGAACTTCTGCCAAGGGACAAAGGGCTTTTTTGGCTAAGAGAAGTAATTGTGATCACGATGGGCCAAAACAGGAGGGAAGTATTTTATGTGGTAACAGGACCTACCAAATGTCAGAATCGGTGCTTGCAGGATGTAATTTAATTCTGCAAGGATTTCTAAGCACCTGCTTTGTTCCAGGCATGCTTACAGAACAGAGACAACCCCATCCTTCAATGAAGGATGAAACTCCCAAACTCTCAAACAGAGTCATTCATTCTATTCATTCATTCATTCATTCATTCATTCATTTAATTTCTCACTTCTTTGACCATAGAATTTAGTCATTAAGAACACAGACTTGAAATGAGAGAAACAAGTTCATTCATTTATTTAAGAAATATGTTTGGTGTCCATCACTGCTCAAGGCACTAGGGAAACAAAAGTAGAAAAAAATATAGATCTCTATTCTCAAGGACATTGATTGGCTGGAGGGTGGAGAGACAATGAACAATAAGCATCAAAAATACATTATTCAGATGCTAGAAGGTAGAAAGTGCTATAGGAAAAAGAAAATACAGAACACTGTAAGGGGCCTGGGGAGCATGGGGGGTTTCTACTGCAGTGTGAAACAAGGTTGTCAAGGTGGACTTTCCTGAGAAGACAGCATGAGAAGAGATAGGAAACAATTAAGGTTTGAGGGTGTGGGTAGCCACATAGATATGGGATGGGGGAGGGGAATCTGTGCCTTTAGGGGAACAGCTAGAGATCAAGTCTTAATGTGGGGCCATGCCTGCTCTACCCAGAAAGTATAAAGAAGTGCACGAATTTAGGCACAGAGAGGGCAGGGAAAGGAAGAAGAGAATCAAGACTGGAGGTAGACTATACAGAGTCATGTGTACCTGGTAGGATTTCTGCCTTTGTTGAGTGAGGTGTGTGGCTGTAACAAGGTCCTAGCAGAGATATACCAGGGTCTATCTTATGTTTCAGTGAGATCATTCCAGCTGTCATACTGGGAACAAACCTTAAGAGTATAAGTTTAGAGGCAGGAGGGTCAGCAGGACAACATTTCAGTAATCATAGCAAGAGAAACAGCAGCTCAGGCTAAAGTGATGATTGTGGAAGGCATGAGAAGTAGCTGGAGTCTGGACCTATTTTGAAGGTGGAACCAAATTCCTGGTGGATTGACTGTGGTCCAAAAGGTCCAAAAGGAAAGGAAGAGTTGATGATGAGTATAAGGTTAGTGGCCTAATCCAGTAACAATGATTCAGAGGCTGATTAAAAGTATAGTATTGGTACAATGGAATATTACTCAGCCATAAAAATGAACAATTTCTTACCGTTTGTAACAATATGAATGGACCTAGAAGGAATAATGCTAAATGAAATAAGACAGTCCGAGAAAGACAAATACCGTATGATTTCACTCATATGTGGAACTTAGAAAACAAAACAAAGAAAGAAAAAAAAGACCAACAGAAAAACACTCTAAAATACAGAAAATAAGCTGATGGTCACCAAAGAAGAGGTGGTTGGAGGGGTAGATGGAATAGATGAAAGGGATTAAGAGCACACTTATCGTGATGAGAACTGAGTAATATACAGATTGTCAAATCATTATATTGTACACCCGGAACTAATACATCACTGTATTTTAAGGACACCTGAGTGAAAATAATAATAATAAATTAAATTTAAAAAATGCAAAAGAAATGAACAGGATAATGAAAAAAACCATTCATGAGGAGACCACGCCAAAGAAACTATAAATTGGATAAACTAATAATTGGGTTGAAAGCCTCGAAACTGTTTTTTTCTCATGCATGGGAAGTTAATGTAAAGCTAAAATTCAATTCTTGTTATGGCAAATACTTTCAATCTCAAAAGTTGGAGAGGTAGGATTTCTACATTTCTGTCTTCTCCCTAATGATTAATTAGGTTAAATGTGTCTTACTCTCTTAATATTATGGGAATGTCTGAAAATTTTCAGCTTCAATCACTTTTGCCTTTTCTAATAAAATTCTGTAAGAAATTTTTTACCTCTCCTTCCTCTACTTACTCCTTAGATTCCTGTGCACGATGGTCTATATGTCTATGTTCCCCTAGAATCACATGTTGAAGCCTTAACCCCCAACATGGTGGTATTTGGAGATGAAGCCTTTGGAAGGCAATTAGATCATGAAAGTGGAGCCCTCATGAATGAAATTAATAGCCTTACAAAAAGAGACACCAGAGAGCTTATCTACCACATGAAAACACAGTAAGAAGGCAACCACCTTCAATCCAAGAAGAGAGCACCCCAGAAACCAAATCAGCTGGTGCCTAATTAATGGGCTTCTGGTCCCCAGAACTGTGGGAAAACAAATGTCTGTTGTTGAAGCCATGCTGCTGTCTGTGCTACTTTGTTATGGCAGCCCAAGTGGACTAAGACACTCTGTCTCCAGTTCATTAACTTACCAATCAGTCTCTGACCTCTCCATTCAAAATAGTCCTTGTAAATCTACCTCTTAGAAGAAACACTGCTGATTTGGCTAATGCTCTCTCCTCAACACTAGTCCAAAAGCAAGAACTACCTGTTGGTCAACATTGAAAGTCTATCCTACACAGGCATCTTATTACTAAACGCATGAATAACCTTAACCATCCCCCATTTCCTCCTCCATCCTAACCTCCCTTCTTCACTTTCATTAATGCCACCATTATTCTCCCAATCACCTAGGTTAACACACCAAAGACTCTTATTTTCTCATTTCTGTGTCTTTGCTCTACAAATCCAATCAGTTGACAGCATATTATCCCACATATATCCTGTATATTATCCTATCCTATCCATGCATCTCATCTACTTCATTTCCACCAAAATTTTCTAGCTCAATCCTGGCGACCTTTTCCCTAGACTACTGCATTTAGTCTTCTCATTTACTCCCCTGGCTTCAGATATTTTTGCTTCAAGACCATCTCTCATAAGACATCCTGATAAATCATCTGCAAATGCAAATCTCATCATATTATTCCTCTACTCAAAAATTAATAGTAGTTATCCCCTGCTGGTAGAAAAAAGTCAAATACTTTTTTCTCATTCCAGTTCCTCCTCAAAATGTGGATTCTGTCTGCCTTTCTGTCTTTAATTCCATTTCTTCTCTTACACTCTATATGCAAGAGGGATTCACTATCCAGGGAACACTGTCCTCACTTGCTCTGGCTTCTCTTCTACCTGCAGTGCCTTCCCGAGCTTTGCTACATGTCCAAATCCATCAAGACTCAGGTGAAATCTTAACCTTCTCTCTCATGATGGCTCTTCTGGTCCCCATACCCTCTCCTTTAAATACCACCAAAATTTTAACTGGACCTTTAAAATGGTCTAATTTTTACTGTGCTCTACATTCTGTCTGCTTATGGTTCATCCTGGTAACTTCAGCATTTAACATATTTAAACATATTCTGTTTATTAGGATAATGCTAGCTGCTTTAACAATAAAGCCTCAAATTGTGGTGGCCTACACAATAAAAATTTCTTTCTTAGGTAGGAATCTAATGTGGGAGTTCCTGCTCAGTGGACAACTTTTCTCCATGTGGCGATTCAGGGGCCCCAATTCCTTCCCTCTGGTCTATTTCTTAAGATCTCCAAGTCCTCTGCTTTCAGGTAGAAGGAAAGGGGCGGGGTGTAAAAAAGCCACATTTCCTAATCATCTTTACCTGGACACACACCAGTTATATTCAAAGTCTATTACAAGAACAGAACTTGGCCTAAGGCCAATGGAGATATAGTCCTTGGCTGGGCCATTCTTCCCCAGAAATAGCTCTATACTGTAGAAGACAAAGTCAGAAATTTGGGATGGAGACAGAATCCTCTGCCATACTCTGGCACACAGGGAACACTTTACATCAAAAATGTACAGTTAGAACTGATAATATTTAAAATGTTCACCTTATATTGATTACTAATAAGGAGCTCTTTTGTGATAAATTTAAAGATGATAAATTTATTATCTCCAACATAAAGAGAATTTTTGCAATAGAAAGAGAACAATCATGCCTTTTGAGATTGGGAAACTTTGTTTCAGAGATACAAAATGATAATGATGATAATATTAATAATAACAACAGCAACACTTGAGCGTTGATTTTAACTAAGTACTTCCCATACAGGGTTATTCAAAGTTGTAAGTTATTAAGCAAGGTTTTGAATTCAGTCTGTTTGACTCTAAAGACCATGTTTCAGGGTACCTGGGTGACTCAGTTGGTTAAGCATCTGACTCTTGATTTGGCTCAGGTCATGATCTCAGGGTTGTGAGATTAAGACCCACATCCAACTCCACACTCAGTGCAGAGTCTGCTTTTCCTCCTTCTGCTCCTCCCCTAACCACCCATGATCTCATGTTTCCTTGTGCTCTATCTTTCTCTCTCTCTCTCTCACTTGCTCTCAAATAAATAAATAAATAAAATATTTAAAGATCATGTTCCATTCATTACTGGTTCAGCCTCTCCTTCATGTTCCAAAGCTAAAATGTACATAACAGTAGAAATTGACATTTATGAATGCTTCCTGTTTTGCCAGGCTCAATTATATACATTTAACGTGTATTGAGGGATTATAATATTTAATTTGTGTTAATATCTATTATAACATATTATGCCATTTTATAATTATATATTTATTTATAATTCCATTATATACTAATTATTATAAGCATATAATCAATATAATGTAATATATTATACATTATGCTAAGGTTAAATATTATAATGCCTCAATATATGTTAATATATATAATTGAGCTAGGCAAACAGGAAGCATCACAAATATCAGCTTCTATTATATGTTATAAAATATTATCATATAATGTGATATATACATAGATACCATAATACATACTGTAAATACACTATATAACATTACTACCATGTTCTTTATACAGATGAGGAAACTAAAGTACAATGCAGCTGAATGATATTCACGGTCTCAGAGTGAGCAATGGCTCCTGCAGGTGTGAACATGGGCACCTGGATGCCACAGCCAGAGCTCCAAGTATAAAGGTTAGCCACCTGTGCTAATTCTCTTGATTCACAGGCCTGTTTGCCTTCCCAGACATCAGATCATGAGGACACGGAAGATAGGAAGTGTGCTGTATTCATCACTATGCTCCAATACCTAACACTGCCTGGCACACTGCAATAAATATTTGCTGAATTGAAGTGACTAAGTTCAGGGCAAACTGCTACTAAGAGTAGGACTAGAGTTTAGAATTTGTGATGTTAGAGGAGGAGCAAAAATTTCTGCCAGGAAAAGATAATAGCGTGGCATTTCAAGAAGCACATTAAAGTTCAGGTGTTTCATGAACCTGTTTGTCTTTCTGGTGAACTTCTGCATTCTGGGCAGTGGATCAGGACTGGAGAACCTGCATAGTAAGGAGGACATCCTCACTCACGTAACCTGCCAAGAATACCCTTGTAACTCTCATCTTGCATGTCACGCTGCCAAACACTGCTCAAAAACTCAAAAGACAGAAATATGCATTTCTGTTTACATTGGAAGTTCAGGAAATAACGTCTGAGAGAGAGAGAGAGATTCCAGGTCTGTGCAAGCTCATCTTTTATGTTTGGAACATAAGTAAAAATAAGACATGTGGTTAAGGAAGGGCTTAGGATTTCCTAATCAGGTGATGTAGTAACATAAATGTAAAATAAATAAGATGTGTGAGGGACTCTAGCTATCACAGACCACAGTTATATACAGTATCCTGCTTAGTCCTTCCAAGTCACACCCAATCAAATCTTACCACTTTTCACCAAGAAAAAGGGAATGGGTTTTCAGTTAGTTGTTCACTTGTGGTGTTGCTGCTGTTCTGCTAATTTTTAATGAACCAATATTTAGACTTGCTGTGAAGAGAGTACATTGAGTTCATGCTTTGTTCCTGTTCCAAACCAATAGAAGTGACAAGAAAAAAAATACGTTTACATATTTTTGTATACACACACACAATCACACACACAAGCATGAAAAAAAGACATTGCCAGGAATAAATGGGGAAAGAAAAGTTTGCCTCTCTCGGATAAGGAATGGAACAAAGGCAAATGAGTGAAAGGGGCTGCACTCAGAAGCCTCCTGAGCTCTGAGAATGTAGCAGGGCTGATTCAGCTTCTGCCGCATGACTAAAATTAAAGTTAATCCACCATCCAAAATGGGGAGCAAGGACTAGGCTCATGACTCACAGCCAGTGGATGGTTACACAGGATTTTCCCATGGATGAAAAGGAGAGGGGGATACCTGCTGCTACCTCTACCTAGAGTTATATACTGTAGCAAGTTTCAGGCCTGAGAAAGCTCAGTGGATACAGGCACCACCATTCAAGCAGGAACAAAATCAAGAAACATGCTGACTTAGTGACTGGATCTACAACATTCCTATTATTGTTGTGTGTGAAACAAGATTCCTGAAATACTAAGGTAGGACACAGAGATCTATACACTGGCCTAGTAGCAAGGAGAAGGCAACTATCAAATCATTTGAGAGGGTGGGATTAGTGCAGATGAGAGAGACAGAGAAGTAAAAGTCTGTTTTAATTCTAAGTTGGACCCTAGTTTTCCTTCCTAGCCTAATCCTGATGGACTAGAAACAAGGAATTAGAAATACTTACTCCAGTTGGAGGTATCATGGAACAGACACTAGAAGGAATGGTTAAAAGTATGTACATGTATAAGAAGATGTGTCCTGTACCCCAAATGACATAACTAATGTTCCCATTCCACTCATCTCCAGAGCCACAAAAGATTGCAAGTATAACACTGGAGCCACTGAACCAGAAGACTTTGGACTCAGGGACACCAAGGATAGGTGAGGGAAGATGCAGAACTAAAAATGCTAAAATAAAAGCTCAGAACTCATTTTTCACTCAGTTCCCAGAAAGCCATCTGCCAGGTTTGTGCCCATAGACAAGAGACCAGAGGATACTGGAATGTCCATGGAAGACGATAAGCCCAAGTGAAAAGACCTACAGTTATTGGACAATTAGAGATTCTGCAAAGAAATAGCTATCTGCTCAATTGCCTAGCAGTGAAGCCCACCACTCAGCAACTCCTGACTCCACAATCTGGGTTTTCAATGAGATTTGAAAGGCCTTTTTTTTCCCCTCAATATAAATGGACAGCAAAGAATCACCAACTTCTTGAAAAATAGTACTAATATAAAAAGCAGACCAACATAATTATTAAAAAAAAAGAAAGTGATTAAATAAAGGAATCAGAATAAATCACCTTTAAAAAACATAAAAATATCCCAGAAAAGTAAAAGCTATTAAAACTATGAAACAGGAATGAGTGCTATTTAAAAAAAAGTTATAAGACAAACAAAAAAGAGCTCATCAAAATTAAAAATATAACTACAAATATTTTTAATTCAATATAATATTTGAAAGATACATTGAGGCAATCTCCCAGAACCATAGTTCAAAAAACTAAATGTAGGAAATATTTTTTTAAAAGAAGACCTGTTTAAAAGGGCCAACAGCTAAAATTAGGAAATCTAGAGGGGAAAGAAAAAGGAGAATAGAGAAACACAGAGAAAGAAATAACCAAAGAGATAATACAAGAACTTCCCAGGGGCACCTGGGTGCCTCAGTGGGTTAAGCCTCTGCCTTCAGCTCAGGTCATGATCCCATGGTCCTGGGATTAAGCCTCACATCAGGCTCTCTGCTTAGCAAGGAGCCTGCATCTCCCTCTCTGCCTGCCTCTCTGCCTACTTATGATCTCTGTCTTTCAAATAAATAAATAAAATCTTTTAAAATATATATTTATATTCTTTATTGACATGCTGTAGATTACAGTTAGATTCAACTATTAGACACAAAGACTGAAGAAATAACAACAAGCCTGACAATCTTTATTTTTCTCATATGGCCAGCCTCTGAGGTAATTAAATCCCCAGGCTTCTTCCAGCTGTTTCTCCATCATCAGAGAATGTCTCTGATCTGTAGGGTCCAAGATATATGTTGTAACTCTATCATGCCTAAATTCCATTAACAGGATGAAGAAAGGGGCAAAGAAGATGTTTTCTCTTATTTTTAAGATTTCCAACCAGTTGACAAAATACCACTGCTTCATCTTAAAGATCAAATCTTAGTACTAAGAGTATACTTACTGCAAGGGCAACTAGGCAACAAAATCTTCCTTATAAAAATCAAGATTCATCTGTTCTAGGAAGAAAGGGAGAATGGAGTATGGTAGGCAACCAGATAATGGCAAACACTCAGCTTACAATAACATTTCTAGTGGGATTTAGCAGTTATCTCTAATTAATGAAAAAGGAAACAGTATGGGACAATATTCAGGGAGTTGATCTGTTTCTGTAATGATTATTTCTTTTCTTTTTCTTTTTTTTTAATTTTTATTTCAGTTCCAGTTACTTAACACACAGTGTAATATTAGTTTTAGATGTAAAATACAGTGATCCAATCAATATTCCTATATATCACCTGGTGCTCATCCCAAGGTGATGGTTACTTCTTAAGAAGCATTATTTGATGCAAATGTGTCAGCTTATGTTAAGATTTGGCAAAACTGGGTAGTGGGCTTGTGGATATTGTCATATCATTCCTTTTTGCTTTCTCTAAATGTTTCACATAATTAAAAAAAAAAAACAAGTTAATTTTTAAAAGCTTAAATTGTTCACCACAATTCTATTTTTAAAAAGATCAATCTAAGCACACACATACACACAAGCAACTTTAAAAAAAAAATGAAAAGAAAAGATAAGGTAAGAAAAAATAAGAAAAGAACAGAACAATACTTAAAAGCCACAAGCTTCACTACAAATTGTTTCCTCCCTGGAACTCCAGCTATTTTAATTTTTATAATAAAAACTCAAATTCATCTAATTACTGACATTTGACTATGCCTAATAAATCCTCATCATTGCTGTTAACCAGCATTAGTTGAACACTTACCACATGGAGAGAACTATGTCGGGCTTTCTTCTAAACAAGACATTACAGAATATGTTCCAGGTGTTAGCTCACCTGTGCTGTATTGGCTTGTGAATTCTGGGGGATTCTCTAAATTTCTGATTCCCTGTCCAAACACCAGTGGACTCTCCTATTGATTCCAACAGTTGTTCTAGTGAAATGACACTCTTCTCGGAAGCATGGCAGGCTGTGAGCACATTCTTTCACTCCCCTCGGACAAAGACCTATTGAACAACTATAATTGAGCCCCCTGGCTCCAGAGATCTCTGCTTAGTTGAGAACTTCCACCAAGGAGCATTTTATGATACCCCACCAATCTAGATTAAATTAGATGCCCCTTCTCTTAACAGCTACAGTACTCTGCTTGCTTGTATCTTAGAACTCTTCCCTGTCTCACCTCCTTCTCTATATTCTGAATGCCTGTTTCCTTGTTTATCTGACCCAAAAGATCTCTCTAAGGGAAGGTGCACAGCTTTGGTCACTGTGGTATTCCCAACACATTGGCAGGGCATGATACAAAGGAGGTATTCAATAATTTTTTTTTTAATAAATGCCATTGTCCTAAACCCTGGTGTTGCTACTTGATCAGAACAGAGTAAAGGCATTTGCAGTTTGAAGAGTCCCTTTATTACTTCTCATTTACAAAACTATAAAGCATTGTAAAATGTACAAATGTCAGAAATTAATCCCTGAATGTTCATCTTATAGTAATTGCTCTTGGAAATTGCTTCAACTGAGATGTTAAAATTTAAAAAGGTTCAATGACTAGGACAACATCCCAACGACCAACAGAACAATCATAAGGAATCACCTTTGTCTAGGTTGGCATATAGAAAGATTTAGTGTGAATAATGGATTTTCAGAATGTCTACATCATCAAGAGAAATGACAAAGAAAAAGAAAATCTCTGTCCAAATGTTTAGGTGCCTCACTTATTTCCTGTTTTTCCTGTAAATTTGCATTAGACACAGCCGTTAACCTTTTCAGATCTCACTTCTTGTAGAAATACAGGAGTCTTCCCAAAGCTTTACAAAATCAGTGACTGAAGCTTCTTAGGATGCAACTGTTCCTTTTTTTTTTTTTTTAATTTGAGGCATAGAATTTTATTAAAATATAGTTTCAAAATACCACAAGTAACAGTGAACAATTCCCCTGTGGTAATATACAATATTTTGTTTGATCTGGGACTTAAACAAAAAAGAGAAAACCCTTAATAATATATGATCATTTTACATTATACCTAGAAATTTCTATTTCTTGACTATCTTAAATTCTGCTCTTTTAAAAAAGATAGCATCCAAATTTGTGAAAGATTAAAAATTAAAAGGTTATGTAATAAAATTTTATAAATTTAAAACACATGTACAAATATGCATGTATATATATATAATTATGAATGTCAAATTATTTTAATTAAATTCATCACATTTTATTTTTAAATTATTTTTGCCTTTGTGAAATTAAAATATTTACTTAGAATGATGTTCAGTACTTTCTCACCTCATGTAATACAAAAACTACAATCTGCCTAATATTTAAAATTATATTCAGTATACTCTTTGTAGTTCATGAATAAATATCTCTTGGTATAGCTGCCAGGATCATGCCAATAATGTCTTCTTTTTTGCTTGAAGTTTTTCTTTAAACTTTTAATTAGTTAACATATAGTGTAATACTGGTTTCAGGAGTGGAATTTAGTGATTAATCACTTATATATGATCACTTATATATAAGTGATTAATCGCTTATATATAATCACTTATATAGTGATTAATCACTTATATATAACACCCAGTACTCATCACAACAAGTCTTCTCCTTAATGTACATCACACATTTTTTTAAAGACTTTTTAAAATTTATTTATTTGACACAGAGAGAGAGAGATCACAAGTAGGCAGAGAGACAGACAGAGAGAGAGGGGAAAGCAGGCTCCCTGCTGAGCAGAGAGCCTGATGCGGGGCTCGATCTCAGGACTCTGAGACCATGACCAGAGCCGAAGGCAGAGGCTTAACCCACTGAGCCACCCAGGTGCCCCTGTACATCACACATTTAACCCATCCCCATCCTCCTTCCTCCATCCATGCTCAGTTTTTTCTCTATAGTTAAGAGTCTCTTAAATATACTAGATAGAATTACCCTATGACCCAGCAATCACACTACTGGGTATTTACCCAAAGATACAAATGTAGTGATCCAAAGGGACACATGCACCCAAATATTTATAGCAGCAATGTCCACAGTAACCAAACTATAGCAAGAACCCAGATGTCCATCAACAGATGAATGGATAAACAAGATGTGGTAACACACACAATGGAATACTACACAGCCATCAAAAAACCCAAGGGGCGCCTGGGTGGCTCAGTGGGTTAAAGCCTCTGCCTTCGGCTCAGGTCATGATCCCAGCATCCTGGGATCGAGTCCCGCATCATGCTCTCTGCTCTGCAGAAAGCCTGCTTCCTCCCCTCTCTGCCTGCCTCCCTGCCTGCTTGTGATCTCTCTCTCTGTCAAATAAATAAATAAAATCTTAAAAAAAAAAAAAAAACACAAAATCTTGCCATTTGCAATGACCTGGATGGAACTAGAAAGTATCATGCTAAGCAAAATAAGTCAATCAGAGAAAGACAATTATCATATGATCTCTCTGATATGAGGGATTTAAGAAACAAGACAGAGGATAATACAGAAAGGGAAGAAAAATGAAAAAAGACAAGACTAGAGAGGGAGACAAACCATAAGAGACTCTTAATTCCAAGAAACAAACTGAGGGCTGCTGAAGGGGAGGGGGGTGGGAAGGATGGGGTGGCTGGGTGATGGACATTGTAGAGGGTATGTGCTATGGTGAGTGCTATGAATTGTGTAACTGATGAGTCACAGACCTTTACCCCTGAAACAAATAATACATTATATGTTAATAAAAAAAAAATTTCTTTCAAGAAGTTCAAGGGCATCTGGGTGGCTCAGTGCATTAAACATCTGCCTTTGGCTTAGGTCATGATCACAGGGTCCTGGGATTGAGCCCCGTGTGAGGCTCCATGTTCAGTGGGAAGCACGCTTCTCCTTTCCTTCTACTACTTTCCCCTGCTCCTGGTTGCTCTTCTCTCTCAAATAAACAAATAAAATCTTAAAAAAAAAAAAAAGAGTCTCTTCCATGATTTGCCCCCCTTTCTTATATCATTTTTTTTTACTTTTTATTTTTTTAATTTCTTTTCAGCGTTCCAGAATTCATTGTTTATGCACCACACCCAGTGCTCCATAACATTTTCCAGCTCATGCTCCTCAAAACCACACTGTTAAAAAACCTGAGTTCCATCTACTTTTTAGAAGTAGGCAACGAACTGTACGCATGTAAGGAAACCATTACTCTACTTATCACCGGTATTAAGTTTAAGGACTTAAAAATCACAAGAATAGTATTGTTGATAATATTATTATTGTTAATTTTTTATTTTTTTTATATTTATTATTGTTATTTGTAGAGTGGGTTGTAGAGTATTTACACAAAATTTGTGTTCACTCAGAATCTCACAATGTGCCCATAGTTGGAAATAGGGTCTTTTGAAATGTAATTAGTTAAGGTTCTCAGATAAAATCACCCAGGATTTAGGGTTGAACCTAAATCCAATAACTGATATCTTTATAAAAAGAGACATGAATAGAGAGAGATTCAAAGAAGAGGCCACAAGAAAACATGGACACAGAGATTGGGGTTATATCTGCAATAGCCAGAGGCAAGCAGCCACTAGCTACCTAAAAAGGCTAAGAGCCTCTGGAGGAAGTGAGGCTCTGCTGACAACGTGATTTCAGACTTCTGACCTCCAGAGCGGTGAGAGAATAAATGTCTTGTTTAAGCCCCCCATTTGTGTCCACTATGACAGCTTAGAACACTAAAACACTACTGGTTTTGGAAACACCAAGCTGATACACACTATTGCAAAATATAATTAAAAATAATTTTATGACTGAGAAGAATATAAGGAAGCATGAATTCGTAGGAAGTATTGGGGAAACTGGGCTCTACGTTGGCCACATCCAGGACCCATGATCTGTGATGAGTACAGAACAAAAAAGTGCTAATTGGGACACTAATCAGTGTTGCTCTCAAGTGACCAGCAGAAGTGATTAAGTGCACATCATTTCAAATGCATTCCTTCAGAAAGAGTGTTTTTTTGTTTTGTTTTTAGCTGAAAGAGAAGTTGGAAATTGTAGAACCCCATAAATACAGTAACACTTGAAACTGTTAGCGCTTCTCAAGGGATCCTGTTTCAGACACTTCTCCAGGGTTGACTTGTTACCACTCTGTGAATAGACACCCTGCTGGCAACTGTTTTGCAGATGTCACACAATGGATTGGAAGCTCCATGAGTACAGGGAATGTTACCCATTTGTTTGCTGAACATTGCCCAGCACATACTAGACATCCAACAAATACTTGGTGAATTAAATGGAACTGAGACTTATTCAACAAAACACAGCTAGTAAGCAATGAAACCAGGAATCTAGGATTTGCACTCAGGTAATAGGGCTTTTGGAATCATACACTTAACCAGTATCCCATCCTGCCACTGACAATGCTGTCATTGGAGTCAAACGGAACATTTCAAAATCTTTAAACAAACAAAGACAGGGCACCTGGGTGGCTCAGTGGGTTAAGCTGCTGCCTTCGGCTCAGGTCATGATCTCAGGGTCCTGGGATCGAGTCCCGCATCGGGCTCCCTGCTCAGCAGGGAGCCTGATTGCCTCTATCTCTCTCTCTCTCTCTCTGCCTGCCTCTCCGTCTACTTGTGATCTCTCTCTGTCAAATAAATAAATAAAATATTTAAAAAAAAAAAAGAACAAAGACAAACCATTTCAGAAAATTTTCAAAAGAGAGAAAATAATCACCCAGTAATCTACCATTTAGTTGGTGAGCATTAACAGTGTGTTGCTATTTCCTCCTAAGGCTTTATTCTCTTTGTGTTATATATTATTTTTCTCAAAGTTATGTTCAAACTTAAATACATGTTCTGCTTTTTAAATTTGCAATTGTAGCAAACCATGCCCCTAATACCATTATAAACTCTTCATAGACAAAACACCATATATCCCACTAAAAGATTGTTATTTAATTTACTTCAAGTGTTTCCTATTGTTGGACATAGTTCATTTCCATTGTGCTTTTCACTACAAATAGTTCTTCAATAGATACCTTGGCTCATAAACTTTTAACAGTATTTAAGATTATTTCCTTAGGATATATTCCAAACAGAAAAAAGAAAAAAAATGGAAGGACTTCTAGTTCAAGTGCTATAAAAATTTTAAAGGATAAAAAACAAATCTTAAAGGACATTATGGCTATCTACTAACAAAATATTTTCCGAAAAGGACGTACCAGTTTATATACCCACCAGCAATGTATGAAAGTGAGAATGGAATGTAGTGGCTACTCTATACACTAAAATATATTCTAATTTCATAAGCAATAAATGATACTTCATTATTTTAGTTTGCATTTCTTAGAGGCTAGAATTATATATATGTATATATGTCTTATATATATGCTGTGACCCACCAATTCATATATTCTATATATACATGCAATTCTATGGCTTATGGCTTATATATATATGTTATGACCCACCAATTCACTCTAAAGAAATACTTAAGAGAAACACGTGTGTTTGTGTACCACAGGAGTTTTGATCATAATACCCAAACACTGGAAACAACACAAATGTTCACCACACAGAATGTATAAATCAATTCAGTGTATTCATAAAATGAAACACTAGAGAGAAATTTAATAAGAATGACTACTACATGCAATGATATGGATGCCTCTCACAGACATTATGTTGCATAAAAGGAGTCAGGCATGAAGAGAAAATATTCTATAATTCTATAATGGAATTTATTCTATAATTCTATGATTCTATAATATACACACATTTATATTGTGTTCAAGGACAGGCAAAACTACCAAATCTTAATGTAAGTCAGAATAGTGAGGGGGGAAGAGGGACTATGGGTATTGACTGGGACAAGACATGATGGAGGCTTCTGTGTGCTAAAAAGTTTCTAAATCTTGATCTGTATGTGGGTAGATGGGCGTATACAGGTATAGAAATTCATCGAGCTTAAAATTAGTTCAATTTATTATACAAAGGTTATACCTCTATGGGATGGAAAAAAGTAAAAATAAAAACAAATAGCAAAGCATGAATTTTGAAGGACCACATAAGTATATGAACCCTCTCGTGAAGGTCTTTTAAGGTAAATGGTTCATTGCTCCATTTTATGGGAGTGAGAATTGGTTTTTGGATGATATCATGCTTTGCTGTTCAGGGAGTTAGATAATGAACTCGCTGAACTATTTACACATATGTTTGAAGGTTATAGAAAACTGGAATGGTGCCCAAAAGACTTAAAAAGTAAAGGAAGTCATTTTAGCAATTACCATCTGGCAAATCTACCACTTCAATTATTATTTAAATTACTCTTTTAGGAACAAAAAATGATAAGCATAAAAAGAGAAGAAAAGCAATATAAAACTCTTCAGTAACTGGGAATAAAACAACACCAGGAGTCAGAAGAACTATATTCTAATCTGGAGATTTTTCAATAAATGATTTCAAAAACACCATGCTTCCCTGGTTTTCTTCTACCTTCCTCTTTTTTTCGTTCTCCTTTGGTGCCTCCCAGTCCTCCTCTCTTCTTTAAATATTGGTGTGCTCTGTCTTAGGTAATTGCATCTAATTCCATGCCTTTAAGTAACACCATCTATAAGCCAATGCCTCCCAAATTTACATCTCCAGCCATGGTATCTCATCTAAACTTTAAACTCCTATAACTGCCCACTTGATTAGGTGTCTAATAGGCATCTCAAACTTAAGGTCTTCATTTTCTATACACACACTGCTCCACAAAACTTCTCCAGCTTCTCCACCTTAGGACAGAGTAACCACACACAGTTCAATGATCAGAACCCAGACATAGAGAAGGATCATGACATGGGGAAAGTCCCTTCCCACATATGATTTTATTCCTAGCATTTATAATCACTTTCCATATCATATATTAGTATTTTTGTTATCTGTGTTTCTGAAAGAAGAATGAAAACTGCATGACAGCAGGATTTTGGTTAATTGTGGTATCACCAGTGCCTAAAATATTGGTTGGCATGTTGTAGGCATCTGGAATGTGTTGGTTCAAGGAATGAAAGATATACTGAACATCACATATTCTGATTGAAAAAATTTGTAATAATAACACAAAGGATGATATTTAGTAATACTATCATTTACTCAATGGTTTGCTGTAAGGTTTAAATGAGAGATTATTGAAATAATAATTTCCCTTTTTTAAAAATAATAAAATAGTTTGTTCTGCTGGTGTCTACTGGACAATGGCCTCATAACTCTGACACTGGCATTTGTAGTTTAGAGTCAGAAAGTTTATGTCCTGACTCTATCCCTGACTATTAACTGGTGACCCTTAGGGTTTATGTATAATCTCTCTGAATCTAGGTAGTGTCATCCATAAATTGAAGATAATTAAACCTGCCTCATAAGGTTATAATGTAAATTACTTTAAATGAGGCAATGTATATGAGCATTTCAACCAATACAAGGTCCTCAAAAAAAAAAAAGACGAAAAACATGGGTGTCTGCATTTATGTAAATTATACCATTGAGGATTATGCTTTCTTGAGGGACCAAGTATTATTCCTAAATAATATTTATTTTTTTTCTCCTCGTATAAATACACATTTACTATAGATATTATGAACCCTCCATCAAAATTTTTTTTATTTTTTATTTATTTATTTTTATTTTTATTTATCCATCAAAATATTTTTATTTTTTATTTATTTATTTTTATTTATTTATTTCTTATTTATTTATTTGAGAGACAGAGATCACAAGTAGGCAGAGAGGTAGGTAGAGAGAAGGGAGAAGCTAGCTCCCTGCTGAGCAGAGGGACCGATGTAGGGCTTAATCCCAGAACCCTGAGACCATGACCTGAGGTGAAGGCAGAGGCTTAACCCACTGAGCCACCCAGGCACACTTCAAAATATTTTTTTAAATGAAGTTTGCTTACAATTCTACCTCCTTAAAGAACATGGCTTACAAAAACTGTATTTCTTTCTTCTGAAGTCTCATTGATAGTCAATAGGGTTCATTTACATGTTGGTAATTATAATAATATTAATAAACTTTTTGTGATTATTTCCATGACTGAAATTCCCAAATGGAATAACTGTATAAAAAGGAATGTAACCCTCAAAAGGAGGGTTGCTGTAGGGGAGGCAGGTAGGGGGATGGGATATCTGGGTGATGGGCATTAAGGAGGGCTCCCCTCTATGTGAAAGATTTCTTTCTGGGGCAGTTTTGGATTACCAATATGTGCCATGCAGTGTGGCTCCTGGACCTGGAAATAGTATTCCCAAGGTAGCTGGCTTTCTCTGATATTGATTGCTTTCCCAGTTTGTACCCTTGTAAGAGAGCCTGCTTGGGCAGGGACAGGCAATTTGTCATGTGTGATGTGGCTTAGATATGTATGCCTGCGTGTGTGTGTGTTTGTTATGTGTGTGTGTGTGTGTGTGTGTGTGTGTGTGTGAATTATAAATGCATCTCCCATGCCCTAAGGATAGCAATACAGTTATATTCTAATAGTCACTGATAATAAGAATAATAGGAACAATAGCATCAAACCACTTTATTGCAAAGTCAAAGTCCAAGTATGGTAAAACTCCACTCAAAGTACTGGTTACGAATATCAAACCAGATTAAAAACAGATTAAGTCTGAAAACCTGTTGAATTTATAGTCATAGCTCCAAATACAGATGACACAGATTTTGACAATGCCATAGCAATAATTTAACAAATACATAGTAATAATTTAACAAATACAAATGAAGGGAAGATGTGTGTGTGTTGGCAAGTGTAAGAGTTCTAATATCTTCATATCGGAGAGTCCATGAAGGTAAAGTTGAAGCATAGTTTTAAAACAATGACTTCAGCTTTTTAGTAAGTAGACAGAAACAATTTCCTTGCTATATTTCACTGAATCTAAAATATTTTTTCATGTTTTAACATTTCTGAAAATGAAGTGTGCCTTATAACAGATGACATGTCAAAATTTAATTGGCAATGGTTTTTGTCTGTTGCTTAGTGATACACAATAGCAATGATGGCATTGCACACATACTTAACACAATACAGTGGCACAGACCTGAAAGGCAGCCCATGAACAAGGCTGGGGGACTCTGGGTGATTGGCAAGGAGAGAAGGATGTTTGGGTAATTGGGGCAGAAAATGGCAAAGGTGAGTGAGTAGGAAGATTCAGAGTCACAAATGAAGAATATTTTAGTTGAAGCACCGTGCGAAGGTCACTTGTCCACAATCATCATCCTCAAATATTTGAAGGGTTGCCATGTGGAAAGAGAGAACACACCCATTTTGTGCAGCTCCTGAGGGCAGAATCAAGACCCATAAGTAGAATAAATGTTGCTGTTTGAGGCTCAGAAAAGTAAGCACTTTCAAATTTTTGTTTTGTAAATAAACAAATCAGATGAACTGCCACATGAGAAAATGAGGTTTTTTGGGGGGAGTCAGGAAAAGGCATGCTGCTTTATTACAAGTCATCTCTGCCTTGAATTTGAGATTTGATGTAGCAACTTTTTCCCAGTTCTAAGATTTTAAAATTCTGAAACTTCATGTCCATTTTAGCCTCTACTAAGGAATTATTTTATGTAAATAATCAAAAAGAATAATGAAGATAGGTGTAGAAAGATGTGAATTGCAGAGTAAGAAAAATTCAACCAATATATCCATTCCCTGGGATATGGTTAAATAAATACAGCGTGATGAAATGTATAGCTGATTAAAACAACACTACAAAAATCAAGAACCAGAGCAAGGAAAACAACATGGGATAAAATCTTAAAAGGGTGAATAAATCACAATACATCTTTGCTGATTGTATATAAAAATAGGTCTATGGGGACGCCTGGGTGGCTCAGTTGGTTAACCAGCTACCTTCGGCTCAGGTCATGATCCCGGCGTCCTGGGATCGAGTCCCACATGGGGCTCCTTGCTCCGCAGGGAGCCTGCTTCTCCCTCTGACTCTGCCTTCCACTCTGTCTGCCTGTGCTCGCTCTCGCTTGCTCTCTCTCTGACAAATAAATAAATAAAATCTTAAAAAAAAAATAGGTCTATGTATGGACTAAGATTAGACAGGAACAGATCAATGAAAACAAGTGGCTATATGAGGGGCAGAATTCCAGGTTAGTCTTTTTCTTTTTTAATTTTCCATTTCCATTATTATTGTGGCTCGCTGTTTCAGCAATCAGTGTAAACTCCTGCTCCTGCTTTAACGGACACAAACTGGGGCTTTTCCAGTATGAAAACCATGCCTATGAGCCCCTGGTGCTCCTTCCCGAAACACCTATAAACACTTAATATACTTATAAACTTATAAACACTTATAACACTTAATATCTATAAAAGGTATCTTGAAATTATTTTGACCTAATTAGACAATAAACTGAGTTGCTATTTCTTTTAGGCTAGGGACCAATAAGGAAATGATTGAGAAAGAAAGGGCAACATGAACCAAGAGATTTGGGGGAACCTCTCACATAGTCCCTACAGACAAAAAGCTCATCATCTAGTGGCAAAACCCAGACCGTAAATAATTTAAAAAAAAAAAAAACTTGCATAACAAATCATACAATGCAAATGAGCACAAAATAGGGGAGGGGAATTCAGGGGCAAAGAGATGGAAAGCCAAGTCATTTAGATCATACGGGAGGCATGAAGAAAAACTGCATGGGAAGAACTGCTAAGGTTGGTTGCTTTATTTAATCTAAATAGTAAATGCCCTTTTTTAATCAAATAAACTGGTTTACACTGAAAAATGATAATTTATTGCCCCATTCACCATCATATCCCCAGTCCTACTCCTTGGAGCCAATCTCTTTCAACCACTTTATCTACTTCTCCTGGTAATCATTTCCCTATCTCTAAGTAAGAGGCTTAAACTGCTATATCTTGTTTTATAAATTTAAGACCATTTATATTGAATTCCTGTTATGGAAGTTAAGCATTTACCTTTTTTACACCATCCTTAACTTCTTAATTATATATCAAACATATTTAATTATATATCAAATACTGTGATTTCATACCCTTTCTTATTGAACTTAAAGCTTTTCCTGGAGTTAACTTTTTCAAATTAATAGTACTTATCACCGTTTTTTCATTAAGTTTTTATCTTAATTCCAGTATAGTTAATATATAGTGTGATAGTTTCAGGTACAGTATAGTGATTTAACAGTTCCACATATCACCTGAAGCTCATTACAAGTGCACTTCTTAATCCCTATCCCCCCTTTTACCCATCCGCCCACTCACCTCCCTCCGGTGAGCGACCATCAGTTTGTTCTCTGTAGTGGAATGTCTGTTTCTTGGTTTGTATCTCTCTCTCTCTTTTTTTTTCTTTGCTCATTTGTTTTGCTTCTTGAATTCCATATGTGAATGAAATCATATGGTATTTGTCTTTGATTTATTTTGCTTGGCATTATACTCTCAAGCTCCATCTATGTCATTACAAATGGCAATATTTCACTCTTTTCTTGTGGCTGAGTATATAGATAGATAGATAGTTAGAGATATAGATGTAGATATATAGACACACATATGTGTGTGTTTATCCATTTATCTATTTGCGGATATTTGGGGTATTTCCATAATTTGGCTGTTAAAAATACTGATACTGTAAACATAGGTGTGCATGTACCCCCTTTGAGTTAGTGTTTCTGTATTTTGGGGGTAAATATCCAGTAGTGTGATTGTTGGCTCATAGGGTAGATCTATTTATGACGTCCTGAGGAAACTCCATATGGTTTTCTATAAAGGCTGCAGCAGTTTGCATTCCCAACAACGGTGCATAAAATTTCCATTTTCTCCACATCCTCATCACCCTTGTTGTTCCTTGTGTTTTTTATTTTAGCCGTTTTTCCCCAACTACCCCAATAGAGCTTTTACAATTTTTACAAATGTTCAACAACAGTTGCAAATACTTCATCCATTTCTGCTGCTTGCTCTCTCTTCTTCCATTCGTCCATCTGGAATCCTCTTTCCCAGGGACCCTCAGTCCTCTGTTCCTGCTGGACCCATTGATCTCCAGGCCTACTATTCAGCTTTCATTCTTTGCCTTCTTTTTTCCACTCCTCTACCCCAAGCATTAAACACCTTGTTTTTTTAAAGTCCACACCTTTCTTTTTCTTGACTCCTCTTTTTATAAAGCACATCCTTTATTAGCTTCCTAAGAGAAGATGTACTGTGGGTACAAGGTTTGAGACATTCATGTCAGAAAATATCTGTATACTCCCTTACACCCTCAATCAATAATTTGGTTGAATACAGAACACTAGGTTGAATATAATTATCACCCTGAATTTTTAAAATATTGCTCTTCTGTTCTAGCATCCAGCCCTGCTAGGGTTAAGTTTGAAGCCATTTTGAATTCCAAATCTTGCTTCAGTCTATCTCTGTCTCTTTCTCTTTTTTGTCTCTCTCTACCTCTCTTTCTCTTTCATATTCATTCCAAATGTTCTAAAATTTCAAAATAATGTTCCTGGCTGGAGGAAAGTCTTTTTGCCTATAAGAAGCAGTCAAGGAGCCTATCAATGTGGAAGCTCTCACACTTCAGTTACAGAAGACATTCTTACATTATTTCTTTGATAGTTTCATTATTTTATTTTTATCTCTCATCTTCTTCTAAATATCCTACTGTATCCATATGGGAATCCCTGTATTAAGCTTTTAATTTTCCTATATTTTCCTCTTTCTTGTCCATCATTTTTCCTTTTTTGGGCAAGAAGGCATTTTTCCATGTTTTATGGACATTTTAATTTTGGAGAGGGGGAGTATGAAATTAAAATATCATCTTTTCTCCCCCCAAGAGTTCTTTATTTTTCTGATATTTTCTTTTCCCAAGCATCCTATTGAAATTCTTTCAATGCAACAAATTTTCTTACCTTTCTGAAAATATTAGTTGCAGATTTTTTGAAGTCTTTGTCTGCTGCCATCTCAACTTTGCTGAGTTCTTTTTTCATTTTTGTTCTATTGGATTATTCATTTCTTTGGTTAGTTGGTTTTTTGTATGTTTTCCTCACTTCCTATAGAAGGCCTTCCTCAAATGCTTAGTTATCCTGGGTTGTCCATTAGTTTTTTAAGTGTAAAGTACCAAATGTTTTATCTGAAATGTGTCTGAATTTTATCTGAAATCTGTCCATGTGTCTGTCTCTGGAAATTTTTTCTCTGGAACTACTTCTCTTCTCTACAAAATGATCTTCTAGGGCGCCTGGGTGGCTCAGTGGGTTAAGCCGCTGCCTTCGGCTCAGGTCATGATCTCAGGGTCCTGGGATGGAGTCCCACATTGGGCTCTCTGCTCAACAGGGAGTCTGCTTCCTCCTCTCTCTCTCTGCCTACTTGTGATTTCTCTCTGTCAAATAAATTAATTAAATCTTTAAAAAAAATGATCTTCTAATCTGCTGTTAGAGAGGTTCAGGAAAAGGATATATGCTTGGATGCTAGTCTTCCAAAGCAATAGGGGAAGGGTGCTGAGGATCTCATAGTTTGTTATATAGATCATACTTAATCCTCTATTGTAGCCTATTCCAAACCACCTTATTCTTCTCTGATCCTGGTGACCCTGAGACCAGAGTCTCACTAGTTTAATTCTCCAAAGGCTAGAAAGAATCTACCTTCTGGCTATAAAGAATAATGGAGGGACCTAGCCATCTGCCAGTCACCCAGTTTTCACCTGTGCCTCACAAACTTCCAGTGCTACTGGTGCTCTTCCTGTAGAGCCTCTTAGATCCTCCATAGCAAGTCACCTGCCAGTATGTAAGTGGGAACTTTGTTTACTCTTCTAAGTTGTTTGCCCTGCCAGTATCTCTTTGCTATCTTCAGAAAAGTCATTGAACCATTCTATTCATTATTGTCTCTCCTGTTGTTTTTGGGGGTATCTACACTTCTGCCATTATTTCATGGGCCAAGGGAAGAAGAAATTAGCCTGTGGGGACAATGTGCTATGGTTTACTGGAAGCCTAATGTCAATTTCAAAGGAACACTTGAATTATGCAAGTGGAGGGAGTAGAAGGAGCAGTCCAGGTATATTTCTAAATGATGGTCTTCTAGAAGATATATGAAATAATCTACCTATGGATAAGGTCTTCAGACTGTTCCAGAAAAGACAATGAAGTAGCATAGCACTCAATGTTCAAGCTCAAGATCTGGAAGTATATACACTTCATCCAATATACACTTCGTCCCAGGTCTCTTAATTGGGAAAATTTAACTTCTCTGGACCTCCACTTCTTCATCTGTCAAAATACAGAGAACAATTGGACCTATCTCATAACTTTATTAAGCCAATTAAAGGAAATGATGCTTTGTGAAGAGTTTAGCACAATAGTAAGCACCAAAAAAACATCAACTATTATCAGCAGCAGTGGCATCTAACTACACAAATACACTTTAATGGAGAAAATTTGGCTTAAGAGACTGGTAAAAATAATTTAGATAAGCAGAAAATAAAATTGTATGAAAAGTCAGTGATGGAGTTATGAAAACCTTACATTGGATTCTGTTTCCCTACAGAAACTAGAGTTACTTGAAGGATCAAACTAAACATGAGTATTTGTGCATGGTGTTATGTAGAAACCTCTCACATAAGATACTTATTAAGTGGTAGTTATTTTGTTGTCATTATTGTTAAATGCGGTAAGAATGAGATAAATAAGACACCTTGACAGTTTAGAAATGGGAAGTGGGATTATGTTGAAAAGCAGATTGACTGTCAGCCTTAAAAATCTGGCCTTGAGGTGATATCTCATTGTGGTTTTGATTTGTATTTCCCTGATGCCGAGTGATATGGAGCACTTTTTCATGTGTCTGTTCGCCATCTGCTGTGAAGTGTGTAAACCTGGTGATTCACAGACCTGTACTCCTGGGGATAAAAATATATGTTTATAAAAAATAAAAAATTAAAATAAATAAATAAATAAATAAATAAAAGGTGTGGGACTCTCTGACTCTGAAAAAAAAAAAAAAAAAATCTGGCCTTGAGATCCTCTGATATGCCAGTCAATCCCTGGTAATAATGAGAAGCCCCACTGTGTTCCCCTCTAGGTTCTTGTATTTGCCTTAATACCTCTCATTACCTCTAATTGCTTCTCATCCCTTTTCCTCAAGAGACTATAGCTGTGAGTGGGAGGCATCCAGTGGGTCTAATTCTCCTCTACTTCCCAGTACCTAGTAAGTTTCTAGTTTCACAATAAGTCACAATAGGTTTTGATAATAAGTTTGATATAAGTTTGATATAAGTTTCACAATAGGTTTTGATAATACATGACAACTGGTTAAATTTTCTACATACACAATTTTTAAAGATTTATTTATTTATTTGAGAGAGAGAGAGAGAGAGAAAGGCAGGGGAGGAAGAGGGAGAGAGTGTCCCAGGGAGACTCTTGCACTGAGCACTGAGCCTACAGCCCTGAGATCATGACCTGAACCAAAACCAAGAGTCAGTCACTTAGCCAATTATACCAACCAGGTACCCCTCTACATAAACATTTTTAAGAACAGTGTGGGGTGATAAGATGGATTGAAAATAGCTGGTTTACCATGACTTTCATTTAATGCTCCTGCCCCAAAACATGCTATATCCAGACTTATTTTTAACAAAGGTTTTATGCATAAACTAGGCACATTGAGTGGCACCTAAGTCAGCAACCTAATTTGACTCTGCTCTTTTCACAAATCACCAAGGCTGGCAAATCCCACATGAGCTTACCTGGCAGCACTGATCTCCCACAGGACGAAAGAAGTAATAGCAAAGCATTTAGGAAAAAGCTTACAGTGTTGACTGGATTCCTTTTTACCTCATGCATTTAGCATGCTTTTCTTATTAGCTAGACATTTTGTCACAGATTATTAAAATGAAACAATGCTTGTTAAAACAAATGGGGCAAAGATGCTCTCTGTAATGTCTTGAATTTTAGTCTTTATAGATACCAAATTGTAGGACTCAACAATGTTTCCTAACACCAAAGGGAATGAAAGACTCTTTCTGCAGAGTATCTGGGGTT
This sequence comes from Mustela putorius furo, assembly GCF_011764305.1. Classification (NCBI taxonomy): domain Eukaryota; kingdom Metazoa; phylum Chordata; class Mammalia; order Carnivora; family Mustelidae; genus Mustela; species Mustela putorius. The sequence continues at coordinate 21,367,658 of NW_025421273.1, forward strand.
GAGAAGCATCCTATGATGAAACCTCATGCTTTGAAGGTGCATTTATAGTTCTCAAAGTGTTTTCATGTATTTATATCATTTGGTTCTAGCCAACTCTGTCCAGTGAGAATAAAATTCCATTTTTGCAGTGGAAAAACAAGGACTCAGTAAGGTTTAGGTGACTCAAGTCAAGGTCAGGCAAGGTATTGAGAGCACACAGCATGGTAGGAAAGTAGCTGAATGAGCAGTAGTTTGGGGCAGGAGACCTGGGTTCTCCTCCTGGCTCCTGGATGTGAGTCTAATAAGCTATGCAACCTTGGGCAAACTACTTCATCCCTCTGAGTCTCAGCTTTCTTATTTGAAGAATGAGAAGTTAACCTAAGAACCCTCCCAAATTTAATATTCTGAAATTATAGATTCCAACATGGACTTTTTGAGCTCTTTCCACAGTATAGGACAAGGTAGCTTATCCTCTGGGATTAAACCTCTTTTATTACTAAAGAACCCAATGTATCTCTGTTCCTCAATTTCCAGTTGCTTACCTTGAAGGACAATGAACTATTTACAGAGGAACTGAATACCTGCTATTTGTCAGGCACTGTACCATACAGTAATGATTCAAAGCTGAGGTGATCTCATGCTTACCCTCAGAGACTTCCTAACCATTGGAGGCAAATAAGTGGCTAAAAAGCTATGTCATGGCTTCAATAATGGAGAGGGAATGGGTGAAGTGCTAGGAAGGTATTTTAAAAAGCAAGCTCCAGTCTGTCTTCCTTAAGCAGTAATGTTTAGATTGACTCTTGTTAACCTACAGGAGAAAGACATTGCAACAATGAATAAATAGTAAATGCACAGTCAAGAAGGCATGATGCATCCAGAGGACAAGTCAGTCCTTCCGGATTTGGGACAAACCTGGTGAAAAGAAAAGAGATATAGCAAAAGATTCCAAGAGGTTAGAATGAGAAAGTGGGATGAGATCCCACTGTGAATAACTCCTTTTGGGGCCATTTTAGTCTTGTTTTATTTATTCATGTTCTGTCTTTTTCCCAAAAGGATTTGAGGTGGTTTAAGTGAGAACAGAAACAAACAGGATCTATATGAACTCCTCAAACTCAACACACACAAAACAGGCAAACATTATCAAAAAAATGGGCAGAAGATATGAACAGACACTTTTTCAATAAAGACACACAAATGGCTATCAGACACATGAAAAAATGTTCATCATCACTAGCCATCAGGGAGATTCAAATTAAAACCACATTGAGATAGCACCTTACACCAGTTAGAATGGCCAAAATTAACAAAACAGGAAACAACATGTGTTGGAGAGGATGTGGAGAAAGGGGAACCCTCTTACACTGTTGGTGGGAATGCAAGTTGGTGCAGCCTCTTTGGAGAACAGTGTGGAGATTCCTCAAGAAATTAAAAATAGAACTTCCCTATGACCCTGCCATTGCACTCCTGGGTATTTACCCCAAAGATACAGATGTCGTGAAAAGAAGGGCCATCTGTACCCCAATGTTTATAGCAGCAATGGCCACGGTCGCCAAACTATGGAAAGAACCAAGATGCCCTTCAACGGATGAATGGATAAGGAAGATGTGGTCCATATACACTATGGAGTAGTAGTGTAGTAGACTCCATCAGAAAGGATGAATACCCAACTTTTGTAGCAACATGGACGGGACTGGAAGAGATTATGCTGAGTGAAATAAGTCAAGCAGAGAGAGTCAATTATCATATGGTTTCACTTATTTGTGGAGCATAACAAATATCATGGAGGACAAGGGATGTTAGAGAGAAGGGAGTTGAGATAAATTGGAAGAGGAGGTGAATCATGAGAGACTATGGACTCTGAAAAACAATCTGAGGGGTTTGAAGTGGCAGGGGGGTGGGAGGTTGGGGTACCAGGTGGTGGGTATTATAGAGGGCATGGATTGCATGGAGCACTGGATGTGGTGAAAAAATGATGAATACTATTTTTCTGAAAATAAATAAATCAATTTAATTTAAAAAAAAGAAACAAACAAACAAACAAATGACACAACAATAATTCAGAATGGCTTAAACAATAGGGAACTATATCTGGTTCAGAAAAGGGGCAGTGAAAAATAACAAGAAGGCAAACCTTTTAGTTTATACATTTTGATACACACACACACAAACATACAAATCTATAATTTTTGAAATAATATTAGCCTTTTCTAGCATTTTTTTTAAATCCCAGTATGTTGAATAGACTCTGTGGTAGACCTCTATTTTTATTTTTATTTTTATTATTAATTTTCCTGAGCAGCAAAGAAAAAGCCTAGTGAGACTTCAGGATTTATTAACTGAGAGACACTAGCTCAGCTTCGTGCAGTTTGGGGATCATGCTTTCCTTAGTGTTTTTACTTCCCTTCAACTCAAGTAGTTTCCTATGTGGAGAGAGAAAATGTCTGGCGCAAGAAACTACCCCTCTTGCCTCTCTGGCCTGAAGTAGGTCACATACCCATTCATGAATCAGCCCTCAAGTCCAAGGACCTGCCAGCTGCTGACTGTCTTAGGGCCTGCATTCCTGACCCACTGTGCAAGGTTGGAGGGATTATCTCCAGACTGCTTGTATCCACCTCTGGAGCTGAGGATGGAGCCAGCCTCCCTGAAACCACAGGCTGTGATGGGAAAGGATGCATCAGTGAATGTACACTGAGATAGTTTATAATGATGAAAAAAAGGGTGGATATAAGATATATAAACAGCAATGTCCAAATGTCTGCTGCACTTAGAATGCATTAAAAAATCATACAGATACCATGATGTCACACAATCTTGTTATTACAATATTATCTTATAGTATATATAATCATATATACTATATAATAATACAAAATGTCAATATGTTATAAATTAAAAATTAAGGTGAAGAGATAATAAAGGTAAAATAGTAAGATGAAAACAACAACAGTGTTACTAGACAGGTTCCAAACAGCACAAGTCCCCAAATAAATATTGAAGATGAAATGGTAATTTAGTTTAGAATTTCCTAGCAGCCAAAGCAAAGAAGGAATTTCGATCAATTAAAAAGAATCATAGTATACTTTGGAAAGGCAAAGCTATTTCTGGCCCAGAGTCCTCAGAGAAAATATTTTTCCTGTGGTTTTTCATTAAAGGACCACTAAATGATATTATGGAACTATCAGTAACATCCTTTTAGTATATATAACAGTGCATTTTTTTAATATAATTTTTTATTTTTTATAAACATATATTTTTATCCCCAGGGGTACAGGTCTGTGAATCACCAGGTTTACAGATTTGGGAGAAGGGGGTGGGATTATAACAGTGCATTTTAAAACATCTATCAACACCAACTCAAATCTAATGTAAGCTGCCTTGAGATTTTTAACCCAAACCAAAGCAAAGCCAAACCCTTGAGAGCCTGGGATTAATCCAACCATGAAATTTACCCTGATCAAAGCCATGTTTCTCAAACTAGGATAAAATGAGTACCCTGGGAGATACAACAGGACATAAAAACGGTGTATCTTCGTGATGATAGGTTGGAAGCAATTTAGGTCTGGCTTTTTTCTTGGTAGCGCAGGATTTAAAACATTGATTATGTATTTTACAGTCACCATGGATCTATACATAATAGAATATAAATGCATCCATGCTTTGAAAGAGGGATCAGGAAACCTCAGTGAAAGGAATATCCCACTTGTGTGGACAGCCGTAGGTTTAGGAGGGATGCTATCATGCTCTTCTCCCACTGTGGTTTGTTGAGGGGGAGGCTTGAAAACACTTTCCCCTGCATTCCCTCCTCTGGCCAATTCCTAATCACAGCTTCTGGTAGTCCTCCCATTACATCACTCTTCACATTTTATTGCAGGGACTTCATTAATATCCATCTTCCCTGATAAAGAGTAAGGAACTGGCTGCCTTGACACTTTGATTCCTGGCACAGTGTCTGGTCTGGTGTGAAGGATCAATGAATTAATATGTTAATGAGCTAAAGATACCCAGTTGTTCTGGGTCAAATTGTTTCCTCCACGAATTCATAAAAACTCCAAAACCCCAGTGCTTCTGAATATGACTTTATTTGGAGATGGTCTTTACAGAGTTAATCAAGCTAAAATTAGGTCATTAGGATGGGCCCTAATCCAGTATTACTGGTGACCTTATAAAAACGGGGAATTTGGACAGAGACATGCGCAGAGGGAAGATGCTGTGAAGACAGAGCCAAGGAGAAAGCCCTGGAACCGTTTCTTCCCTCATGGGCCCACAGAAGGAACCAACACTGCTGACACATAGCTCTCGGACTTCCAGCCTCCAGAACTTCAAGACAATGACTTTCAGTTGTTAAAGCCACTCCCTCTACAGTTTTTCGTTATGGCAGCCCTAGCAAACTCACACATTGATTTTCAGATACTTCAGATGGCTGTCTCCTCCATGAATACATTTCTTCCAAAAGGACATTTGAGGAAATCAAGTCCTTTGCAAGGACAGTGAGGATGACATTGCCTTCCTCTGAAGCCATAGTTGTAGTGACAAGGCAAAGCCTGCTTTGGAAGATGGAGGTGTGCTCCAGAACAAGCCCTGTATCTGACAGATTCACATGGCCACCTTGTTTATATTTGAGTCCTAATGTTAACTAGCTCTGTATCTTGGGGCCAGATGATCAACGTCTGTTTCTTCATCGTAAGGAAGAAATTATATAATATACCTAAATCAAAACCAAGGTACTGCCCATAGAAACTCCTCAGATGGTACCCCATAGGTAATAGGACTTCAAAATTCTAAGTCCCCTTCCTTGCTGTCTCACTGCCTCTATAAATGAAATTACGTATTTCCCCACAGAAGGAGGAAGAGGGCTTCTAAATCCTTTACAATTTTAAGACATCTTACTCTTTTCATATTATAATCTGACTACCTCCTACATTAGGCAGAAAATCAAGGAGACGGTTTGAGTAAAAAGATGACAAATAAGTGTCATTTTATTTTGGAAAGAACTAAATTATTATGAACTAAACATCCAAACTAGTATCTTAAAATTTTTCATTAAAAACAATCCCGGTCCATTGAGTTTCCTTATAAACTTTGGCTGAGGTTTACACATAAAACAAATGTTTTTAATTTCATTACACACTACCAAACCAACCAAATCATTGTATATGTAAACTCAACCTCCATATCTTGCAAATGTGCTTTTTTCCTAGTGCCTTACTCTGTGTGATTTTTGTTGTTTAATTATTTTCTTCTCAGTAGCTGAGTGTTCCTTAAACTGAGCAGAGACGGAAAAGAATAACATTCTCAATCATGGGTTTGAGGCTGTTTGATTCCAGTGATTACCTCCTAAAGATTAAAGCCAAATGTAAACTAACATCCTTTTCCAGAACTAGTAATAAAGAGATGATTTTGGTACAAATTAATTTGCCATGGAAGAAAAGAGAAAATTCAGTACTATTATTACTCCAAGCCCTAAACTTCTTTGCAAGAATACCAAAGCCCCAGGTTAGCATTATGTTTCACTTACTATCACCTTATATACAATTATTAAACAGATCCAATCACGATGTAAACATTAAAGAGTTCTACTAATACATACTTAGCATCATCTAGGGTGCATTCGGTTATCTGCCGCACATTTGAAATTCAGGTGTAAATCATTAAATGTTCAACAAATTTAAAATAAGAGAAGGCAAGTCAGGGTCCCTCAAGGCAGGGGCATTTAGGGCAGGGAGAACAGCTACTTGGCATCCTTTCAACAAACTAGGGAGCCAGGAAAACCACAAAAATTGGTTATAAGCCTATAAGAACCTGTCATCTGTTTTTTGTAGAGGCACAGAGGGTTAAATGTACCAGAGGCTCAGGACATTACTCCAATACAACCCAATGGGAAAAAAATAGGGCAGCTGCAGACTTTCCTTGAAGGGCCAGTGTCAGGAACCACATACTCTGAAGGGCCCCTGATTAGACAGGTCTCTTGAGAACAGTAGTTTACTCTCTCAAAGCTGTTCTTTATCTCTAAAACGAAAACAGTGATTCTGTCACTGCTTACTGCGTGGGCTTGTGGTGGAGATCAAAAGTAACAGAGCTGGATGGGGTCACTGACATGATTTCACACCTTGACCTGTCCTTTCTCTTCTCAGCTTCCAGGACCCCAGACGGTCCTGTCGTCTTCTCACTTGTTGGCCTGTCCTGCTCAGCCTCCCATGCTGGTTCCTCTTTCTGATCTCTAAATGTTGGAGTACCCTAGAGGCCAGTCCTCGTTCTTTTTCACTTTTCTATCTGCAGTCTCTCCCTAGGTAATCTCAAAGCTTTAGGCTTGATTCATTTTGCTGGTTATCTCCACATTTATATTTCCAATCCTAACTTCCTTTCTGAACGCCAGACTTATGAACCCCTGACATCTCCACTTGATGTCTAATAGGTATTTCAAACTTTATATGGCCAAAATAGAACTATTGATTCTCCATCATCCAACCCAGTCCTCCCTGTTTTTTAAAAGATTTTATTTATTTACTTGAGAGAGAGAGAGAAGGGCAAGAGGGAGGGAGGGGCAGAAAGAGAGAGAGAGAGAGCACACAGAGGGAGAAGAAGCAGACTCCCCACTGAGCAGAGAGCTTGATCTGGTGCTTGATCCAAAGACCTTAACTGACTGAGCCACCCGGGCACCCATGATCCTCCCTATTTTAGTCAGTGTTATCCACTCAATTGCTCACACTAAAGGAGATACCTTGAGTCTACACTTTCTCTTCTCTCACATCGAGTCCATCAGCAAGATCTAGCAACACTATCTCTGAAATATACCTCATGTCTGTACATTTATTTCTACCTTCCACCACCACTGTCCTGGTCCAAACCACCATCTTTACTCATCTGAATGTTTATAGTTAATTCTGAAATAGTTGCCCAGTTTACCAAATGCCCTCTGCAATCTTTTTTTTTTACATTTATTTAACTTTTATATAAATGTATGACACATAAACAATGCATATAATATAAAATTTTAAAAAAATACACGTATATATAAAAAAATTAAACTGAACAAAGGCCTACAAGGATACACAAAACATCTATAATGCATTTAGCTTCTTAGAAAGAAAATAGGATAGGAATGAAGGACAAAATGGGCTTTACTTTTACACATACTATTTCTTTATTTTGGTAAAAAACATAGGAACTTGAAATGAACACTATGTTGAATGAACAGTATGTTAAAATGTGAATTTATAGTTGGATATTTGGATATTGTTCTCTGTAAATTTTTTCTAATGTTCTCAATAAAAAGAGCATAAACACATACAAGGGAGGATAAAGAACGATAAGTTAAAAGTAAAATATCCCTGAGCCCAAAAATGCATTAAAATTTTAAATATATTTTATGCATAAACAGCTAGCAAAATATTGCAGTTTCATGAAAAAAAAAAGTCCTGCTCTATTTCTGATTTTAATTGAAATGTTTCTACTTGCCTCCACACAGCACAATATCTTGAAAATGTAAATCATGTCATAACCTGTTTAAAGTCCTGCAATGGCTTACCAACACATTTTAGATTCAAATTCAAATTCCTTCCCAAGATCCACAAAGTCCTGCCTTAGCTGGCCTCTAAACATCTCTCCAACCTCCTCTGCTGGCAGTCTGATTATCCAAGTCCCAGCCATGCTTCCCTTTTCTCTGCCAACCACATGTTCTTTTCCACTTGAAGCCCCTTGCCATGGTCCTTTCTACATGTGGGCAACTTTTTCCCCCAGAATATTGTCATACAAGCCTTTCCAGATATGGTAGCCTCAAAGAGACTTCCCTTGACAAAGTGATCTGAAGGAACAACCCAAACATTCATTCTCTTTGTTGTTATGTTAGTCACCATATAGTACATCATTAGTTTTTTTGGTTTTGGGAGGGGGTTAAGATTTTATTTATTTATTTGACAGAGAGAGAGAGATCACAAGTAGGCAGAGAGGCAGGCAGAGAGAGAGGGGGAAGCAGGCTCCTTGCTGAGCAGAGAGCAGGATGTGGGGCTTGATCCCAGGACCCTGAGACCATGACCTGAGCTGAAGGTAGAGGCTTTACCCTCTGAGCCACCCAGGCACCCCATATCATTAGTTTTTGATGTAGTGTTCCATGATTCATTGTTTGTGTATAACACCCAGTGTTCCATGCAATACATGCCCTCCTTAATACCCATCACCAGGTTCACCCATCCCCCTCGCCCCTCCCCTCTAAAACCCTCGGTTTGTTTTCCAGAGTCCATAGTCTCTCATGGCTTATCTCCCACTCTGATCTCTCCGCCTTCATTTTTCTCTTCCTTTTCTTAATTCCACCTCCATGATGCTGTAAGATTGAGGTCTTCATTCCCCTGCTGACTGTCAACAGGGCCCATTCTTAGCTGCTAGAGGCTAACCACATTCCTTACCATGTGGTCTCCTCCATCTCTAAGCAGCAACTGCATGTTAAATCCTTCCTGTGCTTTGAATATCTGACTTCCTCTTCTCTAGCCAGCTGGAAAACTCTGTTTCAAAGGAGTCATGTGATTCAGTGAGGCCTACCTGGATAACCTCCAGATCTTAAGGTTAACTTGCCAAGTAATATAATCCAATTACAGGAGCAAAATCTATCATATTTATAGTCCTGGAGATTATTTGAAACATTTACACCAGAGGCAGGGAATTTTGGTGCCCATTTTAGAAATCTGACTACTACAGAGGGTATTCCACAAATACTTGCTGAATGAAAAAACTGAATAACAGATGTGCTCATCTAAAATCATAAATAACTTCATAAATGTCAACATTAAAGTAATTATGATTCATAAAGATGTCCCTGTGACATCATGAAAAGGTTAAACTTGGTATGACTGCCATAGTGAAGACAGTCCAGCAAGGCAAGGCTATTTCTGATTTACAATTTGGGACTCAAGAAAGATAGATTCTAGTCAGCTGGTAAAGTTTAAAAAGATGTGAACAAATACAAATAAAGAAAAACCGTAAATTAGTTGATAAGTGTTGGTTTCCATATGACTCAGGTACTTTCTAGTTCTGATTTTGGGCAATTTATTCAACATGTCCAGTTCAGTTGTTTTTTTTTTCTTTCTAAAATGGGCAGCAATTTGACAGGTGGCCCAGAGGTTTAAATTATTAGAAGTATGCACATTACCTAGCACATTTTCTAGAGAAGAGCATTTTCTTGCTAATTAACACCCAGTAGTGTGAAAAAGTTAGCTGTTTAGAATGACAATTCACAGACTTTGCTTCATTCAGGCTAAGTTTTTCAGTTAAGTCGCAGGGTAAGAAAATGTTAGAAAATTAGTCAAAATTCTGGAAAATCTTCTTGGAAATAAGAAATTGCCACACTGAAGACTTTCTCAGCAAATTCAGTGCTGACAGTTTACTTTTAGAATTGGGGGAAAATGTCTTATTTCTTTAGCTGCTAATCCAAGGTAATGGACCAAAATTTAGAGGCTATATTGAAGAGAGAAAGAAGAAAGATGCTTGCCAAGAAACAAACTCTTAACTATGAGAACAAACCAGAGGGGGCGCCTGGGTGGCTCAGTCATTAAGTGTCTGCTCAGCTCCTGATCCCAGGGTCCTGGGATGGAGCCCCACATTAGGCATCCTGCTCCATGAGAAGCGTCCTGCTCCCCCTGCTTGTGTCCCCTCTCTTGCTATGTTTCTGTCAAGTGAATAAATAAAATCTTTTAAAAAAAGAAAGTAAAAGAAAAAAAAAGAACAAACCAGAGGGGAGGCAGGTAGGGTGATGGGTTAAATAGGTAATGGGATTAAGGAATACACCTGTGATGAGCACCAGCTTTATGGAAGTGTTGAATCACTATATTGTACACCTGAAACTAATATCACACTGTATGTTAACTAACTGGAATTTAAATGAAAACTTAAAAAAAAAAAAAAAACTTATCTTTAGGGCGCCTGGGTGGCTCAGTGGGTTGAGCCGCTGCCTTTGGCTCAGGTCATGATCTCAGGGTCCTGGGATCGAGTCCCGCATCGGGCTCTCTGCTCAGCAGGGAGCCTGCTTCCTCCTCTCTCTGCCTGCCTCTCTGCCTACTTGTGATCTCTCTCTCTGTCAAATAAATAAATAAAATCTTTAAAAAAAAAAACTTATCTTTAAATATTGCAATCTCAGCACAGCAAAGGACTCCTAACGTAAGAGAACATAGTGCAGTGGGAATAAATCCCAGCCTTGCTATAATCATTCTGTGACACTGGACACGTTTACATAATCTCTCTGTGCCTCAGTGTTCTCACCTGCAAAATCGAAATAATAATTCACAAGGCTGATGGGAGGACTAAACAATTGGGTATGTGTAAAATGCTTGGAACTATGCCTGGCATGACATAAATGCTACAAAATATTTATTGAACAAAAATTCCTTTTGTTTTTCTTTGATGAGCTAGTGTATCAGTTCAGCTACCAAGAGTAGACACAAGAGGTTATTGGGAGAAACACCTATTGGATAAAGGAGAAAGGAGCAGAGGTGAACAGGGACAGCATTCAGACTATGACACATGTAAAACACCTGTCGGAGAGAAGTAAGGAAGGAGGATTGACTGGTAAGAGCCTCAGACCACTGTCCGATTCTCAGAAAGTCTCAGCCAGGGCAGTCGGGGAGTCTACAAGCAAATACTGCCTGTTGGAGGAATCCCATGTCAGGCAGGAAAGGCCTGGCTGTGGTGCCCCAGCCATGCTCAGATGTTGGCTAGGAGGAATATAAGTCAAACATGGCCTTAGCACCATTACGATGGGAACAGCGCAACCGCTGCTCTCATCTGAGCTCCCCACAGCAGGTTCGCTTGAAGAGAAATCCAGGTCACAGCCACCACAGTCCCTGGGACTGCATTTATATGAACAAAATACACATGGGAAGCAATGTCTGCTGAGCAATTTTTGGTTAGGCCATCATTTAAAGAACACTGCTGAGAAGTTGACACTGTACTGGGCAGATGGCAGGCATTACCGTATGCATTTCAGCTCCTGAGGGACCAGCGAGGAGGAAGCAACTGAGGCCAGTGTTGGCCCTCTGGTGGGATCCATCAATAGGAAAATTTGGTATACTGCTGGTTGAATGTGTCTGGAAAATAATGCATTGAATCCTTACTGGATTAGGCATTTGCTGAGCTTGGACTCCAGTGGTGAACAACGTCCTTTTGTGTGAAGGCAACTTTAGGCATAATGTGTGTGTGTGTGTGTTCATGTGGGTATGTGTGTATGGGGGTGTGTGTGTGTGTGTGTGTGTGTGTGTGTGTGTATTACTTAGAGGCCATGTTTCTTACACTCAAAAGAAAAATAGCTATATTAATTTTCACCAAAAACAAAACAAAACAAAAACAACAAAAATATTCTTGAAACTTCAATTACCTACCCCTTTATTGAATAGAAGGTTTTCACTAAGAAATGTAGCATTGGTTTTAGCCACCAAAATTATAATATTGAGACTTCTTTGAAAAGCATCAATAATATGGTGATATTCCAATTTTTTCCTCTTGAAATGAGCTCACAAACCACATCCTAAAGGTCAGCAACCCCAGCTTGCCCTCAGCCTGTGGGCTGACCACAGCTCTGTTCTAAATACCTTGCTCTGCAAGGGCAAAGGGGCATGGAACACAGAAGCTCAGTGCCAAACTTGGGAGGATGTAGACTATTGGGCAAACAGACAAGGAGAAAGAGCTATGAGAGGTCTTTGGAGGTGCTTTGGGAATTCAGAAAAGTGAGCCATGATTATGGGAACAGTAGTGATTAGCTGAGACCTCTAGACAGCCAGCTCTGCCTTGACAGGCTGCTGCACATAGCTGACAGCCAGCTTTTTCCTCATCTTAATCCAAATCTTGGCTTTTGCTTAACTTTGGCTCTCCCAGCACAGATGGGGTCAGTGTGATCCTTGCCACCCTCAGTCCCTAAGTGAGGCTATCATTCATTCACCCATCCATCCATCCATCCATCTTTAATCAAGGACATAATTAGGCACAGAATCCATTTAGATCATAGTTTGTGCTCACATCAATTCCCTTACACAATATATATCTGTACTGTTATATTAATTTGCAATGTTAGCCACTCAAATCACTTTGAGAATGAATGAAAAGATAAAGAGGATAAATTCCAGTAATTATAAATGACCAGTTTTCTCAGCTATGGTTTGCAGAGATGGCATCACAAGGTTGAAAGAGCATGACCTTGGTGTCAGAATCTCAGCATTTACTGTGGATGACCCGGACAACCTTCTGAACCTCATTTGCCCTCTAATATGAAAAGTAGAGATAGCAACAGCTATCTTGCAAAGTGTTATTTTTGCAAAAGGCAAAGTATAGTGATTTGATTAGAGTAAAATAAAATGTAGAAAATAAATGTACAGACCTGCAAAAATAAAGGGGGATTTTTTTCAAGATTTTATTTATTTGTCAGAGAGAGAGAGAGAGAGAGAGAGAGCAGGCACAAGCAGGGTGAGCAACAGGAGAGGGAGAAGCAGGTTCCTCACTGAGCAAGGAGCCCGATGAGGAGCTCATTCCCAGGACCCCGAGATCATGACCTGAGCCAAAGGCAGACATTTAACCGACCGAGCCACCCAGGCATCCAAAGAATTGTGATTTTTAAAAATAATCTGGAGGTAGGACAAACCTCCTAAAAAGTCAAAAAAATTAAGAAATCATAAAGGAAAAGTATAATAGATTTGAATACATACCGATTATTAACCTCTATATGATAACATATACATGAAAAAAATTCTTGAAAAACCTATAACAGACCATGAAAAAATAATTGCAATGTACATAACTAACAAAGATCAATAGCTATAGTACTTAGTGAATTCCTTCAAATTAATAAGAAAAATAGAATCCCACAGAAAAATGACCAACTACATTGGTCATTATACACGAACAATTCACAGAAGAATTACAAATAACCAATCAAGATGTGACAACATTCCCAACTTAGCTAGTTTTTAGGGAACATAGACTTAAATAATGAGGTGGTATCATTGTTTTTACCAACCATATTGACAAGAAATCTCCAATATTGATAACACACCTCATAGACAGATAAATAGGAAAATGGGTACTTTTATAAGTTGCCACATATGAGATAGTAGGAGTCAAGATACTGTGCATCAGCCTTCACTATTATGACTCTTGGCTCTAAATATGGGGGAAAGCCGGATTGAACTAATTTGAACAAACAAACAAAAAAGGAAATTATTATTATAATTATTAAAAAGAAATTGTGATATTTCAAATCTCAAAACTGTTCATGTAGTTTGACTGCATTTGGACTCACCCTTTCTGATCCTCTCTCCATGTTGGCTTCAGGTTTCCCTTTCTTGATGTCAACTGGTATTCTCCATTTGGTGAAAAACATGCCAACCAGCAAATTCTGAATTTTATGTCTCATGGTTTCAACCAACAGAAAATGACTAATTCAAGTTTCAAGTTCAAGAAAGGGACTCACTGCCCCTAATTAGAACCAAAGACTAAATCTGGACCAATAACTGATAATCTATGAGATAGGATTCCAGATGACCCAGCTTGAGTCTGGGTCAACTCCTGATGCAATGCACATTGCAACAGAAGATAAATATAATAAACTTAACAACTCCCACCAGAAGAGTAAGAGAAGGCGTAATTCCTAAAAGAGGGGAATGCTATCCTCCCACCCCCCCAAAAGAAATATATATATATATATATACACACATATACATATATGCTAGCCAGATATAAAAGTGGTCAAAACATACAGGCATAAAATATCTTTTTAAATTAATTAAGCAATTAAAAGATGAATTAGTAGTTGATCAGAAGTATTTAGCACTATCTATCAAGACTAAACGCATATAAGCTCATGCCCCTAGTTTACTTCTTGTCACTTACCCTAAAAAATTAACATTTATACCCAAAAAGAGGTTCATTAAATTATTAATTTATTCAACAGATATGTTGTGCATATTGTGCGCCTGCAGTGTTTAAAGAGCTGAAATAATAGTAGTAAGAGAGAGAAAAGTTTCTGCATTTATATTTGAGTGGGGAACACAGATGATAAGCAAGTGATTGGCACATTGCAATTGTTTATTATTAAGCATTCTGTCCAATTTCGATTTCTAGACTTCACAATCTCACAATATAAATGTATTTTCAATTTATGCTCAGGGAATTATCATTATCTTCAAAGCTCCATTTGTGATACCACATACACTTGCAGTTGGAAATGGTATCAGGTTATGTCTAATTTTTATGGAATTGTAGACTTTACAAAGAGCTTTCACATTTACTATCTCATTTCTCTCATAACCAACACTGTGACTTAGATAGAGGCAGGCATTATTATTATTTTGATCAGTACTGAATCTCCAGAGACAAGCAAAATGCAAAGTATAAAGCAGACACCAAATAAGAGTTTGTTGGAGGAATCAAAATTAAGAGGCACTGCTAAGGACGCAGAGCCACTTAGGTCACATAGCAAGTCATCTAACCTAGAACTTCTAATTCCAATTCTTGTATTTCTCCAGTCACATGATGTTAGCAATTTCTAGAATCATCTAATCATAAGGTTTTATGTATTCCCATTATACTTTGTAGCTTCCATTACTTCTCAGTTTAAGAACTTTGGAGTTTTTTGGGACGCCTGGGTGGCTCAGTTGGTTAAGCAGCTGCCTTCGGCTCAGGTCATGATCCCAGCGTCCTGGGATCGAGTCCCACATCGGGCTCCTTGCTCCACAGGGAACCTGCTTCTCCCTCTGACTCTGCCTTCCACTTTGTCTGCCTGTGCTCGCTCTCGCTCGCTCTCTCTCTGACAAATAAATAGATAAAATCTTAAATAAAAAAAAAAAAAAGAACTTTGGAGTTTTTTGCTTTTTTGTTCTGAAATCAGTATTTTCTTGATGGTCAATTCATAAAATATGAAAAAAACCTGGGAACCAATAGCAACTAGAGCTCACAGTATGGGGTACAGAAAGTAATGTTGGTAACAGTCAGATCTGAGCTTCCCAAGAGATCTAAGACTTATGTTTTCATTTTAAACGTATATGTGTGACTTACACAAGTCACTACCTCTCTATGAAATGAGGTGATTATTCTAATTGAATGCTGATCCCTTCTGGCTCTGAAATGTGATGATGAATCAACTTTTTCAGCCACGCTTGCTGAATAATTGTGGACATCAAGGGCTGTGTTTAGGTTGACTCTGAAGGGCAGCAATACACATTGCAAAACAAAGTCATTTCAGGTGGTTCTGTGAGCAACTGAGTGTGATAGGCCTCACAAGTTGCAGACTTACAACAAAGGACAAGAATTAATTCTTTTACATGATACAGTAAGTCAACAGAAGAAAACTTGTTTGAGCCCACGGTCCTTCGTAGAGAAGTAAGACCCAGATGCTAGGACATGACTTTGCAGATGCCTGGGTAAAAGCAACAGATGTGCACAAAAGGTAAATCTGTTCTTAGGCTTGTCAAGTCAGGAAATGACAGATGCTGGCGAGGATGCGGAGAAAGGGGAACCCTCCTACACTGTTGGTGGGAATGCAAGCTGGTGCAGCCACTCCGGAAAACAGCATGGAGGTTCCTCAAAATGTTGAAAATAGAACTGCCCTATGACCCAGCAATTGCACTATTGGGTATTTACCCTAAAGATACAAATGTAGTGATCCAAAGGGACACATGCACCCGAATGTTTATAGCAGCAATGTCCACAATAGCCAAACTATGGAAAGAACCTAGATGTCCATCAACAGATGAAAGGATCAAGAAGATGTGGTATATATACACAGTGGAATACTATGCAGCCATCAAAAGAAATGAAATCTTGCCATTTGCGACAACATGGATGGAACTAGAGCGTATCATGCTTAGCGAAATAAGTCAAGCAGAGAAAGACAACTATCATATGATCTCCCTGATATGAGGAAGTGGTGATGCAACATGGGGGCTTAAGTGGGTAGGAGAAGAATCAATGAAACAAGATGGGATTGGGAGGGAGACAAACCATAAGTGACTCTTAATCTCACAAAACAAACTGAGGGTTGCTGGGGGGAGGGGGTTTGGGAGAAGGGGGTGGGATTATGGACATTGGGGAGGGTATGTGCTTTGGTGAGTGCTGTGAAGTGTGTAAACCTGGTAATTCACAGACCTGTACCCCTGGGGATAAAAATATATGTTTATAAAAAATAAAAAATTTAAAAAAAAAATCTGTTCTTAGGCAATAACCTTGTACTGAAGGTCTGCTGACTGAACCAATCTTTAAGCAAGATAAAAAACACCATTAGTTACATCCTTCTAGATTACCAAGAATAACAAACACACAGAGCCCCTCACCTAATCTTTATGACAGCCTTCTACAGTGGAAAACAAATGGGTTTTGGATTATCAAAACACCGTGGTTGCAAATCCCAGCCTTTGCCCTGGATAACCTTAAGTAAGCCATTTAATTTACCTAAACTCAAGTTTCTAATCTACAGAATTATGATCAAAATATTAACTCTCCAGGGTGCCTGGGTGGCTGAGTGGGTTAAAGCCTCTGCCTTCGGCTCAGGTCATGGTCCCAGGGTCCTGGGATCGAGCCCCACATCAAGCTTTCTGCTTGGAAGGGAACCTGCTCCCTCCTCTCTCCCTGCCTGCCTCTCTGCCTACTTGTGATCTTTGTCTGTCAAATGAAGAAATAAAATCTCTTAAAAAAATAATTAACTTTCCAAGATTTTTAGTCACAGATGCATTTAATCCTGACACCAAGTAGCTGCTGATTAAGTATATGGATGTACCACAGTGTGTACACCTATTCTGTTCTACTCATCTTTTAAGGGCTATCTGAGTTGTGTCCAATTATCAATAAGGCCAATTACAAATAAAACTTCTTTGAACATTCATATATAGCCTTTTTGTGAACATAAGCTTTCATTTTCCGAGATGAATGCTCCAGAGTGGATTACATGGTTGTTCCATGTTTCCATTATAAAGAACTTGCCAGTGTTCTCAAGAGTGTCTATACAATTACCAGCATTTGGTTCTGTCACTCTCTTTTATACGAGCCATTCTGATACCTGTATAGAGATATCTCATGATTTTAATTTGCATTTCCCTAATGCTAAGGATGCTATACAATTTCCATGTGCTTATTTTCATCTGTTTTCCTCTTTGGTGAAATGTCTATTCATTACTTTTTCTTTTATTTTTTTAAAGATTTATTTATTTTTATTCTTTTTTTTTTTTTAATTTTTATTGTGTCATGACTTTTGCCTATTTTCTAACCAGGTCATTTCTTTGCTGTTGAGTTTTGAGAATTCTTTATATAGTCTAGATATTAGTCCTTTGTCAGATAAGTGGCTTGCAAATATTCTCTCCCAGTCTGCATCTCACCTTTGCCTCCCCTTAATAATGTCATTCCCACAGCAAACTTTCTAATTTAGCTATCTTAGTTTCTTATTTTAGAATAATATTTTCTACAAAATATATTGAGATTTTGATAGGAATTTCATTAAATCACTGTATCAGTTAGGGGAGAATTGACATTTTTACTATACTGATTCTTCCAATCCATGAACATGGAATTCCTCTTCATATATTTAGCTCTTACTTGATTTCTTTCATCAGTATTTTGTCCTATAATATTTCAACATTCAAGTCCTGTACAATTTTGTAAGCAATTGCAAATGGTATTGTGTTTTAATTGTGTTGTCTGTGTGTCCATTGATAGTTTATAAAAACATGAGGCAGTTCAATGAGGATATAAAGCAGCTTAGGAGGATCCTGAACCCCTGCCTCAGATACAACAAATCTATAGGTACATACCCAAAAAATCTTTTTGAGAAAAGCCTGAAAACTAGCTGAACAGATCCTCCACAGCAAAGGCTACAAAGACCACATCTAGAGGGGTAGGAGAGGCAGAGACAATATCACCAAAAATCCCATCCCTGCCACTGGCAACCCACAGTCGGGAAGAGTCACCAGAGATCTCATACATCAGGCACCTAACCCCTGGGATCTATACTGGAAAGATGAGCCCCCAAAACATCTGACTTCAAAGACCAACAGGGCTTGCATTCAGGAGAAACACAGGGCTGGAGGGAATGGAGAGTCCACTCTTAGAGGGCTCATGTGCAGACCCATTCACTCAGTGACCCTGAGCAAAAGCAGCATTTAGATCACATCTAAACTAGATTCACTTGCCAACCTTAAGGCATCTAGGGGGAGCAGAAGCCTGTTAGGACTCCCTCTGGGGATGGAGGCACTGGCAGGCACCATTCTGGGTGTTCCCCCTCTAGCTTGAAGCACCAGTGTGAGTGGCAGCCCTCTTCACACTCTCCCCTACCTGCTGGCCAGCCCTATTGACCAGCTTGCCTGTCCCCACCCCTCCTGCTGGAGCCTGACCCCTGTTCCTGGGCAGCACACCTTCCAACTCCTCCCCCACTCCTCTGCACTGTTCCTATGGGCTCAAGGTTCAGAAAATTCAATATCATTCCAATGTTCATGTTACCCAAAACCATTTATAGATTCTGTACAATTCCTATCAAAATTCCAACGGCATTTTTTATTAACATATAATGTATTATTTGTTTCAGGGATACAAGTCTGTGATTCATCAGTCTTACACAATTTGCAGCAGTCACCATAGCACATACCCTCCCCAATATCCATCACCTAGCCACCCCATACCTGGCACCCTCTCCCCTCCAGCAACCCTCTGTTTGTTTCCTAAGATTAAGAGTTTCTTATGGTTTGTCTCCCTCCCTGGTTTCATCTTGTTTCATTTTTCAGTTATCATATGATAACTGTCTTTCTCTGACTGACTTATTTCACTTAGCACAACACCCTCTAGTTCCATCCACGTCATTGCAAATGGCAAGATTTCAGGTTTTTGATGACTGCTTAGTTTTCTGTGGTACACCGCATCTTCTTTATCCATTCTTCTGTTGATGGACATCTAGGCTCTTTCTATATATTTTTTTAAGATTTTATTTATTTATTTGACAGAGAGAAAGGTCACAAGTAGGCAGAGAGGCAGGGCAGAGAGAGGGGGAAGCAGGCTCCCCGCTGAGCAGAGAGTCTGATGTGGGGCTTGATCCCAGGACCCTGAGATCATGACCTGAGCCGAAAGCAGAGGCTTACCCCACTAAGCCACCCAGGAGCACCTCTTTCTATATTTTGACTATTGTGGACTCCAACGCCATTTTTCACATAAATAGAACAAATTGAAAATTTACATGTAACCACAAAAGATCACACAACTCAAAAACAAAAATAACCCAATTCAAAACGGGCAGAGGCTCCGAAGAGACATTTTTCCAAAGAAGACATACTGTTCAACATCACTTACAGTCAGGGAAATGCAAATCAAAACCATAATGAGATCATATCTCACACCTGTCAGAATTGCCAGCATCAAAGGGACAAGAAATAACAAGTGTTGGTGAGGATGTAGAAGAAAGAGGGTCCTGTGCACTAGGAATGTAAATTGGTGCATCCACTGTGGTAAACAGTATGAAGGTTCAATAAAAAAAAATAAAAATATTAATACCACATGATCCAGCTATTCCACTTGTGGGTATTCATCCAAAGAAAATAAAAACACTAATTCAAGAGATATATGTACCCCCATAATCACTGAAGCATTACTTGCAATAGCCAAGATATGGAAACAAGCTAAGTGCCCATTGATAGATAAACAGATAAAGAAAATGTAATACACACACGCGCGCACACACAATGGAATACTACTCAGCCATAAAAAATGAAATATTGCCATTTGTGACAACATGATAGAACTTGAGGATATTATGATAAATGAAATAGGTCTGACAGAGTAAGGTAAATGCTGTATGATTTCACTTACATGTGGAATCTAAAAATCAAAACAAATGAACAAACAAAACTCATAAATATAGAGGACAGATTGGTGGTAGCCAGAAGGGACAGAGGTTGGAGGAGGGGACAAAACAGATGAAGGGGAGCAAGAGGTTCAAACTTCAAGTTAGAAAATAAATGTCATAGGTATGTAACGTACAGCATAATGGCTATAATAAACAATATTGTATGGCATATTTGGAATTTATAAGACTAGGTCTTGAAAGTTCTCATCACAAGAAAAAAAATTATAGTTTTGTAGGAGGACAGAGGATAAGACTTACTGTGATGATCACTTCACAATGCATACAAATATCAGATCATTGTGTTGTACTCCTGAAATGAATAATATGTTATATGTCAATTATATATCAGTAAATAAATAAATAGAAAACCAATTAGTTGCTGTATGGTTATCTTGTATCCTATCACCTTTCTGAACTTTCAAGTTCTAGGAGAGGTTATAGAGGTTTAGGGTTTTATTATTTGCTTTTTGTAGATGCCTTAAAATTTTCTATGTAGGCAATCGTATGCAAATGAGAGTTTTCTTTCTTCCTTCCTGAACTGTGTGCCTTTTATTTCTTTTATTGTCTTATTTGCACCATCTGGAACTTCAGTGTTATACTGATTAAATGTGATGAGAGCTAACATCCATTTTCCCAATTTTAAGGGAAACCATTCAGTCATTCAACACTAAATATAATGGTAACTATAGATACTTTGTAGGTTCTTTTCATCAAGTTGAGGGTTCTCTGGTATACCTATTTTTCTGAAAAAAATTTAATCATCAACAGGTATTGAGTTTTGTCAAATGCTTTTTTTGCATTGGTTGACAAGATCATATAATTTTTCTTCCTTACCTGTCAATATAGTGAGTTACACTGATTGGTTTTTCAATATCGAACGTCTTGCATTCTTTGATAAATATCATTTGAT
Organism: Mustela putorius furo; assembly: GCF_011764305.1. Lineage (NCBI taxonomy): Eukaryota > Metazoa > Chordata > Mammalia > Carnivora > Mustelidae > Mustela > Mustela putorius. The sequence continues at coordinate 21,388,393 of NW_025421273.1, forward strand.
CATGAAGCATAATTTTTCATATATATTGCTTAATTCTATTTATTTTTAATATACATTAAACACTCTATTAAAGATTTTTTGTATCTTTTATTATTATGTTGAATATATTTTGTTAAATATTTTGTTAGAGATTTAATATTTTTTTAATTTTTATGTTTATGTTCATAAGGGATATTCATCTATAGTTTTCTTTTTCTGTACTGTCTTTTTTGAGTTTTCATTTCAGAGTTAATATGAACTTCAGAAAATGAATAAGAAAGTGTTACCTTCTAATTTTTTTTCAGGAAGAGATTGTGTGAAACAGATTTATTTTTAAAGATCTATTTATTTACTTTAGAGAAATAAGGAGAGAGAATCTCATGCAGACTCCATGGGGCTTGATCCCACAACCCCAAGACTATGACCCAATCTAAAACCGATAGTGAGAAGCTGAACCTACTGCACCACCCAGGCATCCCTAGAATGGATTTTAATTATTCAACTGTTTGGTAGAATAATCCAGTAAGACCATCTGGGCCTGGAGATTTCTTTTTTGACAGTTTTTAAATTACCAATGCAATCTCTTTAAGTGTTGTTGGGCTATTCAGATTACCTCTCTTACTGAATTAATTGATGGTTTGTGCTTTTTGAGCAATTGCTACATTCCATTGAAGGTGGCAAATTTTTCTGCATGGAGCTTTTAAATGCCTGCAGGATCTATAGTAATATCCTCCAATTCATCCTTTACATGGGCAATCTAAATCACCTTTCTGTTTTTGTTAGGTGTGTTAGTGGCTTGCCAATTATATTGGTCCTTTGGTTTTTTTGTTTGATGGTTTTTTTAAGATTTTTATTTATTTACTTGACAGACAGAGATCACAAGTAGGCAGAGAGGCAGGCAGAGAGAGAGGAAGGGAAGCAGGTTCCTCACTGAACAGACAGCCAGATGTGGGGTTTGATCCCAGGACCCTGGGATGACCTGAGCCAAAAGCAGAGGCCTTAACCTACTGAGCCACCCAGGTGCCCCTATATTGATCCTTTGTAAGAGCCAGTTCTTTGTTCATTGATTTTCTCTACTTTTCTGTTTTCAATTTTATTAATTTCTGCTTTCATCATTATTGCTTTCTTCCATCTGTTCACTCTGAGTTTATTTCTCTCATCCTTTAATTTCCTGATGTGTGAGCTTAGATTATTAATTTGAATTTGTCCTATGTTCTAATGTAAGCAGTTAGCGTTATAAATTTTCCTCTCTGCACTATTTTAGCTGCACTTCACAAATTTGGATATATTTTACTTTCATTTTGCTTCAGTTCAATATGTTTTTTATAGATTTATTTGTTTAGAGGGAGAGAGAGAGAAAGAGAAAGTGTGTGATCAGGGACAGGGTCAGAGGGAGAGAATTTCAAGTAGGCTTCCCACCGAGCACGGAGCCCCATCCAGGATTCCATCTCACAACCCTGAGATCATGACCTGAGCCTAAAGAAATCAAGAGTTGGATGCTCAACCAACTGAGCAAGGTGCCCCATCAATGTATTTTTTTTTTTAATTTCCCTTGAGAATTTGTCTTTGATTCATGGGTTATTTAAAAATGTGTTCTCTAATTGTTAAATGGAGATCCTGTTATGTTTCTGTTAATGTTTCCTAGTTTGATTCCATGTGGTCAGAGAACGTGCTCTGAATAATTCTCATTCTCATAAATTTGCTGGTTTTGTTTTATGGCCCAGCAAATGGTTACTAACTCAGTATACGTCTTATATGTGCTTGAAAAGAATATGTATTCTATCTTGGGTGGTGTGGTTTGTTATTGTATATGATTGGTGGTGTAGAGTTCTCCTATGTCTTGATGATTTTCAGTCTAGCCATTATATCAGTTGTTGAGAGAGGAATGTTAAAGTCTCCAGGTATGACTGCGGAATTTTGGATTTCTTTGTTCAGTTCTATGAGTTTTGCTTCCTCTAAAATAATTACTGATATGTTAGGACTTAGGTTTGCCAATTAATTTCATCTTTTGTTTGTTCTGTTTCTTGTTTCTGTTTTCTTTTCTTGCCTTCTTATGGTCTACTGAAACACTTTCACATCTCAATTTTGATTTATCTATGGTATCTTTGAGTATAGCTTTTTGCACAGTTTTTTAGTGGCTGCTCTATGTGATAGAAACAGAATTTATCAAAATTTACTGGTGTCGACATTTTACCTGTTAGAATGAAGTACAGAAATTTTACTCCTTTTATGTCTCTTTACCCTACTATACTCAAAATACAATTGCCTTAAATATTTCCTCATACCGTTAGCACTATATCAGACAATATTCCTATTTCTGCTACAAACGTCAAATGTAATTTTAAAACTCAAAAGATACCCCTATCTGTGCTTATCACATTCCTTCTTCCTTCCCTGATGTTCCAAGATTTTTTTGTTTGTTTGTTTAAAGAACATCTTTGTCCATTCTTTTAGAGTAGTTCTCCTGTGACAAATTCCTTTCTCTTAGAATATCTCCCTTTTATTCCTAAAGGATATTCTTACAGATCAAGAATTCTGGATTAATAGTTCTTTTCTTTCAGCAGTTAAAAAAATATCATGCCATTTTCTTCTGGCCTCTGTGATATCAAATGAGGAATATGCTGTCCTTTGAATGGTGTTTCTTATATAGTTAACGATGTTATTTCTCTCACTGCTTTAGGAGTTTTTCTTCAACTTTTAGATGTATGACCGTAATGTGTCTTGGTGTGGATTTTTTTCTTAGTTCATCCTGTTTGGAGTTCACTCCGCTTCTTGAATCTCTAGGGTTTATGTCTTTTGCCAAACTTGGGAAGCCACTATTTCTTCAAACACTTTGCACTCTCAACCCCTTTCTCCTCTCTCGGCAGTGCTCTGGTGACAGAGATATTAGGTCCCTCGTTTTTGTCATACAGGTTCCTGAGTCTCCGATCACTTTTACTTTATCTTCTCTCTATGTCAAGATTGAGTAATTTCTATTTTCTTTCTTTGGATTTGCCGATTCTTTCCTCTGATACTTCCATTCAGCTGTTGAGTCCATCCACTGAGCTTTCTATTTTGGTTACTGTATTTTGAATTTCTAAAGTTTAGGTTTCTTTATAGCTTCTGTTTCTTTGCTGAGACTTTCATTTTTTAATTTGTTTCAAACATGTTTATAATTGCACATTGAAGCATTTTTATGATGGCTGCTTTAAAATTTCATCAACTGAACAGAAGAAACAGAAAAAAGAATTTGTGAACTAGAAGAAAGAAGAATGCAAATTTACCAATCTGAACAACAAAGAGAATAAATGGAAGAAAAGAGACACTCAGGGACCTGTGTGACTATAGTAAATGTTCTAACATTTGTATCACCAGAATATGGAAGAGAGAAAATAAAAGAAAGCTGAAAGAAATAATACATGAAGACTTCCCAAATTCTAACATCTCTGTCATCTTGGTATTAGCACTCATTGTCTTTATTCATTGATGTGGAGATTTTCCTGTTTCTTGGTACTGAAAATTATTTTCAGATGGAACCTGAACATTCTTAGTATTGTGTTAAGAAACTCCAGATTTTACTTCAGCTTTCTGTTTTTGTGAGCTTTCTATGGTATCGTTCTGGTAGAGGAAGGTGGGGTTGTTGCCTCAGTATTGCCAGGTTGAGATAGACTAGGTCCTCACTTGGCCTCTGACACTTGAGGAGGACAGGGCAGGAGACTCCATGATAATACTGGGAAAAAGTGGGAAATCCAACTTCCCAGTAGGCCTCCCCCAATTCTCCCCAAGGGGGAAGAGTAAGAGTGCTTCATGAATATTCCCCACACACCTTCCAAAGTCACCACAGAGGTTCTATGGCCTCATTACCACTAGACACTGGTAAACTCTATCCACTAGCTCCTCTGAAAGAGCCCTCTAAGTGTCTTTCCCACAGTCCTACAACTAGGGGAATTGGAGTGACATTTTAACTGAGGAGAGGAGAGGGAGGTGAACCTCATTATTGCAGGATGTGGGGACAAGTCTAAGTTTAACACATGACACTGGGGTTGGAATGGGGGGCCGAGAGGCGTTCATGACTACTTAGCAGGAATGAAAGTCCTTCTAAAATGCCATCCAGTGAGTGGAAGGGTACCTTGTAATATCCAAGCTAGGGTGCAGCCCTGGGCTACCCTTTGTTGTTTGCTGACATGGCTAGGGGGTGGGGGCGGCCACAATCTCTTTCCTGTGATGTTTGGCTAGAGTAGAGCAGCTACCATCTAGAAATTATCTGATATGAGACTACCTTATTCTTGGTCTTTTGATTTCAGAGAGCAGGCTTTTATTGGGGCTTTCTTTTCCCTGCACCAATTAGCTCTCCAGTGTTTTAATTTCTCCAATTCCAATTTTGGTACATGCAAGGCAAAAAGAAAATCCAAGGACATCATTAACTCATTCCTTGGGTTCTAATGTCCCTAGACAGTTTGCCCTCTTCTCTCACCTAACAGATATTCTGTGTTTGCTTTATATATGATGTCTAGGGCTATTAGTTGTACTCAGTGGGAGGAAGAGAGAAAAATCATCTATCTTCATGGAAGTTGAAGTTATAAACATTCATCTTTATTAAAATTTTATTATAAAAAGTTTTAAGTCACATTAAATAAAATGCAAAAGCTAGAAAAAAGAAGTTTAGATGATTTTATTAATAGTAACACTGTAATCACACACAAGATTAAGACTTGCAGGTGGTACTTATTTGTTCATATCTGTAGCAAAGGCATGTATATGTCTGGTCAATGATCCAAACTAAAAAGCTAGTCTTCATAAGCAGATAGATAACTGCCTCTGGGGGGGGTGGTTTGATGCTGCTAAGTAATCCAACCTTCCTCAAATAAATCCTTTCTCTGGCTAGTGCATAGCATTACTGGGCTTAAGCTTTATCCCCTAGCTTATGTCTATAATACCTGTTGAAATATAGACATCCATGGAGAATATATGGTACTATTCTAGACCCCAATAGTGCTTCATGCTGTGAGAATTTACCACTAGAGAGGAGCAAATAGATTCTTAACAGAACCAAATAGATATGAAGACTGGTCATCACAACCCCCCAAATAAGTTCTTTTAGACACACATACATAGCCACATATATAACCTCTAAAAATACAACCAAATGAACAAACAAAAATACCCAATTTAAATGGCACTTTGGATTATAACTAATGTATTTGTTGACAGCTGCTCCGTGTTTTCAGAAGGTGCCATGAAGTTGGGTACAGTAAGTCCTCCCCACTAGCTGGAAGAAAGATTTGGTCCTCTCTGTTTTCTTGAAGCCAATTCAGGAGCTAAGCTCAGTAAGTATTTATTAAGCACTTACTATGTGACAGGCACCAGATTATGTACTAGGGAGAGGAATATATAAATCACTTCTCTATGCTTTCTCTTATTTGATGGCTCTTACACCAAGGAGACACTTCTAGGAAATTGGATTCCTTTATCATTCATCTGTACTGCACTTTAGAAACTGCTTTCCCTTATCTGAACCCATTAATTCTTGAAATGAGGTAGAAACCTCACTCATGTTTAATAAACAAAAACAGTAAGGTCGGGGTGCTTTGGTGGCTCAGTGGGTTAAAGCCTCTGCCTTGATCCCAGGTCCTGGGATTGAGCCCCTCATCAGGATCTCTGCTCAGCAGGGACCCTGCTTCCCCTGCCACCCGCCACCCCCCACCACCTGCCTCTCTGCCTACTTGTGATCTCTCTCTCTGTCAAATAAACAAATAAAAATCTTGAAAAACATAAAAAGACAGTAAGGCCCAGAATGTTAAGTGTCTCACCCTCAGTCCCCAAGCAGGAGAATTAGAATGGGGTCTTAAATAGTGGCCTTTAACCCCCAAGCCCAGGACACTTTTCACACCACACCACAATACTCCTTAGCTCCTGAGAACCATATCCCCCCACAAGATCTGTCAGTCTTGGTTAAAATCCCACTTTATGATTATGTTCATTTTTCTAAACCCTTCCCCCAAACCAAAAACTCCATGAGGATGGGAACTTTATTATTATAACTTATCATTTTAAACATCTGTCCTTCTTGGCATTCTATTAATATTTGCTGAATTAATCTCAGTGACTGCCAGAAAATCTAGATTCTGAAATGAAAAAATAACCTTTGACGCCTTTCCTTGTGATCAGTCGATATGGTTCAGTCCCTTCCTAGTTCAGTGAGCCCAGATAAATTAATAAAGTTCTCTTAGCTTAAGGTTCTTTTTGGAAAATGAGCATAATAATGCTTACCTGATAAGGTTGTAATGAATATAAGAAATGATAAATGGTAATTATTATAAAATATGGTTTGGAGCCAGTTGTCTTCCCTTCCTTCCCCCATGGATAGCAAACTTCATGAGGACAGGAATATGACTATTTATAAACCATAGCACAGTGTCCTATACTTATCAGCCACTGGAAAGAATTTGCTAAATGAATGGGTAAAGAATACAATACTGCAAAAGGATGTTTAATTATCAGTGTTACAAAATATTTAACTTTACTGAGAGCAAGTTGATACCATATTTTGGCAGTTTAGTAAATCTATGTATATCTTCTAGACTAAAATAAAATATATGATCACAAATCACCCTGAATCTTCTCATTTCAACACATTTACTCTATTATTTATTTTACTTTTGAAGTCCCCATCAGCTGCCTACAACCTGCCTTTATCCTTTCCTGGGAACTAATCATTCATTCATGCATGCAATTAACATTTACTGAGCACTTACTGTCTACCACAAACCAGGTTGCAAAGATTCATAAGACTCTCTCTCTGCCTCTAAAGGATTTATATGCTACAAGGAAAAACCAATGCATAAACAATTTATAATTAATGGAGGTGTTATGATAGAAGTACAAAAAAGTGCTATGGTTATAAGAGTGATTCATTCTGCCTGGGGAGTTTGCTTATGGGAGCTTACATGTAGGGAAGTGATTTTTTTTCTCTTTGTAAACTAAATTGACTTACTGGGAATAAAAATAGTTTCCATTTGTGTAATACTTTGTGTAATACTTTGCAAAATGCTTTCACATCCATTTATTCTTTTTATCCTCACAATGAAAGCTCTATAGTTTAGTGATTTAAAAAAATATATATATAGTCATCAAAAAAGGTCTCTTAGAGGCCAACAAATAAATAATATAAAAATTTATTTGAAAGCCCCTAGGTAGATGATACAAGCCAAAACTGGAAGCAAGACTTTGTTAAAGTTTCAGAGAAATCATTCCAAGAGTTAATAGCAAAAACCCATTCCTTTCTTTTCTTCCTCAGTGCCATCCCTGATCCAACACCTTGTTTGTGAGTTTTTGTAACAACTTTCTAAGTTGATTCCCTGATTTGTATCTCATTTCCCTCCAAGCTATTTCCTACAGGGGCCACAGATGATAATTTTTACATACAGATGGAACCATGCATCTTGCCTGCTTATAGCTCTTTTATCCCATAGAGCTCCTCATCCCCTGTACTATTAAGTCTGAATCTTTTTGCATAGCACATGATACTCTCCATTGTCTAAACCTTCCAAATTCTTCAAATTATTTATTGGTTACTCTCCTCCAACAATTTTATTGATTTTGTTCAAAGCCATCATACTGGAATGCCTTAGCTCTCTACCTCTTTGTCTGGTAAACTGATGATAGGCGTAGCAAGTGTGCAATTATTGCTAGTTTTATGGTTTTATTAACACAAATACTACATGTACATAAGCTGTCTAATCATTTTCTTCACTGAATAGCTTGGCATTGGGATTACTGACTTTGATGGTCAGCCAGGCTGCTCTTTCCACAATGGTTTTGTGGTCCCTGGAGGAGACATTGAAAGCACAGAGAGATTTGTTGCACATTAGCAGCATTTCAAGCTCCTTTACATTGTGGACTAGGAACTTCTGGAAGCCACTGGGCAGCATGTGCTTTGTTTTCTTGTTGCTCCTGTAACGAGTGTTGGGCGTCAAGATCTGGACCTTGAATCTTCCGCACACCCTATCGTCAGTGCTTCTGGGTTTCCATCAGTTGCTCTTAATTTTGACACATCAGTCTGCCTGGTGCTGGATAAACTTCTTGGCCTTCGGCTTAATGATCTTACTCATCACTGGAGGTCTGAGGGTGACCATGATGCAAGTAAGAGATGGTTGTCACCTCCACAGGCAGCAACTAGGAAGAGAGGGGTGAAAGTGTATTTTTTTTTTAATGTTGTTCATATGTAGACTTATTAATAGTTAAGTCTTGGCAACCTGATCTGGCTCCTTTTTAAAATTTTTAAATTTTAATTTAATTTTAATACAGTTTGGGAACCACTAATCTAGTCTTTTCTCTTTTTTTAAATATTTTATTTATTTATTTAGAGAGGGAGGGCATACATGAGCAGGAGGAGGGGGAGAGGGAGAAAGAGCATCTCAAGCAGACTCTGTTTTGAGCACAAAGCCAAACTCAGGGCTTAATCTCAGGACCCTGAGATCACAACTTGAGCGGAAATCAAGAGTCTGATGCTCAACCAACTGAGCCACCCAGGTCCCCCTAGCCTTTTCTCTTCTCTAGGAAAAGAAGGAAAAGATCATTATCATTTTTTTAAATTACATACCAAAGATTCATAATTTTTACATTCATTTAACACAGAACCGTTCTTTAGAGAGTATATTCTGTTCTACATGCTAAGGAACCAGCCAGGGATAAGTCAAAACAAGGCATGCATTAATCTATCATGGATCTTACATTCTGTGAAATAAACAGATAATAAAATTAATCAGTTAATTTAATTTTATGGATTGGTGACAAGTGCTATTAAGTAAATAAAGGATGGCCTGAGAAGAGAGGTACATTGGGGCAGATGGTCCATGAAGAGCTCTATGAGGAAATCACATTTAGATGAAACATAAAAGAGGACAAGTAAGCCATGCAGTTGGGAGAAGAGTTTGCTGGGCCAGGGGACATCAGGATGTATTTGGGAACCTGAAAGACCAGGGTGATGAGCATGTGGGAGAGGGGGAGAGTGGTACAAGTTCACCATGGATTATGCAGCACCTTTTGGCCAAGTCAAGGAAAACACTGAAAGATCATAAGCAACTAAAGGATGCACCTGGATGCAACAAACACCATAGAAGAAAGGGTTATGAGATGGCAGGAGTGGAACTGAGGAGACAGACCAGTTAGGAGGCTATCACAATGTTCATAAAAGCATCCAGTATTCCTGAAATCTTGAAGCTCAGATATTATATGATGACATGCAGGTAATTTTTAAAACACGATCACTATGCACAGGCACTGTGTTGGTGTTTAGGTCCTGGAAGCGAATTTTCAGTGATGAAATGCCTCTTTGTCTCTCCTTGTCTGACCTTCGCCTGCTTCTCCAACCTTGTTTTACCGGCTGCACCTCACACCCTTCCCCCATTTAGGCAACCTTCTCTCCAACATGCCCTACTGTTTTACTCCTTCAGTCCTTTGCTGCTCTTGCTGATCCCTCTTCTTGGAGTGCTTTTCTCATTCTGTTCTGATCACCCCACCCCCAAGCTACATATCTTTAAGTCTTAGTTCAAGTACAAACTCTTCTATGAAGTCTTTCCCAATGTCCCAATTTGAAATAACCATTTCTGCTTTTGGACCTGCTCATACCATGAACAGATGGCCATTTTTTTAGAGGAGAGAGAAAGAAAGGAGAGGGGGAGGGGCAGAGGGCAAGAGAGAATCCTAAGCAGGCGCTGCACCCAGTGAAGAGCTGATGTGGGGCTCAATCTCACAACCCTAAGATCACAATCTGAGTCAAAATCAAGAGTCAGACACTTAACTGACTAAGATACCAAGGCACCCCTTTTCTTTCTCAGATGGACATTTTTAAAAAGATTTTATTTATTTATTTGACAGAGAGAGATCACAATTAGGCAGAGAGGCAAGCAGAGGGGGAGGGGGAAGCAGGTTCCCAGCTGACCAGAGAGCCCAATTTGGGGTTTGATCCCACTACCCTGAGATCATGACCTGACTTGAAGGCAGAGGCTTAATCCACTGAGCCACCCGGGTGCCCCTTAGATGAACATTTTTAAAACCATGTTTGAGTCTTCATAAAGGCCATGAGCCCTTGACTTATCTATTTACATATGTATTTATTTAATTATTGGCCCTTGATATAGAACCTGACTATTTTAAGTAATTTCATTGACTCAGAGGAATGGAAAGGAGGAAGGGAAGAAAGAAGGAATGACAACCATTTGTACAGTGTTTCAGGGGTGCCATCAGTGAGCAAGAATGCATTCATGGGAATCGATGGCTCCCATTTCAATAAGATCAACAGGAAAACTAGCCCAGCACAAAGCCATCAGCTTCTCATAGACCTGAGACACCATCATGACTCTGCTGCAAAGTGAGACCTTGCTCCAGATTTCAATGAGACTCAGTTATCTGAGTAAGTAGAAGAATCCCTCAGAGCTACACAAGGGAGGGTTTACTTACAAACACTGTAAATTTTCTAGCTTTCCATTTTTCTAAATTTGTTCCTATCTTTGAAAGATTTTCTAAAGTCCCATCACCTCTTAGAAGTCTTTTCAGTTCACTAGGGACAAAGTCATTGGATTCACAACAATTTTAGCCCAGCAGATTAAGAGTAGGAGTTCTGAGACTCTGACTTTACTATTAGTTCTGTGGTTTTAGGCAAGCTGCTTAACACTTCTCTGCCTCAGTTGTCACGTGCGAAATGAGGACAATAATGGAATTTTTACCATAGAGTTGTAAAGTGGATTAAATGTTTAGAATAGTACTTTGCATGTAAAAAAATACTAGGTAAATGTTAATATTTAATATTATAAGTTGTTAACAGTTAAATTATGTTAGTTAACATATAGACAAGAACTCTGAATTCATTTTCTTCATTCCACCCTTCCTTAAATAGGAAGAATGTAGGTTCCTCTATTTTAACTATCATAACATTGCTTATTTTATAAGTCATGGGATTAAATATACTAGCTACATAGAGGATATAGTTTCAGTTTCTGTATAAATATGTCCACACATAACTTACAAAACAGGAGATTTTTCATCTTTGAATCCTCTGAGGTATTTGTTGCTTCAGAGTCTATATTGGCAATGGTGAAACTTGGCAAGTTAGCCCAATCTTCTATAATGGTAGAGAAATGGCAGAGCAACCTTGCCTATGATTCATAAAATTAAAAACAAAGCAATATCTGTCAGATGCACCAGGACATTTTTTTTCTAAACTGGACTAAGCTGAACAAAAGTATAAAGCTTATTATCAATCTCATTTTCAGTTCCTCTGAAATCTTTTTGTGAGTCTTCCCTATCTAAGGAGACCAGCCATCAGAGAAGAGTCGATGTGTCATAGGGGATTAGGTTAAACAAATGCTTACAGAAATTTGGTATCCTATTAAGAGGCCTTTCCATTCTCTTATTAAGAGGCCATACTTACCCTCCTTAATAAATGAACCACAGAAGGCTCTAACGAGGGTGGGGCTTTTAGACTGTCAAGGGATGCCTGATGTTTCACCATGGACAGATTCCAGATTATGTCCCCAAGAAGGGTGAATAAATAACAATAGATCATCCTTCATTTACATTTAAAGTCAACAAACCAAATTTTTTTACATGTGGGTTGTGCCTAAATTTGAACATTCATGATTATTAATAAAAGTGAGACTATGCTAGTATTCACAAGCAAGTTAGACCCATAGACATCTCACAGTCTTACCAGAACCAAGTTCCTAAGTCCCTCAAGGGAATAGCAAGAGTTTTCTTGCCTTTTTCCACAGCCCCTCTCTCCAGATTCCTCTGGACATCTGCTGAGGCATTCCATCTTCTTGAGGGATAGGGGAAACAACTGGACTCACAAGGAGCAAGACTGAAACGGGACATGAAGTATAACTCAGAAGACAGGGGTTTGGCTTGGTTTTGCCATTTCCTAGTTGTGTTTCCTCATGAATTCAGTTAACTTTAGCTATCATTTACTCAATAAAATATTGTGCTTTCCCTCCATCTCACAAACTGTTACTCTGAGGATGTTAGAATTTTCTAGAAAGCATTGCTGTGTAGACAATTCTAAGCTAAAAAGTGACACACAAAGGTCACTCTGATTCCACTCATTCTATATCATGGGAGTTAGGTGCAGGTGGCCTCTTGTGTTAGACCTCTTGTGTTAGACCTGAGTTTAAATCCAGGTTCCCACTCACTGTGACCTTGAAGAAGTTCCCACATTTGTTAAATATGAAATGGAAGGGCACCAGCATGGCACTTAGAACAATGCCTAGAACTTAGCATTCCATAAAAGTTTGGATATGATCCAGAAAGGATTTTTTTTTAAGTGGCTACCCCTTGACTGTGTGTGACCTTGTAGGATGCTGAGGAATGAATAAGATCTACATGCCACCTTGGAGGTTTCACAGACTTGAGAAGGGTGGACACTCAAGTGAACAAGTGTTATGATGGAGGAAAGGGGGGTAAAGCTGAGGGCACAGACTCACTCCTAACTCCCTGCTCTGTCCTTTTGCTCTTACTCAGTTTCCCCCCACTCTCTCAAGACAGAGTGTCTTGATAACTGCATTGACTGTCGTGGCTTCACCTACCAACAGTGCATGAACAGAGTCAAAACCCCTAGCCCAGAATTCCACTCTCACTGCAGGATACCTCCATGTAGCTTACTTTCTTTCCCCCATACCTGACCCTATACCTATTTCAACTAACCCTTCAACCTCATCATTGACCAAACTATGATGATTTTATCAGAGAAATGTTATGGCCCACTTCACGACTCCTATACACACCTATACTCATCTTGACTATTACAGAGCTTCCTCAGCATCTTGGTGCCTATAGTCTCAACCTCCCCTCCCCCAACTCTCTCCCCATTCAGCCACCTGAGTTATTCTAAAGCTGGTATCTGTTCACAATAATCCCTCTAGGAAATCTTCAGTGGCTTCCTATTGCTGATCCAACAGTATCTTCTTAGGCCTAAAGGACTTTTAACATAAGTCTCAGGCTCCTTTCTACTTTTTTCCATATTTCTCAGACCTCAACACACAGAAAAAAATACAAGGCACCTTTCCAGAACGCATCTGTACACTCTATACCTCTCCACTTCTGCCCTTGTTGATCCTGCTGTTTTGAATATCCTATCTGCCATCCATTCATCCACTCATCTTCTTTCTCATCCTTCAGTGTTCAGCCCAAATGCCACTGACTGCATTATCACTTTCCCTGATTAGTAAATCCCTCAAGATCTATTATTCTTTCATCAGGATTTATACTTCCTTGTAGATCCAACCAAACGAATTAGCAGGTTTTGGTAAGTCAAAAGTGGTCAAATAGCAGTAGTTTAATATATTCTTCCTCTTAAAGCATTTATCCCATTTCATTAGACTTCTTAATTTAAATGTATTCCTCATGTACCCTGTCTTCTTCACCATTGCATGCCCAGTGCCCAGCAGAGTGCCAGACAAGAAGTAGATGCTTATAAAATACTTAAAGAATTCAAGGTGACTGCTATGTATGGATCATAATACTTTGTTAGCCTTCCTTAAATCTTGGTCTCAGTCTTTCTCTCAGGTTCCTGAGGCTTGACAGGGGTAAAGCTAGTCACTCAGGGCTGTTTTCTCAAGTTAGGAATGAAGTTTTTTTTCCCCATTTTCCATCAGGACCCTGCTCTCTCTACCTACCAACTAATAATTACCTAACCCAGGTAAGGAAAAATCTACCTCCAGGGCTATCCTTCTTTAAAGCATAAAGTATATAATGTGTAATGTTACTATTCAGGATATTCATTCATTCATTCATTCATTTATTCATTTATTCACTCATTCATTCAATCATGGGGATCTGATTGGCTCTGGGAATATAGCAGTAAATAAGGCAACCAGAGATGATGAATTTGGAATACCTTTGCTCTCTGTGCCTAGTCTTAACATTTTTCAAGAATCACCTAAAGTTTGAACATTTAAAAAATCCTCTATATTTGAATAGTTGTAAGTGTCTTGCACATTTCAAGTCATCTAAAAATTTTTATCATAAGTTCAAAGTTCAATTTTTATCATTGTTGCAAAGGATGTCATTTTGGCATATATTCAAATATAATGACTATATCATTTTAAATATAGCCAATGAAATTTGAATATTATAATAAGCTAATACCCATGACCAGCTATTAAAAATATATTTAAGGTTTTTTTTGCAAATTTTAGACCTTTCCTTTTTCTCTTTGAACTCACATTTCCCTTATACTTTTTCCTTGGATTTTATACATATACATGAAATCAAAACTGTGGAGCTGCATATTTAGCTCATTTTATGAAAATTGTCCATCATGTATCTTACTGGCAAACCAATAAGCTAAATTATACTTTCTTTCAGAAAAATTCTGCCTTTATCTTTTTAGTTCAAATAAATGTGCTAATAAGCATTGTAATATTACAAAAACATTGAGAAATAAATTACAAAATGAATCCTGTAAGGTTATGAAAAGTAGTCAAGATTAAAATAATATAGATCTAATATAAATAATCCATGTTCATAAATTGTAAAAGATGGATCAATATGCTAGTTCTCATTAACCAATATGTAATAGAGCAATGAGTGTAGAGATTATGAAATAATGATGGCACCATTTGTCCAATAAGAATGTGTCTCTCTCCAGTTGAAAGGCAGAGAATGGTAGAAGAAAGCAAACTTGATTCAACTACATGCTGAGAGACACACTAGACTCAAAGATACAAATAAGTGTGATGTAAAAAGAAAAATATATACCATGCAACTGGTATACAAAAGAGAGACAAAATAAAGACAAAATTTGTTCCTAGAAGCCAAAAAAAGGAAAAAAAATGTAGTAATAAGAGAGAGAATCCATGAGGAATACAAAAAAATTATAAACACAATGCACCTAACAACAGAGTCCTCCAAAACATGAAATAAGATACATAGATTAAAGGGAGAAATAGATAACTCAACAATGATATTTGGAAACTTCAATAACCCACTTTCAGTACTGGATAGAACAACTTGGTACAAGATCAACAAAGAAATAGAAAACTTGAACACTATAAACCAATTAAATATAACACATATCTATAGGAGACTCCAGTCAACAACATGAAAGTAGATCTTTTTCTCAAGTACATGTGGAACATCCTCAAGGATGGACTTTATATTAGGAAGCCATAACACAAATCTCAATAAATTTAAAAGCATGCAATCATACAAATTATGTTCTTTGTCCACAATAGAATGAAATTAAAGTCATAATAACAGAAGGAAATTTGAGAATTCAGATACATAAAAATTAAACAAAATGCATCTAAACAGCAACTAGATCAAAGAAGAAATCATGAGGTAAGTTACAAAATAATTTGAGATAAATTAAAACAAACACAACATCCCACAATTTGAGACTCAACTAAAGCAGTAATCAGAGGGGAAGAGCTATAATGCTTGTATTTATAAAAAAATAAGTATCTCAAATCAGTAATCCAATCCAATAGTAAGCCAAAGAAGCATAAACTAAAGCCAAAGCAAGCAGAAAGAAGAAGATAATAAAGATTTAGAGAACAAAAAAATAAAACAGGGAATAGAAATAATAATGAAGACCAATGAAACCCAAAGTTAGCTCTTTGAAAAAAATCAACAAAGTGATCTTTAGCTAGGCTGACAAAGAAAAAAATAAAGGACTCAAGTAACTAAAATCAGGAATAAAAGAGAGGATCTGGAAATCAACTTCAGATAAATAAAAAAGATTGTAAGGGAATATTATGGACAATTGCGTGCCAACACCTTAAACCTAGATGAAATGGATACATTTCCAGATATACACAAACAACTGAAACAGAAGTAAGAAAAATTAAAAATCTGAATATACCTATAACAAAGAGATTGAATTAGCAATTTTAAAACTTCCCACAAAGAAGTCTGGGCCTGGATGGCTTTACTGGTGAATTCTATAGATTTTAAGAAGAATTAATACCAATCCTTCACATATTCCACTTACAAAAAATTAGAAGAAGGAACATTTCGCAACTAATTCTACGAAATCAATATTACCTGGATACTAAAACCAAAGACATCACAAGAAAACTACAGACCAATATCCTCTATGAATATAGATGCAAATGTCCTCAACAAAATACCAGCAATCCAAATCCAGATTTATATATTTAATAGCATAAGCAAGAGGGATTTTTCTCAGAAATGCAAGATTGGTCTATCATCTGGAGATCAACGTAATACATTACATTTACAGAAAAAAAAAAAAAAAAACACAGAGACCACAATCATCTCAATTGATCCAGAAAAAATAATTATTATTTCTATATCAATCACATGACGAACTAATAACATTTTGCATGTGTTGAGTTAAAATATATTACTCGAGTTAAATTTACCTTCCTCGTTTTCTTTTTTTAGATGTGGCTACTAGAAAATTTCACATTACATATACAGCTTGCATTTGGGGATCATATTATGTATCTATGGGACCAAGGTGATCTAGATATATCTTTGAAGACCAGTGCTCTTAGAAGCATTGGGTATCTTTGGTGCACAGCTCCCTGTATTGCATACCAGAGGAGAAAAGTGAGACTGAGAATGGTTAACCTGCCTGGGTTAATAAACTCTAAATTGTAGGTATCAGAGTGGATACTGAAATTCAGTTCTGTCCTTAAACTAGAGTATGCCCTGTTTACATCCATTGTCTTCCTTAGGGATAAAGCCATTACCATCATTTATTTGCATGTTTTGAATAACTGTTCTGTTTTGTTTTGGTTTTGCTTTTGTTACACCCCCCACCCCAGGACCACCACTGAGTTCTTCTATCTGGCCTTTTCTTTAAATTGCATGGCATGTAATAGCCAAAAGTTTTTGTTCCTTTATCTAAACATCTATTCTGGGGATACCTGGGTTGCTCAGTGGGTAAAGCCTCTGCTTTCGGCTCAGGTCATGATCCCAGGGTCCTGGGATTGAGTCCCCCCCTCCCCCCCGCAGGGAGCCTGCTTCCTCCTCTCTCTCTACCTGCCTCTCTGCCTACTTGTGATCGCTGTCTGTCAAATAGATAAATAAATAATCGTTAAAAAAAAAAAAAACTATTCTGTGCCAACCATTATAGAAGACTCTCTGCTTAAAATACTGCTAATCATCTTCACAACCCACACTTCGCAGATGATGGTTTTTGCTCCCTTCACTTTCACAAAGAAGAGAAAACTAATGTCCCCAAAACTGTACTGCTAAAGTTACACAGTGACAGAGGGAGTTGGGACTGAAAGCCAGGTCTCTGACTCAAGAGCCCCTATGTGTCCAGCATATCCCTCTTCCCTGTCTTCTGAAGTGAGAGAAATATGGATCAACTGTGGGCTTAAAAAACATTAGTATTTATATATATGGTTCATGTACTTAGGAAAACTTTCTAAAATTTTTTATTTTCATATTTTCTATCGAAAATTGAGGTCTACTTTTCTTCTTGCTATGGGTTATGTTCTGCAAATTTAATACAATGGCCTATACGTATACATGAATTTTGGATATAAGATGACATAAACTCCTACAGTCCCACCTGGAGCAGAGTAAAAGTGAATAGATAACAGTAAGGATGAAGCACTTACCTGGGCTAATATCTACCTTGAATCTTATCTAGACATTGCCTTTATACTTAATCTTTGTATAAAGAGGGAAGTAATAATGCCTGGTACCAAATAAACTTTATGATTTTTCTTTGTTACCAAACATTCAGAGTTGCCAAAAAAATTTAAACTTTTAATCTTTCTAAGATTCTAAAAATATTAAGATCAAATTTGATAGATGTAATATTCTTCATTTACATAAAATTTAAATATTCAATATTTAGTCAAAATGCTTCTCCACTTTGTTTTGCAGAGAATAATTTCTCAAGTGAAGGAGTTAGCTTTCCAGAATGAAAGAAAAGAATCAAATGCAATATATCCAATATATATTGCCAGGCCTTATTATTCTAACAGGAGAAAAATTAGTATGCACATTTGAGAAGAATTTCTGAGTTTTTGTGGGCTATGTATTTGGAAAACAAAATGCTTTCATTCTGAGATCACTACTGTCAATTGTTATTCATTTAGCGAGGTGTTCCTGAAAACTTTTAAAGCATTACACTTTCCATCACTTACACTTTAGTAGAAGTAACAACCATTGTTCTTAGGGCCGTCCCTGTGGCTCAGACATGTTGCATATCTCAGCCAGCTAATGGAGCAGCAAACTGAGCAATGAGGAGATGGTGGCTTTAAGCCCAGGCTCTGCAAACTACAGGAAGCAAATTACTTTATTTCTGGGCTTTGGTTTTCCAACTCTAAAATAGGAATATTATTTGCTTTATCTAGTCACCAAGTATACTGTGACAAGGTAAGGAGATAAAAAGTAAAAATCTTTTCCAACTAGGATTACAATGTGTTTCAGCATGTGATTTCTTCTGCTTTCCAGCTGAATTTGCCTTAGCTCAATATTCCATATTCATCCTGGGGCTCCACCCATGACCAGTCCAGCAAGGCTATGTTGCAGCATGTAGGACTCCAATTTAGTAGGTCAGTTTCGGCCTAGAATCTCACTGTTTATGACTCTGTCTAGACAATTAGGGCCAGGAATTATCATAGTTGTATCAACAGCCTCTGTGATACCATGGAATAGTGCATATGTCTTTGATTTTGCTCATGGTTGTATCCCCAGGGTCTAGTACAGTGTCTGACACATAGCAGACACTCAGTAAATAGTTTCTGGGTACATAAATGAGTCAAGAAGAACTAGGAAAAGAAAGGAATATATAAGGTATAGCCACTGCCTCCAATGATTTATAATCTAGTCAAGGTGACTATACCTAAAAATATAAGTCAAGAATTGATAGAACCATTAAGTCAGTCTGTGTGCCAATGAGCATGTGGCAGGATTTACTGCAGAGGTTGATGGCTCCTTTCCCAAGTGGGAGTACTATAGTTAGATGACAAATGTCTCAGGCTCCACAAAGTGTGTCAAAAAACGTAAAGACCTTCTATGTTTGAAGTCTATACATCAGCAGCAGGGAGATTCTAGATATTTTCCTTTGTCAGTAGACTCATCCTTGGATAGCATAACAGTCAGAATGGTGTTTTCAGAAAGAAAACAATAGGAAGGGGAGTGAAATTTTGTTGTTTGTTGTTATTATCTGTTTTCTTTTTCTTCTTCAAGCAAACATAAGTCACTAATATTATGATCTCTAGAGAATGGTATATCTCCTTATAAGTATGCTTTGGAGACATTTTTCTCCTTTGCTTTTTTCTTCTCTCCTTCCCTTCTCTCCTTCTCTCTCTGTTCTCCTTTTCATCTTTCCTTCCTACAGCATTCACTGGGCAATTCATTAATCCACAAACATTTACTGAGCTCTTGTGTTTCAGGTAAAATGGCAGACAAAAGTATGCAGAGATACATAAGGAAAAGTCTATGACCTAGAGCAACTCAGAGTCTAAAAGGGCAGATAGTCAAGGAGAATAGATAATCATTGTCCATGTGACAAGTGTTCTAATTAAAAAAAAAAATTATGACAATGTTGTCAGAGAATGTAGAAGAGGGTTTAAGTCACTGTCCAGGGAGAGCCAAGAAAGGCTATGGCACTGGAACTCTGTTTTGAATGGTAAGGAAGCATTAGCTAATGAAAAGAGGTAAGAGGCATTCCAGAAAGTAGACACATCATGTGCAAAGGAACTGAGCTATGAAAAGACATGTCTGATCCAGAGGATTGGGTACTATGAGGAGTGACAGGTAATAAAGGCAAGAAGGCAAGTTGCCAATAACTTTTGAAGGTCCTATTCACTAGCAAGTTTGGATGTGATACTGTAGAAGCTAGGGAGGTGCTTATTGACCTAGAAGTGTGATGGGATTATAGTTGTTTTTTGACACCTTTAAAGGGAAGAGATTCAGAAGAGGAACTGGTAGGAAACCTGGCTAAGAGGCTCTGCACAAGGGCAGGATAGAGCAAAGATTGAGAGCTAAGGCACAGGTAGAGGAATGGAATGAGGGGACAACTTTTGAGCAGTATTTCTACAACAGAACTGACAGAGTACAGTGACCAATTGTTTTTGGAGGGTAAGAGAGAAGAAAGAGGATGACTCATGTCTCCAGCTGGAGCAACCTGTATAATGACACAATCAACCCAGATAAGGAGCAAAAGAAGAGGAGTGGGTCTGGGGGGAAATAAATTCTGGTATGGACATATTGAATTCATGTGTTTGAGGGACATCCAGGTCAAGCTGACTAATAGGCAGCTGGAAATATGAATTCAGCCTATGGGCTAGACAGAGATTGGTTAGACATTAGCATATAGATGATATTTGAAAACATGATAGTGGATAAAGTCACCTAGAAAGAGTATACAGAAGTAGAGAAGAGGACCAGGAATATAAGCATAAGGAACTACAACATGTAAGGGATATGTAAAAAGAAGGAAAGCAATAGAGGACAGCATGAAGGAAGAGTGGAAAAGTAGAAAAAGAACCAGAAGTATTAAAGATAGTGGTACTCTGGGGGATGTGTCAATAAAACAACTTGAAGTTGGAAAAGGTCAGTATGGGTCTTAATTTCTACTCTTTCCCACAACTCAAAGCCAGGCCAATGAGCCTTGAATGAAGACTAACCCTTTTTCATTTACAGGCCGAGCAGCAGTAGGCAACCAGCAACTTGACAGCTCAGCATCATGTAGGCCTCATGGCCATTCTGTTTTGCTCAAGTTCCTGTGATGAACCCTTGCGTTTCAGTCTCCTTCCTCAAAATCCCAGTCTCTAAAGCCTGGAATCCTCTAGGCTCCTAAAACAGAAGTCTTGCCTCCTGGAGTCCAGGTTTATCTATCCCCTGAGCTGCCCTATCTGTGTGTCCTAACACACATACCCTGTCAATTCCTGGAACTATCTTGCCTTGCTTATAATTCCTAGCAGCATGGGTGGTGTTTGGGTAACACTTGCCAACAAATAAAGACCCTCATGTTACTATAGTATACTTAGAGCTATTATTTTCTAAAGCTGTTATTCATTTGTGGAGCAGCACATTCAATTTTACAACTCTTGGGTGCCTATTGTGTGCCAGGATCGTTCTAGCTGTGGAAGATGCAGCAGTGAACAAGACAATGTACCTTTCCTCATGGGATTTGCCATTTAACAGGGAGGACAGATAAACAATGTAAATACACAGAGTGGCAGATTGGGGAGGGGGGGGATCAAACCACTTTCGAGTAATAGGGAGGCTGGAGTGAAGGAAGGAGTTGCTATTTTATAATGGTGCTTGGGGAAGATATCACTGGGGAATGAGCTTGAGCAGAAATGAGACAGACACACGAAAAATATGAGAGCAAGCTCTGCTGGTATTTAGGGGATAAGTATTCCAGGCAGTGAGAATCACAAGGACAAAGACTCTGAGGCTGAGTTGGCCTGGTATGTCAAAGAAATAAGGATTCTATTGTGAGTAGAAATGGTAAGAGGGGTTACTAAAGGCAGGAGGCAATCGTGAATAACCATTTGGTTACTGAAAATGTCTTGGCTATTATTCTAGGAAAAGAAGTATTTAGTCAGGGAAGTTGACATGATCTGTCTTCCATTTTGAAAGGTATTAAGGAGGGTACGTATTGAAAGGAGCACTGGGTGATATACATAAACAATGAATCATGGACCACTACATCAAAAACTAATGAAGTTCTGTATGCTGACTAACACAACATAAATGTATATATATAATTTTATATATACACATATATATATTATTTTTTAAAAAATGAAAGGAGCCTTTCAGCTGCTGTGTGAATAGGTTGTAGGTAGACAAGATCAGAGGCTGGGAAGCTAGTTAGGTGGTGAGAGCAACAAGCCAGAGAGAGATTACGTCGGCCTGGCCTGGTCTGGTTGGCTTGTGGTGGGTGTGGTGAGATGTAGCTGGATTCTGGATACAATACAAAGGTAGGACAATTAACATGCAATAATGGTTTGAATATGCTGTAAGAAAAATAGAAATCAAGGGTGACCTTATTATTATTATCATTATTTTTATTTTGGCCTGAGCAACTGTAACAATGGAGTGCCATTTACCAAGATGGGGGAGTTCAATATTAGACATGTTAAATGTGGGATAGCTAGGAGACTGGGATGTCTATGAAGCCATGTCCTGAGCAGGTGTGGGAAGGCTCTGGTGCATCAGTGGAGGGGATAGCCTTAAATGAGAGTGTGGAGTCTAGGTGGCCCTCCATGTAGCAGGAGGGAAGAAGGTGTATAAGAACAAATGCACAGTGACTTGGAAAGGGTACAGTTGAGGACCTGTGGAAGCTCTCCTAAACCAGCTTCTATTTTCTCAGGGAAATAGAAAGCCAGGTCAGATGAAAATGAGGGGAGGAGAGATGGTGTCAGGAGGCTTTGAGATAGAAAAGAAGGTGTGAAATAGTCTTCCAGGACTGTGTTAATAAATTTCAGCTCATGGCCTAATCATGGGACTTAAAATCAACTTAGTGATTTGAGATCAATTTAGTAATTTAACACAGTACCTAGAATTTAAAAATAGAGTTATTGCATGTATAAAAAGTAAGAATTGCTTAAAGCTTTATTTCAGGTGCATTTAGGTATATGTGTGTGTCTTAGGTCGTAGCGAAAATGTTTTTTAAAACATTGGCCCAGGAGAATGGTAGGAAATGAACAAGAGACTGACAAATAAGGTCAGGGACTGAGTGATCATATGGTCAACAAAGAATATAGCCGCATAAGATTTTGGCATTGGAGCAGCTAGAGGACCATAATCCCTCCCCTCTTACTCACCTCCACCTCCACAATAGGAAACCTTTCCGTTTGAATATTTTCAATGATGGCATGCTCACCAAATTGAAAGACAGAGATTTCAGTATGTAACTGTCTTCTCTATTAAAAAAAAAAAAAAAATGAGGTCCTCACAACCCTCTGAGGTGTTAAAGTGGTAAGCAGGGGACTGACAGGTAGATTTTGGAATTCGGTGTACTTAAAATGAAATTTGACCTTATTATATAACACTAAGCATGATGGCTTTTCTCTGTTTTGGAGATCTCTAAATCCCCCCAAAAAAACAAGTTTTAGAACACCAAGAAATCTTGTTTTTATTCAAACTTTAGCCCAGAGTGGCAGCATTTGGCTTGTAAATGTATGCTCTCTTTCCTCCATACATCATACTAAGTGCAATTTTAGTGGATGATTGAGCTAATTTTCATGCCTACATTTTCTTCCTGTTTCAAGATTTGTTGTTGGATCTGCAGATGATTCCAAATATAACTTCACTTAGGAAAAAAAAAATGTGTTCATTTTTAAGACAATCTTAAAGTCTTTAATTGTGAAGTAGTTTTTCCCTGTAAAACACATTAATGAATAAAAGTTAAGAATATGTCAATAGGTACTGTGGAAATGGCCATTTGTATTTTTAATTGTAATGAGCTCGAGTTATTTTCTAGACACTGTAATTTAAAATAATAAAAGTACTTCTCCAGTTCTATATTTTGCCTGATTATTAAAAATTGTTTTGAGATTATTAACTCAAACCAGTTTTCTATACACCTGACTAATTTCTGAACTGTTTTGAGTTTTTTAAGAATACTTTCTCATATTGTAAAGGCAGTATCAAATGTAGTTCTTTAGACAGACATAATGTAGTTCATATATCAGACATAAAGGTAATACATGAAACATATTTTCCTTCTGCAATGATGCTCTTTCTAGCTTGCTTATTCCAATTTATGTAAATTTGAAACACTGAAATAACAAAAGTAGAAATTGAATAGAGAATGAGAACTCATGAAAATGTACACTCTGCCTACATCAGTAGGAGTGTGCATTTATAATCTAGACACTATCTTAGTCCAGTTGTAGATCACAATCAAGTAGAGTCTCAAAAGAAAAAAATTGTAACTATGTGTGGTGGTATCCAGGTGTTAACTAGACTTATTTTGATATTTACTTCTCATCATATAGGTATATCAAATCATTATGTTGAACACCTAAAACCAATATGTTATAGGTCAATTATATCTCAACTAAAAAATTTTTTAAAAATCAAGTAGTCTGGACATCCCATCTATTGCTTTTGGGGTTGGTCTCTATTCTGGGATTATTTCAATAGTTTCACTTCTCTAAGGGCCAAGAAAAAGTTAAAATTGCAAAACAGGATCATTCTGTTATTCTTTATCTAGATCCTCGCACAATTTTTTCTCTCTATGTTAAATGCTTTTTTAGAAAAGGAAATACACAGGATTAGTTCCTCTTTTATTGCTTCCAACAGGAGCTCCACCATGGAAAGCTCCCTCCCCTTCCATTTTGCAAGCCTCAACAAGTCTGTTGCTGAGTCAGAACCTCCTCTTTTCCCTGATGTGAGAAATCTCCCTTGAAAACTCATAAAGCTTAGGAAATGCTTAAATTTGAGTCTCCCTGGAGGGGGGCTTAGCGGGGGAAGGCAGGGACGGGAGAGTCCGAGCAAATATGGCGGGCTGAAGTCCTACACACAGCAGTCCTGATGATGGCACATGAAATGCTTTTATGAAATACGAAGACTTGGAACTGGCCCAGGGTTACCATGGGAGTTCGCCTCCTAACCTATTACAGGCATTTATGTGTGTAGACAGCCACACGGAGCCCGGTTGAGTTCCTGGGACTTTGCTCCTCATTGCCCAAGTGAAAACGTTTGGTGTACAGCCAGGCTTCATGTTTGCCCTGCAGAAAATAACGTTCAAGCGGCTGCAGAAGGTCCCAACAGCACGCAGCATGAGAAGCTAAAAACAAGCCCGAGAAGGCGCTTTCTGGCGCGACGACGAGAGCTCCAAGTAGGGGACGTGTGGGGCACGAGGTGTGGAGAGAGCCGCTCAGCGGTCTGCAAGGCCGGCAGCGCCCACAGGCCCTTCGGAGGGCGGGAAGGGCCGCTGTCCCCGCTGCGCTCGCAAAGTGTAGGCCTCACGCGACCGCGGTGACTGGAAGCCAATCCCAGTCGGGTTCCCCGCCTCAGTTTCCCACGCGGTGCACCACAGCCCCAAGGAGCTCGCGTACCAGCGGCCAAGTCTCATGTGACCGAGGGAGGGATCGGGGTGACAGGAAGGAGGCGGGGCCGCGAGGGCGACGGGGGTGGGACGGAGCGCGTGCGACCCAGGGCAGCCTTTGCGCAGAACCCGCGCCGGGAGGGGCCGTTGCCCTGGAACGGTCGGCGCCGCCCGCGCGCGCTCGTACTAGTGCGCGCGCGCGGCGGGCTCCTAGACCGGAGTCAGCTGCCCGCGGCCGCCACAGACCTCTCTTTTTCCCTAGATGCCGAAGGCGCCCGAGGAGACACGCCGCTCGCTCCCGCGCTCCTCCTCCCTCCTGGGAGAACAAGCGCGCCCGGGCCAAGTCTGCATATTAATGAGGGGCGGGGCGGGGGCGGGGCAGCGGGGGCGCGGCGGCCTCGCGCCCGCGCGTGCCGGGACGCACCGCGGGGGGCGGTGCGATTGTGAGGTGGCGCTGACGCACGTTCCGGAGTTCTTAAGCCGGGAGGGCGGCGGCGGCGGCAGCGGCGGTGGCGGTGCCCGAGCCGGTCTCGGGAGGCGGCGGTGATTGCCGCGAGGGCTGGAGGGGCCGAAGTAGGTGCCCCTGGCTCAGTCACAGTGTCCCTCTCACTGACTCCCCCTTTTTCCACCACGGCAGTGCCGCCCCAGATTCGGCAGCTTCCTAGGCGGGGCAGCGGACGGGGTGCGTCTCCTCCCGCTGCCGCCGGCCTGATAAATGAGGGACTTCGGGTTTGGGGTGTTGCAGACCGCCCCGCTCCGAAGCAGCAGCCCTGGGTCACTATTCAACAGCGGGACGTACAGTCCCTACGCCGTGGGGCCCGCCAAGGCCGCCGCCCCGCAGTCCTCCGCCACGCCCTTCGGCCCGCTCTCGCCGCCGCCGTTGCCTGTCACCGGCATCTCGGAGGCCGCCTTCCCCTTTCCTATCCTCGGCTGCGGCGGCGCGGGCAGCTCAGCCGCTGCCGCTTCCTCTTCCTCCCCGTTCCTGGCGCATCAGCAGACCATGCAGGATGAGCTGCTGCTGGGGCTGACACAGCAGCCGGCGCGGCCGCTCTCGGGGGCGGCGGCCGCGGAGAAACTCCCCAACCACCACCCCGGCGGCGGCACGAACGCGGGTGTGACCCACCTCCTCCCCTCCCAGGACTTCAAACCGAGTCTGCACCACCCCTCCTCCTCCTCCGCCTCCTCCTGCTGCTGCTGCCGCACCTCCTCCCCGCAGGACTTCAGTAAGCGGCAGCAGCAGCAGCTGAGCTGCCAGAAGAGGAAAGAGTTCAGCCCTCCCCACCTTCCCCACCCTCCGGACTCGAAGCCGCCGCCGCCGCTCCACTGCCCCGGCCGGTTCAGTCCGCCGCCACCGCCGCCGCCACCGCCCGGCCCGCTCCTCCAGCCGGCGCAGCTCGCCCAGCGCCAGCAGCCACAGCAGCAGCAGCAATTCAGCGAACCGCACCCGCAGCACCTCCCGCCGCAGGATTTCGCCCAGCGGCAGCTCCCGGCCGATCTGCCCCCGGTCCCGCAGCTCCAGCCCTCGCCGCCCGCAGCCCCGCGGCGCCGCCACGGAGGCGCGGGCAGCCCTCGCAAGACCCCGGCCGCGGGCGAGGGCAGCGCCACCGAGCCCCCCAATGCGGGCTTGGTCCCCTCGACGCCGCCGGTGAACCCCGCGCCGGGCTCCATGGAGTCCCCCAACCACCCTCTGCTCAACAGTCCCAGTAACCTCCTGCCCGGCGGGGCGCTCGGCGCGGGCGCCTTCAGCAGCCTGCAGAGCCCGGACCTTCCGCACCCGGGCGGCGGCGGGGGCGGGGGGCCCCCCGGAGGCGGAGGGGGAGGCGGCTCCGCGTCGCCGCCGCCACTGCCCGGCTTCGGCACCCCCTGGTCGGTGCAGACCGCTTCGCCGCCGCCGCCGCCCCAACCCCAACAGCCGCCGCCGCCCCAGCAGCAGCAGCCGCCTCCACCCCAGCAGCCGCCGCAGCCGCAGCCGCAGCAGCCCGGCTCTTCGGCCGCCACCCCGGGTGGCGGCGGCGGCGGCGGCTCGCTCAGCGCCATGCCGCCGCCCAGCCCCGATTCAGAGAACGGCTTCTACCCCGGGCTGCCGTCGTCCATGAACCCGGCCTTCTTCCCGAGCTTCTCGTCCGTGTCCCCGCACGGCTGCGCGGGACTCAGCGTGCCGGCGAGCGGCGGTGGCGGCGGCGGCGGCGGCAGCGGGTTCGGCGGCCCCTTCTCGGCTGCCGCCGTGCCCCCGCCGCCGCCGCCCGCCATGAATTTACCTCAGCAGCAGCCCCCGCCGCCCGCGGCGCCGCAGCAGCCGCAGAGCCGGAGGTCTCCCGTCAGCCCGCAGCTCCAGCAGCAGCACCAGGCGGCGGCTGCCGCCTTCCTGCAGCAGAGGAACTCCTACAACCACCACCAGGTACGGCGGACGGCGGCCCGGCTGCGCCGCGGGGCCGGGTCGGGGACGACGAGGGCTACTCGCCCATGCGAGAGTAGGACTGGTGGCGGGGGTGGGGGGGGCGGAGACGGGTGACAGGACTCGGACACCAGTCCCCGGCGGGCGGGCGGGCAGTGGCCACCGTGGGCTACGAGGCTCGGGTAAGGGGGTCACGCTGGAAGTCGCCCCGGCCGGGCGCCCCCTCGAACGCCCGGAGCGGCGGTGGGGGTTGGGGCAGGGGCCGAATGGCGCCCGGACCGAGGGCGGCGGAGGCGACGGACTGGCGCGCCCGCTCGGCGGTCCCTCGCAGCGGGCGCCCCTGACCCAGAGGGCCGCCGTCCTCGATCCGCAAGCCCGGGAGACGAGGCGAGGACGGGCGGGGGACGAGGGGCCCGCGGGCTCCGGTGGCAGCCTCCGACGAGCAGCCGTGGGAAACGAACTTGGGAAGGAGGAACATGATCACCGCAGACGGTTCGTGTGGGGAGCCGGTGACTCTTCCCGGTCGTCCAATGAGGGGATGGACGGAAGGGCTTTCTTAAAGGTTTCATTCTGCACCGGCCGGCGCAAGGTCTGGCTGGGGAGGGGGTGGCCGGCGGCGACGACCGGCCGGGACGCCCTGCCCGCCGCGCAGCTGCGCCGGCGGAGGCCCGAGGGTCGGGAGAGCCCAGGCAACAGCGCGGCGGGCTCGGTCCCGAGCTGTCAGACGACTGGAGAGAGGAGCCTGCCCGCGGGGGCTGACTTGGTTTCAGCCGAGACGCTCCGAAATTGGGGAGATTGGGTTAGTTTCTGCGCCTCTTCTTGTGTTAGGAATATTTGGTGGCTTTTAAGACAAAACTAAACTTGAATCCGGGGTTCGTGTTATATACCTCGAAGA
This sequence comes from Mustela putorius furo, assembly GCF_011764305.1. Classification (NCBI taxonomy): domain Eukaryota; kingdom Metazoa; phylum Chordata; class Mammalia; order Carnivora; family Mustelidae; genus Mustela; species Mustela putorius. The sequence continues at coordinate 21,416,641 of NW_025421273.1, forward strand.
GAGGACTCCCCTCTTTTGGGGGGTGGTGGTGGTGGCCTTACCTTTTCTTGAATTTGAGGTGTGTATATTTTAAGTGGGTAGTGCAATTACGAAATGACACCGGGCAGGTTTTTTGGTTTTTGTTTTTGTTTTGTTTTTTTTTTTTTAATTCATCCGGGTCCTTTCTGATTCAAGCTCTTGTTTTGTTATCTTCTCAATACAATGTTTGAATGACCGCTGGGCTGGTTAATGGACACTGAAAGAGTATTTTGTTGTTCTTTTTTGATCGAGTCAGCATTTATGGTAGTGATTAGTGTGTTTAAGGTCATTTTCGTGATTAAGGTTTGAGAGAGGAGCAAAATTGGACCTTCACCAGTGCCTGCTTACTCCTATAACTTTTTCCATTGTGACCAGTTAAAGTTTTCAAAGGCTAACCTTTTAAAAGGTGAATACTATCTAACCAAAGTAACAGTTAAGAGTTTATTTAAATCAACCGGAGTAACAGTTAACAGTTTTTATTTTAAATCACTGGTGCCTCCCCGAGAAACGAGAACGTGGCCTATGAGGATTAAAAATACGGAATTTTGAAATAATATTCCACTTTCCTGTGATTTCCATAATCTCGAGCAGTTAGTTATGTTTTGTGTGTCAGGGTCTTCATCCACAGAAAATTATTTATAGGTAGTTTCATATTCTTAGAGCCATGATATGGAACATTAGAAGACAGTATACCATGATTCATATTTAACTATAATCTGCTTTTTGTCAAAAGATGGTTCTTACAGTGAAGTTTAAGAGGTCACACAGCTGTCATACGGAATTTTAGATCACTGGAAGAGAACTTGATCACTGTATCAATAAGGAAAGTAAGGCCCCTCAGGAATAAAGTGATTTGTTCATGGTCCCTGAGCTATACCTTTGAACTATATGGAGGGGGCAGTGTATATTCATGATTGTATTGGCATTTTTTAAATAGGTACTATAGATCAAGTTCTTTTTTTTTTTTTTATCTTATAAGAAGGAAGTTTCATTTTAAGAATACTTCTACGAGCTTATTTACTTACAGCAACTGGATAGTCCATAATTCCTTTAGCTAAATGTTAGCTATAAGCTTATTGATAACGTAATTGCTAGAAAATAATACTTTTCAAAAACTTACAGTAATTACCTCTTGGTGGGTTCTCAGCTTTTTTTTTGTCATAGGTTCTAGTTTGGAGTATAAATTACTTTTGAAAATGAATGAACCAAATGGAGATTTGTGTTAAGATCTCTACCAGAATAATCAAAGCATATAGTTTATCTTTAGTATATCCTTACTTTATCTTTAGTTATCTCAGTGGATCCACCTATGGGTGACATCCAATAATTGCTCAACTGTTCATGGATAATTAAGTTAAAAAACAATAAAAACACTTTAAAAGAAAGTACATTAAAGTTGGAATAAAATACATTGAAAGTTAAATAAACAATATAAGGAAGATGTATTTTCTATACTGTCCCTATACTAAAAGGCGTTTTTAGTTCATGCAAGAGAACACCACCAAATGTTACCATTATCTACTGTCGCAGTGGTGCAGTTTGTTTTGGAATCATAAAGTTTAAATATTTTACTTTTGTCATTACTCATACCTTTATTAATTAAGGACCATATTTTTGGTTGTATACCTAGCAGAATATGGTTGTTTTGAGATCACAATGTAGGTTATATCTTTAGGAATCTTCAAAGTTAATTTCAATTTTCAAGTATTTTTTTTTCTTCTTACATATATGATTCTGAAAGGGAAGAAAAGTAATTGCATGGTTCTATTTTAATAATTGTCATGAAATATCTGCTTGGTTCATTATAATTTAAAGTGGGCTAGAGAATGAAAACTCAACTCGCATTAAATGAATGTGTTTTTATATAGCAAGATCTCAAACCTACTACTTTTATAACCTGTTAAGATAGATTCTGTTGCCTTTAGAGATTTTATTTTAAGATTATATATATTCTTAGTGTGGGCCTAAATTTGAGTTTGAATTATAAACTCTTTAAATGCCTGTAATTTAAACAGATGTGTTTTTCTCAGCCTCTTCTGAAACAATCTCCTTGGAGCAACCATCAGAGCAGTGGCTGGGGCACTGGAAGTATGTCCTGGGGAGCAATGCATGGCAGAGATCATCGTAGAACTGGAAACATGGGAATTCCAGGAACTATGAATCAGATATCTCCATTGAAGAAACCATTTTCTGGTAATGTCATAGCACCACCGAAATTTACTCGCTCTACTCCATCACTGACTCCAAAATCTTGGATTGAAGATAATGTGTTCAGAACAGACAACAATAGTAATACACTCTTACCCTTACAGGTAAGAATGGTATGTAAATGGTCTTATTTCTAATGTTTATCATTCAAAGTAAGAAATTGGGTGGTGGTGGTGGTGGTGGTGGTGGTAGTGTGGTAAAAGTAACAGATTAAAACATTAAAAAGCTTTTATTTTTAAGCATATAATTTAATTGCCAAAGGATAAAGAATTTATGTAGAGAAAATTGAGACTAAAAAAATTCTCTAAACATACAGTAGAAAAGAAGCTTCATAAAATCTAGAAAAACCTGCTGTATTTCTTAAATATATGTTGAAGCTTTTAATTGGCAGCTCAAGAATGCCTTAATTTATTTATCTTTAATAGGCCACCAAAATGAATTTCTTCTCCAGTATAGCTAAACTAAAATGTTAAGTAATTGTGCATAGATTTGACTGTCATCAGGTGTGTGTGTGTGTGTGTGTGTGTGTGTGTGTGTATATATATATATATATGTGTTAGAATATGCTTAGTACAGCTGGGATTATGGCAAAATAATATTAGGGCTTTTTACATCAACTTAAAATTTGTCCTCCCTGGTTCAGTGACTTTTTTTTTTCTAAATGTGGCCTAATAGTTATGATGATTAGACTTTTTTTTTTTTTCAGATCTTTTAATGTTTTACAGATATTCTAGCTAATAAAGGTCCCTATAATTATTTAAAATGAGGTTTTTGTCCCCCCAAGACTTTTAAAGGACTAAAGATACAAGATAGAAGGAACTTGATTGTTTTTTGTTTTCTTTCTTACCTTTTTTTTTTTTTTTTTTTGTGGGTGGGTGTGGGGAAGAGAACTGCTTATTTCTGATGAAAACTTCTATGCTATTGAAGGTGAGATCTAGTTTGCAGTTACCAGCTTGGGGCTCAGATTCACTCCAAGATAGTTGGTGCACTGCAGCCGGAACATCCAGAATAGACCAGGTAGGCTGCACAGTGTATATTTTTCAGGATTATGACTAGGAGTTTAGTGTTTATATTATGAGTAAGATTTATTATTTACTTTCCAGTTATACCTTTTTAAGCATATGTCAAAGAACATTAAAGCAATTTATTTTTAAAAGGTCACTTATTTAATATAAAATGCTTCATTTTCAAATTTATAAGTAATTCATAACTATTTTATATTTCCAAAACAGAATTTGTTTTTGGAAAAAGGAATTATATACCCAAGAGCACCGACTTTAAACATCAGTCAAACTTAACAGATTTTATCTTTCAGAATTATTTTCAGTTGGGGAAAAATCATATATTCAATTTTACATTTCATCAATGTTTTACAGAATTTTTTAGTAAATTTTTGTCACAAAATCTACATTTGTCTTGAGGTATATTTCTAAAGAGGTCCTGGCTTCAATTTTTTTATCTTTAAGAAAAACTTCATGAATAATATTTTTTTATTCTAAAATTTGTTACTACTGTTGTATACTTATCTTCTTCCAAATAATGTTTCCTATAGAAAAACCCTAAATCAAAAAGCTAGGAATCGGTCTTAAATTTCCTTCAAGCCCTTTGTGGTTACAAAATGCTATCTCTTTTCCTGCAGACTAAATTTGAATTCATACTGGGTACCGGTGATGAGAATTATTACAGGACAAGTAGAAAACTCAGTCCTACATGAGGATTCTTTACTGCAGAGCTGAAGCTTGAATGAGCATAGGATTGACATTGTGGGAGCCCACTGAATGGAGCTATGTTATCTTTAGCTAAGGCTCTTCCTTAGTTAATTTATCAACATGAGATGATTTTACAAGTAAGGACTCTATAAATAGATTAATAATATGTTTGTCAATAGCTTTCAAACCTGGAGCATTAGCATTAACTTCAGTAATCTGTTATTAGCAGTTATTTTAGACAAGTCCTAATTTTTTACCAAAATGGTCCTACCAGGATTGCCACATAGAAATAAGTAGTTATCTCATGTAATTTGTGACTTACTGTTTTATTAATAATTTAAGTTAGCTATCCATCTATTTCTATGCTCTTCTTCACTCTGGCCTAGTTAGGCCATATTAGTGACATTTTTATGGTAGCACTTTTATATTGTTCAAATTGAATACGTAAATGTCTAGGAGATGGTATTTTAGAAGAGGAAAATTATGATAAGCATTTTGAAGGTGGCAAGGGATGTGTTTTTAGAGAGGAAAAGACAATTGTTTGAAGAGCATGGGCAAGAAAGAAGCAAGAGGACACATATGAGGGATATTTAACTATGGAGAAGAGAGAAGACAGATTAGCTGTCATAAGGGGACAATGGAGAGGGGTCATACGTTGAGAAATGTGGTTATTGAGATGGTTTCAGTTAGTGGAGGGCTAGAGAGTAGATAGAGGTGATAATGAAAGGGAAATCAGCCCCTGGGCTGCTATAAGATGAGGGTCTCTAGCGCTCCTACTTAGATTTCAATCAAAGCCACTCTGTTCTTACCTGTTTTAGGTAAATTTTATATAAAAGGATTTAGGTGTTTAACAGTAATTTTTTTTTTTTTTTTTTTTTTTTTTTTTTTTTTTTTTTTTTTTTTTTTGGCTAACTGCTGAGATATTGGCATTCCCTTTGGTCCCTTGCACCAAAGGTGTGATTTGATGAAGTTGAAGAGCATGGTGAATAAAAAGATAGTGGGAAGTGAACTGAACTAGAGGAAAGAGGTCTGAAACCTGAACCTTCTTCCCTTTCCTCAGTCCTTACGACATCTGAGGATACAGTTTATGGGCTTTCATGTCTTTGGGTCATAGTTTCCTTATCTATAAAAGGAGAACCTTGAACTAGATCATGAAAGGTCTTTCTAGCCAGCTTTTATACTTTCTCTGATCTATTTTGGCCATTTCTTTTCCTCCCTGTGCACACCTTCCCCCCCCCCATACACACAAACTTTATTTTTAGAATACAAAGGTTCTGGTTTATTGGGGAGAAAGGGAGGGAATTGGATTGAGGCAGTCAAGGGATAGTGTATGACCTCCCAAATGGTCTTAAAATCACTGTGTTTCTTTCTTTTGAGGACCTTAAGGGTACCTACAATACAAAATTTGTTTTGTATTTCTATCTTTCTATAAAAGGTTGAGGTATTTGAAGTTGAGGTTCTTAAAAATACAGCAACAGCTACAAACTTCAATTGGTGTCTCAAACCACTCGATAGTTCCTCACTATTTGGCAAAGTTAAAATTATCTGGGGCAATATTTTCATTCTGACTTTTTTTTTCATTATATAGAACATTTTAATATTAACATATCTCAGTTAACAAATACATTATTTTAAAACATTTAACTTTTTATTTCTTCTAGTTTCAAATTGATTAGGCATAAAAAATATATTAAATTCTAGAACTGGAATCTTAGTTCCTATACTTGGATACTTGAGGCCTTACCTATACCCAAGAACTGGACATGTAGTTAACATTCAGCAAATAGGAAAGAAATAGTTTTGCAGATTGGTTTTACTCAGTTACATGTAAAATTTTTAGGGTTGATTTGGAAAAGCTCCAAATTCAAAACTTTTAAAAACAAAAGTAATTCAAGGTAGTTTAAAGTCACATTTCTGACTTTAAAATGAATTTTTAGGTATTTATGTTAATTTCTTTAAGACTAGGAGTACTTTTCTTTAAAATGCTGGTAGGTAGTTACCCCTGCAAGAAGTCATACTCCAGTATATGAATTCTAATTGCCTTAAAATTGAATTTTCAATTAGATATTGGGATTCTAATATATTCATTAATACTTGAATATTTTAAATCAAAAAATAAATATACTGGTAGCTAAGATTATTACTTACAGGTTTATGTATGGTACATCAGTTTTCTGTAAACAAAGCAACAAAATGCCTTTAAAGGTGTAATATAGCTGTGAAGCCTTATAAGATGGATGTTGGCCTGTCCTCTAGCTAAGGGATTATCAATATATTCAATTGTAGATTTTTGTTCCTGTGGAAGTTCTTGAGCATGTCACATAAACTACCTAGAATTAATTGATGATATATCCCACCAGTCTTTGATATATAGACTGTTATATGAGAACATGATAGATGATAATAATGAGGGTCTCTCAGAAAAATACGGGTCTCAGAAAAATACATTATTTGGTGCCTTTATTCACTTTACACAAAAAACAATATATAGTAGCAGACCAAATCTAATTTTTCATTTAATAGAGCACTCCTTAAATTGTGGTTCTTAAATGAGATGTACCTCAAGGGGCATTGGTAGCCAACAAACTGTTAAACACTTACTGAAAATGAGAAAGAATGGGTTCTTTTGTACCTGCTTAGGTAATGGATGCTTTTTAAGTTTTGTATCCTGCATTCAGTTCTTTAACTGTACTTGATACATTCTTATACCACATATTTTCTACTTGCCTTTCCATTTAATCCTGTGGATACTAGTATAGCTTTAGGTATTTCAGGCCTTTAAAAAATTTTTTTTTAATTTTTGTTCAGAGTCACTGTCATAGCACTTTGTCAAGGTTCAGATTAATAAAGGAAGTTTCAAAAAAAATGTGTGTTCGTTATGTATATGGTAGTGTTTTAATTATCCTGGGGACATATTTAGAGAAATTCTGTTCTTTGCCTTTGAGAAGGTGCAAGTCCATTCGAATGAAGAAAGGGTGTCTGTGTGGAACCAGAGACTGGTAAGAGGGAGTAGGAGACTGAAGACATTGTGCAGTAAGACAGTAGCATGTCATCTGCTGCTAATTCAGTAGAGTTCAGTAGCAGTGTGTCATCAAGAATGTAAAATCAGTATTTACTGAAGATTGAGGACAATACAGTGAGTTTGTACAACTTTGTTATTTTAAAGCAAAAATTGGAAAACTCAACACAAAACTGCAACAAAAGCTGATCTTTCTAGTTAGAAGTATATTTGTTAAAGCATCTGATACATCTTTAAATATGATTTAGGGTATAGGGTTTTCCTATAATCCATCTCCCTTTTCTTTAGGTGGATATTTCATTTTCAAGAGGAAAATGTTCTGTTTGATCACTCCTTTTGAAATGAGACAGGGTTTTGAATATATCAAAGTAAAGATATAACATCCCATTGAAAAGTCCTATTTTAATTAAGCTCAAATTCTTTTTGTTGTACTAATTTTAATATTCTTGACCTCTTTATTTTTTAGCATGTCTAATCTTTTTTTAAGTTCCTTCTTTAGGATTACTTTGTTCTTTCTGCATTTTCAGTCTTTCAGGGACTGTATTGTTGCTTCTCTAAGTCTTTATGGCAAATGTCTGGGTTTATGAGAGTAATAAAATATTATAATAGATTGTAGTTTTACCAAAAATGTTTTCTTCAATTTTGCCTGCTCACTGCTGTGGGATTCTGTAATCTCAGTTTCTGAAAATCCATTTAAGTTGATTCTTTGCCAGATAATTTTCATATTTTAAATAGATTGGGGTAAACTACCTCACAGAGATTCTTACTTTTGTGAAACAACTTGGCTGTTTTCAAATAGTCATGTAGTAATAGATATAAGTTACATTGCAAAGATTTTCCATATGTGTGCTAATCAGTTTGGTGTACTTATGTTTACCTTAAAATAGTTACAGGATTTACATTTAGTTTTTAAACCAGTGGCAGTTTGTGTGAAGACAAATTTTTCTAATAGCCTTATTTGTTTTGTAATCAGATTTGCTTTGTTGTTGTTTTTTTCCCAGAAGTTATGTTCTAATCCCCATACTTTATTCAGTGGAATTATCTATACCTTTTGAAAATGAGCCTATAGGGTTTCATTAAATCTAGAAAGTGATTTTGAATTGTCATGCACTGTTTGCCTGCTTAAGGCTATTTTGTGTTCAGTGCTTTAAAAATCATGTGGGATGTAGCTGATGCTCCCCAAGTATAAATAAGCTTATAGTTTTATAATAGCTTAATGTTATTTTCTTTGCTAAAGCAGGAGTGCGATTCATGATGAGAGTCTTGAAATGCAAGGGAAAATAAGGGGCCTTAGGAAGTGGGCATCACACTCCTTATGAGTTGGATGTAGACATTAAAGCTAAAGCTATATATACATGCAGATTTTTTGAATAACCACTGTGTCTTGGTTACCTAGTGGTCACCAATATTTATTGAATAGTTTGCTTATATATTTCCCTTCTTAGCTTAAATATTGCTTTAAATATGGAGTTACTTCATTAATTTTACTTTAAATTTTGCTCTAAAGCAAGATCACACTACTTGAATGGAATTAGTGTGTGAACAGGAAAAAAAAAAGGCGTGAGAAACATAACATCATTTGTTATGTTACGTTATGTTAAGTATAATGGTAATACTTACCATTAATTAAGTTCATAGGTCCACTGTGATGGGGTATAGTCTGATTCCATTCAAAAAACAGCAGCCTGAGAAGACACCCCTGAACCATACATGTTTTCTTTGCAAGAATTTAAGGTAAATAGAATATAAAGTATTTCTAATATATCTTAGAACCTGTAGTACCTGAGGGTTTTTTTAGTTAATTATATATATAATTTTTATCATGATAGCTTACATTTTTTAATCATATTTTAAATATGTTTTAATATATCTTGCCTTAGTTTTGTCAGTTAACATCTAAGTACCTATTCAATGGAGAATTCTAAGAAGACATAATGATCCTAAACTGTCTTTGCCCTCACAGAGCTCAACTTCAATTTGCAAAGTTTTTATAGTAGAGATAAAGTACTACTCATTCAATAAACATTTGAGAGCTAGCTATATTCCATGATTAGAAGGTCCCTACTTCTAATTAACTTAGTTTAGTTGGTAAGGCAGGAAAATCAACAAATTAGTTACGAACATAATATAGTGGAAGCACTGAAATGGAAATATTTGAATTACTAAAATTGTATGTCATTTTTGCCCAAGGGCCATGCTGTCTTCTCTTCTTTATTTCATTTATTACATAGTACTTTGAGTCTTTTGCTTTTCTGTATTTTTTTTTAAGATTTTATTTGTTTATATGTCATATAGAGAGAAGCGAGAGCAAGCACAGGCAGACAGAGTGGCAGGCAGAGGGAGAAGCAGACTCCCTGCCAAGCAAGGAGCCTGATGTGGGACTAGATCCCAGGATGCTTGGATCATGACCTGAGCTGAAGGCAGCCGCTTAACCAACTGAGCCACCCAGGCGTCCCTGCTTTTCTGTATTTTTAAGGTGGAATTTAGGCATTGTCTAGTCTGAAACTGTTTTTTTTTTTTTCTTTTCGAAAAGATGGAACAGAGCCTATAAAGATTTAGTAGCTTACTCAAGATCAAGAGGCTCTGCACTTCTTAAAGTATTATCGCTGGACTAGATATCTTAAGTATCACCTGGGAACCTATTGTAAATACAGATTTTCAGGGGCCACTCTCAACCTGCTGAATTTCAGACTCTGAACAGAGTCCCAGAAATCTGGGTTCCAGCGATCTGTGTGTTTTGCAACCCTTCCAGATGATTCTGAAGCATGTTCAAGTGAGAGAACCATATTCTAGTTCAGTGATTCTCTGTGCCTCCCCCACCAAGCAAAGTCATTGTTAGTGATGTAAAAATAAAGTAAGGAGTACCAATACAGCTGTATGGTGATAAAGCTGGAGTAAGAGCAACTGGTCTAGCAGTCTACCATTTTAGTATTACTTTGCACACTTCTAAATTCCAACAACAATTTGTTTAGTCTACAACACTGATTCTGGCCCCCTGGCTTTAAATGCTCACAGCCCTGATTCATTTACTCTGCTTGATGGAGCAAATAAATCAACATATTTTCAGGAAAAACTTTTTATGTTTTTCTTTAGCTTCCTTAAAAGACTGACTCTGAATCGTCTCTGGATTATGGACTCCTATAGAAAACTGATGAAGCCCTTTTCTTCAGGGGAAAAAAAATGTGCACACACCCATACAGAATATTATATATAATCTCAGAGATTTCATGGTTATTCTTGAAGTTCACAGACTGGGGCTAAGAAGTGCCTAATTATGATTTCTGTAGAGACCATTTTCCCCCATTTTTCTTACTCTTCCATTTTCTTTTTAAGTATCAAACATTTTTTGAGAGTTAGAAATGGCCTGCCCTTCCTCTCTTTCATGTACAAACACTTGTATAAACACCAACACACATTTAAGTGGGTGGGAGTCATCACTGACATTTTGATGATTTAAGGGGCCTGGGCCAGAGCTTGCTGTGGTAGTTCCCCATGTATATTTGTTCAAGTACATTGAGGATGTCTTGGGCAGAAAAACAGTATAAATTAATAGGCATTAAAGAATCAGATTCCTTCTGGTAAGTAGATTGACAGATTTAACATACAGCAAACAAGACCTCCATCTACAAAAAGACTTTGTTCTGGAACTTGAGGTAGGAAACTTGTTGAGATGAGACTACTTTCCACTCTCTTCCCTCCATCCCTGCCTTCTTTGCAGGGAGTGGAGGAAAAGAAGATTTAGAAATGCTGAGACCAATATGTGAGGACTTCAGGGAGCAAGATTTGGATATAAGTATTCAAGGTGTTAGTCTTTGTTCTGATAGTAGTTCATGCTTTTGATATTAACTGTATGGGATGTTTATGTATTATTGTGAAATTCTGACTAGTCAAGTAATGTACACTGTTTGATAGATATTTAAAGTATGGTGCCATTATGGGATTAATTCCTTTCCCCTGAACTATTTATTTTTTAAATGCTGGTGTCTTCCTAGATATATGAGAAAAGCTTAGAAGTTAAATAACAACTAAAAATGCTTTGTGTATAACATTTCGGCAATCTTTATAAGTTGAGGTAACAATAGAATATATTTTACTCTATTAATGCTTCCAGTGAAATAAGATTACTCTTGATGTGTGTCTTTTTGAGATGAATATAGTAAATGGAATATTCTCCAATACAAGAGATAGAATAACTCATGGGATCCTTAGTTATTGGTATTATCTTGGAATGTAAGTGATTAGTAATATTATATTAATCAGATGTCCTATTTTATGTAAGGAGGTTTAGATGGTATATTTATCACCAGTTTTTAAAATAGCTTTATACATCATATTGAGTCTTTTTTTTTTTTTCTCTTCTAGGATCGAAGTAGAATGTATGACAGTTTGAACATGCACTCTTTGGAGAATTCCCTTATTGATATTATGAGAGCAGAACATGATCCTCTTAAGGGTAGGTGACTTTTTTTTATTTCTTATATCATGCACTGAATTGTGTTTATCTCACCTTTGTTTATATGTTTTTAGCACTAAGTAGCACCTATGTCATCTATAAGATTCTATTATGTCTGTTAATAAAAACCTTTGTGAAATGTCCTACTTTTTCCTTTGTAGCTTATTTAGATTTATGCTGATTTATGCAGAGAGAAATGTAAGCCCGTGTCTCCTGACTTGTTATCTAAGAAAAAGCCACTATTTAGAGATATTTTGCAGTTTTCTGGAGGATCTAAGTGTTTGGTATAGTCACTTTTCTAGAACTCTATCAAATATAGAAATTTTTTAAAAATCCTTATAATACTTGAATTTACAATTTGCAGTGATTCCAACCTATAATTGCTCTGAGTTAACTTCATTTCTCCATTTTTCTTCTACTGTCATAGGGCTTTAAAGTGGGATCTTTTGTAGTAGCTTCTCTGAGGGTTTCATAAAACTTGAGGCAGATTAGGAAAAAGAATCAGCTCCACCGATCTTACAGTATTAGTCTTATTGTTAACTGTATCTGACAATATTTCATTAACATACATGTTTTCATTTGTATATTGCATGTTACTAATTATTTTATATTTCTTTGTATAATATATCCGTTGCCTTTTATATTCATGGTGAAAATCTGGCAAACTGTGCACTTACTTGAGTGATAAGAGATTGCTGCATAATAAATTATCCCAAAATTTAGCAGCTTAAAATAACAACAAACATTTATTACTTTCACACAGTTCTGTGGGTCAGGAACTCAGGAGCAGCCTAACTGGTTGGTTCTGGCTCAGCATCTCTCAGTGAATCAAAACCATAGGCTACTTGGTAATTTTTTCCACATTTTTAGTTCTATAAAGCCAAGTAAGAATTCCTTGAAAGATTTAGCCTAAAATTATAGAACTTAAGTGTTGGCAGCAAGGTGGTATCTTCTTCTTCTTTTTTTTTTTTTTTTAAGATTTTATTTATTTGACAGAGATTGCAAGTAGACAGAGAGGTAGGCAGAAAGAGAGAGAGAGAGAGGGAGAGAGAGGAGGAAGCAGGCTCCCTGCTGAGCAGAGAGCACAATGTGGGGCTCTATCCCAAATCCTGGGATCTTGACCCAAGCCGAAGGCAGAGGCTTTACCCACTGAGCCACCCAGGCGCGCCAAAGCAAGGTGGTTTCTCAAGGCTGTGTTGGTAATACTGATCAGATATCTAAACATTTTGTTGTGTTTCTGGATTTTGTTTATAAAGCCATTTCCTGTCTTTTGTAATTCCTTTATTTTTAAGGAGCTTGAAAAGCTCAAGAGGTTAGTGATTGTTAACAGTGTTTGGCAATGGTAATTCTCCCAAACTAATAAAGACTATTATACTTTGGGTTTTTGTGGGGATCTGGGGGGCTTCTAATCAAAACCCAATCCAATTTTTTTAGTATCTGTATACTGAAGTCTTGTTCTCTTTCACTGTTGCTCTGACAGTTCTAGTTAGATCCTCTGTTTAATAATAGAATCCAGCAGTTTATGATTACAAAGAAGTTTATCTATTTATTTCTTTGGCCTATCTAGAAAGAAAACTCTTAGAAATTCTTCTACAAGATAAAGTCATTATTAACTGTTACCAATGAATAATGAAACATTTCTCATTGTTGTTTCTCCTAGTCCTTTAAAAAGGTCTTTTGAAGATGTTAAGAGAAAACATTCTCTGCTGGAGAATTATCTCAGGTTTTCTTTTTTTCTAAAGTCTGTGTTATAATAAAACTGGAGAGAAACCTAGAAGACTTTGAAAAGAAAATGGCAGCAGCCTAAGGCTAAGAGGAATTTAATAATTAAAAAAAAAATCTCAAATGTATTCAGAACTCTTTTGTTAGGAAAATTATCTTTGGCCATGGGAAGGGAGAAAATGTGGTCAGTACCACCTTTTGGAATTATGGTAACAAATCTGTTTCTTTCTTTCTTTTTTTTTAATTTAATTTAATTTAATTTATTTATTTGACAGACAGAGATCAAAAGTAGGCATATAGGCCAGAGAGAGAGGAAGGGAAGCAGGCTCCCTCCTGAGCACAGAGTCGAAGCAGGGGCTCAATCCCAGGACCCTGGCGGCATGACCCTACCTGAAATCAGAGGCTTTAACCCAATGAGCCACCGAGGCGCCCCCAAATCTCTGTTTCTAATTGCAGTATCTTACGTTTCACACTTATTATGGGAGGGAATTAAAAGAGAAAAAAAAATTAAAAATTGAGGCATCTTCTCTACATAGAAATATAAATAAGACTTCTGCATATTGCCATCATAAACTTATTTAAAGTGATCCTGAAACCCAAGTGCTGCTACGTATTTTTCTTTATTAGTACAGACTTCACTGCCTTCTAGGATATCCTATTGTATATCTTCCTCCTCATATTCTGATCATTGCCTATTTTCTTTGGGAGGGACCTCAGTAAACTCTGCTTAAAGCGAGGTTTTGACAAAACAGAAGCAGCCAATCTCTGAACTTTCTGCTTTTCTCCATTCCTCATCTTCAGGACAGCACTTCAGCCTCTGTCCCATCTCTTCTGTCTCATCTTTCATTCTTTTCAGAAAATTCTGTCTTCTGTTTAATGCAAGAAAAGTCCTTTTCTTTTCTTTTCTTTTTTTCAGAAAGAAAAAAGGAATGAATCTTATTTTATCCTTTTTAAATGTTTTCAGAGAGTCTGCCATTTGCTTTGTCTTCCTTATGGGACCTAAGGGAAAGGAAAAAGGGAGTTTAGGGTAAATTTTTTAAATTTCTTCTTTCCCTTTCTATTAATGATAAAAGTTTCTAGAAAATTTTCATATAGAATATTTTCCACAGGAACTTAAATGCTGAGAGTTTATATTGTTATGTATTATGTATAATTTGTATAACAAGTTACCCCTAACTTTAGCAGCTTAAAACAACAATAAACATTTATTATATCACATGATTTCTGTAGGTTAGAATTTGGGAGTTAAATTAGTTGCTTGGTTCTGGCTGAGCATCTTCTGAGTTAGCAGTCATGTGGAGCCTTGAATGGGGCTGGGAGTTCCTTTTCCAGGGTGGCTCACTCATGTGGCTGGCAAATTAACCCAGGCCATTGGCAGGAGAACTCAGTTGCTCACCATGTGGACCCTTCCATGGGACTTCTGGAGTGTCCTCACAGTGTATTTGTGGATCCCCCAGAGCAAAGGTAAAGCTCAAAGTGAATGTCCCAATGTCTTCTATGACCTAGCTTCAGAAGTTTCATACCATGATTTCCATGACATCCTAATAGCTACATAGGCCATCCCTGCTCAACTGGGGAGGGTTCTGCTACTCCAGAGATGTGAATACTGGGAGGCAAGTATCAGTCATTGAGGCCAACATGGAGGCTGGCTTCCACAGAGATGAAAGGCAGAAACTATAAATTTGCATTGGAAAAAACTACTCAAGGTAAGATTTAGTGTCAGCTGAAAGGAAGCAGCTCTCTGGAATCCCAAGGAAGTCTGGCAAGTTACTGGCCTGAGAATTGACTGATAGAACTAACAAAGGGTCCTCCCAACCACACTGCAGCCCCAAATACTTCTCTAAAGCTTGTTTCCATTTTCCCACCCTCAAGTGATTTTTACAGGTCAGTAGGGAAACCTCCATTGTTTGATGTTAAGGTTTTGTGGTTTAACATAGCAGGTAGGAAGGGTCTTATGTCATTGTGGCTCTACAGGTGTGAAGAGACAGCAGACAAAGATGGGAGTTCTGGATGCACTTCTTCCACTAAGTGTGTTCACTTTTATACCAGGCAGGGTCCAAGACCTTGGCGCTGTAATTGTGTAAGACATACATAGAATCTGTTCTTGTGGGATTTATAGCCTGCTAGGGAAAGAGGGACCTTATCATATGTATAATATACATACATACATGTAATATACTTATATAATATCTATATACATAAAATCCATGCTTCTAACCACAGAGTGTTAGAAATGCTGTGGAGTGAGATGATAAGGTGCTTGGGGAGGTAATATGTAAGGGGAGGGGAGTATTTAATTTATCTGTGGAGTAAAGTAAGCTAAGACCTGAAGCTTGAACAGCCAGCACAAAGATGAAAAAATATTGGGGAAAGTGTCAACTAGACAGAGGGGCCAGGGATCATGGAAGAGCTTGTCACTTTGGAGGAACTGAAAGCAGACAAGTCCTGGCATAGCTTGAGGGCTGCCCAATGCTGATGGGATGTAACTGCTCAGCCAGCCTTAGGGAACACGTGCCTTCTTTTGCTCCAGATCAGGAACACTAACACACCAGTCTATGATCAGTTTTATTCATTTTGCAGTGGTTTCTTGCCATTAACATCCGGTTTTCTGATGACTGTCTTCATTCTTGGCAAATATTTTTCCTTTCAAAGGAAGAACAAATATGTATTCTTTTATGGTTAAAGTAAATCATGCTTTGTGATATTGCAGTTTTGTATTTGAATACCTATGTTAGATGATCTGTGATCTTTTTATGTATGTGTGGGTCAGTTCATTGTGCTTTAAGCAAAAGAACAAGACAGTGATTATTGTTAAACTCTCTTCCCTCCCTGCCCTCAGCAATTTGCAAAAAGGTCTTACTGTGTAAGCATTTTTACCAAAAACTGCATACCCCCCAAAAGTGTAAGAGTAAACAAAAAAATTTAATTTCAACTAAAAAAAAAAAAATTGAAAACTGTAGAAATACCGTGATGTAAGAGTTCTTAGAAAGATCTGTTTTAGCAAGTCACAGTGACTTTACCAATGTTCCCTGAACAATCTAAAGGAATTCAGGTAAATGGATTGAATATGATCTTATGCCAATACATGTTTAAAAGTGGATGCCTTTAAAACTTTTTGTTTACTATGTATTTTTGTGTGGTCAGCATCATATTTTATTACTTGACTGCTAAACTTTTGTTTTCCAAGACTCCTGAAGTAGAATCTCTGCTATTTTAAGGAAGATAACTTCTGAGAAAATAAGGAATTACTTCTGTATTAGGCAATAAGTGGTTGCCGTAGTATCAAATAAATTCTTGCCTCTTTTCTTCTATTGTTCATTTCCCTCTGATTTTCTTCAGCTGGCCTTAATGTAAATTTGAAGTACAAAGTCACAGAGTAACTTGTATATATTTCTAAAAGTCTGCGGTGTGAGAATTTACATTTTAGAACTTAACTTTGAAGCAGGGCAAAGATTCTGAAACTCTAAGAGCATATTTATTAGGCAGGTTTCAGGACCCTACTCCAAGAGACTGTGCACTCCACGTTGTATAAATAGCACACTTGGAGAAACTCTGGAATAGGGGAACAAGATCAGAGAGATCAATGACTATGAAAAGTTGTAAAAGCTTTAATGATATTAAAATACAACAAAGCAAAATAAAACTTATACTAGTAGTATATATGCCCAAGCAGTTATATCTGTTCTCTTAAGTTCCTCATACACTGACCTCACTGATCCTCTGGTAGAGAGAGGAATGCATCTCTCAGAAATAAAATCTAATTTTATTTTTTGTCAGCCCACTTGTGTTTCCTGTAGTCAGAATTTTCATAAGTGCTAGAAAGTATAAATGAAAATCATGTATAACAAAATATCTTCAAAAAAAGGCGAGGGATTACTGTATGTCCTTTCAGTCTTTAAAGAAAATCTTTCCTTTTATTCTAAAAAGGAGTCAAATTTACATATTCTTTCCCCCGTGCTTTTTAGTTTTCCTGTAGACCACAGATCTTTGATAAATAAGAAAAAAGTCATTAACAACTTTGAAATAAATCATTTATATAGAAACTGTGTACATTTTGTTAAATTATTTTGACTTTAAGATGATCATTATTGTCATATGCCTGATAATCATAATATTTTATCATCCAGCTACTCAGGATTTAATTCATCTTATGGAAAGTATAATTTTCAAGATTTTATCTTTGTAGTCAGTGAGAATGCCTGCAGATTGAGAAGGAAATTGTGAAAATGTGTTTGTAAAAGTTCTTGTTTTAGAAAACTTACTTGAAGTATGGCATCCTGAAAAGAGAGTTTTAAGTTTTATTTATATTTCTTCTCAGGTAGTTGCAACAGTAGGTAATTAGCAACAATATTATTTTTATATAATTAGCAACAGTATTATTAAATTTGAAAACATAGTTGAGTTGTTATTTCTTCCAGGCAGTTTTGACTATTTAAACAATTTTAGTTACAACAACCTGCAGTTTTGTTTTGTTTTGTTTTGTTTTTAAACTAAAACCCATCAGAAACCACAGTGCATTTTTCTAAAAATTAGAGTCATTTATTCAGAGCATATATGGGTTTACTAAAAGCATGTTTTTACCACAAATCTTCATTAGGACTTTATTATGGGCTTATAACTTTACTTTTGAATTGGAAACAATACAAGAAATATATTTTATATAGAATTTGTCATGATAAAAGTGAGTACTTGAGATAATTGGGCTTATGGATTTTAATTGCTTATAGTATTTGAAGGGCATCTGAGACTCCTTAGTGAAGGTTTTCCCTCCAGAGTATAGGACTTTATCTTTTTTAAATGTTCGCTTTCTTATTACAAAAAAGTAACACATGTTCGTTAAAGAAAATCTGGGAAAAACTGGAAAAAAATTTTTTTTCAATCATCAGTTATTTCCACAAACTAAAATAACCATGTTTGATAATTTGGTATATAATTTTTCTACTCTTTTTGTTTTCTACATATAAACTTAAACTACTTGCAATAATCAAATCCTTATCAGTCCTCAAACCTGGTTAATTTTTTAAAAAATTGGTTTAAAAAATACAAGTACCTAGGTTAAAAAGTCAAGTAGTACCATAAGGCTTATATAACGAAAAATAGAAGTCATTGTCTTTTCTCTATTTGCTACAGATTCCCATTCCTTAGAGGTGGCTACTTTCAACTTTTTTTAATGGATGCTTCCTGTAATTATTCGTAATTAATATGCTTAGGTTTATAAAAATCTACAACTTAGGTATTATTTGTTGACTCTGTACTTTGGCTTACCTATCCCCCAACACTTGACCTGCTCCGTCCTCTCAAAATGATTATGGACCATTTTGGTTTAAACTAGGAGGTATATTGGGATGACAGTGCAAATACTCATAGATGAACCTCATATGTTTTGATCATAATGTAACTTTTTCCCCCTTATATCTTTCTCCTGGAATTAATAATTGTCTCTTTTGGTTTGATTGCTTTGTTATGAAAGTACTTGTCACTAATTCATCCCAAAATTTATCAATAGAACCTTGAAGCTTCTTTCAATATATCTGAAAGCCTCAAATAATCTTAGATTGATTTTATTTTCTTAATTTTCCTGCCATTGAAGGCATCCATCTTGCAGCCTTTCATAACTGTCACTGTGGGACTTCATAACATTAGGAGTTCCTTTTTCCTCTGGAATCGCTGTCATGATCTCCATAGCCTTTTTTTAATGCTCTATACTTTTGTTTTATTGGGCCTTTTTTACAGTATTCCTTCTGGTGGGACATACATTTTATATCTCTTATCTACAAAAATATGTTTATTGTACTGTGTAAGACAATAGGCTGATGTGGAGCTATATATTGGTAATTGAGTGAGAATATTGAAAATGTGACCTCATTGTCTTTTATCTTACATGGTTACTATAAGTGTATTACCATTCTTAAGTATGACTGATTGCCTTATTTTGTGTTTTTAAATTTTTTGTCTTTCTTTCTGGAAGCTTTTAAGATATTTTCATGTCTGTGGTTCTGAAATTTCATAATAATGATATATGGATCATTCAGTGTGCAGGGGAGGGAGACTGCCTGCCTGCCTGCTTTTCTTTCTTCCTTCCATTTTTTTATTTCCTTCACTGCACATCCATTGGGTCTTTTTTTTTTTTTTTTAAGATTTTTTTTTTTTTTTTTTTAATTTGAGAGTAAGAGCAGGCACACAAGGCTGGGAGGGGCAGAGGACAAGTGAGAAGCAGCTCCCTGCTGAGCAGGAAGTCCATAGACCTGGGGCTCCATCCAGGACCCTAGGATCATGACTTGAGTGAAGGCAGATGCTTAACCCACTGAGCCACCAGGCACCCCTCATTGGGTCTTTTTATTTTCTTTTTAAATATTTTATTTATTTATTTGACAGAGAACTCACAAGGAGACAGAGAGGCAGGTGGGGGTGGAGGGGAAGCAGACTTCCTGCTTAGCAGAGAGCTGATGTGGGACTGGATCCCAGAACCCTGAGATCGTGACCTGAGCCAAAGGCAGAGGCTTAACCCACTGAGCCACCCAGGGACCCCAGTCTCTGGATCGTTTTAATTTGGAGATTCGTTTCTTTCAGTACTTGGACATTTTTGGTATTTTTGATAATTTCTTCCCTTGTATTTTTAGTATTTCTCTTTCAGGAATTACTGTTCCTGTAAACTTCCTATACTCCTCGGCTTTTCTGTTTCTCATTGTTTTATCTTTTGTTTTGCTTTTGAAGACATTTCCTCATTTATTATTCTTCAGCCCTTTTGTTGTTTTGCATTTCAAAACTTTTCTCTGAAGAACTTCTAAGACCCTCTTTAAAAAAATTCACAGAACTTTTCACAGAACTTTTCTCTGGTATGCTTGTCCTTGAACACTATATTGTAGTTTCTGAAGATTATTTTTCCATTTCCTTGTATTTATACTTCTGAGTTCCTCTTTTCTTTTTGTTTGGTTTTGTTCTTCTACTCCTGCTGGAGGTGTTCATCAGATATCTTATTATGATCCTTTCCTGTCTGTTCATTTTTAAAGATAAGACACAAAAATGTTGATTGGAAGCTCTGTGTATGTAGCTGGGGTTTATAAACTAGTAAGCATTGCTATAAGCCAACAAAGTAATACTGTCACCAAGTCTGTATTTAGGTCTTTTCTTTGGGTTCAGGACATGAACACTGGATATATGTCTTCCATTCTTCTGCCTAGGAGTTAGAGACCTGATTTCTAGCTGCCTTAGGAAAGCCGAAGAGGGGGTCTGTGCATTTCTCTGATTCTCTACTGCACATCTACTGTCAGTGAGAACTAGAGCTTCTTATTTCTGAATCTTTCCAGCTATCTGTTACAGTAAACAGCTTGTTTCTGGGTAGTTTTCCCATATTCACACGAATTGAGGTTTCAGTGTTGTCAGTGATTTCTGGTTTACAAAGGCAGGTGACCACTCAACCATTCATGTTCACAGTTTCCAAAAATTTATTGACAATTCTTCTGTGATCCTGTCTCATTTTTTTTGTCCTGATGAAGTTATGCCTCTTTAAAACTTCTGTACTATCATTTTAGGGGCTTCAGAAAGAAACAAAGATGCACACATGCATTCAGACCACCATGTTCTTTTGGAAATCTTTATAATCCCTAGTCTACCTTTTCTTTAGTGAAGCCTCCCTAACCCTCTATAATCATTAGTGGATTACTCTGTAAAAGATTGTTAATCATACTCCTTTTTAAATGGAGTACCTTGCTCATACTTGATTCATTCACTTTTTTTCAGTGTACATATCTCTCACATGATACTGTGTCATGGGAGCCATGAACACCTCTGTTTTTTCTGTATCTTGAATCAGCATTAATTATAGTGCCAAAAAAATAGAAAGGGCCAAATAAATTATTGGTTGAATGATTAAACATTTTTCTATAGTAGTTCTTACTCTTCATCAGTATTTATTTAGGACTTTTTAAAAAAGTATTTATATGCATTTAAAGTAGTTTGTGTAACCATTCCCCTACAATTGGAAATTTAGGTATTTCAAATTTTTAAATAAAAATCAGTGAGCTTTTTCTGTTTTTATTTCCAAAAATATACTTCATATGTTTGTTTTTGATGCTCTAGAGACATATATTGCCAACTTTAAGTTTAAGTTTAACATAAAACTTTAAGTTTTATGCCATTTTATACTGCCACTGGCAATGCTTGATTGCCCATTTGTTATTCTTAATATTATTCTCATTTATGAAAATGTCACAATTTAAAGTTTTGCAACCATTAGTTAGTTCAACTTGATTTTAATATTAATTACATATATCTTAATTGTTTTATTATAATAACTTTATGGTGATACATTATCTTAGCACATGATTAATAATTTAAGTTTAGGCTTTTGTTATTGTCAATCTTTTGCGGTTATACTTTACTTGAAACAAGTTTTTGATACTTGGTATTCCTTAGTGTTTTTAAGTATGTTTTCTAGTATTGATTCAATAAAAGTTTTAAAAGTTGTAAATAATTCAGTAAAAAAAATTTATGTTGGGACCCTGCTTTAAGAGTTAACTAGATTAATTTTCCTGAAAACTCGCTTAGATTGGTGGCTTTTATTAAGGAATGATTCTTTTGCTCTCTTGGGATCTGGTACTTTGGATCTAAGGGTCTTTTCTGCATTTGTATGATCTTATTCTTAGGCTTTTATGAGGCATGCATTGAGATTTGGGAATGAGGTCAGGAATGACTGTCCTGCCCCTTGGATCTGAACAGAGATTGGAGTTATTCAAGGTTGGTAATGACCACATTCTAAGTGGATTTTACCAGACTTCTGTGAACCATTTTCTTTCTAACTAGATTTGGAAATACAGGTAAAATGTAGAAAATGAAGAAATATTAGAAGAGATGACTAAACTAGCGGAAATAGTGTTATATTTAAAGCATGTAAGAAGGAAATATTTGATATTTTCATTTGTATAACTTGTTCATGTGTATAATAAACACACACATATACACACGTAATGTAAAACATGATGCATATCACATATTGAATACTTGATACATGCCAAACATTGGCCTGAGGATTCTATATGTAGGTATTAATATATGTCATTCTTTTGTGGTTATACTTTAAATATGTACATCAGCTAAGATGTACATATTTACTCTTATTTTACAGTTGGGTGACTCTGGTGGCTTACTAACAATAATTGTCCAAGTTTCAGTGCTACTAAATGGTTGGACTCTTGAGTTTGTGCTTTAACCTTTGTACTATACTGCCTCTCATTATTTGGTTTAATATTAATTCTACCTTAGTATCTTTATGATTCTAATATGTAATTTAATTTTTTTGTTGTTAAAAGGAGTTGGCAGAATGCGTGACATTGTTCTTTAGTAATTTTATCACCACTGATGAGGAATGAGTTGGCATCATTAACTGTGAATATTGGAACTTTGGAGGTCATGTTTTAGATGTATTCTTTAAAGAAAATTATTTGTGGAGAAGGGAGAAGTCTATCTTGATGGAGCAAAAAGCAAGACTTATCTTTCTCCCTCTCCTCATTCTTAAGGAGTTTAGAAAAATAAACTAATAAAAACTTAATTGTATAATTTTTCCATTTATTGAGAGAACATCCTTCCATGCCCCACCTACAAACACATACTTAGTACTAAGCTTTTGACTGAGCTCATGGGTTACATAATACAATGAGATATTTCATTCAACCATTTAACAAATACTTAAGGGCCTGTTATGTACTAGACTTTGTTTTAGATGTTAGAGATACAGTAGAGAATAAAAAAGAAGTCCTCTCTTTATGGATCTTCAGTTTTAATGAAGGATGGAGACAAAAAGAGCCAGTGCTACGAAGAAAAAAAATATAGTGTCAAGGGATAGCAAAAGAAGCTGCTATTTTAAAATGTTCTCTGACGGCATCTTTTAAAACACCTGAATGAAGGGAGAGGTACAGCTTTCATCATATCTGGGCAAATGCATTTTAAGTAGAAGAGGAAATAGATCCTGGAATGGGAATATGCCTGGCAAGTTTGAGTAATAGCTGAGAGGCCAGTGTGGTTAGAATAGTAGAGGATGAGGGGCCAGCATGGGAGTATTCTGAGCAATAGAAGTACATGAACTCATTTAGATTTTAAAGGTATCATAGGGTCTGCTGAATGGAGACTAGACTGTCAGGTTATTCTAGTACTCTGTGAAGAGATAAGAATGATGTGGGCTTGGGAAACCAAGTAGGAGCTGATGAAGAGCAGTAAAATCCAGGTCTGTGTTTATAATAGAGCAGTCAGGATTTGTTGATGGATTTGTACACAGATTACATAGAATGAAGTGTAGAGGTAACCCAGGGTTTGGGGGTGAGCATCCATATGGAAGGAAGACAGTGCTCTATGCTACTCTGGAAAAGTATGGGGTGAAAGGTTGCAGTTGGAGATATAATTGTGGGAGTCATCTGCTTAGATAATGATGTATGAAGCTTTGGTAGTATATAACATCACTAAGGGAGGCGGTGTAGAAAGCGAAGTCCCATTAGTGAATACTGGCCCTTGGTGTTTAAAAGTTGAGGAGGAAGACAGCAAAGAGGATTTCAGGAGTAGCTAGTGAGAACAAACCAAGAGTATATGGTACCTGGAAAGGGAAATACGATGCTTTAGCAAATAGGGTACTAGAGCTCGCTTGTTACTGGGCTTTCAACTTGAGCCTACATAAACATTAAGAGATGTTAAGAAGTGATTGCTTCATTTTATCCTTTCTAATTCACATTTCTCCAGTTGTGAAAGTATGTTTAAATCCTAAGAGAAGTGGTGTATTATTTTATCATCTCTATTTTCTAAGTTTTTTAATTGAGAGTAGGTAGGTAATTTGGAGAAGGAACTTAAATATATATGAAATAGTCTTTAATGCTGGCTTAAGTTACTGCATGTCTTTAAATAATGCTTTGCTTTACGTTTTAGTAATGGTAATTCATCTATATAAGTGATAAATTGGATGCAGTTGTCATATTTCTGTATTTTTTTGTTGCTTGAATATACATTTTAAATGGCCAACATGAATTTCCTCTCATTTATATATTATACAGATAATTAAAACCATAGTAGACTAACAAGACAAATTTTAAGATAGCATAGGTCCTGTAGTTACTCACTGACACCTAAGAATAAATATATATTTTCCAAAAGTATCTATTTTTAAGTTTCATAGTATCAATGTGAAAGTACTAAGAGTAGGATATATCCATTAATTAATAGATATATTAAAACCATCATGAAACTATTATATCATATTTTCACAATAATAAATAATAACTTGGTTATCTAAAATTCAGTTTGCATAAATTTAGACTAGAGGGCTTTATTTGGAAGGGTAGGTTCTTCTGGGACAACAGAAAGCACATAAGTAGCTTAAACAAGATAGTCTCTTTCTCTTACAAAAATATAACACCCATAGAAGTAGCGTGATGTTCTTGCATCTAAGCACCTGTCTTTGTGTTCTGCTGTCCTTACCACCCAGCTGCAGCTTCATAATGAGTATTGCTGATTCAGGTTAGCCATCACATCTGCATCCCAGCAGGCAGAAAAAAAGGGGAAAGGGAAGGGAGGATCTTCCCTTTTAGGGATACTTCCTAAAAACAGTATACACCAGTTTTGTTTTACATCCCATTGGCTAGGTCTTACTCTCATGGCATGCTTTAACTACAAGGGAGTCTGAAAAATGTAGTTTTTTAACTTTGGGCATCCCTGAGCCTCGGTAGAATTTGGGGTTCCTATTATTGACATGTACAGCAGTTAGTGTACAACTGGCAGTCTCTGTTCCACAGGGCTTTTAGATAATAGGGAAAAACTGGTTTTACAGCAATGTGATTTTTTTTCTGTGTTAAAGGATAAGTTATCATACACTACATAGTCACTCTCTGAATACTTTTAATGCATTTAGGATAACAATTTGCCCTATGACCAACCATACATACTTTCCTCTGTATTATTTTATCAACTAGGAAGTCATTACAAGATCGTGATTAGGAGCATGGAGCCACTCTGTCCAGGGGTCATGTCTTACCAGCGCTGTGTGCCAACCGTGTAACCTTGAGCGAATTTTGTAACCTTTTATGTCATAGAAGATAATAGTACCTAATTCACACGATTGCTGTAAGGGTTAAATAATTGGTTGTAAAGAACTTAGAAAAGCTCTTAGCGCAGAGTAAGCTCTCAAATTTTAGTTATTTCTATAAATTATCATGTTCTTAGTGATAGTAATTTTAGTACTGTCCCAGGTAAAATGAACTGTAAAAGTTACAAGATACACTGATATTTTGCTATGGTAGAGGAAAAGGGATTGGATAATTGAAAAGTGAATCTGAGTTTGCTTATTTCGTTTTGGAGTATTTGATTAGTTATATTGAAAGATTTTCTTATTTGGAGAACTATATTTTGGAACATATATACAAATATACATCCTGCAAAAAGGTATCTACCTTGTGAATTTTATACATAAGGTATGCCTTTTAAGTCCATTCAGTGCCAGGAAGTCAAAAGGCTATAAGCAATGAAAATGCCTTCTTACTTGTATCTTGGGATAGGTAAAGCAAGCACTCTACCTGATGGAGGATAAATACATGGCAGTTGAAAGTTGAGTGTCTTTTGAATCAGAGCCAAGCTTAAGGCTTTGCTTAGTTTACTTCTCTAGAAGGTCTTGCCTTGGTCCCTCATTGGTTAAATGCGCCTTTGTTTTTTATATAGCATACTGTACATGATTCTTTTAACACTTGGCAGATTCTGTTGAAGTTGTTCCTGTCTTTCGTACCACATCATAAGCAGACACAGTTGTGTCCTCAGCATCTTACACACTGTAGGTATATAAGACTTAATGAACTTGGTAGAGTGGATATAGCAATACAGGCTACCACTTTCATAGGGTTCTTAATTTTCAATCTCAAGTCAAAAATAACAGTACTTTTTCATGGCCTTAAATTGCTCTCTAAATTTGGTCATTTGCACCGAGATGTTTAAAAATAGGCATATTTCCAAAATAAGCTGGATAGTTCAGACAAAGTAATGCTCTGTGCTGTTGAAGTCCAGTTTAGAAAAAGTCTGCTTTCTCCCTCTTTGTATCTTGTACCTTTTGTACATGCTGCCTTCTTTCTTACTGCATACTAAAGTATTACAACAATAAACTTACTTGCATGTTTTTAGAGTATGACGACTTTATTTAACTGAGGCTATGCTGCATGAAATTCAGGAGTAAATAAGAGGTGGTCACTTGTCTTTTAAAGAACAGTAGCATTTGTTTTGTTTCACCACATTGAGTCTGAATCTGCCACAGTTTAATTAGAGCCCAGATGAAGTGTGTGTGTGTGTGTGTGTGTATGTATTTTAATGTCAGAATTGGATTATCTCCTTCACTGGTAGATGACTGAATTTTTTAGCTTCATAATTTAAACAAAACCCCAACAGGCAGTCTGTATTTTGTATGGGATGTTTGGGTGTAATACAGGGCTTTACAGTTTACAGTGCTTGCTGAGGTGGTCGAGGTAGATGTGGTGAATCTGTACTCCTTATTAATCATGTCAGATTCATTCGGATATTTATCGGTCACTATTCTGGTAGCATCTCATCCCAAACTGTCAGAGTCTTTAAAGGGCTGTGCTGAAAGCTACTGATGTGCCATTGCACAGACATTTAATTTTAGTTGTTTTCTCAATAGATTTTAATGGACCTTTCTAAGAGTCCATCAGAGATTCAGGCATTAGAGGAAAGTCTTCTATTTTAATGGGCTAAAAATAATGATGATCCTCGATGTTGGCATACAGTCAAACAAGCACTATGATGTAGAAATGCTGAATGAGCCCCATACTATGTTCAGACTTGCCTTTTCTACTTTCCATAGCAGCCTGCAGTACTGCTATCATTTCTGCATGTATTGAGTGCAAAACTCTTGAATGAAGAATGGCTCAAAGGAAAGACTAGGCTACTGTGCTCTTAAGCTTTAATATTTTACTTTTTAAAAAATTTTTTAGATTGGGGCGCCTGGGTGGCTCAGTGGGTTAAGCCTCTGCCTTCGGCTCAGGTCATGATCCCAGGATCCTGAGATCGAACCCCCATTGGGCTCTCTGCTCAGCAGGGAGCCTGCTTCCCTTCCTCTCTCTGCCTGCTTCTCTGCCTACTTGTGATCTCTGTTTGTCAAATAAATAAAATCTTTAAAAAAAATTGTTTTGAATTAGTTATAAACTGAACAGGTTAAATTTGCAATGTCACTTGTAATAATATGTTGAAGACATTTTCATCAAACATCCTTATTTATTTTTTTTTAAGATTTTTATTTATTTATTTGAGAGAGGGACAGTGAGAGAGAGCATGAGGGGGGGGGAAGATCAGAAGGGGAAGCAGACTCCCCGTAGAGCTGGGAGACTGATGTGGGACTCGATCCCGAAATCCCAAGATCATGACCTGAGCCGAAGGCAGTTGCTTAACCAATGGAGCCACCCAGGTGCCCACAAACATCCTTATTTAAATACAACTATATATAAAATCATACTGAATTAATGGCAAGTTGTGATGAGTTTTGGTGCTCATTTTTTTTTATTTTAATATTTTGGTTGTCTTTTGGTTAGGAATATAAATTCCTTTTCTTCAGATTTTATTTTTGGACAAAGAAAGCTGTGGAGAGAATTTTAAACAGTTTTGAAAATATTAAAAAATGTTTCCATCCTTTTTTAAGTTTGGATACCTACATTGTTTTTACATCTCAGAAAACAAATAGGCTTTATTCTCTAGGCATTGCTCCTAAGTCACATTGTGCTCTTATGATGGAACTAAGGTTAGGTGTTTTGTGTTTTGGTTTCATATTTCAAAGATGATTTGGGTTAATATGTTTTGAGTTAAGAAATTCCTTTTTTTTTTTAATTTAAGAAATACACCATTGTCAGTAATTTCCTCCCTATCCCTCTTGCCTTTTTTTGCTTTTTCAAATAGCTCCATAATCTTCAGACTTTCCTTTCTTGTCTTTTTAAAGGTCGATTGAGCTATCCACATCCAGGAACTGATAATCTGTTGATGTTAAATGGTAAGTTTTATAAAAACATTTTATTTTTCCAATTTGACTCTTATAAAAAAATATGTTGAGGACATGGTTCTCTCTACCTTCCCCATACACAGAAGTTAATTATTTTATAAATATAAAAATAAATTATAACTGCTACAGTTTCTGTGTAGAAAGCAGAATTATGAGTTTGAATGTTTTCTGGCTGTCAGAGCAGTCATTGTAGTGTATTTGTGACAGTGTGATTTAATTTGTTGATCACAGAATTTGGAGAGAGTCCTGAGTCTGAATACTGGCTTTCTAGTTTATGGTGAGACCTTGTTCAGTAACTTCTGTGAACCTTAGTTTCCCTTCTGTGAAATGGGAATAACAATCTTAGGGTTTATTATGAGAATTAAATGAGATGATGTTTGCAAAGTACATAGAACTTGTTACTTAGTATAGTACTGGTGCTTATGTTAACCAAGGAGTGAATATACTAGTGATTCTTTGCAAATATGGTGCTCACACTGACTTAATTTATTCTAACTAGAAAGTTTACACTACGAACTTCACCAGAATCTGAAACAGGATAAATAAAGTTTCATTAAATTTTGTTTTCTTTCTGTTGGACAAACACTGTATTCAGAATCACAGTACTTAGCACATCCATGACTGTGGGAGTAGACATGGAGGATGAAAATATCCTTCACAAAGGTATTTTTAAATAAGAGGGTGGATAAAGAGAGGGAAGTAGGAAGAAGGAAGAGTAGAGATAGTACTTTAAAGTACATAATTATATAATTAGAATGGCTTGGCTCTTCTATTTTAACTAAAGCTTTGTTGAGAACAGATGGCAGTGAAGTTAGGGAACAAAGTCTAAAAAAAAAGGCCAGTGTAAAGCTCAACTGTGTGAACTAATACTAAGTAAAGACTATAGTGACAGGAAAGTGGGAATAAAGTCCAGGCTACCTGGGAGATTGTCAAGGGAGATAGGATTTTGGAATGAGAGAAAAGCTGAAGAAGCAATGTGTCTGGTGATGTGATTGATTGGTTCATTTAAAATTGGATTGTTACATATTGCATTGCCCACCACATGCCAGCTTAGTCTAAGCACCGGGTTATATGTTAGGATCTTAAAGGATGGTTAGAGGTTGAATTGTCAAGGGTTCTGGGGTCTGACTGTGCTTTCTAGGCTGAGGCCATGTCTGGGCTAGACCTTTCAACAGTCCAGCAGGCCACATGCATGAATTCAGCGAATTATAGTGCTTACATAGACTTTGACCAGAAAGATTTAACTAGAAATTGCATTCCAGTACTTCTTCAGTCAACTTCTTTCTACCATGGAATTTAAAAAAAAACATGCCTTTTCAGTAGCTGGTCTCTAAATCTGTTATGAAAACTTACAGTGTTGAAATTGAATTTGCAAACTGAAAATGGGTTGTAATTTTTATCTTCATGACCTGATTCATAAAGTAAAGATGGGTTTAGGTAACAATAAACTATATGTTTATCCTGACTTCCTTAAATAATTTTCTTTTGGGACAGTCTATGTGATAAAGTTCATTCACATTTCTATTATAACTTTTAAAAGAGGCAATTCAGTGGAAAAAATAGAATATGTATATTTCTCATACTCTGTTAAGATCCATACTCTGTTAAGATCCATGTTAAGAAGGTGCTGTTGTATGAGACAGTTTGTTAGATCATTCACAGAGGTCCTGAGATTTCTTTATGCATAGTACACTAGGGCGATTCAGAAGTATATTGTAATCACAATAGAAGACATCAGTTATATTGGAGCAAAGAACTTAGAAGCTACACTATTTTTACAACTTACACTTTCGGCTACACTGAATAATAATAACATTATTATTATTATTATTTTAAATGTTTTATTTATTTACCTCTGAGAGAGAGAGAGCATGAGCTGTGGGGGGAGGACAGGGGGAGAGGGACAAGCAGACCCCCTACTGAGCAGGAGCACCATCCAGGGCTCATCCCAGGGCCCTGAGATCATGACCTGAGCTAAAACCAAGAGTCAGACACCTAACTGAGGTGCCCCATAGTTAAACTAAATATTATTAAATTAATTGGTTCTATCACTTGAGAAAAGCCTTCTTAAACAACCTAGATGTTAGATTAGAAGACTTTCATCACATAGTAGACATAAGAATATTTTATTTTAGGCAGGAGTTGAATCTTGTGGATAAATCTGCTTTTTCACTATGTGAGCACTCTTCATAGTCTGCCACTCTGGGGCCACATTACATACTCGATACAGTAAGCTGTCCTGGATATTCTGAACTTTTTCTGGCAAGGGACTAGGGGAGAGAAAAGATAATGAAATTAGGACATCAAAATATGTTTAAGTCAGTAAGGACAGTTTGATCCAAGAGAAAAAAAAAAGTATTTTGCTCATTTGGGATCATTGTTAAGGGGGAAGCAGGAATCAGGACATTGGGTATATTTATAGGGTAAGGAGGTATTTGAATATTAAGGATTTAAATAATTTTTTGATAGACATCTAAGTTATTGAAGAGAGAAATAGGCAAATGGCAATAAATAGTAAGGGGAAATTTTCCTTGAGCTGCTTTTACAAATTCTTGTAATTTAACTATATTCATAACATATTATCTCCCTAGGAAAAATGGGAATTAAGTGATATCGATACCAAGCCCTCACCTGTACTGTTATTATCAAATATTATTGATGACAGATATTATAGCATCTCATTACATAGACTTTTTTTTTAAAGATTTTATTTTTTTTAAAGATTTTTTATTTGTTTATTTGACAGAGAGAGATCACAAGTAGGCAGAGAGGCAGGCAGAGAGAGAGAGAGAGGAGGAAGCAGGCTCCCTGCTAAGCAGAGAGCCTGATGCGGGACTTGATCCCAGGACCCTGAGATCATGACCTGAGCCGAAGGCAGCGGCTTAACCCACTGAGCCACCCAGGCGCCCGACATTACATAGACTTTTTAAATTATTATTTTTTAATATGTTTACAGATTGAAACTCACTATTAGCAATTGATTAAGTAAGTTGTATTACTTAACCAACAAGCATAGCAAATATTATTGACTTTGAAAATCAATATTTGATAATAAATTATAGATCAGTATTTTTTTTTATGGTGGTTTAGCAATAGTTAACAGTAGTTGGCCCCATGATCTAATGAGCACTGGGTATTATATACAATTAATGAATCATTGAACACCATCAAAAACTAAAGGTGTACTATATGTTGGGTAACTGAACTTAAAGAGAAAGAAAAAACCCATAGTTTTTACTACAGGCTCTGGAGCTAGATTATCTAGCTTTGCTGTTACTAGATATGTGACCTTGGACAGTTTGCCTAACTTCAGTTTAACTCAGTTCTTTATGTCAGAAGTAGATAAAAATGCTTCCTGCATCAGGGGGATTGTTTTGAGATGTGAAGAAATTCATTCATGTAAAGTGTTTAGAACAGCTGTGGCAGTGGGTAATGATGAAAGGTGACAAAATGATTTTGAAAGAATACATTCATGTCCCATGAATAGAGGAAAGTGTTGGAGAATATAAGATTAAAAGATGTTAACCAATATTTTCAAGTGAAGAAGTTATAAATAGTGACCAAAGAAGGTTTGTTTTATATTATTGCAGGAAGCCAAACCAGAACCACTTGGAAGGAGCTAGAATAGGAACAAAATTTGTGTCAAAAGCAAAATGACTATCTTAGGCAGTGTTTCCTAAAGTATGGTGCCCATGTCCCTTGTAGTACCCAAGATGACTTTAGTGGCACACAAATACATATTTAAAATAAATGCATGACTACTGCAATTTAAGATCATTCCTTAGAAAACACAGAACTGGCAGAAATCTGTGACATTACTAAGCTATTACTAGGTGCTAGGCTTCAGTCCATTTAATAAAGAATAATACATAAATAGTAGTACAGTTGTTATGTAGATAAGGCAAATGTAAAGCTTCATGATTCTATCTTCCTGGTCAATTGACATTACAGTTAAACTTTGAAATACTTCTTTAAGAAATAAACAGGTAATGGGGTAAAGGTGATGAAGTAGGTCAGACCAGGTAAAACTTTTGAGCCTCTGTTAACTTAGAGAAAAAGAGGCATAAACCCACATCTGTATGTCTCATGAAGTTGATAGAAAAAAAAATAACAGTAAAAAATGTTGTAGGAATATAACTGCAGGTAGGCTCCTGAACACATCATGTTCCTCAGTCTAACTAGAAATCAAGTTGAATTGACTGGTGGAGACCACCACTCTTGAATAATATTGTAAAGAGTCCAAATTTAACACCCAGAAGCATTTTAGGGAAGTCACATTGTGTAGGAATGAGTAGACTGTCTAAAGGACAAAAGTTAAATACTATCTGAAGTTAGAATGATAGCCCGAGTGTTTATATTTCTAAGTGTATAAATCTCATGTATTTTATTATCAATAAGAAAGAACAAAATACAAAAACCACCCTCTTGGGGCACCTGGGCAGCTCAATCGGTTAAGCATTTGCCTTTGGCTTGGGTCATGATCCCAGGGTCCTGGGATCAAGCCCCATATCGGACTCCCTGCTCAGTGGGGAGTCTGCTTGTCCCTCTCCCTCTTTCCCCCCTGCTTGTTTTCTCTCTCTATCTCTCAAATAAATAATTTAAAGAAAAAAAAAAAAAACCTGTTTTTCATAGTGGTAAGGACCAATTAAAAATGATGTCTCATTTGAGTATTTCTTTCTGTTTGCATCATGTTGTGTTTCCTCTAACCCCTCTCCCAAGGAAAAATAGCTTATATGTTTATTAGAACATACAGTTTTTCAAAAGAAGAACAGCAGAAGTATGGGATGATGCAAGTTAGTTTGAAATTTAAATTTGCTGTGATTAACCACATACAGCCATGTTTGTAATCAAGAGGTTGCTTGCTTTTTGGGAGGAAAGAAGTTTTGTTTATCTTTTAACTAAGAAAATTTACTCAGAAATGAAATTGTGTTTCTGAGGGCAGATATTCTAAATGTACTATATTAAGTCATACACATAATAGTAAACTTGAGTACGTAATCAGTTCTTTTTTATGCTGATGGGTGTAAGTGAACTAGATAATAGATTTATTTTGGATCTTGTAAAGAGCTATGATTTGGGGTGTATTTCTCTCCCTGGTTTTTGGCTTCACAGGGCAAGAAATAAGAATTTCTTTAGTTTCACACCAAGAGAACTTTAACCTAAGTATTTCCAGCTAATTTAGTATGTTTACCCATCTCTTCCTCCATCTGCAGTAATTCATGTACCACAGCTGTAGCTAAGAGGCAATATATAAGGACACAAAGATACCAAAAAGGATGTCAGAATCCTATTTCATTTTTATGGATTAGAACCTAAATAAGATTATTGATAACCCAGGACCAAATTAATTATAAAGTCACTTGTATGGAAAAGATCTTTTTTCACAGCCTTCTTATTATCTCCATGAAGAAAAATACATAGACTCTAACATGCAAATATATGTATACACACATATATATATTTACATATGCTTCTTTAATAGCCAGTTCCTTTTTTTTTTTAATTTTTTTTTTTTTTTTTTTTTTTGTCAGAGACAGAGGGAGAGAGAGTGAGAGCGAGCGAGCACAGGCAGACAGAGAGGCAGGCAAAGGCAGAGGGAGAAGCAGGCTCCCCGCCGAGCAAGGAGCCCGATGTGGGACTCGATCCCCGGACCCTGGGATCATGACCTGAGCCAAAGGCAGCTGCTTAACCAACTGAGCCACCCAGGCGTCCCTAGCCAGTTCCTTTTGAGTGACTTGTACTTTTGTAAAGTGCTTTATAAAACTTAGGTACCTAAAATTTAATATTCTAAATACAGTTTTTACACAAAAATCGCTCATTTTGTTTTTCTTAGTCATATTCTAAATTGAGTTTGGAGGGGCATATTGTTTAAAGAAGTCTTCTTTGGGGTGCCTGGGTGGCTCAGAGGGTTAATTAAGCCTCTACCTTCAGCTCGGGTCATGATCTCAGGGTCCTGGGATAGAGTCCCTCATTGCGCACTCTGCTCAGTGGGGAGCCTGCTTCCCCTTCTCTCTCTACATACCTCTCTGCCTACTTGTGATCTCTCTCTCTCTCTGTCAAATAAATAAAATCTTTTAAAACAGTAAGTCTTCTTTAATAAAAACATAAGTTAATGATTTTCTTTTCTTACTGGGGTTTTTTTTTTCTTTTAATTCTTTTTGAAGATTTTATTTATTTATTTGAGAGAGAGAGGGAACGCAAGCAGGGGGAGCAGGAGAGGGAGAACGAGGCCCCCTGCTGAGTAGGGAACCCAATGCAGGGCTCGAACCCAGGACCCTGGGATCATGACCTGAGCTGAAGGTAGACACCTAAGGACTGAGCCACCCAGGCGCCACTGGGGACCTTTCTTTTTTTTTTTTTTTTTTTTTTTTTGTTTTTTTTTTTTTTTTTTTTTTTTTTTTTTTTTTTTTTTTTTTTTTTTTTTTTTTTTTTTTTTTTTTTTTTTTTTTTTTTTTTTTTATAAACATATATTTTTATCCCCAGGGGTACAGGTCTGTGAATCACCAGGTTTACACACTTCACAGCACTCACCAAATCACATACCCTCCCCAATGTCCATAATCCCACCCCCTTCTCCCAAACCCCCTCCCCCCGGCAACCCTCAGTTTGTTGTGAGATTAAGAGTCACTTATGGTTTGTGACTAGAGCGTATCGTGCTTAGCGAAATAAGTCAAGCAGAGAAAGACAACTATCATATGATCTCCCTGATATGAGGAAGTGGTGATGCAACATGGAGGCTTAAGTGGGTAGAAGAATAAATGGGGACCTTTCTTAATGCTGAATCAGAGTTATAGAGGAACATACTCCAGAAATTTCCATAAGAACACTGGTAGGAAAGTGAGTATACATGCCATTGTTTAGTGTAATGGTAGCAGATCGGTTATTTCCATGACAGGGGATGAGAAATGTTTCACATGGTTTAGCTTCATCTTCAGTCAGTCTATTTTTGGTAATGTAGGGATTTGGAATTTGAGACTTGTCCAAAAAATAAGTAGAATAGCTCTTTACAGGATTCTAAAATTCCTCAGGTATGAGATAGTCGGAGAAGTTTTCTAAATAATGTGTTTCAAGCATACTAATGAGATGAAACCTAAGATGTTATGAACATTTGTACATTTTTTACTATTTTAGCATTGAAAAGCCTCAGCAAAGAATATAACAGTTAAGAGTATAAACTGGTTATGAGGTATTTAGTTTTTTCAATACGTCAAGAATTATTTGACACATTATGACTTCATTACAATTCATAATTTGACTTTAAACTTGATGGGAATAGTTTTATTTGCTTTATAAATGATACACCTTTTATACTCATGAATGAAATCCCATTAAGCAAATTTTTACTGGATTAATACCATTTACATCATGCCTAGAGATAAGTTGGAAGCCTGACTCCTCAGACACGTGCTGTGACTGTTTGGGGCCTATTGACCATTTCCACACCTAATGCAACTGTCAAGACTTGAGAGTGAATTGATTCTTCTGTGGTCTGGTCTTGTTACCTCTTTTAAAATTTCTATTAGATTTTCCATAGTCGGTCTCGCATCTCTTTGAGACCCTGATATGTTTAAGGCTTTTTTAAGTCTTAGAAGACTTCCACAGCAAAAATGTTACTTCCACCCCTACCCTTACCCTAAACTAATATATAGGTTATATAAGCTATAAATAATATAAACAAGTAATATATTACTTGTATGATACTGTAAGTAAGCTGTATTTACACATAAACACACATGTAAGCTTACATATAAACTAATGTATAGGTCAGTTCACCTTCTAGGCTGTGAATTAATTGGAGCTCCCAAAAAGGTTCTATCTACAGTAGTTCTAGCTGAATAAAAACGAGAGAGAGAGAGAGATACAAATGAAGTTTTTTGTTGTTGTTTTTTTTTTAACAAAAGACGAATATAAGCCTTGTATTTGACTTATTTCTTGAAGTGTAAATGACTAAGGATTGACAAGTTTGTTTTTCCCACTGTTACTATAAGGGAGTTAATGCTATATTCTCACCTGTGGACATACTTCTTTGTGTTAAAGGCTTATATTTTGTATAAGTTCTATAATAGAATGTATTTAATGTGAAGTGTTTTCTCTTGATCTTTGCTTTATACTTTGGAGGAAACTGTATTTCTCATGACTTTCAATATATATTTTGATTTGAGATTTATTCAGAAAGAAAATTTCCCAAGCCTAAAAAATTCATGAAACTTGGGTTAAGACCTTAATTTTAATAGTCATTTTTTATTTTGGTTTATTGCTTTGATTATCCCGATTCCAGGGTAAAAATACTCATTGTATACTCAGATTTGGGGGGGAAGGAGTTATTTAGAAGTATGTTGTGGATTTTATCAAACTGGTAGTTTCTTATGGAGAATAAATTGCAGTATTTTTTCTCTAAGGAATTATGTAAATTAATAATGTAGATTGAAATGCCTTTTTGCTTTATATTTTTACAGTATTTAACAAATGTGCTATTCTGTGATGATGATGATAATAATTTGTGGCTGAATCCCTCTTACCTCAGGGATAGAGATATAAACACTTAGTGATTATAAAATGTACCAAAAGGATTGAGAGCATTGTTAGCTATGTGTATCATTAGTCGTTTTTTCAACTAAGCAAGTTTGAACATGTATTGATTTGTTTACGTTCTATCTAAGCTCTGTAGCTTCACAGTATCAGTTTAACATTGTTATAGCTTCTCATTCTTCTGTGTCTTCCAATACTTTTTTCACACAGGTTTGGTAAATGTGAATTGGGTTTGAATAGCTATTTGTTGGACTGTATCTGCTATATCATTCTTTATAATTAGGAAAATAAGGATTTAATTCTGGTTGTTTCCATTCATTATTTGGGATGCCATTTAACTTAAGGTGTTACATATTACTGTCCTGTTCAAATGAAAGAAATATTCATGAATTTGAGCATGAAAATAGATGATTTATTTCCTGTTTATTTTTTGTACAGTTTTATATATATATATATATATGCTTTGTAAATCATAAAATACCATGCAGATATTATACAGTGACATTGTCCTAGCTCTTAAAACAAAATCGCACTGATTACGAGATGCCCACTTAGCTTTTCAGATCACAAATATTTGTATGGGTGGGCTTGTTTTTAGTTCTGACATTTTAAAATTTGTCCTTTGTTTACATGCAGCAAGGAGTTATGGGCGAAGACGAGGTAATTCATTTCTGTTTGCTATGGTATAACTGTTTTTAATTGGGTTTTACTGATCAACACTATAATTAGCCTAGATTTTTCATGTACTGTCTGAAAACTCACAGAAAAGTTACATTTTGATTTGCGCACTTTTCAGTTTTGAATCCTAAATCTCTTAACCTTTAAAAGCACATTTTCATACTAATATGATTATTTAATAAATGTCTTCCTTTTAAATTGCCCAGATTTTAACTGTTTAAAGTAATTTTTATACCTTTTAAAATCTACTATTTATAGTTTGCCTGAGAAATATCTTTAATAAATACTAGTGAAAGTGACAATGCAATATGATTTTTCCGTTCTCTAAATCTATAACTGGTTGTCTTTGGTGTTTAATTTATAACTCTAGTTTATTAGTTTTATGTCTGACCCAGTTAAAAGTACATACCAAACAAACAGGCTGTTGTTAACACTGTTGTATAGAAATCATGTTGCTAATATTTCTCTGTGTCTTCTAAGAATATAATGCTTTCCTTCTCCCTTTCACTACACCATGTAGGCAGATTCACACACTCATTCACACACACACACACACACACTCTCTCTCTCTCCTGCACCATTCTTCCGCTCTGGGTTCTTGCTATCTTGACGACAAAACGATGACTATGAGAGAATAGACTACTAAACCTCTTCGGACAGCAGCTGACATGTTCTGTGTTTTAAACTTGGATTTTCTTTCCCATGTGCAGATTGGGAGGGAGCAAAGTAGATGGGATGAGAAGAAGCAAAAGTAATTTTATACCACTAGATTCTCCTCTAACTTTGCAATGATCATGATATTTTAAATAGCTGTTGTAAGTACCAAAGTGAATAAAAAAGTATTTTCCTTGACCCCCTAAAATCTCTTTTAAGCCATGGAGGATAGATGGTAGTAATAGTGCCTTTTGATAAATTTTATAAATATATGCCAGTGCTTCAATTTCTTTTCATGTAGTCATGAGTATGTGCACTGTGAAAGCAAGCTAAAACTTTCTGCTACCACTGATGAGAGAAATAAATATTATATGTTCTTTTTTTTAATATAAATATTTTACTTATTTATATGACACAGAGACAGTGAGAGAGGGAACAGAAGCAGGGGGAGTGGGAGAGGGAGAAGCAGGCTCCCCACTGAGCAGGGAACCGGACTGTGGGCTGGATCCCAAGACTCTGGGATCATGACCAGAGCCAAAGGCAGATGCTTAAGGACTGAGCCACCCAGGCACCCGTATTATATATTCTTAAGTACTATGTCCAGTTTTGTATTTCACGTTGTCTGAATTTAACTTCATTTTTGGAACCTGGTTTCTTCAAATGCTTGACTGAATCTCTTGGTTCTTTAGTTTTCTAACTAAAATATTACAGGATATAGAAACTCAAAACTCAGAAAACTAAAGCTATGTTACCTTCTAAAGGTTGTTAGCAACTGAGAAGAGGAGGAAAGTTTAGCATTTTAATACCTATTTTCATATCTACGACTGACTTATTTCACTGTGCTATTTTAATACGGAGCTTCAATTCTTTTGGGAAAAAAACACTTATCAAGCTGTGATTTTTAGGTATATTTGAAACTCTACAGCAATTTAATTAAGGATCTTTTCCTTCTATACACTTACCATCTTTTAACCTTAGTAATTTATGTTTAATTTGGCATACTCTAGCATAAATATTATGATCTAGGAAGTTCTAAGAGCACGGTATCAGAAGTCATGTTGTTGTTTATCTTCTTTTATCTCAATTCAGTAATTATAGACTATGATTATGATACTAAGAAAAAGCAAAGTTTTCTGCTCTCAGATAAGAACTTACTACTATTCTTTATGGCTCGCAGAGGATAGAAATATACTACTTCAGATCTCCTCGCCAGCTTTGGAAAAAAGAAGACTCACATGGTTTAGGCTTCTGGAGAAGCTTTCTTTAGGATAGAACTGATAGTCATCACACTTACTTGACATAAGAAGGGGTAATGCCTGAATTTTCCTTTCAGATTATATGGCATTAGTAATTTTTTACTTGGTCCTCTGTGAATAATTATAATCTGCTTTTAAAATTTCAATTTTGATGGCCAGATGAAAAGTATACGCACTAGGAATACCTATTGACAGGTTTTAATTTGAACTTTAAAGTACTTTGACACAGTAATAAAATATTAAAAAGAAAGAAAGAAGGAAGGAAAGAAAGCAAAAGAGAAAAGAAAAGAAAAGAAAGAAGAATCCCACACACATACCAAAGGAATGACTCATAAAGGACTAGAAGTAGCCTAGCTTTCTTCCTATTTTCTACTCATTTTTTCCCCTTTCTAAGCTAGATACAATATCATTATCACACTGATAACCTTTTAACTACCAAGATCCCCCCTGTATGGGCTTCGTGTTTAATATTTGGTCCATCAAAGGAACTGCATTAATTAGTTTTACTTAATCATTTTTCTTTTCTAAAAAAAAAAAAAAAAAGTCAGATACATATCAGATCTACTGCTCATGTGGTTTGTGTCACAATGAGTTAATATAATTCTTACCAAAAATAAAACATTGCTCTTTACCAGTGCAATGGTGGGTGAAGAGCATTATTTTCACAAGGTATTTACTTTGTAGAGCAGTTTAGGAAGAACTATTTGTTCTTACTTGCCACCTTTGACTCACCTTTAAACTCGGGCATAGAGGAGCTGTTTTCATTTAAAGGATTTCCCAGTTGACTGCAGTCAAGCCAACTTACTACCAAAATGACTTTGTATATTTTAATTTTCTTAATGTCAAGAACAACTTTAAATCAACCTGACTATAGATATTAATATATAAAATATACTTTAGGAATAGTCAAAATTGAATTATATTGGAAGTAATTAAGAAAGAGCAAGTATTTCTTTCTGTTTTTCATTTGGGACCTGCCCCCCAAGTCCTATGTATCTCTGTACTCTGGGAGCCATTAAAAGTTCTACTCCAGAGCTGCCTGGGGACCAGGATTAGGAAGAAGGAAGACTCATATGGGGAGCTGACTTTAATATATGGAAAACTGTCTTTTGTATTTCTTGTCCAACATTTCTTCCATTCTATTCTAAGAGTAAACACACTGATCTGGGGTTGGATTAAGGTGGGAGTTTGAAGGGAGGTATGAAATGTAATTTAAATTCTATCTCTACACTTCAAATATTTTTACATTGCAATCTATCCCTGTAGTAAAGGATTCAAGGGCTACTATGCTCCCAAAGGAATAAAAATATATAGGATATTTTAAGTAATATAAATAGAGCCTATTTTAGTTGATAGGGCTAAACATCACAATCCAATCTGTTCTAGGAGGTAATCCCAAAGCTTGAATTAATAGATTGTATGGGGAATGAAATAGGAGAAATGATTTTAAAGGGAATGAAATTATGGAAGTTTAATTAGAGAGTTTGGATGTATTTATTCTGTGTAGCCATTCAGATTTATGCACTGTAATAAACAAGGAATTATTAATAATACATTACACCATATATTGCTTTAAAATTGACCCAGGATTTTCTGATTTGCTTAGATTTCATTCAAATTTGTTTGACTCTAAGTCTTGTGAAGTAGTCAGAATAAGGGTATGACCCCTAAGTATCACCACTATCAAATCCTTTTATGATGAAATCAATGCTGACATTCTTTATCTTTGATAAATACTTTGGATAACTGTCAGAGAATGGGTAAAATCTCCAAAGCATGAAAAAAAAAAAAAAGAGTAATACTGGAAGACAGAGGTTAGCAAACTGGCCTACAGGCT
Source organism: Mustela putorius furo (assembly GCF_011764305.1). Taxonomy (NCBI): domain Eukaryota; kingdom Metazoa; phylum Chordata; class Mammalia; order Carnivora; family Mustelidae; genus Mustela; species Mustela putorius. Next base: position 21,457,746 of record NW_025421273.1, read on the forward strand.
AACTTCTAAACTATAAACAATGTTTTATTAGAACACAGAGATGCCCATTCACTTTTTGTCTGGTTGCTTTGGAGCCACAGTGATGGCAGAGTTTAATAGTTACAACAGTATATACAACAGTGTGGCCTACAAAGTCTAAAATATTTACTGTCTGTCCCTTTACAGAAAAAATTTGCTTACCTCTCCTCCCTGAAGGGGCCAGCTACCTACTCTACACCTATACCCAGCCATATCAGTATCTTTAAAAAAAAAATTTTTTTTCAGTGAACTTGTCAAATATATCTAGAAAGTAATTTACAGAGACATACTAGGCTATAATTGATTATTAAAATTAAATGTCTTATCCATCCTGTCTGCCTATTATTGGGGCAAAATATTTTTAGGTGGTAAGAGTACCTTATAGCTTCTTCCTTAGTTCTTTGGGAAAAGCGTGCCTTGTCTCAGTGATTCTGATTAAACAGGTGGAACTTAAGAGAGTTCAGTGTTGGATCTGGCTTTATTGTTTTAATAGGTTTTCTTTGATTCTTTCATACTAAATAAAAATCATGCCATCACATTGGTAGATTTTTCTACCCCAATAGAGTGACTGCTAGGATCTTAGAAGATGGGAAGAATATTCATATTCATCCTTAATTTATATAGTTTTTTTTTATTTTTAGAATAACAGTTTGTAAATGAAAGCACAGGATAACATATTGAGATCAAAGACCTATGCTTAGATTCAAATTATAAATTGCCTAACTTTGTATAAATGTTTTCCTTTCTTGCCTCCTCCTTTGGATGTGTGAGAATTTTTTTTAGTCTGAGCTTCCAAAATAAAGTCAAAATCTGAAAAGTCAGTATAGCTGTGATTTGGACAATTAACATAGCCACCAAAGTAAAGTTAGTAATTGCTTACAAACCCCCTCCGACTGCAGGCATGTGTGTAGTACATAACTGCCCAACACCAGGAAACCAGGTGTTGGGGCCAACCATCCTGTCACGCAAGCAGCCTGCTCATTGCCCCATCTTCAGTTTAGGAAGCTCATCATGTAACTTTTATTATTGGGTGGAGTAAACATTTTTAATGGGAATATAGAAAAGTTTCAATTCTCTAATCCACTTTATTAAAATATTTTGAAATGAGTAACTTTAATCTTAATTGTCCATAACAAACAAGGGTCATATTGGTAAGCTGTGTGTATGGTAGTGGCTGTGTTTCTTACTCTCAGGAATTTGTACCTGATAAAAGAGCCCTGGTAATGTGGAAGCCATCTTAGACTCTTTCATTGTCAGTGATTGGGCAATCTTCATTTATTCTTTTTTTTTTTTTCATCTCCTTCATTTCTCATTCATCTCTTATTACTCCCTTTATAAGCTTTATTGTAACTATTTTACCTTTAAAATTCTTATTGTGCATTTTAGGTGACTAACTTACTATAAGATATTTTACTTGCATTTGTAAGTAGGGCTTTTGAGCACATAGTTAAAAGAATGTCTCCAGTTTTCTATATTTTACCTTGATATGGCCTTTGGAATGTTTCTGTACTTTTGCTTAAGCAGGTGTTTTCTACCTATAAAGAGTGTCCTCTCTTTTTTCTCCTCCACATTTTTCTATATAAAACTATCACATTCTTTGTAAATCTCTTAAAGAACTCCTAGTTAGAATCTTGCTCTCATCTTGGTTATACCTAATCTTGTATTACATTGTATTAATTTTCATGTTTATATAATGCATGTGTTATAAATATATGTATATTTACACATACATATTGCAAACAAATATGGATGTATATACATTTTAAGTTAGAATAACTGAAGTAGGATTTCTGTATAACAGTTCATTCTTGTTATGCTGTAGTATGGTCAAGAATTTTGAGTCAAGATTTTCTTAACAATAGCCAGAGAATATAAATGAGGTGTTTGATGTCAAGATCAAGTGATGATTTCAAAAAACAGGAGGGGAAGAAAACCTTAATCCTTCAAACAATGCAACTATAATTATAGTTTAAAATTCTTTTTTAAATGTACGGCTTGTTAATCAGCATCCGTTGTTGCTGGTTTTAACAGCATGGAAATCTCACCTTTAAGATTATTTATCTAGAGAAAAAAAAAAAACAATTCAGAACAACCATATCCAGTTCTTCTTTTAAAAGAAGAAAACATTTGAAAAATTGTTTTTAACTACTAACAGATTTCAATCTCAAAGGGAAATTGAAGATGTAAGATTGTATAGAAGGGTAATTACTATCAGTAGTTATTTATTTTTTATTAGTGAATGGAATCATTGTGTAGATAATACCACAGTTTGTCCCTTTCCCAAATATGGACGGACAGACATTTGAGTTGACTGCATTTGGAACGTGTTATAAATAAAAAACTACCATAAACATTTTTATTCCCTTTTTCTTTTCTGTGTGTGTGTGTGTGTGTGTACATAAGCAGTCATTTCTCTTAGATGTATAGCTAAGAGTGGAATTGCTAGTTAATGGAATGCATGTTTAACTTTTTTAGAAATTACCAACTAGTTTGCCAGTTTTATACTCAAATTGAGTATAAAACTGACTTTGTATTTTAAGCTTTTTTATTTTACCCATCCTGATAGGCATAAAGGTGACATTTCATTATTGTTCTAATTTCATCTTCCTGATAAATAAGGGTGATGTTGAGCACCTTTTCATATGCTTATACCCCATCCATTATATTCTTTCAGCACAAGTCTTCTGTCCATTTTTAATTCAGTACAAGTCTTTTGTCCATTTCATTTAAGAGAGTTCTTTATGTATTTTGTCCTACTTTCTAGTAGTTGCTTGCTTTTCACTTTACTCTCTTTTGATAAGCAGGTAAGAATTTAATTCTGATGGAAGTCCAGTTGTTTACTTTTTTCATTAGTGCCTATCTGCCTATCATGAAGAAATTCTAGCAACTTTGTTGTTTTATCTTTCACATTTAAGTCTTAAATGTGAGAGTAGGGATCAAGGTTCCTTTTTATCACCCGTCCAGCTGGATTTCCATTGGGCCATCACCATTTACTGGAAAAAAATACCCCTTTCCACAGTGAACTACGCTTATAACCTTGGAAAACATTAAGTGATTGTAAATTTGTGGGTCTCTTCCTGGACTCTTATTTTGTTTCAGTTAGGTATTTGTGTATTTTTAACATCAGTGGTACATTCTTAATAATCATAGCTAACTGATAAGTCTAGAAATCTGGTTGTATAATTCTGACTTTATTCTTTTATATGATTTTTTAAAACTGAATCCTTTGATTTATCACACATTTCAGAATTTCCTTAAAATTTTTAGAAGACAAAATGTGCTTGGATTTTGAATGACTTGTATTAAATTCATAATTAATTTAGAGAGAATGTACATGTCACATGTTGATTCTTCTCTATTTAGTCTTGTAGAATTTCTCAGCAAATTTTTGTTTTCAGTGTAAAGATCTTTCATTTCTCTTGTTTAATTCATTCCTAGGATTTGATGAGTTTTGATGATATAGGGAATGGCATTATTTTAAACTTTTTCCCATTTAGAACTATCATCTAAAAATAAGTCGATTTTTTTAAGTAGACTTTGTATTTGTCTCCTAGCTAAATGCACTTATTTCTAGTAGTTTGAGTCTTCTGAATTTTTCATGTTCTTAGCAGAGACAGTTTTATTTTTGCCTTGTGAGTATTTGACACTTTGTTTTTCTCATCGTACTATACTAGTTCTACCTCCAGTATAGTTTGAATAGAAATAGTGAACATTCTTCCAAACCTCAGGGGGAACGCATTTTGATAGTTTATCATTGAAAACTATCTGGGTTTTTAATGCTCTTTATCAGATTGTGGAAATTCTTGCCTATTTCTAGTATGCTGAACGTTTTTAATCATGAATAGCTGTTGAACTTTATCAGATGCATTTCCGACATCTGTGGAAATGATTGTGTGATAATTCTGTTTCCGTTTCTTAATGTGAATTACAGTAATTTATTTTTTTGCTTATATTTTTGTATCAAGTGCAAACCAGCAAAGCAGAATTTTAATCTCCTATCAGTATATTCTTATTTATATATTTTTTCATTTATTTGTTTTAGTAAGCTCTACATCGAACGTTGGGCTCGAGTTCCCAACACCAAGATGAAGAGTGGCACACTTTACTGACTCAATCAATCTTAAATTCCTGGGGTTGAACTCCATTCAATCATGATGTGTTTTCCATTTGTGTGTATTTCTAGATTCAATATATCAGGATTTTCTTTAAGATTTCTGCCTCCTATGTTCCTAAGGGATGTTGATAGTATTCTTTTCTTGTATTTTTCTTGCAAAACTAGTTAGGAAGTGTAGTCTTTCATGTACATAGGCTCTGTGTTGGTTGATGTCCCTTTTTCCATACTTAGTATTGGTAAATTGAGTTTTCTTTTTTTTTTTTTTCTTGATAAACCTTGCTTTGAGCTATGTCAATTTTATAAAAGTTTTTGAAGAGCCATTTTTGGCTTTGTTGATTTTGCTTTCATCTTAGTCTGTATTTTGTATGTCATTGATTATAGTTTTTTATTTCCTTCATCCTACTCTCTTTGTATTTAATTTGCTATTTTCCTATCTTTTCGTGGCAAAAACGAGGATTATCTAAGCATTTCTTCTTTTCTAATATGCATTTAAAACTATATCTTTTTCTCTAAGTAAGGAAATTTTCCTCTATGTATATAGCTTTTGCTACCTCCCACAAATTCTATACTGTTTTCATTATCATTCCGCTTCAGTCTTTTGAAGTATAAAAACCTGAAAATACATCCTTAGTTTCCTTGCAAAAAAAAAAAAGAGAAAGGTACTTTAATTTTGGTTGAAAACTGTTGCAGTTTAGTCCATATAATCTTATAATCAAATTTTATTTCTCCCCACATATATAACTTTACCTTTATTGCCAGTCGTTTTCAGGCACTAAATATTTGGTGTATCAGTCTTACAAAGCATGTTTAAACTGTACTACACATGAAAGATGTCATTATTTAGTGGTTCTCCTTTTATAGTCATATTAATTTAGGTTATAGGGAAAGATAATTGGCAAGATAAAAAGTGATATTTTTGTTGATATATACTCAGTTAACTTCTCTTTTAAATACTACTCAATTCCATAGTTTATATGGCTTCTTGAAAGTGGTCATGAAAAAAAATTTTTAAAGATTTTATTTATGTATTTATCCAAGAGAGCAAGGGTGAGCTACAGGCAAGCAGGAGGAGGGAGAAGCAGGTTCCCCACTGAGCAAGGAGCCTGATGTGGGACTCCGTGCCAGGGTCCTGGGATCATGACCTGAGCTGAAGGCAGATTCTTAACTGTGACCACCCAAGCATCCTGCAAAAACTTTAAGATTTTTATTTATTTATTTATTTGACAGAGAGGTAGAGAGCATAAGCAGGGGGAATGTCAGAGGGAGAGGAAGAAGCAGGCTCCCCACTGAGCAGGGAGCCAGATGCTGGGCTGGATCCCAGGACTCAGGGATCATGACCTGAGACAAAGGTAGATGCTTAACCAACTGAGCCACCCAGGTGCCCCTAGTAATGAAAATTCTTGTTAGTATGTCCAGAGTGTGATGTTTCTTATTTCTTAGACTTTGTATTACACATCCTTTGTTCGGCTGAGCTTTGCTTACTAGATTTTAGATATACATTATAGATTTTCGATAGTTATTTTATTAACTATAATTTATTATAGTTAAAACTGTTATAGTTAGTAATATAGAATTGTTAAAATGTAGTTATATTATGAATATGCTTATAGTACTATAGTTAATACAAAAAGTTTAAACCTTTTTGGGTCACCTCTCTTAGGTAATGATTTCCTTTGTCATTGCATTTGGTATTTCTATTTAGACCCTAAATATTTATGATCTATAATTTTGCTCAAGATAAAAGTCTGTTAGAAAGACTGTTTATTATATTCATGGAATTGCTAAATTCACATGTGTGTTAGGGCACTTGAAAGTGAAATAATTTCAAATGTATTGACATATCTGAAATAAGTATAAAATTTGGATTTGTAATTTTTCTGTTAAAAACTAGCTAATATGCATGTTTCCTGTCTCATCTTATTCCTTTTAAAATATAGAATTATTAAAGTCCAACTTTAGAAGTTGAACCACTTATACACAATATTATTTGTAATGGATCTTGATAAGGTTTATTTTGTTAAATAGTTAGATAAAATACTTTTGAAGGGCTTTCTTTCAGTTAATCACACTACTGTTGACTTTTGTTTTACATTGGTCCTTATTTCTGATAGCAGTGAACATCTTATTTATTTATTTAGATTTTATTTTATTTATCAGAGAGGGTGAGAGAGCGAGCAGAGGCAGAGGGAGAAGCAGGCTCCCTGCTGAGCAAGGAGCCCATTGTGGGACTCGATCCCAGGACACTGGGATCATGACCTGAGCCGAAGGCAGCTGCTTAACCAACTGAGCCACCCAGGCGTCCCAGTGAACATGTTATTTAAATTGAATTTGAATCTGTATAATAATTCTTTATTCCTATACAAATTGGATCTTCCTCCCTGTTTTTGGTGCTAAAAACTTTAAATACTTCCAGTGTCCAGCCACCTACAGTTCACAAGCATATAACACCCTTCCTTCACATCCCAACCCCAGTTTTCTTCTGCAGGCCATCAGATTTCATGCTGTCTTTGTTTATATCACTTGTATCATTATGTGTCATATTTTTTTAAGATGATGTATTGATGACATTTTCATGTTGAATAGGCATATACTATAGATTCTATTCATTGTCTCCTCATCCAAAAAAACAAAACAAAACAAAACACCTTTCATTCCATCTTGAAAGAAGAACAATTTCTCTGCATCCTTATTTTCTCTTTTACCTTTTCTAATAAACTTCTAAAGAGTCATCTTTTGGTGTCATTATAAATGAATGAATTATATGTAGCATGAATCCCATCCAACTTTCCTAAAATTGCTTACTTTCAAAGATCGTGCGTGTCCTTGAACATGTTTTTAAAATGATTACCTTAACATCTCACACTGTTACTGCATGGCTCCTTTTTTTTTTCTTTTATTACATTTTGCTTTGGCACTGTGTTGGCAATAATATTTTGGCTTCTCTTATACTTTTCTTACCACTCCTTTCTTGAGCTCCTTGAATGTTCCGTTACTTCCTTGTAAGTTTACCAAGGAGCTACCTCATCATTTCTCTCTGGAGTTGTCTTCAGTGATATTACAGAGAACCTTCAAATACCATTTCTATAAAGTTGACTCTCAGAAATGTGGCTTATTACCTTTCTCCACTCAATTTGCAATCTCCTCCCTTACATTTAATTCTGAACATCCTCCCAGCCTATGCAGCTTTACATACCTACCCTCCCTTTTTCTTTTTTTCTTTCAAGCTTTTATATAAATTCCAGTTTTTTAACATACAGTATAAGATTGGTTTCAGGTGTAAAATTTAATGATTCATCACGTAAATACAACCCCTGGTGCCCTCCTTAATCCCCAACATTATTTCACCATCCCCCTGCCCACCTCTCCACCATCAACTTTCACTTTGTTCTGAATAGTAAAGAGTCTATTTCCTGGTTTGCCTTTCTTCTTCCCCTGCCCTGGTTCATCTGTTTTATTTCTTAAATTCCACACATGAGTGAAGTCATACGGTATTTGTCTTTGTCTGACTAACTTCATTTAGCATAATACTCTCTAGCTCGATCCACATCATTGCAAATGGCAAGATTTCATTCTTCATGATGACTGAATAATACTCCATTGTACGTAGATATACAGTATCTTTATCCATTCATCAGTTGATGAACATTTGGGTTTTTTCCATGATTTGGCTATTATGGATAATTCTGTAAACATCAGGATGCATGTATCCCTTTGAATCAGTGTTTTTTTGTATCCTTTGGGCAAATACCCAGTACTGTAATTACTGGTTCATTAGGGTAGTTTTATTTTTAATTTTTTTTTTAAATTTTTTGAGGATCCTCCATACTGTTTTCCAGAGTGGCTGCACCCTTTTGCATTCCCACCAACAGTGTAAGAGGGTTCCCCTTTTCTGTATCCTTGCTGACACCTGTCCTTTCTTGAGTTGTTAATTTTAGCCTTTCTGACTATGTGAGGTGATAATCTATTGTAGTTTTGATTTGCATTTCCCTGACAAGTGATGATAAGTAACTTTTCATGTGTCTGTTAGCCAGCTGTATGTCTTCTTTGGAAAATGTCTGGGTGTCCTGCCAATTTTTTAACTGGATTGCTTTTTTGTGTATTCAGTTTTATAAGTTCTTTACATATTTTGGATACTAACTTTTTATCAGAATGTCAGTGTCATTTGCAAATGTCCTCTCCCATTCCAAAGGGATGGGAGTTATATTTCTTGTTTTGTTGATTGTTTCCTTCCATATCTACCCTTTTGTATACTATTTTTTGGTCTTTACTGTCCTTACATTTAGTTAATGGTTCTTACCATTCATGTTCTAATTCTTTTAGTTCTTCATTTCCAGTTTTTTCTTTTGTTTCCCAGATATCTATCTACTCTTTACTGCTATAGTTCTCTCCCTGTCCATCCTTCCTGATCTGCTCATTTCTTATCACTTTAACCCCATTTGCTATAAGTCTTCCCAAAGCACCAGTAAAATTATCTTGCTTGAGCCCCTGAATCCAGTTTTTTGTTTTAACCATACACTAAATAAAACATCCACTTTAGCCTGGCATTCAAAGCTAAGTATTTTGACTAGCCTCAAAGCTGTTTTATTACTTGTACTCTCCTTATTTCCAACATGTAGTAGTCAATTTTGACTACTCCCTATTTCTTAAATTCATATTTTTTTCTTTTCTCTTATATTTCTCCTTCTACTTGGAAAATGTACTCAAAACCATGTTCTAATAAATATTTCTATTTGGAAATATCTTACCCTCTCTAATGCACTGAGTAAATTCCACTAGCTTTCCCTTTTTACCACAATTGTCATTCAGTCTCACTTGGGAATTTAAGAAATTACCTGTTTATTAGCCAGCCTACTTCCTTCCTCCAACAAAATTCCTCTGAAGTATTTTAAAGCTTTCTTAGGGATATGTGCCATAGTTATATGTATAGATCTTATCTTTTCTAAATGTACATTCTCTGAGAGCAGGGTACTATATTTTATCAGGTCATTTTATTTTTTTGATCCCCACGGAGTGTAGCATGAGGATTGCTGCAGAGAATTATATAGGACGTGCCCTGGACAAAGGGTTGCACCCTTGAAGGGTGAGCTCAGATGGGCACCAAAGTCCTAGAGGGTGATGCCTTTTTCTGTTTTGCACATTTGAAGACGCCCCATCTGCATGTGTAATCAATTAATTCAAAGCCTTATATGCAAGTCTTATTTGTTGCCTTTGTCCTTACTTAACTGTGGTCTGCAAGTGGCTTTTTATTATGTGCTTTTATCTATTTAGTCTTTGCCATTTCCCTTTTGCAACCAATTTCTCAAAGGTTTCTTCTGTTACACATCCAGTTTAAACTGTCCCCATACATCAGATTCTTAGTGCTTTCCATAAAACATTGAAATGATCCAGTGTTTGTTTGCAGTATAATTGTTGTCATATAACTACATTTATTTCTAAGTCATTCTTCAGACTGCTTCTCTTTTGAATCCCAGTAATTAAAAGCTTAAACTATCTGAATTTCCCTTATTTTTTTTATGCCTGTATCACCTTCATGTTTTAAACCTTTGAATTTGTCATTGCTGTTTTAATGCCCAACTTTATCATTATACCTGAGATTCAAGTTATATTTGTTCTTATATTTTAGGTCGTTCTTCCCTCTTTCCAATAGATGATGGTCTGCTTGATGATGGTCATAATGATCAAGTTGGTGTTTTAAATTCACCCACATGTTACTCAGCTCATCAAAACGGAGAACGAATAGAACGCTTCTCTCGAAAAGTTTTTGTTGGTGGTCTTCCTCCAGATATTGATGAAGGTAGGGTGATAATTTGAGCTTCAAACAAAACAAACAAACAAAAAAAATCCTAAAATAAAATGTGAATGGGGGTATGGAATTTTTTACCTTGAGATTTTCAGTCAGGATAGATATCCATCTCTGTCTAAATATTTTGTCACCTGTTGAAATATGAAATAGGTAATTAAACAGTTAAAAATTTTTATATGTTAAAATGCCTATTGTTATTGTATTTTTTTGTAAATAAGATTATCATACAGAAAGTTTTTCTAATAAAACTTAAAATTTTCATATTACCAAAATACACAAAATAAAATGCCTGCAGTGCATGACAGTCAGAAGTTTAATTTCCTTGAGGATAAATAGGCTGTTAGAAATAGGTAAGAAAGAGGTAATAAAGCCCAAAAGGGTAATGGAAACAGAACATAAACAGGAAATTCAGGTTATCTAAAAGCTGAACAGATGTAAAATTCACCATTTGTAATAATAACAAAAGAAAATAATTCAAGGTAAAGATTAAAAATATGAAACTGTCCAATGTCTGTACAGTTGTGGGAAGTCTGCCACTCTTATTCACAACTAAGAGGATTTTGCTGCACTTTGAGAAATTTTTAAATTATTCGAATATCCAGAAACCTGTCCTAAGTGTTAGTTTAATAAGGTTTTCATACGAGGAAATAACCTAGAGCATATCATTGTATTTGACCTGTATTTGTTTCAGTGAAGCTCCCTGGTATGTGTCAGACCTTAATGAGTAAGATAATTCTTTGTGTCTTGTTTTAACAGACCTGTTCTTTCCCTATGAGATTTTACTTATCAAACAGTAATCGTCTCTCTATTTAACTTGAAATAATGTTTGCATGTTTTTCAAGCCAATAATATTTATGATTTGGTATACTATCAGTCCTTTAGTATCTACACAACGTTAGGTAAAATTTTAAAACTCACACTAAATTGATTGCTCTGGTCAGCGTGCTACTTAAATTTATTAATTTCTTTTGGCTAAAATATCTGTTTCATATATTTTGTCAGTAAGGATATTAGACATGTTTTTGGTTTTCATGTTTATCTTAGAGTACTTGGTACTTTTAAATATTAAATCTTTAACTTATAAATATGGGGGTTTTTTAATGAAGTATTAAAACTAATTTCTAATGTGTATTATTGTACTTTTTTAAGATGAAATAACTGCTAGCTTCAGAAGATTTGGGCCTTTGGTAGTAGATTGGCCTCATAAAGCAGAAAGCAAGTCCTATTTTCCACCAAAAGGTAAGATTTTTTATTGTTAATATTTTCTAGGGAATCAGTTTTATGAGAGCAAATAAGACAATGCCAATTACTTTGTGTTTTCTTTTAGAATTGCATATCATCACACCTTTCTATAAAAACTAAGAGAGTAATTTGTGAAGGCTGGTAACATGCATCAAGTGACAAGAATGGATCTGAGGGCTATCATAGTTTCACTTTAACCCAGTCAAGAGCCATTAGACACTAGCTGTTCTTTCTCTGTAATGGTTTGACAGTGATTTCAAACACTCAAATCAATGAATGTTTTGAGGTTTTGTTTTCAGTTTGAAGCATCCTTCTAAGTAACTTGGGTACCAACATGTAAAAAAAGTGTCCCTCTATGCAATGAAATTAAGAACTATTTGAAGTGAGAGAAAAATATAAATGCATGAATAGTATAGAATATTGCCAGACTTACATAAGTGTTCCAAACAATAACAGATAACAGCAGAGCAATATTTACTTTGTGGGTTAATTTAGCTAGAGGAGAAAGTGACTGGTCCAAACCCCATTATATAGAGAGATCAGATGTGAAGAAGATACCTAGTTGTGCTAGTAACTCACTGCTAGGATACCCCCTATGGCTTGTCACCATATCACAAGAGTAACATATCACTATCATTCATCTGACCAAAAGCAAGGCCACCATTAGTGGGGAGAAGAGGTAAGTTCCCCTTGCCCACAATGAGCAGGGGAGGTGAGTGGAGAGAATTAAACGTGAGTCCAGTCAGGTTGCTAATGGCAGATTCTCTGAAGGGAATAAAAAGGGGAAGGTTTAAAAGCTAAAGCTTTTCTTTGAACATCATTGAAATAAAATTTTAGTAAAACAAAAACCCTGTTATTCTCATGGCTGAGCAAATTTTCAAACCTGGAAAAAAGACTCCAGTAGATCTATTTAATGGTCTGATTTGGGCTCTGGGAAAGGAAACATGTTAGAATAGTTATTGGTATACAAAAACTAATTAAAGATTTCTGGTAATGAATTATATGGGATATCTCACTTATTTTCACTGAGAATTCTAGTACCTCCATTACTAGTTCATGTAGATTTTAGAGAAATGGAATAACCCAGTGGTTTCTGTTTTATACCTTTAGATCTTAGATTTATGGACTCCAGAACATCTTTTGAGCAGGGATTCTGAATCCCAGATCTCTATGAAAGTCTGATTAAAGCTATGGACCTTTCTTCATGTACTCTAAATTTTCACCCAAATTTGGAGTTTACTGGTCTTGGACGTCCTGATACTTAGTTTAGAGAGAAAATAAGCTCCATATAGATATAGACATTCATTTGTTCATCTGAGTTTTAATCTGTTGCTGAGCTTTAATTTGTTCCTGAGTTTTAAACTGAGTTTTAATCTGTTTTCTATTGCTTCACTCTCTTAGCCTCTTGTAAAGTTTTTGAATGTTCAGTAAAAATGTCAATTAGTTTCTAATATTCCTGCCTAAGTTACCAGTATCCTGGTCCACTTCAGGAATGTGACTAGTCAGTCCATACCTCTGCCTCTCTCCAGTTTTTCTCCCACAGTATAGCCAGAGTAATCTCTCTGAAAACTCATCTGATACTGCTATCTCTTGACCATCTGCTTAAAACCCTTCAGTGGTTTCTTTCAGTTAGAATAAAGGTAAAAATGGGTTTGCCCTGCCCAACCTCCCCACCTCTCTGGTTTCTTCTGCCTCTATTACTTCTTGTTCACTTCTGGTTCCAAAAACCGGCTTTGCTCTCTCCTGCCTAGGGCTCTTATTGTATGGTATTCTCACTGGCCCTAAGGCCCTTCTGATGTGTCTTCATCCACATACCCTCATTTGTCTCAGTTCAAACATTGGTTGCTCACAGGATACTTTCAGGATGCCCCTAATGGTTCACATACTCCTACTGTAGGCTCTCCTGGCACTGTTCCACTCTCTCATAGCCCTTGTCACAGCTACAATGTTACATTTTTACAACTCTATAAATCCCTGATGATTTTGCTAAAATCCAGTTCTTCCCATAGTCTGTAATACTCTGCATTTACTCATCTTTGTACTCTTGGTAATGCACAGAATAATAACTGACTAACACATGATAAAAACACCTATAAATACTATAGAATAGAAGCTCCTTTTACCTGAAGTAGGTGGGAAAGGTTCACTGAGAAGTTCTGAACGAAATCTGAAGGTATTGTGTAATCCAGATAGACATTAAGGAGTCAAACAGAGTTCCAGGGAGGAACTGAAATACAGTTTTAGGAAGGAATGAGAATTGGTTTGTGTGGAGACAGGTACACAATTTTTGCCTGAGCCTCTTGTTCATGTAACAGGATGATGGACTCTAAGCCTAGAAAGATGTGTTGGCACAAATTTAATCAAACAGAATAGTTGCTATCTTTGTTGCTGTTGTTGTTGTCATTGTGGTTTTTGTGGTGATGTTTAGTTTATTTTCCCAAACTGAAAACAAAGCAAAAAGACCTGAATAAAGCGGTACCGGCAAATCGTAGTTTGGGGTACAATCATAGTTAATTGTCATTGCCAAAGACCAGTGTTTCCAAACCTAGTCCTTTTAAGCAGTTTTGACATTGTTGTAATTCATCTTCCATGGTTTGGAAACACTGATGCACAAAGCATCCAGTTAGTGAAGCTCCCTTGTAATTAAGGCAGCGACATGAGCCCTTGGAGATGGAGCCACATGTGTACATATGTTTCTTTTACAGTGAATGAGGTTCACCCTATGTGAGTATTAGTTTGCTGTACAGTATGTTTTTGGTAAAAGTATTTTAATATTTAATGGTTTGCCTTAGCTAGATCGTAATTTACCTGCCATGTTGCTTAATTAGTTTTGTGATACAAACATTTCTTACCTAATAATTACACAAATCATTAATAGTAGGAATATTCAATGTAGAGGTGCCTGGGTGGCTCAATTAGTTAAGCGTCTGCCTTTGCCTCAGGTCATGATCTCAGGATCCTGGGATGCAAGCCCTGTGTCAGGCTCCCTGTGTTATCCCTGTGTTATCCCTCCCACCAACACCACCCTCATGCGCTCTCTCTCTCTTTTTCTCTCAAAATCTTAAAAAAAAAAAAAGTATTGAATGTAAAGTATCACTTTAAAACTAACCAAAATTAAAACATTAATATCAAAAATTAATATCACAAATAACATTAAATTTACTGAATTTAAAATATTTTGTAAATTGGTCTTATATCCTCTGTTATTACAAAAGAGTTACAACTCGCAAATCTTTAACTTGTGTCAAAATTAAAGCCTTCACTTAAAACAAGTTTTCATTTTTTTATTTTTTCAAGCATATTTAAATTATTTCTAGCAGTTGGAAATGTCTGCGATGTGTTTTTTTAATCTTGCATAATCATACCTTAGAAAGTTTCTGTTGCATAGGTTGATTTGATGGCTTATTTATGCAATCAGGAATTATAATTTTAAAATGAAGCACTTTTGTGTCACATCAGACCTTTGTGGCAATTACAGCCAGTGTTGGCAATAAAGCTATGTGTTTTGATTTTTGTGTAAAACATGATCTCACATTTACCATTGTCTAATGGAATAGATAGATGTGCATGGCCTGCTTGATGACTTCTTCATATTAGAACCAGATTACAGTTCTCTAGGTTTGTTTGCATAGAAATCTCATCAAAGAAAGGGTGTTTTGGGGTCAGTTAATTATCAGCTTCTAGGAATAATCATGTAATGGTGAACTTCCAGTATAAATTTTGATACCTTCTTTTTATACTGAAGTCTGTTCTGCTTGAAGAATGACAATCTGTTATCACAAAGAGAGGAGGAAGGGCGTATCTCCCAAAGGTACAGGCATCTAATAAGCAAGAGTTTGGGTCCAAAGTCCAAACATAGTCTCCAGACTACTTGAAGTGTTCCACGGTTTATCCCAGTAGAGAGTTTGATTTTAAGGTCCTGACCCATGCTGGAGGACCCATTTTGCTCCAGTCTTCTTAAGGTAGTTTTCTTAGTACAAATTTGAAGTTGACATGCTGACTTGTAGTTATTTCCCCTTCCTTAGGGAAATTCTTGCGCCTTTCCAAGTGTGTTCTAGCCCAAACTGTGCACCAAACATGTCTTACCCTGGGGGCCTCTTTAGAAACCTTCTAATATAATCGAGGGGTTAGTCCTGCCAAGTTCTTGAAGAAGACAGTATCTTGGGAGACCTTGGGGGCTCTCCTGGGTTTGAAATTACTCCACCAACTGCTTGCTTATGTGACTGACTTGGGGCAAGTCATTAACTGCTGGATACCTCAGGTTTTTCTTCTATAAAATGGGAATAATGTCTTAGAGACTTGCTGTGGGAATCAAATGAAATAATTTATGTAAAGCTTTTTAGCACAGCCCTGGATAGAAAGCACTCTATATAAGATAGCTAATTAATGAGTATCTGTTTTTGTGTGTATTCCATAGGATATTGTGCTCTCCTATAGAAAGTCTAATAATTCTGGTTCTCTCTGATAGTTAATTTTTTTTTCTTTTGCAAAAGCATGTGTTTTCTAAATAGTATTGAAATTTGGGCTGAAATCACTTCCTTTGCAATATTGCCTCATTTTTAATGGTTATTACAGGCTATGCATTCCTTCTCTTTCAAGAAGAGAGCTCAGTTCAAGCACTAATTGATGCTTGTATTGAAGAAGATGGAAAACTCTATCTGTGTGTTTCCAGTCCCACCATTAAGGACAAACCAGTAAGTAAATACTGTATGTGAACCTTAGGCTACAAATGCGAGTTTTCCAAAAACTGGTTTGAAGTAATTAATGATAAAAAAGTTAAAATACCATGTTAAGAGTTCAGTTTTTAAAAATCCCAATAACTTATAGTATCTAGCTTAAAAAATAATGTATTATCAAATCCAGCTATACAAAATTTTGAAAAATAAAAGGACTACTGTTAACCGGCACAAAGTAGCATTAGCTGTCAAGAGAATAAGACCAATTACAGTGATATGATTTTCTTCCTAGGTTCAGATCCGTCCTTGGAACTTAAGTGATAGTGATTTTGTGATGGATGGTTCTCAGCCTTTGGATCCTCGAAAAACAATTTTTGTTGGGGGTGTTCCTAGGCCATTAAGGGCTGGTAAGTAGAATGTTAACAAATGTTGCTTCTTTAAAATAAAAATTAAATATGAATGAATTCAGTAAACTTTTCAGAGCTGTTATGTACTGTTGGGTGGGCAAAGGGCAGATTGTTTATGCTCCAAGAGTTGTTTCCTACAGAATTCTGAGAAGTATTCTTAAAATTGTCAAGTAAGTGGAGAAGTAGACACTCATCTATCAATATTAATAATAAACTTCAAGCAGACTCTATAAGAAGGATCCAAATACTTCTGACTTCTAAAAAGAATTTGGGGTCTGTTTATTTTATGTTGGTTGACTCTGATATTTGAAGAAGTACGTTTTGTTTTTTTAAATAGTGCTTTGATAAGTAATAAACTGTTCATCAATAACAAGAAACTAGAGATTTACCAGAAATGTTATCCAGGAACATAATTACAGACCTGTATGCCCTCTGTACAAGCATGCTTTATGATTCCCTGTGCCCTGTGAAGTGTGTTAGTGCTTTCCACCACTGAGAACATCCTTTTCCAGTCAGTATAGGACAAAACGTTAAAAGAACCATTCACATGTATAAATACTTATAGAATATAACTGCTACAAAGAAAGACTACAGAGAGTAGAAGAACATCACGGGAATGTGGTGTAGTCTAATATTTAGAAATCCTTGCATTTGAGCTGACACAACAGAAGGAATAGAGTTGAGGTGGCAGGAGGGTTGTGAGGAGCGTGTTTTCAGACAAAGGGAAGAGCATATTCAAAGATCTTTAGTGGAGGGAAGCAGAGGGCATTGGAGGAACTGAAAGAAATCCAGAGTGGCTGACTAAGGGTATAAGAAGTGAGGAGAGAGACACAAAAAGGCATAGAAAAAGTGAATAGGGGTCAGACCATATAAATCTGTCTGATAAGCTAATTCAGTATTTATCCTCAGAGCAAGGGGAAACCAATGAAGAGTTTTAGATAACTGTAGCTAATGACGTATTTTGGAGGCAGCTGGGTTGAGGAGATATAATGTGACCCTTTTAGGAGCCCATTCTTGCAGGGCAGGAGAAAGGTAACATGAGCTTAGATTGGAGGTAGCAGTGGTGAGAGAGAAAGGAAAAACATGTCCCAGACAATTTATGAGGTAACCTCAAAAGCTGAACCTCAGCTTTCCGTCTTAAGCCACTATGTAGATAGTCACACCTTCTACTGTGATAAAGAACACTGGAGAAGAGAAATTGTGGTCTTGATTTTGAAAGCAACTTTGTGGTACCATTTTGAGCTCCGAAGTAGAAATTTTAGTTATACCATTTATATCTGATATCTAAGAATTACTCTTGCTACTGTTCTGAGAGGCCTTGCTACTGTTTCGACAGTAAATCAGAAACAAAGAGTTAAGGCTATTGCCGCAATCCAGATGAAAAATAATGAGAGTTTGGAACAGGATGTTAGTTGATGGAGGTGAGGAGATTGGATTTTAGATAGGTCTAGAAAATCAGGTTCATAGGATTGCATGTGTAGTGGGGAAAACAGAAAATAGAAAGGATTGAAGCCAAGAATCTTAGGAACTTTATCTTTTCTATTGCTTACCAGCTGAGTTAACAAAAACTTACTGGAGCAGATTTAATGGGATGTTGGAAGATCAGGAGTGTCATTTCAAACTAGGTGGTGAAGGTCTATTAAATGTCAGTATGAGTTGTCCAGGACAACAACTCCAGTTGACCATCTCCTGGTGGTTGCATCAATGACTTCGATGTCCAGAGAAGAGGCCGAGGCTGGAGACAGGAATTTAGGACATGAAGACAGATAGATGGTATTTAAGCCATGACATGGGATAAAGTCACGATAGCCCACAAGTGTAAAGAGAAATCTACGACTGAAACTTAGAGTACTCTGACATCGAAAAGTCAAGGAGTTGAAGAGGAACCAGCAAGGAAGACTAAGGAATTGTGAAGTCGGATGAAAATTAGTAGAAAAATGTTTCCGAAAGCCAGATGCAGAAAGTAGACGTTAACGTATGTTCCCGTACTGCTTCCAGGTAGATTGACCATTGTACTTGACAGTGGCATGATCAATTAACATGGAGTTAACAAGGGATGAAAGTCTAGTTATAAAGGTTGAACAAGGAATGGGAAGAGAAGGATGAGGTAGTAGAAGAAAAAGAATTTAACAATTTGGCTTTAAAGGAAGAATATAGAAATTAAGCAGTCACTGAGAGGGAGAAAAGCAGAATTAAGAGTTTCGTTTTGGGTTTTTTGTTTTGTTTTGTTTTGTTTTGTTTTAAGATTGGGAATGATCCTTTGTAGAGGGAAAAACTGATGATAAAGGAGAGAGGAGAATTGCCAAGTAATTCTGTAGTGAGAGCATATTGGGTCCAATATGCAGGTGAAAGGATTGTATTTAGAAAACAGCGTAAAACTATTTATCCTAATGACTTTCCCTTTTTAAAAAAGTTATCTAAAAACTGTTGATTTACTGTGTTCTCTCACATTTGATGTGAATTTCTTTTCCTTTTCAAGTGGAACTTGCTATGATCATGGACCGGCTGTATGGTGGAGTTTGTTATGCAGGAATTGATACAGATCCTGAGCTAAAATACCCGAAAGGTGCTGGTCGAGTTGCTTTCTCCAATCAGCAGAGCTATATTGCTGCCATCAGTGCTCGGTTTGTTCAGCTTCAGCATGGGGATATTGATAAACGCGTAAGTTGCATATTGGGAAAGCATTTAACATCCTATAATAAGGTGCTGATCCAGAGCTTACTACCCTACCAAGTTGACAATATAATTCACTCTATTTTTTTATACATCTTTAAATCTTAGAGTTAAAGAGTATTATATCAAAATACCACTGAAATGTAAAATTATTGAACATACTTTGAACTTTTTTTAAAAGATTTTATTTATTTATTTGTCAGAGAGAGAGGAGCAGGCAGAGGGAGAGGCAGGTTCCCCACTGAGCAAAGAGCCCAATGGCATTCCCCATACTTTGAACTTCAGATACAGTATACAAAATTTAAATGTCATTGTAAAAGCACATCAGGTTGTGGAGTTTTTGGTTGTTGTTGTTGTTTATTTAAAAATCCACCAATAAGGTCTTAACACCTTTCTAACCATAGAAGCAGGGCTTCTTTTAAGAGTTGTACCCTGGGTGTACCTGGGTGGCTCAGACCATTAAGTATCTGCCTTTAGCTTAGGTCATGATCCCAGGGTCCTGGGATTGAGCCCCTCATCAGGCTCCCTGCTCAGCGGGAGCCTGTACCCTGGAGCCAGCATGCCCAGGATGCTATGTCCACCATGTGCTCTGTAATCCTCAAGAAATTAACCCTCAGTATGCCTCTTTTTCCCCATTTATCAAATGGAAAGCAATAATAGTATCTTTTTCACAATTATTTTGAGGATTAAATGAATTCTCATATGTAGAAGTATTTAAAGTTTGGCACTGTTATTTAAGTGTTTTTTATCTTTTATCATTAAATTTAAAATAAAAATACACTGTATATTTCCCTAAGTATACAAAATGATAAATATACAAAAAAAAATTAAACACACAAAATAATTATCCTAAACTTTAAAACATTTACTCTTCAGTTGCATTGTATAGGTAATCACAGTAAAAATTTTTAGGAAGTCCTATGAATATTTGTTAACTAAAAGCCACCCCACTGAATAATTCCTAGTACTGATTACCATTGAAAATAGGGAAAAGGAGTGACCCAAACTCAGTTGTTCAATCGCAAATCTATTTCATACTAAAATTTGCTCATAGTGCATATATATACAGCTGAGCAATATTTTAAAATAATCATGTTTGCATTGTATTACAGATGAGATATGCTAAGAATTAGAGGTAATTTAACTTTTTGTATATCCAAATTAAAAGATATAACTTGAGTATTTTTTTTTCCCCAGTGTAACAGTTTCTTGAAGTTTCTTCTCTGAGGCTGTTTGTATATATTAAAAGACTATTTTGGAGGCAGTGGAGCTGGTTTAGAAGTATGGATTGACTAATTGTGGACTCTAAAAGTAGTCATTAGTTTAATTACCGAGCCATCCCATATAGAAAACAAACAAAAAAAAGTACAGCATAGGTTCAGTTCATACAAGCAGAGTGATTTTTTTTTTGCATTGTTACTTAAACTTTTGCAACACACACAATCTCACCATCTAAGTGGAAGGTGTCTGCTTTAATTACACCATGCAGGAAAATTTGTTGAACTGGAGTTCCTGTAATCCAGTGGTTTTCACCCTCAGCTGCAGAATAAAGTCACCTGGGAATTTAGAAAAATCTTGACGGCTGGGTTCCCCCATCCTCTGACCCCAAAGATTTTGTTACAACTGTTCAGGGGCAGCCGAAATTTGTAAAGCTTCCAGGCGATTCTAATGTGCATCCATGATTGAGACCATGTATCTAGTCTAACCCTGACTTTTGCAAAGAAGTGGTCTAGTCAACTGAGGAGATTACCTACATTGTATATAATTATAGTTATTTAGCATGCAGGAGCACAGGGAAAACATCCTTGCAGTGTCCTGCCTCATTCTTGTTTCCAAAATGATAGTAAAGGACCAGTTATTTCGGGCAGAATATGGATTCCTAAAGAGCAATTCAGATGCACAGCAAGTGAATTCAGAAACACATGCATGCCTTCTTAGAAAGGCATCACAGTGCCTGAGAGAAAAGTTTAATTTTTAAGATATGAGCTGCTTAAGGTATATTTTGAACTATTTCTGAAATAATTTGAGAGCTATCTGGCTGGTTCAGTTGAGAATGTGACTCTTGATCTTGGGGTTATGAGTTCGAACCCCATGTTGGGTGTAGAGATTACTTAAAAATAAAATCTTTAAAAAAAAAAAAAGAAAGAAAATTAAAGAATTTGAGCTTGCTCACACGCACACACACACACACAATTGATCTTTATACCTTTCATGTCTCTAGTATGAATATAGATATTAAACCATAACAACTGATTAATTTTAAATTTATAACTGATAACCCAGAGATTTGGGAAGGATTGAAATTGTTCACTCAACTTGATCTTTTGGCTCATGAGCTCTTTGAGGTTTAATTCCTATCTCCCCAAAAGCTGGGAAACACCATCACCACAAAAATGTAATTCATTGTAATTTTGTATGTTACTCCATGAGTAATAATACTCACTGTGCCTTCTGGTACTTACTGAAGGGAGTTGTGTTGAAGTTCAAGTTGGATAATTAAGTATGAATTATTTCATTAGTTGTGAATCCAGGTGGCAGAGTATTCCAGATAGGTTCTCTGAAGTGAAATTAGGGAGGGGCATCATAATGGAAAGTAAGAATAGGCACAGAATTGATGAAACTCCCAACACCTTTTCACACATGCAAGAGCTCGTTTTTAGAGGTTATTAATCAGAAATAATCAGAATACTCTCTCTAAAATCATAAGTTTCAAATCCAGTTTACTATCTTTAAAGTCTGTGATTTTGAAGGTAATTAGATTAGCTTCATAAAATAATATCTAGAAGTTTGAAATACAAATAATTGAAATCATTGCATTTTGAAATTTAATTCAGCAGTTTTACATTCAGTAACTCCTAAGCACCAAGTATTTTATGAGGTATTATGGAAATGAAGTAAACCACACAGACACTCTTTAATTACAGTAGAGACAAGAGGTATAATCAAGAAAACATATGTAAATGTACCACATTTATTCAGATAGTTTCTACTTTGTGCTAGATATTCTGCTAGATCCTCTTACTAAGTACGTATTGAACAGACACTTTCCCTGTGCTCATTTTGATTATCATCTAGTAAAATGAAATTCAGTAATTCTCATGGCACTTTGAGATATTCTTTGGTAATTTCTTTGATTTAGTTATTATATATTATTATAACAATATTATGTAGTTATAGCTATGTGTGTGTGTGTATAGTTTTAGTTACATAATATTATAATGAAGATAATGAATCAGAAAGACTGACAATCAAGATAGGATCCATAATAGAAAAAAATTTAAAAATAAAGATTGAGCATAAAAATTTTAGACCAAGTATCAAAGATCTTTTAAAAAAATCAATGGATCGGGAGGGAGACAAACCATAAGTGACTCTTAATCTCACAAAACAAACTGAGGGTTGCTGGGGGGAGGGGGTTTGGGAGAAGGGGGTGGGATTATGGACATTGGGGAGGGTATGTGCTTTGGTGAGTGCTGTGAAGTGTGTATACCTGGTGATTCACAGACCTGTACCCCTGGGGATAAAAATATATGTTTATAAAAAATTAAAAAAAAATAAGATAAAAAAAAATCAATGGAAAAAAGGTTAAAAATCCTTAACTGGCAAAGAGGATTCACTTCAAAAAAAAAAAAAAAAAAAAAAAAAACCTCCATTGGGAAAATACTCAAAAGATACAGACGATTCAGAAAAGCAAAATGTTAAATGTACATAGAATGCTTTTCCAGCCCTAATCAGTGAAATGCAAATATAAAAACAACTTAATTTCATTACCTTTCTATCAGATGTTTGTTTTATAGTCCTTTTCATCACCTTTTAGGTTTTTCCCTATTCGTTGTTGCTCTTGTGAAAAATAATGCTTCAGAAAATACCCTTATATGTGCATTTTCTGCACACATGCAAGTGTTAATACATTCCGAATAGAAATTGTTGGCTTGTTATTTGTTTACCTTTGGCAAACACTTCTTTATCTCTAACCAAACCCTTTAAACATTCAGTTTTCTCTCTTCTTAGGAAAGCCTGAAGTCTTAGGCTGCCTGGCACATTAAGTCAGACAAAGGTAGTAGCCCTCCATTCATATTTATTATTAGTAGGCAGTGCTGGTTTAGAGTCTCTGCTGTGTACCAAGCACTGCCTTAAACACTTTTACCTGCATAATCTAATCCTCACAGCGCTGTGAAGCGATTCTAGGATTCTTCTCAAATTACAAACCTGGAAAATGAGGTTTAAATTAGCCCTCAAAGCTGACCGTGGTCTGAGGTCTTCTGAGTCAGGCCTTCTCAGTGGGCCTCTTTGACTTTGTATCTCATAAATTCACAGAAGTCTAGATAAGCCTTTAATAAGATTATCCACAATTCTGGTATGTGCGCACCAAGTAGTTACAAGCAGGTACATAATCAGTGGTTGTTGGGGGTTGGGCCATCTCTCAGGTGCTACTGGAATGAAGGGGAAAAGGTGTAAAAACCATTTGTCTTCCATGCCCTTCTCTTTTTTTACTCATAATCACCCTGCCTCCAAAATATTAACACACAGGTGTTTTAAAGATGTTACTCCAGGGAAGGTAAAGGTAAAATGTTTTACAAATCAGTTACATGTATAGTTTTTAAAAGTATTTTCTGCCATTGAAAAATACAGTAAATACCGCTCAGTTTATAGTCCTTGAAAGAAAATATATCAAAATAAAAAAAATTACCAAACTAAAACTAAGTGCTCGTTTAATCACATGATCACTTATGAACATGAAACATCTTAGAAAAAGATGATTAGTGCCAGAAGAGAATGACTTTGTTGTTGGGTTTTGTTTTTGCTTTTGTTTTTGTTTTTTAACCTACTACATGGTAAAGCTATTTCGCTGGGAAACTGCCTACTTTCTCGGTGTTTAATGCTGGTTTTTCCTCAAGAACACCCTGAACATTTTAAATTTACTAAAATGATTTCTGAAGCAGACTTAATGGGAGACTTTTTTCTTCTCTCTTTCCAGGTGGAGGTAAAGCCATATGTGCTAGATGACCAGATGTGTGATGAATGCCAGGGCGCACGCTGTGGTGGAAAATTTGCTCCCTTTTTCTGTGCCAATGTCACTTGCCTGCAGTATTACTGTGAGTTTTGTTGGGCAAATATCCACTCTCGTGCAGGACGTGAGTTCCATAAGCCATTGGTAAAGGAAGGTGCTGATCGCCCACGTCAGATCCACTTCCGCTGGAACTAAGAATAGCACACCGGCCTCTGTAACAAGGAAGGAAAGGGTGCATGTGGCTTACTGTGTCTGAAGACGCGACATGCGGAAGAAATAAGTGCATTCTTCTGCTTTCACCCCAGCTACCAATACATGCATCTTTATCAGCAGCCAAAACACTACAAGCCTCTTGTTTTTCACCAAAACCCTACATCTCAGGCTTACTAATTTTTGTGATATTTTCATGTTAAAATAAAATGTTTTTTTGTATTTTCTCCAAGTTATTTTTATATGTAAAGTTAAAATTAGATATGAGAATGTTTTGCGTAGGGGCAAACAGTCTGCTGCTATATAGTGGGTGAAGCGTGCACTTATTTCTAAACGTGGGTTTTTAACTTCAAGATCTGCCCCAGTAATTTACCAAAGGTAGCAAAATAATAGTGAAGATGGAATATGTCTGCTACAAATGCTTATTTTTATTGTTGCTATTTTCAGTGTATACATAAACTAAAAATTAGGGTTGATTTTTTTGCTCTCCATTTTGACTTGCAAGAAATAATACCTCAAGATAATCTGATTTATTAGCTATTTTTAAACATTTTTAATCACAAGCTGTATTAGCTTTGCTGCTATATAGGTGTTATGTGTAAATGCCACCTATTAATACGGGATTGAAAACGTTAGAGACACACTGCATTGCAGATAAAATGCAGGCAGCACAATATGGCCTAAACTGCCATAGTTTTAGAATGTGAAAAAAAATGCATGTTTACTTACCTGTATACACCTTATGCATGCACTAGAATTATTAACTAACAAGAGGTGAGGTATTGCAAATGTTCAAAAAAGCTCTCTTGAATCTAGGTAGCATGAACAAATTATAAAATTTGTTTAAAAAAAGCAAACTTGCATGCATTATTGTGACTTCAAGTTAAAAAATTTGTCCTACATGTGTACAATATGCAAATTAGTTTTAGATTAGAGAGTGCAGCCATTTTGTGATCTGGTCAGTAGTGGAATTCGATTTTATGCAGACTGGATGTAATATTTGTAATCCCTGTGCAATTTTGTGATGTGCGGTTCTAATTAATGTGCAGTGATATAGTATAGATAAAAGATTGAGTAAAAGAAAAATACTAGAATTTTAAAGAAGGTTGATTTTAGCCCCTTTGATAGTTCACGGTTAAGACATCCTTTATAAACCAAAGATGGCCAGCACACTGCTAACCAGTCACCAAATGTAAGACCCACAGGAAACCCATATCTAAACAAACGAACTTTATAGAAGAATGCAAAACTTTAATAAACCTAAGTAAAGTCAAAATGGAGATGGGGAAATATACAGATGGCTAGTTGCATAAAATTCAATTTTACCTTAAAGACAATGGTGAAATCTGGCTTAAACTTGCTTATGTGTTTGACCTATGTATATTGGGGTCTTCTGTCTAAACTGGGGTCACTGTTGCATGGAACATTGTTATTAACGGTTAAGAATTGCTTTTTTTTTTTTTTTTTTTTTTTTAGATTTTGATGAAGGAATTTTGGTAATGACTTTGCTTGCAGTTTTTTCGAGAAAGTAGCATGGAAACATGCAATAGTTAATGAGTTTCTCTCGGTACTGAACACTATTAGAATATCATTCGTGATATTTTTTCTCTTTAGAGCATTTTTAATGCAACTAGCCCTTATATTTTAGTGTAAAAGTTACTCTGCAATCAAAGCAAAGCACCCAACAATGGTAGATGTTTTTTAAAAATGCAGAACTAAGGTTCTTGATTCTAAAGAGAGAAAATTACAAGGGTGTTGCCTTATAGCAACCCCTTGGGACAATCCTTCACGTGAGCAAAGTGTTGATCTTAATATTGGTTGTCTCTGGTGTGCTTTTTTGTACTGTAAAAATATGTGGTTCATGTCTAACTCTGCTGTTTTATTGTGGTTGTGGTTCAAGTTTTTAATGTTTAAAGTTGATGCTGTTTTCAGAAGAGCTTTTTACTAATTTATTTGTCGATGTTCCCTATTTGTTACTTAACCATGATCCTCCAGATTTTTGGAGTATTCTTTTCTAACCTTAACCCTGCCAACCTTGATCCATTTGACATTTGTTATGCACTATTTTTATATCTCTGTGAGAGATTTTTCCAACAGTCAGCTATTTTATGGCACACTTTTTTTGACTGATGACATCTCCTTTGCTATACCTCAATTTTTGGAATTTAGAAAAGAAATCAGTAGTTTTGCAATGTTAATTATTTAGATATTTAATTTCGCAGATTTTTTAACTTTATTTTCATAATTTCTGCTTAATGTTTAAAATTGAAGAGCCTTTTCATGTATTAAATAATGAACACTAAAATAAATTATATGATGAAAATAATTGGAGATGTTGAAAATCAGTTTCCCTTCTTAAACAGAAATAAATATTGGGAATGAAGGGAAATGAAACAGAACCCCCTTTTTGCCACGGGTAAAAATGGCAGAAATGTATGGTTTGCTTTACCTTCATTTCTGTTATAGTTAAAGCTTGTCAGTCTAATCTTTTGTTCCCTCCCCACCTCACCCCTACCTCTTTTTCTTTCTTTTATTTTTGGCCTTTTATGTACTACATTCTTATTTCCTAACTGTTGAACACTGTATTGGAGTTTTTTTTTTTTTTAATTTACAGATCATATTTATTTTACTATTTTTGTAGAAAATTATTAATTTTGATTGTATTTTTGTATTTTCAAAGCTTCTTCACTTGTGTTCCCTAAATGTTCATATTGCTGCCCAAAAGTATGACTGTGGAGGAAAAAAAAAAAAACTTTAAAAATCCACACTTTTTGTTAAGAAGGAAACATTTAGCATTTATATATTTGTGTATGGAAAACACTTGATATTTATCCCTGTTGCATCTGGCTGCACAGAGCCTCTCCTCAAAGATGCTACAAAACTTGAATATAACACATTTTGGAAGGCTGACTAACCTCGATTCTGTGTTGTGATGTGCAATACTGTTTCTAATGTTTGTATAAAAAAAAATAACAGTGTAAACCTTTTTAATGCAAATTTATTTTTTTCATTGCATATTTTGCAGATTTTATCCACAGTGTCATTTTTTACTGTCAGAAAAGATACCCCTTTTGTCATTGCAACTATTTTTTAAATCCAGAAATCTTTGTACTGATGTAAATGATTGTAGTTATTTTGGATAGTGTTTTGCTAACAAAAGGAGAGACTTTTTTCATGCATATTTCTATTTTGTTTTTTTGGGTTTTATTTTATTTTAATAGTAGTAAAATACTTGGAATAATTTTTCATATTCTTGTCATTAATATTATTTTGTATTTTTATGTGGAAATATATAATTTTATGACACTAATTGCTAAAGTTTATTTTATGTTGAATTATTTTTGGAGCTGAAATCTTTGTAATATTAAAGCAACTAGTTTCTAATTCCCAGTTTCTGTATAGAATCGCACAAGTGGTTTATGGAGTGTTTGGATTGTAATTATAAATGGTTCTTTGATATGCAAATTAATATTTTCAGTTGATTTTATTTTATATTCCTAATGGGGTGTTAAAGCCTTTTTTTATTTTTTTCTAAATAAAAAGAGAACCCATGCTTTTATGGACACTAGGTAAACGCCTTCAGCTTAAATTTTTTTGTTAAAATATTTTAGTTTATTTTATTGTTATCTTCCAGATGTCTAAATCTCCAGTCTGTCTGTTGTACTGGTAATTTAACTCTGTAATGGAATAGTTTGCTGCCAACTATTTATATTAAGTAATTTTTAAATATTTGTAATATTGTTGACTGACTAATAAACTATTAAGTTATTGGCATAGTTGTGGAATCTTATTCTTCAGATCTACAAAAATACTCATTGATGCCTCTAAACTCTTATTGAGGGAGCATTGTGACATGAATATGTCATGCAGACCAGGGCCCCCTGTAGATCAGTGTCAGGACTGAAAGGAAACTGGCAGGGACCAGTAGCCCAGTATTTCTCAGTATTTTGGTGCAAAACATACCTAGCATCAGTTGTCCTCCCCACCTTCACCCTTATCCCTGACATATATTCCATAGAAATTCTAGTGTGGTGTTGCAGTCATCCCCGATTATCAGTGTTTATCATATTTAAACTGATGCTGCATTCAAACAATGAAACCCTTTTACTGATTTGCTCTAAGTGCAGTTTCCAGGATGCTTCTTCAGACACCCTCTGGTGGAAGTCACTTGTCATTTTTCTACTTATTTTCAGCACAGCCTATCATTTCTTCAATGGCCACATTATTGACAAAAAAGGAGAAGAGGTACAGGATAAGTTCTTCATCCTACTGATGGCTTAAACAGCTCTCCTTTATACTTTAACAAAGCCAGAATTCTTAAACTTGTGTGCAGTGGGGGGGGGGGGGTGTTCCTTTTTTTAGAAAGTATTTTTAAAATCACTGATTGCAGTCAATTTTTCTCCTTTACCTTTGCAGACATAGGTATCCCAGAGAGGGGAAAACTTATCTCCCATATTCTATAAGACATCACAGAAACTCATTAAATGGGCTAATCTTGACATTAGCAGCACCTCAGAGCCTGTCACTGTCACCCATGTCCTCCAAGCAAATTATGCATCTCCGCATGCCTGCATCTTGACATATGCTACCATTTTTCTATTTGGAAACTCACTTCCTTTTTGCCCAATAAATCTTCCATAACAAAAATGAAGAGCCTCTTCTGCATTCTGGCCTTTTAAGACATAGGAATCTCTTATTGTCTTCACTCCCCAGCCACTGACATGAAGATTATTTATCTTCCTGTGCCCCTCATCCCCTTGTTATTTAAGAAAAGAATAAAATTTGAATGCCTACCAAGTGTTGTACACTAACAATGCTGGATCTTTGGTTGCCAGGCCATTTTGTAGCCCTTGAGGTAAAAAATCAGGCTAATTCAAATTCAGTGTAATATAAAGCAGACCATAGTAAATATGTATCTAGGGCAAGG
This sequence comes from Mustela putorius furo, assembly GCF_011764305.1. Classification (NCBI taxonomy): domain Eukaryota; kingdom Metazoa; phylum Chordata; class Mammalia; order Carnivora; family Mustelidae; genus Mustela; species Mustela putorius. Next base: position 21,486,827 of record NW_025421273.1, read on the forward strand.
GGAAAGACTGCTGAAGCAATTTCATGTCTTTGAAATGATTTTACTTAAGAATTTCTCATAAGAGTTAGCACTTGGAATTTTTGTATGAACAAAGAATTAAAAGAACTCATACCTGAGCAATCACAAACCATTTCTCAGAAAATTACTTGGAAGATCTTTTCCACCAAAAAGAAGAAATAACAGCAAAATATCCCAGCAACAGGAAGACATATTGATACTGTAATTTATAACATATATTTGGTGTTTGTTCTATTTCTGGCACAGAGCTCCTAAAAATCCTTGGAATTTCCTAGGTGATAAGAGTGATAAAGAGGTCTTGATTTTCATAACAAACCCTTCAGTCACACCTGAGTTGGTTAAGGAGGTGACTTTTGGGAAACACCCAAGGGTTGGGAAACAACCATGTGATTGGAGGGTAGAACTTTTCAGTTCCACCTGTTCCACCACCTCTGGGAAGGAGCCTGAGGCTGGAGATTGAATAGATCACCAGTGGCCAGTGAGTTAATCGGTCACACCAAGTCCTATGAAACTTCCATAAAAACCTAGAAGGACAGGGTTCAGGGAACTGCCAGCATGGTGACCATGTGGCGTCCCCTAATTTGGGGACAGTAGCTCAGTTCAGAAGTGGCATGGCAGCTCTACACCCTTTCCCTATATCTTGCCCTATGCATCCCTTCCATCTCTATAGGTTATAACCTTTTATAATAAATCCATAATTAGTCAAACCCAGGGAGGAGTTTGTTGGACCTCCAGTCTATCTATAGCCAGTCAGAAGCACAGGTGACAGCCTGGACTTTGATGTCTGAAATGAGAGGAGGTGGGCAGTCTTGTCCAGCTCAATCCTTAATCTCTGGCATCTGATGCTATCTCCAAGTAGATAGTGTTTGAATTGGGTTAAACTGTAGGACATCCCTCAGGAGTCAGAGAATTGCTTGGTGGTGTGTTAGAAAAGTGTAGAATAGGTGTCAAAATTGTAACATGGGATAGCAGATGCTGTTGTGGGTAAAGATACCAGTCTAATTTTTAGCTAGGAAATAAAATGTGGCCAAAAAGCTTACCACAACTCAAAATTAAGTCTGAATAGTAGAGACATGTTTTAAAAGTATCAAGATCATACTAAAAGTTAAGGTATTTAACCAAAACACAGAAAAACCTGGATGAACATTTGAAATGATGACAAAGGTCTTGTTTAGAGTGGAGGAGGATAGATGTTGATTAACTTATTGTAAATAGGAAATTATTCCTCAAATGGCAATAGATAATACAAATATATTTTTAAAAGTAAAATATATAGGGGTGCCTCGGTGGCTCAGTGGGTTAAGCCTTTGCCTTTGCCTTCAGCTCAGGTCGTGATCTCAGGGTCCTGGGATCAAGCCCCACATCGGGCTCTCTGCTCAGCAGGGAGCCGGCTTCCCCTTCACTCTCTCTCTGCCTGCCTTTCTGCCTGCTTGTGATCTCTGTCTGTCAAATAAGTAAATAAAATCTTTGAAAAAAAAAAAGTCAAATATATAAATCATGAAAACAATAACATATTGCCCCCATACTTTTTTACCCCGATACTCTCCTGAGAGGCAAACACTTTAAACTCCAGGTATTAATCCTTTACAGTATTATGTTATTTACCTCCTTAGATCTAAGTAGCTACCTTTCAGTTTAAAGCTTTGTTGACCTCCTTAGGTAGATGATAATAAGTTAATTAATTAGTTCATCAAAAATAAATAATAAATAAATAAATGACTTTGTTGATGTCCTGAAATGTATATTATTTTGTTTCCAAGCACACATTCTTCATGTTCCTAACACATACACTCAAACCATACTGTTCATTTTGTGAATAATTTGTCACATTGATGTTTATTACTTGGTCAATTTTCTGTAGGTTTCATACCTCACAAGAAGGTTAATTTTTAAACAGGGAAGAAAGCACTGCTTGCTTCATAGAAAGGACAAGAGAGAGAGGATCACAGGAAGAAAGGCAAAAACAGAAAGTGAGTTTCCATGGTAACTGAATTCCAGATCTATAGGATTTTTTTTTAAATCCTTATGAAATGTAATGTACACATAGAAAATGAGTTAAGCATTAATTGGCACTATGAATAATTTTAAAACTTATTGTCAGGAAGATAGAAAATTGTTGAAAGCAGGGACTCAGGTATTTGTACATTCTTGTTCATCACAGCATTATTCACAGTAGCAAAAGAGTGGAAACAACCCAAATGTCCGCTGTTAGATGAATGGGTAAACAAAATGTGGTAGATACATACAGGGGGTATCATTCAGCCTGAAAAGGCAGGAGATTCTTAAATGTGCTACATACAATATGAATGAATCTTGAAGTCAGTATGCTAATTGAAATAACCCTTTGCAAAGGACAGACTTTATGATTTCATCAGGTGAGGTACTCAGAGTAATCAAATTCACAGAGACAGGAGTAGAATGAATGAATGATTGCCAAGCGCTAAGGATAGAGGGAAATGGGAGTTACTGTTCATTGAGTACAGACGGTCAGCTGGGAACAACGAAGAAAGTTCTACAGATGGATAATGGTGATGGTTGCACAGCAGTGTGGACTTATTTAATGCCACTGAACTGTACACTTAAAAATGGTTAAGATGGTACATTTTGTGTTATGTATATTTTACTACAATTAAAGAAAAAATTAAAGGAAAGAAAATTGAAAGTATCCAGAAACCCTTCTGTGTCTTCTCAGGCATAACCATCCTTCCCATCCTCTCTGACGTAAACCCTTTCCAAGCTTTCATATTTCTGCTTAGTCTTACCATCCAAGCATGAGTGCCAACACAGTATTGTTTTTAAACTATTAATAAAGGGACTCGTAACTACGTATTTATGTATGTGCTTTTGCTCTACATTATTTTGTATAAAATATACCTGTGTTGTCTGTAGCTGCCATTTTCAGTCAGATCATTCTTCATTTATTTATTAATTAATTTCATTTCATTTTTAGAGAGGGAGGGGAAAGTCAGAGGAAGAGGAAAGAGAGAGAACCTTAAGCAGACACCACTCCCAGCGTGGAGCCCAACACAGGGCTCCATCTCACAACCCTGAGATCATAACCTGAGCTGAAGTTGAGTCAAAGAGGCTCAACTGAGTAAGCCATCCAGGCAACCCCATTGTTAGGCAGTATTTTATGGTATAAATATGTAACATTGTTGACTGGCATTTAGATTAATGTTTTGGATATTGTGAAAGGTGCTACTGTAAATACTACAATACTTCCTTGGGTGCAAGTGCACCCATTTCAAGAGACTATTACCCAAGAGTGGATTTCTTGGGTCATAGGGTATGCAAGCTTCCACATACTAAATAATGCTGTTTTCTAAAGTGGTTATACCAGTTTATACACTCACTAGAAATTTATGTAAGCTCTGATTATCCACATTCTAGTCTAGACTTTTATTTTATTGCCAATCTTGGGGTAGTTTTCTCTTCCCGGATTACTGATAGGATTGAACACATTTACTATTTAAGTGATTATTGGCCATTGAGATGTCTTCTTTTCTGAAGTGCTCTTAAGTTTCTCACCTATTTTTCTATTTTTTTTCCAACTGATTTGTAGGAGCATAATTCTGGACATGAGCCCTTTGTCAGTGGAATGTCTTGAATATATCCTCTTATTTCCACGGTTGACCTTTTCACTCTGTAATAAATAGATGTTCTTAATTTCTATGTAGTCTAATGTGGTCACTGTTTTCAATGTGCCCTTACCCTAAAATCAGGTTGATATTCTTCTACACAGTCTTCCAAAAACTTTATATGTTGATCCTTTCACATCTGGAGTTGTGTGTGCACAAACCCTGTGTAGTGAGATATCATTGTGAGCTAAATAAAATGATTTGGGGTCTCTCTAGAGATGTCTTCAGAGTCCTTATCACAGAGTTTGCGCTGTCCTCAGTGCTGGGAAATCCATTTGAAAATGCCTCAAAAAGACAATATTTGTCATGCTTTTTTTTTTTTTTTTTTTTTTTTTTTTTAGTTTTTAGAAACAATACATGTTTGTTATAAGATATTACAACATAGGAGTATCTCTAACAAAGTAGTCCCCTTTTATTCCCTGCCTACCTAACAATCATTCCCCAGAGGTAATTGCTGCTAACATTTGATGTGTACATTTCTAGACCTTTATCCTATGCACAAGTAAACCTATATGGAACCCCAATGTCAGCAGGGGGCCTCCTTCCCATTTCCTCCATTTCAAAGTCAAACACATAGCAACCAGGGTGCACTACTGAGCTCAGCCACTGGTTTCCATAAGAAATCCCCTTAGCATAAGGATTTCTGGATTAATGTAGACTTTACTAACAATTTTGGGGTTGAGAAGATATATTGTACCATGTGCTATTTTGTTGGCCCCCTTCCACCTGGTCAGGAGCTAATTTCCTTGTACCTCATTTTTCTCTAGCATGGTGACCTCTTCTTTTCTCTCATGACACTTATGACACTATATGATGATATGCCTAATACATATTGATGCATTTAATGCTTATCACCCCTCAAGACCAGGTATGAGCAAGCTGCAGCTCATGGACCAAAACCAGCCCACTGTCTATTTTCACAAAGTTTTGCTCGAATACAGGCACGTATTGTCTATGGCTACTGTCACGCAACAACAGTAGAGTTGAATAGTTGCAACAGAGACCACATGGTCACACACTATTTAGGCCTTCACAAAAACAGTGCACCAATCCCTGTTCTAGACTATGGGCAACATATATTTTTATCATTTATAACCAGCATCCAGTACCAATTTCCAGCCCATTCAAAGGTACCTGCCACTGAGAATTACCTGCACTTATGAATTTCAAGGATTAAAATATCTCCTTTAGTCCTTTTATTATTATTGTCAGTCATATGAAATACTTGATTTAACCAATGGTAGGAACCATTCAACAAATGTATTGAAAAGCTCATTATTCTTGGTGCACTTGAGAAATTTCATGTACAGCACATCCCCAAAGGCCAAATCCAACTGGTCCTATGTATGTCTTTTCTTGACCCTCAATCTTATAAAGAAAGGTGTATTGATATACAAGGGAATTTCACTAAGTGCCATCTCCTGTTAAGTATCAGTATAAAACATTATTTTTATTTGAATGAAACAAACAACTGGTTAGTATTAATCTTGGCATTGTGAATATTTCTAACCCCCTCTATCAGATGACAAACCATTCACTACCTACTATTCTTGAGAAATACACACTCCTTCAGACACGATGTCATGCAAGAGCCATGCTGTTGTCAGGTTTGGTTTGCAGATAGCCCAGGAAGGTAGAACATTTGAGATCACACTGCTACATTCTGTTACAAGATTGCCTATACTTTCCCTTCCCATCTTTTGTACATTAATATTTTATCTCTTCCCCTAATGATAAATTTTCCCAGTAAACATTAGTTTGTATTATTTTCTATTTTTTCTCTCTTATAAAGGTATTATACAGTTCACAAGTTTTCAAAGTACAGCTTGATGAATTTTGATAATTGTATATAATTGTGATTACCATTACAATAATGACACAGAAGATTTTCCCTGCTCTAAAATGTTCCTTTAAGTCATTAAACTTGTCTTACTCGCTCTGCCTTATCTCTGACCTCCAGCAACCACTGTTCTACTTTCTCTGACCACAGTTTTTCCTTTGCTAGAATTTCATGTCTTTGGAAGCATACAGTACATAATAGTCTGCACTTGACTCTTTCACTTAGAATTAGGTTATTGAGATTGATCCATGTTACTGCATATGTCATTCTCCTTTTATTGTACCCCTGGGGATAAAAATATATGTTTATAAAAAATAAAAAATTAAAAAAAAAAGAAAAAGAAATGGGCAGAGGACATGAACAGACATTTCTGCAAAGAAGACATCCAGATGGCCAACAGACACATGAATAAGTGCTCCACATCACTCGGCATCAGGGAAATACAAATCAAAACCACAATGAGATATCACCTCACACCAGTCAGAATGGCTAAAATCAACAAGTCAGGAAATGACAGATGCTGGCGAGGATGCGGAGAAAAGGGAACCTTGGGAATGCAAGCTGGTGCAACCACTCTGGAAAACAGCATGGAGGTTCCTCAAAATGTTGAAAATAGAACTGCCCTATGACCCAGCAATTGTACTACTGGGTATTTACCCTAAAGATACAAACGTAGTGATCCGAAGGGGCACGTGCACCCGAATGTTTATAGCAGCAATGTCCACAATAGCCAAACTATGGAAAGAACCTAGATGTCCATCAACAGATGAATGGATCAAGAAGATGTGGTATATATACACAATGGAATACTATGCAGCCATCAAAAGAAATGAAATCTTGCCATTTGCGACAACATGGATGGAACTGGAGCGTATCATGCTTAGCGAAATAAGTCAAGCAGAGAAAGACAACTATCATATGATCTCCCTGATATGAGGAAGTGGTGATGCAACATGGGGGCTTAAGTTATTCTTAAGGAGAAGAATAAATGAAACAAGATGGGATTAGGAGGGAGACAAACCATAAGTGACTCTTAATCTCACAAAACTGAGGGTTGCTGGGGGGAGGGGGGTTGGGAGAAGGGGGGTGGGGTTATGGACATTGGGGAGGGTATGTGCTTTGATGAGTGCTGTGAAGTGTGTAAACCTGGTGATTCACAGACCTGTACCCCTGGGGATAAAAATATATGTTTATAAAAAATAAATTAAAAAATAAATAAAGGGTCTATTTTTGGACTTTCACTCTGATCCATTGATTTATATGTCTGTCCTCATGTCAGTACCACACAGCCGATTGTTGTTCAGCTTGCATTTTCAAAAGTACAACTGCTAAAACTACTTCTTACTTAACTGCTTTAGATTCTATAGTAGCCCTCGATCTACCTGAACACTTTCATCTCTTCAGTCTTTCAGAAGACAGAACAGGCCAGAGAATGTGTTATCTGAAAGTGTGGAAGGAAGGGACACGACACGTGAAATGTCAGTGACTGAAGCAATAGCCACGTCAGCAAAAGCTGTTAAAACGACATGCTGCAGCCCATTCCCAAGAAACAAGAGCTGTGTGGGACACTATATTCAGAGGTTAACAAGGTAGGGTTTTCCAACCACGTCGGGAGTAAAGTTAAACTTCACTCTGGGCTACATTAATCAAGCTTGCAGTATTTTTAGAAGAGTTTTGACAAGTTACACTGCAGTTGGATTTGAAAGCATTTATCAAGCACTTAATAGTAGATATGAAGTTAGGTAGACAGACACATAAACAGGGGCATGAGAAGATGAATAAGACAAGTATTACATACACCACATCTTCCTTAACCACCCGTCATCTATTGATGGACACTTAGGTAGCCTCCATATCTTGGCTATTATAAATAATGCTGCAATAAACATAGGGTGCATACATCTTTTTGAATTGGTATTTTCTTAAGGTGAATACTCAGTACTGGAATTATTGGATCATAGGGTATTTCTATTTTTAATTTTCTGAAGAAACTCCATACTTTTTTCCACAGTGGCTGGATGAGTTAGCATCCCCACTGACAGGGTGTGAGGGTTCCTTTCTCTCCACATTCTCACCAACACTTGTTATTTCTTGTCTTTTTTTTTTTTTTATTTTAGCCATTCTGAAAAATGTTATGGATAGACCTAGAGAGTTTTGTGCTCAGTGAAACAAATTGGACTGAGAAAGACAAAGACCATATAACTCACTTACATGTGGAATCTAAAGAAACAAATGAATAAACAAAGAAAAAGCAGAATCAGACCTATAAATAAAGCGAACCAACTCTTTGTTTCCAAGAGGGAAGAAGAAGAGGAGGATTGGCAAAATGGGTGAAAAGGGGTGGGAGAAACAGGCTTCCAGTTATGGAATACATTGGTCGCAGGACTGAAAGGTACAGCATAAGGAATATAGTCAATGATATCATAATGGTGTTAGACAGTGACAAACAGTAGCTACACTTGTGGTGAGCATAATGTATAGACTTGTCGGATCACTGTATTGTACATCTGAAAACCAAGTAACATTGTGTTTCAACAACAGATAGATGATAAATAGACAGTTTATAGTTAGAAGACAAGGTGTTTAATGGTGAGTTCTAGGAACAGACTGGTAACTCAATACCATGGTAAATGAGATATATACATAATGGGCCACAAGAGCGCAGAGCACTTTAAGCCGCCCAATCTAATGATCGAAAGAATGGAAGAGATCAAAACTAGATTAGTTCTGAAGAATACCTAGGACTTAACCAAGAGAAAAGAGGTGAGATGGACATTTCAGGGAGATAAGGGAGTGAGCTAAGAGTTCAAAACAGACTGCTTTGTGCTTCACTAGGGTGCAAAATACAAAACTGACCAGGACAGACAGTGAGGTTGGAGATTTAACTGGATCTTGAAGATGCTAGATGATGGAGGTTTTCAAGATCTGGCTGCATGGCTACCTCCTCTAGCAAGCCTCCCATGAATTAGCTTTCTCTCCACCCTACATCCACTCAAGCCGGGATCTGCCATTTTCCCCTCTTCTTGTCCTCCCAAGTTTGCCTTGGTTTAGTGGACACATTATGGCCTGTGTCTGCACCACTACTGAGACCCACGTGGGAAGTGATGATGGCTATATCCCCAGCATCCAAGACTGATGATGAGACATGCTTACCACAATGATATGTGGGGCTGGTTGGAAAGGCCACCATTTAATAACTAGGTGGCCACTTGCTATGTTCCAGAAAATTATCAGAACAGTTTTAAGGAAGGAGTTAGGCAGGTATTAGAAAGAATAGTTCAGAGACATGAATTCTAGACCAAGTACCACCCTCTTATTTGGCTGTTTGGGTCTGCCATTCCCCCCTACTCACCCGAGATTAAAGAAAAACGGAATTATTTAGCACCTGGCATCATACACCAAATGGCAGGAAAATGGTAAAAATACCAAGGTACAAAAGGTAATATGACATCTCTGAATAAGCTCTACTACAATTCAAAAGATTATAATTCCTACAATTATGGACACAGCTCTAATAATTGAAGCTTAAAGCTAGACCTCTATGAATATATAAAACAACACAAGTTTGTCTGATTTGAAACTTCAAGTAAATTTTAATTAGAAACAATCGAACATGTGCGATTTTAGAAAATACACCTTTGAGCATCTTATCATGTTTTAAGGTACATTTGAAAACTATTTTTTTTTTATTTATTTGACAGAGCAAAATCACAAGCAGGCAGAAAGGCAGGCAGAGAGAAGAGGAAGCAGGCTCCCTGCTGAGCAGAGAGCCCAATGTGGGGCTCGATCCCAGAACCCTGAGATCATGACCTGAGCCAAAGGCAGTGGCTTAACTCACTGAGCCACCCAGGCGCCCCTTGAAAACTATTTCTACTCAAGTTGAAGTGAAGCTGGATGTTGCCCCCACCTGTTTATCCAATCACCTCTAAAGAGAGAACTTACCAAGTAAGGCGTATTGTCAGCAGTATAACTGTAATCATCTTCCAGAGACAGAGCCAAGAAGATATATAGAGATATATGAGGAGATTTATTATGGGAATTGGCTCCTGTAATGATGGAGATTACGATATCCCACAGCCTATGCCTTCAAGTAGGAGAACATGCAAAGCCAATGTTATAATTCAGTCTTGAGTCCGAAGACCTGAGAGCCAGAAGGACAGTGTCTGAGACATCTCTCCTACAGTGTGACTTTTCCTAATGGTGTACCGTGGGGGAGGGGATTCAGTTTGCATTACCGAGTTGCGATAGCTTAAAGCCCTGTTGGTCAGGGCAGCTCTGTCTATACACGAAACACTAGGTCATGTGCAGCCCAGCTGTCTTGTTTGGATGTCTCTTAGCTTGACCATCCTCTAGGGGCCTTGACATCAGCCCTTCCATCTGCCTGCAATGCTCTCCCTCTACTCTCTTCTCAGTCTTTAGATCTCAGCTCACTGAGGGCCTCCTGTGTCAGTGCATTCTGCCACGAGCCCCTCCTTCACACCCCATTTCAGTGTCCTGTCTGGTTTTTTCCCAGCACATTGCATGCTGGAATCAGTGTATTAATCTGATTGTTTCCAGGGAGCTCAAGTAAGAAGTCTTGTGTCCATGTTGGGCACCATCACAGCCCCAACATTTAGAGCAGCGCCTGGCACACAGAAGAAGTTGTGATTGTCAATTGGTAAGTGAATAAAGGCAGACGATGAGGACGTGTAACAAGTACTGATGGTAATGGAAAAAGAGATTATTTTTTGTAAAGGCTACAAGGTATCAAATGCCAGATTTGTTTAGTCATGTTTAAGTTTTATAGCTATATATTTTTAGCTACAAAAACACTTTTTTTTTAAAGATTTTATTTATTTGACAGAGAGAGAGATCACAAGTTGACAGAGAGGCAGGCAGAGAGAGAGGGGGAAGCAGGCTCCCCACTGAGCAGAGAGCCCGATGCGGGGGCTCGATCCCAGGATCCTGGGACCATGACCTGAGCCGAAGGCAGAGGCTTAACCCACTGAGCCACCCAGGTGCCCCTACAAAAACACTTTTATTATTAAAATTCCTGACAAGGGAAAAAAAAACACCTTTGTTATTGCAAGCCTGAAATGTTTTAGTACATTATTCCTCTTCCTATGGAAGTAATTATTTCCATAATGCTCTTTCTGATGACATGAGATTCAAGAATGACTCATAGTGTAATCCACAGCAAGTCCCTTTAAAACCCACCATTCTTCTACAACAAATTAGAAAATTCACTGGAGATCTTTGGGGAGGAGTCAAGATGGCGGAGAAGTAGCAAGCTGAGACTGCTTCAGCTAGCCGGAGATCAGCTAGATAGCTTATCTAAAGATTGCAAACACCTGAAAATCCAACGGCAGATCGAAGAGAAGAAGAACAGCAATTCTGGAAACAGAAAAACAACCACTTTCTGAAAGGTAGGACCGGCGGAGAAGTGAATCCAAAGCGACGGGAAGATAGACCCCGGGGGGAGGGGCCGGCTCCCGGCAAGCGGCGGAGCAACCGCGCACAAAATCAGGACTTTTAAAAGTCTGTTCCGCTGAGGGACATCGCTCCAGAGGCTAAACCGGGGCGAAGCCCACGCGGGGTCAGCGTGGCCTCAGGTCCCGCAGGGTCACAGAAGGATCGGGGGTGTCTGAGTGTCGCAGAGCTTGCGGGTATTGGAACGGGAAAGCCGGCTACAGAGACAGAGCCGACAGTAAGCTCACAGCTCGGGGTGACCTTGAACCGGTCGCAGGCTCGGTGAGCTCGGAGCAGGGCCGGAGGTCAGGCAGACGGGAGTAACTGGGCGCGGTTCTCTGAGCGCGCACTGAGGAGTGGGGCCCTGGGCTCTCGGCTCCTCCGGGCCGGAGACCAGGAGGCCGCCATTTGTATTCCCATCCTCTGGAACTCTACGGAAAGCGCTCAGGGAACAAAAGCTCCTGAAAGCAAACCCGAGCGGATTACTCACCCCGGCCCCGGGTAAGGGCGGTGTAATTCCGCCTGGGGCAAAGACACTTGAGAATCACTACAACAGGCCCCTCCCCCAGAAGATCAACAAGAAATCCAGCTGAGACCAAGTTCACCTACCAAGGAGTGCGGTTTCAATACCAAGGAGAGCAGCAGAATTCCAGAGGAGGAGAAAGCCAAGCATGGAACTCATGGCTTTTTTTCTGTGATTTTTTTTAGTCTTGCAGTTAATTTAATTTTTTCTTTTTCATTTTTTTTTTTTTTCTCACCTTCGGGTAAAATTTTTTTTTTTTAACTGTTACCTTTTTGTTTATTTTTTAATGATTTTTTACTAGTTTATCTAATATATATATATATATATATATACTTAGGTGTTTTTTTTTTTCTTAGGTGTTTTCTTTTTTAAAAATTCTTTTCTTTTTTTTTTTTTTTTTTTTTTTTTTTTTTTTTTTTTTTTTTTTTCTTTTCTTTTTGTTTTTTTCTTTCTTTCTTCCTTTTTGAACCTCTTTTTATCCCCTTTCTCCCCACTCACGATTTTGGATCTCTTCTAATTTGGTTAAAGCATATTTTCCTGGGGTTGTTGCCACCCTTTTAGTATTTTACTTGCCCCTTCATTTACTCTTATCTGGACAAAATGACAAGACGTAAAAATTCAACACAAAAAAAAGAACAAGAGGCAGTACCGAAGGCTAGGGACCTAATCAATACAGACATCGGTAATATGTCAGATCTAGAGTTCAGAATGACAATTCTCAAGGTTCTAGCCGGGCTCGAAAAAGGCATGGAAGATATTAGAGAAACCCTCTCGAGAGATATAAAAGCCCTTTCTGGAGAAATAAAAGAACTAAAATCTAACCAAGGTGAAATCAAAAAAGCTATTAATGAGGTGCAATCAAAAATGGAGGCTCTAACTGCTAGGATCAATGAGGCAGAAGAAAGAATTAGTGATATAGAAGACCAAATGACAGAGAATAAAGAAGCTGAGCAAAAGAGGGACAAACAGCTACTGGACCATGAGGGGAGAATTCGAGAGATAAGTGACACCATAAGACGAAACAACATTAGAATAATTGGGATTCCAGAAGAAGAAGAAAGTGAGAGGGGAGCAGAAGGTATACTGGAGAGAGAATTATTGGGGAGAATTTCCCCAATATGGCAAAGGGAACGAGCATCAAAAATTCAGGAGGTTCAGAGAATGCCCCTCAAAATCAATAAGAATAGGCCCCCACAACCCCGTCACCTAATAGTAAAATTTACAAGTCTCAATGACAAAGAGAAAATCCTGAAAGCAGCCCGGGAAAAGAAGTCTGTAACATACAATGGTAAAAATATTAGATTGGCAGCTGACTTATCCACAGAGACCTGGCAGGCCAGAAAGAGCTGGCATGATATTTTCAGAGCACTAAACGAGAAAAACATGCAGCCAAGAATACTATATCCAGCTAGGCTATCATTGAAAATAGAAGGAGAGATTAAAAGCTTCCAGGACAAACAACAACTGAAAGAATTTGCAAATACCAAACCAGCTCTACAGGAAATATTGAAAGGGGTCCTCTAAGCAAAGAGAGAGCCTACAAGTGGTAGATCAGAAAGGAACAGAGACCATATACAGTAACAGTCACCTTACAGGCAATACAATGGCACTAAATTCATATCTCTCAATAGTTACCCTGAATGTGAATGGGCTAAATGCCCCTGTCAAAAGACACAGGGTATCAGAATGGATAAAAAAACAAAACCCATCTATATGTTGCCTCCAAGAAACACATTTTAAGCCCGAAGACACCTCCAGATTTAAAGTGAGGGGGTGGAAAAGAATTTACCATGCTAATGGACATCAGAAGAAAGCAGGAGTGGCAATCCTTATATCAGATCAATTAGATTTTAAGCCAAAGACTATAATAAGAGATGAGGAAGGACACTATATCATACTCAAAGGGTCTGTCCAACAAGAAGATTTAACAATTTTAAATATCTATGCCCCCAATGTGGGAGCAGCCAACTATATAAACCAATTAATAACAAAATCAAAGAAACACATCAACAATAATACAATGATAGTAGGGGACTTTAACACTCCCCTCACTGAAATGGACAGGTCATCCAAGCAAAAGATCAGCAAGGAAATAAAGGCCTTAAATGACACACTGGACCAGATGGACATCACAGATATATTCAGAATATTTCATCCCAAAGCAACAGAATACACATTCTTCTCTAGTGCACATGGAACATTCTCCAGAATAGATCACATCCTCGGTCCTAAATCAGGACTCAACCGGTATCAAAAGATTGGGATCATTCCCTGCATATTTTCAGACCACAATGCTCTAAAGCTAGAACTCAACCACAAAAGGAAGTTTGGAAAGAACCCAAATACATGGAGACTAAACAGCGTCCTTCTAAAGAATGAATGGGTCAACCGGGAAATTAAAGAAGAATTGAAAAAAATCATGGAAACAAATGATAATGAAAATACAACGGTTCAAAATCTGTGGGACACAACAAAGGCAGTCCTGAGAGGAAAATATATAGCAGTACAAGCCTTTCTCAAGAAACAAGAAAGGTCTCAGGTACACAACCTAACCCTACACCTAAAGGAGCTGGAGAAAGAACAAGAAAGAACCCTAAGCCCAGCAGGAGAAGAGAAATCATAAAGATCAGAGCAGAAATCAATGAAATAGAAACCAAAAAAACAATAGAACAAATCAACGAAACTAGGAGCTGGTTCTTTGAAAGAATTAATAAAATTGATAAACCCCTGGCCCGACTTATCAAAAAGAAAAGAGAAAGGACCCAAATAAATAAAATCATGAATGAAAGAGGAGAGATCACAACTAACACCAAAGAAATACAAACTATTATAAGAACATACTATGAGCAACTCTACGGCAATAAATTTGACAATCTGGAAGAAATGGATGCATTCCTAGAAACATATAAACTACCACAACTGAACCAGGAAGAAATAGAAAGCCTGAACAGACCCATAACCAGTAAGGAGATTGAAACAGTCATTAAAAATCTCCAAACAAACAAAAGCCCAGGGCCAGACGGCTTCCCGGGGGAATTCTACCAAACATTTAAAGAAGAACTAATTCCTATTCTCCTGAAACTGTTCCAAAAAATAGAAATGGAAGGAAAACTTCCCAACTCATTTTATGAGGCCAGCATCACCTTGATCCCCAAACCAGACAAGGTTCCCACCAAAAAAGAGAGCTATAGACCGATATCCTTGATGAACACAGATGCGAAAATACTCAACAAAATACTAGCCAATAGGATTTAACAGTACATTAAAAAGATTATTCACCACGACCAAGTGGGATTTATTCCAGGGCTGCAAGGTTGGTTCAACATCCGCAAATCAGTCAATGTGATACAACACATCAATAAAAGAAAGAACAAGAACCATATGATACTCTCAATAGATGCTGAAAAAGCATTTGACAAAGTACAACATCCCTTCCTGATCAAAACTCTTCAAAGTGTAGGGATAGAGGGCACATACCTCAATATCATCAAAGCTATCTATGAAAAACCCACCGCAAATATCATTCTCAATGGAGAAAAACTGAAAGCTTTTCCGCTAAGGTCAGGAACACGGCAGGGATGTCCATTATCACCACTGCTATTCAACATCGTACTAGAGGTCCTAGCGTCAGCAATCAGACAACAAAAGGAAATTAAAGGCATCCAAATCGGCAAAGAAGAAGTCAAATTATCACTCTTCGCAGATGATATGATACTATATGTGGAAAACCCAAAAGACTCCACTCCAAAACTGCTAGAACTTATACAGGAATTCAGTAAAGTGTCAGGATATAAAATCAATGCACAGAAATCAGTTGCATTTCTCTACACCAACAGCAAGACAGAAGAAAGAGATATTAAGGAGTCAATCCCATTTACAATTGCATCCAAAACCATAAGATACCTAGGAATAAACCTAACCAAAGAGACACAGAATCTATACTCAGAAAACTATAAAGTACTCATGAAAGAAATTGAGGAAGACACAAAGAAATGGAAAAATGTTCCATGCTCCTGGATTGGAAGAATAAATATTGTGAAAATGTCTATGCTACCTAAAGCAATCTACACATTTAATGCAATTCCTATCAAAGTACCATCCATCTTTTTCAAAGAAATGGAACAAATAATGCTAAAATTTATATGGAACCAGAAAAGACCTCGAATAGCCAAAGGGATATTGAAAAAGAAAGCCAACGTTGGTGGCATCACAATTCCGGACTTCAAGCTCTATTACAAAAGCTGTCATCATCAAGACAACATGGTACTGGCACAAAAACAGACACATAGATCAATGGAACAGAATAGAGAGCCCAGAAATAGACCCTCAAATCTATGGTCAACTAATCTTCGACAAAGCAGGAAAGAATGTCCAATGGAAAAAAAGACAGCCTTTTCAATAAATGGTGCTGGGAAAATTGGACAGCCACATGCAGAAAAAAAAATGAAATTGGACCATTTCCTTACACCACACACAAAAATAGACTCAAAATGGATGAAGGACCTCAATGTACGAAAGGAATCCATCAAAATCCTTGAGGAGAACACGGGCAGCAACCTCTTCGACCTCTGCCGCAGCAGTATCTTCCTAGGAACAACGCAAAAGGCAAGGGAAGCAAGGGAAAAAATGAACTACTGGGATTTCATCAAGATCAAAAGCTTTTGCACAGCAAAGGAAACAGTTCACAAAATCAAAAGACAACTGACAGAATGGGAGAAGATATTTGCAAACGACATATCAGATAAAGGACTAGTGTCCAGAATCTATAAAGAACTTAGCAAACTCAACACCCAAAGAACAAATAATCCAATCAAGAAATGGGCAGAAGACATGAACAGACATTTCTGCAAAGAAGACATCCAGATGGCGAACAGACACATGAAAAAGTGCTCCATATCACTCGGCATCAGGGAAATACAAATCAAAACCACAATGAGATATCACCTCTCACACCAGTCAGAATGGCTAAAATCAACAAGTCAGGAAATGACAGATGCTGGCGAGGATGCGGAGAAAGGGGAACCCTCCTACACTGTTGGTGGGAATGCAAGCTGGTGCAGCCACTCTGGAAAACAGCATGGAGGTTCCTCAAAATGTTTGAAAATAGAACTGCCCTATGACCCAGCAATTGCACTATTGGGTATTTACCCTAAAGATACAAATGTAGTGATCCAAAGGGACACATGCACCCGAATGTTTATAGCAGCAATGTCCACAATAGCCAAACTATGGAAAGAACCTAGATGTCCATCAACAGATGAATGGATCAAGAAGATGTGGTATATATACACAATGGAATACTATGCAGCCATCAAAAGAAATGAAATCTTGCCATTTGCAACAACATGGATGGAACTAGAGCGTATCATGCTTAGCGAAATAAGTCAAGCAGAGAAAGACAACTATCATATGATCTCCCTGATATGAGGAAGTGGTGATGCAACATGGAGGCTTAAGTGGGTAGAAGAAGAATAAATGAAACAAGATGGGATTGGGAGGGAGACAAACCATAAGTGACTCTTAATCTCACAAAACAAACTGAGGGTTGCCGGGGGGAGGGGGTTTGGGAGAAGGGGGTGGGATTATGGTCATTGGGGAGGGTATGTGCTTTGGTGAGTGCTGTGAAGTGTGTAAACCTGGTGATTCACAGACCTGTACCCCTGGGGATAAAAATATATGTTTATAAAAAATAAAAAAAAAAAAAAAAAAAAAAAAAAAAAAAAAAAAAAAAAAAAAGAAAATTCACTGGATTTTAGCTGTCACTTGAAAATAGAAATCAGGATGCTCAAGGAGACGTGCTTCTTTTTTTAAATTTTTTATTTAAACTCAATTTAATTAATATGTGCTATATATTATTAGTTTTAGAGGTAGCATTCAGTGATTCATTAGTCTTGTATAATACCCAGTGCTCATTACATCACATGCCCTCTTTAATGCCCATCATCCAATTACTCCTCATCCCTCCACCTCCCTCCCCTCCAGCAACCCTCAGTTTGTTTCCTATGATTAAGAATCTCGTATGGTTTATCTCCCTCTCTGATTTCATCTTGTTTTATTTTTCTCTCTTCCCCTATGCTCCTCTGTTTTGTTTGTTTAATACCACATTAGAGTGAGATCATATAATTGTCTTGCTCTGATTGACTTATTTCACCTCACATAATACCTCTAGTTCCATTCATGTGATTGCAAATGGCAAGATTTCATTTTTTTTAATGGCTAAGTAACATTCCATTATATATATATATATATCACATCTTCTTTAACCATTCATCTGTCGATGGATATCTGGGCTCTTTCCATAGTTTGGCTATTGTGGACATTGCTGCTCTAAACACTGGTGTGTAGGTGACCCTTTGGATCACTACATTTGCATCTTTGAGGCAAATACCCAATAATGCAATTGTTGGGGCATAAGGTAACTTTATTTTCAAGTTTTTGAGGAATCTCCATACTGTTTTCCAGAGTAGCTGCACCAGCTTGCATTCTCACCAACAGTGTAGGAGGGTTCCCCTTTCTCCGCATCTTTACCAACATCTATTGCTGCTTAAGTTGTTCATTTTAGCTATTTTGACCAGTGTGAGGTGGTATCTGATTGACTTATTTCACCTCACCTTTTTATTTGCACTTCCCTGATACCAGTTAAGAAATGGTCAGAAGACAAGGTGACTTGCTAGATATGAACCTCTCCTCACAGTTCAGCAAATACCACTTTACACAATATCTGTGTCATGAGAGGTGGTGTGTAGGTTAGCATTCTCCAGCTCAGAGCATCAAGCTCTCTAGCTAAAACCCTTTGGGGAACTGTTCTTGAGCAAGGTTAATCCTTTTTAATTTGTTCAGTCAAATGGGAGTGGGGAGCCTTTACAAAAAATAATCTCTTTTTCCATTACCATCAGTACTTGTTACACGTCCTCATCATCTGCCTTTATTCACTTACCAATTGACAATGGAGCCCGTCTGAAGTGATTCAAAGGGCTATAGAGTTATCTCTTGTTTTTTATATTTCTGCCATCCACAGTTTCTCCAATAGAACCCATTTTGTGCTTTTGTGGATACCATGGTAAATGCTCTGGGGATAGTGAAATAAATACTAGAGATTTGTCATTTTCCTCTAAGCTCACTGAGTAGGTGGGGGACAACAGACCTCACATAGTCTGAAAATGCAGCAGAAATAAATTCTTCTCTGTAATCACTTACAGAATTTTCATATTCTTGTAGCACTTGTAAGTATGTTGCTCTTGGGAACAAGGGATGTAATCATAACAGCTACCTTTAGTGGAATGCCAGGCACTGAACCAGAAGGAGGAGGAGGAGGAGGAGAAAATAAATTTTTGAGTGCTTATGCACAAGGCTTTACATACACTACATTTTATGTTCCTTTAATAATCGGGTTAGATAAATACCATTGTTATTCTCACTTTACATATGATAATACCGAGGCACAAAGACCGAGTTACCTATTCAAGGTCATACAGCTAATAAATGATGGATGTAGGGTTTGAGTGCAGTTCTGCCTGACTCCAGAGGCCATGCGTCTAATTGTTACACTGTATTAATACTCCCCACGAGATGAGGAAACAGCCTCAGAGATATAAAAGAGATGGCACAAGACTGCAAAACCCCTATGACATGGAAATGATATCTGAATTTCAATCTGAAAACTAGACAGAAAGAAGAAAGAGGGAGATATTTGGTGGTCACAGGCATGTGTGCAAGACTTGAGGTGAAGCTTAGGTCCAGTCAGTTCTAGTAAGTTCAAGTAAGAACAACATTGTGTTGGAAATCATGCTAGCATTACAGGATTAGCTGAGTTAACTCTCACATTAACCTCCTGGGAAGACAGTACTTTTACCCATTTTACAGATGAGAAAGCTGGTGTTTAGGGATTTATGCACCTGTTCGAAGCCACACTGTTTATCCTGGCTTCATTTCACTGGATTAGACTTCAGGTCTCTTGTCACAAATAAGACCCTTTGTCGAGGGTGGAAATTGAAACAGCTATCTCCCAAAGCTCTAAATTACATGACAGTGGGATAAAATACCCAGAAGGAGGCCAGGCCATAGTAGGTACTCAACATTTGGTAAGTGAATTTGATTAAATAAAGGAAACTCAAAACAGGCAATTTTCTCTTCAAAGTAGCTGCAGAAGAGAAGGGAACACCATTCAAATATCTGGGCTTGAAATACAAAATCAGTCTGGGCTGAATAGTAATAGAAAGACAATAAAGTTTCTCACCAATATCTTCTAGCTCTTTGTCTTCCTATCCTAGACCTTGTTGGCTTCCTCCCACTTGTCTTCCCCTTCCAACCTCATTCTGTCCAAGGCTCAACACCACACAACCCATGACACCCTTCTTCCCTCTTCTTCCCCTTCTTCTACCTTCCTTCTGGAGCTACCCCTCCTGGGTTTTCCTGTAAACACGATAATGATGATGATATTAATAAACAATTGCACTTACTGAAACGATTACTCTGTGAAAGGAACTAAGCTGGACACTTTATATTCATTATGAAAAAAACTCCATTCATGGATGAAGAGACCAAAAAATGGAGTTTAAGTAACTCATACAACATCACACAGCTACAAAATGCTAGAGCTCATTTTGCAAAGGGACTGACATAATAAATTAACTCATGAGGGGATCTTAATGGTTGATTGTAGCTTCCTTCAACTCTCTGTGAATACATTAAGTCAACAGATGATAATGAAACTCCTCTTTGTGCCAGACGGTGATTGGTACTTTTCATATGCACTCAATTACTGAACACTCACATTTAAGTTAGATTCTGGTTTGATCACACACAATTGTAAATAGGGAAATTATTTCAATATAACATGAGTTCTGTTGCTTCATATATAATATCTCTTAGACAGCAGAAACTGGAATTTAAGCAGGAGTAGAATTATACACTGCAATTGGGATGGAAAAAAAAACATTAGCTAGACTACTATCCAAGCAGAAACACTTTCAACTCTATTTTTATTTATTTCTAAGTTACACTTTTTATTTTGAGATAAATATGTGTGTGTGTGTGTGTGTGTGTGTGTGTGTGTGTGTCTGTAAAATGCACATGCAGTTAAGAGAGCCCATGTACCCAGTTTCCACCAATGGCAACATCTTGCAAAACTAGAGAACAATATCACAACCAGGATACTGACATTGACACAGTCAAGATACAGAACATTTCCATCACCATGAAGATTCTTTCCCCTGCCCTTTTATAGCTCAAACCACTTCCCTCTTGCCTCTGTCTCCTCCTTAAGCCCTGGTAACCACTAATCTCTTCTCCATTTCTGTAATTGTGCCATTTCAAGAATGTTATATAAACAGAATCATACAGTGTGTAACTTTTGGGGATTGGCTTTATTCACTCAGCATAATCCTTTGAAGATACATCCAAGTTGTTATGTGCATTAATAGTATGTTCCTTTTTATTGCTGAGTCGTATTACATAATATGGATGTACTGTAGTTTGTTTAAGCATTCACCCACTGAGGGATATATAAGGGTTGCTTTAATTTTTGTCTGTTACAAATAAAGATGCTGTCAAGATTTGTGTTAAGGGTTTTGTATGAAAGTAAGTCTTCCTTTTTCTGGGATAAAAGCCCAAGAGTTTAATTGTTGGGTTATGTGATAGTTGTATGCTTTGTTTTTTGTTTTGTTTTGATTTTTAACTGCCAAATTGTTTCCCAGAGCAGCTATATCTTTTTACATTTCCACAAGCAATATATAAATGACCCAGTTTCACTCACCCCGTCTTCATCAGCATTTGGCATTGTAACTATTTTTTTTTTATTTTAGTCATTTTGATAGCTGTGCAAAAATATATTATTGTGGTTTTAATTTACACTTCCTTATGAACAATGGTGAACATATTTTGATATTCCTTTTTGCTATAACTTATCCTCTTTCATGAAATATATCTTCATGCCATTTGCCCATTTTCAAATTGTATGGTTTCTACTGTTGAGTTTTGAGAGTTGTTTGTATATTCTGAATACTAGTTCTTTGCAAGCGATGTGGTTTGCAAATATTTGCTCCCACTCTGTAGCTTGTCTTTTTATCCTCTTAGCAGGTTCCTTCAGAATGAAAGGTTTTAATTTTGATGAAGTCAAATTTTTCATTTTTTTTCTTTTATGGATTGTACTTTTGGTGTCTAGTCTAAAAACTCTTTGTCAATCAAGTCCTAGATCGCAGAATTTTTTATGTTTTTATTCTAAAATTTTTACAGTTTTACATTGCACATTTAAGACTTTGATCTATTTTTATTTAATTTTTATATGAGGTATGATGCTTAGGTCTAGATTTATTTTCTTTTTTTGCCTGTAGATGTCTACTTGATCAAGCACCATTTATTAATAAACCAACCTTCCTCCACTGAATTTTACACCTTTGTCAAAAATCAGTCAGGCATATTTGTTTGGGTCTATTTCTGGGCTCTCTATTCTGTTCCACTGATCTGTGTGTCTATCCTTCTGCCTATACCACATTGTCTTGTTTACTATAGATACATGTTAAGTCTTAAAATCAGATAGATTCCTCCTAGTTTATTCTTCTTATTCAAAATTATTTGTAAATCTAGTTCCTTTGTTTTTCCATATAAATTTTAGAATAATTTTGTCTATAGCTACAAAACATCTTGCTGGGATTTTAAAAGGAATTGTTATATACATATATAAATCTGAGAGAACTGACATTTTACTATGTTGTCTTATAGTCCATAAACACAGTATGCCTCTCCATTTACTTATCACTTCTTTGGTTTCTTTCATCTGGTAGTTTTCAGGATATAAGTCCTACATGGGTTTTATCAGATAAGTATTTCTCTTTTTAATGAGCAATTGTAAATGGAATTGTACATTTTTTTTTCCCAACAAAGCAGAGAAGCAGATGGGGCAGAGGGAGAGGGAGAGAGAGAATCTTAAGCAGGCTCCACACCCAGCACAGAGCCTAACACAGGGCATGATCTCACAACACTGAGATCACGAATGAGCTGAAATTGAGAGAGGTTTAACCAACTGAGCCACCCAGGTGCCCCGGGAATTGTACTTTTAATTTTGGTGTTGATGTGTCAATTGCTAATACATAGAAATAAAAGTGATTTTGTGTATTTATTGTGTATCCTGTGACCTGTGACCTTGTTGAACTCACTCACTGGTTCCAGGTTTTTTGTAGCAAATATGGGATTTTCTACACAAACAGTTATGTCATCTACAATTAGGGACAGTTTTATTTCTTTCTTTCTGATATGTATACCCTTTGTTTCCTTTTCTTGACTTATTGCACTGGCTAAAACTTCTAGCATTAGGTCATATAAGAGTGGTGAAAGGGGGCATACTTTACCTGCTCCTGATCTTAGAGGAAAATTATTCAGTCTTACATGGTCAAATAAAAATTTAGGTATTCTTCTAGGCACTATTCTTCTCAAACTGGGCAAGTTTTCTCTTTCCCTATTTTTCTGAGAGTTTTTATCATTAGTGGCTGTTGAATTTTGTCAAATGCCTTTTCTGCAACAATTTACATGATCATGTGATTTTCTTTACACTGTTTTATGAGGTATTATACTGATTGATTTTTCTATACTGAACCACCCTGTATCCCTGGAAGGAACCCCACTAAGTCACAATGTATAATTTTTTTTTTTTATATATAGATGAATTCTAGTCAACTCTATTTTAAGGATATTGAAAACAAGCTTCAGTGACTAAGACTCCCTTCAATAGTTCTTGGTTCGTGGCTTGTGGCAAGTAATACCTCCTCTGGGCCCACCTGGTTTGGAGCTCGACTTCCACCTGTACCATTTTAGTGTCTAAGAGCCACATCTAGAATCTGTTGTTTTTCTGTGTTTTTAATATTCTCTGACTCAGCCTCCAGACTCACTGAGCTGCCTACAAGAGGGACCAAGGAGACATGACTAATACATATAATATGGTATCCTGGGTGGGACTCTGAAACAGAAAAAGGACATTAGGTAAAAACCAAGGCTATCTGAGTAAGTATGAACTTTACCTAATGATGGTGTGTTACTATTGGTTTATTAATTTTTATAAGTGTACCATATTATTATAATATGTTAGTAATAAAGGAAATTGGGCATGGGGGATAAGGGAAACTGTATTTCCAATCATTCTATAGAAATCTAGGGTTCTTCTTTAAACCCAAAGTTTATTTTGAAAAGACACCTCCCCCTCAAAATCCTTCTGTTCTTGGTTCATACATTTCTGTTTTTATTTCATAATTTCTTGGGTTTTTTTCTTTATGAATATGGTGTCTTCCTTTATTGTTTTGAGGATTTAACCTATATCATTAAACTCCTTACTAGAAGATGGCTCTAATACTTAGAATTTCTCAGGAATTAATTCCTCTGTTCATTGAGTTTGTAGGCAATCCTTCTTCATAATTTTTTGATCACATACTTTATAATTTCAGATTCATCTTGAATAGATGTTCCTTGTGGGTTTTCTCCCACTTATGATGTCCAGTCTTCTGGGTCTTATGGTTTTGCAATATATTAGATTCCCCAGTCCAGAACCAGGTTTTATATTGGCACCTCAGATCTCCTACTCAATGGAGCTTTCAGAGATGGAGTTATTAGCTCAGATCCCACTCTTGGACACCACCCAGTAGGAGCTATAATCTTAGAAAGAGTGAATCAAACAAGCAAGGAGGGAGCCAGGGGAATACATCCACAGTTTATGAGAGCTTTGGTACACCAACTCCCACATTCTTGTCCTCACCTCTAACCCCTGCCATTGCTCTGGTGAACAATTCCATGCAGGTTTTGAGCTGCTTCAGGGTAACAGTACCTGAACACATGTGCATGCTGATCTTCACTCGTTTTTTGCCCCAGATCTTCTCTAATACCTATGACAGCCCTCTCAGCACTCATCCATGAGAAACCATAAATGTGGGCAGTGAATAACCTATGGGGCAACATCAGGAAATGGAGATGGGAGACAATGGTTAGTTGCTTCTTCCTTGTTCCCCTCTGATGGAAAATGCTGAGGTATATTGTTTTGTTCTCACAACCACCGAGCTAGTAGGACTAAACATAAATTGTTCACCATAGCAACTAACTCTGAGCTCTTTATATTGACTTTGTTTCCTACCTGACTTTATTTGCCCTCTTCCTTCACCCCTGTTCTCTGTTATCACATCCAAAATAAACCACTTGAAATCTGGTGGGAGGAGTCATGGTGGCGGAGAAGTAGTAGGCTGAGACGACATCAGGTAGCAGGAGATCAGCTAGATAGCTTATCAAACCATTACAAACACCTACAAATCCAACAGGAGATC
Source organism: Mustela putorius furo (assembly GCF_011764305.1). Lineage (NCBI taxonomy): Eukaryota > Metazoa > Chordata > Mammalia > Carnivora > Mustelidae > Mustela > Mustela putorius. Next base: position 21,511,592 of record NW_025421273.1, read on the forward strand.
AAAGAGAAGAAGAGCAAAAATTCTAGAAACAGAAAATAAACCACTTACTGAAAGGGAGGACCGGCAGAGAAGTGAATCCAAAGTGATGGGAAAATAGACCACGGGGGAAGGGTCCTGCTCCCAGCAATCAGCAGAGCAACAGAGCACAAAATCAGGACTTTTAAAAGTCTGCTCCACTGAGGGACATCGCTCCAGAGGCTAAACCGGGGTGAAGCCCACTGGGGACAGCATGACCTCCAGTCCCGCGGGATCACAGAAGGATGGGGGGTGTCTGAGTGTTGAGAGCTTGCAGTTATTAGTGGAGAAGCCAGCTACAGAGACAGAGCCAAGGAGGGAGCTCTCAACTTGGGGTTACCTTGAACCATAATCAGTGGCACAGCAGTGCTCTGTGAGTGAGGTCCCCGCAAGATCCAGGGAGATCCCAACCTGGAAGAGCTCAGGGATCTGTGGGGTTTGGAGACTCCAGGTGGAGCTGTGTACCAGAGACAGAGACACTTGGCCACAGGCTGGGTAAGCTCAGAGTGCAGCTGGAGGCCGGGGAGATGGGAGTGATTGAGAGCTTTTCTCTGAGGGCGCACTGAAGAGAGGGGCCCCGAGCTCTCGGCTCCTCCAGGCTGGAGATTGGGAGGCTGCCATTTTCATTCCTGGCCTCTGGAACTCTACAAAAAGCGTTCAGGGAACAAAAGCTCCCAAAAGCGAACCCAAGTGAATTACTTAGTCTGGCCTCTGGTAAGGGCTGTGCAATTCCGCCTTGGGCAAAGACACTTGAGAATCACTACAACAGGCCCCTCCCCCAGAAGATCAACAAGAAGTCCAGCCAAGTCCAAGTTCACTTACCAAGTAGAACAGCGGAATTCCAGAGGAGGAGAAAGCAAAGCATGGAATTCATGACTTTCTCCCCCATGAATCTTTAGTCTTGCGAAGTTAATTAATTTTTTTAATTTTGTTTTTCTTCTGCTAATTTTAATGTTTACCCTTTCCTCTTTTAACGTTTTTGAACTAGTTTATCTTAATACCTTTCATTATTTTAGTCATATTTTATCCTTCATTGTATCTAACTTTATTTTTTATATACACATAGGGTTTTTTCTTCTAAAAAGTTTGGGGTGCAACTTCTTCTAATAGATCAAATATACCCTAACTCTAGCACCAGGCTTGATCTAGTCCCCAGCCCAAGCAAATTCTCTCCACTTTCTTTTTCTTTATTCTCCCAACCAACTTAACTTATCAACTCCTTTGTTAGAAATTAATTTTTTTCATATTCATAGTCATATTCCATCCTTTCATTGTGTTTACCCTTATATATGTTTTTAATTCTTTAAAATTTGGGAAGTAGTTTCTTCTAAGAGACCAAAATACTCCCCAAATTAAGTGGGTGGCCCTGTTATAGTCACCAGTCAAATATATATATATATATTTTTTTCTTTTTTATATTTTTTCTTTATTTGTTTTATTTTTAAATTTTTTTTTTCTGAAAAAATTTTTTTTTCTTTTACCTCCTTTCTCCCCTCCACAATTTGGGGTCTCTTCTGATTAGGTTAAAGCACATTTCCTGAGGTCTTTGCCAACCTTTTGGTATTTCATTTGCTCCTTCATATATTCTTGTCTGGACAAAATGACAAGGCGGGAAAAACTCACCACAAAAAAAAAAAAAAAAGAACAAGAGGCAGTACTGAGGATAGGGACCTAATCAATACAGACATTGGTAATATGTCACATTCTCAAGGTTCTAGCCAGGCTTGAAAAAAGCATGGAAGATATTAGAGAAACCCTGTCTGAAGAAATAAAAGCCCTTTCTGGAAAAATATAAAAACTAAAATCTAACCAAGTTGAAATAAAAAAAAACTATTAATGAGGTGCAATCAAAAATGGAGGCACTTACTGCTAGGATAAATGAGGCAAAAAAAAAAAGAATTAGTGATATAGAAGACCAAATGACAGATAATAAAGAATCTGGGGACGCCTGAGTGGCTCAGTTGGTTAAGCAGCTGCCTTCGGCTCAGGTCATGATCCCAGCGTCCTGGGATCGAGTCCCACATCGGGCTCCTTGCTCCGCAGGGAGTCTGCTTCTCCCTCTCTGACTCTGCCTTCCACTCTGTCTGCCTGTGCTCGCTCTTGCTCTCTCTCTGACAAATAAATAAATAAAATCTTTAAAAAAAAAAAAAAAGATTAAAAAAAAAAAATAAAGAATCTGAGCAAAAGAGAGACAAACAACTACTGGAAAATCAGGGGAGAATTTGAGAGATAAGTGATAACATAAGATGAAACAACATTAGAATAATTGGGATTCCAGAAGAAGAAGAAAGAGAGAGGGGAGCAGAAGGTATATTGGAGAGAATTATTGTAGAGATTTCCCTAATACGGCAAAGGAAACAAGCATCAAATCCAGGAGGTGCAGAGAACCCCCCCTCAAAATCAATAAGAATAGGTCCACACCCCATCATCTAATAGTAAAATTTATTAGTCTTCGGGAGAAAGAGAAAATCCTGAAAGCAGCCCGGGAAAAGAAGTGTGTAAAATACAATGGTAAAAATATTAGATTGGCAGCATACTTATCCACAGAGACCTGGCAGGCCATAAAAAACTGGCATGATATATTCAGAGCACTAAATGAGAAAAACATGCAGCCAAGAATACTATATCCAGCTAGGTTATCATTGAAAATAGAAGGAGAGATAAAAAGATTCCAGGACAAACAAAAACTGAAAGAATTTGCAAACACCAAACCAGCTCTACAGGAAATATTGAAAGGGGTCCTCCAAGCAAAGAGAGACCCTAAAAGTAGTAGATCAAAAAGGAACAGACATAATATAAAGTAACAGTCACCTTACAGGCAATACAATGGCACTGAAATCATATCTCGCAATAGTCACCCTGAATATAAATGGGCTAAATGCCCCAATTAAAAGACACAGGGTTTCAGAATGGATAAAAAAAAAAAAACACATTAATATGCTCCCTACAAGAAACTCATTTTAGACCCAAAGACACCTCCAGATTTAAAGTGAGGAGGTGGAAAAGAATTTACCATGCTAATGGACATCAGAAGAAAGCAGGAGTGGCAATCCTTATATCAGGTCAATTAGATTTTAAGCCAAAGACTATAATGAGAGAAGAGGAAGAACACTATACATAATCAAAGGGTCTGTCCAACAGGAAGATCTAACAATTTTAAATACCTATGCCCCTAACATGGGAGTAGCTAACTATATAAACCCATGAATAACAAAACCAAAGAAACACATCGACAATAATACAATAATAGGAGGGGACTTTAACACTCCCCTCACTGAAATCAACAGATCATCCAAGCAAAAGATTAAAAAGGAAATAAAGGCCTTAAATGATACACTGGACCAGATGGACATCACTGATATATCCAGAACATTCCATCCCAAAGCAACAGAATACACATTCTTCTCTAGTGCACATGGAACATTCTCCAGAATAGAACACATCCTCAGTCCTAAATCAGATCTCAACCGGTATCAAAAGATTGGGATCATTCCCTGCATATTTTCACACCACAATGCTCTGAAGCTAGAACTCAACCACAAGAGGAAGTTTGGAAAGAACCCAAATACATGGAGACTAAACAGCATCCTTCTAAAGAATGAATGGGTCAACCGGGAAATTAAAGAAGAATTGAAAAAAATTATGGAAACAAATGATAATGAAAATACAACGGTTCAAAACCTGTGGGACACAACAAAGGCAGTCCTGAGATGAAAATTTATAGTGGTACAAGCCTTTCTCAAGAAACAAGAAAGGTCTCAAATACACAGCCTAACCCTACACCTAAAGGAGCTGGGGAAAGAACAACAAAGAAAGCCTAAACCCAGCAGGAGAAGAGAAATAATAAAGATCAGAGCAGAAATCAATGAAATAGAAAAAAAAAAATAGAACTAATCAATGAAACTAGGAGCCGGCTCTTTGAAAGAATTAATAAGATTGAAAAACCCCTGCCCAGACTTATCAAAAAGAAAATATAAAGGACCCAAATAAATCAAATCATGGATTAAAGAGGAGATATCACAACCAATACCAAAGAAATACAAACAATTATAAGAACATATTATGAGTAACTCTACACCAACAAATTTGACAATCCGGAACAATTGGATGCATTCTTAGAAACATATAACTGCCAAAACTGAACCAGGAAGAAATAGAAAACCTGAACAGACCCATAACCAGTAAGGAGATGGAAATAGTCATCAAAAATCTCCAAACAGGGGGAGGAGTCAAGATGGCGGAGAAGTAGCAGGCTGAGACTACTTCAGCTAGCTGGAGATCACCTAGATAGCTTATCTAAAGATTGCAAACACCTGAAAATCCATCGGCAGATCGAAGATAAGAAGAACAGCAATTCTGGAAACAGAAAAACAACCACTTTCTGAAAGGTCAGACCGGCAGAGAAGTGAATCCAAAGCAACGGGAAGATAGACCCCGGGGGGAGGGGCCGGCTCGGGGCAAGCGGCGGAGCAACAGTGCACAAAATCAGGACTTTTAAAAGTCTGTTCCGGGGCGCCTGGGTGGCTCAGTAGGTTAAGCCGCTGCCTTCGGCTCAGGTCATGATCTCGGGGTCCCGGGATCGAGTCCCGCATCGGGCTCTCTGCTCAGTGGGGAGCCTGCTTCCTCCTCTCTCTCTCTCTCTGCCTGCTTCTCGGCCTACTTGTGATCTCTGTCTGTCAAATAAATAAATAAAAATATAAAAAAAAAAAAAGTCTGTTCCGCTGAGGGACATCGCTCCAGAGGCTAAACGGGGGCGAAGCCCATGCGGGGTCAGCGAAGCCTCAGGTCCCGCAGGGTCACAGAAGGATCGGGGGTGTCTGAGTGTCGCAGAGCTTGCGGGTATTGGAACGGGAAAGCCGGCTACAGAGACAGAGCCGACAATGAGCTCACAGCTCCGTGTTACCTTGAACCGGTCGCAGGCTTGGTGAGCTCAGAGCGCAGCCGGAGGTAAGGCAGACAGGAGTAACTGGGCGCTGTTCTCTGAGGGCGCACTGAGGAGTGGGGCCCTGGGCTCTCGACTCCTCCGGGCCGGAGACCAGAAGGCCGCCATTTGTATTCCCGTCCTCTGGAACTCTACGGAAAGCGCTCAGGGAACAAAAGCTCCTGAAAGCAAACCCGAGTGGATTACTCACCCCGACCCCTGGTAAGGGCGTTGCAATTCCGCCTGGGGCAAAGACACTTGAGAATCACTACAACAGGCCCCTCCCCCAGAAGATCAACAAGAAATCCAGCCAAGACCAAGTTCACCTACCATGGAATGCGGTTTTAATACCAAGGAGAGCAGCATAATTCCAGAGGAGGAGAAAGCAAAGCACGGAACTCATGGCTTTTTCCCTGTAATTTTTTTTAGTCTTGCAGTTAATTTAATTTTTTTCTTTTCCATTTTGTGTTTTTTTTTTTCTTGCCTTCTGGTAAATTTTTTTTTTAACTTTTACCTTTTTCTTTTTTAACGTTTTTCAACTAGTTTATCTAATATATATATTTTTTCTTTTTTATATTTTTCTTATTTCTTTCCTTTTTTAAATTCTTTTCTTTTCTTTTCTTTTTCTTTTTTCTTTTTCTTTCTTTCTTCCTTTTTGAACCTCTTTTTATCCCCTTTCTCCCCCCTCATGATTTGGGATCTCTTCTAATTTGGTTAAAGCATATTTTCCTGGGGTTGTTGCCATCCTTTTAGTATTTTACTTGCTCCTTCATATACTCTTATCTGGACAAAATGACAATGGAAAAATTCAACACAAAAAAAAGAACAAGAGGCAGTACCGAAGGCTAGGGACCTAATCAATAAAGACATTGGTAATATGTCAGATCTAGAGTTCAGAATGACATGGAAGATATTAGAGAAACCCCCTCAAGAGATATAAAAGCCCTTTCTGGAGAAATAAAAGAACTAAAATCTAACCAAGTTGAAATCAAAAAAGCTATTAATGAAGTGCAATAAAAAATGGAGGCTCTTACTGCTAGGATAAATGAGGCAGAAGAAAGAATTAGTGATATAGAAGACCAAATGACAGAGAATAAAGAAGCTGAGCAAAAGAGGGACAAACAGCTACTGGACCACGAGGGGAGAATTCGAGAGATAAGTGACACCATAAGACGAAACAACATTAGAATAATTGGGATTCCAGAAGAAGAAGAAAGAGAGAGGGGAGCAGAAGGTATACTGGAGAGAATTATTGGGGAGAATTTCCCCAATATGGCAAAGGGAACGAGCATCAAAATTCAGGAGGTTCAGAGAACGCCCCTCAAAATCAATAAGAATAGGCCCACACCCCGTCACCTAATAGTAAAATTTACAAGAGAAAATCTTGAAAGCAGCCAGGGAAAAGAAGTCTGTAACATACAATGGTCAAAATATTAGATTGGCAGCTGACTTATCCACAGAGACCTGGCAGGCCAGAAAGAGCTGGCATGATATTTTCAGAGCACTAAACGAGAAAAACATGCAGCCAAGAATACTATATTCAGCTAGGCTATCATTGAAAATAGGAGAGATTAAAAGCTGCCAGGACAAACAAAAACTGAAAGAATTTGCAAACACCAAACCAGCTCTACAGGAAATATTGAAAGGGGTCCTTTAAGCAAAGAGAGAGCCTACAAGTGGTAGATCAGAAAGGAACAGAGACCATATACAGTAACAGTCACCTTACAGGCAATACAATGGCACTAAATTCATATCTCTCAATAGTTACCCTGAATGTTAATGGGCTAAATGCCCCTGTCAAAAGACACAGGGTATCAGAATGGATAAAAAACCAAAACCCATCTATATGTTGCCTCCAAGAAACTCATTTTAAGCCCGAAGACACCTCCAGATTTAAAGTGAGGGGGTGGAAAAGAATCTACCATGCTAATGGACATCAGAAGAAAGCAGGAGTGGCAATTCTTATATCAGATCAATTAGATTTTAAGACAAAGACTATAATAAGAGATGAGGAAGGACACTATATCATACTCAAAGGGTCTGTCCAACAAGAAGATTTAACAATTTTAAATATCTATGCCCCCAACGTGGGAGCAGCCAACTATATAAGCCAATTAATAACAAAATCAAAGAAACACATCAACAATAATACAATAATAGTAAGGGGCTTTAACACTCCCCTCACTGAAATCGACATATCATCCAAGCAAAAGATCAGCAAGGAAATAAAGGCCTTAAACGACACACTGGACCAGATGGACATCACAGATATATTCAGAACATTTCATCCCAAGGCAACAGAATACACATTCTTCTCTATTGCACATGGAACATTCTCCAGAATAGATCACATCCTTGGTCCTAAATCAGGACTCAACCGGTATCAAAAGATTGGGATCATTCACTGCATATGTTCAGACCACAATGTTCTGAAGCTAGAACTCAACCACAAGAGGAAGTTTGGAAAGAACCCAAATACATGTTGACTAAACAGCATCCTTCTAAAGAATGAATGGGTCAACTGGGAAATTAAAGAAGAATTGAAAAAAATCATGGAAACAAATGATAATGAAAATACAATGGTTCAAAATCTGTGGGACAAAACAAAGGCAGTCCTGAGAGGAAAATATATAGCGGTACAAGCCTTTCTCAAGAAACAAGAAAGGTCTCAGGTACACAACCTAACCCTACACCTAAAGGAGCTGGAGAAAGAACAAGAAAGAAACCCTAAGCCCAGCAGGAGAAGTGAAATCATAAAGATCAGAGCAGAAATCAATGAAATAAAAACGAAAAAAACAATAGAACAAATCAATGAAACTAGGAGCTGGTTCTTTGAAAGAATTAATAAAATTGAAAAACCCCTGGCCCGACTTATCAAAAAGAAAAGAGAAATGACCCAAATAAATAAAATCATGAATGAAAGAAGAGAGGTCACAAAAACACCAAAGAAATACAGACAATTATAAGAACATACTATGAGCAGCTCTACACCAACAAATTTGACAATCTGGAAGAAATGGATGCATTCCTAGAAACATATAAACTACCACAACTGAACCAGGAAGAAATAGAAAGCCTGAACAGACCCATAACCAGTAAGGAGATTGAAACAGTCATTAAAAATCTCCAAACAAACAAAAGCCCAGGGCCAGACGGCTTCCCAGGGGAATTCTACCAAACATATAAAGAAGAACTAATTCCTATTCTCCTGAAACATTTCCAAAAAATAGAAATGGAAGGAAAACGTCCAAACTCATTTAATGATGCCAGCATCACCTTGATCCCAAAACCAGACAAGGATCCCATCAAAAAAGAGAGCTATAGACCAATATCCTTGATGAACACAGATGCGAAAATACTCAACAAAATACTAGCCAATAGGATTCAACAGTACATTAAAAGGATTATTCACCACGACCACGTGGGATTTATTCCAGGGCTGCAAGGTTGGTTCAACATCCGCAATCAGTAATGTGATACAACACATCAATAAAAGAAAAAACAAGAACCATATGTAACTCTCAATAGATGCTGAAAAAGCATTTGACAAAGTACAGCATCCCTTCCTGATCAAAACTCTTCAAAGTGTAGGGATAGAGGGCACATACCTCAATATCATCAAACCCATCTATGAAAAACCCACCGCAAATATCGTTCTCAATGGAGAAAAACTGAAAGCTTTTCCGCTAAAGTCAGGAACACGGCAGGGATGTCCATTATCACCACTGCTATTCAACATAGTACTAGAAGTCCTAGCCTCAGCAATCAGACAACAAAAGGAAATTAAAGACATCCAAATTGGCAAAGAAGAAGTTAAACTATCACTCTTCGCAGATGATATGATACTATATGTGGAAAACCCAAAAGACTCCACTCCAAAACTGCTAGAACTTATACAGGAATTCAGTAAATTGTCAGGATATAAAATCAATGCACAGAAATCAGTTGCATTTCTCTACACCAACAGCAAGACAGAAGAAAGAGAATTAAGGAGTCAATCCCATTTACAATTGCACCCAAAACCATAAGATACCTAGGAATAAACCTAACCAAAGAGGCACAGAATCTATACTCAGAAAATTATAAAGTACTCATGAAAGAAATTGAGGAAGACACAAAGAAATGGAAAAATGTTCCATGCTCCTGGATTGGAAGAATAAATATTGTGAAAATGTCTATGCTACCTAAAGCAATCTACACATTTAATGCAATTCCTATCAAAGTACCATCCATCTTTTTCAAAGAAATGGAACAAATAATTCTAAAATTTATATGGAACCAGAAAAGACCTCGAATAGCCAAAGGGATATTGAAAAAGAAAGCCAATGTTGGTGGCATCACAATTCCGGACTTCAAGCTCTATTACAAAGCTGTCATCATCAAGACAGCATGGTACTGGCACAAAAACAGACCCATAGATCAATGGAACAGAATAGAGAGCCCAGAAATAGACCCTCAACTCTACAGTCAACTAATCTTCAACAAAGCAGGAAAGAATGTCCAATGTAAAAAAGACAGCCTCTTCAATAAATAGTGTTGGGAAAATTGGACAGCCACATGCAGAAAAATGAAATTAGACCATTTCCTTACACCACACACAAAAATAGACTCAAAATGGATGAAGGACCTCAATATGTGAAAGGAATCCATCAAAATCCTTGAGGAGAACACAGGCAGCAACATCTTCAACCTCAGCCACAGCAACATCTTCCTAGGAACAACACAAAAGGCAAGGGAAGCAAGGGCAAAAATGAACTATTGGGATTTCATCAAGATCAAAAGCTTTTGCACAGCAAAGGAAACAGGAAACAAAATCAAAAGACAACTGACAGAATGGGAGAAGATATTTGCAAACGACATATCAGATAAAGGACTAGTGTCCAGAATCTATAAAGAACTTAGCAAACTCAACACCCAAAGAACAAATAATCCAATCAAGAAATGGGCAGAGGACTTGAACAGACATTTCTGCAAAGAAGACATCCAGATGGCCAACAGACACATGAAAAAGTGCTCCATATCACTCGGCATCAGGGAAATACAAATCAAAACCACAATGAGATATCACCTCACACCAGTCAGAATGGCTAAAATCAACAAGTCAGGAAATGACAGATGCTGGCGAGGATGCGGAGAAAGGGGAACCCTCCTACACTGTTGGTGGGAATGCAAGCTGGTGCAGCCACTCTGGAAAACAGCATGGAGGTTCCTCAAAATGTTGAAAATAGAACTGCCCTATGACCCAGCAATTGCACTATTGGGTATTTACCCTAAAGATACAAACATAGTGATCCAAAGGGGCACGTGCACCCGAATGTTTATAGCAGCAATGTCCACAATAGCCAAACTATGGAAAGAACCTAGATGTCCATCAACAGATGAATGGATCAAGAAGATGTGGTATATATACACAATGGAATACTATGCAGCCATCAAAAGAAATGAAATCTTGCCATTTGCGACAACATGGATGGAACTGGAGCGTATCATGCTTAGCGAAATAAGTCAAGCAGAGAAAGACAACTACCATATGATTTCCCTGATATGAGGAAGTGGTGATGCAACATGGGGGCTTAAGTTGGTAGGAAAAGAATAAATGAAACAGGATGGGATTGGGAGGCTGAGAAACCATAAGTGACTCTTAATCTCATAAAACAAACTGAGGGTTGCTGTGGGGAAGGGGTTTGGGAGAAGGGGGTTTGGCAGAAGGGGGTGAGATTATGGACATTGGGGAGGGTATGTGCTTTGGTGAGTGCTGTGAAGTGTGTAAACCTGGTGATTCACAGACCTGTACCCCTGGGGATAAAAATATATGTTTATAAAAAATAAAAAATTAAAAAAAAAATCTCCAAATAAACAGAAGCCCTGGGCCAGATGGCTTCCCAGGGGAATTCTACCAAAATTTTAAAGTAGAACTAATTCTTATTCTCCTGAAACTGTTCCAAATAATAGAAATGGAAGGAAAACGTCCAAACTCATTTTATGAGGCCAGCACCACCTTGATCCCAAAACCAGACAAGGAACCCATCAAAAAAGAGAATTACAGACCAATATCCTTGATGAACACAGATGCGAAAATTCTCATCAAAATACTAGCCAATAGGATCCAACAGTACATTAAAAGGATTATTCACCACGACCACGTGGGATTTATTCCAGCGCTGCAAGGTTGTTTCAACAACTGCAAATCAATCAATGTGATACAATACATTAATAAAAGAAAGAACAAGCGCCATTTGATACTCTCAATAGATGCTGAAAAAGCATTTGACAAAGTACAGCATCCCTTCCTGATCAAAACTCTTCAAAGTGTAGGGATAGAGGGCACATACCTCAATATCATCAAACCCATCTATGAAAAACCCACCGCAAATATCGTTCTCAATGGAGAAAAACTAAAAGCTTTTCCGCTAAAGTCAGGAACACGGCAGGGATGTCCATTATCACCACTGCTATTCAACATAGTACTAGAAGTCCTAGCCTCAGCAATCAGACAACAAAAGGAAATTAAAGACATCCAAATTGGCAAAGAAGAAGTTAAACTATCACTCTTCGCAGATGATATGATACTATATGTGGAAAACCCAAAAGACTCCACTCCAAAACTGCTAGAACTTATACAGGAATTCAGTAAATTGTCAGGATATAAAATCAATGCACAGAAATCAGTTGCATTTCTCTACACCAACAGCAAGACAGAAGAAAGAGAATTAAGGAGTCAATCCCATTTACAATTGCATTCAAAACTATAAGATACCTAGGAATAAACCTAACCAAAGAGGCTAGAATCTATACTCAGAAAATTATAAAGTACTCATGAAAGAAATTGAGGAAGACACAAAGAAATGGAAAAATGTTCCATGCTCCTGGATTGGAAGAACAAATATTGTGAAAATGTCTATGCTACCTAAAGCAATCTGCACACTTAATGCAATTCCTATCAAAATATCATCCATCTTTTTCAAAGAAATGGAACAAATAATTCTAAAATTTATATGGAACCAGAAAAGACCTCGAATAGCCAAAGGGATATTGAAAAAGAAAGCCAACGTTGGTGGCATCACAATTCCGGACTTCAAGCTCTATTACAAAGCTGTCATCATCAAGACAGCATGGTACTGGCACAAAAACAGACCCATAGATCAATGGAACAGAATAGAGAGCCCAGAAATAGACCCTCAACTCTACAGTCAACTAATCTTCGACAAAGCAGGAAAGAATGACCAATGTAAAAAAGACAGCCTCTTCAATAAATGGTGTTGGGAAAATTGGACAGCCACATGCAGAAAAATGAAATTGGACAATTTCCTTACACTACACACAAAAATAGACTTAGAATGGATTTAGGACCTCAATGTGAGAAAGGAATCCATCAAAATCCTTGAGGGGAACACAGGCAGCAACCTCTTCGACCTCAGCTGCAGCAACTTCTTCCTAGGTTCATTGCCAAAGGCAAGGGAAGCAAGGGCAAAAATGAACTATTGGGCCTTCATCAAGATCAAAAGCTTTTGCACTGCAAAGGAAACAGTTAACAAAACCAAAGACAACTGACAGATGGGAGAAGATATTTGCAAACAACGTATCAGATAAAGGGCTAGTGTCCAAAATCTATAAAGAACTTAGCAAACTCAACACCCAAAGAACAAATAATCCAATCAAGAAATGGGCAGAAGACATGAACAGTCATTTCTGCAAAGAAGACATTCAGATGGCCAACAGACACATGAATAAGTGCTCCACATCACTCGGCATCAGGGAAATACAAAACAAAACCACAAGGAGATATAACCTCACACCAGTCAGAATGGCTAAAATTAACAAGTCAGGAAATGACAGATGCTGGCGAGGATGCAGAGAAAGGGAAACCCTGATATGTTGGTGGGAATGCAAGCTGGTGCAACCACTCTGCAAAACAGCATGAAGGTACCTCAAAAAGTTGAAAATAGAGCTACCCTATGACCCAACAATTACACTACTGGGTATTTACCCTAAAGATACAAACGTTGTGATCCGAAGGGGCATGTGCACCGGAATGTTTATAGCAACAATTTCCACAATAGCCAAACTATGGAAAGAACCTATAAAATGGATAAGGAAGAGTGGTATATATATATTATGCAGCCATCAAAAAATGAAATCTTGCCATTTGCAACGACATAGATGGAACTAGAGGGTATTATGCTTAGCAAAATAAGTCAATCAGAGAAAGACAGATATCCTATGATCTCCCTGATATGAGGAAGTGGAGATGCAACGGGGGGTATTTAGGGGGTTAGGAAAAGAATAAATGAAACAAGATGGGATCAGGAGGGAGAGAAACCAAAAGAGACTCTTAATGTCACAAAAAAAACTGTGGGGGGATGGGGAGAGGGGTGTAGAGAGAAGATGGTCGGGTTACGGACACTAGGGAGAGTATGTGTTATGGTGAGTGCTGTGGAGTGTATAAACCTGGCGATTCACAGACCTGTACCCCTGGGGCTAATAATACACTATGTGTTTATAAAAAAAAATTTTTTTAAAGAAAATTAAAAAAAATTTTAAATCAAAATAAGCCACTTGCACATAAACCCTATTCTTGGACTCTGCTTTTGGTGGAATCTGGGATAACACGTGCCCTGACCTCACTGAAACAATTAGGAAGTCAGAGGACAAGGGTGCCCACTGGTACAGTCCATAAAAGGCAGTTTCTTCAGTCATAGAGCAGGGCAGAGAAGAGTAAAGAGTGGATCTGGAGGGGCAAATGGAAAAGATAAAGAATGTGCCCCAAAAGTTTATTAGCTTCTCTCTCAGGACCAAATAAATAAATTTTTGTCAACATGATATGCTCTTGTCCCATAAAGATTCTCAATTCAGTAACATATGAAGACCACCATAGAGAAGTCATATGCAGTTCATGTAGAAACAGCTTTTCAATGGGTTTGTTTGAAATTGTAGTAGGTAGCTTACAGGGTAGAATGAAGTCAGAGCAGGGTCACCACCCGGCAGTAACACCGTGGAGCACTAGAAAGCATCAGAAAGGAGATTCACAGGATGGTCTTCAACGACTCTTCCGATTTTAAGTCAGGACATAAGTTTCTACTAATAAAATGGAAACAGCCTCCCTCCATGACTCCAGTGGGTGATATGAGCAGTGCTTATTGAGACACATTCGAGTTTTTTGGAAGGGATGTGTTTCCAAACAGGCACCACTAATAAAGAGTTCTCCTCAACCAGGAGGAAGGTCCACCATGTAGTGATAGAAAAAGAGAAGTTTCAAAACAGAGCTGTGGTTCTGTGTCAGGGGGTGGGGTGGAGGGAGAGCTTTGTAGTCTGTATTCTCTGAAAATGTGTGCCAAAGTGAACAGAGATGCAACATGGAGAAATCCAAAATGGAATGTGACCCTTGGTTTCAACTCTCCAGTGGCAGGACCTAAACAGAGCCTTTGTTCAGTATTTGGCACATTGTTCCCAAGGCAGTATGGTCCATTTGGGGAGACATATGACACCCTCAGGGAAACTGGACTTGGAAGAAGCAGAAGGACCAGCCCATGCAGGAGAAACAGTGATGGTGTGTTCTTTCATCCAGCAAGGCTGTTCCCCCACATACCAGGATGCTTCTACCAAACAAAGATCCTTTGGAAAAGAAAGAGCAGCTCCTTGCTGATCTTGGTTATGAGCAGACTATTTTCATGTGCAAGGTAGTTGTGAGAAGTTGGCGCCTATTAAATGTCAGATGACTGTTGATTTGATTTTGTGTACTGGCATAATTTTATAACAAGTCAGATAAGTACCAAGAACAGTACATTTACTTGGAGCCAGAAAGCCTGGGAAAGAACCTCAGCTCTAATAATGATAACATCAGCTCTGCTCATCATCTAATATAATCCTCACAGCACCTCTCTGAGGTAGGTGCTAGTATTAACCCCATTCCACAGATGTGTAAACTGAGGCACAGAGAGGTGGAGTAATGTTCCTGAGTTTACAAGGCTGGTAAGTGTCAGATTTGAGATTCTGACTCAAGCCTTTCAGACCTTGAATCAGTGTTTTTTTTGTTTTTGTTTTTGTTTTTTTTTTTTTTTACAAACTGAGGGGCTTCAGTGAATCCACTTACTCCTGAGGGACAGTTTCCTAATATTTTAAATATACCTAATAATGCTTCTAGAATTTAAGGGAGGAGCTAATGAATTTATTCAACAAGCACTTCTGGAGAACTGATTGTGTTCATTCAGTATGCTGCATATCAACAAGAACCTTTCCAGAACAACGTGTGGGACATAGATGTGTTTATTTAATTAGGAGAGTGAATGTGTCATTCTTTGCCTGTTACAGAACACAACACCTCTCTCCCCTCAAAATAATCCTTCCACTCCACAAATACCAAATCTCCATTTTAAGGAATCCCTTTATATTAAGGAATTCCATTTAAGGAATGGGTATAGTCTTGGTGGGAGCCAGGACCTACTTCCTACTATGGAAATTGATTGGGAGAGATCCTCTCTCTATCTCTGCATGGTATCCCCCACAACCACCACATGGCAGGAGTGTAACGAGCTGATCTAAACACATTGCCCTTGGACAGTGAGTGGTCCTTATAATCACCGTGGACCCAGCACAAAGACCAGTTCTGCCCATTTCTCCAGAGTTCCTTCGGCCTCCATCCATTCCCTGCCTCAGTCAATTCTGAAGGATTCCTGGGATCCCCTTTCAGTGATGGGGAACACCTCTCACTTGGACTACTGTAACAGCCTCTGAACTTTCCTCCTAGCTTCTATCCTTGCTTGTCCTACGGTCCAGGGTCAACTTTCCAGCCAGAATTTTAAATACAAATCAGATCAAGTCACTTTCCAGCTAACTACCATTTACTGGCCCCCACCCTGCTTGGAGGAATTCCAAACCACTTCCCATGCCCTCAAGGCCACACACAATCTCAGTCCTGCCCACCTCGTGATGTGCCTTCCTATCATACCCGTCCTGCACTCAGCTCAAGCTACCTTGGTCTGTGTGTCCTTTACAGGACCTGCATGTAATGTCCCATACGCCCTGCAGTCTTTGTCAAGAGACTTGCTCCTTGACTTCATTCAGGAGTGTGCTCAAATGGTATCGCTTCAAAGGGGTTTTTCCCATCAACACTGTTGAAAGTAGCACTCTCACCTGACAACTTATTCTCCTTTATTTTTCTCCATAGTATGCCTAAAGTTATAGTCTTTATTTGTTTTCCAGTTATAATCTGTTTCACCCTCCAGAACATAAGCTCCATAAGTGTGTGGATCTCGTCTTGCTGTTTCTCTAGGGCTTACAACTGTGCCTGGCATATACTGAGTTCATACACCCACATATGTAGGTAGGAATAGAGATATAACAATACACTGGTGTGTGTGTGTGTGTGTGTGTGTGTGTGTGTGTACTCAATGATTGAGTGAAGTGATTATTATAATACTACTGTAGTCAAAGATTTAATATCAGTGATGATTAACTTTTTGTATCAATCTGACTGGGCCATGACACCCTCACATACTAGTGCAAACATTATTCTGGATGTGTCTGTGAGGGTGTTTCTGGACGAGATTAACATTTCAATCAATAGATTGAGTAAAGTCTATTGCCCTCCCTTATGTGGCTGGGCCTTAGCCCATCCTTTGGATGCCTAAATAGAACAGAAGGTGGGGTAAGGGAGAAAATTTACTCTCGCTGCCTGATTGTTTTTTGAGCTGGGACGTTGGTCTTCTGCACTCTGACGGGAATCACACTATATGCTCTCCTGGTTCTCAGGATTTCTGAGCAGATTGGAGCTACACTGCCTGTTTTCATGAGCCTCTAGTTTACACATGGCAGATCATAGGACATCTCGTCCATCATAGTCACATGAGGCAATCCCTTAATAACTCTCTCTCTCTCTCTCTCTCTCTCTCTCACACACACACACACACACACATGCAAACACTAGCTATTGATTCTCTTTTCCTGGTGAACCATTACTAAATACCACACCTTTGACATTTTTGAAGACCATTACTTTGATTTTTTAAATTACTTATAAAAGTACCATTTTACAGAAATTTAGAAAGTTAAAAAAAGTTGATAATAATCAGTGTTCAAATACAGCTGTTATTCATATTTTGTTTCATTTCTTTTGAGTATATTCCTACACATGCAATTATTGTTTTTCAAGATGTAATTACACTATATGTAACTTTATATCATTTTTATATTAAATTATAGACATTTCTCATTGTTTGTTTAGTTTTCAGAACCATCATTTTTAATACCTGCACAAGAGGGGAGTATATGTGCCATAATTGACTTAAATTCTCCCTGCTTGTTATAAATCTAATTTGTTTCCATTTTTCATTATTTCAGTAATAAACATCTGCCTGCATAAAGCATTTTCCATATTTAGAATTATTATTTTTTTTAATTTTTTATTTTTTATAAACATATATTTTTATCCCCAGGGGTACAGGTCTGTGAATCACCAGGTTACACACTTCACAGCACTCACCAAAGCACATACCCTCCCCAATGTCCATAATCCCACCCCCTTCTGCCAAACTCCCTTCTCCCAAACCCCTTCCCCACAGCAACCCTCAGTTTGTTTTGTGAGATTAAGAGTCACTTATGGTTTCTCTCCCTCCCAATCCCATCCTGTTTCATTTATTCTTTTCCTACCCACTTAAGCCCCCATGTTGCATCACTACTTCCTCATATCAGGGAGATCATATGATAGTTGTCTTTCTCTGCTTGACTTATTTCGCTAAGCATGATACGCTCTAGTTCCATCCATGTTGTTGCAAATGGCAAGATTTCATTTCTTTTGATGGCTGCATAGTATTCCATTGTGTATATATACCACATCTTCTTGATCCATTCATCTGTTGATGGACATCTAGGTTCTTTCCATAGTTTGGCTATTGTGGACATTGCTGCTATAAACATTCGGGTGCACGTGCCCCTTTGGATCACTACGTTTGTATCTTTAGGGTATTTTCTTACGATAGATTGTCAAAAGTGGGACAACTGTATCAAAGTATACAGATTTATTTAAGGATCTTGCTATAAACTTCCAAATAATTTTCTCAAAAAGTCCTTCCAATTTATATTTTCCCCACCAGAATATGAAAGTAGCCATTATACACACACTGACCAGTCTAGGATATTTTTCAGTTTTATAATTAAATGAAATAGTACAGATTATTTGAATTTGAATTTCTTCTGTTGCTAGTGGGTAATGGGGTCTCTCCCGATCCCTCCATTGTTATTAAATTTCATCTGTACTTGCATGGGATATAATCAATTACCTATTATGGCTTTCTATGTTTTCATATGTTTAGGGCTGGTCATGTCAATACTTTTTCCTCCTTCTTTGTATTGTCTTTTCTGTTTACATTTCTAGATGAATTTGGGGATAATTTTGTCAAATTTCTAAAAAAAAAAAAATCCTTTTGGCATTGTGGCAGGACTTGTTTTAGTAACTGAAATATTCCCATTGACATTCAGGAAATTCTGTCCCAGGAGGAAGTTTCACCGCTGCATACATGAGGAGGATCTTGCCTCTGGAAGTCTCAAGCATCGTGGTCTCCCTTTCTGGCTTCCCCACTACAGCCAGAGGCTTTCTGCTCCAAGTGACACAACATCCAACAATGAAGTGGCCTGAATCACTGGCAGGGACTTTATCCCCTCACCAGAGGAAAATCTCAAGTGGGGCTTTTCTGGGTTAGCTTTTTTTTTTTTTTTTTTTTTTTGTAATTTTATTTTTTTTTCAGTGTTCCAAGATTCATAGTTTATGCACCACACCAGTGCTCCATGCAATTTGTGCCCTCCTTAATACCTACCACCAGGCTCACCCAAACCCCTACCCTCTCCCCTCCAAAACCCTCAGTTTGTTTCTCTGGGTTAGCTCATTAGCTCCACAATGTCCCCAAAGTTTTGTGTTTTCCCATGTGGTCCTTCCTCAGTGAGTCAGCCCTATAGTTGCTACAGCTCCAGATCATGAAACCATGGCATCCTAGCACAGCCCAGAGTCATGCTTTTATTAAGGAGGAAGGTCCTTCCCAGGAGTGATCCTGCCAACTTTCCCATACATTTCACTGGACAAGTTGACCTCACATGACCATGCACTCTTCAGTCAGTGGCTTATGGAAGGAATTGTCCTAATTGGTTTTGGCCACTCATCAGTCATGTGAGGGGGCTAGGTCAGGGCCAACTTCAATGAGAACTTAAGAGGGGGAAAGTAAAAATAAAATAAGGGAGAGCGAGAGGTAGGAGTGAGGACATTGGCTATAGAGTAACAATGGCTACCACCATAAGATTTGTTCAAACTCTACCGTGGAAAACATAGATTATAGAGTCTAGCCTTGCTCAGGGGTGGATCCATGTTTTGTTGGTTATGAAGCTTCTATTTTGGAGGCACAAATATCTTATACAAAATTACGTATGGAAGAATATTTATTTTAAATGAGAAAAATAGGCAAATCATATATTTTTAAAATTTGATAAATTACCACAAATACAGCAAACATCACAAAATAGTATATTTTAGTTATCTTCCCTACCCACCTAGAATAAATTTTAAATTGGTATAACCCATAATTCTGAAGAATATACAAAATTAGGTCAAACACAAAAGTAATCCAAAGCATTTTATTGAGCTCCATAATTGTATGCAATCAAATTAATGTTATATTACATACACTGACATATTGGTGTGCATGTATAGAAATTTGGTTAGCGAGATATTTGTGTCTTTAGAGGACTTCTCTTCATCAGTGGCAATTCTGAGTGCCCTTTCACCCAGAGTGTCCAGCTTTTTTGTACATCAGATCTGTCCGTGCTGGAATGCCAAACATGTGACTTCTTGGGTCAGTGTATCCCCTGTTTGATACTTGTAGTAGCTTTCTACTCTTGTGCAACAAGCTATGAGAAACTTACAGCTTAAAACCAACACAAAGCATTATCTGATGATTTCTCCAGGTCCAAAGTCCAGGCACAGTGTGGTTGCGCTCTCTGCTCAGGGTCTCACCAGGTAGGAAATGAGGTGTTAGCCAGAATAGCAATTTTCATTTGGAGTTCAGGGTCCTCTTCCAAGTTCACTGGTTTCACTGGTGACTGACAGAATTCATTTTCTTGCACCTAGAGGACTGAGCTCCGAGTATCAAGATGCTGCTCACAGCTCCTTGCCACGTGGTCCTAGTAGGAATTTCACAATATGATTTTTGTTTTCTCCCAAGCTAGCTGGGGTGCATCTCTATGACTCTTTTCTGCAATCAGTCAGAGGAAAAATCTATGCTTTCAAAAGACTCATGTTATTAGGTTAGCCCTTCCACTTCTCCCTGAATAATCTCCATGTTTAAAGTCAACTGATTTGGTAGCTTTATTGCATCTGGAAATCCCATGATGGCAGTACCTAGATTAGAGTTTGGCTGAATAATTGGAGGAAGGTGTATATAGACGAGGGCCAGGTTATAACTTTTTTAATATATATTTTGGGGCTCATCTTACAATTCTGCCTACAGAGACATTACTTATTACATACTTGTGCCTTAGAGATCAATAATTCTGACATATACTCATGACGTAGTGCCATCCCCTTCAGAACTATAGTAGTACCTTATCAAATATGTGTTCCTAACAGCTTCTGTTTTGCCTAGGCATTAATGAGTACTGAATTCTCTGTTAGAGATTTCATATGGCAAGACTAAAAGAATTTTCCAAAGATTAATTTCCGGGCTTTGCACATTTCAACTTTTGTTTCTTCTTCACTACATTTGTCTTCTGGGGAAAAAAAAAAGAAAAGTGAAGAAAAGTTCTCTGGTCAGATGAGTTCAAGTTGCTTCTCAGATCTCTTTCTAGCATATTAGAGGCCCTCAGTTCCTCATCCACAGTTCTGCAATCTAGGAAGCTCTGAACCAATGCTTTACTTAACTCAGATGGTAGCAACACCTAAGTTGAATTCAAGTGAGGCTACTTATAGTCCTTGTTATCTCAGCATCAATTTTCATATGTATCTCTTGGGGAAATATTAGGGATTGGGTATTGTGCAGTGTGCCCAGACTCTGCTAGGAGTTTTAGGGCATAGTTTTCTAAAAATTCCAAATTCTGGAAAAGAAAAAAAGGCTAAATCCTCTGACCATAAGGATTTTAGTTAAGATACTGCAGACTATTATTAAAGGCTATGAGACATCATACTTTAAGACTTTTTAACTCACAAATAAGCACAATTATTTGCTCAGGGAAAGATGCCTTCCATCTATTCTGACACCAACTCATGTCCTGCAGTTGCACTCTGTCCCTACCCACCCAGAAGCAGTGCGTAACCTCCCAGTGAAAGGGCAGGGCTCCAAAAAGACTATCCTCATTTCAGACCCCAGCCACAGGTAAAGTCCTTGAGCCAAACACACTTCTGACTGAATGGCTACAATTTGGGGATTTTCATGGTCCTTTCTGACTTGGCAATTTGCTAGAAGGATCTATAGAACTCAGGTGTGATACTTATAGTTTTGTTATCAAAGATACAATTCAGGAGCAACCAAAGGAAGGGACATATAGAGCAAGCACTGAGAGAGTCCTCAATGCAGGGCTTCTGTGCCTCTTCCCCATGAAATCAGGACATGTCACTCTCCCAGCACATTGATGTATTGCCCAACCAGGAAGCTCCAACAAGCTTCAGTGCCCAGCTTTTTTACTGAAGCCCCATTATGTAGATTTGATTGAATAAATTGTTGGCCACATTATTAAACTCAATCTCCAGTACCCTTCCCTTCTCCAGAGGTCAGGCTGGCTCAAAGTCTTAGCCCTCTAATCATGTGGTTGGTCTTTGCGGTGACCAGTCCCTGTTCTGAAACTATTTAGGGGCCGACCATGAGTCATCTAATTAGCATAAATTTAGATGTGGTCCAAGGGATGCCTGAATAACAGACATTTCTATCACTTGGGAAATTACAAGGCTTTCAGAAACTGTGCCAGGAACACTGCATAATGATCAGACCAATTGGGATACAACATCATCGCATGTCTGTTAATATTCCTAGAACGTTCTTCCTTTGCCACTAGTAAGGCCACTGCCTAAGATCAATGACCCAGCTTCTGACTCCTATTCTTCTGTTGATGTGACACCCATAGAAAGAAACTCTTAGGATATCTCCATTGGATTAGCATATGGCTCCAAATCCTTTCCTGCCCCTATGTGGGGACCAGAGAGGATTCTACTCAAATCATACTTATATTTTAGTGAAGACATATAAATATTCATGCTTCTTTTGGTCAAAATTATGACTTCATATTTTATAGTTATCATTCTGCTTTTGATTTGTATTAGCAATTATTAGCTTAGAGAAATGCACTGATTTAGATATATTTATCTTCTCTCTGGTCTCTTTACCCATAAACTCTTATCAGTTCTAAAAAGCATTTAAAATTGATTTATTTGTGGATTTTTGTAAGTATTAAATCACAGCATCCTCACATAACAATATCCTTTCTTATAACACTTATATATGGTCAAGGACTTATTAAACTGTCCAGGACATGTAGAATACAATGAAATAATAATTGGTATGGTAGGAGCTTGGAGCTTGGTTTTATTCTTGATTTCAATGCAGCATTTTCTGGAGTTTTATCATTAAGCACAATATTGGCTATTTTGAAATATACTTTGTCATGTTAATAATGTAGACTTCAAGTTCTTACATATTTAGCATTTTTATTATTAGTAGATGTTAAATTTATTTATGGCCATTTAACATCATTAATTTTTGCTATTATTTATATCAAGAAGATTAGTAACAGAATGTGTTTTGTGTTTTTTGTATAAAAATATGACTTAGAATGTGGGATCATCTAAACAGCTAATTCTATCATACAGATAAACTCTCAGTTAAAGAACACCTCCAGATATTTTTATAGATACCTTTATTGCATAGGCTAAACCTAATTATTGAACTCAATATTCTGATGCTTGCAGTGGGCAGAACCAGATAAACTGCATGGACAACTCCTGCACTTTGTAAACAATCAGTGAATATAATGCAATGTAACATCACCTAAACTGTTCTGCTATATCAAGGGTCAGGAAACCGTGGCCCATTAGCCATATCCTACCCATTCACCACCTGGTTTTATAAATACCCTTTCTATTGAACACAATCACTTATGCCGTATTCATTGACATATATCCAATGGCTATTTTCATATTATATAAAAAGTTCAGTAATTGGAACAGAGATTGTATGGCACACATAGCCTAAGATATTTATTATTTAGCCCTTACAGAAAAGTTTGCTTATCCCTGTTCTCGGCACAAACCAGTATTCTGAGAAAAATATGAGAAGGAGTTCTACCATCCCATAAACCCAAGAGGTGCCATATGTCTTCATGAAAATTTAAATTTTACTCTAACAAGAAGATTTGGCATTCTGCATAAGTATAAACATACATATACATGTACAAGATCACACATGTATATCAACTTGGTTTTACATCATTACTTGACAAGCTTTTTTTTGAGCTACAAATCCATTTTTCCTTGAAGAACTATGCTTTTCTATCCATACGTCAGTATCTGTGCATGCTTGATGAAAGACGTTATTTATTTCCTTATTATCTGCCTTACACTCATGCATTTCTTCATCTCATCTCTACTCCCCTTGATCTTCTAATCTGTTTGATGGCTTTTTTTTTTTTTAAGTACTTTTAGGAGTGCATAGATGGCTCAGATGGCTGAGTGTCCGACTCTTGATTTCGGCTCAGGTGATGATCTCAGGGTTGGAAGGATCCCTGAGTCAGTTTCCACCCTCAGCAAGGAATCTGCTTGAGATCTCTCTTTCCCTCTGCCCCTCCCCCTGCTCACACTTGTGTGCACTGTCTTTATCTCCCTCTCAAAAAAAAATCTTTAAAAAATACTTTTAACACATCGCCTCTCGTTCCTTCCCAATCCATCTGCCTCAGCAATTAGTTGTAGTGACCATGGTTATTAGAGTCAGTTTCTCTTCCTAACAATGATTATTAACCCACTTGGAATATCCCAAAGCAGCTATGTGGGAGGCTACTGGTACAAAGACATTGCTTGGGAGTCAGGCAAAGGAGGAGTGGCCCCACCCACACTTTGACCTTCGACAAGTTCCTTGACTCCTATTAGCTTTCTCCTTTTAAGAACTAGGACTAAGAATACCTGCTTTACTGATCAGGAGGGTGATGCCGGTTAATGCTTGTGATGTCACTGGCCTGGTTCAGGCAACATAGCAAATGCTTACTAAGGGTCAGTTTTCTTTTACAGATTTGCTGACACCATTGAGATGTGGTTTTAGATGGAGGTTATCCGTGGGAGGCATTTTACGGCAGGGGTTGAGAATATAGATGTTAGAATGAGAGATACGTGATTTCAATTCCCAGGTCCCCGTTTCCTGCCTCTATGACAAGTGAGTTTCTCATCTTCTCCTCCCTCCCAGAAAATGATGATAATCATGTGACTGTACAGGGTTCTGATGAGGACTGAGATTGGTATGAAAAATGCTTATTGCCCCGTTAGTGAGAATTACTCTGTGTATTAACATTATAGTCACAGAGGCATCATGTTATAGAAAAGGGAACAGTGAATTGGGGAGTTAAGGGACGCAGCTTCCTCGGGTCACCACTAACTTCCTGGGTGTCCATACCTAGTTATCTAACTTCTCAGAGCTATTTCATCATCTTCACATTGTGGGTTTGAGACAGACACTATTGCTAAACATTTTAGAGCATCTTATGGGTACAGCATATTTTCACACTCTTGGTTTCACTTTGTAATCCTGACAGTATATCTAAGTTTCCAAAAAATAAGGCTTTCTGATGACAACACTCCTAGAGAAGAACAGCTTCATTCTTTGATCTCTGGTCTCTTCCATGTAGCCAAATCACTTCCAGTGTCCACAAAGGGGGACCTTGTTAGGTGCTATTTTTATTAACAAACAAATGTTCCAACTTAATTGGCTTCTGGGCTAATGAATTTAATTTGACAAGGTAATTAACCAGTGTTCATGAAGTTTCTGAGTTACTCCTTGCACTTTCATCTTTGGGTGGCCTGCATGCACTGTTCTATGTGCTGCTGTCCCCAAGGTTTTCCAAGCCACTGAGGATCAATGGGCAGACTCTATCACTTGCCTCGAGCCCCCCGCCCCCACCTTGAGTTAATACTTGAGTTTATTCCTACTCTAGACTAAAGATTTCCTTTTTTTATGCCTAGCCTTCAGGACAGCCACTGGCGCCTCCCATGGTCTGAGCTTTTTTAGGGTTCTTTAAGTGACTTTGGTATGAATGGAAGCACTTTTCAGGCATGGGAATCTGGCCAACAAAAAGTACCAGGAAAGAGCAGGTCTGTCAATGGCAGAGGCAAGCAGTGGTAGCAGCTCCCGGTGAAATTGGTCTCTGGAGTGACTCTGGCCTACCTTGTCACCACACCTGTGTGCTGTCCTCAGAAAGCATTAAAGTAAATTTGAGACATCCATTGGTTCACCTGGCCCAAGTGGAATGTCCCCTCCCGGAGTAGTAATGTGATACTAATTTGTGACAAGAAAAGAATTCCATCCAATTAGACTCAACTGCAAGATTGGATCATTTTTAAAATAACCGAGAATCACAATTGTGATGTTATATTCCCACTAAGTCAATATTCTGAAAAATATGTGAATATAGCTTCAGGTCAGATTTTTACTATGTGAATTTTTCATCATTTTTTTTTCTCTTCCAGGTCCCTTTGGGTCAGAAGAAGAATGGGGGGAGTTGTTGTGGAATGTGAAATTTACTCTGTTCTTTGTTTTCTCTTTTTTTTCCTGTTATTGTTATTATTTGTACCGGACTTTGGGAAAGCAGTTCTAAGAATTTTTTTTTATTATATAGAAGTAATCATATAAATATTAACAATAATAATAATGATAATTAATAGTTCTTGGGCCTTGTATTTTCCAGGGATTGTACTAAGCACATTATCTGCCTCATTTGTTCCATCTTGGTAACCATGCATTGGATTAATGATTAGTGTCCCCCCACCCTATCTTATAGAAGAAGAAATGAAGTTTGGGGAGGATAAATACATTGCCAAGGCTGCACAGTAAGGTAAAGGAAGTAAGAGCTTCTGGTCTACCTAACTCCTAATCACTTTGGTACATTGTGATGCCTTCAATGGTATACTGAGTATTGAAATAAAAACATAAAAATGAAGAAATTAAAAAAGTGTAAGGTTATATATACTAAGCTGTTAATAGTGTTTGGCTCTAAGTGGTAAGATGGCTTTCACTTCTTTCTTATTTTCCAAATTTCCTTTTTAAAAAGATGTTTTTAAAGATTTATTTATTTGCTTGAGAAAGAGAGTGGGACAAGGGGCAGAGGGAGAGGTAGAGAGGGAATCTCGAGTAGACCCCATGCTGAATGGAGAGCCTTATGTGGGACCATTTCCCAAACCCTGAGATCATGACCTGAACCAAAATCAAGAGTCAGACGCTCAACTGACTGACCCACCCAGGTGCCCTAATGCAATTACTTTTCTTATTCATTATCTGCCTTCTTCTAAAAGATAGATACTTCATGAGAGAAGGGACCTTGCCTTTCTTATTCCATTCCTGACACAGACCCTGGGTTCCAGGGGTATTTGGTAATCACTAATAGCAGAACTGTATTGTGCTGGGGACAAAAACTGCCTGTGAAGCAAGCTCTAACAATTTCAAACCATTACAAATTAACTCTTGAAACAAAGCCATGACTCTGTGGAAATAAGGGACCCACTGGACACCTGGGAGGCCTCCAACTTAACTTCTTGTGTAGAATTACATCATATATTAAAGCATAACAAGTGAAAGTGAGCCTATCTGAAGTTTGCATTATAATAAGTCACCATGGCAACTGCAGAATGGTTTACAACCATAAGGGACAAAAAAATTTTTTTTCAGAACAGAATATTTGACCACTGACATTGAACAGCATTATGAGGGCATAGTGGTAATAAAAAACAGATTTTTAGTTGGTTTTACTACTGTTTTTAGGCTGTCTTCAGATAATAGACCTTCTCTTTGCCTGAACCAGGATGAGCCCCTCCCACTGCTGAAATGGATTGAGACTTACTGACCATGCACAACTTTTGCAACCTTTGGCAGCAGCTGTTTCTGTCCTGCTGTGTTTGTCCTGCTGAGATCACTGTGACTTGGGCTTTCTCTTCCAGAATGTGGGTATACCTAATGGCTTTCTCATTGGGCCATTGTGAGAATTAAATAAGAAGGGAGAACAATATTTTAAATGCTTGGTAACAGCATACACTATTCTTAAGGGTAGAGATGATCTTGTTAGTTTTTTTTTTTTTATGTTCAGCAATAAAACAATAAGAACTTCACTGACATTTGCAAAAAAGATTGTGACGAACCTCATCTTTTTAGATTCTCTTATTCCATAGATGGTCCTTAAGACCTCAGAAAGTGTGTGCTCTAAGGTGTGATAAAAGATCAGACATTGTCTCCACCCAACCTTTCCCTAAATTGCCCTTCAGATAGGCCCCATGGTTCTGGGATTGGGTTTCAGGTAGGCAATGAGAAGAAAGGATTTTCATCTCAAGTTTTGGTTTGGAGAGGGTACCTACCACCTTTCCATTGGATCTGGTTTTGCCTTGCTTCAGCTTTCTGCTGGAAAGTTAAAGTGGACAGAAGAAAGAGCTGAGGGCAACTGCACAGGAGTTCCAAACCAGTGCTCCTTCTTATGGACTGTATAACTTTGGGCATTTGAGTCAACATCTCTGAACTTAACTATCTTTGCCGATGAATAGAGGTAATACACCCCTTTTCATGGAATTAACATGAGAATTAAATAAAATAGCATTCCATACTCAATGTGATGTCTAGAACACAGTCAGTGCCCAATAAATATTAATTTGTTGATGTCTTCTTTTAAGCCTTTTTGTGGGAAGAGAGTGGGAGAAAGAGGTAAGGAAGAGAGGAGAGACAGGTTCAAAAGACTAATCATTTGATGCCTGCAGAACACAGCAAGTTTCTTGGAAAAGCCATAAAGAGTAAGAAGCATCACTCAGCCCAGGCTGTGTCCATGACCACAGACTCAACCCTGCTGTTTGCAGATGGGGAATTCTGGAATGGCAAATATTAGACCAAGGCAAATGGGGCTTTTGTGAATTTCTTTTGGGCTGCCTTCTGAGCAGTGTCACTTTGTATGCCAGCTCTCCACCTCCGTCTGTTCCCTGGCCTCCGGAATGTGGCCCCCATGGCGGAGCCTGAATCGTTACCAGGGCAATGACGATGTCCTTGGCTCAGAGTGTGCTGATGTGGGCTTGAATGGCTGGTCAGGGCTTAATGACCAGGAACTCCTGATGTTCAAGGGCAACAGTGGCATTAAGATGGTATGAAAACTGGCAGCCCCACGAAGACTTGTTCGGTCCTTCCCCCCATTCAGGATTTCAATTTATTTTTATCTCCAAGGCATCCAGTTCAGGAGCCACAGGGCTTTTGATCATGATATTTAGTGGCAATACCTCTAACCCTGAAAGATCCTGTTATGGACTGAATGTTTGTGCTCCCCCCCCCAAAATCCATAGGTTGTAGTCCTAACCTCCATGTGAGGGTATTAACAGGTGGAGCTTTTGGGAGGTAATTAGATTTAGGTGAAGTAATGAGGATGGAGCCCCCATTACGGAATTTGTTATATTATAAGATATCAAAGAGCTTTCTCTCCCTCTCAGGGTCATGTGAGGATATGCAAGGAAGCCAACCCCCACCCTGTTTTTGTTTGTTTGTTTGTTTTTTGTTTTGTTTTGTTTTCAAAGAAAGCTCTTTTTAAGAACTGATTAGGCCAGCACCTTTATCTTGGACTTTCCAGCCTCTAGAAGTATGAGAAAATACATTTATGTTATTTAAGCCACACTTGTGGCATTTTTTTAAGAGCACCCAGAGCTAAGACACCTCCTTAGAAATGTATGTGTACTGGAGTCACAATGCCTGGGTTCGAATCACAGCTCTTTGGCCTTACTTCACTTCACCAAGCCTCATTTCCACTGAAGAGTTAGAAGGGACAGAAAACACAGAAAGGAGAGTTTTCCACTTATCTATTTACTGTATAATAAACTGGCCCTAAACATGGCTTAAGACAACAATTATTATTCAGAGAGCAGCCTTTTTCTTCAACCTCTGCTGACGATCTCTGTTCCCCATCCCTTCACCAGACATGGTGTCCCTTCACTTGGTTGGCATTTGGGACTTCTCCCTACTCTTGCCCTCTTGTCTAATTTCCAGTGTCCCTTCAAGTAGAACTCAGCAGCCACTGGAATGTCTTTCCTCCTTCTCTGAGGATAAGAGAGATTTAGGGATAAATCAGAATGCTCAAGCACATAGTACCATTGTCTGGAATCCACAAGCTTCCTAAATTGGGAAGCACCACTAACTACAGGGTACACATGTCCAGCTTTTTAACATCTTCCTTATGGCATTTATTACTTTTCTATGCTGCATACAATATTACCACAACATTCCAGTGAAAAACAATACCCATTTATTATCTCTAAACTTTGTGTGTGTGTGAAGTTCTTCAGCTCAGGTTATCACAAAACTGAAATCAGATTGCTGACCATGTTGAGTTCTCATCTGGAAGCTCTGATTCCAAGTGCTTTCAGGTTCTTGGAAAAATTCAGTTCTTTGTGGTTGTAAGAATGTAAAACCCGTTTTCTTATTGGTGTCAATCTGGTTCACTTGCATCTTTTAGAGGCCCCTGAATGCCTTGTCATGTGGCCCCTTCCATCTTCAAGTCAACAACAGAGAACTTCTCATGTGCCCAAACTTCCTCACATTTCACACATCTGATTACCCTGTCTCTGATTTCTGGACCCATACAGAAAGGTTTCATGTGCTTAGGTCAGGCCCCAAATAACCTCCCCACCATAAGGCAAATTGATTGGAGACCCTAATGATATCTGAAATATTCTTTTGCAGAAGAACTCAGACTGGAGATTGATTGGAAATGGAGAGAAGATATGTGTACACCAGGGCCTGAAACTTTTAGGACCATCCTAGAAGACTGCCTGCTACACCATGCTTCACTCCTCCCCAGTAACAGCACCAGGCAAGATCTAAAAGTTCTGCAGACCCACAATATCCAGTTGGCAAGTGAAGTGCCCCAGCCTCCCAAAGTGATTCTCTGAAAGCACCTCCTCTTTTGGCTTCCAGAAAGAGAGGTGTTTCATCCCAAACAATGTTGCCAGTTCTCACCGCTTCCTCATCTTCTGTGCTCCCCTGTCCTCCTTCTCACAGCTTGACAGGGGTTGTGACTGGTCAGAGGCAGAGGCAGCAGCTAATTCTGCCACCTCCTAGGAATCTTTTGGTGTGGTGTTTCAGCTTGACCTCTGTTGGAGGTTTTGTTTAGAATGTGGGCTAATGCAGCCTCCTTGTCCTCCAATTTCAGGGTTCAAGAAGAGTCTCATCAACATTCTGTGACATTATTACTCACTGGGATAATATACCTTAGAAACTGTGTCCAGGGAGCAAGGAAAGGATCATTGTGCCACTCTTGGACATCAGGCCTTTAGAATGATAGCCTATTTCCTTTTCTTGGAAAACAACAAATAAGTCCATACTTGCCTACTCCCATTACAGCAGGTAAGGGAAACCTGAGCTTAATTTTGGTGTCATGTGGCATCCTAGGCTAGTCATTTCTCTTGACTTTATCCTTTACTTCCTGAACAATATTCCCAGCAATCATGGAGAGAGGTGCCAATTGGGAGGAAACACGGGGAGCCCCCATTGTATTAGCAATGCTTTTTTCCTTTAACTAGGTATATGATGTTCACTATTAAGATTCATACATTCAAGTGTATCTAAAATATCATACAGAAAATTTGGAGATTGATTGGAAAAACGTCCCCATACAGACCTATAACATTATATTAACTTACGTAGGCTGGTTTTCTCTGCTGAACCTAAGAGCTAAACAGAAGAGGGCATCTTGCTTTGGTATCCTCAACGATGCACATGGCGCTGACAAAGAACTGGCTCTGAAGATCTATTCATAGACGAAGTGTAGGATGTCCTGTCATTTGTCAAGCTGATTTAACTTTTTTCTTCTCATTCTCCAAATTTCACCCAGGCATTAAACTGAACTCAGCATGTCCCTTCCCTGACTCTTTCCTGAACATTTCACTGATGTGTACGGTCCTCCCTGGGCTCTCTGTGAATGCCTATACTATTTGCAGTCAGTGCTATAAAAAAGGGACAGATATTTTAATGGAGCACTAAGAAACAGACACAATTTTGTCTCATTTTATCCCACCAACACTTCTGTGAGATACATACTATCCTTGTGTTAGAGTTCATTTGTGCCAGGATAACATAGTAAACATCTGCTATTGATGTGTCATTGAAAGCTCCGAAGATTCATCAATGGAAGCAAAATAGAGGAAAATGTTCTGTCTTCATGGAGCTTTGAATTAAAATGGGAAAATGGGAACCAGGCTCGGAAAGGTCTATGATCTCTCAGTGAGCCAGACTCGGACCTCAGGACGTGGTCTTCACACTAGGCAGAATGCTGGGTGTTTCTGCTTTGCTTCCTTTATTCTCACTATCCAACAGCATAAGACACACATATTACAAATATTACAAATGAAAGAACTCGCCCTCTAAACAACTCACACAGCTGGTGAGAGATTGTATGTACCAGGTTGAGTAGTGCTCCCTAAAATGTCACGCCCACCCTGAAACACAGAATGTGACCTTATTTGGAAACAGGATCTTTGCAGAAGTAATGAAGGTGAGGCTAAATCCAGTGCCTGCTGTCCTTACAAGAAAGCCACGTGAAGGCACAGAGGGACACACAGAAGGAAAGACCGTGCAGGTGACCATGGCAGATTGGGGTGAGGCAGGAGCAAGCTAAGATCACAAAGGACTTTGGCAAACACCGGAAGCCAGAAGGGACGCCTGGACTGGCTCTCCTGCAGAGTCTCCCACAGAACCAACCCCATGGACACCTTGATTTCAGACTTCTGGCCTCCTGAACTGGGAGGCAATAAATTGTTGTCTTAAGCCACCTGGATTGCAGTCATTTGTTACAACATCCCTAGCAAACGAATACAGAGACAGAGGCTGGAGTCAGGCCCATATTTGACTCCAGAGTCCAGCCCCCACTGGCCTCTCTCTACTCCCTTAGCAAGGCTAAGAGGAGAATGAGCTGAACGGAGGGAAATTGTGCTTTGCAAATTTTGATGTGTTCCTCAAAGGTTGTGGGCTTTTATCGTTATCATTTTAAGAGGCCCTTCTCCCAACATTATCTAAGAACTCAGTAAAATTTCATAATTAAATAAAATGAGATACAGGATATAACCTCTTCTCCATTGTTAAATCAACCCTTTAAAATGGTTATTTCCAGGATTCCTCCAGCTTTCACTATGCTCCTACTCTATTCAGAATCACATCCTAGTTGTCCATGCTCAGGACATTTCTCTTTTGAGAAAGCCCCCAAGTGATACCTGAAAGCCATCCCATTTCCAGTAGTAATAAATCACCCTAGCTTGTGAGGGCCCATGTGGATTGGGACAGACAGGGGCATCCTGGACAAGAAAAAACTATGTTATATATAAGCTTGGTGCTGGATTTTGTTGTTGTTCTTATCATCTAACAATGACTTTAAAAATCATCTTTGCATGCAATCAGGTTATAAATAAAAAGAAAATAGATCTGCTCTCCTAAGAGGATTTTCTCAAGAACAGGAATGGCGTTTGTCTTGTATGATTGTCTGTGTCCCCTCCATTCCCACCACAGCCACACACACACACGTGTGTGTGTGTACACACATGCCAATGCACATATGCACACATGTGTGCACATGCACGCACACACACACACACACATACTCTCTACAAGGAACCGCATGCTTTTCATTTCCCTCAGACCTCACTCTTCCCTATCCATCTTCATGGTCAGCCCTCCTTCTACTGACCTGTAAGAATGTTAACAATAAAAGCTTTATTTTTATAATGTGACTATATGTCTGGTGCTTTTTAATCCCTGTGCTACAGATGTGTAAGATGAGGCACAGAAAGATTATATGAGGTGACTCAGCTCTTTTCCTGATCTTGTGTTATCTCTATAATCCTTTCGTACTGGTGCTCAGGCCTTCCTGGGATTTTAAGTTCCACCTAGGTGGCTGACTCCAGGATTTCAGACTCCAGCCAGGCTTTGTGATCTGGGCTCATATAAACAACTGCATAATTGCATCTTTACTTGGATGTCTCAGACCTCTCAAACACAAGGTGTTGGAAACAGAACTCCCTCCTCCCAGCCCCCTACACCTACTCTAAACTGTTCCAAAGTGGTTACTACCCTCCCCCACTCCTTTGCCCTTCAGTAAATATACTACCATCAATCCCTGCAGTTGTTCAGTCCAAAAAACAAAGAATTTCTCATGATTTTTCCTTTCCCATCTTTCATTCCCTGATCACACACAGTGGCAAGTCTTGTCATTTATAAAACCTTCCAAATATACCCCTAACTGGTCTATGTTTTCCCATCTTTGCTCTTGTCTAGACCCACTAGGAGACAAAAGTCTCCTGACTGGTCTTCTTACTCAGCCCAAAGGACCTCCCTAAAATCAAAATACATCCTGGCATTTCCCTGAATGATACATTCATTATGTAGTCAAGGAACAGGACTTTCAATCAGTCTTAGAAAACTGGCTAAGAAATGCCATCAAGTGATATTTTTCAAAAAACCCTGTGGTCACCAGTTTGATAGCTTGGAAATAATGAATGGTAGAGGATGGATGAGCTTCAACAGGTGTCTACTTTGCATGCCCGTGGACACCAGGGCTGTATCTGACCATCAGGTACCTGCTCTACCATTAAGCCCTGATCAGCATGGAGTGACCCCATCACCATGGTGACCACTCTATGTTCTGCCATGGTGGCCACATTACAGAGGTGAGAGGACAGTAACAGAGCCCATAAAGAAATGTCAGACCTAAAAGGTCCTCATAGGTCATGGTAAAGGGATTGGATTTTATGCCTAAGCAGTGACACAGGTAGGGAGCCTATGTAATCCTCCCCAGCTCAGATGAGTTCATCGTGGAGATTTTGTCCCATAGGACTACAGAGCCACAATGTCCAAATCTCAACTTGAAGGGCAGGTTGGGGAGCAGGCAGGTATGAGGGCAAAACAACAAAGCACCCAAACAACATAGAGCAGGATATAGAACATACTGGAATAGAAATATGAAAAAATTCATTTGGTCTGCCTAAGAATTCCTGGACAAAACCATGAAACCAACTACCAAGTCTTTCTCCAAGGCTCTCCTCAAAGAAACTTGAAAGCAAGCAGGGGGAAAAAAGCTAGGGATAAAGTTGGAACCTGAGTTGAGGGAAAGAAATAAGGCTGTAAATTTGTGGCTGGAAGAAGGTT
Source organism: Mustela putorius furo (assembly GCF_011764305.1). NCBI lineage: Eukaryota > Metazoa > Chordata > Mammalia > Carnivora > Mustelidae > Mustela > Mustela putorius. The sequence goes on from NW_025421273.1 coordinate 21,545,900, forward strand.
CTTCAAACCTCTCCTTTACAATTGGTGGGGCAAACACTGTGGCACATCTTATACAGGTGAAGTGCACAGTGTAGGGGACAGAGCACCAGGCTGGAGTCCCAGCTTTGCCATTGATAGCTGGAGCACTTTGGGAGACCCACTTAGTCTCACTGAGATCGAATAGCTTCACATAGGATGTGATTACTGGAGCTCTTTTATTAGTTAAATTTTAGTATTCTAACAGAGGAAGAAGAAGGAGGAGGAGGAGGAAGAAGAGGAGGAAGAACAAGAACAAGGACAAGAATAAGAAGGAGAGGAGGAGGAGGAGGAAGAACAACAACAACAAAAAGAAGGAGATGAGGAGGAAGAACAAGAACAAGAAGGAGAGGAGGAGGAGGAGGGGAAGAAGGAGAAGAAGTAGAAGAAAGAAGAAGAAAAAGAATTATTATTATCATTATTGTTATTATTATTATTATTCCTGAGAGTTTGTCATTTAAGCAATCTTTAAAGAGATCATGGGGAAAAAGAGAGGGATGATCTTTCAGGTGGAGAGAACAGCCTGTGTGGAAGGCACAAGAGCCAAGAGCATGAACGCACTGGTGGAAACCAGGGCTCTGTATCTGGGGCTTGAGGGTGGGTAGGTTTGAATGGGTGCCTAGAGCCTGAGAATCAAATTGAGTCCAGATCATTGACAATGTTCCAGACGAGTCAGATTCGGAATGGAGAGACATGTTTTTAGAGTGGGGACACCACTGTGATAGTAGAGCGAATGGGCATTTAAGGGAAGGCGATGCTGCAAAGGAAGATAGCTTCTGAAGACAGCTTCAATCCACTTCTGAGATTTCCCCTGGGCATCATGGGATCTGCTCTGTGCCCACTCAGCACTCTGTGCTTCCCCCTACCACGGCACTACCTACAGCTACTGTGGTGCTTTTATGCTCCTTGTTTCATGATGGCAGTATCATGCTGTTTAGGATACTCAGAATACAAAGACCAATTAAACATTTTTTTAAAAATTGAAAAGCATTTAGAGTCCAATCATCCAAAAATCCCTCGGTAAACCATCTGGCGGATGCCCTTTGGGCATCTTTTCCTGTGCATGCACTTGTGTGTTCAATCAAAACTGGGCTCATGGTATAGCCAGCTCTTTTCACTTCATGATTTCTGTATTGGGACTAATGCCCATGTCCACTCATCTCCAACTACATCAGAGTGTGGAGTGGCTGCCTGGTGTTTCACAGCATAGTTTAAGGAACCACTCTGTGGACTTTGCATATTGGGTTGTTCCTAATATTGCACTTTGATAAATAAACCTCAATGAGTACTCACTCCTGTATTCATACATTTTCACATTTGTCTAAATATTTCTTTAGGATAAATACCCAGAAATATTTTTTTTTAATTAAAGATATAGACACTTCTAAAAATTTAGAAAATTCTGCCAAATTGTTCTATGGAAAGTTTCTCTCTCTTGTGTGATATCTAAAGGTGCCTGTTTTCCCACAACTTGGCAAACATGGGATTATCATTCTTCTTTGTTCTCCTGACCTAATAGGCAAAGAATAATATTTCACTATATTGTTGTATGTTGTGTTTCTTCCATTAGTGATGAGATTAAATTTATCAATATGTTTATTGATCATTTTTGTTCTTTTTCCTTTTGAAAGTGACCAGTTCATTTTCTCTGCCCATTTTCTTTCCTTCCCTCCTTTCTTTCTCCCTCCCGGCCTCCCTCCCTTCTTTTCCTTTGTAAGTAGGCTCCACGCCTAGTGTGGAGCCCAGTGTGGGACTTGAATTCTCGACCCTGAGATCAAGACCGGAGCTGAGATAATGAGTCGGGCACTCAACCAACTCAGCCACCCATATGCCCCCTGTCCATCTTTCTAATGGGGTATTTGCCTTTGTTTTGGAATGATATAAACATATTTTATTAAGATAAGTTTTTCTCATTTATAGTGCAAAAATATTTCAGTCCAGTTTGTCTTTTTTTTTTTTTTTTTAAGATTTTATCCATTCATTTGACAGAGGGAGATCACAAGTAGGCAGAGAGGCAGGCAGAGAGAGGAAGGGAAGCAGGCTCCACGCCGAGCAGAGAGCCCAACGCAGGACTCGTTCTCAGGGCCCCGAGATCATGACCCGAGCCGAAGACAGTGGCCTAACACACTGAGCCACCCAGGCGCCCCACAGTCCAGTTTGTCTTTGTCATTTTAACTTCGTTTTTGCTATTTTAACCATTCAGAATCTGTTTAGTGTGATGTAGCCATATTTAGCCTTCATTTCTTTTATGGCTTCTGTCTTTGGGGTCATGCTTTGAGAGTCTGTCCCCACCCTGTGATTACATAAATGCAAACCAGATGTCAGCACAGTCACTCCAGCTGTGCCAGCTCATGGGCAGGAGCTGTCTGTAAGAAACTCAGCCCATTCGCCAGTTTCCATAATAAATCCATTCACACCAATTGTTTTCTGGGATTGAGGGAGGGCACAAAGATGGGGCTTCATGATGAAGGACACATCACCCTTAAGTACAACTTCCTCAGCATCGGTGTCTTTTCTTGCCAAATCTCCTTTCCATTTTTCTCTCTAGTGAGCACCAAAAGTTTTCTTATTATGCAGAGCAACTAGGGAGTCACCTTTTGATACGTAAGCTTTCCTTGAGGGTATCTACATGTAGCCCAAGCAGCTGATCAAGCATTTTTTCTAAATAAATACTCTTCTGTTTCCAAAAGATTTTGGTGAACACTTATCTTTCCAACTCATTATGTAAATATGTTGCTCTATCTTCCTCTAGTGATTTATAGTTTTATACCTAACATTTGAGTATTTCTGTTATTATTTGTTTCTGGACTACAAAACTGCAAGATGATTATTTAGAATTTTTGTCTTCCCCATCCCCATCAATGGATTGGGAGATTTAGGAGGGTAGCAGGTGTATTTGTTCCCTTTTGTATCTTCAGTTCTTTTCACAAAACCAGATGTATAGTGGGTGCTGAATAAATAAATATTAACTGAATGGGGAAGGTACAGTGAGACGTTATTGAGGTCTGATTTGGAATTTCCCCAATTCAAATGAGATTTGCCCTCTCCAAATGAAACTTAAGAACTTTCTCTGCTAGACCGATTGGAATTTTCCACCTTTGTTTAAAGTGCTATTTGGGAAAGGATTTGTTGTAGCCTTTCCTGGATTTGTTGTATTCCTTTCCTGGTAAGTTTCTTTTGGTAACTCCACCCTGATTTCCCTTTGAGTAGAAGGTGAACAGGGTTGGGCATGTGACTTAAGCCAGACAATGATGGGTTCCCCAGGACTAATGATGGAAGGTTCAGGAAAAAGTTTCTCTCTTTGGCTGAGCGTTCGGGTCTATGTACCAAACTGATAATAGTGTGGAGACGTGATCTCTAGTGAGTATTTTGGTCAACCTGCAGAAGTAAACCAACCCAGAAGAAATCAGAACTGGGAGATGAAGACAGATTTCTACAAAGATTATTTGAACACTGGATCTAGTCTACATATTTCATTTATGAAAACAAGTACTTTTCTGTCTTGGTCAATTTGAGCTAGATTGTTGTCTCTTACATACCCACTCTTCCCTGCCAAGTATTGTCCACAGTATTAGAAAAGGCAGACTAATGTATAACCCCTATAATAGAGACCAGGGTTCATCACACAAAGACGTCAAAATCACTGGCAATCTTGGTCATTATTGCCCTGATCTATTCCTGTGAGCTTCCTGGGGTATGCTAGAATCCATAAATAAGCATCTTCTTAGAATAGATCATTAAGTAAGATTGATAGAGCCTCCTACTATGCATCATGCATCATGAATACATTTGTTATCTCTATTCTTTCTACCAGTTATGTAATATTACTCATAATGAACTGAGGTTTTTACTAAATCATATCAAATGTCTAAGCCACACAGGTGGTACCTGAACAACAGTTGTGGGGTGATTATGAGTGTGGTCTCTGGAGCTAGATCATTTACACCCAATGTCTAGTTCCACTGCCTAATCTCTGTAAGACCTTGGAGAAGTTATTTAAATTGTGTATGCCTCACTTTCCTCATCTTTGAATGACAATAATAATAGAACTGTCTTATAGAGTTGTTCAAAAGACTCAATGAGATTATAGAGAACAGAGGCTGCCTGTTAGTGAATGCTTAATAGGAAATTATCTATTATAGTTTCTTGGTAGAAGTAGGCTGGACTGGACAATCAGAAGCCCATATCACTATGAAAATAACACAGTCACTGAGACACTCCATAAATTATCCTAAAATCATTTTAACAGAGTATGACCAGGACCCTGTTTTAGTTGTTTAAGTTGGATACCCAGCACATTCCCCTACTTCTTTATCATTCTGACCACAGAACAGGAAGGATGTGAAGCTTGGGGTTCTGAAATGATATTTTCCTCAGAGTAGGGAAACATATTTGGTAGAGAATGTGTGTGTGTGTGTGTGTGTGTGTGTGTGTGTGTGAAAGAAAGAGAGAGAGAGAAAGGGGACAAATAATGTTACTTGTGCCCTGAATCAACTCTTAGAAGGCAGCTTGGTTTTTGTGTTTCCCATTTATGGAAGCCAATAAATCTTACTTTTCCTCAGTAAATAAGGTCGGACCTCTGTCAAAACTGAAATGGTCCACATATATAGCCCCCTAAATTTTTAAAGGAGTTTGTAGATGAATATTACCCTCTTCCAACTCCTGAGGAATTATATCTTTCAGCAGAAGACAGCTTACTTTATTCATTCATTCATTCATTCACTTTACAAATTCTTATTGAGTGTTTATTCTGTGCCCACATGACTTAATTGTTTCTACACTAGCTATGGGTTTAGCATGGTGGTCTCACTTTGGTCATTGTGAGTACCTCTTTCTTTCTTTGGAAAATGGTGCTAACTACCTTGAAATTTCCCTTGTTTGGTGGTAACCAAACAAGACTTTTAGTCTGAAAATTCTGAAGTGCTCTATAAATATGGGATGATAGCTCTATGTTGTTGAAGTCTGAGCAAGGAATAAGACTTCTACAGTATTATTAATGTTGATTTTATTGTCCTTTTGGGAAGCAGGTATGATATAATGGCTAGTTAAAATGTCTGTGGTAAATTAGACTTACCACAAGGATTCCATATGTGAATTAGCACAGAGTGTTATGTGGTGGTAAACCTGTAACTCTGAAATTGTTATCGATTATGTGAATTCTTTTCAGAGACTTTCTAGAAGTTTGCAGGAATTCCTTCAAAAGCAGAGTGGAGAAATAGAGTACATTTCTTATCACTGTAAAAGAAGAAAGAACATGGTAAGCTTAAGAATAAATTTTAGAATGCTCTTTTTAAGCACTCACTATGTGCTAAGCACTGCACTAAAAACTCTGTAAGTTTTTCTCAATTAAATTTCACATTGTCCTGTAAATTTTCCTTACTTTATAGCTGAGGAAACTGAGGGAAGTTACAGGTCCAGTCCCAAGTCAGAGCACTTGTAGATGAAGGGACAAGTCTAGAATAAGTTTGGTTTTCCTTTTTAATTTTTTTTTTTTAAATCATCTGTGTATTTGAGAGACAGAGTGGTTCAGGGGTGGGGGCAGAGGGAAAGGGAGAGAAAGTCTCAAGCAGACTCCACGCTGAGCACAGAGTCCCACATGGACCTAAGTCCCACGACTCTGAAATCATGACCTGCCCTGAAACCAAGAGTCAGATGCTTAATGACTATGCCACCCAAGGGCCCCTAGGGTAAATTTGGTTTTCTTCTTTCTTCTTCTTTTTTTTTTTTTTTTAATTTGGTTAATGAATGTTCTTGGGAAGCCTTTGTAGAAGGTGCAGCATCTGAAGTAGGTATTTTAGAGTGCTGGAACTTGGACTTGGAAAGGAGGGGTGGGGCAGGAGATGTAGCATGAACAGCACAAAGAAAGGCATGGAGGTGAAAAGCAGGACGCATGAGTGGGACACAGAATGCAAAACTGATAGGGGAATAAGTTATTTGAAAATAAGGGAAAACTAAGATCAAAAAATATCTTAGAGACAGACTGGGGAAGGCTTTGAATGGCAGGGTCAAGAGTCTGAGCTTGTTTTCTAGGCAATGGAGAGAGATAGAAAGTTAAAGCCATGACATGGAATTATCAAAATGTGACCCAGGGGGGGCCGCTCAGTCTCTCACGTGCAAAACAGACAGGAGAGAATGATTCTGGGCCAGAGAGACTGAGTAGGACGCTACCCTAGCACTGCAACAAGACAGATTTTGTGTCTACAAGTGAAACGTGGAGAGGAAATTTGATTGTCAACGCCAAGGAGATGTCTTTCTGATGACCTATTTAAGACATTTGGGTTTGTTTGCTGGCTTTGTTTTTGCAGAGAATCAGTTCTCTGGCTTAAAGTCTAGTAGAGCATGTGATTGCCTTTAAGATTTTGCAAACACACAGGGAGAGAAAAGGCTACCCTCCCTTGCAGCTTCTTGAGATTTCCTCATCCAAAGACTCTCTCGTCTTGCCAAGAATGTTCAGGATTCGAGCCAGCTCGTTCTGGCAATGTTGCCTTATTCCTCCTGGAGCCCCACCCCCAGCAGGGCTCTCACCGGAGACAAAGTTCCATCCAAAAGTTAGAAAACCTGCCAACACCTCTGAGCCTCCCATATGATCCTACTCCCTCCCATTCCAAGTTTGGCCTTCTGGCTGAAAACTGAATATTTTGGACTTTGAAGAAAACATGCTGTGTTTCCCCCAATGGCATCTCCAGTGTGAAGGGAAATAGACTGGCCTTTGTTACTTTGTCCACGGTAGAAGGTTAAGGGCAGTCCCTGAAGCTGGGGGTGGGGTTGGTGGAAGGAGGTAAGGTCTGGTCAGTTGACTTAGCATAAGGCCAGCATTGTCCTGGTGGCCTCTTGGAGGAACAAAACGTTTCAAGGAGCTGAGCTGCCCACTTGGGCTCAGAGCCGGGCAGGCCTGATGACCCAGCACTTTTTCATGAATGTTTCTCATCTTCTAGGATCTTCTTGGGCTTTGAACAGAGCTACCACATTGATATGCAAGGTGGTGTCTTTCTTGCATGGAACGTTTTGTGAAACAAAAGGCAAAGCAGAAGAACCTGGGTAATCAAAGGCTGTGCAGGTAGGCAGTTGATTCCTAAAGGTAGGAACAAGGAAAAGTCAACATTGGCTAGTAAGCATTGATGAAAAACCTGCTCCGGGACAACCACTCGACTGGGCACAGATTGAATTTACATCCAAGACCACCTGCCCCTGAACTCATGTTCTCTCTACCAAACCTGTGTTTTCATTCACTTATTTTTGTTCTGCAGTAAATTTTTATCTTCAAATAAAATCTTACCCAGAGTGAAGTATGCAAAGTCTGTATAAAACTGTAAGTGGCGTACTAGTATAAACACAACCAATTTGTTTAAACTTATAACATAAAATTAAGACAGTGAAACCAATGAGTCATTTCTAATTAACACAAAAAATTAAAGTCGAGGGCACATATGACAGTTATAGTTCTCTGTGAGCTGCAGGATCTATTTTTGAATTTTGTTTTTGTTGCACAGAACTGATCAAATGTCTTTTCTCCCAGACACATAGCTGCAAAGGATTGGCGGTACCTAAACAGCTAATCTTAGAGTTTCAGCACGCTCATTCTTCAGAAGAACTAGTCCAAATATTACTGAGTTGAATTGCTGTTAATTTTTAATTATGATTACATTTTAAAACTTTCATTTTATTTTATTTTGAGCAAGCCAGAGAATGTGGGAGGAGGGAGAGAAAGAATCCCCCTTTTTTTTTTTTTAAGATTTTTATTATTCATCAGAAAGCGAGAGAGAAAAAGAGAGAGCACAGCAGGGAAAGTTGTAGGCAGAGAAAAGCAGGCTCCCTGCAGAGCAAGGAACCCAATGTGGGCCTTAATCTCATGACGAGATCACAACCAGAGCCAAAATCAAGAGTCAGCTGTTTAACCAACTAATCTACCCAGGCACCCCCACATTTTTTTATCATAAACTCAAACATCTAAGTCAGATCAGTAGCCCTTAAAATGTATAATTGTCTTAGAAGTTGCCTATGTTGGTATTGTCATTATGGCATGTCTTACCTTTCAACTTCCCTTGCCTAATATATAATCATTTAAAGGTGTGATGTATAAGGTTTTCTATATATACAGTTTTACATGAGAGGACCAGATTGAACCTGAATTTAAAAAAAAAAAAAGAAACAAAAAACAAGAGACTTTTCAAACCAATGCTACATTGCAAGAGTTCAGATACACACATCAAGATGCCAGGAAAGCTTGAATATGAGGTCTTCCCCAAGATGAGATAATCTGGCAGCCCAAAGTAACTCACTGATGGCCTCAGCTGAGTTAAAGTTTAATCTGTAAGGCACCTTAATGTATGTTGTTTTATGGAGACAATTTAATAGGCATTTAAAAGTGTGTAAGATGAATAATTTAGAAATACTTTCAGAGATGGGGCGCCTGGGTTGCTCAATCAGTTAAGCATCTGCCTTTGGCTCAGGTCATGATCCCTGAGTCCTGGGATGGAACCTCTCATTGGGCTCCCTGCTCAGTGGGGAACCTGCTTCCCTCTCTCCCCCTGCCCTTCTCCCCTGCTTATTCTCTCTCCCTCTCTCTCTCTCTCTCTCAAATAAATAAATAAAATCTTAAAAATAAATAAATAAATAAATACTTCTGAAATTCTTAAAGCGTTCTTTTAAGAAACTGCCCTCTACTTCCCAAGATTGCCTACATAGTCCCCGTGCTGATTTCAGACACAAGCCCAAGAAAGAGTAGGAGATTTAGACAAGCCTATTTTAAGTCGGGATCAGGGCACCTGAGCATTTACAAAGGGATCAGTTCCTGAGCAATCATTCATGATAGGAGCCTGTTGATACACAGGTAAGTGGACACAGTCTCTGGAGGCTTCAAGTCTGGATTCATCGAGTCAACAAGCAATTATTGAGCACCTACCACATGCTAGCTAGTGCTGTAAGGCCCTTTAGAGATGGACCAGTGAACAGAGGGAAAGAAATAAACCTTTACTGTGCTGTACAAATTCTATTTCAAGGAGCCAGTGCTTAAAATCTGTGAGGTCAGGTGTGAAGAGGAGATACAAGGAAACCTACACACATGTTCACATACACAAGCCCAATCAGAAGAAGAACAATGAAGAGGCAGAGGGAGGTGCAGGGAGAATGAAGAGAGGGCTTTGTTGCAGTGAATGGCTATGTAGCTACTTTAGGCTAAGCAGCTAGAGACCTCTAGGAGAATGTGATCTTCAGTTTTTAAACACACAACATATCTTTTTATTATGAAATTTTTAAGCACATATATTATAACAAATACCCATATACCCATGACACAGCTTGCTTCCATAGTTATCAACATTTGGGTGACCTTCTTTCTTTTACCTCACTTCTGGTCCTAGACATTTTGCTGTTGTTGGAATATTTTGCATCACATCATTTCTCCCATAAATACTTCAGCATTTCTAACAAAAGAGGACTAAAACAGCAACAATAAAGTCACAGTATCATTAATACACCTTAAAGGTGAGTGATTATTTCTTAATGTTATTCTGTAACAAGACTATAGTCAAATCTCCACTTATTTTCTCCACCAGGCCTTCTTACAGTTGGTTTGGCTGAATCAGGGTAAGATACGGGATTTAAACAGAGTTTCAAATGCAAGCAGAGCTAGGTAAGAGTAGACACAGGGGAATGGAAAGTGCCAAGGCCTGAGATGTGAGTCCACTTGACATTTGTGGAACTAAGAGAAGGCCAGTGTAGCCCAGGCACATTCTACAGAAACTGGGCCTGCTGAAAAAATGTAGACACTAAACTAGAAGCCATCGTTCTTAGGGACAAGGGTATGATTGGTATCACACATAGCTTAAGGTCAAAGTCAAGGAGCTTGACATGGCTTATAAAGTGTAGAAGTACAGAGGAGGGAGACAACTCCATGAGCCTTGGAGAGGATAGAAATCAAGGGGAGACGTCCTAGAAGAAGTCTTGAAATTGTACAGGGTCTGGAATTCAATTCTGCAACCTTCTGTTTATGCAGAGAATCTCAATTCAACTACTCTCATGGTTCTAGCAAGTGAAGTAAATGAGTGGAGACTGTAGGGAAACAAAAGGGCATGGTGAGGTCTGGAGAATACTGAGCAAAACATTCATGTTCTATCTGAAAGGGGCTACCACCTCTTAGGCATCAGCCAGTTGTTGCCATGAAGATATGCTATCACCAGGTTGCAGTGTCTTTTGGTTGTTATTGTTTTATACCTGGAAATCCACAATTTTCTATAAAATATTCTGAATATTTAAAATCTAGGTAACCACTATAATTCTATAAAGCTATTCATTCATTTGAAGCCTCCTTGTAAGCCATTGGTTTACAATTTTTAGTTACTGTTAAAAATTAGGTTAAGGTTAAGGTTAGGTTAGGTTAGGTTAAGACCTTGGCTGAGGCAGTTTTCCCAGCTTTAAATCCTGGCTCCACCACTTCTCGACTGTGTGATCTTGAGAAGTATCTTAACCTCTCTGAGCCTCAGCAAAATGAAGATAAATTTGTTGTGGAGTACACTGAATGGTGGCTCTCCAAAAGATATTCCGTGTCCTAATTCTAATCCTTAGAACCTGTGAATGTAAGCTTATTTTGAAAAAGGGACTTTTCAAGTGTAATTAAATTTAGGATCTTGAGATAAGACCATCTGAAATATTCCAGGTGGGCCTTAAATCCGATGACATATGTCCTTGTAAGAAAGGGACAGAGGAGGGTGGATGTGAAGACAGAGGCAGAAACTAGTGTCCAGCCACCAACAGCTGGATGGGGTATGGAATAGATTCTCCCCCAGAGCCTGTGTAGAGAAATGGGTCCCCACCACCACCTTGATTTCAGATTTCTGGCCTCTAGAACTGTGAAAAAAATTACTTTCTGTTGCTCCAAATCACAAGTTTGTGGTCATTTGTTATGGCAGCCACAGAAAACTAACAAAACTTCCTCATGTTGCCATGGGATGAAATCAAATGTGGAAACACAGGATAGACTTAACTCTTCCCCTTAACTAGCTTTTTTTCTATGAGATGATATGAATGTCACCCATCTGGCTGGTTTGGAGCAGAGGAGAACTTACTGTGAAAATTAGAAACTTCTGTCTCAGGGCCCTCACTTCCATGAACACCTTATAAGCTATCCCTCATGTCATCTGTTTTTATAATAATTGCAAACTTTGTATTCTTATTCCCAGAGAGTCTGCCAAACTGTATAAGCCTCAGACCCACAAGACCTGGGTATGGCCCTGGTTGTTGATCATGAGAACTAAAAGCCTGGGCCCCTCGATCTATCACCAGGTAAGATTTATTGTGCACTTGTGATGTGGTAGGCACCATGAAGCTGTTAATTCAGACCTGGACTTGGAGGGAGAAGGAGGGAAAGATTGTGGTTCTTCTCACTGCCCTGACTTCCACTCTGACTCTGATCTCTAAAAAGCCATATTTGTTTGTATCTTGCCTCATGCCACCAAAGGTGTGAAACATTCAACACAACCGCAAATCTCAAAAATAAATGTGGAGTCCGTGAAAATACTGAATTGAGCAGGAGCTTTGTGAATGCAATTACCTCTGTCCCATCATCTATGAACTCAAGAGGAGGTCCTAAGGCCGTCAAGAGTGAGGAGAGTCCTACATAGAAAGGAAATCCTGGGACAGGGAATACTGGCTGGTGCTCAGCAGCTGGGGCATCAGAGTGGCCACATGGTGGTCACTCAGCCAGTGAAGTGATCAAGAGCAAGGGTTCATGGACTGCAGATACCTGTGAGTCATAGTGGTGACAGGACCCAGTTCACTGGTGGACAGGGGGTCTCTCAATACTTTATTTGTGTGATGTGGTTTCAGGTCCTTGTAAGCTCCATTATTCTTCTTTTATACCTTCTCCTACATCTGGGTGTCTTACTTTTAAAATGCCTCTCCCTACACTGAGTAACCCAGGGTGGTCTTATGACCCAAGCTAGGTCATCATTTTCTCTCTTTGGGATGCTGAGTGTTAGTTAAGCTGGGACTCACAGATGTGGCAGAGATGGGTGACAGTTAGAGTTGAGCTCTGTAGCAGTAGCCATGGAAGAAAGGCTCACCCGCTCTTCTTTCCCAGGCTCTTGGGGCTGCTCTGTTCTCTGTCTCTCCTGTGGCTTAGTTGTTGATCCTCAATTCTGTGAGCTCATTGTGTACTGAAGGGAGAACCCATTTCTGCTATTTGTCATCAACCTTTGGGCATATTTACTCCCAGACCTAACCCTTAATCTCTCCCTCCACACCTGGCTAATGACTTGACTCCATAGTCCATTAGTTGGTTTCAGGTTTGTGCACTTATGATGTGATAGGCACCATTAGTTGGTTTCAGGTTTCATCACTTACAAGTAAACAATGGCTATAGGAAGAGAAGACTGGATTCTTAGAAATCATTTACATGTTAGTGTGAATTAATGTTAACACCTTAATGAAGAGGTATTTTAAAAGTTGAAAAAAGACAATAGAGGAAAGACCATTGAACAGATTTCAGAATCTAATGTTAATACCATCTTCCTTATATCCTCCTGTCTCTTATTTCCCCTCTCCTGAGAACCCCCAGTTCTTTTTGGCACTTCTGGACTCTCTAAGAAATGCTAGTACCTGCTGATTGCCTCTAAGATAAGGTTACATTTCAAATAACTTAGACGTCCCAGGCATAGGGTCATGTCTCTCATATGTTTCTACAGGTGGGTGCTTCCAAGTCCAGAAAGCCACCTGTCACTCAGCAGATCTGAATCCACCTCCTGCAAGGTTCACCATTGGCCCAAGTTTTTCTTCTGAAATAGGTCTGAATATCATCCACATTTAGCCTTTTAAACATGTGAAAATAGCAATCTAAGGAGCTTAAAGATTTTTCTGACCAAAATGGATCTAAGTATCACAAGAAACACATCTTCATTTGTGGGTGAACCCCCCAACCCCATGCTGGATTATTTCTTCACCTTGTCATTGTCTCTTTGCAAATGTAAGGCTTAGAACTAGACATAGAATGAATTCCAGGTAAGGTTTAATCAGTGCAGAACAATGCAGGCTTGTCACTTCCTTTGATCTAGAACTTAAAACTCCTAATGATGTTCCTTATATGGTCAGCTTTCTAGATAGTAATTTTGATGCAAGCATGCTTTATTCACACTAAAGGCAAGTACAGAATTAAGAATTTAAAGTGGATATAAGTCATAACAAGCTCACATGCTACGTCAAGATAATTTTGACTTTCACTGACTTTCACATGATGACGGAAAGCATGGTCTGTAGCTAAACTAGATCTTGATTGCTTTAGATGCTTTATTCTCAACAAAAATTTGGAACTAAAATATAGGACTTTCCTTTTGCCCTGCCTGTGTCTTTGAAAGGTGTCACCCCCCTACAGGAGCTCTCCATGAGGGAGGGGCTGGATCATCAGTGGTGCTAGTTTCCTCTGTCCAAAGAGATTTCCATTTCTTATTTTTAAGCATAGCTATATTAATTCATTCATTCAATCAATCAATCTTTTAATTAAAAAAAAAAAAAACTTGAAATGGAGAGTCTTGCATTTATCCCTGTGCAATCTCATGATGCTGATTTCAACTTGGCTTTTGTTTCTCAAGGTCATTTTGAATTTTTATTCTGTCATTTACCCTATTTCTCTCCTTTTAAGGTTAGTTTCACTTCAGATTTTCCCATAAGTTTTCCATGTTTTTCCTAAGGCAGAGGAGTCTGGCACAATTTAAGCACTTCAGAAATAAATAAATGTAGGAGAAGACTTTGGACTCCCACTGGCCATGGAATTATGGGATTTGAACCAAGTTACCAAGACTTCAAGGGATGAAGGGATCCCAGATGATAAGTGGGTTACTCTCGGGAAATGTGACTTCAAACCCAACTGTAAAGGGAGGCTGATTCGCACCCTCCTGCTAGGAGACCATTAACATGCTGAGACCATGAGGACCAGAGGAAAGAGTCATAAATGTGGAGACAGAGTGAAGAGGCAATGAAATTGGATGCAGCGACTTCCAGGTCCCACAACTCTGCTATAATTCTTAGTCTAGCAAAAAGCCTCTCTGCTTGCTCTCCCTCTGTGCTACATGGGACAGAAAAGTCAGCATTCTCCCCATGCTGATGGCCATTCATGGATTGAGAATGGCTTCCAGAGATCGCTGCCCTGTTATCTGTTATTGTCAGGCTGACCAGCCTAAGGTCATACACTCTGAAACCAAAATCACTTTTGATTTTTTAATGGTCTGGTAAGACCAGCTGAGGAAATTCTTCAAAATAAGGTATAATATCCATCCACTGTAGAAGTGGAAACTGCTCTTAAGTGGGGAGATTTGTGTGAGTCCTTATACCATTCTCAACACAGGAACCCTACTTTTATGCATTTTCTGTATGGGATTTCTGAATTGAATTTTACCTACATAATGGTTTCTGCATTTTAAAAAGGACTTGAAAATATCTGTTCCTTAGTACTTTGGAAACTCAATCTATCTCCCTTTTGTCTCTGAGTGGGAGCAGAAGGAGATAGATTATTTGAGAATACTGACTCTGCCCATAGATATTCCCTCAATTCACCTGCAGATGTGGTATAGCCATCTGTATTTGTTAAATGCAAGAGAGAAAAAATCTTCCTCAAGCATGCTTAACAACAAGGAGACTTCACCGGCTTATGCAATTGAACAGTTCAAGGGGTAAATTTCTTCAGGTACGATCCAGGTGCTCAAAGGCTATGGAGAAGTGGTTACCTCTCTTCTCATCCATCTATGCTTTCTTTAGTGCTTATTTTTTAATTAATCATATTCATATGACCAATTTTAAATTAACCATCTTATCCAGAAGACTATTAACTGACCAACCTGGATCATATGTCCACATTTATGGGGAGGCTGATAGGTAGGGAAGGGGCAATCTCTGAAAAGAAACAAAGAAATCTGTTACCAGAATAAAAGGAAGTGGACAAATCAGTGGACAAAAATGATAAAATGCATTTATCCAGTTAGAAAAGAATAGAGATCCCAGAGACTAAGGTATACATATATGTCCTCTAACATAAGGATGGTAATGGCATGGCTGATCTGTGAGGAAATCAGTGAGAAGCTACTTAATAGTGTTGACAAAATGGTGGCTCATATTGGGAGGGGAAAAAAGCAAAACTGAATCACTACCTCACACCATATACTACAAGTGAATTGCAACTACAAGATCTGACGGTTGGATTTGGCAAGCTCAAGATCATGAGTGACCTTGAGCAGAGAGGTTCCTGTGGAGGGGGGGAGACAAAAAATGAATTAAGAACTGACGTACCAAAGTAAAAACTTTTATGTAAAAATTGAGGAATATCTTTCTCCATTTAGAGTAGGGAAAGTTTTTCTTTTTAAAGACACAAAAGCACTAATTATAAGAGAACAACAATGTACATATAATTAAGAAACTCATTAAGAAAAAGATGAACATGAAGGAAAATTAAGTGTCAAACTGTAAACTGTAATACATATATGATACATATAACCAACAAATGATTAACATCAAAATATAAAATTTCAAAATGTATAAAGAACTTTTATAATTCAACTACTGTATATTAACAAAACAATAGGAAAATGGGAAAAATACAAGGAAATACATATTATAAGCAAAAATATATGTAATTAGTAAACTTATGAAGAGTTGTTCAGCCTCCTTTGTAAGCAGGAAAATGCATCAAGGTCCTAATGAGATATAATTTTATACTTATGTAATTGATGAAATTTTTGAAGTTTGATAATAGCAAGTATTGATGAGGATATGGAGCAAAAAGAATCTATCTATACTGTTGGTGAGAATGTGACTTGAACTATTTTGGAAAAATAATTTGATATTATGATGTAAATTTGGTCATTCATCTATCTTAGGTAGGAGCACTTTCATTCCAGACTATAACCCTAAATGAATCTCTTATTCATGTGTAGCAGCAGCCATGACAAGATACTCATAAAGGTGATGATTTTTTTTTTTAAAGATTTTATTTATTTATTTGACAGAGAGAAATCACAAGTAGATGGAGAGGCAGGCAGAGAGAGAGAGAGGGGGAAGCAGGCTCCCTGCCGAGCAGAGAGCCCTAGGCGGGACTCGATCCCAGGACCCTGAGATCATGACCTGAGCCGAAGGCAGCGGCCTAACCCACTGAGCCACCCAGGTGCCCCAAAGGTGATGATTTTAATAGAAATCAAGAAACAACCCAAATCTTATTGACAGGAAAGTGGATAAATAATCAGTGTTATATTTAGACAAGAGAATATAGGATAGCAGAAGAAATAATTGGTTGAGTTTAAGTAGAATGATATAGATAGATCTTAGCAACATAATGTTCATTGAAGATCACATACAGCATGACACCTTTTGAATACAGTTCAGTAAGAACTGAAGCCCCCCCCCAAAATGTTACTTTTAGGCATATACATATATGTGATAAAAACTTTTTATGTGTTCATAAAAAAACCAAGAAAATGACAAATACAAAATTTAGAACAGCTGTTTCCTCAGAGTGAGAAGGACAGGGGAATGAAGAGATAAAAAGCAAATAAATGGGTGTAAACAGTTCTAGTTCTGCCACAGTCATAGTTCATGAGCTGCCCTATGGGCTCATAGGGGCTCATTATGAGGCCTGACTCTCACAGTGTGCAATGAATGGAAGGTTCTCCTGTATATAATTCTGTGTTCCAGAGACCCATTTGGTTTTTAAATGGTAAGCTGAATATATGCACATGCATTTGAAGGCAAAGATCAGTAACAGAAAGATAAGAATTGAAGTTATTCACACACAGATGATACTTAAAGTCCTGGGAAGGACTAACAAGAAAGCTGTGTGATCATTGCTGCTTAGAAACACAATGGAGTGCTGGGGCGCCTGCCTTCGGCTCAGGTCATGATCCCAGGGTCCTGGAATCCAGCCCCGCATCGGGCTGTCTGCTCCGCGGAGAGCCTGCTTCCTCCTCTCTCTCTCTCTGCCTGCCTCTCTGCCTACTTGTGATCTCTGTCTATCAAATAAATAAATAAAATCTTTAAAAAAAAAAGAAAAGAAACACAACGGAATGGAATGGGTGAAATAGGTGATGGGGATTAAGGAGAGCACTTGTGATGAGCACCAGGTGATTAAAATAAGAACTTTAAAAAAAAGAAAAAAGAAAAGAAAAGAAACACAGCAGAGGGAGCCAAACCAACCTTAGGCCTGGCCTCTGAGGAAGAAGGAAAACCAGTCGAGTGCAGTATCATGGAGCCTAAGATAAGAAACGTTTCTAAAGAAGAAGGCAGTGGTTAACTGTGTCAAGAAAAGTCAGGTCCAAGAACTGAAGGTTGGATTTGGCAAGCTCAAGATCATAAGTGACCTTGAGCAAAGAGGTTCCTGTGGGGCGGAGGCGGGGGACAAAAAAAAACCCTTTCTATTCCTGGTTCTACCACCTGGAGTCAGAGTCTTCTCATTTCTCTCCTTGGTGGCATCTCTCCCCGTCTTGTCTCCCACCAGCCTGTCCTCACATTGCCACCACACAGACCTAACCATGACTGTTCCTAACTTACATCTGTTGGTGGCACATCTTTATGACAGGGCCCCTTCCCAATCAGGTCCCAAATGACCTTTCTTGCCCCACTTCCCACAGCTAGAACTTATGTGCTGTTTACCTCCATGTACATGATCACATAGGGCCCTTCCATAGCAGGTAGTTTCTCAGACTTTGCTTCTGGAACCATGCAGTGTCCTCAGACAGTTCCTCGCCCTCCCCCTCTTCTGCTCACCTGGCAGTATGTACGACCCACAGAGAGATGTAGTTGCCTCAATTCTGAGTCTGGCCCTGCCATTAATAACCCTGTGATGTGTAGTAAAGCCCTTCCCTACTCTGGGTTCCATTGTCTTAATTTTAATGAAGGAGTCAAATCAAGCTGGTTTTGAGAGCTTTTCCACCTGGAATATTCTCTAATTCTAGGAAGAGTGGTGTAGACATATATTCAGGACTTTTGTAAAAAGAGAGGTTACCATCCTCTGCTAATTTGAAACTCATCTGACCTTTGGCTGGTGGAAAAGAAGTGAGGGTCAGGGGCACACGGTACAAACCTCTAGGGGGATCTACCTTTCTGGGTGGTTTTCCAGACCCAGAATTAGGATTATGATGGAGCTGTGTCATTTACCTCTGACAGGTAAATTGGCCGTTATCCAACACTGGCTGATGGACCCTCACTGAGGCCAACATGGCCAGTTCCTGGTTTCAAATACTTCTTTAGTTTACCAAGTCTTTGGGGATTGAAGAATAATTTTATTTTAAAACATATTTATGTAACAGTGAAAGTATTCCTCATTTTGAAATGTCCAGTGTTGAACAGTTATATTTTTATACCCACAATTTCCTTGCAAAGAAATTAAACAAATAAACAGATGCCTCCCTTTTTCCGTCTCTCCCTCTCTCTTTTCTTGGCTTGGGTCCACAGACAATACAGTGATTTCTGCACCATCTGCTGGCTCTGTAAAGGTAATTAACAAATGCACACTATTCCCAGATGAGGCTGGTTTATAAAGGACAAATCACGCCAGGCAAACAGGAGAAGAACAAAATAAGACCATGGCAGGCTAGGCGGCTGGGTCCCAGACTCCACTGGAGTGTGTTCTTACAGCAGCTTGTCAAATTTTAACTCCTGAAAATGAAATCAAATGCATTTAAGTACGGAAATTGAATATCACCCCTGCTGCAACACCCTAAATAAGGATTGAGGACAATTTCAGGGTGTCCAGTATTTTTGTCTGTCAGATCTTATTTTTGCTCTTTATTTATGGTAAATTTTTTAAGAAGGAGAAATAAAAACATATGTCATTGAAAGCTCAAGATATCAAGATAGAATGTCATCTGGGACACAAACTTCAACTTTGGAGGCAGACAGATTCTGTTCTTCACTAATCATCTGACCTTCAATATGTCATTTTGACCCTCTGAGACTTGGTCCCACATGCACAAGTTGGGAATAGAAATACCAAAAGTTTAGGGCTGTAACAATGAATGTGACAACAAATTCAGGTCAGGAGCCTTATCCAGTACCTGGCCACTACTGTACCTATTATAAGTGGTGTTGTTAAAATTTTCATTTTCAGGTGAGGATCCATGACAGATGGCCTAATCCACCCTCAGCTGCAGGGGATTAATATCCCTTCTAGCAAGACTCACATCCTAAAAGGGGCAGAAACACTGTAAATAAAAGGAGAGACTAGCGAGGTTGACAGAGGGTTAACAGAGAAAGTGAGTCTTAAAGATGTGTTTGGGGCAGAAGATTAAAACTACAGCCTGTATATATTCAAAATACATGTATATATTCAAAATACATAAAAACAAAGAAAGTGCCCATTTGGACTAAAATTAAGGGTTGGAGTAGGAGATGTGTGGAAATTTGAAAAGTGAAGCAAAATTAAAAGATGGGTTGCAAAAAGATGGGTCTACAATTCAACTGAAGAAATAGAGGATTGCCTTCCTGGGAATGGGGAAGTTCTTATGTGGCATGCTTAGAATTAGACTGGACCAAATAAGAGATGGTCCTCGGTAATCTTACAGGGCCTCTGAAAAGAGACAAGTGTGATGATGATGATGATGGTGGTGGTGATGATGATGGCGGTGAGGATGATGGTGGTGAAGATGGTGATAATGATGATGAAGATGGTGATGATAATGACTAAGATGGTGGTGAGGACAATGATGATGGTAAAGATGGTGATGGTGATAAAGCCGCCTTTGTTTTCTTGGCCTCTGATTACCCAAGTCAGAGTTCAAGAAACCTGTTTCTAGTTGCCCAGAGAAAAATACCCCCAAATAATATTGTTTCATAAGACCCTTGAGGCTGGTCAAGGCAAAGTCTGAAAGCTGGTGTTTTGTTTCCCAATGGCAACAAAAGATTTCCATAGTCAGGAAAATGATGACACCTGCAGTCCACAGTCCCCTCCTTGATAACTGGAACGTGATATTTCTAGAGGGAAAGAGTCTTAATAAATATCAAATTCACCCACACTTTTGCCACTTGTGTCCAATCTCTTAAAATGTCAGTGTGCTGAGGGACACCTGGCTCACCGCCAGACTAGCCATTAGCCAGCATCCCAAACTAGAAGAACAAGACACTATTGCTTATTTAAGAGACTTTGCCTTCTTCCTACTCGACAGGCATCAATATTGACATTCTTCTTGGTGACACGGGGAATTCAGGGCAGAGTGACCTGAATGCATCCAGTTCTTTCTTTGAAATGCAGCTTAAATTTCACCTCTTCCATAATGCGTTCCCCAAGCATGTTTCTCCCCTTGTCCCACCTCATGTGAGGGGCATCCTAATATCATTGTTCATCAGCTCAACTTCATAACAATTATAATGGACATTAAAGGGATGGGTTATTAACTGGGTATGTGATGGTTCAGAGATGCTTCCTATAAGAGGAAACATTCAATACTGAGGCAAGAGTAGGGTGTTCCTAGAGGAAGGGGAGAATGGAATCCCAGCATACAGACCCAAGGAAGACTTGATGGGTGGGGCCATACCCATGGTCCTGTTTGCTGGGCTGGAGTGTGCAGGAGGGTCACAGAAAGGGTTTACAAGGTAAGAGCAGAAAGGGTTTTGCATGGCTCATCAATGTATTTAGGCCTTATCTTGTGGGCAAAGGAAGCAATTTAGAGTTTTAACCAGCAGTAACCTGATTATATCTGTGCTTGAAAGATTTGCTCTGGTGGCCATGGAGAGAATGGACTGTGAAGTGCCAAGGGAGATGAGGGTGCTTGTTATGTAAATCACCTCTGAGAAGTGATAAGGACCTGAATTAAAGCAGCCATGTGGATGGAGAGAAGGAAAGAGGTGTGAGAGGAGGGGGCGCTTGCTCACTGTAAGGTTAGTTGGCAGAAGAAAGGTTTTTAGACTGGGACCATGCTTAGCATTCTGACTGTGCCATTTAGTACCTGCGTGACCTTGGTACATTTCTCCTGATGAGCTTTGGTTTTAAAATTTCTGAGACAAGATTGTTCTAAAGATTAAATAAAATAACAAAGATAAGGAAACTAGCCAGTATCTGGAATATAGAAAGTGCTCACACAGCAGTGTCACAAGTACTAGGAACAATGAAAGAGGAATCTCAGATGACCTCTAAGGTGCCCATCACCATATTTGCTCGTGTCTGGAATTCCTCTATTTACAAGGGAAACGTTTAAGGACAGACTTTTCTCATTCCCTTCTGCATGGCCAGTGCCTACTTTGACGCCATACACGTTTCTTGAATTGAACTGAATTTAATGGAGTCTACTTTGGAGTGGGGGCAAGAGGAAGAAAGTATCAAGGTAGTGAAGTCAGTGCTTGGAGAATGATTTTGCGCTTTTCACAAACACAAGTTCACTTGATACAACAGTTCAAGTTAGGGAAAATGGTGCTGTGTATTCTTCTGATTTTACAAAAGTGAACATGTGAGATGAGACCATTGTGTGAAGTTGCCTTCCTGAGTAGCTGCAATGCTGGGAGAGGTGCTTTGAATCCAAGGACACAGCCACTGGGACAGGCATCCCCTGGCCTGGCAGCCCTCTGCAGTTCTGGGCCTTCATAAAGGAGGTAGTAGCTTCTTTCACAGTTTTCTTGGGGGCACCACTTCCCTCCCAGCTGGGCCTGGCTGCTATTTGCAAAGCATCCCGATACTGAAATTTAAGCTGGAAATCCTACAAACAGCAGCAACAGACACAAGACAAAAGCTGGGCATTTCTGGAGAAAGAGTGGAAAGTGTGGGCAGGATATGACACTGCTGAGATCTTCAACTGTAAATGGACTACAATACAATCTAGGCCCTTTTTCCATACCTTTTGTCAGCTTTCTTCCTTGTCCACCTCCTTGAAAGGGCATTCTAATATGTATGGCAACAAGTCCAAGATCCCTGGCATTGGAGAGCTCTCCTTGACCCACTTGTCTTTCTTCCCCTCCTTACCTGCTCTCCCACCATTATAGGCACTGGCTCCTGTAGCCAGAATCCAGATGGCCTCAGGCTTCCCCACTCTGGAGACTTTGCCCGTACCTGCAATGTTTGAATTCTGAGGCCAGGTAAAGTTGAATTCAAGCCCAAGCTCTGTGATTTATTAGCCCCATGACATTAGGCAGGTTGGCACCACTTCCCCAAGCTTCTGCTCATCTTTACAAAGGATATAACAATCCCTTCCTTGCAGACTTGTGCAGAGAGTTAGGTAAGCAAGCATAGGCTGGGCATACACATGTACCAAGTGCTCAGGATGACTGACCTACTGCCTCTGAGGTCCCTTCAAGACCAGCTTCCCCCATGTTCCCAATCATCACGCAAAGCAATCTCCCTGCACTCTGCCTCCTAGAAATAAAACAGCCAAGATTTATTAAGCACTTATGAGGGGCCCAGTAATGTGTATGGATCATCTCAGCTGGTATGCACCACAATCTTATGAAGTAAGGATCCTATTACCTGTGTATTATGGTCTTAGAAACTAAGACTAAGCAAGACTCAGTCACTTACAGTCAGAGAGCTAGGTGGGAGAGGGTGGATTCAGGGCCCATACTCTTTCTTTTTTTTTTTTTTAAGATTTTATTTTTATTTATTTGACAGAGAAAAACACAGCAAGAGAGGGAGTACAAGAAAGGGGAGTGGGAGAGGGAGAAGCAGGCTTCCCGCTGAGCAAGAAGCCTGATGCGGAGCTCCATCCCTGAGCCGAAGGCAGACCCTTAATGACTGAGCCACCCAGGTGCCCCCAGGGCCTACACTCTTTACAGCAATGCTATGTTAGATCTGAGGTATCTATGTCCTAAAGTGACATGCCTCTGAGACGTACCCTAGAGTGCCCCATACTATGTGTTCGCCTCAGTAGGCACTTCCGGAGGCCCTATTATGAGCCAGCAGTGAGCACAGAGAACAAACATGAATAAGGCAAGGTGCAATGGTAAGAAGGTCGGAGTTGACTGAGAGGGATACAGGCCCACAAGCCAATGTCATGCAACATCACAGTGTGGCAAGTGTGGTCCAGTGTCAACTCAAGGGCAAAGCGTCAATATGGTCACACATCTTCCCATCCAATATTCTTCTCAAGAATTGACATTTCTCAATTGTCCCTTACCTTTCAACTCCTTTTTTCCTTCTTCCCTCATCCTTTGTGGAGAGGAAATGTCTTACAATCTCAGGCTGCTATAGTAAAAGACCATAGACTTGGTGGTTTAAACAACAGACATTTATTTCTCATGGTTTTGGAGGCTGGGAGCCCAAGGTCCAGGTGCCTGCAGATTCCATTCCTGGTGAGGGTTCTCTTCCAGGCTCACGGATAGTCACTTTCTGTGACCTCACATGGCAGAGAGGGCAAGCAGTGATCTAACTGTTCCTCTCCTTCTGAAGTTACTAAGTGCAACATGAGGCCCATATTTATGACCTCATCTAGCCCTAATTACTGCCAGAAGGCCCCCATCTCCAAATACCATCACACTGGGGGTTAGGGCATCAACATAGGAATTTGAGGGATAGGGTGGGCACAGAACCATTCAGTCCAACAAAGAGGTCTTTAATATAACTGAGTTATTAGACTGGATCTTGCTGGCATAATAGCACAGTAAGGTTATGCAGAGACAGGAATCTAAGGAGAGAGAGTTCTTAGTGCTTTGGAGCCTCCACCCTGAAGAATCTGAAGGGCATGATGCTCAGAGGATCCCACATCACTGCTCCAGGCTGGAGAAAGTCAGCAGGCAGGGAAGTTCACGGTTCTGAGGCCACCTGCAAAGACAGAGGCCGTGAAGGAGAAGAGGGAGCATCCACAGCAGGGAGGGACACCCAGTAGCCCTTCCAGCTCAATCACACACAGAGACATAAACAAGAAAGTGAAGATATGTTCCTTATGTACTCCATCTAGACTCCTTATTGAGTGTGACCAGCCACAACTTTCCTTTCTGGAATCAGCCCAGATGCCCGTCCTGACTCCATGAGCACAGTTAAAGAGAGACAGTCTCTATTACTGAAAGTCAGGAACCCTGCTTTGTTGTGTGCAGAGTCAGGGCTCCCTGTAGCTTTTGCACCCCACGTGTCTTTACGGAGCTGTGACTGCTCATTCACAGCCATGAACCCGGCTCATGCCCTCTCTGATGCCCCTCTGATTTCCGTCTGTTGTGGTCCACATTTAACTGCTGCAGCCCCAGCCCTCTGCTCTCCACCCACACCAAAGGATCACCACACCTCTCCCTTTTCTCCTCCCTACAGTTCCCAAGTCTTTATGATTCGTGCCCATGGGGCTCTTGACTCTATGTGTTGTTTTCCCTTTGGGCGCCATTGGGCTCCAAGCTTTGGAGCACAGTGGGCAACTTTGCTGGGAGGGATGGTGAAAAGATCATGGGCCTGGTGTCAGAAAATCTTCCATTTTGGTCCCAGCTCACCCACTCATTTACTGGCAGGGAGATTTCAGCAAGTGTCAATCCTTCTGACCCCTGTTGCCTCCTGTCAGATCCGCTCTGGAGACCATTGCATGTACCCCTCCTGATAAACAGGCCAAACTCTGACATCAACACAGCTTGGCTGGTGATGCCTTTAATGCCTTTGTTCACCTGAGAGAGAGAGGGAAGCCATGCAGCTCTGGGGACTCCAAGCCTTCCAGGCTTTTCTGCAGCTTTAGTAAGGGAAACAAGGTCTCCCCTCAAGCTGCACACTTCTCCAGAGGTCCCTGAACCGCCTCCTTACTTCTCAGAACCTCCTTAGGCCCAAGAGGCTCTGTGTACTCATCATCAAAAAGTTAGGATCGAAGAGGCTGAGGACTCACGTGAGGTCACCAGAGAAAAGGATGTCCATCTTTATTGGGGTTCTACTCCCAGAACTGGGTCTGTTCTTTCCAGCCCTATTCCTCATCTACCAATTGAGTCCACACATTCGAAGCAACATTTATGAAGCTCCACCTTCACGCAAAGAGCAGTGAAAACATTCTCACAGGAGAAGTCCTCCATGAGGTTTCACAGACAAGGTCACGGATGACAGCCCACCAGCTCTGAGCAGGGCCAGGGGCCATACAGACCTTGGAAGCAGAAGAGGCTGAATGGAAAAGCTGGGTGTGAGCCGTCTGAGGAGGAGGAGGGCAGAAATCTACACAGCGCAGAAGGTAGAGGAGGCGCGTTTTCGCAGCAACCTGCCAAGTAAGGGACATGCGGCCTTGGTGGCAGTGAGCCCTGCCACCTGATGCCTCTCTAGGGTCATCTTCCAACTCAGCCCCCTGCAACCAGGAGTCCAGGGGTCCATGTCAGTCCTGGAACATGCTGGGCTGATGCCTGCCTTCCTGATTTTGTGAATGCCGTTCCCTGCACTGGAACTGTCCTTTGCTCTCATGTCTGCTGCAAGAAAAGAAAATGGTCTTGAGCCTCTCCTCGGGGGAGGCCTTTGCAGACTTCTGTAGACAATGATGACTGTTCTTTCTTCATGGCCCATCTGAACTACAGTAAAAGTAACAGTGGGCTCTTGAGAGCTGTGTGTGTGTGTGTGTGTGTGTGTGTGTGTGAAAGACAGAGAGAGAGAGAGAGAAAGAAATACATATGTGAACTATACAGTGATCAATAGATAGATAAAGCCCTTATTCCATTATGAGAGCAACTCTGCACTATTTTCCCCATTTTACTCTTGCCCTAGAGGACTTAGCTCCTAAGTTTGGGCTGAACTCAAACTATCATCTCCTCTCTCAGAAACACAAAAATGCCTTCTGCATTGTGATGCCTATGCCATCTGACTCATTTACCTAACCACCTCCCTTTCTATCATGGCCTGGCTCTGGGGCAGAAATTCAATGCACAGCTGTTGCACAGAATTGACTTGAAGACAGCTGGCAAGGAGAAGGCTTCAGAGAGGGAGCTCAGGCCACAGGACAAGACGTTCCAGAATAAGCTCCTAGGTGAGCAGGAGCCAGTTAGCAGAAGAAGTTCCAGCCTAGGATAAGGAGCTTTAATTTGATAAGAGACAGTTGGGAGCCATTCATTGTGGAGCTCAGAAAAAGACAGTGACAAGCCCCTAAGGACACTCAAGGGCTTTTGAAACCTTTAACTGCTGCCTGCAATTTTGCTATTTCCCTGCAGAAGTGACCTCACTGGGGAGCAGCTCCGAGCTGCCATCTGCCCCAGGCTGCACTGCCCCGCAGCAAGGTCACTGTGGCAGCACTGACCCTCCCCTGCGTGCAGAGGGAGAACACTGCCCAGGACCCCAGGGTCACTGTCCCTACATGTTGCTGAATTAGATTAAGGCCATCCCACACCCCCACACCCTGCATGGCTCTTGGGAAGGAAGGAGCCCATGGTGACCCTCGGACACCTCCAGCCTGTCAGGACCAGCAGTCACCATTGCTGTTGGTCATCCTGCAACTTCTAGCTCCCCCACATGTCCCACTTTCGACCCCCGCTGGTCTCTGCCCAGAGAGAGCAATCACAGCTTCCCAGAATTTCAACTGCTTATGGGTGGGATGCTTCTCTCCGTCCCCTCACCCCTAAACAGCACCAGCACCAGTCAGGACCAGTGTGGGAAGAGAGGAAGGCGGCTGTGAAATACCACTCAGAGGGAAGTCATGATAGCTGTTTTGTGTTCTTTCCTTTATCTCTCCAATCTTGGGGTCCCTTCCCTTCTTCCATCTGGCACAAAGCCACCAGGAGACCAATGGCTGGGGCTGGCCTTCCAGAGCCAGCAAGTGCCAACAGCAGAACACAGTCCAGACACACAGGACAATGGCCTCTTCAAGCCACAGAAAGCTGCTCAGTATTGTATTGTTTGCCTGTGATGCAGCTTCTTGAACACACAAACGCTCCCATTTTCACCAGCCCCGTGACGGTGACTTAATTACTTCTGAAGACGCGGGGCCAGATTCAAACGGCCAACCTCCATCCCCACCCCAGAGGGACAAAAACAAAACCAAACCCCCCACACAAAAAGGAAAAGCCGACCATTTTGCAAAACTGCGGGATGGAAACCTGAAGTGGGCCCAGGTGCGTTAATTACCCTTGATGGCACGTGGGTTTATGACGGCGGTCACTTGCTCGCGCTGATCTGGCCCAGCATCTGTGCTGAAGGATGGCTTTGGTATTCTGAGCCGCGAGAGGAATATCGGCCAGATGGTGACTTCATGAGGACATAATTCACGGAGCATTTTCCTGCCCCAACACAGATTTCTGTGAAGGAATCTTGAATGCCATGCTGAACAAAACAGAACAAGGAAACACAGCCGCAAGTCGAAGATTAATGGTCTCGACAGGGACTCCGACATGAGCCCAAATGTTGTCTAATCCCAAGCTCCAAGCTGCAAGTCTTGCCAACCGATCTCCGTTACCTGCAGAGCAGACTTGCCTCATCCTCGGGCATCTCCAGGGCACTTGGTGGGGGTGGGGGTTTTGGGCAATGAGAAAGAGGCATGGCCCCAAGCGACAGACCACAGGAAACTGAGTCACTCACCTTTTCTTTCTTTCTTTTTTTCTTTTTTTAATTAACTTTGTGTAGTGACAGGCCTTGTCAGCACCTGCTTGCTAGGTAATTTGATTTTGATGGTGACAAAGTGAAGAATGTGATTTTGGCTACCGCAGCAGGGACTGGTTCTGGGGGAACTCAAAGGGAAAACAGGAAGAAGAACAAATCTCTCTCATTGGAAACTCTTAACAAGAAGCAGCAGCAGCAGCAGCAGCAGCAGCAACAGCCTTGGTACAACCGGGCCATGAGCTAGCAAGCAAAATAGCCCAGTTTCAAGTCAGTTTAGAAAAACTCTTGCTCTCTGAGGAGTTAGAACTCCTTGTATCTGACCCACGTGGAATTAGAAAAGTAGGCGTGACACACCTGTCAGGGGCATTTTAAATCCAGTAAGCCTGTCTGGAATCTGTGTAATTTCTACAACCTACACACTTCAAGCCTGAACCATGAAAATAAGGACATGCAGACTGAAGGTCACTCTGCTTCAAAACAAGGTCCGCCCACAACAGTCCAGAAGTAAATACAACCCGGGTGAAGTATGTGGCTTGGGTGTGTCCTTGTCCCTGTGGCCTCTGCCCACAGACCCTCTGTGTTGTAATGATGTGTGGGCCACAAAGAAGGATGGACCCCCACCTCACCCAGCACCAAAGCCAGCCCAGGAAACCACATGACTCTGCTGCGTTTTTACTGTTTGTTGTCAAGGAACACATCTGTTAAAAAGTACATGATAGTAATAACACCGAGGCCATTTCTTGCACACCCACTAGGTGTGAGACCCACTTGTGCACACAAACCCATTAGCCCCCCGGCCTTCTGCCAGGGGCACCCACTGAGCGTGCGCCCTGGCATCAGGCAGCCAGCTCCGCCATTACCGCTGTGTGATCTCACATAGGTGACTTGACCTCTCTGAGAGTCTGCATCCTCAGAGGTTCAACAGGCATAGATCAACCACTCTCAAAAGGTCAGCAACTATTATCATTCAGCATGTGGAACTGGGTAAGTGAAATAAAAGGTGTCTAAGCTTCTGCCAAAGGCACATCTCCCCTAAGGGGTAAAAACAAGATCAGAACCCAGGCCCTCCTGGGCTGCTGCTTCCTGCTCCCTTCCACGAATGCTAATTCAGGGCAAACAGCCCCCATGGCAACAGGCCCTCCTCTCCTGGCATGATTTGGCAGACCAGGTTTTGGCAAACAGCCCACCATGCCCATAAAAAAACCTCTATTGTTTCTTCGGAAGGCTTTTTGATCCCCCCACATAAAATGCTCTTAGCAGCACCCCCTTTCCCTCAAGAACAGAAACAGCTCTGTGGGGAGGGGGTGCTGCTGGCTCTTCCTGCAAGGAGTCTGGGGGGCCGGTGGCCAGCCCCAGGGGGTGGCTGAGGAGGGTGACTCAGCAGAAACTGGCATCCTGCTCAGAGCCCGCCCACCCCACTGGCCAGAAAAGGAAGGCCTCTGTGAAGCAAACAGAAAAGGACATTGCAAACCAGTCTTTTGTCTGCAGGGACTTCAGACAGGAATCGCCCATGCTGAATTTTAGCTGGCAGAACAGGCCAGGCCTGGCTGGGAGAGGCGGGAACCTCCCTGGAATTCTAGTCCACACTCTGCAAACCTTGCCACACCCCACAGTCCCTGCCTGGAGCCCTTATGCGTAGTAACTCCTTTCATCTCCTAGATATGAGCAGTCTATCATTATTCCCATCTGAAGACAGAGAAAAGAAAGCACAGAGAGGCCCAGTACTTTGCTCAGAGTTACACAGCCAGGAGGTTGGGGGAAGTGGGTTTGAGGCCAAAAATCTAGCTTCTAAAGGGGGTGGACACAGTAGCCAGGTCTCTCTCCTGCTGGTTGCTGGTGATCCCCCTCCCTCTCTGCTCTGCTGCCTCTGGGGAAACGTAGAGCTGGTGGCCAGCATTCCATAGTTTCTTGAACATTTTCCCCATCCACACACTGCCTGCCCTGCAACAGGCCTCACTCTTTCCTGGATGCTGTCACCACCTCCTAACCAGCCCTCTGTCCACCCAAGCTCCCTGTCCTGCCAATCCTGCCCCACAGGTGATACTCTAGCAACATGTTGTGCCTGGAGGGCCCTCACACATGGCTCTGGCCTCCCCCTTCTCATGGCTAGCACCATCCCTACAGCCAGAATGCCTTTCTTCCCCTGCCTCTCCATTGTTGGCTAATAGGACTCTCCTCTGCCACCTGCAGGAATCCGTCCCTCTCTCCTCTGGCTGGATGAAGTAGCGGGTTAAAGCGCACATGCCATCTGTCCAGAGCGTGTTTCTAAGGCTGCACTCGAAGGAACAGAGCTTATCTATGACTTTGCGCAACACCATCATGCACCACTCCCAACATATATCAGGTGCTCAATGAATGCTTAGCCCACAAAATGAGCGGTAGATGACCCCATCACTGAATCAAAGCACTACATCTGCTTGGATTAATAGGCGCTGCTCAAGTGGCTGGCTGAGGATTTCCAGTCCTTGGCCCTCCCCATCCCTGGTAGGATGGCACTCACTTCCTTGCTCCGTGAGGTTGGGAGGGTCCTGTCGTCAGTTCTGGGCAACTTGTGAACAGAGTGAGATATGTCCGTTCTGGGCTGAACATTCAATTACAGGGACAAGATCCTCAGAGCATGGTGGCCAGCCCATTGGAGATGACAGCTGTTCCATCAGCCTGAGTCCCCTGGCCGCTTTGAGCAGAGCCCTTTGATGAGGATGTCCTTCGAGCAAGAGAAACATCTTTACTGTTCAAAGCCCTGAATTATTTTCAGTGAAACCTACCTTATTCTAAGGAAAGTAAACTTGAATCTGTTTTTAATTTATATAAATGTTATTCTAGGCAATTGCTCAGAGTGGGCATTCAAGTACAGGGTTGACTGCAACACCTAACAGTGATTATAGTAAGCAAAGCAGGAGCTCACCAATTTTAATGAGTGATTTAGAAATAAGTGGTCATGTACCTTCTGTGTGTTTCTAATCAGTACCTTTATGTACCTGTGTACTCTCGACATCTTTATTTCCTTTGTTCCTCACCACAAACCTGGGAAAGACATAGCACACATCATCTGCTCTGCTTATTATGAAAAATTATGGCTCAGAGTTGTTACCTAGCCAAGATCACAGAGTGAGAAAGGTGTGGCTGGAATCACAATCTGGATTTTTTTTTTAAGATTTTATTTATTTATTTGACAGATGGAGATCACAAGTAGGCAGAGAGGCAGGCAGAGAGAGAGGAGGAAGCAGGATCCCCGAGGAGCAGAGAGCCTGATGCGGGGCTCGATCCCAGGACCCCGGGATCATGACATGAGCTGAAGGCTGAGGCTCAACCCACTGAGCCACCCAGGCGCCCCAAGAAGCTGGATTTTTGACACCAGGATAAGACTCTTAATTTTGGAACAAACCTCTAAACACATGAGGTCTTTAAATCTTATGAGCTGAGAATTCAAACTAAAGCCAATATAAGGAATAATCAGATGCTAAATCATTCGTGGAGGGTTTTATTAGCCTTTTGTCTCCAAATCACAACCAAAGAGTGATAGTTATTTTTGTTATTTTTCTTATAATTAGTGATTTTAATAACTGACTTTTAGTTACAATGATGGGTGGTGGGTGGCCTTAGCCCATGTTTTGGGGACCTGAATCAGAGGACAGATGCTGGTAACTTGAGAAAATGTCTAGGAATTCAAATCTGGTGTCAGGTTAGCTCCGGTCTGGACCACTCATGTCCAATCATTCACTTTTATCTGGGGTCATCCAAGTTCAGAGAAAGTTAGTGGTCTTGATAGCAACCTCTTTGACCTCAGCCTCAGCAACTTCTTACAAGACATGTCTCTGGAGGCAAGGGAAACAAAAGCAAAAATGAACTATTGGGACATCATCAAGATAAAACGTTTCTGCATAGTGAAGGGAACAGTCAACAAAACTAAAGGGCAACTGACAGAAAGGGAGAAGATATTTGCAAATGACACATCAGATAAAGGGCTAGTATCCAAAATCTAAACTTATAAACTTATCAAACTCAACACCCCCCCAAAAATCATCCAGTTAAGAAATGGGCAGAAGACATGAATAGACATTTTTCCAAAGAAGACAACCAGATGGCTAACAGACAGAAGAAGCTCAGCACCACTCACCATCAGGGAAATACAAATCAAAACCACAATAAGATACCAACTCACACTAGTCAGAATGGCTAAAATTAACAAGTCAGGAAACAACAGATGTTGGCAAGGATGCAGAGAAAGGGGAAGCCTCCTACACTGTTGGTGGGAATGCAAACGGGTACAGACACTAGAAAACAGTATGGAGTTTCATCAAAAAGTCAAATATAGAGCTACCCTATGACCCAGCAATTTCACTACTAGATATTTATCTAAAGGGTACAAAAGTGGTGATTCAAAAGGGCACCTGCATCCCAATGTTTATAGCAGCAGTATCAACAATAGCCAAATTATGAAAAGAGTCCCAAATGTCCATCAACTGATGAATGGATAAGGAAGATGTGGTATATATATGGTCATATATATGTATGTGTGTGTGTGTGTGTGTGTATATGTATATATGTATATATATCCCATTATATATGCCTACGTATATAATGGAATATTACTTGGCAATCAGAAAGAATGAAATCTTTCCATTTGCAACAACATGATGAAACTAGAGTGTATTAAGCTAAGGGATATAAGTCTGTCATAGAAAGACAAATACCAGATGATTTCACTCACATCTGGAATTTAAGAAACAAAACAGATGAACATACAGGAAGGGAAAGAGAAATAAAATAGAGTAAAAACAGAGATGGAGGCAAACCATAAGAGACTCTTAAATATAGAGAACTGAGGGTTGCTGGGGGGAGGGAGAGGGATGGGCTAAATGGGTGATGGGTATTAATGCAGGCACTTGTTGGGATGAGCACTTGATGTTATATATAAGTGAGGAATTACTTAATTCTACTTCTGAAACCAATATTACACTCTATGTTAACTAATTTGGATCTACATTTTTAAAAAGGTAGTGGTCCTGAAAGCTCCACCCTCAGACCAAAGAACTTTAGGAAGGTGTCTGACATTGACTTCAAATGAGACCTAATTCAAATCAGGTTGGGAAGGCATTCGTAACCATAGTCCTTGAGCAAATGTTTCTTGTCCTCTTTCCCCTTTGGTGTCAAGGTTCCTTATGATTTTCCTTCTTCTTCTCCCTTCCAGATTCACCACAGTTCTTGTCTCTCCTTGTCCACATGATAAATGACTTACTAGATTTGTTCCTCTGTATCTTCCAATGGCAGGCTTCATCTCCTCTGTATCTTATGGCTTCTATTGGTGACATGATCCACAATGAGAAACCTACTTCTTCTACCTTTACCACTCCACCCTGTCAGGGTGGTGGTTCTTATTTGCTCATACCAAGGACATTATCTGGCAATGTCACTGGCGCTCAGGAGAACTTTTGTAAGAAAAGAAGAGTTCTGTTTTAGAGCTTTAACTTTATAAAATCACACTGTTCTTCCTCCCTCCTTTTCTGTCTCTTCCTCTCCTTCTCATTCTCTCTAATTCCAAATACCAGTTGTAATAATCCAAGTATTGACTTCCACTGTAGGGCTGGGGGTTTGGAGCAAGCTCTGCGCTTGGCTTTTCCTACTTTGCTTTTTATCGCTATTTCAATGATAAGACTTCAAGGACAAACTTAGGATCAAATAATGGGGTTAAGAGGAAAGGGCCAATGTGACTCCAGTCTTGCCTTGTACTTGGTGTCTGATCGGCCAGACCCCCAAGTTCTCATGCTTGTTGTCTGCCCTGGTCTATCAGACCTGGGGTTCACCTGTGGGATTTAGAGCCCAAGCACCTTAATGATAAACTGTGTGGACTGGCTCAGACTGTCTTCTCTATTAAGCTTCCTGAGAGGTCTTTGGTGATAGTAAACAGCTGGCTGTAATTTAGAGACTAGCCATACTAGTTACCCCTTTCCCTTCTTCTCAGGAATAACTAGCATCTTCAGTTACCACTTCTAAAATGAGTCCAACATCTTTATCTTCATTCCTTGATAGATTGGAGTGCTTCACTCCTTGCTTCCAAGATAATCTAAGAGCTGGAGTAGAGTTCAGCTAGAGTTACAGGTAGATGGAGAGATAGCACACACAAAGTCTGGCCTTTGTGCTATGCGCGTTCATTTTAGCTCATCCTTGCAACTATCAGGTGAGGCAACTAAGGCCTAACAGAGTTTAAACAACCTGCCCAAAGTGACTTAAGAGCCTGGGAGATGGGGATCCCACCTGCACACCGGGAGTAGTGGAATAGATAGAACCCTGGGGTCGACCTCCAGGACCCATGGTCTTGAGCCCCTCACTGTAAGTCCTTTAGGCCTACTTAATATCCCACCATCCCTACACATTCAACCAGCCAAACATCCACCTGGGTCCTCTGAAGTGCTTCCCTCAGAGATCTTTGTTGTCATCATGAGCCTGCCCAACCAGGCTTCATATCCTTTCCTCATTCTCAGCTCCTCTCTCCTTACCCACAACCTCTGCCAAGTCACTGAGATTTATTGTTTCTTCCTTTGTGTGGTTCTTCATGCCCTCCTCTTCCTTTTGGGTCTCAGTTCCACCCCCAAGTCCAGTCCTTCACGAAGTCATATCTTAAGTACTGTGATTGCTTCCTAATTTGTTTTCCTGATTCCTCCCTTCATCCTACACTTATAACTTGCCAATCTCCCCCAGAACATTACTCTGCACACATTTTAGCTCCTCCATGCTTAAAATCTCCAGGAGGCCCCTTTAATAAAATTCATCCCCTTCCCCAGCATCTCTGATGTAATGTACCTTACTCTAGTGGAATCCTCATCCCCTACCAAGCCGGTTGATTCTACAACTTTCTTTTGCTTTCCACATATATTGTTTCCACATCCCCCATACCATTTCCCTGTTGAATTTCCTCTGCAATGAATGGCCTTTATTTCTTTTCCATTTGCCAGTGCTCGAGCCTTCCTTCTATGGCTATCTTGCGTACAATACCCTTCAAGGAGCATTCCCCATGTGGTCCAACCTTTCCAAATGGTTACTCCTTTAGGAATCCTGTAATACTGTCTGGACCATACATTGGGTTTTAAGCCATGAATCCTTTAGCCATCCATTGTGATGGTATCTGGTCTCTTTGCTACTAGCACCAGAGGAAAATAATAGCTAACATGCATAGACTATGACCAAACATCTCTAATTTTCCAGGACAATTCTGATGAAAATATTTTGCTTGTCAGAAGATGATAAGCCCTGATTCCAGTTTCAGAAAACAGAGTAGATAAAGATCATATATCTTACTTGTATTGCCAGTGCCCCAGCTCAAGGGTGTGTAAGGCTGACCAAGTCAGAGAGAGTCTCTCTTCAGCTATATGGCCATACACAAGTCTCCTTCCTCCTCTTGGTCTGTTATTTAAAATGGTGAAATCAGGAGACCTGAGTGGCTCAGGTGTTAAGCATCTGCCTTTGGCTCAGGTCATGATCCCAGCATTCTGGGCTCCCTGCTCAGTGGGAAGACTGCTTCTCTCTCTACAGCCTCCCTGTGCTTGTGTTCCTTCTCTCACTATCTCTCTCTGTCATAAATAAATTAAATTAAATTAAAATTTAAAAAAATAAAATGGTGAAATTGGGTTGCATGAGTGGTTGTCAAAGTATAAGCCTTGGAATACCAAGAGATCTAGAGACCTTTTTCAAAAGTGTCTTGGGAAGAAGGAGGTGGAAAGGAAGGAAACCCAAGCAAGTAGGACCTTACATCTTGTGAGTCCTCATACCTCTACGGAAAAGTTCCCCTTGGATCTATTTCTTAGGACTATGCTCCTGTGCACAGTAAATTAAAACACTGGTTTTAAAATATTTGAAAATTACTGGACTAGATAATTATTTCTAAAGTCTCTTCCAACTTTTCCATTGTTTATCTGATGATGAGGATGAAGGAGAATAATGGCTAACATGGACAGAATCCATCCTACGTGCCAGCACTGGGTTAACTGCACATATTCAAGTTACTCCCATTTGATAGAAGAGGATGAAGTCTTGCATTACGATCACATGATCTTGAATAAACTTGAGATGTGAGTTGAAGTCTGTGATTTAACCATTTACTGCTGTTTTTTGAGTTGTCTGGGGAGAGAGGTTAGGAGCTGGGACACACCCACTTGCCTACTGTGATAAGAAGACAGCGCAAATGACAAAGCCAAGTGTAGGGTGTAAAGAGCTGTTTGGTGAAGGTGGGTCAGCCAGACAGTCAACCTTAATCTCCTCTAGGAATGACGAGCTCGGAGAGACGGAGAGACTGGCCTCTGAACTACCTAGGGCTGGCCGGGGAATGGTCTTATCTCTCGGACTCTTGTTTGGAGTCTGGAGGAACACTTGGCTTGCAGGGATTTAAAGAGACCTGATCTTCTGACAATTTCACATTTCTGGCAACACCACTGACCCCTCCAGGAAACCACAACGTTGCTCAGAACTCAGGGTGTTGAACTGAGCTCAAGAAAACCTTCCTTAAACCAGCCTGCAAACCAAGATACACAAAGCAGGTGGTTCTAGCCAGTGAATATCTTCTACACAGCTATGCAAACCCAAGACGAAGGGAAACCATCTTTCTTAAATAAGAAAGATGAACAAAGGAAGCTGGTGATCCCATTTAGAGGGAACTGGTTATCATCTGAAAGTGGTTCCAAGACAAGCAAGGTTTCACCAGCGCCAGACCATGTGTCCTTTAACCTCTGTCATGGGGAGCAAAGCCGCACAATAATGCCTGTGAGTTCTGTACATCCAGGGCTGCCCAGATGACGGCTGGGGGCTGGCACAGCCATGCAATCAAACCCATCAAATGACTTCCCCCCTCTGCTAACAGGGGTTCTCTGTGGGCTGTGGCCTGATTGGAAACCAGATTAGAGTATAGCAAAAGCTGCTCTTGTGAGGCCGATTTTCTAGGAGCCACGGGGTAATTTTGCTCAGAACTTGTGAGCCTGATTTTAAAACTGTTGATATTGTCATGGAAATTATCACTGCCCTTCATTCCAATCAACTGGCTTCCCCCCACCCCCCCCTTCTTAAACTAGGGCAGAGGAATCGCATGAAGGGGGAAATTAGGCCTTTCACGGAGAAAAAAAATACAATAGAGCTTTTCAGGGGATGAATATAGTAAATTAGAAAGCTTTTTTTAAAAAATAGCATTTCTCTCCAGTTCTTGCCAATTTCCCACCTCCTCCTGCTCATCTTTCAAGATATCCCCCCTTCTCGCCACAACACACTCGCAGCAGCCTTAGCTTAGGTAGCTTTTGTTGAACTGCCTCCTGATGTGGGAGTGGTGTGATAATGAAGGCTCCCAGGCTGGGTTCTGGAGGACGGATAACAACTCTTTGTTGGCTGGTGTTCATTCCACCTTTCTTCCGAAGCTTTCCATGGCCTAAAATAAGACTCTACTAAAGAAGTATAACAAATGTTCTTAACTTTCACTTTTGTGAGGAGAAAACGAAGGAAGTCGCACACTAGGGGAAAGTCCATGGCTCCTAAGGTCAAACAACGAGTGGTTTTTTGTTTTGTTTTGTTCTGTTTGTTTGTTTGTTTGTTTTTTAAAAAGAGGGCGTTCTTTAATGGCTTCCTAAAAATCAAGCAGGGATTAAAAGAGAGAGAGAGAAAGGGAAAGAAGGGAGGGAAGGAAGGAAGGAGGAAAGAATGGAGGTTGTAGAAAGGGAGAGAGGAAGTAGGAAAGATGGTAGGAAGGGAGGGAAGGAAGGTAGAAACCTACGAGGGGAGGGAGAGAGAGAGAGGGAGGGGGAACAGAGTGCAG
The DNA here is from genome assembly GCF_011764305.1 of Mustela putorius furo. Taxonomy (NCBI): domain Eukaryota; kingdom Metazoa; phylum Chordata; class Mammalia; order Carnivora; family Mustelidae; genus Mustela; species Mustela putorius. Next base: position 21,583,123 of record NW_025421273.1, read on the forward strand.
AAACAAAGCCAAGACTAAAATCATTCACTGTGGAATGAACCTACCAACACAGATTTCCCCCACAGTCTGTGCAGTTTGCAAATGAGTGTAGAAAAATAGATGTGGCCCCATCTTCTGGCAGTGTGAGGTAATAGCCGCAGCCATCAGGTGGATTCTTCACAGGTCTTTTGTTTGTATTTTAAGGACTCTTCAACATTCGTCTTTCCTCAAGGTAATTGTCATCAGAAGGCAAGTATTGCCTTATCAATCATTCTATTCCCAAAAAGAACAAACAGGGGAGAGCGGAGTAGCTATGAAGGGAGCTTCGGGATCCTGTGCTGAAAATCATCACTCACCTGTCTCTGTGCACCAGCCTGGCTTCAGGGCTAGGAATCTGCGCATGGGTAGTTGCCTTCTATGCCTAAAAGCAGACAACACCCTTTGGATTAGCTGATTGAAACAGAGAAACACCACGGATCTGAATGTTCTAGAAAGATATTTTGTCTGCCGGTGCTGGCGACAATCTCCTCCCTGCAGCCCCGGTAGATAACTGGACAGACAGTTGTCTAGTTCTTCAACACACACACACACACACACCCCTCACCGGCTTCCTGGCAACAATTAATTCTTCCCCAAGACAGGGGCTGGAAGAGTGTAGACTCACCCAGGACTCCTTTATGACCAAGAATTCTGCTAAGTGATTGTAGGGCTGTGGAGACTGGGGGACAGGCAGTGGCAACAGAGAGATGCTCATCTGTTCCCTGAGATAAAATAAAGAAAGTGTGAGCATCCGCTTGTTTTCTCCCCCTGAGGTGGTGTTGCGGTGGGGGGGCGGGGAGTAGCCAGGGGGGAGGGGACATGCCTGACCATAAGCTTTGTAATGGGTTGGACTACAAGGGTCTTCCTAGCTGAGAGGATCTGGATGAAGATCTGTACAGAAGGCATCTTTCCCTCCTACCTCACCTGTCTGCCAGTCACACGGGAAGGCTCCCAACCTCCCACGGAAATGGCAGCGTGGGCAGAGAATAGATAATAGCCCCATTGTAAAGCCTGAAACAAGAGTCCGGGGTCAGGATCTTAACTACCCACCCAGATTATAAAACCAAGGAATCGCATCAAATTGCATCTCAATCCACAAACTAAAACCAAGAGCACCCAGAGGTGAGATTTTGCGACAACAGTGACCACCGTCCCTCTAGAGCATGCTGGCACCAGCTGGCCCTGTCTCCACTACTCAGTCCTGCTCCAAGAGAGACTAGAGAGCACCACTGAGGATTAGCCTCAATATAATCCTGATATTGGCAACAACAATAATCCTAACAGAAATAACTGATAGATACTGTGCTCTTACCATATGCCAGGTACCAAGAGAGACCCTTTGCATGAGTTATCTCCTTTAACATTTAAAACAAAGCTGTGAGGTAGGTATACTTATTATCCCCTTTTGAGAGATGAGAAAAGGGAATGGATGAGGGCAAGGATACATGAAAGATGATCCAGTTATTTTGTGTGTGTGCATTCATGAGTTCACGGTACTTTACTGAGCTCCCACTATGTCAGCCCGTATTGAAGGCACTAGAAATGCAGCAGCCCATGAATGTCAGTAGGTTCCTGCCCTCGCGGAATATTCATCAGATAGATGATAAAAAGATAAATGGGCCATGCCGTGGACTGAATCGTGTCCCCCCCCCCAAATTTGTATGAAACCCTGAGCTTAATGTGACTATATTTGGAAATAGGGCCTTTATGGAGGTCAGTGAGTTTAAATGAGGTCACAGCGTAGGGTCCTAATTTTATAGGATTGGTGGCTTTATAAGAAGAGGAAAATCTCTTTCTCCCTCCCTTTCTCTCCCTCCTTCCCCCTCTCTCTCCCTATCCCTACCCCTCTCTCTCTCCCTCTCCTTCTTCCCCAGCTCAAAGAAAAGGTCATGTGAGGAATGAAGAAACCAGAGAGCCAACTACAAACCAGAAGAACAACTTTCACTAGACATAAAACTCTCCCAGACGTTGACTGGGAGCTTCTAGTTTTCAGAAATATGAACATTTGAAATATGAAATATGTTGCTAAGGCCACCCTACCTGTAGTATTGTGTTATAGCAGCCAAAGCTGACTAATACATGTCATATGTCAAGTAGTGGTAAGTACTATGGAGATGGCTACTTTATATTTCAGTGCAAGGAGGAGGTGTTTCAGGTATTTACTTTCTGATAAGGAGACTTCAGGGCAGAAGTGTGAGAAAGTGGAGAAGCAAACTAAGTGGGTACCTGGAGAAGGAGTGATGCAGACAGAAAGCACCCACATGGGAGAGAAGATTTCTGAGGAAGAGCTAGGGCACCATGACTGAAGCAGAAGAATGCAGAGGGGAGGAGTAGGAGCCTGCTGGGGAGCAATGAGCAGGTATTGTCACCCAGGCAGCCTGCTCTGAGCCAGGCTCCTACACAGCTCACCCAGAAGAGGTAACTAGCTTCCTTTGATTAGTTCCATTTGCCTATGAAATGTTTGTCATCTCTGCTTCCCTTTTAAATCACTCATTTAAAGAGTATCTCTCAAATATAGGATAGAGTTGTGTTTTGCTTTATAAACCAATTTGAAAGAATTTCCTTCTAATAGGGGAATTCAATCCATTCACATTTATTGATATGATTAAGATGTTCAGTCTCGGGGCACCTGGGTGGCTCAGTTGAGCCACTGCCCTCGGGTCTGGTCATGATCCCAGAGTCCTGGGATCAAGCCCCACATCAGGCTTCCTGCTCGGCGGAGAGCCTACTTCTCCCTCTCCCTCTTCCTGTCACTCTGCCTACTTGTGCTCTCTCTATCAAATAAATAAATAAAGTCTCAAAAAAGAATGTTCAGTCTCAATTTACTACCTTAGATTATTTTTATTGTTTTTTTATTCCAGTATACATACAGTTGTTGACATACAGTGTTAGGTTAGTTTCAGGTGTACAATACAGCAAGTCAACAGTTCTATACATTACCCAGTGCTCATTACAGCGAGTATGCTCATTAGTCCCCATCCCCTGTTTCCCCCATTCCCCACCCTCCTCTCTGGTAACCAGCAGTATGGTCTCTATAGGCAAGAGTCTGGTTCTTGGTTTGTCTCTCTCTCCCTCTCTTATTTCCTTTGCTTGTTTGTTTTGTTTCTTAAATTCCATCTGTGACTGAAATAATATAATATTTGTCTTTCTCTGACTTATTTCACTTAGCATTGTACTCTCTAGCTCCATCTATATTGTAAATGGCGAGAACACATTCCTTTTTAAGGCTGAATAATGTTCCACTGTGTATATCCATTCATCCATCAATGGACACTTGGTCTGCTTCTGTATCTTGGTGATTGTAGATAATGCTGCTATCAACATAGGGATACATGTATCCCTTTGAATTAGCGTTCTTATATTTTCTAGCTAAATATCCAATACTGGATTGCTGGATCACAGGGCAGTTCTATTTCTAAATTTTGGAGGAACCTCCATGCTGTTTTCACAGTGTCTGCTCCAGCCTGCATTCCCACCAACAGTGTATCAGCATTCCCCTTTCTCCACATCCTTGTCAACACTTGTTTCTTGTTTTTATTATCTTATATTATTATATATACACATATATATGCATGTATTTACATTATATTTACTGTGCTTCCTTCTGTATTTGATGTATTGTCCTTTTTCTTTTAGTAGTTACAAAAAGTTTCATTTTTAGTCTAGTAGTTCTTTTGGTTTTAATACTTTTTATAGTTCTACCAATTTTCTATTTTCTTACTCCACTATCTTCTATGTTCGTTTTAAAAGATATCCTCTTATGTCTAAAAGAGTTATCCTACTTTCCATTACCTCTCTCTCTTCCTATTTAAACATTTTTTAAAATTTATTTTTAACTTTTTATTTCAAAAATAATTATAGATTCACAGTCAGTTTTCCCGCTTTCTGTGCAATTTCTGTTCTGGATGATTTAGGTGATGATAAGGTAGAGAGAGGAAGGCTTATTTCTCTTGGAGAGTTCTTAATCTTTCCTACTTATTTCCTTCACTGATTTGTCTCTAAGGAACACCAACCCTTTTCTGTCTATCTGTGTCTTCCACAGCAGAAGAGCTTCTCAGATTACACCTTTCCATTCTCTTACCCATTCAGAATCCTTCCCTTTATTCAGTGCTCTGAATTTCCAAGCTGCAGCATGGGGAGTTCGATATTTTGTTTTGTTTTGGTGTTTGTTTTGTTTTTGCATTTAATATTGGAGTTTCTATTTCTGGGGTTATTTTGTTCATGCTTTATATAGTCTCTCTGCTATTTTCTACATTTCTCTTAAGCCTCCTCTTTTCTTCTCTCATCCACAGGCAGGGCCTCTGTTGGGATTCATCCCCTCCTCTACTTATGGGGAAATTAAAGGCCATGGGGCCTCTGTCTCCTAGTAATGCCGAAGACATGATCATGTGTGCTTCTACCTGCTCTCCCTGTTGTCTCTATGTGTTTCCCTTTGGGGAGGGTGAGGAGAAGTTTTGAAACCAAGGAGCGTCTACTGTTCTCTAAATCTAGAAGTCTTCTTTGCCTGGCTTTATGTAATGTACTCTGCAGAAAAACAGTGCCTACCTAGCTCCACCTAGCTCCTAGCTCAGTAGAAGATTTGGTAAGACCATGGGACCCCAAAGTTCTGGTTGCCCATTTCTTCTTATTGTTTTCCCCCCCAAAATGTAATGTTTTCAATGATTTTGTCTACCAGGAAAGAAAATCCTATTCACTAAGTAATAATTTCTTTATTGACTCACTTACAGCCAATAATATCCCATCTGACAGCAGTATTAGCACAGAGTTAATAAAACCACCACCAAGCAAAGAGGCATTTCACATAACCAGAGCTAAACTCTCAGTGATAGATGTCTAGTATTCATTAAAGTTATTCGATATTGAAGATAGCTTGTGAATGCTAGTTATTGCCTTTGTAAGTGTCTGAAGGATCAGTGGTCCTTTGGTTAGGGATTATTGCCCCACCCATTCAATCTTATTTAATCAGCAAACATTTACAGATGAGTAGGGTTATAGAGAGGAAGGATTCTACCTGAGCTCATAGAGAATGTCTTTATGGACAGGAGGAGACAGATAAGCATAAACACTTTAGAGGATTATAACCACCTTAATAAATGATTGTTTATGGTGGAGAACAAGGATCAGTTGGCTTGAATGAATCAGAAGAAGCTTCAAGAAGGATATGTCTAAACCAGGTCTTAAGAGGATGAGTAAGGAAGTTTACAAAAGAAGCTTATTTCAAGAATAAGACTTTCAAAACTGCCTTCCAAAAACAGTGAGAAACGTTAAGTTAAAATTCATCTCCACACCTTTGCTCCTCAAACACATGCACACACCAAACTAAAGAAAAAAGAGGATACTTTCTGTTCTTTTATTTTTAAAAAGGAGGGGGGTGCTGGTGGCATTAACTATGGGAGAATATTTTGTTTTCAAAACACACAAATAAGAGGCCTCTCTGCTCATAATCTTGCATCACGTTCAGTGTGAAGTGAGATTGAGGCATTCGCTGGTTCCAACGTTTATACAAATTAACCCCTAGTGTGGAGAAATTTGACAGAAAGGAACCCTATCTATCACTCTAGATTTCCTCAAGGCACAGAAGAGTTCTCTTCACAGAATTAGAAGATTCTCATATAGAATGCAAAGCCACATCAGTCACATCTTTGAGTGTTTCCCGAGTAAGATATGGGATGACTTCAGTTTTAAAAGAAGTTCACGTCCTTTATGTCAGGGGTAGGGCTATCTCCCACAAGCCCATGTAAGGTGATTCCAGTCAATAATAGCATCTGAGTGTGCTCAGAAAAATAGCAGGCCACCTCTTCTGGTGCTGCTTTCTTCCAAGAAAATAGAAACCCATTGAGTTGGTTGTTAGTTCATTCCATTGTATTTGATCAAAGGGAACAGGGAGTCCTTTGAGAAACTTCTCTTAGGTGGAAGGGCTGTCATTCATTATCTACCCCAGTCCAGTGGCACCTAATTGTATCCTGGCTAAAAGCTGTAGGACTTTATGAGTCAGTCTTCCAGTTTGGCAGGACAGCCCCAGCAGGATGATGAGCAGTGTGTGGGCACATAGCCCAGGAAGATGCTTTGTATTTTAAACCCAGGAACCTGTACTTCAGCTTTTCAGGTGTAAATACCCTGTATGTTAAGGTGGATGGGGGTGGGGGAAGTATGAAAGGTCAGAGACAAGTTAAGTGTTGAGGAGTGCTTCCATTTGCAAAGTCTGGACTCTTTCTTAGGGACATGCCTATAGCCATAGCCTTTCTTTCTAAACTGTCTCAGGTCTTTTTGAAGAAACATAAGAAGACATCTGCTGCTTCTCAATCTTCTCTTTTAAATCTTAAATCTGGGAGGGTTACAAATATTATGAAAGAGATACCAAAAAAAGAACACAAACAAAAAAAAAACAAACAACAACAACAACAAAAGGTATAAACAACCATTTGTTTATTGAGCATTTACTGTTAGTTGGCTACTGGGTGAAGAGCTGGGGGAGTATCAATGATGAGAGAGCGTCCTTGTCTGCGTCAAGCTCCCCGGCTATGGAGAGAGACAGAAAAGGACACAGCTGAATTACACATAATTCAGAATTACTTCAGAGCTTCAGACAGAAATGTGGGTGCCCTAAAATCAAACATGATTTATAAGGCACTTTGCCTCCCTCTGCAACCCTACCTCAAAACACTCTCTTACTTACTTTTTACTTTTTTCATATTTATCTCCTACTTGCTATTCCAAATCACTAAACACTCTACCAACTCAGGACCTTCACATTTGCTACAGCCTCTGCCTGAAACCTTCTTTCCGCAGCTTTCTAGAAATCTGCCTCATTTACGTCCTGTGGCTTAAACGTCTCTTCCTCAGAGACACTTAGGTTGGGGTCTTTTCAGATTCAGACTATACACTTTACTTTTATTATTGTACTTCTCACTCAGAAACTCTCAACACTATCAAAGAAAAACAGAGCCAGGCTCTTGTTAGGGCAACAAGACAGATTGAGGCTACTGTAGTAGGGGAGAGAGACTCCAGTATAGATGGAGCTCAACTCCAACTAAGAAAAGGTGACTGGAATTGTAAAGGGAAAACAGAGAGGGGGGGAAAAGGGGGCTATAGGAAAGCATAAAGTAGGGGCAGGACTTGGGGGCTATGGGGGAACAAAATTACAGAAGGGGAGTAGCGGGGAATAAATGAAAATGGCATGGCAATGTGCATTGGGGAATGTACATTTTGCAGTTTGTCAGCATTGTGTTATCTTGAATAAACATTCAGCCCAAGGGCTGGGTTACCTTTAGGAAGATGACCTAGTGCAGGTAGAAACCAGGCTAAAATTTGGTCAAATCTCTTAGCACAGTGCTCAGCAAAGTCTTTTGTGACATGGGGGTTCACAGTTCCCAACTCATATGTTTAGGGGTAGTTTTTTTTTTTTTTCTAATGAATATCAAGAGTTAATTAATATCTATCACTTCTTCCAAAATAATACAAACCTAACCAAATTTCAAATTCCCACATTTTCTTGGTCTTCTTTCATATACCATACAGAGATCATCTGAGATTTACTTATCAGATATTTTAAGAATCAAAACATTTTTATTCTTTGTAATATATTTTACTGTTGTTACTTCCTCTTTTTTCTCTTTTACCTAACATCTTTCTGTTGGATTCAATTTGGTTTGTTTTGCCAGATATATTTTCTAGTAATTATTTCAATTAGAGTTTAAGAATGGTAAAATATCCAAGTAAGTGAAATGTGTCTATTTTGTCTTTACATTTGAATTAAATAATAGTTTAGCTGGGTATAGAATGCTGATGATATTGTTATATTTTCTTCTTGCATCCAACGTTGTGCATTAGAAGACTTCTGCCAATATGATTGTTATTCTTTTGTAGAACAGCATTTTCTCTCCCTTGTCTGGAAGGTTTTTGGATTTCCTCTTTATTTTTGGTGGTCTGAATTTTCCTACAATATTTTTCTATGTGAATCATTTTATATCCTCCTGTCCAATCCCTAATAGTCCCTTTTAATCTGAAAACTCATTTTCTTCCTCAAATTAGGTATGTTTATTCTATTATTTTTTTACTGCTTTTTTCTATCTATTCTATGTTCTTTTCTTCCAGAATCCTTCTTAGAACTCCTAATTTCTTCTAGTTTCTTAATTTTTATTTTGTGTTTTCTTTTTTTTTAATATTTTATTTATTCATTTGAGTGAGAGAGAGCATGAGAGAGAGAGAGAGTACAAGCAGGGGGGAGGTGCAGAGACAGAGGAAGAAGCAGACTCCCCACTGAGCAGGGAGCCCAATATGGGACTTGATCCCAGGACCCCGGGATCATGACCTGAGCTGAAGGCAGACACTTAACCAACTAAGTCACCCAGGCACTCTGTGTTTTTATTTTACTTGATGTTCTGAGGAAATTTGTCAAAAAGATCTTTCAACTGCAAGTTCTCTTCTCAGTTCTGTAGATTCTGCCTCAGTACATCTACTAAATATTCCTTTTATTTCAACAGTTTTCTGTGTCCAAGATCTTTAGTTGTGTCTCTTTATTTGAACACAATGTCTCTCCTTTCTCTCTATATTTGCTATATTTATTTGGTTCCCTTAGTTCTCATAACTTGTGTTTGTTGAGTTTGCTGACTCGTATTTATTAGATTGACTTTCTTAAATGTTATGTGAGTCTTGGTTTTGTACTGATCTTTGTATTTTTGATTCTCTCTTTGCCTATTTGAGAGCTAGATTATATTGTCTGTTGCCAGTGATGATAAAACAAAGGTAGAATGTATTGTTGGGTGGTTATTATCTAGTCTTCTGGTCTGGAGACTCCTCCTTTCCTTTGAGTATTAGCAGCCACTCGGGGACCATTTTGCTTCTCAGGCCTAATGTCTCCATGTACTGTTTCTGGCGCTAGTGACAGACTCTTCTGCCACTGCCCTCACAAGTGTGGTGTGTGTGGTAGTAGGAAGGGGGAGGTGGCAAGCCATCTGGTCTCTCCTACTATGGTATTGTAGAAGTCACCTTGACTGCCAAGAGTTCCCTGGAGCTCCCTCCTGCTCCAGAATTCAATCCTCAGCATTTAGAAAGAATATCTGAAGCTACTCCCAACTGGGAGCAGGCCCCCTCCTGAGTGGTTAGGCTTCATCAATTATTCACATTCCATCTGCCTCAAACCTTTCAGGAATTCTTTATAATTGCTGGTCTGTGGAGAGTACTCCTTCTTGGTTTACAACACTATTATGGTTAATTTTATTCTATGTATTTGGGGTAGAAAAAGGACATTGAAGCATATGCTCAGTTTATCATCTTAATAGCATCTCTTGTATTTAATTTGCAAATTTGTCTTTGATTAATAGCTATAGAAGAACTGCAAGCATGAGGTTATATATCCCATTTATTTGTACACATTTAAGTAATAGTATAATTAAAATAATTGAACACAGGGAAATCACTATTTTTAAAATATTCTTGGAAATTATATCTATATGTTGTCCCTATCTGAGAAATATTATTTTTTTAAAGATTCTATTTATTTATTTGAAAGAGACAAAGAGGGCATGAGCAAGGGGAGGGGCAGAGGAACAAAGAGACTCCCTGCTGAATGAAGTGCCCAGTGCTGGGCTCAATCCCAGGACCCTGGGTTCATGACCTGAGCTGAAATCAAGAGTCAAACACTTAATTAACTAAGCTATCCAGCACCCCTATTCTGGGTTTTTAAGTAAGAGCTTACTTCATCTAGCCTTGAATCAAAAATTACAGAAGGAGGCACTAAATACTTCCCCTGCCATGAAGCTTTATTAATAGAAAAAATACAAGTGCTATGATTTTCTGGAACAACCCTTACCTATATTTTGGCCCTGCCAACATGATGGCCAAACAGGTAGGTAAGGAAAGAAAGCTGAGACATAAATGACAGGGTTTATGCAATATTTTTAATATGCCAACTAATATTCAAACATTACATTGATTTGTCCTGAAAATAACCTAGATGTTTGTATTTTATTGTTTTGGGTATTATCTCAATTTTACAAATGAGATAAACAGAGACTCAGAGAAGTCTACTTGACTACACTTGACTAAATAAAGCCAATCCTTTATGAGTTATATCAGTCAGTGTTTCAGGAGGACATGAATGGCACATTGGACTTAGGATAATTTAGGAAAGCTTTAATAAAAGGCCTACTTACAATAATGTGGCAGGTTATAAAGGACCCCCAGGCTTGTGAGAGGGGAGCAGTTACCACCATCACCTGAATGGAACAAGGGAAAGAAATGCTTAGTATATGGGCCTCTCAACTTTTGACATTCTACTGGAACCCAAAGACTCCATCTCAAAATAATGTCTTTAAATGAATTTGGTAAAATACTTCCAAAAGAAACTGATTGCATTGAAATATGATGAATAAACTATTTAAATAAAATAAGTTTGGGATGTATTAATATAAATGTTTATTAGTGCTTTACCTAACAAGATCTGGCAGTGAATCCAATATAGACTGTAATTTCAAAGTAGTGATGAGCATAAAACATACTTGAACTTATCTGTACCTTCTGCAAAATGATATGAAAAAAAGCCATGACAGCAACCACAAACATTGCTAATGCCAATATGATGTGTTTCCTAATTTGATAATTGAGGGAAATGGTAAATTTTGGACACAGGTTAGTGAATATAAAGATGTATTTTTGTTTTCTTTATTAAAGTTCACAGCCTCCTGAATTCTATCCACAGACTCTTGGTCATTAACCCAGAAGGATAAAGTCATGCAGGAAGGCCAGTGTTCTTCTTAAAAAGAAAAGTGACCTCTGATAGAAGCACCACAGCCACACAGCTGGCCAAGGAAAACACTGGCAGGAAATGGGAAATAAATACCCTAATGTCCTTCTCCCCCTTATATCTGATCTCATTCAAATTCTTCACAATGATGTAGTCCATATAGACTGGATTCCCAAGGCAGAGAATTGGGTGAAGAGGGCTGGAGAATCAATCCAGGAGCAAACTGAAAGCATCCAGCCTTCAAAATTCTCCCAATCTGCATATTTCTATCCCTCATCCTCATTATTTACCTCTTTGTTCTATATAGTTGCAACTGACTTATTTTAGTTCTAGAAAGCACTCAACTCCTTCCAACTTCAAGAAACACCCACTCCCTGGGATGCCTGGGTGGTTCAGTCAGTTAAGGTCATGATACCAGGGTCCTGGGATCAAGTCGTGAATCAGGCTCTTTTCTCAGCGGGGAGCCTGCTTCTCTATCTCTGCCTCTAGCTGCCTCTCTACCTACTTGTGATCTCTCTCTCTCTCTCTCTCTCTCTGAGAAATAAATAAATAAATCTTTAAAAAAAAAATGAAAGAAAGAAACACTCATTCCCACCACCACCTCAGGAAAATTTTGCCTGACCACCATCCATATCCAATTACGCATTTTCATTAAATATGTTCTCATTCAAATAAAATAAGTATATTTTATACCAATGGGAATTACACTTGGTTGCATGTAACAGAAATCCAAAACAAACAAACAAACGAACAAAAAACAAAAAACAAACAGAAAAACAGAAACAGTGGTTCAAGCATATCAAGAGTGTTGTTTTTATTATATAACAAGAAGTCCAGAAGTAGGCAGGAAAGGGGTAACTGTTAGTTTTAGATAAAGGCCCTGGATCTTTTTATTTCTGCTCCACAATCTTTGGCATGTGGCTCTGATTATTGAAGTTGCCTTATGGTTATAAAATGGCTGCTGGAGTCCCAGCCAGTATACATTGAGGCAAGAAGAAGGGAGAGTACAAGGGGGAAAAACTTATTCCATATTTTTAGAGCTGAAGAAGCCACATGAGAAAGAGTATTCAGGATGTTTGAAGAGTGCTATTGAAATTGACTCTGTGGAAGGAGGTGGAAATAACTAGAAAATGCAAGAAGTGGAACCTCAGTGTAGGTCCAACAACAGCCTTGGCTGATTCCTTGAACAGTTCCCCAGAGACAATGGCTCTTCAGAATTGTCCTTATTGGTCTGAGATGATCAGGCCTTTATATTCCATCATCAATCACTGTTGAATGACCTTGGGCAAGGCAGCTCTCCTCAGTTGAGGCCAACCATGAAGGGGACAAGAGCTGAAGACTGTACATTCCTAGCACTAATGGATGTTGAGGCAACAAACCCTTCAAAGAAAAAGGATCCGGATGCTCCTCCAGTGCTCACAACACTATACTCCACAACTTCTGTTAACATTTCCTTGGCCAGATCTAGTCGTGTAGTCATCCCTTCTGCACATGAAACTGACAAATATTCATTCATCATATTGTTCAACACCAACAAACCAGAGTTCTGTTAACAAGGAAAAGGAGGAATTATATATTGGAAAGGCATCTGGAACTCAATGTCATATCTGGTCCTGTACAAGATGGTGACTCTCAAACTCAAAGAGTGGGTTTGAATTCCACTAATGAACAAACACACTGCTTGGGAAATGATAGGCATCTAATAAGGAACTGACAAAAAAATGAATGACAAACAAATGAATAAACAAATGAATGAAAGAACCAGAATTAGAGATTATGAGTCCAAGACCCATGTTTTGCTCTCTAAAAGAAATGAGGTCAGGCCATTTTTATTCCCAGACATACTTCTACCTTTCTTATTTAAGAGACACTGAAGGATGAAGAGGAGTCTTTTAGTTGGTTAGGGATACCTTAACAAAGTACCACAGGTTGGATCCTTAAACAGCAGAAAGTTATTCTGGAGGCTGGAAGTCTGCAATAAAAGTGTCAACTAGATTGGTTTCTTCTGAGGCTTCTCCCCTTGGTTCGTTGATGGCCAGCTTCATCCTGTGTCTTCTCATGGTCTTCCCTCTGTGTCCTAAATTCCTCTTCTTATGATGCCACTCAGATTGGACTAGGGCCACCCTAATAACCTTATGTGAACATAATTACCTCTTTAAAGACCTTGAATCCAAATTCAGTCACATTCTGGGGTACTGGGGGTTAGGATTTCAATATACAAATTCTAAGGGAGCACCATTCAAGGAGTACCAGAGAAGATGGCTGTGAAGAAGATGGGCATCAGAAATCCCCACCCCATAATTTATCTCCTAGGAATCTTGATGGTTTTTTATCTGCTTCAAGAAAGTCCTACCCCTGAAGCATCCCAGCAATCACCAGTCTGAAACCCTTGCCCAGAGCCCAGATAGGAACATGGCTTTTCTCAGAACTATGCCCTACTATAATGTTCTTCATACCATACCGGTTGCATTAACTAATCACTGTATGATGTCTCTTTCTTTGAAAGAACTATAATTTAAATTCTTCTTGATATTCATTGGTCAACATATGTCAGGGTTAAGAGCTGAGTCTCTCAAATTAAATAGACACAGCTTTGAATCTCAACTTCTATACTTCTCAGTTGACAGCTATCAAATTCCCTCAGATTCTTCATTTTAATTATAATTATAATTATATATAAATATATATACCTATGTATGTAAATATATGCATTTCATTTATGTTATATAAGATATATTTTATAAGTTTTATTATATCAGATATAGTTTCTATATTACACACAAATACAAATATATATTATATATGTAAATGTGGTCATAATTACAGTTCCTATATCATGAATTATTGTGGATAATAATAAAGTAATCCATTTAAAAGTTACATAGATGAGAATTGTTATTTGAAAATGCTTTGAATATGTACTATGTTCTGTATAACAAGGATGTACAAATAAAGGCAGATTTCCTATCCCAAAGAACTCCATCATTTAAAAAGGAATTAGCCAAATCATTATGAGAAGTGCTATGAGAGAGGTAAGAATAAGCTACCAGGAGAACACAAAGGGTGAAAATTCACGTGGATTCAGAAGTCTCTCTGGAACAGACAACATTTTCTCTCAGCCTTAAAAGAAGATAGTGAAAGAGAAGAATATTGAAGAACTTTAGAGGCACAGGGAACAGTGTATGCAAATCCATACAGGCATGAGGACCTGGCCTTTGCAAGGAATCAAAACCGGTCTGCATGCTGAGAAGATAAAGCGTGGGGGGAGATGAAACCAGAGGTGGAGAGTGAAGGGGAACAGATCTTGAATTTCTGCAGTGGGCTGGGTCTGCCTTCAAAGGGAATGATTCATGTGGGAAACTAGGTCAGAGCTGTTTCTGAAGAGGGCGAGGATTAATGGTGATCTATGTGTTACTGTTCTTGTAAAAAAAAAAAAAAATTAATAGTATGACTGTCTTTCTGTAGGTCTGATGCGTGCTCCCAGCTTGGTCTTTCATTTAATTGCCTGCAAAAGACACGAGCACCAACATGATCTGCCTCCACCTTGTTTGTGAGTCATGATGGGAATTCTGAGTAACAGTCCTTGTCACTACGAAACCTCACCTAAGATTAGGCATAGGGAGAGACATGATGGAAACTGCTGGTGCCAACACCCTTTGTCAGCTATATCTTCCCTCCTTTTTGTCTTCTTTTCTTTCTTTCTTCTTCCCCTATTGTTTCATCTTGCCTTTCAGTCATTGGGTCATTCCTTGGACCTTCTCAAAAGCCTTTCATTAGCCTTTCCAATGTAACTTTGAAACTAACAAAAGTTTCCTACTGCTCATGAGAAGCTGAGAGTCAGAACCAACAGAGACTTTCATCAGCTTCTGTGTGTTAATTTTGCAACTGTCCTGTCATTGCCATTTTTTTAATAGATGAGGAAACTGGTTTTCAAAGATATCAAATGCTTTGCACTCCACTATCCATGTTCACCTCTTCCTTACTAGACAACTTTATCTTTCCAGTCTACTGGCATCTGGGTGGGTCATGACAAGTTCTTGCCAATGGATAGCAGTTGTAACAATGTGTTATCTCCAGCCCAAAATGTTAGATGGTGTAGGCCTTCTCTTACTTGCTTTATCTTCATCACTTCCCAAGATTCAGAGGAGGACACCAAGACTCTTGGAGAAGGCAAAGAAATCCATGAAGAAAGGCCACTGATACCCAAATGACTGCATAGCAAAGAACTCCAACCTCATCAATCTTCCTTAATCCACCACCCGACTACATGGGACCACAATATGAGCAAGCAATAAAACTTTACTCTTTTATGCCACTGAGATTTAGGGATTGTTTAATACCACTTAGCTGACACTGACTAATACATAGCTGGGGCAAGATTTGTGTCAATCAACTAATATATGTGTAACACCTTCTATGAAAATGTAGCACCAGTTCACTTTAAAGAATTGTATATAACTTCCAAGTGAGTGATGTAGAGATGTATAGTGGACTAGGGCTTAGGGAGATGGCTGCACACAGCCGTCCCAAAATAGGAGTTTTGAGTAGGTAGAACTTGAATGGTATCTTCAACCACACACAAAGCAAACGTTTTTATAGTAACCAAGACCCTGCCTCTGGAGCCAGAGATACCAGATTCAATTCTAGATTTACTCTTTACTAATTGAATGACTTTGTGGGCTCTAAGCCTCAATTTTCCCAACTGTAAAATTGGGCAAATAATACGTTTCTCCCTAGATTATTGGTTATTATGAGGATTAAATGAAGTAATGAGTGTCAAGTAAACATAATTGGCCCTTGCTGAAAGATCATGATTTTCACTATTATCAGTGTTATAAATATAAGGGCAACTTTAGGTTCTCACTGGCTTAGACACAACTAAATTAAGTAGTTACCTTGACCATAAGTATTTTTTTTTCTGCTCTTGGATAGTGGCATAGATGTTTGTTCTTATTTTCTCTAAGAATAATCAAAGTCTGAATCTAAAGTTTATTACTTAAAGGATTCCATGTACTTTTGGCCTCACCTAATTCCTGCTTCTTAGATCTTAGCTTATTTCATTCAAAAAAACCATTCTCTCAAGAACAGGCTTGGCCAAGAATATATTTGTGTCTTCTGGCATGTACATTGTTATGCAAATTATCATTTTATTCTGTCATTTAGGTTTTTAAGATATTACAACTGACTAGGAATTTGGAGGGTGTCAGATCCATCCTACTACTTTCCATTTACAGAGGAAGAAACTGAGGCCCAAAAATCAGTGGGCCATAGATGTCAATATACATGTTATTTCTCTCCTCTTCCCCCAAATTTTAGGGACTCTGGCAACTTAACTAAATGGTCTTAGTCTCACCCACAAGTTCAATACAACCTCCATTAATCAAATCATGTGGGAAATGAAGAATTAAATAGCCTATCAAATTTTCCATAAGTGAATTAACAGAGAACATGTTACATATGCATATATGTATTTTTTTTCCCTAAAATACACTAGTTCCTTTTTCTTTACTTAGTTCAGACAGTCTGGTGAACAGAATCAAATGTCTGTTTGGTCAGCAGTGAAAGAGACATCTTGTTCACTTTGCAATGAAGAAGATGGTTCTATAATCGTCATGGAAGGTTATTTTTACAGTTAACTTTTATAATTGTAATTTCCTCCCTGACATAGATGAGAAAACTAAAGCCCACAGCTCTTGAATGACTTCCTTTAGATCATAGAACTTGAAGTAGAGACAATGACACGGACATCAAGCTCAGTTGCTTCCTTTCTAGGCTTACAGACCACATTTCCCAGCTGCCCCTGTAGGCAGGTTTGACATAAGATGGGGTTCTGGAGAATAGAATGCAAATGGATCATAGAGTGTTGCTCCTTGCCCTGGTTGATGAACATCTCCCACATGTCTCCTCCATTCTTTCTTCCTTTTCAGTTGGTTAAAATGACGATGATTCCCAGTATGAAGCTGGAGACCATGAATTGAAGATGATGAGACCAGAAACGGAAAGGAACCTGGGTCCTTGAAGCACTGCATGGCAGACAACCACCTGTGGATAGGTATACTCATGTTGGGCTATCAATAATGAGATATAATCTATTATGTTTGATCCATTATGTATTTTGGAGTTTGTTTGCTAAAACAGCTAGTGTTTCCTTAATCAACATATAGTTTAACAATTGCAGAATCAGAAATACCTACTATGAGGCAGGTGCTGAGGCAGTGGTAAAAGATATGAACGTGGTTCTTTTTTTTTTTAATTCTACTTACAATTGAAATCATATGGTATAAGTTTTTCTCAGTATGACTTACTTCACTTAGCATAACTTCTTCCACATTCATCCAGGCTGGCATGATCTCATCTTTTTTTAAGAAAGACTTTTGGCATTTATTTGAGAGAGGTAGCAGGAAGAAGGGGAGAGGAAAAGAATCTTAAGCAGACTCCGAACTGAGCACAGAGCCCCATGTGGGGTTCAAACTCACGACCCTGAGACCACAGCCCAAGCCAAAACTAAGAGCTGGATGCTTAATCAGCTGAGCCACCTATGTTCCCTGATTGCATCTTTTTTTTTATGGCTGCACAGTATTTCATTGTATAGATACCACATCTTCCTTATCCAGTCCTCTTTCAATAGACATGTGGAGGGGTCTTAGGCAAAATGGGTGACACAGGCTTCCAGTTAATGAATAAGTCACAGAACTAAACAGCACAGTATACTGAATACAGCCAATGGTATTATAATAGTGATGTATTAGGACAGATGGTGGCTACACTTGTGGTGAATATAGTATAATGTATAAATGTGTTGAATCACTATATTGCACACTTGAAACTAATGTAACATTATGTGTCAACTATGCCTAATTTTTTAAAGAAAAAAATCAAAAACTAAAAAAAAAAAAGATGAACATAAATGAAAACAGATGGGAACTTGAGAAGCTTTACAGCTCATGGGAACCTGGGATATGGGCAACAATCATGTAATACAACATGCAAATTAAAATATATATGCGCAGAAAAATAAACGTGAAAAGACATAGGAATTAAGAGAACAAATAAGTGGTGTTCTTGTGCAGTGAGGGACAACTTTCAGGAGGAGGACGGGTAGCATGCAGAAATGGAATTCTCATCAGGAAATAAAGGAATGAAAACAAGGAAAAGCATAGCACAGTGAGCTGTTCAGTGGGATGGAGACAACATACTCGAACAAATGCAATGGTAGGAAAGAGCCTCATCATGAAAGACACTAAATGCCAGACTAATGAGCTGGAGCATCATTTATGTGTTTGGCTAAGGGCTGTCACCAACATCTGTTGGTTGAAAATCTTAAGTGAATAGCTGGTAAGGCCCTCAGAGTTTGATGACCATTTATGGGGATGGTTTATCACCCCTTGGAACTCACACCAGAAAGTTTTTGTTTCTGAGAGCTGGTCTCCTAGGACTTAAGTAGACAAAGAAGATCAGAAATTGTTTGGTGGGGCGAAAGAGGGGGAGGGAAGAAAGAGCATCCAGAATCAGTCCACCCTGGCCAGGCTCCAGACTCTGAACAAGGGTGAAGATAAAATGATCCAAAGACCTTTTAGATCCTGTTCCATTTAGGCCTTATTCAGTGGAAGTATGTCAACAGCTTTCTTTTTTTTTTTTTTTTTTTTTCCCCTTAGAAATACACATAGGTTGGCATTGGGTGTCATGGCAGAGAAGACCATGCTGGGGAAACCATGTGCTTTGAAATCAGGTCACTTAGAAAAAAATTCTTGCAAAGTAAAGGCTTAAACGAAGCTGGCAATTTAGGTACTTTTCACAGTCTGACTTACTGGTTCTTCTTTTGACTAAAAACTAGGAAAGGCACTTTCTGAGTACATACCTTTTTAAAGTTCGTTTGAGGGTCTCTTTCATTATTTTTATAGTGCACACATAGATCTCAAGCTGTAAGTGTCCTTTTTATCACTGTAGCTAGAAGCAAAAAAGCCATCCAGCTGCTCAGTCTGTTTGTGCCAAATCAGGTCTTTTCTCAACACAATTCTCCTCCATCAAGATATCCCAGATGTATAGAAGGGTAAAGCAGGAAAGAGATAGTGATAGCTCTGAATTTTAACTTTTTATTTATTTTTTAAAGATTTTATTTATTTATTTGAGAGAATGAGAGCATGAGAGTGGAGAGGTCAGAGGGAGAGCAAACTCCCCATGAGCAGGGAGCTCAATGCAGGACTTGATCCCAGGACTCCAGGATCATGACCTGAGCCAAACGCAGTTGCTTAACCAACTGAGCCACCCAGGCGCCCCTGAATTTTAACTTTTTAAAAAAATATATGTATCAGTTTGGTGTCAGATCCTTGTTGGCTAGAGCAGACACTTCCCTCATCCCCAAGTCATGTTAAA
Organism: Mustela putorius furo; assembly: GCF_011764305.1. Lineage (NCBI taxonomy): Eukaryota > Metazoa > Chordata > Mammalia > Carnivora > Mustelidae > Mustela > Mustela putorius. The sequence goes on from NW_025421273.1 coordinate 21,602,258, forward strand.
TTTCCCTATAGGAGTGTCAGTCCAAAGTGTCAATTGTCAGAGAACAGGCACTGGCATCATGTCATGTTTATGTAGAAGGGAGAGAAGGAAAAAGAACAGCTAACATTTATTTCACATATCCTACCTCCCATGTGCTTTATATTCATTATTTTATCATCAAAAGCACCCTATAATAGAGGAGTCCTTTCTCCCAACTTCCACCGAACAGAGAAGCAACGTTTAGTGAACTTAAGGGACTTGTTCAAAGACATATGATTGTATAGAACAGAGACAAAAGCAAGTTTGTCCTGGCTTGAGCATTTGCCATTAAGTTGCTTATAACAGAGAATGCAGTCCAACTGCAGAGGTTTCATGAAGTGCTCTAAGAAGATAAACCAGCCATATATGTGTAAATGCTATGTAGCACAGTGTCAATCATCCATAAATATTGAGTAAAACTAATGCAAAGTAATACTAAAATGAGATTACTTTAAGATTGTACCTAGGAAAGGTTAGATTTGAAGAGATTTAAGCCTGCCCATTTACAGATACAATTAATTTTTAAAGGGCATCATTACAATATGAGTATTACAATATGGAATAGTATAATATTTTGCTATGAAATCTACTGTCATGCTCTTTTCTTAATGCATTTATTTCAAAAGATACTCACCCAAGCTTGTTGCCTTTAAGTCTGAATAACCCTAATTAAATATGATCCTTGACAGATTTATGCACAAAGCTGGTCCCTCTTAGATACACTCACATATACATTCACCCAATGCTTACTGAATACCTCCCAGGTTTTAGAATCAAGATGCTAGAGCTTTGTTTTCCAGAAATTTATGGTCTCACAGGAGAAAAACACAATCGTGAAATAGCATAGCAAGTGCTATGATAGAGATTCTGTGCAAGGCATGGGATCAGGACAGGGGCACCTATGTCACTCAGAAGAGGCCTCATAGAAATGAAGACACCCAGCAAACAAACCTCTGAAGGAGAAGGAGGAGAGAGCAAGGTGGACAGGCTAAGTAGGGCATCACAGATCAAGGCAAAAGTGTGTTCAAAGGCTCAGGGAAGTGACAAAACATTTGGGGTCTTTCCTGGTTTATTGGAGAGTGGCAGAAGATGAAGCTGGACAAGTAAACAGGAGAGAGACCAAAAAGGTGAGCTTCGAATGCCTTGGGGTCCACTAGATACATTAATCCTTGCCTTCTTTTTTCTACATTTTAAAAATTGCATATTTAGCCTTGCTCTTTCCTTCAAAGCACTTTCTTGCTACTCCCTTTACAGCCATTTGGGCTCATTCTCACATGGGTCGTTACTGGGGACTCAGATCTTTACTTGCTTAATCCTCTACCATGTGGAAAGCAAAAGAGGGTCTTCAGTCCGTCTCACAAAATAGACATGACAATGAACGTTGGAGGCCCTACTTTTCTAAATCCTTCATAATAAAGACATTTCATCAAATGCTAAAGAAATGCCAGCATTCTGAAAGTACTTGGTGACTCCTGAAGATGCTGTATGCTAAGTAACCTTGGCCGTTGGCTAAGGAACATCAAAAACAACATCCTTCTAGAGAAACACTAGAAAACCAAGTGATCGCCACTTCACACAGTCCTGTCAGAAACCAAGAATTAAGGCCGGACACTGTCAAGGTCATTTCAGATCCTAGAATTCTGCTTCTCTGATGATAATGATAATAAAAATAGCACCTTTTTGTGTGACTTGCACAATTTTCAGAGCTCACCTACCTCTAAACTCCTCAAAAGAGCTGATGGGTAAGGCAGGACTGGTAGGACCACAGGTGCTCCCACGCAGACCTCATGGTGAGATGACACTTCAAATGTACATGTGAGATACCAAACAATGCATGATCCATCCTTCTCTGGTACTGAATGATGGTTTCATAGAGAGCAGAGCTGACCTCCACATTTCTGAACTTAAAATTTGAGAATAATCCAAGGATATCTTATTATTCTTGTATAATCTATTACTTGTATTTGTTTATAAAGGCACTTAAAGTTTAGATTTTTAGCTTATTTCTATAATGGAGAAAGTTATTTTAAATTTTGCTCTTTTCCTCAATATACCTGAAATTTTCCTCTTGTTTGCACTAAACTTACCTTTTTGTAAATGTAAGCAGTATTCCATAATTAATGTGATATCACATTAATAAAGAGAATATGTTTCAGAGACATACTCATTTGAAAGAAACATAATAATCAGAGGCAGAGATGATGTAGAAAACTTGGTGGAAATCTTTGAAAAACAATAGATAGACGCAAGAATTAGAAATCATACACGTGTGTGAGCTAGGGGAAAAGAAGAGGGCAGGATTTAGGTAAAGGTATCCTTTCCCAAAGTGAATTCTGTGGAACCCACTCTGCCACATGTTTCTCAGAAGAAAATTGAGCTCTTATGGTCAAATAAGTTGAATATATCACTTCTGAGGGTATGCATATTAGCCCAATAAGTCTGCTGAGTCCCTGCAGTAGAAAAACTTGCAAAACTTTATTTAATTCAGAGTTTTTCTAAAATTTTTTAACACAGATACTTGTTTTTCCCATAGATAACTCTGCACTTGGGTTCCATGAAATAAACTTTGAGAAATGAAGCTTTAAAGTTAAGGAAAGTGAGAGAGAGGCTGACCTACATTTTTGGCAGAAAAGGAGACCTACCAACACTCCTATCAAATACAAAAAGGTATTTTGCAATGTCCTTCTCAGAAGGTCTTTTAAAAATAATCATGGTGAGGTATTTGGGGAGAGGTGTACTGACCCTTACAACTCACCTTGAAATGTATTAAAAACAAGCTGAAATGATGGATGGACAGAGGGATAGATAGTGACAAAATAAGTATAATAGGAGGCCAATGTCTTATCCATTAGATGACTGGGGCTTCTGACAAAATAAGTATAATAAAACTCTAAAATAATATTCTATAATATAAATATAATTGTAGCATCTAGGTGGTAGGCACATTAGCTACTCATTGCAATTCTTTTTCTTTCTTTTTACTTTTCTGAGTGAAAAATTTTTTATATAACATGTTGAGAAGAAAAAGAGTACCTATCCAATATATACCAACACTTGCACAAAGTATGACCTAGAATGAGGTGGAAAGATTTGTTGAGTTTGTTTTCAACTTTCCATCATAGTTCCCATCTTTTGACCACATACCAAGGACTATACCAGACACTTTACAGGCATATTTTATACCATTTAATGTTCAAAGCAAATGAAAAGGAAGTTTGGGGATCTCCATTTTAATGAGGAGACAAGTAAGACCCCATGGGTAAGTAAGACTCATGACAAAATTCACTCTGGTGAAGCCACGTTTTCATGCCCTGTGTATATGGTGTCTACATTATCATTCCCTTCTTCCCATCTCCCTGTTCACTCAGGAAAACAGCACAATGCCTGGGGGGTAGTTTCTGGCTCTTTCCCCACTCTTCAGCCTTATTCTATAGTTAAGTTATTTTATAGGTCACAGGCAAGTAGCAAAGTAGAGGGGAGAAGCAGAAAAGTAGAGGTGAATTATCTACCCAAGAAAGAGTCAAGATTTACTGCAAGGAGGGGGGCAAAGAACAAGGAGAAGAAGCAAAGATAAAAGCCTGCGGGGTACATGTGTAGATCATGGTGGAGGACAGGGAGATGAGGGAGGAAGAGAAGAAGATTTTGAGACAGTTTGAGGAAGTAGATGAGAACAGGAGAAATAAAAAGGAGGGATTCAAAAGCATGCTGTGATGAGATTCTCTTTAATATTCTTTTAGAGGCATGGAATAGATTGACGTTAATTTTATGTCTTTGTTTTCTAGATTGTATTTCTTTGACTATAATATTTATTTTTTAAAAAGATTTATTTATCTGTTTATCTATTTGAGAGAGAGAGAGAGAGCATGAGTGGGAGGGACAGAGGGGGAGAGAGAGAGAGAGAATGAATCTCAAGCAGACTCCACACCTAGCACAGAGCCAGTGCAGGCCTTGATCTCATGACCCTGAGAGCACAATCTGAGTCAAAATGAACAGTCAGAGGCTGAGCCAACTGCACCACCCATGAACCCCATCTGTGATATTTCGTTTTAAAAATGTGTAGAGGAAGGAGATCATTGTTGCTGTATCAACCTCAGAGGAGGCATAATTCACATTGACCCATTGCATCTGTGACCATGTGACTTTTTCATCACATGGAGGGGAATTGCTGGATTGGACCCTGGGATGGGTGAGTGTTGGCAAAGTACTGGCGACAATATGGGACAGACATCCTCCTTCTCTTCTTCTAACTTTTGGACTCAGGTAAGTAAGCTAACCACTCAACATAATCACACCAGTCAAATGGTCTTAACTGTGGAGATCTTTGGCTAATGGTATTCTTAGAGTCAATAAAATGTCATGAAGTGTTACCTGAAATTGGTAATTCAAACCTCTAGTACCAGGGAAGAGATGCCTGACTTAAGCCCCCAAACAAGATCAGTCTTGGACTTGCTTTCTGGATCCTTCAGCCCTATAGCCACCACCCCCTACCCCAAAACTGATAGAGTCTTAGTCTTTAGCCCAGCTATTGAAAGGCCATGATTTTAGGTCTTTATATTGAGCTAGGAATTTAGAACTGTATGCTTAATTTTCTCCTTCTTTAAGCTATCCACTTGCATCCAAAGAAACTGCTCACTCACAGAGTGTTAGAATTTCTTAGTCCAGGTTCTATGGTACTACCCCCGAGGTCCCCACACCTCGCCTTCACTAGTCACTTTATTACAATTGACCATGTATGGTAACTGGATCAATTGTTTTGCCACTGGTCCAGCCAGCAGAGTCCCACCCCTGAAGCTGGATTTTCACACTCCATGACAAAGAAGGAAACATCATTTCATCCATTTCCAAGAGCCTGATGCTACAACCATGCCAATTTTGGTCCTGATGAATGCATCATCAGAGTTCTTTATCACAAGACAGTGATGCTGAATAATCTAAGCAGAAAACAAACTTATCAAAAGCATATTAGTTGATAGTGGGGAGGCTGTGCCTGCGTGGGCAGGAGGTACAATGGGAAATCTCTGTACCTTCTGCTCAATTTTTCTATGAACCTAAGACTGCTCTTAAAAAGGTAGTCTTAATTAAAGAAAAAAAAAGTACATTGGATAACACAGGCTTTCTAGAGAATGCAGGAAACCAGACTCTGAACTGGTCCCCAAGCTGCCATTGCCTCTGGATAGACACTGGATGCTACTCCTAGAACCTCTAGTACACCACCTCTGTAAGGTAATTTTAGTTGTTGTTAGTGTCACTAACTAATGGCCAGAAGGCAGTTAAATATGGCCTCTGATTTTGAAGGCCATTAGCTTCCCATTCAAAGTCAGGGGACAATTCTGAATGAAGGAGCCTAAGTCATTTGTTGCCTTAGAGGTTTCCCCAGAAGTAGACTCTGAGATAAAGATTAATAGACAAGTAATGTATTTTAAAAGAGCTTAATAATATCTGTTCTATTATGAGAAAATACAGTATATTATGTAATGATAAAATAATCTCATACAGAGTTAATTCTTGCATTTGGGAGTCTGTATAATGGAGTAGAAAACTTTGCAACTGGAACATCCTCAGTTTAACTAGCTATATTTAAGTAGGATAGCCAGGAAAGAGAAAGAGGAAAGAAAGAAGAAAGAAGAAAGGAGAAGAAAGAAAGAAAGAGAGAGAGAGAGAGAGAAAGGAAGGAAGGAAGGAAGGAAGGAAGGAAGGAAGGAAAGAAAGGAGGAAAGAAAGAAATAGAGAGAGGAAGGGGACAAGGAAGGAGGAAAAGAAAAGGAAGGAAGGAAGAGAGAACGAGATTGGGAGGGAAAGAAGAAAGAAAAGGAAGGAAGGGAAGAAAGGAAGTAAGGAAGGAAGGCAGGCAGAAGGGAGGGAGGGAGGGAGGAAAATGCAGAACACCCAGTTAAAGTTGTATTTCAGGTAAATAACAAGTTCTTTCACAATGCTAAGTATGTTCCAAATATTACATGGAACATACCTGTCCTAAAAGTTGTTCATCGTTTATAGGACATTTAAATTTAACAGGGCCTTCTGTAATTTGTTTGCTAAATCTGGCAACCCTGTATTTGAGTCACTTGACTTCTCTGATCTGACTTCCTGTCTGTGAAATGACCTCCTCTTCCATTAGACCACACGAGACCCTCAGTGAGCAGCTGTGATTCAGATTTTCTAGGACAGTTTACTCCTAACACAACAAAATAGGAGACAAGATATCTTGAAAACTCAAGAGTGAAGGTGTTTCTGTATTTTCTTCCTTTTGTGAAACCTGATCCAAATTGTTTCATTATCTGATGGAAGCCTGTAAGAGGTGAGCCAGTTTGGTGGCTCAATGCATTGTCTGAGTTACAGCTGACTGCCTCCCCAGCTGGTCGGCACACGTTATTCCCAGTGCTCAGCCAGGCTCCTGGCTTGCAACAGGCAGCTGACAGCAAGATTGGGCGGCTCAGTCCCTACATTTTTCCCAATAGCTCCTCTTCCCCTTGCCTCATGAATTCTGTTCATGAAGTTAAAAAAAAAAAAAAATCACAACCTTCACTTTATTGAGCAGCTGCTTCTCTGGGACTAATCTCTCACTACAGGGAAACCCACAAAAAGTGATGCTGAGACAATGTTTCACATCATCACCACAGAACTCTGATTTTTTAGGTTAGAGAATAAATTGTTAGGCTTATTAGTTTTCAAAATGTTTCAGTTCTGTCATTTCTAGGGATCTTTCGAAGGAAGGGGGAAGCAATACCATGTCCTTGGTCTGTGATCTTGAAATCCTCTTCCTTACAGCAGAGTTTATGAAAAGCTTTCTGCAGGCTCTCAGTCATGCTGGTAACCGGAGGCTGGGCACAGTACAGTCTGCATCTGTCCCCAAACCAGCTTTGATCCACGGCACCCTGGAGCTGACCTATCAAGGTTGAGTGGCTGGCCATTGGCAGAGCTGGGAGCAGAGTCTGCCTCTCCCCACTGCTCCCTGCTGCCCATAGGGATACAAGACACTCAGTGAAGTCTATCTCCCTGTTCTGATCTGTTCCAGTATTGGTCTGGGTCTTTCCCCCAGGACTCCTACGTGATAAGGTGAGGGCCTGGGCTCAGTATGAAAATATGGCTCAGATTTCCCAAAGAAGTTAAGCTCACAGCTCCTGGGAGGAGCCTTGCACAGGAGTTAGTTATTTACCGGGGGTGTTGATTCCTAAATTCTATTTCATCAGTCCATGTGTCAATGAATGATTGAGCCCTGTCTCAATTTGGAGCACCTAGGATCGACCCAAAGACAAGGATATGTGTGAAAATGATTGCTTGGCTCTCCTGTTGAGGGGCACGATTGATTGACAGTCCCAGGCTCTGCCCTTCTGGATCTAGCTCCTCATCAGTGACGGGGGTGAGGGGGCACACTTCTCATGGGCTAGCAACTGAACATTGTGAGGTTCAACACAGACCCTTTGTTGTGTGACACGGGATTCCTCAATGGACTGACTTCCGCTCAAGGACCCTCCATCTGTGTGGTCAGAACTGTCTCAGAACTGCACTGCAGGCCTGGAATCTTCCTAGCCAGAACGACTTCCACCCTCTCCTTCCAGGGTGGGGGACAGGGGGCTCTGTATCTCTATGTGAAGACTCCCCCTGCCTACTCTGTTCCTCCTCTTTTTCCAGACAAGCATTTCCCCTCAGTAACGTCCTCATTCATTTGAAGCTGTCTTGCCATTTGCTCCTCTTCGGAGGATCCCAGCACAGAGGCCATCCCAGGAAGCATGAGACAGACAGGGAAGGAGAGTTGGAGAAGAGGGGAGGACAATGGAGGGCGTTGACACAGCTACCACAGCTATTGTAGGCAATTGGAGGACACTAAGCCCTGCCCAGAACCTTCCAGAAACCTGTGTGCGGCTCATTTCAGAATTAGACTTACAAGGGGACAAGGGAAAGAAACCTAGAAGAATATGTATTCACAGCTCTCCCTGCCTCAAGTTGGGGTGGGGAGGGCCCCTCCAAGGACATTAAGTGTCTTGCAGTTAGTACTTCCAGATCCCTGGGTTGCCTCTTAGGGGTGACTCTGGGACTAGGCCAAGCAATATGATTCAAGCTCTTAATCACTAAACTATGTTTCTTAAACTTCTTACCAACATGCTATCCATTCGTTACTTTTTTCTCAGCCTATATTGGGAACAATTGGGCAATAAACATCTTTATTACTAAAATGTTCCATATTGGTAAAGTGAAAAATCTATCTGCTAGCTGTCAGAAGGCCCAGCTACTTGCCAGCTATGTGAGCTTGGGTAGAAGACTTAACCTCTCTGTGCTTCGATTTCTTTATCCATCAAAAGAAGATGATAGTCACAGAATTATTTTGAGAATCTTTGGCATCCATGTATGTGAAGGAGCTTTATAAACTGTAAAGGGCTATCCAAATGAAATGGATTATGCTTCTTGAATAACCTCAGACTTTCTCCCTGCTTCCTTGCTCTGTCCTGTTTCTGAAACAAACGCATACATTGTCTTATCTGGCCTTCCCTTGTCCCTACCTCCACCATGTTATAGGAGACCTCCTCTGATTACAAAACTGGTTTCACAATCTCAACAGTACAGGATGTTTCGTTCTATTCCAACATAGCTTAGATAACAGGGCTTTAAGAGTTTGCAATTCATCCTTCATTGATCAATGTTCTTGACTGTTACACGCTTGCCTGAACCCTATTGTAACGCCAGAGGCTTAAGAACAATGAATGGCTTCATGTCTCTCTCATGTCACTTAGGAGGCTATTTCTTAACCCCCTCTTCCTAAGGAGGTCCCTAAATCTTTCTTCATCATTCCCCTCCTTCAGACCCTGCTGAAAACGAAGGCCTCTCTCCTTAGGTAAAAAAAAATAAAAGTGAAAACATATCAACTTGTATACACATGCGCGCGCGCACACACACACACACACACACACACGCTCATTAAGTACAATTTTGCAGGGGTTTACAGGCCCCTGAACCCCACAGACTGCAGCTCTGGGGTAAAATGTCTGGTCTTTGCTGTCAGCTGAATGGAGTTTTAAATATCTGTTGTACCTGAAGTGTCTAACCATGACGTTCACCCACAGCATGTGCTCAGTATGGGAAGAAACACACCTTTTCCAGAAACAGTACAAAGACCTGGGAAACGTTCAGGGAGAGACTGAGGCCAAGCAGCTTAAAGCAGAGATTTTAGGAGAAAGAGGTTTGTTTCCTACGCTGGAAGAGGCTGGTGTTTGTTCTCCCTCTGCTGGCCTGTGGTTAACACACACTCTTTGTTTTGATTCAGTGATGGTCCTGGGCAAAGCCCACAGAGACAAAGATGGGGAGTTAGGGGGGTTCATGGGTTAGTTCTGAACCAGAGAATATACCGGAAAAGCTAAGGACAGGGCAGTATGTTTGGCTCTTTGTTTGTCTGCCTTTGATTATAAGTGTAACTGCATTTGCTGAGTAAATCCTTTCTGGGCATCTGCTATGCAGAAGCATTGCGACACAACATGAAGGAGGCACAGGCTGACCCACAAACACTGGGTACAATCACCAAAGGTTTGACTTTGCTTTCTGGCTTACAGTTTCAGTTGAACTCAGAGGGCACAGGTTTACAGTACATGGGGAAATGGCGAAGAGGAAGGGCTTTGAGCTCTGACTCAGCTCTGCCCTTACTAATGGAATGATTGCTCCCCTGGAGCTTGAGCAGTCTGTGCCTCAGTTTGCTCATCCAGAAAATGGTCTCTCGTAGTCCCTACCTCATAGCATTGTTATGAGGATTAAGTAGTATGTTGGATGTATAGTGGAAGGTCTAGGAATAAAAAGAACTTCATAAGTGGTAGCTATTAACATTGTTTTTCTTCTAATATAAGAATAGTATTTTACATCTTTGTAATAGAGCTTGAAGTAGAGGCAGAGGCTCATAGAGGGAGAGTGGAAAAAAAGGAAACAAGATGAAAACAGAGAGGGAGATAAACCATAAGAGACTCTTAATCTCAGGAAGCAAACTGAGGGTTGCTGGAGTGGAGGGGTGTGAGAGGGATGGGGTGGCTGGGTGATAGACACTGGGGAGGGGATGTGTTATGGTGAGTGCTGTGAATTGTGCAAGACTGATGAATCACAGACCTGTATCCCTGAAATAAATAATACATTATATGTTAATTTTTTTAAAAGAATAGCTTTTTGGACCTTCCTAGGTGGCTCAGTCAGGTGTCTGACTCTTGATCTCAGCTCAGATCATGATCTCAGGGCTGTGAGATCAAGCCATCCATTGAGCTCTGTCCAAATTGTGGAGCCTGCTTAAGATTCTTTCTCCCTCTCCCTCTGACCCCAATCCCTACTTGTGCTCCCTCTCCCTCTATCGAAAATAAATAAATAAATAATAAATAAATAAATATATATTATTTTAAAAGTCTTCATTTTTTTTAAGATTTTATTGATTTATGAGAGAAAGAGAGCACAAGCAGGGGGAGCAGCAGGCAGAGGGAGAAGCAGGCTCCCTGGAGCAAGGAGCCCAAAGCTGGACTCGATCCATGGATCCTGGGATCATAATCTGAGCCAAAGGTGGATGTTTAACCAACTGAGCCACCCAGTCATCCCCAAAATCTTTATTATTTCTAAAAGTCCACAATAATGCTTGTTATGTGAGGCCAAACCTTTTGAAACTTGCTAGTATTCAGTCAGTTTGACCAACAAAGCTAGGGAATTTTCATATGGTTCAACCTAAGAGAAGCACTGGAAAACTCAGTTTGAAAAGCAGAAATCATTCATAGCACCACCACCCATAGATACACACTTGGGTGTATGTGTCCATCCTCTTGTACATGTGTAAATAAATAATGCTGATTGCAAGTAGGGGTGCAATCCTGATCAGAGCAGGTTTTCAAAAGCATAGTCTGACTAGTGAAGGAGGGGTCAAAATGTCTCCAGAGGGCACCACAGTAATGGGCAGAGCACATAGGCAGTAGTAGAGGGTGGAAGAATGAGGGGGCTCTGCTAACATCCATTCCACTGGAGGGAGACTTCTGGCTGCTCTTTTTCTGTAGGAATCCTCCACAGCACTGGCCAGGCGGTCTGCCTGTCCCTCCAGTTGCCCCTCCCAAAGGCAGAGTGCTGACTCAACGGGTACACTTGGCCCTGGCCAGTAAGAGATGTGGTGTGACCTTGACGAGAGATTTCATTGGCTCCTTAAGATGAGATGAATTGTTGCTTTGACTTTATAATTTCCCAACCACTTTGGATAACCAGGGTTTCTGCTAAAGCACAACTACTTACTAGAGTAAAACTATGGTAGACTTAAACCCACTATCTCCTTTCTTTGTGCCAAGATTTTTGCCAGTATCAACAACTCGCACTATTTTTAGAATGGGGACATAGCTGTCTGGCTGTGAACAGCCTGATAAGACTTAGCAAGACATAGCAAGAGTTTTTCAAGAGTACCGCTACTCCTGCTCAGGGGGCAAGGGGAGCTGGATCCCAAAGGCTCTGTCTCTCAGTCTTCCAGCCCTGGGCTGAAGAAACTCTCACCCACTAATGAAGATGTAAGTTAACAACTGGGCTGTCACTTCCCACAGACACTCACTTGGTTCCCACCATTCCAAGCTGATGAGAGTGACTAACCTGCACAAAAGCCCTGGGCCCTAATTCTGACCCTGCTGCTCACTGGCACTGTAACATGGATCAAGTCATTCATCCTCCCTAACTTGTGGTTTCCCAAAGGAAAAACTGGGGGCTTTGAATTGGGTGATCTCTAAGTTTCCTTCTATTCTAGTTTTCAAGGTCTCTCCATACTTAATTGGAATCCTTTCTCTTCTGCTCAGTGAGTCTATGAGCCAGGAAGTGGTAAGAATCCAAAGTCCAAGGATAAAACAGAAATTATGAGAGTTTATTTCATTCATTAAGCACACTATTGAGAGAATGAAGTGGCAAGCAAGATTGCAATTCATATATCTGACAAAGAACATATACCTAACATATATAAAGAACTCCTATAAATCCATGAGCAAAAAGACAAACCAACAGAAAAAAAAGATATTTTAACTAAAAGGATTATTCAATTAGTTGATAAATATATGAAAATGTACTCAAATTTATTAGTCCTCAAGGAAATACAAATTAAAACCACAAAGAGATACTCCTACACACATACCAGAATGGCTGACATTAAAGATACCAAGGAAGCCAAGCATTGAAAATGTTCTGGAGCAACTGAGATTCCATACCCAATAGACAGTAGAATAGTGGTAGAGCATTTTGGAAAATGATTTGGTATGATCTATGAAAGCTGAACACATGTATAATTTATGATGAAGTAATTTCTTTCTTTAGGAGTATACTCAGCAGAAATGCATATATGTTTCTCTCAAAAGACTTGTGCAGGAAATCAGCACTTTCTAAAGGAGCCTAAAACTGGAAACCACCCAAATATCTATCAACTGAAGAATGGATAAATAAATGTGGCATATTTATACAACTGAATTCTAAACAGCAATGAGAATGAACACATTACTGCTAAACACAACTTGGATGAATTTCAATATGTAATGTTGAGCAAAAGAAGCCAAAACAAAAGAATACACACTGTATTATTTCATTCACCTAAATAGCCAAAACTAACCTCTACTTTTAGAAGTCAAGGTAGTTGTTTCCCTTGGGGGTAGGTTATGACTGGAAAGGGATATAAGGGTTTTCCAAGATGCTGGTAGTATTCTGTTTCTTAATCCAAGGATTAATTACAGAGATGTGTTCAGTTCATAAAAATTCAGAGATCTGTGCACTTGCAATATGTTTAATTTTGGGGGTGTATATGTTACATTAACAAAGTTTTTAAGTAAAAAAATAAAGGTTATAAATTCCATTATATTTTTGGTATTCTTTCTCTAACACCACCATCAGAGGCCTTTTAAAAACTATTCTAGCTTCTGTTGATCATTCTCTTTCCCAAACTTACCCTGTACCATATAATCCAACATTAAATAATGTGCTATTTTTTCATGGTTCTCTGATTATTTCCCTTCCTTTAATCTTGACTGTCAACTGCATTATGAATTCTAGAACATGGAAGTTATGCTTTTTACTTTCAGACTCAGGCAGAAAGTAAAGAATATCAAATTTGCCAATCCATTTCTCAAATGCCATTATTAATGGACCAATATTCCCATGCCATACAACTGTCCTCAACCCTCACCTTTTTTATACTTCTACAGTGTTTATAAACCTGTCAGTTCAGCCTACACCAGAATGTCCCATTTTTAACATGTACATAATAATCTGCCCCCTTTTCTCTAGATCACTCTGACTTCACTGCTTCAATTCTGCACAAATTTAGGTGATGATCCATGCTGGATATTGTGAGATGACCCAGGCATGCTGAGATCATGAGACTGAGTCCCCAGCCCCAAGAGCTCCATGAATGGCTAGGGAAGACAGACTCAGAAATGGAAAATGTCTGATTCTATTAAATATATGGAAGTAAAGAGGACAGGTACCCAACCCAGCCACAGGTGATTCAGAGAATGCTTCCAGAGGAGGGAGTCATCTTAGAATTGAGTTCTCAAGAATAAGTATAATGGGGCCAGGTGAAGAGAGTAGAGATTCCTTTTAGGAAGAGGAAAGAGTGAGTAATACCACAGAATCATGAAACAGCAGAGTGTTTATATTTATGAGTATGCATGTGCATGTGTGTCTATGTATGTAAGGAGTGGGGGATGGGGGGTGGGGTTTTTACAGCCAGATGTGGGTATCTCTGGATTCTAAATGGAAGGTCAGGGAAGGCAAAAATTTGCACTGACAGTATATGAACTAAAGAGTTAGATAGGAGTTAATTAAGGGGCTTTAAATGCTAAGCTGAGATGCTCTGACCTACTAATGTAAAACAAGGGTTAATATACTGTAGCTGGGAACCAAATCTGACTTTCTGCTTAGTTTGTAAATAAAGTTTTATTGGAACTCAGCCACATCCATTCCTTTATGTATTATCTATGGCTGCTGTTGCACAACAATGGCAAAGTTGAATAGCTGCTTCAGAGACCATACAGCTCAGGCTGTGATGACACCAGTGTAGAAGATGATGAGCCACAAAGGGGTTCTAAGCAGAGAGAGGCTAGAGATGACACACTATGTGTAATAGGGAGATCATACCGACATAGCCTTTGGGCTTGTTGTGAAATGGAGAAAACTTATTTTGTTTAAATGCTACAGAAGCATAATGGAAGACCTTCTTGAACCAGATACTGTATTTTCTGAGCAAAGGACTCTAATGAGCTCTTCTCCATACCTGTGACAAGTGACAGACACAAGTTATATGATCACGGATGCAATTCCACTAACATGGAATCCATCAACCTTGGGGTACTAGTAGTTCTCCAACATGTAGGTTTAGGTCAGGAAACTAAAAGCACTACACCTATTTTTGTTGTTGTTGTTCATAAACTAATTGTTATAAAATCTTAGCAATCATATAAATAGAAATGAAAATAATATATTTATTATTTGTACCCTTGAGCTAGACAAACATTACCACAACAACCCTGGCTGGGCTGACCAACTTCAGGGTTCTCCCTATGAAGACTGGCTTCTGAATATTTGCTTTTTCAAAGAAGCAGAAACAGAGTAAGACAGAGAAAGACAGACTGAGCTCCTTCTCCAGGCACACAAATCAGGTAAGTCACTGCTCCGTCCTTGGAAATCCCTCTACACTGAGAGCCTAGAAATCACTCTAATGGAGCTCCTTCCTTCAAGGAAGAAAGATGTTGTTCCATCACCAACACTCTCGTGTTAGTTTTCCACTGAAGAACTATGTCTTTCAGTGATGTGCTGATGTTAGACTCTCATAGGATTATCTCTTCTGAGGCATTGGGCCAGACTATCCCCTGAGGTTCCTGCTGTTACTAGTCCTGGGAAAATACAGATACTGACAAGAGAGACAGGTCCAGGCACAGTCTCAGACTAGGCGAGGATTGGTTTGGTCCATAACCTGAAGTGCAAATATGCTGGTGTGTTTGTGGAGGTCAGGTATGTGGAAGCCAGGCCACCAGACAGGAAAGGAAGTGACCTCAGAAGAGACCCCAGGGAAAGAATGAGCCAGTTGGGAAGAGTTAGAAGTTATAACCTCTCCCCGCCCTCCATGCACAGCCCTTCCACTATCTCTGAAACTTAAGAGCAATCCTGTTCCACTACCTAATCCTAGTTGTTTTTCCTGTGCCTCATGTGGAGTAACGAAAGGAAGAACAATGCCAGTGTTCTCTGAGGCCAAGATGGTGGAAAGAATAATACCTATTAGCAAGCACTGTTTCCAGAAGACAGGCCATCCCATCAGCAGTTAGAAGCAAAGAAAGAAGCATTGCGACACAATAGGAAGCTAGGAGCAGAAGAACCCAGGATTCATGTTTCTGAGCATGCAAGTCAACTTGCACCTCTCAGATATATCCAGGGACACTTTGAGAAAAACTGCTTCCCAGGAATCACATCAGTGTGACACAAACTGTCGTAATGTGGGCATGAAGGTAAATGAGGTGTTATTTTGAAGTCAAGGGCAAAACATGCAAAACACTTAGCCCATTTTCCAGCTCATAATAAGTAATAACTTCTCAAACAACAAGACCTCTTGTCATTTTTATTGCTGTATTATCACAATCATTACATCTTGGCTTTCATTTCCCTAGGGTGACTGATGGATAGATCACTGTGACTTCAGAGCTAGTTCGGGATCCCCAGCCAAGCACTTGACAAGTATTTGTGGAGAGGGAACGTTCCTGGTTGTGCTTTAAGGACTGTAGGGATTTGACTTGGTAGAAAAAAGCAGGAGTCTTCAAAATCTGGGTCAAGGCTGCCAGAAGTGGGGCTGTCTTGCGGGAAGCTTGGCAACAGCCACTGCATGCAAAGACTCTGGGGAGCTGGGACTCAGGAGAGAGGGAAGAGAAGCAGAAAGTTTATACAAGGTGATTTTGTGGAAGATCAAACCTGACATATTTGTAGGACCTGTATAAAAAATGCAAAACAGCCATCTCTTTTAAGAACCATCTTTGAAACTGCAATAAATTCTCCCTGACAGAAACTCAGTCAAGTTCAGCATGTAATCTCCTGCTGTCAAGAAGAGTAATGCCAAGAGGTATATGTTCCTCTACCCTAAAAAAAAAATAAAAAATAAAAAATAAATAATAATAATAATAATAAATAAATCAGAGGTTGCTGGCCTGGGAAGATGGAAGTTAACTTGCCAAAGCTGCTTTTCAAGGCTCTGCTTGTTCACCTTGTGGAATCTCCTTTTCATTTGTCTTGTGAAAAATGAATCCCTTTAGGGAGAGCCTTTTTGACCAGTTCTTTCTAGCACCACATCTCCCACAAAGTAGGAGTGAGAGGATCTGGAATTACATACACTGGGGCTTCAATGCTGACTTCACCAGTTATTATTAGCTATGTGGTCTTCAGCAAGTTGCTTTCCAAATCCAAGCTTCTATCACCTCACCTGGAAAGGAGTCAGAGTAGTACCCACCTTGCAAGTCTTGTTGTGAGGAACAAGTGAAATAAGGCATATTAAGGGCTTACACTACAAGTTGGCATTCAGTACATGCTCAGTAAGTATGAGCTACTATTGCCATCATCATCACCATCATCATCTTCTTCTTCATTGTTATTCTCTGTCATCTCCAGGTATATCACTTTTTTCTCCGGTGTGTCTTCCAACTTCAATGGCAGAGTCTTAAGGAGATCAAAGTAATGTTTTGTGGAGAGTTAATCTGAGATGGAGAAACCAAATGGGCTTTCATCAGCTTTTCCCCTTCTGCTATTTTATCCTGAGCAGTTCTGGTGTGTGTGTGTGTGTGTGTGTGTGTGTGTTGTCCCCTTCTCATTTTATTTTTAAAAGTCTATTCTAATTCAACAAATATCCATGGAGAGCTACTATGGACAAAAATATCCCAAGTATGTACCATTTTTTTTTAAAGAAGGTGAGAGAAAAGGAGAGAGGAGGGAAGGAGAGAGAGACTCTCAAGCAATCTCCATACCTGGTGCAGAGCCAGACACAGGGCTCAATCTCACAACACTGAGATCATGACCTGAGCAAAAATCAAAAGTTGGGCTCTAAACTGACTGACCCAGATATCCCCCCAAATATCTACAAATTTTAAAGATAAAATAATCTTTCTAGTCTGCTTTCTTCTTCCATCAGCTGCTCATTTATCTGGTCATCTTCACAGCTAAACTCCACACACACAAAAAAATTTATGTGTGTGTGTATATATATATACACATGTATATATATATATATATATATATATATATATATGTGTGTGTGTGTGTGTGTGTATATACATATGTGTATATATATATATACACACACACACATATATACACACACATATATATGTACATATATATGTACTCTTTCAATTGCAGTCATCTCTTATCCCTGCTCCCTTTCTTTAGCCTTGTGATCAGACTTGTTTTCCCACCGTCACTGAGACAAACACTCATCAAACCCAGCAGCGACATCTGTGTTCCTAAATTCACTGGCCATATTTCCCTCCTGTGGCACCTGGCTTCACAGGAGCATTCAGTGGAGTTGACCCTCCCTTGGTGTAAAACACCAGTTTCTTCTGGGGTCCACGTGCTCCAGTTCTTCCTACCATGGAATTAACTGTGTCTTTTCGGTGTTCTTTGCTGTTTTCATCCCAGTCGCTTTAAATGCTCCAAGGCATTTCCAAAGCCTCTTCCCTTCTCTATCTATACTATCCCTAAATGAGCTCATCTGGTCCAATGACTGTAAACCACATCTATACAACTTTGAACTCCAAATTTTATCTAAATATTTAACTTCTCCTCCTGATACACACATTAACTCCTATTAAATGTCATCTCTTCTTGAATATATGTTATTCTTTAGTATGCCAAAGGAGAAATTTAACCATGTCACACCCTTATTTAAAATCCACCAAAGGCCTTCAAGATTTGGCCCCAACTCATTCTCCAAGCCTCATCTCTCAACATATTCAGAACCTTCTTACCCCTAATAGTCACCCTATGCTTTATGACTAATGGAGTACCTCCAAAAGATCGAGGTATTTTAAACTTCCTGAACATTTTTCTCATGTGTTTCCCTTTTTCTAGTATATGGTTTCTCCCCCTTCTTTATCAATATCTTACTGATTAATAAAGACACAACTTAGGCAATATTTGGTCATCTAGCCAGCCTCAAATGCCCCTCTTTCAACTCCCATGGTTTCATGTATACTTACCTGTATTGTAGTTTCTCTTTACCTATCAATCTTACTTAGCTTAGGCTGATATAACTGATACCACAAACCAAGCACCTTAAATAACAAACTTACTTCTCACAGTTCTGGAGGCTGGAAGTTCAAGATCAAGGTGCCAGCCAATCCAGTGTCTCATGAGAACCCTCTTTTTGGTTAGCAGTCAGTCATGACCTTGCTGTGTCCTCACATGACTGAGAGAGAGAAGAGAAGCAAACTCTTTCATATTTCTTCTTATCAGAGTGGTAATTCCATCAGGAAGAGCTCTACCCTCACGATCTAATTATACCCAAGGCCTCATCTCCAAATACCATCACATTGGGAATTAGGATTTCAAAATATGAATGGAAGGGAAGGAGGACACAAATATTCAGTCCACAGTACTATATCTTTCCCTCTCCAGGATCTAGCACCTAAAGAATAAGGTCTGTATCCTTCAAACACATAGTCCCAGCACCTGGCATAGTGTCTTGCAAACAACAGTATCTGTATCAGCAGCAACAGTTGTCATTTACTAACAGCATAATATGTATCAGGCATTGAACTAAGTATTCAGAGGAATTCTACTGTTGGGGAGAAAGTTTCTTCATCATTCTTGCTATTTCCTTCCATATGGAGGGAACTACTAGGATAGTACTTCTATCCTTCCCTTCCCAGGGAAGACAGAATGATTTTTCTGATTGGAGAGTTTAGAAGGAAAATTTTGGCATTTGTAGTTTACCTCCATCTTCTTTGGTTTCTTGTAAGAGAGCATTTGCAATGAGCGGAAATGAGCATTTATTTGCCTCTCCATGCAAAAAACACCCCTGTGACTGGAGAAATCGGTCTTCCTCATCCTGGAGGGTCATTCTATGAACCTATTTTTTCTTGATTTTCCAAAATCATTTTTGTCAGGTTTTTTAAGTCATATATTGGCCTCTGTCTAATAACTCATAATTATTTCTCATTTGGTTCAGAGTCCAGCTAGGGGAAGTGGAGGTTATTTATTGGGGACTCACTCAAAGATTCCAACAGCTATGATGTCTTCCATATTATTTTGCCACAACAGGTTCTCAATAAACGTTGGTTGAACTCAAAGAAAGTGTCTAATATATGGACGAGTCAAGATAGGATAGATTATGTCTTGGCATCAGATTAACTATGAAGTCACATATACACTAGTTCATTTCTTGCTCATGGCACATGTCTGATACAGCTTAGTGGGAGATTTTTTTCCCAGAGACTTTCAAGAACCCAATCTTGTGGAATCACCATCATGTTATGATTATGATATCTTAGTATGTGACTTCAGGACCTCTTGACAACAACAACAAAAAGAAGTGTTTGGACACTGCTTCTACCTAGAAGTGACATTTTCATTCATAACCAAGTCATGTGGCTATGTTCTAACTACAAGGAAGACTCAGAAGTGTAGCAGAGCACACAGGATATGTAACAAGGCTAACTGTGCCACGGGGTACTTGAATGTCATGGAGCCCAATGTTTGGAGAGATGGAACTCTCAACTGGACTTGACAGTGAATGGAACTGAACCTTGTGTGCAATGAGGCTGACAGGCAGATCAGAAATGATACATAGAAATGGTCAGGCAGGTGGAACTGGAGGCTGCCCTACTCGCTTCTCAAACCAAAATCTTGGCTTCCTTATTTATAAAATGGAGAAAATATTTACTACTTCATAGGAGGTTATGAAGATAAAACCAGAAAAAATAGAGTGCCAAGCACAGTGCCCCAAATTACTCCTCAGAAAGAAAGCTCTATTTTCAAGGGTTTACAAGGTCTCTCCTCTTATAGGAGTCCTTCTCATTACTTTATCTGGAACAAAGCAGAACTATTTGTCAAGATACATTAACGTGTCATGTACTCAATTAATGCTCATTTTAAAAATGATGGAGATCACCTGAAAGCACTGGATTTTTAAAAGGAAGAAAAGGAATTTAACAGATTTAGTCATTATTTCCGGGGAGGAGGTATGATTTTCCAGATGGAAGCACAAGTCAAACAATTCCATTAAAGATGACTTTAAAAATACATTTGAATAAGAATAAAAACCAGTGCATGCTATAACATGGATGAATCTTGAAGACATAACCTAAATGAATGAAGCTAGTCACAAAGAAGCACATTGTATAATTACATGTATATGAAATATCCAAAATAGATGAATCCAGAGGGAGAAAGCAGACTGTTGCTTGTCTAGGGCTTGGGGCTTGGGGAGGATTGTAAATTGACAGCTACTGGGTATGGAGCTTCCCTTTGGGATGAGGAAAATGTGCTAATGCTGACTGTGATCACAGTTTCACAACCCTGTAAATATACTAAAACCATTGAATGGTGAATTTTAAATGGATGAATTGTATAGTATGTGAGCTGTATCTCAATAAAGTTGTTATAAAAAATCTTCATAAGTAGTTACCATGTAAATATCATACAAGATGAATTAAAGGAACCTATGAAAATAAGTATTCTTTGCTTAGAATAAAATTTACAATGACAGTATTATGGATCCAAAAACCTTTGAGTCCCCAGTAACTGAGATAGGAATGAAGTCAAAGTGTTCTGGACATCTTTCTTAGATGACTCCCAAAGTGGATTTATACATGACCAAAAATCAACCTTAAAGAAGTGTGTGGAGAGTTGAATAGAGTTTTTTCATGAAATGTGATAGTAAAAAAAAAAAAAAAAAATTGCCAACATATCATTTTATATGATATTGCTTATATTATCTAATATTATAACATATAATGTATTATATATATACACATATATAATATACACACTCACACATAATATTGTTAGTAAATTAATAACGTTGTAGTTAGACATTTGGCCATCTCATCAACATCCTTAACATTTATTTAATCAGATTGGCTACATAATTGAGGGGATCTCCATATTAGAAAAATGGAGTTTCAAGTAAGGATCCTGAAGTTCCATAGAATGAGGGAGCATTCTTACTGTACTGGAGAATCTTGCCAGTTTTGTCGGTTGCACAGTTCTTCACATCATGAGATTTAGGCACACCCAAGTTCAAGCCTGACTAGAAGGCACAGACTCCCTAGACCAGTGAATGACATAAGTAGGCACAATTAAAGCCAGCTGTGAAGAGTATTATAGAATTACATATATTAATATTGCTCCAAAGTTATTCAGTACTCAATGTTGGAATTGTTCAAATGAGGACTGAATGATCAAACATCTGCAAGTAATTCTGTCAGTTGTCCTGTGTTTTTAAACTGCAGATTGCAACATCTTAGTGAGATATGAAATCAACTTAGTGGGTATCCAACCAGCCCTGACTTATTTTGTGTCATATATTTTATATCATCTATAACTGATCAGAATATAATAGAAGAAATTAAAATAAAATTGAATCATTGATATATACTACATGTAGTAGGGTAAGTATCATTTCTTGTAAACTTTTCAGAAATGTATGTGCACCAATATGCACATGCTTGGTTGCTGTGTAAGAGTCATTTCTTACACGATTTGTAGCTTAAAAATCTCTGAGATACACTGTGGTAGAAATTCCTGCACTGGGTGGGAAGCTGGATATGATAGTCCCTACGGTTCCATCTAACTCTTGATGGATTATTTCGAAACTCTCAGCACCAAGAGAGAAAATATATCAGGCTCTTCCAAGACCGAGATGTTGGGTCACCCCACATTGCTGAAACACACATGTAAGAAACAAGCCCCCCAACCAAGCAGTAATTGCAAATACATTGTATGACGGTGCTCATCAGCTCCAGTGAGAAGTCACTGGAGAAGCAAAATCCAGAAACTCTTCCATTTTTGTAACAGGAAAATATTTCAGTGGTGTAAGCCACAAAATGAATGAATCTAAGTGGCAAGGCTAATAAAATTTCTAAACAGAGGAGGCTTGTAATCAATAAACTTCTTACCCTTGGTTCCTGCTAGGGGCCCTCATTTGTGTTAATAAAATTCTCAGTAGTAGGTCCCTTACCACGGATCTTATTTTCAACAATGTATTGTTGCCAACTCTGGGACTACAGTGCAGCACTACAATTGAAGGCAGGAGTGTACAATCTGACCACAGAACACTGGAATACCTCTTAAAAATTCCAAAACAAGTTTTAAAAAATGAATTAGGGTTCTTCCCTCTTAAAGGATAGAATGTCACTACTTGGCAAGATGCTCTGTGAGCATATGTTATTATAAACATATTTAACTTTTTTGGAGTAAAGCAACTGAAGCTGAAACAATCCTGTTAAATCATTAACTCTGCAACCGTTCGACTAACAAAAGCAATAGTCCAATTTCAAAATAAGTTGATATTTGTTGAGCACAAACTATGTAACAGGCCTTCGTGGTAAGTGCCATGGATTGCCTGAAAAGTCTATCGGACATAGTTTCTGCTGTGTGAGTCTCAAGGACATACAGTTTAATACCTGGAAATGGGATATTCCCAAATAACAAAAACAGAAGGCAGGCCATGGTAAGTATTAATCTTTCCTGGGTCAAAAAGCTTTTCAGATGCAACAAAAGCCATAGACTCCTTTACCAGAAAATGCACATATATGCACCTGCACACATACACACATGCTGATGTGTTTGCTTGCAATTTGTTTCTGTGTGTGGGCTGGCGGTTATGAACACTTCGTTTAAGAGCAGTCCAATGAAAATCCTTCAGAAGAGTAAAGAATAAATTCACAACAGATGTTCTCTTATCTGACCTCCTCCTCACCAATTTACTGGCTTAACTGTTGTTATTTCCTTTTTATTTCTTTTAAGATTTTATTTATTTGACAGAGAGAGAGAGAAAGCACAAGCAGATGGAGCAGCAGGCAGAAGGAGATGGAGAAGCAGGCCCTGCTGAGCAAGGAAGCCAACATGGGGCTTGATCCCAGGACCCTAGGATCATAACCTGAACAGAAGGCAGACAATTAACTGACTGAGCTACCCAGTTGTACCTCTTTCCTTTTTAAAAGATACTAACTAATGCTGAAGTATGCTAACTATTCTCCTTCTATATAGGCTACTCTCCATATGTATTTCTGTTTCTGTCATTCAGGGCTACAAAGGATCGGGGGTGTTTGCTCCTGTTCAGGCTGTCATAACAAAATACCACCAACCAAGTGATTAAAGAGAGACATTTATTTTCTCATAGTTCTGAGGTTCAAAGTCCAACATCAAATTCCTCAACCATTCAGTTTCTGATGAGGTCTCTCCTTCTGGCTTGTAGGCGGCCACCGGCTTGCCCTGTACCCACCTGACCTTGTCTTTGTGAGCATGAAGATGGCAAGATGGAGAGCGATGTGATGTGTCTTCTTATAAAGACATTAGTCCTATCAGATCAAGGCCGCACCTCTATGACCTCATTTAACTACTTCCTTAGAGGACCATCTTCAAATAAAGCCACACTGAGGGGCCAGGGCTTCAACATATGAATTTAGGGGTGAAGGAATACAAACATTCAGTCCACAACAGCTCCCAAACCTGATTTACACTAGAAAATATATAATTTGCTTAGTAGAGTATAAATCAAGGTGAACCAAGCACCAGCTCTGTGGTAGGCAGAATGATAGCTCCCCAAAGATGTGCCCACCATAATCCCCACAGCCTATGAAAATGTTAGGTTACATGACAAGAGAGAATTAAATTTGTGGATGGAATTAAGTTGCTGATCAATTTGGCTTTAAAATGCAGAGATCATCCTTCATTTTACAATAGATGTGATGTAATCACAGGAGTCCTTAAGAGTAGAAGAGGCTGTCAGATATTAGAGACCCAGAGAGATGGTGGCATGAGAAAGAACTGACCTGACTTTCCTTTAAAGATGGAGGAGAGGGGGGACATAAACTGAGGAAAGTTGATGGCAAAGAAATATAATCTCTCTTAGACCCTCCAGGAAGTAAACCAGCCCTGCCTTGATTTTATCCAAATGAGAGCAGTGTAGGACCTGAACTACAGAACTACAACATAATAAATTTGTGTCATTTTAAATCATTAACTTTGTGGTAATTTGTTATACCAACAATAGAAAATAGAAAAAACGGAAATAGAAACAAGCCCCAAGATTTTTTTTTTTTTCTTAAGAACTGGGGTAATGTTCTGGAAAGACTTGATAGCACTTGCTGTCATACCAGGCACAAGATGGACCCATTGGAAAACACTGGTGGAAAGAATACGAGGTAGGAGCAATATTTGATGACTGGATGGCTGCACACACTTAAAAATTCTGGGAAGACGCTTGGCCAAGGATTCAAGAAACATGTTAACTCCCAATCCTAATATAATAAAAATTGATGAAAACTACATACAAAGAGAAAATATCAAAAGGTGGATTTAAAATATGTATTGTTTTCAGTTGACTCTCACCAGAAACAACAGAAGCCGAAAATAGAGGTGTGATGTCTTCAAGGTGCTGGAGAAAACTCGGACTCCTATACCTAGGGAAAGTATCCTTCAAAAACAAAGATAAAGTAAAATCACAGACAAAAATGAAGGGAAGTTGTCACCAACAGGCAAAAACAAAACTAAACTAAAAAAGCAAACAAAAAAACAAAGAGAAAGAAAATGGTCCTAGATAGAAGCTCAGAGATAATATGGAAAGAAAAATAATTAGCATGTGCAAACCCAAATGAATATTGACTACATTAACTAAAAATGCTTATGTGGTTTGAGCTATAGAGAAAATTTAAATAACTGATAACAGACACATCAGGAAAAGGTAAACACAATTAAAGAGCTCCATTGTCCTTGCATGTACTGGGACATGATAAAAACAATAACTTCTATTGGACTTCGGTAGATGATGAAAACATATCATAGAGCTTAGAGTGACCAATAAAAGAATACATCAGTAGCTTATTGCATTTTTAGCAAGACTAATTATTTATGGTTTGTTATAACATATACATATTATAACAATTATAATATGTAAATTATAACACAGGAAGTAAATTAGAATAACATTAATAACATTCTTGGTGGTTCTTGATGCTATAGTAAGTGGAATCGATTCTCTAATTTTCCTTTTTGTATTTTCATAGTTAGTGTATAAGAAAGCAACTGATTTCTGTGCATTGATTTTGTATCCTGCCACAGTACTGAATTGCTGTATGAGTTCTAGTAGTTTGGGGGTGGAGTCTTTGGGGTTTTCCATATAAAGTATCATGTGATCTGCAAAGAAAGAGAGTTTTACTTCTTCTTTGCCATTTGAATACCTTTTACTTCTTTTTGTTGTCTGATTGCTGTTGCTACGACCTCTAGTACTATGTTGAACAACAGTGGCGAGAGTGGGCATCCTTGCCGTGTTCCTGATCTCAAAGGGAAGGCTGTTAGCAATTCCCCTTAACATTCTATTAAGAAGGGAAGATTAGGATTTTTAAAAATCAATAAAAAAGAGGAAAAAATTAGTGAAAAAAGTATTTAGAAAGAAAGGGTAGGCTCCAAAGAGACAAGAAAGAATATTACAGAGGGATGGGAATACTCTGTATTACTCTGGAGTGCAATAGTCTCAGTACATACTTAGTGATATGCATTTGTCAAAACTCATTCAACTATCCACATAAAGAGTGAGGTTTTATTGTATGAAGTTACACCTCAATAAATTGGATTTTAATAGCTGTTATGATCCAGTGGACTTTAAGGCAAGAAATGTTCCCAAAGCAGAAGTGAGGTATTTCATGAGATTAAAGTTTTATTTCACCAAGAAGATGTAGTATTGGTAAGCAACATGTAGCTAATAATATGGCCTCAAGACATCTAAAGCAGTAATAATGAAGAGAGTTATACAGAATAATATGCAAACCCACAATCAAAAGGGCAGACATTAATACAGCTCTCTCAGTAATTGATAGAACAAGGAGGCAGAAACAGTACAAATATAAAAGATTTGTCATCATGGTGAACACATTCAACCTAATTTTCTTACATAGAGCACTGCTTCTAACAACTAGATGTGTACACATGTGGAGTATTTAGTAAAATTTTAAAAAAAAGCAAGTCTAAAATTTTTCAAAGATTGAAATCATACAAAATATATTCTGACCTAGCGGAATTAAGTTGGGAATTTACAGTTAAAAAGATAGCTGGAAATTAACCTAATATTTGAAAATTTTAAAATGTTCTTCTGACCTGTACCCCTGGGGATAAAAATATATGTTTATAAAAAATAAAAAATTATATATAAAAAAAAGATTTTGGTGTATATGCTTTTAGAATAAAATACATACTTTGAAAAAAAATGTTCTTCTGAATAACTTGTAAGTAAAAGAAGAAATCAAAATAAAAATTCTAAATATCTTCAAGTGAATGATAATAAAAATATATTGACATTTCTAGAATGGAGAGAAGTTGTGCTTAGAAGTAATTTATGGCGGAGGAGTCAAGATGGCGGAGAAGTAGCAAGCTGAGACTGCTTCAGCTAGCCGGAGATCAGCTAGATAGCTTATCTAAAGATTGCAAACACCTGAAAATCCATCGGCAGATCGAAGAGAAGAAGAACAGCAATTCTGGAAACAGAAAAACAACCACTTTCTGAAAGGTAGGACCGGCGGAGAAGTGAATCCAAAGCGACGGGAAGATAGACCCCGGGGGGAGGGGCCGGCTCCCGGCAAGCGGCGGAGCAACCGCGCACAAAATCAGGACTTTGAAAAGTCTGTTCCGCCGAGGGACATCGCTCCAGAGGCTAAACCGGGGCGAAGCCCACGCGGGGTCAGCGTGGCCTCAGGTCCCGCAGGGTCACAGAAGGATCGGGGGTGTCTGAGTGTCGCAGAGCTTGCGGGTATTGGAACGGGAAAGCCGGCTACAGAGACAGAGCTGACAGTAAGCTCGCAGCTCCGTGTTACCTTGAACCGGTCGCAGGCTCGGTGAGCTCGGAGCGCGGCCGGAGGTCAGGCAGACGGGAGTAACTGGGCGCTGTTCTCTGAGGGCGCACTGAGGAGTGGCGCCCTGGGCTCTCGGCTCCTCCGGGCCGGAGACCAGGAGGCCGCCATTTGTATTCCCGTCCTCTGGAACTCTACGGAAAGCGCTCAGGGAACAAAAGCTCCTGAAAGCAAACCCGAGCGGATTACTCACCCCGGCCCCGGGTAAGGGCGGTGTAATTCCGCCTGGGGCAAAGACACTTGAGAATCACTACAACAGGCCCCTCCCCCAGAAGATCAACAAGAAATCCAGCCGAGACCAAGTTCACCTACCAAGGAGTGCGGTTTCAATACCAAGGAGAGCAGCAGAATTCCAGAGGAGGAGAAAGCCAAGCACGGAACTCATGGCTTTTTTCCTGTGATTTTTTTTTAGTCTTGCAGTTAATTTAATTTTTTCTTTTTCATTTTTTTTTTCTCACCTTCGGGTAAAATTTTTTTTAACTGTTACCTTTTTCTTTTTTAACGATTTTTTACTAGTTTATCTAATATATATATATATATATATATATATATATTTTTTACATTTTTCTTAGGTGTTTTCTTTTTTTAAAAAATTCTTTTCTTTTCTTTTTTTTTTCTTTTTCTTTTCTTTTTGTTTTTTTTTTTTCTTTCTTCCTTTTTGAACCTCTTTTTATCCCCTTTCCCCCCACTCACGATTTTGGATCTCTTCTAATTTGGTTAAAGCATATTTTCCTGGGGTTGTTGCCACCCTTTTAGTATTTTACTTGCCCCTTCATTTACTCTTATCTGGACAAAATGACCAGACGTAAAAATTCAACACAAAAAAAGAACAAGAGGCAGTACTGAAGGCTAGGGACCTAATCAATACAGACATCGGTAATATGTCAGATCTAGAGTTCAGAATGACAATTCTCAAGGTTCTAGCCGGGCTCGAAAAAGGCATGGAAGATATTAGAGAAACCCTCTCGAGAGATATAAAAGCCCTTTCTGGAGAAATAAAAGAACTAAAATCTAACCAAGGTGAAATCAAAAAAGCTATTAATGAGGTGCAATAAAAAATGGAGGCTCTAACTGCTAGGATAAATGAGGTAGAAGAAAGAATTAGTGATATAGAAGACCAAATGACAGAGAATAAAGAAGCTGAGCAAAAGAGGGACAAACAGCTACTGGACCACGAGGGGAGAATTCGAGAGATAAGTGACACCATAAGACGAAACAACATTAGAATAATTGGGATTCCAGAAGAAGAAGAAAGTGAGAGGGGAGCAGAAGGTATACTGGAGAGAATTATTGGGGAGAATTTCCCCAATATGGCAAAGGGAACGAGCATCAAAATTCAGGAGGTTCAGAGAATGCCCCTCAAAATCAATAAGAATAGGCCCACACCCCGTCACCTAATAGTAAAATTTACAAGTCTCAACGACAAAGAGAAAATCCTGAAAGCAGCCCGGGAAAAGAAGTCTGTAACATACAATGGTAAAAATATTAGATTGGCAGCTGACTTGTCCACAGAGACCTGGCAGGCCAGAAAGAGCTGGCATGATATTTTCAGAGCACTAAACGAGAAAAACATGCAGCCAAGAATACTATATCCAGCTAGGCTATCATTGAAAATAGAAGGAGAGATTAAAAGCTTCCAGGACAAACAACAACTGAAAGAATTTGCAAATACCAAACCAGCTCTACAGGAAATATTGAAAGGGGTCCTCTAAGCAAAGAGAGAGCCTACAAGTGGTAGATCAGAAAGGAACAGAGACCATATACAGTAACAGTCACCTTACAGGCAATACAATGGCACTAAATTCATATCTCTCAATAGTTACCCTGAATGTGAATGGGCTAAATGCCCCTGTCAAAAGACACAGGGTATCAGAATGGATAAAAAAACAAAACCCATCTATATGTTGCCTCCAAGAAACACATTTTAAGCCCGAAGACACCTCCAGATTTAAAGTGAGGGGGTGGAAAAGAATTTACCATGCCAATGGACATCAGAAGAAAGCAGGAGTGGCAATCCTTATATCAGATCAATTAGATTTTAAGCCAAAGACTATAATAAGAGATGAGGAACGACACTATATCATACTCAAAGGGTCTGTCCAACAAGAAGATTTAACAATTTTAAATATCTATGCCCCCAATGTGGGAGCAGCCAACTATATAAACCAATTAATAACAAAATCAAAGAAACACATCAACAATAATACAATGATAGTAGGGGACTTTAACACTCCCCTCACTGAAATGGACAGGTCATCCAAGCAAAAGATCAGCAAGGAAATAAAGGCCTTAAATGACACACTGGACCAGATGGACATCACAGATATATTCAGAATATTTCATCCCAAAGCAACAGAATACACATTCTTCTCTAGTGCACATGGAACATTCTCCAGAATAGATCACATCCTCGGTCCTAAAACAGGACTCAACCGGTATCAAAAGATTGGGATCATTCCCTGCATATTTTCAGACCACAATGCTCTAAAGCTAGAACTCAACCACAAGAGGAAGTTTGGAAAGAACCCAAATACATGGAGACTAAACAGTATCCTTCTAAAGAATGAATGGGTCAACCGGGAAATTAAAGAAGAATTGAAAAAAATCATGGAAACAAATGATAATGAAAATACAACGGTTCAAAATCTGTGGGACACAACAAAGGCAGTCCTGAGAGGAAAATATATAGCGGTACAAGCCTTTCTCAAGAAACAAGAAAGGTCTCAGGTACACAACCTAACCCTACACCTAAAGGAGCTGGAGAAAGAACAAGAAAGAAACCCTAAGCCCAGCAGGAGAAGAGAAATCATAAAGATCAGAGCAGAAATCAATGAAATAGAAACCAAAAAAAACAATAGAACAAATCAACGAAACTAGGAGCTGGTTCTTTGAAAGAATTAATAAAATTGATAAACCCCTGGCCCGACTTATCAAAAAGAAAAGAGAAAGGACCCAAATAAATAAAATCATGAATGAAAGAGGAGAGATCACAACTAACACCAAAGAAATACAAACTATTATAAGAACATACTATGAGCAACTCTACGGCAATAAATTTGATAATCTGGAAGAAATGGATGCATTCCTAGAAACATATAAACTACCACAACTGAACCAGGAAGAAATAGAAAGCCTGAACAGACCCATAACCAGTAAGGAGATTGAAACAGTCATTAAAAATCTCCAAACAAACAAAAGCCCAGGGCCAGACGGCTTCCCGGGGGAATTCTACCAAACATTTAAAGAAGAACTAATTCCTATTCTCCTGAAACTGTTCCAAAAAATAGAAATGGAAGGAAAACTTCCAAACTCATTTTATGAGGCCAGCATCACCTTGATCCCAAAACCAGACAAGGATCCCACCAAAAAAGAGAGCTATAGACCGATATCCTTGATGAACACAGATGCGAAAATACTCAACAAAATACTAGCCAATAGGATTCAACAGTACATTAAAAAGATTATTCACCACGACCAAGTGGGATTTATTCGAGGGCTGCAAGGTTGGTTCAACATCCGCAAATCAGTCAATGTGATACAACACATCAATAAAAGAAAGAACAAGAACCATATGATACTCTCAATAGATGCTGAAAAAGCATTTGACAAAGTACAACATCCCTTCCTGATCAAAACTCTTCAAAGTGTAGGGATAGAGGGCACATACCTCAATATCATCAAAGCCATCTATGAAAAACCCACCGCAAATATCATTCTCAATGGAGAAAAACTGAAAGCTTTTCCACTAAGGTCAGGAACACGGCAGGGATGTCCATTATCACCACTGCTATTCAACATCGTACTAGAGGTCCTAGCCTCAGCAATCAGACAAAAAAAGGAAATTAAAGGCATCCAAATCGGCAAAGAAGAAGTCAAATTATCACTCTTCGCAGATGATATGATACTATATGTGGAAAACCCAAAAGACTCCACTCCAAAACTGCTAGAACTTATACAGGAATTCAGTAAAGTGTCAGGATATAAAATCAATGCACAGAAATCAGTTGCATTTCTCTACACCAACAGCAAGACAGAAGAAAGAGATATTAAGGAGTCAATCCCATTTACAATTGCATCCAAAACCATAAGATACCTAGGAATAAACCTAACCAAAGAGACACAGAATCTATACTCAGAAAACTATAAAGTACTCATGAAAGAAATTGAGGAAGACACAAAGAAATGGAAAAATGTTCCATGCTCCTGGATTGGAAGAATAAATATTGTGAAAATGTCTATGCTACCTAAAGCAATCTACACATTTAATGCAATTCCTATCAAAGTACCATCCATCTTTTTCAAAGAAATGGAACAAATAATTCTAAAATTTATATGGAACCAGAAAAGACCTCGAATAGCCAAAGGGATATTGAAAAAGAAAGCCAACGTTGGTGGCATCACAATTCCGGACTTCAAGCTCTATTACAAAGCTGTCATCATCAAGACAGCATGGTACTGGCACAAAAACAGACACATAGATCAATGGAACAGAATAGAGAGCCCAGAAATAGACCCTCAAATCTATGGTCATCTAATCTTCGACAAAGCAGGAAAGAATGTCCAATGGAATAAAGACAGCCTTTTCAATAAATGGTGCTGGGAAAATTGGACAGCCACATGCAGAAAAATGAAATCGGACCATTTCCTTACACCATACACAAAAATAGACTCAAAATGGATGAAGGACCTCAATGTACGAAAGGAATCCATCAAAATCCTTGAGGAGAACACACGGGCAGCAACCTCTTCGACCTCTGCCGCAGCAACATCTTCCTAGGAACAACGCAAAAGGCAAGGGAAGCAAGGGAAAAAATGAACTACTGGGATTTCATCAAGATCAAAAGCTTTTGCACAGCAAAGGAAACAGTTAACAAAATCAAAAGACAACTGACAGAATGGGAGAAGATATTTGCAAACGACATATCAGATAAAGGACTAGTGTCCAGAATCTATAAAGAACTTAGCAAACTCAACATCCAAAGAACAAATAATCCAATCAAGAAATGGGCAGAGGACATGAACAGACATTTCTGCAAAGAAGACATCCAGATGGCCAACAGACACATGAAAAAGTGCTCCATATCACTCGGCATCAGGGAAATACAAATCAAAACCACAATGAGATATCACCTCACACCAGTCAGAATGGCTAAAATCAACAAGTCAGGAAATGACAGATGCTGGCGAGGATGCGGAGAAAGGGGAACCCTCCTACACTGTTGGTGGGAATGCAAGCTGGTGCAGCCACTCTGGAAAACAGCATGGAGGTTCCTCAAAATGTTGAAAATAGAACTTCCCTATGACCCAGCAATTGCACTATTGGGTATTTACCCTAAAGATACAAATGTAGTGATCCAAAGGGACACATGCACCCGAATGTTTATAGCAGCAATGTCCACAATAGCCAAACTATGGAAAGAACCTAGATGTCCATCAACAGATGAATGGATCAAGAAGATGTGGTATATATACACAATGGAATACTATGCAGCCATCAAAAGAAATGAAATCTTGCCATTTGCAACAACATGGATGGAACTAGAGCGTATCATGCTTAGCGAAGTAAGTCAAGCAGAGAAAGACAACTATCATATGATCTCCCTGATATGAGGAAGTGGTGATGCAACATGAAGGCTTAAGTGGGTAGAAGAAGAATAAATGAAACAAGATGGGATTGGGAGGGAGACAAACCATAAGTGACTCTTAATCTCACAAAACAAACTGAGGGTTGCCGGGGGGAGGGGGTTTGGGAGAAGGGGGTGGGATTATGGACATTGGGGAGGGTATGTGATTTGG
Source organism: Mustela putorius furo (assembly GCF_011764305.1). NCBI lineage: Eukaryota > Metazoa > Chordata > Mammalia > Carnivora > Mustelidae > Mustela > Mustela putorius. The sequence goes on from NW_025421273.1 coordinate 21,635,128, forward strand.
TGTGTGCTGTGAAGTGTGTAAACCTGGTGATTCACAGACCTGTACCCCTGGGGATAAAAATATATGTTTATAAAAAATAAAAAATTTAAAAAAAAAATAAAAAAGAAAAAGAAGTAATTTATGGTCTATTAGAAAAAGATAACAGGTTAAAAATCAATGATCTCAGCATCAACCTCAAGAAGTTCTTTTTTTAAAAAGTCAATTAAATCAAAAGAAGGGGAAAACAAAGATAAGAGTGGAAATCAATCAAATAGGAAAACAAGCATACAACAGGAGGAATCAACAATGTCCAAAGACTAATACAACTGATAAAACCCCAGCAAGAATGATCAGGAAAAAAAAAAAAAAAAGGAAGAAGAAGGTTAAGTAAATAGCATTGTAAATGAAAAGGAGGATAAAAGTAGAAAATTCTGGGAAAAAAGTATAACATCACTGTTTGTCTGGGGTTGAAGATATGGAATGCTACTGCCCAGCAAGAGGCTCAGGGAAAGGTTTCACATCTTATTTGTTGTCCTACTCTCCTGAATCCAATTATGCACTTAAAAGTCATTCACCTTGTAGTCTATGAATTAGACCTTAATAATGTCTAATTTAAGGAAAAAGAGTAGCTGTTAGAAAGGAAGGGGAGAGGTGCCATTATTCAAAGATCTGACTGCAAACTGGAGAAACCAGAGGAACTGCACATAGGCTGGGGAATTCATAAATTAATACAGCAAGATTGCTAGATTCATGCTAAACGTAACAGAATTGGTCGTATTTCTAATTACTAACAACAATCAGAAAATGAAATCCAAGAGAAGATACTATTTACATAACATTATCATATATTCCATGTCGTTCCTATCAATAGAGTTTACACAGCCACCGAAAAATATCCACTGAATACTGATATTAGTTTCTAAGTAGAATTATGATGGATTGTTGCAGTCATGGGAGGGAACTGTGTTGACAGCTGAGGAGGAGTTGGGAAAGGTTCACCTCCAGGAATTGGAAGTAAGATGAGGGTGATTAAAACAGATCAATAAGTCATGATATAAGCAGTTTATTTAGAGACATAGGGAGAGATACAAAATAGTGACTTTGTTCTTGAACCATGGGCACACGTAGTTTTGACAAAAATAATATGGCTTTCAAATGAAAGCATGGACTTTGGAATCAGACAACCTAGAGTCTGCAATCTGTCTCCTGCATTTCTAGCTGTGTAACCTTGGAATCATATAACATCCCCAAGGCTTCGGTTTTTTTCATCTGTAAAATGAGAATAATAATGCCTACTTCATAGGGTTGTCATGGAGATTAAAGTAGGTGAAAGTACACTCATGGGCAACAAAATGATTAAAACCAAAAGTGATTGTCGCCCCCTCCAAAAAAATTGGTTGTAGCCAATTCTTCTTTCCAAGAGGCAGACAGGGAAAAGTGGGGACACAGAGGAACACAGCTTAGATCCTCTAGAGAGCTGCAGAACCCCCTGTTTTGAGAACGGGATGGGACGCGAGCCTTTTCATTTGAATCCCCAACGACAGCCTATCTCTGCCGACATATGGGTTCGAAACAAGAGCTGAGCCAGAAAGAAATACGTTGAATTTTCTTCAAACATCCTATTTGAAGAATCTCCAAAAACCTGCCATTTTTCTCTATTTTCTGAGCCCACCTGGTGAGAGGTGGTGTGGCCTGGGCCCAGGGTCCATCATGTGGCTCATGGATTGGATGTGAACTTCCAGTCAGAACAATATCTCCAGAAATAAAAGAAAAGGAGGAAAGGTCAATTTTCTTAGAGGGAATGAAGGGTCAAAGCCAAGAAAGCTGGGTTGAAAAAAGAAATTGGACCTGAGGACAAGAGACACAGGCCCCAGGCTAGAGCCAGGAGCTATGTAATCTCCATCACCTGCTATATTTTCCTGTTTCTATAGATCTGTTCCTCAGACTGGTATTCTTTATTCTTTCCTTCTCCAAAACCCATCTTACAAATGGATTGGTTCTGTTGTGTTTTCTTTGTTGTTGTTTGCTTGTTTTTTGTTTTTGTTTTTGTTTTGTTTTGTTTTTAGAGAAAGAGAGCCCACAAAGGAAGGGGAGGGGGCAGAGAGAGAGAGAGAGAGAGAGAATCTTAAGTAGTCTCCATCCTCAGAATGGAGCCCAACACAGGACTCAGTCTCATGACCCTGAGATCATGACACCTGAGCAGACATCAAGAGTCAGACACCCAACCAACTGAGCCACCCAGACACACATTTCTGTTCATTCTTAACTGACTTTTTATCCACTGGCTTAGCATTTGCATGCCACATTTTCCCAGTTGCATGTTAATGTGATATCTGTCAGGAAAATTGAAACAGGCAGAAAATATTCTTGACGGCCCATCTAATATCCTCTTCCAGATTATCTCTGCCTTTTCATTGTCTTTAGTTTACTACTCTGTGAATCATAGAAAACTGATACTGCAAATTAGTCTTATCCAGAGGAATACAAAAGAATCATGTCCAGAAGAATGCAATTGATTATTGCCCTATGGATCATAACCAGTTTTCATCTGTCAAGCAAATTTATTTCAGCAGCTCTGATTGCCTCACAGTAAATGGTTTAGAATGTTTGTTGATTGAATGAATTACATTGAAGGTTAAAATATAAGCCATAAGAACTCACCAATTAAAGCTCATGACTCTTACAGGTGAGATGGGATTGATAGAGTTCCACATACCTTTCAGCTGTAAGGAGCATTGTCCACGATGCCTCCAGGTCCTTCAACCTCCTCTGTCAACCACCCACTACTGCTCTCTGCTCTTCAATGTTCTGTGAGAACACTCTCACTTACTGCTTCTTTCTCTCTAGTCTTTGAGAGACCTTACCTCAATGGGATCTTTGATCTCCCCTGTTGATCAAAGGCAGCAGGCAACCTGGAAGAAAAGCTGCAGACTTAAAACAGGAATACCTTGCTATAAAATATTACACAATAATTACAGAGATAGAGATACAGAGACAGAGGCAGAGGAGGCAGACAGATGTAGAGCTTAGCTAAGATGTGTAAAGGTTAAAAAATCAATTGCAGGGGTATCTGGGTGGCCAATTGATTAAGAGTCTGCCTTCTGCTAAGGTCACGATCCTGGGGTTCTGGGGTTGAGCCCTGCATTGGGCCCCTTGCTCAATGGGGAGTCTGCTTCTCTCTCTCCCTCTGCCCCTCCCCCCCGACTCATGTGCACATGCGCACGCTCTCTTTCTCTCTCTCACTATCTCAAAAAACAAATAAAATCTTTAAAAAAATCAATTGCTAAACAACATGTTAGTACAATCCATTTTTACTGAAACACATACATGCACACACACACAGTGCTATATCCATTAAATAAAATGAGCACAGTATGCTGAACCTCTGAGAGAAGGTTGGGATTATGGGAAAATGTTTTCTTTATAGGCCATGTGTGTCTGTAATGTTTCAATTGTATTTACAATAATCACGTATTACAGTTGTAGTAATAAAAATAAGAACTATAAAGATATAAAAGAAAAGAAGAAAGCAGCTGATTCTACAAAAAGGAGTCCCCAAGATGCAGACCCAGGGCAGTTTTCCCGAGTACATGGTGTAGCAAACATTAGCCTTTATAGTAGAATATTATTCTCAATGAGAACCAAGTGTGAACTGAAATGGGGTCAGTATGTTACCTTCAAACACAAAACAGAGCAAAATTTTCCTCATAATGGCTTTCAAAGCACTCTCCAATAGAAATACACCTGGAGAAAAATAGACAAAGTCCATCAATCAGAAATTTTCACTATTTGATGGATCGTTCCTAACTGACAGGGAACATAACACCGGGAATAATGCATCAGATAAAGTCCTCTTATCACTTATGAATCTTGAATACTTTATAATTTTATATAAATATTAATGTTTAATGAGCTTGCTTTTCAAAGCTTTTGTTAAGCATCTAATGGGTGCCTGGCATTCTACTTTCATGTGCCCACTCTTAAGTGTTGATTACTCTGATTTAATAGGTATTCTTTTTTTTTTTTTTCACTAGATGAGAAAACAAAGGTTCAGACCCGCCACAAGACCAATGACAAAGGTGACCCTATTACCAGCCACAATGATATCAGGTAAAATGGGAAATGTGTGTGTAAATGAAATAGAATATTCCAGCCAGAAACACCACAGTGTTTTTGCATGGAGGACTCACCTTGGACAACTGGCCCAGAGTTTCCTGACTGTTTGGATCTGACACTTCCCTATACATTTTAGGAATAGAGTTTCCAGACAAAATTTCAGTGGTCTCTAATGTCCACACATGGACACCCTAGGAAACACTCTGGAATTCTGGGCCTGAGAAATGTCGTAAGTCCCTAGGAGCTCTGAGCTCATTGCCATCCTTATAAACTCATGAAGAATAAATTTGAGCAGAGATGACCTGCTCCAAAATAGTGAAAATAAGATGCCTCACGGTACTGACTTACCTGAAATAGTCCTCATCTCATATATTCTAGCCATATGACCCTGAAGATTCATACTTCTGGATTTGAAAGATGTGATCAGCACACTATAGTTTAATCTCAATACTGTAATGATGGAGGTGCCTGCCCACTGGTATGTTTTTGTTTTTGTTTTTAACCTTAGAGCTAAACAAACCTCCAGAGCTGTGGAGTGCGGGCTATATTTTATACTACCACCAGGGGGCAGCAAAGTGCAAATAACGCCTCTAACGGTCCTGGGCCTGCCTCCAAAGTTGGGCCGGGTTTGGGAGGAGAATGTGGCTCTCATCCCCCTTGCGCTTCTCAGGTTTAAAATAATGGTAATGTAATCATTTTAGTCCTGCTCTGGAAACTGTCAGAACTCATTCATTTCAGATGAAAATATACTGACTATTCACGTCTGCATCCAAATCAGTCTTTTCAGGATTCAGGTTCTGCTCATTGAGGCATTTGCTCATCTAACCTGTTACTCAGAAGCTACTGTCCACGAGGCACTGCCCCAGAACCAGAGCCATCTACTGTGGAAGCAGACCCTGGACATCCTCATCACCTTCTCAGGGTGGCTTTCCCTGCCACATTCCCTTCCTTTTCAGTTTCTCTGAAGCACATTCTCATTTTATCTTATTTTTGTTTGTCTACCCTGCTCTTTACAAGCTGAAATTTCATTTGTTCTGTTTATTGGTGGGTCCCCAACTCTTAGAGCAGTGCCCCCACATAACAGAGGCTCAAAAACATATGTGGAATGAACCAATATAAAGCTATTGACACACACTGAGCTAGAGATGGCTAAATTCCTCCCTCGCAATTTCCATCCCCACCAGCAGCAGGTGAGAGTGAAACCCCAAAGGAATAATATTTGGTATTAGTATTCTGAGGAACTTGGGCCATCATCTGGGCAGAGAGACTTGAAGTCATCCACAGGAGAGAGACTTGAAGTCAAAGTGGAAGAGAGATTGCCCAAGGCTATATTTGTCTTCAATGGTTGGGTTAGGTTCTTGGTGGGGACTCTTTACCCCATCTTGCCCACCTCCTACCTGACATTTTATTCTTCCTTAAACATCACCTGCTAGAACAGCAAACTGCCTATGTGAACAACCCGATCTGCAAAATGTTTATTTGATAATTGGAAGAGGCGACATTCGGGCACCTGCTTCCTGGACCCCCAAACCCACACTCTCAAAGGCACCTCTGATCAGCCTCTCTGCATGAGACCTAGTACTTATCTCCTAGTATCTATACTGCACTAGTTCCTTCAGAAATATCCAGTCATTTGTTCCTCAACAATCCTGCCTATGTGTTGTTATTTTTGTTTTGTTTTGCTTTTGTTTTTTGTTTTGTTTTATTAACATGCAATATATTATTTGTTTCAGGGCTACAGGTCTGTGAGTCATCAGTCTTACACAATTCACAGCACTCACCATAACACATACCCTCCCCAATGTCCATAACTCAGCCACCCTCTCCCTCCTCCCCTATCCCCAACATATGTGCTATTATTATCCCCTTCTTTCTGATACGAGAATATAATAATGGCATCCTCTGTGCCTACATGACACTTAGCATGGATTTGGGATTACTCTAAAAGTTCCAGAGTTTAGCTCATTTAATTCCCTTAACGGCTTTTATTTTAAGTAGTGATGTTGTTCCCTATTAATAGATGTGAACGCTAAGATCCAAGCCACTCTGCTAGGAAATGGCAAAACCGCCCTCTGTTTTACTGCTGTGCTCTGCTTCCTTGCAGGCAGTAGAGGTTCAGGACGGTGGAGTGCACTGGCATCATCTGAATCCACTTCTGTGCATGGGTTGTTTTATTTTGTTTTGTTTTGTTTTTTTACAATATTAATCTATAGGTTTGGGTCAGAAAAGCCTTTTGTTAGAAAGCCACAGGTCTGAAACTCAGCAGAAAAGAGGAGGTGGTTATAATGTGAAAGTGGCCGAGGCTACAAATAGTATTTCCTCCCCAGGTCTATTCTCCTCTAATTTGGTGTCATCTGCCAAGATCTTTCTGGGATGCTGCAGCTGCTCATACAAAGCTCTTTAAGAGATTGCATTCGCTGGCCAAGGGATGGGCTGGACTTTCTGTGTCCACCCTTCAATCTGGGCATCCAGATGCTGGCTCTGCCATGGGCCTGGGGGACTCCCCAGAGCTTGGCCACTCCGGTCTAACCTGGAGGGTGAACTGAAGTGACCTCATAGTGACTTGGAAGTGGTGTTTGTGGGAACAGAGCTGCTTTGCTCTGTTATGCTGTCAAACTAATCTGGGCTCCAAGCCCCTTTGAAAGTCATCAAGAGAACACAGTCTAAAACGATGGACAGGAAGCCGATCTTTTTCTGGCTGGAGGTGTTCCTGCTGATGGAACTTTTACATCTGCTATGACATAAATGAGCAGAAAAGGTTTGGCTTCCTGATGCTATCCTTAGTTACTGATCTATCCTCTTTATGTCCAGCTGGAGTTATGACCTCTGGAACTGGAACATACTGACCAATCTCAGAGCCTCTTTGTGGTGGTATGAAACAATGCAGTCAACAAAGGCTTTGGAGTCCAGTGAACCGGGAATGCTCCCCACACACTAGGTGTCTGAGTCTGGGCAAGTAATTTTGCCTCTATGAACTTCAGCATCCTCTCTGTACAATGGGGATCACAGCAATACCATTTCCATGGGGCTGTTGTCAGTACCTGGAACGTAAGGCATGCTCTGTAAATGGTCTCATGGGGTTAGAAGGCAACAAAGGAGCAGGTCTGAGCTGGCTCCACCTCCTGCTAGCTAGGGAGCATCAGACACATCACTTCCCCACTCATGGACTTGAATTTAAGCTGTGTGAAGGAGGACACTGAAACACCATCCTCTCTTGGGGGTCTGAGCACTTTGCAGTGGTACTTCCCACAGATGACCACTTCATCCCTTACAGTCTGAACTGTTTTTCTAGAGCTCCCAGGGGACCATGCCAATCTCCAGAAGGAAGACAGTATTTATTGAACATCTATTAAGTACCAGCCTCTGATTCAGACACTGTTCCTTCATTCTTCTGCTTGAACCTGCTTGATGTGGACACAAATATCACAAGTTCACAAAAGAGCAAACAGGCTTAGACAATTTACACGATCTTCCCAAAGTCACACTAATAGGGAGTGGAACAATCTGTACTTCTACTCATGTCCACCTGTGTTCCAAGGCCCACAGCCCCTAGATGATCTCAAGACATTGGAAAAATGAAAGTTCTCCTTCTGTAAAGGTCAGGAACCTTCAGTCTATAAAAAACTGAAAACAAGTACTCTTACTGATCATAGTCACTTTTCCAACTCTACTGTTGAACACCCAAATGGGAAGCCAATAAAAAGCGTATTTCCCAGCCTTTTATGATGGATTAATTTACAAGTTAATTTAACCATATTGGTCTTGCAAAGTAATAAATCATTAAACAAAACAAAACAAAACAAAAAAACCTCATGGCAAGCAATTCTAAATAGTCTTGGAATTCTCCCCAAATACAACAGGTTTGAGGTTTCCCATGTTTTAGCTATTCACTTGTTGATGTATTTATGTGGGGAGGGGGTTCCCATATTTTGGCAGATCATGCCAGCATTGGCCAGGTCACTATGCATGGCAAAAGAAAAGACAGTTATCAATCATAGCAAAAAACCACAGAGGACAAAAGAACCAGTTTTTTCCTTGGCTTCTTCTGTATTCTATTTTCAATGATATCTCTTAAAGAAATGACTAAAAGCAATTAAGAAACAACTTAATGTTTCTCTTATTTCACCTGCCCTGGGTAGCATCTGACAGGATGAAGAGAATGGAATCATTGAAATGTGCATGGCTCATCTAGGTTCTTTCCATAGTTTGGCTATTGTGGACGTAACTGCTATAAACATTTGGGTGTCCATCAACAGATGAATGGATAAAAAAAGATGTGGGGTATATATACAATTGAATACTATGCAGCCATCAAAAGAAATGAAATCTTGCCATTTGCAATGACATGGATGGAACTAAAGGGTATTATGATGAGCAAAATAAATCAATCAGAGAAAGACAAGTCTCTATATGAGGAATTTGAGAGGCAGGGCAGGGGGTTGTGGGGGGAAGAGAAGGAAAAAAGAAACAAGATGGGATCGGGAGGGTGACAAACCACAGGAGACTCTTAATTTCACGAAACAAACTGAGGGTTGCTGGGGGGCAGGGTTTAGGGATAGGGTGTCTGGGTTATGGATACTGGAGATGGTATGTGTTATGGTGAACGCTGTGAAATGTGTAAGCCTGAAGACCTATACCCCAAAAACAGATAATACATTATATGTTAAAAATGAGTGAATGAAAGAGAAATGCACATGGTTGTTGGCTAATCAGGCAAAGCCTTTCCTATCTCAAGGTTTGGATGGAATGTAGTTGGCCTGCTGCATGGGACAGAAATTTATCTGTTCTTTCCTAATTGTTAAGTTCCTCTCTTAAAATCCTCCTCCAAGGGAAAACTTTAATTTAGAAAGGTCATAAGTTGGAGCCTCTGCCAAAAACAGCATGGGCTGGGAGAACAGACAATAATTTTGTCACAGTAATAACTGGTCACCAGAGTTGATGGGGATAGCTTGTTTTTCCCCCTTCCTAAGATGTTATTTTTCTATTTGGGTCATTTTAGTTGTAGCAGCATTACTAGATTATTAGACATCAAAACTAATCTCTTTTCTTCAGTGAAAGAAGTTCCCTCAGTCTTGAATACACAGAAAGACACACACACACACACACACACACACACACACCTCATTGGAACAATATTTAAGGGAAATATTTCTACCTGAACATACACTTCTTGGTAGAATTCTGTTTTAGAATTGGTTAAATTTCTCCTATGAGAAGAACCAACCTAGACACCCAGGAGGCTGGTGTGGAACCTCAAAATCTGGGGCAAGTTGATGTATTGTATTAGTCAAGGGAGACCAGCTGCTGTAATACCCCCCAGATCACAGTGGCTTGACACAACGAAGGTTTACTTCCTGTTCAAGTCACATTCCAATGAAAATTAGCGGGTAGGGACTCCCTGTTCCATTCGAGGAGCATGCTCTTTCATCCAGCGACCCTGCTATTATGTAGTGACTTAGACTCTTTCATTTATAGACTCTAATATCCCTGAGGGCTTCAGAATCTGCCACTGGATACCCTGCCCCCAGACAGCAAACAAAAAGAGCAGAGGTGAGTGAGGAAAATTTCAGGGACCAGGCCTTTTAGTAGCCCACATCTCTGGTGCCCACATTCCACTGGTTGGTCCCACCCAGCTGCAAAGAAGTCTGGGAAATGCAGGCTGGCTCTGTGTGTAAGAGGAAACAGGAAATAGAGGTTGACAAACCCATAGCATTCTCCCTATGACCAAATGCATTGAGCAACTACTGTGACAGCCAGAGCAAGTGACAGTTTCTCGGGACAGGTTTATTATGGCTTTTTGTTTTGAGGACATTTAGATATTCTAACTACTTTAATTACTCTGAAAATCATTGCCCTTTCATAGAGGGATTAAGGAAATGTGAGTTTGGGATGAAGTAAAGGTCAGAAAGAAGATGAGGATGAAGGAGAGAGATCCATTGGTCACCCAACTTGGGGATTTTGTTAAGATTTGCTATCTATGTGGCATCTTAAGGGGTCTGTTGGGAATGCCATTTCCTGAAGCAAATGCAAACTTCACAGATGGCAATTATCGAAGGCCGATTTCAGAGAAGCCAAAACCACTTTTTGTTCCAAGGAGAAAATATGGAGCCAGGAACATAAAATTTAGTCAAAAGAGGTTAAGAGCCAGGAAAATATGGACTCAAAATAGGATTGAAGGCAGGGACGGGAGAAGCCAAGAAATTCTGCCATAAACATTTATTTCCTCAATTCTCTGAATGTCCTTTGAAGACTTCCAGTGTGCCAATGTCCATGTTGGAGAATTCCATGGTGAGAAAAACTCAGTCCCTAGCCCCTGGGAATCCAGTATTCACTATGGGTGGATGCTGGCCTCCTGGAGCACGGGTGGGTTTGGCTACCCTAAAGCCCAGCATCACTGAGAGAGGCAAGGCTCCTTCCTGAAGAGATCTGACAAAATGACACCTTTAACAGCTTCCAGGGTGGCTTCACACACCCAAAACCAAAGACCCTCCTCCTGATGTCATTTCCATCCTCCCAAGAAATTCTAAAATCACCCCCAGCCAGTCCACCCCATGGAAATGCTGAGTCAGGAAATTTTAGAGCTGAAGGGGTCTTATAAATGATTCAGTCTGGCCTTTCTGTTTTTCAGCAGAGGAAAAGAAATCTGTGGCGTGACTGGTGCCCGTGGACTGTATGGAGACAAACCCTTCAGACTCACTGTCACACCCAGATCACACAGTCCGCCCCATCCCATTGATGTGTGATCTATGTGGCATGGAAATGATTAAAACCATTTCCCCTCTCAAGCATCTATTGAACTCCTACTCATGAGACCCACGCTCTTTCCTGAAGATTGACCTTCCCATCTCTGATGTCTTTTCCTTGAAATGTGTCCCTGTGCTTCACATGGGTTTACCACCATCACGGTTTATTCCCTGGGGCTCTAAGGAATGTGTATGATGTTTCCTCCATTTTAATTTATCAAACAACTACTATATCCATTAGCATCTCTACAAGACAGAGACAGCACACCTGGATGAAGGCATTGAGAAAAGTTTGGTAAAGGACAAACCTATTTCCAAAGGCTTGGATGGAGTAAAAGGAGACAATGGTAGAGTGCCTAACCACAGATCGCCACAAAGGGGAGCCATTACCACTTCTACCACCAAAGGGGCAGGGCCAGAGAGGGGTTACCTCCAGGACAGAGCCAAAGACTGAAGCTGTGGCTTGGGTAGAAGAGTTTGACCAACAAACTTGGAGCTAACTGGGAAGGAGCAGAGAAGAGAAAACAGACATCCCTCTTCTCCTGCCTGCACCTCCCAATGGAGACCCTGATCAGACATCAGAAGTCAAGGAAACCTATGGATGAAGTCAATGAATGTCAGTTTCCCAGCTCCAAAATAGAGTGAATAAGAGTGTGGTGGGTGTGCAGGGGCAAATGTGGGGTACCTAGCCCTCCCCTCATTGCCAGGCACTCCGCTATTAGTGAATGCAGAGTTGCTGAGAAAACGGTCTTGGTCCTTGACTTCACAGAATTTACAGGCAGTCAGGGAGAGAAAATAAACAAGTCTATGCACTAATGACTTTACTAAGTGTACAAAGGGAAGAGTAGACTGCAGTCCCAAAGGTCTTTCTGTGGATTTAACATTGCAGCTGAGTCCAGAATGAGAAGAAGCCAGTCGGGTGTCCAGTGAGAATGTGAACAAAGACCTTTGACACACAACAGCTCCTTAGACATTTGATTCCTTAATTTGAATTTCTATTAAATATGTAGGTGTTATTTCTTAGCGGTTGCCTCCAGATGTGCTCAGGTCACATAGAAAGGATAGTGGCTAGGGAGTCAGGAGGCCTGTTTCACCAGCCCTGCCTCTGGCCCACATTGTCCAGAGAATTTGCCCAGATTCCTGGGTCTCTCCTTGCATCCATGTTTTATCTGTAAAATAAAGATGTTGGTTTGTTGGCCTCCAGAGTCCCTTCCAGTCCTAAAATCCAACGTTGGTCATGGATTTTATTCATCTTCTTAAAGATGCTTTTCGACACTTTTCAGAATTCTATTTTCTGCTAAGCGAATGTCCAAAAGCAAGTTAAATTTCCTTTAGATCTTCAGATGAATGGCAGTTGAATGAGATCTGTGCTGAACACAAACAGAAATCCATGCACAATTCCATGGGGATAAAATAATATTCTTTGGTATTAGGCCAAAGGAAAAACACAAAGTCATAAAACTAAGGAGAAAGGCTCTGGTTATGGTCTTTGATTTTTAGGAAGTATATTTTATAGGATAAGAGAGTATCTAGGTCATCTCTCTGACCACCCTCCCCCCCCCCAACGCTCAGTTCCCCCTGTGGCAACCCCACACAGCTTACACACTCCAGGGACAAACACTGAGGAAGACCATGATGTCACTGGCCAACTCGGGCTTTACTGAATGTCCCCTTTACATCAACTTGAAATCTGTCCCCAAGATGTTCTCTCATATTCCCCATCATTCTGCCTTGCATCCTATGGAATGGGATGCATTTCAGAAACTCTAAATGCCTTCTTCCATCTTCCTTCCAGATTTCCAAACACTACATTCCGTCATCCTGGAACACAGTTCTCTTCCTCTCAAAAAAAAAAAAAAAAAAATCCCTAGCTTCTCCCTCCAAAGAGAGATACTTCAGGTCTCAGCTGAAACATCTTTTCCATAGGGCAGCCAGCCCCTCTGCACTCTCTAAATTAGTCAGATTCTTCCTTATCATTCAAGCTGTGTTTTTCAAGCTTGTCATTCAAGCCTTGTTTTATTACCTGTCTCCACACAGGACTCACCGATCAGGAAGAGCCCAGACCATATTTGCCACTTTATATTGGCACCTCGAGCAATGGGGAACATTTGGATCATCTCCTCTGGAATGAGGGATTTTGAGAAGACCTGGATTTTGCTAATAATTTTGGAGTCCCACTTACCAGAGTTAGAACGAGGAACACCTCACTATAGAGATTTCAATAAATGACCTGCCACCCACACACAGTATCTCTGGATGTCTGTCTCTAGTGGGTGAGAACACTTTAAACAGTGACGTGAAAAACAAAGTCTCTGTTCTGGCTGAGTCTGAATTATTTTCTATGTGTCACACATTGTAAACAATGATATATTGGTGAGTCAAAAGAGAAAGTCTCCAACTCATGTCCACGGTGAATCCTATTTCTGTGAGGAAAGGCTTATCCATACACATACATACACAGAGAAGGTCACAGCTTTGATGGATCTATAGTGGTGGGATATAGAAATGTTTAGAATTTCATCATAAAGTCAAAATAGTATAAATCCATCAGAACTTGAAATAAAACTGCCAGGATTCAAAAAATTTTAAATCTAGGTGTCTAGACAAGTATTCATCTATGTTCATGCCACACCTGGGGCCCTTTGGCTACTAGTGAGCAATTCTGACCATCCTGGGGTCCACATGGCTGTGTATACTTGCCTTATGTGAGGGACTTCAGGGATCTGTTAGTCTAAATTTACTCTTGTTTTGTTTTTATTTTCATAGCCTCAAGCAGTGTTAACCAAACTTTCATTACGCAGTGACACAGAATGGGAAAACCTGTTTCTAAAACCCAGCAACTTTGGAACTAAATCTTGGATGCAATTAACTGTTATGAGGAAGGCCATCACATTGCCTGAAATAATATGAAGTATTAATTTTAAAGAAACAAATGCATTAAATCAAACAAGAATTCATCAAAGTCATCATATAACCAGGAAAGGATAATGAAAAATTTGAGGGAAAAAAAGTCCAGTTATGTGGTTACAGAATGTGCATCACAAAGCTGTCCTTCCCCTTACAGGTTGGAGATTCATGTGTTCCAAGAACACATTCCCTTCAACTTTATATTTAATTCCTACAAAAGAATCAACGTCATAGTTTGCTTTTTTTGGAATCAGGTGAGTTCTTTCAGAATCCACCCCTCAAATCAAATGGAATTATACAGACAAAATTTGGAGTATACATTAGAATATTATGAATTATTATGAATATGATGGGTTGAATATTTGGGTTGAAATGATAAGTGGTTTGTATTTTCTTTCTATTTATATTTTTTCTTAGTTTTTAAAAATTAATATTCATTGACTGTAAGAAAATAAAGGGAGTGTTGCATAATCTGTTTTTAAGAAAGAACTAATGCCAGAAGCAGTAGACCATTGAAGCCAGCAGCATCTGCACCGACTGGAATATTCACTTCATGCCAATGTGTCATGGCTTGACACAGCGCAGATGTGCCCCAGCACCTTCCTGTTGGAGAGAATCTCATCACTACCAAGAGTAGTTGGCTCCTGAGAATACATGTTTTGATTACGTACATCATGGAATGGGAACAGGAAAAGGAGAGAGGATGGCAGAAAAAGATAACCACTCCCCAATGTCTTTAGGCTGTTTTGAAGCCTAAGAAACTATGAACTGGTATGAGTCTTAAGTCCCAGAATGTTTGAGAAGACATTTGTATTACTTCATCAAAAAGAGAGGTTCCCTTTCTAAGTTTTTATTTCTTTGTTTTGTCTGAGACAAATCTATAACTAAAGCTTCTACTTCAATGTCAATCTCTAAGGCTGGGTCTGAATTATCCTCTTGTCTGACTTTTTAACAGATATCCCTAGACAGCCCTCCCATCTGTGAGACCCAATAGAACCAACTGCAAGAACATGTCTAGTTCTGGAAAGGAATATGGGCCTCTAGGGACTTTCTGGGAATGAAGAAGAAAGAAGGAGGAAAAACAAACCCTTTAAGGAGCAGGTAGATGTGTTGGGCATATGATTTTGCTTACATAGCTATTTCTCAAAATATTCTTTACTCATTATTTTTTTTTTAATTTTTTATTTTTGATAAACATATATTTTTATCCCCAGGGGTACAGGTCTGTGAATCACCAGGTTTACATACTTCACAGCACTCACCAAATCACATACCCTCCCCAATGTTTTTTTAAATATAAGATTTTTATTAAAATTCAAGTTAGTTAACATATATTGTATCATTAGTTTCAGGGGTAGAATTTAGTGATTCATCACTCATTCTTAGCACTAGCTGCAGAGATGTGCAGCTGAACAGACCAGTCAAAGAGCCTTCTACTTCCTCGCCCCAGTGACTGTCTTAGGGATGGACATCTGAATTAGGCCAAGGCAATCAATCACTCCATAGGTCTTTTGCTGAAATTATCTGAAAAGAGATGCCCTCTTTTCTCTAGGATCATGGTCTGAGAAGATAATACAATTCCAGAACTGCTCTGAGCTCTGTTAACCTCCTCAGGAAGAGTGAAGCAACATGAAGGAAATGAGAGACAGGTCTCCGAGCATCATTTGAGCACTCAGTCCAGCCCCCAGGGGCCATATACACTCTTGAACCACTCAGTTGCTGAACACAGCTTTCATTTTTGATGAAAGTCATTAGTTAGCTTTGAATGGTAGAAGGGAATGCTTGCAAATGGGGCATTACTGAACCATAGAAGAGGTCTAAGTGTGAATTCTACTTAAATAAAAAAGGAAAACTTCTTAGGACTCAGAATAACTCATTCTTCAAGTTTTCAGAATTTTGGGGCTATATATTTGCTACCTGGTTTGACATATGCCGGCTAACACAGACTTCTTGGTTTCTGATTTAATAAGTGCCATATTTTGAGTACCCGTTATATACAAGGCATTGTATTAAGTACTATGTTTACATGATCTCTAACTTCACCATGACGTTCAAGACTCATATTATTATCCTTGTTTTATAAATGGGGTAACTGAAGAGGAGCAGGGTGAGAAAACATACCCAAAGTCTCCCAGCTAGGGACTGGCAATGCTGACACATGGACACAACAGTGACTGGTCCTACTCCACATGAGTTTCCATCATGGCATGTTGCTACTTGTCGAATGGGATCCCCAAGTTATCTTCCTCTCCAAAGGTTTATTGGATCTTCACCTCGTTCTAATCAGTGTGCCTGGTCAAGAGGTGATTGATGTCAGGGTCATGGGCTGCTGATCCCCGGTCTAGCTTTGTTCAGAACTCCACCAACTTCTTCAGTTTCCCTGATCTTGACAATTACTCTGTTCCAAAATCCATGTGACAAATATTTCTGAGAAACCCCTGTGTGGTCCATTTAAGTTTCTAGAACTGTTCTCATCAGCCATCACCTAAGAAGTAACCTTCCCTAAGCATTTGTTGATGGTCTTTATTTTGAACTGTCCTCCTCAGTCCACTTAGCCCTCCAAATTCTGTTCTGATTCCCTCCTTGTTACTGACTTGAATGGGTTATTTGCCAATTCCTGTGATTCCCTCTCTCCTTTTAGAAGTGGTGCTTGTTCCACTCCCCCAGCACAGACTATAGCTCCTCTTAAGCCATCCTGGGGGAACACCTGTCTCTCATTGATTCAGACCCATGGCCTTTCTATTCCAGGCGAGCCTCATAGATGGTCATTAACCAGGCTTGCTCTTGTGGGATCTATAAGCAACAATCTGAATCAGAATTCCCACTGGAAAATGGGATGAGGAGATTGGCAGGTGTATTAGTCTAGGTTCTCTGAGAAGCAGATGATAAGACAGGATTAAACATGATAGAATTTTATTTATTTTTTTAAAGAGTTTATTTATTTATTTGACAGAGAGAGATCACAGTAGGAGAGAGGAAGGGAAGAGATCACAGAGAGAGAGGAAGGGAAGCAGGCCCCCCACTGAGCAGAGAGCCCGATGCGGGACTCGATCCCAGGACCCTGAGATCATGACCTGAGCCGAAGGTAGCAGCTTAACCCACTGAGCCACCCAGGCGCCCCAAACATGATAGAATTTTATTGGAGAAATGCCTATGCAGGAGAGAGAGAAAGCCAAATAAGACTGGGAGAAGAGTCTAAGTGAAGGAGAAGTGCAGATAAGATTAGGTGGAAGCATCATAAGCTGTCCACAATCAAGTCAAAAGAGGATTCAGCAAAGGCATAAGCAAGTCCTTGAGATAAAGCTGCCTCTCAGAGTAGTGCCTACGTCTTAATATCTCCACCATGCTCAGCCTTCAGCAAGAGCTACCCATGGGAGGCACAGCCTGGGCATGAACATGACAGTGGATTTCAAAGCCCAGCAGGTGGGCTTTCACTAAACTCTGTTCTCAGTGGTTGAAGGTCTGGAGGCATATTTTTATGGCCCCCACAGCAGAAGACTCTGAACCTGATGGAAAAATTCCCATGGTGGAGTCTATTCATTTATATATATGGAGTGTCTACGTGTATGTAGATACATAATACACGTATATACAAGTGTGTAATATATGTATATGTATATATATATAATATACATAATACACATAAATATGTATATCTAAGACCAATATGTATGGAGTGTCGATGTGCCCGATGCTGAGCTAAGTATAAAAATCAAGGCCAATTTTCTTTTTTTTTTTTTACTTTTAATTTTTTATTTTTTATAAACATATATTTTTATCCCCAGGGGTACAGGTCTGTGAATCACCAGGTTTACACACTTCACAGCACTCACCAAAGCACATACCCTCCCCAATGTCCATAATCCCACCCCCTTCTCCCAAACCCCCTCCCCCCAGCAACCCTCAGTTTGTTTTGTGAGATTAAGAGTCACTTATGGTTTGTCTCCCTCCCAATCCCATCTTGTTTCATTTATTCTTCTCCTACCCACTTAAGCCCCCATGTTGCATCACCACTTCCTCATATCAGGGAGATCATATGATAGTTGTCTTTTGCTGCTTGACTTATTTCGCTAAGCATGATATGTTCTAGTTCCATCCATGTTGTCGCAAATGGCAAGATTTCATTTCTTTTGATGGCTGCATAGTATTCCATTGTATATATATATACCACATCTTCTTGATCCATTCATCTGTTGATGGACATCTAGGTTCTTTCCATAGTTTGGCTATTGTGGACATTGCTGCTATAAACATTCGGGTGCATGTGCCCCTTTGGATCACTACGTTTGTATCTTTAGGGTAAATACCCAATAGTGCAATTGCTGGGTCATAGGGCAGTTCTATTTTCAACATTTTGAGGAACCTCCATGCTGTTTTCCAGAGTGGCTGAACCAGCTTGCATTCCCACCAACAGTGTAGGAGGGTTCCCCTTTCTCCGCATCCTCGCCAGCATCTGTCATTTCCTGACTTGTTGATTTTAGCCATTCTGACTGGTGTGAGGTGATATCGCATTGTGGTTTTGATTTGTATTTCCCTGATGCCGAGTGATATGGAGCACTTTTTCATGTGTCTGTTGGCCATCTGGATGTCTTCTTTGCAGAAATGTCTGTTCATGTCCTCTGCCCATTTCTTGATTGGATTATTTGTTCTTTGGGTGTTGAGTTTGCTAAGTTCTTTATAGATTCTGGACACTAGTCCTTTATCTGATATGTCGTTTGCAAATATCTTCTCCCATTCTGTCAGTTGTCTTTTGATTTTGTTTCCTGTTTCCTTTGCTGTGCAAAAGCTTTTGATCTTGATGAAATCCCAATAGTTCATTTTTGCCCTTGCTTCCCTTGCCTTTGGCGTTGTTCCTAGGAAGATGTTGCTGCGGCTGAGGTTGAAGAGGTTGCTGCCTGTGTTCTCCTCAAGGATTTTGATGGATTCCTTTCGCACATAGAGGTCCTTCATCCATTTTGAGTCTATTTTTGTGTGTGGTGTAAGGAAATGGTCCAATTTCATTTTTCTGCATGTGGCTGTCCAATTTTCCCAGCACCATTTATTGAAGAGGCTGTCTTTTTTCCATTGGACATTCTTTCCTGCTTTGTCGAAGATTAGTTGACTGTAGAGTTGAGGGTCTATTTCTGGGCTCTCTATTCTGTTCCATTGATCTATGTGTCTGTTTTTGTGCCAGTACCATGCTGTCTTGATGATGACAGCTTTGTAATAGAGCTTGAAGTCCGGAATTGTGATGCCACCAACGTTGGCTTTCTTTTTCAATATCCCTTTGGCTATTCGAGGTCTTTTCTGGTTCCATATAAATTTTAGAATTATTTGTTCCATTTCTTTGAAAAAGATGGATGGTACTTTGATAGGAATTGCATTAAATGTGTAGATTGCTTTAGGTAGCATAGACATTTTCACAATATTTATTCTTCCAATCCAGGAGCATGGAACATTTTTCCATTTCTTTGTGTCTTCCTCAATTTCTTTCATGAGTACTTTATAGTTTTCTGAGTATAGATTCTGTGTCTCTTTGGTTAGGTTTATTCCTAGGTATCTTATGGTTTTGGGTGCAATTGTAAATGGGATTGACTCCTTAATTTCTCTTTCTTCTGTCTTGCTGTTGGTGTAGAGAAATGCAACTGATTTCTGTGCATTGATTTTATGTCCTGACACTTTACTGAATTCCTGTATAAGTTCTAGCAGTTTTGGAGTGGAGCCTTTTGGGTTTTCCAAATATAGTATCATATCATCTGCAAAGAGTGATAATTTGACTTCTTCTTTGCCGATTTGGATGCCTTTAATTTCCTTTTGTTGTCTGATTGCTGAGGCTAGGACCTCTAGTACGATGTTGAATAGCAGTGGTGATAATGGACATCCCTGACGTGTTCCTGACCTTAGCGGAAAAGCTTTCAGTTTTTCTCCATTGAGAATGATATTTGCGGTGGGTTTTTCATAGATGGCTTTGATGATATTGAGGTATGTGCCCTCTATCCCTACACTTTGAAGAGTTTTGATCAGGAAGGGATGCTGTACTTTGTAAAATGCTTTTTCAGCATCTATTGAGAGTATCATATGGTTCTTGTTCTTTCTTTTATTGATGTGTTGTATCACATTGACTGATTTGCGGATGTTGAACCAACCTTGCAGCCCTCGAATAAATCCCACTTGGTCATGGTGAATAATCTTTTTTAATGTACTGTTGAATCCTATTGGCTAGTATTTTGTTGAGTATTTTTGCATCTGTGTTCATCAAGGATATTGGTCTATAGCTCTTTTTTGGTGGGATCCTTGTCTGGTTTTGGGATCAAGGTGATGCTGGCCTCATAAAATGAGTTTGGAAGTTTTCCTTCCATTTCTATTTTTTGGAACAGTTTCAGGAGAATAGGAATTAGTTCTTCTTTAAATGTTTGGTAGAATTCCCCCGGGAAGCCGTCTGGCCCTGGGCTTTTGTTTGTTTGAGATTTTTAATGACTGTTTCAATCTCCTTACTGGTTATGGGTCTGTTCAGGCTTTCTATTTCTTCCTGGTTCAGTTGTGGTAGTTTATATGTTTCTAGGAATGCATCCATTTCTTCCAGATTGTCAAATTTATTGCCGTAGAGTTGCTCATAGTATGTTCTTATAATAGTTTGTATTTCTTTGGTGTTAGTTGTGATCTCTCCTCTTTCATTCATGATTTTATTTATTTGGGTCCTTTCTCTTTTCTTTTTGATAAGTCGGGCCAGGGGTTTATCAATTTTATTAATTCTTTCAAATAACCAGCTCCTACTTTCGTTGATTTGTTCTATTGTTTTTTTGGTTTCTATTTCATTGATTTCTGCTCTGATCTTTATGATTTCTCTTCTCCTGCTGGGCTTAGGGTTTCTTTCTTGTTCTTTCTCCAGCTCCTTTAGGTGTAGGGTTAGGTTGTGTACCTGAGACCTTTCTTGTTTCTTGAGAAAGGCTTGAACCACTATATATTTTCCTCTCAGGACTGCCTTTGTTGTGTCCCACAGATTTTGAACCGTTGTATTTTCATTATCATTTGTTTCCATGATTTTTTTCAATTCTTCTTTAATTTCCCGGTTGACCCATTCATTCTTTAGAAGGATGCTGTTTAGTCTCCATGTGTTTGGGTTCTTTTCAAACTTCTCAAGGCCAATTTTCTAAACTAAGCTATAGACTACACAAAATATTTTTTTTTGAGCTGGGTGATTATGGAAATTCTCATCAGCCTCTTAAAAAAAAATGTAAGTTATTCCAAAACCATTAGGATTTGCCCCTGACTTTTTAGATTCTTTGAAAACCAGCCCTGCTTGGGGAAGCCAGATTGTGGGAAACTTTGTTGTATAGGTACTACAGAGTAATACAGAAAGGCAGCTTACATTGTGATACAGTGGTTTTCCAGATTTTCCAGATGGCCCAGGAGTTCCCTAGAAAGTGACTCATCAGCACCCCTGGGAGTTAAGAAGAACCACATTTGGTGGGATTCCAGACCTATCAATATCACATCAACCAGAACAGCTGTCCACTTAGTACTTCATGCCCTGAATCATGAGTAGGATCCGTTTATTTAAAGGAGCATGGCGCTTACAGAATTTTAAAGTCAGTTTGCAATGGAATCAGATTCTCATTCATCTCCATTTCCCCAAATCCTAGCAAAGTACATCAGATACAGAGACACTTAGTAAATGTTTTGTAATAAACTAGTGTATGAACAAGCGAGTGAATGAGTGGAGTTAGCCCATGTAAATCCATTCTCAGAATGGCTCTTTTAGGTAGATATTATTGTCCCCATTTTTCTGATCATAACTTGATGTTCTCAGAGCATACATTGACTGGTCATTGCTAACAGATTACTCAATGGACCACTGAGATTCAAATCCAGATCATTTGAGCCCAAACCTACAGACCTTTGTACTGCATCCTTCTGCAGAAACTGTGTGCTCTAGGGCCTTCTTTTAAAATACCCCCCCCCACCACCTCTGAAGATTTTATCTGTAGAGAGTCTAAGGTTCCAACATTTCTAGTTTATTATTGTTCTCTTTATGGACTGTTGGCAACAGCTACTCTCTATTCCCAGTTGTCCATGAGTTTAAAAAATAATATGTACTCTGCTTATTTCTGCATCCTTAAGAAGACTTTCAAATGCTCAGAGACTATATGCTCTCACAGAGCAGATGAGTTACAGTCCTGGGACAAAAAATTCAGTCTTGTTGGTTCTCTTGAGAATGTGCCCCATACCCAAACAGAATCATTAAACTGTGAGCTGCTGATGACGATGTAAGAGACTGCTTAGTGATTAGGTGGGTTTGTTTGTTGCTTGTTTGTTTGCTTTAGTTCTTCCAGGAAATAGATCTTCAGGAAATTTTGGATTGTGTCTTTGATGTGAAATTTAGGAAATTTCACATGTGAAATTCCTTACACAAATGTAAGGAAAACTTTAAACAACTGAACTAGCTCAGAACATTGAAAATAACAGAAGATAGCTACTCTTCCTGAGGGCCAGATGTTGTGCTAGCTCTCCATGAAAATTATCTCATTTAATCCTCCAACAGCCCTAACAGTAGTTACAATTAATATCATGGTTTTATACATAAGGAAACTGGGTCTCAGATGGTAACTTGGCAAAAGAAATACAACTAAGTTAAGAAGTTGACCAGCAATTTTAGTGGAGCACAATTAAAACACAAATGCCTGTATTAAGGGCAGGGTTCTGTATTAATTCTGGTTATATTTTATATATAATTAGAAACAGGGTAGTTGTTACTGTATTTTTAAATTTTTCTTGGATTAATTAGATTTCAACTCTTAATAGCAAAAAGGATATTAGTCAATATGTCATATCATTGGATTAAAGGACAGTTTTTAAAGGTTAATCTTGGAAACCTCATTAAAGTCCCTGGCTTCCCAGTTTCTGAAAGCCTTTTTTCGATTAGACCTATCCCACTTGCTGACATGATAAATGATTATAATTTCATGTTCCTGAATTCCCACATTTGTTTCTGTTCTTCTACTAAATCCACATGATTCTTTGACATCTTTGCAAATGTTATTGAAAAATGTCTGTCTGTAGACTATAATAACAAAAACTCCATTCTTAAGACACACTGATGGCAGAATATCTCATCTACAGAGTTCAATTCCTCATTAATGTCTTTTCCAAAACCAGTTATTACTAATGCTTCCTTGAGTTACTCCTAAAGAGCTCACTGTATTCTTCCCAGTGTGTTAATATATATTTACTTTAGTGTGACCCTCCATTAGGTCTTTAAAAAATTATCTAGGTAAATAAATAATTTTAATTTCTTAAGGTCCTTGCAAAGAAAAGAACAAGACATCCCATTAGAGATACCTTTAATCCAAGGTACAAGAGGGACTCCCATGGAAGACAACTCCCATTAAAGATGAATGTGTATTTTTAGAATTTACAGAGTACCCAAAGGTAACATCTGTTAAAGAGCCAGTAGACTCAGTAAATAGGATAATTCTTATCTAAACAACTTGTAATAATGCAGTAATATGAAAGGGACTTTAAAATAAGGAAAACATGTTTAAATAGTCAAGTAAAGAAATAAAGAAATAAGATAAAGCAGGATTTTTAAAATAAAATGTCAGGTAGATTTTAAAATGAACCCCCCAAAATTCTAGAACTGAAGGATTACAGTAGATAAAATAAAAACTTTTCAATAGTGGACCAGACACAGTCAAAGAGAGAATAAGGAACTTGTGGAATAGATCTGAGGAAATCAACCAGAATTCTAGTAGCACAAAGAGCTATGGAGATGGAAAATATGAAAGTGAAATTAAAGGTGATGAAATAGACAAGCACAGGACTGAACAGATACCTAAGACTACCAGCAATTGAGAAGGGAGAGAACAAATATAGAAATATTGAAAGAAAATTAGAATATTTTCCAGCCACAACAACAAAAAGAATTGAGTTCTCAAAGAAAAAAAAAGAAAAGAAAAAAAAAAAAAAAGCATACTCTTGAGCAGGATAAATGTAAATAAACCCACTAATCACATAATATTTAAGTGATATAACATCAAGGAAAACTGGGAAATCTTAGATTTGTGAGATGGAATGGTCAAGTGACCTTCAAACACACCTATTCAGAAATAACAGATAAAAGAAAATATTCAAATCAGCCTGCCAGAGTGCTGAAAGGAAAGAAAAACTCTCCTAATCCAGCTTTTATCCAAGGTAAGAGTAATATTAATACATTCTCAAATCAAGATGTTCACTGAAAAACTCATAAAAAGGTGTATTCAGTGCATCAGTTATGAATGCTTTCCACCTCAGTTTTAGAAAACTTAACTAACTGTAAATGACACAAACAGGTAATCTTTCTCCTCTAAATAGACCAGGGGTAAACAGCCATTGTTCACTTACTATTCATTTGCTCAATAAACACTTACTGGGAGCTCACCTTATGTCTCCCTGTGTGCCTACCACATGAACCTTATGATCTGTGCTGACCACTTGATTTATAATTGAAACTAACCCCTAACTTTGCATTCCAGTGTCCCTTACCTTGTCATCCTTTTTCTTTTTTTCATGGCTTCAATTTCTCCCTTTATTATTACTATGTCTATTGATTTGTATCTATCTTTGGCTGCTGAATTATAAGCTTGGGGACAGGGATCTTTGTCTACTTTGTTTAGTAATGAAACCCAAACTATTAGAGCAGCATCTGGCCATAGTAAGTGCTGTGTGTGTGTGTATGCTGCACATGTGTGTGTGCATCCACCTGATGTCATATCAGTAATCTTTCTGAGATTCTTTTGTTCTCTACTTTATGTCTATCAGCTCAAGGTGACAAGATGGCTTAAATATCAGGTCTCCTTTCAAGGCAGGAAAAAATAAGGAGTCAATGTAGATTCTGCAAATTTCAACTATTTCTCAAGGAAGTATAAAGTACAAGGAAGTTTGGGAAATCAACTATTTCACTTTTACAGCCTTTTACCAGAGGCAGCCATAGAAAATGTGGTTGAGTTTGGAACCTGGGTGAACAAAGCTATGTCAGCCACATTCACTAAGACAAGACTGGGGCCTAAGAGTAAAGAAATGACAGAAAATAATAATAGAAACATATCTTTAAAGGAAAATAAAAAAACATAGGTTTTTGTTTAGTATAATATCCCAAAGGTCATTGTTTATCACTAACTGACAGTCTGAAGGAGATGATGAATGGAAAGTAAGAGACTGAGGAGGAACAAAACAGAGAGTGGACTGCCATCTATGATATCATGGCCTCTCTCAGACATCTGGAAAATTGTTTTTTCCTCAGACCTCTTTTCTCCCCAAACTTGAATTCACTTCCAATAGGACCAAGTCCCTTAATTATCAATAGGCAGAGGAATCCTTCCTCCTACTTCTAGATAAAATTGTTTCCTTGGTGTTATCAGCATAATTTTCTTAAGACAAGATAAGAAAAAACTAGCAGTTAAAATGGAAGACAGGACACCATTTGGGCAGACAGCTGGAGTTGCACCATTCTCTGGGTTGCTGTGACACCATGGGATGTGCTCTGACTTCATTCGTAAGTGGAAAGCCTGCAACTGTCCACTGGATTTTACTTTTAAAGGCTCTTGGGAAATCTGCTTAGAAGGATATATACCCTACTGGCCACTCATACACAGGAGACCTAAGGATAGGATTAATTAATGTCAGTGAATGAACATGTCACACAGAATGTTACTTTCTTAACAGCACTTACTAAAACTCTGACTGTAAAAGAAAGGAGGTCGAAATGTCCCCTGCCAGGAGGAAAATGTCTTGGATTGATGTTTGGAGGCTTTAATTTGGAATAGACCCTGCTCAAACCCCTTCTCTGTCTCCACCTCAAAATGTTCTCCCTAACTTCGTGCCATGGCTCTGTGACATGATTTTGACCACACCATATAAGGACATAAAGGGGTCTTGAGGCAGAGGTGGGGGTGGGAAGGTGGAGAAAAGGTCTGTATCCAACTTAGGATGGATCTATTTGAAGGCAAATCACATCAAGACCAAATGCATGGACAAGAGAAACTCACATCAAAGGCAGACTATGAGAAGGACCCACTTGGACTGCCTGTGAGGCATCAGCCTTGTGGCCAGAGCCACACCCACCTAGCACTGGCAGTTTCTGTTGCCATCCCTTTGAAAGAGTGGGCATGGCTAATTTTCCAATCAGTCCTATTTTTCTTACCCAGTCATTAAAGGAGAGATGCCATGTCGCCTCAAATGATGGATTCTCTTTGAGTAAGAGAATATCATCCTCCAGTGGGAATGCCAGGTGTTCTGCCATTCCATGGAGAGTCTGCTCTTTCTCAAAGGTGTATTTTGGTATCTGGGTCTGTCTGCTCCACCATGCTTTCTTTCCAGGCAGAGTTTGCTGCTGTTTTCCTTTCCACGAACACACTCTTCAAAGCAAGGAGAGGAGACATTTATGGCACTTGTGAAAGGGGCAAGACACTGAAACAAGCTAGACCTGATTTAAAGCCTAATTTCTGCGAGTTTTTTCATCCTTGAGGATGATGCCCACCCACCCTGCAGTGACTAAAGATAATGTATTTAGCATTCTCAGCATGGTGCCCTGTAAGGACCAGGTGCTTAGTAAATGACTCCTGTGTATTCTGATGCTTGTTTTACTGAGCTATACTTTTTTCTGGTACCTTACCAGCTTTGCACACACACGTGTGCATATGCACACACACACACACACGCTCACACACACTTGAATGTTCAGGTCCCATTGGGTAGACAATTTAGGGAACTACTGTGTGTATATCAGCTTTATTGATCCTGAATGGCTGCCAGGTTTAATACTACAGAAAATGGATTATTGATGAAAATGTAGTTCTAAACCA
The DNA here is from genome assembly GCF_011764305.1 of Mustela putorius furo. NCBI lineage: Eukaryota > Metazoa > Chordata > Mammalia > Carnivora > Mustelidae > Mustela > Mustela putorius. Next base: position 21,661,691 of record NW_025421273.1, read on the forward strand.
TACTCAAGACTGCCAGGCCCTGTGTGAAATATTTGTTTGTTTCATCATAGGGGAGAGATTTATGGGTCAGGGGTCTGTCTTTACAGACTTGTTTCCACCAACACAATGTATGATCTTCATGTCAAGAGCATACAGTGTGGTTGACATCAACCAAGGACTCTGCATGTATCACCTCACCTCAGGAGAAAGGTGTCTGAACACACAGGGCCTTTCACCACCCCTTTGGCCCTCTTCCCTGGGAAGAAAGAAGAAGTCCCTAAAGTGTGGTATTGAGAGAAACAGCTACAGCTCCATGCCCCACCTCCATTAGCAGGGACTTTGCTTCCTGATGTTGGATTTGGGGAGCTTACAGGGGAACACTTTGTCTCTTCCTGAGAGGTAAGTTGTTCAGAGACTCAGTGAATCAGAAATTCACTGGGACAAGGACAGAGGTTAGTGAGGACATTTTTGGCAGCCCATGTGGTCATAGTCACACCATATTTCTTCAATTCAGCCTTAAGGTAGTAATACCGATGTTTTGATCCCTACCTGTGTGATCCTTGCAGCTGTCTTTCAAGGGGTTCCAGACACCAGAGGTCACAGGGGGTATATTTAATAGGCCTCCTAAACCCCATCTTTATACATTAGAGAGCTGAAGTTCAGTGAAGTTAAGTAACTTGCCCAGGGCTGTCCAAGACAGCAGGTAGCAAAGGTGAAGTTGAACCTAGTCCCTTTGACTTTAAAGCCTGTGTTTTATCTTCCATACTCTGCTGTCATCCCAGAAAGCAAATGTCCATCCTTGAACTAACTTCAAGAACCAATTTTCTTTTCACAGCACAGGTTGTGAAATTTTACCCTCTTACACTCAGTTTTCACATCAGCAAAATCAAGAGCTTAGACAAAACACCAAGAAAGTTTCTCCAGATTGAAGATTTTTCTTCAGTTCATATCAATCCTCCCTCTGTATCTTCAGTGCTACAACTACACAGATTTTAAACTTCTGAAAACAGGGGTGCCTGGGGGGCTCAGTTAGGTAAGTGTCTGCCTTTGGCTCAGATCGTGATCCCAGGGCCCTGGGATGGAGGCCCAGGGTGACCCACACTGGGCTCCCTAGACTCATCTGAAAGTCTGCTTCTCCCTTTGCCCCTTCCTCTCCCCATGTGCTTGTTCTCTCTCTCTAATAAACGAACAAAATCTTTAAAAAAAAAAAAAACCTCTGAAAACAGAAGAAATTCATTTTCATAAATTTCTTTATAGTAAAATGTATAAATATATGAATGTATGGATTATTTTTTTATTTATTTGACAGAGATTGATCACAAGTAGACAGAGAGGCAGGCAGAGAGAGAGAGGAAGGGAAGCAGGCTCCCCGCCGAGCAGAGAGCCCAATGTGGGACTCGTTCCCAGGACCCTTGATCATGACCTGAGCCGAAGGCAGTGGCTTAACCCACTGAGCCACCCAGGCGCCCCTGTGTGGATTATTTTTTAAAATGAAAATAAAAGAAGAGCTGGTCTGGTTGAGGTGACAGGTGAGAACATGTAATCAAATACTACATCTCTTCAGATTTTGAGACATCTCAGCATAAATCTAGAGCACTCTGAAATCGAATCAGAAATTCACTCACATTTAATGGGAATAACATGAGCTTTGGGGCCAAAAGACCTAGGTTTGAGTCTCAGCTACTCATTTATGAGCTGTTTGTGCTGGACAAGTCATCTAATGATCCTGAGCCTTGGATTGTCATCTGTAAATTAGGAGTCTTACTATCCTCATGGTGGCTATGACACAAATTTTTTTGGGAAATGTCAAACTGCACACATATTAGTCATGAGTATCAATAAGGTAGTATATTATTTTTATCATTGACTATAGTTTCTTATAAAAATTACCAGGGAATGCCATCTTAGACATGGTATCTTAGAGACTCAAACAAAACTCTGTGAAACATCAACAAGTCAGGCCAATTAGGGTTCAAGGCAATTGGGAGCAAAGAGGCTGATCCTTGGAGTGATGCGGACACAACCTCTCCCTGGAGTTGAGCTGTCAACAGGGCAGAAGTAGACCCACAACCTCTCAGTGTCTCCCTAAAGCTCTCCCATGCAGTTGTTTAAAACATGTGTTTTCAATGTCATGCAACTTTGTGCTGTGATTTGAAAATTTTGCATGTGGCAAAGAGCTGAATTTAAAAATGGAATGTTGGGATATTTGTCACTCTTCTTCTTTCTACTGACTTTAGCAGATTGGACATAGTTTTCCTAGTGAGCTTCTCCATATCTCTTTGGAAGTATACCTCCTATATGAAACTTAACCTTCTCAAAGAGAGCTGATCATATTCACTTTGCCTATGTCTATTGCAACTTGTATTTTCATATCTACAGTGGATTCTCATTTTCTCAAGGAACTATTCTCTATAAAGTCACCACAAACACTAATCTGGTAAATACCAAACCATCCCTTTTAGGGCCAATTAAGAGTTAGTTTCTTTCAAACCTCTGGTCACCACATTTTGGTCAACTGACCAATACATAACCTTGTTTCATGTACGTTCCTCTTTAAAGATACCTTCTCTAATATGTTTTGTTGGTTCGTTAACACTGAATTCACAGACAATATAGCTGTAACTCATACTTGAACAAAGCTTGCCTAATATATATTTTTCTAAAAGGCACACCACATCCTAAGTGTTCTTGTACTTGGGAATACTATATATCACTTCAGCATCAAGGACCACTTTAAGTAGCAAAATCACTACAAAAAGGCACAAAAATGCAAAAACCATGGCACTAAACAGACAATGGAAAGAACACTTGTTCATGCTATGAGAACTGAAACAAGAAGGCAAAGCAACATTTTGTCCAACCTCAGCTGGCAATGTGTGTTAGGTGACCCAACATTTTCACTGCTCTCTGCAAGTCTGGTAATGATGGAAAATGACATGATCTGAGGACTACAAATAAATTTCTCAAGTAGACACATTTGTAAACATAGAATCCACAAATAATGAGGATTCACTGTAGCTCTCTACATAGAGCTATTAGGAATAAAATAACCCAAACTAAGTAAAATTTATAAAACTTCAAATAGGACTACTTTGCAGAACTTTTCATACATGTGCACTTCTAGCCCAAACTTACTCCCAAGTGCTAAATACATGTTTCCATGTGCTTAGCACAAAGGCAATTCAAGTTCAACAAATATAGAGCTAAATTTACCTGCTTTCTTCCTAAAGCTTTTGTTTTCTCTTTTTATTTTGCAATTTGGATCTCTTCTCTCTAGGAAGCCTCAGTGTCCTCAACCATGGAGGTTTTGGATGTCCAGCTTTAAGGGAGATTATCAAAGCATTTTCCTCAACAAGGTGGTTCCCTTGCTTAATAGGACTTGTTACTTCCTGTCAAAGGAAAGAAATTTCTCCTGTAGAATAGTTCATACTTCCTGAATCCTTACTCAGAGGGAAGTTCTCTTCTAAGCACCTTAATTCTGTTAGTTTACTTGATCTTGACAAGAACCCCATCAGAAACGTACATGGGTAACCCTGAACTCTGCTTTCTCTCTCTTCACTGTCCTTTTATCTGGGTAGTATTTACCCTGAATTTGAATTTGTTTGAAGCCTTGATCACTTCACTATTTTACCTTCTCTCATAAAACAATGAAGTTATTCTATTTTGCATTGATTGATTGTTCTCCCTCTTCCAGATATTCAATAATAAACTATGTTCTTGGGGCACCTGGGTGGTTCAGTCATTAAACTTCTGCCTTGGGCTCAGGTCATGATCACAAGGTCCTGGGATTAAGCCCTGCATCAGGTTTCCTGCTTAGCAGGGAGCCTGCTTCTCCCTCTCCCACTCCCCCTGCTTGTGTCCCCTCTCTTGCTTTCTCTTTCTGTCAAATAAATGAACAAATAACATCAATAAATTAGATAGACAGATAGATGATAGATGGATAAACTGTGTTCCTCATCATTAATTTATGTAATCAAACAATTTAACTTAGACCACAGTGTGACACATAGCAAAACTCAAGTATGATCTGTTGAAGGAGAAACAAAGGAAAGAATGAAGGAAGAAAGGAGAAAAGACAAGACAGAGGGAGGGAGGGAAGGCGATGAAAGAAAGAAGGAAAGATTGAGGAGCTCTTTGCACAAATCTCTTTATCATGGATGGTGAGGAAACACTGAGACAGTCAATTGTCAAAAAGAAACAACGAAACCACTAACAGCATAAAATGCTTAATTCACACTTTCTTTATATTGGTTTCTTCTCTCTACTGAGGAAAAATGAATCTTTTGAGGAAAAAATACCCCCAATCTAATGTCTTTATGAATAATTATTTTTATGACCATATCATATACAGTAAATTGCACAGAACCAATTTGGGGTCAGCCAGCATTTTAAAAGTTACATAAGGCACTCAGAAGAAATTTTGCATCAAAGCCAAGTTCTTGAAAAGGTGCTAAGACAATTTATGTCTATCACTGAAACATAACCCTGTCATAAGGGTCCTGAAGGGCTTAGTTTCTTCATGTAATGACAATTCTTTCCTCCTTCAGGCTTTCTCTTAACACTTGTGTCCTGATATCATCTGAGTAACAGATCATCATCTGTGTATTGGGAAGGTTGACTCACTCTGCAAAATCTCACTAGAGTGAGCTTGCCTGGTTTTGAATTTGCACCCTTTATTTCATTGTTTCCAGAAATATGAGTTTTTGCACACAAACAATAACACACCACAGCCAAGCCTCATTTTTGGCTCTGTCCTTCTGAGCCCAAATATAATACCTTTGTTTATGCAGAGCTTTTAAATATCCTCACATTACCGAGTTGACTTAGCTAAAAACATAAATTACATTCCTTGTGTTTCTACAACACTTAAAGTAGGAAAACATTGTCCAGTGGACAAAATTATATTCACTGTTTGGCCAGAAGATTTGGAAGAGGTTGAAGTAGTTTTAGGATGTTTCAGTGCCTAACTTCTAGAAAAGAAAAATTAGACTTACTGTCCCAGCAACTTTGTAAGAACTGGTGCATCCAAGACAAATTCCCTTCAGGAGATTGATTTGCTAAGATGTCAATATATAGCTTGTCATTTATTGATTGCCCGAGAAAAATAAATGCGAATTACCTATCCAGTTGTTTTTGCTTTAAGGCAGTATGCAGTAAGGAGACCCTGTTTAATGAGGGGATTAAGGAGGAAACAACCACCACTTTAATAAGAGCAATTTAATAAAATTCACTCTAAAGTAAGAGTGAATCTTATGTTCTGTCTCTGACTGCTTCTCACACTGATTCACAAACTGTTGTCAATACTCTTGGTCCTTCACCTTTTACATCACGTCTTAGTTTCAGATTTTAAATGCCCTCAGATGTGGCAATGGAAACTGATTCTTCAGTCTTAACTTTCATTTTCCCCACCAAATCAGCAACTTATGGTGGATTCTTGTCTCAGTCAATTTCTGGCCTCTCCAGGAAGTTCCACTTCACCTCCTACATCCTGTATCTACATCTGTCAAAACTGGAGTGAATGACCTTCCCAACACCCTTTCTGAAAACCCCACCCGCTCCTTGACTTCCCATTCCTTCCAGAATCATTATTGTCAAATACATGCATAAGTTCCCCATAAACACTATTAATGGTGAGGCTCTTGCATAAAATTTAAAAATCCCAAATTCAACTTTTTAATAATGATAATGAAGATGATGATGATGATAGCTACCATACTTTGTGTGTTGTGGACACTCTGTAGAAACAGGAGGGCTCCCCCACCCGAAATGTGGTTTGGACTTCAAGATTGATGACACCATCCACAAACTATGATTATATGGAGAGGTCTATCATTTGCATGATGAGACTTCCTAGCGAAATCAGAGAGAGTCTCGTAAGTTGTTCTTAAAATGACTTGAGAGAGCAAGGAAATAAGACTGGCTCAAGATTTTTCTTGTGTCTAGGAGTAAGGCCAGGTGAGGATTTTAGGGCTTTGTGTAGCTTGGATCTTCCATCAGTTCAGAAGAACCATTCTGGCTTTCTTACCAGCTTGCTCAGATGCATGGCAAAAAGGGGAAAAGGAGTGAAGCTTATATGTAGTCAAATATTAAAAATGAATTCATAATAAATAAATTTTTAAAAAATATGAATTCAGACTCTTTATTCCATGGTGGCAGGTCCTACACTAAGGACTTCGTGTGTCATCTCACTGTGTTCTTTCCTTAACTCCTTAAAGCAACTTATTAACCCATTTCACAGAGGAGGAAGTCAATTCCCAGAAAGGGGCAGATGCTTCCCAAGGCCAAAGAGCCAGATTGTGCAGAGCCAGGACTTTGACCTATGTCTGTCTACTGACAAAGCCCATGCATGACTTTGGCTTTGACTAGATAACCTAATCCAGCCTGACAACTGGCAGCATGCTGGAATTCACAGCTAAGCACTTTCAGGCCCTCAATCTATGTCCTTGTAGTATACACACTGGGTGTAGAAATCTTGTTTTCAGTAGTGAACTTGATGGGGTCAAGTCCAGGGCTGGGTCAGAGAGGTCACATGGCAAAGCAAAAAGATATCAGGCATTGATTAAAATCAGAGAGATCTTAGAATGAACCCTAGCTTTCTCATTTGGGGAGTTCAGGAAAGTTACTTATCCTCTTTCAGTCTTAATATTCTTATCCATGAAATGGGGACACTAATCTCTAGGTTGAAAGATTTTTATAAGGATTTTGGGAAATGTCAACTGTCTGGTGCCTAATAGATGCCTATTGAAGCAGTTGTCATTATTTGCATATGTGTTACTTAAAATGCATTACTTTTTAAATTAAAGTATAATTAACATACAACATTATATTAATTTTAGGTATAAGCATCATACTGACTCAATTCTATATACTACTCAGTGCTCACCATGAGAGGTATAGTCATCACACATTGTAATGTTGTACTTTTAATCTCTGTGATTTATTTATTTTATAGCTGGAAGTTTCTATCCCTTAATCCCCTCTATCTATTTCACCTATCTTCCCACCCACCTCCCTTCTGTCAACCACCAGTTTGTTCTCTATATTTAAGAGTCTGTTTGCAGCTTGCTCATTCACACAGAAAGTAATTTCAGAATCCAGAAGTTTCTGTTGTCCTGATCCTGTGGTCTTTGTAGAACATGTGACTTGGGTGTGCAGTAGTTGCTTCTTATGTTATACATTCACTGGAGCACTTCTTGTTTCCAAATGAGTGTTTATTGGCCAAGCGCTAAAAAAAAAAAAAAAAAAAAAAAAAAAAAAAAAAAAAAAAAAAAAAAATCAGGTAAGCACAAAAAGATACAAATAAACTCTCCAAAGGCTTTTACTAATTTTTAATCTATGCTTCTGCTGCTAAAGGAAGCCCTGAAAATGGTTTTTCCTAATCTAATCTAATCTATCCTAATCCAGTTATGGAAGAAAATTGGAATTCAAATGATTTTTTCTCCCACTTGTTTGATAACAACTCCTTGGGATAGATTTTGGGAGGCTGGCACATCCAATGTAAAAAGAGAAGATTGAGGGACATCTGGGTGGTTCACTCGGTTGAGCTTTCAACTTTTGATTTTGACTCAGGTCATGATCTCGGGGGTCTTGGGATAGAGGCTCTCATCGGCCCCACACTCTGTGGGAGGTCTGCTTAGGATACTGTTTCCCTCTGACCTTCATCCTATTTTCTCTTTCTCCAAAGCAAATAAATAAATCTTTAAAAAATAAAAATTAAAAGAAAGTTGCATTTTGCATTAATTTCATGTGAAACACAGTCAGATAAAAGTCCCAGGGAGAAACTTCATGTCAATGTCCAAAAATAAAGCTGGTTTATCTTTGGAGCGGCACAGTACCCTGAGGCGGGCCTCCACTTTGGCAGCCTCCTTTCCATTCCCATGCAGCCTCCATATGTTTACAACATTCCCAATTTAGCTGGATTTCCTGAGGTAAAAATGAGCACTGGTGAGCCTAGATGACTCTGAGAGCTGTTCTGTGAGGCAGAAAGAGTTCACAGCTAAACGCTCTTGTTTCCACTTATCTCCTGAGTGTGAGGCAGGAGGTTCCACCCACTAATCATGGGAACATGGCTGAGTTTATAGAACTGCCATAAAATGGAAATGATATTTTCTCATGCCTATGGATATTGTGAAGACTAAGAAAGGTACAGAGAGAAAGATGTCTGGCCGATTGCCTAGCACCTATTGTTTTGAGGAATGTCTCTTTCAATTGCAAGTGACAGATATCTAATTCAAACTGTGTTAATAAAAGGTGGAATTGATTTTGTGTGGTTCTCATAACCCAACATCAGTCCAAGAGTGGGTTCTCTGGATGGCGTCAAGCCAATCTGGGCTGATATAATCAGTACTCAAGGGAAGACGCCAAGGTTGTGCCTTCCCTCCACCCCTCAGTTCTAAGTGACTCTTCTTGGCTTAATTTCAACAACACTCTCTTCACATGGTTAATATGATGGCCACATACATCCTTGGACTCACAACCTCCCAGCTTACTAATGCTAGTGGAAGGAGGATTTCTCTTTCTTAAGGCCCATATACAAATCACAGTGAAGACCCTGCTTGGCTTATATGTCCATTTCTGAATGAATCATTGTGAACAGGGAAGCCTAGTACTCTGATTGGCCAGCATGAAACAGATTAGCTTGTCTGAATAGAAGGTAGGATACCCAGACCATGGAGTGGGGAAGAGTGATTTCCAAAAGGAAGATTCACTTTACCTAAAAGGAAGAATGAATGCACTACAGGCAAAAACCATAGACACAATCTCCTTCCCTGAATAGGTGAATGAAGCCACTAATTGAAAATATTTCCCTCTGCCCTCCCTGATACTTCAAACTCCACCTGGCAGGGTGAGTTAAAGCAAACATATGGACCATGAGCCAATACCCACAGACCAAATATAATACCCAATGCAAGATTTGCTGGTAGATTGTCTTGTACAATTTTTTCAGTGAATTGAATAAATATAAGAGCAGGTTGTAATTAGCCAGAGAAGTGATAATGTAGGGTTTTTTTTAATTTTTTTCAATATTTGAAAAGTCGTGACATTTAATAGTCTTGGCTCACAATCTTATGGAAATTCACATAACAGTTCCCTTCCTCTTATAAGCAATTTCCTTCCTGACAGCCTTAAGTGGATGAGTGATTGCATCCGTGCTGTCTTCTTGAGGATCTCAGTGGAGAGTGTTTTGGAACCCGTACTACAATCTTAGAATGTTGTCTGCTCTAATCAATTGAAAAGACTTAAATTCAGTCTCTGATGCAAGCCTTTACAGAAAAATAGAGGACTCCTTAATCTACAATTCAGACCATGCATCAAAGTATAATTGAAGCTGAGTGGACGGAGGGATTGTCCAGTGTATTATAAGTAACTCTCAAGAAGTTACATAGGCAATTGGGAAAGCAATATAACTGAGCCCCAAGATGGGTGGCTAGACCTTCCCTGGTGGAGAATGACTGACAATGCTAATGGAAAAAGGCACCCATGAGAATGAATGGTATTCCAGAGAACTCAGTTAGCACTCAAATTTTCACAGCAAGTATGTGATGAAAATGAGGATTGAACTATATGTTCTGTGGCCACTGGAACATGTCACCCAGGAGCATACACATAGGCTTGCTGTGTAAGAGGGAACATCACACCAACAGGAGTGATGACATATCTCATTCCCTGGGATGTGTGTGCCAATGGGGCCCCAAGACCATCCCCAAAATGAAAAGTTAGATGGAACACTGGAGAAGGGAATGTGGGTCTCATGTGGTCCATAACTCTGCCATTAATGAAAAGTCACAGATTAATATTCTTATGATGCACTTGTGCCCCAGCAGCTCTTTGGCAGCCAGATTTTACTGAGATGGAAAAGTGGGGCTCAGGAAACCAGCCCAGGCTGTCAGCTATTGTTGATGGCTTAGAAAGGATTCGGTATTATCCAGGTGACCATTGTAATTGAATAAAAAGTGAGAGACAGAGATGGTGTAATTTGAGGCCTTGAATTCCCTTTGGCAAGTGAACCCCAAACAACAGATTGAGCTTGACAGGATTAAAGATCTCAAGATAATTTAAACACATAACATAATGGTAATGATTCGGTGCCCAGAAAAATTCCTTATACCTCATAGGTAGTTTGTGAATGTTTGTCATTTAAATGAGAGATTATAAACCTCTTTTCTTTTATGTCATACAGTGTCCCAGAATCACAACATATTTTTGAGTTTAAACAAATTGGGCTCTGAAAACATCCATATGGAATGCCAAAAAGGACCTATAAAATCCTTTCCTCTTGATAGTTGAGGAATCTGAGATATGAAGAAGTTAAATGATTTGAAGATAACATTTCATAAATTCTGGTGAAGTAAAGAGAAAATATCTTGAACTTCCTGCTTCCCCTACAGAGAATAGTCCCATTCTCTCCCTGTTTCCTTCAGCTTGCTACCTGAGGTCACTGTGGTATAATAATGCCAGTAAGAACCTTGATTTTCCAATAGTGATCTGGAGCAGATCTCTCTCTTGGCCCATTTTGGTATGGTGTCGAGAGAAGCTTTCTTTTCCCTATGTGTTCATTGGAGATTGTTGCATCTCTGATGAAAGTCCTATTGAATTGGCAACTTAGAGTGGATTCCTGGCTCAGCCAGATACCATGAGGAAATGCCTGAGCCCACCAACCTAGTCCAAGAACTTCCACCTCCCCCTCCTGTCCCAAACTGGAGAATAGGATCAAACAAAAATGATTCTGGAAAAGAGTCATGAGCTACCAGATTGGCAATAGGTGTGACCTCAGCCACCACCTCCCCAAGTCCACTTTCTGCAGTGAGCAAAAGAGGTCTGCAGAGGGGGAAAGTGAGGCAATCTTCATCCCAGCTTAAATCATGTCCAGAACATGCAGACTCACCAGGGACCCTAGGTGTCTCTGGATTCACAGAAAGAGTTCTTCTAGGGAGAGAGTGGGCATTCCATCATGGAGCTGTTTTCCTTGGGCTACACGCTTTGTGAGATTGAACAAACCATTTTCTCTCATCTGTATTTGAGATGGACTGGACATCCAGATTAACTGGATAGAAGCAATGTGTTTAGTTATTGAGAGAAAACACTCAGAAAAGAAAAGGAATCGGGTGGGGGGGTCTTTTTCATTGTTATAGCAACATTAAACCAATTGCCTTTTGAGTAATTTCCTTTATTATGGCTAGTGCAATGACTGAGTAGTTGGTCTCATGCCAAGAGACCATACACCTTGGAAATTTAAAAAAAACTTTAGACAAAATAGTCACTTTCAAAATCCCTTGGTTCAAATGCATATTAGCTGCATGAGCTTAAACAAATGAATTCAGAGTCTGGATTTCTTCATCTGAAATGAGACCTTTCAGATTTCCTAGGATTATTTGAAGATTAAATGAATCAGGTATGTGTCAGGCTTAACACAGTGCTAGGAATATATAAAGTTTCCAAGAGAGGCTGATTGCTTTTCTCTTCCATGTGCAACCAAATTCTTTTTCCTCTGACACGATCTTGGGAAAGATGTGCTCCTGAAAATATTCCGTAACAGTTGTGTGATGAAACCAAGTCAGTCTTTCTCTGAGCCTTTCCTTCTTCATTATGAGAGGATGGCACTGGGCCATCTCTCTCACAGATTCCTGTGGGCTGTGCCATGTTTTGATTATCCCCAGAAAAGATGCATCCCATGGCCAGGCCCCCAGAAGTTTCTCTTCCTTCCTGGTTCTATTCCTATCACTCTGCGTGTGAGGTGTGGCCATAGTTTTCTGGTGCCTGTGGCCAAGATGCCAACTCTTTTATCTAAAAGCCATAAGAAAAAGCCAGAAAAAGCCACAGGAACTCTAGCTGAAGCTAAGAAAGGGGTCCTGGACTTCAGCTTCCATGTCAGTGTATCTTTAGTACAAACACTCTAGGGAACAAGGGAGAAGCTATATTGTTATTAAATCAAGTGTAGAAAGCTACCCACCCATTATTTCATATATATTTCATAACAAGTATTTGGGACCATAACCAGAACCGCAACCTTTCTATTGTGCAACTTTGGGCAAGTTACCTAGCCTATCTGTGTCTCCATGTCTGCATCTGTAAAATGCAGGCACTGTAAGAGAACTCACCTCATAGAGCTGTAGTCAAGATTAAAAACAGATGTAGGGACACCTGAGTGGTTCAGTCGGTTAAGTATCTGATTCTTGATTTTGGCTCAGGTCATGACCTCAGGGTTGTGGGATCAACCCCTGCTTCAGGCTCCACACTCAGTGTCCCCTCTTAAGATTATCTCTCTCCCTCTCCCTCTGCCCCTCCACTGCTCATGCTCACTCTCTCTCCTTCTAATAATAATAAAATAAAATACTTCAAAAGCATTATAGATGTAAAATATCTCAGTAGTGCCTGGCATATGAAAATACGCTCACTGTTGTGTTTGCTATTCTTTGTATTTTTATTGTTCTGTGCCAGAGTCTTTGCCATTGACAGCCATCAGCTATAAAACAGCTACAACCCCTACTCATATAGAATTTGCGGCCTCACAAGACAGACCTGCATGCAACTTACTTCAGTATGTGGTCAATCTGCCAGTTCATTCTAGAGTTCTCTCCATGTATTGAGCTCTCTGATGGGTGCTCTGGATACTAAGATGGACATGCCATGGTCCCTGATTACATGAAGTCAGGGGAGTCATGGGAAGGCCCATGTGGACTTGGGCTACCTTGATTTGAATCTAAAATGCCAGTTGCCAGCTACACGTGTGACCTTGAACAAGTTTCTTAATCTCTACAACCTCCCAATTTCTTATCTGCAAGATAAAGAAGCCAATGGCATTGACTGAGTTTTACATGAGATATTATGTGTGAAGCCCGGTCACAGAACACAGCCCAAGTAGACCCCAGCAGCTCCCGCTGGGTACTTATAGCAAAGGGTGGGAAATGCCACAAGACAGTAGACCCCAGGTGTCATGGAGGCCCAGAGGAACAGTACCCAACTCAGCAACGATGAGAGGAGGTGCCAGTAAAGCTTTCTGAAGAAGGAGGTCTTTGGTGTGACTGCTGAAGAATAAGCCAGGGTTGATTTGATATGGCATTAAAGAACATTCCAAACAGAGAAATAATGAAATCCAGAAAATGTACTGCAGGCAGAGTTTACTACAGCATTTTTTCACCATGGGGTTAGCTGCAGGATAAAACAGCTTCCCTGCCAGTTCAGGTCAAAGGAAGTTGAATCTCAAAGTTTGAAAGATTTATCTTGAGTTAATGGCCCATGTAGAACCAGTCTGCAGTCTAGAACTGCAGAGTCAAATCCCCTAGGTTTGTTTATCACACTGGAACTTAATGGGGAACTTAATGGGAAGTCTGTCCCTGGAGTGTCATCAGCCCTTGCCACCTGCATTCCATGTGAATTTGACAAGTAGAGATCTAGCTTGACAAAGCTACTTTTGAGTGGTTCACCGTGGAGTTAGGCCATATCCCACTGTGCAGCTCTCAGAAGAATGAAGTTGGCATAGCTAGGACACACAGCAGGAGGGAGGTCAGCACATCCTCCCCCTAAGAGATTAGCAAAGGTAGAAATTCTGGCAGCCTCCCTAGTCCAAGGAGAATCATAACAGCAGACTACAATGCTGATAGCAATTACATTTTGCAGACATCCACTGCAGAGGAAAGGCTGTTATTCAACAGCATGTCTAGGGCACCTTTGAAAACAGAAAATAACTTTTCTGCAACAAATGAGCCCAGGAAAAAAAAAAATCACCCCCACCCCCTAGATTCCTAGTCCCAGCTGCTTTAAACTAGAAGTCCCATACAAGGAAGGTACTTGGGGATGCCAGTGGGTGTTCAAGCTTATGCCTCCCAGGGGCTTACTGGACAAACTCAAGAAAACATGGAGAGGAAGGTGAAAAAGATGACCAGTGTAGGAATGCTCTTCCTTTGCCCTTTTCTTGGCTTTAAGAGTGCTCCTGTTGAGATAAGAAGATGTGATTTGCATCCACACAAGAGTTTTGTTGTGCTTTGTTTCTTTGAGCACTGTTTATTTGTTAGTCTCTTTTTTAATCTGTACCTCCTCTTTCTGGTCTTTTGGTAAATCCAGCTGCAGGATATGAAGTAGTCCAGGAAAACTCAAAGGTGGCAGCTGCTTTCCTTGGGAGTAGCTCCATAAAGATGAAAACTATCAGTCTATGTTATACATGAATTTAGAGAGGAAAATGTTAGGATATGCAGTTTTCATCCAAACGTTTGTCTTTATGGTGGCAGATTTTTGCTAGATCCTCATCCTCCTTCTTACTTGCAAGTGTTGCCATTATCCCAGACTCGGTTCTCTCTCCTTCCCTTCTCTCCCCAAACAAAATCATCCATCTCTGTGGCTTTCACAGATCCATGCTTTCTAATTCCATACTGGTCAGCAAGGGTTAGGCTATACTGCAATAACCATCACTACCCCAAACTCTGAGGCTGAAAAGAGCAAAGACTTATTTATCTTTCACACAAAGAATACTGAGGGTCTGGATGTCTGTCTGAGTTGGCTATCTTTTACGTGATGGTTCAACATTTCTCCTCTGTGTCAGAGCTTCCATGATTGCTGGGGAAGGAGAACACTGGGTGCTTGAATCTTGCTTAGGCAATTAGTTGATTTGTCTGAAAATAACATGTAGCATTTACACTCACATTTGACTTGTCAAATCAAACCATGTAGTCCTACATCATGACTGCATCCCCATCCTCACCTCACACCACTTATCCTTCTCTCACTTCTGTCACACCAGATTCTGAAGTTCTCCAAAAACAGCTGCAGCTCCCCTTCCTCCGAGGACTTCCCAAAGTATGGTTGACTAGTGCTGAAGTTGTCTACCAGTGATTTATACCTCCCTGTCCTTAAATCCCTCAGGCCCCTGTAACATTGACTTTGAGCTTGGACATGTGATTTTCTGTGGCTACTAGACGATAAAAAGTGTGAGATAAGCAGATACTTGCTCAACAAAGCTTTCTCTGTCTTTCTGCTCTTTAGAACCCTGAATATACTGTGTGGAGAAGCCCTCACTAGCCAACTGAAAGAAGAGACAGCATTGAAGCAGAGATGAAGCATCTCATTGGAGGACTTCTAGACCAAACATTGTGCCAAGAGCTAAACATATGAATAGAGCCATTCTAGACACTCCAGCTCCAGTCAAGAAACCAGACGAGCATAGAGAGAGCCAAGCCAGCCCTGAGCAGTAAGCCATCCAGCTGACTCAAAGAACTGTGAGAAATAATACATGTTAGCTGTTTGTGACTTGTTTGTCAAGCAGCAAATGCTAACTGACACACAAGAAATATTCTGTTAAGAAGGTACACTATGGAGTATTATGTCTCCATCAAAAAGGATGAATACCCAACTTTTGTATCAACATGGACTGGACTGGAAGAGATTATGCTGAGTGAAATAAGCCAAGCAGAGAGAGTCAATTATCATATGGTTTCACTTATTTGTGGACCATAAGAAATAACATGGAGGACATAGGGAGATGGAGAGGAGAAGGGAGTTGAGGGAAATTGGAAGGGGAGATGAACCATGAGAGACTATGGACTCTGAAAAACAATCTGAGGGGTTTGAAGGGGCAGGGTGTAGGAGGTTGGGGGAGCCAGGTGGTGGGTATTAAGGAGGGCACATATTGCATAGAGCACTGGGTGTGGTGCATAAACAACGAATTCTGTTACACTGAAAAGAAATTAAATAAAAGCAAACAAACAAACAAAAAGAAGGTTCTTTCTCTTAACTTTTTACTGCACTGGTTCCCTTCTTATCTTTCAAACCTCAGGTAAAATGGCAATACTTTTAGATCATAATTATATTGACAGATTGATTTACACAAAATCATCAGCATTTATACTTGATTTATAACTTCTGATTGGCTGGGGCCAATGGTTTTTATTAAACTCTTCTATTGGTCTAGGCAACAATATCTATTATACCCACAGCACAGTTCTTATCTCCATTAACTTTATGTAGTAAAGCCATTGCCATTTCTATTTTTTTTAAGATTTTATTTATTTATTTGACAGAGAGAGATCACAAGTAGACAGAGAGGCAGGCAGAGAGAGAGAGGGAAGCAAGCTCCCTGCTGAGGAGGGAGCCCTATGTGGGACTTGATCCCAGGACCCTGAGATCATGACCTGAGCCGAAGGCAGTGGCTTAACCCACGAGCCACCCAGGCGCCCCAACCATTTCTATATTTTTAACTAAAACTGCTCATTTTGTCCCCCCATCTGCAATGTAAACAGAGCCTCCCAAGATATTCAATGTAATTTAATAAATGTTTCTGTATATCTCCTACCTGATCAGCTAGGCACTGAGCACCTATAGATGAGTAAACCACAGTCCCTGCACTTGATAGTTTTCAGTAACAGAGCAAACAATACATGAATAAAGGAAATGCAGAAAGCAGGATGCTTGTAACAACAGAAACTTGGGGAGGGGCAAAGCTAGCAAAGAGATAGGAGAAACTATCTCAGATAAAGAAAGGGGGAGGCAAAGCAGCGTCCATTGAATAATGCTTCTTGGAGGTTACTCTTGGAAGCTGCATTTTAAAAGATAAGAGGTGGACAAAGCAGGGAAAAGCATTCCAGGCTGAGAAAGAGACCATGTGTAAATTTAAAAAGCAAACACCCCAGGGTCTGGGCAACAAGGGTGGGGGTAGACAGTTGTGTGTTCCTGGAAGGCAAGGTGCAGGGGGCATCAGGGGGGGATGCTGAGGTCTGCTGAGCAGGCAGATAATTGTAGACATTGCATGCCATCCCAGGGAATCTGGATATTCTGCTGTCTTCTTCCACTTCCCTTTATCACATGGATCATTGCCCTGAAAACAAGTGAGTGAGTCATCTGTATCTCACCCATCTCCACTCAATCTGCACCACCTCTGAAATGAAGGGTTTTTGTCTATCTTTAGGACGATTTCCTGCTTTCTTAATCTGTTCTTTCTCTTCCTCTTCCATTCAGCACCTCCCCTCCCTGTCACTCCACCAGCAGATCCCCTCCCCCAACATCATACACAGTCTCTCCTGTCATTATTGGTTTCATCATTAATCCTCCCCCTTCTTCTCTCATCTTACGTCATCCTATATCACAAATGGAATGACTTGTAGAGGAGAGAACACATTCTGGGCAGAGTCCAAGGTGTGACTGAAGGTGAGAACCAGCTGGTTTTAGGGGCAGAAGGGGAAGTGGAGCAAGAATTGATCCCAACAAGGAAATATTTGTAGGGCTGATGTCAAAGGTTCATGTTGGGAGGGGAGGGCAGTGGATGTTTGGAAAGCAGTGGGTGAGAAAAGAATGCTGTGCTCTCTGGGACAGAGTTATAGCCTGAGCTATCTAGGTTTCAAACCAAAGGCAGCAAGGATCTTCTACAGACTATACTAGATGATCCTGTGTGATACTGGGTGGAAGGGAGAGGAGTCATAGCTGTCCTGTATTCTCTTGCTTACCTCATTAGTCCTCCTAATAGCCACATGAGTCAATACTGTTGCCTCCTATTTAATAGATCAGAGATTGAGAGATTTAGTGAACTGAGCAAGGTCACATAGCTGGTGAAGGATGGAACTGGAGCTCAAGCCCACAGTTGCTCTATGGCAATTGGGACACTTTCAGGAGAACCTTCCAGAGGCTCCTTAACAAGACAGCCTGACACATAGGAGCTCCACGCAGCCCTCATTTGATGGTCTCTTCCTCTTCTATGTGTTCAAATAGAAATATGTACTTGGTTAGCCTCCCATCTGTGATTTCATGTCAAAATGTATTTTATTTTCCACATCCCCTTCCTTTGAATTCCAACTTCTATCTCTGTCATTAGTTTTCAATTTTAGACCATAGAGGTCTCTTTTGCCAAGGCCCTCTTTCTCCTTCTGCACTTTGGTTATTATGATTTACATCTGGGGCCCCTCCACTGGTGGTGAAAGGACAGATGTCTGTCTTCTTGAAGGAATCCATTAAAAACCAGTTATCAACCCAAATACAGTTAATCTCTCCCATGATGCTCTTTCTCCCTCACACCTGCAACCACTTTCTCATCCTGTCCTCCAGGAATTCCCTGTCCTCCCTTCCATCCACCTTGGGCCAGTCCTGGTGTTCGTCCTCTTCCCAGACGGTTCTCTTTGCCCTGCTCCTTTGGGTCTCTCAATCACTCTCTGGCCATGAATGTTCAAGTTCTTCACTTTCTCCAAGCTCAGCTGTCTCTGCTTGTTCTCACATCTGGATCTGTACCATTTCCTCCCAATTGCCCTGACTTATTGATGCTTCATGTGTTGTTACTCAATGAGGTTGACAGAATAATGGCTCCCCAAAGATGTCCACAACCTAATCTCCAATACCCGTGAATGTGTTACCTTCCATGGCAAAAAGGACTTTACAAATGTAATTAAATTAAGGACCTTGAGATAGGAAGATTATCCAGGATTTTCTGAGCTGGCCCAATGTGATCACAGGGGACATTACAAATGGAAGAGGGAGGCAGGAAGGGAGGTAAGAGCAGTGCAGTGTGGGAAGGATTCCAAAAGCCGCTGCTGGTTCTGAAGAGGAGGAAAGCAGGCCATAAGCCAAGAAAGGTGAAAACTCTAGGAGATGGATTCTCCTCTAGAGGCTCCAGAACAGAATGCAGACCTGCTGTCACCTTGACTTTAGTCCAGTGAGATCTGTGTTGAACTGCTACACTATGGAACTATAGAATAACAAATTTGTGTTTAAGCCATGAAATTTGTAGTAATGTCTAACAGCCACTATAGAAAACCAACATACTCCCTCACTGAGTCTTTTTTTTTTTTTTTTTCACTGAGTCTTTTTAGAGACTAAAAAATGGTGCCTGGATCAACTGAAATCACTCCAGAAATGAGAATTCGGGATCTTCTTTGGTTAACTGAAGGTCGACCTGAAAACTCTTTTTGCCAGAAAAGTTTAGAGAAGTATTCCTGAAATACTGTTTCTCCAGCTCAGTGAGCCGTGTGTACTCTACACACTCTCGCACTACCGAGTGAACGCTACACAGTATAGTTCATGGGCCAGCAGCCTTAGCAGCACCCAGAAGCAGACTAGGAAATAAAAATGACAACGGGCCAACTGGCTCAGAATCTGTATTTTAATAAGATGTGCAGATGATTCAGATGCACTTAAGTTTGAAATGCACTGCTCTCCACGATTACAAATTATACTAACATATTTGCGTCGACTGCATTCTTGCAGCCAGTCACCATCTGTTGATTCAGACTTTCTCAAATCAAGAGCTGGACAGCAACTTGAAGATCGCTTCATCTTGTGGTTTTCAAACATAGTCACCAGAAGAACTTAATTTTATTTTCATCTTTTATTTATTTATTTATTTATTTATTTGAGAGAAAGCAAGAACATGCATACAGCAGGGGAAGCTGTAGGCAGAGGGGGAAGCAGGCTCCCCACTGAGCAAGGAACCCGATGTAGGACTGGATCCCAGGACCCAGGGTTCATGACCTAAGCTGAAGGCAGCTGCTCAGATGACCAAGCCACCCAGTCATCCCCAGAAAAACAATTTTTAAAAGAAATCTTTTCAAACAGGGAAAGGATACGTGTCCACGCAACCTTACCTGCCTCCATCTCTCTACAACCAGCTCGACAGTTACTTGTGTGGATCTTTTTGGAACCTGAAAGGTTCGCCTCACACAGTCTGAAAAACACAGATTTTAAGCTAATTCCCTCTTAATATGTGTGGGAAAATGAAGACTTGAAGAGAAAATACTTACCCAGAGTCATATGTACAATTATGAAGCAGTAAATGTGGGCTTGGAAGGGCTAGAAACTTCTCAACACGATGGACTTGTTAACAAACTTGACTGCACTCAATGAGGGAGGCTCTATTTCTATCACTGTTGTAATTATGGTCTCCAAGTCAGAGATGAGGAACCTGAGGCTAAAGGTGTGGTGATGGATTATAAAGGATGGGGGCAGATCTTCCTGACTCCAAAGCCCCAGTTCTTTCTTATAAGCCTCCCTTCTCTGGTAGGCTTGCTGGAAAACAAGTCAAGTGTCTCAGAGAAGTTAAAGTCCTTAGATCTTCTGAAGACCCTTTATTAAGTGCAAATGCTTCTCTTTATTGTATTTATTTTACTATCTGTAAGTTTTTTAATATGTGCCACCCAGCTCCGGGTGAATTTCTGCATCCTCAGGGCTTAGCACAACAATCAGCAGTACACAGTAAAGGCTGAGTGAGTAAATTAATACTAATGATAACCATGGTTATTGCAAGTTCACTGTACACCAAGTACTATTCACTTCATCATTTCTAGCCTCATTTTCCTGTTTTATAAAGTAATGATCAATGGACATATAGATGGTTGGGTTGGATGAGATGGATGGATGGATGAATGGAAGAATGGTTGGGTGGATGGATAAATGAATGGACAAACAGTTTGACTGTTTAGATAGGGAAAAATATACCTAAATGTCTAGAATATTTTTACCAAAATATTGAGTCTGGTTGCCATTCCCTTCCTTTGTGTATTTCCAAACAAAATCAGCAGAGTACAAAACCTGGAAATGATCTTGGATGGTGTTGATTCGACCATTATGAGTATCAAGGGATTCTTGCCCAGAAAGTGCTTCAAAAATACAGTTAGATGAGAGACTGTGGACTCTGAGAAACAAACTGAGGGTTTTGGAGGGGAGGGGGGAGGGGGTTGGGTAAGCCTGGTGATGGGTATTAAGGAGGGCATGTATTGCATGGAGCACTGGGTGAGGTGCATTAACAATGAACTTTGGAATGCAAAGATGAAAGAAAGAAAGAAAGGGAGAGAGAGAGAGAGAGAAAGAAAGAAAGAAAAAAATAGTGTCTTCTGACTCATTAAAAAAATACAGTTAGGAGGAAGTTTCATGAAAAAATAATGGAATTTCTGGACTCTTTCACAATATATGCATGCTTCTCTTTCAAGGCTTTTAAAAGATTTTTTTTAAGTTCAATTTTGCAGGTTTTAAAAAAAATATATTATTTAAATAACACTTCCTCACAATAGCACTAAATAAGTAGATGACAAGGATAATATTTTATTCATCCCTTTATTTCTATCACGAAGCATAGAATTTGGAATACATTGTTTCAATAAATATCAAATAAATGAATGAATGAATAAACTTGATTGCTATCAGAAGATATTTGAACACTGAGAGTTTATAAATTTTTCATTCTTTTAACAAATGCTAATAAAATCCTTCTATTCCCAAGGCCCCGTCCTGGTCACCTTGAGGGATTCAGAGTGAATGCAGCACTTTTGAAGCAGACATAACTTCACTGTGGTTGCATACGGGGAAGCCATGAGAAATCAGGTCACTGCATGAATGTGTCCACTCATGCAACAACTATCTATTCACCACCGATAACATTCCAGTAAGCTGTACTTTGTGAAGAGGGATTTTAGATGTTATGCCAGGGACCATGTGCTGTCATTGAAGGGCTTTGTACAGGGGGCTGAAACCAGAGCAGAGCTGCAAAAAGAAATGGAAGGACAATATGTTGCTATAAAATCAGGGAAAAAAGGTAAATACTCTTTCCCATAAATGCTTAGCTGTACTTGTCTTTGTCACGTTCTGGTTTCTTTTTTAAATCTCAAAGATAAGAACTTTCTGTGGAATTCCCACATGGTGGTGGAAGACATGAACTCTGGAGCCAGACCTGATTTTACATTCTGGCTGTGCTTATCATCAAGAACATGATCTTGGGTGAGTATGAATATCTCTGGGCTTCAGTGCATACAAAAAATGAGAGAAACAATAGTACCACTGGTACAGAATTAAAGTGACAGCTAAATGAAGTAATAAACACAAAACACTTAGCTGTATGCATGGCATACAGTAACCACTCACTAAATACCTGATGACCAGAGCATAGCAGACAAGGGGGTGGGTGGGGCTAGCCAATGATTGAGCGCCCAGCGTCAGACAAGTTCTCCACTCGATGTTTAAGCGAACATTTATTCAACAAGCTTCATGAAGCTCTACTGGGTGCTAGTCTAAGGATTCTGGCCACAGCAGTGAAGAGAACAGAACAGGAACTATTCTAGCGGCATGCTTGTCCCCATAGTGTGCCTATTTCCTTATCTGCGAGACCATAGTTAAGAGGCGAACTGTCGTCACAAGGTTTTGAGGAAAATTCAGTTATTAAATGTGAAGTGCTCAAAACAACACCTGACACAGAACATAGGAGTGTGGAAGGCCCTGCTATTATAAATAATAGTTTTTGTTCTTCTTAACATCTTTATTCTTTTTGTAGGGAATCATGACCTACTTCTTGCACCTCGGGCACCAGCTGCAGAACAAACTTGTAGGGACCATACTCATGTTTTACAAAGAAGTCAAGTAGTCTTATTAAAATCACACAGTTATTAAAGGCAGAGCCAGAACTTAAGCAAAATTCGTCTCCAAAATTGACGCTCTTAACCCGATACAAACATTCTCCAGCTTCCTCTCCACCCACCCTTGAGAAAAATTTATTTTATATACACTGACTAGTATAAACAATTATATCATATGCTTCTTTTCCCAGAGTCGTTTAAGCTCTTAATAAATGGGTTTTCCTGATTTTGCAGTGATGGATGAGAGAATTAGCAGCCCTTTCGGAATTTCTACTCCCAGGCTGACCTCATTAGCCTTGTTTATAGACCAGGCAGGGCAGACGACGTTACATCCTGTAAACCAGAGAAGGACGCCCTTATAGGTTGGGGCAGCTTGCTTTGATTATCCACTTTGGGCCATGGAAACCCATACAGTAGTGATTTTTATTAAGTGTTTTAATACAAACCAGTGAGACAACTTTGGAGTTCTAAAATGCAGACAGCCATGGGTTTTTTTTGAAAAGTGACTTATGAAGTCTGCAAATTTGTTATTCTTTCTTTCCTCCAGTAATGAATATTCTAGAGCTTTTCTCTAAAGAGAACTTGAAATCCTCTTTAATCTACAGATTAACACCTAGTTGGAAATTACATTCTTTCTTCGATAAAAGGGACAAATAAGACAAAGATCGATATTGTGTGTGGCAGTGTTTCTCAAAGAGCTAAGTTCAAAGTTACAGCTGAAGACTTCAGGGGGAAATATGCAAAGTATATGAAAGGGAAGTTGAAAGATAAAGAAGAAAAAAAATAGATTAAAAAGAATCTTTGCCAGGGCAGGAAATCAACCTAGACATATTTTATTTAAGCCTTTTGACTTTCTGTTTGGGTTGAATTCCAATGGCTTGGACCTTTTTTCAAAAACATTGAAAAATATTTCTTCCAAAGGAAGAAACTCGGTGTGAATACAGGAATTCAGTGAGATCCATTAATTATTTCAGCTCCTGAAGTCCCTGGTAAAATGTCTAGATTCTTCTGGTGAACGAGACTCTCTGTTGCTTAGACTGCACCTGAGATGCTCATAAAATAACAGGTTCCCTGATCATATCAGAATCCTACAATATTAGAAGCTCATGTGCAAGAGTGGACTGAGGAAGGAGTTCCTAGTTTCAACAAGGCCATGGGTGACTCTGAAAAAGGTCAGGACACTCCATTCCAACCTTTCCTCACTGGTCTAGTGCCCCATTTTGTGGATGAGAAAACCGAGAACCAGAGAAGGGAAGTAACTCACCTCTGAACTTGCAGTCCAGTGACATTAAGTACATTTACCTTATTGCTGCCATCCATCTCCAGGACTCCTATCATCCCAGAATGAAACTGCATACCCATTCAACACCACTTCTCCATCTCCCTCCCACTCCCCATCTCCTCACAACCATTACTCTGCTTTCAGTCTCCATGAAACTGACTATTCCAAGCACCATGCATAAGTGGAATCATACCATATTTACCTTTTTGTGTCTGACTTCTTTCACTTAACATGGTATCTTCACGTTACATGTAGCATGTTTCCAAATCATTCCTTTTTAAAGTTGAATAATATTCCATTGCATATATATATATATATCACATTTTGTTTATCTAATCAACTGCCAATGGACATTGGATTTTTATTTTTTGCCATCTTGGACCAAAGATACGATATTTTCTTTAAATTCTTCCTTCTTTCTCCTGTCCCCATATCTAGGGTCACTGGATTTAACAAATGAAAATACAGAATGCCCAGTAGAATATCAGGCTAAAAAAAAAAAAAAAAGGTATAGATTTTTAGTGTAAGTATGCTCTATGCAATATTTGAGGCACACATATGCTAAAAAATTATCCATTGTTTATTGAAATTCAAATTTAACTGTGTCTTAGATTTTATCTGGCAGCTCTACAGTCTACATTCAGTAAAACCACAAGGAAATTTCTGTCTACTTGGAATCTTGAGTTGCCAGAATTCTTGTTTTTGAAATTTATCTTAATCAAGATTACTGCAAAGCAAATTAAAGCACAGTATAAGCAAGCAATGTTTGTCCACTTCTCAGGATTGAAAGATTTGCACCCTTGCCTCAGTCATGCAAACACCATCTCGACTTCTTAGATAAAGAAACTGAGGCTTGCATATGAAGATTTCGGAAACTCATACAGGTGATAAAAATCAAGGGTTTGGCTCAAATCCAACACTCCAGATTTCAAATCCAGTCTTTTTTTTTTTTTTTTTAATATTTCACTTTAAGAATAGAAACAGGATAGATGATGGGGGGAACAGATTACCCCATTCAATGCTGGAGGAGCTGCAAAATGATACAGTTCCAAAAGGGGATTTGGCAATGCCTAACAAGCAACCCAAGCAGAGATCCATCAACTCAGCAACACCACACCTGGAAATTCACCCCAAACATACACTTCCAACAGCATGAAAATACATATGCATATGGCCTTATTGTTTTATTTGTGATTAAAAATATTGGAAACTACTTAAGTGCCCAAATACAGATGTGAGATAAATAAACTACAACATATACACACAATGGAGTCATATGAACCTGAAATAAAGATGGAAAGCTCTAGGAATGGATGTGAAGTGATCTCCAGGAAATAATGTCAAATGATGAAGCAATGTCACAAAGTCTCTTTTGTGTAAAATAGAAGATGAAGTAAGAAACAAATGTGTATCTGCCTATCTTTGCAGAAAGAGCCACAGGTAGGATTGAGAAGAGAAAGCTGAAGTTGAGGAAGGGAGAACAAGGTGGAGGGAGCCCAGGAATGAACAGCACTTCTCCAAGAATAGCTCTGACATATATTTGATCTTCAGAAGCAAGTTTATTTCTATGTCTTTAAGAAAATAATTCTAAATCAGCAAAGATGGGATGGAGGAAAGAAAACATAGAACACAATACACACTAAGTAAATAAACCCCAAAATATTTAAAACAAATGCAAAAGATATACCAACAGAGGGTGGATAACTAATCTGAGTAAGGACAACCCAGTATGTCACTGTGTACCCTTAGTCTTGGGTGGGCCTGGAGACTGGGGGACACCTGAATTCTCTTAGTGGGTGTGTTTTCCCCAATGGTGTGGGTGAAGCAATTTTAAAACTATTTTAAGAGGGGTTCGTGAGTGGCTCAGTGAGTTAAGCATCCAACTCCTAATTTCTAGGCTCGGGTCATAATCTCAGGGTTGTGAGACTGAGCCCTGCGTCAGGCTTGCCTCTTTAAGTGTGCAATCTGCTTAACATTCTCTCTGTCCTTCCCTGTGTGCCCCCACCTCATTCATGTGCTCTCTCTTTCTCTCTAAAAATAAAAATAAAACTACATTAAGATGATTGTAATAGAACTGAGCAAAGAAGTAATGTGCCATTGATGTTGTTGGGACCCAGGGTTCTTACTAAGGAAGAAGGGAAATTTAAATATGGAATGGGGGATGGCAAGAACAACCACCAGATTGGCATTAGACGTTCCAGCCAGTGCACGCTCATGATTCCCAAAGCATGTATGAATGTGCACACACATGTGCTATGTGTGTGTATACATGTGTATGTGTCCATGGCATGCTAGAGATAGAGATCTGATTTTTCAATTTATAGGCTCGCTGTGAGCCCATTGTTAATACAACTGTTATTAAAATTAAATTATAGGGGCACTTGAGGGGCTCAGTTAGTTAAGCAACTGCCTTCAGCTCAGGTCATGATCCTGGGATCCTGGGATCAAGTCCTACATCAGGCTCCCAGAACAGGGAGTCTGCTTCTCCCTCTGACCCTCGCCCCTCTCATGATCTCTCTCACTCTCTCTCTCAAATAAAAAAATAAAATCTAAAAAAAATTAAATTAAATTAAATTATATAAGCTTAAAATTAATTACATTAAAAATAAATGTAATAAATACTTAAACTCATAACATCCTCATTATTTTACTACATTTTACTATTGACTGTGTGCCTGATAGTTGTGTTATTTTACCTGTTATCAATGCCCTATTCAGTAACACCATACTGGTAATTTAAAACTGGCTGCAGTCGGAGTATTGACACCATGGAAATCCATAAATACTGTAAAGCAGGGTATTGTTTGCCTATGGATCAGATTGTTAAATGCATACAAGCCTATGATGTTGGTATGCACATATATAAGTATGCATACATTCTCTAGTTCTGTTCTTACTATTGCAATATTAAGAATGTACATCTAATTGCATGGAGCACTGGGTGTGGTGAAAAAATAATGAATACTTGTGATCTCTGTCAAATAAATAAATAAAAATCTAAAAAAAAAAAGAATGTACATCTAAGAATTGGTAGAATATGGTGTTTGTTCATTTCTCCTTTACAGTCTGCATCTGTCCTTTGCAATATCCATTCTGAGAGAGCAGAACCTTGTGTATTTTATGCATCACTGTGTGTGGTGTCTAGGACACAGCCTGACACAAGGTGAGTGGTTGATAACTTTTTGCCAAATGAGTGAAAAGAGAAAGAAATGACTAATCATTCTCATTTAAAAATTCTAAGTGGCCCCTGATTTGTCGTAGCTATATCACAATGAGCCTACCGAAGAATCCCAAGATTCCATTTAAGTTTGAGATTAAGAGACAGTCTCTCCAGCCGTGTAAATAGAATGGCACACAAATTCACTGACGTCCACATACAGGCTGGTGTCTCCCAAGCTTCCTTTCCACCACTATCCAGAAGACTAAAACCTGAGGGGCTATTGTGATTGCTGCCAAATCCCGAGCTCCTAAAACAGTACCTGCCATATAGTAGTCCCTTGATTAATGAAAAGAATCTCTTCTGGCAGTTTGAAGGGTGCCTGGGTGACTCAGTTGATTTAATGTCCACTTTTGGCTCCTGGTCATGATCTTGGCATCTTGGGATCAAGCCCTGTGTCAGGCTCCCTGCTCAGGGGGCTCTGCTTCTACCTCTCCCTCTGCCCCATTCCCTGCCCGCTCGTGTTTTGTTTCTCTCTCTCTTTCTCTCAAATGAATAAATACAACTTTTTTTTTTTTTAATGAACTTGAGGCCTCTCCCTTTGAATCAGCACTTAAACACACAACCATCACTCCTTAACATGCATGTGACTTCAGATAAATCAAGAGAAGTTATTCTTAGAGGGGAAAAAGTTGGGAACTCAAGTATTCAAATCAAGTGAACAATACAATTGAAACCAAAGAGGTTAGTCAGTGAAAACAAAAAAATGTTCAAAGGGTAAGTTACCTTGGAGAGCCAGCCAGGTCTGGTAACACAGGAGGCCCACCCTATGATGTCATGGTCCACAGTCTGCTTAGGAATTTGGGATTCAGCTTTTTCTGTATGTGCACTTCCCTACAAACCTTGAAAATGTGAATAGCTAGCCATTCAAATAAGCCCCTACCCGTTTGAAGATAGCTCTGGCCTGATTTTTTTTTTTCTATTCCTTCCTTTGCAAATCCTTCAAAATCCAAACTCCTCTCCCAGAAACCTAAGGACCTTATCCACTACATGGACCCTGAACTACTTCTCATTTGAGAAGCCCAAGACACCATGCTTCCTAACTCTCTCATTACACTGGGAGAGGACTTTAGGGCTAGAAAAAAAAAAGAACGTGGCAAACATCCCATGATATTTAGCCTCACAGCCCCAAATCAGAATCACAGGCACAGAAACAATGCTGGAATGGACTCTTCTGCTGTTTCTTAACACAATCAGCCCAACTTCTGTCTTTTCTGTTCCATGGGAGTATCCTCTGGGAAGGAGAGACCTAATAGAATAAATATCATTGAACACTTACTCTGTGTGAGGCACAGCTCTAAGGGGGTTACAAGTATTAACCCATTTTATCCTCACAAGAGCCCCATAGATTGGCCACTAATTATGCTCACCAAATACTTCTGGCTCTCCTCTCTCCCAGCATCTGCTGAACTTCTATGGTTGGGCAAGGTCATGTGACTGGTTCTGACCAATAAGTTGGAAGCAAAAGTGATGTGTGTGTCTGCTGGGCTGAACTAGATTGCCAGACGCTCCAGGGATCTCTTTTCCATCTGCCATGGTTACCTACAACATTCAGATGCCAAATGTGTCATTAAGAAACTGTTTCTCATACATTTTATCCTTGCCTCAATCCAAAAACACAATCTCAATTTTTATGATGAAAGAATTGAGGCTCAGAGAGATCAACTGTTTCTCCAGGTCACATGGATGATAATAGTTAGAGGTTGGGCCCAAAACATTTTTTTGTTGTTTTTTTTTTTCCAACTTCATAGAAAAAAAAAAAAAGTAGGTACTTGTAATAATGAGCTACTGACAAAACAGCAAAGCCCCAACCAACCCACCATAAAGGGGGAGTCAGGGGCGCCTGGGTGGCTCAGTGGGTTAAAGCCTCTGCCTTCAGCTCAGGTTATGATCCCAGGGTCCTGGGATCGTGCCCCACATTGGGCTCTCTTCTCAGCAGGAAACCTGCTTCCTCCTCTCTCTCTGCCTGTCCCTCTGCCTACTTGTGATCTCTCCCTGTCAAATAAATAAATAAAATCTTAAAAAAAAAAAAAAGGAGGGAGAATCAGAGAAATAAAAATCTCTGATATTATAAACCACTGAAAAATGGGGGTCATTGGTTATAACAGCATGCTCTGGTCTCTCCTGACCAATTCTGTGATGTGAAGCCTACCAGTGTCCTCTTTTTGAGGATATGGAAGCTGAAGAACAGTGGTATTAAGTAACTTGCCAAGGAAGGTCACACAGCTAGAGAGCAGTGGGTTTCTTATTTGAACCCAGATTGTTTGGAAGGGGATTTGTCTCACTGTTCTTCCAGCTGGTTTGTCTCCCAGCAGCTGATGTTTCCCACTACCCAGGCATCCACAGAGAGACTGGGGTTCCTGCCTATCATGACCATGGCAGAAATGTGCTTTTTTTAGGACTGCCATTAAAAAGTTGCTATAGACTGGATGGCTTAAAACAGTAGACATTTATTCTCTCATAGTTCTGGAGGTGAGAAATCTGAGATCAATTTGTCCCCAGGGCCATGTACCCTCTAAGAGTTCTAGGGGAAAATCCTTTCCTTGCCTCTTCCAGCTTCTGGTGGCTCCATGTGTTCCCTGGCCCATGGCACCATCACTCCAATCTCTGCTTCCTTCATCACTGGCATCCTCTACTCCTGTATGTCTCTTCTCTGTGTGCCTTATATAAGGACATTTGTCTTTGAAAATTAGGGTCTACCTGGATCCAGTATGATCTCATCTAAAGATCCTTAACTTAAGTACATTTGCAAAGACCCTATGGGGGGGGTGCGGAAAGGTCACATTTTGAGGTTCTGGGTAGACATGAATTTTGGGGAACACTAGCCAAGCAAGTAGAAAAGGAGAATGTTAGACATCTACTCAGAACACTGCCTCTACCACCTTTCCCAGATGCAAGTGGACACTGACACCAGTAAAGGTTTAAACTTCAAAAACTTTACAAAATTGTATTAAAGATGTACAGAGTTGGAGATCAGGATTGGGGGCACTGAATGGGGTTGCAGGGGAGGGGAATGTGGAGAGAGCAATAAAACAAGAGTTGAGCCATTGGGCTGATTAAGTCACTTCATTCTTTGACGAGCTCTCACTACTCAGGCCTCAGTCCTTTTAGATTCCTTCTTGTGTTGGGCAAAATTCTGAAGCAATGGGTATCCACTCAATGACATAGGCATGTCTACCTTTCCTATTTAGAGGGAAAAGCTCCGGTCCAGCTGGCGGTCTTCCAGCCCTCCGGAAAAGCCAACATGATCTCTTGCTTTATGATGGGGGAGGATGTGACTATTTGGCCCTAGAAATAGAAATAGGAAACTAGTGTCCTCAAGAACTCAACTACACGGGGCACCTGGGTGGCTCAGTGGGTTAAAGCCTCTGCCTTCAGCTCAGGTCATGATCCCAGGGTCCTGGGATCGAGGCCTACATCAGGCTCTCTGCTCAGCAGGGAGCCTGCTTCCTCCTCTCTCTCTCTGCCTGCCTCTCTGCCTA
The DNA here is from genome assembly GCF_011764305.1 of Mustela putorius furo. Taxonomy (NCBI): domain Eukaryota; kingdom Metazoa; phylum Chordata; class Mammalia; order Carnivora; family Mustelidae; genus Mustela; species Mustela putorius. The sequence goes on from NW_025421273.1 coordinate 21,691,961, forward strand.
CTTGTGATCTCTGTCAAATAAATAATAAAATCTTTAAAAAAAAAAAAAAAAAGAAAGAAAGAAAAGAATAAAAGAACTCAGCTACAGATGTCTTGTTTGACCAGACTCCCTAGTTCACCAAAGAAGCTTGGGCTCTCCACTATCCTGTACACAGCCTGCTAACTCACTTGTCCTACTTCCTTGGCCCCCTGAAAGTATTTGAGTTTGAGCCTCTCTGGGATATATAAAATTAAAAGTACCTCACCACCAAGAGAATCAATTTCATTCTGAAAATTCTTGTCTGGTCTACATTAAAAATTCATAATCTCGCTCCTAACATAACTGACCTCATTTCTTGAGCACTAATAACCTCAGCCTTATTGGTCCCATCCTTCCTGCCAACTCCACCCCCTCCTTCCTGCCCTGAGTCACGTTACAAGGTTCCGATATTGAAAGGTCCCATGCCCCAAGAGTTTCTCTCTAATCATTACGTTTCTCCACTCACCACAGGAGGGACGATCAAAGAAGAGTTTCTATTATCGCTGGATGCCAGTGATTTTTGCAACCTGCTGGAATGTACTGATAGCATAGCAAGATGGATATTGCAGAGGAAGAGGAATAGTTCTCAAAACCAGACAGACCCAGGCTCTGCATTTGGCTTGCTGAGAAAGCTTACACAGAGATACCTCGAGTCTTAGCCTCTCCCTGCCTTCATATCTAAACAGGAGTAGCAGTACTCTACTTGGAGAAGTTAGATGAGGTGATAGAAGCAAAATCTCTTCTCGTGCTGCAAAATGTATACAAACACACAAGATTGCTCTTTTTCAATCCATGCGCTTCCAGTTTCCTCCTACATGAGTCGACTCTTCCATGCATATCCAGAACTGCCAACCAACTCTTGGTTTCTTCAGCTTGCAAAAGCTGTAGACAAGCCCATTGGAAGACAGATGTGGGTAATCAGAGACATGACTTCAAAATGGAAATACTAACACCATCATCATTACGGTCCTGGTATGATTTCAGGAGAAGTACTTCCTTCCTGCCCATCCACTCCCAGCAATTGCTTTCAGATTCCCTTCACAGAATGATTATAACTGGATCTCCAGTTTGGCTGCTTATGTCAATGATAATCATCTCCATAGTCTGTAATTATTGAAACCTGCTAAGTCTCTACCAGCACCCGCCCTTGGAATAGGAAAAAGAATTAAGCACATCCTCAACACATGTGACCAAATAAAGGAGATGAAATATAGGAATCCTCAGTGAAACCTTCCTGCCACACATTATTCTATCGATTTTACTGCAATGTAGGGAGACACAAATTAGAAATAATAACAAACATTTATTAACATCTCCAAAGTGCCATTATTTTTCTTAACCCCTGTGTACCTGCCATGGTACTCAAAAAAAACAGAACCAAAGAATATACACACATATGCAAACACACACACGCATGCATGTTATTAGTGACTGAAAACAACACCCATTTAATAGCTCACAGTTTTGTAGGTCAGAAGTTGGGGTTGGGTGGGGTGGGGTAGGGGGTCAGCTGGATTTTATATTCAGAGTCTAATAAGACCCAAATCAATGTATTGGCCATGCCACACTAACCTGAGGGTCCCAAGGAAGAACCTGCTTCAAGCTCATTCAGACTGTTGGCAGAAGCCATTTTCTTGCAGCACTAGTAGGACTGATTCCTCACTTTCCTGCTGGCTATGACCCAGGGCCCACTCTTCTTCTAGAAGCCACCTGCATTCTCATTACTTCTCATGTGGCCTCCACAAAATTCAAAGCAGTGACAGCATATTGAATCCTCCTCACCCTTGGAATCTCTCTAACATCCTGTATTGCGGCCAGTAAACCAGAGGAAATGCTCTGCTTTTAAGGGCTCACCTAGATAATATCTCTATTATCTATATAATAGAGATAATACCTAGATAATCTAGATATTCACCCAGATAATCTCCTAGAGATAATCTCCTAGGAGACACACCTAGATAATCTCCCTCTCTTAAGGTCAACTGTGCTGTCGTATCATAAAACACAATCACTAGAGTAGTATCTCATCACCTGCATAGTTTCCAGGGATTAAGGTGTATGATTCCTGTGTTTTCTAACACCACGAAGCAATTCTCCAAATCTCAGTGAACACTGACCCGCTGTCCCACAAATTCAACTGAGTTCTTATACACTTACCTACAGATAGTGTCAAATCCCACTGGTTAAGGGCTCAGCCTCACAGGACTGCCCCACCCCCCAGACACCAATCACAAGCCCAGGTTTTCTGACTGACAAGCTGTAGATCAGAGGCTCCCATGACTTCCTGCCCCTTGGGTTCCATTAATTTACTATAGCAGCTCACAGAACTCAGAGAAATATTTTACTAAGCTATCAGTTTATTACAGAAGGATGTAATTCAGAAAGAGCCAGATGGAAGAGATGCACAGGCAAATTATGTGAGAAGTGGCACAGAGGTTCTATGTCTTCTCCAAGTGAGCAGACTTACGTTCAAGTAGGAAGCCCTGCAAACTCCATGCTTTTGAGTTTTATGGAGGCTTCATTATATTGGCATAATTAATCAAATCATTGGCCATTGGATATTGATTCAACCTCCAGCCCCTTCCTCCCACAACCCCACCCATGACCTGGAACCTGAACTCATGCTTAAAAAGTCAAGCACGTTTCCTCCCTCTCTCCTCATCCAAATAATACCCCCACACACTTAGAAAGATGAATTTTCATAGATTATTAGAAAAGTAACTGGTGTTAAGCTCATTTTTGCTGAAGCACAAGCAACTGAAAGAACAATGAATTACTTCAGTATTTTGTGAGTGACTTGGTACAATGTGATAGACTTGTCCATTTGTGAACAGGACTGACTATGATCACCTTCTTCACTGGAGTGGGATGTCAACAGTTTAGCAGACAGGGTACTCTGGCAGCTAATGGCTCAAAGTGATAGAGATTATGTCTAACCTGGTGTAGGAGACTCTGGAAATCCTTCCAGAGGGACTTGCAATTTACGGGAGTCAATTCAAAGAGAAAAAATCCAAACAGAATTTTTGAGGAGATATTTTTGGATCAGGGCCCTTTCCTTTGAAACCCTTCAAACCACAGTCCTGGGGTGATATAAGAGATACTTCTGAATCTCTCTGCAAGGTAGAGAACATTTGCCTTGGGTGGAAGTTTGAGATCCAAAGCATGGGTTCTCAACCTGACATCAGCAGCAATCATTGGGAATACACACACTAGCTCTGAGCCTCAGTTCTTGAAAAACCTTGGATAGTTCTTTGTTTTTTGTTTTTTTAATCTCAATAGTAAAATAATTCTATGATCCTCCTTTTCAAGGATGCAGTCCTGGAGACAGCAGTGAGGTGTAAAGGGAGCTCATGAAAGGAAAAGCCAAATACCTGAGAAACCATCCCAGCCTTGGTGGCCCTAGGGCAGGATGGAGAGCTGGATCCAAGTCATTGACCAAAGCCAGAAAAGCTGGTGGCAATGGTGTGGGCCAAGAAAAGGTGGCCTGGAGGAACTCTGTTGTTGACAACTTTCTATACAGTCCCACCTCGGGCCTGGCAGCCAGCTGGGTTCAGTAAGGATATAGATCTCTTCCAACAATGTGACTCAAGTCCTGCTAAAAACACTGAACCAGATCCTTCAGTGCCCATCAGCCACTTTCCCCTTTGACATTTTAACAACTCAAATGGAAAACTCTTGGGGACCCAGTTTTGAAGCATGATAAGTCGTGTCATCAAGTTAAATGATGCCACCTGCATACCTTGTTTCATCTGGAAGGCTTTTAAGGTCTTTTTTTTTTTTTTAAGAGTATGAACAGCTGGCCACCAGATGCCAGTCTCTATCCCTTGAGTTGTGTTGGCTGCTTATAGTTGGGATAATTTAATGACCGATCTTCACTTAAGTTGGTGCCCAGTTACTGCCAAGCTGGACTTCTATTATTATGTGGCATTTATATCCATGGACTATTGAAGGCTTAACGAAAAGAGTGTAGAGATGGGTCTGGAAAATAGCCCGAAGGATAGAGTGGCTGGAGGTGACAGAAGATTTAGAATTTTTAATTTAGAACATTATGCCTAGATTTTTTTTTAATTTTTATTTTCAGCATAACAGTATTCGTTGTTTTTGCACCACACCCAGTGTTCCATGCAATCCGTGCCCTCTCTAATACACACCACCTGGTTCCCTCAACCTCCCACCTCCCCACCCCCCCACCCCCCGCTTCAAACCCTTCAGATTGTTTTTCAGAGTCCACAGTCTCTCATGGTTCACCTCCCCTTCCAATTTCCCCCAACTCCCTAGATTTAAAAAAGAATGATAATACGTATATAAAAATAAGGCTAACTAATAGGTAATAATTCAAAATAATTATCAAATCATAGTGCTTTTCAAGATTTTCTAATGTTTATCAGAAATATATCTCTGGTACTATGAACTGAAGATAACACAAGGAGTATTTGAACATCAATAGTCATAATGTTTGCCTTACTACTGCAGCATTTGCATTTCTGAATAGGATATGCAAACTAAAAGGAAGAGTCAGAATACTCAAGATAATTGCAAGAAATATTTTCAATGTTTTTTTTCTTTTTATCAACTTTATTTAGGTATAATTCACATATAAAATATATATAATGCAACCATTTTAGGAGAAAGGTTCAAGGACTTGTGACAACTGTGTACCATTGTAACCACAGCCACAGCTAAGATCTAGAATGTTCTCAGCACTCCCCCAGTTTTTTCTGGAGTCCTTCCCTGAAGCCCCTTTGCTTTCAGTCCCCACTCTCACCCCAGATCTAGGCAACCACTGATCTGCTTTGTCCCTATAGATTGGCTTGCCTGCTCTAGAATTTCTTATAAATGGATTCATACCTCCCAAGACAGTGTCCCACCTCCCAGGACAGTGTTCTATGAGACTTCATAGCTCTCCATCTCCATATCATCCACATCAAGATCCAGGCTAATGATGTATTCTCTTTTCCATCTGGTTTCTTTGATTCAGCAATGTTTTTGAGGCTCATCTGTGTTGCAGCTCTTCATTCTTTTTTCCTGAGTAGTATTCCACTGTATGAATTTATCACAATTTGGTTTATTTGTTCCTCAACTGATAACATTGGGTTGCTTCTAAGTTGTACTGCTGAGTAGTGTTCTATCACATGGATATACTTTGAATTGTTCTTCCAATCACAGATGGATATTTTGTTTCCAGCTTGGGACTATTATGAACTATGCTGCTAAGAATATTTTTGTATTCACTTCTTGCAGATATTCTTTTATTTCTCTTGGGTAAATTTCCTACAATGAAATTGCTGAATTTCATGATAAGGGCAGTTAACTCTAAATAAATATGTCAACCAGTTCTCAAGAGTGTCTGTAGTGTTCTACTTGCCACCAGCATCATACAAGAGTTCCAGTTGTTCCACATATTTTTCCACTCTTGGCATTGTTGGTCTTCTATTTACTTATTTATTTTTATTTTTTTAGAGAGTGAGAGAAAGAGAGCAGGCAAGCAGGGGGCAAGGAGGGGCAGAGAGAGAGGGAGAGAGAGAAGCTTAAGCAGGTTCTATGCGGGGTTCAGTCCCACAACCCTAAGATCATGACCTGAACATAAATCAAGATTTAAACACTCAACCGACTGAACCACCCAAGTGCCCCTTGGTCTTTTACATTTTAGCCACAGTAGGGGGTATGTAGCATTACCTCATTATGTTCTTACTTCCCACTTCCCTGGTGACACTTTTCTTAAGACGCTTTTTCAGATAGGAAGAGAGAAGACTTGGATGCAGGTATAAGAGAAAAGGCTAATGAGTAGAGTTACCATATATTCTAGCGTGTATAGGACAGCCCTGGATTATACCCAGTGTCCTAGTATAACTAACAATAGTACCCTTGTATTAATTTGTTCAGGCTGCCATAACAAAATACCACAGATTGGATGGCTTTATTTATAGGAATTTATTTTTCACAGTTCTGGAGACTAAGAAGTCCAAGACAGGTGTCGGTCAACTTGGTTCCCCAATGAAGCTTCCCTTCCCAGCTTGCAGGTAACCACCTTCTCTCTGGGTCCTCACATAGTGGAAAGAGAGAGAGAAGAAGCAAGCTTCCTGGTACCTCTTCTTATGAGGGTACTAAACCCATCATGTGGGTCCTACCTTCCTGACATCTAAACCTGACTACTTCCTAAAAGCCCCATCTCCAAATATCATCATACTGGGATTAGAATTTCAACATATGAATTTGGGAGAAGGGGACACTGCATAGCAGCCCTGTAATTTGGATTCAGCTTTGCTGTTCGGTGTGTGATGTAGTCTTCTCTAACTACTCACAAAACCTCCTGTACATCTGTATTTCTCACCAATATATTTGAGGTTATAGTTGTGTTTGCGAGTCAGGTACCAAGAGCAGAAGTTACCTGGTGAGACCCCATTATTCATGCTACAATTATTATAAGCTTTGAAAACATTCAAAATATACACTACTATATGCATCATCTTATTAAACTATTTTTTTGTTGTTGTTGTTGTTTTAGTCTAGTGTTTTGGTTTGAAGAACAAAACTTACATACTAAAAGCACACTGTAAATTAAAGAACAACCATTATAAATGAAAATATATTATTTCAAATTCTGGCCAATTCCAAAATAAATGTGAAGATTTATCTTCTAACATTTTATTTTGACCTTTTGTAAATTGAAAGGATTGTACTGCACACTCAGGTACAAGTTTATCCATGAAGACAAAATAAAAGTTGGGCCAGAGATTCTGTCCATCCCTGAAACCAAATCCAAGAAAAAAAATCTTTCTTGATTCATTTCCCATTTTCCTCTTTCATTCTGGTAGTAAACTACAATCAGAATGTAATGATTTCAATTCTACATAGTCTGTCTCTTTCCTGTTCACAATATGGTTCACAATATGATAATGTCCAGTCCCAAGCATTATATCTGGTAGCACTTCATGGCAGGTTAAAAAGGGATAGAAGCATGCATGCATATCTTAAGTTTGCTACATAACTCTGAACACATTTTCACAACATAACCTTTCATCTGGTTTTACCCTTATGGGGCTTCATTTGGCAAATTTTTAGCATATACATAAATGCAAGATATCTTATGTGGCACCATGGATAATAGAAAATTACAAAGAAGGTTAAGACATAATCTCAACCTTGGAGAACCTTATACTTAAATATGGAAAGGGTGGGCTCTAACATAAAGAACTGTAACATAAAGCAGAAAGCAATAAATACCCTCTAAGTGAGACAAATGATTATAGCTTGGAATCTTTGAATGTCCTTGTGGGCAGGGCTTTGCCAAAAAACTATGCATATAAGAATTATCAGCCAAATGGGGAATAAAGTAATACTTACTAGCTTTGCAAGTTCCCATTTATACCACCTGCTGGTCAGGAAGAAGAAAAGGTGATTTTTTAAAAAAATTTTATTTTATTTTTCCAGTGTTCCAAGATTCATTGTTTATGCACCACACCCAGTACTTCATACAGTATGTGCCCTCCTTCATACCCACCACCAGGCTCACCTAATCTCCAACCCCCCCACCATCAGTTTGTTTCTCAGAGTCCAGTCTCTCATCCTTCACCTCCTCCTCCAATTTCCCCCAACTGACTTTTCCTTTCCTTCTCCTAATGTCCTCCATGTTATTCCTTATGTTCCACAAATAAGTGAAACCATATGATAATTGACTTTCTCACCTTTTTTGATGTTTGGCATCAAAGGGTGAGGTTTGTAATTTCAATTCGAAGTGAGCTTTGCTACTCCACATCTCCCATCCCCCACATCCACACTTAACACTGAACCCACTTAAATCAACTATGTGGATCAAAAGCCCAAGACAGATTGAAACAGTGGTGGACCCACCTTGCGGGGTAATGACTTGCCGTACTATTGAATATTATAATTTTCAATGATATTGAAAATTATACATGTCACCTGAGCACAGGAAATGTAGGGATAGACAAGAGAACAGTCTCTGCCCAGCACTGAGGACACAAATTACTCTCTGGTCTACCACAGAATCAGGAAAGAGCCCAGCCAGAAAAGTCCTAAGGTGTCAAGGCATGTCTCCACCCACTAGTGAACTGTGGCCAATAAATTTCAACCTTGGACCCAGCATGTTATAACACCATCTTCATTAGAAGGAAGCTAAACAAGGAAAAGAAGATTGTGGAAATGGAAGGCAGTAGTATCAGCTCTCTCTTTCCCGTGGGCTGAAGATGAAATGCGAGCAGGGAGATAAATATGTTCTCCCTATCCCCACAAGTGTCGGGAACTTAAAACAGCCTCTTCTTGAATTTACTCTGCCCAATATTTGTATCATAATATCAAAGAATTCTTTGAATCAAGTACTTTTTGGAAAACATGGAATATTTTACTCCTTAGTGTGAGCTTGATTGCACTCATAGTACAGTTTTTTCACATCATCTTGTGTCTGTGATTTTAATAGACTCTCTCACACTGACTCCAGGCTCAAGCATGAGACTTGCTTTGGCCAGTGGGTCAATAGCAAACTTGATACAAGCACAAACTTGAAAAATTATTTGCATATTTTCACTTCTTTTCTTGAACTCATACAATTGCCTGGATACATGTTCATACCATCCTTCTAGAGAATAAGATACATGAAGCTGAGTCAATTGCCCTAGCCAAACCCATCTTAGATCAGCCAACAGTCAACAAACCAAAAACACCCACCAAGACTAGAAGAAATGCTTAGCGAAGCACCACCAAGATCAGTGGAACTTCTCAGTCAACCCACAGATTCATGAAGAATAATAAATGATTGATGGGGGGGAGGTCCCATTTTATTTTATTTTATTTCTTTTCAGTGTTCTGAAATTCATTGTTTATGCACCACACCCAGTGTTCCATGCGATATGTGCCCTCCATTATACCCACCCCCAGGCTCACCCAACCCCCAAAACCCCCTCCCCTCCAAAACCCTCAGTTTGTTTCTCAGAGTCCATAGTCTCTCATGGTTTGTCTCCCCTTCCAATCTTCCCCATCTCATGTCTCCTCTCCATCTCCTAATGTCCTCCATTTTATTCCTTTGTGCTCCACAAGTAAGTGAAACCATATAATAATTGACTTTCTCTGCTCAACCTATTTCACTCAGCATAATCTCTTCCAGTCCCATCCATGTTGATACAAAAGTTGGGTATTCATCCTTTCTGATAGAGGCATAATACTCGATAGTATATATGGACCATATCTTCTTTATCCATTAGTCCTTTGAAGGGTATCTTTGTTCTTTCCACAGTCTGGCAACTGTGGACATTGCTACTATGAACATTGGGGTACAGGTGGCCCTTCTTTTCACTACATCTGTACCTTTGGGGCAAATACCCAGTAGTGCAATCGCAGGGTCATAGGGTAGTTCTATTTTTAATTTCTTAAGGAATCTCCAAACTGTTTTCCAACTGTTTCATTCCCACAACAGTGTAAGAGTTCCCCTTTCTCCACATCCTCTCCAACACTTGTTGTTTGCTGTCTTGCTAATTTTGGCCATTCTAACTGGTGTAAAGTGGTATCTCAGTGTGGTTTAATGGTTACTATTTTAAGTCATGAAGTTGTTGATTTTAACCTAGAAATAGGTAAATCATATATCCTAAATGAGATTGCTCTGGACTGAATTGTGTTACTCCAGACTTCATCCGTTGAAGCCCTATCTTATCCAAAGGTGGGGGCTTTGAGAAATAAGTTGGTTTAGATGAGGTCATGAAGGTGAGGGCCTCATGACAGGAAGAGACACTCTCACTTCTGACCCCATGTGAGAACCATGAGAAGTCAGCCATCTAAAACACCAGGAAGAGAACCTTCATTAGAACCTGACCACACTGGCACCCTGATTTCAGACTTCCAGCCTCCAGAACTGTAAGAAAATAAGTGTTGTTGTTTAAGCCACCAATTTACAGTATTTTGTTATGGCAGCCCAAGCAGACTAGAACAGCTTTTGGTACTGAGAAGCAGAGCGCTGCTGTAGCAAATACTTGAACATAAGGAAGCAACTTAGGCATTGAGTCATAGATAGAGACTGGAAGAGTTTTGGGGTATATGAGAAATATGGACATTAATGGCAATCCTACAAGGTCTCAGACAGATGAGGAACATGTAATTGGGAACTAAAGGAAAGTAATCCTTGTTAAAAATCAGAATCAGCAGAAAATGTGGTTGAACTGTATTCTAGTGTTTTGTGGGAGGTAGAAAGTGTGAACAATGAAACTGGATGTTTGGCTTGCTTTCTTCTGACTTCTTAGTTAAAAGCCAAAAGACATAGATTAATTGAAGAAAGAATTGTTAAGCAAAAAAGGAACCAGAACTTGAGGATTTAGAAAATTCTCAGCTGATCCATATTGTAAAAATGAGAAATCTTGTTCTGAAGAACACACTAAGGGTGTAGCTGAACAACAATTTGATAAAGAGATCAAGTGTAGAGCTCACGAACTTAATCAGATGTCTCAACAGAAGCCAGAATATAGATGAGATTTCATCAGCAGAGACATTGCCACTTTGAAGTAAAGGAGAAAAAAAAGGTGGGAAAGAATGAAGAAAGGCTGTAAATTTTTTTTTTTTGATTGTATAGGATGGAACCGTATTGCTCTTTGCTTATAAACATGTCCTATATTTCCAGAAAAGGGAAGGAGGAACCCACAAAGCAATTCAGAAATCATCAGGGCTACCACTCCCGCTACAGACCCAGAATGCACGGACCCAGGAGCAAGACTGCCTCCACCTCAGTTTCAAAGAGTGAGACCACCACTCAGTATAACTTCATGGGTGTGGGCACTCTGCTAAACTGTGGGGGTGATGCTATCACCCCAGGCAGGAGGGCAGAGCATCAAACCAAAGAGGATTGTTCACACAACTTAAGATATAATACAAATTGCCTTGCTAAATTTTGGGCTTGCTTGATGCCTATTATCCCTTCTTCTTTCCTATTTCTCCCTTTTATTTTTTTAATTTTTTTAAATTTTTTAAATTTATTTTCAGCATAACAGTATTCATTGTTTTTTGCACCACACCCAGTGCTCCATGCAATCTGTGCCCTCTCCAATACCCACCACCTGGTTCCCCCAACCTCCCACCCCCTGCCCCTTCAAAACCCTCAGATTCTATTTCTCCGTTTTAGAATGAGATTGTCTATCCTATACCTCCTTTGGAAGCACACGCTCACCTGGTTTCACAGATTCAGAGCTGGAGAGAAGTCTACCTCAGAATGAATTCTACCTACAGTTTCACCCATATCTGACTTAGCTCATATTTATTTTTTTATTGACATATAATGTATTATTTGTTTCAGGTATACAGCACTGTGAATCATCAGTCTTAAAATATCCACAGCACTCACCATAGCACATACCCTCCCCAACGTCCATCACTCAACCACCCAATCCCTTCCACCTCTCTCCCCTTCAGCAACCCTCAGTTTGTTTCCTGAGATTAAGAGTCTTATGGCTTGTCTCCCTCTCTGGTTTCATCTTATTTCATTTTTCCCTCACTTCCCCTATGATCCTCTGTCTTGTTTCTCAAATTCCTCATATCAGTGAGATCATATGATACTTGTCTTTCTCTGATTGACTTATTTCACCGAGTATAATACCCTCTAGTCCCCTCCACATCATTGCAAATTGCAAGATTTTGTTTTTTGATGGCTATATAGTATTCTGTTGTGTATATATACCACATCTTCTTTATCCATTCATCTCCTGATGGACTTAGCTGATATTTAAGTGAGAATTTGGAATTCAGAGTTGATACTAGAACAAATCAAGACTTTTGGGACTATTGAGACAGAATGAATGCATTCTGAATACAAGAAAAAGATGAATTCGGGGGGACCAGGGGCAGAGTATTATGGACTGAATTGTGTTTCCCAAAAATTCATATGTTGAAATCCTAACACTTGATGTGATAGCATTTGGAGATGGAGCCTTTGGGAGATATTTAATTTTAGATGTCACAAGGGTAGCACCCTTATGATGAGATTAGTGTCCTGTTAAAAAAAAAAAAAAAGGTGGGGGGACACACCAGAACTCTCTCTCCCTGCCATGTGGGAACACAGTGAGAAGGTGCCCTCTACAAGACAGAAAGAGTGCTCTCCTCAGAACTGACACCTGCTGGCACTCTGATCTCAGAGCTCCAGCCTCTAGAAACACAAGAAAATACATTTCTACTATTTGAAATGCCCAGTTTATGATATTTTGTTATGGCAGGTGAAAAGATTCCTATATATAACTAATATCATCCAAACTTATTTTACTATCCTGTCCCTTCCCATGGAACATTCCAGAATATGATTCCACAGACAATACTCCAGGGAAACACTGGGATAAATAAATTATAATAATACAAATTTGTCAAGATACAAGATTTTAGAAACATAATAAAAAAAAGGACAATCAGGATTTTATGGTGGAATGTTTTGGGGAAGTAGAAAAGGGAGTAAAAGCAATATTTAAAATCCTGAGAACCTGAGAGAATTGTGGTATTAATGACAGAATTAGGCAACTCAGGAAGAGTAAGTTTGAAGGCTAATAGTTTTGCCTTCAAGATATTAAACCTGAAGGGAATGTATTATCCCCAGGAAGTGAAAGCCAGCAGGCATGAGAAAAGTGGTGCTATGGGAGAGTTCATATTAGTTCTATACATTCCAAATACTGGGTGACCAACTCATGAAAGAAAGATCCTGCAGAGCAGAGAGTCAAAGTCCAAGTGAGGCACTTTAAAGCTGTGACATAGGAGGGACAAACATACAGAGACACAGAGTGGAAAATGAGTTTTCAAGGCCAGTAGCAGAGTTCAGACTATAACTCAGACTGTTGATTTCTTGATAAGCCTACTACAGTGTTCATGAGCTATTTAGCAATTAATTGGATATTGGTTCACTGAAGGGCAACCAACCAAGATGGCAACCTAATTGAAATCATGTTGCATGAAGAACATTTGAAAGAGCCAGAATCATCAAACTTGGGATAAGGAAGATGGACCTGTGGGGAGGGAAGAGCCAAGTGTTACCTCTGGAAATTGTAACAGCTTGTATGTGTGGAAAATGGAACAGGAATATTTACTGTTACTCAGAGAATAACCTGGTGAAGTTATGGCCTTTCTCCCTGGGAGCTGTCAAACAGAAGTGGACTGGTGTTCTGCCAAAGCTATATAGGAGGCTCATGAACAAAGAGATAGTGAATTAGAACCTCTCAAATCTTCCAAGCCTGCACTTCAATGATTTAGAGAGTCTCCTTTTCCAGTTTTGACTATTTGCAATAAGTTAATCTGCTACCTTACATTACCAAGAAAGCTAAAACAGGCTTTCAGATTTTCTCACCAAGACTGGAAATCATGAATGTGAGTGCCTGAGAGACTCAAAGAAATGGCTCTGCCTCATCTCCATCTCTCAGAGCTAATAGGGACAAGCACACAGTAGGCACCTGTGTACCATCTGATCCTCTGGAGCATGTCAACACCCCCTAGTGGCTTCACCTCATAGTTAGGACAGGATTATTTCCTACCATTCTCAATAAAGAATATTTCATTTACTCTCCAATCTCCAAATATCAGTAACATCTTCCAAAAGGCAGATGAAATTTTCCAACAAGATTCATTTTTCCTTTGGCCTCTTCCTCGATGTCTTCACATGTTTGATAGAACTCAGCAAAGGCTTTATTATAAAATCCAGATGAAGCCACCTGGGTTTTAGGATATAATTGGAAACTTGGCTGCTGCATGCATGGAAAGGAGAAGAAATAAAGTCAACCATAAGAGCACAAACCTTAATATATGAAAAATGTTCAAACTTTATAATTACATTCAGATAAGGAACTGCATGTTTTCCAAGAATAACAACCTGCTGCCTCTAAGAGTTTAGCATGTCTTTCAGAAGAAGTCTGTATTCATCTCTAATGTAATAGATGCTAAGGAAAATATACGGTGTAAGCATATTCTCTTCATTTGGCATGGAGATTGTGTTTTAATCAGCATTGAAGAGTTCAGGTACTAGAACCAGACAACCCACATTCAAATCCCAGCTTTGTGGGGTGCCTAGGTGGCTCAGTCGGTTAAGTGTCAGGCTCGTGGTTTTGGCTCAGGTCATGATTTCAGGATCCTGAGATGGAACCCCTCCTTTGGCGGGGGGGGGGGTCCATGCTCAGCATGGGGTCTGCTTGAGATACCCTCTCCCTCTCTCTCTGCCCCTCCCCCTGATTACAGTCTCTCTCAAATAAATAAATTTTTTTAAAAATCTTAGCTTTGTTACTTACTGGCTACATGACCTTGAACTAGTCACTTAACCTCTCTGTACTTTATTTAGGCTCCCCATCTATAAATTGAGGATAATATTAGTATCTACCTCACAGGATTATTGAAAGAATTATATGAGTTCATACACTTACAGAACGCATGAAACAATGCCTAGCACATAACTGATGCTCAACAAATGTTCCTCATTTTTATCACCACTGCTTTAAAATGGTAGAAGATAAAAGGGTCTGACCCTTTTAAAAAAGTTTGCAGAATGAAGTGTTATTTCTAGTAGGGAGAGCCCAAAATACTTGCATGAGAAACAAAAATGTATGAAATAGGGCCTCCTGTGTTCCCATGTAGAGCAGTTCAAAGCCAGCACACATGGCCTGAGTAGAGGGCAACTTTGGGAAATATTAGCTCTCAATCAGCACTAATATGCTGTTTAGCACATTTCAACTGAGGAGCAGCCTGGAACAGTCAATATCAGGATGACAGCCTTGTTCTGTACACACAGTAAAATAAATGTTTGGGTAAGTGGAGTTTGCACTAGTCAAATGCTAACGAGTGTATTCAACTTGTAACTTGGGAGTTTATAACTTCCTTTATCCCCTGCTTTGAAGGTTGCTTGTGAAAGCTGACAGCAACTCATTGGACAATTTTCTTAATAAATGCAAATATTTTTAAAGATGGAGAATAAATTTTGTTTTCAGCATCTAATTCTGTCACACTAATCTTTCCACGGTTTCCAGTTTACTTAGCCCAATAGTACACCATTTATAAACCTTAAATTTATAGTGTTCACAGTAGACATTTAGCTAGATTGGTTTTGCAAGAGCAAGAAAGTGGTGATTTATTTTTAATATAAAAATACCCATCATTTGTTCAGTACTTTTTATTGTATCAGGCCCTCTTCTGCATTCTTTGTATGTATCATCTCTTTTAATCTTCCATAAATCTTTCAAGGCAACTATCTAATGTATTAGAGTTGTTGACACTAGCCAACTCCCACAAACCCCCAGACTCAGTGGCGGAACACAGCATAGGTTCATATACAATTCAGTAATGTCTGATGCGGTCAGACAGTTCTGCTATGCAGCATCTTCAAAGGAATGCCTCAGGGTTTGGGGTGCTTTCTACTATGGAACTCCCCTCCTCTTTTGCTTCCTGCCATGAGGAGAGAGGAAAGAGAAAAAATGTGGAGTAGATACACCAGCTGCTGTGGTAAATCACAGTGACTCAGAGTAAGTCCTGCTAAGTAACATAGTGAGATGTTTAATTAACTCTCGTTAATTAACCCTACGTTACTCCTACTCACCTCTCATTGGTTGAAATCAGTCACGTGGTCAACAAACAGGAAGGGAGGCGGGGAAATAGTGAGGAATCTGTAGACGGCCTGAAATCCTAAACACACCCACCATAATTTACTCTTCTGGTCCCCAAATATTCATTTGCTTTTCTCTTTTGTTATGTATAAGGAAAAGAACACAAACACAGAATACACCCCTCTTCAAAACAAACAACCTCAAATTCCATCTGGTCACTGCATTGAGATCAAAGTGCAGACTTATGAGTTATGTGAAGCTCTTGTCATAAGCCTGGATGTCCCATCTCTTGATCCAGTGATTTGTAAACAAGAGGAAAGTGATCATTGTCACTCCAGAAGACAAATTTCTTCCCTCTCTCATGCTCTCCCTTTCTCTCTCTCTCTCTCTCACACACACACACACACACACACACAGAGACTCAACAAATGGAGTTACAGTGATGATACAAATACAACAAAAATTTCATGGAAAGCATTCTGGATATGGTCCTGGCCCTGTTCTCTGGGGAGAACTTCATTGTCCTTCTCTATGGCCATCAGTTCTTCCTTCTAGGAGTCTCCCCTTGCTAACTCTGAAGGATGTGTTGGGAATCCAG
This sequence comes from Mustela putorius furo, assembly GCF_011764305.1. Lineage (NCBI taxonomy): Eukaryota > Metazoa > Chordata > Mammalia > Carnivora > Mustelidae > Mustela > Mustela putorius. The sequence goes on from NW_025421273.1 coordinate 21,708,128, forward strand.
CCCTCCATGCAGCCTGCTGGTGGGAGAGGTTGTTTTCAGTCTTCAAAGATATTTCTAATAAGGCTTATAGTAACTTTAGCAATGTAAGACCTTCAAAAGACTGGTAGGTTCCTAAAAGCCATCAAATTTAAGTACCATCTCTCTATTCCCATTTATTTTCCAGGCTCATCTCCTTCTTGAAACACCTTGCAAAATCCAGTCAACAGCAGCCAGCACACACAATGGATATTTCCCTGCCATGTACCCCACCCCCCCCACACACCCAGCCTCCAGTCCTGGAGCTACAGGGTGATGTGGCACAGATGGCTTTGCAAGTTATCGTAGATGTCACCACATTTCAGCAAATGTGGTGCTGGGGCAAAACATGGCACATCACCTTGCCAGCCTCTGGTATCCGTCTCCTTGCCACTCAGCTCCTAACTACTTGGCCAATGGCACTGAGTGTGGGTTTTTGTCAGAGTGGCACCCCATGTCCTTTACTAATATTGGAACTGGTCAGGGGAAGCAATGTTAACTGTTGTGGTATATCACAGTGACACACAACAGGTCCTGCTAAATAACGTAAATGAGGTGTTTAATAAACATTCGTTGGGTAAATGCAGCATTTTGTGTAAATATACAAATAGGTTGTTTTACATATTTGTATGTAATCTTTCACAATTAAGGAAGCAAATGCTTAAACAAAGGAATTCAAGGTCACATAACTGGAAAATCATGGATGCTGGTCTGGGACACTACATGTACTAGAGCCTGTAGATGTCTCCTCAGTAGAAGCCAGAGCAAATAGACTCAACTTTTTCTCTGCTTTCATAACAAAGAAAATCTGAATCCAACTGCTTCCCTGCAATTTTAGACCCCTTCCCTCTTTACACTATTTCAGTTAGAGATATTGTCCCCTGTCCATAGCATAATAGTTACTTTAGGTGACTCAAAAAACACAGCAGAAAATAATCTATAGTTTTAATATAATGAGGTTTGGGTCCTATAATTGTTTGTGTAAGTTTACACAGTAAGTACACGAAGTAGATAGATCATGTCTGTGTTGACATCTCTATTCTCCACCAAATTCTTTTTTTTTTTTTAACTAATGTTTTCTATATTAACTTAGGAAGTTTTATTATACCATAACCATTCATTAAATCTGGCAAGAGTATATGTCATCCTGTTTGCTCTCTGTACAAGCTTTGACATATTAGCCTTCCCCGAAGAGAACATATTCTCGATACAAACTCAAATCGTCAAAACCGTTGGATGATCTGAGCAGGTATTTACTGAGTACTTATTATCTATCAGGTACTGAGGAAGACCTGCTTTAAGATCTACTATAAATATTTTTTAAATCACTATTTAAGTTGGCTGCAATTTGAATTCATAAATTGTGTGTGTGTGAGTGTGTGTGTTTAATGGCAGGTGGAGAAGTGTGGTTGAATGAGTAAAATCATTGCTTAAGTCTCTATGTCAGAGACTTAGCCAGCGACATGGACACACACTGCAAAGTGAGTATCCCTCCTACGGATTATGATTCACATACAGAGTGCAGGTTAAAATAAGTCCAATTTACATGGCATCCGTTTAGGTCTTTTCCCCTTTTATGAAACTAAAGTGTATACTAATTTTACTTTTTCAAACAGATGAATTAGGGAGGAATTGCATGGAAATAATTGTGTTAGCAAAAGTGATGTTTAAACACAATTTCACTAGTATTACTGTTCTGGAAGTTGAGACTGAAACTTTTCTGTCTTTTCTGTGTGTTTTTTTTTTTCCCTTTCTTTTCCTTTTTTTTTTTTTTTTTTTTTTTCCTCCCAGTGAAGTGATGCCATTTGGTCTCAAGGCATCACTTGAAAAGGCAAAGAAGCAACTGAAGTCACACAGTGAGAAGAGCTACGGATAAAAGAGAGAAATAGAATTGCTCAGATACCTGAAACCTTTGCTTCCCATTTGCCTCAGTCCGGGGTTTGCAGAAGAACGTCACTGGCTCCTACTCTTTCCTAACGAGCGTATATATTAAGCTCTTTGAAATGTGAGTATTATGGGAAGGATTGCAGTTGCTTTAAATTATAGACGTTGGCAAGTGGTGGGGAGGAGCGGGAGGTTGTTTAAACTGAGAGACAGTTGCAAAACTTCGTGCAACAGCATGAGCTCCAAGCTTCAAACACATTCTCATGCTCAGAAGAGCACTTTATTTTTCATCGAGTTATTTTTTGTATTGTTTCGAAGCAGCTTTGAATAAGACGCATGTATTTCTGCTTTAAAATTTTTAATGGTTTCTAAATTCATGGGACAACCAAAGCAAGAAAGCCTCATGTCTGGGGGGAAAGTTTGACATCGGCAATACCCAGAAAAGGTAAGCCACTCTTTTCATTGCACGTTTTCTCTTTTTCCCTCTTGTTTGGCCTTCGTCAAAAATATTTACTGGGAGAACTTAACAGAGCTACTTGTAAAGAAATGGGGAACTTGTAAAAATATGTCAACAAATTATGAATCAAAGGTTGGAAATCCTTAGCAGTCATGCCTTCTCCTGCTTTCTATTCCGCTTGATGCAAACCTCTATGAAAGCTTTGACTCCTTGAAAAATGGGATTTCTCTTAGAAAATGTGTGCAGGAGATTCCTCAGAATCTCCAAACAGATGCATTTCACATTCACTAATGTGGTGACGGGCTCATTTACTGCCTGGGTCAGAGTATCTATGTTTTTTTATCCCAATATATGAAACTCAACTTCCGGAGCTATGATCTTTGTATTAACTTAGAAATCTTTGCCATGGAAGATTTTAACATCACTCCGAAAAATTCTCTTAAGTGTGGTTACTTGTAACTTTGTGGTTACAAGTTCTTACAAACTTGTTTTGCAGAATACGTTTTTTAAAGTTAAATAAATCATTTGGCTTTTCCTTTGTAACAACGCGGTGAGGATATTATGGATATGATGTCCTCAGAGAAAAAAGTTCAACCCCAAGTTTGTTCATTCCAGTTGCAGTTGACTGACCATGCCAGAGTCTGAGTAGGGTATCTCTGCCCTCTTGGTTGTGCCTCTGATACAGGTAGGGAGCAGAAAAGCTCGAATATTCCTTGGTTTTCTAGGGCATTGGTCATATGGGAAGTATGCTGTGGTTTTAGGTGGAGGGATACATAAATATGTGGTGTGTTGTTCTTATTTCCCTGGGAAAGTCTCTGTTATCAGATTTCCCATCTTTCCGAGGCAGAATTCCAGGTGCAAATAACTAGCCATCCACAGAGATCTATCAGTAAATTCTTCCGGCAGGCTGTGATTTTAACAGAGCGTTCATTCCTCCACAAGTACATATATGCTCACAGGCGGAGGCGACAAAGCTGCACGGGTTTAACCAAGCTTGAGTGGTCTGGGACATCTAGGCAACCCCAGTCTGCAAAACCCACTGGTGCAGAAGCAAGAGCAAAATGCCCATTGGGCCTGGGTGAGATGGGAGGCTCTGCCTGGGGAAGCATGCTTGCGTTGGGAAGGGCTCTACCTGCCTTGCCAGAACAGCTGCTGTTCTCTCTGGGATATTTTTTCCTCAGAATCAAATTCTAATTATATAAGATGGGTTATGGTGGCTTCTCCTACATTTTGTGGTCTCGGTGGGGAAAAAAAAGAGATTAAGATCAGAAGGAAGTTGTTAACAGAGAAGAGAGAAGTCAGCTCGATTAGCTCATTGCAAGGTGGTCAAGAGAAACTGCTAGTTCCTTTCTCCATACCCAGTTGCTGGTGGAGGAAGTGAGGGATCCATGCCTCCCACTCTGCTGTCCTTCTCCTCCCCTTGTCTTCCCTGCTCTCTCTTCCTCCCTCCATTTCTCTCCACACCGGCCATGCAAGCTCAAGAGAGGGAGCAGTGGATTGGACAGACAAGATTATAACCATCTCCTCCTCTCCACCATTCCCAGGCCAGTTGGGGAAGCCCCCACCCTATTTGGAGGGGGGTCTCCAGGACCCCACCCCATGACTTCATCACAGGCAGCTGGGGAGCTGGGGTGGCCAGCGGTTGCATGGCGCCTGAGTACACCCTGGGGAAGGGTGCGGCCCAGAAATGCACAGTGTGGCATGACGTGGCTGCTGGGGAGTGGGGCGCGGACTTCCCATCACGGGCTCTTGTGGAGGCTGGCGGCATTTCTGGAAGCCAGGCCCGCCAGGCCCCACCTCTGGGCCTGAGAAGGCCCCAAAGAGGACAAAAACAAAAAGGCAATTAGAGTTGCTAATGAAGCCCCAAGCCAGCTGACTCATCTGAGGCACAGCCACTGGGGGGCTTTATAATGAAACCTGGACAACACCCTGGAAAGGACAAGTCAGGTTTGTCCCCAAAAGAACACTGATGAGAGGCCTGATGTGACCTAATCGTGCTCCTCACCTCATAGAGGCTGGGGAGAGGCCACATCTGCAAGGCGCAAAGGGAGGGCAATGTTAACTAATGAACTGCCAGGGCATTAGGGAGTGATGTTGTCTGAACCTGACAAGGGTTGGAGCCAGCGTCAGCCCAGGTTGCCAGTTAGAGTCACACTGGCAAGTCCATGACCCATGACCCGATGAGCCCCAGGCTAGGGAAGTGACCCCCTTGAGCAGCTAGGAAGATTGTATTTCACCAAACTCCAACTGAACATCCACTCTGTGCCGGAAACTTTACCAAGGCTCTTAGGAAATGGCCCTTGACAGAGAGACCAAATGTTAACAACAGTGGAGAACACAGAGGGGCTTTGCACATCAACCTGCTGATATCCAAAAAAGCTCCTCGTAGAGTTGCATTTGAACTGGACCTTGTAGGAAGAGTAAAATATCATGAGAGAGGCAAGGGGGACCGGAGCATGTAGGCAGAGGTCAGTGAGCAAAGGTGCAGAGGTGGAAAGGTCATGGCTGCTCCCATGAACCAAGGAGCTTGGGAAGGCAAGGCTCTGTTGCCCAAAGTGCATCCCAAGGAATAGGACTTTCATGGATTATTAGTAAGAGGTTAACCAAAAGCATTTCCTGGTCAGGCAAATTGGGGAATGTGAAAAGCTGTATACCACAGTGGACCAGAACTCAAGTTCTGGGGTTATAAATATCTGATTCCAATCCCAGGTCCAACTCTTTAACTGTTGTGAGAACTTGGACCATTCAAGTTTCTTCATCTGTTAAGTGAGGATAATAATTATATTTATTCTTAAAGGGGATAAAGCATTTGAGGATTAAATTAAAGAATTCATGTAAAGGGTCTACTGTCAAAGTATCTGCCATGAAAGAGCTCAATGAATGTTAGCTACTCTTACTAGCTTTTTTTTTTCTTACTGTAGGACTTCTCACAGATTTTAGTTTCTTACTATATCTTCTGTCTCTCTGTGAGCAGGTCATTAGCATCTGTTTTCCAAACTTATCAGAATGTAAAACCATCCCCACCCCCTTCCAGGAGTATCACACAAACTGTGGAATATAGAATGCATGCTGGACAACAGCAAGCCTGAGTTGGTCCAGTTAGTTGAGGCCACATGGGCTTCCACACTTGCATTTCCCAAGAATTAGTTGAAATTTATCAATCTCTACCAGCCTCTTCATGCATTGTCTTCCATGTTTCAAGGAAACAAAAGCCCCACAACTGGGATTTTCATATCTAAGAAAATTTACTTAAAAAAGAAAAACTATTGTCAACTTTTACAGGGGAAAATGACAACAAAGCAAATTGTTGTCACACCCAAATTTCACAACCAAAAGGTCAGTCTTTGCCTGTGTTTTGAGGGCCTGCTGCATAGAGGGCAATGTACAGGACACAAGCTAACTAAAATATGATCCCACGTTTAAGGAGTTATCAATCCCAGGGGGGAATCAACACATGAGATTCAGTATCTAAAAGGCAAAACTATATATATAAGGAAGAATATAAGAGACCTCAAAGTGAATGAGAATTCACAGAAAAGGAGCTTGCAGTTCTCTGGACTAATCAGAGTAATATATAACATTCTTTGATGTTTACTATGTACCAGGAACTATGCCAAGCCCTTCACAGTATGACTAACCCATGTATACTTCATAAGGCTACACAGTCGGTGTTGACTTGCCCATCTCACAGATGAGAAAACTGAGCCCTAGAGAAATTCAATAACCTGCCTGAGGTATTCTAGGAAGTAAGGGGCAGAGTACACTCTCAAACCCAAGTCCATCTAATGCTCTATATTCCTCACCCAGGGAAGGCTCCTAAGAAGAGGGAATATATAATTTAGCCTTGAAAAATAGATAAGGATTGGTGGGAGGGGTATTCATTCCAGGCAGCAAGAACATTAGTAAAAGCATGAAAGAGGACAGCGTGCGGAGTAGCCACAAAGCTCCCTCAACAGAACAAAGTACATGCATATAGAGCTGAGGGAAATGAGCCCAAAAGACTTGGTTGATTTAAAAAAAAAAAAAAAAAAAGGAGAAGAAGAAAAAAAAAATGAAAGAAAAGAAAAGAACCAGACTTGGTTGGAATCAGATCATAGAAAGCCTTGAATGCCAAACCACAAAGTTTAGATTATTTTTTAATGGAATAATCTTGTAAGTTTGTAAACAAGAAAGTTTATGAGAATGATGATTTAAGATGATTAATCAGTGTCCAGAAGGGACAGAGACTACATCTCCAGTTAAGAAGTAGGTGTTTGTCCAGACAAGAGATAACAGCACCAGGTGTTCACACAGCAGTTAAAGAGTGGAGATGCTCATTGGGCCCAGCCCCCTAAACCTTCTACCCCAAGGCCCTGACCATCACAGTGGTCTGTCAGAATAATAACCTTAAAGCCTCGCTAAATCAAAATTCAACCCTACAAAATGGGAGAGGGTGGGGGATGGAAGGGATAGGAGGAGCTAATTGACATCCAAGGGCCTTTGACACCTCAAACTCCATGAAGATAAATGACTATGCACTGTTATGGAAATCATTAACTATATAGCTCCCTACTCAGTCACATTTCCAGACTGCATCTCCACATCAAGCAGTCATATTTCCAAAAGAATTTGAGGGTTTGCAAAATTTTATGGCAATTACATAGGAGTGGTATTGGCACGCAGTGATTGGGGGAGGGTATACTTTAATATATCCCTTCAGGAGAAACATTTACCCATCATCCGGGCTGTGTGCTTTTTGCAGAATTTAGCTGCCTACCTCTTGTGACAGAATCACCCTAACTGCAATTCATACATCAGGACCTTGTAGTGCTCCAAATGGTAGTGACTCATGTAGGTGGCTTATGACCTCCTCCAGTTCCCAAAAAGAGGGTCAGCTTCCAGAGAGTAGAAATTCATGCACCTTTAGATTCTTTGATGTTTTACCAATATGGCAGGTCTGACTCAATTTACAAATGCAGGTTTCCAAGAAGTGTCACATTTTCTTATTGTCTTTCCTTCAACTTGAATCTGATTCTAAGGGTCCATGCCAACAGGAATTCAGGTTTCAGTTATTACCTGGCTCCTCTCCCCATGACCACCAATACCAGGGAGGTCTTCATGCCAGTTACACTCACTCTTATAAATTGCCTGTCTCTTAGATGTCTGTGGATTCTGCTTTCAAACCCTGCATGGGAACTGGGAATCACTGTCCAGGCTGGGAACCTGGTGTCTGAGCAATCCCAGGCCACACAAAGTCAATGTTTCCACTTCTCACAGATGTACCCATCCCTGATGCTCTGTCTTCAGATCAGCAGGGGGAGTCTCGTATCAAAGGCTCCCACTCCACCTCTCTCAGCATATACACTTGGACTTGGACCTTAAGAAAATAAAGCAGGAAGTGTAACTTTCAAGGAATTTTTGCTTTCTGCTGTGCACAATCTTGAAACAAGGACACACAAAGGACAAGGCAACATTCTTGGAATTAGCTGGAGGTGAAGAACACAAAGAAGGTTGTCATTCCCCCAATGGGTATTCAACAATCATTAATGAAATATGTGCCCCACTAACTAATGAAATGGCTCCTCCGAAGTTTGTCACCAGAGGAGGTATTATTATGATCAGCATAATAGAGCCTTTTTATCAAACACCTACCACATGCCAATACTTCACAAATGCTGTCCCCATATCCCTATCTTTCAGATGAGGAGAGGTGAGCAGCTTCCCTATGATCCCACAAGCATGATGAGGTAGGGCAGGTATTTAAATTCAAGTTATGCCCGTCTCCAAAATCCACACCCTGTCCATTCTGCCACATGGAGTCCCAGAAAGGATTCCTATTTTCCGTTTGGCAGTCTACAGGTCTGCTCTTGATGGTTGCCTTTTCTGACTAAAATTTGTTTAAACAAAGGATTTGGGGGGTTTACTGTTTTGTTTTGTTTTTTACCATGAACATAGTGTGACTCTGCTCGATACAGTAATAATCTCACAGCATGGTTTACTACCCCATGTCATCATTCATCTGCAGGCAGCATCAAGGCAGGTGCACTCTTGTTTGAAAAACAAGAGCAGGATAAGTTGACTTGCCCAAGGTCATGGAGCTAGAAAGGGCTTAAACTCATATATGTCCATCTCTACTTCAAGGGGTGGGAGTTATCCCTAGTTATCCCTTAATGAAAGGCTAATTATAAAAGAACATTAAATATTTGCAATTTTACAGTCTTTTCATCCACCAGTAACAGAAAACTACAACTTATGTAGTTCCCTTAAAACACATCTTGTCAGATGTACCGTAACATATTTGAGAACCATCAGTAAGGCATTAGTTCGTAGCCTTGCCAATTGTCAACATCCCCAAAGGAGCTCATTCCCTTAAGTTGATAAATAATTTTTTCCAATATCTTTCTTGCATCATGATTTTTTTTTAAGAAAAAACTTCTTACAAAGTAATTTTTTCCCATTTCCCTGTGAAATCTCATTTGACATCAATGGAATCTTTGTCAAGGGATTCTTTGAATTTATTGCTATTATCAACCCTTCTTTTTAATTTAATTTTATTTTTTCACTGTTATAAGATTCATTGTTTATGCACCACACCCATAGTGCTCCATGCAATATGTGCCCTCCTTAGTACCCACCACCAGGCTCACCTAACCCCCCCCCCGCCCCACTCCCCTTCAAAACCCTCAGTTTGTTTCTCAAGAGTCCACAGTCTCTCATGGTTTGTCTCCCCCTTCGATTTCCCCCAATTCACTTTTCCTTTCCTTCTCCTAATGTCCTCCATGTTATTCCTTATGCTCCACAAGTAAGTGAAACCGTATGATAAGTGACTCTCTCTGCTTGACTTATTTCACTCAGCATAATCTCCTCCATTCCTGTTTATGTTGATACAAAAGCTGGGTACTCATCCTTTCTGATGGAGGCATAATATTCCATTGTATACATGGATCATATCTTCTTTATCCATTCATCTGTTGAAAAGCATCTTGGCTCTTTTCACAGTTTGACAATTGTGACCATTGCTGTGAACATCAGGGTACAGATGGCCCTTCTTTTCACTACATCTGTATCTTTGGGGGTAAATTCCCAGTATTGCAATTGCAGGGGCATAGGGTAGCTCTATTTTAATTTCTTAAGGAATCTCCACACTGTTTTCCAAAGTGGCTGCACTTTGCAACTTGCATTCCCACAACAGTGTAAGAGGTTTCCCCTTTTCAGCACCCTCTCCAACACTTACTGTTTACTGTCTTGCTAATTTTGGCCATTCTAACGGGTATAAGGTGGTATCTCAGTGTGGTTTTGATTTTAATCTCCTTGATGGCTAATGATGATGAACATTTTTTCATGTGTCTATTAGCCATTTGTATGTCTTCTTTGGAGAAGTGTCTGTTCATGTCTTCTGCCCATTTTTTTGACGTGATTATCTGTTTTTTGAGTGTTGAGTTTGAGGAGTTCTTTATAGATCTTGGATATCAGCCCTTTGTCTGTAGTGTCATTTGCGAATATCTTCTCCCATTCCGTGGGTTGCCTCTTTGTTTTGTTATTATCAACCCTTTTATCATGGGTAGATTTCTATCAGTTTCCCAGATCATTATCATCCCCTCTTGTCCTTCACAATAAAGACCATATTCCTTGGAATGGTCTTGGAGGGCCTTTAAAAATCTGTCTTTGGACCACATTCATTGGCCGCATTCTTCCCTCTTGCTCCCTGCGTTTGCATATACCCAGGTATACCAAGTATCACAGACTAGGGGCTTCAACAACAGAAGTTTATCTTCTCAGAGTTCTGGAGGCTGTAAGTCCAAGGTTAAGGTATCAGTAGGTTTGTTTTCTTCTGAAGATTCTCTGCTTGGTTTGCAGATGGCTGCCTTCTTGCTATGCCCCATATGGTCTTCCCTCTATGCAGAGAAGCCCAATAAATCTTTGTGTATCCAAATGTCCTCTTCTTATGAGGGTACCAGTCAGATTGGATTAGGGTCCCTGTTCTGGGCCTCATTGTAACTTTATCACAGCTTTAATGGCCTTACCTCCATATATGGTCATATTCTGAGGTACCTCAACATGGAATTTCAGGGGGACGTGATTCAACCCATCATAACCCAATACCTGTGCACAGTGAACTCCACAGTTTCTCAAGCACCCCTTTTCTTTATGTGTCATAGATCTAAAGAATCAAGTCCATTCTCTTGCCTTTGTATGAATTACAATGAATCATATAAAACTGCTGATTTTCAACCATTTTATAACCCGCCAAAAATACCAACTTTATATGATTCCAATATAATCTGGAAACTTAACAAAAACTTGATGACAGTTTTATGTGCCAGACCCTTAAAATATCTCAGAAATCATTAATCCTCCCCCTGTTTGTCCCTGAGGCTAAGAGGGAATGGTATCCAAACAGACTTTTAGATACTTTTTAAAGATCTTATTTATTTATTTGAGAGAGAGCATGAGCAGGGGGTAGTGGGAGCAGAAGGAGAGGATGAAGCGACTTCCTGCTAATGCAGGGCTTGAAACCAGGACTCTGAGATCATAACTTGATCTGAAGGCAGATGCTCAACCAACTGAGCCCCCGGGCACCCTGAACAGACTTTCAGAATTGATCCCCACTTACAGATTTCACCTCTAGTTTCAATGTCACCAATAACAAAAATTTAATACTTAATAAGGTAGTGCCTTCCATTAAAACATGACTGGTGAGCAGGAAGTTATAAATCATACCCAAAATATGGCCCTTTTTTAATGTTTCTCCATTAGTCCTTATGCTGCTTTTAGTAGTAGCAAGGAATAGTCCACTTGAAGATGAAGCTGCCTTCCAACACTTCCCTGGGGCTCTTCGCACTTACAAGGAGGACTTGCCCCTGGACACCATGGAGTTCACTGACAATACTTATGCCCCTCTTGAAGCAGACATCCACACCTGAGCACCAAATTCCAGACAAATTTCACATTTAGTGCTAACCCCATATCAACTTTCTAGGATTGAGAGTGGCTACTTGGAGTCCTGCGTTGATAAAGGAGTATTAGTACTCTAGGAGTAGCAGGAAAGAATATAGAATGAAATTAGTGAATTCTAAGGGAGAATCAGATACTTTCTAGAGCTCCTCTAGCTACTACTCTACATATTGTCTATAGCCCAGACTGTAGGGAGACCAGTTAACTCTCTCTGATTTAAATACTCTATTTTCCTCAATGCTAAATTAACATCAGTTTGCTAGTAAGCCCATTTCATAAAAAAGCTAACTAAGGGATGCCTGGGTGGCTCAATCAGTTGGGCGTCTGCCTTCAGCTTGGGTCAGTGTCCTGGGATCAAGTCTTGCATCTGGTTCCTGGCTCAGCGGGAAGCCTGCTTCTCCCTTTGCCTGCTGCTTCTCCTGCTTCTCCTCTCTCTCTCTCTAGCAAATAAATAAATAATTTTTTTAAAAAAAAAGACCAACTAAGACACTAGGATTATTTTTTAAACTTAGTTGTTAGCAAGGTCTATTTTGACCCATGGTGCAGTGTTGCTTTTTTTCATAGCTAACTATGCTGGCTCTGTGTGCCATTTTCAGCCCTAACCCTTCCTGACTGTGCAAGTTATATGAACTCTAAGCCACTGTTTGTTCATCATTAAGAATGGGAATAATATATTCCTATTCCACTGGACTCACTGGAAATAGCCAATGAGATATTATGTGAGAAAAAATAACCAACCTAGAAGGTGATACAGATTTTTGTTATTGTGAGGAGCCTGATATTTTTGGCCAGCCAGCTAACCTTTCCCTTGGCCTCCTTGTTTTTTATGGAATTGCTTCTTGCTGGACACACGGACTTCTAGTCGGGGATTAAAACAAAAGCACAAGCAAGAGAAAGGAATACACACCGGATGCTCAGTAAATGGGCTTGCATTTGAAAAACGTGTCAAAGGGAAGGATTTCAGCCAAGAGGAAAGTGTTTCCATGTTGCTGTCAAAGCAGAGTGATGAAATGCAGACTGGCTCTCCTGGGGGCTTGTTTGATCAGCCAAGGCCTTGGATGTTTGTTTTGCAATGATCTGTGCTCACTATTTGCTCACATGGTTTTGCACTGTTGTTCCAATACTTTTTCCTGCCGAAGAAAGTGTACCTATTTCTTAGCATTATCAGCAACACATTAGCAAGCTCTAAACAATACACAAAGTCAAGGGCTACTACCCTAAAACTCTTGGATTAATGAGGTATGCGTGAGTGGAAATTGGGAGACAGAGACCCTGGGGACCTAAGGCAGCATGTTCTCCCTGAAGGAGGCAGGCATCCCCCACTCTAGAGGGCCAAGTTCCTAGGGCAATGTGACCTCACGGTGCTAGATTTTCAGATGTTTCAAGTAAATCCATATATCTGGATTTGTATGTGAAATGTCCCTTTTAAAAAACACTTACTGCAATGGGGCGCCTGGGTGGCTCAGTGAGTTAAAAGCCTTTGCCTTCAGCTCGGGTCATGATCCCAGGGTCCTGGGATTGAGCTCCACATCGGGCTCTCTGCTCAGCAGGGAGCCTGCTTTCACCTCTCTCTCTGTTTGCCTCTCTGCCTCCTGTGATTTCTGTCTGTCAAATAAATAAATAAATCTTTAAAAAAAAAAAAAACACTTACTGCGCTTTTGATTCTTAGAAATGACAATTTCATGTGACTCAACCCAATATAAGCTAGAGACAAAAACAAAGTTTCCACTTTCTTATTGTGTAGGAAATCTTAAGAGCCTTTGCTCTTCAAAAAACTTACCTAAATAAACATGTATGTACATGCACTCAACACTAACAGCTATCCTCAGTGAGGGCGATCCCTGCCCAGAAGGTACTCATGTGATAAAGCCTTCTTTAATTCTTTCAGCAACCCCAATAAGGCTGGTCCTGTTTATCACTTTTTAGAAATGAGACCCAAAGCCTCATCATCAGTTAGCAATGATACATATGGACATGAGCATATAGTCCCCTGGCCAACAGAGCTGGTATCCTTGTGTTGTTTGAATGGGAGGAGGAAAGGTAAAGCACATGTCACTACCCACCCCCCAGACATGGGCAGGTTGGGGCGAATGCTTTCTCCTGGCCTCCTGCAGTAACCTCCATGCCCTTTGTATTAGTGCTCTCAGATTGCCATAAATGAATAATGCCATAGGCTGGGGACTTGAACAGCAGAAATCTACCTTCTCATAATTCTGGAGGTTAGAATTGCAAGAGCAAGGTACCAGCAGGGTTTGTTTTTAATGAAAACCCTCTTCCTGGCTTGCAAACAGCCGCTTTCTCACTGGGTCCTCACATGGCAGAGAGAGAGAGAGAGAGAGAGATCTGATGTCTCTTCCTCATATGAGGACACCAGTTTTATTAGATTAGGGACCGACCCCCATAACCTTGTTTACCTTAATTACCTCCTTAAAAGCCTTATCTCCAAATATAGTCACATTGAGCATTAGAGCTTCAATATTTGAATGGGGGAGGAGGACACCATTAAGTCCATAACACCCCCAACCCTTTCAATGAAGTCATCCTGCCCCCTTCCATGGAGATTCCACCTCTTCTGTCATTTTCTTCATCTTCCAGTTCATACCACTTGTCCTGCTCTCACCTGTCCACTTCACTCAGCCAGCTGCCTCCCCATTCCACTACTTCATTCTTCTACACAGTCTTTCCTTTCTCCCTTTCCTCCCCGCTCCCACATTCTCCACCTATTTCTCTCTTCCTCTGCTTTTTCTACCAGTCTCTTCCCTTCCAGCCACCCCCTTCTCCAAAATCCCATCTGTTCCCCCATTTTCTCCTCACTCTCTTCTTCCTGCCTCCCCATCAGGCCTAGATTCCATATTTGTGTGGGTGTGTGTGTATGTCCTCCATAACTGGAGTGCCTAGCACCGCACCTGGTACAAAAGAGAAACCCCAGAAATGTCAGTGTGCCCCTCCCTTACAGGCTTTGAGGCAAGTTCAAAGAGAACAACAAAATGAAGCATTTTAAGTAGAAATCGAAAATCAAAGCCATGAAATGAAGGGACAAAATGTGTGAAGCACAAGGACAAATCTAGTTACCATGAGTGAGCATGAAATTTCACTTCCTGGCAGCCAAGCCCAATCTTTTCAGACTTCAAGTGACTCGTACATTCTCTGGCATGTTCTAGCTACAGAGCCACAAGAGGGGGGATGACTTCCCTTTCTGCTGCTCTGACCCCGCCCCACCCTGGAACAAGTGTCTTTCCCCACATCTCAGCTCACTTTTCAGTCCTGGCTAGGCACCACTATGTTGCGTTCAAATCTCACTCGCATCCTATTTAAATGTTGTTTTGTGTGATAAAGCATGCAAATCTTATAATTAAGGCAATTGGTAGTTGAAGTTGTTGCCATGGTGTTGCTAGAAGGAATCTGCAATCCGTGGTTAATCACAAAGCTTCCTGAATGTAGGTTCAAGGGACAGCTGGCTGGTTAGGGGAGAAAAGGATCACAGAAAGCAGGGGTGGGAAAGAGGAACATGGCAGGGTAGAGGGGTGTAGAAAGAAAAGTTTTGCTGAATCCTTATGACTTTCCCCAGTAGACACACATTTTCCTCATCTTTCCCAATTCTGTGTTCTTTCCTTTCCCTCTCACCATTACTGACTCTCTGAGGCCCACAGAGAAATCCTGTCTCCACCTCAAGCTGCTCCCTCCCAATGAAAACCTTCATTTCCCATGTTGTCTGCTGAGCAGAGAAGACAAACCATCACTGCAACTTGTCAGCCTGTGTTGCTATTGACCTGGCCACTCTCCCAGATGTGTTCCACAACTGGTCAGTGCCTGAGAGTCATTGCTCTGTTACACGGTGGATACCACTTGTCAACAGGGCCATTGTCAAGCTGAATAGGGGTGGCTTGGGTGATGGGCAGAGAAGTTTTAAGACCAAAGCACACATAGAAGGATGGCAGGGTCCTACCCTGAAGAAGGGAAAGGGGGTGGGAGGTACAAGACTGATTTCAGGTATTTGAATATTTCCCTCAGGAAGGACTTCGGACGCAATTCTCCAATCTTTGGCATCAATTACTTAAGATTCTTAATCCATAGAGGATTTGACTTCAGTTAAAATAGCAGCTTTATTGTATTCTAAGCTTGTGTTCTGGGTCCTCATGTCCATCTCCTTGCTGGAAAAAAATGAAGAAAATAGTATCCTTCTCACCAAAGTTGCTGTGAGGATATAATATGATGCTCAATAAATAAGAGCTAATATTAATATTCCTGGTACTTCTGTTGAGACTCAGGAGAAGAAAAAGCTTTAGATATACAGGGTTATTTAGTTGTTTGGATCCTAAAGTACAAGATTTTCCTTCCCCCCCCCTTCCTTCCTTCCTTCCTCTCATCCTTTCTTCCCTCCTTTTTCCCTTCCCCACCCTCCCTTATCTCTTCCTCAGAGCCACCCCGCTGTACTCTGCACCTATATTCAGTAAGCTTTCTGATTCACCAAGAATTACGGATTTCCTTTAGCAGCACTATAGCAAGAACCCCAACTATAAAGTGCCTTACTCACAAAACTGCATTCTAAACAAAACTTGAGTGAGACCCTGAAAGAGATTCAGAAGAAGTGTTCAGCAAGTGGGAGAAACAGAACTTTGCAATATTATACAAATGAAGGAGAGGGTGGGGTGTTAGCTGTGATTCTCAACGTTAACTACACCTTAATCATCAACAAAGGAGCTTTTAAAAATCCCAATGCCCAGGCTGCATACCAGACCCTCACATAAGAACCTCTGGGGGGCGGTATCCAGGCATCAATCATTTTTAAAGCCCCCTCCCCAGGTGATTCTAATATGTGGACAAGACTGAGATCTGCTGTTTGAAAGAAAGTGTTAGCCACTGGGCTGGGAAGCTGCAGAGTTGACAAGCTTGTCGACTATAGGCACAGCATGAGTATATTGGTGAGAGATGTCTCAGAAGTGTGGAAACAGAAAGCAGGCTGTGAAAGGAGCAAGAGGCTAAGAAGCTGCTCCGCCCTCAAGGCTCCAATCTTCAACAAATATGGTGGAAGGGAAGGATGAGGAACAGAGCTTGAGGACTTAGCAAAAGCAAAATAATTTCTTTTTTAGAATATGAGGGACCTGAGCCAGAGAAGAATCTACCGTATCTTGAGTGCTTGCAATTTTAAATTTTTGAACATAGTGAAAAAAGTGTTTGCATTGATCTGGTAAATTTCATGTGGACCATTTCTGGTTTATCACAGAGTCTTGACCAAATAGCTTATTTTACACCTCATCCCTTGTTTCATTTTAAATGTCACTTGTTACATTTCTTGTTATGTGTCAAATATGTCACTTGATTACCTCTGGCAAACCTCACAAAATCCTGTAGAGTGGCTGCCTCCCATTTTACAGATTAGGTGAGGAAGTGAGATTCAGAGAGGTTGGGTGGTTTGCCCAAAGTCAGTAAGTGGCAAACCAGGATTCAAACCTGGGTCTGTATGACACCAAAGCCCACTGGTCTTTTCACCCTGCCATTGTACCACCAGATAAAACACAAATTCAATCCTTGGACTGCTGCATGCTCCCATTAAAACCCACAAAATGACTAAAACTATGACCTGGAAGGTCATGTCTCAGCACCAGAGCCTCTGAATGAAATTAATCAGAGAGTGGAAAATATATCAGAGGCTGCAGCTCCTGCTTTGGGTTACAAGGTCTTTGGTGTTATTGACACAGGTACTCAGTAGTGGAGGAGCAGGCAGAACTGGGATTTGACAACTGACACTAATCTGAAAATGCAACGTCCTGAGCTCAGGTGCAGTAGGGTTCAGAGAGAAACAGCCACACTCAACTCTGTTCCTCTCCACCATCTACCCATTCCTTCCTTCTTCCATGGACATGTAGTCCTGGCTGACCTCTGCATGCCAAATCATCTGACACATGCCAGCTCATTTGGCCACCTTTACTTGCTGAAACTGAATCTCCACATCCCCTGATCATCCCTGAAAACTGATTTGTGTCTATTTGCAAGTAATATTTTCCTTCTGTACATCCAGGTATATACGGTTCAGAGGGCTGCTTTGATTTCTGGAATATTGCTTAGAGGAGAATGAAATCTAATATAAAATATAATATTAGCTCCAAATACCAGCAGAATCTGTGTTAAAGAAATGATTTCTATTTGGGCTGCCATCTGTAGGTATTATTCCTTACATTCAAATAAGGGAGCAACCAAAACATTGTTTTTCCTTCCAATCAGAAAGCCTAGAATTGCTGATGCAATGTCCACATGAAAGAGCCAATGACATTTCATGTTGCCTTTAAAAAAGTTTAACATCATATTTTAAAAGAAACTGGCCAGCAAGTTCATTCCAGGACAAGTTTTAGATTCTCTGCAAATCAAAACGGGTAAGACCATAAGAGAGACTATTTAGTTTGGACAGACAAACTGCCAACATGCCCATAAAAGGAAGAACTGGCTGAGCATTTTTCTTTTGGCTCTTATTTCCAGATTTTCTTCAAAAGTTAGTCTAAGAAACATTTGAAAGAAGCCATGAGATATACCCATAAAACACAAAAAATACCTCAAATAGAGCTTGAGTCTCAGACCAATTCTATCCAGGGATTTTGTGGTGATTCATACAAAATTCCTGTCTATGATATCCTTAACTGATTATAAAAGTCATCAGAATAAAGGAAATGTGGACATTTGCTGAGTGCCAGTTGTGTGTCTGACATGTCCTTGCTGTTAGACAAGCCTTGTCTCAGTCTGTCTTCCTAGTCACAGATATATAAAGATAAATAGATATAGAGATAAATATATGATACATCTTTTTTATTAAGATTTACTTATTTATTTAAGAGAGAGAGAGAAAAAGAGCATGCGTAGGAGCAGGGGGAGGGACAAAGGGACAAACTCGATCCCAGGACGCCAAGATCATGACATGAGCCGAAGTCAGATATTTAACCCACTGGGCCACCCAGGCATATATATACATATATATATATATATGTATATATATATATTTTTTTAAAGAGTTCTATGAGGTAAATAGATATATTAACTATTTTATCATTGTGGTTTAGAGCATATAGATGCATATAGATGAAATTTCAAATGATAGCGCATAACCAAAAAGAGGATATTTTGAGGCAATTCTAATCCTTGGAAATCTGAAGCTGATCTTTTCTGTGTTCAAAGCTTCACTCAAGGTACATCCCAATATTTGTGGATCTCTGTGACAAAGTGCCACTAGCCCCTCCTCCTCCACAGCTGTTTTCTGGAAGGCTGATTGTGTGCACTTAATCCTCATCAAAACCCACCTGCCAGCTGGGGAAAATGAGGCTCAGAAGTCCCAAACTTCAAAGGAGAGGCGGTTGGACAAGGTCTTGAAGGAAGGAGAGGACCCACATGTCCAGTGGAAAACAGAAAAGACTCACATATGTAGTCCCTAGTGAAAGCCAAGCAGCCCTGTTTGATCAGAGTTCTGGAAGTCATGAGATAAAAGTTAGATAAGGTTTGGATAAGAGTTCAAACTGTGAAGACTCAAAGCAGGAGAGGTAATGTTGACTTTAGCCTCAAGGAACTGAGTAACCCATCAGAGGCTTTTGAATGACGGAGACAAATGAGATACAGAATTTCAGAAGGATTAATCTGGCCACTGTGTGAAAGAAGGACTTGAAAGTGGGGAGGCCAGATGGAGAACTTTCCTCAGGATTCCATGACAGTCTGAAGGCCATGACTGTTCAGAGTGTCCGCAGGCCATCTGGGCTCTGCTGTGTCCTGTTCTGGATGAAGCAGGCATCTTTAGGCTATTCATGTTCCACCCAATGGGCTCATGTTGAATGGGCTAAATTTCACAGCCTTTGATGTGGAAATGTCGTCCTGACAGTGCGGGAATTCCAGGAACTCTTCTAGCCTAGAACATCTTCTGAAGAAGGAGCTCCGTTACACTCATGTTGACCTTAGGAAGCGGGAAGACAAGATAAGGGGAAAGTCACTGAGGGAAAAATGTGCTTGTCTCCTAAAGAATTTCCCAATGCTGTAGGACACAAATTTAAATCAGCGCCCCAAAGCAGAAATGTCAGAATGTGAAGGACTCATTTGAACTTTGTTAATACTTAGAGAACAATTTCCCAGAAAGATACTGCTGCCTCACTCCATCCCTGTTCATGAGTGCAAGCACATCACCACTGGATTCTTGCTTTTATTAGAGCAAATTTTAGAGATCAAGGCATTAGGAATATTCTGGCAAGGCCTTGCTTAGGGGCAGGTAATAGGTCCCTGCTGTTTACAAGTCATAAAAATTCAAGAAGACTGTGTGAGAAAAGGGTCTGGAAATCTCAGATCGAATCTCAGTTTGCTTAGCCAGATGATGCTGGGCAAATTCATTCAGCTGCAGAATGGTAATAAAAACAAGAGGACCAGATGAAAGAATATAGGTGGACAGTCTCATAATGGAAGGAAGGAGCCCACACAGCAGTAAGCAGGGCCATAATTCAATACCTGCAGGGCCAGGCAGGAGATGAAAATGAAAGCTGTGGACCCCAGTGAAGACCATGGAAGCTAGACCCTACCACTCCATCCTAAGAGGGCACCAGCCACCAAAACAGTCTCAATTTATTTTCTGGTTTTTAAATAATAGCAGCTAATTCAGATTATCAGTTAAGCCCCAAACAAAACATTGTATCAAACTTGGCTGCCAGTTTGTAAACAAGGACTGACAGCTTGCACACCCATGCTCAACCCCATGTGGGCCACCTGCTAATCCTGTGGGTTTAAACAAATTCCACACCTTCTCTGAAGCTTACTTTTGTCATCAAAGAAATGTGGATAATAAGGCCCATGCAGAGGGGAATGGTGGAGATGAACTGAGACTAAGTGCAGGGGGCTCCCCAGCAGGTGACAGACTGCACCAGCATTAACTCTTTAGTTGCTGGTCTGCCGAGAGGTCTGGCCGGTGGGAGGCTGGCACAACAGCTTTTACCAAAGTCCACCATCTAGTGTCCAGTCCCCCATACTGCCCAATAAGTAATGACAGTTATTTCTAAGGCTCAGTTAAGCTTTGTCTTTTATGCCTGCTCCTTACCCTCCAGAATAGTTTTCACGGCACTCAAAACTGCTCTGCATCAGGAGGGACAACGTATGAGAACGATGGGCCTATCTCTGACTCTTAGAAGACACATGACATTTAAATGACACCTCATAGGACAGAGTGATGTGGTTAGACATGGGCTGGTCTCTGCAGCCAAGGGACCCCTGATGTGCTTGGGTTTAGCATCAGGGGCCTGGCAGCTGCAATAACCATGGTCTGGCCTACACAGGCCTCAGGCAGCCATCCTCTGGATAGGGAGGGCTTTAGGGCTAGGGAAGATGACCAGAATTGCAGGGAATGGTCTATGGGCAAAAATAATCTATCAATCTCTTAAAGCACATAGACTCACTTCTTGCAAAACAGGTACTAGTGGTCTATGTAGAGTAATTCCAAAGACTGATTTAGCAAATCCTGAACCTCTGCTCCTGTGGAAAACATAGGGTTAGGATCCTGCCAGTTTCTGGTCACAGTGTTTCCATCACTGCATCAATATATAACCTTGTTCTACATGTGTTTCTGTTTAAAGGCACTTTATTTAATGTGTATTGCCAATTCATTAACATAGAACTCATGGCCAACAGCACTGTAACTCATGCCTGAATAAAGTTTATCTTACATAATTTCTCCATAAGGCACCTCACAGCCCTCTTCGGCTTAAGAGCACTAAAAACACCTGTTATGCTTGGGAGCCATTTGAACAGCAAAATCACCACCACCACCACCCCCACAAAAAAATTAAAGTGCCCAAAACATGGCACTAAACAGACTTGCAGAAGGATACTTGTTTATAGTATGAGAAACTGAAAGAGGAAGATCATGTGTCGCCTGGTTTGATCCCAGCTGGGAACATGCACATCAGGGGACCCAAATTTTTGCTGCTCTGTGCATATCTGCAAATGGCCATGGAAGTGCCATGAGTATTGATTTGCATTCACCAATAAATTCCAGCAAGTAGGCAAATTCACAAATACAGAATCTGAGGCTGTTTCCAAAATCCATTCACACACTTACATATGAGACCTAACATTTACAGATAAAGTCAGCCCAGCAGAGCTCTGGTCAATTCATATCAACTCAGTGTACATCTAAGACCTGCAAGTATTAACGAGTCCAGAGGAGAAAATGGTTGACCAAAAAAAAAAAAAAAAAAAAATCCATTGTAAATTTGTATATCTTTTTCTCCAAAGGACATAAACCCCAAATGAAATTATCCCTGAGACAGCTTTCCCAGATACGACATCAGCCACTTGCATATTTTAGCATTCAAAAATTCCCAAGAATTAAAGAAAGACAATTTAGAAAATCGTCTTCCTGTTGAATCAGACTCTTTTTCTGGAACTTTATGAATTGATCCTAGTTCTGTCATTGGGAACTATACAGAACAAGGCCAGCCCTCCTTCCACATGATGGTCTCTCAAATATTTGAAGACACTACCAGGTCCCTCTTCCAAGACAGCTATTTCCCAATTTAACATCTCCATCTGTAATAATTTCCTCACTTTCACCATTTTTGTCATTTTCTTGGAACATGCTCTAATCTCTCAGAAATTAACTGCTATCACCCACTTAGGCCCTAGAATAAAATTAGTAGCCTCAAACTCTGCTGATAGCACAGTTAACTTAAACAACTTAACTGGGGAGTAATTTGGCAATATATACGACATTCTTTAAAATAAGCATATCCTTCTACATCTTAAAATTTATTCTAAGTAAATGCTGAGATTTTGTTATGAGGATGTTCATTACAGGGTTCTTTACAATTCCAACATGTGGAAGTAATCTAAACATCCCAAGAATAGAACAGCATTAAGTACAGCCATTAAAGACTACGTATCCATTAAAGTGACAATGTAAACAAACCTAAATTGACTTACATAGCTACTTATAGAATCGTAATAGAAGATTACAGAAGAGTGGGTACAGTCTGATTACATTTTTATTAAAACATCCATCTGCACTCCCAGATGAAAAGAAAAAATTCCCCAGAATTAAAGAAAGATATTCCCAAGAGTTTAACACAAGCCCTTGAAGGCTTAATTTTAAGTGTTTTCCTTCTTCTTTATTTTTTTCTATAATAATCTACCACATTCATAATAAAGAAAAACAATTCTATTTAATGTTTAAAAAGATTAAGACAATTCTGATTGTTCTCATTGCTTTCAGGAAAGAGTCCAAACACCCTGGCTTGGGACATGAGACCTTTTATGATCTCACCTCTTAGGGTTGTTTCCCTAAAAAGCTACACACACAAACACATTCTAAAATGCCCCATATCTGTATCCTCTTTTCCACCTTATACCTTCTGTTTGATATGTCCTTTAGGTTTCAAAAGATTTGGGGAGATTATCCAAAATTATACCACTAATGAAGAGCAAATCCAGTCCAGGCTACCTGTTTCTGGAGCCCATGCTATCTCCCCATGATCCAGATGAAAACCTGAGACAGTCAAGGTGATATCCGTCTAATCATCTTTCTGCCATATTTAAGTTCAGCATAAGCAAACATTTAGACTATTTATGACATTGTCTGGGGGAGAGAAAAAAGCCCTGAAATAGAGTTCTTTCCATTGCCTATCGACAGAAAGTCAACAGGATTCCTTAAGTGTGTTATTCCTTTTTGAGAAGGATGATCGAGGGTATTTGGAGTAATATCTTAGCTAGACATTAAAACCCAGTTTGCAAACATATGCCCTGTGTAGTCAGATTTCACTAATATGGTCTACTTTGACTTCTTTGTCTCTTTCATCATAAGAATTTAATATTGAGTTTCAAAATCCAAATGGCATAAATAAATTCCAGATGTCTCCCCAAATCCCTAAATCTCACATTAGAATGAGGAGAGACACAGCTATACATGAGTAGATGGTTACATTTTAATTTGCTGAAAAACTGAAGGGATCTCTGAGCAGTTGGTCAGACTTTCTTCCATGAAAAAAATACAGAAACTCTTGAGTCTCTTAAGGAGCTGAGTCCTCAAGATTTATAGCCCAGCTGTTTGACATATGTTCTGCTTTATTTCTCCCCAACTTGGGCAAAACAGCATCATCGTGAACGTGGGGCCCTGGGGACAGGCTGTCTCAAATCCAATTCAATTGATGACTTAAAACAAGTCACTTAACCTCTGTATTCCTCACTTTTCTCACCTGTGAAATGGGGATATTCATAGTACCTACCTCGTGGGGTTACTGGCAGCAGGGGTTGGGGTGGTGAGTGGTTTAATAATTGGAAGTGTTTAGCACAGTGTCAGCCACACAGCAAAATGCAGTCATTATCATCTACCAGGTATGTGTCTGAGGAGCTGAGTGAGGTCCTCAGTGGCTAAAAGATTCTTCTCTTTTCCATCTTGATAAGCTGGGGTAAGTCTCCTGAAACTTGCATTGAGAAGACTCATCCTTTCTTCTGTGAGTGACTAACTAACTTCAGATGCAAGACCCTTCCCCTAATCCTGGCCCCAGACCACATAGCCACTACCTGAGTCCACGTTCCTGATCTCAATGCCTGGGCCATACCATCCCTCCCATTTTGCATCCAGGGCAACACCACACATGAAAATGTAAAAGCTCTGTCCTCAGAGGACTTGTGGAGGGAACTTAACATCTCCAATTAACTAAAGGAGATTATATATATATATGTACATATACATATATATACATATATATGTATATATATATAAACATATATATGTATAAATATATAAACACCAAGGAATCATCTCCAATTAACTAAAGGAGATTTTATATATATATGCATATATTTTACATATATATGTATTTATATGCATATATATATAAAATCTCCTTTAGTTAATTAACATATATAATGTTATATATAAACACCAAAGAATCATAACAATGCTCAAAAATACTAGTTTTCTTCCCTCATTTCTCCTTTACCATTAATGACTAGTATCGATGTTTGCAAGAAACATATAATCATACGCATAAAGACCTCCGCTGCTAACCTTCAAGAGAGAATTTACAGTCTGTATATCCTTCAGCATCTCAGCCTCACACTTCTAGACCATGTGTCCATACCAGAGGGCAACTTAAACAACTTGGCACGATTTCACACTGGGTGTGTCTTTTCACCTCTCTACGGCAATGAAAGCTTATGTGAGGGGCGCCTGGGTGGCTCAGTGGGTTAATGCCTCTGCCTTCGGCGCAGGTCATGATCCTGGAGTCCAGGTATCGAGCCTCATGTCAGGCTCTTTGCTCGGCAGGGAGCCTGCTTCTCTTCCTCTCTCTCTGCCTGCCTCTCTGCCTGCTTGTGATCTCTATCAAATAAATAAATAGATAGATAGATAGATAGATAGATAGATAAATAAAAAAAAATAAATGAATAAATCTTAAACTATGGAAAGAACCTAGATGTCCATCAATGAATGGATAAAGAAGATGTGGTATATATACACAATGGAATACGATGCAGCCATCAAAAGAAATGAAATCTTGCCATTTGCGACAACATGGATGGAACTAGAACGTATCATGCTTAGTGAAATAAGTCAAGCAGAGAAAGACAACTATCATATGATCTCTCTGATATGAGGAAGTGGTGATGCAACATGGGGGCTTAAGTGGGTAGGAGAAGAATCAATGAAACAAGATGGGATTGGGAGGGAGACAAACCATAAGTGACTCTTAATCTTACAAAACAAACTGAGGGTTGCTGGGGGGAGGGTGGTTGGGAGAAGGGGGGGTGGCGTTATGGACATTGGGGAGGGTATGTGCTTGGGTGAGTGCTGATTCACAGACCTGTACTACTGGGGATAAAAATACATGTTTATAAAAAATAAAAAAATTTAAAAAAAGAACACTTGTGTGATATTCTGATGGTTACAAATCCCGTTCACATACATCACCTCCCTTCCACTTTGTCTCAACTCCATAGGTAGGTATTATTATTACCGTTGCTGTTATGGCTGCTATTGCGGTAATTCCACATGCTGGGAAATTAAAGCCTCAACAAATGAAAAGACTCGCCCCAAATTATGCAGCTGGTCTGTGACTCAGTAAGGGTTTCAGTCTGGATTATCTGTGTTGCCATTCCATGCTTTTTTCCTACCAAACTCCCCTGCTAGAGTAATAGGATTCAAGATCAAAAACCTGAAAAGAAACTTCATTGATTCTTTGCTGCATCTCTTCCACTGGATGTCCTTTTTTTTTTTAGCTTTTGATTTCCTGTTTTCTCTGATGTCGCTGTGGTTGGCGAGCTGAAGCTCAGCCGTCTTGCCTCGAGGCTGGAGAGGTTTCTGTAGGCTCTAACGATCATGTGCTAGATGGTTGGTTTAAGGAAAAAAAGACATGTTTAACTGGTGTTTTCTTTCGGGCAGAATTGTGTTACATTGCAGCCAAATAATGCCTCATCTAAAAGAAAAAAAAAAGAACTATTCCAGAAAGTTTGTTCAGAAAGAAGCCAAATCTTTTGCAAAAATGAAGCATTATACACAAATCTGAAAGTATTTCAGACTGAGAATAGGATGACAATGTGCAGTAGAGCTGTGTCAGTTAGGGAATGTACTTGAGCCCATGTAACAGAAACCCACCTTCAGCGGCCTGGCCAGATAAAGATTTATGTTTCTCATCTACAGTGAAGTTAGTTTGGAGATATGCAGTCAAAGGTTAATATGATGGCTTCAATGTCATCAGAGGCCCGGGTTCCCTTTTGCTCTTGCATCCTGGAATGTGGCTGTCTTTATCATGATCACAAGATGTGTGTTCTACATTAATGCTATGATTGTATTATTAGCAAATGGCAAAATACAAAGACTAAGATCTGAACAGGTGACACAACTGTCTTTCACCTTCAGGAAGCTTTCCCAGCAATCTCTTCCATCAACCTCTGCTTATATAATCCTTGTCCCAACTAGGCAGTCACATGGCTTCCCTTGCCACAGGGAGCCTAGAAAGGGGGCATGACATGGTCACCTTGCCTCCCCAAACAAATAGGATTTCTGTTAGTACAAAAGAAGGGCAAGATGAACATTGTGAAGCAACTGACAGAGTCTTGCAAAAGAGCTACCATTCACTGAGGGCCCACAGTGTGTTAGGCACAAACTAAAACAAAGCTAAGAAAGAAATAACACTATCCTTACGTACGAGAAATTATATCCAAAGAAATATAAAGTATGAAATGAGAGGCACTGTTATCAGAAGATCACTATGTGTATTTTTCTCATGTGACAATGCCTGGCACAGAGTAGACATTCAAAAATGGCTTCAAATGTTTCCCTTCTCTTTGTCCTCTCTCTCAACTTAAATTAGAAATGCAATGCCAGCTTTAACTTGGAATGTCTTTATATTTGCATTGTCTAATTAATCTTGTTATGATCTAACTATGGCTACTGTTCTGGCCTGTGCATTCATATCCCCCCAACCTTTGACAAACATAGCACTGCTGACTCTATTAGATTATGTCAAATCTTTCTGGCTTGATATGTTCTCTCTTTTTGATTGGCTCTCCAGAGATATAATGATACTGTTTTCACTTTTAATTTCAACAGTTAGGACATAAATAGACTTTGGCTTGGTGGCTTATCAGCCTCCTCATGATGCATGGCACTTAGTAGGGACTCAATGATATCTGTTGAATGAATGAATCTTCCCATCATCATTTACCAGCTGTATGATCTTAGGCAAGTTTCATAACCTTCCCTGAGTAAGAAAAAAAAATAAATAAATGTTTGTTGTCCTTACAAGCCACTGAGATCTGGGAGTCATTTGTTATGTTATGGTATAGCTATAATAGCTGATTACTACAGCCTGCAGTTGGGGGAGGGAATTCACAGAAAATAAATGTTCCGTAGATAATGCCAGACATTTACTATAGAACAGTATTCACACCATAACAAGACACATTGTTTTTCTAGCATTCATTACAATTAAAAGACAATCTTGAATTCTAATAATCACACATATAATAAACACTAAAAAAATGACACACAAACTTCCCCAAATCACAGAGATTTTTAGAGCATATATAGATCACCAACGTGGAAAAGAAATGTTTTCTAGGCAAGCATCATCTGCAGCATCAGTGAGCAAGCACATGGGATGCCAAAGATTCAGAAAATACCCTGAGTGCTTATCTCACCAACACAGCTGCACTATAAATGTGTTTGGTTTGGATAATGGGAAACAATTAAACCATCTCTCTGTTGGGAGAATAGAATGGGTAAAGAATCTCTCTTTTGTGAGGCAAAAATCCCATCTCTTGATTGTCAGTAAAACCAGAGCTGGAGTAAATTTGGAAATCTGACATATGATCACCTGGAACTTTATCCCCACCAAAGTATAAATACACGCCAGAGAACTTTGGGGTTTTCCATCTTACCTGACACTCTCGTTTATTTGACTTCTTTTCATGAAACAGCCAACAAAACAGGAATTTTGGAAGCCACAAGCAGGTGTTTGGCACCATATATATGTAAGTTCATACATAGGGTGTGAGTCACAGCCTAGTATCTTTTCAAGGCATTTGTCAAATAGTGAAGGATAGTTCTCAAG
Organism: Mustela putorius furo; assembly: GCF_011764305.1. Classification (NCBI taxonomy): domain Eukaryota; kingdom Metazoa; phylum Chordata; class Mammalia; order Carnivora; family Mustelidae; genus Mustela; species Mustela putorius. The sequence continues at coordinate 21,735,980 of NW_025421273.1, forward strand.
AGATTTCTTTTTTTTCAGGAAGCATGAACGACTGGGAATGCATTTGTATACTTTGGAATTAAACAGACCTGGATCTGATTCCCAGCTCTCCTGTCTAATAAATGTGCAACATTAGGCACACTACTTATCACCATTGAGTTTTTTCTTCATCTGTGAAATGGGAAAAATAATGCTTAAGTTAAATCAAGTGAAATTGCCGCATTTGCTGTCAAAAGAAGCCAAATATTACCAATTTCATGTGCTTCAACCTATACCCGTCTTACAGAACTAAGTTCAGCATAGAAAGCCAAGTCCGTAGACATCTACTAGTCACAACTCCTTTGTTGCATGTGACAGCACACTGCTGGAGATATCTTAGAAAAAAGGAATCCATTAGCTCATGTATTTGGTCAGTTTAGGAATGACGTTAGCTTCATGCATGGCAAAACCCAGGGGTTCAGATGATGCTTTTTTGATTTTGTCATACATATTGGACAGCATGACCAATGATGGTCTTTAGTAGAAGCAAAAGGAATTTCTCTCTCCCAAGGGATGCCTTTCTTGGATGACATGCCCACCCTTACCAGTCACTGTTTCCAGATGTGTCAGATGGCTTACTCTACTTGGCCCAGCCTGGTTGACTTCCTCACTTCAAAGAAGGTGGCAAGAGTGAAGGGCATTGTACAAGTTGGCGCAGTTAAAACCACATAAGATAGGGAAAGTGTTAACCAAAGAGTGTAAGAGAGCTAGGTAAGCAGGAAAAAAAAAGATACCCATTACATTATGTGCAATACTTAACACAGATCCTGGCATGCAGAAGAGGCACTAAAATTAGCTAAAGCATTTCCTACACAATTTTCAAAGGCTATAGGAAGTAATATTTACCCAAAGATAAGATTTCACCTAAAGATAGGGTGACCAACTTTTCTCCATTTGCCCAGGGCTCTTCTGGTTTAACACTGTAAAGTATCACGCCCTGGAAAACTTGGTCCCAGACAAACCATCTTGTTTTGTCGGGACTATCCAATTCTAAAACTCTAAGTCCTGCATCTGGGGAACCCCCTCAGTCCCAGGCAAACCAAGACAGCTGGTCACCCTGCCCAAACACAACACTTGTAAGTATAAATTTGTTAGCTGCATTTAAAGCCTTATTAGGTGAGTTTATTAGTTGCTGCTTCTGTAGAAGAATGATGTGCTATAGTACATCTCAAACTGGAGTTGGTCCTATGGGGAAAATACAAAGATCATGCCTGCTTGATTTAGAGTTACAGGATCCGTGACTTTACTCTTCTTCCCACTCTGCTTTCTTGGTTTTTCTTTCATTGTGTCTTTCTCCCTTTTTTCCTTTCCTCACTTTCTTTCCTTCCTTCTTGCCTTCTGACTGATCTTTCGTCTTTCCCTCTCTTATTTTTCTCTTTCTCTTTTACTTTCTTTTCTGGTGACATATTAACCTTTCAAACTGCATATGACTTAGATTTTGTTTGAAATCTTCAAAGGAGCTGTTATGTGTTGTTTGACTGAAACAAACAGGCCACAGTAAATTCATTTATCCTGGACAATGCACCAAGCAAATGGAAACTTCATTGCTGATTAAAGCAAGAAGTATTCGCATGATTACCAGGATTTTCCAGAGACAGCATGCTCAAGATATTGAGAGCGAAGAATGAAACCACTAGGAGGGGGGAAGACAGAAAAGATGGTGATGATCGTGAAATGAGGAAGATGGAGATTGTAAAGACTTGAGATTGTGTTCTTCCAAGGGCCATTTCGGTTTAAATGTTTACATAGGGGTTACATCTACTACTACTGGAAATTGCTGGGATTTAGAAACTCTTTCTTCTTTTGAAACAATATTATCATTAATTAAGCAATGTAAACCAGGAAATCCTTCTTGGTTACAAACTATGCTTTGAAGCCAGGCATGTATTTGAGTGTTCTCAATCAAAACCTTAAAATAAAAATAGAGAGAAAGCAATTTCTCATCTTCAAAGAGAGCTATCAGTGGGGAAAACTGTCTTTGGAATTTTACTTTGGAGAATGATGTGAATTTTGTTGTCCTGATTGAAGCACTGACGTTCTAAAGAACTAATTGCATTTTAGAGACAAATCCAAATAAATGCTCCCTGATAGCAAGTTTCCACCCACAAGTTAGGCTCATCGACTCAGGACTTCTACGAAATTTGGGTTCTCCAAATATGAGTATTCACATCACTTTCACAATTTCTGTCATTACTTAGTACCACCTGTGTCATTTATTTACCTAACATTTTTCTGCAAATTTACTTTTTTAATAAGATAGACTAAGCTGATGCAGCCAATGTGGCTCATTAGGGCTTGTGAATAACCTTTGTGGGAAGAAAATTATCACTCCCAAGAAAAGCAGTACACCATGGAGGCATGAATAAAGGATAGGAGATTCACCACCTGGTCCTCAGGTTCGTTCTATCTTTCGGTAACCTTAAGATTTGGGATAAGTGACTTCAGTTTTCAATCTATATGGTTGCGAGGATTAATTAATTGAAAGAATTGGTGAATAGTCGTTAAGATTCTCTTTTTAGTCCATTAGTGAAGAGAGAGAAGACTTACATAGTCCTATAGCTCGGAAGGTGCACTTTGGGAGGAATTGTGTCTTTAGCTAGCAAGGGACAAAGGATGTATCATCATCTTTGCTTCTAAACTGGCTTCCCCCCTAGACTTTAATCACTTGTGGCTAGTCAGTCCAAGATAATAATCAAGAGGGGGAAAACAGTGCTTTACCAAAATTTTATGAGTCTTTCCACACAAGCTAAGCTGATTAAGAGCCCAAGTGAGAAAACAGAGCCCAGAGTTAGGGAGAGGCTGGAATGTCCTTCTTCTAAAGAAAAGCCAACAACGAGAATTTTAGATAATTTTTTTTTTTTTACTCTTCTGCTCTTCTGTTATTTTTAGTATATAGGTTATTTTTAGGGTGTTTATTTTCTATCTGACACCATATTGAAAGCATATTCTTTCTAATAGCCTTTTAAATTTTGCATGCATTGTTTAGGTGTACAATTGTATTATCTGCCAATAATGATAATTTTTTTTCTTTTAATCCAATCCTTGTACCTCTTACGTTTTGCTTCCTGTCTTACTACATGTAAATCATTTTACCACTATCTAGGGATGATTAAAATAGTTTTGCCTTTTTCATACACTATAATAAAGATGACCTGGGGAATGTAGCAACTAAAAGCCCAAGAAATAGCTGAAAATATGTTACAATAATTTGTAGGTAATGTGACAATGCCCTGGAGAAAGACAATGGGTAAAAAAAAAAAAAAAAAAAAAGCATACAGAAAAAGATATCAGTGAGCAATATTCCAACTGAATAAATGAATGAACACAATGAAATGCAAGAATCAAAACCTGGGGGCACCTGAGGGGCTCAGTGGGTTAAGCCTCTGCGTTCAGCTCAGGTCATGATCTCAAGAGTCCTGGGATGGAGCATCACAGGGCTCTCTGCTCAGCAGGGAGCCTGCTTCCCTTCCTTTCTCTCTGCCTGCTGCTCTACCTACCTGTGATCGATCTCTCTGTCAAATAAATAAATAAAATCTTAAAAAAAAAAAAGAATCAAAACCTGAATGTAAGGCTTCAAGTATGAAATGACATGAGGAAATTATATCAATGAGGATTCAGTTAGAAACTAAAAATCACCCTAGGTAGGGATTAAAGATGAAAAATCAAAGCCTGAAACAACCATTGAAAGAACTGTAGGCAATCTATACATAGGACCAAATTGCATTGACTTATACAACACACAAATGAATCCATGCAAAACTAGTGAAACCTGAATACATTCTACAATCTAGTTAATACAGTCGTACTGATGCCAGCTTCTAGTTTTGATATATTACAGTGATAAAAGATTTCACTATTGAGAGAAGCTAGTTTTTGTTTTATTTGGTTTTCATGCAACTTTTTTTTTTTTTTTTTTTTTTTTTGCAAACTTCTACGACTCTATAATTCTAAGTGAAGAAAAGGAGGCTATGGAACCAACAATTGCATAAAAGACCATGCTGTTTTTCTGAATATCCAGAAGTGCAGGATTGCTAGGAAACCACACTAGAGTATGTGATTCCAGGATGTCACCCAGAAGCTCCTGTAAACCTTGCATCAGTTGACTGTCCTCACTCGGACCGCAACTGCAACTAGGATGTCACCTCATTCATTTCTGCCTTTTACGTGCCTATGTGTGCTTTCATTGGATGATTCTAACCAGAGAACTGACTGCAAAGGTTTGGGGGAAATCCAGATTCAGGCTTCTAGTTCCTGACCTAGAAGAGAAAGTAAAAAGGTCCAGGGATAATGCTGAGTTAAAAACTTATATCCCAGCTCATTGATATTAAATAAATACCATACATTTATCATCCAGTCTTTGAAAAGGGGATTAGACTGATACTGGGTGGCTCAGTTTGTTAAGCGGCTGCCTTCGGCTCAGGTCATGATCCCAGCATCCTGGAATCGAGTCCCACATCGGGCTCCTTGTTCTGTAGGGAGCCTGCTTCTCCCTCTGCACTCTGTCTGCCTGTGCTCTCTCTCTCTCTCTCTCTGACAAATAAATAAATAAAATCTTTTAAAAAAATTGAAAAGGGGATTAGAAGAAGGAAATTGGTCAAATTTTTCAGTTTGTAAATATAGAAAATTCATAAATAATTTCATTTCCCAGCATAGTTTCTTGGTCTCTCTGCCAAGCCATCTTCATCCAAAAGAATTTATAATAAGCAAAATTTTTTAAGATTTTTCCAGCTTATAAAACAATTTCACACGAACTCTTCCATTGGCCTACCAAACAAAGCTGAGAAACAGATAATAATAAAACACATAATACTTATCTAGAAATTTCACTTGTTACCACATTTCCTTTCAACCCACCAATAAAAGTGTGTTCTTTGTAGTTTTCTATATACAAGACCTGTCTTTCCATGTCCTTGCACATGTGGCTTCTTTAGCTGGGAATGTCTTTCCTGGTACAAATTCCTCCTGGAAAGCCGCATGTCTCGCTTTATCTCTTTCATGAAAGAGACCAAGGCTAATTGAAACTGAACAGGAAGCCTCCCTGTGTGCTGAGGGCCAGGCTGTGCTGCCCTTGCAAAAGTCCAGGGATTGGCTAGCAGGTATGACCCAAGATCCATTCCTCAGCTACCTCTTCTTACTCCAAGAACCTCACTCTTGATGAGCCAAATCTAACTTCCCCATTCACAACTGCAAGGAGAAAAATTAATTTGGTAGTACACAGGGGGCCTAATAAGAATCTACCATTAGATTGCAGTCCGAGGAGTATGTTTGCCAGTCATACCACTACTGCAAATGAATCTTGTAGCTCCTCTTTACTACTATTTATTTTCCATGATTCACCAATTCCTACTCCTCCTTTCCTTCCCTGTAGGTTCTCGTGTTAATGATCTAATGGCTAGAGACACTTTACTGAGCCAAACACCCTTGCCCGCAGTGAGCTTATAAACTAGTGAGGAAGACAAATATTATGTAATTATCTTAGAAATAATATAACCAGGGGCTCCTGGGTGGCTCAGTCGTTAAGCATCGGCCTTCAGCCCAAGTCGTAATCCCAGGGTCCTGAAATGGAGCCCCTCATTGGGCTCCCTGCTCAGCAGGAAGACGACTTCTCCCTCTCCCACTCTCCCTGCTTGTATTCCCTCTCTCTGTCTCTGTCTCTGTCAAATAAATAAATAAAATCTTAAAAAAAAAAAAGAAAAGAAATATAACCACTGAAACAAGTACTGTAGCTATAAAGCAACATTTATAAAGTTTTAGAAAAGGAAAAAAAGTTATGAAGGAGAAGGATCGGACAGTATAAGAGAGAGTTAGGGCAGGTGAGGGGCGGATCAAAGCAAGCTTCCCTGTGGTAAGAATGCCAGTTGAGTTCAAGCTTATGAGAGAGATTTATTCAGATAGAGGAGGCCGGGAGGAAATCAGGGAGAGAACAAGAACATTCTGGGCAGACGCCCCAAGGCTGTCAGCCTAAACTCAGGGGAGCCGCAGGGGTGCCTGTGGGAAGCCACACAGCTTCCTCAACCTTCCCTCCCTTCTCACCAATACCACCCTGACATGAGGCAGCTGAGCTCAGAGAGCAAGAAGGAAACATAGAGGTTTATGGTTCAGAATCCAACAGAGGAGAGGAGGAGGTGGAGGCAGACTGTGTCACGAAAAGAACATGGTACTGGTCATCACAATTTACAGGCAGACACTGATAATTATTAGCTTTGTGACCTTGGGAAAGTCACTACCAGCATCTCAGAGTTGTCAGGAGGATTCAGTGAGAAAAGAAACGAGTAGGGCCTTCGACCCAGTGAGTGCTTAATAAGGTTAGCTTTATCTGCTCACTTTCTCCAGGTTTGTTCTGTGTCCCCTCAAAGTTCATAGGTTGAAGCCCTGACTTATAGGACAATGTGACTATATCTGCAGATAGAGTCTTTGGAAGTAACTGAGGTTAAATGAAGTTATAGGGATGCAGCCCTGCTCCAAATGGACTGTGGCCTTATATGAAGAGGGAGAGGGGTGCTTGGATGGCTCTGTTGGTTAAGCAACTGATTCTTGGTTTCAGTTCAAGTCATGATCTCGTGGGTTGTGAGATCAAGCCCCGAACTCCATGCTCAGCAGGGAATATGCTTGAAGATTCTCTCCCTCTGGCCCTCCCCCCTCAAATAAATAAATAAATCTTTTAAAAAAGATTATGTCCTTCTCCCCTTTCTCTCCCTCCATCATGTGGGGACACAGTGAGGGGCAGCCATCCACAAGTCAGGGTAAAGGCTCTCACCAGAACCCAACCACGCTGGCACCCCAATCTCAGAATTTCAACCTCCAGAACTGAGGAAAATAATTTCTCTTGCTTAAACTACCAGTCTATGATAGTTTGTTATGGTGGCCCAAGCCGGCTCCCATAAAGCCCAGTTAGAAAACTGCTCTTAGAGATGATAGAGTGCAAATCTTAACTGCAAGGACATTCAAATAATGAATTTATGAAACGGCAAAGGAAGGGAATAGAATAAATGAATAGGACGGGGGGGGGATAGGCTTGAACATTTTCATAAATGAGCCTGACCTCAATCCAGCTGCTGTTGGCTGTGACTACTTCTGAGATGCACACAGTCTCACATGGGTCAAAACACTATGGTTGAGCAAAACCACTTTCTCCTGGTTTTCATTCTTATTGTTGCATGAGAGATGGGACACTTAAACTCTAAGAAAGAAGACCAGTAGTGGCCAAAAAGTGGATCCAAGCACCAAGAGACAGCATGACAAGGGAAGAAAAGCAAAATATGCTCTTTAAAGGGAGAAGGGGGAAAAAATGCAAGAACCCAGGATCCCTGGCACCCAGAGGTGCAAGCCAATGACAAAAATGGGAAGAGGTGGTGGCACCATACCATCAACAGTGCTCTATGTGTGAAATGCTATGCCGGATGTTGGAAAATAACTACTTCACAATTTCAAAACCTACAAAGGTTGATAAGCACTATCTCCATAAAGACTCCATTTGATCTCATCAGAGCAAAATGAGGCAAGCACAACAGGACAGGGATTATGTCCCCAGGGAGGAAACTGTGGTTTGGAATGCTTCATTGGAGTTCCCTTGGCTGGCAAGCATTAGAGGTGGTAACCATGCCTCTATTTTCTGATTCCAGTCCCAGTGTCTGTTCTGTGACAAATGTCAAGACATGCTCTGTATTTTTGCATCGGATCTTGCCTTGGTTTTCCAAGTCAAAATTTTCTCCATGTCCTATCTCATTCCCTGACCAACATGACCAACTTTTTGGGAGGCCCCCAAAAAGTCACAGGATGGCTTCTTCCAGAACACAAAATAACATTGAATGGATTATGAGAACTGAAGGAAGAAGAGAACCATGTAGATGGGGACCTACTGACAAAAGCCACATGGTATAATGACTTCCTCCTTGGTGAGACTGTCCCATAGCGATCCCGATACTGTGAGGCCACACAAGGATAACTGCTGTTTTGATTCCCACTTTGCACCTATGAGAAACTGAGGCTCAGAAATATGAAGGACCTTGTCCATGATATTCATTCTAAGCATCAAGAGTCAGATGACAAACCCTTGTGTCCACCTCCATCTCCCTATAGGGGAATGAGCCCTGGCATGACAGCCAGGAGGCTCTTGGTTTCCAATCCTTCCACTCACTTCCCATGCCATCCTGGTCAAACCTTGTAAACCCCAGGCTTCCGTTCCTTCCACTCTAAACTGAAGGGATTGGACTGCATGGCCTCTGAGAATGTTCTCTAAGGTGGCTGGTAAAAAAACAATCACAAGTACTGGAACACATTTTGTCCAGACTCTTTGTGCTGTTTCCCAAATATAATTCAGGGAGTCAGCCAACAGATAGAAGAGAATATTTATTGTTGCTGGTGAGGTCGACGGATACTTTTTTGAGCTCGATCACACAGGAGGTCTGCAGGCCACAGCGTCATTGCACGTCATGGGCCCTGTGTGCTGCTCCCTCTCTCCCCGCCACTGCTCGAAGCCTGGGAGAACGCTTTTGAAACCAATCAGGAAATTACTTATCAATCTGAAGCCCCACAGAGTTATGAGTGTTCCTCGCTGCCAAAGGGAAGGGGATTTCGAGTGAAAGCTCCACATCTGTGTGCAGTAGAATTCAAGGACTCCAGCTGTTGGAAGGTCTTGCGAGCAATGTAAGTAAACAGTCCTCTCTCCCGATCGAAGTGAACTTCTTCAGGCTTTTTATTCTCCCACAGATGAGTCTTTTGGCTCACATCCATGTTGAGTTGTTCTCTCTCTGTTCATCTGTGAGGTTTGGGGGTGTTTACTGACTGGGGCTTACTCAATGAACCATCTCCTCTGGGGGATACTTCTGCTGAAAAGAGGAGAGAAAGCGAAAGTCGTCAGAATCGGCTTTGCTTGGGAAGGGTTAGTTTAGAAAAGAGCCCTTGACTTGGCAGCTCTATTCCTTAATGACTATAGATCCATAGTTAAGGGGAGTGTGACACTGACATGGACACTTGTCGGGGCTTCACCCTGAAACACAGAGTGGTCATCGGGTCTGTGCCTACATAATTCAAATTTAAGGTGTTCTCTTCATTTTGATATACCGCAGGGTTTTAATTGAGGAAAAAGGGAAACATTAAAGTTTATACTGTCCGGTGAAGCTTTTCTTGCAGTGGTGTAAATCTTGTGCTCAATTTAGTTTTGGTTGGGGGTGCTGATTAATTTACTGTTCATTTTATTAAACAAATGGGCTCGACATTTTACACTGCTGTGGGGAGGAGAATGCATTCATTGCAATGCATGAGTGTAAACATTTAGGCTGTGTTGATAAAAATGTGGGTTTGTATTAATAGTAATTGTGTGATGGGATTACATAACTTCATGCATAACACATTGTACTGGAGTATATTGCTTTTAAAGATATTTTAAATCAGATTGTGATTTAAGGACTGAAAAAGTAATTGCAGGTATATAGCTAATATAAAAGAAATAGCTCTGTTTTGATCAACCTTTGTTCCCTGAGACCCTACAGCTTCTCCAGGAACTTGAGAGTCCTTTTCCAAGGGTTCCTCATCAAGAACACTAGGGTTGCAGGGAACTGGTGTCCCAAGATCTCAGACTCTGCATCAGACTATGCATCTCGCAATATGTCTTGATTCCGGTTTGAATAATAAAGGCTCACACCCTCATCTTGGTTCTTCTACTCCCTGGAAAGCTCCCCTGAGCATAAAAACAACTGCATTTAACTCCGGTTGATATCTGACTCCCTTTCTTCCCTTTAAACAATTTTGGTTCATGATTTGATGTCCTGTGATAATAAGACTGGCCTTGTTCCCAATATGCTAGGTGCTTACCTCCTCCGTGCGTCAGCGCCAGCACAAGCATTAGGCATGTCACAGGGTCAGTCAGCTCCGCGTGGAAAGATATTTTAGCTACTAGGAATTTATAGCAGCCTATTTCCTATGTTGCTACCCCCTGGCCCCCTGCCTGGAGCCACTTTTAGTCTGAGGAGATCTCTAACCTCTCACCTTTACTTAATACATGTTATATAGCTAATGTGCTGAAAGCCATAAAAACAAGAATTAGCATGTCTACAGTCTGTACAGCCCAAGACGGCTTTTGTTTTCATGGAAATAATTAAATAATTCTGGGCACTGGCTGTTGGACATGTGCGGTGCAGTAGATCATAAAATGGAGGGATACATGCTTGGAATGTGAAAGGAAATTATCTAAACATTGGGAAATATTTACTGAGTATTGACCATGCACTTGGCCCTCTGCTCACCCTGTCTCGTGTGGTCTTGGGAGCAGCACGTGAGGATACATCCCAGAGTGACCCATGTGTTGGTCACTTAATGCCCCGTGCCTTGGTTTCCTTATATGAAATAAAGGTAAAAACCATGGGAATCATGTGAAGGTTCAGAGTTAAGAAAAGCAAAGAATTTTTTTTGTCTCTCTTACAGGAGAAACTGAGGTTGAGTTTAGCTAAGTAACTTGCCTATGGCCACAGGTGATGGCTGTAAGGGCTAGGATTTGGGAGTAAATGATCTGGCTGCATCAGACTGGAGAAAGGGCAGTTTTTACCAGCTTCCCTCATGCTGTTGGGTTCTTTCCTGTACATCTTTATCCAACCCTCATAGTGCCTTCTGGATGAAAGTAACTGACCGTTGCCCATGAAGATTTCAGACAGGGAAACAAGCTCAAGACTTGAACCAATTTGCTCTAGGTCACACACTTAGAAATCAACAGGGCTGGGAGCTAAGTGCAGGCTTTGGAATTCCCAGGCTTGTTGTCTCTTCAAGACCCCATGCTCTTGATGGGGGAGGGGGGGATGGGGTGGGTGAACAACGGTCAGGCCCATATTGCCTCCCTGCAGGGGAGAGTGAGCTAGCAGAGGATGACCATGCCTGGCATCAGTGAGGCCTCAGGTGTGCCTGGCCCGGTGCCTCATTAATTAAAGCAGGTGCCGAAGCCTCTTTATCAGTAATTCTCCAGAGGATAGGATGTGCATCAAACTTTAACAGTCACTTTCCTCAGCCTGTTCTGTAATTTGGGAAAGAATGAAGATTGCTGTATCCACCTGAAGAAGGTGAAAAATTCGGTTAAATAAATGAGATGGGGCATTTTCCTCATTCAAATTTTTGGATTACACTGAGGTCAGAATCAACCTCAGTTCAGAGTTGTTTACTGTCTTATTTATAACCCTGTGCTTTCTTCCTCTTTCCACACATGTCTCCTTCCAAGCGCTGTGACTGTCCGAACTGTGTCATCAGCCTCTTGACTGCACCAGCAGAGGGGTAGATATCCTTCCCTTTGTTGGCTTTTTACTATAAATCAGTAGTGCTCCGTAGAATTCATCACCCTATTAGAATAAAGTGAGCTATATGTGTAATATGAGAAATTTACTAAATAAACTTTACACAGAGAAACTGGCAACTTGGAGCATTTACTGTGCTGAATAAAATATTATGAGATTGCTTTCTCTGCAGACTACTACAGCACAGATAGAGGCAAGCCAAATGTGTCCTCAAAACATGTGCTGGGAACTTCAGCTGCCTCGGAAAGAGGTCATAGAGGGCGTGGTGGAACAGGAACCACTGAATGCTGGAAATAATTTCCAGTGGTGGCAAATGTCAGGAGTTGAAGGGAAATAGCCACAGTTTTGAATTCTGGTTCGATCACTTTCTAACTGCAAGACTCCAAGTACATCACTTACCTCTCAACTGCATGTAACCGACAAACAACCCAACATGGTGCCTAGCACAATGGCTGCCCAATCAATAGGGGTTACTTTTCTCCTTAGCTCTGGTCCATTCAATCCACAAATATTAACTGAGCACCTACTATGTGCCATGCATTATTCTAGATATAGCTATGAACTAGCCCAAGTCTCTTCCTCCATACCTCCAGAGAGGGTGACAGTAGACACATAAATCAGGATGTAACCGCTGAGACTGGGAAGCACTGTAGAGAAAATACAAAATGGTGATGGGGTAGAGTGACCAGCCATAAATCCATGGGGCTTTTTTGAGACCTGAAAGTCTGTTCTGTCATTTTCTTTCCTCACCTCAGCATCAAATGCCAGGAGAAATTTTATGAAAAGAAGGACAGAAAAATTTCTGAACCAAACTACTGCAGTTATTTCTTTCATTGCATCTTCTGGGATTTTTTCAAAATATTCTTCCTCATCAAAGATTAATCAGTAGGTCCTAAGTGCATGAAGATTAATTAATGATTCTTCTTAAAAAGTTCAAATCATCACAATTCCTAGGGATTACATTGTTGGAGAGGAGAAGAACCACCACATGCAGATTTTTAGGGATGAATTGTACAGCTTCACAATGACTTCATGTGTGGCTTGAGTCTGAAATTGTACATATGTTAGTGCAGCCAACATGCGAAGCTGCCAGAATTCAGCCGATCCAACTCTCTATTAGCCAAGAGTCATGTGTACAGCTTTGAAAAACAATCCATGGTCTGTAATGTTTCCTTTCTTAAAATGGTGCAACAAACCTCACTTGGGTCTGAGACAGCATCTCTCCATAGTGAAGTTCACAGTGCAGATAACTTGTACCAGAGGAGCCTTTGTCTTTCAATCAACCCACTATCTGTGGCCAGAATATTCTTGGCTGTAACAATCCAGATGACTGTCTCATTATTCCATTATGCCTTTATCACCATCATGTAAACCCCAATTATGGATCCACAACTTAGAATGAAAATTCTGTGTACACAGCAAGACAAAATGCACATGTCCATGTTTTCTATTTTCCAATAAATTACTGGTATTTTTCTGTTTAATTTATAAAAATGTGGTCTCTCCAAATTGCAGATGTATTTCTAGAAATTACTTTGAAAACAAGGTCCCAAGTTAAAATGCAATGACTGAAAAATAAGAGCAAAGAGGATGAGATTAGGACATTGAAGTTAATTAACCAGTAGTAGAGAGGGTTGTGGGGTAATTCAGTGATGCTCCTTGGGACTCCAAACCAATCTTGCCCAGAGAATGATGGTGAACTGCTGTCCTGAAGGAAGAGAAGGGGAAGGGTACTACTATTTTTCATGCACTTTTATGACAGATACTACTCACGGCATTTTAAGTATATGACGCCCTCATCATGACACTTCTGTGGCTATTATTTGCTTGTTCTACAGATGAGGAGCTGAAGCTTGGTGCAGTTAAGTTACAAGGAAGTTCAGCACCAACTAGGAAGTGGCAGGACAACCTGAATCCAGGACTTCCCTGTTGCGCAACCCACTCTACTACTCTGCTGGAGAAAGATAAAGGGTTTTTTCACCAAGCCTCCTACACACATGCAATACACAGTCTATTTAAGTAAAGAAAGAATGTATTGCAAGTTTTTAAATGTTGAAATGGCCTCCTGAGGGAAGAGGTTGAGGAATTGTCTTCTTTGGAGGTCTATTAAACCCAGATTGGTTATCATACATATCTGGTATGACTACAGTGTGGTTCTTCCACAAGGTGGAAAAATGATTTCTTAAGGCCCTTTCTAATTTTTCCAACCAAAGGCCAAGTCTACATCCATGCAAGACAAAATGGCAGGTCTGGTCATCCTGCTCTCCTTCCCAGACTCCATGCCAAGTTCTTTGGCTAGAGTGATGTCCAGGCTTTCTGGTAATACCACATTCACTTGGATCACAGGCTCTGCTGGCCATTTCCCCACAAACAGGGAGGGGACCCAACTCTGGAGCCCATTTGTGCCCAACCAAAGGAACACAATTTGGGTGAATCTATTATCTAAGTTGATGGCTGTACTTCCAATGTTTCAGAACTACAAATCGGAACCAAACTGGCATGAAAGAATGGAACATAGTTAGAAAATAGTAATGTCTTCCAAAATTCTGCCTACCATGTGTATCATTAACACTTGTGAGCATCAGAAAAATCCAGTTCCTTTCACATGTAAGGGGTTTATTTTTCTCACTCAACAAGAAGCCTAGAGGTAGATGATCTGTAGCTATTTCAAAGATGTCACCAGGAAACCAGGCTCCTACTGTCTTCCTGCTTTGTTCCTGTTGGTTAACACATGGCTTTCGTCCTCATGGTGGCAAGTCAGCTGCTACCCCTCCAGGTTTTGAGTTGATATTCCAGGAAGGAAGGCAAAAACCTTCTTGCCAAACTTTTCCTTTTTATTTGGAAAACAAAGTCCTCTTCCAGGACTTTCCATGTACCTGGGCACCCCTTGCTATAAGGAGATCTGGAAGTTTGTGTATTCTGTCTTTAATATAGAAAAAGACAGAGGGTGGAAGTAGATTGGGGTGGGTTTTGAGAGAGTCAAACCTATAGTACTTGTCAAAATATTCCATAAATTCCCTTTCTGAAAGCAATTAATTTGGAATTTGATACATAATAAATATTATATAAACATTTGATAGATGCATCTATTTTGATACTTTGAGCATGAAAATATTTTTAAAACAACTGGTAAGGGGTAGGGAGGGACAAGATTCTACCCAAAGTACCACAGAGTAGGGAGCAGAAGTGGATCTGGTGTCAGATTAAGGTCTGAATTCCAGTTCATACATAATTAGGTGTGGGATGTCTGTAGGACTTCATTTATTTGTATTGAAAAGAGGAGTAATGAGGTGGGGGATGCCTGGGTGGCTCAGTCTTTAAGCATCTGTCTTCTGCTCAAGTCATGATCCCAGAGTCCCTGGATTGGAGTCCCTGGAGGAAGCCCCAGTCACGCTCCCTATTCAGTGGGGAGTCTGCTGCTCCCTCTATCCCTCCCACTGCTCCTTCATTCTCTCTCTTTCTCTCTTGCTCACTCTCTCTCTCTCTCTCATAAATTAATAAAATCTTTAAAATATAATAAAACAAAATAGGGGTAATTGGGTCTCCTGGATGGCTCAATCTGTTGAGTGTCTAACTCTTGATTTCAGCATAAGTCATGATCTCAGAATTGAGAGGTCAAACACTGCATTGGTCTTCCTGCACAGTACAAAATCTGCTTGAGAGTATTTCCTTCTGCCCCCTCCCTGCTCTCTCTTTCTCTCTCTCTCACTGTCTCTCTCTCTCAAAATAAATAAACAAATCTTTTTTTAAAAAAAAATAGGGGTAATAATAGCCACCCATAAAATTACTTTAGAATTAAGTAAGATATGTAAACTTATAAATAATATACCATATAAAGAGTCTGGCACATAGTAAGCACTCAAGAAATGATAGTTCTCTCTTGCTTTGTACTTTTTATCCAGCAAGTGTGTGAACTTCATGAGCTAAAGTTGAAAAATCAGCTCTTTGATTGCAAGAAATGAGAACAAATCCACTAAACGGTGTGTACCCTTGCTCTATCAGTGCACGCCAAAATTCTTTCATTTGGGGCTTCGTCACATTATCTTAGCAAACCAGACAAAAATGTCCAAGTGATTTTGTTTTCCAAACTGCTTCATACACTTCAAAGTGCCATCTGCTTTTGACTTGTTACAAAACAGTCAACAGAGCCATTTGGTGACATTTTAAAAAGTGACCCATGTTTGTTACCAAGGGACATGATTCCTAGAATTTGTACAATTTGTTCTGTGTTGTTGAGATGTGAAGTAAAGGCTGCACAGAAACTCTCAGCTGTTTCAATACATTATCCTCATCCTAATCCCTAAAGCCAAGGGATTGTGTTTCTTTCCATTTTAATTATCTCCCCATGTCATTCCAACCTTTCCAGTCAAAGGTGTATATTTAGTGCTTATCACCTTATAGTCACCACTGCAAAATTAAGAAGAGGAAATGAAACAAACCGAAAAGAGTTCACAGCTTTGCCAAGTCAAAATCCACCCATCAGCCAAAGTCTCACGTCTGCACTATGGTCAGGTGGATAAAAAAATGATAGAACTTAACTCAAAGTCATTTGCTTTTGTTCACATATGAGTGAACCTCTTAAAGTCATCTTTAGAAAGCCATTTAACTTTATTCCCCCCATCCTTACCTGGAAAAATTAGCAAACATTCCTGCCCCTCCTATCCCACTTGGCTGATATGAAGACCATTGAGATAATGTACTAGATGTGCCATTCAAAATAACACATGATATATTCAAGTGTGTTTCAGCATTTCCTGTCCATTGTAGTACAATTTGTACCATATCATACTGCATAATGAATTGCATAACCTTAACTGGTTTCCCTCTGATTTCTCACCTTATTTTCATCTTTCTTGACAAGAGGCCATTGCTCTTCTGTCACTCTCTCTTCCATGCCTCAGTGTGAATGTAGCCAATTATTCCTGGTTTCTACCTGATTTCTAGCTGTTCTGACTAAATATCCAGTTCTCTGCAGATTGACCACCTCTTTTCCTGACTAGAATGAAGCTAAATTCATTTCACATTCATTGAATACATGCTTACTTATTGGATCAGAAGTGATCCAAACGGACAAAAATCCCTGCTCTCCTTGAGATTACATTTCAGTCCTCTGGCCTCACCAGTGTAGGCACACTGATGAGGACACCTCGAAATCTGATGTCATGTTGTCTCCTCTCACCAAGATCCTTGACCCCCAAGTTTCTATGCTCTGCTAACATGGGCTCATGAATTCCTGCACAACAGTCACCATGTAAATCATGGCCCAAATAATGATAGTCCTCTGTTAAAATCACATATATTAATAGGGTCCAACTTGAGATAACATTCAAATGATGGCTGCAATCTCTTGTTTTCCCAAAGTTGATGATCTTCATGTAGCCAGAGTGTTGCTAAGTTCTGGGCAGAGATGGAGAGAAAGCCACTTTCCCATGGTGAGTCACCTGGCTCTAAAGTAGTTGTGGTTGTACCCAGAGATTGAAATCTTTACTGGAAATATCTTCCTAAAAAAATTCCCTGGAAACATTTCTTTCAACATCTGACATTAAAAACTCTCTCCATAAAGACTTAAAACCAGTCCCTGGGCAGGAGACAGAAATTCTTTATACCATTTACTGTCCATATATATCCCCCTCCCCATTCAGATATCTGTGCACACACATCCCCATACCTCTCCTTAATGGTCAATATCCAACTTATAGTTGGCCTTAGCTAGAACATCTAGAAACCAGTGAAATCTGGACAAGCTATCTAAACTGTTGTTCCTCCAAATTAGTAGAGTTTGGAAATAGTTATTTTCATCTACTCCCAAGGACAGAATGGCCAGGCCCAACTGAATACCTTCAGGTAACATCTTCTAAAGCACCCTTAGAAAAAGTTGATTTGCTTTCTTCACCTTTTCTTGGTCTGCACATTACCTTTAACCCATCCAATCTACTTTCCTTAGAAGAACAGAGAAGTGTGATAGTTAGAGGTAGGTCAAGGGAGCCAAGTCAAGGTTATTTCAGAATGGAAAGACTTCAACACTGATACAGACTGAGAGCAATCAGCCAATGCTATAAGATGAAGCTACTAGAGAATGAGAGAGGGTATCTGAGCCAGATAATCTAAGAGAAGCAAGAGCTACCTCAAAACAACCCCCCAAGGCTGGGCTTGGTTTTGAACGAACATGGTTCCTGCCTCTCACCAGTGTCAATTGAGACTGGCAGGAAGCAAGCAATAGACAGTAATGTGGATAAATTAGGGATGATAGAAAAAATGAGGGTATCCTGATCATGCTCTCTGTTTTTCTCTGGGAGGCTATAAGTGGGGTCATTGCTTAAGATAAGGACATTGAGCTGATTAAATGTGTACTGCAAATACATAGCCCAGTTCTCATCATAGAGAAAGCACTAGAAAAAATATTTACTTCTTTTCCCCTTGATAGCTTGCAAACTATAGCAAATGTTTATCTCCAAAAGACATCATATAAAAATATCCACCATAACACCAGCCATATATTTTGCATTTTAAGTGAAACATGTGAACCTTCCTAAAACTTTTATTTTAAACTCTGAACTATAACGACCTCTCTACACTCATCTCAGTTTTTTAAAATAACTTGGCTCAAGTGCAGACTCTCAGAAAATCCCTCTGACCACACATATTCTCTTCCTGTGACCCACAAGCCTGGAGAATGTTCTGGAACCTTGCCAGCAAAGAGGTGTGTGGAGGAAGAAAACTGAACTCTTGTTGCTTTTGATTTCAGTGCTGTAAAAATGATTCCAGACATGACAAATGAGATGAAGATAATCTAAAACATGGATCTTTTCCATGTTTGCCCTTTGAAGATTTTAATAAGCATCAGCTTTCTTGGGCCAAATCATGTTCTTAGCTTCCAAATGTTTAAGATTTAGCCTGCCTTCTTTTGATTATTTGAAATCATAAGGGTCAGTTTGGGGAAGTTTCATGCTCAAACTCGAGGGCAGCTGGCTGACAGACCACAGCAGGTAATGGCCTCTGAGGAGAGCAGAGGTTCTCCTTCTCCTTGCCTTACCACCCTTCTCCCACAACATGATGGGGAGGAGGATGGATGCGGATGGACCAGATCCAGATTCAGCCAGGTTTGAAGGTTCCCAAGAGGAAACTTCTCTTATATGAATAAGGGTTATGAATTTGAGATTACTTTAACACTGGTTTTCTCAATCTCCCTCTCTCTCTTTCTCTCCTCTCTTGTAAGAAAGAACTAGTCTCTTCCACTTGTTTTTTAGGAATTCTGGTCGCCTGCAAAATCAGTATAGTTAGTCATAAGGAGCCAGGACTCTGTAGTCACAAAGTGCCTGGCACCATTCTAGGCACTCAGGATAGAGATGATATCAAAACAGACAACTTCCTCCTCCACATTGAGAAGTAGACAGGCAAACAAAGACAACAAAAGATGTACCTGTCACGAGGTGATAAGGACAATGATGAGGGAAGTAGGTAAAAGAGATGCAGGTATGATGTTTCAGAAAGGTGAGTCAGGGAAGGCTAGGGTCACGGGAAGTCAACTCCAGCCAGACTGGAAGGTAAAGAGGAATAAGTCATGCCAGCTTCTGGCTGAAGAGCATTCTGGTCTGAGGAGTAACAAGTTGAGGGAAGGCATGATTGATGGCCCTTGGTTCATCCCAGATATAGGAGGATGCCAGGTGTCTGGAATGAAGTGCATAAGGTAGGATGTGAGGTAAGAAGGGAGTGGAAATCAAGCCCATCTAAGGCCTTTCAAGGGCCTTGAGCTTTATCTCAAGGGATGCAGGAAGCTATTGCAGTGTTTTGAGCATGAGAGTGACTGACAGGTTCTGCCTTAAGTTCTAAGACAAGTCTGAGACTGCTGTTTGAGAAATGGACTATTAGGTGAATGACATCATCCCTCCTCCAAGCTCTCAACAGGCTTGCCAAACTTATTATTATTTCAACAACAATAGCACTCTCAGTTGGTAAAGAATTCACAGACCAAAATAAAATGAACATGCATAAAGTGTCTTACATTTCATTGCTCTGCTTGAGGGCAGACTAACCCCATCAGAGCATAGTAATAAAATGTAATTAATTTGATTAAGGACATTTCTATTTGTGGCATTTTATTTCACCAGCCAGAAAGTTCAAATACCAGACTGCTTTGTTCAAAACTAGACCTGAAAGCCAAAGGAAAAATTGTCTGTTGCCTTTGTTTTCCCTGGACCTGCCTTTCCTGGCAGTTAGAGTGATATCCCCCAGAATGTGGGAAGGATGTTTGCATCCCAGCCCAGCTCACCAAGGTTATGGGGTCCTACCTGGCCATTTGTGACCAAAGCTCTTGTTGTAACAAGATGCTCCTTTGCTGGGCTTGTCTCTTGTGCATGGGACTCTTTGGAGTCAGCTTGTTTTTTTTGGTGGGGGGAGCAGACTAATACAGAAACAAGCTAATTGAAGACTTAGATGTGAGAAATCATGGATCCCAATCAAATACTATTTATTATCACTGGTAAATTTTATTCAATTACCTCATCAATAAATACATGTCCCTACTATACACCAGATGCTGTTCTACATCCAAAAGCACAAATAAAAATACCTACCTCCATGGAGCTTCCATTTCATGGAGGAAGATAGACGATACCAAAATAAATTAAAAACATAGTATGTTATATGATAATACATGTAATGAGCAAAAAAAAAAAGACAAAGAAGGAAGTATGGAATGGTTGGATTTATAACTTGGGGAAGAGTGGTCAGAGAGACCTCACAGGGAAAGTGAAATTTGAGTATAAAGATGAAGTGGTGGTACAGCAAGATGAAGACCGATAGAGGTATAGATATACATATAAGTATACATATGCACATGCAAGAACACATGTAGATACACGTTACCTACACATATACATTTACATATAGGTATTGATTACATTGGTATTGATTACATAGGTATTGATTACCTATTGATTATAGGTATAGATATGGACATACATCTGAGGGAAAGTTTTCTGGGCAGGAAGTACTGTGTATCCAAATACCCTGAGGCAGGAACACCCTTAAGGAGTCAGCGTGATATCCCCCAGATATTGAGGAGCAGCACAGAGGCAGTATGACTGGTGCCAAGTGAGCAAAGGAGAGATAGGTAGATTATGAGTTCACATGGTTGGGAGTGGGCATCGAAGGACTGTGGCTTATTCTATGCCTTTACGTTGTAGTCTGAGTAAGAAGGGATCCCATCACAGGTTTGAACACGAGTGCTCTTCTTGCCAAGCGCCTTCTCCAAGGGTAGGAACAAGAAGATCAGGTGGACATAGTTGCAATAACTCAGACAGGAGCTAAAATGAAAAGGAGCAGGGTTAGCAGCAATGGAAATGGTGATGAAGGGTGAGATGCTTGAGACAATGCTTAAGGAGAGCTACAAAGAGTTGTGGCTAAGGTACAGTTTATGGGAATGAAGAGCATCAGGGGCAACTCCAAGGTATTTGATCTAAGCATTAGATAAAACTGTTACCAATTAGATGAGGGAGAACATGGCAGAAAGAAATGACACTTTTTAAAAGAATTTATTTATTTATTTGAAAGAGAGAGTGAGAGAGAGAAAGCAGGAGTGGGAAGAGAAAAGCAGACTCCCCACTGAGCAGGGAAACCAACACAGGACTTGATCCCAGGACACTGAGATCATGACTCGAGCTGATGGCAGACACTTAACCATCTGAGCCACCCAGGTATCCCAAGAGATGACATTTAGAGAGCAGGCTGGGCATGCAGGACTGAGAGGAGGCTTGCTGGAGTGATGTCATTGAGAAGGTGAGAGGGGGAGCAGGAAGAGGGAATGGGATCCAGTGCACATGTGTTAGGTTGGCCTGGGATACAGGCACAAACAGTTCATTCTAACAAGAGAGTAGCAGAGCATACCCACATGATATCACACAAAAGGGAGTTCAATGCAGTGGTGGAAGCTTGTATGTCTTCTAGTTACTTCTATTTTCTGAATAAAATGAGAAATAAGGTCATTCATTGAGCATAACCACAGAAAAAGAGGTATTAGAAATTTTAAAATAGAAGACAGAGTATAAAATGGGCTTTTTTCATTTTATTAAAAGATTTTATTTATTTATTTGACAGACAAAGATAACAAGTAGGCAGAGAGGCAGGCAGAGAAAGAGAGGGATGAGCACACTCCCCTGAGCAGAGAGCCCAATGCGGGGCTTGATCCCAGGACCTTGGGATTATGACCTGAGCTGAAGGTAGAGGCTTTAACCCACTGAGCCACCCAGGTATCCCTAAAATAATTTTAAGACAGATTAAGATGTCTAATGAAATAAGAAAATATAGTATAATTGATAGGCAACATTAATCTAAGACCCTTTTGAGAGAAACAATCACATTTGGAGATGGAGGGCGGTGAACTGGTTGTGTGCTTTCTCTACTGCATCTAGCCAGAGTGGTGGTTCCGTTAAATAAGGTTCAGTAAAGCAAAAGAGAGGCCAAGGAGTCATGAGGTCTTCCAGAGAGTAATTACCATAGAATCTAAACTCGGTAAGGAAGCAGGTGAAGACTTGAATAAAGGATAGAATGAAAATGGTAGTGTCCAAATAAAATCAAATTGTTGTTGGATTTGGGATACTGGATGGAATGCCAGAAAAGAAGCAGGGATAGGACAGCAGGAAACATGAAACTGAGTTTGTGAAGATACTGTACTTATAGGTAATATAGGTATACTCATGTAAGTAAGAGGCGGAGGCTGACTTGGAGACAAGACCATTGAAAGAAAGAAATTTCAAGGGGCTGTGGGACAGGGTATATGACAGATTTTCTGAGGAGATACTGAGTCACCTAGAATTAGGGCAGTGATGTCAGAGAGAGTGACAGACAGAGGTCAGGAGCTGAAATCTTCAAGATATGAGGGGAATGGAATAAATTAGTAGATGATGTCAACCAGGAGGAGCAGTGGGCCAATGGATGGACAGATGACATGAGTGAGACTTAATCCTGAAGGGACTGAAGAAGGCAAGGGAATGAACACTCTGGAAATGACAAGAAGAAGCACCAAATTCCTACTACACATCTGGGCCCAATGGAATGAAGACTGAGGGGTAGAAAACAGCCACCACATGAGTGTGCTACAGGAACAGAGGTGTCCTCAAGGGGACGGCGCCAAGCTGTAGTCAAAATAAGAAGACATGAAGACATTCAGAATGGAAGGTGAAGATACAAGGAAGGAACTTTGCTGATGAGTGACCTTGGATTCTAAGAGGCACTAGGAAAGGAAGGGGGGGGGGGAATGGGTCAGGAAAGGGGTTATAGTGATGAATCCACAAGATGAGCAATGACCTGGAAGTATGGAAGGATATGAACTGGGATAAAGGATTTGATAAGACTCCCCTAATGTCTCAAGGTAGAAAGTAGAGGTGAGCCTGTAAGTGGGAGGGAGGACTGAGTTCGGGTCATTACAAACCATGACAGGTTTATGGATACTTAAAGATGGAGGAGTGAGGAGCCTTATCAGGAGCACCCAGAAAGCTCTAGGATGTTTTCTTTGTTTCCTGTAGAGGTTTTCATGAACTTTCTTGTGGGGCCCAGGTTCATTGCTAATCCTGGAATATAAAAAAGTGAGAAGGTAGGAAGCAAGAAAGGAGGCCAAGGTGGTCAGCAGAGACAGGTTATGGAGAACTGCGCATCATTATGAAGACCTGGGGCTTTACCCAGAAGACCAGGGTTCTTAGTCTTGTAATGTGACAGGACCCCTTTGGAACACTTAAGATTATGGTCTTACCTCTACTCTTACGTAACTCTTACATCCATTTTGCCTACCATGTTAGGGAGAATTTGTCATTTATCTATGTCAGTGTTCAACCAGAGAACGAGAGCCAGTAGAAGATAGTATATATTAATCAACATATGGTAAGCAATCGGATTCTGCAGTTGTGAAGATTGTCTGGAGATTCCAAAATCTGTAGGGAGACCTCCAGGAAGGACACTAGGACTTCCAGGCATGAGGAGATGCTGCAGAACTTAAGTGGGATTTCTTCTTTGTTCGGGAAGCCTCAGCTCTTAAGACATTTTAACTGACTAAATCATGCCCACCAGATTACCTAGAAAAGCCTCCCTTACTTAAAGTCAACTGGTTATAGATTTTAATTATCTCTGCAAAATTTCTTCATGCCAAAACCCAGATGAATGTTTGATGAAAATCTGGGTACTGAAGCCTAGCCAATAATACTGACCATGACATCAGTATATTCCCTAAAATCTAGAAATCCATGGCTGGGGCTCCTTTTGTGAGTGAGCAGGAGTCCATGAAGGGAGAGGGATAAAATGGTCCACCTTGCAGCTCAGAAAGATCAGATCTTCATGCTTAAGTGGTAAAAATTCTTAGTAAAGAATTTGAGTAAACAGTACTAAAAATAAAATATGACTTTCTCCACTGCAAATCCATGTGAACTAGAGTTGGTCTCAGTGGGAAATCAAGCAAGTTGGAAAGAACCCCAAAGAAAAGTTATTCCAAATTTCCCTGGATATCTCAAGAAAGGGAGTATCTGTCCAGTATGCAAGGATTTTTAAGTAATAGTTTAAAATTCTTAATAACTATCTCATCTTCCACTGAATTCACAATTAATGAGTTGACAAATCTTTATAGGCACCTAATCAGTGCCCAGAATTCCAGTGAAAAAGGAAAAAAAATAATTAGACACAGTCTCCCTCACCCCTTGTCAAGAACAGTCTCTTTGGGGGGGGAGGGGGTCCATCAGTTAGCATTCTTTCAACCAAAAGTTATAAAACACCCAACTCAAGATGCTTCAAAGTAAGAAATGAGGAGGGGATTTCTTAATACAGAGAACTAAAATCTCAGATAGATCTTCTGGCTTCAAGTTCTATTGAATCCAGTACTCTAAGGATATGGCCTGAACTCTGTCTTTCCACATCTCTTGGTTCTGCTTTTCTTTGAGTTGACTTCACTGCTGGTCAGGTCTCTCTTTATGATGACAGGTAGGGTCACCAACAGCTACAGGACTACATCTTTGTAGCTCAGCAATCCCAGCAGAAAAGTCCCACCACTGAGTTTCTCTGAACTCATTTCAGTCACTATCTCTCCCTTGAATGAATAATTGTGACCAGAGTAATATAAAACTCTGGAGAGGCTGGAGCATGGGCAGACCTCACCGGAACCGCAATTTCTGAGGAGAGGAGAGAAGAAAAGGTTTCCAAGGGAAAATCAAGGGGCTATTCCAGCAGAGGGAATGGATGTTTGTTAAACAACAAGAGTCAAGGCCTTCTACGGGAACATCGCAACTCAAGATCCAGAAACCTGTGCAAACCAGAAGAAAACTGAGAATTCCATCAGGCTCCCTGCCCTAAACCACAAGGCTGTTTCCTCCTCTCTAAGGGCAGCTAGTAAAAACACTTACTCTGTCTCACAACTGCAACCATTCTTAAAAGTCAAATGAGATATATACTAATATATCTCATAAATAATAAACATTATATATTTTAAAAGATAAGATGATAGCTTAACCAACAAGGTTAGGCTGGGTTTGTGCTGGAAAGGAGAAGCAGGAAGACAGAGAACAAGGAGGAAGAAGTACCACTATTTGGGTAAAGTTACTCACAGGTAAGAGATTTGTTCTGGTTTGTTAGCATAGTTAGTCAACATAGGTAACATAGTTAGTCTTAATAAGTTTGTGTTCAGAATTACATGTACAAGGATGAATTAAAATAATGTAGTCAGGGGCTCCTGGTTGGTTTAGTCGGTTGAACATCAGACCCTTGGTTTTGGCTCAGGTCATGATCTCAGCATCCTGGGATCAAGCCCCACTGCAGTCTCCAGGCTCAGTGTAGAGTCTGCTTCTCCCTTTTGCTCTCTCCCCCCATCCTCCCTCATATAAAAAAAATCTTTTAAAATAAAAATAATAGTAGTGAGAGTTATGGATTTGTTCCCTACTAATTGCGTGACTTTGGGAAAGTTATTTTAACTTCTCACCATGTGCTTTGTCATTTGTAAAACAACATAATACGAGTACCAGCTTCATAGGATAATTGCAAGGATTAAATGTGCTAATATAGGTAAAGTGCTGGGCATATAGTTCTACGAATATTAACTATTATTATTGGTCCTCAAAACCCATTGATAGGTATTCTTAACCTCATTCCTCTACATTAAAACACTAACACATGAAAGAATTAAGTAGATAAGATGTTAAGCCAGGTCTGATTGACTGAATGTCACGCTCTTTCTGTTGCAGCAAGTACTTTGTAAATACAAGCAGGCAGGGAGGGAAGGAAGGAGAGGGGAGGAAGGAGGGACAGCAAAGCATTCATGAGTATCTAGACGCTGAACCTAGACTTACATTAACAACAGTTAACCAGAGATTCTAGAATATTCCTTTAACCTTGGATTGAGTGATACTAATTTAAATAGTTTTGTAGAGAAATTTTTGGCTAGTGCAAAAGGAAGTGAAAATTTGAAGAATATGCCAGAGACACCAAGCTAAATTTAATGGTTCTTCTCTGGAAATTCCCAAACCCTCTGTTCCTCCAGACATCAAGAAATTCAACTCCATCTTCCTCCCAGGAAGCCCAGATGGCACAGCCATCCACCTTGTGGTGCTCACAGGTTTCTATGTAGAAGCACTCACCTGACATCCCTCATTCACTTTTCATCACCGTCCCAAAGTGGATACAGCCACTGTCAAAGCCCCCAAGGACATGTAGAAGCGAGTGGCAAAGCCATTTGTGAACTGGGCCTCACCCCAAGCCCTCTGCTCCTTCAGCACCACGCTGGCATCTGTCCGGGAAAGCAGCCCCAGCCTTGGGGCCTTGGCCCTCCCTGGTACCCTGCATAGCCCTGCGGGACATCCACATCCTTCCATCCCTTCATAGTCTCTCCAAGAACGCCCCCTTGCAGCCCTCCTTCTCCGGAGTGCAGTGTGGAGCACCGCGAGAAGTCTCCCAGGCACCAGCAGGCAGAGGGTATAAGGAAGGAGGATTTAGAGGCAGGAAATCCTGGGAGTCCTGCTTGGCTCTCCCGGAAACTATTTCCTTACTCCAGCATCAAATAGTAAACAGCAGTAATTACCATAGAAAAAGAGCACCAACAGGTTTTTCTAGAAGGATTCAAATAAAATGAAAAGGTAGGAGTGAGAATAACCAGGAAAGTAGGTGCATGCCAAAACCTGGGAGGTGCCCCCTCCCACCCCAACCCCACCTGCCCCAACAAGGAAGTAATCATAACAATTGCAATAAAAGCCCAGAAACAGACAGTGAGCTTGTCTGGAAGCCTCAGTTCCCTAACTGAAGGCCAGGAGTCTCCAACACTCATCCCTCACACACACATTCTGCGACCCTTCCCTGGGATCAGAACCCATGGTCCCTGGGCTGCTAGAGCTGTGAAAGAGGTCAGGACTGGACCTTCCAGGCAAGCTAAAACACACAGGATTCCCAGCCCTGGTCTTTCTCAGAATCCCCTGGGAGCGAAGAGGCAAACTCCCAGTCCTGACACCTAAAGATCCTGATCCTGGACACGTAGCATGGTGCCTGGGATTCCAGGTCTGAAAACCACCACTCCACGTAACTTTCTTGCTATGTGACCTGGGACACAAGAGGCCACCTTTCCGAACCCATTTCCTCAACATTTAAAATGAGGCAAACCTACCTATTCCATAGGGTGTTTGTGACAACTAGATGATGTGAGAGCACCAGCAGCAAGCAGGGCTGTTCTCAGTGAACAACGCACTTGCTGAAGGCCATGTGCCAGGGTCTGTCCTAAATAAGGGGGACAGAGTGAACAAGACAGAAACATGGCACACACCTGGACCTTCCAAACAATAAAATAGTAACCCCTCCTTACCTCAGAGGATGGCACAGCACTCAGGGAAAAAATAGAGCAGGGATGGAGGCACAGGACCAAAACAGAGGGAGTTCTCTTTCATACTGGGGGCAGGAGGGGCTCAGATATGTGATGTTTGAGCAGAGCCCTGAAGCAGGTAAGAGCATGAGCCTCTGAGAGCCTAAAATATAAGCATTCCAGGCAGAGAGAAAGTCCCCTGCAAAAGCCCTGGCATCGGAATATGTTTGGAATATTTGAGGAAGAGTGTGATAAGACAGTGTGGCTGAGGCAGAGGAAGACAAGAGTAATGACAGGAGCTGAAGTCAGAGGGAAACCCAAGGACAGATGTGGAGGGCCTCGCCAGACACTGTAGCTGAACAGGGAGCTCTCCAGAAATGGCAGATGACACCACATGAAAGACAGCCCAAATGTACATCAAGAGAAGGAGGCCTACATAAGTCAGTCTGCTCATACCACAGAACCCTGGGCGGAGACGGACCTTCACCAGAGATCATTGAGTGAAGAAGCATGTTGTGGAAAAGAGATCTATTTGGATCTCATTTTTTAAAGAAACGTGTCTCGATATGTGTACATGTCTGTGCAGAGTAAAAAAGGTGTGGAAGGATGTGCATACAACATGGTTAGTAGGAGACTTTGAGGGTCAGGATTCAAAGGAGATTTATGGAGAGAAACCCTCGCATTTAACTCTATATCCTTCCATATTATGTTCATTTTTTTGTTTGCAAGAAATATATGTGTTTTATAATTTTCAAAAACTACAAAATATGTGTGAATCCAAATAGAATTAGCATTTCAGGTTTCACAGATGAGATCATGAGGAATCTTACAGGTCATGAGCCATAAGATGTGGTTCTGGCACTTTCTTACCCAAGGAACTGGAAGTGTCTTAGGAAGAAATCTGTACCGAAGGGAATTCGAATCACTGATAAGAATTTGAGCAATTCATTTTTTCCCAAAAGGATTTGAGCAGAATGATCTCAAGAGGTACCTGTGGGATTTTAACTTAGGGAAGTGACTGGCTGATAACACAGAGAGGCTGAGCCCTGAAAGATCTTTATGACTTACATTTCCTGAGAGGAGGGGCATATCGTGACACTCAGGGCCACGTGGGGAAGCTCCTGCTTTGGTTATAAGACAAAGGGAAAGGGAGAAAACTCGAAGGTACAGAATTGTTGTGTTTTACAAGAAAGGTGAGGCAGGTCAGGGTTCACAAGGTTGTCTTGTTTGAATAATTCCAGCAGTCTTTGGGACATAGTGACTATTCCCAACTGTCAGGTAGCTGGCCCTGACGTGATTTAGGGCAGGAGGAATACAGATTTGAAGAGTTTGATAAAGGATTTGTTGGGGGGTAGGGGTCTCTGGGCTCCGGACTAGACTTTACATATAAAAATCATGTTTCCTGGGGTGCCTGTGTGGCTCAGTGAGTTAGGTTTATGGTTAAGTGTCTGCCTTCAGCTCAGTTCATGATCCCAGGGTCCTGGGATCCAGCCCTGCTCAGAGTGAAACCTGTTTCTCCCTCTCCCTTTGCCCCTCCCTGCAGCTCATGCTCTTTCTCACTATCTCTATCCCTTTCTCGAATAAATAAACAAAATCTTCAAAAAAAAAAAAAAGTTATACTCCCAGGTGAGCCTTTGCCATCCCCCAAAATTTTTTAGCCCTAGGAAGAGCAGTTTCTCCCCGACAGTGAGGTCATAACTGCCAGAGCATCAGGAATACAAAATATAAGATAACTGGTGAATTTAATTGGCTCTGTTATGAATTAATGTCAAAAAATTCAGAATCTAAGAAAACACGGTTACAGCAATGACCCACTTAAAAGAGGCCAGTGTCCTGGGTCATAAATCATACATTCTCTGTTGCCAGGAGGCATAACCAGCTGTGAGCTGAGGGGGAATATGAACAGGGAGGCAGGGCCAAGACCCAGGAATCCAGAGCAGGGTGAATAATTAATTACATGATATTGAAAAAACAGCAGAAATTCATAGAACCTCCTATGTGCTAAGCAAATACAGAGCACTCTCAGTATATTACCTCTAACAACCCTTTGAAACAGGTATTAATATCACCTTTATACAGATGAGAAAACCAAGGCTCAGAAAGGCTAAGTGTCTTGTCCAAAGTCATCTAACCAGTAAATGGCAGAAGTGGGGTTTAATCCTCAGTTCATATGATTCCAGATTCAAAGCGCCATTCCTCATAAATTCAGGTTTAAACCAGGGTAGATGTTGATCTTTAAAGAGATTGATTCAGGTGAGTTGGGGGAGGAAGAAGCAATGGCAGCTATCAGCAAGTGTCCCCTGGTCAGGGTGTGACTTCCAATCAGAGCTGCCAAACAAGAAATTTAGCATCACTGAGACTCTCACGAGGATCCGAGGGCAGATGTCATTCCAAGCCTGGCTAGAACTACAGCTGGAGGGTGCCCAGATGTGAAGACTCAGCCACTTGTCCTGCATCCTGGACCTCATGGTCCAGATCCCCACCAAGGTAGCCTGAGCCAGCCTCAGTGGGGTTTGACTAGAGACCAGAGACCAGAGATGGACTGGCTGTGGATGGGAGGGGAGAAGCACCTCCAAATGGGAGGGCCAGGGAGCAGACAGGGACTGGTCCAGAAGACCATAAATAGCATGTCACAGAGCAGGAGAGGTCCCATCAGGAGGTCAAGTGAATCAGCACTGGTGCCCATTAACGTTTCTACAAGCTTCTGGTGTTCATCTATGTGTATGATACAGACGATCATACTTTGGTTTCCCCAAAAGTTGACCATAAGACAAAGACTTGGGAGTAGGCTGGTTTTGTGCACAAAGCAGAAAGTATGCATAAAGCAAAGAGATAGTAAAGCAAAAAAGGAGGAGTGTTATCGAATCGATAACACTATGGGCAGCCAAGGCTCTATCCCTCTGGGGACCCTGGGGAGCCATGTAAAATACACTTCAGGGTGGTCTCATCAAAGATAGGGAGGCAGAGGTATTTGTCCACCAACCCATGTCTCTCACAGGTTAAGGATCACCCCTGGGTCTCCCCATCTCCTGCAATTCCTGGCAACCCACAGACTCCTGTAGCTCCAGAGAAATCCCCCAGGCAGGGAGGCGCAGGGCCACAGGCAACTCAGGAGACAGCTGTCATTGTGAATGGGAACTTTCTCCTGCAGATACAGGTGGGCTCTTGGGTGAGCCGAAAGCCACAGGACAGGAAAACATCCGTTTCTGATCCACGGAGAGCCCTCACAGACCCTATGCTTCCATACTGAACTCTTTGTAGTTACCAGGACCCCAGCTCTGCAACAATCTGTGCCCTGGCTCAGGATGCCTCCAACTGATTGGGAACCCCCTAACCAAAGTCCTGGGCTGAACTCAGACATCCCTTTCTCCAAAAGTCCCTTTGTGACCATCCATCCTTAGACAACAGTCTGCTTCTGGCCGCTGAGTATAATGAAAGACACTAGTTAAGCTCACTCTCTGAATCACACTGGGCTTAAAGTCAGTAGTTATTCCTGGCTCTTATCTTCAAGGGGCTCACAGTCTGTAGCTCAAGATCCCAACACCTTCTAGGCTGTGAATGCTTCCAAGAGCCTTTAAGGCTTCTCTTAGAAACATGCTTTCTGAGAAATGAAAACAACATTCTTCGGAATCAGCTGCACTCTAGATGCTAAATTAGTCATAGGACACCTAATAGCTCAACAAGGCAGCCCCACCCACAGCCAGGGAAATCCTCTACTTGATGCTGGTAACTCCCAAGTTCTATATCCAAGAATCCCCAAATCATCCAAACCACTTTGGAAGGTGCCACTATGTGGGGTAGCCCTCCCCCAACCTCCCACTCCCAAGCACAGTGCAACCTCAACCAACACATGAGCTCTTCAACAAATTTGGTCTTGATTGCCCTTTTCTCCACTTTGACTACTGTCATCAATATAGTTATTCATTCATTGATTCACTTACTCAGCCAACAATTTCCTGAGGGCTAGTCATGGGTTAAATACTATATTTGGTTGCAGTAATGTAAATGGGAATGAGGTATGACCCCATGTAAAAAAGAGCTTATAGACCCTAGAGAGGATAGCTATTTAATTCTTCCAGACCCAGCTGAAGATTTTAAAAGTACTTGGGCTTACCCAGAGTTCTAATGAATCCCAGCTGAATCTGTCTCCCAAAATCTAACAGCAAAGCCAGTCATATTGGATCTGTGCTTACCATCCAGTACTGGTCTCTCACCAGAGAGACCCAGGCTCAGGTCTCCATGGGGGC
This sequence comes from Mustela putorius furo, assembly GCF_011764305.1. NCBI lineage: Eukaryota > Metazoa > Chordata > Mammalia > Carnivora > Mustelidae > Mustela > Mustela putorius. Next base: position 21,767,335 of record NW_025421273.1, read on the forward strand.
ACCCTCTACTCAAACCTCAGGGCTGAGCTTAGTCACCCTTTTCTCCTAAGGCCTTCCATGACTCCATCCTGAGGAAGCTGTCTACTTCCAGTGCCAGTGAGTATCTCTAGAGTGATGGAGATGATGATGATGATAAACATGGTCAAACAGGTGCAGCTGAGGTCATGCTGCCCTCATTCTCCACTCCAACTTTGCTGTTTGGTCACCTGGGGCAGTTCCTTCATACTTCTGTGCCTCCGTTTTCTTATCTCTAGAGTGGGGGTAGTGACAGTGATATATGTAAAGCTGATTCTACAGATTAAGTGAGATAGCCCACATACAGATGTATCCCAGTGCCTGAGAACATAGTAAGCACTCAGATGCTAGCTCCTGTGATCTCAGAATATGCACAACATCTGATTTCCATTGTTACCTTAATTTCACCATTATCTCCTTATGTATGCCTTGTACAATGGTAGGTAATTATACATGTGTTATGTACATGAATAAATGCACTGATGGGCCACTTGCAAAATTAGCAAAGTGCTTTCAAGTAATATGTACTGAGTGCCCCCTTGGGACCAGGCACTGCTCCAGGGGCTTTCCCACATATTAGTTCATCAGCTTTTCCCAGTATTCTTGTGGGATTAAAAAGTCCACTGCTATTATAGCATTTTTACAGATAAGAAAATAAGGTCAGAAAATTTATGCAATTTCTCTGGGGCCATGCCATTAAAGAATGACCAGGCAGGTATGTAAGGCTGGATGGTCTGGTTCTGAGGAAGAGATGTCACTATGGAGCTAATACGCAAACTACAGACCGGACCGGACCTAAGACATCTTCAGTTGTCTCTTGGCGTGGTGATAATTCAAAAATGCAAGGTTTTATTTTTAGGAAATATCTAGGATTGTACACACATTTTTTAATTACAGAGAGAACAAATAACTTGATTAAAGAAAATAAAAAGAGAAACCATTGCAGACTATAAGTCGCCAAAAGACCTGAAGGCAGCAGCTCCCTTGGCTCTTTAAGGGAGATACATGATCACTGTAACTGATCAGAAATCAACTGAGTTTGTCCAGAGGTAGTAATTGAGGCTGTCAACAGCAATTCATTTAGGCAAAAGAAGATGTAGGAAAGGAAGTAAAAAGAAAAAAACAACAAAAAAGCTTGGGTTCCATTGCTTCATTTCCTGGTGAACCCAAGAAATCTGAAACCTCTTCAACAAAAGGCCTTAACTTTGCAGAGTCTACGAAAATTTTCTCTCCAATGTAGTGGGAAGCCAATGAAGCTAGCCAGTGTCCTGGATGGGTGACGAACGATTTGCTCTGATGGCATAACTTCCAGCCAGCCCTTCTCATCACCTCAATGTCCAGGCTCCCTAATATTTCGTACAGAAATTGTTGGCTTTTCTTGCTGTGTGTTGGTCAAAGACTATACAGGAGAAAAAACAAATCCCAAATTTCAATGGCTTAAAACAGCAAAGGCTTCTATATTCTCTATTGTTTTTATTGCTACATACTATAGATGCTACAATATGGTTATTGCCACGTGCTCAACGTGGGGTAAAAGCGTGGGTGCTCAGAGACCTAGCCAACTTTACCATCTTCCTAGACCACTATCATGGCATGAGACTTCATAGTTCAACATGGAAAGGGAAGAAAAAGGGTAAGAATTTCAAGTTAATTCTACTCACATTTTGCTGTGCAAGCAATTCATCTGACCATGCCTAGCTTTGAGGGGAGGAGAATGAACAGCATGCCTCAAAAGAGGCTAGGACCGGAAATACTGCTGGGCATCTGTCTTGCTTACCTCACATAGGATAAGTCAGACTATCCCTACAAAAATCTACCTTCACATGTGTGTTATGTACATGATAGCCAGGGGGAAGGGAGAGGCACATAAATACGGAGGAGTCAAGAAGATGCGTTTTGTTTGTTGTTTAGGAGTCTCTGGTTGCGAGTCTCCAGTTGGGAGATCCACAGGACTGGTACTGTGAAGATACTGAAGTTCAAAGGAATGTGTTGTGTAGAGTACAAGAATCTAGGATTCCTCTCAACCACCACTACCAACACTCAACATGAAAACATCAACCAAGTTCTAAGGGACAAAGAGGGGGCACAAGAATTTTCTACTCAGCCAAGTGGTACCACTACAACAAGAAACTAGTGTTCTTAAACATGCAAGAATTTAAGGACTACAACTTGGTATGAAAAAGGATGAACTGGACTGGGAGGGACAATTCTGGAGTCACAACTTTACGTGTTTCCTAAGTATCACTGACACCCTGGAGACCAAAGTCTGAGGGAGACATTTCACCAGGGCAGGTTGAATGGAAGGGCAGAGACCACAAACTGATATGAATAACCGCACCCCTGCCCATGTTCCCTCTGCACTAGTGTTGATCAACTGTTGAATGCACCTATTCATATTTGAGTAATACCCAGAAAGAAGCCAGGTGGCAAGGACCCCAGTGTAAGTATTCTAAGAGGGGGGAAAGCAAGGGAAAAAAGTAAATGCTGAAGACAGATTTTAAAAAAATATACAGCTTAAATGATCTATTCCAGAGAACAAAGACATTAGTTCTCTTCACTATTAAGTCATTGACGACACAGTTTTTCAGAGGAAAAGAAAAGTTCAGAGAGGGAATAGAAGTGATCCAAAAAGAAATAAGAAAAAAACTGGCTGCAAAGTGAACTGGCAGCACTCAGGAAAAAATGGAAGCTAAAAATAAAGCAATTAGAGAGATGAAAGTCAACTTAGAAGAAAGTGAATATAGATAAATACCGTGGAGAAAACAGGCCACGCTTAAGAAATCGCAGGAAATGAAAAAGAAAGGAACAATGGGATCAAAATGATTGTAAACAAGACAATTCAAATTGAAAAAAGAGACAGGCTGACGTCCTCAAACTGGTATTTTGAACAGAAAACACAAGGGAACAGGGAAAAAAAACCTAAAGAAATTCAAAAAAAGTTTTTTGAGGTAAAGAAAACCTCTAAGCGTTTTTTTTTTTTTTTTTTTTTCAAATTTTTATTTAAATTCTAGTTAGTTAACATACAGTGTAATAGTGGTTTCAGGAGTAGAATTTAGTGATTCATGACTTACAAAACCTGGTGCTCATCACAAGCGTCCTCCTTAATACCCATCACCCATTTAGCCCATCCCCCTAAGTATCTCAAGATTTAAAGAATGCACTGTATCCCAGGAAAAATCAGCAAAATTAGAAGCATCAGGACATGTTCTGTGAAGATACTGAAATTCAAATGGGTGTGTCCTGTCTACGTTGTTTAGAGAACAAGAATCTCGTGATTCTTCCAACCACCAACACTCAACATAAAAACATCACCCGAGTTCATAGGGGCAAAAGGGAGCCCAAGAGTTTTCTACTCAGCCAAATGTTACCACTATTACAAGAAACCAATGTTCTTAAATATGCAAGAATCCAAGGTCTACAGCAGCAAAGTGCTTTCTAAAAAATACTTATTGAAGAAATCCAGCATTCTAAGGCATGAATCAAATTTAAACACCCAGCACCATAGAAGGACAACCATAAGCACCAGATCCATTTAAACACAGAACCAAAGCTGAGCAACAGTGGGAATGAGTTAACAGAACATAATTTAAATGTTATAATTCCAGAAAATCTAAAAGTAATACAGTAACTAACAAAAAAAATTGGGAGGCTGAGGCTGGAAAGGAAAAGAAAATGCCTAAAATCTCCCGTTCACAGCAGAAAGTAAATACCTATCATGTAGAGTTGAAACATCCAGTTTTTAAAAAGTGAAACCATGCCAAATTCTTAATTTTTTTTTATAATCGTCTCTTCACCTGAGAAATATCTCTTTGAAGTTATTATCTCTTATTATGAACAAGTACATATGTGCAGCAAAAGAAAGCTTAATTCTACTTTCTTTTTCTTCTGGTAAATGTAAGTAGTCTTGGGTTTAATCGTGTTTATAAAAATAGCAGGGATCATATGAACCTATTTTTATAAAGCTGTCTCTACCAAGGCTGCTGTCTAAATATGTGCCTAGAGAGAAATTCAGGATGATATTCATCAATGTTGGCAAAATGGCTTCCGAGAGGGAGAAGTTTTTGCTTTGCTCTTTTTTCTTTGCTTTTTTCTGAAATTCTTAGATTTTGTAGCTCCTTCTTACTGTCCCAAGCAACACATGCAGCTTATGTCTCTCATTTCAGACACCGAGTGCTGGTCTCCTCCTGTCCCTCCCTCTTACCTCAGTGAGGTGTGCATTTTCTAGAGCTGCCATGACAAACACCCACAAATCTGGTGCTTAGGACAACAGAAATTCATTCTCTCACAGTTCTGGAGGCCAGAAGTCCAAAATCAAGGTTTTGGCTTGTTTGGGTTCCTCCTGGAGACTCTGAAGTAGAACCCATTTCATGCTGCTGTCCTAGTTTCCTGTGGCTACCCCACCTCCGGGCTCCTTAGCTGACAGACACATCCCTCCCATTTTGTCCCCACCCTAATCCAGGACAATCTCCTCTCCTCAAAATACTTAACCTAATTATATTCACAAAAACCATTTTTGCCAAGTAAGATCACATTTGCAGGTTTTGGGTGAACATGTCGTTTGGGGGCCAACATTCCATCCATTCTAAATACTTTCCGAATGGTGACAAGTGAACCTCTGTGCTTACACCTCTGTGTGGTTCACGGAAGCTGCAAGCATCCCTCTAGATGGGGCCGAAGGATCCCTAAAGATCACAGGTTTTAGATCCGGGTAAATATCCAAGGACAAGTTCTTTTTTTTGTCCACTTACTGAGCTCTATGAATTGGGAGAAATGACTTAACTTTTCCGGGTCTTAATTTTCATCAGGAAAGTCATGTCTGGTCTGCAAATCCTGATGAAGGGTAAATGAGAGTTATAAATTGTTTAAAGTCAAGCATAATATGCCTAGACTAGAGTAGATGCTTCTCAAGCTGCTTTGAAATTACATTTTTTTTTGAAATTATATTTTCAAAGGACTATGACTGGGAGACCACCAGCCCTCAATAATTTCACCAGAGGAAAGGGAATGCCTCAAATTCAAAGGCATCTGCTGGAGTCAGTGACCAGCATCACATAAATAGTGTGTTCTCTGACCTCAGCTAGGCACCTGGGACTTTAAAACGGCAGAGTTAGGGCCAGCCTGGCCAGCCTGGATCACCGTGTGATCCTCAGTGAGAACCAAACAATCTGAGAGACCAAGAAAGCCCAATCATCTTTTCACCAAAGCCTTTGGCGTGGTTCCCTTCTCAGGTAAAGGACATCTGCACAGCACTGTAGAAAGCGTTTTTATATCCTGTGGCAATTTAATGACACATCTGTAGCATGGAGATCGCAAACCCTAATGCACATTAGGGTAATCATAAACCACAACACACAGGCTTCCCAAATAGGTTCAGCAATCATTTCAATTTTAATACACATTAAGTTATTCAGCATTTTAATGATTTTTATTAACATGCTGTGGAATTACTACTGGAGTCAGTTCCACTTTTCCAAGGTGATAAATGTATCCGTTAGGAAGGCATTGGCTGCAGTTGGCAGGATACCTCAGGAATGGCAGCTCTAACTAAATAAGGGTTTTAGTTCATCCCGTAACAAGAAGTCAAGGGAGTTGCTGGTGTTAATGGTTCAGCTGCTCATTCAAGCCGTCAGAGACCCAAGCTGTTTCTCTCTTCCCACCCTGCATCCTTAACATGTTATCTTTGTCCTCAAGCATGTCATTGAATGACTCTGTGCTTGAGACATCACCTCTGTTCTATTTAAGGCAGAGGAGGAGGTGGGCTGCACCAATCATGTCCCTTCCAGAATTCTCCAAAGTTTTCTTATACCTGACTGGGCAGAATGGTGTCCGGTGCTTCCCAAGGCCACCTGCACTACATAGGAGGCCCAGAAGGAGGCATATGTTGGCACCTGACAAAAATCAGAATTCTGGTAGCAAACACAGGGGTGTAATGGGTATCGATTTTTAAATTATGATTAGTGAAGCAGGGCTGACATGTAATATTATATTAGTTGCAGATGTTACAACACAGCGATCCCACAACGCCTGGATATCGATTTTAATAACAGTATCTGCAACAAAAAGAAATCTGGAAGGCTCAGAAAACTACAGCTCAGAAAACCCTGTCCCTTTCTCGTGGCCAATATCTGTTGAGGCGCTATCCCTCTCCCTGCTGAGCATTTCTCATCTGGATAATTAGGGTTTAGGATAAAATTTGAGTGGAACGATCTTTTTAAAATGAAAACCAGATCCTATTTTTCTCCCACTGCCTTCAAGAAAACTGAACTTCAAATAAAATTTGAACTCCTCCCCATAGGCTGAGACCCAGTGTGGTCTAGCCCTTGTCCAGCCCCTTGGGGCCCATCTCCTGTGCCCTTGTTCTGGGTCTCTCCTGCTGCCCTGTGAACAGCTCAAGGGTTCCTGCTGCAATGTCCTTGCAGTGGCTCCTCCTCTGCAAGGTTCCATTCTCCCGCTCCCAGTGGCAGGCCATATCTTTGCACCTCCCAGATCTCTGCCCAAAGTTGGCTTCCCCAGAGAAAACTCCTCTGAGCTCCTTTCTGAGACTCCTCATCTTCCTACCTGCTTTCTAGTACTCCCATCATTTATCGTTATTTGAAATCATCCCTGTGTGTACTCTCTTACTCCCTGCCCACCTACCACTTTGCAGGGCCCCTTCTCCGGGGCAAGACCACTTTTTCTCTTAGTTGCTCTATTTTACCAGCTCCTGGTCCATGCTTTGGACATCAAAAGTTCTCAACAGATATCTGTTGAATGAGGATATGGACCAGAGTTAAGAATCCAAACATCAAATATCCAAGCAGAATAAACAATGGGGAAGCACGTTCCGGGAAATGGGTCCCAAGAGTAGAAATGTACAGACGGTCACATGAAGATGAAGGCAGCAGCCTGTGCTTGCTGCCCTCAAGGGAGCACACAGCCCCCCCAGGAAAGTAAGAGGAAAAGAGTGAAGGCACAGTATGACAACTGCCAGCTTCAAATTTCCAAACTGGAGAATGGTGCATGAAGATTTTGCTAGAGGGATGCATATTGCAATGTTATTGGCAATAGCTAAAATTGAAACCACCAAACCATCCAACTATAGAGAATTAGTTAAGACAATTTTAATACATCCATATAGTATAGTTTAAAAACTACATTCCAGAATTATACTTTATTATATGGGAATAAGAGTGAATATAGAGTAAATGACAATAGAATTCCAAAAAAAGTAAAGCATAGAATAGTACAACTTAAAAAAGAAGAGAAAAAGAAAAGATGTGTCTTTCCAGATGTAGATCTTAGAATGATAACAAGGTTATTTCTGGGTGGTCTGATGATTACAGCTGATTTCTATTTTCTTCCTTTTGTTTATCTATATAACTTAATTTTTCTATGATTAACATGTATTAATTATGTAATCTTTTTCCGCATTGGAACAACTGAATTAGAAATCATGCTTTAAGTCCCTTCTCGACAGTATGATCAAAACATTAGATATCAAAGGGTTTTTTCTTGGAGTGAGAGAGCAGACACATGAAAATGTTTGAGGTTCAGCAGGGCATGGGGGACAAGTGCCTGGATGGTAACCCAGATGGTATAGCCATGAGGAGGCCTAGGTGTCTTTTGACTTGAAGGCCGGTGACACCGTATGAACCTGGAGATCAGCCACCATAGAACGCCTCTTACAGATGTACCTTGTGCCAAATTCACTTTATCTTCAAAACATGTAAATTAGGTAATACTCTCCCATCTTCCTGAAGTCTAGGGAGGCTCACTGAATTGTCCAATATCCTCCAGAGAGCAAAAGTTAGACCAGCTGGGCCTGACTCCAAAGACTTTGCTTCCGTACATCACAGCTAATCTTCATTTATAATGTCAGCCTCAGTGCTCGCTTCGGCAGCACATGTATCATGTCAGCCTCAAACATAGCAGTGGAAGACAACTAGCCCCCAGTTATTCCAGTGGATATCAAGCATTTCTTTCATTGCTATTCTGGTCTATTTCTGGGCTCTTTATTCTGTTCCATTGATCTATGTGTCTGTTTTTGTGCCATACCATGCTGTCTTGATGATGACAGCTTTGTAATAGAGCTTGAAGTCCGGAATTGTGATGCCACCAACTTTGGCTTTCTTTTTCAATATCCCTTTAGCTATTCGAGATCTTTTCTGGCTCCATATAAATTTTAGAATTATTTGTTCCATTTCTTTGAACAAGATGGATGGTACTTTGATAGGAATTGCATTAAATGTGTAGATTGCTTTAGGTAGCATAGACATTTTCACAATATTTATTCTTCCAATCCAGGAGCATGGAACATTTTTCCATTTCTTTGTGTCTTCCTCAATTTCTTTCATGAGTACTTTATAGTTTTCTGAGTATAGATTCTGTGCCTCTTTGGTTAGGTTTATTCCTAGGTATCTTATGGTTTGGGGTGCATATCCTTGATGAACACAGATGCGAAAATTCTCACCAAAATACTAGTCAATAGGATTCAACAGTACATTAAAAGGATTATTCACCACGACCAAGTGGGATTTATTCCAGGGCTGCAAGGTTGGTTCAACATCCACAAATCAGTCAATGTGATACAACACATCAATAAAAGTAAGAACAAGAAACATATGATACTCTCAATAGATGCTGAAAAAGCATTTGACAAAGTACAGCATCCCTTCCTGATCAAAACTCTTCAAAGTGTAGGGATAGAGGGCACATACCTCAATATCATCAAAGCCATCTATGAAAAACCCACCGCAAATATCATTCTTAATGGAGAAAAACTGAAAGCTTTTCCGCTAAGGTCAGGAACACGGCAGGGATGTCCATTATCACCACTGCTATTCAACATAGTACTAGAAGTCCTAGCCTCAGCAATCAGACAACAAAAGGAAATTAAAGGCATCCAAATCGGCAAAGAAGAAGTCAAATTATCACTCTTTGCAGATGATATGATACTATATTTGGAAAACCCAAAAGACTCCACTCCAAAACTGCTAGAACTTGTACAGGAATTCAGTAAAGTGTCAGGATATAAAATCAATGCACAGAAATCAGTTGCATTTCTCTACACCATTGATATTCTGGAACCATTAGTTTGAGGAAAATCTTAATCAGAGGCAAAAATCAAATCAGACGTTAAATGCAACATGATATCCTGGATTGGGTCTTGGAAATGACAAAGAATATTAGTGGAAAGGCTGACGAAATCTGAGCAGACTGGAGTTTGTTCTTTAAAAGATGACAGGTGATGGATGTTAGATAGATGATAGATAGGATGGAGCAGCTTTTGTTGAATGAGGAGTTGGGGGTGAGGGTAGGGGGGTGACCTACTGAGATTGAAACCTCCCTGCTCATTCATCAACACCTCCCTCTATCTCAGGCCCAAAGAGTGTTCTAATTTGGATCCCCTTGAGCTGATTCAGTCTGCTTTCCTTATGGATGAAGAAACTAAATCCTGATCATCAAAGGACCTTGAAAAGAGCTCTCAGCTGGACATGGCAAAGTGGACTAGAAGCCCAGGGTTATGGACTGAATGTTGTTTCCCCACCAAAATTCATCTGGTGAAGCCTTTACCCACACTGTGATGGTATTTATAGGGGGACTTTAGGAGGTAATTGGGTTTAAATGAGGTCATAAGCATGGGACCCTCATGGTGGTATTAGTGTCGTTATAAGAAGAGGAAGAGGGTCTGGGGCTCTCTCCCCACATCATGTGAGGTTTTGACAAGACGTGTTCATCTGTAAGCCGCAAAAAGGGTTGTCACCAGGAACTGAACTGGTTAGCATCTTGACCTTGGATGTTCCTGCCTCCAAAACCTTTTAGGTTTTTTTTAAATAAATGTGTATAAAACCAAGGAAAGTTGAACCCATTTTATCAAACACCTATATTCCTGAGAGGCTGAATGAGCTGAAATATTGTTGATGAATACAGGGTGAATTTGCTATTTTTTATGGAATTAGGTATAACAGTATCACTGGAGCAATTGTCCTCAGCTCCAGACCCTGCATCCACATTAGCTGGGGGGCTTGTTAAAAGTCCAGGTTCCTGGGTAAACTTCAAAGATTCTAAATCATTACAACTTGAGAATGGGTCCCTGAGACCTGTATTTGCAAATGCTCTCCATATTTATAGTGGTTTTCTCAGGGAAGACAAACTGAGGAATGAGAGATGGATCTGGAAAGAATTATTTTCATTGTATATGCTTTTTGTTATATGAATTTTTCAAACACACTGCCATGTACTGCCTATTAAAACTAAAGTACACTTGGGGGTGCCTGGGTGGCTCAGCTGGTTAAGCGTCTGTCTTCAGCTCAGGTCTGATCTCGTCCTATGTCAAGCTCCTAGCTCAGCAGGGAGTCTGCTTTTCCTTCTGTGCTCTCTCTTTCTCTCTCTCTTGCTCTCACTCTTGCTTTCTCTCTAAAATAAATAAAATATTCAAAAAATAAATAAATAAAAATAAACTGCACTTAACTCCGCAGGTACTGCCATGGTAGGGAGCAATGAATCTAGGGAGACACCATTGGGTCCCTGAAAAACAGAGAATTATACGGAACCAGCTGGAGGGTCTCAGGGCTGCCTTGTAAGTTAGAGTCCTAGCTGCAGCAATGAGCTGCAGAGTCCAAAAACCTCCGCTCTGTACCTGCCTCTGCCCCTACCAACTTAGCATTCACTTTTCTGAGCATCCGGTCTTTCAGCTCCATATAGCAGGACCAAACTAACAGACCTGTGAGGAGACAATGAACTATAGGACTCAGCACAGAGCCTGGGACATAGCAGGCCCTCCGTAAAGAAAAGATTTTTTTTTTTCTCCAGAGCTCCTGAGCTGGAATGGAGGTGACTGGTGCAATCAGAACTGAATCATTTTTGAAGGGCAAAACTTTTCTTTGTTTTATGAAACCAAATCGGCTGTCTTTTTTTTTTTTTTAAGATTTTTTTTATTTATTTGACAGACAGAGATCACAAGTAGGCAGAGAGAGAAGGGGAGCCACGCTCCCTGCTGAGCAGAGAGCCCGATGCGGGGCTCAATCCCAGGACCCAGGGATCATGACCTGAGCTGAAGGCAGAGGCTTAACCCACTGAGCCACCCAGGCTCCCCCAAATCAGCTGTCTTAAAGGAAGAAAGCTTATGTGTTAGAATGGTCTCCACATGCCCTTCTAGGTACTAACAGCCAAGATTTCTCACCTTGGGGTTCCTGAAATCAGCACCAATCTAGGAAATCAGAACTCCGTACGCATTTCCACTTAACTTGTAAATCTGTGCATTTATAATTTTTTTGGACTTTTTCCACACTATTGTGAAGTTTTGGCTTATTCTATGTTTTGTTTTGTTTTTTTTACCTAATTTTTACTTAAATATGCAAATAGCTATATTACAAAATATTTAGAAAATAGAGACGAGAAAAAAATTCACAACTCCATGATGTGAACACAATGGATGTTGGTATTTTGTTATATTTTCTGCAAGGCTGTTAAAGTGTGAATTATAATGACCATAAGCATTATATAGCCACCCCAAACACAGTTTTGTCTCAATTTTTCTGTCAACATATTGCAAATATTCTCCCTATTATAACAAAGTCATTATGATCATACTTTGAATGAGCTGCACAATATTCCACCAAGTGACTATGCCACAATACCTTTAACGACCCCCCATCATCTACCATTCTCATTTATTCCCATTTTTTTTGCTGTTTTTAATAATGCTGCAATGAACATTTTTGTATGTAGATAGATATGTAGATAAAAACTATTTCCTTAGGCTAAAGTCAGAAGTGGCAAGTCTTCGCTTTCTCAAATATGAAATTGCATTAGAGAACAGTATTATCCTAACTAGATAAACTTAGAAAAATAAGAGTTTCATGTGAATGTGCTCTTTCTTTGGTTTTCAGAATTATCAGGGGAATAACTTTTTGCATAGCAGAAATAAGCAGCCTGTGATCTACCAGAGACAAACAGGACGGCAAAAAGTTCACAGGGCAACATTTTATTTGGCTGTTACATCTTCAAGATTAATTTTGAATTACAAGCAAGAGACAACCCAGATCTTTGAGAAGCATCAATGCCGGTCACCCAGCTCACGTCCCATTGTCCTCATGTGAGCAGGGAGGGAAAGAAACTGCGTTCTTCCTTCTGAAAAAAGCCCTCCCTGGAAATGAGCATGTAAACTGACCAAAACAATCCTTTGACACTATTCAGCAACTCTCTGGTGAGCTTCTCCCAGCACCTTGATGCCAGCAATTTATCCCTTCTCCCTTATTCCAGAAAGACAGTAATTCAATTCAGTAAGAACTTGTGATATTCATAACAACTTATCTTTCCCGAGCACTTGCCACATGCCGATGTTCTACCATATATCCTAAATGTAGGTTAGCTTTCATCCCATTTTATGGAAGGCACACTGAGGCCAGAGACTGGAATTTTCTCAGGATCACAGTTAGTAGGTGGTGGAGCTGGGCTTCAAGCACAGGCATGCTGGCTTTAGAAATCATTATGTTGATCAACCCCTACTCTCATGTTGCCTGGGGCTCAGGCAGGATCCCCTGGTGTCACCTGTTTTGTTTTTTGTTTTTTGTTTTTTCCTACTGCTACAAATTATCAACAACTTGGTAGCTTAAATCAACATGGCTCTTAATCTACGGTTTGGGAGGTGAGAAGTCTAAAACAGGTTCACAGGGCTGCGTTCCTCTTGGTGGCTTTAGGGGAGACAATTTTTCTTTTTTATAGGCTGCCTACATTCCTTGCCTTATGGCCATTCCTCCACCTTCGAAACAATCAAATAGCACCTCTTCTCGGATTCTGCTTCCCTCTGCTTCCGTCCTCACATTATTTTACCTCTCTAACACCAACCCCCTTGCCTCCCTCTAGTAAGGACGCTTGATTTTTTTATCAGGAGCCTGTCCTGGATAACCCAGGATAATCTCCCTCTCTCAAGACTTGTAATTTCATCACGTCTGCAAAGGCCCTTTGTCAAGCAAGGCTGCACAGTAACAGGTGTTAAGGGTTAGGACGGGGACTTCTCTGGGTGGTCTGTACTCAGTTTACCATACCTGGGAGTAAATAAAGCTGAAAGACAACACGGAAGGACACAATTGTACCTGCAGAGTTATTACTTGGAAATGATATAAGAAAGAAAAGCTGTCGGGCTTAGAGTTCCAGCAATCCTGACAGAACCAGCATTAGAGATGGAGATAGCATTCAAAGAAGGTATGCCCACTCCTCTGTTTCTGAGCAGCTAACATGGTCCACATCCCTCACTTAACCCATTTCGTGATCACAACAACCCTGAAAGGGAGCATCCTTGTCTGCAAAACAGGAGAGACATTCAGATGAGTTACATAACTCTCCTGCAGTCACAGTTAGCACCAGGCCTGTGATTAGGACCCAGGTGTCTCTGATGCCAAAGCACAGGTGTAGACCATCCTGCCTAAGCAACTGCTAACAAAAGTGATCAAAACAAACCACACCAGCAGCGCACACAACCCCTCCATGACCACCCCCTACACAACATTTATCAACAATTTCCCTATCCACTTGTTTGTCTACATGTTTGTTACCTATCTCTCCCTGAAGGTAAGGATCTTGTCCGTTGCTGACCACTATCACCCCAACTCTGAAAACAGGCCACGCACATAGTGGACACTAAATATCTGTTTGTGTAACAAATGAATAACACTTCTTTGACTGAGAGATAGCCAACGTAAACAAACTCCACCATATACAACATGGCTGAGACGTTTAAAAGTAACAAACAGCCCAAAAAGTTTTCTCAACAGCCAAAACAAACAACTCTACATCCAAGTTAATGCAGTATCTCTTCAGAAAAATCCCATGAGACCCAATCCAGAGCCTGTGTTCTCTTTCTGGAAAGTGATTTCTAACTAATTTGTTGAGCTCCTTATCACTCTACTTCCTGCTAAAAGGGATATGCTTCAGTGGCTAAAATTAAAGAGGAAGATTACCCTTCTGCAACATCATCCAAGAGAGCAAGGTGACTGCCTATGAATATGGGAGAGTTCAAGAGATGCGACAGTGAAGTTACAGCCTCTGTAGGTGGAGACAAGGATTCAGAGAAACTAACCCATGACATTTCTCAAACTGACGCATTACAAAGCCCTGACACCAACACCTGTGTGCACATCCCTCAGCCCCTACAAAATGGATTGTTTCAGTGTAAGGATCCCACCCTCTGAAACACACATAACTAGACAGGACAACATGCACTCGAGGAGATGACATTCTTTCATGCACACGGGACACTCTCATTATGGTCATACTCACTTAATTATTTTTAAATTTTGACTCTGCATGTAAATATAACACCATCCCTTTTTTTATTCACCCTGTGACCTCACCTATCCCTCCCTCATGGCAACTGGTCGCTTCTTATCTCTCTGTCTCCTTTCCCGAGAGTGCTGTAATCTTCGTGGCAGATAAGTGGCTACGTCATTTCTGAGTTTTTAACCTTGGTGATTTGGTACAGCATGTTGAATGAATCTTTTATTATAAAAATAGTGCATGATTATTACAAGTTTCAGAATGGTAGACAACAAACAGTTCTATGATCGTGAAAAAACAAAAATTTTATTATATTTTTCTCTTTTTTAACATAGAGTGCTTTTACTTTATTTTTATCTTTCTCCTTGTAAAATCTTATGTGCACATTTCTGTATTGGGACTTTTTCACTGAACCTTATAATATAAGCATTCCCCTGTGCTATCTCAAAGTTCTGAAGATTGATTAAAGATAAAACTGTTCTAACATGGCTCTTGAGGGCACCATTGGGAACATTATTAACTTCAACTCGGTGTTTTGCAAAGAGAATGCTGCCTGTGACCTAGCTACTAATAAATCAGGTTCATTTCCTCAACTCACCTAGGAAATCCTTTTGTTTTCCCTCTTTTACCTTTTATAATCCATGACCTAAATGGAGCTGGCCCATGTCTTCTCAGCTTGATAACAGCCATCTGAATCTATCCCTAAAACCAACCAGCAGGAGACTTTTGGCAAAATATGGTATAGGGCATTCTGGTTCTAGTGCTGTTCTGTTGGGGTTTTTTCTACTAAAGTAAATGTTTTCATGAACTCACAAATGTGTTAGTCATAACCATCACAGAGTTCCAGTTGATGATTAAAAAACAAACTAGGTTTGGGAAAAAATTCAAGATGCCTTCCATACTCCAAATTTGTTCCCAGTCAACAGAGAACAGGGGCCAATGCCTTGAAACCAAACATATTTTTATGAAACCAAACATCATAAAACATGAGTGAACGTACCCTTACATCACTCAGACCACTAAGATTAATAGACACGCTGAAAGCATTTGCTTCACACTTGCTCAACTGAACAAATACATCTCTTCACAAAACTGATCCAAAATCTTGGCCATCCCCAGTTGTCTAAAATCCAAGACTCTTTGCTCTCAAATTCCTCAATGAGAAAGTGTAGAAGAAGAGACTTTGAGACTTTAACTAAATGTTTAAATTTGGCACCAGGAAGAGAAGGAGCTAAAATTGTATATTGAAGAAGCGAAGAAAGGAAGAAAGGAAGGAAGGAAGGAAGAAAGAAGGAAAGAAAAGAGGGAGGAAGAGAAGATACACTGAGATAAATATCCACAAATAATCTCTTATATTATCAATGTTTTATTTCTTTGAGAAAAAAGGACCTTCCTTCTATCTACACATGATACTATCTATTGGGAGGGTAGAGTGAGTTTGTTTTGTTTTAATGTAGCATTTATTGACTTTTTAAAACCAAAAGGAATATGCTTATGGCCCCGCATGGAAATTTGGAAACCAGAATGCAAATGAAAGTCGAAAATATAAATCATCCATAACACGTCCACACAGCAATAGAGCCACATTAATACTTTGATATTGAGGCTTCTCATCTTTGTGATACATTCATTATTTCCTAAAGCCAAAATGAATGTTCTAGAGACATTCTAGAGATTAGAGACACTATTTGACAGTCTATTTTCCCCTTAATAAATATATAATAAACATTAACTGTTCTTAAAGAATGTAGATTCTTTTTCTGATGTGTCATTGACTTAACCAATCTACAACATAAAAAAAATAATTTGTAATAACCAAAAAAGAGTATGTTAAGCTGTGATCAACATCATTGTACATATAACCTTGTCTACATTTTTTTTATTTTCTTCAAATTAAGTCATAAAAGTAGAAATGTTGAGGCAAAGAATTGCACAATTTTCAAATTCTTCATACGTATTTTTCAATATACATTTTGCATTTCTTAGCAGTTGTACCATTTTGTATTTGCACAATTATGAACATGCCTATCCCCTAGCTGGTTTAAATTCTGTGAATCTTTACCAAACTACTTGGCCATTAAAACTATTTTGTTTTTCTACCACTCATTTATTTATTAAACAAGTGCCTATCCAGAAACCTCTTTGTGCAGGCTCTGTTCTCATGCTGGGGGCACGGCAGCAAACACAGGCTCTAGCAGACATATTGGGTTGGACTCCCAACTCTGTCTTTCTCTGTGACCTTGGGTATGTTCCTCACCTGAGCTTCCATTTCCTCTGTTACTACAAGGAAGCAAATATAACCCACCCAAAGGTGAGTGTGAAAGTTAGGTGTACTGACATATGTGCGCAGTGCTGCAGCCCAGGCAAGGTCCTCCTGGTAAGTGTTGGTGCCTGAACTTCACTTCTCTGCAAACCTGGACAGTTACTCTGTTGAAGCACCAGCTCTTTCCATGACATTTGATTGAGCCTCAGTTGGGAAGACTTAGGCCTCTACCTGAGGTACACTGGTTTCTCAGACACCACCTTCTCCATTTGAAGAAGGAAGAAAGACCAGTTTATGGGAAGCTGATATTTGCAGTTGGTTAGAACTCACATTGACATTACATTCATTCAAAGATGAGAATTGTGGTCACACATACACAGTGTCTGAGTCGCATGACTTTGGAGTCCCTTCTTTTAACTTTAAGTCAGAGGGTTTAGTGGATGGAGAATTTGACTGAAATTTGTCCAACTTTGCCTTCACATTCAGCTCTGGCACTCTGTTTTGTCTTAGCTCTCCTTTGCTATATGGAAGAATTTCCAGCAATAACTCAAATAATGCTAGGCTGTTTTTTTTTATTTATTTCAGATGTTTTATAAAGAAATTTTCTTTAAAGTTTATTTCTTTATTTAAAAAAATTAAAAATCACCACTTAAGCTGAGGCTCCATTTTGATCCTTTCTTTGTTCCTCAGTTAACCACTAGCCTGGAGCTAGTGCATTTCATTTCCATGCATTACTGTTTGTGGAAGTAAAACTTACATGATATAAAATTTACCGTCTTAAAGTAAACAATTCAGTGACATTTAGTGTATTACAATGTACCACCACCACCTCTATCAAGCTCCAAAACATTTTCTTCATGCCAGAAGAAAGCCCCCATAACCATTAAGCAATCACTTCTCATTTTTCACTTCCACCTCCAACCCTTGGCAATTACCACTCTGCTTTCCATCTCCATAGATTTACCTATTCCGGATATTTCATACAAATGGACACATACAATATGTGACCATTTGTGTCTGGCTTCCTTCAGTCAGAATAATGTCTTCAAGGTTCTTCCATGTTGTGACATGTATCAGTACTTCCTTCCTTTTTCAGAGCTGAATGATACTCCATTGTATGCATGCACTATCTAAGCTGGATAGAGTTCCATGCACATCTACTTGCTGCCTACCATATTGTGCCAGGATTTCTTATTTGGTGATGATCCAGGCAAGAGTTCTGTTTCCCTCATATGCAGCCTGGTGGATGGTGCAGACAGGAAGGTAGATGGGTGTTCTGGCACATGGTCTTTGCCACCAACAAACCCGGGTTCAAAACATGGTTCTAACCCTTCATAGTTACATAACTGTAACAAAGGTGATTGGCCCTTTATGTCTTTGCTTCCTCTTCTGTAAAATAAGCATGAACTATTAACCACCTCTGTTGGGGTTGTTGAATGCAGCACACAAGACAATGCACAGTGACTTTGTGCAGGGACTGGCACACAGTAAGTGACAAATTTCACACATTTTTAAGTCATTGATCAAGTACCTCTCAAGTGGCAGGCACTATTCTAGTGGTAGGATTGCAATAGTAAACAAAACATTAAACAATGTGTAGCATCCACTACAGAGAGAAAGCAGACAAGACAAAGTGAAGACCATCACCAGTGTGATCATGGGCTAAGGTACTATGGAGCAGAGAGAGGGTGCTGGGTTGATGAGGTCAGAGAGATTCCCATAGGACATTCTGTCTAATCCATCAAGACTTAAACAAAAACATGTTTAAAATCTTTCCATTCCTCTATATCTCCTGCCACCACAGCGCCCACCATGACCATCTCTTGCCCTACTGGATGCATCAGCCTCCCAACTGATCACTCATCCCCCTTCCCCAGCATGCTCCAATCCACACAGCAGCCAGAACATCATTTTAAAAATAACAAAGATGATGGTTCCCCTGCTTGGTGGCTCCCATTACTTTTTTTTTTTTTTTTTTAGTTTTTATTTATTTATTTGAGAGAGAAAACAAAAGGGGGGGAGAGAGAGAGACCAAGCAGACTCCCTGCTGAGTACAGAGCTAATGTAGGTTTTAATCTCACAACCCTGAAATCATGACCTGAGCCAAAATCAAGATTCGGATGTTCAACCTCAACCAGCTGAATCACCCAGGTGCCCCACCCATTACTCTTAAGTTACAATCTAAACTCTTCAAGCCCTGAAGTGATTTGACCTCATCTATTTTTCTGACTGCCTCTGCTATTGGTCACTTTGCCATGTAAGCCCTAACCCACTGTTCTTTCATTTGCTAGAATTCCCAAAGCCCTGTCCTGCCGTAGGACCTTCAGGCTCTTCTTTCCTGAGGGACTCCTCTTCTGTCTCCACCCAACTAAGTCATCTTCATGAATCTCCTTAAATGTCCCTTTCTTAGAGTGGTCTTCCATGATCCCTAGAAATAAAGTAGTGTCCCCCTTTTTAATCTCTGTCACCAACTCCCTTTTTTTCCTTTTTAGCATTTGCTTTGCTTGGTGTGTAATTACCTGCAGAAAAGAGGTAGTAAAATATAGTGGTTAAGAGTCTAAGCCTGGGGGAGCCTGAGTGCCTCAGTGGGTTGGGGCCTCTGCCTTTGGCTCAGGTCATGATCCTAGGGTCCTGGGATCGAGCCCTACATTTGGCTCTCTGCTCAGGAGGGAGCCTGCTTCCCCCCTTTTCTCTACCTTCTTCTGTCCCTACTTGTGATCTCTGTCAAATAAATAAACTCTTTTAAAAAATAAAAAGAGTCTAAGCCTGCATGGTGTCAAGCAAGATACATACTTCTTCTGCCTCAGTTTTTCCATGTGTAAGGTGAAAATAGTAATAATAGTAACTACATTCTCTGGTTGTAAGAAGATGAAGTGAGTGGATGTGTGTGAAGCCTTCAGCACAGTGCAGAACCCGGGATGGCACTCAGTGAAGCGCCCCCTAACCCACTGAAGATTCAGAGGTCTCATTGAGTCTGCTCAACAGTGTTGACCAATGCCTGGGCACATATCTGAATGTTAATGAAGATTTTTTTTTTTTTAATAAGTGTGGGCTGGAACCAGATGAAGAAACAGAGAGAAAGATCTCACAGGTTGAAGGAGAAAAGCACATGCAATATCACAGAGCTCCACAAAAATGAGATGTATATAAGGACTGGAAAGGGCTTGTCTAACTCTACACCTCAGCGTAAGGCCAGTAGCTGGTATAGGGAGTGGAATAAATTTCAGTGAAGTGAATGAATGATCTGGAGTTAGCAGAGCCAGCTTTCAGGTGATCTGGAAGAGTGGTATGGTGATATGGAAGAGCTATGGAAAAGCAAAAGAAGCCCAGCAATGAGCAAGGCAAAGACCACTGGTAGGTCAAAGTCAGTGTGGAGTCCTGGACGGTGGGCCAAGAGGGCTTGCAACTTGGGTGCAGAAGATGTAGGTATAGATTCTACCTCCTTGGCCACATGACTGATTTTTGAGCAAGGGCCCCTGGGAAGCTTTTCAGGAAAGGCTCATACTTCAAAGACTCCATAGAAGAGGAACCCTCTGGGAAATGAGGGTTTCTGATACACTTGAGACCTGACCACACCAGAGGAAGACTCTGGTGTCTTGCCAGAGCTGTCAATCCAGGGAGATAATGAGATGACTTCAACCCAGACAGTATGTTTCATCACCTGTATGCCATCTGGCAGGGTCAGCTGAGCACCCACTATGCACTCAGCATGGCTCTAGTTCTGTGAAATTCAGATTACGGGCTCAACCCGTGGCTGGGGCTGCATAGAAAATTTGGGGATACCCAATCCAGAGACGGTACAATTGTTAATGCCACTGTGGAACAAGCTTCAGTGTCCTCTCCACAAAGCATGTTGCCATGATTGAGCATCAGCAGAGGTCAGCTTTGCCAACTTTTAGCATTACTTCCAAATTGAAGATTCTGTGGCTCTGTCTGTGTTCCAGGGACTAAGGGTGCCTGACTGTTGGGGAGCTTACTTTCCTCTGGATTTTGTTTTCATACAGGAACAGGATAGTGTAAATTCACACAACCTTTTGGAAAGCAGTTTGGCAGCGTGTGTCAAGAGAGACATAAAACATCCAAATCTTTTGACCCAGTAATTCCTTTTCTGGGAATCTATCCTAAGGAAATAATCCTAAATAGGGATAAAGGCTTATGCACAAAAGTTTTCAATGTAATCTTATTTATAACAGAAAAAAATGGAAATAGCTTAATTGTCCAATCATTGGGGGGAAGAAGATTAAATAAATTATAGTATAACTACTTGATGAATATTATTTGGCCATTAATGTTTCCAAAGAATAACAGAAGAGAGATGCTTATTATATAATATTAAGTTAAAGAAAAAGCAAGCAGATGATCCAGCAACCCCAGTTCTCGGTACATATCCAAAGGAAAAGAAAACAGGATATAAAAGTGATATCTGTACTCCCATGTTTATTACATTATTCACAATAGCCAAGATATGGAAACCACCTACATGCCCATTACCCATTGGATGCATAAAGATGTGGTATATACAATTGAATTTATTCATCCATGAGACAGAAGGAAATACTATTATTTGAGACAATGTGGATGGTCCTTAAAGTCATTATGGTAAGGGAGATATGTCAAACTGAGAAAGACAAATGCCATATGATATCACTTACATGTGGATTCTAAAAAAGCTGACTATGACATTGTATGGCTACAATGGCTATCATATTACAATACATATATGTATCAAATCAACATGTTTTACTTCTCAAATTTATACAATGTTGTGTGTCAGATATATTCTAATAAGGAATAAAGAAAGAAAGAGTAGTAACAGTGATAGATAATATCACAAATCTTTGAACAGATTATCTATGCATGCACACACAAACACAGAACAAAAAATAACAGAAAAAAAATAAACCAGAATGGCAACAGTGGTTATCTGAGAGATAGAACTTAATTTGTGTTACTTTTATTTTTTCACCTTTTCCTCTTCTACAGTTTTTCTTTAATGAGTTCATATTTAAAATAAAATATGAATAATTCTGTATGACAATGATATTGAGCATATAGAGCGTAGACAATAAATTTTGAGGTTAAAAAAAGAATACATGTATTTTGATGAAAACTTTGTAAACTGTGAACAAGAAAACGTATTAGAAGGAAATCACACACACACACACACACACACACACACACACACAGTCAAACAAAAACATAAAAAACCTAAACCTGTCACTGGTTCCATTAGAAACATGACCAGTGTTTGGTACGTTTTCTTATCTGTCTTTGCCCAACAGTGTTATCTGTCATAGTCCTTCATTCTTGCCTTCCTCCAATCCTTCTTGACATGGCAGTCCAAGAGATCTTTTAAAACTGTATGTATGGTCCTGTCTCTCCCCTTGCTTCGTATTGCTGTACACATAAAGTCCAGGATCCACAATGGCCTTTCCACTCTTGTGATCAGCCTCTGCCTCAGCCTCTGCTTGTATTTCTCATCATGCTTCTCACACTATTCTGCTCCTCAACAGCTTTGTCCTACTTTTGCCAAGGTATCTTATCCTCTTTCAGAGCCACGTTTTTCCTCAGGCTGTTAGCTCTGTCTAGCAGCCTGCCCTACCCCACCTCGCACCTATTTTCCCAGATACCTGATATCATCCTTCAAGGCTCAAGAAATTCCTTAGAAGTTATTCCTTCAGAGAGTTACTCAAACCACATAGATGAGGTTATTCTGAAAAGTCTGTTCTAGAGCCCAGAAGGAGCACCACCAAAGACAAGCTTTTCCTAGTACCAGCAAGAAGGTAAATTCTAAATTTGCTAAATTTAGCTAATTTGCTAAAACAAACAAACAAAAAAAAACAAAAAGACAAACAAACAAAAAAACCCAACAACAACAACAAATAGGAATATCTCTGACCTAGAATTGTTTCTCCTTCCACCAACAGAAACCAACATTTCTTGAGTAGCACAAATGCCAGTCAATGAGAAGCATTACTTCATTAATTTTAACAATCATACCTGATCTGAGCAGTTCTAGATTTTTAATTTATGGAAGATAAAAGTAAGGTTTAGACAGTTCAAGCAAATTGCCCAAGGGCTCATGGCTGGGCAATGAAGACTTTGGCCTTCAAAGACGGTGGTCTTATTCTGCCAGCTGCCACAAAGAAATGTCAGTGGGAAGAGAGAAGATGTGGAGAGTCCTGCTAATTTAGACT
Source organism: Mustela putorius furo (assembly GCF_011764305.1). Lineage (NCBI taxonomy): Eukaryota > Metazoa > Chordata > Mammalia > Carnivora > Mustelidae > Mustela > Mustela putorius. The sequence continues at coordinate 21,790,066 of NW_025421273.1, forward strand.
GTGGTAACATTCCATTTCTTTCTTCCTTTTTTGCCAAAACCACTATACTCAGCTTTCTTCCCAAACACACTATGAGTCACTGTTGGATTTCCAGCTCTCTCTCCACTGGGATGGAGTCAGTGAGAATGTTGTTTTGGCTGGCAGGAGTATGTGTGCAAGTGGTACCACCTGCTGCTAAATCTTTGCCTTCGTTGGGTCTATTGTCACTCTTAACTCTGAGACTGGCTCACGTCCATGGGTCTCCTTCCAGAATGCCTCCAATGTTTCCAGCAAGAAGCAAATCAGAGAACAAGGGTCTTCTGTTATCCGGGTAGACATTTAGAAACACTAGACACTTGGAATAGAACTGAAATGCCCACAAAGAAGTGAACTTAACGGTTTTCAATAAATGTAAGCTATTATTAATATTGTTATTATTAATAATAATAATTATTGTTATTATTATTATCATATCATCATCATCACCAGCATCACCATTTTTCTGCCTAGATAATGTCACACAGACATTCTCAAAACATAGAAATGTTTCATCACTAAATGTCCATATTACCTCTGGCCTCCTGGCAACCATAGGCCCCTGGGTGGTTTTCAGGTGCAAACCAGGTGGGCACAGAGAACCCAGGACAGACAACTCATCAGAAAACAGGAGCCAAAACTGCAATAGTCAGAGCAGCAAAGATAATGCCAGCAATATTAACTCACCTCACAGTTACTGAGTGCCTATTGTGCTCTACACAACGTGGGACTCATTTTCTGTGGATTATTTCAATTAATCTTCACAACAATCATAGGAGAGAAGCATCATATTAAATTAAAGCATATTAAACTGAAGATTTGGTCTGGGGGTCAGAAAAATCTGAGTTTGAATGCCAGAACTATTACTTAATAGCTTCATGACCTTTGCAAATTCTCTCATTTGGGATCCTGACTGTCCACTTCTATAATAAGCAGATAATAATACCTACTTCACTCAGTGGTCAGGATTTACAATGGTTAGCCTATAGTAGGTGCTTCATAAATAGGTGCTTTTATATTTGCCTTCAAATTAGGAGTCCCCATAAATGATGTTGATTATTAGCCCCTTGAAGAACCTCCTCTGGGCTTCCAGCTGCAACCCTTCAGATAGGTCCCTTGCCCTTGCCCTGTAACTAATGTCCTGGGAGGGCAGATCCTCCCAGAGACCATTAGAGAGAAAGAGCAGCCCTTTGTAGCCAGCTAGAAGGGAAAGCAGCTGTTTTTGGCTTCCAAGGTGTTCTGGGAATCTGAGAGCAAGGTGGATCTCACCATCCCAACAACAGTCACCCCACATACCAACAAGTAATACCTCTTCCCAGATGTGCCTTCTGTGATTTTCCCTTGCATTTTTCCTGTGGCAAAGTTCTATCTAATGGATACTTTGGGTCAAACAATATTACAGAGTGGACTTAACTGTTGGAATTAATTTAAATAAGAAAGTGATATTATTCACTGACATGGCAAATATTCATTTATCAAGTGCCCATTGTTCGGGTTCACTTTAGTAACACACTCGAACTTGAAGTAGAAGATGGCAAGACCACAGAAGAAGAAGAGCTCGAACTTGAGTAGAAGATGGCAAGACCACAGAGAGCAGCTCAGAGGCTGTTGCAAGAGTTTGGGGGAAAGACAAGGAAATAGGGGAGCTACTCACGTGGCTGTTGAAGCATACTAGTCAGTGGTTGCCTCCAGAACCCAATCAGCATTGAAGACTAATTTTCTTGCTCTTATTCTAGAATAAATCATTAATCCACCATTATATAGCAAGCACCTCTAAATTCTAGCCCTTGGCTGCATGTGGGTAGCATAGGTGAGTGAGACAGGGTTCTTGCCCCAGAGAAGCACGTTATATTATAAGGGGTGCATTCTCATACCTGAGTCTATATAAGGTATTACTCATGTACAGAACCCTAGATTCCCCATAGAGACTGAAAATCCCCTAAAAGTAGGGGTTGACTTCTCCACATTTACTGGGGCCCCAATGACTAGTACCCCTCTCCCCTTCTAGAACTTTAGACAAACTGAGAAGTGAAACAAAACATTGTGGGCATCCATATTGTGGAAATAAGTGAAGTCGAACCAGATGAGAACAAGAAAATGTTATTTATTCTGAATTTGCTATAGCAAGGGAGTGAACCATCATCACATACATTTTGGCAGAGTCTCAAAGACAGGCAGAGGGGTGTGAAAGCTTTATAGTAGAAGAAACCAGGAGGCTGATTGAAGGCTGTTGGTTTGGTGGGGAGGAGGATTTTGGAGTCCGCTTTGCCCCTCACCAGCACTGCCAATCTACCCCTAATCTCAGTCCCCTTGTGCACCATGAGGAAGTCCTAGAAGCTCCCTCCTGGGCTCATGGTAAAGAATAACCAAGAAGTACATATAAAGTGCTTAGGACAGTGCCTTGACATAATAAGCACTTGATAAATAGTAACTTTTTTTTATTTTTCATCATTCAAAGATGCAGCATCTCAGAAACAAGCTTAAGTGTCCATCGATGGATGAATGGATAGAGAAAATATGGTATGTATATACAATGGAATATTATTCAGCCACAAAAAGGAAGAAATCCTGCCATTTGCCACCCACGCACAGGCATTATGTTAAGTGAAATAAGTCAGGCAGAGAAAGACAAATGTCGTATGATCTCACTTACATGTGGAATCTAAAAACAAAACCAAACCTCAGACACATCCTACAGAATGTAGATTGGTAGTTTCTGAGGTTGGGGTTGGGGAGGGTGGATGCCATGGACGAATGGGGCCAATGCATACAACTTCCAGTTGTAAAATAAACAAGCCCTGGGCGTGCCATGTACAGCCTGGGGACTGTGGTTAATACTGCACTGTACATCTAAAATTTGCCAAGGCAGTAAACCTTAAAAGTTCTCCTGGGAAGAAAAAAAAATATTTGTTAACTATGTATGGTATTGGATGTTAATTAGACTGTGTGACCATGTCACAACATACACATATACTGAATCACTATGCTAGGCACCTGCAATGGATACGACGTTCTATGTCGATCATAGCTCAATGTCTGAAAAAAAGAACATGCACACACACACACACAAAGATACAGCATCTCTCATATGCCCCATATTTCTCAGGCAAGTGAACAAATTAAAGTTGGCACAACCTGGAGACATAGAGGCGTTGTGAAGCAGACACATATAGGTTTTGCTTTCATGATCTGTCAGCCCGGCTGTCACTGCCCAAGTTCTCCCTTTGTCTCTCTCAATGAACAGCACCATAATGGGGATGGAAGGGGCAGTGCCCAGCCTTGTGGACACGTGTTTTGGCGCTGACCTGCTCCATTCTGTGCCAATGGACTCTTTAGCTCCCAAGGCAACTCAGATCACCCCGTTAGCCTTCACCTCCAAGACTCCAGGATTACCTGACATTTTGAAAACAGCACTGGCTCTCCAATGTTTTCTAAATAATCTCAGGTCAGTTTGACAGGTTTTGTTAGTGAAAGCCAAACACAGCAGCACCTGGCACTAGCAGGACCCCTTCTGGACATGTGGCGGCGTGGAAGACCACGCTCTGCGGGGTCTTCCCTACTGAACTTGCCTGGCTTCTTGGAATTTCTATAATGGGTCGTCAGAGAACTCCCACTGCACTCTGAAAACATCCCTGAAAAAGCTTGACAGCCCCGTAAAATTACATTTCAGAACTTTTAGTTCACACTATGGCAGCCTGTGAATAAAGTGCTTTTAAGACATTTTTTACTTATCTAAAATATTCTTGTTTTTGATTAAGAAGTCTCAAGGGCCGATGGAGCTGCAGGGTGTCAATCGCTCTGTTGTTATCCAAGATGATAAAAATTCCTAAGTTTTCTGAAATAGCTACAGAATAAATGATACGATGTGTGGAATTCACCTCAAAAGCTACCAAATGCAAGTGTTAGCGGGGAAGGGGAGCCTAAGTGAATAGGGCACCAGGGAAACAATATTCCCCTTAGGTAACTTGCAGCTGGCTGCTGGATGCCTGGGGCATCAGTAGGCATCACATTCATGTATGTTTGAAATGTTCTGCAATTTTTAAAACATTTCTTATGATTTAAAATATGAGAAGTGATATTTTGGACATAAGGAGGAGTATCAAGTATTATGGTCGAGGATAATGCTATTTGTTAATTCTCAATTATATTTCTATATATAAAAAAATACTGCAGTGTCTTCTCCATGTGAAGTTAGGAATGAGGGATTGATGAGCAGCCATGCTATGAAAGGAGAGACTCTTGGAAATCATATAAGGACCTGAGTACTAAATCCAACATCCCATGCAGTTGTGACCTTTGGGCAAGTCACTTATTCTCACTGCATCTGTTTTCTGGTCTGTAAAATGGGAAAATCAGGCTGATGTCCTCTGAGGATCCTTCCTTCCCTGATGGTGTGAGATCCTTGCTGGAATATGAGTCCATGCACATCAGGATCCTCTCTTCCTCTTTCAACTCTGATCCCCAGGGCCTGGGACAATTCCTGGCACACAGTAAGAGCCAATAACATTTTTTCATTCAATGAGTGAGTGAACATGCAATCTAGTTTTCTCACAAGAACTCTTTTCTTTCCTATAATGAAAGCAGAGTGGGTTTAGAAACCACACTGAAAAGCTGGAAAAGTGGCAAACAAGCATCACCTCCATGTATATTATCCTGGTTATAGCCTATCAGGGTTGAGAGAGAATTGACGGCTTGACTCATAAAATCTTATTTGTAGTCCTTCAGGGGCTCCCACCACCCCAGGAAAAAGACCAGAACTTTCCATGGCTAGGAGAGCCATCCTCCCTCCAGGCTCAGGCTCTCCTTTGCTCCTTCTCAATGGCCTTCCTCAAAATTATCCTCTTCTACCTCAGGACATTTGCATGTGGCAATCCCTCAGCCTGAAAATGTTTTCTCACAGCCTCTTATTGGATAATGTCAGCTTCTGTTTCACATTTTAAGCCAAATACCATATCTCTAGGCAAGCCCTTCCTGATCCATAGTCTCAGCTATGTCAGTCATCCTGCTAAACACTCCCAAAACACCCTTCACCTTTCCTTTAAAACACCCTCTAGAATTTATTAAATTTATCAAATGACCTTATCTGCCCTTGATATAAGTAAGAAACAACTTCCTTCTTTCCCCATCACTTCTTCTAGTCAAATTATTTTGGATCCTTCTCTGTCCTTTCATGACATCTCAGGCAAATTCCTTAACTTTCTGGTCATTTTTGGTTACATGACCCAATTTCATTATTTAATTGTGACTTATTTTCACATATTAAAAAGATAAATCTAAATAATAACTTTCATCTCACATCTAAAACATGCCTGTTCTCTTTCCATGCATTTAACTCAGGATCTACTGTGGTTTTTTGCTCTTCCTCCAACTCTTCTCCCTCCTTCCACTTTGAACATGTCTAGAGTCAGATCAGAACATAAAAGAATTATAAAAACATGATCTAATTATTTTTGTTCAGTATGAGCTATTTGCACAGTTCTCTCCTGCCACACACAGGTGTGCCCTGTCTTTAAATGCCAGCTATCTCTAGTTGAACATATTCCCAGGGTCATTAGAAGCTTTCTGAGAGACCTCCATACCACACAGTTCCCTGAATGGGTGATTCACTCCTTGGTTGGTACTTTGCACTGCCCTAAACCAGCCTCAGCTTCTGTACTCAGTGATGTACTCAATGGCTTCTTACTGGCTACCTTGTTCTAGGAAGACTCTGACCTGGCTTAAGTTTCCATCTCGATGGCCCAACTCCACCTTCATTCTTGGTACCATCTGTCTCTTAAGAAATTCATGTACCCTTGCCTCTCAGATGGTTATCCCTATGCTGGCTCCCTTCTCTAACAGCCTTTTGCCTTTATAGAGCTAGAATTCTCTAGTTTCTTTGATATCATAAGATATCAACCTCCAGGGGTGTGTCAAGCTCCTCCAGAACCTACTTATTGCATTTCTCTGATCCTGTGAAAGCTGCAAGGGTTTTAGCTTCACAGTTTAGTTAAACATCCAGCTGGAAAACAAACAGCTTCTTTCTTGTGGGCACCTTTCCTACTATTGGTGATCTCTTAAAGTCCTTGCCTCCTGGCTAGAGAGGAGGTATCACTCTTCCCTTATTTCCCTCATGGGAAAGAAGGGGAGAGCTCATTAGCACTCTCTTATCAGCTTACAGCTTTTTACTTTGGAGGCTCTCTTCAACCATTACTTATTTTTTTAACTTCTAGTTTTCTTTTATGTGGATGGAAAGTGGACCACAGCTCAGTGTCAGATCCAGCTGTTCTTAGCAAGTCTTTTTTTTTTTTTTTTTTTGGAAGGTCAGAACTTTAATTTTTAATCATTAGGAAAGTTTCTAACCAATTCTTTCTGGAATACTTTATGCTCAGTTTTACGTATATATACCTTTTCTATATAAACTACTATACCAGTCCCATTTATTTTCTGATGATGAAGAGGGAGAAAAGCCTCTATCTGTATACATCATATAGGTTAGAAGATCACTATTTTTACTAGCACTTACATTTTCTCACCTAATTTGTATTACATTAGATAAAACATTTATAAATAAATGATCAAGTTCATGCCTCCAAAATATCTTCTGTATACTTTAGCCCTATTACATAAATGAGAAAGCTGGAAGAGACTGAGGTTTGCTTCGGGTTCTATCAAGGAAGTAGTAGCAGATCTGTGACTGAATTTTTTTTTTTTTTTTAGAAAATGGTATGAGATGATAACTTTTTTTTTAATTTTTTATTTTTTTTTAATTTTTTATTTTTTATAAACATATATTTTTATCCCCAGGGGTACAGGTCTGTGAATCACCAGGTTTACACACTTCACAGCACTCACCAAAGCACATACCCTCCCCAATGTCCATAATCCCACCCCCTTCTCCCAAACCCCCTCCCCCCAGCAACCCTCAGTTTGTTTTGTGAGATTAAGAGTCACTTATGGTTTGTCTCCCTCCCAATCCCATCTTGTTTCATTGATTCTTCTCCTACCCACTTAAGCCCCCATGTTGCATCACCACTTCCTCATATCAGGGAGATCATATGATAGTTGTCTTTCTCTGCTTGACTTATTTCGCTAAGCATGATACGCTCTAGTTCCATCCATGTTGTCGCAAATGGCAAGATTTCATTTCTTTTGATGGCTGCATAGTATTCCATTGTGTATATATACCACATCTTCTTGATCCATTCATCTGTTGATGGACATCTAGGTTCTTTCCATAGTTTGGCGATTGTGGACATTGCTGCTATAAACATTCGGGTGCACATGCCCCTTTGGATCACTACGTTTCTATCTTTAGGGTAAATACCCAATAGTGCAATTGCTGGGTCATAGGGCAGTTCTATTTTCAACATTTTGAGGAACCTCCATGCTGTTTTCCAGAGTGGCTGCACCAGCTTGCATTCCCACCAACAGTGTAGGAGGGTTCCCCATTCTCCGCATCCTCGCCAGCATCTGCCATTTCCTGACTTGTTGATTTTAGCCATTCTGACTGGTGTGAGGTGATATCTCATTGTGGTTTTGATTTGTATTTCCCTGATGCCGAGTGATATGGAGCACTTTTTCATGTGTCTGTTGGCCATCTGGATGTCTTCTTTGCAGAAATGTCTGTTCATGTCCTCTGCCCATTTCTTGATTGGATTATTTGTTCTTTGGGTGTTGAGTTTGCTAAGTTCTTTATAGATTCTGGACACTAGTCCTTTATCTGATATGTCGTTTGCAAATACCTTCTCCCATTCTGTCAGCTGTCTTTTGATTTTGTTAACTGTTTCCTTTGCTGTGCAAAAGCTTTTGATCTTGATGAAATCCCAATAGTTCATTTTTGCCCTTGCTTCCCTTGCCTTTGGCGTTGTTCCTAGGAAGATGTTGCTGCGGCTGAGGTTGAAGAGGTTGCTGCCTGTGTTCTCCTCAAGGATTTTGATGGATTCCTTTCGCACATTGAGGTCCTTCATCCATTTGAGTCTATTTTTGTGTGTGGTGTAAGAAAAAGGTCCAATTTCATTTTTCTGCATGTGGCTGTCCTATTTTCCCAGCACCATTTATTGAAGAGGCTGTCTTTTTTTCCATTGGACATTCTTTCCTGCTTTGTCGAAGATTAGTTGACTGTAGAGTTGAGGGTCTATTTCTGGGCTCTTTATTCTGTTCCATTGATCTATGTGTCTGTTTTTGTGCCAGTACCATGCTGTCTTGATGATGACAGCTTTGTAATAGAGCTTGAAGTCCGGAATTGTGATGCCACCAATGTTGGCTTTCTTTTTCAATATCCCTTTGGCTATTCGAGGTCTTTTCTGGTTCCATATAAATTTTAGAACTATTTGTTCCATTTCTTTGAAAAAGATGGATGGTACTTTGATAGGAATTGCATTAAATGTGTAGATTGCTTTAGGTAGCATAGACATTTTCACAATATTTATTCTTCCAATCCAGGAGCATGGAACATTTTTCCATTTCTTTGTGTCTTCCTCAATTTCTTTCATGAGCACTTTATAGTTTTCTGAGTATAGATTCTGTGCCTCTTTGGTTAGGTTTATTCCTAGGTATCTTATGGTTTTGGGTGCAATTTTAAATGGGATTGACTCCTTAATTTCTCTTTCTTTTGTCTTGCTGTTGGTGTAGAGAAATGCAACTGATTTCTGTGCATTGATTTTATATCCTGACACTTTACTGAATTCCTGTATAAGTTCTAGCAGTTTTGGAGTGGAGTCTTTTGGGTTTTCCACATATAGTATCATATCATCTGCGAAGAGTGATAATTTGACTTCTTCTTTGCCGATTTGGATGCCTTTAATTTCCTTTGTTCTTAGCAAGTCTTAAAGGAATGTATGGACATTGATTGCCCATTATTCCTTGTTTTGAGTTCTCATTTGAAACTCAAGATGATGGGAAATCCAAATTAACATCCTGTTAAACACAGTTCTGTGATTATTTGATGAATGTCTGTCTTCTCCACTGGACTTTTCCTCTAAAAGGGCTCTACATTTACTCTCCCTTTAACACCAAGACCAAGCATTCTGTAACTAGCATATAGTAACGCTTAATAAATATGTGATGATGTAATGAATAGAACAACAAGAGGAAGGAGGGAGAAGACCAGATTTGTATGACTGGAACCCTGTGATTTAGAAGGACTAAGAGACAGGGCATCATTTGAACAAGGGAAGATCAAACAAAGATTCCCAAAGCCTGACGGTCCATCAGAATTACTCATAGACTGTTTGAAAAATACAAATGGTTTGCCCTAATTTGCTGATATGCTGAATCAATAGACCTAATTGAGAGTCCATGAGCTAAAGTGTATAAGAAAGATCCAAATAATTTGCCAGGAGGGCTCAAGGGAAGACAAGGCTGTACCTGATGGGGAGAATCAGGGAGACTTTTTGAAGCATCAAGGAGATTTTCTAGACAAAGCAATGGATAAGGATGAAAAATGTGAGCAAATGAAGAAAGGGGCATGGGGAAAACATGGTTAGCAGGAACTTGCAAGCCAGAGGAGATGAAATAAGTAAGGCAATGAGGCAAGAAAAAGATTAGATTCCAGACAGAATCTAGTGCTCCAGGGAGGAAGAGGACTCAGGTGTACATTCCACCTGCCTGAAAGCTCCTTAGATGCAGGAACCTGATCTTGTAAAGTTAACAACACCCTGGGGAGGTATATGTTATAGAAGTTGGGTGGGCCGATTGTGGATCAGACTATCCACTGTCTTTATCTCTAAAAGAAGAATGATAAAATTATTCATTTCAAGAGGTTATAATGAAGATTAAGGAAAGTAATTATATAATGTCATAACATATAAGTTCTCATTGTATATCAGTTAGAACATTTTTTAATAATTCTAGCACCTAGAAAAATGGCAGTTCTGCACATATCTTCCCAACTTTGCATTTTGTTAAGGTTAGGTTGGTGGCTTGAAATTGGCCATGATGGGAAGTGTTGTTGTTGTTGTTGTTTTAAAAACACTCACCATCCAGGAAATACAAATCAAAACCACAATGAGACATCACCTTACACCTAACAGAATGGCTAAAATAAAAAAATTTTAAATTAAAAAAAAAAAACAAGAAATAACAAATGTTGATAAAGATGTAGAGAAAAAGGAACTGTTGTGTACTCTTGGTAGGAATGTAAATTTGTGCAGCCACTGTGGAAAATACTACAGAGGTTTCCCGCAAAATTAAAAATACCATATGATCCCATAATTCCACCACTGAGTATCTACCCAAAGAAAACAGAAATGCTAATTCAAAAAAATACATGCACCCCTATCATGGGAGTATTTACACAAAACAAAAACAAAAACAACCCACTTAGCAAAACTGTGAATGAACCTGAACCCTTTTTTAAAAATTTTTTTTTATTTTTTTATAAACATATAATGTATTATTAGCCCCAGAGGTACAGGTCCGTGAATCACCAGGTTTATACACTTCACAGCACTCACCATAGCACATACCCTCACCAATGTCCATAACCCAGCCACCCCATTCCTTCCACCCCCCTCCCCTCCAGCAACCCTCAGTTTGTTTCCTGAGATTAAGAGTCTCTTATGGCTTAACTCCCTCTCTGGTTTCATCTTGTTTCATTTTTCCCTCCCTTCCCCTACGATCCTCTGTCTTGTTTCTCAAATTCCTCATATCAGTGAGATCATATGATAATTGTCTTTCTCTGATTGACTTATTTCATTTAACATAATACCCTCTAGTTCCACCCACATCATTGCAAATAGGAAGATTTCTTTTTTTTTTTTTTTTTGATGACTGCATAGTATTCTGTTGTATATCTATACCACATCTTATTTATCCATTCTTTTGTTGATGGACATCTAGGCTCTTTCCATAGTTTGGCTATTGTGGACATTGCTGTTATAAACATTCAGGTGCACAAGCTCCTTTGGATCACCACATTTGTATCTTTAGGATAAATACACAATAGTGCAATTGCTGGGTCATAGGGTAGCTCTATTTTCAACTTTTCGAAGAACCTCCATACTGTTTTCCAGAGTGGCTGCACTAGCTTGCATTCCCATCAGTAGTGTAGGAGGCTGAACACTTTTTTTGAAAGCTGAACCAACACACTGTTAGATGCTTTGTGGACATTGATAGGATTGTCTAGATTGAACTGCCTTTAGTTGAAAAGTGAGTTAAGGCTACAGGAAAACCAAAGCACAAGCTGAGAGGAAAGACTTCTGTGCATTGGAAAGGCAGAGGACAACCTTGGCCTTGGCATGACTGTCAGGCAAAAACAGAATCTTATTTTTTATTCTGATTTTTTATGCTCTAGGAGACAATTTCAAAGACTAGTTCTCTTTGTGGAAAAGAATATGTCTGAGAAGATACAGATTATGAGTTATCTAAGATGAAAAATAACTTTTAAAATCTAATATTGCAGAACAGAAAAAAGTAACGTGGTACCTAAATAATACAAGAAACTTTATCAGCAAACATTAAGGGGAAGTTAAGGAAATTGTGAATGACACAGAAGAGTGAATATAAATACCCATAATTTGTATCAATACTCTGCCAAGTTAAGGCAGTAATATAAGAATACATCTGTCTCTTTTGGAAGTCAAGAAACAATTTCTAAGTTCTTTGACGGAGACTGTGCTATTTCAAAGAGTGAATGAGAAAAGCCCATTAAGAAGTTATCACTTTATAATAACAAAGAACACATCTAAAGCCTGAAACACCTGACATTAAGCTTGAAAGGACTGGTGTTCTACTTCAGCCTCTTAGAACACTTCAGTATGGGGAATCGGGAGATTCCTTGAAGTCAGAGAGTCAAATCTTACACATGACAAAGTGTTGTTGTGTGATGTTCTACTGGTATTAAACTAATGGAAGCATTTTACCCCCAGTGATCTACCTGCTTTCCTATTTAAGTTCAATATGGCCCTTTTCTTTCAATGAATTGTTAGGATCCCATTTGCTTTTATTAGCATGTAGACTACTTAAGACCTCAATCCTCCCCTCCATGAATAACCTAAGAATTCTACGGGTTTGCTTGGTTCAAAGGAGTCATTCCTAATTCCTAATTCCAACCCAGGTAAAACATACAAAACAAAACCTTTGGTTGTCCAACTTTCCCATTGATTGAACTGTCACCAAATGGTGACACCGTTGAACACTAGCCATGCATATTCCAGGAGGTGCTTTTGTAGAGGATGCTCTTGCTGACCCCAATATTACCCTCTTACTAAGTTTCAATATAATAATCCTTTTAATTCATCATTGTGTGTTTAACCATTGTTCCTCCAAGAATATCTGCTCTGACAGAATGACTGAAAGCAGACAAACTTGCAGCCTCATTCATATACTGTACAAAAGCCACCACGCCAAAATTCTTTAGTCCTTACCTCCTGGTCAGTTCCATTCTGTGATTTCTTGATGATAGGCCTTAGACCAGACCAACCCTATAGTCCATGACTGATTTCCTTACATTTACATTATGGAGAGGAATTGGACCCTTGGTTCCTTCCTTCTAGAAGACTGTGGGTGCTTTAAGCAAATAATCCCAACACCTTGCCAGCCAAAAATTCCTGGGAGGAAAAACCTTCATTCAGCTACTTCCAAGTACCTGCTTATATGCACAAAACTAAAAGAGTCACTTGAGTGACTTCTCTCAATAAATATCTCCTTCAAGGTATCTCATATCTCTACCCATATGTGTAGATGTGGCATTTTTACAAATTTCATCTCATCAAACACAAGCACTTTGATGAGGAATACTAGAGCTGTGAGAGAACTTAGAAATAATGAAAGATACAATTTCAATTTGAGGATGAGAAGACAAACCCAGGGATATCTGATTAAGATTGTGCTCTATAAAATGGTGGTATCAGGAGGAGGGGGATAAAACTGAAGGTGTTTAAGGGTACTAACTTGTAATGAGCAGTAAATAAGCCCTAGAGATCTAAGGCACAATATAGTGAATACAGACAATACTATTGTATTATAACTATGTAATACGATGACAACAACAATCATATTACAATATATAAATATATCAAGTAACACACTGTACCTCTTACACTAACACAGTGCTACATGTCAAATTTACTCATTTGAGAATAAAAAAAAAAAAGCACCCTACTCTAATTTAGCAAAAAACTGTCTCACTTCAGGACCCAAGGCATGGTTTTTACTACCTTATGATAGTACCCATATTTTGAACTGACAAAAATTCAAAAGACCATTTCCTCCAGACAGGAAGGTGGATAGCTAGGGCAAAATGAGGATTAGCAGAATGGGGAGCCCATTCATCTTCTTTGTCAAATTTATCATCAGTGTCCACTTTGATAACTTTGAAAATACTTCTTCCAATTAGCACTCTCAAATGTTTGGGAAGAATGGTGGGGAAAGCAAGATAAAAACAAGATTTTTCAGTCACCGAATTTCCATAAGTGACATCATGAATTATATATTGCTGTTGCTAAGGAAATGTGAGAAGTACGTATCACAAGGGAACAAAGAAATTGATTGCATCGAAGATGAGTAGTCACAGGCTTTGGAGAATCATTCTGCCTTTTGAGTTGTTATGATCAGTTCTCTATAGTAACAAAGACATATCAGTCTTCTAAAAATACCCAATCATTTACCCATTCAGCAGAGAACAAAGAAAAGATCAGTGCAGTGTTCATAACCCTCTTCCATTTCACAGCACATAGGATGAGGGGCCCTTTTCCCGCCATATTTACCAAGAATATTTACCACCTCTCCTTGTTTGTTCCATGAGACAACACCCAATCTCTAGAATTTGAAGATTCTACCTTGAAAATTCTCAAATAGGAAATGACTCTTTTCTCTAAGTTAACAACTAATTTCCAGTCAGTGAGTAATTTTTTTCCTGAAACTTCCACTCAGTGGAAAACAAACGAAGAGGGAAAAACTTGAGTAAACAAATCTGAAAAAGAGACCACGACACACAGAGATGGAGGCATCTCTAAACATACCAGTCAAAGAAAGCAGGAGCTTAAGGTTTATCTCAAACAAAACCGTAATTTTGATCAGCCCCTGATTGAGCCTCACCCCATGAATGACTTCCAGGGCCTCTAGCTCTTTGGGACTAAAGGAAAGAATTATTTTTAGCACAACTATTTGGAAACCTCTGAGAACTTGGATCTCTTTTTCTGTCTGGTACCAAAGCAAGTTTTTCGCCGAAGCTCTCATGAAAGATCCTCAGTCTCTTGTGGATTTAGAATCCTGGAGCAACCCACCAACCCAGAGCAAGGTATGGTGTTTACTCTTTTTTTTAGAACTTTGGCAAATGTAGATGCAGTGGCCCCTTTCATTATGGTAGCTTTCTGAGTTTATTAAACAGACAACTATTAGAAAATTCCATAAAACTGAAGGTCTGGGTTCCAATCTCTGATCTGATGCTAGCTGTGTGGCCATAGACAAGTTACCTGCCTTCTTGAGACATCTGTTCCTTGTCCAATCTACCACAAAACGGTCTTTTGGAAAGAGGATATGGACTTAACATTGCTCTGTAGACTACAAAATGTTTGTCAAATGTCAGCATTTTTTACTTTGTACCATTATAGCACTTTACATAAAGTAGCCAAAGCCTTGTAAATCAATAAGCTGTTCTTTAAGGAAATATTGATGAATAAATATTTTCTTCATTCAACTTTTGTTGACCCTCCACTGCAGACCAGTCATTGTCCTAAAAATGTTGGTGGCACAGAGTTAATGTTTTGGTGGAGAAAAAACAATTTAAATAGATAGCCATAACACAACATGGATATGAGGTGCTGCTCACTGCATAATGACAGAAGGGAAGGTGTTCCATAGCCAACAGGAGAGGCAGTTCTGAGGAGAGAAACTGGAGCCCCAAAGACAGAGATGAGGAACTACACAACAGAAGCAGCTGGAATGTGAACACCTCGGGTCCCCACCCTGTCTTGCTCATGCCTAGAGCCACTCCTAATGCAGCTAAGAAGGACAAAACTTGCTGTTGTGAAATCTCTTCCTCTGCCGGCCAAGGATATGTCGTGTTTTGGCCACCCCTACTTACCTATCTTCTTCCTAATAATTTCCAGGCAGAATACATTCTCAAGTCGAATTAATAATTGAGTCCAGCCCTTCATCATGAAGTAATATTACAGTTTCCCTCACACAACGTGGGAGAAAACTCGAGTGTTTGGAGACAAAAAGAGCTCAGTTCAAATCCTGACTGTGCCAGCTGTAGGGCTGTGTAAACGTGAGTCCTTGGAGTCTCAATTTTCTTATCTTTAAAATGAAGATAATGTCACCTATTGCATAAAAGTGGTGTAGGATGAAGTAAGCGATGTTTTAGAACACCCAGCACAGTCATAAAAATACTAGTAGGTTCCCTGCATCCCAACTCATATTGTTTTTTTTCACTTGGTATTTTGTTTTGTAGGGAAGCAGACAACAAATACACTTCACCATTTTGAAGCATTTAGTTCTGGGGCAGCAGGTATGCTCACACGGTTTTACAACCATCACACCACCATGCATCTCCAAAACTTTCTCATTCTCACCAACCAAAACTTGGTATTTCTTAAACACGAGCCCCCCACCCTACTCCCCGGCCCCTGGCAGCCACCGTGTGACTTTCTGTCTCTATGATTTTGACTATTCTAGATGCATCTATAGGTAAAAATCATACAGTATTTGTCCTTTGGGGACTGGTCTAATTCACTTACCATAAAGTTCTCAGATTCCTCCATGTTGTAAAATGGGTCAAAATTCCCTTCCTTTTAATGGCTGAATAATATTCTATTGTATGGAATATTGTGTTCGTCCATTCGTCTCTTGATGGCTCTTGTGAAGACTGTTGCTACGAGCATGGATGTACAAATATCTGAGTCCCTGTCTTCACTTCTTTTACAAGTGCAACTGCTGGATCATATGGTAATTCCGGATTACATTTTTGAGGAATTAATTTATTATCACTTTATTATTATTATTATTAATTTATTATTATTATTATTACAGAAAGATTAGTTAACACCATCCATCACCTCTCATAATTATCACTTTTTGTGTGCAGTAAAAGCGCTTATTGTGTGTCATAATCACATGCAGTAAAATCTATTCTCTTTCAAATATACAAAGAGACAGTATTGTGAATTATAGCCACCATGCTGCACATTAGGTCCCCAAAACTTGTTCAGTTTGTAGGTGGAGTTTGTATTATTTCACCAACATATCCGCATTTCCCCCACCCTCCAGCCCCTGACAACCACCATTCTACTCTCTGTTTCTGTGAGTTCAGTGTTTTGGATTACAGATATAAGTTAGATCATAGAGTGTTTGTCTTTCTCTGACTTATTTCGCACAGTATAATGCTTTCAAGGTTCATCCATGATGTCACAATGGCAGGATTTCCTTCTTTTTATGGCTGAATAACATTCCATTGTATATATGCCACATTTTCCTTATTCATTTGTCAATGGACATTTAGTTTGCTTCCATGTCATGGCTATTGTGAATAATGCTGCAATGAATGTGGGAGTACAGACAGCTTTTTGATATCCTGTTTTCATTTCCTTTGAATATATATGCAGAAGTGGGGTTCCTGGATCATGTGGTGGTTTTATTTTTAATTTTTTGAGAAATCTCCATATTGTTTTCCATAATGGCAATATCAATTTACATTCTCACCAGCAGTGCACAAACATTCCCTTTTTTCCATATCCTCAGCAAAACTTGTTATCCCTTCTTTTTGCTGATAGCCATTCTGAAAGATATAAGGTGGTATCTCATTGTGATTTGTACTTTTATGATTTGTACTCCACTGATGACTAACGATATTGAGTATCTTTTCATGTACCTGTTGTACCATTGTATTGTGTACAACAGGTACAACTGTACCTGTTGGCCATTTGTATGTTTTCTTTGGGAAAATGTCTATTCAGAGCCTTTGTCCGTTTTTAATCAGGTTATTTGGTTTTCCCTGTTGAGTTGTATGAGTTCCTTTTGTATTTTGAATATTAACCTCCTACTTGATACATGCTTTGCAGTTTTTTTCTCTCATTCTGTACACTGCTTTTTCATTTTGTTGAATGTTTCTTTTCCTATGCAGAAGTTTTTAGCTGGGTGTAGTCCCACTTGTTTGTTTTTGCTTTTGTTGCTTGTGTTTTGGTGTCATATCCAAAAATACTGTTGCCAAGACCAATGTCAAGAATATTTTCCCCTGTTTTCTTCTAGAGGTTTTATGGTTTCAGGTCTTATATTTAAGTCTTTAATCCATTTCAAGTTGATTTTTTGAGGGGTGTAAGTTAGGGATCCAATTTCATTCTTTTGTATGTAAATATCATTGTCCCAACATCATTTTATTGAAGAGACTATTTTTTCCCATGAAGGAAGTATTCTGGGCTTCCTTGTCAAATATTAATTGACTGTATATACATGGGTTTAATTTATTTTTTAAAAAAGAAAGAATCTCATCTGTGGGCACATTGTCTAAAATTTCAATTTTTACAGTGATTTATTCAGTATTTCTCCAAGTATTTTTTATGGCTAGTTTAGCAAGAACAAAGAGTTCTATCACTAAATATCTTACAAAACACTACATACTACATTCATGCTTTACAGATTCAAAATACACTTTAACATAAAGGCTGTGAAATCTAAATTACCATGAAGTAAATAGAAGTTTAAAAAACTAAAAACCTGTAACTGTAATCCCTACAGAAAAATAGGATACATTAACATCCCAGGACAGATCTGTTCAAGATTAACAATGTTTCCAGAGCTTTGATTTTTCTCACTCCAAAGGAGCGTGATGTTGAAAAAAAAATACATTTTAGCACATATTCTACATAAATTTGCATATTCAATGCAATCTTTCAAAATATTTTATGTAAGGAGTGTGACTGCAAATGTGTATGAGGGTTTTTTTGTAGTTTTGAAAATGATCTAAAATTGGATTATAGCATACATTGAGTTGCATACTTCAAATTGGTCAGATTTATGGTGTGTAAATTAAATCTCAATAAAGCTATAGAAAATATTGTAATGTTTATAAAGCCATGACCTGCAGAGTTCAGCCCCAGCCAAAATAACCAAGTTCACTGCAAACCAGTGGGAAAGTGGGTGAAGGCTAGATTATTCAATATAAAGTGTTGAAAATATACAGTTGGATCCCTATCTCAAACTTGTTATCAGAAACATTCTAGAAGCACTGGTGTGGCAGTCAGTTAAGCACCCAACTCTTGGTTTCAGCTCCGGTCATGATCTCAGGGTGGTGAGACAGAACCCTGTGTTGGGTAAGTATAAGTGCACGCTCAGTGCAGAGTCTGTTTAAGATTCTCTCCCCCTCTCCCTCTGCCCCTTCCCCACTTCTCTCTCTCTTTCTCTCCCTCTCTCTCTAATATAAATAAATAAACCTTCAACTGAAAAAGAAAAAGAAAGAAACATTCTAATGGGTCCAAAATTAAATGTGAACAAATGAAACAACAAAAGAACTGAAAGTGGGAGAAATCTTTTTATTATCTTGAAGTGAGGAAGGCCTTTTCAAAATAATAAATTGAACTTCAAGAATGTTGGAGGCTTTTTTAAGATTTTTATTTATTTATTTGATAGAGAAAGAGCATAAGAGAGAGCATGAGCTGGCCAGGGAAGGGCAGAGGAAGAGGGAGAGGGAGCCACAATGGGGCTTAATCCCAGGACCCTGGGATCATAACCTAAACAAAGACAGACACTTAACTGACTGACCCTCAAGATGCCCCAAGAATGTTTTTGTGACAAAATATTTTTAAATGCATTGAAGAAAATGTAAAGGCAAACCGGGAAAAGCTATTTGTTGTTAATGTCATAAACTATGTACAGGGATGCCTGGGTGGCTTAGTCAGTTAAGAGCCTGCCTTTGGCTCAAGTCGTGGTCCCAGGGTCCTGGGATTGTGACCCACATCAGGCTCCTTGCTTAGCAGGGAGCCTGCTTCTCTCTCTGCCTGCCGTTCTTTTTGTGCTTGCTCATTCTCTTTCTCTCTGGCAAATAAATAAATAAAATCTTTTAAAAAATAAAAGATAATGTACAAGCAATATATTAAAAGAGTATATTTATTTATATATTTTAAATATATAATATATTCAAAAATATATCAATATTAAATCTATAAATATATTTATAGATTTAAGATATATATATATGAGAAATTCTCTTAGCTACCTGAAAAGTCTAGATACAGTGTGCCAAAAACATGGAGAAGAAGGACACACAACAACCTAGCAACAATGATTGCCTCTAGAGAGGGAAAGCACATGTCTGTAAGACTGGGCGGAGGGAGAAGAGATTTACTTTTTATAAATGTGCATGTTCTGTCTATACCAAAAAAAGTAAATATTTAAAGTATTTCTAAATACTCTAGACTATGCAAAATTAAAACAATTCAAGTCTTTTGTTTGTATTTTTCAAGCATGGTGAAAGGGACCCACAGAATTCCAGAATATTTCTTTAAGCCTCTCTTTTTTCTTTCCCTTGTAATATTCTCACAGTCCATTCTCTCTGATTCATTTTGTTTTTCATAAAACTAACACCTGGCCCCCCAAAATATCTCCTTCCTTGTCCACAACCTGAGTTTTTTTTTGTGCCAGACTCTACTCTAGATGTTGTAGAAGTCAATGACTAAGACAAAGTCCCTGACAGTCATGGAGATTACATTCTATCAGATTGGTGATAAACAATATTTTTAAAGCATAATAAAGGTAATAATAGTCTAGTGAGATAGAGGTGGTGAGCACAAAGAAGAGAAAACAGTAGAACAGAATGAGGGAGGGTCAGGATGTATGAAAGGCTATTGCAATGTTAAATACAGTGTAAGATTTACAATGGAATATTATGCCTCCATCAGAAAGGATGAATACCCAACTTTTGTATCAACATGGATGGGACTGGAAGAGATTATGCTGACTGAAATAAGTCAAGCAAAGAGAGTCAATTATCATATGGTTTCACTTACTTTGTGGAGCATAAGGAATAACACAGAGGACATTAGGAAAAGGAAAGGAAAAGTGAATTGAGGGAAATCGGAGGGGGAGACGAACCATGAGAGACTGTGGACTCTGAGAAACAAACTGACAGTTTCGGAGGGGAAGGAAGTGGGGGGTTGAGTGAGCCTGGTGGTGTGTATTAAGGAGGGCGCACGTATTGCATGGAGCACTGGGTGTGGTGCATAAACAATGAATCTTGGAACACTGAAAAAATTAAATTAAATTTAAAAAAAAAAGAATTGGCTTCAGGGAGAGGGTGGTATTTGAGAAGACTCAGAAAGGGAGATGAGAGGGGAGCCTGGGTGGCTCAGTGGGTTAAGCCTCTGCCTTCGGCTCAGGTCGTGGTCTTGGGATCCTGGAATCTAGCCCTGCATCAGGTTCTCTGCTCGGTGGGGAGCTTGCTTCCCCCTCTCTTTCTGCCTGCCTCTCTGCCTACTTGTAATCTCTCTCTCTGTCAAATAAATAAATAAAAATCTTTTTAAAAATTAAAAAAAAAAGAAAGGTAGATAAAAGAGTGAGACATGTAGATGTCTTGGGGCAGAAAGTTCTAGACAGAAGAAACAGTATGAACGCCCTAAGGCAGAATATTCCTGGTGTCACTGAGAAACACAAAGGAATTCATAGTGACTAGAGCTGGAGAGTGGGAAAGAGAGTAGAGGAAGATGAGAAGTAAGGAAGATGGGTGCCCAATCCAGTAGAGCCTTGAAGACCATGTACTATGAGGTTTTTGACTTCTAAGTAAAATGAAGAACTAGTACAGGGTGATGCCACTGTAGTTTTCCATTATACCCTACACTCCTTTGTTATCATAGTAAATTGAGTCCCAAGACTTGAGCGGTCACCTACCGCCATGCTGTCATCGTGCATCAGGCACCACATCATGTTTTTCCTCAGTTCCAATGAGGATTGTTAATGGATAATCATTTTGAATGCCTTTCAAAAATTCTAACTGGGTAGGACAGAGGGCGTCTGCCAGTGCCTGGGTGGCTCAGTCAGTTGTGTCCGACTCTTGATTTCCACTTGGGTCATGATCTCAGGGTCATGAGATGGAGCCCTGCCCTGAACGTCAAGCCTGTTTAAGATTATCTTCCCTCCCCCTCTGTCCCACCTCTTTTTATATAAATTTTAAAAGATTATATTCTAACTGGGGATGCTTCTAGCATTTAGACTATAGCACAGACAACTGAATGGGAAGAAATCAAAGAGGGAGATAACGCATGAGAGACTCTGAACTCAGGAATCAAACTGAAGGTTACAGAAGGGAGGGGGCTGAGGAATGGGGTAACCAGGTGATGGGTATTAATGAGGGCATGCATAGTGGTGAGCACTGAGTGTTACATGCAACTAATGAATCATTGAACACTACATCAAAAATTAATGATGTACTATATGCTGGCTAATTGAACATAATAATAAAAATAAATAATATCCTAATGCATTTGTCAGTGAAAGGCAAACCATTTGTTCGATGAATTCATCTGTTCAGATTATGTTAATTTTTACCTTCTTAGAGCAGCCTTTTCTTGGCTGTTGGAAATACTACTATCCTTCCAAGCACATGTTTAAAATTTCTCCTTCTTCTACCCACCATAACCTGGAAGCTTACCACAAGCTTCTTGATAAACTAATACCCAACTATGGGTATGTTTGTGTTTTCAGCATCTCCACCAGTGTCTGAGATGCCACTGCCCAAAGTGCCTTCTCTCCACATAATTTCAAATCCCTCATAGAACCAAATCCTGACCTCAGCCACAGCATCCCATTCCATGTCTCTCTTTTTTTTAAAGATTTTATTTATTTATTTTACAGACAGAGATCACAAGGAGGCAGAGAGGCAGGCAGAGAGAGGGGAAGGGAAGCAGGCTCCCCACCAAGCAGAGAGCCCGACTCAGGGCTCGATCCCAGGACCCTGGGATCATGACCTGAGCCAAAAGCAGAGGCTTTAACCCACTGAGCCACCCAGGTGCCCCTCCATGTCTCTTTAAACACCTTTTTATGAGTAACTTCTATGAGCATGTTCCTCTCTTTCAAATTCCTTCTCAAAACCTCCTTTAATCAGTTTTTTACAAGAAAAAGCTAGCAATTTAATCACTATATTTTAACTATGGCAGGGGTATGCATAGAATGTTCTTTCATTTTCTTTCATCTGGAACACCCTTGAAAGGGCTCGTATCTTTATGAGATCCTCTGGGCTTCTCAGAAAGTGCCTTAATCCCAGTTGAGCAATGGGGATCAGTATTTTTGAGTTTGTGTTATATTACAGCAGACAGTACACAGCAAAAATATTCTCTTGGATTTGGGGGTTGGGGGTCATGTGGGGAGAGACACTGGCAACATGGAGATTTGGTCAAGGATACAGAACCTATATTTGGGTAAGTTGCCTCAGTTCTTCACAAGATTTCTAGGAAACAGATCTATTTGAAATCACATGTGCACACTGTGTTTTTCTCACTCTGTCATTCCTATGCTCTGGCAAATTTCTAGGTCTAATTCCAAGATGTTGCAATTTCCCCACAGGTATTATAAAACTGGTACCATGTGCCTGGTTAATTTTCTGATGTGGCTGTCAAAAAACAAGGAAACTCCATCCGATTGCTTTTTTCACATTTTAATGTTACTTCCTTTGGGCAAGTATATGCCAGGCATGTACATCAAGCATTGTTGAGATTTCTTATTAAAACACAGGCCCAAAACTATCCAAAACTATTGGATACTACTATCCAAAAACTATTCATTTACACCTCCCCAAAACCATGTGTATGCATTGTCCATCCAAGAAGCTACTAATCTTAAGGACCATTGAGCCTAGAAAATCAGGCGTCCCAGCCTATACTGCCCACCCCTCAGCTTATATGCCAAATTTCATGCTAACAAATGATCCATCATGTTCAGGATCCTATTTGTGGAGGGAAAAACAAAGTCCTATTAAATCATAGCTGAAGAGACCAGTTAGTTGTCTGCTTCCCTAGAAGCACGTGGCACCATGCATGGTTTAATTTCACTCAGCTCTTTAATTGTGCCTTGGTGTTAATGACTTAATGGTTCACCAGGGCATTGTATCCTGCAGGCTTTAAATTAAAGTTTGAGAACCCCCCTTGCAGGACATGCACAGTACTCCAATTAACACTAATTGGTTTTACACATGATTATCAAGTGAAAAACATGTTTTCCTGAGAATGACACTTCTTTTCTCCTGCTTTAAAAAGCCTGTGAATTCTAAAGAAATGATCATGGATGCATGCAAAGACTAGATATACCAATGTCTAGCATAGGATTTATATTGGCAGAAAACTGGAAGGAAATATCTACAATAATTGTGTACATAAAGGAGAGTAGAGAAAAATGCAACTTTTTTAATGTTATGAATAACTTTTGAGACAGGAAGATGCTCATGATACACTGTTATGTGAAAAAAGTTGAAAAAAAATACAAGAATAGCATAATATCACTTTTCTCCACAACACAGACCAGAGGATGTGTGTATCAAAATGTTAATTATAATTATCTCTAGTGGGGAGAACAATGTTAATCTTGATCTTATTCATATACATTTCTAATTTTCTAAAATTATGCATTATTTTTGCAAAAAGAAAATGTTCTTTTTCAAAATCTGTCATTGACCCCACAGGAAAAAAAATACAATGGCTTTATTTTGAAATTGTTTAAATCAATCTTTCATCTCCACCAACCCTTCTGTGGGGCACTGAGAACTCTCTATAAGTAATGTGTTAATAGTTTCCAAGGGAATTATGAGATTAAACTGGGTTTTATACATGCATGGAAAGGTAAGCACAGGAGGGAGGGGTTGCTGATGCCCATTCCCATGTTCATTTATGCCAAAACTTCCACCTGAGTGGGTGCATTTATGTCCCTGTGTTTCTTTTCCAGAGCCAAAGATGTTTATCTTGCTCTATGTTACAAGTTTTGCCATTTGTGCCAGTGGACAGCCTCGGGGTAATCAGTTCAAAGGAGAGAGCTACTCTCCAAGATATATCTGTAGCATCCCTGGCTTACCTGGACCTCCAGGACCACCTGGAGCAAATGGCTCCCCAGGGCCCCATGGTCGGATCGGCCTCCCAGGACGAGATGGTAGAGACGGCAGGAAAGGAGAGAAAGGTGAAAAGGGAGCTGCAGGTAATGAACAATGACGTTCCCTAAACTCCCCTGGTCTGTGCTCAGTGGGGAGTCTGCTTGAAACTTTTCTCTCTTCTCACTTTGCTCCTCCCCCCACTGGTGCTCACATGCTCTCTCGCTCTCTCGCTCTCTCTAAAATAAATTACTAAATCTTTTTAAATAAATAAATGAGCATGCCACCTTAAACTGTTTCCTTTCTTTATTGCCTTTTCTAATGAGAATTGCTCCTGAAATCCCTTCTCTACTTCCCATTCTTTAATTGTAATTAATATTGAGCCCTTTCTATGCTTTAAATACTGCTTGAAACTCTTTACCTGCAACCTTATTTTATTGTAATGACAACTTTTTCAGTTATCCCATTTTACAGATGAGAACACTGAGCAAATAGCATGATTAAATTAATTACTGAAGACGGAAGTTCACTACTAGTGACCGGCAGAGCTGGATTCAAACACTGATGCCTGAGACCACAGGGCGATCACAGCTAGCAGGCAATGCCTGGGTGTGCAAGGGCATGGATAGATAGCAGACAGATGGACAAGGAAGGGAAATGGACAGACGAAGCAGAAGCAGGAATCAGGAACCAAAAGCACAGGTACCATTCTGCTCTGTGATAATATCCAGAGCAAAGTCACATGAAGGACTTCTAGATTTTACTTTTCAGAGATGAAATGACAATAGCAGTATATAGCCCACCTTTTCTGGTTCATCTCTTCCCCACTTATCCTGTAACAGCTAAAAAAAGTAGATTCTTACAGCTCTTGATGGCAACAGAATTGCCCTCTACGACTTCAGTAATTTTTACTTTTTACCCCCACAAATAAGTTAGCCCAGGAAGATTGCCAGACTCTGCAATCCCTCAGAGTAAACCAAATTGAAATTCTAGCGAAACTGTGTTAACTCTAAAAGAGGAAGTGATTTGGCATCAATCTTTGAAAACAAGTTTCTGAGTGTAAAGTCTAGTACGAAAGATAGGAAGAGAAAAGTTAACCCATTCTAAGAAACAGATCTCTATCTAGTTATTGCAGCTGATTTACTGATGTTACATGAAACAATAGCATAATATATATGCAAGTTACCAGGTAATAACTCATTTCTGTATTTGCTGTGCAGAAAATACTTGGATTTTCTGCATAGCAGCAAACACGTTTGCTACCAAACGTGTATGAGTATTGTTCAATATTAGATAAAAAAACCTTTATGTAAAGGTTCAACAGCTTATCTACAGTAACACTTATGAATACAACTTATTTTGTCATGATCATGAATAGCCTTGAAATCCTGTAAGAAAACCAGGATCAGAGTTACATATGACCAACTCTTAGTTTACTATGTCTGGAAGCAATAATGTAGTGTTTATACAAGCAGACAATGGAGTCAGTTGGATTTAGGCTCAAATCTTGGCTCCTTCAGTTACTGACTTAGTACCCTTAGGCAAATAACTACTTTGAGCCTCAGTTCCCTCATTTGTAACCTGGGAGTAGTAAGGATGACTGTGATGATTAAGTGCAATAATACTTATAAAACACTTAGTAGAAAAGCTGTTGTATGGTAGGCACTTAGGAAATGTTAGCTGTTGTTACATATCACATAGTGGTCCACAAACATGAGTCATAGCTAAGTTCCTGAATATCCAAAGTCGTATAATAAACCAGAAATGAGTGATGGGTTTCATGAGGTAGTTCTAATGTCATTTAAAAATAGGTATATGGATATGCATTCAGATTAAACTGAATGTTCATAATTGCTACAATTTTAAATATACAAGGCCAGCTACACCCCATAGTCATCTATCTACCCATGCTTTATTCTTCAGCAAGGTTCTTGTGTACATATTGCTATCTGATAGTATTCTAGACCAGTGTTTCCCAACCTCCACCCTAATGACATTTGGGGCCAAATAATAAGCTACTGTGGAATGGCTCTCCTAGCATTGTAGAACACTTAGCAGCATCCCACTAGATGCCAGTGGTAACCTCACCACCCATGACAACACAAATGTCCCCAGACATTGCCAAACATCCGTTGGTGGGCAGTATAAATTTGTCCCCTATTACTGTTGTAGACAATGAGAACACAAACATGAATAAGACATTGTCCTTGCCTTGATAAACAAAATGGGGATGTGGGAGGCCAGTATAAAAACATATAATTACAATATTCATCATCATCATTGTAACCATTTATTAAGAGCTTACTGTGTCAGGAATTTTACATTTAGTACTTATCATCTACCATAACCCTGTTAGAAATCATTACAATCAACAATTACAATGTTACAGTGAAAACATTGAGATTCACAAATAAAATAACTTCCCCAACCTGAGATGACTTAAATCCAATATACACAAATACACATAAAGGACATGTAAGAGCCAAGAAAGTTAGGAATGTCTGTATTTTCAATGAAGAAAAACACACCCATTTACGAACAATAGAAATGGAGCTCTGGGGCTTTGGGGACAAGCTTTTAATGCAGCTGAAACTGGACACAATGTGTCCTTTGATTCTTCTGTCCCCTTGAATGATACCACAAATGTCTTCTCATTCATATACTCGTGGTAAACATCCCCATCACATTCATCCAATCAAGGGCAAGCACAATCAAGCATAGTTTTGTCCAACTTCTTTACCTTAAATTACAAGCACAGAACTTATTATACCAAATTAGAAACGTTCTTTTAAAAATATCTGCCTCCCTCACTGGTCTATAGCAATTAGTCTTGTAGCCTAATATCACAAGTTAATTTAATCTGAATGCACATCCTTATAGATAAAATAACATTAGAACCAGCTTATGAAACAGATCACTCTACTTTATTAAATGGCTTTAGATATTCATGAACATATTTGCAGATCACAGTATAATACATAGTAACAGCTAACTTGAGGGTAGGACAGGGGTCATTCATGTCAAGGTCCCACTCAGCCCCTTGCATAGTGCCTAGCATGTAATGGATGGTCAAAAAATATTACATGGTTTAGATGTATGTATACATGCACATATAAATCTGTGGATGGATGGATGGATGGATGGATGGACGGATGGGAGAAAGAAATAGTACTGAAGAAGAAATCTTCTTAAGCCCATTTCCTAGAGAACTAAGAATTCCTTTCTCCAAGTGTCAGTACCTAAGCGTAGACTAACAACTACTCCATTAATTCTCCTCTCTACCCAAGCATAGGCCTGAATAGGAAAAGGTAGAGTGATGTATCCCTTCATTCCATTATTCATTAATTGGTCCTTAGCACAAGTGCAAATCCTTCATGCAAACAGGAAGAATTACTTCAAGTTATTATAGCTAATCCCTGATTATCTAATTCAATAACCATAGAAAATCCAAACACTGAGATTGGACTTAAATCTAATTCTTCATATTACAAATGGAGCATTGGAAACACAAACAAGAAGTGACTTGCCCAAAGTCACAAAAGCAGGAGGACTGGAGTACATAATAGTTGAAATTGTTGTTGATACCAAAAAGTTTTTTATTAATATATCAAAGGCCACTCAGGGAGACAGCAGAAGTTAAGCTCCTATTGAAAATAAAAATAACAATTTAGAAGTTGTGATCCTCGATTCATAAATAAATTCAACAGTAAGATAGTATTCATATCTTATTCCTACCAAAAAGAAGCAAAAGTTCAGACTATTTCAAGAAATAAACACAGACTATACTCTGGCTGGGACCAGTGGAATTTCAACTTCACAACAAAAGCCACCTAGAACTTGAGGAGAGTTCTATGATCAGTAATAACACTGATACCAGTCACCAAAAAGGGTTTCTTTCATTATTAGATTCTTCTGTGCATCATAAATTGTTAAAAAACCTCTTTCCAAAATTACTAAAACAAAATACTGTACGTTTTAAGGGTATAGCATTAATTCTCCCCAAATTTGCATTATTCAGAATATTTCCTTCCTACATTTGCCAAATAACTGAAAAATTATTAAGCTCAAGCACTGATATACATGTAATATTAAAATAAATGATACCAGAGCACTATCAAGATAAAAAGGTTTAGCTTAATAAAAGTTAAGAGTATGTAGATAACCACACAGTATACCAATAATATATTTTCCCTGACTACAGAAGCCATGATAAATTACCAATAATTTGGATATTTTTGAGGGTATATCATTATACAAGCATTATTTACAGAATGGATTTGACCATAAAAATTAAATGACATTTCATATTTTGTGAATTAATATTTTAATTAAATATTTTATATAATATAATACATATTATGTATTATATATATAACATATGTGTAATATATTTTTATAATATATAATATACATTACATATATTATATATATGGTTTAAAAATTGAATAGATGTTGCTTATCCGTTTCAACCAATGATCATAATTTCTCTGCATTTAGCCTGTGGTTGATCTGTAGGTATAAAGATTTAGACAAACAGAAAATATTTCACTGTGGTGATTTTGAATTTGTTGAAATCCTTTCACAGATATTATGTCTTTTCTATATATAAGGAGACCCAGAGAAATTAAGGGACTTGCCTAAAATGATACAACCATTTAGCTGCAAAGCCAAACAGACTTTAGGATTCTTGATTCCAGCCCCAAAGGTAAGAGGCACTTTGATGAAGGGGAAGCATCATTACACTAGGACTCGGATTCCAGTCTTAACCTTGCTACAGAAGCAAGTTTCTTCCCCTCTCTGGGATTCAGTTTTCTCCTCCAAAAAAGGACTACCACATAGGGGTGGCCCTCACTGTTGTTTGGTTATCATAGCATATTGAGAGCCCTCACTACGTGCTGGTGCACTCTACAATGTACACTCCAGCACCTGCCTCGGGGGGATGCTCAAGCTCCAGAGTCAGGCAGGCGTGAGTTCAGGTCACAGCTCCATCACTTACTACCCATTTTCTTGAGCAAACTAACTTCTCTGTGGCTCAGTCTCCCCACCTGCAAGAGAAGCAATAATAATTTCTTAATCCATAAAGTTGTTGCAAGGCCTAAAGAAGACAATGTCTGTGAATAAAGTGCTGTCCCTGGTACATCATAAATGTTGAATAAATATGAGCTAATCTAATCTTCATTAATTCTTGTATTATTAATACTGATAGAAGTGAAATGGGGCGTAAGACAAAATAGCCTTGAAGGATTCATCTGGTTCTGTCTGCCCCCATGACCCCACTCTGGGGAATAATATCATTATGCTCATTGAATTTCTCCTGTAGTGACAAATACTGTATGTGACTGATTTCATTGCAGATGATTCATCATCAAAATAGCATTCAAATGATTTGTTATGTACTGAGGAAAACTAACCTGAAATTCTGATGAAAATTTTCTATTTCCGTTTTGATCCATCAGTGATTTTTTTTAAAGATGCATTAGTATTTAGTAGTGTACTCTTGAAAGTTGATTGGAGAGACACATCTAGGGTGTCCTGGCACTTTGTGGGGCATGCTGTTTGTGACTGTATATATGGAGGAACTATCAACTAAACTGTAAACTCTTTTTAAAGGTTTGAGAGGTAAGACTGGACCACTGGGCCTTGTTGGAGAGAAAGGGGACCAAGGAGAGACTGGGAAGAAAGGACCCATGGGACCAGCGGGAGAAAAAGGAGAAGTAGGTCCAGCTGGGCCTCCTGGAGCAAAGGGAGACAGAGGAGAGCAAGGGGACCCAGGGCTGCCTGGAGTTTGTAGATGCGGAAGCATTGTGCTCAAATCTGCCTTTTCTGTTGGCATCACTACCAGCTACCCAGAAGAAAGGCTACCAATTATATTTAACAAGGTCCTCTTCAATGAGGGAGAGCACTACAACCCTGCCACAGGGAAGTTCATCTGTGCCTTCCCAGGGATCTATTACTTTTCTTATGATATCACATTGGCAAATAAGCATCTGGCAATTGGGCTAGTTCACAACGGGCAGTACAAGATAAAGACATTCGACGCCAACACAGGGAACCATGACGTCGCTTCTGGGTCCACGGTCATCTATCTGCAGCCAGAAGATGAAGTGTGGCTGGAGATCTTCTTCACTGACCAGAACGGCCTCTTCTCAGACCCAGGTTGGGCAGACAGCTTGTTCTCCGGATTTCTCCTATATGTTGACACAGATTATCTAGATTCCATATCTGAAGATGATGAGCTGTGATTAGGACTCATGTCCTGAATGTTCCAAGATCCTTATGGCAGACACTTTGATTTAATCTGGGCCTTTGGAAGGTGGAGCAAGCAGAAATGAAATCCAAAGAGACTCCCACTCAGATTCCAAATCACTTACAGAGAATTCTAGCAGCATCTATTAAAGTAAGATGAGCCACCAAATGGTTGAAAGCACACCAAAATGAATTCTATAAAACAATAACCCCAGATAAGAATCCCCTCGAAAGCAGTGTTCATAAATATTTAAACAAATTAAAGACAATGTTAACAAATTTTCTGTTAAACTCCCTGAGTGATAAACTCAGCTGGCAATGATGCTGTCTCATTAAATCTTCATAGAATTGTATTTTTGCTTGCTGTTTAAGAGAATCAACACCCGAGACGAAGTCTTTAACGATTCTCAAAAGTCAAAAACTAAAGGTAAGAGATACTGAGTAATTTCTGGCAAGCTAAAGTGAAGAGAAAACTTCCTCTGTTTTGTTATTTGTTCCTTCACGCTCGTGTATGTATTCGCTCAACAACTCTTTAGTAGGCCTGTGTAACCCAGACACAGTGGTGGTGGGTCAGATTTAATAGTGAGTTAAAACAAAGTCTCTACCTTCATACAGGCTGGTGTGTGATGAGCATACTGTCACAATTCAGTGAGATGAGCCCTGACACACTGACTCGAAGCTGGATGCACATGCGAGCTGCTCTGTCCTGGAGAAGGGAGACAAAGAAACTTTTACACATGGAAAAACGCTAAGCATTCTAAGTTGTGTGTGTTTAAGGAGGTGGGAGGAATACAAAGAAAACATGAATTCAGCAGCTGCATTCACCCCATCTCACCCTCATAACACCACTGGTATTTGCCATTGGAAAGGGGTTAAAAATCTGAGAGATAGAGGGGGCCCAAGAGGAGTAATGTAAATGAAGAGACACAAGTTACTGAGATCAGCATTCTCCTAAATCCTTTAGCCTGACAGTTTCCCAAGACAATTATTATTCCTCTTAGCTTGTGCAAGAATGAGGGCACTACTTTACATTGTCAGGAGGCATTATTTCTCAGAGATCTCCAAGGTATGGAATTCAAGTAAAGTGAAGTATATGTTCACTGATTTATCACGTGTTGATGGGGGTGAACGGGAGGAAGATGAAGAGAAGCCAGACATCTGAACAAGTAACTGTCCCTTCCAAGCTTCACAGCTCCCACAGTCCCGTGGTCTCTCGGGGTGAGCATCTGGTTCCCTACTGCAGCGCAGTTCTTCACCATTCCATCCCAGTCAGGATTCTCTCCCATCTGCCGCCCCCTTACTCTCTTCCTTTTTGGTGGCTTTTGTTCTCCTTCCATGTGTTCTCTCTTGGCTCATTTATTTGATAAGGTTTTTTTATGCTTCCTCTGTGTGAGTCACCACAGGATTCTGTGATGGTGGAGGAACACCAAGGTGAACACGGCCCAGCCCCTGCCACCCAATTTCCAAGGACATGAGGAAGGAAATGACATGCACACACATACACACATACACAAAATACCAAGAATTCTGGAAATGAGCAGGCTAAAACATGCTAAGTGCTAAACTGGACATAGAGACAAATGCTCTGAAAGAAATGCTGAAAGGAACAGGTTTACTCTCAAATTGGTGGGTGAGAGAAGAGGGCTTGGGAAATCTCCTCTGCCCCTTGCACTTTCTGAGGTAGCTGGGACATAGAAGGGCCAAGGTAGGGAGAGAAGGAAGAATGGGGTAAAAGCATGATAGAAAAAACACAGACCCAGAAGAGCCTCAAATGTCAACCTGACAAATGTGGACCTCAGTTATGAGGAACCTTGGGGTCCTTCTGTGTCCCAGAGCTGGGGGCTGCTGTGATCAGAGATGACACTGACAGTGACCAAGCAGCGATGTATAAGGGCAATGCCTGCTTCTCCCATTGGCAGACCTACTTCCCAACATCTTCTCCTGCATGCCAGGCTTTGCCCATTGTTTGCTCTCCTCCAGAGTCAGGACACAGATCTGGAAGGCCAAGAGCAACGAAAGTAGAGAAGAGAAAGCAAAGGTGGTTTGGAATATGACGTAACAGCTGGACCTGGAAGGCCAGGCTACAGAGTGTAAAAAACAGCCAACAGCAGAAGCTCATCTGAAGAACATGAAAATATGGGCCCTTTGAATACCATGGGATTTGCTGGAGAAACTGGAAAAGAAGGATTTATTATAGAAAATCATGACCCACAAAATTATTGTGTAATTTAATTTTTTTTTCTGATCGCTCTCCATCCATGCATTCATTTTGTGGACATTGTTTACTTATCTTTGAAATGTTTCTTTCATTACAAAGCCTACTTTGAGTAGCTTTTTTAAACTCATGCTTCTTCAGCTGGCTCTAGGCCCAAAGATGAATTTTATTTTGAAATATCTGGTGGGCTGGTGATGGGGACCAGAGACCTAAAGTGGGAAAGGAAAGACTATTTTGGTAATAAAGGATAAACTCCTTAAGCAAACATAGGTATCTTTATTCCTTAAAAAAGAAATGACAGATTGCATTTATCCACATTTATGGGTATTTGCGTAAAAAAATAATGGAAGACTGATTTTGGTTTTTAAAAAAAGAGAATTATAAGTCTCATTCCAATCATGCTTTGTGAGGGCTGACTTGTAATGAATATGTATTAAGAGAGATTTATTAACTATATAACATCTTGTTCCAGAAAAGATTTAGAGTCACTTGCAAAGACAGATAAAACACAGAAAGAATGCATTAGTCAGAATCAGGTGAGAATAAAAGGGCAAAACAAATTTTTAGAAAGTGAGAACAGCACAAAACATGTGTGTGCCTGTGTAGCACACTTGCGGGACATGTGTGTTTCCTGTACCTGTGCATGCATAGGGCATTCCCGTGTCATTCGTCATTGTGAATGATGTTGTTTGCAGTGATAAGAAGGTTCTATAAGCTCTGAATATACTTCTTCTGTGCCAGTCTGTGAAAATAGATCATGGACATAAAAATATTTCAGAAATTGACTAACGTGTTGTCTGATACCTTCTTCTCTCTCACCTTCTGTAGCCTCCACTTCCAACAAACAACATCCATACCCCACCTGTCACCAAAGCCAAACCTAACGGACATTGTTGATGTTGTTCTTCACCTTCCCACTGAATTTTATTCAGTATAAATTCCTTAATGTTTCCATCTCTTACACATACACATCTTTCCATCCCCAATGTCAAGGTTTCATTCATACACTCATCTTTATTTCCCCAGATAAGTAAAAACTTTCTAAGTGACCCTCTGCCTCCAGCCACAACCCTCCAATCCATTCTCTCCAACTACAGTTATGATCATGTCAATCCACAGCTTAAAGGCCAACAATGGCCCTGCAGTATGAAAGGGGCCAGGAACTTTTGGAGACTTTGCTATCTGGTATTCATTCCATATCCTTTTTCTGGTATTCATACCTGATTTCCTTCTGAAGGACCACCCTCCTTTACATGCTAAGTCGTTGAGCTTCTAAATGGAATTGACTCCGATACTATGTAGATCACTGACCTGAACAATCAGAGCATAGCATTGCACTCACCAATATAATTGATTGAGGTGACTCAATTAGAGACTGAGACTTTACTAGGACTTCTCTAGAAGAGAATCTCATTCTTTCCCATTGGACTTGAGCCTGTGAGACTCTTCGAGCTATTCTACCATCACAGAGCATAATTCCATTCGAAATGGAGCCACACACAGGAGGAGTAAGGACAGAGATAAAGAGAGTATCCATTCAAACATTAGACATGCCTATAACCAGGCTTCCCTTGGACTTTTCAGTTACAGTTACTATTCATGCCATTTTTACCAAGTCTTTCTGAGGGGGATATTCAACCATTACCAAAAGACATCCTACCTAATATTAACACCCTTTAGCAAGGCACATTAGGCCCTTTGGGATCCAGCCTCTGCTTGCTTTCGTAGTCACATTGCCGAAAGTCACCACAAGAAATCTATAATCCAAGTGAATGCAAGATAACTATAGTTCCAGGATGCCTTGTTCCTGTGTGCCTCAGACCCTTTGCATACACTGTTTTGTTTGCTCATCATGCTATTGCTGTCTTGTCTGCCTGCCTTGCTCACCTTTAAGACTCAGCTAGGGAATTACTTCCTTTTCTCTAATACTCCTTCTTTGCTGTGCCCAAGAGGAATCATAGGTGACCCCACACATTTTCTTTATGATCTGTGAACTAATACAGAATTATGATAGCTGTAGTGAACACTTGGCACTATTTCAAATGTTTTACGTGGATTAGCTCACTTGGTCTTCACAGCAATTATTCTCTCTATTTTACAGATGAAGAAACTAAGAGCCAGAAAAGATAAGAAAAATTTACCTAAATAGGGTCACAAGGACCCAGGGTCACAAAGAGCACCAGAGTCCACTCTTAATCATCATGTTGGGTCCTTCTCTTATTACATACTCATTCCATAGTTGTGCATAATGTCACTGCCCATATATTTTTCCTCCCCAAGATTTCATTTATTTATTTATTTATTTATTTATTTATTTATTTGAGAGACAAAAACAGAGAACTAGCACAAGTGAAGAGAGGGGCAGAGAGGGAGGGAGAGAATCTCAAGCAGACACCACACTGAGTGCAGAGCCTGACATGGGGGTCTATCCCAAAACCCTGAAATCATGACCAGAGCTGAAATCAAATCAGAGGTTTAAGTGACTGAGTCACCCAGGTGCTCCTGCACTGCCCATATGTTACTACATTTGGCTATCTATCCAATACATCTTTATATTCAAGGGCTGTACACAAAGGCAGCCTTAATATGTATTCAATAAAA
Organism: Mustela putorius furo; assembly: GCF_011764305.1. Lineage (NCBI taxonomy): Eukaryota > Metazoa > Chordata > Mammalia > Carnivora > Mustelidae > Mustela > Mustela putorius. The sequence continues at coordinate 21,825,120 of NW_025421273.1, forward strand.
AACGTGATGAATTGATTGGTGCCAAGTTGTTTTTAGCCTCAATTTTTGCATGTGTTTCACAGATGAATTATTGTACTGTGGGAAAAGTGCCCAATTCTTCCATCCTCTTCTTTTGATCCTTATAAACATCATTTCCTCCTATTTCAGCTAAGCCCATCACAATCAGGACTGGCTGCTGCATTATTGAAACATGCAGTGTGGCTGGACCAGGCAACTCTGCGAACTCTAGGGAGATAAAGCTGTCTCCCTTAAAAACAAAGACTAGCCCTGGGACAGGTGTTGAGTCTTTATGTCTGGTTTAGTTCTGCCAAGAACTCAGTCAATCTTTTACATCACCATGTTTATCATCATGCTGAGACAAATCAGACAGCCTGAATTCCTCTCCGCCTTCCTCACAAGACAGTCTCTATAGTTAGGAGACACACACACATGCGCTCGCACACACACACACACACACACACACACACACACTCCTGCCCAGATTAATCCTAACAGAAGCCAGGAGCAAGCAGGACTATACTGTGCACAGGCCTCCTGAGTCCCTCAGTGTGGCTGGTACTCAAATCTAAGACAAGCCAAATACGTTGGGTAACTGAAGAGTCCTTTGGAGAAAAATATTTAAAACACACATAAAATTTTCAATGACAAGTGTCTAAATGCTATGCCAGGGTTTCCAGAGATATACTGGCATTCCTTTTCTTTTTGTTCTACCACAAGTTTTTTCAGCCTCAACAATACTGACCTTGTGAACCAGATCCTTCTTTGTTCCGTGGGTGGTCTTATGCACCTAGGCCTAGTATCATTTCTGGCCTCTGCCCAGTAGGTGCAATAGCATCTCCTCTGGTCATGGCAGTCAGTGATATCTACAGACACTACCAGATGTTCCCTGAGGGGCAAAACAGTCCCCAGCTGAGAACCATTTCTGTACAATCTGGTCGTGGCGACAGAATCTGCTCAGTCCTCACAGTCTACCTGTTTGCCAACAGTCATTTTCTAGCTGATCTTTTCTTTTGACAGACATCAGCCACCTGGCTAGTCACTATTTCAAGGGGGTTATTTTTTTTCCTTTTCAAAGGATCCCGTAGTTGCAGAGTTCCCTATCCTCAAAAGCACATGAAAAGAAGAGAGAAACTATGCCCTCATCCCAGTTGCCTCTTGCTATGGCCAAAATATTTCTTTTGTGTTCTAAGACACAAAAATTACAAAGCCTCCAATTTCTGAGAATGTATGTCAGGAAACAATTACCAATATGTGCAAAGATTTAATTACAGAGAAAGCCTTGCAGAAAAGTTATAACATGGAAAACTAAGAAATAGCCTAGTGATAATAGAATATTGGTTAAATGAACTGTGATACATTCATCCAATAGGATATATGGAGTGTCATAAAAAGTGGTGAGAAGGAAAATGCATTGACACCATAAGATCTTCTTAGAATACAAACAGAGCTAAGCAGATAACTGAAAAGTATTTCCATAATTATTCCACTTTTAAGGTGTGATTGCATATGTGTCTAGAAAAAGCTGGATGAAAATAAGTGATTCATGTGGACTTTTTAATTTCCACCCTTTTGATCTTTATTTTCATTTTTATAATAAATATATTTTACTTATATTATATAAAATGTTTTTATATAAGCTCTTGGATAGTCAGGTTAGTTGTACACTATTATGCTCCCAAAAGATTGCAGAGAAAAGTCTAAGAAGAGAAAGAGAGAGAGAGAGAGAGAAAACTAAAATTGTAAGTTAATGTGAAACGACATCATCCCTTGAGTTTTCTGGTGACATACCTGGATATCTATTCCAGAGGATTCTTTAAAGCAAGAACAAGCCAGAATAATCCTAGCTTATATATATATATATATTTTTAATTATCCCATCCTAACTTGAACAGGGAAGGAAATGAGTCCTGGATTGACATCATTTTATTGAGTTTTTATTAGTCCGGAGCTATAAACCCAATGGATTAGCCACAGTATGAAGTCATTCCGAATCGATGCATCTGTCGGATGTCAAAGACATTTATGAGCAACAATATGAAGAAGACCACGTCCATGGCTTCACTCCAGTGCCATCATGAAGGTGGCAGAATTTATTGAAATAAAACCTTGCCCAATCTAATCAGAATTCCAAGAAATTATCTGAAAGCACTGGAAGTAGAAAAATCATAAACTCAAAGGGGTTACTTAAATATTCGCACATTATCTTTTACCAGATTGCTCATGAGATGCTGTCTTGGCTGAAATGAACAGCAGGAAAAGGCGAAGTCTTTATAATCTATCCCTACCACAGCTTCAGATAACATTCTTGGCACCGCAGTACATCTCTGTTGTTCTTGAAATTACTCTGAAATAATGAAAGGGAGTTGTAAGGATCTTCTACTGAAAACACCCAGGTCTGACTATATTCACAACTGAAATTAAAGTGCAGCTGCCTGAACCATTCCAGTGGGTCAGACTATTGGAAAAAATAATTATATAGTTGGTAGGTGAGATTGTCAGGCTCCAGAACATATATTCATCAATATACCAAGACACACGCACACACATACACAGTCCTACGCACTTGATTTCTCTTGGGCTTAAAATTCTGATTAAATTCAGGATGTCCAATCAAATTTGAATTTCAGGTAGCACAACAAATCATTACATGTAAAGATGTAAAGATGTCCCAAGTATTTCACTGAGAGCCTTGTATTTTTATTTGCTGAATCTGGCAACTCTACTCCTCTAGAATTCATCTGCAAAGACATACTGTGAACCCAAGTGACCTTGAGAAAGGCTATGAATATAGTTTTTCATATAATAAGAGGCAGCTTTTCTTATGAGAAGGAATTCTTAGTTTCCCAAAAGAGCTTCAAAGAACTAAATTAAACTGAATCAGAAAGACGTAAGAAAAGTTAGGTGGAAAGTCAGAACATATAAGATCTAGTCCCAGCAATTATAGTAACCAGCCTTGTGTAACTCTTTTAACAAGTCATTTAGATCCAGTAAGTCTATTTCCACATTAGATCCCTGGTGGAAAATACGAGGCTGCCTTTCTTTCTCTGAGCTCATGGCACACATTGTCAATTGATCACTACATTCCATCCCACTGTGCCCATAGACAGCCTCAGAACCTTGCTCAACCAAATCTCCATCATTCATCATGCACTGACAAGAATCTATCCTTGAGATGAAACTTCTCGTCTTCCCAAAATTAAATAAATGAGCCTTGGGTTTCCTTTCTGGCTGTAATTGACGTTTGGAATTCTTTGGAATTCCAACTCAACTCTGAAAAGCTAGATCATGCCAAGTTTCATACCCTTGATTAAATGTAAAACACTGCAACCATCTTTATCGAAGTAGAGCTTTTTCAAATCCAGACCAGGAGTAATAGACACAGGAGTCCTGCTTTCATCGGACCATATGGGAGCTGGATGGCTCCAACTGTTCTTAAGAACCTCAGTGGAGGAACATGGCAGGTCCTGACTCCCACCTTCAGCAATGACTTTGACTCCGTTTCTCTTCATCTTTTCACTTATTTCTGCACCATGGGCTTCTCATATGACTCACTGGCTTCATATATATACGTTTACATATATATGTGTATGTGTATATGTATATATATATATTCTCTACCTTATGAATGCTGCTTTCTCACAATCCCAACCTCTCCTCGCCTCTCGTAGTATCATCCTAGTTCATGACTTCTTTTTTGTTTCATCTCCAATAGTTCAATCTGCCTGATTCTCTCCTGCTTGCCCCAGATTGAGGGTCTCAATCTTAGCTGGTCCCTGTCAGCCAAATGGCCAGTCTAGGTACTGGCTGTTAGTTCAGTTAGGATCCATTGGTTCTGTCAGCTAGAACTGTAAATACCTGGCATAAAATGTGGTTGCCTGGGCGAAGCTCATCAGCAGGGGTGTTGGGGAGTTGGCGGGTTGTTGTTGTTTTCTCTTCAAAAGGGTGTGTTGGCTATCATGATGTCTAGTCCATAACTTCACAGGGTATTTTCAAGGACCAAATATGATCATGTATGTGAAAAGTGACTGTTTTGTCTGGTTTCCCCCCAAAACAGAACCTGAGGCAAAAATCTGAATGTAAGTAGCTCATTTGAGAGGTGCAGGAAACACCAGAAGGGAGATGAGGAAGCAGGGGAAAGTAATGTGTGTATTACTAAGAAACTGCTACAGTAGCTGCCTGAGACTTGTCCCCAAGGGAAGCTTGGGGAAATGGGATGAAACACATACCCCAAAATGAGCTCACTCCAAAAGGGAGGAAGCTGAAGCATTTAAAGATCAACTCCCAAAAGCTGTTGGTTGAGGGCTACTCCCCAGCACTTTGGGCATGCACTGGTGTTCCGGAAGAGTGGCTTTCCAAGGTTCTAGAAAAGGACCTCAGGCACAAAGATGCAGTTAAGACACTTGGAAATCCACAAGAACACCCTGAATTGGTTAAGACCCAAGGACTATGGGGAGAATATGAGAGGAATATAGGAAAGGTACTGACATCCCCTGCTATAGCACTTTGTCAACTCTGAAAGGGCAGATAAATGCCAATCAAGGACAGGGAAACAGTGCCTGGCACGTGAGAGAATCATCTTTTTCCTACATGATCCTCAGCTGAACTTTAATGACTTCTATTATTTGTTCTTATACTCATGCCAGTTTGTTTTCAGATGTATAAAGTGATGATGAATGGAAGAGGGCTGTATTTGTCTTCTTTCCCAGTCTTATGTCCTCAAGGACAACCCTGAGCCCTATTCTTCCTTAAATCCCACAGCGGCCATGTCATGAATAAGACAACAGTAGTATGTGTTGTGAGGACACTGACAGGACTTGAGCTTCTGCTCAATATCACTCCTCTGTGACAGTGCTGAATCAACTGACAGATATTCTCAGAAGATGCAAATGAACCAAAATGTTGGTTTTTCTACTGATAGAAATCATAGGATACAATTTGGATATGAGGATGAAACAAACTTCCCAATGGTTGTCTCTAGGTCTAGACATTGGGGACTATTTGTCCTGCAGATGAGAAACTTTCCCTTTCAGCCTCAGCAAGGACCAAGGTCTGTCTCACCTCAAGTCAAGTTCATAAATCCCCACAAGGGTCACACCTGCAAGTGGCCATTTGCACACAGCCTACTCCCAAGAGTGATGCAAAGTCCAGTGGATTCTAGACTCTTGCCATCTCTCGTCACAGAAAATACCTCTCCTCCCTCCCTCCATGGGGAGGAGCCATTGAAAGATACAGATAAGTCATTGGCAATTTCAAGCCAATAGATGAATAGAAGTTCCTATTTCTCAGGGTTCTAGAAACTCAGGGAGAGGAAAACAATGATGCCTTCCCATCCTACATCTAAGAGAAGAGCTAATCTGAAAACCTATTTCCCTTTGGACACTGGACAAGCTGAGGAGCCTGCTCTACAGAAGAATTATTTTCAATTACTCTTTCATCCTATCACACAGATATCAGTGCATTTAGGTTTGTACAGAAACCACAAATCCTTCAATAACTAGTGCTCTATCTTCTTCTGTTCATCCCATCTCTCACACTGAGATTGCTAGAAAACTCTGCAGTGAGAATTTAGCAAAAGGAGTTTAAGGATCTCAAGGCCAAGGTTCGATATGTCAAAAGGAAAACTGTTTCTTTGGGAATATTTCTTCCTTCCCAAAACAAAGTAAGAAAATAATAATATTATAAACATATAATATACTTTTATCCCCAGGGGTACAGGTCTGTGAATCGCCAGGTTTACACACTTCACAGCACTCACCATAGCACATACCCTCCCCAATGTCCATAATCCCACCCCCTTCTCCCAACCCCCCTCCCCCCAGCAACCCTCAGTCTGTTTTGTGAGAGTAAGAGTCACTTATGGTTTGTCTCCCTCCCAATCCCATCTTGTTTCATTTATTCTTCTCCTACCCACTTAAGCCCCCATGTTGCATCTCCACTTCCTCAAGAAAATAATAATATTGCTTCTGCTTCAAGGTTTACTTTGAGGGCAGAATGGAATGTGGCCAGTTTGCTTTTTAAGGTACTGACCTCTAGTGGCCAACAATAATAACTACTCTGCTCAGGAACAAATGTTCTAAGATTTTACAAACCCAGGTATGAGCGTGGAGGGGACCTTGAAGATCATCTTTCTCTGCCCACCTCATGTTATAGAAGAGGAATTAGAGATCCATAAAAGATGAAGAACATGTCAGTGGTCCCTAAGACGGGACTGGAGCCAAGGTCTGTCTTTCATTGGGTTTCATCTCTTCCCCCACCTAGCATACCTTTCAAAGCTACTCTCCCACAGGTGCTGCCCTTGACAAATAGAGTGACAGTGACAACACTTTAGTTCCAGACACCCCTTCTAGGAGATGGTAAAAACAGCTAGAAGGTAAGGACTTTTTCCTAATCTTTGAATATCTGGTTCTTCTCTCCAGGCCTGCCACATGGCAAGTAGGTTAATGACCATCAGATGGATGGACAGATGGACAGACACATTTTAACTTGAAATTGTAAATCAACTAAACCCAAAAACTACTTGCCTTTTTATCCTGTTGGCAAGTGACAGATCCAAAATTTGAGGCCAGGAGTTCTGTCTTACATTAAAAGCTACTATCCCAACCACTTACCCCAAGGACCCTTAAGTACCAATGATGGTCTTCCTGAATTTCACAGAAGCAGCCTTACTGGCTCTTGAGTCCACACAGCTGATTCAAGAGAAGATTGTGCTTTTCAGACCTTCAGTCATACTGAGTTTTTGTCCTCAAATAATGACCCAATGAAAACTTTCTTTCATATGTTTCTTCAAACATTCAACATATATTGAGTGTCTATTATGTTCCAGGAATTGCCCTGAGTAGTGAAAACCCAGTGGGAAAGACAAAATAATGTGTCAACCATTATGCTAGCAGTAAGCTCTGAGAAGGTAAAGAAATATGGAAGACTTATTAGTGATGGCAAACCTTTCTCCAGTGTTAGTGGAGATGGGAGTTAGGTGACAGTCCTGAAGGATGTTAGCATATATTTGTACCTCAAAAAACATGTGAGTAAACCTCAAGATCCTATGGTAAAATAACCCAATAGGTAGTAAAGCGTCATAATCTCCACACAGTAAGTGACAAAATTCATGTCTCCCTCTCCCAATTATGGTTCCTGAAATTTACTTACCTTTTGAGGATTTTAGCAATCTCTCCTGATACCAACATTCTGGCTCCTAAAATTCTTCTTCCTCTCCCTACCCTTCTCTCCCAAGCACGGATATAAAACGTTTCCATAATTCCCCACAGCACTAAAAGACTATGTTGGAACAAGTAAGAGATTTTTTCAAATCTCCCCCACAAGATAGGGGAATTATAACAGAGTTACTAAAGGCTTGTAATCAGATATGATGGCAATTGGGGCTCACAGGTCACCCTCATGAGGTTGCCCAGGCTCCTGTTGGGTTGCTTCCCTGTCCTGCCCTGTTAGACATCACAGGGCAGTGTCCATCTGTCCCTACTGCCCTGAGAAATTCCTCAAGTACATCAAAACGCCTCAGAGTCCAAGTCCAAGAGAGCAGAATGGTGCTTAGTGGCAAGCATTCCTTTGCCCTGTGATCCAAATTCCATCTCTTAAATAGTGAGAACACAGGCAGCTACCAATTTACAGATGGCTCTTACTCCAGAAATCTTTTGCTAGACAGTTATTTGGAATCTGCCATGAATTTCTCAAAGCATCAACAGTGATTGAAATCAGAGACAAGTCCAAGAAAATTCTATTTATACCCTGGTCCATTTGAGAATGTTAGAAACATAGCTTCCCAATTTGACAGAAATGAGGAAGTGAGTATAGATGTTCCTGGGTACTTGTTATATCAATGTATCATCTATACCAATGTAAGAACCCAAATCCTCCCCCTACCAGGTCCTCAAGAATTCTGCATCAAGGGACAAAGCACAGATGTCTGTACAGGCAGCTATGGCTGCAGACAGAAAAAAAAAAAAAATTCTTGACCTACAGTTAGTAAAAAGGTTTTTCTTATATTAAGCCTAGCAAACAGTCTGTTTCCCAAGCATAATTAGCTTTTGGTGCATTTGAAGGAAATACATTACAATTTAAGGCATCACAGAACATGAGAAAAATAGATGGATCCATGCCCAGTGAAGTAGAGCATATTTTTAATTGAGATATTGTCAGCAACTTCTTTTGTCTAGTGAGCCCGGAAGGTCTCCTTGGATAAGATCTTGTTTTGATGAAGGGTCATCTGAGCAACAATTCTTGATTATACAAATGTAAGACAAAGGACACTTATCGCCTTAGGAAATCGGGATACAACAGGATTTTCTATGACATGATGGTTGATGTCCTTTCTAAATGCCCCTTCCGTCCTTGACAACACTGAACAAATTTGCGAAATGTCTAAGGAACCTCCTTGACACAAAAAGGATTTAGATGCTGGACTCTTTCCTGCTGAATTTCAACAATATTAAGACCTCTCTGGTGAACTTGGATGGTCCTAATTGTGTTGACCAGTCAGAAGAGATACTTGCAGCCCTGGAGGGCAATTCAACATGAGGAAAAGGGGTGTGGGGACTGTGGACTGGAGACCAAATTTCATATAAAAACTCAGGTGACTGGGGGGAGTGGAGGAAGGAGTGTAGTTGCTGGCGTAGGCATAGCTTGTGAGTGAGGTCTGAAACCTCTCCAGATGCAGGGAACAGTAGCAGATTGCATTGGTATAAACCATACTGGAGAAACCAGGATTTCTCAATCTGGGTGCTTCTGACATTTGGGACCAGTTTTTTGTGTGTGGTGAGGGGTGGAGGGCCATCCTGTATGTTGAAAGAATGTTTAGCGGCATCCCTGGCCTCTACACACTAGTTGCCACTAAGAGGTTTCATAAATTGTGACAACCAAAACGGTCCTCAAACTTTGCCAAATGTCTCCTGTCAGGACAAAATCACCACTGGTTGAAAAGCCGTGGTATAAACTAAAAAGTACAACCATGAAATCTTAAATGTGAGAAATCTGTTGTGAATATTTGGACCATCAGATACATCAGTGTATCTGAAAGCAAAAATGTTCTGCCTTCTTGGGGTCATTTACTGCAGTAATGAACCAGCCTCCTCTGTTCTCCCTCCACTGGCATTTGGATGCAGGACTGCCCCTTGAATGGAGTAAGCCCTTCAAGATTTATGAACAATTCTAAGTGAAATTGAGACTTCAAGGGGGACACACTGCATGTCCTGCTGATAAAGGCAAGAACATTTTCAAGCAACTAATTAGAAAACGGAAGCATGATATTTATATCAGATGATATTTATATCCTAAGCTGGTGAAGCAGGTCATAGCAGTGAGATACTTTTAAGGAAAGTAGCTGGAGAGAGAGAAAATATAAAAATTGGGGGGAAATAACCTTTTTGACAAGAAAAAATAGAAGAATTCACGATTTGTATTAAGAGCAGCAGTTTTCTCTGATATGTAAGAGCGTATCCAATTATTTCAAGTTATGACATGAAACTCTAAATAAAATGAATCTTATAGCATTTTATTCTCAATAGCTCAGACAACTCTCTTAGGAAGGGAGAATATTTTGAAAAGAAGAAATGAGGAGAAAGTCATTGCAATTCAAAACAAGTTGAAAATCATAGCCTTGGAGGAAGAAAATTAAATGCTTTAATATCTATAAAATAAAAATAGACTACAAACCAATATATCTAAATCAATAAGTGTTTCTCTCCACTAACTGTAGAAACAAGAGGTTCAAATTTGCTGGAGTTCAAGTTGTATTTCAGGGGAGATGTAAGTAATTCAGTCAATTGGAAAATATGGATCAAATGTTGAAAAGCATGGTTTTATATCATTTATGATTCAGAGGTGATTCTTTACCTTCCAGGCTGAGCTTCATTTTAGTGATGTGTTTTCCCTTGTGACATATTTTTCTTTCATGGAGAAAGTATCAGCTACAATCAAAAATATTATAAAATTCCAAGAACTGAGTGTGAGTGACACATTTGTCTAAAACTGAACTTGTGTTTCACCCGTTTGGGTGTGAAAACCATATTTTAACTATTTACTGACCTAAATAATGGGCCATGGCAACCTTCTTCCAAAAAGAATATAGCATGATAGTCTCATCTCAGTTCTATGATTTTTCCACGTTTATTGTAATGTTCTAATCTTCCAAAGAGGATTCCAATGCACCATGCTTTAGTAGCATATCCTTTAAGGCATTGAATATATTTACCTATTTTTTCTTAGGTATACAGGTAAAACTTATATGCTTCAGGGTCCTATGTAAAAAAGTAAATAAATAATGACAATATTTCATTTGTTCATTCATTCATATCTTCACCCATCTAAAAATGTGACTGCTAAGTTACTATTGCTGTGTAACAAATGGCCCCAAAATACAGCGACTTTAAAAGATCATTTTATTATGCACATAGATTCTGAAATTCAGCAATTTGAACAGAGCACAGCTTATTCACTAGTCTCTACTCCACGATATCTGATGCCTCAGTTGAGAAAAGTCAAACCCCCCCCTAGAGGTGACTCAACATCTAGGAGCTGGAAACATCCAAAGGCTTCTAATACACATGTCTGTGCCTTGGTCAGGATGACTCAATGACCAGAACTGCCAAACTGAGTGTGTGCACCTGGCCTTTCCATGTTGCCTGGTTCCCTCATGGTGTGCTGGCTTCACAGTGGTCAAACTTTTACAGCATTAAAGTTCTGGCAAACAACATAGAAACCACAGCATCTTTTGTGACTCAGCCCCAGATATCAACCAGCAACTCAAGACTCTGAGCATTAAAGTTAGCAAACAACATAGAAACTACAGCATCTTTTGTGACTCAGTCCCAGATATCAACCAGCAAGTCAGCATCATTTGCACAATATATGACTGTCAATGAGATTATAAGTCTACTCAGATACAAAGGGAAGGAAAATAAACTCCCAATTCTCAATGAGAGAAACATCAAAAAACTCAGAGGTTTTGTTTTAAAACAACTACAAAGGCATAACCAACATAAAGCATGAGATTTTACTACTTGAAGTTATAAAAAAAGATGTAACTACATTTTTTATGTTGTTATATATACTATATGTAGTTATATATACTACTTTATATGGTAGAGCTTAAAAATAATAAAGAATATTTTGAAAATCCTCATGCTGATTAATTTAAAAACAAAGAAAGGAACAATCCCCTAAAAATGTACAATACTAAAACTGAAAGAAGAAGAAATTTAAAACTTGAATGGGCTTATACGCATCAAAGAAATACAATCATGGGTCACAAATTGAGCTACAACCACCCCCTACTGACCGCAAATCCTTTATTCTCCAAAGAGGATATATGACTAACCAACCAACTCAATAAATTACAGAGCTCAACATCACTACTCATAAGGAAATGTGAATTAAAACCACAGTATGATACCACTTCATACCTACTAGAATGACTGTCATCAAAAAAGTGGAAAATAACAAGTGTTGGCAAGGATGTGCAGAAACTGTGCATGACTGATAGACCATAAAATGGCTCAGCCACTGTGGAAGACAGTGGCAGTTCTTTAAAAAGTTAATAAAAAATTACCATGTGACTCAACAATTCTACTCATTAGGGTCTATCCGAATGAATTGAAAACAGACTCGGAAAGACACTTGTATATGACTGCTCACTGAAACACTATGCATACTAAATGGATGGTAGAAACAAGCCAAGTGTCCATCAGCAGATAAATGCATAAGTTAAATGCTGTATATCTATACAATGGGTTATTATTCAGCTTCAAAAAGAAATGATGTGCTGACACCTGCTACAACATGGATAAACCTTGAAAACATTATGGTAAGTGACTTAAGGCAAACACAATAGGACAATTGTTGTAAGATTCCATTTATATGAAATAACTAGCATAGGCAAATTTATAAAGACAGAGAGTAGAGATTGGAGGTTGCCAGGGGCTGGATTAGATTATCAGAAGGAGAAATATAGAGTTATTGTTTAATGGGTACAGAGTTTCTATTTTGGGGTGGAGAAAAAGTTTTGGAAAGAGATAGTAGTGACAGTTGCTCAATGCTGTGAATATAACTAATGCCTCTGAATTATACACTTAAAAATGGCTAAAATACATTTGAAAATTACTAAGAAAGTATATCTTAAAAGTTCTCATTGCAAGAAAAAATGTAACTATGTAAGGTGGTGGGTGTTAATTGGACTTATTGTGGCAATCACTTTGCAGTATATACAAATACCAAATCATTATGTTGCACACCTATAGCTAATGCAACTTTATATGTGAAGTATGTCCGAGTATAACTGGGCAAATAACTAAAGCAACAAATGTTATGTTATATGTATTTTAATACAATAAAAAGTTCTCCAGATCCAAATGGTTTTATAGACAAGTTTACAGAACAGATCGTGTGTGTGTGTGTGTGTGTGTGTGTGTGTGACAGAGAAAAACAGATACAAAGACAAACACAGAAAGGCAGAGGGATAGAAAGACAGAAGGACAGAGAGATTAGTCTGCTTTTTTTGAGATTCAAATATCCTTTATACTAAAACAAAACAAGGACAATACAAGAAAAGAGAAACAATTGCACAATTTCACTGACGAACACAAAGGCAAAACAACAATCCAAATATTGGTAACTAAATTCAAGAATTAATTTTTTTAATATTTTATTTATTTATTTGAGAGAGAGTGAGAGAGAGCATGAGAGGGGAAGAGGTCAGAGGGAGAAGCAGACTCCCCATGGAGCTGGGATCCTGATGCTGGACTTGATCCCTGAACTCCAGGATCGTGACCTGAGCCAAAGGCAGTCGCTTAACCAACTGAGCCACCCAGGCGCCCCAAGAATTAATTTTTTAATTATCTTGACCAAGTTTAGTATATCCCAGAAATGCAAGAAAAGTTTGGCATTCAAAAGCCTGTTAATGTAATTCACCACATTAAAAAATGAAAGAAGAAAAATCATATTTGATTATCTCAAAAGATGCAAGAATAAAAGCTTATGATATGATTCAACACTTGTCTTTGATTAAAAACTCTAACCAGCTCAGAACACTTAACCTAAAAGAATGAGATTTTTGCATTTTTATTTAAGACAAATCTGCTAGATTCATTTATTTTGCTTGCATAAGAAATTTTGTTAAAAAATGTTTTTGAATTATGCTTTTTAATAATTTCAGAACATTCTGGCATATGTAATTCTTAGGAACTGGTTTCATTTAGCTAAATGTTAAAATATCAGCGAAGACATTATCAGAAGGTTAATTAGCACAAGGGTGGTGAATAGATCCTCTCTCTTCTGACAGTTGATCTCTTCAAATAGGTAATCTCATACAAAAAACATCTGCTTTAGACTGAACTGTGTCCTCCCCACCAAAACTCACATGTAGATGCCCTAACCCTCAATGTGACTTTTTTTGGAGACAGGGATTTGAAGAGGTCATTAAGGTTAAATGGGGTCAGATGAGTGGAGTCCTAACCCAATAGGATCAGTGGTCTTATAAGAAGAGGAAGAGAGGGTGCCTGGGTGGCTCAGTTTGTTAAGCAACCATCTTCGGCTCAGGTCATGATCCTGGAGTCCTAGAATGGAGTCCCACATTGGGCTCCCTGCTCAGCAGGAAGTCTGCTTCTCCTGCCGACCTCCCCGCCCTCATGCTCTCTCTCAAATAAATAATAAAATCTTTAAAAGAAAAAAAAAGAAGAGGAGGATGAGTGTTTGCTGACTCCATCTGAACACACCAAGGAAAGGCCATTGTGAAGACATACCAAGAAGGTGCCCATCTACAAGCCAGGAATAGAGCTCTCACCAGAGACTGATGCACTGGTGCCTTGATCTTGGGCTTCCCAGCCTTCAGTATGATGTTAGAGCATAGAGCTAACAGTATTATGTTAAAGCAGGCTGAACTAAAACACCACCACCTGCATTTCTATTTTTGCATTTAACAAGACTTACAGCATTTACTGTACACCAGAACTTGACAAATATTAACTTCATGATTCTCAAAATAATCCTCTGAAGCAGTTGCAACTATTAACCTCATTTTACAGATGAGGAAACTGAAACCTGGGAGAGTTAAGGAAGTTGACCAAGACCCCTCACTTCAGATCCAGCACTCACCTCCACCCTCCCTGCTCTTCTCCTGAGGCTCTCCTCCTCAGAGCTCCTCCGTGTCCTCCATTCACTCTTTTTCCCCCCTCTCTCACTTTACATTTCAACTTTCTAAATCTCTCTTTTACATCATGACTTCTCTTCCCAGTTCTGTCACAGGGAATTTGACTCATCTTTTAAAAAAAAAAAATCATGACTAGAATACCTGGGTGGCTCTGTTGGTTAAGTATCTGATGTGGTTGCGGCTCAGGTCATGATGAGATCGAGCCCCGAGGTGGGTTCCATGTTCAGTGTGGAAGCTGCTTGAGATACTTTCCCCTCCTTCCCACTCCGTTCCTCCTCCTGCTGACTCTCTCTCTTTCTCTCTCTCTCTCTCTCTCTCTCTCTCTGTCTCAAATAAATAAATAAATAAAATCTGACTTTGTTAATCATTTCTAAAAGCTCTAGCTGATTCTTTCTTACATTTGCCTCATCTGATCTTATCTCTCACTCTTCTTTCATATTTTCAAAGCCTTCCTTTAAGTTCTTTTATGATCATTGTTTTCAAATATTCTCCATCTGATTATTTGATTATCATTAGTTCTTGTATATCTAATTATGCCTCTCATTGTGGATTCTTGATTATTTCCTGCTGTGTTGGCTAATTCTGAATTGTGAACTCATCTTCAGCAAGGTTTATCCATGACTGTTCTGAACTAACTACTTGAAGGTGTAATCCTCCAGGAAAGTTTTGTATATGTTCTTGCCCACACCCCCACAGGGACTCAGTAGCCCAAGACCACCTTTAAAATTTGTCACTTTGGGGATTCCTAAATAGTATCAGAAGCATAAATAAGACAAACCAGCCTAGTATAAACCAATGGTTGTGAGTTCTCTGGAGAATATTTTTCCCACCAGAAGCAAAGCATAAACTGAGACTGATTTTGGTGTTGTCTCCTTGTATGAGCCCTAGTTAACAAATAGTTTATTTTATTTTATTTTATTTTATTTTATTTTTTGTTTCTTTCAAATAGGACCCATGCCCAACACAGGGCTTGAACTTATGACCCTGAAATCAAGACCTGAGACCAAGAGTCAGATGCTCCACCAACCGAGCCACCCAAGTACCCAAATATTCTACTTTAATCTAAAGACATATTCTCTTACCTCTGAGAGTTTTTCTTGTATTAGTTCTTTGATAAATCCTACCTTTTCATTTTCTCAGTTATGTCTATCTATAACTACAAATGTGGAATTTCTTAAAGTACCTGGGTGGATCAGTGGGTTGGACATCTGACTCTTGTTTTCGGCACAGGTCATGATCTCAGGGTTGTGAGATAGAGCCCCATGTCAAGCCCTGCTTGGGGCTATGTGCTCAACAAGGAGTCAGCTTCCCCTCCCCCTCTCCCTCTGCTTCTCCTCTCACTCACACACTTTCTCCCTAAAATAAATAAACATATCTTTTTTTTTTAATGTGGAATATCTTAACCTGAGGTCCCCTCATTTTCTCTGTAATGCTTTTTTGTAAGAGCAATATGATAGTTTTTCATTGGAAGGCCCCAAAATGTCAACATCTGGATTCTTTTCTTTGTGACCATTCTGTTTCTTCAGAAAATAATTTTCCATGTTTTCCAGTTTGGTGCTGGTGAAGGAGGGACAGGGAGAGGCAAAGGTGTATGTCTGGTTCCTTCAGTTCTATGAGAAGGAAAGAGCCCGGCACACCTCTCCATTTCCTACCCAGTTTTCAGCCCTGAGGCACACCCCCCCCCTCTGCTGTACCTGGGAACTTGAGACCAGAGTGGCTTTGCCTCAACTTTCCTAGAGAAGTAGCCTCCAAGCCTCTAGTCTCCTTGGGGGAGGGGGTGGGGTGGTACAAAAAGGGAGAGTAGGGAGGATGGGCATATCTCTCGGGCTGCCAGGGTAAGGGAGGGTCCTGAGGATCTAGTCCCTCCATATACATACAGCCTTTCACATCTTCTTGCATTTTCAGCCCCCACTTGCCTTGTTATCTGACTATATTCATTTCCTGGGGAGGTCATAACAAAGTGCCATATACGTGGTGAGAAATGTGTTGTCTCACAATCATGGAAACAAGACTCTTAATCTCAGAAAACAAACTGAGGGTTGCTGGGGGGAGGGGGGTTGGGAGAAGGGGGTGGGATTATGGACATTGGGAAGGGTATGTGCTATGGTGAGTGCTGTGAAGGGTGTAAACCGGGCGATTCACAGACCTGTACCCCTGGGGGAAAAAATATATTATATGTTTATAAAAAATAAAAAAAAAATTTAAAAAAGAAAAAAGATGTTAAAAAAATACAGTAAAATATAATATAATATAAGAAGGAAATCAGGAATTGGCAGGATTTGTTCCCTCTGAGGGCTATGAGGTAGAATCTATTCTAGGCCCCTCTCCCAGCTTCTGATGGCTTCAGGCCTTCCTTGGCTTATAAATGCTGTTCTCCCTGGATCTTCACATCATCTTCCCCATGTGCATGTGTCTCTGTCCCCAAATTTTCCCTTTTTATAAGAACACAGATTGGATCACAGTCCACCCTACTGACCTCTTTTTAAATCAATTGCCTCTGTCAAGATCCTCTCTCCAAATAAGGTCACGTTCTGAGGCTTTGGGGTTAGGACTCCAATGTATCTTTTTTTGGAGGGACCCAATTCCACCCATCACACCACTGAGCCAAATCCTCTCCGGAATCCTGTAGAATGGATTGGCTCATTGCCATATTCTTATGCCTCCTTGCCTCCTCCCCCTCCATACACAGACACACAGACAAAGACACATGAATACACTCACACATACACACACAGATACACACATGGGTGCACTTACACACACACATTAGAGAGCTTGGGGTGTGGGTTTCCTGGGTCTATCATTCCATTAGTCTTCCATCTGCTTTGCCTCTTTCCCCATTACCTTTGCTTTTTTGAGCCATACTATTTATATCCTCTTTCAGCAATTTCAGTGGGATTCCAAGAATAAGCAAAGATTAACCCAGTACATTCAGCCTCCACATTTAACTGGAAAACACTCCCGTGCCACACTCACTGGTGCCCGGCAGCACTGCTACAAAACCTTTCTGCAGATAAGCAAGCCAGACACACAGCCCTGTAACTGTGTGACCTTGCATGATCCTAAACCGCCTGACTCTGAGCATCGCCTTCTTTCACCAGAAATGCCCAGTGACCCTGATGACAGGACGGACGGCATGGCTTCTAAAGCTTTTCTTAGTTTCTTATCAGCCACCCCAAGCTGACTGTCCTTCCTCTGCCAGCTGTGCTCCTCTATTCACCCAGTATGTTTATACTCCACTACTGGAAGCAACCTGTCTCTTTAAAAGAAAAAAAAAAAAGAAAAGCCACCCAGTGACCTCCCTTAGGAACGTGTTGCTAAGCGGGTGTTTTGTCTCCCAGATGGCTGCAGCCTCCCAGGGAGCAGCCCCAGGTCCGCCCCAACATCCAGCCTTTCCCTTTGGATTCTTTTAGAAGATTCAACAGTAGCACTCGTCTCTCCACTTTCCCTTTCACCCCAGAAAACGGAATCTGCAAAGTGCTTTGTAAAGTTCCTTAAGGTAATCCCTTCTTACCGGGAGAGGGCTGCGGCAATGGTGTCCTGCCTCCAGGGATGGGGCTTGGAGTTCAGCCTCTCCCCTCGGCACCCTGAACGGATGTAATGAATTGTAAGCGTAGGGGTTCTCATCACTGTGATTTATGTTTTACTTTCTGGAATTGAATCATAGAGCATTCCTCGGGCTGCTTTGATTCGAGCGGCTGTCTGGTGCCTGGTTTGCAGGAAATGGAAGTCTGGCTCATCCCTGCCCCTGGGTGGAATTCCTCCCAGATGGTCGCTCTGCTTCCGTCCTGGGATTTTCATGCCGTCCTGTTGCATTCTGGTCTCCCGGAAACATTTGCTGCCTGTTGCATTTCTGAGTCTTTCAGTTCAAAGTGATTCTAGGGGCAAAGTTCTAATTATTGCAAACTTCATTTTGCTTGTCATTAGGCAGAGAAAGAGCCATTACAGGCAAAGGGAAGGGGGATCACCACTCCAAAAAACCACAAGGAAATCTGCTAGCTGTTATTTATACTGCTAGTTTGCCTTCTTTGTAGAAAGGGGCTGTGGAAAGCTAATGGTCTCATGGGAAAGATGTGTCTGTTACTGGATTTTCATATAACCTCTTCTGCAGACAAATTCAGCTCCAGAATGAACTATCTCTCTATGTCTGTCTCCTAGAGTGCATTTAAAGAGTTGTTCTTGCCAATATTTATCGAGCATGAACAATGCACAGGCAAAGTGCTATAGTTCAGAATGTATAGAAATGCATTAGACTGGGTCAGAAGCTCAGAATTTACTTGGAAGACAGACCTATAAACAGATGGGGTAAGGGCCATCAGATATTTATAAAAGAGTTGAACATGCTTGAAGCACAATGAACTACTCCCAGGGAGGGCCTGGGAGCCCTTAGTTCATCACATAAATGCATGGGGCATAGGCCATAGAGCGTAGCTCAAGTGTGGCATTTAAACATACCCTTCCAGGGTAATACGTGTTATGTCAAGCTGATTAAATGATTCTATAAAGCTATATGTCACTAACCTTACACAAAGGGAAGTGGTGGCTGGACTCCCTTGTAGAATTAGATTATGAATTTAGAAGGGGTGCATGTAGCACTTGCCAGGTTTCCAGGCTACATCCCTAGCAGGCTAGGACAGAACAAACTAAGCTCAGTACACAGAGAGGAAATGCCTGTGGGCATATGGGGCTGGGTTGAGGGGGGTTTCAGAAGCACCAATGAGAAGGGAAACTCCCCGGGGCTCAGCTGATGGGGGGAAAGCAAGGACCTTGGGTTTTGGAGCCGGGAGGTTGAAAGTGGGAACCAAAGATAGTAATGAGGAACTTCAATGCCACCTCTGTTCTTTCTTACGGGTCCCTTTCTGTCCTCTGAGCTCTTTTTTCATCTCCACTTCTATCTTTTACTTTCCCTCTATAACATCACCTTTTCTTAATAATAACACTTGCCAATCTCCAGATCCTAGTCCATGCTAGGTATTTTACCCACACACTCTTATCATCTAGTCCTTCTAGAATCATCAGGAGGTAAGAATTAGCATCGCAAGTTTACAGGAGAAGAAATGTGTCTCAGAGAGGTGATGGCATTGCCTTGAGATCACCCAGCTGATAAATAGAGCTGGAATGGGAACCCAGGTTCATATGTTTTACAAAGGTCTCAGTATTTCTATACACCCATGTTCGCACTGTTTTGGAATAGGACGCTCATACTATGTTATTCTTTAAGCAGCCCAAGGTGAGATGTAGTGCATCTTATATCATACACTTTCATTCTTTTCCCTGCGTCCTATAGAATTTGTCACAGTGTCCTCCGGTTATGACCCTGATCCACTCATAACCCTCAGAGACAGGGCATTTGTTTGGATGAAGGGATCAGTACTTCCCTAGAAAAATGCCTTTGGGTTTCTGCACTAAGTTAAATAAATCATTGACCTTAAGGAGCCAAAGCTCTTTCTCACTGGGAAAATACTCTGGAGTTTTCAACTGTGTATAGTTCCAGGATAGTGGACTAGCATACACTAGCCACTGATAGCTTTACAAAACCAGGAGTAAACGGTGAGACAGAGGGGAAGAGTGGCATGGGGAGCACCGTGGAATCACCAAGTCCTGATTCCGAATGTGACCTGTAATGACCATAATCTTGGACAAAGCATGTAACCTGTCAGAGGCTAACCTCAGGAGAAGCTTTTGTCCCTCACATGGGAACGGAACGGTCGTAAGGTCTGGGGGTATCGTACATCTGGAGATAGCACGAAGTCAGTCTGCAGTAAACCATGGCTCTTATTTTGATGATGCCAATAGGAATATACTAACACGTGCTCAATGCAGTTGGTGATGACAGGCTGCATATTAAAGTCAGGCGGTATTGATTGATTGATCTTTTCTTAGGAACCGTGCTCATGAAAAATAAATTTTGATGTCAGTTGATTTCCTGAGAAACTCATTCAAAGGTAATGATCAGGAAAGAATGAGGAGAAAAAAATCAACTCCGTTACATTTTTCACTTTTACTTCTATTTGTTTCGTATCTAACTTTTTTGTGTGTATTTATTGAGAATGAATCTTTCTTTCCTAAAATAAATCACAGTTCTTTTTTTCCAGCTCATAATTACCAGAGTTGTTCACTAGAGAGTTTTGTGTCCTTCGGCATTCTGTTCTTGTTTTCTGCCCCTTGTTCTGTCGGGATCACCTCCTCGGTCCTTTTCTTTTCTGAGCTGCTGTCATCAGCTTCCTTCTGCTATTTCTGGGAGCCTGTGAGGAGGTCTGGAAGGGAGACCTCAGATTTTCAGATGCGTTGTGTCCCTTAAATATGCTAATTCCCCATCAGGGTCAGGGCAACCTTGGACACCTCAGATGAGCTGCTTAAATGACAGGGCCCAGCTGAGATTTGGATCCTGGGATATTAGGAAGGGCTTATGATTCATCAGCCCCAGTCGTTCTCCACCGTGTTCTCCCATTTGATCCTCTGGCAGCCCAGAGAGGACAGTGAAGATTTAAAAGGGCTCCAGAAGGTGGCCACAGGAGACACCGCCAATAAATAGTGATTCAGTCATTCATTTGAAACACATTTATTGAATGTCTACAGTGTGCCATACTCTTAGGTTCTGGGCATAAACAATGAACAAATGTCCCCGCCCTCGTGCAGCTTATATTCTAACAGGAATGGACAGACAATAACAAATAAATATGTAGAGTGGCAATAAATATTATGGAAAAAGAAATCATTATAAGGTAGTTAGGGAGTCCCAGGAGGGTGATGGAGGCAGGTTATCATTGTATTATGAGTTTTCTGGGAGGCCTTCTCTGAAGGGTCTCTGTAAGGTCCTGAAGGAATTAAAAGAGACAAAGAGCTATGCGGTTATCTTGGGCAAGAGAGTTTTAGGCAGAGGAAACGGCAAGTACAAAGGCCCTGAGGCCAGAGGAGTCCAATGCAGATCATACAGAGCCCTGTAGGCAACTTAAAGGGTTTGGAATTTTACTCTGTTGAAAAAAGGAAGTCATTGGATTTTGAGTACAGGAAGGACATGATTGCGCTGGAATTTTAAACAATTCACCCGCTTGGAAGAACAAACTGGATGAGCAAGGTGGGAAGCAGAGAGATTAGAAGGGTCTTAGAAGAAGCCATGTGAGAGACAGCGGTGCCTGACCAGGATGAGAACAGTAGAGTGCTTAGAGGTGAATTGGGGTGCTTAGAAGTGCTTAGAGGTTCTCAGAGATTGTTCTCAATGTAACTTGAAGGCAAAGCTGGCAGGATTTCCATGAATTGCATGTAGTGTGACGTGTGAGAGTCACAGAGGAGTCAAGGAATCCAGGGCTTCTGGCTTAAGACGAGTGAGTTCTGTCTGTTGCAACAAGGAAGATTGCAGCACAAGCAGAGCAGGGGGTCATGAGATGGAGCTTCACCTGGGGCATGTTAGGCCAAGTGAAGGTATCCATCGAGCATCTAGATATTTGAGTCTGGAGCTCTGGGTGGGGAGTGTCAGTGGACAGGCAGCATTTAAAGCCAAGAGACAGAGTAAGGAGATGAGTAGGGCAAAGCAGAGCCCCATGCATGGTCTTCTGGGAGATGCAGACAGGTACAGAGAAGTCTGGGAGCCTGAGGGATGTAGGAGGAACGTCAAGAAAGAACACATCACAGAAGCCAAGTGAAGAAACTACTTCAAGAAAAAAGGAGGTGATGGGTCACTTTTGTTACTAAATGCCTCTGAGGGTCGAATAAGATGAGCACTAAGGATTGATCATTAGATGTGGCAAAGCAGGGCCACTGGAGACCTGGACAAGAGGAGTTCCAGGGAGTGCTGAGCCCAGCAAACTGACTCAGAAAGAGGGTTTGAGAAGTTTTCCTGTAGAAGGCTGTAAAACTGAGCACTAGGTAGAAAGAGAAGTGAAGTCCAGAGAGAGCCCTTTTTTTTTTTTTTGAAGATTTATTCATTTATTTGAGAAAGAGAGAGAGAGCGCACACACAGAGGAAGAGGAAGAAGCAGGTTCCGCATGGAACAGAGAGCCCAATGCAGGGCTCAGTCCCAGGACCCTGGGATCATGATCTGAGCAAAAGGCAGATGCCCAACTTACTAAGCCACCCAGGCACCTCCAGAAAGAGCTCTTTTAACGAAGGGGCCAATTGGGGGAGCCTGGGTGGCTCCGTGGGTTAAGCCGCCTTCGGCTTGGGTCATAATCTCTGAGTCCTGGGATCCAGTCTCTGCTCAGCAGGGAGCCTGCTTCCTCCTCTCTGCCTGCCTCTCTGCCTGCTTGTGATCTCTCTCTCTCTGTCAAATAAATAAATAAAATCTTTTAAAAGGGGGGGGGGGGCAATTGCAACACTTTTTTTTCATGGAGGGAAATGAGCCAATATAGCAGGAAGACGTAATTATTCAGAGGAAAGGGCAAAATTGTCAATTCAAGGTCCCAGAGGAGGGTTGGGGCCTGGTGCACAGGGTGAGGTCCCAGCCTCGATGGGAGCAGGGACGGGCTCGGCAGTGAGTGGAAGCAAAAGAGGGTGGGAGAGGGGCAGGAGGTGGGGAGAGCCCCGCAGTTGTCATCTCTCTTTCCAGTGAACTGAGAATCAAAGCCAAGAAAGGAGAGTGAGCCTGGGTTGGGGAGGTGGGGTTTGAGGGGAAAGGGGAAGCTGTGGACTGGATGGCCACCAGGAGCCTCTGACTCCAAGGGCAGAACTCTTTCTCACTTCCACCTGCTTCACAGTGGTGCCAGGTTCATGGTTGGGCTCATTGCTGGGCTCATGGGGTCAGAAGGATCTAGCATTCTTTATTTTCCTCTGGGGTTCGTTTACACCAATCTCGGTCTGCAAGCACATATCCCTTGGGAATGAAACATTTACTCAGCTCTAACACTTCATTGACCATCGAGGTCAGCTTTCTATTTATGGATAGGAAGAATGATGTTTCACTGATTTTCAAAGGTCTGACTTCTTTGTTTTCTGTGTTTTTCCTCCTGTCCAGGAACTGCCATTGCAGCCAAAATGAATCCCAAGGAAGAAAAAGTAAAAATAATCACAGAGGTAAGTGGTTGCTTGGATGTTCCCCTAAAGGTATGTTTGTGTGGGCACTGCATTCGTGTCGCACGTGTTTGTGAGTGAGGACGTTAGGTCAGCAACAAGCATTTTCTGCACACAGGCTGCATGCAGAGGGTCCTAAGCCAGGCACGTGGTGGGGATGGGGGCTGAGGTGTAGGAAATGCATCCTTGCGGGCTGTCTGTGAATGCTCTGGGCTGCTTGGTCTCCATTTCATGAATTCCGACGCACAGCCATTTTGAGTTATCACCTGCAGCTGAGTCAGCTCCACTGAAGCACATTGATTTGCAGAGAAATTCAGAGTGAAGGTAATAATCATAGATTATAACCACTAATGAAATCTTCTGTCACAAGGACTCCTGCAATTTCCAACCCATCATGTACAAAACATCATTGAACACGATCTAGGACAGAGAAGGAAGACCATCTCCTGTTAGGAGACCATAGACCTCTGAATGGAGAAGCTACTGCCCTAAAGCCTATCTTCTTTCCTAGCTCCAAGGCTCACTGACTTGAAACCACAGAGGCAGAAATGGAGAAAATAGGCTGTTTTCTACTGAGGACTTCTGAAGCCAGAAGGAGCTAGCTAAAACCAAGCAGGTTTGCTTGAAGCCAATTCTGACAAACCACATCAGCTTATGCATTCATGCAACAAACATTTATAGTGCCTCTGGTCTCTGGGGTTACAGCAACGAGCAAAACCCTGTGCCTTCATGGAGTTTCTGTTCTACCTGATTTGTAGTCCTACTAGACAGTTTCCCACTGACAGAGAATCAAAACATTATTGGCAAGCAAGCAAACAAAAAACAATTAAACCAAAACAAAACCCAAATTTTCCACAGATCTGTTCTAAGCCAGTGAGAGCTTAAACATGAGTTAAGGGCATATTTGCACATCTCAGTCTTACCAATATCCTATAACCCAAGTTGGCCAACTCCTAAGATAAGAATACCCCCTACCTGGTGGCCCTGAGTCATGAAGCCCCGGTGAGAATGGGACTTGCACCTAGATGATGAGTGAGGGAGATCAGGTCCCTTGGACAAAAGAGAGCCCAAGCTCTGAACATTCGCTGGTTAGGACCTCAGTTCCCTCCACTAACCGAAGTTCTTGCCATCTCTAAGCTCGATGACCAAGGGCAGGGATGTGAAATTGGAGGCTGTCTCAGCAACGAAAATCCCAGTTTCGTTTTGAACACCTTTCTAATGACTTCGGTATAAACGGATGAGGTTCCGGGTTTACCTTGCAACCTCGCTCACATTCAGAGGTGTTTGTAGCCCAGTTTATAAAACACTAGAACCAGAGAAGTTTAAAGCTTGAACACTTCTGAGCATTCAGCTCTACCATTTTATAAGTAAAACTTTAGAAAGCGCAACGTGGAAAAAGAGAACAAAGTTTGCACTGTGAAAGAGTTTCTCTGTTTTCAAAAAGACCTGCAAACATTTTTTTAAAATTGAAACCCCATGTTGATTGGACATGTATCTTCATTATTCCTGACCTGAGACTGAGACTAAGGGTGCAGAGGAGCCCGGCCCTTGGAACCCCAGGTCTGATTCTGATGTTATCCTGTGCTCCCTCTGGACACACCTGCTATCCTGGCAGATTCACTTGTCTTTGGCCATCATTAGATCATGCGTTTTGAGGTCATGGGGTCTCTCTGGAAACACAGTGACGTCCTATGCACAAATGAGGATCTGGGACAGTGGAGGCTCCAACAACACCCCATTTATGACGTTTCCATTTGGATACAACTTTTCAAGACCATGACTATTTTGAGAAGAGTGGATGCTGGTGGCTGCTCAAACCATGGCAGCTGTCCCTTTGCTCACATTCAAGTTTTGGGGAGGGACAAGATGGCTATTTTAATGTTAATACCTAAAATGCCCCCTCCCTGCCTTACTGGGTTTTGTTTCCCAACTGACAGGGGGACCAAGTGATGACTCTTCCCTTTGCATTTTTTCAAAGGAGTTCATCGAAAACGATGAGGACACAGGTGTGGGAAGGCAGAAGAAGACCTCAAAGACTGCAAGACAAAAAAGAAAGAAACAGGTAGGTAGGGCTAGGGAGCAGGTGTCTGTGCATCAGACTAGTTAGCAAGATGCTCCCACCTGCAGGGGACCACACCTCCTTCTGAGGGTGCCCCCTGGAAAAGGCAGGGATGCGGATGAAAGGTGCAGAGTGTAGGACCTGTGTGGGGCCTCACAGGTGACCCTCATAAGGAGGCCCTGGTCGATAATCTGAGCGTTTTCCTTCTGAGGTTCCTCAGGTCTCCTGAGAGAAAGCCAGAGAAGAGGGAAGGCGGAGTCTTTTGAGAGGCCGTGAACTGAGGCTGGCGATAGATGGCAGTGCAGGATTACGAATCCTGGGGAATTCCCCCTTTCTCCAATTTCAAATACCAATTCAGCTGCGGTCTAAACCAGCAGGCCCCCCACCCCCCAGCTCTCCTCCACAAGAGTGACGCTCCTGGTCTGGGAGCATCCATCCCCCAGCAAGACCAGCGTTCTCAAGGTAAATAAATCCCCGTGCTCAGGAACCCCTTTCCTCAGAGAAAAGGGAAGCAGGGAAGTTCTTCTGGAGCGGCAGTTTTCTTGGAAAAATGGAGATCCCAGCAGGGGAGGGAAGAGAGAGAGCGCCATTTTGAGCCAGCGGCCACGTGATGGGACTGCCTAGAGAGGGTGGCTGGGAGGTGGGGAGGACACCAGGGGATCGAAGTCTGGGAGAAACACCCTCTCTCCACCGGCCCCCACCCCTACCCAGCACACTCCAGCTGGGAGGGGCTGAGAGGCGACCTCTGCCTCTCCTGCAGCTGGGATGGAGCAGCCCAGGGGAGGACCAGGGCGCGGGAGGCAGGCGCTGCCAGCCACGTGGCTGGTCTCTCTGGCCACTGAGGGAGCTTTAACCCCTTCCTACAGGATCCCTCAGAGGCTCTGCAGCCAGGGCAGGGGACCCAGCACAGACAGAAAGAATGCAAGCCCTTAGCTCAAGGACCACAGGCACAGTGAGCAGGGGTGACAGGCGCGAACCAAGACAGGACCCGAAAAAGAAGGGATGGGAAGGAGAGCTTAATACCAGACTAGCAGACCACGGAGCAGGAGCAGTTTGAGCGGGGGCAGAGGTTGCGGGGGGGGAGGGGGCATTGCCAGAAATCCAGAAGACTGTTTCTTAATGCCAGTGGCACTTCAGAATGGAATCTGGGAGGAATGTTGTTCTGGGAGGAAGGTTGTTGTTGTTTTTTTAGGATGGTGCCTCAGATCCAACCCACGCCACTCATTTAAATCAAAATGTCTGCGCTTTGCTCCTGGCCTGATACTTTGCAGCAAGCATCTCCATGAATGGGCTATTTTTATCTCCCTACTATAAGATGGGAAGGAAGGAAGCTAGGCAGTCAAGTAACTTGCCCAAAGTCCCAAGGTTCATCTGAGCTCAGAGGCAAGCCTTTGGCTCCAAAAGCCGTCACTCAGCCTTGGCCTCCACTGCCACCTCCCTGTACACCAGCCTCCCTTCCTCCTCGGGGAGCTGGGGAAGGAATCAAAGGCTATTCTTTGCCCTGAATCATCCGGGGACACTTTGGCAGCTGTTTCCAGATGATTTGGAGTCAGGATCACATAGTTTGGCCATAGCTTTTCTGCTTCCCTTTTCTACCCAATTTCTGCAGAGCTCTGCACAGTATACATAGAAATAGTGGAAATATTTATTTTATGTGGGAGGCCTCGGTAATTTCACAAGAACCCTCTTAGACAAACTCAGGGTTGGCATCCCTTTTCTGACGCAGGTGACAGGACCACGGATATCTAGATCTGAATAGTATTGGAGTCTTTCTCCTCGATGAGTGACCCACCTCATCCCCAGATAGGATCTAAGTCAATAGAAGCCCTGGGAGTAACCATCTCTAACCTTGTGCCCACAGCTGCCCACTGCTGGTGGCCCCGAGGAAATGGTGTCTGAAAATCCCCACTTGGGTGACCAGCAGGAGCCCATGCAGGAAGATTCTGACACTCGGCCCCTGAGCATAACAAGCCGTCGTGGCCCACGGAGTAAGTGTCCCCACATCAAGTTCAGCCAGTATTAATTAATTGCTTACTGTGATCAGCACAGAGCCATATGGGAATTTTTAATGGGTCGTATTTCTCATTCATGGCCGCCACCTCTCCACCCACTTTACCCCAACTCTGTGGATAATTTTCTAGGTTAGCATCTGTCTGGGAGACAAGACACATAGCTTCAGGACATGTTTATATAGCCGCATGTGTTTGTAAGTATTACTTGAAATAGGAATAGTAACAGGTGTTCAAATTTGTAGAAATTCAAGGGAGGGTGAATGGTTAGGAAGCCACCCAAGCTCAAGAAGTGGGCCTTGAATCAGATGTTGCAAGACTCCAGGGAACGTGGGAGGGTCTCAATGGTCTTGGCCCTCAGGGACCCCTACACACACACATGCATATTCTTCCCCCTTCCAAGAACCTCCACTACCAAGGACATCATTAATTAGCTGCTCAATTGTAGAGAAAAGGGTTATCCCTTGCTTATGGCTTTTCATGAGAAGTGGATTAGACTACAGGAGAAGGTGTGGAACACTTTTCAGTTGTTAATCATTACACAATTGGTTACCCTGTCTCCCTGCAGCAGGGCTGAGGAAAAAGTCACTATTAGAAACCAGAGGGCTTTGGAAGCAAACCCATCCGAAGTCCAACCCTAAGAAAAATGTGGTTCCCATCTAAGAGCGATGATATCATAGGACTGTTACAAATTAGGAAAACAGAACCAAACTTTATCCCATAGAGTCACTTTTCTTTCGAAATGCTCAAAATTACTCATTATTGAAGATTACAACTTGTCATAGTTCAGGCTACCACAATAAAATACCATAGCCCGGGTAACTCAGACGGCTATGTTCTTGTAATTCTGGAAGCTGGAAGTTCAAGCCAGGGTGCCTGGGTGGTGGGTTTCCTGCAAGGCCTCTCTTCCTGCTTTAGACACTCAGGTGTCTGAGTTTATAAGGACACGAATCCTACTTATCAGGGTCTCACTGTGTAACTCCATTTAACCTCCATTACCTCCTCAGAGGCCCTCTCTCCAAATATGGTCACATAAGGAGCTAGGGCTTCAACATAAGAATTCTTCAGAGACACAATTCAGTCCATAGCATAACTATTGGATAATTAAGTAGTTATTTTTATATTTTATATTTTTTAAGATTTTATTTATTTATTTATTTATGAATTGAGAGACAGAATGTGTGCACATGTGAGGGTGTGTGGGGCAGAGGGAGAGAATCTTCAGCAGACCCCATGCCCCGTGCGGAGCTCAGCTAGGGCTCGATCCCACAACCCTGAGATTCCAACCTCAGCCACAACCTAGAGCTGGATGCTCAACCCAGTGAACCACCCACGTGTCCCATTTAGTAGTTATTTTTAAATCAAGGGAAAAAGGGTCAGAGAGGTTGGCCAATAATAAAACTCTTCTTCTAAGATTTTATTTATTTATTTGAGAAAGAGTGAGAGAGAGAGCATGAGTGGAGAGAGGGAGAAGCACACTCCCCGCTGAGCAGGGAGCCCTATGCCGGGCTCCATCCCAGGACCCTGAGATCATGACCTGAGCTGAAGGCAGACACTTAACCTACTGAGCCACCCAGTCTCTTAATAAAAAGTCAATTCGTTCCTTATTCCTAAAATAGGAAAATTACTATTTACTATCATGGGAGTGGTTGTGAGGATGAAATTTTAAAAAGGCATGTACGTACTTTAAATAGCATGCACAGTAACAAATACACTAGCATATTACATAGATAATGCACAGTGACTCAGCTTTTCTACACCTAAGAGACTTTTGGACTTTGCATTAGTCCAAAAGTTAAAAATTTTTAAAGGCTCTCCTTCTGATTTGGAGAAAAGGAGATCAGTGGAAAGCTAAGATGTGCCTGCCTGAACAAGGTCATGACGAGCGGGTGTCTGGACATCCCTGGGTAGCTAACACTGTTGTTAGTTGGCAGCACAAGTGGGCCAAAAGGTAAAGAAAACAGCCCTATGAGTGAGCTGGGGGCACCTGGTGGGTAAAAAGCCTGGGGGGCCAGGCATGCATCGGAAACGAGAGGCCAAGATGAGCAGAAAGCCAGCCATGGGTCAAGATCGCAGGACAGATCTCGTTCGTGACACCAACACACAGTAAAGCAAGAGACAGATGAGGGACTGGCGTTGACAAGAGCCATGAGAAATACAGCAAAGACTCTGGGCTGAAGCAGGGCCAGGGGCACCACGGAGCGACAGAGGAACACATGCTGAAGGGTGTGTAGGAGTCATGAGGGAGTGTTGGTGGAGGAGGCATCCAGACAGATAGCTTGGAAACACATAAATGTGAGCAGAAAAACATGCACGCTGAGCTAGGTAGAGGCAGCCTGGGAAATCACATACCTCTGCCTTTTGTTACAAGTATAGCATTGAGTCCAGCCTACTATCAAGGGGAGGGACATCAGGCTTCCCCTTTAAAGAGAGGTGTGTCTGTTGGAAAAATTTATGGACATATTTTTAAGCCACCATGTTCATCTTTCTTTAAAACTCTGTAGGCTGCTTTCCTACTCAGAAGTCTGTGATGAGCATCACATAAAATCCACACTCCTTCTTTGTTCTGGGTCCCAAGACCCTATGTTCTCTGCTGTTTCCTCTCCTCTCCCATCTGTCCCCACCTACATGACTGTGTGCTGACCTCAGAATGCCTCGTGACCACCTGAGCATCCCAGGCTTTGGTTCCCCCTCAAGGAAAGCTCTCCACCCATGCCTTCTGCAACCTTGGGGCACAAGGGCCAGGAAGTTGTAGCAATGAAGACCATAGTCTTTGGGGTCAAATGAGTGAGGGTACCAATCTCTACCTGTCTGTTTCTTACTCGCTTGGGCAATTTCCCCCCCAGCTCTCTAAAATTCAGTTTCTTTATTTGCAAAGTGAGGACAAGAACAGAATACCTTAATACCTCCAAAGAGTTTGTATTCCAGTTGGGGGGTGAGAGGGAAAAAGAGAATGTGAGTTAGGCATGATGGAGATACAGTATGGCAGGCTGTGGGAAGTGCGGCAGAGGCAGGTAAAGACCAAGCTGGCCTAGAAGCAGTGGGTGTCAGGGAGGGCTGCTATTTTTTGAAGGGTCGTCAGGGGAAGGCCTCTCCAGTCCGACCGTGTTTGAGCAGAGGCTTGGAGGAATATGGAAGATCCCTGAGAAAAGTGCTCTTTTTTTTTTTTTTTAAAGATTTTGTTTATTTATTTAAGAGAGAGCATGAGTGGGGAAGGAGCAGAGGGAGAGGAAGAAGCAGGCTCCAGTAGGGAGCCCGATGTGGGAATCAATCCGGGGAGCCCAGGATCATGACCCAAGCCGAAGGCAGATGCTGCTTACCTAACTGAGCCACCCAGGCACTAATAGAAAAGAGCTCTTAATGCAAGAGTGTGCTCAGTATGGTTACAGCACAGCAAGGACCAGGACCCCCTGGTTGACAGAGTGAGCAAGGAGGAAAAATAGGAAATGAGACCAGAAGGGAGGAGCCTGTGGGCCCCTACACTTTCAGTCCCCGTGAGATGAGGGCTGCCAGAGGGTCTGCTCTGACTTAAGGCTGCAAGATGCCATGTTAAGCGGTTGACTCTGGAAGGTGCGAGAACAGAATACAGACGAGGCAAAGAGCAAGGGTGAAACCCAAGAGAGTGGTGGTGGCGACTGGGACCAAGGTAGCAGTGAAAGAGGTGAAAAGAAGGGGTGAGATTCAGGGCCTCTGGAAGGGAGAAGCAGCAGGGTTTCTGCCTGAACTGAACAGGAGTTTTGAAAGCGAGGCAGATGATGTCAGCTTTGTAACTTGAGCAACTGGGAAAAGAGAGTTGCCATTGACAGAGGGGAAAGATGGCAGAAAGATGGGTTTGGGGTAAATTAGCGAAGGACTTGCAAAGTGTGAGATGTCCACTGGATATCCGAGTGGAGTTGGAGATTGGGGTCCGGAAGTTGGGCAGGCCTTTGCTGACCGTCTGTCTAAAAGAGAACTTTCCCACCTCCTCCTATTCTCTCCTCCCCCTGGTTTTCCTCTAGAGCCCTCATCACCCCCTGGCATGCTCCAGGCAACTGTTTGCTGACTGTCCCTGAGAGCAGGACTGAGTCTTCTCCATTCATGGCTGACCCTAACCCCCTAACCCCAGTGCCCAGAGCAGTACTCGGGCCAGGCTAGAGGCTCAGTGACATTTGTTGGACAGTCTGCCCTGGGCATACCAGCCAAAGCCTCAGACAGAACCCTGTCAGACTTTGTGGGAGAAGCAGAGGATGAGGAGGTGACAGTTATAAAAATGAGTGTCAGAGTATAAGAGGAACAGGGCCTAGGGGCGCAGGGTTCCACCATGAGTTCAAGTAGGCTGGCTGCTCTAGGGAGAGAGGAGTTTCCAACCCTCAGGCACATTTTTTCCTCAACGCCTTTTAGTACGTTTTCCAAGCAGAATAGGAAATACAAACTTATTTTCTCTGCTCACAGTTCTTTAGCCCATCTATTAAGGCTTTACGTGTCTGGTTATCAAAATAACTTTTGATATTCTCAAAAGAAATCAAATGTCACCAAGGCAAGTGCCAAGTCCTTAAGATCGTAAACGTAAGACCCTTTGGGGCTTCTGTTTTTCATTATGAAAATTCAAACATGCACAGAATTAAATAAAATTCAGGGAACCAGGGAACCAGGTTGGCTCAGTCAGTAGATCATGGCACTCTTGATCTCAGGGTTGTGAGTTCAAGATCCACAAGGGTGTAAAGCTTACTTAAAAAAAAAATCCAGTGAACCTCATATGCACCACACCAGATTCAAGGATTAATAAGATTTTGCCATGTTTAAGTAGCACCTTTCTCTCTCTCTCTCTTTTTTGTCTTTGCCGGAATATATATAAATTGTGGTTTAAAAATAAAACCCATAAAATTTGCCATCTTAATCTTTTTTTTTTTCTTTTTGAGGGAGAGAGAGAGAAAGAGCAGCAGAGAACACTGTACCTGTGCTCACGAGTCGGGGGAGGGGCAGAGGGAGAGAGAGAGAATATTAAGCCGGCTCCATGCCCAGCCCAATGCAGGGCTCAGTCTCACAACCCTCAGATCATGACCTGAGTCAAAATCAAGAGTCAGACACTTAACTGACTGAGACACCCAGGCACCCCAACCCATCTTAACCATTTTTTTTTTATTTGACAGAGAGAGATCACAAGTAAGCAGAGAGGCAGGCAGAGAGAGGAGGAAGCAGGCTCCCCACGGAGCAGAGAGCCCAATGAGGGGCTCGATCCCAGGACCCTGGGATCATGACCTGAGCTGAAGGCAGAGGCTTTAAACCACTGAGCCACCCAGGCACCCCTCCATTTTTTTTTTAAAGATTTTATTTATTTGACAGACAGAGATCACAAGTAGGCAGAGAGGCAGGTAGAGAAAGGAGGTAGCAGGCTCCCCGCTGAGCAGAGAGCCCAATGTGGGACTCGATCCCACGACCCTGGGATCATGACCTGAGCCGAAGGCAGAGGCTTTAATCCACTGAGCCACCCAGGTGCCCCCATCTTAACCATTTTTAAATATACACTTCAGTAGAGGTAACTGTTCCCATTTGTACAACAGATCTTTGGAACTCTTTCTTCTTGCAAAACCGAAACTCTATATTTATTAAACATGACTAACTCCCCATTTCTCCTCCCTTAGCCCTTGACAACCTCTATCCTCCTTTCTGATGAAATGAATTCAATTATTTTCGCCACCCCATGTAGGTAAAATCATCAGTATTTGTCTTTCTGACTGGCTCATTTCACTTAGCATAATGTCTTCAAGGTTCATCCACATTAGAGCATGTGATAGGAATCTGTTACTTTTCAAAGCTGAGTAGTATTTCATTATATCACATCCTGCTGATACATTCATCCTTTGTGGACATTTGAGTTGCTTCTGCCTCTTGGCTATTGTGAACAACATTATCAACATGAATGTGCAGATACAACTTCACGCTCCCACTTTCAATTCTTCTGGATATATTGCAAGAAGTGAATGCTGGTTCATAAGGTAGTTCTTTGCTTAATATTTTGAGGAACCAACATACTTTTGCATAGTGGGTGCATCGTTTGTATTTCCACCAACACTGCACAAGGTATCCAGTTTCTCCACATCCCTACCAACATTTGTTACTTTCTGTTTGTTTCTACACTAGCCATCTTAAGTGGATGTGACCTGATCTCTCATTGAGGTTTTGATTTGCATTTCTCTGATGGTTAGTGATGTTGACCATCTTTTCGTGTGCTTATGGACCATTTGTGTATCGTGCTTGGGAGAAACATCTATCCTTTTCCATTTTCTTTTTTTTTTCTTTTCCATTTTCTGATCAAGTTATTTGTTTGGGTGGTTGTTGTTAAGTTACAGACAGACTTTATGGATTCTGTATATCAACCCTTATCAGATACATGATTCGTAAATTTTTTCTCCCATTCCACAGTTTGCATTTTCATTCCATTGATTATGTCCTTTGATGCACAAAAGCTTTTAAGTTTGAGATTGTCCCATTTATCTGCTTTTGCTTTTATTGCCTGCACTTTTGGTGACTTAGCTCATAAGTCATTGCCAAATTCAGTGTCTTGAATCATTTCCTCTATGTTTTCTTCTAAGAGTTTTATAATTTTAGGTCTTACATTTGGATCTTTAATCCATTCTGAGTTTATTTTTTACGGTGTAAGGTAAGAATCCAAGTTCATTCTTTTGCATACGAATTGCCACTTTCCCAACATCGTTTGTTGAGGAAATAATTCTTTTCCCATTGAGTGTCTTGGCACCTTTGTTGAAGATCATTTGCCCATATGTGCAAATGCTTATTTCTGGGTTTTCTCTCTATTTCACCCAAAGACATAATGTCTGTCTTTATGCCGGTACCATACCATTTTGATTACTATAGCTTTGTAATATGTTTTGAAGTCAGGAAGTGTGAGACTTCCAACTCCGTTCTTTCTCAAAATTATTATGGCTATTTCAGGGTCTCTTAATATTTCATATGAATAGGGATGAATTTCTCTATGTCTGTGAAAAATGCCAGTAAGATTTTGATAGGGATTGCATTAAATCTGTAGATCATCTTGGGAAATAATGACATTCAACCCATGAACATGAGATATCTTGCCATTTATTTGTGTCTTTAATTCCTCTCAGCAATGTTTCACAGTTCTCAGTGTACAAGTCCTTTGTGTCCTTGGTGAAGCTTATTCCTAAATATTTTATTCTTTTTCATGCTATTCTAAATGGAATTGTTTTCTTAATTTCTTAATTTTTAGCTTTTTTTGTTATTAGTGTATAGAAACACAACTGATTTTTCATATCAACTTTATATCCTCAATTTGGCTGAACAGTGTTTTTCTTTGGAATCTTCAGGGATTTCTATATGTAAGACCATGTCATCAGCAAACAAAGATAGTTTGAGGTCTTCCTTTCCAAGTAGGAAACTTTTTTTTTGTAACTTTTTTTTCTTGCTCTCTTATTATGTCTGAGCTGCTATAACAGCATACCATAAACTGGATAACTTATAAAGAACAGAAATTTATTTTTCATAGATCTGGAGACTGGAAAGTTCTAAATCAAGGCACTGGCAGATTTGGTGTTTCATAAGGAGGGCCCGTGTCCTGGTTCACGGATGGTTGTCATCTGGCTGTGTCCTTACACGGTGGAAGGTAGAAGGGAGCTAGTGCCTTATAAGGTCATGACCTCATAACCTAACTAGCTCCCAAAAACCTCAGTTCCAAATACCATCACACTGGGGCTAAATTATACTATAAGAATTTGGGGAGGACAGAAACATTCAGGCTATAGCACTTATCTAACAGCTCTGGCTAGGATTCCAGTGCCGAGTTGAATAAAAGTCGGGAGGGGAAGCATCCTTGCTTTGCTCCGGCTCTTAGAGGAGACACTTCAGTTGTCTACCACTGAGCACGATGTTATTTGTGGGCTTTCATGTATGGCCTCTACTGTGTTGAGGTAGTTGCCTTTTATCCTCATTTTGTTGAATTTTTTTTTTTTATCATAAAAGGGTGTTAGATCTTGTCAAATGCTTTTTCTGCATCAGTTGAGGTGGTCTTGTGGGTTTTTTTTTTTTTTTCTGAGTTCTATTATGGAGGGGTATCATATGAATAGATTTTCATCTACTGAACCATCCTGCCACCTCCTGAGTTATACTTTGTGTGTAAGGATAAGCCCAACCTGGGCTGGGCTAATACTATGTGTCAGTGGATCGTCTCTCATGACCAGTTTATGAATACTGTTTACATTTTCCTGGGGGAATTCTCAGGTTCAGTGGTTTCCCTAGCCCCAACAAGACAATTCATGTTAACAATGCAATGGAACTTTTTAAACTCATGTAATTCTATTTATTTTCTTCCCTAAGCAGTCAGTAGTTTATCTGAGTCGTCCTCCGAATCACCCGGCCAAGATAGATAGACGATAGATAGATAGATAGATGGAAGATAGACAAGGTAGACAGACAGATGATAAAATTTGACAGTCTTGAACTCTGAGAGCTTGAGAGCACATTCTGAGCCAGGTAGCAAGCTTTCTGATAGGATTTCTATCAAGATTCCTTATTCAATTTCCTTGCCCACATCCCGTTATATTGCCAAGGTATTAAGATAAATAAACATGTCAAGCCAGCAAACATTCCTTGAAGCCTATAGAAACTGCAGTCAGACCCGATACTACTGTTCAGACATTCAGTCATGGGACCTTGAGCAATAACCTAATCTTCCCAAGCCACAAGAGCCTCATTTATAAAATGGGGATCGTAAAAAACCTCCACGTAATACAGCAGTTACAACAATGAAATCAGGAGAGACACAGAAAGCACCTGGGGAGGGGCTGGCACATACATAGTAGTCCTCTTCAGCCAAAAGAAGAACTTGTTGCCAAATAACTAACAAAAATCATTACCTTTCTTGAGTGCAAAGGTCACTGCATGCATTACATCATGTAATTCCCACAACGGCACGATCATGAGACATTGTTTCATCGGCTGGAAACCACGTTCAGGAAGAACTCCTTGCCAGAGGTGGTGGGGCCAGTCTGCAGACCTCTGGGCTCTTCATGGTCACAAAAATGGCATCACTTGACACAAATCACAACCCTGACTGGTCCTTAAAGCTAAGGGTTTGCAGTCGCCCACGAAAGTGCAATAGCCATGCTGCGCCCAACACTGTCCGCAGTAGCTCCCAGGCCCCCCGCATACTCTTCACATGGGGCGTAGAGACAGCTTGGAGCCTTCACAAGATTGTCACTCTGGCTCTGCCTCATTTTCTTCTACAAAAGAGTGTCACTTGTGTGAATCACCTACCTTACTCTCCCTACCTCAACTAACCCTTCTCTATTTAAATAAAGGTTTTGTTTATTGGTTTGTCTTAACCTCACGACTTACCTTTCAAAAATCAGTACATACACCACCTCATTTGGAAAGCTTCCCTGTGCCCCAGTATGGGCTGAGTACACCTCCTCTGTGCTTCATGACTCCTGTGCCCATGCGAGTGTCTGGAGTCATCTTTTTTTGGTGCAAAGCCTCTGCTCTCTACTGGACTACAAATTCTTGAGGGTAGATACTGACTTTCAGGTCTGCCATCTGTAGGGCTGGTACCCAGACAGCACTCAACGATGCTTACTAAGCTGGCCTATCTGCTTTTTATTGCAAGGCCATGCTCTGGCTTAGGTATGCTCACCTTCCACACCCACAGCATTCTTCCCTCCAGGTCTGCTCTCCTGGACCTGGATCTTTGACTCCTTCTTACATTAACTTCTCAAACCTCTCATGGGTCTGGCCTCCCCTTGGTGCCAGCACCCCAGCTCCTCATCTTAAACCTACAAGCCTCTCTACATGATAGCATTCCTACAGGCCTCCAAGGGGTGTGAAAGTCAGACCGTATTCAAGTACTCAGATACCAGCACGTGGATTCTGCGGCCTCCCCCAGTGCACCACGCACATGCTCAGAGGGGCCACCTCCCTGATTAACAGCAGCTGAAATCATGCAGTGAAAGGTTTGGCTCCTGATTTGCTATTCAAACATCCATACAGTCATGACATTCCAAATAAAGAAAGCACTTCACTGAACAGGCACCAGTTCCAAATCAAATAAACATCTAGAAAAAAAGTACACACATTTCCCCCATGATTCCAACTTGTACCGTCTCTTAAGGGAGTAACTATCAAATGTTAAGTAGTTTCTTATGAACATAAATTTCCTCATTACTGACATCTGTTTTCCATTCATTCGGGTTAGTTTCTCTGATTAAAGCATCATTTCAGAGCCAGTTTCTCAGTCGTAGAAACTTTTACCTTTCAATGCAGTAGAAATGCAGTAGAAACTTTGCATTCTCTGATGCAAAGGTAAAGAAGTAGATTGTTCATTTTAGACTTGCTTTTTAAAAGTCACCAAGCCATGGAGAGACTGACCCAGGAAAGATATGTCACAAAGGACAGTAGGGGACCCAGAGGAGACCTGGCTGAAAAAGCTGGGTCTTGGAAGTTACCTTGGAGTCTGGTAGCAAGAGAAGGGAAAGAACATTCTAGTCAGAACATACATGCTGGGGGATGAAGGAAAGGCCAGAAAGTTCACCAGCGCTGGTGTTCGTGACCTCACATGGTACTAAGGGTACCAAATTAAAGCACTAAAACAAGTATGAATAAATAGAACATTATATTCTGTAATTTTTTTTGATATTATGATGTTTGACACCTGGGGGGGTGGGAACCCTTTCTGGGTTGAGAAGATTTGAGCCAGTTCTCAGAGATGACAAAGGACTCAGAGTGGAGGTTGCTTTTGAGATGCACACTGACCAATCCAGAGCCCACCTCTTTCTGGCGTAGAAAGCAATATTCCTCTGCCTGCATCATCCCAGGGTCAGGTACCAAGCAACTAGAGACACCACTATAGCTTATAGCCCCCTAGAAGATTCAAACTAGCCAGGCCTAAACTATTTATCCTGCCCTGCCTTGCCCTTCCCTGAGAAATCCCAATAAAGGCCACGGACAAAGGTCTCACCTTGCTCTCGTCTTCTACCTCCAGATCACGGTGGGGTCTTCCCGTGTGCCCTGCGTTGCATGCCATGCCTCCTAGTTCTAGAACTCAGGAGTATGAGGAGCTGTTTCCTGAGCCTCTCCTCTGTCTCTTGTGGCCCCCCTCACAGACCGCACCATAAGAGTACAACAAGTAGGAAGCATATACTGTGTGATGATTTGTTGCTGGGAAAGGCATTTTCCAAAAGACTCCTTTAAGCAAAATGTCTCCCGAGTCATCCCTCCCCGTGTTCATGTCCAGCCTTGAACTCACTCCAGTCTAACTCACGTCCCCATTCCCCGTCGGCACTGCTCTTGTGGAAGGGGCCGGTGACTCCCCATTTGCCTAACTCACTGGTCAGTTGCCAATCTTTCCCTTACTGACTTTCAGCCCATTTGGTGTAGCTCACCACCACCCCTCCCTTCGCCCTTTGCTTCCAGTGATCCTCTTACTTCTCCCTCGTGGACTATCCCTCTCAGTGTCCTTGCTGGTTCTTATATCCCCAACCTCCAGGAACAGGCCTGGCCCTCTTTTCTTCCTCAATCCTCATTCTCTTGGTCATCTCAAGACTTGAAAACCCTGAAAATAGGGGTACCCTACGGCCCAGAAATTGCACTACTGGGTATTTATCCTAAAGATACAAAGGTAGTGATCCGAAGGGGCACATGCACCCAAATGTTTATAGCAGCAATGTACACAACAGCCAAACTATGGAAAGAGCCTAGATGTCCATCAACAGATGAATGGATAAAGATGTGGTATATATACACAATGGAATACTATGCAG
Source organism: Mustela putorius furo (assembly GCF_011764305.1). NCBI lineage: Eukaryota > Metazoa > Chordata > Mammalia > Carnivora > Mustelidae > Mustela > Mustela putorius. Next base: position 21,864,117 of record NW_025421273.1, read on the forward strand.
CCATCAAAAAGACCCCAAAATCTTGCCATTTACAATGATGTGGATGGAACTAAAGAGTATTACTCTTAGTGAAATAAGTCAATCAGAGAAAGACAATTATCATATGATCTCACTGATATGAGGAATTTGAAAGGCATGGTGGGGGGTTCTGGGGAGTATGGAAGGAAAAAAAATGAAACAAGATGGGATCGGGAAGGAGACAAACCATTAGAGACTCTTAATCTCAGGAGACAAACTGAGGGTTGCTGGAGGGGTGAGGAGGGATAGGGTGGCTGGGTTATGGACATTAGAGAGGGTATGTGCTATGGTGAGTGCTGTGAATTGTGTAAGACTGATGATTCACAGACCTGTACCCCTAGGGCAAATAATACATTGTATGTTAATTTAAAAAAAAAAAAAGAGAGAGAGAGACTTGAAAACCTAACATATACCTATCAGGAATGTAACTGACCAGTCCCAAATGGTCATCTCTAGCCCAGGACTCCTTCAGACTAGATGGACAGCAACCTTCTACCCAGTATGTTCATTTTGTTTACTGTAAGTATATAATTCAGTGGTTTTCGGTGGTGGTAGATCTGTGCCACCATCACCACAGTCCAGTTTTAGAACATTTCATCACTCCAGAAAGTTCCTTTGTGCCTATTTACAGTTAATCCCAACTCCCACCCCAGCCCTAGACAAACACTGGTTTGTTTTATATCCTTACAAATATGCCTTTTCCAGACATTTCCTGTAAACTGAATCATACAGTACGTAGTGTTTCGTGTGAGGCTTCTTTCACTTAGCATAATGTTTTTTGGGTTTCATAAATGTTGTAGCATCTATCCACATTTTCTTCCTTTTTATTGCTGCATTGTATTCCATCATATGAATGTCCCACATTTTGCTTATTCATTCACCTGTTGATGGACATTTGGATTATTTCCAGCTTGGGGTTATTATGAATAATGCTGCTAAACACCTTTGGAGTGTGTCTGCATGGATGTCTGTTTTCATTGCTTTTGAGAAATAGTAGAATTTCTGGGTCATATGATAAATTTATATTTAACTTTATACGAAACTATCAACCTGTTTTACAAAATAGCGATGTCAATTTACTCTCCCACCAACAGTTTTTAAGAACTGTCCACACTTGGTATGGTCAGTCTTTAATTATAGTCTCTATGAGGTGTATAATGGTATCTTAGTGTGCTTTTAACTTGTATCTCCCTATTGATTAATGATAGTGAGTATTTTTGTCATATGCTTATTAGCCATTTGTGTATCATCTTAGTAAAATAACTATTAAATATTTGCTCATTACTAACCCGATTCACTGTCTAGTGTGGAGTTGTAAGAGTTGTCTATGTATTCTGGATACAAGTACTTTATCAGATCAATAATTCATAGATATTTTCTCTGAGTAAATGTCTCATCTTTTCATTTTCTTAATCATGTCTTTAGAAATATAAAAAGCTTTAATGTCAATGAAGTCAAGTGCATCACTTTATTATTATTATTATTATGGATTGTGATTTCAGGATTATATTGAGACTTCTTTGCCTAACCCCAGTTCATGAAGTTTTTCTCCTATATTTTCTTCTATAAGTTTTATGCTTTTAGGTCTTACATTTAGTTAGGTCTGTGATCTATCCTGAGACAACTCAGATTTCACTCTACCGAAGCTGAGCTCCTGATTTCCTTCTCCTAACTTGTTTGTCCTATAGTCTTCCCATCTTGCAAAACACATACTTCATTCCTTCTATTGCTTGGATCATCTTTAACTCCTGTCTTTTTCTGCCCCCATCCATAAGTCCCTATAAGTCCTGTTTGCTCTACCTTCAAACTAGACCTGAAGTACACCTATTTCCCGCTACTTCTACCCACTCCGATCCCAATCCAAGCCACCTTCAGCTCCCATCTGGAGTATAGCACAGCATCCCAGCTGATGGCCTGGCTTCTGTTCTCACCCCAGCAGCCAGAATGGGCTTAGGAAAATAAGGCCGTGGCTCTCCTCTGTTCCAACCCTTCAGTGGTTCTCCCCGACTCAGAGCTTAAGCCGAATTGAGTAGGATGACCTACCCATTTCAGCTCCACCTTAACTCTGCGACCAGATACCCTGGTATTCTATCTCCCACCTCTTATCTTTCTCCTTTTCTGCCCTGGTCCTACAGTAGGTATGGCCCTTGGAGTCTTTGTACCCAGTATTACTCTAACTAAAATGCTTATCCCCCAGCCATCCACATGGCTTGATCGCTCATTTCCTTTACCTGTTCCAAGGTCACCTTGAAGCCCTTGCTTAGTCACTCCTAAAACGGCAATGCACACCGCCCCCGGCCATCCTCATCCTGTTTTAGTTGTCTTCATACCATCTATTACCATCTGACATATTAAATATACTGCCTGTCTGTGGTCTCTCTTCCCTGCCAGAAAACACACTCCATGAAGATGAGGATTTCTTTCTTTTCTCCCCTGTTCCATCCTTGATGCCTTGTACACACAATAGGTACTCAAGACCTATTTGCCAGTTGAATGCTTGAAAACTGGAGAAGAGATTCTCTAATTCTCATCTCTAAGCATGTCCAAACTTGGGTTTTGTAGAACGCTAGCCACCTGACAGAGAGTCACGCCTGCAAGGTCAGACCGTGTACGTGTCATTTCCTCTCTTGGAAGTTCACAAAGCTTGTTCTGAGAACAGTCCGTTCCCCTGGCATCTCGCAGGCAGTCCCTGGCCCTCCTGAATGAAGTTTACATTTTTTTTCTACTCTACCCAAGGCAATATGGAAGGCTTAACCACAGGCAGAATGTCATGGCAAAATATATGTAGGAAGCCACCTTGCAGAATTTCAGCCCTGTCTGAAGCCCCCTTGCCCTATCCCACCACCTGGAGCAGAGGAACAGAAGCCAGGGCTGGCCAGGTGCAGTCTTGCACATGGTGATGATCCCTGTCTCCGTCAGTTCCAGCTGCTGTAATGAAATACCATAGACTGGTGTCTCAAACCACAGACATTTATTTCTCACAGTTCTGGAGGTTGAGGAATCCAAGACCAAAGCTCAGAATGATTCAGTTCCTGGTAAAAGCTCTCCTCCTAACTTGCTGATGGCCGCCTTCTCACAACATCCTCACAGGGTGGAAAGACAGAGAGCCACAGTTCTGGGCTTTCTTCTCTTCAGACGACACTAATCCCATCATAGGACACCCCCACACACACACCTCATGACCTCACCTAAACCTAATTATCCCCCACACAAATAGGCTTGGCCTCCAGATAACATCACATGGAGAGGGCTGAGAGTTTCAACATAAGAACACTGCAGGGACCAAAACAGTCAACCCTAAACAGTTCCCAGGTCTGGGATGTGTCCTGATGCACAGAGATATAGGAGGGGGCAGTGGGCAGAGCCAGATCTTGGGGTCCAAGCGCCCGTGAGTGAGAAGGAAACATGAGCAAAAATAAGGGCCCCACGTTTTCGGCTAACATAAAATGCAGTGTCCATGAGACTATGAAATAAAGAAGCAGAAAAGAAAAAGTGACCGCAGAAATCCCTCCAGATGCCTCAGCAAATGTGAACTATCAGCAGTACTGAGGCTCAAAGCCCAGGGAAGAGCCTGCTGTTCTCAGCCTATTTGAATTTCATTTTAGGGAGTAAAATTTTCACAAGTGATGCTACTCTGCTGGGTAAAAATTAGAAAATCAGGAAAAGGAAATAGAAGAAAATAGTCACCCACATTTTTATATCCTAGTGACAATCACCACTAACCTGATGCCATTTTGTTTTGCTGGGTTTTCCTGCCAGACAGCCAAGGACGTCCTATGTTCCCAGAGGGCTGACTGTGACTGAAAGGACATTCCATTTTCTTCCATCCATACGGTTGGTCAGATGTTGGGGACAATTGGACGGATTGTCCAACTCATCATGTTTTCCTTTTTAAGTCTGTAGGATAGAGCCTCTGTTCCCCTCCAGTTTTTCGTACTGAGGTCGAGCTGGCTTCTGTCCCATGCTCTCCCTCCCCCCCCAACTCTGTATTTATTCTATCCAGGAATTTTTTAACAGGGTTTGGGGGTAATTATCTATTTGGGGGAGAGAAGAGGCCAGAATTAAAAGCCAGATGAGGCCAGCGTTTCCCCCATCCTCTAGTCCATTGTCCCTGCAAGAATTATGCTATATGGGGGCACCTGGGTGGCTCAGTTGGTTAAGTGTCTCTGCTCAGCTCAGGTCATGGTCCCAGGGTTCTGGGACCCAGTACCACATCAGGCTCCCTGGAAGCCTGGCTCTCCATTTCCTCCCCACTTATGCTCTCTCTCTTTCTCTCTCTCTATCCCTATCTCTCTCTCTTGCAAATAAATAAATACAATCTTTTTTTTTTAATATTTTATTTATTTATTTGACAGAGAGAGATCACAGTAGGAGAGAGGAAGGGAAGAGATCACAGAGAGAGAGGAAGGGAAGCAGGCCCCCTGCTGAGCAGAGAGCCCGATGTGGGACTCGATCCCAGGACCCTGAGATCATGACCTGAGCCGAAGGCAGCGGCTTAACCCACTGAGCCACCCAGGCGCCCCCAATCTTTTTTTTTTTAAGATTTTTTATTTATTCATTTGACAGACAGAGATGACAAGTAGGCAGAGAGGCAGGCAGAGAGAGAGGAGGAAGCAGGCTCCCCGCCGAGCAGAGAGCCCGATGCGGGGCTCGATCCCAGGACACTGAGTTCACGACCTGAGCTGAAGGCAGAGTCTTTAACCCACTGAGCCACCCAGGCGCCCCACAATCTTTTTTTTTTAAAAAGAGAATTATGCTATATGTAAGTTGCCATACAAATTTTTAAATATTTTATTGATGACATAAGTATATAAGTATTAACAAAATAGAAGTATATTAATATAAATATGTTTTAAAATAAAAAATGTTAGATCACTCTTGACGTTATCCAAAAGAATCTAAATGGTAGTGTTTTTTGATGACCCCTGTCACCACCTTAAAAAAAAAAAAAGCTGTCTCTGCACAGTTGGAAATTTGACACCATTCCCTTTTCTTCTTGAACTCCTTCATTCCACTCCTCCCTCCAAGAACTTTAGGTAACCTGTTTCTGTCCTGAAAGGTCTTTAATTACTCACCATGTTAACGAACTGAATTTTTGTTCATGCTGTTATCACAGTTATCAATAGTGCCCAAATGATGAAAACATAAAGGTGCTATGGCATTTGGTAAATATTTGTTCATCATCACAAGTAAAACAAATACAAACACTCAGAAGTAGATTGTTTCACTAGAGAGGGTGGGCAGAAGAGGGAGGTCAGTATAGAGCCATCTTCACGCTCACCTGTTCTATGTGACTCCAGATGATACCAATTCAAATCCAAACCCAAATACCCCATTTCTGATTTTACATCAAGTCCCTGGAAAGTCCTAGTACACACAGCGGTAAACAGAGAGCTAGGTCTCAGCAGTGAGAGTCCCAGGACAATACCTTGCAAGAAGGATAGGATTCTCTTGGCACCGACAAGGGGAGGAAGGAAGGACTTCAGATGGAGAAGGAACTGTGGAAACTTCTCCGTAAAAACAAGATCACTTCGACTTGTGGACAGATGAGAAGATTACAACGTTATTTCAAAATGCAGTGTCTGTCTTCCTAGAAGGTTTAAGGGGTCAGGTTTAATAGAAGTGGTCAAGAGAAAAATGGAATGCATCCACCATTTTGTGAAGCCTGTGAGGAGAGAGACACGGAGTATGGTGTGCCTGAGTCATGGGGCAGGTAAAGGACCCAGAGCAGAGAAGATCCGGAAGCATTTTCACACGCGAGGCTGATGCAGCCTCAGGATGGACGGGTTTCCTAGGAAACCAGAGCAGCGCTGTGAGGACATCATCCTGCTGCCTTCGTGAGAAACACCACCTTGTGAAGGAAATCCATATTTCATACTGATTGATGTTGTATGTTGAACAGAATGTCTTCCAATTCTCTCCTTATCTACAAGTTCTTACACTGCCTCCAAATCAGGTCTTTCCTAATTTTTAAAATTATTTTCATCACACCCTTTGCACTGGACTCTGCAGAAACTTTATTCATGCCAGGTCGGTTCTGCTATATCCAAGAGCCTCCGTGTGTGACTGTGAGGTCACAGCGGTCCTCGGGTTTGGCAAGTCAGCACTGGTCCCCAGGGCAGGATAAACAGACACAGTTTGGGATCACATAGCAGAGTAGTAATGTAGTGAAGGAACTGACAATAAATTAAGGGAAATAATGTCTTAGAAGGGTTATTTTAGTTCTAGTTGTTTAAAGAAACATTGCATTAGATGAAGGCATCTAATCTCTATCAGTTATTATGTTAAAGGGAGTGAATGAGAGCACACATGGTTCATCATGTTATCTTGAAAAAACTGTGTCATCACCATCTGGTTTCACCCAAATGAGAATTCCATTTATTTTGTTTGTACAATCTCCCTCACTTATATGTTTTCCTTCACTGATTTAGTGCTACTAAGTGCCAGGTACAAAGGTCACCTCGAGTGGGTCACATTCTCCACATGCTTGGAATGGAATGGAAAGGACATGTCCCCAGCTGGTTGTACAGACTGGGCTTGGGAATCTCCACACCCTTGAAATGTCTCCCACTAGCATGGACTGGAAAATATCAAGCAAGAACGATTTTTTATCACTTCAGAATCTGTCAAAGGTTTTTTTTTTTTTAATAGTCTATTTATTTATTTGAGCGAGAGAGAATGTGCATGCACAAGCAGGAGGAGTTGCAGAGGGAGAAAGAGAAGCAGACTCCCCACTGAGCCGAGGGCAGATGTCCAACTGACTGAGCCACCCAGGCGCCCCTTTTTCAAAAATTTTTCTCAAATTGCTTTTTAAAAGCAATCCTAGAGAAGCCACTTTGTTTTCTTCATTCAGAAATCATGTTGAATAAAATATCTTGTCTCCCTTTTAAAGACAAAATTATTCTAGTGAACTGTATATAGATGTTAGCTATTTTAAGTGAACTTGAAAAACTGATTCTCTTTTTAAAAAAAAGTGGGGGGGTGCCTGGGTGGCTCAGTGGGTTAAAGCCTCTGCTTTATGATCCCAGGGTCCTGGGATCGAGCCCCACATTGGGCTCTCTGCTCAGCAGGGAGCCTGCTTTCCCTTCTCTTTCTGCCTGCCTCTCGGCCTACTTGTGATCTCTCTCTGTCAAATAAATAAATAAAATCTTTAAAAAAAATAAAAATTTTTAAAAGGAGGGGAAGTAAATAAGTAAGGAGCATTTTCATGTTTAATTTTTCCCCCCCTGAGGACTCAAATTTTTATTTTTTATAAACATGTATTTTTATCCCCAGGGGTACAGGTCTGTGAATCGCCAGGTTTACACACTTCACAGCACTCACCAAAGCACATACCCTCCCCAATGTCCATAATCCCACCCCCTTCTCCCAAACCCCCTCCCCCCAGCAACCCTCAGTTTGTTTTGTGAGATTAAGAGTCAGTTATGGTTTGTCTCCCTCCCAATCCCATCTTGTTTCATTTATTCTTCTCCTACCCACTTAAGCCCCCATGTTGCATCACCACTTCCTCATATCAGGGAGATCATATGATAGTTGTCTTTTTCCACTTGACTTATTTCACTAAGCATGATACGCTCTAGTTCCATCCATGTTGTTGCAAATGGCAAGATTTCATTTCTTTTGATGGCTGCATAGTATTCCATTGCATTTTCATGTTTAGAGACAATTTGTTGACTATAGACATCCTTCTTTTGGGGGCAGAAGCAAGGTGGGTGGCCAGCCAGAGAACAAGATTGATGAATAGCTGTCCCAAAGTCCTTTCATTGCCCAATCAGGGGATCACATACACTTAATGATGCTTGCTATATGCCTGCCCTGTGTGGCTGGGAACCATGGAACCTGGGTGAGGGAACAGCTATTAACCAAATAATCACACAAACAAAATGGCCAGTGCCATACAGGAAAAGTCTTGGGACCCTAGGTGTACAGAACAGCAGATAGTATCTACCGGGTTGACATGACCTTTAACATGGAAAGTAATTTCCATTGGAAAGAAAGAAAATGGAAAGAAATTTTTTCAAAGTTAAAAAAGAACATCAAAGGCCATTTCATTGCACTGATGGAGATGCTCTTCAAGAACTTGAACCTCAACCCACACACGTGAGACCACAGTCTTTAATTATTTCCTGCCTCCTTCCCGGCATGGAGTGAATGCTGTGGTTGGAGCCTGATGGAAGAAGGATCTTCTGTCTTTCTATCACACAACCGAAACAACTGTGTGCCAGGCTGCAGAAATGAGCTTTGAAGCCTGGGGCCCTCATCTCTCTGCACCAAGCCGGCACTGAAGGAGCGGCAAATCTGTTGCTAGCAGAGACTTTTACAGCCCAGCCCCCCTCTTCCTTCTCCTCACCAGTGCTGTTCCTTCTCCCTTCTAATAGAATATCTTCTCCCGCTTTTTCTTGCACTTGCTGCTTTTCTCCCCTCAACAGCGCTGATGGCCACAGATATCAGAAACCCCTCTTCCCGCATGCTCTGCCTCAGCAAAGGCTTTCTCTAGACGCCAGCACCCGCTGCTGTAGACACGCTTCCTTTGTCTTCACTTCCAGGCCTGAGGCTTGCCCAGAGTGCCGGGTGCTGGACAAGCACATGTTTTCTTGTCCTGCTGGCTCCTCAAAAGTGTCCTGTTGCCACATAAAGCCCATCGGTGTCAACTCAGTCAAAACTCATACATCATCACCTCCTCCTTCTTTCTGTGAACCAGGGGTCCTCCACCTTGAGTGTGTGTTTAAGTCCATCCCCTAGATCGCTGGGCTGCACCTCCAGTTTCTGGGTCAGTGGGCCTGGGCCTGGCCTGAGGATGTGCATGCTGACAAATGCTGGGAAGATGCGCTGCCATGAGAACTCCATGACCTCCCTCTGGTCACAGGGTCCTGTGGTCCTTTCCTTCTTGTGGCCTCTGTGCGGTTTCTCCCACTGACTCACTGGGGCACCCGAGCTGGTGACTTCCTCTCTCCACCCACCCACCCCATCCATGCAACCTCAGGACTCCCCCGCCTCTTGGAGAATATGTTCTAGGCTCCTTCGTGTGACATCAGTAATTCAATCCCCAACGCCTTCTGCCATCTGATATCCTGCTCCACACAGGTTCCGCCCTTCTCCTCCAAGCATGGCAACATTCTGTTCCCCAAACACTTTAGTTTAGAGCACTGGGAATGAAAGAACCAGGAACATCCTAAACATCTCACATCCCAGGTATGATTGGAGAGCCTGTCACCTACCCCAGGGACCTTACAGTCTAGGTCCTCAAGATCCCGGATCCTGTGTCTTCCCCACACCTCACAGCTACACAATGGTCCATGAGATTTACATATATATTTAATAATAGTTCAAAATACATGACGTGTCTATGACATAGACTAGGGCGATGGCTTGGGCCTGATTGAAGTGATCAACACTGTTGAAAGCAGAACCTTGAACTCACTAGCTGTCCCTTCACCTACAAGCCTGTTTCTTGGTTCAACAAATTGGAAGGTCTCTCCCCACTGGCAATTGAATTGGTGTGTCTCTGTCTTGAACCGTCAAATGTCATTCATTTTACTCTTGGTTAAGTCAACGTGGCACTCTTGGCAGGACCAAGCTTCGCCCTGACTGTCACAAAGAAGCCAAGACATGCACTGAGTATGTCACATGGACGGCTGTCAGCATGAGCTCATGTTTGCTTATGTAAAGTTCTAACTTTGCAAAACAAAATTACATTCTCATGTTATTTTTAAATCTCATCTTCCCTTTGGAAAAAAAGAAAAAAAATGTTGCTCTAAAGTGATTTTCCTGTGTTTTTATAGGCTTACCTCCAATTCCTTCAGCTTCCAGGACAGGCTTTGCAGAATTTTCCATGAGGGAACGCATGAGGGAGAAATTACAAGCTGCAAGGGTGAGAAAAAACACGTGAATATTTTGCTCAGTGGCTGATTGCCGTTCCTCAGGTCTTGTCTAGAATGCTCTGTCTGCTCAAAACTGCATGGGTTTGAGTGCCGTTAAATTTGTTTTCCTTGTTTTAAATATTAATGTGGTATTTAACATTGGCACAGGCAGAAAATTATGCTTAAGAAGTATTCAGTGTCATTTTCCTTAACTATTTCACTTGCTCTTTTCTCTTAAAGAAGTAAGGTGTGTAGTTCTTATGGATTGTTTTCTACTAAGATGGTAACAGGTTTTTGCAGCATTCCCGATGCTAACCAGCATCTCTGTTTGACTTTATAGTCCAAAGCAGAAAGCACGTTGCTGCAGGAAATTCCTACCCCTCGGCCCAGGCGCTTACAAAGCCCCAACAAGAGAGAACTGGAGACTGAATTTGGCACAGAGGTGAGAAAGGTACCTTCTCCACTTTGTGATCAAAGACAGTGAAGCAGAATATAACATTTCCAGCAAAAGTTTCTAGAACAGAGCTGTGCACAGAGGAGGCATTCAACACTTATCAGTAATCGTCATAGCTACTGTTTATAGAGTCCTGCTCAGACCAGGTGTTTTCCTGGTCTTTATCCCAGCACCCCAGTGGGTGGGTTCTTTTGTTTTCATTCACATTTGATGGATGAGTAAACTGAGGTTCAAAGCAGCCACAAGGCCATCTCCAGGTCACAGACATGCATGCGGGATTTGAGATCAGATTCCAGTTCTTTCTCATTCCCAGTCTGTCCTTTGGGTCAGCATTGCTGGACCTATGGATCTTGCTGGGAAGAAGAGAGAGATAGGAGTGCAGTAGGAAAGTAGGGTGGAATGGTGGGGGCCTTGAATGTCACACAAAGGGCCTCAGTTGTTTCCTACAAGCCATGGAAAGCAGTCAACCATAGGCTGGGGAGGTGGTTTGAGTGTACTGGAGTGATTTTTGTTTGAGTCTGAGGTGCTGAGGGGACATGTCAGTGTGTGTGTCTCTAGAAACATGCACAAAGGAAGGGACCAGGCCTGGAGAAATGAATTTAATAAGCATTTCTACTGCAGTGAGTTTTGAAGTTCTAAGCGGCCTTTGTTTCCTAAAAAAAAGAAGACTGAGGAAGATCTTGACACTTGGAGGAAAACTGACAGTTGAGGCCCATGAGGAGGACAGGAAGCCACTAGAAGCCAGAAAATCCTGTCGGGGTGTAGATGAAGGACAAGCCTGTAAGAGGGTGGAAGAAGGAAGGGAAGAACGGAACAAACAGCCCAGTGAGGTGTTTGCAAGTCTAACCCACTTGTTTGTTGTTGATGGTGATGGTTGGGTTAGTTTTACTCTTGAGACAAAAAAAAGCACAGGTGTGAAGAAATTTCTGTGGAGAAATCACCGATTGCTTAGAGGATGCCATCTCTTTTTCTGTGATGAGATATTATAACATTTTGCCTATATTCATCCCAAATTAAGCCAAAGATTGCATGATTACAAGAAAAGTTACAGCCGTGTTCATGTGTCATGGCCTGTGGTTCTTGAGTAGGAATATTCTGTAGATCTGATGAAATGGCTTTATGACGACAGTTTGTTGCTCCATTCTGCTGAGGAGACACTTATTTTTCTTTGATTCCAATTATCTTCTTCATTGTAAGCCATAATTTTAAAATACTGAAAAATAAGGAAAAACTACATAAATTATCATCAGCTTTGACACAAATACTTCTGTTATGTTGTTAGGTGTATGAATCCCGGCATCTGGTCAGATGGGCTAAATGATTGGATGATCCGGTCTCATATCTGAGCCTGCCTATACTTTTTTTTCTTTAAGATTTTATTTGTCAGAGAGAGAAAGTGAGCACAAGCAGGGCGAGAGGCAGGCAGACAGGGACAGGCTCCCCACTGAGCAAGGAGACCGATGCGGGACTCGATCCCAGGACCCCAGGATCATGACCTGAGCTGAAGACAGATGCCTAACCGACTGAGCCACCACGTAGCCCTGAGCCTGTCTATACTTTCTGATTGATAATCATTTCACAAAATCACAGCAGCTCTTACTTGTCCATGGGTCATGAATACAATATCCCCAATAAAGCTTTAAGTTATGGAAGTAAAAATATACTCCCTTGGCCTAGAGAGTATTTATTGCTTTTTGTGAGCAGGTCTGTGACTTATATCTACTCTGTTCTGTATCCCCTAAGAGCCATTCTATGGATTTGAGGTGTTGGAAGAGGTCATCAAAAAGACATGACCACTGGTTGACCTGCAAGCTGGACCAAGTAATTGAAAGTTCCTCATGCCCTCCCCTGTCCTGGGAATGTGTGTTCCACTTGCCTTCCCCACTCCCAGAAGCTGCCCCAGCGATGCAGCCTTGAGATAGGAATGTGGTGTTGACCATCTGTCTGGTACACTTGACTGAACCCAGTTAGGACGTCATTATAAACTTCCAATATTCGGCAGGCAGGCGTGAGGATGTCCTTATCTTGCAGCCACCAAGACATGCCTCATAAGTTCCCCCACTTATTAAAACTGCCCCTCCCGATCTAGAATGATCTGCTTCTCTTCAGTCTCTCCTTGCCCTCTGCGTGCACTCGTGGCCAATTTGCAAAACATGAGGCAAACATCAGCTGACTTATTTCTCTGTGTTTTGTTTTATTTTCAGAAAAGTTATTTTTATTTTTTATTTTTTTGGTCTTTGAAGTACTATTAGTAAGTTTATTGTGTTTGTATCAAAAAGACAGTTGGCAAGCCAAGGGGTCTCACAGCAGAACATGGAAGGAGGCTCGGAGGTATGTTGTCAGAAATCAGCTTATGTAGGATGGAGGTAATGACTGGTTACAGGATTAGAATTCTAATTTCTAATTAGAATTCTAATTTCATAAATGAAAGGGAATTGGCTAGTGGTTACCTCATATCAGTTTGGGGATCAATTAAAGTTTCATTTATCATAAAAAAGTTATGAATTTATAAAAAAAAGGTATATTTTTAAAATATTTTAAGAACTAAAAAGGACTATAAGGAACATGGAGATGACAGGAAAGGAGAAATAGAGCAGAGAAGAGATAAGATGTTGTAACTTCAGACAAAATCTGGCATTGAAGGCCTAGCAGTCCCTTCCAGGGGTGAGACCGGGCTAATGTTCTCAGTCTTCAGTTAGCCAAGCAGGAGCTCTCAGATCTGGGTTCTCACTCACCTTCCAGTCTACTGGCTTTTTAAAAATACCTCCCTTTGGTGTTTTTCTCCCCCCCCCACTCCTTGATGATCCCAAATCAAGGATGATGATGTCAAAGTGAATTCTGGTGGACAATGTGGAAGGAATATACAAAATTGCTTTTAGCACAGCCCTGGAACCATAGCAATACTGGATGATTTTAGCTCTCCACAAAAAGAAAAAAGAAAAGAAAAAAGTCCTGGTGAAGAAAAATCTGTTCTAAGGCACACTGAGTGAGATAAATATGTGTGTTTACCTTAGTCAATTGCACGGAAGGAGAGGCCTCAGGCTTGTACATTTTGGCGTCGGAAGTGGAAAGCTTCAATATTCAATTTCATTGTATTTTATATTTCTTGGGATTCAGGTTAATCACAATAGTGCCTTTTTAAAGTCCGATTCAGCCAACAGGGCCTGTATAGCTTAGCCAAGGGGCGAGTGAAACCAAGTGGGCGGGAGAGGTGGGGTGCAGAGCTCAGCTCATGTCTCAATGACCTGCATGCCTGGCGTCCCTCCCTGACAGGACAGGCTGACCTGGCAGGAATGAGTGACTCCTCTTCCTGTGAAGTCGTTTTGGACAGGCCGGGTTCCACAGTTCCTTTCTCTTACAGTGCTGGGTTTCAATGATACCACGGATGAGGGTTCAAAATAGCCAAGTTACGTGAACAATGGACCCAGCTGCCCTTTTTAGACCTGATCTCAGGTTAACAGAATATCTCACAGAGCAGATTTCTTAATGTATAGACGTCAATCCAGAAGGAATATCGAAAAAGTTGTCCATTTAAATCCTATTTGAGCAAAGAATGGAGGACAAGATGAGCCCAGATGCTGGACCCCAGCTGCCCAGCGTTAAATGCTGGCAACCTCACTCACCGGCTGGGTAACCTTGGAGGTGTAATTTCTCTTCTCTCTGGACCCTACTTCCCACAAGAAACTAGAGCCTGAGGCAAGGATTTTTCATGCTTTATCTGTGTGGCTTCTTCTGAGAAGTGATATCAATGAACAGGAGTTGGGAACTGGGGAGAAAGAATCAGGACATAAAGTCAGTTCTGGCGACTGTCACTGAGCTGACTAATGCCTTGGTGACCAGGGCTCGATCCTGCCAGGGCCTTGCTGAGGAGTCTGCTTCTCAGAATTGCCTGCCTAGTTCCTGGAAGATAGGACGTTTGTCTTATGGCATCATTTCCCAGCAAGATTTGCCCAATGCTCCTGGCCCTCCTGGTTTGGTCTAAGCCTCAGAATGTCCAAGTGGGTCTCTGCAGGCCAATGATGAGAGCTTGATATCCTTGGAAAAGCTAAAACCAAGTGCTATGAAAGTTCACCTAAATGCAGCTAGATGTCCAGCATGACCAGAAGAAAAACCAGAGTATCAGTTAAGTATAATCTATCATAATAAAAAAAAATATGCCATTCCCTTTAGGTAAAATTCTGTGCCTCAGGCTCTAGTTTCTGACAGACTAAAATAAAATGTTTATAGCCATGTGATGTAAATGCCAACCAGGGAGATCAAAGACATGTAAAAAGAAAATCAAGAATGTGGTGATGAGACCCATCATGATTGAGCCATAACTGTAAGCATATTTTAGGTGCATTGCTTTACCTGACGCTCAGAACAAGTGGTCTAAGCTATGAGTGATGGAGTTGGGATTCACAGCCAGGCGGGCAGCTCCAGAGCCTCTGGTTTGATAACTAAGCTAGACAGAATAGCACCTGATGTGCCTCAGGCAATAAGATTCCAGAAAAGAGATCTCATTTTAGGATGGAGGAGTCTGAGAAAAGAAGTAGCTTTGCATGATCTGGAAAAACAGGTAGGATTTGGGAAGGATATGTGAGAGGGGCCCGGTGCAAATACACTACATTCCATTTCCCCTGATGAAAACTATTCCATGCTGTGACACAGTCTCGGTCCAGATAATAATAACAAAGTTTCCATCTCAGGTAGAATACGTTTACAATGAGATCTAGATATGCTATTAGAATAGCCTGGAGTCCCTCAGAAGGAAGGCGTGGCATTTGGGTTGTGCTGGGTGGGAAAGGAGCAGTAGCCAGGATCTGGGAGGGGTGGATTAGAAGCAGAGATGAGGACAAAGTGGGAACAGCCCTTGGTAGATTGGCCGTCACAGGACAAAGGGAGCCCCCATAATAGCAGTTACCACACTGAGCTATCATAGGCAGAACTCAGCTTCAAGGGGGGCGGGGTGGGGCGAGGCAGAAGGTCCAGCGGCTCAAGAGGACAGGCCTCGCACCCTGGAAGCTGTATTTCAGAATTTATTCATATCCAGGATTACTGAGGCTTATCTTCATAAGTTGTTTGGAAATGGTCCTCTGTGAACTAAATCATCTAGAAGAAATAGCATTTGTCATTTTACGGTCCTTTGAGTATAAAATTTTGTATTTATTTGGTCTTGAGAGAGGCAGCTGAGCAAGAAAATAATCAGCAACCTTAACCTTCAACTATATTTCACATTTGTAAACATTTCATTCCTTAGGAATGATGGTCTGCACCCATGGTCTGAGGTTTTCCCCTTTGAGAGTTAATGCTTGTTTTAGAACATCTTTAGTTTCTTGATTTAAATGTTCTGTCTATCCTGAGGCACCCGGGTGTCTTAGTCAGTTGAGCGTCCAACTCTTGATTTCAGCTCAGGTCATGATCTCAAGAGTCATGAGATCAAGCCCCGCATCAGGTTCCATGCTCAGGATGGAGAAACTTCTCCCTCTCCCTCTGCTCCCCCACTCACTCGTGCGAGCTCTGTCTCTCAAATAAATAAATAAAACCCTTTTAAAATAATAAATATTCTACTTATCCTTTTTTCTGCTCATACAGGCAGGTGAGGAGGTACAGAGGACTCAACAAGATGATTTCCAAAGTTACTCAAGAGTAAAATTCCGTGATTCTGTACAAAAAATCAAGCCTAAACTTCCGGTGAGAAATCCTGTCTTTTTAAATCATGCATGCTTTAAATCATGTTTTTTGTTGATTTGTTTGTGTTTTTCAAAAATATCCTATGACAGATGCTTATATACATACCCTGACTCTTATTACTGTGGAATATGCAAGAAAAAAGTATGAGAAATGATTCCTACTTTTAAAATGCTAGAACCAGCGGGACGATTAGAATACTGCCTGACTGGGTAAAGGGGGCTGCATGGAAGGGCAGGAAATGTTAGCAAAAAGACTATTTTTTCAACTCTGAAGTTGTACCAGCTTCATTATGGAGGAAGAAAGGGAATACCAACTCAAGAAGAATCAAAACAAAAAATGTCATTTTTTTAAAAAAGTTAACAGACCCCTGGATTGCTCATAATTAAACAAAAGTATCTCAGCATTAATCTATAAAATAATCTACTTTTTTGGCATTTTACTCATTTTTTCAAAAGCTGTTACTCCTATCAATAATATATTTATGTGCCTATGAGAATGTTTGCTAGTTTATAAAAAAGTGACTATGAAAGCTACTTATTCGAGGAAGCCACCCCTTTGCCTATTGCATGTCTTAAAGTTTGTGACAGGTCATCTTGTGCCTTCGACAAAGGGAATATGCTCAGGATGCCTAGCATACGCTCGATGCCACCAACGTCAAGCTGCTGTCAGTGAGCTGTGTGACTCATCTCCAATTCTACAATCTGAAACTCTATCACTCACCACTTCTCCTTAGGTTCCACCTGGCTTCCCTTCTGCCGAAGAAGCCTATAACTTCTTCACTTTCAACTTTGATCCCGAACCAGAGGAATCACAAGAAAAACCAAAAGCCAAAACCAGAGCTGGCACGAACCAAGAGGAGGAGGAAGGAGAGGAAGAAGAGCCTCCTGCGCAAGGAGAACGCAGAACGGTATTTAACGTTACGGTGGTGGTAAGGTGAGGGATGATGTTGGTGTCAATGACCATGGTGGTGACAATGGTGACGATAATGATGACATCCTCACCAGAAGGAAAGTGGCCGAGGGCAAACCTGCCACCACCACATGCAACGGCTCATCCATCGTTTAGTGGAAAGCAAAATGAATACTGTGTTCATGTTACTTTCTGTAGCCTTTGATTTTACCCCATAATTTGGATAATAAGGACCTTGATTAAATATGTCTATTTCTTTCCTGTGGAAAAAGAAAAAAAAAAAAAACAGAACAAGGTGGCTTACAGATTTTTCTTGCTAGATGCCACACAGCGACTCGTATTCATTTCAGATGCAAAATGTTGGTCTCTCCAAGGCAAATGAATCTTCTCTCTCTCTCTTCCCACATCCTCACAGGTGATTAGCTTTTTGTGCTCCATTCCACACCCATGCTATGACTCAGACTCTAATTGTGCATGGGGCATGTAAGACAAAAGAAAACATCCCATTTAAAAAATGGACAAAGGACTTGAATAGACATATCTCCAAAGAAGATATACAAATGGCCATTAAGTACATGAAATAAACTTAACATCACTAATCATTAGGGAACTGCAAATCAAAACCACAATGAGATCCCATTTTACACAAATTAGAATGGCTTTTATTAAAGAAGGAAGGAAGGGGAGAGGAAAGGCAAGGAAGAAGGGAAGGAAGGAAGGAAGGAAGGAAGGAAGGAAGAGAGATAGGCTGGCAAGGATGTAGGGCAAGACTGCCTTCAGCTTGTGCATTGCTGATGGCAACATAAAATGGTACAGCTGCTGTGAAAACAGTCTGGTCATTCCTCAAAAATTTAAACGTGGAATTATTATGTTCCAGCAATTCCATTTCTGGGTATATACCCAAAAGAATAGAAGCAGGCACTCAAACAGATAGTTGTACACTTAACAGTGGAGAAATGTTCTCAATAGCCAAAAGGTAAAAGCAACCAAAATATCCATCAGCAAATGGACGAATAAACAAAATATGATATATACACACAATGGAAAATTTTCCATGTTAAAAAGGAAAGAAATTCAAGCACCTGCCTTGCTCGGTCAGTAGAACATACAACTCTTGATCTTAGAGTTTGAGCCCTACATTGGGTACAGAGTTTACTTTAAAAAAAAAAAAAAAAAAAAAGATTTGGATATTTCAATTCTATCTCAATAAAACTGAAAAAATTTTTAAATAAATATTTTTTTTAATTTTTAAAAAGGAAAGAAATTCTAATAGATACAGAAAATACATTTGACAAAATTCAGTACTATTCATGACAAAAACTCTTAAATTAGGAATAGAAGAAATGTACCTCCACATAATAAAGGCCATCTGTGACAAAACCACAGCTAACGTCATACTCAGTGATGAAAGCTTGAAAGTTTTTCCTCTAAAATCAGGAGCAAGACAATGGTGCTCATTATCGCCACTCCTATTTCAACATAATACTAGAAGACTTAGCTAGAGCAATCAGGCAAGAAAAAGAAATTAAGAGGTATCCGAACTGGAATTAAAGGTATCTGAACTGAAAAAAGAAATTGTCTTTATTTGCAGATGCTTTCATTTTATGTAGAAATAAAACTAGAGACTCAACCAAAAGATTGTTAGATATAATCAATAAATTCTGCAAAGTTGCAACATACAAAATTAAAATACAAAAATCAGTTGTATGGGGGTATCCAGGTTGGTTAAGTGTCTGCCTTCAGCTCAGGTCATGATCCCAGGATCTTAGGATGGAGCCCCACATCAGGATCCCTGCTCAGCAGGGAGTCTGCTTCTCCTTCTCACTCTCCCCACCCTATGCTCTGTCTCCCTCAAATAAATAAGTAAAACCTCTAGAAACAAAAACGAAAATCAGTAGTGTTTCTTTACAATTACAACAAATTTTCTGAGAAAAAAATAAATTGATCCCATTTACGATAGTTTCAAAAACAATAAAATACTTAGGAATAAATTTAACTAAGGTGGTGAAAGACCTGTACTCTGAAAAATGTAAGACACTGATGAAAGAAGACACAAATAAATGTAAAATTATCCCATGTTCATGGATCAGAAGAATTAATATTAAAATATCAACACTGCCAAAAGCCATCTATAGATTCCATGCAATCTCTATAAAGATTTCAATGACCCTCTTTACAGAAGTAGGAAAAATACTTCTAAAATTTATGTGGAACCACAGGACCCCCAAAGCCAAAGTAATCAAAGTGTGATGGCTCCTGCTTTGTCCTTCTCAGGAGGCATCACATTTTGATTTCAAGCTATACTATAAAGTTACAGTCATTGAAACAGCATGGTATTAGCATAAAAACAGACCAATAGGCCAGTG
Source organism: Mustela putorius furo (assembly GCF_011764305.1). Classification (NCBI taxonomy): domain Eukaryota; kingdom Metazoa; phylum Chordata; class Mammalia; order Carnivora; family Mustelidae; genus Mustela; species Mustela putorius. The sequence goes on from NW_025421273.1 coordinate 21,883,397, forward strand.
GAACAGAATCGAGAGCCCAGAAGTAAACCCAAGTAGGTGGTCAATTGATATTTGATGGGGGGGGGCAAGAGTACTCAGTGGAGAAAACAGTCTCTTCAGTAAATGATGCAGAGATAATTGGATATTCACATGCACAAGAACGAAAGAGGACCCGATCTTACACCACTCACAAAAAATGAACTCAAAATGGATTAAAGGCTTAAATTTAAGACCTGAATCCATGAAACTCCTTGGAAGGCGGGGGCTAATTTAGGAAAAAAGCTCCTTGATGTGGGTCCTGGTAATGAGTTTTTGGATATGACACATAAGCACAAAAAACAAAATCAAAATGTAATTTTTTAGCTAGGTTTATGGAAGCTTGAGAGTACATCAGCTTATTTGATCGTCATTGTTTTACAAGCCAATATTCAGCTTGTTCTGACTCCAGAGGTTCTCGTGAGGTTGTAGGCAAGGCGGCCAAGGATGCAGTCATCTGAAAGCTTGACTGGGTTGGGGGGGTTTTCTTCCAAGGTGGCTTACCCTCCTGCCTGGCAGGTGCTGGGTTTTGGCAGGGGGCTCAGTTCAGACCTCCCCACAAGGCTGCTTGAGCATCTCCTGACATGACAGCTGATTTCCCCTAAAGCAAGTGATCCAAAAGAAAGCAAGGACAAAGCCACGGTGCCTTTCCTGACCTGAGTCAGAAGCTACATACCAGCACTCATATCCCGCTCATTGGAAGTGAGTCACTAAGTGAGGCCCCCACAGAAAGTCGGGAGAACCAGGGTCTGCTTTTGGAAGGCAGAGCTATCAACAAATCTGTAGGCATTGAAACTGAGACATGAGACATGACGTGTTTCAACAAGCCACCTCTCTTCCCTTTTGCATGCTTTTCCCCTGGAAGCTCTGTGTTCCTAAACCTGCCCTTTGAAATCATGCCCTCCTGTGAAGCCCCTTCCCTGTACTCCATCCCTCTGTCTGCTCAGACCCTCTTCCGGTACTTTTATACTCAAAGTGGATTTAGTCTTTCTGGCAGAGGTTTTAGATCCTGTGTAGCTCTCCACCTCTGTCTGTAATTTTTCTCCGTCTGTCTCTGCTTACCACAAAACCAAAAGGAGGATTAAGCAAGGAAAAAAAAAAAATCACACACTGAAATGAGGGCACTTTTCTTTTTTTCCTTTTTTGAAGTTTTTGGCATTCTGTGTTCTCAGATTGTGCCGGGAGCTTGGCTACCCCATAGATTTACTTCCCCTTCTCATTGTTTGGTTTATTTGGGAGGAAATAGGAAAAGGCAGGTAGCAAGGTTATCACCTGTGCAGATTTCCCTGGGATTTTAAAGGCTGTTCCTTCTAAATGGGCACCAGTCTTTAATTAAGAAGGAGGAGGAGGAAAAAATGGAGGAAGAAGAGGGGAAGGAGGAGGAGGAGGGGAAGAAGAAGAAGAAAAGTAAGGAGACAGAAAGGAAGAAAGAAAAGGAGAAAAAGATCGGGAAATACTCAATTGACATGCTACAGCTAGCATTTGTGATGGCAGACCCACCGCTTAGAATCTTTTCCTGCGTCCAGTAACTCTATCCTCACAAAACCCTAAGAGGTAAGCTTTGTTAATGTCCCCGTCCTGTCGTGGAGAAAACCAAGGATTAGAACGGCTGGTAAGGGGCGCCTGGGTGGCTCAGTGGGTTAAGCTGCTGCCCTAGGCTCAGGTCATGATCTCAGGGTCCTGGGATCGAGTCCCGCATCGGGCTCTCTGCTCAGCAGGGAGCCTGCTTCCTCCTCTCTCTCTGCCTGCCTCTCTGCCTACTTGGGATCTCTGTCTGTCGGATAAATAAATAAAATCTTAAAAAAATAAATTAAATAAATTAAAAAAAAATAAAAGAACGGCTGGTAAGTTCCCCACCATCCCACAGGCAATGCGGGTGGGGCTGGGCTGCAGGTGTATACACCGCGCAGAGTGTGGACACTGCTTACAGCGTCTTGCCCTGGGGTCAGTGCCAGGGGAAGGTTAACGTACCATGTAACTTCTGAGCCCAAGGACTTGAAGTACATGCGGAAGAATACACACCCTTAGAGTCCAGAGTTGCTAAGATTTCGATTGCTTTGCCCAGCATCTCTCTTCTGACTTCAGCCTATTCTGGTTTTGACATTTTCCAACCACGTGGAAGAGTGAAAAACAAAGAAAACCCGCTTGGGGAGCATGAAAGGCCATCGAGTTTTACCCTTGCTTTAAAAAAAAAGAATACAAGAAAAAGATCGCTGTCTTGTAAGATACGTTGTTGGATGAGTTTAATGCCCTTGTTTTTCTAAGTAGACGTATAATCACAGCACAGTTTTTCTTGCTGTTTATTGTAATGCAGGACGAGGAAGAGCTGCTCAGTGCCAAGGATGAGGAGGATTTTCTGTTGGGCTTAGACCACGCAGCTGAGGATTTCATAGCCGTCAGACCCGCAGAGTATGAAAGCGTCCACGTTCGACTGCAGATGGAAAGAGAACTCCTCTTCGTACCCAGCAGGGTGACAGGTACTTGCGCTTTTTGCCTTCCTGCTCGCTTCGGGCATCTTCATTTTCCTTCACGTGAAATACGGCTGGTGTCTGAGGATAAAGAACTTGAGCAAATGCCCATTGAACATTCACTCACTGATGGACTAGCCCGAGAAACACCAGGGTGTTTTGAGGGGTCCCCTCATCAAACTGGCGACCAGTTCTGGGGGCAGAGAGTCTGAGAGAGTCTGAGACTCAGGCTGAGAGAAGGAGAATCTCTCTGTTTCATCCTCTACTCCCTCTCAACCCTGCTAGAACACTTACGTGACCAGATTTGGAGAGGGGGGTGGTTCCCTACACCAACCAATTCTCCAAACCTAGCTGGATATCCTACAGTTCAGCTCTGACACTTATACCTGGAGTCAGCACAGACCCCACAAGTTAAGGACTCCGTCCCGCAAGACTACCTTCTGCTTAGACACCAATCACAAGTAGTGAGTCCCCACATTACCCATACTTTTATTTGATTTTGCCACAAATTGGAGGTTCCATGCCTCGGGTTTGATAATTTGTTCTAACAGTGCATAGTAGTCAGAGAAACACTTACATTTACTCACTTATCATATAATAAAAGATATGTGGGCACCTGGGTGACTTCGTTGGTTAAGCACCTGCCTTCGACTTAGGTCATGATCTCGGGGTCCTGGGATTGAGCCCCATGTTGCTCAGCGGGGAGTCTGGTTCTCCCTCTCCCTCTGCCTGCCATTTCCCCTGCTTGTGTTCTCTCTTGCTCTCAAATAAATTTTAAAAATCTTAAAAAAAGAAAAAACAAAACAAAAAAACAATGGTATGAGAGAGAACAGAGATGAAGAGAGTCATAGGACACGGCATGTGAGAAGGATCATGGAGCCTCCATCCCCTCTCCAGGGTCCCTTCCCTTCCAGCCCCACCATGTGTTCATTGACTAGGAAGTTCTCCAAACCCCTACAGCTAGAATTTTTATGGAGGCTTCTTATGTCCAGAGGAGAGACCAAGTCAGGGCCACTGGTGATTAATGAACCCTGTAGTTCCTGTCCTCTCCCAGAGGTGGGGATAGAGAGCAGCACTGGCTGAAAGCCCCAACCCTCTCCTCACTTGGCTGGTTCCCCTGTCTGCGGGCACCACCCTGAGACTATCCTGGAGCCTCCAGCCACCAGGCATCTCATTCACACGCAAGAGGACATGATCATATCAGAGATTCTGAGGGAGGTACGAAGCAGATTGGCTGAGGTTCCTCACCTCAGGGACAATGGCCGGGGTACATGAGCAGGGACCATCCAGTTAACTCCTCGTGACTGCCCCCTGCTTTGTTTCTGCACTGGGTTTCCCTTTGTTCTTTTTTCCCCTGGAATTTTCTTTCCTCCCAAGAGTACCTGAGGGACCTCCCCAGTTAGTTAGCTGATAGTTCAAGCTTAAAATGGGAGTCCCCCAGGAGAGCCTCTCAGGCTGAGAAGGGGGGCTGCACTCACCTTACCTGGGATTTGGATCTCTTTTCATTTGTCATGTTCTGAGTTCCAGTTAAATGCCAAGCCAAGGATAAATTATTGTTCCATTTTGATAGGTCATTTTGAATCGTGTATGGTCCAAAGTACTGGGATTTGTTGGATATCTCAGATTTCCTTTTAAAGTAGGTAGCTGGGAAATGTGCCCAGAGGTTACAACTTTGCCAAAACAATAATAGTGAATGCATTCCATGCCCTTCCTCTGCCAGGTTCCTTTCTAAGTACTTGTGTATAAACTCACCTGGCTCCACACCAGAGCTAGACAAGGGTTCTTTCTTACACCCATTTTACAGATGAAAAAGCGGAAGCCCAGAGAAGTTAGGGAACTAGTCTGAGACCACAAAGCTAGTGACGGGAGGGAAGGCAGGTCTCTGACCTGGGAAGCCAGCTACGAAAGCCACACACTAGGCACAATGTGTCCTGATGCTCCTTGGGGGTTTGGAGAAATGCATGGGCCAAGGAGGAGTGCCGTCTCTTTGTGTTTGTGCTCAGAGGACTCCCTGCCACGCCTGTCCCTGGAGTCCCCCTGGGCTGGAAGGGGAGGTTAGACGCCAGGGGCTGGCTCAGCCCAGGGTCGGGGGTGGGAGAGGAGTATGTGGAAGAGGCTGTGGGTGCACCAGCGGCACCTGGCACCAGCTCTGAGTGGGGAATCTGAGCTCCAGTCCGGAGGGGAGGCAACCCCTGGCCTATCAAACAGGAGGTGGGGGAACCACACTGCCCCAGCTCCTCCTCCTTGAGGAATGACCTCCTCCATTTTCAGTGCCTCACCAGAAAACAGGAGGAACTGAAACGATCCTACGACATGACTCCAGGTGTTTCTTCTTCCTTTGAGCACTGAGGAAATTGCTTCAGTGAAGCCCTTGTGCTGTGACCAGCACATAGCAGGGGACCAAGAGTAATAATGTTTTTGTCACTGGGTCCATTCTTGTCACTGCTTGGAGAATGGTTGACAAAGCAGAGTGCATTCGCCCCAGGGACGTGGGAAGCAAATATCGGGGCTTCTGTTGGCACATATTTTTAATCTCAACCTTCCCTGATTTAACTTTGTGTGTATGATAGCATATCCACGAACAGTAAGCATACATAGAGTGAGAGTAGGCAGAAGCGTTTCCAGGAAAACCTTCGAAGACCGCTGGGTTGGCGCCGGGCAGCTGCCTAGCCATGTGAATGGAGGGCTGGGAGCAGACCCCCATGTTTGCTCAGGTTTGCCCCCGTTGTCTCAGGACTCCGAGGTCGCTTTTTCCAAGAACACTGGCATTAGCTGTTTTGCGTGGGTGAGTTTGGGAAGCAGAGTGTGCAAAGGGCCTCATACAGGAAAATTAGCAGATTCAGGGATTTGGCAAGATTCAGAGTGAGATAATTATAAACAAGAGACTCTCCACCTTTTCCTCATTAACTCCCAAATTACCTCCGGACACTCACAGGTCCCCTGGCTTCTTCTCTTATTTTCTCCTCTGGCTTACTCTGCCCACGCAGGCCCAGGGATCTTTCCAGAACTGAAAATCTGCTAGGTCACTCCCCGGGTATAGCCTTCAGGGGTCCATCTCCTGACCAAAACTCAAGCTGCTGATGAGTAGAAGGGCCCTCCATCCGCCCTGCCCCTGCTCGCCCCTCCCCACAGTGCCCAGTGTTACCCCACTCTTTGGGCCACACCATGACCTTGGGGGATGGGGGGTACACTACCCCAGGCTCCATCCCTCTCAACCTTCACGAGTTGGTGCAAATCGCAAGGCCTCCTGAGAAAAGCCTCCCTCCCTGCTCTGTCTCCTTTATCCTCTTTTTAAGTTTTTAACTTACGCAGCATTTTCTCTTATTTTACCTCCTTTAATTCTCCCGAGAACCCAGGAAATAGATATAATCATCCCTTCTGTACAGAAGGAAAGGTTCCAAGCCAGGCCTGGCCCAGGTGCTTTGGGCAGGCGAGCAAGCCAAGCAGGGCCTTGGATGTGAGCACCGCCCTCCCCACAGCAGGCCCCGCTGGTGAGCGAGGCGCGGAGTCCTGTCACCATTCCAGAGCATGCTATGACAGGGGAACATGTTCCTCTTGTCCTGGGCCCTTGAGAATTAAGATGGGGCCTTTGTGGCTTCCAGGAATACAGATGCAATTTCCAGTGTGGTTTGAAATGTGTAGGCTGGCACTAATGTTGCGGTGTTTGTTTATGTACTCTCTAGTGCCTACGTATAAAAAGCTTCCCGAGAATGTGCAGCCCAGATTTCTGGAAGACGAAGGCCTTTATATTGGGGCAAGACCGGAGGTGCCACGTACCTGTCAGAACACCATGGAGAACAGGCTGCTGACGCAGGAGCCTGTAAGCCGCCCCGTCCCACCTGTAGCCCCCGGGCGTCTCCCGGGTCAGAGTGGCTTCTCACCCTCCCGGGCTGCCACCACACCCTCATGCTCATGCCCTCCTGTCTACAGACAATGGCACAATTTTTTTTTTTTTTCAATTTGTCTCTTAACACGTTTGGTGATCCTCAGACCACACACACTCCCTCCCTGCCCAAAACGCCCATCATCTACTGGCCGGGCTTGGGATTCTCCTGCTGAGTCAGATGTCGGTGACTTTTGCACAATGGACAATGTTTCATTCTCCACAGATTGAACGTTCACAATTGTTTTTCTCCTATGGTTTTTTCCTGTCATTTCTAATGACTAGAAAATACTTTTTTGAGCACTCCTATAAGCTTTTTGTGATGGTTTTGTTGGAGGGGAGTGAGGATTATATCCTCAATTAGTTGTGCAGGGGTGTTAGGGAAGACTCAGTTGCTAATGGAAATGAGGCTTTTAAAGACCTAGTCGGGACAGAGGAAGGTGCATGAAATGTGTATGTCGACCCAGAGTTTTCTGGCAGCTGTCATTTATTTTGTAAACCGTTTTCTCTCCAGTTAAAAGAAAATGGTGGTCTTGCCTCTGTTTGATCTGCAGGGAAGGAAGTGGTTTGGAGATGATGGGAGAATTCTGGCACTGCCCAACCCCACCAAGGCGTTTCCTTCCAGACCACCAGTGCTGACACAGGCGCAAGACATTAAGGCAGAACTTGAAACACTGTATAAAAAGGTAAGCCCAACTAACTCCTCATTTTCAGTACATGAAGGTGCTTCCCAGTGCTTTGCTCTTCCAGTAGCTTGGGGTACCAAATTCATAACATTCTACCTTGGTGGTTGTTTTAAGTTCACTACCTTACACACAAGGAACAAACAGCAGGTGTGTTATGTAAGAGCCAGTCTGCTCTGCTCACCTAATCCTTTCTTTTATTTATTTATGTATTTGTTTGTTTGTTTATTTATTTATTTGACAGAGAGACACACAGGGAGAGAGGGAACACAAGCAGGGGGAGTGGGAGAGGGAGAAGCAGGCTTCCCACCAAGCAAGGAGCCCGATGGGGGCTTGATCCCAGGACTGGGAGATCATGACCTGAGTGGAAGGCAGAGGCTTTAACTCACTGAGCCACCCAGGTCCCCCTCTCACCTAATCCTTTCTTAAACAAGGACTGCATTCCCACATAGAATGACTAAGTTAGTGACTTTATTTGCACCAAGCGAGCCGACCTTATTTTTCTCTTTTTTCTCTGCCATCTCACCGATGCTGCAGGATTATTTGCCACTCAATGTCTCTTTATTATTTAACTGGAGATTTTCTCTTTTTTCTTTAAGATTTATTGATTTATTTTGAGAGAGAGAGAGAGCACCATCAGGGGGAGGGGCAGAGGGAAAGGAAGTGAGAGGATCTTAAGCAGACTCCGCACTGAGCGTGGAGCCCAGGGGGCTCAGTCCCACAACCCTGAGATCATGACCTGAGCCGAAATCAAGAGTCTGCTGTTTAACCGACAGAGCCATCCAGGTTCCCCCAACTGGAGATTTTCTATCCTTGAAAATCCTTTTTACTGTGTTTTCCTAAGGTCTGGTACCAAACTACCTGCTGTAAGTCCAGGCACTAACACTCATAAGGCAAACTCTGTGTTGTAAACTGTCTGTGTTGCAATTTCTTCATCTGTAAAATGGACATAATAATAGCACCTACCTCCTGGGATAGTTGTGCAGATGGGTGAAGATCGTACATTCGAGAGCTTGGAACCGAGCTCAGTAGGTGCCAACTAGTGTTCAACAGACACAGTTGCCTGCCTTAGTGTTTGATTATATTGCTTTTCCTTTCCTGAGCTGCTGAGAAAAGATCACCTCCTTCTGAAACCCAGAAAATCTTATATTTGTAGTATTTCAACAGGGATAAAGTGAAACAGAATGAGGGGATTTAATGATCATTCTGGAAAGCAGGCTGCCCAACAGAGAAAACACAGGTGCAAGTTGGAGCATCTGAGCTGTCCTGTCAACAACTACTGTGCAACTTTGGGAGGGTCCCTTTACCTCTGTGCCCATTTCCTGGGTTGAAAAATAGGAACAATAATAATCTTCTCTGCCTCAGAGGAGCATTGTGGTTATTAAGGTGATGTCACTGTATCCCACTTTTTCTTAAATTGTGAATTTCTATGAAATTTTGTTATTACAGACAAGTATTAATGAGTGCTACTTTGGGGCACCTGGGTGGCTCAGTCAGTTATGCGACTGCCTTCGGCTCAGGTTGTCATCCAAGGGTCCTGGGATCAAGTCCCACATCGGGCTCCCTGCTAGTGGGAAGCCTGCTTCTCCCTCTTCCACTCCCACTGCTTGTGTTCTCTCTCTCACTGTGTCTCTCTCTGTCAAATAAATAAAATGTTAAAAAAAAAAAAGTGGCTACTTTGTGCAGAAACGTGATCATGGGAGTAGATGATCACAAAACAAGCATAAACCCAAGTCACAGTCCATGAGGGATTTGTCATCTGTTTGCTTACACGACAGACACATGATATAATTAGTGATCAAGACAATCATCCCCTTGTGCACATATCCAGTAGTACATCAGTCTTCCTTCACCTTCCATCTGGTTCAGCAGGATACACTGATATAATGAGGCACTAAATTATGAGTTGCAGTGAGAAAACAGAAGAGTAAGTGCTATGTTGAGTTGGGTATTAAGAGAGCCAATTAATCTTATCTGTCTGCTTCAGAAGTTGTGAGCTAGTTGGGAAATGCACGGGGGTCATAGAGGGATGCAGAGATCAGACTCCCTAAGGGTAAAACCGGACAGCAGAAGGCTACTGGAATGCAAGACCAGATGAGCTTCCTGCTTCAAATCCCATGAATTCTGCTCCCGTTCAGCACAGCCCTGGTGAGTTCACCATGAGGAGTGCCTAGGAGAACACGCGGGGCCAGTAAGCAGGTTCTCAGGAGAGAGCTAATAAGGGACAGCAGAGAACCCGGACCAATGGCTGTTGGGCTCCAGCTGGCTCTCTAGTCATAGTCTTCTAGTCTAGTCTTCCTTCTCTCTGGGGAGGGAGCCAGGAGGATGAGACAGGGTGGTTTTCTCCCAATACCTGTGAGAGGAGAGATCTTCCCATCTTGGGTACAGAAATGAGGAAGGAGAGAAGGAGAATGTCCCGCTCAGTGAGCTGGTCATCTAGCATCACAGAGCAAAAAAATTAAGAGAGAAAAGCCAAAGGGACTAGAGACTCCCAAGGTCATTTCCCAGAGGGTCAGGCTTTGGATCTAGCAAAGTGGGAAGAATATCTGAGTGTGTGGGAAGGATACAGAAGGGTTTAAATTAGAGGAAGGGGATATTATTCTCTTTGCATGTTCCCCCTTTCCACATGACCTATTCCATTCCCTGTGGACTTACACGCCTCAGTCTTTTTTGGGGAATGTGGTTGTGGAACCTTCCAGTGATTCAAAACATAATGCATCTCTTTTTGGATTAGTTTTTTCACAATTTTATTTCTTTACTAACTTTTACATTTTCCTACATTTATTCAGATCTGTCCAATGTCAAAACCCATGTTTTTTCCACTGTTCCATGTAAGAGGCTTGCCTTTAAGAAAAAAATATTAAATGCATACCATCTGGGAGTTTTGACATGATGCAGGAACACAGAAGGTGATAAACGGGCGAGAGGGCTTCGCTGATAGCTTATTAACGCACCCCCCCCACTACCCTCCACTAGCCTGTAAATGACTAAAAGCAAAGAGGGGGTTTTCTTCTTCTTTTAACCATAGCACGGAGTAGGAGGCTGGCACATAGAGACACCTCAATCAAAGTACAAACTGAATGTTATTCAAATGATTCAGCTGAGTTGAATGTCTCTAGAAGAAACTCCTTGCTTATTCCTCTCTTCAGTGGTCTCTCCTGCAGAACAGTGGCTTTCCTGGGCTCTGGCGTAACCCTGGCATCCCAGTGACAGAAAACCAAGTTAGTGTTCTGGATCAGGAGTTGGTGATTCCCTGGGCCATTAATGCTGAATTTATGCCTCAGAGCTCTCAGGCCCAAAGCTAACCCAGCAGGACTGACCAAACCCCTCCCTCATCAGTAGTTCGTTAAAGTAGAATATTCTACTCTTCCGAGTTTAAGATCTTTGTGAGAGACCATTAAAAATAGAGAAATAGAAAAAGAGAGTCCATATCATGCAAAGAACAAAGTTAGACATCCAATGAGAAAGAATGCAATTGAATACTTCTTAAGAAGGAACTATTCCAAAACTTAAAAAATTAAAATGCCAAGGGATCATTGAACATCAGACATAAACAATATAAAATGCAGTTCACCTAATCCTGATGTCAAAGTAGCATCAGGGTTGTTGAAAGCAATCCCAGTAGCTTCCCTCCTGCCTCCCTTCCTGCCTCCTCCGCTCCTTCCTTCCTTCCGCATTTCCTTCCTTCCTTCTTTTATTTTTATTCTTCCCATCCTTAACGGAAAATCCACTATATTCTCAGTTGTCCTAAGCTCAGAGAATATAGAGGTAGCAATATTCAAACATGGCCTTAGACTGTCCCTAGTATCCGGGTAGACAGAAATGTCAAGTGTTGCAAATTCTGTCAGGGGGAACCTGGCTGGCTCAGTCTATAGAGCCTGTGACTCTTGATCTCAAGGTCATGAGTTTGAGCACCACGATGGGCACAGAGTCTACATTTTTTAAAAAATTAAAGATTCTGTGATTGGAAGTTGGCATGACATTCCTGGGAGGCATATGTGTAGGAGCCTCCCCTTCACGAAACTGCCTGCCATTTTGAGGAATTTACCGACCCCAACCTCCTTGTTAATTACCACTTGGTAAGGTTACCTCTTCCCTCTTCACCATTCTCACCGATGGTACACAGAGCACTGGTCACCTACTATGTTATAAGTACTGCATGAACCAGCACTCTTTGGTTTGCAAATGATAAAAACTAAAGCAAATGAGCTTAAGTAAAGAGAGAATTTGGTGGTCCGTAAAACTGGGAAGGATCTGGAGATAAATCATAAAAATGAAGCAGGGACTTTGGGAACCAGGAATTTGGTGGCTGTCTCTTTCTCTGCCTCTCTTTTCCCTGGTTCTCCTTGAATGTTGGCTAGTTTCATTCCCTCTGATGCTGACAGACCTGGATTCTCCATGTGTTAGGAGACATGACCCTTGATAATCTAAGCTTAACAACACCAGGGGAAAGGGCTTTGTCTTTTTCTCCTAGATTCACCTTATCCATAGCAAAGACAAGCTGGTCAATTATAAGTGAGACTTGTGACCCTCACCTCATGCCCAGAAGATGGGAATGAGAAAGCTTCCAGAGAGGACCAGAACAACAGCCACAGATTCTATAGCAGGCTCTGGACTGGATTCAGACTCTGTTCCTGTTATTTTCCCAGGGCAAATATAGAGACTTGCATGTTAATCCCAGCAATGATTATTCTTTCTCTGTATCACTCTTATTTTTTTAATTTTTTAAAGATTATTTATTTTTTAGCGAGAATACGTGAGCAAGGGGAGGAATGGAGGGAGAGGGAGAGAGAAGAGAGAGAAGCAGACTCCCTGCTGAGCACAGAACCCAATCAGGGGCTTGATCCCAGGATCCCAAGATCACAACCTGAGCCAAAACCAAGTGTCGGTCGCTCAACTGACTAAGCCACCCAGGCACCCCTTTATAGCTTTTAAATTTCTTTCTCCATTGGCATGCATCTCCACACATGCCAAGACCATCAGCAGATAATCCATTTGCATCACCTCTGGTAGTTTTGGGTTTGGGTTTTCAATTGAAAAATGAAGAATCAAATCAATTTCAAGATTAAAATAATATGTTCTATAAATATCATTTATTCTTAGAAGAAATTATTTCCACTATTTTCACGATCATTCTCAGTATATAGTCAAAGAAAATAAATTTAACAAAAAGAGAAACAAGGAACCGTCTTTATCTCTTATAGGAAGAGAGTTAGGCTCTTTTGAGCAGTCTAGCCCAGTGACTACGACAGTCCTGGAAGCTTTTTTTATGTGGTTGAGCTGAGCCTAAGGCAGAGACCACCAGCAATCACTTGACCATGGGCTAATGCAGATGTGGGGAAGGGGAAATGAAGTACAGGTGCCTTGGGTAACATTTCAGGTAAATTGGACCACACTACCTACATTACTTACTCATACCAAGAAGAGTACAGGATGGAACCTGAGAGCCACACCCTGAATGACCTTATAACTCTGGAACCCCATGGCAAGAGGAAAGGCAAGAACCAGCAGGAGCAGAGCAATTAGAAAGGAATTTTCTATTAAGTCTATAGAATGCTGTTGAGTTGTACAGGTCTTTGTGAGGTAGAAATTTTTTAATTAATCTCAGCAGTCTGGGTGATTATAAAACACATAGTGTCCACTTGCAGATGAAAAACTTCTAACATAGGGCACCTGGGTGGCTCAGTTGGTTATATGTCCAACTCTTGATTTTGGCTCAGGTCATGATGTCAGGGTCATGGGATTGAGCCCTGTGGGGATGCTGGGCGTGGAGCCTGCTTGGAATTCTGTCCTTCTCCTTCTTCTCAACCCCAATCCCCACTCACTCTCTCTTAAAAACAAAAAAATAAAATAAAATAAGCTTCTAACACCAATGTGGGTTATAACTGAATACTGTTATCCGGACGAAAGAGAAAAGAAATTATGCCCTCCATTGTGGCAGTCTGAAGTATAAGGATATTAATGATCAGAACTGGAGCTTTTATAAGACATGAAATAACAGTGGAATATGATCCTAGCAGAGATGGTCTTCCCTCCCTATAAATGGAAATGGAGACTCAACTCAGCATATTCTGGAAGGAGCTGAGATAGAGTCAGTCCATTCTATTCAAGACTACCATTTGTAAACACATCCTGGTTTTAACAAGGACATTTTTTTAAGCAAAAAATCTCTTGGTCCTCTCATCAAAGACAGATTGAATGTCATAGGAGAAGACACATTATTGTATTAAAGTAAATGAAGATACACTGTGTTGAAGTCCCCCAGGAAATCATAAGTTCTAAGTATACATTAATAGTCTACTGATCTCGGGGAAGGTGTGAAAAATGAAACAAAATGCCTAAAAAGAAATAAACTCATATATTCCCACTTGTGGGTCCTGGTGCAACTGGCTGTTGTCCATTGCACATTAAATCATCATTATCCAGTGAGTGCTTTAATTGGGGTCCCCCCATACTCTGTTCTCTTTAACAGGCAGTAAAATATGTCCACAGGAGTCAACACATGATTGGATCTGGGGACCCCCCTGGAAATTTCCAACTGGACATTGATATTTCAGGGTTAATCTTCACTCATCATCCTTGTTTTAGCCGAGAGCATGTTTTGGCAGCCAAGCTGGCCCAACTATACGACCAGTACCTTGCAAGACAGCAGAGAAACAAGGCAAAATTCCTCACTGATAAGGTACATTCTTCCGTTCTTACTGTTGATGGGTTTGGTGCTTCTGATGAGCCCAAGCAACAAAAACACCAGCCTGCAGCAAATGTTCATGCACCCTGAAGGGGCCTATGATGGATGATAGATTGTTCTATCTGGAAGCAAACAGAAGGCTATGACAATGTACATTTCACGTGTGCAAATTCAGTGGCTCACACTTGGCTTAAGGAGAAAGGTTTGTGCAAACGGTGCAAGTAGTGTCACCTGCAAGGGAGTGTGGGCTTTTAATGGAAGATACGTAGCTGTGTCTTGCTTGCATGACCTCAGATGCTGAGCCTATGCATGGCTTGAGAATCTCTCTGTCCTCAGAGGCGTTCTCATCTTGACGTGTAATTTGCTATAATGTGGTACCCAAACACGAGTCAGTTGTCTCCAATGATGCTCAAAGAAATGGCACTAACTTCCAATGTGACACCATCCCATGGGATTTTCTTGAGTAATTTTGACTGTGGGCAATTTTAGTCCCACACCCTGACTTTAAAACCTACCGGCCCAAACAAGGGATAATGCCACATTGCCTCTTTTTGAGTCTACAGGTTTATGATCTGTTCCCAAAATATCCCTGTATATCCAGGACCCAGAAAGAGCCACTGTTAGCCTTGAGAGAAACCGTATTTCTGAGACACACACATAAAAGCAACACGTATCATGAGCAATGTAATTATCTGGGCTATAGAACAGGGGAGGACATACCCTGTCCTTTTGTCATTCTTTTTCTTTTTTAAGAGTAGAAGAAAGAGCTCTCTGTCAGAGTTCGTTGAGGTTAAAGTGTGGGAAGAGCTGAATGCTTGAACATCCATTCACAGCTTTGCTGGCATCATTTTGCCCTGGCAAGGTGGGTGGTTCAAGGCACATAATTTGCAGTAGGTGGTAGTCTCTAACTTAAAACCTGTATCCATATTTTTTTAAGCTTCAAGCTCTAAGAAATGCAGTTCAGACAGGAATGAATCCAGCAAAGCCTCATAAATCTCTTGATACAACCCAAAAAGCCATCAATGAGTATAAATCTGAAATTCGGTGAGTAAAGTCTGTAATTGTAACTTCTACTTTTTTTGTTCCTGTTAGATGTATCCTCATTAAAAGCTTCTTTTCAGTTTTTCCAAATGCGTTGAATACATGAGAAATTAAGCTAAGAAAAAATTAAGAAATTAAGGTAGATCCATCCTTTTAACACCAAATTTGAAGTCCAAGAAAAGAATGAGGTTGTAAGATATTGTAACTTACTCTGCTCCTCTAAACAAACATTGCGACAGCCACCACTTTATTTTTTTTTTTTTAAAGATTTTATTTATTTAACAGAGTGAGAAGAGAGAGAGCACAAGCAGGGGGAGTGGGAGAGGGAGAAGCAGACTCCCCACTGAGCAGGAAGCCTGATGTGGGGCTCGATCCTAGGACCCCGAGACCATGACCTGAGCTGAAGGCAGACGCTTAGCCAACTGAGCCACCCAGGCACCCGTACAGACACCAGTTTAGAGGGCATCCTGACCATAGGCTAGCAAAGTGGGAAATGCCTGTAAGCTGGGACCCAGAAAATTCTGTTTCCGGTGGGTGTACTCTAAGAACTACAAGCATGTGTGCACATGGAGGACATTTAGTGTATAAGGAATTCACAGCATCATTTACAAAATTGAGGAGGTGCTGGGAATGATCCCATACCAGAATGACCACATCTGATAGTCTTACACTGAATATCTGTAGCTCAGTTAAATTGACTGAGTTAGATCTGCGTGTACAAATATGGAGAAAGGAATGTTGAATGAGAACATCCAGGTGTAAGAGGGATTCTCGCCGTGTGAGACAGCTCATAAACGCTAAAGAATACCCAACACAGGGGCACCTGGGTGGCTCAGTTGGTTGGGCAACTGCCTTCGGCTCAGGTCATGATCCTATAGTCCCAAGATCGAGTCCCGCATCAGGCTCCCAGCAACATGGGGAGTCTGCTTCTCCCTCTGACCTTCTCCCCTCTCATGCTATCTCACTCTCTCTCTCAAATAAATAAAATCTTAAAAAAAAAAAAAAAAGAATACCCAACACAACACTTGTCTGTTGTAGGTACACACATGTGTGGTACAGACGGAAAAGGCACACATGCCAGTTACAGGGAGGGAGAGAAGGGAATGTAGTCCAAGAGGTCTTCAAATGCAGCTATAACATTTAAGACATGACCAAAAGCCCTGAGTAAATGTGACCAAATGTGTACAAGTGTCCTAATGATTTATGACATGGACTTCTCTATTTCTTAGAATTTTTCATAATTAAAATTCAGAAGTTAAAACCCTGATTGTTGCCAAACAATAAGGAAATAACCTAATATAGGAGGTATCCTCTGGAATCCCATATGTTGGGGGAAATCATGGTAGCAGATTGTTGCTAGTTCTTCCACATGTGTAGTCACCTATGTGTGTGAACACTCACACTTATATACACAGATGCATTCGTGTGTATATATTTATTTAAGGAATCATTCTGCATTTACAATCTCACAACTGGCTTTTCTATGTAAAATACCTCTCAAACCTTTGCCTTTTATACTATATCTAGTTCTGCATTATTATTTATTTTTAAAGTTTTTTTTTTCGGATTTTATTTATTTATTTGACACAGAGAGAGAGAGAGATCACAAGTAGGCAGAGAGACAGGCAAAGAGAGAGGGGGAAGCAGGCTCCCTGCTTAGCGGAGAACCCGATGCAGGGCTCGATCCCAGAACCCTAGAATCAGGACTTGAGCTGAAGGTAGAGTCCCAACCCACTGTGTCATCCAGGGGCCCTAAAGATTTATTTATTTTAGAGGGAGAGCATTTGCACAGGTGTGTGCCCACAAGCATGGGGCTGGGGGGCGCAGAGAGAGAGAATCGAAAGCAAACTCCCTGCTGAGTGTGAAGCCTGACCCGGGGCTCAATCCCAAGACCCTGAGATCACTACCTGAGTCTACACTAAGAGTCAGATGCTTAGCCAACTGCACCACCAAGGCAGCCCTGTATCATTATTCAAAGGCTGACATTATAGAGATGTGATGTTCCCTGTTGATAGGCATTTGTATTATTCTTTTTTTTTTATTATAGAAACTGCACACTAATTGACATTCCTGTGTGCATGCGTATTTCCACAGAATGAATTCTTTGAACAGGAATTTATATATCAAGGACTTTCAATGTATATTTTTCTTTTTACAGTCTAGCCTGGAGTTGGAAATTCCTCGAGCAAAGTGGAAATTAGCAATGTTGAGATACTATCACTGTAAAAGTTGAAGAATATGTTTTAAAAGGCAAATTCTTATTTAGTCTTTTTTAAAAAGCCCACAATACAGCCTCCTTGTGAAAACAATTTTTGCTTAAGCATACATTGGGTAAGAAAAATGATAGAAAGCTGTCGTGAATACAGTAGTGGTTTTATAGGACTCATATTTATTCATCAGTATTTGAGAACTAGCAGAATTGTGTGAGAGATGGACAGACCATGCAGGGGGCCCTGAGGACCCCCCGGGCCCCCAGACCCAGGGCACTCTTTCCACTGCCCCTGGAGATGAACGCCTCTGCGATCCAGCATTTCTGGCCCAGTAAGAGAGTGGGTTCTAGCCTTTTCTTCACATTTCACTATTGTTCAAACAAATCTAAGCAGATGGCCTGCTCCTGGCTGTCCCCTCATGTGGGCCCTGACTGCCGCTGACCAGCATCCCTGGGAGGCCCCACTGGCTATGCACAGGGACCCTGGCAGGTGCAGCTCACCTCGGCCCCAAAACGTCAGTCATTCTCCATCTTATCTTCTGTCAATGGCCTCCTGACCTCATCGCTTGTCCTCTGACGGGAACCAGCCCTATAAGGAAGGCAGCGTGGATGTTCATGCAAGATAGGGAAGCACCACATTTAACTCCTTCTACTGGGTCTTCACCCTCAGACCTACTCAGACTTGAACAAATAAAATATGACTCTAGATCCCCATCTGGCTGCCACTTTCTCTCTGTTTTCCTTCACACCCAAACTTGTGGAAAACACGAGCTTTCTTGCTGCTCTCCTCCCTCGCCTCCCGTTCCCTCGACCCCGTCCTCACTGGCCTACCCACCTTTCCTCGGAGGCTGATCTTGCCACAGGCCATGGGCGCCTCCGCCTTGCTAAGCCCCTCCTGCTACCTGGCCTCTTCACCATGAGAGATCCTGTCACCAGAGGGGCCTGGTGTGACATATTTCTTCCCTTCCCCTCCCTTCGCCACCCTCTCGTGGATGTCTGCCCCCCTCCCCTGCCCCTGTCCTTCCCACTGTCCTTGGTCTACGTATTCTCCTCTGCCCAGCGCCCCAAGGTTCAGAGTTCCTCCCGAGTGTTTCTTTTTGTTTTCTTTATTAATCTGCATTTCCTCCTGACATTTGAATCCAGTCCTGTGGTTGGAAAGAACATCCAGAAGCCAGTGGCTCCCAGAATTTCACCTCTGGCTTGCAACTCCGTTCCACACTCTGGACTCCATCTGCACCAGGTTTCAAAAAAGGGTTGCCTGACTCCTTGAACACAACTGCCTTTTCCTTTCCTCTAGAGCCCTGACTATGATTTGTCATTAAATATTCTTCCATGATGCTTTCTTCTTTAGCTCAGATGTCAAATTTTTCTTGCCAAGTGTTCTTTTTTAGCATTTCTGAGAAACTATTTTGTCAGGTACTAAAAAAGCAAGTAGAAAGTATATCAGAAAGCCTTAAGGTGTCACATAACTCAGTAAAATAATATTACATTGAAGTTTTCCAAAGGGAGGCAGCATAAGAGAAGAATAGGCCACTTGATACTGACAGCTAACATTTGTGGGTCACTTACTGGATGTCAGGCACGGTTCTTGTATTAACACTTACTCCTCTCAACAGCCCTATGGAGTGCATTCCATTAGCACCCCAAGTTCACAGATGAGGCTTGGAGAAGTTAAGTTGTTTGCCCGAGGCCAGTAAAACCTACAGAGTCTGATTCCAACCTCCGTGCCCTTAAACACATGCCTTACTGATTTTCAAGAAGGACATTTTGGGGGTGCCTGGGTGGCTCCGACAGTTAAGCACCTGACTTCAGTTCAGGTCAAGAACTCAAGGTCCTGGGATCTAGCCCCTCCCTGGGCTCCCTGCTCAGCGGGAAGTCTGCGACTCCCTCTGCCCCTCCCTTCTGCTTGTGTGCCCTCACTCTCTCTCTCTCAGATAAATAAATAAATTTTTTTTAAAAAAAGAAGAAGAAGAAGAAGAAGATGATGATGATGATGATGATGAAGGAGAATGTTTCTTAATTCATTGCTTTCTTGCTTCTGTGAGGTCTTCAGAGTCTCGAATCTTGGCCATCCAGCTGCTAACTGGCTGCCATCTCCCACCATCCTCTTTTTCTGGAGCCGGCAGCTGAATGATTAGAAACCTAGGCCTCTGTACCACCTCCACAGCTGAGTCATCACAAGTACACCCTCCAGACTCGGACCTTCCTTCTGGAGGTCAGGAGATGCTAATTAATGAGACCTTGCCTCTGTGGTTTCCAAGGGCACTCACGTTGTATGTCATCATTTATCAGTGTGTCTGACACCTGAGCTAAATGGTAAATTCCTTGAGGACAAAGACACCCTCAATCTCCTAGACATTTCTGAATCATCTGGAGAAACACCTGGTACTTGTTCAAGAAAAGAAAAATTGTCTAATTAAGTAATTAAAAACAGGGGCGCCTGGGTGGCTCAGTGGGTTAAAGCCTCTGCCTTCGGCTCAGGTCATGATCTCAGGGTTCTAAGATCGAGCCCTGCATCGGGCTCTCTGCTCAAGCAGGGAGTCTGCTTCCTCCTCTCTTTCTGCCTGCCTCTCTGCCTACTTGTGTTCTCTGTCAAATAAATAAAAATCTTTTTTAAAAATTTTTAAAAAGTAATTAATAACATAATAGAGTACATTTGGGTTCTGGATTTGACTATCATTCATAAGAAGGCTTAAAGTAAGGCATTAAATAATTCCCAGACACTTTAAATAATGGAAATAAACATGAAAGCGTTTCCAACAATCACCAATCATTTGGTGCCTCTTCAAATCAACCTGAAATATTGTTAATCTGGTTAGAAAACTCTCCTAGGCAGGCAGTGACATTACCTCATCTCCTAAATGTAGAACTTGTGATTTGTGTTAACAGAGACAGACTGCAGTATGTTTGTTGTTAACTAGGACAACAACATACTTCCCTAAGTGTACAATAGTTTAGTCCATGAGAATTGAGTTTACTGGGCTTCTTATTTTTACAATTTCAAAGATGGCTGTTTGCCTAAGGGTACATAGTATTAATAAGAACTTTAGAAGGTAATTTAGTTTAATTGAAGTGAGATTCACCTAGGGAAAACAAAACCAAATAACCTCTTGAAACACATTGGCCTCTTATTGTCTTCAAATTTCCATTCATATCGTCGGGTTTCCAGCACTTAAGAAGTATCATAGGTATCAAGTTAAATATACTATGCTGTAGTTATTATCGTTTATTATATGTAGTTATTATAGTTATTAGTTTCTTCTTTCTATTTGCAAACCCATCTAAATAACTTTTTGTAGATTTTTTTAGTGTCTTTTTTTATTGATATATTAGTCACCATACGTCATTAGTTTTTGATGTGTATAAATAATAATAATAATATTCTGTCTTCTAGGCAAACAAGAAAACTACGTGACACTGAACAAGAAAAAGATCGAACATTGCTTAAAACCATCATAAAAGTTTGGAAGGAGATGAAATCCCTTCGAGAATTTCAGAGGTTTACGAATACACCCTTGAAACTTGTTCTGAGAAAGTACGCTTTTTTTTAAGTTGTTTTATTGGGATATATATGCATAGTGAAAAATGCATAAAACATGGATACAGCTTAAAAAATAATTATGAATAATTAACAAGTAATAATAACGACTAAGAAAACAAATAAATAATGATGTAACCACTCCCCAGGTTAAGAAATGGGGCATTACCAGCACTTGGGGATATTACCAGCCCCCATGTTCCTAACCCCAGCTACTTCCCTCTCCCTCCCAAAAGTAACCATTTCCCAGATTTTTATGACCAGCATGTCCTTGTTTCCTTGTTTTCATCTGTGTGTAATTCCTAAGAAAAGATAGTTTACTATCCCCTGTATGTGGCCTATCTACAGTCTTTAGTGTTTCTTCACAACTATGTGAGATCCATTTACTTAATATCACATAGTTCGCTGGAGTTTATATATTTTCTTTGTTTATAATGCTTCATTATATGAATACAACAAAATTTGCCCATTTCATTGTTGACAGACGTTTGAGTTGCTTCTGTTTCTGAGCTTACAGACAGCACTTCTGTAGGGATCCTTCTGCATGTGTTTTAAGGTACATGCATCTAAGCTTCCCCCAAAATACACCTGGAAGTAACATTGTTGTGTCTTAGGGGATGTGCTTCTTTGATACCCACATGCCGAGGCCAGATACTTTTCTGGCGTGGTTGTGCCCACTTATACTCTGGCCAGTGTTCCTGTGGATCCCAATCACCAAAACCATCCATGTCCCCTGCTGTTGTCAAACATTACACTTTGCTTGACCTTATTTTTCCATTCAAGAATTGGCCATTTGGACTTCCTCTGTCTGTTCAAGGCTTCTGTTGAATTTTGGACTGAACTGGTTGTCTTTGTTTCCTTTTCATAGTTGGTGGGAATTCAGTGTATGTCCTGGACAGGGGGCCTTTGTTGATGATGTGCGGATACCCTCTGTAGTTGACTCTTACTTCCTCTTGCTGCTTTTTGAGGACAGAAATTCTTAATTTTAAGCAGATAAAATATGTTCATCTTTCTGCTTATAATCGGTGCTTTCTGCTGCTGCTTTAGAAATCCTTCCCCTGAATCAAGTTGATGTTCTACTCTATTGTCTCTATAGTCTTTATAGTTTTGTCTTCCTCATTCATCTTTTGTCCATTTGGAATTGATCTTTGTGTACAGTGTGGAGAAAGTATGCTTGGATAACATTTATGCTCTGTAATTCTCTAGACTTTGATACATGACTAAGAGGACAGTTAGCACAATAAAACCATATTCTGTGTATTATGTAAAGAGCATCTCTGCTGCTGGTGTTGTTCCCTTCCCAATTGTTTCTGAGTAAATGTTGTACCATACATCCACAAGAAAAGTAATAAATGTGGGCGGTTATTGGGTACTTTGCTTTGAAGACAGCTCTGTTTCAGCCAAAAATAGCTGCAGATTGTAATTTTCTTTTAGGGTTGTAATTTTCATAAGGCTCAGAAAACATCCTACAGTTCCCAGGACAAACACAATATCATGCTTTCTGAAAGGACCAGATTGCCATTGGATCTCTGATCCCAAACAGAGCACCCGCCATTCAGTATCTGCTCAGTTAATATTAGCTGAAGAAAAACAAATTCATACAGTCTGTCCCAAAGAAACCACAGTGTCTTCCAGAAATTCCAGTGTTTCAGCTTCTGAATTCCATCTCCCAGACTACCTCTCCTTCCCAGAAGCAGAACATAAGTATTTCCCTGCTTTCTCTTTCCTCCTTCCTTCAGTTTAGAATAAACTAAATTTTATAGGAAATTTGCCCTTAAGGTCACCTGTAGGTGACACTTTTTGTGATCCTTAACTCCACTTCTTTCCATAAGTAGCTGCCTCCTCAATTATTTTGGAGAGCCCTTCTCCACACTCTCCATTCACCTGGCCACCTTACGACACAGCATAAATTCTTCCCTGAAAAAGTCATCGAATTTTCACTAGTTTATGTATGCCTCTGAATAACAGGGAGCAAAGCAAGTGGGTCTCTATATGTCGAAGATAGAGCATAATTTCTGAGTCGGATTTCTACAATGTTTATAAATTTTCAGTGCTACTGTGTTTCCAAAGTGAGGTCTTCAGTAGTATCCTAGAGCGCAGAGTCTGTACCCTAGCTAAATGCTAATTGCTAAACCACCAGGCCCCATGTGAATGTAAGCAAATCTGTGTCAGCCTCAGGCACCTGAGTAAGTTTATCCAAAAGGAACAGGAACTTTAGGAGTAAAACCTGAAGGCCTGGCAGCAGTGATCAAGTAAGCCTGGGCAATGAGCTACAATTTTGGGCTGGGGAGGAGGAAGGAGGTGTTGGGTCTGGCATGCCTGCCACCGCTTTCCAGAAGAATCACACACTGTTTCATATACCACGTTTATTTAATCTCCGCGTGGCTAGGGCCACAACACCTTTTAGCGCAGATTTCACAGCACTAATGTCCTACCGAGCACGCTGCAGGAAACACCGCTTTGGGCTGGTCAGAGCTCCTGATAAAGTGTCAGCAGAATCATCAAAGAAAAACTCAAATTGCCAATCCAAAGTCAGACTAGTAGTTTCAGGGGCTCAGAAGCAACATATTGAAGAGGTTCCTCAGAGACCTGAAGCACTAGTAACTGCGATGACCCACTACCTCTCCTGGCCTGGAATCTACAAGGGCTGTGTCTGTATGCTGTCTGCCCAGGGGGGCACCGTTGCTTAGCCATAAATAGCAATCTATAGCTCATAGTTCAGCTCTTCCACTCGCCAGCTGTGTGTCCTTAGGCAAGTTCCTTCATCTCTCTGTGCTCCGGTCTCCTTGCGTGTAAAATGCAGATGATCATAGTATTGGCCTCCCAGGGTTGAGGACTAACGGGTGCAAAGCTGTCAGACGAGGACCTGTCACACAGCTAGCTCCATACAGGTGTTTGCTGTTATTACTACTCTGTTACTTAATGTCAAGAGATAACAAAGCTACTATAAATTCTTTTAAAGGGAAAAAGTTGACCGGGAAGCAGACGAAGCAGCATATGAGGCAGAAATTCAAGCTGAGATAAGTGAGTTGCTGGAAGAGCACAGGGAAGAGTATGAACAGAAGATGGAGGCGTACAGAGCCGCGTACCAGCAGTGGAAAGCCTGGAAGAAAGCCCAGGTTTGTCAAGCCCCTCAGCCTTGAGCAGGGTTGACCTTGGGGATAGGAGGGGTCTGGGAGGCCAGCCCTGAGGCCAGAGGAGGGAAACTGGACAGGCTGACCGGGGCCCCTGCTGGTTCTGCTCTGTCTCCCATGGAAGGCAGGGCATTGATGCTTCTGGGCTTCCCTGGGAAAATGATATAACTTTGTACACGTAACCCTGAAATATTGACTCCAAGCACAGTAAGTAACAGATCAGGTGACCTGCCATAGCTGTGCCCACAAGCCTTACTTTACTTTCAAGATGTGTCCTTGGCCTTTAGAACCATATTAATGACCACCAGAACAGCTAACCCTTTTTTTTTTTTTTAAAGATTTTATTTATTTGACAGAGAGATCACAAGTAGGCAGAGAGGCAGGCAGAGGGGGAAGAAGGCTCCCCACGGAGCAGAGAGCCTGATGCAGGGCTTGATCCCAGGATGCCAAGTTCATGACCTGAGCCGAAGGCAGAGGCCCAACCCACTGAGCCACCCAGGCGCCCCATAGCTAACCATTTTAAGCTCTTTCTAGATCCCAGGCATTACCTCAGTTCAGCAGCCCTGGGAGAGCTTCCTCTGATTGTCCCCATTCTGTAGATGAGAAAACAGGCAGAGAGAGATCACGCGGCTGCTGGAGGACACACAGATGGTTGAGGCAGAGCTGGGTCGGCACCCAGGTCTATCCGGTTCTGAAGACCATGGTCATAAGCGAAATTACAAAATGTCTGCTTGATATAGATTGCCTTCTACCCAACAGAGGGCCAAGAAGAAGAAAAAGAAGCAAGAACATCCTGTCGAAGAACATCCCGACGAGGGCTTGGAGGAGCCGTATCCCGGGGAAGAGCCTGTGAAGCCGGTCCCCCCGGAGCCCACCGATCAGGCGTTGGTCGAGCAACAGGTGAGGGAGAGGGCAGCCCGGAGCAGGAGAAGGCCTGGGGAGCCCACGCTGGTGCCGGAGCTGAGCCTGGCGGGGAGCATCACTCCCAACGAGCAGTGTCCCAGGTGAGTGGATGGCCCCTGTCTGGCCCATGTGATCAGGAGAACCCTGAGCTCTGTAAATCTGTCTCAGATGGAACTACATGAACGCATAGGTATTGTTCATATTTTGTGATTTCCCATGGTTCCCCTACCTCCAGCATCCCCATGAACCACTCAGGAGCACACTGAGGGAAGTCGCCTAGGGCAGGTGGTACCTGCATGGCTTTTGGTTTGGAGCCTTTGTCCATAACGTCAGGGAGTCTTCTGTCCGCTGGTAGCTTGTTCTCTGCCCTGGGCACAGACATGCAGGTCTGACCTTGACTCTTATTTTCAGCTGCCCTGGGGGGCTAGCTTCTCTCTTTGAAGGTCCCCAGAGAACCTCCCAGAGGAACTATGGATAGCCTCTGTAGACATTTGAAGTATATACTCCAGATTTGATAGAAATATACTTCTAGGGGCCTTTGGGTGGCTCGGTTGATTAAGTTTCTGACTCTTGATTTAGGCTCAGGGTTGTGAGATCGAGCCCCATGTTAAGCTCTGTGCTGGGCCTGGAGCCTACTCAAGATTCTATCTCTACTTCTGCCCCTCCCACCCCACGTGTACTCTCTCACTCTTTCTGTCTCGCTCTCGGGGGAAAAAAGAACTACATTTCTAGTCTTTCATATGATGCCTAAGAGAGAAACAGTCAGAAGCTTCACCTTATACACATACATCTATACATAGAATAAATTCGGTCACCCTCAGAGATAATTAGGATGTGGGGATTCATTAGAATGTCCATGTAAGACTTCCTACAGCCTCCTTAGTTTCAAACTCCTGTTAATGTACCAATAATATATTTTTTAACTGTGGCTTTCTGTATCTGTTCTCCCAACTTCATAGCATTCAGATACGACATATATATAAACTGTTCCCCAGCACTGAATTAGCTATTTTCAGGCCACAAATAGCATGCCATATTTTTTAAAAATGTGAACATCCAAAATATGTGATTACACAGTAGGGTTTTTTTTTTCTTTACATGTCTTTTGTTTTCTTTTCTTAAAATATTTTATTTATTCATTTGAGAGAGAGACAGACAAAGAGAGCACAAGCAGGGGGAGCAGCAGGCAGAGGGAGAGGGAGCAGCAGACTCCCAGCTGAGCCAGGAGCCCATTGCAGGGCTCGATCCCAGGACCTGGAGATCATGACCTGAGCTGAAGTCAGACACTTAAGCAGCTGAGCCACCCAGGTGCCCCTGTCTCACTGCAATTTAGAAAAAAAGACTTCAAACCGGAGTGTGCTTTGGATTTTCATTTTTTTAAACATTCCCTTTTCTTACCGAACTTAAGTCGCTATTTACTTAACCAATGACTGTCACTCTGGGTGGGTATTTCTGAAAATATACACGATAAAATTAAAAACTACTCTTGGGGGTTTCAATTTTTTTTAACTTCCTGGCTAAAAGAATGATACACTGGCCAGGATACCTTTTTTTGGAATCCAAGTGGCCTTTAAAAAAAAAAAGAAACTATTCTTAAGCCCCTGTATCCAGTGAATACTCATCGTTGGAAAGTGTTGACAAAAAAACAAAAAAAACAGGAATCATTGAAAAGTGGATTTGACCTGTTACAATATGCTATTACATTTTTAGCATTAAAAATCCCCCCCCCAAATATACATCACTACTGTCCCTTATGAATTGGATTCACCATACTTACAAGGACTATGATCAGAGGGGGAGAGGAACCATGAGAGACTGCAGATTCTGAGAAACAAACTGAGGGTTTTGGAGGGGAGAGGGTGGGGGGTTGGGTGAGCCTGGTGGTGGGTATTAAGGAGGGCACATATTGCATGGAGCACTGGGTGTGGTGCATAAAGAGTGAATCTTGGAACACTGAAAAAATAAAATTAAATTTAAAAAATACTTAAAGCTTTGGGGTGCAAACATAAGGCTTCTTTGAAAACAATTAAGGACCCCATAACAGAGTGAATGATGCTTGGACTGCAGTTCTTCGGTCCCTGGTGGACTCTGGAGTCACATTTCTTAGTCCATATTGCAATTTGTTCTATGAAATTCCTTGAGAACCATGGCTGTCTTGGCAGGACGAGAGCTCCAGTGACTGGCCGAGTCATCTCCAGTGTATCTTATTCTGTGCAGTGCCCATTTGTCAGACGCTCCAATTTTCCCTAGTGAACTACTAACCCCATCTGTGATCGGCCTCACTTTGCAGGGTGGAGGTCTTGCGAAGGGAGGATGTCAAGAGGCGCTCGATATATATAAAGGTGATCTTCAATGACAAGGAAGTGTCCAGGACCGACAGTCGGCCACTCGGGGCAGACTTCCGAGTTCACTTCGGACAGATTTTCAATTTGCAAATATTCAACTGGCCAGAGAGTTTAACATTGCAGGTATGCATTTCAATTATAGTCAATATCCCAAGCATCTTTTGGTGATCACGGGTACAAGATGGTTTTAAGGCTTATTTATTTTAGCCAAAAAGAGAGAAAAAGAGTTTACAAGCAGTGGGGAGGGGCAGAGGAAGACAGAGAGGGGAAGCAGACTTCCCGCTGAGCAGGGAACCCAACGTGGGGCTCGATCTCACTACCCTTAGATCATGACCTGAGCCAAAACCAAGAGTCAGACGTTCAACTGACTGAGCCACCCCAGTGCGCCAAGTATAAGATGGTTTTAAATCATCCATTGGTGACGCTGGTGTCCTGATAGATTTTCAAGGTGAACAGAAGATCAGTCTCCTCCTGGGCACATCTGTCCTTATGGTTTTGGCAGAAGGGGACCTGTTTCCTCCTCACCCTCTGAAAATGCTGGCCATGGTGCACCAGGATGTGCCTCGAGTTGGGGAAAGGGAATGAGAGGTGGGAATCCCTGGCTTTTTCAGTAGTTCAGTATCGCTGTCTACCTGGATCCTAGCATGATAGACCCAGAAATCAATACCACCATAATCACAGGTGGCTATGATGGGGTGGCTACAGATTACAGGATCTCCCCAAAATAAGTATCAGCACTGATCTAAATCCCACCATTAGCAATGTATCTATTCGTTCCAGTTTTAGTTTCCTGGGGCTGCATCAATTACGCTGTTCAACTGGCTAAAACAATAGATAGTTATTCTTATATAGCTCTGGAGGCCCTGAGGTATGAAATCTAGGGGGGCCATGCTCCCCCCAAAAGCACTAACAGAGAATCCTTTCTGGCCTCTTCTGCTTCTGGTGGCCCTTGGCATCCCTTGGCTTATAGCGTCACCCCAATCTCTCCTCCAACTTCATTTGGTCATCTCCCTGTCTCTGTGTGTCCCTTTTTGTCTCTTACAAAGACATTCTCACTGGACTTAGAGTCAACCATCATCCAGCGTCAGCTCATCTCGATGTTTAACTAATTACTTCTATAAAGAGCTTATTTTAAAAAAATAAATAAATAAGGTCACATTTTTTTTTTTTTTTTAGTAAAAAAAAAAAAGAAGAAGGTCACATTCTGTGGTTCCAGGTAGACAGCAATTTTTGGATGACACTGTTTAATCCACAACAGTGTCCAAGCTTGCTGTTTGAATCTTCCCCTAGGATGCTAACAGAATTCTCTTATATGATAGTAATAGGCCTTTTGACTAGGGTTGCAAATATCTGGCACACATGCCTTTGTCATCCACCACCCATGTAGTCCACATCCACCATTTATGCACAGATTTCTCATTCCTATCCACCACCCTCGCAAGATAACTATTTTTCGCGTCTTCCCACATAGAACTTCAGAATCCTTCTCAACACTATACTCAAGGCAGCCACTACCTCTTGATTGTAATTGACATTATCTGCAGATAATATTACAGCTGTATCATTATTAAAATATTTAGGGGTACGTGGGTGGCTCAGTTGGTTGAGCATCTTCCTTTGGCTCAGATCATGATCCCAGGGCCCTGGGATCGAGGCCCACGTTGGGGTCCCTGCTTGACAGGGAGTCTGCTTATCCCTCTCCTTCTGCCCCTTTACCTGCTTATGCTCTGGCTTTCTCTCTCTCAAATAAATAAATAAAATCTTTTTTAAAATAAGATAAAATAAAAATAATTAAATACTTCTGTACGGGATTCCCCAAATGCCACTCTGGTCCATTTCCAAGATCCCCTGGACCTTCCCACAATGGGCCAGTTAAAGGGTGTGTGAACAAGGCTAATGGCTCCAGGAACTTGCTCTCATGTATGGCTGACATCTCTTCTGATTGGTGAGCACTTGGCTGTGAATACTCTCTGACATTCTGAACATCAACCATTACCTAGATCTTAGTAATTAAAAGCCTATTAAAACTGGTCGAGGAGGGGCACCTGGGTGGCGCAGTCAGTTAAGTGTCTGGACTCTTGATTTAAAACCCTAATGTTTAAGAAAGTGCCTATGGATACTGGAACTTGGAAAAAAATAGAACTTATTTTGCTGCTACCTTGAAAGCTCACTGTGGGCTGGAGGAGAAGGCAAGGACATTTTGTTGACATAAAACATGGTATTTGAAAGATCAGATCTTGACTGGAGGTTTGGTGGAAAACGGAGCTTTCCTAAAGGCTGAAAATTCCCATTCTGGAGATCATCTGTGGGAAAATAATCTCTGTAAGCTTCTACTTGCTTCCCCCTTGGTTTACCATGCTGTGTGGATACCAATGTGAAATTGGGGCGATGCCATCTGAAGGCGAGGCAGCGGAGTCACCCAGAGTCATGTGCCATCCGCCTTGGGAGGTGAGCTGGAGCCGTCCGTGCTCTCAGGTGTCAGGTTCATGCCCCCTCTCCCACCCTCCTCTTCTGGGCCCCTGCTGACTCCCTGCACCACACTGAGGGCTCCTCTTCCTCTGTCCCCTTAGCAAAGCCACTCTGGGGGGCCCTGGGATTGTAGGGACTGGGTTGCATCTCATCACCACTCCCTGTGAGACGTACCATTATTTGCATCACTGAGCTACCATGCACTGTGGATCCAAAGACAATCCCATTTCAGATATGCTGAGATTTTAAAAATCAGTTATTCTCTGTACCACTAAGACCTGATTAAGAGGGACCTTTCTGTCCAGGGATTCCATGAGCGAGGAGCCAGTTGGGGGGTGGGGGAGCGGAGGCTGTGCCCTTCTGTTTGGATGACCAGGAGCTTTGGGTGGTTTAGAATATGAATGGATAAGGGTTGCATCCCACTGGTTCCAAAGCCCCACATCCTTGCCACTTTCTACATGATCCCTCCTGCCACGGCCCTGAACTCCTGTGGCTTTAGTGACAGTTTAAAGAAAGATTTACTGCGCGTGAAAAACTGTCTAAATTAAGAATAAACCTTGATGGAGGGGTGCCTGGGTGGCTCAATCGGTTAAGCATTTTCAGCTCAGGTCGTGATCCCGGGTCCTGGGATGGAGCCTGCATCAGGCTCCCTGCTCAGTGGGGAGTCTGCTTCTCCCTCGCCTCCCTGCTCCTGTGTGCTCTCTCTCACTATCTCTCACTCTCAAGTAATTAAATAAAAAAATCTTAAAAAAAAAAAAAAAGAAGAAGAAGAAAAATTGATGGAGAAAGTACATAAACACAGACCCCAGAAGCCAGCTTGATGCTCTGCTGTCACCTTCCCTGAATAACAAGGGGTTGCTGGAGGTCTCCGTGTGAGTCCCTCCCACACTAGGTCCACAGAATGGTTAAGCGTGCAGTTATTTGGAACTTGACCCTCATTAAGATCTGTCCTTGAATCATCCCTCTATTCCTCCCTGCCGAGGAAAAGCTGACATGAGGAGACCAAGACTGAGGGTAAGAAGCAGATAGAAGAGTAGAATGAAGCAAGGGAAAGCCGCAGACATCCATGTGGGACAACATGGCCAGTAGGAGGAGAGGGAGCCCCGGAAGGGGACACCCCACTGAGGAGAGCACAGAAGACAGGAGAGAAGGTCCCTCCACCTCCAGGCAGGTGCCTCTGAGAGCTCAGACTCCCCGGAAGCCTGTGAGAGCTTCTCTGCCGGGCAGTCCTACATTTTCTGATTTTTCCATAGAAGGAAAAACATCTTCCGCCTTCCATGATCACCAGTATTTTACTTCACATATATTCTGAAATAGAAGGGCAGTCTCCTAACCTCTCTCCTGTTTGCTATCTTGGATATTAACTTGCTTGGATATTGCTATCAAAACAGTTTTTTTAAGTAATATGAAACAAGTAATTTCTCCAAAATATGATGAAATAAATCTTTTAACTAAAGAAACACACTTTTCTCCTCGAATACCAAGAATGTATTCACAGGCAATTAGCTTGGCCCTAAGATCTGAACCATGTCATCTTTCAAATATTACGAATTAAAAGAGCCTTGGCTACATTCTTAAGCTATCTATAGAGATTTGATAAGGGATCCAATCACATATCATAATGGCTCAATGGCATAATTTTTATGATTGAGGAGTAGTTACAGATGAAATTAATTTAAGGGCTATTGTATTTCAGCTTTCTAGGAATAGAACTACGCCATTTGGGAATTTTCCACATAATTGCAAGTGTGGGATTAGAGAGGTTCAAGAATTACTGGCAGCTTTAAGACAGTGAGAAAAATCACCTTAAACGCAACTGTTTATACCAGCGTTATAAAATCCCTAACTTTAGAGCCCAGTGTACTTAGAATTTCCAAGATTCTCAAAACAGCAATGCATCAGTTGGCGACCCAACAAACACACCATGCCTCTTTGCTGCTTAAGCACCAACTGAGTGTGTAATCTTGAGCCAGGCATTCAGGGGAGAACTGGAAGTCCCAGGCCAAGGAGGGGGGTGGTCCCCATGGCGCTGCCTTGGGGAGCTTTAAATCCTGCTGGGCGAGGAGAGAGCTCCAGAGAAACAGTACTTGGCTTTGTGCGGATGTCAAGGAGTCTTGATGGGAGCAATGTTAATTGCAGGGTTTGATTCCTTGCATGTTTGAAACCCTAAAGCTGAACCCAGCCTTGAGAAAGGAATGCGCCGGCGGTCCTGTGAAGCAGAGATGAGGCCAGAGCCGGCACAAAAAGCCAGCAGTGAGGGGATAGGATGGGACGGAATGGGGCCCAGCACGGGAAGCAGGCAGAAGGAATTCACTGGAACAACACCGG
Organism: Mustela putorius furo; assembly: GCF_011764305.1. NCBI lineage: Eukaryota > Metazoa > Chordata > Mammalia > Carnivora > Mustelidae > Mustela > Mustela putorius. The sequence goes on from NW_025421273.1 coordinate 21,915,101, forward strand.
GACCTCAAAAGAAGGGAGGGACAGCACTTCACAAAGGCTGGACCTGTGAACGTACAAAGGAGTTGAACCATGCCTGGGCCCAAGGGGAGAGTGAGGCCAGACTTCTCTCGGGACAGGGGAGTAGGAGCAGGCCCAGAGTCCCTCCAGAAAGGTCCTAAAAATCTCCATTTATGGGGTCTTTCCAAAACAAATGCTTGGCCTTTCACGAGAATGAAGTTTGATTTAGAAATAAAATAGTTTGGAGGCGCGTGGGTGGCTCAGTGGGTTAAGTGTCTGACTCCTGATTTCAGCTCAGGTCATGATCTCAGGGTCATGGGATTGAGCCCTGTGTCAGGCTCTGCACTGGTCATGGAGCCTGCTTAGGATTCTCTCTCCCTCTCCCTAAAAAAGGAAGGGAAGGAGGGAGGGAAATAAGAGAGTGTCGTGATGCCTACCTTTATTTCCTTATCATTCACATCTGCATCAGTCATTTGTCTTCCTGACCTCCCCCCCCAAACTGACAATGATCCCATTGTACTGCTGGGAGGGGGTGATTACATTTTGTAGCATTATTATTTTTCCTTATGAGTAAATGCTGTTGAGCTTTCATGTTCCTGGCATGTGGACTGAGATAGGGAATTGTTCCTTTGAACCTAATTGATAGTTACTCGAGTTCCTTCCTATGTCCTCTCCTGATCCCTCTGGCTCATTTGCATAACTGCACTATCGGAGTGGGGGGAACAGTCCCGTTGGGAGAAATGTCTTTGTTAGCCCTTGGCCAACTCATCTCGTGGTTGCTGCTGGTCCATTTGTCCAAAACATAGTTTTTACGCAAGCATCTCTATCGACTCAATTGCATGATGCTGAGTCAGACTGTTGAAAGCTGACCCTGGGAGCCAAGGGGAACAGATACCAAGTGGTCCTACAGTGAGTGAGCAGAACAGAGGAACCAGATGGCTGAGAACAGGGAGGAGGGACAGCAGCTGCCATGGGAGGACGGGTCAGGGGTCCAGGTGAGGTCACCTACAGGTGAGAAGATGCAGGCTTGGACTGGACAGGGGCACATGAAAATGGAGATCTCTAGGAAATAACACTTACGCTTATCTAACCGTAACACTAGGTTCTTCACAAACACCGTCTGATGTTATCCTAAAGAAAACCGCAGATACTCTTATTCTCCTGATGAGCTTCAGAGATACTGAGTAACTTACAACAATGAGCAGGTCAAGAGGCAGAGGAGAATTCAACCCCAAACCTGTCTGACTCTAAATTTCACACACATTTCGCCCGTCAATTGGGTATAACAGTAAAGAAGAGCAAAGTCTAAAATTTGATCTATCTCTCCACTTTCAGAGCTAGTCACTTTGGGAGAAGTCTTAGAAAACAACGGCGGGCATCACAGCACATCGAGTTGTGTAGCTATTTAGTAGTACCTAGTGTAACAGTCCCCGAGCATTTACAATATTGCAGGCACCATGTTTTGTGTATAAACTCATTCCACCTTCACAGCAGTCCCGCAGTAGCTGTGTTAGGGTGCCCGTCATACTGAAATTCAGAGAACTTAAGTACCTGCCCTAACGTCACACAGCCAGAAGGTGGCAGGGCCAGCCCCCAGCCCCCAGAATCTGCATCCATATCCTCCTCATCGTGCTGCATCCACTGGTAGTTCATCCCTTCAATCCAACGAGTGTCTTATCGCATAGACATTGTGCAGGGGGTGGCGGGCAGGGGCTGCAGAAAGATGAGCCTGATGTAGTCTCCACACTGCAGTTAGACTGCGGTGGGGAAATGGTACAGGAGGACCTAGTGACTGCGGTCCAGTGGGGCAGGGGAGGAAAAAGGAAGATGCCAAGGGAAGGCTCCTCTCCCAGAGGCTCAACAGAAAAGGGAAGGGGGGAAATGGATCAGGGTTTTCGGTTTGGGGGGTTTTAAAAAAATATTTTATTTATTTATTTGACAGAGAGATCACAAATGGGCAGAGAGCCAGGCAGGGAGAGAGAGAGAGGGAAGCAGGCTCCCCGCTGAGCAGGGAGCCCGGTGTGCCGCTCGATCCCAGGACCCTGAGATCATGACCTGAGCTGAAGGCAGAGGCTTAACCCACTGAGCCACCCAGGTGCCCCTGAATCGGGTTTTGACAGGAACTGTGGCTTCCTTTAGGGTGTTGATTGAGCGTGTCTGTTAAACCATGAGAAAAGCCCCAGTGCAGAAAAGATTGGTGACTGAAAATAAAAAGGAAAGTGGTAGGGAGAGGGACCAGAGCCTACAGGATACTGGGGGCATTGGAGTCAAAGCATGATGGGAAGTTCCTTTAGGGCAGACATGAGGGTAAGGGACGGGGCTGTATGGGGGTCCCCCTCAGATGCCCTCCACCTTTTCAGTGAAGGAGGGAAGTCTATGGGCATAACACTAGGATAACACTTGGATTCAACCCTGAGGGAAATGGGGACCATGCGGTGACTAACAGCCGTGAACATCACAAGCAGCCGAGCTGAGAGGGCAGCTGCTTGTCTGAATCTAGCTCTACCAAGTACAAGCCATGAGACTGTTCTGGTTTCTTCTCTTCTGTTTTAAAATTAGAGAATCGGGATGCCTGGGTGGCTCAGTTGGTTAAGCAGCCGCCTTCGGCTCGGGTCATGATCCCAGGGTCCTGGGATCGAGTCCCACGTCGGGCTCCTTGCTCGGCAGGGAGCCTGCTTCTCCCTCTGCCTCTGCCTGCCTCTCTGTCTGCCTGTGCTCACTCACTCTCTCTTCGTCTCTGACTCCCAAAAAAAAAAAAAAAAAAAGTAAATAAATAAAATAAAATTAGAGAATCATCATTTTAAACCATGTGATATGAATTCTACTTCCCAGCAGAATACTGTTTTTTATCTGTCTTAATGTCCCTGTATTTCTAAGGTTCATCTTATCTATACAATTCTAATCACTGTTAGCAGGCAAATGTGCCCCAGATGGTTGAGTTAAAGCAAACTAGATTCCAAAGAGAAGCCATCGTAATTGCATAAACCATCCCAAGCTGGACAAATATACTAACAAAACAAAACAGAAACAGAAGCAAATTCTTAAATACAGAGAACAAACTGGTGGTTGCCAGAAGGGAGGGGGATGGCAGGCTAAAAGAAATAGGTAGAGGGCATTAGGGGTACAATCTTCTAGTTATAAAGGAAACAAGTCACGGAGATGAAAGACATAGCCTAGTCAATAATACTGTAATAAGGTTGTGTGGTGACAGGTAATGACTGCTCCTATCATGGTGAGCATTGCATAATGTACAGAATTGTAGGATCACTATGTTGGACACCACCTGAAACAAATAGAGCATAGTATGTTAATCGAAGTTTAATGATTATTTTTTAAGATTTATTTATTTATTTTAAAGGGAGAAAGAGTGCACGCGTGCACACACACACATGCATGCATGAGCAGGGAGAGGCAGAGGGAGAGGGAGCATTGCAAGCAGGCTCCATCAGCATGGAGCCCAACATGGGACTTGATCTCACGACCCTGAGATGGTGACCTGAGCAAAAATCAATAGGACGCTTAACTGAATGAGCCACCCAGGCGCCCCAATAACAAATATTTTTAACAATAATTCCAAGTTGGTAGCAGTGGATCTAATTGCTGTCCTGAATTCATTGCTGCCTTGCTTTACACAATAGAAAGATTTTTGAACAGTTGAATGTAAACCATGTTTCTCCCTTAGCATTCCACCTTCAAACATACACATAAACACTTGTTTTGCTCAGAGCAGTGCTTCTCAGGCAGAAGTAATTTTACACCCCAGGGGACATGTGACAGTGTCAGGAGACATTTTGATTATAACAAGTGGGGAGCTAATGGCACCTCTGTTGGGTTGAGGTCAGAGATGTCGCTAAACAGCCTGCAATGTACAGAACAGCTCACAATGATGAAGAATCATCTGACCCAAAATGTCAATAGTGCTGAGGTTGACAACCCCCGACTTGGGAAAAAAAAAGTTAAACTTAATTATACAGAAAGCTGTTTACAAACACCAAGCCCAAGGTGCCCATTTTCTGATTTTTTGGAAACAGCACAGTGCCCTAGCATTAAATGGAACTGCTGCCATCCTGAAAGAGGAGAGTGAAAAGTGTGGGAAAACTCTGGGTTGGTTGGGGTTTTTTTTGTTTTTGTTTTTGTTTTTTTTTGGCTTTGTCAGATGGAATCCATTTTTCCTTATTAAAAAAAAAATTCATGGGCTCTCTGCTCAGTGGGGAGTCTGCTTCTCTCCCTCTGCACCTCCCCCTGTACTCGCTCACACACACACACACACACACACACGCACACACACACACTCACTCATTCACTCTCTCTCTCTGTCTCAAATAAATAAAAATATCTTTAAAGAAATAAAATTTAAAAATTTAAAAAGTTGATAACAATCTTCTGAGACAGTAGTCTCAATTAGCAAACCTTCCACTCCCCTAGAGTTCATATTGCCTCTGTCCTAAAGACTCAGCACCAAGAGCATTTAGTTCCTCTCCTGACATTAGATAGGAATGTGTTTCCAGAAACTGGGAACAAGGACCTTTCCACTGATGTCCTCCAGAAATGTCCTTTCTACAATAACTGCATGCTTTGTGGGTCATTACTAAGCAGAATGACCAGCACAGGGCACACCCACAAGGAATAAAAACCAAAACAAAAGCTCAGAGCCAACTCCTGTGGTCCTTCCACAATAAACCACTTTTTTCCTCCAAAGATTTTATTTATTTATTTGACAAATCACAAGTAGGCAGAGAGGCAGGCAGAGAGAGAGGAGGAAGCAGGCTCCCCGCTGAGCAGAGAGCCCAATGTGGGGCTCGATCCCAGGACCCTGGGATCATGACCTGAGCCGAAGGCAGAGGCTTTAACCCACTGAGCCACCCAGGTGCCCCACAATAAAGAATTTGATGAATTATTAAAGTCTAAGAGAGATGTTTTTGTAAAGCCTTTGGTGCTATGTAATATAGAAACTTCATCTTATATAGCTAAATAAGCAAACACTGGGTTCTTATGTTATAGAAAGAGATGCAAGCTATATGAAAAATATTTGGATTTGTTCTTATTTTTAAATATACTTCACACACTTATTTAACTGCACTGAGTGTTGGAACATTTTGGAATTCTGAAGTAGTAGATGGTAAGAGAGTCCCAAGGTTAGAGACACAGGTTTAATGAGATATTAAATACTGTATTCATGTCCCTTTCTGAAACTTGCTTTGCCATCATAAATGGTATTTTCTAACTATTGGTATGCTTTCTGTTCCCTTTACTTGAGGTAATATCAGGACTTCAATAGCTCCTGATTTTTTCAAAAGCATTTAAGCCTTAATGTAGTTCATTTTTCACCTCCTTGCCTTTGGGGACCCAGAAATATAGATGATTTCATTACAAATATAGGATATGCTGTAAAATTCCTATAAATCCTCAGCAACTTAATGTCTTCCTTGAAAAAAATTAGTGTCTTGAAAAGACAGATCTTATAAGTTTAACTTAAATAAAAGAAATTCTTATTTCATAAAGTTTACTAAAACCAGTTGGCCAGCAAGATTTAACAAGATATTTGGGAAGTGTAATTATGTTTATGAAGGAGCTTTGTAAACCACAGAGTACTATAAAAATACAGCAACATGGGGGCTTAAGTGGGTACGAGAAGAATAAATGAAAGAAGATGGGATTGGGAGGGAGACAAACCATAAGTGACTCTTAATCTCACAAAACAAACTGAGGGTTGTTGGGGGGAGGGGGTTTGGGAGAAGGGGGTGGTATTATGGACATTGGGGAGGGAATGTGTTTTGGTGAGTGCTGTGAAGTGTGTAAACCTGGTGATTCACAGACCTGTACCCCTGGGGATAAAAATATATGTTTATAAAAAATAAAAAATTATATTAAAAAAATTAAAAAAAAAAAATACAGGTGCTTATTGTCAACTGTATGCCCAGAGGAAGAAGAATAAACATTTACTGAGCTCATAAGGAAGGAAAGAGACTTCTCGCCCAGGTCCCAAAGCTTCACCACTGCCCTCCTGCAGAGCTTTAACATCTTCATTTCACAATGAAAGCAAAAAGCTGGGAATGTCATGCCCAAGGTTGCATAGCAGCTACTGTCCGTGTCAGTGTCAGGATTCAGAGCTGTTGGAACACAAGGCTGCTCTGTCCCACATTGCCCTCTTCAGGCTGTGAGAGGAGTGACAAGTAGGGAGTAAAAGAAAATCTGAAAGCCATACCCAGGATAGCAGCAGTTCAGAGAAGAAAACCATTCCTTGGATTTATCATTTAATGCCTTATTTCTCAGGGTGCTTGACTGGTTCAGTCAGTGGAGAATGCAATTCTTGACCTCAGGGTCAAGAGTTTGAGCCCAACATTAAGGGTAGAGTTTACATAATAATAATAATAATAATAACAACAACAACAACAACAACAATAATAACAGCAACAATAATGCCTTACTTCTATTAAGAGTTAGCATGCTCCTTCTAAATACATTAATTCTCAGATGGCAGGTACTGGGCTTTCAAAGGGAAATCAAGCAAGACCTTGTCCTCGGGAATCACCATGTCCAGTGAGACAGACAATGCATTAACAAGAAATTTCGATAGAGTGGATAAGTGATTCTTCAGGGAAAACACAGGGTATGATGGTGGCACATCCGTGGGTATTGGTGGGCAGGTGGCAACTCCTAAAATGCCTCACTTGGTGCCAGTCCACATAGGCACCTTACAGTGAGTTAAAGCCCCTGCAACTAGAGTGAATGAGACACACCTGTCTTGCTGAGGCAGCAACCCTCTTGAGAGTTCTGAGAAACCAAGAAGTAAGTCTGAGACAGGAATAGCTCAGCAGTCTTTTGATGATTGCATATGCTGAGGTGATACTTTAAGTTTTGATTATAGACATTGCTTTTTTTTTTTTGCTTGTTTTTTTGTTTGTTTTTAAAGTAGGCTCCATGCCCATTGTGGAGCCCAACATGAAGCGTGAACCCATAACCCTAAGATCAAGACCTTAGCTGAGATCAAGAGTCAGACCCTTAACCAAATGAGTCACCCAGACGCCCCTAGACACTGTTTTTATAGTACTTACATTTTTTGTAGGTTTTTTTCTTTTCATTCAGATTCTAAATACTCTTTCAATCATTATTTCCCACCAGTTTGTCTAAACAAATTACATTTTCTGGATCATAGTTATGACTCTAAAAGAATTCTTAATTGTTTGGTTGCCTTTCAGATTGTCCCTAGCCCATAAGGAAGTGATAGCAAAAAAGTGTATGAGTTTTGAAGTGAAATAGTTGTAGATTCAGATCGCAGCTTTTTGAATTACCAAGTGAGTGGCTGGAGGAGTTTCTCCTTTTGGAGCCTCAAATCCATCATCCAGAATTGTTGGGTCTGTTATCTGGCTTAAATTCACCACAAACCATCCCTCATAGGAATGTGTGAAAGACTGAACAAAATACCAGACCAAAAGCCCATACTGGGCTGCATACAAATGAGTGTCTCAATTAAAATGTTGGCAAAAAATAAAAAATTTTAAAAAGGAACGAAAACATACCATTTTCTCAGGCTGAAACTTCATGCTCGTGATAATTTAACACGGTCAACCAAGGTCTTCTGTGCAAGAAAAAATAATCTGCTATGTTCTTTAAGTTCTGTGACATTATAAATCCAGAGTCTCCTTATGGGAGTTTGGGGCAAGCAGCAAATGGCATTCCTTTTCCCATTAGAGCTCTTAACCAGTAAAAATACATTTAAAATTTAAAACTTAAAAATTTAAAAAATTTTAAACTTTAAATTTAAAATTTAAAAATTTAAAACTTATGAAAAGAGAGGGGTGTCACCTACAAATCAATAGAGGCTTGAGGGAATTATCAATCATTCACACTGTGGAGAATATATTTTGATCCTGATTCAAAGTTTTATAGTAATTTTTTGAGACTCTGAAGGAAATTTAAAACTTACTGATATTTGACATTATGAAGGAATTACTGCAATAATGGTATTATAGCTATGCTTTTTTATATCCTTCTCTTTTAAAGACATTACAGATGGAATGATGTCTGGGTTCCAAATATTGGTGGAGAGGGGAAAACATGAGAGTAGAGATGAAACCAGGTTGGCCATAAGCTAATGGTATTTGAAGCCAGGTGATGGGTTCATGCTGTATTGTTCTTCTAGGATTATGTATTTGACATTTTCTATAAAAGGTGTTTTTTAATAGAGACCAAAATATCACCTTTTTTTTTTTTTTACTGATAAAGAATGATAAAGATGAATTTGGAGAACGTGGCATGCTCACGGGCTTGTTGCTGAGCCCTGAATTAGGTGGACTTGGCCACTCAGCATAGGTGGGCCCTGACAATCACAGGTCTCTCAGTGCACATAACCTATTAGAACAGCTCACAGTGATATTAAGTCCAGGGTTCTGAGTTCAGTTATCATGTCTCTGTCTTTGCTCCAGGAGCCCCTCCAAGCTCAGCCAGCCATCTGGCAAATGCGAGCTGGTGGATGCAGGGAGATGAGGCCAGGATGTCAGCCTAGCACTAATTCAGCCTCATCCTCATCCTTGAAAAAGAATTCATATCATATGCCCTGTAGGGGAGAGTGGGGGTGGGGAGAGGACCTGTAGTGTCTTCTTTGTGCATCCCAGCAGTAAGTGGAAAGTATTAATCAGAGGGGTACTCTATTGCACAAGTAGAAAAATATGAATATTTAATTAGTAAAAATAAATGAGCAAAGTCAGCACTTTAGAGAAATGTGCCAGAGACCTCTCAGAGAAAAAGAAAAAAAAATACAGGAAAGAAACCAGCAGAACTGTGGAATATTTTGTCATCTTCTTACCACAAAAGTGAAATGATCCAAGGGTACAAGAGACATTTGATCCAATGGAGCAAAGTTCCTATTGAGCTGCATTGTATGTACGTAATCTATGGTTGCCTTGGGAATGGATCCTTTCATGGTGATGGCATTAAAATGAGACACGCCACAGTAATTAGAGTTGCAGTTGGTCCAGTTGGCTCCCTCTTGGGAGAAAGTTGGAGTTGGTAGGGTTTCAGCAGCCAACAAATTAAATGAGCTCTTGAAGGAAAGAATTTGGAAGATTTACTAAATAGTAGATTTGAACCTGATGCTCTAGAGCACTTCTAGGTATGATACTTCTCCTATTGACTTTGAGGTGTAAATAATAAATCATCTAGTGACATGCCCATTCTATCTCACCCATTCCACCTGATGACATTTCTTTTCCTGAGAAATAACACAAACCAGGAAAAAGAGGAAGCCCATTCATAACCTTTGTATTGGTTTGAAATGGAAACAGTTGTGATAGCCTGCTCCTATGATTAACCTCTCCATCCCAGGATAGTAGACTAGACAAGAGAACAGGATGTCAACAACTTGGCCACAAATAGGGTGTAACTTAGTCCCCATGGGAACCGTAATAACACAACTCAACTTTTCCACTCTGATGTGGATGCTCTGGGCTAGAACAGTGATCAGTGTAGGTAAATGGATTAAATATCTGGGAGTGAGCATACTCCTGCTGTTTTTCTTTGACTGTTTTTCTTCCTCAATTTCAGGTATATGAAACAGTTGGACACACTGGTACCACATTGCTAGCAGAAGTGTTTCTGCCTATTCCTGAAACTACCGTTGTCACTGGCAGAGCTCCCATTGAAGAAGTGGAGTTTAGTAGTAACCAGCATGTGACACTGGACCACGAGGGAGTTGGAAGTGGTAAGGAAAGCTAATTATTCTTAATGGCTCATGATTTTACTGTCAGTTTTGAACCTGGATTTTTTTTTTTATTTTCACACAACCAGATAATTATAAGATCACTTTCAGAAATTAAAATTAAAATGATGATATATAATTTTTTGCAAATTCTTTTTTTTTGTATACTGTTGGTGGCCAATAAATTCATATAACTAGGCAAGTATAAAGTAGTTTGACGATGTGAATAAAGACCTTTAAAATGCCTTTGACACCTTAATTTTTCTTCTAGGAATCTTTTGTAAGAAAATAATTTAAAACAAGGACAAAGCTTTGTGCATAAAAAATGTACATCACGGTATTATTCATTAAGACTGAAAGTTTGAAAAACTTAAATAATTATAATAGGGATATTATTAATTAATATCTTCTCTCTTATCCCCATAATTGTGATTAGATACATGATGTACCTTCTCTGCCTACCGTTTTCTTAACCTCTATAATATACCTTGCTCTCTTTTTCCGTCACTACTATATTCCATAAAACTTCTTTAAATCTGTCTTCCAAGTCATGAATTCACTCTTTGACTATATCTAATCATTGAAACTCATCGCGGAGCTTTTCATTTTAATTATTGCATTTTCATCTCTATAAATTCTATTTAGTTATTTTCCAATCTAGTCAGTTCTGATAACATTTGTCCTTTCCTCCACCTCTCAATCATTTCATTTCTTTTATCCGGTCATTACTTCTTTATTTTTAAAAACACATACACATAGTTTGAACATTCTATACTAATCAGTCCAATACCTGTCTGCTTATTGGTCTGCTTTTGTTGCCCCTTATTCTTGATGGCTTGTTTCCTTGTGTGTCTAGTGATTTTTTTTATTGTAAGTTCATATCTGGAAATGTATCTGCAAGAATTCTTCGATGCTCAAATCCAATCAGCAACCTACAAGTCTGGAGACCTAGGCTTTAGTTCCAGCTCTCACACTGATAAATTGTGGGACCCTAGTAATTATGTAATCTCTTTGAATATCATCATCTTCTTTCATAAAATGAATCTAAGGAGACCTCCTTTCATGTCTTTTAGGGTTATTTTGAAGATTAAAGTGGATATTCAATTTTAAGGGAAGATCTTTGAAAAATACAGAGATGCTATTACAGTGTTTTATAGTGGTTCTGTTTTGTGCTACTAATATTAACTGGAAATGCACGACATCCAGTCACTATATTTAGTGCTTAAAAAACCTTTCCTTCCTTTAGTGGATTAAACAACCTGCCCCGAAACTTTTTATCATGAATTTCCAATCAGTAGAGGCTAGATAAGTAAGTGAGGCTCACTGTTGCCCGGTAGCTTGCACATAGCTGAGGTCTGTGGAGTGGCTACTGTCTTCCAGGCACTAAGTGCTCTGCAAGGATGACCACATTTGACATGTGGCTCCCCACTCAGGCACACCCTTAGGCACTTGAATGTGTTCCTTCTGCCAGAAATGCTCTTTCCCAACAATCTGCATGTCTCCCTTCCTCCTTCGCTTCAGGCCTTTATCCAAAAGTCCCCCTCTCATGAAGCCTCCTCCACCACCCTGTCTAAAAGTTCAGCCCTTCCCCACCCTCCCAAAATGCACATTTTCTATATATGCTCCCTAGTTTATGGTTTATCTTCCACATTTATCCCTCTCTAACATATCACACACTCTTCTTATTTATTGCCTGCCTCCTGTTGCAATAGAAACTCCTTGAGAACAGGGATTCTCATCCATTTTGCTTCTTTACTGCAATCGGCAGTACCTAGAATAGTGCCTGGCTTGAAGGAGGAGCCAAACACGTATTTGTTCACTGAGTGAATGAATGGAGGTCTTCATAATCATCTTTCTTAGGAGGTACTATTTTTATCCTTATTTCACACATAAAGAAATGAAGGCTTGGAGAAGTTAAGCAATCTGTTTATGGCCGCACAGCTGTTAAGTGGCAGTACCAGAATAGACACACAGATGGTCCCACTCACCATGCCTCATTCATTATATAAGGTCTACAAGCTGCTGTCAGAGCTAGAACCAAGCGGCCAATTCCAAGCGTCACTGCCTGAAGAAGTTCAGTGATGCTGACTGGAATTCTGTTCCATCCTGCCAGCCCATTTGTCTACTGTCTGCTTTCCTACCAGGACTGGGCTCACTCCCTTTTTCTCAACAATGTCTGTGTAATCTCGTGTTTCCCTAGGAGTGCCTTTCTCATTTGAAGCAGATGGTAGTAATCAACTGATTCTAATGACCTCGGGGAAGGTGTCCAACAGTGTGGCCTGGGCCATTGGAGAAAATGGGATCCCTTTAATTCCCCCACTGTCACAGCAGAACATCGGATTTAGAAGGTAATGGGTGTCTAGAGTAAATGGATGAGTAATGCCAGCGTTTGTATTCATGACATGGGAGGGGGAACCTTGCAATGTCACCTTCTTTCCTTTTATTCTCCTGTGCCAGGATTTTCAGGGTTTTTTATTGTTCTTGAGGTAAGAATTAAAATATTAATAGCCTAATAAGTATTAGATGTTCAGGAGTGTCAGAAACAGCACAAAGCACTTTGCCTTATTTAATCTCTCCAGTAAATCTGTGAAGGATTTCTGGCCCCATTTATATTCAGGGAAGTACACAGGAAACAGTTGTGCATACGTACGTGGCCCTCAATGTAAATGAGGGTGGTTGTAGAAACTTCTGGTTGTTATAAAAGTCTCTATGGTCAGATCTCTTCCTTGATTGCTAGCTCCTTAGGTTCCAACCCAGAACAGAAGAAATGGCACTCTGGGCCTCTGCCGTTTCCCCCTTTGGCGGTCCCTACCTCCTCGTGGCAGGTGCCTGTTCAGGAGGCCTGGACCATGGGAACCAGGTGGCCTGGGCTCGATTCTTGCTTCCATCCTGCCCCAACAGATGTGTCTTGAGTAAACCTTCTACTATTCTAGGCCTCAGATGCCTCCACTCTAAAACAAAAAGACTGCTCATCATCAAGAAGACCCTTTCCAGTTCACAAGCTATCATTTACAACACACGTGAAAATAGGGTGGGGTTTGTTTTGTTCCCTTTATGCCCTCTCCATCCTGATTCTGATGCCTGTGTTCCTGGGATGAGCACAAGGAATGCTGCTCCACACTGACTCAGTCAGGAGATTGGCAGCCACATCCAGGGGAGGCCTTGGAGTATAAGCGTGGCCGATGGATTCATCCCACTAAGTTTCACACTGGGGATAGAGCTCCAGCAACTCAGGAGATGGGGTCGAGCCAGCCCAGGATGGGTACCAAGAGATGCAGTGCTGCTAACAAAGCCGCAGCTCACCGTTGCTGGCAACCGCTGGCCTCATGGCAACTCAGGCATGTCCGAAGATGGTGCTTAAATCACTTGTGTGTTTATTCCAACCCCGGCTACCAGTGGTCCCCAGTTGTGTGGGAACTGAGGCACTGGAGGCCAATCTGGCCTGGATCCCAGGACTCTAGGCGTAGGCCACATCGTACTTGGTTTTCTTGAGATGGAACTGACACAAAACATTGTATAAGTTTAAGACATACAACATAGAGATTTGATTAATGGATATATTATGAAATAATAATCACTCGAATAAGTCTACTTCATATTGGTCACCACACACAGTGACAAATTTTGTTTTCCTTGCCATGAGAACTTTTCAGATCTACTCTCTCAGGAACTTTTTTATTTTTTTACTTTTAAATGTAAAGTAAAGTATTGTTAACTATGGTGACCATGCTGTACATTAGCCCTCCCAAAATTATTTATTGTATAACTGGAACTTTGGACCTTTGATCCCCCCTTTGCCCATTCCCCTCCCCCCACCCTATCCCTGGCAACCACCAATCTGTTCTCTGTTTCTATGAGTTTTGTTTTGTTCTTAATTCCTTGTAAGTGAGATCCTACAATATCTGCCTTGCTCTGTCTGACTTATTTCACTTAGCATGATGCCCTCAAGCTCCATCCATGTTGTTGCAGATGACTGGATGCCTTCTTTTTTATGGCTGGGTAATACTCCATTGCATATCCTTACCACATTTTCTTTATTCCTTCTTCCGCTGATGGACAGTCAAGTGGCTGTGTCTTGGCTCTTACTATTAATGCTGTAATAAATATGGGGGTGCAGATACCTCTCCAGGATAGTGATTTTGTGTCCTTCAGATATATACCCAGAAGTGGAATTACTGAATCATGTGGAGGTTCTTGAGGAACCTCCAGTATTTTCCAGTGTTTGTACCAATTTACATCCCCCCCAATAGTGCACGAGGGTTCCCTTTTCTCCACTTCCTCACCAGCACTAGTTACCATGTGTCTCTTTGATGATGGCCATTCTAAGAGGTGTAAGTGATATCTCACTGTGGTTTGGGTTTGCATTTCCCTGGTGGGGAGTGATGGTGATTGAGCACCTTTTCAAGTCCCTGCTGGCCATCTGCATGTCTTCTTTGGAGAAATGTCTGTTGGTCCTCTGCCCATTTTTTAATTAGATTCTTTGTTTTATTGCTATGGGGCTACAAGTTTCCTGGATATTTTAAACTATAACTCCTTATCAGATATGTGCTTTGCAGGTATCAGGTATTATGTCCCCCTATTCATTCTTCTCTGTTATCCCTATAACATGCTTAAGAGCCATCATCAAGTAAAGGAAAATGGCAAAACTCCTTCCTTATGATCAGATTTTCTCCTGTAGACAGTAAGAGCCTCCTGAAGCAGTGCTGTCCCTGGGACTTTGTGGGTTTGAGGCAAACCACCCTGTGAACATGGCTGTCTCATGGCACTCATTTTTTTTCCCCAGCGCTTTGAAGAGGGCAGATGCCATCTCCTCTATTGGTACATCCGGACTGACAGACTTGAAAAAGTTGGCCAAGTGGGCAGCAGAGTCCAAGCTCGACCCGAACGACCCCAACAATGCCCCTTTGATGCAGCTAATATCGGTAATGCGGTAGGAGAACTGTGTGCACACCCCCACTTCTCAACTTGGGGTGATCATAATAGAAATGGCTCAGCCCTTCACACACATTTTCTTTCACACAGTGATCTCCCATGTGATAGCGTGTTAAGAACATGAGGGCTAGGTTGAATGATAGGTTTACAGTCAGGCTCTGGCCCTGTCTGGCTCAGACACCCTCACAGTGTGGCTATGAGGACACGCACTGCTGCATTTCCACACTTAGCCGGGCACACAGTCGGTGGGCAATCAGTAACAGTTGTTCTTGTGATATTGCTGTTGCTCCTACCTCTAACTTCTGCAAAGCACTAAAGAGAGGTCTTACTCGGCCCCTCCTATGGAGAGGAACCTGAGCGTGAACGCTCAGAGTCACTTCCTCAAGCTCATGCGACTGGTAAGGACACGGGTCCGAGTTGATCTGGTTCCAGAGCACATGCTCAGTCCATCACACGTGGAAAGGCTGATAGGGATGTTTTCAGAAATGGTGATTGTTTGTTCTCCTATTTGATGATTAATTAGATTATCATTTCGGTTTCATTTAAGTATGTCTGAGATAAATTGCTTGTGTCTATCATACCATTCAAAATTCTTCACTGAAATTATACATAAAATGGAACATTAGTCAGTAAATGATTTTTCTTGGTAGCAAATACAACTGTTTTTATTCCCAAGTTCATAATTGCTACAAAAACATAATAAACAAGTAGATGATTTGGAAAGCGACCACAGCAACACATTCTGTGATCGTGTTCATTCGTGTGAGTTCATCAGCAGGGGACCTGGGTCCAGGATAACATGTTCATTTCTGCCCTCAACTTTATAAGATAAGTCTCAAAGCGAGCTTTGGTTTATTTTGATGTTTATCTTTAGAACCTCTCCTTCCAACATGATACTTCTTAGTGTGAATAAAATTAATATTGGAAAGAAAAGGCCATATTACCTAGAGCATAGACTATTCCTTGTAGAGTTTTCAAATCACGTTTGGATTACTATCTATTTATTTTTGCAAGAGGGAGAGAGACTGAGCACGAGTGGGCAGGAGGGGCAGAGGGAGAAGCACACTCCCTGCAGAGCAGGAAGCCCACGTGGAGCTTGATCCCAGAACCCCAGGATCATGACCTGAGCCTAAGGCAGATGCTCAACTGACTGAGCCTCCCAGGCGCCCTCGATAACTATCTTTAAGTCAGTGGTAATATAGTACAAGTGTCACCTCCATGTTTTTCTTTTAAACTATTTGTCTTCCCATTAGAGGGATGGAACACAAGGATGTCTTCCTGACTAGCCTCGTTTTAATGAATTTTCACAGTGAGATCACCTTTCCCCATGCAAAGCCCCAGCAAATCTCTGCTCCCTGGCTTTCCTTTAGTGAGGAGGAGAGTGCCACTGGCAAAGCCCCCACACACGGGCAAGCAGACACATGGGCAAAGGTCAGCCCCACCTGCTTAGCCTCTCAGCAGTATCCTGAAACCATCCTTTTGGTGACAGTGTAGGGGGTTGGTGCCCAGACGATCTCTGGTTCTCTCTACTCAGTGACCAAGGCCGTGAGGTGCTATTTAGAGACAGAAGAGCATGGCCTTTAAACCAGGGAGGCTGACCAGCTGATTCTGGGACCAGATCTACATGTGTGCATAAATATATTTTGTTTAATATTTTAATATATTTTGTTAAATATATTTTTAAAGTTTTATTAAGCTATCTTTTATATATTTGTATTTTAATATACAAATATGTCTTAGCCATATTTTAAATACATATATTCGATTTCATATATTCTGTATATAAGCAATCCTATTTTCAAGAGGCACCTGGTAATACACTGATACAAATCTCTCACCTTTCAGGCTGTAGATTTGCATAACAACCTATGAGGGATGCATGCATATCAAAAAACGAACTTTATTTTTGGGGGGGAGCATTCCCCCCCCCAAAGTTTGTGGTACTTTTTACAACTCGTATAGGAATAGAACAGCATCTGACTTACTACTGTTATATTTTAATGTATCTCATCCTTAAATGAAAGGCTAGATGTTTCAAGTCTCAGTCCACAACTCTTCAGCTTCCATTTCAAAAGCTCCATGCTGGGTTTCTTCACCATCTAAAGTTGTGTCTCGTTTTCTCTAGGTTGCTACCAGCGGTGAATCCTATGTCCCTGATTTCTTTCGCCTAGAGCAGCTGCAACAAGAATTTAACTTTGTTTCGGATGAGGAATTAAATAGATCCAAACGATTCAGGCTTCTTTGTCTTAGAAGCCAAGAGGTGCCCGAATTTCGAAATTATAAGCAAATTCCGGCATATGATCGAGAAATTCTAGAAAAAGTATTCCAGGTAAGAAACTGCCCTGGAAGAGTTAATACCATAATAAAATATCTCCGTACCATCCAGTATACTATTACATGTGTGTTTTCTTGCTGTCATGTTCTCGACGGCCATATTGGTTTCTCATTTATAGCACTTAACCTTTTCATTATTTTTCTTAAACTTAACGTTTAAGTTTGCCCAATATAATAACATACAAATGAAGAAAAATTAGGGTTGAAAAGTCTCCTAAGTATTACTATGGGAAATTACCCTGGCACACTGATCCTGTGGGAGGCGCTGGCAGGGGCTGCTGAGTTCTCAGCCGCCTTGGGTGGGCAGGGCACACAGGTCTGGCAGATGAGGGAGACCGGAGGTGGGGAAGTTCTGAGGAGCTACAGGCAATAAAGGTGTGTTTTGGCGGGTGGGGGTGGCAGGCCAGTTAGAGCCAGTCAGGCAAGTTAGTGTTTGATGAGGTAAACGGAGAGCCATTGGAAATTGATACCTTGATGATTTTTGATGCAGAAAGTGTGGAAACTATTGGAGAGTATTTTTGGTTACTTGGTTCTTTGCATTAGTTCAGGTTCGTGACAGTGATTGATAAAAAGCCAATTTAAGCTACTCCGAAAGCACCAAGGAGAGTTTATTGGATGATGTAATGCGAAAATAGGGTTGGCTATCTAAAGAGGCATGAATGATGGGAGTTCGGCTGCGCCTCAACGACACCTGGACCCAGAACTTGAACTCGGCGAGGACTTTTCTACATCTGTCCCAGGCTTAAAAATCTTGGGAACAGCTATGGGGCCCTGGGTGGATCAGTCAGTTGAGTTTCTGGCTCTTGATTTCGGCTCAGGTCATGATCTCAGGGTCCTGGGATCCAGCCAGAGTTGGGCTCTACCAAGCAGGGAATCTGCTTGAGTATTTGCTCTCTCTCTTTCTCTGAGCTTTTGCCCTTCCTTCTCCTAATAAATGTAACTTGTTGGAAATGCTGTAGTCACTAGGGCACATTTTTCCCCCACAAAAGATCTACCCTGTGGGGTAGAGTGTGCTCTCGGGCACACTCTCTCTATGATAAGTAAATAAATCTTCGAGGAAAAAAAAAAAATCTTGGGAACAGCTGGCTTGAGTTGCCCAGGCTGGGTTAGGAGCCTCTCTGGGTATTCAGCTGTGACCACCAAAGGACTGAAGCAGAACATGGCAGCTTCCTGGGCCCCCGGGGGATTTTACTGATAGAAAGAAAGAGGAAAGTCAGCTGCCTAAGACAAAGCTCATGCACCCTGTACGCCTCCAAATAGGTGACCCATGTCAGCTGTGGCCAGATGCTATTTACTATTTTTGCAATTGCTCTACTTAAAATAGAAAAGACAAAAATGAGAACAGAAGCTTTGGCTGAGTTGCTCGGGTGAGCTTAGCATCTTGAACTATAGTGAGTCTCTCGGTTACCTCTGTGGCTTCTTTCTTCCTACATGAAAAGCTTATGTTGTAATTGCACTACAGAATTATCTTCTACTTATAAGGCAGTTCAGCCAGCTGGTTCCAAAACCTGCATACTGCATCCAAGATCAATCTTGAACCAAAAATGAAGAGGAAGGTGGAAGAAACACTTAGAACCATAAGTTATTATTTAAACCACAGGTGATAAATTATCTGATTTAAGATAAATTCTCTAGTCTCACGTGGGGTACTGGTAATTCACAATCACAAAATGATTCCTTTTTAATTTTAGGACTATGAGAAACGTTTACGAGACAGAAACATAATTGAAACCAAGGACCACATAGATACCCATAGGGCCATAGTAGCCAAGTACCTCCAACAGGTAAGGAATATCATTTTACAGAGTCTTCAGAGGGGAAAACAGCCAGTACCCTCACACTGGGGGAAGGGTGATGTCTATTCTTCCGAAGTTCTCTGTGGGACAAACATCACTTAGCCTCTCTAGACTTTTTTGCTCATAATTACAAATATGAAATTAGCAGCCATCTTCATCTTTTGAATGTATGGAACACCAGGATGTATCTCATTTTATGATCAGTGGTTATCTTAAGTGAGGCATGATCACAAGGGATAGAATTTCTAAGTCACAATTTTTCTCATATTTCAATGTTTGTATCATATCACCTTTGTAATGAAGAAATTTGATAAACCACATACTGACTGCCCTGATGCACTAAAAACTTGAAATATCCTTTTGCCCTTCCTTCTCCTAATAAATGTAACTTGTTGGAAATGCTGTAGTCACTAGGGCACATTTTTCCCCCACAAAAGATCTACCCTGTGGGCTCCGTATAAAAAAGCAATTTATGGGCACCTGGGTGGCTCAGTTGGTTAAGCAATTGCCTTTGGGTCGGGTCATGATCCCAGAGTCCTGGGATTGAGTCCCACATTGGGATCCTTGCTCAGCGGGGAGTCTGCTTCTCTCCTTCCCCCACTTGTGCTCTCTCTCTCCCTCAGTCTCTCAAATAAATAAACAAAATCTTTTTTTAAGCCACCATTTATTATATTTAAGACATTCTCTATTTAAGGAATAATTAGAAAATAAATCAGTATAAATAGAGAAAGAAGTTAAGAATCTGAAATATATGTGCTTCAAGATGGGTCCTGTTTTCTCTAGTTGTTCATTCACTCAGCAAAATTTCACAATCATCCACCAGGAACTTTCCCTCGTCCCATGAATATAGCAGTGAGTGGAACGGAACCCCCTCTGCCTTAGGGGGGCATTAGGAACAAAGCGGGATGATTGCTATAGGAAGAGGTCAATACCAGGGAGAAAAGTGCACGTGTGCTGGGAGGAGGCACTGAGGTGACATCAGGTGAAGACTGGAAGGAGTGGAGGGAGTGAGCTGTAATGTTTCAGGAACATTTGAAATAAAACACCTATCTGTCCTCAGGTTAGAGAATCAGTGATAAATCGTTTCCTGATTGCAAAGCACCATTTTCTTCTTTCGGATTTGGTCGTAGAAGAAGAAGTTCCCAATATCAGGTAAGAGTGAAGAAGTCTTTTGTTTCTTATCAAATTATTTTCATTGTATCATATTAAAATTTTCATGTACATAGAAGACTTTTATCCTTGTTTGGTACGTATTTGGGCCCCCGGTAGTGCTGGGAACTGGTAAAACCTGATTAACGCCTCATGGTTACAGTAGTTGGAGGATTTTACTGAGCAAGTCACATGAGATGCTCTCCATCATGCCCAGTACACACCATCTCATCTCCTACCATGCCCAAGTCAGCTCCACCAGCCTTTGCCAGTTCCCTGCTGCAGTCAGATGAAGTCTGACAGCATTTCCCTCCTGCACGCCCCTGCTTTTCCTCTACCCCTTCCAGTCTGTCCCTCAGTCCCCTGCACACATGCACACACGGGACCGAGGGGGTGCCTCAGAACCAGCCCTGGGATTCCAGGTGGTGGGGAGAGACTGAGAGCTACTGTGTGTTTGGTGAGGGGTCAGGGGTAGCAGGGAAAATGGGTATTCACGTAGAAACTGGGATTTTATAGCATTTGCTCAATTGTCTCCCTGTTACTTAGAAAAATCTTCAAATTATCTCAACTAAAGGTAGAAGCATAAAAGGTGAAAAATAACTTTCTATATTGGTGGTCTTGTGTAATGCATTAACTTCGCGACCTATCTGTGATTAAGTGTCTTGGTCTCCTAAAAAGTTTATTTCCTGCTTGTACTTTCTCTCCACTGCCAAGTTGGGCAGGAGACCAAAAAAAAAAAAAAAAAAAAAAAAAAAAAAAAAAAATTCCATGGCACCCCCTTTCTTTGTCTTATATCCAGGAGGGAAACTGTCCCCACAGACTCCCATGCACACCATCCCCTTCTTTCCAGGCCCCGGGTCCAGTCACTGAATGTATTTTTTTCAGTCATGAAAATTATATTTTAGAATAGATGGTGATTTTCATGCTGTTTTTCCATTTCTTTTCTTTCTTTTTCTTTTTCTGCTTTACTTTCTGCATTAAGTTCTGAAGGCTCGGGGTATGTTCTTTCTTCTTTTAATTTTGGTTTGCTCTTAGCATTAAACTAAGATGTTTCTGTATGTGATGGTCCCAACCACCAAGACGTTCCCATGCAGACTGCTAGCGGGGTGGCAATCTCAGGAGAAGAGCCACCCCTGGGGGAGGGGAGGAATTGTGACAAAGAGAAGGGCTGTGCCAGGTTAGGACGCTCTGCCAAAGGTATCTCTCGGAGGTCCCCAAGTTTGGGTTCGGTAGATGTCCTGGCACCGTGATTAATAAGATGGGCTTAACTTGCAACAGAGTGAACCCTGAGGACATTATGTTGAGATAAATCAGACAGAGAAAGACAAATACCATTTGATCTCACTTATAGGTGGAATCTAAAAAGGCCAAACTAATAAAAAACAGAGTAGAATTCCCACCCCCACTGGCCAGGGGGTGGAAAAATCAGGGAGATGTTGTTTAAGGGTACAACTTGCAACTAGGAATTAAATAAGTTCTGGAGATCTCAGACATAGCAGAGTGAATACAGTCAATATATACCATAAACTTCAAAGTTACTGAACGCCTTGATCTTAATTGTTCTCCCAACAGGAAAAAAAAAAAAAAAAGAAGGATAATTATGTGAAGTTATAGAGGTGTTGGCTAACTCCACAGTGGTAGTCATATTCCAGTATCAGACCGATTACATTGTACGCCTTAAATATACACAATGTGATATGACAATTACATCTCAATGGAAATAAATTAAAATACTAAAATGCAGATAATGAGTCATGCACAGAAAAAGAGATTTGCAATATTACTCTGCTCACACTCTTTTTTTTTTTTTGGTGGGGGGAGACAGTTCTAGTTCATAACCTCCCATTATGTTAACATGTAATGGGCCAGCTCTTGTTCTAAGTGAGTTAAGAATAAATATATGTCAGTATTTTCCAAAGCAGAAGAAGGTGGTTGTTTAGTCAGAGTGACCCAAGCTGCAGCCACAGCTCCCGCTTCCTGAGGAGCCTTCAGCAAACCCCGTCCCCTCCCAGAGCCTCCAGTTTCTTTATGTGAAAAATGGGGTCAATAATGAAGGTTAGGCTTCTCAGGATACGAAACAGACTCTGTGAGGCACCCATCACTCTGCTCAATTCATAGAAGGGGCTGGTCAATGGCAGCTGCTCTGGAAGACCCCGGGAGCAAGCGGGAGCCCATCGGGGGCTGGGGCCTCCCCAGCCGGTTATGGTCCTCAGAAGGAGGCCACTGAGCAGCCTGGTGCTGGTGGGGTGGCCAAGAAGCGAGAGCGGGCAGGAGGCCAGCGCTGTCCCCAGCTGTGGAGCCCCATGGCATCTGCCTGTGGGTCCAGAGTCACATCTGTGCTTCTGCTCAGTCTCTGGGTTGTATTTAATGACCTGTTTCATGGCCCTTTCTTCCGCCATGACTCACTGCCGTGCTTCCATCTCCTGGAAGTGTTTACGGGATTTCACCTCACTGAGAGGGAGAGTGAGGAGAGGGATCCTCCTGCCCACCCCTTCCTCTGGAAAAATCATTGCCATCATGCCATCCTCATCTCTCCAACAGCTGCCATTTTAGGGCATCCACCCAGTGCTAGACCAGGGCCTGGGTGCTTGGCCTACCCACCCCCCTTTGTCCTCTTCATCACCCCAGGAGGTAGGCATGATCATCCCCATTTTACAGATGATGAAACAGAGACAAAGAGGTGACATGACTTGCCCAAGATCAAAGAGGGGAGCCAGGAGTCCCACAGCTTTGTCTAACTCCAGAGGCTGAGTCACCTGGGAAGTGCCCAGGAAGGCTGGGAATGTCACCGTGGGAATGGAGCAGGTTAATGCCCCCAGCCTCAGGAGAGGGAACATCCCCGGAGGAGGGAGACACGGGCCCTGAAGGGGCACGGCAGCCTGGGGCAGATGAGGAGGAAGGGCAGAGGGCACCCCATGCGCAGGACTGGCCCTTGAGGCCAGGAGCAGGAGAGCACCTGGGGGATGAGTGGGCAGAGCACCCGGCAGGAAGCAAGAGGGGCCCAAGCACACTTAGCTTCCTTCTGACCGATAGCACCTACAAGCAAGGCTAAGGAGCCGCACCAGAGGATCTCCCCAATATAAGAATTTCTTGACGATTTCCACCCACCCCCTTAAAAAGACAGAGTTTTTCAGGGGCCTTCGAGGGCCCCTTGGTGGGGGGAGTTTGGGAAATTGTCTCATAGCGTTCCAGACCTTTCCTTTCCTCAGAGTCCTAATCCTGCTCTATGATCATTAGCATTCTGGGGCTAAGCCTTTTCAAGCTGGCAGAACAAAAGCGACCACTAAGGCCAAGGAGAAAAGGTCGGAAGAAGGTGACAGCCCAAAACCTGTCCGATGGAGACATAAAGGTGCTGGTGAACATCATCCGGGCTTATGACATTCCCGTGAGGAAGCCAACGGCAAGGTGAGGGCCCTCCAGATGGCCTTGGAATAGAGAGTACGGTGTCCCAGCCAAGTGGGTCACTTCCTTATAGCATGTCCACCCCTACTTTGAACATAGTGGTTGATCATGGGGGCCAGGGGTGGGGGCAGTCTTACTGAAGCCAAAACTCTATTGGTTGCAACTAATAGAACCAACTTAGTTAATTTAGGCTAAAGAGGGGATTCATTGGGAATATCTCAGAGAACTCAAGGTTAAGAGGTACAGCTGAACTGCATGGTGGACAATGCAGTAAAAGATTCAGATGGTTCTTCTGAGGCCCCATTGTCTCTCTCGCTTGCTTCCCCCTGTGGGTCTGCCTCATCTCCCTGTGAAGGAAGTGGTCCTTTCAGCCACGGTACCATCCACCGAGCATCAGTTTCTCAGGAGAGAAGCTGAAGGTCCCGACTTGGGTCAGGGGTTGATCCATAGTCTCATCACCTACACCCAAAGAGGCAGGGTCCGAAGGCCCAGGCCTGAAGGTGGGGAATAGTTCTCAGAGAAGTGGGTGTGAACTAGGCAGATACCCAAAAGGTGTGTGTCCTAAGTTCTAAATAACACATGCTACGAGCATAAAAATGTGACTTCCCTTTTATCTTCTCCGAGACATGAGCGATGCCTACTACGTTGCATTACACTAGGGCAGTGGGGACCCCCCCTCCAAGCCAGGATAAAGTGAGCCTGAGTCTCTTGCCCCTTTAGAGAACAGAGATGAGCAAGAATTCAGGAAAGAAAGAGCAAGAATTAAAACTTCTGCCAGCCAGTACCTTTGCCAGTGTAATGAGGAAGGCTGACTTTCCTGCCCACTCACCAGCTTCCCTGCACTGTGCTAAGGCTCTTTCATACAGAGTATCTCACTTACTTTTCACTATTATTAATATCTCCTTTTCACAAAAAGGAAAATGTGTGGCTGGCTTGTCCAGAGTCCTCCAACTCCATCTGATTCACAGAAGAGCCCCATTCTGGACTTTGGAATCTTATTTCTTCTCTAGGATCTTGCTTTTACATTTATCCCCCATCCATTATTTTACCCTTTTGTTTTAACTGCCTAACTCTTCCACCCATTACAGAACACCTCATCATCACCAACTATTCCCACCATTGGGTCACTAGTAAATGCCCATTTAAGTTCTCGAATCTAGCATTGCTTCCTTGAGCCACAGCCCCATGCCTTCACCTTGATTGCATCAAAGCTCAACTGTGGGGAGAAAAACTGTTTTTAAAAAATAATATATAGGTGTTTCTCTTATTTTGGTCTCTGTAGAATTTTTTTTTAAGTGTTAAACCATTCCGTTCAAATTACAAGGAGGCTGGGCTGATCCTCTGTGTTATACATTGCCGTGTAGGCTCATCAACACAGCTCAGATAGCAACGCTTGCAATGAGCCTGTCCGAATCTCCACCCTCTACCCTTGCATCAAACTAGATCGGATTTTTCATCGCCTGCTCTGTACTCTCCTAGCTCATGCCCATCCCTGTGGTCTAACATGCATCCCACTGGATTGTGGTTATTTGTTTACATGTCTTCTGGCCCTTTTCAATGGAGCTGAAGTGTGTTGTGTTTGTCTTTGCAGCCCCAGAGTCTAACACAGGCTGCAAATATAGTAGGCATTTAACAGATGTTTTGGTGATACTGTAGTCAGTGGTGTTCCAAAGAGAAAAAGGATTTCTCTAGTAGCTCTTGTGTTAAATATTCCACTTCTATAGTCTCATGGTTTGTCTGATACCCTAATCTATGAAAAGGGAGGACACTTTGGTAGAAGGAGACAATGTATACTTTATAGCCCAGTAATGAATATGAATAAAATACTTGGTAAAACGCAAGGTTCAGGGCAAATATACAGGTGTGTTGTTAGGATGAGGAGAAAGGTATCTGGAAGCGACTCTCTCAAGACAACTGTCTTTTCTTTTTTTTTAAGAATCCCAAAAGGGATGGAGTGTCTGGGTGACTGAGTTGTTTGAGCATCTGACTCTTGATTTTGGCTCAAGTCATGATCTGAGGATCATGAGATCAAGCCCACATCAGACTCCGTGATGGACATGGAGTCTGCTTAAGATTCTCTCTCTCCCTCTCCCTTTGCCCCCCACCCACCCCACACTTACCCACCCACCCTGGCGCATGTGTATGTTCTCTCTCTCTTAAAAGAATCCCAAAAGGAGGCCCCTGGGTGGCTCAGTTGGTTAAGCAACTGCCTTCAGCTCAGGTTATGATCCCAGAGTCCCAGGATGGAGTCCCACATCAGGCTCCCTGCTCAGCAAGGAGTCTGCTTCTCCCCCTGACCACCCCCCCTTCTCGTGCTCTCTCTCTCTGTCTCAAATAAATAAATAAAATCTTTAAAAAAAAAAAAATCCCAAAAGGGAAAAGGGGAAGACCCATAGATCCTAATTCAAGCAAGGAATTCATGAGAGTGTCTTTCACAGTGAGGTTTGGCAGGCCCAGAGAGAGGGGTCTTACGGGGGATATGTAGCTCGCAGATACTGCAGAGTTCAGGGTCACAGAGAATGAATGCAGTGGGAGGGGACCTGGGTGGAAACGGGCAGGGCAGGCTGGCAGGAGTTCAGGATTCTACCACCTGAGAGGGACTGTGGCTCTCATTTTGGGGGGAAAAGACAGAGCCCTCACTCAGGCACCCCCTGGGAGAGGAAGAACAGGGGGAGGACCCTTTGCACTGTTCCAGACAGACATGTAGGTCTAGGGATGGAAGTTGGGGTGGCATGGAGTCAAAGGGCTCTGCACCACAGATGCTTGAAACCACTTGGGCCCAGCAGGACCCAGAATCAAATGAAACAGTGTTACTCCATCACAGAGCCTGACACAAAGGAGGTCCCAGTCTTTGCTCCCTTCGTCCTTAAACTCTCCCTTTCCTTGTCCTGGGAACCACCATCAAAAGCCAGCTGCTGGGGTGCCTGGGTGGCTCAGTGGGCTAAGCCTAAGTCATGCCACCCCAACTTCCATCCCTAGGCCTAGGGGTGACTCCATGGAGTCCATGCCACCCCATGGAGTCCACTAAGTCATGGAGAGGACCTGAGCATACTAAAAGCTTTCTGAAGTGTCAACAAACTTAAAGAAAACATCTGTCACCAGAGCCCTACCTCTTTGGAGAAGCTATCTTGCTGAGTATCTAATTCCTGTCATGCATTTCTCCCTCCTAGCAAATTCCAGCAGCCATCAAGATCTTCAAGGACTTTCAGCGAGAAACGTGCTGCTTCGCCAACCACACACAGCCCTACCCACAGTGTGGACTACCCCCTCGGCCAGGTGACAAACCCAGATGCTATGGTTTGGCTTAGATCCTTGCCCCTTCAGAATGGCCCAGAAAATGTATTGTCTCTTCAATGCTTCATTTTCTTTGCAAACACACTACTTAGTCAACATATTCTACCTCTGCCTAGAACAAAATAATTCAACGAGGTGTTACGGACTCTAACACCTTGCTCTTGTCTTTAAGGTTTTAGTACGTCCTTTTGTAGAGGTTTCTTTTCAACGAACAATTTGCCACACAACTACAGCTGAAGGACCAAACCCCAGCTGGAATGAAGAATTGGAACTTCCTTTTAGGTGAGCATATTTTCCTCTTTAGGGAACTATAGGATATTTTGAAGAAAGGTGAATAAAACGGAGACCTGGGGGGAAATGACTATGGTGAAAGTTTCTGTAGCTCGTGGGCTGGGACAAGATCCAGGAGTCTGAGCCCAAGTCCCATACTGTTCCACTGGTACCACAACTAACTCCAGTCCAGAGGAAAAATGGGAAAATGTCCAATTTTTTCTGTTGTTCCTTGTCTCCCCGACTCTGGAACCTTCAAGTAAACTCCCCAGTCTGTTACTCCCTACTTTCCATAATGACGCTTTCTTCCTCACCAGAAATACTACATAGGCATTTAAAACTTTAAGTGATTTTAGGTATTTAAAAGACTCCTTATTTCAGATCTTGAAGCAGTCTTAGAAATTACCTAGTGCACCACTCTACTTTTATAGGAAAGAAATGAAAACCCAAGCATAGAAGGTGACTGGCTTCAGGCCACATAGTCCTTAGAGACAGAGCAAGGACTCGAGCTGGTTGAGCCAGAAGAGAAGGACACATGCTACTATTATGCCCGGAGCAAGCAAAAAGAATGAGAAAACAGAAAGGCAGATGCTCAATAAAACACATACAACAGCCCAGTATGGGGTAGGGCCTGGCTGGACCCAGAGCAGGTGGTATTACAGAAGATCCCCACCCCTGCCCCGCTTGAGTTTTCTATGGGAAGGTGAGTAGGACGCAGGGTCTGTTCCAGCAGCCTTGTCATTGGAGGTTTAAGGCTAGGGAGTAGTCTGCTAGAGACACACCTTCTAGAGCCCCGTTGCTAAAGAAAGCTGCACACCGGCACAAGTGTCGGCCAGAGGCCTTGCGTGTAACCCGTCCACCGAGCCAGCTCAGCCATGGCCAGCTGGGGGGATGATGTGAGACTCAGCAGGGCAAGCCAGCAGATAGGGGGCTTCTCTCTGTCCAGAGCCTCCAGTCTAGGGTCCCTTCCTCCTGAGTATGGTGTTAAGTTATAGCATCTCAGTACAAAGGTAACGTGGAACATAAGGAATAGCATGGAGGACATTAGGAGAAGGAAAGGAAAAGTGAATTGGGGGAAATGAGAGGGGGAGATGAACCATGAGAGACTGTGGACTCCAAGAAAGAAACTGAGGGTTTTAGAGAAGAAAGGGAGGGGAGGACAGGTGAGCCCACTGAAAGGTATTAAGCAGAGCACATATTGCATGAAGCAGTGGGTGTTATACATAAACAGTGAATCAGGGAGCACTACATCAAAAACTGATGTTGTACTGTATGGTGGCTAACATAATAAAAAATAATAAAATTTTTTTTTAAAAAGGTAAATGTTTGGAATGAAAACATTGCTTTTGATCCTTATCTCTATGCTCATATTTGAGGATTTTTCAGATTTTGGTATATGAATGCTCACTGTTTCCATCTTACCCATTGTCATGGTTGTCTGGTCACATGTGCCCATTTGCAGGGCCCCCAATGGGGATTACAGCACGACCAGTTTGCAGTCAGTGAAAGACGACGTGTTCATAAACATCTTTGATGAAGTGCTGTACGATGTCCTAGAGGTAAGCCCACGGTTTTGAGGAAGACGTCTGCACCCATGTTCACATCCTCTACCCACCATGTGTCCCTAACACATTCTCTTTATGATGGTTGACATGTTTCAGACTTGACATGTATCAGCACGAAAGGGAGAAGGGAGGAAGAGAGCTAGCTTTTTGATTTTTGATAACTGCCCTGGGTGTATTACATACATGGTCTTAATTCTAGAACAACCCTGTGAAGGAGATTGTTAAATCTCCAGTTTAGTGAAGGGGAAACTGATGTGCAGAAGGGTTGAGCGTCTTTCCCAGGGTCACAAAACAATGAAGTGTATGAACCAGAATGGGCCGCAGGTCTGCCTAACCTAGCCCACCGGCTTTCAGCTACACCTCGGCCGTTTTCCCAGGGCCAGTTAATTACGTGAGTGGCTGACGTTCCTAAAGGTTTACGGCTTCCGACCCCCCGCAGGATGACCGTGAAAGAGGAAGCGGAATCCACACGCGTATTGAGAGACACTGGTTGGGAAGCGTGAAAATTCCATTTAGCACCATTTATTTCCAAGCCAAGGTAAGCATCTGATGTCTGAATTCCGTGGGACTCGGGAACGGCCGTGTCCACTGCTCCTGTTATGGCTTTCTCGGTGGGTCTGCCCCCTCCATACGGACAGAACCTAGGGCGAGCGGCGGTTGGCACGATAAGCCGTCAATTTGGGTCATATCTGCGTGGCTTGTAAAACATCAATTTCTCTCAAAGTCAGGAGTTATTGTAGGACTCTTCCAATCTGAGAATTTTTCTAACATTTAAATAGAAGTAAAGCAGAACGTGGGACAAAGCAGAAACATGTCGAAACGACAAAAATGGGGTGGATAGATGCCTGAGAGCAACTTGAAGGGAACAGTCAGGACAGTGATGGCCGATTTCATCACATACATTCTATTAATGCTTCTAGAGTGCTCCCGATTTCAGACATAAAAACGGTTAGTGGAGACTCATTCCACTAAGATACCCTTCTTCAGAGTTTAATGATTTTGCTTAAGGGGACCCATTAGGTTAACAATGCTTGAATGATTCAGTAGCTCTAATCTGGGACAGTGAAAGATTCTGCAGTGACTCTAATATCCTGGTGTTAAATCCATGGCAACAGGAGGCTTTGAGCCACAAGCCTGTAGGTAATCTCCCACAGCCACAGAGGGAGCAATTTAATCCCACCCAGACCAGGTGTCGCCCGGGCCCCAGAGTCTTTGGCAAAACCCGGGCCTGGATGGGTTGGAATCTCAAGGACTGTGGAATTGTGATTCTCCCCCTAGACAAAGGAACAGTCCACAGGTGAAGATTCCGTGATGTACTGGCCAAAAAATTTCCATTTCTCTCTTTGAATACATCTTAAGGGGCACCTGGGTGACTCAGTTGCTTAAGTGTCGCCTTCGGCTCAGGTCATGATCTCAGGGTCCTGCAATGGAGTCCCATGTTAGGCTCCCTGCTTAGCAGGGAGCCTGCCTCTCTCTCCCCCTGCCATTCCCTCTGCTTGTGCACTCTCTCACTCTCACTGTCAAATAAACAAATAAAGTCTTTTTTTAAAAAAGATCTTAAATGAAAGAAGAGCTGTTTAAGAGCACATGAGTTTTTAAACGAAACTGCCATGTTATTTGGCATTGCTGAATTTCACATTTGGAAGGGTACTCAGAGGTAATTACTCCCAATCCCTTCCTCATAAGTGAATCTCCTTTATTATGGTAATATCCATACTCTGCTTGAGTGTCTCTAGAAATAGGGAACTCACTACTTCATGAGGCAGTTTGATCTCTTTGCCATAGCTGTGTTATAAATTTCTTCCTTGAACCATGCCATAATCTATGTGCTTCCCTACTCGTAGGTCATGGTTTGGAGCTACTCGTAGCAAGTCAAGCCCTGACCCAGTAATAACAGTAGGAGTAACTATATTGCATCCATTACTAGCTAGTTTGTATGTCACCTCAATTTAACTTCACAACAACCCAGTCAGCTTTATTGTTCCCATTTTACAGATAAAGAAACAGAAGCCTAGAGAGGTGAGGTCACTTCTCAAATCTCAAAGCTTACAGTGGAGTGGGGTTCAGTGTTTACCCACTTCCCACAATGCTCACACTGTGTATCCCTGGAGAACGAGATTGATAAAAGGAGAGAGAACCATTCAGCTTTGGGGTTTATACATTTCAATATTAACTTTTGAGAATGGTTTCGTCACATTTGTCATTTAGAAATTTTGTCTTACTCCAAAGCTCGTGCTCTTCCGTGCAGCCGCAGGGGACATCTGGCAGGATATGGAGACCCATTGGTCACTACTAGAGTGGGAGCTAGTGGCATCTCCACCCAGGCACCCATCCCTGGGTGGAGGCCAGGGATGTTGCAGACACTTCACAGTGCATAGGACAGCCCCACCACAGAAGTCATCGGGCCCCAAATATCAGCTGTGTGCAGGGCCAGAAACCCTGTCTTAAATCCTTATGCCCCAGCTATCTGGAGATAATGCCCATTCCTCTCCGGGTCATCAGCCTATGTCTCACATCAGATGTGCTCAGTTATTTCAGCTACACATTTCATGGCTTTGTTTCTGTGTCCTTTTTTTTTTTTTTTAAGATTTTATTTATTTATTTGTCAGAGAGAGCGAGTGGTAAAGGGAGAAACAGAGTTGCCATTGATCAGGGAGCCTGATGCAAGGCTCGATCCTAGGACCCTGGGATCATGACCTAAGCTGAAGGCAGACACTCAACCCACTAAGCCCCCCAGGTGCCCTATTTTTGTATCCTTTTCTCTGCACCCCTTCACCCACCCACCCCCACTCCCAGGCTCTGGGGCAAAGCACCGATGTAAGGAGGAAATTAAACAGCAGGTCACTTAATTCTTTCCTGGAAAACACAGTCACTGAAAGTTTAACTTCCCTCTCTATTTCTTCTGAGACATAAATACCACTAAAGACTGAAATGAAAATCGGATTCTCTGTAAGCGTATGAATTTCAGATTCTGTCTCTGAATAGTGGTGTGGCATCAGACAGTCGTAATAAACGTATTGTTGTGTTGACTGTGCAAGAGTGGAAAGTCCTGTCTTTTGAAGTCTCTACAGAAGTCAGGTCATTTTATGTAAGTGGCTGGTAGTGCACCAGACCTGCATGTATTGAGCACCTGCTGTGTATACAAAACGCTGCTCTACATCGGAGAAGGGTGGTCAAAACCTGGGTGATACAGAGATCTATTCACAGAGAGAAATGACAGAGTCTCCAGAGGGAAGTGATAAATAGGCACACACCTACGAAGTCGGGCAAAATGGGTCACGGTAACAAGTGCAAGATACACTGCCTACATGAGGCTGCTGGAGACAAGGGAATGATTCACCAAGGAAATGACATCTGATCTGGAAATAGTGCTTAGTACTCTGCGGGGCGGGGGGTGGTGAGGGGGGAGTGGCTGCTGGCCCACCCGTACTGAGCACTGAGCACTGAGCACTGAGCTTCTGCCAGGCAGTTTTGTGAGTGTCTGACATCTACTCATCCAGCACCCAGAACCACCCTACAACAGGTCCTATTACTGTCTCTTGATAAAGGCAGGAGCTCAGGCACCCGTGCTGTAATCCAGGATTTGAAGCCAGGTGACCTGCTGTCACAGTCCCCCCGCAGAGCTGGGGGATGCTCCGTGGAACTGTGCAGGGAAGTAGAGAGCCCTTCCCATGAGAGCTCAGGGAGACACGCCGGGAAAGAGGGGGAGCCTTGAATGCCAGTCTGAGCAGACTTTATTGGATTCACTAGGCAGTGAGAGCCAGCACTTGCCTTTGAACTTTCACAGGAAAACCACTGGGATGTTTACCAAGTCATATGTTCTTCACAGATTGATGGGACGTTTAAAATAGACATTCCCCCTGTTCTTCTGGGCTACAGCAAGGAGCGAAGCCTGATTATCGAGCGGGGTTTTGACTCTGTGAGAAGCCTGAGTGAAGGCTCCTACATCACCCTGTTCATTACCATCGAGCCTCAACTGGTTCCCGGGGAGTCTGTTCGAGAAAAGGTAACCCTGCCCCCACTCAGGAATCGACAGCCTGGTGTTGAGATGCTGCTAGGCTGGCTGGGCGGCGTTTTTATAAACACAGACCGCATGGCGCACGCAGAGGTCCCTAACACTGCCCACTCGCTACTCTTACAGTCTAGATGGATGGAAGGGGAGACGGCAGATTTGCACTTCCATTGAGCCGATACTTCAGTTGATCAACAACTTAAACGTTCAGGCAAAGCAAGACAGACATAAACATGCATCAGGTTTAGAAGAATTTTCTTAATGGGAGGAGAAAAGCAGACCGCTCTTTTATCTTGCTGTTTATCAGCAAGCACGCCGAAATAGAGCTCCACGTCTGACCTCACATCCCTTGCTGGGCTGTGCGTCGAATCGATTTACAGCACTATAAGGCTAGACTTCCAGGGTCACCTCGCTTCAGTGCCTTCAGACAGGCGCAGGCATCTGCACAAATGCCCTAATTCTGAACCGCTCTACAACAAAGTTTCCAGAACCTAGGTTTGTTGGCAACTGTTTCCAGCCCTTACAGCCAGTACACACTTCCTTAACATAACATGCTTATTCAGCAGTGATATGTGCTGCCCTCTCTGGTCTGGGGGGAGAGCATTGATCATGACCTGTTGTTCATACTACAAACTGATCCAATCACCACCACCACGTACTGAGTTCTTACTCGGTTCTCCGCACCGTGTCAGACGTTTGAGACCTGTTCTCTCTTAATACTCACAGCTATACTGTGTGATGGGTCTCTGACTGAGACAGGAGGAAACCGAGGCTCAACCATCCAGTTCACCCAAACAGTAAATGCAGAGCTAACGAGTCTGTCTGACTCGAAATCGTATATATTCAATAAATATTTACTGAGCATCTTCTGTGTGACTGGCATTTTTCAGGCACTGGGGATACAGCAGCCTAGAAAAGCAGAGAAAAATCCCACGGAGCTTACATTCCTGTGTAAACCCAGCTTGTCACCTACTGCACTAAACGTGGATTCTTGTGCTGACTCTTTCTTTAGTTTATCCATCTTTATAATTAAGACTCAGATGGAGATGGGGGGACAAAAGAGCACATTCCTGTTTCTTTTTCAGTGTTACAGTTTTGTTCACAGAAAAAAATACTTCCACTATTCGCCTTTGCAAGGATTATTGGAAAAATAAATCTGCTGAAATTCAAATTAATTTTATATGCTAGCCTTGGTCACAAATGCTGTGAAAATCTGTTTTCTAGAAGACATGGCAGAATATATGTGTTTCAGAGTATTTCTAGGAAGTGAAACATGTATTCTTAATGTTCTTTCTTTATGTATAAACTCAAGAGAAAGCCAGAAAACATGCTGACACAGAAAAATGCTCCCAGACAAAAGATGGCTTTGCTATTTCTGTCTTCTTCGTGAAGGAAAAGCACTCCATCTGGAGGTGAGCTTCCAGAGCCCGTGAAAGCAGTCTGGAACCACTTTCCGGGACCACTGGCTGAAGGGCTGAAATCAGGGCTGCCTTAGCACCTGGTGCATGTCCTGGCACTGCCCCCCATGGGCTCTGAACCCAGGTCCCCCAGGTCTCGTAGCCTGCCCTGTCTACAGGCAGGTACCAGGGCTGTCCACTGCTGTCTTCCATGGCATGTCACTGCCCCGCTGTGGCTGTGCGAAGCATTTCCATTAGGCCTCCGAAAAGAGGGCTTAAGAAACCCATTTCGAGGGCAGGCTCTTTGCTGCTATTTGATGAGGAAGCATGTGGACTGACAGCACCCTAAGGTCCTAAACACAGCAGCAGAAAATACTGCCTGGTGAGTCCCCTGAAGATAATGCAGGAGAGACAAGCTCTCATCCTAACAGCATAGAGCCCATAACCTGGAATTGGCTCTCCACTTATCAGCGACTTCCAGGATTAGCAGATTAGAATCTTCCCTCCACCATCACCCCACGGGAACCATTCCCTGTGACTTTTTAAGGGATTTACTCATGGGATTTTCATAGAGAATCAGTAGCAACACCTGAAATTCTTACACCTACTTTATGTTGTCTCAAGGGAAGTTAAGTTTTTAAAAATAGATTATTTCTGTTAATAAAGTGTTCCTCTCATGTCTTTTTTCTTTCTTGCCTCTGATAGATGAGTGACATGCTTAAAAAGGTGTACCAGGTATTGTGTTTTACATTCATTGGTCAGTAGTCATTAGGCTTTTATTCAGCTGCCCTCCGTCCCCTGCCACTCGGAGGCTGATGGGTCCTGCTATGTGTGCAATCCCTGGGCAATGAGCTACAGATGTCTAGAGTTCCATGAAGAATGTCCAGTTTCTGGCCCGTTACATTCTGTCAGAGAGATTCTTAGTTAGCTTTGAATGTAGGAAGTCATAGGTGTGAATGTAGCTTGCCTGCTGGGATCCATCTCCACTGTCTCCAAGCCCATAAAATCCATAAGCTGCTGCTTACAGAGACCACGCAGCCGTGACAAGGATTTCTGATCCACGGAGCTGTCAGTGTGTCCAAAGGGAGGTTTTGAAACTGTTCAATTTTCTGTAAATACTGACACTAACCTAACGGTTAAAAAAAAAAAAAATTGAACCGGTTAAGAATTTTCCACATTCTGTGTTGAATCAAACTGAGAATTCGTCAGTTAGCCCTTAATTTGTTTTGTAATAAACAACCCGAATTCTTCCAGTATTTAGCCTTCCCTTGGCACTCCTTAGATTACCAAATGGCACACTCCTCCATAAATCACTGTTTCAGTCCATGAAACGGCATCATGGTGGCCTAAGCAAGTATTAATGACCATTAATAGATACTTAATTAAATGCTTAC
Source organism: Mustela putorius furo (assembly GCF_011764305.1). Lineage (NCBI taxonomy): Eukaryota > Metazoa > Chordata > Mammalia > Carnivora > Mustelidae > Mustela > Mustela putorius. The sequence continues at coordinate 21,950,340 of NW_025421273.1, forward strand.
CTTGTGTATGCTTGGGGCAGACAGGAACACAAGATCATTCAGGCATGGGCCCTGCTCTCCCAAAGTACTGGGTACATAGTCAAAATACACAACAGCACATCCAGGTCCAAGTGGTAAAAAAGGTTTTAGGCACAGTTTCTTCAACCTGGAAGGCCAATAGCCAGGACTGATTCAGGGTTCTTACTGCTTTTTCTGGACAGTGCCTACTGCTGCCTCTTAAGTGCACCTCTAGCGTCCCGTGTTTAACTCCATAGAATCTCTGGTCAAATAATTAAGTGCCTGACTGCTTGTTAGTGTTTTCCTCTAGACTACAAGTTGCCTGAGGGCACTGTTTCATCCTCCTTTAACCACAGAGCCTGGAACCTTTCAGACTCTCAGCAAATAATTGGACAAATAGATAAATGAATGAGTTTAAAGGACACAGGGATGAATTCACTGGGTGCTTTTTTCAGCCACTCTTGTTGCATAATTTTCCATCTTTATAAAATTACAGTTATTTCGGGGGTGACAGTTATATCTCCGGAGTCTGTGATACACCCATACCAAACAAATCTTCGGAGCTCACCCTTTTCATTTATTTAATTCTCTGTCCCAGTGTGCCGAGCGGTAGGTGGTTATAGTGATGATGATGATGATGGTGTTCAGATTCAGATGTCAGGGGCATCCCGTGAGAGTATATGGCAGGCTTACGGAAGTGCCTCACATCCCCACAACCTCTATTCGAGTCCCTCAGGGGACAGCAATCAAATTAGAAGCAGAACCACAGTTCAGCTCCAATGAAACAAGTCAGAACAGCTGGGATAGTCTAGATTCAATCTGAAGTCATCAAAAGTAAGGGGATGTTTTCTGTGCACTTGTTCATTCACTCACCACATTTGTTAAACACTATATGAACTATGTGCCAGGTGCAATTGGTACTGGAGATTAAAAAAAAAAAAGATCAAAACAAAATCCCTGATTCTAGGCATCTTGATCTTGCTCTATGGGGGAGACAGTTTTAAATGCTAAAAAAATGAAAATAAAGCAGAGTATGAAAAGGATAGCTGGGTGCATTTCCCTTCTCAAAGCATACATATTTTCAGGCACTGCCTAGAATCTAAATTCCACCTAACAGTTAATTTTTCTAATAAAATTTTATATGAGTTTTATCTTGAAACCCTTTGAAATGTAAGCAACCGTATGTATATTTTTATGTAAGCAACAAAAATCTGGTTAAAAAACACTTAAATATGTGCTTTTTGCAAACTACTTTTTTAGCAATAGCGTTAAGGGGGAAAATTACGTGTGTCTAAAGGCAAATGAAGATTTCTCTATTGCATCTGCTTTGAGTTACTATCAGAAGTCTGGAAACTGGTAGCTCATCTTGGATCAGAGAACTACTTAGAATAAATATAATAAATTTGGTCTTTCTGGTTCTGTTTCCTTTTTCCCTGAGACCCATTACTATTATGTATTACATTGATCATGGGTTTAAAACTTAACACACCCACATGTATCTGTCAGTTTGTTATGCATTTAACGTGAGTTGCTCAAGCCTGCCTTTGAGATGTTAGATTTCTGAGCCCCTCTCCCCTCTAAAACCAATGTCAAAATACACAGAAAAACCTCTGCTTGGTCTCCTCAACCAGAATTAGTACATCAGAGTTTACTTTCTGTAGATGGCTATAGTGTCCATAGGACCGCTTCCCTGTTGGCTATTTTCTTTCAATCCTGTTCAATATCTTTTAAATACTTGATGAATCCATCTAATTCTTAGATTATAAATATAGTTAAATGAAGCCCTAGGACTCCAGGGCATGGCAATAGGGAAGGGGTCACTTAATCATAGTTCCTGAACCACACATTTAGTTCATGTCAACTGTGGGATCTCAGCGAGTTCTACTCTGTCTCCTGTCATCAGATGTAAACTCCATGGAGTATTTGTTTTTGAAGTTTGATTCTCAGGAAGATGAGAAATTGCTTCAAGCAACAGAGAAGTTTCAAACTGAATGTGCCTTAAAGTTTCCACATCGCCAGTGCCTCACAACAGTGACGGACATCAGTGGGAAAACCGTCTTTGTCACCCGTTACCTCAAGCCTTTAAACCCTCCCCAGGAGCTCCTGGATGCCTGCCCCAACAGCCCCCAGGCAACGGCGGTGAGTGTTTCATAGCCCATCAAGGTTGCGGCTAAAAATGTGTTAAAATTTTAATATATTGCCCTCTTAATTACCATGTTTCCTAGTACTTCAGATAGTCACTATATTGAGATTATTAGTGGTGAAAGAAATGATTAACACTTTTTTATTACTCTGAAGCTCATTTTCTTTAGAAAAGTCTGAAGGAACCAGAGACAATAGTAATCCTTAGTTCATTCTTTCAGTGAAAGATTGTGGGGTGCTTACCCTGTCCCTGGCTCTCAACTGGGTTCTGGAAATTAACATTTGGAAGATGCTTTACACTTTCACAGTGTCTTATATAAACACGCCTTCATTATGAGTCCTCCATCATTTTCTGGGATTCAAACCTAGACCTCCGACTTCAGAACTCATGCACTTTCTACTATAGTTAGAGAAGTATTCAGTATTATAGTTAATATGATAGGCGTCATTGACTTCAAATGAAGCAAAAATTATTTCCAAGATTTGAGGATGTACAAGCATGTAAGCTGTCACCACAGACCACATCCATACTGGGCCATTAAATATGGCTGCAAAGCACCTTCTCCCTCACAACCACACATAACAGAAGCCATATGTTAAACAGCTTTATTAAGTGACTACTGTAACCCATAACTATCTTTAGAGAGTGAGTAGTCTAGGAAGTAGTTGCTGCTAATAAGTTGTTAACATAATAATTTAGGAACAGGGTGATGATATATCTATTTGCAGATAAAAATACGGCAAAAAAGAAAAGCCCGTGTTCCACATATCAGTTACTTTTTTTGTCAATCAATTTTTATTAAAAACCATAATAGGGACTTCACTCTGTTATTCCTAGCATAGTAAATATGCAGAAAACTTCTTTCAGGAGAGAACACAGGAGGGATGAATAAAATTTTTAAACCATTTTTAGAATTGTGGCTGACATAGAACTAAGGTGAGGGGGAAAACTCAGAGACAGGAAACAACGAAGCAGATTCCACAAGGGTGAGAGCCTGAAATAATGTCTTCTCTGAGGTCGTCCAGTAATTCCTGATGCCTTGTGCTGGGCTTCAAGCAGGCCACAAGGCTGTTGGGGAAGGAGGTAATATGTGGTGCCAGGCTAGGGAGGGAGGATGGTTGAATCAGAGACTCAGGTACAGAGTTAGGACTCTTGACAGGTAATGTCAACAGTTGGTAACCCAGGAAATACCCGGCTTTGCAGAAGGAATCTTGCTTGTCTCAGCCTGGATGGAAGAGAAAAGAGAAAACTTTCTCCAGGGAATTCCTAATCAATAAGTTGTATTTATTCACTTTTGAGACTGGAATTTACACTGCCTGGATGACACCCCCCTCCAAAAAAAGACTTCAGCTGAAAATTTAATTAAAAGTGTTCCCTATTGGGAATGCGCCTAAATCCCTGACAGAAGGAAACACAGATCTTTCTAGAACGCCCTTTAAACTCAGCCTTAAAAACAAACAGAAAAAGTTCCAAAGTTCCAACCAACACAAACATATAAAAGATTATCAATGAAGAAATAAGTCACCATAAAGAAGGTAAGAGTTAACACACACAACACACTGAAGAATTGGGCCACAAAGACCGCAGATACTGGAATTATCAGATTCATACTATAAAACAGACATGTTTACTCAGTTTAAGAAATCCAGGGAACAGTACACTGTCAGAACTGATAGGAAAGTTATTAAAAATATTGCATGATACTTATAAAAATATGAAATAGAATAGTTAAAATGAGAAGACAACTGGCTTAAGCAAAATACTAAATATAAGTAGAGACTACTTGAACTGGAATATGCATGCAAAGAAATTACTTGGAATATAGAGCAGAGATAGCAAAAAATAGAATATTTAAAGGAAAGGTTAAGAGACATGGAGGATAGAGGCAGGACACCCTGTATGAAAAGAGAAAGACAATGTTCAAAGAGATAGAGCTAAGAATTTAAGACTTGATGAAAGTCAACAATCCTCTGATCCAGAGCCCAGTATATCCTACACAAGATGAATGAAATGGAATTAAAATCTAGGCATGTCATGAGAACTACAAAGATGGTCTTAAAAGCAGCTGGAGAGAAAAAACAGATTTTTTATAAAAGAGCAATGATTCAACCAATAGACTTTTCAGCTGCACAAATGAAAGTCAGAGAAGGAATAATATCTGCAAAAGGCTGGAGGAAAACAGCCATCACACTAGTCATTTATATCCAGTGAAGCCATCTTTCACACAAACACTGGGAGAATTTACAACCAAAAGATTCTCAGTTAAGAAATTTATAAAAAAAAATTTACATCCAAGAGAAGTAAGGATAGTAGTACTATGATTATTAGCATAATAATAAGGAAAATGGGAAATTTGTGAGTAAACCTAAATAGGCATTGTCTTCACATCAATACTACTAGCAATGAGGATGGGAAATTGTGATAAAAACAAAAATCCTGGGGGAAAAAATGCATATATGTCAGGAAAGGATTGATGAGAGTATTTTAATGCCCTTGTATTTTCCAAGAGGAGAGTGAAGCTATTTATTAACTTTTTAAGAGTTTTACAGTTAAATATTCATGTTGAAACTTCTTTTACTTTTTTTAAGATTTTATTTACTTATTTTAAAAAGAGAGGACACAAGCGGGTGAGGGGCAGAGTGGGAGGGAAAGGGACAAGCAGACTGTGCTGAGTGTGGAGCCCGACGTGGGGCTCGATCCCATGTCCCTGAGATCATGACGCAAGTCAAAATCAAGAGTTGGGGGCTCAGCCGACTGAGCTACCCAGGTGCCCTCATATTGAAATTTCTAAATCAATCACTTAAAAGAGTAAAAGAAAGTCCATATAGCTTCCATAGTGGGGGGAGATAAAATAATGAAATGAGATGAAGAAGAGAGCAGGGAGAAAAAAAAGAAATAAAAAAGTATGAAAAATAAAAAGCACAGAATAAGGCAGTAGAAGTAGTCTAAATGTTTACTAGCAATCGCAATCAAAGCAAAGGGATTCAACTGTCAGTTAAAAAACAAAGACTGTCAAACTAGATTTTTAAAACTGATTATGGTGGAATTTGGCAAGCTGATTCTAATATTTGTATGATGGTGCAAAGGGCCAAAGTGGCCAAGACATCCTGAGGAATAAGAAGAACTCAGTGGGAAGATTTGCCATACCATATATCCAGACTGTTATGAGACCATAGTAATTAAAGTAAAATGGTATTGACACACAGATAACAGAGAGAAAAATGGAAAAGAATAAAAAGTCCATTCAAATTTAACCCACTCAAACCCGATGACTGGAAATGAGTAAAGAAAAAATTGACTATTACATAAATTTTATTGGAATCATGGATTTTTACATATTGAAAAAATAAAAATAGATTCCTACTTCACATCACTCAAGAGCAGAGACAGATTGAGGATTTAAATATGAAGACATTTTTATCTTTATGACTTGAGATAGAAAGTATTTCTTAAACAAGAGAGAAAAAAAAGCACAAGCTGTAAGAAAAAAAAAAAAAGATACATTTGGCCATATTAACAGTGAGAACTTGGGTTTATCAAAAACACCACAAAGGAAATGAAAAGCCACAAATAAGAAGATGTTTACAAACTGCAGGAATATGAGTTGTACTATAATGATGCCTGGGTTTCAGTTTCTAAATACTATTGCTCTCTCAAAAGGAGAAGTAAGTTAGGGGAAATCAGATGATGAAGGAGACAAACCATGAGAGACTGTGGACTCAGAAATAAACTGAAGGTTTTGGAGGCGGGGGAGGGGAATGGGGTTAGGTGAGCCTGGTCGTGGGTATTATGGAGGGCACGTATTGCAGGGAGCACTGGGTGTGGTGCATAAACAATGAATCTTGGAACACTGAAAAATATTAAATTAAATTAAATTACAAAAAAAAAAAAAAAACCTCCTTGGAGAAATGGCTGCTTTCTGAACTGAACTTGAGAAAATACAAGATGACTGTGAAAAGTCTTCTTATACCAGAAAGTAAGAGACCTAGGAGCCAGTGTGTTCATCTGTGAAAGATGGGTATTAGCTGTGACTTCCTCTGTAGGGTGTGTGCTTAGGGCGAAATGACATAATGTGGACACAACACTCAGGGAACAGTTGGTGAGCGCTCACTTCATTTTGTACACACAAATGTCTGTGATACGGGAAACTTTCTTGAAAGAAATGAGGTAGCAGGCGCCTGGGTGGTTCAGTGGGTTAAATCCACTGTTTTTGGCTCAGGTCACAATCTCAGGGTCCTGCGATTGAGCCCCGGTCAGACTCTCTGCTCAGCAGAGAGCCTGCTTCCCTGCCCTCCACCCCGCCTGCCTCTCTGCCTACTTGTGATCTCTGTTTGTCAAATAAATAAATAAATAAAAATCTAAAAAAAAAGAAAGAAAGAAATGAGGTAGCATATCCAGCTTTCTATTTTACCACAAATTATATTTTTTTTTAAACAAGAACTGCTCTGTTATTTTTTGTTTAAACAGGAACTGGTGGCTCGATATGTGTCATTGATTCCTTTCTTGCCTGATACGGTTTCATTTGCCAGCATCTGTGACCTGTGGAGCACCTCTGATGTGAGTAGTTCTTCCTCACAGATTTACAGTTTGCGCTGACTTCATTGAACATGGGCCAAGGGCTTGTGTGATTTTAAATTGCCATGTTCATTAGTCCTTATGAAAATCCATTTGGTCATCTGTTTAGCAGACTGAGCTAAATTCTGATGTATTTTTTTCTTTCTGGTTCCATTTGACCAAGTTCAAAAATGAAGAAAAAAACATTTCCACAAAGAATAAAAAAATGTTTCAGATGTCTTAATAACACTGATGTATCTTCAGAGTATTATCTTAACAATATCCCAGCTTTATTCACTTAAAAAAATCAAAATTATGCTCCATATTACACATGGAACTCACATATTCCATAATTCATGGGCTTCTTAAGGCACATGATGTCATTATTGATTCGTATGTACTTCCTGGTCACCTACCACATATCAGACATTGTACTAAATTCGGGCTATGAGCGAAATAAACATGGCCTCTGCCCTCATGGGATTCACATTCTGTGTATGTTACGTAACATCCACATGGATCTTCTACGAAACAAACACATATATTGTCACAGGTAGTCATTCTGCTTCTGGATCTCATGTGGTACTGTGTTTACATAAAATTAAGCAATATCCTACAACTCCTTTTGAAAGATAGCTCCAAACCAAAGAAGTTTAAGTACACTTTAATTTTTTTTGTTGTTCCCTGGGATATTTTGGTAACATAACATTAACATATTATAGTAACATTTCCACAACCTCAAGACATCTAAAGAAAATATGGGAAGAACAGAATATTCATGTGCCCTCAAGCCAGATTGGCTTTTCCACTCCCTAGAGATTCCCTCACCTCTCTGTGTTTCCACTTCCTCATCTATAAAATGGGAAGAGGAGTACCTCCCTCAGAAGTTTATTCTAGGTTTAAATGAGTTCGTGCATGCAATGGTTTTAAAACAATTTGGGAGCAGGGGAGGGAGAGAGGTGAATAGGCATAACACAAGTGATTGTTAGGGCTGTGAAAATATTCTGTGATACTCTAGTAATGCATACATGTCACTACACATTTGTTGAAACCCAAAGACTATACAACACCAAGCGTGAGCCCTCCTGTAAGCTGTGGATTTCGGGTGATTCTGACGTGTCAGTGTAGGTCTCTCAGTTGTAACAGTCGTAAACACTACTGTGAGTGGAGGCTGATAATGTGCGGGGGCAAGAGTGGATGGGATATCTTTCCTCCAATTGTGCTGTGAATCTAAACCTGCTGTAAAAATAGCTTTTAAAAAAGTGTTCAGCACACAGTGAGCTATCATATATAAATTCAAGATAAAAAGTAAAACTTTGACATTTGTCTCCCTCACCCATCATGTCGATTTTCGAAATCCATGTCATCAGTGTCAGAGAAAATACCATGTTCGTTGGTTTGTTCTAATGAATTAGAACATAGTACCAAAATCTGGAAAAAGGGTTTTTTAAATAGGTCTTCTACTTTAAGGCACTCAGTTTAACAGTGACTTTTTAAAAATCCTGTATGGCAAATCCAGAATGAAGCAGTCCACACAACATTGTTTTTCTTTCTTTCTGTCAGCAATTTCTGGATCTCCTGGCAGGAGACGAAGAAGAGCACGCAGTGTTACTCTGTAATTACTTTCTCTCTCTGGGGAAGAAGGCCTGGCTCATGATGGGCAGTGCAATTCCTGAGGTAAAACCATGCAGGCTCGCTCCAACAGAGGAGTGTAGTTGTCTAAGATGGTTGTGTTGGGTTCCGTATTATGAACAGTACCTATTTGCATAACAGTGCTTTGAGTTCCAAGGAAAGTGGCCCAGAAATTGCACGGTGGGCAGAGAGAACCAGTGATAAGACATGAAACAGTGGATTCCCTTAGTGATCCAGTGTTACTCACGCTAAGGAATGAGGAGGGCCGAAGAAGTGTGCCAAGGGCAGAGATCTCTCCTGTCACGCCCACTGCTTCCTCAGGCATCTGGGACTAACCAGCAGCCAAAGGGGAACCCAACAGATAACCGCAGGAGCAAAGAAAAGAATGTCTGCAGCTATATTTTGATAATACTGTTACTTTCACTGGACTGGAGATAGCAACTATTTGAATGTTTCCCCCAGTCCACTGCAAATATCCCTAAATTTGGGGAATGTTAGGGTAATTTGAGGTACAAGGTTAGAAAGTTCACACGAATTAAAGCAGTTTATCCAAAAAGAGTGTATCCAAAGGAGGCCACACGTTTCCAGGAATCCTTGGGAATTAGATAGCACCAGTTGCCACTGCGCAGGTATATCACATCAAAAACTAATTCATTATCCATCATTATATTTCAGGGAGCCCAGTACAAGGAAAAGAACACTAGTCTAGGAAGTCACGAAGCCTGGGTTCAAAGCTCTGCCTATTCCTCATGAGCTCTGTGGCTCTAAGCAAGTCAGTTCACAACTCTGAGCTTTTTAAGGAAAATAGGATAATAAATCTTGCCCTCCCTTTCCCAGACGTCTATTGTGAGCATCAAAGGAAGTCCATACATAAGCAGTAAATGAATAAATGCTCACTGTAAAATAAAATTATAAAAATAATTAATAAATAAAATATTTATAATTAAATAATATAATTATATATTATATAAAATATAATTATAATTAAAAATAATATAATAAATAATTATAATTGTAATAATTATAATCCAAGAATATACAAGTATTCTGAGTAAAAGTTAAAGTACTTTGTCAGGCTCTAACCCCCACACCCACTCCCTACCCCAGGTGTAGTCACTGCTAACAGTTTGGTGTGTATCTTTTCAAAACATCTATGCATTTACAAAATTATAAATGTATCTCAAACACTAGTTACTGTATTAGGGACAGAGTTGAATTCAGATATAATCAGCCCTCCAAATACTTAATCAACTATCCCTATTTTGTCTACTATACTAGCAGATGCAAACATTTTGCAAAAATGAACATTTGCTTTTATTTCTTAAGTCCAGTGCAACCTAGAACTTCAAACTAATTTTCCTCATTAGCCATGAATTTTAGAAATCAGGGGTCCAACTAAAATAATGAATCATGTGTGCAAACTAATCTTGACCTCAACTATGTAATTAATTGGAAACGTAATGACTGTTTTCCTTCAGGGTCCAACTGCTTATGTGCTAACTCGGGAGCAAAGTCACTATTTAATATGGAATCCCTGCACTGGACATTTTTATGGACAATTTGATACATTCTGTCCCTTAAAAAGTGTGGGCTGTTTAATAGGTCCCGATAACGTAAGTATTACCTTTGGATGACTGTTGCTTTCTTTTTTTTTAATTGACCTACTGATTTAATAATATTTTATATATCAAAAAATGTATACGAACATTCATATATAACAGTTAAAGAAATGTAGTGTCAGGCACAGTGGCAAGACTGTCCTAAACAATAACTTTCGGTTGAATTAGTCACTTGATCTGCAGAGAAGCACAATGAGGTTAAAAAGATTAAAAACCTTAGATTCAGAGGACCTGAGTTTATGTCCTGGCTCTGTCCTCATCTCTTCCGAAGTACAGTTTATACGTATCTAACTCACAGTTTTGAGAACTAAGTGAGGCAAACTTACCATCTAAGAAGACTGGGTTCTTTCCTCCCTCCCCTCTTCCCTCCTTCCTCGCTGCCTTCCATCCTTCCTTCCTTCCTTTTTTCTTTCCCTCCTCCCTTCCTTTCCCTTTTTAAAAGAGAGATTCCTAGTGTACACCAGGTGATTGGGGGCAAACTTAATTATGAAGGGTACCATATAATAAGTGGTTAAAAACATGAGTCACGGGGCACCTGGGTGGCTCAGTGGGTTAAGCCTCTGCCTTCGGCTCAGATCACGATCCCAGGGTTCTGGGATCGAGCCCCACGTCGGGCTCTCAGCTCAACAGGGAGCCTGCTTCCCCCCACCAACCCCCCCGAGTGCCTCTGCCTACTTGTGATCTCTCTCTCTGTCAAATAAATGGGTAAAATCTTAAAAAAAAAAAAAAAAAAAAACACGAGTCACAGGGCCAGACTACCCAAGTTTAAACTTCATCATTTACTGGTTGTGAGAGCTTGGGAAAATTTCTTGTGTCATACAGCTTCAGCTTCTTCACTGGTAAAATGGCGGTAATGGTAGCAATTACGTTGAAAAGTGTTGTGAGCCATGGATGAGATGATCAGTGTAGAGCAGCTAACACACAGGAACAACTCTATATTGTTTGCTATGATTATTTTTATCATCATCATCTGTCTTAGTGGTCTGAACTCCACTCATCTGTCAGAAAAATCATTTCAACATGTATCCCCAATGTGTATTTTTTATTGAAGTACAATTAACACATGTGTTATACTAGTTTCAGGTGTACAATATGATTCAACAATTCTGCAGAGTACTCAGTGTTCATCTCAATAAGTCTGACTCTTGATCCCCTTTATCTATTTCACCCACCCCCTGCCCACCTCCCCTCCAGCAAACCCCAGTTTGTTCTCTGTATTAAAGGGTCTGGTGTTTTATCTCTTTTTTGTTTTGTTTCCTAAATTCCACATACACGTATAATCATGTGGTATTTGTCTTTCTCCATCTGACTTACTTCACTTAGCCTTACATACTATAGGTCCATCCATGTTGTCACAAACGGCAAGATCTCATTCTTTTCTATGACTTAGTAATATTCCAGTGTGTGTGTGTGTATACACATATACATATATATATCTTCTTTATCCATTCATCTATCAGTGGACACTTGGGTTCTTTACATATCTTGGCTATTATAAATAGTGTTGCAGTAAACAACAGAGGTGCATATATCTTTTCAAATGAATTCTTTTCATTTTCTTTGAGTAAACACATAGTAGTGGAATCACTGAATCATATGGTAATTCTATTTTTAATTTCTGGAGGAAAAAAAATATTGTTTTCCATAGGGGTTGCACTTTTTAGTGTTAACCATAGTGGTTACTGGTTTCCATAGTGGAAAATACTGTTTTCCATAAGTTGAATTCCCACCAACAATACACAAGAGTTCCTTTTTTTCTACATCTTCACCAACACTTGTTCTTTTTTGTGTTATTTTAATAATTCTGACAGGTGTGAGGTAGTATCTCATTGTAGTTTTGATTTGCACTTCTCTGATGTCTAGTGATGTTGGAAATCTTTTCATATGTCTGTTGGCCATATGTATGTCTTCTATGGAGAAATGTCTGTTCATGTCTTTTGTCCATTTTTTTAATTGGATTACTTAGGGGGTTTGTTGTTGTTGTTTTGGTATGACGTTGTATAAGTTATTTATATATTTGGCATACTAACTCTTTATCAGATATATCATTTGCAAATACCTTTTCCCATTCAGTATATTGTCCTTTAGTTTTGTTGTGTCCTATGCTGGGCAGAAGCTTCTTTTTTTTTTTTTTTTTTTTTTTTAAGATTTTATTTACTTATTTGCAAGACAGAGAGAGAGATCACAAGTGGGCAGAGAGACAGACAGAGAGAGAGAGGGAAGCAGGCTCCCCGCTGAGCAGAGAGCCCGATGTGGGGCTTGATCCTAGGACTCTGAGATCATGACCTGAGCCAAAGGCAGAGGCTTAACCCACTGAGCCACCCAGGCACCCCAAGGGCAGAAGCTTCTTATTTTGATGTAGTCCAAGTAATTTATTTTTGCTTTTGTTTCCCTTGCCTCAGGAGACATATCTAGAAAAATATGGCTACAAGCCAATGTCAGGGTAATTACTGCCAGCACGCATTCAGATTTTTATGGTTTCAGGTTTCATATTTAGGTCTTTAATCCACTTTGAGTTTATTTTTGTGTACAGTGTAAGAAAGTGGGCCAGCGTCATTCTTTTGCATATTTTTCCAAAACCATTTGTTGAGGACACTGTCTTTTTGCTATTGCATATTCTTGCCTCCATTTTGAAGATTAATTGACTATATAAGCATGGGTTTATTTCTGGGCTCTCCATTCTATTCTGTTGATCTATGTGTCTTTGTGTCAGTACCATATTATGCTGCTTTGATTACTACAGCTTTGTAGTACATCTTGATATCAGGAATTGAGATATTTCCAGTTTTGTTCTTCTTTTTAAAGACTGCTTTGACTACTTGGGGTCTTTTGTGGTTCCATATAAACTTTAGGATTATTTGTTCTAGTTCTATGAAAAAAAAAATGCCATCGGTATTTTGAAAGGAATTGCATTAAATCTGTAGATTGATTTGGGTAGCATAGACATTTTTGCTTTGTTTTTGAGAGATGGGTTTTTTTTTTTTTTCCAGTGTTTCAAGACTCATTGTTTATGCACCACACCTTAGCATAGACATTTTAACAATATTTGTTCTCCCGATCCATGAGCATGGAATATCTTTCCAATTTGTTGTATCATCTTCAACTAGTTTCATCAATGTTTAATAGTTTTCATAGTATAGGTCTTTCACCTACTTGGTTAAGTTTATTCCTAGTTATTTTGTTATTTTTGGCACAAATGTAAATGGGATTGTTTTCTTCATTACTCTTTCTGCTACTTCATTATTAGTATATAGAATTGTAACAGATTTCTGTATATTAATTTTGTATCTGACTTCACTGAATTCAATTATCGGTTCTAGGAGTTTTTTGCTGGCTTCTTTAGGGTTGTCTTTTTATAATATCATGTCATCTGCAAATAGTGAAATTTTTACTTCTTCCTTACCAATTTTAATGCCTTTTCTTTAATTGTTTGATTGCTGTGACTAGGATATCCAGTACTATGTTTAGTAAAAGTGGTTATAGTGAACATCCCTGTCTTGTTTCTGATCTAAGAGGAAAAGATCTGAGTTCTTCACCATTGAATGTGATGTTAGCTGTGGGTTTGTCATATATAGCTTTTATTATATTGAGTATGTTGCCTCTAAATCTACTTTGTTGAGAGGTTTTTTTTTTTAATCATGAATGGATACTGTACTTTGCCAAATGCTTTTTTTTCATCTGTTGAGAGGATCATATGGTTTTTATCTTTTCTCTCATTAATGTGATATAGGACATTGATTAACTTGCAAATACTGAACCACCCTTGCCTCCCTGGAGTAAATGCCACTCGGCAATGAATGGTTTTTAAAAATATATTGTTGATTTGGTTTGCTGATATTTTGTGGAAGATTTTTGTAACAATGTTCATCAGAGATGTTGACCTATAGGGGTTTTATTTTGTAGTGTCTTTGTCTGGTTTTGGTGTCAGGATAATGCTGTCCTCATAGAATGAATTTGGAAGCTTTCCTTCCAAATCTATTATCTGGAATAGTTTGAAAAGAATAGGTATTAACTCTTCTTTAAATGTTTGGTAGAATTCACCTGTGAAGCCATCTGGTCCTAAAATTTTGTTAGGAGTTTTTGGTTTTATTTTTTATTTATTTATTTTTAAAGATTTTATTTATTTCAGAGTTAGAGAGGAGGAGCACAAGGAGGGGGAGTGGCACGCTGAGGGAGAGGGAGAACCAGGTTCCCCATAGAGCAGAGAGCCCAATGTGGGAAATGATCCCAGGACTCTGGGATCGTGACCTGAGCTGAAGGCAGATGCTTAACCAACTGAGCCACCCAGGTGCCCCTGTTTTTTTGTTTTGTTTTGTTTTGTTTTCCTAATTTATTTGACAGACAAAGATCACAAGTAGGCAGAGAGGCAGTCAGAGAGAGAGCAGGGAAGCAGGCTCCCAGTAGATGCCATGCGGGGCTCAATCCCAGGATGCCGCGATCATGACCTGAGCCAAAGGCAGAGGCTTTAACCCACTGAGCCACCCAGGCACCCCATGTTAGGAGGGTTTTTTTTTATTATTACTGATTCAGTTTCATTGTCAGTAACCGGTCTGTTCAAAGTTTCTATTTCTTCTGGAATCAGTTTTAAGTTATATTTAGGAATTTATCCATTTCTTCTAGGGTGTCCAGTTTGTTGGTATACATAGTTTTTCATAATATTCTCTTAAAATCATTTGTATTTCTGTATTATTATTTCTTTCATTTCTGATTTTGAGTCCTTTTTTTTTTTGCTCTATGGGTCTGGCTAAAGGTTTACAAATTTTTTATCTTTTCAAAGAACCAGTTCATGGTTACATTGATCTTTTCTGTTTTTTTTGTTTTGGGGTTTTTTTGTTTGTTTGGGTTTTTTTGGTCTCCATTTCATTTTTTCTGCTCTAATCTTATTTCCTTCCTTCTACTGGCTTTGGGCTTTTTCTTGTTTCTTCTCTTTCTAGCTCCTTTAGGAGTAAGGTTAGGTTGTTTATTAAAGATGTTTCTTGAGGTAGGCCTATCCTGCTGTAAACATCCCTCTTAGAATAGCTCTTACTGCATCACAAAGATTATGGTTTTTATTTGTCTTCATGTATTTTTTTAAATTTACTCTTTGATGTCTTGGTTCAACCATTAATTATTGAATAATGTTATTTAGCCTCCACTTATTTGTGTTCTTTTCAAATTTTTTCTTGTGATTGATTTCTAGTTTCATAACCATTATGGTCAGAAAAGATGCATCATTTGATCTCAATCTTTTTGAATTTATTAAGACTTATTTTGTGACCTAATACATGTTCTATCCTGGAGAAAGTTCCATGTGCACCTAAAATGTTCCTGCTGTTTTTGGATGGAATAATGTGTTTATATCTATCTATACCTATCTGTTAGGTCCACTTGGTTTAACATGTCATTGAAAGCATTGTTTCCTTGTTGATTTTCTGTCTAGATGATCTATCCATTGATGTAAGTGTTGTGTTAAACTCCCCTACTATTATTGTATTACTGTCTATTTTTTCCTTTGTGTCTGTTAGCAGTTGCTTTAAGTATTAAGGTACTCCTATCCTGGGTGCATAGATATTTACAATTGTTATAATTCTCTTTTTGGATTGTCCCTTTTATCATTGTGTAGTATTTTTCTTCATCTCTTGTTACAGTCTTTGTTTTAAAGTCTATTTTCTCCTACAAGAATAGCTACCCCAGTTTCTTTTTGCTTCCACTTGTGTGTGTTTCCATCCCTTCATTTTCAATCTTCATGGACATCAGGAAACACTTGAGCATGCATCTACAATATAATATTTTTGTTTATGAATTATGTATTTCATTTGTGCATCAATATATTATTATACAGAGGAAAAAAAAACTCTTAAAAAAGGCATTAGAAGATCTAATATTGGGATACCTGGGTGGCTCAGTGGGTTCATCCTTTGCCTTTGGCTCAGGTCGTGATCTCAGGGTCCTGGGATCAAGCCCCATATCGGGCTCTCTGCTCAGTAGGGAGCCTGCTTCCCCCTCACTCTTTGCCTGCCACTCTGCCTACTTGTGATCTCTTTCTCTGTCAAATAAATAAATCTTTAAAAAAAAAAAATCTAATATTTTCTCCTCATCTCTGGTGAGTGCAACCTACTTTAAAGACCACTAGTCTAGGGGCACCTGGTGGCTCAGCCAGTTTAGCGTCTCGTCTATTGCTTTCAGCTCGGGTCATGATCTTGGAGTCATGAGATCAAGCGGTGTGTCAAACCTCAGATTTTCTCCCTCCTTCCCTCTACCCCTCCCCATTCACATGCTCTTGTTCTCATAAATCTCCCTTTTAGGGTAGTCTACCCTTTATGGTAACTGCTAAAATAAGAGAAAATATATGCCAAGCACCCAATAAAGTACCTGTCTTTCATAGGACTTCAGCAAATGGCAATTATTAATTGCAAGTTTGAAGAGCACTGTGGAGTGCCATTCTCATGTTCATTACTTTTTTAATTAAAAGCATTATCATAATCATGACTGAACTGCTAAGATCCTCCTATGTTTAAAGAACCATATTAAAGCCATTTGTAATCAAGCAGAGTTAACAGGCATTGAGAAAGCCCTCAAAGAACTCCATTCCCTGTCAAAATTATTATTAGTCCTCAAAACAATTACTGTGTGGTTGACTAGTTAACATAATTCCCAGGTTTCATGAGAAAGGCCCCCCTCCTTACTAACAAGAAGCACAACAGTAGCTCATGATGTTGGGCATCCTTCGTGGCAGCTGTTCCAAAGCTGTTCTAAGCCTTGGCCTCTCTTGATAGAGGACCTTATGCTCACTAGCTGGTCTGATATTGTGCTATAAAACCTCTACTGCCCTGTGCTCCACCACACAACTTCTCTGGATTGTCAGCCGTTCTCCTCCTGTACTCCTTTGCCAAGAAATAAGTATCTCCCCTTTCTACCTGTGTTTTGCTTTCCACCCTTACTACAAGACATGTCTCTCTACTCATTATTACAACTTGCCCCTATATTTTTTTTCTTTCTCTATCTATTGATATGCTCAGAAGTCCAACAGTCCCAAAATACAGGCATATCTCATTTTGTTATGCTTCATTATATTCACAGATACTGTGTTTTCTTACAAATTAAACATCAGTGCCAACTCTGTGCCAGGCAAGTCAGTTGATGCCATTTTCCAACAGCATTTGCTCACTTTGTGTCTCTATGTCTCTGTGTCATGTTTTGGTAATTCTTGCAACATTTTTTTTTAAAGATTTTTTATTTATTTTATTTGACAGGCAGAGATTACAAGTAGGCAGAGAGGCAGGCAGAGAGAGAGAGGAGGAAACAGGCTCCCTGCTGAGCAGAGAGCCCGATGAGGGGCTCGATCCCAGGATCCTGGGATCATAACCTGAGCCAAAGGCAGAGGCTTTAACCCACTGAGCCACCCAGGCACCCCTCTTGCAACATTTCAAACTTTTTCATTATTATTATATTTGTTATGATGATTGTTATTAGTGATGATAATTCACTGAAAGTCCAGATGATGGTTAGCATATTTAGCAACATTTTTTAAATTAAGGTATGTATATTGTTTCATTAGGCATAATGCTATTATGCACTTAATAGGTTACAGTATACTGTAACATAATTTTTATATGCATTGGAAAACCAAATATTCATTTGACTTCCTTAATTATGATAGTCACTTTATTGCAGTGGTCTGGAACCAAACCACAGTATCTCAGAGGTGTGCTTGTATGCTTCTGACAACCCAGATACACCCTAAACTACCACTGCTTCTCCTTCCTTTGCTTCAAGAATTCTTCAATTACTAATTATATCCCCTGCTTCTATGTTCCCAGGAAACTCAGACTTTAACCCTTTAAATAATTTAGTTCCTCCTCCCTGACCATCCTATAGAAATTCAACTCTAAGAAGTACTTGTTTTGCTAATGGATAAATAAATCCAGTGGTTTACTCTCATCTTCCTTCTCTTTGCCTTTTCTGTGGTACATGACATTACTAACACTGTCTTCATGAAAACAAACAAACAAACACTTTCCCCCACCTTGGTTTACAGAAAAAGAACTATTTGGTTTTCATTTTCTCTGCAAGTTTCTTAGGTTTCTTTCACTGGCACTTCTTCCCACCGCTGAAAGTCAAGGGTTGCTGGAGTGGAAGGGAATGGGAGGATAGGGTGGCTGGGTGATGGACATTGGGGAGGATATGAGCTATGGTGAGTGCTGTGAATTGCCTAAGACTGATGAATCACAGACCTCTACCCATGAAACAAATAAAACATTATATGTTAATAAAAAATGTTTGGAGACCACTAAAAAAAAAGAATAAAGTAAGCTAAATGAAAAAAAGGTCTATGTTCCTGAAGATTCTATATTTAAACTTCTTGCAGGACCACACCTATTATTATTAACTGTAACTCTATATAGGCTATCCTGGCAAAGAAGTTCTAATCCTGTCACTAGCCCCAGAATCTGTCTTTGGATTCTGAATTTTCAGGATCTCTCTCTGCGAGACACCCAAGGGCTTTATCAAAATCTCAAACTTGGGAGCACCTGGGTGGCTCAGTCTATTGGGCAGCTGACTCTCAGTTTCGGCTCAGGGCATGATCTCAAGGTCCTCAGTGGGGATGGGAGTCTGCTCAAAGATTCTTTCCCTCCCTCACCCTCCGCTCCTCCCCACTGCTCATGCACAAGTGCGCTCGCTGGCTCTCTCTCTCTCTCTCCATATATATAAATAATAAATATTTAAAAATAAATCTAAAACTTGGCCATCCAAAACAAATCATTTCCCCCTTGTCTCCAAAATCAGTTCCTCCTCCTGGCTTCCTGTTTCTAAGATGTCAGTTACCTAGATTCACTGCTCAGAACTGTCTTTGATTTTTCTCTCTCCCTTACTTCCTCCTACCTCAATCATATTAACAGATACCAAATCATACAGATTCTACCTGTTGTTTCCCAGGCCATGCCATAATTGTTTCAACCCCGAATTAACAATAAATAACCAACTAAATCTCTCCAACTTAACCAATTATTTGGTATGCTGATAACTGATTAAATCTATGAAATTGGCTTCATCACTCTATGGCTCAGAAAGTATATAGATTTAAGAACAAATCTCTCGGGGCGCCTGGGTGGCTCAGTGGGTTAAAGCCTCTGCCTTCAGCTCAGGTCATGATCCCAGGGTTCTGGGATCGAGCCCCACATCAGGCTCTCTGCTCAGCAGGGAGCCTGTTTCCTCCTCTCTCTATGCCTGCCTCTCCACCTACTGGTGATCTCAGTCTGTCAGATAAATAAATAAAATCTTAAAAAAAAAAAAAAAAAAAAGGACAAATTTCTCACCTCAGATTTCAAAGTCCTATATAATCGGACCTCAACTTTTTCCAGCACTATTTCCCACTACTTCTCTGTACATTCCCTACCCTACAGTCAAACTGTAGTTCTTAAAGACCTTTCCTTCTTAAAACAATTTAATTTGAATTCCAAGTACCAAAGCCTCCCTAACCTCACTGGCTGTCCCTTCTCCACATCCGTTGCTGCTTTTTCATTATTTCTCCAAATTTGAAAAATCAGATCCTCAAAGTTCAAGTTCAACGAACATCTTTTCGATCTATACCTCCTCCCTAAGAACATACATATGCTGATAATCCCCAAATGTATATCTCTAGCTCACCCAGTTCCCAGAACTTCAGACTCAAATATCCAACTGCCTACTCATCATCTTCATGTAGATGCCAGACATACAACTCAAACTTAAGGCGCCCAAACTTGAATTCCCATTTTCATTTTGCAGTCTTTCTGATCTACTAAAGGGCAATTCCATCAGTCCAGTTACTTGGGCCAAAATCCTTGCAGTCACTTTGATTCCTTTCTCTCTTTCTCCCACATCCTATTTATTCATCAGCAAATCCTGTGGGCTTCACAGTATATCCAGAATCTGACCATAGCTCACCAGTTTCACTGTTACTATTTGATCCACACACTGCAGCTCTAACCTGGATTATTTCAAATAGCCTCCCAACTGGAGACTTCAGTATTTACCCTTACCACCTTGGGTCTAGTCTCAAAACAGCAGAGAGTATTAGTGTGAAAATGAAAGACTATGTCACCCCTTGCTTAAAAGATCCCAGTGTCTTCCTAGCTCACTCCAAAATCAAAGTCTTTAAAATAATCCACGAGGCCTTTTACGACCTGACAGCCATCCCACCAGCACTCCCCATCCTCCACTGAGGTCATCTCTTACCTGCTGTAATTTGCTCATTCCTCTAAAGCTACCATCTTCCTCACTGATCCTCAACACATCAAGCAGATTTTGCATTTGCTGTCTCCTCTGCATAGAAGACCTTTCCCCTTACTGGATAGCTTCATAAATTTCCCTCTCATTTCTTGCATTTCTGATGAAATGTCATCTTTCCAGCAAGAATTTCCCTGCGCACCCTGAAATTTCACATCTTCCCATGTTTTCTCCACAGCCCTTCTACAGTTAGCTGTTGCCACCGTAAAGACAGTAAAAACCCATCCCCAAACTAAAGGGCCTCAAATAGTTATTCTTATGAATCTCTGGGTCAGCAGGACAGCTCAGCTTCATATGTGTTTATTCTGGGACTTGGCAGAAGCACAAAAAGGCAAGCAAGAACACACAAAGCCTCTTAAGCTTAGACTCAGAAGTTACACACAAACACTTCTGTCCCATTCTACTGACCAAACATCAAGGAGCAGGGAAATCTGTTTCACCGCATTTAGTGGGAGGAACTGCAAAGTAACATGGCAGAGTGTATATGAAGGAGTGAAGAATTGAGGTCAGTGACACAATCTACTACATCATGTAACATCATCTGAAATCCCATATATTTACTTATTTGTTCACACTATCTTCTCATGAGCTCCTGCATAAGGGCAGGGACTTTGTTTCATTCATTACTTTATCCCTAGTGACTGAAATTGGGTCCAAACATAGTAGATACTTGAAAATTTGTGGAATGGACAAATTTACCACTAATGCATATGTCGTTTAATATGCCTACTGTATGCCAGAAGCTATGCTAAATGCTAACGATACAGTGGTGAATAACAAACATGGCAAATGTCCTCAAGACAACATTGCCATATCTAGTGAGGAGGCAGGTGGATAGGCAATTAATAACAGTAATAAATTAGCTAACAATTACTGAGCACCCACGATGTACCAGGCATTGTTCTAAGAGGTGAATTAACTAATCTACCTCAGCAACCTTGAGGTGGGTATATTATCCCAGTTTCATAGAGGAGGAAAATGAGATATGGAGAAGATAAATGAACCACCCAAGGGATGCACAAGTGGCTGTCAGTTAAGCGTCTACCTTCAGCTCAGGTCATGGGACAAAGTCTCACTTTGGGCTCCTTGCTCAGCAGGGAGCCCGCTTCTCCCTCTGCCTGCTGCTCCCCCCCCGACTTGCGTTCCCTTTCTCCCCGCATCTGACAAGTCAGTACATAAAATCTTTAAAAAAAAAAAAAAAAATCCAAGGTCACACCATTAGTAAATGTTGGAGGCAGAATTCAAATACAAGTGGCCTGATTCCAGAACCAATATGCTGCATGCCTCAACAAGAAAGGTGCCATTTAGAGACTGCAGAGTGCTCTGGAAGCAAAGACGTAGATACGTAACTCAATTATGAGGCTAGGAAGAACAGAGAAAAGCCACTGAGAAAGGAAAAGCCTTGTCTATCTTCTCCTTAAAAAGTTTTTTTCTTATTAGAACTATCTTATTTTGTCAACCTATAATCAGTGGTGAGGTGCACCTCAACTTCAGATGTAAAATATGAAAAAGTAGCCAATAACCATTTTATGATGCCTCTGATTGTAAAATGCATGCTGGTTTTACAAATCAAAACAGGCCAAAAAAAAAAAAAAAGTGCATCCTGTCTTCTTGCTGTCTGCTTCCTCTATACATACACGCATCTATATATATATATCTGCCACCATATATACTAATGTAGTCTTATCTTTTTTAGATTTGGTTTAATATTCAACGATATGACTCCCCACTTCGGATAAATTTTGACGTCACCAAGCCCAAGCTATGGAAATCTTTCTTTTCAAGAAGCCTTCCATATCCTGGCCTCTCTAGCGTTCAGGTATATAATCCTTTCATTAACAACGTAGACAAAGGGAGCACCTGGGTAGTTCAGTCAGTTAAATGTCTTTTGAGTTCAACTTGGGTCATCATCCCAGGGTTGTGAGATAGAGCCCTGGGTAGGGTACCACACTAGGTGTGGAGCCTGCTTAATTAAGATTCTCTCTCTCTCTCTCCTTCTGACCCCCCTTCATCCCCACCCCCTCTCTCTTTCCCTCTCTTAAAAAAAAAAAAAATTAGACAAAGTAAGGAATTTGAAATCATTATACTGGGTAGCCAGGTATTTTTTGAACCTTAATTCTACTCCTAGATATTCAGTCAAAAATAATGTTTTTCAAACTTAGTTGAGCCCAACTCACAGTAAGAAATTACCACCATATTGGGGCGCCTGGGTGGCTCAGTTGGTTAGGCGACTGCCTTCGGCTCAGGTCATAGTCCTGGAGTCCTGGGATCAAGTCCCACATCGGACTCCCTGCTCGGCAGGGAGTCTGCTTCTCCCACTGACCTCTCTCCTCTCATGCACTCTCTTTCTCTCTCTCTCTCTCTCCCAAATAAATAAATAAAATCATTAAAAAGATAAAAAATAAATAAATAAAAATAAATTTTAAAACCCCCAGGGTTCTAAAATAAAATTTAAAAAAAAGAAAGAAAAAGAAATTACCACCATATCATGAATCAGTATATAAATATTAAGTTTTGATATAATAAGCCTCATGACATAAAGTACCTCAAAATATATTCTATTTAATTTCTTAAATGCTGGTCTCAACTCACTAAATTAATAACTAAATTTCATGACTGCTATTAAAACATGAAATCGAATCACAAGGCATGATCCAGAGGGTCATAGCCAGTGGTAAGTAATAAGCATGAAAAGATTATTTTTAAGTAGTAAGCATGAAAACTGTTTACTAAAACTTGTTAGCTATATATGTGTGTGTGTATACACTGAGTATATAATACATACATTTTTTACTGTGATCCAAACCATTCCAAAAAAAAAAAAAAGGGGTTTAAAAGTGCCCTACAGAAATTCTTCCATGTGTACAAGGTGACATATACAAGATTTTCCATAGAAACATTGTTTATGGGCACCTGGGTGGCTCAGTTGATCAGTTGCCTTCGGCTCAGGTCATGATCCAGGGGTCCTGGGATCAAGTCCCGCATCGGGCACCCTGCTCCACAGAGGGCCTGCTTCTCCCTTTCCTTCTGACTGCCATTCTGCCTACTTGTGCTATCTCTGTCAAATAAATAGATAAAATCTTTTTTTAAAAATTGTTTATAATACCAAAGAACTGTAATTACAGAAGAGACAAATTATGTAGAGTACATAATGGAATATTTTATAGTAGTTACACAAATGAATCAACATTAATAAATCTTAGCACTCTAAAGGTGTGGATGTTATTATCTCTAAATATAGTATTAAAGGAAAAAAGGGGCATATTCACAGCATAAAACTATTACACAGACTTGCCAAATCACTACTTTGTAAAACTGAAATAACTAATGTAACTCTGTCAACTAAACTCGAATTACAAAAAAAAAAAAAAAAAAAAAACTATTACAAAAAGTTTAGAAAACACCCAAACCCAAACAAAACAATGTTTGAGGGAACATAAAACTGCAACTAAAACATAAATACATTTTATTAACTTGCCTATCTCCACCAACTATGATATAAACACTGGGAGGGCAGGAATTTTTATTCATGGGTATATTCATATCCCCTGTAAAAGTGCCTGGCACACAGTAGGTACATGTTGAAAGTGCTAAAAAATAAATTCAGGTCATAGCTACTTCTGTGATGAAAGAGGAAAGAGAAGAAATTAAGAACTACACAGCAGTATAATTTATTTGTGGTATTGTACTTATGGTCATGGGTACACTGGTATCCGTAATACTATCCTCTGTATCTGAAGGAATGTCTCAGATTTCATAATTTTTAAAAAGATTTAGAAAAGAATGGATAGCTATTCAAATTAAGTGTGATTTCTAGAATTTCTTAACTGTTTTCTCTTTTATAGCCAGAAGAACTAATTTACCAGCGCACAGACAAAGCGGCCGCAGCTGAGCTACAAGACAGGTCATATGATATCCATAAATCCACATGCAATCTGACACTGGGAGCGTAATACCAAACTAAGCAATTCTCAGTCTGGATCAATAATTTGAGCAATTAAATTTAATTCACGTTCACAGACAGATACCAAATACAGTGATCTCTAAATCCCATAGCTCAAAGGGAGGTCTTCGTATCGGCGTGGCTTGGAACAAACACAAGTGACCTCCAGCAATGACAATAGTTCTCCCAAAACTTCACCTCAGATGAGAGCTCAGCATCATATTATGGGTCTTGTTCAGACTTATCATAATCCTCACCTTGATTAAACATGCCTCTTTTGTACAGTTACTGGCTTACTGAGCCTCAGCTAGTTTATAAACCTAACACATGGAGAAAGCTGGTAAGAGTCCCTGTAATTCTTAACACCCCGTAAAACGAAACTTTACTCTTCTAGTTTTGCAAACATGGAAACCAAGGTTCAAAGGGCTCAACGTACTCGCTCAGTGTCAGAGGAGGCTTCTGAGCCCAGTCAGATCTTTCTGATTTCAAAGTCTGTGTGCCCTTTCTACTGTATCAAGCTGTGTTAAAGAGCAACATGTCAAATACTCGAGAATAAATGTGACCCTTTCAAAAGTATTATTACTAAAAGACTCCAATTTATTCTCAATTTCAAGTTTTAAATAAAGCCTTACTGGAGATCCCCACGTAGACAACTAATTCCCCAAAAGTTTTTATTTCTTCTGATAGGTTCAGGATACTATTAGACCCACATTATTTATCCAATACTAATGAAGCGCATGGCAATTCAACCATACTCTTGCTCAGATCATCTTGAAAACCAGAACAAAAATATGTATAATGTGCCAAATGAGAAGAGGATCCTATAGCTATTAAGCAGTGGGGAGCTAGCTGGGTCCCCTAAACCTGTGCATTTGGTTAGGGATACCCAAGAGACCTTTTAGAATTGGCAGGGTTTCAACTCAAACCCAAGTTTCCCCTGCCATTTTCTTTTTTTTTTCCCCTGCCATTTTTAAGTCATCATCTTGCCTCATACTGTCCCCATGTAAGTAAAATTGGGACAGTATCCTCCTCATAGTCACAGTTAGGATTAAATTAAAATGAATAGAAATCATTTTACTTAGTACCTGCTAAATGAAAGCTCAGTAAATGTTAGCTATTTTCCTTTATTCTGTTTGCAACTTAATTTTCGATATCCTGCTTTGTAGTTAATATGATAGGTATTGGATCTATAGGATGTAAAGCTTAGTAATGATGGTTATCTTAAGAACAGTCTTAAGGAAATTCAGAAAAATAACCCTCATAAACAGAAGTCACAGCACACGGTAAAGAATCAATACACAGCGTTAAGACCTACAAATATTTAAGGCTTTCAGGGTGCCTGGGTGGCTCAGTCGTTAAGCATCCACCTTTGGCTCACATCATGATCCCAGGGTCCTGGAATCGAGCCCCACATCAGGCTCCCTGCTAGCAGGAAGCCTACTTCTCCCTCTCCCACTCCCCCTGCTCATGTTCCCTCTCTCATTGTCTCTGTCAAATAAATAAAAATCTTTAGAAAAAAATATATTTAAGGCTTTCAACATGAACTATGCCTATTGAATGACAACTCTGCCTGAATCCCCACTGCATACAATCCCCACTGTTTACAAAAGCCACAGCTGGGGGGCCTCGGGGTTCAGTGGATTGAGGCCTCTGCCTTTGGCTCGGGTCGTGATCCCGTGGTCTTGGGGGTCAAGCCCCTTGTTGGGCTGCTTAGTGGGGAGCCTGCTTCCTCCCATCTCTCTCTGCCTGCTTGTGATCTCTGTCTGTGAAATAAAGTCTTAAAAAAAAAAAAAAAAGCCACAGCTGCAAAAAATAGAGCTTCTTTTTTATAAACAGGATTGAAAAAATACTAAAAGAAAAAATCATGGACTGGAGGCCACGCCATCTGACTAGATGGAATAGGTACTGTACCTCTGCCCTACGGCATTTCTTGCCAGTGTTAGAAAGAAGTCGAGGAGAAGATGTAGAAGATGACCACAGAGCAGAGCTGCTCAAACAGCTGGGAGACTACCGGGTAAGTACCAGTGGCTCTAAACTGAGCCTGTGGATTTCATTTCAAATTGGAAATTGCATGGTAATGGCTTTTTAGAGAAAGTAACGACTTCTCTCTCCACAGTACATAGATGAAGCCGCATAGAGTAAAAGACATAATTCAAAGTTCATCTCAGTAATTAAGCTATTAAACAGCAAAATGCCTCTATAAACTGAAAATGCTCTTAGACTACGGAATGAAAAGATCTTTAAAAAAATGTATTGCAAGAGTATTAAATACAATTAAAACATCTGGCTAAATCATACTAGACTCAACTGTGCATAAAGGTAAAACCAACACCACTCTTGATCAGTTTTAAGGAGATCATTTTATACTAATTGCTTTTCAATGCTAAGAAAAATTCTCATTAGGTATGTTCTCACCACTGTCTGTCAGCAGTGCTGTGTGGATAATAAAACCTAGAAAGCAGTCTCAAATTAAGACAGTAAGTCTTGTTGGCTAAACAGCATGAAGTCAAGTTGGACATTTAATTCTATTTACTAAAACGAGGTTTTCAGGGGTGCCTGGGTGGCTCAGTCAGTTGAGTCTGACTCTTGGTTACAGCTCAGGTCTTGATTGCCCCATCCTGGGATCGACCCCCCCACCCCCACCCCAAGTTGGGTTCTGAGCCTAGTAGGGAGTCTATTTGAAGATTCTCTCCCTCTGCCCATCTTCCACTTGGTCACTAAAATAAATGAATGAATTTTAAAACAACAACTAGGTTTTCAGCTAGGATGTCTTCAAGCAATAATTCAAACAGGTTTGAGCAATAAAAAGAATTTATTGGTTTATTTAAGTAAAAATCAGAGGTGAGTAGCTGTCAGAGCTGTCACTCTTCTGTAAGTCTTCCAACTTGTCCTCCTCTGTGTGATGGCACCGTCCTCACGCTCACTTTTTTCATGGAACCAAATGTCTGGAAGAGCTTCAGGCAGGACTCACATCTGCACACATACTGTCCAAAGCAGGAGAGCACATCTGTGTACCATCATTCCTAGCAAGTTTCCTGAGATTCACTTTGATCACATGCCCATCCCTATAAATCAGTCACTGTGGCCATGGGGACAGAATACATTGATTTGGATTAATCCAGATCCCTAGAATTAGTGGGTTACTATGCAAACTAGGGACTATCAGGGAGAGGGAAGGGAATAGTGGAGGGAGGCTGGGTGCTAACAGCTGTCTTATACACCAAGTCAATATGCTAGCAACTGAACAAAAAAGACATGTGGCCCCTCTCCATTTTCTGTATTGCTAATACATAGCTGAATAGAAAAGCAGAACTAAATAAATGATTTTGAGATACAGAAGGAAGACAAGAATATTAAGAATTGCTTATGTTTAAACACGGAGAAAAAAATACAATGAAATTTTCGAGCTTCACAAATGACTACAAATCTTGATTGTTTTTTTTCCTTCAGTTCTCTGGATTTCCCCTGCACATGCCCTATTCTGAACTGAAGCCTTTAATTGAAGCAGTGTACAGCACCGGAGTACATAATATTGATGTTCCCAATGTTGAATTTGCTTTAGCTGTATATATCCACCCATACCCCAAAAATGTTTTGTCTGTTTGGATTTATGTTGCCTCCCTTATACGCAACAGGTAATTTTTTCTTTGTGTATTTTTTGTATCATGTAAAAACTGTAATTAAGGTATGAGAATATTTTTGTGATATTGACATCAGAACAAATTATTTGTAAGTAACGAAATAAAATTATCATTTTCAAAGTAAGTATTATTTCGTAGTCGGCCCTGCCTCTTGTTTTAACCAAAGCTACCCAGAGTTCCCCCTCACACTAAGAGCTCCCTAACTCTATGCCTTTGTATTTACCTTCTACTTGGAATGCCCTCCTTCTTTGCCTACCCAGAATACCCATCATACTTTCAAGACCCAGCAAAACAACACAATTTCTCTGGGGGAAGGAACAACTTTGCAATATAAAAATTTTAACACCAAATACCTCTTAAGACCTTATCCTATAGGGGCGCCTGGGTGGCTCAGTGGGTTGGGGCCTCTGCCTTTAGCTCAGGTCGTGGTCCCAGGATCCCAAAATCAGGCCCCACATCAGGAGCCTGTTCCCCCCCTCTCTCTGCCTGCCTCTCTGCCAACTTGTGATCTCTCTGTCAAATAAATAAAATCTTAAAAAAAAAAAAAAAAGACCTTATCCTATAGAAATACTGAGCAAACATGCACGTGTACATGATGTACCCATATATACACACACATACTCCTATTGAAACAATATGGTATTGGCACGGGGGAGTATGTTTAAACATTCACCAAAAGGGAAAGTCATTTAAAAAATTAGGACATTGTTATGGACTAAAGGTTTGTCTTCCCCACAAAATGCCTATCTTGAAACCCAACTATGCAATGGTATTTGGAGACTGTTCTTTTGGGAGGCAATTAGCTTATGAGATTGGAGGCCCTGTGTTGGGATGAATGCCACTCTACGAAGAGACAGGAGAGAATTTGCTTCCTTTCTTTAGGCCATGTCTGGATAGAATAAGAAGATGGCCCTCTGCAAATGAGAAAAAGAGCTCTCACCAGAAACCAGATCTGCCAACACCTTATCCCTTGACTTCCCAGCCTCCAAATATAGGAGAAATAAATGTTTGTTAAGTCACTCAGTGTATGGTATTCTGTAACAGCAGCCTAAACAGACTAAGACAAACACATATACTATACTAAGCACAAACACATATACTATACTAAGCCATTAAAAGGTATTAAATATATGTGCTGACATGGATGATGTACATAAAACAGAAGTACATAAAGCATTCTTAATAGAAGCACTACTGACACTTTAGGCCTTTTTTTTTTTTGGTGGAGGGCTAACCTGTTTTTAGCAGCATCCCTGACCTCTCCCCACTAAATGTCATTGGCATCCTTTCCCTCTGCCAAATTTTGACAACCAAAATGTTTCCAGACATTGTCTAATGTCCTCTATGGGATAAACTGACTCCGGCTGAGAACTAGCGATATACCTAGAATCTGATCTCACTTATAAAAAACAACACATAAAGCCAGAGGGACCAAATTAAGGAAAATATTCACCTTTTACTTTATTCCCTTATGCTTTCCTCTATCCAATTATATTATAGTTATGTGTTTACATGCCTCTGATACCTCAACTATGAATTAATTCTTTGTCAAGGGAGAGTTCAAGGACCGACCTATAACAGTCATTACCAAGATTACAAGGTATCCATGGACGAGTTACTTAACCTCTGTGCTACTTATTTTCCCCACAAGTAGGATCAGAATGATCACATTACTTCCTCTCACTGTTTCAACAAGTCAGTATATGTAAGTATAGGTACTTAGAACACTGCACAGTGCTGAGTACCTGATGCCTGTCAGGCACCCCATGGCAGTTCGCATAATTTACATTCTAGCCTAAGAATGAACAGTTCCAAAAACTCATTAAATCAATCATAAAACTCAAGGTAAGTTTAAACCAAGTATTTATAGTGTTTCATCAAATACTAACTATACTCTGACGTTAATGTATAAAAATTAAATGGGTGTCGATGTTGTCGATTTCCCCCATGCAACTACAGAGGAAGAGTAGAAAAGCCGTAAGTCTTGAGGACAATGTGCTGACACACCAAAGTGAG
Source organism: Mustela putorius furo (assembly GCF_011764305.1). NCBI lineage: Eukaryota > Metazoa > Chordata > Mammalia > Carnivora > Mustelidae > Mustela > Mustela putorius. Next base: position 21,980,133 of record NW_025421273.1, read on the forward strand.
TGTAGTCCAAGATCTCCAGGTCCTACTGAATGGTTCACTAATATCAAGCACCACCGGACAAAGCAAAAGGGAGGCACCTCAATCACCTGGTATTCCCCTGGATACCCTGCTCAAATTAGTTAATGTAAAAGGCTAACATTTAAGTCAACTCCTGAAATCTCACTGAATCATTATCAAGATTTCTCCCCCAAAATATTATACTGTTTTGTGACTACATGGAGGAAAAACTTGAGTCCTCACTTGATGACTCAGGGCCAGGAGTCCAGGTGAGTAATTTTACTTACGATTCATGTAAATACAGGTAAGACAAAGTATGGAGCTGGATGGACTTACTCAGAAGAATTCTTGTAGTTTGTTTTCTTGAAATAGTCCCTGATGTAAGCTTTTCAAATCAACTTTATTAAACACTTAAGAAAATAAAAACACAGTAACTACAAGAGAATCAACCTGACAAAACTTCAGACCCCGTAAGTGCTCACTAAGCTTAGATTTCCTTTCACATTATCCAAGGGAATCAAGAATTCACTTCTTATTTTGTGCTTAGGCCAGACTTTTTTTAAGGAGGCTGGGTCTCACAGTGCCACAAAAGCCACAACTACTTACACCTCAGAGGCACAAGCTCAAAATGTAAGAAGGTCGCTCACACAGCTGCCTTGTCCTACAAGAAAACACTGTGCAAGTGTCAACTATGACAGGAGCCAACACTTCAGAGAGAGCCATTAGAAAGGCACCCCATCCCAGACTTAGTCTCCCTTGGAGTGTTTAATTCAAGTATTAGTGAGACTTAAAACATGGATGGATTCTCCCTGTTCATGTTCTCATCAAATGAGTCTTCCTTCATCTTTACACAGCTCTGTCTCAAAGTTTTCTCTTAGCCTGAACTGAAATCTGCTCACCTGTAGTTTGTACCTTTCCTACTCCTTCCCCTCTTACCCCTCCTTTACAGCCATACCACCCTGAACATGCCCAATCTCATCTGATCTTGCAAGCTAAGCAGGGTTGGGCCCGTTTAGTCCTTGGATAGACTCCTCCTATCCCTCCATAAAATAAACAAAAGAATACCTGGAACACAACTAACAAGACTATAGATTAATTCCTCTTCCACAGCCTTGCACGAATTTCCTAACGCAGACGGCATGCTGCTGCTGACTCTTCTCTTCGGGACATAAAATTATATAGAGCATTACATAAAACTGATTCAATATACGATACCTGAATGACAGGTCCCCCCTTCCCACTGTCTCTTCAGACAGCAACAAAGATAGGCAATACACATTCAAACTCTGACTACTGCAAAATTAATTTCAAAAAAGACAATTCAGCTCAACAAAATTAGGTATCTGTCTAAAATTGCCAGGATCATCATTTCAAGGGAGCTCAAAGAAAAATATTTAGTCCTATTTTACACTAACATAAACGTGAATTGAGATTTCTAATGAAATCAAAACACCAAAAAAATTATTTGATAAAGTCCTCAAAGTAGATTTTATTGATACATATCTTCAAATGATTGTGGAATTTTTAAAAATCCCTCCCAAATTTGACAATTTAGGGACAGTGGTAGGAACCAGGAGTATTTGAAGAAAGCAAATACAAATACATTGGTACTTTGCTAGCTCACTGAGCTAACACCAAGAAGCCAATTTATTCTATTATCCTAAAGACTCTTGTATGTGGGTATGTTTGAATTGGCCCTCTGAGAATTGCTCAAACAAAGGAAACATGGAAAAAAGACTGGTTTTCAAAAATGTGCAATCTTTGAAAATAAAACTTCAAAAATGTATGTTTGAAAAGATCTGCAAAGCTTGGTACAGTGTTTATATATAAGGAGAATCAATAACCCCACTGACTTTAAAACTCAAATTAATCTAAAAAATACTTTAAATGGCATGGCATTAGTGACATTCTTTTCAAAGCATTCCATTTAAAAGAAAACCGATAAAACTGTTCTCACCCTTACGGAAAGATCTAACCCCTTTCTAAAACAAAAATATGATTTGCAAGAGAAACAACACTGTACAACGGACTGGTAAATTAAGATTTCTGAGACTGAAGAAATGGGGCCAAAACAAGTCACACTCAAAAAGGGATGGTTAACACAAGAAATGTGCTGTAAGTAAAGTGCATGAAAGGAAGCCTGCTCAGCTAAATGAAGTAGACAAAGGTCAGGAGTCAAGGGTCATTCGCCAGAGCGGCAGCAGGCTCGAAAACCACACTGCAAATTCTGGCATCCGCTGGCGGTATCAGCATGAGGACCTGTATAAAAACAGAGAAGTGTGAAAGGAGGAAATTTCTTAGACATCACATGAAAGAGCTAAGACATATCTGACTTTTTTTTAAACTAGCAATACATGTATAACTTAGAAGTAAATGTCCCAATTAATAAATAAAAATTAGGCACAAATAAACCAACAGCAGGTCTACTTTAACTGGTCCAAAAGCTAAATGAAAGAAGAAGGGAAAGAAATAATTTTTCAGCTACAATCTTACAAAATAAAAACAAAGATAAAAAGATAACCCACAGAAGCAAGACTGCCCAGCTAACTTAACAACAGTCAGAATATCCTTCCTTGAAATATAATTAAGACAAAAACAGCCCTTTCCATAGATCAGCTAAAGAATTCAGTATAGAGCAATTACAAAAACATTACAGTCAAAACTTAAACTATATAGACATAAACTGAATATGTCTTCCATATCTTTAACAGCTGCAGCCAAAATGGCTAGGGTTAAATGAAATTATCTTCCAGAATTAAGTATATAATGAATGAATAACTAAATAAACATACCTAAGACATAATAAAAATAATGATTCAATTACAAAAGAAGAATGCAATACTGTGGAATAACTGACATTTTATGCTTAGGCCAGACTTTTTTTAAGGAGGCTGGGTCTCACAGTGCCACAAAAGCCACAACTACTTACACCTCAGAGGCACAAGCTCAAAATGTAAGTGTCTGCTGCCCAGACACTACATAAAAGAACCATTAAGGAACACAGATGAGAATTAGGAAATATCAAAGCAGCAGTATCATGGCACATAAACAAACGTTAAGTTCTCTGAATGAATCACAGTTTTCATAAAGGCAGGCAATGTGCAAAAGGATGCTTTAACTATACGGAAGCCTTTCAGTATGTCTGCACCATGAACAAAGAGCAGTTAATTCGTTCTTTACTCATCAATTAGAACCAAAATCCTTGCATTTGTGAAATATAAAGATCCCATACAAGAAGTACATGAAATGTCATTTTATAGACTATGTCAAATTGATAACTAAAAAAACATAGTACTCTGGATTAATATCTAGTTTAACCCAGAAAACTATTTTTAAATAAGCTTGGTTTTGTTTTTTTTAAGTAGCAGTCTTCTGCAAAAGAAGGCATCTGTGCTAATACCAACATAAGGAAATGGCTACTTGCAATGAAACACACAAAACACTTATTTCCCAGAATATACCCTTGTATTCCTGACATGTCACACACGAAACATTACAGGCATACTTCTTAGGATATACAATCAATGAAGTATAACGTTCATGTACTTCAATAAAGAAATGGTTATACATATATATATGTGTGTGTGTAAGTAAAAAAAGAAACTAATGAACTTTACAAGCATATGTGAGAATTCAATAGGTTAGGACTTCACTTATTTTCAAAAATCTATGTTTAATTTTAAAATAGATGTGATGCCTGGGATATGGGGAGCAGGTATGGGAGTGAGCAATGGAAGAAGATCAGCCACACTTTTATAACTGCCAAAGCAAATAATACATGAGGCTTTATTATTCCATGTTTATATATTTTAAATTTTCCATTAAAAAAGTCTAAAACATTTCAAATATAAAACTGAATTACCATAAACCCATTTTTATTTAACCACAATTAAAATCTGTCCTATTTTAAAAAGGCAAAGTTGAATGTGTCAAATATTTAAACAATTCACAAAGTACTATCTGTTATCAATTTCCCTTAAAATAAGACTCCAGGTTAGTCATCTTAACCAAAATCAAAGTAAAATGTCCTAGTACATATCATATAGAAATGTCTTGATAAGGAATCCTATAGTCTGAAACTCTCCCACTGTCAACCTTTGACCAGGTTTTCCTTCTGAACAGATCTTCAGCTTTTTCCTTACACACTACTCAATCTTCCATGCCACCTCTTTTGAGCTTGTCTTTCTGTACCCCTTAAATGCTGGTTCCTGCTCTGCCTGACAATCACCTAGAGCTTCTCTTCAAGACCTATCCCCCGCCTCACTACCTAACTGCTCTGCCTGACACTCAGTCCCTGTGATGAAATGCCTGAACTGGTGGATTTTGCAAAAATCTATTTCTCAGTATGTAATTCTACTCCAAAATTTTTAAAAAGGGAGAAGTAAGAAAAAGACATGGAGACGTAACAAGTTTCCAACTAAAACTCCCTTAAAATACCTTAAAACTTCTATATTCCTGTTTTTTAAAAGAACAGAAAGGTAAGGAAGAAACTTCACACTGAATTCAACAATAACCTGGGAAAAATCCTAGGAGATGGCCGAAAGCAATGAAAGTGAAGTATGCTACTAGTTTTAACACAGGAAATATAAGGGAGCCTCAAAGGAGCCAAAGATCAAAGAAACTATCTAGAGATCCCTATCTTTCCAAATACATACAGCTAGTCACCATCCCCCCCAGAAGACAGGCTCAGTCAGTAACCTCAGGTCCAGCCTGGCCACTCTGGTCACTCTTTGATCTCAAAGTCTAAAGAATGGTAATAGGGATCACAGAGGAAGAAAAGCGTAGGAATAAAATTATGTGTCCCATATTAGGTTGAAAGTAACCCAATCCTGCTTATCTGTCAGCATCTCCTTATTAACATCACAAAACAAATTCCTCTCACTGATATAAAATGTACCCCCTCCTAGAATATCTGAGGTTTAAGTAGAGAATGAAGAGAGGAAATTAATACATCAGTGTTTTCAAATCAGAAAGTAGGATCTATCTGGAGAAACCTAGACAGTAACTAAGATACTATCTCAAAATTACAATCCCACCTTAAGGTTAATTACAGACCAGGTATCTGATCCTCATAGTCATGAAAGTAAGGTCATCCATGAGGAGATTTTATTCTAGTAAAGGCCTGGGGCAAAGCAAAAGGGAAGACAACCCCTGTTTTTAATTTACGTTACTCTCATAATGTAGAAAACAGGAGAGAACGGCAATTTCCAAAGCATGAAAATTGTAAGCAATGTTAACAGTGAGACTCCTAAGCATTGTAGAAGGACTGTTCAGAAAAGGGAATAAATGGACAACAAAAAGTGAAGCAGCATTATACAGAAACACGACTAAGATACCTCGTATGTTATTTTGCCAAGTATCTCAAGCAGACAGCTGTGCTTCCACAGACACTGACAACTCAAAAAGCCATTCCCTTTAAATATTTGACTCATCATCAGCAAATGTCTATCTCAATATAGAACAAAGAATTCAAATGGCTGTAATACATGAGAGCTAAGTTACATTAAAAAATAATAAAGAAAATAGGAAAATAAAATTGGCATAATCATTAAATAAAAATGTTAAAGGCATGTTAAAGATAAAAAAGCATTTTTTAAATATTAGATTAAAAGAGCCATAATGTTAACTATAGTTATTTCCCCAAATTTGTATTATTGACTTGTTTTTCCTGGATTTTAAGTATATTATTTATGCTGTATATCTGCACTTACCTTCACTTACCTTTAATTCCTCTTTAACTTAAATTAGAAACATAAGAGAGCAAATCATCTGAGACTTTGTCACCTCCAGAACTATGAGCTAATCTATCTTAATTCATAAATTATATAGACAATGAAATGCAAAATCAGTACAAAAAGTTTATTTGCTATCATTGCTCAACTATTCCTCAGAGCTCTGAAACTATGCAATTCTACTTAACACTTCTTAAATGACAAAGAAGTTTTTCATTGTTATGGCAAAGAAGCCTTCTTTTATGTTTAAATCTTAAACTTTCTCAATCAAATCACAAATTTAAATGTCACGAGGAATCATTCAGAAGAATAAAACTGGCATTTTTTAATCAGTGTTTAGTACAGTATCTTGATCACAGCAGATAATATTTGAATATCTGATACTAACTTATCTTCTCCAAAATCTCTTAGGAAACAGGTCATTCTGCTTTATTTACCACTCATTACTTAGTTATGCATATTGTTTATCAGTATTTACTTCTTTTAGTTAATAATCTAGTAGCTAACTATATGAAGCTTTTTTTAACAAATACATTTTTAGTTAAATGTTACCCAAATATTTGATATAGTTTGTCACCTAACTATGCTCCCTATTATTCTAAGACCATGTATATTTTCAGAAAAAATAAAAATAAAAAGGGGGCCCCATAAGCAGTCATTAAATATTTATTGTACAAATTGAGCTATAGTAAAAGTTACTGGATCAATCATATCATATTGCAAACCTGGATACAATGCAATTTTATTCTAACACTTTCTAGGTTGTCCACATATCCTCTTAAGGGAAAAAATGCCATCAGAGCATTGCTTTAAGAGCAACTGGCTGTGGAACTTTAGAACATAAGTTAATATGAAAAATCACCCTATAAAGTTAAGGATTTCCATTTCCCCAAAATCATGTTTTAAGAAGCTGTGAAAGGAGACTTAATATTGGATTATACAAGTGCTGTCAATTTCCTTTCAAATCTCTCAAAGTCAGATATCTTCATTAAAATTCATTTATTGAAAATTACCACTCATTTATCAAGAAAAAATCACATTCAACAAAAGGAATGCAGCAGCTCCTTTGGAACACTTTAATATTTATATATTCAAAACCAGTTAAGATGAAATGAATTCTAACATCCTAACAAGATGCAAAGGTATTTAACTCTATCCCATCACCTAAATTTCAAGAAGTTTTCAAAATTACACAAGCAAAACAAGTAGACAAATCATAAAAATGAACCGAAATCCAATCTCCCCCACCCTGTAACATCTATATACCCAAAAACAAATCTAACAAATTCAGTTGTGATATTCCCACAAGCAAAACCTATGCTGAAATCAACTGTATACAATTTAAGTGCAACATACAAATAAGATGTTTTTCTTATAAAAATAACTGCCTACTAGTTACTTTTCATGGTATGTCCTTAAGCCTTAGGTACAACACTTGACCTACAACGACATAACTGCACACTAAAAAAAAAAAAAAAAAAAAAAATCCCATCTCAAATTCACTGCATCTACAAAAGCAGCAAATGGTTCATGGAAACAATCAAACTGGTTTTGTATGCTTAGCAGGTTGCAACTAAAATGACATTCATTTTCACCATTCCTGGATTATATGCTGAAGGCAAGAGAGCAAAGAAATGCTCCTCCTTAGTGTTGCGACTTCAAGAACAAGGGAGGTCATCTTCCGTATCACCCATGTTATGCCAGAAATAAAAGAGCTGCGATCTCCTGTCTCTTTATATGTATTTAAGGAAAACCTAATCGCCCAGAAATAGCAATTTGCTAACTTCTCTGCCTACAGGTATGTCATTAAAGAGACCATTCCTCCAGTCTTCCTGGTTCCTTTCAACTGTTCTCCTGAGAGAAACTCAGGTGATATTCTTGTCATCTTAAGATAACTTGGGCTTTCAAAGAAAACAGCATATGGTATAAAAAGACAGCTGCGTAGTAGAATCTGAACCATGTAAATGTTTTTCCAGTTATAAATACAGGGAATTGATTTGCTTACTAATAACTGAGGAGCTTTTTATGCCTCTAGAAACTTCTAGTTTCTACCAGTGACTATCAAAAGCCCCAAAGGGCCCTGAATGTACCTTGAAAAAAACAAATGCAACAAGCCCACTGCAGGGTAAGGATAGGTTTAAGAAACAAAACAATCAATAAATATTTATACAATGATTGTTTTAAGTAGGTTCAGCAATCAATCTCCAAAACAGTATAGGAATTTTAGTCATGTCTAAGGCATCTCAGCCTCTTCCCCAATACCACTCCCCCCTCAATCTTCCATGAGACTAATTTGAAACCAGACCCAGGATCCCCAAGAAGTTCACATTACCAAAGTCCTCCCTTCTCAACTGCACTTTTTTTTAAAGTCATGTTACAAGAAATCTAAGTCATCATCCCTAAGAAATTGGTATATCTAGAACATCAATACCTCTAAATTGTTCATGAATGCTGTATCACTCTAGAAGAATTTCCCAAAATTTTGTAAGAACTTTAATATTTCTAGGGGAGCCGAGGTGCCTCAGTTGGTTAAGCATCTGCCTTTGGCTCAGGTCATGGTCTCAGAGTCCTGGGATCAAGACATGCACTGGGCTCCCTGCTCAACAAGAAGTCTGCTTCTCCCTCTCCCTCTTCTCCTTCTCTCTCTCTAACAAATAAATAAAGTCTTTTTTAAAAAAAAAAGAGAACTTTAGTTTTCTTACAACTTGCCATTTTACACAGCTCAAAAATCTGGCAGAATATATACTTGAAATACCTATCTGAAAAAAAAACTTACCTTTATAAAAGCTAATTAATGAAAATATACATGATTTTTAAATTTTATCAAATGTAAAGAATTCAGTGAAAGTAAAAAAGTGTGGTAATTAGAAATCTAGAAAATTAAACAGAAACCCTAAGAACCATGAGAACTGTCAAAAAATGTTAAATCCATTCCTTCAAAATTATCTCATTACTGAAAGGCATTACCGTTAATGTTGTCACAGTAGTAAAAGTATTCATCATTTAGAGAAGGACATGCTGAAACCAAATCCTGCAGGCCTGCACCAGTTACAGTAAGACAACCAGAGAGATTAAGGTGCTCCAAATAAGGCAGCCCTCCTCCCAGAGTCAAAACCCTGTAAGACAAGAAATCCAACAATTAGAATATATTATTCTATGAAAATTTATATATTCCTATGGCCCACTGGACCACTATTAACAAATCTTTCAATTTGGTAATGAGGAAATTCAAGAATTTCTATAAAACATGGTAACTAACCTCATCCTTAGGTAGCAATACATTTAACTGAGAAAAACTTCTTACATTTTTCCTAAGGACATTCCATAAACAAGTCTATGAAATTTCTCTTTATAAGAATATTACAGCAACTCAATTCTTAGAAGTACTGAATCCTGGAATTGTCATCTTCCTTCTCCTACAGGTTGTCTAAATAAAAATTATCAAGAAAATTACTGACCAATTTTGGCAGTTCCTCAGAGTTAGCATTAGCATTTGCATTTGACCCAACACTTCCTCTCCTAAGTGTACACCCAAGAGAACTGAAAAAATATGTTCACATAACTTGAAAACAAATATTCATAGCAGCATCATTCATAATAACCAAAAAGTGGAAACAACCCAAATTCCAACTAATTAAAATGAATAGATAAACATACATTATAAAGCCATAAGTACTCCTATTGTTACCACATGAATGAGCCTTGAAAACATTATGCTAAGTGAAACAAGCCAGGCACAAAGGCCACATACTGTATGATCCTATTTATATGAATATCCAAAATAGGCAGAATAGGCATAGAGACAGAAAGCAAATTAGTAGGTGCCAGGGGCCCAGGGCAAAGAGGAGTAAGGAGTAATTGTTAAAAAGTAGAGGGTTTCCTTATGGTATGATGAAAATGTTTCGGAACCAGTGGTGATGCCTGCCAACCTTATAAATCTACTGAAATCACTATTTGTATACTTCAAAAGGATGAACTTAATGGTAACTGAATTACATGTCAGTAAAAATGAAAACCTAATGGCATGTCCTAGAAGAATAAAAACATTAATACAAATAGATAAAATGAGAAGTTAGCTAAAATTACAATGACAGAGCTGAAAAATATCAAGAACAAAATTGAGAACATCATTTTTCTGTACAATATGTAAAGCAATATTACAACAGCAAAACTGTGAAAACTGGAACAGTCTATCTTAAAAGGGATGTCAAGAGACTAACAATACAATAAATTTAGTTAAAAAAATTAACATAATTGTGCAGGTACAGGAAAATTAGGAAGTAAAGTAAAAGTATATGAATTATTGAGATTTTTCAAAACTATGAAAATACTTATATATTCCATAAAGGACTGCTAACTAGCAAAGACTAGAAAGGGACATTTTAAAGTTTTGTAACTGCATATTTAAAAGAAGAAACTGATCTATTAAAAAAAAACTTGATCTATTAAAAAAAAACTTATCAGGGCCGGTGGATTATTCAATCAGTTGAGCATCGAAGTTTTGAATTTGGCTCAGGTTATGATCTCAGGATCATGGGATCATACCCTGCATCAGGCTCCAAGCTCAGCAGGGAGTCTACTTGGGATTTTCTCTCTCCCTCTCCCTGTACCCCTCCCCCTGCTCATGCTCACTCTCTCTAATCTCTCTCAAATAAAAAATTCTTTTAAAACAAATTATCAGGACGCCTGGGTGGCTCAGTTGGTTAAGCAGCTGCCTTCGGCTCAGGTCATGATCACAGCGTCCTGGTATCGAGTCCCACATCTGGCTCCTTGCTCAGCAGGGAGCCTGCTTCTCCCTCTGCCTCTGCCTGCCATTCTGTCTGTCTGTGCTCGCTCTCTCCCCCTCTTCTCTCTCTGATAAATAAATAAAATCTTTAAAAAAAAAATAAATAAAACAAATTATCAAAACCCCAAGCCCCAAGGGAGATTTAAATGCACACATCCCCTTATATTTTGACTGAAAAAAAAAAAAACTGATTTAAACTAATTTTTTTGTAATCATAAATTATCTTGAGCCATCCTTCAGATTTCAAATTAACAACAGTGGCAGTTCGAGACACTGGTCTTTAAAGGAAGACCAGGAACAAAGGAAGACAGTACAAAGTTTAAAGTTCATTATTTTTCTCCTATAAAGCTGAATAGCTCATAATAAGAAATAATAAACAGCTTTTAAAAAGTGATCTCAAGGCACCTGAGTGGCTCAGTTGGTTGAGTGGACTCTTGATTTCAGCTCAGGTCATGATCTCAGCATCATGAAAGCAAGCCTGGCACCAGGTTCCATGTTCAGAGCCGTGTCAGCTTGAGATTCTCTTCTCTCTTTCCTTCTCCCTGCCCTGCTCCTCTCCCTGCTCACATGCACACTCTCTCTCACTCTAAATAAATAAAATCTTTTTTTTTTTTTTAAAGATATATCTACTCACTTGAGAGAAAATGTGTGTGTGAGCTGAATAGGGATGGGGAAGGCACAAAGGCAGAGAAAATCTCAAGCAGATTCCCAGCTGAGAGCAGAGCCTGACTTCATGACCCTGAGATCGTGACCTGAGCCAAAATCAAGAGTTGAACACTCAACTGGCTAAGCTACCTTGGAGCCCCCAAATAAATAAAACCTTAAAAGAAAAAAGAAAGTGGATCTGGGAGAAAAAAGTGGTCTGAAAAGATCTCAGAAACAATTTCTGAGATGCAGAGGCTATTCCATTTCCTAAAATTTAAAATTTTCAGCACACTAAGGATAGACTGCATGGAATGTAAAACTTCTTTTCACAGTATACTTGAAGAAAAAACTTGGGCAGTCAGTGCCCTCACTGAGCTTAATGGGAAATCAAACAAATCAAAAATAAATATGCAATTATAATACCGTATGACTGTCTCCTGGAACATACAGAAGCGCATTGATGGGGGGAGGAGGGGAGTCCAAAAAGGTTTCCTATAAGAAGGGACATTAATTTTTTTTTAAGATTTCTTATTCATTTGACAGAGAGGGAGAGCACAAACAGGGGGAGAAGCAAGCAGAGGGACAGGAAGAAGGCTCCCCATGGGAGCAGAAGTCCAACTCTGGGCTCCATCCCAAGACCCTGGGATCATGACCTCAGCTAGACAGACAATTAAACAACTGAGCCACCCAGGCACCCCAAGAAACAAACAGAAGTTAGCCAATAAATGTATGTTACAGACAGAGCAAATTCAAATGCCTAAAGATGAGAAATACGGTGCCTTGAAGAAAGAGAAAATAGTTGAATATGGCTACAAAAAGGATGGCTCTGTGTGTATGTCTGTTTGTGTGTGAGAGAAAGACATCTGTCTCGCCTTTTTTTGGTGGGGCTGAGGATACGACCAAGTAAAAATTTAGATGTTAAGGAAGATAAAAAGATATAAACTACGGAAGTAAGCAAGGGCCAAGAATTTGGACCTAACCAAAGTGTAACAAAACTCACTGAAAGGTTTAGAAAGAAGAGTAATAACAAGTTAAAAAAAATGCATTCGAGGAAGATCACTCAAGTCTACCTTTTATCACCAATGCCCAAGTATGTCAGACACAAGCCTAAACAGTAAAATCCAAGATGAGTAAAATACAGGTTCTGCCCTCAACTTAAGGAAAGAAACACTAAACCAAGTATTGACAATACATGCAGTAAGAAAAAAAAGTTATAGAAGTATCTATAAGATGTATAGAAATATTACAGAGCAGTGAATAATTCAAAAGTAGTAATCTTGGGGCGCCTGGGTGGCTCAGTGGGTTAAGCCTCTGCTTTCAGCTCAAGTCAGGATCTCAAGGTCCTGGTTTCGAGCCCCACATTGGGCTCTCTGCTCAGGGGGAAGCCTGCTTCCCCCTCTCTGTCCGCCTCTCTGCCTACTTGTGATCTCTGTGTCAAATAAATAAATAAAATCTTTAAAGGAAAAAAAAAAAAGTAGTAACCTTTAAAGAAACAGAACAAAATCCAGAATTCAACAATGTATAATTCACACTATCTGGTATCACATGACATACTAGACATTCAAAGAATGAGGGGAAAAAAAAATCAATCAATAGAAACAGACCAATAAATGACAATGATTGGATTAGTAAACAAAGACTTTACAAAAATGCATACAAACTCTGGAGAAAACACTAAATACATGAGGTACTAGCCAACAGGAGAAATAGAACAAGATACTAAAAAGCACTTAATAAATCCAAAAGAAGTCAGGAAAAGACAAAAGAAGAAGAAAAGGTGAAACAAGAGAAAAGCAGCAAGATGATAGGCATAAAAATAACCATAACAATAATTATGTTAAATGTAAACAGCCTAAATAAATTAATTAAATGACAGGGAGTATCTGACTGAATTTTAAAAAGCAAGACCTAACAATAATATAAGCTATCTGCAAAAAATTGAAGAGTAGTTGCCTTGGGGTCAAGGAGTGAAAGAGTAGTGTATAACAAAACAATAATAGCAACGTGAGGGGGCCAAAGAAGGTTGAGGATTTAAATAAGAGGCTACTTTTAATCAATAACAGCCAAGATATCATTTCTACAAAACCTGAAAACACTGCACTGCACTGAGACTATACATGACACTATCTGTTCCTTAAGGCTTCAATTTACTTTAAAATATTGATTTTTCACGGCACCTGGGTGGCTCTGTCACTTAAGTGCCTGCCTTCAGCTCAGATCACGATCTCAGAGTATTGGGATCCAGGCCCACACTAGATTCACTGCTCCACAGGAGGTCTGCTTCACGCTCTTCTTCCACCCCTCTCCCTACCCACTGTGCTCATATTCTTTCCCCCACCCTCTCCCTCCCTCAAATAAATAAAAATCTTTTAAAAAAATATTGATTTTCAATCTACATTCTCATAGTCAATGCTCTTGTAACAAGCCCCATATAACCAAAGTGCCAAAACTCAAGCTACCCCATCCCTAAATAGAACATAACGCCTAATGCAGAAGGACTGAAAGCTTCCAATTAGCCCCTCTGTTCCCATACACTAAGTTGTATGCACATGTGAGTTTTATTTGTTCTCAAACCCATTGACACCAGTAGTAGTTACTACTGTAATTGATCTTGAAATAATTTTTATTACTATTACTTTTTAAGGAGGCTGTGCAGGGCCTCAACTCACAACCTGAGATCAAGACCTGAGCTGAGATCAAGAGTCAGATGCCTAACAAAATGAGCCACCCAGGCACCCCAAAATGAAATAATTTTTAAACCAACATAATGAATACAAAAGAATTATGCCTTGGAGGGAAGTGGGGATGGAAATTTATAGTCAAATAAAGCCCTATAATTCTGCTTTTACTTTTTTTGCATTTTTTATTTAAATTGAATTGATTACCATATAATGTATTAGTTTCAGATGTAAAGTTCAGGGATTCTTCAGTCTTTTATAATACTTACTGCTCACTATATCATGTGCCTTCCTTAATGTCCATCACCCAATTACCTCATCCCCTCACCCCCATCCCCTCTATAATTCTGCTTTTAGATGAAATATGTCCCCCTCCTAGCATTTTCCAAAGCTTATCAGGAAGTTTCTAAATCCTTTTTCACAAGATACCTCTTAATTATAGTCATCAAAATTCTGACTCCCTTGCTGGGGAGTGGGAGTGGGGAGGGATAGGGTGGCTGGGTTATGGACATTGCAGAGGGTATGTGCTATGGTGAATGCTGTGAAATGTGTAAGCCTGATGATTCACAGACCCATACCACTGGGGCAAATAATACATTATATGTAAATTTAAAAAATAAATAAAAAATTCTGACTCTCTTTGAAATTGATTTTTAATTATACAGAATTTTTAATAAACTCTGACTTATTTAAAAATACCCCAATAAAACTAAGAAAACATAGGAAAACTGCCACTTGCTCAGATATCACTGCAGCTCTGAAGCATTACAAAAAGGTATAGGTGTTATTTCATTCTTTGAATAATAAAACTGGTCATGCTGAAAATACAACTGAGGGCACATGGGTCGTTCAGTCAGTTGAGTGACTCTTGATTTCAGCTCAGGTCTTAATCTCAGGTTAGTAAATTTGGGCCCTACCATACACTTAAGGATGGGTGTGGAGCCTACTTAAAACTTAAAAAAAAGTGGCAGCAGCCCTTTCTGCCCACAGCTCCTGTCCCCAAATAAAATCACTTTTTGTACCCCCTCTCAAAAAAGCCCACCACTAGCGCGTGGGTGGCTCAGTGGGTTAAAGCCTCTGCCTTCAACTTGAGTCATAATCCCAGGATCCTGGGATCAAGCCCCACATGGGCTCTCTGCTCCGTAGGGAGCCTGCTTCTCCCCCTCTCTCTCTGCCTGCTGTGATCTCTGTCTGTCAAATAAATAAATAAATAATCTTTTTTTAAAAAGTGTTTAAAAAAATGTCTTAACAAAAAAAAAAAAACAAAAAACAAAACCACCACCACAACAACAAAAGTAAAAACAAAAAATTTTAACTTGAAAATTTTAAAAATTAAAAAAAAAGGAACACTGAAGGGTGCCTGGCTGGCTCATCAGAAAAACATGCAACTCTTGATATCAGGGTTTTGAATATAAGCTTCAGAGTGGGTGTAGAGATTACTTAAAATAAACTGAAAAAAAGGAAAAAGAAAAAAAAACACAACTGAATAGAGCTACAGATATGTTTTAATAAGGTATAGTGGTAATGAAAAAGATAATGGTATTGGAAAATGAATTATTAGGAACCAAAAATTCCTAATTCTTTAAAATCAAGTTACATTCAAAAAAAAAAGTTACATTCAAAAACAACTAAAACCATTATCAGGAATACACATATAAAAATACAAAAAGTTTCAAAAGGAATGAGAATATGGTTGTCTTACTTTGTATTGCTTTAACTATAATCTATGCACTTGAATTTGAACAAAAAGAAAATTAATGGAATGATGCACAGCAGTCAAGCCATAGTAACAGCAGTTACCTCAGGGGAAAACATTCTTGGTACATGCCTTCTGAAAGATTTTTGTAATCATCTCCTATTAAGTATCTCTTGTAATGGCAGGGAAGTATTAGGTTTTGGCTGGATAAATTCTTCATTTTAACATACCTGATATCCAATTTTTAAAGAGTCTGGTAATATTCAAATCTACAGTTGACCCCTGAACATTGCAGAGGTAAGCACACCAACAATCCCCACCTTGCGTAACAGAAAATCCAAGCGTAACTTCTGACTCCCAAACACTTAACTACTAGTAGCCTACTGCTGACTGGAAGCCTTACTCATAAACAGTCAAGTAACACATATTTTGTATGTTATATGTATTATATACTGTCTTCTTACAATATAAACAGGTCATCAATTTCCAAACGTTCATGTCAAAGATAACTAAGCAATCATTACACAGCTACTACTACTTATTGAAAATCTACTGAGTCACCTATTCACCTTATATAAGGCTAGGTTAAGTATTTTACACAAAGCCAGTTATATAAAAAAAAATTTAAAAAACAGTATCAACCTACACCAAGTCTGTCTGGCCCCAAAGTCAGTGAACCATGGTATTTTCTCCAACATTTTTCACAAGAACACATAACCTAACAGAGCTCTAAGTGGGTCCCATAAAACATAACAGAATCTAGGAGCCAAGAAGAGCTACCTCTCTGAGCTAATGAATGCTTTACCTCCACCCTTCCATTCTCCAGGAAGAAAGAGATTAGTTTACTAAAGACTGTAATGACAAAAAGAAAAAATGAGAGAAAATAAAATACAGAACTTCTCCCAGGGAGTTTCTTTATAACTTAAAAAAGCAGTAAAACTTACACTTCTAGCAAGAAGTATGGAAGTGCCTCTGTGTTATCAAATTTTAAAATATTGCCAAAATGTGTAAGTGAAAATTGTATCTTACAAAACTATAATTTTATATTTTCCTTATTATAAATGAGATCAAGTGTCTTTTCAAGGAGCTAAATATTTGTATGCCATTTTCTGTAATTTGCTTTGTCATGTGCTTTGCAAATTTTCAGCTGTTTTTCGATTATTTTCTTATTAATTGGTATGAATGTTTCCACATTAGGAAAACGAATAATTTGTGAAATAAGTAGCAATTTTTCCCCATTTGTCACTTGCCTTTTATTTTTTTCTTCAGGCAGAAAAACTGTATTTTATATAGCTGAATTTACCAATATGTTATTTCAAAGCTTCTAGAGTTGTCTGCAATGGTTAAGAGGCCTTCACCACTCAGAATGTAAAAGAACTCTATGTGCTTGAGTTTTTTGCCACTAATACCTTATGATTAATTTTTCATTTATAATTCTTTGATCCATCTGGAATTTACTGTATATGAGGCAGGAATCCAAATTTACGTGTTTTGGTTTTTTTTCAAAATGGCTTGTTATTGACTCAGTTTAATTTACTTAGTAACTCATATTTTTTTTTACTTAAATTGAAGAGCTCTCTTTATCAAACGAAAAGAATGTTTTATAGATTTAGATGCACTTTCTATTCTGTTTTTTTTCTAGTCATAAGCACATACCACTCTGTTTGCATATAGTTAGTTTCATAATGTGGTTTAATAAATTACGAAAGCAGTATTTACTGTGATTTTTTCCTAGAATTTTTGTCTGTATTTGGCCAACCAACTGATAATATTGGGAGCTTTGACTTTGTTATGTTGTTGGTTTTTTCTATTCAAGAATATGGCAGAACTTTCTACTTGTTTAAATGAATATCTTCTGTGTTGTTCAGTATTTTAAAGTTTTCTTCTTATAGATGGTGTCCATTACTTGTTAAGTTTGTCTTTAGTACTTCAGCTATTTCGTTGCTTCTATTAAAGTTTTTTTTAAACTTAAAAAAAAAAAAAAAAAGGCAGTACAAGTAGATCATGCTCAAAGACCAAAAATTCTAAACTCTGGCTATTCAATTCCAATACAACTCAGCAGTGCTTTTTGTAAAACTTAAGGCTATATAACGGCACTAAATTACTTCAACAGATACTCTACATTTTCCAAAAATTCCCAATATAAAACCATGACTCATTTTAAGTTAAAAAGAGAAAAGAAAATCCTAAATGATGAAATAATAATAAATGTAATTCTGTACCCCTTAAAGATTTTTAGTAGGCCAAATTCTAATATTAATGCCAATAAATTAGTATAGAATTATTTTCTGAGGAATCTGAGAGGCAGGGCAGGAGGTCTGGGGGATAGGGAAGAAAAAAATGAAACAAGATGGGATCAAGACCCAGGGTCCTGGGATTGAGCCCCACATCAGGCTCTCTGCTCAGAGGGGAGTCTGCTTCCTCCTCTCTCTCTCTGCCTGCCTACTTGTGATCTCTGTCAAATAAATAAATAAATATAATCTTTTTTAAAGGGGGGGGGGCATCTGGGTGGCTCAGTGGGTTAAAGCCTCTGCCTTCAGCTCAGGTCATGCTCCCAGGGTCCTGGGATCAAGCCCCACATCGGGCTCTTTGCTCGCTAGGGAGCCTGCTTCCCCATCTCTCTCTCTGCCTGCCTCTCTGCCTACCTGCGATCTCTGTCAAATAAATAAATAAAATCTTAAAAAAAAAAAAAAAAAAAAGATGGAATCAAGAGGGAGACAAACTATCTTAATCTCACAAAACAAACTGAGGGTTGCTGGGCGGTGGGAGGTAGGGAGAGGATGGCTAGGTATGGACATGGGGAAGGGTATATGCTATGGTGAGTGCTGTGAAATGTGTAAGCCAGATGATTCACAGACCTGTACCCCTGGGGTAAATAATACATTATATGTTAATAAAAATTAAAAAATAAAAAAAAAATTTTAAAAACTCTTTACAAAGATCACTTTTCTGCTAACTTCCCTATAAATTTAAAATAGGATTTTAACTGCAAACATTTTGAAATACATACCTTTAAGGACCTTGCTTCTTAAAGAAAGAAGACAGAAGGCTACTCAAAAAATAATTTTTCTGTTCTTTTACCTTCCATTTATATATCACCAATCTACTTTTATAAACTTACATCCTACTATCACCCAGTACATATCATTCACCACAACCAAACTGGAATACCAAAGTTTCTGAACATTTACTGAGTCCAACTTAATCTGCTAAAGATCACACCAACAAGAAAAGAAGAATACTAGGCTTTATGTTGGATGAATTTTCATTGTTTAACATGTTTAGCATCCCATTATTAAAGAACCTTAATAAAATTCAAGTCTATTACAAGGTAAAAGAGAAAACACATAAACAAATTTCCAAAAGTTCCTATCAAACATAATGAAATAATTATTGCACATTAATAATGCTGAGAACAGCCATAACAACAAAATAACCTAACAACAATTACAATAGCGCTTTACTACTATGTGTACTGTGTGCTCAAGTAATCCTCACTGCTTAGAATGAATGATGTCTTCTCCTACTGTCACCTATCAAAATCCTTCACTTTTCTTCAAGATTCAATTCAGTGTCATTTCTTTTTTTTTTTCTGTTTTTTGGGGGTTTTGGTTTGTTTATTTGTTTGTTTTTAAGCAGGTGCTCCCTCCATGTCCAACATGGGGCTTGAACTCACAACCCTGAGATCAAGAGTCAGATGCTCTGGTGACTGACCCAGCCAGGTACCCTTCCTCATTAAATTTCCTGATCATTTACAACAACTGAATGAGAGATGTCTTCTCTCTCTATACCCACAGAATCTCTATACGACATCCCTAGAGTATACACAGATAATACATAGCAATGGAATATGGTATATTTTATCTTCTTCTCTGTTACAAGCCCTTGAGGGAAAAACTATCTTATTTTTCATCTACTAAAGCATCTTGGAGTATTTGTAGGCATTTGCTGACTATTGATTAAACTCAACATTCTGGGCACCTGGGTGGCTCAATGAGTTAAGTGTCTGCCTTTGGCTGAGGTCAGGATTCCAGAGTTCTGGGATAAAGTCCCACTCAGGCTCCCTGCTCAGTAGGGAATCTGCTTCTCCCTCTGCCTTCCCCCACCTTATACATATGCACACACACTCACTGTCTCTCTCTGAAAAATAAACAAAAATTCTTTAAAAAAAATAAACTCTAAATGTTCTACCATATTTCACAAAGAATTTAAATCGACTGAAATGAAACTCTGAGCTCAACTTATATTGTTCTAATGCTTTGAAGTAGGACAGATTCTGGTTAACTCTTTCAGTTAAACAAATCAGCTAAAAGGAATGACTTAAATTTTTATATTCTATTTGAGAATGTAAACATGTCCACTTCTTAATATTCTGCAACTAATTACTTACCTGAGACCATGGTCTGTGATCTGATAACATCCAGACAGACTGAGAAACAGAAGTACACGTCCAGTCTCTTGATCAGATTTTTCACTCCCAGAGTAAATTAAGTCTTGTCCTCTAAGCAATCTAGTCCTTGATGCT
The DNA here is from genome assembly GCF_011764305.1 of Mustela putorius furo. NCBI lineage: Eukaryota > Metazoa > Chordata > Mammalia > Carnivora > Mustelidae > Mustela > Mustela putorius. Next base: position 22,000,192 of record NW_025421273.1, read on the forward strand.
TTTTTACACAATGCAGAAGACTCTGGGAGTGCTGACATAGTTCTTAGAGCTGTTCCTGTACAACAGAATGAATGACCACAATATGCAAAGGCTGGAGAAGCACAATGCTGCTGCCAACAGACACTAGTCCTTAATCCAACAATATCTTTACTGTAACAACCAGAGGAGGAACAACTAAAGTTGGATGCTGTTTCCATTACACAAAGACTTTCAACATTTCTATGTCTCCATTCTACAGCATCTTCAATATCAGCCAAATCTTCAGCATCTAACATCCACACATATGGAGAAGTGAAACTGTCAGAAGAAACGGTCTTAGTCCAGGGGTGTTCATTATCCATTTCTTCTCCAATACCTTTGTTAGTTAAATCGTGCAAACAAGTGTATTGCTTGGTGGACTGCATGGTAATGTCTTTATTTTTCCATGTAGTCGAAGTAATTTTGCTCGTAGTTTTTAAAAGGCCACTCTGATGAGATGTCAGAATTCCGAGGGCTCTAGAAATCTTCTCTAGAGCCACATCTGTGATTTTTTCACATCCAGACAGATCAAGATGCCGAAGGCTCTGGCAGCAACCAAGCCAAGACCAACTATAATTAAGAAATAATAGGACTATTAGTGGCTATTGTTAAAATCTTCAAAAGCATGATTATATGTGAATAGACAGAAACTAAAAGATTTAAAATCTAATATAATCAAATATTTACTGAGTATCTACTGTCAGGCATCATTTTAGAAACTAGGAATTAGAAAAGACAGTAAGAGTAATTAGGGTTTAAGATTATTGCTACTCTTCTGTTATAAGGGAAGGAGGACAAAGATATAAAAAGGAGAGACTTCACATATTATTCCAACAAGTAACCAGTGGAGGAAAGGCTATACACACACCAAAGAAAGAGAATAACTAATTAAAGGAGGAAGATCCAGAAGAAACAAACTCTAGGAACCGGGACAGAATTAGCCATAGCCAGAGAAGGGTACACCTCTCCCTCTGAAACAGGAAGAGAGATACTGATATAAATGCTAGAGGGGGAAAGAGAAGGGTGAGGTAGAATAAGAAAGAAAGTGATGGTATCTAAGGAAATAAAACCTATGAAGACTGTAGCTTGAGGAAAATGTTACAGTTCCAGAATATGAAGAATGTAAGAGAAAGCTTTGCCAAATGGCATTTGGAGCCCAAATGAAACTGGAAACTTCTAAAAATATATAATGCCAATCTACATTGACTGTCCAGCAAGGCTCAAAGGTCTAGACACAGTAGAGGATTATAAAGATAAAAGGATGATGCAAACTGAATTTTTGGATCAGCTGGATCCTATGGACAAGAAGCAAAGAACTGGAAGATGCTATCAAGTTAAGTCACATATGACTTAGATCTAATAGTACAATTAAACTGCAATTATGGAAATAAGAAACTACAGAACAATTCTACTAATACATAGGTTGAAATCATTATACTGAAATGTCCAAAAAATAACTAACCTGTCAAATGCAGAATCTGAAATGTCAGTCTGGGTCAGATCCAGATGCTCCAAGTTAGGACAAAGTTCTAAAATCTGCCTAACCTGGTGGGGGGGGGGGGGGAGATTAAGAAAGACATCACTTTTAGTAAAAAACTTTCAGTAAATAACATAAGCCAGTGGTTCTCAAGTTTTGTGCATGTAAAAAATCACTTCAGTTCATGTATTCACAAATACATATTCTGAACTCAAAACTCTGGACAATCTGTGTTAGTAACCATGAGATTAGACCCAAGAAATTTATATTTCTAAGGAATACCCAAGGAGATTCTGATGGAGGACAAGACACACTTGTAAGACAGTGTGACTTAATCTCACTTGCCTGTTTTACAAACTCTTACATATAAAGAAACATTAAAAAAAACTGGGTTTCATCACTGAACTTAGTATCTGTGAAACTAAGTAAATTGTTTAACCTCTCCCAGTCTCTGTTTCCTTTTCTATAATGTGTAGAGGGTACCTCTATACCAAAACTACTAGGAAAACTGAAATGAAATAACATGAAAATTTAGCAGTGTACGGCTGCCCATGGGAAGGCACTCTCCTAAGTAAACAGCTATTTTTTTTTCCTTCATTAAATTCAGGAATAAGTAAACCAAATTTAGATCACTGCTACTTTTTCTTAATACCCAAACTAGTACTAATTTATACATACCATTTTGCTGGAAACTGCAGAGCTGTATGCTAATACTATAGTTTTTACTGAAGTTCCGACATATGGTAGAACATTATGAATTAAGCCATGAAGTAAACGTTTTTCCATTTGCGCAATGCTGATAGCAATTGATTCCTCTGCAGACTCTTCTGTAAAATGAATTCAAATATCTAAGAATTTGATACCAGTAATTCTATTAGGCTACTCAAGGAATCACCAAGTCATTTAATATGAAATACTTTTTGCTTTTTTTTTTAAGTAGGCTCCACGTCCAGTGTGCAGCCCAGTGCAGGGATTGAACGCATTACCCTGAGATCAAGACCTGAGCTGTGATCAAGAGTCAGGTGCCTATCCAGCTGGGTCAACCAGGTCAACCCCTTTTCTTTCTCTCTATGGTTTTTTTTTTTTTTTTTAATACTTGATGCTACTCTTAAACTCCCTTATATATGTAAAGCAAATTCAATGGATAAGGTCTCACTCACCAGAACTTAGTATTTAACAGGTCTGACATCAACTAAAAAGAGACAAAAGGGGAAAAAAACTTTATAATGAGAATGAAAGTTTTTTTTCACTTTTTGAGGCTGAAGGTGATGAGTAAATATAGCAGAGACAGAAAAAATAACTTCAGCTTCAGGAACTTGAAAAAGTTTTGGAAAAATATTGAGTATTTAAAAGAACAGTAGAAGCTCTTCAAGAAAATAGAAGCTCTTTAAGAAAAAAATCAAAGGGGGCGCCTGGGTGGCTCAGTGGTTGAGCCGCTGCCTTCGGCTCAGGTCATGATCTCAGGATCCTGGGATCGAGTCCCGCATCGGGATCTCTGCTCAGCAGGGAGCCTGCTTCCCTCTCTCTCTCTCTGCCTGCCTATCTGTCTACTGTGAACTCTCTCTGTCAAATAAATAAATAAATAAAATTTAAAAAAAAAAAAATCAAAGAAAAATAACTATAATAAAAAGTATCATTTGTTATTTTAGAAAAATAAAAGGGACACAGAGCTAAAAAGGATTTAAAACAACTGAATGAGCCTGGTCATAATAAATCAAGTAAAGTACCTTAGAATTTTTAAGAAGCGTGGTTTTTGGTTTTTGCTTAATAACTTCTGTAGAGCCTAGATGTTTGCAATAGGATGCCACACTGTTAACAACCAACACCACAAAAACACTACAAACTCCAATTTGATATAAGTGAAAAAAATATGCCAACTAAACAAAAAAAAAGAATTAATAATTGTATTACCTTTCTCAGGGCACTATTATTATTATGCTTACCTAAAGACATAACCTGAATATCTCTAACAGTTTAACAGAATTAAGAAAGTCTCATTTTTAAGAAAGTCTCATTTAAAATAAAACTGAATGTAGCTTACAAAAGAAATATTTCAAAAAATTCTGAATTTGTGACTAATGGTTCCATATTTACAGATTTACATAAATTTCTTGTTTATTAGTCAGACATATGTAAAGTACAAAGATAAAAATGGCTTTTGGCAAACCCTATCTATCCTACAGTAACTTTATTCTCAAATAATTCTTTTGTTTCTGTGGTCCTCCCTATCTAAATCTGTTTTACTGGGAAATCCTAAAAAAAATTTTAAAAAAATAAGAAATTAAATATCCTATGAAGAACAGTATCTTCCTGCAAGACTAGAAAAGACAAGTAAACTGAAAAAGCACTAACATAAAATATAGGTGGTAGATTCAAAGTTTAGTCTTAACTACACCAAAGAGCTGAACGGATATATTACCTTAACAAGACTCAATCATTACAGCCTTAATCTTTCCTTTTCAATGTGAATGCTTATTGATAAGCATTCTTTGGTTATTTCCTCAAGTGATGAGACAAATACACTAAGTTTGGTAAAGACTTTAAAGCTCACATGGGTTTTGCTCAAACTTCTGAGGAGACCTTAGTCACCCTATTTAAAATTTTAGTTTCTTTCCTCTCTTTCTCCATGGCTCCTGACACTATCCAGCACAGCAGATATATTTTGCCTGTGTTTATCATTTATCTTCCCTCTTTTTTTTTTTTTTTATTTTATTTATTTGAGAGAGAAGGAGAGAGAGGGAGTTAAAAAGCAGGGGGAGCGGCAGAGGGAGCCGGAGAGGAAGAAGCAGATTCCTGGCTGAGCAAGGAGCCCAATGCAGGGCTTGATCCCGGGACCCTGAGATCAAGATCTGAACCAAAAGATAGATGCTTAACTAACTGAGCCACCCAGAAGTCCCTCCCCTCTCCAAATTGTAAGGCCAAGGATTTTTTTTTTTCCTATTTTGTTCGCTATTAACCTCATGCCCAAGAAAGTCCTTGCCACAGGGTGAGCATATCATCCAATCTAGCTGAAACAGACCTCCTTCTTATGTAGCATCCTCTAAATGTTCAAAACCATAACACAATGTGGCGACTTCATTTCACAGATCTTTATTTTTATAGTCCTCCTTTGCTACGTTTGGTTCTTTGCCAAAAATTTTTTTTAAAAGATTTATTTATTTATTTGGGCGGGGGAGAGGGTAAGAAACTCAAGCATACTCCCTGCTGAGCAAGTAACCTGACATGGGCCTGGATCCCACCCTGAGATTAAAACCTGAGCAGAAACCAAGAGTCTGACACTTAGCCAACTGCACCATCTAGGCGCCCCCAGCTTAGTATTTTTTAAGTGAGCAAGTTATACATAAAAATTCCATGCAGTTTCAGTTTTACCAGGTATTAGAATGTCTTGTCTGTTTTTTTTTTAACTCTTTCACCATTTTTAGTAATCATCTCCTATAATACTGCCTAAGAATTTTTCTCTTCCTCCTCTATACTCCCAAATAGTGTCTTTCTGAACCCCTACTGTGGCATTTTTAATTATATGCCTTGAATTAAGAATTACCTATTCTAAATTCTCTGCCAGATGAGTTCTTTAAGAATAAAGTCCTAGGGGGCGCCTGGGTGGCTCGGTGGTTTGGGCCTCTGCCTTCGGCTCAGGTCATGATCTCAGGGTCCTGGGATCGAGCCCCACGTCGGGCTCTCTGCTCGGCGGGGAGCCTGCTTCCCCCTCTCTCTCTGCCTGCCTCTCTGCCTACTTGTGATCTCTCTCCGCCTATCAAATAAATAAATAAAAATCTTTAAAAAAAAAAAAAGAATAAAGTCATAGTCACCCTTCAATTCTCCCACAGTACTTATAGTATGGCTAGACTAATTATAATCCCTTGTCATTTACAGAGAATTTTCATATATACATAACTTAATTCCACATTGTGAACCAAGTAGTATGATGGTTTACAAATGAATAAAGAGATTCAACAGCTTCATGCTCCTTCCTCTAAGCCAGGATGACTCAATAAATATTGCTGAACTGATCAAATAAAATGGTCCTAAAAGACACACTGTAAACTACAAAGTGCTATATAATGAATGTACATTACTTCAATAAGGAGAACAGCCATTATTTTCTGACTTAAGTATTTAAATATAACAACAGATGGGAAAAAATCCTATATACACTTAAATCAAACAGAATAAATTTTAAGTTTGCTTATTATTCTTTCAAATTTTACAAAGCAGTAGGCTTATAAACTCCAATTTCTTTAAAAGACACAAAATATGCAAATCTTAACACCTAGTAATTTATAAGCACTTAACTGTTAAGTATATTAATTACTAAAGCACCATGTATTCATTTTAATTCCAAACATAGCTTACCAGATTCATCTATATCAGCATCTTCATCCCACTCCTGAAAAGCACGACTTTCATCTTTTCTATTTTTCACCCATTCTTCATCAGGTTCAGTATCAAGTTCAGTTGCTGGACCACTATACCAGTCACCTACTCAACAAATAAATAAAAGGAACAAAGTAAGATTAGACCAGTTACCATTAAAAAAAAAATTTACCTATTTACAATAAAAATCTCTGCACACAGAAAATATTTGAGCTCTAGGCAATGGGCCAGCAAGTGTTAAAAATTTTCAATTATGGTTTAAAAATTACACTTAAATAATATGCAAGGGAATTTCAGACATACTAAAAAGAATTATGAAAAATAATTATCAATAGTCTTACATGCAATTTTAGAAATCATTGAAAAGAACTTAACCTTTTTCCCCTACTGTGGCTTCACACTGGCACCAGCAATACCCTCCAAATGATGATAGCTAATAAACAAAAGTAAGCAAAGACTTTCTGCTCAATAGTGAATAGTCGGCAATTCAGCAATAGATAGGAACATAGTCAAAGGGGAAAGATTAAGGTAAAGCTAAATCATAAATGTAAAGATCCTGGAGATTAAATTATACAACTGTGAAGTAAGAGACAATGCAGAATTAATTTACTGAACCCTTAACATTACATCTAAATTACAACTTCTCAATCTCAACAGTACTAACATTCTGGGCTGGGTAATTCTGTGCAGTGGGGAGCTGTACTGTGCATTGTAATATGGTGTTTAGCACAAACCCTGGCCTCTACTCACTGCAGGCTAGTAAAATCCTCCCAAATGGGACAAACAAAAATGTCTCCACAGACATTTCAAAATGTTCCCTGGATGGTGGTAAAAAATTCTGATTGAGAGACATTAGAAACAAACACCATAAATAAATTAAAAAAAAAAAATTTTTATTGAAACTTTTTGTTTAAACATTAAAAAACAAAGAGAAGCATATTTAAGATTGGTTAAGATCACAGAAGTCTTGTACAGCATTTTTACATTTGATCTTTACATCAAATAGTACCTTATGTGTTAATCCCTATTAGTTAGTTATAAATAGTTAAAGATATAGCTAAACAAGAAAGTATTAAATATATCCATATTTCCCTCGACTTCTCACTTAATATTTCATTTTCCTCCAATAGGAAAATTATTCTACATAAAAATAATAATTCTGGGGCACCTGGGTGGCTCAGTCAGTTAAGCGGCTGCCTTTAGCTCAGGTCATGATCCCAGGGTCTTGAGATCGAGCCCCACATCAGGCTCCCTGCTCAGTGAAGGCAGAGCCCGCTTCTCCCTCTCCCTCGGCCTGCCACTCTGCCTATTTGTGCTCTCTTTGTCAAATACAAAAAATAAAATCTTAAAAAATAATTATAATTCTAATCATTTAGTAAGTCCACTCAATACTTCAAACAGCTTTGCTAAAAAAATATCTAAGAACAGCTATTTTAAAGATGCTATATATTAACATAAAAAATAAAATTTTTAAAATTAAATTTATAATTATGTGAGAAATATATATTTCCATGTCAAAATGACAAATTACAGACAACAAAAAAATTTAATTTAAATGTGAAGTTAAATGAGTCATTTAGAAGAAACTTTTCTAATTCAGTTTCACACAGGAAAAATGTATGCCATATTATTTGCTTTTACTCTATGCACTATATGCTCATAAAAAGGAAATTTTCTTTAATTGTTTATAAGTAAAAGTAACTTATCACAATGAAATATATATGAAATTGTGATTTAGGATGAGGCATTGCCAATCACCAAAAAATATGCTGAAGACAAAAACAGAGTCAGTTATTCTGAGCCACTACCAAGGCAGCCCTAATGGTGCTTCATCTTTAAATTTTAAAGAATTTATTCTCTACTTTTTTATATAATTATTTAAATCTGTTCTGAAAACCTATTAATTTCATTTTAACTCCAAACAGAGGCAAAAGCAGGAAGAAGTAGCATTTAAAAAGTAGCATAATGAATACCCATCACCTCATCACCGATCTTCAACAATTATCAACATTTTGCCAATTATTTTGCATTCTCTCCCCTATTTTCTTCCTAACTATTTTAAAAGAAATTGCACACATCACATAAATCACCCATGAATACATCAGCATTGTAGTTTTTCAAAAGTGTATACAAAAAACACATCAGCTAACTGTAAAATCTACTCTTTGGTCAACGTCTCAGAATTTCCCTCCTTGACCCTGCTTATTAATGTCTAAATGTAATCACTTAGAGAAATGGATTGAAGTATTTCTTAAAACAAACTAAAAGTTTCATTTACCTACCTCTAGCCCAATGAACAGGGTAAAGATGTTTCCAAAGCGATCCAGTTTTTGCGAGCTGAGACCATTTAGTGCTTACTTGACTGCATCGACACAATTCTTGAGGATTAAGATAACTGAAAATTGACAGCATTACCTCAGGAGGAAGATGGGTTATACCTGTGGCTTGTTCTGACACTTCCGCTTCTGAAATTAAAAAAAAAAAAAAAAAAAAAATCTTTAACATTAAAGGCTATAAGAGCAAATGCAGTAAAAAATTACAATCGCATTTCTATAAATAAAATCCAGTGCCTAAAGTCCACTCCTTCCTGCTTCCAAGATGTGAAAAGGAAATAACATGGACTAGTGGTAACATGGGGATGTTCAACTTGTTAAGAACCTGTAGGGTTAAACTATGAGGTCCCAAATCATGTGTGGGAGCTACAATAATGAACACAGAACTGACTTCCTCTTACAAAGGCGTCACAGAAAAAACAATACTCACTCTGTAGCATAAGAAGCATCATTTGAAAAAGGAACCCAGCAGGTTATACAGCTTCAAATATAGAGTCAGCCAGATTATGAGATCTCCAAGGCATTTTTAATGACACACACAAATCTCGTAACACGTTCCATTCATGTATTAGGACTCCTGTCAATATTTTCCTTGTGTTCCCTCTTTGATTTTCACATGTGATATAAGAGGTCTGTCAAATCTAACTTCTGTAACCACAGGTAACCAAACCTACTTATACTATTTGTGAGCCAGCTGAGACAATGTAATGTTAACATTTCTAATGCTCGTGTACATTTTTACTGGCAATCTTTTGTCAGCAACTATTTTTTAAAAAAAGAGCCACTGAATGTCCAATTTACTATAATAAATTACTTCAGGAGCATTTTTCCCAAAAAATGCAAATAAAGTGCTACAATAAGAATACAGACTACAAGAGATTCATCAATAAGGACTGCAAAGAATTTGGGGTACCTTGTACACCTGATCTGCCCTCACAAAGCAATTTAAATACAGAAATTACTTTAACCCAACCTTTTTCAAATGGCAAATATTTAATCATAATACAGCTATAATTTGCTTTGAAGGAGTGGGAAAACTAAATGTATTAAGTGTGATGCTTTTAAATCCCATGTGAGAATTACAATTAAACTAGACACAACAGGTCTTGGCTTGGTGTTGAAGGCACAAGTTGCATTTCAGAATGAAGCACACAAGCTTTATGGGTTTAATTATAGGCTCACCTATGAAAACATTTTTGTTTCAACATGTATCTCACCTACTTTGTTAAATAAAGAGAAAAGGACCAATTTCAAAGAATTTTAAGCTATTTTAACAGGACTGTCACTGTTATTGCCCATCTAGAAGCAGAAGAAAAATTTTTACTAGCCTGAGAATGCCAATTTCCTTTAATGATGTTTTAAAAGGCAAAACTATCAAAGATCAATAAGAATAAATATGAGGTGGGGCGCCTGGGTGGCTCAGTGGGTTAAAGCCTCTGCTTTTGGCTCAGGTCATGATCCCAGAGTCCTGGGATCAAGCCCCACATGGGGCTCTCTGCTCAGCAGGGAGCCTGCTTCCCTTCCTCTCTCTCTGCCTACTTCTGATCTCTGTCATATAAATAAATAAAATCTTAAAAATAAATAAATAAATAAATATGAGGAAGTAGTTTATGATTTAAAAAGGCAAGCAGACTTTATTTGTACTTCTCATCTGTTTTCTTAAAGTAACAATACATAGAAAAACAATGTTCTCATACTTGCTCCCCTGTGTATTATTACTAGATATAAGCTAAAAGAATAACACATGGAAAAGGATGGAAATAAAGCTATAAGCATAACTTATTTTAAAAACGGATGGACAAAACTAGGAAAGATAAACAGTCACTATGGTCAATGGAGCTCCGAAAGCTAGATGATGGGGAGGAAAAAAAAAGAAAGTTGAATGATACTGCAAAAGTACTCTGTATATAATAGCTTTCAGTGATTCTGACTGACCAAAATAATTTTTATTATTATTACTACATAAGTTCCTTTAAGAAACACTACACTGCATGTGGCCCAACATTACATTGCATATGGGATGTTAAATTATCATAAACCACACCAAATTCTTAGGAACTACTGTCTTCGGGGCAACTGGGTGGCTCAGTTGGTTAAGCGTCTGCCTTTGGCTCAGGTCATGATCCCAAGATCCTGAGATAGAGCCCCACATCAGGCTTCCTGCTCAGCAGGGAGTCTGCTTTTCTCTCTCTCTCTCCTTCTCTGCCCCTCCCTACCACTTGTTCTCCTCTCAAATAAATAAAATTTAAAAAAAAAAAAGAAAGAAATTATGTCTTCAATTAAATATACACTTGAAAATAAATGGCTTAAAATTATTCTTCTAACAAAATCTAAAGTTCTTATTAACAAGATGCAAATGGCCTCCAAACTTCTCACTATTTAAACATATGAATCTCACCTTTATCTGACTTTTCATCCACAGAATATTTAAAAAACTTCTGTCGCTCCTCAGCTTGATTCCACAGGCTAAGACCTCTAAGGAGTTCTGCGGTGTCCTTCTGAGAGCAGTGCTGTGCAATCACTTTCTTCTTAATATCCTTAAGCTCTTCATAGGTAAAATATTCCATTAACATTGGCTGAAAAACCTAAATGAAACATTCATAAGGAAAGATGCTTGACTAATTTTGTTTACACCTTTTAATTAATGGCTCAATTGCAGTATTATGACCCCATATTTCCAAGAGAAAGAAATTTTGGTTGTTGCCACCCAGTCAGCTTATCCAAAAAAGTGTAGAGAAGAGTAACACCAAAAGAACCGTTCCTTCTATGGCTTCTCTGGCTAATAAACCCCAAATAATTAAAAAGCATCAGAAGCAGAAGGTTTTCCTATGCAAAGCTGTCAAACACTCTTAAGCAGTCTCATATGGTTAGACATTTAGGTCAGTTAACTGCCTTCTGTTACTCCAGCAACTGAACTGTATACCTCAGTAGGATCTCTAAATCACATAAGAAAGGTAAAAGGTACCCAGTGTACTAAGAACCCTAAAACCCAAAGCTCTACTGAGACCCTGAACTATCTATCTACATTTCTTCTTTGAAACAGATGCTTAGTCCCAACCTCCAATTTACAGAATTAGAATCTTTAAGAAATGAAGCCACAGGTTTGGTTTGATTTTGTTTTTTGATTTTTGTTTGTTTGTTTGTTTTTTGTTGTTGTTGTTCCACACATAATTTTGATGAGCATCTCAGGTTAAGGAACACTACTCTAGGTGGCTTCAATGTTGGTTTCATATTACAATGACCTGGGGACCTTTAAAATATATCCAGGCCAGTACCTCTCACCTGACTTAATCAGTCTGGAAAGAGCTGATAAGTAGGTTTTTTTGTTTTTTGTTTTTTTAAATAGAGATCTAATTATAAGGTGAAGCCATAGGTGATATTCACCATAGTAAACTGATTAACAACTAAACAAGAATTTCATTCCTCCTAAAATAATTTTTCTATTCCTTACCCTAATCCTAATAATCACCCCACATTTAGAGAAAGAAGAGAATGGGAAAATGTTTTGCTCATCCAATCAGTGATATCCTAATACATGTGTACTAGGAATAAAACTGATTAGTTTAACACTACCATTTGATTACCAAAATCCCCTACAAAAAAAAGAACACGAAAAATACTTGAATGTTAGCATGAATATACACAAAACATCAAAAAGTTTCAAGAATCCTCTAAAGGTTCTAAGAAGACATTAAGGTAACATGGAAAGTTAACATTCAATACAGTGCCATCTACATAATAAGAAAAAAAAAATTTTGAACATTTTATTTATTTGAGAGAAAGAGAATGTGAAAGAGAGAGATCACGAGATGGGGGAGGATCAGAGGGAGCACAGACTCCCTGCTGATCAGGGAGCCCAGATATGGGACTTAATCCTGGGACTCCAAGATCATGACCTGAGCTGAAGGCAGTTGCTTAACCAAATGAGCCACCCAGGGACCCACAGAAAGTAAGTATTACTTGAGCAAATGAATTAAGTCACTGATTCAGTGAAAAGCAACCACCTCTCTGAGAGAACAAATTTTGTTTTCTTGGGAATTTTCCTCTTTTCCTAAAATGAACCAGAGGCTTATCATCCTACACATTATTTTGAAGAATTAAAGCTAAAACATCTTAAAAATTGTATAAGTCAGGGCGCCTGGGTGGCTCAGTGGGTTAAGCCGCTGCCTTCGGCTCAGGTCATGATCTCAGGGTCCTGGGATCAAGTCCCGTATTGGGCTCTCTGCTCGGCGGGGAGCCTGCTTCTCTCTCTCTCTCTCTCTGCCTGCCTTTCCGTCTACTTGTGATTTCTCTCTGTCAAGTAAATAAATAAAATCTTTAAAAAAAAAAAATTGTATAAGTCAAAATCACAAGGAAGAAAAAATTATGCTTACCTCCTCTTCCTCTTTCATGTGAGGAAGAAAATCTCTTGTAAAAGCCTCCAATCTCTCTTTCAGCTGTTTTGCATAATTTAACTGCTCACATTCGTTCTAGAAACATAAAAATAATTATATTCTATAAAAATGTTGCTTCATTATTTATACTGTACTGATCCTAGGAAGGTACAACATAAAACCTCAGGGAAAAAACAGACTGAAGAACAGCAAAGTGGTCTCTGTATTTTTTGTTGCATAAAGATGTCCTTAAAATATCTTGCAAAGGAACCCTGAATTTTTAGTAATGTGATCTAGTATTTCTTTAAAAGGTCATAAAAAGTCTAAAAATAGCAACTATTTGCTCAAAACTTCTATTAATTTCTAATGTATACATTTATATAATTTCTATGTTTCAGTTTTCTTAACCTATGTCTGAGCAGTCTCCAAGAGCTTAATGGACTCGATCACCAGAGTACCTTCATACTCATCCAATGTACCCTCCAATACACAATCCACAACATCTGTTATGCCAATAACAGATATTTATGCTAATGGAAGACCATGTCTACTTCAAAAGGCCAGATATCAACATACCTCTAGGTAAGGGGCTCAAGACATCTTGACGTATATCAGTCTAGTTCTGAACAACAGCTAAAAGGTTTTCTCAGATGAACTAAGATCCCATCTCCTCCCTCTATAACAGCTATCACTTCTACATCAGCCCTCTCAAGTTAAAACATGTGGAATTTTACAGAATAATAAAACTTTTAAAATATAGGAATATTGTATCCCTGCTGAGTCTCCTCCTTTATTTACTAATTTATTCAACTGCTTCCCAATATTTCATCCAAAGTCCTATTCTCTGAAGATTTTATACATTTTCCCTAAGCATCCCAAGTGGCTTCCAGTTCCACTTCACCTGCTAAAAATGATCAAATTTGCTTTTCCAAATCAAATTACTCTTCTCACCCTAAAACCCATCTACACCTCCTCCTATTAACAAATACCCACCTGGACTGCACAACCAGTTCAAATCCAACATATCCAAAATGAATCTTTTTATTCCCCAAGCCTTTTCTATATTCCCTCGAATTTTAGGCTCAATTCTCATTTTTACTTCCTTTCTCTTTCTCCTTTCCCTTCCCCTATATATGCATGCCCTACATGCTACCAATTACATATCCTACATAATTCTCATCTGTCCCCTTCCCTCTATCTCCACTAGCCACTACTTTAGTTCAGATCTTAATCATTTTATTAAACAGGTAATATATGAACATGATATAAAACTGAAAAAGTACAAAGAAGTATTCAATAAAAAGTAAATCTCTCTTCCATCACTACCCAGTACTCTACCCTTACCCAATCACCCACTTTCCCACCAAGCAGTTACTAATGTGTCTTCTTCCAGACACTATTTCAATAATTTTGAGAATGGTCTTCCTGCCTCAGTCCTGTCTCTTCCTTCAACCCATTCTCCTCCTTGCTGCAGAACAGTCTTTCTAGAATATAAATCTGTAAGTGAAAAGTGTGTGTGGGGTTTGACACAGTTACAACTTAAGTCTATGCTTCACCAAGCCAGAAGGGAGCTGTAAATGAAGATCAAATTTCAAATTTCTATAATATGTAAATATAATTGAAAAGGAAAGTCTTTTTATATCATTATCCTAAACTATACTCACCTATGGCTAATTTTATGTTATACAATTAAAAATTGTCCTGTTTAACAATCCCTGCACCCTAAAATATGGAAAGGAAATACACATTATCACTAACATTCAATTTTTCAATAAATAAAATTTATAAAAGTATTCACTCTTAGAAATAATCTCACCTTTAGTCACCAATAACTACATTTATTATAGCTTTAAGAGTTGAACAAATGTTACCAGAAAGTAAAAATTCTATGGTAATTAAAATTTCGACTTACAAAAACAACTTTAAGATTTGGGGAAGAGCACTCACTATAAAATTTTATATACGGTAATGAGGAGGTAACTGACAAAGATTCTCATCAACCTGAGACAGACTCCTCTGAGCCCCCTTCTCAACTAGGCCTCAACAGTAAGCTCTGTCCTTGGCCCACTTAGTCCAGTTTTAGCTAAAGTCATTCTGAGTCAGGTTAGCAAAAATCCCTCTACCTTAGGCATCTTATCATCCTCAATATCTATCCACCCTCAATATCTTATCAGCCTGGTCTGCTGCCTTCAGCAAAAACCCTCTTCAGTCAGTCTAGCAAGATTCTCCCTAGCCTTGACGCTTCCTCTTAGTAATTTTCCTGACTCCCACTCTTGCTCCTCGGCTATAAATCCCCAGCTTTCCTTGATATATTCAGAGTTGAGAGTCCAATCTCTCACCCCTACTGCAAAACCTCAATGTAGTAATCCCCTGAATAAAGTCTTCCTTATGGTCTTTTAACAAGTGTCAGAATATTTTCTATAACGTAACATCGTTTACTATAAAATGCTAATACTTTTTGCTGACATACCAGCAAATGACACAAACTGTGATAAATACCCATTTTTGTAACTCACCTTAACATTCTTCAGTCCCTTTTCAAAGAGACTAAGCATCTCAGAGAGTTTATTGTCAGAATGTACATTATAAATGGTCTGGCTGCGTTGTTGAAGCAAACCAATAATGTACTCATTTTCAATCTGCTCATGCATTTTGAACTCCTTAAAAGTAGCATACAGAGACTGCAGAAGAGCACGGAAATCATTGTTGTTGGAAAAGTTCGTTTTAGAAAGCTGAATAAAAATTTAAAAAGAAAAGCATTAATAAGTATATGTAAATATGCATCTATAAGAAATACTCAAATGCATTCCTATTTAGTTTTGTACATAGCAGAATACCTCTCTTACACTTGGTTCAAGTACAAATAAGAGAAATTCATAAATTAACAAATTATAAAAGTATAATAAAAAGTACACTAGGTCAGGAAGATACTGATTTATATTCTGAAGGCTTGATGGTACAGGTAAATGACGGTACACCAATATATCACATAAGTTCTTTAAACAAAAGGGATTAGACCAACTCCCTCCAAACCTAAAATTTCATTACTCTGTATTCATACTAAAAATACACACACTCTATAAAGTTGTATGAATTTCTAAAACAGTTGTGTTAGGATAACATGTAAGTGTTTTTGTCTTTGTTCAAATATTCTTTATGCTATTATATTACTTTTACAATATAAAAATTTTAAAATACTCTCAGAGTTTATTTAAACTTTAATATCAAGAGGGGTCTGATCTGTTACAGAAATAATTATAAAGTACTGAGCTATTAGAATATTACTAGACAATTTCAGGGGAACTAGTTTTGGGGGGTTTTAATCTTAAGAAAAATGGCATAAACACTTAGCAGTTTATATAAGAAATCACATACTTTTCTGAGGTAGAGCTACTGTAATAGTATAACACTGAAACCTAGCAAAAGGACTGAAGGAAAGCTACAAATCAATGAAAATGCAAAGAAATGTATACACTGTCATATTCTTTAACTCTACTGTTCAACCAAAGAAAATGACTATTTGTATGTAATTTTAATTTTTTACATTTAATGGCAAATTAAATTCTCATGTTTAAATGCATACATCTTATCAAAAAACCTGATTCAAATTAAAGCTCAAAGTAATATTAAAATCCTCCATTACCTCCATTGCCATATTAAATCTACCTTCTACTACTATATCAACTCAACTCCAGTTTCAAAAGTCATTTTAAGGGGCACCTCGGTGGCTCAGTGGGTTAAAGCCTCTGCCTTCGGCTCAGGTCATGGTCCCAGGGCCCTGGGATCGAGCCCCGCATTGGGCCCTCTGCTCAGCAGGGAGCCTGCATCCTCCTCCCTCTCTGCCTGCCTCTCTGACTACTTGTGATCTCTGTCAGTCAAATACATAAATAATTTTTTTTAAAGTCATTTTAAGGGGCAAAATCTGATTACAATAAAAACACAGACTATAAATGGAGGGCAAAAAGCTACTAACACCACACTTCTAGTCTTGGGTTTGTCAAGTCTGAACCAGTATTCCTTAAAATGGAGTAGACGCTAAGCTGTCTTAATTGCCTGGTCTCAGGCAGAAGTAGCAGGCTCATGACAAAGCATCAGAAAAGACGGCAGACTCCTAAAGCTGAACTAGTCCACTATACATAGCAGAATTAACTAAATATCTTCTGGAAAATGCACTATGGATTAGGTATTAAAAATCATTTGTAGGACTCCAGAGCAGATCCCAATTCTATCATTTACTTAGCTCTGTAATCCTGGGTTAGTTACTTTCCTCCTTCAATGTCTTACTTTTTCTTCTTGGTGTTAAATGAGAACAACAACATCTGTAGTTTACATGGTTACTATGAAATTAAAATGAATTGGTGCTCATTAAGCATAGCTCTCACCATTTTGAAAATTAATCATTCATTTTTATAAATTCATGCATTGTTTACTCCATTCAAATATTTAATGAGCAACTATTATGAGCTGAGCATTGCTTCTGGTACTCAGGATAAATACATCAGTGAACAAAATTGCTGCCTTTAGGAAGCTTACATTCTAGTGAAGGGAAGTTAACACAAGGAGCAGTAGCCACAATAAGTAAATTATCTAGAACAAGGGCTTTTTCTGTAAAAAAAACTTTTTCTGTAAAGAAAAAGAACTTTTTCTGTAAAGGGCCTGATAGTAAATATTTCAAGTTCTACAGAGCATACTGTCTGCAGCAACCATTTAATTTAGCTGCGGTAGCATAAAAGCAGTCTATGAATGAGTGTGGCTATATTCCAACAAAAGATTATCTAAGGACAGAGAAATGTGAATTTCATGTTATTTTCACATATTAAAACATATTATTCTTCTGATTTTCTCCAACTATTTAAAATTGTAAAAATCATTCTTACTCCTGAGCCATACAAAAACAGCAGGCAGGATGGATTTCTTTAAACCAATGTTGTGGATTTTATCCTAAGAAATGTTACACAAGACCACATAAAATTTACTAGAGGCTAATCTCAAAAATTAAATTTTTAATTAAAATAAGTCTTAGTAGAAATAAGAGATTAATCTAAAGAAAACATGATATTAGCTATATAATTTTTTAAAAAACAAAAACCAAAGCATGGCAAAAAAATATATTAAAACCCTCATATGACTTAACATTTTATTTTTTTTTTTTTAAAGATTTTATTTATTTATTTGACAGAGAGAGATCACAAGTAGATGGAGAGGCAGGCAGAGAGAGAGAGAGGGGGAAGCAGGCTTCCCGCTGAGCAGAGAGCCCGATGTGGGACTCGATCCCAGGGCCCTGAGATCACGACCTGAGCCGAAGGCAGCGGCTTAACCCACTGAGCCACCCAGGCGCCCCTGACTTAACATTTTAAAAGGCATGCAGGAAATTCTGCATACATTCTCATTGGACTGTTACAAAATCTTCAGATTTAATAACAAGCTAAGATCAAGACAAGGCTCATACTATAGGTTGAGAACCCAGTAAGATGTATAAGAGGACTGACTCTACATTATTCATAGTCAATCCAGCTTAGTGGCTAAAAGTGCTGACTCCGGAGCCAGATTACTTAGGTACAAATCCATCTCTGTCAGCAAGTCACTAAATTGCTCTGTACCTCAGTTTCTTCCATGTGTAAAATATGGCTAATAATATTAAATACCTCACGGGGTTCTTCTAATAATTTAGTAATATATCTAAAGAATACAAAACCTAACCTGTATTAAGCCCTACTTGGGTTTTTCTGTTATTTATATAGTTAGCCCATATGAAACTATCATTAGAAGTCCTGGGTGGCTCAGTCGGTTAAGTATCTGCCTTCGGCTCACGTAATGATCTCAGGGTCCTGGGATGAAGCCCCACATCAAGCTCCCTGCTCAGCAGGAAGCTTGCTTCTCCCTCTGCCGCCACCCCTACTTGCAGGCGCGCTCTCTCTTTCTCCCTGAAATCTTAAAAATCTTAAAAAAAAAAAAAAAAAAAAAGTCCTTATACTGGGACATCTGGGAGGCTTAGTCAGTTAAGCATCTGACTTCAGCTTAGATCATGATCCCAGGGTCCTGTGATGGAGTTCTGCATTATGCTCCCTGCTAAGCAGGAGTCTGCTGCTCCCTCTCCCTCTGCCCCTCCCCGCTATTCATGCTTTCTCTCAAATAAATAAAATTTAAAAAAAAAAAGTACTTAAACCACACAAATCACTGTATTTCCACTTTAAATAAGCAACTGTTTCAACCTGGCACCTTAAAGTCAGTAAATTTAACAGCTAAAAGATAACCAGAGCACAAGCAATTTAACATTTTAAAAATCTATTTATATGAATTTTTAAAATTTTGTTTGCCTCTACAAAGTTATTCAAACATACAAACTTCAGTGACACAAAAATAAACCTAGACATTAATATCTGTGACATACTGAAGTCTAAGACACACTATGTACTATACTAAGTATTTTAAGATTACGTAGGTATTAAAATTCCCATTTCACAGATGAAGAGATGAGGCTGAGAAAAAATAACTTGCTCAAAACCATTCAACCAGTAGACAACAAAACAAAGATCAAATCTCTAGGGCTCTAAAACTTACATTCTTTCCACAAGATACAGTATTAGTCCCAATCATAAAGCTATCCTTCCACATCCAACAGAGTAAAAACTGTCAGAATGAATACTTGCTCTCAAGCAATAGTTCTCACCAAGGGACGGTTCTGTACCCCCCACTACTCTCTAGGAACTAATAGGCAAGGACATTTTTGGTTGGTACCACTGCAGAAGTGATACTGACATCTAGTGGGTAAAAGCCAGGGATCCAGCTAAACATCCTACATTGCACAGGACAGCGGCCACAAAAAAAATCATCTAGCCCAAAATGTCAACTGTGCTGTGGTTGAGAAATGCTACTCTAAAGAAGTGTTTTTCAAACACGTTTAACTATGACCTTTAGTCTGAAATACAGTGCAACCTAGACACACACATCACAGATACTTCAAACAAATTTCTGGAAACACTCTTTCCCTCTCTACCCTGTGATGTACCCTAATATTTACTCTTCCCATTTCATTTTTTAAACGCTGTTTCTATCGGTGTTGGTGGTATAGTGGTGAGCATAGCTGCCTTCCCTTTTTTAAATGCTGTTTCTGACCCACAAAATTGATTTCATGCCCCCCTAATGGATTAAAGGACACACTATGAAAAACACTGCCCTACAGGAGGATATACAAGTTCCTACAAACTTGTATGTATGACCTACAAACTTGTATACTCTGATGCTTGGCAAACTCAAAAATGAACCTATATAGAACAAGACACACATAACAAACAGTAACAACCAGTGACATGATATCTCCTGTATTTAAAAAAAATTTATAACTAACTTTCTGTCTCACTCCACAACCTAAAATCTTACAACCTGGCTTCAAAGTGACTCAAAAAATTGTGTGACTTAAAGACTAGATTAAGTTTTAAAATAAATATGAAAAATAGTACAACAAAAACCCAAACACTGTTATCCCAAATAAATTTTACTTTTCAACAATGCTTTGATTCAATCAAGGGAAACTTATATCCAATAAAGAAACCTCAATTAACTACTGGTCAAACTATCTGGTCTACAGATAGAAAAAAACTATGGCCTACACGTGAAATGTTTCAAATAAAATCATATAACAAACAGTAAGTAACAGAACTAGTAAGGTAATACTAAAAAACAAGGGCTTCAGAAGGGGGGGGGGAATCCTATAATTAAAATTCAGGCTCTCCTAATCACCAGTTGAATTGGGAAGTTACATAATAACTAAGTCTGTTTCCTCGTCTTTGAATGATGGGTAATACTTGTCTCATGGGGCTCCTATGAGGATTCAAAGAAATAACGTAAGCATGTAGTAAGAACTCATTGAATTCCCTTCTCCTTCCTCTCCTAGTTCTCCATTCAATATTGTCTCTAAACCGGTCTTCCCAATTCCAGTCAACTAGAGTTTTTATAGGTATGTAGAAAGAGAAAAAAAGGAAAACTAAATTCTTCATAAAGCTATACCCACTCAATTTTAAAAAATAATCTAATTATTACGAGCTTATTTCCTTCCTAGGACTTCTGTCATAAAAATGTCCCTTATTTATAAAATAATAACCAAATGGGACTTTTAATATCACTACCTGAAAAACTTGGGCACTCTATAACAGCCTCCACCACTTCAAAAACTTTTAACTGACTTATAGGTATAGGAATCTCTGTATTATACACATCCTTAAAACCACCACTTACTTTTTATTCTCAAAACTCAGCTGAAGGAAATCTTAAGACCACTCCTGACATTTTAATATACAGCTAACTGTATACTTCCCTCTGCTCCTACTATACTGCATTTGGATTTCCACCTTAGAACAATTTTAAGACTGTAAATTCCCCACATCGCACCACCAATGCTGGCTGACACAACATAAGGCCAACAGACAGTAGACTCCACACTTACTGGCAGAATTTTGAGGACTAGAGGAAACACTGAAGAATCGGAGTAAACTGGAAAAAAGACGTCATCCAATGAAATGTTCACTAAAATTATCCCAATCTGGAAGGTCAGTGAATTAGAAAAAAATTTCATAACTGACTTTTTTTTTTTTTAAGATTTTATTTATTTATTTGACAGAGAGAGATCACAGTAGACAGAGAGGCAGGCAGAGAGAGAGAGAGAGGGATGCAGGCTCCCCACCGAGCAGAGAGCCCGATGTGGGACTCGATCCCAGGACCCTGAGATCATGACCTAAGCCGAAGGCAGTGGCTTAACCCACTGAGCCACCCAGGCGCCCCCGTAACTGACTTTTAACCAAAAAATTTTTTCAAAAACTACTCTGGTTTCATACAAAGAAAATTAAGCTGGAAATCAAGATCCTGACTTGGGTTTCCGTCTAAATCTGTAACTAACTGCTTTTGTAAACTGGGTCTAGCTAACCTAAGCCTACAACTTCCCAGCTATTTAACAGAAATACCCCCTCCTTTACCTACCTCAAGGACTATTGTCTGGATAACAGGGGAAAATCTTTCCATAAAACATTATATAAGAGGAAATCCATGAGCAAAGGATTAAATTAGGTATTACACAGCAATATTTAAAATGTCCTACAAGAATAAATTATTCTAGGTAAACTAGTCTGAGCATACAAATGATTGAGCTGATGCTAGTAAATACATGGATGCTTCTAAAATATATTGTACTTGAAAAGTCTGATACTGGAAATAAAACTGACCACTTTACAATTACTTGACATTCCGAATTAACATTCAGAATAAAGCGAAATAACATACCTTTTATCTTTTTTAGTTTGAGTACAAAAACTAGTTCTCATTTTATAAAGTTCTACTGTGGGCTATTTGGGTTGAACATCCATGGCCTTTACAAACCGAATGATGGTGAAGGCAAAACTTCAGATGACAAACGATACAAAAACAGTCCTTTAAGATTACTCGGCCAGCATTAAACACTTATTAATCCACTGTAGCTCCCAAAGGACATCCTAGGAGAGATTTCCACTAGCTATCAGTATCAAGAAGAAATCTTGATGTAGAATTCCTATACACTTTTCGCCCCCTCAATCACCTTGGTCTCTAATCCACAGTTTGGAAAATCGGGACTTTTAATTTCCTTGATGAAGATACACAGCAAGATCATTAACTATATGTAATTAAGAATTAATGATTATTTTAACTTAGGCTTATGTCAAATTGAAACTGCTTTCTTAAATACTTCAAGAGGAAACATTTACTGAAAAGAATCTTATTTGACTGAGGTCTTGTTTTTTTAAAAAAATGGCACCGTATGAGGCTGGTTAATCTATCACATAACTAAGTAAAACGGTGACTCTTAACTACTATGGAAGAGTCACAATCATTTGATGAAAGCCACAGACTCCCTAGCAAAGTGTACACATGCACAAAAATTTACATAACAATTTCAGGTGCTCTCCAGTCTAAACTGCAGAGATGAACTCCTATTCCATTAGTCCTCACTAACTTTCCCTTTCCAATTTTCAGAAAGTAATAAACCTCCCATGTTTTAATTTCCTGCAATTAATGAATACTGTCAGAATAACTAAGTTCAAAAGCCAGAGGAAGTAAAAACACTACAGCAATCTATCTCAAAAAAATGTAGGGCTACAGAGCATAAGCTATGGCTTGCCCATTCCTTATGCTTCTCCGGGATAAATGGTTCTCACCCTTGGCTGCACACTGGACTCACCTCAGGAGCTTTAAATTACAGTTGATGCCTGGGTCCTACCCTGAGAGAGGTTGACTTTCAGTGGTCTGGGCACTGGAATTTTTAACAGCCTTTAGGATGATTCTGATCAGCAACCAAGGTTGAGAATCACGGTCCTGGACTGTCCTGTTTAAACCCGTATATCTGAACCAGGTATTTTTTAATTTTCAAAATGGAGGGAGGAAAAGATGGTTGTGAATGCGTTTTAAAGAGTTGGTTTTGAATGTGGCCTAGCACGAACACTGTGGGAACCCTCCAACTACCCTGAGCTGTAAGAACCCCTCTTTTCTCTCAACAGTGGTTCTGCTTAATGCTATGTAATTTCTGAAAATTCATCAGAGCTGACTTCTATACTTAAACAATAGTTGTTTAAATGCTTTTTATTTGGTTCATTTCTACACGAGACAGGACAGCCTGAAGTTTTCAGGATATATGTGGACTTCCCCCCAACGTAAAACTGATAAAAATGTGGACGCTTAATACTGCTTTAAAATCATCATAAAGGTCCTGCACCATCTCCAGAAAAGTCCTTTTTCAGTTAATGCTGCACCAATTAACACTCCAAAAAGGTTCTCACAGTTAAACCTAACTTTTTCCGAGGTCCCCTGTATTCGAGCCCACGGTAAGAATTCCAAGAGAACGGCGGTCTTATAACAAAATCTACACCGGGTAAATGCTCCAGGACAATAAAAGTTGCGAGGAAAAAGATAACCATAAACGAAAAGTGAAGCTTCTGCAGTCCCTAGACCGAGAAACCTGGGTTTTCTTTCCAATCAAGCCAGTGAAAAGCTGGGGCGTAAAATGAGCAGGGTTGAGAGAAGCTGCCCATTGAGGCAGGAAATAAGCTGGAGGTTCCGAGGATGGATGGGTGTTTGCAAAAAGAGCCTCGAGAGCCCCCAGACGGGCCGGGGAGCCGGATGAGGGGCGGTGCTGCTGGGGGAGGCGGGGGACGGCTGCAGAAACGGTCTGCCGAAGCGGATAGGAAGCCCAGCGCAGGTGGCCGGCCCGGGGTCCCCGAAGGTCGGTAGGGCGCCAAGGAGCTTCTCTCCCTGAGTGGGCGGGGGCAGGGGTCGGAGGCCCAGCGCGGCCGGAGGGAACGCGGCCCTCCGCCAGGGACACGCAGCCGGGCAGGAGCCGCGCCGCGGCCCCCGAGGGCACGTCCGAGGCCGCCAGCCGGGTCGGGGCGCGGGCTCCCCCGAGAAGGTGCGGGGAGCGAGCGCGGCGCTGACAGCTGCGCAGGCGGCAATCCGTGCGCCGCGGCCCCGGGGGCTGCGGGCGCGGCGCAGGCCAGGCCGCCCGGGGACCGGCCCGCTCCTCCTCTTGGCCCGCGCTGCCCGGAGCAAGAGGCTCTGCACACCGTTACCTTGTCGCAGTAGAGCCCCACCAGCTGCTTCATCCGCCAGTGTGGGGCGGTGAAGACGTCCACTTCTTCGGGGAAGGGCGCCATCGCCACTGCCTCAGCCTCTGCCTCAGCAGCCGCGGCCGCCGCCTCTCCATAGACACCCTCGCCGCGGGGCAGAGGCGGCGCGCCCCCCTGCGCATGCGCCCGCCCCGTCGGCGCGCGCGCCCGGCCTACTCCGCCAGCCGGGATGCGGGGACGCGCGGGCCGCCGCCATGCGGTCCCTGAGGGCCACGTGACCAGGCTCGCGGCGGCGGCTAGCGCTCTCACCCACCTCCTCCGCTTTTTTCGTCTCTTGGTCCCTTCGCTTGCCGAGGAAAGAAACGAAGTCTTTACCCTATTTGTTTCACAACATCAAACACATTATCTGAAGGGATGGGCTGTCACTTTGGGGGCGCTCTCAGCGCTGCTGCTACGCCCACCAGGCCTTGAGGCCGAGGCAGCCGAGCACAATGGCCGAGCTCCGGCCAGGACCTTCGTCTGGGCGCCGCGGGCAGTGACGCCCACTGCCCATGTGGCTGTTCTGTGCCCCACCGGGCCCTCCTTGGCCGCCCTTTGCCCCCCTGCCATACCTGAGTGGCGGGCTTGACCTGCCTGCCCGCTGGTCAGAGGCTCCCGGAATGGGTGGACCAGGACTGAGGCTCTGAGAACTCAGCACCCACAGAGAAACCCTGCCGCGTGAGCAGACCGGACAATGGCCGCCCTTCTGTTCTCGGGGAGCGCCGAGGCTGGGTCTGGGAGCAAGGCACCATCTCCTCCAGCGCAGGCCAGAGGGGAGGGCAGCGTGAAATTCTGGAGCTTCCAAGGAATGAAGGAAAAATGTGCCCTGGAGATCAAGGAGGCAAGAATGTACCTCCAGCACAGGAACACCTGATCAGGGATGTCAGAAAGGCCTTAGGTGGTGGGGGGAAAGGGCGAATTATCACAGCAGGGCGAGAAAGAAACTTGGTACACATACTTCCATTTTAAGCCGAGACTCGCCGAGAAAGGAGATGAGCAACGTCACTGCTAGGAAAAAGGTCACTCCCTGCCCATAGGTCAATTTCCCCCTGCCCTAGCCGTCCCTAGGGAGACCCTGTTACCGGCTTTACTGATCATGATCAACTCTCAATCTGTTGCCTGGAGAACTAAGGGAGTCCAAGAAAAATGGGAGAAAACAGGAAAGACTAATAACCTGAAGGTTTGGTTATTTGCTTAATAACTATAAACTGCAGAAAGGCAAGAACCAAATACGTTCTGTTCACTCCTTATATCCCTATTATCTATCATAGTTCCATAACTACATAGGGATTTCATGAATATTCAAGAAATGGTGGAGTAGAAGGTGAGGAAGAGCCTTGCAGTAGAGTGCGTCTGTTTATTTCTAATGCACAGACTGGAGATAAAGTTAAATTACTGGTTTTGCCCGCTACTGCTTGTAGAACTTTGAATAAGCGGCATGAAGTCTTTGTTCCTCAGCTTCCTCATGTAGAAAATGGGGACGAAACCGCTACGGACTAAATGCTTGTGTCCTCAGAATCATTTGTTGAAATCCCCTTGCTTCACCATGTGCGGGTATAAGGAGTGGGCCTTTGGGACGTAATCAGGATTAGATGAAGTCATGATGGCTTGTTGCCCTTCTAAAGCCCTCTTGATGGATTCTTGCCCTTCTAAGAGTCCCTAGAGCTTGCTCCCCTTCACCACTTGATGGGAGGAGAAATCGTCATTCTGCAAGTCTGAAGAGAGCGCTCACCATGCTGGCACCCTGATTTTGGATTTCCAACTTCCAGAACCATGAGAAATAAACTTATGTTGTTTCATCCAGTCTGTGGTATCTTCATTTTAGCAGTCTGAGCTAAGACAAATACCTCCTTATGGCACTGTTACACGAATTAAGAGCGTTGATATATTTGAACTGCTTATATTAGCACCTGGCACATAGTAAGTACTGCCTGTAAGCTGTTATTATTAAATGAAACAACTTTGTGAGATAGCCCTATAGGAAACTAAGTCTTGAAGACATTCTGGTAATTGCCTAGCATCCCACAGATTAGTAACAGAATAATCTGGCCATATGAATCTAAGTCCAGTATTACCCTCCCAAGCTCTGTATTAGTTGTGTGGCATACAGAGATGTAGTTTATGCAGTCTGTCCTAAAGAAACAGGGACGCATGGGTGGCTCAGTTGGTTGGGCATCTGCCTTCAGCTTGGTCCTGAGGCCAAGCCTGATATCGGGCTCCCTGCTCAGTGGGGAAGGCTGTTTCCCCTGTTTGTACACTCTCTCTCTGCCAAATAAATAAATAAAAATCTTTAAGAAAAAGAAAAGAAAAGAAATAGTATTTAACACTTAAGTAATAGAGGGCGCCTGGGTGGCTCAGTGGGTTGAGCCGCTGCCTTCGGCTCAGGTCATGATCTCAGGGTCCTGGGATCTAGTCCCGCATCGGGCTCTCTGCTCGGCAAGGAGCCTGCTTCCTCCTCTCTCTCTCTCTGCCTGCCTCTCTGCCTACCTGTGATGTCTCTCCGTCAAATAAATAAATAAATAAATAAATCTTTAAAAAAAAACAAAAAACACTTAAGTAATAGAATATATATTAATCTCTGTCATCCTCTTCCCCTTTCTCTTCTTTCTTTTAAACTCTGCTCTTTCACTAGGGCTTTACTTCTGTGTTTTTTATTATCCCCCAGAAGACATTTTCTTATTTCTGCTCTATTTCTTTAATTCATTGTGATCTTTCACTCCAGCTGTCTCAAAATGTAGAATCAGACCTCAGGTGAACCAGTTATATGAAGAAATGAGTTCCATGAGAACATGCACCTTGTTTTATGCTCAGCACTTAGAACAATGCCTGTCATACAGTTCGTACTCTATATCTATTTGAGCCCAATGCAGGGCTCGATCCCAGAACCCTGGAACTCCCATCGTGAATAAAAAAAGAAACGGGGGTACCTGGCTAGCTCAGTTGGTGGAGCATGCAACGTTCAATCTTGGGGTTATAGGTTCAAGCCCCATGTTGCGTATAGAGATTACTTAAAAATAAGAATCTTTAAAAAACAAAAAAGAAAGAAAGATTTAGGAAAGTTCCGTGTATTCTGTAATTTCCTCATTTTAACTAACTTTCAATACACCATGTTCTATTTCTCAATACTTATTTGTGTCTGTGTTGTTCACGTAGTACCTCCAGAAGCAAGCACATTAAATAAGTGTTTCACAACAATAAAAAAAAAAAAAAATCCATCGGGACAGTTTTGCTGTAACCTAGAATTTGAAGCTGTGCAGTCAGCTCAACAGTAATAACAGCCCCTTTGGACTCTGGCCATCTCAGGGAATTTGTTTTAGATGACAAAATGAAAGAAATAAAGTGATAAAAAATAAGTCCTGTGGGTCATTCTTCCCTCTAAAGGAAGCTGTTAACATTAGCTCCATATGTTGAGCAATGTAGCAATTAATTATCTGCTATATCAAGAACAAATGAATGATTTACATTAACCTTTAACCCCAGAAAGAAGGCATTGATCAGTGGAGTGTCATTATAGGTTGCTGCAACTCAGCCAATCAGGAACTGTTACTGAGGCCAAGGTTGTCTTTACTCACCTGTCTATGATTTCTTCTCATATAAGACAGAAAAGTTCTAACAGACCATCTAGCTATCAGCTACCACAGGGAAACCAGATAGGCAGGTGAACAGAGCAATGAAAATCCACATCATATGGTGCCTGGTGTATCTTCGCTTACTTCTTTCTGCTCTCATTCTCTCTGAAAAACTGCATGCCACATGGGGGAAAAAAGATGCCAAATCATTCCATGGTGACCTAAAAATATGACATTAAGCCTCTTCACTAGTATTTTCCAACCCTAGTTTTGAGGGCCCTGGAAAGGATTAGTGGTCAAGGAAAGTCAATTCTAAGGCATTTAACTCTGTTTATGTGAGTGACACAGCACTTTCCCCAATAGGGGGTGAGCTCTGAAAACAAGCAATGAAAGAATGTTGCTGTTGCAAAAACAGCTGGAATCCGGTCTTAACTCAGTATTGGAATTCATCCTCACTGTCAGTCAAAATAGCCAATCAACATTTTGCTGCAGCAGGCTAGGCTGATCAAGGAGTACAGGTTTCAGTAGGCTTGAGGGCATTGTTAAAGACAGCATAGCCAGACTTGAAATGCAATCTCAGATGCTAATTTTCTTTCTTTCCTTTATTTTCATTTTCCTTTAGGATACCTTATATGTAAACAGCCTTCAAAAAATGAAATATATATAGACCTTCAGTTTGCCCCAAACCCTTGCTTTCTTTTTTAAATTTAAATAGTGAATGCTAATTCCCCATTCGTGTTCACTATATAATTATAGATGAGTCACTGTGCGTATTAGTTTGCTAGGGCCACCATAACAAAATACCACCGACTGGGCAGTTTACACAACAGAAATTTATTTTCTCACTGTTCTGAAGTCCAACATCGAGGTGTCAGAATGTTCGATTTCCTCTGAGGCCTCCCTCATGGGCTTGCATATGGCTACCTTCTCACATGTTCTCACAGGGCCTTTCCTCTATGCCTATGTACTAATATACTTTTTGTGTGAAGGACACCAGTCACACTGGATTAGGGCCCACTATAACCACCTCATGTAATTTATCTCTTAGAAAGACCTATCTCCAACTATAGCCACATTCTGAGATACTGAGGGTTACGGCTTCAACATACAAGTTTTAGGGGAACACAATGCAACCTGTAACACTATGGAAAGAAAAGTTTGTCACAAAGATATAACAAAACTGGGGCACCGGGTGGCTCAGTGGGTTAAAGCCTCTGCCTTCAGCTCAGGTCATGATCTCAGGGTCCTGGGATGGAGCCCCACATCGGGCTTTCTGCTCGGCGGAGAGCCTGCTTCCTCCTCTCTCTCTCTGCCTGCCTCTCTGCCTACTTGTGATCTTTGTCTGTCACATAAATAAATTTTAAAAATCTTAAAAAAAAAAAAAAAGATATAACAAAACTTCTTGTCTAATGACAAGAAAACAAACAAAAAACTGGAAACAACTAGATGTCGCTTGGTAGGATACTGGATATCAGATACATAAACTATAGCACATTCATTCAATGGGCAAATATACATCTGTTTAAAAAGCATAAGATAGGGGCGCCTGGGTGGCTTAGTGGGTTAAAGCCTCTGCCTTCGGCTCAGGTCATGATCCCAGAGTCCTGGGATCGAGCCCCACATCAGGCTCTCTGCTCCGCGGGGAGCCTGCTTGCTCCTCTCTCTCTGCCTGCCTCTCTGCCTACTTGTAATCTCTGCCTGTCAAATAAATAAATAAAATCTTTAAAAAATAAAAAATAAATAAAAAATAAAAAGCACAAGATATATCTATGTTTGTTGATACAGAATGAAACCAGGATTTTCTAAGGTAAAAAAAAAATAATGTAGAAAACATTTTGTTAAATATGATTTCTTTTGTGTTGAAAAAGAAAAAGTATGTTTCTAGAATAAAAATAGAAATTTGTAAGCAGGGATTCTGGGATGGGAAGCAGTTAAATACTTTTAAAATATGTACCCTTTGGTACAGTTTTAATATTTTACTACATTCACCTATTGCTCTTACAGTTATAAAAAATTATTAATAAGAATTTTTTAAAAGAATTTAGGTAATACATTTTAAATCTTTAAAAATACTATTAAAAAATGTTTGATTATAAATAATCAATAGCAACAGTGCTAATTACACAGCCATTTTATATTTATCTTAAAATTTTTTTCTAACCTGTTTTATACATCTGCTTTACCTCTGGTTTCTCTTTGTACACTGCCCTTTGGTCCACAATCATCTTTCCCATAGGACTGGAAGGATCTTTGAGGGAAGGGACAGTGTTCTAATAACACGGAGAAATGGGTCTGGTTCGATGTTAGTTGAAAAGAGTAGGATCAAAATTGTGCTTACACTATAATCCACACCATGTTTATAGAATGCATATGAAGGATAGGAAGTAAATGAGGAAAAATCTTAATAAGTCTCTTCTGAGTAATAAGAATTATAGGTGATTCCCTCCCTCTTTTGCATTTTTTCTATTCTTTCTGATGTTTTAAATGAACATGTCTTACTTTTAATGTCAGAAATACAGAAATGGACACATTATAATCTGATAATTGTATTTTATAAATACATTTAAAAGGTGCTAAAAGGGGATGCCTGGGTGGCTCAGGTGGTTAAGCCACTGCCTTCAGCTCAGGTCATGATCCTGCAGTTCTGGGATAGAGTCCCACAGTAGGCTCCCAGCTCCTTGGGGAGTCTGCTTCTCCCTTCTCATGCTCTCTCTCCCTCTATCAAATAAATAAAATCTTTAAAAAAATAAAAAATAAAAGGTACTAGAAGGGGGCATCTGAGTGGCTCAGTGGGTTAAGCACCCCACTCTTGATTTCCACTGAGGTCACAATCTCAGAGTCGTGAGATTGAGGATGGAGCTATGAGATGGGCATTGAGACTGCTTAAGATTCTCTCTTTCCGGGGAGCCTGGGTGGCTCAGTGGGTTAAAGCCTCTGCCTTCAGCTCAGGTCATGATCCCAGGGTCCTGGGATTGAGCCCCAGCATCGAGTTCTCTGCTCAGCAGGGAGTCTGCTTCCTCTGCCTGCCTCTCTGCCTACTTGTGACCTCTGTCTGCCAAATAAATAAATAAAATCTTTAAAAAAAAAAAAAAGATTCTCTCTCTCCCTCTCCCTCTGCCCTTCCTCCTGCGTGTGCATTCTCTCAAATAATAAATTCTAAAAATAAATAAATAATAAAATTTTAGCAAAAAATTCCCCCTAACTTTGTATTTGAAAAGCAAATATGGGGCACCTGGGTGGCTCAATCATTGAGCGTCTGCCTTCGGCTCAGGTCATGATCCCAGCATCCTGGGATGGAGCCCCACATCGGGCTCCCTGCTCAGCAGGAGGCCTTCTTCTCCCTCTCCCACTTCCCCTGCTTGTATTCCCTTTCTCACTGTCTCTCTCTGTCAAATAAATAAAATCTTAAAAAAAAAAAAAAAAGAAAGAAAAACAAAATTAGAGATGCCTGGGTGGCTCACTTGGTTAAGCATCTGCCTTCAGCTCAGGTCATGATCCCAGGGTCCTGGGATGGAGCCCCACGTGGGACTCTGTGCTCTGTGGAGAGCCTGCTTCTCCCTTTCCCTCTGCTGCTTCCTCAGCTTGTGCACGCGCTCTCTCTCTCTCTCTCTCTCTCTCTGTCAAATAAATAAATAAATAAATAATCTTAAAAAAAAAAAGAAAGAACGAAAAGAAAAGAAAAGAAAACAAAAACAAAATTGGGTTTTCTTTTGTTTTAAAGATTTTGGTTTAATTAACATTAATCACCATAAGATCATAATGACAGAGCTATATCCAGTGTCTGAGGTCCACCCCACCCCACAGAGAGAACACAAGCATGCTTGCTATAACTGTGCCTGGAGAACTTGGCCTATATTTCCTCCTCACGGTCCTATTCTTCTGACGTGGGGCTTCCCCACTTGTCCCAAGAAACCCATTCCAGTGAGTTCTAGCTGGGTTCTAATCCTTTGACCACCGAGCCCCTGTGGCACTTCCTGCATGACACACCCATAGGACCTGCCTAACCTGGGCAAGGCCTCAGGAGCCAGCCAGGGTTCCAGAGTTGCTGCCAGATCTTTCAAAAGTCTTAGAAATTTTGGGGATGCGGGGTGATTCAGATGTTTAAGTATCTGCCTTCAGCTCAGGTCATGGTCTCAGGGTCCTGGGACTGAGTCGCACATCAGGCGTCCTTGCTCAGTAAGGAAGACCACTTCTGCTCTCTTGTAATCCCTCTCTCTCTCTCTGACAAATAAATAAATAAATAAATAAATAAATAAATAAATAAATAATTTTTTTAAGATCTTAGAAATTCGGGGTTGGGGACCGCGGAAAGGGATTGAGTTGGGGGATATCTGCCACATTGGGCATTTTCCTGTTCATTGACCCGTTGTGTCCACAGTGAGCCTCAGTATCCCTTTCCAGAACTTCAAGTTTGCATTTTTGGAACTCATGTTTCCCATTCTTGACTAAAAGGATAAGGCATCAGACTGGAATACAGACACGAGTTATTGTTCCCTTTTTCAAGGGGTGGCCCTGTCTCCCCTAGAGATGGGGGTCTCACATACGAGAAAAAGAATTGCTTGGACTTGTACAAAGACATAGGATAACAGAAGAACTGAGAAGAGGAAGAAGCATAAAAGAAAAAGGAAACAAATTGATAGAAATAAAAATGAGGAAAAACAGAGTAGGGGAAGGAATAAAGGAAAGAAAAATATATAGATGGAAAGAGAAGAAAGCAGTAATTAAAATGTATTAAGGTCTTTCTATGTACTAGGCACTATAAATTCTTCAATGAATTATCATGTATAATCCTTAAAACTACTATATGTGGAAGGTTTTATTTTTTTTCTCACTTGGCAAAAAAGGGAAATTATGTTTAGACAGTTATTGACTTGTCCAATGTCATAGAGCCAGTTAGTGGAAAATCAGGGCTATAAATCTATGTCTTACTCATCCTAGAACATGCACTTAACTCTACACCAAAAGACAAGTTTGTCATTAGTTTATGTCAACAAACTAAAAGACTAATATGTGCTCTCAATCTCTGAACTGGAGCCAAAAGTAACCGCGCAAAGAATACGGGCTACACAATAAACTATAGGTGTCCAAATACAGAATGGTCTCAGTCCTTTTGAAGATTAGTAGTTCAGATAATGCTAAGACCAGATTTTGCTTCATTATAAATATGAACATGTAATGTGTATAATGGTTCATAATGTTTCTTTGCAAAAATTCCAAACAGACAAGAGCCTTCCATTTCTTAAACATACCTATGTGTCACTTATTTTGTTCTCAGTAAATATTGCCAAGTCAGCACCAACTGCTTGACTTTCAATCAAAGGCCCTATTATGGGCTAACTTGCATGGAACAGGATGGTGCAGTGTATATAGCCTGAGGGAAAGGTGGCTACTCTTAAAGACAATTTGATTCAGCTGTTTGTACCATGTAGTGAGGAAAAGCATCACAAGTTTCTGGAACGGAAAGGACCGATAAGCTTCCTGTAAATTGTCAGGCTTACATTTATTGTAATGATGAAATCTGGCAGGCAATTGCTTAATCCCCATGGGTGTGGGGGGGGATTTATGGAAGTACTGGTTCTGTTTTCTTCCTCCTACCACTGAAGTTTTTTAAAACCCTCATAAACTCAAAACACAGTATCTGGAGTTATATAAGGCAACTCCTGGTAATTTTTAAATGCTGACAGCAGAAAGAAACAGGTCATACACACCTCTGCTTCCCATTAACTAATAGCTTTTTTTTGTTTTTTAATGGCCTAGTTAATACATAAAACATAGACCAAAGTTCTAATTCTACCTCTGTCACTGCCTACCTTACCCATGGGACCTTGGGCAAATCACTTCCCCTTTCTGGAACAATTTTGAGAGTGATAAGGGGGGATAAGTAATTAATACATATAATCTCCAACACATGCAAAAAGGACTCTCCCAGACAACTGCTTACCTATTATGGGAAATCAATCACCAACCACTCAGATAAGTCTATCAAGAGTTAGTTGACCTTTACCCAACCATTATTTTCTTTGTGTAACTAGTCTAACTGTAATTAGTTTACGTGTGATGCATTTTATTGTGATTAGTTCCCTTCACAATTACAGATTTACATGCATTTAATCTTGCCAACCTCTAAGTGAAGCAGTTCAGAAGAAACAATAACCCTTTCTTTGCATACAGCATAGTACTTCTAGGGTCTTCCTCTCTAAACACAAGGGTGTATTAAGCATTGATGATAGCCACCAATTATTGAGATCTTAACTCTACACCAGGCACCCCATTCTCTCACAGCATTGTGAAGTAGGTTCTGCCAAACCAGTATTACTGGAACCAAAGCTCGAAGGGGCAGAAGTAGGACTCGAAGCCAGGTCTGATGTTTTCACCATGCTGTAATGCTCTTCCTCTACAAAGCTATCATAGTTAATTTCCTGTGAAGTGCAAGTTCTTCCATACAGCTTTGCTGGGAGTTTCATCCGTGAAAAAGGTGCGAAGGGAGTGGGAAATAATATATTGACAGAACATGAGGCAGAGAGCACATGGCTTCATGTTTCTTAGCTAAGTGCTTGCAATCAGCTAAATTAACAATAGAAGATCTGAAATAATAACTTAGAGGTAATATGCTATGGTACTGGCAATAAAAGTGCCATAATATTTTACCCAGGGACACCTGGGTGGCCCAGTTGGTTAAGCATCTACCTTTGGCTCAGGTCAGGATCCCAGGGTCCTGGGATCAAGTTCCACATCAGGCTACTTACTCAGAGCAGATCCTGCTTCTCCCTCTGCCAACAGTTCCCCTTGCTTATGTGTGCTCTCTCTCTCTCCCTGACAAAGAAATAAATAAAATCTTAAAAGAAAAATTTTTCCAAAAAATAAAAAGATTTCACCTAGAGAGCTCAGATGCCAAGAGTACCTGAACCAACCCCATCCTTGCAACATTCCTCAAAACATGGTCCTTGGAGAACCTTCATTAGAACCATATCAGGTCCTTTTAAAGATCTGATTTCTAAGACTCAACCTTTGAACATTTGATTCGATACATTTGGGATCAAGTCTCAGGCTCTGTATATGATTCTTATGTAACTGAAATTTGAAAAATAGTATTCCTGTTATTATGCTTCCATAATTAAAACTGTTTTTTGAACTTGATAACATCGTTGTAGAATTCATGGAACTCGTGGTGTCACTTGAAAAATGTGACATGATATATTAAATGTAATATAGCTAAATTTGGAAGATAATAGTACAGACTTTGGGAATAAATAGACCTGAGCTCAAATCTCTCCTCTCCTCTCAGTAGTTATGCAACTCTTGGCAAGTTTTTGGACATCTCTGAGCCTTAGTTTCCACTGCTTTAAAATACCTATTATAACATGCTGAAGGGGTATTGTGAAGATTAAAGACAATATATGTGTAATGCCTAACCCATAATAGCCATAGAATAAATTACAGATATTCTTATTATTAAACATCCAACACTTTATAAAATAGGATGACATTCCTTAATAGACTCTAGTATTAAGAGATTCAGGGAACGGGGGGGGCGGGGGGGGTGTACCCAGGTAGCTTGGTCAGTTGAGTACCCAACTCTTGATTTTGGCTGAGGTCATGATCTCAGGGTTGTGAGGTCGAGCCCCTGGGCTACACACTCAGCACAGTTAGTTTAAGATTCTCTTTCTCCATCTCCCTCTGCTCCTACCCACTCCCCGCCCCTTACTTCAAATAAATAAATAAATAAATAAAGTCTTTTTTTTTTTTTTAATACTTTATTTATTTGACAGACAGAGAGAGTACAAGCAGAAGGAATGGCAGAGGGAGAGGGAGAAGTAGGTTCCCCACTGAGCAGGTAACATGATATGGGACTCAATCCCAGATCATGACCCAAGCCGAAGGCAGATGCTCAACCAACTGAGGCACCCAGGCATCCCATAAATAAATAAAATCTTAAAGGAGAAAGAGAGAGAGAGAGACACTAGGGGTCAAAGGTTTCAAAATAGTTCAAGCCATCGTAGTGATTCAGTACACCAGCTTTGGAATCAGTGTCTGTGTTCCAATCTCAACCAGTCTACTTTCTCACTCACCACCAGCAGAATAAATCAGAACTTCTTTCACTTTCTGGAAATGTGGCCTTTGTTAATATTGTTAAGCTGCAATCCTGTTCATTATTCTGCTAAATAAACTAAAATGGAAATAATCCTACCTATCTGACAGGGACTGTGTGAGAATGGAGATTATACATGTACAGAGCTTATGACAGTATCTCGTATATGATCAAAGCACTTTCAAAAGGAAAACCCTGTTCATTTCTACTAGTATTCAACAAACAGTATGTGACTACCATGGATCAGAAACTCTAAATTCGGTACGTCCAAGAATGAATTCAGCATTTTCTCTGTCCTCTGAGTTTGCCAGTCCTCTGTATTTTCATTTCAGTGACTTTTACTGATGCTCATCCAGTTACTTACCCTAGCTAGAATAATGATAGTAAACAAACCTGGGTACCAGGCACTCTCCTAAGGGCTTCTTTTACATTAAATTATATTTATTCCCACAGAATGACTGTATGAAGTATGGGTACTATGATCATCCCCATTTTACAGATGAAAGGAGATGGACGGGATGTGTAATTTGCCCAAGGCAGCCCTGGAACATCAGTATCATGACTCAAATCTAGGCAGTATAGTCCCAGACCCTGTATCTTTTAGTGCACATAATACTGTCTCGAGGGGTGCCTCACAGGCTCAAGGGCTAGAGCACATGACTCTTGATCTTGTGGTTGGGTTCAAACCTCGCGTTGGGTGTAGAAATTTCTTACAAATTTTTTTTAAAAAGGAAATACTGCCTCTAAGGATTTTTGAGTTATTTTAAAAGCTCTCACTCTCCATAACTTCAATATCTAATAAGATACGTAGTCCTCTTAAACATCTCTGATGCACCCCCTCTTCTCCAGTCATTCTGATACACACCTAACTTAGGCCCAATTGACCTGATTGAACAAGTCTCCTTGATTTTAGCTTCTTCTCATTCAATCCTTCTACCAGACCAGCCAGAAGTATTTCTAAAACATAGATAAGCTAAATGACTCTGCCTTAGTTAAAACATGTAATGGCACCCCAATTTCTACAGAATAGAACCCATATACTCCTATGTGCTGTTCAATAAGGCATCCAGTGCAGTATTTCATTTACAATGGCAAATACATTGCATTTTATTTTCATTGATATGAATGTGTCTGTTCCCTCACTAAAGTGGGCCCTCTGTAAAAGTAGGGACACTTTTGTTCATCCTTATATAACTATATATATCCCAGGCCCCAAGAGCCCACAGGTACAAATGAGGTCAAGATATCATTAATATGTTAATCTTAATGATTCATTGCTCCTCTAGCAAGTACAGGACCTATAGCTGTAAAATCCATTTTTGTAAAATCAGCAAAATCCACCATACTGCAACATGCTCCTGACTCCCCAGGAATGTCTCCCACATGCTCAGTAGCAGATTCTCTCCGATTGTAGCTATACTGCTACCCCACATGACAAATGTGCCACTGTGGTTCTCCCATTCTTCCTCTGAACCCTGTATTCCAATGGTCATCATGAACTTAGGTGCCTTCTTCCTTGTGAAATACTGTAGAAGTAGGGCTGCCTCTAGTTCCCTGGGGACCAGATACACTCTCAGGGGTCTGAGCCAGGACAAATTTGAGGTACATCGTATTCAGAATCCCTTCTTCACTCCAGCAGTGGTTTTAGTACTCATCCAACTCATTTCTTTTTCCCTTAAGATGATCTGCCTTGCTTAAGTTACCCAGCAAATTTGTTAAAACTTTTTGCGGGGCCATCCTACCAGTCTTCTAGGTGTGCTTAACATTACCTGAGTCCCAGAGTACCCACAGGGAGTGGTCAAGGCATATGCTCTAAGCTACAGCTGTTTCCCATTTTCCTACATCCCTCACCAACTTCTCTGCCTAGCATGGAGCTTTGTTCATACGAAAATCATAGTAAATGTTTTTAAATGTAATAAAAGTGATTTTTATGCCACTTGAGAAGAGTTAAAGTTTATCTGAGGAAAGGAACTGAAATTTAGGATGAGACTCTCTGGCCCTCAATCCAAAATTACACAGAAAGTCTGGTCTTTAAGGAAAAAAACAAATATACGAACTCTCATCTGAGAGGCATTTGGCTGTTGCCAGAACTCTGACTACAGTATATGTACATCTGTGTTCTCCAAAGGAACCCCTCCAAAGGAATCTGGGTCACAAGTGAAGTGTTCATGACTGTATGCCAAACCCTTCCGCTGAAGCAAGAGGAAGCTGATTCACTCTTCTTGTGGCCCACTGCGAACAGAATTGCCTCAAGTTCCTGTTGACACACTCTTTTTAAAAAGACTACCTGGTGGTGACGACCTCCCCATGAGAACATGACCCTCAAGAAGGACCTCCTTCTTTCACTCCCCAGGAGAGAAGAGGAAGAAGAAACACCTGGTGCAGAGCCCCACCTCCTATTTCATGGACATGAAAGAGCCCAAGATGCTACAAAATCACCATGGTTTTTAACCATACATAAACGGTAGTTTGGTGTGTTGGTTGTTCCACTGTCCTTTGGCAGCCTACAAGAGGAAAGCAAGGCTTACAGAAGGCTTACTAAAAGCCCCTGAATCGAGATGAGAAACTATCCCAATAAACACATTTTGGATAAAACAAACAAACAGGGCGTCTGGGTGGCTCAGTGGGTTAAGCCTCTGCCTTCGGCTCAGGTCATGATCCCAGGCTCCAGGGATCATGCCCACATCAGGCTCTCTGCTCAGCAGGGAGCCTGCTTCCCCCTCTCTCTGCCTCCTTCTCTGCCTACTTGTGATCTCTCTCTGTCAAATAAATAAAAATCTTTTAAAAAACAAACAAACAAAAACCATTTAGTTATCTCATCCATATAATGTAAATCTTTTAGACTGACATGACTTTTCACATTTTAAATATATAAGGTATTTGTTGTTTGCTGTCAGTTTGATGAAAGTGCAGCCTGTTAGGCCACAAGGTATTTATGTAGAAAACTTCCCCAAATTGCTAACTATATTAGGGTTTTAAACATTGGTACTGTTTTCAGGTCACTGGTATTAACTAAGACTCACTTAAAAAGAAATTACTAGTTGTTGAATACCTCTCAGTTGTTGTTGTTTTTTTTTAAAGATTTTATTTATTTATTTGCCAGAGAGAGATCACAAGTAGACAGAGAGGCAGGCAGAGAGAGAGAGGGAAGCAGGCTCCCTGCTGAGCAGAGAGCCTGATGCAGGACTCAATCCCAGGGCCCTGAGATCATGACCTGAGCAGAAGGCAGCGGCTTAACCCACTGAGCCACCCAGGCACCCAATACCTCTCAGTTTAAAGGGAAATTATAAATTATATTAGTGCTTTTACAAATTCAAACTATTAATCAAGAAATTTCATCCCATGCTTAATGATTTGAATCATGGTAAGTGCAAAAGACACTTGAATATATGTCATAGTACTTAGGTTCTTTGGCTCTTTCACTGAACCATCACATGGTCATGATCACGGGCAAGGTCTTTAACCTTTATGGCAATCCATGACAAAACATCATGAAAGTGCCTAGCAGGCACCTGGGTGGCTTAGTTGGTTAAGCATCCAACTCTTGATTTTGGTTCAGGTCACAGTCTTGGGGCTGTGAGGTTGAGCCCTATGATGGGCTCTGCACTCCATGGGAAGTCTGCTCAAGATTCTCTCCCATCCTCTTCCCCTTCATGCTCTCTAAATAAATGAATAAATAAATCTTTATTTAAAAAATAAGTGCCTAATATAACACTTGGCATTTTCTACAGAAATTCAGTATTTCTTAAAATGGAAGTTTTATTTAACATGTTAAGCATCTTGTATGTTTTTAAAAGATTTTGTCAGAAAGAGAGCACAATCAGGGACAGTAGGAGGCAGAGGGAGAAGCAGACTTCCCGCTGAGCAAGGAGTCCAATGCTGATGCCAGACTGGGTCATGACC
Source organism: Mustela putorius furo (assembly GCF_011764305.1). Lineage (NCBI taxonomy): Eukaryota > Metazoa > Chordata > Mammalia > Carnivora > Mustelidae > Mustela > Mustela putorius. The sequence goes on from NW_025421273.1 coordinate 22,039,949, forward strand.
TGAGCCCAAGGCAGACGCATAACCTACAGAGCCACCCAGGTGTCCTGAACAACTTGTATCTTTTATGAGTTTTATTCTAAGTAGCAGCATCCTCCTATTTTACATGTAGATCTGGAAATACTCATCATTGCCTTCAAATGAGACTGAGCAAAGCCTTATACTACCTCTAAATGCAAATTAAATGGCATAGGATAGTGCTTTCTTAAACACCGGGTCACAAGCTAATTGTGAATTGAAACCAGCAAATCTCTTTATAGAAAATGCCAAAGCAACTTGCTTAAAGTCTGAGTCTGATACCACGATCATCCTTGGCAACTGTTATGAGAAACAAGTAATAGAAAGTAGGTAATAAATAAAATATGAATTGTTAGGATAGTTTGTTGCCTTTTCATTTGTTTCCCTGGTATAAGATGGCCAATTTAATTATTGCTTTATTGGGAAGGCTAATAATTGTACAATTAAGTGTTGGTTAATAAAATCCAATTACTTGTGGTTTAATGTGTGAAGGCATTTCATCTGCTGCTGACAGAAAGTATCAAGATTTTCAGCTACAGATGTTCAGTCCATGTGACATTTTCAAATCTGTAACTTGTAACATTTTAATCAAACTAATACAAATTGCACATAAACCATACTTTAAAAAATAAATAAAAAGTATGAAGTGACAGAGCACCTGGCTGGCTCAGTTGGTAGAGCATCCCACTCTCAGTCCCAAGGTCATAAGTTCAAGCTGCATGTTAGGAACAGAGATTACTTTTTTTTTTTAAAGACTTTATTTATTTGACACAGAGAGAGAGAGAGAGGGAACACAAGCAGGGGGAGTGGGAAAGAGAGAAGCCGACTTCCAGCTAAGTGTGAGCCCAATTCAGCACTCGATCCCAGGACCCTGGGATCATGACCTGAGCCAAAGGCAGCCATATAATGACTGAACCACACAGGCACCCAACAGAGATTACTTTTAAAAAAAGTTAATAAAAAAAATTTTTAACTACAAATTGAAAACAGAGTTCAAGCTCAACCCCTGGATCTGGAATATAAAATAATGACAATATGAAGAAAAATGTTTATTTTATTTTTATTTTTTTAATGTTTATTTTAAACAGCAAATCTTTACTTCATTCAAGTTACATTCTTTTTTTATTCCCTTTTAAAGATTTTACTTATTTAAAAAAATATATTTTATTTATTTATTTGACAGAGATCACAAGTAGGCAGAGAGGGAGGCAGAGAGAGAGAAGGGGAAGCAGGCTCCCTGCCAAGCAGAGAGGGCAATGCAGGGCTCGATCCCAGAACCCTGGGATCATGACCTGAGCCGAAGGCAGAGGCTTTAACCCACTGAGCCACCCAGGCGCCCCTAAAGATTTTATTTTTAAGCAATCTCTACACCGAAAGTGGGGGGCTCAAATTCACAACCCCAAGATCAAGAGTCATACGCTTCACCAACTGAGCTAGCCAGGTACCACTATTCAAGCTACATTTTAAAATGTAAAAGTATAGAAGATTATAATAAATATAATTTAATATGTGAGTTTATCAAATCATTGGTATTTTAAGGTGCCTGGGTGACTCAGTCATTAAATGTCTGCCTTCAGCTCAGGTCATATCTCAGGGTCCTGGGATCGAGCCCCGCACTGGGCTCCCTGCTAGCAGGAAGCCTGCTTCTCCCTCTCCCACTCCCCCTGCTTGTGTTTGCTCTCTCAGTCTCTGCCAAAAAATAAATAAAACCTTAAAAAAAAAAAAAGAACTCATACTCCTTTAGAAAAACTATTGGTATTTTAAAAGTAAAAGCATAAGATATACAAAATTAAAAAGCTACTTGGAAACAAGCTAAGATTATTGATAAAGGAGGGAAATGCATTCAGGTCCCCAGTATAATTTCTTAGTCAGCCCACCATTGTTACTGATAAAACCTTATTATATATCTTTAAAGCATATTGCAAGACAGAAGGGAAAACAATGCACATATTTTCTTCCAGCATGTTTGAATATGTGTGTATACTTTTAAGTCCCAGCTAATTAATTAAAACCTATGCAGAGTAACAGCACAGTAGCTTTTTCTTTTCTTTTCTTTTTTTTTACGATTATGGAACACTTAGAAGCAGTACTTATTACTGTAGTCCATAGAGATTTCAAAATCCAGTTTTATAAGAACTGTGTAACACTTTGTCGGACATATGTTACAAAATCAGTTAGTACAGGATTCCTGTCATCTAAACATAGCCTCACATGAAACTGAATTAGATTCATTTATTGTAGATAATATACTGTTGGGTAATGTAAATTTAAAAAATATCCTATGATGGAAAATCTCAAATATTAAGAATAGAAAAAAAATAGAGACAATAGTGTGAACACCATCATGCACCTAATACAGCTTTAATAATCATCTGTATGGGAGCCCTGGGGGAAAAAAAAGAGCACAATCCAGGGCACCTGGGTGGCTCAGTCGGTTGAGTTGCTCAGGTCATAATCTCAGAGTACTGGGATCAAGGCCACCTGTAAGGCTCCCTCCTCAGTGGAGTGCTCCACTGAGCAGGGAGCCTGCTTCTCCCTTTTCCTCTGCCCCTCATCCCCATTTGTGAGCACGCTCTCTCGCAATAAATAAAATCTTTTTAAAGAACATACAATCCAGGGGCGCCTGGGTGGCTCAGTGGGTTAAGCCGCTGCCTTCAGCTCAGGTCATGATCTCAGGGTCCTGGGATCGAGTCCCGCATCGGGCTCTCTGCTCAGCAGGAAGCCTGCTTCCCTCTCTCTCTCTCTGCCTGCCTCTCCATCTACTTGTGATTTCTCTCTGTCAAATAAATAAATAAAATCTTTAAAAAAAAAAAAAAAGAACATACAATCCAGGGGTGCCTGGGTGGCTCAGTGGGTTAAGCTTCTGCTTTTGGCTTAGGTCATGATCTGAGTCCTGGGATCGAGCCCCAAGTACAAGAAGCATGAAAAAACAGGGGCACCTGGGACTCATTGATCCTAAATCTATATAGGTTTACAGTTTTTGACAGATTTAGACACTTTTTAGCTCTCATTCCTTCAACAGTTTCTTCACATTTCTTCTCCACTTCTTAGTCTATTATAGTACATTAGATGCTTTTTAAAAATTTTCTGTGATTTTGTAGTTTCCATTAATAGGTCTTCAAACTCATGAATCTTTTCTGCTGGACGTCAAGTCTGCCATTATTCCCACCTGGTGTTTTATATTTCACACATCTAGATTGTTTTTCCATCTTCTGTGTCTCTAAACTTCAACAATTGGAAGAGTTACAATATGTCTGCAAATTTTAACATCTGTGTCAGTTTCAATTGATTTGTCTGATTATGGGTCCTATTTTCCTATTTATTTACATCTTTAATAGTTTTTGATTAGATGCTAGACATTAGGAATTTTATCTTTCTGGGTATTCAATGTTTTTGCATTCCTGCAAATCTTTGTTCTAGTACAGTTACTTGAAAAGGATTTATTGCTTTCAGGTCTTGCTTTAAACACAAGAGAGAACAATGCTCAACCAAGGACAAATTACTCCCCACAACTGAGGTGAAACCCATAAATGTACTCTACCCAAAGCTCTGAGAACATTGAGGTTTTCTAGTCTGTCTTGTTGGTGCAGCTATTATTCCCAACCCTTTTGGAGATGCTCTAATACTTCCAGTAATCTTTCACTCAGCCTCAGGTAATTAATATCCTCAGCTACATGGACTGATTAGTACTGACCTGAAAACTCAAGTTTTTAGAGTTCTTTTCCTGTGCAACTCTCTTCTCTGTAGTACTCTGTGCTGCAAATTCTAACCACATCGGTTTCACCAGACTCTCAACTATCTCATCAGACTCCACCAGGTTCTCTCTCCCTGTTTCTTCCTCCCTGTGATGCAATGGGAAAACTCCCTCAAGGTAGTAAGCTGGGGCAATCATAGAACTCACCTTGTTTCTTTCCTCTCCTTGAGGGTTCATGTACTTCATTCCTTGATGTCTTGAAAAACAGTTTCATATATTTTGTCTATTTTTTTATTATTACTGTCATGTCTCAACCTTTTAACTATTATGCCCCCCAAAATTTGATGCATTCAAGAAAAATATCTGGATAGCATCAGTTGCTTTCTAAAAACCCTGAATCAGAAATTGAGTTATACTTGAGAATAAAAGAACATAAAACACTAATTTTTCATAAAAATTAAACAATGCTTAGGAGACATTAACTTTATCATTCTTTTGGATGAATAAGACTGTAGAAAACAGAATCACTGTAGTACTACTTATTAGTACTTTAAATAAGTACTTTAAATACTCAAATTAAGAACACAAGAAACAGGTGTTAATAGTGTATCAGACATGTGAGACTTGCCCTGGTGTATCACAGACTGGAGTGAACTAATAAAGACAGCATATTTATCACATTAAATAAAATGCTCCCGAATTTTTATTTGCATTGTATTTATTTGGGATTTTTTCTCTGTTGCATTTATGTATTAGTTGAATTATAAATTTACAAAGCCCTATCAGCTAACATATTTCTAATGTGTTAGAAAATAATTAAGGGGTGTGCCTGGGTGGCTCAGGTGTCTTCGGCTTGGGTCATGATCTCCAGATCCTGGGATCGAGCCCCACCGTGGGCTCCTAGGCTGGCTCAGTGGGGAATCTGTTTCTTCCTCTACCTCTCCCCTTGTTTATGTGCTCTCTCTCTAATGACTAAATAAAAATCTTTTAAAAATAAAATAATCAAGGTAATGGCTCTTAATGATGAATTATTTTGTCATATACCTACAACCATTGCTTTTGCAAATTCCCAAGTTTGTTGAGAGTCACAAAAAAAGAAAACAGTGAGCCTGTCACTGCAGGCCACTTTTACATATCAAACAGATGAAGTAACTAAGATATCTCAGTGAAGGGTAATGAGGCTTATAGAAGATTGTTTCACATCACTGATTTCAAAGCATCTGTTCAGTTATAAAAGCTGTAGAAGAATGTAACTTCCCTCTAGTTTTCCTGTATTGTTACGTAACTCATTTTCTTCAAATTAGTATTAATTTACACCTAGTATTTATAGGATAAATAGAAATGAAAATGGAAAACAAACCATACTAGCCCAAAAAGAAATGAGGTGAACAAGTACCATAAATAAAAATTATTTAGGACCAAATAACCTACTACTATTGTGGCCTATAAAGATTTTATTGCAGGGGCGACTAGATGGCCCAAGAGTCGGATGCAGAGTTAAGCATCCAAGTTCTGATTTCTGATCCCAAGTTCTTGGAATCAAGCCCTGAGAAAGGCTCTGTGCTCAGTGGGGAGTTTTTTCCCCTTTATCTCCCTCTGCCCCTCCCCTGGCTCGTGTTCGCTCTCTCTCTCTCTCACATAAATAATAAATCTTCAAGGAAAAAGGAAAAGATTTTATTACATTCTTTCTATCCTGGATATACCAGGCTTCATTCAGGTCTAGATCCTAACTAAGACCTTTCTATGACTACTACTTTCAAAGGTCTTATTTACCACACCAGCAGTAAGAAAAACAACTCAAAGCATTCAAAGTTTACAACATACTATGTCTTACCTTCTTAGCTCCAAAAACTAGTTGGATGGGCAAAGATGCTATCCTGAACACCTCTTTTCTGAGGCACAAACACCTTTAGGTGGAGGGATCTACAACTGAGGCAAAATTATAAAAGGAATGGAAGGTGGAAAAGAGCCCTGCCTTCTTTTAAAAAAGATTTTATTTATTTGGGGTGGGGGGTAGGGGAAGAGGGCACGAGAGTACATGAACATGGGGAGAAGGAGGCAGGAATCTCAAGAAGACTCTGTGCTGAGCGTGGAGCCTGATGCAGGGCTTGATCTCATGATCCTGAAACCATGAGCTGACCTGAACGAAGGCAGACGCTTAACCAACTGAACCATCCAGGCACCCCAGGAGCCTTACTTCTATTAAATTAAATGTTTGGCCTTTGGCAAATACTTAACTCTCTGAGCCTTAGTTTCCCATTTGTATAAATAAGGAAGTTAAAGGAGGTAGGATATAGAGCAACCTGGTTTACAGAAATTCTATCACGGCTTTGTAATCCATTATTCATATATTTTAGGACACCATTTCAAAAATGTTATTAAAGTCATTCACCTCCTAAAATCAACATAACAGAAGTTTTGTTTAGAAGCCACTACCTAAGTTTTAACTTTGGTTAAAACCTCCCCAAAGTTAAAACTTCAATGTAGCCATGATTAAACTTAACCATCAGTTTATAGGAAATACACATGGTAGAAAAGCTTGAATATGAAGATGAAATCAGTCAAATCCAGTATATGAAAAATTCAGCTAGACAAATGACCTAATCTTTACAACAAATAAATGTCAAGGAGGCGAAGACAGCCTGTTACGTATTAAAAGATACAGTAAGAATTATTAATCATACAAAATATATGGACATGGTTTAGATTCCAATTCAAAGAAACAAGGGTGAAGACATTTTTTTTAGAAAATTAGAAAAACCTGAATGCTGGATATTAGATGAAATGCTATAATGGCCAAGACTTAAAATAATTCTAGCTGAGAGTAGGGTGCAGGAAGTGTGTGTATATGTGCGTGTATATGGGGAAGGGGGCCATTGAGACAAGGAACAGAAACTAAATTGGTCAAATATTGATAACAGTTCATTTTACTATTCTCTTTGATATTTTTCATAACAGTAAAAAAGAAGTATGATTTTCAAATCTATTAACTTTATGTACATATGACATGCTATTATCACTAGCCTGTTGAAGACATGGAATTCTCTATGCTAAGTACAAAATCTTAACAAACAAAAAGACAAAGTAGTAAGGACCCAATATAATTAAATAACAAGTGATGCATTCTGTATTTATTAAGAAAATAAGCCTTTGGAGCATCTGGGAGGCACAGTCAGTTAAGTATCTGCCTTTGGCTCAGGTCATGATCTCACGGTCCTGGAATCTAGCAGAAGTCTGGCTCTCTGCTCAGCGGTGAGTCTGTTTCTCTCTCTCCTTCTATGCTTGCGCTCTCTCGCTAATAAATAAAATCTCTTAAAAAAAGGAAAAAGAAAATAAACCACTGAAACCTATAAAATTAATACATTAAAGTGGCTTCTCCAATTACCAACCCATGGCCCATCACATTTTTTCCACTAAAACCCCACCCAAAAGACCCCAAACTTGAGTCCCATATTAGAAATGGTTTTTAAAAGTCCCATTAGTTTGATTTTCACTGTGCTGCCTTGAAAAGATTGTTTAATCTTAGAAGCAAAACCCATTTCCTATGCTTAAATGTAATTATTTAGCTCTACTTCCACATTTGTTTCAGGATCACGTACATGTTGATTATTAAACAATTATATGTCATGTTATCATTTAAAACAAAAATTTTTGAGGGGCGCCTGGGTGGCTCAGTGGGTTAAGCCTCTGCCGTCAGCTCAGGTCATGATCTTAGGGTCCTGGGATCAAACCCTACATCAGGTTCTCTGCTCAGCAGGGAGCCTGCTTTCCCCCCTCTCTCTGCCTACCTCTCTGCCTACTTGTGATATCTCTCTCTCTGTCAAATAATAAAATCTTTTAAAAAACTTTTTAAAAATACTATCAGTGGGGCGCCTGGGTGGCCCAGTTGGTTGGACGACTGCCTTCGGCTCAGGTCATGATCCTGGAGTCCCAGGATCGAGTCCCACATCGGGCTCCCAGCTCCATGGGGAGTCTGCTTCTCCCTCTGAACTTCTCCTCACTCATGCTCTCTCTCATTGTCTCTCTCTCAAATAAATAAATAAAATCTTCAAAAAAAAATACTATCAGATATTAAGATTATAAAAACATAATAATTAAGACAATGTGGGGATGCCTGTGTGGCTCAATCAGTTAAGTGTCTGCCTTCGGCTCAGGTCATGATCCCAGAGGATTGAGTCCTGCACTAGGCTCCCTGCTCAATGGGGAATCTGCTTCTCCCACTACCCTCCCCGCTACTTGTGATCTCCCCTCTCTCTCTCAAATAAACAAAATCTTAAAAAAAAAAAAAAAAAGGCAACATAGGGGTGCCTGGGTGGCTCAGTCGGTTCAGCATTTGACTCTTGATTTTGTCTCAGGTCATGACCTCAGGGTCATGAGACTAGTCCCATATTGGGCTCCACACTGAGTGTAGAGTCTGCTTAATATTCTCTGGGACGCCTGGGTGGCTCAGTTTGTTAAGCGGCTGCCTTCGGCTCAGGTCATGATCCCAGCGTCCTGGGATCGAGTCCCACATCGGGCTCCTTGCTTGGCAGGGAGCCTGCTTTTCCCTCTGCCTCTGCCTGCCACTCTGTCTGCCTGTGTTTGCTCTCGCTTCTCTATGACAAATAAATAAATAAAATCTTTAAAAAAAAAAAAATTAAAAAAAAAATTCTCTCCCCCACCCCTGCAATCAATCTCTCTCTCTCTCTCTCTCTAAAAAAAGGTGAGGCAATGTAATGCTGGTCTAGTGGTGGATAAAAATTGTAACTGAAAGAGACAAGAAAGAGGACGACATTCCATGCAGACTTCTGATGGGTGACAAAGTTCCCACTGTTGATCAGCTGAGGAGAAATAAAAAACTATTCAATAAATAGGGCTGGGCCAACAGTTATTCATATGGGGAAAAATGAAATTATATGAAATTGTATACTTCCCAAACATTAAAAAAAAAATTCCAGTAGAAGGATTTAAATGTGATGTACAACATTCAGAAAAATATTGAGAGAATATCTTTTTTTATACTCTAGGGGTGGGAAGAATTTCTTAAATAAGATAAAAAAAGAGCACAGGCCATTAAAGGATAAAAAAAAATTTTTTTTAAAGATTTTATTTATTTATTTGACAGAGAGAGATCACAAGTAGGCAGAAAGGTAGGCAGAGTGAGAGGGGGAAAGCAGGCTCACTGCTGAGCAGAGAGCCTGATGTGGGACTCAATCCCAGGACCCTGAGATCATGACCTGAGCCAAAGGCAGAGGCTTTAACCCACTGAACTACCCAGGCACCCCAATTAAAGGATAAATTTTATAAAATTAACTTCTGTCCATAAGTAACAACATGGCACAATAAAAAAAAGTAGACTAAGATATAAAAGGTATTTTATTGACATAGAAACAAGAAACATAAGAAAATGTTCAACTCTTAGTTGTCAGAAAAATGCAATTAAAATGAACATTAAGATTTCAGTCCGCCCCTACCAGACTAGAAAAAGTAAAGCCTGACAATATCGCACATGGGCAAGAATGCAAAGTAAGAATTCTCATACACTGCTAATTGGAAATTAGTCCAATTATTTAAGAAAAATAACAGTATTATTAACTAAGCTACATAGATACATAATCCTACCACCTAACGATTCTAACTTTATTAATTTACTAGGGTTGCCCTAACAAAAAATAATGTATTCTAGGTGTCTTAAACAACAGAAATTTATCTTTCTGGTTTTGGAGGCTAGAAGAACAAAGATCAAAGTGTCGACAGGTTTGAGTTCTTGAGACTCTTGGCTTGTAGACAGATATCTTCTTGCAGTGCCCTCACATGGTCTTTCCTCTCTAAATAGACATGTTCTAATTTCCTTTTCTTTTACAACACCAGTCAGACTGGATGAGGGCCCCATCTCAAACGCCTTATTTTAACCTAGTCACCTATTTTAAGACCCAATCTCCACATCCAGTCACATTCTGAGGTACTGGGAGTTAGGGCTTCAACATATGAACTTTGTGGATACATAATTCAGTCCCAACTCTGCCTCTAGTCATTATTAGCCAAAGAAATTCTTACACATGTTTGAGAATCCTGATAGAAGTTCAGTTCATGGGGTTCATTGGTAGCTTAGTTGGTTAAGTGTCTGCCTTTGGTTTGGATCATCATCTCAGGGTCCCTGATCAGCTGGGAGTCTATTCCTCCCTCTCCCTCTGCCCTTGTGCTATCTCTCCCTTGCTCTCTCAAATAGATAAATAAAATCTTTAAAAATAAATATATAAAGTGATATCTCACTGTGGTTTAAAAAAAAAAAAAGCTTAGCTCATAACAGCACACAATAGACTGGATAATCCAAGTGTGCTGTATTACTATCTAACAGTGAAAAGGAATGAACTCTAGCTACAAGCATAAATTTGGATTTTAGATTCTCAGAAACAGTACTAAGTGGAAAAAATAGTTACAAAAGCATATATGTAATATAACTCCATTTATATTAAGGTGAAAAAAGGCAAAGATAAAGCACATATTTTGGGATACATCTAGGTAGCCTTAAAACTAAAGTAAACTCTAAAGAAAAGCACGGTAATGAATGAGTGACACAAAATTCAGGATAGTGTTTTCCTCTGGAAAGGAAGGAAGAGGAAATACATTCAGAAAAAGGCACAAGACACTTAAAAAGGTACTTCAGCATTCCATTTCTTAACTCAGATGCTGGGATATATGTTCATTTTATTATTCTTTTATGAAGTAATAAAAAAATGTATTGGGTGCCTGGGTGGCTCAGTGGGTTAAAGCCTACGGCTCAGGTCATGATCCCAGGGTCCTGGGATTGAGCCCCACATTGGGCTCTCTGCTCAGCAGGAAGCCTGCTTCCTCCTCTCTCTCTGCCTGCCTCTCCACCCACTTGTGATCTCTGTCAAATGAATAAATAAAATCTTTTTTTTTTTTAAGATTTTATTTATTTATCAGAGAAAGAGAGGGAGTGAGTGAGCACAGGCAGACAGAATGGCAGGCAGAGGCAGAGGGAGAAGCAGGCTCCCTGCCAAGCAAGGAGCCCCATGTGGGACTCGATCCCAGGACGCTGGGATCATGACCTGAGCCAAAGGCAGCTGCTCAACCAACTGAGCCACCCAGGTGTCCCCTGAATAAATAAAATCTTAAAAAAAAAAAAAATGTATTTGATCTTTGTCCCTGGTACAGTGCTCAAAAACCTTGGCATGTCCTGAGTGAAAAGAGTGTCATTGGTTATTCTGGAATCCAGAGTAACTTTAACTAGAGTTTATGGTAATGAGGTGACTCAAGGTGGAGGTTAGTGGTCCCTAGACACTTTCAGGATGGAAGCTCATCACCTGAAAAGCTAATTAGGTGATTACAGGGCTGGAATTTTCAGGCCCATCCTCTTATTTTCAGATAGGGGAGAGGAATTGCTGATTGAGTTCAAATAGCCAATGATTTAATCCAATACACCTATTCAATGAAATCTCATTAAAAAAAAAAAAACGCTGAAACAACCAGGCTCAAGCTTCTAGGTTGGTGAACACATCAATGTGCTGGGAAGATAGGATACCCACAGAGGTCATGGAAGCTCTGCTCTCCTTTCCCCCCACACTTTGCCCTATGTATTTCTTCCATTCAGCTGTTTCAGTGGTAACCTTTACAATATAACTGTAATAGAGGAGTGCCTGGGTGGCTCAGTGGGTTAAGCCTCTGCTTTGATCTCAGGTCATGATCTCAGGGTCCTGGCATCAAGCCCCACATCAGGCTCTCTGCTCAGCAGGGAGCCTGCTTCCCCCACTCTCTCAGCCGCCTCTCTGCCTACTTGTGATCTCTCTCTCTGTGTCAAATAAGTAAATAAAATCTTAAAAAACCAAAACAGTAATAGTAAGCACAGCACCTACTTGAATTCTGTTCCGTTATTCTAGAGAATTCTCATATCTTATTTGGGGGTGTGGCAGTCATGGGAATCCCCCAAATTTGTAGTTAGGTAGGTAAAACTGCAAGTCGTTTGGGTATACCTGAGACTTGTGGCTAGTATCTGAAGTAGGGGCAGTTTTGTGGGAATAAGCCCTTGCTTGACCTGTAGGTCTACTCTAATGCTGGGTATTTAAATTACAGGGTACCCATTTGGTATCAAAGGACTGCTATCGAAACAACATATATTTAAATGGGATGTGTGCATGTATTACATACACCCTTCTCTCATCATATATTACATAATTAATAAGGAAAAATTTAACTACTGTGCATTTAAATCAAACAAAAACCATGAGGTAGCACTTACCTTTAACCTTGGGGCAATCATTACCCATAGGTCTTAAGTCTTGAAAGAGCCGCGTCTACCTGTATCCTCACATTTGGATTTTTAACTTTTAGTCTAATAAGAGCTTCATCCATTTTATGCACAAAATATTATCAATCTGGCCTTTTCCCAGCATATTTCCCAAGAACTTATTTAGAATCTGGCACAACAAACACTGAACTTCATTGCTATATGCCTCAATCCTAAAAAGGAAAAGAAAAAAAAAATCAAATTATTCCCAGGAGGCATTATAATGACAACCATCTGATTTTCCCTAAGTTCAGAATTCTAGAATTTAATAATAACTCATGAGGAAGTTACAATTTATGCAAAAAAATACATATATAAAAATACATATATAAAAAAATACATATATAAAAATACATATAAAAAATACATATATAAAAAATATAAATAACAGAAAAAAGAAAAAGGCTTTAACGTTAATGTCATTCATAGTCATAGATATACTACATATGCATTTAATATAGTCTCAAAATAACCCTTATCTGAAATAATATTTGCCAAATAACAGGATGCAATAATTTTTGGACCAAAATTTAACTTCTTTCCTAAGTAGAATTCTCATTTAAATATATTTACCTGAAACTGGTTCTTAAATTTTTTTAAGTAAAGCTAGCATTATAATAATAAAGTAAATCTAGCATTATATAGTAAATTAGCTTTTGATTATAATCATATTTTATCCTACAGAAAAAATGTATAATGTGACTTTCATGTGACATAAATATGTGTATGTAGGTACATATAACATAAACTTACTTATCATCACACATAACATTTATTTTTTTAAAAGACTATTTATTTGAGAGAGAGAGACAAGCAGACTTGGTAGCAGGGACCCGATGTGGGGCTCTATCTCATGACTCCAAGATCATGACCTGAGCTGAAATCAAGGCTTGGACATTCAACCGAGCCACCCAGGTGCCCCTATTTATCATCACATATAATTTAGACCCCTAGCTGTCTTCTCTCTAAATTATTAAAGCCCTAAAGGCTTTCACCCAGTAAGTTTTTGGATGATACATACACTCACTGCAAATGTTAATACTAATTGAGAAAACTTGCAGAGTATTTTCAAGATAAAGTAAAATAATTAAAATAAGTTGAAATGTCACTGTCTTCATATTCCCTCTACTTGGCTAAATGAAGTAATAAACTGGTCCAAATTCTATTTCTTGCTCCGCTGCAGATTTCATATTTACAGACTATCATAATGTATTTAAGGTATGAACAAATGCCTCCTGAAAAAATGCTTTACTGACAACCAGAAATATAAAACCAATCCTTCACAAACTACATTGATAAGTCTTTATCCCTAGCACTGACCTAAGACTCTCCAAGATATTAATGTCTCATCAAACTAAATCTTTATTCCTTAATAACTTTTAATCATCTATCCAGAAGAAATGATTAAGGAAGAAAGACTTGGTAATCATTTACTTGTGTCTCTCCTGTTTCTGAATTACTTCTGCCATGGATTAAAGCAGCATAAGACTTTGATTACAAAAGACTGTTTTGATTCCTCTACACATCCTTCAGTCTATTTAGAAAAATGTACCAAATACAGTTCAGTTGTCAATTCTTTTATAATTTCACCTGCCTATAACACAGCAATTTCATTTTGATATATCATTTATCATTTTAACTCCTATTCCCACACTACTCAGGATATTACTTACAAATGTTCATATCTGTCAAAAACATTCTCCCAGGGGCACCCCAGTGGCTTAGTGTGTATGGGTAGGTAGGGGTAGGGCATCTGCCTTCTGCTCAGGTCATGATCCCAGGGTCTAGGCTCTCTGCTCAACTGGGAGCCTGCTCCCTGTGTTTGTGTTCTCTCTCATTCAAATAAATAAACTCTTAAAAAAAAAACTTCCAATTATATTTCAGTGGTTCCCAAACACTCCCAAAAACAAACAAAAAAGCAATAGCTCTCGTATTTGGCTGCTGGGAGGACAGAATGGACCACTCTATGAAGGGCAACTGTAATTACCACATTTACTAATACACTTCCTCTTTGACCCAGCAATTCCCCTCAGATAATCTGACAGCTACCCCTGCAAATGTAGGAAATATGTATTCATTAAAGCATTGTGTCTAGGGGTGTCCGACTGGCTCAGTCAGTAGAGCATACCACTTTTGATCTCGGGATTGTGAATTCGAGCTCTCAACACTGGGTACAGAAATTACTTTAAAAAAAAAAAGTCACTTCTAATACGTAAATACTGGAAACACAAGTGTGTACCCGTAGTGCACTGGCTATTAGAGCATGTCCACAAAATAGAACATGTGACAGCTTAAAAAAAAATGAAGAAATCTAACTAATAAGGAGTATCCAGAATATACTATTAAATGAAAGAAGCAAAGTGCAGAACAATGTAGAAAATCTTGAAGGAGAAATGAAAAAACACATATTCACATTTGCTTGTATCTGCATGAAGCCCTGAGGGTAAACAAGAAACTAGTTAAAAATGGTTATCTGTAAAAGACTGAGGGAAAATACTGGATGGGGACTAGGAAAGGAGCAAGTCTTCTCGGTGAATTTCTTTCTATATACTTGGAGCATGTAAAATATTTACTAATCAAAAAATGTTTTTAAAAATCCAGTGAGGGGCGCCTGGGTGGCTCAGTGGGTTAAAGCCTCTGCCTTGGGCTCAGGTCATGGGCTCAGGTCATGATCCCAGGGTCATAATCCCAGGGTCCTGGTATCAGGGAGCCTGCTTCCTCCTCTCTCTCTCTGCCTGCCTCTCTGCCTACTTGTGATCTCTGTCTGTCAAATGAATAAATAAAATCTTTAAAAAAAAAAAAATCCAGTGAAACAAACCTGGGTGGCTCTGTGGGTTAAGACTCGGTCTTTGGCTCAAGTCATGACCTCAGGGTCTTCTGATGGGAGACCTGCCTCAGGCTCTCTGCTCAGCAGGAAGCCACTTTCTCTCTCTCTCTCTCTCTCTCTGCCTCTCTGCCTACTTTGTGATCTGTTAAACAAATAAAATCTTAAAAAAAAAAAAATTGAACATCCAGTGAAATAGTTTTTTAAAAATATCTTTGTGTAATCCTGCCAAATAAGAAAAATTAGCTTGAGAAAAAGAAATTTTTTTTCTATCTTTTTCCCTCTGAATAAATTAGCCAACCATATATGTTTGTTCAACATCATTCTTCGGTCATTTTTTTAAAACTTCCAGAAAGTGATCGCTTTTCTGTTCCTAGAATTGCTGCTATTCTTCTCTTCAATATCCTGTTGAGTTTGTAGGTGTTCAGAATGGATTGGTATCTAGCTGAATTCCTGGGACCAGACAAAATTTAGGTCCCCGGCTCCACCAATATCTTGCTCCTGCAGTCTATCTAGTCCATTTTTTTTTCTATTTCTTATAAAACCATAATAAAAGCCAATTAAGTATATCAACCTGAAAAATATCTGGTTTGTAGCAAAGATGCGCTTACTTACACTGATTTTGTCAATAACAAAGAAGTGTGTTTTGTTAAAATCATTACAGGGCATAAACACAAATTTGTATTTATGTATGTATTTTAAACCTGGTTAATGAAATGCAGATTTATGTTAAAATCAGTGAGCTCTTAACCTGAAGAGACACCGAACTGTGATCATTAAATGCAATACTGGTCTCTAAATAAGTAAACCAGGGAAAATGGTACTAAAACTCAAAATTCACTACAATCCTCATATAAGACTGCCGGGATGTGCGTGCGCTCACGAGTCACTCGGGGGTCCGCGGGAGGGGGGGGGCGGCCGGAGGCCCCTGGGGAGAAGGGGTGCCCGGGCAACGTCGGGCTGACCTCCAGACCTCTCTGAACCGGGTGGGGAAGGTTCAGAAGGTTGGAGTCCGGAGGGCCACGGGAGGCTCCTGGGAAGGCTGGTCCCAGGAGGGCGAGGGGCGAGCCCCGGGGCCGCGTTTACCGTGCGGTAGGCGCAGCTCAGCGCTGGTGATCTTGTTCTGGTGCGGCTGCTGCGTCCGCTGGAAGGCCTCCTTAACCGGCAGCGGCTCTTTCTCCGCCCCCATGGCGGCGGACCTGGCCGGGACAAGCCTCGTCCGCTCCGGGGTGCAGGGGCGCGACGGAACGTCAAGTCTACAAAGCCCCCTCAGGATCGGGTTAGCCCGCAGCTGAGCCCCCAAGTTGGAATTACCGCCCGAGTGTTCAAGTAACTCCCGCGGGAGAAGGAAATACCGCGAGACTGCCGCGGGAGCGCTTGGACAGGGAAGAGGCGGACCGGGCCTCTGGTTTGGCGCGTGCGCAGAAAGCCGAGCCTGTCCTTTTCCTACTGGAAGTGAGATGTTTATGAGTGGTAGGTTTCGGCCGGAAGTGGTGTTGCGTAGGGAAGGGAGGGATGCGCTGAATCGCTGCTTGACGGGCGAAACGCTAGGCTTGCGGCTCTGGGGTGGAGGTGAGGAGAAAGGCAGCCAGTGATATGACTGGACCTCAGACTTGTAAGGGGCGATATTCCAGGGTTCGTTGGGGGAGGCACATTCTGGTTTTGCTCAAGAGACGAATCGAGGTCTCCCGGGAGAAGGAGGTTTGAGGGAAGCTATTCTAGGGTCGGCTGAAAGGGTCAGACTGAAATTCTTCTCAGGCCTGAGAGGGCTGCAGGGAACAGGAATCTGCTGAAGTGGATAACGTGTGAATATACCCAGAGGTGATACCGGGAACTTCCTATCCTTAAGGTCTGGGGTGCTAATGGCGTGCATAAAGGGAAACAGGGAGTACAAGAGATGGAAGGTAATGTTAAGTTACGGGTTAGGAGACCGATCGGCAATGCCTGCAGGAGGGAATCAAGCCTTATCGATTCTTTTAAAAAGTAGAATTATTTTAGACAAAGATAGAAACAGAAGTGTAACTCATACATTGTGTACTTGCCATTTAATTGGAGAAATAAGTAACATAAATTGTTTGATAATATAAATTGAAGTCCTTTGTCTACTCGACACAATTTCATTCTGTTCCTCTTGCCCAAGGTAACTACTCCCCCAAGCACCTTTGTGTTTTAATTTCATACATAGTACTGTTTTGCATAATTTTAACACCAGTAATGTAATACCCTTTTGCAGCTTGCTTTTTTACTTAACATACTTTTTTTTTTAAGATTTTATTTATTTATTTGACAGACAGAGATCACAAGTAGGCAGAGAGGCAGGCAGAGACAGAGAGAGGGGGAAGAATGCTCCCTGCTGAACAGAGAGCCCCATGCGGGGCTTGATGAGCTGAAGGCAGAGGCTTTAACCCACTGAGCCACCCCGGCACCCCTTGTTTACTTAATGTTCTTAATCTTTATCAGTGTGATGTAATTCCGATTTATTCATTATAAGAACTGAACAGATACTTCCTTATATTAATTTTTCACTATCTTTTTTTTTTTTTTTTTTTTTTTTTTTTTTTGCTTTATATGGCCAGTGCCTGGTACATTGTAAGTACTTAAATGTTGTTAAATGGATGAACGCTTTAGCATTTGAGCTAAATCGTTTCAAGAATGAAGAGAATTGGGGGTGCCTGGGTGGCCCAGTGGGTTAAAGCCTCTGCCTTCCGCTCAGGTCGTGATCCCAGGGTCCTGGAATCGAGCCCCGCTCAGGCTCTCTGCTCAGCAGGGAGCCTGCTTCCCTTCCTCTCTCTCTGCCTGCCTCTCTGCCTGCTTGTGATCTGTCAAATAAATAAATAAATAAATCTTTAAAAAAAAGAATTTTAAATGGCTTACAGGTGTTCGATACAAACAATACTAGTCAGAAGCAGAATCATGGAAGTGCATGGTGTATTTCAAGAACTTCAACAGTCTTAGAGCTTAAAATGTAGAATTGTTTGAAGGTATGGGATGAAGGAGACACCTAGAGAGATAGATAAGGCTTACATTTAAAGGATATTGTCCTGAGGAGGATGCACTAGCTCTGAACCATTAGAGGTTTTTGAATTATGAGGAAACTGATCCAATCTGTATTTTTAGAGTCCCTGGCTGGCTCAATTGGTAGAGCATGCTACTCTTAATCCCCAGGTCGTGAGTTTGAGCCCCACATTGGGGGCAGCGTTTACTTAAAAATAAATAAATACATAAATATTGCTGTTAAGATTTTATTTACTTATTTGACAGAGAGAGAGAGATCACAAGCAGACAAAGAGGTAGGCAGAGAGAGAGGGAGAAGCAGGCTCCCTGCTGAGTAGAGGCTGGGCAGCCTCTGTATCAGACTTGATACCCTCTGTATCAAACTTGCACCATTTTCTATTTATGTATGTGTTCCATTTAGCTTGTATCTTGCATCCTTTTTCAGTTATAGAAGAACTAACCCCACGGTGCCTGGATGGCCAAGTCAGAAGAGCATGCATCTGTTGATCGTGGGGTCATGAGTTAGAGCCTCACATTGGGGGTACAGATTACTTAATAAATCAACTTAAAAAAAAAAAAAAAAAAGGACTTCCCATGCTTTCATTATCCCATCTACCAGGTCTATACCCTAATACATTACCTCTATTACTGTAAGTGATTTATCTGATTTAGGAGAGGAAGTAAGCTCTTTAAGAATACTTTTTGAATACAAGAGTCTGAAGCATAGCCAATTATAAACTCCCAAGGAGGACTGGGTTGAAATAGAAGTAATAAAAATATAAAAGACCAGAATCGTTAAATGACAGCTGTCTTTGTGTAAAAGAATAATAATTCATACCTATAATAATAAGATACTAGTATTTTTATGTGAGTTATTTTTAGGTAGATCTAGGTGTTAAACTTTATAAGCTAAATTTAAACATAGTTTACATTTATGTTTTTATAGGACCATTCTTTCTACTACTTAATATTATAAGCAGTTTATTATGAAATAGGATCTCTTTGATTATCCTATTTATTTATTTATGTATTTATTTATTTATTTGACAGAGAGAGACAGTAAGAGAGAGAACATAAGCAGGGAAAGTGGCAGAGGGAGAAGCAGGCTTCCTGCTGAGCAGAGAGCCCAATTCAGGGCTTGATTCCAGGACCCTGAGATCACGACCTGACCTGAAGGCAGATGCTTAACCTCTGAGCCACCCAGGGCCCCTGATTATCCTCCTTTAGAAAGTGTTTTACCAGCCTTTGTCTTACATATTACTAAATTGTTCAAATACTTATTTTTCAAATAAGGTAACAGTAATAGTAAAAATAATGTCAGTCGTTCCCTCATTTATTCTTTTTGTTTGTTTGTTTAAAGATTTTATTTATTTATTTGACAGATAGAGGGATCACAAGTGGGCAAAGAGGCAGGTCGGGGCGGGGGAGTGCGGGGTGGGGAAGAAGGCCCCCTGCTCACCAGAAAGCCCAATGTAGAGCTCAGTCCCAGGACCCTGAGATCATGACCTGACCTGAAGGCAGCTGCTTAACCCTCTGAGCCACCCAGGTGCCCCTCATTTATTCTTTCTAATACATTTATTGAGTGCCTACCATATAACAAACACATTCTGGGAACAGGTAGGTAAGATTCATTTAGTACAAAATCAGTAACGTGAAACCATATTACATGACTGCATTAATGAAACCCTCAACTACAAATAGTTGGTCATCTTAATTGAAATTTTGTTCTAAAGGATGGCTAAGCCATATGCACAGCTGACTGAAGAGCATTATTGCTTGGAAGTATGGTTATATATCCACAGCAGTCAACCTCAGTGCATATATCTTAAGCATCACTGCACACATTCATGATCTTTCAAGTTTTGGCCAGAAGGGATCTGTCCCAACAGAGCCCATTTGGCCTGTGGAATTATACTGGTGTACTTGCTTATCATGATATGTATAGCTCTGATTTACATTGAATTCTAATGAAGGATATGTCTCTTCAAATTAAAATTCCAAAACTTAGACCAAAAACTTAAGGTTTGAACCTATTCCCCAAAACTCCTGTGACTCTCCATTAAGGCACCTTTCAGAGATAAGTAAAGAAAAAGGAGGGCAAACAAAACACGAGCGTGTTTAGCTCCATTTTTCTTTTATTTAGCTCCATTTTTCTTTAGCTATATAAGGTAAATATTTAAAAAAAAATAGGGAGATATGACATAGTTTATCCTTAAAATTGTAGTGGTTTCAGGGGCATCTGATGCATTCCAACATAGAGTATGTTACTCTTCATCTTGTGGTTTTACGTTTAAGCCCTGTGTTGGATGTAGAGATTACTTAAAAATAAAATCTTAAAAAAAAAAAAAAAAGCTCTAGTTGTTTGAGATTTCTTGGAGGGAAAGAAGTATTAAAAACAAGTGAGGATCCTTGTTGGAAATTTTAATTATGAGAGGAAGAGAGTTAATAATTGTTCCCTCAACTATTAAGGACAGCTATATGAGTCAGATTGCTTCAGGGCTACTGTGAATTTCCCTCCATTCTTTTTATTCATTAAAAGGAAACCTAGATGCAGTTGTTTCTCCAACAATTTAGTTCTGGTTTAAAACATTGATGATGTACACCATGCTCTGACATCCAGGAGAAATAAACTCTTTAGTCCTACTACCTTTCTTGGAAGATAGGAAATAAGACCTCCAAAGAAAAGCTTGCCTTTTTAAAACAACATAAAATATTTGGAACATGTCATCCTTCAAGAAAACATCTAACCAAGTTAAAATCAAAGGCATCTACCAGTCCCTGAATTCTCCCCCAGATGCATATCTTTTTAAGTGTAGGCAGATACTGTATGCAGTAGGTTTCCAGCTATTAAGGCTACTTAGCCATAGTTAAAGCATTTATAATAACTAGCCCAAGTTGATATCTCCAAGTCCCTCCTAAGGCAACCAACAACTAAAATTGCCACTGTTGTAACAAACCCTGACCTCTGTCCCTATTTGTAGGTCGGCCTGATGTTACCAACCCTTTATATTACTATAAAAGAAAGCTATGCCAGGTACCTCATTAGTGCAATAAGTAGTGCGTTGGTCTCATAAAAGAAAACTATGTCAAGAGAGTGCTAGCCCAGAGACAATGTGCTACATTTTGTGTATTGCATATTACAGTTTAATCCTACTCCTATAGCAATAGCTGTTTTCTCAGATGGCTTCTGCTGCCACCTTCCTGGCACCTTCCTAAAGCTACATTCCAACATTGTTCCAGAATGCCCAGTAAAGCTTTCCATCTCATATAAAGTCCCAGCCCTTAGGTTCAATATTTAACATCTGTCCAATCCTAAACTGACCAAACGAGAGATTTCTCTTGACCAGCTCTCTACATGCTGTTTTTCACTGAATTACACTTAATCATGTGACCCATCTCACCAGCCATCGTTGTCCCTTCCTGTACCTTCAGATCGATAGCCTTCAGTTCTAACTTGGTTCTATTTTCTGACAGTTCATATCAGAGAGACCAACAAGGTAACTGAGTAGCATGCTAGGCCTTCACAACTCATGAGATCCTAGAGTAGTCCTTTTGGCATTATTTGAAGTCTACCAGTGTGAATGAGTTAACAAATGTTGACACCATTGCCAAAAACCCAACAACTGCACTTTGTCTATAATGCATAGCCTGTGGCCATAATTTTTGGTATACTCCAGCAACAAAAAGATACACAGCCTTTGCTGTGATCCTTATTAAAAATGCATTGTATGTACAATCCTGCAATCAGATTCCTTAGTATTTATCTGAAGGAGTCGAAAAGTTATGTTCTCACAAAAACCTGCAACTGATTTTTATAGCAGCTTTATTCATAATTGCCAAAATTTAGAAGCAACCACGATGTCTTTTTCAGTAGGTGAATGGATAAATAAACTTTTGTATCCAGACAATGGCATTATTATTATGTGCTAAAAAGAAATGAGCTATCAAGCCAGAAAAAAACATGGAGGAACCTTAATTGCATATTACTAGGTGAAAGAAGTCAATTTGGAAATTATACTACATGCTGTAGTATAATTCTAACTATATGACATTCTGAAAAGGTGAAAAGGGAGACGGGGGGGGCCTGATTATCTGGGATTGGAGGGACATAGAGATGACTAGGCAGAACATAGAGGATTTTTATGGCAGTGAACATACTCTGTATGATACCACAGTGATGGATACATGTCCTACATTTGTCAAGTACTGCCAAATTATTGTTAATAGTAGGGGCACCTGGGTGGCTCAGTCATTGAGCATCTGCCTTTGGCTCAGGTCACGATTCCAGGATCCTGGGGTCGAGCTCCACCTTGGTCTCCCTGCTCCGCAGGAGGCCTGCTTCTCCCTCTCCCACTCCCCTTGCTTGTGCTCCCTCTCTTCGCTGTGTCTCTCTGTCAAATAAATAAATAAAATCTTTTAAAAAAATTATTGTTAATTGGGGCACCTGGGTGGCTCAGTGGGTTAAGCCTCTGCCTTTGGCTCAGGTCATGATCTCAGGGTCCTGGGATTGAACCCCCCATTGGGCTCTCTGCTTGGCAGGGAGCCTGCTTCCCCCCTCCCCCGCCTGCCTCTCTGCCTACTTGTGATCTCTCTCTGTGTGTGTCAAATAAATAAAATCTTTTTAAAAAAATATTGTTAATAGTAAAGTCTGTATAAATATTAATTAATGAAGTCTCACAGAAGAATATCACCAATATGTGGCGAACATATTGTTCTGGGAACATATTGTTTCAAGGTTACCATTCTCGTGATGCCTCCTTCAAAGCGGCTTTATTATTAAAAGATAAGATCCCCACATAAATACGATACCAACAGACTAATGAATACTGATGGCATTCGAACAATGTATTAGCACATTTTTGAGGGCTACCTGTATTCCTGACACCTATACCTTACTTGTGTAAGGTATTTTACTCTGTTTCACTCAGATGAAGATTGGGTAATAGCCACAATGAAAAATATTATGTCCACAAAATTGGGGGATTCTAGTAGTCCTCTCAAGTGAGTGAGTGAAATCCATTTACCAGACAAGTAATAATAAGTAATCTTAAGGTAATAGGTGTCTCAGCATTAACACCATGACTTCTTGGAAGAACTCATGCAATGTAGAAACTAAAACATAACAGACCTTATGGGGAAAATAGGAACAGGATCACATGTACAACTTTGTAACCAGAGCAATAACAACAACAACAACAAAAAAAAGGTTTAAAATGTATTCAGGGGGCACCTGGGTGGCTCAGTTGGTTTAGTGTCTGCCATCAACTCAGGTTATGATCCTGGGGTCCTGGGATGGAACCTCCATAACAGGCTCCCTGCTCAGCTGGGGAGTCTGCTTCTCCCTCTGCCCCCTCCTCCACTCCTGCTCTCTCTTGCTTTCTCTCTCTCAAATAAAAAAGTCTTAAAAAAATATTCAGGATTTGTTTTAATGAGGCATTAAATAATATTTAATAAATAAAGTCTTGAGAAAAAGTACTCAGGATTTGTCTTGGATTTTATTTATTTGTCAGAGAGAGAGAGGGAGAGCGAGCAAGCACAGGCAGACAGGATGGCAGGCAGAGGTAGAAGGAGAAGCAGACTCCCTGCTGAGCAAGGAGCCTGATGTGGGACTCAATCCTAGGATGCTGGGATCATGACCTGAGCCAAAGGCAGTTGCTTAACCAACTGAGCCACCCAGGCGTCCCTTCAGGATTTGTTTTAATGAGGCATGGTAAGACACGCACACAGAAATGGCTGTCATGAAGTAGGAAGTTTTTATAATCCCAGATCCCTAGAAACAGAAGGTAGAACATGCCAAACCATGCAAGGAGGGCCATATGGGGAAACACTACGATTGGTCAAGAGGCAGAGGGAGTGGAAGGGAAACTGCAAAACCCTGTATTGTGGAAAAGTCTATGTAGTTTCTAGGAAAGGAATGAAGCAGGGTAAGCAGACTAATCAGGTTTAGAATTGGATTTTTTTTATTAATTTCAACAAAATTTTTGTCCCTGGGTTGATTAGGGCCAATGGGGAATATTGCCAGAGTGTAAGAGCCGGATTGGGGCGGGGGGCGGGGGCACAAGGTAGGGGTGTGCAGGTAGGATGGGCTATTTTATGGTTAGTTTGCATATGGCAAGCTGTTTTCTGTCAGCCATCCCTAGGATAGTTCTGGGGGATGATGGGTTCTTCCTTGATTAGTGAGAACCCAGATGCCAGATAGCAATCAAGAATACAGATAACAAGAAAATATAGTTAATGCAAACAGTTCTGATAAAGATTATTAACACTATGAGATGTTCAAAAAAAAAATTTTTTTAAGATTTTATTTATTTATCAGAGAGAGAGGGAGAGAGAGCAAGCACAGGTAGACAGAATGGCAGGCAGAGGCAGAGGGAGAAGCAGGCTCCCTGCTGAGCAAGGAGCCCGAATGTGGGACTCGATCCCAGGACACTGGGATCATGACCTGAGCCGAAGGCAGCTGCCTAACCAACTGAGCCACCCAGGCGTCCCTCAAATTTCTTTTTTAAAAAAGGATTTTATTTATCTACTTGTGGGTTTGTTGGTTTTTGTTTTTTTTTTTTTTTTTTAAGATTTCATTTATTTATTTGCATGAGAGAGCCAGAGAGAGCAGCTGAGGGAGAAAGAGAAGCAAACTCCCCACTGAGCAGGGAGCCAGACACAGGGCTTAATCCCAGGACTCTGGGATCATAACCTAAGCCAAAGGCAGCCGCTTAACCAATTGAGCAACTCAGACACCCCATTATTTATGTAACTGAGAGAGTGCACGTGGCACATGTGAATGGGGGGAGATGAGGAGGAGGGAGAGGAAGAGGAAAAGAATTCCAAGCAGACTCAGCTGAGCGCAGGCAGCCCAACAAAGGATCAGTCTCAGGACTCCTAGATCCTGACCTGGCCCAAACCAAGAGTCGATGCTCAACTGACTGAGACACCATGGTGCCCCAAGTCGTTGAATTTCTAACAAACATTACAGTAAATATAAGTCTTTACCCCCCTCCTCCAGAAGGGTGAAACAACTTGCTGGAAGGGTGTGTAAGGAATTGCTTTGTTGCAGTGCTAAGACGGAGATACACCAAGATCAAAGAGAGCAATGCATTAAGTGAGGTTTCCCCTGCAAAAGGAGAGCATTCCTCTTGAAATCTGCTTTCTGAAAGTTTGTTATGCCAGTTCACTTTTATCAAAGACCTACATTAGTACAGTAACAGCTTTTTTTTTTTATAAAAGTTAAAATCCTCTTTGGATTTCTTTGAGTTAACAAAAATAGGTATTAATGTAGGTCTGTCCTAAAAGTGAAATAGCATAACATGAACTTTTAGAAAGTGGGGGATACCTGGCTTTGAAGGTGGACATAACCAAACTGAGCTAAGAGGAAGTATGAAATGGTGAATGAACTATGTTCCTCCATGGCTTACTGTATTCAGCTTTCTAAGTGTACTTTCCAACTCCTGATGCTGACTTCCAGGCTTTACTGACATTTTTTCAACTTACCAGTCTTGGTTTAGGTGCTTTGCCTTACAGAAATAGGCCTAAGCTGTTACAGCATAGTGATGAGAAGAGCCTTGGGCTTTTTGCTTCAGCATCCATGATCTTGGAGGTCATGAAGGTTGCCATAGCCAGCAGTAATACTCTTTGTATGATAAAGCTTTGATGTCACATCTCTGCTTTTATTCCCAGGTCAAGGATGCATTCCAATAAAGTTCTAAAAATGTATCAGCAGGTCCAACATGGTAGTTGACCTACCTGTGGAAAGCCTCCCTGGATCCTCACTGGGTCAGATCATACTGACATTCTTAAAAACTCTTCCCATCAAAAACTAACAAGAATGAAAAGATAAGACATATTCCTACCACTTCAAGGAAGTTCCTATACCAGCCAACAGTCGAGCACATTAGCTTGCTGCTTTGATCATCAAATAGACATACTCAAGCTCAACACGGCAGAGGAAAATGTCTCTGTATCAATATCTTTCACATTCTGTATGTGACCTATCAGTAGGTCATGCAATCAGTTCTGTGAGTCACAATGAAATTTTTTTTAAACAAAATAAAATATAAAGTATCAGGTGTTTGCATGAATCCTCTGCCAGAATTGTGCTGCAAGGAATACTAAGGTCAATTTCAATATGTGAAAAGATAATTAGTGGAGGGCATATAATAAATAGAATGTATACTGACTAAAAAATGGTTTTTCAATCCTTTGTCCGCTGGTGTCTTGTTCAGTTTTCATAATAAGTTGGTGAGCTGTCTAGTTTTATGTTACCATGACTTGCAACTAGATGTGAATTCTCAGATGTTCAACTGAGATGCATTTGCAAACTGCATTTTTTTGGAAAGATGTTATCTAGACTATATTTATGTGTGTGTGTGTGTGTATGCATATACATATATGTGTGTATATATATATAAATATATATATAAAATATATATAAAAATAAATATGTGTATATATATAAAAGTAAAAAATATATATAAAATTTATTTTTTGTTAAGTGGCAGTTAAAACATTTTAATCAAAATTACTTTTAAAATGGATCATATCTTTTTTAAAAGAAAGGAAAAATGAAGTGAAATATGCAGAAGCATGTTCAAGTTCAACTGCTGGATCTGGAAATGTGATTAGTGACAATATTGAGAATAGAGACAATATTGAGAAAAATATTGACTCTAATTTGCAGACTTCAACTTCGTTTGAGCCACATTTCAAAAGGAAAAAAGGCTTCGTTTGAGCCACATTTCAAAAAGAAAAAATTAAGTGCAAGACATTATAATGAAGATTATTTTAAAATACAGTTTTATCAAATGTGAAAAACCCTTTGAAAATGACAGACCTCAGTGTGTTATTTGTAATAATATTCTTGCAAATGAACGTTTAAAACCTTCAGAATTAAAAAGACACTTAGAAACTCAGCATGCTGAACTTATTGATACGCCTCTTGAATATTTTCAAGGAAAGAAAAAAGATGTAAAGTTGTCAACACAGTTTCTTGGTTCTACTGCTGTAGTGAGAAAGCCTTATTATCATCATACTTAGTTGCATATCGAGTAGCAAAAGAGAAGATGGCTCACACAGCTGTGGAAAAAATAATTCTCCCAGCACGTTTAGATATGGTACACACAATTTTTGATGGCAAATCCGCTGATAAATTAAAAATGATATCTAGTGATAACATAGTATCTCTCCGCATTTGTACTATTGCAGAACATTTAGAAACAATACTTCTTGCTCGGTTGCAGTCTGGTATGGATTTTGCAGTCCAGCTTGATGAAAGCACTGATATGGGGAGTTGCACTCTTAGTTTATGTCAGATATACGTGGCAAGATGATTTTATGGAGGATTTCTTGTGTTGTGTAAATATAACCTCACACCTAAGTGGATTAGATATTTTTACAGAATTAGAAAAGTGCATTGTTGGTCAATATAAATTAAACTAGAAAAACTACAAAGGAATTACAAGTGATGGAGCAGCACGCATAATGGGAAAACATAGCAGAGTACTTAAAAAATTGCTGGAAGTTGCTAATAATGGTGCTGTGTGGAATCATTGTTTTATACATATGATACACGTATGTATATGTGAAGCTTTAGCATCCAGAGAAATCCCACAGAATCTCATGGAAGTATTGAAAAATGCAGTGAAAGTTGTTAACTTTATTAAAGGAAGCTTACTAAATAACCAGCTTCTTGAAACATTTTGTTCAAAGATTGGAACTAATCATACCCACTTACTATATTATACCACAGTCCGTTGGTTATCTCACAGGAAAATACTAAGCAGGGCTTACGAACTCAGGAATGAGATTTACATTTTTCTTACTGAAAGAAAATCTCATTTGGCAACTTTTTTTTTTTAATTTATTTGACAGAGAGAGACCACAAGTAGGCAGAGAGGCAGGCAGAGAGAGAGAGAGAGGGAAGCAGGCTCCCCGCTGAGCAGAGAGCCCGATGCAGGACTCGATCCCAGGACCCTGAGATCATGACCCGAGCTGAAGGCAGCGGCTTAACCCACTGAGCCACCCAGGTGCTCCTTGGCAACTATTTTTGAAGATGATATTTGGGTAATGAAATTGGCATATTTAACTGATATTTTTGGCATTCTTAATGAACTGAGTTTAAAACTACAGGGGAAAAATAGTGATATATTCCAATATGTTGAATGTATCCAGGGATCCCGAAAGACATTATTGTTATGGCAAGTGAGACTTAAAAGCAACAGTCCTAGCTACTACATGTTTCCAAGATTTTTGCAACATATTGAAGAGAATATTATTAGTGAAAACATTTTGAAAGAAATAAAATTAGAGATATTGTTGCATCTCGCTTCTCTGCTCAAACTTTTAACCATTTCTTCCCAGAAGAGAAATTTGAAATGTTGAGAAAACTGTTGAGAAAAGATCCATTTGCTTTTCGAAACCCAGAATCAATAATTGAGTTAAACTTGGAGCCTGAAGAAGAAAGTGAATTGCTGCAGCTCAGTTCTTCTTATACATTGAAGAGTGATTATGAAACATTAAGTTTATCAGCATTTTGGATTAAGGTAAAGGAAGACTTTCTGCTGCTAAGTAGGAAGAGTGTCCCATTATTATTACCATTCACAACAACTAGCTTGTGTGAGCTAGGGTTTTCCATCTTAACCCACTTAAAAACAAAGGAAAGAAATGGATTGAATGGTGCAGCAGCTATGCAGGTAACATTGTCCTCCTGTGTTCCAGACTGTAATGAACTTATGAATAGGGAAGCACACCTATCACATTAAATAAATCTTACCTGACTTTTACTTTTGTGTTTCTTATTTTGTGACATTTTTCTATTCTGCATTTAGATGTTGATAGAGCATTGTATGTGATAACTTTGTTTTTGTTTTGATTATATTTAAATACTAATAAAATCATAATGTACCTTCACATTCATTTAACACAAATTCAGTGAACTTCTGTTAAGTCCTGGAACTGTTTGAGAGACATTTGGGATACAAAATGAAGAAAGCAAAGATCATTCTATAGTGGAACTTATGTTCTGGCAGGGAGAGAGACAATAAATAAGGCTTATAATATTTTAAAGATAAGTGCTATAGAAAGAATAATAAGAAAGAAGGCCAGGGAACTATTTGGGGACCAAATCATGACGGACTCTGTAGACCCTCATAGGGCCTTTGGGTTTTTCTCAGTGAAATGGAAAGCAATTGAAAAAGATTATGTACAGGCAAGACTTGATCTGAATTGGGTTTTAAAAGACACTCAAGAGGGGAGCACCTGGGTGGCTCAGTTGGTTGGGTGTCTGCCTTCAGCTCAGGTTCTCCCTCTCCCTCTGCCCCTCCTCCCTGCTCCTGTTCTCTCTCTCGAATAAATAAATAAAAATTAAAAAAAAAATCAAAGACACTCCAGGAATGCCTGGGTGGCTCAGTTGGTTTAGCATCTGACTCTTGATTTCGGCTCAGGCCGTGATGTCAGGGTTGTGAGATCAAGCCACACATTGGGACTCTGTGCTCCTTGTGGAGTCTGCTTGAGATTCTCTTTCCCTCAGCTTCTGCACCCACATCCCCTGCTCACTCATTCATGCTTTCCCTTTCTCTCAAAGTAAATAAATAAAATCTTTAAAAAAAAAAAAATGACTCATTCCATGGGCACCTGGCTGGCCCTGTCAGTGAAGCATCTGACTCTTGATCTGAGGGTTGTTGTTGAGTTTGAACACCTCATTGGGTGAAAAGATTACTTAAAAATAGAATAAACAAATAATAAATGAATGAATGACCCACACTGATACTTTGAGAATAAATTAAGTGCTGCTTCACTAAAGAGGATTTTCCTAACCCCTGTAGCTTTTGTTCTCATTATTCCCTTTATTTCTTTTCTTTGTAGTCTATCATTTGTAGTATTTTTATTTATTTGATTACTAGTTCTGTCAGTCTGCCACCTTAGGATGAGTGCTCCACAAGAGCAGAGTTCCTGTCCATTTTGTATGATACATACAAGTGGATATTCAGTATACATTTGATTAACAAATAATGGATTCTAACCTCTGAACTGGAGGTCGTATTCTCAGGAATAATTATTAAATCTGTAGCAAAGCTTTTTTTACATTTTAAAATCTGATTTTTTTCTTCTTACATAGTTAATTTTTTTATTAACATATAATGTATTATTAGCCCCAGGGGTATGGTTTGATTTTTTTTTAAATTTATTTAAATTAAGAGAGTGAGTGAAAGCATGAGAGGGGAGAGGGTCAGGGGGAGAAGCAGACTCCCCGCTGAGCAGGGAGTCTGCTGTGGGACTTGATTCTGTGATCCTGACCTGAGCCAAAGGCAGTCGCTTAATCAACTGAGCCACCCAGGTACCCTAAAATCTGATACAGTGATTGCTGATAATAAGCAACTTAAATTGCTTAATAGGTCTTTCTCAAACCAATCTCAACTTCTGCCTTTCTTTATGTATTCACTGACTCCAGTGAGTGATTTTTTTTTTTTTTAAGTGAGTGATGTTTCTGTGGGCAACGGCTTTCTCTAAAATCATAAAGGTTAGCAATTCCTTTCCATCAGCCACCACCTTTAGCTTTATTGTAATGTTTGATTTTCCATATTTTGTATTTTGTTGAAGGTAATCCCACTCCCACCCCCACCCCCAGTTTCTTTGTGCTTGAAATAAAGTGTTAGAAGACAGTTCCCCATGAATATTTCACTTATCTGCTCTGTGGATCCTCTGAATGAAGGTATTTGCAGCCAAGTTAAGAACGTTTGTAAAGGGGGGGGCACCTGGGTGGCTCAGTGGATTAAGCCGCTGCCTTCGGCTCAGGTCATGATCGAAGGGTCCTGGGATCGAGACCCGCATCAGGCTCTCTGCTCAGCAGGGAGCCTGCTTCCTCCTCTCTCTCTGCCTGCCTCTCTGCCTGCTTGTCATCTCTCTCTGTCAAATAAATAAATAAATAATCTTTAAAAAAAAAAAAAAAGAATGTTTGTAAAGGGAAACAGTTTAGTATCATGAAGATAGAGACACCCAGGGAAGTAAAAATAAAGCCTTTTTCCCCTCCTCAGAGATGTTTAATTGCATATCAGATCATCTCTCTGGAGGGGAAGATGGGAAGACACTACCACCAACTCCCTAACACCCTAGAGTCTTCTCTGGTACAACCCATTGCACAATGCAGAGGTAACACCTAGCCCTTACCACATCATCCTGCGGGAATTGGGGTATGGGGAAACAACAAACAATACTGATTTGGCAGGTTTTTGCTATGAGTAATTGTTTCTGACCCAGAGATCTTGTGTCTTTTTATCAGTATATATCACTTGTGCAAAATCCTTTTTAAATCTGGTTATCTTCTGGGTAGTGAAGGGGGACTCGACCTATCACAGTCCACTCTTCACAAAGACTCATACCCATCTGGCATGAGAAATTCTCTCACCTGTCCTGAAGTGGCCAAAAGTTTCAGCCACTACAACATCAACTTAAGTTCAAATCTCATCAAAGTCTCACTAGCTCAAACGCTCAAATCTTGTACTTATATCACCTAAATCAGGTATGGGTACAAGGTCTGGGTATAATCTATCCCAAGGAAAAATCCTCTATCTGTGGACCTGTGAAATTAGAAAGCCAGTTCTATGCTTCAAATGTAGAGTGGTGGGACAGACCTAGGTAACAGTCAAAACCTTTCCCATTAAAAAAGAAAGAAAACAAGAGGCAAAAAGGAGTCACCATCCAATCACCTTCAGTGGTCCACCCAGGCAAACTCCACTAGGTTTCAAAGCCTGGTGATAACTTAGGTGGCACATACTTCTTCCTCTGGACTAAGGCTACTCTCTGGGATGAGGGCTCCACCCTTGGACTCACACTTTTTTTTTCTTTTCTTTTCTTCCTTACTTTCTTTCAGTAAACTCTACCTCCAGTGTGAGGCTTGAACTCATGACCCTGAGATCAAGAGCTGAGCTGAGATCAAGAGTTGAACTCTTAACCAACTAAGCCACCCAGGTGCTCCTGTTCTAGGACCTTTAAATGCTTCAACTCTTCTCTTACTTCATCCTTTAGCAACCAATAACAAAAAGGATAACTTTTTTTTTTCTTAAGGCAAAAATTAAAAAAAAAAGATTTATTTGACACACACACAGAAATAGAGAGAGCGCACAAGCAGGGGGAGCAGGAAAGGGAAAAGCAAATTCTGCCCTGAGCAGGAAGCCCAATATGGGGGGTCAATCCTAGGACTCTGGGTTTATGACCTGAGTAATAATTTCTGTGATGCTTGGGTGGCTCAAGTCGGTTAAGCCAAGGCCATTGGCTCAGGTCATGATCCCAGGGTCCTGGGATTGAATCCCACATTGGGCTCCTGCTCAGCGGGGAGCTTGTTTCTCTCTCTGCCTCTGCCTGGCACTCTGCCTGCTTGCTCATTCTCTCTCTCTCTCTCTCTTTGACAAATAAACAAATAAATAAAATCTTTAAAAAAAAAAGAGTAACAATTTCCAAATTACTCCATGAGTATGTTGAACTAGGGAAGCATATTTGGAGTCAGTATAAAATTAATTTTTAAGGCTTTGGCAATTGCCAAGCATGAGTGAACACTATAGCACACCTAGCTTATTATTCCCTTTTTTAATAAAACTATTTCCATCAGTAAACCAACTGTCATCTTTATTTTTGACAGGGGAATCTTTAGAATCCAGTTGACTAGAATAAATAAGATCAATAACCTCCAAGAGTTATGCTCTGGAGAAGTATGATGGTCAGGTCCAGGCATCACGGTAGCTGAGTTTAAAGTCCGTCAGGTTTTAGGTATTTTTTTAAGCATTGCCTGGTATTTAATAAGTCTGCCTCCCATCATCAGTTGGGGGCCTTTGGTCTCTGAGAAACTCTGGACCTGATGTGAAGTCATTCCAGTCAGGGACTATCCCATAGTGAGTTTTGAGGCTCTTTTTACCAAGAGAGCTGTTAAGTGCTTGGCTAAAGCCTTTGTTTATGACTGTACCTCAATAGAATAAATATGACTATGAGGGATGAAATCCATCAAGAAGCCCTTTGAGGTTTAACCTTAACAATAACCTAATTATAAGGAATCACTGGCAAGTGGGAGAAGACTTGTCAAGAGATAAGGGCATCCCCAAGTATATCATCCAATCCAATCATGAAGAAAGTGGAGCAATCCATTATCTCCACAAGCCCACAGTTAACCTTATAGAATGGGGTATGCTCTGGCTTTTATGGAGTAATTTCATTGTCCCAGCCACATAGAATTGGTCAAGGTACTAGCTACGTAATACAATCGTAGGGGAATCAATTCCATTTTCCAGTCGTTTAAATAATCATGCTCATGGGGTCCTGTTGTTAACCCCACTCAATAAAAAAGCATGATTGTCTATATGAGCTATTGTGCATTTTTTCCCCAAAGTTTACCTCAAGTTGTCTATCTTAGGTAAACATTATCCAAAGACAATCAGAACTAGAATTTAACATCCACAAAGGTGTGTCATTGAAACATAATTTTTCTCTATAATAACCCTCATTTCCAGAGATAGGCAAATAAGACTCATTTGTTTGAAAAACAAGTCCAGTTTTACAAATGGCATAATCATTTACACAAGCTCAGCAAGAATGATTGATTGTATAGATCTTTTAGAATCTTTTTTAGTTGAAACTTTCATAAGGAATCTCCAGGTCGAACTTTCAGTAGTCTCTCCAGGCCAGAAACCACCAAGCCAAGTACTTGCTATCAGACATGCCTGCAATGCCTGTAGATTTGGGTGGATTCCTCTTCCTGAGGTCCCCAATAAAGCTTGCGGTTCCTTCACCTGCCAGGAAGTGACATTCTTTTTTTTTTTTTTTTAAGATTTTTATTTATGTGACAAACAGAGATCACACGTAGGCAGAGAGGCAGGCAGAGAGAGAGGAAGAGAAGCAGGCACCCCGCTGAGCGGAGAGTCCGACGTGGGGCTCCATCCCAAGACCCTGAGCTCATGACTGGAGCCGAAGGCAGAGGCTTAACCCACTGAGCCACCCAGGCACCCCAGGAAGTGACAGTCTTTACTCACCTGATGAGGCTGAGGGAAATTCTGTAAACAAAGTATCAGGCTAACATTTCCAAGGGGCGTTATGGCTCCACATTTCAAAAAGTCCGGTTAGTTCCTTAAAACTGTTTGGTCATATCTGAATATGCATGTCTCTCAAATAAGACATTCCCATCAAAGCCTTGGTAAAATAACAAATGCTTTCAATGGTGTCTTGTTACAAGAACAGATTCTTATTGAACTTACGCAAATAACTACGATTGCCATGGAAGAAAGAATACTAACTGAGACCTTTTGAATTTCAGAGGGTTCAGGTAGAGAGAAAAGTTAAATGCTTCAATTTGTTCACAAATGTATTCATTCATCGTATTTTTTGTAAGTCAGATATCTTACAAAAAAGTTTTTCTTAGTCTGGAAGAGTAAACATTAGAGACTAGCAATGTTTCAAACAAGAGTCACAATACTATAATCATCTTTTTAGCTCATTCAGTCCCTTGTTACTAATTCTTGTTTAGTTTGAAGGCAGCTTCACTTAGTCTGGAAATTTTACTCATTTCAGTTTTGATCTTAAAGATATTGAATACCTGTTTTTGTCCTCAAAGCCCTTTATACGAACTTCCTGGAAGATGAAACTCATTTTGCAAGAAAAATAAGAACACTTGCAAATGACAAAAACTCAGAAACAGACATTGCCAATGATCCAATATGAGAGTTCACCACGATACTACTGACTAGGAAGCTTAGTTATTCTGTGACACTCAACACTTCAACAGTCAGAACACTGAGTGATGATCTTGTTAGTACATTAAAACTTTAGGAACTGCACATTACCTGCAGAATAGCCATAGCACTCACCCAAATGTAACCCAAGTCTTATCATTTATTTAATAGTACTTCGGAGTGACTTTGCATAACAAATAAAAGGCCTAATAAGTTAAGAGTTAAGAGGACTTCATTTACATTGCTTCTCGGCCTTTTGGCTAAGATCACATGTAGAACACTTCATTTACAATTTAAATCTTGGGAAGTTTGTTAAAATCTTAGGAAGTTTTAAAGCACATGCCTATATAGGATTAGGGATGCTAAAGACCTGATAAAGGCAAACCAGAGAGACTGAGGTTTTTCTGGGGGGCCAAAGAGAAAACAACTGTTTACAATTTCTTATCAAGAGTAGACCAGTAATTTAAGAAAACTTGTCTTTTTTGAAAAGAGAAAGCATACTGTTAATCTTATACCAGTGTACTTTAAAATCCATCTATTTTCATCTTAGTCTGTTCTGATCACACCTAAAATTTCATTCCAAAGTTTTCCCTTTACAAACCTTCTACAACCTTCCTTTGCATTTAGATTTTGTCCCAAGCCATTTCTTTCCCAACAACCAGTCTCACTTAGGACAAAATTACCTTCTTTTATCTTTAACAAAAATGCATTCCTATTTCTTATATCTTTTTACATATCTCTTACTTTTCTACATACAGAGTTGTTTACCTTATTCCCATCGTCTTAATTACATTTAGAATTTCACACTCTTAGAAACTTTAGTCTCCAGTGAAGACTGAGTAGTAACCAATTGTGCACTGTTACACAAGAATTCTTTTGGTGGCAAATTTATGAATCAATTAAGCACAAAACATGTTTACCAATAGATTTAAATATCCTTAGTTGTTTTGTTTTGTTTTCAGTAAGAAGTCAAAACTGTGTCTAGTCACATGAGAAAGTGCTCAACATCACTTGGCATCAGGGAAATACAAATCAAACCACAGTGAGATACCACCTCACACCAGTCAAGAATGGTTAAAATTAACCAGTCATGGGGTGCCTGGCTGGCTCAGTGGTTAAAGCCTCTGCCTTCGGCTCAGGTCATGATCCCAGGGTCCTGGGATCGAGCCCCACGTCGGGCTCTCTGCTCTGCGGAGAGCCTGCTTCCTCCTCTCTCTATGCCTGCCTCTCTGCCTGTTTGTGATTTCTCTCTCTCTGTCAAATAAATAAAATCGTTAAAAAAAAAAAATTAACCAGTCAGGAAACGACAGGTGTTGGTGAGGATGCGGAGAAAGGGGAAACCCTCCTACTTCATTGGTGGAATGCAAGCTGATGCCGCCACTCTGGAAAACAATATGGAGGTTCCTCAGAAAGTGAAAAATAGAGCTACCATATGACCCAGGTACTGCACTACTGGGTATTTATCCTAAAGACACAAATGTAGTGATCTGAAGGGGCACATGCACTCAAATGTTTATAGCAGCAATGTCTGCAATAGCCAAACTATGGAAAGAGCCAGGATGTCCATCAACAGATGACTGAATGAAGAAGATATGCATGTATGTGTATGTGTGTGTGTGAATATAAATGGAATGTTGTGGAATACTGTGCAGCCATCAAAAAACCTGAAATCTTGCCATTTGCAATGATGTGGGTGGAACAGGTATTATGATAAGTGAAATAAGTCAATCAGAAAAAAAAGAAAGAAGTCAATCAGAGAAAAACAATTATCATATGATCTCTCTGATATAAGAATTTGAGAGGCAGAGCGGAAGGTCATGGGTGGAAGAGAGGGATAAAATGAAACAAGATGGGATCGGGAGGGAGACAAACCATGAGATTCTTAATCTCAGGAAACAAACTGAGGGTTGCTAAAGGGGAGGGGGATGGGAGGGATGGGAGGGATGGGTGGTTGAGTGATGGACATTGGGGAAAGTATGTGCTATGGTGAGTGCTGTGAGTTGTGTAAGACTGCTGAATCACAGACCTGTACCCCTGAAACAAATAATACATTATATGTTAACAAAAAATTTTTTTAAAAAACTGTGTCTAGTTATCAATGATTTAGCACTTCATGCTATTTGGGAAAGACCTAGATGTCTAACGAATTTAGTCCCATTTATCATCCAAGCAGAACTTTAAAGTTTCAGGTTACCAAAGACTATCCTAAGAACCGCCTATGAAAACTTTGAGACAGACAATTATCCAGCATTTTAGTATTTTTGCTAACACAACCTTATTTGACCTTCAGTAACCCTTGGTAGAGTAAAGGTTTCACATTTAGTGCTGATAACTTAAAAGACACGTCTATCTTAATTAAAACAATAATTTAACTTAGTTTAAATACCAAACTATGGGGTGCCTGGGTGGCTAAGTGGGTTAAAGCCTCTGCCTTCAGCTCAGGTCATGACCCCAGGGTCCTGGGATCGAGCCCCACATTAGGCTCTCTGCTCAGAGGGGAGCCTGCTTCCCTTCCTCTCTCTGTGCCTGCCTCTCTGCCTACTTGTGATCTCTGTCAAATAAATAAATAAAATCTTTAAAAAAAAAATACCAAACTGTATTCCACCTGGATCCTCCCCCTTGTCAAGTTCTACCTGAGACACATGGGGAAATCTGGAGTGGGCAGTGTTGTGTCCAGGGGGTGCTCTTCTTGCTCCTTGACAGTGAAGGGAGAAGGAGCCAAGGTGCCTGAGACTGGTCTAGAAGCCAGTTAAGCAGGCCACACCCAAGATGGGGCAGAAGCAGGACAAGGGGGAGCCAAGACAGAAGAAGCAAAGTGTTGCCAGAAGGCAGAGAAAGTATTCCCGGTTTTAGAGCTTATCAGCTCCAAAAAAGAAGGAGACACTTGGGAATATTCCTTAAAATCCCCATCCTGGGTGAGCCTGGGTGGCTCAGTGGGTTAAGCCTCTGCCTTCAGCTCGGGGCTGAAGGGGTCCTGGGATAGAGCCCTGCATCAGGCTCTCTGCTCAGTGGGGAGCCTGCTTTCTCCTTTCTCTCTGCCTGCCTCTCGGCCTACTTGTGATCCCTCTCTCTGGATTTAAATAAAATCTTAAAAAAAAAAAAAAATCACCATCAGAAGGGAAACTAACCACAGATGGCTTCAGTAATAGCCATTAACCTGGGAAATGAGTGAGGGAGAAGCCCCCACATCTATCAGGCAGGCAGTTCCCATTAGTCCCCTTTTCCTTCTGTCTGGGTCTCCTTGTGGGCTCTGTGCTTTATGACTCTCGTGCTGCCTTCTTTGACTCTCTATTAAATTCCTAAAGCTAGTTACCAATTAAGTTTTCCATTTCCAGTAATGTATTACTTATAACTCATGAAAGAGCAACTTTCAAACAACAGGGGTAAAATAAGTTGAGTTTTAAAAAATACACAAATGGCATAAGATTATCACCATAACTAAGACAAACTCATCTTAAAAGAAACATGAAAAGTACACTTCAATAGGTATTTTGACTGTCATACTCAAAATACAGGAAGCAGAATGACATTTTAGAATAGCATAGATTTTGAAGATCACTGGAGAATAATATCAAACATTTTCTGGGAGTTACTTAAACATTAGATGTTTGTCGAAGCAATTAACAGAGATAATCTAATTTGAATCTTACAACTGTTATGTAAACACTACCCATATTTTGTAAGAGGAACTAAGGCACAAAAAATTTAGAAAAGTTGTTCAAATCTCATCACTAGGAAGTGGTTGAAACAAAATTTTGAAACTTAAGTTGCAGGATTCCAGAACCCACACACTTCCTGTGTTTGAATCATTGCTTCAGATTATCAGATTTTTTTTTAACCTATAATTACTTACTAGGTAACCAAAGTTACATTATTTACATTCTACAAGCATACATGGTGTTTTGGAGAAATTAAATGAGAATCTATGTTTAACACCCCCAACATAATGCCTGGTTTATCAGAGACACTCAGAATTCTTAGTCTTCTCTCCTTTTTCTTAACTTTAGGATGAGAGCTCCTGTTATT
Organism: Mustela putorius furo; assembly: GCF_011764305.1. NCBI lineage: Eukaryota > Metazoa > Chordata > Mammalia > Carnivora > Mustelidae > Mustela > Mustela putorius. The sequence goes on from NW_025421273.1 coordinate 22,078,489, forward strand.
TTACATTCTGTTTCTGTCTGGATCAAGTTTCCTGTAGGCTGTCAGAGATGCTAAATTAGGTATCTCCCCACACAGGTCACTTAGAGGAAGCAGGAGCACTGTCTTCCTGTAGATCAGCTTCATGCCGTGGGAGTCAGAGGAGCACTGCAGACTCCATGCTTCCTCAGGGGCTCATCCTCCTCCCAAGCTCATCCAGGTTGCTGCCCCTGATGTCCGGGAAAGGGTCTCCTTGATAGATAGACATTGCTTCCTTACAGCCTCTGGGCTCTTTTATTGGGTTTTACTTGGGCTGCAAATATCCTACTTTGGTCCCTTCTATTAGCACAGAATCGGACCCATCAGTGCGGAGTTTGGGCTATCTGAAGCCAAGAATCAATATACAGGAATTGGTCAGGAGCTGGACGGTGGGTAGGTCTTAGGGTACCCTCGGAGGGGGTGGACCCCAAAGGTGGCCTATTCCAGTTCACATAATGTGCGTAATTTTCCACGAGACATTTTGATGCCATTGTCGCCCGAGAACCCTTCTTAAAATTTTTGAGCGTACAGTCTGGGACCATAGGTTTTGAAGAGCTTCCACCAATGATAAACAGGGGCTCTTTTGCTCACCCTATGTGTTCCCTCCCTGCCTCGGTGGCGCAAAACAAAGGGTGAGCGCCCCTCCAAAAGAGAGACCAGTTAGATGCTGGTCTCTCCGCTCTCCTGAGGGAGACGTGGGTGCCTCCTAGCCGCAGGAAGTCTCCTATAAGACCCAGACTGGGGCCTGAAGGGCTCACCCTAGACTCTACAAGGTCACCACGGAAACAGGTTGGGGCCCACCTCAGACACCTAGTCTCAAGACCCCAGAGCCACAAACACAAACAGGCCGTTCACTCAAAGTTAGAAGTTATTAAGGTCCCCGTCCCCCGCCCCCGGGTATCTTTCCAATGGCATTCCTTTGGGGAATTCCTAGAAGGTCATGACGCTTCCCTTCCACTCAACCGAGCGAGCAGGAACTGACTACGCATGATCTTCCCCACAGGTTTACCGAGTCCTGGCGAGTTGCCAGGCAAGTTGGTCCACTTCTTCTTAAGAGTCCAGCGGGGCACGACTGCCCAGAGGGTTGGAACTCGGGGTGAAGGAGAACCCGGAATAGTGTCTGTGGCCCACCCCCTCGGTTGGATCCCCGACTTCCTTGCTGCCCTGGTGCAGTCTAGCCATCCCGGCCTGTAGCTCAAGACGCTGGAACGGTTGGAATCTCACCTCTAAAAATGTTGCGGAAAAATAATCAGACCTGCGAGAGACCAAGTGACACTCGGAGAAGCAGGAGAACTCGGTTTTATTTTATGCTCGGACCCAGAGGAGCTTGTACTCCGAGTTCCGGGCCCCGGGCAGTGGGTTACAGGGCGGGAAAAGAGGCAGTCAGGGTCCAAAAGGCTATACTGACTGCTGGTAGGTGGGTTTAAACTGGGAAGGCGGGGTCTGCTTTAGGCAGGAACAATAGTGCAGGGAGCCTGTGGCGGGAAGCCTCTTTACCGGAGAGGAAGACGCTGGTTTTTTCTTTCTCCGGGTAGGGTTTCTGGTTATTTCTAGCTTGTTGTCAGTAACTTTCCATCACCTGGGACCCCCTGGCCTGATTCTGCTGTGCGTACCATTTTCCTCTTCAAAATAACTGAAGAAGTTTAAAAGGTACATAAAATAAATAAGTTATAAAATATGTCACAGAGATGTAGAGTCCGGGGAATATAATAACCTATGGTGACGGGGGCGGCGGTGAGGGGTGAGCACTGAGTAGTGTATGGAACTGATGAGTCGCTACGTCGTACACCTGCAACTCCTATAACACTGAATGTTAACTATACCGCAATTAAAAGCAAAAACGTCACAGTCCTTAGATCATGCGACTGTTGATCTCCGGGTTTTGAGTTCGAGCCCCACCTTCGTATACCCAATACTCTCTACAGAGATTACTTAAAAATAAAAATCTTAAAAAAAAAAAAAGCCAAGAACAAGAATCCTATCACCAGTGAAGTCCCAAGTCAATTCTAGAACTGAAGCAGCTAGCAGAGGCTGAAAGCCAGGGAGCGGTGTTGGGAGGGCCTCACTGCGCGGCGAGGCAGGAGGGAGGAGGGACGGTGGCGAAGGATGGAAAGTGAGTCAGTAGGGACAGAGCTGGAGGAACCGAGTCGCGGCGATGACAGCCAGGGGGCTCACGCCTTCGCTGCTGCTGCAGCTGCTGGTGGTCGCGGGCGCTGCGGGCGCCCGCTGGCGCGGGCAGGGAACCACACCGCACCTCCAGAGCATTATCCTGGGCCGGTGCGCGGAGTATGACGCCCTGGTGAATCCGGACCCGCGGTGAGCAGGACCCCGGAAGCGGGAAAGTGTAGAGGGGAGGAGGAGGCTGTTCGGAGGGGCAGATGGAGTCTAAAGGGTAGGGGTCTCTCCACCCGAGAGGTATGCGCGGGGTGGGGCGAGGGAGGTGGGATTCTAAAGGTCCGGGTAGCCAAGAGCAGAGCGTGGTACGTCTAAGGATAAGGAGAGAAAGAGAGAATGAGAATGTGTGTGTGTGTGTGTGTGTGTGTGTGTGCGCGCGCGCGCGTGCGCGTATGCTTAGCCAGAATGGTCAGACCCGGGATGGCGGACCTGGAAATTGGTGAATACAGAGACTTGGGGAATTAGAGTTTCAGATTCTCTGAAACCTACAGGACTTCATGAGTTTGAGTCACTCTTGCCAGCACAGTGCTTCTTATTTCTTTCTTCTAACTTTTTTTTTTTTCTTCAAAGATTCTATGCATTCATTTGACAGGGATCACAAGTAGGCAGAGAGGCAGGCAGAGAGAGAGGAGGAAGCATGCTCCCTGCTGAACAGAGAGCCCGATGCGGGCGCTGGGATCATGACCTGAGCAGAGGCTTTAACCCACTGAGCCACCCAGGCACCCCCGTTCTTCTAACTTTTGTTCCTTCTTTGGACCTACTTTTTCGGTTTCATAATTTTTTTTCTTGTGCAAGTTTTGTTGTTGTTGTAGTTGTTGTTGTTTCATTTCAGACAAATAAAAAGAGCAGAGAATAATATAAGGAGCAGCCACATTACCCAGTCCCCACAAGAAACAGTTAAAACAGAAATGTTTTTGGAATGCTAGGATGGACTTGAAGAGTGTGGCTGTCACCAGAGGGCGTCCTGTCTGCTTTAGTGTTACTGAAAGCAAAGGGTGAGGGCGGGAGGTGTGTCCGCCAATAGATCAGCCCAAATCTTCCGGCTTGAGCAGACAGTTTGTTACTTACCGCAAGTAAGGAAGAGAGGGAGGTAGTTCTCAAAGCACTATCTCCTCTAACATAAACTTCGGGGCTATTTTAGGCTGCCAGCCAGCAACATCTGGGTGAGTTAACTCCCTACAAAGAGGAAGCTGGTCAGAAGAACTTAGTGGTAAAACCTTTGTAATCTTTTGAGCAAGGCATTGAAGGGGTTTGCATACGAAGGCGGAGCTCTGTAATTTCCCAAGAACATCTGCCGCATTCTTAAGTGACTTGGGGGTTTCCCAGAAATGGGGCAGTTTACAGGATTTGCGAACCTGACAAATGAACATGCTGGAGGAACAAAACAGTGTATTCCTTTTAACTTCTCACTGTGGTCCCTGGTAACCTTATCCCTAACTAACTCACTGGTCACTGGCCTGACCAATGTGCCCCCGCCCGGGGGGGGGGGGTCCCCCAGAAGATGGAAAGTTACTGACAAGAAGTTAAAGAAAACCAGAAGCCCTACTGGGATCAGGAGATAACCAGCTGCTTCTGCTCCTGTAAACCGGCTTCCTGCCCCAGGCTCCCTGCAACTACTGTTCCCACCCAAAGCAGCTCCTATGCCCCCAGTTTAAACCCACCTACCAGTAGTCAGCATAGCCCTTGGACCCTGACTGACTGCAGCCCCCTATAAAAGCCCTATAACCCACTGCCAGGGGCCCAGAACTCGGAGCATGAGCGCAGCTGGGTACTCCGGCGTAAAATAAATACGAGTTCTTCTACTTCTCCTAGGGTCACTTGGTCTCTCGCAGGTCTAATGATTTTTCTGCAACACCTTAAGTCTCAATGGAGAGGCCCCTGGCATTGGGAGCCTGAATGGTTTGTTGGGATTGTCATCCTCCAGCAAAGTGCCTTTTGTGTTCATCTCCAGGAGATCCTGCCAAGACTCTGTTCCTTAGCGCTGAAAAATGTGTGCCACAGTGTCTGAAAGCCATTTCCACCATTGGATTCCCAAATCTATCACCTAGGTTTTTCTTCTCTTCTGACTGGGTGTTAATGCACAAGACAGGACAGTTAGCGGTCTTTATTCTGCCCAGTTCTGCAGAGTTAATAAATGGCAAAACTGCTCGGAAAACTGTTGGAGTATTTAGAAATGGCAGTACTTCATGACACCTCATAATGTGTTTTTTTTTTTCTTTTTTCTTTTTTAAATGTGTTGTGCTGCACAGGGGCAGGAACTGCACAGCTATCTGGGAAGCCTTCAAAGTGGTGCTGGTTAAGGATCCCTGTTCCGTCCTTCCCTCAGACTACGACCGTTTTATTGACCTCTCCAGACATTCCATTCCCAGAGACAAGGTAAAAACATTCCTCTCCGTCCCTATAGAGATAGACGGTGCCAGGGGTCTGCGACCCTGCAGGCCCCTCTTTTACATTTAGCTAATTTAAAAAATCAAGTAGCAAACTCCCCTGAATTTTCTGGTGGGAAGGCATCTTTGTCTTCAGTGGCAATCCTGGGTCTCTTTCCTGTCTGGGCGGAAGGAACTTTCCTAAGGCAACAATTTCTGTGGGGAATCACTATAGAAGGATCTTGCCACACCTTTCCCCTGGGGCTCTGCCCCTAGCCAATTTTGAATAACTTGTGTCCTAACTGGCCCCAAAGGCCTGAACGTCCAAGTGGCTCAGAGGACCCTTACCCTCAGTATTTTCCCTGAAGACCAATCTTTATTTTAAGGGACCTTAAAGTTCTAGCTGTTCAGTAGCAGTTTCTTTAAGAAAACCATGTCTGTATTCTGAGTTTTAATAAAATGAAAGTAAATGAGAAAATCTACATAAAATGCTCACTTGGAACAATACCTTGAGTTTAAAAAAAGTCAGATAGCTTTGTTTCTCTACGACATAGTTTTCATTTTCATTGTAAAATCAGGTAACATTGATGTTTACCAATGAAAAAATCTTAACATTGTTTTTTTTTTAATTTGCAAATGGAGATAGAAGGTTCAGAGACAATAGATCGAAAAAGAATAATTTTTAAGAATATGTTGCATTTTGAGGGGCACCTGGGTAGCTCAGTGGGTAGAGCCTCTGACTTTAGCTTAGGTCATGACCTCAGGGTCTTGGGATCGAGCCCCACATCTGGCTCTCTGCTCAGCGGGGAGCCTGCTTCTCCCTCTCTCTCTGCCTGCCTCTCTGCCTACTTGTGCTCTCTGTCTGTCAAATAAATAAAATCTTAAAAAAAAAAAAGAATATGTTGCATTTTGAACCTTGCTGCCTCCCCGCCAGTAAAAAGAGGAGCCCTAAATGTTCTCTTTCATAGATTTTAGTGCTAGTTGATGAACTCAGTAAATAGTTATTGAGCTCCTTCCATGTGTTGGACCTTGTGCTAAGGTTGGAGGACACCTGCAGTGGGGAACAAAACAGCCCCTGCCCTCTGGGAAGTTTCCAGTCTAGGGATAGTCCAGTTGGACTGCTGAGGGTCTGATGAGATCATGAAAGGGCTATTGTTATTTCTGTTAGTGTTATCTGAAAACACTGAGCATTATAGTGGAGATCATAAAATACAATATAAAAGTAACATATTTCTGAGGCATAAATAAATATAAATATATAAAAGTAGCATATATCTGAGGCACTTTACACTCTTTGTGTGACATAACCTCCTGAACACGGCTGTGGAAGAAGAGAAAGGGCTCATGCTCTCCATTTTCCAGAGGTGGAAACTGAGGCAGAGGGCTCTGACATGCCTTGCCCAAGATCAGACAGACCGACAAGATCTTTTTAAATCCAGAGGTTAAAAATACATATGTATATACTACAGGGAAAGTACTTTTTTATTTTATTTATTTATTTATTTAAAAGATTTTATTTATTTATTTGTCATAGAGAGAGAAGCGAGAGAAAGCACAGGCAGACAGAGTGGCAGGCAGAGGCAGAGGGAGAAGCAGGCTCCCCACCAAGCAAGGAGCCCGATGTGGGACTCGATCCCAGGACGCTGGGATCATGACCTGAGCCGAAGGCAGCCGCTTAACCAACTGAGCCACCCAGGCGTCCCGGGAAAGTACTTTTTTAAATGTGTGCAGGATACCCTTGGAATGATGGAGGAGAGATCATAGCACTCTCTGAAGGGGCAAACAAAGACAAAGTTTGCTTGTTGTCAGAGAAGTCAAGAGTTGAATAAGAAATGAACTGCCTGGGGATGCCTGGGTGGCTCAGTTGGTTAAGCCTCTGCCTTCCACTCAGGTCATGATCCCAGGGTTCTAGGATCCAGTCCCCCAGCAGGCTCCTTGCTTGGCAGGGAACCTACTTCTCTCTCTGCCTCTGCCTGCCACTCTACCTGATTGTACTCTCTCTCTGACAGATAAATAAAATCTTTTTTAAAATAAAGAAAGAAATGGACTGCCTGGCTGAAACAAAATCTGCTTTGATTTTTCATGTTAATTTTGTGTTTGCTTTTCCTTAGTCCCTGTTCTGGGAAAACAACCACCTCCTGGTCACTAGCTACTCAGAAAATGGACTTCGCTTTTTGCCTTTGTGCAGTGTTCTATACGGGAGGATTGGAGATTTTCTGAGCTGGTGTCGACAGGAAAATGCCTCGGGTAAGACTCCTGGACAAATCACAAGGAGAGTAAGAGCTTCTGGTTAAGTTGATACTGTGCATTTGCCATTTGTGCTAAATGCTTTCCTATGCATTTGTCTCATTTGATTCCCCCTAAATCATCTGATGTAGGTGGTCATAATAATAATTAATAATAACAATAGTAGAGAGAAAGCACTTACTTTTGCCGGCTACTCTGTAAGCATATATTGACATTTACTAACTAATTTAATCTCTGCAGCAGCCCCAGCAGCAGATAAATCCTCTCCTAATCCCTGTTGTGATAAATAAGGAAACTGAAGCACAGCAAGATTAAGAAAGTTGCTGAGGAGTGAATCGCTAGAAAGCAGCAGGGTCAGACTGTCTGATTCCAGGGCACATGCTTCCTGCCCTGCCCTGCCCTGCCCAACCTGGCCTCAGGATTCTCATTTTCCAGAAGGGGAAACTGAAGTTTGAGAAGATTAAGTCACTTGAAGGAGTTGGGCCAGCAGTTAATCCTCTTCTGATGGATTGTGAAGTTTGTGCACTTAAATGCCACTCCAGGTACCAGAGATGTTTTAAGATTAAAATCACAGGGAAAGTCACAAGAGCTGGCCTGGTGGTGAGGAAAAACTCTCCTAATGCATCCAGATCCTTCTGAGACCTGGAGATAGAGCAGTCCCCATCCTCAGTGGGCTTATAGCTTTGTGAGGGTCATTTCTTTCGTGCTGTGCTCTGATGCAGGAAAGGCCAGATCCTAAGCAGTATTGGAGACACCCACCTAGACCAGTCTGGGAAACTTCCCACCAGCTGTTGGTTCTCAATGAGTCTTGAAGGGTGAACAGGAAAGGAGGTGGAAGGAGGTGTTCCCTTCATGAAAATTGGTGATTCTTCCTGCCTAGGGACTGGAATCACTTTAAAAATTAGCCTAAGTTCATTTCTCTGTATTCTCCTCCATTCATTCCTTTATCCAACTATGAGTCATAGAGTACCTGTTCTCTGCCTCTATGCACTGTAAACACAGCAGAGAAAAAAACAGGAAAATAATACCCCATCCTTACATTATAGATGGGGAGGTAAGACAAGACACAGGCAAGTCAAGTAGTGTGCCATAAGATTACATGGGCGACAGAGAGAAACAAAACAGGAAAGAGAGTAGAAAGTAGAAAGCGGGAGGAAGAGGAAGGACAGTGTTGCAGGTTCACATTCATGTCCAGAGAAAGCCTTGCTGTGAAGCTATTTGAGCAAAGATCTGAAGGAGTTGAGGAAGAGCATTTCCTGAAAGAGGGAACAGCCAGTGCAAAGAAGTAACGTCTAGTATATTTAAGGAACAGCAGTAAGTAATAGGCTGTGAGGGTAGAAGAATAAAGGAGAGCCAGATGGCATGGGGCTTTCACTGGGAGGGAGATAGAAAATTGCAGGGTTCAGGTCAATGGATGTGGCCCTTCATCCGATACACAGTGACCAGGAAGTCTGATTATCTTGCAGGAGAGATAGGTGGAGTGTGAGAAAAAGAATGTGAAGGAAGGGAGAGTATGGTATAATCACAAATATTCGGTGGTTGTCCCCAGTTCCTGGCACACGGCTCCTAAAACCCTGGGAATGTGAGGAGTAATAAGATTGTCTTGTGTGTGATAGTGACATGAGTAGTGGTTGGGGGCCCCTGTTTGGCTTCACATGGGGGCTGGTCACCAGAAAGACCAAGGAAACCAGATTAGAGCCTGTGAGGTTTAACCCCATCCCTGTCCTCCAGGAAGGAAAGATCCGATTGATGTATTTGAGAGAGGGCACAAGCAGGGGGAGTGGCAGAGGGGGAGGGAGAAGCAGGCTCCCCTCTGAGCAGAGAGCCCAATGCGGGGCTCCATCTCAGGACCCTGAGATCATGACCTGAGCCGAAGGCAGATGCTTAACCCACTGAGCCCACCCAGGTGCCCCATTGTTAGAATTTTTTTAATGTAATACATTTTAATACTTTGTACGTTTAAATGTCATAACATTTCTGTTTTCTGGCTAAAGACTATCACTTTCTTGGTGTATCTTTGCTGCGTTTACTTCCAAGACCAGGGCTAACTATAGAAGGCACTTCACCCAGCAGAGCAAAGGTTTTGTTTTATTTTGTTTTTTAATCAATTCACTGGAACCTCAGTAAAGAAATAGCCGAGCTGACATGATGATGCTGAGTGGTCGGCAGCCTCACTCATTAGCCAACTGCTTGGGTCTTTGCCTTCCTCACATTTGTGTGAAGCAAAATGACACCTGTCTTCTCAACACAGCTTTTTCCCCTTTGTGGATCGGGTAGGCAGAACTGTGAACATCAAACTCGTGAACACCGGCTAAATACAGATTTCATGGAGTCAGCAAATGTTTTAAATTAATTCTTCTCTGATGCAATGTTTGAAATGAAACACTGTCTGTCTGCTTTCCCCTCAGGGCTCGATTACCAGTCCTGCCCTACATCAGAAGATTGTGAGAACAACGCTGTGGATTCTTTCTGGAAAAGGGCCTCTATGCAGGTGAGCTTGGGAAGGCTGACTGGGAGGCTGAGCACATGTGGGACATGTGAACACGGAACGGAGGGGTTCAGAGACAGAACCATTGGGCCGTGATTTAACGTCTCTGAGGCTGTCTTCCTGTTCACATTCACCACATTCTGATTCACGCCTTCTACTCCATAAAGGAGTGAGGACTTACGGAGCCTAAATACTTAGTGCAGCCAACATATTCAGTGAGTGTTCGTGTAGATGAGGATATTAAATAGTCACTATTACTACTATTGTGATGTGGCCGCTCTTAGTTTTGGAAGCAATATGATTTTGATTGCCATGTAAAGCAATCAGGGGTGGCACCTGTTTCATGTGAGACGCTGGGACACCTGAGATCCAGATATGGGCATCAGAAATGTCCCCAAGGCTGCTATTCATGATAGAGGAGGTGTTAGGAGGTGGTGGGTGACAGGCGAGGAGAAGATAACTGGAGACACAGAAATGGCCCCTTACCGAAGGTCTATTCGTCAGGGAATACTGTCACCAGAGATGATGACAATCTAGTAAATGTTAGTTCTGTTGACTGGGAGGCCAGTGGACTTCAGGGTCCTGCCATCCACCACCACCAACTTCCTGTCAGGGCTGGCCATGTCCCTTTTTGTCCCATGCTGGATCTTCAGGTACCCACAGGGTCCCTTGTTGATCAGAGTGAGATGACTTTGGTTAAATCCTCCTCCATGCTGCGGTGGAGCCGGCTAGAGGGCCAACACTAGGCAAAAGTCACTGTTCATTCCTGAGCTCCCTTGCTGCTCCAGTGGGAGCACCCCATTTATGCTCACTACCCATAGGCTCCATTTCCGGTGGAGACTCCACTCCCTGAGTGCTGGGCTGCCAGAGCCCCTCATGGAGGTTATGGGGGCATCATTTAGCAGCAACTTAGGGGCAGTGTCAGCATTCTCGTAAAGGAACTAAGAATCATGCTCACATCGTATGAGCCCTTAGACTGTGCTGGATCATCTATGCACAAGGAGAGGTAGTTCAGTGATGAGGAAAGGGTTTGAACTGTAGCAGAGGAGTATTCAATACATGTTAATAATTACTATTTTGTTTTATTTTTATTTAGTTTTTTAAAGATTTTAAACATTTGTTTATTTTAGAGAGAGAGAGCATGCATACAAGCGGGGGGAGGGCCAGAGGGAGAGAATTTCAAGCAGACTCTGTACTGAGCCCCAGAGCCTGGCACAGAGCTTGATCCCATGACCTTGAGATCATGACCTGAGCTGAAGCCGAGTTGGAGGGTTAACTTACTGAGCTATTGAGGTATCCCAATAATTATTAGTTTAAATGATTTAATCTTTACAACAATCCTGTGAGATCAGGGACCCTTATGACCCCTGTTTTACAGATAGGAAAAATGAGGCACAAAGAGATCAAGAAACTTAGGCAGACTTATTTTTGTATTTTCTTCCTGTTCAACTTATTACATAGACTTATTCCAGAGCTTAATAAGTGGAGGAGCCAGGGAACAAATTTTTCAACCACTATATCATACAACTTCATTTTATCTGCATGCATTTTTTTATTACATTTTTTCTTATCAATGTGATAGCTGCTCAGGATAAAAAAGTGACAAATAATAGAAGATACAGATAAGAAAATTAATCACATATATGCCTACTACTGCCTGAAGGCAATCCCTTCAGCAGCATGGTCATCAGACCTTGGCATTTGTGGATTTGACCATGACCATTAGCACTGACTGCTTGGAATCACCCTGCGACATGCATGACACGAAGTGTGTTGTTGGTTTGCTGCCGCTGGTATTGGGCATCACTAGGTCCAGCCAGGGCTTATCTCAGTGCCACTTGCCTTCCCAGCCCCCCACCTCACTCCAATATAAACCTCTTACCAGGGATATTGAATGTTCTGGTAGTACTTTGAAGTGAAGATTTCTGAACTTTTTCTGGACCCATCTCTTCCTTGGGAAACTTGGGGGGTTGACTAATATTCCCAGACTTTTGCTTATTTATTTTTAGCACAGTAGAGCTCATGCTGCTTCTTCCTAATATTGCATTTTGCTTTGTAAATCCATATTTCCTCTATGTTTGCAAATCTTTAGCAGTTTTATTAATGGCTGGCTAATATTTCAGACACTTAAGTACTATGAGTTACTTACTTGCTATTTCTTTTTTCTTCACTATTTTAGATGGCTTGCAAACAAGGCTGCAGTATACGCCTTTGTGCACAGTGCTTGTGATGGTCCTTAGAACTGCTTGCAAAATATGTCTGCCTCATCTCCTGCAAACATGGTTTGCATTCCCCTGCCTGTTGATGTTACTTGCCTGTGACTTCTTATGACTTGCCAGTGAGATGTGAGAGGGAGTGACTGTGATTTCTGGGTAGAAGTGTTTCAAAACTGGTCAGTGATTTGCCACTGTCAACTTCTACCTTCTCTGACAGTCAATGACTTTGTAGATACGGACTCTTCATCAGCTTGAGGACATATGGAACAAAACCCCAGTGGACTTGTGATAAAGATGTAGTGTGAGCATGAAATAAATCTTTGTCGCTTTTACTTTGCTTGAGATTTTATTTTATTTTATTTTTTTGACAGAGAGAGATAGAGAGAGGGCACACAAGCTGGGGGAGTGGAAGAGGGAGAAGCAGTCTTCCTGCTGACCAGGGAGAACCGAAGCGGGGCTCGATTCCAGGACCCTGGGATCACAACCTGAGCCAAAGGCAGATGCTTAACTGACTGGGCCAGTCAGGAGCCCCAAGTCTTTGTTGTTTAAAGCCACTGTGATTTTGAGGTTGTTTGGCAGCATACCTTAGTCTATTCCAGCTGATACAGTGCTGGAAACTGATTATTTCACATGGTTTTCCAAGAGTAGATTCTGCCATGGAGTTACAGAGTCTATGAGTTTTTGACATTTCAAAGCAATTTGCTTTCCAAAAGATGCCAGTTTCATCCCTACCAGCTGTATGAGATGTCAAATTTAGTACATCCTTGCTCACCTGAGGAATGTCAATTTTTAAAAATTGCTCATTTCATTGCTGAAAAAAAGTAACATGTTAATTTAATCAAAATGCTTGTTTCTTCTTACAGTATGCAAGGGAGAGTTCTGGAGTGATCTCTGTCATGCTGAATGGTTCAGAGCCATCAGGAGCCTATCCTGTTAAAGGGTAAGAACACCAACATCAACAAATACAGCAAAGAACGCCAGGATGTGTGTTTAGTCTTTTCTAATGGAAGCTTGAGAAAATCATCTTAATCATCAGCATAATGCTTGCTTCTGTAAATTCAGGTAAAGCAAAGACAGTTGAATGAACTGGAGGTCAGAGCCACATCTATACATCTCTGCCATTAATAGCTGATGAATGCATGAATGAAATAAATAACCTAAAAATAAAGGCCAAAAATACTCCCATAGAACACTCTGGAAGCTTTCCAACAAAAGTAATGTGCAAATAACTAAAATTAAAATGGGAAAGATATCCTCTTGCTTTAGGACTTTAAGAAATGTTGGGGTGGGGGTGCCTGGGTGGCTCAGTGGATTAAGCCTTTGCCTTCCACTTGGGTCATGATCTCATAGAGTCCTGGGATCAAGCCCCTCATTGGTTTCTCTGTTCAGCAGGGGTCTGCTTTCCCTCTCCCCCTCTGCCTGCCTCTCTGCGTAATTGTGATCTCTCTCTCTATCAAATAAATAAATAAAATCTTAAAAAAAAAAAGAAAAGAAAAAACAAATGTTGGGGTGCCTGGGTGGCTCAATCATTTAAGCTTCCATCTCTTGATTTTGGCTCAGGTCACCATCTCAGGTGACCTCCACACTCAGCGTAGAATCTGCTTGGGATTCTTTCTCCCACTCTTTCTTTGCCTCTCCCCCTGCTCACATGCCCGTGTTCTCACTCGCTTGCTCTCTTTCTCTCTAAATAAATAAAAATCTTTTTTTAAAATTGTCTTTCTTGGGGTACCTGGGTGGCTCAGTCGGTTAAGCACCTGCCTTGGGCTCAGGTCATGATCTCAGAGTACTGGGATGGAGCCCTGCATTGGACTCTCTGCTCAGTGGAGAATCTGCTTCTCCCTCTGCGCTCTCCCCGCCACCCCAAATAAATAAATAAAATCTTACCAAAAAAATTGTCTTTCCTGTTTCTCAGGTTTTTTGCAGATTTTGAAATTCCCTACTTGCAGAAGGATAAAATCACACGAATTGAGATCTGGGTTATGCATGAAATCGGAAAACCAAAAGTGTAAGTCAGCATGTTACCAATGATGGTAATTGTGCAAACATGCTTCTCTTGAATATGCTATACTCGAGCCCATTTTACACTTTCATTTTTGGGGAAATTACAGCGTTTTCTGTTTCTGATGTCATGGGTAAAGAAAGACAATGTCTTGACTTTTTGGAAATGCCACTAACCAGTCCTGAGCCCAGAGAGGATCTACCTCCTTTATTCAGTTAGTGTTCTCAGCCAGGAAAAGGGTGTTCCTTTCTGAGCTTCCTGGGAAGCACTGGGTAGGAGAGTTCCTGATGCGTTTGTGTGAGTCAAAGCCAGTTTCTTCTCCTGGTTGTTAGAAAGCCCCCACCAGGAGTTCTCAGAATTGACACAAGGACTCTGTAATGAAGTGTTTATTCTCAGAGAACAATCATTTCCACAACTGGGTCTCAGATAACTGAGCAAGGAAACTGTTAAGATCCATATTTTCTGGAAAATCCCTGGATCAATGCAAGCCTGACCTCATTCTTCTCATCAGCGAGGAGAATTGCTGGAAAAAACGGAGGGTAAGAAATGTAAACCCAGATGATTTCAGAGACAAGCCAAGGACGCCCAGCCCGGTCCAAGTGCAGCCATGTCAAGCCTCAGAGGCCTGCTGGGGCCTTGCTCTTCAGAGCATCGATGAAAAGTATTGCCAACCCCAGTGAGTATGTATGGGGAGAATCTTAGCAACTTCCCCATTTTAGGCTCCCTGAACCCTCTAAGACTCACTGCATCATGAGCGATTATTTTTTCCTGTCTCTTAAGAGATTAAATTTGCAAATTACTTACTATGTAGTATTACCACAATCTGCATTTCTTTTCCTGGAAGACAAATTATACTTACGTTGCATTAAAAAACAGTGTATAGTATTTTTATTTCTATGGGAAGTTCATCTTTGTCTAGAAATTATGCTCGTTTGTTGTTTTAACGTGTCTATGAGAGACAGCTTGCCCTTTGAACCTATCTTTAGTGAGATAAGGAAATTGCAATTCAGCATTATCTTGGACCAACAGTTCTGCTACAGGCGAGATGATAAAAGGGCCCAGAGCTCGCGGTTGTATGTTTGTACTGCAGAGTTGGAGTTATGGGTCATGAGCTAAGGAAATGAGGGTCCTGCACTGCTCAGATTTTAGGGAAAAACAAAACGTATAGACAAAGAGCTAAAAACAATATGGCTTGATGTAGGAAAGGCGATATTAAGGTTCAAAGCCGACGGCCAAGAAAGAATTCTTGAGACATCTTCGGTGCAAAACTGTGATTTTATTAAAGCGTGGGGACAGGACTGGTGGGCGAAAAGAGCAGCATCTGGGTCAAGCGGGAGTGACCCATTCTATACCTACAAGTTGGGAGGGTGAGGTCAGGGAAGTTTCAAAAGAATTTTCATATGCTAAAGAGAAGCTACAAGATACCAGAGGCCTGCCTTTGTCAAGTTAAGGTGGTTTTTAAGCAAGACATTAACATTAAGATAGTTGGGAGTTTCCTGGCAGAAAGTCACACTCGTCCGGGGAGTGGCGGGGTGTAGAGGGAGGTTTGGGCTGGGATTTCCTTTTGTCCTTAGCAAAGTATTAACTTAGAGACATTTGAGCCTCTTAGAGGAACGTCATTCTGCCTGTTTCGAGGATCTGTCAGTGGGCGGTAAGGAAATGCATCAAGTTTCTTCTGCCTTTGTTTCCCACATCCTGGCTGATACCCAATTGTGGTTGGCTTTGTTTTAACTGCTGTTATTTTAAAATATATATATAGTAAAATAACCCACTGACCTCTATATCAAGGTGTCCTGAAACCACCACAGTATTGCTTTCTAAAAAATTCTCAGTAATGAGCTGAGAATTAGCTCAGGAGAAGAACTTCATCCAGGAGAACTTCATCCCATTTTTTAGCTAGATTCTAAAACTTGAGGTCACTCAACCCCTTGCCCTCATCATTCCTGTAATACCTAGAATTCCACTTCTTTTGTGAAAACTTCTTCCAGTCACTCATTTCCACTCTATACTCCATCTCCATTAGTGTTAACAGTGGGGAGGCTGTTTCCCTTTTCATTCTGGGTAAACTGAGGCAGGCCTTGCTGGAGATATGAATGCCATGCCTGCTTCTCACAGCTGGCGCTATTGCATCCGTGCTGTTTGCCCCTGCTGAATTATGGCCACAGGAGAGCAAGACTCCCGGTGGATGAGTGTGTGGGGAAATGAACACTCACACGGTGTTGGTGTGCCCAGCAGAGGGTGCTGTTTGGCACTGCCTATGGCTGGAAAAGAAACAATAGGCCCAATTAATGTAACCTTGTGTATCAACTATACTTCCTTAACAACAACAACAAAGTAACAGTGGGTCCCCAATACAGTCATTTCTCCCCACAGTAGCAAACCAAGTTTCAGCCTCTCCCAGAAATGTGACCTTTCAAAGGTCAGTTTGAAATTTCCTGACCAGTAGTAATTGTAAAGGCCTTTTTAGCCAGAGCAGCCCCACCTCCGTTGAACAGCCATTTTGTTATTTATGCCATAAAACTTAAACTGACCCTGCCCTACCCGGGGAACTTACTTAAAAGCAAGTCGGGGAAACCAGTCCCAGGTAACAAAGCCCAAACACAAGGGTGGGTCAGGTCAGGTGGAAATAACGGCCCAAATGCAGGGATGAGTCGGGTCAGGTGGAGACATCCAATCAGTACAGTGCGCCTACTGTCTCCCTAGCTACCAAGCAGTGTGGGCCCTGCCAATTCTGACCAAGGTGATAGGCTAGTTCAAATAGCTACTGTGGGGTGAATTGTAGTTCAATTGGTCACCTGTGTGTGACCTAGCATGACTGTGCAGCCTTCTCTGTGTGTTACAATCTCATTGGCCACCTGTGTGTGGCCAGGCCCAACCTTTGCTCTATCAAAGTTAGTCTGTGAGGCAGGGAGGGGTCGCCCTGCCTGTAAGGGGCGGCCCAGACCCGTCTGTTTGAAGATCGGTTTGGTTCTTGATGCTTGGCGCGAAATAAAGCTTTGCTTGACCTTCACGTTGGATCAGTCTTGCTCCTTTGACCAGGGACCCATTATTGGGGGATTCAACAGTAATGACACTAAATCTGCCCCTCTCCCTTCCCAGCAAAGAGAAGATGACCTGGCCTGGAATAATCCTTTCTTTTCTTTCGCTAGTAACTTCCCTGTCTCACGCTCCTAAGGATACAAAGCCTTCCATGTTCAAGGACTTCTCAGAGCACCTGCCTGTTTACTAGAAGGATGCTGCTCTATGCCTGAATCACTGAATCGTTGAATAAAGCCAATTAGATTTTCAGATTTACTCGGTTACATTTTTTTGCTTTAAGACCATCAAGAAGTCTTAAATCGAATTCAAAACCTTAGTACCAGAAAAAGTACTTCCAGGAATTCATGCTAAGGAAGCAAAGAATTAGGATGTGTTTGAGAATGAAGCTTCAACAAAGTTAGTTTTAGTCATCAAAATATAGGAATTAACCTTGATCGTCAACAAGGAGAACTGGTTTTATGAATCATGTTCTGATTATGTAAGAGAGACCATGCAGGAATTTAAAAATAACAGCAGAGAGGTCTGTGTGTGGCACACTTATCCATCCATACACACACAGACGAAGGCCAAAGCAGAATACGAAATGCACTGGACACCAGAAGCCTATTATATATATATTTTTAAATTTTATTTATTAATTTGATAGACAGAGATCTCAAGTAGCAGAGAAGCAGGCTCCCTGCGGAGCAGAGAGCCCAATGCGGGGGCTCAATCCCAGGACCCTGGGATCACAACCTGAGCGGAAGGCAGAGACTTTAACCCATTGAGCCACCCAGGTACCCCCTATTATATTTTAAAAGTCTCCGGGAATGAATGTATTTCAGACTTTTAGAAGGATATACACCAAAATGTTAGCAGCCTTTAGTCCTGATCATAAGCGACTGGGATGATTTCTTTTTCTTTGTGTTTGTTTGCATTCTTTTGATAATTTTTGATTTGTATGTTCTTGTTTTCATGAAAGCCTAACCTAACACACACTGTTTGGTGAATAAGTGGGCAGCACTGTGCTGGCCTGGGGCGTGTCACTGAGGAGTGTTGACTGCTGGGGTGGTGATGCGCTCTGGGGCACAATGCGCATGCGCCAGTGCGGGCCCTCCCAATGCGTTGGACCGCTGAACCTGCATGCTTTGGTCCCCAGTGCACCGCCTTCTGGGGGTGCCGCGGGTTTCCCGGAAACGGCAGTTTTGGAGGTGCTTCTCCGTATTCCCTTAGAGAAGAGAATAACCCGGGAAGAATCTGGTCATAGAAAATTTTAATTCACCCAGAAACAGCTTCCTTTCCCCGGCTTTAATTTTATTTATATGTTCTTATATTTTAGGGAATCCTGTGGAGAAGGCACTGTGAAAATCCTGGAAGAGAGACTGAAGAAAATGGGTTTTCAGTACAGCTGTATAAATGATCACTTGTAGGTGGTATATCGTAATCAGTGTGCAATTTCAAAGGTGAAGCAGTGAATTTGGAGGGCACAGGGTTGTTGAATGTGTTCTGCTGGGATCAGCTCTGTGCCTTCTGGGCTGTCACTGGGTGTGAGGTTGCTTTGAAGGATGCTCTTTTCTTTCTACTATAGAATCCTTCCTTTTTTAAAGCACCAGATGTAACTTTATTTTTTTAAAGTCTTTATTCAAATGCTAGTTAGTTAACATACAGTGAAAAATTAGTTTGAAGTCAACAATATAGAGATTCCACATGTCAATACAATACCCAGTGCTCATCACAAGAAAGCACCAGATTTTCATAAATTTGTCTTAAGAGGCAGTTCTTTGCCAACACAGCTCAATGATGGAGAAAATTGTGCCTAAAAATTCCACATTTAGGACCAGTTTGCTTTGGCTCAGGAACTCCCTCGAGGAGGCTGTCTTTGTAAGTCATCAGGCCAAGTGTGGCGACCCAAGCCAGAGCCCAAAGCGTCCTTCCCTTCCCTTCCTAAAGGACGCTTTGGGCTCTGGCTCGGAGACTCAGACTGCTTTCACATGCTGTGGGGTTGTCCCCAGCTGTGCTGCTCTTTGGGGCTCTTCCCTTACAAGTCTGGCTCAGCTGTCCTTATTCCCACTGCTGGTATTCAGCTGGGATTTTGTCTTGCTCCTGGGAGCACAGAGGAGATACATGAAAGACTTACCATGAGAGAGGGACCAAGATTAATGCACCAAACTCCAACCCAGATGTAACTAACAGCCACTTGCCCCACAAAATTCAGGGGACATGGTCCTCTGTCCTGTGGCCGTCAGGAGTTGATTTTGGCCTGGTCTTCTCTTTTCTGAGCCTCTCTTGCCTCCTGGTTGGTTACTGTGAGCTCTGCATTGAGCCAGACTCTATAAAACTCAATGACTTTGGGGGGGGGGGGCAGGGGCACAGAAAACAGCAGCAACAAACTATTCTCAGAACAAATACTTCTATAGTATAGACTTTACTGGAGAGTAGACAAGTTCTGTAAATCGAACAATGCATTTCCTGTTTTTATTCCAGCCACCTGGCCAATAGAGAACCCCTGTTGGCTTGCCTCCTTAGTGCCCCATGTGCCACGGCTATCCTGCTCCTCTATTTAAAAAAAAAAAAAAAAAAGATTATTTATTTATTTGTCAGAGAGAGAGAGAGCATGCACATGAGCAGGGGGAGGGAGAAGCTGAGCAAGGAGCCCGATGTGGGACTCTGTCCTAGGACCCTGGGATCATGACCTGAACCGAAGGCAGATGCATAACCGACTGAGCCACCCAGGCACCCATAGCCCCTCTCTCACTTCTGCTTCCCTGCCTTCTCGGGACTCTGCATCTTCTCCCTCTAACCATGCAGCTTCTTTGCTGGACCTGGGCACTAGCCATCACCTGTGTCCCTCAAGTCCAACTTTCTGGCCAAAGACCTCATTGAGAGGATTTTCCAAGCAAGACTGTCCATGCTTACGGAAGTGGTTCCATGCTTGGGCTCTGGCGTGTGCCTACAAGGTTCAAGTTCAGCTCCGCCACTGCTACTGTGTGTACTTGGGCAAATTACTTTGATTAGCTTTCTCAGCTATAAACTGGAGATGGTAATACCTGCTCCATCTGGTTGTTGAGAGGATTCAGTGACATGGTCTGTGTAAAATCCATAATCAGATTTCTTTGTACAAAATAAGTGCTCAGTAAATGCTAGCTAGTATTGTTTAAAAGAAACAGTTTGTGTGGGGGCACCTGGATGGCTCAGTTGGTTAAATGACTGTCTTCAGCTGGGGTCATACTGGGATGGAGCCCTGCATCCGTCTTCTTGCTCGAAGGAGAGCCTGCTTCTCCCTCTGCCTGCTGCTCCCCCTGCTTCTGCTCTCTCTCTCAAATAAATACAATCTTAAAAAAAAAAAGTATGTGTGTTCTTTAAGGTCAGAGACTTTGTGTCCCCAGTGCTTTGCCTGCACACCATAAATGTTTGATGAGTGAAAATCACTTAAATAATCCCTTAAATATTCTTTCTTTTCATACCATAGACCAGTGAAGCTCTTAAAGTGTGTGGACCACAGCACCCATCCTGATTGTGTCTTGAATTCGTAAGTAGATGTCTGACCCAACCTCCTTGCTTCTCCAAGATAACCAGGACTTAACCATTGACACATTGATGAACTATAATATAATTTAACATATTATAATTTAACACCCATCCCTAAAATGACCTGGCTGCCGAGTAAGGTTTGTGTTCTTGCTCTTCTCCATCTCTCTGAGCTGCTAGGTAGGTGTGGGTTTGGAGAATATATGCCCAGGCCAGGTGACATCCATCCGTCCATGTGGGCAGAGGAGATCCTGCCGCGCTGCAGCGGTTGGCACATGGTGGGTGCTCCCTGATGGCCGTAGGATCCATTCTTCATCTATAAGGGCAAGAATATTAATCAGGGCCTCATGCCGGACACTGTGCTGTGTGCGATACATAGAATATTTTGTTAATTTTTATAACTAGTCCATTAGACAGAGACAGACACAGAAAGAGAGAGAAGGAAAGAATATGCAGTCACCTACTGGAACCACCTGCCTGGTCGTTGTCCACCTGGATTACTGAGTAGACCGGAATGAATCTCCTTGCTTCCACTTTGTCCCATCCCTCATGACTTCTTTGCAACCCAGCTGCTAGAGTTAGCCTTTTATTTTAACTGTTCATTAGGGAAAGTTCCAAACATACTCTTGGACTGTAGTTCTTCAACCTCTTAGTCATGTGGCTTGTCTGCTCACAACTCTGTGGCTCTGCAGTGGCTCCCACATCCCTCAGAGCCAGAGCCAAACAGCCTGCTCTGGCCCGTTTTTCTCTCCGTCTTCTGTTCTGCTCCTTTCCCCTTTCTGCGCCTCAGCTGCAGTAGCTTCCTGAACATGCCAGGCACATTCCTGCCCCTGGGCCTTTGCCTGTACTGTTCATTCTTCTGGCAGTCCTTCCCCTAGCTGTCCGTGTGGTTAACTGTCTCAGCTACTGTATTAGCTCCCATTTGACCTCTGTGAAGTTATGTTGACCTCAATATTTGAAATTACAGCCTACACCATCGACTGCTCTGTGAAACCCCTCATGCTGTTCTGTTTTTCCTTTTTTTTTCTTTTTAAGATTTTTAAATTAAATTAAATGTATTTATTTGACAGAGAGAGAGAGATCACAAGTAGGCAGAGAGTCGTGGGAAGCAGGCTCCCTGCTGAGCAGAGAGCCTGATGAGATGCGGGGCTCCATCCCAGGATCCTGAGATCATGACCTGAGCCAAAGGCAGAGGGAGGCTTAACCCACCAAGCCACCCAGGCGCCCCCTATTTTTCTTTTTATACTGTTTTTCATCTTCCAGCTTATTTGCTCATTAAGTTTATTCTTTACTGCTTGTCTCCCACATGTTAGAACATAAGTCCCAGAAGGACAGGGACTTTCACCTGTTCAGTGATGCATGTGTCCCAGGAGATTAGCAGGTAGCTTACAAGTGGGTAGGTGCTTAGAATGAAGGAATGAATAAATGAATGAGTGAATGACAAATGATTGGTTTCTACTCTGAGGAGGCATGGATTTGAGACAAAAAATGTCTTAATTCGGCCAGGCAGTTGAAAGGAATGACAGATGTCCTACAGAGTTGAAGATGTGTCTGGTGTGTGCAGATTTTGATTGCAAGAAACAGAAACCAATGGCTCACTTAGGTGGAGAAAGGGCAGAATAAGATTGCTGGGAGGACTTAATAGGATAAGCAGTCCAGTGAACTGAGGACTTCAAAAGGCCCGGAGAGGCAGATATCCATAGTGTTACAGCATAACTTATGTCTATGTTTTTACTCCTTGCTGTCTTAAGCCAACTGTCAACTTTATATAGATACAAATCATGCAAAATTTCTTTTATTTTTTAAGAAATTTTTTTAATGATTTTATTTATTTATTTGCTAGAGAAAGACACAGTGAGAGAGGGAACACAAGCAGGGGGAGTGGGAGAGGGAGAAGCAGGCTTCTGGCTGAGCAGGCAGCCCAATGTGGGGCTTGATCCCAGGACCTTGGGATCATGATCTGAGCCAAAGGTCATGACTGAGCTACCCAGGGCCTCCAAAATTTCTTTTTGTGAAACCATGGCACTGTACATGACCATTTATGAAACAGGCAGGTGGTTCCACCCTGGCCTCCTGTGCCTCAGTTTACCTCCTCTACTACAGGAGGTGTAAGGTGAATGAGGTGGCTCTCCTTACTGGTCCTCAGAACTTTCTAGGTGGGGACTTTGGACATGAGCGCATCATCTTGTTTCTTTCCAACCACATTCCTGAAAGGAGGGCAAGTCAGTCCCCATCAGGGATGCTGAAGGGGTTAACGATCTCTTAAAGTTACTCGGGACTGGCTAGAGCCAGAAACAGAACCCAAGTTTGCATGTCAAGTTCTTGTTTCCCCCACAAAAACACTTCACCTCAGAATGTCACTATGGTTCACACCACAGCAGAGAGGAAGGGATTTAAAGTACCTGATTTGCTCTTTGGGCATTCTTCCAGCGATTGTTGAAAAGATTGATGTATGACACTTCTTTCCCCATTCCACTGAATGTGAAGAAGAAAACTGCCTTTCACTCTTTGCCAGGTTTTCTTCCACTTTCATTGCCCTGGAAGGAATTTTACCAATGATACCTTCTTTAAACAACTTAGCTAAGAATATTGATGGATGATTTGCAGGAGAGATCCCCAAGTGGCAAATATGGAGAATAATTTCATCTTTCTAGTAACAGTGAGATACAAATTTAATAAGGTACAATTTTCGCTTCAACCTCTTGGACTAGGCTTAGCCAAAAACAGTGAAAAAATATTTTAAAGGTCTTATTCAATGCTTGATGCCATTGTAAGTTTGTAAATTGCTTTGGGAGAGCAATTTGACAATATATATCAGGAATTATAAAGATATTCACAATTTTTGGCTTAAGTCAGACCTTAGGGTACTTCCAGTACCCTCTTCTAAAGAATGTGGGGGCAACCTGTATGCTCAAAGATGTTCACCAAAGCATTCTTTGTAATACTGAATCCAAGGTGTAAGAATTGGGAGCTGGACCTAAATATCCAATGAGAAGTGAATGGTTGTGAAGGGATTACATTTACTGGGTGGAATATAATGTAGATACTATATGTAGATTGAATCTCCATAAAACTAGGCAGGGGCAACAGTGGTAGGATAATCATACAGCAATTGGAAAAACTCTCATGAACAATTCAAGTGAAAAAACATGTAGAAAACAAACTTGAAGGCTTATAGGCTCCTGTGTGGGCCAAAAATTCAGTACAATTGATAATCTCCTGGATTGGTGAAGATAAGAGAAAACATGTAATTATGTTATTGAAATAAGGACTCACTTTGTCAGTCAGGGTCAAGGAGAAACATCAAATCTCTCATCTTGGCCCAAATTCTCTGTCTAAAGTGAGTTATCTCTCCTCCTCCAACACACCCCAGGACACAGAAGTGGGAATTCCAAGTTCAACTTGGCTAGGAATAATGGAGTTAAGGACTTTTAATCTGCAAAAGTTTAGAATGGAACAATCAGCTGTTTGTGTAAATCCAACTCACGTTATTAATAGTTCTGTGGTAAGTTTAGGACTGACTTGCATATTTGCAACATTTTACAGATTTTAGCATATAAAAATAGCTGTGTGATTCCAAGTATATATATGTAACCATTAAATAACTGATTTCTTTGCCAGGTTTTTGGGATTTTTAGCTGAAAGTTATAAGATATTTTACTAAGTTTTTAGCCAAAAATGGAGAGTTTAAGAGAATTGAAATTAAACTTAATACTCTTATTAGATTTTCTAGAATCAAGTATTTGAGGAAGTTCTGCTCATTTAAAGTCATTTGAAGGGGCACCCACCTGGTTCAGTCTGTAGAACATGAGATTCTGGATATCAGGTTCTGGAGTTCAAGCCCCATGTTGGGTACAGAGATTACTTTTTAAAAAAGTTACCAGAGGTCCCTATTCTTTCTCTTTGAGATAAGCTTTAGCCCCAATATGAGACTTGAACTCACAGCCCTAGATATCCAGAATTGCATGCTCTACCAACTGCGCCAGCCAGGCAGATTCTTTTTTTTTTTTTTTTAAAGATTTTATTTATTTGACAGACAGAGATCACAAGTAGGCAGAGACACAGGCAGAGAGAGAGGAGGAAGCAGGCTCCCTGCTGAGCAGAGAGCCTGATGCGGGGCTCGATCCCAGGATCCTGTGGTCATGACCTGAGCCGAAGGCAGAGGCTTTAACCCACTGAACCATCCAGGTGCCCTCAGGAAGATTCTTAAATAGAAAAATATGATTCAAAATTAATAGAGAAATCTATGGGGAAATAAGGTTTTTGAATTTATAAGTTTAATAGCTGGAATTAAATTTTTAAGCCAATGAAATTGCAAATAGTGGTTTTTATCTTTGCATGAAAGCTGCCCTCAAGCACAACCTCACATAGTCAGAAAAGTTTAAGTTAAAATGCAACATGTGGGGCGCCTGGGTGGCTCAGTGGGTTGGGCCTCTGCCTTCGGCTCAGGTCATGATCCCAGGGGCCTGGGATCGAGTCCCGCATGGGGCTCTCTGCTCAGCGGGGAGCCTGCTTCTCCTCATCTTTCTCTCTGTCTTTCTCTCTGCCTATTTGTGATCTCTCTCTCTGTCAAATAAATAAATAAAATCTTTAAATAAAATAAAATAAAATGCGACATGTAAAGGCACATGAACCCAGTCATGGAAAGCAAAGGAAAACAAAACTGTGTTTCTATTTGTGCATGATAATGAACATCAGTGATGAAATAGATCTAAGGACATGAACTCCAAATTGCTATCAGCGGTTACTTTTAGGAAAGGGAGTGAGAACTTCAGTTGGGATGGAGACCCTCAGTATAACTGTCTTGTTCTGTAATATTTTATTTTTCTAAAAGAAAAAACACAAGCTCACTTGGTTAAGTGTCCAACTCTTGATTTCGGCTCAGGTCATGATCTGAGTGTTGTAAGGTGGAGCCCTGTGCTGGGCTTTGTGCTCAGTAGGGGGTGTGCTTCTCTCCTTCTTCCCTCTCCTGCACCTCCCTGCTCTCTCTCTCCACAATAAATAAATACATCTTTTTAAAACATATATATATATTAAAGATTTTATTTATTTATTTGACAGAGATCACAAGTAGACAGAGAGGCAGGTAGAGAGAGGAGGAAACAGGCTCCCTGTTGAGCAGAGCCCGATGCGGGGCTCCATCCCAGGACTCTGAGATCATGACCTGAGATGAAGGCAGAGATTTTAACCCACTGAGACACCCAGGCGCCCCTTAAAAATATTTTTTAAAAGGAATAAGCATACCTACCTTTGTATTTGTTAATTATTTTAGGGCAAAAGAAAAAAATCTATTTTTAGTAAATCCAAGTCTGCAATGTTAACTGAATCAGAAGTGCAATTGTAGAAAATGTCCAGCAGGAGGAGCCCTAGTACAAATGTGTAGACTGCTTAAGATTATTTTATTTTACTTCTTTCCTTTAATTTAAGATTTTATTTATTTAATTAAAAGAGAGAGACAACATGGAGGTGGGGAGGAGCAGGAAGAGAAGCAGACTCCCCGCTGAGCAGGGAGCCCAACATGGGGCTCCATTCCAGGACCAGAAGACCATGGCTTGAGCCAAAGGCAGCTGCTTAATGGGCTTTATTTTGTTTTTATTAAAAAATTTTGGGGGGGTGTAGTTTGGTGTACAATGTCATTCAACAGGCTTATATAGGCTTACGCTGTGCTCACCACAAGTGTAGCTACCATCTGTTACAAGATAAGTCTGTTACAGTATCATTGACCATATTCCCTATGCTGTGCCTTTTTTTTTTTTCTTTCTTGTGGTTTATTCAGGCTGTTACTGGAAGCCTGTATCTTCCACCCCTTGCATCCATTTTTCACATCCTCCCTCCTATCTGGCAACCATCAGTTTGTCTCTGTATTTACAGGTCTGATTCTACTTCTTGTTTTTTTATTCATTTGTTTTTTTCTTTTAGATTTCGCATATGAGTGAATCATATGGTATTCGTCTTTCTCGGTCTGACTTATTTCACTTAGGATAATACCTTCTAAGTCCATCTGTGTTGTTGCAAATTATTTAAAAAAACAAACCGCATCCCTTTTATGGCTATGTAATATTCCTCTGCGCGCGCGCGTGTGTGTGTGTGTGTGTGTGTGTGTGTACACCACATCCTCCATATCCATTTATCTATGGATGGACGTTTAGGTTGCTTCTGTATCTTGGCTGTTGTAAATAATGCTGCAATAAACATTAGCAAGAAAGGGGTGATCAGCACTCAAATGGAGTCTAAAACCATGGAATAAATTTCCAAGCCAACACTAGATTGTTTCATGATTTTTAAAAAAATGTATCTTTTAACTTTTTTAATTCAGTAATTTTAAAAAAATTCAGTAATTTCCATTTAAAAAAATTCAGTCAGTGGTCAGACTGTATTTGCTTTGGTTGGAGTCCATTTTTTTGGCCAGGTCCTCTCTTGGTGTCTTAATGGCAAGACGGATTTTTCCACACTAGTTAAACTCCAGTGATACAATGTCCATCAGTAAGGAGGTTGGCTACCTTTATGGTATGTCCATACAGTAAGACTTCATCCATGAGAAAGAATGAAGTAACTAAAATGTATAATACAGATATATGTCCAAAATCTGAAGTTAGGTGAAAAAAGGTGCAGATTCCATTTGTGTTAGATAAAAGGGTACGTGAAGGTCTGTGTAGGTATCCGCACAGTAAGCATAAGTCATATTTCTCGGAAGCCAGCTCAAACCATCAACACTGATTCTCTGTGGAAAGCAAGGATGGGGAATCAGTTTGTGGGGCACCGAGGTGGCTCAGTTGGTTAAACGTCTGCCTTCGACTCAGGTCATGATCCTAGGTCCTAGGATGGAGCCCCAGTTGGGTTCCCGGCTCAGCCGGGAGTCTGCTTCTCCCTCTCCTCCTCCCCCAACTCATGCTCGCTCGTTCTCTCTCTCTCCCCCCAGCCCCGAAAAAATAAATAAAATCTTAAAAAAAAAAAAAAAAGAATGGGGAGTCTAAGGCACTTTTACTTTTCACTTTATACTTTCTGTCCTATTTCATTTTTTCTGCACTGTGCATGTATGTATATTTTTGAAAGTAGGAGCCACACACCAATACTGAAATTTTCTTTATTTCCCTTTTGATTTGCAGGGCAGCTGCATCTAGAGAAATCCCACCTCTCTGGGCAGAACATGGTGCCAGTCATATTGTTCCCTTCCTAGTGGCTCTGGCTTCAGCTGTTCACATGTAACCAGAAACTCTGCTGTGTGGCCCTAACTCTACCCCAACCCTGAAGCCTGCCCTTTGCACATTCATTCTTCTTGTTCTGTGCATATCAGGTGATTCCATTGTCTGATGAAGCTTCCTGCTGGGAAAACAATGTCCTGAGAGGGCTTTTCAATGATACACATGCTCAGGATTTCAGAGACAGGAAATTCTTCTAGTCCTATTGAACAGGTTAAAATTGCTGCATTAGAATTAAAGCAAGTTATTAGCTTCTTACTTCATAATGGTGCAAAGCATTGAGATCCAGACTGATGCTCTATAAAAAATATTTTTAGGAAATTCTAATAGAACTAAATCTGTGTATTTTTCTATATTTTCTTTTATCCTCAATGGGGCACATTGCATGCTTATTGATAGTTTAAGATATATACTTAAGATAGTATAAGATATATATATACATATATATTTGTCATGCAAAGATTTATGTTTAAAGATGTTCATTTAGGAGTGCCTTGGTGGGTTGGTCAGTTAAGTGTCTGACTTTGGCTCAAATCATGATCTCAGGGTCCTGCTCAATGGGGAGTCTGCTTTTCCCTCTGCCCCTCTCCTCTTTCTGTCAAACAAATAGATTTAATTTTTTAAAAAAGTTGTTCATTTAATGGCTAAATATAATGGTAGGGGAGAAACTCACAATGTCCAATAATAGGGAACTGTCCTCATATTGCTTTGTATATCTGTAGGATGGAATATCGTTCAGCTGGGAAAAGTCAAGTTTACTAACCCAAATGTCCTTTGCCCAGTGAATGGATGAACTAACTGTGGTACATCTATACAATACTCAGCAAAACTCTGTATATTTAGCAAAATAAAGTAACCAGCTATTGGTATATGCAGCAACATGAGTAACACTGAGATGCACTCTGCTAATGAAAGAATTCAGACCCATAGGTGACATACCAATATTATTCAACTTACATGACAAAGCTATAGGAATGGAGAATAGATCAGTGGTTGCCATGGATTAGGACTGGGGGGAGTGGTAACTACAATGGGGCAATGTGAGGGAGTTTGGGGGGAGGGAGAAACTGTGTCCGTATCTTGATTGTGGTGGGGACCTGAATGTATACATTCGCCAACACTCAGAACTGTATGTCAAAAAGAGGAGTTTCTCTGTATGTAACTGAAATGTCTTCAAAG
This sequence comes from Mustela putorius furo, assembly GCF_011764305.1. Lineage (NCBI taxonomy): Eukaryota > Metazoa > Chordata > Mammalia > Carnivora > Mustelidae > Mustela > Mustela putorius. The sequence continues at coordinate 22,106,919 of NW_025421273.1, forward strand.
AACGTTTAATCACATAGGAAAATGTCAACAAGAAATATAAAACTGATGAGGGAGCACGAGGCTGGCTGAAGACAAAGCAAAAGCTGGCGCCTTGCACCCCCTCTCCATCCGCTCCCCCTCAGTCCTATGTGTAGCATCCCTCAGGCAGCCCTGACTGCCAAGAACAATAAGCAAATAGTTAACTTGCAGAGCTCACAAGCCTGCTAGACAGGAGTCTCCCTTGGCTTACAAATGTCCTAAATCTCACTAACAAAGACGATTGTGACATCCCACCAAAAAGTCTCCCAACTATCTTAATCTTAATGGCTGGTCTAAAGACAACATTGATCAAGCGGCAAGGGCAAGGGCAAGGCCTCCAGCAAGGCTCCGACCTCCTGGCACCTTGTAGGCCCTCTTTAGCACATGAAAACTCCGTTGAAACCTCCCTTCCCCTCACCTTCCCCTAACTGCAGGGACCATAACCTGCCATCCCTCACCACCGGGGCAGCAGCTCTTCCTGCCCACAGGTCCTGTCCCCGTGCTTTAATAAACCACCATTTTGCACCAAAGATGTCTCAAGAATTCTTTCTTGGTCATCGGCTCCGGACCTCAGCCCACCGAACCTCACTTAGGTTCTAGAACTTCATCAAAACCTACTAAAATACAATACACATTTAACAAATTCTGTTATGTTTGTGTATTTGAATGACATGCATATGGTAAGTGAATGAAAGGAAATATAATAAACCCAAAGGCAGAGCAGTGATCTATGGGTAGTGCTCTTATCAGTGATTCCTGTTTTTGGTGTTTGGTTTTTTGTATTTTCCAGAAGTTCTCTAATGAGTATGCATTACATTTATAATCAGAGAAAGAGAAATATGCACACACATACACACATGCACCTATCATATATGTGTGGTCATTTGACCCAACACAAAACATTTCCAGAAGATAAAAACAAAACCTAAAGCTTGTCACAGACACTTCTCTGTTCCTTTTGTTCCATAAAGCAAGCAAGGGAGGTTCAGACGTGAAAACTCACTGATTCCGATGCCCCAGCAGCCAGAAACAGGCAGCGGAATCCCCTTCCCTTCCCATAGGACCTGTAAAGCTCCGTAGAGGAAAAGAAATTGCCCTCGGGTAGTGGAGCTGTTCCTCAAAGGTGCAGCCCTGAGTCCAGAGCTCTTTCTCACTTATTCCAGTGGCCTTCATCTCTAGGTGAGGTCCTCCTGACAGTGCCTCTACTCAACTTTTGTGGACACTTGACCAGATATTTGCTGCAAAGTAGGAAAACTGTGCAGCTTGATGATCCCTGGGTATAACATATACACACATAACATAACCCCATGAAGATCTAAAGAGGATCTAGACACTGCTCTGGGCAAGCCCCTGCCTTCTATCGCTTTCTCCCCTGCTTCCTCTTCTCTCACCATTATCCCACCCTTGTGACATCTGCAGGCTCCCTGGCCGCATCCTGGTGCTCTGGCAGGAAAGACCGGCTAACTCCCTTGCCCGCTGTCATCAGCTGTCTTTTTTTTTTTTTTTTTAAGATTTTATTTATTTATTTGACAGAGAGAGATCACAAGTAGGCAGAGAGGCAGTCAGAGAGAGGAGGAAGCCGATTCCCTGCTGAGCAGAGAGCCCGATGTGGGGCTTGATCCCAGGACCTTGGGTTCATGACCTGAGCTGAAAGCAGAGGCTTTAACCCACTGAGCCACCCAGGCACCCCATGTCATCAGCTGTCTTCATTATCATCAACAACATCAGGACCATAGCTAGTATTTATTGAGTTCTTATCACCAAGTGGGCACTGTTATAAATGTTGGATAAAGGATTTAATATCCACAGAGTTACCATCACTATCCTCATTTTGCAGACAAGGAAACTGAGGCTTGACAAGGTTAAATCATTTCCTCAGGATCACCAAGCTAGTAAGTGGAAGGGAGTTTATACAGCCAGAGGTGGGGTGCTTTATCCTCTGCTGTACTAATAAGACCCCACAAATGTTAAGAATCCCTGCATGTGTTCCAGAACCATCTAAACGGACTCCTTTGTCCCTCCATCCATGTTCTCAATCTTTGTAGATTTCCAACCCTGCTATCCACATAACAACTTTGCTTTTGCTTCTCCCTTACACTTTGGACACAAGATAGTCTCTTCTTGTCCTCAAACCCAACTTCCCTCCTGTCTGTATTTGCATCTCTCTTCCTTGTCTCGCATGTTTAAAGACACCTGTCACGTAACATACTTTCTACCTCAAGAACCGATACTGTCATACCTCTACTCAAACCACCTGAGCACTGCAGGCAGAAATTAGACTTATATTTACATGGCATCTAGGGGCACGTGGTGGCTCAGTCCTTTATCATTTGCCTTCAGCTCCGGTCATGATCTCTGGAGCATGGGATGGAGCTTCCTGTACTGGGGCTCCTGCCCAGCTGGGAGTCTGCTTCTCCCTCTCCCTCTGTCCATCCCCACCGTTTGTGCACTCTTTCTCACATGTGCTCTCTCTCTCTCTCTCTCAAATAAGTAAATAAAATCTACCTTCCCACCCCCAAAACAAAACAAAAAGACACATTTACACAGCAAGTAGAGTTCTCCATGTATATGAGCATGAGTATTACCAATTTCCAGCTTTCTCTTTTATTAGCTAAGGTCCTATGGGGTTTTGGAGAAACCTGGTATTGATGGCTGAATTTTGGGATGTTTTCTCTTTTTATATAAATCTTGTAGCCTTTGGCATGCAGTGTCAGCCTATGGATGTCTTATTTTAGCTTCAAAGGATATATGTGACCAACGTTTGTATGAGGAAGGATGGAAGGAAGGAAGAGGGGGGAGGGAATGAAGAAAGGAAAGAAGGAACGGAGAAAGGAATCCTTTGTAATGTTTCAAAGTCCTGCCCTAGTTCCCCCACATATCCCCCACATGGGATATGGCAAACCATATCCTGTGACAAGCTGTAGGGCATTGTAGGAGAACAGGCAGGATGAACAAGCTTGACCAAAGCAACTCTTCTTCTCAACTTAGCCTTGGAGTTACACAATTTCATCTTCCTTGTGTATGTTCCAGTGTAATGCCTCCCAAATGAACTCTAATAGGTTTCCGGAAGGATCCAGACCTTTGCAGATATTGTGGTATAAAGAATATCATTTGAGTTCCCCCCTTCCTGTTGTGTCTAACAACACTAGATTAGACAACTATTCCTACAAAACAATTCTACTGGCTGCAGAGGAAGGAGGAAGCAGAACCAGCCTCAAAGGTGTGTATCTGCGCAGATACTCTGGGACTCATGCTCAGAAAGGCCCAGCTTGGTCTAATGCTCTTCTTTCTCCGACTTTAAATTCTAAATTTTTGAACAAGGAGCCCAACATTTGTATTTTTTCACTGGGCCCTGCAAATTACATAGCTGGTCCTGACTGGAAGTATTTTCAGACAAAGGGCATTTTATTTTGTCTTAACTGGCTCTTTTTCATAGATAAGAAACAAGGCAATGGAGGCTCTTGCTGTGCCCAGTCTTAGAAAAGGATGCCTCCATCGCATGTGCCTGGGAGTTTTCTTACCTAGGTCCCTCTTCCCCAAGAAAGATGCTGGCAGCCTGCCTTCCCAGTCGCCCTGGAAGCGGGGGTGCAGACACATGACATCAAGCTCACCTGCCAGCTGCATGTGTTAGGAGGCTCCCGTTCAGGGGAGAGGTAAATGGAGGTGCATCCGAGGACGCAGACTGTCCAGCTGGAAGCACTGTGCTGGTGGGGTCCTAGTGGTGTTATGGCTGCTGCAGCCCGAGGTGACCGCTTGTCCGTGCGCACGCAGCTGCTTGTCTGGGCTTGTGCTGCTGGTTGTGAGGCCCCTTGCTGGGCACATTCTTTCCAACCTCCTTGTACTCGGCAGTGCATCGGTGGTCACTGCACTTTCGCGGTTGGAGGTTTGAGCCACCCCCTCTTGTTACGTGAATCCCAACCAGGCCTTCCTGCCCCACCAAAAAGGTACTGTCTTAGTCCGTCTGGGTGCCTATCACAAAATCCTACAGACTTGGGGCGCTTACAGACAGCAGACGTTTCTTTACCATAGTTCAGGAGGCTGGGAAGTCCTCTCCAAGTCCGAGGTACCAGCACCTCTTTGCTCAGGTTCAGAGGCTCGCGCCTTCCTGCCGCATCCTCACCTGCTGGGAGCGCTAAGGAGCTCGCTGGAGCTCTTACCCGAGCCGCGGATCCCAGCCGTGCGGGCTCCGCCCTTCTGGCTTAAGCTCCCCCTAAAGGCCCCACCTACCCATGCCCTTACTTTGGAAAGTAGGATTTCAACACGGGAATTTGGGGCGACACAAGCATTCACAACTTAGCAGGTGCTGATGCCCAAACCAGATAAGAAGTCCTCCCAGCTCTCAATTCTCCACCACTTCGTCATAGAGGATGCAACCAAACTCTATCAGCAGAATGGTCTTGCTCTCCCTATGGGCTCAGAGTATGCTAACCCTCTGCTCCACCTTCTGTGCCCGCCAGTTATCTCCAGCCCATCCTCTAGATCTCAGCTCAAGGGTCTCTCCTTCTGTGAAGCTCTCCCAGACCGACATTCCCAATCTAGGTCAGGTTCAGAGTTCGTTTTTTTTTTTTTTTTTCTTCTTTTTTTCACTTTGTAATTATATGTTTCTATATTTTATCTGTCAAATAAATAAATTTTTATTTGTCAAATAAATAAATAATTGGGGCACCTGAGCCACCCAGGTGCCCCAATTACATGTTTTTAAAAACAAGGCGGGGGGGCGCCTGGGTGGCTCAGTGGATTAAGCCGCTGCCTTTGGCTCAGGTCATGATCTCAGTGTCATGGAATCGAGCCCCGCATCGCATCGGGCCCTCTGCTCAGCAGGGAGCCTGCTTCCCCCTCTGTCTCTGCCTACTTGTGATCTCTCTCTCTGTCAAATAAAATAAATAAAATCTTTAAAAAAAAAAAAAAAAAACAAGGCCGGGGGGCGCCTGGGTGGCTCAGTGGGTTAAAGCTTCTGCCTTCGGCTCAGGTCATGATCCCAGGGTCCTGAAATTGAGCCCCGCAGGGGCTCTCAGTAGGGAGCCTGCTTCCTCCTCTCTCTCTCTCTCTCTGCCTGCCTCTCTGCCTACTTGTGGTCTCTCTCTCTCTCTGTCAAATACAAAATAAGATCTTTAAAAAACGATAGTAAAAAATAAAAAATATAAACAAGGCCAGGGACCACAGGTGGCCTTAAAAATATATAACCATTGTGACAGAGCCTGGCCAATCAGAGCAGACACCCTGTGGCCCAAGCAGGAAGGCCACTGGCTTTCACAACTGACTGGTCATGTTGTGGGTACCAACAGCAGCCACAGCAGAGACGGACTAACTCTGCTCATGGCTGGATCTTCAGCCCCTGGCCCAGTGCCTGGCACATAAAAGATGCTTAATAAATATCTAGTGAATAAATTATGGTTTTGTTGTTGATCCTTTTCTCTTTTTTTACATTTTAATTTAATTTTATTTTTTTATTTTTGAGAGAGAAAGAAAGAGAGCATGAGTTGGGTGAGGAGCAGAGGGAGAAGTAGACTCCTGAGGAGCAGGGAGCCTGATATGGGGCTCCATACTGGGACTCCGGAATCATGACCCCAGCAGAAGGCAGACGCTTAACTGACTGAGCCACTCAGGCATCCCGACCCTTTTCTTTAAATGTCAGTTTTGCTCCCTGGCTTTTGTGGACCTAACGTGTTGGACCATCTGAGGCTTAACATGGCCTTACTGTGGATATGGACACCAGCTTGCTTTCCTTCCTAAAGCTGCTTCTCACAGCTTCCTGCTTTGTTCCCAGAAGCCACCCAAGTCTCTGGTGGAACAGTAGATTCCTTCCTTCAAGACAAGGATGCTCTGGGGTTCCCTAGGGTTCCTGTCTACGCAGGGACTGGGCACCCTTGGGAACTAGGTCCCACTCAGAATGGTTTAAGTTGACAGGCTGTGGAAGAAAGAATGGAGGGTAATGTAATCCAAGAAGATCTGCCATATGGCGGATTGTTCATTAGTGTGGCCACTGGTATGGTACTTAAGAGTGCTGTCTGTCAGCTTCTTAGAGAAGTTGTACCGAGCTGGGCACCATCAGACCACATAGCTTGTCATAACCAGGATGTGCCCTCTTCTCTCAATCCAAGGGGACTTGAACATGCTGTCTCTCTGCATGGATTGCCCTTCCTGCAGACCGTAAGATCCACCTCAAGCATCATATGTTTGCTGAATCCTTTGGCACCCTCATCCACCAGAGCCTCAGTTGTTCTTGGCCTCTTTGTACCTCCAGGCTCTCACGAATTCTAGTAACACGGTCCATCTCCACTGTCTGGTCATGGTTTAGGACCCTGGTTTCTTCGAAGACCCACCCCTCTTTGCAAAGCTGGCCCATTTACACCTGGATGAAGTGAACATTCCACATGGGGGTTTCATGAGAGAATAGATAGGAGGATGACCTGGGAGTCGAAGAGGAAAATGCAGGAGGGTGGGCGATTCCTTAATTTTCTTTTAATGTAATTTATTTATTTATTTATTTAAAATAAGCTCTACACTCAACGTGGGGCTTGAGCTCATGACCCTGAGATCGAAAGTCGAATGCTCTACCCACTGAGCCAGCCAGGCGCCCTTTAATTTTCTTTTAATGTAAGTGTTGTTGCGGAAGGTCAGGGATGGTATGAGACAAACTTAAAAGCATTGTAAAGAAAAAAATCATGTGTCCTACTTTTCTGTATTTATGCTATACTTCAATAAAACATTTGGAATGCATGATATAAGTCTGGGTCAGGGGAGTTGGGGGGAGGGTGACAAATGGTGTAAGATCTTGGCATACCTAAAGAGGAAAAGAAAAAGCCCCAACTGACTGACTTCCAGCCCACAGTTCGTCTTGGGGCCAGTGGCTCCTCAGGCTAATCACGTGGGACCCGCAGCCAAGAGGCCCCTGGAACCAGGCTTGAGAACTCGGTGTTTTCTGCCTTCCGGTTGCCACGGTTACCAGTCAACTTGTGCAGCCACTCACAGCCTGTGACTTCTCTAGCCGCTGCCAGTAACCTGGTGAGTAAATGGGTTTCTGTGGAAAAAGAGAATGCTATTTAAAACAAATAAAAAATAAGTTTTCTGAATATAAAAATAATACTTCCTCACTTGAAAAAATGTTTTTCTTTTCTTTTTTTCTTTTATTCCTCTTATTTATTTTCTTTAAATATTTCATACGTTTATTTGAGAGACAGAGTGAGCACAAGTGGGGGGAGGGGGCAGAAGGAGAAGCAGACTTCCTGCAGAGCAGGGATCCCCAGGTGGGGCTCCATCCCAGGACCCTGGGTACATGACCTGAACCGAAGCCAGACACTTAAACAACTGAGCCACCCAAGCGCCCCTCACTTGAAAAATTTCATTTTATTTTATTTATTTGTTTTTAAGATTTTATTTATTTATTTGAGAGAAAGAGGGAGAACACAAAGGGAGAGGGAGAAGCAGACTCCTCCCTGAGCAGAGAGCCTGATGTGGGACCTGATCCCAGGACCCTGAGCCAAAGGCAGACATTTAACTGACTGAGCCACCCAGGTGCCCTTCACTTGAAAAATTTTAAACCTTACCTACAAATTAGGAAAAAGGCAATAGATACCCTCTATTGTACAACATGCCAAGTAGTGGCCTTTTTCTCTATGTATATTAAAACATATATTCATATTTTAAAACACATGATGAGGTCTTGTTTGATATCAGGAATGTAATTGAGAGCAGAATCATTAAATCACAGGTTCTAGGCTTTTTACACATTAAAATGCTGATTTCAAACGTAGACTTGTTTTCTGACTGGTCTCCCAGCTTCTGATGCATTTCCCCTCCAGCCCGACTTCTTTCTATATCACTGCCAAGGCAGTCATCCTGATTGCATCAGCCCTAGTTCAAAATCATCAATGCAAAATAAAACCTATGTTTTAAAATCTAATATTCAGGATCTTCCCATTTGACCCCTTTCACTGCCTTTCTAGCCTCGTATCTTCAGAGACCCTCTGTGCTCTCCAGGTGCCTTCTCTCAGTTCCCCATTCTCAACCGGAGCTTCCGCATCTGGTACCTTTGCTCACCTGCTTCTTGACATCTCACTTTGTTCCATTCTCAAATGCATTTGTTTTTATGTCTTTCTTGTGGACAGAGTATTTACCCATTTGTCTTTGCGTCTGTCACAGTGCTTCCCCTGACCAACCATGACCCAGTGAGCAGTTGTTACGTGAAGGAATCAATATTGAATTTAAAATTGAGCAAGATTACCAGGGTTGAGGATAGAAAGAAAAATCCCATACTGCTCCTCTGGTGTTTCTCCTATATACATAGAACACTTCCCTTCTGATATTCTGGTCACCAAGTGTGCGGGTTTTTTTCCCACACCAAGAAGTATTCTGACACCAGCTGGATGACCTACAATTCAGTGAATTCTGACACTGCCTACCTCGAGATACATTCAGAGACCACAGGGGAAAGGCTCAGTCCCACAAGGCTGTGCCCCAACCCCCTTCACACCATTCATCAGTCCAGGTTGCTACCCGTGCTTCTGACTGAACAGCGATAGGTCAGAAGTTCCCATTTTCTTCTCCTTGGGTTCAATTCATTTGCTAGAGCACCACACAGAACTCAGAAAACCCATTTAGTCATTAGATCCCTGGTTGAAGACAAAGGATATGACTCAGGAACAGCCAGATAAAGAGACACACAGGTCGAGGTATGGGGAGGAGGCAAGGAGCTTCCAGGCCCTCTCCAAGTGCTGCCACTGTTCCAGTATGTCCATGGGTTCACCACCCTGGAAGCTCTCCAAACCTCATTCTTCTGGGTTTTTATGGAGGCTTCATTACATAAGCACGATTGATTAGATAATTGGCCAGTGGTGATTGATTCAGTCCCTAGCCTCTTTCTCCTCACTAGGGGGTCAAGGGATGGGACTAAAAATTCCAACCCTTTTTAAAAAAAATTATTATTTATTTATTTGTAGCATAACAGTATTCATGGTTTTTGCACCACACCCAGTGCTCCATGCAATCCGTGCCCTCTATAATACCCACCACCTGGTTCCCCCAACCTCCCACCCCCCACCCCTTCAAAAACCTCAGATTGTTCTTCAGAGTCCATAGTCTCTCATGGTTTACCTCACCTTCCAACTTCCCCCAACTCCCTTCTCCAACCCTTGAAGCACCTATTTGGCTCCCCTGGCCAACCCTTCGGTGTGTTCAAAAGTCACTTCATTAACGTACCAAAAAACAGCCTTAACCCTTCTCAGCATTTAGGAAATTCCCAGGGTTTTAGGGAATTTTTGTCAGGAATGGGAGGAAGACCAAATATTCCTTCTTATAAATATTCCTTCTCATAAATTCCTTCTTATAAATCATAATAGCACAGGTAACCAAGTGGGGTGACAGGCTGACATTGTGGCTAAGAGCCAGGATTCTGGGGCCTCAGAATCTGGCCCAAATCCTGCCTTTATGCCTTGTTAGCCACATGGCTCTGGGCAGATCATGTCTGTCTCATAAATAGCGATTACAAGTGCTCAGAATAAAGTGAGTTCCTGTGCATAAAGAATGCAGAGTGGTGCCAGGCAGGTAAGTGGGCACTGTGTCATGCATTAGTTGCCGGTACTGTTATAACTATGGGAATCCTTAATAATTACCTAAATCAACACTATCTATGAAGACAGTACTTTCTAGTATAGGTCCAGAAATTACTCTGCAGCAGTTACTGAGCTAAGCACTTTCATACATGCATTTTTTTTTTTTTTTTGCTAGAGAGGGAGAGAGAGGGGCATAGGAGGGGCAGAGGGAGAGGGAGAGTGAGAATCCAAAGCAGGCTCCTCTACCCAGTGCAGGGCCTGATGCAGGGCTTGATCTCACAACTCAAGTTCATGACCTGAGACCAAATCAGGGAGTTAGATGACTGACCTACTAAGTCACCTCATACATCTTTTGTTAATCCTCATCCAGCCCCATGAGATCATCAGTTCCACTATTATCCGATTTCACAAAGGAGGAAATGTGAACATAGAGAGCTTTCTTTCTCTACTTGGCCAAGATCCCACAACTTTGGTGCCCCTGATCAGCCCTCTGGTCTGGGTGGCAGCCAGCTCGAGCTGAAACAGCAACATCAGCCCTCCTTTCTCATGAACTTACACACCCAGCACCAGCACTCAGTGGGTCCTTGATGCATGCCTGCTGAGCCAGGGGTAGATGGTTGGACAGCAGGAGAAATGCTCATGGAAGTCCCCAGAGCACAAGAGGGCATAGGCAGGCCCATGGGAGAGTTGGGTTCTAGTCCTCTTTGTTTTGTTCTGGGTCTTTGTGGTAGCCATCCCATAAGTTGGTCATCCCTCTAGCACAACAGACTTGATAACAAGGGATGTGGCAAACACAAAAAGGAAGTGGTGGAAACCATGATGGTGAGGATACTGACAGCTCAGCAAATCCAAAGACACAAGTAACTTTACCCTCTATGGTGAGGAGGCCAACACCTCCAACACCCTCATGGCTTACTCGGTCCATGTCAATGTCCTCCAAAAGCTTCAGAGGTAACAGGATAAAATAGAAGTCTAATTTGAAAAGGAATTTCAGACATGTGAGAAAAAGTATAACCAGGTGTGTGCGGCCTTTCTTGCTAAGATACCTGATCTGCCTCGTGCTTCCCTCAGGGGATTGGAGAGACATTCACGGAGACTGGAGAATGTGGGAATGTTCACCAGGGGGACCCGATTTTGAAGCAAGTGATTGCACTGGTAAATAAAAAAGGAGAAAAAGAATAAGAAAAAAATACCCCCCCAAATTCTGAATATTGGTTGATTTAAAATATATTTGGAAAGGCACAGGACTTCGATCAAAAAGCATGACCACCCTTTCTGATGGTTTTCAACTGATAATTAAACCAGTAATTACTCTTTTCAATGATGTGGAGTGGAAGTGATCACATCTTGGCTGCCTGAAAGGTTACATGTCTGAAACTCACCCTGAACACAATTGTTACAGATTGCCTTGTTTCCCCCCAAAACTCACATTTGGTTACCATGGCCCCAGCAAACCAATACTTAATGAATATGTCAAAAATAAAGTGTAAAGGCAGACACCTGCTAAAGTGAAAGCCATCTTCCTTGATTCCTTCTTTCATAAGATAGTGAAAATAGAGGTTTGCAAAGGGTGCCAAGTAGATGTGGGTGAACAGAGTGTCAATTTGAGAAGTATCTGTGGTCCCACTCCACGTGGGGCAGTCCAGAGCAGAGCTGACCCAGCAACCAGTGCTTATTCTTCGATTTATTTAGCTTTCTGTAATTCCCAGTGCAGAAAGTGGAACTCAGAGAAATGCATCTTTGTCAGAAACTTTGCGGTTGTTGGAAACCTAATTGACAGTCTTGTGCAACACAACAGCCAGCCTCACACTTGACAGAGGACATTTGGCACCAAGAAAAGGGCAACCTGAAAGCCCATGCTAGCCAACCGGGCACAACTATTGTTGAAACTGGGAAACTGCCTTTTGGAGCTCTGGCAGGGCTTCTGAATATTCACATTAATAACCAGTGAAGCAGGTTGTAGAATCTGAACTTGGCTAATTTCAGTACAATTGCTCATTATTTATAGTCTTAAGTTTTTGTGCTTTCTTGGTAGAGTCTATCTTAAGATATGTCCCTATAACAAGAGATGTATTACTTAGTGTTTTAGGAATAATTAAATTAAATTACTTAGTGTTTTAGGAATATCGTTATTTCTTTCCCCAAAAGATATGGATTGCTGCAGTTTCTCTAAAGCATAGTTATTCATTGCTATGACATTTTTGTACTTTGAAAGTCATATTATCATGTAGGTATTAAAGGGTAGCTATCAAGATTACCCTAACTCTTCATTGAAATGACATATTTGAGAAAAATGCATGTTGAAAAGCCTATCCAAGTGTGTGTATTTCCACCTTATGCAGAAGTAGAAGGGGTTTTATTTGGCTTGTACCTGCTTCACCTGCATGATTTCACTATAGAAATGTGACATAATTAATTCTAAGATGGTTCTTGTAAATTTTACTATTTGGGAATAACTAGCACGTAGTTAAAAGCTCTCAGAAGAACATTACACTTGTTTGGATTCTGTGTGACACAGTGATCTGCACAGAATTAAAATCAGAATGAAGTTCTTGTTTACCACTACTGCTGTTAAAAGAATTTAGGGGATATGGTGTGGGGGCTGGAGGTTGAGAAAAGAGAGAGAGAGAGATTTTTTTGACCCTTACCAACTGATAATTAAACTAGTAATTGCTCTTTCTTTTTATGTACGTGATGGAGACAGAAGGTATTTTGTGATTGCATGGTGGAAGATCTAATCTAGTCTAGCATCAGAGAAGGGAGACTTCCCAGAGAAGTGACCTATACACTGAGATAGAAAAGATAAAAGTTATTTAGCAAGATGAGTGGTAGAAGTGTTGGAAATATTCCCAGGTATGGAGATTAATATATACAAAGACTCATATCCTCAACTGCTGAGTTTGTCTTAAATGTCTGCACTTTGTTTATTTAACAAATTTATATACTCAGCCAGTAGTTATTGATTATCTTGATTAGGAGTCTGGGAGAGGTGGTGACTGATACCTTGTAACCAAGGACACAAGACTGTTTTGAGTTTGGCCTTGCTGGTCCCCTCTTCTCCAAAGGAGTTGCTGAACAAGGCAAGTTGCCTTAGGTGAGCATAAGCATAGATTGGAAATCAGCTTCCAGTATTAACCACTAGATTGTCAGTCTCCCCACTAAGGGCCACCCCTGACTAAGCTAAGGTGGACAGGCCCCTGAGGACAGGCCCTAGGATTCCTTCCTTTTAGAACTCATATTAAGGAGTTCTTCGTTCCTGGAAGAGAGGGTTTGAGGTTGGGAGGTGGGAACGGGACAGCCTAGGCAGTAGAAAAGGGAGAAATGCTGGGAAATTCTGCCCATACCCTAGATAGACTTCATGAAAAATGACAAGTGAGAGGTTCTGGGAAGCTCTCAAGCTTCACAAGGGCTTACAATATAGTTTGTGTGTTGGGGTTGGAGGGGAGTCGTAATCAACAGCATTATTGAAAGTATGTGTCAATGGCCCATGGCAGGGGCCAAATTTGGCCCATCGACTTGCTTTTGTACAAAAAGCCACAAGAGGTTTTTGCATTTTTAAATAGTTGAGCAAGAGCAAAAAAAGAAGAATATTTCATGAAATGTGGAGATTACATGAAGTTCAAGTTTCAATGTCCACAAATAAAGCTTTGCTGGAACTTTGCCTCGCTCGTATTTATGGTTGCTTTCAAGCTGCAGTGGCAGAGTTGAGAAGCTACAACAGAGATTGTGTGGCCCTAAAGCTGGAAGTATTTATTATTAGTCCCTTTCCAGGAAATGTTTCCTCCCCAGCTGAAAGTCTGGGAAGGTCAGTGGCCCACAACCCAGCTGCTGCCCTGGGAGAATGATGGACAATCTGGTTGATGCATGATGGCTCTACTCTATGCTTTCTTCACCAATGCACAATAAAAATACATAATATTTCATTTTCTTTTAACATCCTCTGCTCTGTGGTCACACCTGTGACAAGCCTGTGACAAACATTTTCTTACAGAGGGTTAAGCCTCTGCCTTTGGCTCAGGTCATGATCTTAGGGTCTTGGGATCAAGCCCCGCATCGGGCTCTCTGCTCAGCAGGGAGCCTGCTTCCTCCTCTCTCTGCCTGCCTCTCTGCCTGTTTGTGATCTCTGTCTGTCAAATAAATAAATAAAATCTTAAAAAAAAAAATGAATATGCCAACTATTTAAAAAAAAACACATTTTCTCAGTGGGGAGAAGGAGGGTTTTTTCCCCTAGGTATTTGCTGAGCTGTTTTTTTATTGAGAACTTGAAAATCAAGAAATTCCTTTTATGACTGGAGCCAGATTTAAGGTGTTGACTGACTTTAAGTTGTTGAATCTCCTCAAAAATAGACCTTGTGATAGAATAAATCGAGGTGGTTGTTTTGGGAGGTGATTCCAGGAAAACATGGGTGAGGAGTAGAAGTGGGAGCAGAAGTGCAGGAAGCCAATCCAGGGTTGCCAAGTGAAGGCAACTGGAGTTTATGCTGAAGACAGCATAAAACATACTTCTGAGTTGTTGCACCTGGTGAGAGGAGGTTGGGACATTTGTCTACCTATCAAGCATTAGTTGAGAACTGCTCCAAGAGGACATCTGGCCTGCATTTTGGTTGCAACTTGTTACCCCAGCAGAGATGGATCAGGGGAATCATTGAGCCATCGAAAGGGCATCGCATAAGTTTACACTTAAAACCAAATTCAGACTTACACAGAATTGAGTATTACAGAGAGTTAATTTTTTTTTTTAGAAAATTATTCTGCAGCTTATTAGTTCTAGGTGCACTATAACTTACAATTATAGAATAATTTATCATATTTAATCCAATACTGTCAACGCCTATAAAATACACATCATGACTGGACAAGCTTCAATTACATGGATTGAAAATGAAGTTGCTGAAAGTATGGACTTTGAAGACCTCATAAGTGAATTTGCAGAGAGGCTGAGCCATGAGTATGTTTTGGGTGTTGTGGTTGTGTCAGCTCAGACTCTGTATTCAGCATTCTTCAGGAGATCTGAGTATTTCTATTCCTCTGATGGGCAGTAACTCAGATCAATGTCCACAGTCCCGAGAAAGGGTCAGGGAACTCACTGTTTTATATGTTTCTGTGGCATTACAGGCACTTTCTCCTCCTAAAATGATTGGAGATGGGTCTGAGATTCTGGGTACAGGTCTGGAACCGGGTGGTGGGTTGTGATCTTCCTCGGCAGTAGCTCACCGTCTTTGGCTCCCTTGTTCTTGATCACTTTTGATGTTAAAGGTCAAACACATCTTTGTTGACTGCCTGTCTCTCTTGCTGTAAGGAACCAGAGGATCCATTAGTGCCTGTCTCAGATTCCTGCCTGTCAGGATCCCATCTACCCTTGATGACTTCATTGCCATATGGCGATCATGTGTGCCCTGCCTATGTTAATTAAGTGCTACCTCCCAGGCTTGGCTACTACTTCTTGGCACTAGGAAACCCTGTCTCATAACTTCATCCCCACCTTATCCCTGGCCTTTAGCTTAGAACCACTTCTGAACTTCTCTTGAGGCCAGTATGCTCATTACTAGCACATTATTTACTGCTTTAATAAATCATGATAATCATATTCTTTCAAGCATGTCCATCTCTCTGAGCCTTTAACTCCACCGATCTCCACCCCCCCCCACTTTTTTTTTTAATTGTTCTGTCAAAGTAGAGTACTAAATTGATTTTATTTACTTCGAGGCATATTTTTTTCCTAGTTTTCAACGAACCATTCCAACAGTGTTGTTAAGACTGGCTCTAGGTGTCCTTGCTGGATTGTTAAATTTGAGTGGTGGGACAGTGCCCTCTTATATTTTTTCCTATCCAGCCTTCTATGTTCCATACCACTATCCCCAGTCCTACACCAGGCTCAGGTATGTTTTCCCAGTTCTTGGCATACAGATAAGGTAGATTTGCCATTTTCCGGGTTAATAATTTCATTTCTAAGTGAAGGAAAATATTCTCCCCAGGTGAATACTTGAACCTAGTTATCCATCTAGAAGCAGCTAAGGAATGTGTGTCTTGAAGAGGACAAGCATCATCTTATAACATAAGGGCCTGTGCTGGTCTCCAGGCAAAGCAAGCTGCTATCTTTCAGCCAGGGGGAATCATGGGAATCTGGGGGGTCTCATGGGAATCTGAGGGTTCCAGGTTTTCAATCCCATGTATCAAATGTCCTCATCCCAAATCTCAGGGTCCTACACCTTCCCTATCAGGGAAGAATATCTGCCAGGCTATGGATTAGGACTTCTTGTCACTCTGCTCTGCTCAGTCATGTCATGTTCAGCACAAACTGTTCTGGGCTTCCCTCCTATCAAAGGTAAGGGTCTCCTTAAATGCACTGAAGAGGTCTTCTGACTTCACACCATGCCCCACATCAATAGCTGGTTGACCTGATTCTGTCATTTTCTTCTCTCAGTACTTTGGTGGTAGTGGAAAGCAACAATGAACTCCACATTCCCTATAACTGCCATTTTTACTTCCATCTCTCAGTCACTCAGTGTGTAAGTCAGTGCATTCTTTCCCCCCAGCACATCACAGTTCCCCTCAATGAGAGTCTTAGTGAGGTAATGCCACAGTGTGACAGGGGAGGGAGGATTGAGACTAGAGACTGAAGAAGCCAGTGATGCGTGGATTGCTAGGCAATGTGTCATTGAGGGCTACTAGCACTTAATCCTGCAGGGAGCTTTGGGTTGACAGGGTGGAATATTTCTGAGTTATCTCAGTAGAGGTACATGCAAGCAAACAAAGGTATTTCTCCTTTGTTCCCATCAGTCATTGGTTGAGGGGTACTCCCAAGGAGGGTATTAATTCCTGGGCATGTTCAGGCTGCCCCATGTGTGGGCAAGAGCAGGTTTCAGAAGTCAGGGAAGGCTCTCGGGCAAAGGGTTACAGGTGCCTCTCATTGGAAGTTGTGTAGGTGTGTCCAAACATAGTTATGGCCAAGGGGATAAGCATGAGGCACCAGCATTTTCTGCTTTGGTCAGATTTTTTGCCACTTGATTTAATGTTTCCCAGTTAACAGTTTGGGTTTTATTCACTTCTTTTAGTTTATTCCGGGCTTCTTTCTGGGATCATTTCAGTTTTGCCCCTACCTCAAAATTCTTTCTTGTTACACTTCTAAATTCATGACAGACTTCCTATTCTATCAGTAGTCTTGTCACTTCCTTATTTTTTCAAAGCAAAGAATACCTTTGGAAATACTTTCTTCAGTTAGAACAAGAGACTTTCCTTGTTGGGATGTCTGGGTGGCTCAGTTGGTTAGGGGTCTGACTTTGGTTCAGTTCATGATCCCAGGGTCCTGGGACTGAATCCTGAGTCAGGCTCCTTGCTCAGTGGGGAGGCTGCTTCTCCCTCTGTGTGTTGTTCCCCTGCTTGTGCTCTCATTCTCTCTGACAAATAAATAAATAAAATATTAGGGGCACCTGGGTGGTTCTGTTGGTTAAGCAACTGCCTTCAGCTCAGGTCGTGACCCTAGAGTCCCAGGACTGAGTTCTGCATTGGGCTCCCTGCTCAGTGGGGAGTCGGCTCACTCTCTGATCCTCTCCCCTCTCATACTCTCATTCTCTGCACTGGTAAGTGACAGTGAAGAACATGTAACAATCCATTCCTACCTCTTTAGCTGGAAGATTCTTAATATGTGTCTCTGTAAGAACTAGAGATATATTCATTAATTATTTCAAAGAGAACACGATAAATAAGATACAGGTATTAACCTCAAGGAACCACTATCCAGATCTGTGTTGTCCAGTATGGTAGCCACTAGCCATTTGTGGCTACTGAACATTTGATTTATGTCTAGCCAAGGTGAAGTGTAAAATAAACACCGTGTAAGGGTCTATTTAGCCAGAGCAATTCCATCGGGTTAAACAGTGATTTTGTTATTTATGCAGTAAAGCTTAAACTGACCCTGCCCCCCACCTCAGGGAACTTACTTAAAAGCAAGTCCGGGAAACCAGTCCCAGGTAACAAAGCCCAAATACAAGGGTGGGTCAGGCCAGGTGGAGACATCCAATTAGTGGGGAGAGCATGCTGTCTTCCTAGCTACCAAGGAGTGTGGGTCCCGCCTTTTGGGTGCCCATTCTGACCAAGGTGATAGGCTAGTTCAAATATCTACTAGGTTAAATTATAATTCAATTGGCCACCCGTGTGTGACCTAGCATGACTGTGCAGCTTTTTCTGTGTGTTACAATCTCATTGGCCACCTGTGTGGCCAGACCCAACCACATGGCCTTTGCTCTATAAAAGTTAGTCTGTAAGGCAGGGAGGGGTTGCCTCTTTGTAAGAGAGGGCCCTGGCTGGTCGGTCTGATTCTCAATGCTTGGCATGAAATAAAGCTTTGCTTGACCTTCGCTTTGTATCAGTCTTGCTCCTTTGATCATTGACCCAACACTGGGGGCTTGTCCATGATCAAACGACGAGAACTGAGCCAGCATCAGAATTTCTGGGAAAAGCCTCTGGAGGTAAGATCCCCAGATTTTATTCTGTGAGATCGGTCTGTCTGTCTGGTTGTGGAGCTCCATGGTATGGCCCACTGGGGAGAAGCTCGATGCAGCCATGCTCCCCAGGGCTGGAGTGGATGTGGGGATGCCCCATCCCTCTTCTGGTAGATCGTCTAGGGGTTCAAGTCCCCCTAGGCGGTGAGGGGGCCGAGAAAACCCCCACCAGTGGGTGGTTGCAGGAGACTGAGAAAATCTCCACTGGCCGCTGCATCTGGTTGTCTTTGTCTTGTCTTTTGTTGCCTGTTGAGTTGCTCATCCCTAGAGGACTGAGAAAATCCCCACGGGTGAGCGTCTCTAGGGGACCAAGAAAACCCCCACCAGTGGCAGGCTCTGGGTGAAGGCCACTGGGTCTGAGGTTGTTTTTGTCATTTTTGTTGTCTGTTGCATTGTTTGTTGTGTTTGAAGAAATGGGACAAGCAGAGAGAGTAAGGGGACTCTGACTTTCATCTCTCTGTTCCTCCTAATAGATGTGGGGCTTCTTCCTTACTCATTCTTGTGTTAATGGCTGGCTATAACTGGAGCCAACTGTGGTTAATCTAACTCGAGACAGAGACTTTAAGGAATATTCCCAAGCAGCTGCCAAAACTCCTTTTGTTTTGGGGAAGCTCCTTTCCCTCTCTGGCCCAATGTGGACTGCCCAGTCCCTCCCCCTTGCTGGCGCGAAAGCATGGTATCTGCTCCTCTCTTGGAGCTGATGAGCTCTAGAACTGGGAACCCTTTCTCTGCCTTCTGGCGGCACTTCTGTTCTTGACTGTCAGGAAACAAGAAGAGCCACCCCAGGACCCAACACCCCCCCACTCCAGATCTTCCCACCCAGATCTCAGGTAAACGTTCGAAGTGGAGTGGGCCCAGGTGGGGAACGTAAATCAGTATTTGAACTAAGTTAAGTTTGTTGGGTTAATTAGGATGAACATGTCTTTTAGTTAACAGCAGTAAGTGTGAAACTTCAATCAAAGTTTACTTAAGATCAAATAAGCTCTCGTTATTTATGTTAAAATCTGTTAACAAAGAGATGACTAAACTGATGGTCAATTGTCTGTCTCAAAGTTTTAATGGGTAATTGTTAAAGTAGCTTTCAAAGTCTTTGGTAACCTGAAACTTTAAACCAAATGAGATAAAATGCTAGAGTGTTGGTTGCTGGGAACTAGGTTTGTGCTTTTGAAATCTGTTGGTAAACATGTTTTGTGCTTAACTGATTCATAAATTTGCCTTCTAAGAATTCTGTTGTAATGTTCTCATTTGGTTTATATTTAGTCTTCATTAGAGGTTAAGGTATTTGTAAGAGTACAAAATTCTGCTAAGTGTAACTAAGACTGGTGGAAATAAGGGAAGCAACTTTGTATGTAGGAAAGTAGGAGATATGCAAAAAAGAGATAAGGAATGGGAATACACTTTGTTAAAAGTAAGAAAAGGTAATTTTGTGCTAAATGAACTGGTTGTTTGGAAGAAAATGACTTGGGACAAAACCTGAATGTAAATTACAGAAGGTTTGTGAAGAAAAATCTTCAGGAGAAAGAAAGAAAGAAAAACAGCAGCCCCAAGGTGATTTAGCACTCTCCTGAGGTGCCACTCTATATATTGTACTTGTACATGAAAGGGCCTTTTGGCCTTGAGAGACTGTGGAAACACCCCGTTACCATCCCCCTTTGTATCACTGGGGTGGGACAGGAGATGGGCCTCAGAGGGCAAACAGAGCACCTGCCCTAGGGTTTAGGTGCATCCCGCTGATTTCAGTGGACCCAAGGCTGGGCTCTCCTGGACAGCCGAGGCTCACCTCTGCCCTGCTGGACCAACAATAGGAGGCCAGGGACAACTGACTGGATCAGCCCATTGGACCAGGAAAGCCCTGGGGCCACTGTCTGAGCCAGATCCATTCCTAAAGAATAGAAGGGGAGACTGATTACCTCCCATTAGCCAGGGATACCCTGGGGAGGGGGGTGGTGTCCAACCTGTTTAAATCTGAAGAGTGCCTGACTGTGAATCTGTCTGTATGGTTCCACCACTTCTGTTATGGAGTCTGAGTGGGCTGCACCCTGAGTCTTGCGGGGCGTCATATGGCATAATGGTCACCTACTCCACGAAGTAGCCTGGTCTGGAGCTTATATGGACAGATGTTAGCTAAGACACTCCTAAGTTCCCATGAGGGATGCAAGCAGGACAGCATCTGAAAGATGCCCCTCTCTTTTGTCTGTGACATCATTCACAATGGGAGGGAAACCCAGTAAACCCACTATCTTAAGACTGCATGCTTAGGGCGCCTGGGTGGCTCAGTGGGTTAAGCCGCTGCCTTCGGCTCAGGTCATGATCTCAGGGTCCTGGGATCGAGTCCCGCATCGGGCTCTCTGCTCAGCAGGGAGCCTGCTCCCTCCTCTCTCTCTCTCTCTCTGCCTGCCTCTCTGCCTGCTTGTGATCTCTGTCTGTCAAATAAATAAATAAAATCTTTTAAAAAAAAAAAAGACTGCATGCTTAAGGATAAAAAGGAAAGACACTGGTATAAAAAAGCTGGTTTTCTCTCTGTTTAAAAGGGCAAAGTTTTCTTAGGTTAATTGATCTGTTAAAAAAAAATGTAAATGGTTTTCTCTTTGCCTACCCAGAGTTGTAAATGAGGTCTCTTTGACTCATAAGGCTTTTCCTTGATATGCTAGGTTACTCAGGGAGTACTGCTAAACCAATGATAAACCTTGGGTTACTTTTGGGTAAATGCTGTAACTACTCTAGAGGTTCTATACATTTCCTAAAGTTTTAATGTTTTGATAAGGGTCATCACTTGATATTTATCCATATCTATTCTGAGTTTTTGTCATTTGTAATTATTTTAATTCTCTTATAAGATGAATTCTGCCCTAAAAGAAATTCATATGGGAGACTTTCAGGACAAATAACAGGTCTTTGATATGTTAAAATCCTGGAACTAAAATGGGTAAGAATTTCCAGAAGTAAAAGCTGCATTTGGACTAAACCAGAAGTAGCAACATGGGACTAGATGAACGGAAGGAAATTGTAATGTTGTGGCTCTTTAGATTTTGTCTTATTTTAAATATGACTGGTTCTATAACGTTTGCTCTTCCAGACTAGGGCGACTTTTTCTTAAGTTATCTATAACTTACAGAGATGTAAAAGTACTCATTTGTAAACAAATCAAGGCATTCAACTTTTCTCTCTATCTGAACCCTCTGAAACTAAAAGGTCTCAGCAAGTATTCTTTCCTCCATGGCAATCAGTCATTTGCATAAGTTCAATAAGAATCTGTTCTCCTGGGACACCTGGGTGGCTCAGTTGGTTAAGCCGCTGCCTTCGGTTCGGGTCGTGATTCCGGGGTCCTGGGATCGAGTCCCACATCGGGCTCCTTGCTCGGCGGGGAGCCTGCTTCTCTCGTCGCTGCCTCTGCCTGCCTCTCTGCCTGCTTGTGTGTACTCTCTCTCTCTATCTCTGGCAAATAAATAAAAATCTTTAAAAAAAAAAAAAAAGAATCTGTTCTCCTTTATAACAGGACACCACTGGAAAAACTGGTTATTTTACCAAGGCTTTGACTGGAATGTCATATTTGAAAAGACTCAGATATGACCAGACAGCTTAAAGGAAATAAAGTTGAATTTATAAAACCTGGAGCCGTAAAGCCCTTTGGAACTCTTGGCCTGATACCTTGTTTACAGAGTTCCGAGCAGCCTCACCAGGTGAGTAAAGAATATCACTTCCTGGCAGGATACTTTGGAAACCTCAGGAAGAGGAATTCGCCCAAATCGACAGGTATTGCAGGCATGTCTGATGGCAAGTACATGGCTTGGCTTCTGGCCTGGAGAGGCTACTAGAAGTTCAACCTAGAGATTCCTTATAAGAAGTTCCAGCAAAGCAGATTCCAAAAGATCTATATGATCACACTCACTGTTCTTGCTGAGCTTATGTAAATAATTAGGCCAAGTTTGTTAAAACTGGACTCATTTTTCAAATGAATTAGTCTTGATTTGGCTATCTCTGCAAACGAGGGTTATTTTAGAGAGAAAAATTATGTTTTAATAAGACACCTTTATGGGTGTTAAATTCTAGATTTGATTGTTTTTAAATGTTTGTTTACCTAAGCTAGACAACTTGAGGTAAACGTTAGAGAAGTTGCACAATAGCTCGTTCAGACAATCTTGATTTTGCCAGTCAGTCAGCCCCAGACATAAGGAGGAAGCTTCAGAAAATTGAAGGATTTGAAGGGAGGACCCTGACTGGGTTAGTGGGAATAGTGGAAATAGCCGCTGAGGATTGAATCATGCTTGCGGGGGATGAGAAGTCTCTTACAGGTGTCAGCAACGGAAGCACAGCTTTGCCAGAGCCATGACACTTATTTAGTTATTAAAACATTATTTAGGCTTTGATCTCCATGAGGGAGTTTCTTGGGATGGGGGGCTACTGCAGGCTGTGGATATCCTGGTTTGTGGAGATGGCCTGACCTCTCTACGAACTGACACTTGAACCACATCGTAATCCTGACCACTCCCACCCGCTCTCAAGGTCGACGGGATTACTCCCTGGGTCCACTACACACCATGTCCAACCAGCTGACCCACACTCCATTCCCAAGGACTTTGTTCCAGAATGGAAAAGCCAACCAGACAAGGATAATCCCCTAAAGCTAAGACTGCGCCGTTCTCACTTACCCCACTAATGTTACTTATACTATTTCCTCTTCATGCCAGAACCAATCCCCACTAACCACTGGACCTTGTGGCTGAGACCAGCCTGGACCCATGATTGGGTCCTTCCTTAGGTTCCTCTGAGAGGGGGAATGTAAGGGCCTATTTAGCCAGAGCAGCTCCATCCTGGCCCTGCCCCTCCCCCTTCAGGGAACTTATTTAAAAACAAGTCCTGGAAACCAATCCCAGGTAAAAAGCCCAAATACAAGGGTGGGTCAGGCCAGGTGGAAGCATTCAATCAGTGGGGGTGCATACGGTCTCCTAGCTACCAAGGACTATGGGCCCAAACCTTAAGGTGCCTTTAAAATTTTTTTTTTTATTTTTACTTTTTATAAACATATAATGTATTTTTATCCCCAGGGGTACAGGTCTGTGAATCGCCAGGTTTACATACTTCACAGCACTCACCATAGCACATACACTCCTCAATGTCCATAACCCCACCCCCCCTCTCCTAAGCCCCCTCCCCCCAGCAAACCTCAGTTTGTTTTGTGAGATTAAGAGTCACTTGGGTTTGTCTCCCTCCCAATCCCATCTTGTTTCATTTATTCTTCTCCTACCCCTTTAACCCCCATGTTGCATCTCCACTTCCTCATATCAGGGAGATCATATGATAGTTGTCCTTCTCTGATTGACTTATTTCGCTAAGCATGATACCCTCTAGTTCCATCCACATCGTCGCAAATGGCAAGATTTCATTTCTTTTGATGGCTGCATAGTATTCGATTGTGTATATATAACACATCTTCTTGATCCATTCATCTGTTGATGGACATCTACGTTCTTTCCACAGTTTGGCTATTGTAGACATTACTGCTATAAACATTCAGGTGCATGTGCCCCTTTGGATCACTACGTTTGTATCTTTAGGGTAAATACCCAGTAGTGCCATTGCTGGGTCATAGGGTAGTTCTATTTTCAACATTTTGAGGAACCTCCATGCCGTTTTCCAGAGTGGTTGCACCAGCCTGCATCCCCACCAACCGTGTAGGAGGGTTCCCCTTTCTCCACATCCTCGCCAGCATCTGTCATTTCCTGACTTATTAATTTTAGCCATTCTGGTGTGAGGTGGTATCTCATTGTGATTTTGATTTGTATTTCCCTGATGCTGAGTGGTATGGAGCACTTTTTCATGTGTCTGTTGGCCATCTGGACGTCGTCTTTGCAGAAATGTCTGTTCATGTCCTCTGCCCATTTCTTGATTGGATTATTTGTTCTTTGGGTGTTGAGTTTGCTAAGTTCTTTATAGATTCTGGACACTAGTCCTTTATCTGATATGTCGTTTGCAAATATCTTCTCCCATTCTGTCAGTTGTCTTTTGGTTTTGTTAACTGTTTCCTTTGCTGTGCAAAAGCTTTTGATCTTGATGAAATCCCAATAGTTCATTTTTGCCCTTGCTTCCCTTGCCTTTGGCGATGTTCCTAGGAAGATGTTGCTGCGGCTGAGGTCAAAGAGGCTGTTGCCTGTGTTCTCCTCAAGGATTTTGATGGATTCCTTTCTCACCTTGAGGTCCTTCATCCATTTTGAGTCTATTTTCATGTGTGGTATAAGGAAATGGTCCAATTTCATTTCTCTGCATGTGGCTGCCCAATTTTCCCAACACCATTTATTGAAGAGGCTGTCTTTTGTCCATTGGACATTCTTTCCTGCTTTGTCGAAGATTAGTTGACCATAGAGTTGAGGGTATATTTCTGGGCTCTCTATTCTGTTCCATTGATCTATGTGTCTGTTTTGGTGCCAGTACCATGCTGTCTTGATGATGACAGCTTTGTAATAGAGCTTGAAGTCCAGAATTGTGATGCCACCAACGTTGGCTTTCTTTTTCAATACTCCTTTGGCTATTCGAGGTCTTTTCTGGTTCCATATACATTTTAAGATTATTTGTTCCATTTCTTTGAAAAAAAAAAGTGGGATTTTGATAGGGATTGCATTAAATGTGTAGATTGCTTTAGGTAGAATAGATATTTTCACAATATTTGTTCTTCTAATCCAGGAGCATAGAACATTTTTCCATTTCTTTGTTTCTTCCTCAATTTCTTTCATGAGTACTTTATAGTTTTTGAGTATAGATTCTTAGCCTCTTTGGTTAGGTTTATTCCTAGGTATCTTATAGTTTTGGGTGCAATTGTAAATGGGATTGACTCCTTAATTTCTCTTTCTTCTGTCTTGTTGTTGGTGGAGAGAAACGCAACTGATTTCTGTGCATTTATTTTATATCCTGACACTTTACTGAATTCCTGTACAAGTTCTAGCAGTTTTGGAGTGGAGTCTTTTGGGTTTTCCACATATAGTATCATATCATCTGCGAAGAGTGATAGTTTGACTTCTTCTTTGCTGATTTGAATGTCTTTAATTTCCTTTTGTTGTCTGATTGCTGAGGCTAGGACCTCTAGTACTATGTTGAATAGCAGTGGTGATAATGGACATACCTGCTGTGTTCCTGACCTTAGCAGAAAAGCTTTCAGTTTTTCTCCATTGAGAATGATATTTGTGGTGGGTTTTTCATAGATGGCTTTGGTAATATTGAGGTATGTGCCCTCTATCCCTACACTTTGAAGAGTTTTGATAAGGAAGGGATGCTGTACTTTGTTAAATGCTTTTTCAGCATCTATTGAGAGTATCAAATGGTTCTTGTTCTTTCTTTTATTAATGTATTGTATCACATTGATTGATTTGCAGATGTTGAACCAACCTTGCAGCCCAAGAATAAATTCCACTTGGTCGCGGTGAATAATCCTTTTAATGTACTGTTGGATCCTACTGGCTAGTATTTTGGTGAGAATTTTCGCATCTGTGTTCATCAAGGATATTGGTCTGTAATTCTCTTTTTTGATGGGAGCCTTGTCTGGTTTTGGGATCAAAGTGATGCTGGCCTCATAAAATGAGTTTGGAGGTTTTCCTTCCATTTCTATTTTTTGGAACAGTTTCAGAATAGGAATTAGTTCTTCTTTAAATGTTTGATAGAATTCCCCCAGGATGCCATCTGGTCCTGGGCTTTTGTTTGGAGATTTTTGATGACTGTTTCAATCTCCTTACTGGTTATGGGTCTGTTCAGGCTTTCTATTTCTTCCTGGTTCAGTTGTGGTAGTTTATATGTCTCTAGGAATGCATCCATTTCTTCCAGATTGTCAAATTTGTTGGCGTAGAGTTGGCCATAGTATGTTCTTATAATTGTCTGTATTTCTCTGGTGTTAGTTGTGATCTCTCCTCTTTCATTCATGATTTTATTTATTTGGGTCCTTTCTCTTTTCTTTATTGATAAGTCTGGCCAGGGGTTTATCAATCTTGTTAATTCTTTCAAAGAACCAGCTCCTAGTTTCTTTGATTTGTTCTATTGTTTTTTTGGTTTCTATTTCATTGATTTCTGCTCTGATCTTTATGATTTCTCTTCTCTTGCTGGGTTTAGGGTTTCTTTCTTGTTCTTTCTCCAGCTCCTTTAGGTGTAGGGTTAGGTTGTGTACCCGAGACCTTTCTTGTTTCTTGAGAAAGGCTTGTATCGCTATATATTTTCCTCTCAGGACTGCCTTTGCTGTTTCCCACAGATTTTGAACTATTGTGTTTTCATTATCATTTGTTTCCATGAATTTTTTCAATTCTTCTCTAATTTCCTGGTTGACCCATTCATTCATTCTTTTTTTTTTTTAAAGATTTTATTTATTTATTTTATAGGCAGAGATCTCAAGTAGACAGAGAGAGAGAGGAGGAAGCAGGCTCCCTGCTGAGCAGAGAGCCCAATGTGGGGCTCGATCCCAGGTCCCTAAGATCATGACCTGAGCTGAAGGCAGAGGCTTTAACCCACTGAGCCACCCAGGCGCCCTGACCCATTCATTCTTTAGAAGGATGCTGTTTAGTCTCCATGTATTTTAATTCTTTCCAAGTTTCCTCCTGTGATTGAGTTCTAGCTTCAGAGCATTGTGGTCTGAAAATAAGCAGGGAATGATCCCAATCTTTGATACCGGTTGAGACCTGATTTAGAACCGAGGATGTGATCTAGTCTGGAGAATGTGTCATGTGCATCAGAGGAGAATGTGTCTTCTATTGCTTTGGGATGAAATGTTCTGAATATATCTGTGATGTCCATCTGGTCCAGTGTGTCATTTAAGGCCTTTATTTCTTTGTTGATCTTTTGCTTGGATGATTGTCCATTTCAATGAGGGGAGTGTTAAAGTCCGCTACTATTATCATATTATTGTTGATGTGTTTCTTTGATTTTGTTATTAATTGGTTTATATAGTTGGCTGCTCCCAGTTTAGGGGCATAGATATTTAAAATTGTTAGATCTTCTTGTTGGACAGATCCTTTGAGTATGATATAGTGTCCGTCCTCATCTCTTATTTTGGCTTAAAATCTAATTGATCTGATATAAGGATTGCCACCCCTGCTTTCTTCTGATGTCCATTAGCATGGTAAATTGTTTTCCACCCCCTCACTTTAAATCTGGAGGTGTCTTCAGGTCTAAAATGAGTTTCTTGTAGTCAATATATAGATGGGTTTTGTTTTTTTATCCATTCTGATTCTGTGTCTTTTGATTGGGACATTTAGCCCATTAACATTCAGGGTAACTATTGAGAGATATGAATTTAGTGTCATTGTATTTAGCCTGTAAGTTGACTGTTACTGTATATTGTCTCTGTTCCTTTCTGATCTACTACTTTTAGGCTCTCTCTTTGCTCAGAGGACTCCTTTCAATATTTCCTGTAGAGCTGGTTTTGTGTTTGCAAATTCTTTCAGTTTTTGTTTGTCTTGGAAGCTTTTTATCTCTCCTTCTATTTTCAATGATAGCCTAGCTGGATATAGTATTCATGGCTGCATGTTTTTCTCGTTTAGTGCTCTGAATGTATCATGCCAGTTCTTTCTGGCCTGCCAGGTCTCTGTGGATAAGTCTGCTGCCAATCTAATATTTTTACCATTGTATGTTACAGACTTCTTTTCCTGGGCTGCTTTCAGGATTTTCTCTTTGTTGCTAAGACTTGTAAATTTTACTATTAGGTGATGGGGTGTGGACCTATTCTGGTTTATTTTGAGGGGGAGTTCTCTGCACCTCCTGTATTTTGATGCTTCTTCCCTTTGCCACATTAGGGAAATTCTCTCCAATAATTCTCTCCAATATACCTTCTGCTCCACTCTCTCTTTCTTCTTCTTCTGGAATCCCAATTATTCTAATGTTGTTTCGTCTTATGGTGTCACTTATCTCTCAAATTCTCCCCTCGTGGTCCAGTAGCTCTTTGTCCCTCTTTTGCACAGCTTCTTTATTCTGTGTCATTTGGTCTTCTAGAGACTCCATTTTTGATTGCACCTCATTAATAGCTTTTTAAATTTCAACTTGGTTAGATTTTAGTTCTTTTATTTCTCCAGAAAGGGCTTTTATCTCTCTGGTGAGGGTTTCTCTAATATCTTCCATGTCTTTTACGAGCCCGGCTAGAACCTTGAGAATCGTCAATTTGAACTCTAGATCTCACATGTTACCAATATCTGTATTGATTAGGTCCCTAGCTTTCGGTACTGCCTCTTGTTCTTTTTTTTTTTTTGTGGTGAAATTTTCTGCCTTGTCATTTTGTCCAGGTAAGAGTATATGAAGAAGCAAGTAAAATACTAAAATCGTGGCAAAGACCCCAGGAAAATATGCTAAAAAGAGGTTCAGAAAAAAAAAAGAAAAGAAACAATTAAAAAAAGAAAACGAATAAGGAAAAAATATTAAAAAGAAAAAATATATATATATTAGATAAACTAGTTAAAAGACGTTAAAAAAGAAAAGGGTAAAAGTTAAAAAAAATTAGGAGAAGAAGAAAAAAAATTAAAAAAAATTTTTAACTGCAAGATTAAAGAATCATGGGGAGAAAGCCATGAGTTCTGTGCTTTGCTTTCTCCTCCTCTGGAATTCCGCTGCTCTCCTTGGTATTGAACCTGAACTCCTTGGTAGGTGAACTTGGTCCTGGCTGGATTTCTTGTTGACCTTCTGGGGGAGGGGCCTGTTGTAGTGACTCTCAAGTGTCTTTGCCCCAGGCAGAATCGCATCACCCTTACCAGTGCCGGGCTGAGTAATCTGCTCAGGTTTGCTTTCGGAAGCTTTTGTTCCCTGAACGATGCGAATGAAAATGGCAGCCTCCCAGTCTCCCTCCCAGAGGAGCTGAGAGCTCGGGGCCCCACTCCTCAGTGCACCCTCAGAGAATAGCGCCAATCACTCCTGTCTCCCTGGCCTCCTGCTGTGCTCCAAGCTCACCCATTCCTGTGACCAGTTCAAGGTAACCCTGAGCTGAGAGCTCACTCCTCGGCTCTGTCTCTGTAGCCAGCTTCCCCATTCTAGTACCTGCAAGCTCTGTGACACTCAGACACCCTCAGTCCTTCTGTGACCCTGCGGGACCTTAGGCCACGCTGACCCCACATGGGCTTCACCCCGGTTTAGCCTCTGGAGCCATGTCCCTCAGCTTTTAAAAGTCCTGATTTAGTGTTCCATTGCTCTGCTGCTTGCCAGGAGCCGGCCCCTCCCCCCGTGGTCTATCTTCCCGTCGCTTGGATTCACTTCTCCGCTGGTCCTACCTTTCAGAATGTGGTTGATTTTCTGTTTCTAGAATTGCTGTTCTCTTCAATCTCCCATTGGATTTGTAGGTGTTTGCAATCTTTAGATAAGCTATGTAACTGATCTCCTGCTACCTGATGTCCTCTCAGCCTGCTACTTCTCCGCCATCTTGACTCCTCCCTCCTTAGGGTGACTTTTGGGCGCCAATTCTGACCAAGGTGATAGGCTAGTTCAAATATCTACTATAGGATAAATTGTAATTCAATTGGTCACTTATGTGTGACCTAGCAGGACTGTGTAGCTTTCTCTGTGTGTTACAATCTCATTGGCCACCTGTGCATGGTCAAGCCCAACCACATGGCCTTTGCCCTTAAAAGCTAGTCTGTAAGGCAGAGGGTTGTCACCTCTTTGCAAGAGACCTCCCTGGCTGGTCAGTTTGATTCTTGATGCTTGGCGGAAATAAAGCTTTGCTTGACCTTTGCTTTGTCTCAGTCTTGCTCCTTTGACCATTGACCCAAGAGTAATAAGTGTTTAAAGTATATGAAAGGGGCACCTGGGTTCCTCAGATGGTTAAGTGTCTGCCTTTGGCTCAGGTCATGATCCCAGGGTCCTGGGGTTGTGGAATCTGGACAGAGTCCTGGCAGAAGAACCAAGTGGCACTTGGAGACTTTGGAGGATCAGAGGTTTATTTAACCCCGGTGGGCTCAGACAAGGTTGTTCTCCAAAAGTCTGAGCCCCGAACACAAGCAGGGAGGGGGATTTATACCCTTCTCATTCTGCATACTTTTGATGCATGTGTGGGAAATGGGGTAGGAAAGAAGAACCCAGAAGGGCTTTGAGACAGGGACTGGAATTCCCTTGCTGGTTTGATCAGCCATCCTAGCGTACAGTTTTCCCTATCACTGGCACTAAGTCCCACTGAGACTGCTTCTTCTTCTTCCTTTTCCACCCTCTCCCTCTGCTTGTGCTCTCCCTCCTACAAATAAATAAAATCTTTAAAAACAACCAAACATATAAACAAACAAAACACATGAAGGGCAGAGGGGGGTCTGCTGCTGGTCTCTTAACTTCTCTCTGTGTTGTTTTTTTTTTTTTTTGATTTTATTTATTTACTTGACAGAGATCACAAGTAGGCAGAGAGGCAGGCATAGAGAGAGGAGGAATCAGGCTCCCTGAGGAGCATAGAGCCCGATGTGGGGCTTGATCCCAGGACCCTGAGATCATGACCTGAGCCGAAGGCAGAGGCTTAACCCACTGAGCCACTCAGGTGCCCCTCTCTCTGTGTTTTAAAACCTAATTAAAAACTAAAAAGAAGCAAACAACCCCCACCAACAAAAAACCCCACCAAATACCAAAGCAAAATAAATCACCGTCAACAAAACCCCAGTTGAAACCTAATTATTATCCTATGATCCCTAGTTACATTGGTATAAAAATCCCAGCCCACATTCTTCTCTAAGATTGAGAATGTGCTAAAAGGTCACAGATGACTTGCCAACATTAGCTAAGAAGGGAGGAGTATTTGCTGTGTGCCTGGCACAGTTCCTTTTTAAAAAAGATTTTATTTATTTATTATTTCACAGACAGAGATTACAAGTAGGCAGAGAGCTAGGCAGAGAGAGGAGGAAGCAGGCTTCCTGCTGAGCAGACAGCCTGATGCAGGGCTTGATCCCAAGACCCTGGGATCATGATCTGAGCTGAAGGCAGATGCTTTAACCCACTGAGCCACCCAGCTGCTCCAACCTGGAGCAATTCTAAGTGTTTCCCAGGCATTAACGTTTTGGAGCTTCACAATGCAATTTGCAAGGTAATATCCCATCCCCATCCCCATCCCCATTTCCCAGGGAGAAAACTCAGGGTCATAGAGCAGGAAAATAACTCAAGATACTGTAGCTTGGGACTTACAAAGCCAGGACTCAAACCAGGAGAAATGATCTTAGTTCTTGTACCTTAACCACTCTGCTGCACCATCCACATAGTAACTATTTGCCAAAATCATCATCATCACCAACATCTTCCATAGGCAATGTCTAATTATTGCATCTCCTTTAATTACAAAAAAAAATTAAGAAATGTATTATGTCAAGTTACGTTTCCCGATGTCATTCCCCAGAAATAACTGGTCTGAATGTGGTGCGTATTTTTTCAGACATTTTTCTGTTTACACACTTTTGTTTCCATGTTTATAGGTGCCAGGCAGAGTTCTAAATGCTTTTCATATATTAGTGCATTGTATCCTTACAAGTGAATCCATGATTCCAGGGGAGAAAGTCAGACATGATTTTAAAACTGAGCAGCCAGTGCGAATACGGCTGTAAGCGTTCTGGACTCCTGCTCTTAGGTTGTCCTGGCTGACTTCCTCCGGCTGTGGGCCACCGGGTAGAGTGGGGGCAGGGAGTACTCCCAGAGCCACTGAGGCTCCTCCCAGAGCTCATAAGTGCCAAGCAGCCCTGTATCCTCAGCTATAGGTTCTGGATTTCAGGACTGATCTTCCAAGTGATGAGGGAACAGAAGGCCAGCTGAAGACAAAGCATAAACGGACACCCTGCCACCTCTCCCCACCCCCACTCTTGGGTGGGACAGGTGTGACCTTCTTCCCCCAATCTCTCAACTATCTTGATGTTAATGCCTTGCTAGAGGCGGAAAAATAACCTTAACCTTGCAAAGGCAAGGCCTCAGGCATCTTGTAGGTACTCTTTAGCATAAGAAAGTTCTTTTGAAACCTCCCTTTTCCTTACCTCCCTCAACCCCAGCGTACTAAACCTGCCACCCCTCACAATCCCAGGGCAGCAGCTCTCTCTGCCCATGAGTCTTGTTCCCATGCTTTAACAAACCATCATTTTGCACCAAAGACTCCTCAAGAATTTTTTCTTGGTTGTGGTCTCTAGACCTAACCCCACTGAACCTCACTTATATTCTAAAACTTCATCACAAGCAGTGACAGTGGCTTAAATAAATAAATAGCTCACCAATTATTCTGACAGAATCCTCTGACAAGTGACAAAGAGGTCATCCTTGAACTCAATTTATTCAGGCTTCTTTAAGCCCTGAAACCCCCATCTCATCTTGGACTCTGTCCTTGGTGTGTTTAGTCCAGTTTTAGGAAACGTTCTTGCTAAAGCAGAATCCTGCTGGTCAGGTGAGTGAAAAGTGAAAATCTCCTCCCTTAAGGTATGATTTAGTTCTTCATTCTCCACCCTCAGTATCTCATCACCCTGGCCTGTGAAGGATTGTGGAATATATCAACTGCAAAATAAGGTTCTTTGGTATAAAGATTACTTTAAGCTAATTATTTTCAAGAAACAGAAATCACAGGAAAGTGAAGCTCTGAAAACTGAGAATTAGTTCCCATTTACAGTTATAATTGAAATCTCCATGGGTGAGGGTCTCTGCCTCTCTATACCAGGATGTGAAGGATGGTAAGTATACATTGGTTTAAAAGAAGGAGGATGAAAAACATATTTGAAAAAGAAAAGGAGTTTAATACTGCCGGGAATATTTACTACTTGTCTCAGCTGAAATCTGATGTTATTTGAAGGAGTTTTTATTAAAGATTTATTTATTTATTTGAGAGAGACTAGGTGTGCGAGTAGGGGGAGTGGTAGTGGGAGGAGAGAGTATCAAGGTGACTCCCCGCTGAGTGTGGAGCCAGATGCAGGGCCGGATCTCGCAACTCTGAGATGAGGACCTGAGCCAAAATCTAGAGCCAGTCCCTTAACCCACTGAGGCATGCAGGTGTTTCCAAAAGAGTTCTATGATCAGAAAAGTTGGTCTAATTGGTAGTTGATACTCAGAGCCTGATAGGAGCTGTTTTTTTTAATACCTGTTGTATTTGATTCTGTTCATCACGTGGGGACTTCTCAGTCCACTGTAACCCCCTTCTTGAACTCCTGCTGACTTTATCCTCCATCAGTCTGTCCACATCCTCCGTGTTGGCGTGGTGTCATTGAGGATTTCCTTGGCTTCTTTCAGAAACTTAAGATCCCCACCCCCCCCAAACTGGTTCCTCCTTCTTGTTGTTTCTACTCTTCCTTTCTCCTCTTGCTCCCTTTGATCATCCAGTTTCCTGGAATCCTTTGGTCTGTCCCCCTCCAGACCTCACCTCCTCCATGGCTCTGTCTATCCCTTCCAGATGTTTCCCTCCCCACTTTGGCCCCCAGCTCCCTTTAGTCACTGGAACTTCTGACCCCTTATCTTCTACCAGGGGCTCCCTAGGAACACACAGACCTCCAGAAGGAATTACTGAGGCTGAAAAGGAAAAAGGAGCTCTTTGGAAGCTAGGTAAATAAAAAATCTTAAAAGCTCTTCTACAAATATTAGTAAAAGGCTTTGGCCGTCAGAGCAGGTGTTCTGAACAAAGGATTTATAATAGCAGTGTTTCAGTTTCGAAAAGGAAATAACATGTTATCTTTATTATAGAAACCTAATAGAAGCAGCAGAAGAAAGGAATCTCTACACATAGATGAGGGTAATAGTAGGCAATAAACGAGAATAAGGCAAGGTTACATCAAATCGGGTACTTACAACATCCAACCTTATCAGCTGGGGAAGCCCCCTGGAGACAGCCAGGTGGGAGTCCCCATTAAGAGGCCTTGGCAGAGTCCTCCCCTCAGGTGAGACTTCCAGCCGACCATCTGCGGGAGGGCCCTATTTATAGGGTAAATGACAGGGTTTCAAGATAAACATTTGTTTGCCTACATGCAATTTGGAGTGAACTACATTTTTATGTTATCATGTTTTTATATTTTTAAGGAACCTGGGCTATGTGTGTCTGCCTCCCCTCCTGGATTCCATTCTGGGGGGCCAGCCCAGCTTGGAGCCAGTGGGGATGTGAGACAGGATTTGTAGCTCTTGGTGTCCAGAACAGAAGGTTCTTCAGTTCTGACCTGGAGGCCAATCTTATATTGCAAATAACGAGGCTTCCAAGGTTATTCACACAGCATGAGTGTAACAAACATCATTCCTTAGCCTGCCTGTGTGTCTGCAGATCCAGGAGGCGGGTTCTGAGATTCTGTGGGACGCATCACGAAAACATCTATCACATAGAACGGCAGGTAACCTTAACCTACTCCATCCACCAGAAACATAATGTGGATCCAATTTTTCTTTTATTTTTTTGAATTAAAAAAAACTTTATTTATTTAAGAGGGGCTGAGTGGTCATGAGCAGGGGTAGGAGCAGAGGGAGAGAGAGAAGCAGATCCCCCCACTGAGCAGGGAGCCTGATGCAGGACTCCACCAGGCCCCTGAGATCATGACCTGAACCAAAGGCAGATGCTTAACTGACTGAGCCCCCCAGGAGCCCCCCAACTGTCCTTTTATAAACTGATGAGCCTTATAGTATTGTACATGTCTCATGGCTAAAATTTTATTTTTTTTGAATTTATTTTATTTTATTTATATTGATGTATTTACTTATTTATTTAAAAGATTTTATTTATTTATTTGACACACAGGGGTGGGGGAACACAAGCAGCAGGACTGGGAGAAGGAGAAGCAGGCTTCCCACTGAGCAGGGAGCCAGACGTGGGGCTCAATCCCAGGACCCTAAGATCATGTCCTGAGCATTATGCAGACTCTTAGCGACCGAGCCACCCAGACACCCTAAAACTTTAGAATGAAAACTGTAAGATCTCTTTTTGTGTCTGTCTGCATGGTTTATATATGTTTCTATATGTATGTTAGAGTTGTGTGGTATTTTTCTGCTTCTGGATGATATTACCAGTTCTTGTCTGTTTTGTTTTCCAGATTAAGGAAATATTTTTTTTTCCTCTTTTCTCTCAAGCTATCTATAACTTACCTTAAGTTGGCAAATCACACTTCTGTAAACAGAAACAGAAACAGAAAAGTGGTTGCCAGGGGCCACAGGTTAAAAGGGTATAAACTTTCAGTTTTGAGATGAATGAGGTCTGAAGACCTAAAAAATAACATGGTGAGTATAGTCCATAAGATTGTATTCTACAACTGAAATTTGCCAAGAGAGTAGACCTTAAATGTTCCCACACACAAAATAGGTTAACTGTGTGAGGTGATGGGGTGTTAATTCGCTTGATGGGGGAATTGTCACAATGTATCTGTGTATCCAAGCAACACCTGTATACTTTAAATGCCTTATGATGTGTCAGTTATACCTCCATAAAGCTGACCTCAAAATCACAAGACAATCTTACCAGTGGTGGGAAAAAACTGACTTAAATCTGCATCACAAACTTTGCGCTTATTTACTGTACTTTCCCGGGTACCTTTCCATACCTGGCCTCCTCCCTCCCCTTTCCCTATTCAGGTAGTATTTAATACTGAATTTTGAGTCCCCTCAGGAAGTTACTCTTTTTTTCTTTCCCCTGGGTATCTCCCATGTCCTTATGGAGGTATACATGCTAATACATCTGTTTATTTTTCTCTCTTTTATTACAGGGACCTCAGTCAAAAACTCAGAAGGGTAGAGGAAAATTGTTTTCCCTTCACTTTACCAACCTTTAGCGAGAGCCCTACGTGGTTTAGCCAGAATGCCTCCCTTGCCCTTGATGTCCCTCTTAGTAATCTTCTACTCACTGACCTCCCCGCTGTTCTTCCTAGGCTGGGAATCCCCACTCGTCCAGGCTCGATTGGAACCGAAGCTCAGGTCTACACTCAGGGCTCCTGTTCTTCTATTGTAGTAGTTCCTGAATGAAATTTGCTGTCACCTCTTTACCCTGTGTCTGATTCTGGTTTTCTTTGACACCAATAACATCTGGAAGTACTTGCTTTCCTTCTTGGCAAGATCCACTAACCATCTCTTTTTTCCACTGAATTTGTTTGTTTGACTCCTTGTATTTCCTCTCACTCATTCAGCAAATATTGTCCATTGGGAGGAAGAGAAGCCATTCCTCCAAAGGTAGGTAGTGTGGGTCCAGGAAGGTGGTGGGGGGATAGTGGGCACCAGAATAATACACGCCT
The DNA here is from genome assembly GCF_011764305.1 of Mustela putorius furo. Lineage (NCBI taxonomy): Eukaryota > Metazoa > Chordata > Mammalia > Carnivora > Mustelidae > Mustela > Mustela putorius. Next base: position 22,143,126 of record NW_025421273.1, read on the forward strand.
GGCATGCTTGCTCTTCCTTAAACAGGTCACTTTCCTGTCCTTTTCCCTCTTCATCACAGCGCTATCAACTCTACTATTTCTTATTTTTCCTACATCGTATAAGTTCCTTTTTTATAATAACTCATGGTGATGGGGGAAGTTGGCTTGTGTAAGACCAGAAAGTGAATTACTGCCAGTCTGTAAATATGCTGAAGGGGCTTTAGTTTTGTCCTTAGAGCAACGGGAGCTATTGACTGAAACACTCTGACAAGAGAGACGGGTGGTCACATTTCTGCTTCAGTCTCGAAGTCATTCAACAAATATCACATGTCTATGTGTCTAATGTTCTAAGACTTGTGTCTTATGTTCTAAGCACTGGGATTCCTTCAGCGAAGGGAGGGAAGTCTGTGCCTTCTTGGAACACACACTCTGGTGGGTGGTGGAGAGAAGCAATATGCAACTGGTATAAAGTAGGAAATTGTGTTTTGGAAGGTGGTGGGGGAAAATATAGGAAAAATACAGCAGTGAAGTGCAGAGAAAGCATTGGGCTGGGCTGTGGTTCGAAATAGCGAGGTCAGCAAAGCGTTCATAGATGATGCTTGAACAAAGATTCCAAATTGTGGAGGGACCCAACCGTGCTGATATCTGGGGATATCAGGCATTTAGGTAGAAGAAACCAAAGCAAAGGCCCCGTTGTGGCCACATGGCTGAATTATTCAGCAGCAGCTAGGAGGCCAGGCCAGCAGGATCACTGAGGGGAGGGAAGAGGCCATTTCACAGTCTGTGACTGAGCACATCAACCAAATATAAGTCACGGGGAAGGTAAGGTGCTATCGTGTTAGCGTTGCATCCGGTAACAGATGAAACTCCTCTATATTCAAACTATACCACACTGTACTCATCTTTTTTTTTTTTTTAAAGATTTTATTTATTTATTTGACAGAGAGAGATCACAGTAGACAGAGAGGCAGGCAGAGAGAGAGAGAGAGAGGGAAGCAGGCTCCCTGCTGAGCAGAGAGCCCGATGCGGGACTCGATCCCAGGACCCTGAGATCATGACCTGAGCCGAAGGCAGCGGCTTAACCCACTGAGCCACCCAGGCGCCCTGTACTCATCTTTTAATAGTCAGACTGTCTCTGGGGCTCAGGTAAGTCTGGGTGGATGGCATGGGGGCTTCCAGAAATTTATTTGTGGGAGGAAAGGTCAGATAACAAAGGAGATCTGGAAAGCAGAGAAGAATGAAATGGTCATCATGTCTAGTGGGACTGGTCTCCGTGTGCACGTGCGTGTGTGCATGTGTGAAGGCCCAACTTCCTTGTTGACCCACAATTGTGGCAATCGGTGTCCTTTGCTCTGGTGTGATTATTGGTAGTGTCTCTCTCTGTGAGAAAGGGCCTCAGAGAGAGAGAGAGAGCACTGTGAGACCCAGAGCCATGGGTGGCATTGTGGGGGGACCCAGCTCTCAAAAAGTGACCTAGTCATGGCAAAGCTGAAGATTCCCAGTGAAGGTGGCCCACAAAGGCAATGATGGGAGAACATCAAACTGCCTTGTGGAAGGACCAGTCCATATCATTTAGGGTCCTAGGAGGACGCAGAGGACACGCTCAGATTAGGAAACTTTGAGGAGTGCTGAAGAAGGGACCCTTTACAAAGGCATTGAAGGTTTGCAGAGCACACCAAGGCTTGAAGGAATGAGCAGATGGAGTGGCTATAAGGATCTGGAGGGAAAGGGTCCCATGGAGAGACCACCTGGAGAGGAGCAGTGCCCTCTGTCAATGAATCCAGCAAGAGTGAGGCAACCTAGCACAAGGGAACCAGCTGGGGAAATGCTATGGTCTGAATGTTTGTGAATGCCACCCCAAATGAATATCTTGAACTCCTAACTCCTGAAGACAGTGGTATTGAGATGTGGGCTTGTGAGAGGGGCTTCAGTCTTGAGGGTGGGACCTTATGAATGGGTCTGGTACCTTATAAAAAAGATTCCTCATATATCTCTCACTCCTTTCACCATGTGAAATCACAGCCAGGAGGCCCTGGTTGTGAACCTGGAGGAAGGCCCTCATCAGAATGTGACTGTGCTGGTGCCTTGATCTTGGACTTCTCAGCCTCCAGAACTGTGGGAAAGGAATTTCAGTTGTTTCTAAGCCACTTGATCTTTGGTATTTTGTGATAGCAGCTCTAATGGACCCACTGTCTGTCCACCCTCTGGGAGAGACTGCCGGGGCAGAGAGCCAGATGAAGATAGGTGAAGAATCTAGAAGGCTATGGGGCGTCTGGCTGGCTCAGTTGGTAGAGCATGCAACTCTTGATCTTAGGGTCATAGGTTTGAGCCCCACGTTGGGTATAGAGATTACTTTAAAAAAAAAAAAGAAGGGCGCCTGGGTGGCTCAGTGGGTTAAGCCGCTGCCTTCGGCTCAGGTCGTGATCTCGGGGTCCTGGGATCGAGTCCCGCATCGGGCTCTCTGCTCAGCAGGGAGCCTGCTTCCCTTCCTCTCTCTCTACCTGCCTCTCCGTCTGCTTGTGATTTCTCTCTGTCAAATAAATAAATAAAATCTTTAAAAAAAAAAAAAAAGAAGAAGAAGAATCTAGAAGCCCAAATGGAAGGTGTCCAGCATGCAGCCTCTTCAGCCTAGTCACCAGTTGTGATAGAACAGGAAAGGAAAATTGTGATGGACACCACAGGGCTGGGTGAGCAGAGAACAAACATACCCCATGAGACCTCCAGAAATAGTGAAGAGGGCCTCTTTGGAAGGGGCCGATGCTCTCCAGACAAGTGGAGGTTTCAAAAGCCACTGAAATGGAGTTTTTTGGAGTCACTGTGACCCCACTGTGAAGGCTCTAAAAGGACCCAGGGAAATGGGGATGTTTATCTGGGAAACATTTCTGAATTTCCAAATAGTCTTCTCTCGGGCATATACATATTCATAAGTGTTCCTCTTGGGACCTTATGATAAATTTTTCACTTCCTGTCTGGAGGCTCCATTCTCAGAGCCACTGGTGGGGGGGCCGCAGTCAGGTCGAGGCACAGAGGAAGGATGTCTTCATTAGCTTTGTGTGGTTTTGAAACATGAAGAAACAAGGATGCAGCTGCACGCAACACTGGGGTCTGTTGATTTCTCCACTGGACGTGTTTTGATAAGCATGACTGATAAGATGTGAAATCCCCGCGGTCCCCAGTTGTTCATTTTTGTAATATAAATAGTTATCTTTATTTTAAATGCTATTTGGTGACTTTTATATTATTCCTGAAAAGGCCATATAAACCCATAGTTCAGAACTGAAAACAATGTAAAAAGCCTCATTTCCCCTCTGCCATCTTTCTGTTCCCTACCCTTCACACTGATAACCACTTCTTTTCTTTGCTGAGATACAGCACTTGCAAATAAATATCATGATCCTGCCCCCCGTCTTTCCTTACACAAAAGGGAGTATTCAATACATAACACTTCATATCTTGCTCTTTTTCTACTTACTAATATATCCTAGAGATTGCTTCATATCAACACATAGAGAGATTCCCACTTTTTTTTTTTTTTAAGATTTTATTTGTTTATTTGACAGAGACACAGCGAGAGAGGAACACAAGCAGGGAGAGTGGGAGAGGGAGAAGCAGGCTTCCCACCAAGCAGGCAGCCAGATGCAGGTTTTAATCCCAGGACCCGAGGATCATGACCTGAGCCAAAGGCAGACACCTAACTACTGGGCCACCCAGGCACCTTTCTTTTTTTTTTTTTTTATAGCTACCATAATATTCTGTAGGAAAGATTTTACATAATTGATTTAGCCCACCCCTTTCTAAAAATTCAAGGCCCACTGCATTCAGTTTCCAAATCTGTGAAATGAGTGTTGTAGAAGTACCTACCTCTGGGGGGAGGAGGGTTGGGTTTAGGATTTAATAACATGATACATCTCAGAGCCCAGTGGCGTGTTGGGCACCTGCTTAATGCTCAGTTAATATTTCCTCTTCCCCTGTCCCTTTCTTCCTCTTTCTCTTTTCCTTTGCTTTCTTTTATTTTTTAAAAATATTTATTTATATGAGAGAGAGTGAGTGAGAGAGAACGCGCAGGGTCAGAGGCAGAGGCAGAGGCAGAGGGAGACACAGACTTCCTGCGGAGCAGGGAGCCCTACGCAGGGCTGGATCCCAGGACCCTGAGATCATGACCTGAGCTGAAAGCAGACATTTAATTGGCAGAGCTATGCAGGTGCCCCTCCTCTACTTCCTTTTAATCCTCCTTTTCTCCTTTCTCCTTCCCTCATTCTCCTTCTAAGAGCAGGGAAAAGCAGCATATGAACAGTTCTGCCCATGAAAACAATTTTCCCTGTTTCCAGGTCCGGGAGGAGTTACGGAGAACTGTGCCAAAAAGCCACCACAATGTTGGATAGTAGCATAAACTAAAACATGCTAAATACACCTCTTTCCCTTGTCTCTTTTTTCCTCTTGGTTTTTTTTTTTTTTTTTTTTTTTCCCGTGGCATCAAATATGAAATGGGCTGTCTTCATATCAGATCCAGGAGAAATGGGACAGAGTAGCAACTAGATAATGTAAGCTCCATGAAGGAAGGAATTTTATTTTATTATTTTTATTTTTAAAGAAGATTTTATTTATTTATTTGAGAGAGAGTGAGAGAGTGAATGAGAGACAGAGAGAGAGCAAGAGTCGGGGAGAGGAGGAGCAGGGTTGGGCAGAGGGAGAGGGAGAAACACACTCCCTGCTTAGCAGGGAGCCTGATGTGGGGCTCGATCCCAGGACCCTGAGATCATGACCTGAGCTGAAGGCAGTTGTTTAACCAACTGAGGCACCCAGGCCCCCCAAGTGCGGGAATTTTTAGAACATTTCTATTGAGATATAACTCATGTACCATGAAATTTGTCTTTTTAAAGTATATGATTCAATGGTCTTTGGCATACTCAGCTTAGCAACCACCACACAATCCAAATTTAGGACATTTGAATCAACCCTAAAAGAAACCCCATGCCCATTTGTCCTCACTCCTCATGCCCCCCAAATGCAGCCATAGACAACCTGTAATCTACTTTCTGTCTTGATAGATTTGTCAGTTCTAGGCATTTCATATAAATGGAACTATACAATATATGGTCTTTTGTGACTGACTTTTTTCACTTAGCATCATTTGTGCTGATTATTCATTTTAATATTAACCATGAATTATTGACCAACTATAAATTATTAATAAATGCAACCAACCAAGTATCAATCATCTATTAATCAATTTAATTATTAACAATAAATGATAATTGACAACAGGTTAGTAATTAATTAAATAATTATAGGCAGTAATATAATTAATGCATTATTTATAAAATGTTATTACATTATTAATATTAACGAAATTTGCTTCTGAGTGATGAAGTTTTGAGTGATGTAATTTTCTTCTTCAAGCTCTTAGTTTTCTTTTTTTAAAATTATATATATATATATAGAGAGAGAAAGTGTGTGTGGGATCCGGGTGGCATGGGGGGAGCGTGGAGGGGAAGAAGGAGAGGGAGAATCTTAAGCAGATTCCCCACTCAGGGCAGAGCCAATCCCCAAGCTCCATCTCATGACCCTGAGATCATGACCTGAGCCTACGTCAAGAGTTAGACACTTAACCACCAAGACACCCAGGTGCCCCTATACCCTTAATTTTCAAAATTACATCTGAGCTTGTGATTGTTAGTATAACTTGAAAAAAGTATGTGTAGAGCTGTCACTTTGCAAGAAGGGCTGTCTTTCTAAAATAAATGTTTGGATTTTACTCTGACTACTAATTACTTAGTAAAATTAGCAGAATTTTAAAACTCCTCAGGTTGAAAAAAATCTTGTTTCAGAAAATGCAACAAAATAACCAAAATGTTCTTTAGTAAGTGAATGGATAAGTAAACTTCAGTACCTCCGGACAATGGAATATTATTGAGTGCTAAAATGAGCTGTTAAGCTATGCAAAGACATGGTGAAACCTTAGATGCATATTACTGAGAGAAAGAAGCCAATCAGAAGGCTACACATTGTAGGATTCTAACTATATGACATTCTAGAAAAGGCAAAATCATGGGGACAGTAGAAAGATCAGTGGTTGCCGGAAGTTAGGGGGAAAGAGGGATAAACAGAGGGGCCCAGGATTTTTTTTTGGGTGGTGAAGCTATTCTATGTGACACTGTATTGGTAGCTATACATTCTGTTGTCAAAATCTGTGTGATGTACAACACTAAGTAAACTATGGGCTTTGGGTGATCACGATGAGCCGATTCAGTGTACCTACTGTAACAAGTGTATCAGTTCAGGGGGATGTTGATAGTGGGGAGGTGGTGCACGTTGGGCGAAAGTGGGCTTATGGGCACTTTGCATTTTCTGCTTAATTTTGCTGTGAACCTAAAACTGCTCTAAAAGTTAAGCTTATTAAAAAAAATCAAAATATGAAAGTCAGTGAATAATATTCAGCACCCTTACTTTCCGTGAATAACATGTGGGGCTTTGAGCTTTTTGTTTGTTTCCTTCCGAGCCTGCTCTGAAGCACACTCAGTCGGGAAAACGTTGCACAGTTGGCTCTCAGATGCTCAAGAATGTGTTCCTCCTCCCAGCTGAGCTATTTGACTTTTAGCCTCTTTGTATGGAACGGAAGAATGGAGAACACAAGAGTCCCAGGAAATCAGAATAAACATCCAGTAAGAAAATCTGTTGAGAAATTTGTGGCATGAATTTTGGGGTTCTCTGGGTGGTTTGAAAAGCATATGTGACTCATCTATAAACTGCCCAAGTTGTTAGGAGTGGGCAACTTCTGACATCAGTGTGCTTTTCTTGTTTTCGAAATTTGGGAACTCTTCACTTTTCTTCTGGTAAGATAGCCTGGCTTTCTTCTGGGGAACTTCCCCTATTCCTCTCTCAGCCCATGTGAGGCTCCAGCCCCACTCAGGTCAGGCAGCAGAACCCTCTGACTTAATCTAATCAGAGTGTGCCAAGACACAGGCAGCAGGGACTGGCTCAGAGCTTAAGGCAGGGTTTTCTTTCTTTCTTTTCTTTTTTCTGGAGCCCGCTGTGCAGGTTTAAATCCCACTTCTCCAGTCCCAGCACCTACTCGCCAGTCACCTTGGGTAAGTCACTCATCCTGTCTGGGCCTCAATTTACTCTGTAAACAGGGGCCAGGTATCTACTTCCAGCCTCGTGCTACTGTTGCTGGGATAGAATGAGTACTATCTGTAAGACCCGAGACAGTCCTTGCTTTCTCATTTTCACATGGGTATGTAGTAGGCATCTCAGACTAAACATGCCCCAAATGAACTCTCTCTCTCTTTTTTTTTTAAGATTTTATTTATTTATTTGGCAGAGACAGATCACAAGTAGGCAGAGAGAGAGAGAGAGGAAAGCAGGCTCCCTGCTGAGAGAGAGCCAGATGCGGGACTCTATCCCAGGACCCTGAGATCATGACCTGAGGCGAAGGCAACGGCTTAACCCACTGAGCCACCCAGGCGCCCCCAAACGAACTCTCTTTCATTGACTCTTCCTCAACTTAGTTAATGACAGCTCCCTCCTTCCAGTTGTCTCGAGCCCACATCCTTGGAGTTGCCTTTGACCTCTCTTATTGTCTTACAGATTCTCCCAGTTCTACCTTTGAAATATATCCAGAATTCAACCACATCCACTGATGCCAATCTGGCCCAAATCACTGTCATCTCTTGTCTGGATCATGGTGTCATCGCTTCCTGAGCAGTCTCCCTGTTTCTGCCCTTGTCCCACTTCAGCTTCTTAACAGGAACAAGAGCGAGTCTGAGAAAATGCAAGTCAGAAAATGGCATTTCCTGCTGCTGCATCTCTGACCTCAGCTACTTCTTTTCTCCTTGCTCCTTCTGCACCAGCATCCCTTCTTTGACCTTTGCTCCTCTCCCAACACACCAGATGTTCAGCACTTGCTCTTTTTCTCCCTCTTTACTGGAACTGTTTCCAGATGTCATGTGGTTAGGTTACCTCACCTTCCTCAGATCTTTCCTCAGATGCCACCTTCTCAGAATATCCTGGCCCTCCATCCAATGTTATCACCCTCCCCCAGTCCTTATCCCATTCCCTCAAGTTTCATTTCTTAGCTCTCATCTCCACCTCACATACACTATGATTTACTTTTTTTATCTTGTCCATTATAGGTCTGTCCGCCCTCCCCATATGAGCTCTGTAAGGACTGAATTTTTTAAAGTTTTTTCATTTTTTTGTAGTAATCTCTACACTCAATGTGAGACTCCTACCTATGACCCCAAGATCAAGAGTTATTCTCTCGAGACCCCTGGGTGGCTCAGTTGGTTGGACGACTGCCTTCAGCTCAGGTCATGATCCCGGAGTCCCAGGATCGAGTCCCGCATCGGGCTCTCAGCTCCACAGGGAGTCTGCTTCTCTCTCTGACCTCCTCGCTCATGCTCTCTCTCACTGTCTCTCTCTCAAATAAATAAATAAAATCTTAAAAAAAAAAAAAGAGTCATTCTCTCTTCTGAAGGAGACAGCCAGTTGCCCCAGGACTGACTTTTCGTAAACTACTGTATCTCCTGTACCCAAAACAGTCCACAGAACACAGAAGGTGCTTAGTGAACGTGTATGCATGCCTGGAAAAATAAGTGAATGAGAGGAAAAGATTTACGTTAAAGTCTGATATTCATCAACACACAGTTTTCCAGGGTCTACTAGGTACTAGGGACTAGCTAGTCATTGGAATCATTCTCAAGATAAAGACTATTAAAGACTGTTTCAGAGTCCATGTAGAGGCTTTGTGGAGCAAAAGATGAGGAAGCTATCTGAATCCAAAAATAAAATCAGGAAGTATACAGCATATGAAAGAAAACCTTAGGAAAGGGGCGCCTGGGTGGCTCAGTGGGTTAAGCCACTGCCTTCAGCTCAGGTCATGATCTCAGGGTCCTGGGATGGAGTCCCATATCAGGCTCTCTGCTCAGCAGGGAGCTTGTTTCCCTCTCTCTTTCTGCCTGCCTCTCTGCCTACTTGTGATCTCTGTCAAATAAATGAATAAAATCTTTAAAAAGAAAAAAAAAATAAAGAAAGAAAACCTCAGGAAAGACAACAAGGAGAACGCTTATAAAAATGTTCAAGGCATGGAGTATCTAAGCTGTTCCCCGCAAGTAAAGGTGAAGAGGTGAGGGGTGAAGAGACGGTAGGGTGGAGAGTGCCGAGAAGTCACTGAATCTGTGAGGCTGAGGTTAGCCCCCACTGAAGGAGTGGCTGAGAAGTTGACTTCTGCACTTGAACCACCACCCAGATTAAATAAACAAACCAGTGACTACCAGTGACGCCCAAGTGAATGAAAAGCATTTCAAGGCATTCTGCAGAGTCCTACTAATTCTTGTGTCATTGAAAATGTAGAATAAAGAGTGAATACAAGGTTCAGCTCTGCTCAGTTTCTGGATGTAGGAGGAGAAATCATGCAGCTTTCCTTTTCACAAGACTGCTAGAAAAAAAAAAAACAGATCAAAACAGATCACGGGTTACATCAGTGAGTGTGATTTTCAGTCATTTTGATATTCAGCATTTATTCACCCTTTTTCTGGTGAAAGTTCTTTGAGAGGTATAAAACATGTTGAGACGATAAACAACTTTCTAGGAGAACAGGCCCACTCCAAGCTTTTCAGTGATGCTCAGAGCTTCATGGTTGCCACTGATCCATGCCCAAGACCATATTTCTAGAAGTTTCTGCTGTAGATCACAAAACCTCATCCAGAACACATTGAGTCTGCCAACTCTGAGCCAGCTCATAGTGGGTGTCCATTAACTATCTGTTGCCTAATCATGTAGAAGTAGTGTTTGCCGAACAGACTTGAAAAGAGATTGTCTGGGTTCAAAACCCTTCTTGACTAACTTAATTTTGTCCAAATTGCTTACCTCCATTTCCCTGTTTGTAATATGGAAATGATAAACTACTTCTATGATGGCAATGTTGCAGGGAATTTGTCAAATGCTTTGTCAAACACTCAGTGATGTTAGCAAATACTGTTGAAGGAGGAAAAAGAAGAATTATGTAATTGATTTAGCCTCTCCCCTCTTTCCTCCTCAACACTGTACTTCACTAGTCAGTAGGTGAACAACAGGTGCTGGTGGATGAATTTTAGCTGTTAAATCTGTTGAAGGCCCTGGACCTATTAGTTTTTCAGTCTCTGGTGGGTGATCAGTCTGTTGTCACTGGGATCACACTGTGGGAGAGGGAGTTTGGCCGGCATTGCTTGAGAGCATACCAGGCATTATTCTGGTGGTAGGGGCTCTGTGGTGGAGAGAGATGGGGACTGGCCCTGCTCTCATGGAGCTGACCTTCTAGCGGGAAGTGTGAAGAGAGGAAGAAGCACCATTACTAAGAGGCTATGTCAGGTCTGTTCTTTACTGGTTCTTACAGGTAGCCTGACACACAGGGAAATTACAGGATAAGATACTCAGCTCAAAGTGACCACTGGGTACAGAGCTGGGATTTGAGCCCAACTCAATGTTTTAGGAGAGGAGACATGGCCTGGCAAGAACCATGTATGCACAGTGAAGTGGAAAGAGCAAAAATTTTAAAATGTATATATGTATATATAAAATATTAAATAGTATAAAGTATAACTACTTTAAAGCCATCAGAGATCAGAATAAAGGCTGGAAGGAAAGATAACAAACTGTTAGGTAGTGGGGTCAGGATTTTGGAATAGGGGGTGGGGCATTTTTCTTCTTTTCCCTTTCCAATTTGTAAAATGTGATTGTATTACTTGAATGATTTAAAAATATCTAAGGAAGTTGACCAAGGAAGGAAGATAACTCAAAACCCACATGCGAGGACCCACACTTCCATGAACCAGCTATATGGCTCAGAGGTGGTCTCTCCTATGCTGCCCCAGACGTCCCAATATCCACCCTGCAGTGTTCCCTACAATTCTGTTTGAATGCCTTCCCCACCTTTTGTTTGCCCTTCAACAGCCTGATCTAGTGTCACTGTCTTTTAAAAGCCTTCCTAGAATCTACTGACTCATTGGGATCTCTCTAGTTTGCACACAACCATCCCAGTACTAGTCAAGTGGTCCCCACTTACCCACAGTTTTACTTTCCATAGTTTCAATTACCAGTACTCAACTATGGTCTGGAGGGAGATGCTGCTCCTTCTGACAAATGGCCTAAAGGCCAATAGTAGACTAGGGCTATATCACAATGCTTGCATGATTCACCTCCCTTTATCTCTGATCTCAAGCATTTTATCATTTGTTATCATCATCATCATAAGAAGGGTAAGTTCAGGGGAAAGCTCTTACACTGTTGGTGGGAATACAAGTTGGTATAGTCACTTTGGAAAAGAGTATGGAGTTTCCTCAAAAAACTAAAAATTGGGGCACCTGGGTGGCTCAGTGGGTTAAGCCTCTGCCTTTGGCTCAGGTCATGACCTCAGGATCCTGGGATTGAGCTCCACATCTGGCTCTCTGCTTGGTGGGGAGCCTACATTCCCCCCTGCCCACCACCTGCCTCTCTGCCTACTTGTGATCTCTCTCTGTCAAATAAATTAAAAAAAAAATTAAAAATAAAGCTATCTATAACCCAGCAATTGCACTACTGGGTATTTACCCCAAAGATCCAGATGTAGTGAAAAGAGGAGGCATATGCTTCCCAATGTTCATAGCAGCAATGGCCACAGTTGCCAAGATGCTCTTCAACAGACAGATGGATAAAGAAGATACGGTCCATACGCACAACGCAATATTACTCAGCCATCAGAAAGGATGAATACCCAACTTTTGCATCAGCATGGTGGGACTGGAGGAGATTATGCTGAGTGAAATAAGTCAAGCAGAGAAAGTCAGTTATCATATGGTTTCACTTAATTTGTGGAACGTAAGGAATAGCATGGAGGGCATTAGGAGACGGAAGGGAAAAGTGAAGTGGGGGAAACCGGAGTGGAAGACGAACCATGAAAAACTATGGACTTTGGGAAACAAACAGGGTTTTAGGAGGGAGGCGGGGTGAGGGGATGGGTGAGCCTAGTGATGGGTATCAAGGAAGGCACAGGTTGCATGGAGCACTGGGTATTATCCAAAATGAATCATCGAACACAACATCAAAAACTAATGACGTACTGTATGGTGACTACCATTACATAGTAAAAATTAAAAAAAAAAGACGGTTAAGTTCAGTATAATATATTGTGAGAGAGATCATATTCACATAACTTTTATTATAGTGTGTCATTATAATTATTTTATTTTATTATTAATTATTGTTGGTAGTCTCTGACTATGCCTAATTTATAAATTAAATGTTGTCATAGGGTCTGTATGTATAGGAACCAACATAGTATATGTAGAATTTGTTGCTAATATGTAGACCACAAGAATTTGTGGGTCTTGGAAGGTATGTCCTGTGGTTAAGGGGGGGCCACTTAGCTGAGTGTCTGCTAACCGTTTGCTAAATGACACTCAGCTAATTGTCACCTAATTCAATCCTCAAAAGAATTCAATGACACCCTCAGGTATTGTCTTCAGAGAGGTTTTGTTACTTGCCCAAGTGGCACAGCCCACTCAGGTCTACCTGGCCAGAAAGGTTCTTTTCTTGCTGCTCTACTCAGGGATTCCTCATGGTCAGTTTATTTCTGTGCCTTCAGCAAGCTACCATGGTGCCCAGCACATGGTCATTAATGTTGGTTGAATGAACAAAGGTCAGAATATGCCATTTTTGGAGTTTCAGTGTATTGTAACTGTGTGCAAATAGGTCCACAACAATACTACTGTGTGTTGAGTGCTATACTGTCCTTGGTGTGTCTATTAGCCCAGTTAATCCCCACTTTAACCTGACAAATAGGCACTACACTGTGTCCATTTTACAGAGATGAAAACTCCAGGTCAACTTGCCTGGAGTGCCTAGCTTAAGTGTCTGACTTCGGCTGAGGTCACGATCTCAGGGTTCTGGGATTGAGCCCTGTGTCTGGCTCTGTGCTCAGTGGGAGTGGGAGTCTGCTTGTCCCTCTCCCTCTCCCATTGCCTCTCTCCTTGCTCATGCTCTCTCTTTCTCTCTCCCAAATAAATAAATAAAATCTTAAAAAAAAAAAAAGTGCAACTTGCCCCAAATCATAGCACATTTAGATGGTGTACTGGGAGAGTGTTCATTTCTTCAGGCATTTGTGATCTTCCCCAAGGGCATACCAGAATGTTTGACATTTGTAGCTGATACAAAGTGAGAGAGTTCACAAACCAAATGACTTTGCAGGAGCAAAGGATTACAGGGTCCTTCTAGATTTTATTTTCCAAGTGTTCATTTTCCAAGCACTCATTACATTTAACAGAAAGAGACACTGAAAGCTGAAGGTCTCCCAAGTCAGTCCTGATGAATAATTAGAAATTAAGACAAAGCAAATCTGAAAGTGTAACTCTGTGGATGGAAAAAACAAAAAAACCACTCTTGGTTACTGTTGTGTAAGTGCCAATTGGCATAACCTCTGATTGGGAGCAAAATTCTAAATGACTAAGCCCTTTGACACTGGAAACCCATTCTTAGGGCTGTATACTTGGATATGTGAAAAAACTTGCTGACACAGAAATATTTATCCCAAAATTTAATGTCATAACAAAGGAGTAGAAAATCCACGTGCCTATTGATCAGGTCTAGTTAAACAAACTTTAGTAGACTATACAATGGAATATAGAAGTCGTTTAACAGAATTAAGTAGAGCAATGTGTGGTGATGGAAAATGTCTTCAACGTATATCATGATGTGAAGGAAGCCAGGTGTACAACAGGGCATAAAGAATGCTATAATTTTTATGAAACAGTGAAAACTTACTTATCTCAATGTACAAGTATGAATGCTGCCTGCTCCTTACTATAGTAAGAGGAGAGTCCAGAGAAGGAGAAAGAATGATTTTCTACACATATTACTTTGTTCTATTTGACTTTTATTCCACATATATTTGTTGTATTTATTATCAATAAATAAATACCCTTTTTAAAGGGGTTGTTTTATGGCAGGTCTTTGATGTTTTACAAGCCAGAATAATACCAGTCTGTTCAGTTGAGTAAGGAATGGGTGTCAAGCTCTGTTACACATTAGGTGATTTTGGACCTTGCACAATATTCAATATAAGAGAAAGTTCGTGCCCAGGATGAGAGGGTGGAGAAAGATCCAAGAAGGTCAGAGAGCAGATAAATGAACCCCTAGCAAAACCAACATTTCTCATCCCATTTCCACATAATTTTGTTTAGATCTGGGATTGTGAGAACAATTCTACGAATTCAGTTTGGAAAGGGTGAAATAATGGGTGTCAGAAATAAAACTTCAGTTGGTCATTCATTCATTTATTCATTCAACAACCACTTGTGGATGCTACTTTGAGTCCTGGGATACTAAGAGAATAAACTTCAATTCCTGCCAACCTAGCCTCCTAGTTGAGTTGGAAGAGGACATGTAGAAAAAATTTTAGAGGACATGTTCCAGGGCTGGGCCAGCCAGACCAGAGCTTTTGGGATCTGTATTGTCCTAGGAGATCTACTGGCATCTGTGTTATTCTGCTAGGAAAGTGTTCCGTTTGGAGATTAAACCCAGTTTGGTAGCTACATGGGATCAAAAAAGGCTTCTTTCCTGAAGATGTCATATAGAAGGAGATCTTCAGGAGTTAGGATGGGGAGGAATGATATCTCTGAAGGCCCTATACCAGGGAAGACCTTGGGCTAGTTGGGGTCAGAGATGCCAGGAGGTCTTGTGTGCTTTAGGGTTGGGGAGAGATGTGCAGGCTGGGGGGAGTAGCCAGGAGCTTACATGCTTGCTTGCTAAGTCTAGAGCAAGGGGAGAGGTGAGGTAATCAGAATTCTGTTTCAAAATTTGCTTCTTTACAAAGGTTGGTTTAAAAGGAAACTACCACCCTGTCTGTAGTGGAAAGAATGGATGGACGAGGTAGGGAGGGTGGATTTGGAGAGAATGCTTGGAAACTCTTCATAGGTGAGAAAGAGGGTAGACTTTCTCTTGGACTAAGCCAGTGGTAGTGGAGATGGCAGAGTGGACACTTAATAATTTTTAGGCAGAAGGAACCAACTTCTAGGTGGATGTTTGTGATGAGGGAGAGGGAAGGAGCACAGAAGACTTAAGACTCTCCTTGTTTGAACAATGGGATAGATTTCAAAAGATTTACCAGAATTCAAAAGATCAGAAAAGAAGGGGTCCCTGGACGGCTCCATTAGTAGAGCATGAGACTTTTGATCTCAGGGTCATGACTTCCAACGCTACATTGGACACAGAGTTTACTAAAACAAATGAGCAAAGAGAAGACAAGCTGGTTTGAAGGAGGAAGATTAACAGTTGAGTTTTGGATGGAGTGATATTTAAGTGGAGATGTTCCCTCCTCTACCAACGATCTGGTGAGATGGGTTCTCATCTTTCAGTGTCTCAGATCCTCCCTCTGCCCTTCCTTTACTTTGTGTGGGACTTTGGTGTGATGGTCCATTATTAAAATCCCATCTTTGCTTCCTTCCTTCCTTTTCCCTTAAGTACTCCATTGTACTTGCCAGGTGTGTTGGGCTGAATATTGTCCCCTCCCCCATTCATATGTTGAAGTCCTCACCCCCAGTACTTGGGAGACAGGGCCTTCAAAGAGGTAATTAAGTTACAATGAGGTCATTGGGGTGGGCCTCTTCTGATAAAGCTAGTGTCCTTATAAGAAAAAGAAATTGAAATGGAGAGGGGCACCTGGGTGGCTCAGTCCGTTAAGCATCTGACTCTTGATTTCATCTCAGATCATGATCTCAGGGCTCTGTGCTGGGAGTGGACCTGTTTAGGATTCTTTCTGTATCCCTTTTTCTCCACCCCTCCCTACCACTAAAAAAAAAGCATTTAAAAAAAAATAAATTGGAATGGAGATATGTGGACACACAAAGGGAAGACCATGTGAGGACACAGAGAGAAGGTAGCCATCTACAAGCCAAGGAGAGAGGACTCAGAGGGTATCAGCCCCTTGGATATCTTGATGTCAGCTTCCAGAACTGGGAGACAATACATTTCTGTTGGCTGAGCCACAAGAGAATGTATGGCTTTATTATGTCAGCCCTGGCAAATCCAGCAAACCCCAACCTCCTCAAATCCCACTCTCTGCCGACTTGCCCTTTTTCCTAGGCAGTGGGGAGTAGCCAGACAAAAGAGCACCCCCTCATTGACTGGCCTTTGTTAAAATTTCTGACTACTTCATGATACCCTGAGAATCTCTCTGGTTTCCCTGCTTTGTCCACTCTGCTGGTCTCCTGGAATTCTACCAGCCCACATCCTCTCTCAGTAAATGGATGACCTCATTTCACTGACAAGCAGTCAAAAGAGGATGTCCATATGTCACTGTCTGCCAACCCATGAACATAACGCCTGAAACCATGGTCTCCACCTTCCTTCTGTGAGGTAGCAGAGTTTCCACACACACATCGCGGTGCCTCGGTTCCCTCTTACCTACACATGAGCTCTTCACAAGTTTTCAGGTTTTTTTCCCAGCAATTTCCCCCTCTTCTGCATTATCAGCAGTTGCCTGTCTCTTGGGCTTTCTAGTCATCCTACAGACATAATGCTATAGGTCTCTCCTAAGAGAGAGAGACTACAAGTTGTCCTCTTGCTATATCCTCATTTCTCTACTCTTTAGGCTGAAAACTCTTCAAAACAAGTCATCTCTCTTAAGGACACCAGTCTCTTCACATATATTCTCATGAACCTACTTCATCAGGCTTTGTCCTCCATATTCCTCCAAAAACTGTTCTTGTCAAGAGCACCAATAACTCCCTGTCTGGTCTCAGTTTCTTGTCGCAGGGGTCACTCTGGCCAGGTCCCTATGCTGAAGCTCTTCTCAACCCTCTGACCTCTGCTACAGGCTCATACCCCTGGTTGAGTCTCTGAAACTGTTGTTTCTGCACACACTCTCTATGTGATCTTATTTATCCTCTTGGCTTTAAAAATTATCTGCATGATAAAGCCTCCCATATTTATGTTTCCAGCACTGACCCCTTGGATTCCAGATATTTATACCCAAGTAGCTACTTGATATCTCCTCCTGGGGGTGTAATAGGCATCCTAAACTTGCCTCCCAAACCAAATTTTTATTTGGTGACTTTTCTACCAAACCAAATCTTCATCCCCCGTCTTTCCATCACTCTAAATGGCAATGCTGTCTTCCCTTTGGTCAATTACTCAGACCAAAATTCTTGGAGTCCTCTTCGACTCCTCTTTCTTGCAAACCCCACATCCAACTCATCAGCAAATCTTGTTGCTTCTATTTTCAAAATGTTTTCAGAATCCAGCTGCTTGTTTTCTTGGCCACTTTTGTTACTACTTCCTTTTTAAAGTCACCATAAATGGTCGCGGCCTTTCCATCCTTGCTTTCCTACAATTCATTCTCAATGCAGAAGCATTGAGAATAAATCACCCAGTGACCTTGAATAGGTTAAAAATAAAATTCCCTGTCCAAAAAGTCCTTATCCTGTCCTACAGGGCTGTTAGTGATCTGGCCCTCTGCTACCCTCAGAACTTTCCTGTTCTGCCTCCCTTAACCCTGAATTCCAGTTCCAATGGCCCCCTTGCTGCTTCTGAAACTGGCCAAGGGCTTTTCTTTCTCTTTCCTGCCTTCCTTTTTTCTTCTTTTCTTTTTCCTTCCTTCCTTCCTCCTCTCCTTTCCTTCTGTCTCTCCTTCCCTCCTCCCTTCCTCCCTCCTTCTCTTTTTTCCTTTCTTCCTCCTCTCCTCTTCTTTTCTTTCTTTTCTTTTTTTTTTTTTAAAGATTTTATTTATTTATTTGACAGAGAGAAATCACAAGTAGGCAGAGAGGCAGGCAGAGAGAGAGAGGAGGAAGCAGGCTCCCCGCTGAGCGGAGAGCCCGATGCGGGACTTGATCCCAGGACCCAGAGATCATGACCTGAGCCGAAGGCAGCGGCTTAACCACTGAGCCACCCAGGCGCCCCTTTTCTTTCTTTTCTTTTCTTTCTTTCTCTCTCATTTTCTTTCCTTCTCCTTCCTTCCTTGCTCTCACTCTCCATTTCTTTCTCCCCAGAGTTTTTTGTTTTGTTTTGTTTTGCCTCAACCATGATTTCTGCTATTCCTTCCATCTGGAAAATTTTTGCCCCAGGAAGCCCTGTGACTTGATTTTTCGCTTTCTTTAGGTCTCTGCTGAATATCACAGAGAGTCCTAGTGCTAAGGAAACTGGAAGAGAGTGCAGGGGATGTCTGAGACTAGCCACTGGATTATTTATTGAACCATCACGTAGAGTGCTTGCTGCGTACCAGACACTTTTCCAAGCTTATCCCATGGATTCTAGAATTACATCTCTAGCCTCACAGAGCAGGTAGTAGTAGCTAATATTTGTTGAATACTTAGCATGTGCCAGGCGTTGTGCTAAACACACTGTAAATATGACCTCTCTTAATCCTTATCATACCCTATGAAATAGGTAGTGCTATGATCCCTGCTTTACAGCTAAAGCACAGAGCCGTCAAGTAACTTGCCCCCTATCACTCCGGTAGTGGGTAGTGGAGCTGGGTTTGAACCCAGGCTTAACTACTGATGTCACTTGAGTTAAGGGGAAGGGGTAAGGCTTGAGTGGAGCTTTTGAAGGGAGCTGAGCAGGCATTTGTCAAGGCTAAGAAGTAGCAGTAGAGATCTTTTCCCAGGCAGCACACACTGCTTGTAGGCATGTGCCCAGGTAGCCAGCTTTGACACTTTGCAGGATCAGCGGTGGCTAAAGTGTAAAGTACAAGGCTGATAAAGGGAGCTGGCCGGAGAAGTACAAAGAAATATTGTCGGTTTTCCCAACACCTGCGGAGAACCCTTAAGGCAGCGGCTTTTCCCTGGAAATGCAAAGTCTGGTCTTTGTCTGATTAGGAAGCTGGCTGTGAGCGGCTGTAGTAGTTGAGGTCTTTCAAGTTCTTTAAGTCTTTATTGGTCGGCGGGCCTGGGAACTTTGCAGGAGTGGGTGGGGGGTGGGAAAGGAAGCCGAGAAAAGGCGAGTGCAAGATAAAGGGAAGTGCAGTTTCCGAACCGGGCTAACTCTTTTCTCTCTGCCTGAGCGGTGTCTGGCGGGTCACTCCTCCAACTTCGCCCGGCCGACCTCCTCAGTGGACCCCAATGGCCAACCACAGATGCGGTTCAGTGTCTGAGGAGGAACCCTGCTGCGACATTTCCAAGAAAACCAAGATCTGTCTCTGCGTCTTTTTTGGTCTCCTGGTCGCGGTGATCATCGCGGTGCCGGTCGGTATCCTGATGTGGCGCCATCCGCTCCAGGAGTGGAAGGGGAAGGGCACCACTGCCCATTTTTACGAGATCCTCCTGGGACGGTGCTACACTTATACTCAAATCGTGCGACCTGAGCTGGGGTGAGTCGGCGTCCGTGGCGCGCGGCTGGGCGCGGCTGGGCACAGCTGGGCACAGCTGGGCACGGCGCGCGAAACAAAGCATCTTCTATTCCGGGTCAGCAGAGAGCCCGCTGGCCAGCGCTGAGCAGGGGGTGCTGGCCTTGCCACTCCGTGCCACTCGCCAGAGTGCTTGGAGTTGGCCCCGAGCGAGCGGAAGGGGAGCGCGGGGTTCGCTGGCCCAGCCGGCTCAGCGGCGGAACCCCTGCGGAGATGCCCACCTTCTGCGCAAGGTGCACTGAGTCGGGCGGGTCCCGAGCTACCCGCGCGAAGATAACTGGTAGGGGTGTGTGTGTGTGCGCGCGTGTGTGTGTCTGTCCTGGGGGATCGCTAGCGTTTTCTACTCTGAATGGGTTTTCTGTTCGCGGTCTCTGGCCCCAAAGTGCCCGGACAGTTACGGCTGACACCTGGTTAAGTGGCTTGCGGAGGCTGCAGGGGGTGGGGGAGCGTCAGGGGAGCCAGACCATTAAAGTACTTTTTTTTTTTTTTTTTTTTTTTGTGAGTATAAAACAGTACTTCTCGCGCGCCCAGAGATATAGCGGACCAGAGAGCCCAGTAACAAAACCAAAACAATAACAACTTTTTAAAATTGAGATAAAATTCACACTGTAAGGTGCATCCGTTCGATGGATCTGTACAGACCCTGAAAAGTCTGTGGAACCTTTCCGGACGGTTCCTCGTTCCTCCTGCCAGGTAGTTCGTAATCTCCGCCAAAGGGGACCGCTCGCTTTCTTGACTCCAGTCGCAGGGTTTGGTTTCACCCAGAGAACTCACTTTTGAAGTTGTTCATAAAGGAGAACCAGCCAGAAGTAAGAGCTATTCCCCAGACTGCCCAAGGCGATCACTGGGGGCCACGGCCTGTGCTGTGAGTTTGAAATTGCACAATTAATTCCGGCTGCGAACACGGGAAAATCGCATTCCCCCGCCCCCGCCCCCGCCCGGTCCGGCGCGTTCTCAGCCCACCGATCCTAAGGAAGATAGCGGAGGTCTCGCTTGCACATTTTTCAAGGCCAAAGATTGCCAGGGTCGCTTAAGTGCTTTGTTTCCGAGTAATTAAATAGTTAATTGAGAAACCAGAAGTTGAGCCGTTCCTTCAGGTTGCACTTAAAAGTAGCAATAAAATCGAGCGCTATCTGATCTGACATGTAATGATAAATGCCGTCTTTTAATTTTCATCTTAGTGTAACAGTTCTAAAATTTTTGTTGTTGTTCAGTCATCTTTGGTAAATTTACACTGTTGGTGAGATGATCACCACGGACTTGCAAGCCAGATGCACCACAGAAGCCACATGGCTTGCTAGTGTTTGTCAGGGCACTGGCTCAGTATTAAGCACACACACTCACACACAAATATATATAGATAAAAATACAGATCTCCAGCGTACGCACGCAGGTATATGGACATGTACATACATAGGTATTTGTGTGTATGTTCAAAAATAACAGAAGAGGATATCTGTTGTTAATATTTCCTGAGCATCCTTCCAGATACGTCACAATACATGCACATAGGCGCGCTGTAGAGATGGGTTAGTAGTTAGTACGTCCTGCATGCCAGGCGCTTAAGAAATACACATTCATTGAATCCTTCACTCTTTGAGGCACTTAACTATGGCCATCCCTATTTTACATATGAACAAACTGAAGGGCAGAGTGTGAGTAAATTGTCCAGATTTGGGCTCCAGAGAAGGAACTCAGCCTCTACACTATGCCTGTGCTGCTTATAGATGGTCTGTAAGTAGAGTGACCATTAAATGTATTGACCATGCATGGGGCTTTTTGAAAAGAAAGGGGATGCTGTTAATTATACTGACTCAGTAGACTTAAACTAGAATATGTGATCACTTTATCCTTGGGTGGTTTAAGAGCACACACTAGGAGACCTGCTGCTTGGATTTAAGACTTGGCTCTGTCACAGTGTAATTTTGGGCAGATTACTTACTTTCTCTGTGCTGCAGTGCACTCAGCCATAAAATGGAATGAGGGTATCCACCACGTGTGGGAATTCTGAGGATCAGGAGGGACAATCCTGATAATGTAGTGAGTCATAATGCTATTGTTTTCAGAACTGCAGTATCACAGACATCTTTCAACAGTGATAAATATAGATCAAGGCCAACATCAAAATGGATAGCTAGTATTAAATTTATTGAAATCACAATCCAGTAAATCAGTCCTCCAGTGATGGAATTTATGTTGTTTCTAATTTTCTTTTAACTGATCTTTTTAATTGTTTTTTTAAAAATATATTTTTTATTTTTTTATTAACATATAATGTATTATTAGCTCCAGGGGTACAGGTCTGTGAATCACCAGGTTTACACACTTCACAGCACTCACTATAGCACCTACCTTCCCCAATGTCCATAACCCCACCCCCCTTCTCCCAACCCCCTTCCCTCCAGCAACCCTCAGTTTGCTTTGGGAGATTAAGTGCCTCTTAACGGTTTGTCTCCCTCCGGATCCCATCTTGTTTCATTTATTCTTTTCCTACTTTTCCTAACCCCCACATTGCCTCTCAACTTCCTCATATCAGGGAGATCATATGATGATTGTCTTTCTCTGATTGACTTATTTCGCTAAGCACAATACCCTTTAGTTCCATCCATGTTGTCGCCAATGGCAAGATTTCATTTCTTTTGATGGCTGCATGGTATTCCATTGTATATATATACCACATCTTCTTGATCCCTTCAGCTGATCTTGTTTTTTAATTAAGCACATGGCCTTGGAGATCTTTCAGTGTTAGTACATGTAGATTTACCACATTATTTTTAACAGCTCATGGTATCCCACCAGGTAGAGGGAACTGTTGGGACAGAAAATTAGTTACCAATTTTCAGGCCTGTTCATTCATTCAGCAGATACTTGCCGAGTATCTACTAAGTGCCAGGCAGTGATCTACTACCGACGACGCGGGAGTGGAAGACAAACTTCCCACTCAGGAAACTTTCATTCCTCTTGGGAGTCACGTGCTTCAGTGAACGTCTTTGTATATATATTTCTGTGCGCTTACAGGAGTGTTTTTGTAGGAGAGGTTTTTGGTGGTGGAATGGCTGGATCAAAGGGCGGATTGTGCATATTTTAAATTTTGATAAGAATTTCTAAATCCCTTCAAAATAACAGTACCATTTTAGGCTTCCATTACCATCTATCACAGAACATGCTTTCCATTGCTCAACAGTATCAACTTTTTTTTTTTACTTATGAGAAAAATAGCTCCTAATTGTTCTCTGATTATCAGAGGGTGTCAGCATGTTGTATATAGTAAATGGTCACTTACATTTTTATCTGTGAATTTTCTGTTCAGACCCATGCTAATTTCCACTGAGCTGCTTATTTATTTCTTTTTAGGGCAGTTTGTTATATATTGAAGATCCTATATATGGTATTTTCTTCTTCTCTGGTCACTGTCCTTGGAATCCTTGTGATTTCTGTTGTGCAAATGACTCCCTGCCCCAGACTTGACCTTCAAGGTTATGACTCTTTGATCAATAATCTGTTTCCTTCTATGTTATTGCAAGTCTGGCATGCTGATGTCTTCTCTTCTAGTCATACCCTCTTAACATCAGAAATCTTTTCTCTGGGGCACCTGGATGGTTCAGTTGGTTAAGCTTTCCACTCTTCATTTCGGTTCAGGTTGTGATCTCAGGGTCCTCAGATGAGCCTCCGGAGTCCAGCTTCATGCTCAGCAGGGAGTCTGCTTGAGTTGCTTTCTCTCCTGCCCCCACCCCTCCCTTTGCACTTGTGCACGCACACTCTCTCTCTCTCAAATAAATAAAAATCTTTAAAAAAACCCAAAAAACAAAAAACAGTAACAATGTTCTCCGTGCCTATCCAGCCTTCATGAATAGTCTCCTTGAGGTATTTCTGAGCTCAGCCTGCCACACTCACTTCCAATCCTGATGCCACATTGTGGTAGCCAGGGCTCTCCAGGGAGACACAAAGAGGTGGGGAGAGGCAGAGATGGGGGGAGAGGAGAGGTTTATTTTAAGGCATTGGCTCCCATGCTTGTGGTGGTCAACAGGTCCAAAATCTGAAGGGCTGGGCAGACAGGCTAGAGACCTAGGAAAGAGTTGATGTTGCAGCTTGTGTCTGAAGGTTATTTGCAGACAGAAGTCTCTTTTCCTTTGGAGGGGTCAGTCTTTTCTTAAAGGCATACGGCTGGCTGATGAATGGGAACCATCATTATGGAGGGTAACATGTCTTAACTCAGAGTCCATTCATTTAAATATAACATGCACATGTGTGTGTGACCAAATATGTGGGTACCTTAGGTCCTGCCAAGTTGACATGGAGAGTGAACCATCATGCAGATGTTTTAGGTTCTCCAGAAAAAACATGTCATTTCCAGATACCACTTTCTGTGTTGGTTCTTGATTGCTGATAAACTACCCTAAACTGTGGTGATGGAAAACAACAGCCATTTAATATCTTTTACAATCATGTGTTGTCTAAGATCAGTTGGAAGGTCTTTTCACTGATGTCAGCTGTATTCATTCATCTGGGAGGTTGACTTGACTGGAACCCCCCAAACGTTGTACTTATGCAATGGTGCCTGGGTTTTGTGAGGATGGCTGGGCTTCTTTTTCTGTGTCCTCTCAGGGCCTCTCCTCAATTTCTTCAGAGCTCATAAACTCTTTAAAGTGAAGTCTGGCAGGCCTTCTTTTAAAAAAAAAAATTCAAAGCAATTAATTAACATATAATGTATTATTTGTTTTGGAGGTAGAGTTCAGTGATTCATCAGTCATATGTAACACCCAGGGCTCATCACATCCTGTGTCCTCCTGAATGCCCATCCCCCAGTTACCCCATCCCCCACCCTCTCCCTTCCAGCAACCCTCAGTTTGTTTCCTACGATTAAGAGTCTCTTATGGTTTGTCTCCCTCTCTGACTTCATCTTGTTTTATTTTGTCCGGTCTTCCCCTATGATCCTCTTCTTTTGTTTCTTAAATGCCACGTATGAGTGGGATCATATGATAATTGTCTTTCTCTGATTCTGGAGGGGCCTTCTCAAAGTTAGCTAGCACCCATAGCTAACACAGCATCCCTTCTCCCACATTCTAAAGGTTAGAACAGTCACCAGGCCTGTCCAGCTTCAAGACAGAAAACAAGCCCTACCCCATGATGAGAAGAGTAACAAAAATTTTGTGGGTGGCTTTAACCCTGTGTCTTTACATTAGCTTTTAAACGTTTATTTCCTTCTTGTCTCTTTTGTTCTTTTGTTACATCTATTGCTTTTTACACATTATTATCTTTTATTAACTAGATTTAATAATGATAGAAATCTGATACATGCCTCCTTGAATATAAGCTCATTGAGTATAGAATTTTTTTTTTAAAGATTTTATTTATTTATTTGACAGAGAGAGATCACAAGTAGGCAGAGAGGCAGACAGAGAGAGAGAGAGAGAGAGGAGGAAGCAGGCTCCCTGCCGAGCAGAGAGCCCGATGCGGGACTCGATCCCACGGCCCTGAGATCATGACCTGAGCCGAAGGCAGTGGCTTAACCCACTGAGCCACCCAGGTGCCCCGCGTATAGAAATTTTTTATTGAGTGATAGATGTCGAGGACCTAAAATGGTGCCTGCAATATAATAAGCAAAAATAGTTCATTGAATTAAATGAATGGTATAGAAGCCAGTATATTACAAATAATAAGAAACAAACAAAGCTATAATAAATAAACTCCAACAAACTTTTCCATACCATTTCTCCCAAATCCATCAATCTCTATTTTGGCTTTTAAGGTGTTGATTTTTCTTTTATGTAAATAGCTTCTCAGTATTTCTTTGTAGATCTTAGGACTCTATTTTCATATATTCCTTTTCCTTCATTTTCCTTTTCCAAAGCCTCTGACCGCCCCTAGAAGTCACTTTCTGCCAGTCTTTGAGTGTGGGTTGGCGAACATTGAAACTTGTCCCTGCTTGTTGAGCTGGGATTTTTTTAAGTTCAGCCAGGAGCATTAAATGCAGATGACACGTGGTTCTGATGTCTCAAGATCACATTCAGGAGCTGCAGTCCATCCTGAGATGGCCCTCAGCTTGTGAGACCTGAGAGACTTGCAGCCATGACTCCCCAGAGGGTTAGCAGATGCCTAGTGCTCTTGATAGTGTGGGAGAGTGTCACCTGTCGGGGCAATAGTTGGGAGCAGGGGATGCAGGAAGGTGGGGCACAGTCTGCAGGAGGAAATGGAGAGCCACCACATCCAGAGATGGACTGGGTTCAGAGAGGCCCTCACTGGTACATTACGGTTCCAGGAAGCTTCTTGCCTTGGGGAATGCCAACCCTCCCCATAAATTTTGGCCATCAGTGATAGCTGCTGGCTGTTGAGGGACAGGAGTGGGCATTCCTCAGACAGCTCTCTTCATCCCTGCTCCATGCAAGTGGGGTTCCCAAAGAGAGAGACACTTTTATTCACCCCTGCACCCCTGTCATTGCTCATCACATTATAGTCCCTTAGTAGATGCTGGTTAAGCTGGACTCAGTCAGGTCCCCGTCATGCTGGTAGAAGCATAAACATACACCATGAGACACTTCATAGAGAACGTTCTGCATCCGTTTTATTCTGCTTGCTGTTGATCACAGACAGCTGTATCAGCTACACTGGGCCTGTACTGACTGTTCTTTCTGATTCTTTTTCTTCACTTCTCAATTTCTTTTGCTTCTCCTTCCTCTTCAGAATTTCTAGCAAGATTTTTCAAGGGACAGTTCTTCATTTTTACTACCCCAGGCCTCCCATTTCAGTGACTTTAGTGTTTTATTTATGTCTACTCAGTAAAATTCGTGAGTTCAAAATGTACAAGATAGCAAATTCTTGCAAACACATAGTAGAGACTCGCTGTGTGCCTGGTGCTAGGGCCACTGTGGGATGCGGGGTGGGGTGCTTCAGAGAGTCTGAAAACACCAGGCCTGGTGAACACACCAGGGTCCTGCAGGGAGGTCTGGGATGACTGGCCTGGAGACAGCATTGTGCAGGGGCAGGGTGATCTGTAATGGCACACGGCTGTGTCCATGGGCAAGAGGGGCCCTGTGGAGGGCAGAGTGGTTTCTGTTCTCTAAAACCTTTACTAGATTCTGTAGGGGGGTGTAAGAGGTACTCAGCTACCCATCAAACAAGAAAATATGTGAAATGCTGTGAGTCAAGTTCCTGCACCACACCACAGAGATTCAGAAATGAGCACTACCTGCCTGATGGAGCAGAGTCAGGAAGGACCCCACGAGAGAAGTAGCATATGAGGTCTTTCTTTGATGACGGAATTTCAGCAAAGGGTTTTCTGAACAGTGTGTGTTAACCTATTCAATGAATCTGGGAGACAGATAAGCTGCTGCTCCTGGGGAAAGACTGGCCAATGGTTGGATCAAAACTCTTTATAAAGAGTATGGGACTTTGACAAGACCCTGCTGGTGAGAGGGTGAGGACCTCATGTTAGCCCACACACAATGTGGAGAGTATAAGCATGACCATATTTGAACAGGACAGGATTGTGTAGCATGTTTTCCCTGTGGGTGGTGGAATGACTTCCTGTTCAATATCTGTATTTCCAGTGAGACCCTGAACTTCATTAGGGCAGAGTCAAGTTGACAGCCTCATATTCATCTGTGTGTCCTAAGTTCTTAGGACTATGGTTGTCAGGCTTCCTTTAACCCTATGTTTCATGCTGGTGTTCTAAGGCACATCAGTGGCCAGAGTCTTAGATGCACCGGACTGAATGGGGAAGGTCAAATTGGGAAGGTGAAACTGGTTTTCCAAGGGCGGGACATGGGTGCATGGGTATAGCTGTGATTGTATATGGGGAAGTTGGACCACAGGGCTGAGTTATCTTTGGAAGGAAGGGTGGAGTACACAGGCAAGTAAACAAAACTGCGAGGGTTGAGATGCTATCAGGACACCCGAGAGAATGTAGCTGTGGGGTAGAATCTTCTAGAAGGAAAGGCTACTTGAAAGCCCTGGGAGCACCCCAGATGGCTGAGTGGGGGAAAGCAGAGATGAGAGGAGATGGAAAAGGAAAGCTGCTACTTCTGTGTTTCACTTCAGAAGTTCCTAGAAAGGTCAGGAGCGCTGACCGCTAATGTCACGCCCATGCTTCTGGTTCTGGTATCATTATTAACAGCCGAGGGAAGTGGTGGTGTCTACCTAGAGAAAACTTTTGTTCTTTATCACAACGAACACTCACGACCTCTCTGCTTCCCCCTTTCCTCTTTGGAGAGAAAGCCCTTGGAAAATTGTTGCCAAAGTCCGCTTAGAAATTTTGAAGAGAGAATGGTTGAGAATCCATGTTTATGGGTTGTTAGCAATGTACTCGGAACCTCACATAGTTGGTTTTGTTATCAGAATCCTGTCAGAAAAGTCTCACGACACATCCTGTGGTGGAGGAAATGAAGCCCGAGAGAGGTTAAATAATTTCGCTTCTCCTGCAGTTGGTTAGAGCAGGCTGGGTAATTTGTGGGGCCCAGTGAAAATGAAAATGTGGGACCCATTGTTCAAAAAGTAGGAAAAAGCTTTTACTTTCCTCTGAGGTCTTGTCACCAGCTGGATGGTTTTCACTTGCTATTTAATGTTGAGTCCCCTTGGGCACCAGGAGTCCTGCAGGGATACAGCTGACCTTCACAAGTGCCTGGAGCTGCTCTGCACAACTTGGGACACGGGGAAGGTGCCCCTGATCCCACCCAGATGCGCTCAGCTCCTGCTGGGGTTGGGGTGTGGCAGCCTGAGAACCCATCCCAGGGAGATGTGAGCCAAGGCTTCAAGCTCCCCAGTGCAGGCTCCAGCACTCCATTGGCCTTGTCTCACAAGACACAAAGCAGATAAAATTATTAAGAATTTTTGGACAGCAACTGCAGAACATTACACTCCTGGACCTGAGCCCAGGACCCCATGTGACTGCATTGGTCAGAGGCCTGTGAAGTTGGCTTTGTAGTTAGTAAGTAGCAGAAACCCATCTCTTTCCATTCTTGGCGTCATCAGACCCATTAGACTGATGGAAAACTGAGGCATGCAGTGATTTTTGTTGTTGTTTTTGTTGCTGTTCCTAAGGACCAGAGCTGGTAAGTGGTAGAGGTGGTTTTTTTTTTTTTTTTTTTTAAAGATTTTATTTATTTATTTGTCAGAGAGAGAGAGAGCGAGAGCGAGCACAGGCAGACAGAGTGGAAGGCAGAGTAAGAGGGAGAAGCAGGCTCCCTGCGGAGCAAGGAGCCCGATGTGGGACTCGATCCCAGGACGCTGGGATCATGACCTGAGCCGAAGGCAGCTGCTTAACCAACTGAGCCACCCAGGCATCCCTAGAGGTGGTTTTTGAACTGACAGATGACACTGCCTAAAGCCATCACATCATAAAGCTCCAAAAGAGTGTGTTCTCAGCTCGTCTCATGCCCTCAGG
Source organism: Mustela putorius furo (assembly GCF_011764305.1). Lineage (NCBI taxonomy): Eukaryota > Metazoa > Chordata > Mammalia > Carnivora > Mustelidae > Mustela > Mustela putorius. Next base: position 22,171,835 of record NW_025421273.1, read on the forward strand.
CAATCCATTCCAAAGATAAGAGCATTTGTAAAGTCTCCAGATGGAGGTATGTATTACTTTCTCTGTCTCAAAGATGAGTCCTGAGGCTGCATTGTGAGGTCCTTGGGCTCCTCCTTTTAGGGAAGCAAGGTCCTAGAGCCCAGAGCTTTGTCTCTGTACTTCAGAAGCTATTATGGACTGTTAAGGTAAAGCAGCAGAATGCCCAGTCCTGCCTGGTGGCCAAGCCAGTTTCTTTGTGGCTTATCTTTCCTGTTGAGCCATCTCCTCCCAGAGCTTGGTCAGGAAAGATGTAGGGCACACTCTGCACTCCTAATCCTGTGCCTGTAGAGGGCCTTGCTGATTGATCACACTTCACTGGGTGGGCCTGGCCCAGCCTCAACATGGTCTACACAGCAGGCTGGGTAGATGCTATCAGTTCGTTGGAGCTGTTCCAAGAGATGACATCTGTTTGTGATTCAGTGTCAGAATCATGTTGCTTGTCAGCCTAGATAGATACGTTTAAGTATTTTTTTTTTTTTAAGTAGGCTCCACACTGGGGCCTGAACTTACGACCTGAGATCAAGACCTGAGCAGACATCAAGAGTTGGATGCTTAACTGATAGAGCCACCTGAGAGCCCCTGTTAAGTACTTTTTATCCCACCTGGGGATAGTCACCATCCATTTTCAGTCCTGGATGCTTAAGTTCAAAGGTGACTAACAAGTGAAGAGGTCGTAAGGAAGGGGCAGCAGGAGGAGAAGCTGGATCACAACATTCAAGGGGCTCGGGCAGCTTGATTTGGAGGAATTTGATGGGACAGAGTATCGGTGACCAAGTGGTCTCTACTGGTCAAGGGATAGTCCTGATGCCCGGGTGTGTATTGTGTTGCTCTCTCTATAAGGCCAACTCAAAGCCTCAGATAGCAAAAAGTCAAGAAAAATGGCCAACAGGTGCACAGTTCATCACAATTTGAGTTCATTTGTCAGAGTAGAAGTTTCAAAAAGTTAAGAGCTTGACTTTCATTAACGTACAAAATCAGTGCATGCCAAAGATTTATTTCCTCCTTTATGGAGGAATCAGTGAAATGATAAAGTCAGTATAAAGAACACCTTGGGAGCACTAAGTATTTATACATATTTAAAATAGAATATTAGTGGGGCGCCTCGGTGGCTCAGTGGTTAAGCCGCTGCCTTCCGCTCAGGTCATGATCTCAGGGTCCTGGGATCGAGTCCCGCATCGGGCCCTCTGCTCAGCAGGGAGCCTGCTTCCTCCTCTCTCTCTGCCTGCCTCTCTGCCTACTTGTGATCTCTGTCTGTCAAATAAATAAATAAAATCTTTATAAAAAATAGAATATTAGAATTAGGCTGATAGGTTAGATATAAAACTGGTTAATGTTGCACAAGTTAATTAAAAGCTATAACCTTTGGGGTATATCTTTTCTATCAGACAGAAATTATTTGCATCTTTAACCAACCACATGTATATTGTTAGCATCTAACTTCATAAACTTTGATAGTAAATAGGAAAGGCAAAGACACATTCTGCTACATGATTAAATATTTCTAGGGGCAACCTGTCAATGTTTTTGTAAGATACTGAAAGGATTCTACCCACCTTTTTGCCATATTTCCAGATGCTAAGTGTTTTTGTAACACATTTATTCAGTAAGTGTTTCTCAAGCTCCTTTTACAAACTCTTCTAGATCCTGGGCATATAACAGTGGACAAAATAGATTAGGTTCTTGTTTACATGGGTCTTTTATTCTAGTGGGATTGGAGTATAGTGGATAAAACAGGAAAATACACAGTATGGCAGATGGTGGAAAGTTCCTAAAAAGAGTGCTCAGCAGTAGTCTTAAGGTGTTAAGTACAATAATAGATAAGAAAGGCTTCCCTGAAAACTGACATTTTAGCAAAGATCTGTATAAGGAGGGAGAGCAAACCTAGAAACATCTGGGAGAGGCTTCTGGGCAAAAGGAAGAACAAAGACAAAGGCAAAGGGAAGCAACAAGAACACTATGATTGGATCTTCTGTTAGGGAAACGCTTTAAAAATGTTAAACTAGACAAAATAGTCAACCCCCTTTACCTAATCCCCATTGTCGATGATTAACATTCTGCTCTTAATCTATCTCCTCACTTTTCCCCCCTAAAGAACTTCATTTATTTAAACCATTTTATTTTTTATTTATTTATTTTTTAAATCATTTTATTTTTAAGATTTATTTATTTATTTGAGAGAAAGAAACAATATGGCAGGGAGGGGCAGAGGGAGAGGAAGAGAGAATCTTTTTTTTTTTTTAATTCTTTTTATTAACATATTATGTATTATCTGCCCCACGGGTACAGGTCGGTGAATTATCAGGCTTACACATTTCATAGCACTTACCATAGCACATACCCTCCCGGATGTCTATAACCCAGCCACTCTATCCCTACCCACAACACCCCCGCCCCCACCCCCAGCAGCCCTCAGTTTGTTTTGTGAGATTGAGTCTCTTCCGGTTTGTCTCCCTCGCAATCCCGTATTGCTTCATTTGGGAGGAGAGGATGTTGAAGCAGATTCTGCATCCAGATCCAGGCCAATCCCATGACCCTGAGATCGTGACTAGAGTTGAAACCAAGAGTTATATGCTTAACCAACTGTGCCACCCAGGCACCCCTATTTACTTATTTATTTTTAAAGCAGGCTCCATACACAGTGTGGAGCCCAGTGTGGGTCCTGAACTCATGACTCAAGATCAAGACCTGAGCTGAGATCAAGAGTCAGATGCTCAACCAGGTGCCCCTCCCCTAAAGTACTTTAAAAGCAAATTCCTGACTTCATATCATTTTGTCTGTCAATGCTTCAGTTTGTATCTCTAACAAAAAATAACATTAGAAAAACATATTTGACATACCATTGTCACACCTGACAAAGCTGAGACTAATTCTTCAATATTACCTGTATCCACCCTGTTTATTTTTTCATGAGTTTCTTAAAAATACAGTTTTATGATGGATTTGTTCAAATAAAAATCCACACGTTGCATGAGGCTACTTTATCCTTTAAGTAATATCTTAAAGGATATCTTAAGCATCCTTTAAAAAAAAATCTTATTTTTATGTATTCTCTGCACTCAAAAAAGGGCTCATGTTGAACTCATGACCTCAAGAGCAGGAGTCATATGCTTCATTGACTGAGCCAGCCAGGTGCCCCTCTTAAGCATCCTTTAACTCCTAGCCATTTTTCCTTCTCCATTTTTTAATGCCTGTTAATTTTGAAGAGACTGCGGAGACAGATTGGATTTGAGGGTAAGCAGGAGTGCATTCCAGAAGGAGCCATGGATTTCATCAGTTGCAGCAGGAGGGACATAATGTCACAGCACCCCGCATTTAGGGGGTTAACAGAATTGGGTATTATCTGCTTGATTCATTTATTATAAAGTTCTTCAACAACTTTTCATTTAATTAGCTTGGCACAATTCGGGGATTATTGCCAAGATCAATTATGTCCATAGGGGCTATACAATGGATATTTTATAATTTTAAGACATCTTCTGCATTTATTTACTCTGATTCATCTAAACAGAAGCCTTTCTTTCATCCAACATTTGGATGCCTTGAAATACGGTCCAAAAAGAAAGGCAGGATAGATGCTTGATTCTTTTTCTTTATTGATCAGTTTGCAGAATAATGGGTTAATGCCCTATCAACATCTAGAGATGACCAACAAGTTTCTTTCTGGTTTCAGGTCTGTAACATTAAAAAAAAATTTGTTTTTATTAACATATGGGTGCTTGGGTGGCTCAGTTGGTTAAGTGACTGCCTTCAACTCTGGTCATGATCCTGGAGTCCCGGGATCGAGTCCCACAAGGCTCCCAGCTCCACGGGGAGTCTGCTTCTCCCTCTGACCTTCTTCTTGCTCATGCTCTCTCTCTCAAATAAATAAATAAAATATTGGGGTGCCTGGGTGGCTCAGTGGATTAAGCCTCTGCTTTCGGCTCAGGTCATGATCCCAGGGTTCTGGGATCGAGCCCCGCTTTGGGCTCTCTGGTCGGTGGGGAGCCTGCTTCCTCTCTCTCTCTGCCTGCCTGCCTGCCTATTTGTGATCTCTCTCTGTCAAATAAATAAATAAAATCTTAAAAATAAATAAGTAGATAAATAAAATATTAAAAAAAATTTTAAATTAACATATAATGTATTATTAGCCCCAGGGGCACAGGTCTGTAAATCACCAGGTTTACACACTTCACAGCACTCACCATAGTGAGGTCTGTAACATTTAAAAAATAAATCACCTATGGTCATTTTTACCAAGCCATTCAACTTGGTATTCATAGTTTTTTTTTTTTGAAAGGTTTTTCTTGTTGCACTTACCCATTTTAAGTACAATTTAATTAAGTTATATAATTAAAGCAACAAGTATAAGCATATTTACAAATAGATAAACCAAGTTGGGTGTGGTAGACAGCAGCCTATTAATTACGCAGAGAGAATGGATACTGTTGGTGCCTACAGGGAGTCACAGAGACAGGGGTCAGGTAAGTGTTTTGCAATAAAAATGAATTGAGATGTGGTCAGGTATTTTTTTCTTGCCATTAAGGAACAGAAAATTACCAAGACAAAGTTTTTTGTTTTTTGTTTTTTAAGTAGGCTCCACACCCAAGGTGGGGCTCAAACCCACCGCCCTGAGGTCAAGAGTTGGATGCTCTACTGACTGAGCCAGCTGGCTGCCCCAAGACAGAACAGAACAGGAAAGTGAATGAGATAAAATCAAGAGTTGATTTTGTGTACGTGGGTGTGTGTATGTGCATGCACATGTGGGTGTTTCAAGGATTCAGGGTTTGCTAGGGGAGGTAGAATTATGTTTGTGGATTTACGTAGTTGATGTGAGCGGGGATCGTCTTTTTTCAACAAAATCTCCCCAGTAAGTATCTACTGTGGAGCGTGGGGATGATGAGACTCTTGTTTTGAAGACAAAAACGTAAAAGCCGAGATCAGAAATTTGACAAATAAATGGAGCAAGAGAATATCTTTTTATTTTCCCTCTGCAGTGACTCTCACTTTTTCTAATTACAAAAATAAAACAAGCCATTGGAGGACATTGAGAAAAATACAAAAATAGAAGAATACAAAATCACTTGACCCCCAAAGTGGAATTCTAAGTAGTGAATGCCACAATTGCCCTCCCCCACCAAGATAGTAGATTCACAAAAGGAAGATAATAGAGCTGGTTAAATGAACGGTTTCAGTATACGTAATTAAAAAAAACATTATTTGACAGAGATTAGATGCACATGCAGGGGGAGCAGGAGAGGGAGAAGCAGGATCCCTGGTGAGCAGGGAGCCCGATGTGGGGCTCGATTCCAGGACCCTCAGCATATACATTTTATAGATATAATTCAAATGTCTTTTATACTATGAAATTTAGGAAAATCACTAAGCTCGGTTTTCTACTTCTTGGTAGAATGTATCAAACATGATGCATCCACGTGGTAGAAAGTTATCTAGGTCTTTGGTCCTTGGATGTTTTGAAGCAGTAAAGTCTAATTTGAAGGGACATGAGTAATTCTCCAAGACATATTTTTACTTGGCCTCCATCTGTACTGGCCTCAATACCATTCAAATGTTACTTTTATTATGACTATCCAGCAAATATTATGGAGCCATTGCTGTGTTTGGCCCCTCATAGTTTTATTGCAAATTTCATAATAAACGTACTTACCTCATTATCTCAGTTCCTGGGCATAAGAGTTTGTTGATGAATTAACTTAACCCAGAGCAGTGTCCAAGTTAGTAATTATATCTCCTTGGGAATTCTTCAAGAGCAAAGAAAGACTGAAAACAAACAAACTGTGAGAGATCTAAAATTACAAAGGAACGTTTGAGACTTGGGTCAAAGACAGTGGATCACATTTTGGGGAACTTCCTTCCTGTTTTAGCACTTCTCTCTGGATTCAATTTTTTCAAGGTGACTTTTGAACCTCTGGATGGGAACACATCAGTTTACCACTGAAAACTGTCCTCTTTGTACTTGCCATGTCTTTTTCCTTCTTCAATATTCCTTATTCTCATGTCAGTATCTCCTCTGAATTTGTCTTTTTTTTTTTTTTAACTGAAGATTTTAAATTATGAACATTTTGAACACACTGAAATGTTAGGGAATAATATTACAGATACCTATCTACATATCATACAGAGTTAACAGGTGCAACATGTTTGCTTTCGATCTTTTTTCCTAGGGTTTTTTTGCTTGCTTGTTTGCTTTTGAGTTTCAGTCTCCATGAATTTGAACTTGTAACCCTGAGATCCTGAGATCAAGACCTGAACTGAGATCAAGGGTCTGATGCTCACCAGACTGAGCCACCCAGGTGCCCCTTTTGTAGCTTTTACAGAAATAACACATGACACTTAAAATCAAAGTCTCTATCTCCACAATTCCCTTTTCTTCTTTCTTTGGAAAGGAGGCTTGTAAACTGAGTATTTGATATTTTGGATCAATGTGATAGGAGTCACGCTTTGCCAAGAGGGAAGAAGAACAAGGAAAGTCTATTTGGGTTGGGAACCAAGTGTCTGCCACATTATGTTTACCCAAACTGGTCTCCAAATTTGTGGTGTCAGCTTACTTTTCAGAAAAGGAATCTGAAGGTCCTTGTTTCTAGGCATCCTTACCATGGCTTGGAACAATTTTTGCCTAGCTCTTTGTGGCTTTAATTTTTGTTTCCCTGATTACTAACACAATTAACCATCTTTTTATGTGTTTATTGGCCATTCTAGTTTCTTCTGTGAAGAGCTTATTTTTGGTTTTTGCTTGTTTTTATGCTGAATTGTATGTCTTCTATATACATTCAAGATTTTAATTATTTTGGTCTGTTACACGGATGGCAAATATGTCCTCCCAGTCTGTGTCTTTTTTTTTTTAAAGATTTTATTTATTTATTTGACAGACTGAGAGAGATTACAAGTAGTCAGAGAGGCAGGCAGAGAGAGAGGGGAAAAAAGGCTCCCTGCTCAGCAGAGAGCCCAATACGGGGCTTGATCCCAGGACCTTGAGATCATGACCTAAGCTGAAGTCAGAGGCTTAACCCACTGAGCCACCCAGGCGCCCCCCAGTCTGTGTCTTGACTCTTGATTTTATTTGGATCCCTTGTATTGCTGATGATTTTAATGTGATTACATTAATGTGATTAATGTGTTTATCTTTTATGGCTGTGCGTTTTGTACCTTATTTAAGAACTTACTCTTTTTTTAACCAGAGGTCACAATAAAGATCACATATATTTCAAAATTTTTGAACTTTTGCCTTTTGCAATAAACTTTTTTTTATCCATTTGGAATTTGTCTCTGTGTGTGGTGTAAGGTAGGGACCGAATTTCATTTTTTCCCCACAGATGGATAATCAGTTGAGTGAATACTATATATCAAATAATCCGTCCTTTACCAGAGGCTTTATAATGCCCCTTCTATTGCACTTCAAATTCATTAGTTGGTTATGGGATTCCCTAATCTGCTTTATAATCTATTTATCCCTAAATAATTACCACATTGTTTAAATTACTAATGTCTTGATATCCAGCATGGATGGTCCAATTTCTGTTGCTAGACATTAGTTTACATATTTTGGAAGTACTTAGAGAAACAGAATCATAGGGCGCCTGGGTGGCTCAGTTGGTTGAGGTCTGCCTTCATGATCCCAGGCTCTTGGGATCCCAGGCTCCCACCTCTAGCTCCCTGCTCAGCCGGGAGCCTGCTTCTCTCTCTTCCTCTACGCCGCACTTGTGCTTGCTCTCTCCCTCTCTCTAATATAAATAAATAAAATCTTTCTTAGAAAAGAGACAGAATCATATGCCCTGTACTCTTTTGTGTCTGGCTTCTTTAATGGCTTTGCCTTGATGTTTTAAAATTCATCCCTGTCGTGTGTATCTGCTGTAAACTGTTCCCTTTTATTGCTGCATAGTAGTCCATTGTGTGGCTGTGTACCCCAGTTTGTTCTCCATTCATCTTTTGATGGGCATGTGGCTTGAATCCCCTTTTGGATATTACCAATAAAGCTCCCATGGACAGGGTTATTGTGTGGATACTGTGTTTCATTTCTCTTCGTTGAATACCCAGAATTGAAGTAGCAGAGCTACAAGCTTAAAAAGCTAATGAAGAAACTATTAAATGATTTTACAAGGTAATCGTGTGGTTTTACATGTTTACGGTCAGTGTACGAATATTCTAGTTGCTACACATTCTTACTGACAATTGGTATCGTCAGACTTTTATACCTTAGCCATTTTAATGGGTTTGTAGTGGTATTTTTATAGTGTTTTTAATTTTTCATTTCCCTCATGACTAATGATGATGTTGAACATCATCTCATAGGCTTATTGAATTAGGTTTTCACCCTGCCAAGCAGGGAGCCTGATGCAGGACTATCCCAGGACCCTGGGATCATGACCTGAGCTGAAGACAGATGCTTAACTGACTGAGCCCCCCAGGTGCCCCTGGCTCTTTAGTAAGTCTTCAAGTCAGGTAATGTAAGTCTTCCAGCTTTTCTCCTTTTGATTACTTTGGCGAGGTTGTTTGTATTTTCACATAAATTTTAGAATCATTTTTTGAATCACCGTTTGCATCCACATGGATGGAACTGGAGGGGATTATGTTAAGGAAGTCAAGCAGAGAAAGGCAATTATCATATGGCTCCACTCATATGTGGAACATAAGCAATAGCACAGAGGACCACAGGGGAAGGGAGGGAAATCCAAAGGGGGAGAAATTAGAGAGGGAGCTGAACCATGAGAAACTCTGGACTCCGAGAAACAGTCTGGGGGTTTTGGAGGAGAGAAAGGTGGGGGAGGGGTAACAGAGTGATGGGTATTGAGGACTGCACGTACTGCGATGAGCACTGGGTTTTATACTTAACTAATGAATCATTGAGCACTGCATTAAGGATGAATTATGTACTATACAGTGGCTGACTACACATAATAAAAAATAAAAATGAATAAAAATAAAAAGTGGGTAAAATTATTTTAGAATTGTTTTGTCAATATTAACAAAGTCTGCTAAAATTTTGATTTGTGACCTGTGAAATCCACATTTCACATTTTAGCGATACATTTTAGATATTTAGATACATTTAGATACATTTTAGCGATAGTTAACATCTTGATAGGGAGCCTTCCAAGCCATGAATATGGTACACTTCTGTTTTTTCAGGCATTTAAAAATTTCTCTCAGCAATATTTTGTTTTCAGACCACTAATCTTGCATATATTTTGTTAAATTTATGACTCAATAGTTTCTATTTTGGGACTGTTACAGCTTTATTGCTATTACATCAAAGTAGAATATATATGTGTGTTTATATAATAAGTACATATGTGTATATACATGCATACATATATATATATATAATTTGATAAATGTTTTCTTTAAAATTTTTTTATTTTTAAGCTTTTATTATGCAGTTCTCACACATTCGCAAAGGCAGAGCAAATAATGCAACAACCTCCCTTGTGCACATCATCCAGCTATGGCAGGCATCACCTGATGTCCAGCTTCCCACATCCTGGGTTCTACTGACTACAACCCTGGTGTCAGTTAACATTTTTGAAAAATGTTTTCCAGTGGTTCAAGTTTTGAATGTTGGTATTGTATCCACAATTTTTAGATAGCAACAAGTTTGACATGTTTGAGAAATAGAATAGTTTTGGCACCTAGCAGATGAAGGGCAGAAGTGAACAATTTCAGGTCAGAGGTAGTCAGAGATGACACAGTTATGAAGGCATTTGACATTTTTTCTTAAATATAGTCCAGAAAGATCCAATCTTACACAAGAGCAAGTCCTAAAGTGATACATTTCCTTAGTGACCACACATTTTATTTATGGTTATCTCCTGTTTAATAACTAATTCCCTATGGACCAAAAGCTTTGGAGGTTAGGAGTGCTGTGTGCCTTGTTTGCTGCTATTTTCTAAGAGTATACGTAATACTCTGCATGGTGCTCTGTATTAACTGGTCAAAAGAATACAAAGTATAAATAATTTTTAATATGAGTATTTTATAAGTTCATGTTTATAACATTTGGATATTACAGGAATGATAATAGATCTTGATGAACCCAAAAATTTAAGCTAAGGGATTATATAGAAGTGACTATCACAGAATGACTCAAACCTCAAGATTAACTCTATTTTCTAATCTGTTTTGCTTTATAGTTTTAGGAAAATTGTCATTCCAACAGGTGATTGATTAGTAAGGAACTGGCTTGCTTAAAATTCTAGAAGTAGCTCTTTCTGCCCACAGGTCCATCCTGTGCTTTAATAAAACCACCTTTTTGCACTTAAAAAAAAAAATTCTAGGAGAAGACATGCTCAGGCTTGAGATGGGCATGAAGGGTGAGCACATAGAAAGATAGATTCAGGGATATTGCTTTCTTAACAATACATGTATGAAATATTTAGAAATGTAGGCGTATTTTCCAAGATCTTCCCTCAAGTAAATTCACAAAATACATGATTTGACTTAAGGGCAGAAAACCAAAATCAAAACCCAAAACAAATCTAGGAATCAAAAACAAAAAGATGAGCATCCCCCGGCCCCCATTGGTTTGGAAATTAAAACAGCCCTTCTTTGGTGATGATCCAGACAATCAGTTCTCAGTCTTCATATGCCTGGACCAGTCAAGAGCATCTGATATAGTTTCTCACTTCCTCCAACTTAGTATACTTTATTCTCTTGGCTTCCAGAATACCCCATCCTCCTGCTTTTTGTCCCACACTCCAGTCTGTTGGTTTTTTTCTCCCAATTTCCTTTTTTTAAAAAAGATTTTATTTTTTTATTTGACAGACAGAGATCACAAGTAGGCAAAGAGGCAGGCGGAGAGAGAGGAGGAAGCAGGCTCACTGCTGAGCAGAGAGCCAGATGCGGGGCTCGATCCTAGGACCCTGGAATCATGACCTGAGCCAAAGGCAGAGGCTTTAACCCACTGAGCCACCCAGGTGCCCCTTTCCCAACCTCTTTTGTTGGATTGCCTCAAGGGTAAATCCTTGGTCATGTTCTCTTCTTTGTCTTTTGGGTGCTGATCTCAGATCGGTTCATGGCTTTGGTTCTCCTTAACTTTAGACTCATACATCCCTCTGATTATTCCGTAGCTTCACTGCATGTCTCATAGAAATTTCAAATCCAGCGTATTTAGAACTGAGCTGGTCAGTGCCACCTCCACCTAAGCCTTCTCCATCCCAGTTCTGGGCAACCCCATCCCATTCCAAGGCTACAAACCTTGGAATTACGATTGACTCCTTCTTTTTTTTTTAACACCACACATCTAATCCGTTAGGAAGTGTAAGGCGAATTGGGGAATTTATCACTATTCATCGTCTTTGCTGGACCACCCTGGTGCAGATGACCACTGGTACTTGCCCAGATTCCTGGTCTATGTGCCTCCACTCTTTCCCTCATTTGGGCTATTCTCAATGAGGCAGTCAGAGAAATCCTTTGAAATTTAAAGTAATATCATGTGCTTCCTGTGCTCCGGATCCTTGGTGGCTCCTTAGTTCTGCATGAGTGGAAGCTAAATTCTGGACAATGGTTTGGGAAGCTACCTGAGTCAGCCCTCACCTATGTCTAATATCCACCTGCCTTTCTGCAGCCATGAACCACACTGGCTTCTTTACTGTTTCTTGAACATATCAGGCAATAGGGCCAGATTCATGGGATTAATGACTTCTGAACTTTATTTATTTATTTACAGCATAACAGTATTCATTATTTTTGCACCACGCAATCCGTGCCCTCTCTAATACCCACCACCTGGTTCCCCCAACCTCCCACCCCCCCCTCCACTTCAATCCCCTCAGATTGTTTTTCAGAGTCCATAGTCTCTCATGGTTCACTTCCCCTTCCAATTTCCCCCAACTCCCTTCTCCTCTCTAACTCCCCTTGTCCTCCATGCTATTTGTTATGCTCCACAAATAAGTGAAACCATATGATAATTGACTCTCTCTGCTTGACTTATTTCACTCAGCATAATCTCTTCCAGTCCTGTCCATGTTGCTACAAAAGTTGGGTGTTCATCCTTTCTGATGGAGGCATAATACTCCATAGTGTATATGGACCACATCTTCCTTATCCATTCGTCTGTTGAAGGGCATCTTGGTTCTTTCCACAGTTTGGCGACCGTGGCCATTGCTGCTATAAACATTGGGGTACAGATGGCCCTTCTTTTCACGACATCTGTATCTTTGGGGTAAATACCCAGTAGTGCAATTGCAGGGTCATAGGGAAGTTCTATTTTTAATTTCTTGAGGAATCTCCACACTGTTCTCCAAAGAGGCTGCACCAACTTGCATTCCCACCAACAGAGTAAGAGGGTTCCCCTTTCTCCACATCCCCTCCAACACATGTTTTTTCCTGTCTTGCTAATTTTGGCCATTCTAACTGGTGTAAGGTGATACCTCAATGTGGTTTTTAATTTGAATCTCCCTGATGGCTAGCGATGATAAACATTTTTTCATGTGTCTGATAGCCATTTGTATGTCTTCATTGGAGAAGTGTCTGTTCATATCTTCTGCCCATTTTTTGATATGATTATCTGTTTTGTGTGTGTTGAGTTTGAGGAGTTCTTTATAGATCTTGGATATCAACCTCCAAACTACCAAAACTCATACAGCAATTCAGTAACGTGGCAGGATACAAAGTCAATGTATAGAAATCAGTGGCTTTCTTGTACACTAACAATGAAAATACAGAAAGGGAAATTAGAGAATAGATTCCATTTACTGTAGCACCCAGAACCATAAGATACCTGGGAATAAACCTAACCAAAGAGGTAAAGGATCTGTACTCGAAGAACTACAGAACACTCATGAAAGAAATTGAAGGAGACACAAAAAGATGGAAGACCATTCCATGCTCTTGGATCGGAAGAATAAACATTGTTAAAATGTCTATACTGCCTAGAGCAATCTATACTTTTAATGCCATTTCGATCGAAATTCCACCAGTATTCTTCAAAGAGCTGGAGCAAATAATCCAAAAATTTGTATGGAATCAGAAGAGACCCCAAATCGCTAAGGAAATGTTGAAAAACAAAAATAAAACTGGGGGCATCACGTTACCTGATTTCAAGCTTTACTATAAAGCTGTAATCACCAAGACAGCATGGTACTGGCATAAAAACAGACACATAGACCAGTGGAACAGAGTAGAGAGCCCAGATATGGACCCTCAACTCTATGGTCAATTAATCTTCGACAAAACAGAAAAAAATATGCAGTGGAAAAAAGAGAGTCTCTTCAATAAATGGTACTGGGTAAACTGGACAGCTCTAAGTAGAAGAATGAAACTCGACCATTCTCTTACACTGTACACAAAGATAAACTCAAAATGGATAAAAGACCTCAACGTGAGACAGGAATCCATCAGAATCCTAGAGGAGAGCATAGGCAGTAATCTCTTCGATATCAGCCACAGCAACTTCTTTCAAGATATGTCTCCAAAGGCAAAGGAAACAAAAGCAAAAACAAACTTTTGGGACTTCATCAAAATCAAAAGCTTCATAGCAAAGGAAACAGTCAAGAAAACATAGAGGCAACCCATGGAATGGGAGAAGATATTTGCAAATGACAGTACAGACTTCTGAATTTTCTTGATCCTGACTCTGAGATCAAGAGTCCTATGCCCTACCCCACTGAGCCAGCCGGGCACCCCAAGAATCTTCTGCCTTCAAGACCCTACTTGGAAAATCCTGACTTCCTCAGTGAATCTCGCCGGTTGCTCTCTTTGCCCACAAGGTGGCAGTGTCCACCTTCAATTACAGGTTTTCCCAGCCTTAAATTTGAGACTAAACCTACTTGTTTTCCTTGGGCCCAGTCAACGTGCCCTGCAGGACTTGACAGCCGGAAAATTCATGGAATGAGTGTAATTACCACTTGTGATCTAAGTGCTTTTAAGGATGAGGATTGTGTGAGAGCTTTCCCTGGGGGAGGAACACATGAAGAAGCTGATGTTGCTTTTGCGGGGCAGGGGGACACTTTGAAATAAAACTTATTTGTGGGAAGCGTGGGAGTGCATCCGGAGAGGTGACAGCACAGACTTACGTAGCATAAAGTAGGCTGACAACATGCGGATTTCACCACCAGGTGTACCTGTTTTTCACCTTGGCATAGGACTTTAACTCTCTGCCCATCTCCCGGATCCCACTGCTGTATCCCATCACCTGGGAAACACATGCCCTGTTCTGGTCCTCAGTTTCTTGTGCGATCCAGGGAAAGGACAACCCCTCTGTGGTCTTAGGTCCTCATTTCTGTTAGAAGCAACTTTGTTTCCTGTGGGAGGCAGCATTGTTTCGGAGGAAGAGCCTCTTTTGGAATGTCAGGCAGCTCTGCTCCTCCCTCATTGTTTGGTTTTAGTCCTTCCTACTGGAAGGGGGGAGGACATGCTGTTGACCTTGAATCCTGACTTTTGTGCCCAGCCTGGTTGGCACAGAACCTTCAGATCACCAATTAAGGAGGCAAACAGAGAAATACTGTCACGGCTAAGATGCAACTCAACATGCGGACTTTATTAGCAAATCGGGTCTTCCAGAAACTACTCCTAGAGCTGCTGCCAAGCATAAACCCTGCTTAAGGCATGATGGTTTTCCCAGGCCTTTCGATTCTTTAGTATCCCACTCAAGACTGCAGGTTCCTGTCAATGTCCTTCAGCCCAAGACCACCAGGAATACAGAGCAGTTGAACAAGAAGGGTTTCATGGCTCTTTGCAAGGGTGAGCACTCATTACAGGACCCATGGGGGCAGGGGAGCACTCAGTGTGAGGATGTTAGCAAGGATTTTAGGGCTGGAGCTTGTTTGATGACATTTAGGGTAAGTGTCAGAGAGTCTGGCTTTGCCTGGATGCTGCCCCGTATGAGGGTCATTCTTTGATGCGGTATGTTAATCCTATCTGTCGGCTGGAAGAATGAAGCAAAGTCGAAGCTGTCACTGTTAAAGAAGGAGCAGTCACTGGTATTTGCGACGATACAAGGATATTTGGTCTTTCTGTGTGTGTGTGTGTGTGTGTTAGCTGGAACTCCAGGTAGATGGGCTAAACGTTTGTGCTAGAATGAAGAGAACTATCTCTTAAATGCCCTTTACAGGATGTCCTTGGTTAAAGGATTCCTTAGAGAAAATAACTTCATAATCTCTGAGGCATGAGTCCCTGGAAAATCATTTAAGCTGTGGAGCTCTCTGGGGAACAAGATGGAGCTGTTTCATCATTTCAATCCTTCCAGTTGTGTGACTGACCATACAGAACCCAGAAGGTCAGTCGGTGGCACGATCCATGATTCTGGGTGAACAAGTGTGTGTCCAATACAGGAGAGCAGGCAGGCAGGATCTGGTAGGTTATGCAGGAAGCACCATCCTCCCCTCTCTCCGTCTGAGCCTCCGGATTGCTTGTCTCCTCGGAAGTATTCATAAACTTTGACTCTTAGTATGATCTGTGATGAAGAGTGATTTGACAACCCAGTCTTGCTTAAGGAGGCAAGGAAGTCTTAAAAGTGGAAAGAAAGCTCTACTGGAGAAACTCTGTGGCCCTAACCTATACCTCTCCTCATATTTTCACCTCACTAGGCCTCAAAAAGTGGGATTGGGGCACTAAGTCTTGCCTGGTTATGTGCTTTTGTCTTTTTTTTATTGGGGGGGGGAGGGATAGGGTGGCTGGGTGATGAACATTGGAGAGGGTTGGTGCTATGGAGAGTGCTGTGAAGTGTGTAAGACTGATGATTCACAGACCTGTACCCCTGAAACAAATAATACATTATATGTTAATAAAATAAAATTAAAAAAGATTTATTTATTTATTTGAAAGAGGGAGAGAAAGAGTAGTGGAGAGGGAGGGGCAGAGGGAGAGAGCATCTCCAGCAGGACTCCTTGCTGAGTGCAGAGCCCTCTCCACTCAGGGCTCCATCACAAGACCGTGAGATCATGACCTGAGCCGAAGCCAAGAGCAGGACATGTAACTAACTAACTAACTGAGCCTCCCAGGTGCCCCACATGCTATATCGTCTTTAACTGGAGGGATGATGAGAAAAAAACATCGTAGCTGAGAGAAAGGGGGGAGGGCACAAAAATGACGGGGGGTGACCAGGTGGTGATCCGTGTTCATCTCTGCTGGACACCGGAGTTCCTAAAGCCGTGGTTTTCTCTCAACCCAGGTCCTAGGACTTTCCAAGATTCTCAAACGTTTGGTCTAATTGCTCAAGTGACTCTAAACAGAAAATGAAAGTTTTATTATGACCTTCATTGTAATACATGTTTATTCTAGGAAGATTCGAAGTATAAGGAAGGGAGAATGACAAAGTAAAGCAACACTTCTACGCCGCGCAACCAGACACAACTATTTTTATAGCATGGTTTAATTATTGCGAGCCTTTTTCTCCCCTTCAGTTTCTAAAGTTCAGTTGTGATTGTACTATATCTCTGCATAAAAAAATTGACCCCCCCTCCTTTTTATGTCTGTCTGTCTGTCTGTATTTATATTTAAATTCAAGTTAGTTAACATATAGTGTGTTACCAGGTTCAGGGTAGAGTTTAGTGATTGATCAGTAACATCACAAGTGCCCCATCCCCCAGTGACCCCATCCCTCCCCCACCTCCCCTCCAGCAACCCTCAATTTATTCCTTAGAGTTAAGAGTCTCTTATGGTTTGACTTTGTTTTTACCTTGATTTTTTTTTCCCTTCCCTTCCCTTATGTTCATCTGTGAACATGAGTGAAATCATATGGTGATTATCTTTCTCCGACCGACTTATTTTGCTTAGCATGATGCCCTGTAGTTGCACCCAGTTTGTTGCAAATGGCAAGATTTCATCCTTTCTGATGGCTGAGACATATTCCATTGTAGATATACACCACATCTTCTTTATCCATTTATCTGTCGATGGACATGTGGGCTCTTTCCATAGTTTGGCTGTTGTGGACATTGCTGCTGTAAACATTGGAGTGCACGTGCCTCTTGCAGTCACCATGTTTGTATCCTTTGGATAAATACCCAGTAGTGCAATTGTTGGGTTGTAGAGTAGCTCTATTTTTAACTTTTTGAGGAAACGCTACACTGTTTTCCAGAGTGGCAGCACCATCTTGCATTCCCACTACCAGTGTAAGAGAGTTCTAACACCCTACCATATTTTAGGTACCTTGGATAATACATGAATCCATTTTTACTGTAAGCCAGTAATACAGAAAATATGGGGTGAAAGTAGAAATTCGCCTTTATTTTTCTTCTGAGAGACAACCCCAATTGCCAGTTTGATGTGCATCTTCTTTCTGTTTCCTACAAGGTGAGGTCTACCGTCATCACGTCATGTAAAATAAACATCCCCGAAGAGATTCCAAGCTCTTTATAAATACAATGTTCAAAGGCTACTTTATATTCCACTGAGCGAAGACACCTTTTGAATTCATCCCCTTCTATTGGCTGCGCCCCTCTAATCTCTCCAGAACCCATCAAAAAAAGCAAAGCCACAACACAGGCAGATAGAAACCCACAGTGGTTATGAATGCAGTTAGATTTTGCATGTCACAACAACTGGGGGAGCACACAAGAAAAATCACTTTCAAAATGAGGATACTGATTCATACTTAATCAGTGAGTGAATGGTTTTGTTTTTGGTTCTGTTTCTGTCTTTTGTAGCAAAAAATTAGAGAACTTTATACAATTTATTGGGGTTTTAAGTTTTAGTGCCTTTGACAAGTCGCCAGCACCCTGATTGTAACTTGTTCTGTTCCTTCTCAGCTTTGTACCATGATATGGCTCTTGGTAGGACCTAGGTGAGAATTTATGGACTGGAAGAGTGGATGGATGAATGGATCAACAGGATGACAGTTAAACCTACAATGGAATGTTACTTGGTCTTAAAGGGGCAGGGGATTCTGACACCTGCTACAACACGGATGAGCTGTGAGGGCAGTTGTGCTGGGTGAAATCAGCCAGTGAGGGAAAGACAAACAGGGCGATTCTGCTAACGCAGTTTCTAATTCCCTGGTTTGGAAAGTGGGAAGACAATTTCCAGGGGCTGGGAGGAGTGGAGAATGGGAAGCTCTTGAAAAATTCTTGCTTCGGCCTTTTCCACTTTTCCCATTCTGACTTGGTCGGCCTGGAGTCAGGCACCGTACCTTTTCCAAAACTCTGGAAGCTCTGGTTACTGGAGCACTGGTCAGCTCTGGTTACTGGAACACTAGTCAAGGGTGGTGGGAGCTGAGAGCCACAGGGCCAGATGACTTCCAACTGCCCGTCTGGTTTCAGCCCAGACAGCCCTCGGGAATAGCCCCAGGGGTGACAATCACCACATCATAGTCTCCAGCACAAGTGTCAGGTCTACCTGGAAGTATCACCATTTTGGGACAGATGAGCCATTCTTAAAGAAAAAAATTTTTGAATTTCCAGAAACGGCTCATATTCTTTCCATGCTTCAGAGCTTCACCTCCGTCTCTGCTGGACACGGGAATGCCCAAGCCCTTCTGATTCTCTGTACCAGGCATCTGACTGAGAACAGGTTTCATTGGCTGCTGTTGGGGACAAAAGCGAAGCCTGGGGACTTTTGCAAAGAAGCTGCACTTGTGACTATGAAGCTCTTTCCTGCAATGACCTGTATAAATCAGTTGGGCAGATGTCTCTGGACGGTGTCATCCTAATGCCTTTTTATTTCTTTATATTTATGCCAGTGGAAATGCTGACCTGCACATTTAGGGTGAAATGTTTACTTTTGAATTCAAGGATCAAAAATAGCTTCATAAAGTCTGTCTTCAGACTTCTCTCTGCCCCTCCTCATTTTTCTCTAACTTTGGGGCACTTGGAGGCTATGGTCACGGAGACAGAGAAAGGGAAGGCAGCTGAGTCATAAACTCTTCCAAGGTCTATTTCAACTCTAATGTTCTGTCACTCTGCCCTGTCTAAACAAGGATCTCTGTGAAATTTTTAGCCTGGGATTCTTGAGCCCAGAAAGTAGTGTTCTTGAATTGGGTCTATATGCCTAAGAAATGTAAAAATAATTTTGGAGGTTTGTGAGTTCTGTAGGAAACTCCACCGAGTCTTTGGTGATTACATAAGAATACATTCGTGAAAGCATCTGGCATATAGCGGGGACTCAGTACACATCCCTTTCTCTTTCCTGCCAGATATTTTGTAGTGGAAAATTCTCTTGCTTTTCATCTTAGGAAGACATCTCTTCTCCTTCAGCCTTTGTCTGTCTCAAGTCCCACAGATGCTGCTAGGGCCAAAGGTAGAAAAATTATATGAGGGAGTTGGAATCTGGAACAGCACATTTCTGAGAAGGCCACTGCATTAGATTAATGGAACTAAAGCACGATTCCCATGAACACCGTCAGGTGCCCCATAAATTTTGGTTGACATTGAAGTACATAATGCAATAAACTTTTTTCCTTTAAATGTATGATGCATGGAGAAAACCCAGTGGAAAATAGTTTCCTGGCACAGCTTTGGAAGGGCAGCTGAGATGCAGTTAAAATGTCCTGTGCAGATTGGGGAACGGAGGGACCTCGGCATGAGAGACCCTTGTCCCCAACCCCGGAAGCCAGACACATGTGGTGCGGTAGCTCATGGAATCCTCACAGACCTTCATGAGTGAGGTGTTACTACTTCCCTTTTACAGATGGGGAATCTGAGGAGCACTTTGTTGTGGTAGTGAGGTAGGAGCCTGACCTTCAGGACACATCTGGCTTTCCCATGACCTTGATGCTTTGCTTAAGTTCACAGCCATCAAAAGTCCTCATCTGTAAAATGGGACAATGGTGGTGTCTCCCTGTGACAGAGACTCTTTCTTCTCTAAAATTGAAACAATGATTTTAGGCCATCGCGGTGGAATGTTGCATTTCTCACTTTCACTTGCAGCCAGGTGTGGTCTGTGACATTTTAGCAAATGAAATGAGAGCAAATAGAAAGAACGTCTTCTAAGTATCTGTTCTTAGGAGGCGGCCCACATACCCATCACTGTTGCTGTTTTCCTCTCCTCTTCCTTCTTCTTTTTCTTCCTCTTTCTTTCCCCTACTGTTTTGTGCTGGCTGGAATGTAGTCATGATGGCTGGAACGGAAGCAGCCATTTTGGACTGAGCAGATGGGTCTCTCATATGTGGAATGTCATAGAAATCCCAGATACTGGCCTTGAGATTGAGATATGTAAGAGAAATAAAGCTTTCTCTTCAGTCCCTGCAATTTTAGATCTTATTAACCCAAGTCAAATCCTGATACATTTGCTAATAGAAATGTTTTGAGGTTAAATGAGGTACATATGTAAAATGTTTATTAAGCCCCCAGTAAGTGCTATGTGTTATTATTTTATTATTGTTATTATTACTATTACTACTATTATTATTATCTCAGTCCACCTAGCGTGGGCTGGATTACTGATCTGGAATTCCATCCTTTGGTTGTTTTATATCAAAACTATTATATTTTTTATAGGCTAATTCTTACTAAGGTGAGGGTGGATGCCATGCCCATCCAAAGCTGAGAGAGAAAGGAGACCATCATATTGCCTGTGGCCAAGGGGGTAGACTGTGGTGTTACCCTCTGGGTTGTGTTTGCACCCTAGATCTGACTCCTAGTAGCTGGTGGTGGTCTCACCACCCCAGGTGTGGACATACTGACTCTCTGCGCCCCTCCACAACCTGTGAGCATGAGCTCCAGACCTAAATTAGCTGGGGAATTATGGGCTACACCTGCTTCTGTTGGCGGCAGATGATTGCTTATAGCCAGGGGCAGGAAAAGAAAGATAAGAAATAGAATGCTGATGTTGAGTGAGTTTTATTCTGTGTTGGGCACTGTTCTGAAAGGATTTACCATGTGCTTTATTTAAGCCCAGAACATCTGTATTAGGTAGATACTTTGCAAATGAGGAAACAGAGTCCAGAGGGAGGCTGACTTTCCCAAGGAACACAGCACAGGCAGGCAGCCCAACTCAAGGGCTTTCCTCCTTGTCCTAAACAAAGGGGTTTTCCGACATTTCCTTTTCCAAAAAGAACTGGTAGGAAGGGTGGCTTCTGTGTCAAAAGGTCAGTCAGTGCCTCACTAATGTTTTCTGATTCCTTGGCTTATTAAGGGGAAGCCAGTCTGAACTGGGAAAGCAGAAGACCCTCTGGAGTGGAAAAGAAGCTCAGGAGGGAATGGGAAACTGGGGTTCTTTATTTTCCCCGGGGGCAAGTTGCCTGACTTGGTACTGTCCCTAAGATCCCCACTGCAAAGGCAAGAGTTTATTCAGATAATGATAGCTGAGTGCTCCAGAGGAGTGCTCCCACTTCTTTATCCCAAGGAAATGATGGGTTTCCATGTACCTGTTACCAGAAACGCAGGAAGAGTTCTAGTTTCTGTCTTCTCCAGCACCCTTAGGTCCCCTCATTCCTCCAGCCCCTCTTCCCTGCCAGCATTCTCCCTGCCAGGGGTTGTATGGGGGGAAATGGACTTGGAAATCTGTTTCAGAGACTTTTCTCTTTCTTTGGGCGAGCTTAGAATTTTCCAGTGATGGGTCGAAAAGAAAAAAAAAATCCGATGAGACCGCATTTAAAAAAAAAAAAAGATTTTATTTATCTATTTGAGAGAGAGAGGGCATGGACGGGGAGTGGGGTGGGGAGAAGCAGGCTCCCAGCTGAGTAGGGAGCTCAACCCAGGACCCAGGATCATGACCTGAGTGAAGGCAGATGCTTAACCGACTAAGCCATCCAGGTGCCCCAAGATGAGACAACTTTCATGCTTAAAACCATCCAATGGTTTTCCACTGTAATTAGAACAAAATCTGAAATCGTTTTCTTTGGTCCAACGGGACTAAATGTTCTACCGCTTGATTATTGTTTCTGACCTGATTTCTTAACCCTTCTCTTGTTTGTTCCTTTCTGCTGCAGCTGTGCTATGTGCCACAGGGCCTTTGTATCTGCAATACCCTCTGTCTGGAATGCTCTCTTCATCATTCAGTCTCAACTTAAATGACCTCTTAGCTTTCCTGGCCAGCCCCCCCAATCAGTCATTGCTTCAGTAAGCAATGCTGCCCCTCCCCATTGATTTTTCTGAATACTTTAAATAATTCGTACTTATTTTGTTAGCTGATTTGCTTGTTTGTGTACTGTATCTCTAACCAGAGTGATCTCCAGGAGAGGCAGGGGCCTTGCAGTGTAGGGAGGGTAATGCTCATCTCCTAAAAAATACTACATGATTGGATGAGACAATGCTT
This sequence comes from Mustela putorius furo, assembly GCF_011764305.1. Classification (NCBI taxonomy): domain Eukaryota; kingdom Metazoa; phylum Chordata; class Mammalia; order Carnivora; family Mustelidae; genus Mustela; species Mustela putorius. Next base: position 22,193,999 of record NW_025421273.1, read on the forward strand.
CTGAAACTACTTGACCCAGAGCCAGGGGTTCCCAAGTGACAGTGGGAATTGTCAGTGACATTGGAAGTGACAGTGTTCCCAAGTGACCCTGGGTAATTATGCTCCAGAAATATGTTTGAGATCTAACCTTCCGTGCTTTGTTTTATTTTCCATGTTTTATCTCGCAGACATAAAGACTGCCAAAAGATAGGGAAGGCGTTCACAACTGCGTTTCTTTCTAAGGACCCTTGCAGCAGCACGGAACAGGACTACCAGCCCCTCCTGGAGCTGACCGCTCAAACTGTCCCTTGCAACAAGGTAACAGGGGCAGACTCTTGGCTTTTAAAACAGAGGATAAAAGCCAAAGGAAGGGGCCATAGGACCACATTTTGACCAGAACGAGGGAAGAGGAACATCTGGAGATTGGAATGTATGAGTGGTTGGCCGAGATGGAGTTTGTGGGGTTTTGGGGGGACTAGGATCTCATCAGGATTTAGGACGTCTGGGGAAGGATGGTAAGAGAGAGAGAAATGAGAATGGGTAAAGACGAGGGAGACGTGGCCAAAAATCAGGCAAAAACGAGCCTTCCTGAAACCCAACCCAACCCAACCCAAACAAAAATGACCCAACCTTACATAATTGCCAACTCCGATGATGATGATGTTAATGACAACTCACAGTCACCCTGTAAAACAAACAGGTCAAGAATCAAGACACCCATTTTACCAGTGAGAAAACCTAGGCTTGGTGAGGTCAGGGGTCAGTGAGGGCTCAAGTCTGATGGCCTCCAGAGTGACCAGCTGAAATGTTAATAGTGTAGGATTAGGAGCTGGAGCGGCCTGGGTTTTATACATTGATTGTTCCAGAAAAGGCTTGTAATGGGTGCATCTTTCCTGAAGTCTGCATTTAAGATGAGAATTCAGTGCATGCTCATCATCTTTGTGAAGCTCCCGAGCCGGCCCCATGTTACAGCCGCTCATCCCAGCTTGGAGAGCCGGGGACAGGAGAGAGCTCCTGCCCGAGCAGGGAGGCTCTGCTTGGTAAACGAGCCCCCGGTGACAAGCATTGAGGCCACAGACGTGAGACTAAGCACTTTATTTGCAGTTGTCTCATTGTGTCTCCTCATGCCCCTGAGTTCCTTATGTTTATTACCCTACCATTTTATAGTCAGGGAAAGTGAGGCGTAGCAAGGTTTTGGCTGCCTGGGGTCCGACAGCTGTAAGGGCTGGGCAGGGGGGCACTACCCGGGGCGGCAGGTATCTGGGGCCCACACTTCCACACTTCCATACCCTCTACTGCCTCCTGTCAAGAAGGAGTAGACCCATGGGCTCAAGATTGTTCTAAAATTTGAACTTACGCACTTTTACAAGAGACCCCTCCCCCAAATTCACAGTATTTGTCTTTTTATTTTCCTTTTTTTCCTCTTTGTGGGGGTAGGAGAGTGTTTGGGAAAGCAGCAGAGATTATGGAGCACGTGAAGAATATAAGAGGACTTTTCCCAGAAAATAGCATGGAGACAAAATGGTTTTGCAGATAACTTTAGGAATTTCCTAATGCCTGCTCCAGATGTGTTCTGGTTCTGTGTTCGTTGTAAGATTGTGATTGGTGGTTTTCAGACTTTTGTTTACTGTCACCAAAAATAACAAGGCATTTAGTATTATGACCTAGAACACACACACACACACACACACACTCCCTATGCTCTCAGGATCACACACAGAAAGCAGTGATTACTCTGTGTGATTTTCTCTGATACTCTGTTTTTCTTTCATTTAAAAAGATACGGAGTTTTTGTGTGTGTGTGTGTGACTTACTAAATTGCTCTTGATGACAGATTGTGTTTTCCTTTCCTAGACCCTCTTTTGGAGCAAATCCAGCCAGCTGGCCCATGACTACACGCGGGTCCAGGGGGACCTGTTCACCCTGGAGGACACACTGCTGGGCTACATGGCGGATGGCCTCAAGTGGTGTGGAGACCCGCGCTCTTCAGGTGAAGACCAGGGCCTTTTGGGGTTGCCCAGGGACATGTTGGGTAAAGGAGCCCCCGCTGTGCAAGGGGCCGTGGCAGGTACCTGCCTCGATGCCATCTCCAGCCTTAATGATGATCCAGGCTCATGTAAAAGACTGTTCCTTCTCTCTTTTCTTTTCTTTTCTTTTCTTTGCTTTTCTTTCTTTCTTTCTTCGACAGAGAGAGATCACAAGTAGGCAGAGAGGCAGGCAGAGAGTGAGGAGGAAGCAGGCCTTTTAGGGGCCCCCATGTGCCCCTAAAAGACCGTTCTTTATTTCTGGAAAAACGGACTTCTGAGTTTGGGGTTGTCTGTGTTCCCTGATTCCCTCCTTTCTTTCTTTGAAAATATTTTATTTATTTATTTGACACAGACAGAGATCATAAGCAGGCAGAGAGGCAGACAGAGAGAGAGGAGGAAGCAGGCTCCCTGCTGACCAGAGAGCCCAATTTGGGGCTCGATCCCAGGACCCTGAGATCATGACCTGAGCCAAGGGCAGAGGCTTTAACCCACTGAGCCACCCAGGTGCCCCCGATTCCCTCCTTTTTGAGAGCAAGTGTAGCTGCTTCTAGATTGGCGGTGTTTTGCTTTCTATCAGGCCAGTATTCAGGACTAAAGAGTGCTAGAGCTGGATGTAGCCTGAGAGGGAGCCAGGCCAAAGTCCTTCCTCCCCAGAGCCACCACAGCCACGGCCCTGGCCACGGCAGCAGAAGGCTGGGCTCCTCTGTGTCTCAGGCCAGCGTAGGGCTTTGCTTTTATTTTTCAGAGGCCGCCTTATCTTACCCAGAAAGACCCAGAACACCACACTGAGGGAAGATGATTTCTTTTTTTTTTTTTTTAAAGATTTTATTTATTTATTTGACAGAGAGAGAGAGAGAGAAGGAAACAGGCTCCCTGCTGAGCAGAGATCCCGATGTGGGACTCGATCCCAGGACCCTGAGATCATGACCCGAGCCGAAGGCAGCGGCTTAACCCACTGAGCCACCCAGGCGCCCGGGAAGATGATTTCTAATCAGAAAATCCTATTGAGCCTGTTTTCACTTCTTTTCTTTCTCTTTTTATTTATACTGAGCGTATTTTTACTTTATGTTGTTTTATTATTTCTTTAAGAATAAAAATTAAAAATTAAAAAAATTTTTTTAAAAAAGATTTATTTATTTGCAATAGAGAGAGAGAGGGAGAGCATGAGGTGAGGAGGAGCAGAGAGAGCGAGAGCGAGAGAGAGAGAGAGGAGAGAACTCTCAGGCAGACTCCTTGCTAAAGGTTGGAGCCCAGCACGGGTTTTGATCCCAGGACCCCAAGATATGACCTGAGCTGAAATCAACAGTCAGACGCTTACCCAACTGAGCCATCTCGGTGCCCCGCTTTTGACTATTTTAAAAAGTAAGCACTTAAAGACTGACTATAAAACTTCTTCATTGCAGATTTACATCATTTCTTATTACAACAATGATGCACGCTTATTTGCAAAGTACTTGTATATTATGGAAATGTATAAAAGTAAAAAATGAGGGCTTCTGGGTGGCTCAGTGTGTTAAGCCTCTGCCCTCAGCTCGGGTCATGATCTCAGGGTCTTGGGATCAAGTCCCACATCAGGCTCTCTGCTTAGAGGGGAGACTGCTTCCCCGCTGCCACCCCTCCCCCTGCCCTGCCTGCCTCTCTGCCTACTTGTGATCTCTTTGTCAAATAAACAAACAAAATCTTAAAAAAAAAAAGAAGTAAAAAAAATGAAGGTCACCCTGTACCTTCCCCACTCCTAGGTTTATATTATTTCTCAGAAGGGGATTGTTGTCAATATTTCGGTACAAAGCCTTCCCACACATGGCCCCACACTCACACGAACATATATATTAAAATGTACACATACTGTTTTGCAACTTTGCTTTATTCATCTAGAATTAGTAGATAGAAATACAGCTGTATTGGGGAGCCTGGGTGTCCCAGTTGGTGGAGCACCGGACTCTTGGTTTTGGTGCAGGTCGTGATCCCAGAGTTGGGAGATGGAGGCCCTGGTCAGGTTCCGTGCTCAGTGCAGAGTCAGCTTGGCTTTCTCTCTGCCTCTCCCTCTGCCCCTCCCCTCTCTGCTCGCTCTCGCTCGCTCTCTCTCAAATAAATAAATAAAAATATTTCTAAAAAAGATTTTGTTTATTTATTTGACAGAGAGATACAGCGAGAGTAGGAACATGAGCAGGGAAACTGGCCAAGAGAAAGCAGGCCTCCCGCCAAGCGGGGAGCCTGATGCGGGGCTTGATCCCAGGACCCTCATGACCTGAGCTGAAGGCAGATGCCTCATGACAGAGCCACCCAGGAGCCCCTGAATAAATAAAATCTTAAGAAAAAAAAGATACAGCCATTTTTTTTTTAAAAGCCCTCATTTGTCTCCTTTATGGACGTTAGCATAACTTATCTAATGAATTTCTGACTGACGGACATTTAGGTATTGCTATTGCCAGTGTTGCAAGGATCACTGTGTACAACACACAAAGACACACACACGGATACCATGGGCACATGCACATCTGGCTGCTTGGGGAAGTGCCTTGGAAAGGTAAATTTCTACAAATGAAATTTCAGTGCGGAACAAATTGCGGTAGGAGCTGATACTGTCATTCAAAAGGTGGTAATCACTTACACACTCATCAGAATATGGGAGGTCACTTGTTTGCTCATTCCTCCTGCCAGTACTGGTTCATACTTAGAAAAATGTCTTGGCCAATTTGATAAGCAAATAATACCTTGACTTGTTTTGCTTTGCTCTGATTATGAGGCTGATCATATTTATGTCATTTAATGGTAGATATTTCTATTTCTTTTATAAACTGGCAGTTCACGTATCTTAGCTGTTTTTATTGGGATGCCTGTTATTTTCTTACTTACAGATGTTCTTTATAAATTCAGAATATTAGCTAATACTTGCTGCTCAGTTATAAAAATCCCAGCCATCAGGGGCACCTGGGTCGCTGTCGATTAAGCGACCAACCCTCAATTTTGGCTCAGGTCATGATCTCAGGATTGAACCCTGGGATCGAGCCCTCTGACTGAGCTCTGCACCGGGCTCCGTGCTCAGTGCAAGTCTGCTTGTCCCTCTCCCTCTGCTCCTCCCCCCATTCATGATCTCTCTCAAACATATAAAATCTTAAGAGAGAAGTGCCTGTGTGGCTCTGTCAGTTAAGCATCTGCTTTTGGCTCAGGTCATGATCCTAAGGTTTGTGGGATGGAACTCTGCTTCAGCAGGTTCCCTGCTCAGTGCAAAGCCTACTTCTCTCTCTCCTTCTGCTCCCTCCTCTACCCCTACTTGTGTGCTCTCTCTCTCAAATAAATAAATCTTAAAAAAAAAAAAGTCACATGTTCTACCAACTGAGCCAGCCAGAAGGCCCTAAATTTTATAGTTTTTGCCATGTTTCTTGCTTTCCATTTTACATTTCCCATTTTGCAGGTCAGCTTTTCTTAGTCATTCATTTATTTCTTTCAGGTTTTAAATTTGTTTGCCGTAAAACCTTCTCCCTTTGGCTTTACTTTTCAATTCTAGATCATGTCGTTTCTGAAAACAGGGCTTCTGTCGGATTCATTTTTTTCTCCTCAGGACCTAACCCTCAATTAATGGTTGTATAGTCAAGTGGGTGAAAAAAGCAAAAGTAGGTACACATATACACACATGATAGACTATTATTCATTCTTTTTTCAAAAAGAAAATCCTGCCGTTTGCAATGATAGATAAATCTGAGGGCATCGTGCAAAGTGAAATAAGCCAGACAGAGAAAGATAAGTAGTGCATGAAATCGCTTACATGTGGAATCTTAAAAGAAGAAAAACTTCCTCAAACTCCTAGAAACAGAGAGAAAAGTGGTTGCCAGGGGCTGGGAGGTAGGGGAATGAGGGAGAGGTTGGGAAAAGGGCACAAACTTTCAGTTATAAGATGAATAAGGTCTGAGGTCCTAATGTACAGCATGGTGATTATATTTGCTAACATTATTATATAATTGGAATTTGCTAAGAGAGCAGAACTTAAATGTTCTCTCATACACATAAAAAGATCAATACGGGAGATGATAAATGTGTTAAATTAACTCCATATGTGGGGGAATCTTTGCACAATCTCTCTCTCTCTCATATATATGTGTGTGTGTATATATATCCTCACATTGTACACTTTAAATATCTTACAATTTTGTCAATTATATCTCAAAAGATAATTTAAACCATTTTGTGCACTAGACGGATATGCCTGGGAGACGTACCATGGAAATGATGTATTTGTGCTCTACATCTGCTGAATCTCATGGACTCCTGAGCCTGTCTTTTTGGGGAGAGTGAGCATAGAAGGACTCAGAGGCTCTCTGAACCCAGGGATGTGGGGGCTGAGGCAGGTCAGGGAGAAAGACTGGTCAGCAAGAGAGAATTGGCAGGAAGTGGAGGAGTAGTTGGCAAGAGTGGCCCCTGAGGGTCCAATTTTATCCCTGGTTTTTCCTGGAAGAGGGGATCTTGGAAGAGGGCTTGTTTCTGCCAGATGAACTTTTGCTGTAATTTCCCAGAATGATGACTCAGAGCTGGTCACTGTGTTCCTGTCTGGAATTTGGAGGATAAGGTAAGGACTTGGAAGGGACGCAGGGGCATTTAGTTAAATTGGGTCCAGATGAGTCCATTCTCCCTCCTCCGTCTTGGCAGTGGTGGCCATTGGAATATGGCCCCGCTGTGATCGAATAGCCCGGGAAAAACGGAGCTTAATTACACCCTTACTTTTCTACTTTAATTATTTTCTAAAACCTATGTCTTTTAGAAATGAACTATCAGTCTTGTCCAGACTGGAGGGAAGACTGCAGCAACAACTCGTTTTCTGTGTTCTGGAATGCAGTGTCCAAAAGGGTAAGTACTAAAAGGAAATCTTAGAATTTTAGAGACCAGAGAACTTTAGAGATCATCCAATCAGGGGTTGGTTTTAATCCTTTTTTACACCACAAATCCTTTAGGGAAAAAAGTTAAGGTTCTTTCTTGAGAATAACGTATCTAAGCACATAGCAGTAGATTATCATATACAATTTTAGGGCATTCATGGACGGTATGTGGGCTCTAGTTGGTGAATCTCTGCTCCTACCCAGGTTTTGGCTTTGGTTGCCAGGAACCTCCAGCTTGGTTTAATCCTCTGATCTAGGCATTGACCTAACTTAGATCCCTGATCAGTCTGAATGATCAACGTTTGGAGACCACTTACTATGTGCCAGGTGAGGCCTCATGAGTATGTTGAGTCCCTACTAAACTCTGTATAATCATACAGAGGCGCTATATAACTTTTTGTTTGCTTGCTTGTGGTTTCTGAGAAAGGCTCCTGCTTATTTTCTCACTCTCTGATATGTCTTGGGAGCAGTGCTCTTGTGAACAACTCTTAAAGACAAGCCACATTTCATATGTGTCAAGCACGAGCTTGGAGCTAGGAGCACATTGAAAGTGATGTAAGGTGCCCTACCTTGGTGAGCTTCCCTGGGGCTACAGCTTTATTCTGGCTAAATGCTCATACATGTACCAAGACAAGTTTGTTTTGATCCAATGAGATCCTTTCTTTTTCTGACAAGAGGCAGAGCTCTTTGGGGTTTGAATTTCCCTTGCACTTCCTTGCTTCCAAGTGATGTGACCTTGGGGCAAATTGACCCAGTGCTTATTTCCTGGGGGCTCTTGAAAATCATAGATGGCAGGCTCAGCACTTGGCCCCAGAAGCACTCTATTGACTTAGCCCTTGGGATGGGTAGAAATCAGGCCCCTGTCTTCTGTTCGTCACACCCAGCCAAAAGACAGAAGCTGCGCTGGACTCTTACAATTTGGTTTCAAATGGTTCAGTGGTGTTTTATCACCCGCAGAGTAAAGGCCAGATTCCTTGGCCAAGCATTCCCGGCCCTCTGTGAACTCACTTTTCTACCCAACTTCTGCATCCCACTGAGGTTTTGACCAAAACCACTGTTTTCTCAAACCCGTAGGCCTTTCTGTTCGCACCTGCCTCAACCCTTCCTGGGTGAGATCCTACCTGTCCTGTAGGCCCTAGCTTTTGTTGCCCTCTGCCATGCCTTTTCTATTTCTTTCCTAATCACCATCACTGACTATTTAGACTTCTCCTCTTCCCTTCCCTTCCTCCTTCCCTCTTTTCCCTCCATAGATTTTCTCTGGGTGCCCACCCTGTGCCATAAACCAGCTCCAGGCTTCAGGGCTGTGGTGCATAAAACAGCCAGGCTCTCAAAGAACACTCAGTACTGGCAGCTTAACCCACAAGGAGCTCATCTTCACAGTACGACATAGTAGTGAACCTGAGCTGAATCTGAGCTGGTCCCAGGGGGCCTGGGGGCCTCTTGGAGGGAACATGCAGATTGCTTTGCTTTGTTCATTTTGTTTTTCCCAGTGCCTAGCAAAGATTCTAGCTGAGTATTCATTGCAGGAAGAAATAAAACTCCTTGCTCAGTGATTCCTTCCTTCCTTTGTTCCTTCCTTCCCTATTTCCTTTTGTGCCCGTGCACACCTGTGTCCCTTCTCTCCTCAGTCTCCCCTTTCTTCCTGTCCCTTGCCCTTGCCCTTGAATTGTCCACCTGCTCCCACTAAATGACACGTGCAGTGTCTACAGCACATGACACAAAAAAGTGCTTTTATCTTCCTCCTCCAGCAATGTTTTTCTTACTCCCTGGACTTTCAGCTTCTGAACCATCAATTTAGCAACCTTGTGAACAGTGAGGTTGACCTCCGTTGTTCAAACACAGATTGGAGCAGCCGCTTCCAGAATTCTTATTTGAAGCATAATCCTGCCAATGTCTTAGGATGCAAATTACATACACCTGGCAATACTGAGGGAGCCCTATACAGGCTCTTCCCTCTTTAACCTGCTAATGCTGAGTTGTTTCAGAAGGAGCTGTTGGGGTGTGGCAATTAAGTTTGCATGCTGAGGAATGGTGGGCTTTTTTTTTTTTCTTTTAAGTTTGCAGAAGACGCCTGTGGTGTGGTCCATGTGGTGCTCAATGGGTCCATCAGTAACACCTTTGATGAAAGAAGGTACTGGTTTCTTTGCAACCTATTTGCAGGTGTTAGTGCAGCCTCCTGTTACATATTTCATCCCTAGAAGAATATGCTTTTCGTGGTTAGGTCAGAACTGAAGATTTGGGCTAAAGAGGTGGAATGTTTTCTACGGAGAGATTGATCTAAGTCAGCATATTTGTCTGGTGTCTCCTTTGTTTAAAATACTTTAAATGTCCCATTGGCCCTTGCTCTGTGGCCAGCTCCTCCCCTTGACTTTTCAAGGCCTGGTGTCGTTTTCTGAGCGCTCCCAACTTCCTGCCTTTATTCATGCTGGTCCCCCTGCCCAGCCACCCTTCCTGCACCCACCTGTTTAATCCTCACCATCCGTGAAGATCTGGCCTGGCTCCTCTGTCCTCCATGTAGAGTGTACATCCCAGTCAAGATGTCAAAGCACTACTGTGCTGGGCTCTTGGCCTTCACTATCTCATTCTAGGCATTACCCATCATTAATTGTAGTGGTTGAAAGCAGGGGCTCCCATCATTTCATTTTACCTGTATGACCATCAGCTGGGCACCTAACCTCAGGGGCCCTGAAGTATGTACCAGGAGAGGTGGTAGTGGTGACTTGAAGACTAACTGAGCTCTGTGCCTCACAACAGAGAGAGGGCTCAGTGGGTATCAGCTGTTGTTCCTCATTTAACCCACAGCGCTGAATCTGGCCACACCAATGCCCTTCTTCTCCGACCTCCTTCTATACTTAGTTTTTAGCACGATGGATGCTTTCTCAGCCTTTGTTCTCTAGTCTTTCCCTGGAAAAGGCTGGATTGAGAAGAGAGGCAAACACTGGTGGGCTGCTCCAGGCTCTCTGGATGCCCCAAATGAATTTTTCTTTTCTCCTGTTTTAATATTTAATTCTGCAAAGAAGCATTTGCCCTTTTGTCTTCTTTTGACCCTAAGCTTGCAGGATTTCAGGTGAAAGTGTTAACACTCCATAATTTTATAATCTGATACTCCGCGTCCAACTACTTACAAAAGGAGTGGTGGCTGTCAGAGACCAATAGGGAAGAGTTGAGAGCTGGCGTCCGAGCAGGGCCCCAGGGGCTCTCAGAGCAGCGCCTCTCCAGCCTCACTGAGTGTGGGTCATCTGGGGATGGTTCGGCTGCTGGTGGGCTGAGATTCTGCAGGTCCCACCATCTCTCAGGCAGTGCTCATTATGGTGGTGCAAGGCCCCCCTCTTTGAAAAGCAAGTATTTAAAGAATCGCCATCAAGTTATCAAGTAAGAATCTTATTTTGAGAATCGTATTCAGTGAGGGTCACAGTGCATGAGATTGGCTGTTTCTAGTGCAATTCACCGGTTAATCCCAAAGGGCAGGTTCTAACCAGTGGTTCCCTGCCTGCTTGCTCTTGACAAGGCCTGGGGATGGCTGAACAATTCCGTTTTGGCTTAACAATATTCACTGCCTCTTCTATCGTAGCACTTTTGGACGTGTGGAAGTCTTTAATTTGCGTCCAGAGAAGGTACATCAACTACAGGCCTGGGTGATGCATGACGTTGGAGGTGTTCACAGGTATATGTTCCCACTTTGTGTGTAAGTATTCTCAGGGTCATTTTTGGGATTTGTCCGTAGGAAGCTGCAATCACAGCAACGCATCGAGAACAGAGTGACTGAGGAAATTACTGGGGCCTCCCTGGACATTCAGCCCATTCCCCAAACCTCTCAGTTTCATATACACAATAGCTATCTATGCAGTTCACACCTTCAGCTCCCCTGTTGCCCTGTGAGCTCTTAAAAACAACTTCTGCTTCGTTTCATCCCAAGTTCTGGCCCAGAGCTTGCTATCTAGAAGAAACCAAGATCGGGAAGTGTTTGCAAGAAACTTATCACTTAACTCTTTTTTTCTTTCTTTCTTTCTTTACCAGTGACTCCTGTTCCAGTTCCTCCGTAAATAATCTGAAACGGATTCTAAAGGAAAGGAGTATTGCATTTTCTTGCCAGAATAATTATGGGTAATTGACTTCTTAAAAAAGCAATGGCTGTCTTGCCGACTGTAGGTATTTTCCTCTCCTTGACCTCCTCTGAGCCAGGAGGGCTGTGGAAACCCCTCTTGGGCCTTGTTGGTGATCCGGGATGGTGACCTATGGTGTGCGTTCCTTCTCCCCTGCCCAACCTACGAGCTGTTTCCAGCCAGGGTCCTTCTGTTGACCACCTTTCTCCCATCTTCCTCTTCTTTCTTCTCCACCTGTCCCTGATCATTGATTTGCCTCTGAAGCGGACCCAGCCTTTGAGAACGTATTTTCTGGTTTCCCACATGAGACGCCTGACCCAGGGCTTGCAAACCTGTTGGCTTTCAGGGGAGTGGAAGCATGTTTTATCCAATGCAAAGGATTTTTAAAATCCTTGTGACACAGCGGTGTTTTGCATGTGTGGTTTCTTTAGTTGGATCTCGGTGTAGATCCCTAACACTTGATAAGTTGCTACATGGATGTGTCTACCAAACTTTATCTTTTATAAATTAGACAACGTAAGTAAGATCTAATTTCTTTTTTTTTTTTTTTTTTTTGCCAGTAGTACACGTTCATTGGGAAAAGTTTAAAATTACAGATGATATATATTTTCAAAGTCATCTGCAACTCTGTTATCCAACTGGGACCCTCACTCACTTTTAAGTAGTTGTAGCAGGGACTCCTTGCTAGAAGCATCTTTGGAGATTTGCCCGTAAGTAATGGCTTAGAAGAAGGATATGGACAGAAAAAATTTTCTCAAAGAACGCAGAGCCTGGAATTCAAGAATCCTTTTCCTGTCTCTTTCTGTTACCACCTTCTCCCACCAACCCTATTGGAAAGGCAGAAGGACAGAGTCCAGGAACATTCACTGAGGGCTTTTGTCTCAAAATGACCTGAATTCCCCCTCAGTCAGCTGGCTCCTCTCTGGAAACTGCCAGAAATAACACAAGCTTTCCACCGCAGTTAGATGGGAAAACAAGCCGAACAAAGGAGCAAGAACAACTAGAAAGGAAGCATTGCAGACTGCAGACATCTGACCAGTCTGAGTTATTCAAAGATACCTCGTGTTGGGAAAAGAGAACACTAAACACCTAGGAGAAGACTGGGGAATGTGCATGGGTCTTATCCTCAACACCCCCCCCTTTCTTTCTCGTTTTAATCATTCTCCTTTCTTTCATTAATGGCCGTCAGTCAGCCTCATTCATGCTGACCACAGGTTCCAGATGAGCTCACTTCTTCTCTTCCTCGGAAGACTGTGAAAGCATACCTTCCATCTGGACTCTGAACAGCGGTCCATGTTGAAGGAAGTGATTTGTAAGACAATGACACCTGTCATTCTGAGCCTCAGCTCATGTAACCTTAAATTTGGGGATCATACTTGAAATCACTAGGCCTTTTCCCCAACCATGAGGTTGTAATATATTCAACACGATTCTTTAAATTACCAGCTTTTCAGGGCCCCTTGTAGTATTTTAAGAGTTCTGTGGCTTTGTAAGAAAGCTGCTTGTCCCCACAGGAGCCTAAAGTGAATGTCAGGGATATCGACGTAGAATAAAGGTGAAATCACTCCATGCCAAACACACTTTCCAATTGAGCAAACTTTTGTCCCACTGTTTTGGTGTGATTGTTTAATAGGCAAACAGAAGTGTAAATACATTTATATAGGTTAGACTTCCTGCTGATTCTGAGATTAACCTCTTAGAAATCCCCACCTGGAGACAAATGCTATTAACATTTGGCTGTATATCCTTCAAGTCCTTTTCCTTTTTCCCATACACATGCTCATACTCCCGATGAAATATATACAGAATTCACATGTGTTCTAACCAGTGGAATGAACAGAGAGTAACATCCCTCTTTTCCATGACCTTAAAAATGTAGCATTTTTTTTCTCATTAGTGCCCCCTTGTGACATATTTATTAAAAACCTAAATGGTGCACTACCTCTATGATACTTCGAAATACACTCCCTCTCTCTCTGTCAGTGTGTTATCCAACATACCCAAAGTGTGTCCATTTTATTGTAGCATTGGATGTTAATATTTACATATCTGTGGAGAGAGATCATCTTAACAGCATAACTGCTGTTAATAATTGCTTTCCCCTGGAAAGTATTCATGTGGGGGATCCCAGGCTACCATATTGGTGTGGATGGAGTGAGTCCACATTTAGAACCATTGTGCCCAGCTGGTCGTGATAGTTGGCTAGAAATGAGCCTGAGATAGCCCATTCCAGAAGCCCAGGGGTGCAGAGAGCTGCTTCTAAGGATTTCTCTCTTTCTTGACTCAATATAGCAAAACCAGATTCAGCTACAATTTAATGAACCACATTCCTTACTATCCATCCTTTTCTACAGACCAGCCCCTCCCATTGGACCCTGTGGCTTTCTTATCTCATTTTTACTCAGCAGGGAGTCATTCACTGGTTAGATTCTTATCTAGGATTTGTTCTGTGCAAAGGACTTCAGGTCTTCCTGCTGGTGGCCACCAGCCTTCCCCCAGAGAGTCTCCACCCTCTCTCTGCCCTGGACCCTGAGGCTCAACCCTCTCTCAGGAACCTTCTGAAGAGAAGAGAGCAAATCACCAACAGAAAATACAGAGGTCCCTTCTCTCAGGTTGCTGCCTCTGCGTGTCTTGATCACCAGCTGACATTCATAGCACGTATTTGTGACATGTTTGACTCCACACATTATCATCAAACATCCCTTCTCACCATTTATTTCAATGGCTTTTTTTTTTTTTTAAAGATTTTATTTATATATTTGAGAGAGAGCTGGGTAAGGAGCAGAGGGAGAAGCAGACTTGAGTGGGGTGAGGGGCAGAGAGACAAGAGGGAGAAGCAGACTCTCCACTGAGCAGGAAGCCCACTGATACTGGGACTCTGGGATCATGACCTGAGCTGAAGGCAGATGCTGAACCTACGGAGCCACCCAGGTGCCCCTATTTCTGTGGCTGTACAAGTGAAATGAAACCAAACCGGCCATACTTTAAGTTGTTCATTCCCGGAGTTGACCTTCCTCTGTGTTGTCACTGCGGGAAAAGAAGCTGAGTGCCCCATGTTGCTAATGAAAGAGCTACTTGCGTTGGGCAGTTGAACCATAGATGTATTGTACTGCCAACTGATCTCTCTCTTTCTCTTTTTTTCTTTCTTGTCATAGGCCTATCAGGCTTCTCCAGTGTGTGAAAAATCCTGAGCCTTCATCTTGCAGATTTTATGTATGAGCCAATCAGCATGGTCGTTTCGGATCTTTGAGCCTTACATACCCATCACACGTGTGACTCAGGAGACACGCTGTTGGGAAGCTGAGGACTTGCGGGGGATCTTCTGCCATAATGCCAACACTAGAGTTGGAAGCCTTTCCCCCAAAGTTTTAAAATGACATGTTGTTGCCATAGTTTTTATTTTGATTTCCTAATAATCAAAAAAACTATGGTATAAAATTAGAATGAAAATTTTATATTAAGTTATTTCATTTTAATTTTCATAGGTGCTTTTATGTGGTTTATATGTTAGTAGCATCCTTTCTATTGTAAATGACTATACCAAACCTCTCTTACTGGTGCAGATAATTAAGGGATGGTAAATGCTCATGAATGACCTTGTATCAGGATCTATTTTTGTATCCTTTCTACAAATAAAGTATAAATGCTATAGTTATGGGTCATGCTGGAAGAAGAATTCTGTAGGATATAAGCTACCCACCTGCTTTATCTCCCATTCTTCCAACAGCTCTGTGAGGTTGGTACTGTTATCTCCCATTTGTTAGATGAGAAATGGAAGTTCAGAGAGGTTATATAATTTGCCTAAAGTCATACATTTAGTTCAAGGTAGAGGCTGGATTTCAACTCAGCTCTGTCTAACTCCAGAGTATATATGCTCTCTTTCTAGGCCTATAATACCAGCTGACATGCTTTATGTTCCCTTCTAATAAATGCATGTTGGATTAAATTGAATATAATAGAATATCATAGAATCTGAACTGGGTAGCTTTTCTGGATAGCTTCAAAAACAGATACACTTTTTTTCCTCTTCATTCTCTTCCTCTTCTTCATCTCAATGTCTTACATATATCATAGGCCATTAAAATACATATTTTTCCCGATACTGGCAATTTTTCTCATTTTTTTCTTGATTAGTCTTGCTTGGGGATTTATCACTTTTATTACTCTTTCAAAGAACTAACCTTTGTTTTCTTTTTCTATTTAATTAGTTTGCACTCTTCTCTTTATTTGGGGGATATAAAAATTTCTTTTAATTTCCTTGAGTTTCTTTAATCAGCTTCTTAAGATGGATGCTTAGATCATTGATTTTTGAGCACACTTTCTTTTTTTTTTTAATATATCACTTAGTACTATCAATTTTCCTCTCAGTGCTGCTTTAGCTACAGATCTTAAGTTTGGTGTGTCTTTTTTTATCACCATTCAGTTAGAAATATTTTCTAATTGTTATTTAGAAATGTGTTGCCTGGAGCAACCCCCTCAGGTCCCCTCCCTCCTTGGGAGCTTCCTACTATCATTTTGCTATCACTCAATAATCATTTTGCTATCACTTGCTTTGCTGCGGAAAGAAAGAGAAATGTGTTGCCTAATTTTCAAACATCTGGAGATTTTCTAGATTTTTTTTCTAAATGTAGTTTTGTTGAAGAGTAAACTAATTTGAGGATCTTTCAGGGAACCCATTAGGTTTGTTGAAAACAGCATAAATTTGGGAGTCAGCTGTTTCTGGGTTCATATTTTGGCACTGCTCTGTAATCTTGAATGAAATAGTTAATCTCTTTGAACTTTGATTTCCTTGCCACTCAAATAAGGATCATCATTTACTCCCCCGAAGGTGTGGTGGGACTAAAAGATGACAACAGTGAACAGTATACCTTTGTGCCTTGTAGGTAAGCAAGCATTCCACCAAGGCACCAAGGTTGGACCCTTTCTGCTGGCCCTTGGGTGGCAGTCCAGTTTCCTCCCCCCCCACCAAGATTTCATTTGTTTATTTGACAGAGAGAGCCAGAGAGCACAAGTAGAGGGAATGGCAGAGGGAGAAGGAGAAGCACGCAGGCTCTGTCTTGAGCAGGGAGCCTGATGCAGGGCTTGTTTCCTGGACCCTGGAATCATGACCTGGGCTGAAGGAAGATGCTTAACCATCTAAGCCACTTGGGCATCCTGACAATCCAGCTTCCTCCAGGAGCCATGGCAGCTGTAGCCAGTGTGGCCAGTCCACAGATTTTTCACTGGCCCCCATGTGCACCTAGGCACATCCTCACAGGCTTTTAGTTTGGGCTGGACAGGAAAATGGATGCTCAGTACTAGTTCTGATTCAAATTCGGGATTGCCCCAGGGTTCAGTGAAATCCACCTGCAGAATGTCTTCAGTGATAGGTCCTTGCTGACCTCCTGGGTGACCTGGGTGTTTTCCTCTCAGGACACTTTCTGCCTTATGGTTGGGCTTGCTTGCTGATTTCTGGATTTTCTAATATATCTTTCTTCTTGACCAGGATACCCCTTGAAAATACCCCAGGAAAATTTGGTTCTTTACACCCCCTTCCACAGATGAAACAGATAGAGTAGCACTCAGTTTGCAAGAGGCTTTCCCTAAGAAAACTCTTAAGAAGACTGATTTGAGTGTTTAAGTTAAAGCTGGTGGAGACTAAAAGGAGGCTGGTCCCAAGGTTTTCACACTGTGCACAGAGCAATCCCGCAAGCTCTGGGGGTATCAGGGGGCAGGGGCACTCTTTCCTTGTATGTCATCTCTTTATCTTCATCCCCATGATGTCCATCCCTGCCTGTCTCTCTGCAGCTTTGGGAATCTTTGAATGACCATGACCATGCAGCCATCTCTAGTCCTAAGGACTTTTCTGGCCTCATACATGAATACATCCTTCATATCCCTCTTCTTTTAAGTGACATCCTCACTGAATTACTGACCGCTCATAGCGTCATATTTTGCTCACCAACCTGCTGCTCCCTGTCTCCCCATTCCATTCATGCTTGCTCTAGAATATGCTCTTATCATCCCAACTTGTACCACCACTGTCATACGTAACCCGAAGGCTCTGACCCAGGACCCAAGTTCCCTCCTCCTCACTTCTGAAGGCTCACTGTTTTCCTTCTACAGTGTTTTTTGACCTTTCAATATTTGAGACACTCTTTTAAATACAGTTCTGAAATTTTAGCTTGAATACTTGAAAGAAGACGCACACCTAAACACACGTATATATATAAAACTCTTGCTGGAAACAAGCTCAGCCCGTGTCTGCACACTCCTTGATAACCAGCAGCAACAGTGTTTGATTTACTTCCTGGCATCTCATTTCTCCTTAAAACAATTTCCAAGACTGTCACTTGAGTTTCTCAGGTAAGATCCATACTACTTAGAAGGATGATTTTTTTTTTAAAGATTTTATTTATTTATTTGACAGAGAGAGATCACAAGCAGGCAGAGAGGCAGGCAGAGAGAGAGAGGAGGAAGCAGGCTCCCTGCTGAGCAGAGAGCCCGATGCGGGATTCGATCCCAGGACCCTGAGATCATGACCTGAGCCAAAGGCAGCGGCTTAACCCACTGAGCCACCCAGGTGCCCAGAAGGATGATTTTTTTAAAGCCAAGGATAAATGTTACGCATGGGAAATTAAAATTATATGAAGTTTATAAAATGTTAAAGTCAACCTAAAGTATGCTCCAACTTTGTAAGGCATTATGTGAATGCAGTGCTAACCCAGGCATTTTCCCACAGGTTTGTTTGTTTGTTTGTTTTTTTAATAATAAAGGAGTTATTTTATTTATACTAGTAGGAGTTGTCATTTTTAACATACATCTTTTGAAACAACTTATCAGGAACTCAGTAGCTAGGTGTGCTGCCCCGAGAGGCAGCAGTTGACTGGCTTTCAGCTCACATGCACAAAACACAGAAGCCTTTGAACTGGTATCTGACAAGGCATTTATCCTCGAACTGGATATAAATTTCTAGCTGGAAATCAATTTCTAGACAATATCAGCAGCTTATAGGTTCTCCATGAGGGCAAGAAAACTGGAAGCTGCTTAGCCAAGAACAACACCCAGAATTACTGCATAGACTGGTCAGATAGAGGAGGAGTTTTTGCTCTGAGGACACTTCACTGTCGCTTTGTCAGTGCCAGTTCTGCTTTTGGGAATAGCAGTACAGTAGGCTCTCCACCCTTCTCTCTGTGAGGGGTATGTTCCAAGACCCCCAGTGGATGCCTGAGATTGTGGATAATACAGAGCCCTATGTCCATTATGTTTTTCCTACCCGTACCTATGGTGCAGTTTATAAATTCAGGGCAGTAAGAGATTAACAGCAATACCTATGAATAAAATGGAATAATTGTAAATATACTGTAATGAAAGTTATGTGAATGTGGTCTCTCTCAAAATACCTTATTATATTGTACTCGCATCTGTCATGATGATGTGAGATGACAAAATGCCTGTGTAATGAGATGAAGTGAGCTCTATTATTGACCTTCTGACAATAGGTCAGGAAGAGGATCACTTGCTTCAGGACTGTGGTCAACGAGTGACTGAAACCGTGGATAAGGGGGTTCTGCTGTAACCAGAGGGTGTGATGGATGGCATATGGTGGACACATGGTGGGTGGCTCATGGTGGGTGGCATGTCAAGTGCAGCACCTGCCTCCTTGGCTCACTAGACTCAGGTTCATGGCTGTGCAGATCCCTCTTTGGTATGGTCTGATTCATGTAAAATGCTTAGAACAGAGCTCAGTTTCTCTACCTATAAAGTGAGGGGATAATAGTGCCTATCTCTTTGGGTTGTTTTGAGCATTGAACAAGATGATAGGTGTACAACTCTCAGAATGGTGCTTAACATATAGTAAGAGCTCTATTAAGGTTAGTTAGTTTTTTTTTTTTTTTTTAGATTTTATTTATTTATTTGACAGACAGAGATCACAAATAGGGAAGCAGGCAGAGAGAGAGGGGGAAGCAGATTCCCTGCTGAGCAGAGAGCCTGACTTGGGGATCGATCCCAGAGCCCTGGGATCACAACCTGAGCCAAAGGCAGAAGCTTTAACCCACTGAGTCACCCAGGCACCCCTAGTTTTTTTTTTTTTTTAAAAGGTTGGAACTGCTTTTATTCTGGAGGAAATTCCTTGACAACCCTACTTGGTTTAGAAGCTGAGACCCCAGGGGCAATGGAGAAGAGGGCAGGGATGGTCCTCTTTCCAACCAGCAGCGTTCTCCCATCCCAAGCTGGATGTTGAAGAACAATATCAACAGGAACCCCCTAACCTCCACACAACCCCAAGTCTAAGAATTTGACATTTGTAACTTTCATTTTTCAAGCTGACCAGGAGTTCACCAGGCTCCTCTGGTGTTGCCAACCCAACCTTTGCTTTCTGGTGATAATAAAGGCGTGCAGCTCTTTTTGGTAGGTAAACCAGAAGGAAAAAGGTGCTGGAAGTAGATGCTGTCTGCTGTGTAATGAGCAAACAGAAAGAACACTGGAAAGGGTAAGACTGAGAAGAAATGGGATAGCCAACCCAAGACTTCACTTGGAATGGAATAAATCTCTCTTTGTGAATGACACAATAATCAGTCCAGTTTCCTCAGAGTTGCCTTCCAGGAATTTCCCTGAATGGGTAGAATAAGATCCACATTGGCTGTTTGGAGGGAGAAAAGCCCCTTTGCGAGCCACTAAGTCTCAGATTACTCTGTGTTGCCCAGTGTCCTGACTTTGTCTGGCTCATGGCCATGGAAGTTGGAAACTTCTTCAGGCACTGCTTGGTTGGACTGGTGAGGGAGGAAAGAAGGAAGCTCCTTGTGGTGGTGTTAGGTGTCCCTTCTGCTGTCAGCTTTCTGGAACACGGGGATGAGTCATTGAGTCTGTGCTATCAGAATAGTAATTGTAAAGATGGGTTATTTTTCAGTGTCACCCATGGCCATTATTATGTCAAATGCTTCCACAATGAAAGTAACAAAGTAGACGTTTCTGTAATAACTTACTACAGAATCATGAAAGAATTATGGAACATTATTGCTGCAGAGCAGTGACTCTGTGCCTTCGCTTAATAAGTGAGGAAACAGTCCTTCTCATGGGAGTCATGGTGGGTGGGTGTTGAGTTGTAGGCAGTAACCTAGGAGTCAAGGTGGTTCTCCCTTGATGTCTCCCTTTCTCCTCACAAAGCCGAAGAATGGTGGGGATTGCTCTCCGTTGTCTAGTGTCCATTATTTCCTCCTCTTCTTAAATAGTATTCTCCCACCCCCATTATTAACTGGGAACATGGTTTCTCGTCCACAAAATACGTTGCCAGCTGGGTCTGGGTCTGACCACTGGGATATAAATAGACATGATTAATATAATTGCCTGATCATCCTTTTTTAAAAAATTTTATTTATTTGACAGACAGAGATCACAAGTAGGCAGAAAGGCAGGCAGAGAGAGAGGAAGGGAAGCAGGCCCCCTGCCAAGCAGGAGAGCCCAATGTGGCACTCGATCCCAGGACCCTGAGATCATGACCTGAGCCGAAGGCAGCGGCTTAACCCACTGAGCCACCCAGGCGCCCTCTTTAAGTGTTTCTTAAAGAAGTGTTTTGTTTTGTTGTTAAAGTTTTTTTGTTCATAAGTCAAACAACAATCCCTCCAAAGGGAACGGATAGCCTATCAGCTCAGACCAAAGAGTGAGTTCAGGATGGTGGCCACTGGTATTTCTAATGTTAAAATTGTTAGAAGGTACATGCAGAAAGCTCTGCTATGCAGATGGCCACAGAACACGACCATCTGACAATTTTACTGGTGAGGGCAATGGACTCCAGATGTTACCAATCTCTACCACCCGACCTGAGCTCTCCATTTAGGCTTAATATTTGGCTTTTCCAGTTTTGCTAATGACACAAACATGACTTAAATCCTTGATGTTTTAATTATAGTCAAGGACACATTCTCCAACAAATCAGCCAGGAATTTCATACCCAACACAGTGCAGTCTATATCCAAGAGTTTTGGGGAGCGTTTTCATCATTAAACTGGCAATATGGTGACCATCTTTGAATTATATGGCTTGACTCAGGAAAGCAAGATTTGCATTGTTTTGCCAATGCCAGTTGTGTCTATAGCAACCAAGACATTCTATCCAGTTGAAGTTGCAAAATCATCTCCATAAATTTATTTTATTGCTCCAACTGAATGGTCATTACCATAGCTCTTCCATCTCATAAAATCTGCAGTCAGGGGATGGATATATTACTATTTCTGTTCAGTGCTTTGTCATAATCCAGCAAGTCAGTAGAGAATTTATAGCTCCCCTGGGGCGTTCAGATACCCCATCTGGTCTGCCATGTGATGGCCTCATATCTTCACAGATTTTCAAGTATAAGCCATTTTGTTCTGTCCATGATTAGTCCTTTAGGAATAAGCACCTTTTCTAAATCCTCAGTGTAATGATTAGATACACAAAATAAATCTAGTCATGGTCTGGTTCAGTATCAACAGTGGTGATGTAGTGCCGTGGGCCACCATAATGAGACCAGCTGAGGAGGAGGGGCACACAAGATTGTTTTTTAACTAGCCATTTGCAAGTCTCATATTGTTAACGCAGCTTGGAGGACCAGGCCACCTCACAGCAGTCCCTTTTAGCAGGAGAGCACTGGACTTGTATACAGGCTGGCCAGTTTGCCTTGGTTTGCCCAGAAATGTTCCAACGTTAGCACTGACAGCCCCTCATCTCGGGAACCCCCTCAGTCCCAGGCAAATGGGACAGCTGGTTATCTTAACTTGGCATCAAGTCCTAGCTCTATTATTAAAGTTGTATGAGTTAGAGCATAGGCTTCATTTCCTCATGGAATGTGTCCTCATCAGTATTATATAGAGAGAGGCTGGTCTCTTTCAGGCTTGTTGTGAAGATGCCGGGTGAAAACAGTGCCTTATCCTTCAATTCTGGTATCAAAGCCCTGCTCACTTCCAGGGACACAGTGTGATGGTCTGCTGTTCCGCGAGATGGGATCTTCCGTACCAGGACAGCACTGGCTGACTTGTATATGTAAGCTACTTGTAACCCGAGGACTCTTTCCCCCTATTTACTAAAAGATAATTCTGAGCCTTGGTAGTTGGAGATATTACCCACCTGAAGCCTGACATCAGATTATGGTGATAAATTTATCTTGTGTTTGGTTATGGGGCTGTAGTATATCCTTGAGTTTTTAATGTATTCAATGTCACATCAGGGGGATTTGTAAGAAACACTATTGATCTTTAAATGGATTTGTAGAAAACCATTTTGAGTTCTTGAGTTATAACATGGCTATCATCTGGTTTTCAAGAAAGCCAGGAGAAGCAAGGCTGAGTGTCAGACTGGAGAAAGAGATTTGGGCTCTTCCATTTTGAGTCATTAAAGGCACCGTCCTAGGAGCTGTTTACTGGATCTACTGCAAATATTGGGGTTGATTTGAAGGGCAGGTGGTCAGGTTTTCTGTGTGCTTTGTTTTTTTAAATGTCTTTTCTTTACTGAAGACTAATGGCTATTTTTCAGTAAGGGCCAGTGGATGAAAACCCAGAAAAGAAGAGGGTGAGTATTGGCTGAGTGTGTGACTCAAGTGTATGGAAGTTGGATATAAGAATATTGTGAAAAGTTAAAATGCAAACAAAGATAAGCTCTTACACTCATTAATTCAAATCCAAGAAGCTCATTCATTTTACATTTTCACATTTCAGAAGTTCAGAGTATTTTAAATTTGGTGTCTTTTCTGAAAAGCTGTTATTTAATGATTATACATTTAACAATTAATGGCCACTTAAAGTAGAGAAAATCTGTTATTCCCAAATCCAGTATTTTACAGTTTCCCACTATTATTCAAGCCCAGAAAGGCTCTGTGGTTGATTAAAATTCATCATCTCCACATAAAATAAAAAAGAAAATAAAAACAGAACAAAACTTAATGTAGCTTGGTAGAAAAAATAAGTAAAAAATTAAAAAATATGTATATATGTAACAGGTAGTATACAGATTCAAGGGAGATGAATATTGAAGCTGGAAATTGGTATCAGTCTTAGAGCTCAGAAGAACACTTTTTCCCTTGGTCTTGCTCTGTCTCCAGAATCTCTGTCTGTGTGACACAGATTAAATTCAGTCACCTATCAGCAGCATAGACTCCCCCATTCAAAGGTGACTCTACCAGACCTGGTAGCTCTGTGAGCCACACTCTTGCTGACAGCACGGTCCCCAAAAAACTTCTTTGGATGACTTGGAAATCTCCTTAATGGCCAATGGAAATATTTACTTTCAAAACATAGTAGTTAATCTAAGTTTTCTTATCCATATATCCTGATGAATAATGCAGTTGAGAACACGTGGTAAAGGAATAACACAGAATGCATTCTTAGGAATCAGCTCCCTTCCCTTTCTTCCTCCCTGTCCAGCTGCCTCTCCAGGGATTCTGTCTTTTCCTGTCATCCAACACAGGACCTTGAAGAATATCCAAATCACGAGGATAATAACCAAACAGCAAGGACCGCCCAGTGTTGACCCCTCAATAGTCTTATTATCTCCCTTCATCCTCGCCACAATCCTGCACAGTGTCTGGTATTGTGATTCCTTCTAAAAAGGAAAAAAGGGAGGAACAAAGCTTGGAAAGATTAAATAAAGGGGTGCCTTGTTGGTTTAGTCAGGTAAGCGTCTGACTCTTGGCTTTGGCTCAGGTCATGATCTCAGGGTAGTGAGATCGAGGCCCCTGTGGGGCTCCACACTCAGTAGAGAGTTTGCTTGAGATTCTCCTCTACTTCTGCCCCTCCCCCCTAAAATACATAAATAAATCTTTAAAAAAAATTAAATAAAGTACCCATGGACACCAACACCAACACAGGAGCTTGGACGTGAACCCAAAAAGTCAGACTCCAAAGTCCAGTGCTTAATCATATTTGAGTCCATAGCAAGGTCTTAATAAATGGGCACAGAAGAGGTTAATCATGCAGCACTTTCTAGTTGCCAGTAGCTTTTTACATGCATTTGGTACTTGGAAGCACTCTGTGACTAGAATGAGTATTCCTGTTTTGTGATGAGAAACTAAAAGCCCAGAGAGGTAGAAAGACATGTCCAAGGTCAGGCAGATAGTTAACAAAGTTTAGATCTTAAATGTGAATTTTCTGATGCTTAATTAAGAGAGATTTCCCAGAAATATCCCAGAAATTACGGGAGCTTCAGATCCCTTACCTTGAGGACTGTAATCACCCACCTACCTGCTTGCCTGACAGTTATAACAAGTCTCAGAACACACTGTAGGTACCAAAACTAAGTAGCCCCATGAGTGAACACAGGTCATTTATTTGTTTGTTTATTAAGTAGGCTCTATGCCCATGCGGGGCTTGAGCCCACAACTCTGAGACCAAGATCTGAGCTGAGATCAAGAGTCAGGTGCTTAATGGACTGAGCCACCCAGGGGCTCCATGGTCACATTTAATTAACACTCAAAGTTCTCCCGAGTTGAAGACCATATGGAGGGAGGAGGTGCAACATTTCCTGAGAGGGGGGAAAGAGAGGGAAATGCTCTGAGTCATGCTCTATATAGGACAAGGTGTTGTAGACTCAGATGTCCAGACAGGAGGAGAAACCTGGGGCAGGGGTGACAGGGAGAAAATGGTAGAGACTCTGGAACTGGGTTCGAATCTCAGCTCTGACATTCAGTGAACAGCTCAGGAACCATGGGCAAGTCAATTCCTGTCTGCTCTTCAGAATGCATGTGTAAAATGGAGTTAGTAGCGACAGCTACTTCATAGGGATGTGGAGGGCATGAAATGGCCTAGTGTACCTTCTACGGTTAGTGCTGTGCCTGGTGTGGCTTTAGAAGGCAATAAATAGTCCCTGTCATTAGGGAGATGAGGAAAACATTACATAAGATCTTAAGAAGTGTTATGATGGTGTCTGTCTATGGTTTTCATGTTATCCAAGGTCTCCAGTCATATGGAGCACATTGTCCAGTGATAAGAAGATTGGATTCATGGCAAAACATTCCTCAGTCCTGAAGCAGGAAGTCCCACCTTTCCAAGCCTCACTTTTTTCTTGTATAAAATGGGAATAACATCTTACCTACCTCACGGAGAGGATATGAGATCCAATGAGATAATGCAGGAGAAAATGTAGAGAAAATCACATGACAGAAGTGGATGATGGGTGCGGTGTGGTGGTGGTGGTGATGATGACACTGAAATCGACATCATGATTTTTCAATTAACATCTTGCAATTTAAGGCAAAAAGAATTTTTATAAACCTGAATCTATCTGAAATGCCCTTATAAAAACTGAATGTGTAGAGGAAAGTTATGGCAGATAGTCAAGGTCAGCATAGCGTCAAAATACCCAGCAAATAACAGCCAGCATGTAAGCTGAAATACAAGGATGGCCAGCAGGGGGAGACAGACAATCACGTTAGTGCAATAGCCCATTTTCCCTAGAGACCGTACGTCATCCACAGGCTTGCTTTGGCTGTTGTTCCATATGCTCTGGGAAGTCAAGGGATTAAGCATTAGAGCAATAACTGACTCGAGGAGGCTGATGTTTAAATGGAATGGTCATCTCAGACCCCACATTTCAGGGTTCTTCCTTACGAATTCCTGCGCCGGGGCCTTTCTCCCTGGTTTCTCCAGTCCTCTCCCCGAACTCCTTTGTGCTTTCATGGTGCGCGGTACTTCTCCTTTATTACATTCCCTGACTCTTCTCTCAAACCCACACCCAAAACGACAGAACACTGACCTGCTAGATATATCTGGATCCGAACCACACCTCCCCATCCTACTTGGGCCCCTTATTTCCTTGGGTTCTTGCAAAAGCCTCTTGGACTAGTGTCCTAATTCTGCCCCCTTGAAGTTAGTCTCTCCCAGAGCAGCTACAGTGGTGCTTCTGAAACACAAAACAGATGCTGTCCCTCCCCAGGTGAACGTTCTCCAAAGACTCCTTGGTGCACTAGAATGAAAGCCAAAATGGACTCCATGCCCCGCGGGATTCTCCAGCTCTCCCATTCCATGCCTGTCTGCCTTCCTTTTCTCCTTGCTCTCCCTGGTTCATCTGCTCTCACCACACTGGTCTCCTCGCTGCTGGGACCTTGTGCTGGCTCCTCCCTCCTCCTGCAACACTCGCTAGGTGTCCGCATGGTGAGTTCTCTTCCCTTCTCCAGTCTTGGCCTCTCTTACTGTGCAGTCTTCCTCCACCACCCTCTATATACTGTCTTCCTCCAGGAATCTCAGAGCCCTCTGCCCGTTCTCTGTACACTTACGTAAAATGTTGTAGTGCATCCTCTGTGCTGGAGACCGTCCAAAGCACTTCCAAAGTATCTTGCTTACTTCTCAAAACATTCCCTATGATGTGGGCCTTATTATGCTTTGCCTTTTGTAGATGAGGGAAGCGAGGTACAGAAAAGTTATGTAGCTTGACCACAGTTCTGGAGCTCGTGCAGGGGGCAGCGAGGCTGTGCGGGGCCAGGCTGCCTCCTGTTGCACTCAGCACCCTGTGATGGAGAATTTACGAATATACTTAACGTCTTTTTTGTCTCCCTTTACTAGAATGGAAGCTTCAAGAGGGCAGGGACTTCTGTCAGTTTTATTTATTGCTGTATTCGTTGGAAAGGACCAGCACATTGTAGGTGCTCAGGAAGTGCTTGTTGAAGGGATTAATAAACTTACCATGGGTACAATACATAATGAAGAGTGCACAAGGTTCCTGAAGGCTAGGGATATCCGTCTTGTTTGCTCCTAAACCCCAGTGCCTAGAGAGTGGTTGGCCTGGAGATGGCCCTCAATAGGTATTCTCGGATGAAACAGTGAATAGGTTCCAACTTTCTTATCAGTAAAGAAGGTAGATGGCCTCTAAGTTCCCTCCAGCTGGCATCGTCTTTCATTTGTGTTTTCTTTCATTTAATGTTCAGGAAGAGGATCACAGATGATTTAATACAGACACGTCGGGTAATCTCCAGAGGCTGGTACAGTGCCTGGCGTGGCAGTTCTCTATAAATCATTCCTGATCAATCAGTGATCAAGGGAATGTTTTCAGTAGAGCATTTTGCAAGGTCATATGTGTTGTGCTGTCAACTGGAAAGGACACCAGGAGGGCAGGAGGAGACCCACAAAGGTGCTGCCATGAGATCCAAGCAAGAGGCAGTGAAAGCAGAAAGGGTTACCAGCCAGTCATGGGCAGAGGGGTGGCAGAGTGAAGAGAGCTACCCCTTGGAGGAGAGAAGGAAGAGACTGGTTTTGGATGTGATAGGTGTGGACGAGATGAAAAACATGCATTTGGAGAGGCCCACTCAGGACCAGAGCCCGGGGTCGGAGCTCTACAGAAGCAAGCACCCATGAGATCATCAGAGAACAGAGTGCAGCGAGAGCACAGCCAGAAACGGAGCCTGGCAGGACTGCCCAGTTCCAGAAAATGGGAGGAAGAAGGGCAGGAGAGGGACAGCCAGGGAGGGAG
The DNA here is from genome assembly GCF_011764305.1 of Mustela putorius furo. NCBI lineage: Eukaryota > Metazoa > Chordata > Mammalia > Carnivora > Mustelidae > Mustela > Mustela putorius. Next base: position 22,221,389 of record NW_025421273.1, read on the forward strand.
GAGCTGGGTGGCAGGATGTAGTGTTGTGCCAATTGATGTGGCGATATTTCCACAAGGAGAAAGAGGGAGCAGTGCCAAAACCTGCTGAGAGATCAGGAGGATGGGCTGCGGAGACCCAAGCCACTGATCTGCTCAGCAAGGGAGAGTGGCGCTGGGGGGCACCACGTTGCAGGGGTGGAGGTGGAGAGTGGAGGCAGCAGACACACGTGTCCTTTGCTGTTTGCTGGCTGTGGGCTTGGGGCAGTTTCATTCTCTGGGCTTCAGCTTTTTCACCTATGAAACACTTAGAGCATATTATGCCTCCATCAAAGGGTGTGAAAGGGAGACAGGATGAAACAAAGTCCTTAGTGCCCAGCAAGTTTTCCTTATACCTAAACTGCATTTAGTGAGTGGCAATCTGGCAATTCATGAGAAGTAAATAAAAAGCAGTCAGGGTAAGTTTAAAACTGAAGAGGAGAATGATTATCTCAGGTCTTGAAGGTTAGGTTGGGACAAGGAGAGTCTTTGGTGCAAGGTCATTGGGCTTTGCCCTCATTCACTGGTTACTCCGTGCCTGAGGCAGAGATTGTGCAGAAGAAAGAGTCCAAGAGGCTGGAGAGTGTTAGTCAGACCTTGGCTTGAGGGAGGTTGGGAGGGTGCGCCCTGGGAGCAAAGGGCAGAACAGAGGGGAGTGGCAGAAAGTGGTGAGTTCAGAAAGAGTGGGAAAGGACAAGTACTCCTGCAACTGAAAAATCTGGCACTCTCGGAATTAATTTGGGCCTAGTGCTGCATGCGAGACCCTTAGATAACTGCTTTCCACTCTAAAAACACAGATGGGGCCCCTGCTCTGGCCAAACCTGGGTTAGAGAGATGAATTAGGTCGAGTCTTGACCTTGAAGAATTCAGAGTCTAGAGGGGACAAACAATCACAAATGCACTCATTCACTCACTCATTCATTCATTCATTCATTTGGCAAGACCTGCTTCAGCTCTCCGTGCACACATCCAAGACACTGCTTATAATAATGGTCTCTTTACATGCCTGGTCCTCTGCCCTGGCTAAGCTTTTAGAAGACATCTGTTCTTTTCATTGTTTAAATTCCAGTAACACGGTGCTGTACAGTAACATAGTTCAATGTATTAATTGAAACTCAAGGATAACATTTTAGAAAAACCAACATGAAACCATTAAGGATGAAATAAAACAGATCCTAAAATCAAAATGAACAGAAATTAACCCAATTGTGTATTACCTTGATAACTCAGCCACCCAGACAATGGGAATTAATTCAAGACTTGTCTCTTTTGAACATAATGGCTGGACTGTGTATTATTAGTGAAGTATATTCTGAGGGCAAAAATAACCCCAAATAAATCTTGAACTTTAACCAATAGGTTTGCATGGACCTAATTCATATTTGCAGATTAGACCAAATAAGTCCATGAACATGTGCAAAAGGAGAGAAGCTGAGGAAAATACCGGGGTGTTGGATTTGAATTTGTGTGTGGGGGGGCCACTGTGAACTCATACATGTTTGCAGATGCAAAAATCACTTAGCTACATTGCTAATTTTGCCATATTTATTTTAATTCCTCGGAGGTCTTAATTCAACAACATTTGTAGAATACTTACTATATTCCAGATATCGTACTGGGCACTTAACATGAAACATTTCATTTAATCCTCACCACTGACACTGTGTGATAGGTATAACTTATTAGAAAAGTGAGAAACTTGCCCAAGGTAATGGCAGAGCCAAGTTTGGTCTGACCCCAGAATAGTGCTTTTAATTACAGGGATAAATAAGACAATTTGTATTTTAGCCCCATCTTAGAACACTGCATTCATTTGTGACACTAAGCTTGATCTCACGATAAAATAAATAAGTCTTACGGGGGAACAAAAGACCCTTAGGAATCTCTTCATTTGCCAATAAAAACATTTGTGCTCAGTTGTAATACAGTGTATTTTAAGGGGCTGGAGAGGCAAGAATGTGGAGTTTTGGACTTGGCTTTGCCTGTCTGGCACATGGCCTTGTGCAAGTTCATTAGACTCCCTGAGTCTATGCTTCCTCGCTTCTGGATTGAAGGAGCTGGAGGACACAAGGAGTCACAGACTCAAATGTCTGTAGGGGTTGATACAAATGAGTAAAATGACCCCATGACCTGTGACCTGTCTATGGTGCCTGTGATCTTTCAGCTCCAGGTGTGCAAACCTGAGGTCTTCAGATCTTCCTACTTATCAAGAGAAGCCAGGAATCCAGAATTTTATGTGACACCTCTCAAATATTAAATTAAAAAATTAAAATTAAAAAATAAAAAATTTTAAAATTTTAAAAAATTAAAAAAATAAATAAAAAGCTTGCATGAATAAAAAATAAGCAAAGAAAACAAAACATAACCCCCCCCCCCAAAAAAAACAAAACCAACTATACAAGTCTGTGGTCCTTAGGCCAATATCTTTTTCAAATCAGATGAACTCTGAAATCCTTTTAAGGATACTTAGTTGAAAATGAAATGATCCCCTTAGGCATGGAGATGTTTTGTGTCTTAAATTACTGAAATCTGATTATCTTGTTCATCTTCTCAAACTCTTCAAGGTTACATTGGGAGAGTGGACAAGTCTTGGTTCCTCTTTGGATAGTCATCTGCTTACCTAAGGAATGAAGAGGCTGGGAAAGGAAAATAAAACTATTATCAACTGAGAACATGCTGTGTGTCAGGGACTTTTCGTGAACCATAACATTTGTATTTCTGGATTCTCCAGAGAAACAAAACCAATGTTGTGTGTGTGTGTGTACATATGTATATATATACACATATATGTATATATACACACACACATTTATATAGATAGAGGTTTTTTTAACTTTTATTTTATTTTTTTTTAAAGTAGTCTCTCACCCAACGTGGGACTCAAACTCAGGAACCTGAGATCAAGAATTGCATGCTCTACCAACTGAGCCAACAAGAGTGCCCCCAGAGAGATATTTATTTTAAGAAATTAGCTAATGCAATTGTGGAGGCTGGTAAGTTTAAAGCCTGGACAATGTGTTAGCAAGGCTAGAGACCCAGGAGTGGTAATGGTGCAGTTCAAGATTAAAGGTTCTCTGCTGGCAGAATTCCTTCTTGTTCGGGGGAGATCAGCCTTTGTTTTATTCAGGCTTTCAACTGATTGGATGAGGCCCACCCACATTAAGGACAATCTCCTTTACTTAAAGTCTGCAGATTTATTTATTTATTTTTAAAATAATTTTTTATTTTTTTATAAACATATAATGTATTATTAGCCCCAGGGGTACAGGTCTGTGAATCACCAGGTTTACACACTTCACAGCACTCACCAAAGCACATACCCTCCCCAATGTCCATAACCCACTACCCTCTCCCTACTCCTCTCCCCCCGGCAACCCTCAGTTTGTTTTGTGAGATTAAGAGTCTCTTATGGTTTGTCTCCCTCCCAAGCCCATCTCGTTTCATTTATTCTTTTCCTACCCCTCAAACCCCACGTTGCCTCTCAACTTCCTCATATCAGGGAGATCATATGATAGTTGTCTGTCCAATTGTAAAGTCAGCAGATTTAAACACTAATTTTTTGTCTACAAAAAAACATACTTTCAGAAACTCCAAGAGTAATATTTGACCAAATATCTGGGTACTGTGGCCCAACCAGGTTGACACATAAAATTAACTATTATACCTCTTAATCCTCACAATGATCCAACTAAGTAGACTACTGTTCCCATTTTACAGATGAGGAAACTGAAGGTATAAGAAATTAAATGACTTGTAGAAAACACAGGAGCAGAGCTGGCATTCAAACTCAAGTCTGTCTGACTCCAAAACTCATTTCTTTACCCAGTTCTATTGTGCTTCTAGATATTAATGCTACTATTCGATACAATTAGGTTTGGCAAGGTCCAAGTTTGTGATAGATACCAGGATCAAGGGAGCTAACTGCAGAACCCAGGGCTCCAATCTGGACATCCAGGGAGACTGCTACAAGTGGATATTGTCAGCCAAGTTGTGTTTACATGGACCATATCATGGATTCGTCCTTGGATCAGGCAAGACAGTAGCTTAATGAACCAGGGAATTGTTTTTCTACACCTGGGCCTTTTCCAAGCTCTGTTTACATTCTATCCAACAAATATTTGCTGAGCATTTCCTGCATGCCAGGCATGGTGCTTGGAGTCTGTGGATACAGAGGTGCCTGAGAGACATTCTTGGCATCAAGTCACTGTGGATCTATTTAGGCAGTGAGACAAACAAACACAGTACTGTAAAGAGAGCCTTGTAGGGAACCAGAGAAAGGAGAACTGGTCCCCTGTCTCTCTGACTCTGGGGTTCATGACCTCTCAGGACCTCTGTGGATCCTCGGAGCCTCGGAAGCTCACTGAATGACTCTTTGGGTGAAAGAGTAAATGGAAATTACTTATTCCCATGTGTGCATGGCTCATAACTTTGATGATCTGACTCTAAAGCCCAGCTACCCCCCTTATTGGCTGTGGAATATTATCTCCCCATGGCTCAGTACTTTTGACTGTGACATAGTCTGAATCATAGCACATGCCATGGAGTCACTGTGAGGATCACAGGAGTTAATGAATTGAAGGTACTCAGTGGAGCACAGAGCACAGAGGTTACTTGTTTCATTGGCATCGTCACCATGGATTTTTGTCTTGGGATACAGCCTGACTCTGTAAGTAATGGTGGGTGATCAATGGGTGAACTAACTGATCTTGGGCTACTGGGGAAGGGGGGTAGGTAGATCCTTGCTTTCTGTTTCTCTCTGGTTGCTTCATCTCATCTTACTGCTGCATCTCCCTTGAAGCCTCACAAGTCTTTGAAACGTTGGAGACCAGGATAGTCTAGTCCTTAAATTATTCACGTCTCAAGCTGAATCACCCATCTTTGAGTGAATGAGGAATTAGGGCCTTCTTCAAAGCTTGAAGGGAAGAAGAGCAGGGCAGCTTTCTTCCCTGCTACTCAGGCCATCATTGTGTCAGTAGCTGTTCACTGGAAACACATTCTATTCGTCATCAGCCAAGTTAGCTCTTGTGGAAAAGGCCAACTCCATATAATTGGTTCCTAGCCCTGCCAGTGGAGCCTTCAGGACCCTTCTGTGTCTCTAGCTTCCTTCACTTTCCCACATACTATCTCTTCAGCAGTAGGAATATTTTCAACCCTTAAGGAAAATGTTTCTGATGGTTTGAGCATCTCTGCGTTGAGGCAGATAATGGGAGATTGCCTTGAGGGTTGAGTTAGCATGGAAATAACTTGCTGTGTGGCCTTGGGCAAATTACTTCACTTCTCTGGGCTTCAATTTTCTCATGTATGTAAGTGAGAGAGCTGGACAAGGTGATTGCTAAGATCATTCTTGCTCTAAAATTCTATGTCGAATTATGGAGTCAATAAATGGCCACCAGCAAACGTGTAGAAAGGAATGCTGTTTTGGGGAGATCAGTCTAGCAATATTTTATAGAACAGACTGGAGACCTAGCAGACCCTTACAAAGGAGGGAATCATAGAGTTGTCCCATTAGATTTAAGGAAGGTGACCACTCCTTGTGGTCACAATTAGAGGGACCAAAGTTCTCAATGCCTTCCCTTCCCCACCATATGCCATCTGATACCCAGCTAGCTTCCAGTGATTCATAGTAATGATTTCCATCCTTCCTAACGAGGGCAGACTAACATAAGCCATTTTCTAGTGAGTACTCTGTGATTTCCTTGAAAATGATGAACATGATTAATTCTCAGAAGTTCTTGTGATACTTTGTTTATTCCAGCCCAGAGAAGGTCTGGGACACTGCTTAGAGGGATCAACTCTCTTGGCTTCTCACTTAGTTGCACCATGTTCAATTAGATCAGACAGTGCCACCCTGGATGTGACTTGGTGTTGAGTCACCATAATGGCCAGGCTTAAAATTTGGAAGATAAAAACTTATCTTTACATCTCACCCTTTATCTTGACTTGGTAGAAGTTCATTAACAATGGGAAAAGATTACAGAAAAAGTTCACATTTCAGTTAACCTTTAGGAACCCTTGTTTGAAAAGTTTAAGCCAGAGAGAGGTAATAAAATATATTTATTTAAGCCAAGGGGAAAAAAGGCAAAACAAATATATTTTGGAAGAAGGAAAAATATTCGAAAATATTCTCCCCATGTTTTGTCCTTTCAGCTTTAGAGTGGCAATATGCTGAATCTTCTCTTTGAATTGAAGACAATTGTAGTCAGGTAAGAATATATTCTAAATAGACATGTAACAAACAAATTAATGGAAATAATCTTTGGATGACAGATTCCAGATTAGACTGATAAAAAAAATCAGAATATTTAGGTTTTGCTCCTAAACTCTCAAGTGTAGGCTCTGCCTTCCTTGATGTCTATGGTGTCTTTGTCAAAGATTCAATGCTGGGAAAACTTTATGGTCCTTTTGTTATATAATCTGTCTGAGGTTAATGGTATGTACATAAGAGTCCCCTTTTCCTTTCAGCTTCCAAATGAAAACGATTCAGAAACACTCAGGTTATTTATTTCTGTACTAGAGAATGGCAACCTTCCATATCCCAAATCTTGATATTCAAAACTTGCTCTTCAGCTTCTGTTGGGTTAATACATCTTATTTTTGTAGGTCTTGGGCCTTTTGGAGGGTGGAGAGGAGAATTTCAGTTACAGGTAATATATAGATTATAGCAAATGTTTATTGAAATACTTGCTATCAGGCACCTGGGTGGCTCAGTGGGTTAAGCCGCTGCCTTCGGCTCAGGTCATGATCTCAGGGTCCTGGGATGGAGTCCCGCAACGGGCGCTCTGCTCAGCAGGGAGCCTGCTTCCCTCTCTCTCTGCTTGCCTCTCTCTCCTTCTACTTGTGATCTCTCTCTGTCAAATAAATAAATAAAATTTTAAAAAAAAAGAAATACTTGCTATCATAAAAATTTAATTTATATCAGTTTGAATTATAAAGTAATTTTTATAACATTGTACGTAATTACAAAACAAACTTTGGGAAATATTCTAAAAGGAGGAGGAAGAAAATAAAAACCACTTCTAATTCCATCATACAGAGATAATCACCATTTTCATATTTTTGGTATAATGCCAAACTTAATGCCTGGCGAAATGTAGGTACTCAAAAAGTATTAGTCTATTGTGACACAAAAATGTAAAGACAGTCCATGCTCATGAAGTGGAAGAAAAAATATTGTTAAAATGTCTATACCACCCAAAACAATCTACACTTTTAATGAAATCCCTATCAAAATACCAACAACATTTTTGACAGAACTAGAACAAAAAATCCTAAAATTTATATAGAACCATAAAAGACTTGGAATAGGCAAAGCATTTTGAAAAACAAAAGCAAAGCTGGAGGTATTACGATTTTAGACTTCAAGTTATATTGCAAAGCTGTCGTAATCAAAACAATATGGTACTAGTTAGAGAAAAGCAAATACCACATGATTTCACTTATATGTGGGCTTTGAGAGGCAAAAGAAACAGTCATTGAGGGATAAAAGAGGAAAATCAAGAAGCTGACTCTTAACTATAGAGAACAAACTGATGCTTACCAGAGGGGAGGTGGGTTGGGGGATGAATTAAATAGGTGATGGGGATAAAGAAGTGCACTCCTCTGGACGCCTGGGTGGCTCAGTGAGTTAAGTGGCTGCCTTCTGCTCTGGTCATGATTCTAGCGTCTTGGGATCGAGTCCCCGTCGGGCTCCTTGCTCTGCAGGGAGCCTGCTTCTCCCTCTGCCTCTGCCTGCCACTCTGCCTGCCTGTGCCCCCCACCCCTGACAAATAAATAAATAAAATCATAAAAAAAAAAAAAAGAAAAAAAAGAAGTGCCCTTTTCATGATGAGCACTGGGTGATGTACCGAAGTGTTGAATGACTGTATCGTACATCTGAATCTAATATAACACTGTATGTTAACTGTACTGGAATTAAAATTAAAATAAAAAGAGCATGGGTACATTAACTATGCCCTCGAATATTTGCTATTATGAAATGTATGTATTTATATATTGCAATCATACAATATATGCAAATATAATTTGCAATCATAGCATGTGAACTGTTTTGTAACTTGCTTATTAACATATTCTTCAAAACTGGCAGTCAAAATGAGTTTTCTATTTCAAAACAGTGTTCTTGGAAATACTTTCATGACTTCAACAAGTTGGTAGATGATGTCCTTTGAACCAATCTAAGACATATGGTGTTGTAGGTCAGGTTCCCTAGGGTATAGACTCTGAGAAGGAAGAGATTTGAGAGTAGGGAGTTTATTGGGGTGCTCTTGGGATCATTACTTTGGGAGGGAGGCAAAAAAAAAAATCAGCTTTGGGCAAAGGAGAAACGAGGCTGCTCTGCAGTCTCAGCAAAGGCCTCACTCAGTTGATCCCAAAAGGAGCTGGGATGTCCCTTCAGGTGGTCTCTCCCTGAGGTAAAGAGATTTCTCTATTTCTCCAGCAGAGTACTCTTTCTTAGGCCCTGAAGTCCACCAACACATCTATTAGAGGTAATTTAGAAACTTTGGAGAAGCACAAAAAAGAAATAACATCTACAATTTTACCATGCAAGGACAACAGTTTGGTGCATTTCCTTCTGCTCATTTTTCTTTTTTTATTTTTTTTAAAGATTTTATTTATTTATTTGACAGAAATCACAAGTAGATGGAGAGGCAGGCAGAGAGAGAGAGAGAGGGAAGCAGGCTCCCTGCTGAGCAGAGAGCCCGACGCGGGACTCGATCCCAGGACCCCGAGATCATGACCTGAGCCGAAGGCAGCGGCTTAACCCACTGAGCCACCCAGGCGCCCCTCATTTTTCTTTTTAGAATAAAGGAATAAAAAGCAAAACTTTTTCTTCTGCTTTAGAAACTACTCACTTCAATTTTGAAAAATCCAGAAATAACAATCAAAGCAAAACTCACTCTTAAACTTACCCTGTGAATCCTTAATAGTTTTTCTATGATTTTTCTTTTTTGGTTTTTAAATAATGAGGTCGTGGGGTGCCTGGGTGGCTCAGTGGGTTAAGCTGCTGCCTTTGGCTCAGGTCATGATCTCAGGTCCTGGGAGTCTGCTTCTCTCTCTCTCTTTCTGCCTGCCTCTCTGCCTGCCTACTTGTGTTCTTTCTCTGTCAAATAAATAAATAAAATCTTTAAAAAAAATAAATAATGAGGTCACAGTATAGACATAATTTTCTTTTTTCTTTTTGACTGATTGATTTATTTTAAAGAAAGAGAGAGCACAGTGTGGAGAGGGATACAGGAAGAAAGAGAGAGAGAGCGAATACCAAGCAGACTCCCCACTGAGCATGGAGCCAGATGTGGGGTTTGATCCTACGACCCTAGATCGTGACCTGAGCTGAAATCAAGAGTCTGATGCTTAACGGACTGAACCACCCAGGCACCCTTGTAGACATAATTTTCTGGCTTGATTTTTCCCTTCAGTTTTTATTTTTATTAGATTTCAGAGATACACAGAGTCAAAATTTTTTGAAAGACATAAAAACTACCCTCTTGACTTTACCAACTTGCCTTTCCTCCTCTCCAGAAGTGAAGTCATTCACCTCTTTCACTGTATCTTATAATTGATGGTATTTTATTAGAGTTGATGAATTGAACTTTGCAGCAAGAAAGACTTAAAGAGTTAAGAGTCTTTTTTTTGTTTTTGTTTTTAGAGATATTGCATTTGAAGGACCCCAGGTCAGAACTATAGTATAGCCTATAAGTTTTAACATTCTTTTTATAACCAGCTTATGCTAACTGAGAAACTGTAGCTAGCTGACGATAGATAAGGGAGTCAGCAAGCAGCATAACAGGATAACGAATAGCGAAAATCTGTGTTTAACCCGGCTATTTCTGGCTTCTGTATAATAATGCTTCTAATGCTCTGCTAAGAAATGGAAAAATTGCTTAAACCCTCAACTCTAAGGAGCAAGAGGCTGGCTGAGGACAAAGCAAAAGCTGGCGCCTTGCACCCCCCCCCCTTTTTTTTTTTTTACCTGCACCCCTCCATAGGTGTAGCATTCCTCAGGCACTCCTGACTACCATAAAATGATAAATAGTTAACTTGCAGAAATCACAGTCCTGCAGGGTAGGAGTCTCCCTTGGTTTGCAAATGTCCTTGAGATTTACAACAAAGAAGTTACCTTACGTTTGATAGCAGGAATGTAACATTTCACCAGGAGACTCCCAATTGTCTTTATGTTAGTGCCACATTAGAGGGAAAGTGGCCTTGGCTTGATAGTAACCAGGCCTTCAATATCCTGATAGTGCTTTTTTTTTTTCCTCATGCGTGGGCTAACCGGCCAGTTCTGCTTCTGTAAGATTGCTTTGTCTGCTTTCGCGTGCGGGTCCCCTGATCCACTCCACTGACGCCAAGTATGTCTGCTCAAACTATCAATCAATCAGCTCAGCCCCACCCGAAACTTGTTTGTATCTGTCTATAAAAAAACCTGCACCACCCCAGCCTGGTGTGCTCAGCTAGCAGGAGCTGCTGACCACCCGCAGGCGCCTGTGCTACAATAAAGAACCTCTTGCTGTTTGCATCCTGTGGCAGTGTTGAATTCTTGGGTAAGGGGATCCACGGGTCTTTCACATTTATTTATTTATTTGACAGACGGAGGTCACAAGTAGGCAGAGAAGCAGGCAGAGAGAGAGGAAGCAGTTTCCCCCTGAGCAGAGAGCCCGATGCAGGGCTCGATCTCAGGACCCTGGGATCATGACCTGAGCTGGAGGCAGAGGCTTTAACCCACTGAGCCACCCAGGTGCCCCAAGAGTTAATAGTCTTGACCCAGATACTTATTGTAGTGTTAGGTCTATCAAAAACTTGGATACACAGCCATAGATCAAACAGATAAATAGAACATGATACCCTCCCTTCCAGTTGGAAGATTCAATACGTGGCCATAAAAATAAGCTTTGGGAAGACTTTACAATGATTTAGAAAATTCTTATGTTGCCATGTTAAGAGGTACAAAGTGGGCTAGAGACATCTGATGAGCGATGATGAATGAAACACAAACATTTCCTTTTTCTGACTTTCAAAACCGCATCAAATGGGAATAAGTGAGACATATAAAGAAAAGCCGAAATCTCTTAGGATAAAGATTTTGAGAGAAAGGTTAATGACAACTACATTTAGTAAGGTAGAAAGCAGCTGCAATTGAGTGGACTTAGCAAATCCAAAAAGCTAAATTTAAGCTAGCCCAGGGGGAGGCCAAAGCAATTCAGTTTTATCCAGCTTGTTATGAGTTGACTTATGTGCCCCCACAAGATCATACATTAAAGTCCTAATATCCATACTTTGAAGCCCTAAAGACCTCAGAATGACACTGTATTTGGAGATATGGCCTCTAAAAAGATGATTAAGTTAAAATAAGCTCCTTAGAGTGGGCTTTAATCCAATACGATTGGTGTCCTTATAGGAAAAGATTAGGGCTCACACCTGCATGAAGAGATGACCATGAGAAGACACAGGGAAAAGATGCCATCGATAAGCCAAGGAGAGAGGCTTCAGAAGGAACCAATCCTGCTGACACTTTGGTCTTACCCTCTTAGCCTCCTGAATTGTGAGAACATACATTTCTGTCGTTTAAGCCTCCCTATCTGTGGTGGTTGTTGTGGCAACCCAAGCAAATTACATACTGCCAATCCCTCAGGAGGAATTCATAAAGCTGGATATCCCTGGAAGCTAACGGGGAGTGGTGTGTCAGACCAGAGGATTCCTTCACAGTCTGTATAAGAAGTATTTAAAATCCCTGCATTCCCTCCTTGGATTTACCTGTCTCCACCCTGGGTGATGACTGGAGGTTTATTTTCTAAAGAAGATAAAATAGAGAGGATCTTAGACAAGTGGCAATTGTCACACATGAGAGCAGCGGTAAATACAGTAACAAATGAAGTGTCGGAATTCTGAATGCAGAGACATTGCTCCCACGTTTCTTTTTCCACTCAGTCTTTATAAAATGGAAGTGTGGCTTTGGCATTCAGAAGAGGTTTGAAGAATCTCTTTTAGTAAATTTGACCAGCCCATGACATCAGAGGTTTCCTCAGTGAAATAGACTAGTCAGAACACCCTATACATAGAGACTAGTCAGAACACCCTATAATAGGGTCAGAATACCCTATTTTGATTGTGAAGCCCACACTCCAAAAGGACCCCCGTTTCTGTCCCCTATGCTCAGAACTTCTAATGACCCAAAGTTATTATCTTCCCTGGGTCCCCATGAGGTCCTTCCTCCTGACTTCCCAATTCAGATCTTTTAAAGGAAGTCCTCTTCACACACCCTCTCTTTAATTTCCAACCCCTGATCCTTGTAAGCCCTGTATAAATCACCCTGTTGGCAGAAAACAGATGGCACACTTAGAGGGCAATTAAAGAGAGTTGGAAGGAGGGTCATCTTCCAAAGGTCTGGGCAGGGTTAATGGAACCAACAAGAAATGGGAAGCATCCAGCAGACACCAACAGAGAGGAGCTATTATCACTCCTAGGTATGAGTGTTACAGAGAAGCTGGGGGAATCTATAATCATTGGAGAGGGACTGCCTGCCAAGAACAGTAGCCATAGGTGAGGAAAGCAGTTACTGCTAAAATCTCAGACTAGAAGAGAGGAGGAGTGACAGTCAGCTGATTCCAGCTGGTGTAGGTCCACAACTGGAGCCCTCCCCTGACCCCACCATGGGGCACCATGATTACGCTTTGGGAAACTTGTTTAAGTGCCCTTTCTTTCTTCCTACTACACCTCCATCTCCAACCGATGTCTTCTACTGGCCGAACCCAACTAGAAGCCATAAGGTATGGGAGTCTGGGGTATATACAAGACAGAGATCAATCCTCAGTGTCTGTGAGGGGTTTATGACACTTCTTAGTCTCCTGCTCTTTTATAAATTCTCAGGACTGTGGCATCTGACTCCCAACTTTCCTTTGGTATCTGAAATCTACTTTATCTATATATCTCTGTTGAAAGATCCAATTTACCCTTTTGTGGCGATTGACAAATCAGTTGTATGTATCATCTAGTTCTGATCAGAAAAAAAGAAAGCATTCTAGGTATTTACAACAAAGGAAACTTATTGCAAGGAATTTATTATATCAGTAAATGAAAAAGGCCAAGAAGCCAAACTAGAACTAGGGATGAGTACTATCAAGAAGCCATCAGTGCCCCCAGCCTGGAAAATCAAAGGGAGGAGAATGTGTCACCAGAACCTAGCGACCAGATGATGTGGCTGGAGATGGGACCATGATGGGCCTGAAGGGCGGAAGTGACAAACTTGTTGACTTAGGCAGAAAGGGTGGGAGAGTAGCATCCACTTCTTTCCTCTTGCCCTCAAGGCTCACACAAACTCCTCCACTGATTGAACTCAGCCCCTTCTTGATACAGAGTAGAACAGGGAAGAATGATAAACCTGAGGGTGTTAAGACTCAGTGTTGTCCAGCAAGAGCAGGATGAAGAACTTTGATGGAGCAAATCTTCTCCCCGTCAATCCTCCAAGAATCTCAGCAGTCTTCTCAGTGCAAGGGACTCAGTTCAGCTTTCAAATGTCTTAAGCACAGAGTCTGTTTTCTGGCCATACTGTGCCACTGCACAGTGTGTGACCTTATTGGTAAAGATGCAGTGATTCTTCAAAGAGGTCTTACCCTTTGACTGTCACACTAGGACAACTGGTTGCATGCTTAGGCTTCCATGGTAGAAACCATTTGTTGAAATTCAAATGCTGAGCAAGACCCCAGATGCATGATCATCAAGCTGCTTGGTGGGGATGCGTGGGGATTCCAGTAGTAGGTACATGCCAGACAGAATCAGCCTTTCTATCATGGGAACTTGGCTTGGAGCCTGACTTTCCATTTCCTCACATGGCATTCCCCACTGAAAGCTTAACCTCAGCCAAGATCATTCCAACTACCAAATATATTCTACTAGTGTTGAGCTGCAAAGGGAAGGTTTTCTCTCAAAAAGCTCTTTGGCCTCTAAGAAGATTTCCACCAGTAACCAACTGTATATCAAAGGAAGATTAGGAGAATCAACTTTGTCAAGCCAGAGATGTTCTGCAACCAATCTCTCTGGTTAATAGATGCACATCAAGTGAGTTGAAGACCTTGTCAAAATACAAGTTGTTGAGTTTCTGCTTTAGGATATCTGTGATGAGGCCTGGGAACTTTCATTGACAACAAATTCCCAGGTAATGTTGTTGCAGCTGGGCTGGGACTGAACTTTGTGAAGCACTCTTTTAAAATGTGTATGGTTAATAATTAGAAACAATGTCAAGTTGGGTGAATTCTTCTCTGTAAGACACTGTGTCACAAAAATGTTATCCTCCAAAAATGCCAACTCAGAAAGTGGAACTCTGCAAATACTCTTTCTCTCAACTTTGGAGCCTAAATTTGGGGACTGATGCACTGCGCTGATCTGAGCAGAGAATTTCATGTTTGGGTAGAAAAAGCTAATGAGTTTCAATGGTTGAAGACTGTTGTATGTTTGTAGATTGGGAGAATAAATTGTGTTGCTTTCTGTCACCATCTGGCTTCAATTATTTGTGTTACCTGTAAGGCTAGCATGGGCTGTTCAAAACCATCTGCCACACCAGAGATAGGGAACTGTATATAACTGCATTTATTTATTTATTTATTTATTTATTTATTTATTTATTTGAGAGAGAGAGAGAGAGGGAATGCATAAGCAGGCAGAGGTGGAGAGAGAAGCAGGCTCAGGCAGAGAGAAAAGCAGACTCCCTACTGAGGGAAGATCCCGATGTGGGTCTTGATCCCAGGAGCCTGGGATCATGACCTGAGCCAAAGGCAGTGGCTTAACTGACTGAGCCACCCAGGCATCCCTGTATATAGCTGCTTATAGAAGAAGAAATCCATCCAGAACCCAGTCTTCAAACTTCCTAGTTACACCAGGCTTCTTTGCTTCCCCGTACTTTATTGATCTCCAAGTGCTAACTTAATACCCATATTTACAGTATTTTTCTTCACTCTCCTGGTTTTTCCATCCCTCTCTGCTTTTCTTCTCTTTATATATTACCTCTGGTCTGAACTTTCACCATAGCATCTCCCATCAGTTAGGAATGTGTCCAGTATAACAGAAAATCCAACGTGTAAGGGCTTTAACAAATATGAGTTTATTTTTCTCGTATAACTCAAGTCTAGAGATAAGTGTTGGTTAGAATTGGTTCTGCGGATCTGCAGTGTCTCTGGCTTTGCACAATGATTCTCTTGGTCTTTCTCTCATGTCTGCTAACTATTTGTTGCAGGGTGACTGCTCTAACCCAAGATAGTAACTGGAATTGAAGGAGGGGGGACAAGAAAGACTCGCCCAGCTAAGCCTTGATCTTTTTGTCAAACAATGGATATTTCATTGGCTGGATATGTGTCACACGAGCAGTTCTAGCTGCAGCAGAGCTTCAGAAAGTATTTAAAATTTTTTTTTTTTTCCTACCGTCAGTGGCATGGGAGACAGGGGTTGGGAATATCTACTGATTTGACTAAAAAATAGTCCTCTGTTCTGTTTCCTCATATATCTTCCTCCCTCTAATATTTCCTTCTAAGTCAAAGAAAATGATAAGAGATGCCATAACACATTACTATTAAACAATCAAAACAACAGAAATCTGTTCTCTTACAGTTCTGAAGGCTTGAAGTCCAAAACCAAGGTGTCAGCCTGATTATGCTTCCTCTGAGGCTCCGGGTGGAAACTTCCCTGGTGTCTTCCTAGCTTCTCGTGATGCCCGTTTAATACTTGATATTCCCTGGATGAGAACTTCAGCTTTCCAATCTCTCTCTTTTTTTTTTTTTTTAAGATTTTATTTATTTATTTGAGAGGGAGACAGAGAGAGCATGAGAAGAGAGAAAGTTGGAGGGAGAAGCAGACTCCCCGTGAAGCTGGAGCCCGATGTGGGACTCGATCCCAGGACTCGATCTCATGACCTGAGCCAAAGGCTGTGGCTTAACCAACTGAGCCACCCAGGTGCCCCCAGCTTTCCAATCTCTATCTCTGTCATAACATGGTGTTTTCCTCTTCTTATAAGGCCAACAGTCATATTGGATTCGGGCTCACACTAATGATTTCATCTTCATTTGATTGTATCTTCAAAGACTCTATTTCTAAATAAGGTCACATTTATAGATATTGAGGGTTAGGACTTTAACATTTTTGCGGGGACACGATTCAGCCACAACAGGCATGCAATTGTTACCATTTTCCCCCCTGGCACTTACTTTGAGCCAAGGACTATTATGCTCTGCACGGTTCTCATCTTTTAAAGCTGTGCTCCAGTTTAAGAAAATCTAACATAAAATTCTCAGCTTCAGGGTGCCTGGGTGGCTCAGTGGGTTAAAGCCTCTGCCTTTGGCTCAGGTCATGATCTCAGGGAGCCTGCATTCCTCTCTGCCTGCCTCTCTGCCTACTTGTGATCTCTCTGTCAAATAAATAAATAAAATCTTAAAAAAAAAAAAAAAACCATCTCAGCTTCTAGGACAGAAAATGACCCTAAGTGATTCATCATCTTAAAAATGTTTTAAAAGCATTATTAAAATGTTCACTGCTGATTTTGTTTAAATGGAAACTTCTATTTCATTAAATATAGTTAAATTTACAGCAGCTTTATTTACATAAAACTTTTTAAAAAATTCTCATAACGCTTGCAAAGATTGATTTTATTGTGGAAAGTGAGGCTTATCTATAATAAATCTAATGAATATTCTTCAAAATACTGTCAGGAAACACATTCCCTTTTGCTGACTTCTGAGCAATTACAAACCGAAATATGTCTGATCAAGTAATTAGAGAGCAGAGTAAGTCAGTATATAGTTGAGAGCTGAATTTTCAGGTACCAGCTAAACATGTTTGTCCTTTGAAGC
Organism: Mustela putorius furo; assembly: GCF_011764305.1. Classification (NCBI taxonomy): domain Eukaryota; kingdom Metazoa; phylum Chordata; class Mammalia; order Carnivora; family Mustelidae; genus Mustela; species Mustela putorius. Next base: position 22,238,233 of record NW_025421273.1, read on the forward strand.
CCACATTCTGTAATTAGAATTGTGAAATTCAATTGAGCCTTTGGCTCAGGTCGTGATCCCAGGGTCCTGGGGCTCCCTGGGATCGAGCCCCGCATCGGGCTCTCTGTTCATCAGGGAGCCTGCTTCCTCCTCTCTCTCTGCCTGCCTCTCTGCCTGTCAAATAAATAAATAAATAAAATCTTAAAAAAAAATTGTGAAATTCAAGTTCTTTATGCAGCTAGAATGGAACGTGAAGAGAAAGAATACGAGTTTCATCATCAGTTTGGGGAAGCCTGGGTTTATGTTCTAATCTCAGTTCTGCTATTTAGTCTTTTTGTGACTTTGGGTAAAGTAATTAACTCATCTGAGCTTCGGTGTTCTCAAAATTACTGGCTCAGAACAATAACCATTTTATTGTGCACAAATCTGTGGGCTGGGAATGGGTGTGTGTGTGTGTGTGTGTGTGTGTGTGTGTCGCCCTGTCCAGCTGGAATAGCTTAAGTCTTCCCCCATGTGGTCTTAGCTGGCATGGCTCTCAGGGTACTAGACGATTCAAGATGGCCTGACTCACATGTCTGTTGCCCTAGCTGGACAGGTTTGAATGGCTGGGGACCCACTAGGATGACTGGGCATCACTCTTTTGGTGTTGGCTGGAATCACTCATATGTCCAGAGCCTAGCTTGTCCTCTATGTGTTCTTGTCTATCCACATGGATAGTCAGGACTTCTCTCTATGGTTGGCTGGATTTCCCTCTCAATAAAAGAAGAATCTAATTAGATTATTAAAGAGTAGGCCTAGAAGTCCCAAGGCCAGAATCCCATTAGCTACATTCTGTTGGTCAAAGCAAATCACAAGGCCAGCTCAGTTTTGGGGTTGGGGAAAGTGAATCTCTCCTGATGTGAGGAGGGACATAGTGATCACCTTTGCAGACAATGCACCACAAAGACCAGCAAGGAAAGTCAGCTTTTGCCACACTTCTTCACAAATGCAACTTCTCTCAGGGTTGGTCAAAGTTAAAATCTGAAGAGCACTCAAAGCCTACCTATGGAGATGACACGGTCTTGAAGGGAGAGGAAGGGTATAGTGAATGAAATGGAACTGAAAAATCCCTTCTGAAAAACTTGCACCCATCAAAACCTGGGATTGCAAGCACAGAGCCACAGCTACGTCTCACCACTCCTGTATCCACTGCAGACAGCATTAATTGACAAGTCCACTTGTGTCCTTAATATTCTTCCCTGGTGAAGGCTCTATGCCATCATTACAAATCTACCAGTTTGAAAAAGAGAAGACATCTCTCTACCACACTGGTCATCTTCTGAGGGGTAGGAGAGATGTGACTCTTTTGAGTATACCCACAGGTTGATCCTGGCAAACCCTGCCCTCTTCTGGTTGAGGCCACTGTTTTAGCCCCTTAGCTTGGAATAGCAGAGTACCCTTAATAAAGTGGTTTTTGAACAAGATTGTGTTTCGTTCTCACACTTCAGCTGAGAAAGGAGGAAACTGAGACTCAAAGAAGTTGAACTGTCAGTCTGTCCAAATTCTGCTGTGGGATAGCAGTGTCCTCAAGCAATCTCTTCCGGCTGTCCATAAAGCCTCATGTAATCTCAAGCTCTCAGAATCACAGACTGTGGGAGCTGAAGTGATGGCATCAGACCAAGCCCTTTGTTTTCCAGGTTAAGAAACGGAGACCCAGAATGGTCAAGTCTAACAGGGCAAGTTAACCTCAGGGCTAGGGCTCAGAGTTTGTTAATCAGTGCAACTTGGCTGACTTCAAACGTTTGGCTTATCTGTTTGGCTGATCTGTGTTGTGAAATAAAGTAGGGAGGGAGGTGGTTTCTCACAGAGTCTGATCCACAGCCCGAAGCAGCTCCAGTACCTTCATTTTCTTATAAAGGCTGTGGAACATTTAAATAAATCTTCGGGTTTAAAATTAATCTTTGCAAACAGGTTGCCAAAGATATGAAATATGCTGCTTTGCCAGATTTTGTTTTTGCCTTTGATTTAATATATTTTTAAAAAGACTTTATTTATTTACTTATCAGAGAGAAATCACAAGCAGGCAGAGAGGCAGGCAGAGAGAGAGAGGGGGGAAGCAGGCTCCCTGCGGAGCAGAGAACCCAATGCGGGGCTCCATCCCAGGACCCTGAGATCATAACCTGAGCCAAAGGCAGAGGCTTAACCCACTGAGCCACCCAGGAGCCCTGATTTAATATTTTAATAGGGAGGTGTTTCATGCAGTAGTCTGAGGCATTTTATTAAGAGTGAAAAAGTTCTAAAAAATCTTGATGAGTTATTTATGGATAAACATAATCTCACTAGCTTCTTGTGTTTACTTAATAGACATACAACTTCTCAATAGAGAGATTTCCAGACCTGAAAATTGTGATTTAGGGATAATGAGACAAATCACTGTGGTTGTCATATTTTGAGTGCTCCTGGGAACCAGGAACTCACCTATATTAAGTCGTTTAGCCTTTATAAAATCTAGGTGAGATAAGCATTATAGGCCCCAGTTAAGGATAAAGAAACAGACCCAGAAAGTTTTTTCTATTGACCAGCATCTGTTCTCACACAGTGTACCACCATAGATAATAGTTGCTTGTGGATCTTATTCTCTTGACTATTCAAGAACATCTCTCCCCATATTTCCCTCTGTTTTCTATAACACTGTTTGCTTTTTGCCCGCTTATTCTTATCAGCACACAAACATGCAGTTAATTTTCCCACTTAACAAAATAACAGACACACAAACAAAAGGATGCTTTTCTGGGCCCCTGGATTGGTGATGTTTCTTCTTAACTCCCTTTTGCAGCAAAGTTCTATGAAAGAGTTAACTAAACTCACTGATTCCTATTCTTTTATTCCCATTGTCTCCTGAACTCACCCTGTCTGCCTTTTGCCCCATTATACTATCAAGAGAGTTCTGACCAAGGTCATAAAGACTTCAGGTTGTTAAATCCACCAACCCTTCAACAGGGTTCACCTTCCTTAACACCTGACACAGTAGACCACTGCATCCTCAGAAACACACCTGCTTCCCTTGTATTCCAGGATACCATACGCTCTTGGTTTTGTCCTTTCTTATTGACCACTCCTCTTTTGTCTCCGTTGTTGCTTCCTATTTTTCCCTGCAGACCCCTTTATGTTGGAAGTCCAAGTTTCAGGCCTGGGACTCCAACTACTCCCTTGGTTGCCTCTCATCTCATGGCTTTAAATACCACCATAAACTGATGGTTCCCACAATTATATCTCCTTTCCAGATCTCTTTCCTGGACCCCAGAATCAAATATTCAACTATCTCTTGAAATCAGCACTTTCTTATTTAAAAGCTGTCTCAAATTTAACATATTCCAAACAGACTACTCCCATTCATGCCCCTTAAACTCCTACTCAGTTCTCAGGCTTCTCTTACCTCAGTGATGGACAACCATCTCCCCCCAATTGGTCAAGCCTAAACTTCCAGAGTTCCCTTCGGCTTTCATCCAATGAGTTGTGCTTTCAAAATATGTCTAGAATTTGAACATTTACTCACATTTTTCCTGTTATCCAAGATACGCTCACCCTTTATCTGGATTCTGGCAACAGCCTCTTACCTGGTCTCCACTTTTGCTTTTGTTGTTTCTAGTATATTTTCTACAAAGCAGCCAAAGATTTCTTCTAAAACTGTAAACTAGAGCAGTGTTGTTAGATCTTTACTGTTTTTTTAGAGAAGCAAATAGCAAAAGGCATTTAGAATTTTATATAAAATTTTAAGAATGTTAGTGACTACAGCTGACCCTTAAACATCGTGGGGGCAAGAAGCATCAACCTCCTCACATAGCTGAAAATCCATATACAACTTCTGACTCCCCTACAATAGCCTCCTGTTCACCAGAGCCTTGCCAATAATATAAACAGTTGATTAACACACATTCTGTATATAATAGATATTATATACTGTATTTTTACTATAAAATAACCTAGAAAAAAGGAAATGTTATTCAGGAAATCAAAATGAAGAGAAAATACATTTACAGTATTGTACTATATTTATTTAAAAAAACTACATGCAAGTGGACCCATACAGTTCAAACTCATGTTGTTCAAGGGTCAACTTAATTACAAGTGTTGGAAATACTGTGAAGGACACCAAAAGTTGCATGTCAGTTGGCCACCTTTTGTTATTTTTGCACTAAGCTCAACTACCTGCTGAAAAGACTCTTCTGGTCTCTCACTAGACTCGAGTCCCAGAGCAATGTGCTGGTAACTGGTATTCTATTTGTTTTCCTGTGCGTGTATGTGTGTGTGTGTGTGTGTGTGTGTTTTAGGGGAAGGTAGCACCTTTTTATTGCAGTGTATCATACATATAGAAAAGTACACAAATTGTAAAAACTTGGATGAGTTTTTCACAAGACGAACATACCCAGATAACAAGTCCTCAGGTCAAGAAACCACATTTTTACCACCCCGGGAGCTTCTTTCATGCCCATTCCAGTAAATACCCACCATGGGTAACCACATCTTGTCTTCCTACAACAGAGAGCATTTTTTCTCTTTTTAACTTTATCTATTTTTTTTTTAAGATTTTATTTATTTATTTGACAGAGAGAGATCACAAGTAGGCAGAGAGGCAGGCAGAGAGAGAGAGAGGAGGAAGCAGGCTCCCTGCTGAGCAGAGAGCCCGATGCGGGACTCGATCCCAGGACCCTGAGATCATGACCTGAGCCGAAGGCAGCGGCTTAACCCACTGAGCCACCCAGGTGCCCTCTTTTTAACTTTATCTAAAGGGAATCACAGAATATATACTCTTTTGTGTTTGGTGTCTTCGACTGAGTATTGCGTTTTTGAAATTCATTCCTGTTGTATGTTATAATTTTCTCATTCTTATTACTGTACAGTATTTCATTGTGTGGATATATAATAATTCATGTCCCCATTCTATTCTTGTTGAGCATTTGGGAAATTTCCAGTTTGTGTTATTAGAAACAATGCTGCTACAATCTTGTACTCACGTACATGCAGACCTACGTACACATTTCTATTGGGTGTATATTTACAGAGTGGATTGCTGAGTCATAGGTTATGCATTAGTGATTGCTACCAACGAAGTTTTCCAAAGTGATTGTTATAATATACACTATCTCAGTGGATGAGTGTATCCATCCTTGCCAACACTTGGCATTATTTATCCATTCCATTTTAGTCATTCTGGTAGATGTGAGGAGATATTGCATCTGCTTTTTCTTTAAATTTGTGCAAGAGATGGTTCTTACTGCGAGCAGTATTACTACCAACTACTTAACCTATGTAATACTTGAAGAGTTAACTTAATGTAAATTCCTTAAATGGCTCTCCACTGCTTTCAGGATAGGGCTAAAACTCTATCAACTTTCCCCCCATTATTTTCCCCCAAGTGCCTTCACTCAAGTCACATGGGACATCTGCTTTTCTTTCTTTTTTTTTCCCTCATGTCTTTCCTCTTTCATGCCTAGCTTCTAAGATTAGTCTTCGTATGTGCTCTTTTCTCTACCTGGAACCCTATTCTCTGACATCACTGCCTGACTGACACATATTCTGTCCTCAGGAACAAGCCAAAACCTTTGCCTCTTCCAGGAAGCCTGTCTTGACCCTCATGAGTTAGCTGCTTAATACTGTGCCCAAAGGATCAGTTTGCTTTTTCACATCCATCAGATCTGTAAGGGAAAAGACAATTTGTGTTTGTCATAGTGAAAAAGCAGCAAATGTTTGTTGAGTGAATGAATGAGTGAACAAATGAATGCATTAATATAGGACATTTGGAAATGGGAGCATGCAGAGATTTGACTGTGTTACTTATCTAAGAGGAATTTTTAAAAAACAATATTACTGCTACTACTACTACTACTACTACTACTACTACTACTATTACTGTCTGGTGCTTCCTTTGATCAACTGGCTTAAGCAAACGGTTGGTCCTGGAAAGCTAACACTCTCTTCCTTTAGTTCAATTCCAGTACTGAAAGGATATTGAGAGATGCTCTAGGCTTATGCAAAAATAAATACATTTAATCACAACAGTTACTCAGTAGACCATGGGGGAACTAATTAAAGCAGGAAACGAACATAACACTATGTTATATGTATTGCATGTGAACTATACTGGAATCAAGAAAAAAAAACTTAATAAAAGAGTGAAAAAATCCTTCAAAAACAAAAATTTCCAAAACCAAATCAAACCAAACCAATTCCCCACTCTGTGTGCCTGGGATGTGACCTTCATCCTCATGCTCCATGACGGCAAGTAGTGTTACAGGATGTTCCAAGCTGCAGGATGAAGGAAGGGACCAGAGTATCTTTTTTTTTTTTTTTAAACCAGATTTCTCTCTACATTCCATTGGCAAGATAGTAATCACATAGTCACACATATAAGGGAAGCCAGAGAGGGAAGGGGCATATATTTGTTATATCCTCTTATATAAAAGTAAATTTCAATAGCAAATCTTTTGTCCATAAGAGAGACATAGTATTAAGTAGTTGCAAGTCCCTCATTTTCAAACAAAAATGAGGCAGAGAATGGTTACCCAGTTACTGAATGGCCAACTAAAAATGAGAAATTCTAGTCTTTTTCACTATACTATGTTGTTTCTCAGTCTCTTATTTAACAAAGAAAATAAATGATTTTTCTACCAATAGATTTAAAAATATGAATTTTAAATGTAACAGTGGAACTGGAAACATACTATTTTCCCAAGAGAGAAAGAACCTAGATATGTTTCAAGAGGGAAAAAAAATTCCCCAAACGAAATCAAACCAAGCAAGTTCTCCGCTCTGCATAGAATTTTTACATATAACTGTATGAAAATGCTTTTGTTCTGTGGGAGACCACTCACTCCACCATGTCCCTCCTCCTAGCATGAACACCATAAAAGCAGGGGCCATGTTTTCTTTGTCTCTACATTCCCAAGGCTTGGGCCAGTGCCTGGGTCTAATACATGTCCAATAATCGTTTGAATGAGATGGCATTTATCACCCACATGTTGGCTGTCTCTGTGGATTTTGGTTTTGCTGTGCAGCAACTTTTGAAGCAGAGCTCAGCACCTTCTTACATCTGCAATGAATGAATCGCATTAGCATAAAATGTCGATTTTACTGAGAGGTTTTGAGTGAAAACAGAGAAAAAGGCTTACCTTACAGAATATGAAGCATTTTGTCCCCCAGCAAACATACACTTCAAGTCTCTCTCACTGTCTCTTGGTGTTAAGCACTAGATTCCTGCTCTTTAACAGCAGAGCATCTCCCTTAGGAATCTGTGTTTCCCAGGAATAAGATACGTATCCATGAGAAATACTTTTTGTTGTACATGCAATGATTTTAGATCATTCCTAAAAATAATGTAATAACCAAATTTGTGGTTAAAAAACTATTCTTTAAAATTTTTTTCTTACTCCTTTAGAATATATCAACAAGATTGAGTTCAGTTTGCTATTATGTCTCCTTTCTTTTTTTATTTTTCTATACCTTTTTGTTGTTTTTTTTCTCTTTTCTTTTCTCTTCTTTCCTCTCCTCTTGTCTTCTTTTCCCTTCCCTTCTTTTCTTTTCTTTACTTTTTTCTTTTACAAAGATTGAGCAGGACTCAGTCCAGAACCTAGATGAGGCAGTGGTTTCTAGCTAGACTTTATATCTTAAATTTCTTCACATTGTATTTATTTATTTAATTATTTTATTTATTTATTTTTAAAGATTTTATTTATTTGAGAGAGAGAGCATGAGAGGGAGAAGGGTCAGGGGGAGAAGCAGACTCCCTGTTGAGTTGGGATACCATGGAGTGGGGAGGGCTTGATCTTGGGACTCTGGGATCATGACCTGAGCCAAAGGCAGATGCTTAAGTGACTGAGCCACCCAGGTTCTCCTGTATATATTTTTATAATTACTTTGTGTATATGTAAAATTGTACTAACTTTTAGTTAATATAGTAAAATAAACTTTTCTTTTAAAATAAATTTAGGGGCACCTGGGTGGCTCAGTGGGTTAAAGCCTCTGCCTTTGGCTCAGGTCATGATCTCAGGGTCCTGGGATCAAGCCCCACATCAGGCTCTCTGCTCAGCAGGGAGCCTGCTTCCCCCTCTCTTTCTACCTGCCTCTCTGCCTACTTGTGATCTCTGTCAAACAAATAAATAAAGTATTAAAAAAATAAAAAAATAAAGTAAATTTAAATTTAAAAATCAGTCAATTCAAAGAAAAATCATAATTGATGACTGACAACTTTAGGAAAGTAGAAGATGGTAATATTGGGGTTTGGAGAAATGACATTAGATCGAGTTGGATTTTTTTGTTATTGTTGTTAAAAACAGAGAGTCTGGTAGGGTGTAATGGCTAATTTTGTATGTCAACTTGACTAAGCTAGCTAGCTAGCTTACCTAGCTAGATAGTTGGTCAAACATTATTCTAGATGTTTTTAAAGATATTGGTAGACTATCTTCTCTGCTGTGTGGGCCTCATCCAATCAGTTGAAGGCCTTGATAGAAAAAGATTGACTTCACCCATGCAAGAAGGAATTCTGTCAGCAGACTGGACTCAAACTGTCACTCCTCCCAGGGTCTCCCACTGGCTATCCTACCCTGAAGATTCTAGACCTGCCAAGCCTCCACAATCATGTGAGTCAACTCCTTAAAATAAATCTTTCTCACTCTGTCTCTGTGTCTCTCTTCTTCTTTCTCTCTCTCTTTACCCACATACACCCTCAAAAAAACACTGTTGGTTCTGGTTCTCTGGAGAACTTTGATTAATACATAGCACTACTTGCATTTTAAGTAAGGTTCAAAATCAAGTGACTTCCCTTAAGCAATAGTATTTAGTAAGTGGCAGGGCAAGGACTCAACTGTGGTCCCAATTCTGTCTGTAATATCATGTGGCCTTTGCAATTATGGAAACTGTTACAAAAGAGAAAGAAGACAAAAATGTCTTCAAACTTTAGTGATGACTGTAGAGATCCATGAGGATAACATGTCCTGAGAAAGCACATAAAATAGATGTGAAACCCATGTGGCCAAAGAAAGACTCCACTTGGATATCATTCTTGAGAAAGTCCTTAGTGCATGTGTGGTGCACACACACCCTAAACTCATACTCACAGAGCTTAGGTCTAGGGTTAGTTACTTGAATTCTTTTTCTTTTTTAAAGATTTTATTTTTAAGTAACCTCTACACTCAACATAGGGCTCAAACTTAGAACCCCAGATCAAGAGTTGCATGCTCTACCAAATGAAGCAGCCTGGCACCCCATCATTCTTAAAAGCTTGTTCATGAGGATACTGCTGGAACAACTGCTGGTAGATCACCAGCCAATCTGAATTTATTGCCACCTTGATAGTGTAACAGAGTATCAGCATGGGAGGACAAAGTCAGGGTATCTTGATATTTTGAGGTTTTGGAGGCTGGTTTAAGACTGGTCTTTTGAGGGCCTGGGTGGCTCAGTCTTTTAAATGTCTGCTCAGCTTAGGTCATGATCCCAGGGTCCTGGATTTGAGCCCTGCCCCCCCCCCCTTCTCTCTTTCCTGCTCCTCCTGCTTGTGTCATCTCTCTCTTCTCTCTCTCTGTCAAATAAATAAATAAGATTAAAAAAAAAAAAAAAAGAGGTCTTCCCATGAATGGCCTGATTAGGATTGGTGGACACAGTGAAGCAAAGATTCCCAGAGGGAAGGTTTAGAAGCCTCCAGAGGTATTAACAATCACTTGATAACTGTCTATTGAAATACTGAGCAAACCGATGTCCACTTAAATTGGTTTGATTTCAGAAAACTCCTAACCGAACAATAAAGTCATTTGCAACTTTTTGTCTCCCTGGACAAGAGTTTCCTGGAGTATTTGAGTCATGTTGTTAAAGACAGTGATGGCACAATTTGTTTTTGGCACTCAACAACTTTGAAGTATGACTTAGCAGTTTTTACATTTACAAAATACTCATATTGCTGTACAATGTTGATTTTACTGAGAGATTTATTTTTCCTTTTAGAGTGGGGGATAGAGGGTGGTAGGGGAAAAGGGAGAGAGAGAATTCCAAGCAGACTCCCTGCTGAGTGAGGAGCCTGATGTGGGGCTTGATCTCAAGACCCTGAGATCATGACCTGAGCCAACATCAAGAGTCAAATGCTTAACCGACTGAGCCACCCATGAGTCGTTATTGAGAGGTTTTTTTAGGAGACATCAGAAAAAAAGGCTTACCTTAGAAAGTGAAGTCGTGTTGATGAAGACAGAATACTAAAGTTATGTCAAGGTAGATAGCATGTGGGTGTACCTGGATTTGGTTCTTAGGACCAAGACTCTTGGTTACAAGTGGCAGAAGACAAAACCCAAACAGGATTTTCAGACAAAGATTCTGGTGGGTCATAATAAGGCAAAGAATCCAAGAGCAGGCATGCTTAGAACCAGGGCTCACACTATTAGATCGTCTGTAAATGGTATATGATTATAGAAAGATATATCATTATTGTGTTTCAATTTCTCAACTCTGCTGTCTTCTATATCAGGTTTATTCTCAAGCCAACCCTCTCTACTCTTGGGAAACATGGAAATTGATGGAGGGATGCTATTTTAGGGAGGGAGACAGATATAGATCAAGAATGTCTCTAGGAAGAGGAGAGTTAAATCAGCCATGTGAATGCCTAGGGAGGGCCTTCTGGGCAGAGGAAAAGGCAAGGGGCAAAGATTTCAAGTCAGCAATAAGTTTGGGGTATGTGAAACTGGGAGCAGGCCAGTGTGACTGCACAAGGGTAAGCAAAGCAGAGAAAGGAGAAGAAGATGGCACTACAGGCCACAAAAAGGAGGTTTACTCCATATATGGTAAGAAGGCTTTGGAGGGTTTTGGGCAGGGAAGTGACAGGGCTGCCTTATGTTTAAAACCATGCTCTCAGGCTGCCAGGTGGAGAGTTCCCTATAGGGGAATGGAGACAGGAAGTTTGGTTAGTATACAAGGTGAGAGATGAGGGTGGTTTGATGGTAGAACAGTGGGAGTTGCTAACGGACCAGATGTAGGGCATAAAGGAAATAAAGGAGTCAAGGATGGGTCCTAGGTTTATAGCCTGGAAACAGGGATAACCATGTCATTTATAGAGGTGGGGACACCTGGAGAGGGGACAAGCTGGCAGTCAGAGTTCTGGACATGCTTACTTTGAAATATCTGCTGGACATCCATGCAATATGTCATCCATGCAATATGACTTTGAAATACCTATTAGTCCTCCAGATTCACTTGGACAAATGAGTCTGAACCCAGAGGACAGACTGATCCTGGGATACTTTGGGAGTCAGGAATGTAGATGACAAAAGCATGACTCCAAGAACCAATCCTTGGGGCACTCCAACATTTAGAGGTTGGAAGGAGGAGATGAAGCTGCCAAAGGCAACTGAGAAGTAGTGACCTGTAAGGCGATGCAACCAGGAGTATGGTATCTGGCAGCCAGGTCAAGTGAGCATTTCCAGAAAAACTGAGTGATCCTTATGTCAAGGGTGCTCAGGGTTTGAGTAAGGCAAGCTCTCAGAGTCCACAAGTGGAAATGAATACACTATATTTCAGATCTACGAAACACACATTTTCTGTGGACCACTGGCATTGTGCTCTGAAGTCTTCATTCCTGCTAATAATGGCAGAAGTAGGGGTTAGTGAGGTGATCAAAGATTTCTTCTTCTTCTTCTTCTTTTTTTTTTTTTGATTTTAGTTAATGTCTCAGTCTCTTCAGGATCAGTATTAAGTTCAAAGAACTGATCATCAAGGTTATGTTTCCCTCTCAAGGGGCTGCTCCTTCACAACCTTACTCTCAGAAAGCCTTCTGGGGGTGGGACGGAGTGTATGGGGCAAGGGTGGGGGTTCTTTGGTCTTTGGTGGTACGTGTGGCTCCTGCTGGCTGGTTCTTTAGTCTTGGCTCAGTTTCGAAACACTTGCTTGGCCCTTGTCAGCATCCCAGGCCTCTTCCGGTCCATCTTTGAGGTGTCTCTTCTCAGGATGGGGAGCACAGCAGCTCTGGGTGTTTTTCATTGCCCTCTCAAAACCCCCCAGCCATGCTCAATGAAAGCATTCTCTCAGGATCTTGCCATTTGCCTTAGCAATGACGGGTGAGCAAGAATGAAGCTGTCTCCTTACATTAACTCCAAATCCATGTTGTTAATTTTCACTTTTGTTTCCTTTGCCTTTGGAGATGTGTCTTGAAAGAAATTGCTGTGGCTGATGTTGAAGAGGTTACTGCGTATGTTCTCCTCTTGGATTTTTTATGGATTCCTATCTCACATTGAGGTCTTTCATCCATTTTGAGTTTATCTTTGGGCATGGTGTAAGAGAATGGTCAAGTTTCGTAGTACATATATACAATGGAATTCTACTCAGCCATCAGAAAGGATGAATACCTAGCTTTTGCATCAACATGGATGGGACTGGAGGAGATTATGCTGAGTGAAGTAAGTCAAGCAGAGAAATTCAATTATCATATGGTTTCGTTTACTTGTGGAATGTAAGGAATAACATGGAGGATGTTAGGAGAAGGAAGGAAAAAAATGAAGAAAGGGAAATCAAAGGGTGAGACAAGCCATAAGAAGACTGCTTTGAGAAGCAAACTGAGGGTTAGAAGGGAGGTGGTGAGGGGGTAAAAGGGTGGGTGAGCCTGGTGGTGGGTATTAAGGAGGGCACATATTGCATGGAGCTCTGGGTGTTATATGTAAACAATGAATCTTGGAACCCTGCATTAAAAACTAACGATGTATTGTATGGTGACTAACATAATACAATTAAAAAAAAAAAGGAAGTCTTTAGGAACTAGCAATATTTCCAGAATTGGAATATGCATTCTCCAAAACCTAGATAAACCAACCAAATGCAGGGCTCCTTGTTTGGTTGTGGTGCGGATGCGGGGGGGTGAAGAGGAAGAGACGCAGTAATAAATAACAGCAGTATTTTCCGTCACTTGTGAAAGGTCCTGGGTGGCTTCTTTTTTTTTTTTTTTTAAAGATTTTATTTCTTTAGAGAGAGATCACAAGTAGGCAGAGAGGCAGTCAGAGAGAGAGGGGGAAGCAGGCTCCCCACTGAGCAGAGAGCCCGATGTGGGGCTCGATCCCAGGACCCTAGGATCATGACCTGAGCTGAAAGCATAGGCTTTAACCCACTGAGCCACCCAGGCACCCCTCCTGGGTGGCTTCTATCCAGATTGTTCTTAAGAATGTCACTGGTTAGGTGGGTCCTTCAATCTTTATTGGATTTATTTAACTTCCCTTCGTTGTTCATGTGAGTCACTATAGCATTCAAGTCAGTCCTATCTTGCTCTTAGGTTTCTAATATTATCATAAGGTCATCAATATAGTATATTATTACACTTGGGACCTGCATCAAATCTAAACACTTTCTGACCAAATTACGACAGGAAACTAACTGGTGGATCCAGATCACCCTGTGGCAGTGAAGTAGATGTAAATTCTGATCCTTTCCACATGAGGGCGAAGTTCCATGGGTTCTCTTTTGAGCCTGAAACAGGAGAAAGGGTTTGCACGGTCATTCACAGAGTATTCTACTATCTGTTTTTACTCACAACACTTCTGACACCAGATGTGTGTTTTTTTTCTCCCTTCCACATCAATAAATTCTCCTACTTTCTGGACACCAACTAGCTGTCCTACAGTTCAGTTCAGTTCAGTTCTGATGCTAACTACTCAGAGTTAGTCTCAGACTCCACAGCTTTTAAAGGCTCAACCATCACTTTGGATGCTGGTCAAAAAATATCCGGTCTCCAGGTCACCCACATTGTGTTTAACTTGGCTACAAAGTCAAGGATTCCCCAAACCCCACCCTCAGATTTGTTTATTAGAATGACTCACAGAAATCAGAAAAATGCAATGCCTACTAATAGACTTTATTACAAAGGACATGATGGGGTTCAGGACATACTAGTCCAAAATACGGCATGTTGGTGTCCTGAATATCTTAAACCGAAGGAGTGTGGGAAAGCAGAAACAGAAAAGTCACTCTGCCCAGCCACACTACCTTGCTTTTCCTCTCTGAAAGCAGAAGAGATCACATGTGAAAGGAATCCTTCTTCTACAAAGAGGAAGGGAGAAATCCTTATTATCAGAGACTGGGAATTTTGGGGGAAATAGACTGTATAAATACACTTTGTTGATTCTCAGTATTTACTACGTCTGGTCCAAACTTCTCTGCCTTGCCAATTCTTCACAACTGTATTATTTCTTAGTCTAAAAGGTGTAGAAGTTTCTGCTTGGGTCACTTCTTTGAGTCCTCATTCTCATGTGAAGGTTCCCATACACATGTAAAAATTTAACATAACTTGCCTACTTTTCTTCCATTAATCTGTCTTTGTCAGTTTAATTTTCAGACCCAACCAGGGACTCTAAGTGGGGCAGGGGAAATTTTTCCTCCCCTACAGATACAATGAACAGCCAGATGAAGAGGTACATGGGGTGAAGTCTGAAAGTGTCCCCAACTCAGGAGCCCCTGTTCCATGAAATTGGTATGTGTCACCCTCCTAGCCTATAGATGTGTTTGCAGACTTGGAGCCTCCCTAAATCCCATTGTTTAGGGGTTTTTATAGAGATTCTTCATGTAGACATGATTGATTAAACCACCAGACATTAGTCATTTAACTCAGTATCCAGTCCCTCTCTTCTCCAGGGTTTTGGGAGTGGGGTTCCTCTGGTAACCAGCCCCTATCCTGAAACTCCCTAGGGACCCTCCAAGAATCACCTCATTAACATAAACAGGTGTGGTGGAAAGGGGTTTGTTCTGAATAGCAGAATACATGCCTGTCACCTCTATCACTCAGGAAATCCCAAGGACTTCAGGAGATCTGTGCCAGCAGTAAAGGACAAAGACCAAATATATAATTGTTGTTGTTGTTGTTGTTATTATTATCATTATCATTATTATTACTAATTCTACAGATTCTTTTCTACCACCTCCCACTCCAGCCACATTGTCTCTTGTTGAATACACCAAGAATATTTGCTACCAAGGGCTCAGCTCATGCTCTTTCCTCTTTCCTAGAGGGCATATGACCAAGTTCCCTCATTTCTCTGTGGTCTTTGCTCAAAGGTCAGCTTCTCAGGAGACCATTCCAGCCATCTAGACTCCCTATCCCTTCACGTGTTTTTCCTTGTTACACTTACCACTGCCTGACATTGTTATATTTATGTTTCGATTTGTTCTTTTTTTCTCATTCTCACTCTCGAAAAGAATACAAACTTTGTAAGGGTAGGAACTTTGTTTTTGCCACTGTGAATCCACAGCATCTTGATTAGCTCTTGATACATGGTAGTGATTCAAGAAACATTAGTTGAATGGAACAAAGAATGATTTTGCCTAGCTCGGAGAGATGGATGATCTCTGGGTCAAGTGCCCTGCTTGATGAGTACTGGGATTGAGGCAAAGTACAACTTTCCAAACTTGCACTTCACAGTTGTGGGGATGCAAGGAGAGAAGGTCCTTCCCATTCCTTTCCCTTCTCTTTTATCAGGGGAGGCAGAGCTGAAATGGGTCTTTCTCACTGTAGGTTAGCCAACTGCCCAGAACTCAGCAGAAAATCTCAACCTGAGCACTGCCTTCCCCAGGGATGAGTTCTCTCCCTGCGATGTCTGTGAATTAGAACCTAGAAAGAAGAGACAATGCATACTTGGTAATAATGCAAATAGAAAAATGAATGAATGACTGAATGGATGGATGGATGAGTACATGGTTGGAAGACACCACAAAACCCAATACACAAGGATCAATCCATCTGTAGTATTTGCCAGAACAGGTGATTCAGGATCCATTCTTCTATCTTCAAATTTTCCACTGTTCAGGTTTCTCTATACTTTGCTTTATTATGAACATTTTCAAATAGATGAGCAATTGAAAGAATATGCAATGAACTCATTGTACACAGAAAACCTCCCCCAGACTGAACAGAAGTTAACATTCCATCATATTTACATTCTTTCTTCCGCTTTCCTCACTCTTTCTATTTTTCTCTCTCCCTTCCTTTACTCCTTCCCTTTCTTCTACTTAAAAAAATTTTTTTTTTAAAAAATTAACCTGTAGATACTATGATACTCTGCCCCTTAATATAAGTATTTCCTGGGAATAATAACATTTTCCTACTAACCACAGTTCCATTATCACACCTAAGAATATTAACAATAATTCTATAAGCTGATCTAAAATATGGAGTATCTTAAAACTTCTCCATGCGTCTCAAGAACATCTTTAATAGTTTCTTTTTTTTTCTGTCTTTTTTTTTTTTTTCTGTCTTTTTGAAGCAGAATCTCATCAGGTACCATACATTGCCTTTTGGTCATATCTCTTTTGCCTATTTTAATCCAAGCAGTCCTTCCCAGATTTCTTATTCTTAATCATTTTAAAAAATATAATCTAGGCCAGCTCTCTTTAAGAATATGCTACATTCTTGGTTTGTCTGGTGTTATTTAAGCTGTTCCATTAGTCCTGATTAAGTACAGACACTAGATTAGATTCACATTAAATACTTTTGCCCAGAATACTTATGTTTTCTATAGCTGCTATAACAAATAAATCTAGTGGCTTAAAACAACACAAATTCATCATCCTATAGTTCCGTAGGTTAGAAGTGCTACACAGGTCTCACTGGCTAAAATTAAGGTTTTGGAAGGGATGTGTTCCTTTTCAGAAGCTCTAGGAGAGAATCTGATTCTTGGCCTTTTTCGTCTCCTAGAGGTTGCCCCCTTCCTTGATTATGGACCCCTTTGCCACCTTCAAAGTCAGCAACACTGCATCCCCCTGGTCATTCTTCTGGAGTCACACCTTCCTCAGAAAGTTCTCCTCTTTTAAGGAGCCATGTGATTATATTAGGGTTACCTGGATATTCAGGGTAATAATTTAATCTGCAAAACTCCTTTTGCCATATAAGGTAACACATGCTCAGATTCCAGGAATTAGAACATAGACATCTTTTGTGGGAAGCAGTATCATACCTACCACAACTCCATAGGTGATACTTTTTGTGTCATCATATCAACAGTCCCAGTATGAAACTGTCCTTCTACTAGTGAAACTAGGTTTCACGGGGCTCAAAAGTGAAGATGGGAGCAGTTAGCAAAGCTGTGTGCCTCAGAAGTATCTGGGTGGGCAGGGGAGGGGATAAAAAAAAAGTAGCTGCCAGAATCTCACCTCAAAGATTTTGATTCATTAGGTCAGGGTTGGTGACTGCCATATAGGTCTTATTTCCTCTTGCAGAAATGGGTGAATCACAGTTGCCCAAGCGTGGGGCCCAGCCTTGGAGGAAACAGGTGAGAGATAACAGGTGGAAGCTCATTTTTT
This sequence comes from Mustela putorius furo, assembly GCF_011764305.1. Taxonomy (NCBI): domain Eukaryota; kingdom Metazoa; phylum Chordata; class Mammalia; order Carnivora; family Mustelidae; genus Mustela; species Mustela putorius. The sequence continues at coordinate 22,255,498 of NW_025421273.1, forward strand.
TGATCTCCCTCTGAGGTCTGGCCTCTGAAGGACATGTAGTTAGTGGAGTCATTTTCCAATTCATCAATAGTCACCAGCAAGAATGAACATGCAAATATTTCACAGTCAAAATCAGTGATTTTCTCAGGGAAATGGTTACTGACAGATTTCCTTCCTTGGGAGACAGCATAATTATTCATCCACTTTATCTAAAAAAAGCTGGGTGTGGGGGAGGTCAAGGCCTTCTTGCAAAATTTTTTTGCAATATTTAGCATTTTGTAAATGATATGAATGTATTTTAACTAATTATATTAATTTTTTTAAAAAAGGGTTGTAGAAAAGTTGAAAAAAAATTAAATGTATTTTAAGATAAGCCTCCTTCCCTAGTTCTCCTTGTCAGAAATAGTTGCTGTTATCAATTTGTTGTGTATCCATCCAGAAATACAGTATGTTTACACAGGATATTTGTATGGACATGCTTCTATCTTTCTTATACAAATGAGACCATCTTGTACACACACTGGTCCATATTTTGCCTGGACCCAGCTTCATTTCAGCACAAAGAATCTATTGGATTCTTTTTTATTTTATCTATCTGTCTATCTATCTAGTATTATTTTTTTTTAAGGGCCCCAATGTGGGGTCAGAACCCATGACCCTGAGATCAAGACCTGAGCCAAGACCAGTCACACACGCAACCAACTGAGCTACCCAGGAGTTCCTACTACATTTCTTTTTAAACTTCTTACCTTGCATGGGTGACTAGGATTTATCATGCCACCTCTCTACTTATGTTCTTTTAGGTTCTTTCCAGATTTTGCTACCACAACCCTGATGTAATGACTAATCTTGCATAGATGGCACTTCCCACACATTTGAGCCTATTTTAAGACAAATATTTAGAAAAGGATTTCCTGAGGAAAGGCCTTGTTTATTTATAAAGATTAATTATTTATTGCCAGAGAGGTTGAAGCAACTATACAACCACCAACAGAGGCTGAGAATATCTATTTCAAAATATCGTCTTTTGTACCCACTCTTAAGCAACCGGAGTCTTAAACTGGAGTCTATTTTAGGAGATGCCAGTTGCTTAAGGCCCAGGTTTATGAGGGTGGTGTAAGAGTACCAATCTAATAATCAGAGAAAATAGGTCCTAGTCCTGGCTCTCTAATTCCCTAAAATACCTTAGACCAGTTACTTACCTTCTCCAGGACCTAGGTCTCTCATCTGACAACAAAATATTTGAACTACAGAAATGCTGACTCCATGATCCCAAATCTGGGGCTCCCATCTGATATGGCAACGGTCATTCACCACAATGTACGTATAAAGCAGCTCAGTTAGTACACCCTGATCAAGTCCCGTTACTAGCCATTTTCATGGGTTAGGTGACCTGTGAGATACAAAAGATAAAGCGTCAGCCTTGACCTTTTAGGAATCATAGCGAACAAACCTTATGGAAGTAGTGGACGAGAGATGAGAGCATACAACCCAGTGTCCTATTAGGTGGCAGGAACTATAGGGCTGAGATTGTTCAGAGGAGGGAGGCACTTGGAATCAGCATGGGTTTCATAGAAAGATGCCATTTCCCTAAGGTAAAAATTTACCAGGCAAGGATGGTAGAAAGGCACCGGGACATACGGTGTTATGAAAGCCCAATTCACCTAATTAAACAGCACACTGGAGCACAGGGAAAGCCCCCACATCAAATGCAGTTGTGCCTTATCACTTGTTTGCACAATCATAATCACAAACGAAAGTGAGCTTTAACCCCCCCCCCCCCAACTAACTGACATTCCTTCCATAATATTTCCTGTCTCAGGCAACAGCAACTCTATTCTTTCAGTTTGGTCAAATCGTCAAATCACCTTTGACTCCTCCTGTTTGTACCCCTGTCCAGGCAATCATCAAATGCTGTTCAACAACTGTATTTTAAAAGAAGATCCCAAATCCAAGTCTTTCTCTCTACCTTCACCGCTCCCACCTTTTGTCCAGGATGACCAACATCCTGAGCTGGATTCCTGGGAATGTTTCTTACCTGGTTTTCTGCTTCCCCCCATGGCTTCTGGCATGCTACTCTCAACATAGAGGTAGAGTGATCGTGTTAAAATGAAAGTCAGATCATGTCACTCTGCTGGTCTCCCATAGCACCCAGAGTGAAAGTCAGTGTTTACAATGACCTACAAGGTCCTACAAGATGCGAGCTGCCCCTTCTGTGTCCCCCCAGACTTCGTATCTATGATTCTTTCCCCTTCATTCACCCTTCCCTTCTATTGAGCCCTATTAACTTTCTAGATGCTCTGGGCACACTCTAGCCTCAGATCTATGGCACTGGCCCCCTCCTTCTGCCTAGAAAACTCTTCCCTAAGATAGCAGCAAGCTCATACTCTTACTACCTCCTCAAGCAGTCCTACTCTACACTCCTAACCCTCTTTTTCTCACAGCACTTATTGTACTATATAATAAAATTACTATTTTCTTACATTTATTGTTTATTACCTGGTTCCCTCCAGCCCCTGCTCCACTGAAATGTCAGTTCCACAAGAGCAGGGATTTATTTATGTCTGATTGCTGCACTGCCTTAATATGGTGCCTGGTTCATGGAAGGACTCAACATATATTTGTTGAAGGAATGAATAAATAAATCATGGGGTTTTCTGATGAATTCCCATGAAGACAAAATGGGCTGGACAGTCACCATCAAAATGGGTATTTTCCTCTTGGCCTGTTTCTGTCCTCTGATAAGAAAATTAGTGTATCCTATTTTAATTCTCGAGGGGATGTCAACCTACCCATTATGGAGTTAGAGAGGGGGAAAGGAAGCGTGGTCACCCCAAGAGCTTCCCTTCCTGGCTCTGTCACCTACTACTTGTGTAAATCACTCTCCCTGGACCTCGTTTTCCTGTCTGCAAATTGGGAGCAATGATACAAACCAACTAAGGAGAGATTAAATAAGATAATGTGAAAAGCATTTTAGAAGGATGCCAGCCATTTTGTAAGTACTCAAGAGATTTTTAATCAATTAATGATATATAACAGAGACACCATGTCCTGCTCTAGAATCATCTTCAAGAAGGGAGTCAAAGATGAAGCTTCTGGCTCGAGGGAAATTCACGGTTGAAGTGGGTGGAAATGACGGGGGCAGTCACGCCTCGGGGGTCCTAACCCACCACATCGTCTTCCCACTGTCAACTCATTGAACTCGTGGATTTCCTCTTCTGTGAAGTCGTCTCCCCGTGACAATTTTTGCCAGCGAAAAGGAAAACAAAACAAAACAAAACAACAACAACATAAAAAACCCAGTTTGGGTCTTAGGGGGAAAAGAAAAAAGGCTATTTCACAGCCAACCTTGTGAGCAATGCCGTACCTGCGGGTGGTTCCCTGCCTTTCCGTCCCCCCCACCCCTCCCTCAGGAATTAACCCGCCTTTTAAGGAAAAGACGCCGTGAAAAGGCTTGGGATGGGCAAGACGACTGCAAGGGTGGACGCACTGAAGCTCAGGACGACTTGCGAGCGAGCACGCGAGCGCAGGTAGTAGAGGCGTCGCCAGAAGAGCGCTAGCATCCCGCCCAGCCCGCCCCGCAGGCGCAGGTGCGAGCCAGGGAGCAGGTGAGGGCGGCGCGCGCGCTCATAGGCTGGCGCGCGTGGGGCGACATCAGGCGGTGGGGCGGGAGCCCGGCGCGGGAGGGGTGGGTTGGGAGGGCCTGCGGCGCCTACTCTGCGGGTCCGCTCCCCCTGCCCGGTTTCCCTTATTGTCCAGGTGAGATGTGGCTGGCGTGTGAGCCATCAAGCCCCGCCGCTGCCAAGTGGGTGACTAAGTCGGCTTGGTGGAAAGGAAAGTGACTTTAGAAAGAAGGACAAAGGCCTCCAGAGGGACCCCGACCAGCCTCCTTCCGCCCTTCCCCATCCTCCATAAAATAGGCATTTTATTGGCCACCGTGTTATTTTACATGCTCGCCTATTGGATTCTCACAACAATCCTAAAGTAGGGATGATTTTAAATTCCCATTCTATAGATGAGGAAACCGAGGCCCGAAGAGGGCTAAGAATTGCCCACCCCCTGGAGTCAGCAAGTGGTGGAGTCAGGCTTCCAGCCCTCAGATCTTTGCCTCCAAACGGACTGAATCGCTGTTCTTTTTTTTTTTTTTTTTTTTTTTTTTTTTTTTTTTTTTTAAGGACTATAAGTTGCCATTAATAGAGCATCTTCTTTTAAAAATAGAAATATAGGGGCGCCTGGGTGGCTCAGTGGGTTAAAGCCTCCACCTTCGGCTGGGGTCATGGGTCCTGGAATCGAGCCCCATATCGGGCTCCCTGCTGGTCAGGGAGCTTGCTTCCCCCTCTTTCTCTGCCTACTTGTGATCTCTGTCTGTGAAATAAATAAATAAAATCTTAAAATTAAAAATAGAAATATAATTGACATGTAGTACTATATTAGTTCGGTATGCACAAGGTAGCGATTCCATATATATTACAATGACATCTATAACTAATGATCACAAGTCTGGTTAACATTTATCATCATACATAGTTCAATTTTTTTTTCTTGTGATGAGAACTTTTAAGATACATTCTGTAAAGCATCTTCTCATTTGTCCTAGATTTGCTTAGGGACTTGAAACTGATTTCCCATATTGTGGGTGGTGATAAGAAGCCCACACAGACCTCTGCTTCCACCCGCAGAGAACCACACTCTGCATCCTTCTATCCAGATCCCCTTCTCTAGAATTCCTTATGTCACTGTACCAGCAAGTCAGAAATTTAGAAGGGGGTCCTCATTGCTCACCTCCTTTAGGCTCTTCTGGGGGCTGAGAGTGTGCTCTCTAAAATGGCCATGTCAGCCAGTTCACCTTTTTTTTAATACCTTTGGGGGCCTTCTTAGCCTGGAAAGATTCTCCTGCCCTTCTTTCCCACTTGTCACCCACTTCCCTGAGCCTGGACTCCACTCCTGCTGAATAAATCAGTCCGGTCCAGTCCTTACCAGGTCCTTCAGGGTGGATTTCATCCTACCCTCCTGACTGCCAGGCATAGTGGTCTCAAATATTCTGGCCTCAGGATCCCTTTATACCCTTAACAATGATTGAGAACCTCCAAAACTTTTATTTCTGTGGTAATAGCTATTAATAATTCTGTATTAGAAATGAAAACTGAGAAAACTTAAAGCCATTATTTTAAAACAATAATAAACTCATAACATAACAGAAGCATATTTGTAAAAAATAACTGTAGTTTTCAAAACAACAACAACAAAATAATTAGAAGAGTGGCATTGTTTTACATTTTTTCCAATCGTAATGGAAGCCAGCTGGTGCATCCTATCTGTTACTTCATTCCATATGTCCTGATATTACCATAGGCTCTGGAAAGTTCCACTGTCCCTTTTTCAGGAAGTGAGTGAAAAAGACAAATAACGTCTTAATATATTGGGGCAATAGTTTTGACTTTGTGAACTCTTGGAAGGGTTTTAGGGACTTCCCAGATGCTCTAAGCTATAGTGAAACAGCCATTTTTAGAATGTGTGATTTATTTTTAAGTTTTTATTTTAATTCCAGTTAGTTAACATACACTGTTATATTAGTTTCAGGTATACAATACAGTGATTCAACACTTCCATACATCACCTGTTGCCTTCCTTAATCTCCATCACCTATTTCATCCATCCGTCCACCCACTTCCCTTCTGGTAACCATTAGTTTATTCTCTATAGTTAAGAGTCTCTTTATTGATTTCTTCCCTGTCTCTTTTTTCCCTCTTTGCTCATTTTTTTGTTTCTTAAATTCCACATATGGGTGAAATGGTATGATATTTGTTTTTCTCTGATTGACTTATTTCACTTAGCATGATACTCCATCCATGTCATTGTTGCAAATGGCAAGATTTCATTTTTTTTGCTGGCTGAATAAAATGCCAACAGATAGATTCCAGCAGAATAGAAGATAGAAAATAAAAACAGAAGGCATTTTTTTTTCTCTTTCTTATGGCTTTCCCCACAGGGAAACACTATGAACAGTTTCATGGGCTTCCCGCCCACCTGATTTATATTCCTAGATCAGCAAATCCACCTCTTCCCCCATTAGAGTAGATATAGTTATATATTTTATATGTATTAATGGACACGATTCATTTATATGGGCAGTTGTTGGGCATTTGGGCTGCTTCCATATCTTGGCTATTGTAGATCATGTTGCCATAAATATGAGGGTGCACATATCCCTTTGAACTAGTGTTTTTGTATTCTTTGGGTAAATACCAGTAGTGCGATTGCCGGAACATAGGGTAGGTACAAGTGCCTCTGCCATCAGGCCACCTGTCACCCCTCACCTGTCTTTGAAACTTTAATGCTCTTTTCTTCCTCTCCCCTTTTCCCTCCTTCTGCCTCTCCCTCCCTTCTTTCTCTTCTTCCCTCTATCCTCCAACTTCTATCCTCACTTTTCCCCAGTCTCCCTTCTCCCCTTTCTCACCTGCCTATCTCTTTTCCCCTTCCGCCTACCTTACCTCTCCTCTCTCCCTTCTTTTCTCCCCCCTTCTCTTTCTCCCTCTCTTTCTCTCTGACTCCCTCAAGGAGCACAGGGTCCAGCTGTAGAAACAGGCAGAGTTATCTCATCACGATTGATCTGGTTTCTTAGCAACTTGTTCCATTCCAGAATCCTTTTCTTGAATCCCTGACCCATGTCCTCTGACCCAGGTGCTACTTTCAGGGCTAGAGAAACAGAAGTAAAAACCCACTATCCCCAACCTAGACTCACAGGACTGTAAGGAGTCAGCTATTCAAAACAAACAAACAAACAAACAAACAACAACAACAAAAAAAACCACACACAAAAACAAAAACAAAAAACTAATGGGCATCTACTATAGTCTAGGCACCAGGTGATTACAGGGATGAAATGGGCTTTCCTCTGCTCTTCGGGAATTGGGAGTAGGTAGACAGCTGCCTTTGATGGCAGCATAGCAAAGATGGAGGGGCACTGGGGGGACCTGCTGCTCAACTTACCTGGAGGAGTCAGGAGTCAAGAGAGGAGTTACAAAGAGCTTGGAACTATGTGTTCAAGAGGAGTTCATGCCATTGAGTGGGTTTCCCCATCCACTCCCAGTGGAAGCATAAATTGGAATGCCATTCAGAGGCAGAGAGTTGACACAATCCACCAAAGGTCACTGCAAGTATCCTCTGACTGTGGTTTCTGCTGTATAGGATTTTAGTTTATGGATTTCTTCCTAAATGCCTACCCAGAGACTTGGGTAGCTGTGTTCACCGTAGCTTTGTTTGTTGCAGAGAAAGCACAGGAAACAACCCACAGGGCTGGGTTTGAGAAACGAATATGCTGGAATGATGGCAATGCATAAAGAAGCAGGTTTGTCTATGTTGCTATGGAAAAAGAGGACACAAAAAGATGGAAGACCATTCCATGCTCTTGGATCAGAAGAATAAACATTGTTAAAATGTCTATACTGCCTAGAGCAATCTATACTTTTAATGCCATTCCAATCAAAATTCCACCGGTATTTTTCAAAGAGCTGGAGCAAATAATCCAAAAATTTGTATGCAATCAGAAGAGACCCCAAATCGCTAAGGAAATGTTGAAAAACAAAAATAAAACTGGGGGCATCACGTTACCTGATTTCAAGCTTTACTATAAAGCTGTAATCACCAAGACAGCATGGTACTGGCATAAAAACAGACACATAGACCAGTGGAACAGAGTAGAGAGCCCAGATATGGACCCTCAACTCTATGGTCAATTAATTTTCGACAAAACAGGAAAAAATATGCGGTGGAAAAAAGACAGTCTCTTCAATAAATGGTACTGGGTAAACTGGACAGCTATAAGTAGAAGAATGAAACTCGACCATTTTCTTACACCGTACACAAAGATAAACTCAAAATGGATAAAAGACCTCAACGTGAGACAGGAATCCATCAGAATCCTAGAGGACAACATAGGCAGTAATCTCTTCGATATCAGCCACAGCAACTTCTTTCAAGATATGTCTCCAAAGGCAAAGGAAACAAAAGCAAAAATAAACTTTTGGGACTTCATCAAAATCAAAAGCTTCTGCACAGCAAAGGAAACAGTCAACAAAACAAAGAGGCAACCCACGGAATGGGAGAAGATATTTGCAAATGACAATACAGATAAAAGGTTGATATATAGGATCTATAATGAACTCCTCAAACTCAACACACACAAAAAAGATAATAAAAAATGGGCAAAAGATATGAACAGACACTTCTCCAATGAAGACATACAAATGGCTATCAGACACATGAAAAAATGTTCATCATCACTAGCCCTCAGAGAGATTCAAATTAAAACCACATTGAGATATCACCTTACACCAGTTAGAATGGCCAAAATTAGCAAGACAGAAAACAACATGTGTTGGAGGGGATGTGGAGAAAGGGGAACCCTCTTACAGTGTTGGTGGGAATGCAAGTTGGTGCAGCCTCTTTGGAGAACAGTGTGGAGATTCCTCAAGAAATTAAAAATAGAACTTCCCTATGACCCTGCAATTGCACTACTGGGTATTTACCCCAAAGATACAGATGTCGTGAAAAGAAGGGCCGTTTGTACCCCAATGTTTATAGCAGCAATGGCCATGGTTGCCAAACTGTGAAAAGAACCAAGATGCCCTTCAACAGACGAATGGATAAGGAAGATGTGGTCCATATACACTATGGAGTATTATGCCTCCTTCAGAAAGGATGAATACCCAACTTTTGTAGCAACATGGGCAGGACTGGAAGAGATTATGCTGAGTGAAATAAGTCAAGCAGACAGAGTCAATTATCATATGGTTTCACTTATTTGTGGAGCATAACAAATAGCATGGAGGACAAGGGGAGATGGAGAGGAGAAGGGAGTTGAGGGAAATTGGAAGGGGAGGCTATGAGAAACTATAGACTCTGAAAAACAATCTGAGGGTTTTGAAGAGGCGGGGGAGTGGGAGGTTGGGGGAACCAGGTGGTGGGTATTGGAGAGGGCATGGATTGCATAGAACACTGGGTGTGGTGCAAAAACAATGAATGCTGTTATGCTGAAAATAAATTTAAAAAAATTTAAAAAAAAGAAAAGAAAAAGAACCAAGATATATTCAGTGGAAACAAGAAGATGCAAAACTGTGTAAATCATCATCTTGTTTCTCTAAATGATTTTAATGGGGGAGGAGATGGATTTGCTGTGCATGTAAATCAGGTCGGGTGGGGGGGAAGCCCAAGAGACTGTTCATAGAGGTTCCCTGTGGGGAAAACCTTAGGAAAGAGGAAAAAAAAGTGCTTTTAATTTTTATTTTGCATCTTCTATTCTGCTGGAATTGGTCTGATCATGTGTGATTGTTGCTTTTCATTTTTATTTTGCATCTTCTATTCTGCTGGAATTGGTCTGATCATGTGTGATTGTGTCCCTCCCAATTTCATATGTTGAAGTCCTAGCCCCTCAGTATCTGAAAAAGTGACTGTGTTTAGGTGGGATTTTGAAAGAGGTGATTTAATGAAAATGAGGTCATATGGGTGGGCCATGATCCAATATTAATGTCCTCTTTATAAGAAGAGGAGACTAGGGGATGCCTGGCTGCTTAGTCAGTGGAGCTGCTACTCTTGATCTTGGGGTTGTGGGTTTGAGCCCTGTGTTAGGTGTAGAGATTACTTGAAAATAAAATCTTTCAAAAGAAGAAGAAAAAAAGGAGAGTGGGACACAGATATGCATAGCAGAGACAGAAAGAGGGTGGCCATCGAAAGCCAAGGAGAGAGGCCTTAGAAGAAAACAACCCCTTATAAAAAATAAAAAATTAAAAAAAAAAAAAAAAGGAAAACAACCCTGCCAGTAGGGTTGATCAATCCTTGATCTTGGACTTCCAGCCTCTAGAATGTGAGACAATAAAATTCTGTTGTTTAAATCCCTTAGTCTGTGGTACTTTGTATGGCAGCCTGAGCAGACTCAACTCATCTACCATGTGAATGTACTACTTTTGAGACCATATATATATATATATATATATATATATATATATATATATTTTTTTATTTATTTATTTTCAGAAAAACAGTATTCCTTATTTTTTTTTACCACACCCAATGCTCCATGCAATCTGTGCCCTCTATAATACCCACCACCTGGTACCCCAACCTCCCACCCCACCACCACTTTGAACCCCTCAGTTGTTTTTCAGAGTGCATAGTCTCTCATGATTCACCTCCCCTTCCAATTTACCCCAACTCCCTTCTCCTCTCTAAGACCCCTTGTCCTCCATGCTATTTGTTATGCTCCACAAATAAGTGAAACCATATGATAATTGACTCTGTCTGCTTGACTTATTTCACTCAGCATAATCTCTTCCAGTCCTGCCCATGTTGCTACAAAAGTTGGGTATTCATCCTTTCTGAAGGAGGCATAATACTCCATAGTGTATATGGACCACATCTTCCTTATCCATTCGTCCGTTGAAGGGCATCTTGGTTTTTTTCACAGTTTGGCGACCATGGCCATTGCTACTATAAATATTGGGGTACAGATGGCCCTTCTTTTCACGACATCTGTATCTTTGGGGTAAATACCCAATAGTGCAATTGCAGGGTCATAGGGAAGTTCTATTTTTAATTTCTTGAGGAATCTCCACACTGTTCTCCAAAGAGGCTGCACCAACTTGCATTCCCACCAACACTGTAAGAGGGTTCCCCTTTCTCTACATCCCCTCCAACACATGTTGTTTTCTGTCTTGCTAATTTTGGCCATTCTAACTGGTGTAAGGTGATATCTCAATGTGGTTTTAATTTGAATCTCTGAGGGCTAGTGATGATGAACATTTTTTCATGTGTCTGATAGCCATTTGTATGTCTTCATTGGAGAAGTGTCTGTTCATATCTTCTGCCCATTTTTTGATATGTTTGCCTGTTTCGTGTGTGTTGAGTTTGAGGAGTTCATTATAGATCCTGGATATCAACCTTTTGTCTGTATTGTTATTTGCAAATATCTTCTCCCATTCCGTGGGTTGCCTCTTTGTTTTGTTGACTGTTTCCTTTGCTGTGCAGAAGCTTTTGATTTTGATGAAGTCCCAAAAGTTTATTTATTTTTTCCTTTGCCTTTGGAGACATATCTTGAAAGAAGTTGCTGTGGCTGATATCGAAGAGATTACTGCCTATGTTGTCCTCTAGGATTCTGATGGATTCCTGTCTCACGTTGAGGTCTTTTATCCATTTTGAGTTTATCTTTGTGTACGGTGTAAGAAAATGGTCGAGTTTCATTCTTCTACTTATAGCTGTCCAGTTTACCCAGTACCATTTATTGAAGAGACTGTCTTTTTCCACTGTATATTTTTTCCTGTTTTGTCGATTTTTTCCCATATCTGGGCTCTCTACTCTGTTCCACTGGTCTATGTGTCTGTTTTTATGCTAGTACCATGCTGTATTGGTGATCATATATATTTACTTTTGAGATATATGTGTGTGTGTGTGTGTGTGTGTGTGTGTGTGTGTATTTCTTTTTTTAGAAAGTCAGTGGAGAATTTTTTTTTTTTTAAACATCTCTGCATGACAAGAAATCCTAGTAAGTGTTACATTGGAAAATGAACTGTGCAAAGCCTGGTTTGGAGATGGGAAGGAAGGAAGGGGAGCAGAGGTAGGGTGGTAAGCAAAAGCACATAAGTTCAAAATCCTGGGGTTCTGGTGTGGTGGGAGTGGGCAGGGGGTGGGGAGTTATGTCTTAGTGAGTTCCATAGGCTTAGTGAGCCTATGGAAGTTGCTCAGGGACAGGACTGGTGGGACTTTGGGCTCTAGGGGAGTTTGGTCTTGATCTTGAAGGTGGTGGGGACTGCTGGAGGATATTGTGCAGGGAATAACGGTGTAAGCTCACTATTGCATGGAAGGAGCATGGAAAGGCACAAGAGTTGTAGCAAAAACCAGACAGGAATCTGTAGCAGAAGTTCCAAGAGGTCACAGTAAGCCAGAACTTTCGCAGTTTAATGGGCAGGGACTCTGGAGCGAGACAGCTGGGTTTTAATCCAGCTCTGCCACTTAGTGGGTGTGTGATCTTAGACCAGTTGTTTAATTTCTCTGTGCCCCAAATCCTAGCTGCAGGGCGGGGATAATGAGAGTGGTGGGTTGTTGTGAGAACTGACTGGGTTTAATGTATGCCAACAGCTTGTAAGAGTGTCTGGGTGTGGTAAGCACTCTCCTGTGTCTGGGTTTGCTCTGTTGTTGTTGTCACTTTACCCAGGGCTGAGCACATGATGCATGATATATGCCTGCTCCATTCTCGTAGGGTGATGGGGAAAGCATGTAGTTCCAGGTTGCTGGCTCATGTTTAGATAAGTGAAGTGGCTGTCCCAAAGCCACACACAATTAGAAAGGTGATGGGCTGGAATATGAATCCGTATCTGTCTTCAAAACCTGCACTTTTAACATCTATATTATGTAACCCAGCCCAGGGCCTGGTCCTTAGTAGGACCTCAATGAGATGTTTCTAGGTGAGTTTACTAAAATGAAGTGCATGAGGTAAATGACTTCCTCAGGGTCACACATCTCATCAGTAGCAGCTGGGTATAGAACCTGGTCTTCTAGTCCCACAACCAAATCTAAATATGCTAGAAAGTAGGGAGGTCAAGGTGCACCTGGGTGACTCAGTCATTTAAGCAACCGACTCTTGATTTCAACTCAGGTCATTATCTCAGAGTCCTGGGATTGAGCTCCCTGTGGGCTCTGCACTCAGGGGGAAGTTTGCTTGAGATTCTGTCTCTCTCCCTCTGCCCCCAAGTTTTGGTCTCTCTTTCCCTCTCAAATCAATCAATAAATCTAAAAAAAAAAAAAAAATAGTGGGGAGGCCTTACTAGTTGAGTGGATATAGAACAGAGTCCAAGATCAGTCCCTTGGAAAAACTTTGTTGAAGGTACAAGTGCTGAGGCAAAAGCTTGTACAGCTTGGGGTCATCAGACTCCAAAACTGCAACCAGGGCCAGTCCTAGACTCTTAACTAAGACAAGCTCTTAGAGGGGTACTGGTGAAAAACTGATGTTCATGACATTTGGGAAGATAAAACAAACTGACACATAACAAGAATAAACCCTGAAGTTCATGCTCAGAGCTGTCTGTGGAGTAAACACTCCCTAAATGGGCAATGCATGATGTTGTACTGCATCCCAAGTGTGTTGTAGGATCTGCTGACTGGAGCTTGATTGTCTGCTATCCTGCGAGTTTTGTGACATTTCATTTCATTCCAGTGGCATTACTGATGAGCTGCGCTCTCGATAAAACTTAGTGATGTACTAGTCACCACAAGTCACTAAACTGACAATGTTAACCGTTCAGCCCAGACATGAGTGAGGTTAAGAAATCAGGTTTCAGGAACCTGACAGACATAGTTTCAGAGCCCAGCTCCATTATTTTCAAGCCATTGTTCTCAGGGTCCTTAGCTTCTTTATACCTTGTTTGCCCCATCTGTAAATGGGAATAGGAAAGAATTAGTAAAGACGTCTGATTCTCAATTATACTAATAGAAATTAGGATTACTTTAACTTTCCAGAAAGCTAGAAAAAAATGAAACACCTGTCTCTTAAGCCATTGAAATAGGTATTGTCTGGACGCTAGAACTTATATGTCCCACTGACAGGTGAGTACAAGAGCTTAAGCATTCTTTTTTTTTTTTTTTTTTTGGTTGCCTGTTTTATAGCCAGCCAAACCTTCTTTGAATTAACTTAAGAAAGTAGAGATGTATGTAATCTATTTTCAAGCACATTTACTCACAAGGATTCCAACTTCATAGGTTGGACCTTACAAAATGATAGAAAATACATAAATTTTTCTGTCCCAGTTCCTGACACAGAACTCCCAAGATCCTTATAATTTCCTAAGGGATTAGAGTACTAGGGGCATCTTCTATTTCTTTGTCTTTGACTCAGTTCTTGACACAGAGTTCCTAAACCTCTCGGAATTTCCTGGGTAATGGGAGTGTTTTTTGTTCTAATGAGTTGACTCTTGGTGGGCTCCTGGTTGGGGCTGGTCACCAGAAAGACCAAATCGTGATTTAGAAGCCCCACCCCCATTCACCAGTGAGGGGAGAGGGTAGAAGTGGGGGTGATGGTGAATTATGCGCTTGTGATGAAGCTTCCATAAAAATCCCCAAAATATGGGGCTCCCAGAGCTCTCAGGACAGTGACACACCTCAGCTCCACGAGGACAGAAGCTCCTATGCTTGAGACCCTCCTAGACCTCACCCTATGTGAAGTTTCTTCATCTAGTGTTTCATCTACGTCCTTTATCATATACTTTAAGAAACTAGTAAACTATTTTTCCGAGTTCTATGAGCTGCTCTAGCAAATAAATGGAACACAAAGGGAGGCTTATTTGCAGCCAAATGGGACAGAAGTTGGGAGTACCCTGGAACCTACTCCTTGTGATTGGTGTGAAGGGGGAGGGGGCTGTCTTTTGGCTTTGAGCCCTTGCCTGTGGGATCAGATTGGAGTGTCAGAGTGGAGTGAAGCTGTAGGGCACGCAGCTGGTGTGGCAGAATTGCTTGGTGGGGAGAATCCCCACATTGTTGTGAGTGTGGTATTGGTATCAGAAGAAGGGAGAAACATGGTGGGTAGGTGGTGATGGGGGAGAGAATGAGTTTTCTGACACAGACCTCCTTGACTTGTATTAATTGGAGAAGACTGTAGGATTTTATGGATAGAATATGCTTTGGCTTTGGATTCTGACAAGCTGCACTGCAAAATACAGGTACATGAGAAACACTTACTAGTGCTAATTCTGTTTTTTTATTTTATTATTATTTTTTTTTGACATAGCACAAACGATTTTATTAAAAACGTTGTAAAACTTGACCACTCAATAAGTACTGTGCTTTCTAACAATGAAAGCTATCCCCGTGATTAATGTGTATTTTGGAGTTAATGTGTTTTTTTTAAATTTTTTATTTTTTATAAACATATATTTTTATCCCCAGGGATACAGGTCCGTGAATCGCCAGGTCCACACACCCCACAGCACTCACCAAAGCACCCCCCCCACAAAGTCCATAACCCCACTCCCTTCTCCCAACCCCCCTCCCCCCAGCACAACCCTCAGTTTGTTTTGTGAGATTAAGAGTCACTTATGGTTTGTCTCCCTCCCAATCCCATCTTGTTTCATTGATTCTTCTCCTTTAACCCCCCATGTTGCATCACCACTTCCTCATATCAAGAAGATCATATGATAGTTGTCTTTCTCCGCTTGACTTATTTCGTTAAGCATGATATCCTCTAGTTCCATCCATGTTTGTTTATCTATATATTTTAAAATGTGGACAATACATAATAATTGCTTTAGCATTTCTAGAAAGAATATTTATAAATATTCATCATTTAGTTTTTATTTGGAACATTAGTTCTACCTATGTAGTTGTGGCATCATGACCTGAGTTTTTACAGAGCATCTGTGAAGGAGAAAGGTCAGTAAGATTCCCAGGTAGGAGTTTATGTCTCCTTCTCCAAGCCCCTTGGATTTCTAGCACCTGTGTGCAGAAGTAGAGAAAATCACAAATCCCCAAGTTCCCTGGGGAGGCCCATGGACCTTCCAGAGGCCAGGCTGGCCCGCTGGGAGAGCTGTAAGTGACAGGGCAGAGCCAACAGGAAGAGGGGAGGGTGGAATGAGGAGTGAGATGAGGCCAGGTACAACTAAATGACCAGCTTTGTCTTCTCAGAGTCCCCTGAGAGAGGGTTAGGTAACAGATTGGCTGAAGCCTCTATTATCCTGGCCATGAAGAGGGTCAGGGAAGACAACTAGGAAGACAGAAAGCTGACAATGATTTTTACCACCTGTTTCCTCTTCTAAAGATGGTGAGTTCTAAGGAGGGCTGATCACTTGCCTGGAACTATGGTGTGTGCCAGACTGCAAACTCTGAGAGGCTCAGAGAGAGTTAAATCACTTTGGAAAAGAAAAGGAAGAGCTTTAGGTGTGGGGGGGAAGCAAGAGGTTGGAGCCCTGGAACAGAGAAGTGATGCCACTGTGGCCAAAGCACGAGGTAGGGGAAGAAGAATGTCATTGGATGGGGACTGGGATATGTTCTGCTGTGTGGCATGTGATGGATCACTCTTTTCAGACTCTCCATGACATCTTCAGTAAAATGTAGATCCCTCATTCACGGCACGTTTTCTGGGGATACATCTAAGTGTTAAGTCTTACTAGTAGTGAGGCAGACACAAGGGTGAGGACAGAAGACTCCCAGTGACATGCTTATTTCTACCTCTTTGACCAAAGCAAGTCCAGTGGCCACATCCAAGCTCAAGGTTTATTAATTCTGTGGGTTTCCTATGAGGAAATGTCTGTCTCTCCCACCAAGACTGGAAGGGCCTCTACAGTCAGGTTATCCTTATCTGTCCCTGCCTCTGGTACCTATCACAGTGATTGGTACAGAGTAGGTACTCAATTAGTGTATATTGCATGAAAATATCTCTGAGGATTTTTCTTTTCTTTCCATTGCCCCCATCCTAAGTCTAGGTTGGACCTGGACTATCTAGTGTCCTTTTACAGCTCCCATCTTTCCAGGTTCTCCCACTGCAAACATACCCTGCATGCCATCACCACTGATCTCCAACACTACCTTGACTGTAGTTTTCACTAATTTAGCACTTCTATCCATCCCTCCTTGGAAATCTTGAAGGACTTCCCATTGTCTAGAATCACAAGTACCTAACTCAGGTGTGTCAAAAACTCTTGCAAAACATTCCAAGTGGTACAGTTGTGAGTTACCGTGGTAGTTAGTCATGACTCTACCCAGTTTTCTCTCACCTAGACACACAATAAGAGGGCATTTTCCTGCCTCTCAAGCTTGGGTGTGGCTACTGGATTTGCATTGACTCAAGAAGTGGAAATGAGTGTGTCACTGGGTGCAAGCTTTAAAAAGCTGTGACTGATTTGCTACACTCTTCTTTTCCAGGAGTAAAGTGACCCTGGTGCACCCTCCACCCATACCCTGGAGCGATAACCTCACAGAGGAAATCCTCGGGGCTGATCTGAGATAAGCATATGGCAGGAATTGCTGTTCCCATTTACAAAACAGGAGCAATTACTACCTCATATGACAGGAGGGAAGTGGGAGGGAGGCTACATCATTTGCCCAGGTCACTCTGCTATTCAGGGGTAGAACCAAGATCTTCCCACTTCCAGTGGGAGATCTCATCACCATGGTAGCCCCACCCGGTCTGTCCAGGAAGACATGTGGGTAGAGTGAAAGGCACAAAAGCTTTGTCTTTAGACTGACCTCGTTCAAATACCAACTTTGGTGTTTTCCAAGGAGTCTCGGTTGGCAACAACAACAATCTGTCTTGTAAGTTTATGGGGAGGGTGATATAAGCTAGGGTGGGGAGCCCTGGCAGGCATATGTAGGGGCTTGCTGTAGGTCAGTTACCCTTGTCTCTTTCCCGTCTGGCTGTCCTCTTGAACCCTGGATTGACCACACCCACTGTCACCTTGAGGTCTTGCTCACGGTGTGCTCTCTGATTATAAAAGCCCCCCAGCTTCTCCCCACACCCCTCTCAGAGCCTCGCAGAAGTCCCCACTTCTCTACACTGCCTTCTCCTGCATTCCTGCTCACACATTCCCACCTCCAGCACGTGACATTTAATCAACCAAGATGGATTTAACTGCTGCAGTGGTGAGAAACTGATCTGCCTAATTACACCAGACATACCTTGAGGGCATTGACTAGCCTCAGATTCCTGTATCCCTCCTGGAGCTTGACCTGGCCCCAGCCCTGTCTTTTATTGAGTGAAAGTCTCTGGGCACTTCCTGGTGCACTGCTGTGCCTACTTCCTCCCTTATACAGGTGGGGAGTCCCTGGAGGGGCTCTGAAGACTCTCCCACCCATGATGACCAAGTAAGTAAATTCAACTGCGCTGAGTTTACAAATAGGAAGTGACCCCCAAGAATGGGTTGGCTTTCCTGAGCACATCTATGAACCAGGCACTTTATCCAGTGCCTTGCATTATCTCTAGTTGTCAGAAGGACCCTAGGGGTGTTTATAGATGAATACAAATTTTGGACATATTTGGTAACTTAATTGGCAATAATCAGTTGAGAATGATTTCTTATTAATAACCTGACATTTATGTGTCAAGGACTACATTAGCGATTCAGAGAGGTGAATAAGTTAGACATGATCCCTGGTTTCTTGGAACTCACAGACCAGTTGACAAGACATTGAATGTTTCTGTCAACCCTCCCCCGCTGGCACATTCTTGTGTCATTATATTCCACATATGAGAAGCACCAGAGAAGTTGCAGTTACCTCTAATTTTGCCTTTTTTTTTTTTTAAAGATTTTATTTATTTATTTGACAGAGAGAGATCACAAGCAGGCAGAGAGGCAGGCAGAGAGAGAGGAGGAAGCAGGCTCCCTGCTGAGCAGAGAGCCCGATGTGGGACTCGATGCCAGGACCCTGAGATCATGACCTGAGCCAAAGGCAGCGGCTTAACCCACTGAGCCACCCGGGTGCCCCATGTCATTTCCTTCTTAAAACATCCAGAAGAAGGGGTATTCTTATTTTTCACTGATGTTCTCTAAGTGCCTAGCTCGTGTGTGGTACACCGTAGGGGACAATTTTAATTGAATGAATTTCCATTTTATAGATGAAGTTCATGGGAGCTTTGCACACACCAATGGGGAACATGAAGCTGGGACCCAAGGAGTGAGTGCATTTTGTTCCCTCAAGTTACTTCTCAAAAGATATACCAGCTTTTGCTTTCCCTTGTTTACCTTCACCCTCTTCCCCAAATGACCACATTTCTTGTTTTGTCTTTCAGGGTGTTCTCAGCCAGTTACCATACATGTGACTTTCTTATTTAATGTGGCCAGTGGGGGTGGGGGGTGGGTCCAAAGTATTCCTATTCCCAGACAGGAGGCATGACCTCTGGAGGCCATGGTCTTGGAGACCTGGTTCACATGGAACCCCTTCCTCAGCAGTCTTTGCAAGTGGCCAAATCTTTAGTTGTTCTGGGAGAGAACTTCAACTGAAAACTTGAAGAAATGCTTTGAGAAAGAAACTGACTCCCCGCCCCCCAAGATAAAAAGTGAAAGAACACAATCAGAGTAGCCTCTTATAAGCCAAATTAAATGAGCTAATAAGAATCAATGCTCTTCAAATGTTCAGTTCATTTAAACACAAAGATGATTGGTTTCTGGCCTTTCTGATTTTAATCCAACAACTCTCACCAGAGGTCTTCATCCAGCTTGATATAGCTGGCAGTTTTGTTTATAGATGTGTGTATGTAAAGTAAATCTTCAAGATTTCCTCCCTATACACCGTTATCTTGCTCAATGTGTCTGGAGTTCTATTGGATGATTTTATATTTGAACCTTAGCTTCCTCATGTGAGTTGTAGAGAGAAGGATCTTTTCTTCTACTCTGATCTTATAGTGTGAATAATGACCTAGCCATGCACTCAGTCAATAATTCACTCAGCAGTCATTGACTGAGTACAACCATGTGCCAGATGTTGTGCCTGGCACAGCAGATATAGAGCTCCCAGACTAGCAGTGGGGTTTAAGGGTCTGGGCAAATAACTAGGCAAGGACTGTAGAAGGTGATTGGCCCTAGTGCCTCCAGGTCTGGGCTCCATCAGTGATCTTCCCGCTTTTGAAGTATGATCAGTTTCTCCCTCTTCTGTGTCTTTCTTCTCTACCAGCTCTTTTTCAAAGCTGATTTCATACCATAAAACTCCACTGACCTGGTGGTCCTCCTGGGTATTATTCTACTTTTCTCTCTCCTCATCCAGACCTGTAAGCAGAAGAATCTGTATTCTAGTGTCTACTGCTTCATCTTCACTTCATTCTTTAACCCATGGCAATCCATCCACCAACTTTAGTCATTATTGCTCTTTCTAAAGACACCCAAAACTTACTTCCAACCCGTACTGCTTTTATCTTTTTCTTTCTAGTGTATTTAATTGTGTTGATCCTCTAGCCTCTGCTCTTGGAAACTTCATTCTCCTGCCTCTCCTTGTCTCCTCTGGTCTTTCTCTTTGTCTCCCTTGAAGTGGTTCTTCTTCTCCTGCCTCTCAGTGCTCCCAGACAGCTTGGCCTTCTTCTCTGGACATACCCTCTCCCTGGGACATCTTATCCACTCTCATGGTGTGGAGGCCGAGAAAAATTAAGGCAATCCCACCTCAGGTTTAGCCTTAGCATAAGTACAGCCATCTTAGCTCTGGCAGCCATCTCAGACCCCTGTGCCCAAGGGCTGAACTTTCCCCTACTTTACTTTAGTTCTAAGAACCCCCACCCTGCTTTAGTAACAGGAACCCATAAATACCCCTGCCTTAACTAAGCTCGGGGTCCAAGTCCCTACTCCGCTGTGTTGGGTATACTTGGGCCCAAGCTTAAGCTTGTCGAATAAACCCTCATGTGATTGCATCAGTGTTGACTCCTTGGTGGTCTCTCGGACGCAAAAACTCAGGTATAACAATGGTTTTAAAGTAGAATTTACCTACTGACAGCTTTGCTTTGATATCTAAATTTCTGGACAGAGACCAATCAATATCTGAATTCAAATCAGAGCATATGCTAGATATCTACCTTTTAATGTCCCCACATCAACTTAAATTCAGCTTGTCCCAAATGAAATTTAGTTGGTCATCCAAGAGAATCTTAGCTTTTGTCTTCATTAAGAACCATCAATTTCTGTATTTTTCTTTTTAAAATCAAAGCTTGACCTCCTTTTTTCCTTTCTATCTATCCCCTTTTCCAGCTCCTTATCATCTCTCACCTGGATATATTCCATCTCATTCTATCTCTATCCATCTCCTTCTATCTCTAGCTCTTATTCCTTACAATCTCTCACCTTGGCCTTTCTTTGGCCTGATCCAGCAGATCTCCTTAGCTCATGCCTAACTGCCTGCAGCTCTGTCTACTGAATCACTGCCATAGAGGTCTTTGTGAAAACCCATATCTGACTAAGTTTCTCCCACCTCAAACCCTTCAATGGCACCCATTAGTAATGGAATTAAAAATTGAACTTCTTAACCTGGGAGTTTTGGGTGGTCTCCATTTGCCCTTCCAGATCCTCTTGCTACCTTTCTCTAACTTTCTCTGACCTAGGAGACTGACCTTATAGATTGGTTCAGTTGGGCTCATATGCCCTCTGTCTTCTGCTTGGGTTTGGCCATTGGGAGGCACCAGAAGGATGTCAGGAGACAGGAGGGGAAAGAAGCTGAGATATTCTCCTGCATCCCTCTGGACCCCGCCAGGATTTCCTACCAAAGGCTCCAGGTCCAGTGGTGAGGGAGTGGGGTCTCTAGGGTTGAAGCCAAAGCTACCATCTCTTGGCCTCTAGTAACAGCCTTTCCTTTTGCTCCTTTTGGTCTAGGGAAAGTGGGGCTGCTTGGCTCAGAGTTGCTAGTCCAGGTGTCCCACCACCCCTTGGTGGTTTCCCTCACACTGCCCATATCCTTGTAGTAGTCCCTTCATTAAATATTCTTTAGTTATCCTGCATCTTATACCTATTTCCTACAGCCCTCACTCAACTGATGACAAATGAGGCTTTCTGCAGCCCAGCTACTGCTTCATCTTCCCAGTTTCATCCTCATGCATTGCACCTCAGGAACATCCTCTTGCCTGGGGTTCTCTGTGGAGCCAAGCTTTCCCTTCTACCACACCTTTGCCCATGTTAATCCTCTAAGTCATACGGAATCACCTCTTCCTAGAAATCTGTCTTTCCCAAGCTGGGTTTAGGCTTCTGTGTGTTTCCATTGTATTTATCACCTTCTTATTAAACTTCTCTTTTATTTTGGCATTTAAGAGTATTGAGTTAAATGACAGATGGCTTGGGTTCAAACCCTGATCCTACTTTGATTTTCCCTTTTAAAAGCAAAAGTCACTACCTTGTAGCACTGCAGTACTGGTTAAGTGAAGTAAAGGCATGCCAAATGCATAATGCAGTGCTGCATCTGTAGAAACATTCAGTAACTGTGCAGTTTTAGTCACCGTCTGCCTCTTGCTCTTGACAATAAGCTCCAGGAAGAAAAGGACCCTTTTTTATTAAATTCAGCTTTAATCACCCAAATGCAATTTAACAACTGTTATAGAGTGGCTGCTCAATGAAAAAGTGTTGAAAGAAAGAAGGAATAAAAGATGGAAAGAAGAAGGAAAGAAGTAAGGAGAGAGAAAGGGAAGGAGGCCAGGCTTGACGTAAGCACCAGGGGTGGTTGAAGACAAGAAAATGAGTCCTTTGTTGGCAAGGGATGAGAAGGGTGTGAAGGGCAGGAGGGAGCATTAGAAAAAGACTCTTACAGTTGGTCACAAGTGCAGTGTGGGGGAAGGGCACTCCAGGCAGAAACAAGCATGTGCAATAGGCAAAGGCAGTTGGCTTGTATGGGCACAGAGTACCCGGAAAAAGGGCAAGTGGTTGGATTCTGCTCGACAAGGACATCTAGCAAGAGCTGAAGGTCATGGGAGGAGGAGAGCCTGGCAAAGCAGGTGGAGTCTGGAGCACTCCTGCTTGCTGCACTAAATTTGGATTGTACTCTGAAGGCTATGGGGAACCACTGAGGAGTTTGAAACAAAGGAATGACCTGATCCCATGTGCTACCCACCATCCTTTCCCATCTCTGAACAGCCCATGCCCAGCAAACAACACTTGCCCAGCATCATCTCTCCCAGCTGGCATCATTATCACCAGCTGACATCTTTGACACTTGTCATGTCTATGTGACTATTGGGAGAAAGAGCTTTAAAGTTAGGCAGATCTGGTTCTAGGTTACTGGACTTACTGAAGCCTCACTTTTCTTCCCTGTAAAATGGGCACAAGATACTGTGCCTTTCTGAGGGAGATGTTACAAGGTAATGTGTGTAAGGCTCTTCATGCTCCACCAATGGCCCCTGCTTTTCCTGATGTTAATGTTTGGGTCATGGAACTTGTTGTCTTAGCTACAGCAACAGCCCCTGTGAGATGCTCTTGGTGAATCAGAGCAACTTTAGTCATCCAAGTCCCTGTCAGGCTCTGGAACGTGGAGAGCTTCAGGCAGTTTTTCATCAGAAGCGGTCAATATTGCTTAAGTTTCTTTTTATCTGTCTGTGTGAAAAAAATTGTACTTAAGCTCTGGGAACAGAGAGCTACCAATATCCTCCAACAGTAGCAGAGGGATGACTGGCTTTCTTAGTTTGAGTTTGTTTTGTGCCTTTGGCAGCATGTAGAATGGATGGAGAGCATGCATAGCTCCAGCTTGCCTCTCAACTGTCCGTTTCTTTTTAATATTTTAAGAGAGAGAGAAAAAGCACATGAGTCTGGGGAGAGGGAGGGTGAGAGGGAGAGAGAGAAGCGGGCTCCCCACTGAGAACAGAGCCTGACTCTGGGTTCAATCCCAGGATCTTGGAAACATGACCAAGCTAAGGGCAGATGCTTAACCAATGAAGCCACCCAGTCACCTCTCAACTGTCCTTCATTTTAAACAGATTTAAAAGTCCATATAGTCTTGATAATCAAGAAACCATTCATGTATACTCTTCTGAAAGAATTGAGCTCATGGGATGTCCTCTGGCTTTTTAACTTAATTCCTAAGGAGACAATGGGTGGGGTAACATATCACCTGTCATCTTCTTATCCTACTGAAAATGTCAAATCCAAATTCACATTCCAATGTAACAGCTCTTCCTGGTCTTTTAGAAGTTAATTACTTCTTTTATGGACAAAGAATAGTGCTATAAACCATATGACATTATTGTTTTGTGCATCAAAATGACTGAATGTTGGCAATTTCATATGGTTTAGGTTAATACAAAGTATAGTGAAAACATTTTAAAAGTACAAAGGGTAAATATATCTCTCTCCTATTCTAATTGCCTGCTTCCTCTCCCTAAAGGCAACAACTATCACTAGTGACTTGAGAAAAAATTGTATACACTTTGAGAAATATTTTACCTGCATATTAATTTATAAACATACTGAAGAGTGATATACATT
Organism: Mustela putorius furo; assembly: GCF_011764305.1. Taxonomy (NCBI): domain Eukaryota; kingdom Metazoa; phylum Chordata; class Mammalia; order Carnivora; family Mustelidae; genus Mustela; species Mustela putorius. The sequence continues at coordinate 22,279,389 of NW_025421273.1, forward strand.
TTTTAAAAAAATTTTCATTTCTCTAGCTGCATCTCTTAGAAATCCTTCCAGCTAACTCATGGTTGTTTTTAACCAATGCCTATGGATATGAAGGTTGTTTTCAGTGTTTTACTGTTATAAAACAATGCTATAACAAATGTCCTCACACACATATCCTTGGTTTGTACAAGTATACGTGGCATAAATCTCTGAAAAGGAAACTATTAAGCTAAAGGGCTTGCAATTTAAAATTTTGAGAAATACTGACAAATTCCCCTCAAAATGGGTTATACAATTTACATTCTTTCTTTCATTCTTTTTTTCTTGCTCTATTGTTTACACTTTATACTCATCAATTTCATGTCTTCCTTCATATTTGCAGATATTTTTTAGCCCATAAATGGATTTTTTAAAAAAGATTTATTTATTTATCTATCTATCTATTTATTTATTTATTTGAGACAGGGCAGGCACAAGTTGGGGAGGGACAGAGGGAGAAGGAGAAGCAGACCTCCACTGACTGGGGAGCCCAATGTGGGGCTCAATCCTGGGATCCTGAAATCATGACCTGAGCTAAAGGCAGATGCCTGACCAACTGAGCCACCCAGCGCCCCCATAAATAGCTTATTTTAATTAACAAAGCTAAACTAAAGCTGCAATACTTAAAGTGCTGGTCATTAGCCTGTTGGCTCTGAGACCTATCCCTATTATTTCCCATGATGCTTGGTATGGGGGTGAAAGGGTGGGGGGCCGAAGCAAACTCATTTCCCAGACTCCCCTGCCCACTGGCTTCTGTTAGGATTGGGTAGTGGAGTAGGAGGGAAAAAACCAGGACCCTGTTCCATTTCTCTGTTTCTGCTGGCATTCCCAGTAGCCACTGACTCTAGTCCCCTCAAGAAATCCCCCCTCAGGGTCTCAGCTCCAGCTCTGTGACCTGGCTCCTGGGATCACAATGCCTTGTTTGCCCTTTTAGATTTTCCAATATCTTTATAACTGGTTCCCCATCTAAATCCCTTCTAGTGAATTATCTTCTTTAGTCTTATATGTTTGATTCCTACCCCCACCCACCCTTAACCAGTCTCTGAACTGGGATACCCAGAGTTGACAGAAGTGAGGAGAAATGGCCATGTTTTTATCCTCTTGGTTTTTATCCATTATTGCAACAATGGAAATTGTTGCAAAATTTTTTTGGCAGGTGGTTTGGCAATGTGTTCCAAGAGCTTTAAAAATGAGTGTGCTCTTGCCCTATCTTCTAGAGATAGGTGTTGAAATATTTATGAATAAAATGTTTTATGTCTGTGATTTAATCCTGAACAATTGTGGAGGGAGGATAATTGGGACATTGTATAGATCAAATGAGATTGGCCACAAATTGATAGTTGTTTAAACTGGGTGAAGGATACTGAGACATTCATTACACTAGTCTGTTTACTTACAAATGTATGCATTTTTCAGTAATAAAAAGTCTCTTTCAAAAGCCAATTCTTAGACCTTGCAATCTACCCTCTAGGAATTTATCCTAAAGAGAAAAAATTCCTAAATGTGAAAAGAAATGACTTATCTGTAAGGATAGTTTTCAACAACAATTCTTTACAATAAACAATTGGCAACAATCTAATTTTGCAACAATGGGAGGGTCTTACCATAATTTCAACATATCACAGAATACCTTGAACACCTTAAAAAGGTGTTGCAGAAACAAGTGTATTGCCAAAGATGTTCATGATATTTTTTGTTTGTAATGATTTAAGTTAAAAAAAAGTTATAAAAGCACAAGATAATATAATCCAGTTAAAAATATTTTTACCTGTGTCTAAGGGAGAATGTGAGGGACCCACACCCAGGCACAATCAGTGTTGTCTCTTCATGGATGGGTCTGTGTTCTTTCTTACTTGTGTGCACTTTCTGGTTCATTTGCTGTTCTTCATACTATGTACTACTTTTGAATTACCAAAAATGACTAGCACATTCTCTCTGTCTGACTCCCTCTTTTCCTTTTTCTTCTTCTTCTTTTTAAAAAATATTTTATTTATTTTTTGACAGAGAGAGAGATCACAAGCAGGCAGAGAGGCAGGCAGAGAGAGAGAGGAGGAAGCAGGCTCCCTGCTGAGCAGAGAGCCCAATGCAGGGCTCGATCCCAGGACCCTGGGATCATGACCTGAGCTGAAGGCAGCGGCTTAACCCACTGAGCCACCCAGGTGCCCCTCTTTTCCTTCTTTTAATGGTCCTTTCTGAATGAACACTACCCTTGGTTGAGGGTGCATGTACTGGGTTAAGGAACTGAAAGGGGGTCACACCTTAGAGTCTTCCTAGCAAATGACAGTTATCACTTAACCTTTGCCCAGAGAGCTTAGGAGAAAATGAGCAGTTTGGGGATGGGGATGGGGGGTAAAGAGCAAAGTGGGTATGAAGGGAGAGCGGAGTGGCCATATTGCTTTCCACACTTGGCTGACACCTGTGATGAAGAATGTGGGGGTGAGAGGTTGTGGATGACAGAGAGAGGCACTGCGTGGCATGGTGCTTTCCCATGCCCCCAGCTATCCTGGTCTTGTCCCCTCCTACATGCCTCTGTCTATTGGACTACTTGTCCCCCCTCCTGGGATTGACTTCCAGTTTTACCTTCGCCTGCCCTTTAGAACATGATGCCTCGTTTTTTTTTTTTTTTTTTGTTTCGTTTTAAAGATTTTATTTATTTTATTTGACAGACAGAGATGACAAGTAGGCAGAGAGGCAGGCAGAGAGAGAGAGGGAAGCAGGCTCCCTGCTGAGCAGAGAGCCCGATGTGGGACTCGATCCCAGGACCCTGAGATCATGACCTGAGCCGAAGGCAGCGGCTTAACCCACTGAGCCACCCAGGTACCCATGATGCCTCGTTTTGAGGGATGTTCTCTTCTTGATAACTACCATCCCATCTGCTGACTCATTTTTGGGCATGTGGTCTAATAATAAGGTTAAAGAACCAAGAACTAAACTATGTGCCAGAAAGACTACAAGTTGCTTCATAAACATCATTTCCTTAAATCACCAATACTGCAAAGGTGATAACATCCCCCTGTTCAGCAGACAAGAAGCTGAAAGAATCAGAGGAATGAATTGACTTGCCCAAGGCTCCCTAGGCACTGGGGTGGGGATGGGGGGCAGAAGTGGTTCAAACCCAGGTTCTTGCTCTTTCTGCTACATGGTAGTTGCCTTCATGCCTGTATTTACACCTGGGAGCGTGGCTCTGGAGGCAGGCACCTGGGGAGACTCCAGGCTCTGACTCTGGCAAATGATGAACTTCCTTGCACCCCTGGTTCTCCTGATAATAGGATGGTCATGAAATGAGACCATGCAGGGAAAGCATGGTAAACAGTGCCCAGCTGAGCAGATTGCAACCTTAATTGCACATCACAGTTAACTGCAGAGCTTAAAAAATCCCTGAGCTATTCAGCTCCGTGATTCTGATATCATTGGTGTCGGAGCAGCCTGGGCAGTGAGCTTTTCTAAAGCTCCCCATGTGATTCTTACCTTTAGGTAAGGTTGGAATCACTGCCCCTAGCATGCAGGAAGCACCTAATAAAGGTTCTGTCTGGTCCTCACACCTGCTTGGTTTGGCCCTACCTGGTTCCCAGAGTCTGAGGGTTCCAGCCTCAAGATTCCTGGACAACAGTGGTGTCTGTTCTGGGGTGGCCCATCTGGGCTTTTGCTTTTGCCGAACCTTAGCCTTCCCTGGTGTTACCAGTACTTGGCTTAGAGAAAATCCTATGCCCAGTTCCAGGAAATACAATTCTAGAGCAATTATGCTGGTAGGAGTGGGTGTAGTAGGTTTTTAGGCTCAAGACACCCTAGAGGCTCTGGGAAGCCTCCTGTGGTAGAGGAGAGCCCACCCTGGCTGGTCTTCTTGGGGGCTGTCACTTGACATTGGAAGCTAGTTCTGGCAGCATACAGTATAAAAATGCCATTGCCAAGTCACATTGCACATTGTGGTCAGGTTCTAGAGTCAGTGCCTGCTTTGTAAAAACTGATTTTAGTCAAAATTACTTTTATGACCTTCCTTTGGTTGAGTGCTAGAACAAGTCATTGGTTTGCATTTAAAGCTGAAATAAAATGCATAATTCTAAATACTGGGAGATGACTGAGCAACAGCATACTTGCATCTTCCATGTTTCATGTAGTCCCCTGTAGACCAGGGCAGAAGTTGTCTACTGCATTCATACCTTTACACTTCTCTCACTACCCCTGGCCCTCAGCAGAACACCTGCTGTTGAATGAACTGAGCAAACTGAGAATGTGCTACAAATTCCCCATTGTCTATGGGGGTGATTTTGTCTGCAGAGCATCTAGGACACCCCACATCTAAAGGTGTACTACCTCCTTGTGCAGGCTAGTCTATAGGAGAAAGGGTATAGAATCAGAGGACCCTAGTGTCTCCAGGACTGCCAATCAATGTTTTGGTCCTTTTAATGTGACCAAATAGTTGAGAGAGTTATCCCCAAGTTCCATCTGAGCCACTCTCTGTGTATATTTGTTTTGCCCAGTAACCCCCTTTCCCTTAAAGGTCTTAGCTTTGTTATCTCTTTAGGGAAATCTTCTCTGACTTGTGACCACTGCTTCCGTCTCCTCCAGCTACACCTGCTGACCTATGCTGATTTCACCTCCCACCCCACCACCTGGCCCTACACCATGCTTGCATCCGACAGCACATTTACATTGGAGCTTCCAGCTTCTTGAAAGTTCTCTAGCGGTCAAATGATTGGACCTGGGGCCAGATTGCTTTGACTTGACTTCCATGTCTGATACTTACTAAGACCTTGAACGAGTTTCTTGACATTGTCAATGTCGTCATAGGAAGAAGGGTAGTGCCTCCTTGTGGGAGACTATAAAGGTTAAGTGAGATAATACACATGCATAGAGCAGTGTCTGGCCTATAGTACATGCTCAGTAAACATTGTTTTTTCTGCATGCTTATCCTGTTACCCAGTTCACAGCACACGGAAGACACTAGTAGCACTTGCTGCATGAATGAAGCTGAGTCTCTGAAATGTTAAGGAACATGCCAGAGTCACATGGCTAGTAAGTAGCAGATTCAGGATCAAGTCCATTTATCCATGACCAGAGCCCACTCTCTTATCTCCATGCCACCCTGCCTGAAAAAACACAGCTACTCTTATACTTCCCACCCCACCTCCCCTGACTTATCTGGAGGAGATGCTAAGTTTGGCAGAAGTTATGAGCCTGCCAGGCAGAACTAGTGCATTTCCTAGAAAACAAGGCCTTTTTGATTCCTGTCTTCCAGAGAAGGAAGCCTGCTCAACCTTGGACCTTTTTATTTTTAGGTCAATGACTCCTTGCTGCCTTCCATTTCACTCTTTCCTGGCCCCTTCTGCTGCCGAGGCCCCTCTCATGTTTCCAGCAATCAGATTTTCTGGGGGTCCATGTTATACTCATGTTTTCCTTCAATTCTTTTCCTTTCAAAACATCTTCATAAAATCAAAACCCTCTTTCTAATTAGGTTAGTAAATGGAGATCATGAAGGAAGGGACTTTATAATTAAGCGTGTATCAGCTGGGAGAGATGCAGACCTTGCCATCTTTGTCAGGAACCTAGAGAACAGGCAGCATCATGCCCTTTGGAAAGCATGATGTTTAATAATAATAATAACAGAAAAACTAGAACAACAAACATAATTTTTGATCAATGACTGTGTTCCAAGCAAAGAGTTTGGTAATTTATATTCTTTGACTCATTTACTTTATAAGAGTTTCTTCAGTGCTATTTTCCAGATAAGGATATTTAGACTTATTAGGACAAGAAATTTAACCTCAATCACATTTCTGAAATGGAAATTAAGGCTGAAGTTTGCCTGACAGAAAGAAATCTTGTCTCTTGATTCTCTTGTGGTTACACTGGTTTTAAAAATAATTAAACGTGTATTGAGATCCATGCTTTGTACAACATGTTAGAAAAACAGCAGTGACCAAAGCAAAGTCTGCTCTCAAGAAGCTTATATTCTAAGGAGAGGCAATAAGTCAATAAGCAAATGAAGCAAATAAATATTGTGCACTTCAGATGATGAGAGTGGTATGGGGAAAAGAAAACAACGTTGAGGACCAGGGTGGCATCTGAGTTGATATCTGAAAGAAGTAAGGGAGTTCTCCATATAGAGGGAAGAGCAAGTGCTAAGGGACTGTGGCAGGAGAGTACAGAGTGAGCTCTAGGAACAGCAAGGCTAGAATGGCTGGAGCAGAGTAATCCCAGGATTACATCATAAAAATCAGTTCAGAAAGTAGTGAGGGACTGGCTCTTATAGGGCACTGTAAGGCTCTGCAAAAATCTTTGGCATTTACTCTGAATGAGATGGCAAGCCACCGGACAGCTTTTAGCAGAGAAGTGGGGTGCTCCTACTCAGACTTTGGAAGGGATGTCGCTGCTGCTGTGCTAGAACAGACTCTACAAGGCAAGGCTGACAGTAGGAAGAAAATTAAGACACTACTGCAATAATCCAGAAAGACAGGCTGGGGCTTGGACCAGGTTGGCAGTGATCAGGTAGCAAAATGTCATATTTTGGAATATCTTCTTGAAAGTGGGGATGGCAGGAATTGTAGATAAATTAGATGAGCTCAGTGAGAGGAGTCAAGTAGGACCCTACAAGGGTTCTGACCTGCACGATGGGAAGGATGACTTTATGATTAACTAAGTTGGGAAAGACATGGAGGAGCAAGAACTGGGGGGGAACATCAGTGGAGTGTTTCTGGTATATGTTATTTAAGTCATCTTTTGGATATGCAAGTGGTGATGCTGAGTGAGGCTGGAGGTCAGAAGAGAGGTTGAGCTGAAGATGTAAATGTGTGAGTCATTGGCATGCATGTGGTATATGGACAGTGCCCCCCAGAAAGATGACCTGGGCAGCAGGTGGCTTGCAGCACTCAAGCTGTAGATATAAGGGAGCTAAAGGGGAGATGCTGTGGTGAGTCACTGGAAGGCAGGTTAAGAAAGTCTTTAAGTTTGCCCTAAAGAACCAGCTTTGCCTTTATCTCCTATTTTGTGGAAAGTGACTCTATCCAGGCCACGAATGTGAGAGGCCTCCTGGGCCATTAAGTAGAGGGTGGTCTTTGGGAGGTGATTCAGAACAGCCAAACTCCATTTGGCATGGTATGTCTTGAGTCCCATGTAGCCTATCTAGAACATTTCCTACTTGTCTTCTCTCTCAATTAATTGGCTCATTCATTCATACATTCATAACCAAATCTTAGAAAAATCCATTGTGTAAGGATCACACTTTAGACTTTAAATCATGTCAAATCTTACTGAATGGATACTTAGACCTAATTTATAGATGAGGAAACTGAGAATAAGAAAAAAGTAACTTATCTCAGGTCAAATAACTAAAAATTTAAACCCAGCTTCCTATACTCTGAAGCCCATAATCTTTGCCCCTGCCATGATTTCTCTCCTCTTTTATTAACTCAATAAGTATTTGTTCAGAATCATTATATGCTGGCCTGTGACCCAGTTGCTGGGGCTATTACGATAGATGAGTTGGAGACCATCTTTGCTGTCTTATTTCCCCCACATCCAGCAAGGCTCCTAATGAATGTTTTCTTGCATATTGTTCATGAAGTGTTTCTGAGTGAGACAGCTGAAGGTGAGTACTGTATGTGTGGTGTTATGAGAACCAGTACCACAGATGATGGCTGCCCTTGCTTTTGTTGGTTCCAATCACTTTTGCCTCCTTTCCTTGTTCTGCCAAAAACAACTCAGGAGGGAGGTAGGGGAAGAAGCGAATGGGTAGGAGGCAAGGTGAGATGGGCTGGACTCCAGAGATTCAAGTCGGCACTAGTATGGTTGTGAGTTACTACACAGAGACAGTGCTGCAGGCAGGGAGGAGGCCCTCTTAAAGCTGAGAGGTAGTTTTATGAGGAACGTAAGAAATTCCTTTACTGAGCTGCTTTAGGGGATGCAGTCATGCCATCTTGAAGCACCTCTTACCTGCCTGAGATCTTCCTGTCTCTTGCTATCAAGGGTAACTGTATCTCAAGCATACTTACACACACACAGACACAGACAGACAGACAGACACACACACACACACACACACACACACACACAAGCTGGCCCTTCCACTTCATATTCAGAAAGTCTCCAGAGAGAAAATATGGAGTTCGAAGTTGGATGGAAACTAATATAAAATCTGTGTTGTGTTTTTAAACTTGTTTTTTACTGTGTTTTAAAAAACATTGCCTTGGGATGTGACTATGAAGGAAGGCTAAGCATGAACAAAAGCTAAAGCTTTTAGCTTTTCAGCTTCTGGAGATTTCTTTTTGAAGGACATGAAAGGGACTGTAAATATGGAAGTGTATGAGACATCCTGTTCACTTTTATTTAGTCTGCATCTAAAACCACAAGTTTGGGGCACCTGGGTGGCTCAGTGGGTTAAGCCTCTGCCTTCGGCTCAGGTCATGATCCCAGGGTCCTGGGATCAAGTCCCGCATTAGGCTCTCTGCTCAGCGGGGAACCTGCTTCCCCACCCCCCTCTCTCTGTCTGCTTCTCTGCCTACTTGTGATCTCTGTCTATTAAATAAATAAAATCTTTAAAAAAATAAAAATAAATAAAGCCACAAGTTTCACTCTTCTCTCATCAAGTGAAGAAAATCATGAGCTTCAGACACAGAAAGGCCTGGAGGACCTCCAGACCCTGGGTTTCTCACTTTAAGGCTCTCCCACTTCAAGCTTGGGGACCTTGGAAAGTAGCTCAGCTTTTCTGGGCCTCAGTTTCCTTATCTAGAAAATGAAAATGATAACACCTAATAGACAGCATTGTTGAGGGAATTATATAAGAGAAGGGGGCAAAGTCACTGGCATATGCCAGGTTCTCCATAATTATTGTTTTTCTTTGTTATTGTGTTAGGGAAAAACCCCTCTCACTTTTTAAAGAGTTTACCTAAGGAAATTTTGAACTTCCTCCACAGCGTGCCCTGTGGCTTGACTTTAGACTGTCACTTGAGTTGAACACCTTCTGTGCAAGCAGTGAGGCACTACGTGCTCTAGATTTATTGACCAATGTGAGTCTTAGAGCAGCCTTTCAAGGTGGGTTTCACCATTCTCATTGTTGAGATAAACTTCTTGAAGTTCAGAAGAAATAAATAATTAGCATAGAGATACTGAGTGGGAAAAAACAGAGGCAAACCTCTAGCCCGAGTCTAGGAAACTTCACCATGTTGGAAACAAACCTCCCAGTTTTGGCAGTGGCCAAACACCATCAGTGAACTAAGTACCATTGCATGGGCTGGGAGTGAGCTTAGAAAGTCTTTGAATCTAGTCTGGTCAGTTCTTCAATGTTTATGTCACTCAGGCTAGACCAGAGTTATTATTTAATGACCCCTGGAAGTGTTCAACGGTCTTTTCCTTTTTCAGGACTACAAGGAACTGAGATGTATGAGTAGGGGAGATCCATAGGGCTCACAATCTGTGTAGAATTTAAGGGAAAATGTCCCTTACGTGAGATGGCTAAGAGAATCTTGGAATGGACAGGGATGTTGGTTCAGTTCTCTTGCCAATGGGGATAAGGTTCACAAATCAGGTCATGGCCCCTGTCCTACAATGGTTCTGTAACCTTTGATGTTCCTGAACATGCAAAACCTGAGTCAGTCATTGGAATACAAACACCATGAGAAGAGGGATATTTTTTCTTTTTGTTTGCTGCCATTTTCTAGTCCTAGAAGAGTGTCTGCCATATAAAGTAATTTCAGGGCATTAGAACTGACTGTTTCCTCTGCTAGGAACATCCCTATTCCAGAGAGTTACTAGGCTTGGTTACTTCATACATATCTAGAATCAGAAGTCACCTCCACAGAGAAGCCTCTCCTGACCATCTGATCTAAGACTGGTTACACTTCATCACTGTTACCCCCTTTTCCTCCTTTAGTTTCCCTCTCTATCTCTTGTATGTTTGTGATTTTATCATCAATTTCCCATTGGGAAATTACCACGGGTCACTGGGAGCTGACCATCCATACACTCATCTACTATGGACAGATATATCTTCAGCACCTAGAACAGAGTCTGGCAGGTTCAGTGCTTAATAAATTACATGTTGAATGAATGCATGTATGCAGACTCCACAGAAAAAGTTTAGCACAGTGTTTGGCACATGGCAAGTGAGAGGATGAATGTTAGTGTTGATAATGTGAGTAATGACACACTTTGGATTGGCCACTGACAATCCTCAGTGTAGGTCCTGGTACTTTGGTGAGTGTAAATGGTCTCTCTTCCAAGCTACCTGCCATTCTTCTCTGCAACCGACAGAGACTCTAAAGAGTGAGTGAGTTTTTTTTTTTTTTTTTCTTTTTTAACCATCTTTTGTTATTCGCTTTTTGCTCTTAATGAAATTGTGACAAGGCATTAGGACCACAACCTTCTCTCTCCCCAACTCTTGAAAAAAAAGAAAAACAAAACACTTTCAGATCCTTCTTACTAACAAGTAAATGACTAACAGTAGTATCATCTCTACTTCCCACCATATTCCAGCCACCTGGTTTCTCCCAGCTTCTAGGATGTTTTATATATCTTTGCTTTGACACATGTTGTCATCTGCCCAAAGTGTCTTCATTCTGTCTCATTTCTTACCTAAGAATATTCTTTCCAAAATCCAGCTCCAGTAATACCTCTTCCATGAAGTTCAACCAGAGTTCTTCCAGCAGTTTCCATCTTCTTTTCCTGTTTACACTGGGGTTTTCATCACAGGACACTGTACTTAACCAAGCTTCTCTCCCCCAGGCCAAAAAGGGAACCCCTAAAAATCAGGGGTCTCACATATAGCAAGAAGAGATGCCCCGCTCTGACCTGAGTCAGTAGAGGGCATTCCTCTAGCATGTGGACTTGGTTTTACAGACCTTCTGGTTCAAATCCTTCCTTCCTTCTTACCATCTGTGAGACCCTGATTTGTTTTTTTAATCACACCATGCCTTATTTGACCCATCTGAAATCAGGGATCCTAATTATTACAGCGCAGTAAGCATCAGACATCACAGACCAATGGATGAAAGGATTAAGATAGGGATTTTGGAATGGGTCACATTGAGGATTACTTAGGATGAGTCATTACTTAGATATTTTTCCCCCAGATATGGGGACTATTTTGAGTTCATTGAAAGTAGACATAAAGAAACAAAAAATGCTTGAACATATTTCTGAAAAATACCCAGAGATTTATTAAATTTGTTAATTCAGCAGAAAGTACATTGCACTGGAATCATCATTCAGCTCATTCAGCTCAAAGAATGGTCCTCACTGTTCATATACCCATAGCTATGTGGGGCATGGAAACATACATTGAGGTAAACAATCTCTGAAATAAAAATTTAAGGAAATGAATATAAAGTAAATTCCAAACCACAAAAACAAAAGTTACAAAATCTGTTTACATATTCCACTGCACTCTCATAGCACAAATGTTCATTTTACTCAGAGAGCTTGACAGCATACTGAAGGACTTTGACATAGACCTCCCAAAGGACTTTTTTCTCTTTTGACTCATTAGCATGAACTTCCCTGGACCATAGTGATGAAGAATTGGCAGATAGAGCTCCAGGATTCCCCACAGTAGTCCAGGGCCGTCTTTGTTTGGTTTATCAAGTCTGGGTCCTCCACACACTTTGGATCCTTGGTAGCTATGGTCTGAGTCTCCACTGAGCTCAAGGAGATATTCTCTTTGACCTTTTTCTGCTCCTTTGGGGATAACTCTTTGACCTTGCTAGGTTCCCTGATGAAGGCCTTACTGACTTTGCTCTGCTCCTTGGGAGAGGGCTCCATTAACCCCTGGGTGGGTTTCTTATTCTGAATCAGAGTGGAGTCCACCAGCTTGAGATTGGATTCTGGAAACTTCTTTCTGCACACCCTGGTTTTGAGGATGGTTTTGGAATTCCCACAGATTACCTTCTGAGAGCGCAGGTTCCGACCTATTTGTTTCCAATAGACATTCTTTTTGTTTGACTCTAGGCAGGAAGTTGGATTGCCAGTAAAGACACAGGAAAATTTAGTGTCCTCTCGGGTGCACTCAACCTTCAGGGTGATGCCCTCTTCTTGCTCAGTCACCACCCATCTGCAGTTGGCATGGTCTTGAGTGACAAACTTGCCTTTGGTCAGGCGTTTGGGTGGCTCAATCTGGGTCTCTCCCAGAGTAGGCAATTTGGTGCCTTTGCTGACATGTCTATTCTTTACTTCCTTTTTGCCCTTCACCAGTGACACCTGAGCAACCAGAAGGAGGAAGGAGAGCAGGGTGAGGCTATGGATCCTCATGGCTTCAGCTTGGTGGAAACCTGTTTGACAAGAGCAGGTGAGTCAGTGCTGGGCAATAGTTCAGCAATGCAGAGCTGCAGGGTAACCCTCCCTCTACACTGACATATGCCTCCTTGCTTGGAAGTGAGATCAAGAATCCTGGCTCCTGGAATTATTAGACCAGCAGCACATCTCTTCATATTTTGGCTTGAATTGAGTCCTGAATGTCAAAAACCTCCTATACTTCCACGACTCTCTGAGCCAAATAAATTCTCATTCACTACTCCCTTACTCCTATGTTTGCTCACCCACTCACTCCCTCACTCCCTCATTCCTTCATTTACTCATTAAACAAGCATTTATGGAATATATACTCTATACCATGCACTAGACTAGATTTTTTTTAAAAATGGAGAAAGAAGAGGTATCACTTCTATTTAACACATACTGTATGCTATGACCTTGACCACTATTTGATTCTCCCTTGCATAATCTACTCAAGAGCTGTTCCTGGTAAGTAAAAATAAATCACCCCCAGGTAACAGATGTAGCAGCTCAGGCTCACACTGGTGAATGAATTGTTCAATATCCCATACTGGGCAAGTGACAAAATGGGAAAGGAGCTATAACTTATCTCTTTGGCTTTTATACCACCAACTTTGCTCACCTCTTGCATTTCAACTTTACTCTGTCCTTTGGAAATATTGACAACAAATAAGAAACTTACAAACTACTTAGGGTTTCATTTGGTATAGTTCATGATAAGATGATTCATACCATTAGTGCTCCATTTTAAAAGTAATAAAGATTTTGCTTGTATAAGGGACAGACCCAGAAAATGGTTCAGAACGTATTTCCATCCTGGGTTTGTGGTCTTTCCTTAGAATTGAAAAAGGGAGATAAACAGTCACAGGTATGTGGGCTCCTGAATGAAGGGTGGACGGGGGCCTAGGTACAACACGTAAAGACCTAGTTGTTCCTCAGGGCATTGAGACTCAGCCCGAATGGTCCCTGATAGGATCTTGAAGTCCTCAGTGTAGTGAGAAGAAAGGTGGGGAATCAAACTCGTAACAGAGCCAGACTCTTACCTTATTCGGAGTATGCAGATCCAATGTAATCTCAGATGTGGGAGTGAGGTGAGCTTGCAGGTTTACAGCGGTCTCATCTGCTGTGGCAGGCAGGGAGGCCCTTTTTATTGAAGCTCTGGCAGATGAATTTTATAACACACACCCCTGTCTATCTTTATCACACTCCTCCCAGCCAGGCCTCTTGGGAGGAAGCCAGTTACTGCAGGAAAGTGACTGGTGTAATCCTGTGGGAGGAGGTATATGTAGGGCATTATACCTGCTTCCTTCAAGTCCTTCCCTTTCCCCCGGTGGCCAGGGTAGGAGGACAGCTCAGCCTTGCAAAGACCCTTCTTGATGGGATGAGGACCCCAACAGCAATATCTACGGGGAGAGTTATAAATAATAGCAATAGCTGTCATAGCTTCCAAGACCTGTACTAGCTCTCCCTGAATTCCCAATACACCCACCCCACAATACAGTAACCAGGACTCCTATCATTTTACAGATGGAAAATTGGAGCTTATTATACTTAGGGCTTGTTCAAGGTCACAAAGCTGAGAGGATGAGGAGTCCAGAGTTGAACACTGGGACTACCCACATGCAGTCTGATCATTCCTACTGTCTCTCTCAAGGAATGTTTGTGAATGATTGCCTGCAGCTGAGGAAGCCATCTTGGTTTCCGAGTCTATTTTCACAGAGGCACCTGAAGTTACTGTGTGGACAGAAGAATCCATGGGCTCTGAAAGGCTGGTAAAGAGTGAATTCCTGGTCTGGGAATTTCTGCTGAAATCACCTTCAGGTCACACACAAGGACTTCCCTCTGGTCAGCCTTCCACAGGCAGAGTCTTATACTAGAATGACCTACATGGAATCCTGGAGATGGCATTTTAGTTGTGTGAGCTTCCCCAACCAATTAACCTCTCTGAACCTCCATTTGTTCATCTATAGATTGCTGACAACAGTAATACTTTATTTTGGGCTCATACTAAATATTTTATGGGGCTAAATTGTTCACATAAAATGAAGCAGAACAGATTTGGCTCATAATGGGGTTTCAAGCTGTGTTCATTAAAAATAGACGTGCTTGGTTTTCACAACTAGCATACTGAAGGATACTCATTTCACAAAGATGTGGACTTCACTACATTTTGTTGCCTCACTTTTTATGATATTTGGGCACAAGAAATTTTTTTTTTCCTTTTTAACTCAAGTATAAGGAAACAATAGCACCAGACTGAAAGTAAATGCCAACTGACCCTTGTTTTTGGAACAGGGACAATAAAAATGGTGGATACTGTGGTAAACTGGGTAGTCCTGATAAACTAAGTGTCAACAGCCAGCATCGAATAACTGAGAGCATGTTGGCATGGGGGTCAGCATTTTCAGACCTCATGGATTTTTTTTCATATATACATTTATAAAAATAAAAGTAGATACTTGATGTACTTTTAAGAAATAGAGTAACATCCAGATGTATGGATATGAAATTAAGTTGGCATCTAATAAAAATGTTTTAAAGGATATTGTCCTGACCCACAATAAAGATACCAAAAGCATAACTATGGTGGGCTTCTTCCAGCCTGTTTGGGAATTCCAAGGTCACAGAGATATAGATATCGACTGGTTCAAGGAATTTCTTCACGAATTTCATTAGATGTGGTTATTTCCTCCAAACTCCAAGCTTTTTGTAAAATAGGATCACCCCAAGATCCATCCTCATTGTCCTGAACACCTTATTGAGCATAAACACACACTGGCAATGTGATATTTTGGGGAATTATTTAGACATAGGCAAAATAAAACTGCTTTGTTTCCCAAGGAGCTATTGACCACAGTGGTCTGCAAAATGAAAAATTCATCTTGATCTTCAAGAAGAAGACAAGTTCTCTGGAAGAGGACTGTAGATCAGAATATGAAACATATTTATAAGAAAACATGGACCTCAGGATCTTTTCTGAGAATTGTCTCTAAATTTTGCTAGGGAACATGGAACTTCGCCCAGCGGCTTTGCATGGACCTTTAGTCTTCCTGTGACCCCATCCCAACTTCTGCCTTGATTGTTCTTTTCCATGCAGGGGACACAATATTAGACCAAGTTGTGTAGTTTTTTCCCTATTGGCTCAGTCTGTCATTCCAAACTCATGTACACACACACACACACACGCACGCGCACACACACACACACTCACCCTCTAATCAGGCCACACTAAACCACTTGTTCAACATTTCCTGAATACTTGGTACACTTGCTTGCTCCATTCCTGTCTTTTTTTTTTTTAATTCTAATTTTTAAAAATTTTTTATAAACATATAATGTATTTTTATCCCCAGGGGTACAGGTCTGTGAATTGCCAGGTTTACACACTTCACAGCACTCACCATAGCACATACCCTCCCCAATGTCCATAACCCCACTGCCCTCTCCCAAACCCCCTCCCCCTAGCAACCCTCAGTTTGTTTAGTGAGATTAAGAGTCACTTATGGTTTGTCTCCCTCCCAATCCCATCTTGTTTCATTCATTCTTCTCCTACCCCCTTAACCCCCCATGTTGCATTTCCACTTCCTCTTATCAGGGAGATCATATGATGGTTGTCTTTCTCTCATTGACTTATTTCACTAAGCATGATACCCTCTAGTTCCATCCACGTCGTCACAAATGGCAAGATTTCATTTCTTTTGATGGTTGCATAGTATTCCATTGTGTATATATACCACATCTTCTTTATCCATTCATCCATTCCTGTGTTTAATCCTGCTGCTACCCTTACTTGAAATGTCCTTCCAGTTCTAGTTTGCCAGGCACACACCTGCTTGTGCTTCAAGATTCAGCTCATATGTCATCTCTTCCCCTTTGGTGTCACTGGTCCCCTCACTATTGCCTGTGTTCTCCATCCTTTCATGGATGTTCATGGAGAGAAATAGATTATCACTCCCAGTTAGTGTTTATATGTGCCAGCATTGTGATGAGGCTCTGTTATTTCACATTTCAGTAGACTGAGAAAATGATGCAATTCTACTATAATGCCCTGAGGAAACTGGAGAGGTTTGGAACCCTAGTAAGGCTGTCCACAGCAGCTTCCCACTGCTTCCTCATGCTCCAAGAATGAAGGAGGTCACTGCCTCCTGGAGGAGTATGTAAAGGCTCATTGACTTTTTCCTACACAAACCCGAAGAGAAAAGTGCATGCTGGATTTTCATGGTATAGACATGTAGCTGAGGCTCAGATAGGCTGAGGACATGCCTGACACACCACTGGAGAAGAATTAAGTGGAGGCCACTTCCAATGTTCTTATTAAAAAGAAATTAATGTGCCCAAACTTTGATAAATTGTAAACTCTCTCTCTTCTCATTCCAAATTTATATATTTTCAAATGTAAGAATATTATAAGCCTTGCAAGATAATTATAAATTTTTTCTCTTGCCCCATATCCCACCCAGGTCTCCATATCACCTGTCTTTTCCTTCATAGTGTTACAGTTATAAAACAATTGAATCAACACTGATACATTATTACTAGATTCCATATTTTATTCAGCCCTCCATACTTTTTTTTTTAAGATTTTATTTATTTATTTGACAGAGAGATCACATGCAGGCAGAGAGGCAGGCAGAGAGAGAGAGGGGGAATCAGGCTCCCTGCTGAGCAGAGAGTCCGATGCGGGACTCGATCCCAGGACCCTGGGATCATGACTTGAGCCGAAGGCAGCGGCTTAACCCACTGAGCCACCCAGGCGCCCTGCCCTCCATACTTTTTACCTAATGTTCTAGGTACTAGTCACTAATAGACCTTATTTTGAAGAGTAGTTTTTGGTTCCCAGCAGAATTCCCAGAGAATTACCATATATGTATCCTGTTGCTCTCTGATACACCTACTCACACTGCCACCATCCTACATTGCAGGTGTACAATCATTATGGTTGATGAACTTTCCTTGACACATTATAATTACCCATAGTCCACAGTTTCCATAATAGTTCACTCTTGGTGTACAATCTGTGTATTTTGGCAAATGTATAATGACATATTTCCACAATTATAGCATTATACAGAGTAGTTTCACTGCCCTAAAAATCCACTGTGTGCCACATATTTATACCTCCTCCACCCAATCTCTGGTAATCACCAATCTTTATATTGTCTTCATAGTTTTGTCTTTGACGAATTCCATGTAGTTGGAATCATATAGAATTTATTCTTCTCAGATTGGTTTTTCTCACTCAGTAATAAGATTTTAAGTTTCCACCATGAGTTTTCATGGCTTGATAGCTCATTTCTTTTTAGCACAGAATAATATTTCACTTTCTGGATGTACCACAGTTTATCCAAAGAATACTAAAGAATATACCAGTTTCTTCTGATATGTTTTGGCAATTATGAATAAGCTGTTACAAACCTTCATGTGGAGATTTGGGTAAGAACGTAAGTTTTCATGTCCTAATGGATGATACCAGTCAAGATTTCATGTGACATTGAGGACTCATAACTCTTTAGGTTCCTCTTGCCTGTGATGTTTCCCATCTTTCCTTGTTTCTGATGACTTGAGAGTTTTCAGGAGGACTGGGCAGGTGTTTTGAGTCTGTGTCCCTTTTGGAGTTTGCGTGGTGTTTTTATCATGGCCAGACCAAGGTTATGTCTTTCTTTTCTTCATCAAATATTCAAGTGATGGATATCAGGTTTCCATTGGGGGTTCCATAAAGTCTGAACATAATTGGTGACCATCTACAGGTTAAGGCTGTTTGTTGAATGCATGTCTTATGCAATCTGGTTGGTGGCAGGGGGTTTCAAGTTGAAAAGCTGATTTTATTTTTTACTCTTATGTGTTTGTTACTGCAATATTGTTCCTTGACCTTGTGGGCTGCAGGTGCAGTCACTGTTCTATCCCTGGGTGAGATTTTATTCTTAGCTGAGCCTTAACCATGCAATAATACCAGGCCAAAACTGGTAGAGAACCAGTCCTTTTTTCAACAGTGACCTCATGTTCAGACAAAATGCTGAATTGCTCCATCAAAGGGATATTAATTTGTTGGGTCAAATCATGTGCTTTGAAAACTTATTCATTGTCAGAAAAGGAGAAATTTGGCTAAATAACATCAGCTGAAGTCTAATTAGGTGACAAAAAACACTCATCTTTAACCTACAGAACAGTACTGGTATCCCAAATTTAAAGTCTCATCAGCCATGAGATTTCAGAATTCCCATTCAGGGAACCAGATGATGCATACTGCTAAAATTTTACTTAAGAAAAATAATGGACAGCAGAGAGTTGATGGGACAACATTCAGTATGAGTGCAAATTAAAAATATATTAAAGTTTAGTTATCTTAAAGGAATGCCCTATGTCACACTCCATAATATTGTGCCCATTTTGTTTGAAGCCATGTGCAAAACTTGGTTCTTATTCTGAATCCATCTTAAAATGAACTCATGGTTTTGTATTAAATTAAACCCCCAAAAATGTGGTAAGTAAAAATGGCAGAGTATCAGCAACTTTTAATAGATCAACCCAATAATAACAGGGGCTTTTCCCCTCAGGTAATAAAGCTGTTTGAATGTTTTACGTGTTCTTTAAAAGTTTTCTTAGTGTTTTATAACAAATTTTTCATACAAGGTAAGTTCATTCATCCTCTTTGTGTTCTTCATATCCTATTCTATTTTTAAAGAAAATCACTCTAAAACATCTTAAACATCTTACAAAGAAGTCTTGTCCTTTTGGATAAAATTTCTGAAGTACACAGATGGCTGTGCGCCTATACACACATACACACACATACATACATCACAGACGGGTATGAACATGTATGCACATTTGCCACCTCATTATCTTGGGGACAGAAGAAGGTCCTAGAGACCTAGGTCCTAGAGAGTGTCTCTTTTGAATTTGCAGTCTCTAATATATTTTTTCTTTTTTTCACAAAGAGTGCCAGTTTACATCCTGGAAAGTTGGCAAAGTGAGAAATTAAACTACCCTTTCTCTGTGTTATTGCTGTGTGAGTCACCATGTCCACGAGCAAATGAATTGCTGCTCCATCACATGGAAAGGTGAAGGTATTTAGATGAAAAGTGTCATAAAACAGGTCTGGAAAGGCCTGTGAGGCACCTAGAGCAAATGGCACCTACGCCCAGACAACAAAACACTTTCACATGCTGATCTTGTTTGGTTCCAGGAAGAACAGGGCTGACCTCTAACCAGATGTTCTTCATTCTGCGAGTCAGTCATTCACTCATTCTGTCATTCACTCATCCTGTCATTCACTCATTCTGTCATTCAATCATCCTGCATTCACTCATTCTTCTCTTCACCCGAAGAGCACTCGTAAAGCACCTAATGTCCCAGGCTTTCCCTGTCATTGACTAGAATACAGTTAAGGATGACATACATGGTCCTCTTCATCAAAATGATGTTAGATAACGGGGGGGGAATGGCAAGGATATTAATCATGACAATATAGGAGTAATTGCTATACTGGAGGGAAAGCTGGGGTGATCTGGGTGGGGAACTCTAACCTAGCCAGAGGCAGGGAGAATTTCTTAAGAGTCTGAGACTGGTTAAGAGCCAGTCAGTTAAGAGACACTCAGCTGGAGGAACAAGAACAGTATTTATTCAATCATTACTCAGGAATAATTCTACGTAAAGTGCTGTACTAGTCATGATGGAGAATGCAAGATGAATGTGATTTGCCTCCTACTTTCAAGACTGTCAGCTTAGTCTACAGGTCGCTACGTGATAATTCCTGTAGTGGTGACATCTTGTCACTTCCTAGCCTCAAGCCTATGATTTTTTTTTTTTTTCAAATATGCTTACAGAAGAATATCCACTTTTCTGAGTCTAACATCTGTGGCCTTTCCCTTTTTGATCCCAGTTAGCTTCAAGGTCAATACCCAGTACACTATACACACATGACCTTGGGCTCTAGCTTACTGTCCACTCTTCTTCTCACATGTCAGGTTGTTTCAGGACACATTACCTCTGCCAAACTGTTATCTTTGCCTAAAACTCCATTCCATCCTTATCTACCTGGCAAATTCTCCAAGTCCCTCTGGCCTTGACAGATTCATTATAGTTTTTATCTTAGTTCTCTTAAATTTTTCACAGACTTCATCATTATTACAGTTGATTTTTCACCTTGCTGTGGTTCATTCATGTACATGCCACTATCATTGCCTTGGGTAGTGATATCTCTAGCCCAGATCTCGAACATAAAGCTTAGAAAGCATTTAGTACATATTTGTGAGATCAAATTGGATTTTGCATTTATCAGATTATTCTGATTGTAATAATAGGAAAAAAACTGAAAACAACAGAAACAAAATTGAAAATTTGTTAGAAGTTTTTTTTTTATAAGTCATGGAAGGTAAAGTTTGTGTAGGATGAGTTTCTCAAATTTTACCTTTGGGATTTTAATTTATGGGGTTGAGTAAGTGACTGTAGGAGAAGATAATGCCATTGAAAGAAGAATTTATAACTTACATTTCGCAAGAGAAGAGGGCATGTCATACCATGCAGGGCCACATAAGGAAGCATCTTGTTTGGTCAGGAAGCAGAATCAAGAGGAAGGGGAAAGTTTGAGCCAGAGCTTTTTTTTTTTTTTTTTTTTTAATATTTCATTTATTTATTTGTCAGAGAGAGAGCACACAAGCAGGCAGAGAGGCTGGCAGAGGCAGAGAGAGAAGCAGGCTCCCTGCCGAGCAAGGAGCCCATGTGGGACTCGATCCCAGGACTCTGGGATCATGACCCGAGCCGAAGGCAGTGGCTTAACCCACTGAGCCACCCAGGCGTCCCATGATCCAGAGCTTTTACTGTGGTTTCCAGAGGAAAGGTGAAGCAGGGCAACATAAACAGTTTTGAATTGGCCATTCTAAATAATTTCAGTGAGCATTGGGACCTACAGGTGTCCCTATTGTCTGGTGCTTTGCCTTGGGTGGATTTAGACTAGAGGAATAGCAGTTTGCTATGTGAGAGTTCACCTTGCTTTTGATAAAGGAGCTGCTTAACTTGCACATGAGAGATATTTCCCAGTTGCTATATTAGCAATTAATTAACCCTGGGAGGGGAAGTCTCTCCTCAAGTTTGTAAGGTCCTCCAAGATATCAAAACTTCATAAAATAAAGACTATTAAAAACATAATTAATTCAATCTGTCCTCTGATATTTTGACATCATATTAAGGAAATCTTAGTGTGATGCTCATGGAGACTTAAGGAGCAGGGCACAAGTTGCCCTCAAAAGGAAAGAAGACATTTTATTATGGAAATAGTATAGAGGAACTCAAGTAGAGGCATATGGAGTCCTTCTAGGCCACCCCATAAATAGGTTTTCTGTTATATGGCATAATAAAAAAAAAAAATAGGTCTGGAGTTTTGGGAGGTCTCTAACAATACCTTGGTGGAATCGGGAGCTATTAAAAGTGTGAATTTGACAATAATATCTTGGTGCATTTTTGGGTCAGGATGGCAGTCCAGCAGTCATCTTTTGATAACTGGCCCTTGGCCATCATATCCCTTTCAAAAGTGGCCCAGGGATTCCAGGAGGTATAAGAGGAAGCCCAAGCCTCAATAGTGAGGTGTCTCTGAGGGCACTAATGGCAGTAGAGAGGATATGAACTGATAAGTTAGTAAAGAGTATATGTTAAAGATTAATGGTATTGTGTGTAACTAAGAGGAAGAACTCATATGGTGGTCATTATTGGAAACCAAGGGAGGATGCAGTGGTACTAAGCTAGTAGGGGATAGTAGGAAAAGGCATTGAAGATTGGGTAGTCCTGTACCCAGTGGGTCAGGCGGTTAGACTGTTATAAAGCAGGTGTCTCCCGGGGACGGCAATTAATTTTCACTAATTTATTGAATGACACAGATATTAGTAGCCTCTATCAGATTTCCCTTTAGACATGGGAGTGTGTGTGGGCGGGTTATTTTGTAAGAGAGCAAGGAGTATGTGAGGATCGTGAGCTAAGCATATGAGCTCAGAAACGACACAGTTCCTAATATCAAAAGAAGAAAAGCAAAATGTGTCCTATGTCCAATTCATAACCTTAAGATAGGCAGTCCATGGGCATTGCTGGGGCAGAGATTTCAGACTGAAATGAAGTTGTCTCTGGCACAGAGGTTGGATTGGAGTCCAAGGTGAGATGGCAACTGGGACAATGCCATTTCCAGGGATAAGCTCTTGGGCCAGGTGATGTCATCTGGGTTGTAGGACAGGGGTATCCTTTCCAGGTGGGAATTCACTTGAACTGAGGTGGTTCTAAGCATTTACCATGTTTTGTTGAAAAAAAAAATGGCTTATTTTTTTCTTTATTTATACATCTAGATTATAAAGCAAGGGAAACACCTAAACCAGGAGTAATAAGACAATGGTCTATAGAAGGTGTGCAGTTGCATTAACCACTTTTGTTTTTGTTAGACGTATAAGTTCCTGTCAGTCTTATGTCTAATGAGCAGCCACCTAACTTTGGGACAAAGTATGATTTATGGGTTTCAGAAAAATATGTGTCCTCACTGTAGTCTCCAGATCTAAAGAGATGGGGTCAAGATAGAAAATTTATTAAAATAGATTAAGGTCTGGGACAAAACAAGAGCTCTTTTAGAGGTTCATTTGCTGTACTGGAATATTAAACCAGTTTTGAGAAGTGTCTCTAAATTACATTGGTTACCTGGGAACTGTCAGGAACATAACAATTGTATTGAATAACTCTTCCAGGAGCCCAGCATTGTGTATTCTGAGAAATGAAATATGTGTCTTGGTTACTCTTTGTAATGCCTGTAACTCTGAAGGGAATGCAGAATGTCCTGGCACGACTTTATATTGTGACCTTAGTATACATAGAAGCATGATTTTTTTTTCTAATTACAAGAAATTTTTATTGATTATGTGCCAGGAGTTGTGAAAGGACTTTAAATTCATTATCTCATTTAATCATCACAATATCTTGTGATAATAGCAGATACTATTATCTTCATTTTCAGTAATATCTCTAATATCTTTGTTTCTTTTTTTAATAAATATTTTATTTTATTATTTTTATTAAGATATATTATTTGCCTCAGGGGCACAGGTCTGTGAATCATCAGGCTTACACATTTCACAGCACTCACCATAGCATGTACCCTCCCCACTCTCCATAACCCAGCCACCCCATCCCTACCCCCACACCCCCCAGCAACCCTAAGTTTGTTTTGTGAGATTACGAGTCTCCAGTGGTTTGTCTCCCTCCCAAATTGATATTTTGGGTATCAGTGAGAAAAGAGCTGGTTAGACTTCTTTACTCTGAAAGGGACAATTTTTAGGGAAT
This sequence comes from Mustela putorius furo, assembly GCF_011764305.1. Classification (NCBI taxonomy): domain Eukaryota; kingdom Metazoa; phylum Chordata; class Mammalia; order Carnivora; family Mustelidae; genus Mustela; species Mustela putorius. Next base: position 22,302,978 of record NW_025421273.1, read on the forward strand.
GGACCAACTATTTATAACAAGGCTTATTGGCCAAGGCTTCCAGTGCTAAGATGACGTTTGACCAAGTGTGTTGTTTGTATGGTCCTTTATCAGGGACATCCTAGTTAAGATATAGAAAGCAACAACATTTCACTGAGCTCACAGCTAATGGTCAGTTGTACCTTGTGCATAGCTATGAATATTCAGTGCTGTTCACTCACGTAATCTCAAGGGGCTTCTCAAGTAGCCAACCCTCTGTGGGAGGGGCCACCTCCTTCATCACAAAGGCATCTGGTGAGGGAGTGAGAACAGAGGAAGTCTCCCCCTCCTTTGTGTTGAATACACCACGGGCGCTCAGGTTTAGCTCCATCCTGTCTTAAGGGGGACTTAGTTATGTAGCTGTGTATAACTTGTGGGGTACTGTTTCCATGACCTGGACCATAATGGGCAGCTGGATTTGGAGGGTTACAAGTGCGGGGTCTATTATAGCCTCTATTTCCAGAAGACTTTACTAGGCAGCCAGTCATTCATTGTTTAATAATATATAACATGAGACTGAAAGGGGCAGTTTCTTGCATAAGAGCTCTTGGCCAACTCATGTCTTTCAAAAGTGACCCAGGGACTCCAGGAAGCATAAGAGGAGGCCCAAGCCTCAATATTGAGGAGTCTCTAAGGGCACCAGTGGGAGTGCTTAGACTTTCATTTGGAAGTAAAATTTGTAAATGAAGGATATGTTGTCACTAGAATCCAAAAAGGACTAAAGGTTGTTGGAGTTGTATGTCTATAATGAGTATGTTAAATGACTCTTTTTGGAGGAGGACATCATCAATGTAATGTCAAACTTGTGTTCTGGTGAACAGTAGTTGCAGTTAAGATCCTGTCTGCCATGGGGCACCTGCGTAGCTCAGTAGGTTGAGCACCCAACTCTTGGTCATGATCTTAGGGTCGTGATCTTTGGTTTCTGGGATTGAGCCTGCCTTGGACTCCATGCTCAACAGAGAGTCTGCCTGGAGGATTTTCTCCCTCTGCCCTTCTCCTCACTTATGTGCATGTGCATGTGTGTGTGCTCTCTCTCTCTCAATCTCTCTCTCTCTCTCGAATAAATAATCTTTTTTTTTTCTTTTTTAAAGATCCTGTCTGCCAAGATTGCATGGTAACAAAGCAGTTGGGGCACCCCATAGGTACGTGTGTCCCTTTGGAAGTAAAGGAAAACTGAGAAACTCTTGAAGGGGGCACTGAGCAGAACATGTTAGGCAAATTTATAAGAGCAAAATTATTAGAGTTGGTAATGTAAACAATATTAAATATTGGGTATGAAAACCCTGGTAGATGGAAATACAGCATAATGTAGTAATCCACCATGAGACACCCTATATTTTTTTCCAGGTTTAGGAGCAGGAAAAATTGAGCTGTCAAATGGGGAAGTGGGGATAATCATCTGCTTATTAATTAGGTTTTACATAATAAATTTTATCCTTGAAGGCCCTGTTTTAACTTACATTGGATCATATTAACTGTTTTAACAGGAAGCCATTGGGTCCCATTTTATCAAGTCAATTTACAGTGGGTGGTTTTTTTTTTTTTTTTTTTAAGATTTGTTTATTTATTCTAGAGAGAGAGAGTGTGCAGGAGACTGGGGAGAGGCAGAGTTATAGGGAGAGAGAGAATCTTCAGCAGACTCCCTGCTGAGCAAGGAGCCTGACTCAGGGTTAGATCCCACAACCTCAAGATCATGACATGAGCTGAAACCAAGAGACAGATGTTCAGTTGTCTGAGCCACTGAGGTTCCCCTATGAGTACTCTTTTATATCAGTTTGACATAACTTTAAATCCACTTGTTTGTGACAAAAATGAAATTGTGTTAAAGATAAGAGTAAAGTTATTTTCCTATAAGAGTAAAGTAAGCTGTGATAGGATGTCATCATCTCATCCATTGTCCTTGATAAGAACTCAGTAGGTCAGCTAGTGAGGGGCTCCTGAGGCTTAGCAAGAAAAACATGAAGAAGCAGTTGTGGCGAGGGAGCATTTTGTCTAAATATCAAGTCTGCAAGGATGATCTGAAAGTGTTCCATCTGGGTAAGTCTACACTTTGGTGATCTGAAAGGTCTCTTCAAAGACCTTGGGGCTGTTAGGTCCTGCCACAGTAAAGGTTACTCTACCTGCAGTAGCAAAAGCCTTGCAGCAGTCTGGCTCCAAGAAGACCCTCTTGTTTGTCAAAGCCAGCACCATTGTTGTCTAGCAACATGCTCTAGCAACAGGGGAATTTTACTTTGCACTGGCAGTTGGACTTCTCTCCCTAATACCAACTCATACAAAGGTATGCTTCAACTAAATCTGAACTTAATTCCTTCCATCTCCCCTTGCCTGACACGCCAATGTGATTAATCTATCATTGGCTTGGAGTATGTGATTCATTCCTTTACTGGCTTATTAAAAGACATTATCCTGTATGGTTATTGGCTTATGGAATTCCTGCACAACCAAATCTGAGTTAAACTATTGGCAAAGACAATCCCAGTTTCTGGGCATTAGTTTGTCTCTCAAAACAGAAAACATATATATATATATATGTATGTATATATATATATATGTGTGTGTGTGTCTGTGTGTGTGTGTATAATTATATGTATATATGTATGTACATAATGAAATTAAAACAAAATTCCATAATTTGATCCAATTAGAAACCCAAAATTTATATATTAAAAATTTATATAAAATTATATGGATGATAACTATATATGAAATAAAATATATATAGCAATATAATTTATATAATTAAAATACATAATACAAAATAAATATTTGGTCTTAGTCCCTGGTTCCTGGCACACAGTTCCTAAAACCATTGAAATCTCTGAAGAGATAACAGTGTCTTTTACATGCTAATGAGATGATTGGTGGCTGAGGGTCCCTAGTTGGTCTGGGTGGGGACTGGTCACCAGAAAGACCAAACCTTGTGATTAGAGGGTTGGAAATTTCAGCACCAATCCCCCACCTCCTGGGAGGGGAGAGGGGCTAGAGACTGAGTTAATCAGCAAATACAAATGATGTAACCAATCCTGCCTCTGTCAATGAAATGTCCTTAACAGGGTTTAGAGCTAGATGGGGTTCTGGAGCTTCCAGGCTGAACATGTAGAGGTTCTAGGAGACTGGTATACCCTTAGAGGGCATAGAAATGATATGATCTGACTTGGGGTTTGAGGGAAAATGGCCAGAAAGAATCATTGAGATGTTTGGGTGCAAAAAAAGTGGTTTCATTAAAGCATGTGGACAGGACCCTTAGGCATTTAGGACCTGCACTGGGATTGTGAAGAGTGATTGGTGATATATATATATATATATATATATATATGTATATATATATATATATCAGTAGAGGAAGGATTCCAAAAGGAATTTCATGTGTTAAAGAAGACTTAGAGTATCCTGGAGGCCTTGGTATTGTCAATCTAAGGTTGCTTTTTGCCACTAGGAAAGCATTAAGACAGTTGGGAGTTCCTGGAGGAATGTCATACTCTGTCCGTTTCAGGTATTTGTCAATGGACTCCAAGTTATAAAGAAATTCAATTTTATCATTGTGTCTTTTGCCTTTGTTGTCCACTTCTGAAGCTCTACACCACCCCTTTTCCCCCACCTTCCTCTGTGCATCTCTTCCTGAGTTCTGTGACTCATTCTAGCAAATTATCAAAACTGAGGGGGGTCATCGGAACCCTAGAATTTTTAGTCAGCCCAGCAGACATGTAGGCAGACTGTGTACCCCATTTTCAGCTGGTATCTAAAGTGGGGGTGGTCTTGTGGGACTAATCTCTTAACCTGTGGAATACACACGATCTCCAAGGAGTGTCAGTATTGAATTGAACTGCAGGGTACCTAATTCATGTCAGAGAGTTGGAGAAGTCGGGTTAGAGAAAACACCACATATCTGGTGGGGAAAGGAGGGGGTCTTAATAACAAAATCTTTTTAATTAAATAAAAATATTTAATATATTATTATATATTAAATATTATTATATAAGTAGTATATAACATATACTAATATTACTAATAATATTAAAAATATTAAATAAAAATAAAAAATTTTATTATGTTAGTCATCATACAGCACATCATTAGTTTTTGATGTAGTGTTCCATGACTCATTGTTTGCAAACAAAAAAGACTTTTTTAAAAGGAGCTGGTTGGCTTTTGTTCTTCTACCACATAGGTTCTAAGTTAAATTTAGCATTGGCTAAAATGCACTGATTAACAAAACTCCACAGGCTTAATCAACACTGGGGTTCAAATTATAGCTGTAGCTGGAGATTCCATGGAATTTAAGCATTGTATTACCTATAATCTTAAAAAGTAACTGAATATAAAATAAAGGAAAAACAGATACCCCTTGCTTTACCTGTAGCCTTACATAAATTCCCCAGTATCATAGGACTCATTGAATAATTAATTAAAATTGAAATAAGTCTCTGGTCCTTGTTTTGTTTTGAGATGCAAACTAATGCCCAGAGACTGGGATTATCTTTGCCAATAGTTTAACTCAGATTTGGTTGTGCAGGAATTCCATAAGCCAATAACCATACAGGATAATGTCTTTTAATAAGCCAGTAAAGGAATCACATACTCCAAGCCAATGATAGATTAATCACATTGGCGTGTCAGGCAAGGGGAGATGGGAGATGGAAGGAATTAAGTCCAAATTTAGTTGAAGCATACCTTTGTATGAGTTGGTATTAGGGAGTGCCAGTGCAAGGTAAAGGCCCCCTGCTGCTAGAGCATGTTGCTAGGGAACAATGGTGCTGGTGTTGCCAGGGAAAAACTTGAATTCTCTATTCTTGGGCTCTGACTAGCAACCTTGTTAGTAGTTGACAATGACAGATATATTAGACATTCCTCTGGAACTAAGTGCTCTGGAAAGCTGCTGTTTCAAGCTTGCATAACATTTTCTGTACCTCATGTAGGTGCCTGTGGGAAAGTACAAGCTCAGATGAGACTGACTGTTACAATATGGTTGATCCGGTCCTTATTGCCTGGGTGGCAGCATTAGATCCTCCATCCATTACTGGACTGGAGATACTAATCCTTCCAGTAACTCAGTGGGCTGACTATAAAGACAGGTCTCCATCTGTATGCCAAGGAGACTGAAATGACTTAACAGGACTGTGGGTGCTATCTGAAGGTGAGCATGGACCTCTAGGTCTCTGATTGGGCCTGTTCATGTCTAGCAAAGTGAACACACTTGTTCTCTACTGTCATCATGTGGTTACTTCTGGCATCTCTTGGTTTTTAACAACCCTATAAGGAGTTGCCATTCCTGTGCATGTGGCCCGTTGTGGCCACACCACAGTAGCCCTTAAGATTAAGCTGTGCCGGGCGCCTGGGTGGCTCAGTGGGTTAAGCTGCTGCCTTCGGCTCAGGTCATGATCTCAGGGTCCTGGGATCGAGTCCTGCATCAGGCTCTCTGCTCAGCAGGGAGCCTGCTTCCTCCTCTCTCTCTCTCTCTCTGCCTGCCTCTCTGCCTACTTGTGATCTCTCTCTGTCAAATAAATAAATAAAATCTTTAAAAAAAGAAGATTAAGCTGTGCCATATATTTTAGAAATGTGGATCACTCATGGTCACATGGTGTTATGTCATTCATACCAAACAGGCTCTGACAATGAGCTTATGAATTCAACGGACATTTCATTTTCTTTCTTATCCTGAGGCTGGTGGCATCATCAAGAGATGGAATAAAATTTATTTATTTATAAGAACTGACTAGAAAGGATTGCTGGATAACCCATATTATCATTATTTCAGACTACTCATATAGCCAGACAGTGTGAGCATTAATGCAAGTGATGCTCAGAGGAACATTTTTCTTGAAGCTGTTTCTTGGAAAGGATTAGGGAAGAGGAGGTAGGGGTATGGAAAGACTGGTTCTTCATATCCATGATTCCACCCTAATAACCCAACCACTGCTCTTTTTTTCTTTTTTCCCACCAACTCTATGGTGTGGGAAGCATGACACTTTTCATCACCAGGTGGCATCATTGGTGATAGCATGGAGAGGGTGTTGCTTCTACACTACCTGGTTTTGATAACTGGATATTAAGTATTATACAGCATGAGCATTATGATTATTAGAATTTGTAAAGCTTAGAGTACTTCTACATTGGTTCACTTGAGAAATAACTGGTGCTAGCCCTAAATATCACAACTTCCATCATGGTGTCCCTGCCCTTATGGTTTTGACCCACCTGAATGAAAAGTCTGGGTGTGCTAGATTAAGACAAACAGATTATGTAATTAGGAAGGGAAAGTACATACCTAACACCTGGGGAAGGAACACCATTTACATTTAGGTATAGAATTTATTTTCAGTTAATGTTTATGTACGTAGTGAGGTGATGTTGATGTTTTTCCATATAATTTAGTTGCTCTAGTGTAATTGCTTTTCCTTTACATTTATAAACAAAATTTATTTTTTATTTTTAATGATTTTTAAAAAAGATTTTATCTATTTATTTGTCAGATAGAGGAAGAGAGCACAAGTAGGGGGAGCAGCAGGCAGAGGGAGAAGTAGACTCCGTGCTAAGCAAGAAGCCCGATACGGGACTTGATCCCAGGACCCTGGGATCATGACCTGAGCTGAGGGCAGATGCTTAACCTACTGAATCACCCAGGTGTCCAACAAAATTACGAATTTATTTATTTATTTATTATATTAGTCACCATACAGTACATCGTTAATTTTTGATGTAGTGTTCCATGATTCACTGTTTGTGAATAACACCCAGTGCTCCATGCAATATGTGCCCTCCTTAACACCCATCATCAGGCTAGACCATCTCTCTACTCCCCTTCCTTCTAAAACCCTCAGTTTATTTTCCTGAGTCCATAGTCTCTCATGGTTTATTTCCCCCTCCATTTCCCCACTTCATTTTCTCTTCCTTCTAATGTCCTCCATGTTATTACTTACGTTCTACAAATACGTGAATCCATATAATAATTGGCTTTCTCTGTTTGGCTTATTTCACTTAGCATAATCTCTTCCAGTCCCACCCATGTTGAAGCAAAAGCTGGCATGGCAAAAGCCTTCCTTTCTGATGGCTGAGTAACATTCTTTCGTGTATATGGACCACATCTTCTTTATCCATTTGTCTGTTGAAGGGCATCTTGGCTCTTTCCACAGTTTGGCTATTGTGGACAGTGTTGCTATCCACTGGGGTGCACATGGCCCTTCTTTTCACTACATCTGTATCTTTGGGGTAAATACCCAGTAGTGCAATTGTTGGGTCATAGGGTAGACCCACTTTTTAAATTTTTTGAGGAACCTCCACACTGTCTTCCAAAGTGGCTGTACCAACTTGCATTCCCACCAACAGTGTAAGAGGGTTCCCCTTCCTCTACAGCCTCTCCAACATTTGTTGTTTCTTGCCTTGTCAATTTTTGCCATTCTAACTGGTATAAGGTGGTACTGTGATGTGGTTTTGATTTGAATTTCCCTGATGGCTAATGTAGATGAACATTTTTTCATGTGTCTGTTAGCCATTTGAGTGTCTTCATTGGAGAAGTGTCTGTTCATATCTTCTGCCCATTTTCTTTTTACTTGATTATTTTTGGGTGTTGAGTTTGAGAAGTTCTTTGTAGATCTTGGATATCAGCCCTTTGTCTGTAGTATTATTTGCAAATATCTTCTCCCATTCCGCAGGTTGCCTTCTTTTTTGTTGACTGTTTCCTTTGCTGTGCAAAAGCTTTCCTTTTTAAATTTTTTATTAACATATAATGTATTATTAGCCCCAGGGGTAGAGGTCTGTGAATCGCCAGGTTTACACACTTCACAGCACTCACCATATGTGCAAAAGCTTTTTATCTTGATGAAGTCCCAAAAGTTCATTTTTATTTCTGTTTCCCTTGTCTTTGGAGATGTGTCTTGAAAGAAGTTGCTGTGACTGATGTTGAAAAGGTTACTGCCTATGGGATTTTGATGGATTCCTATCTCATATTGAATTATTTCACCCATTTTGAGTTTATCTTTGTGTCTGGTGTGAGCGAACGGTCGAGTTTCATTCTTCCGTATATAGCTGTCCAATTTTCCCAGCACCATTTATTGAAGAGACTGTCTTTTTTTCCCCATTGGATATTTTTTCCTACTTTGTCAAAGATTATTTGACCATAGAGTTAAGGGTCTATATTTGGGCTCTCTACTCTTTTCCATTGGTCTGTGTGTCTGTTTTTGTGGCAACGTGATGCCCCCCAGCTTTGTTTTTCTTTTTCAGCACTTCCTTGATGATTTGGGGGTCTTTTCTGGGTCCATATAAATTTTAGGATTGTTTGTTCCAGCACTTTGAAAAATGCTGATGGTATTTTGATTGGGATGGCATTGAAAGTATAGATTGTTCTGGGCAGCATAAATATTTTAACAATGCTTATTCTTCTGATCCATGAGCATGGAATGTTTTTCCATCTTTTGGTATCTTCTTCAATTTCTTTTGTGGGTGTTCCATGTTCCTAGAGTATAGATCCTTTACCTCTTTAGTTAGGTTTATTCCAAGTTGTCTTATGATTTTTGGTGCTATTGTAAATGCAACTGATTCTCTAATTTCTCTTTCCACAGTTTCATTTTTAGTGCATAAGAAAGCAACTGATTTCTGTGAATATATTTTGTATCCGGCCCCATTACTGAATTGCCGTATGAGTTCTAGTAATTTGGGGATAGGGTCTTTTGGGTTTTCCACATAAAGTATCATGTCATCTGTGAAGAGAGAGAGTTTAACTTCTTCTTTGCCAATTTGAATACCTTTTATTTCTTTTTGTTGTCTGATTGCTGTTGCTAGAACTTCTAGTACTATGTTGAGCAATAGTGACAAGAATCGGCATCTGATGTTAAGATGTTGTGTTTCTGATGTTAAGAAAAAGGCTCTCAGCTTTTCCCCATTGAGAATGATATTTGCTGAGGGTTTCTCATAGATGGATTTTATGAAATTGAGGAATGTTCCCTCTATCCCTATCTCTGAAGAGTTTTAATCAGGAAAGGATGCTGTACTTTTTCAAATGCTTTTTCTGCATCAATTGAGAGGACCATGTGGTTCTCCTCTCTCTCTCTCTCTCTCTCTCTTTTTTTTTTTTTTTTTGGAGGCTACCTTTTTTATTTTTATATTGGTTTTTTTTTCTCACATTTTCTTTTTTTTTTTCAACTCATTTATTTTCAGAAAAACAGTATTCATTATTTTTTCACCACACCCAGTGCTCCATGCAATCCGTGCCCTGTATAATATCCACCACCTGGTATGCCAACCTCCCACCCCCCCTGCCACTTCAAACCCCTCAGATTGTTTTTCAGAGTCCATAGTCTCTCGTGATTCACCTCCCCTTCCAATTTACCCCAACTCCCTTCTCCTCTCTAACACCCCTTGTCCTCCATGATATTTGTTATGCTCCACAAATAAGTGAAACCATATGATAATTGACTCTCTCTGCTTGACTTATTTCACTCAGCATTATCTCTTCAGGCCCGTCCATGTTGCTACAAAAGTTGGGTATTCATCCTTTCTGATGGAGGCATAATACTCCATAGTGTATATGGACCACATCTTCCTTATCCATTCGTCCGTTGAAGGGCATCTTGGTTCTTTCCATAGTTTGGCGACCGTGGCCATTGCTGCTATTTTAGACCAATATCACTGATGAATATGGATGCTAAGATTCTCAACAAGATCCTAGCCAACAGGATCCAACAGCACATTAAAAAGATTATCCACCATGATCAGGTAGGATTCATCCCTGGGCTACAAGGATGGTTCAACATTCGCAAATCAATCAACGTGATTCAACAAATTAATATGAAAAGAGAGAACCACATGGTCCTCTCAATTGATGCAGAAAAGGCATTTGACAAAATCCAGCATCCGTTCCTGATTAAAATGCTTCAAAGTATAGGGATAGAGGGAACATTCCTGAACCTCATCAAATGTATCTATGAAAGACCCACAGCAAATATCATCCTCAATGGGAAAAAGCTTGAAGCCTTCCCGTTGAGATCAGGAACAAGACAAGGATGCCCACTTTCACCACTCTTGTTCAACATAGTATTAGAAGTCCTAGCAACAGCAATCAGACAACAAAGAGAAATAAAAGGTATCCAAATTGGTAATGAAGAAGTCAAACTCTTTCTCTTCACAGATGACATGATTCTTTATATGGAAAACTCAAAAGACTCCACCCCCAAACTACTAGAACTCATACAGCAATTCAGCAACATGGCAGGATACAAAGTTAATGTGCAGAAATCAGTGGCTTTCTTATACACTAACAATGAAAATACAGAAAGAAAAATTAGAGAATCGATTCCATTTACTATAGCACCAAGAACCATAAGATACCTGGGAATAAACCTAACCAAAGAGGTAAAGGATCTGTACTCGAGGAACTACAGAACACTCATGAAAGAAATTGAAGAAGACACAAATAGATGGACGACCATTCCATGCTCTTGGATCAGAAGAATAAACATTGTTAAAATGTCCATACTGCCTAGAGCAATATATACTTTTAATGCCATTCCAATCAAAATTGCACTGGTATTCTTCAAAGAGCTGGAGCAAATAATCCAAAAATTTGTATGGAATCAGAAGAGACCCCAAATCGCTAAGGAAATGTTGAAAAACAAAAATAAAGCTGGGGGCATCACGTTACCTGATTTCAAGCTTTATTACAAAGCTGTGATCACCAAGACAGCATGGTACTGGCATCAAAACAGATACATAGACCAGTGGAACAGAGTAGAGAGCCCAGATATGGACTCTCAACTCTATGGTCAATTAATCTTTGACAAAACAGGAAAAAATATGCGGTGGAAAAAAGACAGTCTCTTCAATAAATGGTGCTGGGAAAACTGGGCAGCCATATGTAGAAGAATGAAACTCGACCATTCTCTTACACTGTACACAAAGATAAACTCAAAATGGATAAAAGACCTCAACGTGAGACAGGAATCCATCAGAATCCTAGAGGAGAACATAGGCAGTAATCTCTTCGATATCAGCCACAGCAACTTCTTTCAAGATATGTCTCCAAAGGCAAAGGAAACAAAAGCGAAAATAAACTTTGGGGACTTCATCTTCTCTCTTTTTTTAATCAATGTGTTCTATCACATTGATTGATTTGCAAATGTTGAACCACAATCCCACCTGGTTGTGGTAGGTAATGCTTTTAATGTACTGTTGGATCCTATTAGCTAGGATCTTGTTGAGAATTTTGGCATCCACATTCATAAGAGATATTGGTCTGAAATTCTCCTTTTTGATGGGGTCTTTGCTTGGTTTTGGGATCAAGGTAATGCTGCCCTCATAGAAAGAGACTGGAAGTTTTCCTTCTGTTTCTATTTTTTGAAACAGCTTCAGGAGAATAGGTATTATTTATTCTTTGAATGTTTGGTAGAATTCCCCAGGGAATCTATCAGACCCTGGACTCTTGTTTTTTTTTTTTTTTTTAAGATTTTATTTATTTATTTGACAGAGAGATCACAAGTAGGCAGAGAGGCAGGCAGAGGGAGAGAGGGGGAAGCAGGCTCCCTGCTGAGCAGAGAGCCCGATGTGGGGCTCTATCCCAGGACCCTGGGACCATGACCTGAGCCAAAGGCAGAGGCTTTAACCCACTGAGCCACCCAGATACCCCTTTTAGGAGGGTTTTGATCATTGCTTCAATTTTGTTACTGGTTATTGGTCTATTCAGGTTATCAGTTTCTTCCCGTTTTAGTCTTGGAAGTTTATAGGTTTCCAGGAATGCATCTATTTCTTCTAGGTTGCTTAACGTATTGGCATATAGCTGTTGCTAATAATTTCTGACTATTATTTCTATTTCCTTGGTGTTAGATATGATCTCTCTCCTTTCATTCATAATTTTATTAATTTGGGTCCTTTCTCTTTTCTTTTGGACAAGTCTGGTCTGTGGTTTATTGATCTTATTAATTCTTTCAAAGAACCAGCTTCTAGTTTCATTAATGTGTTCTATGTATTTCTGGTTTCTAATTCATTTATCTCTGCTCTATTCTTAATTATTTCCCTTCTTGCTCATGGGTTAGGCTTAATTTGTTTTTGATTCTCCTGTTCTTTAAGGTGTAAAGACCGTTTTTGTATTTGGGATTTTTCTATTTTTTCTTTTTGAGTGAGGCTTGGATGGCTATGTATTTCTCCCTTAGGACTGCCTTTGCTGTATTCCATAGGTTTTGGATCAATGTGTTTTCATTCTCATTTGTTTCCATGAGTTATTTAAGTTCTTCTTTGATTTCCTGATTGACCCAAACATTCTTGAGCAGGATGGTCTTTAGCTTCCATGTATTTGAATTTCCTCCAAACTTTTTCTTTTTATTAAGTTCCAGTTTCAAAGCACGGTGGTCTGAGATTATGTAGGTAATAATCTCAGTCTTTTGGTATTTGTTGAGACCTGATTTGTGACCCAGAATGTGGTCTATTCTGGAGAAATTTCCATGTATGCTCGAGAAGAATGAGTAGCCTGTTGTTTTAGGGTGGAATCCTCTGTATGTATCTGTGAGGTCCATTTGGTCCAGTTTGTCATTCAAAGCTCTTGTTTCTTTGTTGATTTTCTGCTTAGATGATTTGTCCATTGCCAAGAGTTGAGTGTTGAGGTCTCCTACAATTAATATATAATTATCAATATGTCTCTTTATTTTGGTTAACAGTTGGCTTATGTAGTTGACTGCTCCCATGTTAGGGGCATAGATACTTACAATTGTTAGATCTTCATGTTGAATAAACCCTTTAAGAATGATATAGTGTCCTTCTGTATCTTTGACTCCAGCCTTTAGCTTAAAATCTAACTTGTCTGATATAAGAATTTCTACCCCAGCTTTCTTTTGTAGTCCATTGGCATGAAAGATGGTTCTCCAGGCCTTCACTTTCAGTCTGGATATATCTTTAGGTTCAAAATGACTCTCTTGTAGATAGCATATGGATGGGCACTGTCTTTTTATCCAATCTGTAACCCTGTGCCATTTTATGAGAGCATTTAGGTTGTTCACATTGAAAGTGATTATTGAAAGATATGCTTTTATTGTCATCATGCTTCATGGGAGGTCCTTATTTCTATAGATTGTCTCTGTAAATTTCTGTTGTATATCACTCTTGGGGTCTTTCTCCTTTTGTAGAACCACCCTTAATATTTCTTGCGGGGCCAGCTTAGTGGTCACATATTCTTTCAGTTTTTGCAAGTCTTTGAAGTTCTTTATCTCTCCATCCATTCTAAATGACAGCCTTGCCACATAAAGTATTCTTGGCTCCATGTTCTTCTCATCTAGTACTCTGAATATGTCTTGCCAGCCCTTTCTGGCTTGGCAGATCCCTCTGGACAGGTCTGACGTTATTCTAATGTTTCTCCTTCTGTATGTAAGGAATCTGTTGCTCTTCTTTTCCCTTAAGATGGTTTCTTTGGTTCTAAGATTTGTGCATTTTACTATTACATACCTGGGCGTCCATCTGCTCTCCCTGATCTTGGGGGGGTGTTCTCTATCCCTCTAGGACACTAATGTGTTTCAGTCCCCAGATTAGGGAAGTTCTCAGCTAGGATTTCCTAAAACATATCTTCTAGTCCCCTCTTTCTCTCTCTCCACACCTCAGGGATCCAAATAATTCTGACATTGGAACGTTTCACGGAGTCATTTATTTCTCTAATTCTGTTTTCATTAGAAAACAGGATTCTAAGCTGTTTGTTCCAGGCCTCCTCCTGTTCCTTCTTTTCTATCAGTTTATCTTCCAGATCACTAATTCATTCTTCTGCCTCATTTCCCCTAGCTGTTAGAGTTATCTGGATTAGATTGGATCTCACTGATAGCATATTTAAGTTCTGCCAGATCAGCTCTCAATTCTGTCCTTAGAGAATCTATGTTGCCATTAATGGGTTTCTCCAACTAGCTATTTTCTGCATAATTGTTACCCTGATGCCTATTTCCAACATCTTGTTTATATCCATATCCATTTGTTCTGTGGGTCACAGTCTTTGAATTTTTCCCGTGTTGGGGGTTCCTCCTCTTAATCATTTTGTTGAGGGGTGGTTGAGGGAATGTACAGAGTTCAAATTATTGACCACAGCCCAAGCAAGATGCACCTGTTTTATAGGGACCTTAGGGTTGTCGGCCTCTTGTTCTTTCAACCTGTCTTCTGGGGGAGGGGCTTGCTGCATTGTTACTCAGGCTATACTGTTTAGGCAGAGTTGCCTTGCCCCTGTGTGTGGGGGGGATGGGTTCAGTGAAAACTGGCTGGGGTTTTTTTTGTTCTCTGGCAGCTTTCCCTGGTGGCTTTCTGAGTCTATTCCAAGAGTCAGAGCAGAAGTGACCATATCCAGACTTCTGTCTCAGAACAGAGAGATCTCAGTCTCTTCTCCAGAGAGCCCTCCAGGCCACACTGACTCTGTTTGTGTCTGTGTTGTTAAAACCCACAGAGTCCTGGGTTGTGTTCCCTATAGCAGCACTCCCAAGGTCTAGGCACATCTTTGCCTTTTGTGATTCTAAAACCTCCAGCTGCCCCCCAGTTCACATGCATGGTTCTACAGCTCCAGGCTTCAGTCTGGGGGACTGCCCTAATGTCCTTTCCCTGCCACTACCAGTCTGTGAGTCTGTGCCTGGTCCCCAGCGTGGGAGGCTTTTGAGCTCCAGGTGCTCTGGCTCCGAGGCTTCCTGCCCCTTCCAATTGTTTTCCAATATCTGCCCACAGAATCACGGGGCCCCATTTCATACCTCAAAACTCCACCGGAGATATTCTGTAGAGATCCAGGTATATCTTCTTACATCTCAGGCTGATTTCATGAGTGTTCAGAGTGGTCTGGTAGATATCCAGCTCAATTCAGGGAACCAGTTGAAATAGGGTCTCCAACTCCTCAGCCATCTTGCTTTCCTCCCAAAATTTATTTATTTTTAAAAATTGTAAAATACACAGAACATAAAATTTGCCATCTTAACCATTTTTAAGTAACAGTTCAGTAGTATTAAGTACATTCACGTTGTTGTATAACCATCATCACCTCCCTCTCCTGAACTATTTTCGTCTTGCAAAACTGAAACCTTATGCCCATTAAATAATAACTTCCACCTCTCTCTAGCCCTTGGAAACCACCATCCTACTTTCTGACTCTAGGATTTTGACTACTCCAGGTGCCTATGTAAGTGGAAACATACAGTATTTGCTTTTTTATTTCTGTCTTATTTTTCTTAGTCCAATGTCCTCATGGTTTATTTATGTTGTAGGCCAGAATTCCCTTCTTTTTGAAGGCTGGATAATATTCCATTGCAAGTATATGCCACATTTTGTTTATCTGTTTATTAGTTGATGAACATTTAAGTTGCTCACACATTTTAGGTATTATAAATAATGCTTCTGTGAACATAAATTTACAAATAACTTAGAAATCCTACTTTCAAATACTTTGAGTATAAGCATAGAAGAGGAATCGTTGGCTCATATGATAATTTCCATTTTTATTTTTTTGAGGAAATGCCTCATAATGTTTTCCACAGGGGCTGTACCATTAACATTCCTACTGAGAGTGCAGAGTCTAACAGTTTTTCCACATCCTCACCAACATTTGTCATTTTATTTATTTCTTAAATTGTAACTGTCCTAATGGTTCCTAGGTTGTAAATCATTGTGCATTGATTAGTGATATTAATATTGGACATTTTTCATATGTTGCCCATTTGTGTATCTTCTTTGGAGAAATGCTTATTCAAGATCTCTGCACACTTTTGTATTGTATTGTTCTTTTTTTATTGTGAGTTTAGGAGTTCTTTATATATTCTGGATATTACTTCCTTATCAGACATACAATTTGCAAATGTTCATCTAGGTTTTAGATGAATAATTGCTTTTGTTTAAACTTATTAGTCTTTTAAATCATGTAGAAAACCGAAAGTGAACTTATAATATTGTTATAACCATACTAGTTCTTGTAATTGCTAGAGTATTTACCTTAACTGAGATCTTCATTTCCTCATATAGCTTGGAGTTACTGTCTAGTGTCCTTCATTTCCACTTGAAGGACTCCCATGTGTATTTCTTGCAGGGCTAAAGTGGTGGTAATGGACTCCTTAAGCTTTTGTTTATCTGGATAAGTCTTAATTTTTATTCACTTTTGGACAGTGTTGCTAAATATAGGATTCTTGATTGACAGGGTTTTTTTTTTTTTTCCTTCTTCTAGAACTTAACCTTTTGGCTTCCAAAGTTTCTTATAAGATATCTGTCAATAACCTTTTTGAGGATCCCTTGTGTGTGAACATTCAAGTGAATATTTAAATGTGAAAATTCACTTTTCTCCTGCTCCTTTATAGATTTGTCTTTGTCTTTTGACAATTTGATTATAGTCTAAGTGTAGGTCTCTGAATTCATCCTACTTGGAGTTTTTTTTTTTTTTTCAGTGTTCTAAGATTCAATGTTTATGCACCACACCCAGTGCTCCCAGTGCCCTCCTTAATACCCACCACCAGGTGAACCCATCCTCCCACCCCCTCCCTTCCAAAACCCTCAGTTTGTTTCTCAGAGTCCATAGTCTTTCATACTTTGTTTCCCCTTTGGATTTACCCCAATTCACTTTTCCTTTCCTTCTCCTAATAAAGTTTGTTGAGCTTATTGGATGTTTGTATGCATGCCATTTACCAAGTTTGTGAAGCTTTCAGTCACTATTTTTTCAAATAATCTCTATGCCCCTTTCTTTTTTATTTCTTTTCTTCTAGAACTCCCACAATGTGTATTTGTCCATTTGTTGGTCCCATGGGTCCCTTAGTCTTTGTTCCCTTTTCTTAAAATTGTTTTCTTTCTGTTTCTCAGACTCAACAACTTCAGTTGTCCCATCTTGAAATTTGCTGATTCTGTCTTCTACAAGTTCAAATATGCCTTGATTCTCTCCAGCAAAATTTTCACTACAGTTATATTTAAGCTGTAGAATTTTAGGGCTTTCTTTTTAGGTTTTATATCACTTTTTTGATGTTTCCATTTTATTCATACATTGTTTTGACTATCGATAATCTAGGTTCTTTGTATATCTTCAGGACAGCTGTTTTGAATCTCTGTCTAGCACGTCTGTTGTTTCCTCTTTCTCAGGCCCAAGTTCTGTTGCTTAACATTCCCCCATACCTTTTTTTTGTGTGTGTGTTATGTTAGTCACCCATTTTCCCGCTTTGAATGGGACACAATGTCTATTTATTTATATTTCTTTTTGTATAGTGGTTGTTGTGTTGAAAATTAGACATTTTAATTTAATAATGTGGAATTTAGATTTTCTCATTTCTCAAGGCTTTCTGTTTTTATTGTTGTTGTTGTTCTACCCAAATTTTGTAGACTATCTTCATGCCATGGACCATCCTGGGGTGTAAATCTAAGATCTCAGTTCTTTTCTGAATCTCAATCTTTATCTGGATATGTCAATGACTTTGTAATTTCCTCTTACATGTGCAGTTGCTTTTGAATGTTCTAGTTTTTACTGTCTGGAGAAAAAGGAGAAAAAGGGAAAAATGAAGAGAGAGAGAAAAGGCACTGATTTTCTAGCCACATTGGAAATTTGTTAAACCAGAAAGACAGGGAGTTGCAACCATGGGGAAGAAGTGAAATGATAGCTGCTCACCTCTGTGTTTGCACCTCTGTGACTAGAAGAAGCAATCTGTGATCAAAACATAAACCCATATATTTGGAGAATAGAATCCTTATTTCTCTACTGACACCCACAAGCTGCATGCAGACTTACTCATCAAATTGTGCACAGCTGCCTGCCACAGGGCTGGAGTAGAAGATGAATATCCCCTGCCCAGCTAAGAGAAGAAATTGACTTCAGTCAATCACAACTTACTATCCAAGCCATCCCCTAGAATTTGTTCTCAATAGCCTCCAGAGTGCCAAAATACTTACATAGGACAGATTCTGCTGGTGCAATTGTTGACTGGGTGGAGAGGCAGATGCCTTGTGCTTCCTACTCTGCTATTTACCCTTCCTTTTCTTTTTTCAACTGGATGAAGATACTTCTTCATGGTATCTCATGAATAGGTCAGTCAACCTATGAATCCTCCAGTAATAAAGAGTTCACTGCATCACAGAGAACCTTGATCTGTTGTTTATTGGAAGCCCACTATAGGTAAGTGATACTGGCCTTTGTTAAGATACTGGTCTTTGTTAAGACTTACCCTGTGTTCAACATTATATTTGGGACCATCTACCCAAAGAGGTGGGTGCAATCTCCTCTCCATTTTTTCAGAGGATAAAACAAGACTCGGGATTTTGTGTTAGTTTTTTATAGGAGACCCACATTTAAAATGAGGTTTTGAATCCAGAATCAATGCATACTGTCCCTAATGGTAGGGAATCAAAGAAATTTAAGATAGGAACCATGTGTACAAGTGTTTGAGATTTTTCATGGGGGATAGAATTATAAAATAAAAGCTTGTTTAGGGAGGACAGAGAAGTGATAGAACAATTGCTTTGACCTGGGGGAACATAACAGTAGTTCAGGAAAGCCACGAGGTGGTGCAGGACACATATATGGGAAGATGGGAATAGAAACAAACATTTCAAACCGAGGGTGGGCTTTGAGCCTGGTGGTTAGCCCTGTAAAACTGTTCTAGTTTTAGAAAACATTGATTAGATTGCCCCTACTTGCTCTCTTTTCTTGTATAATAGTTTTGTATAAACAGATTTCTCTACCAACAATCTGCAGTTTTTGATCAGCTGAGCCACAGCTCTTGGATAAATGTTATTTTTTAAATAGATCAAGACCTTTCCCTTTAGCATGATTTGAAGTATTGCTTGGCTGACTTCACTGTACTTCAGACTCATCTGGAGTGTTAAAATACACTTCACTGTACTTCAGACTCATCTGGAGTGTTTAAATGTGTTAAAATACACATTTGTGTGTCTTATCTTCAGAGACTCTGATTCAGTATATCTGGGTTGGGACCTGATAATTAGCATTTCTAAAACTGTCCAAGTAATGCAGATGCTTCTGCTCCTCAGGCCACACTTTGAGTAGCACTGATTTAAGTTACATTTCATCATTAAAAAAAAAAAATACCAAACAGCTATATGATCATTTTTATTTGTACTTTTTTTGAGAGTTGCCTTAGTGAGTTTGAAGTTGGATGTAACTCTGTCTGTGCCCAAACTCATGCTAGACTGTGATATTTGTGTATTAAACACTATAAACTATAGAGCTGAACTGACCTAGTTCCTCTTCTAATGTAAAACTTTACAATCTGTTGGATATTGGAAAACTCACACCCCTCTAAGCTACATGACCATAAGTTATAATTAGGAATTAAACTGCTGGCCTCCTGTGGTGAGGATTATTTTAGGGGACAAGTGAAATACATGGAGTCTTTTTAAGAAACAGAATTGATAAGTGTGTCATAGTAGATGTTTGGTGTATATTTTTCAGAAACTCATGGCAGTAAGCCTCCCCTGTCCCTAACCCCTGCCCCAAGACTTCTGTGTCTCTAGATATTCATCAAACGTGTCTTAGTTCCACCACTGACACTGAGCTCCTAGGAGGATAGACCTAGTCTGATACATCAGAGTAGATCATAGGTATATATAAAGAGGATAAAATACATATGCAGGCTCTATTAGTATTTCTTAACAGATTTCATGTTACAATTACCTAGGAATTAAATCAAAACCACTGCCTGGAGTATACTCCAGAGATTCTGATTTAATTAATCTAGACTAGTGGTTCTCAACTTTCATTGTACATTAGAATCACCTGGAGAAATTGGAAAATGTGCATCTCTACCAATTCCTTTAGAATCTCTGGGGCAGGGACTCAAGCATCAAGTAGTTAGTTCTAAAAAGTACTCACAGGTAAGTTCATTTTATAATATGGGTGTCACTTGGGTAAAAGGAGAGACAATTTAAGTACAGAAGAGCTGGATTCTTAATGTGCTCATAAAGATAAACACAAAATTAAGGGGGGGGGCAGTCACTGTTTTGCATGTGCCTGATAAAGTTATTTTCTGTCCTTGCTTATTTTCTTGTCCAACTTGCTGATTCAATTTATATTTTGAGTCTTTAGGGTTATTCTCCTTCAAGTTCACTTCTTTCTTTCTCTCTCTCTCTCTCTTTCTCTCGCTCTCTCTCTTTTTTTTTTTTTTTTTTTTGGTTATTCGTTATTGTTATTGGGTGACTGCAGTGGGTTGAATAATGTCCCCCCAAACTTCATGTACACCTGGAAGTAGTAGCCTCACCTGAAAATAGGAACTTTGATGATGTAATCACAGTAAGATGAGGTCATACTAGGTGATAGATTCCAGTCCAGTGATTGAAGTTCCCCAAAGAAGAGAGAGATTTGTACACAAACACACAAACACATAGGGGATGACTCCATGTGATGACAGAGACCGGGACTGGAGAAACACTCTATAAGCCAAGATGTGCCAACGTTGACTGCAGTCATCAAGATGAGAGGCCTCCATTGCTTGTTTAACCAAAACCAATGTAACAAGAAGGCTGGGGAAGAAGGTAGATAGATGGAGAGCCAGTGAGATATGTTGGCACTGTTGTGGTTGTGGGTTCCTGCATAGAGCCAGTGCTAATATGTGGTTTTCTAAGGAAGGAAAGAGATTTCCAACATGGAGGAGTTTTAGGAGATGCAGATATGCCATCCTTCAGCATCTCTTACCTACCTGAAAGCCTCCCCTCTCTCGTTATCAAGAAGAATCATTCCTTAAGGGACACATACACACACCTACTGGCTCCTCCACTTCATATTCAGAAAGTCCTCAAAGAAAAAATATGGAGTGGTACATTGGATATAGGCTAATGCAGTGTTTTGGTTTTGTATTTTTTTTGTACTGTGCTTTTAAAAGAACCTTTCAGGATGTGACTATGACAGAAGGTTGAGCATGAAGGGAAGCTTTAGCTTATGGAACTTTTTCTGTATAGGGAAGGGAAAGCAGAAGTACAAATAGAAGGAACTGAGGCATCGTTTTCACTTTATGGCTTGGTCTGCGTCTAAAACCACAAGTTTTACTCTTCTTTCATCAAGTGAAGAAAGTCATGAGCTTCATTCACAGAAAGGGCTGGGCAACCTCCAGACCTCAGTTTCTCGCTTACAGGCTCTGCCACTTCATGTTTTGGGATCCTGACAAGTTGCTCAGCTTTTCTGGGCCTCAGTTTCCCCATCTGGAAAATGAAAATGATAGCACCTACCACACAGGGTTGTTGAGGGGGCTTATATAAGAGAAGGGAGTAAAGCCACTGGCGTATACCAGGTTACCAGTAATTATTGTTCTTCTTTGCTTATTGTGTTAGGGGGGAAAACTTCACATTTTTAAAGATTTTACAAGAGGAAATTTGAACTCCCTCCACAACTGGTTGTGTGCTGTGGACTTTAGTCACTTGTGTTGAACACCTTCTGTGCAAGCAGTGAGGCACTAGGTGCTTTAGATTTATTGACCAATATTTGTCTTACAGCAGACCTTCAAGGTCAGTTTCATTGTTCCCATTGTTGAGATGAGCTCATTAGTGTTCAGAAGATTTAAATAATTGGCACAGAGATATTGCATGTGAAGCAGCAGAGGCAAACCTCTAGCCCAAATCTAGTAAACTCTGCCATGTTGGAAACAAACCTCCCAGATCTGCCAGTGTCCAAATGCCATGAGTGAGCTAGAAAAAGCACCAACTCGTGGGATGGAAATGACCTAAAAAGGTCTTTGAATCTAGTCTGGTCAGTTCTTCAATATTTATTTCACTCAGGCTAGACCAGAATTATTATTTAATAACTCCTAGAAGTATTCAACAGTGTTTTCCTATCTCAAAACTATGTGAAACTGAGATGTGTGAGTGCAAGAGGAGGGCCACAGGTATGACAATTTGTGTGGTTTTTAAGGAATATGTCCTTCCAGTGGTGTGGCTTGGGGATGCTGGTGGAGGGACTGGGATATTGGTTCAGTTTTCGGTGGTGTGGAGGTAAAGTTCCAAGGTCAGGTTCTGGGCCTTGTCCTACAGTGGTTCTACAATCTTTGATGTTTCTGAACATGCTAAGCATGAGCCAATCATTGGAATATAAACACCATGAGAACAGGGATGTTTTGTTTGTTTGCTACTATTTCCTGTCCATAGGACACTGTCTGGTACATAATAGGAGCTCAAACTAACTAACTAGCTCAACTAACTAATGAATTTCAGGGCATTTGCACTGACTGTTCCCTCTGTTTGGAACATATTTACCCTAGAAAGTCACCTAGGTTGACTCCTCACTTCATTCATGGTAGGCTCAAAAGTAATCTGCAGAGAGATACCTATCCTGTCATCTCATGTAATACTAGCTGCCCTCCATCACTTTTATACTTTTATCCTTTACTTTTTATCTCTATCACTTTTATATTTGGGAGTTTATAATTTTCCTCACTAGTTCCATGTGTATCCATATGCTCGTCTGCTGTAGACTACTGTTACTACTGTTTCTCCAGCACCTAGAACAGAGTCTGGCAGAGTCAGTACTCAATAAGTTACATGTTGAATGAATGAGTGAATAAATGAATGCAGGTAGATTTTGTATGCGTGTAGACATGTAATAAATTACATGTTGAATGAATGAGTGAATGAATGAATGCACAGTGCCTGGCACATGGCAAGTGAGAGATAAATATAAGTATTGATGATGTTGATAAGGACATCATCATTTGTGAATTCTTTACAATTATCTTTTGTAATCGTATTTGAATTATCCTCACAATTGAATTTGGTGGCGGTAACCTCTGTGTGGTGGTCTCTCTGATTATTGTCTGCTGTGTAGTGATGGTCTCTTCCACAATCAGCTCTCTGTTGGTGGTTTCTTCAGTTATGATAGATACTGTGGGAGTTGTCTCTAGGACTTGGATCATCTTTTTAGGGAAGGGTGGAATAGTCTACATCCGCTGCTTGAGAAAGCAATGTTTCACATTTTTAGAACTTGTTGGGAGAGTCCCTTTGACTATGGTAGACCACTAGGGTTTGAATTCCACATTATAACAGCTGAGATTGTTGACTGGAGTGAATTACACCAATTTGAGATTGGATTCTGGATAACTACCATAGTACAGACTGGACCCCAGAACATGATTAGAGTCTTCATAGATGTTATTCGTGACTCGAGGAATGAGAAATTTTTCCAGTACATCATCTCAGATTTAAAACACTCCATGAAGGAAGTTGGATTACCAGCAGAGACACAGGAAAACTTGTGGTCCAACTGGGGACACAGTATTCATGGCAATGTTCTCTTCATGCTACAACAAATGATGTGTGGACTGGAGTGGGGTGACAATCATGCCAAAGACCATGTACTTTTGTTGCCAGCTTCCCTGCACATATTGGGGCTTGCCCAGAGGGACTCATTGATCTTTGGTAGTTATGCTCATTGTCCTTTCCAAAATTCCCGTTTGCCCTCCAGCAAGAACACCTGAGCAGCCAGAATGAGGGAGGAGAGCAAGGTGAGGCTATGGATCCCCAAGACTTCAGCTTGGTGGGAACCTGTTTGACAAGAGCAGGGGAGCCAGTGCTCAACAGTAGTTCAGCAACGCAGGGCTGTAGAATGACCCTCTATTCTGACACATGCCTCCCTGCTTAGGAGTGAGATGGACATTTAGAAGGGCACGTGATGTAAGAAACACTGACTATTATACAAGACTGATGAATCATTGACCTCTACCTCTGAAACTAACACATTTTATGTTCATTAATTGAATTTAAATTAAAAAATTAAAATAAAAAAAAGAGTGAGATCAAGAATCCTTCTGGTTCCTGGAATTATTAGACCAGAAGCCTATCTAATCACATTTCTCTTTGGTTTAAGTCTTGAATGTCAAATCCTCTTTCACCATTCTCTTAGCCAAATTAATTCACATTCTTCCTTCATTCACTCCTTCATTCACTCATTAAACAAGCATAACCTGCTGTATGACATGCACTAGACTAGATGTGGAATTAACTGCGGTGAATAAGAAATTCTCACATATTAAAAACTAAGAAGCAACTCTTTGGGGAAATTCAAATAGCATTAACCATGAGATTGCCCCAGTTCTGTCACCAACTTTGTTTTGGCCAACTCACTCTCCCTTCTGGTCTCAGTTCGTCTAGATAATAAGGTGTTAGTTATGATAATTACCAAAGTCTCCTCCAGCTCCATGTGCTGGATTTCTAACCCAGTTCTACATGGAGTCAGACAGCCACACAATGCAAAAGGACATGGCAAGTGACATGAAAGGTGATGTTTGATCCAAGATTCAACATATTTTGGGTCTGGACACTCTGACACAGATAGGTTTGTAAGGGGGCATTTGGAGAAAAGTAAGAGCTTAAGGAAAGGCATGAAGGAGGGGAGGTCATTCTACTTGACTGGGCAAAATTAACCAGAATGAGTGGGGTGAATTCCTACTCCAGCATTTAGACTGGGAAGTTGAAGGGAAGGATGATGCCTAACTGATTTTTAGATATCATCCTATTGTGGCACAGTGCTGGGCATGTAGAAAACCCTCAACCAATGCTTTTAAAAATAAATCATCACATAAATAGGTGACCTTAAATGCTACACTAAACTGCATGGATTTTATTAGGTGGATGATAAAAAAAAAATGCTTGAAAGAAGAGATAACACTTCTATTTGACACCTGCCATGTGCTTTGTCCTCAACCACTGTTTGATTGTCACCTTGTTTAATCCATTCAAGAAATTGTTCATGTTCTTTTCAACTCAACTATAAGGATTACAATAGCACAAATGTGACAATAAATGACAGATTATGTTTGGTGCAAGGACAGGACTGTAGGAAGTGGTGGAGTCTGTAGAACGTAGAGAATTACGGCCTCTCTGAAGACGGACAGCAGCTCTGATGGAGAATAAGTGGGTACAGTTCTCAGTATTGTCAGATTTTCTGAACACTTAAGGATGCCCCAAATTCAATATGTGTATATATAAAATTGGGTTGGCATCTGATTCAAAATTTTTTTTAATTCTTTTTTATTTTTATTTTTTATTTTTTTAAATTTATTTTTTATTTATTTTCAGCATAACAGTATTCATTATTTTTGCACCACACCCAGTGCTCCATGCAATCCATGCCCTCTATAAAACCCACCACCTGGTACCCCAACCTCTCACCTCCCGCCCCTTCAAAACCCTCAGATTGTTTTTCAGAGTCCATTGTCTCTCATGGTTCACCTCCCCTTCCAATTTCCCCTAACTCCCTTCTCCTCTCTAACTCCCCATGTTCTCCATGCTATCTGTTATGCTCCGCAAATAAGTGAAACCATATGATAATTGACTCTCTCTGCTTGACTTATTTCACTCAGCATAATCTTTTCCAGTCCCGTCCATGTTGCTATGAAAGTTGGATATCCGTCCTTTCTGATGGAGGCATAATACTCCATAGTGTATATGGACCACATCTTCCTTATCCATTTGTCCATTGAAGGGCATCTTGGTTCTTTCCACAGTTGGCGACCGTGGCCATTGCTGCTATAAACATTGGGGTACAGATGGCCCTTCTTTTCACTACATCTGTATCTTTGGGGCAAATACCCAGTAGTGCAATTGCAGGGTCATAAGGAGGTTCTATTTTTAATTTTTTGAGGAATCTCCACACTGTTCTCCAAAAAGGCTGCACCAACTTGCATTCCCACCAACAGTGTAAGAGGGTTCCCCTTTCTCCACATCCCCTTCAACACATGTTGTTTCCTGTCTTGCTAATTTTGGCCATTCTAACTGGTGTAAGGTGATATCTTAATGTGGTTTTAATTTGAATCTCCCTGAGGGCTAGTGATGATGAACATTTTTTTCATGTGTCAGATAGCCATTTGTATGTCTTCACTGGAGAAGTGTCTGCTCATATCTTCTGCCCATTTTTTGATATGATTGTCTGTTTTGTGTGTGTTGAGTTTGAGGAGTTCTTTATAGATCCTGGATATCAACCTTTTGTCTGTACTGTCATTTGCAAATATCTTCTCCCATTCCGTGGGTTGCCTCTTTGTTTTCTTGACTGTTTCCTTTGCTATGCAGAAGCTTTTGATTTTGATGAAGTCCCAAAAGTTTATTTTCGCTTTTGTTTCCTTTGCCTTTGGAGACATATCTTGAAAGAAGTGCTGTGGCTGATATCGAAGAGATTACTGCCTAGGATTCTGATGGATTCCTGTCTCACGTTGAGGTCTTTTATCCATTTTGAGTTTATCTTTGTGTACAGTGAAAGAGAATCGTCGAGTTTCATTCTTCTACATATAGCTGTCCAGTTTTCCCACCACCATTTATTGAAGAGACTGTCTTTTTTGCACTGTATATTTTTTCCCCTTTTGTCAAAGATTGTTTGCCCATAGAGTTGAGGGTCCATATCTGGGCTCTCTACTCTGTTCCACTGATCTGTGTGTCTGTTTTTATGCCAGTACCATGCTGTCTTGGTGATCACAGCTTTGTAGTAAAGCTTGAAATCAGGTAGCGTGATTCAAATTTTTAAAAACAGTATCTTGACCAAAAATATACAGACCAAAAGTCATAACTGTGATTGAATTCCATTCAAGATTTGCCTTTTTGAGAATTCCAAGGTCACAGACATATGGATGTTGACTGGTTCAATCAGTGTTTCAAAGGGTCTTTGCATGAATTCCTTAGAAGGTGGCTATTTCCCCAAACTCTAGGCCTCTGTAAAATTGCTCACTTACGCAACATCTCTATTGTTTTGACTACCACCCCCATTGAAGACCTCACCTCCAAAAAAGGGCACTCACAATGTGCTACTTTAAAGATTATTTGGATGTAGGCAAGATGAAGCTGCCTTGTTCCACAAGAAGATAAGAAATTAAGGTGATATCCTAAAAAAAAAAAAAAAAAAAAGAGAGAGAGAGAGAGAGAAATTCATCTTGATTCAAGGAGGCAGTCAGATTTTTTCTGGAGGAAGACTGTAGGTCAGAACACAAAGTAAATTTAGAAGGAAACACATGGACTCCAGGATCTTTTTGAGAAGTATCTCTAAGCTTTGGCAGAGATCTTAGAAATTCTCCCCCACAGACTTCCATTGACCTTCAGCCTCCTTTTGATCCTATCCCAAGTTCTATCTTGGACTTAGTGTTCCAAACAGGTGGCACAGGATTAGGCTAGGCTGTATAGCTCCTTTTTTTTTTTTTTTTTTTTTTAGGCTGTATAGCTCTTGTCCTGTTAAATCAGTCTGCACTCAAAACTCATTTGTAGGCACGTATACACACACACACACACACACACACACACACACACACACCAATCTAGCTACACCAAACTGCTCCCCCAACATTTCCTGAATATTTGGTGCACCTGTATGCTTCCTTCCTGCCTTTGATCCTGCTGTTCCCCTTACTTGGAATGCCCTTCCAGTCGTACTTTGCAAGGCACACAGCTGCTTGTCCTTCAAAATCCAGCTCAAATGTTACCTCTTTCCTCTAGATGTCATTGGTCCCTTCATCTTTGTCCATGAACCCCATCCTTCCATGGATGTTCATGGTGAAAAATAGATCATCACTCCAAGTTAGGGTATATATGTGCCAGCATTGTGCTGAGGTTGTGTTATTATTTCATATCTCTCTATATTGAGAAAATGATGCACTTGTACTACAAGAGGCTTGGGGCCCCAGCAAGGGGAAACTGGAGAGGTTTGGAGCCCCAGCAAGTCCATCTGTAGCAGTTTCCCACTGTGTCCTCCTCCCAGGATGAAGCAGATGACTGTCTCCTGGGGAAGTATGTAAAGGCTCATTGACATTTTCCCCCACACAAATCCCTAGAGGAAAGTGCATGCTAGATCTTCATGGTACAGACATAGACCTTAGGCTCAGGTTGGCAAAGTTCCTTGGCAAAACACTCTGAATTCTGGATGGCAAAGCCTGAACTGATGGCGGGATTGTTGTTGGTTAACCTCCCAGCAGAGTATTTTGGATTTTACCTTATGGTTCTGAGACATGAATCTGTCTCAATTCTACATTGTGAGGAGAAGACCGAGCCCTGCTGTTCTGTGTACCTCCATTTGCCCATTATCCACAGAAGTTCTTGGCATAGTGTAGGTGTTTTTTTTTTTTTTTTTTTTTTTTTTATCAGAACTGTTGAAGTAATGGGTTGAAAAATTCAACTTCAACTAGCTTAAGAGACAAAAGCACTTACTGGGCAGTGGAAGGAGTAAATTTGGTTCATATACACATAGATTCCGGTACACATAGATTCAAAGGTTTAAAAGTCTCTTCTCTGTCTCTATTTCCCTCTGAATCTCTGACTGTCTCTTTTACATTCTTTCTCTCTCTGTCTTCTCAGGCAGGGTCCTTCCATTTGTTGTAGAAGAGAGCATGACCTTTCATCCCTAGCACCATATGAGTGCCCAGGAGAACTCTGACAGCCCATTCCTGGTACATTCCCTGAGCCTGTTGCAGGGAGCAGAGATGTGAGGTGGACAGCCCAACAAAAGCACAGGGAGTAGAAAATGGGTAGTTCTCAACAAGAAAGAGGGCTTCTGTTATCCAAAGAAGGAGGAAAGGCGGATAAAAACAACTCATCTACATTTCAACAGGTTCTCATTTAATGGCAACAAATGCAGATAATAAGTTATATTGGAATTTCACAGCTGTTGACTAGCCTATTGAGAAAGTCTCCCTTCAGGCTAGGTAAGGACTTAGCTCATTAAGGAAGCCATATCAGATCCATGGAACAGAACTCTTTCTAATCTGTTTGAGGATCAATAAGTAAACTAGTTGCCTAAGGAGAAGGTTTGTGACAGGAGAAGGTGGAAGATCTCAAAGTCAGAGAGAGGTCTTGAATGCAAAGCTGAGGGCTTTATTCCACAGGTTGAGGGTGACCAACCAATATGCAACCCAGGAGCCATCACTCTCCTTCCAGTGTCCTTGGCAGACATTACCAGTAGGGTGCGCAGAGCACTTGTGTTGAGCCTGGAAGCTGCCTCAGAGGTCATTGCAACCCATTCCTCCAGAAAGCCTCTAGTCATCTACCCGTGTTGGCATGAAGGATAAAACCTACCTGCCATCCTGCCATCAATGTGGCTTTTGAATATTTCCAGTGTTTTTCCACAGAAATATGAGCAAGCTCACACTTTAGAGAATCCACAAGCCTCACACAAGAAAATGAACCTGTATCAGGAGTGGGACTTACATTGAAGATTTCCCTTTCTTTCACATTTTGATTCAGACTAAATAGCCCTTGAGAAAAAGAAAAGCCAGTAGCGTTTGTAGCCCAGGGTCATGTGCCTTTCGTTGATCTAAAAAAGGATGTGTCTTTGGCCAACTAACCTCCCAATGGAGATGGGAAATAGAAGCCATGGTATAGAGAAGAAACCAGGCAAAAGAGTTCTAAGAACCAGAAATGTGAACACTGCCTCAACGTCATCAAGACTGTCTCTGTTGGGATTTGAAGTTTAGAAATATTCATATAACTGAAACCATTTTATCCTTTCATCAAACTGGTACGATATTAACCCCATTTTATAATTGAGGAAAGTGATTTTAAAGATATTAATACCCCTCAAAATATCTAGCTGATAAAGATGATACTGATAATAGCATCATTAGGGAATGCTTCTGCATTCCAAGTATCAGTCCAAAGTGGCCGCACTTCAAATCATACAACTCTATTGTGACTTCATTTCTACAAATACAGAAACAAAAGCATGATCAAGATAAGAAACATTCTAGACAAATTACTTAAGCCTAGACTATCAGATTATCTCATCTGCAAGTGAGGGAGAATTTTAACTACCTCATAGGTGTGTGTCATTCTTTAATGAGATATGACAAAAGTGCTTAACGAGACCTTACACAATTAGAGCAGAATTACTTAAGGGCCACTTTTGCCATTTTTATTTGAAATGAAGTAATGTACCTATACACTAAAAAATCCCTGTCTTTCTTTCTCTGTTATTTCTCACAGTGTAGTAAAATACTTTTTCAGTCTTAGAAGTATTTCAGATTTACAGAAAAATAACAAAGAGACTTCCATTGCCCCACATCTCACCTAGGTTGCCCTATCATTATCTCCTTATATATCTATGTTACATTTATAGAACTATTGAACCAATATTGATATACTATTGTTAAAGTTCGTACTTTATTCAGACTTCCTTAAATTTCACCTACTGTTCTTATTTTAGTTATCAATAGATTTTATTTTTTGGAGCAATTTTAGGTTAACATCAAAACTGATCAGCAAGCACAGAGCTTCCATACACGGTTTCTGCACAGGGGCACATCACCCACTTGTCAACACCACTACCTACCAGAGTGGTAGGTTTGGTACCATTGTTGTATTTACACTGATGACTCATTATCATCCTAAATCAATAGTTTCCATTATAGTTTATTCTTGGTATTGTGCAATCATGAATTTTGGACAAATATATTATGACATGAATCCACCATTAAGGCATCATACAAAATAGTTTCACTGTTCTAAATTTCCTCTGGGCTCCACCTAGTCCTCCTTCTTGTCCCCATCTTCTGGGTATTCCAAATCTTTTTATTGCCTCTTTTGTTTTGCCTTCCCAAAGTCATATAGTTAGAATCATCCAGAATTCAGTTTTTCAGATCAGCTTCTTTCACTACCACTTTTAATTTTGATGTTCCTCCAAGTCTATTTATGGCCTGATAGCTCATTTCTTTTTACAACGGAGTAGTCTGGATGAATCACAGTTTATCTACCCATTCACCTCTGGAAAGACTTTTCAGATGCTCCCACATTTTGGCAATTATGAATAAAGCTACCATAGACATCAGTGTGCAGGTTTTGGTGTGGATGTGTTCAACTCTAATAGTCTTTTCTGTCCAGAATCTAATCTTAGATTAGAATCTAAGATTAATTGTGACAATTTCCCAACTGTTCTTTCTTTTTCATGACCTTGAGAGTTTTCAGGAGGACTGGGCAGGTGTCCTAAGAAGATGTCCTTTTTGGAGATTGCCTGGTTATTTTCTCATGATTAGACTAGTGTTAGTCATTCTTCTTTTCATCCATCAGATTTAAATGATGGATGTCAGGTTTCCACTAGGGGTTCCATAGGAAATCTTAACATAACTGGTGACTCCAACAGGTTAAAGTTGATGGTGAATGCAAGTCTCATGCAGTCTGGTCACTGGTTGGTGACTTTAAATTCAAAAAGCTGATTTAACTCTCATGTGTTAGTTACCGCAATATGGTTCCTTGACTTAGGGGGCTGACACCTGTGGCTGCAGTCATCAGAAATTTAATAGTGAATGCGATTTTATTCTGAGGAAAACCTTAACTGTGCAAAATATCAGACCAAATTTCGTCAAAATCAGCCCCTCCTATAAAGGGGATCTCATGAACAGGTGTAGAAAATGTTTAGTTGCTGTATCAAAGTGATATTAATATTTGGGGTCAAATCATGTGCACTTTTAAAAAAGTGCACTCATTGTCAGGAAATGAGGAAATTGGTTCAATAAACTTCAGCTAAAATCTTATTAGTCTGGCAAAAAGCATTTATCTTGGACCTACCGAACAGTATTGGCATTCCAAGTTTAAAGTGCTCATTAGTCATGAGATTTCAGAATTCCTGTTCAGCAAATCAGATGATGCATAATACTAAACTTGTGCTTTAGAAAAATGAAAAATGGTTGATGGTTGAATTGTTGATGGTACAGTATTCGCTGTGAATGCAAATTGAAAGCTATTAAGTTTATTAATCTTAATAAGATTGCCCTGTTTCATGCCCCATATATTGAACCCATTTTGTTAGAAACCATGTTCAATGCTTGATTCTTATTCTGAATCCACCTAAAAAGTAATTCATATTTTGTGTATTAAATTAAATCACATGAAATTGCTGTTTTTAGTAAGTCCAAAATGGTAGAATATCAGCATTTTAAAAAGAATCAAACCAATAGCACCAGGTTTTGTTGTTTTGTTTTGTTTTTGATATTGTTGTTGTTGTTCTCCATAGGACTGTTTCAAAGCCCTATATGTATTAAAAATAATAATTTTTAGCTCTTTGTAACAAATTCTCTCTACAAAGCAGGTTCATTGATTATTTTTTATTTTTCATATCTTTGTTCTTAGGGATGTCAATCTTAAAACACCCTTTTAAAAGATATCTGCTCCATCTGGATAAAATTTTCCAAGACACACTGATGTCTGTGATTCTACATGTACACACACACACACACACACACAGCTTCAGTATTTTGGCAGAAAAGAAGTTCTCCCTTTCAAATTTTCAGGCTCTAATCTACTTTTTGTTTCAAAGAGAGTCAGTTACCACCCTGGAAATCTGGCAAGAAGAGAAGGTGAGTTATTCTTTCTGGGTGTAATTTTGAGTCACCAGGCATGTAGGCATATGCATTGCCCTTCTGTCACAGTAAGAGGTGAAGACGTTATGATGAAAAATACAACCAGGGCAAGTGGATAGCACTCACACCCAGAGAGCAAAGTACTCTTGCGTGTTGTGGGCTGTTGAGAGAAAAGTCAGGGCTGAGCAGGGGAATAAGACACAGGTTGGCTCTAGAAAGAGCAAGTCTGCCCTCTAACCAGATGTCATTCATTCTGCCACCCAATCATCCATTCATCCTGTCATTCACTTGTTTTCCCCCCATATGTCTAGAGAG
This sequence comes from Mustela putorius furo, assembly GCF_011764305.1. Lineage (NCBI taxonomy): Eukaryota > Metazoa > Chordata > Mammalia > Carnivora > Mustelidae > Mustela > Mustela putorius. Next base: position 22,335,524 of record NW_025421273.1, read on the forward strand.
TATTCATGAAACACCTAAGGACCCAAGCTCTCTCTGTTATTGCCCAGAATGTAGTCAAGGTGACATGATCCTTGTCCTCAAGGAGATGCAGACAGTATAGGGAAAGACAAGGATCTCAATCATGACAATTGAGGGGTAATTTCTGTGTAGGAGGGAACCTGGGGTAATCTGGGTGGGAACATCTAACCTAGCCAGAGGCAGAGAGAATTTCTTATGAGCCTACAACTGGTCAAAGGACACTCAACAGCTGGAGGAAAAGGAATGTCATTTATTCAGTTCTGACTCATTACTGCTCTATGCCAGTTGTTAATATCAGTTTAGGGAATCAAAGTGAATAGGATTTGGCCTTTGTGTTCAAGGTGGGCTGGTTTAGTCTGTGGCTCACTATCTGATGAGGGCTGAGGGCTGGGGTGGTGACACCTGTCACTTCCAAATATGAATCACCAGTGGTTTTCATTTTTCCACAGAATAAAGTCTTAATTTCTGAAGGCAACATATAGAAACTTACTCTTTTCGAGGCACTGGGTGGCTCAGTGGGTCAAGCCTCTGCCTTTGGCTCAGGTCATGATCTCAGGGTCCTGGGATGGAGCCCTGCATCGGGCTTTCTGCTCCTCCCTCTCTCTGCCTGATGCTCTGCCTACTTCTGATCTCTCTCTGTCAATCTTAAAAAAAAGAAAAAAAAAAAAAGAAACTTACTCATTTGAATCCCAGCCAGATTCGGCCCTGTATCCATTACCCCCTATAGGCCTGTCCTTGGGTTGTAGTTATATCTGAGTGTTCATTCTTCTGTCCGAATTTCAGGCAATTTCGAGAATCTCAAACTCTGCCAAACTGATTTTTGTCCAAAATTTCCAGCCCACCATAATCTACCTGGCAAATAGTTATTCTGCCTTCTTGTGCCCACAACAGAATTCCTGCTTATGTGGGATCACCTAACTTTTTATAGACTTCTTTGTTATTAGAGTTCATTTGTCATCTTACTGTGGTTCATTTACATTCCTTTTTTTACATAAGATTTTATTTATTTATTTGACAGAGAGAGAGAGATTACAAGTAGGCAGAGAAACAGGCAGAGAGAGAGGGGAAGCAGGCTCCCTGCCGAGCAGAGAGCCCGATGCGGGACTCGATCCCAGAACCCTGAGATCATGACCTGAGCCGAAGGCAGAGGCTTAACCCACTGAGCCACCCAGGTGCCCGGTTCATTTACATTCTTGCCACTGTCTCCATCCTGGGAAGATCTTAATTTAGATCTTAAGCATGAAGCCAGAAAGTACTTAACAAATATTTTTTGGATTGAATTAGATTTTGTATTACACAAGACCCTTCTCCTTCCAATAATAAAATAATTAAATTTAACATAGTAAAACAAAGAAAACTTAGAATTTACTAAAAGTTATGTACAAATCATGGAGGCCAAGTGCGGGGCAGGACCTCCCACACACAGAGTTGGGGACTAAAAATCATGAATACCATCTGTCTCACATCATATCTCAGTTTTCGCTGCATGTGTGCTTTGTTTCCTCTCCCTGCTTTTCTCCACATGGTTGGAAACATGGATGTCAGCAGCTCTGAGTTGAGCTGCCTTGTGGAAGTCTCTGGGGAAGACTTTGATAAGTTGGGCTTGAATCACCTTCCTGCCATTGGACTCCTCCACCCTCGCAAAGAGCAGGACTCTGGGGTGAACAGCCCAGCACCTAAACATGTGGTTGGATTTACAAAGGAACAGTTGTTCTCTAAGAAGGGAGAGCTGTTCTCAGCATGGAAGGACTCTGTAGGTTTCATGACTGCCCTGGAAGAAAGTCATGGGTAAGGTAGACGAGGAAGTGGGCAGGAGGCTATTCTAGATTCACCTGAGGCTACCTCCAGACCAATGGCTCTCCATCTTCCCAGGCAAAAGAACTGTTTATGACACCCACAGCCTGGACAGACCTCCCCACCACAGCACTCACACATTTACTAAAAGTGCTCGAGCAACATTGTGGTGAGGGTGACAGCAGCTGTGATATGACCTATTACTGCACACAATTTGCATGATGAGCTCACCCGGGGCCTGCTCAGCAGATAGGTGCTAGTCTTATCCATGTGAAGTGAGGAGGAAATGAAAGACCACAGACAGCTAGTGACTGGTGAATTCAGGGCTCCAAAAGGGTCACAGAGACGCTTAAAAAAATGGTGTATTTACCCCAGGCTGTTGTCAAAGGTGCCACAAAGCCAAAGACCATGTGGAATCAAAGAAACTCAAGACATGGGGTTTGTTCATAAGTTTTTGAGATCTTATTGGGAGAGAGATCAATGAAGTAATCGCTCATTGAGAAGAGGACGGAGGAGCAGTGGGGGTGTCTGGTCTGACCTAGTGAGGGTAGCAGTAGCTCAGGAAAGGCACATGGGACTGCAAGAGCCCCTGCAGGGGGAGGACAGGAATGGAGTTGGGCATTGCAGACTAATAGTGGGCTTCAGGACTGTGTTTAGCCTTATAATCCCCTCCATCCCTGCCACTACCACCACTGTGCACACACACTCAGGACCGGCTTCTCATCTCTATTTCTCCAGAAGTTACATAGCTACCCAAACTCTGCCAACAATCACAGCTTGCAGTGGGCTTGGCTGCATATCTTAGACAACAGCTATTTACTAAGAGGATCAAGACCTTTTCTGTTAGAGTGATTCGAACTATTGCTTGGCCAACATTACTGTCCTTCAGACTCATCCAGAAAGCTTGTTAGAATACATATCCCCGAGTGACATCAGCAGATTGGCAAAGTAGAAAGCTCTATGACCTTGTTTTCCAACAGAGTTAACAGGAAAGTACAACCAGAAGAGTTTCATGAGAACTCAAGAGACCAGGTGAGAAGTTACAGTTTTCAGCCTAATTCTTGGGAAAGCAGTAGGAAATTGCATGGCACTCTGCATTCCCATCCATGCGCCTTCTAAGCTGCTAGGCATAGTGTGGTACAACTAAAGGAAGCCTCTCATACTGGGCTCCTCCCTAGGGATTGAAACAAAATGCTAGGTCCTGTGTCTGATGTTCTGGTGTGTCTAGGGGCTGCCAATGGCACTGTTCCTTGTCTTGCCTGACTTAAAGCCCTGATGGAACCAGACCCAATTTAAACCTCAGTGAAAACAGTGAGCACCTCAGCAAGTTAGAAATGCAGTTCCACAGGGACCAGTCAAGGAAGAAAATCAGTAAGGACATAGTTGAACTCAATACCACCAGCAATGAACTGAATCTAACTGACATTTATAGACTACTTTATTCAATAACAGCTCAACACACATTCTTCTTAAGCTCACCTGGAGCATTCATCAAGATAGAATATATTCTGGGCTGTGAAACATCCCTTAATATATTTAAAAATGTAGTAATCAGTTTTCCCAATGCCATTTGTTAATGAGCCCTTTTTCCATTGCATTTTCTTACCTTCTTTGTCTTAGATTAATTGATTGTATGATGGTGGGCTTATTTCTTGGCTGTCTTTTCAGTTCCATTGATCTATATATCTATTTTTGTACCAGTACCATACTGTTTTGATTACTATAGCTTTGCAGTATATTCTGAAATCTGAGGTTGTGATACCTCCAGTTTTGTTCTTCATTTTCAAGATTGCTTTGGCTATTTGGGGTCCTTCATTGTCCCATACAAATTTTAGGATTATTTGTTCTAGTTTTGTGAAAAATGGTATTTGTATTCAATAGGGTTTACATTAAATCTGTAGCTTGCTTAGGGTAGTATTGACATTTTAACAATATTTGTTCTCCCAATCCATGAGCATGGAATATCTGTCCATTTGTTTGTGTTGTCTTTAATTTCTTTCATCAGTATTTTCAGGGTACAGGTCTTTCACTTCCTTCATTAAGTTTACCCCTAGGTATTTTATTATTTTTGGTGCAATTGTAAATAGGATTTTTAAAAATTTCTCTTTCTGCTATTTCATTATTAGTGTATAGAAATGTAGTGGATTTCTGTATATTGATTTTGTATTTTGTGACCTTACTGAATTCTTTTATTAGTTCTAGTAGTTTTTTGGTGAGGTCTTTGGGGTTTTCTACATATAGTATCATGTCATATGCAAATGGTGAAAGTTTTACTTCTTCCTTACCACTTTGGATGCCTTTTGTTTCTTTTTCTTGCCTGATTGCTGTGGCTAGACTTCCAGTACTATGTTGTATAAAAGAGGTGAAAGTGGACATGCTTGTTTTGTTCCTAATCTTAGGGGAAAAGCCTTCAGTTTTTCCTCTATTGAGGATGAGGTTAGCTGTGGGGTTTTCATACATGGCCTTTATTATGTTAAGGTATGTCCCCTCTAAACCTACTTTTTTGAGGGTTTTTAATCATAAATGAATGTTGCATGTTGTCAAATGCTTTTTTTTCTATTGAAATAAACATGTAGTTTTTGTCCTTTTTCTTATTGATATGGTGTATCATATGGATGTATTTGTCAGTATTGAGCCACACTTGCATCCCAGAAATAATTTCTAGTTGATAATGGTGGATAATTTTTAAATGCATTGTTTGATTTGGTTTGCTAATATTTTGTTGAGGACTTTTGCCTTTATGTTCAGCTACATTCAAAAGAATGAAACTGGATTGCTTTTTTATACTATCCATAAAAACAGATTTAAGACCTAAATGTGAGACCTGAAACCACAAAAGTCCTAGAGAGAACATAGACAATTTCCCTGATATTAGCCACAATAATATTTTTCTAGATATGTCTCCTCAAGCAAGGGGGGATAAAGGAAAAATATACAATTTGGACTGCCTCAAAATAAAAATCTTCTCATAGCAAAGGAAACAGTCAACAAAGCAAAAAGATAATGTATTGAAAGTGAGAAAACATTTGCAAATGATATATCCAGTAAGGGGTTAGTGTCCAAAATACATTTAAAAGCTTACACAGCTCACAACCAAAAAAGTCCCCCAAATAATCCAATTTAAAAATCAGCAGAAGACCATGAAAAGACATTTCTCCAAAGAAAACATATAGTTTGCCAACACACACATGAAAGGATGTGCAGCATCACTAATCATCAGGAAAATGCAAATCAAACCACAATGAGATATGACCCCACACCTGTCAGAATGGCTAGTATTGAAAAGACAAGAGATAACAAATATTGGTGAGGATGGGAAGAAAATGGAACTCTTGTGCACTGTTGGTAGGAATGCAAATTGGTGCAGCCACTGTGGAAAACAATATAGAAGTTCCTCAAAAAAGTAAAAATAGAATAATTCCTCAAAGAAAGTAAAAAATAGAATTATGATCTAGTAATTATACTACTGGGTATTTACTCAAAGAATATAAAAATGCTAATTTGAAAAGATATATGCACTTCTATGTTTATTGAAACATTATTTACAATAACCAAATTGTGGAAGCAGACCAGGTATCCATCAATAGATGAATGGTTGAAGAAGTGATATATAAATACAATGGAATATTACTCCACAACAACAATGAATGAAATTTTGTCATTTGCAAAAACATGGATGGATATAGAGAGTATGACGTTAGGTGAAATAAATCAGTCAGACAAAGACTAATACTGCATGATTTCAATAACATGAAATATGTGTAACTTATTATATGTGATTTCAATAACATGAAATATGTGTAACTTATTATATGTGTAATCTTAAATATTATATAAATATTATATGTGTAAACTTAAATATGTATAATCTTATTTCAATAACACTCATATGTGTAACTTAAGCAACAAAACCAAAGAACAAAGAAAAAAAGAGAAAAATTTAAAAATAGGCTCGTAACTACAGGGAACAAACTGATGGTTACCAGAGAGGAAGTGGGTGAGAGGAGGGATGAAATTGGTGAGGGGGATTATCATGACGAGCACTGAGTATGGTGTATAGGATTGTTGAATCACAATATTGTATAGCTGAAACTAATATAACACTCTATGTTAGTTATATTGGAATTTAAAAAAATTTAAAAAATAAGTATAATTTATGTACAACAAACTACACATATTGAAAATGAAAAAAAAAAAAACCAATACGACACCTACACACTAAAGGTTTATATTAAAGAGAGCAAATTAAACATGCTGCTTAGCTCCTCACATTTTTTCACATAACAATATACCTCATATAACAATATACCTTGGACTCTTTCTCTAGCTGCTCATCCTATTTAATTAAAAAAATAGCAATTATATAATGTCTGCTCTCAAACCACAATGAAAATGAATTAGAACTCAATAACAAAAGATAACTAGAAAATCCCCAAATACCTAAAGATTAAACAACACCATTCTAAATAACACATGAATCAACAAAGAAATATCAAGAAAAATTTTAAATGTTTTGCACTATATGAAAATGAAAGGACAACTTATCAAGATCTTGAGATATAGAGAAAATAGTGCTTAAGGGGAAATTTATCGCACTGACTGCATATATAGAAAAGAAAAAATATATAATATAAAATATCTAAATTTCCACCTTAGGAAACTAGAAATAGAAGACCAAATTAAATCCAAATTAAGGAAAAAAGAAACAATAATAATTACAGAAGTAATTAATACAATTAAAAACAGGAAATCAACAGAAAAAATGAATGAAACCAAAAGATGATTCTTTGAAAAGATCCAGAAAATTGACAAGACTCTAGCCAGGTTAATTAAGAAAAAGAAAAAGAAAGAGAACACAAATGATTAATATCAGAAATAAAAGAGGGAGGTGCCTGGGTGACTCAGTAGTTAGGTGTCTGCCTTTGGCTCAGGTCATGTTCCCAGGGTCCTAGGATAGAATTCTGCATTGAGCTCCCTGCTTGGCGGGAAGCCTGCTTCTCCCTCTCCCACTCTCCTCCCCACTGCTATTCCCTCTCTCACTGTCTTTCTCTTTCTGTCAAATAAATAAATAAAATCTTTTGTTTTAAAAGAATAAAAGTGAGGACATCACTCCAGACCCTAAGGAGGTTAAATGTATAATAAAGGAATATTATGCACAACTCCATGCCCACAAAGTTGATAACCTTTAAGCATTGAATCAATAATTAATAACCTTCCACAGAAGAAAGCACCAGGTCAGATGGGTTGACTAGTGAATTCTACCAAATATTTAAGGAAAAAATTATACCAGTTTTCTACAACCTTTTTCAGATGATAGAAGCTGAGTGAATACTTCTGAGCATATTTTATGAGGCCCACGTCACCTGAATACTAAAACCACCTAAAGACATTACAAGACAGAAAACTATGGAAAAATATCTCTCATGAACATGAATGTAAAACTCTTCAACAAAATTATTAGTAAGTGAAATTCAATTTGTGTGAAAAGAGTGATAGACCGTGACCAACTGGGATTTATCCCAAGTGTGCAAAGCTGCTTCAACATTTGAAAACCAATTAAGGTAATCCATCACATCAACACAGTAAGAAAACCACCTAAGTGTATCAATAAATGTAGAAAAGGTGCTTGACAAAATCTAATACCTATTCATAATAAAAACTCTCAGTAAACTAGGAAAAGAGGAATTTCCTCAATTGATGAAGATTATCTACAAAATCTACATTAATATCATACTTGATGGGAGACTTAAAGTTATCCCACAAAGATCAGATATAAGGACAGGATATGATAAAATGTTATAACTTTAGGATGTTTTATGTAATTATAATGGTAACTACAAAGGAAGCATCTATAGATTATATACAAAAGAAAGTGTGAAGAGAACCAAAGCATGCTACTAGAAAAAGTCAACAAGACACAAAGGAGGAAGTAAGAGAGGAAAGGAGAGATGGAAAAAGTTGCAAGACATACAGAAAAATAATTGTTTTAAATGGCAGTAGTAAGTCCTTCCTTATCAGTAAATATCAGTAAAGCAGAATCTGTGTACCGTCTATAAGAAAATTGCATTGTATCTAAGGAACTGAAATTGAAAGGATAGAAAGAGATATTTAATGCAATGCCAGCTGAAAGAGAACAGGGGTGTTCACACTAATACCATATACTTTGAATTAAAAAAAAAAAAAAACTGTTACAAGAAACAAAGGTCACTATGTAATGAAAAGAGGGTCAATTCACCAAGGAGATAAAAACAATTATATTTAGGCCAAATATCAGAGCTTCTAAATACATGAAGCAAACATTGGCTTGAATTCAAAACATGTCAAAATTGAAGTCTAGTCAAAAGACTAGAATTGAAGGGAGAAATAGACAACAACACATGACTAGTTAGAGACTTCAGTTCTCTACTTTTAATAATGGACTGATCAGTCAGAAGATAAGGAACTAGAGGACCTGAGCAAAGTGTAGACCAAATAGACCAAGAGACAGAGAATACTACACCCAACAACAGCAGAATATACATTCTTCTCAAGGGCACACAAATGATCCTCCTGATAGAATACATATTAGGCCACAAAATTTAATGAATTTCAAAAGGTTAAACCTATACAAAGTATTCTTTCTGATCTCATTGGTCTAAAACTGGAGAGGGATAGCAGAAATAAAATTGGGAAACCCACAAATAGGTAGAAATTAAATCACCCATCCTTGAACAACTAGTTGGTTGAAGAAGAAGTCACAAGAGAAATTAGAAAATATTTGGAGACAAATGAAAACAAAACACCATATACTGCAATGCCGGGGATGCACTGAAAGTGGTATAAGAAGGGAAATCTATAGCTGTAAACATGCCCATTAAAAATAAAGATCTTGAGGCGACCAGGTGGCTCATTTCGTTAAGTGACTGCCTTTGGCTCAGGTCATGATCCGAGTCCTGGGATTGAGCCTCACGTCAGGCTCCTTGTTCAGCGGGAGCCTGCTTCTCCCTCTCCCTTTACCTTCTGCACCTCCTGCTTGTGTTCTATGTCAAATAAATAAATAAAATTTAAAAAAATACAAAATAAAGATCTCAAATCAATGATCAAACTTCACACCCCAAAAAACTAGACAAAGAAGAACCAGCTAAACCCACAGCTATCAGGGGAAGAAGATAATAAAGATTAGAGCACAGATAAATGAAATAGAGAATAGGAAAAAAGTAAATGAAACTGAGTTAGTTTTTTGAATAGACCAATAAAATTGACAAGCCATTAGTTAGATTAAGTAGGAAAAAAAAAAAAGAGGAGACCCAAATAATTAAAATCAGAAATGAAGTGATGCCAGAGAAATTAAAGAAGGACTATAAGGGATTATTATTATTGTATACCAAGAAACTGGATAACCTAGAAGAATTGAGTAAATTCCTAGAAACATAAAACCTGCCAAGATGGAATAATGAAGAAATTTAAAATCTGAACAGACAGGGGCACCTGCGTGGCTCAGTGGGTTAAAGCCTCTGCCTTCAGCTCAGGTCATGATCCCAGGGTCCTGGGATCGAGCTCCACATCGGGCTCTCTGCTCAGCGGGGAGCCTGCTTCCTCCTCTCTCTCTGCCTGCTTCTCTGCCTACTTGTGATCTCTGTCTGTCAAACAAATAAATAAAAAATCTTAAAAAAAACCAACTATTCAGAAAAAAAAATAAAATAAATAAAATAAAATCTGAACAGACATATAACCAGTAGGAAATCAAAGCAGGAATCAAAAACTCTCCAATAAGAAGAGCCCAGGACCAGATGGTTTCATTGCAGAATTCCAGAAACATTTCAATAATTAAAATCAACTCTCCTTAAGCTCTTTTAAAAAGTTGAAGAGGAGGAGAACTTCCAAACTCATTCTAGGAGGCCGGCATTACCTTGACACAAAAGCCAGACAAAGACACTACAAGAAATGAAAACTAAGACCAATACTCCCAATAAATATTAACACAAAATTTCTCAACAAAATACTAGCAAATAGAATTCAACAGCACATTAAAAGGATTATACATCATGGCCAAGTGGGATTTATTCCTGGGATGCAAGGATGATTCAAAATAAGGTAATTAGTCAATTTAAGACACCACCTTAACAGAATGAAGGATAAAAGCTACATGATCATTTCAATTGATGCAGAAAAAACAGACAAAATTCAAAATACCCAGCAAATTTAGAATAGAAGGAAATTACTTCAGCATAATATCCAGTAAACTTAAAAATAACCAGCAAACTTAGAATAGAAGGAAACTATCTCATTATAATATAATAATTTCTCCATATAGGGGAAGCCCGCAGTGTATATCATACTCAATAGGGAAGGGCTGAAAGCTTTTCTTTTGTGGTCAAGAAGAGGATAATGATGCCCAATTTCACCATTTCTCAATAGAATTGAAGATTCTAGTCAAAGCAATTACATGAGAAATAGAAAAAAAAGAAAAAGAAAAAGTCATCCAAATTGGAAAGAAAAAAAGTAAAACTATCTTTGTTCACAGATGATATGATCATATATGTAAAAATCATATATGTAAAAATGTAAAAAAATAATATATGTAAAAAATCCCAAAGATTACACATAAACACACGCACACACACAAAGAGTTAAAACTAACAAATAGATTTAACAAAGTTTCAAGATACAAAATTAATATATAAAAATCATGTTTGTTTTCATACACTAACAATGAACAACCTGGAAAGTAAATTAAGAACACAATTTCATGTACAATAACAATAATAAAATGCTTAGGAATAAACATAAAAGCACTGGGCACAGAAAACTACAAAACATTGCTAAAAAAAATTTAAAAGGTCACAAATAATCAGAAAGACTATTTGGTTGGGAGATGTGACAGTATGTCAAATTACCCCCAAAAATCTACAGATTCAACACAATCCCTACCAAAATCTGAGTAACGGGATTTTGCTGTTTGAAGAAACAGAAAAAAAATCATCCTAAAATTCATACGGAATCTCAAGGGACCCGGAATAACAAAAACAATTTTGAAAAAGAGTAACACAGTTAGAGGATTCACACTTCTTAACTTCAAAACATATTACAAGTTTACAGGAATCAAAACAATGTGATAGCAACATAAAGACAGACATATAGACCAATGAAATAGAATAGAGAACTCAGTAAAACAAAACAAAACAAAACAACCTCCTCACATATATTGTTCAATTATCTTCAACAAGGGTGCCAAGAACACTCAATGAGAAAAGGACAATCTTTTCAACAAATGTTGTGGGAAAACTGAAAAGCTACTTGCCAAAGAATGAGGTTGACCTTTATCTTATATAATATACAAATATTAACACAAAATAAGTTAAATGCTTAACACAAGGCCCCAAACTAAAAAGCTCCTAGAAAAATAAAACCAGAGACAAGTTTCATGACATTGGATTCAGCAACAATTTCTTGTATAGAAAAGCAAAAACATGCAGCAAAAGCAAAAATAGACAAATGGGACTGCATCAATCACAAAATCTTTTGATCATCAAAGGACAAAATCAACAGAGTGAAAAAGCAATCTATGGAATGGGAAAAAAATACTTGCAAATCACATATCCAGTAAGGTGTTAATATTCAGAATATATAAAGAACACCTACTCAATAACAACAACAACAACAACAACAAAAATCAAATAACTCAATTAAAAACTGGGTGAAGGAATTGAATTAACAGTTTTCTAAAGAGGATATATGATTGGTCTACAAACATAAAATGGTGATTTAACATCACTACTTTTTGAAAAGGCAGTCTGTGCATACACTTTTGGGCTCCACTAGTCCTTATAAGAATGAGTCTTGGACCTGGAACACTTTTTTTTTTTTTTTTTACCAAGAGATAAAGAATGTACCCAGCTTGTGCTGGCCCTTCTCTGGAAATATCTTTCCTTGTTTCAGTGTATGCTCCTTCATTCAGCTTAAATGTGTACATTATATGGCAACTGGCCAATTCCACTGCTATCTCTGTTCTCTGTGGAGAAGGGATGGAGTCCTTCTGCGGTAGCATAAGAGGGGTGTGGGCATGCTAATGGCTGTGCATCAGCTGCTAGGAGGGACCTGTTAGCCATAGGGGACTGATGCCCACTACTGAAACTGATCTTGCTCTTTCTCTTTCCTGTATAAGTAAAGCATCCTCCCATCCAGTGTGTAACTACATTGTGTCTTCTTTGGCGACTCCAATACTAAGAAGCAATGGGCAGAAGTGCTTTAACTTCTACTCCTAACAGTAGTCTATGGGTATTACTTGCTCAACACTAAACACTAGAGAAATGAACATGAAAACTACAATGTGATATCCACTCACACACACCAGGATGTGTCAAAAATCAGAATATAACTAGTGTTAGTAAGGGTGGGGAGAAATTGGAAGCCTTTGCACTATCAATAGGACTATAAAATGGTATGATCTCTATTAAAAAAGAAACTATGGCTGTTCCTCGGAAAACTAAAAATAGGACAATTTTATGATTCAACATTCCTGCTTCTGGGTATATTTACAAAAGTGTTAAAAGCAGGGTCTCAAACATAATTTCCATACCCTTGTTCATAGCAGCATTATTCACAATAGTCAAGAGGTGAAATTAACCTGAAAGCCCATAGAAGGATGACTAGATAAATAAATTGTGGCATATATATACAATGTAATACGATTCAGTCTGAAAAAGAAAGGAAATTTTATCACATGCTACCACACGGTTAACTTTGGTGAACACTATGTTAAATGTCACAAAATAACAAATAGTGTAGGGTTCCACATATATGAGGTATATGTGGAACTATACCTATGTATACCATATACCTATGTATAACTATACCTATGTATACACATATACCATAGTATATGTGGAACTATACTATGACTACTAGAGTAGTCATATTCATAGACTCAAAAAGAGGAATAGCAATTACCAGTTATTGGGGGGAAGAGGGAGAGGGGAATTGTTTAGTGGGTCTAGAGTTTATGCAAGATGAAAAATTCTGGGGATCTGTTTCACAACAAGGTGAGTGTACTTAACACTATTGAATTATATACTTAAAAATGGTTAGGGTGGTAGATTTTATGGTATGTGCTTTTAACCACAGTTAAAAAAAAAAAAAAAGACATTCCTGAGCTTCAGCCTCAGAAATTCTGATTCAGTATGTCTGGGGTGGTATCTGAGAATTAACATTTCTAGAGTTACCTAGGCCACACTTTGAGTACCACTAATTTATATCACATTTCATCATTAGAAAAATATTAGAGAGCTACAATGTGTGGTTCTAGTTTGAAATATTAAGAAAGGCTGGGTAATGGTTTGTGCCCCAAATCACCCCAGTCTGTGATGTGCATGGACTGAGACCCAGAGGCCTGGATTCCAAGGGACCTGGCTTCTCTTCTGCTCCAAACACACAAGCTGTTGTGATGTTGGACCACTCACCTCTCTAAGCTTTAGGGGACTTCATTAATAATTGGGAATAAAACTGCTGATTTAGTAGGGATGTGATGAGGGTTATATGAGGGAACAAGTGGAAGGCACATCTGTTTCTTTATAAGAAACAGATTTGATAACTGTGTCATAGTAGATGCTTGATTTATATAATGATAGGAACTCAATGGCACCAAACCTTCCCTGATCCCCCCACCATCCAGCCTTCTGTGTCTTTTGCACTTATCAAATGGGTTGTCTTGGTTCCAACATTGACACTGATTTCTAGGAGGTTGGGCCTAGTTTGTTAGCTTACTTCTCCTCCATCCTGTGTCTTTTATAGTGCTTGGGACATATCAGATGATAAATAAATATATACTAATTGGATAAAATATATAGAGAAGCTGTATTAGTAGTTCTCAACCAGTGTATCACATAAGAACTACCTGAGAATTAAATAAAAATACCAGTGCCTGGGGTACCCTCCAGAAATTCTGATTTAATTAAGCTACGGTATTTTCTCTCAACCTCAGTTGTAAATTAGAATTACCCCCAGGAAATTAAAAAATCCACTACTCAGGCGATATCTCTACCAATTATATTAAAATCTCTGGGCATGGGGCTGAAGTACCAGTATCTTTTTAAAAATAACCTTCAGATGAAACTACTGTGTGGTAGGGTCTGGGCATCATTGGCCAGTTGGAGAGAAAATTCATATACCCAAGCAGTGGATTCCTAACCTGTTCTTAAATAAAGACAAATGCAAAATAATGAGGGAGGCGAGTCACTATTTTGCATGTGCCTAATAAAATCTTATAGTCTGCCCTTTCCAACTTTGTTCATCTAATGTACTTTCTGAGTGTTTAGAGTTGCTCTCCTTCAAATTCACTTCTCTTCCTTTTTGGCTCTTTGAAAATGCTTTTGGGTGACTGTTCTGGCTTGGATAGTGTTTCCCAAAACTGCATGTACACCTGGAGCCTGTGAATGTGACCTTAATTGAAAATAGAAACTTTGTAGATGTAATCAAGTTAAGATGAGGTCATACTAGATGAGCAGGTACTCCAGCCCAATGACTGGTGTCACCCCCCAAAGAAGAGGGAAGTTTGGACACAGACATCCAGAAGATGACTCCACGTGATGACAGAGGCCAGGACTGGAGAGACAAGTCCATAAGCCAAGATGTGTCAAAGTTGACTACAGCCACCAAGAGCTTGATGTCAGGCATCCATTGCTTGTTTGGTCAATATCAATGTAACAGGGAGGCTGGGGAAGAAGGTGAATAGATGGAGAGCCAGTGAAATATGTTAGCACTGCTGTGGTTGTGAGCTCCTGCACAGAGCCAGTGCTGAAATGTGGTTTTCCTAAGGGAGGAGAGAAAGATTTCCAGCACTGAGCATTTTAAAAGATGCTGATTTGCCATCCTTCAGTAACTATTACCTACCTGCAAACCTCCCGTCTTTTGTTATCAAGTGGAATCACTCCTTAAGTGAGACACACACACACACACACACACACACACACACACACTGGCCCCTCCACTTCATATTCAGAAAATTCTCAGAGAGAAAATATGAAGTACCAAGTTCTAAATAAGCTAATGTAAAATCTGTCTTGTTTTTTAAATTTTATTTTATTTTATACTGTGTTTTTATTTTTCTTATTTATTTGTTTGTTTTCTTCCTCCATCTTTCCATGCTACCACAATGGCCACATGAATATCTTTTTTTTAAAAGCTGTTTGTTTATTTATTTATTTATTTATTTATTTGTGTTCAGATGTCTGCACAGGATGTGGCTGTGACAGAAGGCTGACCAGGAATGGAAATGTTAGCTTCTGGAATTTTCTTTCTGTTCAGAACATAAAAGGGATCTATACATGGAAAGGAGGGAGGCACCCTATTCACTTAATGGCTTGGATCACATTTGAAATCACAAATTTCACTCTTCTCTCATCAAGTGAAGAAAATCATGAGCTCCAGACACAGAAAGTGCCGGGGGACCTTTAGACCCTGGGTTTCTCACTTACAGGCTCTGCCATCTCATGCTTGGTGACCTTGAAAAGTTGCTCAGCTTTTCTGGGTCTCAGTTTCCTAATCTAGAACACAAGGATGACAACACCTACCAGACAGTGTTGTTGAGGGGATTATATAAGAGAAGGGGGCAAAGCCATTGACATGTACTAGATTATCAGTATTGTTCTTCTTTGCTTACTGGGTGGGGAAAAAAAAACAAAACAAAACAAAAACCTCTCACTTTTAAAAAGTTTACATGAAGAAATTTTGAACTGCCTCCACAGCTGGCCCTGTGGGTGGACTTTAGAAGTCACTTGAGTTGAACACCTTCTGTGCAAGCAGTGAGGCACTACGTGCTCTAGATTTATTGACCAACGTGAGTCTTAGAGCAGCCTTTCAAGGTGGGTTTCACTGTCCCTATTGTTGAGATGAGATCACTGGAGTTAGGAAAAGTTAAATAATTGGCACAGAGATGTTGTATGGGAAGCAACGGGGGCGAACTTCTAGCCCAAGTGTAGGAAACTCCACCATGTTGAAAACAAATCTCCTCCCAGTTCTGCCAGTGGCCAAACACCATGAGTGAACTCAATACCACTTCATGGGCCGGAAATGACATTAAACAGTCTTTGAATCTAGTCGGGTCAGTTCTTCAATATTTATGTCACTCAGACTAGACCAGAGTTATTATTTAGTGACCCCTGGAAGTGTTCAATAGTCTTCTCCTGTCTTAGGCCTACAGGGGACTGAGATGCATGAGTGCAAGTGGGGACCACAGGGATGACAATCAGTGTAGACTTGAAGGAATATGTTCTTCCTGTGGTGTGGCTAGGAGAAGCTGAGGGAGGGCCGGGGATGTTGGTTCAGCTCTTTTGGGTATGGGAGTGAGGTTCTAAGGTCAGGTCCTATGCCTTGTCTGACAATGACACTGCAATCCTTGATGTTTCTGAACATGCCAAACATGAACAGATCATTGGAATATAAGCACTATAAAAAGAGTAATCTGTTTTTTTCTTTATTTACTGCCACTTCCTTTTTTCTTTAATCATTTTATTTATTTGTTTATCAACAATTTCCTGAGCTCTTTCTTTTTACATTTTTTTAAGGGTGAACAATAATTTTTTTTAATTAACATATAATGTATTATTTGTTTCAGGGGTACAGGTCTGTGATTCATCAGTCTTACATAATTCACAGCACTCACCATAGCACATGCCTTCCCCAGTGTCCATTACCCAGCCATCCATTCCTCCCACCCCACTTTCCAGGAACCCTCTGCTTGTTTCCTGAGATTAAGAATCTTTTATGGTTTGTCTCCTTCTCTGGTTTTGTCTTGTTTCATTTTCCCCTCCCTTCCCTTATGATCCTGTCTTGTTTCTCAAATTCCTCATATCAGAAAGATCATATGCTAAATGTCTTTCTCTGATTGACTTATTTCACTTAGCATAATACCCCCTAGTTCCATTCATGTCATTGCAAATTATTTACTGCCCTTTTCTACCCCTAGAACAGTGTCTGGCATAGAGTAGGAGCTCAGAGTAGATAATAAATAAACGAATTAATTAATTTCAGGGCATTTGCCCTTAAGACTCCCTCCATGTAACACCTTTACCCCAGAGAGTCACCTGGTTTGATTTTTCATTTCATTTATGGTAGGTTTAAAAGTCATCTCCACGGAGAGGCCTCCTCTGCTGTCTCGCTTAAGATTAGTTACAGTCCATCACTTTTACCCTCTTCTTCTCCTTTACTCTTCCTTTCTATTACTTGCATATTTGTGAGTTTATCATCACTTTACCCACTGGTCGTTCCATGGGTCAAAGCATTGATTTCTTTGAAATTCTGTATCTCTAGGACCTGGAACATGGTCTGACAGAGGCAGCGTTTAATAAATTGTGTGTTGAATGAGTGAATGAATGAATGAATGAGTGAATGAATGAATGAATGAGTGAATGAATGAATGAATGAGTGAATGAATGAATGAATGCCAACTCCATGGAATAGGTTAGCATGGTGCCTGCCACATGGCAAGGGAGAGATAAATGTCAGTGTTCATGTTGATGAGGACACCAAGTATAACCCTGAGGCTGTCACACTCTAGATAGGCCAATGACCATGCTCAGTGTAGGTTATGGATATTGGTGAGTGGAAAAGACCACTCTTCCATGGCACCTGTCATTCTTCCCTGACACCCGGAGAAATTCTAAATAATAGAGTTTGCTTCTGACTTTTTGTTCTTCATAGACCTTTGAGAAGGCATTGGGTGTCACATCCTCCTCTCTTCTCAACTCTTGAATTAAAACATTTTCAGATCTTTCTAACATGTAAGTGACTAAAAACAATGTCTGTTTCCCACCATATTCTAGCCATGGCCTCTCCCATCTTCTATGATTTTCTCTTCTCTTTGCTTTCACACATACTGTCATCTGCCCAAAGTGTCTCTACTCTGCTGCATTTCCTACCTATGGATACTTTTTCCAGATTCTAGCTTCCATAATACTTCTATGAAGCTCATCTGATACTTTTTCTGCTTTTTCCATGTCCTCTCTCAGTTTTCAGTGCCATTCCCCACATTTTGTTGGAGTTTTCACACAGGTCACTTTATTATCCTAGGCTCCTCTCCTAGGTCAGATAAGCTCCTCAAGATCAGGGGCCCCATATATGGTGGTCATAATGGATTCTGACTTGAGTCAGTGGAAGGCATTCCTCCAGTCTGTGGACATGGCTTATAGACATCCTGGATTCTGATCCCTGCCCCTCCTATCATTTGTGAAACCCTGGCAGTTGTCTTAATCACTCCATACTCCATGTGTCCACTTGAAATCAGGGATACCAACTACTATGGTTCACAAATAATCAAATACCTCAGACCAATGGAAGAAAGTATACAGATAGGAATTCTGAAATGGGTCACCTTTGGGGATAACAGGATGGATAAGCCACAGAATATAGTTTCTTAGATATTTTTTCATTGTTAGATTGAGGACTATTTATGACTCCATTTAGAACCAGACAGAGAAACCAAACAATTGAACACATTTCTGAAAAATGCCCAGAGCTTTATTATCTTTGCTGCTTTGGCAGAAATAGCATCAGACTGAAATCATCATTCTGGCTCATTCACTTCAAAGACAGGTCCTCGGGCATATACACATAGCTTTATAGGCAATGGAATTATTACCTATGGTAAACAGCTTCTGAAACTCACATCACAAGTGAATATAACTTTAAAGCACAAAAACAAAATTACAAAATCTAAATATTCCACTATACTCTCATAGCACAAAACTCCATTATTTTATGGAAAACTTGGAAAGCTTTGCAGCATACAGAGGGACGAATGACATTACATTTCTTAACTGATTCCATCTGCTTTTGACTCATGGCAATTATTTGTCCATAATGCAATTACTAAGATTTGTCCGTAATGCAATAACTAAGATTTTGCCAAAGGTGAGGAATTACTCCTCATAGTAATTCAGTGCCATCTGCTTGGCAGTAACCAGATACATCTGCTGGGCTATCCTGTTGTGCTGTTTTCTAACTGTACCCTAGTATGACTGCTGGAATGTATCCAGGTCTGCCTGCTGGAATGTATCTAGATCCATCTGCTGGAATGTACCCAGGTCTGGCAGCTCTAATGTATCCAAGTCTGTCTGTTGGATGTATCCAGGCCCCTCTGCTGGAATGTAACCAGGCCCATCTGTTGGAATGTATCTAGGTCCGCCTGCTGGAATATATCCAGGTCTGGCTGCTGGATTGTCTTCTGGTCTATATTTTGGTAGGTGTCCTGAGTTGTCTTCTGCTTAATTTTGATGCTAGAGTCATCCTTACGATTGAGTTTGGTGGTCATTGTGGTTTATATCTCCACTGGAATGTTGGTGGTAACTTCTTTGGCGTAGAAGGATTGTGTGGGGGTGGTCTGTTCTGGGGTGGTCTCTGTGGTTGTGGTCTGCTGTGTCATGGTGGTCTCTTCCATAACCAACTGCTCTGTGGTCTCTTCCATAACCAACTGCTCTGTGGTCTGTTCTGGGGTGGTCTCTGTGGCTGTGGTCTGCTGTGTCATGGTGGTCTCTTCCATAACCAACTGCTCTGTGGGCGTGGTTTGTTCTGGGCTGGTTTCTGTGGTCATGGTTGGCTGTGTTGTGATGGGCCCTTTCATAACCAACCACTGTGTGGGGATGGTCTGTTCCAGGGTGGTCTCTCTAATCATGGTCTGCTGTGTAATGGTAATTTCTTCCATATCCAACTGCTCCGTGGGAGTGGTCTGTTCTGGGGTCATCTCTTTAATCGTGGTGTGCTGTGTAGTGGTGTTTTTTTCCACAACCAAATGCTCAGTGGTAGTCTCTTCATTCACAATGGGCACTGTGGGAGTGGGCTCTGGGAGTTGGAACTCCTTGGTAGGGACAGGAGGTATAGTTTGGCTCTGTTGCTCAGACCTTTTATCGGAGTCTCCTTCGATAAAGATAGGACAGGAGGGGTTGAATTCCATATTAGCATTGTTGGGATCATGGATCAGAGAGGAGTACACCAGCTTCAGATTGGATTCTGGAAACCTCCAACCACACACTCTGGTCCTCAGGACCATCTTGGAGTCCTCACAGATGTTGTTTTGCCAATGCAAGTTCTGGGCAATTTGCCTCCAGTAGATTATATCACTTCTAAAACATGATATGCAGGACTTTGGATTGCCAGCAAAGACACAGGAAAACTTGTGGTCAAATCGGGTGCACTCCACCTTTAGGGTGGTGCTGTCCTTATGATCAGTCACAGTCAAATAGCATGTGGCCTGGTCTCGGGTAACAATTATGCCACTGACCACGTGTTTTTCTTGCTGCCTTCTCTGCACAACTTGGGGCTTGCCCAGAGGGATCCATTGATCCTTGGTTGCAGTGCTGCTCTGCCATTTCACTAATTCCTTTTGGCCCTCCACCAAGAACACCTGAGCAGCCAGAAGGAGGAAGGAAAGCTGGGTGAGGTTATGGATCCTCATGGCTTCAGCTTGGTGGGGACCTGTTAACAAAAGCAGGTAAGTCAGTGCCTTGTTGTAGTTCAGTGATGCCGGGAGACAGGATAACCTCCTCTCTACCCTGACACTTGTCTGTCTGATGAGAAGTGAGATCAAGAATCCTTCTGGCTCCGGGGAAAACTGAAAGCTTTTTCAATAAGGTCAGGAACATGGCAGGGATGTCCATTATCACCACTACTATTCAACATAGTACTAGAAGTCCTAGCCTCAGCAATCAGACAACAACAACAACAAAAAATTAAAGGCATCCAAATTGTCAGAGAAGAAGTCAAACTATCACTCTTTGCAGATGATATGATACTATATGTGGAAAACCCAAAAGACTCCACTCCAAAACTACTAGAACTTGTGCAGGAATTCAGTAAAGTGTCAAGATATAAAGTCAATGCACAGAAATCAGTTGCATTTCTTTTTTTTTTTAAATTTTTCTAAAAGGTTTTATTTATTTATTTGACAGAGATTGAGAGAGAGAGAGAGACAGAGATCACAAGCAGGCAGAGAGGCAGGCAGAGGCAGAGAGAGAAGCAGGCTCCCCGCCGAGCAAGGAGCCTGATGCGGGGCTCGATCCCAGGACCCTGATCATGACCTGAGCTGAAGGCAGCGGCTTAACCCACTGAGCCACCCAGGCGCCCCATCAGTTGCATTTCTTTACACCAACAACAAGACAGAAGAAGGAGAAATTAAGGAGTCAGTTCCATTTACAATTGCACCCAAAACCATAAGATACATAGGAACAAACCTAACCAAAGAGGTAAAGAATCTATACTCAGAAAACTATAAAGTACTCATGAAAGAAATTGAGGAAGACACAAAGAAATGGAAAAATGTTCCATGCTCCTGGATTGGAAGAACAAATATTGTGAAAAGGTCTATGCTACCTAAAGCAATCTACACATTTAATGCAATACCTATCAAAATCCCATCCATTTTTTCCAAGAAATGGAACAAATAATCCTAAAATTTATATGGAACCAGAAAAGACCTCGAATAGCCAAAGGAATATTGAAAAAGATAGCCAAAGTTGGTGGCATCACAATTCCGGACTTCAAGCTCTATTACAAAGCTGTCATCATCAAGACAGTATGGTACTGGCACAAAAACAGACACATAGATCATTGGAACAGAAGAGAAAGCCCAGAAATAGACCTCAACTCTATGGTCAACTAATCTTTGACAAAGCAGGAAAGAATGTCCAATGGAAAAAAGACAGCCTCTTCTACAAATGGTGCTGGGAAAATTGGACAGCCACATGCAGAAAAATGAAATTGGACCATTTCCTTATACCACACATGAAAATAGACTCAAAATGGATGAAGGATCTCAATGTGAGAAAGGAATCCATCAAAATCCTTGAGAAGAACACAGGCAGCAACCTTTTTGACCTCAGTTGCAGCAACTTCTTCCTAGGAATACTGCGAAAGGCAAGGGAAGCAAGACAAAAATGAACTATTGGGATTTCATCAAGATCAAAAGCCTTTGCACAGCAAAGGAAACAGTTAACAAAACCAAAAGACAACTGACAGAATGAGAGAAGATATTTGTAAAAGTTTAAAAAGATAACTGACAGAATGGGAGAAGATATTTGTAAACGACATATCAGATAAAGGGCTAGTATCCAAAATCTATAAAGAGCTTATCAAACTCAACAGCCAAAGAACAAATAATCCAATCAAGAAATGGGCAGAGGACATGAACAGACATTTCTGCAAAGAAGACATCTAGATGGCCAACAGACACATGAAAAAATGCTCCACATCACTTGGAATCAGGGAAATACAAATCAAAACCACAATGAGGTATCACCTCACACCAGTCAGAATGACTAAGATTAACAAGCCAGGAAATGACAGATGCTGGCGAGGATGCAGAGAAAGGGGAACCCTCCTACACTGTTGGTGGGAATGCAAGCTGGTACAACCACTCTGGAAAACAGCATGGAGGTTCCTCAAAATGTTGAAAATAGAGCTACCCTATGACCCAGAAATTGCACTACTGGGTCTTTGCCCTAAAGATACAAATATAGTGATCCGAAGGGGCATATGTGCCCGAATGTTTATAGCAGCAATGTCCACAATAGCCAAACTATGGAAAGAACCTAGATGTCCATCAGCAGATGAATGGATAAAGAAGATGTGGTATATATATACAATGGAATACTATATATATATATATATATATACACATATATATACACATATATATATATGTGTATATATACATACACAATGGAATATACAGCCATCAAAAGACATGAAATCTTGCCATTTGTGATGATGTGGATGGAACTAGAGGGTATTATGCTTAGTAAAATAAGTCAATTGGAAAAAGACAACTATCATATGATCTCCCTATCGTATCATACCATATCATATGAGGAAGTGGAGATGCAACGTGGGGGGCTTGGGGGGGAAGGAAAAGAATAAATGAAACAAGATGGGATTGGGAGGGAGTTAAACCATAAGAGACTCTTTTTTTTTTTTAATATTTTATTTATTTGACAGAGAGTTAGAGAGAGAGCACAAGTAAGCAGAGCGTCAGGGAGAGAGGGAGAGAGAGAAGCAGGCTCTCTGCTGAGCAGGGAGCCTGATGTGGGGCTCAATCCCAGGACCCTGGAATCATGACCTGAGCTGGAGGCAGTTGCTTAACCAACTGAGCCACCTGGGCGCCCCCATAAGAGACTCTTTATCTCACAAAACAAACTGAGGGCTGCTGGGGGGAGAGGGGGTCGGGAGAGGGTAGTGGGGTTATGGACATTGGGGAGGGTATGTGCTATGGTGAGTGCTGTGAAGTGTGTAAACCTGGCGATTCACAGACCTGTACCCCTGAGGTTAATAATACATTATATATTTATTAAAAAATTAAAAAAATAATTTAAAAAATCCTTCTAATTCCTGGAATTACTAGACCAGCAGTCCGTCTATTCACATTTCTGCTTTATATGAGTCCTGAATGTCAAAAACGTCCTACCCTTCCTTCATTCCTTCACCACTCTCTGAGCTAAATAAATTCTCATCCCTCATTCACTACTCCTTTACACCTGCATTTGCTCACTCACTTCATTTATTCATTCATTTAAGAAGCATCTACTATATGTCATGCACTAAATCAGATATTGAATTAACTAGGTTGAATTAGAAATCTCGTATCTTAAACTCTTAGAGATAGTTCTTTGGGAAATTTGAATAGCATTAATTGGAAGTCAGTCCCAACTCTGTCTGTGACATGGTCTTGGGCAAATCATTCTCCCCCTCTGGGTCTCAGTTATATCAACTGGATATTGAGGTGTTGGATGCAATGACTGAAACTCTCTTATAGCTTATATTTTTACATGGGGTCATGAGACCATGTCATGATAGCAGACGTGGCAAGTGACATTAAAGGTCACAATTGATACAGGGCTCAAAATGCATTGAACTTGGACGCTCTGAGACAGGCAAGTTTGTAAGACTGGGCACTTGGGGTGCAGTAAGAACCTAAGAAAAGGCATGAAGCAGCAGAGATCATTTAATTTGACTGGGCAAAGTGAGTCAGGGTGGATAAGGATGAATTTCTACCAGAGCATTTAGACTAGGAAATAGAGGGGAAGGATGATGATTAATTGATTTCTGGAGCCCTATTGTGACAAAGTGCTGGACATGTAGAAAGCTCTCAACCAATGCTTTTTTTTTTTTTTTTTTTTTGGTTGCCCTTTGGATATTTATTTTTTTTTAATATAATTTTTTGTTTTTTATAAACATATATTTTTATCCCCAGGGGTACAGGTCTGTGAATCACCAGGTTTACACACTTCACAGCATTCACCAAAACACATACCCTCCCCAATGTCCATAATCCCACCCCCTTCTCCCAAACCCCCTCCCCCCAGCAACCCTCAGTTTGTTTTGTGAGATTAAGAGTCACTTATGGTTTGTCTCCCTCCCAATCCCATCTTCTTTCATTTATTCTTCTCGTACCCACTTAAGCCCCCATGTTGCATCACCACTTCCTCATATCAGGGAGATCATATGATAGTTGTCTTTCTCTGCTTGACTTATTTCGCTAAGCATGATACGCTCTAGTTCCATCCATGTCTCAACCAATGCTTTTAAAAATAAATGATTGACTGGAAAGGATGATCTGAAGAACTTATACAACTCAACAACTCTCCACACCCAGATAGTCCAGTTTAAAAAATGGGCAGAGGACCCAAATGATCATTTTTCCAAAGAAGATTACAAATGGTTAACAGACAATGAAAAGATGCTCAACATCACCCATCATCAGGGAAAAGCAAATCAAAACCATGATGCGATATCTCTTTACACCTGTCAGAAGGCTAGAATTAAAAAAAAAAAAAGATATAAGAAGTACTGGCAAGAAAGTAGAGAACAAGAAACCCTCATGCACTGTTAGTGGGAATGCAAATTGGGGCAGACACTATCAAAAACAGTGCAGAAGTTTCTAAAAAACTAAAAGATAGATTAATGTTAATAATACTTATATTGATAATATTAACATAAGTAATATTAATATTACCATATGATTTAGTAATTGCACTACTGGGTATTTACCCCCCAATGAAAACAATGATTTTTTTCTTAAAGATTGCATTTATTTATTTGACAGAAAGAGATGTCACAAATAGGCAGAGGCAGGCAGAGACAGAGAGGGGAAGCAGGCTCCCTGCTGAGCAGAGAGCCTGATGCGGGCCTCAATCTCAGGACTCTGAAGGCAAAGCCAAAGGCAGAGGCTTAACCCACTGAGCCACCCAGGCCCCCTGAAAACACTAATTTGAAAATATATGTTTGTTGCAGCATTATTTGCAATAGCTAAGATATGGAAGCAACCCAAGAGTCCATCCAATGATAAATGAGTAAAGAAAATACTATATATATATTATATGTATACAATATATATATGCACACACACACATATGCAATGAAATATTACATAGTCATAGAAAAGGATGTGATCTTGCCATTTACAACAACTTGGATTGATTTAGAGGGTATAATTCTAGCTGAAATAAATCTGACCTAAAGAGAAATACCATAACTTCACTTTTATGTGAAATTTAAAAAACAAAACAAATGAACAAACAAAGAGGAAAGAGACAAACAAAAAACAGACTCTTAAATAAACTGATGGTTGACATATAGGAGGTGGATAGGTGAATAAGTGAAATATAACATTAAAATTTTTTTAAATTTAAAAAAAGAAAAAAATTATGACCTTAAATAGTACACTAAATTACATGGATTTTATCAGGTAGCCAGTAAATAACAAAATAAACAAAACAAAACAGAAAGACACACACACACACACTTGAAAGGTGAAGAGAAATAGCATCTTTATTTTGACGCTTACTATGTGCTATGTCCTCCGCGAACATTTGATTCTCACCTTAATACACTCAAGAGCTATACCTGATAGATAATAAAAAAATCATCCCCTGGTATATCAGAAATGACAGTTAAGGCTCATACTGGTAAACAAATTGTGCAAATGGGCAAGTGACAAAGATGGGACAGGCAGCCAGACCCTGTCTTTCTAGTCCTGAATACCATTCCTTATTGATTGATGGTTGCCTTAAAATTACTGTATTTTTCAGATAATATTGGTAACAAATAAGAAAACTATGAATTACTTACAATTTGCTTTGGTTTAGTTGATGATAAAATGATTCATATTATTATGAATCCACTTAAAAATACATCATTCCACCGTACTCCACTATAAAAATAAATTCAGAATTTTGTTTGCATTGGGGCTTTTGGGCTCTCCTTAGGTTTGAGAAAGGGTGACAGTCTCAGGCATAATGGCTCCTGAATGAAGGAGAATGGAGAACTATGTATACTAGATGAATAACCCCTAATTCATCTGGGCATTGGGACTCAGTCCCTAGTGTCCCTGAAGGCATCCAGACCTAAGGTTCTGAGGGATTTTTTTTTTTTTAAGACTTAATTTACTTATTTGACAGAGAGTGAGAGAGAGATCACAAGTAGGCAGAGAGGCAGGCAGGGTGGGTCGGGGGAGCAGGCTCCCTGCTGAGCAGAGAGATGGATGTGGGGCTCTATCCAAGGACTCTGAGACCATTACCTGAGCCACCCAGGTGCCCCAGGTAATGAAACTCTTAAAAGAACTAGGTGCTTACCTTATTCAGAGTATGCAGATCCAGTGTAATCCCAGAGAATGAGTTTGTAGGTTTACAGCTGTCTCACCTGCTGTGCCGGGCAGGGAAGGCCCTTCTTATAGAAGCTCAGGGAGATGGACTTTACAATATACATATCTATCTATCTTTATGATGGTCCTCCCAGTCACATCTCACGGCAGGGAGTGAGTTCCTGCAGGGAAAGTAGTTGGTGTAATCCTCTGTGTGTGGTGGGGAGGGGTGTGAGGGGGTTGGGGTAGGGGTGGGGGATATTCAGGGCATTAGATCTGCTTCCTTCAAGCTCTCCCCTTTCCCCCAGAAGCCAGGGTAGGAGGACAGCTCAGCCTTGCAAAGACCCTCCTTGATGGGATGAGAACCCCAGCAGCAATATTTGTCGGAGAGTTATAAACAATAACAAAACTATCTTAGCTGCCAAGCCCTGTGCTGCCCATTTTAATTAAAGCTCTCGCTGAATTGATGATAAATGACATCTTACCTTTTGCTTTGACAAGAATTGTGTGGACTCTGGTGAACTAGATGCTTCTCTAAATGTCAACTCTCAGGCGCCTGGGTGGCTCAGTGGGTTAAGCCGCTGTCTTCAGCTCAGGTCATGATCTCAGGGTCCTGGGATCCAGCCCCGCATTGGGCTCTCTGCTCGGCAGGGGGCCTGCTTCCTTTCCTCTCTCTCTGCCTGCCTCTCTGCCTACTTATGATCTCTCTCTGTCAAATAAATAAATAAAATCTTAAAAAAAAATAAACTAAATGTCAACTCTCAGTTCCATCAGCTCTGTATACTTTGGGGTATGGGGCTCAGCATTGTGAGATTTTCTGAATTTCTAAGATGCCTGAAATCCGGATGTGTTGATATGAAATTGGGTTGTAATTTAACTCATATTTTCTAACATAGTAATATGTTCCAATGATATACAGACTAAAAATCATAACTATGGTTGTATTTCATTCAAGATTCACTTGTTTGAGAATTCCAAGGTCACAGAGATATGGATATTGACTAGTTCACTCATTTTTTTCAGAGTCCCTTCATGAATTCCACTGGAGGTGGCTATTTCTCCAAACTCTAAGCCTTTTGTAAAATTGTTCACTTAGAGACCATCTCCATTATCCTGCCACCACTGTTTAAAACCCTGACCTCCATAAGCATGTGGATTTGCAGGGTTATTTGGACAAGGGCAAAATAAAGCAGCATTGTTCCAAAGAAAGACACAGTTCAAGGTGACAACCTAAAAAAATACAAAATTTACCTTGATCTCAGAAGGCAACCAGATTCTTTCTGGAGGAAGACTGTAAGAACACAAAGCGAATTTGAAAGGAAACACATGGACTCCAGAATCTTTTCTGGAATTGTTTCTGAACTTTGGAGGGGAATATGGAACTTCTACCACTGGCTTCTCAGGGACCTTCATACAGCCTTCCTGTGATCCCAGCCCAAATTCTGCCTTGGTCTTTGTACTCCAAGCAATTGGCACATTATGAGACTAGGCTCTGTAACTTGCCCGATTGGTTCAGCCTGTCTTTACACACACACACACACACACACACACACACACACACCCCATCTAACCCATCAGGCCACACCAAACCATGGGCCCAACATTTCCTGAATACTTGGTGTACTTGCTCACTCCCTTCCTGCTTTTGATTCTGCTGTTCCCCTTATTTGGAATGCTCTTCCAGTCCTGGTGTGCCAGGCACACATCTGCTCCTCCTTTAAGATTCCGCTCATAGGTCATCTTCTCCTTGTCAGTGTCATTGGTCCTCGCATCATTGTCCATGTTCCCCACCCTTTCATGGATGTTCATGGAGAAAATAGATCACCACTCCCAGGTAGTATATGTATGTGTCAGCATTGTGCTGAGGCTGTATTATTATTTCACATCTCGATATACTGAGAAAATGATGTACTTATACTATAGTGCCCTGGGAAAACTAGAGAGGTTTGGAACCCCAGCAAGTCTGGCCTCAGCAGGTTCCCACTGTCTCTTCATGCTTCCAGGACCAATGGGAAACTGGCCTTCAGCAGACCGATTCTGTAAAGATTCATCTCCCTTTTTTTCCACAAGAGTGCCAAGAGAAATGTGAGGCCACCCTGGATTCTCATGGTACAAATATGAACACGAGGCTTAGGTGAGCCAAGTTCCTCAGCAAATGCCCTGAGCTCTGGAGGGCAGAGCCTGAACTGGTGGTGGGTCTGTTGTTGGTTAACCTCCAAGCAGAGTATTCTGGATGTTGCCTTAGGTTCTGAGACATGAGTCTGTCTCAATCTACATTGTGAGGGGAAGACCCAGCCCTGTTATTCCATGTACATCCATGTCCCCATTATCCATAGCAGTTCTTGGCATAGTGTATGTGTTTTTATCAGAATTGTTGAAAATTTCAACATCAACTAGCTTAAAAGACAGAAGCACTTACTGGGCAGTGGAAGGAGTCAAGTTAGTTCACATACACATAGATTCAAAGATTTAAGTCTCTTCTCTGTCTCTATTTCCCTCTGAATCTCTTACTGTCTTTCTTACATTCTTTCTCTCTCTGTCTTCTCAGGCAGGGTCCTTCCATTTGTCATAGAAAAGAACATGACCTTTCATCCCTAGCACCATATGAGTGCCCAGGAGAACTCTGACAGCCCATCCTTGGTACATTCCCTGAGCCTGCTGTAGGGAGCAGAGATGTGAGGCAGACAGCCCAGCAGAAGCACAGGGAGTAGAAAATGGGTAGTTCTCAACAAGAAAGAGGGATTCTGTTATCCAAAGAAGGAGGAAAGGCGGACAAAAACAACCCATCTACATTTCAACAGGTTCTCATTTAATGGCAACAAATGCAGATAATAAGTTATATTGGAATTTCACAGCTGTTGACTAGCCTATTGAGAAAGTCTCCCTTCAGGCTAGGTAGGACTTAGCTCATTAAGGAAGCCATATCAGATCCATGGAACAGAACTCTTTCTAATCTGTTTGAGGATCAATAAGTAAACTAGTTGCCTAAGGAGAAGGTTTGTGACAGGAGAAGGTGGAAGATCTCAAAGTCAGAGAGATGTCTTGAATGCAAAGCTGAGGGCTTTATTCCACAGGCTGAGGATGACCAATATGCAACCCAGGAGCTATCACTATCTTTCCAGTGTCCTTGGCAGACATTACTAGTAGGGTGTGCAGAGCACTTGTGCTGAGCCTGGAAGCAGCCTTAGAGTCATTGCAACCCATTCCTCCAGAAAGCCTCTAGTCATCTACCCGTGTTGGCATGAAGGACAAAACCTATCTGCCATCCTGCCATCAATGGGGCTTTTGAATATTTCCAGTGTTTTTCCACAGAAATATGAGCAAGCTCACACTTTAGAGAATCCACAAGCCTCACACCAGAAAATAAACCTGTATCGGGAATGGGACTTACATTGAAGACTTCCCTTTCCTTCAACATTTTAATTCAAACTAAATAGCCCTTGAGAAAAGGAAAAGTAAGTGGGCAGGCATTTTGAGACTGTGTCCCTTTTTGGAGTTTGTCTGGTGTTTTTCTCATGATCAGATTGGGGTAATGTCATTCTTCTCTTCATCAAAGATTTAAATGATGGATGTCAGGTTTTCTCGGAGGTTCTATGAACTCTGAACGTAATTGGTGACCACTTACAGGTTAAGGCTGGTGGTTGAATGTAGGTGATTTCAAGTTCAAAGACTGATTTTACTCTCATGTGTTTGTTACTGAAATATCATTCCTTGACTTAGGAAGCTGGTACTTGTGGTGCAGGTGTCAGAGATTCCTCAGTGGGTGCAATTTGGTTGCGAGGTGAGCTTTTATTGCAGTAATACCAGGTCAAACTTGGTAATAAATCAGTCCCTCCTTCAAAAGTGAAGATTCAGAATAGATTCAGAAAATGCTGAGTCATTGCATCAGTGATATTAATTTATAGGATCAGGTCATGTGCATTAAAAACTTACTGTCAGAAAATAAATTGTCTGGAAAACGTTAACTAAAGTCTAACCAGTCTGGAAAAAAGTGTTCATCTTAGCTCCACTGAATCATATTTGCATTCCAAATTTAAAATCCTCATTAGTCATAAGATTTCAGAATTCTTGTTCAGCAAATCAATTAATACTTCGTGCTGAAGTTTTCCTTCAGAAAAATAAGAGACAGTGAAAAGTTGATAGTAGAGTATTTGGTATGAATGAAAATTGAAAGCCTGTAAAAGTTTATTTACTTAATAAGACATTCAGATTCACACACCACAATTTTGAACCCATTTTATAAGAAGTTTTGTGTTATGTTTGGCTTTTATTCTAAATCCATCTAAAAAAGAAATGCACCTTTTTTGCTGCAGTTTAAACCATATGAAATTACTGTTAATAGTAGATCAAAAGTGGTAGAATATCAGCAATTTCAAATGAATCTAATAATGTTTTTTTTCTTCAAGTAATAGGGCTGTTTCAAAGTCTTTTATATTATTATAAATTTTTTAACATTTTATTTTATTTTTTTAATGTTCCATGACTTTTTATTTATTTTTTATTCAGTTTGGTTCCTGGAGTCCAGAGTCTCTCATGGTTTATCTCCCTCTCTAATTTCTTCCCCTTAAGTTTTCCCTCCCTTCCCTGTGGTCCTCCACGTTATTCCTTATATTCTACATATGAATGAAACCATATAATAATTGTTTTTCTCAGGTTGACTTATTTCACTTAGCATAATCCCCTTCAGTTCCATCCATGTCAGTGAAAATAGTGGGTATTCATCCTTTCTGATGGCTGAGTAATATTCTATTGTATATATGGACCACATCTTCTTTATCCATTCATCAGTTGAAAGACATCTCGTCTCCTTCCCCAGTTTGGCTATTGTGGGCATTGCTGCTATGAACAGTGGGGTGCATATGGCCCTTCTTTTCACTACATCTGTATCTTTGGGATAAATTCATAGTAGTGTAATTCCTGGGTCATAGGGTAGCTCTATTTTAACATCTTGACGAATCTCCATACTGTTTCCCAGAGTGGCTGTACCAGCTTGCATTCCCACTAATAGTGTAAGAGGGTTCCCCTTTCTCCACATCCTCATCAACATTTGTTGTTTCCTGTCTTGTTGCTTTTTGGCATTCTAAATGGTGTAAGGTGGGACCTTATTGTGGTCTTGATTTGTAGTTCCCTGATGCCTAGTGAGGTTAAACATTTTTTCCATGTGCCTGTTAGCCATTTGTATGTCTTCTTTAGTGGAGTGTCTGTTCATGTTTTCTGCCCATTTCTTGACTGGGTTACTTGTTTTTGGTGGTTGTGTTTGATAAGTTCTTTATACATCTTGGATACCAGCCCTTACCTGAAATGTCCTTTGCAAATATCTTCTCCTATTCCGTGGGTTGCCTCTTAGTTTTGGTGACTGTTTCCTTTGCTGTGCAGAAGCTTTTTTGTTTTTTAGCATTTTATAACAAACTCTCCAGAAAGCAAGTTCATTGATCACCTCTAGGTTTTCATTTTCCATATCTTTGTTTTTAAGGAAAACATTATAAAACAGGTTGAATATGCTTTAAATACATCTGCTTTTATTTGAATAACATTTCTGAAGCACTCAGAAAAAAAGCTAGTAGCCCTTTTGAATTTTCAGTATGTCACAAAGAGAGCCAGTTGCCACCCTGGAAAGCTGGCAAAGGGAGAAGGCAAGTTGATCTTTCTTAGTGTTACCCCTGTGAGCCACCAGGCATGTGGGCATATATGCATTGCACTTCTGTCACAGTAGGAGGTGAAGATGTTACAATGAAAAGCACACCCAGGACAAGTGGATGGCACTCACACCCAGAGAGCAAAGTACCCTTGCTGGGCTGTTGAGGGGAAAGTCAGGGATGAGCAGGGGGAAAATACAAATGGTTGGCTCTAGGAAGAACAGGATTGCCCTTTAACCGGATGGCATTCATTCTGCTACTCAATCATCCATTAGTCCTGTCATTCACTTGTTTTCCCCCCATATGTCTAGAGAGTATTCATGAAACACCTAAGGACCCAAGCTCTCTCTGTTATTGCCCAGAATGTAGTCAAGGTGACATGATCCTTGTCCTCAAGGAGATGCAGACAGTATAGGGAAAGACAAGGATCTCAGTCATGACAATTGAGGGGTAATTTCTGTGTAGGAGGGAACCTGGGGTAATCTGGGTGGGAACATCTAACCTAGCCAGAGGCAGAGAGAATTTCTTATGAGCCTACAACTGGTTAAAGGACACTCAACAGCTGGAGGAAAAGGAATGTCATTTATTCAGTTCTGACTCATTACTGCTCTATGCCAGTTGTTAATATCAGTTTAGGGAATCAAAGTGAATAGGATTTGGCCTTTGTGTTCAAGGTGGGCTGGTTTAGTCTGTGGCTCACTATCTGATGAGGGCTGAGGGCTGGAGTGGTGACACCTGTCACTTCCAAATATTAATCACCAGTGGTTTTCATTTTTCCACAGAATAAAGTCTTAATTTCTGAAGGCAACATATAGAAACTTACTCTTTTGAATCCCAGCCAGATTCGGTCCAGTATCCATCACCCCCTATAGTCTTGTCCTTGGGCTGCAGTTATATCTGAGTGTTCATTCTTCTGCCCAAATTTCAGGCAATTTTGAGAGACTCAAACTCTGCTAAAAGGCTCCTTTTGTCTTAAAATTCCATTCTATCATTGTCTACGTGGCAAATAGTCATTCTGATTTCCTGTGCCCACACACACACACACAAAGTAAATAAAAATATATGGTTCTTTACCTGGGCTCCCCTAAATTTTTACAGATTATGCTGTTATAACAGTTGACTTGTCATTATATTTGGTCCACTTATGTTCTTGCCACTGTCATCATCCTGGGAATTGACATCCCCAGTCTAGATCTCAAGCTTGAACCTTAGAAAAAACTTAGCATATAGTCTTTGGATTGAATTGGATTTTGTGTTTTTTGAGAACTATCTGCTTTCAGTAATAGGAAATAATTAATTAGGTAATTAATTAATTAAATGTAAACTGTTAAAGAAAATTGAGAATTGGGGGAAAATTTCTTATAAATCATGGATCCGTGGGTTGGGAGACCAGTCCCACAGAGTTGGGACCTGAAGCTCTGTTCTCACATTGCATCTCAGTTTTCTCTACATGTGTGCTTTGTTTTCTCTCCCTGCTTTTCTCCACATGGTTGGAAGCATGGATGTCAGCAGCTCTGAGTTGAGCTGCCTTGTGGAAGTCTCTGGGGAAGACTTTGATAAGTTGGGCTTGAATCACCTTCCTGCCATTGGACTCCTCCACCCTGACAAAGAGCAGGATTCTGGGGTGAACAGCCCAGCACCTAAACAACTATTCTCCAGGAAGGGAGAGCTGTTCTCAGCATGGAGGGACTCTGTAAGTTTCATGTCTGCCCTGGAAGAAAGTCATGGGTAAGGTAGATGAGGAAGCGGGCAGGAGAGCATTCTAGATTCATTCCAGAGCAATGGCTCCCCATTTTCCCAGGCAAGAGGACTGTTTATGACACCCACAGCCTGGACAGACCTCCCCACCACAGCACTCACACATTTACTAAAAGTGCTCGAGCAACATTGTGGTGAGGGTGACAGCAGCTGTGATATGAGCTATTACTGCACACAGTTTGCATGATGAGCTCACCCGGGGCCTGCTCAGCAGATAGGTGCTAGTCTTATCCACGTGAAGTGAGGAGGAAATGAAAGACCACAGACAGCTAGTGACTGGTGAAGTCAGGGCTCCAAAAGGGTCACAGAAACACTAAAAAACAACAACAACAACAACAACGGTGCATTTACCCCAGGCTGCTGTTAAAGGTGCCACAAAGCCCATGGAAATTTGGTAATCTATTTGCATCTGATTTACCACAATGCTACCTGCTGTCATTTGAGAATGAGCTGTGCATCTATTTACAAGAGGTCTTTATCACAATAGTATCAGGAGTGGTCGTTATTTTAAACTGAATGAACAATGAGCAAACTGACCAAAAGTCATTTCTCTCAGTTGCACTGGATCTCCTGCTCTAGGGACAGCTGTCTTTCTGTTTGGAGAGAAAAAGATGAAAAGTGACACCGTAATTCCAAACCAAGCTTGATACCACCTGAATAAAGGATTCTAGAAGAATGCAGTAGATGAACCTAGTGAGACTTCAGTTCGTCCTGGCCTGGCGTGGCTCCGGGGACAGACCGGAAGGAGAAGAAGAGGTAGAAAGAGAACAAGGATCCCTGGGAGGTGTGGGGTGGGGGTGAGTACTTGAGATAGTTGGAGAGGAGTGTCTCCACACAAACTTGGTCACTATGTTTAATAGGTCCGAAGTTTTTCCAGCTCTGACTTATAGAGCACGGACACATAGGACTTCAGGACAACATTGAAATATTATATTTCTTTATTTGAGAGAAAGAGAGCATGAGCATGAGTATGCAAGAGTAGGGGGAGGGGCAGAGACAGAGGGAGCAGCAGACTCCTCGCTGAGCAGGAAGACCTACTCGGAACCAGGACCCCAGGAACATGACCTGAGCTGAAGGCAGACACTTAACGAACTGAGACACCCGGGCATCCTGAAAAATATGTATTATTATTTTTTTTAAAGATTTTTATTTATTTATTTGACAGACTGAGATCACAAGTAGGCAGGGAGCTGAGCAGAGAGCCCGATGCAAGGCTCAATCCCAGGACCTTGGGATCATGACCTGAGTTGAAGGCTTTAACCCACTGAGCCACACAGGTGCCCCCAAAATATGTATTATTAAACGACCAGAGAGAAGACCTGCCGGTTGCCTCCCAGACAGCATCCGACTTGAGCTCTTCAGGCAGAAAGAAGTCCTTCCGCGGATTCCCCTGTGCTGATTATAAGCTGCAATCTTTCAGGAGCTCACAGACCCAGATAGATCTGCAAGTGGATGGGCAGCAAGTATTTTTCATTCTCACATTTTTTCTTAGCCACTATATTCAAAGCCGTTAGTCCCCAGCCATAATATATGCACCTCCCAGGCAGGTCTGAAATCCTTCCTGCAGATGGTGGGATGGTTGTTAAAAGGTGAGTAACTTGTCTGTGCTTAATCTGCCCCATGTTCATATAAACTTTGAATCACCAAGTATGAGCGGAGGAGTGTGTATTAGAGATGAGAAGGTCAAGACCATCAGTTTAAATTCATCAGTTCAATTAACCTGACAGATAGATTTCCTGTATGAAACACAGACAGATTGCGTCCCACTCATGAGGTTCTACAGCCTGTGAAGGACCCAAGTGCATCAGTGTCACAAGGGCACCCAGCCCTGTGAGCTTTACACACTGGAAACTCCTTTCTTCCTCCCGTGAATCCAAAATGGGTGTTTCTATCGTGGATTATTCTGAACAAGATTCAGTTGTTGCCTCTGGAAGCCCAGCCTTGTCAGACTTCCGGCTGCAGCTGTACTGATTACACATTTTGGACATGGCTAGTGCCTTTTGCTCAATCTCTTTGTCACAAAGTGTCGAAGATCATTTGTTGGCAAGTTCGCCTGGCCCTGCAAACATGTTTACTGTCCTGACCCACAGGCACCTGAAGGCTGACACTCTTGCCCCCTGAGGGGGCCTGCAGTGATGACGTCAAGCTGATGGGCTCCCATGGAGAGCAGAGGGCAACAGCTTAGGAGTGGAGTCCTGGGGGGACAACTTCCAGTCAGTTCTCAGAAGGACTGTGCACTGAGGCTCAGAGATGGATTCCCGAGACAGTAAAGGAAAAGTCACACCCCCTATAGACCTCACAAACCTAGTGGGAAGCCTGGACTTAGTTGGGCTTTTTGGGGACAGGAGACAATATGGACCTCATCTCATAATTTGTTGAGCCTGGTGTTCAAACTGACCAGAAAATCAGCCCAATCTTCCTGGGGACCTGGGTAGCAGGTGTGCAAGAGGCAGCCCCATGAGCCACCTACCTGGGGCCTGTAAGCCCCAAGGACATGGTGGAATCCAGTGATCTGACGGAGGGAAGTGTGCTGAGTGGAGCCTCTGGGAGTTGAGAGGCAACTGTGCCCAGAGTCAACCTGTGGGCTCTTCTTCCTTCCCGCACACATGGCTCCCTGCTGTGCAGCACTTGAGATGCTGCTGCTGGCCTACTGCTGGACCCTTACGGAGAGCGAGTGGCTGAGGGACAACTGCCAGACATCACTGTGTCCAGGTGTCCCCTTCCTGCATTGGGCCCCTCAGATCCTGGGAAAGCGAACATTTTTTATTTCTCATAAAAACTAGAAATGGAACATCTAGGAATAGCAAGTCAGGTCCCAGAGACAGGTGCTCATCACTCAAGAAGGTTGTGCCCCATGTTTAGGGACCCATCCTATCTCCCTTGATGACTCACCTGGGTGCATTTGGCTCCATTGAGATGGCTCCCAGGAAAGTCTGAGGATGCCTGGGTCTGGTTTCCTGAAGGCCCATCTCGGTAGAGGCTGATGGAGTCCCCCCGGGGCAGTAGCCCTGCAGTGCTAGTGACAACTCTGGTAAAAAATGAGG
The DNA here is from genome assembly GCF_011764305.1 of Mustela putorius furo. NCBI lineage: Eukaryota > Metazoa > Chordata > Mammalia > Carnivora > Mustelidae > Mustela > Mustela putorius. The sequence goes on from NW_025421273.1 coordinate 22,372,375, forward strand.
GGCTAAATTCAAAGGCACTTGCCTTATTTTAGATAATACTCTTAAGGGTCCGGCGTGCCTTTATCATCTGTCCTCGGCCCTGGCCAGCAACCTAACTGGTGGTGAACAAAGACATGTGAATTAAAGACAGCCATGGAGCTTTCTGATGAAACATTTCCCATACCTGATGAGGGTGCCCACGGGGAGGTGCAGGCTGAGATGAGCCCAACTAACAATGGGGCTCTTTGGGGCCTGAATGGTGGCCTGTGCTGTTACCTGGGCAGAGGAATCCCGCTACTAACTGGATGGGCGCCAAGGATCAACCTCATTGGCAAGCCAAGGAGATCGAAATGGCTTATCAGGACTATGGTACCTGTTGGCAGTTGAACTGATTTTCTTTCCTTTTATTCTTTTTTTTTTTAATGTTTATTGGCCATTTGTTGAATGTTTGTGATGTTCCTCCTGATTTTCTAAGATGAAGCAAGAATCCTAAAACCTCTGAAGAGACGCCTTGCAAATAGATTACAAACGTCCTCTGCTGCCATCTTGTGGCAACTTCTGGCTTCTTGTGGCTTTTGCAACAACCCAAGAAGCCAAATTTTGTGGGAGTGGCAGATTCTGGGCACACTACAGAAGCTCTCAAGACCAAGCTCTGCCGAATTTTGGATGTCTGAGACATTTACAGTCATATGCTGCCCAAGGGGTCCTGACAGTGGGCTAATGGACATGACATTCAGTAGACATTACGGATTCCTTCTCATTCTCAGCTGATGATGTCATCAAGGAGTAGAATGGACTTTAAAATACTTGACTGGGCATGACTGCTGGATAGACCATGTTACCAGCACTATAGACTTGCCACAGAGAAGACAGTGCGAATGCAATGCAGCTCGTCCTCAAAAGGACCAATGCAACAATGGCTTCCCCCTTCTGCGTCTGCACCTCTGTGACTAGGAGCCGTCACCAGTGATTGGAACACAGATCTCTGCTATCTTTCCTCAAGGACAGGGTCCTTTTGGATGAAATGCATGTAGAGCTGTATTCATAGTCCTCAGCCAGGTTGTACATGAGATTACATGTGATATATCCCAGAAAATGATCCTGTTAATCTAGGGCAGTGTTTCTCAATCTTGGTCATCTATTAGAATCCCCTGAGGAAATTTTTTTTTTTTTTTTTAAGATTTACCCATCTTTTTGAGAGACAGAGTGAGTGTGAGCAGAGAGGGGCAAAGGGAGAGGAAGAAAGAATCTGAAGCAGGCTCCTCACTGAGCACAGAGCCTGATGTAGGGCTCGATCCCACGACCACAGACACCATGACCTGAGCCAAAACCAAAAGCCAGAAGCCCAGCAGACTTGAGCCATCCAGGCACCGCTCACCTGAGAAAATGTAAAACTTCACATGTTTGGGCCGCACCCCTAGCCAATTATATCAGCATCTCTAAGGATGGGACCTAAGTATCACCCACGTGAATCTATTGTGTGGGAGGGGCGGGGCATCATTGCGTGAGATAAAAAGACAGTTTATGCTCATAAGCAGTAGAGTATTCACGTGTTTTTAAATAAAGACCAACATAAAATGAAGAGGGAGATGAGTCACTATTTTGTACGTGTCTAATAAAATTTGTCATTTTTCTGTCTTCTGTGATTTGGGTTATTTAAGTTAGTTTCTGTGTGTATAGGTGCTTTCCTTCAAATTCACTTCCCTGTCTGGCTCTTTGCTATTGCTGCTTTGTGATGGTGCTGGCTTGCACGGTGTTCCCCCCACCCACCCCCAAATTCGCATCCACCTGGAATTGTGAATCTTTGGAAAGAGGTTGTCTGCAAATGTGATGAAATAGATATGAGGTCATTCTTGACGAGGACGGGTCCTGATCTAATGACTCCTTAGAAGCAGAAGGAAATTTGGACACAGGCACCCAAGGGCAGACTCCACGTGAAGACAGAGGCAGAGACTGGAGTGATACGTTGGAGGAACGCCGTGCATTGTCACAATCATCGGAGTCAATCAGAAGGGCGAGGAACAGACTCTCCAACACACTTTCTCTTCGGAAGGGGATTTCAGAGCCCCAGCTTCTAGAACTGGGAGAGAAGATGCTCCTGCTGCGTGAAGCCACCCACTCTGCTTGTTACAGTACCTCTAAGAAAAGGACACAGTGATGTAACTGGTACCTATCATATCAGAATATTTGTCAATAAGAAGATCAGAGTCAGATTTCCAAAATCATTCCTTTATTGTTCACACACACACACACACACACACACACATCTGTGACTTGCTGAACGTTCTCTAACTACAAGTCTAAGTTCCCAAGGAAGGAAGTGGGACACTCTTCACATCTTGCTCCCAAAGCTAACCTGGAAATCCAATGAAGGTATTACATATTGAAATTTTCATCAAAGGCTCAGATGATTAAAGCAAAGCTTCTAGAGATTAATAAAAAACAGGTGTACACGGTTTTTCACTCTTTGGCGCGTGAGCGCATGTTGCATATAAAATCACTGAACTCTGTAAACTCCGGGAGAGAAGGGTTTCTTTTCCAGAATTTGTAGGTGCTGTAGGTCAAGAACTCGTGCCGTTGGGTCTGTTTAAAAACTTTGTTCATACAGTCTGAGTGGAATGATGTCTATGAAAACCAATATTACCATTTTCCATACTGCAACAAAAATAAATATACCAAAAACATCACGTTACCTCTAAGATGAAGGATTTACATCATGGGTTACAAAGGCAATGTAATGGTCAGGAAAAGTACATGACAATTTGTGAAGTCTACAAAGAAGGTCAAAAGGTATATTCACATTCTGCTCCTTTTAAAACCAAGTACTGAAACAACCATTTTAGAGATAAATAAACTGAATGTATAAAATGTCATTAATTCAACCAGCATTTCTTCAATACCTTGTGTGTGCTAGCCCTCATTTTAAAAGACATCAGCACTGATTTTTATCTGGACATATCTAATGTCATTATGTAATTTTAAGATGTTATTAATTCTGTTTTATAAGCCCATCATATATTAATTATGATGACCTCCCCAGTCCCATCTGATGAATACAGTTTTAAAAAAGAAAAGTCTTACTTTTTGGCGATACAGTTTCAGCACTATAAAATACTAGAAAGGGAGATACAATTATTTTTTTTAATTATGATTACAGCTCAATAGCTGCATCCCCCACATTTTTTACCCTGATATGGACGTGGGCAGAGTAAATTCATGAGAGACACAGGTCAAGAGGGAAGAGAGAGTAGTAAAAATGAAGCATACAGGGTCACCACAGAGTGAAGCGCAGGCTACAGAGTCAAAATGAAAAGTAGTAAAAACAGTTATAAAGTAAAGTGCCAAGTCCCCAAGACAGAGGAACTGCAAACAAGAAACAAGAAGGTTGGTTAAGGACGCTGAGAAGAGTAAGCGAGAGGAAGAACATCGTTAAAACAAGCACAAGAAAGTCGATACAGAGAAGACTCCTGAACAGAAGTGACCCCCTACTTAAAAAAGACCAAGCATAATTTCATCAGAGCTCATCTTCTGCAAGCTCTCTGAGGTCAGTACCACTTAGAAAATGACCCTCCCACACCCCTGAACTCTGCAGAAATTTGTCTACTTACTCATCGTACACGTCCTCAGAGTCCATTCGACGATAGTACTTGGCCAGCTTCACAGCGAAAATGATGGCTGGGAGTAAAAAGATGGTTGCTTTCCCTATGCCAAACCAGAACAAATTCTAGGGAAGAAAAGAGAATCAGGAGGATTAAGTGCCTGAAGATGGGGAATGGGAAACAGCAGTTGCTGGGGATGGAAATCACTTCCTTGTGCAATTTTTTTTTAAGGAGTTTGAATGTTGTTCATGGAGACCATTTGTGAACTAAATACGAGTCAGTCACTGTGTGAGGCACTGTGTATTGCTGTAAGTCTTTAAATCTTCCTGAAAACCTTGACTCGGTCTTATTATTATATTTATTTTACAAACGAGGAACAGCGGCAGGAGGTGGAGAAGCAAGGGTTTGAATCTAGAATCCCACAAGATGGCGTTTCTTTGCTGCCAAGGAGAAGAGCAGGACCCTCCAGCCAGCCTGAGCTTAATCCTTTTCATGAGTTGTGTGATGTGCTAATTCACCTTTCTGGCCCATCAGAACAGCAGGACCACTGCATCCTCATCCCAAGACAGCACAGTGTGGAAAAGGCATTCTTACGGGGCTTTCAATAAACATTCCATATTTAATTTAACCAATTTTAGGGCAGATCATAGGCTGTGTTCAACCCTACTTTGTCTAAAAATCCGCTTAAAGTATTTTCAAAAATAGTTGCTAACATTCGTACATCGGATTCACATAGGAACTAGGGTTTATGTCCTTTCTTGAAGAAGCTGAAGTTCCATCTCATAACACGGAGGCCCCCTCCCTACAAGGCGAACATGCTGGTCAGTCTGGAGTCTAGTTTCCTGACAAAATCAATGCCCAGAGTTCGTTCTTACGGTTTAGACCACCTGGCTATAAAGCGGTAGGTGAGTGGTGGTTCTTCCATCAAGAGGGGCATCGGTCCTCGGCTTGCCCATAGCACCCTGCTAGCTTTTGTAGGGGTGACACCCAACACTGTCTAACCTTACTCACCAATCACAACGAATGCAGCTGGGAACAACCAGCATGACCCTGGGGGCATGGTGCCCTAGCCAGCGTCTTACACTTGGCCGTCTTACACTTGGCCGACTTCGGGAGATACACAGTCAGCCGCTGCCGCTGCCTTAGGATGCTTAGGGCCACCTCCCCAGCCCACCGCAAGACAAAGGCAGCTTGAATGTCACAATGCCGCGCGGCCACCTCCCCCACCCCCGCCACCGGCCATGGCTCAGCTACTGCAGTTCTGCTCTTCTCCTGATGGGATGAACTGTCAAATGGCAGTGGCCCCTCTTGGCCCAGAATTTCCCGTAAATTTGTTCTTCTTCCCCATCCCCCAACATCCTTTTATTGGCAGGTTTCTATGCTACACTTGTTTTGAGAGGTTTTGAAGCTTGATGACAACCGTATCCTTTTACTGGAAGCTGCCATAATTCTTCCGGGAACAATCAAGATATAAAAGAAACATGTTAGTCAGTCTGGAGTCTTTTTTCTTCGCCAAATCAATGCCCAGAGCTCTTTCTTACTATTTAAACCACCCAGCTCTAGAGCTCCAGCCTACATCTTCCTGAGCAGCCTCCAGACCTCCCCTGCCCTGGGCCCCCATTATTTGTGGAAAGGCATCTGATGGTTGGGTGATTGGAGTAGCTGGGGAAGGTGGTGAACACTGGACACGAGGAGATCAGTTCAGAATCCATGAGGTTAGCTCAGAACCCCTAAGGAGGGTTCAAATGAAGCCATCAGGGAGGGTCTGAGCAGCAGGACAAAGGAGTTAGAGGCTGGGGAGGAGGGAAGGTGGTAAGGAAGCCACGCCTTGGGTCCTGCACAGAGAGTGCAGGAGTGCTTCCATTCAGGTGTAAAAGTCCGTCCTGCAGACAGATGGTCATGTGAATGTGGGACAGGGCGTTGGACAGATGGAGCGATACAGATGTACTTCAACAAACAGTTGTCTGATCACCATTTATTCAATTGCCTACACCAAGCAATGTGCCAGATGACAGGGACTCAGCAACACACGGGCTCTCTGCTCAGGGAGTCAAGAGTCTAGAGTGCACCGCAGAGGACACGTCTTAATCAAAGAACCATACAAATGTTCAATTCAAACAGCAATCACACCTCTAAAGGAAAAGCATGGTGCTCTGTCAGAGTGTAGAAAAGGGAGCCCAGTCTAGGTGGGATGATCAGAAAAGGCTTCCTGGAAAAAAATACATGGTTTTTTCCCCGCCATGTGTTTTTTTTAATTAATTATTTTTATTGTCATATAATGTATTATTTGCCCCAGTGGGTACAGGTCTGTGAATCATCAGGCTTACACACTTCACAGCACTCATAATAGCGCATACCCTCCCCAATGTCCATAATCCAACCACCTTCTCCATACCCAACAACCCTCAGTTTGTTTTGGGAGATTAAGAGTCTCTTGTGGTTTGTCTCCCTCCCAATCTCATCTTGTTTCATTTTTTCCTTCCCTACCCTACAAACCCCCCACTCTGCCTCTCAAATTCCTCATATCAGAAAGATCATATGATAATTGTCTTTCTCTGATTGACTTATTTCACTCAGCATAATCCCCTCTAGATTCATCCACATCATTGCAAATGGCAAGATTTCATTTCTCTTGATGGCTGCATAGTATTCCATTGTACATATACCACATCTTCTTTAACCATTCATCTGCTGATGGACATCTAGTTTCTTTCCATAGTTTGGCTATCGTGGACATTGCTGCTATAAACATTCGGGTGCACGTGCCCTTTCAAATCACTACATTCGTATCTTTAGGGTAAATACCCAGTAGTGTAATTTTTGGGTGATAAGGTAGCTCTATTTCCAACTCTTTTGAGGAACCTCTATACTGTTTTCCAGAGTGGCTGTACCAGCTTGCATTCCCACCAACAGTGTAGGAGGGTTCCCCTTTCTCTGCATCCTTGCCAACATCTATCATTTCCTGACTTGTTAATTTTAGCCATTCTGACTGGTGTGAGGTGGTATCTCATTGTGGTTTTTATTTTTATTTCCCTGATGCTGAATGAAAAGGACATGTTTGATCTAAGACCAGAACATTATTCACTAGTAATAGCAAACATGTATTGAGTGTCAACGTATCAGTTATGATGTTAAGGGTTTGACATATAATCTCTCAATGAGCCATTGAAATAGCCCACTTAGGTGATAAGTTCAATAATTTTTCAAAGTCATGGAGTTCACAAAATGTAGAAGTAGAATCTGAATCCACAGCCTGTGTTCTCATTCCCTGATGGACTTAGAGCTAGAGTTAGCCAGGTTGGATGTGGGTGTGGAGGGGAAGAATGAGAGAGAGAGAGAGAGAGAGAGAGCATGGAGCCTCCAGTCCAGGTAGCAGAAAAAGCACATGCAAAGGCCCTGAGGTGGGGACATTATGATAGAGTTAAAATGTGAAAGAAAACATGTGTCTGGAGAATGGCGAGAAAGGTGATCAAAGAGTACAGAAATGTGGCCTCAATGGGAAGGGACCCAAGCATGCAGGGCCTGGTGTATTCAGCTAAGGACCCTGATCTTCACGGGGGATAACCACAGGAAGCCACTCAAGTGCTTCCAGCAGAGGAAGGAAGGTGCTCCCAGAGAGTGTTGGCTTGCAGAGACCATCAGTGTATATTGAGTAGTGAATAGAGCTAAAGAATACACTTGACTAATTGGAACTTATCATCCCAGTGGTAATATCTCAAGGGGCTTTTAAATAAAAAATTAAATTTAGTTTGCTATAGCTTTGGGGTTATATATCTGTATCTATATCTCTGTATATAGTTGCACTATCTATATCATCTATATCTATATCGTTGCACTAAGAATTATTTTGAACATCGGCAATCTGCCTACTAGTGAGTGCTTCTTCTCAACTATTCTAGACAAATAGTTTTCTTCATGAGGGTCTCCTGACTTCTATACATGTAATTCTAGGAAGGAACAAAGGTATGCAGCTAGGTCTTTGACTTTTTCTAGTGTGTTAGGTATCATAACACATTCATGTAAATTTTAGATTTTAGGTCTTGGATTCAACAACTGTAACAGACCCAAGTGCAAAACTAGTTTAAATCCGAGGGTGTACTACAATCTGCCAACAAACCCTGAAGAGCGACGAGTTTTTTGTGTTTCCTTATTTTGAAAGATGAAATTCTTACCATGGGGTCGATAATGTAGCTACACAGAAAGACATTCACGGCAGAGTCTAAAGCGGTGGCCACGGGTTTGCAGGCTGCAATTTGCTCAGTAATCTGTGGGGTAAGAAACACAGGAGAACTTTGAACCATGCCCACAAATATCCACAAGAATTAGATGTGCCATTTATCCTTGACCTGTTCTCAAAAAAGGGATCTTTACACTGTCTCAGATACGGAGCTGTGAACTGTTGGCCATAGATGACCTCAACGATGTATATACAAGTAGGTGCTCAAAAGCGAGATGGTGATTCTATCTGAGCCTGAGTCTCTGATTTCTGCACTTGTTACCCGGAACAGTAAGACCCACCCTGCCAGGCTCCCGAGAGAGTGCAGAAGTCCAGGTGTCTAGCTCAGGGTCTCAGTCTGAATTTCTCGCCTGACCCCTTTGAAATCTGACAAAGGATATGGGGGAAAAAATGGAAGTCTAATTAAACAATATTTATATTGTTTAGACGAGCGCTTGGCAAACTTTTTCTATAAAGGACCAGAGAGTCAATATTTTCAACCTTCCAGCACTTGCTGGACTCTGCCCCCGTATGGGGATAGCAGTCACAGATGATGAAGAAATGAGGATGCAACTGTGCACCAATAAACTTGTGTGCCCAGAAACAGCGCCACCTGCTGACTCCATTTCAGAAGACTGAAAACTATGAACTCCTTAATGACGTGACAATGATTTTTTTATAACCAATTAAATTAATTTTATTTCTTTTTTTAATTTAAACTAGACAAACTATAGTACATCTCTAGTTTCAGATGTAGCGTTCAACAATTCTTCAACCGTGTATACCACCCAGTGCTCATACAAGTTTAATTAATCACAAACAGATGCTCCAATCCCATTGACTTAAGATAATTATATTCATTCATTTAAAAAGAACTTCTGAGTGCGTACAATGAGCTAGATGTTAGCTCTTTGGCGCAGGGGTGTGTTCTATTTCTTTTCCTTTATGGGTAGGGGTTCACCTTCACCTTTTCTTCCACCTATACCTTACAAGGCAACCCATGTTAACGACCTCATTTTGTTTTTTGAAGATTTTATTTATTAACTTGACAGAGATCACAAGTAGGCATGACCTGAGCCGAAGGCAGAGGCTTTAACCCACTGAGCCACCTAGGTGCCCTTAACGACCTCATTTTTACCAAACTCAGACAATCCTGTACACTTTTTCTAGGCTTTTTAATGGTTGGTTTTACAAAAAGTGGGGTAGGAGCCATATTCGGTATTTTTTCTGCATCTTATTTTTCTTACTTATTTCTACCCTGTGAAAATCTCTCCTAGACCCCTGGCATAACTGATCTACTTTGTACCAAAGGCCAACTAATATACCCACGGTGTGGCTCTTTTATGACTTAACCAGTCCTGTCCAGATTCACTTGGGTTTTCGGGCATTTGCTTCATATTCTCTGTATGAATGTGACCAAACTGTGGTTCCTTTGTCTGGTGGAGGAAATGCACAGCGTCGAGTGGCCACGGTGGCGATGATGATAATACATTTCTTCTGCCCCTACTCACCTGTGTGTGCATGCCCTTTGCCCCAGCCCTGAGAAGACCCTGAGGTCTTCACATCTGGGAGGCGGGAGGAGGTATCAGCATAGACATCAGAAAGCTGAGCCTTGAAGGAGAACCAGGCTCAGGGCCCAGATGGTGGGGACTGGAGGCAGGGACAGGGAGGGGGAGATGACACAGTGGGAATCACATGGAGAAAGGTGAACATTTCAGAGAGTCAAGTGGTTGGGTGTGGCTGTAATATGGGAGTGGGGCAGCAAAGCGGGAAGAAATGGCCGGTAGTCTTGATTCATGCAGCCGAGGGCCAGGAATAGATATGAGACAGTCGACGCTGCACGGGGTAGTCTAAATTTTCCTGAGTCCCTAGGCTTCTCAAAGTCTGTCTTGGCTGGCAGCAAGTAGTCATGCAACTGAAGTAACTCCGCGGTAAGCATCCCCCTCCCAGCCCCTGCGCCAGTGGAATAACCCTCAGAGGCAAGTGGACCCAAAGCCCAAGATGACAAAAGGCATTTTCCAAGCCACTAAACTCCGTGGGTCGGTTGCTGGGAGAATATGCTGCCTTAAAACCACACTACCCCTAACTTCCTCTTCTAATGTATTCACAGAGACCCAACCATTATGGACTGAATCAGGTCCCCCAAAAGTTCATGTGTTAAAGTCCTACCCCTTGGATTCTTGGAATGTGACTGGAATGTGGAGGTAGGGTCTTTAAAGAGGCAGTTCAGTTCAAATGAAGTCATTAGGGTGAGTCCTAATCCAATATAACTAGTGCTTTTGTAAAAGAAGAGAAAATTTGGTCACAGACCTGCATAGAGGGATGACCATGTGAAGATGCAGGGAGAAGACGGCCACCTACAAGCCAAGGAGAGGGGCCTCTGAAGAAACCCACCCTGCTGACACCTTGGTCCTGGACTTCCAGCCTCCAGAATTGTGAAAAAACAAACTTCTGTACCTCAAGCCACCTCTAGTAGACTCATAAAACAACTACCTGACAGGCTTGGAGGGGCCCGCGTCAGGAACACACCATCACTACAAAGAGAACTCACAGTTCACTGGGGAGACAGAGTCAAGTATGGCAGGAACCCCCATAATGGTGAGCAAAGCAGCTGGGGGAAAAAGTGAGGGGTATGTTCTCCAAGTCGGTGGGCAGGTCTGAGAAGGGGTCCAGTGTGGATGACACGTGCTGAGTCTTAGGACCCCCACTCCTCATGGTCCCCATGTTCAAGGTCCTTTGCTTACCTCTTACTCAATTACTAGGAATTTAACTTTATTTCCTCCTGATTTTATCCTAGAACATGATTGTCCTAACACATGGCCCTCTTATGTTCCTTAAAGATAAACTACTTACTGAGATCTTGACCCACTGCAGATAGTGTTCAAAGTATCCTATTATCGTGTTCCCGTACTTTGTACTTTCCTGGAAAGAAATCAGAGAGTAGTAAAATCATTAAGAGGACTATCTCATACTCTCTGCAGCCCCGTGATGATGGGCTCACACCCTCTTACTTCAACAATAACTGAGGAGATGCGAGTTTTGAGGAAGTCCTGAGCAGAATCCAGAGAGGAAAGGATATTGGCCACTTTCACCTGGAAAACACAGCAATGGATAGGGTATCAAGTGATGAAGGGATTTAACGAAACGGCATGGGGATACAAGTGCTGTTACCTGGGCCCCACACCACAGACTTGTTAGTTAAGAAGACCACCGAACCAGCCCTCTGAAGGCAGGGGAATGAGAGGAGTATGTGATAAGCACTCACTTTGTTCCAGACACTGGGCCAAGCTCTTAATCCAAGTCACCTCATTGAGTCCAAGATTCCCCCTTATCCACAATTTCCTTCAATAGGGATCTAGGCGCAGATGATCCTCCTTCAGACGTATGGTCAGAAGGTCAATAGTAGCTAATGCTCCATCACATACCTACACCATTCCCCTCACTTTGTCCCATCACTCAGGCGTTTTATCATCTCACCTCATCATGGGAAGAAGGGGGAGTTCAGCACGGTAAGGTATTTTGAGCAAGAAAGCACATTCACATAACTTCCATTACAATATATTGTTTTAATTGTTCTATTTTATTATTGATTATCATTGCTACCCTCTTGTTGTGCCTAATTTATCACTTCAACTTTATCAGAGCTGTGTATGAATCAGGAAAATCATAGTACAATAGGGTTCAGTACTCTCTGTGGTTTCAAGCCTCCTCTGAATACATTCCCCAAGGATGGGGGAGGGGGCCCTCTGGTATAAACGGGCTGTCGGAAGGCATTGTGTTAGGCTACCTTCACAGAGGATTTAGCTGACCCTGCTTGATGTCACCAGGCTGAAGACATAAAATCTGGGATTGTATCTAAGTATTTCACACAGATAAGAATCCCCACAAGGCAACTTGGGTCAAGAGCTGATTTCCACCCCAATTCGCCCCCACACTGGCTCCTTGTGAAGGGCAAGGCATAGCTGCACACCGTCACCCTGAATAAAGGAGGCATAGGACAGTAAGGGACCAGGGTGCAGTCCCCAGTCTCTCTCCAGCTCCCCTTGGCATGGGACAAAGGTGATTAGAGGTATAGCAATGGTCCCCAAGCACAGTAAACCTACAGGAATAGTCTTTGAGGCACTCAGGGTCTTGGTATATCAATCAAGTAGCAGGCTCAGTGTGCTCAGTGAGCATACCAGCTACAAATGAAGGAGCTCACAGTTCACAGGGGAGACCCATGTGGCAAGAAGCCCTGTGACAAAGGTCTGCAAAGGCAGTTGTGAGGAAAGCGCAAGGAAGACCATGGAGTTTTCCGTTGTGGCTGACATCCCAAACCTCTCATGGGCAGCTTATTCTGCTCAGTAAGGAAATATATTTTGAGTTGCCTATTGGCATTGAGGATACAAGATGCACACAGCACAGCCACAGATCTCAGTTTCTGCTGTGGGGGTGTCTGTGGTCCAAGGGAGACTCCTGTGCTCCTGAGCGCTGATACCTTCCTAGGCCTAGCTTCTCATAGGATAGGGACTTATTCTCGGGGTGTGGGGCTACGTCCCTACCCCATGATGACAGGTCTGGCCACGTCAGGTCACTTGCTCTGGGCCAACAGAACATAGGCAGAATGGCAGTGTGCTGGTTCTAAGCAGTCACTGAAAGGGCAACCTGTTTCCATTCACCCTCTGATTGCCTGTCCTCTACCTGGAGGAGATGGGGTGGCCCAGACAGGAGCTGCTCCTTCAGGGTGGGTCTCTGGGTAGGCAGAAGGGTGCAGAAGCCTGCTCTGGACCCAACAGTGGTAATGCCATTGTGGTCAGAAGCCACTGGATTCTGCAGGCAGCGTTATCTCAGTAACAGTGACTGTGCATCACACATCAAGACACAGCTTTTAATTGTGTGTCCAACAGGGCACCAAGGTGAGACATACTTGTAGAAAGCAAGTGGTAGGAAAAACCCAGTTTGGCATTCAAAATAAGTAGATAGCCAAGACTTTTGTTTTTTATGTTTTTTTTTTTTTAATAAACATAAATACTTGTAAAACCAGTATCTCTGAGAGTCTGTGTGTGCTTTTACGATAAGACTCCTCCCCCCACCCCACCCCACCAGGACAGGAAAGGAAAATAAGTTTTTACCCTCAATCCACTGCTTTTGAGTTGAAGTTCCTTGATGCTTTGGTAGATAGTGCTCTGGTGAACAAACACACATGATATTTTCCAACTTATGACCTGAACCAGCAAGATCACATGCCTATGTCTCCTCACCCCCCACCCCCCCACTGTCAGCCAGCCATCAGAGCTGACTTTACTCTGTAACGGTTTCATTCTAGAAGAAAACAGCAGATGCAAGTAACGATAGCTCTGGTGTCAGGAAAGCTGAAGAAGGAAATCGGGATATGTCTTCTAGAGCATCATGCCCCATGCAAGGTGCCAGAAAAACCTCATTGAGTCGGGTTTGCTCAAACTGGCAGGAACTACTCAAAAGAAATTCCACCCAAACTGCCCAGAGTAGTTTAATCTGAATGGTTTAGATCAGGGAGTGGTAAAAACAAAAATCAGATAGTAAATATTTTAGGCTTTGCGCACCATACCCTGTTCAAAGCACTCAACTTGGTCATTTTAATTTAATTTAATTTTAAACTTTGCCCTTTTAGCTGAAAGCAGCCATAAATCATCTGTAAATAAGATGGCATGGCTGTGTTCCAATAAAACTTTATAAAAACAAACAAAAGGCTGGATTTGGCCCACAAATTGTAGTTTTGGGGGCCATAGTTTCCTAACCCCTGGTTTAGATTTTAGGTCACATGTACAGAGCTATTTGCCTGTTTGCAGACAGGTTACCCCAGCTCTGGGGCAAGGCTGATGAGCCTTGTGTCTCCTTGAAGGAAAGCATTTAAGAAACAGGGAAAACCCAGCTTAAAATTTTAACAAATCTGTGCTAGGCATATACAAGGAGAGCAGAAAATTGGCATGTGCATAGCATACAACAAGCAGAAAATTCAATTTTCTTTGTGCATATGCTAATGAGCTAGAAAGTCAGAAGGGAAAAAGAGATACAGAAAGAGAGAGACATGGTAAAACTCATTCTAGAAGGTTCCACAATCGAAGTCAAGTGGACTGATCTGCTTCTCCAAACCTGAGCAAGCCACTCTGTAACAGGTTTCCCACACATGTGTAATAATTCCTGATGTTTACAGAGTCTCTCTGGGACACCAGCCCCTATATCTCCAGGAACCAGGTGACCACAGGGCAGGATCCATTCCCACCCTTTTCTAATGAGAGATGGATAGCCCTAAGACTTTGTGGAGGCAAAAGCAGGACCTGAAATCAGTTCTCCCTGACTCCAGAGCCCATGTCCTTTCCCTGCTACAAACTACATTTCTTGAATTTGGGGAAAGAAGCCAGAAGGCAGCAAGAAGAAAAACATAGGGGAAGTCAGAACAGAGGCTACGAGAGGAGAAAGGAACCATCGCCCATCAGATCAGTGAACAGAGCTAAACGAGGCAGAGAGAAAAGGACTTACCCTTGCCTTTCCATATTTCTTGGCAGGGTTTGGAGAAAAAGAATTTGAGAATAAGTAAGTGTGAGTGAGTCCAGGGCACAGCCAGCAGCTCTCCAGTGAGGTGCTTGGCTTCCGGGGGGCCTATTGAAGGCCAAGGGAACCAGAGCACGGTATGTGGGTCAACCCCAGAGTTTATCGACCTGGTCACAGGCAAGCGGAAAAGTCAAGGAGATAAAGCACGAAAGGAGTGGTGACAATTGAAAATGTCTTTTTTGAAACCCAGCTTTTACCATTTATTTTTTTTTTTTTTAAGATTTATTTATTTCAGAGAGAGAGAGAGAGGGCGCAAGTGTGGAGGGGAGGGGCAGAGGGAGAGGGACAAGCAGACTCCCTGCAGAGCTCAGAGCCTGAATCGGGGCTCCATCTCACGACTCTGAGATCAAGACCTGAGCTGAAATCAAGAGTCAGATGCTCAACTCACTGAGCCACTCGGGTGCCCCTGCTATCACTTATTTGTATCATAGCTCAGTTTCTTAGCCTGAGGCCAGCTGGATTTGACCCACGTGTGCGATGCAGATGCTTCATTAGTCTAAATGAAAGCCAGCCAGTGAGATGGGCTTTTGCTCTGGTCCCGGGGAAACCCCAAAGGTTGTGGGTTGTTACCATTGACTGTTCCAAAGGAATGACTTGGCCACGGTGAACTGTTCTAATAGTTTGTGCATTATTTTTCAGGGACTGTTTCAAACTTCCTTGGGGCTACAAGGAAAACAAAATAAACAAAGATCAACACCATCCTCTGGACTCTGGAGCACTCTCTCTAACAGCATGAGCTCAGGACAGGGTTGTGACAAGCTTGCAGCCCTCCTTGCACGCTTGTGGGTGTGGGGACTGCCAGGAAGGGCATCGCCAAGACACCCTATCTTGAATGTTAGAATTATGAACTCTCAGAGGCCACTCAATGCCATGAGGCTTTCCTGAGTGCTGGAGGCTGTGCTCTCTTTCTCACCTCATCATCACAGAGCTGCTGTAAAGTCCAATTTCCAGCAGCTGTATCCCCATTTTACTGATGAAAAACCCAAGCTCAACTTAAACCACACTTAAATAGTGTTTAATATATAAATGTGTAACAATTTTATTGCTCCCATTTTATAGACAAGGAAACTAAGGCACAGAGGGGTGAAACATTTCGTCCAAGTTTTTATCATTAGGAAGTGTCTGAGTCAGGATTTAATCCCAGTCTTTGCCCAGAGCCCAGGCTCCTCATCCCCATGATCTGTTGCTTCTCGAAAGGGGTGCATTTGAGCCATTTAGTCATCATCCGCCAGGGGAAGTAAAGAGCAGAAGTTTGCCTGGCTTGGCTGATGTCTTTACCTTCCCTTATCCTCTTGTTACTGGTGACGCAAAGCACCAAATGGAATCTTCTCCCGTTCCCTACACTTCGAGAAAAATGTGTGTGCGCATGCACCTGCGTGCACACGTGTTTAGTGGTAGAGGGGTTGATGGGTGTGAAAGCAGAGATAGTTCTAAAGCAGGGAGAGCTCCACTGCCATGAGCAGAGGTCGGGGGCAGCTCCGGGCATTCTGACACCTCCCTGGAACCACTCATGTGCTCACAGACTTCTGGGCCACACGGCAATGGCAGCTGGTGGGAAGTCTTGACATGCCCAGGAGAGAGCCATTTCTAACCAAAGGTTACTTGTGGTATAGGAAGACTAGTATGGACATATGACATCTCTAACAATTACAACACTTAGAACGGGACTACTTGAACTCACCAAATGGTCAGCTTTTGCTTCTAGATCACTTGCAAAGGCTAAAAGATTCACTTTGGTGGGAGCTTTACCCATCTACAAAAGAGGGAGAAGAAAACTGCATCATGGCTGTGGGATTTTTTAAGTCTTAACAATATCTAATAGACAACAGAGTGAATTATGCTCCATAAAATAAGGCTGGAAACTCTTACAGAGGTGACAACAGCTGCACTCTTATTTATACATGTAAAACCATATTATTTTTATTCAACTACATGATCCAACCATAAAAAGAAATCAAGTACTGATCTATGCTATAATGGAGTTGACTCTCAAAAACTTTTAGGTTACATAAAAGGGAAGCAGTAAAGACCATTAAACACAGAAGGCCACATGTTGTATGACTCCGCTCATATGACATATCCAGGATCGGTAAATTCATAGGAGCAGAACATAGATTAGTATTTGCCAGGCCTGGGAGGTGGGGGAAGGGGAACAACTATGTAAGGGGAATGAGGCTTCTTTTTTGGGAGATAAAGATATTTTAGAACTGGATAGAAGCAGTAGTTGAGCAACACTGTCATTATACTACAAGCTAATGAATTGCTCTCTTTTTTTTTTTTGAATTTAAAAATTTATCTTAAAGATTTTATTTTTAAGTAATCTTTCCACCCTTCGTGGAGCTCGAACTCACAACCCTGAGATCAAGAGTCGCATGCTCTACTGACGGAGCCAGCCAGGAACCCCAGAATTGCTCACTTTAACATAGTTAATTTATGTTATGTAAATTTCATCCCAATAATTTAAAAAAGGAAAGAAAAACAAAACAAAAAACCAGAGGTATATGCTGTTATTTTTTTTCCCTCAAAGATCAGGCATGAACGCACGGACGCACCTCAGCCAAGTAGACATTATAGTCTATGGTGTCTATGCCCGAAGAGCTGAAGTTCATCAGGTTTTCTCTCCCTGCGGCGTCCAACAGCACAATATTGTCAATATTTACATTCAGATTTTTAAAATCTTTGCTTATGTTTCCAGCATGCTGCATGATAAAAAGAAAAGTTACAAGGAAGCCCATTCTTCAAGAATGCCACATACTTTCACACATTAAAAGAGCAATGACACAAGACAACAAAACCACAGATGAACATTTGACTGGCATTTCTTCCTGGTACTCTTCTCTCCCCTCCCGCTCCTTCCCTGTATCCCTGCCTCCTTCCTTATGCCCCACGCCAGGCACTGTGTGAGGAACTGGGATGCAGAGCAAAATAATACTCCATCTCAGCCCTCAGAGTCCTCAAAGGAAGAGGCAGTGTCATAATAAAGGCACACGAACTGCATCAGGACCCCACGGGCAGGGAAGAGTCTGCCCAGGTCAGTGTCCTAGACAGGGCAATGGAGAGGAGGTGGCTTCTGAATGGGTCTGGACAAAGAGAGATTTTGAAAGGGGTCAGGCAGGCTGTATCCCAGGGGAAGGAGGTAGCATGCCCTGGAATTGCATAGTGAGGACACTTGAGATCACGGGGACATGGCTGGTGATTTGGGGTTGTCCTAGGGAGCAATCAGCATGTAGTGCCTGAGTATCCCGAGCACTCTGTTTCTGGTGCACAGAGAACATGACACACAGCATGATGCCAAATCAGCAGAGGGCATCTGGTGAGGGCTTGAATTATATTTATATGGACATGCAAGGAATATTTAGGGAGGATAATCAACACAAGACAAAATACAATACAATGCAGAATTTGTATTCAGCTTTTAAATAAACCCCTTCCTATCCAAAAACTGTCAGGCCATCATGGTTCTCCTGGTGCCTCTGAAAGCCTTCTGTGATGTCTCAGTGGGCAAGCTGTGAGGTTTAGCCTCTTTCCTTGGTATCCTTTAGTATCTTCTTCCATTGGGAAGCCCAGAAGAAAGAAGGCTCCTTACGTGTTTTCCTATGAGAAGACCTAAAAGGCCTCCAGGTATGGGAAGGGGATCAGCCTAGGTTCATGGCACCCTAGGCCTGACCAGCTGAAATTCTCTTGCTCCTCCTCCTGTCCAGTATGCTCTTGAGTGGGCTCTCCTCAGAGTCTTCAGGCTCATGAGGGCGGATGGGCTCAGGTGAAGGAGCAGGAGGAAGTCATTCCCTTCTATCAGCGTCCATGGCTGTTGACATGCTGTCTTGCTGAGGGCCAGGGGAGCTCCGCAGAGGCCCCTTGGAGTCCTGGGGCCACAGCCATGATGCCCAAGGGGCAATGAATGTGTGGGATGGAGTCCTGGGTGCCTAGTTCCCCCCCTCAGGGACTGGGCCAAAAAAGGTGGCCAGTGTTGGAGAGCCAATATCCCTGGGGCTTTGTTCCTCTAAGGACACTGACACACAGCAAGATAAGATCTTCCTACATCAGAGCATTCGAGTAGTCAACTACAGAAACTCAGGCCTCAAGAAAGACAACAGGTTGAGGGGGTGAGGAAAATGATGTGGAATTAGACA
The DNA here is from genome assembly GCF_011764305.1 of Mustela putorius furo. Lineage (NCBI taxonomy): Eukaryota > Metazoa > Chordata > Mammalia > Carnivora > Mustelidae > Mustela > Mustela putorius. Next base: position 22,390,869 of record NW_025421273.1, read on the forward strand.
GAAGTGAGTGTTGCACAACCTTGTGAGTGTACTAAATGCCACTTTTAGATGGTGAGTTTTATCTTATGTGAATTTCACCTCAATGAAAAAAAAAAGAAGGTAACTGGATTGACTAAAGACATGTCCATTTCGTGGCTGGCTCTAATTCCTTACCTCCTGAATGTTGAGATGCTCACTGATATTGTAGCTGTTCTCAAGCTTAAGTGTGGTATAGATGCCCTTATTTTCTTTGCAATCACTGTAGGAATAAACAGAGAAATTATGATCTAGAAAGGTGGCCATACCTACCTCTGTCCCCTGCTACAGATGGAAGGAGGGAGGTTCACTGTTTATCTTTTGTTTTGTCTAAATCTGCATGCAGAGAAGTGGCTTCTGAGTGCTGATGCAGGAGGAAGTCTCTCCCTGTGCCTATTGTTCCAGACTTCGTTCCCTGCTTTGCTTAATGTCCCGACTTTGGAACAGATACAGTAAGACTGGTAAATCATCCTTCTGTCTATCTCCTTTGTGTTTTTTCTACTGCTATGAAGAATAACAAGTTCACAAACAGGGAAGAAATAAATTCTCATAAAAAAAAAAACAAATAAAAAATAATACCACCTGTGTGTTACAGAGAGTATCATGGGCTTTATTAAAAGATTCTAAGGCTTTATTAAAAGATTCTATCAAAGCCCTGCCAGACCACTTGTCTCCCTATTTCCAAGGTTGAGCTTCACTTACTAAGCATATGGTTAGATGTATATTTTCAGGGCAGGATGGAGATAGGGAAGGGGCCACACCTATATTCAGATGGTCAGTATACCTAAGTTGGCTTCACCTCTCCGTGCTTCTCTAAAATGTGCAAAATGTCTCCTTGACTGAGCTAAGAAGGGTAAGCTCATCTGATGCATGTCGCTGTCACTGAGACAGCCACTTCCTGGAGGTGCCTCTTCCTTGTCCAGTCACCAAAGCCTTCTAGACCTGAGGGATTCCTCGGAGAAGCCACTTTCCCACAGCCCTAGGAGGTGTGAGACTCCTCTCCAGGAAATCCCCAGTTGGCTGGTGTTGTTGGAATGGAGAGCTTGAAACACTAACCACGAGGGGTAAGGCTGCAGAATTCTCTAGGAGCCAGAGTCACAAAGAGCTGGCAGGCTGGGCCAAGGCCAAGAAGATCGGCTTTGTCCTTTCAGGCCAAGGGTAGTTTAATCGTGCACAGCGACTCCAATTGATTGATAACATCTGCCTACAACATGCTGTGGAGAAGATCCTGAGACTCTTCTAACTATGAACAAGACCACAGTTGACTACCAAGGTCTACCATGAAGGCCACTCATCTGCTGTCTCTGCTAGGGGAGCCTCTGAACCCTATTGAACAAAGAGGAAGTAAAATTTCCCAAGGTCCCCACTGCCTGCTCCCTGATCATAGAGTCAAGACTGGAGCCCATCCATCAGCTGCTGGGGGACCTTGAGATATCACCATGCCAAAGTCTAGAAGGCTTTCAGGGGAAGGATTTTCTTTTTGGTCTTATTTCCACTATCTCTTTGTGAAGACAATAGAATAGCTGGTCTTATCAAGCTTAAAGACACTTTGAAAGCAAAATTCTCATTCTGGAACAACATTTTCAGTAGCCAAAAAAATGTATAATGTTATTAATTCTACCTGTAAACTTGTTCAAAAGTGAGATTAATATCCGGATTGTTAAACACCATGCCAGAGAGATAGTATTTCCAATTCTCATTTAGTAAATATGGTGTGTCCAAAATCTAGAACAAATTGAAAAAGCTTTTTTAAAAGAGATACTTTTACTCAAATACACATACATATAATAAAATATTCTGTTAAATGTATTTTGGGGATTTTGAAGATCATGGTTTTCTTTATTGGTCTCCAATTTAAAATGGGAAAATAATAGTGTGATCGGAATAAACTGACAACAGGTAGCATCAATGAGAATTAGTGAGCTACTTTTTTTGGAGAACACTTCACTTAGTAAGACAAGTACATTAGAAATGGGAGAGTTGACATGGGAGAGTTGGCTAATAGGTCATATGTAATATCATCAATGTTAAAATGAGCTCATTAGTGCATGACCACATATATGCTTGAGGAATGTAAGCTTCAAAATATTCCCTATTTTAGGGCATCTGGGTGGCACAGTCAGTTAAGCAGTTGACTTTTGGTTTCGGCTCAGGTTATGATCTCAGGGTCATGAAATCAAGCATAGAGTTGGCTTAGTTGGCTTAGGATTCTCTTTCCCTCTCCCTCTGCCCTCCTGCTAGTGCTCATGCTCTCTCTCTCAAATAAATAAATCTTTCAAAAGGAAATCCCTATTTTTTAAATTTAAATTTTAATTTTTTATTTCTTTTCAGTGTAACAGTATTCATTGTTTTTGCACCACACCCAGTGTTCCATGCAATATGTGCCCTCCCTAATCCCCACCACCTGGTTACCCTAACCTCCCACCCCCCACCCCTTCAAAACCCTCAGGTTTTTTTTCAGAGTCCATAGTCTCTCATGGTTCATCTCCCCCTCCAATTTCCCTCAACTCCCTTCTCCTCTCCATCTCCCCATGTCCTCCATGTTATTTGTGATGCTCCACAAATAAGTGAAACCGTATGATAACTGACTCTTTCTGCTTGATGTATTTCACTCAGCATAATCTCTTCCAGTCCTGTCCATGTTGCTACAAAAGTTGGGTATTCATCCTTTCTGATGGAGGCATAATACTCCATAGTGTATATGGACCACATCTTCCTTATCCATTCATCCGTTGAGGGCATCTTGGTTCTTTCCACAGTTTGGCGACTGTGGCCATTGCTGCTATAAACATTGGGGTACAGATGGCCCTTCTTTTCACGACATCTGTATCTTTGGGGTAAATACCCAGTAGTGCAATTGCAGGGTCATAAGGAAGCTCTATTTTTAATTTCTTGAGGAATCTCCACACTGTTCTCTAAAGTGGATGCACCAACTTGCATTCCCACCAACAGTGTAAGAAGGTTCCCCTTTTTAGCAATTTAACACAGCATGGAAGATAATGAAGTCCGGCTTGATGTATCACTATTATTTTTTATGATGAGCCCAAATGGACATAATTTAAAAACACTGACACTCCCAATTTAATTTTCCTCAATCAACTGAATAATTAAAATACCATGACAGCTGGTTACCTTCATAGTCACTCACCAAGTTTCATAACAGATCTGAGGTGAAAGAGCATATATAATAAAACAGCAAAACAGAAATAATCTTTTGAGAACCAGAATCTGGAGAAAAGCATCAGAAAGCCAGAGTGACAAGAGTGCCACACAGACCCAGATTTCCTTGTTAATTAATGATGCTGAACTGAGAGGTGGTCCCATAGAGTCCATAGGACAGAGTTTCAGAGGGAGAAGGTGGAGCCTGAATTCACTTCCCAACAGCCTCGTCAGATGGCCTCCAGGGACAACACTCAGCCATGAGATGTTGAATTTTTCAATGTCTTTCACGTAAATTGAAGGCCTCAAAGCATCGGCATGGGCAACTGTCCTTTGAGAAACCCTTTAAAATATCAGAAGCCTTCTGGGTTACCCCACCTTGGGAATCCCCCCCCAACCCCATTATAGTCCACATCAATGAGCAGGCCTTAACTCCTTGTGCTCATTTTACTTGACATTCGAAAACTTTACTTTTTTTTTTTTTTTGCTCTGACAAATAGAAGGAATCTTAATTTACTGAATAAAACCCAAAATGCTCATCTTTTTGCCCCCACAAGATATGGGGAAATCAGTTTCCACTCAAGCCCTTTCCACAGCAGGCCCGGAAGGCATCCTCACCTGGAATAACTTCCCATTTTGATACGGCTCACAAACCAGTTTTTCCATGTTTCCTCCAATGACAAACGTGAGAACGACGATGGTCATCAGTATCCAACAAAAGAGGAAACTGACTCCAACCCCGCTGGAAACCAAAACCAAAATAAAACAGAAATGAAGTCTGGAATTCTACTGTAAATTAGTCAACATTCAGGGGCACCTGGCTGACTCCTTTGGTAAAGCATGTGACTCTAGATCTCGGGGTCATGAGTTCAAGCCCCAAGTTGGATGCAAAAATTACTTAAAAAACAAAACAACCAACCAAACAAAAAAACCCTATAGGTCCAATATTACCTACCAGTTCTTACTAATCCTACCTACGTGGTGTAGGAAAAGGACCTAGAGTCTTTGCTTTGTGTAGGTTAAGTGAGCCCACCTGCTCCGGACTGGAGCCGGGAAACGGTAAGCACTGTGACCTTCCAGTCCCAGTTATATATTTAGGGAATGCTCTGACTTAGTCTCTGGTCTCCTTGCAGCCCAGCACCATGATTCAGACATCAACTCTGGAGTCAGGTGAGTGAATCTGGCCTTCTGCAGTTGATGCATTGAATGGGGAGGTTCCGAGGTAGGAAATGTACCATGGGGAGTTTGAGAGGGGCCAACGTGGTTCTGCGTGCAGAGGGAGGGCTGAGCGCAGCATGAACACAGCTCAGGACGCAGGCAGGAGTGCACGGGTGCAGGGGTACAGGGGACAGGACCTGTCTGGTCCAGGAAGGGGTGGCTGCTGAGGGCCCAGAAGCATAGAAAAGAGCATAACGCCCTTTCTCTCTGAGGAAGAACATTCTTGTCAGAGCATGCAGGACAGGAGGGACAGAGGCCCGTGGGGATGGGTCTACCACTGAGGAGGCTGCCGTCCATCCTGGGGTGGTGGGCTGATGTGGCTAGAGGCAGGGGACAGAAGAGATGGGACACAAGAGATGGACACAACAGGATGTGCAGGAGATTCTAGGCAAGAGAAGACGAGGAAGAGCCCCAGGTGATGCCAGGGCTTGTCAGCAGGGAAAGGAGACATTGGTGCTGAGAAAGGGGAGAGAGGGAGGGATCTGGTCCTGCTCCCCGCGGGAGGTGGTGTGATGCTGGAGGGGAGTCGACTGTGTGCAGGGCGCACACATCTGGGTTACAGGCTGGCACGAGGCAACCAGCTGCTTAGAAGTGACCACTGGTCCTTGGGCTGGGGCTGGAGGGAGAGGCAGCCTGGGCCCCGGCCTGGGAGACGGTGCTGCTTGAGGAGCAGGTGGTGGGAGAGCAGCTAGTGAATAAGGGGCCAGGGAGAGCTGCAGTGTGGGAACGAAAGCACTAGGGCACGGGGTCACGGAAGCGAAAACTAAGGGGAGTCTGCCGTGGGTAGGGAGCACAGGGGACCCAATCACTGCAGGGAGGGCACATTCCAGGGAACTACTGGAAGTCCCCTGGCTGGAAGCCTGGAGGCCACTGCTGACCAGAGGGCAGGGGAGTGGCCTGGGCAGGGCAGGGAGTAAGAAAACAGCAAATATCATTATTTCTAGACATCTGCGCAGGGGGAGGTGTGAGAGGGAAGAAGGGGTGTTAGGAAGTTTTCTGTTGTCCAGTTTCAAGAGGGGAGAAAGCAGGCTGTGTTTAAGTGTTGAGAAGCCAGGCTAGGAGAAGGGAAGAGAATGAGGACAAGGGAGAGGGAGGGCGGATCCAGGGCACCTCCGGGGCGGTGCGCAGGGGTGGGAGGGAACAGCAGGTGGGAGGGGCCAGAAGGCAGACGTCCTTTGGCTCAAGTCCTTCGGCTCAAGGAACTGCGTGTGTCGTGGATGCAGGGGCGCTGGAGTTTTGAGAAGGCGTGTGATGGCTTTTATTTTCTCTGTGAAGAAGGAAGTCCAGCCTTCTGCTAAGAGAAGGGGAAAACGAGGAGGACAGGACAGATATATGAGTGGAAAAAGCCATTGGAGAAGGAAGCGAGGGTGGGGGGAGCGAGGAGGGGAGGAAGGAAGGAGGAAATGGGGAGGTGAGACAGGGAAGCCTGTGGAGCTAAGGATCCATTTGAGGTGGGGGTCATAATTCTGTAGGGATGCCAATGTGCCCCATTGTGTGACCTTTCTCTAGGGTGCTCAGTTACTTGGACGTAGACACAGACAGAGCAGACTCCTGACTGAGCCTAGGTAGAACAGGCAGATCGTAACAGATGATTGTACCATCACCAGTACAAACGGAAGGACCCTCAGAAGTGTGTAGGCTGATGGACTTAAAAACATAGCCTCCCTTCTTGAGGGCGGGATTCTGCCCAGTGGACATACTTAAGGTGTAATTATGAATATTTGCCTGGTGTTGCTGGAATAAATAGCAAGGTATGTTCACTGCAGGGGCCCCTGTCAGCCTGAGTTTCTCTGTTCTGAAAGGCTTTGGAGTCAGGAAGCGCATAGGGAAGGGGAACATGTGTGAAACAAAAGCCAGTCACCATGGTTTTAACCGTGTACCCGAGCATGTGCGGGCATCAGAGTTATAAAAATCATCTAAATCTTCTATAGGACACTTCGGACAAACACAGCTACTCTCAAGAGCTTACTGTTAGCATTCCCAGACTTGGTTTACCAAAAATGCTTCTCTATCTAGAAAAGGGACACACCATCACCCAAGGCCTGTCACTCAGAGAAGAATGGCTGAGAAGAATGTGCTTAAAGTGTTGTAAAGGAGGAGAGAAGGAGAAGTAAAACAAGTACAAGAAAAATAACAGGCAACAAAGACCATCTGTGGCCAGCAGAAGTGAAAGTATTTATTATCTGGACCTTTATAGAAATGTGTGCTGACTCCTGACCTACATGGTTAGTGACATGCACGTAATCTCAGAAGCCCTAGTCAAACATCTTCAGGACTTTGTTCAACCACTGAGGGTAGCCAACCTCGTTCCATTTCAGTGACCTCAGGATCTCCTATTCCTTGGTGGCTGACGTTTGTGTCATCCCTAGTGCCTCACAATTATAACTAAATGTGCAAAAATACGGCTTGTGATGTTTTGTCTGTAGTTGGGTCCTACTTAAAGTCATTCCCTAGAATGGGAATGACTTGGTTGAGGCAGTTGCTGTGTTTTTGGGTCCTTGCTCCAGCCTGACAAACTGCTTTCTCAACTTGCCACCAGTGTGACCATCTTGTGACACCTGTGGCTACACTGGGTATTAGCTTCTTTTCAAAGCTCCGGATAATCTGAGCATGGTTTCCAACAGTTAAAACTGGAAGTTTCACAGTGCATGTCAGTATAAGAGAGAGTTTTCTTGTTGTCTGGGTGAGTTTTCCTTCTCTAGGGGGAGACCTTCCATGGGCCTTGGAGACAGATGTACACTCCCCGCTGTATCCCATCCGGTCCCCAATATGCTCCCCGGACTCTTAGAGGACACAAGGATCAGAGCAGAGTCAGGGCTCTCTGCCTCTCCTCCCCACTGATCTTTCACTAGGAGCCCCAAGGGGGATAAGGACTCTTGGTTGGTTTTTGAAGAGACCATGTTCTTCAACATACGGTGTTTCTGTTTTTAAGGACAGGTGGTCTTGTGGTTACAGCTGAACAAAATATACTCTTTCTGGTTCCTACAGGCAAATAAACGGCTTTTAAGAAGAAATTACATTTGGTTTGACTCGACCAGCTATACTTGTATCACTTTCCCCCTTCACAAGTATCCAGTTGTTTGCCGGCTATCTCAGGAGATGGAAGGGCCTGCCAAATGCAAATTCCATCCTGAGGTTGGGCGACCACGGAGCCCACACCATCCTCGGGCTGCAGGCCACCTGAAATGCATCCGATCAGCCTTTCCCCTATAGTGTGATAAAGCCCATTGTTCCCAAGCCCCCGGCTTCCGTGTGACTTTGTCTCTTTAGAGATTCCTTACTCTGCAGAGGTGAGAATTACACCCAAACTGAAATAATTTTAGTCTCCCTCCAATGGCTCATGACTTCCCTGTTTCTTTCTTCTTTGAAGCCAGTAGCACATATGTTGGTTTTGTCCCTTCAAAATGTTCAAATAGAATTTTACAGTAAATGCACCTGTTCAGAGCAATGTACTCTCTCCCATCAAAAAAGGTGGGATCTATCAACTTATCATCAAAACACTGACAAAACAGCCAAGTACCAGGATTAGTAAAATCTGAACATTAAACTCATTTTCTATCTGTAACTGTGTACACTGGAACAAAAAGTCAGGGCAATATACTGTTCCTTGCTGCATTAATTTGAGTGTAGGCATGTGAGCAAATAGGCTTTTCCATGCATGGAGCTCTGTTCAGTTTTGTGCAATTTTGGCAGACTCCCATGTTGTTAGCTTTAAGGTTGTTTGTAAGACCATTGTGTCCTCAGGCAGCTCTTTCTGCTCATGGGTCCTGTCTCCATGCTTTAATAAAAGCACTTTTCTGGGGGGGTGCCTGTGTGGTTCAGATGGTTAAGCATCTACCTATAGCTCAGGTCATGATCTCTGGGTCCTGGAATTGAGCCCCACATTGGGCTCGCAGCTCAGCGGGGAGTCTGCATCTCCCTCTCCCTCTGCCTCTCCCCCTGCTTGTGTGCTCTCGCACTCTAATGAATGAATAAGATCTTTAAAAAAAAATAGTTTTTGCATCACCACCACCAACAAAAACAACAACAACAACAAAAAACCCACAAAAGGCTCTTGTGCTACATTAATGCTAAGAAAGACTTGTACTATACAAGAGATTCCATGTTTGATGGAAAGGCCATACCATCATGGCTCATCAATCTGATTAATTCTTGTAGAGACCCAATGTTTGGAAAAGCACATTAATGCAGGATACTTGCTTGCCTGATTCTCTCAGCCTGGTACTAGTAATGTAGGCTGAGATCAGAGAGTGTGGCTGAGGTTTTGAGTCTCCATTGCTCCAGGGACTTGTTCTAAACCTTTACCTTCTTCTTTGAGCCCCATCACGCTCCCTGCCGCTGATTCTTGAGGTTCAGACTGGAAAAGGATATGTCAACTGGGAAGCCACACAGCTTCCTCTCAGGGGCACATTCAAAGCTTCTATCTCTGCTTCCTGCTTGACATTTCTGGCCCAACTGCGGTCACAGCCAGCTCATGTCCCATGTGCTTTGTCCTACCCTGGTAGAATAAGGGTTTTTTGCTTGCTTGTTTGTTTCAGAACAATGAACTTGGATATGAATATCTTGGAAGCAGGCACAAAGGCTCGTCGCTGGTACCCCACACCTTCTCTTATCACTGATTAAGGCTTTGTGTCTAAATCCTAAGGGTGCTGGGTCGGCAATCTCTTTGCTAAATCAAGTTTCCAGAGTTTCAGAGTAAACAAGCTAATGATACTGTTGACCACAGAGAACAGTGTCTAAGATCAGAACAATCCTCAGCAAGTTTCTGGTGAATAAATGGATGGATGGAGGGAGGGAGGGAAGAAGAGAGAGAGAAAATACAATAGGAATCAAGATGGCAAGCTTAGAAATAATTTCACTACAGAGGAGCCCACCATATAGAAACACAGTGTTTAAGCCTGTCTATCAAAAGTCTAACAATTTCGAGTTTTCTTCTATTTTTTAATGTGTGGTGGGATTTCCCACAGTGACAGAAGCACAGACACAACAGGACGCCCACTCCACTGGAGCCCAGAACACTTAGCCCAGAGGCCACTGGCTTCGTGTCATCTGTTTTCTTCTCTGCATTTCCACCACCCCTCCCCCCAGCCCCCTGACGGGGCAAGGAAGAGCAAACACTCACACCATGAGGAAGATGCCCCCGGTGTTCGAGATGCAGCCTCGTTCAGTTGGGGTGGAATGGCGGTCATAGCCACACGTGCCACACATCAAGCCCAGGTAATAAAAAACCACCATGAGTGTCAGCAAACAGCAGACAACCAGGCCACCCAGCCACCTGGTGAAGCAAGCACAGTGTTATTATACATAAAAGAGGTTGATGTCCTGATAACACAAAAGCTCTCGGGCTAGGGCTGGAGCAGTGGAGTTAACACTTTGCAATCAGATACCGGATTCCCCTGTGAAGGGCTCAGAGAGTGACCTTGTAGCTACAAGAACCCTTCCCACTCCAGTCCTCCAACCCAACTGGCAAGAAACCTTAATTTTTATCTTGGTTTTGAAGAGCTCTGTCTCGCTCATTGGTCATGAGACTATTGCTTCCTTCCTTTGCTTCATTTCCGTGGGGCTTGTAAGCGAAGTTTACTCAAGTACTCCAAAGCTACTGATAACTGGACCCCTTTAGACCTGCAAGTTCTGTCAAGGTTCCTGAGGCGGCAAGCACTTATTATAATGATAATGAGATGTGGACAGATCAGGATGAGACAACAGATAAAGAAATATCAGGTTCTTTTCCCTGGCCTTTCTCTAAAGTGCTTTGGGGTTGCAGGAATAATTGGGGAGGGGAGCACTGTATTCTTTGCTGAACCAGAAACTACACGGGGAGTGCACTGAATATTTCAGAACTTACGAGAGCATCCTAAATCAAGTACTTGCAGAACGCAAATCTTAATTTTGTAATGGTCCGGTGAGACATTTTAGGATAATGGGCCCTCAATTAAGTCTTACTGGCATTCCCGGAATGTACTGCAACCTTTTCCAGAAGCTGAGGAGCATTCAAGGGTAGAAATGCTTCCCAACCGTCAAAACACTAAAAAATAAAGAATTTACTTCTGCAACAAAAGCTGCCACTGAAACTTTTCATTCAATTAAGAACAGTCTCAATAACTGTAAAAGCCACCTGCACCCACGCTGTGGCTATTTTGTTCCAGATACTAGAGACGCCAAATCAAACAAATCACGGATCCTGGCCTCAGAAATCATTTGCAGTTAATGTGTGCTTCACCTGCTTGGTTAAATTTCTTCTAAAAATAAGCTTCTAGTTCTCAGAGCAGGGAGACCCAATGTGTAGACAGATAATTGCATGGTTCTTTCCATTTGTGAAACTCTAACCTCTAATGAGATTGTAAATTCATTGAGAAAGGGTCAGTCTTATGTTTGTCCTGACACCTGCTGGGGTGACCTAGCCACATGGTAAGAAAATGGTTGATTACAGGACAATAACTGAGAGCATTCTCAGATGGGGGTTGAAAACCCTCCTCCCAAACATCACCACTGACCTTGTGAAGGTTATTCCACTCCCCTGAGCCTCAAGCTCCTCATCTATGAAACAAGGTTACAAATAGAACAGAACCCTGCAGTTTTTTTTGTTGGGTTGCTTGTTTGTTTTGGAGTATTAAATGAGATGTCATGCGTACAGCTCTTTGGATGGCAGGCCGTAACTGTTCCTGAATTGCAAGCAATTATTGTTATTATTTTATTATTTATCTTGGGTTCTTGCTTAATAAATATCTGAACAGGAATGGAAGTCTCTGAAATTTCCATGAGTCTGGCCAAAAAGAATGATTCTGAAACTGATAGGTGGTGGGGCTGGGCCTTTTAGAGAGGACAGCACACCTTACCTCTCATATACATGGTCCTTGAAGTACATCCAGTCTATAGGTCCACCACTCCTTAGCACTCCTGCCTGAGATGTCCACAGTCATCTCCAAGGCCAAACCTCACTGGCTAACGCTTTCTAATGGGCCAATCCACAGCTGAGGACCACAGCTGCTTACATGAGCTCTCTAGTAATTTACTCATTTCAAGGATGTTCTTTCTCTAAGAACCGACCTTGATATGTTGATTTTATAAGCCAAAGAAAATTAGAATATTATCCAAATGCCCTCCATAATTCCTTTATAGGCTTTCAAATCCTTTTACATATGTTAGATAGTTACAACTAGGATTCTAGAAGCCATTAATGACATCAGAATTGCAAATTATTGACTGTTTGGCTCAAGAACTTCCAGTCTTCAGTTTTTAAAAATATACATGAATTTGCATGCCATCCTTGGGCAGGGGTCATGCTATCTTGTATCATTCCAATTTTACTATACATGCTGCCAAAGCCAGCACTCCAACTTATTAAATAAACATTAACTAGGGTTAACACATACCAAGTTACGTGTTCTTTGTACAATCTTCTCTCACAACATGATCCCAGTTATCAGGTCTGATTTCTCCCCTGTTCTAGAACAAGTTTCACCCCCTAGCTTGCCAGCTCTGGGTGGGGAGAGGACGGGGGGCACTCACCTGTACGAATCATACTCTTCCAACGTGAATAAATTTTGGTGGATGTAAGTTTCGGTGTCATTAATGTAACCCATGAAATTGGACAGCTTATCCTGTATTGGAATCTGCTTGCCTATATTTTCAATATTTGAACCAAGGGAATTCAAGGAACTTTTGATATCTGAAAGCAAAGACACCCAGGTTATGCATTTTTAAACCTAAGGGAAACAGAAACTCTTGTTTTGGAACCAAAATGAAAAGCTTCAACCCCTTTAAGTTTTCCCCATGTTATGCATGTGTTTCAAACATGGAAAGGTTCTACAACAGCACGAATGCAGCCAAGACCATCAAAGAGCAATTACTTAACAGAACAGCAAGCTATGGGAGCTGACTTTAATGACATGGTGCTTAAGTCAAGCCAGAGTTTTCTTCTGCTGCTTATTTCACTAAAAAATAAAATGAATCTGGTGATTAAAGCCTATGGCATGCCTACCATGGACCAGGCACTTTTATAAATGTTAACTCATTTATTTCACTGAGATAGATCTTCTTCCTATTTTACTAAGCGACCTGAGGCCCATCGAAGTTTAATTATTTCTCCAAAGATCTTTTCTTTCTTTTTTTTTTTTTTTCCAAGAAAGCACTAGAGATGGGATTGAATGTCAGGTTTGTCTAACTCCAAAGCTTCCATTAAATGATTTTGAGAAAATAATTTAATAATAAATAGCATGCAGCAACACGGTATTTCATCAGGAACAATTTTTTGAACAAATGACCCCAGGCAACATTTTTGTTAAAATTTGATTTGACTCCTACAAATTGAGATGTGTTAAAGTTCATCTGTGTTTCTCCTATGCAGACAGCGATACATTCCCAATGGTCAGAGTTTCTATTAACATCCATCCTAACCTTTCAGAGAGAAGATAGGTTCTAATTTTCTGGAAAGTGTTTGACCATTGTGATGGGTCCTGGTATCAAAGCTACCCAGGACACAGATGTCATCTAATTTAATGCTCACACGGGTCTGAAGTTGGCGCTACCACAGTGATTCTTGACATGGGTGTACTAACAACATGCTAATCATTTAAATGTCCACTGATCCTGAAAAGGAAGATCAATTTCTTTGTAGAAGGAGAAACAAGACTAACTGTTCTCACAATGTGATCCCAGGGCTCCTGGTGAATTTTGGGTCAATGGTAGCATGAATCAAAATGGAATGACATAAAATGGTGGGAATCTTTTTCAAAGGTTGTTCACACAGAGCTCCTAGGAGAAGACTACTATCCACAGTGGCTCTAGTCTCTTCTAAATGTACCTGAAGACCCCAGGATCTTCAACAAGCTGACTCAATGGGTCTCTTCTTTAACTCTTAGATTTCTGAGAGTTTGAGAGATGTGGGATGCAGACCTTTCCTCCCCTATGAACAGTTCCCTCAACTCAGAATCAGGTTCCTTCTGCTTCTCAGGCTGTCCTGCTCTCCCACACGCCACAACTCTCCGGTCTTGACAGCTCGGGTGACTGTACCTCGCTGGTATCCTCTCTCCTCCGATACTTCCCTCAGGCCCCAGTTTGGATGTTGCTTCCTCCAGGAAGCCTTCCACTACTCTTTCCCACTTTTTGAACCACTTGCTTATACCTTGTCATGTTACCAGAGTGTGGTAAATGACATCTGTGTACATGCCCAGTTGAAGGGCAAGGCGGGGATCATGCTTTATCCTTCTCCCATCCCCAGAGCCCAGCAGAGCCTGGCACACAGTAGGCACTCAAACTATGTATGTGGGGTAGGACCAAATGATCAAAACATGGGAGCTAAGGGTTCTTATTTGTTTTGGAAGGACATGAAAATAAGCAGTTGATATTCAGCTGAATGGAGTGATTGATACTCGCCCAGACCTGGGAAAACTCTGGCTTGTGTTGAGGCAATGACAGTGTGCAATGGGCCTCGCTCACGCATACTGCACACCTTGCTTTGCCAGACTTACAAGGGAGGGCTGCACGTATTGGCAGAAGAGGTCCAGAAAGGGGGAACAAAAAAAAAAAGTAAACACAGAAATTAGTAAGCAGGTGGCTCTCAGATGTACAACGCGTGTTAGCCTTCAGATGCTAGCATAGGAAAGCGTGAACTTTGTCTTTTATCTCCTAATATTTTAAAGTAGAATCTTAGGTGAAACAAAAAGAAAACCACAAAATATCTAAAGACCTGTGATGATAGGATAAAATAACTTTTTTAACCCAAAATCTTAGAGGATTGAAAGAACACTATTAGGGAGACAAAAATAATCAAAGACCTCTAACACAACATTTTAAAACCACTTGGTCAACAGAAAAAAGGAAGCACAGAGAAGATGCTTTAAAAGAAGAAGAAGATCTCACATAGCTTCAAAGATTTCTTCTTTAAGCAAATAACCCCTGTCTATTTCCACTGCTGTGCATAGAACTGTGTGTACTGCACTCTTTCTCTGTGAGTTCACCCCGAATACCATACCCTGAATACAACGTGACTCAATCATTTAAGACTAAGGGAATTCTCTCAATATCAGCTCTGCTCCTCCAAAAATCCTAAGCAACCTCAAGAGCCTAAGATACCATTACGGCAACATCAAAAAGCAGATGAACATTTTCTTAAAAAGACAAAATAAAGCCTTATGCATAGTATTCCTGGAAAAAAAATGTATTTTAAGGTTTGTTTTTTTTTTTAAAGAAAATATAATAATCCACAGTTTTTCCCCAGGGAAACCAATCAAAACCTGACCTTCCTAGTTTAACCACAGTTGTCTCTAGTTCTGATAGCTCAGGATGAGGCCTGGTCACCAGAGTGTGGCTTTGACCTTGCCTCTCTCGCCAGCAGGACAATGTTAATCAGAATTCAATAGGATTATCATTTCTTAAAATCTAAATCCCTGTGTGAAGGTGGCACAGTTAAAAAGGTCTGAAACTCATTTAATCTTCCAGATCAGTGAGAGAATTTTTTTAAGAGAGGAAAAAAAATAACGGTTCTTAACAATACATTTTGTGTGTGTATGCTAATCACTTAATGCTTAACAAAGAGAGAAACAAAATGACTTCAAACTCTGACTCTCACCTGATATGATGTCTGTGGTTTGATTTTGTACCATCTCAGGAATATCATTAAAGGATGTATAGCCCTAGAAAATAGTTCAAAGTAAATTGATACACATAGTGAGTAGAAGGGCAATTAACAAGGATTCACTTTGCAGCTTAGCATGGAGGAAAGTAAAATAAAAATGCTAGCAGTCATCTTCCAGCTGACATCGTCACTATATGGTCATTAAAAGACGAACAAAAAATCCCTTCTTAGAGAGGACTTTGTCTTTAAATTGAATCCATCAAAGACCTTGCTAAAAGTTTTTTGCTTTTAAACTGTTAACTCATGTTATCTATACTAGCGTTTCTCAGTTGCGGGCGATTCGGTGTCCCCTCCAGGGGACATCTGGCAAATGTCCGGAGACATTTTGGTTATCACAAGTATGGCACTATGTAGCAGGGACCCAGGGCTCTTAAATATCCTTCAATGCATGGGTCAGCCCCCACCAGAGAGAATCATCAACAGTGTAGACAGCCCTTCAGCTGAGGAGGCCCTGATCTGTGCAATGTTCCATGAGCAGGCAGAAAGTGAGTTTCCAAACCAGAGCCGTACTTTCCAGAGCAATTAGAAAATTAGACTTGGGATCTAGTCTCACCCAACACACAGCTTTTAATGAGTCTGAAGTGAAAACCTAAACAGCCATGCCAAGCTATGTCCTTTAGGGAATAAATCTGGGACAAGAAGAGGTCATTATATCCAAATAAATCAACTGAACAGTGTTTTCTCCAGAAGGGTTTCATTGTGTTTCTTAGTTGTCTGCTGCTGTCTTTAGCCATCTGCTGGGGAACAGTGTAACAATTACAACTTGTTATGGACTCAATGTCTGGGCACCCCTGCTCCCCATCCCTGGCATCACACCCTGAAATCCTAACCCCCTACTTTGAGTGATGGATGGTATGAGGAGGTGGGACCTTCCAGAGGTGATGAGGTCATGAGAATGAAACCTCAAGAATGGGATTAGGGACTTTAGAAAGGGGACCCCAGATAGCTCTCTCCACTACATGAAGATACAATGAGAAAATGGCCATCTGCAACCTGGAGGGGTCTCTCACTACAACTTGGTTATGCTAACCCCCTGACCTTGGACGTCCCGTTGCCAGAACTGTAAGAAATAAATTTCTTTCATTGAGAAGCCACCCGGCCTATGACAGGCTCTTATGGCAGTCTATTCTAAGTTACAGACTTTGTAAGACTGATGGTGCCAGCAAGTTTCCAGTTTAGCCTGGTAACATTGATGCTGGAACAAGAACAGCTACCACTCCTGTCTCCTCAACAGTGACTAAGCCACCAGCACACAGGTGTTTGGATGAGCGTACATACACCTGACCCCACCGCACTTATCTGCCTTTGGACTTGAGGAGGTCACCCTTTGAAAGAGGTTCTATGGGAGAGGGGGCCTTACAGATCTCCTGGATCAACTCCCTCAATTAACAAATAAGGTGACACCAGGACACAAAGACCAGGAATTTCTTTCTTTTTCTTTCTTTCTTTTTTTTTTTTTTTAAAGATTTTATTTATTTATTTGACAGATCACAAGTAGGCAGAGAGGCAGGCAGAGAGAGAGAGGAAGAAGCAGGTTCCCCACTGAGCAGAGAGCCCGACTCAGGGCTGGATCCCAGGACCCCAGGATCATGACCTGAGCCGAAGGCAGAGGCTTTAACCCACTGAGCCTCCCAGGTGCCCCAAGACCAGGAGTTTCTAATGAACTGTTTAAGGTGACACTTGACTTTGTCATTAGATGAGTGTTTAACAGATTATCTGATGACCTTTTTATGCCCGTGCTAAAAGACAGAGTCAAGAGTACCACTATTCCTTCCCTTTCCTGCAGGTCCAGGGCACACTTATTGAATCATAACCTACGAAGAAATATTTACAGTGCACTCAACATATCGGTTGAACAAAGAGCAATAATTGGTAGGTTCTCAGGGAAATGATGATGTTCTACACCAATGTAGCCCTTGCCAATTTTAGGGCTTACACTCAAGTGGAACCAGACACATTAAAGCAATAATTATAGTTATGAGGAACTTAACAAAGAATATCTGTTGCACTGTGACAATGCATTGAAAAGGGTTTGACTTGGTCAAGATATCCAGGAAAGATCTCATTAAGAATGTGACACTGGGAGGCGTGTGTGTGATTCTGTTGGTTAAGCCTCCAACTCTTGATTTTTGCTCAGGTCATCATCTCAGGGTCATGAGATCGAGCCCCATGTTGGGCTCTGTGCTCAGCGGGGAGTCTGTTTGAGGTTCTCTCTCTCCCTCTCCCTCCGCCCCTCCCCCACTTGCATGCAATCTCTCTCTCTCTCATCGTCTCTAATATAAATAAATAAATCTTTAAGAAAGTGATATCGAATGATTTAAGTAACTAGTACTTTGTAGCTTAAGTGGCTGGGCGAAGGAGAGAGTGGCAGGCGCAGCCCACAGCATGTGTGAATGTGCACAAGGGGGAGGAGACGAAGTGACAGGACTGACTCGCAGAGTGGGAGGGCACCTCGCGTCAGAGTCAGTATGGGGTTCGGCACAACACCCATCAAATTCTGAGTCCCAGGAAGGTGAGATCGTCTTTTGCTTTTTATCTCCAGCATGGTGCTTTGTACACAGCCGATGCTTAACACACATTTCTTGAAGTGCAATGAGAAAAATTACCCGGTGGATAATAGTTAACACCCTTCTTGGCAGCCCTGTTTCCAAAATTTTAGGACTTTTCTTCCCAGTTACCTCTTTTCTTATGTACTAGTCTACCCTTTAACATGATATAAACAAACCACTGTATTTTTTCTTTTTCCAAAAAAAAAAAACATACCTGTTGGACCAGGCTGGACAAATCTGTTCGAAGAACATCATTAATATTATCAATTTGCTGATCCAAAGATGGGAGCTGAAAATTCATAAAACAAAATATAAGGCTAGGTGGATACTGCCAACAATTATTTGTCATAAAAAAGGAAGTCATCTTATATCCAAGTCCCAAAGTCTCTATATTATAGGGTATGATTTAAGTTTCTTTTGAACAATAGAATATTGTCTGGGGAGAAAGACATTTAGTTCAGAGTCACCTCTACAGGCATTAAGTTTTAGATATTTGGAGGACTCCTATTGCAGTTAGCAAAAGTTAGGGAAAGAAGTTTAACACAGATCAAATATGTGTGATCTCACAATTTCAGGTACTGGTTATTTTTCAATAAAGCATTAACAACCTCTTTAAAGACATGTTTAAAAACAATAAAGCCAAAGGTTATGTTGGTGAGTAGTCTGGAATACATTTCTCCTTGACAGCATTGTACATGGACTTAAAGTGTTCTGTCTCTCACCAAGACAAACATCACGGATCTCCTGACACGATGTACCAAGAAGAACACAGTATCACTCTTGCGATATCCCCAGCAAGTATGCATGACTTCAAATCTAATCGTGAGGGCACACTGAATAAACTTAAAATGAAGGTCCTTCTATAAAATAAATGGCCTATAGTCTTCAAAAATGTCAATATCAAAAAAGAAGAAAACAGGTGGAGGGGTGCCTTGTTGGCTCAGGTGGTAGAGCATGTGACTCTCAACCTCAGGGTCATGAGTTCAAGCTCCCTGTCTGGCATGGTCCCTAAGTATTTAAATAAATAAATAAATAAATAAATAGGTAAAAATTTTAAAAAACAAACAAACAAAAAAGATAACAGTGGAAGACTGTCCCAGATTGAAGTAACTAAACAGACATGACAACTAAAGACCATGTATGACTCTGGACTGGCCCTTAGACCGGAGAAAGAAAAACAGCTGTATAGTCAGATTTTTTAGGAAAATTGGAATATAAGCCATGGACTAGATGGAGTTTGGGTCAGCATTACATGTCCCAATTTTGAGAACCATATAATAAAGTTTGTGTACAGTTAGGAAAGGCACTGAAATATTTAGGGATAAGAGGACACATCACCTGCAACTTACTGACAAGTGATTGAGAAAAACACAAAATGCACAATATTTTATAAAATGACAGTATACAAATGACAGTATTTTATGCAAAAATGACAATATGAGTAGTTGGTAGATACACAGATGGATAAACAGATGATGAAGCAAACGGAGCAAAAGGTTGGCAGCTGGTGTTTCTGGGTAAAGGGTGTGGACAAGAGTTCCCTGCACCGTTCTTGCAAATTTTCTGCATGTTTGAAAGGACATCAAAATAAAAAGTCACTCCCAGAAGACTCAATCCTATACATTTTAAATGCAAGGGAAGATCCCAGTCTCTGAAAGACTGTGCACTGGTGACCACAGTGATATGCATAACTCATACATACACGTGGAGACTGAAGGTGAAGAATGTGCATAACGTTGGCCCATGAGATAGAAAGGTGTGAAGAGTATAATCATATTAAAATATTTTATTAAAAAGAGTGGTATGTATATACCACTATCTTCATACATTAAAAATCATTAGGAGACTTTATTTTATCTGTATCTCAGGACTTTGTATATTCAAGTTGCTCCAAATTCCTTCTTTTTTCCACCGAATTTTCTCTTTGGAATATGGGGAATTACCTTATATTTAGGCATATGTGGTTAATATACTAGGCATGTCATTTCAAACTATTTTTTTTTTTAAAGGTCTACAAAAACACATCTTGCTTCCTTTTTTCTTTTTAAAGCTGAATTCATTCTGGTAGGTTCCACCAAATGAACTGCAGAGAACACTTAAGAAAGGAGGGCTTTCCCATTTTTCCTTCTGCCTGGCCACAGCTGTGCCAATGCGGTGATCAGGACACTGACAGAGACCCAGGCCGCCGTTCATCTGACAGGGGTCCCAATGGCACTGCCCTGTATCAAGGTCACCTCCTCACCTGGCCCAGGTTGGTATTGTCCTCCAGCTGGTCGAGAGACATTCTGATGTTGTTGCAAGTGGTAGCCACTGGCGGGACAGAGCACATGGGGTCACTGAGTGACTGCTCCACGTTCCTTTTCACATCACTGAGGCTGGTGTTAAGTTGTGCAGTTGACCTCTTCAGCTCCTTTAAAGTGTTGTTCACATTCAACAAGGCTTCTCTGGTCTCCTTGATTGCTGTGGGGACACACCTAGTTTCAGAACAGAAGCACCCACCAGGCAGGCAGTGGAAACTCGTTTTCATCTACAAGGAACCTTCAGGGAACTGGAGATGGACTTATAACAGACATTGGGAGGCAACCAGGGGAGGAGCCCTCTAGGGGAATACAGGGACACTGTTGGCCTCCTTGGCCAGCTACTCCAGCCGGCTCAGCTTTCCGACCTCAGGGCTCTTCGGACAAGAAAAAGGAGTAAGAACAAGCCCAGGAATGCAACGGGGACACTGAGTTGCTGCATTCACTGGCCGCCACTGGAACAGTCATGGTAGGAAAAGATGTCACTCCCCTAGCATCGCCCAGTCTTGAAGAGGCCAGCCCTAAAAAGCTAGCATCTTCAACCCTGAGCGGTTTTAACCACATCAAAACTGATCACACCCAGACACATCTCAGCGACGGATATTCAGAGAGCTGGAATTACACAGAGTAGCAGGTGAAGAGTATGATTTGGGGTTCAGGCGGGTCTAGGTACAGATCCCTTCTTTGCCACTTGCTGGTCACCAGAAACCGATTCCTGAAAGTTCTTTAGTGATTTCCTCATCTGAGCATGGTGAAACCACCACCACATTCATCCTTGCATGTGGGCATCAGAATGCTCAGACAGATTCCGTGATGTCATCGAGTCCATCTGTTCTATTTGGGGAGACTCCCAGCCCAGGACACATTCTTATACTAGGAGATCCTTGATAATTGTTTGCTATCTTCCCAATTTTTCTGAGGTGTAGAACTATGTATTCATGACCAGGGAGGTTGTGAATTACAACCCTTTTCTACAATGACTTAAAGCCACAGGAGTAAAAAATGTGAAATTTAAACAGAGGGCACTGCTCTTCTCCTAAGCCAGCAGGCTCACAGAACAGATGGCAGAGCATCAAGCCACACTTGGGTGTTGCAAGCGAAAATGTGAATGCCCTTAAAAACTGCTTTCTCCAACCTTCCCTGGCAACCACATACAACTTGAGTGAGAAAACCATGTGCACACACACACACATGCACACACACACTTTAATGCATTGTGTTGTGGGATCTCACCAGAGGTCTTATCCCAATTCCGCAAACACCTCGTGATAGCATCTTTGGCAAACTATTTCACCTCTGCGGATCTCGGTTTTCTCATCTGTAAATTAGGAAGCTGGTTGGGTCATCTCTTGGTTCTTAGGAGAGTCTATAATTCTCGGCTATGTCTTAACAGGTCTGCTCACCCAAGATGGCACCACAACCCAGCTCTGATGATTTACCCTGAGACCTGGGGAGGCTTCCAGGAGTAGACCGTATGGCCATTGGCCCCAAATTTTGTCACCTGGCTTAGATATAAAATCTTCACATCTGCTTCGATCTTTTCTCTTGAATTTTGGTCCAGTCATGTCTTAACAGCATTGGAGATACAGCAGTATTTAAGACTTTGTCAAAGAGCCACTCTGGGAGTCAGTAGTTGCATCTCTTGCACTTACCTCCCAGGATTATCAGCAAAGCATGGGCTCATATTAGAGGGTCAATGAACATCTACCATAGCAAAAACAAGAAACAAAGAACAGGGTTGCAACTAAAAACACAGACAGGATGCAAAAGAGTGTGCCAAAATATGCCTCCCATCACACAACACACACCTCACATTTTAATGTGGTTTACCTCTCAGAGTCCTTTCCATTTTAAGAGAAGGTATTTTCAGGCAAGAGACAAACAACAACAACCTAGAATGATGGGTGATAAAATAAATTGATGGCCCAGAATACGTGTGTCCATTTAAGTACAGTCTGCAGACATTCTGGGTTATGTGTACTATTCCATCATGTCCTAAGAAAGACTCAGAGGTAATAAATATACATTTTTTCCAAAGCCTTCAAAGTATTTTATGTCTATAAAATACCTACTGGGTTACAACTCTGGGAGTCATTCCAGACTTAGCAAGATCACATATATTATGTATCTGAAGTCAGTGGAAAAATATTTTAGATTCTGAATTTTAGTTAATTAACATTTTTACCAGCTCATAGCACATTTCCTTTGTAGTTCCTGATCTGCAGCTCAAAAAAGATTAACACAGATGAATTTGCATGTTTCTGCTATCTCCAAAGCCACTAAACATGTAAGGCTGCAAAGCATTTTTAGCAAAAAAAGTTGTCAAAGCATTGATTCTCAGCCTTTTGGCTAAGATCCAGTGCAGTATCTGTTCTTATCAATTTAATATCTGATATGTCCTCTATCTAAGGACAATATATTAAATGGATTTTTGGAGCAGTGGGATGGAATGAGTTTACTCCATCCACTCCACACATCGACCTGGCATTGAAGTACCTCCAGGAATGGTGGTCCCGTCAAGGACAAAAAAAAAAGTCATGTCAGTTTATTAAGCATAGTATAAGACACTTTGGCAACACCAGAGGCTAAACTATAACGTGTTTAGCCTGCTTAAAAAAAACAATAAAACTTTAAAACTAATGCAGGAAGCACTGAAGGGAGCAATAAAATCTGTTTTAATGGCCTTTAATTCAAAGGAAACTATAATCCAAACAGTAAAAATGGCCCAAAAGTAAAGGTACACAACAATCACATTGCATTATTCATATATTTTTGGAAAGAATTTGCCATTACATAATTTTGGAGCTGGAGAACTCCAAAGACCAATTTTCCAAATGCTGAACATCCTTCCATGGCCACACCAGCACCTGAACTCTAGATTTCTAACTCCTCCTCCAAACTCCTCTCTGCTGTCTTGCCATGCATGGCACCAAAAGCACCCTACATCTTAACACTCTCCAGTGGTGTTGGGACCTAAGTTCCATCTAGTGTGGACCAAGCCCCACAGGCTTTATAGTTAGACCTGCATCTAAATCCTAATTCTACCACTCCCCAGCTACCTGGTCTTGGACAAGTTACATGATCTCTGAGCCTTACTGTCTTGATTTGGTAAAATGGAAGTGACTATACCAATCACACAGAACTCTTATGACTCTGAATAGGGTTTAGGAAATGTACGTGGCATACCTTCAATACTCCTAGGCCCTCAACACTCTAAATATTACTTTATGGCTGATGATTTCTACAAACACTTGCTGTGGACTTGGTTGGTTGACATCTCAGAAGTCATGTCATTGTCTATTGAGATGCAGCAAAACTGTGTTTAGATAACATGGGTCCCACTTCCCACTTATCCATTTCCCCTGTGTACCACTGGTCCAAAGATGGCTGTGGAACCCCGAATGCCCCAAATGGAGGGAAATCTGGTTGAGGAAGAGGAGCAATGTGACTAGTGTCAGCCCTCTTGCAATTATAAGGGGAGTTTGCATTAGAATGATACAGACATTGTAGAGAATGTCTACATCTCTACTGGGTGGAAAAATAAAAATCTCACCACTAGATCAAGCCTTACCTGAAGCCACCAGTGTCAGTTATATGAGCAAACAATCCACTTAGTTGAAAACCAGATAGAAACATATTTTCTATATGTGTTGGGGAAATGACACATAATTACTCAAGAGATGTTTCAAAGAGAAGAGAGGTGATGGGAGATATTTGATTGTAAAGGTCACAGAGCCAGCCCAAATCAGGAACCCACTGGTAAATGCAAACACACGAAGCTATGATGAGGGGACACAGAGGATAATCATCAAAAGCTATGCCAAAGATGTGGGAAGTGAAGGTTCAGCATTTTACAGGAGTGACAATTCTCCCAGTGAGGGGATGAGCAGCAACCAGGAACCCATCTCCTTTCATTGTCTGTTCCTGGTGGTTGGTTAAGTAATACCTCCTGCTAACCATAGGATGGGGCAGGGGGCGAAGGGCTCCTTGACAATGTTGTCAAATCTCCAAAGCAGCTAACTTTGGAACTGCCATACCTCCAATATCTTGTCATGTATGATATATTTCCTGTTGTTTAAGCCACTTAAAGGGTCTTTGGTATTGATATCACATCAATGGCACCTCCAAAAGACCTCTAAGAATCATCAGCAAAATTCCCAAAGCAAATAAAAACAACTATAATCTGATTTAAATAGGTAGATATATACACAGAGCACATTAAGGGTAACTAAAAAAAAATCAAATGACTACAACACATTAAAAGATCAGGATGCTTGTAGTCAAAAGGAGTTGCCTAGCGACTGAAGCAGGACTATGAAAGAATGTAATCTGTTTTCGCCTCCATCACCAGCAAAGTTACAGTATTCTACACTTAGAAAATGAAGATAAGGTCTGTGGGCCTTTATTCACTCAAGAAATGATAATTTTCTCTGAGCCAGATACTGTGTTGGGTGTCTCCAAACATAAGCTAGGGGAATTAAGAAATGAACAAATCAGTAGGTCAAGGAAGCATGTGCAGGACAGGGATCTGAGAGAGAATTATGCCTGCAGAGACCTATGGTAGAATAAAGGCTGAGATTCATAGCTTGGAAAGGAAGGTTTGGGGGTTGGAGGGTTGACATGGGATGTGACTGGAAGCATGGGAAGGGGCCAGGTATGCAAGGAAGGAAGGAAGGGGACATGGGTGTTTACAATCACATCCTTCTCTGGGCCTCAGTTTCCTTGCACTGGAAGGACGTGGCTCATGACCAGGGAAGCAGGTGTCAGGGAGGCCTCTAAGCGGCACCCACAGTGGAGCACATGCCTTCAGTTGGAGGGTCAAGGAGAAGAGCAAGGAAAGACTAATCAGTTGGTTAAAATGAATCTTACCAACTCCTGGCCTGTTCTGCATGTCATCCTGTTTTCATGTCTTTGAACTCTAAGGAGGGGTGGTGAATGGCAGGGAAGAATGTCAAAAGGAATGAGCGTAACTTTCCAACTTCAACACATGCCCTTCCTTTGTGGCCTGTCTTCTTGGGAATCCTGGCTCATGGAAGAATTCACAGTGGAAGGATGACAAATGTAAGACACAGATGAACGGTCCTCTCTACCAAACACTTAGCACAGACATCTCCACATTTGGAAGGGGCTCACAGTCTTATTTTTTCACTGCAATTGAACATGTAGTTTCTTAAAATCAGTACATCTGCTCCCTTAGATCACAGACTGTGGTATCTTAAGATATCTCTACAGATTCCTCTTTTCCCAAAGTTGTTCTTTCCAGGAAAAAGGAAAGCATAACCAATAGACCCCCAAAGACCTAAAATTCTCGAGGCTACTCATCTTCTGTAGCAAGTGTCAATAAGCTTTTTCTGTAAGGGGACAGATGGTAAATACTTCAGGGTTTGTGGGCCACAGGGTCCCTGCTGCAAATATTGAGCTCTGCTGTGAGATGCCCCCTCACCGAAGAACACAGCTGCCCTCCAATAACGGTCTTTACAAAA
Source organism: Mustela putorius furo (assembly GCF_011764305.1). Classification (NCBI taxonomy): domain Eukaryota; kingdom Metazoa; phylum Chordata; class Mammalia; order Carnivora; family Mustelidae; genus Mustela; species Mustela putorius. Next base: position 22,416,226 of record NW_025421273.1, read on the forward strand.
ACAGGTGGCAGGCTCCTAGCAAATGCTGCTGTTATTATTTCAAAGGATTTGGAGACCATTAGTACAACCTCTTTTACACAAACTTAAAAACAAAACCAAACCATTGTGATGCTGTGTGTCTTTACCCAGCCTGTTGGCATGCCCACATCTGGGGAAAACAAAGGGAGCGTGATCCTGGGAAGCAGGAGACTTCCAGTGGGATCCCACTCTCGCCCATTTCTGGAGTGATGCTTACCTTCCGCCATGGCCTTGATATCATCAAGCACGGGCGTGACTTTGGGTCTTAGCTGTTCGTGAATCCCACCTCCTAGCAATGGCTTAATATCTAAATGCAAGGAAGCAGAAAGGGCTGTGAGAGTAGGCTCCAAGGAAGTCCTCATCTCTTAACCCATGTTTTCCTTCCTCTGCAGGATGTCCCCCTTGGAAAGTCATGTGGGGTCTCTCTTGCCCTGAAAACACCCTTTTCCTCCTCGACCTCATTTAGGTGTTGATTCTTGGGGGAGATTTCTCCACGCTGTTCAAAGTTTCCACACCAGCACTCAGTCCCCCAAGAAAAAAAGCAATCAACACAGGCTGGGTTTTTAATCCTACAGGTGACCCCTGATGATTTTGCAGGGAGATGAGCCCATACAGAGACAGCGAGAGTGGCGCCCCCCAGTGCCTTCCCCAGGAATCACACCCAGCGTCTCAGGGTGGAGGGCATGAGCTCCTTGCTGCGTCCCGGAGCCTCTGGGCTTGTCTCCAGCTACTGTGTGCATCCATTCGCAGGATGTGTCCTGTGGTTTCAGGAAAGCCTAAGACAGGTGACTTTGGGGTCTGGGAACGCTCCAGGGTATTTCCACATAGATTGATAGTAATCGTTCTTTGCTTTATGCCATTTCAGAATACAAGAGTATTCACAGGAACACTCAGTTCCTGGGTAGCGGGAAACCTTAGAAACTCAGGGTTTATAAAGTAGAGCCGTGTGTCTCTGATCTCTTCAGTGAGGCCAGGGCTTCCCAACAATGACATTTATGGATGTTTCGAGCTGGATAATTCTTCATGGTGGGGGCTGTCCTATGCGTTGTAGGGTGTTTGGAAGCCTCGCTGGCCTCTATCCAAGCAGGCGGGCAGCACTGTCCCCACCCTCACCTGTTGGGACAACCACAATATCTCCAGGTGTTGCCAGATGTTGCTTGGAAGGCAAAACAGCCCCTGGGGGAGAACCACTGAGGGAGGCTGTGTGGAACCTCCTCGGGGGCCTACAGGGGCAGCACTGACTGACCCCAATTTCTGAAGCTCACTGGCTTCTCTGGGGAGCCCAGCTCCATCCGTGACCCTGAATCTGACAGAGACCCATTTCCCTCATCACCTGGGGAAGGCAGAACAAGCACAGGGCCACAGGAAAGCAAAAGCATTCTTACCATAAAGGTTGGATTTTACTCATTGGGTAACAAACTGCAAATTGTCCATAACTCTAGGGAATTGTTCTACTTTGCCCCAGCTTTGATGCAGAAGTTGTAGAAATGGCATATTGATCACTTAGCTCATGTTTGATGGGAGATGGCCAGAGTCTCTTCTAGCCAAAACCAACCAAACAACCAATAAACCAACAAACCAACAAATGAAGTTGGGGCAACTTTAAGTTTTACTCACTATCCAGATCCGAAAATGCCTTTTTCTTTGTGGTTGCATACTGGCTCAGCACATAGTTGATTTGCTTTAAAAAAAAAAAAAAAAAGAAGCATGAAACTCTTCTAAAGTCCAAAGCCACAATAAAGAGATCTAACAAAAACCATCTTGAATCAGAACATTTTAAAAAGAAAGCAGGTTCCTAGAGATATTTATATTTTCTGATACCCAGACTTCTTAATACTCCAAAACTTCTTGGCTTGGGAAATAGGATTTCTAATTTCTCCTGATTCTGTGCATTGGTCCTGTGGAGAGGCGGGGGGCGGGGGGGGGGCGGGGGGCGGGGCTGGGGACAAACAGGCCCCTCCCCTGACATGGCGTCTCATCTTTTCCCACCCAAGTCCTAACCAGGCCCAACCCTGCTTAGCTTCTGAAATCAGAGGAGATGAGGCACATTCAGGGTGTCTGGCAGCAGGCTGTGTCCTCTCATCTTCTAAGTGGCCAGCCTGAGTGTTTTCACACCATTCTCTCTCAGTAGCAAGAGAGCAAAAATGAATACTGTGAGGTCTCTTGAAGCGTGAGGTCAGAGCTAGCTCAAGGTCACACCCACTGCATTCTTCTTATCAAAGCAAATCACAGGCATGGACCAGATTAAGGGGTTGGAAAGAGATTCATCTCTTCAAGCAAGGGACTAAAAAGAACTCGAGGCCATTTGTAATCTACTGCATTAAGACCAGCCATTTTACTCAGTGGTCACTACTGAGCTGGCCTCCGAAGATGCTGCTTACCCTCCAGTCTTCTGGGCCCTAGCGGACCTGCTTCCCCACACCCTCCGCGACACTGGGTGTTACCGTTGGCTGAATAACCATTGCCAATCCCCTCAGTGAAAATGTACACTAGTATTTAAATTTTCATTTTTCCAACTACTTGAGTAAGGTTAAATAGTTATTATGTTTGGGCCAATTATATGTCCTCATTAAATTAATGCACATTCTGCCCATTTTTTATACATTTATTAGACCTCTTCATTTATTTTGAGCTAGATAAGTTTCTCCCAAAGTTATGACAATTTACAATTCTTCCAAGATTCTGAAAGCAATCCCAAAGTTCACCAGCCATGACTGCTATATATAATGTTGCCACCTTTTTAGGAAAAAAGTTTTACTTTGAAGTCTTTAGAATGGTGGCTAAAAAAATAGGAAAATTTATTCACAGATTTATTTACAAATTTATTCATGCTTCTTATTTCCCTCTTATAAAGCTATGAATAAAATTAGCTTCTCTAACCTCAAGATTAAAAAAAATAAAAAATGCTTGCAGTTTTTGCTCTTTTAGTTCCAAACCCGTTTTTAAAAACTGGTACAATACCTAATATGTTAGCATTGTTTAGAATATAACAAACCTAGAAGAGTACATCTCTGTGTGGAAAGGCCCATGGATTCTGGTGAAATCTGATTAGGGAATTGAACAGGAAGGCATTTTTCTCCTCATACTGGTACCTATGAGCTCAGCATCAATTATTTGGGCTGGTTTCTACTTAGGTATTTTAAAAAACAATATTTTCTACAGGCAAGACATCACATGCTTCTGGGATACGGAAAAATGTGCCATCCAGCCATACTGCTCCCCTTCTCCCAAAAACAACTTCTGTGTTTTTTGTATGCGTGTATGTGGGCACGAGTGTGTGTATCCCCTTCCCAAGGATTTCTACGCATCTATCCAAATAGGAGCAAATGGGTGTTTATAAAGCAGGAAACTCTTGAAACTCTTGTCTCATGACAAGAGTAACTTCATGTAAACCACGCATAGTTAACTATATTGCCAAGAAGAAAGGACAATGGCACCTAAAGATTTTTCTTTAAAAAAAAAATCACGAGACCCATAAAGTAGTTGAGCAGTTATGTAATAAATACTATAATTTTATGTTATACCTTAAAATAAAGTAATAAAATAATGACACCTGTTCTGAAATGACATGTTTGTCATTTTCTAAAATTTTTTAAAATGTCATTTTAAACATCACTCACTGGGCCTTTATTGCTTCATCTACAAAATTAAAATGTAGCACCTGTCTGCACTGATTTACTGGGCTTCTAGAAGTCCAAATGAGATGCCAGATATATACAGGGACTCAGAAAGTCCCCAAACACCAGGTGTCATTGTGGTTTTTACCGCTGGCGTTCCATTCAGGAAGGTTCTCAAGTCTTTCAAGTTGCTGTCTGCCAACTTCCGAGTCTTTTCAATCTGGGTCCTCAGGTGGTGGTTGGCCACAAAGCCATAGATGATACCCACACTGCCAGAAATGGAAAAGAGAAGGAAGGACATTTATTACATGACGTGTGGTCTTCTGGCCAGGCACAGAGCAGCTCTGCAGATACAAGGGGAGCTGTGTCCTGCGTGGGACCCCTCAGGACGGCCGGACCTTCCCCCACACCTGGCCCCCTCCCACGGCTGCAGCCTTTCTGCCAAGATCCCATCACCCAACATGTGGACCACAGCATGGGACTCAGCCCTCTCACAGGAGACACACATTCATTTAATATATATTGTTCTGTTGGATATGAATCTTACAAATGGAACAATGTTCCCACTAAATGGGTGGAGGGAACAAAAGGAGCAAGGCTCATAAGGCTGTGTGTGCAACAGGGCGTCATTCCTGCACACTTGGAAATGTGGGTGCACACCGTCTTGCTCAGCATGCACACAAACACAGCCTGTGTGCATACCTCTGCTCCCTTCAAAGAAGACTATCAGGAAAAATACCAATATGATGAGGATGGTTTGGGCTTCCTAACATTTTTTGCTCCCTCTAATTGTCCTTATTACTTTTTTTTATCGTCCAGGTGAGTTACTTCAGCGTTAAACTGACAAATGAGATGCTGCGAACAGTAGCACACACACTGTATCGATCTATTTTGTATAATGTACAAAATCAAGAAACCAATGGTGCTAAAAGTCAGTGTTGTACTTGAGGAGGAGTGGCTAATGACATCATCGGTGTGCTCACATTATTCAAATTGATGCCTACGTACTTATGATATGGAAACTCTTCTCTACATAAAATATATTTCAATAAAGATTTTCAAAAACACCGTGAAAGGCATCTTGTATGACAAGTTATTAGGCATCTTGTATGACAAGTTATTCTACGTGAAAAATAAAAACACAGTTTCCAAACCATCTAAAATGTCTGCATTTGATCATTTTAAAGGCTCTCTTACTGTTAAGTAGTTACTAAATTAATTTGACCAGTTGGTTTGTTTTTGTGTCAAAGCCTTCCAATGTTAAAATGTTACGTTGAAAATTGTTAAATACCGGGGCGCCTGGGTGGCTCAGTGGGTTAAAGCCTCTGCCTTCGGCTCGGGTCATGTTCCCAGTGTCCTGGGATCGAGCCCCACATCGGGCTGTCTGCTCCGCGGAGAGCCTGCTTCCTCCTCTCTCTCTCTCTCTCCCTGCCTCTCTGCCTACTTGTGATCTCTGTCTGTCAAATAAATAAATAAAATAAACAAAATCTTTTTAAAAAAAAAAAGAAAAGAAAAAAGAAAATTGCTAAATACCAAAGCCCTTCTGGATTTAGCCACTAGATGGCAGCAAGGAATCACCTAAACTTCGGACAACGGTATTTAACCTACAGAAATTAATGACCAAATTGTTCGTTTGTAACCATCCAATGGAAAGCGTGAATAGGCTCTATAACAAAGTTTTGCAATTTAGACAAACTTACTCCCAGGCAACTCCTCAGTCGGGAAATGGGGATAGTCATTTGCCCTATTTACAGCCATGGTTCATTCCAAGCTGCATTGGTTCATTGCTGGTCTCAAACCTATTTTCCCATTGCAGTATTACATGGGTACATTAGGTTTTCAAAACTAATAATAAAAAAAAAAAAGTCTGTAACACACACTCTTGAACAATAGTTCTTATGGTTAACAAGTTGCCATGGAATGGAATGTGACTTAAGGTAGGAATATAAGACGTGGGTTCTAACCCCACTGCTGCCTCTAACTCACAAGATGGGAGCTTGAGAAAGTCATTTTCCTTCTGTGAGCTTTGGCTGGTATTGCACAACTGAAAATTAAATTTGATAAGTACTTCTCGAACTGTAAAGGAGAGGGGTTCCTGGATGTCCACAAGGTCTCCAAGAACTTTTTTACTTTATTTATTTTTAAAGATTTTATTTATTTATTTGGGAGAGACCGAGAACATGGCAGGGAGAGAGAGCAAAAGCAGGAGTGAGGGGTAGAGGGAGAAGCAGGCTCCCCACTGAGTAGGGAGCCCGATGTAGGACATGATCCCAGGACCTGAGCTGGAGGCAGATGCTTAACCCACTGAACCATAGCTCGAGCCCCTCGAAGAACATTTGTTAAAATTTGGGTTCACGTTGATAGTAATTAAAAAAACAATGGACATTAACAATAGTCTGTGCCATTTGGAACCACCACCTTACAATCCATCTTTGCCATTCTTAAGTCAGCTTTGGTATTTACCAGATAGTCAATATACCATAAAAATAATAGTTACTCAATGATGGGCTCATGAAGAATAAGGTCAAATGACTTTGGAGTAGCGTTAACAGAAGAAGAGAAAAAGTTGGCTTGCAGCAACGCACCTGAAGCTTTATTTGCATTGCCCAGTTTCAAACATTCCACCTCATGATGAGTCAGGGCCACCACCTGAAGACACCTGCCCCACCACAGCATATCAAGCAGGGGGCTCCCTTCCATTCTCTCTCCAGCAAGCCCATATTATCATTCATCATGCTCCAGATCCATTTTGTCACAGAAGTAGTCAAAATAAACTTGGAAAACAAACAGGTCTAAGTTTACTTGGCTTTCACTGAAGGGGAGAAGAACCTCCTTGCCTTGAACTCTCAGAGGACTCTCCCTGAAATTCTGGTGGGCTACTCAAGGTTGCTCTATTTCTACCTATGCTTGATTTCCCTAGAAAGAGGGAGAAACTGCTTCTTTGTCAACTTTGGGTAAATGATGGGTCTCTTGTCCATGATGGGTGCTCAATGAAAGTGAGTTTATGGACTGGGCTTTGTTTCATTTGATCCATTTAGAAGATTAGCCATATGTTTGAAGTGTCTAGTTCATAACAGTCTTTGTTCCTTTACTGAATAAATGTCTTTACTCAAAAGATCATCAATCACTAAAATGAATTGCAATACAACTTTGTAATAAAACACTGAATTTTAATGCAATGTATTTAAAAAGATCTACATTTCTGCCAATCAATTATGGATCTAATTAAAATGAAAGCATGGGTCTTTTTTAAAAAAAACACACTGCCCTAAACAGAATTCTGGAATAAAGCTCAAAAACTTTCAAAGCTAATTTTCAGAACTATAATATATTGTAAGTCTTTTACTTAAATTAAGGATGGCTAATTCAAAGACCTACATGGGCAGGCAGAAACCAGAAAGGGCAAGCATATGGTATGAACCTCTGGGAGCTGGAGGTCACAGGTGGGAGTCGGGGCAGATGCTCTGTCCAGCAAGTCCCACCATGATGCGAGACCAATATTGCCAGATCTTCCAATTATTCACAAAAATCTGGAAATCTGGATTTTTAAAAAAAATGAAGTGCTTATTTTTTTCTTCTTCTTCTTTTAAGATTTTATTTATTTATTTGACAGACAGAGATCACAAGCAGGCAGAGAGGCAGGCAGAGAGAGAGGAAGGGAACCAGGCTCCCCGCTGAGCAGAGAGCCCTATGCAGGCTCGATCCCAGAACCCTAGGATCATGACTCGAGCTGAGCCACCCAGGCTCCCCTGGAAATATGGATTTTTATGTAAAATTTTCCCTTTTTAAATGTTGTCAACTAATTTAAAAAAAAACCCTAAGTACTATGCAAACTCCATTTGTGATCTCTAATTTAAAAATTTAAAAATCCTATTTGTTTATTTAAGATTTATTTTATTTATCTTTTAGAGAGAGAGAGAGTGCGAGAGAGAGCGAGAGAGAGGATGTGCACAGGTTGGGGAAGGGGCAGAGGGAGAGGGAAAGAATCCCAAGCTGACTTCCCTCTGAGATCATGACCCAAGCTGAAATCAAGAGTTAGATGCTTAGCTGACTTGAGCCACTCAGGTGCCCTTTAAAACTCCTATTTAAACACAGATAGAGAATAAAGAAGTTATACTTTTGTTGACCTTGATTTACATTACTCAATACAATTTTGAAGCAAAAAAAAAAATCACATAAATTAATGTTATGGGGTTTTTTTGTTTGTTTGTTTTTTAACAACCATCAGTCAACTATTAGAATAAGCAAGTACTGAAGGAAATTTGCCTCACACAAAAAGGGAATAACATTTCAAGGACTATTAGCAATCTGACATTTGACGTGTGTTTTTATGTAGTACAACAAAATCTCTTGAAACTTTTAGCCAAAGACAGGAATTTTAATTTTTATGACATATTAGTTTTACATCTTCTATATTTTATTATGGAGAGACCAATTTTCTCTCATATATACTTAAAAATAAATACATAAAGCTTTTGAAAACCTAAGGATAAACCTTTAAAATTTATAGCAATTTTTCCCTACCAATTTCCACTGACTTAATGAAATTAGCCCATAAAAGCCAAATAAATGCTTTGTCTATAACTGATCTCTTATTTTTTAAAGATAATTTTTTAATCTTAATATTAAATAACTATCCCCCTCTCATTCACATTAAGAAAGTCTCACGATTTTCAGGCATGCTAGCTCAGTTTCTATTCTAGAACCTTGTGGTCTCAAAGCCAGGAATTGACTATCACAATCCTAATACAAAAAATGAATTTTGAAAATAGTCATCTTCCTGACAGAGACTGGGATTCAATTTTCACCATGGCAATTGGCAAAAACTGACTTACTGTACTCAGAAACTTAGAAATACACTGGAAAAATAAAGGTATGGCTGTTTGATCCTGTTTGGTTGTTGTCCATCACTTTTCTGGAATTCTGAAAAACGCGGTGATGACAAAGCACAAAGGAAAGAAAGGAGAGGAAATTTGGCTTTTTCTGGAGTCAGACACATCTGCTGGAACAGTCTACAGCAAGAAGTGGAAATTCAATCTTCTGCTGATGGTCAAACAGACTTACATAAACATATGTCAACGTCTGTGAATTCGAACATTCCATAGCTGCCTTTGGAAAAGCTCAGAAAGGAACATGACCACATAGATTCCATGTATATGAGGGGACCTTTCTCCTTAACACCTATGCCTTTCCTAATCAAAAACAAACAAACATACATTTAATTTGTTTCAAATTAAAAGAAGGATGGATGGAAAATAAGAGTACTCAAGATGAATTTAAAAACCAACTTCCGGATTAATTGTAATGTAGCGTAAAGTCACAAAATGAAATTGAGCCTGGTAAAAGGCAAGTAGACTGCTCTAGGTTTATCAAAGTGTTTTTAAAAAAATTTTATCCAAAGATTTTTCATCAATTGTATCCAGTCTCTGCTGAGGTCAGTTGAAGACCGAAGCTATACCTCTTTTTCTTTCTCTGTCTGCCTTCTAGCTTTGTTGACATTCTTTTGCTTCTTATCCTTTTTAGATTTTTATTTTATTTTAAAGATTTTATTTATTTATTTGACAGACAGATTACAAGTAGGCATAGAGGCAGACAGAGAGAGGGGGGGAAGCATGCTCCTCACTGAGCAGAGAGCCCGATGTGGTGCTCAATCCCAGGACTCTGAGATCATAATCCGAGCCGAAGGCAAAGGCTTAACCCTCTGAGCCACCCAGGCGCCCCTAAATTTTTGTTTTAATTAACATATAATGTATTATTTCCCCAGGGGTACAGGTCTGTGAATCATCAGGCTTACACATTTCAGAGCACTCACTATAGCACATACCCTCCCCAATGGCCATAATTCAGCCACCCTCGTTTTTGCTTTTATGTTTGTTTGTTTATTTGTTTTTAAGAGAGAGAGCAAGAGAGAGCAGGCCCTTGAGTGCGCAGGAGCAGGGGGTATGGACAGGGGGAAGAGAGACAGAATCTTCTGTAGACTTTACACCCAGCACAGAGCCTGACGCAGGGTGCTGCTCGACCTCTTGAGATGATGACCTGAGCCGAAATCAAGAGTCTGATGCTCAGCTGCTTAGCTGACTAAGCCACCCAGGTGTCCCCCTTTCCTCTTATTTTATCTACTATGACTTTGTGGACATACTTTCTTCTCTCTTCTATCTAATCGTCACATAGAAATCTTTGCTTTCCCCAGGACTGTAATCTTTTTGCCTAGTTTTTTTGTTGTTGTTATTTTTTGGGTTTTTTTTTTTTTAAGATTTTTATCTATTTGAGAGAGAGAGAGGGTGAGCATGAGTGAGCTGGGGCAGAGGGAAAGGGCAGACATCCTGCTGAGCTTGCAGCCCAATGCTGGACTCTATCCCAGGACCACTGAGATCATGACCTGAGCCAAAGGTAGATGCTTGACTGACTGACCCACTCTGGTGCCCTTCTTTTTAGCTAGTTTTGATTAGTCTGCCAATTCAATTCATCATGTCGAAAATACTTGCAAACCAAGAGAGGTTTCAAAAGAAAGACATCATAATAGCTATTCCAAATTTACAAATGCAAGCCAAGAAGTTTAAACTTCTAGTGTGAGTTTAAGATAAACTAAACAATGTCAAATACTACTCTTACTTAAAGCTATTTATGATTTATATAGGAATTCAATAGATTATTGTAAAATTTGTTTTAAATTGTCACTTAGCCTCAAATAGGTGACATTGAAATTTGAAGATGTGGTTTTTAAATTAATAAATTTTACTTGAGTGGGGAAACATTTTTTAATATAATTTTAAGATTTTTATATATTTATTTGTTTGACAAACAGAGAGACGGAGAGAAAAAATAAGCACAAGCAGGGGGAGCAGCAGGCAGTGGGAGAGGGAGAAGCAGGCCTCGTGCTGAGCAGGGAGCCTGACGTGGGGCTTGATCCCAGGCCTCTGAGATCAAGACTTGAGCTGAAGGCCAACGCTTAACCAACTGAATCATCCAGGTGGCCTGCCCTGGGGAAACATACCCAAACTGAATGTAGAGAAGGCTATAGAGAATCACAGCCTGTCTTTTTTTAAAGAATTTTCTAAACTGAAATATCCCTGGGAGAAAAAAAAAAAAAAAAAGAACTTATCTAAATTTATTTGATGGATCGGAGTTCTAAAGAATAAAAAAAAGAAAACCCCAGTAGCATTCATTTTACATATAAATGAAAGCCAAGTTTATTTCTGACTTTGTAGCTTTATTGTTCACATATTTTGGTACTTTAAAAACTTTTTTAAAAGGTTCTATTTATTTATTTGAGAGAGAGAGAGAGCATGAGCAGGAGGAGGAGTAAAGGGAGAGGGAGAAGCAGATGCCCCATTAGCAGGGAGCCCTGCACCGAGCCCCACCCAGGCTCAATCACAGGACCCTGAGATGACCTGAGTTAAAGTCAAATGGTTACCCAACTGAGCCACCTGGGCATCCCAGTGGCATTTTAAGCATAATGTGAATAATTCAAACAGTTCAGGGTGAAATATAACACACATGGCACATAGTTAGACAAAATGTAAGTATTTTCAGTTCCAATTTAAAAATAGGAACCCCCCAAAATAGGAACCCAATATACAATATATGCTTGATTTTTTTAAAAAAATGGAAAGTCTATTATTACATATGTAAACATATATTTGGGTAAATATGTAACTACATACAACAAAGAATTTTCCTGAAATTATAGCAAATGTATTTATATCAAGCAAAAACTGCTAACTTACTGAATAAGTAATCACATTAACAAAAAGCCTTAAGGGCAAGTATTTTCCGATGATATTTTGTCGCCTGAGCCTCATCTTTGCTGTCCAGACTGTATCTCTAGAGAGGGAGAGGCATGGCACTCCAAGTCTCTGGATGAATGAAAGATGGAAGTTTTAGGTTTTAAAGAAATGCGCAGACATCTCTGCTGGGTCTGACAGGTCTTTGGACTGCAGCTGACACTTTTCAGGTAAGGGGAGAGGAGGTAACCACTCCCACAGCTGGAGTGGGGTCTGGGCATTCCTGAAAGTCTTTCAAACACAAAGCAGAGAGACAGGGACGTCTGAAATTACCATTGACATGATCTCAAGCTGCTTTTCAGAATTTACTGGGCAGGAACAGACTCAAATTATTCACAAAGAAGCGTTGGAGAGACAGAAGAGAAAAGAGAAAAACCCTCCCTGATGGTCAAACAAGGGTGCATGAAATTAGCAACCCATGCACGTGGGTCCAGTTTGCACCTAGACTGTTAAGTTCTATTATTTAACCATTTCCAGAAGAAGCATGTCTTAGAAAGAAAGAAAGAAAGAAAGAAAGAAAGAAAGAAAGAAAGAAAGATTGTCTTGGAATCGGTGGTAATGCACAGACTTTTGTTTTGGGGGGAGATTTTTTTGGTTGGTTAAGTTTGATTTTTGATGCACTGAATTCAGTAGGTAATCTCTGAGTATGGTAGATAATTCCAAAGAGACAAAATGTCTATCTGCAGTGAGAAGTGATTTCCTTTCTACCCTTCACCATCAACAAATTGCCTTCCCAGAGCCCACCCCTGCTGCCTACTACTTATACTCTAGGCAAATATAACCAAATGTCTGGGTCTCTCTCTTTTTTTGTTTTGGTCCTAGGGGCCATGTTCCATACACAGTCTGCGAGCTGCTTCTCTCAATTCATCTATTCTGGGGACTGTTTCATATCAGCAGGTCTGGAGTGCTTCCCATCCCTTCCAATAGGTATAGCACATTCCGATGAATGATCACCCCACAGCATACATCCTACCAGGGCCCTGCTAATGACCACACTTACAGAACTTTTCTTCTTGGATTTCCAGCTAAAACTTTAGCTGGTAGGCCAGCTGAAATTGTTCTGCTTAATTTTGTTAAATTTCTGTTTAGTTCTGAATTCTGCTTAAATTCCCTTATATCAGTTATTTAGCAAAACCTGAAAAATCCTACAGCTATGGAGCAAAAGCAGTGCTTGGAGAAAACAGCGATGAGGAAGCGGACTTCTGGTCCTCCTGTGTCTGCGTCTCCTTGGAACCTAGCATTATTCACATCGTGGGCACTTTTATTGCTGTCGCTAAATGTCAGGACATTCATGGGCTGAATGAATGAGAAGATGTGGAAGCACATCTCCTGTGACCAAATATCACAACCAGAGGGCCAGTAACGTGAAACTCACTCAGCCGAGGATCCTGATTTGCACTTGGTGAAATGTTACTGTCTTTTTCCTTTCTTTTTCTCTCCTTTCCTTTCTTTCTTTTTTTTTTTTTAATTTATTTATTTGTCTCAGATTGAGAGAGTGAGGTGGAGGGGGAGAGGGAGAGAGGGTCCTAAGCAGGCACTGTCCTGAGTGTGGAGCCTGACGCAGGGCTCAATCTCACCGCCGACCCTGAGATCATGACACGAGCAGGACAAGGGGAGATGGAGAGGAGAAGGGAGTTGGGGGAAATTGGAAGGTGAAGTGAACCATGAGAGACTATGGACTCTGAAAAACAATCTGAGGGTTTTGAAGGGGCGGGGGATGGGAGGTCGGGGGAGCCGGGTGGTGGGTATTAGAGAGGGCACGGATTGCATGGAGCACTGGGTGTGGTGCATAAACAATGAATACTGTTACACCAAAAAGAAAATTTTTTAAAAAGTTGTATGTTATATTGTAATAAATAGTAAAATTTAAAAAAAAGAAAAGAAAAGAAAGAAACCTAGAGTCGGACACTTAACCGACTGTGCCACACGGGCGCCCCCAGAAGGCTGGTGTCTTAAAAGCAGTGTACTTCTGATCTGTCGGCCAATTGGAAAACTTGTGGCCGCAGAAGGACCTGCAGAAGAAACATTCTAAATCATGAAGCGTGTTCTATGCTTCGGGAGAGGGCAGCAGCTTAACTGCAAATTCAAGAAAACTGGGTTTTATTATTAGAAAGTTAATTCTATTCTGCAACATTCACACATTCCCCAGTTCGGGGACTGTACCTGTCCTTCAAGATCCCTTTGAATGTGCAAACCAACTAGGAAATGCTCTGCCTTCTGCAGGCCGCCCGTCTCCCAACAGCTATTTCAGGCAGGAGCTGCTGCTCTGGGAGGGAAATACTTCTTGCAGGCCAAGATTCATCAGCTTGTTTTCGGGAGGAAAAAATACCAAAGGGTTGGCTTAGCATGTAAATGAAGGCAGCTTGATTGTAACACTAACTCGGGTTATGGTGACACTGTTTCGAACCATCCTGCACACGCATTTTTGTTCTCTTCCGTTGTATGGGTGTGTTGTTGTTGTCCTTATTGTTTTGCTTTAAACTCGTGGGCTTACCAGTTGAGACATGGGATATTCCTCACCCACCCAAAACATAAATCTGCTGTCCTCCGAGATGCTACTTGCCTTATGAATATACAAATCACCAGGAGGGAGACTGTAAAGTATTTTCTCAGGAAGGTCCCGTTTTTCTTCTGCCGCTGATGCATTTCTCCACCACACTTGTTACAGCAACGGCACAGACCAAAGCAAAACCCCACCAGAGGCATCAGAAAGACAAAGAGCAGTCCCAGGACAGCACAAATAATAATCCCGATTTCATAGTAGATAATCTGCAGACCAAACAAAAGAAACAGCATATACCATGACACAAAATAACACGTAGAACATTCCATAGTGTGCAGGCTATATTTGTTTAACCTATTTGATAGGTTGAATCTTCAAGTGTGCATGTGCGTATGTCCATCTTGATCCTCCTTTCTTTCTTTTTCTTTTTTTAAGAGGGACGGGCATGGGGAGAGGGAGAGAATCTAAAGCAGGCTCCATACGCTAGGCATGGAGCCTGATGCAGGGCTCGATCTCACAACCCTGAGATCATGACCTGAGCTGAAATCAAGAGTTGGAGGCTTAACTGACTGAGCCACTCTATAGTCCCTTGATGCCCTCTCTTAAAACAGAGGAAGACAGATTTATCAGAATATGGAATCAAGTAGTTACTATGTTCTTCCAACTCACAGTAAAATGTCCAAATGCAGGGTCAAATTGCAAACGGCTGAATTTAAACCCCAAAGGTTATTGGGTACATTATAGATAACATATGATCAGTGACAATGGGCGAAGTGAAGAATAGGGCCTTCGTAAAGTGGTACCTCTCCTGCCATGCAGGTACAGCTGGCCTCAGTAACCCGTGTCTCAGATAGTCTTATATTCCTAGGAACTAGAGCAACTTTGAGATAGAATAATGTGACCTAAATGTATTTTCATAGTCACTGCTGGGGCTGTATTCTGGGATGAAAAAAAAAAAATTAATGCAATCGGATGACACAAAACTTGAGTTTATTCCAATGCCTGTATATAGTTACTCAAATTTCCACAAAACAAGACATTTTTAACGAATGACAATTACAGATTGGCTGTTGGTGACTAACGGACCAGCTAGCTAGCAACGGATTCTGAAGCCACGCTGAACAAAGTAAACAAAACACAGTATTGCTCCTAGAAGCGAACATGAGGTCTTAGCACTGAACTGGGAGTCAGAAGACCTGCTTTAAATTCCAGCAGGGCGCTTCTAGTTCCCTAGTCCAGAATTAGCATTAACATCATGAACAGAATTGTGAGGGTCAGATAATTAAACGATTCAAAGTGAAAACAATAGCCAAGTGATGGCACACAGTGAATAGTCAATCAATATTAGTTAAATCTGTGGGCAAATGCCTCAGAGTACTGAGGTACATGTGGCTCTTGAATATTAATTGAATATCCCTTTATATTAAGGATATAATACTTTAAAAAAAGGTGGTTGAATTTTGCTGCATTCATTCTGCTTAAACTAAGCCGCACTCCACAGCCACAGAGAGTTGTATAATGGCCCTTGGGAATGCACATCATTGGCCAATTGAGAACCTAGCCTCAGACACCCCAAACTCTTCTCAATTTTCCTATCATTTCCCAGCAAATGTTCCAAATCATTTACTATTTTTCAAAGAGATTTAAAATCCTTTATAAATCCCAGGAGACACTGAACCCAAATCCAGGAGAGAAGGTGTTTTGAAATGTTCTAAATGCACTATGTTTAGCTCCAAGTACAAATTTCACACTTTATATACTACCTTTGCAATGCTACTGGCTCAATATTATGTCCAAAAGTATCAGGAACAAGATATGTCATTTCCAGAGTTCCCTTCTGGACTGAAATCTGGCTAAGGTCTGACAAGGACCTAAGTGACTTCCTGATACACAACGATCTCCAGAACGCTCTGTAGATTGTGTGGAGTAGTAGCTCAAGGTTGAAATGTGCCGAGATGGGTCGCCATTCTTTGGTGAAGTACTCAAACTGAAAGATTAGGTTAACAATGACTGCATTAGCAAAAACACAAACAAGCCACTTTAAAAACCATCACAGTGGAGAGACAGTGAAGAACAGAGAGTTCTGGAGGAAACAAACATCTCATTACCGGCTGGCTTTAAACAGAGCAACGAGAAACAGCAAACAAGAACTTTACCTTCAGAGTCAAGACTACATTTTCTGGCTGTGGAAGTCAAAGCAGTTGAGGAGTTGAGGAGAGTAAGGCAGAGGCAGCATGCGTCAAGAAAACAGAAAAAGTTACATGAGTGATTAACCACAACAGGGAACGTCAATACTCCATACAGAGAAAATCAAGTGAGAGGAGGATCCCCAAAAGACAGGAACATACAACTTGAGTGTTTATTAGAGAAACAGCCTTGAGGTTGACTTAGGTCTGGAATTTACATCTGAAATTTATATTTGGATTTCTTGAAAGGTTCTTAACAATATGCTAATCAGCTGTGGACAGTGGAGGTGGAGAATTGGAGGGAAAGCTACACATGCTTAACACACTAACTGCCTGGTCTTTGCACAATAGGGGATCAGCAGCTGTTTAGAACCCCAGCTAAAGCAACGGCTTCCAAAGTGTCCTTTCTGAACTGAAAATCTGATGGTGTCATCCTCTTGCTCAACAGCATTCCAAGGATTCCTACCATGTTTCATTCAAATCTTAATGTGATCCTATAACTTAACCCCGACTTCATGTCCTGTTCTTTGTAACCATTCTGTTCCTAGGCAGAAGCCTCACGCTCCCCCCTCTTCTCTCCAGCTCCCCAGTGCTGCCTCCTCACCCAGAATGTTATTCCCTTCACCTCTCTGCTCAGGAAACTCAAGTCTGCCTGGATGTGGTGTCCTCCTGGAAATTTGTCTTGAGAACCAAGTCTGGGTTTGCTTTCTTCCCTGCTTCCTGCTGCCTTGGAGCCCACACTTGCCCTTTGCTAGCAGGTGCCCCACGTGGAAGGACTCTCCCACGGAAGCCTAAGTTATACTGTTCACCCGGAGAGAACAGGATCCATGATATCACTCTCACCATTGTCTCTCAAGTGCCCACCCAGGGACTTGGCATGCAAACGGTGCCCCACTGGAATCAGGTAACCTGATGAACGGAGCGAGGGTGTTCTCTAAATGGTGGTCCAGAGATAGGGCTGGACGACCCCACAGTGAAATACGACAATGAAGATATAGTGAGTTTCCCATGAAATGGGATTTGCTCAGTGGATTTTTTGGTGGGAAGAGGGAGGTGATAGCATATGAAAGGGGACGAAGTTAACATCGTTGCTAGCATTTAAATATCCCTGTGTGGCAAAATAAAATTGGGTGGCTCTATGTCACTTTTTTGGAAACTGTGTGCTCTGGGAAATCTAGAGGTTTAGGAACTATAGCTTTGGATGGCACATTTTCACAGATGTGAAGGAACGAGGACTATGATATTAGTAACTTTTATTTTTTTATTTTAAAGATTTTATTTATTTATTTATTTGACAGAGAGAGATCACAAGTAGGCAGAGAGGCAGGCAGAGAGAGAGGAAGGGAAGCAGGCTCCCCGCTGAGCAGAGAGCCCAATGTGGGACTCGATCCCAGGACCCTGAGATCATGACCCGAGCCGAAGGCAGCGGCTCAACCCACTGAGCCACCCAGGCGCCCCTATTAGTAACTTTTAAATGAGACATCCAGCATGTTGGGGTGGGCAGCTCGGAGGCACATGCCCCCAGGGTAACAGGGGGCATCCTGAATGACCCTGGGCATGGCCCCCACAGGCTCGTTGTCTCCCAAACCTACCATAAGTACTTCACAGCACATGTTCAAAACACTGGCTTCCTGCTCTTCCCCTAGAACGGGTATCAGGGGATTTGGGTAAACCCAGCCATCAGTCTATAAAGCAAGCCCTGCATCATGGCTACGATCAGGTGGGTTTCAGAAACCTGTTCTCGCCTCTAAGGTTGGTCATGCTGAGCTGAGGCTCCTGGGCAGAACCACCTGTAAGTTACAACAATCAGCTGATTCTTTTGCATTTAATTTTCCCACTGAGGGGTAGGTCTGGTCCGATATATCTGATGGGCTACCAGCAAACCCCACAGTGGAGCTGGGTTCGTCACTACCTCTTCCCCATCCATGCTGGCTGTCACTCAGGTATAAAGTTATTTTCATGCAATGCAGCAGTCTGAATCCCTCTGCGCCACATTATGTCTGTGGTTTCCCATTCCAGTTAATTACCTATACCATCACTGGGGCCCTTTTCAAAAATATCAAGAACCAGCCAGCCCTGACCAGCTACATCAGAATCTCTGGGGGACGGGTCTAGACCTTGTTGCCAACGCTACTCTGTCCTCAGTTACCTTACTGACAGAACAGGGATAAGCAGAGATATTATTTTATGCAGTTTTGCAAAGAGAACAAGAGAAAACAGTGGGCAGTAACACGTTTTGTGCATTATTCTGTTCTAAGTGCTTTACATATACTGTGTAATGTATGTTAAATGAGGTAATACCTTGAAGTGCTTAGGACCAGGTTTCCCCGAGTAATGCTCAATCAGTCATCATTATCACCATCAACAGAAGAAGAAGTAGAAATAATGCGTGTTAACACTATTCTCATCTCTCACCTCCAACAAGCCTCAGACCATGATCCAAGTCATGGACTATCTCACACTGCCTGCTCTCTTAAATGCTACTCAGATCCCCAGAAAGTACGCCCCTTACTTGGAAAGGAGACTGTGTTCTGAACCACGTCGCCTGGGGGGGCGGGAAACAAGGAACACATTCACTTAGCTTTCCCAGACACGTAGAGTGGTAGTGTGGGTTACCACACACCCACTGGAATGATAGACCTGCCATATCCTAAGTGCCAAATTGATATCCAATGACTGTTAACACTAGTGAGGTCATGGAAGTCAGCAGGGATGGGACCCAGGCCCAGCACCTGTCCCCAGAGGAAGCTTCTAGAAAGGGAAAGGTAATAACTGAAGAATGACATGAATGAGGAAGGGCAGCCGACCAAGAAGCTGGAATAGAGAGGGACCATGACCACGAGGAATCGAACCCAGGAGGTCATCCCAAAGAAGCTGGCCACTCCTATGGACAGGGATGCACAGAATGGAAAGTCAGAGGTGGTGGCGGGGGTGGGGAAAGTACTGGGAGAGCTGTCTCCTGGAAAGGTTTCTAGAGGGTAGGTGGCACTTAGGGCTTGTTGGGGGGAACCAATGTAATCATCTACCTAAATTGCCCCAAACGATGCATTCTTTGAAGATGGGAACTGTGTCCTTTCCTTCAGTTGAGGAGCCATTGCTTGACAAGCTCAGCTGAGAGGCTCTTTCTTCAGAAAGCCCATGTGAGCTGGAAGGAGGGTGACGGTATGCTGTTTCCCTTGGTTTTCAGTCAGCCAGAGACTCTGGGAAGGGGCTCACCCACACGCTGGTCCCCGAGGGAACGCACTCAGGAGCGAGTTGCCCATGTAATCTCTACCTAGACCCTGTGGTGAGGACAGACTATTCTTGGGAAGACCAAACTGAGTAACACTTGTAAGTCATGAACAAGGGCGTCCACCTCTGAGCACATGCTATAGATGTGCTAGGAACCTGGGGTTATTGGAGACATTGCTTGGATTTCCATAGCTCCATCTGCCAGATTCTCAGCTTCCCTCTTGGTTCCATAATTCCAAATTCTATTCCCCTCCCAGATTTCCATTTCTGTCCGACCACTTTTTCCCAGGGATGATTACCCACCATCACAGTCTGTGGCTTAATAGGTAGAAGGCACCGCTTGAAGGCTGTCAGTCTCTCCATACAGCCCAGAATACTCACATGAGCTGTGTCTTCCAGACTTGCCACTTTAGGACTACAGGCCACTACTACAGTGGCCGGATTGAGCCTACTTTTTGTTAGTGGTGTGCTTGTCAGTTCGGAGTTAGACTCCATCTGGGTACAAACCCCAGTTTCAGCATTTAGTCCCTGGGTGACCTTGGTCAAGTCCCCCAGCCTGAGTGCAGGATTTTCTTGCATGCGCCGTGCACACACACCTCTGCCTCGGATCGGTGTTGTTGTGAGGATTAGAGACAATGTCAGCCTTCTAAACCAGTGTCGGCCCATATGGACAAGAATTAGTCTTACAGAGAGGGCGATGACCTAGTCTACACTTCAGAACCAACGACGTAACCGGAAGTAAGGCTGTATTTCTCATCTACTCCATCTGCCTTGACGTCTCGGTTCAAATGCTAACTCTCCCGTGGCGTCTTTTCCTGATTTCCCAGGGGCAATAACAATCCCCCTCCTCACGTCCTTTATCAGAACTTCTCACGTGATGCGAGTCTCCCTCCATCTCACAGTCCAGCTGTCGACGGCATTAGTCGGCTGGGGCCACCATGACATAGTGCCACAGGCCAGAGGGCTTGAACAACAGAAGGGTATTTCCTCACAGGCCCGGGAGCTGGGAGTCTGTGATCAAGGTGTGGGCAGGGTCGGTGTCTTCTGAGGCCTCTCTCCTTGGCTTGCAAATGGCTGTCTTCTCCCTGTGTTTTTACGTGGTCTTTTCTGTGTGTATATGTGTGTATGTCCTAGTCTCCTCTTCTTTCAAGGATACCAGTCAGACTGGACTAGGACCCACGAACGACCCCATTTTAAGTTAATTACCTATTTAACAACGTTATCTCTAAATACAATCCCACTCTGAGGCGCTGGGGATTAGGCTCTCAGCTTATGAATCGGAGGCACAATCAGCCCATAACATCCATGTTTATTTCTTGTCCCGTATCAACTGTGAGTTGGAGGAGTGAAGGCCATACATTCACGTTTGTCCCCCTACCATGCCTCGTTCCTAGTCAGAACTATGTCAACAGAGATAAAGCGAATACATAAAACAAAAGAGAGAAGTATTTTTTTAAAAATGTGAAGGAGGAGAGGAGCCGAGGGTCTTAAAGCTCTACCTTTAGCTTTCAGTTGAAGTGTAAAAAGGAGGCAGCTCCATGAAAGTCCTAGTTCCCTTTCAAAGTCAGGCCCAGCCCTTGGAACAAAAGGGCTGTGAAGAGCGTTCACTAAAAGAGCACCGAGCCCGAAGGTCACTGCCACAGAGGCTCCACCGTCATCTGAAGGCTCACCAGAGGAGGAAATGCTGGCTCAGCACTAAGAAAGCTGAGAAGACTCCTCAGAGCCACTCACCTGGCCAGACCTTACCTGTGTGACTGCGTGAATCAGAGACCCCGTGGGCACCAGTCAGGGCAGAAGATGCTGTTGGTGCCCCCCACCTCCCTCAGCCCTCAGTCATCCCCCTGGGCCTCCTCAAACTTCTAGCTACTGCCATCTTTAACTCTGTGCCTGAAGGCCTTTTATGGAACCAGGGCAGGTCAGAAGTGCTTGCGGATGAACCCTCTCCTCCCGTAACCTGTGACCCTTCAGTCTCGGCGTCTGGACGCCTCAGCTCCCTCATCCTTCCAGTAGACCAATTCGGACACTGGTGGTTTGCACCGTTTCCCCAGCAATTCTACAGGATGATGCTTCAGTCACCCCTTGGGGCAGGTGGCGCCAGGCCACACCCTTTACAGGCTGCTCTCTCTCCCTTGTATTATTCTCCAATTCCCAGCCAGTGTTCCCTGCACCTGCCAAACAATTGGCTTATTCTTGACTCCTGCTCTGCTTGGGAGGACTCTAACCCAACATGCCCAGCATACATACATCAGACTAAACCACTCAGAGAGCTCCCCCTACAAGGTGCCTGGCTTCCCTGGGGTCTTCACCTCACCAGATCCCTCTTCCTCGGACAACCATAGAAAACATGACCCGGATTCAGGTCATTCATGAGGGCTCAGTTCTGTCTCCTCTCTCCACTTCACCCAGATGCCAACGGCTTTTGTTCATCTACAAAGACACCTGAGGTGGAGAGGAAATCAGCCACTGGGGAGATACCAGTTTTGTAGGACATCTAATCGAATACCAAGCCCACCATAAAGGTCCTGCCCAGCTAAGAATCCTGTCATGGAGAGCGGCAGTGCAACACTGGCAAGTAGGGCTTCTCAGAGTCACCTCAGGGTCTCAGGACCCCATCCTCCAAGGCCTGGAACAGTTGAAGCACGCTACCCCCGTCCATGCCTTGGCAGAACCAGTTGGCATTCAGGCCAGGCTGCTGCTGGCACGAGAGCTGTCCACACTCACTTTGTTCTGCCCAGGAATGCGGGCCGACCCAGGCAATCCTGTTTGGGACACACATGAGGCCCGCGGCATTTAATAATGAAAATGTTCTCCACGGTCCTAGGGAAGGCCGTGAGCACTGCAGAGAAACTGGCTCATCAGCTTTTATACGTGTAAATGGTTTTTAGATAAGGCTTTCCTCTTTGGCTTCTGTGTTTGCTTTCTCTTGAGTATCGCTTTATTGCAAATTGAGAATAGGAGGCATGGTAACCACAGCACCTGCGGTCCATTCACGGGGCAGGAGTTCACCGCCCGCCCCATATACCGCCCCCCACACCCACCGGGAACACTGTCATCCACGTCCTGTGGCTGGCGCTTCAAGAACGTCCACCATATGTCTGCTTTTATTGTTCTCTTGATAAACACCTTCGTGCCAGGGAAGGAGAGAGCAACGGGACAAAGAGCCTAACAAATGGATTCAACTATTTTCTTTTTTTTTTTTTTAATTACCCTAACATTCAATGCAACAAACATTTGTCTATTTCACTGGCAACCCCACACTCACAGTAAACTAAAATCAAAAGAATACACTCTTCTGTTTACGTAGTTGATTGCAGATACAAGCGGAGTGAATGGGCAGAGCAGCACCTCGGTATTAAGTAGAGACACACAGGTCGTTAATATGGTCCACTTGTGAGCATTCCGGGTCCTGCTCACCTCTTCTTCCTCTCCACTCTTTCACGCCTTGTCCTGGTGGCTCACCTGGTCCCCAAAGCCTGAGATGCCAGCACAGGTCCCTCTCCATCTGCGGCAACTCTGCTTAGTATCCTTTTTACCATGAGCCCCCCAATCACCTCCTTGTGGAAGAGCTTCCAGTCAGATTTAATTACTTTCATCTACGTTCCTCTGCATATTACATATAAATCTACTTATTTCCTTCTTTTCCTTCTTCTTCCTTTAACAATGAGGTACTGTCTCTGCCATCTGGCTCTTTATCTCCTGAGACCAAGGGCTGTTTTCCTTATCTCTAGCCGGGGCAAGTGCACACACAAAGCTCTCAATGAACCTGCTCAAATGTGAAGTTGCTTTTCAACAAACTGTATTTTTAAAACAAAGTGTTCTGTTTCTAGAAATGCTCAAACAATTCTACTTAGTTAGGGAGTTCCTCTCCCTTAGCTAAAAAAGTACCATAATACTTCCCTTAAGGAAATTTGGGTTTTTAAATAACATACACCTTGAAAGGTGAATGTTTCTTCAAATCCTACTTTTGGAGTTTCTGCTGCAGTTCAAATGGGATTTATAAAGTGCTTTAATATTTCATAAAATTTCTTAGTTAAAAAAAAAACTCGCGGGGTGGGAAGTTGGGGGAACCAGGTGGTGGGTATTAGAGATGGCACGGATTGCATGGAGCACTGGGTGTGGTGCAAAAACAAGGAATACTATTATGCTGAAAATAAAAATTAAAAACAAAACCAAAAAACAACTCTACAAATTTCACAGGTTAACTGATTGTTTAAAGATTTACTTCCAAGTCAGCCAAAATTTTGCACATACTTATTTTCCTAACAAATATACCAATAAAAATTACCTTCTCATACTCAGTTGAGAAGTCGAACTTCTTTTGTAGAACTTTTCTTAAAATATCTGTGGGAAAAAGCCACAAAAGAAGAGCAAGTTTACTTTTTCAGTAAAAACACAAAATGCATATTTAGGAAATAAAGTCTATATATACTCACAAAGTATTGTACCTCTCTCTATGTAGTAGTATTATAATTTTATTCCTATTTATTTTAGAGAGAGAGAATGCATAAGCAGGAGGAGGGACAGACTCTCCTAGCAGACTCCCTGCTGAGTGGGCAGCCCAATGTGATGGGGAGCTCCATCCTAGGACCCTGAGATTATGACCTGGGCCAAAATCAAGAGTCAGATGCTCAACCAACTGAGCCACCTGGGCACCCCAAATTTATTTCTATTTCTTAATGTAGGTAAATAACTGAGCTAATGAGGCTCTAACCAGAAGCAAAGAATGGAAGACAAGTATTTTTGACTCACTATTTTGTCAGTGGCAGAATTAGAGGGTTGCCATTTTTAAGAGTTTTCAATTTCTCACAAGACACCTTAATATTCGCCAACATACATGTCATTAATAATCCCTGGTAACATGTGACACAAACTGCTCACTGTTAATTTTTGGAACCACAGATGCAACTTATCCTTTAATCATTCCATATTTATGTAATATTTTACAAATAAAAGGAATCTTACAATTGACTTAATCCAGAGTTCTTCACATGAAACATCCCTCCCTTCCCATCCCCAAACAGCACATGAAAACCTGAAATAATACGCAAAATGGGATTTTTTCCCCTACATGTGCATTTGGGACAATTGCAAATTCTTACATAGGTGAAGACTCACCTCTTACTCTGACCACAAATCCAGTCATGCTGCAACTGGGGATTGGCCAGAGAGAGTAACTTGTCTAAAATCTGTGATGTGTAAGACCAAGCCCAGGTGGGTCTTCCCTTCTCTGCCCTGCGGTACTTCCCACACTCCACACTATAACTGACCCCACCAAGGAACTTCTGCAATGCTCTGGCTGTGCCATGCTGACCACTTCAAAAGTGTATGGCAAGGGAGAAAAGGAATCCCTGCTATGAATCCTTTTATAAAACAAGAAGTTCAGGTTTACACACCAGGAAACAAAGCAAGCCATATCCCCACAGGGCTTTCTGGAAAACAACTTCAACCCGCACAGAGCAGACTAAATGCAGCAGGTCTTCAAAGGATGTGCTAGAGGAGCAGGGATCAAACCAGAAGTTTTGGGATGCCTACACTAAGCCTAGGGTATGGGGAACCCAGGTTATTTCTCCAAGGGACATCAGGGCTGCCCACCCCCACAGATCTCCTCGCACTTTGAACTAGTCACTTCACTTTGATTTGTTTGTTTTTAAGATGTATTTATTTGAGAGAGAAAAGACAGAGCTCAGGGGGAGGGGAGCAGAGGGAGAGGGAGAATCAGGGAGAGCAGATTCCCTGTTGGGCATGACACCCCACACTCAGGGCTCCATCCCAGGACCCTGAGATCATGACCTGAGCGGAAATCAAGAGTCAGCCACTCAACCGACAGACTGTTTATTTTATAGACTAGGCTTCTGTTCTGGATTTCATTGAACATAAGGGTCCACCGATGGTTTTTTTTTTTAATAGGAAATCATCCATTTATTAAAATATAATTAATGACACAGGTGATGTTCATGTGTTGCCTTTGGGGATCCTGATCTAAGTAAGAGTTGGGATGGAGACCAAGCTCCATTACCTTCTGGGTATCTAATCTTGGGTAAAGAATTAAAAGCCAGGAGCATTCTCATCAGCAAATCAGGATGATGTCAGTCTCCACCCTCAAAGGATTCCTTTGGGCCAAGTGAGATAAATGAGATTACATTAGCCTGGCCACACAGTACCCATCCACTTTTTTCATCTTTATAAACCCAAATCAACTAACCCAAATGAAAACAAGATATCTTCAGGGGAGCTGGTCTCTCCGTCCCTCTCAGGTCACACTGACCAGGGAAGTGACCCCTGAGAGACGGATCCTCACTGGCTTACGTGGGCAGATCTGCACATATGGCCCGTGAATCCCCTGGAATCCTGGAATCCTCACGGTCTGCTCAGGGTTCCCATGAGGTGGAAGCAGAAGATGCTTTTTGCCATTTCACCATGTTGGCATTTGTACTCAGGGTACAGAGGTGATGGTGGAGAAGGCTGTGTGATTTGGCACGAGTCACACAGTGTTCATTGTGTTCTATGCTGCCATGAACTCGAGGAAGATAGAAAGCCCAGTTACACATCAGAAGAATCTTGGTGAAGCATTACAAAATCGTGATTTTATCAGATCTCAACCTCTGAGGAACCATCTTTCTAGGATTCTGTGTCAAGAAACAGAAGTATACATAAGGTGCTCCTCCTGCAGACCCCGGTACCCAGCTGTCTTCAGAGAGAGCACAGGGTCCTCGTTTTGATTTGGGAGCTAAACCCCTCACGGAACGTTGTTATCCAGGCTTAAGTATCTCGTAGACATTTTCTCTAACATGGAGGAAGTGGAGCCCGCAACTTCAAGAAAGCGGCTGACAGGACTTGCTGCCAGTGATAAAATTAGAGCACTGAAGCAGAAATTAGAATTTTGCAAAATTTGTATCTTTGCGGTTGACAGGCGCGGGATTTTGCCACATCGTTCTCACTCCACCTTAACAGGTTCTATCAATAACAGGTGTAGCAGGTGCTTCCCTAAAGAGCTCCGTGGAGGCAGGCAAATGTGACATACATAGACCAGGTGTTGGCCACAGCCTCAGTGAGAGAGTGACAGTCTTCTACTGTCCAACAGATGATGCCATCAGCTCTCTGGAGGACTGACTCTCCCAAGTTCCTGGGATCCTGGTGGTCCCAGGTGTTGGGGAATGGTCCCAGGTACACCAACGGCACTCCTTACTGACAGCTCACCCTAGTCCTTTGTCGGCCAGCTGGCTCCATCTCTCTGCTAAAACAGATCCTTGCTGCGAGGGCCAAAAATCCACCCGAGGCTTTGGAGCAGGGATGTTCTCCCTCCCCCTGCTTTAGAACAGCCCTGCCTAAGAGAAATCTACTGCAAGCCATACAAGTCATTTCAAATTTCCTATTAGCCACATTTAAAAATTGAGAAAAAAAAAAGGGTGATTATTTTAAATTAATTTTAATAATGTTGTACTTAATCCAGATACATGCAATATTTTGTCATTCCTATATGCAATCAATATACAAATATTAACAAGCTACTCTACAGTCTTCTTTTCACACTAAGTAAGTGTTCAGGGTCTGGTGTAGATGCTCATCAGTACATCTTAGGTCAGGTTAGCTACCGTTCAAGGGGCTCAGTGGCCACATGTGGCTGTGGCCTCCCTACTGGATGGCACTGGGTCAGAAACTAGTCATCCACCTTGGAGCAATTCCATTTTACTCAAAGCACCTTAAACCCCCTCCCTCCCAGTGTACCCTGTCACGAGAACACAAAATGAGCATCCACAGTATCCACGTTCCCTTTGCCTTCCCTGTGTATCTCTAAGGTGGCTCTTAACCCAGGTAAATGAACTTGGGAAGGCCTGGAGTATACAGCCCAGCGTCTTTGGGGGTAGGGCCCTGGCAGTAATGCTGCTGCTCACACCTCATGTGGGAATTCATGAAGCCCCATGTTGCTGGTGAGAACCTTGAATTGATTGTGGTCCATCTCAGAAAGCATAACCCCGGGAAGACCTGGGGTCCCGCTTATGCTTCCTGAGCCCCCGCCATCCTTGCTTGGTGATTCTGCTGTTCTGCAATCCTTTGTGTTTGCCTGTGTCTTCCTGGCCAACTCGTTAAAGGTTTCCAGTGGAGACTATCTTGATCTCTGTTCCGGGGCTTCAGAACTGTTTGTGGTATTGACACTGCATAAATGTAACTTCATCATAAAGAGTGTTGCTTCCTTTCCATAAATCAGATGAGATCCCCGAAGGCTGTGATTAGTTCCTGGTATTGCCTGGTGAGCAAGGTAGCCATTAGCATTTGGGCTACCACAGTGTTATCCTGCCCTCCGTGAGACCTCAGTGTGGATAACAGTGGCCATCTTATCCTTCTTGAACTGAATGAAGGTCTGCTCTGACGGAACATGATAGGCACTTAGCATGGGACAGACAACTCCCAGAGTCCAGGGAAAGATTCTCCCTGCCCTGAAGTTGGGGAGATACCTGGCCACCTTTCCCATGTGGCAATTTATTTTCCATCACACCAATCTCGAGCTCTTTACACAAAGTAACAGTTGCCTTTTAAGATACAGCAGTGTTTTCCCTCCCGTGAAATATGGGAGCCAATGGACAAGGAAGTTCTTTTCATGGTAGAACACTGTCTCTCATTTTCTGGTCTCATGAAGGAGCTCTGTGAGTCTTTTCACAAGGTTGGTGGCTGTCAGTCTCTCTTCATTCAGTGCTTAGATGGAACAAGGTCTTCTTACCTGGGATTTACTTTTAAGTTTCATGTGCTGATGGAAATTAAGGAATGCAGCAGCAAGGGCTAATTCTGATCTCTTAAGTTATACTACCAACTTACAAAGTAGGTTGTTTTTGTTTGGTTGTTTGGTTGTGGGTTTTTTGCTGTGTGCATGGATATGTGTGTGTGAATAATTTCTCTATGGATTTTTTGATGTCTAAAGCCACACAGCAAGATAAAATCAGGAAAGCAGGATCTGCATAGAAAAAAAATTCCATCTTCCTTATCCTAGCCAAAACTCATCTTTGATGAAGATATTTCTGTTCCCTAACTGGCTTCTCTTAATAAGTATGCAGGTTCTGGCCCAAGCTAGGCGAAACGAGATTCCACTCTTGGAATGTTCTCTTGGAAAATGGGTAGACGGCTCAAAAAAACAAAACAAAACAAAACACGCACACGCACACACACACACACACACACTCTGCTGTTGGTAGTTGATTGATCAGATTTGTGAGGAACTTAAGTGATCTTGCAAAGATTTTGCTGATATCTATTGACAGACTTACCTGGCTAGGTCTCTAATCAAAAGAGGTGCTACCTTATATCTTCTAAAGAACAGAATCTCCCCCAAAATGCTAAATTATATTTAAAATTGTTTTTAAGGAAGAGATTTTTATATCTGATATAAATAAACATTAATATGTTGCAATTCATTCTTTTTTTAAAAGATTTTTTTAATTTATTTGAGAAAGAGAGAGAGAGAGAGGTTGGGGGGAAAGGGGAGGGAGAGGGACAAGCAGACTCCCCACTGAGTGCAAAGCCCAACCAATCTCATGACCCACCCGACCTTGAGATTGTGACCTGAGTCAAACCAGGAGTTGGATGCTCACTGACTGAGCCACACAGGCGCCCCAATCCTTAGTCTATGTGAAACAGTATTATTTGTAATGCAGTTCTTCAGTAAATATTGCTATGGAATGTTATTTTGTTCATAGCTGGTAATGTTTTTTTGCCAAAACTATTCTAATTTTAGCTTGTTTTATTTTAAAGTTTTTTTTTTTTTTTTAAGTTTAGTTAAGTTTTATATTCAGGTCATTTTAATTAGTCTTTTTTGCTTTTTTTTCTACCTGATGTTTCCTAGTCTCTCTAACTAGATGTAACAAGAAAGAATTATTAAAATTAAACCAAAATGAGTGATTACCTTAGAGGCATTATGGTGTTAAGCATCAAAATTGGTCTGAAAAACAATCTGAGGTTTTTGAAGGGGCGGGGAGTGGGAGGTTGGGGGAACCAGGTGGTGGGTATTAGAGAGGGCACAGATTGCATGGAGCACTGGGTGTGGTGCAAAAATAATGAATACTGTTATGCTGAAAAAAATAAATTAATTAAAAAAATTAGAGACTAAAATATATAGAATTGATTTTTCTTTATGAACACACCTTGGAGGGTGAATCTTTTTTTTAAGCATTTTTTTTTCCTAATGTCAAGTTAAATATGTTTGTACTTAGAACTCTTATTAATAAAAATTAAACACACACACGTGCACACACAAAGTAAGCTCTCTCAGACACTTACAGTGTTTGCTTGGAAATGTGATTAGCTAAGAGCATAAACAGTGTTAAGTGTTCCCCTGTGGAGACACCATAGTGTTCCTCTTTCTTAAATTCACATGGTGTGGGGGTCTCTCTACTAAGAATGACTTAATCTGTTAATTTATGCACTAAATCAACACAATAAAGTAAAAGATTTTATTCAGGTTTCTACTAAAAGGATTAGTTTTATAAGTAGTATGAAATAATATCCAAGTTCAACTTAGAAACTTACAAAAGCTAGGTTGGCGAATGCATAACTTTCAAGAATTAAATATTAATTGAAATTTTAATTGTTTCTCTCTGGGCACAAAAGACTTTCCACAGGTTCTTAAACATCTGTTTGACAACTCGCTCCCTCCCCCACGCTAGACCGAATTCCGGAGGGCACAAGGGGCATGTAGGTAAACCAAGCAGAATGCCTGACAAGTGCAGATAAAACACAAAACTGGACAGGTCAAAGGGTTGACTTCCTGGATGTGCTGGCATTTCCACAAGGGAAGGAAGAGCGAGAGGCACTCTGCCCTAACAGAACCGTTCAGTGCAGTGCTTGGTATGCGATCCACTAACGCGAAAACATTAGCACCTTCCACTTCCACGCTCCTACCACACACTCTTCCTGCTCTGCCTTTTCTGGTTCTTCAGTTTGTGGCACAGAAGGTGAGTGCCTGGAAGAACCCATGTGTCACCTCATTTCCTCTGGTCCACTGCTTGACTGCATTCCCCGGACCCTACACACTTAGATGGGACATGGGACTTGAGTTCTGGCCAATGGAAAGTGGGCAGGCCTGCGTACACAACAGTTCCAGGCCTGGCCTCTAAAATCACGAGACCCTGCATGCTTGCCTCTTTATCCATCTCCCGGCCAAATACGGAGGATCCAGTGGAAAATCCTGAAGGCTGCAGGGATGGAAAGACCGGGGTCGCAGGACCTCTCCGCTCCATCATTCCTACATTAGACTGAGCCAAGACAGAAAACAATTTTTTCACTGACACTTGGGCCTGTTTGCTATAGCATATGGTGCCTCTCACTCTAACTAAAAAAAGAGCCTTAGCCAATTAAGACTCCCTATGTTTTTGTACTGGAGTATCTTCTACCTGTAGCCTATCCTGCCAGCATTTTTTTTTCTTTTTAAATTCAGAGTGAGAGAGAGCGAGCAAGCACAGTCAGTCAGAGTGGCAGGCAGAGGCAGAGGGAGAAGCATGCTCCCCGTGGAGCAAGGAGCCCGATGCAGGACTCAATCCCAGGATACTGGGATCATGACCTGAGCCAAAGGCTGACTCTCAATGGACTGAGCCACCCAGGCGTCCCAATGTCTTGCTAGCTTTGACCAAAGGTTAACTTGTCTATTCATCTGTTGAAGGACATCTCGGCTCCTTCCACAGTTTGCGAATTGTGGACCTTGCTGCTAAGAACACTGGGGTGCCCCTTCTTTTCACTACACCTGTATCTTTGGGATAAATGCCTAGTGGTGCACTTGCTGGGTCATAGAAAGTTTCTATTTTTAACGTTTTGAGGAATCTCCATTTTTGCAGAGTGGCTGCACCAGCTTGCATTCCCACCAACAGTGTAGGAAGGTTCACCTTTCTCTACATCCTCATCAACACTTGCTGTTTCCTGTCTTGTTAATTTTTGCCATTCTGACTGGTGTAAGGTGGTAGAAGATATGGTTCATATATACAATGGACTACTACGCAGCCATGAGAGAGGACGAATAGCCACCATTTGCATCAGCATGGATGGAACTGGAGGGGATTATGCTAAGTGAAATAAGTCAAGCAGTGGTTTCACCCCTATGTGGGACATAAGCAATAGCATGGAGGACCACAGGGGAAGGAAGGAAAAACAGAATGGGAAGAAATCAGAGGAGACAAACCATGAGAGACTATGGAATCCAGGAAACAAACTGCGGGTTTCTGAGTGGAGGGGAGTGGGGGGAGGAGGTGACAGAGTGATGAGTATTGAGGAGGGCACGTGATGTGATGAGCACTGAGTGTTATATGTGTGACTAATGAATTGTTAAACATATCAAAAACTAATGATATTTATTATATGTTGACTAACTGAACATAATAAAAAAAAAGGTTAACTCATTTTCCTCAGAAGCAGGTACACACGCATATAACACAGCAGACTGAGGTTTGGTGAAGCCATTAGGTTGGCACTAACGTAAACAGAGATTTTAAAAATCATCTTCATTAAAGGGTTGAAATTTCTGTATTCATAAAAGAGAATGCATGAAAATGCATTCATGCTCAGAAATGTCACTATAAAATGCGGTACGGTGTAGCTCAGGTAGAACACCTACCTCCTGCTTCTCATTTGTGGGTCTATGAAGCTCTGGAAAACATCTACACTCCTGCCTTAAATCTCCATAAGCCTTTCAACAGCCTCTCCAACAACTGAATTTTCCTAATCTACAAAACACATGTTCAAAACACGCTGATTCAGGCGTCTCTACTGCCAAAATATTTAAGGAAAATGCTCTCAGGTTACAGTGTTATCCAGGGAAGTTTGCATCAAAAAGGAGTTAAGACTAAGCTGGCTTAGGATCTTGGGACCATCGCCAAGAGTTATGGGCACAAAATGGCTGTTTAGATGGGTTGAGAGCACCAGCTCCCCAGGGTAGCTGCTCTTTCGGGAGCAGAATACAGATTTTCATTAAATGCAAAGTTAGTTGGTGAAAATGTAAACATTTCGTGGTTTTCATGTCACTTGCACTTTCTCCAGAACTCCCACATGAATAGGTCTTAGATTCCAGAGAGGAAACTCACTGTGGTCGAATCTTCTCTTCCCGTATCGGGTTAGGCTTGCTGGGTTCTGTTTTTGTGCTTTAGAACTTCCTGATTCACATTTTCGATGAACGACCATTTATTTCTTCTCTTCAAAGAAAAATATTTCAGAGTGCACACTCTGGTTATTTGAATATTTCTGGTTGAGTAAGTTCTGGTTATTTGAATAATTTGACTCTGTTCACTTTTTATCAAGAACAACATTTAAGGTGCCAACTTATTGCATGAAAAATGTTGAAATCTACATTAAATCAGCACAGTAGATGTGATCAGTTCTGATAGCTAATAGGTTAGTTGAAAGAGAAAACGTATGATAATCATGCCTTCACTATTTAACTTAAGGCATATAGATACACATCTTTTGCCCTTCGTTTGATGTGGAGTCAAGGTCCATTTTTGAATATGAGTTCTCTGGCTAGAATGGAGATGAGTTAGGACAGCCTATGGTAGAAGAAAGCTCCTCACTGGGGCACCTGGGTGGCTCAGTGGGTTAAAGCCTCTGGGATCGAGCCCCACATTGGGCTTTCTGCTCAGCAGGGAGCCTGCTTTCCTTCCTCTCTCTCTGCCTGCCTCTCTGCCTACTTGTGATCTCTGTCAAATAAATAAATAATATCTTAGGAAAAAAAAAAAGCTCCTCACTTATTTCAAGGTAGACTCATGCCAACAAGCCCACCTCAAAACTGCACGTCCCCCAGAGAAAACACTTGGTGATCTCTGACTCAAGATATGGGGGTACCTGGCTGATTTGAATCTTCAGTGATTGAAATGGGGAGAGGAGGAGTTGGCTTTTCTCCAACTACACACTCCCACCCCCCCACTCCCCACTCCCAATCCCCAAACATTGCAAATGCTTGCCTATGTCAGTCAGGGCTCTCCAAAGAAACAGCACTGTTGAGAGAGGAGACAGATATGGATAGAAAGGGGGATTGATTTAGGAACTGTAAAGGCTAGGCATTTTGAAGATTTTATTTATTTAAGAGAGACAGAGAGAAGGCACATGAGGGGGGAGAGTCAGAGGGAGAAGCAGACTCCCACTGAGCAAGGAGCCCAATGTGGGACTTGATCATGGGACTCTGGGAGCACGACCTGACGGAACACAGAAGCTTAACCAACTGAGCCATCCAGGCCCCCAGAGTAGGCATTTTGAAATCCTTAGAGCAGGCTAGAAACTCAGGCAATAGATGATGTTAGAGTCTTGAAAGCAGAATACCTTCCTCTTGTGGAAATCTCAGTTTTTGCTCTTAAGACCTTTCAGCTGATTGTGGGAGGCCCACCCATGTTATCGAGGGTGATCTCTCTCACTTACAATTAGTCAACCTGTTGTAGGTGTTAACCACACCTGTAAAAAACTTTTATGGCGACACGTAGATTAGCGTTTCATTAAATCACTGGGTACTACAGCCCAGCCGAGTGGATCCAGAAGCTAACCACAGCCCTGCCCAACCACAGAATGATTACGCCCTGCAGGTGTCTGAGCACGGAGTGTCTGAGCAGCCCTGTTACAGAGCAGGTAGACTCACCATCATTAATGGCGACCGCTGACAGCCAAGCCCCCAAAAACGAGAGGGCTGCAGTTGGGGCCCAGTTAGTGCAAGGGCAGGGGATTCCATGTAGTCTCTGAGGACAACTGATCTTGAATAATGCTCCTGAACCACCCTCCCAAACTGATTTACATTTGGTGTGTGCTAAACTACAAGACAGGCAAATAAATCCCATTTGAAAGGATTTCCACCAAAAATAGCAGAACCAGGGCACCTGGGTGGCTCAGTCTGTTGAGCCTCCGACTCTTGATTTTGCTCTGGTCATGACCTCAGGGTCGTGAGATAGAGTCCCACCTCGGGCTTTGTGCTGGATGTGGAACCTGCTTAAGATTCTCTCTTTCCCTCACCCTCTGCCGCACCCCCACCCCAAATACTCCCGCATGTTCTCTCCCTTTCAAAAGAAAAAAAGTAGCAGAACCAAATTTGTTTCTCACTTGCAAGGTTAAATGTTGCTTCTCTGAAGAGAGTACTTAGCAAGCCCATCTTCCAGAAGCCCTGTTTGGTTAGATGTGTCTGCTGTCTTTTGACACTGAGATGAACACAGTTTGTCCAGTGCTTGGTCACATTTTCCTGTGGCTGATGGGGATAAGGCTGAGCCCAAAGAAGTGGTTTTGGGGACCCAAACAAGGCAAGTGTCTCCGGTCTTGGAGTTCATCAGATTCCCTCGGCTGAGCACATTTCTTCCTGGCATGTCTGCTAGGAGCCTGGCTGAATTTATGCCTGTTCACAACCACTTCATGCCCCAACCATCCCGTGCTTTTCAATTGCACGGAGCACTTCACAATACCGTTCAAATCCTCCAGCAACATGACTAAACTCTGGCTTGGTTTTTAAAATGGGGATTGATGCTTCAGAAATTGAGAAGCCAAGCCAGGTTTAGCAGAACCCGTCAGATGCATTTCCTCTGCCTCCAAGTATGTAATCAAGTATTCTGGAGGGCGAACCTCCCCTCCTTTACTTAACATACAGTGTGAGCACTCTAGCCATGCTTTTTCCTTCATTACAGCTGTCAACACAGGACTCTGCACCATTCTCCTTTAATTGGCTGGAGCAGCTTCTCCCCAAAGGACTGACACACATCGGCTTGTACTTGAATTAATGATGGCACTGACTCACTTGGAGAGAGGAGCACGGGAAAGATGCTGCCTAGGAAGCTATCCTTGCAAAAACATCTGGGACCAGTGTGGCCCTTACAGCTTTTTCCCTGCCATGTGTCCACACTGATTGTGCAGTGCAGTGTGCTCGAGCCTGTTATTGGGCAGCCTTGCCTCAAATTCCTTTAGAGGAAGCAAGAGTTCGGGCTGTACAGAAGAAGGGAAACTTCTGGGGTCTCCTGCAGCCCGAGGTCCTTGACAAAGCTGCATGTGGATAAAGGCTCAGGGCTTCCTGGTTTCTCTAATGCTGGCAGGGGTCTGGGAAGGGACCGCTGGACCTGGGCAGGATTGGCAGCTGTCTTGCCACAAGGATGAATCCAGGGAAGGGAACAGGGACCACAGCCAAAGTATCTGTCGATTCCCGAGCTATTCGGTTCATTTCCTTCCCTGGAAAGCGTAATTCCATTTCCAGCCTTTGTCTCTGGTCTTTGTTGGGGAAAGTTTGCCCTGAGAATCTTTGAAAGGAATATAATGTGCATCACATGTTTTGGTCTGTGCCGGGGTCCTCATAATCTCCCATGCACTCTTGGGAGAATGTGAAACAGCTAAACCCCATTTTCTACTGCCATGTGCCAGAAGGCTCGGCTGTCGACAATGGCCTCTCCCCAAACAGGGGACCAAGGGGCAGAGCAAAGCGGGGCCTTCTTTTTTCCTGTAGGTTTTTTGAGCTCATTTGGATTTTTTTTTTTTTTAAGATTTTATTTATTTATTTGACAGAGAGAGATCACAAGCAGGCAGAGAGAGGAGGAAGCAGGCTCCCCGCTGAGCAAAGAGCCCGATGCGGGGCTCGATCCCAGGACCCTGAGATCATGACCTGAGCCAAAGGCAGCAGCTTAACCCACTGAGCCACCCAGGCACCCCGAGCTCATTTGGATTTTTAAAAGAAAATTGAAAAAAAATTTTAAACCAAGTACTTTTATTGACATACTGTTCTACCCCTTTCTTCCCAAAAAAATGACATTAAAAAAAAAACCCACATTTCTTAACACTATCGAATTAAACATTCTACTTCCTATGAATGTAAATCCAATTTTACCGTATGTTGTGTAGGATATGTGATCTGGGGCCCTTTTCCCAGCTAGAGATCTTAAAAAGAGATGACGCTGAAATCTGCAAAATTCACATGCTGCCTAAAAAATAATCTTTGGAAAAGAAATCACTAAATATTCAAGATCCTAATAAGTATTTGGTTCAGGCCAAATACAATCTTCCAGTGTTTTGTTAATAATGTACTGAAAGTGACATTTTGTGGTGGTGTGTCTACCCCTTCTGCTTGTGCCAGCCAAGCTGTAAGCTCTCCAAGACTCTCTTGTGTTTGTCCCCAAACCACTTTCTGCCAGTTGTCCTTGATGCAATGATATCATTTAATTGAATATTATGTAAACAGATAAAATGACTAGAAAAAGCAAAAGCTGCTGTTTACATAAATTCTAAGTCAAATGTTTTTAGAAACTCAGTAAAGAAGAGTTGTCTTATAAAAG
This sequence comes from Mustela putorius furo, assembly GCF_011764305.1. Taxonomy (NCBI): domain Eukaryota; kingdom Metazoa; phylum Chordata; class Mammalia; order Carnivora; family Mustelidae; genus Mustela; species Mustela putorius. The sequence continues at coordinate 22,452,814 of NW_025421273.1, forward strand.
AGCTGTTGAGTTCAAGGTAGGGGACACAACTCTAAAATCTCAGAGAGAAGGGATGCCTGGGTGGCTCAGCTGATTAAGTCTCTGCCTTCAGCTCAGGTCATGATCCTAGGGTCCTGGGATTGAGTCCTGCATCAGGCTCCCTGCTCAGCAGGCTGCTCTTCCCTCTCCCTCTGCCTGCCACTCCCTCTGCTTGTGTGCTCCCTCTCTCTCTGTGTGTGTCAAATAAATAAAATCTTAAAAAAATAAAAAAATAAAAAGTCTCAAAGAGAAAACCAGCAAAAACCAAGAAAAAAAATCAGCACTGAATTCATACTGTAAATTCTTGTTACTTGAATAAAACCCAGATTGAAAATCATAAAGGTTGTGCTGCTGGGGAAATTCCTATTGGAAGACTCACATTCCTACATCCTTAATGTCAGATGAATGTGAGTGTATGAATGCAAAGCAGTCTCCCTCCCACCAGCAAGAAGAACTCATTAGATAATAGACAGTGTTATGGCTTCTCTTGGCCCACCAGAGAGCTCAGCCTGCAAAGCAATCAATTCCACAGAGCACCAAGTCCCTCTGAGGAGAGACAAGGAGCACACAAACTGTTTCCCCTTTGATGGTCTGGTAAAAAGAAATCACTGAAAATGCTGACAAGCTCTTAATGCCATGTGTGGGCTAGCATGTCTACCGTGGATGCAGAAGGCTCAGAAACAGGGAGGCGTTTGCATTTGCTTGCAAGCCTCTTGTGGGTGCTCGTGAGAGTGACTGGAGCAAGACAGGGGATTGGAGGAAAATCCCCCTGGTGGGATAGGTATAGGTTAAGGGCTGCAGCGGGGAATGGGGCCAGAATCTGCATACTTCCCTAGGCCTCTCTCCAATGAAGCAAAAGTCTTAGACCTGCTAAGCAAGGGGGGCACAAAGCCCTCTCAGTCCTCTGTCCATGGCAAAACTCCATTGTTCCTAGGATGGGGGTAAAAGCAAAAGTCATCTGCCTTTGGGGAAGAAGCTGGAAACTCTCCTCCCTATAGGTCACAGGTAAAGACTTAATGCTGATGGGGGGCAGGGTAGAAGCAAGGCCCCTCCATGTTTGGGAATGAAACCACTCTCAGGCATGCTACCATTGGGATGAGGGCAAAAAACATGTGCCTTCCCAAGACCAGTACAGATTCCAACGCAAGAGTTTGGCTGTCATGGGAGAAAGTATGGGAGCACAGAATGAACCCCACTCCACTACCCAAGCTCAGTGGGACGAGGCCTGTCTATGCCTGAGACTGCACCAGGACAACAGAAAACCCCTGCCTCCCGCTATGAGCCTGGCATCAAGTGACAGGCATACCACCTTAGGAGAAGGAACAAGAGCATGGGTGGAACCCTCTGTGCCACAGGTGAGCAGGGATTCCTAAAAGCCAAGGGAGGAGCAGGAGCTCCACATGAAACCCTCCAGCACGTCAGGCCCCACACCACATACCAGGGGAATACCATCTACTGCTGGAGGAATTTAAAGCCTGTGGCCCACTGAATGGGATGACAGCCACAAATTATCCCAACCCAGCTCAACTGTTAACCTGAGGGACCCAACCCACTACACAAGAACCTGATGGGAGAGAAAGCATGTCCACATCCAGGGGTAAAGACAATATGCCTCACTTTCAACAGTTCTACACAGGGTGTCCAGCATTCAGTAAAAAATTATAAGACACAGGAAAAAAAAGAAAGAAAAAGAAATGACCCATTGTCAAGAGAAAATGAGACCCAGAGATCATTCAGATGTTAAAGAACTTTCAGAGACAGACTTAAACAAAAATGTTGTTGTGGGGGGAGTTACATTTGCATTTCAGGGTAAGATAAAATGCTTCAGAAAAGCATGTAAAGTTTTTAGGATTCCCAATATTTACCAGCTTTAACTAACTATCTACTATCAGTCATAATCAGGTTGAATCAGACGGCTGTATTCTCCCTAAAGTAATCCTATTTTTTAAACATAAATTAGTGCAGTGGCAATTCTTCAGGAATTATAATAACCTGTCCTGCTCTGCCCAAGTCTCCAACCTGTGGATTTTATTCCCCTACCCTACACTGTAACTTTCTCAGCGTGCCTTAGAAGGAAGGGAGGGGGATGAGAAGAGAATATTAATTGTCAACATGAATCACCCACTGAGCTAAGTGCTCGGGACCATGTGGCAGAGCAGGAGGAGCAGCCACTGGGAGTCTGTGCGTCTGTTCCCAACACTTAGAAGCTCTGGGACTGGTCTGAATATGGGCCAAATTACAAAAACTATCTGTGCCTCAGTTTCTTCATCTGTAAAATGGAAAGACAACAATCACTCTCTGTGGGCTTATTAAAAAGATCATCAGTGACTCCAGGTGGCTGTCTCCCCTCCAGGCAATCTTATGGGAGAAGCAGCATCATTCCCATTCTCAGATTCACTGCAGCTTCGGAAGGCTGAGTAGGCTGAACTACGTCCTTCAGTTAACGAGCGATGGGGCAGGAATTCGAACTCAGATTCACATTCCTCTGGCAACCCTGTGAGGCTTCAGAGTCCAGGGCCAGCCTTGCTGCCTGGGGGCAAGTACGGAGACTCGGGCCACTGATTTCTGTTCTCTCTTCTGTTCTCTCATCTATGAAATGGGATAATCATACCCACCTTGCACATCTATACTAAGCAATGTAAATACTATGTGTAAGGCCCTTGGAAACAGTACCTGACACAAAATAAATGTCGTCCCCATTGTGCTGATAGAGAAGGTGAAAGTGGTAGAAGCGGGGGAGGGAGAGATAGCCGCAGTGGTAGCTTAGGAAAAGATAGACCTCTGGACTTTCCAATCCAAGAAAAATATTGGCCAAACATCTATTAATAGCTGGGGAGGGGATAAGACCTGGGCATGGGAGACTTTGGTCTTAGCCTTCATTCTCCATTTACTGACTCCATTATATTTGGCAAGTCTCTTACACCCGCGGGGTCTAAATTTTCTCCAATGTAGTGACATGGTCACACTACACTCACAAAGATATTTAACCAGTATGAATATGTCCCCCAGACCCTCTACCAGGTGTGAAGGATACAGAGCTGAGAAGATGCAGTCCGTACTGTTAGTGGGCTCACAGTCTGCTCACAGACAGGTAAGTCAATGCAATGAAGTGGGTGTGCTTGGGTGCAGTCATATGAGGTTCAAAGTCAGCAGGCTGGGAGGGGTGGGGAGCTGTGGGGACTGAGCAAAGACGCACCATAACAGATGATATTTAAACTGTATCTTAAAAAAGAAGTAGAAATGTATCAAGAGGCAGGAAAGAACTTCAGGGAGAGGAAATGAAGCTGGGACCCAAGTCCTGACCCTGGCTTAGTGAGTCTGGCACTTGAACACCCTTCCAGTGAGTTTCTCCTCATGGAAGGCACGAGGGCAGTCACAAACTCAGAATTAGACTGGGGTTAGCAAGAACCTGGTGGGCCCCCAAAACAACTCCCCAAACCCCAATATAAGCACAATTTGTTTCAAATCTCTACTGCATAAACTTCCTAAGTGTCAGAAAACAAAAGTCCTAAATGAAGAGGAAGGTAGTGACATGCCCCAAAGCTACCTTCTTTCTGCTGAAAAACAAACCAACTTCTCTTGGATCTATACCTATGCCTATTTATTAGCCACAGGGCTAGGAATGCTGCAGCCCCTGTGGAGATGAAAAGGAATGCTTTATGAGAGTTGAGCCTGAGCCGTGAGCAGTCGCGAGCCCCCACTGAGAAAGTGCCGCTAAATAAAGGCTCCTTGGCAAGTGAAGAAACACATGGCCCTTTCTCCTTATCATTCCCATGTCTGTGTGGAGAAACACACGTTGGCTGCGCTCCCGTGGAATCCAAATCCCTGAGCTCCATCCTCGACCACTCACAAAATTACCACGGAGTCCCTGGGAAATCCTGGACCCTGTCAGTTTGTCCATCCCTGTAACATGGCACCAGAATGTACCAACACAGCAGAAGAGCCACAGCGAATGAAAAGAGGTGACAGGACGTGACCATCTTAAAACCACCACAGTGATGCTTTAGTAAGGCAAGAATAATCTGCAAATGCTAAAAACGCTAGGCAAATGATGGCTGGGGACCAGGGTTGGATATGGAAAAGTTTGGAAGGCACCACCTTTGCAAAACCATCAAACTAAATTTCACCAGTATTGGGACAGAGTGACACCAGTAACCTGATGGAATGGATGTCCCAAGAGGATACAGCATTTGTGTGGTAGCCCTGCAAAATATTTAATTTGAATCTAACTGTGAGAAATCAAGAGAAACTTAAAGTTGAGGGAAATTTTGGGGGCAAAAACAGCTTAGGTTCTTCAAAAAATGTATATGTCATAAAAAATAAATAAATAAAAAGGCTAGGGGGGCCTGTTCTAGATTAGAAAAGCCTAACTCTCCACAGAGGAAACAGGATTTTTTTTTTTAAGATCTCATTTATTTATTTGACAGACAGAGATCACAAGTAGGCAGAGAGGCAGGCAGAGAGAGGAAGGAAAGCAGGGTCCCTGCTGAGCAGAAAGCCTGATGTGGGGCTCGATCCCAGGACCCTGGGATCATGACCTGAGCTGAAGGCAGCGGCTTAACCCACTGAGCCACCCAGGTGCCCCAGGAAGCAGGATTCTTGACTGAACACTAGATCTAGGGAATAAAAACTATAAAGAACATTAATAGGAAATTCTGAGAAATCTAAGTATGGATTGTACATTAGAAAAAAAGGTGTCTTAATAGTGTTCGGTGTCCTGAGTATTGTGCTTGCATGTGGTTATATAGGAGAAAAAGCCTATTTTTATGGGATGTGCAGAAGTACTTAGTGGTATGGCAGAAAAGAAACACTTGGTGAATCTAGGTAAAGGCTCTGCAGGTGCTCATTTGTATGATTCTTGTAACAGCTCCACAGGTTTGAAATTATTCAAAATAAAAATTTGGAAGGAAAAACATACCTAGGTCTCACTCCATCATTCTCTGGAATCACCTTTCCTTTATCAAACTCACCAAACTCTATTTCCAACAACCAGTGAGCCAGTTAACCTACTTTCTTGTTTACTAAGCTCAAAGCTCTTTGATGGGTTCAAAGAGTCACCATGTTTTATTCCTTTTGGGATTCTGATTCAAGGGACAAGAGGAATTGGGAAATAGCTAATTCAAAAATATGAATATTAAACCCAATGGCAGTTAAGAGAAAAAAAATAGCAATTCTTATTCATTATTGTAGGTTGGTAATGACACTGTGGATAGTAAGAAATGTCCATATCTTTGAGAAAAGCACACTGAAATGTAAGGTGAGATGATAACTATGTCTAGGTTTGCTTTAAATGTTCCAGCAAAGAAAAATAGAGAGATAAAAAGGATAGATGAAGCAAATATGATAAAATCAGATAATTTTTCAGCCAGGCAACTGGTGTGGGGATTCCTTGTATCAATCTTTCCAGTCTTGGGTAGGTTTGAAATTTTTCATTATAAACAACTGATAGGAAATCTTATTCACTTCACACTCTGTTATCCAATCCAGATCTTCATCACACACCTAATCTACTTTTAGTGAAGCAGTCGACTAATCACTCCTTTGGCCTCTCATCTCTTTTCTCTTCCACTGCTTTCTTTCTACACAGTGCTGTCGGATGAATCCGTCTATAACCTCCTTTATATGGCCTCCACTAATTATCTTTAGAGCTATCCACCATGTCACCCTATCCTTCCGATTAAAATAAAAATGAGCACTGACTTTGGAGAAGAGCGGTCAGTATATTTCTTGATTTGCCCAGACGGTCCCACTTCACATCTGTTGCCTTGACCTAATCGTTAGTAGAGTTCCCTTTTACTCTTTAAATGCCCTGGTTTAAATGATGGACTAGATGGTCACCCAAATCAGGTGATCCTGAGTTGAAACTCCAGATCTGATACATAATGTTGTGTGACTTACTGAATATCCTTGGTCCTCAGTTTTCTCATCTGTAAGATGGAGGTAATAATACCCATTGTTGAAAACCAATATGTGAAAAACCCTGAACAAGATAAGATGCCACCACATATTAAGCAATCAATAGGCAGTTGATATAATTCTATCTTCCTCCAAACAAGATCCTTCTAATCTAGCCAGGTTTCTTCCCTGGTCCCTAAAACCAAACGTGCCTTGCTTGTGACCCCCTGAGTCTTGCTGATATTATTCCTCCACCCATCAAAACCCTCCTTCTATCCTTTGAAGTTCAAACTTGAGGTCCTCAGCCAACTTCCCTCATTGCTAAATACCTACAAGTCATCAGTCACTTGTGACATTTAATGACCCACTGGCTTATGTGTTCTCTGGACGATTTATTTCTGCAAATACATTTGTCTCCTCAACCACAAACTCTTCTTTCCTTTAAAGCAGGGAAGTTCTCTCTCTCACATAAATCCTATGCACCTGTGGTAAGCACTTGTATGCCCTCAACACTTGTATGCCCTAAATGAGATTCAGGAAACTACCATTATTCTAAGAAGAATAGTTTCCTTGAAAAAAAGAACCTAGAAATACAATCATGGTCTAGTCATAAGAAGTTTTGCCTTGTTTTAAGAAATTCCTTCTTGATTAAGTCCCAAAGGGGGTGGTGTTGGGAAATCAGACACTTCCTACAAACTGAAACACAATTCCAAACCATTATTATTGTTGAACTTTAAGACCCCAGTCTTTCCAATGGTATATTAAATATCAGACAAAATACAATTTCCCTGTAGCTCTAAGTCCTTAAGTCAGTCTGGTTTTCAAATGTGCAACCTATTTTTTTTTTTAAATCTCATTTATCATAGTAAAAGAAATAAACCCTCAAGCATAGTCTGGTTAGGTAATCTGCATACACAAGAGACCTGTGGGTAAAAATGGTTCAAAACCAGATGATCTAAATATCTTTCTGTTTTTCTTCTAGGACATAACTTTATGCCTCCATCTTATATGGGGGTAGAGTGTGATTTTAGCTATATAAAAACACTGACAAAAAAGATCTTTGCTTAGGGAAAAAAAAAGTCTAAAGACAGGAGACCAAAATGTAAACAGAGGTGATCTTTGGGTGGGAGAATGGATACATCTTTTATTTATGTTTTGGTGTATTCTGTATAAATATATTCTACTTGTAAAATGGAAATAAAGGGCACCTGGGTGGCTTAGTCGGTTAAGCATCCGACTCTTGGTTTCGGCTCAGGTCATGTTCTCAGGGTTGTGAGATCAAGCCCTGTATCAGACTCTGCACTCAGTGTAGACTCTGCTTGGGATTCTCTCCCTTTCCCTCTGCTCCTCAAAACTCCCCCACCCCAAGATTAATAAACAAATATTTAAAATGGAAATAAATAAAGGTATGTCTATTGTGTTATAATGAATGATATTACAAATGATTAAACAATTCACTTAGTCAACAGAGACACATTCATTCAACAAAAGCTCCTGCTATGCTCCAAGGATCAGGAATCCATTTGGAACAAGAAAGGAGGCACTGCCTCCCATGCTCAGAAAATCCTCCCTGGGCCCCTTTCCTGCTTGCTTATCCTACCAGCTCTCATTTGGCTGTACTATCTTAAACAAGCAAGATTATTATTTCTGGCCTTAGTGGTCTCATCTGTATGATGGAATACATTGGATGATGATTTCTGACCCAATGATCTTCCCCAAATGACATCTTTTCTAAATCTAAATGGTCCAGTGACAATTCACAGTAAACAAATCAGGCGAAGGGTTCCTGATCTCATGGAATCAATACTAAAAGGACTGACTCTGCTACATAACTAGGTTCAAGGCATTTCAAAGGCAAACTCCCCAAAAGAGGAAACAAGCAGATGGAAACACAATCAATCTCACGAGTAGTCAGGAATCTATATTAAAGTACTAACATGTTATGTCTCTGACAACTAATTCAGTCTTTAAAATGTCAATGCATTTCTGGTGGTGGCATAAAACATCACAGGACCTCCTGGTAAATTGATAACTCTTTCTGAAACTTTGAAAATGATCAGATCTTTCCACTAATAATAATTCTCCTTGGCGCAAAGAAGTCTAAATGCCTGAATAACCCTGAGTGAACAATGGAAATCAAAGTAGAGAGGGAGGGGTCGTTTTCTATGTGGTTCCATTCATTTTCTCCATGTGGTCTAAGGTCTTGGCTGACGGAGGAGGGCATAGTGTAGAAACTAGAGGAGAGAAGAAAGAGTAGGTAAGTAGGAAATGGGAACGTGCTCGGATATACATTTAAAGTGGGGCCAGTAGACACAGTTAGCCGCTCTGAAAGCAACCTGAGAAAATGGTGCAACCAGATTTGGAATTCTTTGGGAAGATGATCGAGGTAGGAGGGGTGGGCAAGGGGATGTCTATAATGCAGGTTGTGGGTGCCCAAAAAGTGAAGGTGAGGGGCTCTCAGAGTGAAAGTCGGGGTGCTGAGTCGGAAAAAAATAAGCGAGGAGGCGGCCTGCTGTCAGCATAGCAGATCAGGGAAGACCACCACTGAGGAGGAAGCCCGGGCAGAGATTGTGAAGATGCCAAGGAAGAAGCCACCTGCTGTGAGGTTGCAGAGCCTTCAGGTAGAAGGCGCAGCAGGTGCAAGGCACCAGTGTCAGGAAGTGGCTTAGAGTCTAAGAAAGTTCTAGGCCAGTGTGCCTGCAGCACAGTGAACAAGTGGGCTGTGCAAGAACACATCCACTTACGCATATAATCGAGACCTACTGAGCACCTGCTTTGTCCCAGGCACCATGCCAGGTTCCGAGGATTGCAGTTGTTGAAGAGGCAAACAAGATAACATAACCCCCTCATCAAGACGTTTAGAGTTTAATAAACAAGATAAACAAATATTTACTATTACACCAAGATATGTGCTCCAAGGGAAGGGAGCAGGGAAGGGGGTCCTACATTGGTATACATTGGTATGGCTGGAGACAATCTCTTTGAGGAGATGACGTGTGAGCAAAGACCTGAGTGGCAAGAGTGACAAGTCAAGCAGAAGAATGGTCCAAACAAAGGAAGCAGTCAGATGGTAAAGGTCAAGGCAGGATGTGGGGTGGTGTGTTCCAGGAAGAGCAGGGAGGCTAGCTGGGTTAACTATTACAGTCATCAGGGAGCTACTATGTATAACCCTCCGCACTGTCTGTGTGAGTCAGGCGGCCACTGCCATGGACCAGGTGATAGGCAGCCTCCCGAGGGGGATGACTGTCCCGACACAGACAAGTGGCCAGATCTGACACACATGTTCACAACAGAACATCTGGCTTTCCCCGCGAACAGACTAGTCTCTAGGAAGCCTGGCCTGTGCCTGTTATTGTAATGCAATTCTCCGTTTCTGAAGTCAGCTATGAACTTGAATTTCAGTACAGATACTCATTTCTGCTCAGCCTTCCTTCTACGGCACAAGTTAAATCTGGAATGACTCTTTTAAAGAAATGCAATTCCTTGCAACACAGGCCTCCAGGGTAGACAGTCCTATTGAAGAGCGGCTGCATTGAACGCAGCATGTCACAGTAATTCCCCTCCTCGCGGCCTGCTGTCCAAATCTCATTAGGCTGAGTTTCTGGGTCAGCCAATTTCCAAGAGGATATTACAACATACAACCCCCCTCTTCCCCAGGATATACAAAGCTATTTACTTCCAATCAGGTCTAAAGAGAGCCTTCATCTCAATTAGCAAACATGGGCCATGGAATCAGCAACCCCATCAAATTAAAATATTTTAAAATTAAAATTCAGGAACTTAGAGATTCCTGCATAATGTCATAAATGCTAAAGAAATGCCAGACAAAAATACACAGTTCTGTCACCACCTTTTGGCTCCCAGGGTGGACTAAGAAGCCTCCCCCTCACCGCACCCCAACACAGAATGACTAACTAGAAGTCATGTCTCTCAAACAGTCATCTGTAAGCTAATCACCACTCTCCTCACCAGCCTCCAGAGACTTCTTTCACCTTGGCTGCTGCCCTGGGAGGTCTTCTCCAACCCTCCTCCTCTAGTTTGAAATTATGCAGTTCTTTTTTTTCTTAATCCCACTCAATAAAAATTTGGCCTTTGGGGATTTCTTATTTTTATTCCTACTTCGTAAGAGAACATGAATAAGACGAAAGAAGAAAGACAAGCCAGCCCTGGGACATAAGATGCAACTCCTTAGCTCCTGGCAGACAGAGATGTTCTGATCTCTGGTTCAGCCCCCCACGTGCTTTTGGCATTTGTGGAAAAGGAAGACGTGAAGCTTCGAAGGGGCGCACGGGAGGGTCCTGTAATGGTGGCTAGAGGCAGAGCCACTGTTCTAGAATGCCCAGAAGCCACCTACAATTGCTTAGGCCAGTTGTTCAGAAAACGTTCAAGACAAGAAGGAAGGCTTTTTCCCTCATGTACTCTCACTAAAAGGAAACTCTGAGACACAGTCAACAGTTGGCTTAATGTCCTGATGCAACTGAAGAAAGGCCAGAAAATTCCAGAAAGCACTGAGGAGAGTTGCATGAGAGGAGCGCTCACCAGGAGCCCCTCCGCTGAGCAGCTCACTCCAGGCTGGAGGAGATGAACATTTATAAATAAAGGGACCATAACAACTCACACTTAGCCTTTCACATTCATTTCTTTTATACAAGATAAAATTACTCACTCGACATGAGTCAAACTGGGTAGAAGAGGAACTCAAAACTGAAATGATAGATTATTAGAAATTACAAATGAAAATCTGTATGTCAAATCTACAGGATATTTCTAAATTTACAGGAGAAAGCCGAAACTATTCTTAGAGGATATTTTACAGACAAATCTATTAGGAAATGAGAACAAAAAATGAAACAATTGAATGTTTAACCCAAAAAGTTAAGGAAGAAAATTAAATAGATGTGTGAATGCAGAAGGGAAAAATTCCTAAAAACAGATCGACCGAATGAACATAATTTTTCATTTCAAAGGCACACGGAAAGCCAGTAAAGACCAGTCCTTCATTGTAAAGTTTATTCCTGTTGTGGCGGGAAAGACAGAGGTGGAAAGCAAGCAATGCAATGACTGAAAGACATGTGGAAATGTTCTAAAATCCATGAGTCATAACTGGACTTAAACCTACATATCAGAAGTTAAAATCAAGCTACTTATTTTCCTTCCTAGACTTCTTGGAAGTAGAGCTCACAAGGTGAGAGGCACTGCTTGATCCCACTAAAAGGTATCATGCAATAGCCTAGTCTAAAAGCATGATAAAGAGTAAGATCCTGAAATCAGGCAGACCTGAGTCCAACTCCTGCTCTGCCCACCCACAAGCTGTGTGATCCCGACTAAGGGCAGTCCTCTCTCTGAGCATCTATTTGCACATATGTAATATAGAGATGATGTCTACCTTACAAGCGACTAGACAACATTATTAAGATGTTTTTGCATTTCTAATGTAGGTTTAAACTGGATCAACCTTTATCGAGTGCAACTGGGCAATGTCTATTATAGGTACAAATTCATTAAATTCTAAGTTGGCCTGGCAATTCTATTTCTAGAAACATATCCTCCATATGTACTTGCACATTTATGAAATAATTAAAGTGATTTTTAACACTGTTGGTAGCAGTAAAATGGTGGAAATGAGTTAATCAGTAATGGACTCCTTCTACAGTAATAATAAAGGGTATGAGGAATTCCCTCTTTATGTATTGATATAAAGTAATGACCAAGTTGTATGTTTAACAAGAAAGCGAGGTGCCAAATAATATATTATCAATATACAATATATTATCATTTGTGAAGAAAAGACCACATGCACATTTTTGCTCATGTATGTAGAAAAGACATCGGACAAGACACAGACACACGAATGTATGCATAAAACTGATAATAGTGATTGTCTGTAAAGAAGCTAGCTGGGACAGAAGCTTCACACTGCATATCTTTTTTTATGTTTAAATTTGGGGCCATGCAAATATGTTACCTATTCCAAAAATTCAGTATTTTTAAAATTCAGTGAGATATTGGAACAAATCAAAGTGGAAAATACCAATAATTCAGCTGGAAAATAAGCAAAGGCAAAAAGAGGAAGTTCTTTGCAAAATGAAATGTAAATGTATAAAAGGATATGTATGACTCACCAGTGATTAAAGATATACAAATTAAACTATGATTTTTTTTTTCCTATAATGTGTCAGACTTGCAATGATGAAAAATCTCAATAACCAGAGTTGGAAAAATGTGTGGGTATGCATGTATTTTCAGACATTAATAATACTGGGTATGCAAATTGGTACACAAACTCAGGAACCACTTGGTAATATCAATCAAAATTTTATATACACACATTTGTAACAGTAATTCCTTATCTAGAGGTTCCTCCTATTGAATTTACTTGCCCAAGTATGCCAAACTAGACATTCACAAGCAGTCCTTGTAGCAATATTTGAATAGCAAAAAGAACTGCTAACCGAAATATCCATCAAAAATAGTGAAATGCATTGTCTAATCAATGGAACACTATATAGCAAATGAGGAAAAAGACCTAAATGCCATCACTATGGAACAGAATAAACACAACGTGGCTTACTCATACAATGGGACATTGTTACAGCTCAAATGAATGGATTAGAATCAATGGGTTTCAGCATGAATAGAAACCCAAAACTTGGAGCACCTAGTGGCTCAGTCGGTTAAGCGCCTGCCCTTGGCTCAGGTAATAGAATGGGGTCAGCCCCATGTCCAGCTCCCTGCCCAGTGGGGAGCTTCCTTCTCCATCTCTTTCTGCCCCTCTCCCTCTCTCTTTCTTGCTCTCTCTCACTCGCTCTAGCAAAAAAATAAATGAAATCTTAAAAAGAAAGAAAGAAAGAAAGAAAGAAAGAAAGAAAGAAAGAAAGCCAAAACTTAACAGCGAGTTAAAAAAACAACAAGGAGGCATAAAACAGGACTCACACACAAAACAATACTCTTTGAATTCGTATAGTGAATACATAAAAACATGCACTGAGAGGAAACGGTGTCTGTGGAGAAGCATAGGAGGGAAGGCAGGAGAGGAATGAGATCAGGGATGGTATGTAAAGGGGATTCCAATTTTGTCAATTATGTTTTCTATCTTTTATTCAAAACAACCTGACTACTTATTCATTCTGGGAGCCTAAGAAAACTACCCATGTTTTATGAATTTTCTTCTCTGTACTTCCCTGCATTTTGTGACGTTAAAGAGAAATGAAATGGATGTCTAGAATAATCTATCAGATATTGTAAGTTTGAACAGCAAGGGGCAAAGAGCATGTTGAATAATTCCTTTAAAAGAATGTATGTGTGTGTGTAAAACATTTTTTATGTTTATTTCCAGAGCCTAGAACATAGCCTGGTACTTGGTAAGGACTCACCAAATACCTACTGAATGAATGAACGAAGGAGTGAAAGAATAGCTACATACAAAACTTGTTAGCAATCATGACATTTTAATGTTATTTTCTTTTTTTTCTAAAGATTTTATTTATTTATTTATTTGACAGAGAGAGAGAGAGAGAGAGCGAGTGAGCACATGAGGGGGGTGAGGGCCAGAGGGAGAAGCAGACTCCCTCCTGAGCAGGGAGCCCAATGAGGGGCTCGATCCCGGAACTCCAGGATCATGATCCAAGCCAAGGGCAGATGCTTGACTGACTGAGCCACCCAGGCACACTTTTTTTTTTTTTTAATTTGCTTTTAATGTGTATATTTGCTTTTAATGTGTATATATTGCTTTTATATTTAAAAATAAAATTAGCTTTAAGTTATTTTAATAAATACTGGGCATGAGAGCAATGTACATAATTGGACTCGTGGTGATTTAAATTTAATTAAATATTTATTCCTTCTTAGTTCAGGTATCTTCAGGACTTCTCGTCACCTTTAGTCTGGATCACACATGATGTTCCTCACACTGTAGCTATTCTTTGTTCTTAAGCTCTCCACAGATATTTAATTACTGTAGAGTTTGGGAATACTGTTTGCTAAAAAATTATAAACTTGAGTTTTCCCATGAATGTAAAAAAGCAGTAACCTTGAATATAAAGTAATAAGTGTCTGAAATACATAGAGCTATCATAAAGTTTATGCACTTTGAATTCTAAAGGAAAAATGGAGCCACCCACTGCAATGCACACATATGAAGTGAAGCATTAGGATTCCAAGAAAGCAGAGCTGCATTAACAGCTGACAATGCAAGAACAAAAGAAAAAATTTGCAAAGCTCACAGAAAGGGAAGTTATAGAAAAAAATGTAAAGCAGAGGAACACACTCCCGAAAGACACATGGCCCTGAGGGTTTTACTGTATAAGAGCTCAGTGGTATCATCCTGACACCAGTATTTCAAAAAAGTACACACAGCAAATGCTCAACTTTTGCCAAGTAAATTAAAAATTTGGTGGGGAGGGAAAAGTGTTTTTCAAGCTCGGAAGTACCAAAACAAAAGCAAGAGATTACAAAGGATCCTCCGAAGTACCAGGCTTTGCCAGCATCAGTAAGTTTATAATCCAGAACTACAAACTATCAAAAGGCAGTGTTAAACATGTAAGAGTGAAAGTGTGCAAGGAATACAGAAATAGGACAAAATAATGAGATGAGAGGTTCCAGATTTCCAGAATAGGGATCACATGGGGAAGGTTTTAAAGAAACAACAGGACTTTGGCTAAGAGGCACCTGGAGGATAGGAGGCAAGGAACAAGGTATCTGATCTTGAGGGGATTTAGGGCCTCATGTCAGGCAGGGACTACAGTGAATAAAAAGCAGGTAGAGAGGAATTACCCATGAAAATCCTTTAAATCTCTGACCTCCAGCATGCAATGTCAGTCTTTCTTTTAAGCGCTGATGGAGGTGGTAACTCCTTCAGACAAATACTACATGATATGGTTGTACATCAGCAGTAAGACCCGCTTATACAACTAATTTCTCCTTTTCTTCCTTTTCAGCAGGTATTGTTGAATCCTCATGAATGAAATGCATGGAAGTTGTGACTCGGATCATAAATGTATAAATGACAGTGGAGACCTGGGGAGCTAAATCCCACTTTCCAGCTGCCCAGATCACCCAGCCATCAGGTCCTTCCCTCATGCACCATGAAGTGACCACCTCTGCCAGGTACACGTGACCCTCTGCAACACCAGTCCATGCATCCACTTACTGGGTGCAAGTGTTTGCTAGGCCCGTGACAACTAAAAATCACAAATGGAGTGGCTCAAAGCACAGGAATGTATTGTCTCACAGTTCTAGGGGCTGGAAATCCAAGACCAAGAGTAGACAGGACCCTGCTCCCTCTGAAAGTTCTAGGGAAGGAGGTGTTCTAGGTCTCTCCTAGCTTCTGGCAGTTCCTTGGCTTGTAGAACCATCACTCCAGTCCTCACCTCACATCTTCCCCATGTCTATATCTGTCTACCAATTTCACCTCATAAGGACACTAATCCTATAGGGTTAGGGGCTCACCCTACTCCAGTATCACCTCAGTTTAACTACTGGCATCTGCAACAACCCTGTCTCCAAATGAGGTCACATTCTGAGGTACCAGGGATTAGGACATCAACATATCAATTGGTGGGAGGAACACTTCAACCCCAAACACTCAATTTGCTCCCAACCTTCTCTCTGCCTCTTTATGTATAATAAGTTCAATGTGTAATTAAATATTACACAAACTAAGGAAATATGCATATAAAAAGAATGAGCACAGAAAACAAAATGTTCTATAACGACAATAAAAACCAGTAATTAGATGAAATCACGTGTGAGTCAACTGTAAAATTCTGGGAAGAAAAAGCAAACTGAAAACACACAATTCTGAACTCTACGTGTTTTCTTTGAATTCAAAGAAATCAAAACAAAGAAGCCAAAAATTACAAAGGATACATTTTGGCTGCTATTTATATCAGAAACGCTAATCATGAAACTTCAAACAATTAACTCATGTTAAAAAAATGTTTTCAGTCTTGGCTCTACATCAAAAGGTTGGTGAATGAGTGTTTCAAGTTCCTTGTTTTAAAACCTTTCCAGCTTGGGCAACACTCTAACAGGGACATATCCATGAAATACTACTAAGTGAACACTTGCTGTTACAGAACATGTAAAGTATTTCATTTTGTTCCCTAAGATTTTTAACAAACCTGAGAGCATGTTTGCAAACAACATTGAAAGGACTGGACACATTGTAAATCAATGCAAGTAGACAGTGATCATCAGTGCTGCTAACATCACAAAAAGGGAGACAACCAGACAGTATCCGTATCCTGGTGCAAATGTACAATACCACCTATAAAGTGCCTTTGTAGAATGAACTTGTATCTGATCTTTGTAAGAAAGGCAGAGAAATATGTTAAGAACGCCATGAAAATGGAATCAACCAAGTTCAGCCTATAAGAAATACTGCAGGAAAAATAACTAGGTTCTTCAGCAAAAAAATTGCAAGGAGGAAAAAGACCTAGAGGCTCATCCTAGAAATTAAACAGAGACAGAAGGAGACATATCAACCTATTGTAATATATGAGCATTCTTTGGATCCCAATTCAGTCAAACTGTATTAAAA
The DNA here is from genome assembly GCF_011764305.1 of Mustela putorius furo. NCBI lineage: Eukaryota > Metazoa > Chordata > Mammalia > Carnivora > Mustelidae > Mustela > Mustela putorius. The sequence goes on from NW_025421273.1 coordinate 22,469,267, forward strand.
AATTGTACTTACAAGACAATCAAGAAATCTGAACACTTCAATACTTAATTATATTAAAGAACTGCTGTTGGCTTTCTACAGTGTAATAGTCCAGCATCTTTATTTTTAGGGATAGGTACAGAAATATTTATAGATGATATGATAGAAAGATTAGAATTTGCTTCAAAATGAAGGGGATGAGTAGGAGGAATAGATAGAGGTAGAAACCAAACAAAACTGATCATGAGTTGAAAGTTATTGAAGCTTGGGTGATGGGGAAATGAAGGCTCATCAGAAGGCCTTTGGGAGGAATTTAGGTTTAGATGAGGTGTGGAGGTGGAGCCCTCATGATGGGGTTAATGCTTCCTAGGAAGAGAGAGACCTGTGTACATGCAGGCTCATGCTCTCTCTCTCCTCCATCTGAAGATGAGAAGTGAGAAGACAGCTGTTCTCAAACAAAGAAAATGACTCTCGCCAGACACCTTGATCTTGGACTTTCGGCTTCTACAACAGCAAGAAATAAAATGCTGTTTACGGCCCCCCCCCCCAGGCTGTAGTATTTTGTGACAGCTGCCCAAACTGACTAAACAGGCCCCAACTGGAAACCTCCCAAGTGCCAAGCCAGTAGGATAGATATATAAATTATAGTATATTCATATGATAGGAGAGTATGCAACAGCAAAATGAATATTTACAACCATATGCAACAATCTGGGTGAATCTTACAATTAAGATATTTGTGCAAAAGAGGGCAGAAACGAAAGTGTATGTACTGTGTTCCAGCAGGTGTAGTTCATCTATGCCACTGAAAAGCAGGAAGGGGTGTTACCCTTGGGTAACAGGAAACAAGTGAGCAGGAAACAAGATAGGGTTCTTCTGGGAGCTTGTTCTTTGTCTTGGAGCTGGTCACACAGATATGTGCATTTTGTGAAAAGTCATCAAGTTGTCGATATAGGTGCACTTCTTGACATGCGTATTGTGCTTCAACACAAAAATATTTTAAATATTTTTTAAATTAAAAGAAATACATTGATTTAGTAGATTCAGAGTGAGACCTAAGGACTTGCATTTCTAATAACCTTCCAGGTGATGTTGATGCTGTTGTTCCAAATGCCACATTGGGCAGCACTAAACTAGGCCACTAGTGTCCAAATATACCTGAGAATTTCCAGGAACAGGCTCAGTAGACAAAGCATACTCCTATGGTGGCCTCCTTCCTGTAGCTCAGGTGAGGGTGACAAGATTGCTGAGCGAGGCCTCCCTTCATTGTCTACAGAGCCCCATGGAGATGTGCTGGCATCTCCCCAGGCTCATGGCCTGACAATCTCCCAGCCATGAAGAGCTCTAGCTTTGGCATTCTCCAGGCCATATCCTATGAGCCACTATCTCAACTTGCATCAATCAGGCCTCTACTTATGCACCTGGAATGCTCTTCTCTGCTTCCTGAAACCTTCCACACCCTTCAGCTCAGTTCAGATGCTACTTCCTCCATGAAGCCTTCTCTTGGCCCCATCATGACTAATCCTTTCTTGGGATAGCCATGAGCCCACTATTTACACTGGACTATGAGCAAAGACAACCCTACCCTGCACCTCAGCCCCCTACGGAGGTGGAGATCTCCTCCCTCAATGTCAGTCTTTCGAGAATAGAGAAACTCAGTTGATGCCATCTCTGCCAAACAGCACCAGGCTTGGCACCTAGTAGGAGCTCACTACATATTTGCAGGATTAAAATATGAGCTCTTAGAATCAAATAGCTTTGAATCTGATTCCATTTTTCAGAAATATGACCTTGGTCACATTACTTGGTATCACTGGGCTGTTGGGGAGAACTATAGAAGAATGTAATGGGTGTGTGTGTTGAAGGTGTGAAGGTAGCCTTCAGAAAAGCATCTAATTCCTGCCCCCAGGAGCCTGTGAAAGTTACCTTATTAGGAAAAAGGGTCTTTGCTGACATAATTAAGTTAAGGATCTTGAGACAATATTATCCTAGACGAAAGGTGAGCCCTAAATCCAATGACAGGTGTCCTTATAAGAGAAGACCAGTGATGCAGAAGGGGACTGTGTGAAGACAGGCAAGATTAGAACACCTAGAGCCACTAGAAGCTGAAAGAAGCAAGGATTCTCCCCTAGAGCCTTCAGAGAGAGCATGGTCCCACCAGTACCTTGACTTTGGACATCTGGCCTTCAGAACTCAGAGAGAATAATTCATTGTTTTCAACCACCCAATTTGAGATCATTTGTTATGGCAGCTCTAGGAAACCAGCACAGTGGGGATCCAATAAATACTTGTTCTTTTGTCTGTGCGATCATCAAAGTCTGACATTAGTTCAAAGGCTTTTAATGAATATGAATTTTATACATTCAAATTTTATTTGACAAACACACAGCACTTACTGTATGTTAGATAATGTTTTGCAAATGTTTGCTTTGCAAACATTATTTCTTTAAATATTACCAAGTCCCAAAAGGTCCCATGATTATTTTTTTCTTGAGAGAGAGACAGAGAGAGAACAGGGAGAGGGGCAGAAAGAGACGGAATCTCAAGCAGAATCCATGTCCAGCATGAAGCCCAACATGGAGCTTGATCTCATGACCCTGAGATCATGACCTGAGCAGAAATCAGGTGCTCCGAAAGTACAATGACTCTTTTCATCATTTTGCAGAGGAAAAACTAAGAAACAGAGAGCTTAAGTAACTTGCCCAAGGTTACAGAGCTAGTAAACTATGGAGCCAGGATTCGAACCCAGGCAGTGGCTCCAGAAAGTGAGTTCCTCACCCCAGCTCAAGTACTGGACTTGTTCCAGAATATAGATACCCATCCAGCAGAGGATACGTGGCAGGCCTGCTAGGCCTACATTCTCTCCTGCTACTGTCCATCCTGCTGTGCAGTTCAGACCCAGCACTGCCTTCCTTGTACAGACCACACTTCACAGCTTATTCTGCAAGAGTAAATTGGAGGACTTCTGCTCAATGCCAATAGAAAAGTGGCATTTAATTCCACATTGGTTCCATCCAGCAGCTGTTCCGGTGGCCTCTTTCTTTACATTCGTACTTAATCTCTCATTTCCTGCATGTACTTAAAGGCTTCCTCAAAGAACATCATCACTGGAGACTAGAGGAGTAGGGAGCTTTTCTTGTTTCTTTTTGTGGGGCTGGCACACATGTCCCAGAAAAGCATAGCCTGGCTCTGTTGATGACACACAGAAAGTTGGGACCACAGTCCAGCAGGACCTTGTAGACAACGTTACAGGAATATAGTCAATAGGACAGGGTTTTCTGTTTAGCTACAAGAGTTGTTCTATGAAGCAGAAGACACATGAGATGAACTGAACAGTGCCCGTTACAGTCTGCGGATGTGTCACCTCCCTGCCAAGCCCACTCCACACTCACAGGTCCCTGGGGACATATGAATGCAATCTGCACAGCAGATACCCACAGAGGCAACATAGTGCAGCACTGGGGGAGGGGAGACAGAGTCATGGGCCCTGGGTCAAACCCTGGGTTGACCGCTTAGCCATCAGTGTATGTGACCTTGGGACAGTCCCTGAGTCTCCTGAGTTCTAGATCAGCAAATACAAGCAGCAACTATGAGCTTAGACAATAAAGTCTGCCTCTGCCATGGACTCCTTGCATGACCCCCAACTAGTTGTGGACCTCAAGTTCCTCTTCCATAAAATGAGAATAATGGTACCTAGCTTGTAGAGTTATTGAGCTGTTCAAATCCCGAAAGCAGCTACGTGATAGTTGTTTGCTCGTACATAAATTAGGATGAGAAGGCTGCCCAGCACAGTGAGTGACACCAGGGAGGAAGGATGACTAGATATTAGTACTTTCCTTCAATGACCTTATCTGTGGCCAGGCCCACTGCCAATATGAGTGTTGGGATCCAAAGGAGACAATGCTGGCTTTGTTTGAATTAAGTAAGAACACACAGGTGTTGGATACAACATCGTGATTCCCAGTGGACATTGGCAAAGACACATCTATGAGCTGTCCGCCTTATCATTCCCTTTCCTGGGAGGCACCTCCCTACCTGTGCTGTGGGGACAGTGATGGCTCCCAGGGTCAGGCCCACGAGACGTGACCATGGCCACCATTACTCAGTGGGTCTGTGGTAGGTGACTGGCCGAGGCAGAACTGGAACTTGGGTTTGGGACTTAAAAGAGAAGAACCCTCCAACTATTCTCCAGGAAGTAGGCTTGAGTTCTGCAACACTGGATATCCTGGTTCTCTGCCAGGAGGGTCTGCAGGAGTGGATGAGCCCAGAGGGAGGGGGGACGGGAAGGCAGAGGTGCAAAGGGACTGTGTGCAGAAAGGAGCCAAGGTGGAAGACAAGGAGGCCCCGGAGTGAGACCCAGTCTCACCAGTCCCTGGTGGCTGGGCACCACGAGGTAACTGGGAGTCATGATGATAAACTCCTTTTTGACTCTCTCAGTTAACAGGTTTATGTTACCTGCAAGGGAGGGAACTCCCACTCACTACAACATCCCACCCAGATCTCAGACTCAGCAGAGGACAAGCTTCACTCTTCCCTCCTCCCACCTGCCGCTCGCCCAGCTCTGGCACCACCCAAATCAGATTAACCCAGAACGCTGTCAGAAACAGGTCAATCAGCCTTAAAAAAAAAAATCTCATTTAAAAATACGCCCCAAACAGAGCAGAGAGTAATTTTAGAGACTTTCTATAAAAATAAAATAAAAGCGGGGCTCCACTCGACTAACTCTGATCTGGGTCACGATTTATGCCAAATCCATCATAAGACACGTGAAATTGAAAAGGCACTGTGGACCATCCACGCCAGATAATCTTCTATCACACACACTCTCAGTGGGCAAAATTATCATTTTTTATAGCCACCCGTAGATATTTTGAAAGCACTGTGGTAAAGTAAAAGGGAAAGAAATGAGCCACAAGGTATGCTGAGAAATAACTCATCCTGGAGACAGAGGTTTCTCAAACTCCCCCTGCCTAGCTGTGTGCCTTGAACATGTTCTCTCGTTCTGACTTAGCTTTCCTGTCTGTGAAGGAGGGTATAATAAATAGAAATAAGAACTTCATTTACCACCATCATCTACCTGCCAAAGTTGTTGGGGGATTCGAGTGAGCTAAGAATGCCTTACGGCAGATACCAGGGAGAGTGGGAAAGAACACAGAAGAAGAAGAAGGAGAGTCTGTCAGATGAGGAGTAAAGACCATGCGGTAGACTAGCCCTGCCCCCAAGCCCCGCCTTCTAGAACCAGTTCTGGGACTGCGGGGCTTGTGGGAAGACACAGCCCACTGAACTTCGAAAGTAATGGAATGGCTTCTTCCATGGTAACTCCTGGAGTATTCCTGATGGAGCAGCAGCAAGGGTATTTCAGTGATCCCTCCCTCTTAGAGACATCTTTTTCTCATGTCCCTTTTTGGCACCAGTCTTGGTGTCATATTTGGTCAATTCTTCCTCTCAAATAATAATATTACTAGCAGCTACGCTTATTGAGGATTTTTATCTGTGCTTTTCAGACATGGTTTTAAACACAGGTTTTACATACATCATCTCATTTAAGCCTCACAGATAAAAGCTACAAAATGAGTTATAATTATAGTCATATTACATCTATGAGAGCAGAGGCTCTGAAAATTAACTTGGCCAAGATCACCCAGCAGGTAATAGGCAAGAGTTAGGATTTGAATCAAAGTCCTTTGAAATGAAAGCCATGAAATTGATCCTGCCTCTGTTTCCCCCATTACCTTTGCCTTGTGCTGAGTTAGCCCGTTATTATCTCCCTCTGGACCACTGCAGAACACTCTACCTCCCTAAGACCCCTCCCACCAGCTGCTATCAGATTCTTTTTCCAAAACCCAATTCCCCTTCTGCCTTGGCTCCCAGCCCCGACCAGGTAAACCACAGAAAATCAGGCGCTCTCAATAAATGATGGCCAAATGAATGACATTTTTGCTTATGCTGCCTTAGCTTCCTTCCCTCTACAAAATTTGCCAGCTTATCAGTCAGGGTCTGACCCTTAACAGATTTATTCCATAAATACCCACCTCATGGGTCCACCCTGAATCACTCTCTCATCCACTCCCTAGGGCATCCGGTTCCCTGCGCCAGGAACACCCCTCTCTCAACTCCTCCAGTCATCCTGTCATCATCACCGGTTTTAAGTTGAATGAATGGACAAGCAGCTCCTCCTGAATGTAAGCCATCGTTCTCTCCTCAGAGAGACTAAGCAGGGGACTCTTGCAGCTTCAGACCAGGGGCAGGTGTTTATGAAATACCCACACCAGGTTCTCAAGCATGTTCTACTGTGCTGTATAGTTACCTGTCTTTCTGGTCTGATCTAACCTGATCTTTTCCTCTGCGCAGGAAGGTAAATAGACTTTTGTGTAAACTCCCAGCTAAACAAGACCATTCCATCTTGGATTTATAAGGATACACGACGGGCTTCACTTTAGAGAGTTACAAATGCAAAATCCTTTATATTTTTGGCTCAGACACGGGATGCAAAGTGGAAAACTTCCCAGTCCAATAGCATGAGAAAAGGGAGGTCAGGATCGAGGGTCCTCCCTTTCTCGTTCACTCCTGCACTGGACCGGGACCCTGGATTCAAAACTCTCTACCCTTTCAAATGAAAGTATATACCTTGAATATGTTACTTTGTAGAGGACTTGCCATGAAGTCATCTGAATGACTTCAAGGTTAATGTATTAAGTTAGTTAAGCTAATGAGTAGGATTCCATTTCTCTCTCTCTCTCTCTCTCTCTCACTCCTGTACTCTCTCATTGTTGTTGTTTTTACATCTTCGGTTATGAAGATGTCTGCTTATGATCTGGCATTCATGAAACGCACTGGCCCAGTAGGAAAAACCATGTCTGCTACATGCCCTTTATGGGGTAAAGTACCTATAAGGGAATCTGAGACCATTATGATATCTAGCAACTGGATGAAACAATTTAAAAAATGGGATGGTGGGGAAAAAAAAATCCAACACTCCAAGATCTTAAAGAATAATTCAATATTATATTCTTTAAGAAACCCAATCCCCGACCCCCTCCTCCAAGGGGTAATGCAGCTCTGCTCTGGTATACTATTGAGACTTTTGGGAATTTCTTTTTCCAAAGAAGTAAGTATTGATGAAGGTCAAGGGACAAGCAGGACTAACACCCTCAGATTACAGCAGGATTTAAATTCTTCAGACTGGCTCCTTCTAGACTAATAATGACGCCAGAGTTCAAAACCTGAGAAGGTGTTGGATATAGGATACCTCTGACCTTATAATTTGAATGCAAACTTCTAAAAATATGGCTTTCCTTTGTAAAACAAGGGTGAGGAAACCTTTCTCTGAAACCTAGAGGAAGCAAAATAAAGCAACATATGGAAAGAGATTATAGGGTAACTAATTACATGATGTGCCTTAATGACACATGGATGCTTCACAGTCTTTTTGAAGACGCTGTTACAAATTCATATAAAACAACCGAATTCTATTCCTTTTGCATTAAAAAACTCCAAAGAAACTAAAACTAAAAACATGAGGTATTTGATTATTCAATAATATTTACACCAAGTCTACAAATAAAGGAAGAGGTACCTATCGAGAATAGTGAGCTTGTATCCCACATTAATAAATGAACTATTTTCTACTTCTGTCTTTTGGATTTCCAAATTTAGTCTTTCAAGCAGGGACATAAACAGTACGTAGTATTTGTTCAGGTTCTCTTCAATGGCAACAGGGCTCAGAGTGATTTGTTTCATTACACTGAAACTTAAACTAATAAAAAAAATGGAGAACTACACTTCAAACTGTTTCAATGTCTTAATCTGAAATAAAAATGTAAGAAAATTTTAATATAAATGTATCATAATGAAAATCTATAAACTGCCTATAATATAAACAAGTGTTAAAGCTCACTAAATACCTTCTCTCTCTCTCTCTTTCTGTCTCCCTGTCTCTCTCTCTCTCTCACACACACACATATACACACACACTGACATATAATCCTCTTATGAACAACAGCTGACCAGCTAAAGAAGATGATAAGGATTACTACAAATTTTATCATTTGTATATTGTAGTAATCAATAATAGCATTCAAATTTTCATAGTTTAAAGAACAATCCTAGAATAAGTCTAACATGAAGTCAATAAAAATTTAGACTGCCAAACCCTAATAGCAGATACTTCCCACAGACCATTTAAATTTTCATAATCTCGTTCCTGAAAACCCACGCCCGCAGACTTCCCAGTACAGGGAGTAGGACAAACAACAATACTCATGAAGGGTAAGGAACCATGCCATTAAAGTTCTGACAAGAGACCATCCCTCCTTTCCTTACACTTCAAGTCTTAGAACTGAAGCGAAGAGTTAGCCAGGTAAACATGGCAGGTCAGGACAGTCATTGGCCTCAGCAATGTGAAATTGTACTTTGTGGTAGGTCAAGGAGGGGGTCAGTCTGTAAGTGCTGGCCTAGCTACCAGAGGTAATTATTAACTCACCTGAGAAAATTTATTTTTAACCCTAATTTTTACCTTTGGTTTGCACTTGAGAGTAATTCATTGCTCTCACCAGGAAAAAAAAAAAAGAAAGAAAGAAAGAGAGAAAGAAAAAAAAAAAAGACGGAGGGGGAAAAAAGATCAAGAATTGGAAAACCAGCAGAGCAACATTGTTTGAATTCATTTCTTATAATCACATTCATTAACAACCTATTTAACCTGGCACAAGTGTTCCTAACTTCTGTCTCAATACTTTCTGCTCCTGTGCAACCCAATCACTTTAAATGTTATGTTTTAAAATACTCCATATATAAATAAAATACTGAATATAATATATATTTACTGTATCATGATTGACAAACAGTATTCTGCGTGCCCATGTGAGTGTGTTTGGAGACAAACTGCCCCCCCCCCCATGGGCACTTACCTTCAGGGAAAGAATTGGGCTGCACCACGTGGAGGAAGACATGCACCATTTTAAAGAGAACACCAATGGGCCCAGCTTTGTAAGAGTCTTTGGTCTCATAGTTCGTGGTCGGCAATTCAAATTCCAAACCATCAGAACCCTTTGCGGATGACAATGGCCCCAGGGCAGAGGTATCCCAGAACAGCTCCAGCAGCAGCAGGTAGCTGAGGAGGAGAGCCATGGCTAGCCAGATCCTGCACGCATGAGGTAGAGATGGGGGCCTCCGGTCTCAGAGGTTCTGGAAGCCTAGGATGAGACAGGAGTGTGTGTTCCTGCTCCAAAGAGGCTCGGCAGCAAGTGCTGGGTGTGCGGAGTCCACTCTCTTCCCTGGCCGGGCTGGCATGCAGCAAAGGCCGTCTGAGAATCTTTTTGTGGATCCGGGTCCGGGTCCGTGGGCTCAAGGCACCATCCCTGGTGGGAAAGAAAGGCAGCACTCAGTGCACACGCAGCCTGTCTGCCCCAGGAACCTCCAGAGAGGAGGCGGCACAGCTTAGAGGTAGCGCATCTGCCTAATCCGCTGCGTGGGAGGCAAAAACAGAGACTGCTTAGAGCTACAGGGGCACAAAAGCCAGAAGGCCCCACCCCAGGGTCCAGATGCATAACGCAGACCTTGATGGGTTCCAGAAACACTCTATGCTGCAGAGAAGGCTGTTCGGCCTTAGGAAGAGAGACTTACTGAGCACTTACTATGTACCCAACACTGCTGTACGTGCTGGGCCAGCGGGACCCTGTTGAAGGCATTATACCATTTACAGATGAGGAAAGCTCTCCACAGAGGACTTCGGGGACTTGCCCCAGGGTCAGGGATGATTAACGGGGCGGGGGGGTGTGTGTGTTACAATTCAAACCCCGGAGTTTTCCTTCAGAGCCCCTGCAAGACACCAGCACACCCACACCGTTCCTACAGAGTCGTCTCTCTGGGGCTCCACGCAGGCCTTCAGAGGCCCCAGCCATAGACCAGAGGCTTATTTTTTCTCCAGATTGGTGCAGGTGTCCCTGCTTTCTGGAGACACATCTTATCTGCTTTTTCTTCTACTCATTTGCTCACTGACCTTATTTCAGAGATCTGCCTCTCCACCTCATCCCCAACCCAAACTAAGACCTCAGGGGCAGAACCAAGCTGTCTAAGGCTAGGTTACACTGGAATTTACCTTTCTAACATGTCCACCAGGTAATCCTGAAAGGAACCTTTGCCCCCAAGTAACTACCTGGGAATTACAGGTCCCAGGGATGAGAGACAGGGCAGTAACTACCATGGAATTACAGGTCCCAGGGATGAGACACAGGTCCCCACCACCCTTCCTGGGAGGAAGAAACAGGAATGTGAGAAGCAGCTACCAAGCCAGTGTATAGCTAAGGCAAGAGACCCAGAGGGCCTCCAAAGTAGGCCCTGTCCACTTGCGTTTCTAGCCCCAGAACTGAACACAAGACAGGGCAGAGTTGGGGTTAAGTACCCCTCAGTGTAAAACTGAAAAAGCCAAAATGACTGATTTGCTTATGCTACTGCGTAGAACTAGGTGCATCAGAATGCAACATCAGAGAGGAACTGGGATGCTCTGCACCTATTCTATTCTGGGGTCAGGAGCACTAAGTGTGTACATGAGTTACACACTTAGTAACTTTCCAAAATAAGGGCAGGGTGCTCCTAAAACCCACTGTGCAATGGGGGAAAGGGTCTTCAAGAAAGTGACACATTGCACAAGGGGCCAGAGGGCCTACAACTTGTATTCTACCAAGCTGTAGAAAGTTTCAGATGAAAGGTGCAAATGCATGAGCTGTTTGAGTGAAGATGTTAATTCATATTTAATCCCCTGGATATTGCCTCATCTTCTAAGTCTTGTCCTACCCCGGTTACTTCTGCACAGAACTCCCAAAAGAATGACCCTAAGCTCTCCACATCTAATCATGGGCTTCTCAGAGCATTTACAGCTCTCAGTGCCAACCTTGTTAACCCTGAATCACCTTCCTGTCAGCTCTCCATCACACCATGGATACACCAGGACCCTGGTAACTGTTTCCAAAGGGCATTCTCCCTTCCAGGCTTGGCTGCTGCAGCACCCCCCCCCCCCGCTTGGGCTCTGGAATGCTCTAGCCTTTCACTGGTTCTGGTCAGAAGTCACCCCTGTGTGCAGTCAAACAGAGGCCTGCTCTGCTCCATCTTCAAATAGTTTCCAGAGAGGACAAATGAGAAAGAAACAAAGCCAGCTAGCCTTTACAAAGCCACTGTCTGGGAGTCTCCGGGGCTGCACAGGGCAGGAGAGGGAGATGAAAGGTGAGGGTGGCTGTGTTATTCAGGACTAGGACTACTGACTGGCATTAGACAGGCAGGCAGGCATGCACATGCACACTACACACACCACACACACTAGCAGGGGAAGGCAAATCCCACACCACACCACACACACTAATACACACCACACACACCCCACAAATACACACACCACACACACTATCATACACCACATGTATACACACCACACACAACACACACACTAACACACAACACACAATCGTACACCACATGTACACACACCATACACACAACACACACACTATACATACATACACCACACACACTAGCATACACCACACATATACACATCACACACATTAACACATGCCACACACACTAACACACTCCATACGTATTCACACCACACATACACACACCACCCACATTAACACATACACCACACACCACACATACACATACCACACATACACACACTGGCACATGCCACACACGCTAAACACCCTAGCACACACCACACACACTAGCACTCACCAAGCACACATCACACACACTAGCACACACCACATATACACCAACACATTAACATACACCATACACACTACACATACATACACCACACAAAACACAACAAACATACATATAACACACACTATCAGACATATACACTACACACTGATACACTGCATGTATACACACCACACATATACATACCACACACACTGACACACTCCACACATATGCAAAACATATATACGTACAACACACACACTCATATATATAAAATACAACACATACACACACATTACATGCTCTCATCTTGTTTCCTGCTAAAGCACAGGCAGGGAGCACAGCAGCTGGAAGGATTAAAGGCTCAGCTGCTAAGAAAGGCTAACTTCCTGGTAATGCCACCACACCTCAGCCAGGGATGAGGAGAAGCACAGCAGGAGAGAGATGGCAAGAGGCCTGTGAAGAGCTATGAATAAACAGTTTCAAACTCTCTCTGGGAAAAAGCAGGGGAAGGCAAATCCCAAGTGAAATGCAGCCCCACTCACTGCTGCGAAGCTGGAAGTGCCAATTAAGCTAGGCAGCACCTAGAGCTACGTGTCCAGATTTCTTCACTTCTTGCTCCAAAGTGTCGGTCCCTCTCACATTTAGAAGTAAATGTTAATACTAAAATCTCACTACTTAGGAAACACTAGATAATACAAGTCAAGGCAGAAGAGAGGTTGTGGAACCTCACCTGTTAACCTCACTGGGTAGCAAGAGCAGCTGGGGCAGCTCCTGGGACTGCCAGCATAAAACACAAGCCAGTTCTCTAGGACCAGGAGCTGCATTGGCATAAAATGCATATTTATTTATTTATTTATTTATTTTAAGATTTTATTTATTTATTTGACAGAGAGAGATCACAAGTAGGCAGAGAGGCAGGCAGAGAGAGAGAGGAGGAAGCAGGCTCCCTGCTGAGCAGATGCGGGACTCGATCCCAGGACCCTGAGATCATGACCTGAGCCGAAGGCAGCGGCTTAACCCACTGAGCCACCCAGGCGCCCCAATGCATATTTATTTAAAATGCTGGTTATCAGACGTAATTTCTGGGGACCGGGCCCATTAATCTGCATTTTTAACACTCTTCCCAGGTGATTGATTCTCAAGACAACTGAAGTTTGAGAACCAGCACTGGCCCTGAGTACTCACTCACCTAGCTTATTCAGGCCACTTTGCAAAGACATCTTTGGTTTCTCAAATGCAACTGCAAGACAACAGATGCAAGGAAGACTGCCCCAAATGCCCTTCTTATAGTGCATTAAACTGATCGATCCCAGCTGCTGTGGAATGGTCTCTGACTTGCTCATCTCTGTGCCCGCCAGAGCCAGGCACATAGTAGGCACTTGATAAAGGGTTGCTGAAATCAAACAGTGAGGGGTAGAGAGAGAACTGACCTGAAATAATCCTTTCTACCCATTTCAAAATTGTATGGAACATTTATTAGCTTGGAACATTTATTCCAAGCCTCTGGAAGGGAGATGTTGGAGTGTTTGTAGCTATTCCCACGATATAGGCAGCAGACTGTATCTTTACTGGCTTTGCCCATGGCAGAGCTACTGGTCTACCATTCTGGGGCCATGCCTTCTGCTGGGACCCCCAACTTTGCAGGGCTTTGGGAACTGCTTCCTCAGGGGCTACTCCTCACACAGGCACCAGACTAATCAATAAAGGCGATCTCACCATTTTTCTGACTTATGGGGTACCGGTTCCTGGTTTCCATTCCAAATGCGTTGAATTCAAGCTTGGAAGGTGGCCCGAGAATGTGAATTTTGAGCAAATACTTCACATGATTCTGAGCTTGATTCCAGAAAATGGCACTTCCACAGTTTGAAAGCAAATATGGTGACCATCTAGCTTCATTTCTCCTTCTTTCAGAAGGATCTTTGTATTGAATGTTTGTCAGCTGCGATTTCGGGGGTGGGGGAATGGACTGCTCAACTTCTGAGCCTACCTTTGTGAGTCTTGTAGGCAGAACTCCTGTTTTTATTGTGAGGACAGCCAAGGTGCCCAAACTGTGGTCTGGGGGGTGCCTCAAACCCACCAAGCAGATGCCTATTCCTCGGCTTGTCATTGAGGGGCACACTCAATCAGAGGCAGTCTCTAACTCAGTCTAGCAGTGATGGCACAGTGCCAGCAGCCATAGCCAGAGTCTTGCGGTGGCAGCCGTGGCCACACACCAGTTGAGGGTCCTGTTGTATGTCCTGCATGAGCTCCTGAGCCTAGCTGGCCAGTCTTCCTGTCACTACCTAATACCCAGGCCTTTTTCTGCTAAAATTACCCAGAGTTGGCTTCTATCATTTGTAACAAACCATCCTGACCCTTAACAAATCTGAGATAGCTCTTGGTCCCCTGCAAAACCTTTATCCTTCATATTTTAAACAATGCCAATAAAATAATACTTGGTTTAAAGTCTTATTCCTTTGACCTGTCCTTTGATGCACTTGTTTACTGCGCTGGAATGCACAGAATAGTCCCATATGGAAATCATAAGGAAGTTCATTAAAAAAAATTATGGGGACATATCAAGGAAGCAAAACGAAACTAAAGAACGTTGCTGAAGTGACAAGAGGCCACACGTTTGAGACAGGGCAGGAGTCTCCTGTTCCACTCATTTGTCCAGTGACTTGAGCAGTGGCTTATATTCTCCCTGCTTTCCTGCGCTTGTCTGTGAAGTGGGGTTTTAAATAAGGCTGGAGGGTTAGACAGGAGTAGATACAGCACCAGGCAGCCAGCTGGCCGTCAATAAAGGGCCTGAACAGCCTGCCACTGCCAGCATCAGTCCTCCATGCTCCACCATGGCCCTGGGCTCACCTTGACAGAACAGCTCCAGAGGACACTCACAAAAAAAAGGAAGAAAGAAAAAGTAGTAACTTCACACACAGTGTGAATCCACAGCGATTCCCATACTCGTTTTTGAGCCACAAAAAAAAACCCAGCAGCCGGGTAAGGTTCAACCCAGCATACAATGGCAGATGTTTGAGTCTCCAGTGGGGCGTTCAAGGACGACCCCCCCACCCCCTCCCATCATTCACCTGTGTGTTTTAACGAAGGTCAGCCGCTGCCCACAGGCACCGTGGAAAACCTTTCTGGATCAGAGCTTGGGCGGGAGAGAGGTCAGCAGCCGCCTGGGGTTAAGGCTCAACCTGTTGCTGCAGGAAGCTTGGGGCGCCGGCTTTCCTCAGCCTTTCCCTCCCACCCACCGCCAGGCCGGGCTCCTTCCTGCCCTCTCCCCCTCCTCGGCAGGAGGCTCTCCCGGGCTGCGGGACACAAAAGAATGGGCGGCTGGGCGGGCGCGGGAAGCGAGGAGACTCGAGGAATCCGCCGCCGCCTGGGGGAGGGGGTTGCCGGAGTAACTTGGCTGCCCCGTACGGCCGCGCGGGATCCCCGCCACAGCCCCCGGAGGCTGCATCGGGGTCGCCAGGGAGAGGGGGAACCGGAGCGGTGTGCCACCCCCTCGAATCCCCTCCCCGTCTCGGAACGGGCTTTCAGGGAAACTGACCTTGGGCCCCCGCCTCTCCCGCACCTCGAAGCTTCTTCCTCTGTCCACGCTTCCCTTTGTTGTCCCAGACGGCGCCGAACTGGCGAGGTGCGTCCAGGGCACTCAGCTCTCCACCCGGCAATTACCGTAGGTCCCCTAACTGTGCACACAAGGGGGTGGGGGCTGCGTCAAACCAGGGATGCGTGCGCTCTCCTATAGACGTGGGGACACTGCCTCCAGTGGCTCCCCCCGGACCCCCCTCCTGCTATGGTCTATTGCACCGCGTACTCCGTTTGGAAAACCAGGGAGAGGTGACCCCTTTACATCCCTGGCAGGGGAGGCTCAGTGACTCGTGCCCTCAGGGCACCCCTAGCACTCCCCTCCTCGCAGAACAGTTCTCAAGCCCCTGACGAGTCTCCCCCTCTCAGAGAGTGAGCCCGCGGCTTCGGGGGTCCCGGTCCCGCTTGCTTGTGTCCTGGTACCTGGCGAGCCACAGCCACCGATTCCCCTCTTGTGGCTGGAAAAAAGACCCACTGCGGAGACACCAGGCAGCCGGCAAAGTTTGCGCGCGTCCGCGCTCTGCCTGGAACTCCCGCTGGCGGGGCGCCCGGACCACCTCGCCCACTTTGCAGTCCCCCGGCTCCCAGGCAGCTCTCAGGGCTCGTACTACCTGCCCCGGGGCCAGGGGACGGGGCGCGGAGGGCTGGGAGGAGAGCGGCACTGAGCGAGCCCCTCCGTTCCCGATTTGTCGCCCCCAGCCTTCTGCTCAGGCCCCCGCAGCCTCCGCTGACGCCCCCAGGCTCCGGGATGAGGACGCCTCTACTCACCGCGCGCCGGGTCCAGCTCCAGTTTCGGGCCCCGCTGCCGCCCGCCCTCCCCTTGCAACGGCGTTCGCCCAACTCGTCCGGCTCATGAATGATTTATGAGCCGCTTCGGGGACCACCGGGACGGCTTCCAGAGAGGCGGCCCTGCAGCCCCGCGGGCGGTCCAGCCCCGCGGGACGCGCCGGGCCGGGAAAGGCGCCGGCCCTGGAGGCCCGAGCGAGGCCCGCCCGGGGTGCCCGCGGGGACCTGTTGCGGCCTCCCCTGCTCCCGGGCGGGGACTTGCAAACGGAGCCTCCGGAATGGCAATGCTACTTAAGTCAACTCACCCCCAGCCGGAGAGCTGAGCGCGCGGCCAGGTGCCTGCCCAGCACTCGGTCTGTATTTTAAAGAAAGCTAAGCCGGGGGTTCTGGATGCGCTCCCGACTGGACCCGCGAGGCAGCTTCCCGGCCCGGAGGTACCCACCTGGCCTGGGCTGCATGTATTTCCTGAGGCGGGAGTCCGGCTCACCCAGCACGCCCTTCTTACAGCACCCGCGTCTCCCTCACCTAGGAGAGCTCTCTACTTGGAATGCCATTCCCCTTCTAAAAACTCCTCCTCTCGCTGGTTCCAACCCAGACAGGCTTTCGTGACACCCCCCCCCCCCCCCCCGCCAGCTGCTTTAGAGCTTCTATTGCCGGGTCCCAAATGACTTATTCTTTTCTAATTCACCCAAACAAAACCAAACCCAAATAATTTGGTTCCTTTGTATATTATGTACCAATCACGATGCTCGTTGCCGGAGCTGTAAAACTTACAGAAATCAGTCCTTGCCCCCACGTATAGGTACAGGCATCCACTGTAGACCGGAGCACAACGCGCTTTAATTATTTGGTTCAGATGTGGGCCGAGAGTCCCCTGTCATCCCATCTTCACCTCTCTGCCAAGCTGCCAAGCTGAGACGGTGGAAACCATCCATAAGTACTCACTCTGTCTCCTAACCTAACTGCATTCACCAGTATGCCCCTTGTGCCTGGCTCACCACTTCCAGTCTTGAATGGAGAATACTGTCTGTGGAAAACGTGAGACTTACAGAAGAGCACTGCCAGGATGGCGTCTAGCACTCGGTTGGCGGTTCACGTTTGTGATGCGGAGGGATGGATGGACAGGTGGATGGGTTGGACTGTTGGACAGGACAATTTCCAACAAGGTTCTTCACTAACCCCAGAATCTAGCATAAAACCTGTGCTGGAAGGAGCATTGTTTAAAGTTTAAATTGATCTTGTATGTGCCTACTTCTAGGACAATAAATGCCAGGTCAGGAAACTTCTGAAAAGGGCACTAGAGGCACCGCAAATTTAGGTGGTTGTATAATCAGGCCTGATGTTTCCACCCTGAAGCCCCTGCTGGTCAGGGACCTCTGCTTCTGCACTGGCAGAGGTCCCCAGCACTTCTCCAAGGCAGCCGTCTGAGGACTCTGGAGAGGGTACTCCTTCCCTCCTAATAGCAGTCAAGTCAACTTGCATCAGATGTTGACCCTATCCCTTTTTATCACTGTGACTTTGGCTCCTTAGCTTCCTTGAGCCCGTTTTTTTTGTCTGCAAAGTAAAGACAGTTATGCCTCCCAGGGCTCCTGTTAACTGTTAGTAATAATAATAAAAATAACAATGACAACAGTAGTAGGAGTGAGCACTAACACTCAGTGAATGCTTCCTCTGAATGAGGCACTATGCCCAGAGCTTTAAGTGCATGATTTTGTGTTATCTTAGCAACAAAGACAGCATATGATCTCCATCTTAAAGATAAGGCTAAAAACATGTTCAGTCTTTTGCCTGAGGTCCCAGAGGTAGTAAGCAAAGTGCTGAATTTGAACCCAGATCTGGCTCCAGAGCCCATTATTGCCCAAGCACACCAGAGTACCGAGAGATAACATAAAACCCTCTATCCTGCACCCCCTGATTGACAATGTCGTGTGGCACTCCAGCATCACATTGAAATGATTGGCCATCTGTCTTCCTGTAGGCACCGAATGCTTCAACTGTTTTTATCCATTTTCATATGCCTCCCTCCCTCCATCACCAACTCTATGTGGACCATTGGAGGTGTTCAATAAGTGAATGAGTGGATAATAAACAGAATGCAATATTAAGATCTGTTCTAAGCAGCCTTAGGCAGACAGCAACATAGGACTTAATGATTTATTTTGTTCAATTCAGCTTGGAGTTCTAATGCTACAGTCCTGCTATCTAGCACAACTGAATTCCTCTGTCATCTGTTACATGCGACTGGAGGATGTAATATTATTCCTATATATCCACTTAGTCATCAGGTGCAAAACTTAGGTCTCCTTTCTGAAATCGCTCCTCATTTTTCCTGCCCAAATGAAATCTAAATACGAGGCAGCCCAACATCTTAGGGAGAGCAGGGAGATTCATTCAAATGCTGTCACTAACTGCCAGTGTGGTCCCTGGTAAGTCCTGTAACCCCCATGGGCTTCACATGTCCATAAATCCAATAGCCTGGCTCAGGGACTGGATATGGCTTAGAGGCTACCATTTTGGATCCTGCAGATATGGGATATTGTCATCAACACAGGAAGGTCTATTAGATAGTGCTGGTTTAAATAGTGAACCATAATAAGGGGAAAATGACAGCAGGACTGGGGTAAGTAACTGAAGTTTCCACAGAAATTATCAGGGTGATGGAGCATTAGAAATAAAGTGTTGAGATTAATCATTGTCAGAGTATACAACACTGGATCATTCAACAATCCTCAATCTTTGACAAGCCGTTCCTTATGAAGGACGTTGGATAGTCTTTTCTGAATCACTAAGACTAAAACAAAATAGGTGAGTGAATATATTATTCTAATTAACCTGACATTTTCCACCATGAATAACTAGGCCCCCCCAACTCCCCACCAAAATATGTGCTTGTATGACCAACAAACATGGCAACATGTGACCCTTTAGGAAATCACATTTGTATCATCTCAGCATGGGCTGCCCTGCCTTCTTAAGTCTGAAATTTGTGTAAGAGACAGCTCAGGAGAGAGGGAGAAGTTAAGCAAGGGGGCGGGGGGAGAGAGAGGATTTGTTCCAAACCGAAATTCCACTAGTTTTCAAGGAAAAGGCTTCATGTAAGCCAGGGTTCGCCTATAAATGTTTCACCTCATGCTTTCCTATTCTTTTTGCCTTTGCTCCCCTTGCCTCTGGGCTTAGAAACCACACATCGCTTTGCTGATGTTTACTAACCAGAAGCCAAAAAAACATGTTCCTTGTAGTTCAACAACCGTCGGGTAAGATTTGTAACTCATTCATCAAGCCCACTGTGTAGTAATTCCAAAGGTGGAGGAAAAAAATTTCAAACCAGTTTGGGCAAAGAGGAAGAAAGACAGAGCAGGGGCCCGACCAGGGCCAAGGCCAGTACCTCCGCGCCTGGATTCCGAACCTGGGAAGTTGGAAAACCCCATCACACTTACTGGAGGCTGGCGCAGGGTGGTTTTATATTTTATGTGCTGGATCTGCCTTCTAGTAACAGTTTCAAATAAATGCTTCATCTCTAGGGCTGGCTTTCATCTGCGCCTTTCCTTCTGACATCATTTTTAATATGCACGAACTCAAACGGGGCTTCCTAATTTGCCTTTGGTGACTGTGTGGGGAAAAATGAGAGCAGCAGAAGGAAAGGGAGTTATAAAGCGTTAGGATACTTGATCTCATTTTCTCAAGGAGGGTGAGGTTCTTTCCCCTAAATGTTTGGGCTGAGACTGGGGAGGGAGGGAGGCAGAAAAGTTCCACAATTTCTAGTTCTATAGTCATCGGTTTTTAAATTGTATCTCCTAAAAGGCTCACCCAGGAACTTGCAATATATACGATATTGAAACTTATTACGATTCCACTAAGAAGTGTTTTACCCCTCTGGGAATGATTGCCATTATTACTTCCTTCTAAGAATTTGCACTTATCCTCTTCTCAGTATCTGAAAGCATGTATTAGCCATCTGTTAGTCATCCATTCAGTAATATTGATGCAGCCCCTACTACAGAGGTCAGGAGCTAAAGAGTCCAGTTACTCTGACCCAGAATACACTTAGGGGAAAACAAGAAAACTTTCCTCCAGCACTGTCTTTCCTCTTATTTACCCCTTGCCTATTTTCCTCATCGTAAGACTTTTTTTTTTTTTTTAAAGAATTCTCCTTTGCTTCATACTCTATCTGCTACTTAAGCTATAATCAGATATGTATTTTAGGCACAATAAACTGTCTGCTAATTAAAACACTCACTTTGTCCAGAGCAACTAAAATGTTAAATTATAGCCCCCTCCAACGTTGAGGGCATTATGCCAAGCGAAATAAGTCAGAGAAGAGAAAAACAAATTCTGTATGATCTCACTTACATGTGGAATCTAGTAAAACCAATTCATAGAAACAGAGGTCAGATTTGCGGTGGCCAGGGGCGGGGGCTGCGTGTGGGGGGAAGAGGGTGAAGGTGGTCAAAAGGCACAATCTTTCACTTGTAAGATAAATAAGTCCAGAGGATGTGATGTGCAGAATGGTGGCTCTAGTTAACAATACTCTATTGTGTATTTGAAAGTCACCAAGCAAATAGACCTTAAAAGTTCTCATCACAGGGGAAAAAAAAAAAAATTTCTCAGTAAAACCGGAAAACATGAAATAAAATAAAAACTATGAAATACGATATAAAGAGTTCTAGTTCCATTTAGCTACTTATTCCACAGGATGAAGAAGGAACAGTGATCTGTTGTTGTACGGTGGGGGAGGCATGGGATGTGGGACTTGAGCAGATGGGAAGACAGTCCTTGCTCTGCTCATTCATTCATTCATTCACTCACTCACTCATTCATTCTTTCCTACATTGCTTAGCCGCACAGTCCACAGGTATTGACTGAGCACCTTCTGTGGGCCAGACTGAGCAGCGAAACAGCAGAGAATAAAACAAAGGGGTAAGCCCTCGCCCTCCCAGAGCTCACTCCCTTATAGGGAACACAAAGCGTGAAAGCCATCAAATCCATACTCATATTCGCTATATACCCTTGAATAAGCTACTTAACCTATGTAACTTCAGTGTCCTCACCCACAAAATAGAGGTTGTGCAAAGCATAAATGAGCCAGCGTATGCAACATGCCTGGCACAGAGTTAGCGACAAATGTCAACTCTTATATCTGCTTTTTCTATTTCTTTGCCAAACTCTCTCTCACCCTCAGCCCCCACCCCTCTTTTTATTTCCAATCTCATAGATTAGGAGTGTGGGGCTGTTGGAACCGCGAGTTAAATCCGCTTCCCACAGATACTTACAAATTATGCCCCAGGGATTTGCAAGGATCCAAGTCAGAAAAAACAGATTCGGCACATATTCTGATCTCTGCCCTGTAGAAAAAGTGTCCAACACTTGGAAATGAGCAAAGGAGAAGACTGGCGTTTTTTTTCAGAGGGAGGGGCATGTCTAAGGGACCCTCAGGGAATTACTGGATTCTATAGAGGCATGTACCTGTCGTGTTTCTATCAACTAGGCTGTATCACAAGTCTGTGAGGATAGAAATGAAATTGTAGAACACCAATGACAATGCAAATGAATGTTCTCCATGAAAGATAATTTCATTTCTACCCTGTAGAAAAGATGACCCCAAACACAACATTTTAGTACCCTATAGGCTGGTGACAGGCTTTGCAACTGCTGGCAAATAATCATTTTGGCATTCCCAATTGTGTATATAAATGTCTGCTTTTCAAAGTGTCCTCTGAACAGGTCCCAACATCTTACCGGTTCTCTCATTAATTACTGAACTGAGTAAAACCTTTGACATGTGTCCCCTATATATTTACATGCAATATTTTTCATTCCTTGAACATTATAATTTGGAAACCCTAATGGAGCTTATTGACTTCTAGGGAGACAAATAGCAAATTTTAACATGAGTTAATTTTGTTAATGAAAACTTCAATAAATGCTGGAAAGGTGAAATTCTAAACCATTGTATAGATTCTAATAGTATAACAACAGCCCATTCACTGGGACAAAGATGCTGTAAGCGGCACCCCAAAGTTCCTGCCAACTTCTCCCCCAAAGCCTCCCTGCAACAGCCCCATTTAGAGCAATCTTCGACCCAAGTGCCACTGCTAAGGACAAAGGGAAAGCTTTCAAAAAGTTAGATCACAATAAACTCTTTTTAAATGCTGCAAACCCAGGGAAGCCCAGGTGGCTCAGTGGGTTGAAGCCTCTGCTTTCAGCTCAGGTGATGATCCCAGGGTCCTGGGATCAAACCCCACATTGGGCTCTCTGCCCAGCAGGGAGCCTGCTTCCCTTCTCTCTCTGTCTACTTGTGAGCTCTCTCTGTCAAATAAATAAATAAAATCTTTGAGAAAAAAAAGCTGTGAATCCAGGATGATTTGTTTCTTAAGTTTAAGGTTCTTAAAGACAAGGAACGTGGTGTTTTAGACCATATGTATAAATGTGGTTCTCGGCTCCATTCTCCGCATTCAAGTGGACACCTCCCCCATGAAAGATGGGGGCATGCTGAGGAAGGACGAGTTTGGTGAAGTATGTGTGCAGGAACTGTGCTCAGAGATGGGCTAATTCCTTCCAATAACCTGGGTGAAACCTGGGAGAGAGTTCCAGAGTCGTTTTCATTATGGAAGGAGGAAAAACTTACAAAGTGACAAAATTATTCTAGATCATGGTGTGGTTTTTTTTGTTTTGTTTTGTTTTTATTTCTTTTTGGTTTTGTTTTTGTATTTTTAAATTGGACACTCTTGACATTTTGAGCTGGCTAATTCTTTGTCTTGGGTGGTCCTGGGCATTCAGGGTGCTCAACAGCACCTCTGACTTCTAATCACTGGATAGATGTAACAGTCCACCTCCCAGTTGTGACCACCAAAAAGATTCAAAACCTGGAGTTTGTTTGTTTGTTTGTTTGTTTGTTTTTAAAGCAGGGGAAAAACTATTGAGTTTGGGAAGATTTTATCAGATATATTTAAAGAGGGACTTCCTGGTATCAGATTTGGCAAATGCCAAGAATTTTGGATATAAACTGAAACATATACATCACCCAAACCACTTGACCCATCATGTTGGGTACCTGGCCCTGGGGAGCCAGCCCTCACATTGACTCCACATCACCCCCAATGAGAGAATTGCAAACTGAGTTATATCAGGAAAGTAAATTGCCTATTTTTATGCCTCCTGGAGATATTCACAATGTCCTGTGCTGGGTGCTGGGTGTTGGGTGCTTGGTGCTTGTTCTGAGTATAACCTATAGCCCCTGAAGAAACTCGACAGTTTTCTTAGAACTTTTGAGCAGAGAAGCATTCAAGGAAAAAAAAAAAAAAAGAATAGGATTGTTAATATTTCCCAAGACCTAATGAGAAAGGGCCTGGCATATTCCAGGACCTCAGCAGATCCTAGAGAAAAACAGGGGAATAAGGTGAAGCTCGAACCTCATAAGGAGGCAAATAAATGTAAGCAGGAGTGAGACGGTGCTGCAAGGTAGGAAAAGTAGGTCTGGTTTGTGTCCTTGTGGCTGGCGTTGATTAGCTATCTGCTATCTTTCAAGCACAGAGCAACGTACTTTCCATACATTCCCTTATTTGATTAACCCTCCTAAAGGAGCACTGTTACTCCCATTTTCCAGAGAAGGAAACAGGCTCAACACCTGGGGCAGTACTTTGTTGGTTTCATAATAAGAATAAAAATTACCATTTACCAGGGTAACCGTTACTCTAAATATCTCATTTACTATTTAAGGTAATTGTAGGAAGTAGGTATTATCCAAGCAAATCAAACAAAAGTCTGTTGCCCATTTGTTACGTGTCAGGATGGCTCTAGGTGGTAGGCACGTAGTGGCAGACGGGCCCTGCCCCCACCAAGTGTACAGTATAGGAGGGAAAACAGATGCTGACAAATGCTTACAGGTGGGATGATTCCTTTCACAGTCCCGACTTCTGCCTCTGTGCAGTGAGCTCCAACGCAAGAATTCAGAGGGCAGCCTTCAGACCTAGGACTGGAAGTAAGCGAGCTTTTAATGAGCATTAGTCTGTGTCAGTCAAGATCTGTCCTTGGAACTTGGGGACACAGAGGTGACTTCAGCCCTACCCCAGTGAGAAGCTCTTGGCGTGGACCTGGCTGGCTGTATATGGTCGTTGCGCTGTTCTGCTCTATTAAATGGCAAAGTAACAGTGCGGGTAGGGAAATAATTTTACAAGAAACTGTAAAAGGAATGAACAACACAATTCTGGATCTGTTGGATTCCAAAAAAGCAACGCTGATAAACCTGGAAAAGCAGGGCCGTGAAAAAACTGAGCCGAGGTTAGGGGTTTCTAGAGCTGAACTGGGACAAAAGAATTACCAACTTGCAGAAAAAAACAAACATTTGTATGCACATCATTCTGCAGAATGTTTCAGAAGCCACCTAACGGTAAAAGTGCTAAAATGCATACAACCAAAAAGAGGAAAAATTAAAGTTGAATCCTAAGGAAAAAAAAATCCCCTGGTAAGGAGCCCTATAGACGCAAGGAATACTAATGAACATTGTAAGCATGCACCGAAGTAAAATTTAAGTCAGTAAAATTACTGAAGCCGAGTAATAGGTATCAGGGGTTCTATTTCATACCAGTTTGAAATTTTCCACTACAAAAAGGTTTTTAAAAAAAAAAGAAAGAAAGAAAAAAAAGAAAGAAACAACCAAGGCAATCAATGGCTGGGAGAAATAGGAAGTGGAACTGGGGTCTGTCCTTGAGCTGCGGTGAGGTCAGCATGGTTGCCGCGGGTGAGGCCGAAGGGCTGAGTTGAACGCGGGGTGGAAGACCAGTCAACAGGCAAGGAGAGTGATCTGTCTCGTCTTGGCTAAATTCATCACGTTGGTTCTTACGGAAGGACAATGGCAAATGCCTGGGAAGTTTAATAAACAAGGGCCAGCTCCCTCTTGGTTGTGGCCCGGAGAGTAACACGGATTCTGGGATCACACACTGTGGAACAGATCGCCTAGGTTGGAGTCTGGCTCTGGCGCCCCTAACTCCATGTGCCACCTTGGCCGGATTACCTAACACCTGTGAGCCTCAGTCCCCCTCACCTGTAGAGTTAACATCAGTAGTGCCTCTGGGTTTTGAGAACATTAAATGAGATACGCTATATACTGGAGGGTTCCAGGGAGAGCTGGTTCTCTCCCCCTGATCACTGCACCTCTGATTATTTATGGCAGGACAGTGATCCTTCTTTAGGTTCTACCTTGCTTTCTCGCATCTCACAGGTCTGAGGCTGGTTGCATTAATCAGAGAAAGGGATATCAGAAAGACATTGGGGCTACAGGTTATAGGATGGCTCTGACATCCCAACCCCCAACCCCTACCCCAAGAAGGCAGCTCTTCACTTAATCTGTACTAGAAGGTATAAGAGGGTCACACTATCTCCATAGCCATCCCCACCATGGAAAACAATCCAAATGTGTCCTACCGGTCTCCACATGCATCACTACAACCAGAACACTTGTTTGAAAGCAAAACCTATTTAGTATTCTTCCATTTGCCAGAGTTTTCTATCTCAATAGTCCTACACAATCTCCCAAGACATTCAACCTTACCTATATTTATTATTTGTTATTTGTAGAGTTGTCCAACTCAAAAGCCCTTTTCTGGGTGACACAGACACCCTTTTGTGGGGAGTACTAGTGGGTCAATCCAACATCTTCCACCACAAAAGTCAAACATTATCTTCCATTGACCTGTCATGCACTCAAGGGATGGTCCTACCCAGGCCTGGCCAGTTGGCCACTCCTGCCCCTGACTTAGATTCTGGAGTGTATGTGATGCGGCAAATAGGGCCAATCAGACCAAGGGAGGGTAGCAGTGATGGTGCTGTGGAGGGCGACAGGTGCCAACAGCCACGTCCTAGCCAGACTGTGTGCACTGCCCTTGGATCTGCTTCTGCTCTCCAACCTCCTGACCAGACCAGGAACCATCTGACACACTTCCAGTTTATTCCTTCTCTGGCTAAGATTGGCCAGAGTTGCTTCCTGTTAATGCCTGATTGATGAAAATGCTCCCTCTACCATCTCCTTTGCCTTCCCTTTCCTCTCCAGTCCATGTCTTTCTTGCCAGTCCCATGGCGACGGTGCTAACTCAGCCACTCTGCATGTATGCTGGAAGTCTCTGCCTTTGAGCAAATTGCTTAGGCGAGGACTTGGGGAAGGTGATCGAATGAGTCCTAAGGTTCAGGATCAGATCCCAACTTTACTTAACACGTTGATTTTGTTCCTCCATGGAGTTGGGGCATAGCTATGAATTTTTAAAATACTGCATTACAGTATGATTTGTCTTAATTAATGAACTTTGGGGCACCTACTAGTATTTTGTGCTGGCCCTTGCATGGCTCTGTGCAATACTGGTCAGGACCAGAGCCCACCCACACATTTCCCTTCATTCACTAAACAAGTTTTTCAGGGCTCTGCTCTGCACCTGATTATACTAGGCTTTAAGCACACAGAGATGATTAACACCAAGTCCAGCCCTCAAAAATGTCACCATCTCATGGGGGAAACAAATAAGGGGCATTTTGAATTCTAGATACACCAACAGAGGCAGAGGTCAAGATAGGTATGGCTACGAAAATGGCAACAATAAATATGAGTCCAGCCCTGAGGGGACCAGGAAAAGGCTCCCATGGGGCTGTTGGTGCCAATCCTTTGGAATGAGATGTTCACCAGCTAGAGAACAAGAAGCACATTCTGAGCTGAGGAACGAGCATAGCCAGGTATGTTCAGATTCAGTTCATGATACGGTGGTGCTGGATTGTAATGTGCCTGGAACATGGTCTTAGAGAAAAGGAATAAAGAGATGAGTCTAGACCAGAAGAGTAGAAGAGGTCAGGCTGTGAAGAAGCGTGGATGCCGTGCCAAGGGATCGTTTCAGACGGTGTTAAGACCTATGGAGAAAACCAAACTGAGTGAAGTAATGGGCCAAGGACACGAGGGGGGAGTTTTTCCGAAGTCCTGTCCAGATTTTAACTAGGTGGAAATCTCTTCGGCCCCAGGGCCTGCGGGCCAATGCTCCATGCTACCTGGGGTCGGGAGCTGAGAGTGCTGGACCTGACCCTTCCTCGGGCCAGAGCATGGACTTAGGGATTTACCTCCTGCCTCTGGGCTCCCACTTCCTCCTTCAAGAGAGCAATCTCTAAGAATCTTCCCAGGATCTGACACTCTGATTCATGCTTCTCCGCAAGCTCAGCACCATGTCCAAGCCACGTTGTGATTTGTAGGGAGTTTCATATTTTCACTTGGGAGACAGCCATTAAATGGCTTGTTAGTACACACACTGTCCTGCTACTCTGCATCTCCCTTCAGTCAACCCATCCTGAATTTTAAACTGAAGCCAGGAGACCCGTGGTGGGCCTCAGTGTGAGTGTCTGGATATCATTAAGAGGTTTCTAAGAGCTTATCCTGCGCTTCCCGGCTTCGCTGCTTCTTGAGTCGGCTTGCACTTGGGTCCGGCTTTCTCGACACCCCTCAGAGCGCCCCACGCCAAATATGACTTTGATCGTGGTGTTTCAAAGACATTTAGAGTAAGCGTGCTCCCCGGAGGCCGCTGCTCTGCGGCGCAGGCTCTAGCCGCTCGTTTGATGGGACAAGCGTGTTCCCTGCAGGGTCAGCTCTGGGTGAAAACGGGAAGTCGGTATGGGAGGAAAACTGGCTTTGGAACCAAACAGACTACATGTATGGCTTATCGGGTGGTTTTGGCCTGTCCTCTGATCTCTCAGAATTCGTTTTGCCTCGGACAACATGGGAATAATAATGCCTGTTTTACGGTTATTACAAGGGTTTTGTGAAAGGACACGGTTGGTGCTCACAAATACTTCCTCTGGGCTTCCTCTTGGAGGCTGCATCTCCGTGTTATTCTTGGGGTGCTCTGCCCTCCTCTTTCTCCACCTGACACCCCAGGTTTGTGATCTCTGCCTCTTCCTCTTTCTCCTTTTGTCCAGCATGCCCTCCCCCGACCCCTGAGTCATTGAGACATTTGGGGAGCATCCCTTTCATCCTGGTGATAGCCTCTGTTAAAGGGCTGGACCACAGGACGCCTGGGCGGCTCAGTTGGTTTTAACACCTGCCTCCGGCACAGGTCACGATTCCAGGTCTCTGAGATAGAGCCCTGCATCGGGCTTCTTGCTCAGTGGGAGGTCAGCTTGTCTCTCTGCCTCCTGCTCTCCCTGTGTGTGCTTGCACTCTCTGACAAATAAATAAATAAATAAATAAATAAATAAATCTTAAAAAGGGGGTGCCTAGGGGTCTCACTAGGTGCTCGTGATACCCTGCTGTGTGTCTCTGGTGCCCCGTGAGGCCCACGCTGTGGTCAGAGAGCCGGGAGCCCAAGTCTGGGCAGCACCTGGGGGTCGCAGTCCCTGCCCTTCTGCTCTCAGGGAGGCTGGGCAGGCTGGGAGCTGCCTGCCTCACCTCCATCACTGCCATTTCCTGGTTTCCAGGAGGACTGTCTATACCTTTTAAGGTATCCAGGGACTTGGGGGCACCTCTGTTCTTGACGCGACCTTCTGTGGAAGGGACCCCAAGCTAGCACTGCCCAACTTTCTCCTGAGGACAATTGGGGAAATGCTCCTTTTGTTTTTGCCCATCACCGCCCCTCTCCAGAGATGACAGACGTGGGGCCTCAAGACACTGGCTAGGACCAAATGACAAGGAGGATTGCAGAACCAGCACTACAATCCCTGTCTGGGACTGCTGCTCTGTCTGGCTCATCTCTCATCAATTCCTGCCGCAAGTTTGAGTTTCCTCCTGGGAGTATGAGGTCTCGAACCTCCAGCCATTGCCTCCAAGGACATGTCTACCACTTCCCCAGCCAGCCTGCACGCATCCCTTCCCAGTCCTGCCAATGCCTCCAGCCGCAGCAGCCACCGCAGAGGAGGACACCGGAGTCTCTGAGATTATGCGTCAGGCCTTTTAAATCACAAGGGTTCAATGCCGGGGTTTTGGAAGCAGACCACTGTGTATTTACTGCCCACATCCCTTGGACGCCATGGATCCCTCTGGGCTGGAGCTTCCAGGTCTGAGTCATGGCTAATACCAGCACTTCACACGGCGTCAGACTGTGAGGGCTCACAGAGTTAATACGTACCAAGAGCTTGCACGGGCTGACGTATATTATTCCTCAGCACCTGTGTGCTGAGCACCTGCTGTGTGCTGGCTGGGGTCTACCCTGATGTCATGGTGTCGGTCAGTGGGGGGGGTGAGTGATTCAATGTCACGGCTGACTCAGAACCACTGCTTTGCCCGGGACACAGATGTCTCCGTCTTTTCAGGTAGGAGGAAGAAAGGAAGTACTTGAAACACACCAAGCATGCCCTCCCTCCTCTCAGGACCAACACCGTGCTTGGGTTCCACTACTCCTGTTTCCCAGATGTGCTTGAAAGAATTCCTGGGCCTCTGACTTCAGATTCAACTGAAACTGTGGAGACCAACATTGCGGCAGAACCATTCCTGTCAATCAGGAGACCTCGGGAGATGCTTCACTCCAGGGTCTCCAAGCTCCTGGGCACCCGCTTTGCTCAGGATAGAGGAAGTAAAGACAGGACTCCCAGAGAGCTCCCGGCCCACTGATCCTCCAACTCTGGCCCACATATCGCTGAGAGCTGGACCTGGGCTCTCTCACTAAACCCACTGAATAAACCCGGGCCTTCCAGCCCCTTGAGGTTTGCCTTAACATGCCCTGGAGTTCCAGGCACAATACCCATTTATATCTGCCTCCAAAATGCCCCAATCGGTGATTGCGGCCATTCTCCTGAGAGATGCTGGAACACTGCCCAGCAGGGGCCTGCAGACTTCCGTGTGGCGCCTTGCCCTCCCTTCCTGCACAGCGCCCCTCAGATCTCCCTCCAACTCTGCTTTCCTTGGACACCCCTCACGTGTCCCGGGGCTGATGCTGAAGCAGCAGGAATCAGGAGACTAGAACTAGAGAATTAATAGAAGATGGGTACCGAGGGTCCTGGATTCTTCAGTTCAGGGTCTTTCTCTCACTCTCACAGTAGGGGACAAGATGATATTGAGGAAAGACCTCCGTGGGCCCCTTCATTGTGGAATAGGGGGCAGCATGGCAATGGAAAGGTGTGGGGCTTGGGCCCACTGGCTCCATGACTCAGCACAAGTGATTTGCTTTCTCTGAGCCCTAATTTCTCATCCATAACACAGAGCAAGACAGGGCTGTGTATCTTACAAAGCTAGTCGGCCCCCTGTCCCCAATAAAATCCTGTTCACAGCTTTGTTACCAGAAGCCCTCTCTGGAAGGACTTCCTGTCTGGGAACATGGTTTTCTGCCTGTGATGCATGGGCACCCTTGAGTTTGCTGCCCAGGCTCCCAAGACCAGTTTCAAGGACAGACAATGCCTGATGTCAGTTACACGGGGTAGGTTATTGAATATGAGTACCACTTAAGAAAAAGCATCCTATTCTCTACCCCAACACAACATTTTAAAAAGGAGGGCCTAAGAATAGCCCTGGTCTTGATGAGTATTCAGGAAGCCTGCAAATCATAAAGATGTAGCCCAGACTGCTCCATTGTCCTCTTCTTGCACCCGGAGATGTTGAACTGAGCTGCACGCATGACCTCTCCAAGTAAGAATACATTTCCCAGCCATCCTTGGAGCCAGCATGCTCATATGACTAATTATGACCAAGCAGAATTATGTAGGAATGATGTGTGTATTCTCAGGAAAAGGTCCTTAGAGGATGTTTTCAGAGAAAAGAACCAATAGGATATCTATATGGAGAGGTATTAACAGGAATTGACTCACGTGGTTGTGTAGACCAAGGAGTCCCACGATCTGCAGCCTGCAAGCTGCAGTCCCAGGAAAGCCAGTGGTGTAGTTCAGGCTGGTATCTGCAGGCCTGAGAACCAGAGGGACCAATGATGCAAATCCCAGTCCAAGAGCAGAAGAAGATGAAATAAAATACCCCAGCTCAAGCGGGGGCGGGGAAAAAAGAAGAGAATTCCTTCTTCCTGGGCCTTTTGTTCTATTCTGGCTCTTGACAGATTGGCCAATGCTTAACCACATTGTGGAGGGCATGTTCCTTTAGTGAGTCCACTGATTCAAATGCTAATCTCATCTGGAAACACTCTCATAGACACACCCAGAAACAATATTTAATCTGGGCACTGGTGGCTAGTCAGATTGACACCTATAATTAACCATCACAGAAGGAGAAGTTACCTCTTTCGTTTCTTCCTTATACTGGCTGACCAGAATTTGCACTGATGGCTGGAATCCAGCAGCCATTTTGGGCCATGAGTTGACCTTGAAAATAAAGAAGCCACACATAGCCCAGCAACAACATAGAAGGAACAGTGGAGCACCACTCCAGCCCTGCACTGGCTTTCCTCTGCCATTGGGATCATGGCTGACAAAGAAATCTTTCTAAGGATTAAGTCACTGTTATTTTAGTTTCCTCTATTCCTTGTAGCCAAACTTTCTCATAACTAATAAAACGCAAACATGCCACACTCAGAGGCAGATGGTGGGTTCTGTGGGGGCTTCTTTATTTGCCACTCATGTCTGCCTTCATTCACCTAGCGTGTTTGAACTTCCGTTCTCCCCTCCAGCCACAGAATTCATTCAGGAAAGGTCCAGCTACCGTTGTCGCACACTTGTGACAGAGGGCCAGAGGCTGGGATGAAGGGGGACAAATTCCAAATCCAGAGCAGAAGGAACCACGTCCCTTCCTTCATTTGCCCTTTCCTGTAGTCAATGCTGACTGATTCTGTGCCAGGTGCTATGCGGGGGTCTCACAAATACTCACTAATGACCCACTGATGGAGGCATCATCCCCATTTTCCAGAGGATTGGAAGCAGGTTTTGAGAGGTAAGGAAATGGCAGAGTGAGAATCAGTCTGCTTCCCTGTAACCCGCACTGATTACTTTTTTAGTCATTGAGCATACATCTGTTTGATCAGTGGGAGCTCGTCCCGGGTATTACACAGATTGACTCCAACATGGCAGAGAATGTAATCATCTGAAGAGTGCCCTGTTTCTAGCTCAGGATGGTAAGAGGGTGGGGTTGGGCCATCAGTGAACCCCTGGCCATTGAGTGCCTACTATGCACCCTGTTCCCTCACAGTTCATCATCACCAAGGTGAGGTTTCTGGGGCACCCGTTGCTCTGAAGGGTGAATAGCCCAGTTTTCTGTGTCAAGCTCCCCGGTCAGAGGCTCAGAGAGCTGGGTTGGGCTCCATCTTTGCTGCCTGCCCACTGTGTGCTTGCAGGTAGGTAGGTTAACTGCTCTGGGCTTCTGCTGCTTCCTTCAGGGCTGGTGAGAGTGCCTCCCCTCACCCCCGCTCCCGCCTTGGCGCATGCTCCTTGGGAGGATTCCTTCATTCAGAGTTGCCTGACGCTCCTCAAAGAAGTGCTATTTAGGGTTATCCAGGAAATTACACTCTTGGTGGAAATTCAGGAACCTTCCGTTAGGCCCCCAAAATAATTCAGGTAAATAAATACGCGGCTTCAGTTGCAGTTTCTTTTTATAAAAGAGAGGAGACATTTGAGAAGGAACTGTCATTATAGTTGAAACAGTCATTGTCATCATGTTTTTATGTCCTCTTCGACCTTTTACTTTTGGGAACCTCTTTGAGAAGCTGTCTCATTGAAATGTGTTTCCAAAACTTATTTGGTGACAAGAATCTCTTGGGGTTCTTGATTAAACTACAAACACACAGAACCAGGATCCCAAATCAATCTTAGAGTTGTTATTCTAAAGGATGGGTGTGGGACCAGGATTCAGCACTCGTAAGAAGTGTCCAGGGCCTAGGAGTTTCTAGTGGTCAGAGGGATTTGGGGAGTACCCACTGGGCACGTAGTGTGGAAAGTCTGGCTCAATGTCTGATGCTCTCTTTTTAATGTTGGAAAACTCAAGGTCTGGAAAAATGAAATGGCTCATTCATGAGCTTGCAGGAGCTGGGCCTATGTAAACCAAGACTTGAGTTCAAGTTCTGAGGCGACGAGGAAGTCAGAGAGAAATTTGAACCCTGATCTTCCTGCTTACTATCTGTATGATCTTGAGCGAGTTTTCTATTCAACTCAGGCATCTGTACTAGTGCCCAATCATGTCCCTGACTTATATGCTGATGGGTGAATGAGAGAGAATCAACCTGCCCTTGGGTAATCCAGAGCGTGGAGCAGAGACCAACAAAGAGCTCTCAAAGGTAAGGACGGCAGCCAGAGTGGAGGGGGCCCTGCAGAGGCACCCAGCCCACCTGGCTTGGTCTGCAGGGACAAGATAGGCTTCCCTGAGAAAAGCTGGTTAAGGGCTCAGAGGATGACTAGGACTTTGCCAGGGGAGCAAGTGGAGGAGGGCACTGCAGGTACTGAGGAAGAAGTAAAAAGACAGGTAAGGACCTGAACCAAGGCCTCTTGAGGAGTCAGAGAGAGACCAGTCTAAAGGCGGTGGTCCCCCAGGGAACGGGGGAGGGAGGCTGGTGCAGACCATGCAAGATCTCATCTGTGCACATGTGCTCTATTCTAAAGGCAGAGGGAGGTCACTCAAAGATTCCGGACGGTCCTATGCCATCAGGTTTTGGAGGCATGTTCCTGAGCCTCTGAATCTTCGTCTATAAATGCAGGGTCATAACTTGCCTCCTGCTCTCCCTCTTGCCCACTAATTCTTCACCCCAGAGGCAGACCAAAGCTCTCAGAATGGAAGCCAGATCCTGTCACTCTTTTGCTCAAAAATCGCTGGTGGTCCCCATCTTGACCAGAGCTCAAGATGGCGGTACCCCATCTCCGGGACGTTCTCGGCTCTGTATATTCAGTCCCTCAGGAACCGTGGACCTTAATTTACCTTGCTAAGTTCAGACCACCTCTTCCTTTCCTCCTTCCTGCCCATTTTCCCATTCTTCCTGTTCTTTAATACTTCTGTAGTTTCCCTTTTATGTTCTGTTCTCCCAGCAGGCCTCATTGTGTGCAGAAACTGTGGTGGGGGTTGTGCTGTCTCCCCGCCTCCTGCTTCCAGTGTAGCCAAAGTGACCAAACGCTGTCCAAAGTAGCCAGCATGGCCTATGATCCTCTGGCCTCCAACCCCAGGCCTCCCTGTTGCTTCCCTTCAGGCTGTGCCCTGACCCAGGCCTCTTGGCCCTCTAGGAGGCTCGGCCCTCAAAACCCCTGCGTTTCCCAGGCCTTCCCTGACCACGCCCCTCTCCGGACAACTCGAACCTGCTATCTCATACATTTGTGTATGAAATTCTCTCTTGTGTTCTCCCATTAGAGGGCCAGCACCATGGGGTGGGGAGTTCAGTGTCTGTTTGCTGCCATCTCCCCAGGGTCTGTCCGGTACAGAGCTACCAGTCCATGGTATTTGTGGGTAAATGATGGGATAATACCATAATACTGCATGGTTAATGAGACGCTTAAATAGCAGAATTACTGTATACGTAGTACCGGGGCGTTAAGTACTTAGCAAGTGGAAGCTTCTGGACTCCCAATTAGAAGTCCTTCCCAGGGAGGCCTACAACCCCTGGGCCACCAGTTGCCCCTAGGCCCTTTGCCCTGCCCATCTGCACCAGGCTCTGTCCCCAACTGTCGCACCTGATCCATGCTGCCAGGTGCTGGCTTGGCTGTGTTCCTAGAGGGGGATAGGCAGTGTGCCACAGTTACTACTCATGCTGCTGAGGGAGTCTGGAGTTTGGCAACTCAAAACTACTCATTGTTCTGCTGCCCCCGGCCCCTGTGTGGTCAGAGCCTGGTGTGGCCATCACGCCCAACTGGTGTCAGGTGTACGCCAGGGCACACAATGAATTGGTACTATTTTGCAGGTGCAGAAAAAAACCAAACCCTTCCCTCAAGCCTTGACTGATGGCTTCTTTTCTCTGACCCTGACACAAATGAACTGTGACTCCAGCACTGTGGACTTGGGATCATGTGCAGAAATCTCCCCACCCTAACCTAATGGCAAGGTTCACAGAGATGGCAAAGCTCTCTGCAGGAAGGGCCCAGGCAATATCCCCGGGAGGCTCTCCCCTCCTTGCTTTTTGCTCAGACCTCACAGAGGTGTAAACGAATAAATGGAGGTTGTGAAATCCTCTTCAAGAAAGCAGAGCTGTAAGCTGCCAGGTAGCCTTTAAATCTACCTGCTTCAGGAGGGTTGAGGCTTGCC
The DNA here is from genome assembly GCF_011764305.1 of Mustela putorius furo. Classification (NCBI taxonomy): domain Eukaryota; kingdom Metazoa; phylum Chordata; class Mammalia; order Carnivora; family Mustelidae; genus Mustela; species Mustela putorius. The sequence goes on from NW_025421273.1 coordinate 22,504,419, forward strand.
CTCTGGGCTGGCTAGGGAGTTTGGACACGAGCACTGAACTTGGTTGCAAGGTGTTGTGGATGTCTGTGTGTTTCCATGGTGGAAAGAGAGTTTGTTGCTTTTTTCGATTCTCAGAACCCACCTGTATAAACGTCCTGGAGAACGAACTCACGTAAGATCATTGCGGGGATGACAGCTCAGCCTCTGATTGCCCCAGGACCTCCTGCCGGGTCACCAGTACTGTTCCGGACAAAACAAGGGGCAGATTAAAAAACAGCAAGCACAGAAAGAATACAAATCAAGCTTAAAAAAACAAAGCAGAGCAAAAAGAAATACACCAACATGTTAGCCATGATTATCCCAGGAGCAGTGGGGCAAAAGTCTTTTCCTTTCCTGTTCTTTTTTTTCATTTTTCCAGACTTTCTATTAAAGAAACATGTGGACCTTTATCATTAGAAGAAGAAAGCTTTCTTTGAAGGGAAAAAAAAAAATCACTGTAATTGTATAAGACTATCTATCTTCAACACTTCTTTTCATATTTTTTAAGGTTTTTTTTTTAAAGATTTTACTTATTTATTTGTCAGAGAGAGAGAGAAAGAGTGCACACAAGCAGAAAGAGTGGCAGGCAGAGAGAGAAGCAGGTTCCCTGCCAAGCAAGGACTCAGGACTCCATCCTAGGACCCCGGGATCATGACCTGAGCCGAAGGCAGTGGCTTAACCAATTGAGCCACCCAGGCGTCCCATTGTTTTAGGTTCTTAAAGTTATTTTTGTTGTTGTTCAAGTTTGCAGGGGGTATATTTTGGTAACCAACTTTTCTGGAAAAAAAAAGTGAAAGTTTAGAAAAGCATTACCGTTCACTCTGGAAGTATTTCATTTAAGAAGTTCATAGAAATGCTTTAAAGGACAATTGTCACGTTCTGGTAAGTTCCAATAAACAGCAGAGTGCATTATTTGGAAACATGATTTTTATGGATAGTTTTTTTTTTTTTTTTAATTTCATGTAATCAACTGTAAAGTCTTATTTCTTCAGGGACTGAGCTAAATTCAGTGAGCTAAATTTGCCCCGAGATAACACTCCAGGGCAATTCTCTAATTTTTCTATTCTTAGCTTCAGTGGGGGTTTTAAAAATACCCATTTTAAATGGTGGTTTCAGCTGATGAGCCCAATGTGCTAGCTACAGAACTCTGTAATTATAAGATTTCCTAGAATAAATTTAATTGGCAAACAAATTCTTACAATCAGCTGTTATTGTTGCTATAAATACCTCTCTTGCCTTTTTAAGCCCTAGCTGAGCTACAGGAGTTGTTCTGGCCTCTGGAAAAATGCGAATTAAATTTATGGGACCTCATTGTAGCCAATTGTTTTGATTTGTCTCAGGCAGGTGCTTATGTAGTTCAGAGTCCCCTGCACAAAAAGAATACAATATAAAGTTATTTTCATCCTTGTGAAAAAAGGCTATACTGTTTTTATTTACTTTTGGCATATTATAATCAGGTTTACAAATCCATGCCTATTTATGTCTAGTGAGGTCATCTCCTGGAATTCTATGAATGTATAAGGATTAAAATAATTTAACTGACTATAAGCCATTTTGTCTTTATATAAGTAGAGATTTTGCTTATCTTCTCGACTTTATTTATTTTTTAGTTTATTTATTTTATTTTATTTTATTTATTTTCTTGACTTTAAACCCTGGTTCTGTATCTTACTAGCTGTGTGACCCAGGGCAGCTCACACAATGTCTCTGACCCTCATTTATAAAACAGAAATGGTAATACCTCTATGCAGTAAGACTGCTGTGTTTTGGAAATAAATACTTTGGAAAATAAAGTATGTGATGGCATTTATTAGCACAGTGCGTATTTAAATATACTTCTTTCCCCCCAGACAATTTTCAGAGAATAATGTCAACTCTATTCAATTTTATTTCAATTACTCCAGACTGTGAAAATTGCTTTGACTGCAGTGTAAAGAAAGAGTCTTGGTTCTAAGGGAAAGGAATATTCGTGTTACCTGGTGTGATTTTACAACAAGCTTCAAGAGCCTCAAGCTAGTCCTTGAAGGATGGGTAGTTCTGATCTGAAGGAGAAGCCAGGTTTTGGAAGGAGGGAACAGAGAAAGAACACTGTGAGGCATCATAGCAGAAGCAAAGTCATGGCTGGAGAAGCATGTGTGGCGTGGGGGAGAGTCCTGCAGAGTTCTGGGTCTCCTCAGGGGAGAAGGGGCAGTGGATAGACAGGTGTGGACGCCATGTCTAATAGCTCAGTGGAAAGAACTGTGTTGTTAGAATTGTCTCTGCCATGTTCCCATCCCTTGAAGGGGCCTGACACTCCCTAAAAGCAAGTCTTGGAACTCTAGTCGAAGCTCGACAGACATTAATCACCATTAATCATTGACTAAGCGAGTATTTATTGGCCTGTCTGAGGCCCTTGGGAGTCAATGGTGAGCAAACACACATTTCTTGCCTTGCTGGGGTTTACATTGTACCAGATCAAAGGGACAGCAGTCAGATAAACAAATATATGTACTGTAGAATTTAATTTTAGGCAAGTAGTGCTGTGAAGTAAGACAAAAGTAGAGAGAGACAAAAGTTACTGTTTTCCATGGAGTGCTCAGAGACATTTCTCTGAGGTGATATGTGAGTCAAGACTGAAGTGCATATCTGTGAGAAGAGGGTTTCTGGCAGAAATATAGCAGGTGCAAAGGCCCAGATATGGAATTGCTTCAGGTGCTAATGGAACAGTAAAGAGCCTGGATGATTTCTATGCAGTACTAGAAATGTGGCCAAAGAGGTTTGAAGATACAGAGGAAGGTTTCTAAACTCAGACTCAAACTTGTCCCTGATCTTGCTCTGAACTTGGTCCTCCTAGACAGATTCTCTTGGCCCCTGCTGATTCCCTCTGCCCTGACAGGACCCCGACCCAGATGTGGCCATAGCACACAGTCCTGGAGACCAGTCTTGGGAAAGGAAGCCCATGGAGAAGGGTGCCTTCCCCACCAGTGTCCTCATCAAATCCTCACTTTTGTTCTCCAGGGCTGGTAGCAGGGGGAAGGTGGTCCACCATGGGAGGGCTATGATAGTCTCACCCCTGAGACTCGCCTTTCCTTCCAGGGTCTCCCTGGTGTCATCACACCCCTGACGTCCAAGACCCTGCCCATTCTTTACTCTCTCCGACCCAACCCTGGACATAGAACTTTCCCTCAATTTGTTCCAGCCCAGCTGAGACTGTGCTGGACTGTTTAGCAAGACTTTATAGGGAATCTTGGGAGCATCGAAGGGACATAAACAGAATGACTGACAACTGTCACCAACAAGACTGCTTCCAGAACCCTCAAGGCCACCCACGCTATCCCCTGGTGGGCTCAATGTGTTCCCAGGCAGCCGTGGCCACCCTCCAGCACTTGGCACCCCTCCTTCCTACCCCCAGGGTCCAAGTCCCCACAGGGGGGCCCACAGAGAAGAAGATGGCGACACCTCACCAGTTTAAGGCCCACCTTCCAAGCTACTTCCTGTCCCAGCGTCCTTCTCTTCCCACCTGATTGACACTGAGAGTGTCCACTCCCATCTGAGAGACCCTGCTCAGCACCCCCAGGGGCTTGCAACCCCGGCTTAGACACATCAGAACACTGTCCCTTCAGTGTCATTCAGAGGTCTCATATATTCCCATGGGAGGGTTCCTCACAGCCCTACCTGGTGCCCCTGGACTCAGTCTGCCCCTGAGCTGCTTGCAGCAGGAACTCCCCCCTGGTCATCTCTGCCCACCAGCCCACCACAGGGGGAACCAGGAAGCCTGGAGGGATGCCTTCTTGCCCCACACTCTGCCTGTGAGACTCAGGCCTCCCTGGGCAGAAGCTAGATCTTTGGCCCAGCGGTTGTGGTGGGTTTACTGGGGAGGTCCTCACGACCTGCTGCTTTCAGGGTGAGGACATGCCTCCTTTTACCCATTGTGCTTTGGGCTGAGGAACTTTTACTCTGTTTGCAGGATATGTACTAAAATAAATGGTACAGAGAAGTGGTCCAAATTCGAACACAAAAGGAATGGGGCCTGGATAAGCTGTCCGGAAGAAGAAAAGAAAAAAACTTGCCTTGTAGCACAGGTGTGTAGAGCAATATTGCATACGTGACCTTGACAGACTGAATTCAAGATTGTACTATACTCCAGATGCAAAGATTCATTTTCTTGATTCCCTCGGGGAAGAGACTTGGCAAAATGCCATGGCTGAGGAATAGAGGGGGCCACTGGAAGGCAGAGCACTCTGCTTCTGGGCCGGGGGTTTTGGCTACCACACTGGACAGCTTGGTAAGCCAAGAGGCCTGAAGCTCAAGGAAGAGGAAACCAGGTCTGGAAGAACCCACGGAACCTGGTTTCTGGACCATTATGGCATTTTATGCTGAGCTGGCAGCACAGGTCCATCTGAGAGTGTACATGGAATCATCTGGAATATGGTAGGAAACCACCCAGTAAGAGTCCTGTAAGACTCTTCTACTGCCCAAGCAAGATGAGGACATTAGATATGACCCTGAGAGCAAGGCTCCCTCTTTCCATAAAGGGAACACATTTATGAGCACTCCTTATCCCTGATCTCTGGTCACTACTATAGCCCCCCTGTTATGGGTTAAAATGTGTCCCCCCCAAAATCCATGTTGGAGCCCTTACCTTAGGACCTCACACTGTGACCTTATAAGGAGGTAAGATCTTTGCAGAGGTAATTAGTTAAGATGAGATCTTTAGCATGAGTCCTAATCCAGCATGACTTGTGCTCTCACAGATCTTTCGAGGACATCTGGACAAGCCTCTCCCATGGTACCGAGCTCCTCTTCTTGGGGCAGTGGGGCCTTCAGGAGCTCTGGGGTTTCCCCACACCCGGAACAGGCAGCACCCTCACGCTGTAAGCACAGAGGGTTCTGTCTGTAATTATGACTACTCGCTGCCCTTCTGTGGTTAGGTAGCAATGGTGACAGTCATCTCCCTGGATGCCAGGGAGGGAGGGACAGTGCTTCTCATTCTCTCCTCCCTCTCTGAAGCATTCTGATTCCCAGCAGCCAGAAGGAAGAAAGGCCCAACAGTACATTTCCTTATCTTAAACCGGGGAGTTTACCTTTGGGAAAGTAAATAAGGTGGTTGGAGGAAGTTTTTGAAAGAGAAAATGCGTGGCTCTGGGTGGCTGTCCCCTTTCCCACACTGGCATTGTCCCATTGAGTCTCTGAGTTAACTGAAGTCCTCCAAGGGGTCTGTCAGCCATTCACCCATCTCAGCCTGTCCACACCGGGGGCCGGGGGGGGGGGTGGGGAACACAGGCTGCTCTGATGGAAAGCAAGTTAGTGATAGAGCTGAGAGTCAAGCTTGTGTCGTCTCTCCATAGAATTAATCAGGAGATCATTACTGAGCACTTGCTATTAGTACGAGGGAAGAAGGGACAAATGTAAACACAGTCAGACCTTGTAAACTGTCTGGATTGGCCCCTCTGAGCCCTCTCTCCTTCAGGGCTGCCTCACCAACTTGGTTGCCCAGTTGTTGCCCCAATCAGGAATCAGATGGTCTGGTCACCGAGGCTCCCAGACTACAAAGCAAGTCCAGAGTGACCACCATACCTGGCTGGCTTTTGTGGAACCATCTTCCAAGAGGCAGCAGAGGAAGGAGAAAAGTCCAGGCTGTAAGATTGCTTGGGGGTCACCAAATCCTACTACCCCATTTCTATCTTGTTAACCCTGTGAAATCGACTTCCTAGTTTTGTGCTTAGAGAGATTCAGGGGGTCAGATTCAAAGGACAGAGGGTGCTTATGGGTGGGGGAGATTTACCTCAAATTATGACATCACGGGTAAAGAACAATGATTAGTTCCAGAACAGGGGCCAACATTCAATCAGCCCCCACACTTCCCCACACTGCTGGGCCCTGAGGGACCATAACAGGACCAGTGCAGAGGACACTGTGGAGCAGAACAAAGTAGGAAGGACAAGGTTGTCATCTAGAAAAGACTCTCCAGGCACTAAGGGGCCTGATAAATACCTCTTTCTCTGCAGGGAGCAGTGGGGCCCACAACAAGGTGCTGGCCTCTCCCCAAGGGGTCCAAAAACCCTCAGGAGGAGGGATTCTTAATGGAAGCTCCTGCCCTGAGAGGGGCAGGAGGGATGGTCACTCTAGCAGATCCGGCTACTAGACACGAATGAGCTACAGGTATGATCCCACGCTCCTTTTTTTTTTTTTTTTTTTTTTTGACAGAGATCACAAGTAGGCAGAGAGGCAGACAGAGAGAGAGAGGGAGAAGCAGGTTCCCTCAGAGCCTCAGCAAGCTCTGCTGAGCAGAGAGCCTGATGCGGGACTCGATCCCAGGACCCTGAGATTATGACCTGAGCCAAAGGCAGAGGCTTAACCCACTGAGCCACCCAGGCGCCCCACCCTTTTTTTAAAAATTGAGGTTAAGTTCATAGAACATAAAACTAACCATCTTAAAGTGTACAATTACCTGAAGGGTATTTGGCACTCTCAAAACAAAGCACGGTTCTCTGTAAGCAGTAGCTCCCCATTCCCACCCCCTGCACCACTCTCTCGAACTCCCCCAGGTCCTGACAACCCCTAGGCTGCCTCTGTCTCCCTGCACTTACCTATCCTGGATACTCCCCCTACTTGGTGTCCTGCAAAGACCCACCAAGCATCAGCTTGAGAAGGGTGGGGCTGTGGTTTTCGTTTTGATATATTTTCACCTTTGTTGAGACTTGTCTGTGTTTGATAAAGTTGCAATGTCTTGGTGGAAAATCTGGAAATGGACAAAAGCCCAATGCGGAAACTGAAATCTCTCCTAGTCCCATGCCTCCCAATCTCTGCTAACATCTCAGGGAAAAACCTCTGATTTCACCCCTCTGCCGATGTGGACGAGCATCTGAGCCACTTCCCCAGTTGTGTGCTGGATTCTTAACCTGTATCATTCCTTCACCTGCAAAATGCCCATGTAATAGTACCTGCTTCATGGGTTTACTGAGAGGAGAAATGGGAGAATAATACCTGTGAAGTGCTGAAAATGGGGTGAACCACAGAATGAATGCTCCATCAACACAGACACATCAGCTACTATTGGGTTTTTCCCAACTTAGTGATGTGGGGGTTGTCGTATCTGCAGAGGAAGAAACCGAGGGTCAGGGAGCCCAAGTTACTTGCCTAAAGGGCAGAGAAAGCAAATATACATAGAGTGCCGATAGGTGCTGATTGTTCCATTTCACAGAGAAGATAACTGAGGCCCCATGGGGTTAAGGTCGCACAAGGTCACACAGCTGCCTAGTGAGGGTCAGAGCTGGTTTTTCAGAAGGCCTTGTGTGTTGCTCCAGCCCCCACCAGCGCCACCTCCCTCATATCTGAGGCCTGTATTCTGGGGTTTTGAATCATGTGGTCAGTGTCCCTACCTTTGGGCGGTTCCAAGCTTCTAGTTCCACCTTCCTCTCTTCCCAGGGCTGCTGTTGGCTTCCCACCTGACTTGTGGCCCTGGTGATCTGGCCGTGAGCGAAGACACCCAGGCGGTGCTGCCAAAAGGCAGAGCTGGGGAAGCAGGCTTTCGAGGGCCCAGGTTTCTGCCACCGGAGCTGCTCAGGTCCTGCTCAGAGACTGTCCGGGGGCCCCGGGTGATGCCTTGCCAGGTGCCGGGGGCCTGGCCTGCCCTTACATGCACCATCTCATGGAAGTTTCCTGACTCCGCCTGAAGAAGGGGAAGCCCTCTGGAGGAAGAGCAAAAGCCTCCGGCTTGGCAGAGCAAGGAAGCCGTCTCAGGTCTGGCTTCTGGTCCAGCGACAGCACCAGCTCCCAATGGTGGGTGTTTGATCCCGTTACCAAAGTGATCAGATGGGCCGTGGAGCTTTCCCTGAGAGTCCACAGGAGGACTGCAAGGCTGCAGCCTTTTCCCAGGATGCTAATTAAAAACACAAGCCGACCAATACGGCATCGTAAATAATTCAACTTGGAGGAGCCCAGGGACCAAGGTTCACACTGCTGCTCGAATCCCTGCAGAGCACACTTGCTTTTGCAGCTCTTGACCCCCCTGCACTTGTCCCAGAGACACCAGGGTATGGGGAAAGCCTTTCCACCCTGACAAAAAGGCTGTGTGAGGAGAAATCACCCTCCCTGTTCCTGGATAGGATTCTATAAAGACACACTATTGGAGCACAGAGGACCCCAGGGGAAGGGATGGAAAATGGAATGGGAAAAGCCAGAGAGGGAGACAAACCACGGGAGACTTTGAACTCTGGGAACCAAACTGAGGGTTGCAGAAGGGGAGGGAGGTGGCGGGAGGGGGTAACTGGGTGATGAGCATGAAGGAGAGCACGTGTGGTGCTGAGCGCTCGTTGTTGTAGGCAACTAATGACTTGTTGACCACTACATCAAAAACTAACGATGTACTATATAGTGGCCAACAACATAAGAAAAAAAAAAGAGAGAGAGAGAGAGAGAGAGAGAGATGCTAATGGAGGCCCAGTCCACCGTCTTGTGGCTGTGAGGTGGATGCCAGTGAACCCAGCTGTAGGGCAGGGGGCACCCAGGCCCTTGACCAAGCAAACTTAGACAACCTGCTCCCAGCCACCTTTCTACTACTTGTTATAGGAGATAATGAGCCCTTTGTGGCTGAAGCCATTGCGTCTATTATAACCCAGGAATTCCGGCTCAGTGGGGCTGGACGGAGGCTCATGAATTTGCACTTCTAACTCCCCCCAGTGACACTGACACTTGAAGTCTTCATGGCTTAAGTAAATTTTAATTGCATGCTCAACCTCTAGCAACCAAAAGCATCCTAGCTGATAAGTGCTTTTGGAGGGTTCCCTGACCGTGGCTATCGTGCTTGATACTTCAAAGCCACGCACCACAGTTGTTCATCCGCCCCTCGCAACAGGCCGAGAGGCAGCTGAATTTGCAGAAGGGGAAACTGAACTTAGAAAATTAACGTTTGTCAGAACCTTTGTGTTTGCGAGGGACAGAAACCTGGCTCCAAAGGAGTTTTCAGCACAAAGGGAAGGTTGTTGACACAAGGATGCAGACAGACTAGAGGCCAGCCCAGGCACAGCTGGCTCCAGTGGCTCAAGTTGTGTCGCTGGTGTCTTCCTTCAAGCAGCAGACAACCTGACCACTCGCTACCCAAGGCTCCCATCCAGGACACTGGATTGGGACTCCAGAGGACGGTGTTTCTCTCACCCAGTGGCCACATCTAACCCCCTGCACCCCTCGGGGAGGGTGAGAAGAGAAACCACAAGAACCACGGGAGAGGCAGTCACAGCCAGGCTTAGGGTGATGTGGCTGTCGTTGGTGGGAGGCGTCGAGGTTGTGAAAAGCAGTCCGATAAGCTTCGGTTTGGATACCATGGTACAATTTCCATTTAAATGTATTTAAAAATCAGAAAAGCCTGCTTTCTTAGGATTCCTGTTGCAGGGTTTGATCCTGAAAATGTGGTCCCTGTAATTAATTATAGCTCATATCTGACCCTACAGCTCATAAGTGCTAATTATGACCTCCTCCGCTAGATTATATGGACCCTGATGGCAAGAAACGCTTTATTCATATATTTCCTCCACAAACATTTGTTGGCTCTGCTGTGTGGCTCAGAGAATGTCACTGATAATGTTGAGTCTGTTCTAGTTAGGAGATGGCCTCTGGTCAGCTTGGCTCCCAGTGCACGGGGCATCCGGGGAGGGGTAGCCTTATGGCGGAAAGATCCATTCCATCACACTCTCCAGAAACAGAAATTTGATCACAATTTTGCTACACACACACACACACACACACACACACACACACACACCAGTTTAGAATGAGTTTGATTACATATACCAGAACACCCAACATAGAGCTTAAACAGACTGTGAGAAGGAAGGAAGGAGGGGAGAAAGGATGCTGAGAAGACAACCAGCAGTGTCTACCACACTCTATATTTGTAATGGAAGGCTCTGAGATTGGTCCTAGTAGTTCTGAAACTTCAACACAGAGAAGTGGAGACAAGCCACTATTTTTACCTGAAAGCTGGTATTCTTATTGTTCTAGGGAAAACTTTATCTTTTTTTCTTTTTTAAAGATTTTATTTATTTGACAGAGAGAGATGACAAATAGGCATCTCTAGGCAGAGAGACAGGCAGACGGGGGTGGGGGCGGGGGGAAGCAGGCTCCCCGTTGAGCAGAGAGCCCAACTCGGGGCTCAATCCAGGACCCTGAGATCATGACCTGGGCCGAAGGCAGAGGCTTAACCCACTGAGCCACCCAGATGCCCCGAAAACTTAAATCTTTTGACAAAGACTGCACACTGATTTTGCAAAGACCCTGTAATAAGTCTTCTGTCATCCAACAGAAAAGGCCAGAACCTCTGAAAAAATTCCAAGCATGCTGTTGCAGACCACTGGTTGCCAAGTGCCATAGGCAGATGTCTCCCTTACAGGCAGAGTTGTAATCTTTTGAAGATTACATTTGATCCTTGCCTTTTAGTTTAAGACTGAAGATGCCAGGATCTAGCAGGGAGAAAAGGCAAACCAAGTTGGTAAGAGGTAGGATCCCTCAGGGGACTTAGCTTCTGGATCTAGGGAGCCAGAATACTTTGTATTCTGGCTAAGTGTCTTTTCTATTTTATCACTTTTTCAGAATGTTACCTACAAGAATAATTTATCAACTATCTGAACCTGGTCTTAGCTGTTGTCTGAGGGAGATGAGGGGAAGAAGGAGCCAGGCTCAGGAAAACAGCAGGTATAAAATAGTAAGAGGCTATCTCCAGGGAACGAGTAAGATGTGGAAAGGTTGTTGTTCAAGTGACAAGTTACACGTAGAACAGATTTTGAAGCATGTGTGTCTCCCTCTGGGACCTCTGGGAAGGGAGCCTATTAAAACCCTGTATTTCCGGCTAAGTGGATGGTTTGGGGCATGGTCCTAACCTTGGCTATTTAAGGGAAGGGTTTCTCATTGGTTGAGCAACTTCGAATACCTGGGTAGAAACTAATGGTTCATGAAAGTTTGACTTTGGTTCAGTGTTTGTTCACATATATGATCAGACGTGGCCTTGCCATTTGGGAAGAAGCTATGGAGCCAAGTGTCTACCTCTTTGTCATCTCAAAGCAGATATTAACTGGGTCAGAATGAATCTCATATATTAGCTTCCAAGCTATTTTCAGGTCCCCAGTACTCTCCCCTCTGTACCCTAAGTCTTGAATCTGACTTTTATTTTTTTGCCAAAAATCCTGCTTCTTTTTTAAAAGTCTCTTACAAGGATCCCCCTGCACTTTTGGTGACTGTGTAAGCTCAACCACAGAAAGGCGGGGAAATCACAGTCCCGGAGTTCACCTGCCCTATCAGGGACTCATTTCTCATCTGTCTCATTCAGACCTTAGGAGTAGCTTTCCCACAGATGACTAAACCATTAATTAAGAGCGCTTTAAAAGAGACAGATGTTTATCTCTTTCTTATGTAAATGAAATCTAGAGGTGGACTGCTCAGAGCCAGAACAAGTACAATAGAAGAAACAAAAGGGTTCAGGAAACAAACTGAGGTTTGCTGAATGGGTGGAGAGGGCTGGGGGGCTGGTGATGGGTACTGGGGAGGGTGTGTGCTATGGTGAGTGCTGTGAATTGTGTTAAACTGGTAATCCACAGACCTGCACCCCAGAAACAAATAATACATTATATGTTAATAAAAAATAAAAACATAAAATAAAAAGAAACAAAAGGATACACTCTCTTCCTTGCAATGAGCTTTCTGGAATGTTCCACGTAAGACTTTTGTTTGTGTTACTGCTGTAGAGATGCTTAATGTCTACGAACACTAACTTTCTTAGAAATAGAACATCCCTTCTTTAGGCGGGTTTATAACTGTGTGAAATAAAACTGTCTTTTGCAGTTCAGATAGCTAGCCAATGGAAAGAAGTATGTCGCGTCTAATATCTAGAAATTGTCCTTAAAGACGGAGGGCGGGGTGCCAGGATGCCCTTCTTGCTCTCACCCTCTCCTGCTGGCTAGAATACAGACATGTTTGTTAGAGCGCAGAAGATATTTTGGATATCGGGTGGAATCAGTAATATTTCGGATGTGGAACTACAAGACAAAAGGGGCCCAGGTCCTTGACTATCACGGAATGGCTCCACCAGACTCGCTTTGCATCCACGCAAACTGTTTTCTTCTGAGAGAGCCGTAAATTTCTACCCTGATTTAGTCATCATTATTTGGACTATTGTTACAGCAACTGAACAAATATCATACTATACACAGATGGCTATCAAGTCCTGGACGGTGCATGTAAACTGGAAGATTGGGGGTTGGAATGGGAGAGCCATGCCCTAGCTCTACGGAGCTTCAGCTAACTTAGCATACCTTTGCAGCCCAGCCCCCTACCCAGAGATTCTGTACACCCTCCCACCCTATTGGAAATACTTATAGGAATGATGCCGCTGATGGACATGTCTTAATATGATAACAATGAGGATGCAGGAAAGACTTGAGACAAGCTATGCTGGAAGGCTGATGGTAATATGGGCAGAAGTAGGAGGACAAGGTGGGGGAGGTGGGTATGGCCTGAGCTGATGATATCCTGTGGTGATGCCCATCAGCCAGCAGAGCAGCCATCTTGGAAGCCTCAGGCAAGGACTCAGGCAAGTGGGGTTGGCGGTAGCAGGGCAAGTCAGTAGCTCTGCTGTTCAAAAAGCTTTCAGTACCTACGGGGGTGTTGCTCAGGGACTATTCTAAGCAGGACAGATGGTGGTTTCACTAAGTCGAGTCAAAACAAATCCTATAAACATAAGAGGCAGCTGTGAAAATAACTCTGATGGATTGGGCCATTTGCTAGTAAAACAAAGGTTATAACCAGCCCTTCATTTGCATGATGCTCCGTGCCTTCTGGGCAGGACAGGCTACATAATTTTCAGGGCCTGGTGCAATATCAAAATGTGGATCCCTGCTTGAAAACGAGGAAGAATTCCAAAATGGGGATAGAAGAGCACTGAAACAGGTGTGAGGTGCTGTGGGACTGAACAGATTGCGCACCCCAAAGGCCAACCTGCTCTCAAGCACTTTCCTTCTCCAATTTCAGAGAGACTTTTTGAGATGCTCTGACCCATCCAAGTCATTTGGAATGGATAGCTTTTCTGGCTGTTCAGCATTAGATCACTCTTCCGATTTGAGGGATGGAGGGATTTCCCACTGTATCAGTCCAGGTGAGAGGCATGGCCCCTCCACCAAGAAAACCCACTCCCAGCCCCCAGGACACCAGGGAATAGGCATGTGACCCAGGCCTTGCTAATCAGAGGCTTTCTCCCAGGATTTCAAGGTTTTTTGCATCACTCACAAGTGATGAGGGAGCAGGAGGCTGGCTGAGGACAAAGCAAAAGCTGGCACCTTGCACCCCCTCTCCACCCGCTCCCCTTGCTAATGTGTGTGACATTCCTCAGGCACCTCTGGCTGCCCTAAAAGAAAAACAAATAGTTAACTTGCAGAGATCACAATCCTGCAAGGCAGGAGTCTCCCTTGGTTTACAAATGTCTTTGAGCTTTACAACAAAGAAGTTACCTTATCAATAGCCCAATTTCCAAAGGCACATAACTCAATTCCTCAAGCCCTAATGTCACCCTCCCCTCCATAAAAACAGAAGGAGGCTGAGGTAGAAGGAAAAGTAAATAAAGTTTAATTTCTTCTAAACTTAAATCTCACTAACAAGGACACTTGATAGGAGAAATGTGAAACTTTAAATCTCCAAGATAGTGTCGAGAATCATTCCCAAGCAGATGGCCCACTGATAGACATCTAAAGGGTCTCACAAGATTTTTACTACTAGTAATGAATAACCTTTCTTTCTCCCAACAATAGCTAGCCCCTCAAGGTCCTATAGACCTTGCTTCCAAAATTCCTTAGAGACTAACATCACCCTCTTTGTCCTCACCTACCCAACACCTGTGTATATAATCTGCCACTCAGGATAACGGCGCAGCAGCATCTCCGTCTGCCCACGGGTCCTGTCCCCATGCTCTAATAAACCACCTTTTTGCACCAAAGACGTCAAGAATTCTTTCTTAGCCGTCGGCTCCGAACCTCACCCCATTGAACCTCACCTAGGTTCAAGAACTTCATCAATAAGCATTCAAGATCCTTAGAAACACTTCTCTGGGGAGGTCAGATTCCGGAAGCCAGGGCAGAGGTGAGGGTCCAGTAAGAACAGTGGGGAGTGTCCAGTGGGAGCCAGGGCTAGTGTCCCATCCCCCCTTTCCTTGGGAGCTGCTCCTGCATTCTCTGCCACAGATCCGCGCCCTCTCCCTGTCCTCCTCCCCCCACCAACTTCATGTTGCTCTTTCTCCAATGTGCAAGTTCTGGGGGGATCCCCGAGACCACTCAGAGGCTCAGCAAGGCTGTCATACCCCCATTTGTGCTTTTCCACCATGAAAGCTCACAGATAAAAATCAGCACGAAGAGGTGCAGACAGGAGGGTCTGGGGGAGTTCCAGGAAGGAGCACATGTTCTGTTGTCATCTCCCAGTGGAGATATGGGCAACCCTTACTTCTCCCAGCAACCGTGTGTGACAAGACTGTGCTGAGTCTTGACAACCAGAGTTTGTATGGGGGTTAGCCATGTAGACACAGCTGACTGCCCTGCCCACGAGGCTGACCTTCATTTCCAGCCCCTCTGGAGGATGGGCCCTACTGTGTGGCCCAAGGCCCCACCAGAGTTCACAAGGTTAGGGTAGACTCTCTGGTTTGGCTCAAGAGGCCCCAGGGAAAGAGACTCTCCTATCATGCAGAACACTCCAAGGGCTCAGTGGTTACCTCCCAGAAGCTAGAGGCAAAGGCAGCAACTCTCTCTCTGGGCAAGGTGAAAGTCTCCCCACCCAGATTTCCCATCCATTTCCCATTCTGTGTGCCCCAAGCCCTTTCTTAGGAAGCCCTTCTCAAGTCCCCAGCTGCCCAGATCCTCTTGATGTCTTCTGAGGTACGGAGAGACGATGCTGTGATCTCTGTTTCCCACATGAGTCAGCCAAGGCCCAGACAGGTTGAGGAACTTGCCCAAAGTCACAGAGATCATTCCAAGGCACTACATCCCGTGACATAGCCCCGTGTCCTTTTGGCTTCACCCAGCAGTAAGGAGCAGGAATCGCTGCAATGGACGGCAGCTGCCAGGAAGAATCAGTCCCTGGAAGGCCTAGGAGATGGAGGTCAGCTGAAATTCAGCACAAATATTTGAGGTTGTGAATTTTTTAGAACCCAGATAAGCCTGCTGAAATGAGGCTTGGCCAGCCATCAACGTTCTCAGGAGAGCAGAGAGGAAGTTTGTGGAAATATTTCAGTAGATCTTTACAAGTTTCCAAAAATAGTCTCCTTTTTCTATGTTGGGAAAGCTGGCCAGGCTTCCTAGGAGACGTGGCAATGGCGGGGGGGGGGGGGGTAGCATGTGTCCACTGAATGGAAACAAGCCTGGAGCACTGAGGTGGCTTCTCTAAATCACTTGTTCCCCACCCTGACCTAGAGGTAAAAGTTCTCTGCGAAGCACAAGATTTATCTCCTAGCCAGGGAACAGCGCGCCCCCGGCCCTACAGCCAGCTGGTCCCATCTGCAGTGGGGAGCCCTGGGAGAGCGATGATCACTAAGGTAACCACAAGGCCCTGAGGGTGGGTGGACACAGGCATGGAGCAGCTGCTACTACTGGGCACACAGATTGTGCCCTGCTCTGGAGGGATTCCTGGGGGCCCTCTGCCAGCTGAGGCCTCAGACCCAGGGCAAGCAGGGGTGCCTGGAGAGAGCTGCTTGCAGAGAATCTTCTTGGTCTCTGTTGTGCTCCTGTTGGATCCTAAAAAACCACGGACCTGGGAGACCATTTCTTCCAAATGGGGAGACCGAGGCCATGACAGGGAAACGACATTTAGCGGAAGAGCTGGGAGTTACAGTCTATATTCCTGACACCTCCTCCTCCTCTAGGGGTGACCTTTCAATGCAGCGGGCACTCCGGGGTCTCCAAGACAGAAAGGGGCTAGATCCTGCTGCAGGGGAAGGTGTGTCCATGCATGCATTCAGCAATCATTTCCTGAATGCCTCCCAGGTAGTTTCCCGTAACAAATTACCACAAACTTGGTGTCTTAAAGTAATGGAAATCTATTCTTGTACAGTTCTGGAGGCAAGAAGTCCAAAATCAAGGTGGTAACAAAGATGTGGTCCCTCTGAAGAATCCTGGGGAGAACCTTCCCTGCCTCTTCCAGGTTCTGCTGGCTCCAGGCATCCTTGGCTTTTGGTTGCCGGGCTCTAAACTCTGCCACTGTCTTGATGTGGCCTTCTTGCCCGTGTCTCCTCCCATCCTCTCCTAAGACACTTTGCCCTGGGTTTAGGGCTCATCTTAATCCAGGATTATCTCATCCTCAAATCCTTAACTATATGTGCAAAGGCCCTTTCCCCAAATAAGGTCACGTGCGTAGATTCTGGTGGACATATCTTTTGGGGGTGGCAGATCTGCACTATTCAACTCACTATATCTACCACGTGATGGACTCTGTTCTAAACCCTGGGCACAGTAGGAAGTGTGACAGATAGGTCCAGCTTCATAAAGTTTATATTCTAGTGGGAAAGAGGGAAACAAGCAAACCATGATTTCTTGTTAATTCCAGTAGAGAGAAGTGCTCTGAAGAGCACCCTGGAAGGGCAAAGGGGCAGAGATTGTCCGGGTTGGGAAGCGTTCTCTTCAAAATAAAGTGGTCAGAGTTGCCCTCTTGCAGGATGCCTGGACATGAGAGGGGGCGTGGTCAGCGCATATCACTCGCACATGCACAGATCCCCCCATCCTGTCCAGGGGCCTGAGAGGCAATAAGATAACTTAAGCAGAGTGAAAACGTGGTAGCTTGTCTTTTACAGAGCATGCGTTGGAGGAGTCCAGCTGTTTTGGAAGCCTTTGTGGCTGCAAATGTCGCTACAGTAATAAGAAAAGAAATGGTAGAGGGTTAGGACGATAGATGCGGGAATTTGCAGACTTTTAAGACTGTCAGGGACTGAGAACTGGGAAAGAGGCACTGCATCATCTTCCAGCATGCTAGCTAAGACTTCTCTTGTCCGCATAGAGTTCCTGAGTCCGCCCAGTTGAAAGCAGCAGGCTCTCACGTGTTCTGAAAGGAGGCGGTAGACACAGCCCCTCAGGAATGCCCAGATCTGCCCAAATCTATGACTCTGGTGCTCCTCACTCCACATGCTGGAGCAGTTCAGAGGTTCATCAAAGGTGATCTTTTAAAGCCAATTCACAGATTTGGGGAATGCTGTGGTGTTTTTCATCTTCTCCCAAGGGGAAAGGGAAACAGGGGAGCTCCTCATTTCCAAAGGGGGAGGGGGCCAGAAGAGAAACTTTGCCCAAGGTGAAGGGCTCAGGAAGGCCAGGCTGGTGGCCTTGGACTGGGCGCTGAAGGTCTCTTGAGCTGGTCAGGGCCAGTGGTCAGGCCATGGGGCCATCGCAAGACCAGAGCACAGTGAGCATGGTGACAAGTGGCGTGCCCTTTCCTGGAGCTGTCCTGGAGGCATAAGGAGGATCAAGGACAGCAAAGGAAGTATCTTGCTCTCCCAGAGGCCCATGGGGCCAGAATTATGGGAGTCTTCTTGTGGCCAAGGGAATGACAAGCAAGGAATCAGTGCGGAACCACCCTGGTGAAAACCTTGCCCTAGAGTGCTGTTACGGAGCCAGGGAACCTCCATGGGGAACCATAGGGCAGGAGGTAAAGAAATGGAAAGGAGCTATGAGAAGTCAGACAGGGAAGGTATCTCACATGCCAGGGGGCCCAGGTGGTGACAGGGGAGGGAGTGAGCAATTGGGATAGCTTTCAACGGACAAAAGTGCTCCCTAAAAGAGAGAGGAGAAAGAGGGCCATTATGGGCTGAACTGTGTCCCTCCAATAGATACAATGAAGTCCTAACTCTCAGAACCTGTGAACATTACCTTACATGGAAATGAGACTGTGGCTGATGTATTTAATTAAGGTGTGGTCATACTGGAATAGGATGGGCCCTTCATCCACCATGATCAGTGTCTTTATAGGAAGAGGGAAACTTAGACACAGACACAGAGAGGAACAGGGCATATGAAGACAGAGGCAGGGACTAGAGTGATGTGGCCACAAGCCAAGGGTTGCTGGAGCCGCCAGAAGCTGGAAGAGCCAAGGAAGGATCCTCCCCTAAAGATTACAGAGATAACGTGGCTTTGCCCAAAGCTTGATTTTGGATCTCTAGCCTCCAGAACTGTGAGAGAATACATTTCCATTGATTTAGCCATCCAGGTTGTGGTAATTTGTCATGGAAGCCCTAGGAAATTAACATAGGGACCAACCACTGGACATCTGCCTCAGCAAGTACCAGTGGTCAGATATTTCAATAGGAGTCCAATAGGACTGTCTTCACATCTTCTGCTCCCCCTGCCTACACTTTTCCCCCCAATTCCTGAGAAGCTGAACAAGACATATGGGGGAGAGGAAAGGAAAAAGATGAACTGAAGGACACCTCATACCGCATTCTCGATGCTCTCTTGCCTAAACTGGGGGAAGAGGCACTGCTTTGAATGGGAAGGGAGATGAAAAAAAGAAAAGAAAGTTCTGGCTTAGGTTGGACTGGAATCTTTTTACTATCTGAATATGACCAGAACAAGCTTCAAGATCCACTTTGAATGTGGGAAGTTGCCTCAAGGAGTCCAGACGGGGAGAGAATCCACAGGAAACACACAGGTGGAAATATCTGACTGGCTTCAGCCTCAGCAGGAGCCAAATTGCCTCTCCAGGAGACCAGGGCCGGGGTGGCGGCGGGGGGAGGTGGGGGGATAGGCAGCAGGAAGTCACCTGGAATTCCCCACGATCCCCTGGGCTTTTCTGTAAAAGGAAGGAACTCTTGGTTTAGCTTCATGGAAGTCTCAGATTCCTCTTCTCCAAGGACTGAAAGCTAATCTGAAGCCCAGGTCTCTATGGGGAAATGGTCCAGACTTCAAGGGATTTGCCCAGCAAATCCTTGTTCCAGCAACAACTTCCCTTGGAGGCTAGTCAGGGCAATGTTCTGTGGTGGGGAAGTGCTTTCAGTGGGGGGCAACTTTGAAGACTGTAGATAGTGACACAAACTCCGGGGTAAATAGAGCCAGCCTTCCTGACTGAGGTCTCGGCATTTGAACTCTTTGTTCCTGGCCAGCTGTGCAGCCTGGAATCAGTGGTTTTACCATTGGGATTAACTTAGGAAACAAGAACCCTCTGGCAGTTTCTAGGCAAAAAAGACACTTAGTACAGGGAATTAGGTGCTTACAAAATCACCTGAAGCCTGTTGAGGAGTGAGGAGCTCTAGACCAGGTCACCAAGAGTGTTTAAAGAGTAGCTGCAATTTGTTTCAGTCGGGGATGGCAAGATGTCCAGGCCTGGAAGAACCTGTCATGAAGTGTGTTGTCCTTATGAAGCCCTAGAAACAGGAGGCTCAGCACAGGGAAGTACCGGGTTGGTAGGAAGGTAGAGGGAGTAAGGGGAAATCTGGACAACAGTCTTTCTCCAAGTTTCCAGGAAATGAATGTGCTGCTAGCACGCTTGGGATCAGCTAGTGGGCACAACTTCAGTAGACTCTGGGACAGATGTGCTGGCCCAAGTGTGTCTACACAAGAGCCCATACATGAGTGTCCTTAACAGGAATAGTCATAATGTCCAAAAGGAGGAATTACCCCAAATGTCCATTGAATGATGAAGAGAAAAAGAAAATGTGACCTGTCCATACAGTGGACATTATCCAGCAATAGTAAGAAATGAAATACTGAGGCATGTCACCACATGGATGGAGCTTGAAAATACTGAATTATATATAAATAAAGCTGTTAACAAAAAAATCATGTAAACTTATGTCCACACAAAATCCTGACGCCGGATGTTTATAGCAGCTTTATTTATAATTGCCAGAACATGGAAGCAACCAAGACGTCCTTCAGGAGGTGAATGGATAAACCAGCAGTGCGTCCAGACCATGGAATATTCTTCTGTGCTAACAGGAGGAGAGCTATCAGGCCATGAAAAGACATGGGGGAATCTTGAATGCATATTACTAAGTAAAAGAAGCCAATTGAAAAGGCCACACCTGGTATGACTCTAACTAGATGACATTCTGGGAAATACAAAATTACAAAGGTAGTAAAAAGATCAGTGGTTACCAGGGGTTGGAGGGAGGGAGAGGGTGGGATCAACAGAATGAGTGCAGATTTTTAGGACTCTGAAGTTATTCCATATGATACTATAATGGTGGATACATGTTATATATCTGTCCAAACCCATAGAGTGTACAACCCCAAGAGTGTGTCCTCATGTAAATTATGGACTCTGGGTGACACTGGGTGTCAGTGCAGGATCATTGATTATAACAAATGTGCCACCCTATGGAAAATGTTGATATTAGGGGAGGAGGTCTTGGGGGCCAGAGGATATATGGGAACTCTGTACTTTCCACACAATTTTGATGTGAACTTAAACCTTGTCTTAAAAAAAAATAAGACTTGGGGCACCTGGGTGGCCCCGTTGGTTAAGCGTCTGACTTGATTTTGGCTCAGATCATGACCTCAGGATGCTGGGAGCCAGCCCCGAGTCAGACTCTGTGCTTTGCTCAGAGTCTGCTTATCCTTCTCCCTCTGCTTTCCCCCTGCCCCCACTCATTTACACTCACTCTCTCTCAAATAAATAGATGATTTTTTTTTTTTTTAAGGCCTATTTCGTGGAAATGCAAGCTGGTGCAGTCACTGTGGAAAACAGTATGGAGTTTCCTCAAAAAACTAAAACTAGAACTACTGTATGATCCAATAATTTCACCACTTGGTATTTACCCAAAGAAAATGAAAACACTAATTCAAAAAGATATATGCACTCCCATGTTTGTTGCAGCATTATTTGTAATAGCTAAGATATGGAAGCAGCCCAAGTGTCTACCCACCGATGAACAGATAATATATATAGGTATGTATGTATTACTCAGGCATAAAAACAATGAAATCTTGCCATCTGCAGTGGCATGGATGGACCTAAAGGATATCATGCTTATGAAATAAGTAGGTCAGAGAAAGACAAATACCATATGATTTCACTCATAGGTGGAGTTTAAGAAACAAAACAAATGAACAAGGAAAAAGAACAAAACACCAGACTCTTAAATACTGAGAACAAATTGGTGGTTGCCAGAGGGGAGGTGGGCGGGGGAAATAGGTGATTAAAGAGTACATTTATCATCATGAGCACTGAGTAATGCATAGAAGAACCATTATATTACACCTGAAATGATAACAGTGTATGTTAGTTATACTTGGAACAAACAAAAGTAAGTAAAAGACAGGTATATGAATAGAAAAAAATAAGGCCTATTCCTTAAAAATTGCGTATGATCTCACATACATGATCACTTAACAGTTTGACTCACGTATTTGCAGTCTCTGTAAACACTTTTTATATAAACAGTTTCATGTTACAGTGTTTAGCCTGTTTTTCCTTACCTAATGTTTTTCCTCACCAATATGCTATAAACGTTTTTCTATGTTGATGAAATTTTTATTGCATTTTATGATATCTGCATGGAAATCCATCATGTGGATGAACTACAATTTATTTAAACACTCTCAGACATCATTTTAATTTGTGTTAGTATAAATAACACTGTGATAAGTATTACATGTTCTTAGACTAAATTCTTTTTTTTTTTTTTTAAGATTTTATTTATTTATTTGTCAGAGACAGTGAGCACAGGCAGACAGAGTGGCAGGCAGAGGCAGAGGGAGAAGCAGGCTCCCTGCTGAGCAGGGAGCCCAATGTGGGACTTGATCCCAGGACGCTGGGATCATGACCTGAGCCGAAGGCAGCGGCTTAACCCACTGAGCCACCCAGGCGTCCCTGTTCTTAGACTAAATTCTTAATGACAATAAAATAGTGAGTATTTTGGGGCGCCTGGGTGGCTCAGTGGGTTAAGCCGCTGCCTTCTGCTCTGGTCATGATCTCGGGGTCCTGGGATTGAGTCCTGCATCGGGTTCTCTGCTCAGCGGGGAGCCTGCTTCCTCCTCTCTCTCTGCCTCTCTGCCTACTTGTGATTTCTCTCTGCCAAATAAATGAATAAAATCTTTAAAAAAAAATAGTGAGTATTTGTTGAATGCTTAGTAAAAGCCAGTGACTGAGCTGAGTGTTTCACCAATGTCTGGATTAATGAACTCTCAGAGAACCTTAAGAAGCAGGTATTTTAATTAACCTCATTTTACAGATAAAGTAACTGATGTTTGGAGATAGTAAATGACTTGCTTACGGATAAACAGCTAGTAAATCGTCGAGGCAACACACATGGGTTTATCTGATTCTAGAACTTGAATAGTTAGTCATTTCTGATGCCTAAACATACCAAATTAGTTTTTGTATCTTTTAATTTTTTGATGCCTTTTGTTAAATAGCCCTCAAGAAAGTTCATGCTAACAGTCCTCACCAAAAATGCGGGAAAATGCTCATGACCTTATCCATACTGTATTAACAGTTCTTGTAGTCTGTGAGCTAAAAATGGCCTCATATTATTGCTTCAATTTGTAATTTTTAAGTTACTTGAGAGATTGTATATTTTTATATTTATTGGCTATATGTATTTATTTGCTCAAGAATCAATTTTTCATGTGTCTTTTCTTTTTCTTTCAATGGGCCATTTATCTTTTTTCTTATTGATTTGCTTAGCAATATCCTAGCTGTCATACATTTTTCAAGTATTTTTCACACTTCATGCTTTTTTCTTGTAACTCGACAATTTCCATTATTTCCTCATTGACTTTTAGGCTTAGACTGTAAAAGTGTTCCCTTCCTAACTCCTCTAGGCACAAGTACAGAGTCAGTAGGTATGTAGACCAGAAAGCTGACATGGCCAGCCAGCCAGCGAGCCCCCTCCTGAAATGCTTTAAAATCGGCCTCTGCTCTTACTTTCTCTCTGATCAAACCCAGAGTAAATATTCCACAATCTTGGCTCTCTGTCACGAAAGGTCAGAAGACATGTCAGATACAGAAGGCCAGTATCCAAAATGCAATGTGGAGCTGAAATTTGGTGTAAAATACAGCACAAATCATAGCAGTGTCCTCCTTGGACATTTGCAAATTGGTTACATTTTCTTTTATTAAGTTTTTTCACATATCATAGGAGTCACTATTTAGAAGTGTAAAGTTCAGTGGTTTTTTTATTCCAGTTCCAGCATAGTACAACCCTCCCCACTATCTAATTCCAGAAATGTTTCATCACTCCAGAAAAAACTCCATACCCATTAGCAGCTACTCCCTGTTCCCCCCTCAGTCCAACCCTGGCAACCAGTCATTGATTTTCTGTCTCTCTGGTTAGCCCATTCTGGACACTTCCTAGAAATGGAATCCTACATAATGTGGTCCTTGGGTCTGACTTCTTTCCCTTAGCATTGTATTTTTAAGGCTCACTATCTAAGCCATGGGCTTCATTCCTTCTGTAGCTGAATAACTTCCATTGAATGGGACTTTGCTTGTCCATTTCATGTGGATGGACGTTGGGTTGTTTCCAAATTTTGGCTATTATGAAAATGCTGCTGTGAAGATCCATGTCCAGGTTTTTAGGCAGACGTGTTTATGTTTTTCTCTTGGGTGGAAGGCCCGGAGAGTGGCCGCATCATTTGGGAGCTCTGTGTTTAATGTTTGGGGGATGTGCTGGACTGTTTCCGCCTAGCACCCGTGCTATTTTTTCATTCCCACCAGCAATGTATGACAGGTCTGATTTTCTCCACATCTCTGCCAACACTTATTTATTTTTATTATGGCCAGCCTAGTGGGACAGACTTTTATACTGGGTAGACTCTGAGTCCATTTAAATAAGGACAAGCCTTTTGGGGTGCCTGGGTGGCTCAGTTGGCTGAGTGACTCTTGATTGCCTCAGATCTTGATCTCAGGGTTATGAGTTTAAGCCCTATGTTGGATTTTCCACACCCAACATGGAGCCCACTTCAAAAAAAAAAAAAAAAAAAGCCTTTTGAGTGGGTGGGTCTTCTAGGGAGCCCACAGTCAGGTCAAAGAATGGCAAGTCTTTGCGAATGATGTTTTGGGAGAATTCCAGCTTCCTTCTGCTCCATCCAGTACTGAGAATGTGGGTTCATTTTTTAAGAGGATTGCTGAGCAGGAGCATGGAGGATGGGACCAGAGTAAGTAAAAAATCAGAAATGGTATTTTTATTGAAAATTTTCAGATTTTTAAAACACCTTTTGATGGCCCCCACTGAAACTACTTTTGAGTCAAAATCATCTGTGAGCCCCAGTTAGAACCTTGGGCATAGAAAGAAGTGGTTCGTATGATTTTCAATTGTTTTAAAGCAGGAGAACCTTTTTGTCAGAGAGAGTTCCACTCCCTACCAAGGATGGGACGTAAACTATTTCACCATCCAAAGGCAGGGGCTCCTGCCCTTCAGAATAGACTTGGGCCTTAGCTGTGCTGGGTGCTCCTCTGAGAGGGGCTGAGTTGTGGCGAGACTGTGGGCTAGCCAGGAGGGGGTCCCTCTGGGAGCAGTCCCCCGGGGCAGAGGTGCTGGACAGTCACAGAAGTGGAACTACTCTTTTTAAGTGGTGCTGGGAGAGGAGAACCTGGCTGGTGAGACCTGCTGGGCCACAGACCCTCCAGCTTGATGCTCTGAGCCCTGGACTCCCCTGACCACCCTCTGCACCTCCCGGCCCCCTGAGCCTCCCTTGTGCCCCAAACTCCCTGTGACCCCACCCCCCTATGCCTGGACCCCCGGCGGTCTCCCTCCCTGAGCGTCCTGCACCACCCCTGCCTCCTACCTTGAGGGCACCAGAACTCTGGAGAGGAGTCTAAAGAATTGTGGCCAGATCCTGGGCCTCCCTTGGTTTGATCTTTTGTGTGTGTGTGCCTCTCACCCCGGGGAGGGTGGGAAAGGGAGTACTAGGGTGGCCTGGGGCATGTGGACTCGACTCTGGCACAGAGGTGGGGACTCTCTGGGATCCCCCTGTTCTCCACATGGGTGGCCATCCCTTCCCAGGGATCCACAGGGGTGCTACTCCCATTGCTCCCCCGGGAAGGTGAAGGTGATGGGGTCCACTGGGGGGTGGG
Source organism: Mustela putorius furo (assembly GCF_011764305.1). Classification (NCBI taxonomy): domain Eukaryota; kingdom Metazoa; phylum Chordata; class Mammalia; order Carnivora; family Mustelidae; genus Mustela; species Mustela putorius. The sequence goes on from NW_025421273.1 coordinate 22,529,439, forward strand.
GGACTGCTGGGGCTGCAATGGGACTTCTGTCTTCATTCCTGTAACCCTACCACTACCATGCCTCATGCAGAAGGGCTTCCTGGAGGGCTCCCATCTGTCCCCAGGCTCTCTTCTCATCACTTTTTCCAGTGCTCCAGACCCACGAACAATTCTATCCTCCTAATGGATGACATGCTTTGTTCCCCCTCCCCCACCCTGATGTGTAGTCTGGCTTTGCTGGGCGTCCCTGTCTCCTAGGTGGGTCCCTCTGAACCAGGTTCAGTCTCCCTGCTGGATGGAACTAGCCGACTTTCATGCTCCTGCCCTAGAAGGAAGCACCCCAGTCAAAGATTGAGTATTGATTTTTCTTGGAAACAAGCACATCGCATCTCCCATAAAGAAGGCATATTCACCTGTTGTGTCTTGGACCCCGAGACTTGAGAAACAAAGGCCTTGGCATTATTGGGGTTTTCGCTCAGGAACCTCTGACTCCTGTCTGAGCCCAGTTTCTACTGGGAGTCTCATCAGCTGGCAACAGGCTTCTGGACTGGTCTTTCATGATTGGCACCCGTCCTGCTGGGATTGTTGCCTGCCGCTGCTCTTCATTCGGCTTCAAGGGCACGGTCTTTGGTAGCAGCAAACGGGGTTGGATTCTTGTTTCCATGGCTGCTGAGTGATCTCAGGCATTCACCTGGCCTCTGTGGATCACAGGTTCGTCGATTATGAGCCCAGGAGAAGACGGTCCTCTTTGCTGGGAGGGTCAAGACAGTGTGTGGCAAGTTTCCCGTCCTCTCGCGGGCATCCAGCAGGCCAGCAACAGAAGTGGGTTGTATTCTGTGCCCAGCAGGCTCCCTGTGCCCAAGCAGCTGATGTCCATGCCCTCTGGAAGGGCCCACCGAAGAGTACAATGCTCAGCCCCTGAATGGCTTGCTGGCCCCGTCTGCACTAGGGACAGCACCAGCCAGCACACATGATCCTCAGGCCAGGAAGGCTACAGATGGATTGAGGCAGCCTCGTGGATCCCAGCAGCACTGAAGGTCAGACTGCCCAGGTTTGAATCCTGCTTCTGCCCTTACTGCGTTCCTCGGCACTCGCTGCTTTTCTGCGAGTCTGCGTCTTATCTGCCAAGAGGAGAGGAGGCCGCAGGACCTAGCTCAAAAACGATCTTTGCGGTGTGACTGACCTCTAGCACCTACAGGACTTCAGTAGAGTCTGGGAAGGTCAGAAACACCTGTTAACACAAATCATAGCCCCTGGGGCCCACGGGAACTGCTCACCGGAGCAGGGCTTGAGCACTCTCGAGAGTTGTAAATGGCTCCTTAAACCTAGAAGCTTGTCATTTGATCAAAACAGCGGAGAGGGAAAATGGCCCTACTCCAGATGAAACCCAGGGCTCAGGAGGCTGCCTTTGCGAGTCTAGATGGAGTTCGTGGAGAGAAGATTCTAACTCCCAGTTGGGACCCTATTTCCACACCAAGATACAGCCTCGGCTTTTCAAATCAGGTCAGCAGCTTGCTAGGGGGGATTATCTGATGCCTAATTAAATAGTTGGAAGTAAAAGGACTTCTGCGAAGTGGAGGAAAGACGACACCACTATCGGGTCATCTGTGTTAAAGTGACAGCTAATTAATGTCATTTTAATTAGGACATGACAGTGATTTAATTTGCAGGGACAGCAGGGTGCTCTCCTTAGGGGTGTGGTAGGACACCCCCAAAGCTGCAGGTCAGAGACCTGCACTTGGGTGCCTCCCGTCTCCATCACCTGCCACAGGTGTCACCCAGGGCACATTACCTAACCTTCCCAGGCCATGTTTTCCTTTGCTGAGAGATGAGTATTATTAAACCTACTTCAACCATTAAACACGGTAATTGATGAGAACACAGTCTAGAAAATATTAAGTCCATCACAGCACGATCATTTCTCTTGGGTACCAGGCCTGGGGAGCCCAGCTTTATCAGAGAAGGGAGATTTTTGTCTCTGTGTTCCTTAACCCTTTACAGACCATCGTTTTCCAACCAGAACTCAAAGTAGCGCATAGAAGCAGAGAGAAGGCAGCGTCATTCCAATAAATGCCTCAGTGAGTTTCGGGAGGCCTTTTCTTTTTTCTTTTTTTTATATAAAATCAACATTTACTTAGAATAACAAAAATTGTAACAAATTACAAATTAAAGAAAGCTGCCAAATAATACAAACATTACAAAATTCAGAAAAAGTCATAATATTTTTATTAAATAACTCCCTGTCAAGCTTCTGTATTTTTTCTATGTTTTTTTGCTTGCCTACACTTTGATAGCTTTTTTTTGTTTTGCACATTTTTAAAATAAACATATAATATATTTTTATCCCCAGGGGTACAGGTTTGTGAATCACCAGGTTTACACACTTCACAGCACTCACCATAGCACATACCCTCCCCAATGTCCATAACCCCACCCCCCTTCCCCCAACCCCCCTCCCCCCAGCAACCCTCAGTTTGTTTTGTGAGATTAAGAGTCACTTATGGTTTGTCTCCCTCCCAATCCCATCTTGTATCCTTTATTCTTCTCCTACCCACTTAAGCCCCCATGTTGCATCACCACTTCCTCATATCAGGGAGATCATATGATAGTTGTCTATTTCGCTACGCATGATACCCTCTACTTCCATCCACGTCATCGCAAATGGCAAGATTTCATTTCTTTTGATGGCTGCATAGTATTCCATTGTGTATATATACCACATCTTCTTGATCCATTCATCTGTTGATGGACATCTAGGTTCTTTCCATAGTTTGGCTATTGTGGACATTGCTGCTATAAACATTCAGGAGCATGTGCCCCTTCGGATCACTATGTTTGTATCTTTAGGGTAAATACCCAGTAGTGCAATTGCTGGGTCATAGGGTAGTTCTACTTTCAATGTTTTGAGGAACCTCCATGCTGTTTTCCAGAGTGGTCGCACCAGCTTGCATTCCCACCAACAGTGTAGGAGGGTTCCCCTTTCTCCGCATCCTTGCCAGCATCTGTCATTTCCTGACTTGTTAATTTTAGCCATTCTGACTGGTGTGAGATGATATCTCATTGTGGTTTTGATTTGTATTTCCCTGATGCCGAGTGATATGGAGCACTTTTTCATGTGTCTGTTGGCCATCTGGATGTCTTCTTTGCAGAAATGTCTGTTCATGTCTTCTGCTCATTTCTTGATTGGATTATTTGTTCTTTGTGTGTTGAGTTTGCTAAGTTCTTTATAGATTTTGGACACCAGCCCTTTATCTGATATGTCGTTTGCAAATATCTTCTCCCATTCTGTCAGTTGTCTTTTGGTTTTGTTAACTGTTTCCTTTGCTGTGCAAAAGCTTCTGATCTTGATAAAATCCCAATAATTCATTTTTGCCTTGCTTTCCTTGCCTTTGGCGATGTTCCTAGGAAGAAGTTGCTGCGGCTGAGGTCGAAGAGGTTGCTGCCTGTGTTCTCCTCAAGGATTTGGATGGATTCCTTTCTCACATTGAGGTCCTTCACCCATTTTGAGTCTATTTTTGTGTGTGGTATAAGGAAATGGTCCAATTTCATTTTTCTGCGTGTGGCCGTCCAATTATCCCAACACCATTTGTTGAAGAGGCTGTCTTTTTTCCATTGGACATTCTTTCCTGCTTTGTGGACGATTAGTTGACCATAGAGTTGAGGGTCTACTTCTGGGCTCTCTATTCTGTTCCATTGATCTATGTGTCTGTTTTTGTGCCAGTACCATGCTGTCTTGATGATGACAGCTTTGTAATAGAGCTTGAAGTCCGGAATTGTGATGCCACCAACTTTGGCTTTCTTTTTCAATATTCCTTTGACTATTTGAGGCCTTTTCTGGTTTCTCAGGAGACCTTTTCATACAGGCAATGCAAGGCGGTGAAAGTGATTCTTTGGGACTCTTCTTCCCACTTGACTTGTTGAATGAATGAATGAGTGAGTGAATGGAGGTTAAAGAGTTGAGATTAGCTTTCAGGAAGATTCCTTTGCAGGGATTCATTCCAGACCACTGCAGTAAAGGGAGTATCACAATAAAGCAAGTCAAATGATTTTTGTTTGTTTCCCAGTGCATATAAAAGTGATATTTATATTATGTTGTAGTCTATTAAGTGTGCAACAGCATTATGTCTAAAAAATGTGTACACCTTAATTAAAAACATTTTATTGCCAAAAAGTGCTAACCATCATCTGAGCTTTCAGTAAGTCGTAATTACATAACTGTATAACAAACATAATGAAGACATCTGAGGAGGGCCTAGGTGGTTCAGTTGGTCAAGCATGTGCCTTCAGCTCAGGTCATGATCCCAGGGTCCTGGGACAAGCCCCTCATTAGGATTTCTGCTCAGCAGGAGGTCTGCTTTCTTCTCTCCTGCTTGTGTTCGCTGTCTCTCTCTCTCTCTCTCTCTGTCAAATAAATAAATAAAATCTTTAAAAAAAGAAAAGAAAACTTCTGAAATATTGTGAGGATTACCAAAATGTGACACGGACACACAAAGTGAGCAAATGTTTTGGAAAATGGTGTTGATAAGCTTGGTAGAGGCAGGGTCACCACAAACCTTTAATTTGTAAAAAAATAAAAAATAAGTAAAAACACAGGGGTGCCTGGGTGATTTAGTTGGTTAAATGTCTGCCTTCCGCTCAGGTCACTGTCCCAGGGCCCTGGGATGGAGTCTGCATGGCCAGGCTCCGTGCTCAGCAGGGAGGCTGCTGCTTCTCTCTCTGCCCCTCCCCTTGTTTGTGCTCACTTTCTCTCAAATAAATAAATAAAATCTTAAAAAAAAATAAAAAAACACAGTATCTATGAAACACAATAAAGCAAAGTGCAATAAAGAGAGCTATGTCTGTTCCTATTTTTGCGGGTCTGTGATAACTGGTTGGATAATCTCTGTTCTACAAGTGTAGGCCAGTCACGAGGGTGTCACAGGACTGCGATCCCTCCTGTCCGATGTCACCTTTACGACAAAGAGGCTGGCCTGCCCATCTGACAGGAGTGGGGACGTTCACGAACGTCAGTATCAGGAGACTTGGGCATGCACAACTCCGACTGGATGGGGAAGAATCCTTGGTGAAAACGAAGATGCTTTATTTCTGAACACCAAAAAAACACGAGCAGAACCTTTTTGGCAGGAGGGAAATCTGTGTCCAGTGTAGACAGCACGGGGGTCACTTCATACCCAGTTGCTGGGTTGTCAGCTTGTTGGGGCAACAGTAGTGGAGAGAAGGGCTGAGTGCTGTGTCCCAGAGGCCAGTCACATTCATCAAATGCTCTGTGCACTGCAGGCCCATCACAGATGTCTCCTGTTCTGCAGGACACAGTTGTCCCAAGCCACTTAGCGAGACCTCTAGGTGATAAGTTTAGAGAGAGCCTGGGCAGCGGGGGGAGCTTTAGTAATGATGGTACACTTGAAAAGACATTAGGAAAATGTAGTCCATTGGAGGAAAATAATGCAAACTCTTGAAACCCGAGTGTGTCTGGGGAGGAGCCCTGAGTAGGGTCAGCCTGTTGCTGAAGAAATGAATCCTAGTAGGAAAGGCTGCTAGGCATCTGAGCACTCCAGCCCATGGATAACCTCCCCCAGATTCACCTGTCAAAATCCTACCCCCAAGGTAGGGCCTATGGGAGGTGATTAGGTGATGGGGATGGAGCCTCATGAATGGGATTAGTACCTGGACTGGTCAGGGTTCTCCAGAAAGAGCCCCACAGGAGATGAACGATTACGGGTAAGAGCAGGTCTCCTGGGAGATTTGGCGTACGTGGTAATGGAGGGCTGAAAGCCCACAGTCTGCTCTCCCAGCTGGAAAGCGAGGAGAGCTGAGGCTCTAATTCAGTCTGAGGATGAGCCTGGAGGACAGAGAATCTGCTTGATTTTAAGTCTCAGAGGCACCAAGAGGTCCGGGGTATGACACAGAAGCTCTAGGACGGAGAGAACTCCCCCTTCCTTTACCTTTTTGCTGTGTGTGGCTGATGCAGGGATTTGGTGATGTCTGTCCACAAGTCTACTCAGCCTCCCGAATCGACACTAATGTCTTCCAGGAACACTCTCGCAGACACACTCAGAAGCAATGCTTTTCCAGCTGCCTAGGTCCCAGAGCCCAGTCCAGGTGCACGCGAAATGAACCATCACGGTTCCCTTAAGGGCAGAGGCCACAGCGAGGTTGCTTACTCTCCCTCTGCTCTCTACCAGGCCAGGATACCTGAACCCCATCATCTGCAAGCCAGGAAAGGGGCACTCATCAGATACCAGAGGTGCCAACACACTGACTTGGGACTTCCAGCCTCCTGAACTCCAGTCTGCACTCATTTTATTATAGTAGCCCACACTAAGATACTAAGACACTCCCTGAAGAGGTTCTTCTGGAGCCTGACCACCAAGGCCCTCCGTGATAGGCCGGGCTCAGCCAGCTTTTCCAGTCGACTTCCTTCCACACATCCCTGGGCCCAGCCGACATGGTGCTGGGTGCAGGCACGCTTATCCTGCCCTTACCTTCACTCTCACCAGGGCTCTCCTGGTCTTCACCTGTCTATACCTGGCCCACCCTGTAAGGTCTGATGGTGACTGTTAGGTGTCTGCCTGATGTCTACCTCCCTTGTACTCTTTGCTAATAAAACCCTGACTCTGTTCAGGGCCAGTATATTCAGGCAGCTGATGATGATGATTCAGGTGACGTTGGGTCTAAGCCAGTGTTTTCCAATCTTTGGGACACCATCCATCATAAGATGGAATCAATTTACCATCCATCATAAGATGGAATCAATTTAGTATGGTATGACTAACATTTAAAAAATATAAGTTTTCGGGGCACCTCGATGGCTCAGTGGGTTAAACCTCTGCCTTTGGCTCAGGTCATGATCCCAGGGTCCTAGGCATTGTTTGGTTAAAGTTTACTCTTCAAAATGTTGTAAAACACTGGTGTAGGGCAATCAGGAGCCTTGCAGGTCCCCATACCCCTGCCCTGTTTCTAGCTAACACCAGAAAGAAAAACTAAGGAAATGGATATGCATGTCACCAAAATGAAAAATATCTAATAAATATATTAAAAATATTTAATCACGTGCTTAAAACTAGGTACCCTTTTAAAAACACTTATAAAGTTGGCAAGGATTAGGACAGTCATCCACTCCAGGGCTGGTGAAAATATTCATACAATGTATGCCTCTGGAAGGTAATTTTGTGACAACACATCATAAGCGATTTGCAGCCTTTGCCCAAGTAATTCCAGCTCTAGGAATTTATCCTAAAGAAGTAGTCAGACAAGTGTGTAACAAAAAGGAGTTGATTAAAGGAACGATGATATGGCTATATATGGAATTCTATGCAGGCATTGAAAATATTTTAAATTGTTTTATGGAAGAATTCCCACTACATGTGAAGGAAATGAAGCATGTTTCAAATCAGCTTGTGGAGTGTATTTGAAATATATTTACACGTGGAAACCTATCTCTGTGTGTCTCTTTGCAGAAACAGTTTGAAAGAACGTGCACCAAGTTAAATGGTAAAATTACAGGTATTCCTCTCTCTCCCTGTCTTTTTCTTAATAGTCTTCTGACTTTCCAGTAAAGAACGCATATTACTTGAGGATCAAAAATAAAAAAACTTCTAAAGTGAGTGGTATTTGCCATTGCTGGACCCAGGAAGGAGATCCTTTCTCCACCCTCCCTTCTTAGCAGGGGTCCCACCGTCCTGGGCACCTATGACCATATGTTTTGCAAGCACGTGCCTGGTACGTGGTGGGGAGCTCTCCCCTTTGATCCAGGCATAGATGGCCTCCAAGCGCCTGGAAAATCAGGGTTATCTGGTTTCCTGGTTGGCACATGGACATCTCAATCCCTATTGTACACACGTTGCAGGGGCGAATGGGAAGCCAAGGAAAGACCATTTGAAAAGTGTCAGTCGTCACAGAAGTTCTCATTGTTATGCTTTGTCATGATTCAGTAGGGAGGAAAAAAAGGTGATGTAGCAATAAGCGGAACCAGAACAACCCATTCATAATCCAAATTCTAAAAATAGGACTCAGCAACACCAATCTAGGGAGGATTAGAATCATTTGAGAGTCTGGAAAATGTGAACCAAAGGAGGTCAGAAGGAATAGAAAATCGGTTTCGCGTACTTTTGTTCGGAAACTCTTTTTTTAACATTTAAATTCAATTAATTAACATATAGTGTATTATTAGTCTCAGAGGTAGAGCTCAGTGATTCATCAGTCTTATTAAAAATTTTTTTTAGAAAAGATTTTATTTATTTATTTGGGAGAGAGAGCACAAGAGTGGGGTGACGGGTAGAGGGAGAAGCAGACTCTCCGCTGGGCAGGGACCCTGATTCGGGGTTCTATCCGGGACTCTGGGATCATAGCCTGAGCAGAAGGCAGATACTTAACCAACTGAGCCACTCGGGGCCCCAACTCATCAGTCTTAAGTAACACCCAGTGCTCATTACATCATGTGCCCTCCTTAATGCCCATCACCCAGTTACACCATCCCCCTACTCACCTCCCCTCCAGAAACTCTGTTTCCTATGATTTAGAGTCTCTTATGGTTTATCTCCCTCTCTGATTTCGTCTTGTCTTATTTTTCCTTCCCTTTCCCTATAATCCTCTCTTACGTTTCTTAAATTCCACACGTGAGTGAGATCATCTGACAATTGTTTTTCTCTGATCGACTTATTTAGCTTAGCATAATACTTTCTAGTTCCATTCACGTCGTTGCAAATGGCAAGTTTCAGTTTTTGATGGCTGCATAGTATTCCATTGTGTATATATACCACATCTTCTTTATCCATTCCTCTGTCGATGGACATCTGGGCTCTTTCCACAGTCTGGCTATTGTGGACATTGCTGCTCTAAACATGCCCCTTCAGATCAGTATGTTTGTATCTTTGGGGTAAATACCCAGTAGTGCAGTTGCTGGGTTGTAGGGTAGCTCTATTTTCAAATTTTTGAGAAATCTCCATACGGTTTTCCAGAGTGGCTGCACCACTTGCATTCTTAATAGTATAAGAGGGTTCCCCTTTCTGTGCATTAAAACCAGGCAAAGACCCCACCAGAAAGGAGAATTACAGACCAATATCCCTGATGAACAGGGATGCAAAAATTCTCACCAAAATACTAGCCAATAGAATGCAACAGCACATTAAAAGGATTATTCACCACAACCAAGTGGAATTTATTCCTGGGCTGCAAGGGTGGTTTAACATCTGCAAATCAATCACTGTGATGCACTACATTAATAAAAGAAAGGACAAGAGGCATATGATCCTTTCAAAGAAGGAAAAAAAAAGCATTTGACAAAGTACAGCATCCTTTCCTGATTATAACTCTCCATAGCATAGGGGCGCTGATGTGGCTCTGTCGTCTAAGTGTCTGCCTTTGGCTCAGGTCATGATCCTGGGGTCCTGGGATCAAGCCCCACACTGGGCTTCTTGCTCAGCGGGAGACCTGCTTTTCCCTCTCTCATTCCCCCTGCTTGTGTTTCCTCTCTCACTGTCTCTCTGTCAAATAAATAAAATCTTTAAAAAAACCCACAAAACTCTCCACATATCTCAATATCATAAGAGCCATATACGAAAAACCCACAGCGAATATTATTCTTAATGAGGGAAAACTGAGAGCTTTACTCCTGAGGTCAGAAACACGACAGGGATGTCCACTATCACCACTGCTATTCAACATAGTACTAGAAGTCCTGGCTTCAGCAATCAGACAACAAAAAGAAATAAAATGCATTCGAATCGGCAAAGAAGAAGTTAAACTCTCACTTTTTGCAGGTAACATGATACTCTATGTGGAAAACCCCAAAGAAAACTCTTTGCTGTAAGAAATAAATCTTGTGTGTGTTGCTAAGAGCTGTCATGTAGGGCTGTGCTGAGGTCTGTGCTCCATGGACTGGGGAAGGGCCAACGATTCTGCCACCAAGGGATCTGGTAAATCTTGGCTCTGTTCCTCTCTAGCCGGGCGACTTGAAAAAAGAGCCTCCTAGCCTTGGTTTCCACATCTGTAAAATGGGGAATTTTCAGGGACATTGTGCAAATTAAAGGAGATATGGATTAATAGGCTTTGTTTGATGGTTTACTGTAGATGTCTAATAGGTGCTGCTTTTAAAATTATTACTGTTACTATACTATTACTACCATTCTTATCATTGTCTTTCATGTCCCAGTGAGATGACAACCTATCAGGGGTGCAGGAGAAGGCAGCTTGCCCCTGGGGGAGAGTTTGGGTGCCCTGTGAGACCCCTTCCAGGCAAAACTGCCATCAGTCTGGGACCTAGGCCACCTCTTAACATGGTATGTTTGAGGGAAAATGAACAGTGCACGTACCTCCATTATATTCACAAGGGAAAGTCATGCTCTTTTCGGCTGTATTTACAATTAAAGGCGGACAGAATCTGAAAGCGCGTGGCTTTCCTTCACCTGCCAACAGCTCCTTCCCTTCCCAGGTCCAACGCAGGAGAGCTGAGCCCAGTTTCCTCCTCCTCCTTAGCTTGAGGCCCTCCGTGCTCCCTTCTATGTCCCCTAAAGGAAATATGGTTTCTATCACAGGCCAGTGAGCCGTCCAGGCTGCCCCAGGGAGTCAGTTCTGCAGGGAAGCGTGTCTGAAGGCCGCTCATCACAGCAATAACCAAAGAGAAGCAGAATCAGACGAAGAAGGGCTTGCTCTGCTTGGCAGTGTCAGCATGGAAAAACTGAGGGGCTCGCGTCTAGGCTGAATCCTCTGTTCTGTGCCTGTATCGCCAGGGGAGGTTTAGAGGTTCCTGCAGACTTGCTGCTGCTTTGCCCTTCCCAGGGGGAAGACCAAGAGAGGTCAGTCTGAGGGGCTCCTGGCCCAGCCCTGGGATGACGCTAGGCCTGCCCGAGCCCAGGGTACTCCATTCAAAACAGCCCCCTCTCCGGTCTCCCTGATTCCATGTTGGCCATGCTGCAACCCAAATCAGAAAAAAAAGCAATATCCTAACTGCTCATCTGTTCCTTGGACCAGCACTACCCTAGCTCCTGTCCCCGGACTTGGATGACCTGGACACCAGCCTCGTGTCCTCCAACTCTGCCGAAGTCCCTCCTGTTGATAGAGTTCAGCCTGCTCACTCTCGTGGCAGCAGCTTTGAACTTGCTGCTCTCTGCCTAAAGGATGTTCCTTCTAGCTTTGACTGCAGCTGACACAGAGGGACCTTCTTGTGTGGGCCATCAGATTTCAAGACGGCATCCTGCCCCTTGCTCATTACCTTTTTTCTTTATGATCCCCGTTCTTTTCTGCAAATCCTCAGCTGTCCTCGTGTTTATTGTCTGGTTTCTTCACTGGAATATTGGAATGGAAGCTTCCAAAGGAGGGACCCTGTGTACACTGTCCACCGTGTGGCCAGCTCCTCGGAAAGCGGGGTGCTCCGTCGAGTGAGTCTGCCACGAAGAGTTTGGAGCTCAGGGGCACCACTTAGTGGACTGTGTGTTCTCTCTTCCTCAGCTTTGGTGATTCAACTTTTGGAGTCTCCTGTGATATGTTAGTCCAGTGCTTTGTGATTTCTGCATGACTCATCTGGAAGATTCTAGTGCCAGGGGGTGGGGGCTGAACCTTGAGGGTGTAGTCAGCAGAAGAATGCCAAGCAAGGTTTGAGGAAGATCTAGAAGCCCCTGCTTCTACCCCGCTCGGTCTTATCAGACCACTTGGCCTTGATTGGGCAATAGCAGTAAAATACACATTTTCAATAAATTGGAGGTATCTGCTTAAGACCAAAATTCTGTTTTAGTCTCTTCAATCTTTACCTTGGAATGTGCAGATAGGGTTGTTCTGGGCCCCCTAATTCTGAGATCTAGATCTTAGAAAGTGATGGCTCTAGGACTGGGTTTTCAAGCTTTAACAAGCTTGTGAATCACCAGCAGAGCTGTAAAAACAGATTGTCGGGCCCCAGTCCCAGAGTTTCTGTTCGGCAGGCCTGGGTGAGGGCAGAGAATAGTTTGCATTTCTAACATGTCTGCAGGAGATAGGATGCTGCTTGTTGGGACCACAATTTGAGGACCACTTATCTAGGCTGTGAGGCCTCGGGCGAGATTTGCACAGTGCTGTATCATTTACAACTGGAGAGTCAGATGCACTCTTTTGTAGGGGAGGGGCAGAGGGAGAGAGAATCTCCAGCAGGCTCCACACCTGATGAGGGGCTCGATCTCACCACCCTGAGAGCATGACCTGAGCTGAGATCAAGAGTTGGATGCTTGACCAACTGAGCCACCCTGACACCGTGTCAGACACCCTCTTACTTGTCCCAATAATCCCAGGAAGTGGGTATCATCAAGCCTGATCTACAGATAAGCAGGTTTGCAGTGCACAAGTCCCTGCTTCCAACCCCACACAGCTAGCTGGCCCTCCCCCAGCTTCCCAGAGGGGCAAACATCTTAAGACACCCAACAACCGAAAGGTCACCAGGCCCTACATCCGGTATGTCCTGTTCCTATAGCGGGAATGGCCATGGTCGCAGGGTCTCCTGATCTGTTTCTATCTCCTCCCAAAAGCAGCAATGACCTCAGGCTACTCAGTTAGAGAAGGGGTTTAACTTTCTGCTCTGATATGAGCTACCTGTGCGACCTCAGACAAGTTACCTAATCCTTTATAGTTTACAAGTAGCCTTTTCCCTTTTTTTCCCCCATTTATCCTCTCATTTGAGCGCCAATGATCCAACTGAAGAGTGCATGTAAGTTCTCCCCATTGCCTGGAGGATCAAGCCCAAGATTCTTGGTAAGGCATTCAAAACTCTCCAGATCTAGCCCCTCCCTCCTTCTCCACTGTCCCCCACCGTGGACTGAAGCTCCTGCTGTATTCTCAGCATGATGGCTGGCACTCGACACTCTCAGGCATGTCAGGCCATGCTGTGCTTTCCTCCTTCATCCCTGCCTGGCTCGCCCTTCCTTTACCTCTTACTGCATCGCATTTTTATTCGTTTGCAGGCAGTCCAAGGGCACGTTCTCCACAATGGTTCCCATGTTTAATCATCCAATAAATATTTACTGGTCACCTGTACATGCTAGGAACCATACAAGACAGATGCTGGGAACCAGTCTGAGTTAGATGTTCTCCTGCAACCAGTACCCATGTTTTTGCAGCACGTAGCTCACGGGACTAGAATTGCCAAGCCAGTTCAACCATCAGTCTGCCCACTGGACCTTAGAGCAGAGCAGAGCTTATTTACGTCTGTGCTTTCCAAAGTGACTGTGCAATTAATATGTGTTAAATCAAGCCCTACAAGATATTTATGCATTTTTCTTGTATTTCACTCTATCTGGTTAACCTTGATGTTATAGCGATTTCCCAGTGTTTGCATTCTTATGCAGACATATCTAAAATGAAGTAGAATATGCTTACTAAAAATAATTACAGGCAATTCACCCTTCAAGAGCTTGTACATTCTACAATTCCTGATCCAGTCTTTTTTAAAAAGTGCCCCCTGTACCCCAAGACTCCCCTCCCCCCACTGCCCTTCCTCACCTGCCAAAAAGAAAATTGCCAAGTTGAGAGCAAAACACACTGTGCAGATACTTACCCTTCTTTTTCATTAAGTATCAAATAACTTCCAATACACCTTTACTGCACCAGGCCAAAACGGCCCTTTAACTAAGCTGCCAGTATGTGTTATCTTTTCTTAATGAAATTTAGAACAAGCAAACACTGCTGAACACGAACTGAGCTGCTTCCTGTAAGCCAACTTTGCAGATCACTAAAACTCTCTTGAAATGCCAATTTTCTTAACAACTTCCTCCTCAATTGTAGACAGGTCTCAAGCAGATTCAACATGACCCAAACCATCCTCAACGTCTCAGGCACTCACGAATGCCACATATCACACTGAACCTAACACAGGAATATTTCGAGCAATCTCTTAGAACCATTTGCCTCAAACTGGTCCCAGATGACTGTATTTTTGCTGCTCTTTTGATATATTCACTCCTTTGCTTTCATTTCTCTGTGCTGTTACACTAGATCCATTGTTCACCCTTCCTGTACAGTCTTCCGAGTGATGAGGAGCAAGGCATTATCTGACCAGTAGTATATGAACAAATAGGAGTTTACCATTTATGAGCAAATTTCAAGGTTCAGTTCAAGATGGCCAAGGGTGCTGGGAGTCTGACCTCTGAATGAGTGGGACACAGCCACCTTTAGCTTTCCCCTACAGAATACGAATGAGAATCCAGAGTGTTTTCAGGAGAACGTGTTTTAGAGGTCAAACACCTCATTCCATTTGTGTGAAGATCTTTAAATAGACCCTTCCAGATTCCTTAGTGTAGTGTATTAATTTAGACTATGATACAGACCTTCTGGATTCAGTAGTTTAGAAACAAGGGCGTTTATTCCTCTCTCATGTATAGTCAAAGCTGAGTGCTCCTAGTGGACAGGGTACTCTGTCCCACAGAGGCATTCAGGGACCCAGGATCCATCCCCTTGTAGCTCTGCCATCCTAAGGACACAGAGCATGGTTGGGGCAAAGCCACACCTTCTCTGGGTTCCAGTTGGTGGGAAGGGGAGAGAAGGTGGAAGGGTGTCCATGATGGCATAGAGCCCTTTGACTTCTTTCCCTTGGTGGGAATGTCTCTAGAGGGCCGCGAGCAACAGCAAGGACTCAGGGATGTGATCCCCAACTGCTGCACTGAAACTCTGTCTATGGAACAGAACAGATTCTGATGGACGATTGGCAGTCTTTAGTTTAAAAGAAAAAAAAATATATATGTATATACACACACACACATATATATACATATAATTTCTATCTTATAGAAGTCCTGTGAAACTGCTACATAATATTTTATTTTACAAAAATACAATAGGGAAAAAAACCAGACTTCTAGAAAATGTTAAAGAACCATACTTATTTTAGATCTGACATAAACCTAAAAGGTCTTCTGGTCATTAGGCAATGTATCTCCAGGAGATGTTGTCTTACTGACTTGTTTACTACTGGTCTTCCCCGGAAGAGCTGGAGCTGGGTTCACTGCTAATCCCAGCATCTTAGAAAAGCCTCCTGACACATATAAGGTGATTCATAAATCCCTGTTGGAAGAATAGATAAATGAAAAATATCGAAATGCAGTGATTTTAAATGACTTTGTGAACTAATACTCTCCTCGGCTGAGTTAGCAGCAGTGGCAGAAATGTTTGGGGGATCTAATTACAACACGTTTCTTCCATGTATACATATAATGAGTACAGTTTCAACAGCAGCCGAAGTACAGAAGTACAAAGTACTAAAAAATTTGGACAAGATCCTGAATGATCCTTGAGGTTTATGGTTCTGTTCCAAAGGAAAAGCTAATTAGAGTCTGACCAATGTTGTGCTTAAATTTTTTTTTTTTTAAAAGCAAAGCTCTGTCTTGAACTTGACTCTCAGATGTCAAAAACACATTGTGTGACACTCAAAACACTTGTCAAATCCAAGTGTCTCCATTGGCTGAGAGATAGGAAATGGTCTTTGATCAAGTACCAGCCTTCCCCTCACCAGGACAAAAATCCAACATTTTGCCATCATTAAGACTGAGAGAAGAATTCAAATTAGACAGACTTGTCAGTTGTAAATTAGAAGTAAATTCTTATTACAGAGTGGGAAATTTACTTTAGCAAATATAACATTACTAAAATAAATTCAGTGACCTTTTTAAAAAAGATTACAAAATTGAATTTATTGAGTTTCACACAAGATGCACTTATAAAATTAGTACTGAATGCCATTTTAACAGAAGAAATGAACATCATTCCAAACTCCCAACAGATTCTGCAAAGGAAATGAAATCTTCCGAAAATGACAGCACAATAGTAACAGGATAATTCAAGCTGAATTGACAGATATACCCAAATCATATTCTTGCTCTGATCAGGGCTATATTTGGCAAAGTTTCCCCCAAACTAGTCCATAAAGGTGGACACTGTTCCTTTTGGTGGTGAAGAGGAGATGGATGCAAGAATTCTAAAATGGGACTTTGTTGAAACATACACAAAACACGAGTCTTCATTTTTAACTCAAAATACTTCCTGGTTTCACAAAAGCATTTCGGTATGATATCCTCTTTTACCCTACGTGAACATTAATCTTCCTATTTCGTTAGTTAATGCAAAACATTAAGATTCACTTCTGTATTTATACAGAAGCCAAAGAAGCCAAAACATTCAAGCGTGCTTTGTATTTCACCCAGGAAAGAGATGGAACCCCTAAAATTTACCTTCTGCATATCATATGCCTGAAGTGTCAGCACAAGAGCTGAACTTCAACATGAAAGCATCAAAGGAAATGACAGTTAACAGTAACATCTGCACATTTTGAAATGAGACGCTATAACATTTTTATGAAAATGCAGAAAGGTTTCCCAAGATAAAACTGTGGTGGGAAATGACTTGGCCCATGATGTGGGCCACAAACTAGTAATTAAGCAGAAACGGAAATCTCGATCTCAAACAAAACCAAAAAGCACCTTTTGGTTGCGGTTTCCAGCGTCCAAACACACACACCTCATACCCCCCAACCCCAACAGCTGCGCTTGCAGCCCAAACACGCAGCCCCCAGCACAGGCACCCCCACGGATGCTCTAATCAGCAGGACTCCCGTGTTTTATTAAGTCTAAGCAAGACGCTGCCCAAACCATTTAGAGTATTCACTTTAAAGCTGTCACTTTAAAAAACTCTGTTAAAGTTGACACCTTTGGATTTTGTACACTGACAGTTCTTCAGCCCATTCAACACCAAATTCTTTTAACCAAAACAATTTATGAAGCAATTAGTTTTAAAGCGAAACCAGTTAACTATACATTAAAGTTAACACTGCTCTGCTTTTACAGTATAAAAAAGTGCCTTTTTGTAAGGGTATTTCTATTTTATCCATTGCAATGGAACAATACACAGCTCACATTTTGCTTTAAAGAGTAAACTGAAAAATTATGAAACATTTTTCTCCGTGATGCAACCTTCAGTAATGAGTATTTTTTTAAATAAACTGGCTTAGGGTTTTTTTCCTATAAAATGCTACTATTCATCATGAATTATTTTAGGTAGCTTTTTATTCTGATTAATTCAGATACATCTTCAAGGATTATTCTGGTGGTAAGAACATTTATCTTGACTTAAGTTTAATTACTTTTTTTTAATGCTTTGGCAGATGAAATACAGTTTGAAAACTGTTTGTGAAAATAGTACGGGACTAGAAAGGTAATGTCATGGGAAAAGCTTCACAGTTTTCCAGGTATATCCTTGTACTGAAGAGGCCTTGAGGCAAAATTCGATGTTCTGGAAGCGCGGACTGACGAAGCAGAGTGATTCTGACGTTTCGCCCGTGAGGCCCGGGGGTGACTGCTCCCTGCCGAGCAGGAGGGGCTCCTCCAACCAGTCAGACTTCCAGAGTCCAGGCTGGAGGTCGCTACTTTTCTGTGGCGTGAGTGGCAGCCAAACCCCATTACTGGAAGAAAGATATTAAGATTCGCTTTCCATTAATAATTTAAGTTTTTAAATAAATATTTAAGTGCCATTTTTTGCATCTGTCCATCCTGGGAGCAGAGCATCTCCTGCCCCGGGACTCTGCATCTTGGGCACAAGAGGCCGCAGAGTTCAGTCGATTCGGTTTCCACAGATTGTGAACCTGTCTACCTCTAACAAATCTTTCTTTGAGGATCTGTGCTTTAATTCAGAGCTTTCCTGCGTTATGTCCTTCTCATCGCCATCTGGAGTGGTCAGAAACTGATCAGAACTGCTTGCCACAAGTAATGGGATGACATTTTCCTTTGGATGAACAGGCTGGCTCGTGACTGAAGCGGACAGGTTTTCTTCTGTGGAAAAACAGATCCAACTAATTAGAAAAGGATTTTCCCCCCAACTTATACACAAACTTACCAAGAGAGTGGTAATGGAAAGAAGTGTCCATCATCCATACTTTTAGGTAAAGCAAGTGATCACCAAATAGCCTGGGGCATATAAAGCAGTCATAGTTTATAATGAAACTCTGAGACTACGCCATTTGTTTGATTAAACTTTTACAGAAAGGCTATTACGTGGATCCTATCACACAACTAACACCACTACCTGATTTTGGGAAGATGACCAAGTCCTAATATGACTGTAGCCCGAAAAGTCAGCACTGGCTGCTACATTCAGGACGTCAAGGTGAGGCAGACCCTAGGACATCCAACCTCTTCTGTGTAGATGCCTTAGCAGACCCTGAGCATTCTACCTACGGGAAGTCCAAAGCAGAGGTCCTTTCACCTGGACCCAATTCTTCTACCCCTTGAGATTTAGTTCAGGCATCACCACCTCCAGGAAGGGAGCCTCTCCTGGCCTGTCCATGCCTGTCAACAACCCGCTCCCCTCTGCATTATTTACTTTTGCCATCTCCCTGGTCAGTCTGTGAGGCCCTGCAGGCACGATTTCTTATCTCTGTATCTCCAGTATTGTGTATATTACCTGGCACACAGAGGCTCCGCGTACTTAAAAATAAGCCATTTAAATGAAAAGTCACAAGAACAGATATGGAACAGACAAGGAACTGCCACCAAATGACAAAAACTACATCAGTGTCCCACTTCTTCCTCCAAATCTTCCAGGCCAGCAGCCCTAGAATCACCCCTCACTCTGTTTCTCCCGTTGTGAAACCTCATCAGCAAATCCTGTGTTCTTCCAGATCTATCTGGAATCTGGCCAGCTCTCCCTGCTCACACCACTAAGCCCCATTCTGAGCCAGGCAACCTCCCGGCTGGTCTCTGTCTCTGAGCTCACTCTCCTTGAGTCTCCTTTCCACAAAGCTGGAGAGTGATCCTTTTAAAACATCAGCTGGTTCAAGTTACTCGTTCTGCAACACCTTCCTGAATGGTGTCTGGACTGTGGTCTGATCTCCAAAACACCCTATACGGACACTGAGACCCTTGTCTCAAATGCACTTCCCACCCGTGAAACAGATCCTTCCCACACAGTAAAAGTCACAGTCTGCATGGCAGTAAGGGGGCCTCTCTGACTCCTTCTCTAGTCCCTCTCCCATGGGGTGGGTCCACACCAGCCACCTGGCCTTTGTGGTCCTTCGGCATGCCCAGCACATGCTGGTTTCCACCCTGGGCCTTGGCACATGCTGCTGGTGGTCTGCCTGGGAAGGTGCCCTTTCCTTGGCCAGGGGAGCTCCAGACTCCCAGTCACGTTCCCTTTCCAGACCTGGCTTTAGTTTTCTCTACAGCATGACTGCCCCCTCACTTCCTCCCTGTCTCCCCAACAAGTCAGAATCAGTGCTGCCTGCCTTTCCAGCTGCTGTATCCCCTGGGCCTGCTGTGTAGCAGGCGCTCAAGGATCAACTCCTAGACAAGGAACAAATGTAAAAACTCAGAGCACTGCATTAGGTGTATCTGTGAGGAGATCTAAAATATAAACATTAAAAACAACTCAGCAAAGTGAAATCAATTCTTGAAAGCATTGTGAAACTGACCAAATGATGATTTACTAAGAGAATTCAGATCATTAACTCTTTGGAAAATGATTCATACAAGTGATGGAAGGAACCAAATGTACCTTGAGAGGGTTTGCATTTGTTCTGTGATTTATTAGGTGGTTTGCCTGGTGCGCTGGCTGGAGGGGGATTAAACAACTTTTCTTCCATCTTGGCCTCCTTCACATACTGGCATGATTTCCCCAACAGCACGATGCTGTTAAGTACTTTCAGGGATATCAACCTAAAACCAGAAAAAAACAAACCACAGTTGGAATTCATCTCAATCACCGTGAACGCCATCTCCTACCACTGCTAACGAGAGGGCACTGGGCCAGGTGAGGAGCATGGGCCTGGAAGCCGGAGGCCAAAGTCTGGGATGGGCTAGTTTTCAGTGAGGATTCTTTACATCAAGGGAAAGTGCCTGATCAATTCCTTTGTTCTCATTACAACAAGAAATTGTACCACTCAGAAGTTTTACCTGGTACCAAGTTATTTAATATTTATTCTTTCACTGCAAAACAAATGTATTTTGTAAATGCAGATGAATAAAAAATAACTTCTAATCCCAGAGTCCAGCGTTACTCACTGTGACATTTGATATACTATGTTTTGGTCATTTTTATGATGAGTTTATACTAATCTGTACTTTTTCCACTATTTAGGAATGGGGTCTATTTTACAAGTCAGTAGGGGCTGGAGTTTGGGGCCAGGGCAGATTCTGGATGCCCAAGTGTTCGAACTCAAATCCTGACTCACTGCTTAGACCCTGTGTGGACCTGGGTGCACTTCTTGGCCACAAATCCAGAGATGATTCCAGTCAGTGCTCAGAATAGTACCTGGCATACAGCAATGTCAACCAATTTTGCTAATTTATTAAATGTTATTGTTTTACATAACAATATATTATTATGAATATTTTCCCTACCAGTTAATGTTCCTCAGGGACATTATTTTAATATAATATTTCACTGTTTGAGTTATCATATAACAAAGCCCACTAATGCCCTAAATTTCTGCATATTTGGGTTATTTCCAGTATTTTGTTTCAACTTAGGTTGAATCTGTATTTCCTTAAGATAACTGTGTAGATAGCTATGACAGAATTGGAATTTCTGGGGCCAAAATGTATATGACATTTTAAGGTATCTGATACAAATCTGGCAAAAAAATTCTGAAAAAGTATCCTTCAATCCTTCACATTGGTACCTTCCTATGTATGGGGGATCTTAAATGACACCCCAGACCCCACTAACAGTATTACTGTGAATGATGAGGCGGCTGCTATCTCTATGGCTGAGGTGAGATCCTGGCAATGACAGGAAACTGCGAATCAGTGGGGGTGAGGCTAAGGAGGGGCCTGGCAGGGAGGTCAAAGAAAGAAGCAAAGAGGTTCCTTCACTGCCCCTAGATTCTCCCCTCCAGGAGCGAAGAAAGCAAATATCCAGGGAGGACCTCACATGGATCCATGACCCTAAGGATTTTCACGTGCAAAACACTCCCCAATTTACCCTCAGACCCAACTATGCTCGGAACTCCTTTCTTATACCTTCCTTGCTTTCCTCATCCTACCTTGGGGATATCTAAAAGGATTTCAAACTTACTAAAGCCAAGCCTGAACTCTTGATTCCAACCGAACCTTCCAAAACAAGAAAGAAAACCCCACAAAACCACACCTGCCTGTATATCTCACAGGCTTCCCTATCGCAGAATGGCAATTCCGTTACCCTCATTCCCTGGGCTCCAAACCCTGCAATCACACTTGATTCCTTTGGTTCCCTTACACCTCACATCCCATCATTCACCCGCAAGTCCTGTCTGGCTCTACTTTCAGCATATGCACCAGCTGACAAAGTGTTAGCACTCCAAGTGCTACCACTGGAGTGGCTGCCATAGTCCCCTGTCCCCAGGAGACCCGTAACCGCTTCCTGACTTGGCCTGAGGTCTGCTTCATCTCTTGCCACACTCCAGGCCATTCTCCACACAACCGCCAGAGTGGTCCTGGCCGGAAGCCAGCTGGACCTAGCCCTCTTCTGCTTGGAAGCCTCCAGGGTTTCCTCCTTCCCTCAGCCAGAACCTGAGCCCTTCTGAGGGCTGCCGAGTCCCTTCTGTAACGGTTGCTGAAAGGCAAGTATTTTAGCTATTCTCCATCTCCTTACACTACCCTATTTTTCTTCCTGATAATTACTACAAACTGTCACCTTACAGAGATTTGCTTTTCTAGTTGTTGCCTATTTTTCCACTAGAATTTCAGTGCCACAAAGGCATGGCCTTGGGACCAGTACCTGGTGCCTAGCAAGTGCTCACTGAGGCATGTTGGCCGCAGGAGGGCAGAGGCCGCTGGCCTTCCTCCTGCAGGTCGGCCATGGCAAGTCTGAGGGGAAAAAAGTGGAACCTGGAGCAGTGGGGAGACAGTCCAGCACTGTGTGCCAGAAGGCCCAACTGAAATCTGACTTGCCCACACTCAGGAGAGAGTCCTGGGATGGTGAGGTCAGAGAGTAAAGGAGGTTTCAGGGAAAAGGCAGTCTGGGAAAGATTTTGAAGGAGGGGAAGATAATTTGGGCACTACCTTGATATAAAGTATTAAGGAGAAATGAGTGGAGTAGAAAGGTCGGTGAGCCGCTGGGCCTCCGTGGACTATCAAGGGGAACAGTGATGAGGTGTGCGGGGAAGGGAGGGATGTAAATTTTCAGTCATTCAGATTAAAGCATGTCCACTTTGGTGAATTACACACACACAACTGTAACTAAAAAAAAGTTTTTCAATGTTGCATACACATGCTTTACTTCCTAGTTTAGGTCAAAAGAAAAACACAAGAATATTTTGTTAAGTAAAGATGAGAGCAATTATGGCAACAGCCCTTGATGAGCAAGGCACAAAGCCAAGAACTTTGGAGCGCTATGTGAGCATCTGCACCAGAGAAGCAGGATCTCATGGTTTTAAATGTCGAACTGAGAGAGGTGTGTGGTTCCTTGAGCTTTAGAATCTGTGAGTCAGTCCCTGTAGTATGAAGAAGGGGCAGGCTCTAGGAGAAATCAAGGCCCTGGACTTCCTGCCTCAACACAGTTTCCCAAGTGCTCAGTGTCAAACCACAGCCACCAATCAAGGGACTGATGACGTGGCTTGGGAGACAATGCAGGGACAGAGGCCTGATGGCAAGGGGGGCAACCTGACTCCTAGAACCTGAGCAAAACCTTGTTGGGGAGAGCCCCATGGATTCACTGAGTTAAAGATGTTTTTAAACATAGGAAAATGTCTGGTTGTAATGGCAGATTTTATTGTGAAAGGAAATAGGAGTGCAACTGAAATCCTAAGCAGAAAGAGCTTTAACTGATTTTGCTGAAAATTAAAATAAAATCTAAAGTGCTATTAATACTATTACCAAACAGCAGCATATTTCTTTGACTCTCACCAAGTCATGAACAAATCTGGAGGTATGTGCTGTTAAGGGAGCCCTGGGTCAGTGAGAATAGGTGGAGGGTGATTTGGTTGCAATTAACTTCCACTATATCTTGCATATATACTTTATTGTACAACCAAAACCATATTCCAGAATAGTTAATCTTACCCCAAATAGAAGAGTATGACACAGGCATAAGACAGGATTCCTTGCACTTTAATTGAGCTTGTTACAACTCTGATGAGCTAGACAGAAACAAATCAAAACAAACAAAAAATACACAAACAAAACATACAACCACAGAGTTATTAGTTAATATTTAAATAAAGACTTCTCCATACTGATTTCAACATTTTAGTTATACTCCTGTGGACTTTGTCTAAATCCAAGCAGGTAGTCCTAGGTTTTTCAATTGTATGAACATGTGGCTGCTTATGAAAACATCTGAGGTAGACTTGTTCAGGCAAATCTAGGATTCCTGTGGTGAATTCACATTCAGCTGCTTGCTGATTCTCTGAAGTCAAGCACTATATCTAGGTTCATGAATGACACATTTAGTTGTACCCCACAGAGATGCAAATCAGCTGATTTTTTAAAATGAAAATCACTCTGGAAAATACAAATAAATCCATCTTGCTGCATATGTGCCCATCAGAGCTAAAACCACATAGTGAGCACTTTCTTTATTCTTGCTTTTCTTTCCTGGACTCTTTTTAGGAACTCACAGTGACTTACGGGAGAGAGAGAGAAAAGGGAGCCTTAGGAGCTTTGTATTGTTAAAAAATGAGTAATATCACAGCATTGTCCTTGGAAGTGTGTTGAATAAATCTTGTGGGTCTGTCACTGGAAAATATTTATACATTACAGGTTCGGCTCAATAATGTGTCTGCATTTCAGGGTCTAGGGAGGCTGCCGCATGGAAATGGAAAGTCTGGGAAAATAATGGGCCTTATCCAGCAATGTTGCTATTATCAAGTGGAACTCCACTAGAATGTCTTAAATATCATAAGACACATTTTAAACCATATTTTACAAATGCTTTTAGTAAAAGAACAACTGGGTAGAGATCAAGGAAACTGTCACATGTTCACTACAGGTCCACTACAAGAAGACTGATATGGAAGTCCTTGTCTCTGTCACAGGCTCTAATGCAGAGAAGACCTGCTGTACAAGTATTTGTGATGGAAGTTAATGTGGCTCTAGGATTTTACTGATGAATACGAAAGGCAAGCCAACTGCTGCATTCAAGGCTTAAATGATTTCATTTTTATCTAATATGTTATTAAGTAATTTTAAGGTACATAAGTGCAAAGCTTAATTTCCATGAGACCTTAATATATCATTTCTTTTACTCTTCCTGGATATGATTTCATTGAAGGGAGAAATACTGCCACTTGTGGGCCTTAAAGAGGCCTCGGAGTATTCTTTAAGGTTTCCAGATGGCTGCCAAAGCTACGGGGTCACTTTGGAGCTCTGTGAGAAAAGTGCAACAGAAGCAGACCTGCTGGATCACTGCCTAACTGCATGATCCCCTCTGAAAATGCGGGAGGTTCTCCAAAAGCATTTCACTAATCAATTATTAGCTAAACTCAAATCTTTTGGTATATCAATTATAAAAACTCATTTAAGGAATAAAACAAAGGCCAGAGAAAAATTTAAAAAATACTAAATTAGAAAATCCATACTAATTATGAATAGAGTTTTCTGGCAAATAAATTACTACTACTTGGCAAAGCAGGCCCACATTTAAATCCAATCATTTAACCAATCCTTTAAAAATAAAAACTCAGTCAGGCAACCTAGGTTTATCCTTATAGTATATGTATCATGTTTCCAGTTGTAGGTAACAAATGTAGAAAGATTTAACATTTTATCAATTGTTTTAACAATTTTACTCTTTAAAATATTCTATTTTTCCAAAATTCTAGAAGCTCCTTTTACCAGAAAAAGAAAGCTATATTATTATATAACTAATAAGTTATTAATAGAATTGAAAACATTTAGGATGTGGTTTTCTGGAGAGTCACAATGAAATTTTCATAACATTAAATCTACTAATCTCCCAGCCTTTAAAAAAGGTCAGGCAAGCTGGGCTAAATACAGTTGGTATCACTTACAACTTCTTTATACATGTTAGTTGGCTTCCATGACACTGCATCTACATGAGAACTCTAGATGTCCTTTGGCAAAAAGACGATTGCATTTGTTTTGATGTGAGACTAGGTAGCCAATGAGGAACATAATCAAATACAGGTATGGCCAGCAAATCTTAATTAACAAACATTATTATGGCCTGATGTGGCTAGTAACTTTTTGCAAGGCTGTTCTGAGCAATTCATTTAAATATTCAAAGTTGGTGACTATTTTTTGGATTGATTTAATACATTTCAGTGCTAATATTTAATATGTATACATATTTTTTCTGAGTATAACAGGAAAAATTTTCATTGAAAAACCTCTGCAAAAATTGTAAAAAGTGACTATAATGGATAGAAACTATGTCTTCATTTGAGTATACCAAAATTTATTTAACCTATTTCATGACTTTCAAATTTCTATTATTATAAATGCCACTGTGATGCATAATCTTGCCTATAAATCATCATGTGCTTTTTATAACTATTTTCTTAGGATAAATCCCTAGAACTCCAAGTACTGCATCAAAGCATAATACTGTCAAACTGCCTTTTAGAAATGTTGGATAGACTTCTTATACTTCCGCTAACACATGCTACAGTGGTCGCACCAATGCCTACACTAGACATTTCCATTCAAAAAGAAAAATCTCTGCCAAATGAATAAGCAAAAATGAGTACTCTCATTACTAGGAAAGCCATTACATAAAATATCTGTTAAAATTACTCATCTGCTGCACAGCTCAAAATCCAAAAGAATAATACCATAACTTATAATTTCCTTCCAAGTCATTTACCTTTAGTTTTTGTATCAGGTCCGTCTGAAATAAACTTCTCAATAATCCATTTGTTAATACTTTATCATAACAGCTATCTCACTGTAGAAAAGCAAAAAAAGTATGAACTTACTAGAACAGCCAATGGGAGAGGGATGAACCCCATCCTCCGTGCCACAGAGTCACTGTAATCAGTATATGCCTGCACAGAGAAAGCAAAGAAGGATTTATGGCATCGCAAAAGTTCACTTCCACTTACCACCAGCAGATGTTCTCAATGGGTGAGGCTATGCACAAAAAGAGATCCCGACAACTATTATATAATTGAGTAAAATGTGGAAATCTAAATGTTCATTAAGAAGTTCTAAATCCAAAGTTGTATAACAGTTAATATGCTACAGAAATCACACCTTATTTAATATTAAGTACTGTCATTATTTTACTAAGTTACAAACATAGTGTCGAGAATAGAGATAAGTAGGAAGTTGCAGTTTATACAACTTTCCCTTAACCAATATTCCACGCTAAATTAAACCATTGTTCAGGTAATTTTGGACTCTGTATTCAATATAATGCTCACATTTTTCTGTCGACTGCTAACAAGGTCAAAAGCAAGGCTGGCTCTGTATTCACTGTAGACCTAAAGACAAATAAAAGTGAAATATTAAGTGATATAATGCAATGTATAATGTACAAAGACTTAATTGACTTTGTAGATGAAAACATTTAATAATTAACCAGGGAAAAAGTGCTTATGGCCAAACAGACATCTGGATAGTGCTTCTCTGTTTTCCTACAGTAAAGGTAAAACAGCCTCAGCCCCACCTGAGGCTGAGATTTTTTTTCAAAGAGGGATAAATAGTCAATGATTATGATCCTGAGAGTTTAGAATCTAGGGAAGAGTGGTTATTTAAGTAGTATAATACATATAAAATAATTTTTAAATTTTAAATGCACAGTTTAAAAAATTATTATTACGAAAATGATATATCATTCAAACAATGGGTACTAAGCAAGATGTAAAACTGAGTTCGAAGAGGTAACATTTACAAAGGCACTGGAAACTGTCATTTCACTAAAACTGCACTAAGTGCTTGAATCAAGTTTATTAATTTTGCCTTCAGATAATGAGAAAATGATCCTATGGAAAGCCAACTATTTTGTACTGAGGAAACCAAGAGAGTCAACAGTGAAATTACTTGATCAGTGCTTTACAAAAGAATACAAAATCTTTAAGTTTATTAAAGCATTCAGAAACTCTTAATCAAATCATATTCTAGCAATTGCAACCACATTAGATTTCAAATCTCTGCTTTTTGAAATAGTACCACAGTAAGACAAAGTACAACCCAAATAAAAACTAGGAAACTGTCCAAATGAATATTCATTTTGGGGCTGAGGTAGGAATAGGGAAGGCACTGAGAACTTCCATGCTTTGTGTACAATGGGCCTACAGCACACATCTATTTGTGGAAACTCCACAGAACGCTGGTTGAAACATAAAGCAAATCTCCTAAGTGCTTTCACCAAAAAATATAAGGCTCTTGTATTCTACAACTACACAGAAATCTATAATCACAGAAAAAGAATCAATTTTTAAATACAAAATACTTAAAAAAAATCTAGCCAGAGAGAAAAGGTTTGATAGTCTATGCTTAAAAAGAAACAAGGTGATTTTTATAAGTTTTTAAAGTACACAGACTATGATAATATTAACAATTTATCATGATTCTGAGTTAGTGACACTCTACTCCGACCTGATCTATTACCCAAATTATACTTCCACAAAACAGTATGGAACCAGGACCGTTCAGTATTTAAATAACATACTTTCTGTAGTATAACAATTTTTCAAAATTTAAAAATATAATTCTAACTTCAAAGTAGTACTCTTGTGTTAACAAATGGAATAAACCTAGCTTTATTTTACATCTTTATAATATTTTATAATATTTATATCTTTATAATATTAAGAACATTACTTAATATTAATATTGCTTTTTACATGAATATTACTTTTCATAATTACTATTTTTTGTTTTCTTTTAATTTAAATTCAAGTTAGTTAACACATACTCTTGTATTAGTTTCAGGAGCAGAATTTTGTGACTCGTCACTTACATATAACACCCAGTGCTCATCCCAACAGTGCCCTCTTTAATACCCATCACTCACTTATCCCATCCTCCACCGACCTCCCCTCTAGCAACCCTCAGTTTACCTTCCTCTCGGTTTCTATCTTATTTTTCCTTCCCTTTCCCTATGTTCAACTGCTTTGTTTCTTAAATTCCACATATGGGTGAAATCATATGGTATTTGTCTTCCTCTGACTTGTCTTGCTTAGCATAACACACTCTAGTTCCATCCATTGTCACTGAAAGATTTCATTCTTTTTGATGTGTGCATGTGTGTGTGCATCTTCTTTATCCATTTATCAGTCGATGGACATTTGTGGCTCTTTCCCTAATCTGGCTATTAATGATAAAGCTGCTGTGAACATTGGGATGCATGTGCCCCTTCAAATCAGTATTTTTGTATCCTCTGGATAAATACCTAGTAGTGCAATTGCTGGGTCATACGGTAGTTCTATTTTTAACCTTTTGAGGAAACTCCACACTGTTTTCTAGGGTGGCTGTAACAATTTTCACTGAAGTCAACATTAAACACTGAATTGCTTGCTTATTAAAATACATACATCTGCGGTAATGTCATTGAATTTGGTGATAAAGGCATGTTTTACAATATCCACAGCAGTTTCTGATGCAATCACCATACAGACATCTGGAAACAACACCCAGAGGTGATCTAGAAAGGACAGGGAAAAAGAGACAATTAAATCTCTTAATATGAATAGAACATCTTAAACCATAATATCACAGGCTGCCATAGAAATCTGAAATCTCCAGAGCTTAACTATAATGTTGTTAATAAACGATAAGAGACAAAACTAGCATTCAATTATCACAAGAGCTGTATTTTATCAAATTAAAGGATAATTCAATCAACAGCTCTTTATTCTGTATTTCCTCTGTGCTAAACCCTTGAGGGGCAGGACAAAGAGGTGAACAGAGCCTCTAAACTCCTTCATGGGGCCGGCACACTGGTAGGACGGCTAATTAACCAGGCTTGTCATAAAATCCTTTAATTTGATAGCTGCCTATTGTGACAGTAAATAGCTAGTAGGGACATGTGCTGAAGTCAACTGAATAATCTCCTCCCCTCTTTATCACTATGAATTAAAGATACTGGGAAAAAACTTCTAGAAATATATTTCCAAGATCACATATCTCATTTAACATCTGCTTCTGGTTTTTCACAGGTATCTGAAAACTAGCAATGAATCAAAATAAAAGAAGAAGAAGTTATTAAAAGCCTGGGATGTGCACGGCATTGAGGGTAATAAATAAAATGCAAAGTATAATCTCGGTCCTAAAGAATGAGGTTGCATAAAAATGACAGACATGAAAAAACTCTCAATTACACAAGACATGGCCATCCATTTCCCACCAACTTCACTCAGCACTGCCAGACTGTTATAATTACCTGCAGATTTCTACTATCAGCCTGGGAGTCCTATGTCTATCTTAGGACTCTGTATGTGTGCTACAGTGCCTGGCTTTATGGAAATGCCTATTATGTGATTGGATAATGAAAATTCATAGAATCTTAACAACTTCCTATCAGCCTTGATTTAAAAATGTGTAAGTAACAAAATGTACTGTCTTGTATCTTTTTTTTTTTTTTTCAATTTATCCTTATTCAAAATGCTAAATAAGAGGCAGTGAATGAGTAAAAGACAAATGTTAAGAAAGAACAAAAGTTCTTCTGGCGAACCATGAAAATGAAAAAAAGCCAACTGCATTTAGATAACCCCAGGGCACCACAGTTAAGAAAAGAAACAAAGAGGCTGCAGTGCCCAGCAGCATCCACTCACCCATGGAATACACAGCTCTAGAGACACTGTGAGGTTTACAGGAAATGATGGGCCAAAGACTACTTCACATAGTGACGCATTCCACCCACCACCCCCCACCTACCACACCACGGGGAACATGCTCAATCCCTTCTACCCAAACAGATATCTCCAACACCCTAGGAGCGGAGCAGCTCAAGTTTTTGAAGTTCTCTGCAATATTCACTTTAGTCATGTAAAAGAATGATTTTTGGTTCAAGAGTAAAATTAGGGGCACCTGGGTGGCTCAGTTGGTTAAAGCCTCTGCCTTCGGCTCAGGTCATGATCCTAGGGTCCTGGGATCGAGCCCCCGCATCGGGCTCTCTACTCAGCAGGGAACCTGCTTCCTCCTCTCTCTCTGCCTGCCTCTCTGCCTACTTGTGATCTCTGTCTGTCAAATAAATGAATAAAATCTTAAAAAAAAAAAAGAGTAAAATTAGAAGGCACCGTATCTACTAACAGTTACATACCTGGATTCCAAGAAAACTGCTCCATGTTTCTTAGACATACTATTAGCAAAAGCACATAATTTGTGAATCGTTCCTTAATATCTGAAAAAAAATTAAAATATACTGTACTATATATAAATAATATAATATAGCTCACGTACAACTTATAGAACGTGACGAAAGTCTAATTATATATAAATGTCTGCAAAATAAATATACTATTTTATATATAAGATGGTGTTACATTGGTAAGGCATTTATGTCTCAATTCAGGTATGGAAATTCCAGTTTTGTATATGGTTGAACATATCAGTGTTTTTTTCTGTTTAAATAGCTGAGTAGTGTTTCACAGCATGGCTATACCATTCGTTTATCTGCTTTCTTACTGAAAGACACTGGGTTATTTCCAGTTTTTGGCTGCTATGAATAAAGCTCCCGTATTTCTTGTACAAGTCTTTTGTGAAAATGTGTTCTCACTGCTAAGTTACAGAACAGGCAAACATTTAACTGTATAAGAACCTACCAGGGCAAATGCAGTATTTCCCATCAAAGTATGAGAACACCAGTCAGTTGGTACCCCTGCTAGTGTTTATCAGTGGTAGACTACGGGAGCAGCCACTCGCCACTCTGGGGGGTGGGTACTGGTATCTCATCAGGACTCTTTCACCCCCATGTCAACATGGTGAGAGATAAATTATGTCTTCATATTCTCATGAAATGTTCTTGACTTTGTGAACTTCACTGCAGGGTCTCAGGGATGCCCTTCCAGGGTTCCACAGGCTATACTTTGAAAACAAAGACATTATGCTGCTTTGATTTTTGTAACTATGATACAAAAGATAATGTTTCCAGGGACAGATTTGCTTTCACTCTTCTTAGGGTTAGTAAGGAGCCAGTAAGGCATAAATGAAAAAGGTGAGCACAGAGAGACAATCTGAAGTTTACAGTCATAACTCTGTTCTTGACATTTGTGTGGGTGACCTTGGGGAAGTCAAACTATGTTCTCTGTGTGTTAGTTTCTACATCTACGAAATGGAATATCATCTGCTATGAAGAAATTTTTGGGTTAATAACAAGCTCTGGAAGAATGGTATGGTGCTACACAACTATCACATTGAAATATTTGGAGATTATAATAACTATGATAATAAGAAAACCTGGTAAAGATGTTAAGGGAGTAAGAGAAAGCACAGCTAAGTCAAAGAAGCAGTAGCCCAGAGGAAATGTGACACAGAGATTCAAAATAAATTGCAAAATCATACTGCATAAAGCTGCATGTAGAAGCTAAGTGTACGTACCACTATTCGACATCTGAAAAAGATTGTTCTTTTCAAACTTCTTGAAAACACTTCCTTTAATTTCAACAAACTGAAATAGTAAACAAAAATATCACGTTTATCACTGTAACAGTTTAAAAAATGGACAAGATACATATAAAATTTCCTGGACAGTAAATAACATTTAAAAAATAATTTTATTCATCCACAATATTGCCATTAAAGTGCCCATATAACCTCAAAAATATAAAATAAAATCTTATACTTACATTATTAGACATCATGATGGTAAGCAGTGACTTGTTGTGCGAGTTAAAAGCCACATTGAGAGTTGTTGCTTGAACCATGATAAGAATTGCATGCAAAACTAGCAGTGAATGATGTCAAGGAAAAAGTTTGTCTGTTTTCGTATTAGTATATGAAACTATACAATTTAGAAAGTGAACAATGGGAGGGATCATTATGCTTTCTAAATCCAGTCTTGTGTTAGTGTTTTATTACCTTGTTAGCTATAGTTGATACAAATCTGCCAGCTAAGATGTACAGGACCCACCTGAAACAAAAGCAGAAATGAGCCTCTGGGCATCTATTCACTTAGACTGTGAGTCCTGGAAGATGGTTATCTTGTTCTTTCTGGACTTCTGGCATTTGGCAAAAGATGTGGGAAACAGGCCCTCAAAAAAGTTTCTAATAAGTGGAATAAACTATGGTAAATACTGAAAAAAGAGACTTAGCTGATTTACATTCTAGAATAGAAAAGAACACAAAGTAGAAGTCTGGAAGCAACTGGCTTCTACAGTTCTGCAGGGCGTTGGCGTGGGGATGTAAGATGACAAGAAATGTCTGATAATTGAGATTCTTCTTTAGATGTCATTTTTGAAGATATTCTCAAGTTGCAGAATTATATTCATATTGCACACAGAATAGTTTATTTAAATGAGAACACTGTTTTACTCCACATACTTAGAACAAACTTTTATGCTTATAGAAATCTTCCCACTGAGCCCCTTAACTTTCCAAGTATTAATCCAATATTTTCAGGCATGACAAATTCAGGGACAGTACACATTCCTGTGAATGAATCTGGACCCCATATGGAACTTAAGTGTAACTATGCATGTGTGTGTACAAATACACAGATGGCTACATACATGCACACAAACAGTTTATATAGTAAAGCCTTTAACTTTTCAAAAGAAAAGTTTTAAGAAGCGGTGTGGGGAGCAGAGGAGATAAAAATTCCAAAATTCCTCCCCAAACAATTTCAAATTTTACCTCTAGATGAACCACATACATTTTAAATCCTAGATTTTAACAAAACATTCATAGGCTTAAAGATAACTTCCAAACAATTTCAGTATGGGCATGAAAGTTATGTGGATCTCTATAAAGTATGTATAAATACAAACCTAGCTTCTCAAGTTCTTCCATATAATCAGTCACATTGAGACTAGAACTGTTTTCTACCAGTTAAAGGGATCAAACATACATGAGGCTTTTTAATTCACAGTAACTACTATAACCAATTTATTAAAAGAAAGCAGACATTTCACATTAATCTTCAGGACACACACACACACACACACACACACACACGTTCACATACACCTTTAAATTTGAGAAATAGCTAGTCGAATAAAATAATGTAGAATATGTACTGACTTGAAATTTCCAGTAATTCTAAAGGATACAGACATAGAGAACAGCCATGAAAAAGTGAGGAATCACTCCGATATGGGCTCTTTTTCTTTCTTTAGGTTCTGTTGCTGTCCAATAGAGAGCATCTAATATATCTTGTCCAAATGATGAAAACAGACGATCTGCTACCTAAAGAGAAAAATTATTGGAAAAATTTTTTTCTTTTTCTGAAAAGTGTTTTTTAACATTCCACCTAAATATGTTACTCAAACTCAGATGCAACTCAAAAATACTGGAGCTCTGACTTTTTAAATCTCACTGTAAGGCAAGCCACAAAAGAGCAGGGATCTCTTTACTCTCTGACACAAAGTGAGTGCTTGAAATCTTGCATTATTTGAATTAGACTTTGTCTAATTAGCTATATATTTATAACAAGAAGAGTATTACATAGTGGCAAAAATAAAAGGGAGAAGCACATCAAAATCATAGTCTTTCTGATTTTAATTCTTTAAATTCAGATTCAGGATTCGAACTTAAGTCTTTTAAGACCCACTGTATTTGCACCTAATATTTGTAGACAGCTGTAACTCTAATTTGTTTTAGATTAATCACAGAGTATATAATATGCAGATTTACTTCCAAATGACATTTTTAGGTATCGATCTCCATGAATAGAGTATGATGAAAAAAAGCAGCACATAAAAAAGAAAGGAGAGTATATATTATACAGGCTTTGGCTAGAATGTTACAATCACACCCAGGCCGTCGATCTCTGGCTCCCTCAGTCTCTAATCCATCACCCTGTTCTTTTGCATTATGGTATTTATCACTTCCAAATACCTCCTGGTTTATAGTCTCTTTTCCACCTGCAAAACATAAGCTCCTTAAGAACAGGCTTTGCTCACCTCTGGATCTTCAGGGCCTAAGGCAGTGCTTGGCACACAGTAAATTTCGATTCAATTCAATTCAATTAAATTGTCAAATGCAGGCATAATAGTGACCCACTGTTTAGGGGGCACCCAACACATGTCTGGTACTGTGCTAAGCCCTGCCTATACACTGCTTCACCACACACTCACAATTCCCCTAGCACTTGCATTCACAGATGAAACAGGAAGAGTTAGAGACACTCAGCAACTAGTACCCATGTCCAGGGCAGTGAGTCAGTAAGTGGAAGAAGTGGGGTTGGGTCAGAGATGGTTTATCTCCACTATGCCAAAACTACATCAACGAGTATAGTCTGCAAAGCGAATATGCATTTCAGCCATTCTGATCAGCAATTTGTGGACCCTTTTCCTTGAGGCCTATTCTCTAATAACAGTGTTGAGGCCACCCTGTAGAGGGTTTTGTAAACTAGGGGCACATGCATTACGTGTGGGGGTAGGGAGAAGCTTGCATCACCTGCAATACCTTAAAAGGAAAGGCAGTGAAGGAGACTGGTAGGCTACAGAAGGAGCGAGATGAGCCCAGGCTTTTCTGTGAGAGGATGACTACTCCGCCTTTCACACTTCACCCACACTGTCTGCATCCTATGTGGTGCATCCTACTTGGGGGGGTGGAGGGGGCAGAGCAGGAGCAAAGGCAATGAGTGTAGAATCAGGAAGCTGGGGTGTGGTTTTAAAACATGTTGGTCAATGAATTGAGGAGTAACTGGGATGGCCAGAGTTCTATGGCTTCTGTGAAGAAAGCCCTCATCTACCATAGCAATATAGCCTCAGAGCAGAAAGGCCAGCAGCCCCCTACATCCCTCCTTCTGCCCACTCATTAGGAAAAATCCTTTCCCAGCTAAATTAAAAGATAAGTAGACCTTATTTGTATCCCTAAAGAGTAATAGAGAAAAATGCATGTGAATCTCAAAAGTTTTATTATATAACCTAGAGTAACTATTTTTTTTTTAAAGATTTACTTATTTATTTATTTGACAGATAGAGATCATAAGTAGGCAGAGAGGCAGGCAGAGACATAGGAAGGGAAAGCAGGCTCCCTGCTGAGTAGAGAGCCCGATGCGGGGCTTGATCCCAGGACCCCGGGATCATAACCTGAGCCGAAGGCAGAGGCCCCAACCCACTGAGCCACCCAGGTGCCCCTAGAGTAACTATTTTAAGAACTGATTAAAATTCTGCCTATATAGCAAAGCATGTTTTTTTTTTTTCTTTGTGTAGCTGCTTATTTTTTGCATGACAGCAGGTTCTCACATGTTGACTGCTTTAAAGTGAAATTTACTGCATTAAAAATACTGGGGTACCTGGGTGGCTCAATTGGTTAAGCATCTGCCTTTGGCTCAGGTCATAATCCCAGGGTCCTGGGATTGAGCCTGCTTCTTCTACTCCTCCTCCCCACTCATGCTCTCTCTCGTTATCTCTGTCTCTCTCTCAAATAAATAAAATCATTTAAAAAAAATACTAAGTACTTGGAGAAACTGAGAAACTTATGTTTACTCGCTCTATGTAAAAATTCCAAAGCATTTTAAATGTAAATCTATTATAGCAAATGTATATACAATCCTAACATTTTTTTCATAATTTTTAAAGTTTTAGTAAGATGTATACATGGGTTTCCAATGAATATTCCAATGAATATGCAAACAAATCACCCCACCATATGATAACTTACATTCTCAAGGGGGTACTAACTAAAAAGTCTCTAGACAGCAGGTACCTTTCTCTCCTACTTGAGGATGCATCATGCCCTGGGGACCAAGGACCAGCAGTAGGTACCATCTCGTGAGAACGAGATTGTCCAGTCTCAGCCCAGAACTACCTAATCAGAATCTGCATTAGATTTTGTCCCAATACTAGAGTCGTCGGGTGAATATTCTGTATCATTGGGTTCAAAGTCTGCACCTTGACCAAGCCTGTGTGGTTGGGAGGCTAGGCTGACTGTGCGGGTACAGGAGGGCCTTCACTCACCTCGAGCATATTGTAGATGATGTAGAGCTTGATGACTGACTGCCCCCTTATCAGGTGATACATCATGGAGTAGTCAACGTAGTGCATCATAAAATAGCAGATCACCAAAATGACACCCTTCAGAATGTCACACACCTGAGCAGGCTGAAGCAAACGTCTGTCCCTGAAATACATAAGATGTAATAAAAGCATGAGTTTTACTTTACATGCTCTTGAAATCATCTTTACTGGACATATACGAGCATACAGAGATAATAATGAGAATTCAGTCACTCTTCTAGGAACTAACAAGATATACTGACTACTCAACCACGTGAAGTTTTCTGCCCAAAAACAACAACAAAAATGTTAAACCAGAATTACAAGCAGAAGTGGGTCCTCTTAACAAGGAAACACAGAGGGCGGGCATCTGCCGACAACGTGCTTTGAAGCAATGGAGTTCCTTCTAACCTCATCTTGAAGCCCGGCAGCCCACTGGCTCAGCCCTTTCCACACACAGGTAGCACTCTGCACTTTTTATTTACTAGCGGAGCAGGTTTCTCCATGTCACTGCACGAGGAGTACCTATTTCTATGATGGCATCGGGGTCCACTGTGTGGATGTGCGGTAATTCATGGAACGCCCTGGCAGATGGCCAGTATTCTGCAACTATGAACCATGATGTCATGTGCATGTCATGCCTTGTATGTGAAAATGTACCCGTAGAATAAATTCCTATAGTCGGAGGGTATGTTCCCTCAAGAGAAGCAGTGAACTACCCTCTGCAATGGCTGTGCCAATGTCCACATCCACTAGCAGCTCCTGGGGAAGGCTGCAGTGGACATGCTGCAATCCAGGTTGATTGGCTGCTGGCTATCTGCCAATTCCACTGTTGAAATGGCATCTAGCATAGTTTCAGTTAATTCTTCCCTTTAGGAAAGTACATTTCTCTATATATTTAAGTTATTTATATTTCCTGTGAATTCTCCCCTCCTATCTTTTTCTTGCTTGACAGGAGCTGAAACTAGTTTTTTCCTAATTACTACTAGGAGAACCACTGCTTACTTCAGGATAGGGTTCAAGGCAGTCCACCTCAAAATATGCTACTATGGCATCTTATTTTGAATTAAAATTATGTAAGAAACAGCTGGTGTAAGAAGGACACTCTGACCTCTTCTGTCCCCTTCAAAGTGGGAGCTAAATTCCCTAGGGAATGGCACCCTCCCCTGGGCAGAGAAGGCATCCTTACCACCAGAGAGAAGAAATTCAGGGCTGAGAAGGCTGTACAAACAACACTTGTCACTTCTTTATTAATTTGCTATCCCAACCCTAAACTTCTCCATCTTGTTAATTCTTCATAAATTTATTATCTCTTTGTTTTAAAGGTATAAAAGTGTCCTGCCTACTCACTTCAGTTGCCTATTTTTATGAGTTCCTGTATGTATGAAATTGTATTTTTCCCCTGTGAATCTGTTTTATGACAATCTAATTATTGGACCAGCAGAAGAAACTAGATGGGAAAAAGGAGAAGTTTCCACCCTTACACTTCAAGGTCAGAGTGTGAAGAGCAAAACCTAAATTGTGCATGGAAACATCTGACTAAGACACAGAAAAACTACAAAGAAGAGCAGAAATTTATGATTTCTTTCAGTAGATATGAAACTCCTGTGGCTGGAATGGAAAGCAGCTTGCTCTACTGCAGGCGAATTCCTCAAGACAGGAAATGCTCCATTTCCTGTTTGGGAAGCTTTTATGTAATCAATAAAAAGCCTCCAGCACTTTCTTCAGGAGTTACAGAATCTCTTCATTCTCACCATCGTGACAATGTTCTAGCAACTACCTAAGGGGGTGAGCTCATTTTCCAGCTGAATCTCGACATTCTGAGGTCTTCACATCTTCTCTATTCCCTAACCACTGTCCACATTCAGATCAAGGCTCTTCTCCTCGAGAGAGCCTTGCAGGGTTCAACAAGGATAGGTCTTCCAAACTGTTACCTGAAACACTGTTTTACAAAAACAGTGAAACGTTAGTTATAAACGAGGCTTGCAATAGCAGCTCTGTGAGCAGGTGATACAGAACCTCATTCTTGTTTTCCACAGTGCACAACACACATGGTTTTTAGTCAGACATGAAATTGATCTGTTCACAGAAAAAATACAGGATACTGCAAAAATCCTGAAAAGAGGTAAGTTCTGTGAGAACTAAGTCCACAAAGGTTTATAAGTAGATGGGAAGACACTGGGCTGATCCAGTGAGTTCATATGGGAAGACAGGTCAGAATTTGTCTATGTCAGACCCTATGTCTTGACACCAGCATTATAAACTGATAAACCAAGTAAAATTATTCTTAGCAGCTGAAATTTTGGGGAAAATTGCATCAAGGACAAAGTTGATCAATCTCCAGCACCATTTGCCTGTCCCCCTGACTCTTCTCCAGTGCTGTTCCTCTCTCCCAACCCAAGTGGATGCTGGCCCGTTTCTCCTCATGGAACCAGAGGGATCTTCACCTATGTCTCCCAAACACCCAGCCCAGAACACAGATCTCTGCCTAGGGTTATTCCCTCATCAAGGCAATTCTCTGCTCCCACCCTACAAAATTAAAAACAGAAGAGATAGTACATTTGTTGAGTGGGGGGAAGCATGTTTTTCATTCAAACAATGAGAGGAGGAGGCATTCTGAACACTCTGGGCTGCTGGCCTGTGTGACTCTGTCCTGAGACAGCAGAGGGACAAGCTGGCATCAGTATGGACTACAGCAGCCCACTTTTCCTCTGAAGTGCAGGTGCAGCTCTGCAAATGCCAAATACCACAAATCACCAAGAGGCGTGGGCCTTTGTAGTTAGGAACTATAGGTCACACGTTATGAATTAAAGAAAATGATAGGTACCCAAAGTAGGGCAGTATTAATTAATCTGCATTAATTACTAAGGTGACTTTGATAACTAATTAAAGAAAACTATACTTAGAGCTTTTGGTAGCAGACTGGCATCTATTTAGTTAAGTGATCTCAGCCAAAATAATTTTATTTAAGAGACAAAGGGCTTTTATATATATCATATCCAATTGTGTGTCTTCATAAACATATACAACAAAGGGTCAATGTGATAATGTGTGTCTATGAAGGAAGGGTGTATCAATTACAAGACATCGCTGCAAATTAGAGCTAACAAACATTGGAAATAGATATACCCAAATAACACAGTATGACACATTTTGAACTAAGATGATAAAAATTTAAAAATCAAGCAAGCAGAAACAACTTTAATTTAGCTTTATCTTGCCTAGGATCAAACCAGGTTGTAAAACCACAATAAAGTTTTACAAACACCTTATGCTACAATTTTCAGTTACTATGTGGCAGGCACTGGTTCTAGGCACTTGGAATATACTCATTTCAGTTTTCACAATAATCCTGTGGGCAAGGTACTATATAGATCATCTCAGTTTTACAGATGAGGCAAGGTGCAATCAGGAATGTACCCACAGCTGGACAGTTATTAAATCAAGGGGTGGAGGAGCGGGGATCTGAACCTTGGCAGTCTGGCTCTAGAAGACATGTTCATTACTACCATCTACCATTTGAGACTTTCCTTTTTTTTTTTTTTTTTTTTGGTTTGTTTTTGTTTTTTGAGACTTTTCTTTAAAAGAACTTTTAAATAAACAACTCAGTACCCTTTCTCTTTCAGTATAATTTAATATGATATAACATCACTGTGCTGACAGCTCATTTTTATTCTTCATTTCTAAAAAGAGAAAAAAAAACAGGACCATATTTCACTGGATCCATGGCTCTCTGTGTGCTCCCTGCTCTGGCAAAAATCTCCTTTGCTAACATCCAAAGTGGTTGCTCCAGAGATGACTCTGATTTTAAGGAATATTATTCAAATAAAGAATAAAAGCAGCAGAACTCCTAAGAAACAGACTCTTGTTTTCCTATAAACGTCCCTGTAAAAAAAGGTTGCAAAAATAAAAACTATTTCCAAGGTGGCACCTTAGTAGACATCTATATCTCTCGTAGCATCTGTGAGTAAGAAAAGACCTGACCTCAAAATAAATTCGCAGGATTAAAAGAACTTGAACCAGTCCCAGTATTTGTTTTCTCTGTCAGGATATTTTTAGATGACTATCTGATAAGCATTTCCAACTCCATAAGAAGCTTATTTACAGCCTGCCAATCAACTTGGAATTGGCTGTCAAACAACAGTTTCACATTCAAGTTCTTCCTTATAAACGTCTGTTAAACGGTAGTTACTAGCAATTCATTTTGCAAATGCTGGACATCTCACATGAACACATAAATAAGTGGAATAAACTACTGGACAAAGTGAAAAACCCACTAACCTAATTCACAGGTTTGGCTGTGAGTTATGGCAAGACAAGTTAACATTAAACAAGATATTCAGCGGAACTTAAAATATTTTTTAAGTTCTCATGTTAAGCCACTCAGACAGAAACCACATTTTCTCATTTCTAAGTTTCATCTCTTAGTCATTCAAATACTTCCACTGGATATGCGCAATTGTCAATTAAAGCACTGCTTGTTTCAAAGGGCTTGGAGATTCATGGGAACAGAACAATGCAGTGGGCAGAGATGATCTACTAGGTTTCCTCCTCCTGCTCAGTGGCAGGAGGTAACATGCTAAGATTAAAGTAAAAACTGGCAGCATAGAAAAAGATCAAGAAAAAAGAAAAGGCAACATAGATGTGTAAGAAAAATGGGATAATCCCTGCCTGGTTGATTTTCAAATTGGTGTAGAAATGTGTCAAGCTATCGGCATGAGATATTTCATTATAAAATACACAGACTGAATCTTTTTTTCTTTCTCTTTTAACACTTTTACTATTTGTTGTATACATGAAAGAATGTAAAGTAAGAAAAAGTAAAATATTCAATATGGTTCCCATTTTAAAAAAAGAAGTCCTTTTATAATCTTGAAGTAAATTCAAATGAAGTATTGAGATTAAGATGTTTTCCTTAATTAGAAAATGGTATTTTTGGGGTGTCTGGGTGGCTCTGTTGGTTAAGCATCTGTCTTCGGATTGGGTCATGAGCCCAAGGTCCTGTGATTGAACCCTGCATCTGGCTCCCTACTCAGCGGGGAGCCTGCTTCTCCCTCTCCTCTATCTGCCCACTCCCCTTGCTTGTGCTGTCAAATGAATAAATAAAATCTTTAAAAGAAAGAAAGAAAGAAAGAAAGAAAGAAAGAAAGAAAGAAAGAAAGAAAACAGTATTTTAAATCTTAAATTTCCCCAACATATAGTAGAAAAATTACTAAGTCCTGAGGCTGAATGATTAAAGTCTTTGTTTGGGCTTTAAAATAATTTCAGACTATACTAGGAAAAAACCCAACTGGTTTAATAAAGCTATGGAGTAATGCAAAATAAAAACTGCTTACATGGAAGGAACTTATTATAAGCTCAGTTGACTGCTACAGCATTAGAGAAAAAGTACTTGCTCTCAAGGTCTAGAGCAGCAAGAGTAATTGAAGATCATTTGATTGAGTGATTTTTCTGTATTAGGTAAGATCATGGTCAAATTTTGCAAAAATGTGGACAAAGCTTTAGGACTAAGTAAGGATAGAGACCACGTTTTCCTCAGGTGTCCGTTCTCATTTAAATGGTTATGTCTGCCTACGCTGTTTTTGTTGTTTCCATTATATTATCTGTTTGCATGGATGTCAATTTGGCCAAGAGTAGAGAAGGAAAAATCAGGGTTTACTCACCACAAGGAGTCCCTGTGACACCACATTCCATTCTATAAAGGAAGTGAAAGTGCTCCTCCCTTCGGTCTGATTCACGAGAGAGAAAGAAAGAGAGAAGGTTGTAATGTTGCTACGCTACTTAGAGTGCCATGGTGAGGAAACAGGGGACAACAAAACCTGATTTATGAAGACTCTCTAATAAAACAAATATACTGCTCTCTACATATCTCCCACGCAGATCAACCCTGGTAAGAGGAAATTGCAAACATATTTGTTTCCCCAAAGAAAGCCACCAAGGGCTCTCCCTTCACGTGTTATAGGGTGATATTAAACCATTTAGGGCACAATTGAGGTTTATGTTGAAGAGAAAAATCGTGTGTGTGTGTGTGTGTGTGTGTGTGTGTGAAGTG
Source organism: Mustela putorius furo (assembly GCF_011764305.1). Lineage (NCBI taxonomy): Eukaryota > Metazoa > Chordata > Mammalia > Carnivora > Mustelidae > Mustela > Mustela putorius. The sequence continues at coordinate 22,571,453 of NW_025421273.1, forward strand.
AATTTTGGGTGAAAATCTTGAAGGAAGTAAGGCATACAGAGGAAGTCTAACAGGTTAAGAAACTCTCAAGCATTTGAAATTCACTATTCTTCTGAGAGATAAAAGTCTTTCTGTGGGGTAAACTCTCAGAGGAAAAAGACACTATTGCCTCTTTAACACAAATAAGTCCACAAAACCTCAAGTAAGCATTCTAAAGCCTAAAACCAAAGTGCGATCAGAAAATTTGTTTGTACAGATTTTATTTGCTCTGATAGTAAAAGAAAAACATTGAATCTATTACCTAAGCCTACTCTACACTTATTACCATCTAAAATATCTGAGCAAAGTTTTCAAAAGTAACTCAGTTCTTGGCACCAGATAGCACTGTTTTCTCTACAATCTCCCTCAACTTTTAACTCAAATGTTATGGAGAATTCTAAAACACAAAGTGAAGTCACAGGTTTGAGCAGAGAAGATTCATAAAAATGCCAGGTAAATAAAAAATACTTCCACAATTAGTTATTTTATTTATTCTATAAGCAAACTTGGAAAAATGAGGTCTGATACCTCTTTAACATAATACAGAGCAGTCTACTCTTCTAAACAATGAAATATTTTCATTCTTCCAAGAAACACTCGTACCTCATACAATGAATCAAATGAATCAAAATTTAATTCCGATTTCCATGTCATTGAAAATATTCAAGTTTCTTGGATATCTTTCCAAGATAATGATACTACCTTAAATGCAAAAGAGGGAAGAAACACACGGATCTATTTTTAAACAATCTGGATATATTTTTCTATTTACTTTAGTCTCCAACAAAATAGCTGGGAGCGAAGACTTTTCAAGATTGTTAATTCATTAGTAAAAGGTTTTCAAATAAGTATTCCTGAGATTATTAAATTTTTTATGGAAGCAGTGACTCTTTGTAGGCAACACAAACACACCTACCAAGTCAAAACAATCACCCTGCCAACTTCTTAAATGAACAATATTTTAACAGGATCAAAGCTGGCCAAGTGCCAGCCAGTGGGGTAGTCACAATGAATGCTGGGTTCTCCTAAGGGCCAGCAGGATTCCTCTGGCACTTAGCTTTAGTGAAAGGCCGAGTTCTTGTGTACTAAGTTGTCAAAAGTGGCCAAACCCAAAAACCATGGCAAGTTTACAGGATATTTAGAAATAGGTCCAAAGAATAAATTCTAAAGCAGAAATTCTGGGAGGCTGTCAGTTTTCCAAAGCCACTCATGCATGCTGTACCAGACACAACTCTGCAAGCAGAAGAGGCAAGCACTCTACTCACAAATATGGAAAGAAGGCTACAACTTGACACAACTATTGATGTCATAAGAAAACGGACAGTACTAGACACTGCAAGATCATGGTTTTCATGTCAGCATCTTGATTACTCTGATAAATATCCTTTGCCCCCTTTTCGAGGGGATAATTAAAAAGAACTAAGAGAGTAGGAGCATAGTGACTTTCTTATAAAAAGACATATAGGAATGTAACGATAAGAAAAAAAAGAAGAAAAAAAAACCCCACAATCGACTTCTTTATTTTTCTTTTAATTTCTTTCTATCCCTTTGAAAAAATAAAAGTCAGACTGAAGGAAAGAGCACTTTTTGCTTGCTGAAAAAGATGGAACATAGCACAGCTACAGGTGAGACAAATCAACCTTTAATGGAAGTAGAGAATGTTGAAAGAAAAGGTATAAGAAGGCAGATTTTGGCTATTTCTAAATAATAATTTTGTTAAAATAAATGTATTTTTATATTCCTAAAATATTGAAAAGGTCTTAGACATAATATTAGTAATAGCTTTATTACTATAATATTTCTCGTTATAGTTCAAGTTTTAAGCACTTCAAATTTGGTAGTTTTAAAAATAATGCTCAAAAAGACACCATTTTCTAAACTGCTCTCTAGGAAACTATAAATTGCAATGCACACTACTCTAAGCACAGATTACTCAGTTTTGATAAAGCATACTTAATACTAAGACAGTAAGGCAGTATTTTCACATTCTGTGTATTCTGGCCTACACTTGCACAGAATATAGAAAGTTCCTAAAGTTCTATTATGTAATTTTAACTGCATTCCACATTATATATACACATCATATATTTATCAGTGACCGCCTAAAATGTAATTGTTCAGTTGGTCCAAACTGCAGAAATAGCACGAATGGTTTTCATAGGACAAGGGAACCGTCTTACATGTGGGGTGACACACTGCCCTCTGGTGTCATTTTAGCTCTAAAACCTTGACAATAGAACACATTTTAATTTTGTTTTGAAACGCTACTCAATTTAGACTGAAAGTATTTTAAAGTAATATACAAAAGCAACCACCTCTACTTTATAGCTAAAAAAAAAAAAAAAAAAAAAAAAATCTTAAAATATCTAGAAAAGGTTGGCTCCAGGATCCATCGGACACTCACAACAAAGCAAATGGGAGGCGAGGCCCGAAGTGTGGCAGTTCTGTGCAGCATCCCTTTTAGTTTTCAGAACAAACACTGAAAGACTTCTCTCATACGATTTGGGTGCCCTGCTTCTCCCCAGTGACAAGGAACACTCAAAATGACACAGTTCTACATGTCTTGTACAATAACCAGATGGGTCTTCAAACAGAGCCTAAAAAGGAACTTCGGAAACACTGACAAATCACCGCTGTCCCTCATTCAATGAGCAACCACTGTGTACTAACATACCCAGGGAAGGACCCACTTTAGAAGAGAGTTCTTAGGATATATTTCCCTATAATGTTTTATCTCATCATGCCAACAGCCATATGTAATACCCTCTGTCTTTGAAAGCCATTCACTTAGAGATAGGCTAGAGCACACTGTTGATCCAAGAATAACTAAAAAGTTAATTTAGCTCACAGTGCAGATGTGAACACCTCTATGTGGCATTAGTTATTTTATGTCTGGTAGCTTCACATGGCTCTATCCAAATTTCTATGTGTCCATCTAGGCTATGCAGTCCACATGAAGATTTATAGTTAGTGATGTCTTATTAGATACTTTCTCTGGTTTTCTCAAAACTAAAATAACCATAATTTTATTGAGCCCCCAGTGATAAAAGAAAAAAATATATGAGATTTGGCTTTGTTAATGTTAAAAGTATCATGCTACAGATGTCTTAAAAAAAAAAGGTTTGCTACTAAGAATACAGCATTAAAAATTCTCCCAAAGGTATATATACTTGACTATCCTAAAGCTGATGATTATATCCCTAAAAGCCTTCCACTTGACTAACATGTAATTAATAAAATATGCCACATAATTCTCTCATTCTGGTAGGCAGGGCTACAGCATGTCAAGTATCACAAAGAACAGTGATGTGATCATGGTTGATGACCATTGTTTTACTCCACGTAATCCAGCAAAGAATTTTTCTCTTTTCATAATATGATCATCACGACCATAAATTCTTCCAATTTATATTGCAAGGATTTCTTCCCTATTGAAACTGTTTAAGGTTTACTTCTAAAGGGACTGTATGTTATTCACTGCTTAGTAAGTATTAAGTATATGCCATTTACCACTTTAAAAGAGAATCTTCTAAGACTTTAGTCATTTAAAAAACTCAACACATAATTTTGTATATTGACCATCAATATTTTACCTCAGTTTCCATGGTTAAGTCATTGATAATTACATTAATTATATTTTCATATACCAAAAAATAATCACCTACTTTATAGTTAAATGAGGTTACTTATTATTGTGCACTTCAGCATTTTAAAACTTTTTCAGAATGAAATGCGTCTAGAAAAGTGATCCATGTGAGAAATGTCATTTGGGCAACTATCCTAAGAACTGTAAAATAATATACTAGAGAATGACTCCACAGAGTGGAGACATGTTGACATGTCTGTACAAAAAAAGAAAACTGTAAAACCCAAACTTCTAACCTCAAGACCAATAAAGCATTAAGATTCATGTAAGCTTAACATTTTCATCTTCCTGTTCCTAGTTTTGATAAAAAAAAGGAAGGAAACTAATATTTGTTCTGGTCTACTGTGAATAGGCACCCTGCTGGGTATTCTTTTTACACCTCCCATCTTTGTGGTAGACTAGGCTAGGCTCTCAACATCCCCTTTTTACTGTGATGTGGAAACAGGCTTAGAGAATAGAGAAGTTAAACAGCTGCCCACACCTCACCAGCTAATCAATGCCAGGCTGGGCTATCTTAGCCTTCCCACCAGGCCAATGGTTTTCTTGAGTGTTCTGCATTCACAAATCAGAAGGAGTCTCATCGGAAGTCTTTAACTAAGGCTCCCCAGGCCACTAAGACAGTGATTCTTAAATGAGAAGAAGAGGAGCTCCTCAAGTAAGAGCTCCTTAGGAGATTCTGAACTCCCAGCCCAGAACCCAAGACGATGCCTCAGAGGTCAAGGGACTTCACGAACACAAATATACTAGGTGAGTAGCATAGTAGCTACCGGGTCCTTGGCTCTTAGTCCCCATGCCTTCCCACTCTTCTATGTGGCCGCCTGCATGATTAATATTACTGTACTGGCCAAAGCAAAGTTCTAGTTCAAAACCATTTGGAAAAAACATATGCATGGAAAAAGTACAAATATTATATAAGTACATTATATAATATTCATTAAAAAGATAAACAGCATTAGTTCATGCATTAAGGCCAAAGTATGAATGAAACTGTATAAATTACCCCTATTCTGCAAAATCTATCCAAGTGACTATTTACTTTAACAACTACAAGTAGTAAAATACTACTTTTATGAGTAGCAAAAATAATTTAAACATTTGAAATGCTCACGATCTTAAACTTACCTTAAGCCATAGCAAGGCAGAGTGAAGAGCCTGAATAGTGCCAGGAAAACTCTTAAAGGAAGCAGGGTGAACACATACAGAAATGCATCCAGGCACAGAAAGATTCCAAAAACCATGAGCTGGATTTTAAAAAAAGAGAAGAAAACAAAAAAACAAAACGTAAAATAAATATTCTCTAAATAACTGTTGATGAAGATTTCAAAAGAGGAATTTCTAAACAATGTTGGGGATTCTTTCCTCGTAACTTAGCTATGTGAATAACAAGTTAGTCACTGGACGGGGTACATGTGCCACATTTAATGAAAAGTCCTCTTCAAAGTGCAAGTTTGTAGTTCTTCTCCCAGAGCCTTTGGTTTACCACCCAGAAAAGTCAATTACTCAAGAGATAATCTGCCCTCAACCACAGCTCTGAAACACCTCATATGGACTTCCTCAAACTGTAAAGATACTGTAGAAAATCTTTCAGCTAGAACCTTTCACGACTCTCAAGGACTTTGCTGTCTCTATGTATCAGAGTGCTTCATGGACAGGAAAGACTGAGAAAGATGCTTCAAATAGTGTCTTTATGCCACAGATGTATAAAATGATTACTAATTTTAACGTAATTTCATGTGCACTTAATTTTGCTGTACTCAGAAGGCATTATTAATTGGAGGAATAGCTGCTAGCGTTTGTACCTCTTCCCCTTTTTTGTGCACTTGTCCCGTCCTTCCTATTTTCCTGTAAAATTATACCTTTGTCCCATTAAATGCAGGACTGTATTTCACAGGAGGATGGAGTCTTTTGATGGCTTGGGCAAGTTGCCACACCCATGCTACCACACTCTGCTACTGGAAGAGCAATGACTTTCTCTATGTCTGATACACAAACATGGTGTGTTCTACGTGCCCTCCCACAAAACACTCCATGTAACCTCAGGCAATGCAGTGTCCTACACAAATTTATTAAGTAGTTAAAATCCACAATGTTATGGACAGAATTATGTCCACCCAAAATTCCTATGTTGAAGTCTTAACCACCAGTACCTCAGAATGTGGACCATGTTTGGATACAGGTTCTTGAAAGAGGTAATTAAATTAAAATGAAGTCATTAGAGTGAGTCCTAACCGAATGTGATTTGTGTCCTTATTAGATGAGGAAATCTGGACACAGATAGGGACAGAGGAAAGATGATACAAAGACACAGGGAGAAGACACCTTCTATAAGCCCAAGGAAAGAGGCCTCGAAGGAAATCAACACTGTTGGCATCATGATCTGGATTCCCAGCCTCCAGAACTGTGAGAAAATTTTCTGTGGTTTAAGCTGCCTGGTCTGCAGCACTTTGTGACAGCAGCCCCAGCAAACCTTTAAAAGAAAGGACACATTTTATTAACTTTTTGCAAGAATGTCTCAAAAGAGTATGTACATGTATGGGCCAGATTTCTCAATCAGAATATAGAGAACCTAAGAGCTTTTTTTAAGAAGATTTATTTATTTATTTATTTGACCTAGAGAAATCACAAGTAGACAGAGAGGCAGGCAGAGAGAGGGGGGGGGGGAAGCAGGCTCCCTGCTGAGCAGAGAGCCCAACGTGGGACTCGATCCCAAGACCCTGAGATCATGACCCGAAGCGAAGGCAGTGGCTTAACCCACTGAGCTACCCAGGCGCCCTGAACCTAAGAGGTTTTTTTAAAAAACAATTTGGATTCACTACAAAGACCAACAAAAGTACCAAGTCATATGCTACAAACCACATTAGTCTTCCCTCCAAGGCTGCTGGCCAGTCAGGCATCCTGTCTGTCACCAGCATAGCTAAAGTCCTGTATCTGATTCCTTGTTCTACATACAAAGGAGTGTTGCAGAAGACAGCATGGTCCACAGAAAGCTGGTGGCCCATATTTGTTACTCCCCTGTCACCAAGAAGCCTTTCCCTGTTTCTGGTGGACTGCTGGCTGCACTAAGTCAGAAACTAATAGAACCCTGCACATCCCAGAAGGTATCTCAGAGTGTATGCAATAAGGGATCACATACTGGGAAGGAGAGTAAGTGGTTTTGTCTTTCTCCTGACCTTCCCCTGGGGATGAGCACATTACTCATTCACCCAACATCTACAAAGCTGCTAAGATGGGCCAAGTAACATGCTCAGCCCAGCAGGCAAAAAGCCAGGCAGGACACCAGGATGGGGTTTCCGCACTCACTAAGCTCATTCACATTTTAGCACAGAGCCACCCACACAGAGACTGCTGCTATGACAGAACTAAGTTTTCAATGAACAGGGGAGCCCTAGAGAGAGAATGGCCAAACCAAAATGGGGAGATCTAGAAAAAGCTCCAGAGGAGACCCATAAAGACATCTGGGAAGATGAGGGCGACTGCCACATGGAGAGAGGGCAGACTGGGCAGGAGAAGGAAGAGGCTTCCAGAGGAAGAAGCAGAGCAAGAGCAGAGGAAAGAAATTATGGAAACTAAATCTCTCCCTTAAAGAAGAATAATACAGCTATCTTTCTTTGGCTTAGAATCCATATTCTCATTGTTCATGGTGCACAGTGGTAACAGAAGTCTACCGGGCCCTCCTCTTCACACACTTTAAAGTAGCCCAGCAAACTAAGTGGGCAAGCAATAATCTCACATGGGATGCTGACCGTGGATGGTGTGGAGCCATCAGTGTAATAGACTGGCACATAAAACTGGAGGGAAAGCAAGTGGCTGTGGTTTGTGGACACTGCAGCTGGGTAGAGAGAAAGCACTCGTGTAGTGAGAAGACACAACACACAAGAAAAGCAACAGAAATGTCTTTCAGGGTTTGGAAATGTGGGAGCGTGGACTTGACTGAGTGCCTGCTGCTCAGAATGGTGTCCTTCCTCATAAGGCACCAGATCCTGTAAATCCGTTACAGATGAGAGTAAGAAAATCTCTAATAAAGTGAACAAGATGGATCCATAAAAACATTCATTCTTGAAAAAGGTAAAGATACCATGCCAGGTGCAGGATGAGCCGGACAGCCTGCAGGACACCACATGGGCATCTCTCAGTTAATTCATGTGAACCCCACGCCACCCCCAAACCGCCCAAGTTTGGAGGGGCTGGACAGCAGTGGCTTCTGTGCTCCATCTTCCCAACATGGTGGAAGAGCCTGCTACTTAACCTTCCTGACAGCTCTTTGAGGCAGTTATTACTATCCCTAGTTGACACCTGAGGAAACCACAGCTCTGAAGCTGAATGCCTGCCTGCCCAAGGCTGGGGGTCAGAGTAAAGAAACTGGCTGGCGTTCAAGCCCGAGTCTGCCTGACCCCAGGCCCTGCACTCTCTCTCTAAAGCAGTTTCCCCAGAGCAAAGAGACTTACCCCTACTTTTACCAGGCATGGGGGTTAACACAATTATCTTTGTGCTAACGCTTGCTAATTTGCCTAGTGTCATAAAAAATGCAAACAGATATTTAATGAATCAAACTTATAAAAGGCAAATAAATTTCACATATTTAGATTTATTGCTAACTTTGAAAATAAGCTACTAAGAACTAAAAGCTTTGGGTGTATATTATGGGCATAATATGTACTTTCACACCTTCAGTTACTATGCATGACAAAGCATGATGAAAATATTTCAAGAAAAATCAAACACTGGAATTTATGGCTTTTGCTCCTCCAGTCTGTGCATTCTCGCAGGGTGGAAGAAGACACAATGCTGTACACCCTTCTGTGGGAAACCTTCCTAGGGCTAACACTTGTCTTTGAGTTCTTCCTCCTTTTCTCTTAAATATTGTGCAGCTCTCATGTGGCAGACTATGATAGCTGAGTAAAATGTCTGACCACTATTTTAAGAAAACCAGAGTCTTAGAAAAGAAAAAAAAAGTCAAAGTCTTGTAAAGAAGCAAACTACCCAATTAGGAGGATTCAAGCTCTAACCAGGATTCACCAAGAGAAAAACACTCTATGTTTTCAAAAAACTCAAAGCATTTATATACAGGCAAAAACCCAAAAGAAAGATTTCACCAAAGTAAGATTAACTTTTAGTCTGTGGAATACAGGTTGATTATTTTCTACTTCCCCTTTATAAAACAATGCCGGTCTCACTAAATTCTCAACCCAATGTAGGGTGGTAACTCACTGTCTGAAAAAACAGGTTCCTTCATGGGCAGCCACATGGGCAGTGAAGACAGTTCAAAATGGCTACAGGGAGCTTTGCGGAGAATTTCAGAGTAAGAGCACACTAGGAAGCTCTTTGTACAAAAATGAACGAAAAACACTGAGACACAAACTGCAGATATTCAATTTGAGAATACTTCTCTTAAAATTCATTCTCAGAGTAGGGATTTCTTAAAATTTACATGGGCAAATAATTATTTCAAAATAATCTGCTTAATTAATAAGATAGCTCTTGTGACTCTTTAGAATTAAAAAAACCTGTAATTAGAAACACCAAAAGGACAGAAATGTCAGCTGGCCTTTCTGTCTTGCAGGAGCTCTCGTCCGGAAGGACTTCGCAAGTTGTACAGGTACTGTGCAGTGCACCTGGGCACTGTGCCCACGGTCTCAGTCTATCCTCCCCTCCACTCTGAGAGGCAAGAAGCACCCTCTCACCCCTGCTCTGCAGTGAGATTCAAGAGCCTGCCTGGTTTGTGAGCAGCAGAGGCAGGGTCAGACTTCAGCCTGCAGAAGACACAACTCTGAAAATGGAAGCACTGTTTCTATTATGACACCTGTTACTCATCCTTCCAGCCTCAACCCTGCTACTGGATTTGGCCTTATACATATATATTTTTAAAGATTTTATTTATTTATTTGACAGAGTGAGAGATCACAAGTAGGCAGAGAGGGAGACAGAGGAGGGGGAAGCAGACTCCCCGCTGAGCAGAGAGCCCAATGTGGGGCTCGTTCCCAGGATCCTGAGATCATGACCTGAGCCGAAGGCAGAGGCTTAATCCACTGAGTCACCAGATGCCCCTTATACATATTTAAAAAAAAAAAAAGAAAGAAAGAAAAGAAAAAAAAGATTTAACATAGGTTTAAACATCTGAACTTCAATGTTAAGAAAACTACAAAATGGCACTGATTCTATTAGGTGCTCCACGAAACATCACAGGCTAGTGAACATTTCTACAACCAACTCTTCCCACATTCATTTTGGATCTAGTACTATGACTCTTCATCATTTGAAAGTGACTCACCTCAAAAGAAATAAATAAAAACACCAACCTCTCTCCCTGGAGAATGAAGCAGGGTTTCTTAACCTTTTAAAAATCTGTCCATTTTTAACAAAATACCCTGTCTTCCTTTTGAGATTTCAAAATGAATAAAATTTTATGGCTAAAGTTAAAATAGCACAATTGTGGAATATGCCTCTATGAATTACACAAACCATCTCTTGGCAATTCTGAATACCATCTCCTCCACCATGACCATCACACAGCACCCACTGGTGGGGGCTGGCTGACCTGGAGCAAAGCAGGAAGCAGTGTTTCCCTTTTTTAATCTGGTCTCACAATTTACAAAGCTCAGGTCTCCTGAAAGAGCAGAGACCACATCTGGCTCAATTCTATACTGGGGATTAAAGGTCATTAGGAAGGATATCTTCCCCCAAGAATTTATAATCTAGTAAGCTGGACAGACCGTGCAGTAAGTGCTGGTGAATGATGTGTTCCAGAGACACTGGAGAAGAAATGAAGTCTGGGCAGGGTGGGCAGGAACAGGGGTGAAACTGGGGACCGTGCACCCAGAGGAGGAGGAACAGAGTTAGCAAAGTACTCCCACAGAGGAGATAAGAGGGCACTAGATTTTGGCAGGCAGTAAGAAGGAACAGAAATTCAAACAAAGAGAAGAGCATGCTCAGGTGCAGCGTGAGCGGGAGGCTGTGTGGCCAGAATGTGATCATTACATAGAAGAGGGACAAAAACCATCTTCAGTAATTACTAAGGAACATATACCTTTATCCCGTGTTCCAGGAGTTCTTAACAAACCCACATGCAGAGATCCATTATTAGAAGAAAGGATTAACATTCTTAGGAGAATACTTTATAAATTTAAAGTTTACAAATGACTGACTTTGAAAGCAATTACTGCTTCAAGGTCATCCCTATAATAAGTTTTATTCACCTGAATTCAAAAATTCATACCCTCAAGAAGTCTGTACTCCAGGAAGAGGCAAACAATGATTACCGGGACGCAGGGGCCTTTATAACAAGCAACAATGCGTATAAGTATGTAACCGCAGAAAACAAAGTAATATGGATGAAAGCCTTCATAATAATCACAATCTACACCTGACATGTATTTTAACATAAGGAATAAATTTCTTAAGAGGCAAATAAAGAAATAAATTAAAGATTTTAATTTGTAGAAAGACTATATACATGGAAAGGTCCTTGGATTTTTCTTGCTTCTTTTACAGTCATGTCAAATACCGTTATACTGTAAGCACTTGGCCAACATTAATTTCTTGAATACTCCCACCAAACCTTGAGGCAGGGACCATGACTTGACATTTGCAAAAAGCAAACAGCGCTGCAGTGGGCTGGGCATGCCCTGAGGACCTAAGGCACATCTGCGAGTCATGCTGAGGAACAGAGGTGTGGCAGCTGCTGCCGGCCATGATCACACCACCACACCACTTCTCAGCTCAAACCTCCTTTTTTAGGGAGTGATCAGCACACTACAGCAGGCTGAGTAAGCAGCGAGACAGAGAAGAAGGATAATGGTCTGCTACAGCACAATGGAAAGAGGGAAGAAAAGAGATTTAAAACTCTTTCCAACGCTAACACAAGAGAAGTAAGTTACTGATTCAAAAAGATAAACACAAGCCCATGGTGCCAAGTTCACAAGCTATGTTTTAACTACATCAGTGAATGGGGTAGAGCCTAAAGTCTTCGGCTGGTTGTCCTAGAACCTCCGCATGGGTCCTATATGTCCAACAGGTAGCGGGGTCCCAGGCCATGAGGCCCTGGATGCCGGGCTGCTCCCCCATCACCTCCAAGTCCCACTTCTGGAGAGGGCTGCTGGTGCTGTTGTTAAACGGGCCCTGTCCTCCAAGAGAGTTAAGAAAGGCTAAGACTGTTGCAGAGTCAGGCCTCTGATTCCAAGCAGGGGGTAATAAACCTCAGAACTGGAGGAATATCGGCCTAGGCTGCCCAGATGCTAGATTCTGAGAAATGCAGATCCCCATGATTTTCTGACTTCTGAGCAGGCTTGTGGTAGGACTTTTGAGTCAGGGATTGTCACAGACAAGAGTTGCATCATAAGAAGAACTGAGGGGAATGATTCCCCAAACTCACTTCCTTGAAATTAGCAACTGAGCAGGATGCCCAAGAAATTGCTGCCATACACGTGGGTCTGGGTAAGTTCTCAATACAGTTTCACCATGAAATCCCAGGACTGTTTTTCCTGAAATAAAGGTGAAATGATGGCTGTGACTATCTTTTGTTTATACACACTCACACAGAAACAATGAAAAGCCTTTCTGTGATATTTTGAATAAATTCATTGTTTTGAAAATGACTTGTGAATTATTTTTTCCAAATACTACCTCCCCTACCCCCGACCCTGAACCCTCAAGAAAGCAACTCTAAGTTCCTCCCCTAGGTAAGTACAATTTCCCTTTTTGTGAAGCTTCCCATTTGCTCCTGTTTCCTCTGCTCCTCACATGCAAACTCATTCAGAGTCATGGACTATCAGCTCTCTCAAGATGTCCCAGTCCAACCACATAGTCTCTGACAAAGAAAGTCAAAGCCTAGGGAAGTTCAATGCCTTGATCAGGCCACTAGCCTATCACCTGCAGAGCTGAGAAGAAAAGTTAACATTACTGAATCTTGAACCCCAATTTCCTGTATCATGGTAAACTTTGTCCATTTCAATAACAGCAATAGTCTATGTGGAAAAATAACAACAGTCTATACCCACAGCAATACTTAACACCCAACAAATTTAAAGCTTAGGAAAATTTACTAGATTTTTTAAGATTTTATTCATTTTATTTGTCAGAGAGAGAGAGAGAGCAAGCGTGTACGTGCACACAAACAGGAGGAGCAGCACGCAGAAGGAGAAGCAGGTCCCTGCCAAGCAGGGAGTCCGATGTGGGACTTGATCCCAGAACCCTGGGATCATGACCTGAGCTGAAGGCAGATGCCCAACCAACTGAACCACCCAGGCGTCCCCAAATTTACTAGATTCTTAAGACAACAAAGCAGTTCCACTGAAGACTAAGAGGTTGAGTTTCATTTTTGAAAAAAAAGTATTAAATAACTATGGTAAGAACGAAATGAAAAAAATGCCAAAAAGCAGAAAATTACAAGGTAAGGAGAAGTTAAAAATATATTTTTGTTTTGGGGTGCCTGGGTAGCTCAGTGGGTTAAGGCCTCTGCCTTCGGCTTGGGTCATGATCCCAGGGCCCTCGGATCGAGCCCCGCATCGGGCTCTCTGCTCAGCAGGGAGCCTGTTCCACCCCCCACGCCTACTTGTGATCTGTCTGTCAAATAAATAAAATCTTTAAAAAATATATATATGTATATATTTTTGTTTTAGTTCTACCTTTTATGACAAGCAGTTACATAAACATATGGAAGTAATGGAAAGGAAGGAATTTTTATAAAAGTCTTCTTAATAATCACAACCTACCCCTGACATGTATCTAACACACTTTTTCCTTAAGAGGTAAAATAGATAAATCAATTTATTTTAATCCAAAGAAAGATTAGGCACATGGAAAGATCTTGAGCCTTTTTTGCTTCTCTTATTGCTAATCTATGTTGATCATCGCTATTTGAATTTTTCAGAAGCAGAGCTGTGAGGGGTGACTAACCCAATCACCATTCTCGATCTGTCATTTCCTTTATTGGAGAAGTATTACATCCACTGCCCTTAGTCTCCTAGGCAGCTGGGGATGCCTGTGGAACTCACTCTGGCCAATAAGACACACACAAAAGGAAGTGTGCAGGAGCACATCTGGGAAAGCTTCTAATTCTTTATAAAAGGGACATTCAAGTGGTGGCACTGTCTCCTCTTCTTTTGGGTGATAATGCAGAGGCATCGCCTGAGGTCGCAGCTGTCATCTTTCTATTAAAAGGCAACAAGCAAGAGGACTGAAAGCCAATTTACCAATGATGGCAAAATGGAAACATAAAAAGGATTCTGAGTCCAGACTGGCTTCATTAATCAGCTGGAACAAAAGTGATCTCCCTTCTCTAGACTTGTCAAAAAACTTTTCAAACCTGTTTAAGCCACTGTTAGGTAGTCTGTCACAGATGCAGGTAAAAGCATTCCTAAGAAATCCTCCCAAAGCTAGTTTGCACTGCTTAGTCTGACCACTCACAGTTACCTGGACTCGGCCTCTCCTCCCAGTGTACCTGTCCTTTCCTGTCCCTAACAGTTTCCCATCTCTGGATCTTCCTAGCACATCCCCAAGCCCTAAAAATGCGGGTGCAAAATCAACCTCCTTTACTTGTTACCTTGCAATGCATTACCTTCGCAAGTCTGGAGGTAAGTTCTGCACTTGTATACTGCCGAAGTGCCTGGAGTACTCAAAACTGGTACTCAAAACTGACTGAGAAAAATAAAAAATAAGTGAGTAAGTGATGTGTAGTTCTCCAAATTGGTGTTTGAGTGTATTCGGGAATTTTGAAGACTACTTTGGCAAGCATTTCCTTCCTATTTCCTGCAGTTTGGGATTCACACAGATGACAAAATTAGCTCTTGACAAGGGTATTGTTCCCATGGGGTCAAAATGCAGCACAAACATCAACATGACTGCCATGTCGGGACAGATGGCAAAAATGGGCCTCAACGAGAACAGGTATCGCATGAGGCTTGGAGGGAAATGGAATGCTAACTCATTAAAAGTGCCTGTGATGTAAATAAATATTTAAGTAGCTTGGATAAAATGGACGAGTCAAATCAGGCTAGGGGCCAGTGAGCACTTACCAGGAATTTTCTAAGAAACTGGTGATCCTGTCCTGAGTTCACAAAGTTTCTAAACTGTTGTTGTCTGACCTAATCATATGTTCCAAGTCATGTGCCTGCTGAGACCAGGCTCTAGAGGGCCTGACAGAAAATTTCAGGGTGATAGGCTGTACTCTCTTTTGACCATCAGCGAATCCTTCATGAAACACACACAGTTTACTCTAAGACAGCATGGTTACAAAGACAGAGGGAAGACAAGAGTTCTCCCCCAAAATGCCTGTGGTCAACAACCCAAGAAGGCAGAGAGTCAGAAAAGCACATCCATTGCTGGGTTAGAAAAGTCAAATTTAGCAGCAAGTGAAGCAGGAAAATTACAAGTCTAACATTAGATCAAAGTGGGACATGGGGGAGCCATGGGAACCAGACCCCTCCCAGTCATCCCTTGCTGTACAGGGATGCCTCAGATGACAGCTACCCCTCTTGTGAGGAGACACCCTCTGGAATGCAACCTGGAGACAAGAAACCTTTCCAAATTTCTCTTGTTCTCCTAGGGCAGGGCATTCCCCAAATTGCTGAGGTGATGACTATAAAATATTTTAAAACATTTATAAAGGGCTCACCCCATAATTAACATACAGATGAAAAAACTAAGGCAAATGGAAAGAAGTGAACGGCTCAAGGCCTTGCAGCTAATAAATGGTGGAGTGGAGGTGCAAATCTGGGCAGAATGGCTTTAGAGTTCATGCCCTTGACCACTGCACTATCCTGTGTCTCTGTTTAGACTGCAGAGAAAGTGTAGTTCAGAATCCTCTGCTGTACAAAGAAAACAATACAGCCCCCACACAGATCACACACAGTGAGTAACAGATCCAGGAAGAGAACCCAAGGGGGATGTGGGTGCAGGCAGAAAGGGATTTGTGACGGAAAAAAAGAAATGCTCCCCAAGGTCAAAAAAACACTCCAAAATTTTATCCCTTCACATCAGAATGAGAAGTTCAAATGTGAAAAAAGTGGCAGAGGAAATACTATTATTTTCTCCAAATAACAGTATTTCCTCTAAATAATGGTATTTCCTCTGGCACTAGTAGTACTGGAAATACTATTTTGAATATATAAGCAATTTACCTGTTTTGAATGCCAAGTATATGTTTTACCACTGAGAAAATTACACAAAAATTCTGGAATTTTTTTTACATTAAAAGATACTCAGATGACCACTTTCTTGACCTGAAAGTATAAACACTAATTATGTGTTTTATAGCTTGTGCAACCTTTGTAGAAGCAAAGTGCTCTTTAATCGTCAAGTTTCTCCTCCTGAAAAGGCTACATGAAAATATCATAGCATTTACCAAAAAACAAGAAAAAAAAGAATACAGCGTTTTACATTAAAAGTATGTTATATTCTACATCAGGGAAAGGTATTAATATATTAGGTATTATCAATCAGACAGCAAATTTACTGACATGAACATCTAGATAGCCCCCCAACTCTTATAATAAAAGCCTAGTGAAACCCTACTCACCACATAAAGGTCTGGGAGACACCAGGGGGAACTCACCCTGTTAGGAGATATTTACACCTGTAATTAAACTGAAATCGAACTCTGCTTTCCTCTACATTTCACTTACTCTGAGACAGTAAGAAGAAATCGCTCTAAACTGAAAAATGCGCCACCTTTCTGTACATTTTAATCAATAAAGCTTCTGAAGTGTTGTTCTAAGAGAATAAATTAAATTTCCCTAAACAGGCCCAAAGCAAAAGCCTCTGTAATAGGAAACAGGATTAGAAAATTATTACAATTATGCATGAGCACTGTTAATTCAACTTTTCTGATGTTATACCTCTTAAATACAAACAAATAAAACCAAAGCTTTATGACTAAAAGCTTCCTCTTGTACATGCAATGCACTCTGATAATTTTCCATTTTTTTCTTTGGAAAAAAAAAAATCCTAATTGACAGCAACCTACCTCATTGGTTACTCATCCCATCAGTGGTCCCTTAATACAGCATTTTTTTTTTTAAGATTTTATTAATTTATTTGACACAGAAAGAGAGATCACAAGTAGGCAGAGAGAGAGAGAGAGAGAGAGAGAGGCAGAAGCAGGCTCCCTGCCGAGTAGAGAGCCCGATGCGGCTCGATCCCAGGACCCTGAGATCATGACCTGGGCTGAAGGCAGAGGCTTAACCCACTAAGCCATCAAGGTGCCCCGGTTTTTTTTTTTTTTAAAGATTTTTTTTTATTTGACAGACAGCAATCACAAGTAGGCAGAGAGGCAGGCAGAGAGAGAGGAGGAAGCAGGCTCCCCACTGAGCAGAGAACCCAGTGCGGAGCTCGATCCTAGAACCCTGGGATCATGACCTGAGCCAAAGGTAGAGGCTTCAACCCACTGAGCCACCCAGGCACCCAATACAGCATGGTTTGAAAAACAGTTTGGTTTATACTGACGTCTTATCAAGACTTGCAGGCATCTTCCCTAGAAGAGAACACTCACAATAACAAACTTGAAATGCTCACAAGTTTCTGTGAAAAATCTACTAAGGAACTGCTTAGCATGTCAGTGTGGTTGGTACAGACAACAGAAGGATGTGTGTATTGACCCAGCCTCTGACGAGCTCACCATCATGAGGGCTGTGGCTGCTGTTCATCATTTCTGCCACATAAGGGGTAGTAAAAGGGGCCAGACACACACCTCTTGCTTTGAAGAAATCCCCTGGGTGCGTCCACAGTTTGGCTGAGGACTGAAGGCAAATCTCTGTGCACTCTCCAGAGGAAAATGGGAATCCACAACTGTCCAGAGAGGTGAGAGAAAAATCTTCCCTCAAAGAGACCAGGTGGGTAAAAGCTGACTGTGGCTGGCACTGTCCTGTACAAAGATACAGGCCCCAGCCAACCTCCCTCCAATTCCTTCTGCAGTGTATCCTCACACTTCTCTACTTGGCTTATCACTGGAAAGAAAAAGTGAGCTCAGAAAATAAGTTAATGTGTTTAAGAAAGACATAAGAATTAATAATACTATTATTATTACTGGCAAGCAAAAGAAACATTACCCCCCATCCCTGGCCAAATTCTCAAATAAATTCCAACATAGAAAATTGAGGTGCTGCTGCACTGGGGGAGCAGTGGTGCTGAGAGCACTCCCACACTCCTCCCTCTCACCAACCAGGCCTTGACTCTTCATTGGAACCAGAGCCTCCCTAGAGAAGCAGCCACACAATCATAACTAAGCACCGGTAATGATCCCGACCACAGGCAACCGTTGTCTCACGGCCATGACGGCTCTCTCTCCAGTCCGTGTTTGCTCTCATCCCTCCCTCCCTTAACACAGAACGCCCTAAAACTGCAGCAGGTAACCTGCCGTCAAGAACCCATGTGAAGCAACACTTTTCAAACTGTCCCTCTATAGCTGCCTCCCTCCCCTGTACCACACAGATGGACTGTTGGAAGTAAAAGACCATGAGCCCGACCCACTGGGTCCTCACTCCTCAATGTCTCCCGCCCCTCTTGTTACCATAGAACACTCTGACTGAGCTAAACAGCAACTCCTCTGACAGCCACTCCAACAGAAAGTAAGATTTTAAGGAACTGATCAAATTATTAAAAGTTTTATGTTACTATAAAAGTACAAAACCGTGTTCTGATACTGATTCTGATACTGATAATTCAGCCAAAGCTGAATTATTTCTTAATAATATTTCTTCCTTTCTAGTGAGAAATCTTGGAATTGCTCAGATGTACCAACTTCAGCAATGCAGAGGGAAAAGAGTGGCCTCCTGCCCTATCTGACTGGTCTTGCCAGACTGAGACAACCATGGGAAGTGTGCTTAGATCCAGTGCTGCTGTGGATACGCTGTCCCTAGGATGTGAGGTTTTCTGTGGCAAAGATGCAATGAATCGTCTTTTTCTTTGAATAGACTGTCATTTGTGTTTTTAAATAGGAGGGCTTTCTGAGAAATTAAAAGCTTTAAAAGGGTTGAAATTAAATAATTTGTCATGCTGAATGGAAAATATACTGCTCCTAGTACAATAAAACTGATGAGAACTAAAGGAGTAGGTAGAGATTAATTCCTTGAAAAAACTGACCTGGCTGGCACACAAGTGGAAATATGGTAAGTTTAACAAACAGCAAAGTTAAGAAACACTGGATCTTACTTACACTTAAAATACAAGTTTTAAAGCCTCTTCCTGGATAGGAATTCCTACTCCCAATATATTTAATTACATATGATCATATTATTTCCAATATTTTTTTTGAATTTTGTTTTAAAGGTTTATTTATTTGACAGAGAGACAGGCAGAGAGAGAGAGAGAGAGAGAGAGAGAGAGAGGGAAGCAGGCTCCCTGCTGAGCAGAGAGCCAGATGTGGGACTCGATCCCAAGACCCTGAGATCATGAGCTGAGCCGAAGGTAGCGGCTTAACCCACTGAGCCACCCAGGCGCCCTTTTGAATTTTTTTTAAAAGATTTTATTTATTTATTTGACAGAGACAGAGATCACAAGTGGGCAGAGAGGCAGGCAGAGAGAGAGAGAGAGAGGAAGCAGGCTCCCTGCTGAGCAGAGAGCCCGACGCAGGGCTCAATCCCAGGACCCTGAGATCAAGACCCGAGCCGAAAGCAGAGGCTTTAACCGATGAGCTACCCAGGCGCCCCTATTTCCAATATTTTAAAAACTCAACTCAAGCTGTTGACAATTTACTTTCATATAATTAACATGTTAACATAACTTTCAAAATAATGTCTTGTAATAGAAAAAAAAATAGTACCTTTTCCAATTCTCTTGGTATTCGCATACAAGTGTATACTCTTTCTCTTCTTTCTGTATACTTGGCCTCATTATGTTCAAGGAAGTACCCTCTTGTTAGTTCAGCACTGAGGAACCTCAACAATGAAAGCTCTACAGGAAAAGAAAATGACACAAAACAAAAAGAACAGTATTTATCAAGAAACTTACATGCTAGCTGGGGCTGTAGATAACACATATATAAAACAAAAAGAGAATAAAACAAAGCAATCTATAATTCTGTGCCGAGCACTAAACAGCTACATACAAATGATCAGCAAATGTTATTGACAAAATTGCTACTCTGTGTGGTATAAAGGGAAAATGCCACAGGAATATAAAAGGAATGATTACCATGAGCCAGAATAGTTACAAAACTGTACAAGAGCCCAGTCTTGGGTCTTATAGGTGATATAGGACCTGGACTGGTAGATATGAGAGAATAAAGATCAGGTATATATAAAATGGATAAATGTGTATGTCTGTACCCATATATATGATTCTACATATGCTAAAAGAGAGACAAGTCACCTGAACAGGCATTGCTCAGGTCCAAAAACCAACCTGGGTGAACTGTATTGATATACTTCTTTCTTCAGCCTCAGAGATCCTGCATAAGTATCTAAATAATGACAGTTCCCTAGGTGAAGGCTTACCACAGGATAATCATCATACTAAATCATACAAAGTAGAACCTCAACAAGATCTGAAAGACTTCCCTTTCCTTGGGTTTATCCCCCTCTTTTCTCTGTTTCTCCAAAACAAATTCACCCAGAATCATCTTGTCTCAAATGAAAATAAGGCCAAAGGAGGTTAAGTACTTTCCCCTGGGCTATAACGGGGAGTCTTAGGGATAAGAAGCTGAAGCTCCAACCCCTTCGAAAATGTCACACTTCCCTGAGAGCCCATCACCTAACTGACTTTTCTGGAGCCCTGATTCCCATTACCTTCCTATTTTTACTCCCCAGGAGGCCAAGCCCTCTTCCAGAAGTCAGGATACCAAAGGTCTCAATTTGTCCTCGGCTCTGCTGGCTCTTGTAGTCCTTTTACTAAATACAGTGTTGGTGTTCCCTCCAAAAAATGACCAAGAGGGAAAGTGGACTTTCATTTATGAGTACTGACTCATGGAGGGCATCTTAGGTGAGTACCAGGATTTAAAGTCTGCAGGTATGGGGAAGAGTCTAGTGTCAGAAACACCCTTGAAAAGCCCTCAGGGAGACCTGGAAGGAGACTTACTACCTCCTGGTGGGCCTAAAACAGCTTACTTCCTCCAGCACTGAACAGATGGCTAGTTCTCTGAGCATCAGGCCAAATGGTCTACTCATGTAGAGAGGTTATATTACACAAAAAAACACACACATGCGTGCATACATTTCTTTAAATTCCAGATTTGTCATCTCTCTGGAGAGTTAGTGATACCATGAGAGTTATCTAGGGATTGAAACAGACGGAGAGAAAAGCAGACTTCCACCCACTCCAGCCTCATGCTGGGCAGGCCGAATTATCAAATGCACTGAAAGCATCATGCTCTCGGTGCATTTATATGAGACTGACGTGCTACCTACTGCGCTAACGAGGCACCTTCTCGGTGCATTTATAGTTGAAGCCATGGACACCAGAGGTAAACTGTATTGTTTACATATTAACAGATATTCCGATTAGAAGGCCTCAGTATCACCAAATCCATACAGAGTACAATTTTTGATTGGGAAATTTCTAATATATTATAGTTGACTAGATCCAGAACATGATCTGCTGTATGAAGGGAAGAAAAAGAAAGCCTTCTGAGCTGCAAACAAGAAGAGCCAAACCAATGAAAGACAAAAATCATACTCTTGGGGCACCTGGGTGGCTCAGTTGGTTGTGTCTGACCTAGGGTCAGGTCATGATCTCGGGGTCCTGGGATGGAGTTCCACACAGAGCTCCCTGCTCAGCACGGAGTCCACTTGTCCCTCTTCCTCCCCCTCTGCCCATGTCCCTGCTTGTGTTCTCTCTTTCGCAAATAAAATTTTTAAAAAAAATGTGTGTATATACACACACACACACACACACACACACACACACTCTTACTCAGTTTAGTCTTCTAATTAGAAAGCAAAGGGTGTGTGTGTGTGTAAGATTTTGTTTATTTACACAAGCCAGAGGATGAGTGCGTGAGCACAGAGGCAAAGGGAGAAGCAGACTCCCCGCTGAGCAGGGAGGCCAGTATGGGGGGGCTCCATCCCAGGACCCTGGGATCATGACCAGAGTCAAAGGCAGAAGCTTAACTGACTGAGCCACTTAGGTACCCCGGAAAGCAAAGAAGTTCTGATTAGTGTGTGTGTGTGTGTGTGTGTGTGTGTGTGTGTGTGTATATATATATATATATATAATAAATATCAATCCTTTCATGTAAAAATTAAGAAGTAGCAGGTGCCTCTGAGGGCAGGAGAGACTTCTTACTTACATGCTCACACTACTTTTCACTGACTGACTTACACTACTTCTCACCGACACCAGCGAGCCCCAAAGGTCACTTCACCATGATTCCTGTTCCACCCTCCAGCACAGGCGCTCCTCTCTCTAACTGCCCGACTTGTCAGACCTGGGTGTCTTTGGCAGCTCCTCCACCTCCACTCGACCTGTAAGTGTTTGCTGGTTTGGTGTTCCAGTCACTGTGTCCTAACAAAGCACCAGTTACAGTGAAACCCTGGCCATCCTTGAAAGCTGTTATCTACTGGTGTGTCCTCTTCTTTTTCCTATTCTTCTTGAACAGTCTAAGGTTAAAGCCATCATCTGAACCCTGAAGTTACCATATCTGATCCCGGGAACCTGGACCCGTATTTCCAGCTGCCTCCTGGGCAACTCCACCTGGCCCCCTACCCCTACCTTGAATTGGCAAATGGAGCTCAGGATCTTCACCCACAATCTACCCCCTGCAGCCCTGAATTTAGCTTGTGCACCACCAGTGACAGAGCTCTATTTTAGAAGCTTGGGGCTACTCTCCTCTCACGAAGCCCCACTGCCTTGTCATCTGCGACATTTATTCACTTACCCCCTCTCTATATGTCACCCTAGTTTGGTCCTCCTCATCCCCCTCTAGTTCCCACCTAAGCTTCCTGACTCATGCCCTTTTTTCCAGTCTTTCCTCCCTTCAGTCCTAACCCTGCCAGGCAGCCAGAACCAACATGCTCACAGAACAGCTGCGGGCCCCCTTCAATGCTCTCTGCCACCTGCAGGCCAGGCCCTACACCTTCCTGGTGGTGACACCAGATCCCTTACA
Source organism: Mustela putorius furo (assembly GCF_011764305.1). Taxonomy (NCBI): domain Eukaryota; kingdom Metazoa; phylum Chordata; class Mammalia; order Carnivora; family Mustelidae; genus Mustela; species Mustela putorius. Next base: position 22,594,147 of record NW_025421273.1, read on the forward strand.
ACTTGGCCCCTGGCTATGTTTTCAGTCATGCCTCACACCTGCCTCTGTTGAATCTTTAGGTCACAATTCTCTAGTTACACTACTTTATATTTCTTGCAAACAGGACAGTTGGTTGACATGGTTCAATGGCCCAAGAATTTCCTTCCAGTTTCCCTTAGGAGACCACACACAGACGCCTGCTCTGTGAAGCCATCCCAAGGTCTTCCGGACAGAAGGCAGCCTCTCCCCAACTCGGTTGGCATAGTGTCTGCCTGTTCTGGCACTTCTACCCACCACACTTTTTTGGGCCTGGTTTTGTCCTTTACTTTGCATCCTCAGGGTACAGCACGTCATATGTGTTCAACAAACGCTTGCTAAAAGACTATATGCATCAGAGAAGGAGGAAAAAGTCACAGAGAGGAGAGCGGCAGAGAGAACAAAAACAGGATCAGAAATCAGAAGTGGCAAAAGCAGAGAGAACATCAGATTCTTGAGAAAACAGCCTGCGACCGAGACTGGGAGTGAGTAGCAAACGAGTGACAAACTATGGCGCCTCAGCGGACGCAGCCCCTCCCGAAGAAAAGGAGCCTCTGGGCTGTGTGCATGTCTAAGTGACGGTAAAGGGTCACGCAACAGGTATCCGAACGTCCACACTAAAAGCACGGGGTGGGGGCGTGCCAGGCTGACAGGCACAGCCAGTGAGTGCCCTGGGGTACGGTACAAGGATGCCGGTGTGATCCACAGGAAGGGCAGGGAGGACGGACGCTGGGCAGCCTGCTAGTATGTCAGCTGTGTTAAGGAAATACAGAAACAGGTTTTTATAGAATTTTAAACTTAAAGCAGCAAATTAAATCAAAAGATTGAGACAGCTATACCCTGTTTATTTAGAAAATTATCCTTCACATTGGCATCTTCCCTGATGATGCAGTTGACTGAGTTTTACCATAATAAGAGTTTTGTTATGATCTATCGGAAAAGCAGGGATTAGTAATCAGAAGAATGGGGTTCTGGCATCCTCTCTATCACACATGAGTCCTGTGATCCTGCTCAAGTCATAGATCTCAGTTTCACGGGAGAGAAAACGAGGGCTTGGAGCAGTTTTAAAAAGCTGCCCAGGGTCCACGAAGGATGGCCAAGGGAGAGGATTTGTATGAAAGCACAAGACAACTGCAAAGCAGGACACAAGGTCTTAACTCCTTACTAGTAATTTCAGAGGCTCTGAGGTACTAATTCTACTTTGGGGGTTCCCTAGGGTTTACTGATGTTGCTTCTGCAATTCTGTTTTCAAAAATAAACAGTAATGTTGCAAATAAGTATAATCAACAAACTAACCTAATAACTAATTTTCTGTAAACAAGTCATATAATACAAACCTACAAAAGGTTCTTAACTATAATACAAATATAGAACGTGGTATGTGAGGATTCCACTTCTAGAAATGCAAGAATTTTAGTTATAAACGCCCATTTAAATTCTGCAATGGAAAATTTAGAAGTATGCACTTAAAAAATCAAAATGATAAAGACATGTTTTTTGTGCACAGCTCTCCTAACTATGAGGCATATTCTACTGTTAGGTCTACTTTGCAGATGAAAAAACCAAGGGACAGAGAGGCTAAGGAGGTTGCCAAGGTCACACAGGAAGAAAGCAGTAGAGCCATGATTCAAAATCAAGCAGTCTATCCTCAAGGCACTGGATCTGGCACTGGATTATTTTTTCAATTAAATTCAAGTTAGTTAACATACATTGTATTATTAGTCTCAGGGCCAGAACTCAGTGATGCATCAGTTGCATATGACACCCAGGGCTCATTACATCACTTGTCCTCCTTACTGCCCATCACCCAGTTACCCATCCTCCCACCCACCTCCCCTCCAGCAACCCTGTTTGTTTCCTAGAGTTAAGAGTCTCTTATGGTTTGCCTCTCTCTCTTGTTTTTATCTTGTTTTATTTTTCCTTCCCTTCCCCTGTGTTCACCTGTTTGTTTCTTAAGTTCCACATATGAGTGAAATCATATGGTATTTGTCTATCTCTGATTTATTTCAATTAGCATAATACCCTCTTAGTTTCATCTACATCATGGCAAATGGCAAGATTTTGCCCTTTTTGGTGGCTGAGCAATATTCCATCTCTCTCTCTCTCACATTCTCACACACACACACATCTCTTTATCTATTCACCTGTCAATGGACATCTGGGCTCCTTCCATACTTTGGCTACTGTGGACACTGCTGCTATCAACACTGGGGTATACGTGGCACTAGATTATTTTGCCTATCATTGTCTCAGCTGCTTTTGTAAACAGGTCACTATGTACTTTCTAGAAAACTAGGATCACCACCCCCCATCCTCCTCTTTCTCTGTGTTTCACAGATAGCACCCTGGGTTTACTTCTATGAAGTTAACATTGTTAACTGGTTGGCTCCCGTACCAGCTCGTGAGCTGTTTGAAAGCAGGCACCACAAATCCTGATCTTCACAATGTCCAGCCCTCAGTGAGGCCTGAATCTGAAAGAAGTGCCTGCATACAATTAATACCACACTGATGGGCTAGGGAATGGGGTTTTTTTAAAGATACATTAAAGCAATATTTACAAAAGAACCAAGCTTCAGGGGACAAAGTATTTTGAAAACTTTATCTTACCTTCTCCCCACTCCTGTAAAACTGGCCCTGCTTAAAGGATTAGGATACTTCCACTTTATTCCAAGAGGCAACTTAAAAAGGTCTTGCACATAGTAGCTCATAAAATTCTCACAACAATTCTGAGAGCTAAAGAAAGCAGATAATGGCGTTCATGTTTTACAAATGAAGAAACTGAGGATCGTGGAGGTTAAGACACTTGTCCAAAGTCACTGAAAGGTCAAGATGCAAATTGGGAACAGAATCTGGATCTCTGACCTCCAAGTCCAGAGTTCTTTCTCCCCTACACCATAATTAGTATGCATCTACCCAACAATCACACAAGAGGAGATAACCTAGCCCTAATCTGACTTCGGCAGACCAGAAAGAACCCTTTGACTCAGACTAAAGGTGAAGGGGCTTATATTGCCCTGAAACCTGAGCTAGTAAGTTAGCCTTGCTGCTCTGTCGGCTGCTCCCACCTTCCCTAGCCATAGATACACTTTGTAGGATGCTACTTAATCTTCTGTTCCAAAGTATAGCTGTGGTTCACGGTTTTTGTTCTTGTTGTTTTAGACATTGTTCTCTAACATTCTACAGGTTTGTCTGAACTTACTTGTCCTGTGATATTTGGGTATAGCTGCCTGGCTAATTACCTAAGAAGGATATATTGTTCTTTTACCTGTGGATGCCACCCCTCAAGCATTCTGCTAAGTCCACTTCAACTTCTTCCATACTGTGGTGGCATTTTATTCCTTCTTTGTAAAAGTGGCTCTATGTTTGTTATGCCAAACATCTGTCCTTATATTTTAAAAGCAAACTATTTTCCAAATAAAATAATCCAAATGTTTATTTTCTAAACACTGACTTAACTTTTCAGATGTCAACCAATTTTAGCTCATTTATCTAGTTCTTACCAAGAAGAAATGTCAGCATGTTTTTTAAAAATACTTATAACACAAACAAGTGCTTCTACATTAGAAGAACTAAGTTTTGCTACTTGTGAATATTTCACATAAGGAAAATAATACCAATCATACATCCAAATCAGTTCCTCTAGAGTTTTTTTTTTTTTAAGATTTTATTTATTTATTTGACAGACAGAGATCACAAGCAGGAAGAGGGCCGGCAGACAGAAAGGAGAAAGCAGGCTCCCCTTGGAGCAGAGAGCCCGATGTGGGGCTTGATCCCAGGACCCTGAGATCACGACCAGAGCCGAAGGCAGAGGCTTTAACCCACTGAGCCACCCAGGCGTCCCTCCTCCAGAGTATTTTTAATCAATATTCATCTTTTACTGCAGAAATGCTCTGTGTTCAGTATCTTAAATTGAGAAAAGTACAGTATAAATTGCTTCCTTCTCAACCCTAAAAGGGGATTATGTTTAATTATCTTCTGGGATAGCTTGGTTTAGAAATAAGAAGCCAGGATATAAAAGCATTAATTAAAAGTAATGAGTAACCATAAATATGTTTAAATGTTAAGCAATATGTCTAAATATATTTCTTAAGATAGCACTGATCATTAAAAAATTGGAAAGTAATACTGGTTAACTGTTAGGAAAATATTATAAAACATGTAAATCTCCAGTCTTAAATAATGTAAAATGGTAATAAACTTTATTAACATTATGTAAAAATATGTAAGTTTGTTACACAAACACAGAGGTACATCTCTGTACAAGGCAAATTAGAAATCAATACAATAGTGATTCTATCCTCCTAAGTCAAATAATGGTAAAGGTACCACTCAAGGTTTTAACACCCTCAAAATGCTTCTAAATAGTCTCATGTAGGTAGGTATAATATTCACGGATTTAAACATTTATAGATGGAAAACAGGGACACAAGGAGTAGCGACTCTTTCCAAGGTTGCAGGGTTACAGGGTTAAGGATTAAAAATGGGATCAGAATGTCAATAATCTGACAGTCACTGCTATAGCCTTTCCAAAGACCTGTTTCACCCAAGCATTCTTCAAACTGGGCAGCAAAAGAGCAGCAAGGGATGAATTTTGGAGGGTAAACTAGGATGAAGTTCAACATTTTAAAAAGCCAGAATACTGCCTGGTCAAAGACCAAAATGAATAATTCACCGCTTGTTTAATTTACACCTGCAAGTGAGAGTTTTAAGAGTAGAGTAATAGTGTGTCAAAGAATAAGTGGTTTTACCTTACCTATCTCAGGGTTGTGGTTACTCCATGTAACTTCCCAGTCAGTTTTACAGTTGTTACTTCCCACTGTAAGTGAGAAATTAATTGACTAAAGTATAATTTCAGAATAGCAGCCTTTAATCATCCATAGGATAAGTTTGGGGCCACAGGGCTAACCAGGTAACATATTCTATGGAGGATAAGGACCACTTAAATGAAAAAGTATTCTAATAAAAATAAATTAATTGTACTAAGAACTTAAAATTTCAATTACACAAAAAATAGGGTGTAGACAATATGAACAGTTAAAACCTTTGTCCCGCTCAAAGTCTTTTGTGGGAACTATAAAAAGGAGCTCAGTTGGCTTTTGGGGGTTTAGGCTTTCCTCCTGCCTCTGCTCATTTCCTCACAGAGGTAAAGCAAGGCGTCTAAAATGGGTAAAGAAAGAAAAAAGCAGCAAAAGAGATGGATAACAGGTGTAAGCTCTAGAAGTGGAGAGTCACCATTTAAACAAAAGGAAAAGCACAGGCCCCACAGCACTGGTGAAATCAGACACAATACTGTTTACCCACAACCTCACTTTAAGCTCTTTTGTTTCACAAGCAACACCTATCCCTATGCATATTCCAACACCTACATATAGGTATTGTTTTATCCTCACTGGTAGGTACGATGCTTATTTTACACCAATTCTTCTACTGTTAAGTCTTCACGGGTACTAGAGTCAACTTAGGTACTCAGATACTGAACCATTTAGTAGTGGAGTCACAACAGAGCCAAAGGAATTAGGCAAGTGGTCTAAGCAAGCACAGAGTCTAAGAGCAATTTAACAACCAAACCAAGCCAAGAACAGATTGCCTAATTCTTAGTTCAAAGTTGACCTGCTAGATGTAGATTCCTAAATGGGAACACAGTTATAGAGGAACTCTCCCCCTTAGAACTTTTACAGATAAGTAAAGTGGGGAACGAGTACAAAACTATGGTAATACATACTTGTGATCTGAGCTTACGTTAAAAAAGACAATAGAAGTTGGTAGTATTTTTTTTTAAAGATTTTATTTACTTATTTGAGAGAGAGAAAGAAAGAGTGAGAGAGAGTGCATGAGAGGGGAAAAGGTCAGAGGGAGAAGCAGACTCCCCGTGGAGCTGGGAGCCCGATGCGGGACTTGATCCTGGGACTCCGGGATCATGACCTGAGCCAAAAGCAGTTGCTTAACCAACTGAGCCACTCAGGCACCCTATTTTTTTTTTTTTTTTTAAGATTTTATGGTAGTATATTTAAAAGTAGTAACAAAAAAAGATAGAAGAGATGGATCTGTAGTTCTGCACTCTACCCAAAGTCCAAGAACACTGACCACATAAGGCAACAGTGGAATATACAACGAACGCTCTGAGGAAGAAAAGAGGTATGATGAGTGGTGTATCCAGTTCGCACTATGTTAAGGTGTAAGTACTAGTACCACAGTTTCAACCCACCGCCAGGCTACATGTAAGTCAAAGTCAGAGTTTAGAGAAGCAAGTGATTTAAAGAGTTTGAAATGAGAAACAAAACGAAAGCTTACACTTGATGTAGATACATGTACATGGTATACGTAATGGCTCATACACAAATGAATATTTATATGTATCTTCTAAACATATAAAGGGGCAAAAATAAGTATAAAACAAAAATATTAACCTCAAATACTATGTTTTGAATTATTTTACTTAGATGGGGAAGGTGTGGAGAAGCACCTGGTTTGTATATTCATTCATGGAATCCTAGGTTGTCGGGACAGGCCAACAAACATCTATAAGACCCTAAATTCCTCAGGAGAAAGGATAACAGGACTTTTGAACTAACTGATGGTTAAGTCACCAAGATGCTAAGATTATGACTTTCAAAGGGAAAAACAAAGGTTGCCCTAAACTGGAGAGGAGGACTAAAGTATCAGAGGCAGCACGAGAATTAAAAAAAATGTACAGGTATGTATGGTGATGATGGTAGCCACACTTTGGTGAGCACAGCATAACCTAGAGATGTTGAATCACTCTGCTGTACACCTGAAACTAATGCAACACTGTGTGTCAACTACACACACAAAGAATTTTTTTAATGGACAATTAATACCTTAAGTATAAGCACAGAGCCTTGGAAGACATTTGATTCAGGGAGAAATGCTTCCCACATGACACTAGGTGGTGCCACTCAAAGGCCCTCCTGCCCAGGCCAGCCCCTAGGGAACAGTTTTCTAAACCCTGCTCTAGGGAGGAGGAAAAGGTTACAGAGCAGTATAAAGGGGAAATGCTAGAACAGCAAGGTGAAGCACAGCCGCTTAGCAGTTTGTGTGTTTAAGAATGGCTGAAAGAGTTCTAATCTCCAACCAATGTGGCATCAGAGTTAGAGGGTGGATACCAGCAGGGGCAAGAGCTATGTGACTAGCAGAGCAGACACACCTGGGGCCCACATGGTACAACACTGGCTGGTAACCCCAGCTGAAATATTCCTGGGATTCTTACCTAAGTCTTGATACCCAAGAGCTGCCACGGTCATCTCTCCTCACACAAGACTGATGGAATCAGGGAAACAATGAGAGCCACCCCAACAACTAAAGCTAGAAGTGTCTCCCGGATACAAACTTTCTGCAACTAGAATAAAAGTCCAACTTCCAACAGCTTATGTAAACCACGCTCACAAACTCATGTTGATGAAGAATGCATGCATGGTGTGAAGTCTGAGGAGGTCCATGGTACCAGATACTCAGACCCATCTCGGGAAGGGCCGCGCAAGGGGTGCTGGGGTTATTCCAAAATCCTAACATTTGTGCTCATCAAAAGGCTCCTGACTACTTCATTTTCTGTGTATGCAAACAACAACCAAAAAGGCTTTTATAATATCAGCTTTCCTGAAACTCAGAAATATTTTAAAGCCATTGTAATGAAACCGGGCCACCCTTGTTTCCATTTGCATCAGAGTGTCTTTAAGGTTGAAGTCTAAGACAGTAAACAGTCGGCTGAGAGATTTAATACTGTCTTACTTAGATCCTGCCAGTTAAGAAAGTAAATACTCTTGAAAGCAAGTATTTAACTGACAAGTAAACCAAAGAGAGTTGAGCATTTTTAAGTGGTTAACTGAAACAGACTGAACAAGACACAGTCCGTACTTAATTTTTCAAAGATACAGACCTCTTCAAAATCTAACCTGTGTCTATTTCTGAGAATTAGCAAGTCACAGGATCTCACATGATCAACCTTCTGGTGTTTAGGTACTCCTACATTTTCAATATTCAAGTACAATCAATGATACCGTAAGCCTTAGGAGTTAACATTCATTTGCAGGAACTGAAGGAAATAACAGCTAATGGAGCCCCTACTGCCCACCAGAAGCAATTTTGGGGGAAGAAATTTAATGGAGTTATAGCTCAGCTGCCGTTTAAAACAAAATTACATAAAAATGTAAATTACATAAAAATGTATACTCAATGAAACATGTATCTCAAAATCTTTTTAAGCCTAATATACAACTACAGGACGAATACAAATGCAACTTAAATTTTAAAAAGAGGATCCCACATGTAAAAAAAATAATATTCTACCAACAGGCTTAAAAATTGGTCGTTGAGAGTAGGATTCACAAAGGCATCTTTTCCTAGACAACCGTTATTAATTAATTAATTAATTAATTTTCTTTTTTAAGAGGCTTACGTTTCCGTTTAGGAAAAGTTCACAGGTAATGTTTTGAAGTGATGTTTCTACGTGTTTCTGTTCTGGGCAAAGTACTGAACTTCACGGTCATTAGCACATTGATAGCTGCGGCTGAGGAACACATATTTGGAGGGCAAGTTAACAGGTTTCTATGGCTCAAGTTCGCTTAAAACACACAATGAAAAAGTCACCTTGGCACAAAAGTAATTAAGAAATCAGCCTTGAGCTTCTCAGTCTGGGGCTCCCTGCGACGTAGGAGGTGCTCGCCAACGACACCGGGCGTGAGCAGAGCGCGGGGGTCTTTCTGAAGGACCTTTCAAGAGCGGTCAGCGGACCCGGGACGAACTTCCCGGACCGCCGCGCGGGCCCTCGGACACACCTGGCCCGGCGTGTGCCGCGGGGACCCGGGTGCCGCGCGCCGACCCCGCCCGACGAGCTGTCAGCGGCTGCCGAGCCACGGAGCTCCAGGAGCCGCCGCGGCTCGCGCCCCCACAGCCCGGGTTAGCCCCGGAGGCAGCTGCGGCCGCGGGGCAGGGGCACGGGATCGCACGACGCTCCCCACCGCCCTCGGCGCCCTCTGCGCGGCCTAGCGCCGCCCGCCCGCTCGCCTCACCTGCGCGGCTGCGGCGCCGCTCCCGCCGCCGGTCGCTCTCATAAAAGCCCAGCGTCTCCGTGTGCTGAGGCGCCGGCGGGGGCCCGTGGCCGCCGCCGCCGCCTCCCGGCTGCTCCGCCTCACCGCGGCCGTCCCGCTCCGGGCCGTCCGCGCCGCCGCCACCGCTGCCTTCTCCCGGGGCGGCCGTATCGCCGACGCCCGCCATGTTCCGAGCACAACAAACTGTCCCCGCCGCCTCCCTCCAGCCTCCGACCCGGCCTCCGCCTCCGGCCGGCCCCCTCCCAGCCTCGCCCCGCCCCTCGCCGGAGCCCGGGCCGCTGCCGCTACCGCCGCCGCCGCCATCCGCGGCTCGCCGGCCGGCGCGCACCATTGGCGTCAGCGGCGCGTGGGAGGCCGCCGCCGCCGCCACGGCCGCCGCCATCTTCTTCCTGCCCTCAGCGTGGCGCGCGGTAACTTCCCGCGCCGCGGCGGGCTCTGCTGTCCGGGACACCGCGCCAGGCTCCATGCAGCCAGGCCGCGCGTCCGGGAACAGCGGCCGCCTCCGGGGCTGGGGTCGGGGGCCGGGAGGTAGCGGGCTGGGCGCGGAGGCGGACAGAGGGTCGGCAGAGGAGCCCCGGGGCGGCGGTCGCTCTACCCGCTGCCCGCCGTCTGCGAGGTGTCCGGCCGCACGCCCGGGGCCTCTTTTGCAGGCTCGGTGCCCGAAGTGCGCCGGCGCCGCCTGCCTGGTCTTGGCACCGCCCGCGCGGCAGCGAGAGCCCGGCTCCAGATCCCCGACCCCCGCGAGCCCTGGTTCCATGCGTCCGCTATTTGGGCTCCATCTCTTCTGCATATTTATGATCGCCCGTCACATTCCCTGGCCTCTGAGTTTCCGTTGACAGTTTCCAAAACACTCGGGCAAGAAGGAGCTTTGGGGATGCCGCCCTACAGGTGGGGGCGCGGAGGGGAAGTGCCTCGTGCGCTTCAGGCACCCCCGGACGTAGTGGGCTGTTTTTCGGAATTAGGGTTGGGGTACGGCCCTTGGCCGCCCCGGTGTCCCTGCTCCATCACCTGGGCGGCCGCTTTACTGGGCGGTCCTTTGCGGCTCTCTGGGGAGTTAACTGCGCACGAAGCGCGGTGTCAAGACCACCCGCGACAGGAATGGTGCAAGTGAAGATGCTGAGTGAAGGGGCCAAGGGCCTTTGCCACCTGCTTCCCACGTGGTTGCTGCATGCTTTATTTAGGGTGACTGTGGCAGGCCGATTTGCCAACTTCAGAACCAACCTGTACCTGTTACCCTCTTGATTAGCAAAAGGGGAGTTGTAATTCTTCCTCTAACATTAAACCCTCCGAATTTCCCCTAGACCTAAACTTGACAGCCAGGTATAAACAGGTATGAATACAGCAAAATCGAGCCCTTGTTGATTCATCAGAGAACTTTGAGGGTTCTACTGTCACTAGTTGAGTACCTAAATTTGAAGAATCAGCAAATTTTTTTTTAATTTTTTATTTTTTATAAACATATATTTTTATTCCCAGGGGTACAGGTCTGTGAATCACCAGGTTTACACACTTCACAGCACTCACCAAAGCACATACCCTCCCCAATGTCCATAATCCCACCCCCTTCTCCCAAACCCCCTCCCCCCAGCAACCCTCAGTTTGTTTTGTGAGATTAAGAGTCACTTATGGTTTGTCTCCCTCCCAATCCCATCTTGTTTCATTTAGAAGAATCAGCAAATTTAACAGTAGGGCCGTTGTGGGCAGCATGCGGAAAGCAGCCACCTGTCAGTCTGACAGCAGGGTAAGAGCCCAGATAAGGGACCAAGATGGAATAAAAGGCCCCAGAGGTGGGATCTGACCCCTCACCCGCCCTGGAAAAGGAGGAATCAATCTTTGGAACATCTTTACTTCCCTTCATAAAAGCAGTTCACAGGAACACAATTCCAAACATTTCCTGTGACCGTGGTCCCTGTAATGCTGTTGTGTTATAGTAAAAACTGAGCCTTAATCTATCAAAAACAAATGCTCTGGACAAATCTTCAGAATCATTTTGAAAATCGAAAGGTACTGAAAATTTTATGGCCTTTAAGATTCCTTATAGCTCAAATTCTGTTATTCTCTGATTTTTTATAGTATAATACCATCTCCATTCCATTGCTTACTGATTTCAAGAAGAAAAGAGACTTTTATTGCTTGTTTATGGTCAGTTGTCATTTACTGCCTCCCTGTATTGATTGACTTATTGCCCCTGCATTTAACTCAATAGGAGCTGGAAAGGAAGGAATCTGAAATTCTGTTTCCTAAGGCAGCCAGTTGTAGGGATGGATTTTCTATATCAGGCCAAAGAAAAAACCGTCCAAAGGCTGCCTGTCTTTTTTAAGTAGTCAGCAAAGAGGAAGGGAGCCTCTGTGTACGGTCTAGGTGTGAAGGTGTCACACACTGAGGAGCAAAATGAAGATGGGAAGACTGAGGGACTTGAGGCTCTGATCAGTTGGATCTTTCTGCTGGAGCTGTATTGTTTGATCTAATACGTTGTGATTCAGCATAATTTCAAACCCATTATGAAGTCAACATTGTACAAAGCATTTTGAAAACAATATTAAAATTTTTTTCACTTAACACTATTCTTCCCTTGTATCGGTTTTGATGATTAGATAAGTCTCTCACTGTACTACAAAAATTTATTTTCTTTGGGTTAATTCAACATTCTGCAACTTAATTCAGTATTCAGGAAAGGGTGTTTTCATATGGGTATTCTAAATCTTCAAAGTACTAACTTAAAATAATCTCACATAAGAGACGGTTACACAGCACAGAAGAACCAGTTCTCCAGGGAAAGTAAATAGGAGTTGAGCTATCGTGTTTTTTTTACATCAGTTGTAAAAAGGCCTAGATTTATAATACCACCTTTAGAAAGCAATTGGAATATTTTTAAAACCTGACAACTCACCCTTAAAGAGACATCCAATTACATTCTGAATCAAGGTACAAGGGAAAAACAGAATTTGGATTTGGATAACAATGAGGTACAGTAATTTAAACCATTCAGCAAACAGCTGGTGTGCTGTTCACATGTCAGTGTCCCAGCTAATGCTCAAATAAATAACTTTACTCGTGGGAAATACTTTGAATGGAGGAAAGTGAGGAGCAAGAACAAGAAGTTAGGAAGAATCTTAACATGTAAAAGAGAAGGGAAAAATTCATTAAGCTAAGATAACTTTCTAAAGAAAGGAATTTATGTATTTGAAGTTACATTTTAGGGGCGCCTGGGTGGCTCAGTGGGTTAAAGCCTCTGCTTTCAGCTCAGGTCATGATCTCAGGGTGCTGGGATCGAGTCCCGCATTGGGCTCTCTGCTCAGCGGGGAGCCTGCTTCCTCCTCTCTCTCTCTGCCTGCCTCTCTGCCTACTTGTGATTTCTGTCTGTCAACTAAATGAATAAAATCTTAAAAAAAAATAAAGTTACATTTTAATATGTATACATAATTGATAATATAAAGTTAATTAAGAGCTTGTAAAATTGCTGCACATTTTTATTTAAGTGTGTATTCTTGTACTTTCTGGGTGTAATATCTATCATGTGGCTATTGTGTTTTAAAGATAGCCAAGCACAAAATACCATTTTTAAAAAGAATGGAAATTTGGTGAGGAGTATGCACAATTTTATTCTATTTTTTTTTAAAGATTTTATTTATTTATTTGACAGACAGAGATCACAAGTAGGCAGAGAGGCAGGCAGAGAGAGAGAGGGAAGCAGGCTTCCTGCGGAGCAGGGAGCCTGATGAGGGGCTCCATCCCAGGACCCTGAGATCATGACCCGAGCCGAAGGCAGCAGCCCAAACCACTGAGCCACCCAGGCGCCCCAATTTTATTCTATTTTTTAAAGATTTATTTACGAGATGGGAGGGGCAGAGGGAGAGGAAGGCAGAAACTCAGGCAGAGTTCCTGAGTGTGCATGTGGAAGGGGGTGTGGGGGGTGTCGGCTCAATCCCACAACCCATGAGATCATGACCTGAGCAGAGACCAAGAGTCAGAGGCTCAAGCAACTAAGCCACCCAGGTGCCCCAGTATACACAGGGTTTTTTTTTTTTTTTTTTTTTTTTTTAAGATTTTATTTATTTATTTGACAAACAGAGATCACAAGTAGGCAGAGAGGAAGGCAGAGGGAAAGGAGGAAGCAGGCTCCCTGCTGAGCAGAGAGTCCTGTGTGGGGCTAGATCCCAGGACCCTGAGATCATGACCTGAGCTGAAAGCAGAGGCTTTAACCCACTGAGCCACCCAGGTCCCCCAATATGCACAGTTTAAAAAAATAAATTGCATTACTCCATATTTTAGTACTTAAAGAGAATAATTTTGATTTTGTGACTAAACAAAGTAAATTGAACCCATTGTTCACGAGCCATGGGATTCCAGCTCCAGAAAACTATCTTATGAAGTCTATAAACTGGTTCTCAGTGCCTTTTATTGGTAAATGGGGCAATACCTACCTGTTCTATAGTAAGAGAAAATCAAACAAACAAACCAGCAATTTTCCCTTTTCTTTCTCCTTAGTGCTAACTTTGAATGTTTCCTTTCATTTAAACTTAGTAGGCTTTACTTTTCAACTATAAAGCATTTCATTTCAATAGCACATTCCATATATCCCCATGAATATGCTTGAAATTAGTTCTATATACTTTTTCTGAGTACCAAAAACATCACGTATTTTGACGACTTACAAGGATCCTGAATCAAGAGAAGGCCTATACTCTCTCTGACTCTCCAGTTAAAGAGTCTTTTGACCTAAGGTAACACAAATGACCTCTCTATACTTCATTTTCCCCACTACAGCGTACTGAACTAGAATACCTTGATGGCCTCTTCCAAGATGTTGGAATAACATCCTTGCAAACCCTTTTTCAGACTCTTGGACTCTTGGGTCAAAAATAGCTTGATATACCTATATTATGAAGATTTATAGGGAAGCATGAAACCCTTATTTACAGAATGACTTTATATTTTGGCCTAAAATCTGAATGCAGGGAATTAAAAATGCGATAATTTTACTGACAACACATCAAAGACATATAAGTCTTTCATGTACCTTCTTTATGATCCATGCATTAGTTCTGCATACATTTATGAGAACCCATAGTCTCTCACTGACCTTTCCAGTCCTCACTACAGGCCTCAGAGTAGAAACCCACAAGTTTCCCATATTGTACCCATGCATACCTCAGTCTAAGAACACTGCTTTAAGGTGGCACTTAACAGCAACCAAAATGGTATTTGAGATGATTACTGTCATAGTTAATTTTGATAGTATAGATTTAACTATTGGATAGATAACAGTTTAAATTAATTTTGTATTTCTCAGTCAAAAATGTATTTCAGTAGTACATGACTTTTTCTAAATCATAAATGTCTCGTGTCAAATTTGCAAAATGTCTTGCTGAATTTAATTCAACATTTTTTATTCAAAGAGAAAAGAAAGAGTTTTTTTTTTTTTTTTTTTTTTTTTTTTTTTTTAAATCAGAACAGCTTTACAACTGATATTCTAAAGAAATAAAATGGAGTGCTGGGCCCAGAGCAAGGCTTGCAACAAATTTATGTCAGTTTATTGAATCTCTGAGTTTGAGTACTAAGATTTCCTATCTTCAGCAGTCACTTTTGGACTACTATTCATTAAGTTTTATCCTGTCTGGGATTTATTCCATGCATTTCTAAAGGATACCAATGCGGTTTGTTTCTGGAAGATGTAGCACAAATTAAATAATATACCTTTGATTCTAATGTACCTGTTAGAAGATAACTAAAACAGTCATGAGCAAAACCTTATTTCTGAAAGCATTTATGTGGCAGGAGAATACAGGACTGAAACCATTTGAAATAGACCCTCTTCAAAAGTGTTATTTTGGTAAGAGGCATGTTTTATAAAAAATATTCTGTCCTGGAGACCTAAAAGTAGATTATATTTATGTAATAAAATTGTGTGAACACAAATCCATACTATATTGGCTAATGGGATTTATTTTATTTATTCATGATCAGATAAAAGGATTAGATTTTAAATTTCTGGAAAATCCCAAAATACTGCTGAAAGGACCATAGTGATGACTTAGCAAACTTTCCATTTCATATTTTTCTCTTTGAAGAGAAAGCACATTGTTCATTTTTCATTATACCCATAAAAAAGTAGACATGCTGTGTTTAGAATTTTTTAAATCATTAGTTAGTTAATTGACAAAATCTATTTGTAGAGTGAACTTGGACTTTCCAGAAATTTTTTTGATAACTGTTAAAATCCTTCTTTATAATTCTGGCTGGCAAAGCCTTTATTTTTAGAATTCACCCAGTAAAGGTGATTTTATTTATCACTGAGTTCATGTTGGATTTTCCCTTTCAGAATTTTTATTGTCCTGTTTTCATTGTTCCCTAGTGGTGAGTTATTAATTGCTTCTTTTGGCCACTTATCAAATAGTTTTTGGTAATCAGAAGATTTTACAAAATATTTAGGATACGTTTTTACTTTTTTATAGTGTTTCTGGTTGAATTCTCATGGATCAAGATAAGGGTAAGTTTTTCTCTTTACTTGGATGTCCATTAAGTTCCTTTGGGCTGTGATCATTCATTCCTGCTCTTGCAATGTGCTTTCGTTCTGCTTATTCATCAGTGTTTCCATCCTAATATTTTGTCTACTCCTTTCTCCTTTCTGTTTCTAAGATATTTAAAAGTAAATGGACTCTCTGAGTCTCATAAACATATATATATCTTTTTTAAGGTTGATTGATGTGGGGGGGGTAGGCAGGGAGGACAAGCAAGGAGAGAGGCAAAAGGGGAGGGAGAAGGAGACTCCCCCCCACCCCCCAGGCAAGTAGCCCAAGAAGGGACTCAATCTCAGAATCCTGGGATCATGACCTGAGCTGAAAGCAGATGCTTAACTGACTGAGCCATCCAGGCACCACTAAACATCTGTTTTTTTTAAATTTTATTGTTTCTTATGCAAACCTAAGTATTTCTCTCTGTTTCATCTTTGTTACCAAAATGTATTACAAATGCATAATAGATTTTCAGGTTCTCAAAATTATCCTCAAGGGTTTCTGGTTTCTAGGTTTTTGAAATGTGTTTATCTGAGTTCAGAGCCTTGGGTTTTCAGATTGCTCTTTCATATATATCTACTATAACCTTTTCAATATTCTAAGTTTATGTTTATATGCAAAATCCTTCTGTTGTTTCTGACATTTTCTAATTTAGTATCAATTTCAAATAATGAACAACTTGTACCTCTTACCTTCAATATGGTTGCTATAACTTAGGTGTACAGTTTTGTGAAGGCAAACAATAATATGGCTAATTTTTCAAAATAGCAATAAAAAGAAAACATATATTTTGGCTTTAGCAAACATTATTTTCTTGGGACAGTTCTGTCCTCCTAATTATGCTTTGTCGAGGCTGGTACTAACATTAATTCACATTCCCCTGAGCATGTGTCCACTGATGACAGATATATTCTGCAGTTAAAAATCTGACATGTATAATTCATACAGAAATATTTGATTGCTAAGAAAAGTGAGACTAATTCAGGCACTGATCATTATTTATCATTTCTTTATTTTCTTTTTTAAAGATTTTTTAATAAGATTTTGTTTATTTATTCAACAGAGAGAGAGACAGACAGACAGACAGCGGGAACACAAGCAGGGGGAGTGGGAGAGGGAAAAGCAGTCTTCCCACCAACCAGGGCTCGATCCTAGGACCCCAGGATCATGACCAGGCAGACGCCCAACGACTGAGCCACCAAGGTGCCCCAAATCATCTCTTTATTTACACTCTGATCTTCCATCCATATACTTAAATATGTCAACACATCGATTGTATAAAAATTCTTCTCTAGTGCTATGAACGATTTTTAAATATTCAATTTTATTGTTCATTATGCTGGAACTTATGGTCTGACATGGTTAGATATCCTTTTTCTAAACAATACGAAGTTTCATGCAATTTTATTTTATTTTATTTTTACAAGCTTTATATGCTATTTCACAGTTTCTAGTTTATCAACATGGACAATAAAATCAATCTCATATTAAGTAATTAAAGGTACAAAAATAAATTGATGTCATTGACTTTGGGAAACTTAATGTCCATTCTAAATCTTCTGCTATTTGTTTACTTCTAACATTCTAATCATGTTTTACAGAGAAAGCCTAATTGGTGTGATGCAGTCTCTTCACGGATATTTTATAGATAGTGTTCTGTTTTATGGAGAGTATAAATGGGTTCTTTCTTGAAAGCTAATAATCTTCTTTGTATTAAAAGTATATATTTTTTAAATAACGTATCAACAAGGAGTTTTCTTCTGAGTCTATAATTTTTTAAACCAAATATCCAGATAGGCAGTGTCTGTTAATCCTTCAGGGACCTATAGAAACACACAGGTGGATTCACCCATGCAAACATTTGTTTCTAGCTAACGGATGGTTTTCTCAAAATAATCTGTTTTTGCGTGTCTGCATCAAAGTAGGTAAAATTTTCGTCTGGGTCTAGACCTTAGAATTTAGTCTCAAATGATGCCAATAGACTAGCAAAAGTCTTCGGTAGAAAGACGGCAGAGTAAAATGGAGAAAGCTGTAAATTTGGAGCCCAGAGGCTGGAGTTAGGATTCTGTGCTGCTGCTCAAGAGTGTGAAACCTGAGATGAGATCCAGGTCTTAGTTTCTTGATCCATACAGCAGACAGCGGGCTAGACTGTCTCAAAGTTTCCTTTCACTTCTAAGATGATGAGATTTTAGGTACTTCATTATTTTAGGCTAAAGTTGAATGTGGACTTGGCTTTAAGTTTGTAATATTTTTCTTTGGATGAATCCCAGCATCCTGTTCTAAATTGCAATGTTTACCCTAAGTCGCTTACCTTTCATCAACATACTTTCTTACTGCTTATTCAACAAATATTTGTTGATTTTTTTTTTTTTTTTATGAGCCAGGTACCGTGCAAAGCCCTAGAGCAATGAAGATAAATGAGATGTGTTTCCCCGTCCACAAGTAACAATACTGCAGTGTGGGAAAGACCGCAGTAAACAAATGAATGAGGTGCCATAGTCATTCAAAGAAGAGACTGGGCAATCCTGCTTTGGGGGCAACCAGGAGAGCTTAGAAAGAAGTGGTATTGAATGGGTCTCGGAAGATGTGTTTGCCGAGTGAGAAATGGGGCTGAGGGAGGTAACGAAAGGGCCTCACAGACAGATGGAGGAGCATATATAGAGTGAAGCGGGAGGAGGATCCATAGTGTTTGAGTGGAACTTCCAGACGGATTCAGATTCCAGGGCTGTATCATAGGGAACAAATGGGGGAGGCAGGGCGTTGAATAGATGGAAGAATGTGCAAGAATGATTGAAGTGGAATGAGGAATTAGGGGATGAAAAAGTTGATATCAGTACCTCTGGGCCATGTTCACAAGTTGAAGAATAACCCCCCCAATTTTTTTTTGAGCCTCATATATAGTGAGATTTGCTTGCACTACTATTTGTAATTATTGAGTAGAACAATAAGAACGTTAGTCTGTATCTATTGGGCATGTATTATGTATTGTCTTTTTCCCAATGTCCAATTACAATATCTAGTTAAGAAGTATTATCGACATTGTTTTTTTTCTGAAAATGTATCTTAAATATAACATTTGCAGAACATTTTTTTAAAGATTTTATTTATTTATTTGAGAGAGGGAGAGAGCGCGAGCGCACATGAGCAGGGGTGGGAGGGGCAGAAAGAGAGGAAGAGAGAGAAACTCAAGCAAACTCCCCTTGAGCAGGGAGCTGTCATGGGGCTCAGTCTCATGACCCTGAGATTAGAACCTGAGCCAAAACCAAGACCTGGATGCTTAACTGACTGAGCCACCCAGGCACCCCGCAGAACAAGCATTTGTGTGTGTGTGTGTGTGTGTGTGTGTGTGTTTTAATTTGTTTGGTTTGGCTATAAGGCAAAGAAATCTTTTTTTTTTTTTTTTTTTGACAGGGAATTACAGATATATTGTAATGACACTCAAGGTATTCTCCACCATGTACAATATCCCATTTCACCTCAAAATTCCAGATTAAGTCATTTCAGTATATTGAAGGCATAAACTGGGATGATGAGTTGGAAGCTGCTTCTCAGAAACTTTACACGGTAGGTTGTTTGAATAATTATAAATGTCAGAAAGAAAGCACTATTTATTAAATCTTATGTCTGAGTCTCATCCCTCTCCCCCCACAATTACGGGGTGGGGTAAGAACTGTGTGTCAACTTGGAATCAGACTGTGTTTTGAGCCATTTAATTTAGACACTTATTATTTTAATGTAAGCGCTTTTGCTTTGGCAGAAAGCATACAATTTTAATTAGCACTTGGAACACGGCGGAATAGGTTGGTGAGGTACAAGACATGGAGAAGTACGTTCCTAAGTACTCTGGCAGAGTCCAGGAGAGACGCAGCATCATGCTCCCGCTTCTGAGAAATCATCTCACTGGCACTTAAACTCTTATATATTTAATCACTTCAGTGTTTTGAAATGTTGAAAAATTGACATTGGCAGCTTTGCCATCTATACTACACGCAAAGAGAATATTAATTTCTTAAGCTTATTCGATGCAGCAACTGATGTATAAGAAAACTGAACTCATTTTCTGCATCTGCCCAGAATTCACTTCCCAGATTTGCTAGTCAAGCTCTGACTCATCCTTTAAACCCCAGTTCTAATACCCCCTCTACTCCTCCATTTCCCCCATGGCTGTTCTCTTTTTCTTTATATACCCATAGTCCAACACTCTGTTCCAATGATTTTTTAACACATTATTCTCACCTGTTGGCTATCAATGCCATATTTGTAGGAACTGTTTCCCCATATCTGCATTTTGGTTGCAAGCAATTAAAAAGCAATTCATTGTGGAATAAAAAGAACACATACTTTAGAGTTAAATTCATGGGTTAAATCTTGACTGCTTCGTACTTGCTGTAGGAACTTAGACAAGTTATTTAACTTCTTGGAGCTTCTTTAAATAAGGGTAGCAATACCCGCTGTGCAGGATTGTTGTGCAGCTTAAATAAGATCCATTCATCAGTTTAGCAGATAGAGAGATTCTATTACATGTCAGCCACTGTACTTGGTACTAAGAATATAATAATGAATGAGACATGACCCTGCCCTGACAACTTCATAATTTAGTGGAAGAGACAGATGAGAAAACAGACAATTGCAGTTTAATTCTTGAGGGATGAACAGAAATTCATTAGCACAGGGCTTCTAGGGGTTGGGGGTGAAGGTAGCAGGATCTGGTGTGGAAAGGAAGGGATATACATTGTGTTTAAGCCAGAGAAAGTCTGGCAAGTCAAGACACAGAGAGAGGCTGAATATAGTAGCAGCTATGGGGTTGAGGCAGGAAATTTATATACCACGAGGAGGCTTGCTAGCCAGGCACGGGGTGGAGGGAGCCTATAAAGAACATAGGATCAGATTTGCCTTTCTGAAAGACCTTCTTCCTAGGCAGCCTGTGGAGTGGTTTGAGATAGTCAAGGCAATCAGTATGACCATTAAGAGGCTGATGCTTAGCAGTGATGATGGCCCCCACAGCAGGAATTAAGAGTGGGAATGGGGAGATAGAATACATTGAGAGATCCTTAGAAGCAAGAAAAGGCAGGATGTGGTCAGATGTGTTAGATCAAAGGCGGTAAGAGGGAGAGGAGTCAGGGAGAGGAAACAGAGGAGAGGTGTGTGGTATATGAGGAAGGAAAAGTGAGTCCAGTTTGGAAACGAGTTTTAAAGACCCATGGGGAGTATGGGACGTTTTGACTTCATCATTTGGGGCTCTTATATATTTTTGCCCCTGCTGGTATTTTATTCTTGAACATAAACATTTCTGTTAGGATGATACCAATACGGATGAATTTTGTGGCAAAGATTTATTCCAGGGTGAATTCCATTAAGGCAATTTAATTCCTTGGTTCATGTTCTAAATAGTATATTTAAACTGTTTCCAGTTGTTTCCACTCTGATGTTTATTTTATCAACATTAATTTCATCAGGATAAAATCTTTCTTGTGTACAATTTACAAGGAAGTGTGTTGATTTTTCAACTTCTTTTTCATAATCATTGTGAAATTTGTACTGATTATAGCTTTTCCATGGTATGTTTTCTTTTATCTCTACTGTTTTTACCATGTCAGATTGTACACATACATGTAAAACTTTTATCAATTCTTTTTAAATTTTTCATTAATTTGTGAGCAATAATTTCTACAATTTTTTTGGTTTTGCTCTTGTCAGCTATAATTTATGTTTCTTTTTATCAGGGTAAAATTTTCCTGAAGTAAATTTTGCCGTTTTTAAGTTTACCAATAATGTGTGATTCTCAAGTCAACTTTTCATCTGTAACAAATTTTACTATGTATCAGTTTGGCCCTTGTCAGTTTCATTTTGATCCTTAAGATTGAGTTGCCTCAAAATGACAGGATCAAAATGGCATACTTCAGCCCATCAACAGCCAAGTAGAGATGTCTGGGAAATGGGATATACCCATACAGCTTTGGTAATATGGAGAGAAATCAGGGGTCAAATATAAATTTGAGAGTTATTTTCATCTGGATGTTGAGGCCAAGGGAATAGGTAACATCTCACCAGAGGGTTGTAGAGCATGAAAGAAGAGCACTCAGGAAAATTCGGCGGAACACCAACATTTGGGAAAGAAATGGCCAGAGGGGGAGTCCGCAAAGGAGAAGTAGGAGGTAGGAAGAAGCTTGCAGGAGGCATTGTCCTGGAAGTCAAGTCAGGCAATAAGAGTAGTTGATGATGAATGCAGCAGAGGGCATGTAGGATACATACTGAAGCATATTCTTTGGATTTAGCATCAACAACATCATCACTGTCCTCAGTGATAGCCACCTCATGAGTGGAGAAATACCCAGCTAGATGTACTCACAGAAGAGTGAGAGGAGATGAAGAAGTGGAGACAATTGTCAGCCAACATTGGCTGTAGGAAGGGAAGTTTGTTTGCTTATTCATTGACCGGTTTATTTACTTCCTTTTAATAGAAAAGAGCTTCAAGCATGGTTAAGCACTGATTTTTGAAGGAAGAGGATGAACATACATGAGAATGGGAATGGGATCCCCAAAGAACATCTTAGCACCTGTCATGCCCTCTGGGGATAGGATCTGATATCCAGTGAGTCATCAGCCATGTGCCCCACAAGATGTAGCCATCATAAATCGGTCCATCCAACTGGGCTTCTACTTTGGTGTCCTAATTAATCCTGATTTCTGACTGGATTCGGAGCTCTACCATGAACTATTTTTAAATACTTATTTACCACTTATAGTTCTTAGTCAGGAGGATCTTAAGTATTGTTTCTAAATCCACAATAAGATCACCTGCCCTGACTCTTGAATACTACTACTTTTGAGAATGTTCTGCAGCGAATACTACTACTTTTGAGAATGTTCTGCTGCTGCATATGGCCCACGACATAAGAGATGTTGTGATACCCTTGCTCTACAGTTATGAGGTGGCGGTTTTTACCACATCTACTTACATCTGTAAGTAGATTAGGGCAGATAAAACAAAAAACGACGCTCTACAATGACCCCACCCATTCCCTGCTCCTTTCATTTGTCAGCACATATTATGGCAAAACTTGGGTTACCTCTCAAATAATGGAGCAGTAGCCAATGCACACACCCTCTTTCCATCTATTGAGCTCCCATCTAGCCATTCATCCACCTCTTCCCTTTGAATTTGTTGGGCACTTATTAGCACCAGGCACTATGGTAAGCAGTAAGGTTACAATATGAAAAGACAATGTCCCAGCACCTTCAGAGCTCACAATCCAGCAGGTGAGTTAGTTGTTGTTGCAATACTGTGTGAAAGGTGGGCAAGGTAAAGAACCAGTTCATCTAGGTAAGCAGGGACTGGTAGAGTGCCTTAATTAATCAATCAATTAATTAATTATTTTTTAGAATCTATAGCAATCTTATGAGGTATTCAACATATGAAAAGTGCACTTCTTATCCCAGTGCAGTTGTTTTGCCTGCCAAGTCACACAGCTCTGAAGGTTAACTTTGTTTATGAAGGTGGTAAGGTTCCAAGTCTGTAATTATCATAAAACAAAACCGTCTCCTTATATAGCAACCAAGACCAGCTCCTTAATTTGCAGGACATTAAAGAAAGCGCATTCTCTTGGAATCTTTTTCTATTTTTAGTTAATATCCCCTTCCACCCTGTCCCCATCTTCCTGTGCTGATCCCTACTTTATTGTTTGCCTTCAGGACAAAGTGCAGGACAATTTTGTTGGCCGTTCTTGAGTAGAGTGTATTTGTCTGACCTCTGTGGAAATTAGTTCTGGGTACGTGAATTAAATAAAGGTGGACTGAGTGGTCATGGTCTGCATTCCTCCCTGACAAGTTCTCCAAGCTTCTGACTTGGCTTGCTTTGCTGTTTTCTGACCTACTGACAGGCTGCTTGCTGCCTTTGGGTCCCAGCACCGGCACCCTGGTTGTGATGGGACACTGAAGTGGGTCAGCCAGGGTCTGCGGGAGCCCTGGGAAAGCCAGAGATACCCTGCTTTTGTTTCTGTGCACCAAGCGGCTATTCCCATGGGGGTCTAAGCATGTCTAATTAGGTGGAGAAAGAATCAGAAGTACTGGGTATACATTTCATCTCCCAAACTGAAGTGTGAAGTAAACAGTACAGTAAAATGATCTGTAAGGCAATATAAGACTAGTTTACATCACATAATGGCAGAGTGTTGGAAAAAGAAAAGGGGAGGAATCCCTTACTCTGCCTACTCCCCTCACCCCCCGCCCCATCGCCACCGTTCTCTTTCTCTCTGTGATGTGTGTTATAGACCTGGATCTTGTCCTGTACCAAAGAATGTGTGGGCGCTCATTTAATCTTTGTTCACTGCCCCTGAAGCTCCTTCTGCACAGTGCTTACACATAGTAGGTCACACTCTGTTTCTGTATCTTGCGTGGAGCACAGGACTCGGGCTGGGCTGCTCCTGTCCCCCCTTCCCAGAGGGTCCCAGCCATTTAACCATTCCTGGCACAAGTCTTTCTGTCCCTGCCTGGAAGGATAGCTGGATTCTTCTCATTCTCAGGACCCCAGATGTCATTTCCTTCTTCTTCTTCACCCTTTCCTAGGGTGGGGTGGGTGTGGGGTGGTGAACGTTAGCTAGACAGGCTCTTATCATCTACCCCTCCACATCTGCTCCCCAGTGAACAAACAGCTGCCTCCTGTTCCAGTGGGGGCGGGGAGTGGGGTGAGAGGGAGGAGCACACCCACACCCAGTGGGAAAAGACACCGTTCAGTGTGATAGAACAGCATCCTGCCACAGAAGCAAAACTGCTAAATAGC
Organism: Mustela putorius furo; assembly: GCF_011764305.1. Taxonomy (NCBI): domain Eukaryota; kingdom Metazoa; phylum Chordata; class Mammalia; order Carnivora; family Mustelidae; genus Mustela; species Mustela putorius. Next base: position 22,618,521 of record NW_025421273.1, read on the forward strand.
CTCTTCCACATATTTAGAAAAAATATTTTTAACTGAAGAAAGTAGCAGTGAATAACAAAGGTTTCAGGCAAGACTGAGGGAGAAGATTTTGCAGGTTGGGGGAGGGGTGGTTTGGGGAAGCAGTGTCTTGTCTACAGGGTTCCTCCCTTCCTGTCCTCGTGGGCCTTCCTCTTGGCCATTCTCACCCTGAGTCAAACTGTGTCTCCTTCTCTGTGCATTCTCCATCTTTTCCCTGCTGCTGTCCTTCCCTCCTATCTGACGCCCATCTTGTGGGAAAGCCAGTTAGAGGCTTGACCAGGCACTCATAGGATCCCCAACTTTGGGAGTTTATTCAGAGGGCCAAACACTGTGGTTTGATTTCTCCTGGGGGATTGCTTCTGGAAAATAGCTCCTCCTAATTTCTGTATGAAATATTTTCATTGCTTTTTTTTTTTAACATGTAATTTTATGCTTTGAATATGTATAACATTTATGTGATTCTAAAGTCAGAATTATAGTGTTATACGCAGGGCACTCTCGTGTCCACCCTGCTCGCCTCAGCTGTCTACACGGAATTAATTTTGTTTCTGGTTTACTCTTCTAGCACTTCTTTTTGTAAATATAAGAATACATATATGAAAGGTGGCATATGACTTCGCAGTTTGTACCTCGCTTTTTCAAATAACAATTCATCTTTGTATCTGTAGATAGGTGCATAGGAAACTTCCTCATGTCTTCAAGGCTGAATATACAGAATCATGGGAACATATCATAGTTCATAAGTCTCCTATTGATAAACATTTGGATTGTTTCTATCCTGCTGTTATAAATAATGGCACAATGAATAGTCTTCTTTATCTGTTGCTGACTTTGTTTTAATAAAAACAAATAGTGCAGGCAGAAGGGCAGGGAGAGAGGGTAAAAGGGAGAGATGAAAAGAGAGAGAGAGAGATGCTTGACAGTCAACTGACTGAGCCACCTGACTCCTTTTGGGTTTTTATGGCTGCTTCATTACATAGGAATAGTTGATTAATTCATTGGCCATTGGTGACTGTCTCACCTATAGCCCCTCTCCCTTCCCTGGCAGTCAGGGGTGGGGAGTAGGACTGAAAGTCCCAACCCTCTAATCATATTTTTCCCCCTCCCAACCAGCCCCCATCCTTAGACACTTTCCAAAAGACACCTAATTCATATATAAAAAGACACCTTTAATATTCTCATCACTTAGGACATTCCAACAGTTTTAAGAACTCTGTGCCAAGAACCAGGATGAAGACCACATATCTATTTTCTTTTTAATGGAATCACAATGTTGCACATCTTCCTGGAGAAGACACCTCGATAGAACAGAGGACAGTGCAAGAGTGATGATACCCAGTTGCAGAAGATGGAGAGGGTATCTTAATGTGGGAGGGAGGAAAGAGAGACTGAGAGTTTGTCACACATTTCCCAGTGGTTCACTGGATGTCTTCCAAGCTCTCTAAACAAATGTGGCATACCTTCACCCCTGAAGCTGTTGCACCTTCTCCTTGGTTCACTGACACTACAAACCATGGTTAGTTGTCCTTATCTCTTTGCCTCACCTGGACTGACCCTGAAGACATCCTTTGTTTTGTACCCCAGCTATCCCAACTACCATCGCCCTAGGAGAGTCCTTCCATGTGTCCCTTCTGGAAGATTTCAGCAGAGGGGGGCGGAAAGGCCTGTGGACTCTGGAGTCAGACTCCCTGGGTTTTTTCCCTCACTCTGTACTTACTAGCTTTGACGCCCTGGCAAGTGCCTTAACTCCCTGAGCTTCAGTCTCCTCCTGCCACTTGAGATGTACAATAGCATTTGTGACCTTTAGTCATAGTGAGGATTAAGTGAAATCAAACATGGAAAATGCTTGGAACAGTGCCTAGCGTGTCACAAATACACAATAAGCCTTAGAGAAATTTCAAAAGCCTCCTAACTGGTTTCACTACCTTCTCATTTCTCTCTCTTTCCCTTTCTCTCTCAACTTCACTATTCTCCACATGCTGGGCAGATTGCTCTCTATAATACATACGAACAAGGCACTTGCCCCCAGAACACTCTTCATGATGCTTTGGACCTCCTCAAGACTCTATGTTATCTGCCCAGTGTCACCTTCTGCCATGTCTCTGCAGCATTCTGCTCACCTGGTCCTTGCATGGCCATCTAGGTCCCAATCTCTGTGTCTTGGGGGCTCTTCCCTGGGATTTCATTCTTTCTCTTTTCCTCCTTGGTAACCCATCTGCCATCCTTCCAGACACAGGTATGACGTCATATACACTGTGAAAACTTTCCCGACCTCCCCCTCCTCAGCACCAAGTCATGTTGGTTGCTTCACCTTCTGTAGTCCCATGGCAATTTGCACATCCCTCCAACTTAGCCCAGCTGCACTCCCAGTGTGAATGTGCACCCCATGCCACCTGTGCCCCATGAAGGAGAAGTCATCCCATCCTGCATACCTTGGTTTCCACAGGATTTCCACAGGATTTCATGATGGGATATCTGTTATCCTCTTAGAGAAAAAGAGACAATAGGCCAAAAATGAAGTTACTTGATATTTGCCAATGTCAGCAAATCAAGGCTTAGTACCTACCCTAACTGCAATTTCAGCTTCTCCCAGGAATGTGATCCTTAGTCAACCTGGAATTACCTGGTCAGCCTTAGTGAGGTGATCCACATGATAGACCCCTGCCCTTCCCCCAAAGGAAGCTTGCCCCAACTGGTCCAATCCATTAAAGCTTCCTTTTCTACCCTGTTCCGCCCGTAAATGTCTTCCATTTTGGACACTTTATCGGAGCTCCTTTTGCTCCCTGCATGGGATGCCGCATGATACATGAATTGCTGAATAATGCCAATTTGATCTTCAAATTTATTCTGTTGCACTTTGTTTTTTAAAATGCCTTCCCTCATGGCATCACACATTCCTGTGTGCAGCACTTGTTCTGGTCCCTAAAAGAATTGAGGGAAAAGTTCTTTGTTTAAGAGGTTACCTGGGTGGCTCAGTTGGTTAAGTCACTGGCTTTCGCTCAGGTCATGATCCCTGAGTCCTGGGATCGAGTCCCGCATTGGGCTTCTGGCTCCACGGGGAGTCTGCTTCTCCCTCTGATCTTCTCCACTCTCATTCTCTCTCTCACTGTCTCTCTCTCTCAAATAAATAAAACTAAAATCTTTAAAAACAAAAGTGCTTACAAAAGAAAATGAAAGAAATGAGTCTGGAGAAGGGCAGATTTTCAAGAGTTGAATTATCTGGTTCCTGTGCTTTGTCTTTGCTTTAAGAGTTTTCAGAAACATTTTAAATAATCCAACTGTCAAACTCTAGTAGGTTCCTGCACCCAGGATTTGCTGTCTTTTTCCTTCAGTGTTTATTTCCTTCCCTGGGAAGCAGTGAAGAGAGGACAGGATGAAATATTATAAAACCACTAAATAGATATATTTTTATTCTGTCCTGTATAGAGAAGAGGGCAACATGTCCTGCAGTTGTCCACTCTGATGCTGCTTGTTTTAGCTGCTTGTTTTTTCAGTGCTTGTTTTAGCACTGAATTCAAATCTAAATCACTGCTGTTCTATCTTGGGTCATCATTCTCCTTCAGGAGGAAATCTACTAAACTGAACTGTGTCAGGTTGGGTTCTCCAGAAACAGAGTCTCAGACAGGGATTGCTGGAAATGTGATATATTGAAGGAGTGCCCTCAGAAGAGGGGAGTGAGAGAAGAAAGCCCTGTGTGGAGATGGCCTTGCCAGGGACTAATTTGGGACTGATTCCCTGGGGAGATCGGAGCCTGAATTGCCCTATAGAGCTGGTCCCCTTTTGAGACAAGGATTGTGGTTTTCTAAGCCCTTGTGTCTGTGAGTCATTGCCTTCTGTCTTCTCTGAAGGAGGGATGGTAGAAGCTTAATCTCCTGGATGAAGTAGTTCCCTTTTGGTTGAGCACCAACAGCATCCATGATGCCAACAATTTTGGACAGAGGACAGCTCAGAGGATGTGCTGAGCACCAGAAATGACTTCACTGGAGTACCCTGGAGAGAGTGACACAAGGATGAGGAAAGTGTGTGTGCGTGTTGTGTCTGTCTAAGTACGCCTGTGTCAGGGGAGGGTGGCCACAGAGTTTCCCAAAGTATATGGTATTGGGGCCCAGACAGTGTTATAAGGGTATTTAAGGGATGGTGACCTCAGAAGACACAAGGGCTTAGCAGAAATGAAGCAGAAGATACTTATTTTTGATAATGTAGGGGACTATTTAAAGGCCTATGTTCATATCTGGATCAAGCAGTAATTGGCTGTGGCTGCATATTATGCTTTCTACCTAACTTAATTATTTTATTTGGAATTTACACCCTGATTTTATTAAGTTTAACACATATAAATTAGGCTATTCCCAAACGGAAGAGGGGGGTTACTACAGGAAGCTCTGAATTGGGTGCTGTCTTCCCTGTGAGCTAGACAAAAATGGGGTGAGTGTTGGGCTAGAAAGTTCATATTCTTATTTGAAAAAGAAAAAAGAGAACTACAATTTGAAGAATGACACAAAGTTTTAATAATCTCTTCCATTAATCTCAAGCTACGTGCATGGGACTTCTTGCATAACTTGAGTGGTGTACTTAACTAGAAATCTCCAAACATGACTCCTTGGCCCTTCCAGAGATTCTAGAGCTCCTTAAGTAAGTTCCTTTTAAGAACAGATGGCCCCAGAAAGCTGGAGGACTTCATATGGCCAACTTTGTATTTTTATGTATTTAAGGGTTTTTAAAAGACCATGGCTTGTTAGTTGACTGGATATTTATGGGTCCTGTAGATATTTTTATTGCCACCGGAGGGCCCAGTATTATGTTTCTAAAGTGTTCTCCTATCTGGGCATCAGTGGAAATTCCTATCTCTGCGGTCATCATTTTCTGAATGTCTGAGTAAGATCTTCCAAGAATAGCGTTATACATGGTGAAAGGGCTTGCATGGGCCAAGCTTGAACACTTTTCACTCTAAAGAGTCTTTAGTTCTTAAGAACAAGGTATTATATTTTATGTGTGCATGTATGATTGAAATCTATAGATTCAGAAGTTTCAACAGCTCCTTAAAATAGTCTTTGACAAATCTGTAATTATTAGCTTCTCTTCTTTTAGAAGTCTGGTGCAGAAGAAAGAATAAACAGTTAATTGAGAAGGTTCGTTAATTTGGGTTCCGGTTAAAGTCAGAAGGTTCTAATCTTAATGTTATGGACCCCAGGAAATGATCTTCTAGACCATTTACAATACAAGAATAGTATTATTTAAAAGTATCATCAGAGAAGTAATTTTTAAAGCAGATATAATGATGTAATATACATATGTATGCACTTATAACTACAGTGAGCTGAACTTTATATAAATCAGTTATATATGTGTGATAGGGTACCTGGTGTGGTGGAATTCTTTATTTAAAAGTGAACATTGAAAGTCAATTTGGAGCTGCATCTTTCACACAAATGTAAGAATTGAGGCATGTCTTGACTTTGGAAAATGATATTTTTAAAAAAAAATATGTTGCAAAAGACTTCTTGGTTTAAAGAGGTTTAGGAAAGAAATAGATATCTGTGCATAGGATCCTAAAAGTGTAGAAAGGAAGTCAACCACCCATTCGACCAAATGTTAAAATTAGAAAAACCTGCCACAGTGGACTGTGGTCATCCTGACCAAGCTGTGGTGACAAAAGAGAACGGAATTACCCCAAAGGGAAATGTACCACAAGAAAAGTGGGGTCTGGCAATGAAGTGAGCTCCACATGGCACCCCCAAGTCATGGGGGAGAGCTCCATCTGGCATATTAAGAAAGTGAGTTCAGAAGATTCACAGGTAAGAGCCAGCAAACCAGAGAACTTGCATGCCATGACAAAGAGTTTAAACATTCCATGTTGTGCCAAGGCCACCGAAGAGTTTTAAGCAAGACAGTGGCTTAATTTTTGCAGTAGAGAGCTCATTTCAGAGATCGATGTGGAGGCTGTATTTAAGAAAAGCAGGAGTAGAATCTGGGAGGCTGTTGACATGCATGGATCAAAGGAAAAGAAGAGGGTCTGGATTAGCCAGTGATAAAAGGAAAAGATTCAAGTAGGAGGATGTAAATCTGTCTTGACTTGGTAATTGATTGGCTCAGGGGGAGCAGTGCTTAATTTGTTTGCTATTTGTGCTCTTTATTACTATTAGAAAAAGCGGGGATTGGAATAAATGGCCAATTATTCCCTTCCTGATCATTTGTTTCAGTTGTTGGTCTCTAAAAAGATGGGGCTTTGATTAGTTCCACTTACTTTCATAATGACTATGGTTATCATTTCCAGCTTATTGAATGGAGTCATTGTTTTAATTTGCATAAGTGGCCTTTGGATATGCAAAAATCCAATTACATTAAAAGCCAGGTATCAATTGATGTAAGAGAACAATTATCTAGATATGGCCATGACATTAAAGGGAACGAATGTCTGACTCGGGAGTCTGCCAACATTTCCACTGAGTTCATCTCGGCTGCCAAAGATTGATGGAAGGGAGACACAAAGAAAAGTATAGAGGGTCTTAGCCAAATGCTACCTATACAGATTAGAAGAAAGGGTATATCTTTTTTGTTGTTGTTGTTTTGTTTTTAACAAAGTGCTTAAAATTAGATAACCAACAAGTTTTTTTTTGTTATAAAACAATAACAACAACAATAAGCTAAAACATTAAAATGATGTATATTGTAAAAACTAAAAGGTATCCTTCAACACAACCAGCCAGGACCTGGGTGGATAACTACTGTTAACAGGTAGGTGGGTATTCTTCCTAACAGGAAGTGTTCTTAAAGAGATTCTGGAGCCAAGAGTATACAACAGAGAAAGGACTATCTCTTTAATAAATGGTGTTGGGAAAACTGGACAGCCACATGCAAAAGAATGAAATTAGGCTACTACCTTATACGACACATAGAATGAAGACCTGAATCCATAAAACTCTTAGAAGATCACACAGGGGGTAAGCTCTTGACCATCAGTCTTGGCGATGATTTTTTGGGTCTGACTTCAAAGACAAAGGAAACAAAGGCAAAAATAAACATCCAGCTAAAAACTTTCTGTGCAGCAAAGGAGGTCACCAACACAATGAAAAGGTAACCTACTGAATGGGAGAAAATATGTGCAAATATCATATATATGATAGGGGTCAATATCCAAAATGCATTTTTTTTAAAAAACTCATACAATTCAATAGCAAAAGCCCAAACAATTCAATTAAAAAATGGGCAGAGGATCTGAATAGGCATTTTTCCAAAGAGGACATATAGATGGCCAACAGGTACATGAAAATTTGCTCAGCATCACTCATCATCAGGGAAATACAGATTAAAAACAATGAGATGTCACCTCACACCTGTGAAAATTGTTATCAAGAAGATAAGAGATAATAAGAGCTGATAAGAACATGGAGATGGGAAACTCATGCACTGCCAGTGGGAATGTAAATTGGTGCAGGCACTTACTTATGGAAAACAGTATAGAGGTTTCTCAAAGAACTAAAAATAGAACTATCATATGATCCAACAATTCCACTTCTGAGTATTTCTTCAAAGAAAATTAAAACACTAATTTGAAAAGATATCTGCACTTCATGTTCATATTAGCATTATTTACAATAGCCAAGTTATGGAAACAACCTAAGTGTCTGTCAATGGATGAATGGATAAAAAAAGATGTGATGCACATGCACACGTGTGTGTGACACACACACACACAGACACACACACTGGAATACTATTCAGCTATAAAAAAGATTGAAATCATGACATTTGCAACAGCATGAATGGACCTTAAGGTCTTCACCCTCAGTGAAATAAGTCAGAAGGAGAAAGACAAACACCATACAGTCTCATTTATATGTGGAATTAAACAACAACAACAAAACCCCAACCTCATAGATACAGAGAAAAGGTTGGTGGTTGCCAGAGGGTGGGAGCAGGGGGTGGACAAAAAGGATGAAAATGGTCAAAGTTAAAGATTTACCATTATAAAATAAGTTCTAGGGATGAATTACAGCATGGTGACTATAGTTAATAATGTTGTATTACATGTTTGAAAGTTGCTAAAAGAATAGATCTTAAAAGACCCCATCCCAAGAAAAAAATTTTGATAACTATATACAGTGATGAATGTTAACTAAACTTATTATACTCATTTCACAATATATAGAAATACAGAATCATTATGTTGTACACCTGGCATTAATATAATGTTATAGGTCAATTACATTTCAATTTAAAAACATTTTAAATAAATAAAAACCAAACATTTAAATTGACAAAATTAAGGAAAACACACACAGTGATTTCAATGGGTTCAGAAAAAAATCAGTGGGTAAAATCTTTTACTAATTCTGCATTCAGAATCTGTGAACAGGCAAAGCAAAATGAGATGAGAGATTCTGTTCATTTCACAGAATCTAAGACAGCAGCACATCCTTCATCAAGGTAAATCTTGACCTATTTCCTTTTCTGATAAGTGTCCTTGATGATTCAGGTCCTAGCTTACTCCAGGGCTGAATGCTAGAATAGCCGTTGGCAAGAGAAGCCGTCACATTGGGACAGTTGTCAGTGAGAATAAAGGAGACATGACAGAGAGCCAGGAGAAAAGGGTCACGTGAAGGTTGAGTACAAAAGGCAGACGCCAGGCATGAAAATAGGACAGGCTTTGGAAGGGAGGCTTGGAAGTCCACTTGTTCAGCCTTCACTCTTGCGGGACTCCTTGTCACCCTCACCCCAGCTGCTGAGTTTACCCCCTGCCTTTTATTTATTCACCCAAAGGTTGCCAAGGGATCCTTTGGTCACCACGTTTGATGACCTTTCCTCCACTTTCACCCTCCTCAACCTCACTCAGTGTTTGACACTGCCAACCACAGTGGCCTTCACAAATCATCCCCTTTCCTTGGCAACAGTGACAATGTATTCTTCCAGTTCTTAAATGTCCCTGACGTCCTCGTCTTCTAGTTCTGATGCCTCCTCTTCTAGTTCTTGAACTGTGGGCTCCCCCTACAACTCTGTTATTTTCCTGCTTTTCCTTTCTCTGTAATTTCTCTGTCATGAATCATGAATCTGCATCCGTGGCTTCAATGATCACCCTTATGAGGCACACTCTGAGATATTATAGATATAGAGAGATATAAGAATATGAATCTGGTCTTGACCTTCCTTGGAGTTCTGATCTTCTGTTTTCTGTCACCTTCTAGACATGTGCCATTTATATCTCAAACTCGTGTCTCCAAAATGGAACTTGTCGTCTTCTCACCCCACCCCCACACCCTTAGTGTGGTTCAAAGGGTCCTTCATGGTCTGTCCCTGCTTACCTTTCTAATTCCATCTCCTGCTGCTCCCGCACAAGCCCACCCCTTCCCAGTCCTACCTACAGAACTGCCATTGCTCAGATGTCATGCTACCAAATGCCTTTATGCTGATAACTATGCTCCCTCCACCTGAAATGCCCTTTCCCTGGGCCTGAATTTTTCTCCCAAACAACCCTTCTTTAATTCTCCAAACTTCTCTCAGCTGTCACCTTCTTTAGGAAGACTTGCTTGAATTCTTGGATCCAGTGCCTCATTTCTGTCTCCCATAATCCACCCCAGAATCTGTTGCTATAGTCCTTATCCCACTACACTGTATTTCATTTTCTCCTTGCTTCTAAACAGTGAGACCTTTGAGCTCTGCACCCATAGGACTTAAAAAAGTGTTTCACAGATACTGCATACTAATTAAATAGTGGATATATAGAAGAACTAGTTTCTCTTGCCTGGCTTTTCTATTTTTGATGATGGTAAAGCCTTCTCAAATTTATGTCGCTAATGTTGACTCCTCTCCCAAAGTACAGGATCATATCTCTCGTTTGCAACATCTCCAGGTTTATCAAAGACAACAAGCTCTAAGCAAAGTTCTTGTTTCCTTTGTCTACCATTCCCCATCTCAGTAAGGACACCGCTATTTACCCAAATGCTCAGGGCACAGACCTTGGAAGCATCCTTAATTTTTTTTTTTTCCCACTCCACATCAAATCCAATGAAAAGTCCACTAAGGTTTATCTTACCATAAACAGATTCTGGCTATTTTTTATCTTCTCTAACAATATTACATTAGTTCAAGTGACTATCATCTCATGCCTGGACTCCTGCAAGTTCATGCTTGCTCCTCTACAAGTTCACGCTTGCTCCTTTGTCTAAATGATTCTCGACAAAGACCAGAGGCCCTTGGCTTGGCTTACAAAATCCTTTGGGATTTGGCCTTTGGCTCTCTCTCTCTCTACTCATTTCCTACCACTCCTACCTTGTGGTCTCTGCTTTGCCTGCACAGGCCTCCCTGCTGCTTCTTGAACACCTCAAAGTAGGTGTCTGCTTTGAGGATTTTCCTGTACCATACTTTCTGCCTCAAATACTCTTCTTCCAGAACTTTGTGTGGGTCTCCTATTCACTCCTGTCTGATCTTTGCTGAGAAGTCACTTTCAGAGAAAGGACTTCTCTGATAGCATTATCTATAAAAACACCTGCCTGACCCTCTATCCTCTTAACCTGATTTTTTCCCTTTCCTCCCTGAAACTTTATGTTTCTTCAAATATCTATTGATGATTTCTTTTCCTTACTATATATGCTCCCTGAGGATAAACTATTTATTAGATTCTGTGCTACAGCTCAGCATCTGGAACAATTCCTGACATTATAGAAGAACCTCAGTAAATATTTATTGAATAAATTAATCATCGTTGTTCTTGAGGACTTCAAGTCATCTTTAACTGTCCACTTGCCTTCCTTCCTGTTTGTAGTCACCAAGGCCTTTAGAGTTTTCCTTGAACTTATTCAATTAATATTTATTGATGATGTGAAGTGTCTCTCTTAGAGTATGCCTATCATTGAGCTTCTTATTTTTCACAGTTGCTGGATCACATGAGGTAATTAATGCACTAAGAACGTTGTAAACTCTAAAGCATGACACAAGCCATTTGCCTTCCAGTCGCACTGCCATGATACTAATTAATGTTACTTCCATTTCCAACCCGTACAGGAGCATCTGACTGATCTTCCTTCTTCCAAACACTCCCTAGATAATATATTCTGAACCCTCCTGCCCACTTAATCTTCTTAAAGCATCGCTATAATTATGTTCTTCTCTTACTCAAAAACTTTGACTGCTTTCCAATTCCTGACCAAATAAAAGAGAAACTCTTTGGCTTGTAATCAAGATCCTCCACAACCTGGCACCAGACGGCCTCTTCACTGTCTGCCTCCAGTCCCCAGTGAAGCTTTGGTTTTCAAGTCCCTCTAGACCACTCACTTTTCCTCGGCTTACTTGGCTTTCTTCTCTTCTCCACTCACACTCTCCTTCCATTGGAAAGGAAAGCTGCCTGCATACCTTCCCCTGAAAAATTCACTCGTTGCAGCCCCAGAGCAAAAGAACATCATGATGCTGCCCTCCTTGGGATTTTCCACTTTCAGGGTAATCTTTCTCCACTATCTGCATGTTCAAAGCATTTACCTTTTTCATTTACCTCTGAAGGGGCCATTCTTATCCTTCTTCCTACTTTACCTTAAAGGAGGAAGGAAGGAAAATGATGTAAGGAACACTTGTGGCATCTCTCTCCTCTTTTACCAGCCTGATTTGGAAGGCAGGGAGGGTCTGATCTCCATTTGTCTAAGCTTTTCTGACTGTTTGTTCCTTCCTTCAAAAACAGGCCATATGATTCCTTCCTTGGGAATCTGCCTGCCAACAATAGCTCATGGCTCCTGTTGCATATGGTAGGGTTCTGAAGACAGGTTGTCATCTTGCCTTTCTGAGTTGGCAGCGGTGAGGAGAGGCTTGGAAAGCCTACATTTGCTACAGGATAAATGACATTCTCCAATCTAGCCTTTCTGAATCATAAGGCTTATGTTTTGGTCTCCATGTATCTGACTGTACTTCTTAATGAGCTCTGAACTCTGAGGAGAAGAAGCAATTAATTATCACCCTCCCTTAAATTCAAATATCACCCACATGACCCTTTTTAGTACAGGTATTTATGAACTCCTTTATAGTACAGATATTTATGTCTTATTCAGATTTGTTACCCAATACCATAAGCATATGGAAAGAAAGACAATATCATATACTGTTATTCTTCCTAAATCTCTTTTGACTTCAGATTCATAGGCCAGAATTTATTTGCAAGGAGGTCGTAATGAGGTAATAAATTTGATACTAAAAAAATAAAGTATAAATGATGAGAAATGGGCAGTTTGCTGTTGGAATTTTGGCTGATGATGAAAGCTAGCTGTAATGACAAATTATATTTTATGACAAATTCCTTCCACTGTAAAGAGCAACACTGGACACATTACTGGGGGACTTACTTTGAGATGAACAAAACTGACTATCAGTTCCATTGACCACCTTCAACTATATAAGGAAGATGCTTAAAATGGGATTCACAGGTATAAGAGCATCATGGCATTTTCCTGCTCTTCCCAACTCTGGAGAAAGGGGGAAGGGCTTCCTCCCTGAAGCCCAGTTAGGATGGTCCTCAAAGCAAACCTCGTGAGGGGTAATGTCTGCCAGGAGGGTATTGACTTCTCGCCCCTGAGACTGGTGTCTTCTTCTTACCTAAAGAATTGTGAACATGTGAGGGTGGCCAAAGCTGCCTGAGATGGCAGATGAGGACTTAGGGTAATAGGGGGACTGGCCAGGACTTCTAGAATTTGATAGAGCAAGCAAATCCAAGTGACCCCAATGAAGGCACTCAGACTTGAGTGGTTTTAATACAATCATACTTAGAGTGGATGTGAAGGCACTTGTGGGAGAAAAATTACATTAATACTCATGGAGTGCTTGTCCAGGACCAGGGAGGGTACATGGATTATTTTACTCCTCTTCCCAATGATTCTAAAAGTGGTACTTTCATTCCCATTTTACAGATGAGAAAATAGAGGCATGAAGAAGCTGTTTATTTGCCCAAGATCATAGGATTAGCACTGTTTATAATTGGTGTTTAAGGAGGCAAATCCTTGTATATACTTCTTTGGCTTCAACACCATGTACCTATTGGCAATACACAAATTTATTACTTTCAGCTCTGCTCTCCCCACACTCTCTTGGACTCAAGTCTTGTATATACAGCTCCTTACTTGATATCCACATCTGGGTCTTTAAAAGACAATGGAAAGCTAATATATAGGAATTGAAAGTTCTTGATATTAAACTATTCCCATTTCTGTCCTCCCTGTACTTAATCCAGATTGTCACTATCCCATACACCCAGTTCATGTAGGCCTTGAACCCACTGACTTCTTTGAATTTCTACTGCTAACTTCTTTGTTCATGGCATCTTTACCTCCTTGCTTTTATTCTTCCCTCTTTAGTCCTCTCTGCAGTAGATATAAAATTCTTTTCATCCCCCTCCATTTGTCTTACATTTCTCTGAGAATAAAAGGCAAACTCCATACCATGAAGCTTTGCAAGGTCTGCTTTCTCCTCCCCTCTCATGTCTCCCCCCATTTCTCACTGGTCGTGAGCAGTGCCAGCCTCCTTTCTGTTCCTCAGGAGCCCTAGCACTTACTTTTCTCTCTGCCTAGAATTCTCTTTCCCACCATTTTGCATGGAGACATCATCCTCATCCTTTAGATCTCTGCTCAAGGTCACCTTCTCATTGCTACTCTTAGTTTCTTCATCTCTTCCCTTGTTGCCCTTTTTTCATAGCCCTTCAAACAATTGTAAATATCTTGTATATTATTTTTTGAGTTGTTTTTTTTGGATGCATTCATTTCCACTTCCTTCCCCCAACTAGAACATAAGTTGACTGAGAAAGGGACCTTACTTACCTTCTTGTGCATCACTGTATTCCCAGAATCGAGCACATTGCCTAGTATATAAAAGGTGCTCAGCAAATATTTGTTAAATAAATGAATTAATATTTCAGTAAATGGTTGTTATATGAAACACTAAAGAGAGAACCAGGTGTCAGATGTCATATCCTGGATATAGTGACTTTTTAACCAGAGAAGTTTGGAAAGTATACTGTGAAAAGTATGATAGTTATCATAACTAAGTGGACTACCACTTTTGGAGATACCTAAAAGGTACCCATCCTTGTTCCTATATTCAAGAAATGTTTCCTATTTTCTCATGTTTTAGGAACTAGGTTAGTGGCTGGGGATAAAATGAAATAGGCCTGTTCCAAAACTGGTGAAGCATTCCTCTCTGGACAGGAGTAAAGATAATTGGGGTGGGGGTAGGAATTGGAGCAAATCTTCAGTAACCTCTCTGCTCTACAATATCTACAAGATGCCCTGTTTTTTTTTTTTTCATCTTCAATAAAATGCATAAGAAAAGCATAAAAAGAGTCTTTGAGGAATAGCAAAATTCCCATTCTTTAAAGATAAGAATTAACAATGAGAAATTGGAGCAGAGTTTCAGCTAGAGATCACGTAGCTGTTGGGATGCTAACTTTCCTCACGTGAAATGTCTAAGTTGCCAGTGTTAAGGCTAAATGTTAGAGCTTAATACACTTAGCCATCTAGAAATGATAACAGCCCTGTTACGCAATACTTCTGCCAATATCAACTTGTAAAGGGAGGGGACATTCAAGAATGGAGAGCACAGTGTGGTTGGAAAACCTTGATGAGTGCCCTTATTCTGTTCCTACCAACTCATTAGCCTTGTGGATGTTACTTAACCTTTTCAGTGCCAGTTGACTCATCTAGATATTGGGGATTTAAAAAAAGTGTATATCTCATGACATTGTTGTAGAGTAAATTAGCTAATCCATATAAAATGTTTAGCATAGTGCCTGCCATCTAGCACACAGAATAATGTTAGCTAATGTTGAAATGACTGGGGGGAAATTACAGTACCATCGACATCACAAGGTTGTCATGAGGAGTGATTAATGTTTGTCTGTGTATATGTGTGAATATCTACTATGGTGTTTGGAACAGTAAGAGTCTGTCAAGAGTTGTGGATAAGCTAATGTATTGGAAAAGCTACAAAGTGTGGATTGCTGTAAAAATACTTTTGATTCTTACTTTATTATTTTTCAACAAAAATAAATTAGTTAAAATATTTGTATGAAAAAATAAAAAGGATGCTCAAAACTTTCCCTACCAACCAGGTATGATATTTAGCATATTTACTAATCAGTAGGGTCCAGGTTTGCTCAGAACCAGGTATGGTCAGAAGTCATCTGTTCCTGATGTTTCAGATCAGTCTTGAGGCAAAATTTGTCTCCTCTGAGAGTCCTGGCTCTGCCCCCTACCTTTCCCAGGACAGGCATTGAGTGTTTTGAAAATATGTATTTTACACACACATTATATATCCACACGTGGTGAGAACACAGAGTTGTTACTATCTTTGTGTTACTATTTGTTGCTAAGTCTTCTCCTTTCTAGTTTAACATCTCAACCTACAGTTACTCCTCAGCTGGCAGTCATTTTGCCACCTTTGAAGGTTTTCCTTGGAAATAGATAACAAGAACTGGTACTCTTTCATGTTACCATATGTGATGGTTAATTTTATGTGTCAACCTGGCTGGGCCACAGTGCCCAGATATTTGGTCAAACATTATTCTCAATGTTTCTAGGAGGTATTTTTCTTGGAAAAGATTAACATGGAAATAGTGGACTCTGGGTAAAGCAGATTGCTTTCTTTAATGTGGGTGGCCCACATCCAATCAGTTGATGGCTTTAATAGAAAAAGATTGACCTTACCCATGCAAGAAGGGATTCTGCCAACAGATCTTCTTTGGCTTTGAGCTGTAACTCTTCCCTAGGTTTCCAGACTGTTGGCCTTCCCATCAAATTTTGGGCTCACCAAGCCTCCACCATTATATGAGTCAACTCCTTAAAATACAGCAATAGATGGATGAGTAGATAAGTAGATTTAAAGATAGATTATGATGATTAGAGAGAGACAGATAATAGAGTCAGAGACAGAGACTGAGACAGAGACAGAGATGGCCTATTGGTTCTATTTCTCCAGAAAGCCTTGGCTAACATATTTTATGAAAAGCACTTTCATATAGGCTATGCAGTAGGTGGATTATAAAAGTCTTTTGTGCCAATCAACTCATACATGCTTTCCAAACTTCTTTCACCTGGAAAGGAAATAAACATTTGTGATCCCTCCTCCACTTCTCTTCATTAATTTCCAAACTCCAAACCCCACAGCAGCCACTGATTTTCCTGATATCTGGTATGTCAATACAGATCTTAAAAGAGTTACACAAAGATATGCTAAGCCTTAATTCATTAATAGCACCTGTAAAAAAAATAATTAGTGACCAGGAACTTATTTATTCCCCAACTTTCTCTCTGATTTTCAAATAAGTTGCTTTGTTCAAATAATGCAGGCTTTCTAACCTACCAGTTATAAATATTATTACTAAAGTGGATTTGAAATTCAGCATCAAATCTGCTGAGAATGGTGAGGATTCTGTTGGAATAAAGATGACTAATAATGTATTATCAAGAGCAGCAACAGCTAAGGCTGATGCAATTGGCAAGTCACCCACGTATTTCCAAAAACAGACTGCCTTGTTTAGATCTGTGATGTAATACTATCACCCTCCTGATGTGGAACTCTCTGGGTCTTCTCTTTGACCCAGTTCACAGAGAGCATTACTCTCAGGCAAACAACCCTTGGTTAGGATGAGAAGTGAATAGGAGAACAGTACATGTTGGCAGTATTCTTTCTCTCCTTTCAAGTCTAGTTTATGTAGGGCTTAGTTTGGGGACAGAGCTGCTTCAGATCATGGGCACCTGTCAACCCAGATTTTAAAATAGCAAAATTGCTTTGGGCTTGCTGGAAAACACCTGTTACCTGATGAGAATCCTGCCACCCCATACCATCTCTTCCTCTTCTCTAGTCCCTACTTGGGACCGCTCTGAGGCCTTCCCACAATAATGTTTCAGTAGAGTGGAGGTCCTCAGAGCCCTACTTTGGAGTTAGTGCTGGCCTCTCTTCTGATTGGTCAGCATCTCTAGTGAGCTTGCTTTCAGCTCCTCACAGCACCCATTGTAAGCTTTTTCTTGGAGCCACAATCCAGCCCCGTCCACCTTACCTGGCTATGCAGAGACAAAAGACCACTAACTCTGTAACACCCCCTCAAAACACCTCTAGGTTCAGACCTTTTTCTTCCCTCTTTTCTATGAATTAGTTTCCTGGATTTTTCCCTAGGCCAGTTTCCCTGCTTAGATGCCCGATCCTAAGTTTGCTACCTTCTCCAGGTCCTTGCTCATTTGGTGAAAATAAATACATGATGTTTTCTGCATTTACTATTTTATGGCAATTAGGCTTTTTGGTCCCAGGGTCTGCTCTGCTAAGTTTATGGCTGACAGGACTTTTATGTAATTCGGGTGATTGATATCTATGTATTTATGAAAGCTACATTGGTATGTTCGGACTAGGGCAGCTATTAGAATGACAGAAAGAAAAACAGATGAACAAAGCTGAGAACAAAAGATTAAAATGTGAAGCATTTATAGGTGGAGAGACTGAGAATTCTTTGCTATTTGTATTGAATCTATATAGATCATAGGTATTTTATCATATATTCATATATATATTCTGTTTCTTTTTCTCTGGCCGAACCCTCACTAATATTTCTCCACCCTCTGGATTTTCAGCTCTTCCATCAACTCTGTAATTGGTTCCCTGTATTCAATTCCTTCTTATGGAAGAGTGGGTTTTCTTCCCCTGCTGAGCCCTCACTGGTACAGCATATTTGAAAGAAAATTTTTGAAGGACATTGGTTAGAGTCTATGCTGATATTGCTTTAAAAAATTGAGGGGGGTGGAGCACCTGGGTAGCTCAGTTGGTTAAACCTTCAATTCTGGTCATATCTCCGGGTGCTGGGCCCCAAGTCCGGCTCCCTGCTCAGTGGGGAATCTGCTTCTCGCTCTTCCTTTGCCTCTCCCTCTTCACTCGTGCTAGCTCTCTCTCTTTCAAATAAATAAATAAAACCTTTGGGCGGGGAAAAAAACTTGATGTGGGTATATAATTTATGCTTGAAGAGAGTTTTACAATTTGCAAAGTGCTAGTACAAATTATATCATGTAATAATCTCTCCCTATTTATCTGAGGGAGCTGTATATTAGAGTGCTGCCCTTCACTGAAGACAATGAGCCACAGAGAAGTTCAGTAATTTAACCCATGTCATGTATCCGGGAGGTAGAGGACTTGTAGTTTGAGCCCTGCTTCCTGACACCAAATTGGGTATGATTTCTAACACTCCTTGTGACCACAGGAATGGCTGCTGAGTGTGGGATTTGAGAACACAGACTATTTGTGTGAATGTGGGCAAGTTTTTTGCATTATCTGTGCCTCGTTTGCATACCTATAACAGAATCCATTTAATGAGTAGATTTTGGGGACTAAGGGATCATGCGTATAAAGTACTAGAAAATTAATTGATAGCAGCACCTAATAATTCCACAAAAAAGTTAGCTATTATAGCCATAGTAATAGATGTCATTTCATACCACATAAGATTTGCACTGAAAATTTGTTTGATGAATGGTCATTGTTAGCGTTGTGTGGTCAGTGGAATGGTGGCTGTCCATGATGTTGGTCACCAGTCTTGAACAAGATAAAATTTTGAAACATTTTTATCAATTTAATATTGCTCCAACATCCAACAACATAATCAGGGAGCTCATTTTATTTCAATTGTATCATTTTGATTTACAGAAGTATCAGCCTGTGGTAGACTGGGGAAAGAAATTTCCTCTACCACAGGATAGTCTGGGAAACACTGGTATAGGAAAACTCTTTCATCTTAGGGGATCCCTAAGATTTAAGCTACCAAAGTCAAGAGAAAAGGGAGAAGTAGGAGTGAAGAGCCAAGAGGAGCATGGGATGAATTTTGAAAGGGCCTCAGAGGTTTTCAATGGAGGTAGATGTCAGGAGATGCTTTAAATCCCAGGTCACAGACTAAAACCCTCTAAGCAGCCAGATGGGTAACAAAAATGCATAAATGTGTCTAAAAATAGTCCTCTTTATTTTCATTTGAAATGTGTAGGAATATTTTTCTTGTTTTTCTCCAACTATGTGGCCTTTCCTCCAATTGTTTTCTCAATTTTTAATGGAAATAATTACATAGAAATAGTTCAATTTCCTTTAAACTCTCTTCTGAAAAAGTAGGGTGTTATGCTTGATAATAAATGACAAACTGACTCTCAGCCAAGTGCACTGGACAGGATTCTGGTTTCTGCCTTGTATTACGCCATCTGGATCATCTCTGGGACTGTGATTGTGATGGGTCATCACTCTCATGATTAGGTTATGTCATATAGCACACTTGACTTTAAGGAAGGGAAAGTAACCTGGGTGGGGATGAACTAACGAGGTGAGTTCTTAAAGGGGACTGAACTGCTTTGGAGGGAGATCAGAGGCATGAGTGGGATTTAGTGTGCGGTAAGTTCTCCTTTTCTGGCTTTGAAGAGGTAGGAGATCACGTGGTGAGAGGTTCAGAAAGCCAGTAAGAACTGAGAGAAACCCTGCTCAGAACAAGGAAGAAAATGTAGAGCTCAGGCCCAAAACCACAAAGAAATGATTCGGCCACTATGCTTGGAAGAGGATTCTAAGTTCCAAGTGGGAATGCAGCCTGGCTGATATATTGATGTTGGCTTTGTAAGACCCTGAGCAGAAAATGCAGTCATGCCCGGACTGGCCTTCTGACCCACAGAACTGTGAGCTAACATGTGGGTGTTGTTTTAAGCTTCTAAATTTGTGGTGATTTGTTTCATGACAATAGAAATCAAATGTAGCTAGGAAATCTAGACAGCAGAGTCAGAGGAAAGGAGAAACACTGAAGGGCTCTTGCTTGGTCCAAAAAGAGTAGCCACCATTTGATCCCAATCCCACGTTGTATGTGAAAATATGGACTCCATGTTGGCAGACTTTCTGTATGCTCCAGATAACCCAGGGATCTGGATTCTTGTAGGGAAAGGCATGAATGTGAATACAGGCAGTTCTGAAAGCGCGCGCGCGCGCGCACACACACACACACACACACACACACAGCCACACACACTGAGGCCAAGCAAAACACATGCATGCCCTGAATTTGCAGAACGACAGTTTGCTAGGTAAATTTCTCAGTGGTGTGTGAGTATGTTTCCCTAAAGTTTCGAATTTCTTTTCTAGATTGTTAATTCTTTTCTAGATTGTTAATAAAATTCAAGGTCTGACATGGGAGAGACTTTATTATAACTGGTTCTTAATATCTGTTGAACACTTTCTTGGCTGGGAAGTTGGTTTTCCTTTCCTTCGGTTTAAATGTATATGAAGAAACGATGTCTCAGAGAATCCTAAACTTCTACCCGAATTATCCTGCAGTCTCAAGAATTTGTGCTTAAAATAGAATGTGTGCATGTGTGGAGTAAAATAATGCCTCTAATATATCCATGACTCTTTAAAGTTAAGCTGAAAATCTCTTAAGTTCTTTATGTTTCAGAGTCTTTGTGAGGTTGACATTTGTTATTAAAATAGCTTTTTACTTACCTTGTACTACTATTATTTCTTATTATATGCTGCCCTCTAGTGAAAGAGCAGAACGGCTGTGCTGGGGATTTCAGATTTTGTGCTTTTTGCATCTGAATTTCGGTTAAGTATTATGATTCTCCCAAATTACAGAAAACTTCAGTCTATAAACATTGGTATAGGAAAGATTTCCTATAAATAGAGAGTCTATATAATAGACATTTTAAAGTCTTTTTTTTTTTTAACAGACAGTAGGTTACTTTGTTAGATTTTTGGAGGACTAAAATAAAATTCAAAGCATGTTATATATTTTTAAAAGTCTTATAATTACACATAGCTTGCTTTGTCTTGGAAACTGTTATGTTTCATTTGTTAGAGATGTGGAAGTTCTGAAAAAAAAAGAGGACGTTTTTGGAAAAAAAGTCTTCATTAGTTTGAGTATTTATTTGAAGAAAAGTGTTCCAGTTCCACCAGGCTCCACCCTAGAATTTTCTAATATTCATACCCTTGCCATCATTCCTGTGCTCAGTTCTGGGGATTTTTTTGTTTAATTTCTCAGCAAAGTACTTAGGATTTGAAGTTCCCAACATGAAAAGCAGGTCACCTATGCAATAAGATCATAGACTCCTAGCATTTCCCTCAGTTAGAAGAAATGACCTCAGACTTTTACAAAATGTACCTCTCTCGGGTTATAGGATAAACATACACCCAAATGGGCCATGTGGTTTCCCCTGGTCCTCCAGGCTTCTTCACAGCTGAGCTGAGCTAAGCTGAAATATCTTGATGGCCACTGAGCCTCCTAGACACTAGGATGTATTCCTTGTTCTGGAGAAGAGAGCTTGATAAGGCTGGGCTGGGATGAGAAAGAGATGCAGTGTAGTAGCAGGAGCGAGATGACGCTGGTCAGAGAGGAGACCTCAGCACTGCAGCATCTGGGATAGTCTGTGGCCTATGAAGAAGTGTGTATTAGCAGCATCTTATTCACTTAGCCTTGTGGGTCCCCATCCTCATCTCCACCCAGGGCATGTAAAACAAAGAGAGAAATGACTGAAATTATAGGGCATGCATCTGCTATCGCTCACAAGTAGGGTTGGCCTCAGCAGGGATGTTGAGCTCACAGACTGACAGCTTGCTTGAATGGGGTTGGGCCCAAACTACCCTCATTGACTCCTGAAAAGCCCTTTTCTATACAAATCAAAAATTTTTAAAAAGTAGTTAAAAGCAATTTAATATTAGCCTAATCATTACTAGTAATTATGGATAGTTAATATATGCTTAAAATAGATTAATAATTGATATTAGCCTTTTCACAGCAGTAAAATCACAGAAGGTCATCACAGACCAACAAATCAAGCAATTCACTGGGAAACTAAAATAGTTCTGAAATCATTTGCAACAACCAGCACCATTTTCAATATATTTAAACCAACATTGAAAGAATATCAGGGCAAAATGGCAATAATCTTACAAATCATGGAAGAGTCTGACATATCTCTTTTTAGAATCTGATAAATAAGGCAGATAGATTTTTTTTAATATAATTTTTTATTTTTTATAAACATATATTTTTATCCCCAGGGGTACAGGTCTGTGAATCACCAGGTTTACTCACTTCACAGCACTCACCAAAACACATACCCTCCCCAATGTCCATAATACCACCCCCTTCTCCCAAACCCCCTCCCCCCAGCAACCCTCAGTTTGTTTTGTGAGATTAAGAGTCACTTATGGTTTGTCTCCCCCCCAATCCCATCTTCTTTCATTTATTCTTCTCGTACCCACTTAAGCCCCCATGTTGCATCACCACTTCCTCATATCAGGGAGATCATATGATAGTTGTCTTTCTCCGCTTGACTTATTTCGCTAAGCATGATACGCTCTAGTTCCATCCATGTTGTCGCAAATGGCAAGATTTCATTTCTTTTGATGGCTGCATAGTATTCCATTGTGTATATATACCACATCTTCTTGATCCATTCATCTGTTGATGGACATCTAGGTTCTTTCCATAGTTTGGCTATTGTGGACATTGCTGCTATAAACATTCGAGTACACGTGCCCCTTTGGATCACTACGTTTGTATCTTTAGGGTAAATACCCAGTAGTGCAATTGCTGGGTCATAGGGCAGTTCTATTTTCAACATTTTGAGGAACCTCCATGCTGTTTTCCAGAGAGGTTGCACCAGCTTGCATTCCCACCAACAGTGTAGGAGGGTTCCCCTTTCTCCGCATCCTCGCCAGCATCTGTCATTTCCTGACTTGTTGATTTTAGCCATTCTGACTGGTGTGAGGTGATATCTCATTGTGGTTTTGATTT
Source organism: Mustela putorius furo (assembly GCF_011764305.1). Taxonomy (NCBI): domain Eukaryota; kingdom Metazoa; phylum Chordata; class Mammalia; order Carnivora; family Mustelidae; genus Mustela; species Mustela putorius. The sequence continues at coordinate 22,641,298 of NW_025421273.1, forward strand.
GTATTTCCCTGATGCCGAGTGATATGGAGCACTTTTTCATGTGTCTGTAGGCCATCTGGATGTCTTCTTTGCAGAAATGTCTGTTCATGTCCTCTGCCCATTTCTTGATTGGATTATTTGTTCTTTGGGTGTTGAGTTTGCTAAGTTCTTTATAGATTCTGGACACTAGTCCTTTATCTGATATGTCGTTTGCAAATATCTTCTCCCATTCTGTCAGTTGTCTTTTGATTTTGTTAACTGTTTCCTTTGCTGTGCAAAAGCTTTTGATCTTGATGAAATCCCAATAGTTCATTTTTGCCCTTGCTTCCCTTGCCTTTGGCGTTGTTCCTAGGAAGATGTTGCTGCGGCTGAGGTCAAAGAGGTTGCTGCCTGTGTTCTCCTCAAGGATTTTGATGGATTCCTTTTGCACATTGAGGTCCTTCATCCATTTTGAGTCTATTTTTGTGTGTGGTGTAAGGAAATGGTCCAATTTCATTTTTCTGCATGTGGCTGTCCAATTTTCCCAGCACCATTTATTGAAGAGGCTGTCTTTTTTCCATTGGACATTCTTTCCTGCTTTGTCGAAGATGAGTTGACCATAGAGTTGAGAGTCTATTTCTGGGCTCTCTATTCTGTTCCATTGATCTATGGGTCTGTTTTTGTGCCAGTACCATGCTGTCTTGTTGATGACAGCTTTGTAATAGAGCTTGAAGTCCGGGATTGTGATGCCACCAACGTTGGCTTTCTTTTTCAATATCCCTTTAGCTATTCGAGGTCTTTTCTGGTTCCATATAAATTTTAGAATTATTTGTTCCATTTCTTTGAAAAAGATGGATGGTACTTTGATAGGAATTGCATTAAATGTGTAGATTGCTTTAGGTAGCATAGACATTTTCACAATATTTATTCTTCCAATCCAGGAGCATGGAACATTTTTCCATTTCTTTGTGACTTCCTCAATTTCTTTCATGAGTACTTCATAGTTTTCTGAGTATAGATTCTGTGTCTCTTTGGTTAGGTTTATTCCTAGGTATCTTATGGTTTTGGGTGCAATTGTAAATGGGATTGACTCCTTAATTTCCCTTTCTTCTGTCTTGCTGTTGGTGTAGAGAAATGCAACTGATTTCTGTGCATTGATTTTCTATATCATACTCAAAGGGTCTGTCCAACAAGAAGATTTAACAATTTTAAATATCTATGCCCCCAACGTGGGAGCAGCCAACTATATAAACCAATTAATAACAAAATCAAAGAAACACATCAACAATAATACAATAATAGTAGGGGACTTTAACACTCCCCTCACTGAAATGGGCAGATCATCCAAGCAAAAGATCAGCAAGGAAATAAAGGCCTTAAACGACACACTGGACCAGATGGACATCACAGATATATTCAGAACATTTCATCCCAAAGCAACAGAATACACATTCTTCTCTAGTGCACATGGAACATTCTCCAGAATAGATCACATCCTCGGTCCTAAATCAGGACTCAACTGGTATCAAAAGATTGGGATCATTCCCTGCATATTTTCAGACCACAATGCTCTAAAGCTAGAACTCAACCACAAAAGGAAGTTTGAAAAGAACCAAAATACATGGAGACTAAACAGCATCCTTCTAAAGAATGAATGGGTCAACTGGGAAATTAAAGAAGAATTGAAAAAAATCATGGAAACAAATGATAATGAAAATACAACGGTTCAAAATCTGTGGGACACAACAAAGGCAGTCCTGAGAGGAAAATATATAGCGGTACAAGCCTTTCTCAAGAAACAAGAAAGGTCTCAGGTACACAATCTAACCCTACACCTAAAGGAGCTGGAGAAAGAACAAGAAAGAACCCCTAAGCCTAGCAGGAGAAGAGAAATCATAAAAATCAGAGCAGAAATCAATGAAATAGAAACCAAAAAAACAATAGAACAAATCAACAAAACTAGGAGCTGGTTCTTTGAAAGAATTAATAAAATTGATAAACCCCTGGCCCGACTTATCAAAAAGAAAAGAGAAAGGACCCAAATAAATAAAATCATGAATGAAAGAGGAGAGATCACAACTAACACCAAAGAAATACAAACTATTATAAGAACATACTATGAGCAACTCTACAGCAATAAATTTGACAATCTGGAAGAAATGGATGCATTCCTAGAAACATATAAACTACCACAACTGAACCAGGAAGAAATAGAAAGCCTGAACAGACCCATAACCAGTAAGGAGATTGAAACAGTCATTAAAAATCTCCAAACAAACAAAAGCCCAGGGCCAGATGGCTTCCCGGGGGAATTCTACCAAACATTTAAAGAAGAACTAATTCCTATTCTCCTAAAACTGTTCCAAAAAATAGAAATGGAAGGAAAACTTCCAAACTCATTTTATGAGGCCAGCATCACCTTGATCCCAAAACCAGACAAGGATCCCACCAAAAAAGAGAGCTATAGACCAATATCCTTGATGAACACAGATGCGAAAATACTCAACAAAATACTAGCCAATAGGATTCAACAGAACATTAAAAAGATTATTCACCACGACCAAGTGGGATTTATTCCAGGGCTGCAAGGTTGGTTCAACATCCGCAAATCAGTCAATGTGATACAACACATCAATAAAAGTAAGAACAAGAAACATATGATACTCTCAATAGATGCTGAAAAAGCATTTGACAAAGTACAGCATCCCTTCCTGATCAAAACTCTTCAAAGTGTAGGGATAGAGGGCACATACCTCAATATCATCAAAGCCATCTATGAAAAACCCACCGCAAATATCATTCTCAATGGAGAAAAACTGAAAGCTTTTCCGCTAAGGTCAGGAACACGGCAGGGATGTCCATTATCACCACTGCTATTCAACATAGTACTAGAGGTCCTAGCCTCAGCAATCAGACAACAAAAGGAAATTAAAGGCATCCAAATCGGCAAAGAAGTCAAATTATCACTCTTCGCAGATGATATGATACTATATGTGGAAAACCCAAAAGACTCCACTCCAAAACTGCTAGAACTTATACAGGAATTCAGTAAAGTGTCAGGATATAAAATCAATGCACAGATAGATTTTTTTTTAAGGATTAAGGAGATTTGGAGAATACAATAAGTATGCATTAAAAAAACCCTTATACTATCACTTAAAGAATAAATATATACAAAGCCACAAATACCTGGTCTCAGCAAATACCTGAAACAAATACATTATAGACTTTGTTGTTCCACTAAATGCAGTCATGTTAGCAATCAATACTATAATAATCTCTATAGTTTTAAAAATGAAAAAAATAATAATTAATGATATGTACCTCAAGAACAAATTACAGTAAAATTACAAAATATTTAGGGTTGAATAACAATAAAAATGCTACAAATAAAAGATAATAGGGTTTAGTGATTGTAATATTTTAATTTATGTAATTAATACATTTATTAGACAGAGGAAGAAAGGAAAATTACAAATAAAGCTATTTAATTCAACAAGCTAGTAAAGAGTGGCAGAATAAACCCAAAGCAAGAGAGGAGGGTAGTGCCAAAGATAAGAAGAGCTGCCCACCACTTAAGATGACTTATTGTAGAAGATGATTCCACCCCTTGTGTCCTACACAGGACTAGGTGACTGGACCACCTTTTGGGATTAGAACATGACCCGGCAAGCTTCTCTTCAACCACCACTGTTTCTCTGAATCAGACATGCATTTAAATATGCCAGTGCCTTGACTATATCTACTATTGCCACACCTGACCCAAGACATCTGAGGACACTGGGGAGTCTTGAATGCAAAACACAGTGTGTGTTGGAGCCTGGAAGGGAGACCCGTGGACTCATTTCCTACTGTAATTGCCAGCTGGGAGCTCAAATGTCTCACTCAGAATACTGAGAGTGGCATTATCTTCAAATCCAGGACTGTGTAGAGGATTAAATTTACTAAGACACCAGTGGGCTCTCAAACATCCCATGGATCTGGCTCTTGGAATGTGGTTCAAGGTAATAACGCATCAAACTCTGGCCACCTTTTGAGAGCCTAATAAGCACTCTGGACAGGGCTGGGAGTGAAAGACCAAGAGGCAGCAGCAGCAGAAGCAGGTCCTGATCGATTCCTTCTAGGAAGGGGGAAGGCAGGAATGTGTCCCAGGGCTGGGCTTCCTTGGAGGTCATCTGAAACCCTGTAAGGGGCTGAGGGCACTTATGGTCATGGATTGGAGACTTTGCTGTCAGACAAGCAAGCACCTGCAGTTTTGCCATAGGGCTTGGGTTTCCTGTGCCACTGGGACCTATGGGAGCAAAGACCCATATGACCTCCCTTCTGCAATTTTATTTTTTTGGCAAGGTTTGGGTGACCTTGAGAACAGTGGTCCCACATTGTCTTCCAACTCTGATAGTCACTTACCTTTGGTATTTTTGTAACTGAATTCCTTTCCAACTGGAAAAAGAATGCTACAACCTATGTACAGTAGGCTTCAAATAAAGTTCTAAAGGAACAATTCTGGAACAAACAAATAAAACAAAACCAAAAATAAACAAAAAAAATCCCACCAAACTTGAATAATGGCAATATCATGGGGATATTTGTAGACCCAGGGGAACTACTTTGGATGCTACATAAAACCTTGTACACAGATGCCAAGAAAGTGTATTAAGTTATTATGTTTTAAATCTTATTTAAAATAGCCTACCCACATAGGCTATTTTTTCAGAAATCTTAATAATCACATTTTACCTACTTACAACACTTGCTGATATCAGGATCTGCTCTAAGACATCCACACATACAACACATTCATTCTCCTAGCAATCCTAGGAGGAATGTATTCTTGCTCTCTCCATTTCCCTTGTAAGCAACTTGCCCAATGCCATATAGCTATCCAAGTGGAGAAAGTAAGGTTCAAACCCACATGGTCTGTTTTGGGAGCTTGGCTCTGAATCAACTACTTACACTGTTTCTGATGATGTCATGTACTCACAGGATAGTTCCAAATTCAAACTGATACAAGCAATCTTTAGAAACAGCTCCAATTTAGGTGAGGACCATGAGCTTCTCTTCACCCTGCCTCCACTGAATGCCATGTAGATCTTCCATTTCTCAGGAGAAGTGTATCAGTTAGGGTTCCTTTTCGGAAAGCCACAGAAACAAATGCTGGTGATGATCATCTAGAAGGGGATTTCGTTGGAGGGATTCCAACAGACAGATATCCTGTCTACTGGGGGAAAGGGATGGGGAAGCTGCTGGCATGGCTCAAAATTCAGGCACGGGTTGCTGGGATAACAGGCTCCATTCTGTATGAGTCTTGGGAGCATAAATCTGATTTTCCAAGTTCAAGTCCTGTGTCCTCCCAGTGGCTGTACAGAAAGGGGAGTGAAAGGTTTGCTGAAGGAGGCTTTGGGTCTTCCACTGGAGAGAAAAAGTGTGGAACTTGCAGGGGAAGGGAAGGACCTCATGAGCTACCACAGCACAGAATGGGAGAGAGGTGAGCGTGAATGGGGAAGAAGAGGGAGTCAGAAGAAACTGACTTGAAAATAATCACAAGAGAACAAGTAGGTGGTAGTATAAGACTTAAACTTGGTTAATGGAAGAGAGCCTGGAAGAGAGGCAAGGTTTAGGAGGATGACATAACAGGAGTTTTCTTTTTCTTTGTTCTTCCCTGTTCTTCAGGTTCTGAGCATCACCTCCCGCCCCAGGTCCATCTGGGCAACTCTGAGAGTTAAGGCTTGTCTACTTCCACGTGGATTTTCTGGCCGGAAGACTCTCAACTGCTGACCCCTCCTCTCAAATCCTAAATCTCATCTCAGTATCATTTCGTTCCCAGTGTTTTCAATCCAAAATCATTTTACATTTGATAGAGACCACAGCAAGTATCGTTTATCTTTTTTTATGTAAATGTAATTTCCGAAGCAAACCATGCCCCTTGATTATAGGCAAAATCAAACCTAATATTAGTTTGGATTTATTTTACTGTTAATATTATTTACCTTCTAAAAAGAGACTAACCCCAATTAGCATTGTGAATTGTCTGCCCTGTAATGACCAGATATCCCATTCTATTGCATTACTGAAATCATTTGCATAGTAATTATGGTTTAGCTTTATGCGTAATTGGAATTGTTTCCCTCCTGGTAATGTTGTGCAATGGTCTCTCATTAATCACATGGAAAACCTTGCCAGATGGCAGAATTAAGGAAGTACAGTCATACACTCCCACTTAAACTCGTGGTCATTGTAAGTTATAAACCAATGATTCAGTTTGCTCCATTGTCTTCCCTCTGTTTTTTAGTTTTTAAACCACTCATGCAATGGAAAAACAATTTAAATTGCAAATGTGATAAGTCCATAGAAATTTTATTTGAAAATTCGAGTGTGAATTGCCTATCTTGTTCCTCCCCTCTTCTAGATTTCTCCCTCCTCCAATAGGACAAATGAAGCTTGAAAACAAATATCATAGGCTATTAAGGCAATTGAGACATACTTATCTATTCGTGTGTGTGTGTGTGTGTGTGTGTGTGTATACTCTGTGTTAAGTAAACTAAATGTAGTATAGGAAAACCTGGACTTGCATAACAAAACAAAACAAAACAAAACTGGAGATGTAAACTTCACCTTATAAAAGGATTCTTTAAAAAAGATCTTCAAAAAATATTTTCAGGGGCACCTGGGTGGCTCAGGCATTAAGTGTCTGCCAGATGGCTCAGGTCATGATCCCAGGGTCCAGGGAGGGAGCCCCACATCAGGCTCCCTGCTGAGTGGGAAGCCTGCTTCTCCCTCTCCCCCTCCCCCTGCTTGTGTCCCCTCTCTCACTGTGTCTTTGTCAAATAAAAAAAAAACTTAAACAAATATTTTCAAATCCTAAGTGCTCCCGTACAATTAAAATATCATTTAATTTGTAATTTAAAAAAGTTTTTTTTCAGAAAGATTAAGTCAGTGAAACAATCTAAATTCATGTACACCCATATACATGTGTGTGCTCCCAGGTGCACACACACCCATATGCATATATCTCACTTAAACATTGGAGGAAGATGGTCTAATGGAAAGAACGCAGGTGTGGAACCAGGCAGAGCTGGTCCACCTGCAGTTGCGACTCCATGTAAGTCATTCTCTTTATTTGAGCTTTAGTTTCCTTATCTGTGCAATGACATTAAGGATAATCTATCAGTATTAGCTGGGATACAGCTTGACACTTGTAGCAGAGACCTCAAAGCAGAATGCAAGACAGAGGGATGTCATGCACCTCATAAACAGCTGAAGTCAGAAACTCATGCTCCCTCTATCTTGTTGTTCCTCATCTCTGAGTGGTGGAAGGAAGGAAGGAAAGATAGAAGGAAGGCAGGGAGGGAGGGAAGGTAAAAGCACCCCTAGTTTTGAACAGCCTGCCTGGAAGTTGCACAGACCACTTCTGTTTACACCCACTGGAGAGAACCTGGTGATGTAGAACCTGGTGATCAGCCTAGCTGCAAGGGAAATTGAGCATCAACAGCTTTCCTTTGTTGTTTTTGGTTTACTTTGCCCTCGTTCACTTGATGCTCATTTAAAACTAGGGATGGCTCTATTACTAAGGAATAAGGGAGAATGGATGTTGCAGGATGCTTAGGAGTCCGTCACCCCATGCCGTGTGGTAGTTTGGAGAATTCAATGAGATAACGATGCCTGATGCAGTCCATATTCAAAATAAATTCCTTTGCATACCCATATTCATCACAGCACTATTTGCAATGGCCAAGAGGTGGAAGCAGCCCTAATGTCCATCAGTGGGTGATGGGCAAACAGAACCTGGTATATATATATAAAAGACTTATTCAGCCCTGAAAAGGAAGGATATGTTGACACATGTTACAATGCGAAGGAATGTCATGGACATTATGCTAAGTGAAGTCAGCCAGTCACAAAAAGAAAAATAGTATATGATTCTGCTTCTACGAGGTATGTGGAGTAGTCAAAATAGAGACGGAAAGTAGGATGGTGGTTGCTGAGTGCTGGAGGAAGGGGAGTGGGGAGCTGTTGCTTCATGGGGACAGAATTGTCATTTTGCAGGAGGAAAATAGTACTGTGGGTGGATGGTGGTGATGCCTGCACGTCAGTGTAAAGGTACTTAAAACCACTGAGTGGTATACTTCCCAATGGTTATGAAATAACCACTGGGCCTCATCTCAGCTTTGAATTGCACCGTAGAACTCTCAGGCCCTTGTCACTTCCATATTCAGCTCTTTGCCACAGGGGACCCATAGTAGACAATTAGCTCTCAACACAGCTCCCTCCTGCATCCCTCTTTGAGGATGCGTGGGGACTCTTGTGTCCCATTCTTACTGAAACTGAAGACATTTCCATCTTGGCTTTTCAAATTTATCCCCTTTGCTCCTCCTTGATATCGCGACTAACTAAACATTTCAGACCTTACCTGGACACTTGATCTTCTCTACTCCCGTCTTTCCTAGCTCAGATACCATCAGCTTCACTTTCCAGTTGCCTATAGCCAAGCACACTGGCGTCATCTATGACTCTTCTGTTTTTCTCCCACTTCCACATCCAGTGGGACAGAAACTTAGGCTAGCTCTGTCTTCAAATGTTTCTCAAGTTCAATGACTTCTCCCCACATTATGGCAATACTCTGTTGGAGCTACTGGTATCTTTTGCCTGGATTACCAAATAGCTGACAACACTTAGACTGCCTTAGAGTCTATTCTTCCCATAGTGGCCAGCGTCATATTTTAAAAAACCCAACTGAAGACCATTCTATATAATTTACTTAGGTATCACACTTATATCTGTCTCTCTCAACTAGAAAATAAGCCTATGAGAGGAGGGAATGTGGTTTTATTCCTGATATATTGGATCAGTGTCTGTCTGATGTGCTGAAAGGCACTCAGGGATTATTTTTTTCAGTGGTGTTTCTGGGGCATCATGGAAGGACATTTCTTCCTAGAGCCCCACATTTAAGTGTGGCAATGCACCCTGCTTTTTTACTATCTCCTCATTTCTTGGATGCACCTTCCCCTCTCCCAGCCAGAGCCCAGAGAGGAGAAATGAAGATACATCTGTCTCTTGGACAGCTATTTCCTGAATGGGACAAAAATAGGAGGTGGTGGATGTTTTATTCTCCTCCGTTCTTGTCTCTTAAGACACCATTTGTTATGTCCAATCCAGAGATGGCCGGTATTGGTCTTTTAAATTTCCTACATCTCATTCTCTCTTTTTTTAAATCTAGCTCCATGGCTAGATTTAATGATGAGCAGAGTGAGTCACAAGGATTCAGGCTTATGAAATTTAGGCTGTTTAGCCTGAAATGGCAATGTTTTAAACTGGAAGAAATGTAGAAAACTCAACTTCATGCTACTACTCATTAGCTGCACTTTTGTGTCCATTTGGATGCAGAAGACGGACATTAGACAAAACGAAGTTACTTTTCCCGCACATCTGAGTCCACACATCACACCTGTGATGAACATAAATGAGCAAAACAAGCAGAATGTAAAAGAAAAGGCAGTGATGACAGTATTTGGGAACTGGAGAACTCATTCCCTCTCCACACCTAAGGCAAGAACTACTGCTCAAAAGATTCATCCAACAAGTACTAATTTTCCACAACTTGCTGGGAACAGTCTAAGGTACAGGAAAAATAACCCCACAGGATCAAGACCTGTATTGGGCTCTGTGCTCAGGGAGGAGTCTATTTGAGATTTTCTCTCTCTCCTTCTGGCCCTTCCCCTGCTCTCGCTCTCTAAAATAAATAAATAAATAAATAAATAAATAAATAAAACAAACCTTAAAAAAAGAAAAGCAGTCCTACTTTAGTTCTGTATTTCCTAGTTACTTAAAGAAGTCTTCAGCTACCTGGGGCTTAAACTCCTTCTAAGTGATACAGCAATTTTGTCACAGGACTTTACCAGGGAAACCTTCACCTTGATGATTTACTGGAAGAAGCAGGGGATGGATGTCATGGAGGTAAAAAGTTAGACTATCCCCAGGACACAGTTAGTAAAGAGTAAGAGAATTCTGATTCTAAATCTTCCTGTTTTCTTTGGCCCATTATTCAGTAATAATGTTGAAGATGGTATTTACGTATTGGGAAACCATTACACCAAAAGTATGGAATCTTAGCTTCCTGTCCTGGATTTCTGACAATTTGCCTGTGTGAGATCTTAGACAAATCTTGTCACCATTCAGGACCTCAGTTTCCTTACCTGCAAACTGAATGAATTGTAAGAGGAGACCTTGGATACCCTTTGTGATTTCTAGTACTTGTATTTACGCCCTTTTTTGTTGTTAGACAGTAAGGGCAGAGGTCACATCTGTCTTGTTCACCACTTTATCCCAACCACTGAACAACAGTGGAACATAGTATGTCCTCAACTAATTCTTGTGGGATACTTCAATTCTGGGTCTATCTGCTTCAACTGTCATGTTGTCCTCAATCACTTGTCTCTAAATTCCCTTCATTCTTTGGTTTTCTTGGGACAACTATCAAATAATAATGGAGTGAGTTCCAATAATGCTGTCAGATTGATTCTTTCTACTTTAATCTTGGATAACTGCTCTGAGCCTCAGTTTCCTTACCTTCAAATTGGTAAAACCATTCCTACCGCAAAGAGATGTATTGCTGAGTAAATTTGATAATGAATGTGAAAATGTTTTGGTAACCCCCCAAAATTATACAAATAAGAGTTATGAGGACGGTGGCCATGGAAGTCGGAATCCGCTAAGGAGTGTGTAACAACTCACCTGCCAAATCAACTAGCCCTGAAAATGGAAAAAAAAAATTAAAAAAAAAAAGAGTTATGATTATGACAATTCTGACTATTGAAAAGTTCTTGGCGTAAACCGTGAGTTCTAGGTCAAATTTAATTTTATACCCCTTAATAACAAGCATCTTGAATTATTACTAAGAGGTAATGATGACAGCGGTCTTTCTTCCTTAAATAAAAAATGGTTACTCCTTCAGGCAAAATGTGAGCACTAAAGACCATAAATAAATTATTTCTTCTTAGTATCCTAAAATATTAATGAGGATCACTAATATGATTTTTCATTCAGAACAATTGAAAGACAGTGAAAAATTCTAGGCTGGGTCCTGGAAAATGAAAGAGAAAGAAAAATCATTCATGTTAGAACAAGTAGAAGATTATAGAAATATGTAGAAAATTAAGCATTATAAAAGACAGTACATTGTAAAAGCCATTGGCAATAATTCAGCTCAAATAAATAAAGAACAATGATGTTAGTGATAGGTCATATCACCCTTCATATCCTGGTAACATTTCAGATATAGAAAATCTACAAAAAAAAAAAAACTGAAGAGGGATTAGAATATATTATTAACAAATGAAAAGACAGAAGGAAATAATAGTGAATCTGAAAAATCTTTTATATAGGATCATGAACTTCAAAAAATACAGAGATATTACCAAATGGGAAAATCCAAGTTTTTTAACATAGGTCTAAAAATTAAGGCTGTATCACAGAAATATTTGTGTAAGACAAAGTGGATGAGAAAATGTCACGTGACATTAAGATGACTTTTACTATTGGTTGTCTTAATTGTAAGAAATAATTGATATATAAGAATCTTATATATATATATGATTTTCAAAAGGAAGGGGCATCAGAGTTGAATATATCCAAATTAATGAAATAGGTTTACCTCTAAGAAGTCCATAAAATAAATTTTCTTACATTGAATATCATCTTTTAGTGTTTTCTATTATTTGAGTGGAGACTCATCTTGACTAAAGGCCAAAAATTCACCCAATAAATACTGTTATTCCAGTATTTGCTGGGAACAGTTTTAGATAAGGGATACAACTGCAAACAAGATGAATGAGACTTACTTTCCAGAAGCATCTGGCCTCATTCGAATGAGGCAATTTTGCATTCGGCCAATTTGTATTGGGTACTTAGTTTTTGCCAGGCCCTGGAATCGAAGGAAAAATGTCAGACATGGTGCTAATCCTCTAGGCACTTATAGATTAGTGAGAACAGCAATTGCTATCAACAGCCTTTACTGTTTACCATGTGCCAGACACTATACTCAACAAATAACTTTTTATAATAATCATCACAGCACTTTGATAGTAATATTACTTGATAGATGAGGAAACCAAGACTCAGAAATAAGTAAACAACATGCCCAGGTACTATAGCTAATAAGGCGCCAACCTGCGAGTTGAACCCACATCTCATTGACTCAAAGCCTACCCCCCTTAACCACTCCACTGAACCATTACCCCCCTTAACCACTCCACTGAACCATTTCCTGCTGCTGGAACTGTTTCTAGGAAACACGGAGAAGTGAGGAGAACTATCGTAGTGGATACAATTATTGGCTAAGAAGCACTTCACTAAATCCACAGGGGAAGAAGAGAGAGGAAAGTCAAGGGATGGGTCTCTGGGGGTCTAACATTTGTTGGACATCTTTTAGCTTCAAACTGATTTACATACAGTTTCTCATTTAATTCTTTCGGTATCCTTTTGAATCAGGTAATCTCCTTTGATTGATATGGACTTGATTATTTCAGGTAGAAAGGTTTTTGACTAAAAAAATTCTGAGAAACTATCAAGGGTGAATACAATGAATAGGAGTTTGTTTGCCTCACACTGGTTGGATGTTGACTCAGGAGTTCAACAATGGCAGGGTTGACATCTGAGTAATTCTTTTAGGCTTTTCTTCACAGTTGCACGATGGCTGCCACAGCGTCAACCATTATGTCTGCAACCAAGACAAGAGGAAGAAAAAAGGGATGGTACTAGATTATTATTATGTTTTTAATTGGAAGAGCAAAACATTCCCCAGAAGCCCCCTCAAACCCCAGAAGACTTCATTTACATGCCAGAACATTGTCACATGACCACATCAAGCTGCAAAGAAAGTTAAGAGAGTGAGTATTTAGCCTTCCAACCATACTGTGGAAGACAAAAAAGGAGATAGGGGATGAAAGTAAATACTGGATTGGCCAAATAAGAGTGTCTGCCAGAGTGTACCAGGGCTGAAGTAACTTGTACAATATCATTTAGCTATTCACATGCACACCTGCTGGCTTCCAAAGTGTGTGATTTCACTAAGTCACCAGTCCTGGTCAGACTCTCCTCCCAATCCATGGGGAAATTAATAGACCAGATAAGCCCTAATACCCATTCATTCCCTGGCTGTGGAGTCACAGTGATGGAGTTGTCCATGAAGGGTCTACAAGAGCAGGTGTGGGAACTGCTTTAGACAAAGGAAGTATCCGAGGTGGGAGTGTTCACCTCTTCGAGGTGTATGCCCCTCATGCAGGTCTCTGTTATCAGCAACCAACTTTGCAATCCAAGATGATAATTGTCAGAATAGGAGAGAGAAGGAGACAATTAGGGAGAAGATAACAGCTAACACTTATTGAACACTTAGCATTAGACCTCATTTTTGTCCTATTGTCACTGTCATTATTCCATTTCCTTTTCATTTCATTTCTTTCTTTCTTTTTTTAATATAGAAAAAAAGAGACACAGAATTCCAAGGGTCAGATAGCTGGTACAGAGTGAAAATGAAATTCTAACCCACCATCCTAACTACTATGAATTGCTCAGTGTTGTCCAAATGGGGGAATGCCGGAGGTTCTGAGAGACCTTACCCGTCAGGGAGAATATCTTCTCTAACCTCTCACCAGATCCTGAATCTACTTCAACTGCAGGTAAATCCTGCCATGTCTTAATAATTAGGGTTTATACTGCCTTGTAATTTCATGGTTTTATTTGATTCTTAAAGCAACGTTGGAAGTGTTTTAACAGAAGTGATATGCTGAGTGAAATTAAGTCAATGTAGCAGGATCACACAGGAAATAAGTACTGGAGGTAGAACTGAAACTCAGGCCATTAGATTGTAGGTTCAGTGCACTTTCTACTCTACCAGAGCACCCAATGAACTTAAAGATTAAATACAAATACCCACGAGAAGGTCAGAACAATACAGACACGTGTTGTTTGAAGTAAAGTGTTTGAAGTAAAGTGTTGATTGAAGTAAAAGTGATCCATGACAAAATGGGAGTGGGGGAAAGACCAGACACTGAGCCTAAGAAAGAGGAGGGTAAGAAGGTGGTAGAAGGAGGTAATACTGGAAACGCCAGAGATAGATTTTGCCAGCTTCCAACTTTTGCTAGAAAAGGTATGAATGAATGCTTGGATCAAGGATGGCATGTGTGTGTCCCACCACTTGCCCCTTACATCTGATGGCAGGCATAACTATTCAGTCTCAATCCCAGTATTTTCATCAACACGGAGCTGCGGGCAACCGCTATCATTCAAGTATTATTGTGTGAAATTATATCCAGTTGCCATCCCTACCCTGAAGGGTCAAAAAATAAAATTTGAGGGTTTCAGTCAAGAAAAGAAGATCAATGTGTTCAAGAAAAGAAGCTCAGTGAGAGAAATCTTGAATATATCCTGAGAATACTCTGGCTTTTTTACTAAAGTAGCTAAGCCTTGGTTTCCTCATCTGTAAAATGGAGATAACAGTACTCACTTCAAAGGGATGTTGCAGGTATTAAAACTATAATCCCTATATAGCATTTGGTGTGTGTTTTTTTAATATTATTGTTACTAGTACTCTTATTATTATTACTAGCTATATTTATTATTACTAGTTATATAGTTACCGGATGGCTACTGATTCTCAGCAATATCTCTAAGTACACATATGAGGAGAAAACAGAATCTATTCTCTTATTTGGTTCCCAACATAGAAACAAATTCATCCATCCTTGCGTCCATTCGTTCATCACTCATTCATTCATTCAAGTCAGTGGGTACCTGCCATGTCACAGATACCTTGTTCGACATGGGAAATACGGTGATGAATAGACTGGTTGGAGTTCATCAGGGGAATACGACTGTGTAACAGACTGCCGGATAGGATTTTTCCTTACCCTCTGCTGTTGGTAACTAGGACCTGAGACTGAAAACAAAAAAATATGGAGCATGTCCCATTCTAAAAAGAGCTGCCAATCATTGATTTGGATCTGATGTTTCCAATCAGGGATGATGTAGGGGTGGGCAAAAACCCATTGGCCAAGCTTTATCCTTTCACCCAAGTGAAGGGCTGTTGGCTTTGCTCCGAGAAAGCCATTTGTAGGGATCAGAGGTATCTGCATGAACTGCCATGTGCCTTCCTTGCCTAAGCTTGTTGAAGTGCAGCAGACTCTCCAGGCCCCCCAGTACAGCCATCAGAGTGGAGTGGACAGTAGTAAGGAGTTCTTGGGACAGCATGCCAGGTCCTCTGAAGGATGTTAAGTTTTTTTGCTTCTATATTCCTGAAGGCAGGAGACTTGCTAGAGCGCACCATATCAGCAGGACAAGTACCTGGGAGGAAAAAAGAATGAGAGGGATACCTACTCCGGTTTCCTCAGATGATGACCCTGAGAAGAGGGACCCATAGCCCTTTAGGCTCCACGTGAGGGAAACAGATGTCAGAGAATAAGGCAGAGCAGAGGGACTCCCTGGGTGGTCAGTAAGAAGACCCTCACTCAGAAAGGGGGCTGGGAATCTCTTCCCACAGTAAGTGTGTCTCTTCTCTGCTTTCCACCAGCCTCAGGAGAGCAAGTCAAAACAAGGGAGCCAAAGGGAGCGTGTGTTTCAGCCACAGCTCTCCTTCTGCTTTAAGGGCTCTTAGATTGAGGAGAAAAGAGTGGCTCATGCCCCAAACTTCTATCCTAATCCCTTATGTCACCAATCTAGGCTGAGCTGCTTGGTGGTGAGGAGATGAGATTTTAAATTGTGTTTATGTCTGAAGTTTTAAACTACTCTGGACTTTTAATAACCAAATATATTTGGAAAGTTATGGATTCTGCCCAAGATGACCCTGAATATTTCAAAAGTGTTGAAATATTCAGTTATAAGAGTTATAAATTCTAAAGAGTATGATTTAAGCAATAATTGTAGAAAAATAAATGTTTTATCTTTTTATTTTTATATCCCACCTACAGGATACTTCTGGTTAACTGGTATATTGAGCTGTATATTGAATTTCTGTAATACCAAGGATCACCTGTAGATGGAACTGCACACCTTTTCCAGAACCACATCCTTTTGCTTGGGAGAAAACTTGGAACAGAGGTTGCCAAATCTGTTTGCTTTTTGGGGGAATTTCCTGAGAGACTGTAAAAGTATGGATTGCTGAGTACCAGAATCTCAGAGATCCCATTTCAGGAGCTCTGCAGTGGGTCCCAGCGATAGAGATACAGTTTGTCATAGGCTATGTTTGAGAATCCCTTACATCAGAGGGCTTCTAGCTTCTAACCTTGGGGCTGCTTTTGGGAGACAGATCACTATTCTGCCTGATGAGTTTACTTTTCATTCTCCATGAGCAAAGGATTTGTTATTTATGTTTCTTCACGAGACCAAACGCTGTCCTCAAAAATCTTTTGTGCTTGATTTTAGGTTTCCATAAATTGGGACCGCTGCTTCTTTTTTGGTTAAACCATAACTTTGGTTGTTTTGGATGATAAAAGAAAGTGTAAGACCCCAGAGACTGAGAACAGCCAAGGAGTTTTATTCTTCTTTTAGTTCTTGTTAAATAAAACTTCCAAATCTGTACTGTTCCTGCTTTCTACCAGAAGGTGGTTTGCGACAGTAGAAAAGATATTTTTATGTTTCTACATGGTTAGGACTTTCTGAGTAAAGAAATGAGACTTGGGGTGCCTGGGTGGCTCAGTGGGTTAAAGCCTCTGCCTTTGGCTCGGGTCATAATCCCAGGGTCCTGGGATCGAGCCCTACATCGGGCTCTCTGCTCAGCAGGGAGCCTGCTTCCTCCTCTCTGCCTCTCTGCCTACTTGTGATCTCTGTCTGTCAAATAAATAAATAATATCTTAAAAAAAAAAAAAAAAGAAATGAGACTTGGTTTAAGGACCGGCCTGGGAAGTTTGATTGAGTAGCCAACAGACCAACAGAGCTCAGGAAGGATTTAGAAACTTGTCTTTCTCTGCGTTTATGCCTCAAAGGGGAATAAAACCTTGGTTATAAACTCCAATTGTCTAACTTACTCTGAGGAAATATTTATTTATATTTTGAAGGGTACAAACTCAGGAACTTTCCCCTTCTCTTCCCAAAGGGAATACTTAGACATTAAGGAGATTGGGTTTCTCTTCTCTCTGGAGTAGAGGGGGCAATATGTATATAAGCTCTCAGCTTCCTATTTTCAGTGCTTCTCCCCTGCTGGCGAGGGTCTCATTGTTCCACCTCAGAAGAGGGAAGTATTGGGGCGTGAGGAATGGAAACAGCTATTGCTGCAAGTCATAATGATTGTCTTGATCCAGAAAAGTCATGTTTGCATTCAGGAAAATATAAATAAATATAAATATTATATGTTTATCATATTTAAATATGTATACTTATAAATAAATATAAATATTAAAAGCTGATCAGCTGGTAATCTGAAGTGTTAGGGCTCCTGAGATGACATATTTTACTCATTGAAGGAAACAATGAGCAGATGGGTTGCTCAGACTTATGGCTGAGCCTCTGTACACAATGGTGTAATATCTAGTGTAGGAGTGAGATGGCAGAAGAGGGACATGTTCTCACTTTTTTTTTTCTTTCTGTCTCAATCAGCAAAGAAATAAAGAGCCCACTGTGATATCAAATCACTAATCTAATCTTTCTTTTTTTTTTTTTTTTTTTTTTTTTTGCATTTTATGTTTATTTGGCATGTAGGCATATAGGAGTGTGCTGGTAACTGTTTAACAACTAGCTCTCTGGGGAAAGGGGTGGGTGGGGAAGCCCCGGTTTATAGTGTTTGCCAGTATCTGTGGTGTAAATACTCCTACCATGGTTGATTTCAGGCTGCCAAGATGTGTCAACCAGCTTGCAAAATTCCTGAAAATTTAACAATAGGCTCTCCCAAGCTGATGGGAACCAACTGTTTCACACCACTGACATATGGTAAAAACAAACAAAATAAAATGGAACATATACATAAAAGAGCAAGTAATAAAAGAGAATTCCAGATAATATATGTGGATGGTCCCCCTTCAAGACCTGAAGTTTAATTGATACTCCTCTTCCTTGCTATCTATCCAACATGGGCTACACTCAGTGATTCTTTCATAGGAATAGCATAAGGAAAGGGAAAAATAGTGTCTTAACAGTAGAGAAACCTGGCGAACACTAGTGTAACCAGGTGGTGAAAGTTAATATCACCATGTCATGTGTTAAGTGCCATGCAAATATGTACCCCCTAATTAGATGTAATTAGAAGGATAATTCACATCTTTACTTTCCAAAATAAACCCCTCCTTTAAAAAAAATATAATCCCTATAATCCCAGACTAATCGTGAAAAAACATGAGACAAAGTCAAGTTATGGGACATTTCTTAGGCTATCTGATGATCCTCCTCAAGACTTTCAAGGTCATGGCCATCAATGAAAGACTGAGAAACTGTCACAGACCAGAGGAGACTTGGAAGATATGACAGGTAAATGCACTGTGGTTTTCTGGATTGGATGGTGGGACAGATAAAAGATATTAATGAAAGAAATGATGAAATCAAAATTAAGTCTGGAGTTCAGTTAATAGCAATGTACCCCCGTCAGCCTCTTGGTTTTGACAAATACACACTGAAAATGTAGCATGTTCACAATGAGAGAAACGGGCTGAGGGGTATACAGGAATTCTATGTACTATTTTTGTAACCTTTCTGAAAATCTTAAGTTATTGCAAAATAAAAAGCTATGCTAAGTTTTTTGGTTTGTTTGTTTTTAAAGCAACACGACGGGAGAGATGGATGAACAGGTGGAGCACAGAATTTTTAAGACAGTGAAACCATTTTGTATGAAACAGTGATGGTGGATACATGTCGTTCTATGTTCAAACCCATGGAATATAAATGACACCCAGAGTGATCCTTCATGTAAACTGTGGACTTTGGGTAGTTGAGACGTGTCAGTGTAGGTTCATCGATTGTAACAAATGCACCATCTGTGGGGGATGTTGACAATTGGAAGTAGGTGCTTTGTGTACAATGAGAGACAGGATATGTATAGAAACTACTTTCTGCTCAATTTTGCTATGAACCTAAAACTGCTCTAAGAAATCGTCTATTAAATAAAAACAACAATAGCCAAGCAAGCATGATTTCTGAACAGAAAGCATTTCTAATGGCATTATATATATTTTCCCTCACTGTAGGTATATATGATCTGAGTGGTAGATCATATATACCTACAGCGAGGGAACATATAGCTCCTTTAAGTTCTCTGAGAAACTAACAGAGATACCATGCACACTCATCTTCACACCGTGATAAGCAGACACTACTTCATGTTAAATCTGGTGAGAACAGAACTGTATAGGAGTCTGAACCCTAGTTGACAGAGGAAAACCGAGGCTTGGTGACCTGCTCAAGGTGAGTCAGTTTGTGATAAAGGCCGGGCCTTGGGAATCTTGTCTCCCACCCCAGGGATCCTGTCATTACATGCAGCTGTTCAGAGTGCATCACAACACAACAAGCTGTCAACTGAATAATGCTGAAAAGAAAAATGATTATCTCCATGGCACGTTAACAAGCATCTTTTTGTTTTCAACAATAGCAATGTTTGGGAAGCCATCATTTATCAATATTCTGACTCTTCTATAGCTGCTTAGTCTTTCTTGAGCAAAAATCTTTCAAATATACTTTAAAACTTTGTTTTTAGCTTCAATTACCTACCCACCTGCCTCTGTTGGGGTGGACTGTAAAATCTCCCTTTATTTCCCTTTCCTAATTCAGAAATGGCTGGTGAACTAAGGGTTGGCTTGCATGCTGAGGTTCTAGAAAACAATTTCAGGCAGAGGATGACTGTGTAGATATCAAATTAGCACAGACTATGTTTCCTCCACTGAATGCATCCTTTGAAATGGATGAAGCAACAGAGAAGGTGGTGGCTCTAGGAATGTGAATAAAAACTATACTAAACTCCCAGAGAGAAAATAGTGGTTAGGCCACAATATGGGGGGAAAATGGCAATTCACATGGACAGGATAAACCCTGCAGATGAAGGGAGTTCTTTTGTCTTTATTTCTCACATATTTTCTGCCAGTGTAGATCAGAAACCCAATAGCATAAGCCCAGCCCTGGCTAGAGACCAAAGAGAAAAGACACTTCTATGCAGTTGGGGTGGGAAGCAAATCACAGGAGAGAGCAGGCCTATCAAGGAGTACATGATTTGATTATAATATTGTAGCACTCAGGGCACAGGTTCTGACAGGTTCTTTGAAGGCCGTGATGGGTTCTGGGTGTCTCAAAATTCATATGTAGAAGTCGTAACCCTCACTACTTCCAGAATGCAACATTATTTGGAAATAGGATTATTGCAGATGTAAATAGATATGATAAGTAATACTGGAGTATAATAAGCCCCTCATCCAGCCTCCCCGGTGTCCTCATAAAAAGGGGGAATTTGGGCACAGGCGCACAAAGAGGGAGAACACCATGTGAAGATGAAGGCAGCTATTGAAGGTGGGGTACTTCTATAAGCCAAGGAATGCCAAAGATTGCCAGGAAACTACCAGAAACTAGAGGAGAGGTACAGAAGAGATTCTTCCTCATGGGACTTAGAGTCCTGTCCATGTCTTGATCTTGGATTTCTAGCTTCTGGAACCATGAGACAATAAATTTCTGTTGTTTAATCCACCCAATTCGTGGTACTTTGTTAAAGCAACCCTAGGAAACCAATACAGAGGACAGTGTTGCCTGGTGAGGGTGGCAAATAGGAGAGATTGAGAACAATGTGTGATTCCAAAGATTCAGCATTCCAAGGTCTGGTCCCCTCTCCTCATTAAACTCACCAGGAGAGCAGCTAAGACTGGACTTTAGCCTCTCCTCCTGGTACCAATTACCCAGGAAAGTTATAACAATCCACATAACAGGTCGAACAGTGTCATAAACTATTAGAACTAATAAGAGATATCAGTAATATTAGCAAAGACCATTCAAGCTTTAGTGTCCCTCTATTATCAGTAATTAAAAAAAAACTAGAAAATATAATGGAAAATAACATGATAGCAATAAATTTGTAGCACATCTAGGAATTCACTTGACAAAGAATGCATGACACTTATAGTGAGTAAAGTAGAAGACAGAGACAAATTTCTGAATATAAGACTATACCATAGGTTCACAGATGGAATGACTTAAAATGGTAATGGAATCAAATCTCCTAAAATTAATTTATAAATTAAATACAATTCAGAAAAATTCCAGCATTATTTTTTGATAGAATTGAACGACTAATTCTCATATTTGTGGCTAATATCAAAAGTCAAGTTAATTTCTGAAGCGGTGAGTCCTGTCCATGTCTTGATCTTGGATTTCTAGCTTCTGGAACCATGAGACAATAAATTTCTGTTGTTTAATCCACCCAATTCGTGGTACTTTGTTAAAGCAACCCTAGGAAACCAATACAGAGGACAGTGTTGCCTGGTGAGGGTGGCAAATAGGAGAGATTGAGAACAATGTGTGATAATAAAGGGGAATAAATAATAAATAAATAAATATAGGGGAATTCCTTAGCAGATATAAAGATAGACTATGAAGCCATGGTAACAAAAATGGTTTTGGTACAGGAATAATGTATTACTACAATGAACAAAATGGAAAGTTTAGAAGATCCATGTCTGTCTAGGAAGTTGATATATTATAGAGATGACAAGACAAGTCAACGGAGAAAGGGCAGTTTCTTGAGTAGTTGATCTTGGGAAAAGCAAAGTGATATTTCTACCTCACACCATACACAGAGTAGATAATTTGAGACTTAAATTTGGAACATAAGACCTGTAAGATAATGAAAAAATAGGAGAATTTTTTAATGGGATTAGTATTCTAAGATATATAAAGTACTCCCACAAATCAACAATAAAAAGTCATTAATACCAACACAATGTTTCAGACTTGAGTAGGGGAGCCACAATGGGAAACTCAAGTGACTCACAGTATAGGGAAAGAGTTATCTTCACTCATGGTCATAGAAATGTCCAATTTAAGCATCAACAAGACACTACATTGTAGACAAAAATCAGATTTTCAGAGAATATTCAGTTTGACAAGGATGACAAGGAGGTGAGGAAATAGGAGGTTTCACATTTCAGGTGGTGGGACTATACATATTAATTGGATCAACATTCTAAGGAATGATTTGGCAAGTGATATGGCAGAACTCAGCAAGATATTATGCTTTTAGTTATAAAATAAACAGAATTTTAATTAAAAAAATAAAATTCTGAATAGGATTTTTTTGCACAAATACAGCCCTACAGGACATCAACGAATTTATATCAACAGTAGTGACCACCTCCATGAATGGGGGAAGTCCAAACTCATTCTTCTCTGGGTATGTGGTGTGGAAGAGAGGATATGTCCTTTGGAATTGGACCTACTCCAACTTCAGTACACTTTCTACTGCACCATGGACAACTTGCCAGTGCTGTTAAAACCACAATTGTCATGAGACTGAAACCAGCCACAGCAGATTACTCTTGCTAACTGTTGGCTCAGACTGAAAACCCATTCATAGGCCTAAACAAAATAATGCTTTAAAAAATTACTTTGATAAATATTGTTAATGCAATAATGTCTCTTGGGTAGGGGCATCTCAGTATCAACCGAGAAATGTCAAAGATTAGACTTATTAGAACAAAACACTGATTCATCTTTGTGTCTCTAGTACCTAGCTCCGTTCTTAAAATTTAGGGACTTCTTAATCATTTTTTAAATTGAAAGACAGGAAAAGCCACTTGCTTCCAAAAATCACAGGAAGACACTTTTTGGATAGAGTGACCTCAACTCTTTTCCTCTTCTGAGGGTCTTTTTATTTAAAAAACAAAACAAAACAAACAAACAAACAAAACCCCCCCCCCAGCAAACATATTTGGACCCCCAACTGTGAGCCAGGAACTGGACCAAGTGAATTACATACATGACCTTATTGAATTCTTCCAAGGATTCACATGTAAGATCTATCAGATTAGTGGGTACAGATGAAGAAACAAGACTTGGAAACTTTAACTTTGCTCATAGTCATATTGCAAGGCATAGAGTAAAAAATTAAACCAAGTCTTTCAACTTCACAGATATTAAAGGAACAGCTACAAGGTAGAACCCTCCCTCTAGTAAGATAGATGCTGAAAAGATAAATAGAACATGGTGTCTTTTCTCAAGAGCTTACTCTCTACTTAGTCATTTGTAAACTGTGGAAAGTCTGAAATATTTTATGCAAAGAACTTGAAAAAAGTTCTGAGAGATAAGAAAAGGAAAAGTTTAATTCTCTTTGATTAGGAAATGGCTTCCCAAAGATGGTGGCAAATGAGCCAGGCATTAAATGGTTCTGAATTTGAATGTATCCAGAGGCATTTTTTGAGAGGCATTTAGTCAAGCTAAAGGGCAAAACATTTAGATCAGGGATACCAAAGGAGGCTGGGAATGAAGGAAGGAAGATGGAAGAGGACATGGATATCTGAGATGCATCTTCATCGATGTGATAGCTCCAAGTCTGAGACTCCATCACGTCACTGAAGGTAATGCTGCAAAGCCAATGTTCCAAATGTGGAGTCAGGAACTTTGTGAATCCCCTGAATTTGGGGGCAAAATGTATATGCGTGAGTATGTGTGTGTGTGTGTGTAACAGAAAGAGAGTGGAGAGGGAAGATGTGTGGGGAGGAATGGTGATATGAGTGCTATTTTCTGAAGAGAAAGTCCACAGTCTGTAGGTGATCATTATGGATTCTCTATGGATTAATAATCTACAAAAAGGTGAAGAATATTGGCACATAGAAGGAGAAGGCAAAGATAAGATCTTTGGAGTTATGTAAAGATTGTGAATTCAGTGAAGGAGGCTAGAAGGAAATTGTCAGAACCATGAACATCTGCTATTACAGAGGGCCAAGAGAAAAAAATAACTTGAAGCATGGGATGACTGGTCAACCACTCCTAGCGAGGATAAGAGATCAACAAACATATTGGTTCTCCTAGGTGTGATCATCTGTGCTTTCCTGGGTTACCAGGAAATGTTTGCTGCTTTTAATGGGTGCTTTACATGATTAGGAATAATCAAGCTAATGCAAGCACAGCTGAAAACCAAACTCTATTTAAAAATGCTCCACAAGATGGCACTATGGGCCAATAAGAATATTCACTGGGCCTCCTCAAATAAAGTCTGTTTACCTTCCTCTCCTTTTTTCTTTATCCTTTGCTAATATACTGCAGCCTGATCCCCTGCATTATTTGTCTATTAAAAATACTGGCATTTGGAAATAATATCCCTAATTTTCACGATTCCCACTTACTCTTTATGTAATCATCAGTAGACTTTGGAAAGCCTTAATTTGAATCTCAGTTCTAATACAGGAAGTTGGATCTAATCTCTAATTTACTAAAAACCCTCAGAAGGCTGTGTGCAGTCATTGCTGGCATTTATTGGTCCCTGGGGAGCCTTGAGATTGGGAAAGACAGGAGGGAAATAGGAGTAAAAGGAGAGAAAGGGCTCTCAGTTTGATCAGAAAAGCAAAGAACACAACACAAGCTTCAGCCATGATTGGCCTGGCAAGGGAGTAAAGCAGTCAGGAAATCCACGAAGCTACAATGTCGCTTTCAAGAAAAAGAATTTCATTATCTTCATGTACATAGTTGTTGGGACTTTCACTTAAAACCCATGTTTTAAAAGTTGTTATTATTGTGCAAAAAAGAACAAATGGCTTGAATTAGACACCAAGAAGAAGTATTAAAATTTATCGTTTGACCATAGGAAATCATAATACGATTTTACATTGAATGGCACCACCGGTTTATGAAGTGCTAGTATACCTCCATCATCTTGTATAATTCTCAGAACCACCTAGTGGGTGGGCATGTAACTAACCCCACTTCACACATCTGGATGCTGTGACTCAGAGAGTTTCAGAGACTTGCTCAAGGATACTCAGCCACCAAGTGGGAAGGTGGCATGAAAATCTAGGTCTTTAATTTCCTTATCTGTGAAAGTGTCATTGGAATGATACTTACTGTTACAAAGATGTATTAAACATAAGACATAGTAAAGGTCTAGTCAGAAAGTCAGTATACGTTAGCTAGTTTCAATATTTAGAATTAGTTAAAATGCCTGTTTCTAGTGATATATACATTAAGGATATTTGGTTGCAACAACAGCAACCAATTAACTTGCTAATAATCTGCTAAATTACCTCTCGTTAAACCATGCCCCCTCCCTCATTGTGCAAAAACAGAATTTATTGGAAGAACACAGAATAGCTGCAGAATCAGAGGAAAAGGAGATGAGCCTGGCTTTGCAAGTATGGGAGGCAGGAGATATCGGGATTGACCCACTTTGGAACCTGTGTGCACTCCATAACAAGTGGAAGCAAGGCTGACACACAGCCCTGCCAGGTGAAGGCAAGGTACCTGAAGGGGAAATTGGGGTGCTGTCATAGAAGAAGAAATAAATACCCAGCAGGGGGAAAAAAAAAAGCATCTGATGTCATTGCATAGAATATTTCTATAACGAAGACCTTAAACACCACTTTATGTAGAGCTAATGCTAATTGCCTATATTTACTGAACACTTACATGCCAGGCACTATTACATTTACTTACTTGTTTAATCCTCTGATAATCCTACAAGGCAAGTGGTAGTATTAGTACCATTTTACAGGGAAGGAAACTAAGGACCAGAAACTATTTGGCCAGAGTGGCAGAGGTAAGTTTCAAACTCAGCTAGAGCTCATCACATCAGAAAACAACAGACTTGAGAGGATGGTGGTCAAAATAAAATATGTTGTTATTAGATGGAAACATGAATTGCTGGTATTTAGTATATTTAGTAGCTATTTTGTTCCTGGAAATACAGTGGTTTCCTATGACTTCGTCTTATACACGTATAGCACTTAGAACAGTGCCTGGAATATAATCACTGTGCAAGGAAACTTCCCATTATTATTAGATGATCCTGCCCATCTACAGTTTTTAGCTTTAAAAACCAAAATTGAGCAGGGACATTATTATTGAAACTGGACTGGGAGTAAAAGCCCAGGAGGGCATCCTTTGACTGGTGTCACACTGAAGTTCCCCAAGAAGAGAGCTAAGCATTGTGCTTATTCTTTTCTACTTAATGATCTCTGTGCATCTGTACTGTTTGCTTCTTGTCTTTCTTCTCAGATGTCAGTTTATAGCATATGCCTTGGGACTGGGATCAACACAGCAGCCCATGCAGAAGGTTGGGCGTCATCCTTTGGGGCTTGATCCGCTCTCCCTCTCCCCTCCCTCCCTTCTTGCCCTCCCAGCTCTGCTACTGAAACTACCCTGAAGAAATCTTCTGTGTGACCCAGAGCTGGAATTGTCTCTGGGAGCTGCTTCGCTGAACCTTTGAGCTGTTTATCAACAAGGAGGAGGGGCAGCTAATCATACTGTTGTGAAAAAAGTGGCAGGAGATGGCCCATGCCCAGGAGGAGTGACTGCCCCAGGCAACCCCCAGGGAGCACTCGGGTTCTCAGATAAGGTGGGACAATCAATGACTCTACAATTCACTACAGATCCACACACTACCTCTGCAAGAAAAAATAATTCCTGAGCACAATTTCATGCTTCTCCTTCAAACACAAGTATCACTGCAATCTGCCTGAAGAAGCAAGGTCACGCATAAGCCAAGGGTTACTTATTTTCTGGAAGGATAAATGAGGACTTGTTTTCAGTGAAACTGATTTCCAAGAAGCATGTGTCTTCTTGACTGCTGACCCACTTCCGGATTCAATCCTGGCAGCTGCGCTTTCGAGAATTTCATCAGGGTACCTTCCTGCTGTGAGTCCATGTTGGAACTTACATGGTCTTTAAAAGGCACAAATAGCTGCGTTGCATAATGTAACCTGAAGTTCTGACAACCCCACTTATACTCAGGCTAAATTTAAAGGTCACCATTGTGGGGAAATAGTGGCAAAAGAATGAAAGTGCCTTAAACACGAATTTCACAGATGGTTTCTCATTTTGAGAGTCTTGCACTGTAAAATAGAGACCAAATTGCCAGTGAGCTTAACAAAATATACAAGCGTAGAATCCATTTCTTGGGAACAAGGTAGCTTTAGGAAAAATTGTAAAATATGTAGACACAAGTGTGAAATGGTCCGAGTTTGTCTTAGATGTCCTCTGGAAGATCATTTGTTCTTTCCCCTTACATTCATCAAGACTTGGCTAAGCCCTGTGAATTGAATGGTACACAAGACAAATATAAATCCCTGCCTTCACAGAGCTCTCAGCTTATCGGGAAAAAAACATACAGAAACATGTTACCACAATAAAGGGAGAGAAGGTTATAAAAGAAGAAATTGGGAACATTTGAGAAGCAGAGTGGGGACAAAGGTATGGACAGCATTTTCCCCAGGGAAGTGATGCTTTAGTTGGGAAATAAAGGATGAGCAGGAGAAAAGCAATTTAGAAAAGAAAGGATAAGGCAGATACAGGGAATAGCATATCTTGAAGCTCAGAGAGGAGAAAGAGCAGTGTAGCTGACACTAAAGATAATCTAGGGCAGGCTCAGCAAATTATGGCCCACAGGTCCATAGTCCAGCCTGCTGCCCATTTTTGTAAACAGAGTTTAATTGGAATGTAGCCACATTTACCTCTTTCCTTATTATTTATGGTAGCTGTTATTCTACAGTGGTTCAGCTGAGTAGTTATGACTGAGAAAGTATGGCAACCAGCTCATAGTAGGCACTTAATAGTTTCTGTTCTATTACTGCATTCTTCTCATTTTGCCAATGAGAACAATGATGTGAAATATGTTAAGGGGGAATAGAAAATTCCTATATTCCAAGGAAGGGGCTCATTGTTCTTTGGCCAGACCCAGTTTTTTTTTTTTTTTTTTTTTAAAGATTTTATTTATTTATTCGACAGAAAGAGATAACAAGTAGGCAGAGAGAGAGGCAGAAAGAGTGGGGGTGGGGGAAGCGGGCTCCCTGTTGAGCAGAGAGCCCGATGCGGGGCTCGATCCCAGGACCCTGGGGTCATGACCTGAGCTGAAGGCAGAAGCTTTAACCCACTGAGCCACCCAGGTGCCCCGGCCAGGCCCAGTTTTAAACCCAAACTAATTGATCAATAACCACTTTGCATTAGCACCCACAGTGCTGAAAGTCATTAAGTCAGCAACACTGTCACACAGGCATCCATAGCAAAAGGTCAAACAATCTGTGAACACCCATCTGAAAAATCCATCAATCTCTGAATTCTAATCTTTCCAAATATCTCTATATATCTCCAGCTCTCAGCTTTACTTAGAGAGATCAGACCTTACAAGTTGTTACTTTTGGAGATGCCCAAAGTGAGAAATGTGCCTGAATTTCGAGGATTTGAATCTACACATGCACATATCTTACTGCAATTACATGCTCTCTTGTCCGCCCTACTCTCTTGTCTCTTGTATTTCTCAAGTTTGGAATGCATACCCCTGGTGTTAACTGGGATGATGGTAGGTGGTATGTAACCTTGGCATTAAATAACATCACGTCATATAGGGAGAAAGTCATTTTCTTTTCCATCTTTCATTGTTTCACATAGCAATGAAGAAAACAGGCTGTGGAGGAAGACCATTTTACTGTATTAGTTATCTTTTGCTGTGAAACAAATTAGCCCCAAACCTAGACTCTTAAAACACCATTTAAAATTTGTTATATTACATGGATCATGTGGGTCAGACACTCATGAACAGGAAAGCTAGGTGGTTCTGACCTGGGGTCTTTCATGAAGTAAAAGTCAAGGTGTCAGCCAGGGCTACAGTCACCTGAAGTATCCTCTTTCAAGATGGCACACTCACATGGCTGGCAAATTGGCGCTGGCTGCTGGCAGGAGGCATCAGTTCCTTTCCATTGGCCCTCTCAATAGGGCTGCTTGAGTGTCCTCATGATATAGAAGCAGACTTTCCCAGAACAAGTAATCTTAGAGGATAAGGTGGAGATAAAAGTATCTTTTCTGACCTAGACTTGTGTTTTAATCAGTTTGGGGTGCTATAGTAGAACATCAGAAACCAGGGGGCTTATAAACACAACTTATTTCTTACAGTTCTGGAGGACTTAAGTCCAAGGCCAGGATGTCAATAAGGTCTTTGGTAAGAGCCCTCTTCTTGTTTGCAGATGGCTATCTTCCTATTGTATCCTCACATCACAGGAAGAGAGCCAGCCAGCTCTCTGGCCAGACCAGACACACAAAGGATTGGTGTCCTTTATAAAAGACACCATTCATAAGGGGTCCACCTTTATGATTTAACTATCTCCAAAAGGTCTCACACCTTAATACCATCGTAAGATTTCAACATGAATTTTGGGGGAATACAAATGTTCAGTCCATAACATCTTGAAAATCACATATTATCATTACTTCTGTATTCTTTGGTCACACATGCTAACGTTGATACAAAAAGGGAGCCAACTCCACAAAGGTATGAATACCAAGTGGCCAGCATCACTGAGGATCACTTTGGAGGCCATTTTGGCATCTGCTATTACCACTTATTAACTGGGTAATGCTGGATAAATTATTGAACTTCACTGTGCCTCAGTTTCCTTATCTATAAAATGAGAATAATATTACCAACCTTTTTTGAGAACTAAATAGTAGATCATACCAGTAAGCCCACAGAACACACTGAGAAATGTCCACTA
Organism: Mustela putorius furo; assembly: GCF_011764305.1. Lineage (NCBI taxonomy): Eukaryota > Metazoa > Chordata > Mammalia > Carnivora > Mustelidae > Mustela > Mustela putorius. The sequence continues at coordinate 22,670,895 of NW_025421273.1, forward strand.
TTAGTACTTTTATACCTCTTTAATTCAGTGCTACTTAAAAAGCCAGTCTTATCAGGAGGTAAGGAGTTAACACAAGAATGTAAATCAATGCATTGATTCCTTCGTCTAGAGAGTTAGGCTACAAAAAAAAAAGTCAGTTATAAGTTAAAAATAATTTTTAATTAATAAAAAAAAGCCAACTGAACACAATATAGCATGTAGTGATATAGTTGACTTACATTCTGGAGCAAGCTATTAACTATTTGCAGATTGAGAAAGCAATTTGCAGACCAGCAGCCAAGTCCACAAACCATACTTCGAGTAGTGCTTTTCTAACTTTTGATCATCTCTCTTTTTAACCACAAGAGTGTGAGCAACAGGGATTAATGCTGTTGAGTTCTTTTTTCTTTTCTTCTCTTTTCTCCTTAGTTTCTCAAAATATAGAAGGAGGATTGGTGAACTACAGAGGAAGGAAGGAGAGATGCAGCTAAAAGGAGTGGGTGTTGATGGGTGGGAGAGCACAGAAAACAATGGAAAGGCAGTTACCATCTGTTTAATGGCAAATGGTTGTTTTTCTCCATTTACAGATTCATTGCAGAATCTCTTTTTAAATAAATTTGTGTCTTAGCCTGGGTTCCCTAAAAACAGAGTTGGAGATGAAGACTTGCCTGTAGACTATTCATCTGGAAAGCAATTCCAGGGAGTAGACACTGGGGAGAAGATAGGGAAGCAGATACTAGAACAAAATGTTGAATTGACCATTGCTGCAGGCTCTGGTGTTTTGTCTTACCAGGATCTTCTGAGAGCTTTTTGATATTCCTGTCTCCCTGGGATGTAAAGGGAAAAACATTTATCTACAGGCTTCTTTCCTCTATTGGTCTTAACTCTCCTTTACTCCAGGGCTGCATGCTGCATTAAGTGTTGCATGGGCTTTGGAAGGGAGTTGAGGGATGCGTCAGAAGAGCTCCAGGCTAGGCAACAGGAAGTGTGTGGTATAGCTGGAGGCCAAGTGCTCTGTGCTTATTCCTTTGCAGACCTCCTTGAAATCTACTACTTGTAATATTCACAGTAGCAGGTATAGCAAAATATAGGCCCCAGAAGGTTCTGTGGATCATAAGAGAAGTCCAGTAGAATGCACTGAAATAATGAAGTGTGTTTTGAAAAACAAAGTAATAGTAAGTAGGGACTTTAAGTTGCAGCTTAAACATTTAAAGAGCTTAGAAGTCATCACTCTCATCCTAATAAAGAAAGACTGGATAAATTGAAAATCAATGACTTATCACAGACCCATCAGAAAATTCAGATTGGACCTATCAGAAAAGTATAAATGTGGGGTAAATTGCCAGCTCAAAGTGAAGACAAACAGAAAGCTGCTTACCTAGAGAGAAGCTGCTAGAGCCATGCCATGGTAGGAATATCAAAATGGCAATTTTAGCAAATTACTAGATATGGGATATGGACTAGTGTGACCATGAGAAACTGCTGAGGATCATCAGTCTTAGGGGTCCCCCAAACTTTCCTGGGCTTTCTCTCTAGGAGTCCTGTCAGGTTCTCATGGGGGGATCTGACTCTGGCAACAATTGTGGAAGAAGTCCAGAGCCTTCTTCATGACAAGGGACTCCTCCCCTATGAAAAGACACTGTTAGAGCCCTGTTCCAGATGGAAGAAAGAGTTCCTTCTCCTTTCACTCTTCCTGTCCCAACAAAGGGAGCAAACATACAAACTAATTTCATCAGGGAATGACAGCAGTGTCACAAGGGACAGAAGGGAGGGATTGTTAATACTCTGTTATAGATACCTACACTGCCCATGAAGTGGTCAAGTGTCCTGGGGGCTTAGGTTAGTGTTGTGTGTTAAGCGTTTATCACTAAGAGAGACTACTAAGAGAGCAAGTAATGTGATGTCATACTTTTAAGATCATGAGGTCATAGATTACTATGTGTAAAATGCAGAACTATAAAACTCCTAGAAGATAATGCAGGAGGAAATCCAGGTGACCTTGGCTTTGGTCTCCTAGATAATTGAGAAGGTGATAATTGATAAACTGATAAGTTGGGCATCATTAAAATTAAACACTTCTGCTCTTTGAAGGACCCTGTTAAGAGAACAGAAGGGCAAGTCATAAACTGGGTGAAAATCTTTGCAAAACACATACCTAATAAAGAACTGGTAATCAAACTTTATAAACAACTTTTAAAATTCAACAATAAGAAAACAACTAAATTAAAAAATCAGTAAAATCCCTGAACAGACATCTGAAAAGATGCTGACCCCCATATCTCATTAGGAAAATGCAAATCAGAATGACAATATGACACCACTACATGCCTATTAAAATGGATAAAATCCAAAACTCTGGCAGCACCAAATTCGGGTAATGACATAGTGCAACTCCCATTTTTTGCTGGTGGGAAATGGCACGTCTATTTTGGAAGATAATTTGACAATTTCTTGAAAAACTAAACATACTCACCACCTGATCCAGCAATCATTGTCCTTTGTATTTATTCAAATGAGTTGAAAACTTACATCCATACAAAAACTTGTACATGAATGTTTACAGCCACTTCATTTGTAATGCCAGAACTGGGAAGCAACTAAGATGTCCTTTGATAAGGTGAATGGTAAAACAAACTGTGATACCCATACAATGAAATATTATACGATAATGAAAAGAAAGGAGCTATCAGGTCACAAAAAGATATGGAAGAGACTTAAATGTTTATTGCTAAGTGAAAGAAACCAATCTGAAAAGGTTATGTACTAGATTAACCCAATATATTACATTCTGAAAAAGCACAAAACTATGACATCAGTAAAAGGATCAGTTGTTGTCAGAAGTTTGTGAGAGGGAGAGGACAGGATGAATAAGTGGAGCACAAAGAATATGCCCATAGTGAAACTGCTCTGTGTGATACAGTAAGGGTGGATGCATGTCACTATACATTTGTTGAAACTCACAAAAGGTACAACACAGAGTGACTCTTAATGTGAAGTATGGACTTCAGTTAATAATAATGTATCAATGTTGGCTAATCAATGCAAAAAATATACCACAGTAATGCAAGATGATGGGGGTGAGAGGAAGTCTATGGAAACTACTTTCTGTCCAATCTTCCTGTAAACCTGGAACTGTCTTAAATCAATAAAATTTTTAATTAAAAATGTTATATCAAATGTTCAATTAAAAGCAGAGAAGGCAAAAAGAGAGGGAAAAGAAACAGAGAACAAATGAAGGGAGTAGAAAACAGTTGCAAACAGGAAAGATACTAACCCAACAATACCAATAATCACTTTGAATGTGACTAGTCAAATATAGCCATTAAAAAATACAGATGGTATGACTGGCTATGTAGAAAATCCCAAAGAATCTACAAAATAATCCAAGAACTCTTGAAACTAATAAGCAAATACAACAAGCTAAGTGGATATAAGGTCAATGTACAAAAGTGAAAGGCCTTTCTATATATCAACAAGGAACAACTAAAATATGAAAAGAAAATACCATTTAAAACTGCATAAAAATGTAATAGGTATAAATCTAACAAAATATCTTGCCATTTGCAACAAGCAAGACAGTATATTCCGCTAAGCAAAATAAATTAGAGAAAGACAAATGCCATATGATTTCACTCATATGTGGAATTTAAGAAACAAAACAGACAAAGGAAAAAGAGAGAGACAAATCAAGAAACATACTCTTAACTATAGAGAACAAACAGATGGCTACCAGAGGGAAGGTGGGTAGGGAATGCGTTAAATAGATGATGAGAATTAAGGAGAGCACTGGCTATTGCATAGAAGTGTTGAATCACTAAATTGTATACCTGAAATTAATATTACACAGTATGTTAAGTACTGGAATTTAAATAAAAACTTGGAGGAAAAGAAAATAACAAAATATGGGGCATCTGGGTAGCTATTGAGTGTCTAATTCTTGATTTAGGCTCAGCATGATCTCGGGTTCATACATTTGGGCCCTGCTTGGGGCTCCATGGTGAACATGGAGACTGCTTAAGAGTCCCTCTCTCCTGTCCTTCCCCCTGTTTCCTGCTTACCCACTCTGTCTCTCTAAAATATATATATTATATGTATATATTTATGCAGGATATGTATATGGAAAAGAGTAAAAGACCGATGAAAGAAATAAAAGGAAATTATATAGGTGAAACGGTATTGTGTGCTTATAGGTTGGAAGAGATAATATTGCTCAGATGTCAATTATTCCCAGCTTGATCTATCAACTCAATGCAATTCCAATCAGAATCCAGCATGCTTTTTTGTAGATATCAACCATCTGACTCTAAAAAATTCAGACTTTGCATTTTTACATGGACAAGCAAAGATGTAAAATAGCTAGCACAATACTGAAGAACAAAACTGAGGGATTTGCATTACCAAATTCAAGATTTACATTAAAGCTAAAGTGTATGGGAAAAAGAATGGACACATTGATCAATAGAACAGAATAGGGAGCACAGAACCTCCTTAAATATAGTCAACTGATTTTTGACAAAGGAAAAAGGACAGTTTTTTCAACAAATGGTGTTGGAACAATTAGATGTCCATACGTAACACATAAACCTAGACATAGACCTTACACCTTACCAAAAATTTACTCAAAATGGATCATAAATTTTAATGTAAAATGCAAAACTACAAAACTTCTAGAAGAAAATGTAGGAAAAGCCTCTGTGATTCTGGATTTGGCACTGAGGTTTTAGATACAACACCAAAAGCATGATTCATGATTCATGAAAGAAAAAATAGGTAAGCTGGGCTTTGTTAAATTAACAACTTTTTTTCACTGAAAAAAAGACACTTTAAAGAATATGAAAAGGCAGCCACAGTCTAGGAGGAAATACTGGCAAACATAATTTTAAAGGACTTGTATTCAAAATAGGCAAAGGAGTCTTAGAACTCACAATAAGAAATGAGAAACTCAATTTAAAAAATTGGCAAAACATTTGAAAAGACATTATCGAAGAAGGTAGATGGAAAATAAACATATGAAAGTATGCTCAATATCTTTATGTGGTAGGCAGCATGATGGCCCTCCAAATATGTACACATTCTAATCTTCACAACATGTGTATATATTACTTTTCATGGCAAAGGGACTGCACATATGTTTAAAGAACTAGAGAAGGGAGATTATCCTAATTATTCTGCTGGATCCAATCATGTGAGTCCTTAAAACTAGAAAAATGTCCTGGTGCACTCAGGAGATGCATGACAGGAGAAGGGTCACAGTGATGCTCTGCTGTTGGGTTTGACAAGATAGGAAGAGGCCAGGAGCCAAGGAATTTTAGCATCTTCTAGAAGCTGTGGGAGTCAGGGGAACAGATTGTCCCCTAGAACCTCCAGAAGGAGTGTAGCCCTGCTGACACCTTGATTTTAGCTCAGAGAGACCAGCGTTGGACTTCTAACCTATTCTATTAAAATTTAACACTTTTGTGTTCTTTTATTTTTTTATTTTAAAGATTTTTATTTATTTATTTGACAGAGAGAGATCACAAGTAGGCAGAGAGGCAGGCAGAGAGAGAGAGGAGGAAGCAGGCTCCCTGCTGAGCAGAGAGCCTGATGCGGGACTTGATCCCAGGACCCTGAGATCATGACCTGAGCCGAAGGCAGCGGCCCAACCCACTGAGCCACCCAGGCACCCAACACTTTTGTGTTCTTAAATTCACTTGGTGTGTGGCAACTTGCTGCAGCAGTAAATAAAGATATTTTGTCATTGAAGAAATGTAAATCAAAACTACAATGAGATATTGCTGCATAGCTATCGAGAACCAAAATTAAAAAAAAAATGGCAATGCTAATTGCTGGTTAGCATGCACACTAATAGGAACTCTTATTCTGATTAGAATGTAAAATGGTACAGCCACTTTGAAAGACAATTGAAGTTTCTTACAAGCAGTCATATCCTAGGTATTTACCCAAATGACTTGAAAATTGATATTAACAGAAAAATTATATGTCAATGTGTATAGCAGCCTTATTCATAATTGCCAAAAACTGGAAGCAAACTGGTATGTCCTAAAAGAGGTGAATGAATAAACAAACCATGGCACATCCATACAACGAAATAATGTATATTCAACAACAAAAAGGAATGTGTTATCAAGTCATATGAATACATGGATGAACCTTAAATGCAAACTTTAAGTGACAGAAGCCAGCCTGAGATGCCTAAATACTTTATGATTCCATTTATATAACATTCTGAAAAAGAGAAAACTATAGAGTCTACAGAAAAAGAGAAAAACCTAAAACAAAAACAAAACAAACAAAACAAAACAAAATGATGGCTTCAAGATTAGGGAAAGGGATGGCTGAATAGGTGAAGCACCTGTGATTTGTTTATAAATGAAACTATTCTGAATAATACTGTTATTGTACCATGTATTTGCAAAACCCATAAAACATTAAAGCATGATCATTAAAGAGTGAACATTAACCTCATAACCTCATAACATGAGGTTATTTTGGGGGCACCTGGGTGGCTCAGTTGGTTAAGCATATTACATTTGATTTTGGCTCAGGTCATAGTCTGGGGTTGTGAGATTGAGCCCTGCATCAGGCTCTGTACTGGGCATGGAACCTTTTGGAATTCTGTCTTTCAGCCTCTCTCCCTTCCTCTCTCTCTCTCCCTACCTCTCTCTCAAAAGAAAAAATCATGTAAGAGATTGGGATATGGGACATGCCAGGGTGGGATGGAGAATATTATAAAACAATCTAACTGTATTGCAAGTGTTTGAAATAACCACATTGAAGGAGGTGGAGGGAAAGGTGCTGATCATAGTACCTGGAAAAAAACGGAGTCTATAAGCCTACAGGCAGAAGAACCTGCACATAAGTGCTGTACTTTAGTTGATAAAGTTATCTCCTACAGGGGTAGTTAACGATTCTGATACTGCTAACATGTATATGGGAATCGAATAATCAAGTAAACAGGTGGTGGGTGGTGGGAGTCAGGCTTCTCATGGTTGGAGTGGCAAGATATAGACAGGCGAGGGAAAAGGCTAGAATGGTTTCTATGGTAACAAATTAGAATTGAAAACATCAGTATGAACTCACATTAAGCTTAAAATTGATACCAACGGTTATATATAGAAATGTTTGTGGATATCTGTTTATCTCAGGTTTACATACACACTTACATTTCCTTCCTCTGTCAGTTGAAAGGGACTACAAACAATACCCAATAACAATGAGCATATCTAGAACAGAGATCTTATTTCCTAATATTCTCAAAAAAGGAGCCAAGGCTCATTAGAAAAATGACTTATTCTATGAATGGGACAGGATATACATGAGATGAGACTGGAGTCTTCTACAGTGTCAGAAAGTAAGGAAGTGTTTAAAAAAATAAGACAGAGAGAGAGAGAAAAAACTCACAAAAATGGGGCCATATCAAAGGAACACAGGAGCCAGCTGAAAGAACTCCTAATGACCCAAGCTGCAATAATTTGAGCAGAAAAAGCCAATTAGTAATATTGGGTCATAAGAATAGACTATGTATCCGTGTGCCCATACTGAAATAAATGAATAAATAAATAGGACAGAATAGATAAATCTCTCATACAGAAGAATTACAAATAATTTATGTAGATGGCTACCCAGTCCTCAAATGAGTGAAAGATAACTCCCACTCCTTAAGTGTGGGCTGTGCATAGTGACTTCCTTCCAAAGGGTGTAGTACAGAAAGGGAGGAAAAAGAGTAACTTTGCCATGGATGATCCTGACACACATTCCCACCAGTTGATCAAGGTCAGTATCAGTAGTCAAAAATCATGTTGGCAGCATGTACCCTCAATATGATATGATAAGAATGATCCTTTGTCTCTTTGATCTTTCTCCTTCAAACCCATAATCCCATTTTAATCATAAAACCATCAAACGAGTCTAAATTCAGGGATATTCTACAAAATATTTGACCAGTACTCCTCACAACTGTCAAGATCATCAAAGACAAGAAAGGTCTGAAAAACTACCACGGCCATGAGGAACTTTATGGAGACAGGATGACTAACTGTAATGTGGTATTCTGGATGGGATCCTGAATGAGAAGACAAAGCATTAAATAAAAAGATTAGGAAAATCTGATTACATTTATGGCATTTGGTTAGTAATAATATACCAATATTGGTTCATTAATAGTGACAAAGATACCATACTTATATAAATGTTAATAATGGGGAAAACCAGATGTGGGAAATATGGGGACGCTCTGTACTAGCTTCACAAATGTTCTGTAGATCTAAAGCAGTCCTAAAATAAACAAATAAAAGAACAAAGTGAAAAGTAACATAGTCATGACTATATAAGAGTCATAAAATCAACACTCAAATGGCTAAAGTTTGGGACATCTTGCTTTTTATGATGCTGTTTCTTCATCCCCGCAAAGCTCAAAATATAGAGGAAAAAAGATGAAGACAAAAAGCTGGATGCAAACAGCAAACACACCTGGGAGTGTCTATGTAAAGTGGATAGAAGGGCTATAAGCATTAGATTTCATAGCTTGGGAAGTCAAGGAAGAGTATGGAAGGACATTCCAAATAAAAGGGAAAAGGCTAAACAGAGTTATGGAGTTGAAATTTTTCCTGTTTATGGCAAGGAGCTGAGCTAACCAGAAGCTTGGGAACTATCTTGGTGTTTCTCCTGTGTCACTCATTTCTGATGCTGTTGATTTGTTCCTCTATGATGTCTCTTGAATTTAAATTGTTTTCTGTACCTCTTCTAAGATTATTTTTGTTTGGTCTACTGTCCTCTCTCACCTGGCAATACTAGTTAGGTACTCATTCAAGTACTGGACCTGAAAGTGATTCAGTTCTTTGTGCCTTGATTTCCTCATCCTTTAAAATGGGGATAATAATACTTTTAACCTCATAGGGTTTTGTGAGGATTAAATTAGTTAATATAAGAAAAAAGCTTAGGATAGTGCCTGGCACATAGCACTATATAAGCATTAGCTATTATGTTAATATTCCCTTTGTTTTCAATTTCAACCAAGAATTATTTAGAACACAAAACATTAAGACACAAAAGCAATATATATGTATATATACATATACAAATATATGTATTTACCTTGGCCTCATTTCTTTTTGATTTGATAACACCTAGGCAATTCAACTGACACCAAATCTTTTATTCTTTAGCTTTGAGTGTATTGGTGGCAGATGCTGTATGTGTTGGGGAGAGGTATATTTGAAAAATAAGATAATGGAAAGGCCTACTATCAAACCAAAGGGTAACCTTGAGTTTTTTTTTTTGCAGCCTAGTAGGGAGGGAAGGGGATCTTGCGATTACAAAATTGACACCAAAGGAGTTCTGATGCGTCAGTGGAACAAGCTCCAGTAAGGAAGGCAGATACAGTGGACAGTGGTGGTCCTGGTACTGATTATCAGTGAGCCTGCAGAGGTGATTCTGGGCCAGAAGAGTTTAGAGATTAAAAGAGCAAACTCTGGGGAATGACAGTCAGGATTTCCTCCTCTGTCATTTGCTTGCTTTGTGACCTTGGACAAATTACTTAACCTCTGAACCCTAGTTTCCTATATGTAAAGTAGGAATGACAACAGTACCTGCTTCCTGAGGGTTGCTATGCAGTTTAAATGAGTTAATGAAGTAACTGTGGCACATAGGGTGAACTTCCTGAGGAGTCTGAGACCCTGCAGAAGTGAATGCGTTGGTCATGCCCCATTCACTTAGTATCATTTTCCAAAGCTGTTCTTATGAGGCCACATGGGCCACACTGGGATGCTGGTCATGGCCACAGAGAGAACCAGAATCAGGACTCATCAGTGAAGGAGTCCCCACTGCCATCGGTAGTTAAGCTCTTGGGCTTAATGGATCATGGCCCTTGGATTTGGATTGTTCTAGCTTCACAGTCCCAATCACCAGACAGGAGCCACCTCCCACCTCCAATATGAGTTGAAAGCTTCCTCCACTTTGTTCTTCCCACTGACTATGGTTTTGCCTACTTGGCAGTGTGGACTGAATCCTAGGCCCTGATACTCCAGCAGAGAACCTGGAGATGGCCATCAAACCACTGTGAGGCTTTTCTTTTTCCACCTAACTCTGGAACAGTAAGAATATCTGAGTGCCTTGGTCAGCTGACTCCAGATATCTGAAATAAACAGTCTGTTTTCTTGAAGCCACCATATCAGAACCTGGGTGCCTCTGCAGTCCTCAGGGGCCAGCCCTGCCAAACATGGTCCTGTGTGTGTTTGGGAAGAATGGATGATATTAAAGGCATTTTGTTAGCAAGTTTCTCCGCTTAAGGGCCTGCATGCTCTGATTTCCTCCGAAACCCCTTGAGAAGCTCCATTTCCCGATGATTGGTGGTAAAATCCCCAGAACAGGATTGGTTGTGTGAAATTTCAAATTTTATGCAAGTTCATAGCTAGAACCCATGCACAATTACTGCTAAGAGTTGATTTTGTCACTGTGAAAGCCCCTAGGATTAGGCCTTTCAGAAGAAAGGACAAAGCCGCTTCTGAACTTTTAGCCTCCATTGGCTATTCCATGATAGAATAGTCTTCAGAGTGTCAGTGCATTTACAATGTAAACGTTTTCTTTTCAAGGTCAGGGTTTTAGAGCCCAAGGCCACTATTGAAACTGCAGGGGGCAGAGCCAGAACAATTCTGCTGGGATTCTAAAAATAAGATGCTTTATTTTCAAAATGCAGGATGTGGTTTAAAAGAGAGCCTCAACAATTTACTTTTTGGACTGCCTCTTGGATCCCTTTCTGTCAATTTGGCCTGAGAGAAAGAGGCTGGTCCCCTATAAAGAGAATACCAATTTCTGAGAATTGCGCAAGATTAACTCTTTTGGATTCTCCAAACTTCCCCTCCCTCTATGGCCCAGGTGATGAGCTGTTAGATTCAGGGTGGCTGAATCCTAAATGGGATCAGGCCTCCATCAGACACACCAGCAGGGAGGAAATTCTTCATGGAAACCAAAGCTGCAGTGACTGAGGGAGCTGGAACACTGTAGGCCTTGGGGGAGAACTTCCCCTTGTTGTTCTAGAGGCTGAAGTGTGCATAGGAGGCAGGCTGAGATTCTTGCTCCTCTTCCTTCTCTCTGTTTCTCATCCTCTGTGGAAAGAAAAGAGTGTCTTTTAGCGAAATGCAAATAAGGCATTCAGTAAGAGGGCACAATAGTAGCCCCCAGGAGATTGCTTGTCTTGAAGATTCCCCCCCACCCCGCCCCCCACCACACCCCTGGGGAGTGTTCTAGAAGACTCTCCTACAAGTCAGCCTTGCCTTCTCCAAATACTGATCTTTGCCTTGGTCTTCCTGGACTCAGGCAACTTGAAGCTGAGACTCTGAGGGGTGGGTTTCCTGGGGGAAGGGAGGCAGAGGAGGTTAGAGAGCCTGGGAAAAAAGTCCAGGGGTGAAGGGCACTGCCCTATGAGCACCTGAGCCCTGAGTGTGTGGTTGGAAAGCTGAATCCACAAAATCAGCAAGCACATGACAGTCTTCTTACCTGGTTCCTGTAATTAGGAACACTGTGTACTTTCTGCTAATGGACAGCACCAAGAGGTCCAGCTAGAATTTTGCTGGGCATAACAGCAGCCTTTCATATACCTTTATATAATATATATAATGAATTATATATATTACATATATAACTATATATAATACATATGGGTATATGGGGAGATCATTATATATATATTTCTTTTCTCCCCCCAGTATAATGTTATTCATACAATTTCTTTTGAAATCTTTTAACGGGATTGAAGTGACCCTTTTACAAACATCCTAGCCTCCTAGCCAACATTCTCTTTTCCATCATTCTTTTGGGACTTTTGAGTGACACTTTCTTTTTTCTTTTTCTTTTTCTTTTTTTAAAGTATCATTTAGAATTGCTTTTACGATGCTTGAGAATCCTGAGTGCCTGGGTAGGTAGCTCTCTAAATGGAAGATGGGTTAATATGCATTTGAGTGCTTTTCTCTGTTCTTTCCAACTCCATAGCTAAATCAGGTTATCTTCCTCCTTGCTAGAGTCATGTCACAGATTAGGAATATCCATGAAGTTTAGCATCAGATATGTAGGAGTGTATATAAAAAGTGTCATGGTGTAGGAAGAGCTAGCTGGACAGCCATCAAGAAGGTGACCTTTACTCATGTTGCCCAAGCTGGGTGGCCTTTTGAAAATAATTTTTCTGAATCTTTGTTTATGAATCTATATAATGGGAAGGTTAAGCTGGCTAAGTTCTTTAATATAAAAGGTCTGAAATGTCCTCTCCCTTTCTTTGATTCTTTCCATGAATCCTTTCCAGCATGGGGATTTGCCCTCATTGGCCCCTGCTCCTATATTCTTATTTCCCTGACTTTTTCCATAGCTGGCTCATTTTCACTTGGTAAAACTCCCAGCTCAAAAGTTATCTCCTCAGAGAAGCCTTCCTGGGCTAGCTGGTCTAAGCTGTCCTGTCCCCCACATTACCCTGTTTGTGTGTATGTTATATATATTTTCTGTCTCTCCCATGAAAGTTGGGATCTTGTGTGTCTCATTCACTGCTGGACCTTCTAAACTTGGAGAGTGCCTGGCATATAGCAAAAGCTCAACATCTATGTCGATGTAAAAGAGTAATTTATACTTTTCATAGAATTAACCTCTTCTGTGCACACTTTGCTATGATCAGTTTAATGTCTTAATTGCACCAACTTTAGAGTTGTGAGTGGTGGAGAGAGTATGATGGCTTTTGTATTCTTGCCAGTTTGGCTCACAGTCTTCTGGTTGAGGCTATGTGGGAATCCACGGAATCTGGGAGGGAGGCCCGGCATGATGTGTGAGCCATATATCCAGCTGTCTTCCAGCTGCAATGAACCACAGGACAGATCACTTCAGCAACCATCTCTGGATGAAGATGGAGGACCCAGCGACCATCTCTAGTAAAGGAAAAGTCACTGGAAGAGACTGCTATGGTTCCTTATGTGAAATGATCAGTTTAAGTGATTCAGAGTTCACCCCATTAGTGTTTGAGGGGAAAGAAGGATGCTAGCATTACCTATGTACAAGTCTCATACTAACAAATCGAGGTCAGGAAATAACTCTTTTCTTCATTTCCTCAGAGAAAGTTTTGCATTCTTCAAAACTGTACTATACATAGCAAAGTATACCAGTCAGCCAGCAAATATTTCTCACACACTAACTTGCCACGTGACTTGCTGGGATGTTGGAAAATCTCTTGTCATAACCTCCCTCAACTTAAAAGCGCCCAGGAAACCCTTTGTGGATAGATTTTAGAATGATTAAATGGGATCCCAAGCCGGGCTTTAGTACAAGTGTTGAATTTATCAAAACCATCTATCGTTCTTAAATGGTGTCACAAAGTTGTCACTTTCTACCTTTCATTTTTCAAATCAACACCCAAAGGGGTTTGTTCACCTCTTAAAAAAATTGGCTCATGAAATGTAATCCTCTAGTGGCAGCTTTTTAAGGTCACATGGTCCAAGTATTATGGCAAAAATCATAGGCACTCTTGTCTGAGATAAGAGATTAACATCTTTCTCTACGTTTTTTTTTTTCTTTAATCCAAATGTGTTCTCTTTAGTAAAAGAGAAAAGCATGTGCAAATCTCAAGGAAACCTTATGAAGTTCACACTTCAGAGCAAATCATTTCTTAAAAGTAAATTTTTATTTTTTAAGGACAAAGAAGACTGTAGCATACAACTGGGTACTTGCGTATTATTAGTAGAAATTGCAGTCTTTTTTGTATTAAGATCACGAGACCTAATGAGCAGTAACCTGGAGTTTGACAGCTTTGGCAGTGGCTTACCCAACCTCATGCCCTTTCTACAGAAGAAAAGAGCAAAGGAAAACACCGTGCAATCTCAGAAGCACGAGACAAATTGGGAGAAACATTTCCAACTCATGTCCCAGACAAATGGTTAATTAGGAAACCGAAGAGAAAGAGCTGGTGCTTAGAAAATCTTTGCTTCATGTCTCTCCATTCCTCTGACACCACCACTGCACTCGAAGCACTCTCGATGTGTTTTTGGAGTAGTGTTGTTGGGGTCCAGAGCCAAAGGCCAAGAAAGAATTCTTGAGATATTTTTGGTGCAAAAGATGATTTTATGGAGATACAGGACAAGACTCTAGGACAGAAAGAGCTGCTGTCCCAGGAATGTGAGGAACAATGGATTGTATACTTTGGGGTTGGGGGAAGTAAACACAAAGGAAATTACAAAAGGACTTTTGTATGCTAAGGAAGACTCACAGGATACTGGAAGCCTTGCTATTGTCAAACTAAGGCTGCTTTTGCTCTAGCAAGGCATTAACTTCAAGACCTTGGGAGATTGCTTGAGGAGCATTATACTCTGACTGTTTCCAGTATTCAAGTATTTGTCAATGAGTTGTAGGTTAGGAGGACATTTAACTTTATCTCCATTTCCTTCTGCCTTTGTTCCCCATATTACTCTGACACCAGGTGTGTCACAATTCAGCAACACTAACTGGGTGTCCTACAATTTAGCTCAAATCTGATGCAATCTACTAGGGGATAGTGTCAGATCCCACAGTGTAAAGTCTCATCCCCATGAGACCCCCTCATATCCCTATTCAGGCACTAGTCCCAAGTCCAGCTAATCACCTGTTCTTCTGACTCATTAGCTATAAATCAGAGGTTCCCATGACCTCCTTCTTGGGTTTGACTAATTTGTTAGAGGAGCTCACAGAATTCAGGACAACTGTTTATGTTTATTTAAACAGGCTATGATAAAAGATGCAGATGAGCATCCAGATGGAAGAGATGCATAAAACAAGGTAAGTGGGAAGGACACAGAGCTTCCAGGTCCTCTCCAGGAGCGCCACTCTCCATACATCTCTGCAGGTTCACCAACTTGAAAGCTTTCTGAACCTGTACTTTTGAGATTTTTATCTCATATGCATGATCCATCATTGATTCCATTTTCACCCCTTCTACCCTCACTGAAGAATTAGAGGGGAGGTTGAAAATTCTAAGCTCCTAAAAATGGTTTGGTCTTTCTGGTGACCAGCTCCCATCCAGAGGCCAACCAAGAGTTCTCTCATTTGAACAAAAGACGTTCCTTATCACCCAAGAAATTCAAAAGAATTTAGAAACTTGGCATCAGGAAGTAGAATCAAACCAAGTATTAGAACAAAGGATGCTCCTTGTGCTCTTATCACTTATGAAATTGTAAGGGTTTTTGGAGCTCTGAGCAAGGAACTGGGAGCAGAGACCAATATATATTTGTGTTCTATTATTTCACACTCGCAATCTAAAGACAAATGGGCAAAGGATGTGAACAGATAGAAAAAAAGATATAAATGGAAATATAAAACATATGAAAAATGTTGAACTTATCATAAAAAGAGAAATGCAAATTAAAACTACCTAGAAAATGTCATGATTCACCTACTAGATTGGCAAAAATCCAAAATTTGGAGCCACAGGAGAGCAAGTACTTTTATATGTACTGGCAACAGATCAAATTTGCACAACTCTACAAAAGACAATTTGGAAGCAGCTGTGAAATTTACAAATGCATGCATTCTTTGACCTGGCACTTCTACTTCTAGGAATTTATCCAACATTTATGCTTCTATGGGGGAGAAATGCTGTATATATAAGGTTATTCTTTGCATCATTGTTTATAATTGCAGATCAGAAACAACCTAGATGTCCATCAGAAGGGGACTGTTAAATACATTTTTATTTATCTGCACATTGAAGAAGTTCATCAGGTATGTTTATAGGAAGATTGATAAGACATATTAAGTAAAAAAAGTAAGACTCAGAAAGTATATAGGAGTCTACCATTTGTTTCAAAAAAGAATAAAAACTTATAGGTATGCGTGTATTAGTAGTAGATAAGTATTTGTTTGTATATGGGCCAAATAGGTAAAGGTAGTCAAAAGGTATAAAATAAATAAGTAATGGAAATGTAAAGTGCAGCAGGCAGCTATATTAATAATACTGTATTGCATATTTGAAAACTGCTAAGAGAGTAAATCTTTAAAATTCTTGTCACAAGAAAAAAGTGTGCACCTATTGTGGTGATGGATGTTAACCAGACAAATTGTGGTGATCTCTTTGCAATTTATATATATATTGAGTCATGTTGTATGTCTGAAACCAACATAATGTTATATGTCAATTATATCTCAATAAAAAAAGAGAAAAAGACTACCTGCATGATTTAGGTATCTTATTCACCCATTATACAGATGAGAACACTGAAACTCAGAGAGGTGAAGCTATTTGCTCAAGGTTACACAGTGGGAAAGATATAATCTGAGTTCAGAACCATCAGATGCTAAAAGACTCCTTCTTAAATATTTATACCACATTGCAAATTGTGTCACTCCTCTGACGCTCAGTTTATTCAATGCTTTCAATTGTTAAATAAGGACATGGAACCTTCTCACTGAATTGGCACAGTTAGGTGAAGTTGTGCTGGGGAGAGCTGATCTTGGGGCTTGATGTATAGTAGGTGCTCAGTAAATGCTTCTTCCTTCCATTACTAAGATCCTAGAACCCTGAGTCTAGGCTTTCTGAGTTGGTTAAGGCCTTACCTCTGAATTCTGGCTAAGACTGTTTGGAATGTGATAGTATATTTTTGAAAAACAAACTAGATTTCTAAAAAATACAAAAAGTAATATATGGTCATAAAGAAAAGAAGAAGCCCAGGACAGTGTCAAGTAATTACCTTCTCACAGCTATAAACACTGTTGATATTTTTGTACACTTTCAGAAAGTTTGCATTTTTTCTTTTATCATTTGATAAGTGGGGACATCTTTCCAGCTCAGTACAAGTTGTTTTCATTCATTGTCATAGTTGCATAATATCTCATTATTGTAATTCAACCATTCATTTAACAAATATTTACTCAGCCCCTGCTCTGTCCAGGATTTAATGTAGGCACAAACGAGAGAGACATGAACAGATATAGTGGTCTCTACCAGTCAGGGAGGTCACATTTTCTATTTAACAGCCCCTACTCATGAATAGTCAAGTTGTTTCTAGCCTGTTGCTCCAAAGACAATGGTGCTGTGACCCCTCTGTGAACCGGTGAACATTTATGTGAAGCATGGTTCCTGGAAGGGGTATGTTAAACTAAAAGGTTCATGTTCTTTTAGGATCTTAATAGATGGTACAACTCCCAACCTTAGCCCAATACTGCAGAAAACACCCTCAAATTTTTTTTTTTAATTTTTAATTTTTTATGAACATACAGTGTATATTAGCCTGAGGGGTGCAAGTCTGTGAATCTCCTGGTTTATACACTTCACAGCACACACCATAGCACATACTCTCCCCAATGTCCATAACCCAACCACCTTCTCCCTCCCCCCCCATCAACCCTCAGTTTGTTTTGTGAAATTAAAAGTCTCTTATGTTTTGTGTTCCTCATGATCCCTTCTTGTTTCATTTTTTCCTTCCCTACCCCCAAATCCCCCACATTGCCTCTCAAGTTCTTCATATCAGGGAGATCATATGATAATTGTCTTTCTCCAATTGACTTATTTTGCTCAGCATAATACCCTCTAGTTCCATCCACGCTGTTGCAAAAGGTCAGGTTTCATTTCTTTTGATGGCTGCATAGTATTCCATTGTATATATATACCACATGTTTATCCATTCATCTGTTAATGGACATCTAGGCTCTTTCCATAGTTTGCCTATTGTGGACATTGCTGCTATAAACATTCACTTGCACATACCCCTTGAGATCACTACATTTGTATCTTTAGGGTAAATACCCAGTAGTGTGATTGCTGGGTCATAGGATAGCTCTATTTTCAACTTTTTGAGGAACCTCCATGCTGTTTTCAAGAGTGGTTGCACCAGCCTGCAACAGTGTAGGTGGGTTACCCCTTCTCTGCATCCTCACCAGCATCTGTCATTTCCTGACTTGTTAATTTTAGCCATTCTGACTGGTGTGATGTGGTATCTCATTGTGGTTTTGATTTGTATTTCCCTGATGCCGAGTGATGTGGAACAATTTTTCATGTGTCTGTTGGCCATCTTTGCAGAAGTGCCTCTTCATGTCTTCTGCCCATTTCTTTCTTTTTTTTTAATTAAAAAAAATTAACAGAGAAAGAGAGGTCACAAGTAGGCAGAGCAGCAGGCAGCGAGATAGGAGGAAGCCAGCTCCCTGCTGAGCAGAGAGCCTGATGCGGGGCTCAATCCTGAGACCCTGAGATCATGACCTGAGCTGAAGGCAGAGACTTAGCTCAATGAGCCACAGAGTGCCCCTACTCTGCCAATTTCTTGATTGGATTAGTTGTTCTTTGGGTGTTGAGTTTGATGAGATCTATATAGATTTTGGATACTAGCCCTTTATATGATATGTTGTTTGCAAATATCTTCTTCCATTCTGCCAGTTGTCTTTTGATTTTGTTAACTGTTTCCTTTGCTGTGCAAGAGCTTTCAATCTTGATGAAGTCCCAATAGTTCACTTTTCCCTTGCTTCCCTTGCCTTTGGCGATGTTCCTAGGAAGAAGTTGCTGTGGTTGAGGTCAAAGACGCTGTTGCGTGTGTTCTCCTAAAGGATTTTGATGGATTCCTTTCTTACATTGAGGTCCTTCATCCATTTTGAGTCTATATTTATGTGTGGTATAAGGAAATGGTCCAGTTTCATTTTTCTGCATATGGCTGTCCAATTTTCCCAATGCCATTTGTTGAAGAGACTGTCTTTTTTCCATTAGACATTCTTTCCTGCTTTGTTGAAGATTAGTTGACCATAGAGTTGAGGGTCTATTTCTGGGCTCTCTATTCTGTTTCCTTGATCTATGTGTCTGTTTTTGTGCCAGTACCATACTGTCTTGATGATGACAGCTTTGTAATACAGCTTGAAGACTGGAATTGTGATGCCACCAACTTTGGCTTTCTTTTTCAATATTCCTCTGGCTCTTCGAGGTCTTTTCTGGTTCCATATAAACTTTAGGATTATCTGTTCCATTTCTTTGAAAAAAAAAAAAAAAAAGGACGGTATTTTGGTAGGGATTGCTTTAAACATGTAGATTGCCTTAGGTAGCATAGACCTTTTCACAATACTTGTTCTTCCAATCCATGAGCGTGGAGCATTTTTCCATTTATTTGTGTCTTTCTCAATTCCTTTCATGAGTACTTTATAGTTTTCTGAGTACAGATTCTTTGCCTCTTTGGTTAGGTTTATTCCTAGGTATCTTATGGTTTTGGGTGCAATTGTAAATGGGTTTGACTCCTTAATTTCTCTTTCTTCTGTCTTGTTGTTGGTGTATAGAAATGCAACTGATTTTTGTGCATTGATTTTATATCCTGGCACTTAACTGAATTCCTGTACCAAGTGCTAGCAGATTTGGAGTGGAGTCTTTTGGGCTTTCCACATAAAATACCATATCATCTGCAAAGAGTGATAGTTTGGCTTCTTCTTTGCCAGTTTGGATGCCTTTAATTTCTTTTTGTTATCTGATTGCTGAGGCTAGGACTTCTAGTACTATATTGAATAGCAGTGGTGATAATGGACATCCCTGCCGTGTTCCTTACCTTAGCAGAAAAGCTCTCAGTTTTTCTCCATTGAGAATGATATTCACTTTTTTTATAGATGGCTTTGATGATATTGAGGTATGTACCCTCTCCTACACTTTTGAAGAGTTTTGATCAGGAAAGGATGCTCTACTTTGTCAAATGCTTTTTCAGCATCTATTGAGAGTATGATATGGTTCTTGTTCTTTCTTTTATTAGCGTATTGTATCACATTGATTGATTTGTGGATGTTGAACCAACCTTGCAGCCCTGGAATAAATCCCACTTGGTTGTGGTGAATAATCCTTTTAATGTACTGTTGGATCCTATTGGCTAGTATTTTGGTGAGAATTGTCGGATCTGTGTGCATCAAGGATATTGGTTTGTAATTCTCTTTTTTGATGCAGTCTTTGTCTGGTTTGGGATCAAGGTAATGCTGACCTCATCAAATGAGTTTGGAAGATTTCCTTCCATTTCTATTTTTTTGGAACAGTAACCCTAATCTTAACTGGCACAAAAACAGACACATAGATCAATGGAACAGAATAGCGAGCCCAGAAATAGACCCTCAACTCTATGGTCAAGTAACCTACAACAAAGGAGGAAAGAATGGCAAAGAGACAGTCTCTTCAACAAATGGTGTTGGGAAAATTGGACAGCCACATGCAGAAAAATGAAACAGGACTATTTCTTTACACCACACACAAAAGTAGACTCAAAATGGATGAAGGACCTCAATGTAAGAAAGGAATCCATCAAAATCCTTTAGGAGAACAAACACAGGCAACAGCGTCTTTGACCTCAACCACAGCCACTTCTTCCTAGGAACATCACCAAAGGCAAGGGAAGCGAGGGCAATAATGAACTATTGAGACTTCATTAAGATTGAAAGCTTTTGCACAGCAAAGGAAACAGTTAACAAAACCAAAAGACAACTGACAGAATGGGAGAAGATATTTGCAAATGACATATAAAGAGCTAGTATCCAAAATCTATATAGATCTTATCAAACTCAACACCCAGAGAACAAATAATCCAATCAAGAAATGGGCAAAGGACATGAACAGACATTTCTGCAAAGAAAACATCTAGATGGCCAACAGACACATGAAAAAAAGTGTTCCACATCACTTGGCATCAGGGAAATACAAATCAAAACTACAATTAGATACCGCCTCACACCAGTCAGAATGGCTAAAATTAACAAGTCAGGAAATGACAGATGCTGGCGAGGATGCGGAGATAGGGGAACCCCCCTACACTGTTGGTGGGAATGCAGGCTGGTGCAACCATTCTGGAAAACAACATGGAGGTTCCTCAAAAAGTTGAAAATAGAGCTATACTACGACCTGGCAATTGCACTACTGGGTATTTACCCTAAAGATACAAATGTAGTAATCTCAAGGAGAACATGCACCTGAATGTTTATAGTAGCAATGTCCACAATAGCCAAACTATGGAAAGAGCCTAGTCCACGAACAGATGAATGGATAAACATGTGGTATATATATACAATGGAATACTATGCAGCCATCAAAAGAAATGAAATCTTACCCTTTGCAACAGCGTGGATGGAACTAGAGGGTATTATGCTGAGTGAAATAAGTCAATCGGAGAGAGACAATTATCATATGATCTCCCTGACATGAAGAATTTGAGAGGCAATGTGGGGGATTTGGGGGTTAGGGAAGGAACAAATGAAACAAGATGTGATCAGGAGGGAGACAAACCATAAGAAAAACTTAATCTGACAAAACAAACTGAGGGTTGCCAGAGCGAGGAGAGTAGGGAAAGTGTGGTGGGGTTATGGACATTGGGGAAGGTATGTGCTATAGTGAGTGCTGTGAAGTGTGTAAACCTGGCAATTCACAGACCTGTACCCCTGGGGGCTAATAATACATTATAGGTTAATATAAAAAATTAAAAATTTAAAAATTTAAATTAAATTAATAGAAAAGAGAGAAGAAAAAGAGGAGAAAACAGTATATGAGGAATAGACAAAACTATTAGAAGTACAGAGGAGGAGGGGTTAAATGGCATAGCAGATTAGAGCCTATGGGGAGGGATGAGGGTATGAGGAGAGCATGTTTGCCTTATGAAAATTTGAAAACTTGGAAACACTATGAACTCCTAGAGGCTGGAGGTGCAGACTAAGACTGAAAACACTAGAATACTTAAAAGTTTGACACAGAACAGTGAGACCTTAGAGCTCCCACTTTTTCCTGCCAGGAGACAGCCCCTTTTCCCTCCTCCATGGACTAGAGGTTTTGTCTCAGGCCTTGAGGAGACTAGTCAGAGTGGAGTGGAAAAGAGATGTATCAAAAGAAATAAGAGGCATCAAATGAAAGCCTGCAGACTGACTGATGAAACATAGCAGCCTGCCCTGGTCCCTATTTCCTAACTCACTTCCAGAACATCAGCCTCCTGTCACTGCCAACACACACAGGAGATCACAGATCCTTCTTCGGAGATATGGAATTACTGAAGAGAAAACTGCTACAAATCTTGACATCCTGGCCATGCAGAGGTCTCCTCAGTGAAAAACTCAGTTTGCCTACAATGCACCTCAGTGAGGCTCACCAGCACAGAGCTGCCACTCAAGTCTCTGTGGCTCATTCTTACATGTACAGCATCACTCAATACTTGAAAAATTCCAGAAAGATGCCAACATGAAAGACAGAGAAAAAAAACAGGAAAAAAGAAACTCAGAAGGAATAAAGATGAAAAAGAGAGCAAAAGCACACTTAAAAATTGTATAATTAACATCTTTAGGATAAAGACAGGGTATTAAACCCATTAAAAAGACAGGATGACTTAACAAAGGAACGATAAGAAAGGAATAATTTTAAAAATATAATAACTCTTTAATTTTAAAAATATAACAACTGAAATAAAAAAATTAAATAGAAAGTTTGGTAGAAATGTCAAGAAAGTCCTTCAAAACTGGAGCTAAAAGCAAAGAGGTGAACATTAGACTGGAAGAGATAGGAAAAAATAAGAGAACTGATTTAGGGGATCTAATATTCAGCTAATGGGAACCCTAGAAAGAGTAAAGAGAAGAAAAATTGGGAGGATGTTATCAGAGAAATAGTACAAAGAACTTTCTCAGAATAGAAAGACATTGCTTTTCAGATTGAGGGTCTCATTCCCATCCCCATCACAGTGAATGAAAAGAAACCCACAGCAAGGCATGTCCTCAAGAAATTTTAGATTACCAATGAAAATAAGAAGAATCAAGGTTTTTAGGTGAAAAAGTGAGTCAGTACAAAGATATTAGGTTCAGAATGCATTAAAGAATACAATAGGGGTGCCTGGGTGGTGCAGCCATTAAGCGTCTGCCTTTGGTTCAGGTCATGATTGCAGGGCCCTGGGATCGAGCACCGTGTCAGGCTCCCTGCTTGGTGGAAGCCTGCTTCTCCCTCTCCCACTCCCCCTGCATATGTTCTCTCTCTCGCTGTGTCTCTCTCTGTCAAACAAATAAATGAAAAAAAAAAAAAACAATACAATAATGGCACAATATGTTGGAAGACAAAGAGAAATATCCTCAAAATTCTGAAGGACATTTTACTGTTTTCAAACAAATAATTCTTTGTTAAGTCACTTTTCAATAAAACCTGAGTATAAACCAAAGCCATTTTTAGACAGTAAAGAATTTAAAAATTTTATCTCCCATGCACCCATTCTTATGAAGCTATTAGAAGATACGTTTCAGCAGAAAAAGGTGAATAAACCAATATAACATAAGGAATCCAACAGAAAGGCAGTGGAAGGGAGCTCCAGATCATAGTCATAGAGCAGTCCTGGGGATTCATAAAGTCTATGTTCAAGTTTCCAGCCATGACACAGGGAATGGGAAACCAGGCAGAGGCCAGTACACTTGAGGAGTTGAAGAGACAGATGTGGGGGTCCTGGAAAGATGAGGCAATTAAAGGTCACAAGGTATAATACCAATGAGGAGCATGCTGCCTAGAGAACTCTAGAGAGTTACAGAGGGTCTTCTCCCTCAAATATACAGTTGAATAGCAACCAATATAAGTCTGTGTGGAAGTCGTTCAAGACCAAAGAAAAAGCTACCAAAAGTATTAGAAAGAACAGTGACCAGAGCTTGTACAGGGATAGGAATGATGCCCTTTTCCAACAGCCACAGCAGAAAAATGTAAAAATGGTCAAGGTATTCATGAATAAGAGCTTTGCAAAAATATCTATCACCCAGTCAAAAATTATCACATATGCAAAGAAATATGAAAATGTGACCCATAATTGAGAAACATCTATCAATTGAAACTAATACAGAAATAACACCTATGAGGGGCTCCTGGGTGGCTTAGTCAGTTAAGTTTCTCTTTATTTTGGCTCAGGTCATGAATCTCAGGATCCTGGGATCCAGCCCTGCATCAGGCTTCTCACTCAGTGGGGAGACTGCTTGAGGATTCTCTGTCCTTCTCCCATTGCCCTTCCCCCAGTGAGCTCTCTCTCTCTAGATCCTTAAAAGAAGAAAGAAAAAAAGAAAGAATACAGATGATAGAATTGGTAGATAAGTCATTAAAAGTTACTACATCTATATTTCATGTGTTTAAGTAGCCAAAGGAATGAGTAACACATGGTGTAGAGACAGATTTTAAAAAGACCCAAAACAAAATTCTAGAGAAGAAAATTGTAATGTCTGAGATGAAAACCATAGTAGATAGAATTAATATCAGATTGGGCATTGTGCAGACCTTACTCAAAGATGATCTTGATTATGTAATAGCTATAACATATTTTTAAAATCCTGGAGGAAGCAGTTCCCCTACCTTAATTCTCATTTATAATCAACACTGGACTTTCCTATTGACAGTGCCTGTGAGTTAATTAAGAAATAATTTGGCATTGATGTTAAGAAACCTGGCACATTCTTCATCAAAATAGACTCTTCTCAGGCCATGGGGATAAATGCTGCCTGTGTAATGATACTAACTGGTTGGCTCATTAGCTTGTCAGGAATAAATCTCCTTTTCCAAATACCTGCATGCCATGTTTTTAACCTTTTGTGCCACAGATAAGAGAGTCTAATGAGAAAGGCTCAGGGTTTGAAGCCTGGTTTTCAGTAACTTTCAGTAAATATGTATTGAATGTGTTCTGTATTCTAGGCATAGTGTGAGGTGCTGGGGATCCACTGATGAGCAAGTCATAGCATGATGATCAAAATCTAATGGCGGGAGACACACAGGAAACTTGCTGTTACAACAACATGATGAGGCTAAGATGGGAGAGAAGAGGTGCTCATGGGAGCACGTAGGGAGGCATCTTTTCATATTTGGAAGCCAGAGAAGACTTGCTAGAAGAAGTGAGGTCTTCTCTCGGAGCAGAAAGAGGAATGGGTCTTCACACATTGAAGAACTGGAGGAAAATGGTTCTGGAGAGAAACTAGCCGCAGGCTCAGTCAAGAACAGGCAGGGCATCTTTGGGAAACTGCAAGGCACCCGGGGTGGTCAGAACTTAGAGACTGGACTTGGTGAGAGCTAAGCCAGGGTAGGTTCAGTTGAGATATTGTCCTGAAGGAAAGAGAAGGAATTGAAGGGATTTAGAATGTGATAGCACTCACTTTTTTTTTTTTTTTTAAAATGTTGACTCGGCATACAGTAGAATGGAATGGAAGAGAAGCATATTGCCATAATCCAGGTAAGGTGGGATGTCAAACCCAACTTGGGCAAAGGCTGCGAGCATGGGGAGAAATGTACATTTAAAAAATTATTTTAAGTAGTCCCTACACTCAGTGTGAGGCTTGAATTTATTATAATCCTGAAATCAAGAGTTGTTTCTCCTCTGACTGATCCAGCCAGATCCCCCTGGGAATGGACACTTTCAAGTGAAATTCAGGAACTGAATTCAATAGAATATGGTGTTTGCCTGCTTATGGGAGGCAGAGAGACAAGGAAGAGTCACAGGCCCTTGTTGGCTAGAACAACTGTAAACCCCATCGCTGGGTCAGTCTACCTGGACTTCTCCCTGGCGTGCACACCTGGCTTCCAGTCACCACTGCCAGTGTGGACCAGTGTGTATTAAGTTCCTGATCTTTGAACTCACGTGGGTTTTCAGTGTTTCCTCATAACACGTGTACATTTCTCAGATCAACTCTCTTTCCTGTTCTCTGCTGTGCTTCACACCTCTCCGCTTTACTTCAATCTCCCATCCAATCATCACTTGTTTTCAGTTCACAGACTCACCTCCTATTTTCTAAAAAACAATCAAGGTCAACCAAATCAATGTCTTTTTCTTCCTCACTCCTTTGTGCTCACCTGTCCTTGCATCCTTGCCTTCAAGGATTCCCATGCTCTGTTGCAAGGATAAGCCACCCTATCTGTGCACCAGATGGCCTCCCTTTCCACCTCTTTCACCTGCTTTATGGCTCCCTCAGTTTTCTACTCCTTCTTCAGCTTCCCTTCTCTTCTGTCTCCTTCCCATCAGCACCTAAATATTCCCAAGCCTCTGCCAAATTGGAAGCCCCTCCACACCCGCTTTGAGTCTTTCTGGTTTCCGCAGCTCTCTTTTTCTATTATGGGTTCCTAAAGATCCAGCCGCACTCCCTCTCACCACTTCTGATGTCCCATTGACTCTCAGCCTTCTAAGGCCACCAGTGCTTTTCTTGGGTTAAAACCAGTGGCTATTTTCTTAGCCTTTATATTACTTTTCACACTGAAAGTGTTGGGTAGTCTCCCCTTGATGTCCCACAGGCCCTGGAACTCATGCCTGAAACAGGGCCTGTGGGACAGGTCTTTGCATATTTTGCTATCTTTGTTTGAACACCCTTGTCTCCTTTCATCAAATAACACAATCTTCTTTGTCCTTTAAGACTCAAGATGTGCACTCTTCTCTAGGAAACTTTTTTCAGATGAGTTTTTATATATTCTAGAACTACGCCTGTTTTAATTTTCATACGTGTTCACGTATCAACTTTTTGGGTTTAATTACCCCTTGTAGCCCCAGTTTTTGGACCAAGAATGGTACCCAGTAGACACTCAATAAATATTTGTTGAATATATTCAATTAGAAAGAATGGTCTTTATAACCAGCATTTGTTTTTGAAAATGCCTTTAAAAAGATGCAGCTGCATTTAGGTTTCCAATACAGGAATTTCCAACATTTCCCCACTGGTATAGTCTAGGAAGAGGGGATCACAAATTTAATTTCATCCCCGTTCTCTGGGGGTTATCCAAAGATTTCAGATCCTGTCAGATATCTTTCTCTTTGCAATTACTCATTCTAAGCTCCTCGTAAGTTCACCTTCCCTTTTCCATTTCAGGATGAGAGGTATACTGCTCCTGGTTGTCACTAGGGTTTGGTACTGCACTATTCTTTGTTGCATAGTCTATCCTTGCCCATCTATGGAAGTATTCTCTTTATTATCCTCTCCTCAACTTACTCAACCTGAGTCTGCTCTTTGCTTCTTGCCAGTATGGCCAGTGGGGATATTGAATTGGTAACCAGGTCCTCAATATTTAGACTGTATCCCAGCACTCAGTTGATGTTTATGGAATGAGTATTGAATACTCTGTGATAAAATACTACAAAAGTTGTTCACTTTGCAGTGTAATGGGGTGATCATGGAATATAATAACTGCACCTTGATCTTAGCTACTTCCCAGCTAAGACACATCACTTTATCTAAAAGGTCTTTTAATATGGGTTGTGGTAGCACTGGAATGTGAACTATCAGACTGAGAAAAGACTTTGGAGTTGCATAGGCTTGGGTTTGTATCCTAGAGTCACCACTTAGTGGCTTGGGGACTTGGGCATCCTCAGTTTTATCAGTTGCAAATTGAAGATGATACCGATTAGTCGCTGAGTTGTTTAAGAAGATTAGATGAACTAGTGCCTCTGATGTAGCACTTGGCACTCACTGACTGCCATTTTTAGCAGAACCTGTATTTCCAGTTTGAGCCATGTGTTCCACTCTACCGTTTGGCCAATGAAACTAAAAAGAACATAAAGTAGTTCCGCAGATAGAAAGGGCTTTATGTGACCCAGCTTCTAGTGTGAACCTCCTGGCTGTTAGACTGGTGATAAGGTAAAGGAAGCTTGCAATTTGTTTTTAGCCTTCTTTTCCTCCAGACTCTGATTTGATGTTTGTGGCTTCTCCTCTTTCCTCCTGCCTTTACAGTTGTTTTTGTGACTCTAAAATTCTCATTCTCACAAAACACAGAAGAGGAGGGGAAAACATGGTTTAAGAGAGCTTGATAATTTGTTCCCTTGAACCTTCTTTCCTTCCTAACACAGGTTTCTTTCTGGAAAGATTCTTCCCAAAGTGGTGGGTGCTCTATGAAACCAATGTCTTCTGGGAAGGCTCCAATAAGCTCTTACTTTCAAGGATAGAGTTTGTGGGTCTGAAGTCCTAATCCAACAAATCTCTTGATGTAGCAAACATTTCCTGTATTCTTATTTCCTTCCCAAGTATTTTGGAACTTGTGAGCTCAGATATAATGAATGGAGCCATTAGAGTGAACAATCACTCAACAGCATAAGTTATTTTAATGGGCACATCACTTGAAACTAAACTTCCACCATCTGTTCTACCCTTTAACTGCAAATGCAAAAAGAACACCATACCCAATGGCATCATAAAAAGTTAGATATAAGTGATTTAAATGCATGTTTTGGTTCTGTATTCAGTGCAATATACGTCTGAAGGAAGGCTCATATTGGATTTATTTTTTTTATGACAAAATCAAAATTCAGAGTAGAAGATTTTCTCTGTTCTCAAAAGAATGACTTTTTAGTTGGCATGGAATATAATTCTACCATGTAATTCATTCATTCAGTCAGTCAGTCAGACTTTTTTTTCCCCACGAAGTATTTATGGAATGCTACCACGTGCCTGGTATTGTACTAGACACTGAGAATACAGAAGTTAACAGTGATAACTGGCAAGACCCCTGGAAATTCCATAGGAAAATAAAACAGAGCATTTCTATAAGTAAACATTAAAAGTCATATAAAAACCCAAATATAAATTTCATTTCTGCTTCAGAATGATAATATGTTTGAGTGGATAGTTTGCAATTAGCCAGGCCTTGGTTTCAAACTCTCAATTCCTCCACAGTGGTACCTCTCTGAGTCTGTTTCCTTATCTGAGATTTATTTACATATTTTATTCTATTTCCTCATCTGGAAAATGGGAAGAATAATTATCTTCCTTATGGGTATGCTGTAATCGAATGAGTTATATATGCTGGCTCATAGTTGGCACTCTATGTTGATTCTCTACTTCCTAACTTGCATTTTTAATAGATCTGGGGAAATTACTTTGCAGACATAAAATGGTCTAGGAAAGGGTCTAAGAAATACTCAGCTCTTCATTCATTGTTCCTTGTTTTATAGACAATCAAATTTAATTTACAGTGGTGTCTAAAATGTTCTGCCTACAAGTTGTCTAAAACAATTCATATACATGGACCACTTTATTAACATATTGTGTACCTTATAAAATATATGTATTAGAAATAAAGCATGAGGTGATAATGAGCTGAATAATATTTGTTGTTTCATGAATTGTGATGCCTTCATATTATGCTTAAAGCCTATATCCTGGTCTCTCAGAGAACATTACGTTATTAGTAGAAGTTTATTATTAATGTGAATTTTTAATTCCACAGTGCAACAGTTTAAAAAGTGTTTTTGAAGGATTTTTGCTGATTTAATTATTTCTATTTGTGATAGGGCTAAGACTTAGTGTCAGGAGGAGAAAATTAATACCTACGATTTCCTTATTTTTCTCTTCTATAATGCTCAATCCAGTTTCTTTGCAGGGATACTTGCAGTGCTTTCTCCATTTTGTGATTATTAGGTTGATTAAAACTGGACAATAAAATGCCCAAATTCACTTAGCCAGCTGCATGTTAATATGCTAAATGAATTGACATGTGAGGAAGCTGCTGCTGTCTCTTGTACATCCTGGAACTTATCCTTGAGGTTCCCCTGTGGACATTGTGTGGCAGGCACATGAACCCTCTGACATTAGGTCCAAAGGAGGGTGAGAATGTCAGACTGTATATTAAACACCAGTAAGATGTTTTGGGATTTTTTAAAAGGTAAATAAATAAATAATTGCCCTAGTATTTTCCTATATCTGAAATGATGATCTTGCCCATTTCACTTTGAAGGCTATTAGATTCGTGGAAGAGAAAAAAAACTAGAGTCTGAGTCTACTGAGTTCTCTATAAGGGCTTTTTCCTTAAAATATATAAAGCAAATAGCAAAATTTGTATTTTTAGTTAGTATAACATGTGTTCCAAAAATTGTACATGCTATAAATGTGCACCTTGGTGCATTTTCCCTGAAGTGAACCTACATGACCAACCATGAAAGTCAGGAATTAGAATCTTCCCAGCACTCCAGTATGCTCATGTGCTTCCTCCTTCCCCTAGATAACTCCTCTATTGATCTGGTTTTAAATTTGATATACAGAGAATCATACAATAAGAATTATTTTGAGGCTGACTTTCTTGTATTTAACATTATCTTTGTGATACTGATCTGTGTTGGTAAGTGTGACAGAAATTCCTTCATTTTCTTTGGTATGTAGTCTTTTGTTGAGTATACTACTATGTATTTATCCATTCTGAAACTGATGAATATTCAGGTTGTTTCTAATATCTATTAGGAATAATCCGCCAATGAGTATTCTTATACATTTGGTATGTATATGCCTGCATTTCTTTTGGATACATTATTAGGAGATATATGTAGCAGTGACATAGCTAGGTAGACATATGTTGAGCTCTAGTATATAGAGAGCAAATATCAGTCAATTATTATTTTAATAATGCTACACAATTAACCACATAAAAATGAGTTTTGTTTGACAGTAAGCATTTAACACTCACAAATCTGTGGGTTGGCTGTGCTGCTGATGATCTAAGTTGAACTTAATTGGACTTAGATTGAAGGTGGGCATTAGTTCAGATCTGCTTCATATGTCTGTCATCCTTTTGGACCAGTGGCTTGTCAAGGCATACTTTTATTATGGCCAACCAAGTCTCTTTTCAAGGCTGGAAATAAGATGGTATTAACTGCTAAAGTGCATTTTGAGTCTCTGCTCACATTATGTCCACCAACATCCATTGTATAACACAAGTCACATACCCAAACCCGGGGGGATGCAGGAAATTTGCTTCATCTATCATGAGGTATTCGTTAGTGTGTGGGTATAGAATTAAATTCTATTGCACAGAAATGAAGAATTAGAGCCCATAATTCAATTGACCATCTCTTCTTTTAAAGTGTACCAACATACATGCCAGCAATGGTTTCTGAAAGTTCCCATTATTCTGTATCCTCAATATTTGGTATTTTCAGTCTTTTTAAAGGTTGTCATTCAATGTCATGGCTTAATTTATATCTCCCTAATGATTAATGAGGTTGCATACCTTCTCATACGTTTATTGGCCTTTTCTGAACTGCTTCCTCAAGCACTTAACCCAATAAAAGATCAGATTGCCAGTCCTTTTCTTACTGATTCATAAGATACATTCTAAAATGAAATCTTTGTTGGTTATCTTTTTCCATTCTGTGTCTTGCCTTTTTACTCTCTTAATTGTGTCTTGCATGAACAAGCATTTTTAATTTCAATTGTAGTCAAATTTGTCAATCCTTCCCTTTATGATTAATGCCTTTTATGTCCAGCTTAAAAATCTTTGCAACTCTGAGGTCATGAAGATAGTCTCTCTGTTTTCTTGTAAAAGCTTTATTGTTCTTTTCATATTTAGATCCACAATCTGGACTAGACTTTTATGTATTTTATGAGGTAATAGTCCAGATTCACATGGATATGTTAGTGATGCAATACCATTTATTGAAGAACCATCTTTTCTCCACATTACTGCCTTATTATTCTCATGTCAAACATCTATTATGTGTTGTCCATTCCAGTACTCTCCTTCCCATTTCACTGGACTATTTGTCTGCCTTTATGTCAATACTATGCTCTCTTAATTAGTGTAGCTTCATATTATATCTTAATACCTGACACCATAAATCCTCTAGCTTTGTTCTTTAAGATTGTCTTGACTTTTATTGACCCAATGTTTCCATTAAAAATATTTAAACCAGATTGTCAATTTTTATACCAATCCTCCTGGATATTGATTTAAATTACATGATTAACTTGTAGAGAGTTAATCATCACAAATTTTTTCAATACATGAGCGTGATATATTTCTCTATTTTTAAAGTTTTAAAATTTCTTTTCCTGAAACATTTCTCTGTGCAGATCTTGCACCTCTCTCTTACCATTTCTGCCTGTGTCCCTTTTTCTCAATATTATTTCTAATTATTTGGTAGTTTTGATGCTAATGTAAAAACCGTATTTCAAAATTTAATTTCTTAGTAGTCTGTTGCCAATATATAGAAATAAGATTCAATTTTTATATTAAGCAATTATCCAGTAACCTTGCTAAATTTACTTATAAATTCTGATATCTCTATTATTTTAGGTTTTCTATTACACAATACTGTTATCTGTGGATAAAGACACTTTTTCTTCTTCTTTTCCAAACCCTATCTGCTTTATTTCTTTATCTTGCATCATCACTTTGAATATTCTACCTTGAAGTAGGATGTTTTCTGAAGGTTTTTTTTTGTGTAGGTACCCTTAATCATGTGTAATACATTCCCTTTTAGTCCTACTTTGCTGAGTATTTTTAGTGGTGAATTTTATCAAATTTTTGCATTATTAACATGTTCATATAATTTTCTTATGCTATTCTATTAAATACAATAGATTCTATTTATTGATATTTGCTATTAAGTTGATTTTATGTTCCTGAAATAAATACAGTGTGGTCATAATGTATTACCCTTTTTATGTGTTGCTGGACTTATTTTGTTATTGTTTTGTTTGCTATTTAAAAAAATTATGTTTATGTCAGATATTGGTCTCTAATTTTTTTCTTGCAATATGTTTGTCAGGCTTTGGTATCAAAGATGTATTGGCCTTGGGATGACTTGGGAAATGTAATGTACCATTTGATGTACCATCTCTGTATTGTAGAAGAATGTATATACTATTGATATTATTTTCCTTAAGTGTTTGGAAGAACTCATCACTGAATTTATCTTGGTCTTGAATTTCTTTATGGGAAATAATTAATTAATATCTACAGTATACACAGGGATATTTAGATTATTTTTTCTTGTATCAGTTTTGGTAAGTTGTTTTCTAATAAATCACTTGCTTAAGTTTTCACATTTATGGAAACAAATTGATCATAATATTTTAGTACTTTTGGTATCTGTAGGATCATTTATGTTTTTCACTTATATTACTTATTTGCAACTTGGCATTTTTCTTCTTGATGTGTTTTGCAATGAGTTTACCAATTACAGGAAATTTTCAAACATCAGTGTTTAGATTTATTGATTCTTTGTATTGAACATTTGTATTGTATTGCATTAATTTAAAATTTTGTTTTCATTTTTTCCTTTTTGACATGTCCTTCTTTTTTTTTTTTTTTCTTTTTGTGAGTGGCTTATTTAATTTCACATAATGCAATCAAGTTTCATATGTGTGGTGGTATGAGATAGGATAAGTATTCTTTTTAAGACTGAATAACATTCCATTGTATGTATTTACAACATTTTGTTCATTCACTCATTCATGGACATTTGGATTGTACCTACCTCTTGGTTATTGTAGACAATGCTGCTATGAATATGGATATACAAATAATTTTTATCATTCAAATTGCAAGTCTCCCTTGAATCTTCTTGCTTTGGCTCATTTTCCTCTTATTTTTTCTTTTGTTTGCTTGCTTATTTGTTTTTTTTTTTATAAATTTTTTATTTTTTATAAACATATATTTTTATCCCCAGGGGTACAGGTCTGTGAATCACCAGGTTTACACACTTCACAGCACTCACCAAAGCACATACCCTCCCCAATGTCCATAATCCCACCCCCTTCTCCCTAACCCCCTCCCCCCAGCAACCCTCAGTTTGTTTTGTGAGATTAAGAGTCACTTATGGTTTGTCTCCCTCCCAATCCCATCTTCTTTCATTTATTCTTCTCCTACCCACTTAAGCCCCCATGTTGCATCACCACTTCCTCATATCAGGGAGATCATATGATAGTTGTCTTTCTCTGCTTGACTTATTTCGCTAAGCATGATACGCTCTAGTTCCATCCATGTTGTCGCAAATGGCAAGATTTCATTTCTTTTGATGGCTGCATAGTATTCCATTGTGTATATATACCACATCTTCTTGATCCATTCATCTGTTGATGGACATCTAGGTTCTTTCCATAGTTTGGCTATTGTGGACATTGCTGCTATAAACATTCGAGTACACGTGCCCCTTTGGATCACTACGTTTGTATCTTTAGGGTAAATACCCAGTAGTGCAATTGCTGGGTCATAGGGCAGTTCTATTTTCAACATTTTGAGGAACCTCCATGCTGTTTTTCCAGAGAGGTTGCACCAGCTTGCATTCCCACCAACAGTGTAGGAGGGTTCCCCTTTCTCCGCATCCTCGCCAGCATCTGTCATTTCCTGACTTGTTGATTTTAGCCATTCTGACTGGTGTGAGGTGATATCGCATTGTGGTTTTGATTTGTATTTCCCTGATGCCGAGTGATATGGAGCACTTTTTCATGTGTCTGTTGGCCATCTGGATGTCTTCTTTGCAGAAATGTCTGTTCATGTCCTCTGCCCATTTCTTGATTGGATTATTTGTTCTTTGGGTGTTGAGTTTGCTAAGTTCTTTATAGATTCTGGACACTAGTCCTTTATCTGATATGTCGTTTGCAAATATCTTCTCCCATTCTGTCAGTTGTCTTTTGATTTTGTTAACTGTTTCCTTTGCTGTGCAAAAGCTTTTGATCTTGATGAAATCCCAATAGTTCATTTTTTCCTTTGCTTCCCTTGCCTTTTGCGTTGTTCCTAGGAAGATGTTGCTGCGGCAGAGGTCGAAGAGGTTGCTGCCCGTGTTCTCCTCAAGGATTTTGATGGATTCCTTTCACACATTGAGGTCCTTCATCCATTTTGAGTCTATTTTTGTGTGTGGTGTAAGGAAATGGTCCAATTTCATTTTTCTGCATGTGGCTGTCCAATTTTCCCAGCACCATTTATTGAAGACGCTGTCTTTTTTCCATTGGACATTCTTTCCTGCTTTGTCGAAGATTAGTAGACCATAGATTTGAGGGTCTATTTCTGGGCTCTCTATTCTGTTCCATTGATCTATGTGTCTGTTTTTGTGCCAGTACCATGCTGTCTTGATGATGACAGCTTTGTAATAGAGCTTGAAATCCGGAATTGTGATGCCACCAACGTTGGCTTTCTTTTTCCATATCCCTTTGGCTATTCGAGGTCTTTTCTGGTTCCATATAAATTTTAGAATTATTTGTTCCATTTCTTTGAAAAAGATGGATGGTACTTTGATAGGAATTGCATTAAATGTGTAGATTGCTTTAGGTAGCATAGACATTTTCACAATATTTATTCTTCCAATCCAGGAGCATGGAACATTTTTCCATTTCTTTGTGTCTTCCTCAATTTCTTTCATGAGTACTTTATAGTTTTCTGAGTATAGATTCTGTGTCTCTTTGGTTAGGTTTATTCCTAGGTATCTTATGGTTTTGGATGCAATTGTAAATGGGATTGACTCCTTAATATCTCATTCTTCTGTCTTGCTGTTGGTGTAGAGAAATGCAACTGATTTCTGTGCATTGATTTTATATCCTGACACTTTACTGAATTCCTGTATAAGTTCTAGCAGTTTTGGAGTGGAGTCTTTTGGGTTTTCCACATAGAGTATCATATCATCTGCGAAGAGTGATAATTTGACTTCTTCTTTGCCGATTTGGATGCCTTTAATTTCCTTTTGTTGTCTGATTGCTGAGGCTAGGACCTCTAGTACTATGTTGAATAGCAGTGGTGATAATGGACATCCCTGCCGTGTTCCTGACCTTAGCGGAAAAGCTTTCAGTTTTTCTCCATTGAGAATGATATTTGCGGTGGGTTTTTCATAGATGGCTTTGATGATATTGAGGTATGTGCCCTCTATCCCTACACTTTGAAGAGTTTTGATCAGGAAGGGATGCTGTACTTTGTCAAATGCTTTTTCAGCATCTATTGAGAGTATCATATGTTTCTTGTTCTTACTTTTATTGATGTGTTGTATCACATTGACTGATTTGCGGATGTTGAACCAACCTTGAAGCCCTGGAATAAATCCCACTTGGTCGTGGTGAATAATCTTTTTAATGTACTGTTGAATCCTATTGGCTAGTATTTTGTTGAGTATTTTCACATCTGTGTTCATCAAGGATATCGGTCTATAGCTCTCGTTTTTGGTGGGATCCTTGTCTGGTTTTGGGATCAAGGTGATGCTGGCCTCATAAAATGAGTTTGGAAGTTTTCCTTCCATTTCTATTTTTTGGAACAGTTTTAGGAGAATAGGAATTAGTTCTTCTTTAAATGTTTGGTAGAATTCCCCCGGGAAGCCATCTGGCCCTGGGCTTTTGTTTGTTTGGAGATTTTTAATGACTGTTTCAATCTCCTTACTGGTTATGGGTTTGTTCAGGCTTTCTATTTCTTCCTGGTTCAGTTGTGGTAGTTTATATGTTTCTAGGAATGCATCCATTTCTTCCAGATTGTCAAATTTATTGCTGTAGAGTTGCTCATAGTATGTTCTTATAATAGTTTGTATTTCTTTGGTGTTAGTTGTGATCTCTCCTCTTTCATTCATGATTTTATTTATTTGGGTCCTTTCTCTTTTCTTTTTGATAAGTCGGGCCAGGGGTTTATCAATTTTATTAATTCTTTCAAAGAACCAGCTCCTACTTTCGTTGATTTGTTCTATTGTTTTTTTGGTTTCTATTTCATTGATTTCTGCTCTGATCTTTATGATTTCTCTTCTCCTGCTGGGCTTAGGGTTTCTTTCTTGTTCTTTCTCCAGCTCCTTTAGGTGTAGGGTTAGGTTGTGTACCTGAGACCTTTCTTGTTTCTTGAGAAAGGCTTGTACCGCTGTATATTTTCCTCTCAGGACTGCCTTTGTTGTATCCCACAGATTTTGAACCGTTGTATTTTCATTATCATTTGTTTCCATGATTTTTTTCAATTCTTCTTTAATTTCCCGGTTGACCCATTCATTCTTTAGAAGGATACTATTTAGTCTCCATGTATTTGGGTTCTTTCCAAACTTCCTTTTGTGGTTGAGTTCTAGCTTTAGAGCATTGTGATCTGAAAATATGCAGGGAATGATCCCAATCTTTTGATACCGGTTGAGTCCTGATTTAGGACCGAGGATGTGATCTATTCTGGAGAATGTTCCATGTGCACTAGAGAAGAATGTGTATTCCGTTGCTTTGGGATGAAATATTCTGAATATATCCGTGATGTCCATCTGGTCCAGTGTGTCGTTTAAGGCCTTTATTTCCTTGCTGATCTTTTGCTTGGATGACCTGTCCATTTCAGTGAGGGGAGTGTTAAAGTCCCCTACTATTATTGTAATATTGTTGATGTGTTTCTTTGATTTTGTTATTAATTGGTTTATATAGTTGGCTGCTCCCACGTTGGGGGCATAGATATTTAAAATTGTTAAATCTTCTTGTTGAACAGACCCTTTGAGTATGATATAGTGTCCTTCCTCATCTTTTATTATAGTCTTTGGCTTAAAATCTAATTGATCTGATATAAGGATTGCCACTCCTGCTTTCTTCTGATGTCCATTAGCATGGTAAATTCTTTTCCACCCCCTCACTTTAAATCTGGAGGTGTCTTCGGGCTTAAAATGAGTTTCTTGGAGGCAACATATAGATGGGTTTTGTTTTTTTATCCATTCTGATACCCTGCGTCTTTTGACAGGGGCATTTAGCCCATTCACATTCAGGGTAACTATTGAGAGATATGAATTTAGTGCCATTGTATTGCCTGTAAGGTGACTGTTACTGTATATGGTCTCTGTTCCTTTCTGATCTACCACTTGTAGGCTCTCTCTTTGCTTAGAGGACCCCTTTCAATATTTCCTGTAGAGCTGGTTTGGTATTTGCAAATTCTTTCAGTTTTTGTTTGTCCTGGAAGCTTTTAATCTCTCCTCCTATTTTCAATGATAGCCTAGCTGGATATAGTATTCTTGGCTGCATGTTTTTCTCGTTTAGTGCTCTGAAAATATCATGCCAGCTCTTTCTGGCCTGCCAGGTCTCTGTGGATAAGTCAGCTGCCAATCTAATATTTTTACCATTGTATGTTACAGACCTCTTTTCCCGGGCTGCTTTCAGGATTTTCTCTTTGTCACTGAGACTTGTAAATTTTACTATTAGGTGACGGGGTGTGGGCCTATTCTTATTGATTTTGAGGGGCGTTCTCTGAACCTCCTGAATTTTGATGCTCATTCCCTTTGCCATATTGGGGAAATTCTCCCCAATAATTCTCTCCAGTATACCTTCTGCTCCCCTCTCTCTTTCTTCTTCTTCTGGAATCCCAATTATTCTAATGTTGTTTCGTCTTATGGTGTCACTTATCTCTCGAATTCTCCCCTCGTGGTCCAGTAGCTGTTTGTCTCTCTTTTGCTCAGCTTCTTTATTCTCTGTCATTTGGTCTTCTATATCACTAATTCTTTCTTCTGCCTCATTTATCCTAGCAGTTAGAGCCTCCATTTTTGATTGCACCTCATTAATAGCTTTTTTCATTTCAACTTGGTTAGATTTTAGTTCTTTTATTTCTCCAGAAAGGGCTTTTATATCTCTCGAGAGGGTTTCTCTAATATCTTCCATGCCTTTTTCGAGCCTGGCTAGAACCTTGAGAATTGTCATTCTGAACTCTAGATCTGACATATTACCGATGTCTGTATTGATTAGGTCCCTAGCCTTCGGTACTGCCTCTTGTTCTTTTTTTTGTGTTGAATTTTTACGTCTTGTCATTTTGTCCAGATAAGAGTAAATGAAGGGGCAAGTAAAATACTAAAAGGGTGGCAACAACCCCAGGAAAATATGCTTTAACCAAATTAGAAGAGATCCAAAATCGTGAGTGGGGAGAAAGGGGATAAAAAGAGGTTCAAAAAGGAAGAAAGAAAAAAAAAAGAAAAAGAAAAAAAAGAAAAGAAAAGAAAAGAATTTTTTAAAAAAGGAAACACCTAAGAAAAATGTAAAAAAGAAAAAAATATATATATTAGATAAACTAGTAAAAAATCGTTAAAAAAGAAAAAGGTAACAGTTAAAAAAAAATTTTACCCAAAGGCGAGAAGAAAAAAAAAAAATGAAAAAGAAAAAATTAAATTAACTGCAAGACTAAAAAAAATCACAGGAAAAAAGCCATGAGTTCCGTGCTTGGCTTTCTCCTCCTCTGGAATTCTGCTGCTCTCCTTGGTATTGAAACCGCACTCCTTGGTAGGTGAACTTGGTCTCGGCTGGATTTCTTGTTGATCTTCTGGGGGAGGGGCCTGTTGTAGTGATTCTCAAGTGTCTTTGCCCCAGGCGGAATTACACCACCCTTACCCGGGGCCGTGGTGAGTAATCCGCTCGGGTTTGCTTTCAGGAGCTTTCGTTCCCTGAGCGCTTTCCGTAGAGTTCCGGCGGACGGGAATACAAATGGCGGCCTCCTGGTCTCGGGCCGGAGGAGCCGAGAGCCCAGGGCCCCACTCCTCAGTGTGCCCTCAGAGAACAGCGCCCAGTTACTCCCGTCTGCCTGACCTCCGGCCGTGCTCTGAGCTCACCGAGCCTGTGACCGGTTCAAGGTAACACCGAGCTGTGAGCTTACTGTCGGCTCTGTCTCTGCAGCCGGCTTTCCCGTTCCAATACCCGCAAGCTCTGCGACACTCAGACACCCCCGATCCTTCTGTGACCCTGCGGGACCTGAGGCCACGCTGACCCCGCGTGGGCTTCGCCCCCGTTTAGCCTCTGGAGCGATGTCCCTCAGCGGAACAGACTTTTAAAAGTCCTGATTTTGTGCGCGGTTGCTCCGCCGCTTGCCGGGAGCCGGCCCCTCCCCCCGGGGTCTATCTTCCCGTCGCTTTGGATTCACTTCTCCGCCGGTCCTACCTTTCAGAAAGTGGTTGATTTTCTGTTTCCAGAATTGCTGTTCTTCTTCTCTTCGATCTGCCGATGGATTTTCAGGTGTTTGCAATCTTTAGATAAGCTATCTAGCTGATCTCCGGCTAGCTGAAGCAGTCTCAGCTTGCTACTTCTCCGCCATCTTGACTCCTCCCCCGACATGTCCTTCTTGCTATCAACTTATATCACTGACCTCCAGCCATACTTCCTACCCAATATATTTAATTGAGGTTATACATTTTACTATATGCATGGTTATAGCCACATATTGTAAGTTTTAATATCTTGCAATTTTATCATCATTTGGTTTAAATTATTTTTAATTTCCATTTTGATTTATTCTTTGACTCATGAGTTATTTGAAAGTCTAAAGCTTAAATTCAAAATGTTAGATTATTTTCCACTTAGCTTTTGTTGTTCTGTTCTTGTTTAAATTCACTCTAGTCAAATAATATATTGGAGTTTAATCATTTTGAATTTGTTGAGACTGACTTTATAGTATAGCATATGATAATTGTGGAAGATCTTATATGGGAATCCTAAAATAATATATTTTCTGCAGTTGTTGGATGAATTATTTTATGTAAGTCAGTTAAGTTCACTATTCCATATATGTTCAAATCTTCCATTTCCTTAAGGATTTTTTATGACATTTTCCATCAGTTACTGAGAAAAATATGTGACTATCTCCCACTATAATTGTAGTTTTATATATTTTTCCTTTGAAACTAGTCTCTTTTTTTTTGCCTTATATATTGTAAATCTATGTTTTTTGTGCATACAAACTTAGATTTTTTTTTTCCTGATGGATTGACTCTTTTATCACTACTATGTAACCTTTTCTATACCTAGTAATATTCCATGCTTTAAAATCTGCTCTGTTTCCTGTTGCATGATACACATTTTCCATTGTTTTACTTTTACCTTTTTGTATTCTTATATTTAAACACTATCATTTGAGAGTAACACAGAATTGTATTTTTTCTTTTAATCCAGTCTGACAATCTTTGTTTTTTCATTAGAGCACTTAATTTGTTGATATTTTATGTAATTACTGATATATTTGGATTTAAATCTACTATCTCACTACTTGTGTTTTATTTGTTCTACTTTGTTCATTTTTCCTCCTTTCTTCATTTTCTTTTTTATTGCCTATTTTTTTTTAATTTCCCTTTCCTTTATTTGTTTATAAGTTTTACTTTTTTCTAAGGATGGGCTCCCTAGAAATACA
Source organism: Mustela putorius furo (assembly GCF_011764305.1). NCBI lineage: Eukaryota > Metazoa > Chordata > Mammalia > Carnivora > Mustelidae > Mustela > Mustela putorius. Next base: position 22,711,615 of record NW_025421273.1, read on the forward strand.
ACCTGAGTTGAGGATCCTTTTTCAGGTAAAAACTTACATAAATTTTATATCTTGAGTCCTCTTTCCTCTGGCTTCCAGTAATCAATTCCTTATTTCCATCCATCTCTCTCTAGCAGTACTTTTAACATCATATTTTTACCAACAGCCTTTCATGATGATGTAGGTATTCTCTAATATGTTATAAGTTTTATCTCTCATGATTCTTACTTCCTTCAGAATAATTAATATCAGTATTTCTGCTACCTCTTTTTGAAGCAATGCAGCCTTTTTTTTTTTTTTTAATCATGCTCCTCAAAATTTTTCTAGCACCTGTCCATTGTATAATTCTAAAACCACACATATTTTTAGGTATTGTTTTAACAGCACCCTACTTTCAGGTACAAAATTGTTGCTATAACAAATTATAATAAATTTGGTGATATGGAACAATATAAATTTTTTATATTATAGTTTTGGAGGTTAGAAGTCTGAAATGAGTCTCACTGGGCCACAATCAGAGAAATTGACAGGGCTAAATTCTTTGTGAATACTCTAAGGGAGAATCTATTTTATTATTTTTTCCAGCTTCTAGTAGTGGCTCACACTCCTTGGCTCTTGGTTCCGTTCCTCCCTCTTTAAAAACAGCAGAGAGTACTCAAGTCTTTCTCAGATTGTATCACTCTAACTCTTTTGCCTCCCTCTTCTACGTTTACAGACCTGTGTGGTCGTACTAGGTCTAAATAATCCAGGATAATCTTTTTTTTTTTTTTTTTTTTAGGGTCAACTGATTAACAATCTTAACTCCTTCTTGCCAGGTACTATACTATAACATTGTGGGAGTTAAGATTTTTGGGATTAAGATGTGTACAATTTTGTGGGGCCATTATTCTGCCTACCTCGTTTTTGCTACAGGTTTCTGTATTTTTTAACAAGTAGCTTCTTATTAATATTTTTCAAACAAATTAATGATTATCTTCAAAATTTCATGACCAAGTTTTATATTCATTCACTCATTTATTCATTCATTGTGAACATGTTTTTGAATGACAGTCTTGGTTTTGAGTACTCTTGGAAGAGGTTTCAAGATGGAAACTGTTTCTGAGAGGCAGCAGTGCATTGTGGGAAAGTCCACAGATTCTAGAATGTAACAGCCTGGACTTGAACTAGCACTTCAACAGAAACATTATTGAGCTCTCTGATTTGGGGATAGTTTTTTCCCTGCATATCTCAGCTTCTTTATGTTAACAAAGAGCTTGAAATAGTGCCTGGCATATAGAAACAATAGATAAATGTTTGCCTTTATTATCATTTTCATTTTCACCCCTCAAGGAGCTCAAGGTTTGGCTACGGATTTAGACAAGTAAACAAAGTGCTATTATTTCCATGACGGAGGCAAATTTTGGATACAATGAGGCTTAATTAATTCTGGTTACACTATAAAGTCAGTTTTTCTGAACGTAGCAAATTATTTTCTCTTCCTCCACTCTAATCTGCCCTTTTTCCTGTGTTACCTCAGCAACTACCACAACTCTCTATTCATCCGTATTAGAAATCTAAGTGCTATCCTGTTCTTCGTTGGCCCCTATCCCTCACAGCTCACTGGTGGTCCAGTCCTGCCAATACTCTCTCTTTAAATCTAACTTTCCTCTTCCCTTCTTGACATTCCTCTTGTTATATCCTCTGTTAGGCTTTCATTACCATTGGCCTCGATGATTTTAACATTAGCCTTGATGCCTTCTATCACTCTAGACACACATCCATTATTCAAGTGAGGAAAAAGAAGGAAGGGCAAAAGTCTTCTCTTTACATTGTATTGGTTGGGACTGAATCCCATGTCTACTACACCTTGACCAATCATTGGAGAAGGGAATGATTAGTTTAGGCCAGTTGTGATTTATTTCCTAGGCAGGAGAGGGGATTGACTTCTAGGAGACCAAGAGATCTCTGTGTGTTACTTGAATCAAGGTTCTGCTAGCAGAGAAGAACTGGCAAATGATGTTGGTGCTATAGACTGACTATTGTGCCTTCTTAAAATTCATATATTGAAACCTTATCTCAAATGTGATGGTATTTGGAGGTGGGACTTTTGAGAGGTGATTAGGTGATGAGAGCAGAGCCCTCATGAATGGGATTCATGCTGTCATAAAAGAGGCCCCAGAGAGCTTTCTTGCCCATTCCACAATTATGTATATAAGGACATTGCAAGAATTTGGCAGTCTTTGACCCAGAAGAACTCAACCATGCTGGGGCCCTGATCTTGGACTTCCAGCCCACAACTCTGAGAAATAAATTCTGTTATTTGCAAACTACCCAGTCTATGGCACTTTGTTATAGCAGCCTGAACTGATTAAGACAATTGAATAAGGCACCTGCAACATCTGCCACAGCATACATTCTTGATCTGTCCCCAGGGATACATTTCCAAGCTAATATCCCTTCAGTCACTTTTGCACTGCCAATCCTCTTCCTCTTCCCAACCAATCTGAGCCTCAGATATAAGTAATTTTCCAAGGTGCATTGGTGCATGATGCTTCTGTGCCTTTTCTGTCTGTCTCATGGTCCTCTCCATCTTGTTACCCTAGCAAACATGTTCTCATCTTCCTGGAAGACATGTTCTTATCCTATGAGAAAACTGCAACATCAAACCCTTTTGAAGATTCTCTTAGATCTGTCTATACTTTCACTGTGCCAGGCACTGAATTGTATCTCTCCAAAATTTATATGTTGAAGCCTTAGCTACCGATACAATTTGGAAATTGGCCCTTTGGGAGGCAATTAGATTTAGATAAGGTGAGACCCTTATGTTGGGTTCAGTGTCTTTATGTGAAGAGACACCAGAGAGCGAACTTTTTTTCCTTCTGCTCACAAGCACCAAGGAAAGGACGTGTAAGGACACAGTGGAAAGGAGATTGACTGCCAGCCAGGGAGAGTGTTGTCACCAGACACACACTCAGCCAAGACTTTGATCTTGGACTTTCAGCCTCCAGAACCATGAGAAATAAATTTTTGTTGTTTAAACCACCCAGTCTGTGGTATTTTGTTACAGCAGCCCTGGGAGAGTAACACAGTCTGTAACTTGTAAACAATTCTATCCCGGAGGTATTGTATTTGTTACTGGTCTGTTTTCCTTCCCTAGACAGGAACCTTCCTGAGGTTGGACCAATGTCCTACTGCCTTTGTATCCACAGCATAGCACTTGCTACAAAGTTACTCTTTGACCATATTTGGCTGTCAGAAGGGAAGTTTCATAGTGGAAGGGGTGACTGAACGGGGTCCTGAAGGATGAGTGGGTCTGGCTACAGGTGCCGTGAAAGAAGCATTCAAGCAAAAAGGAATAGCCTACTTCTCCTAAATGACTTTTTAAATTCTTCCTGAAGTCATCTTCTCTACCCCCGTGCCCAACTTGGGTCATCCTGCTACATTTCTGCTTTCCTTATCATGACATTTATTCCCCTCTCCTCCCATCACATTACCTACCTATCCAGTCTCAGGAAAGGGAACAACCATTCATTCTCTTAGTTACCTGTGCTAAAAACTTAATACTTATTCTTATTTGTTTTCTTTCCAAAGTTCCCTACTTTCATGCCATCAGCACGTTTTGTCAACTCTCCCTCCAAGTTATAGCCTCCTTACCTCTTTTTATATCAATTACGGTAATGCTAGTCCAAGCCAGTGGGGTTCTCACTAGCACTTCTACCCTCACCGTCCAACCGACATCTCTGCTGACACTCTCCCTCCTTCCCCCTCTCTTAGTCCATTCAGGCTGCATGACAACAATACCATAGACTGAGCGTGAAATGCCAATTGAATATTACCCCCACCTTAAAAGACCACCGGTTTATATTTTCATAGTTCTGGAGGCTGGAAAGTCTCTGATCAAGGTGCTAGCAGATTAGGTGTCTGGTGAGATCTCACTTCCTGGTTTTAGATGACCCTCTCCTCCCTGTGATCTCATAGGGTAGAGGCAGCAGGAAGCTCTCCGAGGTCTCTTGTAAGAGTGCTAACCCCATTCACGAGGCTCCATCCTCATGACCTAATCATCTCCCAGGGGCCCCACTTCCTAATATACCACATTGGGGGTCAGGGTATTGAGATATGTATTTTGAGGAGACACAAACATTCAGTCCATAGCACTCCCCATTCCAGTCTTCATTCAGCTGCCAAAGTCATAGTTTAAAAACCTCAAACAGATCACCCCCTTCCTTTATTTAACATTTCCCATTACATTTAGAACAAAACCTTCATCTGGTTTTCGAAGCCCTATGTATTCTAGCCTCTGCTCATCTCTTTGGTCTTTCTCCTGTCCCTTCCTTCCTTGCTTGCAATTTTCTAGGCCTCTTTTCTTTCTTGCTGTTCCCTCTGCCTGAAAAGCTCTTCCTATAGTGTCTCACAAGACAGGGTCCTTCTCAAAATTCACATCTTTTCCCATTCAGATAGTGTCATGGAGAGTGAATTGGTAAACAATGAGGTACTCACAGTGAGACTTCCTGGTTAAAATTCATCACTGATTAGCAGAGGCATATTTGGAAGTTACTGAAAGGGTTTCCCTGCCAGTTTATTTGCGAAGGGATGTGATAACAAACACAGTCTATCTTAACAACTTTTAAGATGTGTTAAGTACTTAGTAGAGACTTACATATTTAAACAATATGCAAATGTTAGTTGTTACTATTGTTTTAGCTGAAACATCACTGTTTCAGAGAAACTTCTCTTGACTACTCAGTCAAAAATGTAGCCCCAAGTCACTGTCTATCATATTCATGTCTTGATTCTGTGTAAGACCCATAGTATCATCTTGTATATTTCTGCATTGCTTCTCTCTGAGATCATGAGCATCAAGGGAACAGAGGCCATGTTCCTGCTCTGTGTGCAGCATTTAGAACAGACTCCAGCATGTGGGAACTTTCAATAAATAAATGCCGAATTGTAATCTCAGACACACACACACACACACACACACACACACGCACACACACACACACACACACACACACACTAGCAGGCACTCTAATGTCCTTAGAATAAGATCCAGACTCCCTGCTTCATCCTACAAGGTGGATGTGACCCCCATTCCTGCCCCTCTGACCCCAATGCTATCCACCCTCATCTTCCCTTTTGGGGCTCCTTCCTGTAATATTGTGATCTATAACTCTAACAACTACAACTATAACTATAACTAACTATAACAACTATATATATAGCCTTTGTCCCAATTTCTGTCCTGCGGCTCCTAAAACCCTTGGTGATGAAAGCTACAAAGACATCTTTTGTTAAGTTAACAGAGTGACTTTTGAAAAGCACCTAACGATTTGGGACTGGCTATTAGTGGAACCAACCTTATTGATTGGATAGCAGCAACTTTCAGCCCTCCTGCCCCTGACTTCCAGGAAGGGTAGAGGAGCTGGTGAGTTCAATCACTAATGGCATGATTTAATCAAACATGCCTGTGTAATGAAGCCTCTGTAAAAAATCCAAAAGTATGGAGTTAGGAGAGCTTCTGGGCTAGGGAACCAGAATACTTCCCTGAGCCCAAACTCCAAGAGGATGGAAGCTCCTTTGTATGGGATTTTGCCCTGTGTTTTTCTTTATCCACCTATTGATTTGTATCCTTTAGCATCCTTTCAATAAACTGCTAATCTGGTCAATAAATGGGTTTCCTAAGCTCTGTAAGCTGCTCTAGCAGATTAATCAAACCCAAGGAAGGGTCATGGGAACCTCAGATTTATAGCTGATCAATCAGAAGCATGGGTGACAACCTGGACTTGTGACTGGAATCTGAAGTGGGTACAGTTTTGTGAGACTGAGCCCTTACCCTGTGGAATCTGATGCTACCTCTTGGTGGGTTAGGTCAGAACTGAGTTAGATGGTAGGACATCAGCTGCAGTCTGAGAGTTGGTGGTCTGGGGGAAATACCCACTACACGTTGTGATTGGTGTCAGAGTTACTTGCCTAGCTTGAGTTTTTCCTACATGACTCCTTGGATCATCCTGCAAACAAACGGCCTGGATTTTCCTACCCACGCTAATACCTCTCAGTTTGCAGCCAGCACATAGCTTGGGTCTATCTATAGGGACTCTGCTCCACTGTGTCACAACTTCGGCCCTAGGTCCATTTCTGTACTTTTTTTTAAAAGATTTTATTTATTTATCAGAGAGAGAGAGAGGGGGAGAAAGCAAGCACAGGCAGACAGAATGGCAGGCAGAGGCAGAGGGAGAAGCAGGCTCCCTGCTGAGCAAGGAGCCCGATGTGGGACTCGATCCCAGGATGCTGGGATCATGACCTGAGCCTAAGGCAGCTGCTTAACCAACTGAGCCACCCAGGCATCCCCATTTCTGTACTTTTAATCAGCTCGTGTGTCACAGAGTTCCTGTCTCCTACCAGAATCTTCAAAAGAGTTTAGTGCTCTGCTGTTGGGTTATAAATTGAATTTCAGGGACACTGTAAATAATGTTAACATACCTCCTGGCATTCTTGTCTTTATCTTTATACACTGATTACAGCCAACAACTCACCATGGGCAGGGTGCATGATTCCAGTTCTTTAAAATTATAATTATTAGTCTATTCCTGGGTGAGACCCCCAATCTGGGAGGTAAACAACTAAATCATTGTGATTTTACATACTTACAGAGAGATAAAATGATATAACATGATAATAACTAAACAGCTATTATGTTGGTTAATTACAATTATAAAACGATTTATTGTTTGAGGGAAATAATTAATAAATAAGTAGGAATGTAGGGAAATTATGGCAACTTACATAAATATATCTCTGAAGACACTCGTGTTTAAATACAGTCCTTTAAAAAATAGAGTTCTGACTTTGAACTCCTGTTTCGAATATGCTTGGAATTCCATGCCTGGTCCCAGATTAATAATGACGCAGGAAAATTCCTTCATATTTAACATATCATTGTGACACAGAGCTTTCTTATAAGTTGGGAAAGTGTAGGACCAAACTAGAATAGTGAAAGCATTAACCCAGTTCTTCAAGAAGAAGAAGAAAAAAAAACTGGAATAAAATAATTAAGTACCCTTTGCCTTCTAATGAACTGCATGCAACTGTATCCAATTTCCCCTCTGCTTTCCCTTTGATCTCTTTAAGCTTTCCCTTGGTCAAACCTCTTCTGTGTGAATTGCACTAATTTGTAACTCCCCGTCTTCCATCTGGGGATGCAGATTTGTGCAGGCCCTGTTCCACACTGGGCTAAATTTGCCCAGCACCTGGCTGAACATATTGGTTTCGGCATATTTACCCAAATTGTTAGTAAAACATCAGAAGCAGTGGGCTCCTGTGAATCAAATCACGAGCAGAGTCCCTGTCACTTACACTAATACAATTTAGACTAGAAATTCACAAACAGAGGCACTGCATTCCATTCACATGATCTTCAACCCCTGGAACCCTGGATTTAGCTCTTAGAGCATCCACACAGAGGTAGGGAAATTAGGGAGGCGGTTCAGCTAGTTCCAGCCTCGTGTTTTATGCATATGCTGCAGATAATTTTTCGACTCTTCCTTTTCATCTTGTTTTAACTTCCCCAAACCCTGTGACTAGTGCTGTGTGGGGAGCTATTGCCAATCTCATTTCCTGTGGCCTTTTCAAATCCAATCTTTTTAGCTCCCTCTGTTTGGTTGAGGGATTAGAGCTTCTTAGCCTTAAAGCCAGTTTTGGAATGCAGGTTGAGGGTCAATGGTGAAGAAACCGTTTCTCCCTCCCATTTCTGCATTGAAGTATCCTTTTTGATTTACATGTCTGGAAATTGACAAAAGCCTTCTCCTTGTTGTAGCAGGAAAATGGCCCAGTTTCAGCCCAGTCCTTTTCAGCCCAGTCCTTTGCAGGAAAGATTCCTTCCTCTGTTCCTGCCTTTTGCTGTAGAATTCATTATTGTAATGCCTTATACACTTATATTTCTATCTGGTGATAATGAGCTTTTCAGCATTTATGTTTTAAGGTCACTGGCCATAGAATGAAGCCCCACCCCACCCTCCCACCCCCCACACAAAGCAAGAAGATAGAAGAAGAGAGGGGAAGCATCTTGCCCTGGGACTAGCTTCTTTGTTCTGATTCTGAACACTAATTAACCCTTTAGGTCCTCCCCATCTCTCTTAAAGAAACCTGGATCTAGGAATGAACCAGATTGTTCTAGCTCAGTGTCTGGGTAGTGTGTCCAAACTAAGGGTCAGGTTAGTCACTTTCTGGCCCTTTTGAGATGGTGAGAGGCACGGGATGGAAAGAAGTTACTCTGTGCTCCTGTAAGAGGAAGGACCTGCCACCTGCTATAGCAGAGAGACCTTTGCTTTTCCCTCCCCCACACAGCCAGAAAAAAGAACCATCCTCCCACTCTCTGTGGACCCATCAGCCTTAGGAAATCAGATCTCATAATTGAATACAATTTTCCAAGGAATGGACTGAAACTGCCTCTATGTTGTGGTTTCAAGTCAGACTCTGTGTATTCTATATGTCATTGCTAGCTGGAGAGGTAATTTTTCATGGTACCCATCAGGATATTCTTCCACTTGTTCTTTACTCATTTTTAATGCATTCATTTACCGATCCTTATTCCCAAGTACCTACTGTCTTCCAGGTCTTGGGCTAGGTCTGATGATAGACCTTCACAAAGTAGTGATTGGAAAGATCAATATGAAAGCTGAAAAGAGGTTGGAGACTGTCTATTGGAATTTATAACCAGGAGACATTAGTCACCACCCTGATTATGGTGGTCAAAGGTGCAGGGTGTGTGAAGAGTCACAGAATTCCATAAAGTAATTAGGCAACAAAATATTAAGTTGAAAGAAGTAGGGATGAGGTAGGCAGACTTCTATCTACTCAAATCAGTGATGAGTTGAAAGAGTGGTTATCTTCAGAAAGTAGGGTACAAAGTTAGATCCCAGCCAGAAGAGTTGGTCTTGGAAACCCTTTGATATAGCAGGCAGAATCTAAAAGGGTTGCACTGTGTGCCATGGACCAAGGTACTTTTCTTCTTTTCTCCCCATCATAAGAAGCTGCTTCCTCTAGTGGAAGAAGCCCATCACTAGGACCCTTGATGACAGCAGTCACAGCCCAGCTGTTGTTGTAAGAGTTGGAGGTCAGATTGTGACTTCTCTTAGATTCCCCTGCAGCTAGTATATTGGCTTGTGTCTTAGACTTAGCTAATCAGATACAAGTGTTTTAAGTTTTGAATGACAAGTGATTGATATAAAGAACAGAGACAGTGGATAATCCATTCTGGTGGTCAGTGTTGGAGCTATGACAGGAGCATCTGGCTTCTGGAGGACCAGGGGTCATTCGGCCAGTGACATTGTAAGGGTCCAGTGCCTGCAGCATTGTGGAACAATGTAGGCAATGTTGTCATCCTTGAAAGGAAATATAATTTTAGGGATTCTTCTGGAAGCACAACTTCAGAAACTAGTTTTATAACCTCCCTTCAGCTCTGAAGACAAGTATCCTTTCAGTAGATCAGTTTTTTTGTTTGTTTGTTTAAATATCCCAATGGTTTTCTGTTGTATTGATAATCTATTGCTAAAGTTTTATTTTCCTCAAAGATCTATACAAGCTCATGTGAACTCATTGCAAATCTTATTTTTAATCTTTTTATTTAATTTTTAAAATTACACTTTTTGGTTTGTAAAACAACTAGAAAAAATTGCAATACTGCACTCAACCTACTCTTGACCTCAAGTTCACTCATGGTTTACATATTTTGCTTCATTTTTGTTTTCTTTCTCTCTACACAAACATGCACATGTTCTTCTTTCCATTATTCTCACTATTATTATTATTAATTTGCTGAACCAGTTATAGAGATTTGACACTTTACTCCCAAATAGTTCACCATGATTCTTCTAAAAATAGTGTCATTCTATAATATAATCACAGTGTGGTTATCAAACTCAGTAAAATTTTTAAAAAAAACTTTATTTGCTTATTTTAGGGAGAAAGAAATAGAGTGTGGAGGCAAGGGACAGAGGGAGAGGGGGAGTGACAAGCAGATTCCCCATAAAGCATGGAGCCAGACTGGGGCTTGATCCTAGGACTCTGAGATCATAACCTGAGCTGAAATCAAGAGTTGGATGCTTAGCCAACTGAGCCACCCAGGCATTCCTCAAACTCAAGAACTTTAAATTTAATACAAACTACTATCCTATATATAGTCTATATTCCACTTTGATAATTATCCCTATGATACTATTTTCCTCCCTAATCCGCGATCATGCCTTATATCTAGTTGTCATATCTATTTGATCTTCTTTCTTGTCTTTCTCTGTCTCTCTATTTTTTAAAATAACATTGACATTTTAGAAGAGCACAGTCTGTTGTTTTGTAGAATGTCTCTTAATTTGGGTTTGTCCCATTGTTTTCTCATGATGTGATTCAGGTTATGCAGCCACAACTCTTACCAGTTCCTTGACTTTGCAACTGGGGTCTCCAATTTCTGACGACCTTGGCTCTGTCATTTTGGTAGCTGTAGTAGACCTAAGGTGGTATTTCTATTATGTTTGGTTGGATAAGTGACTTTGTAACTCTGGGAATGTATAAAATGTAAGTATATGAATGATGGAGAAATAAACTTGGTATTTAGACCTTTGTGTAAATTGTGATTATACCAGTTTGATAGAAAGTTTTGTACTCATTGTGTCATTTGGATACACTTTGTAGGATATTTGAAATATTTAAGAGAATCTGAACATTCTGGAGAATTTAGACTTGAGGTTCTAATTTAAAATGTCAAGAGTTTTTATCTAATTACATTGTTTAAAAGCTTAGGAGAATCTAAGTTACTGAATTTATTTATACATTGCTTTCAGATATACCAAAAGGTTTAGCTATCTGATCTACTCATTTTATAAGTTCTTATTTACTAAAGTTAAGAGATTTTTGGAAGATTTAGAATGATTTAGGGTCACACATCTGTCTTATAGGCTGTTTGAAGTACTTAAGAAAATAAAATATTTTTGATATATGATCATAGTTTGACATGCTTAAGGGAATTAAATTAATGATGTTTTAGATAGTATGGGAGATTTAAATTTGTTAAGCTTATAATTTCTTGTGACTTTTATTTCATATGTTTGAGAAAATCTGATAAACTTAAAAACTAATGTTCACATGCTTTGGGAAAATTAATCTGTAAAATTTATCAGATAAATTAGTAGAAATAAAAAAATAGGACAAAAAAGGGTTTTAAATTTTCACACCCAATTACTAAGTTTATAAGCAAATATACTGGACTTAAAAAGTGAATTTAAAGGTTAAAGGAAAGATAGATTTTAAATTTAAAAAAATTGAAGAAAATGACTATTAGTGAAAACACAAGTCATGGTAAGTATTTCTTTTTTACACGTGGACATTAAAAAAATTAACATTGGACTTTAAAAGAACAAACAAGAACAAAAAAGGTAAATTGATTAAAAAATTATCAGTTGATAGGTTTTAGACACATAGTCCCTGACCTGATTATTAAATCATAGGAGAGATAGACATATAACTAGAAAACCAGGGCATAGAACGCTAAGTGCAGTGGAAGAGGTTGGCACAGTAGTGAGAAGAGGTACGTAATCTGGTCTCAGGGAGGAGCAGGGTCAGGGAATGGTCCAGGGGAGGTGATGTCAAAGCTGAATCTGCTATGATGAGCGAGTGTTAGCCAACAGAAGAATGGGATGACTTTTCCAACATGAGCAGCAATGTGGAGGGCTGAACATTCCGAGTTGCTGGGTTGTTGAGATGCAACAGAGGCTGTGCCTAGTAAAATGTAACAGCGACTCACATTTCAGAAGGCTCTGAGAAATTACTTCAAATTATTCATTTATTTGTTGATAGCTATTGTGGGCTAGTGCCTGTGTTTCTTCTTGAGGGTTAAAAAAAAAAAAAAAAAGGAAAGAAAAGGAAGATCCAGAGCCCTCTCTGTATCATGATGTTTATCACATTGTACTCAAATGAGCTGGTTTATTGACAGGTCCACCTGACAAAACTGAGAACATCTTCAGGGCAGGGTTACTGACTTACATTTTTCTGTATCTCCAATACGTGGCACAGAGCCTAGAACATAGGCAGTACTGGATAAAGTCTTGTTAGATAAATAAAATAAATCACTAAATAAATAAATAATAGCAAGTGAACCAAGCATGTTAATTCAGTGTGTTAAAGATTAATTTTTTTTTAAAGATTTTATTCATTCATTTGAGAGAGAGAGAGACAGAGACAGAGAAAGCACAAGCAGAGGGAGGGGCAGAGGGAGAGAGAGAAGCAGACTCCCCAGCGAGCTGGGAGCCAGACATGGGACTCAATCCCAAGACCTAGAGATCATGACCTGAGCCAAAGGCAGATGCCCAACCATCTGAGACACCCAGGTGCCCCAAGGACTAATTTTTGTTCCACACATATATAGGCAAATATAGTACCTATTTTATGCGATGCGTTTTGTTTTGTTTTTTTCCTAGAAACTTTGCCACATCAATGAACAAAAATGTCAATAGTCCCTGGATTTTGGCAAGATTCCCTGGAGGCAGAGCCTGAAATGGGCATTCTTGTTCTTGTGATTTACCTAGGAAGAGCTCAGAGGATAAGAGTAGTGAAGGAAGCATGCTAGGGAGGGGAAAAATGAAAAGCAAGGATGCACTCTTAATTGGAAACTAGCTTTAGTTTGACTGGGGAAACTCTGAAGTATGAATAATGTAAGAGGGTTAATTCCATCTTGAGAAAAAGGAGTCTAGGCTTTTGAACCTACGTATCAATCAGTCATTTAACTGAATTGTCTCCAAGAAGGATATAGGATAAAATCTCATAAGACTGAAATTATTGTGCTTACCCATTTATAAGACATGGGACTACCAAGAGACACTCTGGAGAATTACCTCCATGACTAACTTACTTTTTCCTAGTCCCATTATATAGCAGAAGGTTTATAACCTCATGAGAATTAGGGTCTATTGCCCCTGCTGGTATAGAAACTGCTTCCTGTGACTGCTGGCTTATTTTCACAAAAATCTCCAAAATGACCAGGTAGCACTCTTCTGGGTCCCTCGGTGGAAGCACATCCCTGTCTCTGGAGACCAGAGCTTTTAAACCTGCAGAATCTGAAATTACAGAGGAAGGAAACCCAAATATCCTAAGTATATCATCCTGCTTCCATCCCTAGTTCTTGCAACCTTGTGTTCTATCTACTGGACACACTTCACTATGTAATGACCATTGGTTTAAAGCATGTACCACATCTTAAAGAATATCAACCCATCTCAAAGGGTGTTATTTTCAGTCTGGTCCCTCAGCTGTACCCTGAAAAGATTGTTCCATCACTTTATCAGGTCAACAGTGTCCAAATGGTTTGGTATATATTAGTACTAATAGATTCCACAGTCACATACCCACTACCAACTTTCAGATGTCCAGATGGTCAAGATCCTTATGGACTATGTAATGACAGGAAATGGGAACATTAATGTAGCCCTGCAGAACACTGTGAATATGTATACCATTTTATGTCCCATGAGAAGATGAACTGCTTCTGACCTTCCTTTTGTATAGGTTTGGAAAAGGAAGCATTTTCAGATCAATAGCCATATACTACTATGTATCTCAGGCCATGTCAATCTCTTCTAGTAAAGATACCATGTCTGGCACAACAGCTACAAATAAAACTATATCTGGTTAAATTTGTGATAATCCACGAGCATCTATTATGATCCATCCAGTTTTTGTGCTGATAAAGTAAATGGGATATGACAGTCTTCTAAAGATTTAAAGGTGACACAAATATCTGCCATATACTCTGGGATGAGATAAAAATTTTTTTTTTTAAGATTTTATTTATTTATTTGACAGACAGAGATCACAAGTAGGCAGAGAGGCAGGCAGAGAGAGAGGAAAGCAGACTCCCTGCTGAGCAGAGAGCCTGATGCGGGGCTCGATCCCAGGACCCTGAGATCACGACCTGAGCTGAAGGCAGAGGCTTTAACCCACTGAGCCACCCAGGCGCCCTGAGATACAATTTTTGATTTACTATCTTGGAAGGAGGAGCAATTTCAAAATATTCCACTTAACCTTTCTCACCAGCATATCTCTTACTCTACAGGCCAATGTGAGAGTTTTGCCAAACTGAGGAGTATGACAATTTTGTATTTATCTTCAGAAATCAGGAAAATAGTGATTTGTGAGTCTGTGAACCCAAAGGATCTTGGACCAGGACTTCATTTATTTTTTGGCTGCTCTAGTCCCTACTCTAACAGGGCAACAATGGCACTTTGGATTCTTGAGTATTAGTGATCATTCATGCTCTAGATCCTACAACCCTTGAACAATTTGGTTACTCTCCTTTCCCCAGGCTATAGCTGTGTATTTTTTCCTACTTTTACTGTTGCTGTTATCTGCTTATTTTGGGCAAAGGACTGAGAGACCACTACTACGTACATTTCTTGTGCTATTGCAGGTCTTCTTTCCCCCCATGATCTGGCCTTTCCTTCAGTCACTGGACTCTGGACCTGAGAATGCCTCTGGTCTGTAAACTGGGCAATCGTGACTTACCACTGGAACCATTTTCAGAAGTCTCTGGTTGTGTATTTTAATCAGTAGATTTGCTGGTTGTCCATCTGCACTGTGCTGTACCTAAGAATGCCATGTTTTATGAGGTATTTCCAAGATCCCTAGAGATCATGTGCCCCTGGCCACCATTTCAATTTTGGTGTCCATCATGGTAAATAGATTAACTTTATTTCTAAAGATTATTTATTTCTTTATTTATTTGTCAGAGAGCGCGAGAGAGCACGAACACAGGCAGACAGAATGGCAGGCAGAGCCAGAGGGAGAAGCAGACTTCCTGCCGAGCAAGGAGCCCGATGTGGGACTCGATCCCAGGACGCTGGGATCATGACCTGAGCCAAAGGCAGCTGCTTAACCAACTGAGCCACCCAGGTGTCCCAGATTAACTTTATTTCTAATTGCTATTTCTGATTTCTGCCGGGCTGCCACCTGGCCTCTTTCATTCCAGGACCTTATCATTCTCATTTTTATTAGGGAGACCGCTTATAGCAGCATCTGCTATCATTAGTTCTGACCTTCGGAAGAAAACTACTTCTCAGTTTTTCACTTCATGTGACTTTCTCACTTCATCTTGATAAACAGAGTGTCCTTTGAACCATTCCAAGGAACATGTCTAGTTGGTACATTTTCTGGTCTCAAAGAGTAGATATATTTTAGCATCCCCACTTCTCTGAGGCTCATTATTCCTTCCTCCATGGTTTTCTGGTACCTTTCCTTCATATAAGGTGGGTGCCCAGCAATGTGTTACAACCATCACTTGGAGCCTCTGTCAAGATAGTAAATGATGTGTTACAGAGGAACATCCCATATGGAGGTTTCCATTAGCCAGGTTTGTATTCCTCCACCTTGGCCCAGCATATTTCAGGATTCACTCCCAGTCATATTCTCTGACCCTTACAGTATATGCTGCCTTGGTCCTATGGCTCCTTTACATAATCTCTTACTTTGCCTAGCAGAATTGTCATTTCTTCAGTCACATCTGGCTGGGAATTAGCTTTAATTACGGATCAGTGGTCAGCAGGAAAGGTGGAAAGAAATTCTGATGAGGGAAAGTACTATATTGTAAAGCACCTGCTTCATTTTAAAACTATTTTTATTATTTTTAAAACTATTTTTATTATTTTTTGTTTTAAAACTATTGCATAGTTTTCAAGCAAGGGAGATATCTATCTTTCAAAAAGGAGTAGTGGACCACTTCTGCAGGCCCAGAAAGTTCAAGAGGATTTGGGAATCAGTGTTCTTACATACACCTGTCCAGATACCTCCATCCCAAATCTCAGAGTGCTACTGTTTTTGTATCCAATGACTTTCTTATTGGATATTTGCCTAGGCTGATGATTCAGAATTATCTCATTTTTAAAATTTAGTCTTGTGCCTGACCTTAAGCAATGACTGCCTTGTAGCTATCGGAGATAAAGGTCTTTAAATATTGTCAGGAATGCCCTATGGCTTTCGCACTTTGATGTAGATCTTTAATCAATAGATCTAACCCTGTCATTTTCTCTTTGTAGTAAATCAGTGTTGCTTAGGAACAGCTACCTGATTCCACAGTTTATAATGATATTTCTTTTACATCTCTCAAGTGCCAAAGACATGTACAAGCTGGTGTATCTCTTTCCAACTCTTTAAGGTAAGAGTCTCAGCCATTGCAATACTTGAATGTACTGGGAATGGTCTATATTACACCTAATAGAGTAATGGGGTCCTCATTGCCATTCATCCTGAGAGTAATCCAGTTTGAGAATCCCATCCTTAGAGTTTCTAAGGAGGACCCCTACCTGGGTTCCAATAGCTCTGGTACCAATTATCTTAGGCTGGGTTCCCTAGAAGCAGATGATTTATTAGGGAAATGCTTTTCAGAAAAGGTGAAGTAAGGAAATCAAGATAGGGCAGAAAAAATGCTACACAGGCCTATATCTCAACTGACAACTAGCTTCAGTTCCATCTTATAGGGAAGCTTTGGAAAAACATTTGTACCCCTAAGTTAGCTCTACCTCAAGGCTGTGGAACAGCTTTTTGGTACCTCATGCCAGTCAGTCATTGGCTGTGATCTGTTTCTGAGAGGAAGGACTGGCTTTGTTGGCTGAGGAAAATTATATGAAAAATGCAGCACAGACATGACAGGTAAATGTGGAGTAGATGGAAGGAAGGTGCAGTTAACAAGGGTGTTTTGTTGTTTGTTGTTTTGTTAAGGTAAATTAAATAGTAGCATGTTTGCTGTTGGGACTGGCCATGTAAAAAGTGAAAATGTAAGGATGAACGAGAGAGAATTGCTGTAGCTGAGTGCATAAGTGGAAATAGGATCCAGTTTAAAAGTGAATGGGTTTATCTAACCCAGAAGTATGGCATTTCATCCACAGTAACAATAGACAGAGAAGGAGTGTTTGTGAGTTCTGTAGTCTGGTGTGTTCAGCTCTCCAGGAATGTGTCCCATGAAATTCCCAAGCTATGCATTAATCCTGAGTGGTGCTTGTCAGAATGGGAAGAAGTCTTCCTGACAGAAGCCATGTTTGGTCTGTATTCAGAGAGGAGTAAGAAACATTGTTTAGATGAAGAAGAGTTAAGAGAAGAGTATATATTTTATGGTTCTTTCATCTGAGGAATTTTTATTATTTTTCAAATTAAAGCTGCTCCTCTAGAATATGTCCCTCAAATATCCTCCTGAATCAAGGGAAACAAAAGAAATCAACATTTAGCTCTACTAGCATAGCAAGGCAAACACATACAATTGGGTGCAGAATGCTTAATTTCCTACTGGAACTTCCCACCAGAAACCACAACATTAAAAATACATAGCCCCTTTTTATGAACCGAAAAGCTTTCATCAAGCCACCTACTAAGGAACAAGAATTCTTTACAATTCTATTAATTCAAAGATTACATTTTCTTCCCCATAAACTCCCTCAAACTTTATTGATTCCTGTGTACATCATGTATTCATTGTGCATTTTAAAAATTTTATTGCACTGATTGTGTCTCTGATATAGTACCTTCCAATGTCTGCCTTGTTGAGTGTGTGCCATGTACACCATTAGCATCATGTTCTATAGTCTTGGACTCTTTGACATTTCACCTAGTCTCATATAATATGCACATACCCAAAATAATTGGGATGAAAATGTTGTTGACGATGGTGATGGTGAGGCTGAGGATTGCCATGTGTTTTCTCAGTGCCTATACTGTAGTCAGCACAAGGTAGACCTTTAATTTGTTGATTCGATGGATGGATGGAGATAGAATGCATAAATCAATGGGTCTCATGAAACTAGAGTCCTCAGATATGTTACCCATCATGTGGATATGCTCTTATAAATGGAAAAGAACTCAAAATCTGTTATATAGCTATTAGCAAAGTGGCCTTGTCTTTCTTTAGAGGGAATTATGCTGCCAAGGCCTGAGTTCACTGTTTCCTGTCAGGAGATGGACATGATGGCATGGAAAGAACATGGACTTAGAATTTGAAGACTGAGGTTAAAGGAAAAATTGGTTTCCTCCTTGCAGTGTTATCTTGGAAGAGTCACTTGCCTCTCTCAGTCTTTCTCCACATCTACAAAAGCAGAACAATAGCATACTCTATTGTACAGGATTTTGGTAGGATTACAGGAAACAGTGTGTTAGAAGGTGGTTCGTGTGCCAAAAACAACAAAGAAATTTGAGCTGCTAGTATTCTCTTTGATGTGGGCAATACCGGTTGTCCTCCTTTTATGAGTTCTTAGGAGCTAAGCTTTTCAGATTTGTTGTATCTTCTTTTCTGCTGAGAACATATAAGGATAATGTGAATGCTGCTAATGCACAGGAAAATAAGCAAATAATGACAGCATTTCACCTCTCTAAAACTGAATAGCTTACAAAGTGTGTTCCCACACACTGTCTCATTCAGTCCTCACAACAGGCCCAGGCAGTGTATGTTCAAGTGCCCCCGTCACTATAGTGAGCTGTGCCCCTGAGCATTACCCTCTGGAGGGAAGGGCTCCATGGAAGCAGAGTAGACCCTATAGCTGAATTTTCTGTTCAGAAAGTGGAACAGAGGGACAGTTGCCAGGGCTTGGAATTCTGCTGTCTTGCTCATTGATGACACCAACTGGGATAGTTAATTTGATGTGTCAAGTTGACCAGGCCACCGGGTGGCCAGACATTTGGTCAAACATTATTCTATGTGTGTCTGTGTAGGTGTTTCTGGATGAAATCACATTTGAATTACTAGCCTGAGTAAAGTAGATCGTCCTCCCCAATCTGGGTGGGTGTCAGCCAGTCAACCGATGACATGAATAAAACAAAAAGTCAGAGTAAGAGTGAACTCCATTCCCCTGACTGCTTTGAGTTAGGACATTGGCTCTTCTTGAGCCTGGTGACTTTTGGACTGGAATGTACACCATTGGCTCTCCTGGTTCTCAGGCCTCCAGATTTTATGGCAATATGGAAGATTAGATGTTAAGTAAAACTCCCGTCATGGTAGCACATATAAAAGTGCTGGATAAAATACTTTATTTTATTAATAAATGTTGAATTTTAGAACAATTTTTCACATCTATAAAAAATATTGCAGATAGTACAGAAAGTTCCCATATACTGCATACCCAGTTTCTCCTGTTATTTAACATCTTACATTGGTATATAATATTTGCTACAACTAACTAATCAAATACTATTACATTATTACTAATTGAAATTCATCCTTAATTTTTTACCTAATATCTTTTTCTCTGTTCTAGGATTCCATTTAATATACCGTATCACATTATTTATGTTTTCTGAGGGCTATAATTGTTTCTCAGACTTTCTTTGTTTTTGATTACTTTGATGCTTTTGAGGATTATCTGTCAGATATTTTGTAAGATTCCCCCTCAATTATATTTGTCTGCTGTTTTTCTTGTATTTAGATTGAGGCAGTAATTTCAGAAGAAAGTTCATAAAGGTAAATGCCATTTTCATTAAATCATATCAAGAGTACATAATAACAAATGACTTTATCACAAAAACATGACTTTTTATTTGAAGTTGACCTTGATTACTTAGAAAAGGCAGTGTTTTTAGGTTTCTCCACTTCAAAGTTATTCCTTTCATCTCCTCTTTCCATACTCTACCATTTGGAAGGAAGTCACTATGCCCAGTTCACATCCTCCAAGGAGTTCTGATTCCTTTTCTTGCAGAGTGGTATTAGAAATCAAGATCTGGGTGTTAAGTGTGTTCATTGTTATTGTAGTGTTGTTACTTTTAGGTCTTCTCAGCTGACCAAACAGGGAAATGTATGAATGTATATTAATTAATGTATGCACAGGTATCTATAAATATTCCTCTATGTGACATCTCTATAGCTATTAGGCCAAGTATGAGTTCATACTGATGTGCCCAACACTAATCTACTTATCATAGGAATCATTTTAACACTTCCCTTGGTGTGTCTGTAACCTTCTACTCCAACAGTAAGAAACTATCATTTGCCACCATTTACTTAATTGTTCAACTTATAAACAATTTTGTTGTGCTTATGTATAATTTGTATTGCTTTAGTTTTATAGGTTCTACTCATTTCCACATTTCCTTATGTGTACCTTTCCTTTCATCCTTTAAGGGAGATTGTTTGTACATCTATAATACAGGTAGATTGTTTTGTCACCTTCTGCATTCCATCCTGGGATTCCTCTGAGCACTTAAGGAGTTTTTATTTGCACACATTAAGATCAACTCTTGCACAGCAAAGTTCAATAGATGTCTAGTGTAATATATTCAAAGTATCATGCTGTATTCTACCTAATAATTTTACCTCCTTAGAAAATATCTGCTTTCCCTGCTCAATTCCCTTTCATTTCCTCTGATCTTTTACTGTATCTATAATTTTGTTTTTTCTAGAGTGTCATATAAGGGGAATCATACAATATTTAGCTGTATACATTAATTTCTTTCACTTAGTAATCTCCACTTAATATTAGCCAATGTAGTTTTGACATTATCACTTTTTTTTATTGCTAAATAGTATCTTACTGTGCTAATGTACCAAAGTTTTCTTAACCATTTATCTATTGAAAGGTATCTCAATTGTTTTCAGTTTGTGGCAATAATGAAAAAGTTGCCATATATATTCCTATACATGTTTTGTGTGGACATAACATTTCAAATATGTTGGGTAAATACCTAGAAGTGCAACTTTCAGATTATATTTAGCTTTGGAAGAAACTGCCAAACTATCTTCCAAGTGGCAGTATAGTTTTGCATTTTCATGAACAATGGAAGAGTTTCTACTGATGTGAATACTCACCAAAAATTGGCATTGTCAGTTTAAATATTTTTTTTTAGCTATTCTAATAGGTTTGTGGTGGTATCTCATTGTTGTCTTACTTTGTAATTTCCTTCGAACAAATTGTCTTAGTCCATTTGGGCTGATAAAATAAAAATACCATAGACTGGGGGCTGATTTACTTCTCACAGTTCTAAAGGCTGGGAAGTCCAAGATCAAGATGCTGGCAGATTCAGTGTCTGGTTCATAGATGGCCATCTTCTCTCTGTCTTCACAAGGCAGAAGGGACGAGGGAGCTCTCTGAGGCTTCTTTTATAAGGGTCCTAATTCCATTCATGAGGGCTCTACGAATGACCTAATCACCTTCCAAACCGTCCACCTCTTAATACTGTCACATTGGAGACTAGGTTTCAACATACAGATTTGGGGTAAACACAAATATTCATTTTATAGCAATGATTTGAGCAACTTTTCATGTGCTCATTTGTCTTCTATGTATCTTCTTTGATGATCTGTCTGTTCAGATTTTTTTGTCCGTTTTTATTTAGGCTTTTAGTTTTCTTATTTTTGAGTCTTAAAATAACTTTAAATGCATGATTAACTTGCAGGAAGGAAGAAAGGAAATTTTGAAAACTCTGAAATGTCAAGAAAATATAATTCCATGGATAAGCAAACTCTGAAACCAGTGTTTTCTTTGAAACTTTCTGTCAATACCTGTTAGTTTGGAATTTGGTATTAATGTGTCATGCAGTGGGAAATGGAAGAGAAAGGCTAGAGGTTAATAAGGGGAGTTCATAAGGAAGATAAAGCCTCAGCCCAGCCCCCATCAGACAGACTCTACAGCAAATTTAAAAAAAAAAAAAAATCTATTCAGTCAAATCAAGAAGTAAAACAAAGCAAAGCAAAAAAAAAAAAAAAAAAAAAAAAAAAAAAAAAACCTTGCCTTGCTGAGAAAGTAGCAAAAATATTTTTTTTCTAAGCCTCCGAATGGAAGTTTGAGGTTGGGGAGGGGAAAGAATGAGCAGGGTAGAACAAAGTCTATGCTAAGAATCCTAATGGTAACTCAAATTCTTGTGCATATGGGCAAGAATTTACACCCTCTGAGTAGCTGCACTCACAAATCTTCAGCTGAAAAGTCATTTGATTCTTAGTCATATTTTCTATCTTTTAAAAAATATCCCTGACTGTATATTAACTGTAACTTCTTCATATTTACCTTCTAGTTCACACATCTTCACTCTGGATTGGTTGGGTCTCCATTAACCTGGTAGAGGCAAATTCCAATTGTTTTTGGATGAAAAGACTTTAAACTCAGATATCAAACAATAATCAAGAGTAAAATACCATGGAACACACACACACACACACACACAAAATATACACACACATCACCAGAAGCACAAGCAAAAGAAGCTATCATAAACAAGTCAGCAGATAGAAAAAAATGTGAAGTCAGATCCTCAAACTTGAATTTTCAGATATAAAATATAAAATAAACATATTTAAATGCTAAAATATGAGTATTAAAAATATATGAAAGTATCATTTAATACTTTCATACATATTGAAACATACAAACATAGTTGACTCATCATAATTGGAAGGAAACATATGCAATATCTAGAATACAAAAAGTAAAAGTTAATATTAAAACCCATGGAAAGATTAATGTATATTACATATGAAAAAACAGAGAATGAGTAAGCTGAAAGATAGATATGGGGAAATTACATAGAAGACAAGAAATGGAAAATATGAATGGAAATAATAGAATACAAAGGATTAGAAAGTTGAACACAAGTCTACTGGGAGTTTCAGAAAGTTTCAGAAAGAGATGATCAAGAAAAGAAGGAGAATTTACATTTAAAAAATTATGTTTAAGGGGGCGCCTGGGTGGCTCAGTGGGTTAAGGCCTCTGCCTTCAGCTCAGGTCATGATCCCAGGGTCCTGGGATTGAGCCCCACATCGGGCTCTCTGCTCGGCGGGGAGCCTGCTTCCTCCTCTCTCTGCCTGCCTCTCTGCCTACTTGTGATCTCTGTCTGTTAAATGGGTGAAATCTCTAAAAAAAATAATAATAATAATGTTTAGGAATTTGTAGTACTAATAATATGTGCCATTTCTTATATCATGAGACCCCAAAACCCCAACCAAGATGCATAAAATGTAAGCTATACTTAGGTACATAATGAATTGAAACTTACTAAAGACAAAGAGATCCGAAAATCAGTAAGAGATAAAAGTTAGAAATCTGTGAAGAAACTAAAATTAGGCTGAAATTTGTTTTCTCAATAAGTACAAAGGAAGTTGGAAGACTGGTAAAAATTTCTTCAAAATGCCAAGAAAAAAATAACTTCCAAATTATGATTTGATGCAAGCTTAATTATCTTTCTAAAAAATAAGTTTGGAATGAAAACATTTTTTTTTTTTATTAATGGATTGAAAACATTTCAAAAAATCTGAATGACTTAATTTCCATTAGCCTCCTCTAAAGAAATTTCTAAAGCAATGCACTTCAGACAGATGAAAAATAATCCTAAAATATCTGAAATGCAAGGCAAAAAAGTGAATAAAGATGAAGGTAAATCTGTGAACAAATCTAAACATAAACTGACTATAAAAAGGCAATATCAATAGTGTCTAATAGGGTGCCTGGGTGGCTCTGTTGGTTAAGCAACTGCCTTTGGCTCAGGTCATGAGCTCAGTGTTCTGGGATCAAGTCTCACATTGGGCTTCTTGCTCAGCAGGGAGTCTGCTTCTCCCTCTGACCATCCCCTCTCATGGTCTCTCTTTCTCTCTCTCTCTCAGATAAATAAATAAAATCTTGAAAAAAGTAGTGTCTAATATATGGCAGTAGAAAACCTAAAGTAGAAAGAAAATTCTGAATATTTATATGTATAAATGAGAGGGGTATTTGAGTTAAAAGCATTGAAAAAGCATGTTGATGAAAAGGAAGATACAGATATGAAGTCTTTCTAGATTTTGATAAGCTACGTATGCATTTTAAAATTTCCATGAAAATCTCCAAAAGAAGAGAAATAAAGTATATAATTTCCAAGGTAGTAAAAGGAGAAAAAAAATGGAAGTGTGTGTGGGATGAGGGAGAAAAATTCAATTAATTCAGCAGGAGGAAAGGAGGGAAAAAACCAGTAAGAGATGATAAATAGGATAATAGGATAATAGGATAAATAAGTAGCATACTCAAAGGTAGAATATCAAAAAGATTCTCATTCAGTTCAACAAAGACCAGGGTGGTCTTTGAAATTTCTCCTATTAAACCTTTTACTAGAAGCCACAGCTCATGTAGTCAGACAAGAATTGTGAGTTTAAAGATTTAAAAAGGAAGAAACAAAACTGCCATAATTCTCAAATACTACAGTTTATTAAAAAAACCTAAATGCCTACCAAGAAATACCAAAAGACTTAGTAAGAGTGTTTATTAAGGTTTATGGGTCTAAGATATAAAACTTAGGGCATTTATTTAGGTCAGAAAAAAAAAAGTTGAAAAAGTCAGAAAATGGAATTTTAAGTCTGTAGTAATAGTCTCAACCAAAAATTCCAAGTACAAAGGAATAAATTTTTGACAATGACCAGACAGCTTCACAGGTGAATTCTACCAAACTTTTAAAGAAGAGTTTATACCTATTTTCCTCAAACTTGAAGAGGAAGGAAAGTTTCTAAATTCATTCTATGAGGCCAACAGTGCCCTAATAACAAAACCAGATAAAGACACTACAAAAAAAGAGAACTGCAGTCCACTATCTCTGATAAACATAGATGCAAAAATCCTCAACAAAATATCAGTAAACCAGATCCAACAAGACATTAAAAAAATCATTCACCGTGATCAAGTGGGATTCATTTCTGGGATACAAAGTTGGTCAATATTCTCAAACCAATGAATGTGATGCATCACATCAACAAGAGAAAGGATAAAACCATATGATCATTTCCATAGATGCAGAAAAAACATTTAACAAAGTAGAGCATCCATTCATGATAAAAACCCTCAACAAGGTAGGTTTAGAGGAAAGATATCTCAACATAGTGAAGGCCATATATGAAAAATCCATAGTTAATATTGTCCTCAATGGTGAAAAACTGAGAACTTTTCCCCTAAGATCAGGAACAGACAAGGATGTCCACTCTCACTACTTATATTCTACATAGTACTGCAAGTCCTAGCCACAGAAATCCAACAAGAAAAAGAAAGTCATGGAAATTGGTAAGAAAGAAGTAAAACTTTTGCTATTTGTAGATGGTATAGTACTATATATGGAAAATCCTAACGGTTTCACCAAAAATGTACTAAAACTGATATCAGTTTTTCACAATGTCAACAAGAAAAAAAAAAAAAAAAAAAAAAAAAAAAAATCATTCACCGTGATCAAGTGGGATTCATTTCTGGGATACAAAGTTGGTCAATATTCTCAAACCAATAAATGTGATGCATCACATCAACAAGAGAAAGGAGGTCAAAGATCTGTACTCTGAAAACTATAAAACACTGATGAAAAAAAATTGAAGATAACACAAACAAATGGAAAGATATTCCATACCCATGGACTGGGAGAACAAATATTGCCAAAATATCCATATTACTCAAAGCAATCTACAGATTTAATACAATCCCTATCAAAATACCAATTGGATTCTTCACACTACTAGAATAGTTTTAAAATTTGTATGGGACCACAAAAGATCCTGAATAGCCAAAGCAATCTTGAAAAGAAAAACAAAACTAGAGGTATAACAATCTCATATTTTAATATAATATTTACTACAAAGCTGGGGTGTCTGGGTGGCTCAGTCAGTTAAAGTGTGGGCTCAGGTCACGATTAGAGTCCTGGAATTGAGTCTGCTCATTGGGGAGTCTGCCTCTTCCTCCCCCTCTGCCTTTCCTCCCTGCTCAAGCTCTCTTTCTCTCTCTCTCTGTCTCTTTTCCTTTCTTTCAAATAAATAAATAAATAAATAAACTTAAAAAAAAAGATATACTACAAAGCTGTAGCAATCAAAACAGTATGATACTAGCACAAAAATAGACACATAGATCAATAGAACAGAACAGAGGGCATAGAAATGAACCCACAATTATATGGTCAATTAATCTTCGACAAAGGAGGCAAAAATATACAATGGGAAAAAGACAGCCTATTCAACAAATGGTGTTGGGAAAACTGGACAGCTATATGCAAAAAAACCCCCCAAAAAACAAAAAACAAAACCAAAAAATATTGGACCTATTTCTCACACCATGCATAGAAACAAATTCAAAATGGATTAAGGACCTTAATGTGGTACCTGAAGCCATAAAAATCCTAGTGAGAGCATGCACAGTAATTTCTCTGACATTAGTCATAGCAACATTTTTCTAGATATGTCTCTTATGGCAAGAGAAACAAAAGCAAAAATAAACAATTGGGGGACCGTAGTTTTTTTTTTTGTTTTTTTTTGTTGTTGTTGTTTTTTTGATTTTATTTATTTATCAGGGGGGTGGGGAAGTGAGCACAGGCAGACAGAATGGCAGGCAGAGGCAGAGGGAGAAACAGGCTCCCTGCTGAGCAAGGAGCCCGGGACCGTAGTTTTTCATTTTCTGCACATACTGAGTAGGAGAAGATATTTGCCAATGCCATATATGATAAAGTGTTGATATCCAAAGTGTAAAGAACTTATACAATTCAACACTCAAAATACAAATAATCCAATTTAAGGAAAGGAGAAGACGAGAACAGACATTTCCTCAAAGAAGGCATACAGATGGCCAACAGACATACGAGAAGATGCTCAACATCACTCATCATCAGGGAAATGCAAATCAGAATCACAACAGGATATTACTTCATACTTGTCAGAATAGCTAGAATCAGAAAGACAACAAATAAGTGTTGGCTAGAAAGTGGAGAAAAAGGAACACTTGTGCACTGTTGGTAGGAATGCCGCTCTGGAGAACAGTATAGCGCTTCTTATGAAAATTAAATTACAAAAATGGAATTACAATACAATCCAGTAATTCCACTACTGGTTATTTACCCAACGAATACCAAAACAGTAATTCAAAAATATGCATTCACCCAATGTTTACTGCAACATTATTTACAACAGCCAAACTATGGAAGCAACCTGTGTCCATAGATAGATGAATGAATAAAGAAGTAGTTGTGCATGCATGTGTGTGTGTGTGTGTGTAAAATATGGAATATTTAATTTATTTATTCATTGTTTTTTGTTTGTCTTTATTTTTATTAGAAAGAGAGAGACAGAGAGAGAGCACAAGTGGGAGGGGCAAAGGGAGAGAGAGAGAGAGAGACTCTTAGGCATGCTCCACACTCAGCGCAGGGCTTAGTGTGGGTTTTCATCCCACAACCCTGAGATCATGACCTGAACCAAAATCAAGAGTCGGACACTTAACCAACTGAGCCACTCATGCAGCCCTATATATAACAGAATATACCTCAGCCATAAAAAATAATGAAATCTTACCAATTACAACACAGATGGATCTAGAGAATAAAATGCCAAGTGAAATAAGTCAGTCAGAGAAAGGCAAATACTATATGATTTCACTCTTAGGTGGACTTTAAGAAATAAAATAAATGAATAAAGAAAAAAAGAAACAAACCCAAAATTTACTATTAGCTATAGAAAACAAACTGACAGTTACCAGAGGGGAAGTGGGAGAGAGGATGGGTGAAATTGATGAAGGGGATTCAAGAGAACACTTCTAATGAGGAGACTGAGTACTGTATAGAATTGCTGAATCACCCTCTCGTACACCTGAAACTAATATAGCACAGCATCTTAATTATACTGGAATTTAAAGAAAATGACAATGACATGCACATAATTTTTGGTAACAGATTAAAATTTTAGTGAGAGACATTAGGAAGACTTAAAAAAATAGACATGTGTATGAATAGAAAATATTCATGTTGTAGAGATGTTAGTTCTTCCTAAACTGATCAACAGATTCAGTGCAACTCCAAACTATATCTTAAAAAACTTTCCTGTGGAACATGATAAAAATTCTAGAATTTTCATGAGAATGCATTGGTAGGGTTCTCTGAGGAGCAGCTGCCAAGATGGAGTTAGAGGTGTAAGAGGTTTTTCAGGCGTGATGCCTGTGAAAGATAAAGGGAAGGGGGGACAGGTAAAACCTTCATACTGCGATGTTGACCTGACCTCTGTGGAAAAAAAAGAGAGAGTAAGAAAGGAGCATGAAGCAGGAAGAACCTCAGTGGGCATTGCAGCTGTGGCATAACTGTACTAGCCCAGAGGGGAGAGTGGGTGAATCGTTGCTTGTAAAGGAGTTCTACTCTGGCCAGATCTGGTGAGTCCTTTGCTCAACTATCACCATGCTCGGTTATCATTTAATGTACACACATTCAGAAGCCTGTTTGATGACTGAGCTGACCCTTCAGATCAGTGGAGAAAGAATGGAAATTTCTATAAATGGTGCCAAGACAATTCTTTATCTCAATGGTAAGAAATGAAAATGGATACTCACTCTATCTCAGACACAAAAATCAATCCCAGATGGATTGAATACTTAATGTGAATAGCAAAACTTTAAAACTTTTAGAAGAAAATGTGGGAGAATTCCTTTATGGCCTGGAGATAGGAAGAATTTCTTAAGATTAAAAAAAAGCATATACCATAAAAGGAAATGTTGATAAATTCAACCACATTAAAATTGACAACTTTGGTTCATCTAAATAAATTATAAATAGAGTAAAAATGTAATCCATAAACTAAGAGAAGTTATTTTAATATATTTTAATATATTATCGATAGAGTATTGTACAATATGCAAAAAAAACCCCACCTTTTTTTAAAAAAAGATTTTATTTATTTATTTGACAGACAGAGATCATAGGTAAGGAGAGGCAGGCAGAGACAGGGCGGGGGGGGGGGGCAGAAACAGGCTCCCTGCTGAGCAGAGAGGCTGATGCAGGGCTCCATCCCAGGACCCTGGGATCATGACCTGAGCTGAAGGCAGAGGCTCTAACCCACTGAGCCACCCAGGCACCACTCCCCCCAACCAAAAAACTTTTGGAAATCAACAAGTGAAAAGCCAAATGATCCTAGTGGGTAAATGAACTAATGGCATGAATGGGAATTTCACAAAAGGGGAAACGTAACATGGTCAATAATCACAAGGAACGATACTTGATTTTCTTAGTAATGAAAGAAATGCTAATTAAAATATGAGATAAAATATCACAACTATTACACTGGCAAGCAAAAACCTTGACAATACCAATTGTTGGTAAGAATGTAGAGTAAAGGGAAGTTTCATAGTCTGCAGGTGGAAGTGTGCATTGTTATAATCACTTTGGAAAACAGTTTAAGACTGTCTACTAAAGTTGGAGATGCTCATTTCTGTGACACTTAATTTTACTTCCAAGTATATATTCTGTGGCAATGGTCTTCAAACTGGGTGCGTGTATTTCCTGGGACTTCATGAAGATTTCCAGAGGGTTTGCAAACATGGGTGATTTTTTTTTTAAGATTTTAATTATTTATTTGACAGAGAGATGCAGTGAGAGAGTGAAAAACACAAGCAGGGGGAGTGGGAGAGAGAGAGAAGCAGACTTCCTGCCAAGCAGGGAGCCTGATGTGGGGTTTGATCCCAGGACTCTGGGATCATGACCTGAGCTGAAGGCAGACACTTAATGACTGAACCACCCCGATGCCCCCAAACACAGGTGATCTTAAGTGAATTAATTTTTATACCTTCAGTATCTATATATACTCTTTATGAAAATTGTTCTGACAATACGTTCTGGATAAAAACCATCTTTTCGGTTGCCTTTTCCCAACCCCTTTTTTACAATCACACTTGTCTTGTTGTCTTGAAAGGAAACCTCTCACCAACTTTCTCTTACTCTGGTGTATCTCTCTGGAATATAAAAATCTTTGGGGGTGGGGTACAACAGTGATAATGCAAGGTGCTATTACCCTGTAGCCTCCATAAACCTGTGGTAGAGCTTTGTGATTTTTCTGGTCCTGTAAATTTTTCTAAGAGCAAAGTATTGTGTTAGAAATGGGATCGTATGACTCCTATTAGGATGTTCTGAATTCAGCAGGAGAGATGACAATTTTCGTTTAATGACCTTACCTCTTGAAATCTGTGACGGCTATCCAAAATACATCAGCCTTGTGAATATCAGAGGTGGCAACACCTTATTTCATCCCAGTAACAAATTTAGAGCAAAGCAATATCTCAATCACTTATCTATCTATCTGCCCATCTGTCCATCCATTTATCAACCTTAGAGTTATATCACAAAAGTAAAATGTTTGTCAGGGCTTCATAGTAATGCATTTATTTAATTTAAGAATTAAACCAGATTTTCTCATGCAAAATAAGTCTGGCCCGGGTGATTAGTTAAAACTAAAAACTAGTTTGTCTATTCAGTTTAAACTGGATATTATCCCTGGATTGATTGAATTACATCCTCACTTCTGAGATTTAGATGAAAATGTCTTAAGAGACCTTGATAAGATAAAAGACATTTTATCAAAAATATTGTATCAGCCAAATTTGATGAAAATAAACAGCATTTATTTTCCTGTTTCCAGCCACATTAGGTTAAGCAAGGTTACTCTAAGTGAAAAAATTACATTTATGATGAATAGTTATTTGATAAATCTTCCTTGAATAGATAGATGATGAAGCCTCCTGGTTGTATTTCTGAGAAACTGACCAGGTTTTTGTTGTTGTTGTTTGTTTGTTTGTTTTTTACAAGTCAGAGATTACAATTCTTTACTTTCAACCAAACTGACAAAGGGTTCAATCAAGTTGTCAGCTGATGGATCATTAAAAGTAATGTTTAAAAATGCTAGGTTACTAAACAACTTTTTGCATAAAACTTAGAAAGAATTCAAGGAATTGAGTGACTTTTCTGTAACAACATTCCTTCCATTTTGATCTTTAATATCCATGAGAATATTTCTGTCTTGAAACTCTCTAGAATGTCCAGAAAAGTGACAGCAATTCCAGGAATCTCTGCTAGTGGAAGCCCATTTTGTCAGCCTGATCTGGGGATTCTGGGCTAGAAGATACCTGGAGACATAGGAACCCATCTTCCCTCTTAGGTTCCCTGAAACAGGGTTGCCTTCTGTTTCCTCATCCAGCTTCATTCTCCCCTTTACATCCCCTCTCTGCTTCACTCCCACTGAAGGTAAAAGCTCATTTGAGAACAGGAATGCGTGGAACACAGTGCCAACCACTTGTGTCTTTCCAATTGATTTGGCCTCATCACCAAGTTTCACCATATTTATAGCATGACAAATATCACAGTCTGCAACTATTAAAGCCTCTATTAAAAATTTTTGCTCATTTTATTTTGTTTTTAGATATTTACTTAAAACTATTGAGGGAATATTTATCTTTTCAAAACTTTTAGCAGATAGGCAAAAATAAACAAAAATTTGAAGAGCATTTCCCTAGGGAAATTCTTGCATATATGCCTTAAGGCTCATATGTAAGAATCTTTTTTGTTCCTAAGAGCAAAATGCTAGAATAATCAAATGCCCATTTAAAATAGGATTAAATAATGTATAATACATTCAAACAATGGAATACCATACAGCAATGAAATTTAAGAAATAATTATATTCATCATTATGGTTCTCAAAGTTGAGTGAAAAAAACAAGTCACAAAAGAATATATACAGTATGATTTTTGTAATCCAAAGTCTAAACCTCAGCAAAGCTGAACATTATATTGTTTAGGGTTTACCATGGCAAAATCATAAAGAAAAGCAAAGGAATGACTACCATAAAATTTAGGATAGCAGTTTCTTATGGGGGTGGTGAGGAGGTTGAAGCAACCCATTAGTCATGTTTGGGAATTTCAGAGGCACTGGTGACGTTCTATCTTCTATTTGTTAATTTCTAAAGCAGATGCTGGGTCTTTTTCTTCTTATTATTATTAAAATTATAAATATGCATTATATTTTTATGTTTAAACCATTTTCTAGTATGTGTAATATTTTATAAGTATTTTTAGAAGAAAAGGTAAGGGAAATTCAGGAGTATTTTAGGATTGACACTACTGACAAGGGATTAAAATAGAAGGCAAAATGAGCAAGAAGCAGCTGAAAACTCTTGCAGATTGTGACCTTTCATTTTCTTGTTGGGGTCTTCTCTTTCCCCATCCCTGCTCCAGGACCTTCAGGCAGCTGGGGTGTTGGAGTCAGGAGGGTAGCAACATTCTTTCTCTGTATGATTTTCTGTCCTGACACAGACCCTTTTCAGTGGCTAGAAACAAAGTCATGATTAAGAAAAGTGTCTGGCAGGAAGTGGGGAACTGAAGTGCTTATCAGAAGCCCCAATGGAAATTAAGACAGGCACAATGGTGGTTAGGTTTCAGTGGGCTTGCATGGGAAAAGACTCCCCCCAGACTTGTTGGGTTCCAAGATTATGACAAGAACAATTCCAGATGCCACCAGCCTGTGAGCCTGAGGCCCCCAACACATAGTCTGCCTTGTTTAGAACCTGCTCAGGACCTTGCTTATCAGCATGTACCCTGGGCTTTTGAAGTAGGCAGACCCCTTCACTCACTATGTCCCCAGGACCATCTTCCTCAGTCTTGGGCCCATTCCTTTTGCTTCTAGAATTCCTCTTGTTTTTCTTTCTTAGTGGATATATGAGCTTGGAACTGTTGGCTTTTCCTACTGTGTCTACTCCTTGGACTTGAAAACTGATGTGTGAGTAAGGCATTCCGGTTTAACCTCAGCCCCACCTAAAAATAAGACTTATATAGGCTCACTCCAGCTCTTTTTCCACTTGGGGGTTCCTGCTAGGAATGCAAGGCTGGTGTCAACTTATTACAGTGTCCTGAAAGAAGTCTGCATGCGGAGTCTGAAGAGCACTGAGATAGCAAGGATTGGTAACAAATCCACAGTGTGCAGTCCTCTCCTCACGATGCCTAAAGAGTCTACTGTGAGGATAACTGAAGGCTTTGATGGAACACGAGCAAAGAACATTGACCTGAGTCATACTCAGTGAAAAGGGAACAAAAAGCTAGAATATTTTCTCCCGTATTGCCCTGATTGATGTTCATGGAATATTATTCCTTGCAATATGTCATGCAGAGAAAATACAAAACACTAAATATCTGATCCTCCACTTGGAAAGTCATAATGGCTCTGAGAAGTCTTGCAATAAAGATCATTTAATTTTGTATTTACCGAACATAAATGATCATGAAAACTCTTCCTCCCTCCCTCCCTCCTTTCCTCCCTGCATCCTTTCCTTCCTTCTTCCCAACCCCCTCCCTCTCCCTCTCTTTCCTTTCCCTCCCCCATTCTCCTCTTCCTTTCTTTATTTCTCCTCATGTTCTGAAGGACTGGATTTATTTAGAGTATACTTTGGGTAGTGCAACTTAATCAACATGGAGAAACCCATAATAGCAAATGAGAGGTGGGTCTCATAGCCATTGTGCACTGACCAGCAGCTGCCCTTGACCTCCCAGTGTACTTGAGGAGACACAAATCAACAAGCTCTGTGACATCACTGAAAAGAGCATGTTAGAAGGTCACTCTGACAGATGTTCTACATTATTAGTTGAGTTGGATGAACTCATTATGCCTAATGAAAATGAATTTATGTCATTTTATTGACATAAATTTACCAGTAAAAATATAGATCTAAATAATAGAGTGGTCCCTTTGCAGATAGTTCTAGAATCTTTCAACATATTTCCATGATAAATTACTTAATTGGCAACTTTTGTCATTCTGGTGACATTTTGCCTACTGATCACATAACCAGTTCTTGGTTATTGATGCTTTACAATTGAATCATAAGGTAGACATTCCAAAACACTGCACGATGTGTAAATCATTTATATGTAATCTGAGAGGGTATTCATTTTTTCTATAAACATTAGGAGCATACTGAGATCATAGTTCCATGTTAAGTCAGAGAAATAGAGAACAGAACAAAACCAATTTCACTTCCTTAACAGAAATTTTGAAAAGAGTGAGCCTCCTGCATGCAAAGTAGAGCCATAGGGCCTTTTCCTATTCCTTGGGCATTTATTCGGTCAACATTATTATCTTCATTTTGCAAACGTGGAACCTGAGACTCGGAGACATTCAACTTTACCAGGATCATTTATGCTGTAAGGTTAAATCTGAGAGAAAAATACAAGATACTTGATACAGGCTGCATACTTAAGCAAGGAGGTTTTATATCACTTGAATCAGCAAACTTCACAAATAATAGTAATACCCAAATGGTGACTTGAGCTGAGCAAGGGCTGCCCAAACCTCCCTGTCAACTGATTTATGAGTCTTTGACAATCCCCACCACCTCAGCAGTGCTGTGATTTAAGGATTTTATGATTCTGGCCAAATACTCTTTGTAGCCAAATCTGGACTTTCTTTGGCAGTCAAGAGCAATGGTTTTCTATCTTTTAAAAAAGCGGCACTTAACCCTTTCTTCCACTGAAGTAGCACACAGATGCCTGATATATAACAGCTCTAGGAAGGTCCTCTGGGCCCCTTCTCATCGTCCTTCCCTTGCCCTCGGCAGTGGTGGCTCCAGCATATCAATATAAAAGGAGAGTAGAACCATTAATCTGGTTTTAAAAGGTGCCAGGGATCTGAACATAAATTATGATTAAATAGCAAAGTTTTATTAAATATAGGTTATTTAGGGTTTTATAAGGTAGAACTTATTATTACTATTATAGGTTATATATTATATAATTGTATATACTATATATTATATTACAAGTTATAGATTATTATTATAGGTCTTTATTAGATACAGGTTATTATATAATTTTATTAGATACAGGATTTTATTAGACTATGGGTTATTGTGTCTGGAGTAACGGGTTAGCATATGGGTTGATTAAGTGTTCCTTCACCCGGGTACCCACTTGTTGCTACCTTTGTCCCCGAGTCCCTCTGTAAAACCCCCTACAGCTTAGCAGGCAGTTTGGACAGTAGTAGAGCGCGGCTCCCAGGCTTTAAAGATGTGCATCTTGTGGCCTTGGCAAAGCCTCTCCCTCTCCCTGGACACATTCTCTGCAGGCACAAGAGGTCAGCGTCTTGTCTCTAGACTGTGCCCCAGGATTTTCTCAAGATTAATGAAATCAAGTCCACAAAACCTCCTCTGTTCCTTGGAGAACAGGAAGATGGAGGGAAAAGAAGAGGAAAGATATTGTTAGATGAAATTATCAGGTCTGGCCACACTAGGGTAACATTCTTGAATCCAGCCTATCAGTTTGCTTATTTACAAAAGGGCTCAGAGGCTCCCCCTGCTTCCCTCTGCGTCAGGAAAGAATTTGAAAGTGATTGACAGTTTTGTCTTTCTCTGGTAGCTCTTAGACTCTCCTCCTACACCAAACCCAACAGAGATCTGTGGGATGGGAATATGGAGGCAGAGGAAGTGCAATCATGTGACCTACAGCTAAGCTTCCATCCTTGACACAGGCTTAGGCAGTGATCCGGCCTGAGACAGGGATTGGTGAGTTACTGTAAAGAGAAAGCCTCTTCTAAATGCTCAGACTCCCTGGCTCTCACTGCAGGCTTGAAAGGTTTGACTGTGAATACTTCTGGAATCCTCCCTTCCTTGTTCTTGATTAACCTTTGAGAGGACATTCTGCATCTCTGGGAGAAGTGGCCCTTATTCTGCTCTAAGCAAGAAAAATGGGATATTGGGCATTATCCTGTAATATTGGTAGATTAATTGATTGACTAATTCATTCATTCATTCATTTATGTGTCAGGCATGTAAAGCAAGGGAGAAGGAGAGATTAAAGAGCAAATTCAATATCATGGCTCCTTACGTGGGCTTTAGAGATCTATAGACCCCCTGATTTTATAATCAAAATGCATGCCTATGCTAATATGCATTTATCCAGAGAAAGAATTCATAGCTTTCATTATATTCTCAAAACTTTAAGAGCTGCCAGCTTACGGCAAATATTTGTTGTAAAGGTTTTTGTCATAAAGGATAGGATATACGAGTCTAATATGAGTTAGGTGGAGAGGTTGTGGGATGGGCAGGTAAAAATACTAGTCTTGGAATGGGGGGTGGCCAAAGACAGCCAAGTGTGACAGCAGCCGCATGCGACCAGCAGTAATGATTTCTCCTGGGGTGTGTTTACCTGATGCTTGGTAATAGAAAGGTGAACACAAACATTTTGTGTGGTGAGAAGATAATGAACCTATGGAGAGAGAAGTCTGAATGGAGGATCTGTGTCTTCAAGGTTCTGAGGATTCTGCAAATATTCTAGGAAGACAAGATGAGTGTGTTTTCCCCCTCACCCTTTATCAGCAGGGGGAGTCCCAGGAATCTCTTATAAATGGGCTTCACTGCATGTGACTGCTAAAGGTGGAAAGTTTCCCAACCTGTGGATGTTGGTGGCTCCTAATTTAGCATTTATTAATTAGGTACTAATCCATTTACTGTCACCCTCACTTGAGCTCTTTGAGGACAGCAACCGTGTCTTACTCACCAGTGTGTTCCCAGTGTTCAGCCAGAACACTGCCTCGGAATCCTAGTCCCCCACCGAATTCTGCTCCCCTGCATCCACACTTTTGCATCTCCTGTCAGGAGACGGTGTCTGTTTCTTCACTCCTTGAATGTGAGCTGCCTGGATGACGTGTTTTAGCCAACAGAATGTGGCCGAAGTGACATCATATGAGTTTTTGAGTGTAGGATTTAAGAAGCGTTGTAGCTTCTGCCTCTCCCCCTCTTGGAGCCCTGAGACGCCGTGTTCAAGTTATCTTACTGGAGAGAACACATAGACAGAAACTGGAGGAAGAGAGAGCATGAAGTGAGCAAGTGTGAGAGACCCAGCCAGACTGCAGCTTTTCTGGTCACGTGAGCAGAGGATCCAGATGGGGATTTAAAATGATTTTGCATCCTATAGGCCCGGCTAGGCTGTCCCAGCCAACATGGTAGACACAGCTGTGCTAACCCTGACCTGCCAAAATTGTAGCATTGTGGTCGATTAAATGGTTGTGGATATCGAAGCCTCTAAGTTTTTAATTTTAACTCACTAAGTTTTGAAGTGATTTGTTACGTAGTAACAGATAATTGATATGGTGGTGGTCAGATGATACTCAACAAATACGTATTGATGAGTGAATGAGTGAATGAATGAATAAATAAAACAAACTGGTTTCCTCTTTGAAGAGCTGGAGTTTATCTACCAGGTACATACATACCTATCAATGGTATGTACTTGATAAACACTTATCTGAGTCTGTGGAGCTAACATAAATAATCCCATCAATTTCTAGTGCTCTTTATCTTTATATCATATCAGCACTCCCTGGTGGACGTCTGGAAAATTCCTGTTTAACAGGGCAAGGAAGTAAGCATTAGGGGCAAAGAGGGTGTGCACAGAGCTCCAGGAGGTGGGGTGCCGGGAGCGTATGGCTTCCTGGAGTGGTCAAGCCAAGTTTCAGAGGAGATGAGTTCTCAGATGAGAGGGTTTCCTTTACCACTGGGAGCAGCAGAAAGAGCTTTGCAAGCAGTGGAAACCAAATGTGCAAACACACAGAAGCTGGAGAGGTTTTGTAGAATCTTTAGAATCACAAGTAGCTTCTGGGACAATTTTATGCACCAGACCTTGCTGACTACACAAAGATTTCACATGTTTGTGAGAGGGTAGTGGGTGGGTAGCTGGATGGAGGTGATGCTGGGGGGATGAGTAGGGTCCAAGGTATGGGTAGCTTTTTTGGTCCATAGGAACAGAAACTTTCTTTAAAAACACAGGCAGCACTAAAGGATTTTAAGCAGGGGTTTGACATGATCTAACAGCTCCGGGTTTCAAGACTTAAGAAGCCCTTCTGCTACAAGTTTCTGATCCCATGTAACAGGTTCTGCTTTCTGTGTGATCCTGGCTGCCACGCAAAAAGGGCAGTCCTCGGATGCTACCCCGTTCCCTTCATCCATTCTTTTCCCTCCATGAGGGAGACCTTTGAGGGCTTTGTGTTAGGTTTGGGACAACTGCTAATTCATGAAATTGTTCTTCAGGTGTTGCTGTGGCTAACATACCCCTGGAGCTAGCATTTTCCTCCTGTGATTAGAAAACAAATATATAGCGCCTTAAATCTATAAATTCCTGCCTGCAGATAATAATGACAGAGAAAACAGTCTCAGGATAAGGCTTTGTTTTCAGAAATAATTTGGAAACATTTTTGAGTTAGCAAGTTCTGATTTTCTGCATGAATTTTCTGAGGTCTTGGAACAAAATAAGAGCAGACTCTGTGAGTGGTGTCAGTGTTGTTCTGGAATGTGTTAGACAACTCTGGCCAGAGAGTTTGGTTCTCCCCCTGATCCCTGGGATTTATGACATTCTTAATCAGGAGAAAGGAGCTGGAAGATTTCTTCCAATTCAAATGAAGGCAAAATTTATGTGCCATAGGGTGAATTGGTCATCTCCTTCTAGAAAAGGCCATTTTATTTC
Organism: Mustela putorius furo; assembly: GCF_011764305.1. Taxonomy (NCBI): domain Eukaryota; kingdom Metazoa; phylum Chordata; class Mammalia; order Carnivora; family Mustelidae; genus Mustela; species Mustela putorius. The sequence continues at coordinate 22,749,808 of NW_025421273.1, forward strand.
CAGTCTTCATTTAAGGTTGGGGCTGATTTATCCCCCTAGTTAAGTGTCACACAGTTGGTCCCAAATCAGGGTTTATGTGAGATGTTTATTAGACTGTAGCATGAGCCTGATGGTGCAGCTGCTCCCAGTAGACCCCTGTCCTGTCCCACCAAACCGTTGCCAACTGCACCAAGGTGACTCAAAGCAATGCCAGCCCTAAACCAAGGGTAAGTAATTCAACTTCTACCAAATCTCCAACAAGATTTTAAATAAGATCTCGTACTCACTCCCAGTAATATATTTTGAAAACCTTCTTTTCCCATCTTTGCTGTACAGACTTTGCTAGCCTATTCCATCTCTAAACTCTGTTTCTCTGTAAACTACCCTCCAAACTCTCTTTCAATAGGAGCACCAAAGATTCTTACTCCTTTCTTTCCTCCCTTTTCCTTTTGCAGATTGTGCACTGCTTCTCAGTATCTGGATGGATCCAAAGAGGAGCCAGGAGTGAATGTCAGGACTTTCCTCCTCCAATAGGAAGGCATCAAGATGGTCAGGAGTTCTGAGTTCTGAGGCCAGGCTTCATGAGGTCTTGCTGCCTCTGTGATTTCTTAGAACAATGTCATAAGAAGAAGCCAAGACCCCTGTGGGAGAATGAAAATGTAAGGCCCAGATGCCATTCTTGATCAGCCAGGCTACAGCCTACACACCACTGATTACAGATCATGAGCAAGTCCAGGGAAGGTCAGCCAAGTCTGGTCCAGGTCCCACAGAATTGTGAGAATCAATATATAGTTATTGCTTTAAGTCACCGGGTTTTGGATGGATTTTATTTAGGCAGCAGTATTATGGCAATAGATAGCTGATGATGGCTGTGTACTGTCTTAAATGCATCTTGATTCAGGTCAAGACCTACCTTCACTCTCAACTTACCCCAAGAGATGTTTTTGCCTACTCCAGCCTACTATGATTTTCCTCTCAGCCGACTTTCTTTACCATAGAATTAGGCATCAATCTCAGCTTTGCCTTATGATTTCCCCATTTTTCTCTTGTATAAGTCTTCCAGTGTTATCTCACAATGTTACGCGATGCTGCCTCCACCAAAATAAGGTCTTATTATAACATCTCACTATGTAACATCATCATGACCCATGGGGGAAAAAGGGATTTTTTAATTGTCCACATAAAATCAATAGTGTCGTTTGTTAAACCAGTGTTATCCAAGGGGAAAAGTGGACTGCCAGGTTAGATGGTACTAGTTCCTCTCCCTTCCCCTCTGGGTCTGGAAAATCTGCTCTCTCTACCAGAGGGCAAACTTCCTGAGGTAAGCATCCTTCCTGTTCCTCTGCATCTCCTTTAAGACCTTGCAGGGCACCAGGAACATAGATGGTCATAAATGACGGCTGCTGACCTTCGGATGGGTTCCTTAAATGGGGTAAAACCTTCCTTTCTTCCCCCAGTGGATGGATATTTTGCAGTTCTTCCAGGCTTGTTCTGTCTCCCTCCTGTCTCCTAGATTACTGCCAGGGCAGATTCCTCCATCCTAACCCCTGGGAGTCTATTTCATTTCCTAATTACTTTCCCTGCTGAGAACATTCTTGTCTTGCTGTATCTAACCCAAATTTCCCTTTCTGTGGCTTCAGGCCATTGCTCCTTAGTCTAAATCCTCTGAAAGGAAGAATAATTCCCTTGATTAATTTATATTGGAATCTCAAAGCTGTTTATACATCACAATTTCTGCTTCCCAGGAGTCTCTTTTTTGCTAGATTAGAGGAATAAGATTTCCCTCTCTCTCCATTTCTTCTCTGTACCTAAATTTTTGGTTTACAAACCTCTAAGGTCTTTATAGGTGCTGTATTTAGATATTTTTCTTTCCAGACTGTTGTAAAAATAATTGCTCTCAATTATTGACTATTTCCTTTATGTGTTAGGCAGTGGACCAAACATTTTAACACACATTATTTTATTTGACTCTTAGAATGACTGCTGTTGTTAAACCTATTTAATCCATAAAGAAACTGAAGCCCAGAGAGATTAAGTAACATCTGAAAATTCACACAGCTTGCTAGAAGCAGAGTTGGGGCTTGCATTCTGGTCTTTTCACTCAATGGCCATTTTACATGGTCTTTCTATTGATTCTTATCAGGCTACCCATATGACACCATAATCTGCTTTTCAGTTATTTTGTTTTTGTGTGTTTAAGGAAATGTGTGCTTTAGAAGAGTCATGTGATGTGGGCTGTAGTATCACTCTGAGCATGTACTGACTCTGTGGGCCTGGACTAGTTATTTTTGAATCTGTGAAATGGGAGAGTGATCATACTTATTGTGATGTTCAGAGAAGATAATGTCTATGATAAACTCTGAATCACAATACCCACCAGAACAGCTTATTTTGTTATTCCAAATCATTTGTTTTTGTTACTCTTGTTTTATTACTATCTTTCTTACTGTCATCATTAATTTTGAGAGTGAGAAATTGGAGCATTAGAAGCTTGATAAATCCGGAAGTAAAGAATGGCCCATGGATCTAGGCTGCAGCAGCTTAACTTAGACTTGGAATTTGGAATTCCATCCCTGGTCTTTACTTCTGGCACTTGGATAAGCCTTGCTCAATCACTGATGTTCTAGGTCTACCAATTTACTTCTGTGTCACCCTGTAATCCCCCCTCCTTGTCAGTAAAATGATAAATTCTATTTACAGAGGAGGTTTCACTGCCTTTCAAGATTTCCCATTTCTTAGGAGCTGTGAAGTGGTCCTCAGTGGATCTCCAAGTGAAGGACCATTTCTCAGGGCTAGTCCTTGCTTGGATGTACAGTTGTGCAGCCTCCCTTCTCCATTGGGAGACTCTCTCCGACCAGCCTTGGAGAATCAGGCTATTTGTATTATTTATTTCTTTATTTTAAGAGAGCCAGTAAGTTTCTTTAAACTACTTTAGTTCTTTCATCTTCAAGGGAGCAATAAAGTTGCCTATTTTTCAGTCAGGATAATATAAATGAATAAGTATTGGACTAGTTATGAATCTTTAGCCCAAATGCTTAACCCTTCTGAGTGTGTTCTCCTTTTCAGTAAAATGAGGTTGTTGGACCAGATGAGGAGTTGGAAACTGAAATATCTGTAGTGTTTGGACAAGTATCTCCGATGATTATAGCAGGCCTAGTGTGAATTCTAGGGCTTGGTAAAGGGGAATCATGGCTTACACCCCACCAACTGGTACCATATGGAATGCATATACCTAGGGCTGCCAGGTCTGATTTCTTTGTGACATTTTTTTGTCTCTTAAGTGTGGGGGAAATTACATTTTATGGTAACTCTGAGCAAGATACAGGTTGGTAGACAAAACAAAGACCTTGGATGTTGAGCTGCCAGGCAAATGGGTTAATGTGACACTTCAGAATGTGCACATGAATTGCCTGGGGATTTGCCGACAGGCAGAATCTGATCCAGAAGGTCTAGAACCTGAGGGATGAGATTGTGGGGTGTTAGCAAGCTTGCAGGTGATCTGATGTTGCTTGTTCAGGGACCACACATAAACTTGCAAGTGGGCTAGGCGATCTCAGAGTGCTTTCCTTCATCTTAAGCAGTTGATGGCGACATTGGGATTCTAAACCTCATTAGCCCAATCTATACTGGACTTGTCCTTCAGATCTGTACTCTACCCATTCCTGATCTGCATCCTTCTGTTCTCCATCTCTGTGTGTCACAGTTCTATCACAATAACATTCTGAATTCCCTTTGGCCTTAAAGTAATCACAGTGTTATTTGGTGACTTTGGATGCTTGATATTTCTGGATATTGCAATGATACATCCTGATCTAAGAGCATACCAGATTTTCCCCAGGACAATTGTATAGAGTGTTAAGAGCCCATGAACAGAGCTGAGGTCACTAATTGGGAAACATGAATATCTTTTTATAGAAAATGGGGGTCACAGTTTTAAAATTAGTCTTTTGGTTTCTCCTGATAAAGCCCCCATAATATTGGTTGCTCTGGTGGTAGGGACAGATATTTATTCCTTCATCCATTTAATAAATACTTATTGTCTGTGATGTGCCAGGCAATAATCTTGGTGCTGGGGATGTAACAATGAACAAGACAAAATTATTTGCTCTAATGGAGCTACATTGCAGTGGGAGAAACAGATAAGAAACCAGTAAACAAACAAATAAATAATATAATGTCAGGTAATAATAAGTGCTATGAAGAAAAATATTATCAGGTTTAGAAGATAGAGATTGTTGGAAGAGGAGGGGGAGCTTTTTTGAAGAGAGTAATCAGCAAAGGTGTCTCTGGGGAACAACGTTTGAGCCAAAACACATATAACATAAAGGAATGAGCCATACCAAGTTCTACGGGAAGAGGATTCCATGCAGAGGGAGCAGCCAGTGCTGAGGTCCTAATGTGGGAGTAACCTAGAAGTACCCAAGAAGCAGTGTGGCTGGAGTGAAGTCGGCAAGGCTTGAAGTGGCAGGAGGTAAAGTCAGTTAAGGGAAGCAGGGCTGCTCAGAGCTGGGAGGGAGAAAAAAGACTGAGGTCACAGTACTGGTATGAGGAGAGGGCTAATCCTGGTTGATTTGAGATTTTTATGAGATTAAGAGGTGCTAAGAATCTGTCACTTATCCCAGAGCCTGTTTTTATAAACAAAGTTTTATTGGAACATGGCCACAGCCATTAATTTAAATATAGCCTCTGGCTGCTTTTGTGCTACGACAGAGCCACAGAGCCGAGTAGTTATAACAGAGACTGTATGGGATACAAAGTACCCATCCTTGCCAGTCCTTCTTTCCACAGACACCAGAGAGACCTGCCTGAAGTGCAAATCTGACTGCGATAGGCCTTTCTCACTTGTATCAGTGGTTCTCCCTTGTTCAAGGTTAAGTCCAAGGTCCTTTTCACAGTGTCCAAATCTTTCATGATCTGGCCCCAGCCTCACCTTAAGACTTTCTATACTATATTGGGAATATTGAATCTCATGCCATTTCCTTCTTTTTTTTTTTTTTTTCCTGGCTGTTCCTTCTATCTGAAATGCTGTCCTTCCCTAGCCCCTGCCCTCATCCATTTGGCTCTTATTTATCCCTTAAGGCTTCACTTGGATGTCTGTTCCCTGATCTCCCATGCAATGGCTGTCCCCACTGGGATCTCCTGCCACCACTCCTTGGTCTTCCTTTCATTCTCTCTGCTTGCATCCCACATTTCTGTTCATTTGTCTCTATTCATTAGAATAAGACCAACTCAAACTGGTTGAAATCATGAGGAAACATGTAGATCCTCACTACTGGGAAAGCAGGAGCTGATTGGGCTTCAGGGCTGACCTAATCTGGAGGATTCTGCTCAATTTCTCTATGATTCTTCTGTCCTCTGGGTGTTGGCTCCATCTTCAAGTTAGACACATGATGGCTATAATGGTTTCACTACATCCAATGGTTGGAGAGAGACAGCAGACTTTCCCTCTTTATCTCATTGACCTTTTTGAGATCATGCCTCTGCTTCTGAATCATTCTTCCTGATTGGGAAAGCCATGTGCTGACTGGGTCTGGCCTGGGTTCCTGCACCAATTACCCACTGGAAAGGCTCATGGGTTCCATTAGAACCACCAGGCCCAGTCTTCAAGCCAGGGATGGGGCCAGCTTTTTCTGGAGCCCATGAGTAACTGAGAAATAACAGGGGTCTGTTAAGGAGGAAGGAGCTGTAGATACTGAGTAAGATATCAACACTGTTTTGTGCTGTGCCCAAATCCACTATTAAATGGATCACCTTGAGGACAGTGATGTGTGATGTTGCTTCTTTCATCTTTATACTTCCAACACTAGACATAGTGCTATAGTTGGTGATCAGTATAAATATGTTGAAGGACTAAATTATAATGATTTTCAAATATAGTTGACTTAGAAGGAGGACAACTTTCAGAGAAAAGGCATACTTTGGCCCAAATGTGTGTCCTTCTTAGCATTTTATTCCCTACCTACACAGCCAATCTTAACCTTTGTTATTTCAGATGATTTCTGTCCTTTTAATTATAGAAATGTCATTATCAGCGATTAAAATTAAGTAGGTTGCTACTGAACAAAGGTTCAGAGGACAATGAGTGCCATTAAAAATGCAGACTGATGGACCACTAATGTACAGCATATGGAGGTATGGTTTCCACCTTTGCTGGGTGCTGTTGGTGACAGTTGTTCAAATTAAATGCTGAAGGCAGAAACTCACTGAGTTCAGATCATATCCAAATGTTCTAAAGCTGTTGAATGAATGATTCCTGGAAGCTTTAATCACTATTTGAAGTCCCTCAGGGGACAAAAACATCTAGATTTAATTAATATTACTTTCAGCACTCTGCATCATGCCCTGGGCCTGCTGAATGGTGGTGGAAATCTGTACAAATCTCTTCTAGTAAGCCACCTTCCGTATGAGCATTACAAGGGATGTGAACCTGATCAGAACTAGCCCGTTATTCTGAGGTTACTCTCAGAGTCAGAGGAAGAGCTGAAACCCAGGCATGGAAGGAAGGGCAAATCTGGGGCACCTCAGGAGATAGACAGATGGCTCTGACTCCACCATTATTTACTTTTTCTCCGTCTTGATTTTCCTTCTCTCTGCTTTTGGGCATTGTTCTTCCCATTATTTTCTATGTGAGACTCTCATCAGGGTATCCACAGCTCCTTGCTTTGCATCTTCTCAGGCTGGCCTTCAGAGAGACAAAAGCTCTCAAGAAACAGTCTGATTGGCCCAAACTTGAATGATATCCATGCAATCTGGACCCTTTAGTGGTCATAGGTGAAGGTCCAATTATTACATCAGTTTGGGTTAGTGATCTACCCTCAGACTAAGTACTGTGTCCCGTGTACTAAGTTTATGGGCCAACTTCTGCATCACCTGTGGGAGAGTCCATCTGGGTAGGTGAGCAGAAATTCTGGAGCTACTTTTTAGCTGCATGTCCCTGGACAGTTATTTAACCAGTTGTGCCAATCTGTTATATATTTGGTAATGAAGATAACATTAGAAATCTGTTATCCTTGATAATAGTAATTTGGGTATTGTGATATATATACATTCATATATACATTGTATATGTACTATATACATACATTTCATACATACTAAGCACTGTGTACATGAAAACTGATCATTTTATTTTTACAACATCAGTATTATTATTGAAGATAATGGATATGATTGGACATAAACCTAATAATACAGATATCATTAAAACTAAATATAAATGTATATAGAATAAATGAGGTGAAAAGATGTATGTGCAATACAGATAAGCACTAAACACTTTCTCTAATATGTATCTTTGTATGTTTCTATATATCAATATATATCAATATATATGCATATGTGTGTGTGTGTGTATAAAATGTTCATTTCCACTTTGTCACAATGTCCACATTATTATCACCCCCACTGCTTAGAACAGTGCCTGACACATGGTATGTGTTGCATAGGTATGATGGCTTATGTGAACTGGAGCAGAGCTGGGAGGAATGAATGGTTCTCCAAAAGGAGTAGGGGCTTTGGGCTGTTGCTTGACCTTGACCCTCCTAATTGAAGTGCTGAAACTGTGGCCCAGATGGGTAACCTTTTCTCTTGGGCTCAGTTGCATGCAACTGGATCCCATCAACACTGGCCAGAAGACTCAATTCTGAGTCATCTGAAATACTTTACAAGAATATTTTAAATCCTTCTGACTCAGATCAGGCTTGGTGTGTGGGGCCACTTCTGCATAGGAAGTCAAGTGTCTTCTCTGCTCTTTACATGCTATTGCAAGTGTTGGCTCAAAAATGCAACCCTGGGTTGAAAAGCAGTTCTTCATTCTCCAGAATGATTCGCTAATACATAATGGGTAAGGCCTTCTTGTCTCCTGTCTTTAGTCTGAAGTGTCAAGTTTAAGAATATCCTTCAAATATTTTGCTTTGTGTAGTTTGTGTCAGACTTAGGAATCACTACCCTTGGGATCACTATAGTTAAATTTAAGTCATATTCACTCTTTACAAACACCATGTGCAGAATTGAAAAAACAGGTTGAATCAACGATGCACAATATTACATGATATGCTTGGTTGATAGAGGCACCTGAAAAACCCCATTTCTATTTTCCCAGAGTGAGTGGCCTTGTGAATGAGTATTCTGGCTCCAAGGACAGAGTAATCCTTAGAAATACATATGGAACTGTGGCACTCCTGAACTTGGGAAATTTTCAGTGCCTCTTACAGGTCTTAAAATAAAATTTGCAATCCTTATCAGGACCTAAAAGGCTCCTAATCACCTAGGTAGCTCAGTTGGTTGAGTAGTGGACTCTTGAATTCAGCTCAGATCATGATCTAAAGGTATTGAGATCAAGCTCAGCTTCAGGCTCTGTGCTCAGTAGAGAGTCTGCTTGGTGTTCTTTCCCTCTGTCCCTCCTGCCCCCTGTGCACTCTTTCTCTTTTTCTCTCCCTCAAATAAGTAAATAAATACATAAATAGATAAATAAATCTTTAAAAAAAATCTTTGAAAGGTTGCTAATCTGTCTAATATGTATGGTGTCTTCTAGCCACATGTCACTAATTTAATTAAAATTAAAAATTCAAGTTGAGTTTTTAATTGCACTGGCTTCCTTTTCAGTGAGTAGCCATGTCTGTGTTGGGCAGTACAGATACAAAACATTACCATTATCTTAGAAAATTATATCGGATGGCGCTGCTCTGCATGGCTTAGCTCTGACTATCTAACACCGTCACCTGCGTTCCTGCATTTCAAACTCTTTCTTATTTTGTTCAATACACCCCACTCTTTCCACTGTCACTCACACTTCTGCCCTCTCTCCCACCACCTCTCTAACTCATTGAGTCTCAGGCTAAATAAACCTTCCTGCAGAGAAACCTTCCATGACCTCACTTCTAGTCTAAAGAAGGTCTCACAGTTAGCCCCTCTCTCATCAGGCTATACTTTCTGTTTGTAGTACTTAGATTTATGGAGGTATTTAGAAATTTTCATGGGTGGTATCTAACATCCCCTTTAAGCTATCGGCTCATCAGGACAGCCGTGTCTCCCTACTTTAACCCCAGTGTCCAAAGATAGTAGGTGCTTGGTAAATATTTGTTATGTGGATGCATGATAGAATGAGTTCTCTCATGTGCCATCTCCACAAAGCACATTCTTTCCAGTTCCCAGATGAGACAGAGGCCTTAATTTTTCTTCCCACGTCCATCTTTTTCCTCTCCTTTCTCTGCAAGGGTCACTTTGAATTCCCTTGGGATTTGCTGGCACCTCTCTCTGTAGCATGTCCATGTCTTGACCACACGGTTGGGATGTGCAGTTTCCCCAAAAAGAGGAAAGGTAAGATGGCAGAGTAAACTATACTTTATTGTCTACGATCTGTGACTTGTTTATTTTTCATAGTAATAATTGGCAGGATAGAATATTTTAATTTTCCTATATTTATGTAATTAATATGTCCACATTAGAAATCAATTATCCTTGATAATTACCATTGGTGCTATGGCTCATAAACTGAACACTAGTCTTGCTAACAAACTGAATGAGACATAATTTCTTGTTGTTCAAAGAGATGATCAACTTTAATCAGCAGTAAATTCAATCAAAACTTACTGACATCAATTGAAATCATATTAAAGTTTGTAAAAATAGGATAATTATGCTCATCTTGTAAGTTGCAGGTATTGTAACAACTCTGAAATGTGGGCCTATTTGAATAAATGCTTACGTCTGCTGGCTCTACACTAGCAGATGCAGAAACATATAATCTGCATAAATAAATTAGAAGTCTTTTTTTTTTGCCCTTCATAGATCTATAGTTTTGTAGGATTCAATTAATTCAACACTTTTTTTTAATTTAACGAGCTTAGAATAGCCGGCTAAGCAGGTGCTGGTGTGTGGGGCACTGAAGCAAGATGGCCTGTGGTACAGAGTTGTCAGTATTAGTTCTTTTTAAATCTTCCTTTATTCATTAAAGAGAAATCTAATAGTGGCTAAAATAATAGATGCTGGAGCTACACTGGCTGGGTTCAGACCCCAGCTCCATATTCAGGGCTGCATCTTGGCCAAGAGTAGGGCGAATATCAGCACATGGCTCCCATCCCCTTGATTCCCTTCATGGTAGATCCCCTAGGACCATCCTTAACTGATGACTATGGAGCAGAGGCGTATAAAGAGCTCATCTCTCTTGTCTTGGGTTGGCACAACTGAGATCACTTACACTCAGACTGCAAGATCAAGCCTGACACTGCTCTCTGGGGACTGTCTCATTTCTTACCTTTTGCTTGTCTTTGCTTCCTGCCCTGCCTACCCCACCTGCCCTATTCTGCTTCTCTTAAGAAATCACTTGCACATGAATCTTCCTCAAAGATTCTCTGTTGGATAGCCTGACTAAAGACAGTGAGTGTCTTCAATGTCTGTGCTTTCTTTTCCCTATCTCTTACTTAGGCATCATAAGAAGACTTTGCTCCTAGGTTGGTAGGAGTTAATTCATGCAAAGCACATAGAGCTGTGTCAGATGTTAGATAGTAGGAGCAACATGATGGTTAATGCTTTAAAATGAAAATACTGTCCTAATACACTACAGTGTTGTTTAGTGAAGAGATCTGAGGCGACAGCCTTGTGTTTAAATTTCGGCTGTGCTGTTGACTGTGTGTCCTTGAATTAGTTTTCCTTAACTTCTCTGCTTCCTCATCTTGGCACTAGAGATATTAATGTGATATGCATGTATGTATGTATGTATGTTGTGAGGATTTAAAGAGAGATCAATGGTCATACTAGCAGTTTCATGCAGAGCTCATGATAGGTGCCTCAAACCCAGCAATTCTCATTCTTACTTGTATTGTTACTAATACACAAAGTATTGTGAATGTTTGTTGTAGCAGGAATGAGCACAGAAGTTTTGCCCCAAACACTTAAAGGACAGAGATGGTGTCATATAGTGGTCAGGACTACTGCATTGGGCCAGATGATCTGGGTTCAAACCCAGTTCTACCACTTACTATGTGACTTAGGTCACACTCTCTCTCTGCTCTGCTTCCTCATCTGTCAGTTGGGTTGTTATGAGTATTAAATGGATGAATGTGTCTGAAGCAGGGCTAACTTTTCCATTAGACATTGTAGGCACATGGCTGGGGTCACTATATTAAACTTTAGGGGCCCAGGAAAAAAAAATTTTTTTTTATAAAGCCAGAAGGGAAAAATGAAATTTTAGGTAGAAGAAAGTGGGTTTTTTAAATTTAATTTTTATTTTTTTATAAACATATAATTTATTTTTAGCCCCAGGGTTACAGGTCTGTGAATCATCAGGTTTACACACTTCACAGCACTCACCATAGCACATACTCTCCCCAATGTCCATAACCACACCACCCTCTCCCGACCCCCCTTCCCCCAGCAACCCTCAGTTTGTTTTGTGAGATTAAAAGTCTCTGTTTTGTCTCCCTCCAGATCCCTTCTTATATCATTTATTCTTTTCCTACCCCTCCAACCCCCCCACATTTCATCTCCACTAGAAGAAAGTGCTTTTAACACATTATATTAATATACTCATCTTTACTGTCATAACATATAATTTTACATTATTATACTATTATTATTTTCATGGAAGAAGGGACCCATGAAGGCAAAATATCTGGCAGTCATGGGAAGTAAAATGAGGTCTTGGTAAGAAGTATTCAGACCAGAGAGGGGCACCATCCAGGGTAGGTTTAAGCATCCCCACCTCGAGAGGGCTATGCAGAGTTAATTCAGAGCTCCTGGGGTTGGGGAAGGTCCAATGCACCCACATATTCAGACCTCCTGCCCTCTTCTCATGAGAGCAACTCTGCTTTATAGGCAACAAGACAGAGAACTCATTCTTGATCAGATCTTCTCTTAGGAAGGACATCAGGAGAGTTCATGGGTTAGAAAGGCAGACCTCAAAGCAGGGCTGAACATAGCTGGGACTGTTTTCACCAAGACCAGGGAAGACCCTGACCATGACTCAGGAGCGTGTGTCTGCAATTGGGGGAGGTGGAACAAGAAGATGATAAGAAAAGCTTGTAAGTGGATCCAGTGAGATGGCAAATGTGTTCTGTGCGTTTCCAGCTGGGACCCACCAAAGTCTTTAGTAAAGTTACTAAATGCACAGAACTTCTCCAGCCACATCCCTGGGTAGAATCACTGTGACACATCAGGGTTACAAGCATAACTGGTCATGGTGTGAAGAGGTGGAGCTCCGGCAGTGAAGAGAGATGACATTACAATTCTTTATTCCATGGGATACACTTGAATGCCTTGTTCTTGAAAGTGTGACCCAACAAGATTAGCAAGGACAGGGATAGAAGTACAGATCCTTGCATCCACCTCTGAAGCACTACCCTTATTTTTATGCTGTGTGGTCACTGATGTATACTGGATCTGGAATTCCAACCACTTGGGGGAAGGTGGAATAACCCTCTCTTGACAAAAGGGAGCAGGAAGGAAAAGAGGAGAAGGAAGCGGTCCCCAGATCTCCCATTTCTGGTCGAGGTCAGTGTTTCTCAGCCTTGGTTGTTCATTAAAAATCATCCGGAGACCAAGTAAGCCAGAAACTGGGGGTGGGAAAAGGGACTGGCCTGTTTTGAAAGTTACCCATGCAATTCTATTGTGTGTCCAGATCCAAAAGCTATAAATCCCAGATTTAAACTAAAGGGATGAAGGTAAAGGAGTTTCAGTGTTCACTGGAGGTTCATTACCCTGCAATGGAAAGTTGCTTACAGGGCTTTAGGATCAGATCTCCAGCTACAACAACAGGATGGTTTGCCTGAAGTATCTCTGCATACATGATGGCAACCACAGTAAGTGATGAATGGGGAGTAGGGAACTTGAGACTATGACTGTTTTTCTTTAAGTCTTTGAGGATCACTTGCTTTGTGGCCAGCTTAATGCCTCTCATCCTATAAGAGATTAAAATAGCAGGAGGATTTGGTGCCTCTGAAAAGAAGACCTCTGAGAGGCAGGTGTGCTTGATGCTTTTAGTATCTGGACAAATCTGAGGCAAAGATTTCCGGTGGGAAGATAGGGCATGACTGGTTGATGGTCAGATGAGAGCCAGACTCTGTGCATCTTATTCTTGGAACTGTTTTATCAGTAAGCTTCCTGTTTTGTGGATAAAAAGAAAAGAAAAAGATATGAAGTAGGACTTTAGGACTTATAAAACAAGGATAAATTACTGCATAACTTTAGAGGTGGACAAAATGTCATACTTCTGAATTTGTCTAAATTGAATAAACTCTGGCTCTGAGTCCTGCCTCACTAAGGTCAACTAGACGTGCAAAGCAGCCATCGGACAGGGCTTGCACTGGGGCTTTTGTACACTATAATATAGGGACAGGGGGTTAAGTGGCCCATCATCCCATGATGGTTGTGCTCTTTCTGCTGCCCAATTCAGGGTTCAGAAGCTGTTCATGCAATGTCCATTAAGGCATCTCTGCTGCCAACAACCTCAGGGACATGCTTCAACCAGATCAACATTGTGCCTCAGGGACCCTCAGTTGCTCCCAGAGTCCCCATGCTTGGTGTCTGGACTCTCTCTGGGAGCCTCTACATAAGCTCTGTCTAAGGTCCTGCTTGGGTAATATTTGAATATGGGTAATCCCTGAGGTAATATTTGAAGGTGAAACCCCAGTCTCCACCTCTAGTGAATCCTCACACTCTCTTCCCCTTGTGTGCACTCCAACTTTTTCATAATGAGTCAATTGTTTTCCCCTCGGAGAGCAAAATCCTCTGTCCAAGATGGTGGCCCCCAGCCCCAGGAAGCTCCTCTGTTGAGCACCTGAGCTGTGGTCAGTCCAAAATGTGATGTACTGTAAGTGTAAAATGTACACTGTATTTTGAAGATTTGGTACAAAAGAAATGTAAAATATATTAATAATAATTTTTATATTGATCTGATGATGAAATAATATTTTAGATATGTTGAGTAAGTAAACATAATTAAAATTTAAAAAAATTTACTCTTTAAATTTGTCTTGGTCAAAGATCTTATTTATTTATTTGAGAGAGAACATGTGAGAGAGAGAGAGAGAGAGAATGGGGTAAAGGGAGAAGACTCCCCACTGAGCAAGGAGCCTGATGCGGGACTTGATCCCAGGACTCTGGGATCATGAACTGAGCAGAAGGCAGATGCTTCACCAGCTGAGCCACCCAGGTATTCCCCTCCCCCCCCTTTTTTTTTCTCCTTAAAGTGTTAGGCATTCACTAGAAAAGTGAGAATTCATGCTTGGGTCACATTACAGGTGACACTTGAACGACATGGGTTTGAACTGTGCAGGTCCACTTACATGTGTAATTTTTTTAAATAAATATAGTAAGGCACTATATATAAATTTTCTGCTCCCTGTGATTTTTTTTAAAGATTTATATTTATTTATTTGAGAGAGAGAGTGAGAAATATTGCGTAAGCTGTGAGGAGCTGAGGAGGAGGGAGAGGAAGAAAGAATCTGAAGCAGATTCCATGCTGGACATAGAGCCCAACACAGGGCTCAATTTCCTTACTGGGAGATTATGACCTGAGCCAAAACCAAGAGTTTGGTGCTTAACCGACTAAGCTACCATAGTGCCCCACCCCTGTGATTTTCTGAATAACATTTTCCTTTCTCTGGCTTACTTTATTTTAAGAATACAAAATATAGTATGTATAACAAACAAACTGTGATTATCAGTAAGGCTTCTGGTCAACAGTAGACTACCAGTAGTTAAGTTTTGGGGGAGTCAATAGTTAAACATGGATTTTTTTAAATTAATTTATTATTTTTTAATTTTTTCAATTTATTTATTTTCAGAAAAACAGTATTCATTATTTTCACCACACCCAGTGCTCCATGCAATCCGTGCCCTCTATAATACCCACCACCTGGTTCCCCCAACCTCCCACCCCCGCAACTTCAAACCCCTCAGATTGTTTTTCAGAGTCCATAGTCTCTCGTGATTCACCTCCCCTTCCAATTTACCCCAACTCCCTTCTCCTCTCTAACACCCCTTGTCCTTCATGATATTTGTTATGCTCCACAAATAAGTGAAACCATATGATATTTTTTGACTGTGTGGGGGTGGGTGCCCCAATCCCCATGTTGTTCAAGTGACAATTCTGTTTTTATTGGACAGTGCTGCTCTCTGCCCAGTTTGCCCTGCCCTCCTTAGAATAAAAAACCAGGAACTGAAGCCACTAACTCAGCTGGCCCATGGTCCTTCACGCCTCACCTTTTCCTGGGATCCTGGAACTCCTCACAAAGGGGCTTGTTCCCCTGGCCACCCATGAGGCTTGGGGAAGAAGAAGAGGGGAGGCCCTTTCATTCTTTCTATCATTTGCCTGTTAATAGGGGAACAGGATTACTAAATTTTGAACAAATGGCTTGACCTCTTTTATTTTTAATCTTCTCTCCCATTTTTCAGATGAAGAGACTGAAGCCCAGAGAAGGCAAAGACTTACCTCAAGCCACACAGTGACTTAAAAAAGAGCAGAGCATCCGGTTCCCTTGTCCACACTACAGTATCTGCTGCCTCTCCCGAAGGCAAGAGAAAGCAGCAGGAAGAGTCAGAGAGGAAAGGGAGTGCCCATGAGTAGAAGTCACCACGGACCACCACCTGTGAAGATGCTTCTGTATGACTGGTAGTATTTATGGCCAATGTGGATGATGACTCCTCCCCTCTCCAACCTTGAATTTTTCTCATTTAAATTTATACTGGCCTCCATTTTCAATTCTTATTTCTGTAGAAGCTATTTGGGTCATAGTATTATGTTTTTTTGTTTGTTTCCTCAATTATCTTAATGATTTTTGCTGAAATTTGTTTCTAATCCCTGCAGAACAAAGAAAGGTACAAACAACCAAATAAACCACAAATCACAATGATTTCCGTGCATCACCTGTGGTGTTGTCTCATGAAGGAACTCCTGGGAAGAAGGCTGAAGACCAGGTTAGCATCTGCATACATCCAGGGGAGAGTGGAATGAGGAGTACATTTCCTTTAATAAAATACAGACCAGCCTCAGGGTGAAAGGTTGTGAGAGAGCCTTTAGTTGGCCTGGAGAGAAGTTGTAAAACAACAGGATCAGGTTAAATTCCCTGCAAGCTCCCATTTCAACTTCAGTTTCTTCCCCCTTTCCCACTCCTTGGGGGATACCATTGCTTTTTTGCATGAGAAACTCTAGGAGGAGAGGGTTGTATTTCTCGGAGAAACTTTACCCTTGTTCTTATCTGAAGGCAACAACAGAGACTCTGAGGGTAGACCAGTATGTCTTTTTAGGCTGTAATAAAAATCCTTGAAAGTTCTAGCTCACATGGTTATTTTCTGAAAACTACCCCAGAACAGGAGTTGGAGGAGGAGTCCTGGGTCCCAAGACCTCATTGTTAGTGCTTGCTGAGTACACAGCCCATCACAGAATAGTCTGATTATGGAGACTGGACTCTCACTCTATCAGCCCTCTCTTAGAACTCATCTTTAAGGCACCTGAGTGGCTCATTCGGTTAAGCATCTGCCTTCTGCTCAGGTCATGGTCCCAGGGTCCTCAGATCCAGTCCTGTGTCGCATTGGACTCCTTGCTCTGCCTGCAGATCCCCCTACTTATGTGCTCTCTCTCTCTGTCCAATAAATAAATAAGATCTTAAAAAAAAGAACACATTTTTAAGGGGAACTTTAAAGGAAAAGTGGTTTAAATACGTACTTGTTAGAAGACAGATGAATTATCTCATGGGGACTCAGTTATCTCGTCTTCAAAAAGGCCAAAGCATCATGGTCATTGCCTTCTTTTAGAGCACCTACTTTGTGCTAAGCCAGTGAGGTTCATTATCTTATTGAATCTTCATGGTACTTTGTGGATTGAGTATTATTATTACCATATCACAGATAAAGAATGAGCTCAAGGAGGTGATGACCTGCCTCGGGTTGCATAGCTAAAGGTGGGAGTGTAGGGTTTCAAGCAAGGTCTGCCCACCTTTGAAGACAGGTCAGGACTAGGAGTGTGACCATAAGCATGCTGAGGCCCCTTCAGTTCTAAAATTATCACTACTGACCTTAATATAATTTACAATAGCAAACATGATGAAACACATTCCACTGACATAATTTTTCCATCACGTTTCTCCATATTTTCCACATTTCTCCAAATGGGAATGTTACTGCTAAAAATAGAACCATGAAGGTCGAGAGAAGGCCAGCTCCTGAGCAGCTTTCCTGAAGGGCCCTCCTGTTGAAAGCAGACAAATGCCTAGGGAAATACTAAAGACATAAAGACCTATCACTTGTCCAACTGGTACTCATGGGACCAGTGAGCTCCACTGTGGGATCTCTTCCTCCCATACAACTCCTCCCCCAAAAATGTATCTTTCCATGTAGTAACCTGGCCTCTTTTTTCACTTAGTAATCTGATCCTTCAAGAATCAGCTCCATGTTCCTTCTTCTATAATGTCTTTTTTTGTCTCTTTCTCATTGCTTTGCCCCTCTAGGAAGACTTTATCATTCCATTGTTAAGCTTCTAGAGAATGCTTTTAATTTCTGGCCTGCCCTTACAGCCAGGACACACCCAACATAGCAATTTGCAGTTTGGGGGAAGTCCCTGCCCAAGAATTCAGAGCACATTGAGGAGATCCCCTCCTCCTGTCAAACAGGGGACCATTAACAGACATACACATTTTGCTTTCTTCCTCCATCCCCTACTTCATTCCCTCGGCTCTATAAGATAGGACATTGTATTGCTAAATGACCAATATTCTCTAAATTCAGAAAATGAGAGGCAAATTTTATATTGCTAATGAACTAAACCTCATTTATGGGATTTTGTGAGGGACATAGAGGATTGATATATGGTCAAAAGAAGAGGCCACATCTCTAGGGCAAGGAGATAATGAAGGTACGAGCAGAAAGTCAAATGGGAAATACGGGAAACCCTCCTATTTCTCCCCTGTTCCACCCTTTTGGAAAAGTCCTCATCCCTGCTGAGTTGCTGGGACTTTGTGCTGCAGGATGGAAAAAGATAAAGAAGTCTGAGACCAGCGTGGTGAATAAAGGCAAGAACAGGACTATGGAGTCTTGGACTTTGAAAGGATTTAAACAGAGAGTTGGCATTGAAGATTGTAGATATAAGTAAGATAGGGTGGGGTGTAAGGATAATGAATAGGAGAAAAAAAGGAAGAAGAATTTTAAGAAGCATGGACTGACAATCTGATCATTGTTAAAGTCCCCTGAGAGGTGTATGATTGCCAATTCTACCTGCTTGCTTTTGCAGCTGGGACGCAGTTCCATGAGAGACTGAGACTAGGCTGATTGCTTGGGGTCATGAAATCTGCATCCACTTGCAGGAGATAAACAATGGTCATGAGCTTCTGCCCACAGAGAAAGGTGGGACAAGAAAGCATGAATTATAGGGAAGCCATGCATGGAACAAGCCGCCTGGCCCTGGGCTTTCTTTGTTAGCATGGCCTTTTGTGTGTGGTTTACTGGCTTTGCTGAGACTGGATGTCAGCTGGTGGGGCCAGACTTCTCACTCGGAAGGAATGAGTATAAACTTTTGTGGGGCTCCTGCCTCCAGGGAAACAAGGAATCTGTCCTGTAGATGGGTTTGGATGTATAACATTTGCCTGGGGCTGCTTTTGGAAGTCAGGGGTAGAGAGAGCATAGTTGTCATACACACAAACTTGAGAGAGGAATTCCCAAATTGATGTGTGGAAAGCAGGAGAGAAGGAGGAAAATGGCGGAGAAGACCATGAGAGCCCCAGTAGAGGTGGTGGTGGAGTGGGCTGTGGAAGTTCCACAGTACTGAGACAACCAAAGAAGATTTAAAAAACAACCTTGTTCTAATGCTCAATTTAAAATTGCTTGTTTTTCCAACCCCTTCTCCCTCTTCCCTGGCTCCCCTCTAAACATTCAATGAAATGCACTACACACATGCACTCATAGATTGCACATAGATTGTGAGCTGTTCTGTTGTCATTGTTATCTGTTGTCTGTTGTCATCTGTTGGTGAAATTGAGGAAGAGTTTGAACGTCACCTCTGGATTAGGATGTTGTTCTACAACATCCTAATCGTTTCAGCAAAAGCAAGATCGCTTTGCTGTTGTTTCAGCAAAAGCAAGATCTCGAAGGCAGAGAAGCCATAAGAATATAATGGTCAACGTCCCTCCTTTTTTTTTTTTTTTTTTAATATTGGCAGAAAGCTTTGGGATTTTTATAGGTCATAAAATAGAGTTCTAATCCTATCAAGATTTCAGGAGTCTGGGAGACAGCAGAAAGTTTTGATTACATGTTACTGGATAGTTTTTTTCCATGCTCTCTTTCTCCTCTGTGATCTCTCTCATCTTTAGCCTGTATACAAGAATCTACAAGTAAAGCTAGACGGAGGTTGAGAAAGATTTTATAAAACCCCTTTTAGGGAGTTTTGCCTGTTACGAGGATGAAGAGGTGAAGGGAGGCAGTGGATAGGAAGAACTGACTCTCTGCATTACAAATGCTTCTGAATTTTTCTATCATGTACATAATTTTGGGTAGGAAACCTCTGTACAAGATATAGCATCATATAACTTAGTATATACATGAAATGTACATATATATTTTATCTTAATTTTGCAAAAAGTTTTATCCATTGTTAGTACCATAACCAGCAAAGAAGTTGAATATTATGCTTCAGCTCGGGATTGGTCATATAAATCTTTCAACAAAACCATTTATTATTTCTCATGCCAAGAGTTGTTCAGTGTCTTTTATTGCTCATATAAATTGTCTTTACCAATATCTTCCTTCACATCCAACTCTGTTAACCCCTGGGTGCCCATAGCATGTTGTTAGTCTTAGAAATGCATCGTTATCTTTATGGACATGTTAGTATTTAATCTGGTCATATATATTTCGGGCTTTCCTAGCTCTGTTTGAGTGATCTGGGTGTCTCCCAGAGCTTCCTGATAAAATACTACCTTCTCTGCTATAGTAGACTTATAGTTTACTTTTAAAATAACTCACTTGAGATTTAATAGGAGGTTTTAAAGTCACATCTGATTTAAGCTGTATAAGTTCTAGCTTTTAAGAACACTCTTGGCACATCAATCTTGAGATTTTCTGAGCTGTTGAGAGGAAGCACCAGTTTGCCATTGTGTTGTTCCTTGTTACATTTTTTTTAAAGATTTTTATTTATTATTTATTTGACAGACAGAGATCACAAGTAGGCAGAGGGGCAGGCAGAGAGAGAGGGGGAAGCAGACTCCCTGCTGAGAAGAGAGCCCGATGTAGGGCTCAATCCCAGGACTCTGAGATCATGAACCAGAGCTGAAGACAGAGGCTTTAACCCACTGAGCCACCCAGGCACTCCCCCCCATCCTCCACCTTGTTACTTTATTAACTATCTATCAAGACAAAGCAAAGCAAAACAAAACAAAACAAAAACTCCGGGTAGCCTAATAAACTTATTGGCACATGATAAACAACTGAAGAGTGTCTGACACTGGGGACACATCTTTTTTGGGGTGATGGCAAATCTTTTATAGGTAAGTGTTGGGGTGACACTCTTAGCAGAAGGGAAAGAAAACACAAACACTTTAAGATATTAGCTTATTAGAGCCAGTGATTTTTAAAAATGGAAGAAATCACCAGATCAGTGATATTTATTTACTAAGCTGCGATGTAAAATCACAACAGATGGGGTTTCTGACATTTTCCTTGCAAATCCAATCATCCTTGAGGAAGAATGGGTGACCATTCAACTTTGCAAGGGAAATCCTGAGAAGAAGCCTTCACCGACATTCTCTTTCCCATGTTTCATAACAGCCTGGCATGACAGTGCTGCTATTCCTACTCCTCCTGGGAGTTCCAGGCACTTGAGGTTCAGTCTTTTCTTTTCTTTTCTTTTCTTTCTTTCTTTCTTTCTTTCTTTCTTTCTTTTTCTTTCTTTCTTTTTCTTTTTTTTTTTTTGGCTCCTCTGGGCCGTCCTGCAACGTTCAGTAATAGATCTCCAAGCAGTGCATTTACATTCCTAAAGAACATCTCAGCTTGACTGGGAAATGAAGAAATCAAGTGCAACTAGCTCACTGCTCAGTCTTCTTTGCAGAGCAGCCTTTGTTTTCTGTACAGTGTTGATTTCATGTGCTCCCTTTTAAAGACATCTTTGCAGCTCACGGAGTTCTTCCTGCTGCTCTCCTTCAGGATTCCACTTTGATTCCTTCCATAGGAAGAAGTCTTGCTTTTAAAGATAGAACCCCTTCCCTGACATTCTAGGATGGTCTTGATTTAAAATACGAGGAGCAATTTGTAAGGCACATGCTCCTGAGCTTGGAGAGACCCAGATGCTCCCATGTTCTGCTGGTAGGTAAGTTCACCAATAAAACTCTTTTACCAAGGAACTGTGAAAACTTCTGAACTTAGCCATTAATTATATTTCCAAAAATATATCTTAAAAAAACAACAATCTCAAAGGTAAGAAGAACATCATGCATAAAGAGATTCACTAGTGTGTTGTTTTTAGTGTTGGTTAAAAAAAAAAAATAAGTAACAGTTTGACTACCTAACAACTGAGTGATGGTTATGTGAACATTAATGCATCTACTAATAAACATGATGGAACCACTAAAAATGATGTTTATGTACACTTCAACTTTAATGTGACAAATCAAAAATATGTATTTACATCATTTTGTCTCCAAATCTAACAAAAGTGACAGTAAAGGGTAAAAAAAAAAAAAAAAAAGGCATAGAATAGTAGAATCCAAGATAATGAGATAGGAGACTAAAGCAGATGGGAGATATCAAAACATTTCTAAAAGCTGAAGAGCAGATTTACTGCTGGTAACCATGTTCTGTGGCTGGGAAAACTGAACCATAAGTGCCCACTGGGGTAAAGATAAGAAGGAAACAGATCAAGCTACAAAATCCTGGAAAGGTCAGGGACTCATGGCATCAGGTAGCATTAGGACGCAGGGAATGTGACAAGCTGTAAGCAAAAAGCTTGCTTAAAAGTTCTTATGGGAACAGTTAGAGCCTAGATCTTTTCCCCAAGTAGGCAACTATCCTGTCCCACCTCATAGAAAACTGTGGGTTCACTCTCAGGAAAGTTTAAACCAGATAAACTCTGGACTCTGACACCTGAGACACAGGTAAGAAAAGGTAAAAAGCACTATAATTAAAGAAAACAAAATAAAACAAACTGTGGATTGAGTGGGAGTCTTCATACTTAGTTGTGAAAATTTCTGTATCCTTTTCCCAGTGGTGCTAAGAAAGCTAGGAGGCAAACCTATAGCCCCTCACGGGAGGTTAGAGGGTTCTCTGGGTAAAAACTAGCAAGCCTGGGGAAAAAAAAAAATCTGCAGATACTGCAGATACTGATAGTTACAGTTACAGTATCTGCACAATGGCCAGGTCCAAGTCCTGTTACTCTGTGGTGAAGTCCATTATTTGGTGAACCTTCCAACACACAGAGGTCCCAGGTAACTTTTTAATGCCTCACTCCCAAAAAAGAGTTGGATCATCTTAAATTTGCAGAAAGCATCTAATATAAAAAATAGGCTCCCAAACAAGCCATCAACAAAAAGAAACACAGAAGAAACAGAAACAATGTAACTAGAAGAAAAGTGATCTCAATAATTCATACTAATTCTTTAGGAAGGTAAGACAAGACATTATATCCATGAAAAGATTTTAAAGGTATGCTCATATGTGGAACATAAAGAATAGCATGGAGGACCATTGAGGAAAGGAGGGAAAACTGAAGGGGAAAATATCAGAGAAGTAGACAAATCATGAGAGACTTTGATTCTGGGAAGTAAACTGAAGGTTTCAGAAGGGAGAGGGGTGGAGGCATGGGGTAGTTAGGTGATGGATATTAAGGGGGGGGCATGTTTTGTGATGAGCACTGAGTATTATACAGAACTAATGAATTGTTGAATACTACAACAAAAACTAATGATGTACTATATGTTGGCTAACAACATAATAAATAAATAAATAAATAAATAAATAAAAATTATAAAAAATTTTAAAAATCTTCTCACAAATAAAAAATGTGATATTAGGAAGATTAAAATTCAGTGAAATAGTTGGAAGGTAAACTTGAAGCAATCTCCGAGAACATAGAATAAAGAGACGAAGAAGTGGAAAAAGCCGAGGGAAGTTCCAGGTAGAGCAACTAGGGAAAAATGAGAGGAGGAATCCATGGAAATGAAGAAAGAAAATCTCCCAGATTTTAAAGGACACAACACAAAGAATAAAAATAAAAAGACCTTTATCAAGACATCTTAAAATAAGATTTCAGAAGACTGGCGATAAGAAGAGAATCTTAAATCCTCCAAAGAGGAAAATGAACAAACTTACAGTGTCAGGAATCAGGATGACATCAGACTTCTCAAAAGCTGCACTAGAGGCTTGGAGACAAATGAGCATCTTTAAATTCAGAAGGTGTTACTTTCATTGCAGGGCTCAATGTCCAACAAATGATTATTCCAATGTGATGCTAGAACAAAGGTATTTTCAGCCACTTGAGATATTAAGAATTTCCCCTTTTCATACTCCCTTTCTCAGAAGAATATGATTCACAACCAAAATGGAGTAAGATTAGAAACTGGGAGGTGTGGGATTCCGGAGGGTAAATTTAAAACCTCAGAGTAAGGATGGGTGGGAAGGACAGTTCCATAGCCACCTTCAAGGACACCCAAGTGCCAGAGAAGCTGAAGCATGGAGAGGTATGGAAGATGGTTTCTGACTGAGATGTGACTGATGGATGGGTTCTCAGACGGTTTGGAAAGTTCTGTTTATCCATTTGTGATGGATAAACAGAAAATTTAGCAAATTAAATGTAAGACAATTATAAACTTTAGGGTAAATAAAATGTTTCAGAAGGGAAACCTAATAAGGTATAAATAACATGTACAAAAAGCATTCTGATAAATAATGAAAACTGAATAGATCAATTATTGCTATATAACTACACTGGAGAGATGCAGAGAGGGAACTCTGCGTGTGTGTGTGTGTGTGTGTGTGTGTGTGTGCGCGCGCGCGCGCACGTGCAGGGAGAATGTGAGCTAAATTCCTAGAAGGAAGGTATTGTCTAGAACTGTAAAATTAAGAAATAGCTGATGACAGGCGGCGCCTGGGTGGCACAGTGGGTTAAAGCCTCTGCCTTTGGCTCAGGTCATGATCCCAGGGTCCTGGGATCGAGCCCCGCATCGGGCTCTCTGCTCAGCGGGGAGCCTGCTTCCTTTCCTCTCTCTCTGCCTGCCTCTCTGCCTACTTGTGATCTCTGTCAAATAAATAAATAAATAAAAATCTTAAAAAAAAATAGTTGATGACTATTATGGGAGCCTGCTGTTTGTCCTTTAGTATCAGTTTGCCATTGTGAATTTATCAAATTTGCAATTGCAAAGATCCGGAGCTCAAGGCTGGTACCGAAGTTGCAAGGTCCTGCCCAAAAATCTTGTGGCCTTAGATGATGAACATATGACAGCCTGTGGACCAAAGACCAGAAGGACCCTCTTAAATATTCTAAATAGTTTAAGGCTGGAGATTGTGGGTGGAAGCATCCAAATGATGGTTGCAATTGACTTTCTCAACACTATATATATATGGAAAGTTCTGATTATATATTTAAAATGCAAAGAAGTAATAAAATATGTTATGAACATCAGTATTATGATGGAAATCACACCTACTAAAATAAGTAATTGCAATATCTAGTGGTGAGGAGTGTGATAGATGAAGCAAAGAGCACTGTGGAGGCAGGAAGGTAGAACCCAATCCAACCTTCAGAGTCAAATGCTTTATACACAAAACTATGAGCCTCAGCTTGGAAAGAACAATCTTCAAAGACTGAAGAATGTCAGTGTTACTCCATGAAGTACCACAGGGTGAAAATAGAAATAGCATCAAGAAGAGTTCACATAAATGAATAGGTGAGAGTTCTACAGATGTGTATTTTGAGAGGAGATTGAAGATGTTTAGAATACCTTTCCCTAGGATAGATTCAGAAAAGTGAGCTCTATGGGTGTCCACCTCTCTTTTAAATTAGACAGCCAAAAGGAAGCCAGGAATTCTAACAAATTAGCTCTTGTCATTGTCAAGTTGGAAATACAGTCACATGATCTTAGAGTCTTCTTCCCAATATGACCAGGCTTAAATGGGTTAGTAGCTCCATTTAGCACTTATTATATTATTTTATGTGTATACATGCTATTATACCATAAGTCTCCCTCCTGGAACTCTTTGGGGACAAGAATGATCCTACCTGGATAATTAGCTTTAGATTGCCAAATAGGGATGTGAACTGTAAGAATAGAACTTCAGTCACTCCACTCTGACATTCTCTTCTTTGTTTCATAGGCCAGACTTAAGGAGTCTAGCTGTCTGGGGAATGGATGTATGTTTAAAAGAAAAAAAAAAAAAAGCTTCTGGAATGGAAGGAAAGCTGAAAGTTATCCTGTAAAGCAGATGATCTAGATCTATATTGTTCTTTTGAGTCTATTTCAATTTATTGTATCCTGACCTGTAGTAAAATCTTCTTAAAGTTTCCTGTTTAGCATCAGCTATGTTAGGGCCATCAAGAAGAGAACTGAATAAATCTCATCAAATTCCCCATTTTACCACTGATGAAAGCATAAGGTGTTCTTACAGAAGGTTTAAATGTTCATGGTCATCCACAGCTGACAAAACAGTCTTTTGTTTCCCTATTCTATTCTCTCCAAATTGTGAAAATTCCCATGGTTCAAAATAGGTAAATCTTTTACCATGAGGCTCTGGTTCCTCTGAAACTAGAATCTGAGGATATTCTTTGACTCCACTTTATTCAGTCATTACAAATTTACTCAACCAATTATTGCCATGGTTGTGCATGATTCACATCTAATATTAAATAAATAAAAGAACTAGATAATATATGTAGTTGCCTATTCTTTTTGTATGCATGATGTATACTCAATCTTGTGGCCTTGAACATGAATGAGGGAAATTTTCCTTTTAGAGTAGTATCTTATCATCAGAGAATGTCGATTTGCCCAGAACACTTCTGAAAATCATCTGCCATTAGAACAAGGCTCACAAAAGCATGGCACATGGACAACAGCCTGTTTTTTTGTAAATAAAATTTTTTGGATCACAATCACATTTATTCTTTTGCATATTGTCTATGGCTACTTTCACAAATGGCAGAGTTGAGTAGTTATGGCAGGGACAAAAATGTTTATCATCTGGCCCTGGGTGCTCTCTCATGTTGACTGATTTTAAATTGTCTCTTTCTACAGTTTTTTTTTCAATTCACTTCTGTGTGTGTGTATGTATGTATGTGCATATATATATATATATATATATATATATATATATAATATGAATAGAAGTTGCCAAATGTGACTGCTTAGAATTGCTTGGGGAACATTTATTTTAGACATTTCTGAGCTTGTTCCCAGAGATTGTGATTCAGTAGGTCTGAGTAGAACCTGGGAAACTTGCTTTTATATAAATGATTCTGGTGCACAAGCAGGTATGAGAAGCCCTATGAAAGCACATGGAAGTTTGAGATGGGATGAACAGGATATGAATGCTAGCTCAGTCTTACTGTGTAATCATAGACTAATTGCTTCACTGAGACTTGGATATCTCATCAGTAAAATGAAAACAACAATTCTTCCTGATAGAAATGTCTTGAGGACCCGAGAAGTTAATCGTTTAAAAATGGCTAGCACTGTACCTGCACATAGTAGACACTGGGTTAATGACCATGTTCTTCTTTCCAATAGAGAGTCCAGTGCTTTGGAAAGCCCATCGGGAAGATTTTTTCTTCACTTTGCCTTGCATGTTACATTTCTGTCTCTGTTTATGTTAATTTTGCTCTTGTCAGGCTACTTCTGGATCCATAAGTCATTCTCTATATGAATTAATGCTGGATGGTTTTTGCAAACTTATTTCAGGAATTACTCAGGGAGTTGAATGGCCCTAAATGGCTTGTTAGCCACATGGCTACCAACAATATTGATTAATTCTTCTGAAACATAATTAAGCAGAAGCTTTTCCAACATTCTCAACTTTTTAAAGAAACCTTGATGTAAGATGATAGAGCTTATAAATTCAAAAGACAAACCACTGGACAAATTGGGAAGATGTTTAATTAGAATCTCTCTCCTTAGAAAGTCTTTGCCTTGGCATTCTAAATAATGTTCAGCAAGCAGTCTCTGAGCAGCAGACACTGTTGATATTTTGCCCACATATTCTTTTGCCCCACCTGAGTTAACTGCTAGTCCCGGAAGACTTGTCAGTACACTGGGAAATTCCCACCTCAAGGCAGCATTATCTCTCATCTTTTCTACCTAAAGACCTTCTCTGCACCTCCAGGGCTTGCTCCCAGTAGTTAGACAAAATCTGGGAATATGGGAACCAGTGGAAAGTAAAGACAGTGGCTAATTAGCCCAGGTCATTTGCTTTAGTAGGACAATACTGAGAAATATTCTATATAGATTCCCCAATGGGGTTGAGCCTCACTTGCCCAAAGTTCTTATCTACTGTCTAATTCATCCCTTACTCTCTTGTCTTTCTTCTATGACTCAGTTTCTCCTCTTCCTCACTTGGGTTTTATGGGCTCTTCTCCCAGATAAACTGCCCGTTTCTAAGTCCTAATCTTTGTAAGTGCTTCATATACACTTATTTATTCTACACTAAAAAATCCTGAAATAAGTACAGTTATAATCCCTATATTATTAAAGAAGTTGAAATGGAAAAAGATCAAGTAATTTGCCTAAAGTCACACAGCTTGTGAGCAGAAGGGAGAAATTTGAACTCAACCAACTTAACGTTGAAGCCTACACCTTCAACCACTACTCCATACTGATGCTCTGCCAATTCCAAAATCCAGCCCTTTTCATTGGTGGCAGAGATTCAACAATTGAATGATTGCTTGGGTTAAGGTATGGCCCTATTAAATGCAAATGTCAAAAGGTCTAATTTATCATTCTGAAGGCATTTACACCTTGTATAGAGAGATATAGCTATTGCCTCAGCTGTGTATGGCAGAGACCCAAAATGAAAGTAGCTTAGAGAAATGTGAAAGCTCAATCTTCTCTTGTATAAGTCCAGGGTGGTCAGCTAGTTCTGCTCTGAAAGTTGTCATGACCTAGACAACTTCTTTTCCAGTGCTCTGACATCTCCATGGTGCACTCATTGTTTTCATGGTCCCTGATGGTTGATCACATATCCATCTGCCAAGCATCAGCAGAGAGGAAAGACTACAGGGAAAACATATGCCTTCCATTTAAGCACATGTCCTAAAAGATGATTTATCACTTGTGTTCACATCCACTGGCCAGATCGGAGTCATATGAAAGCTGCAAGGGAGGCTGGACATGGATGTGCTGTTGACTCTGAGATCATTTAAAAATTCAGCTCCTGTGGAAAGAGAGATTACTGTATCTTCTGCTCCTAACCTGATACCTGTGAGAATCTTCTTGATTCAAGGTCACGACCGTTACCTCATTTCTGACCCATGATGTGGTTTGAGTATAAAGAGTACCTTTTACTGCTCTCATCAAAAGTCAGTGTTACTAGGGCAACAGTAAATGCCAATTGTCTCTATCTTAGGATAAGCACTCACCTTTTTTTCCCTTGCTTAATAATATACACTTGGATTTTGAAAATCTAGGTTATACTGGCTTCATGATTTTGGACTAATAGCTGAATCTCCGTAAACCAGTGATTCTCACGTGGGGTAATTTTGCACCCCAGAGGACATTTGTCAATGTCTAGAGACATTTTGGTTATCCTAACTAGGGGAAGGGATACTATTGATATCTTGTGGGTAGATGCCAGGGAGACTACTAAACATCCTACAATGCACAGGGCAGTGCTGCAGTATAAAGAATGATCTGGTCCAAAGTGTTATTAGTACTGAGCTTGATAAGCCCCACTCTAAGCTTTAAGTTCTTTCCAAAAAACTAAGGTGATGACAAGATCTGCTTCACAGCATATATGTGAAGATTCTCTGGACTAGCACTTGTGAAATATACAGCATAATATTTGGTCCATGGTAGGTTCCAGACAACCTCTGTCCCCAGGGACCTTTAATCACCTTGCCTGGCCCAACTTTTCTAGGCTTGTATTCTTGCAATGTTTGATTCACAGCACATATGTCTCTTGGGAAGGGAAATGTGGAAAATTAAATTTTATTGAGGAACTGGTAGATGGCAGGACTTCAACGTAAATCATTTTATGTAAACTTCTCCAAAACTGTGTGAGGTTGCTATTAGTGTCCCCAATTTCTAAATGGGCTAATGAGTCTCAGGGAGATCTGACATTCAAATGAAAGCAGAATTAATTAGTGGGTGTGCGGGGATAGAAAGTCAAATGTGTTTGACTCCAATACTTGTGCTTAGGTTTTGAACATGGCCCAGTCCTATACGTGGGAAGTCTAGGAAGACAGAATCTGAGGAGCAAGAATTCTTTGGGGATGATCAGGAGAGATTGATGTGGGGAGAAAGACACAGATGCAGGTGGGCAAGGAGACTTCAATACAGATTCACACTTTTACCTCAGGCCAGGCCTAAAAAGGCAGCTTTTATTCCTACCTGTTTAGGTGTCTTGGTCATAATATCTCGCCCACCATATAGTGAGTAGTCTTATCATCTTTGTCTTGGTTTAATCCTAGGCATTGTGGTCTGTATTAGTTTCTTAAGGCTATCAACAAATCACCACAAACTTGGTGACTTAAAAAAAAATTTATTCTCTCACAGTTGTGGAAGCCAGGTGACAGCAAGACACCTGGAGTTGTCAGAAGCCTGGAGAGGGGAATCTGTCTTTGCCTTTTCTAGCTTCTGGTGGCTCCCTGCAATGTTTGGCTTCCCTTGGCTATGGACAGCATAACTCTGATCTGTGTCTCTGTCTTCACACAGTGTCTTCTGTGTGTGTGCTCTCCATGTCTATGATTCTCCACATGGCCTCCTCAGGAGGACACCAACCACTGGGTTACAGTTCATCACAATCCAATAGGACCTAATTAGCTTAATTATACCTGCAAAGGCCTGATTTCCAAATAAGCTCATAGTCACAGATACTAGGGTTTGGACTTAAACATATCTTTGTTGGGCATACAATTCAATACACATCAGGGTCTAAGCAATATTTTTAGTGGATAAAAGCTAAACCACATTTCCCTAAAAATAAATTAAAAGTCCTTATAATCCAGTGGCAACTTTATATCTGCAAGATGGCTCAAAGTACACTCCCAGTATCCAATCCTTGGGAGAGA
This sequence comes from Mustela putorius furo, assembly GCF_011764305.1. NCBI lineage: Eukaryota > Metazoa > Chordata > Mammalia > Carnivora > Mustelidae > Mustela > Mustela putorius. The sequence continues at coordinate 22,779,977 of NW_025421273.1, forward strand.
AGGCCTCTACCACCCCAGCCCAAAAATCTCCTTTTGTATTTCAATCCATGCAAAAATGTAAAAACTGCACTTTGGTGTTTGGGGAGAATATTAAAGATAACAATATAAGTAGGTTTTGGTTTTTGTTTTTGTTTTACCTCAACTTATGCTTTATTTTTTACTGACAAGAAAAAAATGCAAATACAGATTAGGGTGAGAACCCTTTAATTTTTGGAGGTGATTATCCAGTTCTGGTCTTTATATGGTACTTTCAAACAGAAAATCTTAATTATGCCAATCAAGGCCACGTCCTTTTACAATAAACTATGCATTATATTTTCCCTTCTAGACAAAAAAGAACATTTATGCAATTAAAGTAGACTGATTGAAAAAATGCGTGTCAAGCATAAGCTTGGATTTATACTTTTGGGCCCAAATGACTAGGGGACATTAAAAAAAAAAAAAAACTGCAAAACTGAACAAAAATGATCTTTTTTTTCCAGCACATATTTTGAAGAGGAATGAGCAGTTGGCTTTCTCCTCCTCATTAGTCCACTGCAGAGATGGGGCTGCTCCCTCAGGCCCTAATCAACTTACTCAAACAGGCTGCAAAATCGATCTGACAGCCCATGAAAGGGAGTTTGGAGGCAGGGAGGAAAACACAAGGGAGAGCTGACTTCAGTAATGTGGAATTCTGTATTTTCAAGGATTTGCCTAATGTCAAGGATTGTGACTTTAGCAAGGCCCTCTGATCTTTGGAATACCAAAGGCTTGTGACAAGGACCCTACAGTGTGTGTGAGTGTGTGTGTGTGTGTGTGTGTGTGTGTGTGTTAGGGGGTATCTTTTGAGTCTGGGTTTTGGAAACACTTATTCTAAATGGTTGGAGAGAAAGTTTTCTTTGATGTAAGCCTGAATCACTTTGAAGTGAAGAGGGAAGGTAGTTAGCATGTTGATCATTTACTCAGTGTTGGACATGTTCAGTTTTTTCTTTTAATCCCCATAATAACCCCTATGGTTGGCATTAGTGTTCCATTTTACAGATTGGGGCACAGAGGTTTGAGAGCAAGAAGGATATTCAAACCATATAACAGCCAGAAAAGCAGAGGCAGCAACCATTTGGAAGCACACTGGCAGTGGTCCTGGAGTTCCCCAGGAAAAAGTTGGGATGGCAGTGGTGGTGGGCCAACGCTCCACAGAAGCTTAAGACAGGACAACTGATATTAAGTATAACAGTATTTCAATGACGAGCAGAGCATACCAGGTAAATTGGCCATGTTGGAGAGGAAAGTTAACTTCCACTCAGACAAAGAATTTTCATTGTGTGACTTGGGATTTGAACTCTGCGAAGATGACACTCTTTCTGTTGTGCATACTCTCATTTGATCTCTCCATCCTTTATGTGAGGACAAACTGCAGACATGCCTGGGACGATGAGCACCAACAAACTCTCCTGGAGGCGTCAGCGATGTCAAAGACTTTCCTCTGAATAGCTTTGTCGCATTGGTGGAGAGATTCTCCAACAACCTTGGGAATGTGGGAAATGAATCATAAGGATCGGAGACAGCATTTCAAAAGGCAAAAAGGTGTCCAACAGCAGAGTTGGATCACTGAAAACCAATATTACCCACATCTTTCATTTCCCCCTTGATTTAATGCTCCCTTTATGGGGTGGGAAATATCAAGACAGATGATACAGATGTTTTTCTGGGGGAAACATAGGTGTTCTGATGCAATACTTCGAGGAAATACCATTTATGAGTTAAGTGGCTATGCTAAGCATATTGTGAAAACTTCAGTGAAGAATTTTTTTCTTTCTCACACATGTTAAGACTGAGTTGGAATTTAGCAAATTTGTAGTATTCTGTGGTTTTTTTCTTTATGGATTGATGCAGGTCACTTTAAAACCTATGCCACTTGTATACATTCTGATATATATGAAGAAACACAGCCAATGTTTTCTACTGACAACCCAGAACTACAAATAAAAAGATGTTGATGGAAATTAAAGGAGAATGCCCTCTCTTATTTGTTGAAACAGAAGAGACATGTAAAATATTTTCATTTTTATTTACGTCAAAGAAAAACCAATATTTCTCTTCAAATACAAACAGAAATTTACTCACTGGCTCTGAAAAAACAGGCCCAGAATGGACACATTTGCATCTCCAGGGATCAGCTTAGCTCTTTTATCTCTATTTAAAAACCTTTGAATTTATGCTTCCTGCTGTTCTCTTGCATTTTAAAATTGCATCTTTCTTGCTATGCTATGTTTTCTTCACTGAACTAGCACCACATCTCCCTTCTGCTTGCAGACTCAAACCTCTTCTGTGATAATCACAGAATTGTAGCATCAGAAGGCAATCTCTGAAGCATGGTCTGCACATTCTCACTGGTGAGCCAGGTTACCATAGATGATAGTCAATTACCTTTTCTTGTTTTAGCAGTGATGTATTTATTTTAATGAGTATTAAAATGTAGAATTGGACATCTAGCTGCGATTACATAGATATTATTGCCTAGGACCACGTTAAGCTTTAAAAGTGAATCTGTTTATGCTCAATTAAAATATGTTAAGAAAATAAAGGTACAAGTTGTGTGTGAATATAGAAAGAGCATAACTGGGGCGCGTGGGTGGCTCAGTGGGTTAAGCCGCTGCCTTCGGCTCGGGTAGTGGTCTCAGAGTCCTGGGATCGAGCCCCGCATCGGGCTCTCTGCTCAGCAAGGGGCCTGCTTCCTCCTCTCTCTCTGCCTGCCTCTCTGCCTGCTTGTGATCTCTCTCTGTCAAATAACTAAATAAAATCTTTAAAAAAAAAAAAAAGAAAGAGCATAAACTATTTGTGAGACAATTCTTTCAAGGAATGAAATAGCATTCTATACCATCAGCTCTATTCTCAGCGGATAGATAGCCAGCTTCTGCCTACAAGGAAAGGAGGTAATGTCAAGATTACAGGAAATGGGGGCTGACCTCAGGTAAGCCGGTACTCTCCGAATCTGGAAAAAGAAGTAGCAAAATTTAGAGTTAAAAAGAGAAATGTTGAATTAACTATAAATTAGCTGTAACTGTAAAACTCAATGTTCTGTTTATGAATGTAAATTGAGTGTATCTTTATCTAAACTGTGTCTCTGAGAAAAGAAAGGACTGTTTTTTTAAGGGGTGAATTTACACTAAATATTTGGTATCTTCACCATTATGTTATTTAAGACTGAATCATTTAGACCTTGGAAACTGTACAGCTGACAGATGCTTGTTTTGGCTTGACCATGGAGTCTGTCCTTAGTGTTAGAAAAATAACAGAGAGGAATATGAAATGGATTTGTTCAGGTGGATAGCTTCTGGATGCAGCATACAGCTGATGCTAGAATCTCCCTTCTCCAAAGGTCTTGCCTTTGGGAAAAAGAGTTAGATAAACAAACTCTTAAACCCAGGTCAATATTACCTACTCCATCAAACCTGATGGTCTTTTCTAATCATATCTTCTCTCTCTCTTTGGTTTTTGTTCTTTCATCTCCTGTATCTCATTAGCTGGACAACTCTTTGGATGAGTACACTTGCTAATTGTTTTTATCTAAGCCACTCTATGCTCATCTCTGCACTCTGTACAAAGACCAGACCAGTGAATTGTGTGGAATAGTGATGCAGAAAAATGGAAATGGAATTGAAGAAAAGAAAAGAAGTTCAAAAGTAGTGCAAAACTCAACAGAATAGAATCATGTGGCCACAGAACTGCACAGGAAACTAATGTGCCCAGCTAATTTGTAAACATTTGTTGAGCGCTTTGCACCTAGTTATTGCTAGCTGAATGGGGAGGGAAATCCCAAATAAACTTGGTTGTTCTATATTCAAGATTTGTCTGAGTGTTGCATGTCACAGTTGAATGTGCTGATTTTTCTGGGGACAAGTTAAATTGTCTCTAAAGATACACCAAGTGATACCCTATGTTCATGTTCACCCTTGACATGCCACTACCCCTTTGGAATAGAACCATAGGTGATAACAGTTTTCATGTCTCTGCAGTTTTTGCAAAATCTAGAGTGTTTGTTTGCAAAGTAATACGTGGCTGAAGGAACCAATAGAAGAACAGATGCTCAGGTGTATGTTGTTTGAGCCATGAGAAAGGAAGCAGATAACAAAATCCTTGGATATTAGACTTCCTGGGAAAATGGCAGAGTACAAAGATCTGAAGCTCACCTTGTCTCATGAATACAACTAGAAAACATGCCTGACAGTGTAAGTAGCCCAGAAAATGACCCAAAGACTGGCAGAACAGACTCACCACACCTAAATGTAGAAAAGAGGTCACATCAAAGAGGGTAGGAAGGACAAAGAAATGGTTGGGAACTAAGCGGACCTGTGTAACCATCCATAGGAGGTAAAGACACCACAGATGTAGAGAAAGGAGAAACACAAACCATCCCAGACATGGAGAACCTGCATCGGGAAGATGAACTCCCATAGCATTTGGCTTTGAAAACCAGAGGGGCTGAATTTTGTGAGTTCTTATAATCAGGAGGGCTTAACACCAGGAACTTTAAAAACCAGTGGGCTCAGCTCTGGGAGAACCTGAAGGACAAGAGGAAATGGAATCCCCACCCTTAAAGAGACAGCACAATGAACAATCCTGCAAAGATACAGTATGGAAACAGCAGTTGAAAATTGCCTATGGTATATGGGAAGGAGATTTATTTACTAATCTTAGAGCATGTGCAGGGATCTTTATGAGACTTCTCCAGGACCAAAGGAGCTGTTGGGCACCATTTCCCTTCCCTGCCCCCCGGCCAAGACATATAGACACCTACAGGAGCTAGCAAAGTGCCAATACTTGTTAATAGTGTGCTAAACTCCAATCTCCTGCAGACATGCCCCCTCCAATTAGGCCTGGCTCCAGGTACCCCCCTACAGCAGACCTGTTTAAATCTTGTTAACACTGTATGCCATGCCCCTTTATTCTCCTGTGGCTCTACCCCCTTCAATATAGTTGGGGCCCATCCAAAGTGATGTCATAAGCCTGGTAGTGTGCAAGCAGCCTGAGTGGTATCAACACTACTCCAAAGTGACTCCTGCCCTGAGGAGAGGGGAAGATGACCACATACACCAGCCTGACTTCAGCCTAACAGTGGTCTTGTCTGACTCCCAGCCCCACCTACCTAAGAAAGGTCTCAGGGGACAATGCAAGGAAAGTGCCCTATAGTTTGGTGCTACTGCATCATCAGCAATTGCCTGTTCTGACTCAACTGAAGCCCAAGGCAGCTCCAGACTGGTTGACTGACAACACAGGGAAACAAAGCTTACTCCCCTAACACAAAGAAACAGACACATAGAGTTAGACAAAGTGAGGAGACAGAGGATTATGTCCCAAATAAAAGAACAGGATAAAGGCATAGCAAGAAAGCTGAACAGAGAGAGAAGTAATATGTATGATAGGGAACCTAAAGTTACAGTCATAAAGCTACTCATTGGACTTGGGAACAGAGTGGAGGACCTCAGTGAAACCCTCAACAAAGAGTTAGAAAACATAAAAAAGAACTAATCAGAGATGAAGAATCCAATAACTGAAACTGCAAATACACTATAGGGAATAAATAGCATACTAGAAGTAGAAGACAGGATCAGCTTCCTGGAGGATACAGAAATAGAAAGCAATCAAGCTGAACAAAGGGAGAAAAATAATAATAAATAAAATAGCCTTGGAGAACTCAGCAACCTCATCAGATGTAATAATATTCACATTATAGGCAATTCCAGAAGGAGAAGAAGGGCAGAAAATTTGTTTGAAGGTATAACAGCTGAGAATTTCCCAAATATGGGGAAGGAAACAAAAATCCCAGAGGTACAGAGAGCCCCCAGCAAAATCAATCCCCCAGCAAAACCAGTTGATCAAAATCAGTCTTGGGGTGGAGGTCCACACCAAGACACAGTAATTAAAATGGCAAAAAGTAGTGATAATGAAATAATTTTAAAACAGGAAGAGAAGAGGACAACTAGATACAAGGGAAACCCCATAAGACTATAAACTGATTTTTTTTAGCAGAAGGGAGCATGATATATTTGCAGCTCAGAAGGAAGGGACATGATATATTCAAAGTACTGAAAGAGAAGAAAAAAAAAAAAAGAAAAAAAAACCCCTGCAACCAAGAATACTCTATCCATCAAGGATATCATTCAGAGTAGAAGAAGAGATAATTTCCCAGACAAACAAAAGTTAAAGGAATTCATGACCACTAAACCAGTCCTATAAGAAATGTTAAAGAGGGACTTTTTGAATGGAAAGGAAAGACCATAAGCAGGAGTAAGAAAAGTAGGAAGCATAAAAACAGTAAAATTCAGAATATTTTTAAAACTCAGTCAAAAGATTCACCAAATAAAAGGATATAAAATACAGCACCGTATACTTAAAATATGGCAGGGAGAGGAATAGAAAATGGGTTCAAACTTTAGTGACCACCAACTAAATATAAACTGCCATATGTATAAGATGTTATATATAAACTTAATGCTAACCACAAATCAAAATCAATAATAGATATACAAAAAATAAAGACAAAAGGATCCAAATATACCACTAAAGAAAGCCATGAAACTAGGGACCTGGGTGGCTCAGTTGGTTGGGCTTCTGACTCTGGATTTCAGCTCAGGTCATGTCTTGGTTTCATGGGATCAAGCCTCACACTGGGCTCTGCTTTTAGCATGGAGTCTGCTTGTCCTTCCCCATCTGCTTTTTCTTCACCTCTCTATCTCTAAAATAAATGAATAAAATCTTAAAAAAAAAAAAAGAATTCCATTAAACCATGGAGAAAAGAGCAAGAGAAAAAAGGAACAGAGAAGAACTACAAAAACAACCATAAAACAAGTAACAAAATGTCAATAGGCACATAACTTTTGATAATTAGTTTGAATGTTAATGGACTAAATGCTCCAATCAAAAGCCATAGGTTGACAGAATGGATAAAAACTCAAGACTCATCTATGTGCTGCCTACAAGAGACTCTTTTCAGACCTAAAGACATATACAGATTGAACGTAAATGAATGGAAAAGCATTTATTATGTAAATGGAAGTGAAAAGAAAGCCAGGGTAGCAATACTTATATCAGACAAAATAGACTTTAAAACAAAGACTGTAGGGCGCCTGGGTGGCTCAGTGGTTAAGCCACTGCCTTCGGCTCAGGTCATGATCTCAGGGTCCTGGGATCAAGTCCCACATCGGGCTCTCTGCTCAGCAGGGAGCCTGCTTCCTCCTCTCTCTCTCTCTGCCTGCCTCTCTGCCTACTTGTGATTTCTCTCTGTCAAATAAATAAATAAAATCTTAAAAAAAAAAAAAAAAACAAAGACTGTAACAAGAGACAAAGAAGGACATAAAATATAATCATAAAGAGAAAAATCCAACAAGAAGATATAACAATTGTAAATATTTATGCACCCAGCAGGGGAACACCCAAGTACATAAAACAGCTAATAATAAACATAAAGGAAGTAATCAATAGTAATACAATAATAGGAGGGGATGCCAACACCCCAATTACATCAATGGATAGATCATCCAAAGAGAAAATCAGTGAAACAGTGGCTTTGAATGGCACCATGGATATAACAGATATATTCAGAACATTCCATCCTAAAACAGCAGAACACATATTCTTTCCAAGTGCACATAGAACATTCTCCAGAATAGACTACATATTAGGCCACAAAACAAGTCTCAAAAATTAAAAAAGACTGAAGCCATGGCATTTATCTTTTCCAACCACAATGCTATGAAAACAGAAATGAACCACAAGAAAAACTCTGAAAAGAATACAAATACACTGAGGTTAAATAACATGCTACTAAATAATGAAGGGTTAACCAAGAAATCAAAGAGGAAATCAAACAATACATAGAGAAATAAACCTAACAAAAGAGGTGAAAGATCTGTACTCTGAAAACTATAAAACACTGATGAAAGAAATTAAAGAGAACACAAATGAAAGATATTCCATGCTCATGGATTAAAAGAACAAATATTGTTAAAGCATCTATTGTTAAAACATCTTAAAACATCTACTCCCAGAATATATATATTTAATACAATCCCTATCAAAATACAAAAAGCATTTTTCACAGAACTAAAACAAACAATCCTGAAATTTGTATGGAACCACATGACCCCAACTAGCCCAAGCAGTCCCGAAAAAGAAAAACAAAACAAGAGGGATCACGATTCCAGACTTCAAGTTATATTACAAACCTATAATAATCAAAACAGTATGGTACCAGCATAAAAATAGACAAGTAGATCAATGGAACAGAATAGAAAACCCAGAAATAGATACACAATTGTGAGGTCAATCTTCAACAAAGGAAGAAAGGATATCCAGTGGGGGAAAAAACAGTCTCTTCATGGACATCTGCAAGCAAAAGAGTGAAACTGGACTTTTTTACACCATAGACAAAAGTAAACTGCAAATGGATTAAGGCTCTAAACGTGAGACCTAAATCTATAAAAATCCTAGAAGAGATTACAGGCAGTAATTTCTCTGACTTTGGCCATAGCAACATCTTTCTAGATACGTCTCCTGAGGCAAGGGGAATGAAAGCAAAAATAAACTTTTGGGATCGGAACAAAATAAAAAGCTTTTTCACAGTAAAGGAAACAACAAACAAAACTAAAAGGCAACCTACCAAAAGGAGGTGTTTGTGAATGACATGTTTAATAAAGGGTTAGTATCCAGAGTATATAAAAAATTAATACAACCCCACACCAAAATAATCTAAATAAAAAAAGGGCAGAGGATAGGAACAGACATCTCTCCAAATAAGACATACAGATGGCCAATAGATACCTGAAAAGATGCTCAACATTACTCACCATCAGGAAAATGCAAATCAAAACCATGATGAGATATTGCATCATACTTGTCAGAGTGGCTGAAATAAAAAAGCAAAACAAAACACAAGCATTGGTTAGGATCTGGAGAAAAATGATCCCTGTGCACTTTTGGTGGGAATGCAAATTGGTGCAGCCACTATAGAACACAGTGTGGAGGTTCCTCAAAAAGTTAAAAATAGAACTATCCTATAATCTGGTATTCACATTACTGGGCATTTACCTCCCAAATACAAAAACACTAATTCAAAAAGATATATGCATCCCTGTGTTTATTGCTGCATTATTTACAATAGCCAAATTATGGAGATAAACCAAGGATCCATTAATAAATGAATGGATAAAGAAGAAGTAGTATATATATCTATATGTATATAGTGTATATATATATATATACTGTGGAGTATTACTTAGCCCCCAAAAAGAATGAGATCTTGTCATTTACAATAACATGGGTGGTTCTAGAGGGTATAGTAAGGAAAATAAGGCAGAGAAAGACAGATACCATATGATTTCACTCTTACGTGGAAGTTAAGAAAGAAAACAAAGGAAAAAAAAAAGACATATACCAAAAAACGGACTCTATGGAGAACAAACTGCTGATTACCAGATGGGAGATGGAGAGAATATGGATGAAATAGATAAAAAGGATTAAGAGCACACTTATTGTGGTGAACATTGGGTAAATTATAGAATTGTTGAATCACTATAATGTACACCTGAAACTGATATAACACTGTATGTTAATTATACCAGAATTTTTAAAAAAGAATCTCTATTAAAAAATCCTTATATTTTATGCCCTGAAGACTTAGGGCTGGGGACAATGTCTGGGGCCATGTTAAGCATATCCTGGAGTGGGAAAGAGTGGGTGTTGCTGTCAACAGATGAGGTTTGAATCCTGCCTATATCACATTGTATGTGTGTTACCTTAGGCAAGTTATTTAACCTTTCTAAGGTTTAGTGTTTTTCTACTGGAAAATAGATTTTAAAACATTTTGCCCAGTGCTCAAAAAAATAGGAACTGATTTGACTATTATTTTAATTCTGGATCTCATTTAATCCTGCAAAAGCTTTATGAGTGCTTTATCAGTAGTCCCATTTTATGGATAAAGAAACTAAGGTAGTGGAGGCTTGGAGAGCATGAGATTGCCCTTGGCCACAAAGGGGGCAGAGCTGGTTTTTGAATGCATGTTCCCAGGACAATCACTGATTACGCTAACTCACACAGGTAACTGACTATTGGTAAATTATATTCTATAACCAGTACAAACTAGCTGGATGTGTAAATTTGAAAAGTTGTCAACAGCCATTTTCTTCCAAGATGGTGGAAAGAGAGACTCACAGATAAAATTTAAGATGTACTTCTGCCCTCTTCAGTGGTGTGCCATGCTGGATCAAAATCCAATAACTATTTGAACAGTTGTCTGGGAGCAGACAAATCACTTTTTCTCTCCAGGCTTCAATGTCCTGCCTAAAAAACAAGGAGGTTGACCTCTGAAGAACGAACCTCCTGGCTCTGACATTCGGTGGAACACAAAAGGCAGAGATGTTTCATTGGAAAGAAAAAACTCTTGTTTAGATTACTAGAAATAAGGACAGGAACAGGGAAGTGACTAGAGCTTGGCAGATAGGAAACCTGACTTGTCTTGTGGATGGGAATGAAGAGGAAGATCAGGATGTGTCAGGGACACAGGACAGATTTGTGGTTGTTGTGGACATCATCTCCACAACTCTCTGGAAGCATGAATTGTTTTTGATGAAAGAGGAGTGAAATTATTTGACTCAGAAGTGTAGACAGCATACTCTGTGTGTGTGTGTGTGTGTGTGTGTGTGTGTGTGTGTATGGGCAAAACTGATAAGCAGGAATGAGCCAGAAAGAGAGCCTCTGGTCTCCTTGCCACAGCTGTTAGGAAACACATGAGCCCATTTTGGTTTTAGGATTTGAAAATATAAATGGAAGTTGGATTGCGATCCGAGGGTGGGTGTAAGAACTGGTGAGAATATAGTAGACAACTTGTGTTTATGGGATCGGATAGGAGTAACTTAAGCTGTAAAAGCAAGATATGAGTCAGTCTCATTTTCTGTGCTTCTTCAGTTGCCCCCAGAGGGAAGAAATAATGATTGGGCACATCCATTCCAATAAATAAATAAACACATACACATTTTGCAATGATTGCTTTTTGCCAATATTTAATATACCTCTTAAGTTGGGAAAATGGCTCACATTCTGTCACCATCTTGCCTGCCCTGCTGTCTTCCCAGATCCTCTCCTTCAGGGCTGAAGACTTCATTAGTCAACTGAGACCCAGGTCCCCACTATAGAAATATGTACTTGTTCTCTAAATGACACCCTATCCCTGATTGTGCTAAAAAGGGCCTCCAAGGCTTCAGAAGGGGACAATTTTTTTTTTTGGTCTTGTTTTGTTTTGGGGGGCAGTGTTTAAATGTTGATGGGCTCACAGATATTCAAGACCCAACGGGGTGCTGGGAAATGCCGGAGGGGGACTTCTACGTCAGTCTACAAAGAAATAGAGTGGGAAGCAGTGAAGAGAAACCCCTGAATTGCTAATGTCTTTCAACTGGAGTGTAAAAGGAGGGTTATCCGTTGTAAACCATCCAAACACGTTTCAGTAAATGTTGAGCATTTGGACTAAAACAGGATTTTGGCTTCACTTTTGCTTCCAATGGCCAGGGAGAAGGGAGCACTCTCTCATCGGGTACAGAGGAGAGAAAACCTGGCACCCTGCCTAGAATGAGGATTTTTCATTTTAGAGAAACAATTTAGGGAGGACATCCCGCGAGAAGCTGTTGATCAGTGCAATGTGCATTTGCTCAAAACGCTCTTTCCCTGCTGAGTCCCACCCCTCTCTTCCGGGTCTTCCTGGCTGGGTCCTGCTCATTTGGCTGCCCCATAGCCATGTTTCGGACAGTTTGTAGAGGATTTTACTTTGAAAGGTTTCAAAGTAATTCTGCTAATGCAGGAGCTTCTCCTATTTTATGGATCAGAAGGCATTTGAAATCTGTCCTTGAGCCACTGTTAAGAGCATCAGAAAAAAAACAGGCATTTATAAAAGCTAATTTACTGTGTATGCCGGGCCCATTCTGAGTACTTTAAAAATAATAACTTATTTAATCCTCACAACAAACAACCCTTTGAGGTATGTGTATTTATTATTTTCATTTTTACAGATGAAAAAGAGTAAGTAATTAGCCCAAGGTAACACAACTAATAAGTGGTAGAGACATTATTTCATCCTAAGCTGACTCCAGAGTCCACACTTTTAGGCACACCACTACATCACTACATGAGGAATAAGACCTACTTCCAAGGGTTGTTCTCATCAAATAGAATAATTAGTAAGTGTGAGGTATAATAACCTAAAATAGGAGAACTTTAAATATTTGAGTCATGTTTCTGTTAATGCTTCTTCTTCTTTTTTTTTTTTTTTTAAGATTCCATTTATGGAATGAGGGGGCAGAGTTGGTTAAGCTTCCAATGCTTGGTTTTGGCTCAGGTCGTGATCTCAGGGCCATGAGATGGAACCTTGAGTCAGGCTCCATGCTGAGCGTGGAGTCATCTTCAGATTCTCTCTCCTTCTCCCACTGTCCCTCCTGCTCATGCACGCATGCTCTCTTTCGGTAAAATAAATAATTAATTAAATAAAATTATTTATTTATTTATTTTAGAGAGATAGCGTGTGCATGAGACAGGGGAAGGGTATTGGGAGGAGGAGGGTGAAAGAATCTCAAGCAGATTCCTTGTTGAATGCAGAGTCTGACATGGGCCTCCATCTCATGACCCTGAGATCATGACCTGAGCCAAAACCAAGAGTTGGATGCTCAGTTGACTGAGCTACGAGGGCATCTCTCTGTTAATATTTCTGATTCAAAAATCAGGATACCAAGAACTTATATTTTTTCCTTATCTTCTGCCCTTTTTTCTTCGTTTGTTCTTCCTTCCTTCCACATTCCAGAAGGCTTCTCACTGGGATCAAGTATTCACCTTATTTTTCACCAATGAAAAATAGAAGGTAGGCAGGCTCTCTTTTCTATTTCACTTCCCCTTCTTCACTTCTGCTCCCTGAGCTCACATTTCCAAAATAACTTTCTTATGTGTAAGCCCTTGTTTCTGACTCTGCTTGCAGAAGAACCCCAGCTAAGAATCTCTATCTTTCCTTCTCATCCTCTGTGTTCTCCCTTCTTTCCTGATTCTTCCTTTTCCTCAGAGCAATATTGATTTGTTTTATTAAATAAAGGAATGTTTTGATCTTAATGGAGTTGTCTGGTTGGAAAACCAAGTTCAATTGCAGCAGATTTAGGAGTGCCTGGATGGCTCAGTGAGTTAAGCACTTGCTTTTGGCTTAGGTCATGATTCTAGGGTCCTGGGATTGAGCCCTGAAATAGGCTCCCTCAGGGAGCCTATTTCTTCCTCTGCTGTTCCCCTTGCTCTTTCTCTCTCTCTCTCTCTGTCAAATAAATAAATAAAATCTTTTAAAAATGCAGCAGATTTGAAGTAGGTACCCCATTGCTATTGCTCACCTCTGTGTTCCTCAGCCCAACAATCTGGCATATGGCCAGTGTTCAATAAATGTTTATTTAAAAACTTTGAGAAGTGTGGTTAACCCAACATTGCCCAATCCACCCAAAACATAAAGTGCAAAGGTTGTTTTTACATTAACAATTTTTCTTGCTCTTTCTTTTCACAGCAAAACACATTAATTTATGATTATTATTGTTTCACTTCACATTTGGAATTTCAATAGCTCAGGAAGATAAAAAAAATGGAAGGGAAACACCATATGATATATCATTTTTGCAAAGCTAGAAGTTTTTTCTCCCTACCATGCCCCTCAAGTTACAATTTTGAGGATCACTGTTCCACTGATGTTTCTCTTTAAATTCTTGATCCAGACCAACAACTTAGAATGGACATTTTTCCAGGAAAGACTCTTAGCCGAGGACTAGAAGGTGGGAAGGCATAAGGAGGTACAGCTGGCGAGGCTCTGACAAGCATGTACTATAAAATGAAATCATCCCACCAGAAGATCAAAAGTGATAAATGGAAAGTAAAGGCTGGAGATGTGAACAGAAGAGCAAATGACTCACTGGCAAGACTAAAACTCTAGGATAAAGGAATAATTGTGCTTCGTGTTATAGGAGTAGTTTGTGAGTTTTATTTTAGACTAACTGATTTATCATTTGTTGAGTGCCTGCTGTGTGACAGGTACTGGGCCGTGAGCATCAGCAAGTATCATTGCCATTACTTGTAACTGAAGGCTGTAGTCCATGACCTTTATAAATGTATAGGTTTATTTTTCTTTTTTATTTTTTATAAACATATATTTTTATCCCCAGGGGTACAGGTCTGTGAATCACCAGGTTTACACACTTCACAGCACTCACCAAAGCACATACCCTCCCCAATGTCCATAATCCCACCTCCTTCTCCCAAACCCCCTCCCCCCAGCAACCCTCAGTTTGTTTTGTGAGACTAAGAGTCACTTATGGTTTGTCTCCCTCCCAATCCCATCTTGTTTCATTTATTCTTCTCCTACCCACTTAAGCCCCCATGTTGCATCACCACTTCCACATATCAGGGAGATCATATGATAGTTGTCTTTCTCTGCTTGACTTATTTCGCTAAGCATGATACGCTCTAGTTCCATCCATGTTGTCGCAAATGGCAAGATTTCATTTCTTTTGATGGCTGCATACTATTCCATTGTGTATATATACCACATCTTCTTGATCCATTCATCTGTTTTATTTTATCTGTAACATAACTAAGCAGTGATCATAATCATAAGACATGGCCATCAACCTTTGTAGCTGCCTTTTTACGTTTGAGAACTTTCCTACATGACGGGTTCACTTCTCCCCCAGATGGAGCCAGAAATTCGCTTTCCCAACTTTCCTTGCTGGAATGTGACTTAGGCTCTGGATCACAAATAATTGCATGAGATTTCAATACAGATACAAGAGAAGAGAAGATGCAAGAGCTGAGAAGAATCTACACTGATGAAACCAGTGACAGGACCCAGCATGCAAAGGTGGCAAGGACCATAATTCTAGTGGTGCCTTCTAGAAGCAGAAATGCCATCCATGTATCTGTGCTCAGATGTGGTGCTGGTGGTGTCAACTGTGGAGCAGCCCTTTGCTATAATTTGAAAATTCTTACTAGATCTGGAAGAGTCTTCAAGTGCTTTTCTTTGGTCCATCTAAAATTTCTTAGAGATTTCTAATTAAACCAATTAGAATAATTCCATAAGTGATTCCATGCTTTCTCTATATTTTAATTTCAAAGATGGTGGCCTAAAAAGTTTTTGAAATGTCCCCTTTCTCATGAAAGACCTGAATAATAGGGAAAAATTAAAATAGTAAATTAATGTATATTGAAGAGTGGTAAATAAATAAATAAATAGCACTAGCACTTGAAAGTAAGAGAACACTCTTCATGGACCAGAAAATGTGAAAAATCCTTAGTAGAAGGGATAAGATGTGTCAGTCAGTTATTTGCTGTGTAACAACTCATCACAAAAATTTCAGTGACATTCCATAATAAACTTTCACTTCTTACTCGTGAACTTGAGCACCAGCTGGGTGGTATTGTTTCAAGTGATGGGATGTGAGTTGGCTGACACTATCTAGACTGATCTAGGCTGGGCTTAGGTTTTTCTTGGCTCCAGTCCACAGATTTGGTTTAGATGTTTTCCCCAAGTTTCTAATTTTTATAGTTTCATTAGCTGTACAGGAATATGCTTCTAAAGAAGATGGCAAAAGTTTAAGAAAGCAAGATTAACCATGACAAGTCACTACTAATATTAGGCTTTCTAGGGAAAGCCACATGGCCAAGCCTAATATCAGAGGTTCACAGTTGCATATTCATTTTGTGGAGGCTGGATGAATGGGTAGTAAATATTCTTTGAATAGGGACGTAATACAACAGGACATCATAGCTTAATGAAGATTATCACCCAACCCAGCTCACATAAGGGAGAACAGAAGATTCACTAAATATCTGAGGAAGACCCAGGTTATGAAACAGATGGCAAACCTAAAAATGATAAAACTGTGTATATATATAAGGAGAAAGTGAAAAATCAAGAATAGACAGAATAAAACTTTTAAAAGTACATTCAATATTATTTAGTGATAAAGAAGAATGTAGTAATAAATCCAAAAAATGGATATGATGAGAAAAGACTAAGCAGGTAACAAACATTATTAGGTGAAATATAAAGATGAAAAAAACTGTTGGTGTAGAAAACTCAGCAGATGCACTCAACAGGATAGATACAGCTGAATAATGCATTTGTGCATTTGAATATATTGTTTTCAAGTAGTGAGTGAATGTTGGATGAATGCATAAGTGACTAGATCGAAAGGGAACCTTATTAGATCATGCAGTACAGTGTTTACTAGTCTTCAGCATGTGTCGATGTTCTAACGTGATCAGATTCATTGTTATATATATACATATGCATCTCATATCTGTTCCCAGTGCAAGGCACCATTGTTGCTGTCCTACCTGTTCCCGTCTCCCCTCTTCAACTGCAGCCCTGTCCTGATCTATTTAAAGTGTAAGTCACCCTCTTTTCTTTTCAAAACGCTTCAGTGGCTTCCCATTGCACTCAGGATGAAGTCCCCTATCTGTAACATTGTCTCCGGGACCCTGCATGTACTTGCAGCCTTATCTCAAGCACTGCCCTCATTGATCTCTTACAAGTACACTCTCTTTCTCTTAGTTCCTCCAACCAATCAGAATAGTTCTAGACTTGGGACCTTTGCACCAGCTGCTTCTTCCTACGCAGGATGCCCCCATCACTCTCCTTCTCCAACTTGCTTGGCAAGTTTCTCCTTTCGCTTGAGGAATCAGTTTAACCTCATCTTAAATATGTCAGTGTGAATATTACATCCCGACCTCCCCAGGCCAGGATAGGTCTCATTATACACTCCTATGGTGCCTGTTGTCTCTCCTTTGTGCCACTCAGTCACAGTCAAAAGTATACATCATATGCTATGCCCTGTTTCATGTCTGTGTCTTGAATGTAATTGCAAGGTATTTGAGGGCCGGAACTGTGACGTTTTGCTCACTGTTGTATTGTGAACTCATAGCCCAGTGTTGAGCATATGGGAGATGTTCAAGAAATATGAATGAATGCACATTTGAATAAATAGATATTGGTATACCCAACTGAATCATGAAAATATACCACTGGATTTTGTGTCCTTAACTTTTGTGATTGACTGAATCCTACATAATCATTAAAAGAAGAGCTGTAGGGAATTCTCTAGTATTTGGTTTACCAAGAGTAGGAAAATTAGTTTATCCATTACTCTAAGATTGGGTCTTTAGTGATCAGTTTTTGGTCATACTAATGTTGAGCTTTAGCAATGAATTAAATGACCTTGTGGCATTCCTCAGGAAATACACTCATTCTTCTCCCCATTAATTATATCTTCAATATCCCCCTCTTCACAGTTTCTAGCAAAACCAGGGTACCTCCAGTGATGTGGTACCAGGCTTTTTTTTTTTTCCCTACCTAACATCCTACCCTCTTTCTTCTTGATAGAAACCCAATTTTACTCAGGCCTTTCAACTTAATAGTCAACAGCCTAATAAGGGCAGTGAGAATCCCAGTCCATGGGGAGAGTCTTGATTAGTCTCAACCAACTATGACAATTAATTACAGATATATTTTAGACAATTGAAAACTCTGGAAAAGTAGAAAACACAATGACATTTTATTGGACACAAGCACTTTAAACATTTCATTGAAATCCTTACAATCTGTTTTTCCTATGTATCAGAGAATTGTTTTAACAAATAACATTCATAATTTTATAGATTTTTACATTCTATTTACATATAAAATATCATAAACCTTTTTTCTAAATAATTACACAGATTTAGTTTATTTTCAGGGGTTGACTATTCCATTGAGAAATAGTTTTTCAATGAACACAAACGTGTTATTATTTGCATTAGTTTTCTAGGGCTGAGGTAACAAATTACCACAAACTGGGTGGCTTAAAACAACAAAAATTTATGTGCTCACAGTTCTGGAGGCTAAAAGTCTGAAATCAAGGTGTTGGTGGGGTCATGCTTTCTCTGAAGGCTTTAGGAGGGAATCTGTTCCATGGACTCTTCCTACCTTTCTGTGGCTCCCAGCAACCCTTGGCATTCTTTGGTTTGTAGATACTTTGCTCCAATACTCCATGTATCTGTGATCTTCCCTCTGAGTGTCTCTCTTTCTCTTCTTTTCTCCTACAGACACTAGTCATATCAGATTCAGGTCCACTCTTCTTCAGTGTGACCTCATCTTGATGCATCAAAGGTAACATTCACAGGGTGGAGGCTAGGACTTGCACATACGTTTTTGGGAGATAGAATTCAACCTATCCTACCATTCTTCTGAGGTTGAAGTAACTGTTAGAATTTTCCACTATTCTATATACCACAGCATTTAAACTTCATTCATAGAGTGTTTTCTTACACAAAATTATTGACTTAGGATAGATTCCCAAAAGTGGAATTTGTGGGTCAAGTATGCAAATGAATATTTTAAAAGTTTCACAAATTGCTTTGTTTCTTTTCTAAATTACTCATTAAATCACCATTAGTGATATATGATTTGGTCTGTCTCACCTCACTTTTGCCATTATCTGTCTTTTTAATTTTTTTTTTAAGATTTTTATTTATTTGACACAGAGAAAGAGAGAGAGAGCACAAACAGGGGGAGTGGCAGGCAGAGGGAGAAGCAGGCTCTCTGCTGAGCAGAGAGCTCTAAATGGAAATGTGGGGCTTCATCCCAGGACCCTGAGATCATGATCTGAGAAGAAGGCAGAGGCTTAACCCCCTGAGCACCCAGGTGCCCCTATTTTTTTAAGACATACACAGATAAAATGGCTGATCAGCAAAAAATAGTATCCCATAATCACTTAGGTTGAACACTTTCTCATATTTTATTTATTAACTCAGCTCCCTTTTTGGTGGATTTTTCTTTCCTTTACTGATTCACCTATAGGGGTTTTCATGCTTTTCTTACCTGTTTTCACATTTGTTGAATTATTTTTCTTAGTTTGTTTGTTATCACTACATTTTTGTTTATACCTTGCAAACATTTAAATTGATATGTAACTGTCTACAAAGGTGATTTCTAAAATGTAAGCAAGGGTGACATAAGCAAGAATCCATCAGACTGGGTGCCGCCTGGGCCCCACACCAGATGTGTCCATCTGTCTTTCCCTCTGTGAATTATTTTTAGAACAATTATTTTTAGAATAATTCACAGAATTATTAGAATAGAAAATGTTCTCCCTCCCAAACAAAGCAATGAAACTGAATTCTCTTTCATTTTTACTTATATATGTTATATTCTATAATTAGTCAGAGGTGTTTTTTGATACATGGATTGAGGTAATTATTTAAATGTATTGTGCTCCAGATTGTTAGCCTTGTTAGCCGACTGTCCCAGCCTTGTTTATTGAAAAACCTGAGCTTTCCTGGGAATTGACTTGTGATGAATTCTTTATCATATATTAGAATATGATATATAGCAGGACTGTTTTTTTCTGGGTTATTGTCCCTGATGTTATTTTTGCACCATTGTCACATTATTTAAAATTTAATAGCTTTATAAAATATAGTGTACTTCTCCTTAAAAATTTCTTAAAACTCCTGTTTACTTTTTATAGGTTAGCCTCAGAATCATTTTGTCAAAGTCAGGCTGGGATTTTTACTATAGGTGTAGCAAGCCACACAATAATTTATGAATGTAAACCTTTGCAACACTCCCCATCACCATGTGGTCTGTCTCTTTTCTTGCATTCAAGACTTCTTTTACATCTCTCCTTAAAATCTTTCTTTATATAGGTCACACAGCTTCATCAGCATTATTTATAGTATCTTATTTTTGTTGTGACTGGAAATAGGCTTTTAAAAAATTATTTTACACTTTATTTTGGTAATCTTTGTTTATCTTGGGTTTGAACTTCTAAATGTTGTTAAATTTTGATAGTTTTTACTATATTCCTTTGGTTTCTAGATAGATAAGTACCTGGCCTATAAGGAAAAAAAATTCTCTGTGTAATATTTCTATTTTTCTTAAATTTCTTTTTCCTTGAGACAGAATTCCTCAAAAAATGTGAAATATAATGATAAGAAGCTTGCTTTTTTGGTTCTTGATTTTGATATTTTATCTCTGACTGCCAACTATTACAATGAAATGTATTTCCTTTTTATGCTCAGCAGCTTTGATTATTTTCATACTTGAATTTTTAAAACAGAAATTGGCCACAACTTTTATCAAGTGCCTCACACCATTTATCCAAATGATATAATTTTTTGTTGCCTTTGACATATTGTTGTAATGTATGATAGTAGTCGCTTTATTATTTGCATAACATTTTTTATGTCCTACATTATATCTTGTATAGCCCTGGTTCTGGTAGGCTTATAAGAAATTCACTGAATTGCACTGAATAGTTCATTTTATTAATTATTAACAAGGGGTTTGCTTATTATTAATTACTAATAGAATAGCAGCAACCATTTATTTTTGTCACATAGACCTCAACTTAAAATAAATTTATGACCCAGAGAGTAGAAGAACATAGGGCCACTCCAAGGTGAAGATACTACTCATTTATTTATTCATCAACTTGGCACTCATGTATCCCTTTGATGCGAATTCACAAATATTTTCTGAGTGGTTCCTAGGCTGTACAGGACAACAAGTTCCAAACAGACTAACCTCTGCTACCAGAAAGAATTGAGTCTTTTTGTTATTTACTGGCTGTGTGAATTTGAGCAGGTTCCTTCCAAAACCTCAAGTTCACTCAACTGCAATATAGGATAACAAATAGGGGACACTTGTGGGGACATTAAAAATTGTATCTAGAGGAATGCTTGGGTGGCTCAGGCAGTTAAGCATCTGCCTTCAGCTCAGGTCATGATTCCAGGGTCCTGGGATCAAGCCCCGCATCTGGCTCTCTGCTCACTGGGGAGCCTGCTTCTCCCTCTCCCTCTGCCTGCCATTCCCCATGCTTGTGTATGCTCTTTCTTTCTCTCTCTGTCAAATAAATAAATAAAATCTTTTTAAAAAAAATAGTATCTGTAACGCTCTTAGGGTCTGTACATGCAATCTCCGTACATGCTATTACAATGTTATGATTACATCCTGGAGACAAATGCGAGGAGGTCTGAACCCATATGGGTGACCGAGGTTATGGGTTACCTGCTGATCGCCCTGTTCTTCCCAGGGCTCCACTTCCCCGACTTGCATATTACTCAACTTGCATATTACTTAGGATCTCTGATATTCCCGTTCATGTCCCTTCCTAGTTCTCAAAATTAGCACATCCACTCCCCATTGCTCACCTCTCTTCCCCATGTCAGGTCTGCTGGATAACAACTAGACCAGTCGGAGAATAATAGGAGTGCAGCCCCATAGCCGGGTCACTTGTGTCGTGAAATCTGATGACCTATGGGTCGGGGAACTTGAGGTGAATACACTGATGGCAGTTTTCTGTTCAATGTCCTGCCAGGTCTGCACCCTGAGCCCTCATTTTCAAGGGTGCTCTCACCTGGCTTTTTTAGGGCACAGCAGCAGCCTCAGCTGCAAGGAAAATTAGAATGTTCCGATGGCTTCACTTTGCCCAGTGCTGCCCTGACGTCCTTGCTCGCAGGCTCAGTTTCAGAGGTCTTGGCCTCGCCCGCCTGTAAACAAGTGCCCTTTGCACTGCACATGCTCTGTCCGTATCACCAAGGACAGCCGGCTGTTATTTTCCTGGTGATTCGGATGATTTATTTTATTTTGCAAAAATGACTTATTGTTCCGACCTCCCCACCTTTGGAGAAGCTTAGCTAAGTTGTCTTGTCTCCTTGGCCTCTGCTCCAACCTCTTCTAATAAGTCACATCTCAGAAGGCCCGCCCTCACCCCCCTCCACCACCATGGGTAATTTAGATCTCCTGAGTTGCTGGATGGTGTCAGCCTGGGAAACAAGACGTTTGTTATGCATATTGTGTCAGCTGCAGACATAATTCACTAAACTACCCCAGACACAGGATGTCACCATGTGACACTTCAATTTACAATCTCTCAGAGGTCCTGTTGGCAAATAGTGCTCAGTGGAAGCTGGGAGGGTTTCAAAGGCTTGGGGCATGTTTTTCAGCCCCTTGGTTCCTTCCCCTCCACCTTGCCTCCTCCTTCCCCTTTCTACATGGGTTGGGCTGGGTGCCCTCAAGATTCTGAGGCCAATTAGCAGGTTAGAAACTGTCAAGGCATATTGACCTACAAAATCACAGTATTAACTGTCACCATAATTTCCCATAATATTAAGGCTTATACTGGCCCTCTCTGCGGCTTTGTTCAAAGCCTGCTGGTGAGAAGGTCATTTATATATTGTAATCAGAATTCTTGAGCAGAGCCATTTTTAATTATGGCTTAGGTAGGGGGAGTTGTGCAGTTTGGGAATGCAGGCCAGCTGGGAGTTAGCCTCTCTTTGATCACTAGGCTGAGTGATTTGCTTTG
The DNA here is from genome assembly GCF_011764305.1 of Mustela putorius furo. Classification (NCBI taxonomy): domain Eukaryota; kingdom Metazoa; phylum Chordata; class Mammalia; order Carnivora; family Mustelidae; genus Mustela; species Mustela putorius. Next base: position 22,802,359 of record NW_025421273.1, read on the forward strand.
ATCATGGAGACAATAGTTCATAAAAGACCCTGGTCTCTTCCTGAAATTTTCAGGTAAACAGAGGGATCATTTGAACTGAGTGTGGAATGAGCAACTCAGATCCCAGACAATAGTCTTCTTTGTACTAAATTTAGGGGCCTATTGATTAACATAGCAAAGGGCATTGGTGACTTTAGTCCCCCAGGCAAGGTACATCAAGAGACCACCAGCTCCGTCCTTTGTGGCTGGACTTCCAGGTCCTGTGTGGATCCTTCTGTGAGGTCTGCATGGTGTTCAGGCAAATCGGTGTAAAAATGAGCATTGCAGGTAGCCCTGAAGGGAAGTAACTCATTAAAAAGAAAGGTGCTTGGAAGAGTAAAAAGCTTACAGGTTTTGGAGTCAGGAGAATCCGAGATAAAAACCTTGTCTCTCCATTTCTTATGTGGTTCCTTCTGTGCGTAAACATCTTCATCTATACAAATTTGACATAAATACTTCAAAGGTTATTTTTAGGATTAATGATGTGCCTTTTGAGAAGGGAGCCCTGCAAGGGGCCAGGCATTTTGGGGAAGAAGAAAATACTGAGATGTCTTAAAGCAACACTGGAAAATCCTCCTTTTGTATCCTAAACTGTGGAGAGGAAGCTTTGTGATGTTTTCTCTGCATTCAACTGTTACCTTAATAAGATACCTGCTTTTCCCAAGCAAATTGTTTTAAAGTGATCTTTTTGAATTATGTTCTGATGGAACTTGTTTGAACAGTTAGATGCAAGAATTTCATTTGTTTAAATGAAAGTGTTTGAGTTTTGTTGGGGGGGGGGCATTGTAGAGGCTACTGCCACATGTGATCAATTTTAGAAATATCAGCTGGACAGGGATTATGCAGCATTTGAAGTATTTAAATTCTGTTAGCTGTGAATCTGGAGCATGTGATTTGGTCGGGACCCTGGGCAAGATCTCCTAACACTAGTCAGCTGCCTTCTGAGCACAATGCACAGATAAGTCACAACTACCTGATAGTCATTGGGAAAAAGACGTGGGTCCTGAATAAATAAACCAGTCACCATGGGCAGAAAGGCAGAGAAGCACAGTGTCCCCTCTGCCTTGAAACTTCTCAGATGGTTTGCTCGTAGGGAGTGAGCACCATCTGAAGAGCAATCCATCTCCCACACTGCCTTCCCCGGTCATCTCCTTACAGCTACCTACAGCTCTGCCTTCAGCTACTTGGATTCTGTGCCATGGTCAATGCATCTTTCACGGGGAAGCCACAGACGTGTGGGAAAGGTGGCCATGTGGGCGTGGGGGGGATACCTAAAAATTTTTGCTGTACCAGAATCAGAGGATGCCAGAGAAATAAGATATAGGACCCAACACCTTCAAGGGTTCCAGGTCGCCACAGTATCCCATGACACTTCGGTGAGTTATATTCGAACACTGACTGCATTAGTTTGCCAGGGCTTTCATAACAAAATTCCTTAGACAGTGGGTCTTAAACAATGGAAATGTATTGGCTCACAGTTCTGGAGGCTGGAAGTTCGAGATCAAGGTGTTGGTGAGGTTGGTTTCTTCGGAGAGCTCTTTCCTTGCCTTGTAGAGAGCCTCCTTGCTGTGTCCTCACACTGTCTTTCTTCTGTGTGTCCACATGCCTGTGCACAAATTTCCTCTTCTTATGAGGACACCAGTTATATAGGATTAGGACCCATTTTGATGACTTCATTTTACCTCGATTGCCTCTTTAAAGGCCCTATCTCCCAATACAGTCACATTCTGAAGTGCTGGGGATTCAAACTTTGACCTCTGAATTGTGATTTACACTCTGGCTCATTATACCTGCCTTTTGTTAGGTGCTGGGTTAAGCAGTTGGGATGCAGTGTAGACCAGGCCCAGTTACAGCTCTTGAGATCTCTGTCTCAGCCAATTGGTGAGACTGGCTACGGAAAGTCAGAGCAGTGTTTCTACATTCTGTGTTCGCTAGATGCTAGAGACTGACTTCTCCCCTCTGGCAGTGCTGAACACACTTCTTGGTCAAACTCTGTCCATCCTTGGCTACAGAGACAAAGTTCATTCAGGCTACTTCTTCTTTTACCCCCTGACCATTTCATCTCTGTATCCTCATGAACAGGTCTCTACATCCAACCTTGAAATATTAGTGTTCCTATAGGAATATGTTGTCAATACGCTACTTTTTTCTCCAAATATTCTTTCTTGGGACCTCAAACATTCAACTACCCTGCTACTTAAAATGTGGCCAGACCAGCAACATCAACATCACTGGAGTTTGTTAGAAATGCTGACTCTCAGGACACATCCTAGATCCATTAAATTGTTAGCTAGATTTCTAGCAAGATCCCAAGAGGATTTCCATGCCCATCAAAGAATAGAAAGCATGCTTTACTGATGTTGGCTTCTATCGCCAATAGGTTACCTCTTATCTCCAGGCTCCAGAACGTCTACCAATCTCCACTCACGGGGACTGCTACTTGTTGAACATCTATCTCTAGGATGTCCTATGGGCATAAGCCAACAGCATCCCCCAAATGAACTCATTCTGTCTCCCAGTGCTCTCCCAGTGCTGCCACTCTTCCTGCATTTCTGGCTTCAGTGGATGGAGCCCATCCAGAAACTCTGTAAAGCATTTGAATTCCTCTTTGTCCTATCTCATCCACTCCATCAAGTCCTTCCGATTTTTTTTTTTTTCTTTTACAATTCTTTGTCCCCACCCCCCACCACCCGCTTTTATTTTTTTTTAACAGTACCTGCCCTAGTTTGGGCTTACATCTGTACCCCCTGGATGAGTTAAAGAGACTCTCAATAGACTTATTGGCATGCAGGTTTTCTTCTACTTTCAATGCCTCTTCCAGTAACCTCCCCTTAACCTCTCCTCCTCCCACCCCTGGTTGCCTGGCAACACTCACTCAGGAATCCTCTCCGGAACCCTTTCTTCACTGGGACACCACCCCTAGGGATTCCTTTTCTCTGTCTCCTTAGTAACTCTGCCTCAGTGTCCTTACCTGTGAAATGGAACAAATAATGTTTTAAGGAATAAATGAATTAAGTTCATGGAGCAGCACTTGACATAGAGTTCAATAATTGCTTACTAACGGCTTAATAACTATTAGTTGTCATTTGAGTAAATCTCTTCTTCCTGATATGTGGTCTGAATATTATTGTTCCCTCTGCCTAGACTGTGGATTCTGAAAGCATGGTCAGGTGGCCACTAGTGTTGGTGCCATTAGCAATGGCATGGATCTCCAATCTGAGAAGCCCAGCCTGGACATGACCTCTTAGAAGCAGGATTGTGTCTGAGTTACCTATGAATCCTGGACTCACTTCCACTTGTGGCTCATAGCATGTGCCCTGTGAATATAGACCACGCCAGGTGACAGAAATTTTATGTGAGTATAGTACTAAAAAAAAAAAAAAGGAGAAGCTACAAATGACTTAGGGGGCATTTCTTAAATGAGGATGCTGAGGTGGAGAGTGCTGTCAGCTTGGCCAATTTATAGTTTTGAATTTGTGCCCAGAAGCTGTTTGCAGAGAGGGTATTTTTAGAAATGTGAAAATAAATACAATTAAATTAGGGAGATGTGTCAAGTAGTTTTTTCTTATTAAGACTGTCCTCTGACCATTATAGCTTAGGTAATGACAACTCTTTGAATAACGGTGCTGTATTTCCTAATTAAACAATCAAGGCTCTGTGATCATTACTTTAGTGAAGATGGGGTCAAAGGTCTAGAACCTAAAAGAAAAGAGATTTTAAATGGACAGAAATGGCAATAAAAATGGAAATACTTTCCCTTGCCTCATTCCTATGACGTCTTAACTCTTTGTGGCCTGTGTATCTTTTTTCTCCTCATTTTTTTGCCCCTTGATGTAAAAGTCAGCCCACGGAGTGGGGAAAACACAAAGATGGGTTAGAATCAGGCGGGCCAGCCTGGATTTGAATCCTGCCTTACTAGCAGTGTAGAAGCCTGGATTTGAATCCTGCTAATAAGGCAGGTCTTTAAATAATAGGTCTTTAAATAGATCTTTAAACCTCCAGGATCTCAGTTTTTCTCTCCTTCAGAACTTGGTATCAGCTCCATAGTTTGGCTTTGGGAATTAAGTTAGATAATGTAGTATAATGAATAAACTTTTGCTTCATCATAATCAGGGTATAAGGAATGTTGCATTATTTTTTTTTTCTAAGCCAAATCAAATCAATAAACACATACCAGAGTTGGATGAAAAAAAAAATCCCACTTTCTAATGACCCCTTCATAGAGTTGTTATGAGTTGGGTGAATGAATGGCTCTAGGAGTTTCTCAGGCTCCCTAGGACCGCATGGTACAGAGCTCTGCCAACAGTATCCTCCTCCTATTTATGCACATACTTAGCTATGGAGCTGTTTGCCTTGACTCTCAAAGATCTGGAAATAAAGGCAAGATCTCAGGCAACCATGCAATCAAGCCAATCTGAGGTTTTTCCACTATTAGTTATGACATCTGGAATTTCCTTGAACGTACTACTGAATATAACATGTGATTGTGTGTATATATGAATTTGATTGTGTTGTCTACATGTGTGTATGTGTTAGACTATCACCCACAAGCTGCTCACCTCCTAATCAGAAGATCAGCCTCGCTCCTGAAAAGCTCTGCGGATACAAACAGAAGCCCCACACTCTGGTGGAGGTAGACACAAATGTCTGTTCTCCATATTGGATCAATCACTCAGGTTTTGTGGAGTAAACATCTGAAATAGTTTTTACTGGAGATGTTAGTGTGTTCACTAGAATGAAGCATGCCAGAAAAGGATTCTCAGTGGTGATGTGAAGGGTATGTGGATTGGCTGGAATGGTTGGGGCACCCTCCATTATGCCCTTAGGCATGATCCCCTGGGCTGTCATTTGCTGGATCTTCCTCTCTGTCCCTGTTTGTACTACCTGCTTTGCACCTCTTCTCAGGGATAAATCCTGCTTCTGACTATCTTTTCTCTCCCTGCACTCACACAGCTCCCAAGTGTTGAACTGTTACCCACATGTTCCATCAAACATACAGCTCCACTCTAACTTCCACAGCCCCGTTGCCAGACAGACAGATGTTAAGACTGCAGGTGTCCCACTGAAAACCATGGTTGGGTTCCATATGTTCTTGATGTTCTGGGAGCCAGAGACCCTGACCCTGCTTCATGGTGAGACTGCTAGCATGCTGGCCCAGACTAGGAGTTACACTGTGCACTGTCCTTTGTCTGCTTGCACACTGTTATGATTTCAGGACCCCTCGCTGACTCAGCCCCTACCTGGTGAGTGACTGACCCTCCTTCCTCAGGGCATGGTCTTTCTGCTTTCCTCAGCCTACTACTCATACTCTCACCTGATCATACAGCCTGAATGAACTACTTTAAAAAAGTTTGTCCTAAGGTTACTTCAAAAATGTTCAACTAATAAACTAAAGGTAGATTTGAATTTACAAACTTTTAACTCACAAGCAACTCCTTATTCCCATTCATTCCTCCCGCATTTTTCTGAGTGCTTATTATTAATAGTTGCTAGCAAAGCAGACATGCTGTTCCAGCTCTCAAAAAGCTGTGAGTGTTGTTGGACACACAGGTGAGTAAGCCATCAGCACCAACATGATGTGCTAAGTACCACAGAGGGAAGTGGTGATGAGGGAGCAGGAGGCTGGCTGAGGACAAAGCAAAAGCTGGCGCCTTGCACCCCCTCTTCACCCGCTCCCCTCCATATGTGTAGCATTCCTCAGGCACCCCTGACTGCCATAAAACGATAAATAGTTAACTTGCAGGGATCACAATCCTGCAGAACAGGAATCTCCCTTGGCCTACAAGATGTCCTAGAGACCTAAACAGGGAGGTTACCTTATCAATAGCACAAATTTCCAGAGGCAAATAACTCTTGGTTCCTGAAGCCCTAATGTCCCCCTCCCACCATAAACTGGAGGAGACTGGGGTAGAAGGGAATGTAAATGATAGCCAGATCATAATGCCCCACCAAGAATCCCCCATTATCTTGATGTTAGTGCCTGACCTAAAGACGACATTGATCAAGCCATAAGGGCAAAGATTCCCCCCCCGCCCGGCACCTTGTAGGCCCTCCCTAGCATGTGAGAACTCTGTCGAAATCTCCCATTCCTTCACCACCTCCCCCCAACCATGGGGTATATAACATGCCCACCTTCACAACCCAGCGCAGCAGCTCTTCCTGCCCACGGGTCCTGTCCCCGTGCTTTAATAAACCACCATTTTGCACCAATGACGTCTTAAGAATTCTTTCTTTAGTCGTCAGCTCCGAACCTCCTCACCCCACCGAACCTGACTTAGGTTCTGGGACTTCATCAGTGGGAAGATGGGGAGAAGTATCAGAGCGGGTGGGGAACCCCTACAAATTATACTACTAACAAGCTGATTAGCGGTGATTTACTCAATTAGGGTTGATTCCCCAATAGGTTCTGTAAGCTGAAGTTGAATCCAGATTTTCTGCTGCTTTATATTCAGGGCTAAGTGTAGTTCTGTGTGATGGACACAGTAAGTATAAAATGACCTTTACTGTTCTGGGAATGCAGCCATGGGTAAGTTACATTTCATGGGTAAGTCTAACACAGTATTATTTTTAACCCCAAAGTTGCACGAGCAGGAAGGACTTTGAAGTGAGGCCACCTTGAGAGAATGAAACATCATTGCTAAGACCTCCTGACAACTGAAAGAAAAAAATTGAGGCAGTGCCTTCTCCCCACCAGTTTGTAGAAGCAGGAGTGGGGGGCCTGCAGAAACCCCTCTGAGCTTCAGAGAGAGAAAGACTCAGATGGCCAAGTGTCCATAGGCATGTGCTTTGGAACAGGAGGAGATCCAGGTGATTTTGTCATACTTTGTGCCTTTCAGCCGCATTGGTGTTCTGCCCTGGATGTGAAGTCAGGCAGCTGGACATCTCAGGAGAGTGAGAGTATTTTCTTTGAAGATAGATTAGTCCCTTGCTTTTCTGAGGAAGGTTGTTTAGGCTCCAAAATACCTTTCCCTAGTTTGAGTGAGTCCCATCGACAAACGATTTATACTGATCTTTGTTCACGTACAAAAGAGTTTGATTTTTGTGGTGCCCAAGGGATATTTTGGTCTGGAAAGCATAATTTGCAGAGCTTCAGAGAGGGACCTAGGCTCTTTATGAAGTTCTCTCTTGCTACCTGGCTTGAACAGATCAGGCGAGTGGTTCCTAGTCATAGACAAACCACATGTCTTGGAATATCCGTCTTTCTGATTACTGGGTCCCGCTAACTTTGCCCTATAGTCAGGGGTGAACCTGCAAGTGATAGAAACTGGGCTGGTGGGAAGCATGTGAAACTCAGAGACCTGGGCACAATGTCAGTTCTGCCTCCAATTATCCGTATGCTTCTGCACATGTTCCTTAACCTCTCTGACCTTCTGTTTCTTTACCTATTACACACAGACGATGACAACTTTCTATGGTTTATAACAAGGGTTAAATGATAAGAAAAGGAAGGCAAGTGGTACATAACAGGTACTAGGAGAATTCTAGTTTCCTTCCCTTCTTCCCCTCCCCATTCCTCCAGTAGTCTCTTGATCTTAGTGATGCTGATGAGGGAGCACGAGGCTGGCTGAAGACAAAACAAAAGCTGGCGCCTTGCACCCCCTCTCCATCCGCTCCTCCTCAGTCCTGTGTGTAGCATCCCTCAGGCAGCCCTGACTGCCAAGAACAATAAGCAAATAGTTAACTTGCAGAGCTCACAATCCTGCTAGACAGGAGTCTCCTTTGGCTTACAAATGTCCTAAATCTCACTAACAAAGACGATTGATAGCAGGATTGTGACAACCCACTAAAAAGTCTCCCAACTATCTTAATGTTAAGGGCTGGTCTAAAGACAACATTGATCCAGCAGCAAGGGCAAGGCCTCCGGCAGGCCTGGGACATCCTGGCACCTTGTAGGCCCTCTTTAGCATACGAAAACTCCACTGAAACCTCCCTTCCCCTCACTTTCCCCCAATACCTGCCATCCCTCACAACCCAGGGCAGCAGCTCTTCCTGCCCACGGGTTCTGTCCCCGTGTTTTAATAAACCACCATTTTGCACCAAAGATGTTTCAAGAATTCTTTCTTGGTCATCGGCTCCGGACCTCAACCCACCGAACCTCACCTAGGTTCTAGAACTTCATCAATGCCAGCTAACCAGAGCTACATTTGCATGGGTGTCAGAAATCTCATTGAATTAGAGAAGAAAATGTAGATTGAAATTAGTAAAGTGGTTAGTAAATTAGTTTTGTGAATTGACATGGTACAAATACAAGAACTGGGTAGTATTTTTACTTTCCAGACCCTGTACTTGATGAATATAAATCTTAAAAGGAGGCTAGAGTCAGTGAGCAGCACAGTGGATAGGCAACACACTTACTCTCAGCCCTGCCTCTAACCCTACAGGCCAGAAAACAATGTCTTCGTCAGACTTGTACGTGTTCCTAAATATTATCATGTGTAACCCTCAGAGAGGCTTTCAGGATTAGCCTGGAGAAGAATTATTATCTATTTTTTTGCAGAAGACGAAACTGAGGCACACTGTGTAGGTGTGAGGAGAGAGAGTCACAGCAGATAGTGGAATTTGTAGAATCCTAATCTGCTGCTTTTTGACTCTGTTCTGGTAGCAAGCACTGCTGATTGACTGTTCAGAGTCCACACCCTCTCCTTTGTCCTTTGTAAAAGTATACAAACTTTGGTCATGTATTCATTTGTCTGTTCATGATCCCATGAGTTTAATGAGTTAGGTCTCACATCCTGACATCCCAAGACAGTGATGGGACATTTGGAAAAAGGATGCTAAGCAAAACGATGCATGTGGTGGCTCTCTGAAGTCACTACTCTGGTGTTTGGGACATCCTTCTGTGTCTAACAGCAGCACTGACTGACAGCTTAAGGGGCCGGTAGAAGACTTACATCTTAGTCTAGAGCAAAGGTTCTCAAATTTGAAAGTGCATCAGAATCACCTGGAAGGCTTGCTGAAACAAATTTCTGGGATTCCCATCCAGAGTTTCTGACTCAGTAGGCTTGGGGTGGGGCCCAGCAAACTGTGAATCTGACATGTTCCCAGGTAATGCTGATGCTGTTCATCTTGGAACCACACTTTGAGAACCACTGAATTTAGTGAGTGGTTCTTAACATTGGCTGTATGTTAGGATCACCTGGGGAGCTTAAATAATTTTAAATCCCAGACTGTACCCCAGACTAGTTTAATCTAAAACTTGTTAACTTGGCAGTTTAGAAGGCCTGAGATCAAGGTCCATGTGAGATTGAGGAGCCGGGGGATAGTGGATTACATCAGGGATTCTCCAGTATGGAAGAGGGAAGTATTGTAACATTGTGTAACTCTTCACCAGCCAACATCAAACTTATTTTTAACATAGTCCTAATATTTAACCCATTATGAAATTTCAAAAATTAAATAAATGATTTATGGATTTGTATGTCCGTCCCTAGGAGGCATGGATCATAGGGTGTAAGAAAGAGTTCATGTAGTAGGCTTGATGTCGCTCATTAGATGGGCCTGCTTTTGAGCTGATCTTTAGCTGGCATCTAAGAACTTTTCTTTTGGAGGCTTCCCTTTATTACCAATTGATAAGACTGCTTTGTATGCCTAGGGCACCGAGACCTGTGGTATAGCTTGCCTAGAATGCAAACAATGTGAATGGTAAACACCTACTATCCTTCTGGGAGTGACCAGGGTAACCAGCCTCCAAAACAAAGCCCTGGACCCTGGGGCTAAATGGTGTTTCCTTGGATAGAGACATTATGCATTTGCTGCTGCATTTCATTGCTGCAGGAAGGAGCACTTTCTCCATGACCATTCCATTGGAAGGGGAATGTTGAAAGCCTGTGTTTGGACTCAGATAGACTCCCTCAATAATGTTTTTATCATGCTGATCCAGCTGTGCATCTTTTCATTGTAACAAAACACAGACATGAATACAACTGCTTTTGAGGTCAGTGAGTCCTTTTGGCCAAGTCACCAAATGTGTTTGCAGAACTTCCAAAAAAGATTTGTAACTTTTTTTTTTTAACATTAGAGATGAATTTTGATATGGAAACTATACTAAATAGGGAGTTTTTATATAGCCTTGTATGTTTAGAGGTAATCTACATGTGAAATAGAATGTAAACAATTATGGAATTAGAGAAAGGAGATTGTGCAGAGTTGATATTCCTAAAACCACAACAAGAAGGACCAGGATGAAGTCTGAGCAGATGACAGGGACCAACTCCATCTGTGGGAACACTGGGTGATGGATAAGTGGCTTTATTGAACCTGTGAACTTGTCCCTCCTGCTGGTGTGGCTGTAACTAGGGAAAATAAATCAAGGATTCCTGAATATTTACCCTGTCTTTTCCTGTTTCTCACTACACCTTTATTGTGCATGATGGCAGAGCCCATTTTCTGGGACACTGGCCACCATGATAGTTGGCCACCTGGCTTTCTCTGCCAGCCTCCTGATGCAACCAAAGAGGACCAATCACTCCTACTCACTCCCTGACAAGAGGGAGTAGAACTGAAGACAAGACTACAAATAAAGAATTTGAGAGGTCAAGAATCACTGACAATACATTCTCTAAGGATCCTTAAGATCCTAAAAGTTTGAGATTAGCAGTCCCAGGCATTCTGAGTCTTGGTCTACTATCTATATGATGAGCACAATGTGTACTGGTTGCCTCCAGCAGTGGGAGGAAGATGGACAGATATTCCAAAGAATAACAGATAATCAGAGCTTAGCTAAGACACTTCCTTAACTGTTTGCAACTAGGCAAATACAGAGTCAAGTTGGCATCTTTATACTGAGTGTGTGTTGTGTGCTAGATGCCTATGGATAATATCTCATTTACTCCCCTCAGCTGTTAAAGATGTGAACACTCAGGGGAGTGAAGGACTTGCTTAGAATCACTTAGTGTCAGTCCCAAGTTTTAAATTTAGACCTTCTCTCATGTACAGTTTCTTGCAGGAATAATAGAATTGATAGCATTTTCGGAGGGCTGACTATGGGACAGTTATCATGCATTATCTCATTTAATCCTTACAACAGTTGTTAGGGATGAATCATGGCTGCACCATCTAAATTCACCTACTCTTAAAGCAGCAGGGTCCCTGTTAAATAATCACCAAGTGTGTGGTAAGTTATTAAATCTAAATGTCAACCCTAGGGTCCTGAACCTAGGCTAACTGCCAGTGATAGGAATTATAAATCCAATTTAGGGCAGCAATGAAGCCAAAGCTTTATAATTGGACAGTCAAGCCCTCATTGACTGAAATCAACTCTACCCCTAGTACTTTTGGCAATGATGTTTTCCATCTCCTTCCAAACTGCCAGGTCAACGTTAAAGATTACATGTTTGGTAGTCACATTAGCTTAAGACTGAATCCTAGGGTAGATTCCCCCAAGATTTGAACAAGTTGTTTAAACTCTGTGAGCCAGTTTCCCATTTAAACAATGAGGACATATATAATAGAACCTATCTTGTTAAATATGTAAGGTAGTCAACAACTAATCCAGCAAAGACACCAACCTATCAGTATGGACTCTCCATGGTGGTCCCCAGCTGTACTGAATAAGTAGGTGGAAGAAGTTCAGAGGGTCTCTGGAGAGAGGTCAGAGTAGGACTGCCAGTTGCACTTTTCCTCTCTATATTTCAGTTTCCCCACAACTGGACTGTGGCCATGAACTTGGAGTTGGTAGGGAGTGATTTGGAGGATGGAACAAGGAAAGAAAGTTGGAAAGTTGCTGAGAGTAGCCTTGGAGACCCACAAATTGTAAGATTTTTCTTTGAATGACTAAGAGACAGTAGCAGCTAAAACCATGGAACTAGAGGGAAGTGAGGAAAGCCCCTGGGTGGCCACACTGGGCCAGGTGGGTCAGAAGGTAGTGGGGAAACAAGGGTTGCCCTGGAGGCAGATGGTCTGGATGTGATCCTGGCTCCTTCCGTTACAAGCTGGGTAAGCTTGGAAAAATGTCCTAGCCTCTGTGTGACTCACTTCTTCATCTGTAAAATAAGCATAACAATTATATACACATTTTAATGTTGTAAGAATTAAGTGAATTAATTGGGGTTAAGTATGAGAACTAAGAACAATGTCTGGAAAAAATAAGGTTTTGAGAGAAACAAATCCTATGAATGCTCTGACTGTGGGAAGCATTCTCCCAGAAGGCAAGTTTAATAACACAACATGAATTCACACTAGGGAGGACATGTGTGGATGAAGTGAGAGAGAAGGTTTCATCAACACAGCTAGGAATGAAAACCTATCTGGTTGTGAAAAATCCTGCAGCAAGAAATCCAGTGTCACTGTATGCAGAGATTCACAACGAGGTGAAATTCTACTAGTTTGGTGAATTAGGATAAGCATGTTCCCCTAAAACTAATGATAGAAGATAATGATGCTCCAGAGTGAAATATTTTTATAGCATAGATTTAATTATAAAGTGTATCTGTATCCGTAATAACTGTGGTTATTAAGCTGTGAAATCTGAATAAATGAAATCATTAAGACAATAGGAAAAATGTACTAGCTATTAATATTATTGTTAATATTACATTTGAACATTTTATTTCACTTGATTATACCACAAACTTTTATTATGCTCCCCATTTCATAAATGAGGATATTGAGGCTAAGAGAGGGAAGGACACAGACAAAAATCACACATATTAAAGGAGTGATTCAGGGTTAAGACTCAGATCTTTTAAACTCCAGTCTGAATCTCTATGATAAGCCCATACTTATGGAAAAAGTGATAGGTCATGTTACATGAAATAGGGATAGAAGTTCTAATAATATATATGGCAACCATTTCATGGGATCTAACCAAGTGACACAAGTGAAAAAAGAAAAAAATAGAGCCAAGGTCCAGAGTAGTTTACTACCTCTTATGTAAATGAGTGGTGGAAGAGACAGGTAGAGAGGTGTGCTTGTACCACTTTGTAAGGGCTGATTGTTATTTGTCAACCAGTTGACATCCACATGGGAACTTGAAATTGACCACCGCAGAAATCTTTACACCATCGATATTAGCAAACATACGGAGAAGATAAAAATGAATACAAACTAGTTAACTGTGGTGGAAGAGAGAAGGTGGAGGGATAAGGAGTAGAAACAGATTTCCTTTGAATGGATTTTTCTATATAGTGTTAATCTTTAAATCATGTAAATACATTGCCATTCAAGAAATTCAAGAAAAAAAATCCTCTTAAATTGAAAATAAACAAAAGAACCTAACCATATGTCAAGTTGGCAACATGGCCACACAGAGAAAAAAAAAATATTTCATGGGGCCTTAGTACACTGTAATGCTTAAGGGAAAATATTTGAAGAAAAGAAATACAAAGAAATTTTGAACTTCCATAAATTTTACAGTAATTTCAGCATTGGTATTCTGAAACTATAATGTTGATTAAAAGCAAAGACTAATGGTGTTGATGCTCTTAGAAATTATCACTTTTACTGGAAGTTACAATTACAAAGTCAGATGAAATGTTAAAATTGAAATATCAATAAGAACACATGATTTTACATATATATGTATATGTATAGACACACACACACACAACACAGTTATTCCTAGTTTTATATATGCAAATGGTAGCAATGGGCACCCCCTTAGCAACCAGATTATGGCTTCTAATTCGATTGTCCTCTAAAAGGAGCTGGAGATTCCTGAAAAAATGGTAAATTCCAGCTCTGGGGCTAAGATGAGATAGAAACATCTTATTGTGCCAAAAAGCAAAGAAACTTCCCAAGTTTCATCGTGCCATCTAAAAATGACCCAGGAGTCAGCTTAAAAATTGTCATAAAATGTTATGAGATTTGAACAGGAAAATAATAATTACTATAGTAGATTTAAACATTTAATCAATAAAAACCCATGAGTCTGTAATAATAGTTTAGAAAGACCTCATTTATTATCATGTGAGGCAATTTTAAAAATAACTGATTACTCTGAAAATTGGTAATTATATGGGCAGTAATAAACACTTATCTTACCTTTCCAGTAGAACCTATGTTTTGTTTTTACCAAATAGCCTTAGTTGGTGAAAGAAATCTCTATTTTGTAAGACAACACTAATTAATAAATAGAAAAAAAAGATAAAAATAACAAATCTCATTTTATAAACCCTCTGGAAATATTGATTGAAGCAAAGATTGCTGGTATTAAAACATTAGATGAATGTTCACTGGAGAACTGGACAATTGAATAGTGCCAAAGAAGTATCTCATAGGTTTCTTTCTGGATACAAATGGAAAATAACAACTGTACAACGATTTGGGTGAGATTCCATCTTACCCCTCCACCCCCCAACCAATGATAAGTGTATTAGATATGCCATAACAAAACACCACAGACTAGATGGTTTAAACAACAGAATTTTTTTTTCCTGACCATTCTGAAGGGTAGAAGTATAAGATCAAATGTAGTAGGATTAGTTTCTTTTTTAACCTCTCCCCTTATCTTCTCCAACCTGTGTCTTCACATGACTGTCCTTCTATGTCTGTATGTGTCCTAATCTCCTCCTCCACTTCTTCTTTTTAAAAAATATTTATTTGAGAGAGAGAGCACAGTAGGGGAGTGAGAGGGAGAAGCAGGCTGAGCAAGGAGCCTGATGCAAGACTCAACTTCAGCACTCTCAGATCATGATATGAGCCAAAGGCAGATGCTTAACTGATGAGCCACCTGGGAGCCCTTAATCTCCTCTTCTTATAATGATATTAGTCATATTGGATTAGGGCTCAATCTAATGACCTCATGTTAACTCAAGTACCTCTTTAAAGACTCTATACCTGAAAACAGTTATATTCTAAGAAACAGGAGGTTAGAACTTAGACTTGGGTGTGGGAAAAGGAAGGAAGATAGTCTGTAACATGTCTTCAGCCTGTAACATAGCTACTTTCTAGCTGTGTCTTCAAAAGGCAAAGATAGAGGAAAAGAAAGGGGTGGGGGAGACAGGGAGGAAGGGAGAGGGAGAGAAGAAGAGAGAGAGAACTTTCAGTTGTGCCTTCTTACCTTCTTACTAGGGGACTAATCCCATCATGTGAGCCCCACTCACCAGAAAGATTCCCATCTTCAAATACCATCCTAATGGGATTAGGACTTTAGCATATGAATTTTGGGGGAGTCACAGTTTGGTCCCTGGCAATCTTTTTAAAATGTAATTGTTGTAGTAGATACATGAACCTATACATGTAATAAAATTGTACAGAACTAAATACACACATACATACACATCAGTATAAGGAAAACTGAGGAGATATGAATAAGATTGGTCATTTGTATAAGTATCTATATCTTGCTTGTGATATTGTACAACAGTTTTGCAGTATATTACCATTGAAGGAAATTGAGTAAAGGGTACATTGAACCTCTGTATTATTTCTTACAGTCTATAGTTTTCTCAAAGTGAAAAGTTTAATTAATAAAAGATAATTTACTGTTTAAACAAAAATAGTAGCAAAGTAGTGTATAATTTGTAACATCACATAAAAGTAAAATGTCTAAAAATGATGCCAACAAGGTAGAAGGGGAAACCTAGAGGTATACCATTATAAGTTTCTTACACTATATATGAAATTGTATACTATCACTTATCACTTGAATGTAGACTGAGAAGTTAAAGATGTATACAGTCAGCTCTAAAGCAATCACTACATTAAGACAACAGAGAGGTATAGCTTATTAAAAGGGAGATACAATGGAATCATAAAAATATTTAATCCAAAAGTGAACAAAATGAAAGAGGAAAAAATGGAGCCAAGAACAGATGGGATGAATAGAAAGCAAACAGAAAGGTAACAGATTTAAACCTAGTTATGTTAAGAATCATTTTAGCACAGAACGAATAAAAAGTAAGACCCCTCAATATCCTTAGTACAATAAATATACTCTAAATCTAAAGGCATAAATAAGTGAAAAACAAAAAGATATAAAAGGTTGGCACCAATGAAAAGAAGACTGGGGTATCTGTACTAACTTTAGACAAAATAGATTGTAGAGGAAAGACTATTTCCAAAGTTGATGAAGACCATTTCACAGTGATAAAGGGGTATCTTCATCATGGGAGCATGACCGCTTAGAAGTTTTACGCACTGAAAACAGAGCATCAAAATACATAAAGCAATAACTGGCAGAACTGAAGGATCAAGACAATCCAGTTTTACAGCTGGACACTACAACAGGATGCTTTCCATAAATCACAGAACAGGGAGACAGAAGACACATAAGGATGCTGAAGATTTGAAAATGTTGAGAGATGGCAGAAGCAGGATTTAAACCCAGGAAATTCCACACCAGAGCATTTACCCCCAATCTAGCCTGTATGTGGTGGCCATGAGGACATTTCACTGTGTCACTGGGTGGAAGGGCACAATCGACCCATTCAGAATGAATTCAGAGCACTGAGTACCAGTCTTATCCAATTTTCAGAATGTTCTTTCTTTCTTAGGGAGAAGGTTTGGGGGAGATGTCATTTACACAGATGCTTGGAGACCAGGTAAGATTCCCCATCTTTCAAGTCTGTCATTCTTCCAGAACAGGAGAGGTTTCACTCCTGCAACAGGTACTGAAGATGACATGGTCCTAGGCTTGGTCAGTCTCAGGAGAAATTTCTTTCCTGGATGAAACACTCTGATATCAAAGGAGTAGCTTTGAGCAATTCACAAAGCATGTAGGGTTGGTCTTACATGTGGCTAAAGTAGCAGGTTTCCTATACCCGGCCTGCAGATTAACATTCTTGGTGGAGGCCCCTCTGGCTCTTATCATGTCTTTTGCTTAATTTCTTTGTGCTTTCAAGAATTTTCATACTTGAGCTTTAAAGTGCAGATGTCCCTTACTGGGTTGATACGTTTGGTCTTATGCCTACATGGTCTAGTATAATGAATACTGCGCTGGGAGTTCAAATCTCAAATACACTGCTTATTAACCAGACATTTAGCTACTCTTAATCTCAGCTTCGTCTCTTTTCAATTAGGTTCACAACAGTCATTGTGAAAACTGAATGAGATTATGTTTCCTACTCAGCACATACTCATCTGGCCCTTCCCATTGTTCTCTGCTCCTAATGAATGAAGAAAAGCATGGAGACCCAGGACCAGGACAGAGAGGAGAAAGGAGGGGTTATAGTCCACGTGAAAGAGCCATTTTTCTTTATCTGCATGACAGTGAACTGCTCTGTATCCTGTCTTTTTGCCCTGCCCAAAGCTACCCTATGTCAATAAAATCACCTGAAATAAAATTATTTTTTATTTTTCAAGATGTTGCAAAAAAAAAAAAAAAAAAAAAAAAAAAAAAAAAGCCTGTCCCAAGCAATAATATTCCAGGCTATGGCAGAATTCACACTACCTTTACTCCAAGTATTTGATCTCGGAGAGAAAATTAGCAAATGGAATTGATAATGCTGTTCATCCCTGAAAGTTGCTGAAGGGTTAATTCACTAAGTAAAGGTTTAAAAATAACACCTGAGCTATTTCAGAGCCATTTTCCTAAAGAGGCTGTTGGAGCTCCTGAAACAATGTTCTTAAAAGCTTTTCAGTCCTTTAAACCCCCAGAGATCATTTAAGGAGAAGAATAAAACTTTATGTGACGAGATGAGCACTGGAGGAGAATATGATAAGAAGTGTTTAATGACGACATCAAGTCAAGTGTTCGCCAAATGTCTCCTGAGTGCATTGACAAAAGAGAATCCACTGAAAGTCCACATTGCTAACCGAGAGAGTGGTTCCTGACCACATCAAATTCGGACAAAGTTTTGAAAGCCGCACTTATAAGTTAAACTGGTGCAAGAGAAACAATGTCTTCAGAGGAGATGTTGCTAGTCCTTTGAAGATGTGATATCATTCATTCTTCTCTATATTGCAGTGTCTTGATCTATACAATGGGAATGATAATAATATTCAACTCAAAACCTTGTCATGAAGAATAAATGCAAAAATTAAAGTGTCTTAGAAATGTTCCTGGCCTACAGTAAGCACTCAATAAATTAGCTATTCTTAGTTTTATTAATTACTTTCTTCCATCAGACCCGTAGCCCCTACCATGTGCTTGGTGTTATAAGAAGACAAAGCATATTAGTTGGGCTCATAGTTGCAAAACAATAGAATGCTGCAACTCGTTGACTCCATGGGAGGGCTGGCTATTGTCCAATACTGACAACCATAATGCCAGTTTCTTCCAGAGGACTGCTCCTGTGAATCCCCAGCTCTTGCCTGCAGCTTTTAAATGTCCCTGGTCTCTCCATTTTCAGGATACCACATCTGAACTGAAATTTCTCATGAGTTCTGCTGATTGGAGGAGCCTCGCTCACATGCTTAGCTGTCCAAGCTGCAAGGGAGTCTGGTAATGTGGGTTATAAATTTTAACTTCGAGTAAGATTCCCCAAAAGCCATAACGTACATCCATTGTCTTCCAAGAGCTCATTCTAGTGATCAAATCAGAGATATAAATAAATGATTACAACATTAGGATCATGGACGTTTGTAATACTATTCAGAAAATATTCATTTTCATTCTGCTTGATGTTATATTTGGCCACGTGGCTTGTTTTTGTTTATGGAATTGTGAGTGGAGATGATGGTTTGCTATATCCAAGCAGACGTCTTAAAATTCTCGCACATATTCTCCAACTTTTATTTGTATTCCCACCCTCTACCATGAGAACTTAGCATTCCTGATTAGGGATTTTTCTTCAACCTGGGTACTTGAAGGAGAAAAACATGTGGATCAGATCCAGACTCTATCGCAACCTGGCAGAGCCACAGCACTTGACCCACTGTTCCTGAAATGCAACATGAGCAAGAAATATTTGTAGGGGTGCCTGGTGGCTCAGTCAGTTAAATATCTGCCTTCAGCTCAGGTCATGATCCTGGAAACCTGGGATCATGGGATCAACCCACATCAGGCTTCCTGCTGGGTGGGAAGCCTTCTTCTCCATCTCCTTCTGCCTGCCTCTGCTTGTGCTCTCTTTCTCTCTCAGTTAAATAAATAAGTACAATCTTAAACAAACAAACAAACAAAAAGAACATGTTTGTATTTGTAAGTCTTTGCGATGGGGAGATTATTATATACTGTTGTTGCAGACAAAGCTGATTCATGATACAAGGAGGTACAGAAAGATGCAGGTCTATACCATGTGCCAGAGGAAACCCAGTGGAGGAAATAAGGGACTGGAGACCCCAGGGAAAGCGTAAAAAAGGAAATGAACTTGGTGAAACATTTTGGAAGCATTTAGGTTTTATCCAGGTAGAAAAGCACAGAGAAGTTTATTTCAGGATGAAATATCCATATACAAAGGCACAGAGGAGTGAAGTAGTCAACTATGTTCTGGGAAATTCAATGCATCATGCCAGCATTTCCCAAATCATAGTAATGCATCTCATGTTATATCTGTAAGCCACTAGTATAATTTTACTTAACATTTTTGTTCAAATCGGTTTACTTCTCTGCCTTGCCCCTTTCCTTAGTTTCATTGTAAAAAAGAAATATTTCTAAAAATCTCAAGTTTGTTATACTAGTCATTTTTTCTAAAACACAGTTAAAACAAATGTGTAAAAAGTTAAAAGAGTAGTTTTTCATGTACCATCAAAGTTATGTGCCCAGTGTTATGTTTGACATTGCTATAGTCTGCAAAATATCCCTTTGTCCCTGCTATCTACTAGCAGAACCCCGTTTCATAGGAGGAGGTACTGGGCCTGACTAAAAACGTTCGCCTCCCCAGACTCCTTTGCAAACATCCCCTAGGTACCCACATGACCCAGTTCTGGCGGAAGAAATGTGAATCCATTTGGTGGTGCTTTGGGGAAGGCTATTGTTTCTCTGATGGAAAAAGACAGATTTAGCTGGCAGGTGCCTTTTGCATTTTATTACTCTATTTCACCTTCCCTTCTTTTCTGGAGCATAGGTTCAGTGCCTAAAAGGGTAGCAGCCATGGGCTGCTATGGGATAAAAGGCATTTGCTAAGCATTGCAGAGCAGGAAGCTAGTAGGAGCCTGTTGCTTTCCTTCAGCAACTACACGATCCCCACCTCTATTTTCAGTTAAGCCATTACAGGCAAGTACCTGTTGAGTGTAGCCAAATGCAATCCCACTGATACATATGTGTTGGGAAACCCTGGGGTTGACCCATAGGATGAAGTTTGGGAGAGTAGGAGATAATGCTTCAAAGGCAGATAAGGGCCACATCCCAAAGGGCTTTGCAGAGCAGGCAAGCACTCTGCCTGCTCTGATTGGAAAGTAGGGCTTCTTGCATTTGCGGCCTTATCCTAGTTTTCATGTGATTCCTGTCTAATCATCTGGACTATATTTAGCCCTTCTTCCACTGTTATCAAACTCATCTAGGAGCCTTAATTCTACATCTTGATTGTAGGTCCAGTTACATTAACCAGGAGCTGGAAAAAATCACAACAGCTCTGGACCTCAATTTGTTTAATTGTAAAATGCTAAGGTTGTCTATATTAGTTTCCTGGGGTTGCTATAACAATGAACCACACACTGGATTCTACTAATAGTGTCTCAGAGTTGGAAGCTGGAAGTCTGACATCAAGGCATTGGCAGGGTTGGTTCCTTCTGAGAGTTGCAAGAGACAAATTATTCCAGGCTTCTTTCCTAGCTTCTGGGGGCCTCAGACATTCGTTTACTTGTAGCTGGTATTGTCCCAATGTCTTCACATCACCTTCTTCTGTATGTATCTGTCTCTGTGTCCCAATTTTCCCTTTTCACAAATACACAGTTATACTGGATTGGAAGCATTCTCAACCATCTGCATCTGTACAAAACTTATTTCACCTGCAAAACTAAGTCATCTATAAAAACCTGATTTCCATATAAGATCACATTCACAAGTATTGGGGGTTAAGATCTCAACATCTTTTTGGAGGACACAATTTGACCCATCTCTTGGATTTGTTCATAAAACATGTCATACACTGGAAGGGATCGGAAAACCAGAGGCTGTGGAGGGTGAAGAATTGTAAAGCATGTGTGCTGGTACATTGAAGGAAGAGAGCTTGACAGCCTGAAGAAGCAAAGTGATGGAAGAGAAGCCCTGGGCCATGAGTCAAGACACTCCCTAGCCAGTGTCTGGGAAAGCCATTTCCTTGCTTTCATTTCAGTTTTCATGACTGTATAATAAACAATCTCAACTGGTCCCCCTCTGCCAAGTGTCTTGATGTTGTTGGATGCTCTGGGCCAACCCTTTGAACTTTCATTGAAACATTTCTTTCCCCTAGGGCTTTCTGACATTAAGCCCTGACCTAAGCCAGGTGGGCTCTTGCTGAGTTCTAAGTAGCAAAGAGCACAATGGTGGTAATGAAAGCAACAAGCTTCTAACAGTAACAATGCCAATTGGACTCCTCTTAGAAAGGTTTAAGATATTATTTATCTAACTGATGAGAGGATTAGCTTGAGCTGAGAGGGTTTCTGTGGAGCGCAGCAGTTGATTAAGCTGGATGCTGGGGAATTCTCTACAGTGTGAACTGTTTGTTGTGGGAAAAATCTTGAGTACACAACTCACGAAAATTCAGGACAAGCAATCCCATCTTTTATCCCTAGAAAAGGCATTGTATTTCTTGTTCAGTTCCTTTAATTGCTTTATGAAAAAGATTTTTTTTCCCCAAAGTAAAATGATTTAAATATCACCTGACTTTAAAATTGGTTAAGGAGGTTAACATCACTAGACCAACTTAAATGTCCAAAGAGGCAATCACAAGGATATTTTGCATAGTTGCAGTGGGCTACTGGAGAGAATTTTATTTCCATTTAAATTCATCTTGCCCATACTTGGAGCATGAGAGGAGGTTCTGTGAAATTAACAAAGGACCATTTCTTATTCTGTCTTTGCTTTTCTAATTAAGGATTCACTCTGCCCTTCCAGCCAGGTTCACCCTGAGTCAGCAGACTCAACTGTTTGAAAATAGAATTTGGGCTCTGGAGTTTGATATTTCATGTTGAAGTCCAGGTTCTAGCATTTACAAGTTCTGTGACTTTGGGAATTTCATCTCTAGGGCTCAACTGTTAAGTTGGGGACAATAAAATAAAATAACAAGTTTAACTTGATCTCTGGAATGGACACCCAATAAATCTTTAATTTCGGTTCTTTTCCTTTTATGGAATCTTCCTCCCAGGATTCTGCAGCACCAAACGAACCTTTGAACCTGCTGCATTTAGTCATCTGTTTGTCTGTCTGCTCTATCTGTCTATCTATCTACTTACCTAGCTACCTATCATCTGTCTCCATCCATCCATCTAACCATCTAACAATCCATCCATTCTTCCAACCTCCATCCATAATTTGACCATTCTTTCTTCCTTTTTCTACCACCCCAAACTTATTCTTCCTGTGTTCTGCTCTAGAAGCTCTCTGGACATCTGAAATTTATCAGATAAACCAATTCACTGGAATATTTGTAGACTTAAACAACAGAACATTTTAAACATAGGAAGATCTTGAGGATTTTAGTGCATATCTCTTAATTTACTTATGAAAAGATGTTGAGTGACATGGGTAATGTTTCATGGTTCAGTGTGAATATTACACTAATTTGTATAGGTTCTCTGGCCTTGAATACAGAGAATCTAAATAGATAAAAGTATTTTTCTATGCTGTCTGTATTTTACCATGAGGAAAGATAATGATGATGATAACGTTGATGATGATAATGATGTTGATGATAACAACAGGCATTCTTCTCAGCCCTTATCATACACTCTTCTTTTATATACTATACTTCTTTTTACCTCATTGTATCCCCCCACAGAACCCTTGGAGGAATATTCTGCAATTATATATATGAGAAAACTGAGACATAGAGAGGTTAAGTGATTTGCATAAGGTAACATAGCTTTTTAGTGGAAGAACCAAAATTTGAAAATTCCAACCAAAATCCTTTGTTGGAATTCAAATGCATATTCTTAATCTCTAACTGTCTTCACCTGTCTAATCAGGCCCCAAAGTGATGATGATGATGATGATGATGATGATGATTGATGAAGATGGTGTTGGTGGTAATGATACCATCAAATGTTTATTGAGCATTTACTGTGTGCCAAGCAGAGTTTTGCATATGAATTAACATATTTAACCTTCACACCAACCCAATGAGGTTAGCACTATTGTTATGCCCAGTTTTTAGATGTGACTACCAAGGCACAGACAGGAAGTTAAGGAACTTGTCCCACCACTGGCAAATGGTAAACCAAAATTCCAGCCCAGGCACTCTGGTTTTGGTGACCCCACCCCAAACCACTCCATAGGGCAGCCTATTTTGCAGAGGCCAGGTGTCTTATAGGCTGGGCTGTGAAGTAGAAAACAAGGTTGTAGGACAGTTCCCACATGAAAGCAATGTGTACACATCTGACTAATGGCTAATGTAGGCAAAGGTAAGTTGTAAACTCTAAAGCACAATCATGGTTACCACTGCCCACCCTCTGCCTCATCTATGACATGGCTGACAACAGTTTGCTGAAATGATTATTAGTCAGGAAGTATTACTGGTTGTGCCTAGGATGCAGACTCTGTCCACTGGCAACTCATAACCAGAGTAGTCTGGAACTGGGACTGCAGACCCAAATGCCCCTGGTGCCAAGGAAATGGTGTGATTGAGTGAAGGTGTTAGGTAAGAAACATAACTATTGTTTACAGACTAAACCCACAGGAATAGCTTTTACTTCAAAAAAAAAAAAAAAAAAAGGCTGCTCCCATTTTTCTTAACAAACGAAGTCACTTTTTCTTTTATTTTTCCAACTCCTGAAAGAGAGAATATTGTAGATCTCACTTTCTTCATAATTATTCCAAAAGTGGAGGATAAATAACTCATTTGCTAACCAGCCTTGGAGTGGGAAGGAGATGGATCTTGGGGTAAAAGAGTGAGTTCTGGTCTTGCAGGGGGATAGTTCTTACTCAGCGATTATTGGTACAAGTACCCTATATTGGTGAGGGTCTATGAAGAAAACCAAAAACATCAATCATTTTGACATGGAGAATGATAAGGAACGGTTAAGCAGAGACTAGAAGACTGAGAAGACATAAGGAGAACCCTGAGATAATGCTGAGCTGATAAGTGCAAGAGGTAGCCGCACCATTGGTTCTGGAGAATGAGAGGCAGAGGAAGGGGGCTACCTAGAATGGGGAACTGTGACATCCATTATGGTAACCCCCAGCTCCATTTGGCTTTTGAACACTTGAAATGTAGCTAGTCTGAGTTGTGCAATCCTCTGTGTGTAAAATACTGAATTTCAAAGACTCAGTATGTAAAAAGGGATGCAAGTCATCTTACTAATGATGTTTTTAATATTGATTACATGTTGAGATCATGGTTTGGATAGATTGAGATGAGTAAAATTTATTACTGAAATTAATCTCTCTGGCTTCCTTTTTTAAAATCACTTTTAAAATGGTTACTATAAAATTTCAAATTACTTCCATGACTTGTATTTGTGGCTCTCACTGTCCTTCTCTTGGACAGTGCTAATCTAGAAGTTTAGAGCAGGGGTGGCATGGAGTGGGGACCCAGGCATCTGAGAGGGAATGCTGGCTGGCTGATGTCTGAATCTCAGTGAAGGATATAACCGCACTAGTTGGGAAGTGTTGGATAAACTACAGACTGGAATGTCTGCCTTGCCTGGCCCAGGAATAGTTGCTGGGGTGTCAATCACAGGAAGAGGAAGGACGCAGGAAGGTTTGTGTTCTTTCTCCCACCTCCAGCCTTTCAGACTCTCTGTCTCTAACACCTTCTGTTGGTGGAATCTAAGAGGAAACCAGTTGGCACAAAAACAATGTTAGCGGAATCCTAGTGCCAGCATCATAGACCAGACAATGAAAGGATGGATTTGGGTATGGTTTAACAACCAGCATGCTGGGCATTGTAAGAGTTACTTATTTTTCAAGTTACTTATTTTTCTTTTTATGAGAAATTTTCCTAGTTCTAATGATGCTGACTAATTAAATATTTTCCAAAACATTATGCACCCAAACAAATTACATTTGCAGTTCATTTTGCCTGTGGACAATAATCTGGGGACTTTAGTCTAGATGTCCCGAGATCCCCTCCAGCTCTGAGTATCTATGGTTCAATGAGCATTTTAATTGAGTGTAATAAAGATAATAGAAGTTCTCTGGAGAGAGAGCATTATAGGCTGTGGTCCAGGAAAGCTACCTGGAGTTGGGGAGGCCTGGACTAGGGACTTGAATATTCTTTCTTATAAAAAAAAAACCTTCCTATAATGTCCCTGGTCAATCATTTATAGCTTTTTCATCTGCTTGCCTCCATGAGACTGCAAATACTGGTCCCAACTTTGTTTATATTGAAAATGAGATCTACCTGGGTCACAAACTGAGTTCCTGATTAGGGCCCAAACAAGGAGGCCCACTGACAACTCCCAAAATGCCTTAGAGACAAGTGATGACTCTCAGACTGGGGTGGGGATGAGTGGGCATCTCAGAAATGCTTAGATACAGTGGATCTTCTCTGTTATGGTATTTTTGTTGTTGTTCGTATGAAAAGGTGGTGAATCTCAAAAGTAGGAATGTTTCCATTTCCAACTGTTTGTGTTTGTTTACTGATAAAGGAGGAATAATATGTAATAAATCTTTCAGAAATTAAAATGCTAATGCTAATCTTAAAAGTTTAATAAGGAAGACACTTTAAGTGTGCTTATGCAAATCTAATACAGAATGATTATTTGCATTTTAAAATTCTGAAAATTATAGCCTGGATCATAATGTTGTCCAGGCCAGCCTTTCCTCTAAGGAAAAACAATATGCATTCCATTTTTTATAAGAAAAACTAGTTGCAGGTATACTCTGATTGATTCACCTCTGTTTTGGCTCCTGAGTCTCATGGGAGACCCAGTCTCCTGGATGTCCCCTTCTTTGATCATCTTCATTGGACCCCACTGCAGGTTCCAACTTGAAGAATCCCTACAGCCCCTAAGGCTTGGAACTGGGCAGTCTTCTGTGTGTGTGTTTCAGTTTGTGCCCTGTGTCCAGGGCACAAGTTGGGGGACAAGTGTGAGTGGCCTATGGGTGTCTCCAAAACTCTGAATAGATTGAGCATCCCCAGAAAGCAAGACCTACTTGTTGGAAGCTACTTCTGAGTCTGGTTGGGCATAGATGATGGTAGCATCTATAAAGATGCTACATTCACTGGACTTTGCTCAGGAAAGTGCTTCTAAACATATCTCATGTGGATAACCTATTGAGACTTGTGATTTGCTAATGAAAGTAGGTCTATTGTACAAGCTCCAGCTGGGGACAATGCATTAACATATGAGCAAAAGGCAACTGACCCAGAAAATTGACTGTGACATGGCCAGCCACCTCCAGGGTGACTTGGGACAAACTTGAACTAACAAGGATGCTCCATGCTGAGTGGTGGCCATATCAACAGACCAATTACTATTTTTGTAGAAATAAAAATTCAAGATAAATAAGAGAAGTTACCTCATTCAAGATTTCTTTCTGAAGCAATGATGAATGGTTTCTTTGACTTTCCGTTGACTTTCGTACATGCTCCAATGCCAAAGTTGCTGGAATGCAATTATATGGTTAATTCATTCTTCACTCATGTATTTATTAAAATGTCTAGTGTAGAACAATCACTTCACCAGACACTGGGTTTGTGACCAACCACAAAACAGTCTTTACCATCATAGAATATACTCCCTACCAGTGCGGAAAGACAGTAAGAAGACAACTGACAACTGCAAGACAGAATGTACATACTGTCTTGTAGAAGCACAGAGAAGGCAACATACCTAGTCTGAAGGTATCAGGGAAATTTCTGGAGGAATTGTGGTGTAAACCCAGCACTGAACTATACACATAGCCGTGTGATGGTGGGTCCTTCTATGCTATCCCAAGTTTCTTGCAATAAACCTCCATTTCTGAAGGTCACCTGTGCATGACCTTGGGTCTCTAAGGAATTTTTCCCTGGTTGGCTAATGCAAAGGTTGGAGCTTAGTGGCCTTAGCAGATAAATCCTTGATATAGAGAAACTCTGATCCAAACTTCCCACCCTGGCTCCAGCCCATGTGTTGGATGTGACTGGAAAGTGTAGTGGAGCACCATTAGGCAGTCATTGTAGAGAAGTTAGAAAAATACAGTGGGTAGCTTGGACCCTTCTCTGACCTGAATGCACAGAACTTCAGGGAAGAATTAGATCTTAGAATATGGAAAAGAAAGTGGCATGACCCCAGGAGTTTAGCAATTCTTTCTAAATTAACCCTGTTCTTTACTAGCCATGCATTTGTGTACGAGGTGAACCCCATCCTCAATTCTATTCCAATCCTGCCCTTACATGAAAACTTACTTCAAAATTCATCTCTTCTCCAGGTAGAATAAATTCTTCTTTAATCCTGTATTTCCATAGTGCATGTTCATCATAGCTTTCTGTTGGGGGACAAGTGTGAGTGGCCTATGGGTGTCTCCAAAACTCTGAATAGATTGAGCATCCCCAGAAAGCAAGACCTACTTTTTTTTAAGTGCTTGCAAATCATAGGAATTCCAAAAATAATTTTTTTTAAAGATTTTATTTATTTATTTGACAGACAGAGATCACAAGTAGGCAGAGAGGCAGGCAGAGAGAGAGAGAGAGGAGGAAGCAGGATCCCTGCTGAGCAGAGAGCCCGATGCGGGACTCGATCCCAGGACCCTAAGATCATGACCTGAGCCGAAGGCAGCGGTTTAACCCACCGAGCCAACCCAGGTTCCCACAAAAATAATTTTTAAAATGAACTGTTGTGTTGAATTTGCTTTAAGCCACAGCCACCGTCCTCTGGACTGATAATTTGGCTTAGGAGCAGTTTTTATGCTTACTGGTGGTTGGTTAGGAAGGTATCTACAGATGAAGAGAACGTTGGAGAGAATTAGAAATTTTAACGCACACATTGCTCCCAAAACTTGGCTGTAGCTCCACATGACACCTATTACAAAGAAGCTGAGCTTTGGAGAGTTAAATTCTGTTCTGTTCTGTGACCTTATTTCCTGCTGTGATGCTGTCACAAGGACTACTTTCCTGGGTCAGTGTCTTAGGTGACTTTTACAAGAAGAGGTCAAGGGCTATTATAATGGAGTGTGGTGAAGAGTGTGCACTCAATAAATGTTAGTTCAGTTCTTACTATTATCTCACAAATCTGAAGAATCTGGAATCTCATAGGTGAACTCAAATGACAAAATATAACATGGTTTTGAGCTTTCTTCTTGTTCTTCTTCTCTATCCCTCCCCAATACCATGACCCTCTGAAACTTCACTATTAGTAGTTCATTCCTTTGTAACTAACACAGTCCTATATTAAAGGGCATTCTCTCCCCTGTGGGGAGTAACCATTCAGATCCTATGAATGAAGCTCAAAGATCGTTTTTGCTGCCATTATCAGTATAAAGGCGTCAGTCTTGGAAGACATGGAAGGGGTACATTGCTTTGAAAAGGAAGTTAGGATCACAGCATTGGGAATTCAAGTTTTAGCACTAGGAATATTAAATTTCTAGAAAACCGCTTACTCTTTGGACCCTAATGTTGGAGCGGGGGCTAATGGGATATGTGTACCCCATTCCTTGTGGAAGGAGATCCACTGGCTTAGTGCTCCTGAGCTCTCTCAACTTCCCCCCTCCCCGCCTGCCTGGGCAGTGGAGTGTCCTACTGGATCCATGATTTTGAGAAGGGAAACTAGATGCAACCCTCTGCCCTCTCCTTGCTTTTGTGAAGGAAACACACATTCTGTTGGCTTGGCTTCCTGTCACATGGAGAAGCAGGCCTCCTGAGGAGGTCTTCAGGTTTACAGGGCCACCTCTGACTGGCTAAGTCTCTCTGATTCACTCCAGGAAAGCTACATGCCTGCAGATATAAACCACATTTTCCATATCAGTATTTTTAATAATAAGGCTGTATTTTGATAGCCACATAACTTAACCCATATTTAACTCTAAAATGATTGAAAACTTGGTCAGGAAAGTGGCTCCTTTGGGATCCCCCTACTCTGATATATAAAAATCATCATTCATAATTCCCCCATTGCCTTAGCTGTCGGGAAACCCAGATCCCAAGTGGTTAAGTGGTCAACTTAAGTTTACTAATACACAGAAAAATGTAAATAAAATATGAAGGGATACAACTTTTCTACTTCCTTGTATAAGGAACTGGTGAAATCACTTGGCTAGTTGTGAATAAAAGTACTGTTTTTATTTGTCATGGTCCCAATTTCTCTTTATTATTGCTGAGTTTCTACTGGTTTTCACCAGTTTATCCCCCAAAGTCACCAGGGTGTCTGCTTTTCCTTATTTATTGACATGATGTGAGACTAAACCAAAATCTTGTTTTCTGTAAGTTGTTCAAAACTAAACAATTGTTCAAAACTAAAATTTAATATAAGCACTTAATGAATATAAATATAAGCACTTAATGAAAACTATTTCTGAAAAGGTATTGTCCCGGGAATGGATGCCCTGTGCCTTCAGATGGCCCTGCCAATCTCAGTCTCTGATAGTCCTCTACATCTGCCTTTCTTCCTTTCAAGTCTGGCTGACAGTGTGTTTATATTCCACTCCTATTGGCAATAAGAGCAAACCTTTGATTGGGGTCTGATCTGAAAATGGATTCCTCCTTTGAGCAGAAACTCAGACGCTATTACATCAGCTATAAAAATGATTAAACATGTTTCCCTCTTTCCCAAGCACAGCAGCTGGAGTTTTATTGTTTAACCACTTCATGCCCATGCTAATGGGGTTTACAGCTTCACCTCCCCAAGCCTCAGATTTTTCAACCATGAGGAACCAAATATATATCCCCTAGCCTCTGAGTCCCTATTTTTCCCTTTCTTTCTTTCTGAATTAGGTATCCATGGAAACAATTGAAGATTAATACTCAAAATAGACAATCATTCATTACTTTCCAAACAATACTGCAAAAATAAAGATTGTATTAGGAACAATCTGAATTCTTACAACAAATTATGAAGTCCAGTTGCAGAATACAAGTGGAAAGGAAGAGGCCACCCCTCTAAACATTTTTTTGAGCTTCTGAATTTAAAATCATGAAGTCCAGAGACAAGCATTTATCATACAAAGGACCACCAACTTTCATAAGCACTGGATTTTGTCACTTAAATACTTCCTAAGATCAGGTTCTGCCAAACTTCAGTGTTACTGTGGTGCCATCCATATTTGTATGATAGAGGGTACCCAAGTAAAGCTTGTCATACTCTGACATGAGGCCCCTCATTAGAGCAGCTGCCAGTAGGTTCTAACCCACTTTCTTGTTTTGTGTTCTTTGTAGCACCATCACCATCTGAGATTACTTATTTATTTTCTTTTTTCCCAACTAGATTTCCTGGGAACAGTATCTGAATGATCTATCTGGATCACAAGCTACATCCTTGGCTGTTGGAGAGTAGAACACCTTGTTTTCCAATCCTACCAATATTTCACCCAGTAAAGAAATAAATAGACCATTGTTACTAGAAGAAAGGAGAATGGGTGCTAAAGACCAGAAGACAATCCATGTCAGTTACAGAGTGAGAGAGAGAGAGCACATGCAGATACAGAATGACTGCATTGAGCCATGACAGAGGGAAGTAATGGTTCATGGAAATGGTGGGAAATGCACTGGAAGTCCTCTGGCTATAAAACTGGGAGAATGAGTTGAGTCAGTTGACTGCATCTGATATCTAAGATACAGGTAGATGCCTGGCATTTTCTTTTGATTACCGGTGGGTTGACCATTTGTCATATATTTATTAATAATCATAATTTTCTAAATTACATAATATTCTACCTATTTTTCTGTTTTATCATTTTTCTCAATTAGCAAGTGATTTTTATTTTAATAGCAATGGTGACCATTCAGGTAGTAGGTTTGTTATACTTGATTCCTCTAATTAATGAGTTCCTTTTGATCTTCATGTTCCAAAGAAATATTAAATTTTTACAACTTAAAAGCAAATAATTTTTTTCACATAATTTTTGCTATTGTTTTTATACTTGGGAAGTTGGTCTCTTAGATCAGACTGATATTACATCTATATTTTCTTCTTATTTTATGCTTATTTATTTATTTTTAAGATTTTTATTTATTTATTTGACACAGAGAGAGAGAGAGAGAGACAGCAAGACACAAGCAGGGGGAGTGGGAGAAGGAGAAGCAGGCTTCCCACTGAGCAGGGAGCCCTGGGGATCATGAGCTGCATCGAAGGCAGATGCTTAATGACTGACCCATGCAGGTGTCCCATTTTGTGCTAATGAACTCCTCAAACTCAACACACACAAAACAGGCAATCATATCAAAAAATGGGCAGAAGATATGAACAGACACTTCTCCAATCAAGACATACAAATGGCTATCAGACACTATCATTATCACTAGCCCTCAGGGAGATTCAAATTAAAACCACATTGAGATATCACCTTACACCAGTTAGAATGGCCAAAATTAACGAGACAGGAAACAACATGTGTTGGAGGGGATGTGGAGAAAGAGGAATCCTCTTACACTGTTGGTGGGAATGCAAGTTGGTGCAGCCTCTTTGGAGAACAGTGTGGAGATTCCTCAAGAAATTAAAAATAGAACTTCCCTATGACCCTGCAATTGCACTCCTGGGTATTAACCCCAAAGATACAGATGTTGTGAAAAGCAGGGCCATCTCTACCCTAATGTTTATAGCAGGAATGGCCATGGTCACCAAACTATGGAAAGAACCAAGATGCCCTTCAACGGACAAATGGTTAAGGAAAATGTGGTCCATATACACTATGGAGTATTATGCCTCCATCAGAAAGGATGAATACCCAACTTTTGTAGCAACATGGACGGGACTCGAAGAGATTATGCTGAGTGCAATAAGTCAAGCAGAGAGAGTCAATTATCACATGGTTTCACCCTATTTGTGGAGCATAACAAATAGCATGGAAGACATAGGGATTTAGAGAGGAGAAGGGAGTTGGGGTAAATTGGAAGGGGAGGTGAATCATGAGAGACTATGGACTCTGAAAAACAGTCTGAGGGGTTTGAAGTGGCGGAGGGGTGGGAGGTTGGGGTACCAGGTGGTGAGTATTATAGAAGGCACGGATTGCATGGAGCACTGGGTGTGGTGAAAAAATAATGAATACCGTTATGCTGAAAATAAATAAATTAATAAAAAAAATTTTTAAAAAACCTTGAAAAAAAGAAAAAAAACAAAGATTTTTTATTCATCTATTTGAGAAAAAGAGAGCATGGGCAGGGGGAGGATCTGAGGGAAAGGGAGAAACAGACTCCCCATTGAGCTGAGAGCCGGATATGGGGTTCAATTCCACAACCCTGGGATCATGACCTGTGCTGAAGTCAGACACTTAACCAGTTGAGCCACACAGATACCCCCCCCTTTTATGCTTTTGTTTTACACATTTAGTTCCTTGTTTCATATGGAATTTATTTTTATTTCTCTTGTGAGTGCTGAATATCTACAAGTATGTCCTCCTCCCATAGTTAGCTAATTGGGTAAACATCATTTATCAAATAATTTTTATAGCCTATGGATAAGTGATGCCATTTGTGTTGTTAGTGAAATCCTTGATTATACTAGTTTATTTCTCAGCTCTATTTTGGTTTCACAATCTGTCAATAGTGATAAATATAGTATTTTTGAATTATTTTTGCTTTGTAATTCATTTAAACAGGCGAAAAAACTTTTCTATCAATTGCCTTTATTTTTCAAAAAACCTTTTTTAGCAATTGTGCCTCACTGTATTTCTTAAAGATAGTTAGACTGATGTTTCTCATAAAAAATAATTTCGGATTTTTGATGGAACATTTGTGTTAATTTGAGATGAACTTACATCTTTGTGGAAACATAATCGTAACAAAATTTGGTCTTTAATGAAGATTTTTGATGTCCAAAAGTGCTACATAAATATTATCTCAGTTAAATCTTAAAACAATCTTGTGGAATAGGTAGTATTTTTTTTTTAAGATTTTATTTTTTATTTATTTGAGAGAGAGAGAGCCAGAGAAAGAGCACAAGAAGGGGGAACTGCAGGCAGAAGCAGAAGCAGACTCCCTGCTGAGTAGGGAGCCCAATGCAGGACTCCATCCTAGGACATCCCAGCATTATCATATGACCCAATGATTTCACTCCTAATTACATGCTTGAGAGAAAATACAACTATATCTACCTAAAAAGCTTCTACACATATGGTTATAGTGGTATTATTCTCAATAGCCCAAAGTGGAAACAACCCAAATGTTCATCAGTTAATGAATGGTTTATGAATATGTACATCCATAAAGTGGAATATTAGTAATAAGAAGGAATAAAGTACTGACATATGCTACAACATGGATGAACCTTGAAAACAGTAGGCTACATGAAATAAACCAGTCATAAAAGACCATATGTTATAGGATTCCATTTATATGAAGTGTCCAAAGGAGAAGGTCTATAGAGCTAGAGAGTGGATTAGTGGTTGCCTAGGACTAGTGATGGGGTGGTTGTGGGAAAAGGGAAGTGATTGCTAATAGGTATGGGGTTTGGAGGGAGAATGATGAAAATGTTCTAAAATTGTAGTTATAACTGCACAATTCTATAAGTGCACTGAAAAACTGAATAGTATATTTTGTTTAAAAAAAATTTTTTTTAAAGATTTTATTTATTCATTTGACAGACCTAGATCACAAGTAGACAGAGAGGCAGGCAGAGAGAAAGGAAGGGAAGCAGGCTCTCCACTGAGCCGAGAGCCCGATGCAGGGCTCGATCCCAGGACCCTGAGATCATGACCTGAGCTGAAGGCAGAGAGCCTTAACCCACTGAGCCACCCAGGCACCCTTTGTTTAAAATTTTTTTAAAAAGATATTTTGTCTTTATTTTATTTTATTTTATTGTTATTATTATTTTAGAGAGAAAGAGAACGTATGCATGCATGCTCATGCAAGTGGAGGTGGTGTGGGGGAGTGGGGGCATGGAGGGGTGGAGGGGCAGAGGGAGAGAGAGAGAGAGAGAATGAGAATCTTAAGCAGCATCCGTGCTGGGAAGGCGGCCTGAGGTGGGGCTCTATCTCACAACGCTGAGATCATGACCTGAGCTGAAATCAAGAGTCAGATGCTTAAAAGACTGAGCCACCTAAGCACCCTGAATGGTATACTTTAAATAGATAAATTATATGTTACATGAATTACATCTCAGTAAAGCTGTTGTAAGAAATAATTCTGTATTCTTTCTGGTACACCTATTATTTCCTGTTTCATTGTGAAAGACACAACAAATATCACACATGGAAATTATACTTTCATGAATGCTAGGTCTGGTCACTTAGTGATAAACTTTTAGGTAACCTTCTAGGCTTGGATCCTGCTGGACTTCAGTGACCTGGGATGCTATTTTGTCTAATTAGCCAAACTTTAAAAATGACTAAATTCATTTTTATTTATTTTTTTAAAATATTTTATTTATTTATTTGACAGACAGAGATCACAAAGAGGCAGAGAGGCAGGCAGAGAGAGAGAGAGGGGGGAAGCAGGCTCCCTGCTGAGCAGAGAGCCTGATGCGGGATTCGATCCCAGGACCCTGGGATTATGACGTGAGGGAAGGCAGAGTCTTAACCCACTGAGCCACCTATGTGCCCCCCAAATGACTAAATTTATTATATTCTTGTTATGTGCCTCTTTTCTTTCCAAGTATCTTTTTTTTTTACCTGTATTACTTCATTCAATTTCTCAACAATTATCCTCATTTTAATACATAATAATATTTAAAAATATTGAATAAACACAGTGGGAAGAATACAGTGAGATTGTTAATTCTTATAAAAATCTGATGGATCCTCAAATACTGTCACTAGATGGAAATTATTAGTTTGAAATTGTATCATTCTCAAGCAACAAAGAATGGAAATTAAAAAGTTAATCTTCAACTCAGTGAATCCCAAAAGCCCAGTGAAATAAAGGTAAGAAAAACAAAATAGAAAATACTCCTAAAATACCAAAAGAAATTAATTAATTTTTATATCACTTTGAAGTGAACTTAAATGTCAGAAGAAAAATCTTAATAGTGCTTTCAAAAGCACTCTGGGGTCATGTAGTTATACCTAAATTATATAAATGATTATAGAACCCAGAAAAGACAGGATCCTTTCGAGCCCATTCTATGCAGATAGCATAATTCTGGTAGCATAATAGAGCAAAAATAGAACAAAGAAGGAAAGCGATAGCCTACTTCCTCTCTGAACACAAACGTATGCAGCATAAATGAAATAATAACAAATATAATGTAACAGCATATTAAGAGAATAATTCACCATGACCAAGTAGAATTTAACCTAGTGGAGTCAGGAAATAAATCAACGACATATATCTCACTAATAACACAAAGGGAAAGGTAAACTTGATGATGTCCTTAGTTGACAAAATGACATTTGCTAAACCTTAACTTCTGTTGATGATTGAGTAGAAAGTATTGAAAATCTTAAAAGATTGTCTCCTTTACATATCATAGAATTGACAGCATCATATTAAATGAAGAAACACACAAGAATCCATTTCATCGAAACCAAGATTAATACAAAAATGCTTGTTATCACCATCACTATTTAACTCAGTTTAAATTTTAGCCAGTGCATTAAGCAAAGTAATGAAAACAGAAGATACATCTACTGGAAAGATGGAGAGAAAATTTTCAATATTCACAGGCAAATTGATTATATACTTTAAAAAGCACAAGAGAATGGAATGAAAAACTATTAGAATTAATGAGAAAATTCAGTAAAGTTGTCCAATGAAGACATCATTGTATAAAAATCACAGCAATAACCAGAGGATAGAATGGGAAAAAATACCATAGGTTTTTATGAGTAATGGTTTCAATTTCCTTATTTCAAAATAGCATGTACATATTAATTTTATTTGTTCTCTGACCCAATTGTTATTTAGGAGAATGTCTTAAATTTTTGAATGTCTGGTTAAGAATAGTTTGTCTACATTTCTGTTAAACATTTTTATGTCACATTGTGAACAATGTATGGAACCTGTATAATGTTTGCATTGACAAAATGCTTTAAAATGCTTTTTTTTCTTAGACTTATTATTTGAAAAGTTTTTGTATATATTACTTAAAATGTGGCATACTTGTTAATTCTCTAAAGATAAATACGTATCTATTAGTTGAATCTATTCTGTTTTGTGAGAGTCAAATTCCTGAGACCTAACAATCTATATTGTGATGCTATGTCGCTTGGAATATAGTGGCAATTTTCATCAATATAAAATTTAATAACTTTAGACAAATTTTAGCTTGTCTAAAATTAATATATATTTTTTAAAGATTCATTTATTTATTTGAGAGAGAGAGAGAGAGTACATATGAGTGATGGGAGGAGCAGAGGGTGAGGAAGAGAAGAAGAATTCCTGCTGAGTGTGAAGCCTGATTTGGGGTTCAGTCCCAGGACCCCAAGATCATGACCTGAGCTGAAATCAAGAGTTGGCCACTTATTCAACTGAGCCACCCAGGGGCCCCTAAAATTAAGACTTTTACGTTTTTAAATTTTTTTTTTTTTATTTTTAAGTAATCTCTACACCCAACATGGGGCTCCAACCTACAACCTCGAGATCAAGAGTCACACATTCCACCAGCTGAGCCAAACAGGCACCCCTAAAATTAAGACTTTAAATCTTGATTTTTTTTGTTTAGGTATAACTGATAAATAATTTCCCATTCCTTTAATTGTCATTGCAGGACACTTTTGTTTCATGCATCTTTTCTTAATTGCTAAGTATCGATTCTTTCTGTCTCAGTCTCTCTTTTGTGGTTTGCCTTTTAACAGGGGAGCTTAAATAAGTTAAGCTTATTATCATAGCTCTTACATTGACCTTATTTGTACTGTCTTCTTGTATTTTCTAACTTTTATATGTTCTTGAAATCTACTTTGTCTTTTACTGTAGAAATATGAACTCAAACAATTCATAATGTTAATTGATTTCTTATTATGTGCAACATGTTTTGCTTATCATACCACATTTAATTCACAACACAATATTTTGAGTAGGAACGATTAAATGTATTTGTTTTATTTTATTTTTTAATTTTTAAAAAATATTTTATTTTTATTTATTTGAGAAAGATAGAGTGAGAGAGAGCATGAGTAGGGAGGAGGGGCAGAAGGAGAAGCAGACTTCCCACAGGGAGTCTGATTTGGGGCTCCGTGCCAGGACCATGGAATCATGACCTGAGCCGAAGGCAGATACTTAACCCACTGAGTCACCCAGGAGTGCCAAAACATATTTGTTTGTTTGTTTTTTTAAAGATTTTATTTATTTACTTGACAGACAGAGATCACAGGTAGGCAGAGAGGTATGCAGAGTGAGGAAGGGAAACAGGTTCCCTGAGCACAGAGCCAGCCCAATGTGGGATTCAGTCCCACGACCCTGAGATCATGACCTGAGCCAAAGGCAGAGGCTCTCTTTCCTGAGCCACCCAGGTTGTTTTACAGAGAAGGCAAATGAGAGGGGATCAGAGAAGTTGATTAATTTCTCCCAGGCCACACAGCCAATATGTATCAAGGTCAGCATATGGACCCAGATCTAATTCTCTCTGGAGTTCAGATGCTTCACAGTTCAATATTGTCCAGCAAATAGGTTTATTTAAACCCCAACCCCCCAAAAAAGAAGCTTTCTTGTTGGTATTTAGAGAAGAGAGGTCATTTTTGAATTCCTATTTTAATAATTTTGTTTTTTTTCAGTGCTTTTGTTTTTTTATGTTTCAGTCTCTAATTCATCTGAAAATTTTATATATGGACTATGGTAAGGATATATGATAATCATTTTGAAATGTATAGCCAATTAGTTAAGTGTTAATTAATCCCATCCTTTTCTTATAGGCATAAAATACCCTAAATTGAGATATGTATGTTGGTACATTTCTGAACTCTCTCCTGGCTCATCCACTTCTTGGCCCTGTTACACCATTTTCATTTCACTTTGGTGTGCCTTGGGGTCAGGTTCCCCTCATTATTCTTCATTTTCAAAAATGTTTTGGGCCTCAGCTTCCATATATGGTTTTGATGGCTATAACATCAATTGTCCTCTGTTTCAAAGACAGTGGCTAGAAGCCATGTTAACCTGGGGATCACTTTAAATCAGAAGTTACCCATGGACATGTGGAGATGGAGAGGAGAGGTGAGTTAGGGGAAATTGGAGGGGGAGAGGAACCATGAGACTGTGGACTCTGAAAAACAAGCTGAGCGTTTTGGAGGGGTGGGGGTGGGAGGTTGGGTGAGCCTGGTGGTGGGTATTAAGGAGGGTATGTATTGCATGGGGCACTGGGTGTGGTGCATAGACAATGAATTCTGGAACACTGAAAAGAAATAAAAAAAAAATAAAAATTTAAAAAAGAAGAAGTTATCCATGAACCTATTTCCTAGGAATATGAAGCAGTAGTTTTTCTGGTTCTTTAAAATGGAGCCAACTTTGTGCACAACTTTAGAAGGAAGGAGGAAATTAAGGATGTTGGTGATCTCAGTGGCTAGGAAGATTAAATTTGCTAACGAAGACAATTTCCTCTCTTTTAAAAAACACAGTGTCCTGCCACTAAAAATTACAGCCTATGTGGGGAAGAGGGGTATCTGGGTGGCTCAGCTAGTTGAGTACCCAACTCTTGATCTCAGTTTAGGTCTTGATCTCAGGGTCATGAGTTCAAGCCCCGTGTTGGGCTCCACACTGGGCATGGAGCCTACCTAAAAAAAAAAATAATAATAAAAATAAAGAAAAAATACAGCCTGGGGATTATGCCACTTAATTATCTGAGTTCTGCAGTGAGGGGTAAGCAATATTCTGAAAGTTGTGGGTGGTGGTGGAAGGGTAGATCTAGTGGTTGAGCTAGGGAAGAACCCACCCTAGAGATTCTTCCTCTCACCCCAGACAACAACTTTCCTTTCTAATTAGTTGTAATGAGTCTCCCAAGGTGCATTTGGCAAATGCAAACCCCAAACCCAGTTGCAGAGGTAACTGGACTGAGTGCTTAGGAGCCATAAATGGAGCTACCTGCTCTCTTTCCTTGAGCAAAACCACAGGCCAGTCATCAACACAGGTTGGATTCATCTCCACTGCAATGGAAAAGCAGGTTTTCATTACACCATATGGGATAATCCTTGGCTGTCCATGGTAGGTTCCTGATGCTATTTGTCTGAATATATTCTCATTGGCCAAATGCAATAGTGCACAGTGGCTTTTTCAATCATTAACGTGACTGAGCCAGTGGAGTTCTTCTGTTGCTGAGTGACAGTGGGAGAATCCATGTGTGTACCTGGCTTACACAACCAAGATTCTGGCTCCTTAGGAATTTTTCTGGGTTTCATGATCTCTGATGTTTGATTGTTTCTCTGTCAACTTTCCATATGTACTTGTCTTGGTCTTATTTAGAATAAAAGTTTAAAGCAATTAATTTAGCAGAGAAAGCACAAGCTGTGAGGCAGTCACTCTGAGATTGGATCTCACCTCTGTTGCTTATTAGCTGAAGGTCCTTGGACATTTTTCTTAATGTTTCTTTGCTCCAGTTTATCTACCAGAAAATGACAACATTAATGCCCCACCTCCTTTCCAAAAAGGGTCTGAGGCTTACAATCCCTGAGTGCAGAAGTGCCTGGAAGGCAGGAGATGCTCTGCAAATAGTGGCTGTTGATTATTGATTCATGTGTTTTGCTTCAAGCATGAGCAGGTTTGCCTGGATGTGAGGCATTTCCCATGATGAGAGACATTTAGTGTTAATACTGGGACAGTTTTAGGAAAGTGCAGTCAGTTACCCTGTTGTAGGGAAACCATCTTGAGAAATCCAGAGGCCTCTGACTTTGAAATGCTTGAGATTTAAGGTGGAGAAGGCAAGCACAGGGAATCCGAGGCCTCCTTTACGTGGTTGGCTTTGCCAATATTCACACCATTCTTCTCCCAGAGTGAGTTTTTCAGCTTTCCCAGCACAACAAATTTGCCAATGTTGGTAAGTACATAGAGGAAGCAAAACGTGTCTGATCCCTTAGACAGTGCCCAGGCTTTCCACAATTCACTCTTCCTACAAAATGTTAAGTTTTCACTTTTGCGACAAAGGACCTCAGCTAAGCTTCAGAAGTTAAAGCTGGTTCACACTCATTTGAGAATTTTTGCAGATTTGTCTGAAAGTATTAACACCTTCATGACAGAGGAATCTGAAAACCCCAGAAGAGTGAATATTACTTTTAACAAATTAAGAATTAAAAGAAAGAGAATGGCTTACTATTGGAGAGTGGCTTAAGATACATCATGCCAGCTCTGGAACAGACCCAAAGAAGAAGTTCCGTCAAAACCGGGTTTGCTTAACTCGGGAATAAATATTTCCCAGAAATTATTTGAAAGTCTTTGGGAAATAAGAAACATTTTCTTTGTCCAGGATGGTGAAGTTCTGGAAGGAATAGGAAGGGAGAAAAAGATAGGGCTAGTTGGGGCCAGAGACATTGCTTTACCAGTTCCCTTAATTTATAGTTTTAATAGCCGTTCATCACCTTTTCCAGCTCACTGGCTTCAAGTGCTGGAAATAACTTTATGTAAGCACCAACAGTGCCAATGTATTAGGTTTTGTTCAAAACCCAAACTCCTCAATATTCCCAATGATTAGAGACATTGTCTCGACAGTAGTGATGGACAAAAGATGAAATCAGAGAGCAAATTGAGAGAGGCAACCAGACACTCAGATGTGGGTGCTTGTATCCATGTATTGTCCCTTCTTGCTTTGCCATGAAGTCATTCCTGCCAACACTTAGTCACAGCATTTGCTGCTTGCCCAGGGATTTCCTGTGGCTTACCAGCAAAAGAACAGGGTTTGAAGTTATGTGCTGGTTCAAATTTGACCTTGTTATTTTCGATCTGTGTGACCTTGGGCAAGTTATTCAACCTCTCTGAGCTTCATATATAAAACACTCACACACCTCAGCTGTAGTGAAGACTAAATGAGATGCAAGCACGATACAGTAGAGCACAATGAATGTAAATTAAATACCTTAAACTCCCAGAGGTTTTATTCTCTGCGCTTCATTGACACTCTGAATGTATTCAGCCTTATATTCTTGGACAGAATTTTATGTACTTATCTTTTATCCCAAGTGAATTTTAAGTACCTTGAGGGTGGGACCAGGTATAGGAGTCCCATGTAATGCTCAGCATGGTGCTGGGCACATGGCAAATACCTAATAAGTGAATTTTGATTTAACAAACTCCTATCAACCTTGGACCAGCTGGTTAATGATTATGAAATTCTAATGGGATGTAAAAAAGGGAGTTGACCAGCCATAAATAAATGGCTTAATACATTACAGTATATTCCATTAGTGGATCATTATATGGAAATTAAAACCATGTTTTTAAAGAATAGTTAACAGAGGTGGCTCATGAGACAATATTATATGAAAAGGGCAGGACACGTAATTGTCTGTTCTGTATCTTACCAACACTGCAATGTATATGAGCCAAGAAGAAAAAAACTGGAAAGATATGTATCAGAATATTAGCAATACTTATATTGGGGTAGTGGAATTACTTTATTTTCTTCTTGTTTCTGTTTGTTCAAATGATCCACAATAAACATGTATTACTTATTCAGAAACAAACAAACAAACTAGTAATTTTTTTTTAATGGACAAAGGAGAGGTACCCCATTATAAAATGAATTTCCCAAGGATGCTGCCAATCCCGATTTGGGGACATTGAAATTCTTGCCCACTCCAGCCCCTCCCATGTAGCATCAGTGTGGGTTGTGTTATTCTATTGCATTAAATCCTCACCTCAAGGTTAAGAAGAAATAGAGAAAAAAATTTCCTCCAGGGTCTGGGTCACATATTTTTAAATCCCTTGTTAGATGCCCTTGAGATTTCAAGGTCATAAATGGAAGTCTCCCTACTTCATTCCATTACCAGGTAAATGGCAATTCTTGATCTCTGACATACTCTTTGACAAACCCTGAAAATACATAGCTAATGGTAGAAAGGTGGATACCAGGACACCTCTCCCAGGCCAGAGAACACCTCCAAACCCCTGAACTGCAGACTGTGTACCTGACAGTAACTCTGATAAAGTGGTTTAGAGTCAAGGGGACAATGTTGTCACTTGTGAGTTCTGCACCCTTGGATAAACTGTTTAACTGCTCCCAGTACCATCAGCAAAATGGGGGATGATAACCTTGCCTTGCCCAGAAGGAAATCGCAAGGATTCAATGCAATCATGCTTGCCACATTCCCAACCTAACCCCACAGAGGATAATCACTACTGTGAATCCTATTAAGCCAGTGTGGTTTGCTGAAAGGAGCACTGGCTTTGGCCCTGCAAGCTCCCTTCACCACTTACTAGCTGCATGATAAAAGCGGTCAACTAACCTGCTTGAACATTAGTCTTCACATCTGTAATGTGGGGCCCATCATGCTAACCTCCAAATGTGGTTTTAAGGAGTAGAGAGCATGGGGGGCACCTGGGTGGCTCAGCAGGTTAAGCCTCTGCCTTCAGCTCGGGTCATGATCTCAGGGTCCTGGGATCAAGCCCCGCATCGGGCTCTCTGCTAGGCGGGGAACCTGCTTCTCCCTCTCTCTCTGCCTGCCTCTCTGCCTACTTGTGATCTCCCTCTCTCTCTCTTTCTCTGTCAAATAAATTAAAAAAATCATAAAGAAAAAAAAAAAGGAGTAGAGACCATGGGTATAATAGCTACCATAGCTGTAAAAGACAGACAGGTGAAGTGAATTAGTGATATGGGTTGAGTGTGACAAGCTGAAGAAACGTCAAGTAGGGTAGCTGTGACTCAGCAGCAGCCAACTGTCACCATCCAGGAATACAAAAATGTGAATTGTTATTCAATCTAATGTGTTAGGAGAAGCATGAAATTTTAATTTGAAAATTAGTTTTTAAACCTTGGCAAGTAATTAGAATTTTTTCAGGCAATGTGTAGGTCAGGCAATGTGTAGTAGATTGGATTGCCACTTGTTTATTCACACCCTTGGCCATGAAACTTTGCAGGAGGCAGAATAGATCTCCCCACCCCACTGATGTTTGGCTTGTCCTTGGGACTTGCTTTGGTGGGTGGATACAGGGTGAACAGATGTGTATGGGTGATTTGGCTTATCTTTTCACTTTTTCCAGAATCCACCAAGAGAGAAACAAGCTCCTGGAACTCACTGTCCCAGAATGAGACCTGAGGGGTTGACCTGATGCAGAGTTACCCCAGGTAACTGATAGCCCCATGAGTGAGAAAAACAAGATGTTTGCTGTTATAAAGTGCTAAGTTATGGATATTATTGCAAAGCAAAACCTAACTCATGCACCACTCTTGAATTCCCAGTTTGAGATCATCCAGGTTAAGAACCTTTTAAATGACTGATATGTGGTGTGTACTTAATAATGGTTGCCCTTAGAATTATTCAGGGGATGACAAATCTCTTGGGATTCCTATAATAGAAGTTAGGCTTAGGCCAATGCCTTATGCAATGTTTGTTTTGTGCTGATTTGACCCCTAAGAAACTTGAACCCACCTATCTCTATTACATTCTTATATATACCTGCAGGGATAACTGTCACCCTATAATGTGCCTTAGAATTACAGACTGTAAAACTGAACAGGATAATACATGGTAAACAGTGTTTTCATGATTTCTTGCTTGGGCGTCTTTAACTCTATCTGTTCCATCAACATGTATGATAGAACTAGGTATTAAGAATTCAGTTGGAGGGGCTTCTGGGTGGCTCAATCGTTAATCGTTTGGCTTCGGCTCAGTTCATGAATCTGAGGTCCTGGGATTGAACACCCTATGGGCCTCTCTGTTCAGTGGGGAACTTGCTTCTTCCTCTCCCACTCCCCCTGCTTGTGTTCTCTCTTTCACTGTGTCTCTCTCTATCAAATAAATAAATAAATACAATCTTTCAAAAAAAAATTGAGATGGAAATGAATAAGCTGCTCAGACCTGGGAAAGTCTAGGGGGACAGTGAGGTATATTTAGCAGCATCAACAAAACCTTTTAAGGAAAGTGCTAAGATAGAAGTAAGAGCCAAGTGTCTCTTAAATCTCAGAGGGATCAGTAGATCCTGACAGCGGGGGAGGCAGCTCTGCAAACATGAGAATCAAGCTGGGCTTTTAAAGATGAAGAACTTTGGTTATTGTAAGAACGTGTGGGATGACATTCTAAGAAGGAAAACCATATGCAAAGTCACGTGTGACATTAGCAATTGGTGTATTCAGAAAATTGGGAGAAGCCTAGGTAGATGGCGAATCAGTTGCAAGTGGGGAGGGGTTAAAAGCACAACAGCAAGGTAAATGAGGATCAGGACATGAACTGCATGGGGTGTTGTAGATGTTAGTTTCCAAAGATGGCTGCCATCAGTTCCTTCCCTTTTCATATGCACACACCTTTTACCCATCAAAGAGTAGAGGCTATGCCTCTAGGCCTTGAATT
Organism: Mustela putorius furo; assembly: GCF_011764305.1. NCBI lineage: Eukaryota > Metazoa > Chordata > Mammalia > Carnivora > Mustelidae > Mustela > Mustela putorius. The sequence goes on from NW_025421273.1 coordinate 22,846,763, forward strand.
GGGGCTTCTTTGATGTATAGCACAGGGAAGAAGTGACCTTGTGTTAATTCCACCCCCTGGCAATTTATGTTTCTCCTCTCTTGGGATACTGGCTCTTGGAATATTCCTTTTCAGAACCCAACCATCATTCTGTGAGAACTCTGGAGAGGTTCCACAAAGGCACTCCAGTTAACAGAACTGGCTAAGCCCCTACCTCATAGCCAGCAATGTGAGGGCACCATCTTGCATGTCCAGCCTGGTCAAGGCTCTGATGACTCCAGCCCCAGCCAGTGAATAGGCCGCTAATTGCAGACCACCCAGCAGAGACCAGTGAGCTCTCAAGAAGGGTAACTGATGATAATAAACTGTCCTCTTGAGGTGGGTTGATTTGTTCTGCAGCAGTAGATAACTGGAACAGGTGTCAAATAATTTGTCCTAAACATCAATTGTAATGACTACATACTGGTGACTTAAAAGACTTGATAAAATGGTGAAGTGGTGGGGGATAAACTGGAAATTCTGTCAGCAGAACTCTAATGGGTACATAATAAAGTAGCAGTTCCCTCTATGTCCTTTGGCTCTTTTGCTATTGTACTGCACATTTCCTCAAAATGCTAATATTCTAGAGAAGCGATGTGATGTTCTAGAAAGGGTGCAGTCTTTGTGGTCAAGGGAGCTCCAGATTCGAATCCCAACTATGTCACCCACGAGTTATGAGATGAAACAAGTTACTTAACGGGGTAGACTGTGCCCTACACGGATGTCCTTTCTGAGAATGGCACACCCATGCCAGGACACTAGGACTGTTGCCCTCTATTTGGCCGTTTTCTCTACAGAACTGTCCTGAGCTGATGGGGCCCATCTTGTTCCAAAGGTTACAGTCTCCTATGCCCTGGGGATGGCTTCAGCCAATGACTGACTGGTACAGGTACACAAAAGTCTGACAGCTTAGGTCAGGAAGGGACAGTTCTGTAGGGAGGTCTGTGTTCTGAGCCCTCTCTTCATGGATCAGGTCCCCAAAATAGAATAGACACCAGGAGTCCATAGCTTTTGTAGACTCTTTCCCCTTCCCTAGCCTGTTCCCCCAGTCCCAACTATCTTAAAGATTCCCTTTCTTTTACCTGAAGAACACTCCTTCAGTAATCTTGTGCCCCCAAATCCGGATCTCAGGCTCTGCTTCTGGGAATCCCAACCAAAGACACATAACCTCCCTCAGCTTCTCACTTTCAAATTCCCCTTTCCAGAATTTGCCAAGATGATAAATTAAAATTACCTGGCACTTAAAACACGTCCAACACACACTAACAGATTTTTTCTCTCATCTTCCTCACTGGTGGAAAACAAAGCGGAAACAGACGAGAAACTTTCTTTAAACAAAACAAGTCCTCAAGTGAATTTTCGAGTCTCATACAGCAACTTTTGGGCAAGCAAGCATTGGTATTTATTTATTAATTAAAGATTTTATTTATTTATTTGACAGAGAGTAGGCAGAGGCAGACAGAGAGAGTGAGGGAAGCAGGCTCCCTGCTGAGCAGAGAGCCCAATGTGGGGCTCAATCCCAGGACCCTGAGATCATGACCTGAGCCGAAGGCAGAGGTTTTAACCCACTGAGCCACCCAGGCACCCCTAAGCACTGATTTTTAAAAATGAAGATATTAATGCCAGCTTTCTGAAGAAGCTGTAAAGATGAGCTGAAATAATCTCCATGAACCTTAAGTAGGGTTGGTGCAGCATAAACTCTCAGTGCCTGGAAACTACTGCTCTTACAATTGCCAAGCTCCAGAAACATAAACTAGATCTTCCTTGTTCAGACACTCCCACATCTGCCCAAGTAAACTGCAGTGAGCAGGGAAAGGAATCAAACTTAACCAAGGGTAGCACGACTTTCACAAGTCCACTCCACATACAGGCTGGGTGCCAACTCCAAGCTCCAGAGTTCTCATAATTGTGGGCAGATTTCGCCGCTGTGCTCACAAACAGCCAGACCCACCTGCATTGGTTGTTAACACAGTTTATTATTGGCACACTTATCAGTAAAGCATACATAAAATACAGCTGTTTTATAACACACGGAGCCACTGTGTCTTTACATGTGTGGAAGAACATATTAATATGCAAATGGAAAAATTAGTTCTCTTATAAAGTTTCACATAAATACACTGGAATTGCCCCAAAAGAAAAATCCCCGTAAAAGAACCAAGGGAGGGCTTTACAAAATATTATACAAGAAATATACTATGAAAAGAATCAACAGTCAACTCAGATACAATAAAAAACACAAAAGTTTCAGATTCATTAAACTGCCCACAAAATTAATGGATTACATGGCTTGAAAAGATTTGGATCAACAGCAATTTTACAAATGTATCAGTTCTCAATGGGCCAGGTACGTGTCTTTCTTTACATAAAAATCCATCTCTGTGTCTTCGATGACAAAAAGACATTTCTTGTTTCAGTACTTGGACTCGATTAAACGAACTCGGGTTGGAGAACAAATTGACATTAGCTCAGCCATAAATTACGCTGCTAGGCCCTCTTAGCTGTTACCCAATGAAAGAAAAGGTGAAGAAAATAATACAAATAATAAGGATATACAAATTACTGTCCAAAAGCTGATTTTTTTTCTTTTCTTTTTTTACTGAAACAAGAAACTCTCAGATGCAAGTCAAAAAGCAGAAAATATTTTACAATATTAAAAAGTCATCTGTAGTTAGGGTCGGCATATAATGAGACCCTGAGCACTGAGGGCGTATTGACAATATGGCCTTCGTTGGGTTGGGACCGGCTTGGGGGAGGGGGCATAATTAACAAACATGTGGTTTAACACTGAGCCAGGAGAAGCGGGAGCATTCACTCTGGTTTTCATTACTATCAGTGCCAGTATCTGCGTTACCTGCGAAGGCCTCCAGGGAAGGGTCATGGAAGTTTATTGGAATAATCCTCTCAATTCAAAAAAGAAAAAAAGAAAGAAACTCAAACCCAGATCATTGTGGTTTAGAAATAGCATTTGCGTGGAAAAGTTGTTTTTTTTTTTTAAATTTAAATTTTTTTTTTTTAAATTTCTCCTCCTTCCTCTCCTGTAAGCAAGGATCTGCAAGCGTGGGTGTACCCCACGGCCTACTGACAGTGGGTGCAGGTGCGGGTCAGTCTCACTGGGGAGCCTGGGGCGGGGCGTTTTCTGATTTGGTCTCTTGAGCGGCGGGGGGTTTACTGCTCCACGGGCTGCTGTTCCCCAGGGCGGGGGGGCTGTTGAAGTCTTCCTCGTCGTCCACGCCGTTGGCCGCGTCATATTGCGTGTTTTCTAATCTAGTGATTAGCCTTTCGTCCTCGTCCCCAAACTCACCTCCCATCAGAGTTGGCTCTCCTACCACCATCACATCCTGTGAACAGCAGCTGACATTATTACAGGGAAACCTTGGGACAGAGAAGCTCAGCTTAAAATACTAGCGGGAGGAGCTGGGGGATCTAGGACAGACACACTCGTGTACTGAGCCCCGGGGTCAAGTCTCAAAGTCGGGGGCGAGACGCATATTTGATTTCTACAGGAAATAAACATTGCCTCCTGACGTGGAACAACCACGCGAGTTTATGTCCTTAGTGCGCAGCCTGACACCGGAGAACGAGCAATGCTAGCAATCTGCAGAAATAAAAAAATGGATTTTTCAAAATTAAAAAAATCCACGCTTTTAACTTGCTGACATTGGGGACTTGAGAGAGGGCTGTGGAACCTTCTGCTGGGTGCTTTCCAATACCTCCAAAAATCCGCCACTTTTTATTTAGGGCCTCTGAATGCCTTTGGAAACTAGCAGCCAACGTGGGGAGGATACGGTTCTATGGTATTCACGCAACTCATTCCAAATGGCATTCTCTCTGTCCCAAGGACGGTATACATTTTAATTGAAGACAGAATCTCTCTTTTTTTCTATTCAGCCAGGCCCTTTTATGCAGCCAATATCCTTGACATTCTGCTACTTAATTATGGTAATTAATTTAGGTAAAGTTTTCGATAAAAACAATGTTCACACTGATTTGACAATTTGCATAGCTAATTAAGTCATTAGCAAAAACCTGCTGATTGCCAACAAGCCCTGAATTTACCATCTGTTATTTCATGGTGCCTGTCACCTATCCCCACACAGACAACCCTGCCACCAATCTGGGCAGTAAAGAGAACCAGTCTGTCCAGCTGGTGCCATAAAAGGAAGATGAAGAGCACTAATTATAATTACATTGATGAAGCTGGTAGTCATCAGAAATGGAAGCGTGCAAGAAGAATCCATCTAATCACTCCTTTAAGTACAAATTGTCCTTCCATGCAAGCAAGGAAGCCACCCACTGTAGCCTCCTGGAGCATCATGGTGGCCACTGCTGGAGAGGCACAGGGCTGGGGACAAGGATGCACACACAGGGTACAGCTCCGGCCTCTTCGTTCAAAGGGGAGCTATATGGGGTTGATGGGTGACCTGGGCATGGGACAGGACACCTGTCATGTGATACTGCTGGGCAGGCTATGGGCACTAGTCTACTCAAAAGTGCGGTGACTCCCGGGGAGTGCCCAGTGCAGTCATCTGCCTCGGCCAGAAAAAGCAAGGCTGAACCAGATGCTTTTGGACATGGAAGGGTGTGTTTCCTGACAGGGAGGCTAATTGGATGAAATGCCTTGGCAACTGGGCTAAAACGTCTTCACTAGGGGCAAGAGAAGCTTTTCTGGGACAGTGTGGTAGAATACTGCCTATGGTCAGGAGAAGGTCCACTGGGCCCTCCAGAATTCTAGAAGGTGCCAACTGAAAGGAAGCCTTAATGGCTGCCTGATTGATTTCAGAATAGAAAACCTTATTTGAGTGATCGATTGACTCCCCGAGAATTATGGGGGAGATCATCAATGGATTTCCAAACTGTGTTTTCTGACTAGTCACTCCTGTAATTTGACAAACATGATTTTAAAGAGCTATGTCCCAGGTGAAGTAAATGCCTCAAATACGAATTGGGTAAACTCAGCAATACAGGTGCTGGCGGGGAAATCAGCAGTGTGCTTCAAAGAACATACTGATTATGCAACGAAGAGCCAGACGTGACACCGACATGGACTCGAGATGAGAACAACATAGACAGAGACTCTGACTGGCAAGAATACGGACAGGACTGCAGATGGAATGGGCTCTCCAGAGAGGAGGGGGCGTTATCGGGTTAGCCGCACCACCCGCTAGGGGTGTTTTGGACAAAAAAGTGCTGCTTGGTTACAGGCAATCAGGAGACAGTGCTTATGATCAGGAATAAAGGTGGGGGAAAGAACAGGGCAAGACTGAGGAGAGGATGATGTGGATTAATCTCGTTTCATGACTTACGTGCAACAAGCACACTTTGGAAGGGTTGGAAAACACATGCGGGAGGTGTCACAGGACAGGAGAAGGGCATGGGGACCAACCATGTGCATCTGCATTAGTATTGTGAGTCCAAGGTCATCAAGAGAGGCTGGGACAGTGTGGGGAGGTAAGCATAATTTGGAAACAGAGGAGAAAAATCAGAAGGCAGCTTAAGCGTGACATTAGGCAAAGGTCCTCAACGCTCCAGGTGCCTTCATTGCATCAGAAAAATAGTGGTCATTCATGAAAAATACTATGAAAATAGTGATTTGAATCATTCCAAATGGGTCTGATATCAGCTCATGTTGGTTGGAACAGCTGGAAGAGATGCCCAGGCATAAATCCTTGTCAGCATCCTGAATTTCAGAGAGATGCTACATTTGCCTTCCTGATTATAAAAGAAAATCCTCAGCCAGATACATGATCCTATGTGTACACGTGTGAATGATTGATAGACGACAAGCTATGAAAGAGATGTGTGCTAAGAGCTTCTTAGGCACATAGATTCTTGAGGCCGCTTATCCAAGTACGCACAGGGCTCTGCCTGGCTCTACGGAACCTGCAGACTAGAGGAGTGGTTCTCTGCTCAGGTGATCTCGATTTGTTAGCCTCACACAAAATGAATGGAGACATAGTGCACGTTCTGGGCTGCCTCTCACTAGTGGATGTTGGCTCCATCTTCCCCACCTCCACATCTTTAAAAATCCCCCCAACATTCAACATGGGTAGTGAGAGGTGCATTTCCATTGTCTGCTATCTCGTGTGTCCCACAGGAGGCAGGGCTGGTGTGTCTGAGAGTAACCCGGATGCCCTCGGCTCCCCATGAGGCAGACCTCTGCTCCTCGCTGGAGGCCTGGAAGTGCCACCAGCTCTTGCCCATGTCACATCTTCTCACTAATCCCCCGTGCAAGGACCACCAACCTCTGAGGAGGACTGGAAGTGACTCCTTTCAGGGCCCCTCAATGCTTCTCCTTAAATTGGCCAGAAGGGGTCACTGCTGTTGAATGACACAGGTCTCCATCCCTCCCAGGGTTGAGGCTGCAGTTCGGGATCGCTCCTAGCCCCTGCTCATGGAGTGAGAAGCAGAATCCAAGGATTAAACCCTAGTCCTCACCAGACACACACTTTGCTGCCGCGGCAGCGAGGCAGACCACAGTTGTGGTCACAGTGGCACACAAAATCTGGTCATGCCTGTGAACGAGACAGCCAGGGCTGCAGACTGCGTTCCATTTTAACAGTAAAATTGTGTTGGTAGTTCAGTACACAGGGTTAAGAGATGTGGTCACTACAAGCCAGACGATGCTTATCATTTAATGTCCATTCAACTGGAGTGCACACAGAAATGTGTACATTTTTCCTGTTGTCTTTCCCTGCCCCTCTGGGCCCTCTGTAAGTTTTACTCTGTTAAAACCTCTTTTCATTGCATGGGTGTGGGATTGGTGCTGAAATTCTGCTCTCACTTTCTAATGGTGCCTTGTTCTCACCAAGTCCAGAGGGTCTCAATTCACTAAGAACCCTCTCGACACAGGTATCCTCCACTAAAATGCAGTTGGTGGATTGGTGGAAAGGAGCATCAGGGAGTAGAACAAATTATGTGCCCTTTAAAATAAAATTGAAATGTTTCCAACGAGGCCAGGTATATCAAAATGCATGACACTCACGCCACTCTTCTACACCTGAGACAGACATCACTAACGGACAGCCTGCCAAACCCAGTCTGGGCCTTAGATCGCTACTCAGTGCCGGACCCTGTTAGCTGACATCTGGAGACTGAGTGGGCAGGAGAAGGGAAATTTCTTGGCCATCCCTCGAGGAGACGCTGAGCTCTTCTAAGGCAGGGCCTGGGTTTTTGTTGTTGTTTATTTGTTTACTCTTGGTATAGTGAGGGGCACATAGTAAGAGCTCAGGAAACATTTGTTGAACTGAGCTGAATTCTTGCAGCCATTGTGCCTTTAAGTAGCAATGTCACCATTCCAGAATCCTCTGGAATGCACTCTCATTTGCTAGGGAAAACTAACAAATGTTAGTTTTTAAAACTCTAGGAGTAGATGAATAATGGGCTACTTTTGAGCACTTCTGGGTTGATTTATTTATACCAGGCCATTTTCTCTATACATTTTCCAATTTATCCAAGAGTGGGCCTAACTTATTGGTACCTTAATAAAAAGACTCTGTTTTACTTCTTTGATTTTTTTTTTTCCTGACTCTTTAGCCCACTTCAGAAAACAGAGGTGAGTCTGGCATTATTTAAAGACTATAACTCCTAGCAGTGTTAAAATTAAAATGGCACCTTCCCCACAGGCTGGCCACTCTCTCCATGACCCTTTCTTTCTAGTGCAGTGAGGACAAAATCCATACCCTCTTTCTTGGAAGACAGGAGGAGTCCCCGCGGCCCCGGGGATTCTCAGGTACTGATGGCATTGGTTTTAGCCAAAGAAAACGGACTGATGGAAAGTGGGTGAAAGTGGGTCAGGGACAGACTTGAAAGACACATTTAGAAGTAAGTGGAGAATCCCCATGAAAGAAGAGTCCACTCTCACATGGGGAGAGATGTGAGGATGAGAGATCAAGGTGGGGGGGTGGGGGGGATGAGAAGAGGCAAGAGGTCAAATTGCATGGGTTGAGGGAAGTAACAAGAAATAGAGCACATTTCCCAAGACACGGTATCTAGAGGATATCCATGGAGCACCACGAAAGTGTCGGGGCTCAAAGGACAGTCAGACGCCTGGTGACAGGGCGGTGTGACTAGGGAATCAGAGAAGGAGCACCCACAAGTAATCGTGGAGGGGACAAGGGACAAGAAATGCTTAGAGGAGCGTGAAAATTTAAAAGCGATAAATGATCTGACACTGGGCTGAGGGATTTGGAGTCAGGAAGGAATTGGGCAGACAGGACAGGACTTGAAAATAAAAGTAACAGGAGATGAAGAAAGATGAAGAAAGGGCCCACACGGTATATACTCTTTGGGGACACCCGTCAGCTGTCAGCCTTGGAGTTCAAAGAAGCCTCCTTCTCAGTGGCCCATTTCCTTTGTCAAGACCCAGAAATGAAAGACAGGGTCAAGAGGTCAAGAGAGCTGAGACCAAACCAGGGGCCGACCCTCCCCCTGAGCTCATGAAATGGGTAAAGTGGAATCCACTGAGCTGCATTTTGAGTGGCCGGGAGTTAATTACCTGAGTCTTAAAATACGAAGGGACACCCATGTCGGGAAGGCCCAATCCAATTACAATATGGAGCCTGAACGCCGGGAGCTAGTTTCCAGTGGAGCACGGGGTCTCCGGTGATGGCGCCGAGAGCCCCTTCTATGCCACCAGGCATTGCTGCTAAGTGATATTTTAATTAAACCTTAAGTGACATATCTCCTGTCTGTGACTCTGACGGCTTTTTAATTCAGGTCCCTGCGCAGCACAGACTCTTAATATTCCTTTCTAATTCCCAGGTTGCAAAGGAAGGTTTCCATGGCAGAGCTCCTCCCTCCCCTCCTTGCCCTCCCCTGCCCCGGCCTTGCCCTCCCCCCGCCCCCAACCTGCCCAGAACGCTGTTGGCAGCTCAAGGAGGCTTTCACGTGGTCCCCTGCAGGTGGAAGACAGGCAAAGGCAGGATTTCAGGCCTAAAAGGAAAGCGAGACTTACAGGTACCTGACTGGACAGACTCAGGTTGGCGGCTGGTGTCTTCTTCTTGCTGCCTGTACTGTTGGCGTTGTTGCCGGCACTGCTGTTGGAAGTGCTGCTGGTGGAGTTTTTCCTTTTTCTCCGTTTGGTTGTCGGCTGCCTTGTGGGTTCTGCTGCACAATGGAAAATGGACGGAGGATCAGTTCCAGGACGACGGTCAGAATACTGTCCCTCCAAGGAGGCTGTGCTTGTGAATTGAAAAGAGTAGACTCTAAATTGTTTCCATTTCTTTTAACTTTACACAGAGTAAAGGAAGGAAGCCGTTGCTTTATTTTTAGCACAACATGCGTGCAACTCTCTTCTTTGGTATCTAGATGGAATGATTTGTGTTTTATCATGTTTTGCGAACGTTATATGGGTGTCTGGAATCTATTTTATATTTTAAGGGTCAGCCGCAAATACCACTTTTATAGTTGAGTTAAAAGTCTTGTTACCATTTCAAAATTGGGGAACACATTTTTCTCTGGACTGTCATTTCTTTAGAGCAAAAGGAGGGCCCTGGTCCCCCTCGGGGGGTGGGAGGGGGCCTCTGAGGTGTGAGAGAAAAGATGAAACCAAAATAAGGTGGTAAACCTGGGTAGTAGCTTTGTCTCCGGGTAAGTGCCCAGTACCATAACACCTGGAGATAAAGTATAAAGAAGAAGCATGAGTTCTGTCAGCCGTGAATGTAAAATGTAGGGTCCCAAGCTCAGTATGGTTCTCAAGTTGCATGGTTTGGACTCCGATGTTTAAAGAATGCTACTAATTTCAATGTTCCTGGGGGAAAAATGTCTTAGTGTGCCACAGCCAGCATGTTCATGATGGGGAGTTAAATATTTTCAAGAAAGATTTAGAAATAGAGGACAGGTCTATGTCCTCTTCTTGGAAGCATAGGGACCTGTGGTGATGGGTGGTCAGATGAATATTATTTATTTATACATTATGTAGTCAGTTTTACCAAATGTTTTCATGTTCTTCATGGTTTCTATGGCCTGTCTTATATTCATAGTAATTCTATTAATTAGATTCTATTCTAATATGTGCTTTGTAAATGAGAAATGTTCAGAAACTTTTTCCAGGAAGTTACTCAGTTGGAAATGGAATGTAAGAGCATCCTTTTTGCTAACCCTAGACTTGACCCAACTCTGATGGCGAGAAGGTGAGGCAAGGCCATACCAGAACCAAGTGAGAGGACCTTGTGGCATTTTCTTAAAACACCTATGCTGCTTCTGATGGACAGTGGGCAGGATCTCCTTTAAGGATCATGTCAAAGACCACCTAGTCCACCAAATTATCCCTGACTTTTGAGGAAGAAAGGGATTATGTTCTCATTTACATACCATATTTTTTTCCTTCATGAATATTTTGTCTCTTATGTTTAAAGATTTTCATCAAAGGGCCTAACATGTCTGTCCACAGAGAGTTATGGGTGCTTGTCCTGAAGGTTGGGGAAATAGGAATAGAATTGTTCTAGCTCATGGTGCCAGAGTTGAGCGACACGTTCAAAGTCAATCAAATACTCAGTTCCCCTGATAAACATCTTCTTCCTTTACCTCAAGAATTAAAGTCGGCTACTTTTTTTTTTTTTTTTGAAATCTGTACTTCTTTTGTGAAATTTTGGGGAAATATACCTAAATTGTGTACTCTGGATTACTCCCATTGGCAGCAAGTAGCTGAAGTCATAGAGTCATGAACTCTGGAGATATAAACACCTCTTGTGACACAGACCTCCTTCACTGATCAGCTATGAGATCATCTTTGGCAAATTACTGCTTAAATCCCAGGCCCTGTATATTTGAAATGGAAGTAATATTCAATATCTCATAAGGTTATTGTCAGGATTCAGAAAGAGAACATAAGGTCTGGGAGGGCTGGGATTTCTGACTGTTTCATTCAGTGCTGTACCCCTGTGACTGGAACAATGCCTGGCACCTCTTAGGCGCTTAATCAATGATTATTGAATGAATGATTGAGTTAATAAATGATGTATAAATTATATATGCATATGTTGGAAAATATGGGTTCTCAAAGCATTCATTCAGTGAGATATTTTTTCCCATGAAGCCTTATTGATATTGAAAGAGAACATAATCTAAGCACATTCAAATAGATTTGAAAAATAATGTTCCAAATTTCTAAAATTCCCCTAAGACAGGGATGCAACTATTCTATGTAGAATGATGCTCGTTTTTTCTCAGATTTCTAAATATGTACTTTGTTAAATCTACTATATTCGTTTCATATAAAATGCCTGGCCCACGACCAGTGGAAGGTGACCATTCTATTTTGTGATTCAGAAAGCTATGTGCTTCATGTTAATAATTACTCTTTATAAAAATAATTTTTAGTGAACGGATACGTTTTGCTTTTATGATCAATGAGGCTCGACACAAGCCTGGGAGTGAAAATGTATTAGATAGAACGACAATTAATGATGACTGGAAGCAGTAATCTCAGAGCCTCAGCAGGAGACTGCAGTATCTAAACTGCATTCTAAGGAAGTGAGGAAAATGGAATCTTTTATGTATTCTCTTCATGATCAGAGCACCCTTTGATATTAGATCTATCTTTAAAAAGGGAGCAAATTTATTTATTTTTTTCGTTCTTTCATTCTTTCCTTTTCCTTCCCATCCATCCTCCCTCTCTCTATCCCTTCCTTCCCATCATGTCTATGATTCCTATTTAAAAAAAACAAAAAACAAAAAACAAAAAAACAAAATAACAATGGACCATGAGAAGACATCAGTCTTGTCCAGTGGAATAGCCACCAGTCTGGGAGACAGGAAACCTTGCTTCTGATTTTGTCTTTGCCAATGATCTTGAACATTAAATAAATCAATTGATTTTTCGGGGTTTCGGGTCCTAAGTGAGATTGTAGATAATTCCTAAGGGTGCTCATACTTCACCAATTCCACGCCCCCAGGCCCAAACATCCATAAGAAACTACTCATCCTGGCAAATTTATGATTCCTTCCTTCCTTTTCACATCACTTCATCCCCCCAAAAGGCCTTGGAAAATGCCTTTAGAGCAAGAGTGAAGAATGAGGTCATACCTGGGGGCGCCACCATCCGCTGCCACTTCTGAAACAAGCAGGTCTTTAGGCAGTCTCGTGGACTGAGGTTGTAAGTTTTATGTCTCGACATCAGTTCCTGCATTGGCTCCAGAATTACACACAACTGCAAAAAGTTCAAAGACATCAGTCTTTCACTATTTGATAACATTATTTGCAATAAATAATGTTAACAGCTGGAAACAATTAGAAAGCTCAAAGGTACTTTTCTTTTTTCCCCTGGTTTTTATTTTCTCTGTGCAAGTTTGGAGGAAAAGAAATATTACCAACACTTGATAATGCCCACCTAATTTACTGTTATTTATAATACCATGTTATAGCCAAATGTGATTTACACACACACACACACACACACACACACACATATCGAGAGACACATTCTGTACAAACTGTTGGGTGGATACATGTAGCTCTATTCTGAATTCAAATGATTCTCTCTGGTTAAAGAAAAAAGCTCTCTTCCATGGTGCACAGCATGCTCTGATTTCTACTCTGGTTTCTGCTGTTGTTCCTGTTTGTATAACCACACACTGTGAGTTACAATGCTAGTTTATGTAGATTATGTGGCAGTGAAAGCCATCTTTTAAACTGTGGAGAACAAAGTGGCAACTACAAGTACTTTTTTGATCCTAATTCTTATCAAGGCCCACGATGAACACTATTCCATTTTTATTCATGTACTCATTTATATTTTACACATAATGATAATGTCAGTAACATATGCCAACATTAGTTCAGAGTAGGAGCTTTCTCTGTGGCTCTGTACATGATTGCTTCCTTCCCTCCTTTGGTTAGATTTTTCAGATTTACTTTGGTCCAAGACATCTGATGACAAAGATTAATGAATGTAACAAGAAGGTAAATCCATTTAGGATTGCCTTGAACTTTTCTGAATTCCTTCTCAGTTGGAAGGTCATCAGGATACTGCTGTATTGAGAATGCTGTATCTAAAAAGACAAAGACCACAACACAGCCGTACACATATTGGCAAAGCACTCTTCCATGTGGAAAAATAGCATTTCATTATAAAAGGCAGATGTGCCTTCATCGCCCCCCCCCCTTTTTAACACCACTCCTTTTCCTTCTGTCATTATTCAGCAGACATGCTGCTTTTTATCCACTGGTCCACTGGGTTCCCTCTACTTGGAATTCTTCCCTCCCCTCTTCTTGGCTAATGCCCACTCATCCTTGAAGACAAGGTTACTTCTTCTGTTATACCTTCGTCTCCAGGTTGTGTACCTCTCTCCCTGTGCAGGCTGAACTCGGTGACTCTTTATGGTTCTCCCATAGCACCCAGCCTTTTCTGCTCTGTGAACTTACTCATCCATGCTTTGGAACCCTCTGCTTCTAAGTCTCCTTTCTACTTGACCTGGAAATCTTTGAATGCCCAGACGGTGCATTTTTTTCTCTGTTGTCCTAGGTTTGGCTCAATTGAATGGATGCATTTAAGGTGTCCTTGTAAAGACTGGAAGATCTTTCTTTCAACAGAACCAAATTTGTTGATTTTTAAAAATGCAGACTTCCAGGGGCACCTGGGTGGCTCAGTGGATTAAGCCTCTGCCTTCGGCTCAGGTCATGATCTCAGGGTCCTGGGATCGAGCCCCACATTGGGCTCTCTGCTCGGCAAGGAGCCTGCTTCCTCCCCTCTCTGCCTACTTGTAATCTCTCTGTTAAAAAAATAAAATCTTTAAAAAAAAGAAAATGTAGACTTCCAGACTCCTCCCCTTCTGTTTCACTGGGTCTGGAACTAGGGTCCTGAATCTGCCTTTTGGAGAAGCATGCTCCAGTCTAATTCTGATACATACTACTACAGTTTGAGGTCTGCTACCCTACATATTCTGGGTTTTACATATAAACAGAAAGACATGCAAATTCCCCATTGTTTCCAGTTGGAATTCCACTTTTTTGTCACTTAACCCCACTTTTTGATGTTCATCCCTCCTTCTCAAGCCTAAGCATGATAATCAAGATTACCTTCATCTAGAAAAATGTCTCTGCTCTTTTTACCTATTGATGATCTAAACTTGGCCCAAACCACTAACTCCATTGACAAGACAGCTGTAATCTCTTTCCCACTGCAGTTTCTCAGGAAGAAGAGAGCAAGAATTCGAAACCTGAATGACACAAGTACAGCGTGAACCAGATAGACAAAGCCGCTCAACCCTAGTTAGTCGGGCTGTCAGGCATGAGGTCTGGATTAGTTCTGGGGCATCTTCAGTCTTGTCTATCCTCCTGCTTACTTTGGAGTCCTTTCTGAAACTTAAAATGCTGGTAAGGAGGACCCCATGAAAGCGAGGGAAGTCCTGTGCAATTAACTCCACATTTCCACTCTGTGAAGACTCAATGTGTATATTCCTCCATTAAGAATTCCTCACTGTGCAAGCTAGAGAGAGCCTCAAGTCTGCCCCAGCTATTAATGCTCACCACTCCAAACACAGTAAAGGATTTTACCGTCATCCCTACAAACAGAGATAAGAGTGGACTATCCATCCAAGGAGAAACACTGCTAGATTCAGACAGGGTCAGAAGATGTTTGGAACTATTACTAAGCTAGGTTAGTAAGAAAAGGTTTCAGGGAAATTTTAAAGAATGGAAAATGTTCTTTTTTTTTTTAATTAAAATAACTAAGGTTTTCAACCATTTCCTTTGGCCCATTCCCCATTTTTGAGACATGGGCTTACTGTGGATGTAAAATGCATGGATGGAGCAGAACAAGCACGGACTTAGATGCCAAGAGGTTTAGGTGTGGATTTTAATTCTGTCACTAGGTGTGCAACCTTGGCCAAGCCCCTTAAGAGTGCTGGGTTTCAGTTTCACCTGTAAGACAATACCCATCTTGTGTATTGTTGTGAGAGTTTGAGATGATAGATCCGACACATCAGAGTTCAATAAACAGTAGCTATGATGATTCTGTATTAGCAGGAACATGACAGATTGTGAAACAAATGACATTTCTGTTCCTTTAAATTAACAAGCATTTATGGGGCTTCTTCCTAAGTGTCAGGCACTCTGCTTTGACACTGGGGACATAAGGAAGAGGATAACATCACCTCTGTCCTTGGTGAATATACAGTTCCCCTCGGAATGATTTAAGCATATTAAGAAAACCACTCTGGTGTACATATCAAGCTTCTTTGGGAATCGCAGGTTTGTGAAGCAAGGATTTCCATGATATGACAAGTTAGATGACCCCTGCGGTTCCAGAAGGGCAGTGGGCACGGAACATATGAGCAGACGGGACGGCTGCATTTATCGTGAGAACCTGTGAGCTCATTATCTACTTCTTTCTTGCAGAGGGTGTTTTCCTCTCTGGGTTTTGGGCAGAATTTCTTCAGGTGCAAATCCTCAGGATTTATCCCTTCCCCTTTAATGTAAAAATATCTTCCCATCGCTGTAACCCACCCCAAAGGAGTTCCTATCTCTGAATACTAATTAGGAATCCCCAAAGCCATTTTTCTTCCAGAGGAGGGTTCCCAGGCTGGAAAGGCAGCCTTCTCCTGGATTCATGTGTTCAAACGAGCCTGCTGTGGAGTGCTGGGCTGCATGCTGTAGGTGGCAGAACTAACTCAGACAAGAGCCTGCCTTCTCAGGCAGAGAGCCAGTGCATTTTTGGCAACAGTGAAGGCCTGGGGCGTTCTGAAATGAGATCAGGAAGACGGTTGGGGGAGTGGGTTCCCGCAGTCACTCGCCAGTTCCTTCTGGAGCCAGGATTCCTGCTGTCCCTGGGGTCTTGGTCCCCCCTGAGAATCTGGGGAAGGCTCTGTAGCCTCTTTTTTAAAGTTTGTACAAAATATCTGGAAGTTTATGAATCCTCTTATATCCCCGTCCATTGACTCTAAGCAAAGTGTTCCCTGTTTGTAATAAGTATAAACCAGGCTACATGCCTTTTCCTCCACGCTACACACACACACACACACACACACACAGACACAGCGACATGACCACATCAGTCAAATGCATATCAGTGGAACTAAGCATAATAACACAGAGTCTTTTGATTTAAAGGAACAATTGTGTCTGCAGAGTTGAGCCTGCTACAAAGTTCTCAGTGGACCTGTCCCTTTGCCTGACAAGGACTGCCACAGCATTTCTACAGCATCTGCAGCAGTCTGCACTCAGGGCTGCCATTTAGTTCGGATTCCTCCTGCAGTGGTGTTGAGGATTACCAGGAGTAATTCTAGAGCACTGTGGAAGGGGCAGGTGTCAGCAAAGCCCGAGATCTCATTTGGAGTATGAAGCTCCTAAATGTGTGGTCCCTGTCGGGTCCATCTAGGATCTCAAAGAAAGCTCTTGCCCATCCCAGCAAAACTGCAAGCACATCTTTCTGCAGATTTAGTAAGGATTTTAAGCGAAGCTGATGCTGCTATGCTTCTGAGTTCATTTTCTGGGATTTGGGCCCCCGCACTGACCCTTTGGTATGGAATCAAAACCTGGAACTACAACAGCAACTTGCTGAGTGAGTACAAGGATAGTTGGATGAAAGATGGATGGATAAACGGATGGGTGGGTGGATGGATGGATGAGTGGGTGGATAGGTGGTGGATGGTTGGGTAGATGGATGGATGAGTGGTGGATAATAAACAGATTGGTCAGACTTATAGCCAGGAGTCATTTGCTAATAGTAGACAAATAAAGCCTTGTCTTGGAGGCTTAGAGGTGATGTATTTGTCCATGTGAGAAATAACCAATTGACTCTCCTGTAGAGAAGGCTTTGCACAAATGCACATGCATGTGCCCAGTTACTATTTGTCTAGGCCGGACAGGAAGATCTCAGCTCATCCTGGGACCTTTTGTAGAAACAAAGGGCCCAGCAAATGTACAGTATTGTGTTTTGCTTTGATTTTATCTGACAGTTCTCCTGGAGAAATTTGATTCTCCTTAGCTATATATTCACACTTACTCTTCTTGCCCAACTTCTTGCCCAAACCCACTTCCAGAAATAGGGGATGCTTGTCAGAGTTGGCTCTGGCCTATGAAAAAGCTGATGCCCTGAGGTTGACATTTGGCTAACTCCCAAACCTAAGTCCTGTCTACTGACAACACTTTGATTCAGTCTTTTCTGGATGATGGATGGCATCCTCTGGGCTTGAGTCACCTACTCTTTGCATATAGGCTTGCCCGAGGTTAGTGTTTCAGTACGAGCTCAGACTTCTGCTCACGTTGTTCTTCTTTCCTAGAAGACCTCCCCTCTTTCCCAGTCCTTCTAACTAGAGGCTGGCAAGCTGTGGCCTGTGGGCTGAATATGGCCATGCTCACATAATGTTGGTAGCTGCTTTTGTGATATGATACCAGAGTTGAATAGTTGTGACAGAGTTCCTAGAGCCCACAGACCCGAAAATATTTACTATCTGGCCTTTCATAGAAAGGTTGCTGACCTCCGTACTAAACTGGTGCTGTTCAGTGTAGGTGGTCTGCAAACTATCTGTTGTGTTTCTGTGACAGGAGAAGCCGCTTAAGGCAGAGTGTAATTCAGTTCACTGCTTCCTTCACTGAGAAAGTCTTATGTCAGAAAAAAAAAAAAGTTGGATGAAGTAAACAATGTGTTCAACAGTGTAGTTGATTTACATTCCAGAGCAAGCTTCCTCATTTTGTCATGGACCACTAAGAGTTTACAGTCTCGCACTGGCCTATAAACCACAGTTGAATCCCACCAATAAGACCACTGATGGCTTCCAAGGTCCAGTTCAAAGCCCAGTCTGTCTCTGACCATGCCCACCCACAAAGGACCCCTGCTTCTACTGCACTAATCCCTAATCTAGGTACAGCCCAGTGTTTATATTTGCATTGGGAATACTCCTTTCTTGTGGATTTGTTTCATCTTATCTATAGCAAACCATATTATCATTTTTCTCTTCTTTCTATTTAACACCGTATTAGGCATACTCAAATATTTGCTGGGTCGTAACTTCATAATCGCCATGGAATATTTAACCTATGCCTGTCCCTAGAGTAGGTACCTGACATATACTATATCATTAACTCTCACCAGGTCCTGGCTCACTTTTACAGGTGAGGAAACTCAAGCTCACAGCCATTAAATCACCTAGAGCTGAGAGTAAAGAATGTAATTCTTATCATGTAGCCAGGGTTTTATAACCATTTAAAGGGCAAAGAAGAACTGCATAGTGAAGTCTGCCTGGTTCCAACCCTGTGTTCTCAACAACTAACTGCTTTGTTGTCTACCTCTCTAAGTCAGAGGGGCTTAAATTACTGCTAAGATACCAAGTTTAAAGGCTCTCATTGTCTTTGTATTGTTCCCTGTACACAGTATTGACCTCTACATAGAGATATAGGTCATACATGAGTGGTGTGGGCTTCGGAACCAGATTCATACGGATTCAAAATCCCAAGTCTGCCATTTACAAATGGTGTGTTCTTGGCCAGAAATTGCAGCCTCTCTGAATCTCCTCATCTGTAAAATGGGGATAAAGATACTAATCTCTAATAGTTTGAAACAACATATGGAATACTTAATGCAATGCGTGGAGCAAGGTCAGTGCTCAAAGGGTGGAAATTAGTATTATGATAAATACTAGTTGCATCAGTGGCTCTCTACTGAGCCAAGAGATCATTGTGTGATATGATTGGTTAGCTACTGGGGAGTAAATCATTTGGCCTCCTTGAGATTTAGGGGGTCACTAGATATAATACACCAAGGGATGGTAATTAGGCCAACAGTTACACTGCATTTTAGTGGCTAATGTCTCTAATAAAAATCAGTTTTTAGAATTCAGTGATAAATACAAAATGTTCAAATCCACAAACTAGAGTTCTTTCTTTCCCTGCCCCCCTCCAGTAACCTATTCCTCTGGCTGATTCTGAATTAAAAAGATATCAGAGTGTTGGGGGTGATTAAGAAACAAGCTCTTATCTAAGGTGGAGGAGTATCTCCTAATTAAGAAACACCTCACAGAAAGAGATCTTACATTAAAACAATAGAGAGATCCACAGAATCTAAAAGAAAAACAAAACAAAGCAAAGCAAAATAAGCAGATAATCACACCTAGAAAGAGATAAGAATGAATAACAGGTATCACAGGAGTAAAACCCACTCTGCCTCAGAGGATGAAAAACAAGAGAGAAGGAAATGCTTTCCCTTAGAAGCGATGCAATTCTAAAACATCAGATTATGATTTCGGTTTATTTCCTGATAGGATTAAAGGTAGATTGGTTGTCAAATTCAAAACACCCTCTTTTTTATCTGAAGATTCAACCAGGGGAGCCTCTGCCTTTTCTCAATTGTTTTGCAAATTGATTACTGGGGAAAGTTATCTCATCCACCCCCAGAGACAGACAGCCCTCTTCTGCTTTGGGAGAGGAAGGTGGTGGTGCTGAGGAGCTGGCTTTGCCATGCGGCAGCTGCCACTTCAAGAACCATCCTTTTGCTGGACTGAGCCAGCCATGCATGCACATTTCAATATCTATGCCTTGATCTCAGTTTTGAGGCTCCCAGAAAGGACTCTTTGTGACCACTGGTTGCTTTTCTGACTACCCCTATGAGAGAAGGGCTGGGGCTGTTGCCCTGAGCCATGGAGGCTCCATCAGACTAGCCAGGCTCAATATTTCTGCTGTAGCTATCTGATGGCCAATGAACAGTCAGTTCAAAGCCTTGGAAGTACATTCTCTTTCCTTCTGACCCTATGGACCTCATTTTTCCACCACATCTTTTGGTATGGGCATCCCTTTCCATAGTGCCCTGGTTATTTGTCTATTCGCTCTTAGACCCAATCGTTACTCCCAGCTCTGTATCACAGAGGACAGACCCCTGCACACTATTTGCCAACTATTTTGCCAACCTGCTTTGGATGAGGTTTGGCCAGTTGGAGGCACCAGGGGAGATTGGAGGGAAGTGGGTTGAGTTCGTTTCCCAGGACTGCCATTACAGAGTACCACAAACTCAGTTCTGGAGGCTAACAATCTGGAATCAAGGTGTTGGCAGGGCCACACTCCCTCCAAAGGCTAGAATCCTTCCTTGCCTCTCCCAGCTTGTGTTGGCTCTGAAAATCCTTGGTGTTTCTTGGCTCCAATCTCTATCTTCACATGGCCTTCTCTTCTATGTCTCTGTGTCTTCTCTTCTTCTAAGGACCCTGGTCACTAGATTTCCAAATAAATTCACACCATGATGTTCCAGATGAACATGAATATTTGAGGGGTACTCTTCAGTCTAGTACATGGGTAAAAAAACAAGTGAGGTTATTTTTTGTCCCCTCTGGGTCAGATGGCCTATCCAACAGCTGTCACCATAGGTCTACTATGGCCCCCGTTTCTACCAGGTGACCTGACAGTAATGCCTCCTGCCTTTATACCCTGGAATGGCAGTTGCTAATCTTAGTGTTGCCTCTTCCTCTAGTTGCTTCCTAGGCTCAACATCTTTGTACATAATCTGCCATATTAACTTTCCTCTACTATATTACCTGGTGGGGGTTTTGTCCCTCTGAATAGACTTCCATATACATTATGGTTTATAAGAAATTAGGCAATATATAGAAGATGAAGGACTTTGGGTACAAGGAGGCATCATGGGTAGTGGGATTAGCATGCAAATTTGGCTTGGGTTCAAATCCCAGCTACTTAATAACTGAGTGACCTTGGGTGAATTACTCAACCTCTTGGTGTATCAGTTTCCCCATCAGGAAAGTCAGGACAACCATAGGAGTTAACTAATCGGGTTGTTAGGAGAAAATCCACTTCAAGTGTATACCTAGGTCCTAGCTTATGCATGTCTCTTATGGTGAGGGTATAACCAAGTTGGTGTGGTGGGGGGCAGGGGCTTTATGGAAGACATTTTGAAACTTGTCAAGATCTACTTTTGAAACTGTATAGATCTTCCCTGCCCTATATATGTGTGTGTATATACATACACAACCTAAAAATTAGATTTTGATAATACAACAGACATCTAAAATGTTTAGTCAATATGTTTTTCCTATAAATAATTTGTCGTTGTTTCAGATACCCAATCCCTGTGTTCTACCAGCATCTCTAAGCTCTATGACACCATAACTAGAATGTTTCCAAAGGAAAGAGAAAACATCTGCCTGGAAATACCCCACAATGGTTAGCAAACATCTAAGGAGCGTTTTCACCTGGAGGGCTATGTGTAAATTTTAAAAATTCTTTTTTAAAATTTAAATTTAAGTAATCAACATATTATTAGTTTCGAGGTAGTGTTCAGTTGTATATAACACCCAGTGTTCCTTACAGCATGTGCTCTCCTGAACGCCCATAACCTAGTTACTCCATCCCCTCTCCCCGCTCCCTGCCAGCAACCCTCAGTTTGCTTCTTATGTTTAAGAGTGTGTTATGGATTATCTCCCTCTCTGATTTCATCTTGTTTTATTTTTGCCTCCTTTCCCCCATGTTCCTCTGTTTTGTTTCCTAAATTCCACATAGGATTGAAATCATATGATAATTGCCTTTCTCGGATTGATTTATTTCATCTAGCATAATATCCTCTAGTTCCATCCACATCATTGCAAATCGCAATATTTCTTTTTTTTTTTTTTTTTTTTTGATGGCTGAGTAGTATCCCATTGTATATAAAGACCACATCTTCTTTATCTATTCATCTGTCAATGGACTTCTGGGCTCTTTCCACAGTTTGGCTATTGTGGACATTGCTGCTCTAAACATTGGGGTGCAGGTGCCCCTTCAGATCACTACATTTGTATCTTTGGTGAAATAGCTAGTAATGAAATTGCTGGGTCATAGGGTAGCTCTATTTGTAATTTTTTGAGGAACCTCCATACTATTTTCCAGAGTGCCTGCACTAGCTTGCATTCCCACTAACAGTGTAAGACGGTTCCCGTTTCTCTGCATCCTTGACAACATCTGTTGTTTCCCGATTTGTTAATTTTAGCCATTCTGACTGGTGTGAGGTGGTACCTCATTGTTGTTTTGATTTGTATTTCCCAATTTTTAAAATTGTTATTGACCAAATGGTGTGCTTTCAGATGGGTCAGACAGTGACAGTAAGGACCAGTTGCTCAGGGTTACTAAATAGTCTCTGGAAGACACTGTCTCTTTATTGTATTAGGGTTCTCCAGAGAAATAGAACCAACAGGAAGTATTTTAAGGGATTGGCTCACATGATTGTAGGGGACAGCAAGTCTGAAATCCAGTTTCCATGGGCTGGAAACTCAGGTAGGAGTTAATGCTTCAGTCTTGAGGCAGATTTCCGTCTTCTCCAGAGAACCTCAGTTTTGCTCTTAAAATCTCTAACTACTTTGGGACGCCTGGGTGGCTCAGTTGGTTAAGCAGCTGCCTTCCGCTCAGGTCATGATCCCAGCGTCCTGGGATCGAGTCCCATGTCGGGCTCCTTGCTTGGCAGGGAGCCTGCTTCTCCCTCTGCCTCTGCCTGCTATTCTGTCTGCCTGTGCTCTCTCTCCACCCCCCCTCTCTGATAAATAAATAAAATCTTTAAAAAAAAAATCTCTAACTACTTGAATGAAGCTCACGGAATAGAAATCTGTTTTACTTCAAGTACAACGGGTTATAGATGACAAACAAACCTACATAATACCTCCATAGCAAAACCTAGATTGGCATTTGATTAAATAGCTGGCGTTCTAGTTGCTATGAACTGAATTGTGGTTCCTCAAATTCACATGTTAAAACCTAACCCCCAATATGACTGTATTTGGAGAGAGGGCCTTTAGGAGGCAATTAAGGTTAACTAAAACTATAATCTGATGGCCTGGTGGCCTTGTAAGAGGAGGAAGAGACACCAGAGAGCTCTTTCTCCATGTGTGTCCACTCAGGAAAGGCTAAGTGAGTGCATAGCAAGAAGGCAAGCCAGGAAGAGAGCTCTCACTGGAGGCCCTATCAGACCATGATCTTGGACTTGGTAGCCTCCAGATTTATGAGAAAACAGCTTTTTGTTGTTTAAGCCACCCAGTGTTTGGTATTTTGTTCAGGCAGCCTGAGCAAACGGAGACAAAGCCTAGTTAACTTGACACATAACACTGCCAGTCTTCCACCAGACTGTGAAGAACTAGAAGGCCGGATTTTGTCCTACTGTTTTATTATTATTATTTGTTATATTACCCAGCACCCAGCAATGGATCTAATGTTTGTGGAATGAATGAATGCTTGGCTACATGACTATGACAGAATGGACAACAAAAACAAATGGGTAATTAGACATCAGAAAGTAAGTTAGTTATTGCTTCATTCATGTTGTGACTGCAGTTACTTGGGTACCAGGGATGCAGTGGTGAGCATTGCAAGCCCAGACTCCCTTCCTTGAAACCTCTTTCCGGAAGGGAGGCAGGAGAAAAACAAAATTCCCAAATGGGCTGGCAACTATAAAGGAGAAGGACAAGGGCTGTCAGGAAAGGTTACCAGGAAGAAGACTTCGAAGTCAGCCAGGTGAAAGAAGAGGCATCTAGTGGCTGGGTGGACATCTGTGGCAGAGGGAATACAGACATGAATGCAAGAGAGAACACGCTGTTGGAGACTGCCCATTATGGACTCAGCGAGCCAGCTACAGTGGCGAGGCAGGCAGTGGTCACATCAGTCAGGGCCTCAGTTTCTGGCCCAAAGCAGAGCTCAGAGGCAAGACTGATGTAGGCAAAAGCATTCTGTGAATGATGTAGCCCCCGTCAGCGCCATCAGCATGGACATTGATCTGCAATACGGTAAATATCACATTGTTACTTCTTCCCTCCACATTTCCTAAGCATGAGAAAAGCATCATCAGTATTTTGATGCATTTGGCTAAATAAAAGCACCAAATATCCCCAAAGGCAAATATTGGCAGCTTCGAGTCTCCAGAGACCGCCCCCAAGCTAAGTGCTGTTCATCACAGCACTGGGGGTGTTTGCTCTAGCCCATGTTGTTCCTCACCGGAAATAGGTAGCGTTTCTGGCATGTTGGTTATTTCTCCCAAGGAACTAAGAGACTGTGTACTTGCAGTGAGGTAACATTTAAACACTAACATTTATAAGTGGGGCCTGATAATCTTAATACTGCGAATAAGGGAATTTGGATATGGTCCTTGGGAGCTGTCAGTGACAGTTTCCAAGGAACATGGTTATCTTGTTCATGCGAGTTATAATCCCTCCTGAACCTTAACTACATGGTTATGCCTGCCTCCTGCCCTCGTGTAAATACCCACAAGACTGTTAAAGACAGCATTGTGCTCTGGGGTTTGGGCCAGCATTCCCACGGGCGCTATTTGGGAGGATTTCTGGGCTATGGTCAGTGTGGGGATATGGACTTCTTTCTCTTGGCCCCGAGCACCCAGTGCATGGTGTTTGGAATGCTTGCCTGCCTGCCTGCTTTCTTGGGAGCTTCTGCCAGGCAACAGCCCTCCAGCTCCACTCTGACACAAAGGAAGGAGCAATTTCTCAGTAATGTAGCGCTCAGCTGCTCAATTGCTCCCGCCGGCCGCGATCATTGTGCGCCCGTGGAGCCTTGTATCAGCAGCCATTTCTCCTCCCAGGGACAGAAGTGAGATTGGTGAAAAGCAGGATTCGTGTTGACAATGGCAACACAGTATGAAAATGGAGTTGGCAGAGATTGGGATTCATTCATTCATTTAGTTATTCATTCAACACATGCTAATTGACCTTTTATTCTATGCCCCCATGTGTGTTCTAGGTGCTGGGGATGTGGTTAACAGGAATAAAGAAAATCACTGCTCTTATGCAACTACATTCCAGTGAAGGAGACAGATAAATAAGCATGAGATCTATGTTAGTGATAAGCAAGCAGGGAAAGGAGGTAGGATGTGTTGAAGTTGGGAGGGTTGAGAATCTGGATACTCTGGTTAAAATCACTCCTTGGAAGAGTGGCTCCACAGAGGGGCCTGTGCCTTAATCCTTTGAGTCTGGGAATGTGTCAGGCTAAGGGAGTTAAAGTTGCTGATGAGCTCACTTAGAGAAGGAAAGATTAGTCTGGATTACTGAGGTGGATCCAATATAATCACAAGAACGTCTAAGAGTGAAGAGGTTATCCCGGAGTCAGAAAGATGGCAGTTGCAGAAAGCCCGATATGACCTTGCTCACTTTGGGGATGGAAGGGGGTCATGAGCCAATAATGTGGGTGGACATGGTAAGGAAACAGATTCTGCCCCAGAGCCTCCAGAAAGAAACACAGCCTTGCTAGCACCTTGAGTTTAATGTTGTGAGATCCATGCCAAGACTTCTACTAGTCTACTGTCAGATAATGAATCTGTGGTAATTTGTCTCAGCAGCAATAGAAAAGGACGATAATCACCCAGAAGGTGACATCTGAGTAATGGTCACATGATGAGCTTATATTTGGCAAATAATAATATAAGATGCCTAGTTACATCTGAATGTCAGACAATAAAAATAATTTATTATAATAATTAATAATAGTAGTAATTTATTCATTATTTGTCTGACATTTAAGTTCAACTGGGAGTCCTGTATTTAATCTGGCAATCATAATCTCAGAGGAAGCCAAGAAGTGAGATATTTGGGTAAAAACATTTCAGGCAGAAGGAACAGCATTCTGAGCAGAGGGAATAGCTAGGGCAAAGGCCTGGGAACTTTGAGAAACATCTAGGAGTATGGTGGCCATGGAGAGAATGAGACAGGGGAGAAGATGAGTTTGGAGAGGCTGTGAAGTACTGGATCATGAAGATCATCAGGAAGATAGTGGCCTTTGGCCTGAGGGAGAAAAGAAGACATTGGAGAGTTGGGTTAGGAGAGTGGCAACATTTGGGGTCTCCTGAGAATGGAGAGATACTGACTGTAAGCAACTTGAGGACAAGGTCTAATTTATTTTATTATTTTTTAAAATGTTTTAATTTTTTTTAACATATCATATATTTTTAGCCCCAGGGGTACAGGTCTGTGAATCGCCAGGTTTACACTTCACAGCACTCACCAAGGTCTAATTTATTTTTGCCTTGCCCTGGAGCTAGCACAGAGGTGGGTATTCAAGTACACATGTGCTGGGAGGGCAGCAGGCTTTTTAATTGGTACAACTCAGTGCTGTGCCACCCAACATGGAACTAGGAAGGTCTAGGATGTGCATGGTAGGAGAAGGGAATATTTAAGAGGAAAGAAGTGGTTCATGAAGAGAAGTCTGATGTTTGTAAGGAAATCAGTAAGGATGGAGAAAGAACAGATGTGTGGGGATCTCCTGAAGGTGAAGACATTATGCACAATGCTTTATTCTACTCTGGAATCAAGTGTTAGGAAACTCAGGGAACAGAGGGTCTTGTCTACCACCTACTGCAGTTAGTTCAGAGCAACAGAGTCTAAACTAAGACCTGAGGAAGCCGTGTTTCAACTCTTCAGACACATGAAGATTTCCTTGAAAAAGTTGCAAGAGGGAAGAAAACTGTGATTATAAAACTTTTTTTAGCAGCTGGCTAATGAATCACTCACTACCTCTAATAATGATTAGCGCTCACTTGGTGTTCTCTAGGCACTGGGCAGTGGGCTTAATGGCTCCCATGGGCTTTCTCACTTCATCTTCCAGCACATTAACTACACAGACATACAGATGAGGAAAGGGAGACCAAAGAGGGTAGGTAACTGGCCCAAAGTCCCAGAGCTTTCAGGGACTCCTTAGCTTTGACTTCTTTGCACTTAGCCCCCAAACTAAGTAGTTACTCCCTCTCTTAACTTTTATTCCCATGCTTATGAACACATCTCCAACATCCTGCATTATAATGAGCTGCTTCTCTAACAAGAATGGGATCCCTGTGGCCAGGGGAGTTGGCTCCCTTTTCATCATCAGAAGTCGACACTTAGTAGGTGAGTATAAAAACAAATTAATTCTGAATGAATGGATGAGTGACTGAGTGAGTGAATGAATGAATGAATGAATGCGGGAAATATCCTCTAAATCTCAATGCAGACACTTCAGCGTAGAAAGACTGATGAGATGTGGCTACAGATAGAGCAGGGCACTTGTTCTTTTCTCCTCAGCAGGGCTGTTAGATACTGTTAGGCTCATAGGTCCCATCCTTTTTAACTTTGTCTATGGGGTTCCATGAAAACTTGAGTACGCATCGCCTCTAATGTCACTGTCCTTGTTTTCCTACAGAGAGTATTAAAAGTCTCAATACGGATCACAGACCGTAGGTCCTCTTTTATTTTTCTTTCATCTATCTTTAGTTATGCACATTGGAAGCTCTCCTTCCTTATCTTTCTTCATGTCTAATTGTTTTCCTTTCACTTCTGTGCTTTGAGAACATCCCTGGATCCCGGACCCTTGACAGATGATCTGTATAGGATGATTGGAAATCTGTTTCTGTTCTTGTCATTAAATTGATCCAGCATGCGGGAACATTCGCTTCCATTCTTTCTTTGCGTGTGTGCATGTGCGCATGTGTATTTCAGAGAGTTTTATGGTAGACATCTGCCTGACCTTGCCCTCTTTGGTGCTGAATCCTTAGATAAGAGAAAGAATGGGTTCCTCAGGCCCTCTGAGAACAGTGCGGAGCTGGGGTAAGCATCTTTGTGGGAGCTGGCAGGACCAATTAGCAGAACTAACATGGGAGCGTTCCAGCAAGAAATAAGAAAACATAACTAAGTTCACTCTAGGCTACTGCATTTGGATGGAGTCACAGATTCTCAAATTATTTATAAAACAGCACAAGCCTCCTAAAATTGTGGACTTTTGAAAGCTGGAAATCTCTTGGACATTTTCATAGTTATAGAGACCAAAGCTCAGAGGGTTCAAGAGGTTCTGCCTGATCCCACCTGTTGAGTTGGGGTCAGCCTGGGAACTGTGGTCTTTTCTCTTCTTGCTTAGGGTCTATCTTTTCCACCACACTGTGACATTTGGTAAGGTGTTCCCCTTAACAAATAAGACAGTTTCTTCCCTTTGAGTCTGGTTTCAGCCCTCTTAGCTAGTGCTTAGAAAATTTTTGCAACCTGAAATTCTCCCACGGCATCCAGGACTTTCTGTTTTGCTCTGCTGTTATGTGTGGGCAAATCTTGGTTTGGCCACCAGGAGAAATAAGTTCCCTCACAGTACCTTGCAAGTGGGGTCCATCTCCATATCCCTCATGGTCTGAGGCAGAACCTAATGCCCTTAGTCCTGAAAAGGTGCTAATTTCAGTTTAAAAGCACATATTCACTTAGCATGAACATAGACAGAATGGGGGGGGGTCACCATATTCCTCCATTCTTCTGGAATTTTTTGCATGGTAAAAGCTTCTTTTGAAAGCCTAGAGAAGCTTCCCAGCATGACAAATTCCCATTTGCCCCACAGAAACACTTATGTTCTTGCTTGACTTTTACTCATCTGAGCCAGTACCAAAAAATCCTAAAAAGGTCATGTACTATTTGGGGGGTCTGGCACACAACTAGTCACTCTGTCACCCCATTTAAACTTCACAATAAATCTATGACTTAGGTATTTCTATCTTCATTTTGCAGATGAGTTGTCTGAGGCTTGGAGAGATTTAAGTGACCCACCATTCATAACTGATCTCATCTTAACTTCACAACAAGGGGGTTAGGACCGATTATCCCCATTTCTAAGAGGCTACGACCAGAGTTTTAGAGAAGCTAAGTGCTTTGTCCCAGACCCACAACTAGAAGTTAAGGGAGCCAGATTTGAGCATAACTCCTTTTAATCCTAGAGCTACAAATGTGCTCAACACATAGCAGGTGCTCATTAAACATCAATTAAAGAGATGAATTATTCCGAAGCTCACCCTCTCTCCACTACCCTCAACTATTGCAAAGTTGTTAACCTCTTCCTTTGGCACATGGTTTTGAAACCAAGGCTCATTAAAAAGCATTCTGCCAAGTCCTCATTTCTGGGGCCAGCTCTGAGCCGCCCAGTTCCTCCGTTACCTCTCTGGAACCCTTTGCTCCCAGCGATATCTTTCGGAAGCAGCCTAGGAAATGACAATTTCCCAGTCTACCGTCTTTCTTCACTATCTCGTGTGAAGCTTCAGAATGACATTTCCTTCCTCTTAATTTCTCCAAAAGGCAAACAACACATTATTCAGGAGTTCTGCGTCAAATCCGAACACCTGATA
Organism: Mustela putorius furo; assembly: GCF_011764305.1. NCBI lineage: Eukaryota > Metazoa > Chordata > Mammalia > Carnivora > Mustelidae > Mustela > Mustela putorius. The sequence continues at coordinate 22,875,807 of NW_025421273.1, forward strand.
CGTCTGATATGCAAACTGTTCACTTTTTCTGTTTGTGCAGCAATGAGACCTTATCGCTCTCGCTGCTCTTCCTTCTGATTATGAAATGCATCCCCTATCACTCTTCACCTGTGTCCTTGGCAGCTCCCTGAGGTTCACGTGGCTTCTTAAAGGCTATTTGTCTTGTTCGAGTTCTTCTGGGTGCAAAATAAATCATGGATTTAGAGAAATCATTGCTGTGCCATCCATGCTTGAGCACTGGCATGGATAACAGACAGATATTTAAGCCAGGGATGTGGTTGGGGAAAACCTTACGGTTGGAATCATTTTTATCTAGGAATTTTCTGTCCAAAAGCACCCAAAAAGGATGTCTTTGCACAAGGCATCATATGAAGAAATGTACCGATCAATCATTTTTCCATGGCTACTTTGCAGTCCAAACTGATGAAGGAAAACAGAATAGGATCTGATAGGAGTGCAACACAGTTTTCATTTAGGGAAAAAAAAAAAAGTTCTAATAAAAGGCTGTTCTGGGGTTTCATTCTAGCTTGGCATGATCATTTTAAGCACTAAAAATAAAGAGATTATGCATAGCTAGAGTTCTGAGGGAAAAAATCTGCTTCTCTCTTTATCCTTCTCTCTCTACTTTTTGTTTTTCTTTTTTTAATTTTCAGGATACCCCAAAAGAAGGCTTTAGGAGAATAACAAATTATGGATTTTAAGCATCACAATATTTTTTCTAGGTATACACATATGTACACACACTGTTCCACGTTTCTCCACCATGGCTAAAACAGAAATGTGGTATCTTTCACAGAACTGATGCTATTTTTAGACTAAATAGTAGGAAGTCTGCAGCATTAATAAGTGGACAAGAAGCACAGAACCATAGTACATGGTAATATGCCAATGCAAAAGCTAGCTTGGCCTTTAGCCAATGAACTGTGATTAGATGTTGCAGCTATGAAAGTAAAAACATGGCTTACAAAGGAATGATTAATAAGCTGACAAACTTTCAGGCATTTATTTCCTATTCTTTAGTTCCAGCTACATTAATACTAGCATATTTTCAACTTTATTAGTAAAGTCTTACAGCCTGGTATTCTTTGGTGTATACATGTAGGTCTTCTTAAATCAGCTGCAAGTTGCCTAGACATGTGAATATTTTATAAACATTGCTTTTCTTTTTCCCCTGTCACCTTATACCCCAGGTCTGCTTGTTGGATCCCAGGTCCATGATACCTTGCACTGAACAATAACTGTTATGTTTCCCCAAATACAATGCTGGAGGAAATATTCTCTGACAGACGGACAGACCGCATCTGGGTCATCCATGGGCCAGTTAGTGTGACTTTCTGGCTGATGTTTGTTGTTGGAGAGTTCTGCCCCTCCTGGTGGGAAACCACTCCTCCATGTGTGAGTTTGACAGTCCTTGGATATCAACCACTTCCTAGAGGGGGAACCAGTCAGTAAACTCCAATCCCATCTCTAGGATAAACTCTTGATCATAGTCATCTAGGAAGATGTAATAAAAAGTGAGAAATGATAGGATGAAATCAGGGTGACTAGCTTGTTTAGTGTGCCTGGGAGTGGTCCAGATTTTAAAACTGGAAATCCCACTTTCCAGGAAAGCTCTGAGTCCCATTCAAATGGGACATTTGGTTACTTAGATCAAATGTTCACCAACTTGACCCTGTGAGAAGCCAGGAAGGGACTTGGGCCTTAGAGTCAGACACAAGTTCAAATCCTTTTTGGGGCCTCGCAACTGTGTTACCCTAGTGAGGCTTCCGTGTTCCCAAGCCTCAGCATTCCCAAAATGGGGTAACAATGCCTAGTCTTAGATTATTACAAGGTTTGCATAAGATAAGGTATTTGAGCTCTGGAGCACAGTGACCTCTCTCCTGACCATCCACATATCATTTCTGAGTTATAAAACCATTCATGTCTATGAAAAGGCAAATAGGATCAGCTAACCCTCAAATCTGAGGAAAGAAGGCAAAATTATGTGTGTGAAAGTATCTGCTCACTCAAGAAACAGTAAACTTTGGAACCCAGGTCAGTGGGCTCCAAAGTAGTTTGAAATGGACTCTCAAGAGTTAGTACTAAGAAAATGACAGCAAAGGACAGAGCCAAATCATATCCTCTATGGCGTTCTCCCCCTTTTGACTCTGAACTTGGTTTTATTCTTATCCATAAAGCTGAAACTTTTCCCAGGAGAGCAAGACTCTCATAGAGAAGGCCGGCCCCCTTCACCATCTCCCTGACACCACTGTCTGAGGGACGTCACCCTGGCTGGACAGATGGGTGCTTATATAAAAGATCTTGACCTCCAATAAAATTCTATTTTGGGGTTACATAAAAACAACAATTACTGGGAAGTCAAAATTTTTAATTAAATGTATTCAAAGGGAGTACAGATTAATGCCTCTAAGCAAGAGAGTATTTAATGCTTACGGGCCAGCTCATGCCTGCTAAAGCAAAAATCTCACTGCCAGCAAAGCTTTTAAGTATTGATATTTCCTGCATTAATAATACTCTAAACCACATTCATAACAATATAATTAGCAACACAATTCATATCACACAGCACACGAGGACTCTGCATTATTAATTACGCCAACAGAGCCTTTGTGCTGAGCACCAATGCTCTAATTTTAGCTTTCAAGGTAAATGATCCTAAACTTGGGGGTTGAGGAGCCTTGTAGAGAGTGATGCCCCAGCACGGTCCATGTCTCTCTGGTGACCCCTAAATAATGATGAACGCGCTGTCCACAATGCCTTTGGGGATGACATCCGTTTTAAAGTCTAAGCTTGAGTGAATTTGGCTGCACTCCCAAATTTTCTATGTGGCAAAATAAGATTAATGTCCTAGCCATGCTTATTCTACTTTAGGCTCTATCTTAAAGCCCACTGGACATGATGACACTTTTATGCGGATGAGACAAAGTATCTCAGGGTTTTAGAAACGAGTCTCACCCCCCTGGGGGGTTGCCCCACAACTTTTGTTTCCCCTCCTTGAACACTCCAGCCTGGCTTTGCAGGAATTCTTACCTGTAGTCCTGGGAAGCACTGGGGTCAGGGAAGTTTTATTATCGATGGTTTTGCTAAAGGCCTATGCTAATAATCCTAACTAAGGAAATGAAATGTGGAAACACATAGTTGTGCTAATTTATATTCTTCAAGCAGCTTAAAAGGGAATCCTTTTTCATGTATCTTCTTCAATGCAATGAATTACCATATAAAAAAATAACTTTGCCAATTTGATAGATGACAAATGTTATCAAATTGGTGTTTGCATTTTCCAATGTGAATTTTGAAGAGCAGAGCTCAGTGGAGATCCCAACAAGAAGGAGGGTATTAGACCCAGACTGCCTGAGGACAGCCTCAGATGAAGCTTCTAGATGAGTCCCCCTTATCACCCACCTATTCCCACGCTGCCTCTCCCAGAAAGACCTTCCTCAGCCTCGAGTTTACTTGAGGACCCTCAGCTCAGGAAAGCCATTGCATGTGCTTCTCCACCAGAATCTAGCATCTCATTGTTTTCTTATTCTTTACATTAAATCTAAATAAATGCTGTAAGAAAGAAAGTGTTTTTCAAGGATCTACTAGACATTAGGATAGCTTCTGGAGAGAGCCAAATAAATAGCCCCTGTTCTTTAATCCAGGGGAGCTTACAACCTAATGAGGAGGAAGGGCAAATAAAGACTAAATTATAATACAGTATGGAAAACAAAAACATAAATAAGATCCAGGTAGAAGTCATAAAGGGCTTATTCTGTCTCACCCAACCTGAGTTACAAAGAATTAGTGTGTTCAGAAGATGGCAATGGTCCTCACTAAAACGTTGTGATCCAGGCCACAGTAAAGAGGATCACCTTGGCTGAGGTCTTACCAACTAGGTGAAACCCCAGTGAGTCCTGGCCAACAGTGCTTTGGTCCCTCCTATCCCTCAGGACTGGCTTGGCAGGGATCCCTTGGCTCAGAGAAGAGAATTGTTCTCTTTTCTGGGTGAGGGTCAGAAAGAAGTCCCCAAAGAGGGAGATCCACTGAAAGAGGTTTCCAGTGTGAAAAGGAATTTGCCAGGCAGAAAGGAGGGACAATCATGTACAGATGTACAGAAGGACATAGGGCTGTAGTATCTTTGGGGGTGTATGGCATTGTTTGGGGAAAGATCAGTAGGAAATGAAGACTTTCAAGACTGGGCGATATACAGTATTATAGGGGGAAAACAAGGACTATGGAAATACCAAGGAGGGACACTCAACTCCACAGCTGGATGGAGAGACAATGTCAACAAACACTTCCTGGGAGAAAACACTATCAGAGCTGGGACCATAAATTTAGATGCTGATTCTAGTAAAAGTAGAATAATAACAGTTTCTGTACTTAGTCTATGGTTCCAGCAAGGAAGTGCAGAGCTGGCATACTGAGTCATCAGAGGTCCTACTGTATTATACTTCTCATATCTGAGCCTTGAGAAAGATCCTTGGAACACAATCTTGGGAATAGGCATTGAAGCACCATTGCAAAGGCAGATGGAGCAAAAACAACATGGAAACCCAATCCCTGAAGACTAAGGTTACAAAGCAGGGATCATGTCTGCTTTGTTTTCTGCATCTGTAACAGAACCTGTCACACAGAATATGGACACTCAAAACATAGTTGTTGCATGAATGAATGGCAGAATAGAAAGAGAAATATATTGTCAATATTTCCTGTAATATGTTTTGTAGATATTAAAAAGTGTTAGGTGAAGCAATTTTTTAAAATCCCAGGTTGAAGAAATTTGGGGAAATAAACGGAGTGAATTAAAATTAAGCAAGTTTTTCTTCACTGCAGGACTTGGCAGAGCCTTCAGCTGAGTTCCCAAGAGAAGGATACAGGATTTCTGAAACTTAATACTTACTGGGTTGGACAATTTTTTTGTAAATAAATATTGCCATTTTTGTAGATAAATAATAGTCAGATAGTGGTAATTTTATATGATTCAACCTAACACTTTGCTACCGTGCTATTTGATCAGGGATTTCTGTTTTGGAGAACAGTTCATAAAATGGGAATATAATATTTTATCAAACCGGAACATAATGCCCTTTGAGGAAGAAACGTACATCATATTTTCCTTGTATACCACTCCCACTTCCAGACTAATAGTTGTTTAATAAAAAATTTTTAGGGGCGCCTGGGCAGCTCAGTGGGTTAAAGCCTCTGCCTTCCACTCGAATCATGATCCCAGTGTCCTGGGATCGAGCCCCATGTGGGGCTCTCTGCTCAACAGGGAGCCTGCTTCCCTTCCTCTCTCTCTGTCTGCCTACTTGTGATCTCTGTCAAATCAATAAATAAAATCTTTAAAAAACATTTTTTTTAAAAAGTTAGGCAAAATATGGTGGACTTTTTAAAAAATTTACAATCTGAATATATTTGATGTAGAAGATACATTGAACTACAAGAGCCCATTATATTTATTCAAGTGTATAACATACAGTGTTATATATATATAAGTTTCAGATGTACAATATAATGAATGATTCAACAATTCTATACATTAGTTAGTGCTCATCACATGATAAGTAAACTCTTAATCCTCTTCACTTATTTCACCCATTCCCCCTACCCATTTCTCTAACAACCACCACTTTGTTTTCTGTATTTAAGACTTGGGTTTTTTCCATCTCTTTTCTTTCTTTCTTTCTTTTTTTAATTAACACATAATGTATTATTTGCTTCAGGGGTACAGGTCTGTGAATCATCAGTCTTACACAATTCACAGCACTTGTGGTGGACTTTCCTACAGGACAAGAAGACCTACCTACGGATACCTGAAATGTTTCTAGGCCATCCCTAATATACATAAGGATATACTATGCAAAACAGAGAAGTAGGTCTGCCGTAGGCTCTCAGTCAATGGACCAGTCTCAAGTATTTGCAATGAGGGCCACTGCCATTTTATCAGCACACCTCACCCCATTCTGGAGTCCAGAACCAAATAACACACTTACATATATGATAAAATGAAAAATATTTATGACAACTCAGATGTTGGACGTAGTGCCAGTTTCAGCTCTCCCCAGAATGACACATGGCTTTCATTTGTGACAGATTAAAAGAAGGCAAGGATTTCCCTAGCCATAGTGATTGCAACAAACTCTTCCATGCATTTTAGGTGTGGGGTGCCTGGTTAGTAGGCCACTACAACTGAGCAAGGGGAGGACAGAAGTGACTTCTGTTCCCAAAACAGAAAATCATTTTGATGACCAAAGGAGAGCCAAAGACTTTGACAGAGAGGAAAGATCCTCCTCATAATGTGTTGGGATATATAAGACATGGGTGGGATTTAGGGTCAGGCAGACTGAGTGAGGACCCTGGCCACCTCTTTCCATCACTATTATGGCTTGTCTTCTCATGTTGCTTTAATAGAAACCTTGGCACCATTACTAATGTCTGGGTTCTTGAACATGGCAGAGACCACACAGTCTCTCCCTCTATTCTTTCTATTCTATTCTATTCTATTCTATTCTATTTGATTCAATTTGATTCTTCATTCATTCATTCATGCATGCATGCAACAACTATGTTTTGAGTGTCCACATTCTGTGTGACAGGTTCTATTCCAGATGCAGAAAAAAAAGCAGACGTGATCCCTGGTTTCAAGCCTGGGTGTTATACAGTATTATGGGGGAAGAACAAGGGCTATGGAAAATACCAAGAAGGGACACTCAATCCCACAGTTGGGTGGAAGAGTAGTGTCAACAAACACTTCCTGGGAGAAACATTATTTGAGCTGGAACCACAAGTTTAGAAATTGATTCTAGTAAAAGTGAAATAGTAAGAGTTTAGTCTATGGTCCTGGCTAGGAAGTGCAGAGCTGAGAGCTGAACTCAGCAAACTGAGTCATCAGAGGTCCTACTGCATTATACTGCTCATCTCTGAGCCTTGAGAAAGATCCTTGGAACATGAGCTTGGGAACAGTCAGTGAAGCACCATTTGCAAATGCAGATGGAGTGAATCAGCGTGGAAATCCAATCCCAGGCCACAAAGTGTTGCATATTAGCCACTCAGCCTGGCTGGTTCTGTCCCCAACTACTACCTCTTCCTCCTGTACAGGACATAAGACATGTGACAAATATGGAAGATACTCATGTATTTTGTTTGTGTAGGAGCAGAAATAACAAGAACCACCCTTTCTTCCCAGCTAGATGAAACCACCATGATAGAAGTATATGAAGAGACATATCTTTCATGCTTCAGGGTGGAAGGCTGATAGCTGCAGCTTCTCAAATTTTGTGTGACTCACCCCAGCCATGCCACCTTCCTAGGCCATCAATGGGCTGTGGGCTGAAGCCTGCTAGCTGCTAGGTCAAATGTCCAGGGCCCTCGGCCACTGTCTAGAGAAGTTTGTGCCTCTTCAGTTTGCTTTTGCCTCAGGTGACACAAAAATCCTGATACCTGGGTTAGGAGAAGAAGCCAGAGGTGTGGTGAACAGGCACTATGTTAACTCAAATTGGCCTGTGTTGAGGACATTGGTTCCCACTTAACAGGAAGTCATCCTGTGGTGGAGAGAACCCTGGTTCTGCAATCCTCGGGAATCACGTGACTTGGATGGCTCAGGTGAGGTAGAATGGCTAGAGAAAGAGGTGGCAAGACTGCAGCAAACCTTCAGAAGGTCTGAGGCAGGGAGGAAGGCCTAGAAAGATGAGCACGGATTAGAAGCCATACATGTCAGGTGACTAATCTTCTCCCCCTTTTATGGACTGTGCAACCTGAGGTCAGTTATTCAGTCTCTCTGTGCTCAAAGTAAAGCACTGTTCTCAGAGCTGCTCTGAAAATTAAGCTATATGATGTACATAAAGCACCATGCCCTGTACTATACTGGTACACAGAAGGTGCTCTGTCATCAATCATGATATGACTCACTTGAGTTTATCCCCCCCGAAATTATATTTATATATTGTCTTTTCAGGTGTGTGTGTTTATTTTTTAAGTTGATATTTGTTTCACCGTCATATGCATGTGTGTGGCTCTCTGTCTGTGTTTTGTTTTGGTAAGAGGGACTTTCTTTTCCTTTAGAATCTTCCTTACTCCTGTGGAGTGATTGTTTTAAGAACTCAGGTGCTTAGAAACATCAACTCTTTTCCGCCCTGAGTAACAAAGCAGGAAAACTATGGGAGAATTTAACAGGCAAATTTGGTGCAGTTTTCACTAAGTAACAGTGAGTTTCCCTTGACCCTCCTTTTAGAAGGAAATATGCAGACTTCCTTGGTTTCTTCCTTCTGCATGAAGATGTAGGCATTGAGATCTTGCTACCCAGAAAAGGATAATTCAGGACAAAACAATGTATATGTGAAACATCTTCCAAGCAAAAACACTTTTAAAATCCACAACAGCCTGGTAAGTCTCTCATTCTTTCCTTCTTCACTGAGAAGACCTTAGTTTCTGAATGACAGCACAGTAAGGTGCTGGAAACTTGGCATGTGTCTTAGGTCAACACTTGCCTCTCTCCTATGGTTTTATGTGGGCACGGATCATAACAGTTTACAAAGAGCTTTATGAAGGATGGCTTATTGTTCCTAATGTCCTCCTAAAAATCCTGAGAGAAGGGTCAACGAGGGGCTCCCTTCATCCTTTTACAGGCCTTCGGAGCAATGCAGACATTATGTGCAATACCCCTAGACCCTTAGCTGGTCAGTGCTGGAGTGGGGCTAGCATCTGAGTTTTCTGCTCTCTGTCCCTGGCTGCTACTGGTTTCTGAAAGCACCTCCATTCCACTTGGTTGCCTAGAGTATAGGACAAGGCAGTCACTTATTACTTACAGAAGTCACCTCCAAGGGCAAGAACGGGAGCTAAACTGTCAAGGGTGGGAGCTTATTTGATTTATATCATGTTACTTTGTATCTTTAAACATCAGGGCCTGTGACAAGAGACTTGGGCACAGGTGACCTGGCACCTTAGTGACCAAAGAGCTGGGTTGTGAAAGTGGATCTGAGAGTGACTACTCACAGAGGTGATGCTCATGTTCCCTCCTGCCTTTGTGCATCATACTCAAAACTCACACTTGTTTGGCTTGTGTCCTGGGACTCCTTCCCTCCCCTCTTAATGCAGCAAAAGAAGAAAGTGTAATCACTTTCTGATGGGCCTGAACCAAACTGCTAACAACAAACCCTGTTTTGCTTTCTCCCCGCATCAAGGAGGCTTTAAGAATAAAGACTGACTTTGTGAGCAGGGCTGCAGAGCGTTGCGTATAACCTGTGAAATGAAAAATCCCTGCTCTGTGCCCAGAGCCTTCCAATCCCACTGCACAGCCTGTTTTCCTTTTATATCTGCTGGAAGGAAACCAGAAAAATTCAACGAGAAAAAAAAGTATCACAATAGTAAAGATTCAGCAGGAGACGAGAAGTGCTCTCCTGAGGCTTCATTCAACACATCCTTTCTCCTCCCACCATCTTGATCGGGTTCATCTGTTCTGATATTTGTTTCACCCATTTGTTGAGCATCTTCTAAGTCCACATACAGAGTCAAAAGAGGAGTTTTAGAGTCAGTTAGCTCCCACTGGCTGTGTGACTTTGAACAAAAACCTCCCCAGATCCTTAGTTTCTTCATCTGTTACATACTACTTCTCGCTACTGAGTCAATTAATCACTCATTCATTCTTTCATTTGCCAAATATTTACGGAACACATACTATATGCCAGGCACCTACTATGTGCCAGGCATTATTATTAAGCACTCTGCATGTATGTTTTATGTAATCATCATGACAACTCTGAGGTAGTCCCTTTTGTTCTCCTCATGTTACAGATGGGGAAACTGAGGAAAAGACAGGTGGAATTACCCATCTGGGGTCACACATCCTGTAAGTGGCTGAGTTAGTAAGAGAATTAGTCTCAGGCCTGAGCCTGCTTTCCTGAATAAAGCACAAAACTCAGTCCCTGATCTGAAGACATTCCCCGCCCAGTAGGGGAGACAGGCATGGAAATGATTAAGTGACTAGTAGGCAAAGTTTCACATCAGACATGGCAGAGGGAGGGACCTTAAGCTGTCTTAGGGTTGGGGGGGGGCAAGGAAAGCTTTATAGATTAAGGGATTGTGAGCTAAACCTTGAGGGACATATGGATATTTTCTGGATGAAGGAAGAGAGGGGAGGAGAAGGAAGGCATTCCAAGCAGAGGGTGATGGGTATACAAGATCAGGCATGTTGGGAAATTGCTAGGGGTACAGAAGGGTTGTAATACAGGATACTTAGAAGAAAAAGAAGAGAAACAAAGCTGGAAAGATAAGCAGGGTCTTTAATTCTCTCTGGTCACATACACAGACCGCAGCAGTCTCTGCCCTCCTCCACTAGGGTAACCATGGTGATGATAGTGGCAATGCTGATAATAGATTAGATTTGCACAACACCTAGCAGTTTATAAAACACAATCACCTACATTATAGTGTATCATTTGATCCTGTGAAGAAGGCAAGACAAGGAGTATTTTTATCCCCATATTACACAAAAATAGTTTAACTTCCAATAGCTTACATGAATTTGTGCCAAATTTACTCCACTACTCCAAAAGCCATGGTCAAATAAAGGGTTTTTGTTTTTGTTTTTGATTCATTTGGAGTCCAGGAGTTCACTGCTATCTCTCTTAACCAGTTAGGAAACAAACAAACAAAACAACTCATCAGATTCATTAAAGGCTCACCATTTCTGTGGTAGAGTTCGTGCTCACCAAATATCCATGTGCTCCCCTGTATCCCCCTGCCTTGCCTGTAGTCTAGTTGAAGTCAGATGACTACTGGTGACCAATGGACTGGGAGGGGAAGTGAGGTGTCACAACAGGCTAAAGTAGCTCATTGTTTTTTCCTAATTGCTTTTCCCCTGACACAGCAACTTTGAGCAGCATGTCTTAAGGTAGAAGAGGGTAGCCAACTCAAGCTGGACTTTCAGAGTAAGAAACAAATAGAGACTATGGACTCTGAATAACAATCTGAAGGTTTTGAAGGGGCGGGGGGTGGGAGGTTGGGTGAGCCTGGTGGTGGGTATTGTAGAGGGCATGTATTGCATGGAGCACTGGGTGTGGTGCATAAACAATGAATTCTGTTACACTGAAAAGAAATTTAAAAATAATTTTAAAAAAATAAAAAGTGAAAAAAAAAAAGAAACAAATCTTTATTGGATTAAGCTAACTGCAATTTGGGGTCTTATCTTTACTACAGCATCCCCCTATCCTATCCTGACTACTATGGTTTTCAAAATGTTGGCATTTATGCCTTACCTTCTCTCAGTCTTTATCTCAAGTTGACAAATGCCTTCTAGAGGATAGTGAGAAATAGAAATATTCCAGGAAATGCTGTAGAAAACATGGTACTGCTAATCTTGTACTCCTGAAGAACAGCTGAGATCACTTCTATTTCTTGCTCAAAAGTCCTCAAAGATACTTCACTGTTTCAGCAGATAACTTCTGAATTACTGAGCTTGGCACATAAGACATTTAGTGAATCTACCAATTTTTGTTTGTTTGTTTGTTTGTTTGTTTGTTTTTAGCAGGAGAGAGAGTGCTTGTGAGCAGTGGGGAGAGGTAGAAGGAGAGGGAGAGAGAGAATCCCAAGCAGATTTCACACTCAGCACAGAGCCTGATATAAGGTTTAATCTTACAACCCTGAGACTGTGACCTGAGCTGAAATCAAGAGTCCACGCTGAGCCACCCCAGTGCCCCAATCTACATTTTATATTTTATTTTCTACCAGCATTTCCTCCCTAGTGTACATTTTTTTCCTTTGCTTCATTGGACTGCTTATGTTCCCTGCCTATGTCCTTCAAGAATTATTTACAGATAGTCTCCTCTTCTACTGATTATAAATTCCATGAGAGCAAAGCTGTAACAATCAAAAAGAAATTACTCCCAGGAAAAGCCTGGCACACATCAAAAAAAATGCGCATGAATCAAAAAAAATGGAATGAATTCCATTGAAAAAAGGAACTAATAGACAATAAAAAGAAATAAAAGGCATCCAAATTGGCAAAGAAGAAGCCAAACTTTCACTCTTCACAGGTGACAGGATACTCTATGTACCAAACCCAAAAGACTCCACCAAAAAAATCACTAGAACTGATAGAGGAATTCAGCAAAGTCACAGGATATAAAATCAATGCACAGACGTCAATTCTATTTCTATACACTAACACTGAAGCAAAAGGAAGAGAAATCAAGGAATCAATTCCATTTATAATTGCACCAAAAGCCACGAGATACCTAGGAATAAACCTTTCCAAAGAGGTAAAGGATCTCTACTCTGAAAACTATAGAAGACTTATGAAAGAAACTGAGAAAGACACAAAGAAATGGAAAAACATTCCATGCTCATGGATTGAAGGACAATTTTGTTAAAATGTCTATACTACCCAAAGCAATCTACACATTCAGTGCAATCTCTATAAAAAATGCCGCTAACATTCCTCACAGAACTGGAACAAACAATCCTAAAATGTGTACGGAACAAGAAAAGACTCTGAATAGCCAAAGTAATGTTGAAAAAGAAAACCAAAGCTGGAGACATCACAATTCCAGACTTCAAGCTGTATTACAAAGCTGTTATCATCAAGATAGTATGGTACTGGCACAAGAACAGACACATGGATCAGTGGAATAGAGAATACAGAAATGTACCCTCAACTCTATGGTCAACTAATCTTAGAACAGTAAGGAATGTCCAATGGAAAAAAGACGTCTCATAAACAAATGGTATTGGGAAAACTAGACAGCTACATGCAGGAGAATGCAACTGGATGACTTTCTATACATAATGATAAACTTGAAACAGATGAAAGATCTAAATATGAGATAGGAATCCATCAAAATCCTAGAGGAGAGCACAGGTCACATCTTTGACCTCAGTCACGGTAATTCTAGCTAAACATCCAAAGGCAAGGAAAACAGAAGCAAAAATGAACTGATGGGACTTCAACAGCATAAAAAGCTTTTGCAAAGCATGAAACAGTCAACAAAACTAACAGAAAACCTATGGAATGGGAGAAGATATTTGCAAATGTTTTATCAGATAAAGGGCTAGTATCTAAAATCTATGAAGAACTTATCAAACTCAACACTCGAAAACCAAAAAGACCAGTCAAGAAATGAGCAGAAAACGTTAACAGACATTTCTCCAATGAAGAAATGCTCATGAAAAAATGCTCAACATCACTCAGCATCAGGGAAATAGAAATCAAAACCACAATGAGATATCACTGCATACCAGTCAGAATGGCTAAAATGAACAACTCAGGAAACAACAGATACTGGCAAGGATGTGGAGAAAGGAGAACCCTTTTTTACACTGTTGGTGGGAATGCAAACAGGGGCAGCCACTCTGGAGAACAGTATGGTAGTTCCTCAAAAAGTTAAATAGAGAGCTACCTTATGACCCAGCAATTGTAGTACTAGGTATCTGTCCAAAGAATACAAACATAGTGAGTTGAAGGGGCATCTGAAACCAATATTTATAGTAGCAATGTTCACAATAGCCAAAATATGGAAAAAGCCTAGATGTCCATTGACAGATGAATGGATAAAGAAGATGTGCAGATGTGTGTGTGTGTGCGTGCACACACACACAGAGGAATATTACTCAGCCATCAAAAAGAATAAAACCTTGCCATTTGGAATGATATGGATGGAACTAGAGGGTATTATGCTAAGCAATATAGAGAAAGACAAATACAACATGAGTTCACTAATATGTGAAATTTAAGAAACAACACAGATGAACATAGGGGAAGGAAAGGAAAATTAAAATAAGATGAAAACAGAGAGGGGGGCAATAGAATAAGATGAAAAGAGAGAGGGGGACAAACCATAAAAGACTTTGAGCTACAGGAAATAAGGTTTCTGGAGAGAAGGTAGGTAGGGGATGGAGTAACTGGGTGATGGACATTAAGGAGGGCACTTGAAATGAGCACTGGGTGTTGTATGCAACTGAAGAATCACAAAATTCTACCTTTGAAAGACCCTGAATAGCCAAATATGTTAACTAAATTGAATTTAAAGAAAAAAGGAACTATAAAAAAGAACCATTTAGCTTGGGACACATACAGATACCCAAGGCTGTTTAGTGAATTTTAGTAATGACAACATTTAATGTCAGATGATTCTCTGACTAGGTTTTTCAATCTTGGACAACTTTTATATCTTTACCTCATATTAAGAAAATTTAAAAAATTGTACAGAGAATTACCTTGTCTTTGCTCAACCAGAATTCTGTGCTTTACCTGAGAGGTTGGGTAAGTTACAGAACAATAAATAGTGATGTCTACTGATTCTGTAGCATAAGATTAAAATAATGACTATCTGTTGAACATTAAAAATTGTGCTCACTGCACAAGAGAACCTGAATATTTACATAATTAGGTGTGGGCTGAAGAGCTAGTGAAATCCAAATATCACCGTGGTTGGAGTTCCTAAATTTCTTCTTCCTTTTCTATGAGAGAGGGATGGATGACAGTCAAGTGTGTGTCACCTGCCCAGGGTGTCCCAAGTAAGGGCTGGGCAGTAGTCCAGAAAATCGGTCATATTTACAACCCCCTAGCACATCAGCCATCACTTCATCCTGCAGTTACACAAGAAAACTTAACAGAATCCAATGAAGGAAGAATACTACAAGAATGACCTTAAATCTCTCTTGAATCTCTCTTTATATAAAATATAAATGATGCTCCAAATTTGGTAATTTGGCTACCACACGTGGCACTACTAACAATGGACTGTGATACACTGGAGCTGGAAACTGTTATTCTAGGGAATGTGTGAGGTCCTTCTATTTAAAGCTTGTGTGTTTTTTTTTTTTTCTTCCTAAAGGAATGAAGATTCACCTAATTAGGTTTGCTATGGATGTTTCTTTTCCAAACTGCATTAGGCCTCAGTCTTTTCTACTTCCTGGAGTACTTTCTGGCCAGAACCGTAGCAGACTGCTGTTTCCCAAGTGCACTGATGTGCACCTAACAGCAAATCTGTAAATATCCCTCATCTGTGATGTTATCAGGAGAGGGCAGGAGAACACAAGGAAGATCAGTGTCCTAGAAGGCAATCTTATTTACTCATTCACTAAGCGAATGATGAAGAACACCCACCATGTTTCAGGCAGAGGTACACACCACTGAGCAAGACAGAGAGAGAAGGCATCTGCCCAGACAAAGCTCATAATCTCAAGGGGGTGGGGGGGAGGGTAGAAGAGATAGAAAAGTTAGGAAATAAACAAGACATTATGAATGTGGATAAATGCCATGAATCTGATAAACGGAGTTATGTCATAGGAAACAGGTAGTGAAGGGGATGGCAAGGTTGGTGAAGGTCTTTCTGAGATGACATTTGAAAAGGGCCCAGCCATGTCATGATCTGGGAGAAGAGTCTTCCAAATAGGATGGGGGACTGCAATAGACTGGGGAAGTGGGGAGGAGACAGAGGCCAGCTGATGATAATTCTTATAAACCATATAAACATATTTAGACCTTTCTATAAGTACAAAGGGAAGCCATTGGAGGGTTCTTTTTGGACATTATTATTAAGGGGATAAATCTCTATTCTAGATTCTTTTCATCCTATTCATTAGTCTACCCTTCTTACTGCACCTTGGGCAGTTTTTGAGGGAGATTTTTTTATTCCTCTTCTCTCTCAATTATTCCCTCTCTTTTTATTTCCCAATATTGACTTAGCACCCGGTCTATATTAGATATGGTGCTCAACTCTGGAGATACAGCAAACAGTGCATAAAAACTAATTTCCTACTTTCATGGGTCTTGTAATCTAGTATAGAGATAAACAATTAAAAAATATACACAGTGGATTAGGAAATGTTAAGCTTTATGGAGGAAAATTGGAAGATCACAAGGGAAGATAGTGCCATACATGTGTGTAGGTGCATGCTGGCTGTTTTTGACTGTAGATCATGAGAGACTTCTTTGATGAGGTAAATGGAGAAAAGATTGGAAAGGAAAAAACCCTATAAACACCCAGGGGAAAAAACAGTCAAGGAAGTGGGGGCTGCACGTTCAAAAGCAAAGCAGGCACCGTTGAGGAAGAGTGGATGGCTGGAAGGATGGAGGAAGAAAGTGTCAGGGAAGGCTTGCTGGGGCAGCTTGGAGTCCAGACCATGTAGGTCTTCATGGGCTCAGGTAAGGACTTTGACTCTGAGATGGGAAAATGTTGAACAATTTTGAACAGAGGTACTGCAGCATTATTTAATTTAAGCTTAAAATGGTAAAATCTGGCTGCTAGGTAGAAAACAGTTCGAGTGGAACTAGGGAGGATAGCTGGATTGGTTTGGCCATGGAGATGTGTTGAGTCATCCAACTCAACACATAGTTTGAAGACGAACTAACAGGATTCCTTACTAGGATGACTGGCGGCTGGGAAATAAAGGGGAATTGAGGAAATGCCCCCCGTATTGGATAAGGATATACAGAAAAGGCAAGTTAGGTAAAGGGTGGGGGAATCAGGTTGATTAGGAACGAGGGGAATTTGACACATCTGTTAGGCTTCCAAGGGAAGATGCTGGGTCACCAGTCGGATTTACGGAGCTGGGCTTTAAAAGAGAAGTGAGGAAGAAAATATAAATTAAGGAATTGTCAGCTTAGAAAGTGCATTGAAAAGCATGGGGCTGGATAAGGTCTCCTAGGAATGGGGGTAGAAGAGAGCCAAGGGGAAATCTATGCATTGAGTCTTGGGGCAAGGGATTGAGACAAGGTAGCCAGTGTGGAAGGAAGAAAACCAAGAGAATATAAATCAAGAGGAAAAAGGTTTGGAGAAGCATTGTGAACTATATCAAGGGAAAGAATAACTGGATTTTTAAAAAAATTCCTTCCTTCCTTCTTTCCTTCCTTCCTTCCTTCCATCCTCCCTCCTCCCCCCTCCCTTTTTTCCATGCTTCCCTTCCCCTCCCCTCTCTCCTTCTTTTCATCCCTCCCTCTCTTCTTTCTTCCTCCCTCCTTTCCTTCCTTCTTCCCTCCCCTTCTTTCTTCCTTCTTTCTCGCCTCCCTCCCTCCCACCCTTTCTCTCTCTCTCCTCCCATTAGTCTGAGATCCCGTAGGCTAGATATTCTCTTGTCCTCATCATAAAACTGTGGACTACAGTTTTCCTCCTGATCCCCCCCCCCACCGCCCAGTATGTGCAAAGACATCGCAGATAAAGATATCTAAGTACAAAAGAGATAAAATCATATCTAAGTACAAAATGCATCCCTTGCACTCTGTTATATTAAAAGCGCTGCTGGTACTTTCCTTCCAACTTTTACCCGTGGAGAATTGAAAAGGCACTCCAAGTGAAGGTTCAGAATCATCAAAATGTGTACATGATCAGCATAAATGTCTCATTCTAGATGAATCCACTTCAATTATATATTTAATTCAGCTGAGAGGTCCCCAATGAAGGGTTATTCTGTATTCACCAGCAAAAGTATTTCTGATACCCTCATGGGGACAATGATTTGCCAAAAATTCATGCAACCTTTTTTATATTAATGCAGAAAAAACTTGAAGGTTATTAAGTCCATGCTTCTGACAGCCCCTGCAGTTACAAATAAAGCAGCTAATGAGAAGAAAAACTACCCCTACCACCGTATTCCCAAATCCCCAGCCATCTTTACGCAAGAATGCTGTGACAAATGATACTTTTCACCTTTCTACCATGCCCCTTCTCCGATTATAGATTTAGATGGATAACATGACCACAAGAGTTAGGCCCCGAAGCAGATGATTGCCTGTGGCACCCGCCGTATGCAATTCGGGTGAAATTTCCAAGAGCCAAATGAAATAATTGCAACAGGGTAAGTCTAACTCTGCAAGTGAATTTATAAAAATTAAAAGGTCTGAGAGGTAACGCTCCTGGACCCATTTGTCACATTTTTGCTCATTAAGATTTAATTGAAATGAACTCCGGTAACTGTAAGAAAAGTTACATTCTTATTTTAGACTAGCAGATAAAAGAAGGTAATTTTTTAAGCCTTCAAACTTGGGATCAGCTCCATGCATTGCCACTGCACAAATCGACACTTGTGCAATCATACTAGAGAAATTTCATATATAAGAAATATCACTTAATGCTATCAAAAATGGAGCCGAATTTTGACATCTCAGGAGCCTGGGTATCTATTTCTGAAGGCACAATTAAAACAGCTTCTGAACAAACTCTAAAATGCGAATTGGCCCCCTACCACGTAAAACCAATTTAGAGGAAATGGAAAGTCAAAATATTGTCATCTAAAATAATTACCTTATATAGACAGAGTCATTCATTTATCTGCACTTCAATATATTTTACGAGAGAGTATTAACGTAAAGCACACTCTTATGTATGCATAAGAGACGGAGTGTAAGAACATGAGAGTGTCCTCACTGGGGTTTTTCTAAGGCTGCTAATGTGGATAATGCCAGTTAACAGCTTGCAAATGGTGTGACGGCATTGGCTACCAGAAATTCCAGCTCCAGGCTCTTCCCTCTCCCAACAGCACTGCCAAGCTAAGACACAAAACAAAACCCAGACCAACCAACTGTTATTGCCAAAAACCTCCTCTCTATTAAACCCCTGTGTATGTTCTACACTTCTTGGGGTATATGACCTTGGTCATGTTTTTTTATATATAATACACTCTCCTTCGGTTTCTAGGTCTCTTCAGGTCCTGATGAGGGCTTCTTTCTGGTCTCCTATCAGCATTCTCCACTTGTTCCTTCCCTCAGGACTGATCCTTCCCCACTATTCTGCTCAAAGTCTGCTTGCCTCTTTGCTCAAGACCTCCTTGAAATGAGCTCATCCACGGTACTGAGTTCAGTAATGTCCATCAAGGAAATCTACCTAAGTGTATGCAAATCACTTGAAAATAGATCTTTGCAGATGAAATGAAGGATCCTGAGATGATATCACACTGGATTTAGAGCGCATCTTAAATCTAAAGAAAAATGAGAAAAGAAGGGGTTACAGAGACACACAAGGGGAAGGTGGCCATATAAAGATGGAGGCACAGGATGGGGATATGCAGTCACAGGTAAAAGGAATGCCTGAGACCACCAGAAGTTGGAAGAGACAGGAAGGATTATTCCCCAGAAACTTGAGAGGGAACGTGGCCCTGCTGACTCTTTGATTACATACTTTTGGCTTCTATAACATTGAGAGAATAAATTTCAGTTGATTTATGCCTTTAAATGTGCCATAATTTTTTGAAGCTCTAGTCCAGAACTCTCACATGAATTTCTGACCCTCTGAACTCCTTGACACCTGTCTGTCTGGATGTCTTAAAAACATCTCCCTCTCAAGACATATCTCCAGCCTAAGGACCCTGCCTTTATTCTTTGATTCTTGATTCTGCTGCTCTCGCTAGACACTCAAGACTTATATCATTATTCAAGGACTCTCTATACAACCAAACTGCACCCCAAAGACAGAAGCAGGAGAAAGACAGAGGTGCTAAGAGCACAGACTCTGGAGCCCGAGTTGGCTCAGACACTTGCTAACTGTTTCTTCTGGGGCAAGTTGTTTTCTTACCTGTCTCCTCACTTGTAACACAGAATAATAATACTTAGCCCAAGGAACATTATGAAAATGGAAATAACTGCTATTTGCAAAATGCTTAGAATACTGCCCAGCCCATGGGAAGAACTATTTGTTTATTTTTAAAGAAGTAAACATTTTATAAACATCTGGAAATTTCTTGGTTCTTGACCCAAACTCAAGGTCAGCAAATACTCATCCTCATCCAAGGAAGAAGGCACAAGCACTGACCACATGGGTCTGAAGAGTATCTCTGTGCCCATCTGTGTCGGGTGCCAGAATCCTGATTACATAGTTTACTCTGTGAATCTGATGCAGCCCCCTTTGCTCCAGGGGGCTCCAAGGCTTCTAACCCCCATTCTGTCTTCCTCCTCTGAATGATCCCCCCCATTCTTTCCTGTGCCCCCACCTTCGTCCCTGAGTTGGACTCCACTTAGATATCGTCTCTTCTGGACACTGTCCACTGACCCTATGGACTGAAGTGGAATGATCCATTTATTCATCTGTCTCTTTTATTTGACTGTCAGCTCTATGAAAGCAGGGTTTTATTCTTATCTGTACCTCCAACGCTTGGAACCCTGCCTGCATATAGTAGAGACATAGGCAATCTTTGTGAGGGGAACAATCATTTGTTTAGCAGCTTCTGCATCCCTCCAGGTGGTGAATGTCAGTGTAGACCTGAAAAAGGGATCTTGGCTACCAAATTATAGCCCTAAAATCCTCTGCTTTAACAATTAGCTGAAAGCCTTTAGGGAAATGTAATAGTTACTCACTGCTTAGATTCCTACAAAGCACAACACCCTATAGTCTCCTGACTGATTATATGCAGAATGCACTTCACAAAGAGCACAGCTAAGTGTGCCAGTAGCAAAGAAGAGATACTGTGGAGATTAATAGCAAGGAATAGGATTTCTAGAGGATTAAGGGCATAGAGCAAGACCCCAGAAACTTGTGCCTGGAAGGAAATGAAGGAAATAGAAGCTCGACATCTTATGTGAGTAGGAGGTATTGTTAGTATCGAGACCTTTACAGGTCTTGAAACCCAATTTATTCAGCTGTGACCTAGAACTGATGCTGAAATTTGATGCCCACCATTCCCCTATTCAGAGCTTTTTCTAGATATCATGGAGCCAATCAGAAAACAACTTCTAAGAGCATCTTGCAATCTGAGTGTCTTTTCAAAGTTTTTTCTAGTTTCATCTAGTTGCCCAGGCTACAGCCTTTAGGGGCGCTCAGTGCTCTCGTTTTGATAATAAATTGATGGTGGAAGCAAAGCAAGGGTCTCCCAGAGGAGAGAACGTGTATCAGGTGTCTACTCTTAACAAGGAGGCCTCCACTCCTTTCAGCGATTTGCTGAGGAAGGAATAGGAAACCAAGAAGGGTTACCTCTTTTCCTCCTCAAGTCCACATGCCGTTTATCAGGGAACACTGTTGGCCTCACAGCAGATCCAGAGGGCCATCGCTACGGCCATAACTCAGCTCCAAATCCTGCCCGACATCTTCAGTCTGGATTTCTGCGACAACCTCCTGACCCATCTCCCTATTTCCACCCTTGTCCAATTCTCATCTGTTCTCGCTCAGTTGTCAGTCTTCCTGCTGAAACTAAGTCAGACCATGGCGCTCCTATGCTGACATCCCACAGTGTCACCCAGTCAAACCACAGTTACCTCTGCAGCCTGCAGGACCTTCTATGACCTGCCTCTGGAAAGGATTAAAAAAGCTACTTGCTTGTGGCCTCAGTGCCATTAAGCTCAGATCTGAAGGAGGAATATGGCAGACTCCTGCTGACACAGCAGTTCTCCCTAAGATAGTCACAAAGTATTTTGCTGACAGGCAGCAAAAAAGTAATGACTCTGGCAGAGGGGCTGAAGCCAACTGAAAATTCAAATGATATGTGCGAGTCAAATCAGATATCTGGGTGAACTATATTGTGTGAGGCATGCTCTTTCGTTCTTTTCAGAGCTAACCCAATCTGTGCCCATAGGACTTTGGTACCAATGGAGACTCTGGGATTTCTTAACCAATGTTCTGTTTTTGGGCATGCACTGGCATTAGAGATGAAGATTCAGGTTCAATTACTTCCTTTACCATTTATTCACCCACATGTGTTGTGGTAAACTCCCTAGGCCTCACTCTCCTCATCTGTCAGATGGGATAAAAATACTTACTTTAGAGGATTATATTCAACCCTATTTATCTTAAATCCTGCTGAGATGCCATTTTCTGCAGGAAGTCTCCTTAGGCCTGTAACAGAATCAATCTCCACCTTCGGTAATTTCCTTCTCTACTCATAAGAAATTATCAAAGTGTTTATCCTCCCTTTGTATTTGTTTTGAACTTCTGCCCTGTCCTCAAGACCATGAGTTCTTGGGTAGCAAGGAGTTGTCTTATTTGTCTTTGTATTCTCAAACTGGTAACGTTTGTTGAATGAATAAGTGAATGAGCTCTCGGGACTAACTGAAGGTATATTTCTTGAATGAAAGTTAGTTATGATTTTTGTATTTCCAAGAGATGTTTTTCCTTTATACTGGTAAATTATATCAGTGTACTGGAAAAAAAGGATCTACGGCAAGAGAAGGAAAACAATGAGAAACTATTTTATACGAGTAAGATTGGTGAAAATCCCAATGTCAACTCTTGACAGGATGGGAGTGATGGAACCTCCCACACACTCTTGGTGGGAGTATAAATTGGCACAACCCACAATGGAAAACAAAGCTTCAGATGCTCATGTCATTTTCCCAACAATTTTACTCCTGGAGATACGCTCTTGAGCAACGGTGCACACATAAACAAGAATATTTATACAAGCTCTTCATGGTGGCACAGTTTATAAGAGCAATAAAACTGGAAACTACAAAAGCTCATCCACAGCAAAACAGACATAAATTGTGGCATATTCCAATCACACAACTCTTTACAGTAGTCAAAATCAATAAATGAGAATTATGTTGATTTGCGTAAATAAATCTCAAAATCATACCACTGAGAAAAAAATTGCAAAAAAAGTATACTATACTGTACACCATTAATATTAAGTTTAAAAACAGAAAATAAAGCCATATATAAATTCCTGGTTATGTAGATATGTGATAATGTACAAAATCATGCAAGAAATAGTTACCAACAAATTTTGGGGGTTGGGAAGAGTGAAATGGAGTTTAGGAAGAATTTTTCAGTTTCAAGTAATTAATTACTTTCAAAGCACCTGCAAGACAGCCTTTACATTTATTTAGGAAATAAACTCCACTGAACAAGTCCCAAAAGGGTCCAGCTCCATGAAAAAAGTCTTCTGTATATATTTGTTATTTCCTTTCCACTAGTTATTTTTTTCCTTCTATTTTTGTAATGGAAACATTTTGGAGGGCATAATACATTTGAATTTCTTGAAGTTATTGAAAAATACATGGTTTTAAATATCTAGTTCATTTTTAAACAGAGTCATTTTCTGTCCCTCCCTGCTTTATAAGTCTCATGTATATAATACATTTGTTCATTCATTTATTCATTTACCTGTCCAATAGGTATTTGCTGAAGCAACACTATTTATATAGTCTTCCAGTCCTTCCAATATCCTGGGAGTAGACTGTTGAAAAAGAGATCTTCCATTTTATTCAGGCTTTGTCCTTACTAGCTCATATTATAGTTCTTGTATATGTTTTAGTTCCTTGAAGGCAGCAATGGAGAACTTCTCAGTGTTGTGCCCAATACAGAGTGGATGCTCAGTAAACATAAATACGAATTGAACATATTAACTGATGGTGCTGACCTATGAGTTAAAAAAAAATCCCCAATTCCCAAGAGAATTATAATTGAGGACAATTATAATTTTATTAATAAAAGTGTTTTTTTTTCCTTTAAAAGTACCTAACAAATTAAAAATAACCAGGACTTTCCTCTTTCTCAGCATTCAACAATTTCAACTACTTAGGATTCTGCCCTCTTTCTTCTTTGCTACCGAGCATAGCTATAAAACAAAGTATATCTATCGGACTGAAAGCAGCTTCAGAGACAGTTCTGAAACAATGTTTATGGTTCTTCCCTCTTTGCCCCATCCCTGCTCACCCCAATATCACTATTTCCCCCACTCCTGAGATGACAGTTCCTGAGACACAAAGTTCCTAGTAGCTAACTGCTTTAATACCCAAACCAAGTGAAGACAGAGACCAATCACTCTCAATGGTCTCTGTATCACAGCTCAACAACCATTTGTTCAAATATCTTATTTTGATACTCTCTGCACTTGGCTGAAAATGAACAAACTGAAAAAGTACAAAAAATAAACTGTTTCTATAGACAGGTGATGTCCCTCTGACTGAGCAGGGACCTCTCTAACTTCGCAGCATCAGTTATAAGACAGACTCAGCCAGGCAGGGTCCAGGAGGTGGAGGAAACCAACTCTACCGAGGCCTGAAATGGGGTCAACACCCAGAATATCAGTCACTCTCACATGTTTAGCATAAACAAACCCCACTCCAAATCTCATGCATTCTGGAGAACCATGTCAAAGCAGGAAATAACCCTTTTGGGCATTAGGTAAGCAAAAAGCGATTTTTCTTTGGCAGGTTTAACATTCCTGGTAAACTGAATACAGAGTATTTTTATGCTTGCCATTTTACAGGTGAGGAAACTGAGGCACAGAGAAGTGTTTTTATTTTTGGATCTTGATTGGGACCTAGACTGAATGGACAGCAGAGGTCCAGATGAGGCTGATACTCCTGAAACTGAGAGCCTAAGCAAAGTCTTTTTCCTATTGATTGCATTAGGCTTAAATTCTTTTTTGAAAAGTGTCCTGCTCTGCCCCAGCCTCAGCTGCACTTCACAATAAAGAACTGGCATTAATAAAGGACATCTGCTGTGTCAGGTTTCTGTTCTAGGCCCTTCGTGTGACTTAGTTAGTTTAGTTTTCATGACAGACAAGTCCTGCTACTATCCCATTTTATACCTGAACTGAGGTCTGAGAAATTAAGTGATTTACTTAAGGTCACCCCACTAGTAAATTGGCTGAGCAGGGTTTTCCTTTTGTTTGTTTGTTTGTTTTTATTTATTTGAGAGAGATGGAAAGGGGCAGAAGAAGAGAGAGAGAGAATCTCAAGTAGTCTCTATGCTAAGAGCAAAGCCCCACATGGGGCTTGATCTCACCATCCTGAGATCGTGCCCTGAGCCAAAATCAAGGGTCCAACTCAACTGACTGAGCCACTCAGGCACCCCTGACTAAGGATCCTTAGCCATACCCTAAGGCATTTAACCACTGCTGTCTGGATTATGACACCACCATCAGAAAATGGGAGTTAGTCCCCTGCGTCTCTCGCTCTCTCATCAACCCCAATTAGATGCGAGTATCATAGTTGTAATTCAGCGGCATGAATGTCTTTGAAACCCACCCTCTCCTTTCTGTTCCCATTGGGTGCCTCCTTCAAGACCTCACTCTTCTTTATTATGGAACCCTCCCAACTCCCTCGTGGCTTCTAATCTCTGACAAGCAGCTGGGGAATGTCTCTCTAAACCACTAACTCTCAAGCTTGGTTACGTGTTGGAATCATTTGGGAAGCTATACAATGTCTGGGTGCACTCACAGAGGTTCTGATTCAGTTTGTCTGGGACATATCTGAGCATCAGGAGTTTAAACAGCACCCCCACTCTGCCCTCAAGTGATTATGATATTCAGTGGAGCTAGAAATACTGATCTGAACTCACAAATACAAGTTTATAAATGGTCCTTCACCTATTAAAAGACCTCAGTGACTATGGGATTATCCAAATTCCTTAGCATGCCAGATGGGCTGTTTTGTTAATGCCCCAAGATGAATTTTTTTTTTTTTAATTTACTTATTTATTTTAGGAGGAGAGGGGCAGAGGGAGAGGTGAGGAGAGAGAGAATTTCAAGCAAACTCCCCACTGAGCATGGATCCAGAGTGTGGCTTGATCTTACAACTCTGAGATCATGACCTGAGCTGAAATCAAGAGTTGGATGCTTAACTGACTGAGCCATCCAGGTGCCCACTGCCCCACAGGCTGAATTTTTAAATGCATCTTTTAAGTCTTTTGAACCCAATCCCTCTGCCTGTGTACATGTGTTCATATGTATATACACACAAACAGATTGCTGACTTCTTGCTGTGTCCTCTCATGGCAGAAGGGGTGAGAGAGCTTTCTGGAATATTCCTCTTTCATAAGAGCACTAATCCTGTTCATGAGGGCTCCAGCCTCCTGATTTAAACACTTCCCAAGGCCCCACCTTTGAACGTTAGGATTTTAATATATAAATTTGGGGGGATACATACATTCAGACCATAGCTTCAGGCTTTGCATATTCTGTTTCTTTGCCTGGAATAGCCATTCTCTCCTTTCTTGACTGCCAAGCTCCTATTCATGTTCAAAAACCCATTTTTACTTCCCTCTACCAAAAGCTTTCTCTGATCTCCAACAGAGTGGTTTTCCCTTCTGAGCTTACAGAACAGTTAATATGTGGCTTTACTACAACACCCCTGATGCATAAGCAATTGCCTAAGTTATAGTCCTTTTTTTTTTTTTTTACTGTCAGGTTTTGAACATAACTTACAGGCTTTGTATTGTCTGCCACCAACCATTCCCACCACGCTCCAATCTAATCTCACATCACTTTCCAATTTACTCCACTCCCAGCCATTGTCCCTCTTTCTCTTCCTGCCAGGGAGTCTTTGTCAGGGTTGACCTCTGACTCCATAATGCCCCTCCCCTGCTCCCTCCAGTACAAACCAACTTGTCCTTAACTCAGTTCAAGTGTCACACCCTCAGGGAAGTCTTCCAAGAGATCTCTTCTGGACTAGAGATGAGTTTCCTTTGTGATATTCACTCAGAAAATCATGTTCCAAGATGGGATTTATTTAGAAATTATACATACATTTGTTTGTGATTATTTGGTAGAGGCCACTTCACTCAGTCATAACCATATGAGAGCAGGAATATAACTGTTCTTGCTCATCTTTATATTTTCAGGACCTAGCAGCATGCCTGGCACCTAGTAGGCATCCTATGAACATCTGTTATAGGACAGAATGAATGCCAGGCACATAGTATATTTTTTGTTATTATTGCTACGCTTGATGAGAGCAAGCAACACATCTTCGTTTTTATAATCCTCAGGTTTTAGAATATAGGGGTACTCAATAAGAGATTATTTTGTGTAATATCAAACCTAATGACCATTACTACCACTTAATCTAATAATCAGTGTTTAAGTATATTAGAAGTGTTTTTTTTTCCCCATAAACCACAGACAGTAAAAACTGTGTATTTGCATAGTCATTGCCACAGCTAGATATTGCCTAAAGCCACTGGGAAATTAGTAAGGAGATAATGGTTTTCAGAGGGGTGAAAGACCTCTAATAAGAGAAAACCGAAGTGAACATATGTAGTTAAAAGTTGAATCAACATGTAAATATAATTACAGAAAACATGGTTATAACTATCTTTATTTAAATGAGGCAGTCCCTTTACCAATTTATAGTTAAATTTAATAAAGTCAGTCTACCAAACATTTTTTTAGAAAACAGAAATAACATAGGGACATTACTTAGACTCATAGGTGGGGGAAGGCAGATTCTAGAGTTTTCTGGAAAGCTCTACGTCCAGAAAACCCAACTTAACATTTGTTAAATAAATTTTTAAAAAGTAAGTCCGTGTGTTAATATTATCATATCCAGAGATTATTCCAGAGAGTCATATTAAAACTATGGAACACTCCCTTCCATAAATAATTTGTGGGATTTTCATAAGTGGGCAAATCTCCCTCAGGATTCCAGGCATTGGATTCTACATGTGCTTCTGAATGGTAGAACTTCTTTGTATTAAAAAATTGTATGTCATGTTCAAGAGGCTCTTTGGGTACATGAACCAAATTATAAGGCACCGTGTTATTAAAAAACATTTAAAACATCCACTCAGAGATTCTAAAACAGCATAAAAAAAGACTAGAAGGCAGTCACATCACTTTAGCTCTAACCTTGAACACCAAATATCTCCTTAAGAGAAAAATCCAGAGCTTCCAAAGTCCCCAAGTCAGAGCTGCTCTTTTGGGGAATTTCCAGATTGTCCCTCTTAAAATCTGCAGAAGCCCTGACAAGGAATATCAGTGGATAGCAAAACAGAACAAGTTCCCAACTGATGGGATTGTTCAGAAATAGCGCTTTCGCAATGCTACATCTGGGCCCGGGCTCTCCTCTCCTTCCTTCCGGGGCTTCATCCTTCAAAATGAGCCTCAAAGTTTTAATTACCAGCTATTCAGAAGACTCACACCTTATACTCAACAATCTTTTTTGACAATTCTAGATGTCTCAAATGCCTTCAAAGACAACATATCAAAACAACACACACACACACACAGAAATCAACTCAGTGTCTCCCTACAGTTGACTACCCTGTGCCCACGCTACACAAAATCATATCTATTAAACATCCTATCTCTGTTCAGTGATGGAAACCAGCATCAATAAGCTTATTTGATAAGCTAAAAATGAGGAGACAAAGTTGACCACTCCATCTCTGTCACTCTCCTAATTTAATCTAATCACCACAATGTACTAACTCTCCTTTCCTAAAATCTTTCAAAGGCACCCACTTCTCTGAATGAGCTTTCTTTCAACAATTTCCCATTGCTTTAGGGTAAACTTTAAAGATTATATGGGCCTAGTTGATATTCCCAGGTTCAGGTTGAACAATACTCCCCATATTGCTGTTTTTAGTCCAACACTAGCCTTCTTTGGGCTCCTTAAATGTAAAAAATCCCCCATCCATGCAGGGCCTATATTCATTCTGGAAGGGTTTCTCCTCCACCTCCCTTCAATCTCTGACCTCCACGACTTTTACTTTCTCTTCTATGATGATATGTGCTTCTTTCCTTCCTGGAAATCATTGTGATTATAATTTTACATTTCTAAGCTTTGCTCATTTAATACACATAACTCCCGCATGTTAAACTATATTGACAGTAAAAAATAGTAATATTCCAACTAAAAAAGTGGGCAAAGGATCTGAAAGACATTTATACAAAAGAAGATACACAACTAGCCAACAGGTCCAAGAAAAGATGGTCAGCATCACTAATAATTAGGGAAACGCAGATGAAAACCACAATAACACATTATCTCACATTCTGTTAGAATGGTTAGGATCAAGAAGACAAGAGATACATGCTGGTGAGGATGTGGAGAAAAGAGAACTTCTGAGCCCCTGTTGGTGGGAATGCAAATTAGTGCAGCCATAATGGGAAACAGTATGGAGGTTCCACAAGAAGTTAAAAATAGAACTACCCTATGATCCAGCAATCCCACTTTTGGGAATATATCTAAAGAAAATGAAAACACTATGTTGAAGAGATATCTGTATCACAATGCTCATAGCAGCATTATTGACAATAATCAAGACATGGAACCAACCTAAAGCATCCATTGACAGATGAATGGATACATATATAGTGAAATATTATTCAGCTGTAAACAAAAAAGCAAACAAACAACAAACAACAAAACAAAACAAAAACCATGAGGAATTCAAGCTATTTGAAGCGAAATGGATAGATCTTGACAACATTATGCTATGTGAAATAAGCCAGACAAAGACAAATATTGTTATGTCATTTGTATGTAGAATATAAAAAAATAATAATAATAAGAAGAAGAAATTCATAAAAAAAGAAATCAGGAGGAAGGTGATCAAAAGGTATAACCTTCCAGTTATAAGATGCATAAGTACTAGGGATGTAATGTACAACATGATGACCCTAGTTAACACTCCTGTATGATGTATCTGAAAGCTGTCAAGAAAGTAACTCCTAAGAGTCCTCATCATAAGGAAAAAATATTTAGGTATATATATATATATATATATTTATATATTTTTCTTTTTATATATGTTGTGTCTATATGAGGTGATGGTGGTTCACTAGACTCATTGTGGCAATCATTTCACCTTATGTATAAGTCAAGTCATAATGCTGTATACCTTAAACTTACACAGTGCTGTATGTCACTTATTTCTCAGTAAAGCTAGGAAAGAAGCTATAGTGAATAGCTTCTTCTATATAGCTTCTTCTTCTATAGTGGTCAATTAGACCAATTACCTAGAATGAATGAAGAAAACTTTTCTGGAAGCCCCTTTCCAAACAAAACAAAACAAAACAAAACAACCCAGAAACAGATGGTTTCACAGGTAAATTAAGTAAATTAGGCTGAGGTAGTTTCATAAGGGAATTCTACAAAACATTTAAAGGCAAATAACTTCAATGTGATTCACATAATTCTGGAAAAATTTGAAACACAAAAAGGAACATTTCCAAAGTATTCATGAGGCCAGGATACTAACAAGAGTCAACACTGGCAAAGACACTATAAAAAAGGGAATTTTAGCTAAATTTTTCCTTTGATTGCTGATGCAGAAATTATAAGTAAATATTAGCAAATGGAATCTGTGGCTCAGTAGGGTTTGTTTTAGGAATGAAATGATGACTTGCTGTCAAGAAATCTATCAAGATGGAATTTTGTATAGTATTTATATACAAGGCAATCTCCAGGGCCCAGTCTCAGCTTTGTCACTTACAGGTTGTCTGATCTTCTTCAAGTTATTTGACCTCTATGAATTTGAGTTTTCTTAACTTCAGAATGAAAATAAGAAAAGTAATGAGCTCCAGATTGGGCAAGGGTTAAATGGGTTGATACATGTAAGAACTTATACGGTCTTGGATATCAATTGTACCAAATAGAGATTATCTTTTTTTTTCATTATGTTATGTTAGTCACCATACAATACATCATTAGTTTTTGATGTAGTGTTCCATGATTTATTGTCTTAAAAATAATCTTAACCATAATAATAAAAAGAAAAAATAATACCACCTCCTTGGACACAAGAAATGCATGGGATAAAATTCAGTATCCATTTTTTAACTTAAATAGCTCTTAATAAAATAAGAATAGATAGATATTACCTTAACATGAGAAATATATCTATCTCAAATCATAAGCCATCATCCTGCTTAATGAAAAAATCCAGAAGCATTCCCATTAAAGTATCAGACACAAGATAAGGATGTTAATTATCTCACTATTATTTAACACTTTTCTGATGGTACTAGCCAATGTAATTAGAAATAAAATATAAAAGTTGGAAAAGACTTGGTAAAAGTGTCATTATTTGCCAATGATACAACTTAGCTAGAACACCCAAGAGGATAAACCAAAAGAACTGTAAAAAATATTAAGAAGATTCTGTAAGGTCCTTGGGAATAAATTTAAAACACAGAAATCAATAACTTTCATAAATAAAAACAAAAACTATAACATGGCAGAGAATATACATTTATGATTCTAAACAAGAAATACATTATTAGGTCCAAAGTTACCAAGAAATGAAAACTATATACATATATTATATATACACACATACACACACACATATACACATCTGTATCTGTAACCATACATGCACACGCACAAACATATGCACTTACAACCCAGACAGACAGAAAAAGAAGAACCTCAAAATATTACCAAAGAACACAAGAAAGACCTCAATCCTGGAAAGGTTACCCAGGATTTTGGCTAGAAAGAACCAACATCATAATGATAGCAATTTCCCCGAACATCAATTTGCAAATGTAAAAGAATTTCAATGGAATACGAATAAACTTATTTTAAAATTAGATAATCTAATTCTAAAGTTTAGATGGAAAAATAAAGACTTAAGAGTCCTATGAAGAAGTATAATGATGTGATGCCAATTCTACTAGATACTAAACTATGTTATAAAGCAATAGCAATTTCTTTTAAAGTGTCGTATTGGATAAAGAATATAAAGACAAATTAACAGAACAGGAGTTGGAGTCCAGAAACAAACTCTAATACCTATGGCAATGTAAAATATGTCAGAGTAGTATTTCAAATCAGTGAAAACAATACATATTAATCAACAAATTCTGAACAATTGGACAATTAAGTAGGTTCCCCACACTTTGTGCTGCCCAAATACCATGTGGATCAATTATTTGAATATTAAAAAATCCCCCCCAAATTTTAGAAGTTGCATTAGAAAATAAAGAGAAATGTATTTGTATTATTATAGCTCAAAGAGGGTTAACACTAAATATAAAACACAAAACAGAAGACATAGAGGAAAATTGCCTCATTTAACACACACACAACAAAACCAAAAGCATTCAATGAACAAAGCAACCTTACACAATATTTTAAAAAATAAAAATAAAAACATGCCATGCAATTTCAATTACATCACAACAAAGTATGAACTTCTTTAAAATATAAAGTCCTGCATATCTGTAAGAAAAGAATAGCAACCCAATAGAAAATGGATAGATTATGAGCAAATAATTCACAAGAAAGGAAATAGAAATGGCTCTTAAGTATATGAGGAGATAATAAATCCCTCCTGTAATAAGAAAAATACGTGTTATAATGAAAATGAGGTATCATTTTTCACCTATAATGCTGGAAAATAGGAGAAAATTTGATAGTGTCTAGTTGTTGAAAAGTGTGGAAATAGCCATTTTATATGTTGCCGGTGAGGCTGAAACCTGTTACAATCTCTAAGTTGACCAGCTTGACAATATCCACCAAAATTACAATGTACATGGTTTTTGACTTGGCAATTTTATTTCCAGAAATTTCTCCTAAAAAATTCAAGTTTTTAGTAGCTCCTGTGAAAAACCACATGTAAAAAGATATCTTCACATCATTGTTAATAGCAGAAAAAGATTGGACTAAAGTGTCTGTCAATAAAGTACTTAGTAAAATAAAATATAATCTAGATCTAGAGTGATAGACCTCCTTGGGATATATCTCTGCTGCTTTTATAAAGAATGCCACTTTGAACTGTATGTATCTTGTATTACCATTTGTGTGAGTGTGTGCATGTATGGGGGCTAAAAGCAATACATGTTTGCATTTGTATAGAATGTCCCAGAAATAAAGACCAGGAACCTGGCAATGTTGTGTACTTCTAGGGAAGGAAACTGAGAGGTTGGGGGAGGTGTGAAATCATACAGTTTTTGAGTTTTGCACTAGTATGAGTACACTGTCTATTCAAAATATAAATAAGTTTTAAAATGAGATTATCAAAGTTGGTTAAGTCACTTGCAGTGCCTGGTACAAAGTCATGAGGCAATGAATGGCTGTTGTGTTTACAATTATGTGCTGAGTAGGAAGTGGATGATGATGGTGGAAAGTGAAAAAATCATAGAGCCAAATTATTGGTTCCCTTTGATATGGGGTCTTGTTTTGTAAATATTGGGATGACCTATACAAAATAGCCAATATTTGACAGTATTTGATCTGCAAAGAATAGCAATTTTGTATTACTCAACCCCAAATTATTTTCTTCTGTCTAAACTAGAATCCTCTAGTAACTGGGATGGTGGCTATTTGTTCAATTATTTCTGGCCACCTAAACCCACACAGCTTCTAGATTTGGAAAGAGAAAGTTAAGAGAATGTGCTGAATGATGAGGATCCTGAACTTAATGAATTAATTTGGTTCCTGAGTTTTGGATAGTGAGTAGCTTGAATTGTCTAACAAAAGATATATTTAAAATTTTATCCAAAACTCATTGATTTCTGAGTTAGGATAACAGGAGTTTGGACACTGAGGCTTTGGTTAGTGAGTGAGGGGGAGTATCTGTTTTCACCGATAAGAGATAAGATAAGGAGAATCTTACAGCTTACAGAGCATTTTTAAAAAGTGGCCTTGGGGTGCCTGGGTGGCTCAGTGGGTTAAGCCTCTGCCTTTAGCTCAGGTCATCAACCCAGGGTCCTGGGATAGAGCCCCACTTTGGGTTCTCTGCTCAGCAGGGAGCCTGCTTCCCCCTCTCTCTTTCTGCCTGTCTCTCTGCCTACTTGTGATCTCTGTCTGTCAAATAAATAAATAAAATCTTTTAAAAAAAATAAAGTGGTCTCATGTGTTCTCTAGCTAGGGGAGGTAAGTGTTAGCCCACCCTTCACCCAATTTTACAGAAAAGGAATGGTTTCTGCTTTTAACAGCAAACCAGAATAGATGTAACACATTTGGTGTCGAGGAAATTGACAAAGGACTAGACCCACTGCCTAGGCAGGGCCGCTTTCAATATTCGGACTATATTTCCTGTTCTAAAGCAAGCTCTGGTCCCTCCCGCCTCCTATCTGTTAGTGAGATACCCAACGTCCTAAAGCTCAGAAGTTGAATGTAAATGGTAGGGTTACTATCAACTCACATATGTTTGTATATTCTGTTAATCAACATCATGAAAGCTTTCAATTTTCAATTTTTAAGCTTCCCACTCATGGTGAAACTGCTAAAAATATGATAGATGGCCACAAATTTCTTCATTGGTAAAGCACTGACAGAATCAAAAGGGGATGCTGGGAAAGAAAGAAGAGAAATGACTTCATTGATTGGTTCCTAAAGCTACAGATATTTTTTCTAAGAAATCCACACCGTGAGGTTTCTGGAGTTAAGTTCTACTCTTAGGACAAAAATTTCCATGATGATTCTTGGCACTCTTGACCTAAAAAGCAGTAACTCCCCTACCTTATTTCACAAAGCTTGGGAAATAGGCAAAAAGAGAAGAGGGAGAAATTAGTGGGCTTCTTGGAGAGACTTCTGGTCTTAGGTTATGACTGGCCTATAAAAGATTTCAAGGATGGGGTGCCTGGGTGGCTCAGTCAATTAAGCATCTGCCTTCAGCCTAGGTCATGATCCCAGAATCCTGGGATCAAGGCCCACATTGGGCTTCCTGCTGCTCAGGGAGCCTGTTTCATCATCTCCCTCTGCCTGCCACTTCCCCCTGCTTGTGCTCTCTCTCTCTGTCAAATAAACAAATAAATTCTTTGAAAAAAAGATTTTAAGAATATCAGAGGCAATGTATGTGAGATTCTCATGAGCCCAGACTATTTAGTTTCAATAGAGAAATTGATAACTAGAGATCGGAGCAGACCCAGACATAAAGTAAGTGCTCAATGAACATTTGTAAATTGAATGGATGTGAGTGGGTCCTGCAAACAGAGTACAAGACAAAAAGAAAACGAGAAACCATCCTACACTAAAAGGCAGACAGACTTAGGTGAGCCTATCATTTTCATTTTCATCACTTCCAGTATGGGATTTATTAATATTTTACTTGTGGAATTTGCTAATGTTTTGTATTCCTTCTTTTTAAAATGTTTATGTAGAAGTCCTTAGAAGTCATACTTATATCCTTTGTCTTACAGAGTAGGCACACTTAATCAAATAACATGAATGACCCTCACCTAACTTCACAGACAAGGCTGTTTATGAATTGCAAAGAAGAACATCAAATCCTTAGAGGAAAGCCCTACAGGTGTTCAGTCTGTGAGGTCAAGGATAGCTAACAGCCTTTCCATAAGCGTTCTCAAGTATTCCAAGGCTACGCTTGGGTCTGGGATTTTATAAATGGTTTCCTCTTTAAAAACCTTCAGTTTGTCAAGGAGTGCATCTGGAGCTGAGTCGACTTAAAATTACTGACTTTTCAGTCACAGAATATCAGGTCCTATTGCAGACATCAAGGAAGAGAGACAAGGTTCCTGCTTTCAAAATATATCCCAGTGGCCTGAATGAAAGGTCAGAAGGATAAACAGCAGAGCAACAGAAAGGCAAACTGATGACTATGCAAGATAATTCACCAAGGAAGATGCTACAGGAAAAAATCAGACAGATAATGAAGTGTGGTAGAAGGTAGCTGGGGGTATCCAGGCCACTTGAGATGAGCTGGCCAGGAAGGAACTCATGGAAAAGATGATGTGCCCTGAGGCCTGAATAATGGTGAGGCAGCCAAGCAAAAATCTGGCCAGAGTATCTCAGGCAGTGAGAATGATGATGATGATGATGATAGAGCAGATATTTAAGCACTTAACTATGTGCCAGCCTTTATTTTAAGCCCTTTACTAGTACAATTTTATTTAATTCCCTCAACAGTCATTGAGGTAAGCGACTACTGACAAGGAAATTGAGGCACTGAATGAGTAGACCATTGCCCATCTCTAGACTAGAGAAATATCTGATACAGAAGAATAGAGGCTCTGCCACAGGGAGAAACTTGGTATGTATGCTGGAAAAGCAAAACAGCCTGGGGAACTGGACACTGCTACAGAATGGAGGTGGGGGCAGAAAGGGGATTGGGATCATATTCCATAAGGCCTTCTGGACAACCTAAGGATTCTAGATTTTCACTGGATGGTTTTAAGCAGATGATTAAGATCCACCTCAGAGGAATGACATAACTTGATCTATGTCTTTAAAATAATGTTCAGGTACTGGGGATAGTAGTCCAGGTGTTGGAGGAGTAAAAACCTAGTTGATGGGTAAGAGCTTTGAGGTCTGGGATGTGGAAGAAGTCTGAGAGAAACACGGATATCAGACAATCATGAGATGAGTTCAGTCCTGGCGTTGACCCCATTATGTGAAAGTGTCCTGAGTTCTCTATCCATTGCATCTGTTGACAATTGCTTGTTGACAATTTGGCAGAATAGTTTGGTCATCTTAGTGGAAATGACTGACCTCATCCAGCTCTTCAACCCAGCTCTCGTTAGAAGGTGACATTTCTGCAGCATGACAGAGTTGTGAGGGCATGAGGCCAACATGGGATCCAGTCCCAGTCTGGCAATTTACCCACTGAATGATGTTAGATGAGCCCCATAACCTTTCTGAGTCTCAGTTTCTACTTCTGTAAAATGAGGTCATTAACACCTGCATTCTGTTGTGAGGATTCAATAAAACCAAGTCTGTGTATTGTCCATAGTAGGTATTCAACAACATCAGGTCAATGCCCTCCCTTCTCCTTTGGGTGGAATATGGGATACATTGAAAATTTTACTTGTTTTCTCTTAATTATGGTATGCATTTATAGCTACTCCCAAGCTCATTATGTAGAGCAACACCAGAGACTGACCTCAACTCTTTCGCTCCCTTTCATGTACTTATTACCCACCTCTGTGTTTCTTGAACTCTGCTAGGGACAGATGATGAGGTCAAACAATCTAATAACTGTCACCATATTTAAGTAATTTGAGTTTTCTGTGTGCAGTAAGATGGTGCCTGTGCCAAGGTGAAGAGCAGCCCAAGACCAGACAGAAAGCTTCTGGGCCTTATTTCTAAGGAGTAAGACCTCCCAGGCCCTCTTCATATTTCAGGTTACTTCCCTACCTATGCTCTGAAATTCAGACCATTCTTCCCTTGGCCCCTTCTCTGCATTTTCCTGACACATTTTTTTTTTTTAACCCATTCTATACAATTAGGAAGACTATTTCCCAGGAGAATTAACTCTGGGTTCCATCTTGCACTTAACTGCAATCCCTCAGCTTTTCTTTCCCTGGACTGCCAATTTCCCATTTGACCATCCTCTTGATTTTCGGTGTCTTGTTAAACAAAAATTTCTTTCTCTTGCTCTGTGTCTGAGACTGCAAAATTACTTTCTTTAATCCAAGCCCTATTTGTACTTTTAAGACCAAAAATTTAAAAACATTCATGGCTCTGAAATTGTTTTCAGTTAGGATTGCTCTGCTAAAATACTGTTGTTTGTGTGTTGCATTTGTGTGTGTGTGTGTGTGTGTGTGTGTGTATTCTTTTAATGTCTGATAGCCATTTCCTCTGGCTTGACTTTAGAAATTACTATTTTCTAGGCATTTGGATGTCTTTATGTTATGGTTACTTCATTTCCTTAAGAGTTAACTATTTTAATTCCCTTATCATACAGTCATATGTACTACTTTTCTATCTCCAAATGCAATTAAAAGTGCTCTTCGGGTGTTCCAAGTTTTAATCATTCTGTGTGTGAAGCATTCCCCTGGCTCAGAAACGCATTCTGTGCCTCCTCTCTGATGGAGCCTTTCTCTTAGGAGGAGGAGGATTAGGAAGACTGGAAGAGACAGGATGAGGTGTGACAGCTTTGTTTCAGATGACATTGATTCAGATGCCAAATTCCTCACTTTTGAAAGCATTGGCTCTCCTGCCTGAGCCAGGGCCAAGAAACCAGTTCTCTCTAGCAGTGGCCACGGACAGGGGTCCAGAAGGACAAGCCAGACCTGAGCCCAGGAAAGCACTGATGCCCCAAACTGGCTTTGTGACCTGAGGCATTGATTGATTTTTATCTGTAAAATGGGAATAATCATACCTATCTCATTGTTTTTTGAGAACATAAAGAAATTCCTCAAAGCTAATGGTATTATGATGCTAATTGTTATTTGGGATGGTCCTGGGAAAAACTGGAGCTCATATTTGAATAGGTTTATGTCACAGTGCTCTGTATGCATGTACTCACCAAACTGTGACATGTGCTTCTCCAGCCCTTGATTAGTGACCACCTGCCATGCAAGTTTGATAACACCTGAGCCTCTCTGTGTCCTAATCAGAGGGATGAGTCTGTGTACTTGGATGTCCTGGCAATGTCAGATTGTTATAGTATTTTAAAAGTTCTTCCTCTCATTTTCTGTACTTAATCATGGAGGGGGAACACTTTACAAACCTGCCCTGAGCACGGAACTCATCTTGAAGAGCACACTTTAGGCTATGAGCCTTTTCAGAGTCTAAAATGTGCAATCACTGTGGGAGGTCCAGAAGGAAGATAAGCTGGTATGGTTCCAACACCCTCCTTACCCCAAACTTCAGTGTTTAAAAAGGACTTCTGCCAGTCTGTCTTAGTGCATGAATGGTGAATGGTCTGCCCTGATCCCAGCCTGTTCTGGCCACCAATAACTATGTGGTTCATCTCAATTGCTGAGCAGGGATTCCCGTTCCATCCTTGGGCTTGGCTTGGCATTTGGGGGGAAATAGGACTGGACTGTCATCCCTTCTTACATCATAAGACCAAGTAAAATAATGCAGCTGATGGTCAAAGTCTTATAAAAATAAAAAACAAAAAAACCCTTGGCAGACATACCTTAGAGCCCAGCAATTACACTACTAGGTATTTACCCCAAAGATACAGATGTAGTGAAAAGAAGGGGCATATACACACCAGTGTTCATAGCAGCAATGTCCACAGTCAAACTGTGGAAAGAGCTGAGATGTCCTTCAACAGATAAATGGATAAAGATGTCGTCCATATATATAATGGAATATTACTCAGCCATCAGAAAGGATGAATGCCCACAATTTGCATTGACATGGATGAAACTGGAAGAGATTACGCTAAGTGAAATAAGTTAAGCAGAGAAAGACTATTATCATATAGTTCCATTCATATGTGGAACATCAGGAATAGCATGGAGGACCACAGGGGAAGGGAGGGAAAATGGAATGGGGAGAAAACAGAGATGGAGTCAAACCAAGGGAGACTCTGGACTACAAGAACAAAACTGAGGGTTACAGAAGGGAGAGGGGTGGGGAGATGGGTAACTGGGTGATGGGAATTAAGCAGGACATGTGTTGTGATGAGCACTGAGTGTTATATACAACTAATGAGTTGTTAAGCACTACATAAAAAACTAATGATGTACTGTATGCTGGCTAACTGAACATAAAAAAAGAAAAAAAAAAAGATCCTTGGTAGGATTCCAAATGTTGACTCCACCATATTCATTCACTCTTCTAGAGGTCACTACATGTCATTCTGTTGGGGCTCGTTTTCCAAAGCCAAGCACCCAATTCTTCCAGGCTTTGGACTCTACTCCTTTGCTACCAGTAGAGGTTACATGCAGAGACCAATGTTCTTACAGTACAGTAATAACAACGAAAGTCTTCCTTCACATGGGAAATTAGAGGTATGGGGTCAAAAACATTACTGTGAACCCCAGCTGCCTTCACACCCAGTTGATGATAACTGCTTATTTGAAGGGTTGGACTTATTTAATAACATCAACCAGAAGGTTATTGAAAATGCCCACCCTTGTAATCACCCTTATACTGGGAAGAGGGTGCCCATAATATAGCACGTGTCTCAGACTCCCTCTTGCCTCCTTCCTTGGCAGGTATTAATCAATTGCTTCTCTGTTTTCTGATCTATCACATGGCTTCAGGATATCGGCGTAGAATTCAGGCCATGACCAACACTCAGGAGATGATAAATGGGATGAGCCTCCCTTGGCTTTCTGACATTGTAATTTAGAGTTAAATGTGCTTTTCACATGTATTATCATTTCAACCCTCACCTCCGATGATTCACGATGTACATAATCAGAAAACTGGGACTTCAAAGAATTAAGGCAGCTGGTGAATATCATACAAGGAGCAAGAGGTGAAAGTGAAAGCTGAACTCTGACCCACTGACCTCAGAGAGCAAAAGGAGCAAAAGTACCCACTGGTACTTACTATGCTTCTTCTAAGAGCTAGGCTTTTATAAACCATAACTTGTCTAATCTTATAATTCGTGCCATCCTGTGAGACATTCTTTCTGATTTCCAGATAAGGAAGTGGAGTTCAGAGAACTGGAACAACTTGTTCAAGGCCTTTATAGATAGTAAGGGGATGAGAATTTGAACCCACATTTCTCTGAATCCAAAGCACATTTATTTTTCTCAGCACACGGACTCCACAGTCCAACCTCTGCTTGTAGAAAGCACCACCCAGAGCAGGACATGGCAAAGGTGTTTGTAGGAATGGTATTAATGACAGTGGCAACTTGAACATGATTTCAGTGCTTGACATTTAGAGAAATGATTAAATAAATACTATGCTAGCACCACACTGGAATATTTGCCACTGTTATAAACGGATAATATGATGACTATGTAGAAACATGCAGAAGTGTTTACCAAATAACATTAAGAAATCATATGTATACTGATTACATTTATGCAGAAATTATGCATATGAATGGATAAACAGTAAGAGCAAACACAAAGAAAATACCTTTTGGCTGGGATATAGGATAATAAGATGTTTTAAAGTCACATTAAGCATAATGCAGGAAAAAAAAAAGTTTATGGATCTCAACATCAAGAAAATCTGGCCAAAGAAAATAGACAAAAATAATCACCCATGAGGGAATCTGTCTCTGAGATTTGAAAGAACACATTTCCAAAATAACGAAAAGGGCATAATGGCATTTAGAGTAAAAATTAAATACTGATTCAGAGCAAGTGGAAGTAGTGCTATTAGAATAAAAATTTCACAGCAGGAACTATGAGAATTTCAGGGGGAATTTTGCACACTAGAGAGATCTGGAGGCCACATGCCATGTTTTCCTTTCATTTCCTCAATGTATCCAAATTTTCTACTCTTTCCTTGTGAGGTTCTAGGTTGTGATGTTGAAAATCAATCACACACATTTCCCCCCCTAGATACTATTGGGCAAGTGAATTCACCTGAATTCTATTGTATTTTGGGGGGCACTGGAGAGGTGAGGGTGTCACTTAAAATCTAGTTTCCGAGGTGCCTGGGTGGCTCAGTGGGTTAAAGCCTCTGCCTTCGGCTCGGGTCATGATCCTGGGGTTCTGGGATGGAGCCCCGCTTCGGGCTCTCTGCTCGGCAGGGAGCCTGCTTCCCTTCCTCTCTCTCTGCCTGCCTCTCTGCCTACTTGTGATCTCTGTCTATCAAATAAAATAAAATAAAATAAAATAAAATAAAATAAAATAAAATCTAGTTTCCATTTCCCAAACTCCCCTCTAGCAACCGTCCATTCTGGAGACATTGACTGGGTGCTGACTGCAATCTAGAGCTTGTGAGGCTCTAGAAGTACAAGGCAATCAATCAGTCTTCAGGTTGCTGTGCATCTGTTGGAGGAGACAGGTGAGTGGAGTGATAGTTCTTACACAGGACCTACCAAGACCTAAGCAAGAGACCATGCACAGAGAGCTTTAGGAGTAGGGGAGAGGAGCAGCTGCCCTGGTAGAGAGGCAGAGAGTCTCAGGGGAGGTGAGGGACAACTGAGTCCTGAAGGATGAGAAGGAGGTGATCTGGTAATCCTGGATGGGAAGAGGAGGGTAAGAACAGTGTCCCAGAGAGTGAGTAAAATAAAGTCCTATGGTACCGATGCATGGAGGCAATAGACACACAGAATAGACACACAGACACACCAGAGCTGCCAGTGGTTTGTGGGATGACATGTGAGATGGAGAAGGAATGTGGAGTGAGGCTGGGAAGCAGCATGGGCTTAAGGGTGGAGGGCCTTGAGTGCCAAGGTCAGACAACCTGGTGAAGCAGACCAATCTGCTAGTGCATTGGTAACTGCAAACAGGCCAATTTAAGTCATATGCTGAGAACAAGGAGGAAGGGTATCCTCAAGGATATTGGGAGAGGAGGGAATTCTGGGATGCCCAGGTCCCCAGCTGAGGGGCCAGCATGAACTATAAATAGACCTACTTGTTCCAGTATCTTTAGCTCCTTGGGAAAAGGGTTATACCTTATCCATTCTTGTCAACACCCCACCCCCATCCCCTTTTGTGCCTGGTACATAATAGATGTCACCAAAATATCTCTTGGTTTAGACGACTGACTTAAAACTTAAAAAAAAAACCAGAGGACCTTAAACACTCGAGGAGGGAGACAACTATAAAAATCAATGTCTCCCTGCAGCGTGTTAAGCATGCAAGGACCATTCCCTCTATTGTTGATAGGAGATAAATGAAAACAGCTCTTTTCACTCCTGGCATCCTGGAAGTTTGCATGCTGCAGGTTTTCTTTAAATACTTAAAGCATGGGGCACGTGGGTTAAGTGTCTGCCTTCAACTCAGGTCATGATCCCAGGTTCTTGTGACGGAGTCCCAAATCCTCCTTCTTTTTCTTTCTCTACCCCTCCCCCTGCTTGTGATCCCTCTCTCTCAAATAAATAAAATCTTAAAAAAAAAAAAAAAAAGGAAGAAAGAAAAGAAAAGGAGTGCAACTCTTGATTTTCAGATCATGATCTCAGGGTCATGAGATCAAGCCCGGCTTCAGGCTCCACACTCAGTATGGAGTCTGCTTGACATTCTCTCTTTCCTTCTGCCCCTCCCCCTGCCTGGGTGTATGCGCTCTCTCTTCCTCTCTCTCAAATAAATAAATAAATCTTAAAGCAAATTAAAAAATAAAAATAAATGCTTTAGGACATGGTTTCTGCCTACCCCCCATTCTTTTTGTGGAATAGGAAATGAAATCAACATCAATTATTTCTCTTTCAATTTGAAAATTGAATTCGTTACAGCTATTTAAAAATAGAAAACAGTTACTGCATACAGTAAACATTCCCATGCAAGAAGTGCTTATAAGAAATTTGAAATGATGGCAATTTCCAACCCTGAGTGAGAAAGGGCTTTCATTCTGATGAAATACAAGGCAAGAATTAGGAAGAAGGACCAGGCTACTGGGTGTGTTGTCCCCAGGGGCTCTTCTCAGAAGCTCTGAGTGCAGGGGGCTCCAATGAATGACTCGACTTCCCGTGATCCTCAAAAAAGCACTTGACAAATGAGAGTTGGGACCTCCATCTCACTAGAATCCAGAGGAGGGTATAATATCCCATTTTCCAGATAGGGGAAACTGAAGCTCAGAGTGGTCAAGTAACTTGTCCAGGATCACACAGCTAGCAAGTGGCTGAGTTCAAATACATAATCCTGTCTTTTTGGCCCCCAAACCCAAGTGTCAGCATGAGGTATTTCCCTGACTATGCTGTGTTCTTACTGAAATAAGAAGACTCACTCTAGAACCGTGCCACTCAGCTCAGCTTTACATTTTGGGCCATAACACCCACTCTGTGTGGATACCTAGTGCAAACTTAAAACTTACATTCCAACCATGGACACTGCCTAGAGTTCCCCAAACTCACCAGCTTTCTCCATCCCTCTCTGTTACCATCTGTGGTGGACCCTCCAACTAGTCTACCTGGGACCATCTACTTGTCATTCAGAATCAATGCATCTCCTCATTGAAGGCTTTGAGATCCCATATCTTCCCTCTAACAACCTCTCCCCTTTTTGTGCATGACTCAGGCTGTGAGATCAAATCCCTACTCTACCACTTACTAGCTCTGTGACTTTAAAAAGCTACTTCTCTGGGTCTTAGTTTCCTCCCCTGAAAAATAGGACTAAAAAGAGTCTCTGGAACCCTCTTACACTGTTGGTGGGAATGCAAGTTGGTACAGCCACTTTGGCAAACAGTGTGGAGATTCCTTAAGAAATTACAGAGTTACCCCAAGACCCTGCAATTACACTACTTGGTATTTACCCCAAAGATACAGATATAGTGAAAAGAAGGGCCATCTGTACCCCAATGTTCATAGCAGCAATGGCCACAGTCACCAAATTGTGGAAAGAACCCAGATGCCCTTCAACGGATGAATGGATAAAGAAGATATGGTCCATATACACTATGGAGTATTATACCTCCATCAGAAAGGATGAATACCCGACTTTTGTATCAACATGGATGGGACTGGAAGAGATTATGCTGAGCAAAATGAGCCAAACAGAGAGTCAATTATATGGTTTCACTTGCTCGTGGGGCATAAGGAATAACATGGAGGACGTGGGGAGATGGAGAGGAGAAGTAAGTTGGGGAAAATTGGAGGGGGAGACTAACCATGAGACTGTGGACTCTGAAAAACAAACTTTGGGTTTTGAAGGGGAGGGTGGTGGGAGGTTGGGTGAGCCTGGTGGTGGGTATTATGGAGGGCATGTACTGCATGGAGCACTGGGTGTGGTGCATAAACAATGAATTCTGGAGCATTGAAAAGAAATTTAAAAAACAATTTATAATTAAAAAAAAAAGAGTCTCTGGTTCATAAAGTTGTGAGCATCACACACACACACACACACACACACACAAAAAGCCTTCCTGCCAAGTACCTAGC
Organism: Mustela putorius furo; assembly: GCF_011764305.1. Taxonomy (NCBI): domain Eukaryota; kingdom Metazoa; phylum Chordata; class Mammalia; order Carnivora; family Mustelidae; genus Mustela; species Mustela putorius. Next base: position 22,920,035 of record NW_025421273.1, read on the forward strand.
AACAGTACCTGGTACCTAGTAAGTGCTCAATGAATGTTAGTGACTACATTGATCACTGTACCCGGGACAGATTTCTCAACAGGCACAAATTTGGTTTTCTTTGGTACCTGATGTACAGTGATGTCCTTGAAAGTTGTGGAGACCTGGCACAAAGAAGGTGTCTAAAGATGCTTGCGGAGTGAACAATGACTAGTGAACAATGAACAGTGGATCAAGGTTGCACAACCAGGTTTCATTGACTTAGATGCCTTGATACTATCAAGCCGCACCCTGCCTTCCTGTGGTGGCTGGACCGGATCTTTTTCTAAAATGCCAGGGCACAACAGGACTTGCTGCTTTCCAGAAAACATACCAAAGCCTGTGTTTCCAAATTTCTAGCTCCTTGTCCCCATTCCTAGGTCTCTAGTTTCCTCCCTAGAATGACTGATTGAAGGGTGCCATCACCCTATCCTGGGAAACAACCTTCCTCCCTAGGAGTCAGTGGACATGTTTTGTGAAATGTTTCACCTATTTCCGGGAGTGCCTGATAGCCACAAGGCAATGCCCCTCCCCCTGCAGGCCTGTCCCCACCCCAGCCTGGACAACTACCACACGGACACTCAACCAGCCAGCCCTGGTCTGCCAGAGGTCCATGAGGCAGGAAGTGGGACCACATCTCATCAGAGCCCATCCCTGCTCAGCGACCGCCAGCTGCTGCTCCACTGGGACCGGAGAGCCAGCTGCCGCCACACCTCTCAGCACAGAGCACCTCCAGCCTTATTATGTTGGGAGGAGACAGGAGGCAATGGCAGGCAATTTGACAACTCAAATCAAATGACAGCATCTGTTCTGTTGTCACTTCCAAAGCATCAGGTCACCAGAGTCCCTTCCAAGGTGCTGCCAGGCGAACGTCCAAGTATGGAGCCATCACCGGCATTCGCAAGCTCAAAAGGCATCCATCGTGTTTCACTTGCTCCTTCCTTGAGCGAGGAGCCACCCCGGTAAGCTCCACAGAGCCCCTGACTGCAGACCTCCATGAGAAGGATCTGGAATTTCATGGTAGTGGGAGAACTTGTTTGGGCGAAGCTAGATGACTGAAATTGCTTACTTTCTGTACTGCTTAACTTTGTTACATGAAAGACACAGCATATATTGAAATTTCAGATGTCTGGAGCATTTAAAATCTCTAGCCCTCCTTTCCAAAGCAGGATGCATTGATTTAAAGAAAACTCTTCTGCTATTTAGAAGGCCTTGGATTAATATTTGTCAACACAGGTGTCTGACCTTTTTTCTGATCTGAATGTAGTTTTGAAGCTCCTAGTTAACTAAACAATACCTCAAATAACCCCCTGAGGCTGGAGGCAAAGGCCTGGCTCCTCAGAAGGATGGGAGAGTTCCAGGTTTTTGTTTTGTTTTGTTTAAGATTTTATGTATTTATTTGAGAGAGAGGTAGAATGAGAGAGAGAGAACATAAGGGGGGGGAGGGTCAGAGGGAGAAGCAGGCTCCTGGCTAAGCAGGGAGCCTGATGCAGGACTCAATTCCAGGACTCAAAGATCATGATCTGAGCCAAAGGCAGTCACCTAACCAACTCAGCCACCCAGGCACCCAGCTCCAGATTTTAAAGCAGTTTTATAAATGAATGCACTGGGCGATTGCTCAGCTGTCTTATGAATATCGATTGGTAAGAGCACTAAGGAAATCTTTGATCCCAGTCTAATCCAAAAAAACTTTGTTTTTCATTCTTAGTAACCACTACCCAGGCCAGGTCTCATCATGGAAATGTCCATATGGTTTTGGGAACTGAGTGTGAGGCTCTGTTCAGCCTTGACTTGCCACATGGCTCATAACTACCCATAGTTATTTCTAGGAGGGGGGGCCTTCTTTCCGGAGACCAGGGGACCCCTCCTGGCCTCACACAGAGCCCTGTAGGTCCTTCCTTGTCACCACACCTCACTGGAACTGTGGCGCTGGCCTCCCCCTGCCCTGGAAAGGGCCAAATCTTCTCCATGATGAAGGTCCCACACCTGGCACAAGGCCAGGAAGACAGAGTGGCTTCCATGAAAGAGTCCTGATGAATAAGTGATGGAGGGAGTGAAGAAAGGAAGGAATGGAGCCAGGAAGGGCAAGCAGCTGCTGAGCCAGGATACATAAGCAGAGGAAGTAAAAGTGTGTTGAGTGGACCCAAAGGAAGAGAAGAGAGCGAGATGCCATGTTGCTCTCCATGGTTCCAGTATGAACAACAATGATGGACACATAGTGGGTGCTCAATCAATCATGCCAGTGAACACTAACTGGGTGCTTTCTGTCTGCAGACATTGTGCTAAGCTGTCTACATGGATTGTCCCACTCAATCTGCACATGAAACCCTACAAGGAGCTGTCATTAGTTTGGCAAAGTGGATTAAGTCCCCAGTGAGAGATGATACAGACTCCCCTGTCAAGGCAGGAGAGACACAGTCCAATTTCTGTCAATATCATTGTTCTCCCTTCCTCCTAGAAAGGCAGGAGAGATCTTCATGAAGCTCATGGATTCTAGAGCCACACTGCCCGAGTTCAAGTCCCAGCCCAGCTGTTCCGTGGTAGAAGGCTGAGTGACTGAGTTTACTTACTTGCACTCTCTATGCCCGGTTCTCTCACACAATTGGTGCTAGTGCACAGGGACCATTGTGAAGACTAGTGAAGTCAGGACATGCATAAGAGCTACGTTTAAGCGGTAGCCTTTGAAACACGATTCCATATTGCACAAACCCACACGCGTCTTCCTCCTGTTGCTGTTGGGAGAGGGGGTTGGTGCCAATCCCTGCCTCTTCCCTCTCTTTGCAAGTATGATCTTCTCAGTTTTTGTGGGTTAAAAGCAGAAAATTTTAGAACGTGGGAGCCAGGTGGGCCTTGTTGACCCCAAGGTAAAAGTCAACATTTAACTGATGATGATAAGAAGAAGAGCTAGGGAAAGGGGAGGAAAAAAGTTTAGCATTTATTGATCTGTGTTAAATGCAGCTAAAAGATATAATAGTGAATCTGTCTAGATTTCACCAGAGGGTGAGTGACCAAGTCTAGGATAGAATCCAAAGTTCCAGATTCCAATGTGGGGTCAGCTGAGGACACACAGTATGAAACATCTTTATCTGTCTGAAGAGAGGCATCTTCAGATGGTTTAAAAGAACCACTCACGGTCTCTAACAAGATGAAATGCCTAGCAGTGGAGGGCAGCCTTCTGAATTTCTGTGGCTAGAGCATGCCACAGACCTCCACTTTCCCAGGCCTTGCTACCCACTCCCACTACACCAGTGGTGCCATGGGAGCCCCTCTAAAGGTAGAACCTGGGAGTATGGAAGAACCTAGCTCTAACAACCCTTTCTGTCTACCCACCCTCCTGGGCAGTCTCTGTTTTCCCTCTGAGTGGGAACCATAGGACCATTACTAGAAAGCAACCTGGTTCAGGGCTGCCAAAATGGGGGTGGTGATGGGGCAAAGTAGAGGGTGGCAGGAGCAAAGCTGACTCCAGCTCTTGCTGTGCCTGTATTTGGACCTAGGGCATCTAGGCTGGATAGAAAATAGCTTTTTTCCCTCTACCCAGGAGATGGATACTACCATGCTCATATTTAATCTTTTCAGAAGCTCCTGGCCTGGTAGCCCAGCCAGCCAGCTGTTCCAAGACCTGGTTCATAAGTTACTTTCCCTCCCACCTCTCTTGGCTTCTCGCTCCACGTTCCAGCATCATTTACCTGCTTGGAATTCCATCTCATAATCCAGGCCCCTTCTTTTCCCTCTAATGTGAATGTCTTTCCTAACCCCTTCCTGGCTTTACTTTTATTCATTCTTTCACACTCAAGTTAGGCATAATGTCTTCCATAAAGCTTCTCTGATGCATTCTTCTGAGAGGTCTCCATTTTGTACTCCCATAATTCCACTTGAAAATTTCAACCAGGATTATTTACCATTTTGTTTATAATGTTCTCTCTATGGGTCTGGACATCGTAGGAGACCCATCTATGGGTCTGGCCATCATTTCTTGATGGCAGATATGATGACTTTTGTCTTTGAATCTTCATTCTCTAGCATAGGACCTGGCACATTGCCATGAGTGTGTTACTTGGAAGACTTTGTTCAAATTATTCTTAATTCACTAAAGAGAAAGTCCGGCCAAAGTACTTCAGCATTTAGACATACAAAAAATGATTGGTTACAGAGGGTTAGGAACACAAAGCAAAATTCACAGACTGACACAGCGCTTAGGGATCAAGAAACAAGAGCATAAACCCCATGATGGGTAGGGGGCTGGAGAAGTGGCAGCACAATGACAAAGAGGGAGCTTTGGAGAGGCAAAGGAATGTGGAGCGCACCCACTGACTTCTTGTACAGTCTGGAGGACAATGCTTGCTTTATGAAGGAAACCATATCCTCTACCTGCAACACGATGACTGCAATTCTACACCACAAACCGGAGTGACAAGTGTTTCTGTTTTAGACAAATACAGAAGCCATAGTTACTATGTAGGCAGATAATTTTGCCTAACTCTTAATTTTTAAAGATCAAAACTGACTTTATATCCAACCCAGAAAATCTGTTCCATGTTACACAGAGAGTCCCTTAGAAGACTTAGAAATATCTGTGTTCCACCATTGAGCTGAACTTCAGGGGATGCTCTCTGGAGGGCACACTGAGTCTACTCAGGGACACTCCCTGAGTGGAGACACAGAAGCAGTGAACACCATTGTACATCAGAAACTTGAGACAACCAAGAGGGGCAGAGTGCCAAAACATTATATGAGCAGACACCGCTGGCCTTTGAATAATTAACTCCAAGAGTCATACAAACAGAGAGAGGAAATTCAACTTTGAAGAAGTCTAGGTTTGCTGCTTTGTTAATTAAACCCCGTCCTCCATTGAAAATACACACAAAACACACACACATGGTCGTGTAAGACACATGTATTGTGCTCTATTACCTCATTTTAACTTCTTGGTTCAAGATACATATACACCTCTAAAGCACTTTTCAAATTCACCAAGAAATGTAATCATCCCGTTGGTCTTACCCTGAGGTAGTTGAGGGTGAAATTTGTTAGTCCCATCCTAGTGATGTTTTTGGACAGCTGATCCAGGACCTGAGGATCTTGTGCCTAAACAAGAAAAAACCATATATTTTATCTTTGTAAGATGGTGCCAAGAAAGTCTCAAACTGGACTACAGTTGCTAAAAAATGCAATCTCAACATTGTCAGTTTGTCTCAGAGGGGAGGTTGCTGGAGATAATTTAATTTACATTTTGAAGACACTTGCATATAATGGCTCAAGGACATTTTTGGATCAATGATGCAAGATCTGTTGCCAGGTAGAACCAAAATGAATCAGGCATGCTTTTAGTCCTTGGGAGAAACAACCTTACTTCCTCTGTGAGAGGCCCCCGTGTCTTCAGAAGGAGGGTCATTAAGCTCTGTCAGGACACTGCCAAGTCTCTGGCACTCAGCAGAGAAGGCAGGGTCCATCTCTGGATTTCGTAGAGCCAGGCTTTAGGACTGGCCTTTGTTTTCAGTTGTGATAGTGTTGTGTTTGACAGCTTGGAGTCTAAGACTATATCTGAAAACTTTACCACTTGTATGAAATTTATATGAATTCTAAATTTTTTCCCCATTAAGCTGTGTCTGAAATAGATGGTCTCAACAATTTTCATCCTATAGTACTGTAAGGGTAAGCAACACCTTTCCCAAAATATCTGCCACATTTAAAAGAGGGGTGTAATGTTCCATGGGTAATCCTAAATGTTCCATGGGCTACCCCAAATGTTCTGGTAGGCTACAAAAAAAAAATGAAATTTCTTTCTGGGCTTCATTGTGAGATGAGTCTCTTGGTTGACACTCTTCCTTTCTATTTGTCTTTCCTTCTTCACTGGCAGACACAAACTGGAGCTAAACAGAGAGAGACTCAATAAATATCCTTTTGTCTTCATGCCTGTAGTCATGAGACTACAAGTTCCTCTAACACTTTAATTCATTCTTTCCTGTACTTAGTTTTTCTCATAGCCATGTAACCAGTTGGCTTTGTGCATTTCAACAAAAACCCAAAAGTCAGAGAAAAGAGTTGGAGGTTGTGACTTCTCACTTCAGTTTCTGAGAAGGGAGTTCTCTGTGGACATAGAGCCAATATTTATGGAAGCCTTTCCATGTGCCAGAAAGAGCTGGTTCTATAGATAGTCATCAGGTAGTTGTCACAAACATCATACGCATCAGATTTGCAGACAGAAGACAAGATATAATAATAAATGAAAGGAAGGACATTACTGCTGCCAAAGCTGCTAAAAGCCAGTCACCGCTACTTGAAGAGGACCTACTATGTGCCAGGCACTGTTTTATGTTCTTTATATGCATTAACTCTTAATCTTCAAACCAGTCCTCTGAGGCAGACTCTATTACTATACCCATTTTATAGATGAAGAACTGGAAGCACAGAGATGCCATGTCACTTACACAAGGTCACAGGAACAGGAATACACACATATGTGACCTCATTCTAGGATCCAGGCTCCCGACCACCACCTTCTGCTGCCTTTGGTCTCTTTTGGGAACACTAAGAGTGGATACTTTGGGCTTCTTCAATGGGATTAGAGGATGTGTACTGGGCTTTCAAAGTGGAGAAATAGGCAGAAAGATTGGAGCAGGGGAGTGGGGTGCCACAGCAGGAAGCACAAGGTCAATGGGAAGGGGGAGAGATTGGGTTTAACCAATTGGGAAGAGAGCGTAGAGGACAAAACCTGGGGAGACAGAGTGGAATTGGATAGTCTGGAGACAGATGGCTCATCAGCCTGGGTTTTGGAGTCTGTACCAGCTGAGTTGAAATCTTGATTTGCCACTTTCATGCTGAGAAACATGGAGCAATATATCAAGCCCAAGTCTTGGTTTTCTCACTTCTAAAGCAGGGATAATGATTCTGCACCTCTCTGGGTTACTGGGAGGGTTAAATAGAATGTGTACATATGCTTAGCACAAGACCTGGCATAGCAAACACCTAGTAAATACTAGCTACTCTTATTGTATTCTCATTTGATTGTACAGGGTCTTAAAAATCAGGCTCATTAAGTATGATTTTGCTCCAAAGCCTTTTCACAGAAACTGCTGCATCATGCATTACGGAAGAGCGATTTATTTAAGTCAATGCCTTTGACGCCTTCTTCAGGGACTGCACTCAGCTAGTTCTTACCAAGTCTTACCTCTAAAACATATATCCAGATTGGCATCAGATTTGGCCATGCACCTAGTTGGTGCTCAATAAATGTGATGTGATTTGTGGTCAACTGAAACAGAGCGAAACCCAGACTGTTCGCTTCATCCCAAAACTATGGTTAGAAATGCTGTAGACACAGATCTGAGCTACCTGAGCCCCACTTCTTGTCAGATGGTTCGAATCAAAACTGGAAACTTGTTTTCCTTACCTTACTTCTTGTTTTATTTCCTTCCCCAGTTATACATAAAAGGTTTAATAGCCCAGGCAGAGCAATACTTGATAATGATTCAGTGGAATTTAAGAGAAGTACAAACTGTTTATTGAGGTAACCTCAGTTTGGAGTTTAAAATAATAAAAATATATATATATATATATATATATATATATATATATATATATATATATATCTCACACTGCACCAAACTCAGAAACAAAGAGGGGGAAGGGGGCCTGTAGAATAAAATAGTTGAGGGGAAAACTCAAACTGAGAGTTCATTACCCAACATGTGAAGACTGTTAGTGTTCTTTCAGAGAGAGAGAACTGTAGTTTTCCTCCTTAAGTAAATGGGGTGGGGAGGGGGGGAAAGAAAGAGAGTAAAATAGTGCTGAAATTACTTACATGCATGGCTAGAATGCTCCTTGGGACTAACTCTCTGTATTGTCTAATGGTAAAGTGCCATGTTTTTATTCTCATGAGATCATCAAAGGTGAACTCCAAGATCAGTCTGCCTTCTGTACACACCTAGAAGCGACAAACAACACACTCATTTGCTGTGCACTTGGTCAATGCCACACTTTTGTAACTCACACATCAGCTGCTCAGCGTGGTCTCCCTGACTGTCCTCGGACAGCGCTGGATCTTGGCAAGGATGTGACACCAGTGCTTTATGCATGACATACTGAGACAAGTGTGAGCTCCTGGATCTATGGGTTCAAAAGACAAGACAGCTGCTTACTCACTATGAGCTACTAGTAACTTGACTGGCTGCTGCCAAAACTCCATGAGCCTCTGTTTCCTCATTTGCAAATATGGGAACAAAATATTCTAACAAATAATGCTATATTATTGCAGCATTATGTCAAAAATTCCTGACACACAGTGTGTCCTCACAAAAATCATACTCTCCAGCCTCCTTATCTCTGTTTCATCATCCTTCTTTTATCAGCGCTTGAAATCCTGTTCTAATCGTGGTAGACCTACTCTGGGAGAAAGTACCTAATAAAATAATTCATGCTTAAGTAGGACTTACTACAAGGTTATCCAAACAGAGGAAGTTTTCATTTTCAGGGACAAATTCCGGGGGGACAATGTGTTACCCAAGGCAGCTGGGATCAGTTATTGGCATGTAAGAAATAAAGGCATGCTATCAGCAGTGACAAATTTTGCTTGCATAAAAGGCCAAGCTTTGGGGGAAGGGGTGATATCTTTCTAGGATAAATATGTATTATTAAAGAAACATAGAATTTATGAGGCTCTCTTCCTCGACGGGGTGATCATTTTTTTCTTCTTTTGATATTCAGATCATTTTTTAGCATGTAGTTCCTATTTAATTTACCTATCTTATTTCACCATTAATGACTTTGAAATCAGAGAAAATGTTAGGCAATCGGACACCACAGATCCTATTTCAACTAAAAAATAGGAAGTAGTGGGAGCATATTGGTCCAATTTAAATAGTTACAACCCATCATTCATTTCATGTTTGTTTTGGAGTAGACAGAGGCTTTGGCATCAGAAAGTACTAGATGCACACCCTAACTCTACTTTTTACTTATTTTGGAACTTTGAGAAAACCAAGTAAATTCCCTAAGTTCCCGTTTCCTCATCTGTAAGATGAGGATAGTGTTAACCTTCTGCAGGATTGCTGGGTAAATATATGAATGATATTGTATGTGTAGATTGCCTGGTATTATACCAGGATGTAGTAGGATGGTAGCAAATAATAGCTCTAAAGATAAAAAGATTGCAACCCAAAAATGCAGAACCCCGCCACTAGTAGTCATCATAATGTGCTCTCTGAGACCCAGGGATCCAAGGAGGTGTCTCAGGGGCTCTGCTGGGAAGAATTTGGCCTCTATATAGACCATGTGATCTCCACCCATTTTCTCAATTCGACCAGAGCAGCTTCAGTTTCATCCTTTCAAAGTATTGGACTTCTGATCAAGTTTTTTGGAGAAATGTTTCCTAGTTTCCTATGCTAAAAGCAAATATACACAATTTTGGAAATCAATGCACTACACAAGTTTTAAAAATCATAAATAACAATTAACTCACTAGGACGGTATGCTCATTTCTAAAACTATAGTCCATGAAGATAATTAACAATTTATTTCAACCTTTTTGAGATATTAATAATCAATTCTTTCTTTGGAAATTTAATACAGAAGGCCACCATTTATTGAGTTCCAACTATGTCCTAGGAAGTGGGCTGTGTGCTTTCTGTTTATTCTAATTTAAGGTAATATTTTCTTTATTATTTTTTAAATGATTTTTTTTTAATTAAAAAAAATTTTTTTTAGAGAGAAGGAAATGTGTGAGTAGAAGAGGGGGACGGGCAGAGAAGGAGTTGAGAGAATCTTAAGCAGGTTCCATGCACAGCATGGAACCCAGTGGGGGGACTCAATTGCAAGACCTTGAGATTATGACTTGAGCCAAAATCTAGAGCCTGATGCTTAACTGAATGAGCCACCCAGGTGCTCCAGTAATATTTTCTTTGAACGAACCAAATACCAGTATAAGGAGTGTTAGTAAGGGCACCATGTGCAAGGGCACTACTTAAGAAAGATGTTATTGATGTCCACCATTTTCTTTTTTTCAAAGGTCTCAGAAGCACTGTAGGATAATTATTGAAAATTGGGTGAAGACCTCCAGCTCAGACTCCACTAGCAGAATCCATGGGTAATTTTAGGCATTTAGACACCTTGTCCTAAACCTCTTCAATTGAGTGGTCTTCAGAGCTTCCTTCCTGGCATCTTAGCCATGAGTGTTGTGCACCTGGAAATGGGGGAAGACTTTCTAGAACAAACCACTTCTCTAGAACACCCTTAGCATTGGAATTAATTCACCAAGGTTTTCAAAGGGGTTGCATGGAGATTAAGCTACACAATTCTCTCCAGGGAGTTAGTATGACAGAAGCCACCTGCAGAGAAACTTTCACAAAAGGGAGGTAACTGCAGTCATCCAGTGACAGTTGAAATGTTTTGACAGTAGAGGACAAGGATATTTGGATGCTATAATCCTTTTTTTTTTTTTAAAGAAGGGGGATTATTAGATGTTTAAATAAATATTAGCCCAGTTAAATGTCATGCTTTTATCTTATCTAATCTATTTGTTTTGTGTTTATGAACCACAAACCCAAGACAGATGGAGGTTCTACTGGAATAGAATTCCATAAGAGGGCACATAGATGGAGTCCTTCTGACGAGGTACTCAACTGGAGGATCTGTAAAGTCAGGTTAAATTGTATTCTCTGTTTACCGTGACAGAGCAAACCAGTTGAGGACACTTCGTGCCTTCGAACTGTCAAGGGGCCTACAAAAGGGAAAACTGCAACAAGCCTTGGGCTCCTCCTTTGTAAGCCAAACCAAGAAATCAGACTTATCCAGAGCATGTCACATGCAAGAGAGGAATCCTTAAAATTGAATCTGAGTTGACTGTGAAAATTAAATGACTTCCTTGAATGGAAGACCAGAGGAAAATTTGGTCACTCTTGTGCTCCCTCAAGGTAGTTTTTTTTACCCATGGCCTTCTCCCAAGCCCTATTCAGTCTCCCTGCTTCCTGCCCCCATCATGGAAGTTAAAGGAAACTAAAGGCCTTGTGATTTATTCAACATGCAAAAATCAGCAAATGGAATAGAGGCGCCTAAGGGGGGGGGAATATGAATATATATATATATGTATATATGTATATATATACATATATATATATTTCTTGTCTGGAAATTGTAAAAAAAAAGACATGGTTTATAAAGGAGAATTAATATTTTTTTTTCATAGAAATTCTGTGCATTCCTCTTAATCAATACAATTAATGTAGCTTTTATCTAAAGTTAGCCCTTTTTTTTAAAGCTGCCTTTCACTTGGAATCCAAAATCAAAAGGGTCCCCAATTAAGAAAACATTTTCTGTTGTGCTGAATTCATGTTACCGTACTGTGAGCTCTGACATTTTGTTTCTGTGGTAACCAAAATCAGCTGATTAGTTGGCATGGCAACAGAAAAGATGTAATCCCAGCAGACACACTCTAATCAATGCCCCCAGCACAGATGGTCTCCGGAGGATCAACAAGAAAGAGGCTGGCAGGCATTCAGCGGATCACGTGCTAGCTTGAGACTAGGCCAGGAACAAGAGAACTAAAAAAGAACATTTCTCAAACTAACCGGTAGCTTTTTAACCCTTTTCTTTCTCTGACTAATTGTAAAGCAATGCTGACCATGCTGTTGTAGAATACAAATGATTTTCATAGACCTGTTATGAAAGAAAATGTGCTTTTTAGGTAGAAGTGTTTACTTAGTTTTCTTGGTGTTTATGCATGAAATACTGCTTTCAAATTAACAACTGCATAAAGCTCATTGTATTTTCTGTGGAAATACTGCATATGTAAATGCATATGTATACATATAAGAAAGCAATATGGTCATTGATATTATACTAATTCAACGGGAGCTGGGATAAGGGTAGAAATGGATAAATCGTGGACTATAATGTTGCAGACAGGCTAAGAAAGGAATGATGTCAACGACCTGAATGAGCATTCATATAGGGAAAATGGCTGAGGCATTTCAGGGTACTTTCCTACAGTCATAAATAATTGTGTAATAAATTAATTGAGACCAGAGAAAACACAAAGCCATGTTTACAGAGTGATAAGAGTGTTTGGTAATGGCTGTAACTATGACATTAGTTTGTAAAATCTAAAAGTAGCCCTATGTGTACCCCAGGGAGGCTCCTCTCAGCATCTGTCAGTATTCACACCCTCAAATGTAATTCAAGGGTCTTGGATTCTGAAAACCTTGGTGATTGCTCTTCAGATTATTAAACCTTGTTTTCAATTTGATTCAAAATTGAATACAGAAAAGAAAGGCTTCATAATGTGTGTTTTAAAACTCTAATTACATATTTATCCATAATCTATAGTGTTCCTAGGATCAGGAAATTGCAAAATGTGCACTATACTCCTGAGGAATATTAAATATTACCGTTGATTAGGACTGCGGCTGATATTTGATTCATCAGTTGACCAAATTTTCATAAAAGCAACTCAGAACCACTGGGTCAAATGCTATTTGGGGAATTAGAGTGTATTGATAGTCTAAATTAGAACAATGTGATGTGCCTGTACATAATGTGCTAAAATAATTCCATGTACAGTGGGGCTCCCCTTTAAAAATAAAGCAGCAGCTTCCAGACTACATTTTTCTTTGTGCTACTGAAAGGTCATTAGCTCACTGTTTTATACTAAATACTCACATTATTTTATTACACGAAGGTGGGTTATTTTTAATTAATATAAGAACAAAAGAAAAATTGGAAGGATTCTTCGGGTAGTTATCATAATCATGGGGGGGGAAGTGAAAAGAAAAAAATGAATGCTTTAGAACTTTCTAAAAATAAATGTGCATAATTAGCATCTGGACTAAGTCCACATAGCTAAGCTGCATTTCCGAGAAAGTGATATTTTTCATCACACTATGGAAATATTCATTACAAGAGTTGGGAGATGTACTGCCATGGAGTAGAGGGAGAGTTGCCCTAAATAACTGAAGTTTGGGGTGAAAGATCTGAGTTCAGGAGGAGGTTGTTCTGGTCTTCCCCATGGCCATCTGAGAGGGAAGCATTCCTGGGTGAGGAAAAACTGCAACCAAGGGAAACCTTAGCTTCTTGATTTGAGTGAAAAAAGGCACTTCATCAGAAGAATGGGATTTTTTAAAAAAATTTAAAACCCATCCTGAATATATATCATTTTATCTTCAGAGCAGTTGACTATGCTCATTTACAAAAAAGTTGTGGCCTGAAATGAAAGAAATTGAAAAAATATAAAGGACTATCTTTTATTATACATTTTACATGTATATAAAATGTTACACATGTTATTTTAAAATTAGTTATTATTATATAATTTATTATAAAATATTGTATTAGTGTGTTTATATAAAATATTTTATGCTTTATAAAAGGGATGCTGCAAAAATGCATTTTTATTTTCAATGGCTCTAGGCTTTGGAAGTAGCTTCTTCATTATAGCCATTTTATTTAATTCTCATGGATTTCTTTTTTCCCGTAAAGCATAAGAAATTGGCATGTTTTTCTTGATTACCTAAACATAATGCTAAGCCTAGACAAAAGCAAAACAAACAAACAAAAACCGAATAATGAGCTAGCAGAGAAATCCTTTCTCTGGGTCTCTAACTTCCTAACTTTTGAAATAGGTGGTGTTATACAACTGAGATACAAGATTATTCAAATATTTTACATCTCCAAAATGAAGCGAGACATGCGCAGATTAAACCATCATCCAGGTGATCATTCCTTTCCATGTAACAAAACTCTCTTCCCAGCATGAATATCTACATACAGTGGGAATGAATATTCTTTGTGCCTAATTGGCAACCTTCCTTTCCATTCAACTGTATATAAAATATTTTATATAAACACACTAATACAATATTTTATAATAAATTATATAATAAAAGGAAGAAAGAGAAAAACCCAACTTCTGCCCCACATTTAAAATGTCTATTGATAAAATTAAGATACCATGAAATCAATGACATTTGATGATTTGTTTTTGCATTTTTTCACCATTTCCTTTGCCTTTTTTTTTTTTTTTAAATATATCCTCTTGAGCAACCAGGAAGATGAAGCTGCACCAACAAGATCAATGGATACTTTAAATGATAAACATTTTATTTTTATATGTGTGCATACAAAACTGTGCATAAGTAACAAACATATCTTCAGTCTTGTAATTTGGGCTTTTGCAATTAACCCTGATAATTCAAGTTCTCAACTATAAAGAGAGGATTGTCGTGTGTGTTTTCAACTAAAAGAGATAGCTGCTGTCATTAATATTACAGATTAGTTTCACACTGAGTCTTCATCACAATGCACTAACTAGTGTTCATTCAAGTAAACTTCTGTTTGTCAGATTCTCTGGCTACATATTTGTTCTTACTAATTTTGCTACTTGGGAGAGGACATAAAGGAATTTTCTGTAGTGTTCCAGACAGGTCTTTGCCTGGAAGGAGTATTCCTCCATGTTGATTGTCTGTGGATGGGAAGGGTCATAGGTGTAGAAAGTATAGAAGACATTTTCTTTCACTTCACATCCTTCAAATTGTGCCTCAAAGATCATGTTACCCAGTCCTCCACCCAACACCCTCCCCTGTGTTTCTCATTTTCTCACAACCAACTTCTGACTCTACTGTGCTCACTTGCTGACTGACCAACCACAGAACTTCTCAGAATTTGGGGAAACAAATTTTAAACTCTGAATTCCCTAGTTACATATTTTTATGTTTTCATGCTCCTTAAAGATTGCAATTAGTTGAGTTGTAGTTAGTTGCTTTTTTTCCTGTTATTAACATTTGAACTTAGCTTTAAAAAAGTATTTAATTTTAAGAGAAACAAAACACAAATACTGACCACACAACAATGGGAGAATGTTCTTTTAGATGTAGAAGATTATTTGTTTAGCAACCTGTGTCTCTTAATTTTGCGGGTCTATCATATTTGCACTGCATCACATGCACACATCTTAGAACAATGTTCACCAAGCATCTAGCCATGTCACAAACAAAAGAGATTATCTCATAGCACTGACAGTGTCTGAGATGTAAGAAATCAGCTCAAAGTTCCAGGAGAAAAGCATAATTATTGTCCTTCAGTATACCCACAGAAGCACAAGCCATGTTGCTGAGTATGTCCTGTACCTTGGTAAACATGGGCTTCCCATGCTGGGTGACCATAGCACACTGGTCGCAGTCCACTGTGATGGATGAGTTGTGGTATGACTCTTTCGAGTGTTTGAGGATGTAATACAGGTCGGTCACCCCTCCTTCAAACACAGTGCTAAAGTAACGAGGGATAAGGGTCCTGCCAATAGCTGGGAAAGAAACACAGAGAAATAAACCATTAACAAAAGAATCCAGTGGTCCCACTCAACCCACACCATTGCCAGACATCTAACTGGATACAAATCATTTCAAGAAACCAATCATACAAGGAGGTAAATTTCTTTCTTTTGTAAACAGCCATGACCCTTCTGAGTTGCAGTTAGTGAAATAAAATCCCCAACTGTTCAGTAAAAATTTGTACATTCGTCTCTACAGATTTTGAATTAATTGAAAGTTAATAATGTAAAGGTTGGTACTTTAAAACTAACAGGAACAACAACCACAGCATCAAAAATAACAGGAACAAAAGCAATGACCATTTTGAATCTCCTAAGTATCCTCTAAATGAAGATATTTTTAAAAAAAATAAAACATCCAATCGAATCGGATTTTGCAGTGAATTGTTTATAAGCCAATCATCCAATCATGTATTATTAGTAATAGTAGTCATAATGTAAATTTTGATAATGTAATGCTTTGCAGTGTATTAAGTATTTTGGGATTCTTTCACTGAATCTTCAGAACAACTTCAAGGTAGTGGGGAACTGGAAACCAAAAGGATTATTATGTCAAAAAAAGGTCATTAGGACTGTATCAAAGTCACATGACTTATAATAAGTAGATAATTAAAGTCTCTACCTCCAAATCTGCAAACATTTACTCTTTTCAACACTGTCTCCAACTGCTTTAATGATTGAGAATCCGCATATACAAAAAGGTTCATATCTGCGTAAATACTGATTATTCTATTTGCTTCTGGAGCTGGATATCTTTCTAGAACAAAAGACCAATTTTAAGATAACTTGATACCTTCTACTTGGTCTAAATTGGTCTCTTTGATTCCATGTGTCTGCTCTGCCCCATTTTAGTTTGCATTGGTAAGTAGCTGGGTCTCTCTGATATATGATGCTTAGAAACACCTAACAAGCCCTTGCTTTAGCAGAGATTTTAAATCCTCTTAAACTGAAAATCCCAACTCATAATATCAGGAATTTTGCCTATGTGCAGATTTTGAGGCAAAGTACTAAAGCACTCTCAAGCGATGCAAGGTTTTTAATAAATCTCTTACATTCACTATATAATGCCTCCTGAAAGACAAAAATAATATTTAAGATAAATAAATTACCAAAGAGAGCTTTAGTAGGAAAGATCATACAATCTTCACTTGAATGTTTTAAAATGTTTAATTTCATTTTAAAAGAATCAATGTTAATCCATTCCATATGGATCTATATCTCTTTTGTACATGGATTTGGGGGGAAAAAAAAACTATAAAAAGAATATCCTGCCAAACTGTTTTCTGAAGTAATCTCTAAAGAATCCTGCTGTGGATGACTGGTCTCTGAATAATTTATATAGTTGTTATTGCTTTGTATTTATTGCAGTAAAATCAATCAACAAGTGTGTATTAAATATTCCAGGATTTTTGGCAATTCCATTCTAAATAATCCTCACACATACATTTTCCAAACACTGCTTAATCCTCAACAGCGCATGTTCATTTGCTAAATATGAAATTCAAACAAGAGTGATTTGAGTCCACCATGTCTTTAAACATACACACAGCTGAAATTATAAGGAAAACTTTGTTAATGCGAAAAACCTTATTGTACTTTGCTAAACAGATAAAATTAATTTAATGCATTTCAAATAGTCTAACCTAAAACTAATTTCCATAAAACAGCTCTAGTAATTTGACATTTGGGGATCTGTACTGTGGAGAATAAATACAAACCATAAAAATGTAGATGAAAATATTTCACTACAATATCCAAGGAATTGTCACATTAAAAAGGTTACTGCAAATAAACACCACTGGATTAGCCACATTATAGCTTATTCATCATGAATCCTGCACCATTTCAATTCCTTTGTAGTAATACCTACTATATATTATCATCATTTTCATTCACAGAATAAAAAAAAATTGAATAGGGATAAAGGTTGCAACTTCTTAACTTTAAACCTCAATTTTTAATTACCTCTCGAACTCCAGAAAATGTACAAACTATATAGTAAATATACTTAGAGGGAAATGTAGCTTTGCTTTATTTAGTATTTTCTAACATTCTTGAAACTGATTGTTAGGGATTCCTGAGGTTTGTGTTCAGCCCCTTTTCTTTATGGGAACAATATATTTCCCCCATGGTCTTGCGTGGAGCATCATTCACAAAACTCCATTATCCACTGTGGTAGACTGCTACCGGTGGTTCCAATGAACCAGGACAATTGCATTCACACCTTTGTGGATGTAGTCTCCTCTCCTCAAATCTGGACTGGGCTCTTGATCCATTTTAATCAATAGAATGGGACACAAGTGACCTTGTGTCAGTTTTGGGCTAAATCTTAAAAAGGCTTAGTGGGGCGCCTGGGTGGCTCAGTCATTGAGCATCTTCCTTAGGCTTAGGTCATGATCCCAGGGTCCTGGGATTGAGCCCTGCATCTGGCTTCCTGCTCTGCAGGAAGCCTGCTTCTCCCTCTCCCACTCCCCCTCTTTGTGCTCTCTCTCTCGCTGTGTCTCTATCAAATAAACAAATAAAATCTTAAAAAAACAAAAAACAAAACAAAACAAAAAACGGCATAGAGAAGCTTCTACTTTGCACCCGGGTGAGAAGTCAGTGACTATGTACGAAGTTCAACTACTCTAAGGCTGCTATACTGTGAGAAGCCCAACCAACTGAGGCAGTCACATGAAGACTTGAGTCTTCGGGCTGACAACCCCAGTGAGCTACCAGCAAACAGCCAGCGCCAACCTGCATGAGTGAGGTCATCTTGGAAGGGAATCCTTAAACTCCAATTAGCTGCCTCAGGCTGGTATCACGTGAAGTGGATATAAGCTGTCCCCTATAGTTTTGCCCAAATTGTAGAACAACGAGTGAATAAATTAAATGTTTGTTATTTTAGCTTATAAGTTTTAAATGTAACAATGGAAAATCACAGCACCTCTCAACCTCCTAAGCTATAAAGATGGGCAAATTAGAAACCTCTCCTGAAAGACAAAGAGGGCAGTCTTGCCACTAAAAATATATATTATAGAAACACAGGAACTTGCATAGAAAGGAAAGCAGATTAGAGAGACAGAAAGTCTTTGTGGACTGTTTTGGTACCTCTTAGGACTGAAACCCAGTTCCATCCCTTGGAGGTCCTGCTTCTGTGAGACATGTACCTCCTGCTTCTTTTGCTTAAGTGAGTTTGTGTTAGCTTTCTGTCATTTGTAAACAGATGAACCCTGTTTAATGCTGTCCCACTGCACTGGAGCATGGATGGGGTAACAAACGCTAATGTAAAAGAAAAAGGAAGTGATGAGAAAAAATTAACTATAAGAGATAGCTGAGTCTTTTTGTGCAACATCCTGTGTCAGTAGCTGTATTCATCTTCTATACCTGCTGTAACAAATTACTACAAACTTAATGGCTTAAACTCTCTTTATTGATTATCTCATAGTTCCTGACAATCTGACGTGGGTCTTGCTGAGCTAAAATCAAGGTGTCAGTAGGGCTGTGTTCTTTTCTAAAGGCTCTAGAGGAGAACATGTTTTCTTGTTTTTTTTTTTTTTTTCAAAGATCTAGGAGCTGGCTGCGTTCCTTGGCTATGTCACTTTCCTACATCATCCACCTGCAATAGTGGTTGGAGTTTTCCATGTCTGCCTCCCCCTTCCACTTTTTAGGACCCTTGTGATTGCATTGGACCCACCCAAATAATCCGGATAATCTACCATCCCAAGTTAACATATTCCCAGTTGCCAAGGATTAGTACTGGATGTCTTTGGGCACCATTATTCCATAGAGTTTTTGTTCTACAAGGGAGTATATACAAAATATAACACACACATGACAAGCAGTATATAGATAATGTGCAGTGAAAGGGACAAATAACCAGAAGAAAAAACATCACTTGTGCTTGAGGAAATCACTCTATAACTCATTCATTGATTTCTTCTATAAACATTCACTGAGTTCAGAGTAAGTGTAAAGCTCCTTGGTAGGTGCCAGAATCAGAAAAATAGATTTTTGTCCCTGTGTTTCACTTACTTCTAACAAGAGAGTTAGCAAATATGTAAGTATCTATAACACAATGTAATAATAGTTTAAAAAAAAACAAATTTGTGATTTTTGAACTCTTTGCCAGTTTCTTCTGAATTCCGATTTCAATGTACATCTTTAGTATTTTTGAAGCACTGAGAAGATTAAAATGTCCTTTTAATTTAGTAAATCATGCAGCCACACTGCACAGCCTAATAGACATGACTTTAAAATCAGTGAATGCTTCAGAGTTAGATATGGTGGTCCCATAACTCATCAAGCACAACAATTCTGAATCTATTCAAATTTTATAGTCATATTCATATGCTACACTTACACTTTACATTTATACTTTAATTCTTGGAATTAAAAATAATTTAAATATTGATATACCTAAATCGACATTGTACTCCCATGGAAAGGATTACATCTTCAAGTATTCTTGTATAGAGATTAAGACTACAGTAGATTATAAAAGAAATTCAATTTTTCTTACACATTTAGGTCAAAGTTCCAAAAGTTGGGAAGAAGAAATATGGTGAGCATGATACTACAAGAAGATTTTCTATGAGTGAAATATAGGAAGGTTTGATACAACATATATAATTTAACTATACTCTTACAAAAGACAAGAAAATGACAGATTAAATTATTCAGGAGCCTGAAATGTGTATAAAGAAAGTCTAAATAATACTCTACATTGTAGGTAAACATTTAGAGATAGCTAAAAATTTACTCATAGCTAATTTAGATATTAAGCTCTAAATTCCAGTTCCTTGAGAGGTTTTTATTGTTTTTCTGTTTTGTTCCCAAACTTTGACCCCATTCTCCAGAAGTTTTTGCTATTGGAGTTGATAGGCTGCTGCTTCTGGGGAGCAGTCTCTAACACATCTTTTCTCATAAGTGATACTGTGGATGTTAGGATATCTACAGGATACTTGAAGATATTAGCTAATTTCCCCCCATTTAGAAACCAAATGGTACAAACTGAGAACTCTTAACCATTGAGAAGTTATAAACTACTGTGCATCTGTTGTTTTGAGCGTTTCATCTCTATTAATCATCATGATACACTTTTTTTAAACTCTTAAGAATGTATATAGGTAGTGCACATGAAAGAGGTTATCAGTAGAAATAATCATATGGGAAAATGTTCAAACCAGAAATCAAAGGACCAAATAAAATAATAATGAAAAGATTAAAACAAAAACCTGATGAGGTTATGGTGAAACATACATACTTGAACACTTATAGGCAAATCAACATAGCAATTACTTCTCATCTTGAGACTCTCTAATTCTTTGATAGTTTGTTAGGTGTAAATACCTTTGCCAAACTGCAGTTCTAATGTGCAGATATTAAGTGCTCTGAAGTTCTCCAAGTCCTGTGAGAAAATACTGTCTAATGTTAAGACTTTCTGATTTGGGGAGATCATTTACTATTCTAAATGCCTGTAATTTTTATCTTTCAAAGACAATTCACTTAAAAAAAAAAAAAAGGAAAAGGGTTGAGGACAGTAATTAAAATGTGGAATAAGAGGATGTATTAGTATTTGTGTCACTTATGCTTGACAATTACTTAACTAATGATTTTTTTCCTCTTTGGAAAGAGAAAACCATACAACCACACATTTGTGTTTTTAATTAGGCAAAGTTTAACTATAATAAAATCATCAATTACTATAGTTTTTAAAACTTTTTTTGTAAATGTGATAAGGACAAATTGCTTATCTGAATCTACGTAATTTCATATAGTTGTTCTAAGGCTGCAGTACCTCAGAAATCCATATGGAAATACAACTGAGATAAATAATAAACACAGAGATTCATTAAAAATAAACTTACGTGTATTCAGAAATCAGTGAATACATTATGCTAACATGTAAATGGAGATGCTCCTAGTAATGAATTAAACAATACTGGTGATTTCATTTATAGTAAAGAACCATTATAAATAGCCAAAACAAAGGAAATAAATCAGCTTGAAATTAAATAGGGGTGATAGAGGTTCAAAGCAAATTCCTTTGTTTTGAAGGGAAAGCAAGTCAAACTTTACTTTCATAAGTTGACATTTGAAATCTTTTATTAACATATCTTTTAATGCCAACACCTTTTACTTCTTTTCTCAACCAAAGCAATTTGATTTAAATATCTTCTTTCTGATTACCTCTCTTACTATTTCAAAGATTCATTCATGTAATAGATGCTTACTAAGTACCAACTATGGGCCAGACATTGTTCTAGGGGCTGGACACTAACAGCAGATAAGTGAAGCAGCAGAAAAGACTTGGTGTGAGGGAGGGCAAGCTGGTTTAGATGAGCTGGACTGGAAGGCTGTAGTGAGGACATGTTAATGGAGATGGCTCTCTGATTCCATAGGGCCATGTGAAGATCAGGGAACAAAATGGTCCAGGCTTGGGCAGCAGCACAAGAGCAAAAGCCCTAGGACAGGAATGAGTTTGGGTTAAATAAGCTTGGTGTGTCATAGCATCAGAAAGAAGGCAGTGTGGCAGGTGCACAGTCAGGAGAATGAGATAACAGATGAGCTCAGAAAAAAAGAGGCAGGACCAGATCATGTGGAACTTTCTAGGCCATGGCAAATGGCTTGCAATTTATTCTTAGTGCAATGAGATCTCACTAGAAAGTTTTAGCCAAGGATAAGATCTGATGAACATATTCTGTTTTCTTTTTAAAATATATTTTATTTATTTATTTGAGAAGAGAGAGAGTGCACAAGCAGAAGCAGGGGAAGGAACCGAGGGAAATGGACAAGCAGACTCTGCTGCTGAGCTAGGAGACTCTCGCAGGTCTTAATCCCAGGACACTGAGATCATGACATGAGCCAAAGTCAGACGCTTAACCCACTGAGCCATGCAGACTCCCTATATTCTGTTTTTCTTAAATGTATTATTCACCTGCCAACAAAATCCCAAAACTCCATAAAAAATATGTGATCTTCTTAGAAATCTAAATGGTGTTTTTTTTTCCCTCCCATTTTCTACCTACCAAACATTTTAATAACTGGACTAACACTTTAGTGGACCACCTTGTGTAGATGTTAGCGATATAATGATGACCATGGTAGACCCCATCTTGCTCTTAAGAAGCATCTGATCAAATTGTAGAAACTTACAGGTAAGCCTCATTTCATCTCATTTAATTAAGCAACTATTTCAGCATATTCAGGTAATATTGGGTTCTGATTCTGTCAGCCATACCACAGGGTATTTCTCTCAGATTTGTGATTTTCATTGTGGGCAGAACCCTTTTATTCCTTTATCCAAAGCATAGGGCAGGACCTGTGGTCCAGCCAAGGAGTCAACTTCCTTTGGGCCATGCTCTAGTTACTAATGCCCTACGGGTACAAGGTCAATAATGTGATAGAGTTAAGATCTAAACTAAAGGATGAATAGACATCAATCAGGCAAAGGGGGCCAAGGGAATAGCATGCACTAAGGAGCATCACACATTTACTATGATTTAGACCACTGCCTGGACGAGATATTATATATTTGTACCTTAGACAGTCTTGTCTGGATGAGCTCCTTTACATAGACTTGTCTCACTTTTCCCAAGACAGTACACTATTCTTTTAGTTATCCAAACTTCAGCATGCAGTTTATATCTGATAGATTTTTTCTGTCCTCTGTATATTTTTATTTCAACACTTTCATAACAATATTATCTTCTTCAAGACCAACCTTATGAAAATTTTGTCAAATTCTCCCTTCTCCCTGACTCCAAGGTTGGAAAGAGGTTAATTTAAATTCAATTTGATTTACTAAGAAAAAGTTGGCATCTTTAAAATACCCAGTCTTCCCACAAAGGAACATGAAATGTTTATCCATTTAAGTCTATAACTCTACCACAAAATAATTCTATAGTTTGGTATATACAAATAGCTAACATTTCTTGTTAAGATAATTCTTAAATATTTTAGTTATACTGAATGGATCATGCAACCTTTTCATTATATTTCTATTTGCAACACACACACTTATTAGAATGGTCTTATTAATTTTAATAGTTTTTTGGAAGAATTTTGCAAGTTTTCTAGGTGAAGAAATCTCTCATTCCCAAATATGGATAGTTTTGTTCCTTTCTTTTTTTCCCCAATAGATTTATATCATTAATTTCTAATCTTTTTTTTTTTTAAGATTTTATTTATTTTTTTGACAGAGAGAGAGAGAGATCACAAGTAAGCAGAGAGGCAGGCAGAGAGAGAGGGAAACAGGTTCCCTGTCGAGCAAAGAACCTGATGCGGGGCTCGATCCCGGGACCCTGAGATCATGACCTGAGCCGAAGGCAGAGGCTTCAACCACTGAGCCACCCAGGTGCCCCTACTTTCTAATTTTAATGCAATGGTTAGAAGAGAATTTCTAAGAAGTATTAAATAGTGAATGAAGTAGTAGATTTTATTTTTTTTTTCTCCTGAATTTTTTAGGAAACACCTCTAGGATTAGTGGAAGTACTATACACTGATTTGAAATCAGATCACATTACTTATAATGGAAAAAAAATCAAATTATTCTTCCAATCTTTGTTTTTATGATTTTCTTCTTTTTTATACTGATGGATGTTTAATTTGATCAAATGCTTTCTCAGCTACTACTGAATTGGTGGTCTAATTTCCCTCAGAAAGCTATCTATTAATATATTTTCAGTTATTGAATGATGTTTTTACTCAGTATAAAGCTTGCTCTCTTGTGCACACATATCCACATATATTTTTGTATTAACTTTTGCATAAATTCAACTTATGGATTCACTCATTCCTTTAACAAATATCCATGCAAATGGTGCTTTCTATAAGGCATTATCTTGTAGCTATAAAATTGGAATGTTAGAGCCACGAAGACCTCAAGTGTAGTCCGGTGATTCCCAGTAGCATTTTTTAATTCCAATGGGCTTCTGAATATTTTAAAATGTACCCTTAGATAGTTCCATATTTCAAAAATACCATTAAAACAAAGACTATGCCTAGCATGTTTCTCTGATTTGAGTAGGAATGAACTCAACTCATGGTGATACTGATTAGCTCCTGATTAGTGATTATGAATAGCACTTAATGTATGTGGAAAAAATATAATACGAAATACTAACAATTATTTAATAAAGGTAATTAGGTTATCCATAATTATATTCCATACCCTCATTTTACTGCAGAGGAATGTGATAGGGAGAGAGGTAAAGCCACATAGCAACATGAGCCAGGGTGGGGTAAAGTAGAATGCTTATTGTAATCAACCAACACTGGTTTTATTTTTATGCCTGAGTTTAATTTTTATTAATTTTCAAATTACATAAGTGATACACATGCAAAAATTAGCACATCACTGTTGCAGAAACTCACTGTTTACTAGATCTGCTACGTTTGTCAAGGCATAGAGCCAGTCTTTGCTTTCTAAACTCCCTTTCTGTTGGGCGATGCCTAGTAATCAATGTCCAATGGATATTTTCATTGTTATATTCTTTTCAACCAAGTAGACATCGAGAGGGAAAATTTAACGTCCAGACATAACAAGTAAAATCATTCTGTGTGTAATTGGCACACTCTTCCCCACCTCTGACGATCAGATGCTGCAGACTCAGCAAGGGATCCATGCAACCTCCTGGATAGACAAGCCAGAAGATGAGAGGAGCTATGGGTCCCTGAATTGCTACCAGAAAGACAGCTGCTTCATATTGGGAAGACCCATCTGGGTTTTTCTATTGCGTTAAGCCACTGAAATTTCAAGATTTATTTGACTAAGTTGCTAGGGTTAACTAATACAATTGCTAATAAGTCCAAAGTTTCCGTGAGCAGCCTGTACCCATCAATGTCAGTGCCTTCACTCCTTCCTAGGTTACCTTTGTTATTAGTATGTTACGTAGCCTTCTAGATTTTTAAATCATACACTTATCTCTATATATATGTTCCCATAGAAAAGACATCATTTTTTGTGAGTGCTTTTTGTCATGTTTTACATAGAAGCTATCATAATAAATGCATCCATAAGGAACTTGTTGCTTCTCATTCAGTGATATATATTTTTGAGCTCTAATGTTAATTCATTGATTTTAAACACTGCATCGTATTCCAGAGTACAACTCTTTCCCAGGTTATTTAGACATTTGCTTGGTGAGAGACACAGGGATTATTTTTTCAACCCTTTTTAAAAGGGTAGATGATGGAAAGGGAAAAAGATATACATACATATTTGTGTGTATATATAATCACATACAGATATACATATATACATACATATATTCATATATGTTCATATTTCATTTAACCAGCTACCAGCAATCACCCTTCTAAGTGCTGTGACCAGTTGACCCTGATAGTAATACATGTTTTACTCACAACTTCACCAGCACTGAATATTGTGAAGTTTTACTTTTTTTTTTTGCCATTCAGGTTACAAAGCATGTCCCTTACAAATGGACAGCGGCAGTCCTCAAGTCCTCAAAGCTTTATCCACACGTCGATGGTAAAATTAAGTAGTTTATCCAGTTCGTGTGGTTATTATTCTGGATGAATCATCCACATCTGATGTTTTCAGATGGCTTGCAGTTGTTTTTGTTTGTTTGTTTGTTTGTTTGTTTTAAATTTTTCACTCCAAACCCATTCATTTAGCTAAAGGAAAAAATTGGCTCCAGGAAAGAAAAGTGAGAAAGATTCCATTCTTTGATTTTTTTAAAGGTGCCAAACGTCAACAATTCTTATGAAATTATTTCAACATGATTTATTGGGCTTTCTCAAACTTAAACCCACAGGGACACCACAAGTCATTCCATTTTTGTGTTTTAATATCAGCACAATTCAGTGAAGTTAGAGAAATGTTGCTGGAGAAATAGACAAATGTGTGTGATTCCAAACTTAATAGAAAGCAGAGCTTGGCAACCTTTAGCAACAAATGCCAAGAGATGATTTCTTCCCTGTAGAGAGAAGCAGACTTGGGTAGAATGGGGCCTTCCCCCTGGGCTGGATATTGCACAAGATGTTCTCTCTAAGGTGTTAAGTGGTCACCAAAATAGAAGCTAATAAAATATAACCTTTTAGAGTGGATTTGTGAAGTCAAGGGAAAGGTTTGCAGAATTAAAATAACAAATTGGCTGTCTTCACCACCTTTCTTTTATTCCACTTCAATCCCACCTACTTCCACAATGTTTCCTGCATTGGGCTTCTCAAAACCTTTGCCCCTGAAGCATCCTGTGCCTCACAGGTCTTAGATTCCCCTTTTCTGCTTCATCCTATGTCCTAGGCCTCCTCCTGCCTCGTCTCCAGCACCGTGTCTTCTGGCTGAGCAAGCAATTACAAACTTGGATGCCACAGTGAAACTTCTGGATTTATCTACTGGCTGTGCTGTGTTATTCACTGGGTGACCTTGGACAAATGATTTATGCTCTTTTACATCCTAGTTTCTTCATGTGTCAAATGGGAATAGACAAGTCACTAGTTCAGTGAGCTGCTAAAAGTACTCATAACACAATTGTGTGTGTTCTGGGTTAAGCACAGAGTCCGACTCTGCTAAGCACGACTAAGTCATCACCCCACACCACTTTTCTCAGCATAGTCCATGAGAGTTACCCCGCTGCACTGGAATCCTCAATGCATTGTCTTTCCTCCAGTGACTGCAGTTCCCTGAAGGCAGGGAACACTCCCTGATCATTTCAGTACCACAGCACATTCATGATGTAAATAGCTACTTAAGAGATGTTTGGCACATGGATGAATGTGGACTTGGCATGTCTATTGAGACAGTCTGCCAAACTCAAGCTGGTTCTGTGCACATGATGGTTTCTAATGCAGAGGCTAAGCCACTTTCAGAGTTTAGGGCCAGAGAATCAAAATCACAAGAAGGAGAAAATAAGGTTTTAGGGCCCCGTATCTGGAGTGTTCACATCTGAATGCTCAAATCCTGATAATTAAAGAGTAGAGACTAATCATTTTGAAAGATTTGTTTTGGGATTAAGGTTAATTTTGTGTTTTGCAGGTGAAAAAAAAAAAAGCGTCCTATCTGAGGAGACTAGTTAGTTTGAAGGGGCTTCTCCCTTATTTTGTGTGTACAATTCATAAACATTTGAAGTTAATAAAAAAAATAGATGCTTTTCTAAAAAAAGAGAGAGAAGGGAAGGAAGGGAGGAAGGAAGAGAGAGAGAGAAAGGAAGAAAAGAAAGGAAGGAATGAGGAGAGAAAGAAAGAAAGAAAGGAAGGAAGGAAGGAAGGAAGGAAGGAAGGAAGGAAGGAAGGAAGAAGAGAAAGGAGAAAGGGAGAGAGAGAGTCTGACTCCATAGGCACACCAAGTCAGCATTCCAGGGGCACTTTACAGGGAAGTAAAAATCCTTGGAAATGAGAAGTAGTAAAAGAGGGTCAGCTTCACATTCCACAGAAGTCCACCAGGGGCTGTGCTTCTGACCCTCAGATTGTGTCTACAAGAAAAGGAACAACCATTCTGACAGTGAATTAAATGTTCCATAGTCTTTCTGGCAGCAGGACTTAACAGCCAAAACGCACCCACCCAAGTTTGATAAAACTGCGTGGGCGCCAGCTGTTGGAGTTTCACATGCTGTGTGCAGATTTTCAGAAAAGTGTAGGACTCAAGCAAGAGAAGGAAGCCCCCGGGCATTCTGTGGGTTCTGGAATGGGTCTGGTTTGCCCAAGACTTGGCACCAGCCTAGTTCTCAGTGCTTACCCACACTGGTCACATTCCTCGTGGGTCAAACAACATCAAGAACTCCCATCCCAATCCACCACTGTGTGACAGTCCCTTCCCTGAAACTCCCTTTATCTCCTTTCAATGAGAGGGCTGTGGCTCCATTACCTAAGATGAAATGATAGTTATGTCCTCTGTCTGCACTCCATTGCCTTTGGGAGGAAAGGTGACCCTCTTTCCAGGAGATAAGTAGCACCGTATTATCTACTGGACCATGTGCCCCAGAGGCGGGATCCCTGCATCTGCACAGGCATGGCTCTGGCTTCTCTCTGGCTCTCTACTTTCTCTTCTGTCACTATTAAGAACTGATAAAAAGGTCCAGGCATCCTTCTGGCTTTGCTCTTCCCAGACCTTACCAGGCCTGACCTCCTCCCAGGAGAGGACCAGGGGTCAAGAGCGTAGAGCTGGAGCCACTCCCACCTAGCCCTGAATCTGAGCTCTGACCCATAGCCACTGTGGGACTTTGGGCAAATAGCTTAATTACTCTGGTCTCAGGTTTCTCTTTCATCAAATGAGGATGAAAACAGTGTCAGACTCAGGGAGGTCATACAGAGCACCTAGAGTCATCCACAAAATGCTCTCACCTCTGGCTAAGCTCCATCCCAATACCCTAATTAATTTTTCTTCATAATAATCACCATTACTCATGTGATGTTATTTTGGTATGTTACCTGCTCCTTCGCAAGAATTTAAGCTCAAAGAAGTAGGCTTGCTTACTCCTGGCTATATTCTCGGAACCAAGAGTGATGTGAAGGATGTAGTAGGCACTTAGCAAATAGTTATTGGCAGACTGGGCTTTGCATGGGTGCACATTAAGCAATGGATAGTAGTTATTTTATCCTCATTATTATTATTAACTTGCCATAAGAATCAAATATCATGGAACATACCTTTGTATTGAGTGCATGCTCAATACATAGTGAATAAAATCTAGAAAGAGAAGAAGAAAGCATGGGAGACAGAAGACCAATAGAAGGAAGGAGAGAAGGGCAGGCCTGATCCCAAACAGAGGTGCAGGGAGAAGAGCCAACTTCATGTACGGGGAGTTATTGAGGGGAAAATGGTGGGCAGTGTTGGGAAGGGAGGAGATGGGTCAGGGCTACAGGATTCCTTGGCCAAGCTCCTATGCATGAGTGCAGCTGCTGGGTCAGGGGACAAGGCCACCAGAAATCATTCAGTGAGCAACTTGCTTCCACATTGGAGCTGTGTGGTGGGTGCTCTTGGGATTTGGAGGCACCTCCTACGTCAGAGATGGTGCCTTTGCTATTTCCCACGGCTGGGAAATCAGGAATACAGACCTTTCTGCCTGCTTAAGTCAAAGACTTCCCTGTAAATGAGGTGACTCTGCTCTCTTCCACTTCCTTACTCACTAGGTGGTTAGAGAGGAATCAACCTGGAGTAGTGCAAGAAACACAGGCTTTGGAATCAGAAAAACAGGGCCGAATCCCACTTCTGCTGTTACAGGGAGTCATGGTTTAGTTAATGGGAATGGATCCACTTGTCCTTTTTATCAATAACCTCCCGCCCCCATATAACTATGCATGTATTATGTACCCAGGTGGCTGGCCACATGCTAGTTCCATGGGGATAATA
Source organism: Mustela putorius furo (assembly GCF_011764305.1). Lineage (NCBI taxonomy): Eukaryota > Metazoa > Chordata > Mammalia > Carnivora > Mustelidae > Mustela > Mustela putorius. The sequence goes on from NW_025421273.1 coordinate 22,949,662, forward strand.
ATCATTTCTTTCTAGATGACCTTGAGGATACACTGACCTTGAGAAAAAGTACACTGAGTGTCAGTCAAACTCCTAGGACACAGTTCTGCTCAATAGATGACCAGCTGGGGATGCACAGTTAAGGTATTGCATGCACCAAGTATCAATAACTGCTTACTGAGGTGGAGAACAAAGATTAAAATACAGACACCACATCAAGGGTCATGGAAATCTTGTCTACACTCCACCATCTATACACCAGAAACCAAGATGATTCTAAACATTTTCAAAAAGGAATTTGCAAGATGGCGGCTAGAAGATGTACAGATGTTAGCACATGGTCCACATACCATGCTGTCTTCCTTTCCAGCAAAGCCAGGACTAATTCCACTTACTAGTCCAAGATTCCAAACATTAAAAACAGCAGGGCAGGTTGACCTCGGTACATTGCACCTGCCTTTCTCTTACTGTCTTCTCAAACCTTTGGAATTTGTATGTATTCTTTTTGTTTGCATTTGGATGACTGCTAGTACAGACCTGGGCACTTTAACATCTCTTCAAAATGTTTCTCCCTCCATTTCGCTCTCCCGTCCCTCTTTTTCCTTGCCCCCAGGGCCTTTGTTATCAGAATTTCACCCCCTCCTCAGAGGGAACATTTTAGCAGCATAGGTTTATGGCTACCGTAAAGAAGAAAGTTTGAAAGGCAAAGCTGGAGACGTGATCCCCAGCTTTATAACAAACTCCTGTCAAAACATAACAAACCACGGCCAGACATGAGCCGCAGTGACAGAATGCAAGACCATAAAGATGATGGAGATCAGACGGGACAGGCACTTTATAGAAACAAACACCTTCCTTGCAAACAGATAGAGCGAGCCTAGCACTGAAAACGCTTCCTGAGGGGGGAAAAAAAAATGGTCGGAAGAAATAAGGACAAAAACATAAAATTCAAATGACAATCCAGCCCAAGGAGATAAACCCAAGGCAGACAAAGAATCCAATTTTACTAAATCAAGCCGACATCGCCTCCTGACTTTAATTGACCTCAGTAAGCTGGATCCTGAACAAACATAAAATTAAGAAGTGTGTAGCATCCAGTGGAGAAATGGGCCATCAGTTTGGAGGTGTTTGAAATTTCACTTTCTCAGGACACCCTTGGTTCTGTATAGGAAATGTGAAATCATCCATTTCACTGGTAGTAGCCAGAGTGACTGGCAGGAGGTCAGAGATTCCATTTCCTAAGAGTACCACATGGATGATTCCAGATCTGAGTTCTGAGTTCTGGATCCTGCAAAATATCCAAACAACTATTCAGGTTTCTATGGTGTTGTCATTATTGGGAAAAAGTAAGCACAGGAAGAGGAAATGGGACTAACGTATATAGCTTATCAAGATGCCAAGGAAAACTTTGTGTTCTACTACACTGGAAGCATGACAAATAAAGGAAGCCTCACACTGGTCTCTATTTTCTGGAGCCCCTTACTTACTAAGGGTCGTACGTTTTGAAAACTCTCCCATGATCTCTTTGGCTTTCTTTTGCCGGACGTTCTTTCTGATTCTTCTTCCTTCCTTTCTTTCTTTCTGGATAACTTCTACCCTTATTCAACTCCCAACTTGGGAAGTACTTCTTCTCAGGAGCCTTCTCTGATCTCCACAGGCCATGCTGGTTAGGTATATCTCCTGCAAATTCCATGGACAACTTACATTCTCTGTTATAGGATTTATCACATTACAGTTGTTCTCAACAGACTACACCTGGGAGCATGTGGGGCTAAAGTTCCCCAGGTCTTATTCCCAAAAGCATCCTCTTTGGTAGGACTGGGATTAGGCCGAGGTCTGGAAGTTGTAACAAGTACCCCAGGTGCTTTAAATGTCAGTGATTCCCAGACCATATTCAGAGACACTCTGCCTGAATTGAATTATCTCTTTGTCCTCTTAGCATGTTGGTTCCATGAGAAGAGATGCTATATGTACCCATAGGACTTATGAGAGCACCCAGCACCAATATCCACCCCCATATACATGTATGTTTGTGTATGGGTGTGCATATATGTTTAAGTATATACATACATGTGCACACTCATACAGTTCAATGAATGTGACATGATGTTGTGTTTGTATATTCTAGTTTGCTCTGTTTAACAGGTTTGAAAATGACCATGGCATAAAGTACTGGAGTGCAGTCTCTCATCAGCTCTGGTTATCATGGACTCACCGATAATGGGTTACCAAGAGAATGGATGGGGCAAAAACTCCCACTTACTGTTATTAACAACTAGGTAACATGCTAGTCACCTCGATGCTGCCAGAAACTCTGTCAGCTTTACCCAGCCAATTACTCCAAAATGTAGACTCTGACCAAGCAAGCTCGGTACCGAGTGGGAGCCTCCACTTGTGGCACTTCCTCCAAGAGGGCAGACACTTTAATTTCCAACAACCAAGACCGCAGTGGGCCCGAGTGGCTAGATAATTGTTGGAAACAGACCTGAAAGGTGAAGTCTCTTTTCTAACATCCCCAAACTGTTCTTTTCTGAGACTACCCACACTCCACTTAACATGTTAAAATACAATTGAGTGCTGAGCTTTACCCAAGGTTCATTATAGTGGGGACTTTGCATGATGAATTTGTTGGAGATGAGGGATTTGCAGTAATCCAAGAAGGTAATTCCCAGAGCCACCAGGCCATTGTGAGCATGTATGAATTGATAACCAGGGTGATCATTCGTGCAATTTCAGGCTGTGGAGATATGAACAATATCTTGCTAGTGGATAATATCAGTTGTCAAGCATATGTTTTATAACCCCCAGAACTCCCTCTTGTTTTTGCAAGCCGCTGGTGGATATCTTTGATTTTTTTTTTCCTGGCTGCATAGAACTTTGAGAAGATTTTATTCTTTTTTTTCCTCCTCCTTTTGCCAGAGAAGTTAATCACAGAGAAAATTAAAAAAAAAAAACAAAAAAATCAAGATAGGAGATAAAAATATTATGAATAAGCATTTCATCAGCACTTTAAATACCACTGAAGTGATTTTAAATGCACGTTTGAATATCTATAGCCAATGTGGGGAGGATCTTTTCTAAATCAGATGCACCACTTTCTCTTCCTGAAGAATTGTCGGGGTTGGGATGTAATTGTCTGCTCCCTCTCTCCAGCTTCTAGTTGTCTAAAAGTTTCATAAGGCAAGGGATCACATCTTTCTCAATCACCTCCACAGCTCGAATGTCCAAAGCAGTGCCACATGATTAATATATCCATTCATCACATTGTGTCTCCAACAGTTGGAAGACAGGGCTGGTCAGGTAGACTGGGATTAGGAGCCAAACCAGGCAGGTATGATCCAGGAGAAGGGATGAGCCCAGAGGCAGAAGGTACAGGCAAGAGAAATCAGACAAGAAGGAAGGAAGTTCTGAACTATAAGAATTAGAAGACTCAGGCCATTTAGAAGAGGCTAAAATAAAATATGAAGAACATAAGCAGGGAGTAGATAAAAAGTGTGTTCCATGGACAGCCACATGCAGAAAAATGAAATTGGACCAGTTCCTCACACCACACATGAAAATAGACTCAAAATGGATGAAGGATCCTAATGTGAGAAAGGAATCCATCAAAATCCTTGAAGAGAACACAGGCAGCAACCTCTGACCTCAGCCACAGCAACTTCTTCTAGGGACATCGCCAAAGGCAAGGGAAGCAAGGGCAAAAATGAACGATTGGGACTTCATCAAGATCGAAAGCTTTTGCACAGCAAAGGAAACAGTTAACAAAACCAAAAGACAACTGACAGAATGGGAGAAGATATTTGCAAATGACATATCAGATAAAGGGCTAATATCCAAAATCTATAAAAAGCTTAGCAAACTCAACACCCCAAAACAAATAATCCAATCAAGAAATGGGCAGAGGACATGAACAGACACTTCTGCAAAGAAGACATCCAGATGGCCAACAGACACATGAAAAAGTGCTTCACATCACTTGGCATCAGGGAAATGCAAATCAAAACCACAATGAGATACCACCTCACACCAGTCAGAATGGCTAAAATTAACAAGTCAGGAAATGATAGATGCTGGCAAGGATGCAGAGTAAGGGGAACCCTCCTACACTGTTGGTGGGAATGCAAGCTGGTGCAACCACTCTGGAAAACAGCATGGAGGTTCCTCAAAAAGTTGAAAATAGAGCTACCCTATGACCCAGCAATTGCACTACTGGGTATTTACCCTAAAGATACAAACGTAGTGATCCGAAGGGGCACGTGCACACAAATGTTTATAGCAGCAATGTCCACAATAGCCAAACTATGGAAAGAACCTAGATTCCATCAACAGATGAATGAATAAAGAAGATCTGGTATATATATATATATACATATATATATATACACAATGGAATACTCTGTAGCCATCAAAAGAAATGAAATCTTGCCATTTGCGACAATGTGGATGGAACTAGAGGGTATTATCCTTAGCGAAATAAGTCAATCAGAGAAAGACAACTATCATATGATCTCCCTGGTATGAGGAAGTGGAGATGCACCGTTGGGGGTTTGGGAGATAGGAAAAGAATAAATGAAACAAGATGGAATTGAAGGGAGACAAACCATAAGAGACTCTTACTGTCACAAAACAAACTGAGGGTTGCTGGGGGGAGGGGGATTGGGAGAAGGGGGGTGGGGTTATGGACATTGGGGAGGGTATGTGATATGGTGAGTGCTGTGAAGTGTGTAGACCTGGCGATTCACAGACCTGTACCCCTGGGGCTAATTATATGTTTATAAAAGAAATTAAAAATTTATTAAAAAAAAAAAAAAAAGAAGTGTGTTCCAGGGGCACCTGGGTGGCTCAGTGGGTTAAAGCCTCTGCCTTCGGCTCAGGTCATGATCCCAGAGTCCTGGGATCCAGCCCTGTATCTGGCTCTCTGCTCAGCAGGGAGCCTGCTTCCCCCTTTCTCTCTGTCTCTCTGCCTACTTATGATCTCTGTCTGTCAAATACATAAATAAAATGTTTTTAAAAAGAAGAAGAAGAAGAAGAAGTGTGTTCCAAATAAACAGAGAACTGGTGTTGCCAGGGAATATTTTTTCCAGACTCTTGAGGGTTCTCCCTCATGGAGGAATCCCAATAAGGCAATGCTCCTCACCTCTCTCTCCCTCTTCATTCACTCTGCCTGGCGGAAGCAGGGTGGTGAGAAATCTTATAGTAGTTTCAAGTTCTAAAGGAGAAATCGGCCATGTATAGCCCAGCCCATCCTTTTCCTTTTCTTATGTGTATAAGGCCTACAAGGAATGCGTGTTCTGCTCAGATTCTCCAAGGGCAGACCCTGTCCTAAACGGTGAGCAGGCAACACTAATGACTGGGTAGGTGGGTCTACATGTTCACAGACTTAATATTAGAAAAGCCATAGATAGCTATAGATATAAGCCATGTTCTCCAATAACTGTTTGTACCAGAATTATGGATGGTATCCTTTAGATATGCCATCTCTTTTGTCTTATTTCCCAATTGGTTCAGACCTTAAATGTTTAAAAAAAAAAAAAAAGTCACTTATTGTAATCTCAAATCACTGACAAACATTTGGAAAGTAGTAAACAAATTCCAACCCAATTCAATTTCACAAATTCTTTTCACTCACCTCATATGTGTTCAGCACAGTGCTGCATTTAGAGAGATTACAGCAGTCCAGAGACAAAATTTCAGGCCAGGGCACCTCTATTATGTTCTAGAGTCAAGACAGAAGAGTAGGTCTCTGATGTCATGATAAATGATTTAGCGACAAATGACACTGTCTGGTGTCCAGGTTCAGATACAAACTCCTTAGTGGACCTGGGATTTCTGCAGCCCCAAATGCATCTTGTAACATGAGCTCCTTGAGAGCAAAAACTCATGTCTGAGTCTTAGTCTTGGTTCCAGTCCGTACAACAAGTCTTGGCCAAGAGCATCATCATGGGGTGATTGGCTAGCTGAATGGACAGAGAAGTCCTGCTGGATATCGGAAGATGTGTGTTGAGAAGAAAATAAAATCACCTCCACTTCAAACGATAATAGAATTTCGCTTCCAAATAAATTATGTAAATTTAGGAAGGTATTTTCAAAATTAATATATTGGGATTTTTTCCCAGATTAAGAACCATATTTCAACAGTACAAGTGTAGGTGCTTTGAAGTAAAGACAGACGGTGTCCGCTAGGCAGGTGGATAATGAATCTATCTAAAGAGCTCCTGCCTCTTCTTACTATGGGTCTTTTCTTTTGGTCATACAGCCAGGAAATAATCGGTGGAACAGTGAAACTAGCTTTTTGACAGGGAAGGCTACTTTGATTTTCTAGATGAATGGGCCAGGACCAGTTGGAGAACCAACAGTGAATGCTTATTTAGACTCAGAGAAACCACAGATTGGATTATACATTTCAAGGGGGAACAAATAAAGATAAAAACAAAAAGTACAAATGTCTGGCACACAGGAGGCATTCAATGAGTATTGGTTGAATGACATACATGAAATAGCCATATGTTTAAAAAGGAAAGCCAGGATGGGTACAAATCACACATCACTGACATGAGGCAGTGCTTCAAGTTACGCCGATGGCTTTTGTATGATTCTCCCTCTGCACCAGAGCCTCTGGGTCTCCAGGAGGCCTTGGGGATTAAAGATAAAATATCAAAAAGAACAATAGCTATTGGCTAACTTCATATGGCAGTTTTGAATGAAAGCTTTAGAGTTCATCTTTTACTCTGCAGACACAAATTATTAAGGGGTTTGAGCAAGGCAGGAGCGGATCTGGATTTAAATATGTCTCAGCTTCCAATTTCTATGACTTTTTTTTTTTTTTTTTTGTAACAGCCCAGTATGACTTAGTTTTCTCTTGTTAATATTTGTATAAAATTACTGAGGAGCTAAGAGGGAATTTTATGGATCTGGGTTGGGGTGAAAGCATGTGTTAATGGGGAAAACATGCAAATGTCTATGTGCAGAAAGTCATTTGTGTAATTTCAGTGAAAACCTCTACTAAAACAATGTCATAAAAAAGCTTTGTCCTAATGTCTGGCATTCTTTCTAATGGCCTAATGCTGATGAACTTATCACTCTATCGAAGCCTCATTTTATCATGTTTATTTTTCTGTAAATACGTCTAGATACTTCTAAACAACTGCTCCATTCCAAAGCCAAATCCATGATGAGGATGTCAGTTGCAAGAGGGAAGGCCTTTGTCTTTTTGATAGTTCCTCAATCTCCAGCACCCAGCCAGCATCCTGGATACAGCAGCCTTCAAGAACTATGTGTTGAATAAATAAATAAATGGTGATTGCTATGAATTTAGTAAAATTACACTCACTGAGAATAACTGGATGAAAGTAAGGAGGAAGAGAGGTCCTGCAAAATAACCAGAAAGGACAAAATGTTCTGCAGAGAAATGCTATTTTATTGCTTTCAAACGTGTTCTTTACAATCAATGACTGTCAAGTGCTACCAATTTAAGTGATACTGGGGAGACACTTGAATAAACCAATATGGCCACACTTATAATGATCATATGGCATACATGCCTCGAAGCAACTTAAAGTACTTGAAATATATACATAGATGTAGTTTAAAGAGTTTCACACCCACACCCCAACCCCTATCTCCTCTGCTATCTCCAAACTTACTATTATTCATTCATAAAGCAAACTGGTTTTGGCCCCATGGAGAAAAGAATTTCCTAAGCCAAATTGTCATGATTTTGAATTTCAGGTGTCCAAATATAAGAGATTTTATTACGACTGGTAATACGATAGTAGTAATGGCCTCTCACTGCTGTTACAATGAACTCTGCCTATTTCAGAAGGTACCAGTACAACCACTATAACTACTACTGACAATGATGCTAACAGCTAGCTACATGTAAGTTCTTATCATGTATCAGTCATTAAATTAAGTTTTTCACCTGTACTATCTCCTACAATATTCTCAATAACTTGAGAGAGTATTACTGTTATCCAAATTTTATAGATGCAGACACTGCGGCTCAGATGGGTCAAGGTCACACATCTAGAACACCTGACTCCAAAACCAATCGATCAATCAGCAATCAATAATCTATCTTTTGCTCTCTCCTTATATGGTGCAGGACAATTATGAGTCTCTGGCAGTCTTCTTTAACTTTGTGTATGGTAGAATCCCCACTACACAGTATGGTGTCAGCCATGCCGTAGACGAACAATGAAAGGTGAACAACGCTAGATTGATGTATTATGTGAATAAAATCCACAAAAATGCAATTGGTTATTTAAAAAATAAAGAAATAATTTCTTTCACTGGAGAACATTTCAAAAAAATAGAATAGTGTCTGTTTGGGATGTGTTAAATTTACAGGGACCTTAAAGATCATCGAGTCTAACCTTCAGCCAAAAGTACCCAGCCAAGGTCAATGTCTCTGAAACCTCTTGAATATGCTTTGCAAGCATCTTTCTTGCTTTGGTTGGTCCCTGCTTACCTCTTCCACCATACTGCTTGCTATTTGACTGTTTCTCTTCACTCTTCTCTGTTTGTGTCCCTACTGCTCACTGCTTATCACAGATAGACGCACACTCTTGGATCTAACCGCCCAGAACTTTTGACAGCTTCTTGAACCTCATAGATTTACTTTACTCCACATCTTAATTCATGAGGTTCCACCTGCTTGGAACACCACTACCTTCCTCTGGTTAACTTATCCTTTAAGAACCACCTCCAGGAAATTTGGGGCAAATGTCTCTTAGCAGTGTTTCTGCCAATCTTTTTGCTATCCAGCAACAGAGCATCTCTTATGCTGGACTGAACTGTGTATTTGATCCCCATGAGGCTCTAAACTTTCTAAAGGTAGGACGACAACCCTCTGTTTTACTGCTGTAGCCCCACACTACCAGGCACTGAGTAGACTGGATGTCTATCTGGTGGATGAATAAGGTACACCCAGAGGCAAGGATTTCTGATGCCCACTAGGTTCTCATCCATGAATATAACAACTTCTCAATTGGAAAAAAGACAAAAGCAATAAAGTTTTTGTTCAGTACAGTTTTCTGAATACTGTGGGTTGTTTTCATATGGGAGCCACCCTGAAAACTCACAAACTGTTCACTACAGTTCCAAAGTCTGCTAGTTTCTGTGGCTTATTTCAGCAAAGAGAAGTACTTCTGGATCCAGGCATACTCTTTCCCCTGTGGTAACATCCTTTATTGTGACAGATGCCGCAAAGCCTCTTCAGAAGGCAAGTCCCTCTTGCTTCCCACAACGTTTACATGCACCCCTAATTCTCTGCTGCCTCATTTGTACAAATGAGGGAGATGAAGCTTAAAGGTAAGTGACCTGTCCTAAGTCACAAAGCAGCCAGAATATCTTGTGTTCTATTATCCCCATCCACTATTCCAAACCACTTCATTCTGGTTGGAATACATATCCGTTCCCAGACTTCCTAGAGCAGATGAAATTGGACCTTCGTTACCAATCTAAACGGTAGGTTTCATTTGCTGCCTCTTATTCTTTCTCTCACTGCTTGGCAGTAGAGCAAGCCTAGAGATTATCATACTCACTCTAAGTGTAGTGCCCTGGGAGACGTGCCGTCAGGAAGCCTCAGGTATGAAATTGGTCATGAGTGAGCAGCATATGTTGACAACTTTGAAAAGACCCAATTCCTAAATCCTATTGACTCTACACCACAATCCCTCTTGAAAACTAACCAGGTCCTTAGAAAAGTCAGGTAAGTACAACTTGTATCCTTTCCTAGTGGTCAGTGCTCTGGCCAAATCTTCACCTTATTGCAAACCACCACAAACGTGTTTTCATTGACTAGCTATGTGAGCTTGTGCAAGTGGCTTATCTTCATTGTGTCTCATTTTGTCATCTATAAAATGGGATGACAACAGTCCCTACTTCAAATGGCTCTTGTGAATTTTTAGACAAGATAGCTTTTTTTTTTTTTAATTTTTTAAAATATTTTATTTATTTATTTGACAGAGAGAGAGATCACAAGTAGGCAGAGAGGCAGGCAGAGAGAGAGAGAGAGGAGGAAGCAGGCTCCCTGCTGAGCAGAGAGCCCGATGTGGGACTCGATCCCAGGACCCTGAGATCATGACCTGAGCCGAAGGCAGCGGCTTAACCCACTGAGCCACCCAGGCGCCCCTAGACAAGATAGCTTATGTAATGTCCTCCTTAGAGTCACTCTCAGGGAAGGTCAGCTAACCTTGTCTTTAACACACATGAGAATGAGGAGAAAACTTCTGCTCTCTTCTCCGAAGGGATGCTAACACCTGAATGGAAATGCTGCAGTGAACAAATGCCTTCAGATGCCATAAGGGAGGCCTGGGCTGTAGAGAGGATTCTCTTTGTCTTTTTTTCTTTAAGATCTTTCTCTCTTTCTTTCTTTTAGAGGCTGAGAAAGAAAGAGAGCGGGTAGAGAGAGAGGGACAAGCAGACTCCATGCTGAGCACAGAGCCTAATGAGGGGCTCAATGCCACGATCCTGTCATTACAACCTGAGCTGAAATCAAGAGTCAGGCACTTAACCAACTGCACCACCCAGGTGACCCTAGACAGGATTTTCCAAGCACTGTATGAGGCTGAGCACAGAGGCCTGCATCATAGCCATATTAAATGTTGCTGCTGGTTCTATTTAAAGAAATCCCTCTAGGGAAGCTATATAAAAAAATCACCCACTCTTCAACCTCTTCCCTGTTGGCTGTGTATGCATGCGTAGTCAGAACTTCTTGGCAGTGAGACACAATCCATGAGTCACACTCAGAGACCAGTGACTAAAGAATTATTCACTTCGGTGTCATGCCTGCCGCATCATAATTCCACTTTGCACTCCCTACTTTATGTGCTGGAAGCTTCTGGAAAGTAACTCATTATCGAGAGTACTAGAAACATATGTGATGCTTATTGCTGTCATCCATACTGCTGAGGCAGTGTGCTTCTATTCTCCTCCAGCTTGGTAGAAAATGAGTAGTGAATGTTGAAAGCATTAGATTCATCCCCTCAGTCTACCTTTCCATACAAACGACTACTCCTCTAGGTGCTCATGAGAACCTCCACCTCCAGCAGGAAGGAAAGAAAAACTAACATTTATTATCATCATCATCATCGTGATTATTTTTGACTGCCGTTTGTTAAGTGTCAGATACTTTACAATGACTGTCTCAAATTTGTAGGTGGAGAAATCAAGGCTTAGAACAATTAGATTATTTGGCCAAGTTCACACACTGTGAAGTGACAGAGAAGTGGGATTCCTAGTGTTATAGGCAGCTTCTAAGATGGCTCCCAAATATCTTTGCTTTCTATCATTCTTCCTTTGTGTAATCCCTTACCCTTGGGTATGGGATAGATTTAATGACTTGCTTCTAACAATGACATAGAATGTTGTAGAGGTGATGGGTTATCACTCTCGGGATTTGGTCACAAAAAGACCATGTCTTCCAACATGGTTGCCCTGTCTTACTTGCATACCCTGAGGGACACCAGTTACCATGCTGTGAGGCGGTACTACGGAATGAATACTTCTGGTTTGCAGACACCAAGGACCTAAATCTGCTAACAGTCTCAGGAGTGGGCAAACAGTTGGGTCTTGAGATGAATGCAATCCCAGCTGACATCCTGATTACAGCCTTGTGAGAGACACTGACCCAGAGGCACCCAGCAGAGATATACCAGATTCCTAAACCACAGAAACTGTGGGATAATAAATGTTTGTTTTTTATAACTGTCACATTTTGGGGTAACTTGTTACATAATGCTATTTTACTAATACATCGACTCCATTTGGTTGTCTATAGCCTGGTGTTAGGCTCTTTCTACATGTCACAATAACCTTGGGATACTCGCCTTTACTTTATAATGCTACAAGTCAATGATCTGGGGACCTCACTCTCAATAATGATGCACAATGGGATATAATGCAGGAAGACTTGGGGCTGGGAAGTTGAAAAGAGCAAAAATAAGTTGGTTACAAAATTCCAAAGATTGACCTTTCCACTCTCCACCATTGCTGAGCTCTGGGGGGAAGGTCAAGAATTGAGAAATGATGAGTCTACAAAGTACTGGAGCCCAGGAGTCTCCATTTCATTGCTCTTAGTGTGGCGTATGGGATGTGCTATGTGATCTGGCCAATACAACCTGACTAATAATAACAAGCATCCCATATTCCCATAGGCCTCAGTGCTTTACCTACACAGCACCTTCCACCAGGACTGCTATCATCTCCCACTAACCTTTTTTCCTTCCTTCCCACATCCATAATCTTTGTGGTGAACTCCTACATAAACTTCAAAACCCAGTTCAAAGACCATTTCCTTCAGTAAGTCCTTACTGACATCTGGTGATCTGTCCCCATCCCAGAATCCCAGGTTGGGTTAGAAGAGCCATCTATGGCCTCCCATAAAAGCAAATATTTCTTCTAATGTAATATGCGTCACACTATTATAATTTCCTGTATGTATGTCTTTCTTCCCTATTAACTGAAGGCCTAGCAGAGCCTATGGCATGCATGTCTGTATCCCAAATGCACGCTGGAGGGGGTAAAAAATATTTTTGAAATGAATAAATAAATGTGAGGGGAGACCATGGAAGACAAAGAACCCCATGCAGGAAGACTGAATCCTTTGCCCCTAAGATGTAGCCACACAAAGAGGCTCTATGCCCTGGCCCTTTCAGTGAGTTAATACACATTCCACTGAGGGGTGGGAGAACCTGCCTTCTGAAGCCTGGCCTGACCACCCAGCCACTCAGGCAGGGAGGGTCAAGAAGCTCAAGTGAAATGAACCAGCCATTTACGAGTTGATCTGCTCCCTCCAATAGTGTGTACACCACTAAGGAAACACAGCCTGATCTGCACACAGGTAATAAAACCCCAAGAAGACGAGAAAGGTTCCTGAAAGGGCCAGAAAGTCCCTGAGCTTTGGGTTAAAGCTTGGGATAGGAAAGGAAAAGCAGGCTCCGTTTCCATTGTTTTGGGTTTAATGAAGTTGGATGATGTTTCTTGCCAGCACCTCTTCCCCTGACTTCTAAACCCTCATAAACTCTGTGAATCAGAAACATACGGGTTGCATGCCTCTGACTCAACTCATCAAAATGTTGTTTTTAAGGATTATGTGAGTTCCAGAGAGCCCTTGAAAAATGGCATTCCTTTATCTCATGCCTCTAAAGGTCCAAATAGTTCCCCAGACATGGGAGGTGCCATATGACTTAGAATCCCTCCAGAATTTCACCATACCTTTGGCTCCTGCAGGAGCTCTGGCCCAAAGTACTTGACTCTACCCAAACTGATAGCCAGTGAGTTTACCTCAGATCAGTTTGCCATTCTCTGTCTTCTTAATGATTTTAGAACAAAATAAATAAATAAATAAATAAAATTCTTGGGAAGGGCTTTCTCAAATTTCTTGATAAAATCCTACTCATCCTTTAATAAGCCTAATCTTTTTTACCACCCCCCCCCCACCATTAGCGAAAACTTGTTTTAAATATGGTTAGCCATGTCTTCATCCTTTATTTATTTAAAAGATTTTGTTTATTTGACAGACGGAATCACAAGCAGGCAGAGAGGCGGTAGAGAGAGAGGGGGAAGCAGGCTCCCCGCTGCGTGGAGAGCCTGATGTGGGGCTTGATCCCAGGACCCTGAGATCATGACTTGAGCCAAAGGCAGAGGCTTTAAACCACTGAGCCACCCACGTGCCCCCCTTTTAAACAGTTATCACTTATAGGGAAATTAGGGATGGATTTCAGCTCCTGGATTCAATACAAACGATTGGGAATTAGGGCCTGAGTGCTTTGTTAGGAAAGATTCTGGAGCTAGTACATGGATGCCTTGTATTAGCATCAATTAAAAGAGAATCAAGATTGATTTCTAACTTCTGCTGTGTTTGGACACAGGTGGGAGGAGTGATGGGATGCATGCTATGTGTTTGCTGTCCATGGATTGTGCTAGAAGGCAGTTAGGCCCTTACCTTAGGGGCTATTGAAAGGTATATGGGGAAGTTTATATCTATACGAAGCCATCATGTCATTTATGCTTTTGAATTCTTGTGTTGGGGGGAAGGAAGCGGAAGAAATCAACTCTATGTCTTCTTTTTTATGCCATCACTTGACTCTTGCATTGTATTGCCATTGGTAGCAATCTCTCTCTCTCTTTTATTTGCTGTTTCTAATCTCCCCCATTAATTAGAGAACCGGGTAACCAAGACTTCTGAAAATGTGTACAAAGAATAAATACAGTTTCAAATCAGGGCTCACAGACGCCAGTATGAATGAAATATAAGAGCTTTGATGCATGGGATCTATCATTTGGGGTGGGGAGTGGTCTTTGGTCATTTTCTTAATTTTAGTTTCTCAGATATGTTCCATACAAGCAGAGGCTCTGAGAATGGTCCTTAAAGACTGGAAGAAGCACGATCGTATAGGTGGTTAGCCATCTAGAACTTTCGCAGGGTTAAGGATTATTTTATATATGGGCAGATGCAACATAAAATACCATCACAAATTACTAAAGCCACGGCAGAATTACATGGAGGGTCAAATTTTGAAAGTCATGGTCATCCCCATTTCACAGATGAGAATACTGAGGCCCAGGGAGCTAAAGCTGGCAGCTTAGGGGCATGTCCAAGGCCAAGTCAAGATCCTAGTTTGCCTGTGTCCATGGGGAATGTCACACCAATGTAGAAAAAGCTATATCCTTCTATGCTGCCTCAGCCTGCCTACACTTGTTCCTCTTCTCCTAAAGTCATCAGACCATAGAAATTGGGACCCCAGGGTGCCCAGAGATCACACTTCATAGCCCCAAGGCTGAAGGCAGCAGACCTTGATATTGGTCTGCAGGAGTCTACAGTAATGTTGTGTTTCTGATAGGGCTCTGATTATTTAGGAAGTAAGCTGATCCCCAGACAGTAAGATTCTATAATTTACCTGAAGATCCTTCCTGCTGTATGACAACTTCTATTTATGTACTTTGTTTTCATCTCTGCATCTTTATTCTTTGAGGTTAATAAGAAGAATCATTTTATTACAGTAAATCCGCTTACATTTGGACAAGGGAATGCAGGGGGGGAGGGGAGAAGGGAGGCAGTCTGAGTTGGTGAGAAAGCTAAACCATATAATGATTTTACAGTGATGACATGTTTTTTAAATTTATAATTTATCTGCCAGCTAAAACAAGGAGAACAAAAAGCTCCAAAGCAGCTTGGTGTATTAGAGCTCATATACGTCAAAGCAGTTCAAACACGATTTGCACAAAGGAGAGCTTAGAAGCCATTTAGAAGGAAAAGCAATATAATTGGCCTAAGACTTTCGGAAGCACTATCTGTGCAGCATTCAAGTTTACTCTTTAATTTGCACTCCCTGATAACAAAGAATTTCCAGATAGGAGTCCGGTTGGATCTGCTTTAATTGAAATCGGAAACTCCCATCTGATCGCAAGCAATTTAGGTGCTAAGAGTCCTCAAAACTGTTTTGCCATAGGAAAAACAGAAGCTCATACTGTCTTGTTGTAGTAAATCATTGGCTTTGAAAACACGTTCCTCAGCCCAGCCCAGGTAAAATATTCAGAGTCTACATTTGTGGAGGCTAAATGGATGAGGTTTTAGTCACAAAACCTGGGTTGTTTTTCTCAACCTCACATAAAGAATCCCAATTCTTTGTGAGAAAGGTTTGAATGCTCTAAGGAAATCTTTTCTGGAGCTGACAGTTTTGGTGGTGGTGATGGTGTTTGTCTGCATCCCCTTTCCTTATAGAGAGAGTGGCTTTTCAAAGAGGGCTGGTACTCATCTAAGCAAGCGTGTGGGTGCTTAAACGTTTACACTGTGACTATGGAGTTAAGGATGCTTTATTCATGAATTCCACAAATATTTCTGGAGTCTCTACTCTGTGGCAAGTGTGGCTCTGGCTACATGATCAAGGGAAGGTCCTCATCTGTCCTGGTGGAGTTTACAATCTACTCAACAATGAGCAGACGACTGCACACATGAATGTATAGTAACAAACTGTGATAGAAAGAAGCCTGGATGCTCAGAGAGAGTATAATGGGTGGGGGGTGCTTAGTTAAAACAGGGGCATTAGCACAGGCTGTGGAAGGACGTCTGGGAATAAGACAGTGGGGACACGGGCATAAGAATGAATTATTCTTTAGTGTCTTGGAGTTAGTAGCCAACGCAGATGTTGACATAAAAATTGAACTAGCCAGGCCCTCTGTCAAAGGAGAGCCAGCTGAGCCCGTTGGGGTTAGTAGCCAAGGCAGATGTTGACATAAAAACTGAACTAGCCAGGCCCTCTGTCAAAAGTCAAATTGGAATATAGAGGAATAATTATATTCCTCTATATAATATATATATATATATATATTATATCCTCTTTATATAATATAATTCCACTATATATAATTATCTTATATACAATAAGATAAACACAGAGCCAGCTGAGCCTGTTGGGCTCTAGAGCCAGTGCCAGGTTCAAATCCTGACTCTGCTACTTACCGGCTACATACCTTGGGCAAGTGAGTTCACCAATCCCTGCTTCCTTTCGTCTTTTTAAAATGGAATGTTTGCAGCATTCACCTCATTGAATTACAGGGTTCTAAGGATTCCATAATTAATATGCATGAAATGTTTAAAATAGTCCCGTGTGTGTATGTGTGTGTGTGTGTGCGCGCGTGCGCCGCTTGCAACTATATATGAAGTTTGTAACCTCCAGGGAAGGAGTAGTTACATATCTAGCCCTAACCTCACTGAGGGAAAGGGCTTTATGACCCAAGCATCATGAGAGAGCAAAGGAGGGAACAATGGCTTCTGCTAGAAAATGTATTTTATAAAGGCTCAGCATTGCAGAAAGAAACACATTAGACCAAGCTGAGGGCTATGTTCTTTGATTTAACATCTTTCACTTTCATTTGCTTCATCTGTGTAATGGGTGTGACAACTGCTGGATTGCTGTAGCCAAAGGACCCTACCACAAGAGAGTTTTCTGTGCAGCAGCACGATGGGGCCTGGAGGAAGTGCTTCACAACTATTTGCTGAACGAACACACAGAGTGAGAGGACAGCTCAAGAAGTCACGTTGCCCAGGTCAGTAAGATACAGCTCAGGCTTGCTCAGAGCGTAGGGAATCCCCCAAAAGGGAGGAAATAATATTGTAAACAAAACTTAAAGAATTTTCAAAATGAAAAGGAAAGGGCACAACTTAAGTGCTATCCAATGTGTCCATCTTTTCCTCTATATTCCAGTTGACTTTTGCTGTGCCTATTCTGCCGATCCTTTCCACACTGTACTTACAGAAAGTTGGCATCTTCTTTCATTTATTCACTCATTGGGCAAACATTTATCCAATGAATTACTTATAACTACCAGGCAGTTTCTAGGGCATAAAGGTAGGCACCTTACATCCCTTGCATGTAAGTTTATCATCTGGTGCCCAACAGAAATAGGGAAAGGTTGTTACAATAAGATAAACACAGTGCTCTGTGATAGAAGTGAGCACAGGATCTTATGGGAGCAGAAGACCATCTTCCATTTGGAATTTGCAAAATAATGTTTAAATGCTTTATTCCCTCGCGATGCAAAAGACAACAGTAAACTCAGGCTCAGATTCTTCAACTTTGAATAAAGTTTCAGAGAAGAGTTTGAGAGCTTTGAAAAAAACAGATAACGTTTGCAGAAGGAGGAAAACAAACTAAATAAGAATTATAATCCTCACTTGGTTTCACATTTCTCCTCCTGAATAATTACATGTAGAATTAATTCTAGACAAAGTGTTTCTAACATTGTCTGGGGGAAAAAAAACCTCACAAATTTCTGTTGCCATGTGAAATAATTTAAAGGTTAAAAAGCTAATTGTGCTAAATTGGGTCTGTAGAAATTTGGCATGGGCATGACTTGGCTTCAGAGAGAGCCATAAAACAAAACCCAAAGATAGGTATAACACTCTAAACACATACCTGGCAAAAACAAATCTTTTAACGAGAAAAGGATAGCAATTACGATGAACGCAAGTAAGTACAGAAGAAGCTGGAACCAAAGAATTTTTTTTCAAATGTTGAATGTAGCTCCCATTTCACTTAAATTTATTCCTTCAACAAATATGTAACCAGAGACCTAGCCATGCAAGGAACGAGCAGGAGACAGAGACGCAGGGGAGCAGATGGGACTCTGCCTTCAAGGCACTCACAGTCATGCAAAACAGCCAGGGAAGACAAAGATGACAAACCTCATCCATTACCCATCTACTTCCAAAGGATTTCAGAGTAGTCTCACTTTGTCAGGGTGGTTACTCCCCCAATTTTCATCTGTCCAACTACCCATCCATCACCCATTCATCCATTATTTGTTAAGTAACTACTATGTACCACCCTGTTAATTATATTTTGTAGCATCCCAGACTTCTTTTTCTTTTTCTTGTCTTTTCTTTCTTTTTTCTTTTCTTCTCTCTCTCTCTTTTTTTTTTTTTTTTTAAGAGCTGGAGAGACGGGGTAGGGGAGGGGCAGAGGAAGAGAAAGAATCTTAAGCAGGCTCCACACCCAGTGTGGAGCCCCATGTGGGGCTTGATCTCACAACCCTGAGATCATGACCTGAGCTGAAATCAAGAGCTGAACATTTAACCAACTGAGTCACCCAGGCACCCTGCAGACTTATCTTTTCTAGTACTCCTCTTAAGTCGAATGTACTACCTATGAGTCTTATTACCCCTTTATTCTGTAAGGAATACAAGGTACTTTGTGGGTCTGCAAATAATGATGTAGAATAAACAAATAGGGGAACTAATAGACTAGTAGAGCAAGAGAGGGGTAAATGGAGAACAGTAATATAGCCTGGGAAGTAAAGTAACAGAAACTCTCTAAATAGTTGATGGATTATACAAGTTTAATGAAATATAAGACCATCTAAGTGTGTTGGGCAGTTAGAGACGCTTCAGAGATGGTCCTGACTTTCAGGAGAAGAAATACATCACTAGGACACTATTAGAGATGTATACTCATGCCCTCCTACCTTTGTTTCCAAGATCTATGAGATAAAGGAAACTAATAGTAACAGTTAATACTTTTGACCATTTATTACTGCCAACTAGGTATTATTAAAACCACTTGCTACTTGTAAACTAATTTATTCCTCACAACAGAGTCTGTGCCCTGAGTATTACTATTATCCCCAATCTACATATAAGAACACTGACTGACAGAGAGCTGTGGTCATCTGGCCCAGATCTTACAGTTGGTAATTGACAGACACAGGATTCAAACCCAGATTGTCTCTCTCCAAATTTTTCTCTGGAAAGGACAAATTCTATTCTAAAGGACTTCTAACAAACTTTTTATTTAATTTCTTGTATCTAACATAGGATTCATATTTGGAACTGGTCCTTATTAGGAAATAATGTCTTTTTTAGTTCAAATTCAACCATGATTTCTCAATGACACTTCTCACTTACGCTGAGCCCATTTTCACTTGAGGCTCAGAATTCTTGTCTTTGTGATGCAGTGAAGCAAAATGATGTTTCACTCTTCTCCTGGCAGATTTGGCAAGGCTTTAATTCTCAACATCAAGCAGTAACAGAGTGTGTGCACATGTGCCTGTGTGTACATGAGTGTGCACTCGTCTTGAATTTGGGTTTGTCTCAGGGAATTGGAGGTGGAGAAGGGGGCAATGATATTTCTCTGATGCATGAACAGCATTTTAAGGGAAAGAAACAGGAAGGGCATTGCAAAAGAAGCATACTTCATTTTGGGAGATGACATACTTCATTTTGGGAAATAGGAAGTTGGTATCTGAGGAGTATCTACAGTGGCTTACCTTTTGGTTTCAATGAAAGGAGCAGAAAATGAGCCTATGCAGAAGACATAGTATTCAATAAGAAAGGAAGAAAATATAAGGTTTATAGTGTGACAGCCCAGGGTCATGGGGTAACTGTGTTGGGAAAGTAGGTGGTTTAAACCAAAAGGACATGCACAATCACGTAGAAAAGTCAGAGAAGTGGGGACAGGGAATAGGGCAGGCCTTAATATGAAATTATATTAACAAAGAAAAATAAATAACAACAAAAACGAAAACACCCTACAATTACTCAGAGTGATCAAAGAAGTAAAAGAGAATGACTTTGTGTAATGAAATTTCAGAACCAGTAGCCAAAGAAAAAAATAGGGATTCTGGCATGGAGTAGAGAGTTGAAACCCAGCATGACTTCCAAACCTGGTCTCATCTCCCGGAAATCATTGCCTTAGAACAGAGAATCTCTTAGAGGGGAAATCAAAGCAGTTTCAGATAGCATAGGAGAGGGCAAAGGGGTCATGCCTACAATATCAGGCCAACTTGGAGGCTGAACTTCCTACTGTGATTATTATGACAATGTACTACATAGTAATTATAGGAATATGCTACAGGAAAATAATGCTTTAAAAAAGAAAAGGAAAAAAGAACACAGAAGATAAAAGCATAGTTACCCACTTCTAAGGAAAAAAAAAAAACAAACAGGAAATGTCCCATAAAAGTTTCATGTTATAGAACAACTTGACAAGAGCATAAATTCAACAAATCAAAAACTTAAGAGACAGGATGAAAAAAATACTAGAAGGAGATAAATTAAAAAGTAAAAAGTAAATCTAATAAAATACACTAAGGAATAAAATAGTATCAATGCTAAACTAATAATAATCCATTAAGAGTTATTTTTCATGATCTCAGATTCAAGGTCTATTTCCTCCTCACTGCCAATGACTCTCTTTCAGGTGGCCATGACCAATCATGAAAGTTGAGAGCTGGTTCTTATAAGGAAACCCAAGGATCTTTATTCCATATTGTCACAATGTGTTCAATTATTGCCCCACCTAGACCGTGTTTTCCTGAAATCTTTCTATTCATTACATCCCCATGATTGAGTGCAAACACTTAGAGAGTTAGTGAGTAGATGTTGAATAAACAGACAGGTAATTAGTATCAAGACTAATGCCTTGCTTTCATGAAGGCTTAAGATGGACTAAAAGGTAAAAACGGGGGCGGGGGATGCAGGTGAGAGAACTTTCTCTTATTTTTCCTGGGGAATGAAAAAAAAAAAAAATGTCCTCCTACCTGAATCGGAGAGTTGTTTAAGATGCCGGATCATCCCTTTGGTGCCAGGGGAGTCACTTAATGGGAGTATGTTTTGTATCATGGACATCATAGATTTGTGTATTCATTACAATTGTTCCGGTAGATGGCAGTAGGCTGTCTTGGTCTACACAATCAGTGTATTGTAACAACTTTCTAACAGATGGGGATAAAAGTATCTTGAGGGAGAGGCACTTTTTCCTAATTCCTATGGAGACTCCATATGTGCTAATTACAACAATGCCCAGGCATAGATTCAGACAAAACTATGTTCAAACTCTCATTCCACTGGTTACTTAGCTTTATGATCTTGGAAAAGTAACATTACTGCTTCGAGATTCAGATTCCTGATTTATAAAACAGGTTGACAAATTTCCTTCTCATAGAGGTATCAAGAAGTTGTTAAAATAGCGCAAGAAAAATATTTATCATGGCTAATTGTCACAAAATAAGACCTAAATGTTACTTGATATCATTATTATTACTATTAGCATTATTCTTATATTAGCATTATTGTGAAATGGTGCTAAAACCTTGATGCCTTTGCATTTTCTTTAATCAAAATCATCATGAAGCTCGTGGCTGAAAATACAGTAATTATTTCAAGCTAATAAGACATTTTATATTTTGAGCATTTTAAAATATTTTGCATTTGTGTATGGACATTTTTAAATAACTTCTACATTTTGGTCTTTGGTGGAGAGTAATTAGTGATCTCAAAAAAAAAAGCAGTCTAGTAATTCAATGCATCTCACAAATAAAGTATAAAGAATACACTTATTGTATTATAGTGCATTGCTTCATTTACTGACTTTTTCTTACAGAAAAATAATGTTTTAGTGCAATGGCAAAAACAGCACTTTCACTTCTTCTTCCTGTTTCTTTGGTGTCTCTTAAACAACAAACAACTTCTCCAACTGTTGCTTTTTGAGTAATTGTTGTTTGTCAATGTTTTGTCAACTTGTCAATTGCTCGCACACAGTTTATGAACACTCTCGTAGCACAGCTGTCTACGGTCTGATGAAGAAGCCCATCCCTTTGGAATGCCATCGAATATGACAGCTCCGCTTGAGTAAGTACTGTTTACATCTAAGAAGAGAGAGAAGGAGTTCACGGGAGATTTGTTGCCGCCATTTTGGCAAAACCTGATTTTGACAGAATTTCCTTGAATACGGAATGCCTACCAATGTAGAGACAGAAATGAATGGTGTCTGGGCTTCAATAGTTCATTCCAAGCTCTAGGTGTTTCCTTAAGGAACGGCTGATCTAATTCCATTAGCTCCTACCTCCAGCAAGATAACCCATTTTTCACTAAAATCTCATCATTAGCTATTTCACACAAGCCAGTTTCTATCTTAGACTTTCTGATAAGACTCCTCTCTTTCATAACTTCACCTTTTCAATCCCAATAATTGTCTCATGTTAACTCTCTCTTTTCTGTTCGCCTTTCATATCAGATATGCAGGTCAATTAACTTTCTGTACATCCTTGCTTTTTACTTCTTCCTTTCCCGCCATCACTCTGTCACCATTCTATCTACCTTCTGGTAATTTCATCGGTTCCCAGTTGCCCAATGATGTAAAGACCCAAGAACAAGTACTTAATTTGGAAAAAGAAAAATCCTTACTAATGTTGAAATAAAACAACTTCCTGCTCCATATGTCACCTGTGTTCTATTTAAGCTCTGGCAAAAGGGGAGAAACAGGGACAACTGAAGTCTGTTGATTAAGTACAAAATCTTGTAGGCAGTAGGTTAAATTCCAACAATTCAGACTGCAGCAATTCAAAACCTAAGTGAATTCACATGGCAGTTCAGGCTTTTTCTTCTTTTTCTTTTTCTTTTTGTTTTTTATAATAACGGTGATGAAAAAAGAAAAGATCCGTAAGGCAGATTCAAAGTATAAGCCAGATGGTAGGAGGAATGTTTTACCTACTTAAAAATAAACAACAAAAAAAGCTAGGATAAATGAATAAAAATAATTTTAAAAAGAAGACTCTGGTTAAGAGAGGAAGATTCAGAACCAACAGAAGCAGGACTTTTTCTTTCCAGAAACATCTGGGGGCTGTGGAGTCAGAAAACCCCAAGCTTAAATCTCTGACCTGGCATTTCATAGCGGAGACTTTGGCCTTGATCTTCCTAAGTCTGTGGCCTTGTTTGTATAATGGGATGATAACAGCATCTACTTCAAGGGTTGTCTTGAAAATAAGTACAAATTAAGTAATGATTAGGAGAGCCTCCCGGGGTGGCTTACTGAGGACCAAGTTGCCTCAGGAAGAGGGTATCATCCACTCTGGATCCAGGGTTTGTTTCAGCAATTTTTAGTGATTCAACAGACAAAATAAGATGTCCCTTAAGGCTCTTTTTACCCCCAAATTTCATTGTACTATGAAGTAACCAAGCATTTAGGAGTCCTTGAGCATTGAAATGGAGCATGTAAAATCAATGGGCTAATTACAAACACCCTCATCTTTTCACGAAAGCCTATGTCCAAAGAATGGCATCTAAGTTACTATAACTTTCTCACATTTTAAATTTTTTAAATATGCTATAATTTACTTTTTAAATTTTATTTTATTTTTTCAGTGTTCCAAGATTCATTGTTTATGCACCACATCCAGTGTTCCATGTAATACGTGCCTATAATTTAAAAATCTCTCCTCCTTCTCTATTTCCCTGCTTACCATTTTGATTTAGAAAAACTCAGTTTTATATGGTAAATTGCATACTGACTGTGGATCACTCTTCATCCTCAGATCATTCTTCCCAACATTTTACTTCATCCTTATAAGAGGATTATATAAACACACACTTTGCTATGTGACACAGCAGAACTTTCTAGAAAAAAATAGGGAGAGCAAACTTCCCTATATCATTGACTTTTGGGCTTAGCTGTGTGACTTGTTTTGGTCAAGGGAGTCTTAGTGGCTTGATATGGCCTCCTATGTCTCTGTCTTCTGTCATAATAAAAATATGAACTGAGTGGCCATTAGCCCCTGAATGAATTTGACCTACAGGCTACAGCCAAACTCTATCAATCCTAGCAGAAGCCATCAGAGTTACAGCTGACTTGTAGACCTAAGAGCAAGAAATAAATATTTGTCATTGTATGCCCTGAGATTTTGGATTGTCATGCAGCACCATGACAATAATGGCTCACCCATTCCCTGGACTATCAAGTGAAAAAAAAGACTGAATTTGAACTATATCTCCTTCCTCTGTTTCTCTTCTCCAGTTCACATGATCACAAAAAATAGAAGAGATATCAGGCATTAAGAAAAAAAAAGGGGGGTGGGTAAATGGTGCAATCACTTCAGAAAAGTATTTCAAATGGCTAAAAATAGAATCACCATAGGGGAGCCTGGGTGGCTCAGTCGGTTCAAGCGGCCAACTCTTGATTTCAGCTCAGGCCATGATGTCAGGGTTGTGAAATTGAGCCCCACATTGGGCTCCAGCCAGTGTGTAGCCTGCTTACGATTCTCTCTCCTCTCTCTCCCTCTGCCTCTCCCCTTCCTTCTACTCCCACTTGCACACATGCTCTCGCTCTCTTAAAAAAAAAAAAAAAAAAAAAAATAGAATCACCATGTAATTCAATATACCACTACTATCATCTATACAAAAGAAATGGAAACATAGGTCTACACACAAACTTGTACATGGTTATTCATAACAGTGTTACTCATAATAGTCAAAAGTGGAAACGACCCAAATATCCATCAATTGGGGAATAGATCAGTAAAATGAGGCATATCCACATAATAGAATAATATTTGGTCATTAAAAGGAATGTAGCATGGACACATAGTACAACATAGGCAAACCTTGAAGACATCATGCTCAGTGAAAGAAGTCAGTTATAAAAGCCCACATATAGTGTAATTCCATGTATGAAATATTCAGAATTGACAGAGAAATAGAGACCGAAGTAGATGAGTGGTCATCAGGACCTGGGGGAAGGAAGTGAGGGAAGTGACTGTTAATGGGAATGGGCTTTCTTTTGGTGAAAAAATATTATTCTAAAAATAGATTGTGGTTATGGTGGTATAAATCAAGTAATATAATAAAAACCAAAGAATGGTGTACTTGAAATAAGTGAATTGTAATATATGTGAGTTATATGTCAATACAGGTGATATATAAGAAAAACTGACAAACCAGAAGAAAAGAGAAAAATCGCTCCTGAATAGTGCACAGTAAGAGATGCACCACCCCTGGGACTTGATCTCCTTTTTGCCCAGCAATGGGTCCTGGGCTCCATCTGTCTCTGTATCTCCCCTGCTCAGGGTCCCCAGGATAGAGTCCACAATCCTAGAAAGGCAAGCAAGCTTCCCCCCTCAGACTCTGTGCTTCAACAGGACAACCCAGTCATTCCATTCCAATTGTCCCAGGATCTTTGCTCATGCCAAACCTTCTTTCGGATACCCACCTGAGTGAATTCTGATTCAGAAACATTGTGCTCAGACCCTCTCTGTGAGTTCTTGTTGGTTCTTAGACCCACCCTGAGAAAGGGGGAATGCAGTCAATGTTTAGTATATTTGCAGCCGGAGTCAGTACCTCTACAGGCTTACTCAGATTTGTCCTACCCTAACCCTACCCTCTCAACATATTTCTATTGTATTATTTCTCTCACAATATCCTCTTATTGCTCACTAGTCTATTTTATTTAGTCAAAGATAAATTCCTTAAGTCGCTTTACTTTTTGTTTAGTGCCTGATTTAATAAATGTAACTTTATTATTTAAAGTTTTCTCTTATGGAAGTATAATTGACATATAATATTACACAGTTTCAAGTGTATGCCATGGCGATTCAACAACTATATACATTGCAAAATGCTTACCACAATAAGTGTGGTCACCATCTGCCACCACATAAATCATTACAATATTATTGACTCTATTCCCTATGCTGTACTCTTCATCCCCGTGACTTATTTATTTCCAGTTACAGGGAAGTAACTGTCTCTTGTATCCTTAGCCCTTATATAGCATCATAGCACATAGCAAGCAAGCATTCAATATACGTCTGGAATTAAAGCAGCTGATCTCAGCTGCGGACACACAGTAACTTTAAAAGGGATTGTTCTTGTCTTATACCTGAAGGAGTGGAAAGACAGAGAGCATGAGGTAACTTGCCGGAGCCCCAGAACTACTGAGTGTTACAACCGGGACTGGAACTCAGAGCGGCAACCTTAGATTCCAGTTCTTTCCATCCCTCATCAACAATGAAGACATTTCAGCTAGATCTGATGAGAATTCCACAGTACAGGCAAGTGCCTTTCAGCTATTCAAACCACAGACTTTTCTGGGAGGAAAAACATAGTCTAAGGTATGTGCTCTTAGCAAGCAGGCACTGTTTGTTCATCCATCTTTGTCCCTCCCTGTCTCCTCTTTCTCAGTTCCCCAGTCGGATGAACCTTCTTGCCAACTCGTACCAGGAAAATCTTTACAACCTATTGCATGCTCATCCTTTGCAGTGATTAATGGCCCCAGCTCCCTTTCACATGTCCGCAGGTCAAGTGAGAGAGCTGCTCTGGAGTCTGGTAAACACCATTCAATTCTTTCCACCTTGACAGTAAAGCTTATAAGCTGATTTGCAGAATCTTAGGAATAAAGTATATATACCATACAAGCCCAATATTTTAATGCAAAAAGACTGTATCATACTTAATCGCTTTCAACTTAACTCCTTTTTTTCTTCTTTAAAACTTCTCTATTTTTTTAAACTGAAAACTCCCAATCACTCTAGTTGTTTTTTTTTGAACCCAGCCATGGCTGGAGCAATTTCATTTATATTTATAGCTAAATTCCAACTGCATATACTCCGCACATGATTAATTCACAGATGAAGGGCTCTGAAGTTTGAATGCTCCGAGTAAGTACAAAGCAGGGCAGAGTTTAGAAATGGTAGCTGAAGCCAATAATTTGAATTTATTAAAAAAAAAATTAGAAATCACAGACAGTCTCTGGTTTAAAAATTTATGATCCCTTAGAAAACTACTTTTTTATGTAGAAAAGGAAAATATTAATCCCATGTTAACTAGGTGGTGGCAAGAAGCCAAATCGCAGCTTCAAACTTCATTTCTTTATATCTTCGCTTGGCAAATCCCTAGTAGGATGTTACCCAGAACCCTCTAACCAATATTTGGCCTCCAGGATAAGCTGAAGTAAGACTTGCAGGTCTAGCTAGGTTTATCTTGGGAATGAAATACTTCCATTCCTCATGATGAAGTATAAGTTTATCCAAAACGTTCCCTATGAAATATATGACCAAAGTCTAATTGCTCCAATGTGTTATAAACTTTTCACTTTCCTTAGATTTCTGAACACACAGGCAGATTGGCACAGGTTTAAAAAGAAAGAAGAAAAGTTGAACAGATTTCTCTTATTCAAAGAACTGCAAAACCATAACATATCTTCTACATTGGGGTAGAGTAAGTTAGTCTAAAGGGTGTTTTCCTTTATACTTCCTTCATTATGTGCGCATTCAGACCTACCAGGAACCATGAGAGTGGCTGTAGATCCAGACTGCCTGGATCCCAGATCTACCACTCACCAGCTCTTAACCTCTATGCCTCTGTTTCCTCACCTATAAAATGGGCTGCCGACAATTGTGCCTACTGCACAAGTATAGACAAAGCGCTTCAGATATAGAAGCATATAGAAAGCAGGAAATCAATATTAACATTATCATCATTATTATTATTATCAGAACTTAGAGACTAGCACAAATTACTGAAAATTAAACTAATAATGAAAGCCATGCTATCAATTACCTCAGAAGTGTGGGCTGTTTGGAACAATATGTTAAGGAATTTATAAAGCTGGTGACTGCCACAGAGAAAACAATCTGTTTTAAAGAATATTCATCTTTTCCATTTACCCCGTAAATGCAGTGGTGGGTAGTGGTAGTGGTGGGGAATTTCTCTCAATTCTGCCCCCAAGTGTGGCCCATGTCTTGGATCTTTTCCACATTGCTCATTAGCACAGAAGAAAGCACACTCCCCTTGAAAGAAAGCTTTTCTGCTATTCGGTCAAGCAAAGGAGTGGTTAGAAGCACAGTCCATGCAATTGACATGCCTAGTTTCCAATCCTGGTACCACCACTTCCAAGCTGTGTTACCCTGGGCAAGTTCATTGACCTCTCTGTGCCAGATGTCTTCATCTGTAAAATGGAGATAATGACAGAACTTGAGAGCTCTGTAAGGGCTCAGTGAGTTAATACATGCAAAGTACTTGGAACTGGGCCAGTAACACAGTAAATTCTAAATAGCACATTTGCTACTATTACGATACACATTCTCCATGTCCTGTCAGTTTGCTTATTGTAATTTTTTCATCAGTCCAGCAAATTATTTCATTCCTTGAGGGTTTACTGGTTGCATTGAGGTTCATGTTGTGTGTTGAGATTACAAAGAATCTAAATTCAGGACAATTTCTCTAAGATAGCTGTCCAAAGGGAGAACCATTGTCCCATTTCTTCCCTGTAGTCATCTATACACTTTAAAAACAACAGGCATTGGAACACAACTTACACCATTTAATACTTGAAAGAGATTTGTGTCTGTGTTTTAAAATACCAGCCCCGCAATATGTAGCAACAGTTGGTATCTTCAATTGGACTGTGACATCTCTTCAAGTGAACCCATTGAAAGGCACTCCCAAGATTATCAGAGCCATCTCAAATGTGGCTCCTCCTGATATTTTTCATTCCCGTGCTCCCACAGCATTGTCATGTAAATGCTTGCTCTCCTTTCTTCTAGAAAAGATGACAACACTTTCCTCTCAAGTTCCATACCGAAGTGTAAAAGCCCTTCTAGAATAATAGTGTCCCCATTCCCAGCATGTCTGGGTTATCCCATTCACAAGCAATTAAGTTTTTGCCAACCTTTCTCTCGCGTTCTTCCTGTGTGCCTTCATCCCCAGAGTGTCATACGTTCATTTTGTCACTACAGCAGAAATAAAATCAACTTTTGCCTGGAGACTCTGAAAGGACTTTTCTCTCAAAACTATGTAAATAGTTTTGAGGAAGATCTGCATTTTGTCCTCAGTTCTACTTCAAGAATCTGTCATTTATTCATGAGTGTGTCCAGGCACTTGTCTGATGGTGATCATATAAGGTGAGGGTCAGATGTGACGGCAACTAAGTAAGACAGGACTCATGAGGACTTTTTTGCTACTCCACCGTTGGGCTAATCAAGTATGTATTTTAAGTACAATTCTTTGCTTTTACTTAAGTCATTAGTGGCCATGAATAAATTAAAATACTTTAGACTTTCCATAATTATTTTCACATGCCCCTCCAGAAGGCAAATTCCAGCCAGTATTCCCCCTGAGAACAGTGGTCTGGGGAGGAGCTCTCTGTTTTAGAGTTCGCTCATGAGCCCCAGGCTGAGCAGCTTTACTCCCTCAGCTGACTCTCTTGGAGCGTGGGGTTGTTTTCCAATTGCCTTTTCAAAAAATGTCTAGACCTATAATATAATATGAAAGCTGAAGATATTTACCCCAAGGAATGGGATTTAGAATAAGGATGCGGTCTTCCCTTGGCTTTGCCATAACCGGATCTGACCATGGCCTTGTGTTTTCTTTCTCTTTGCCAAGGGATCCAGATTATTCCCCCAATGGACTCAGTCACTCAATCCTGACCAAAGAATATCAGCAAAACACATGGTTTTATTTTGCTAGAGATGGTACGCCAGAGTAAAAAAGATGTCATTAGGACACTTGCTCCCGAGAAACCTCCTCATTAGCCATAAAATCCAAAGACTGCTACCAAGGCTGTATTTTCTTTTTTCAAGTAAAAAGAGTAATTTATTTTGCATGTTAGCAACACATACCCAAAGCACCTGAAATTAATGAACCTTAAAGAAATAAAATATCTTCTTCAGAATTTTAAAAGCCACTTAAACAGATTGGTTTATTCCAGTACCAAGAACTAGAATGTCAAGTGTGAGTCCAAAGAGGATGCTTTGTTGCTGAATAGGAAACCCTGAACAATTCTGAACACAGGAGATGCCCACCCTGACATGTTTTTTAATTGCCTTGGCCCTGATGGAGAGTTCTACCTCACCTTGGAGGCTGAGGGTGGAGCCAGTCTACAGAGTCACAGATCTGGAAGGAGACGCTGAGATGTTGGACACCTCAGGAGTGTCAACTGTTGCCTGTCTGTGGACACAGGGAAACAAGAGACTGCTTTAATGAAGCCATATCCACACTACAGCAGGTGTGAAGCAGCAAGTATCAGGAACTCCCACATTTCAAGGGAAGGGGGTTAC
Organism: Mustela putorius furo; assembly: GCF_011764305.1. Taxonomy (NCBI): domain Eukaryota; kingdom Metazoa; phylum Chordata; class Mammalia; order Carnivora; family Mustelidae; genus Mustela; species Mustela putorius. Next base: position 22,979,971 of record NW_025421273.1, read on the forward strand.
TTCAGTGGCACTGGATTATATTCAATCGTTCAACGCAGCTCCCCCGAGGACACGGTTTTTATTTTTAGAGGAGCCTCCATTTGCTGACTGTCGTGAAGGGAACACTCAGGAGGAGCTATTAGCAGTCACTTGTTTCAGTAAACACTGAATGTAACATATGCCTCTCAAGTAATGTGTATCCAAACATACAATTTACAAATAATTAACATCATGTTAATTAGTCACATTAATTTATGCCACTTTGTGGAATTATTTCCTCAGAGTGTTTAGGAACGCTGCCAGGAGCTTGAGCCAAACAGTGTGAAAATGTGCTTGAAGTTGACTGTTGTGAGTGTCTGGGAAACACAGCCTGAGAGAGTTGTTGCCGGGGTCCCTCATGGAGGGAATGCGCCCCACCTCCCGGCGGCCCCACCCCACATGCCAGGTGCATAGGGCCTTTCCTGTCTCACACTGTGTTTAGAGGTCTGCTGATCGCAGCTGGGTACCCTCTGTCCCTGCCACCAAACATATACTGCCAGGTACACATAGGTGGGGTGGGGCAGGAGAACCGTGATGAGTCTTACATGCAGTGAAACGGTGGGGGCAACTGGTGGTTAGTGATAAAAATAGACTAGAATAGGGTTGGATAGAATAGAATAGAATAGAACTAAAGTAAACTAAAACTAAAAGTATTTCCTGTCAATAAAGCTCCTTGAAGGTCAAAAGGCAAAAGTAAAGTGTTAAGTTACCAAGTCAAGAGGGATCTGCAAAAGTGCTCCTCTGTCTCTGAAGTCTTGGCCCCTCCCCAATACTGAACCCGCCCTCTTCTCTAAGTGCTTAACAGCGGGACAACAGGATGGCTAACTCCAGCTGAGCCACTGAGGAATACAAAGAAAGATACTTAGAAAAAAAAACAGATTTAGCAGACTTTGCAAACACAGTTCAAGTTCCATAAGAAGAACAATACCAAACAACACAATTAAGTCAAGGTAAAAGTGCCCACGAAGTGCTTGGGCTCATTTCAGTGGCTGAGTCTTTTTGGGAGAAAGACAGCTCCATCACATAGCTGGCAGGCCATGATTTGGGAGTCTGGGATATAGGCCATGATCACTCCTTCTCAGGTCTAGTCTCTGTCAGCAAGTCATTTAACTGGGGTAACTAGGTTGATAAAAACAGATGAAATTCAGAGTCCTTTTCTGAACTTTGTGATATAAATTCTGGAAAGCCCCAGACAAGCCATGCAATCCCTTCCCCACTCTGTTTTGGGTGAATTTTTCCAAATTAATTATAGGTAGGAAGACTAAAAAGCTATCATCAACTTATACTCTCAAATATTAGTGCAAAGAACTTGCCTGAAATTTAAGCAGACAAGCATTTGAGTATGAAGACGCTGACCAACATAAGGAAATTGTGGGAAATACAAGGAGCAGAAAGCTATGAATCTCCCCTGAGTCTCTGTATACTAGTGAAAACAAGATTAGAATTGGTTATCACCATGATTCCTTCCCTCCAAATCCCTATCTCTTCTATTTATTTGCAGAATAGGTCACTGTAAGCTGCTCTACTCTAGCCAAATCACACAAAATTTAGATTAAGCCAAGGGACAAAAAGATGAAGCATATAAAGGGGCAATGGGGAGACACTGTGAGATATCTACACTCAGCATCATCCCTGTCCTCATGGAGTTTAATAACACAGCAAGAGAGGCAGGTGTGTGCATGACAAAACAATATGAAATGCGATCGAAATGCCAATTAAGTATCATATAAATGTCAAAAAAAGAGACTTGAAATGTTATTGCAGGACCCAAAGGAAGCCATGATCCATTCAAAAAGTTTGGGAAACTTAGCCCAGAGAAAATTCCTTTCTTGATATCTGTTCCTAGCTATCTAAAGAGGAAAAATTCTGAGCTTTATTTCCATGTGGATACACAGATACATATAAGGAGAGGGTATTTCTTTTCCCCCATAAGAAACCTTTGACTCATTGAAATGAGAATCACATTTAGCCTATAACTTCCCCAAAAGTCGTGGTTAATAACAATATATTTTAAGTGTTGCTTTTTAAATTTTATTTAGGACCTATTTGATTCATTTTAACTTTGATTCAATTTGGTTCTCTTTAATATTTATCCAATAATGTTTCAGAATCCCAAAGATGTGAATACATGAAAGCTCTTCCCTAATGTCCAGGAAACCATTGAGAATATAAAAGCAGCAAAAAAATCATCCTAGGGTTTAAGGACGTTCTGAAACTTCAAAGAGATTCGAATGAAATCTGCACCTATTTTGCCCAATCTGAAATTGCACTCGGCAGGAGAAGCACTTCTCCCCATGCAGAAATGTGAAAATGCATTTGAAAAAATAGATCCATATTTTAATTAAAAGGGGCCATTCTGAGCCCAGCATGTGCAAGCGTAGCATTAATATTTGTGACACTAGCCATGGGGGACAGGGGGGCAAAGAGGGTCTTGCAACAGCAGCGGGAAGTCAAAGTTGATCCTTCTTGAAATCCAGAGTCTCACAGACATTAAGGGGTCTGTTCTTGCTTCAAAGTACTACCCAAAGACAAGGCACATTGATGGCAGGTCTGGAGACCCATTAGGGGGGCTATGGCAGTATCAAAGTTGAAGCGGGCTAGTGCTTCTGGAGAAGAAAATGCTTGGGATATAGGTAAGTGCAGGGCGGTATGTGTGAGACACCCAGCAGTGACTCCACCTATCACACAAACACATGATTAAGTGTCAGTCCCCAGTTACACAAATTTTAAAAAGAGTACAATTTGCTCCACAGACTTGAGAAACATCACTGTCTACTGTACACCAATGGCATTTATTGGCTTTGTTTGTTTGATGGAGAATGACGATGGCTGAATAGCCCCACATTTGGTGTTTAACAAAAACGCACATATTCAGCAAACTTGTGACAGCCACTCCTTAAAGCCATAATATAGACTCTGGCCATGATGGTTGGTAGCCAGTCCTGGCATGCTCAGTGTTGCTGGGTTTATGGACATGTATATTTAAAATGTAACAGCTTCAAAAAAAATCACGTTCCTATCAAGTTCATGTGCATGAGTCAATTTTTTGATGTCGGACAGATCATTTCTCTCTTTTAAAGAAAGTATTCATTGTTCTGGAAGGAAAACGTCCTTTAGAAATGTAATCTGGTTCCTAAGAGCTTGGTTTCATACTGCCTTGACTTGTGTGTTAACTGAATGCCATAAGTCCACCCTAGTTTTTCAGTTTTGAGTACCACAGGATGGAAAGAGCAGGGTGTTAGCAAGACAGTACGGCAGTTAGAACCTCTTCTTTGCTCTGGGAGGCACAAGGCAGGAGAGGTGAGGGCAAGGTCACCCAGCTCTGAAACCCACTGGAACGCCACTATCCAATATGGCAGCCATCAGCTACAGGTGGTCGGTGAGCAGACTGAGGAACTGAATTTCAGTTGAGTTAATTTTAATTGATGTGAAGTTAAATTTTAAATGGAAGCAGTGTGAAGTACTTTTCCATCAAACATGCTTATGATGTTGCCAAGGATTATATTTCTGCTTGACTATTGCATCACCTAAGATGATAGTATCGTTTTGTAGTGAGAGGGTCAGGTACGAGTGTTGTTTCTGCTACTAGACGTAAACACCAGACAACGTGTGTTAATCCCTCTCAGTGGACTGATTCTGCTAGAATGATTTTTATCTTTGCACCACATTAACATTATAGTGTGTTTATTTAAGTATTTTATGCAGGCAGCACAAGTTACAGAGATACTTCCATAGCTCACAATCTGGAATCAAGTAAATTTAAGTAAATTTTCTGGTGAAAACAAGGAAGTATAGATAGATTTTGAAATGTAAAAAGATATCACTTGTGCAAAATAGAGAGGCAGACAACACATCAGTTCTTCAACCAGAAAAAAAAAAAAACACACACACACACACAAGAAAAAAAATGGTTAGACAAGGAGTATCACAACTTTCAGGAAGCATGTCAATCGCAATTTACTGCAGCAGAACAAAACAAAGTTGTTTGATGCATAAAAGAAATGTAAAGGTAATAAAATGAACACTACAAATAGATATTTGTTTGGTAAACATATAGTAAATTGGAAGGTTTTTTCCTCGACTTTCAAACCCAAATGTTGCTATTTGCGGGTTCCTCAAATGTAGTTAGTAGAAAAGTTAGTTGTACATGTGGCTAGCATTATACATCCATTAGATAGTATTATGGTGTCAGTAGATGATGCTTAAACTTCAAAATCTGTCCCAAGCCTGCTTCCACGCTACCCTCACCCTATGGACATTGCCCACCACCCCTCGCTTGCTCTAAGCAACCACCTCTCTGGGCTCCTGGCTTCACTTTTCCCTCCCATTAACTCATAGTGTAAATAGCAGCCAACAGGATCTTCTAAAGATTGAAATCAGATCTCTTATTTCTGCTATATTTATAAAACATGGAAAGCCTGCATCAAGGCCTATGGGCCCCATATAAACCAGCCATGTTGCCATTTCTAATCACTGTTCTCCACACACCCCCAACCACCCTGGCCTTCCTTCTAGTTCTTGGAAAGTCTGCACTTTGTTCACATCTCAGGGCCTTTGGACTCTGTGCCCTGTGTCTGAAAGACTCCTTCCCCAGCTCTGTCCATATTTGATGATTAAATACATAAATGGATGTGGGGAAAGGGGAGGGTCACTTGGATTGGACGTTGGAATTTCATCCATCCATTCAGTGTTTTTCCATTCATCCATTTATTTTAGCGAATGAACATTACTTAGCCTCCTATTGCCAGGCACTAGGCTAGGAGTTGAGAAACCAGATGTTTAAAAAAAAAACCCTTTATAGGAAATAAGAGAGAAAATGGTTTCTATTTGTGTTTTCCATCCTTCCAGGTTTTAGGAAGATGGAACTTATCTACAGGGAAGTCACTGCAATAATTTTATGCTATCAGCCGATGGAAAAAAAACAAAGACAAAACAAAAGCGAGGCCTGGACTGGATGATGTCCTAAGCAGAACATAAAAAGTTAATGATGTTACGAGTCTCCACCCGGGTTGGAAACAGAAAACAGAAACTCCAATCCAGAAGAGGTCAGCAGAGCAGGTTGCTCTTGGGCACGGGCCATATCTTATTAAGTTTTGCATCCTCGGTGCCAGATCTGCAGGAGGAATTCAATAAATTCCTGCTAGATTGAAATCATCACTTACAATAAGCCCTTAATAAGACTGTGAATTCCTTACAGGCAAGGTCTAGGGCAGTAGGTGTCTGCATCCACGTGGCCTCCCCTCAACCGGAGTCTCCCTCATTGTTGATATGCATTGTGGCTAACACCTTAAGTCCCAAGCTTATCAGGCATATACATAAATGTGTGAAGCAGGTCAGATTGTGTGCGGCATCAGAGAGGGATGGAGACTGGGGGTCTGGGAGGGGGGCAGATGTGCCCCATCTACAGGGGCCCTCTGTTGTCAGATCTTTGGATTTTTTATTTAAAATCCAACAATTTAGATTCTCACTTGAAATCTCCAATTTTTAAACATTGGCAATTCACTCAGAGTGTTTGAAAGTCCTTTGCAGATAAACACATATGCAGGCCACTTTTGACCCACAGTCACAGCGAGACCTTGGTGTTAAGAAAAGTGAACTGATAGAAACACGTTTGAAGCATCAATCATGTAGTAGGCACTGTACTATCCATTCCACTTATATTCCGCATCTCCTTGTATTCTCCAACCTTCCAGGGTAGTGTGCCTCATTAGCTCCATTTCTTGGAGAGAACAATAGAACATAGAAGGGATAAGTGGTTCACCCAAGGTTACAACCAGGAAGCTGGTGTGGCAGGGTCTGAAAGTGAAAGCCTTTGATCTTCCCAATGTATTGGGCTGCCTTCTAATTACAGATGTAAGACCAGTTCTTAAACAGAGAGAGAGAGAGAGAAAAAAAAAAAAAAAAGCCAATAGGTCTCTTACTAACAGGTCTACCAAATGGGCCTGAATTTTAGGATGGGGTCACCTTTGAAGCAACAATTCTGTCCAAAGACAGAATGTCCAGGCTCTGCTTTACTTTCTGCAACGGTGTAGAAACAAGGCCTGCTTTTAAATATGCAAGCTGCATGTATGAAGAAGGTCTGAGATACCCTTGGCAGTTTGATCTTTCTGTCTTTGGCTTACAAAAGGCTCATTTTGCAGACATGTGTTTTTGCTTAGAAATGCACAGAGGTGGATAAATCACTGGATCAGCGGCCCCAGAGCCAGCTCCATTAACTTTCTTGGCATGATCTCACCACTTAAGTCAACATGACTTAAGAGTTTATATAACATTTTATTAGGCTTTAATTCCATACTTTTCCTGAATTTCAATGTTCATCTGTCGGGTACAAAATAAATGTTACCCATGACTTAAGGACCAAAGTTTGTTAACTTTAATTTATTTTTAATTAATTTATTTGGCTAATTCAAGTTTCAAGTAGGAAGGAGAGAGTTATGAATACTTACGAAGGAAAAAATCATATATATATATAGTATATGTTTTATATATATAATCATATAACAAACTCCAATGTAATCAGCCTTCTGAGAAAGATAAGTGGAAATAAGTTCAAAGTTCAATACAAAAAAGAAAATAGAATCATTTAACTGTGATTATGAGTCATGTGACCCTGGTGATTATTTCTGACTTCGTCTCCCAACTCCTGACTTCTTTTTCTGTAACCCTTTCCAGCCTTACAGTACCTATGTAGCTCAGTGTTCTAATTAGAAATAAATAAATAAATAAAGTAAGTAAGTAATATGATCAGAACTCAGTTCATTGAAAAGTCATAGTTTGGACAAAATCACTGGATTTCAACAAGGGACAATTTTGCTTCCCAAGGGACAATTAGTGATGTCTGGAGACATTTCTGGTTGTCATGACTTGGGGGAGTCATATTGGCATTGGGTGGGTAGATACAGTCTATAATACATAAAGTATGATGTGAGAAATGCCCTGAAGAGATTACACAATCATCTTTCATCTCAGCAGGAAAAGAAGGTGCATATTTCTCTAGTTCTCTGAAGCAAAGATCTTATTTTTCAGTTGTATATTGGTAATGCCTCCCACAGGTGTAGAGAAGGCGCAAAATTTGAGAAGGCTGTACCCCAGACCCAATTGTGCACGTAGTCTCAGATAAGGACTTTAACGCATTGGCACTCAACTTCCTTGCTTATAAATGAAGCTGAAGATGATGATGAAACCTGCTCATCTGATCTCACAGGATACCGAAAGACTGGAGAGATAATGCCTATCAGGTATTATCAGACATCAACACCACCGTCATCATCACCAACATTATCCAGGAGACTTAAAGATGTCCATATGGAAGTAGCATAGTTTCCATTTTCATTAATTCATGTTTTTCCACTCATTTATTCAGCAAACATTTCCTATGCATCTGCTACAGAGCAGGTATCCTGCTAGGGTCTGGGGTTATATATATGAGTGAGATATCAAAACCTTATCCCCTTACTGCATCAATTCCTATTATCTGTCTTGTTATAATTGCTGGATAGAACAAGAGAAACAAATATGGGTATAGAGGATACAGACAAGTCCTGGGTTTCTTATTTCAGAGTCCCCTTCCTAACCAGTGATCCTCAAAGAAGGACCCAAGTGAGATTACAAATGGCTGGAGACATAAATCATCTGGAGTTTGGGCAGTCAGATCCGTCACAGGTTTACCCCATTCCAGAAGCACTAGGACAATCAGTGTCCTACATAGGAATGTAGGAGAATATGTTCACAAGCAAGCAGGCCTCCCAGGGATTCAAATTTAATTCCCTTGAGGATTTGTAAATAAACTTCTGATTTTAAAGCCAAATTACATTCTGTCCTTTCCAAACTTCCTTCCAGTGCTCAGGAAGAGCTGCTCCCGACTACTTCCCCGCACTCACAGTCCCCCCATCACAAAGCTTTACACACCATTCCTCGCTTCACGCGTAGTGTGTTGTGCGCATGCGTATTTGCATATTTACCATATAGGTCTCCACCGCTACACAATGACATCAAGGAACAAAAGAAAAAGACTGAACAGTCCTGGACAAACAGTCTCTTATATGTCAGGTACCATCACCACAGCAATGGTTTTCAACTCGGAAATACAACAGAACTTCAGGGGAAGTTTTCTAGGAATACGGAAGCTGCCTGGCACAGCGGTCAAGAAATGGACAGAATGGGGTCAAGCACCAGCTTCCACTTACTAGATCCATACGTTAACCTCTCCAGGTGGCAGTTCCCTCCTCTTTGATGAGGAAGATAAACTTACCTACCTCATAGGGTTCTTCTGGGATTATACAGGGTAATGTATGCAAAATAGAACAGTGCCTCCACCTATTAAATGTTTGCTGTAGTTGCTGCTGATCTTATCGTCACCGTCGTCGTCCTCCTCATCATCACAAAGGCCTTTGGCACAAGCCCAAATGCATCCCATCAGTTTCAAGGAATTAGGACCCAGATCTCAGTGTTTTAAAGTGCTCCCCCAAGGTTGAAAACCACTGACGTAGCATGCAGTAGGCACGCCATTGTGATTGGGGAATGAAATGATCGATGAAGTGATCAATTGAATGAAATGAAGACCACATACCACAGAAGTCCTACAGAGCAGAGAGTGAATCCGGAAAGAATGGAGCCAGGGGGATCTCTTGCCAGTATGAAGCCAGGCTCTGTAGGACATTGGCCAAAGAGTTCATGGAATCATCTTCTCTGGGAACTTTAATTAATGGGGCAGGTAATGTTAATTCTTGGAAGGTTTCCACACAGATTCTAGCCTGGACCCTAAGGAACCCTTGATGAACTCTTGGTCCCCTTCCAGCTTTGCAATTATTTATTTCTCCTTTCTATAAGACACAGGTAGAAGGGGAGTAGAAAACTCTGGATCAATTCTATGCAAACTCTCTCTGCAAATATCTTTCTGTTTACATTTTGCCCTCCAGTGGTTTGGTTGTCAACCCACTCAAGCCATTTGTCACAACTATGCCCAATACACTTTGAACAATGGCCATTCACCACATCCCACCTAGTCCTGGGAATTAGCATCTTATTAGTCTCTGCCCCAAACACAGGAGATGCTCAGTAATCATTTGTTGAAAGACACAAATAACCCCAATGGAGCTTGTCCTGATGGCAGGTCAACAATAAGTATTGGATGGAGACTTCTGGAGTCTCTTCCTGCCTATTCCTGCTTTTAGTAAGTCCCACCATCTCTGACACAAAGTCTTGCATAAATTAATATGTGATGAAAATATGTCACCTGATCATAACAAATAGCAAGGAGCATTTTAAAATAATACTTTATCTTACAGAGTTTTATTTTTCATAAATAAGAGGATGATCTGGAACATTATAATAATAAACAGAAAAGAGGGTCCCCTCCCTCTATTAACTTGCTGGACCCTAGAAGAGAAAGTAAACTACTCCAAGCATTTGCTTCCTGGAGTCAAAGAATAAAAAAATAAAAAAATAAATAAAGGTTTTCTTCCAGGGAGCTAAAAGAGCTTCTTTTTGTATACTTTCTTTGGTTCTCACGATTTCCCTTAAAAACATGTCTGACTCTCCTCGCTGAGCCATAGCGGTGCTAAAAGGTTTGCTCTGAAGTGAATTACAAGTCAAAATGAAAGAAGGAAGCATTACAGAACTTTGATGGTATGCTGATAAGCGGTTAACAACTGGCTCTCTGGAAACAAAAAAAGCTCCAGATTTGTAGGGCTCGCCAATTTCTGTGGTGTAAATACTCCCACCACAGAAGCTTTCAAGCTCTGCGCTGGACATCACTGAGAACAGAGTTGGGAAGAGTGGCTGCTGTGCACTGATGACAGCTGGCCCCAGGATGCTGCTGCCCGACTTCCCAGCCCAGCATTCCTCCCACAGACGTCAGGGGGTGGTGACTCCCTCCACCTCTGTGCTACCTCCACGGCATGGACAAATAGAGGTTTTGAAGCTGTTATATTTCAAAGCACAGCGCATGTTGCCATGAAGCCCTTTGAAGGCAAGATGGCAGCACTTTGCTTTTCTGGTGTTCAGCATCACGTGGTTAGTCAGTACAAACAGCTGCTTCTGAGGATCATTCACACATATTTGCAATTCAAGATCCTTTTGAATGAAACTTGTCATGCCAGAAAAAAGTCTTCATTATCATGCTTACTTGGATATTTTCGGATAGACGATCTAAACTTCTGAAACTGTCAGGTTGATAAGAGCCGATTCTCAGGCACCTCCGGGGAGCAAAATCTTTCCTTAAGAACAACACATTTTCCCCGAGTGACAGCTACCACCACGGAAAGGCATTCAGAGCAATGGCCCTTGTATTAACACAGACCGATGTGAACGAGTCACAGTTTCCTCCAGCACTCTTGGCACACAGGTAGGGGTTGGAGGGGCAAAGCACTGTTAAGTGGTGATGAAAGTGGGAGAGAAAATAGGATGGAGAAGATGAGGAACATAAAGTTGGGGCAGGATGGCAAGGGTACTGGGATGTTTGAAGGTGTTAGGAACACAGATATGGAGAGCTGGATGGAACCAAGACCTCCATTGTTGGACAGCAACTCAGAAAAAGCATTTTTGAGTTTATTTCTTCTGTTACCAATGAGGGCTGTTTTTTATTTTAAAAATCAAGAAAGACCACCCAGTACTTTGTCACTTTCATAGATGTGATTTTTAAAAATCCCGGCTATTTAAGTGTCCATTCCTTACATTCTTATTCTTAATGAATGCAGAACAGACACACACTTGTACTTTTGCATGATTCCAGAAACTTCTGACTAGCCTCTCCACAGAGACTCCCCATGTACTATGCTGTGTCCTCCTCCTTTTCAGTAGATGAAAGTTAGAACAGTGGGAATGCCTTCATGAAAAGAATAATCTATGCAGCCAGAGGAGGGGCTTCCTTTTCCCCATTGCAACAAAGCCACTAAAGCAAGAATCCGAGAGCAATGCCCGTGAGAGCTGGCAGGACGTAGCTATGTGCAGACAGACACAGAGACTAGAACCACCAGATGAAAAGGACCATGAGTGAAGGCATAGCAAACTGACGAAGAGATTTCTTTGCTGAGGACCACTGTCTTTATATGAGCCCTCACCCTTTCTCCAGGGTGTGGGGTTGGCCACCTTTCAACCCTGAGCCTCCAAAAGACACTTCAGGGATGCACAGAGATTTGTGAAGTACATTTCTGGCAGTTGGAAGTCACAGAGCACTGGAGGCTGACTCTCACCTGAGAAGGTTAGAGAGAGTCAGGGATGGGAGCGTAAGCCCTGAGGAGGGACTACTGGGAGGCCAGCCAAGAGACCTGCTGGGCTGAGTGGTGCCCACATCCAAGAGGCTGTGGGGGCAAGTGTCATGTGCATGCTTCCGATGAGTCAGAAGTGCAAAGAGAATGAGTGCAGGTCCAGTAAAGATGTTCTGCAGGCATTGGCTGAACGTCAGTTCTCAGAGTCTGTGGCATCATCCTGAGTCAAGGGGATTGCCAGAGAGAGAGGGGACCAATGGGGAACACACAAGAACCTCCAAAGCCCCCATGAGGGAACAAATCTACTTTCATCATTAGCTAGGCCTAGGCAGGGTCTCCTCTTTAAACATTTGCCAGACCCAGATAACACAAAGCCACTTAGCCAAGCAAACTATCTCAGCATGCCCACCTCACCAACCTCAAACCCTGAAAAAGAGCAAAACAGTAGATGTATGCCGGGGGAAGGAAAGAGGTGACCAGAAAAGAGTAGAAAGCAACACACTGCTTCCCTTCCACACATGCCTTCCAGTTTGAATCAGGTCTGCAGAGGAGAGAAGAGCTAACTCAAGTTCAAGCTTTGTCTGTTACTTAATATTAGATATTCTAGTTACTAAATTGAGACCACATCTGAATCTCACAGTGGCAGAATCCAACTTGAGAATGAGCAGAAAAGATGTGGCTAGCACTCTCCAGGGACACGGGAGAAAAACCCCATGTTATGGGTAGAATAGTAGCCCCCCTCAAAAGACATCTACCTGGTACCTGGAAATGTGACCTTATATGGGGGGAAGGGTGTTTCAGTTGGAATCAAGTTAAGGATCTTGATTTGAGATCATCCGGGATTTGGGTGGGCCCCAAATCAAATGACAAAAAAGAAGGGAAAGAAGAGGCAAGAACAGAAAATACACACAGGACATGGGGAAGAAGGCCACGCAGACACAGAGGCAGACTTTGGAGGGATGTGTCTCCAAACCAGGGGATGCCAAGCGCTCTGGCAGCCACCAGAAGCTCAGGCAGAGGCATGGGACAGGCTGTCCCCCAGATAGCTCCCAGCCCTGCAGACACCTTGATTCCAGACTTTTGGCCTCCAGAATTATGAAAGAGTAACTTTCTGTAGTGTGAAGCAAGTAGGTTCGTGGCAATTTGGGATAGCAGCCACAGGAGCAGATACGACCCAATATGAATGGGAAGAGATGCTGGGAACACAAAACAAGGTCATGTTCTGTCATCACCCACAGGACAAGCGTGGGTCGTAGACAAACCATGGGGTTTTAATTTTCCCTGCTCTGGTTCACGCAGGGCAGTAACTGACATGAAGCCTCACCAAGCCCGCCTGTTGTTCCCAGATGCTGCTTAAGGCAGAATCAGGGTGCAAAGTGGCAGCACCAAGAAGGAAGACGTGTCGGTGCCTGGAGCCGTCCTCCAGTTTGTAAGCCCATGGAGGGTCGAAGGTCAGAGAGTCATGCCTCTCCCCCAGACCCTCCTCCTTCTACTTTGGAAGGCAAACAGGTGGACATAGCACACCAAATCAGGGCAGACAAAGGCAGCCTCTTGCTGCCAGCCCGCGCTACTGCTCAGTTGGTTCTCTGGGTCTTGCTTCATGTTCAAAGACAATTGAGGTTCCACAGGTTTGCACCGTGTCAATGTCTCCTGAAGCTTGGGTTTTGTGCTATCTGTGGCTTCACTCCAGTTACCTACTGTTAGGTGACAGTTTTATGGAGAGACAGGCTGTTAGAGAGAAAATCCACCATATTTTGCAAAATCTAAAAAATGGAAAGACTCGGGGGGTTTTAAACAGCAACAAATTGGACATCTGCCAGTCTGAAAACAGCGCTGTAATCTCTCCCCCTTGACTCAATTTTGACAGAACAGGCGGCAGTTTGTTTCCTGACAGAGCCTCATTGTGTTTTAAAAAATGGGGGAAAAGGCAAAGAAAAAGACCTTATTCTGTCCACATTGGTGGACTTGCCTTTTGAGAGGAGTTGAGGGTGGGCCTATGCAGAAGGTGGTCTGCCCTCTGAGCCCTGTGTCCGTCTGTTGAATTAAGATCACCATTGTGGGGTGAGAATATCAAAGATCACCCCCATCCCATTTCAATTTTGTTCGTAGGGGAGTAAAGTGAAGCACAGAGTGACTTGCAGAATGACACACAGAGACAGGGGGAGGACCTGTGTCACAACCCAGAGCTCTTCCGTTTCTAGGCCTGGCCCTGCTGAGTGTTTTCAAGGTGACCTTGGGCAGTGGCCTACAGAGCTAAGAAGAGGCATTCACGTGGCACCATAGGGTCTCCCAACTGGCTGACCAATGTGGGAGGGCAAGGACCTTAGCATTTCTTGAGCACCTGCAGGGGACAAGGCCTGGGCTCCCTGCTTCACACTGTCCTCCCGACAAGCCTTCAGGTAACAAGCATGTTAGCCTTCCGGTTTTCAGGGCTCAGGGCACTGGAGTCAAGAGGAGGAATGATATTTCCCTGTCAAACTGAGCTCTCCATTCTCCATTGTGTGCTCCTTCTGCTACATCTGCCCCTGCAGAGTCAAAGAAGACAGGACTCAAAGGATAGACAGGGGCTTCGGAACCAGGCAGAACTGGGTTTCAGACTAGACCTGACCTCAGCAACTCACAGAGCCTTGTTTTCCCTCTTCTGTATGGCTAACTCATGGATGGCAAATGGGTTTCCTCTTGGGGAACAAGTGTCTAGAGGGAGGGATTGAGAAGGATTCAGAGGCCAAGGGAGGCCTGGAGGAAAAGACTGCTGGGATCAATTAGCAGAGCCTGCCTGGCTGCAGCGGAGGGAGTGGAAGGGCCCGTCCCGCACACAGCTATCCCTGACTGGCCTTGGACTTTCCTTCCTATGGGTACTTGGATGTTGCAAGAACCCGCTGCAGGTCACTGCTTATCTTTAACCAGCCACCTCCCTCTCACCGTGGACCTCTGCTGACCTTCTGTACCATCCGGTCTCTTAAAGGACAATAGTCCCAAACACTGGTAGAGGAAAAGAGTAATTCAGTTCTTACTGAGGCTCATCTATTCAGATATTCAGGAAGATAAATGTAGAAGTTGCCACAGTGCCCACGAGGCGTCATCTTTTCTCCCTTTGCTTTTCTAAAAGTGCCGGAGATAGGGCACCTGGGTGGTTTCGTTGGTAAGCATCTACCTTCACTCAAGTCATGATCCCAAAGTCCTGGGATGAAGACCCACGTTGGGCTCGCTGCTTAGTGGGGAGTGTGCTTCTCCCTCTCCTCCCCACTCATGCTCTGTCTCTCTCGGTGTCTCTGTCTCTCCTTAATAAATAAATAAAATCTTTAAAAAACAAAAATAAAATAAAAAGTGCTGAGATTTGAGGATATTGGAACCTTATCATTCCCTGACTTCTTGCCCTTCTTTATTTACCTCTGTTTCTCACCTTTTCACCCACCCTTCAAGGTTTTTGCGCTTTGTGAAACATTTTGAGGCCATCAAAACATTACTCCTTCCTATTCCTTGCATCTGAGTCTGTCATATGCTACCATACGATACGTCTTGTGTTTGTGGTTATTTCAGGCTTCCTCCATATGGGTTTATGTAAATGGTGGAGCAGAAGGATCTTTGTACTCAGAAAGATTTGGGCATGAATCTTGCCCTTTTTTTATTTATGAGCTCGGCAACAGAGGATGTGTCTCGTAGCCTCTGTGAGTTTGTTCTCCTCACCTGTAAATGCAGTAATAATGTATGCCACACTGGGTTCTGCCGATGATTAAGCAAAATTACGATGCAACGACCTTTTGCTCGTCACCTAGCACAGAGTAGGTGCTTAAAAATGGTATGTGGTAACAATGTATCTGCATCAGGGGGTGGTTCCATAACACTTTGAAAATTGCAAAAACAACACAAAAACATGGTAATAAAAATCATTTCAGGGCCAGATTCACGTGTGACGTCAGCAGAAGAGGAAAATGGTCAAGGCAAAGAAGATTTGACTCATTACAGTATCCACTAAAGTACTCCTGAGTAGCCTGTGGAGAATCATTTTTTTAAAAAATATTTTTATTTACTTATTTGACAGACAGAGAGATCACAAGCAGGCAGAGAGGCAGGCAGAGAGGGGGGGGGGGGAAGCAGGCTCCCTGCTGAGCAGAGAGCCCAATACGGTACTCCATCCCAGGACCCTGGGATCATGACTTGAACTGAAGGCAGCGGCTTAACCCCCTGAGCCACCCAGGCGCCCCTGTGGAGAATCATTTTTGCTGGGATGGAAAGGCACAGAAAACCTGGATCCTGGTTCTGGGATGCAGGGATGAAACTGGCTCTGCTGGAAACCTCATGGCTGGGATGGGTCTGAGCAGATGGCCCTGGACAACCCACTCAATTTGTAAGAAAGGACACACTGAGATTCAGAATGCTGACCCGTCAATGTTGTGCCATGATCGTCGTGAAAGCCAGCACTGAGACCAAGATCTCAGCCTGGCTCTGTCTTTCTTGGTCCCAGACCTGCTTCTGAGCACCTTCTTGCCACCCGTGGTTCTCTGGGGTCCATGAGACCCAAGCCATGTATCCATTGTCTACTATTTTCCGGCTTCTCTCTGATCACCATTGCAAGGATATAATCAGACATTGCCCCTTGTGAGCCTGGATCCTTAAAAACAAACCAATCAACCACTATGCAAAAGGTTTTATGGATGATATATTTGTGTGTTCCCTTCCAAATTCAGGTGTTGAAATCTTAACCCCCAATGTAATGGTATTAGGAGGTGGGGGCCTTTGGGAGGTGGTTCGTCACGAGAGTGGAGCCCTCATGAATGAGATTCGTGCCTTCAGAAGGGGATGAGGAGACCACAGGGCCCCTTCAGCCATGTGAGGACACAGGGAGAAGGCAGCTCTCTGTAACCAAGAAGCGGCTCACGCCAGATACCAGATCTGCCACCACCTTGATCTCAGACTTCCAGCCTCCAGAACTGTGAGAGATAAATTTCTGTTGTTTATGAGCCATCCAGTCTCTGCTAGTTTGTTACAGCAGCCTGGACTAAGGCTCTATGAAGAAAGAAATGGTAGATAACAGAAAAGAATACTCTTATGTGCGAAGAGCTTCAAACGGACCCTGACACACACCAAGTTACCAATGTAATGTTAGTAATAATCATAATAACCACAATCATAGAAATCCTTCTCTTCCTCATCACTGCCCCCTCCCCATCACCACCACACCCCTCCAACACTGCCACCCTCCTCATCACTGCCTCCTGTCCCAGACCAGGATATCATGTATAACACTATTTTTCAAGCCTAAGTCAGGATCCATTAGTGTTCATGAAATCAAATTATGGAGTCAAGGCCAGAAAGTTGAAAAATGAAATGGAATAGAACAAGTATGACAGAGTAGAATAGAAAGCCATCAAGATACATTTCACATAATAAAAGGATAGTTTTGTGAATTTTTTTTTTCATATACATGTATGCATTCATGTACTGGATCACATTTAACTATGTTTATGACTGAGTCATAGTCAACATGGCTTGAAAAACAATGTTGGGCAAAGTCTGGTGCCAGAAAGACCCAAACCCTGGAAGGACACATTGTTGCCTCAGACAGTGTCTGTTCCCTCCTGCCTGAGGGGCTTGTCCTGAGGCAACTCCTTTCATCCTCTGGCCTGACCTCTGGCCTCAGGAACAACACACCACCAAGCAAATCATTCTTTCCCACGACAGATTTCGGGCCCTTCCAATTCTTTTCTCTCAAGCTTGGCACCTTCCCTTCTTTTATATTCCCTTCCTCTGATGGCATTTCTGGACCCCATTTCCCTGTTCAGGTGCTACCAGGACCACTATTGTGTTTTAATGTACCTTCTGCATCTTTTTGCAAAGTACTTTCACAAATAAGAAGCATAAATACTCTATGATCTCTAAACCTTGCTACCTGCCAGACACTGTACTAATTGCTTAACGTATTCTATTAGCTGCATCCTTTAATGCCAATGACAGAAAGACAAATCAACACAGCTTAAGCAAAGAAAATATTAGCTCCCTGAAATTTCAAGGGATCCAGGTGCCGTTAGATGAAGAGAAAATCATTACAACTCTGCTTCCTTCATTCTATGTCGCCTTGGCTTGGCTTTGTGCTGACCTCCTTCACAGGCTGGTTTTCCATGTGGTACCCTACATCCTTGCTCCTCTTGCAGAGAAGGAGAAGGGCTTCTCTTTCCCAAGAGCAACAGCTGAAGTCCCAGTTATGGTTCTCACTGACCTGGCTTGAGTCACTACCAGAAAATGAGGCCAATTCCATGGATCATTCATATGCTGAAACTGGGCTTAGGTGGTGCTCAGAAGAAAATCGAGAAGAAGAAAGTTGTTGCCAGAAATGGGGGCATGAATGTGGAGCAAATGAAAGCAAGAGCCACCTACCAGGGTCCTCACAATTCTGTAAGCAAGATGTTATTCTTAGCTGTGAAAATGAAGGCCAGGATGGTTATGTAATTTGACTAAGATCTCACGCCAAGAGGTAAAAGAACCAGGACTCTAGCCCAGAATTCCCAATTTTTGTTCTTCGCCCTCTACCATGCTTCTTTGACCTCACTGACCTCCCATTTCCAGGCTCACTGGGCCGATGGACCTACAGGTTCCTTCATCCCCACTCCGAATCCCAAATGTGTAGGCAAAGCTGTGGCTGCCTTTGGGCCCCAGGGCTGGTTCATCCCATCCTTTCAGTCAGCGAAAATCTGGACCCTGGTATTTAATCAAGTTCTTCCTGTCTAGAGCTCTGTTGATTATCTTCTGAAGGTAAATGGAGGAGTCTACATTAACCCTCCTATAATTAAAAAAATATTTTCATAAATACTAATAAATATAGTGATATATTTGATCTTTATACAGATCTACAGAAGAAGGTTGATATTCTCTATTTTATGGGAGACGTATGTGTGATTCAGAAAGATTAAGTGACTTGAGTGATTTGTCAAAGCTAGACAGGCCTAATTAATGGGAGACCTAATTAATGACAGAGTCAAAATTCCAATCTAGCTATTCACATAATTTCTAACATTTAATACCTGCTGTTGTCCTAGCCCATTGGGAGCTTTATGATCTCCATTTTCCTCACCCACATTTCACCTAGCCCTCTTTCTTAGGTTTTTGCCATTAGTATTGTAATAATTCTGCCTTCTGTATCTTGACCTAAATCTGAGGTCAGCAAACTGTGGCCAGAGGTCTAGCTCACTGGACTGGCCCATTGCCTGTTCTTATAAATAAAGTTTTATTGGAAGATAGCCATGCACATTCATTTAAGTATCTTTTATGGTTACTTTTATGCTATATTGCTAGAGCTGAGCAGTTGTGAGAGAGACCCAGTGGTCCACAAAGCCTAAAATACTTACAATCTGGACCTTTACAGAAAAGTTTTTCTTTTCTTTCTTTCTTTCTTTCTTTCTTTTTTTTTAAGATTTTGCTTATTTATTTGAGAGAGAGCGAGCAAGGGAGAGAGAGAGAGCACAAGCCGGAGGAGGGGCAGAAGGAGAGAGAGAAGCAGACTTCCTGCTGAGCAGGGATCCTGGCAAAGGGGCTCAATCCCAGGACCCCAGGATCATGACCTGAGCCAAGGGCAGACACTTAACTGACTGAGCCACCCAGGTGCGCTCAGAAAAGCTTTTCTAATCAAAGTCATTGATGAAGAAGCTGAACTGTACCTAGCCAATGATCTGCTGCTGCTGCCCTGCACCAGAAACCTTTACCAGGGGCTAGTGATTAGCACTCTGTACATTCTATGCCTGTGCAGAGCGGGAACAAGGACAGTTTCCAGACAGGAGCCAGTAGAAGCAAAATGGCAACCCCAGTTAAAGCAACCTTGTTAATCCATTCATTTCGATAGTGTGTTTTCCACTAACATAAGTCAAATGGCCTTGAACAGCATTTCCAAATGTCTACTCCCTTCTTTCTTCTTGGAAGACATTTCTTTCCCTATTTCTGCAAATCTCTTATTTTAGAGGCTGACTGCCATGTGTGTCACACGACAAATATTAAGTCCCCAGCGCCGGGCTCTTTGCTGGGCACTATCCAAGGCAGTTCTTGAGGGTGAAGCCACAGCACAGTGGCCTCACAGTGATCTGTGAAGTGTCCACAATTAAATTCCTAATCACAATAGCCAAGTACTGAGTTCGGGACTAAGAGACTATTTAAAAAAAAAAAAAAAGCCAATTCAAATGCAAAGTAAAATGTAACCTAGCACATAGAAACAGTTAAAGACTGCAGAGCAAGAATTAAATCTGCCTGAGTTTAAATCCCAACCCCTCCCCTTTCTACTTGCATGGCTTTGGGCAAATTACTTATCTATAAGCCACCATAGCCCCATCTGTAAAATGGGAATAATAATAGTACTTCTCCAAAAAAAGTTTCTGCGGGGATTAAATTAGTCAGATTGGATGTCCTCTCCCTCTAAGAGAATACTGGGCACATTGTAAGGGCTGTACGTTGATTTTGCTCTTGTCACTTGCTGAGCATTTATCACATGCAGCTGTATGCTAAGAGCTCTGTATGGATGGTCTTGAAGCTATAACCCTGCCTCTGTCACCTGATTTATGATACACGTCCCCTGGAGAAAGGAGGAATCAGTTACAGCTGGTGTGTGGGGAACCGCGCGGTACCCACAGCCTGTGTTATCTATACCACATTCAGAAATAGATCTTTAACCGGATGATATCATTACTCAAATGCTTGGAAAATTTATTTTTAAAATACCACATACACAGAAACAAGAGCTTAGAGCTTAAACCAAAATTTCTTAACTTCCTCTTAAAAATTTTGGAGGAGGGCTTATTAAAAATCACAGATCTATCCCTGAGAGGACATCAGCTACGTGAACATCACCTGTCAAGTATTTCTTGCATGAAAAATTCTTGCAAATCGCTATTCTGAGGTGCTTAGAAATACATTCCCTTTCACCCCACCATGAGTTCCTTCATCTGTAAAGGGGTTCCCAGGCTCATTGCGAGAAAGAAATGAGATTCTCCAGGTAAAACCTGTTTCATGCCACCCCTGGCTACTGATGCACCAGCTGCTGTCACCGCCGGAAACCTCCGTCCACCTGCCCCTGTCCCACCAGTTCTGGGCTCCCTCAGCAGCCCAAGCCTAAGCACATTCCCGTCCTAGGGTTGAGCCAATCCCCCCAGAAAAGGAAATAAACCTACAGTTAGTACTCTGGGCTTACAGTGTGCAAACAGGTGAGCAGCTCCGAAGGCCAGAATCCCAGACTCTTGGGTGGCAGAGGCCTGGTGGATGCATCTTGGGAGTCCACCCTCTCCCCCACAGCAGGCTGCGTCCATGCCACTGAAAACCATGTGGGAGTTCAGGGCATGGAGCAAAGCGCAAAGATGCTACCACGTGCCTTAAATCATCTGTATAGAGCTCCTCCAACAGTTCCTCCACAGTAATGGGGTGATTGGGACTATAATCCAATGCATACTCCAAGTTCAAGAAATCATAGCTGCTTTCTGCACAGGATGAAACTGGGCTGCAGTTGCCTTGCCCTTATTTTAATGATTGACCATTTTCTTAGCTTGAACAGGAAAAAGTTCTGCCTGGGGTCCCTGGATGCAGTTTGCAGAGTCACCTCCCAGCTACCTGGCCAGGGGCATGGAAAAGACCAAGAACTCCTGTGACACATACAACCTGCCTGATAGCAACCACCACAACCATTTACGAAATGCTCACTGGGTGCCTCGAAGATGTTTCTTCATTAGTCAGAGATATCCACCCTAAGGAAGGTACCATTATTATCCCTGTTTTTACAGCTAAGAAAACCAAAGCCCAGAGATGTTAACCAACTAGCTTGGGGTCACACGGCTCACGAGTACCAGAAATCTATGAGAAGACAATTCAGTTTGGTTCAGACGCTACACACCTAACCGCTAACTAACATCAATGGCCTCCAGGACTAAGATGTGTCCAAGAAGACCTTCTCTTGTGGCCAAGTCAGAAGAAGAGGAGAAGGGGAATGAGGAAGGAGAAGAAAGCTCAGCGAGCGGGGAGAGGGGGGAGCTCTGCTGGAAATCTGGGGGTGTTTCCTGAGCCCTAGTCTCACTCCCAGAGTGGCAAGAGTTAAAGAAATGGAAACGTGCCCTTGTTTACTTGTGTTCTAGTTTCTTTTTTCAACTATACTACTGGGAAGGACTACAAGACTTTCCCACTCCTTATTAAAAACAGAAAATCTGTTTATGCAGCAGCTACAGCACAAAGGCAGATAGATATATTACAGGCAAAGAGGTGCCAAGCTATGGGCAGGATAGCATCAATGCAGAAGGGCTTGGCGTCAGCCTGTCAGCAGACCTGAGGATCTCTAATTAAACATTCGGCTTCTCCCAGGGTCAGAAAAATGGGAAACAATGGCAATTCTCATGCCCCACAGTTACAGAGAGGCAGTGTTCCTTCAAGGAAAGAAAAGAACTACTGCCTCCCTCCTGTTTCCCTTCCCCCCGCCCCCCTCCCCTTTCCCTCCCTCTCTCCCTCTCTCCCTTCCTTCCTTCCTTCTTCCCTTCCCTAACTCGTCATGGAAGACTCTGGTTTGTGACCAAGGGGACTGGGACTCTGAAGGAGAGAGGTAATTACCACTCTTTTCCCTTTCAGCATAAAAGGCCTGAATCTGCCTCACAGGAAATACTTTCACTTAAAATCTATAAATACCAAGTTTTTATTTGATGAGATCTGCGGACACCACCAGTCCATCTTCTCACCTTTAAGAGTTTCTCGATCCCGGGAGCATCAGCAGGTGCATATTCCACTAAGAGATGGTGTTGAAAACATGTGTGGATACTGAGTGAGTGTTGAGTGAATAAATGAATACTAGAGACAGGA
The DNA here is from genome assembly GCF_011764305.1 of Mustela putorius furo. Classification (NCBI taxonomy): domain Eukaryota; kingdom Metazoa; phylum Chordata; class Mammalia; order Carnivora; family Mustelidae; genus Mustela; species Mustela putorius. Next base: position 23,002,008 of record NW_025421273.1, read on the forward strand.
GCACTCTTACATTCAGGTTATTCCTGCTGCCCTAGCATTGGATCTTGGAGCTGGGACTGTGCATCACTTTTGAAATAAATCCCAACGGGAAAAGTTCTCCCAATATGCGCTCTTGTCACACATGCCCTCTATTTAAGGATAAATTTTAGCAAGCTCTGAACATTGTTCCATTGGCTTTTTGGACCCATCGGATTCTTGCAGAGGCTTTGGGTTTCCTTACACTGCTGAGTATGCTCTTTCTCTTCTCTGTTAGTATAATAAGTAAGTCCTGGGGTGAGTGACTTACTATAAATGACATCCGGCAATGCCTGCACATTTTGGTTGCCACAGGTGCCGGGGGGTCAAAGACATCCAGTCAGGGGAAGCCAGGCTGCTGCTGAACATCCTACAATGCATATGACAGTCCCTCCCACCCCCACCCTGCAACATAAAATCACCCAACCCAGAATGCTGTGGTGCTGAGGTCAGCAAACTGGATTACCCTGACAAGAGGGTCTCCTGGAAGAAGAGGTGAGCTGTGGATATCATGAGGAGAACATCTCTCCCTCCTGCGCATTTCTTCCTCACTTTCACAGTGCCCATAAAATTCATGGGATATCTGTGCCCAGAGCACAGAGAGAGTCTCTAGGGAAATTAGAGCAAAGATCAATAATAATAATAACAGTAACGACTCACATTTGTATATTGCTTTACTGTTTACCAAGGACTCTCTCAACATTAACTCAACTGGAGCTACACTGGGGAAGGAAGTTGGAAAGATTTCCCTAAGAATATTTCCCATTTTATGCGTTTCCAGAATTAACGGTTTAAAACAAATTAGAAATAGATTAAACGAAGTACCTTTGGTCAAACAGAAAAGCAATTACATGATAGGAAATTGTAATAATCCATCACAGGCATCTGCTTTCTGAATCCCAATGTTGGCTGCAGTTTCCACCAGCATCTGCCCCTGGATGCACAACTACAGAGAGACTATCCTTCCTTCCTCTTTGAGACACGCAGGTAAGAGCAGTCACTGTGGACTAGGTGATAGGAGAGGAGACCTAACTTTTTCCTGTGGTGATTCAGGAGGCCCTATCTTCTGCTGAGTACCTACATATCAGGCTGGACTGGGCTTGGGGTGGGTACTTACATGCTTTCATTTCATTCCCGAGCATCACATTTTTGCAAGGTAAGAAGTGGTTCCTCACACATATTTGGTGGATAAACTGAGAAGTTCGACAACTGCTCAGAGCACCAGGATTTGAACCTGTTTCTACCCCCCCACACACACACAGCACATTCATCATCTTGCACATCACTGGGGAACGACAAATACTTGGAACCTGGTCCACACAGAAGGTACTGGATCAGGATCTGTTGCTATTGCCATTTTCCCAGGGAAAATTAAAGAAGAAAGGAAAACCTCAGCTATTGACAGTACACACACACACACAGACACACATACTCCTTCTCCCTTCTTTGATGAACTCTTCAGTCAATGGTAAAGCAGTAGCATATGGCTTCTATTCTTACTCAGCACTATGATACCAAAATATCTGATTTATTAAGCACCACCCTGAAAATGAATTTCTCATTCACTCTCATGTTTACATATATGGAAACTCAACAAACAATGGGACATTCCAGTTACTCACTTGTGTCTTTAATTCTAAATGTTATCACTGTACTTCCTCTATGACTTGGCTATACTTACTTTTTAAGCTTTTATTTCGAAATAATTATACATTCAGTTACAAGAAATAACTCAGGCACATCTGAAATACCCTTCACCCAGTTCTCCCCAATGGTATCCTCCGGCATAACTCCACTACCCTGTGACAACCAGACAATGATGGCTGGCATTGACGCCTAGCTCCACCTTATTCGGATCTCACCAATTTTACATGTCGTGTGTTTGCATGTTTAGTTTCCTGCAATTTGTTTCATGGCGTGAAAAATACTCTGTAACTTCAATACAAATCAGTAGCACAAAATAATGATGAGGCACATTTCCATTGTAGAGAGAATAGTTCAGTTGGTTCATTGAAGGCATTCTCTGTGCCAGGCACTTTTATAAGAAAAAACACTAGACATGGGGTAACCTGGCTGGCTCAGTCAGTGAAGCGTCTGACTCGCGATTTGGGCTCAGGTCATAATCTCATGGGTCAAGGATCAAGCTCCGTGTCAGGCTCCATGTTCAGCAGGGAATCTGCTTGAGATTCTCTCCCCAACCCCCTGTCACCCTTCCCCCCACTCCATGCTCTCTCCATTTCTCTCTCTCTAAAATAAATAAATAAATCTTTTAAAAAGATACTAGACATGAAGAGAAAGAAAACATGGACCTTGTAGTCTCCTGGGAGAGGCAGGAACATAGATAATCACGGGACCCAGTCAACGATAAATGAAACAAGGTTTTCAATAGTTGCAAAAATAATCAAGATGAATAAATTATACATTTTGGTGCTTATTATATTGGCCTTGATCCCAAAGTTACTTAGCTCCTTAACACTATACATGTCTTAATATATTGCAAGCGTTCATGCAACATATGTTTAACATTTAAAATTATTAGCTCTAATGATCTATCAATATGGTGTCTGTGTATCTTTTCCCATTGCAACAATTCAATTCAATATGTTGAAACATAAAAATAAATCAACTCAGATTTGATTTATTCATGCATCGACTTCCCCATTTCTTTATCATAAGATTATTTAGAATTCCATAAAATACATATATCTGTCTGTGCTTCATTAAACAAAGATGGTTGTCCGATGAGGAGGGGGTATTTGGCATACTGACAAGTGCTCTTTAAGCTTTTATAAATAATGATAAGAAGAACAGAACAGTATTTCATACTCACATAAAAGCCTCTTTTGGGAGAAACGAGAGGAAAAGTGTTTTATAACTGAGTAACATAATATCTGCATACCTGACACACTCACTTTCCCATCATGCGGTGTACATCTGTGTGCTTAACAGGGTGTGTGTTTGTACATTAAATCACCTCACCTACCACTGAATCAAAATGCATTTTTTTCTTTGTTACTAAAGCTTGTCCACTTTCTCCTGGAATCTGTTCCCAATTCAGCATTCAAGAGCCATGGGAAATCCTGGTAGATATTGATACAAGGAGATAAGACAGGACTGTAAAACATTTACCTCTTTTCTACTCTGTCCCCATTACTGTAAGAGTAGACAACTAATCCAGCCGTGTTTTAACTAGAAGGGATCTGAAGTACGCGAAGGCATAGCCTTTAGGATGGGGTCACAGCACACCTTGGTGACCTTGCTGAGATTAGAGCTTGTGTTCCTACATTTCTGCCTTATACAAGGCACAGTAGCAGGTGCTGGAGGAGGGGTGACTTTAAAGAGGAAAGATCTGTCAACCAGGAAACATTATCACCACCTATGGCATATCCAGCACAGTGTTAGGTTCCAAAGATACAAATAGCTCTAAGACACTATCTCTACCTTGGAGAAGTATACAGTGTAAACAGGAAGCCAGAAATTAGAAACATTTCACTGGTGATAGAAGACAGATGACATAATATTTGATTTTAAAAAAGCATGTGGTCTAAGCTATGAGCTGTAACAATACCAAAAAGAAAGGAGTAAGGGGTAAAGTGTGTACCCCGAGTTGGGCCGCTGGGTCGGGTGGGGAGGGGGTGTGGCGGGTGTGGGACAAGTGCCAGAAGAGGCCAGAACAAAGATCCTGCCTTTCAGAATTTGAATCAGGTGAACTGAAATTTGTTTTGTGACCCCTCTCTTATTAAAAGTGAGTTTGAGAAAAGACTTCAACCCCTCTGAGACTCTGTTTCATCTTTAAGTAGGGATAGGATAGTAACTACATGATAGGGCTGTGGTATGGTTTATGTGTGCTAAAACCTGTGAGGCACTTAAACTAGTCAGTAAGTTCTGGAGGAAGACAGCCATAGGAGTGGGAGAGAGAGAAGAAGAACAGGATGGAGCAGAAGGATGAAATGTTTTCAAGGGTGACCTGAAGTCAGGCAAAAGAATTGAGCTTCTTTCTCAAGTTGCAAAGGGTCTTCTGAGCTAACCTAACTAAATCAAAAGAAATAAGCATATGTGCATAAAATAGGTCAACAAATTAAAAATTATTCACAGTCCGCAAAACAGACTGGAGAAAAGCACTGAAGTATATGGGTAAGGATTGCAGGTTGATGCGGAGAGGGATGGTTGAATGGGATGAGAACGATGACTAAGGCTGCAAGATGCTCACTGAGGAGAGAACAAGGTTGCAATCAACATCCCCCAAATTCGAAGCTTCAACTCAGCAGCATGGCTATGCTAGTCCCTCTTAGACAAGACCCCTCCTCAGGAAAGTTCTGATAGCTTACTAATCTGAGGTTTTGCTTGATTCCATATACCTCCAAAACATGTTTTGCTTTTAGACCAAATATCTTGTTCCATATAATTAGGATGCTCATATAGTTTATTCTCCAAAATGGGAGGATTTGTTCTGACAAATACTAAACTAAATAAGATGTCAGGAAAACGGGGATAAATTGGAACTCTCCAGACAAACTGAAACATGTGCTTGAATCACATACAAACCACAAAAATAATATTAAATTCCTATTTTACAGTCAATCCTAGAAACACTAGGAAATGGCTGGACATATTTCACCATGTTTGGTGGGTGTATTTGGAACTGTCTGAATTAGAATATGGATCTCTATAAAGTTTACATTGAGGAATCTGGAAAATACCTCGAGGACGTAGGCAGATATTCCCACCAGCATCTGAAATGATTATGAGTGGTTCTGGCAACTTCCATGTGGGAGACATAAGCCATTTTATTAGGACCAGCAGTGGATAAAGAAAGCAAGCAGTGTTTTCAGAGCTCAGCCTCAGATCAGAGGTCCCCAGGCAGGATGGCCAAGACAGCCAAACAAAGGCACCCGGACACTCTATGAGGGACTTCTTGGTTCTGTAGCTCTATGAGGTACCTTAAGGATGAACTATTGTGACATTTATCTTCTCCATAGCAACACAGCAAAGGTCAACTCAAGAGTTAACATTTGTTGAGCACTTCTTTTGTGCAGGCTTGCTGGTAATTTTTTTTCTTTTTTAATAACTATACTAAAGTGTAATTGATATACAACAAATTGAACACATTTTTGGTCTGGGAGCATTCTTATTTTCATTTTGCCACAAGGTATTGGATCTACATGTGCCACAAACATATAGTGTGCAAAGTATAATGTTGGGCACTGGTGGGGTTTCAGGGATCTGGGGGGGCACCATACTCTGGGCTTCAGGTTTCTAAGTGGAGGGGACTTCATTATAGCAATGTCCTGGGCCTCTCTTGGGACCCTTCCTCACTCTCTCTCAGATAATGTGGAATGAACTATTTGGTAAATTCTGGAAGTTACTGAGAAAATCCAGCGTGGTCTCATCCTATCCCTTCTATGGGATAGACCTACAGAAGGGATCCTTTCTCATCTCCTCTGTGCCATATGCTTTCCAGGGCAGGGTCTGGAAGGGAGATAGAAGCAAGGATTAGGGATTGTTAGCAATGTCCACGCATGGTGAATAAGTGTGTCTTCTCTGGGGTCCCAGATAGGAAAGCCCACTTGATTCAGGGGCCGGAAGCCCCATTTTCTAATGCAGCCTTTGTCTTTATAAAGGCAAAATTTTTTTTAATTTCCATCTGTTTGTGTTTTGTTTTATTTTAAACAATTAAAGGAAGATAGGTCCTATTTACTAGGCTTTCCCAAAGCTCAGCAGTAGGAAATACAAGAAATATAAAGCATAGTCTTTGATCTTATTGCCAGGTTGTGGAGGCAAAATACATACACACATACATACATACATATGTACATAAACACACACATACATATATATACACATATACATATATACACACATATACATACAAACATATATGCATAAAACACACACACACACACACACACACACAATTTAAGAAAGTTGACAAGATCTTAAATACAAAAGCACATTTTCCCAATGCCTTGAAATAACGTAAATGGTACTAAGGTGATTGTTTTAAGCTTAAATTTTCCTTCATATGATCAAGAACTGAAAAGCAATGCAAAAATAGAAGAATTTTAGTGGAGTGACCATGGATAAATGGTGCTTCTAGTTATCAACGTTATGAAATCGGGTAGTAAAGAAAAGGAATAACCAAGGGTGAGAGGAGGAAGGGAAGGAAGGAGAAAAAAAAAAAAAAAGAACAGCGGGGAGAAGAAGGAAGGGGAACTTATTGAGGCTGGAAAGCAATAATAACAATCACAATAATGATGGGTGCTAATGTCTGCCAAGCATCCACTGCCTGGGCCAGGCACTAGGCTTCCACTGTCATAAACACCTTTCATCCTCACAGCAGTGTTACAAGGAAGACACTATTATTTTTCATGTCCCTTTCAAAAGAACATGTGGCAAACAGAAGTCAGGGGAACCTGTTAGCAGTCACATGACGAGTAAGGGGCAGGACAGGATGTGGACATCCATGGGCTGCCTTCAGGCCATGCGCTCCTAACCTTTATGCTCTACAGCCACTGCTGATGGGTCACTGAGAGGAAGTGGGGAGGAAGTGGGTGGAGAAGGGGCAGAGAGTGTTCCAGAAGGAGAAGCTGATGTGAATTAAGGGTCAGAGGAGGGCAACGAAAGGACCTCCCACAGGACGCCTGCCAGCCAGCCTGATTGCAGTAGAGGTCTGTGCAGGGAAAGAGGACACAGAACATCCCTTTTCTGCTTGGAATATTTTTCTTTCTTGTTCCTTCCCCTCCATCAAAGCTAATTTCGACTTTCAGCTTCCTCTAGACTCTGACACGGAGGCTGAGAAATGCCATCTGCTCCTATCTTATCTTTCTTTTGCCAATTGCATTTAAAGACCACCTCTGGAAAAGGATACCTGTACTTGTCTTCTTAAAACGTACTATGTAAGCAATTAAAACAATCACCATTTACAGGTACCTTAAAATACACAGGGAACTGCCGTAAGGACTTACCCCATTTACTGCTTGGGATGATCATCCAGGAAGACACTGTCTCTAGTTTAGGGATAGGAAATGGAGGCTCAAGAAGGCTAAGTAGCATGCACAAGGACACAGAGGGAATACGTATAGAAGCAGGGGGTTGAGTCTTGTCCTGTCCTGCCCCAAAGGAATGCCCCTACCCATTGTTGCATACTTACACTTTCCCTATTTTTCCAGTAAGTGGCAGAGGGTATAAATGGAGGGAGGGCAAATGCAAATGAAAATAAAACAAAAACAAAAACAAAAAGCAAAGATTCATACAATCCAGTATATATCCACCCTCCTAGCTTGCTATTTAGAATCCATAGTCCCAAGTGCTTATACAACCAACAAAAGGCAGAAACGGGGTGCCTGGGTGGCTCAGTGGGTTAAGCCTCTGCCTTCGGCTCTGGTCATGATCCCAGGGTCCTGGGATCAAGCCCCATATGGGCTCTCTGCTCGGCGGGGAGCCTGCTTCCTCCTCTCTCTCTGCCTGCCTCTCTGCCTACTTGTGATCTCTGTCAAATAAATAAATAAAATATTTTTTTAAAAAAAGGGCAGAAACATCCACACACAATTGACATATTGTAAACTTGGGAATTTACCATTCACGTGAAAAGTTACAAGAAAATAGAATGGTGGTAAGCAGAATCCTGGCCCCTGGTTATTCAATACAATACCAATCTCAGTGCCCCTGCAAAGGGATTTTGCAGACATCTCTGAAGTCCCAAATCAACTGTCCTACGATGTGATTATCCAAGGGGTTTCATTCAATCACATGAGCTCTTTGAAAGCAGATAATTTTCTCTGGCTAGTCATAGAAGAGGAAGTCAGAAAGATTCAAAGTGGGAGAGGGACTTGAGATGCAGGAAAGGATGACATGGAGGGTATGCAGAACTCCCAGAAGCTGAGAGCTGTCCTTGGCCAACAGCAGGCTAGAAAATGGCCATCTTAGTCCTACAACCACAGAAATTGAATTCTTCTAACAGTTTGAATGAATTTGGAGCTCAACCCATTTGATACCTTGAGTTGGGCCTTATAAGAGAATAACCTGAGCCCATTTGAAACCTCTGACTTCCAAAACCTAGATTATTAATGAGTGTGATATTACAGCATTAAGGTTGTTGTAATTTGTTAAACAGCAATAAAACGAATGTAAGAACTTCACTGTGATACTGTGAATTATTGAAATGCACTCTATTTCTCATTTTAATAAAATGCATGCATCCCAGTTCTGCAAACTTGAGAGCTGGGGAAATCTTTTCTACTTTCAGTGGCATTAAGTTTAACCATCCGGAGACATAGGAGATGAGAGCCTATTTATAAACGAAGATTTACAGTAAAATGCAGAATTATTTTCCAGTGAGTATGTACCTTTTTTATAAAAAAAAAAAAAGTTTTGATGTCATTTCGAACATTGCTCATCAACATGTTTATTTTATATAGTCGGAGAGAAGACAATTGGGTAAGATCTGTGACAGGATCTGAGTCTTAAATAAGAAAGAGTGTGTGTTCCTGCATTGTTATGCTTTTAATCTGCCAGAAAAGAAGCAAAGCCTGAGAAACAAGTCAAAAGGTAATCAGATTATAGAAAAACATCCCAGTTTAGGTTCTGCCAGCCTGAAAAGCTGGTTATTTGATCTTTCTGTGGAGGAGAGTAAGTGCTGGAGAAATAAGTATCATAATGCCCAAAAAAGAAGAAGGGAAGGACCAGGCTCCGCCAGTGGGCTTCCCCTTCATTTGCTCACTGACCATTGAGAATCGTCCTAAGATGGCTAAGAGGACAATCAATGTTATTTTGTAAAGCACTTAGAATAATGAAGTATCTGTAGGCACCCAGGGAATGTCATTCTTGTCCTTCTGGACTACCCATCATAGAAGCGCTGCTTCTCTGCTCCTATTGTTTCTTTCCTGTGACACCAGTTCAATTAATTTAAGACCCTCGGCACACTCAGCCACACCCCTCCCTTCCTCCTTCAAGAAGTCAGCTCTTCCTCCAGAGGCTAACTCAGATCCATAGGAGCAGGTTTACTGAATGAAGATCAGCTTCACGGGCATTCGGTTCGGGGATTCAGAGCAAGGAGCTGTCATACCAAGTCCTCCAATCTGGCTTCTCAACAGTAAAGATGATATTTCTGCCTAATTTTTAATGCCCTGTTTTATTTTTTTTCATGTTCAGAACCAAAATGGGAAATGCGGTACTAGTTATGGGAGTTTCTATTCTGAGTTCCCAACATTTCCAAGAAACTATAACTCATCTCTGTTTTATTTTGAAATATATGATCGGGCTACCAAAAACAGAGTCTCTGGTTCTAGGACATGTTACTTAGTGGATGTCCCTTCTTATTTACAAATCTCTCTGATAAATTATATGAAGCAGTTTTTCCACCTGAGAACTTACCCAAACTAGGAGTATTTTATCCCAGAGATAAAATGAGAAGTAAACTTAAATAAATGCATATAGGATCTAGAAGATAATAATATGGCACCCTATATAATCCATTGAAAAATGAGCAGATAACATTTATCTTCAAATATATTTCTGTTTTGGAAAATCCCACTTGGAAGATAACTGTATAGCTGGAAGATGTCACATAGGCCTACTTCCTGCCTAATACTAATATTATGTTTTCCCCATCCCCAGAGCTAACATAATTTCAAGTATAAACTAACATAGATTTAAAATGGTACTATGGTAATATTAAAAAAAAAAAAGAAGAAGAAGAAGAAGAAGAAGAACCCAAACTAAATTTAATTTTGGGTGGGCGGAATTACGACGCCTGAGATCTAGAGCCTGTGTTGCCACAGATTAGCACTGGGACTTTTATTATATTGCTAGATGTTATTTACAAACTTCAGTTAACTATCTGGAAAGAAATGGGCAGGACTGTGATTTCCAAAGTTCCTTCCAGCTCTAAAATTGTGTCCTTCCTTAGAGCCAATTAACCAAAAACCTAGGAGTAGAATTGATCAGAAAGGTGGAGAAGTGTCTGTCTAGAAAGGGGTTAGCTTCAGTGGTGAGTACCACTGTCACTGGAAATTGTTCACACTAGCGGGGTGCCATGATAGAAATAACCAAAATTATGGATTAGAGTATTAGTTAATGTTAGCTGCTGTGGCAGATAAAACGCCCAAATCTCAATGGTTTAGTGCAACAGAAATTTATTTCTGGTTCTGACTCTCTGATGGGAAGGTTCTGCAACAACTTGAGAACCCCAACCCGTTCTGTCTCATGGCCCCCTCCCCCTAATGGTTTCTAATCCTTCAATTCCATCCTGTATGGAAACACAGAGTAAAGAAGGCACTCCTTCATAACCACTCAACTAAATAGCAACACACACCACCTCTGTCACATTCTATGGGCAGTAATCAGTCATAAGAACTTGCCTTGATATAAGGTCAAGAAAGAGGATATGGAATTCTGGTTCCTGCCTGGGCATCCACTTAGCAGCAGTAATTTACCTCTATGGAAAATGGCGGCCGGTCTTTAGAGAGCAAGAGCCATATTTTCCTCAGTTAATGTGATGTGCTCCTCACAGATATGAATTTCCTATTTTCTACAGCAACTTCCACATTAGCAACAAATTCCTGTTTTATCTGGTTTTAATTATGTGACACAGGGTGCCAAGTAAAACAACACTATTCATGACTAAAATCAAGCTAAACTCAGCTGAAATCTAGTGTGTGTTTTGCTCTGTGTGTCTTTTTGTTTTTAATGTATGTAAGCAGAAATACATGCCAGATGACTGTGAGAAGAAACGTGACAGCAGCCCCACTGTAATAAGAATGAACACATGAAGAATGGCTGGATTCAGGTAGAATTCAACTCATCAAGAATATTCCACAAAATATGTATATATTCCTTGATTGCTCATTCATCATATTTTGGCTTATTGAGCTGCTGACAGAGTTATATTACTTGTTTCATGGAGGAAAAATACTTTAAGAAAGTGTCATGCTATTATCTGGATAGCTGAGCCTTGTTTTAAATTTGCTCTCGAAGGCAAAGAAAAGCGTAGATTAAAAATGCAGGTTTGTGCCGAGTAGAAACATTTGGACCTTTGGATCTGGGATTTGATAACACCTCCACCACACATTATCATTTACCAGTGAAAATAGCTTATTAAAAATATAAATTTAGACCCTTAAGCAAACAAGTATCAACTACAGCATGGGTGGGGAAATTTTCTGTAAAGGGAAAACAATAGATTTTTTAGGTTTTATGGGCCATGCATTCTCTGTCCCAACTACTTAACTTTGTCTTTGTAGCAGGAAAGCAGAAAGCATCCATAGTTGATATGTAAATAAATGGGCATGGCTGTGTTCCAATAAAACTTTATTTATAAAAACAGGCAACCAACTGGATCTGACCCATATGTTATAGTTTACTGATCCCTAGAGAAAGGATGAGGAAAAACCCTAAATGGAAAAGTTCCTTGGCCTTGGATGGGAGAGACCCTCAGTTTTCCACCTCTGTTTGGGGAACTTCCTTTATAAAATAAATAACATTTCCATTATCAATAGATGATAAAAGGGAAGGGTATTTACCAGCTCCTAATGAACAGAGTTTGAGACCCAGAAGACCAAGTTCTAATTCTAGTTCTGTCAGGATGGAGGATGTGATGTTACTTCCTCATTTAATTTCAGTAGGTCTTTGTTTCTGCTTCCCTAAAATCAGAGAGTTAGGCGAGATTACCTCAAATATCTTTTAGGTCTCTCAAGTTCGTTTAGACTGGAAAGGTAACTGTGCAGGAAGATTTCAGATTTGGGCTAGCAGCTTGTTACACGTGTAACCACGGGTGAGCTACTTAAATCCTCTAAGCCTCCATTTCCTTGACTGTTCAATGGATTCTGTACTTCCCACCTGACAGGATTAAATGGAATAATGTATATGAGAATAAGTAGCAGGGAGCCAGAAGCAGATTGGATGTTCTATTGTGAGTCCAATCCACATGTGGTTTCCATGACTAATTTAAAAAACCTTCACTCCAACTACCCTAATAACACAGTCAAAGCTGCCCCTCCCCCTTAAAACTGGGCACATCCTCTAGCAAGTGATCTTCAAAAACCAAGTAAAAGTAAGTAAAAAAATATATAAATGTGGCAGATGTAGTCACAAGGTCTCAAGAAATCGGTTCCCACAGCAAAGGAAGCTTCAAGCAGAGAGTGGCTGTGAATGGGGATTCGCCCAAGACCCTTCAGTAGATGCTCATAGAACTATGGTTCAAATCTTCCCTTTCCTATGACTGTCCCTTTATCACAGACTGAGCCCAACATCCACATCCTATGAGAGGGCTGCAGAATGCACAATTAGGATAAAGTTTGTTGCCGCCATTGTGCCAATCACCACGCCAGCATTTTAGGACATTTCTTCTCACTATCCTTTACAACCTTGCCCTTCCCATTTTCACTGATGAGACGAGGCTCCTTACATCCCCTTGCTCAAAGACAAAACATGCAAGAGGACCATTTGATCCCACAGATTGTGCTCTTTTTTGGGGGGGGGCATAAAAAATCTCAAGAGAAGATGAGACTCTGAGCAGAGCTGGTAACAAACTGAGGCACAGAATCTTCTCCATGAACCTCCCCAAACTTCCCCATGAACCTGCAAATGAGAGATTGCCCCCTGCCAAACTCTAGGACTCTCAGAAGGTGGATACGTAAGGGGATGATCAGAATCCAAGTCAGGAGTAGTACCAACTTGTTCTCGATATTGGGAGGGCACCTTGCGCATCGTGGATGAACTCCGTGTGTCTTTGAATGAATGAGTCCGTGAAGGACTGGCCTCTCTTCATGTTGCCAATACCGCACGGTCCATGGATAAAAAGAACTATTGTTCTGATTTTTTGTTTTTATTTTTAATGTATGTCCTTGCTCTTGCTGCAAATCACATTCTTGTCTTTATTCCTCCAGCGTTTACTCTTTCAAAACCTGGCCTGTTTTCCTCGGCCTCCTACTTTCCTCCCTTTGCTTCTGTTTTTCATCCTCTTTCATCTGTATCCCAAATGCCTCCAGAAACCTTGAGGACAAATGATCTTTTTCTTTTTCACCAGCAGAATATGGGGTGAGAGGGTAGGATTTCTTGTTTTTACATACATTTAGATTATATAACTTTCCTCTGTAAACTTAAAGAAAAAGAAGCATTAACTTGAGATCATTAATGTGATGCCAAGTACTTCATGTCAAGCATCCTACTCTCAATCCTGGAAATAATAACAAGAGGACAATTTAAGAAACACATAAACTAAGTTTGGATTTTGTTAGAAACCAAAAAATGCCAGGCCATACTGGGAGATGTACCTACCCATACCAACTAATGTTCATTCAAGGAATCATGTCCCCCCTAGAGTTTCCTCTGTGCAGGGTGCTTTGCTAGACCAGGATCAAAAAGGACTGCAGGGAGAACGTTAAAATGTGAGAATATCTGATTTTAACAACTGTCTCATGAGTCTTCAGGAAGGAGAAGTTAGCATGTTTGGGAACTGGGATTAGCCTTGCTCATCATAATCAAAAATGTGGGGAGTAACTGGCTGAGAAGGAGTCCTTGCTCAATTAAATACACATTACCTATATAAATGCTGAGAAATAGTTTAAAACTTGTTCAACAACTATTAAGTGTCAGGCATCAGGCTAGATTTTTTTATCTTAAATTTTAGCTTCAGAACCATTTTATGAGTCAGATTTTTTTTTTTTTTTTTTTTTTTTTTTTAAAAGAGCCAGAAAGACTTAAGTGAATTATTCTATGTTACAAAATGGGGAAATACCTGATGGGGATTTGAACTTAAGTCTGCTGGACCCTGAAGCCCTTACTGTTTTGGCATCCACTCTGCACACATGAGTGACCTCTATCCAGCTGGAAGGGAGGGTTTAACCACAGATGGATGCAGGAACTTGGTAAGCTGACGAAGGAAAGGACCATTTTTTGAATAAAGCGGGTATTATTTTGGAGACCCCCAAACCCACCAAATTCAGGCAGGTGCTCCTGCAGCCTCCCACCAGGGGAACAACAGAGAAGGCAGGTCCCAGGCACTGAGCAGCTGCCCGCGTCTCTGGCAGCCCTGCCGCCCTCATGGAAGGAATCATGGAGCCGCAGGGACTTGCCTAACTGCTGCAAGGACTGGCACACTCCCCGGTGTGACTGAGTGTGAGCAGGACAGCTCCCGGGTAGTGTTTACCATGGACCAGTCCGGCGGAGTTCAGTTAAGCATTTTGCATAGAAGATTCCATTTCACCTGCATAACCCTTGGAGGAGGTACTACTATTCTTACTTATTGAATTATTTATTGTTAATAACTGAGAAATGTGTTGCTTCAGAGTTTGCTTTTCCAGAGCCCACAGTTTGGTTGGGAGCAGAGCTAGAATTCAAGCCCAGCTTTGCCTCATACTAAAATCTGTGCTCTTAATCTTGAATCTTTCACACATGAAATGATTGTACATACTGAAACCTGGTAACTGTGTGCAATTCACACATCAGCCCAGATGCTCACCAGTGATATGTGTGATGCTAGTGAGCAGATCTGCTGTGGGATATGAGCTGGAATAGGAGGCAGAATGCAACCCACGGAGGACAGAAGAGCTAGCAGGCAAAGATAGTATATTCAGAGCCAGAAAATAATGCACACACCATATTTGTGGAATATTATTGTATACTATGTTATTAATATATGTGGCTTTCTCTGTATCCTCTACAAACACGCGCATGCGTGCACACGTATGCATGCACGCGCACGCGCGCGTGCACACACACACACACACACACTACAGAGAATAGGTATAGTTTTTCTCTACTCATCTTTTTCATGTCTATAAAGTTTGAAGGCAAAAGAGTCCATTCAGTTATTGACAAGGTGATGTGCATGGCCTGGGACAGAGCATCTGACAGGTTCAGGCACATTTCCTCTGGCAAAGAAAAGCAAGCATGAACATGACACTAGCCTGTTTGATGGGGTACATACGATTCCAAGTCCAATATGGAGAGCCTATTCCAAATGGCACAGGCCACCCACTCTCGTCTCTGTGGGCTGGAATCTGGATTAATCTGCTAAGTGGGTATTTCTTTTGGAAAGAGAAGGAAAGACAAGAAGAGGAAAGCAGCATGAGGAGATGACATCTTTGTAGCTCCTGAAGAAGTTATGAGGAAGGGAGAAACCTCCTATTTAGGTCCAAAGAGGAAATCAAGAACATTCTAGTCCCTTCTGAGCAAGGATGGGAAGAGACTTCTTTATCATTTGCAGGGAGGATGGGAAGGTACTGTAACACTGTGCAGCTAAAGGGACCCCACTTGTACTTAAGGGACACTTAAGTGTTTAAAGCTGCTTAAATGCCAAAGACTGACAGAGGCCACAGCAGCTGCTATCACTGCCCACCCACTGGACAGAGACAAAATTATAGGTTCTTGCTTTCCCTTTTATTCCATTTTCTTAAAAAAGCACAGAATGGCATTTTGCTCTATAATTACTGCTCCAGCATTAGATTATAATATGGGATCTGATAATAATTTTTTTAAAACATTATAACGTTTGCTTTGCTTCTCTCAGTATCTTGAGTGACTGGTCCAGGAGACCTAGTTTGGGGCTGTTTCAATTCAGCTGTGTTTAAAACAGAGAATGGGTTGAATTTCAATAAGGTATTCACACAATGTAAAGTTCTCTACGACAAATCTGCAGGCTCAATGTCAAGAACAAAACAGTATCCAAAGCCTAAATTCAGAACCTCTGCCTTTCTAATCTATTCTTGTCCCCCAGCAGTTCTTGTTCTCTCTTAAGTCATGTGTCCCCGTCTTGATATGTTCTTTTCAATATAGTTTTTGAAAATAAGAAATCATATGCCAGTTTCATAGTTTGGGATTCTGCATTGGGTAGGGTGCAGTCAAATGAACAAAACCACCTTAGGTATTTCAGGCAGAGGAAATATAAGGTAGGGAACTATTTTCATAGATGGTAGAGGAGCTGAGACCACAAACTGGGGATACTGAGCAAAGTAGAAATTGTCCACAGCAGGAAGTTGCTCTGAACCTTGGAGTCAGAGGGGAAAGACAAGGCTCAGGATCTAAAACCACTTGGTAGGAGCTGGAACCCAACAAGAGCTGGGACATGAGAGAAGGGCTCCCATGTGAGCTGGATCAGAGGAGATGCAGCTTCTGCTGGAGACAACACTCAAAACAGAGGGCAGAAGATAGGCTAGCTTCTGCTCTTCTCTTCCCAGTTTCCTGCCAGCACCTATCCATCACTAGGCTTGCCTGGTACCCAGAAGGCAAAGAAAAAGGGGAAAATTTCAACTGATTCCTTCATGTCTGATTCACAAACTACATCCTCTATGAACCCTCCCCTTTGGATCCTTCCATCCTTGTACATAAACTTTCTGATGATGCCACAATGTCCACCCATGATAGCTGTGAGCTCCCCAAAAGGAAGCACTACAGTGGAGTCTTTGTGATATTCCCAGGCCTTAGGCATAACAAATACAAGCCTGATAGACCTGAGTTCAAATCCCAACTCTCCTACTTACAAGATTTCTGACTCTTGTTACATTACTAAATCTGTCTCTGTTTTTGCATCTATTAGAGGGGGTGAATAAAATCATCCACTTAGGGCCAGTATGAGGATTAAATAACATAGCACCTAGCGCCAAAAATGAGGAAATTCTTACCATCATGCAGTCTTCCCAGATTGCAAGTCAATTATGATATACTTGGAGAGCTTATATTTTCTGTTGGTTCATCTCCCTAAATCACCCACTTTATACTATACAACCTAATGGAGGTGACTATATCTGGTTACAAAGTTCTAAGAATAGTTGAAGCTGTAAATGCAAAAATCTATTTACAGAGCTCTACTTTCCTTAATGCCATCTCTAATGAGAAAATTGTAGTAGAAGGCAGCTTCAAAAGGAGGTTGCAGGAAGGGTCCACCCAAATTGGGTGAAACCTGTCTGTATATTTAGTCAACTTCAGCTAGCCAATCAGATATACAGAAATGGTTAAGCCACTCTCCATTGGCCGCAGTGTTCCTTAAAAAGAAAACAAGGGAAACAAAAGCAAAAATAAACTCTTGGAACTAGAACAAAATGAAAGGTTTCAGCATAATGAAGGAAACTATCAACAAAATAAAAAGACATCCTATTGAATGGGAAAAAATATTTGCAAATGATCTATCTGATAAGGGACTAATATCTAAAATATTAAAGAACTTATTTGACTCAGCACCAAAAAAAAAAAAAAAAAAGGACCCAATTAAGGAACGGGCAGAGGACCTGAATAGGCATTGTTCCAAAGAAGACATATGGATGGTCAGGAGACACATGAAAAGAAGCTCAACATCACTAATCATCAGAGCAATGCAAATCAAAATCAATAAGATATCACCTTACACCTGTAAAAATGGCTAGAACCAAAAAGACAAGAAACAAGTACTGGCGAGGATGTGGAGAAAAAGGAACCTTCATGCACTGCGGTGGGAATGTAAATTGGTACAGCTACTGTGGGAAACAGTGTGGAGGTCCCTCCAAAAAATACAAATAGAAATACCATATGATCTAGTAATTCGCCTACTGGGTGTTTACCCCACGTAAATAAAAACACTAATTTGAAAATACTGCACCCATATGTTTACTGTAGCATTATTTACAATTGATTGGAAGGAACCTAGGTATCACCGATGGGTGTATAAAGAAGATGAGGCATATATATTACACACACATATATAAAATATGACTCAACTATTAAAAAGAGTGATATCTTGCCACACACAATAACACGGATGGACCTAGAGGATAATATGCTAAGTAAAATAAGTCAGACAGTCAGACAAAATAAGTCAGACAAAAACAAATACTGTATGTTTTATATGTGGAATCTAAACAACAACAACAACAAAATGAACAAATAAACAACAGCAAAACAAAAAAACAAACAAACAAAAATACCCAGCATAAATACTGGGAACAAACTGGTAGGTTGCCAGAGGGGAGGGGGATGGAGAGATGTGCAAAAAGGGGGAAGGGGAATGGCAGATACAGGCTCCACTTATGGAATGAATAAGTCAGGGGATGAAAGGCAAGCATAGGGAATAAATGGAAGAGGAGGGGCAGACAGAGAGAGAGAGAGAGATAGCCTGTCCTCACTAACTCATGAAAGAGTTTATCACAAGGTTATGTGATATAAACAATGCCACACCAGGTACCGCCATGATTTTCTAATCAAATACCAATGCATATTTAAATAGAAGTCTGTGGTTTTTTATACCTGCTATGATCATCCTGGGAGCTGGGACAGGTCTTCCTAAACCAATAGACAGGCTTCAGGCTCGGGGGAAAGAGGACAAACAGAAATGTAAATTCTACCAGCTCACTTTAGTTAGAACCTTCAACTTGAGATTTGAAACATGAGAGACTTATGAAGGAAAGAGACAAAATTATGCTCTAGTAACTGAAGTTCATACTGATGTACACTTCCTAAAGTTTAAAATAATGGGATTATAGAGATATTTTAAGTATAGTTTAAAATCATTCTGTAGCTGATCAGTAATTTTGAGTCAGATGGACAATTTCTCCTGGGTTTCAAAAAATCCATCTCAGTTTTCCTGTCCCACCTCTTAACAATAAGCACCCCTACCACCATTTACTATCATCTGTTGTAGCCCAGGCAAAATATGTTCCTTAACTATTTCTTTGTTTTCTCGCATAACTGCAAAGCATATATCATTATCCAAACGTACGAGATGAAGGAACTATGATAGATTAGGTTAAGTAGGTCCCCCAGGGTCAAGCAGTTTCCAGGTTGTAGGAGTGTGGTTCCAATCCAGGTACCCTTGCCTTAAGGCTCTGTGGTGTTTCCTCTTTTAGCTGGACCACGGTAGCTAGGTCTCTTATGTGAGACAGTATTACTGATCCATTTGTGTAGTCATTCATTCAACAAATGTTAACAAAGGCTCACCATGTGCATGAAAGTGTCTAGGTGCTAAACCCACAAAAATAAATACGGCACAGAGCAGCTTTGGAAACAGAAATTTTTCACAGTAACTATAAAGCCCTCTGCCCTGAAGGAAAACAGGTCATTCTGTAAATAAGAACTGCATGTGCTATCATAGGCATTTATATGATGCTACCCATTAAGCAGATGAGACTTGTTAACCACAAGACAGAAAGAACGAGATGGAATCAGAAGTATAAGAACCAACATCATTGTTTCTTGCATGTACAAACCGTGCAATATCCAATTTCAAGGTAAGAACTCTCGCTAGCACATCTGAAGGTCAATCTCAACATGGCTAGTCAGCTTTGGTGGCTTTTGTTTTAAGCCTTCTTTGGGGGAATAGAGGTAGTTCAACATCTCTTAAACTCTGATTCTACCATTTTCTCATTCTAAAGTGAAAGGAAAGAGGCACCTGGGTGGCTCAGTTGGTTAAGCAGCTGACTTTTGATTTTGGCTCAAGTCATGATCTCAGGGTCCTGGGATCAAGCCCTGCAACTCACTCTGCACTCAGCGTGGAGTCTGCTTAAGATTCTCTCTCTCCCTCATGCATTACTGGTGGGAACACTAGATGGTATAGCCACTGTGGAAAACACTATGGAGGTTCCTTAAAAAATTAAAAATAGAACCATATAATCCAGTAATTCTGTTACTGGGTAATTGACCCAATGAAACAAAAATACGAATTTGAAAAAATATATGCACGCCTATGGCTTTTTGTTTTTGTGGGTGTTTTTTTTTTTTTTGCAGGATTATTTACAATAACCAAGTTACAAAAGCAACCCAAGTGTCCATCAGTAGATGAATGGATAAAAAAGAAATGTGTATATACAATGGAATATTACTAAGCCATAAAAAAGAATGAAATCTTGCCCTTTGCAACAACTGGGACGGACTTAGAGGACATAAAGTTAAGTGAAATAAGTCAGAGAAAGAAAACCGCAATATGATTTCACTCACAGGAAGAATATAAGAAACAAAACAAACCAAAAAAAGGAAAATTAAAACAACAACAACAACAACAACAAAAAACCAGGCTCTTATTTAACACAGAACCAAACTGGTGGCTGCCGGGGGGAAGTGGGTGAGGGGATGGGTGAATTACTTGAAGGGAATTAAGAGTACACTTATCGTGATGGGTACTGAGTAATGTATAGAATTGTTGAATCACTATAGTGTACATCTAAAATTAATATGACACTGTGTTAATTATACTTCAATTAAAAAATAAGACAAATGCATAAACAAACAAAATAAAAATTAATGATCTTTCGAACAGCTGCTTCCTGTCCTGAACATCATTTACATCCTTTCTCTGCCTGCTCATTACCATCACTGTTTGTGGGTTACATGGAGTTGAGTTCCTGACCTTTTCTCTTTGATATTCCAGCGACTTTTTTGTGGCACTGGTGACATCCTAAGATTCGCAGTATTAAAGTATCTTAAATATAACGTGAACGTAGCACCACTTATTTCATCTCAAGAAGGCAAAAACATGTACACGGAGAGAGAAAGAGATCATGTCGGAAAAGAAGCATCGTGCAAGAATCAGAACATGAAAATATATACATGTAGAGAAACGTGTGGTTATACATCCTAATCTGAAAAGTAAAAGTTAAATGTAAATACACTGGCCCACGCCTGGAGGATATAAAGCAGAAAACAATCGTCCATTAATTGCTAAGACCTTTAAAATAAGCATTGTTGAGGTTTTCTTATCAAGTCTCTTACTAATACACAAACAAGCAAACAAAAAGTCCGGTACAATCTTGTCACTAGAAATACATCAAGCCTCAAATTCTATAGCAGCAGCAAAGGGGTTACTTTCAACCTAGCCTTGGGATGTGGAGATATACCGCTACTGGTGTCCCAAGCATGGAATATTTATAACAGTCATACAACTTTAATTTTTTCTTCTTTGCTGTGGAAAGAAAGAATACTTCCCTCTCTCTTTTTTTCTTTTTTGTTAAAGCTCAATACTGCAGGGGGAAGAAGAAAAAAAAAAAAAGACCTCCTCAGTCTGGAATTTTCCACTGCTCCCCCCTCCCCATCAGTCTAGTTAGGCGAATGTAGCAGGGGATAGAGAGCCGGGAACAAGTGCACAGACAAGGATTTGTCAGTGAGCTTCAGAAACGTTTCATGGTCCCCATGGCTGATTTCACCTTTGTAAAGTTGGCGATTATGCCCGATTCACTTTTGCATTCTTTATGGATACACATAGTGGCCCATATGTACACATGCCAAGCGTGTGGCTGACGTCTGCTATAGAAACCCGAGGCAATTTGTTCCTCACTGAGAGTGTTTGCATTAATTCCTGTCTGTCTTTGGGTAGAAATTAGTATGAAAGTACTTATTCCCCAAATTTCCTTTTCCCCCACCTCCAAGCCCCATTTATTTTTAGAGTGAGAATTGGGTAATTACCTGGACCAGGCCCCCTGTAATTCTCATAAAAAGCAAACAAATAAAATGAGATTCAGTGACGTTGGCTGGGCTTTGTGGAGGGATGTTGGCAGCTAGGATGTCATGTCATGAGACATGCAGGGAGGGAGTCCCAGAGAAAGAGCATCAAAGACCTGTATACTTATGAATCATGATTTCGTAGGAGCCTCATCAATTCTGGTACCTAAGAATCTTTAGAAAGAAGAGCCAGCCAGCCTAGAATCTTTTGGCAGTGTTGTTCCTTTGTAATATGAGGGTACCCAGTCCCTAGAGCAATGGTTCTTTTTGTGGACTCCATCCCTTTTTGAGACCCTGATGAAAATCCATAAATACTGTCCCTAGAAAAATGCACAGAAAATTTGTAAATGTTTTCAGGGCACTGACAGGTCTCTGAAAGTCCCCCTCGGGGTTCCATGGACCTCAAGTTAGGAATCTATGCTACAGGAATTTATGAAATAATCAAAACTTACTATTCACCCAATTTATAAAATAATAATAATAATAATAATAATAATAATAATAGGATTTGGGGAAGGAGAAGACAAAAAGGAAGGGTAAGTACAAAGATTACTGTACTCAAGAGCTTCTATCCTTCCATCAAAACTGGTACCAAAAAGACATGAACTTCTCGCATTGATAAAACGTCAGAATTATCATCATAACTGTGGTGTGGTTAACTAATGATTAGAGGCTGGCCTTGTCCTAACCACATTAGCCTTCGATCAACATGATGACTCTAGCAGGTCGGTACTTTGTCCACATGCAACAGGTGAGTAAGCTCTGGCACAGAGAAGAAAGCCATGGATCGGGGCCATACAGTACTAGAGACTCTGTGATGAATACGATGTCACTGGTATCATGGAGAGATTTGTTATCATGGCAGAGCCTGCAAAACCCACCCCACTGGAAATTGCAATCCAGGTGAGCCTGGCCAAGATTTGGGAGAGCTGGGGGGTCAGGAGGAGGTAAATGCCTTGTAGGATGCGGTACACAAGCCAACGTGACAGATCTTCCCCAGATGTGGATAGCTTGGATGCCTGGTTGAGTGTTTTGCTTTTTTCATAGAAACACTCCTCATTAAAATAAACACGAACTACTTCTCTTTCATGCAGTATTTTCTCAGTCATATGTTCTACCACCAGCTGTGATGGTTCAATGTTCTCAAAACAGAGGGGAAAGAAGTGTGGAGAGAAGGGGGCGGAGGAGGCAGAGGAAACCTCTTCTGAGTTTCTTCTCAAAATCAGAGGAAAGTGTTAACGCGCAAGTAAATATGGCAACGTGTTTGTGAAATGCTGTCTCACGAGCAACTAACAGGGTCAGGAATCCATTAAAATCGTTCCACTAAGTTATCCCAAGTGTGCAGACCAAATCCTAGCTGAAGAAGCTTCCTCACTGGGTGGGCCTTCAGCTCGGCTCTGCAGCTTTGGGGCTGAAGAAAATAAAACCAGCCCCAGATTGCACTGACAGTCCCAGGAGCGGCCCATCAGAGCTTCCGCTCAGCCTCAGTGGTGTGATGTGACCAGCAGAGAAAGGCAACAAGTTTGAATGATTCATTGTCGTGCAAATACTGAAATGGGTGTAAAGCTACACCCATAAATTTTCATCCCAGTTTAATTCCTACAGAAGTAGGGCAAAGGCTAGTATGTCAGGTCATCTGCTGTACCTTGCCCTGGTTAATATCAGCAGGGGAACATGTGTCTTAGCAGAAAGAAAAAATATATATATACGATGAGAATGGCGGCATTCAGACTCCACAGGGACATGTACACACCAGGGCACACTGGTTCTTAGCCTCAGCTTTGCCCCTGTCCCTCCCTATCTCTCTGTAGTGATCAGGATTTGTCATAGAACTAGACACATCAACAAAGCCTTGAGGAGAATGGAAAGCCCAATAAAACATTGCAAAAAGAGGGACCCTGGATGGCTCAGGCATTAAGCATATGCCTTCGGCTCAGGTTATGATCCCAGGGTCCTGGGACTGAGCCCTACATTGGGCTCCCTGTTGAGCGGGAGGCCTGCTTCTCCCTTTCCCACTCCCCCTGCTTATGTTCCCTTTCTCTCTGTGTCTCTCTCTCTGTCAAATAAATAAATAAAATCTTTTTTTTTTAATTTGCAAAAAGAAATTCTATCCCCCAAATGCAATGCTTTAAAATATATCGAAATAGTTTTTAGCGTGAGCACCATAATCTAATCAGAATGGATTGAACCAGGGCGTGGCAAACATTTTCTATTAGTAGATATTTTAGCCTATGAGGGCCAAAAGGTCTTTGGGAGATCACCGAGTCTGCCCTCGCAGAGGGAATGGCAGCCACAGGCAATATGTATGTGACTGTACGTGGGTGTATGCCGGTAAAACTATTTACAGACACTGAAACTTGAAGTTCACATAACTTTCCTGTGTCATGAAACATTCTTCTTTTGACTGATCCACAAGCATCAAAATCGTAAATGCCATTCTTAGCTTGCAAGCCAGACCCAGACACTGGGCCTGCTTGGAGCAGTCATTTGCCAAACTGTGGGTTAAATCAATGACACCACAGTATCAGAACAATGGGATCCCTGAAGAACTCACAGGCAGTTCGGGGGTGACTCTGGGGCACCAAAGGCCCTGGAACAAAAACGAAGAGAAGGACAGTGGGACTTGCCTCAGAGCAGAGAGATGTCTCAGGTATTTATTCATGGCTGAGGGGTGAGGATTTCCATTTGGAATAGAGATTGTTTTTGGCTCCGAGGGGTAAGGAAACATTTTTTTACACCACCATCCTGGCTCCTAGCAGGGCAGTGAGCGGCTCCGATGATGATGATGGTGGGATGCTGCAGAGCCTAAGAGCAGGCTTTTATCCTTGTCCTCATAGCCGTGGCGGCTCACACGCTGCCGGCAGCAGATGTTTTAGTGACAAATTAATGATTACTCTGACAAAATTAAACCAAATAATCAAAGTTGTCACTTCCATTTAAGAAACTTTTCTTGGAGTTAATAGCTAGAAAAAATAAAAGTCACCCCCAAGAATCAGAATGGGTTGTGTCTCCACAGCCTGATTTGGACGCTTGAGGACCCAGGGTTATAATTCTGGGCTAAGAAAGAGCTGAGTAATGGGAATGCATCAAAGACAAGTGAACTCACCACAAGGGCAACGGACCCCATTTCTCTCTGTTGTAAACTGGCCATGGAAAAAGTTACATAACCTGTTTCTGCACATCAAAGTGTCAGTTCATACTTCTGTGACTGTGAGAAGGTTTTTTGTTTTTTTGTTTTGTTTTGAAGACAGGATATCAAGCCCATTCCAGAATGGGTCTAAGTGACTGTTGCCACTGTTCTGCCAACAGGGGGGTTCCCCCAGTCCCAGGCATCTGTATCCAACTGTCTCATAGAGCTTTAGGGGAGACAGATTCTTGGGGTCCATCCAGATTCCTGATTCAGTAGGTCTGGTGTGGTGCCAGGAGATAAGTATTTGAGAAAAATGATAATAATAAAAAGTCACCCAGGTCGTTCTAATATCAGTCCAGTTTGGACCTCACTTCTCCAGTTAACAGACTACATAAGCTAGTTGGGGAGGGGAAGGAATATGGAAATAGTAGCTTAGAATCTCCATGGACATCACAGTGGCCAAGAACAGAACGAGCTTCAAGGACTGCCAAGTGCTCTATTTCCGTCTTTAGTAACACTGAATTATAAGTTCTTCAAAAATCTTGTCTTTGCTAAATCCACCACACCATGTGTCTGCCCCAGTAGAACTATACCCTTCCAAAATGTATTCATTTATTCACCATTTTCCCCCAAATATATCACTTTCAATTCAACAACCAAAAAGCATTTGTTGAGCATGAACTATATGCCCGACTGACAGTTACCTGTGGCCTTCACTTGTGACCTCAGGTGTTATTCTCCACGTCTATAATCTCAATGCTGTCAAGCAAAAGTTCCTAATTACATCGCCAAGATGCTTCACACATCAAGGCTAGGGACACACAGTTCCTCTGCCTAGATTGATTATGTGCTCCTCTGCTTGCAAGTAACTAACCCCTACCTTCCTTCCAAGTCACCTAAACAACTGTACCCTCTGAGAAGCTCTCCCTGCCCTCCTGGTCTCTCCCCTGGACCACTGCGATTGCTGCCAACTGCTCTCCACCACCCCTCCTGCCTTCTTCAGGGCATTCTGCACCCAGCAGCTGGAAGAACTTTTGAAAAATATGAATCAGATCAAGTCACTTCCCTGCATAAAACCCTTCTATGACTTCCTATTAAATTGAAGGATAAAACCACCTTCCTGCCTTGGCCTCTGAGGTCTCTTGGAGTCTGGCCTCTGTACCCGCACCTCAAACCTCAGCTGTCTCCTTTGCTTTGCCTCCTGCACCCTCTCCAGTCACCCTGCTCTCCTCAAATCTGCCACCTGTGCTCCTGCCTTAGGGACTTGGTGCTTCCCTCCCCTCTGCCTGAAGTTTTACTCTGCAATCCCAACAAGAGTTGGCTCTTTTCATTCTCTGACCCCATGTGCCTCCAAGGGGGGACTTCCTCAATAGGGTGGTGGGCAAGAGAGGCAAAGTTCCCACTCTTTTCAATCTGACACTTTAGGGGGAGAGGACAGACAGAAAACAAGAAATAAATAAGACCCGCTTAGGCAGTAGTAAGTAACGTAAAGGAAATTAAAACAAGATGACGTGAGGGGCGCCTGGGTGGCTCAGTGGGTTAAAGCCTCTGCCTTCGGCTCAGGTCACGATCCCAGAGTCCTGGGATCGAGCCCCACGTCCGGCTCTCTGCTCAGCAGGGAGCCTGCTTCTCTCTCTCTCTCTCTCTCTCTCTGCCTGCCTCTCTGCCTACTTGTGATCTCTGTCTGTCAAATAAATAAATAAAATCTTTAAAAAAAAAACCAAAAAACAAGATGATGTGATAGAAATGTGTTCACCATCATGGTGCCAGCCACTACAGACGTACTCCGAACACTGTAGCCATCAAGTAAGCATTCACCACGAAATGAATTCCCCTTTATGTCTGTACATTCTCTCTTTATATTTAAACAAAATGGATCATAATTTATGCACGTCCTATGCTCCACTTTTCTTTGTTAATAATATATCTTGGAGAGTTTTGCACATAATCATATGCAGACCTACCCTGTTATTTATTGTTTTCCTCCAATTGAGTTGCACAAATAGTTTATTTTTATTTATCCAGTTTCCTGGTGACAGACTGTTTTCAGTTTTGTTTTTTCTTTTTTTTTGGTAATTCTAAACAACACTTCATCGAACATTCTTGAATATGTATCTTCACACACTAGGCACTACATTAGTGAAGAAAATTGCTGGGGTAAAATTATTGGTTCAAAAGAATTTGAGTAATATGATTTTGGTAAATGTGGCCAAATTGTCCTCAAAAATGATGGCACCATTTGAATTCCCATACACCCCCCATGGATGATAAGACTGTTTCCATAAACCTCACAGGTGCCCTGGTTATCAGACTTCTAGTTTGTGGATCTGATAATCTCTCCTTGTTCTATTTGATTTGCATTTCTTTAATTATGAATGAGGTTGAGCATCTTTTCATATGTTTATTGGCCATTTGCATTCCTTTCTGAACTGCCTTTTTCATATCCTTTGCCCTTTATTTTGTTGGGTTGTTCATCTTTTTTCTTTATTCTTTTCTGTGGGTTCTTTGTCAATTAAGGAAATTTGTTTTATGATTCATATTGCAAATATTTCTTCTTGTTTGTCATCTTTTTTCTTTTTATTTCTTTATTCTTTATTTATTTATTATAGCATTTTTATTGAGCCTACGGAGAAGTTTTTAATTTGTATAAATGCAAACATATTTTCTTTTATGGTTCCTAGGCAGTGATTTATTTTTCATGTAATAAGTGTCTCATCAGAAACAAAGTAATTGTCTTAATCCATCTGGCCTGCTATAACAAAATACCACTGACTGGGTGGCTTGAAAACAGAAATGTATTTTCTCATAGTTCTGGAGGATGGGAAGTCCAAGATCAAGGTGTGGGCAGATTCAGTGTCTAGTGACAGCTTGCTTCCCAGTTCATAGACATCTTCTTGTGTCCTCACGTGGTGGAACAGCGAGGGGGCTCTCTCCCATCTCTTTTATAAAAGCTCTACTCTCTTTCATAAGGACACCACCCTCATGACCTAATCACTTCCTGTAAGTTCCACCTCCTAATACCATCATTACATCGGGGAAAAGTTTTCAACATGAGAATTTGCGGGAAACATCCAGACAATGGAACAACTGAACACAAGTCAATTGAAACAGTTGAACACAGACATTCAGTCTATAACAATTATATAGAAGAAAGAATTCCAGAGTCTTAAGAATAAAAGAATTCTTAAAACAATCAACAACAATCTCTTCCCTGAGATCTCTGATGCAAGATTAGCCAGCTTCTCCTTCAGCTTCCTCAGGAACTGAGTTTACCATTATAAGAGACAGCCCTTTATACTGTTTTACAACTCTTTATTCATTTGTTCAAATAGGAAATAGAGGAACTGTGATAATACAAGAAGGCGGCATACACAGAAGTGTATCTTAAGAGGTTACACATTTTTTACTTTTAATGTGACCTAGTTCCTCCTAATACAAAGCCAAAACCCGCCTCCTAGTGTTTTCTCATGACTTTGTAATAAAGCGAGCATACTTGAAATAAAAGATTCTACCAATCTTTTCGATCCTTGCTGCAAAAATCAAACCAACACTGCATGATAAGGATCATCACTAACTAATTGCGTAGTAAATCCTGGCACAGATTTCACTCTCTGGTGATATTATCAAGTAATAAGTATTTCTTTCTAGTTCATGTGAATAGGATGTACTTCTGTGAGTTTGCCTGTAAAATAAGTTCTGTATATCAATACCATTTCCACTGACTTTTATTATGTAATTAGGTATATGATGGTCTTGTATCAACATCCATTATGCAAATAGAGATATGTTCCCATGGAGAATACATGAGATGAAGAGGTATATAGAATACCTAGAAAAATAAAGAAACTGCACTAAGAATTGTGAGACAAATAAGGCAATAACTCCAACCTTCAAAAATAAAAACAAGAGAGAAAAGGAACAGGGGGAAAAAAAGGCCAGAGATAGATTTATAGCTTAAAATGATCATTACTCCAAAGAACATCATCAGCCTTTCATTACTCACTTCTCTTCTCTCTAGGAGAGAATAGACAGGAGCTCCTGAAAGGCTAGGGTTCCCATGATGCACTCTGTTCCCAAGGTGGCTGCCACTGCATTCCCTTAGAATACACGGATGGTAGGGTTGTCAGATTTAGCAAATAAAAATACAAAACACCCAGTTAAATTTGAATTTCAGATAAACGGTGAATAATCTGCAGTGTAAATATGTCTCAAATACTCTATATTCTCTCTGGCAAACATAATGAATGACCAACTTTTTGTTTTCCCCCTTGGAAATTCCAAACTCCATAAACATGACGCTGAGGTAACCCAGAACATACAAGCTCTTTAAAATATGTGTAAAATAAATTTGGTTATCATGTAAGAAGACATCTTTGTCCTGAGAACTTCCAAACATCTTAGAAAAAAAAAAAAACCTAACCACATCTTTCACTTACACGTAAACACATTCTGACCTCAGAAACAATTACCACTTGCCTTCCCACTGGAAACTTCCAATGGGCTAAAATAAATAAATGAATAAAATAAAATATCCCAATTTGTCCTATTTCAAGTGATGTTTCATATTCAATCACATCATACCTGCAAATAAAGATCTTGAATTGGAGTGATAGAAATTATGGCAGCAGAAGCTTAACTGTATGGTGAGAAGCCCATGGAATCCTCTTAGCAATGTCTCCTTGTAAATATACAAAGTGGAAGACTTGAGATGAAAACAATATCTCATCAGATTGTGACTAAAAGCAATCACTTTTGACATTTCCTGGACCAGTCTGAATACAAAAGCCGTTTAGGTAATGACTTCATAAAGAAAGTTAAAGCCCCTTCCTGAATAGATATGAATATGTGTCCTCATCCTCTAAAAGAAATAAAGGGACAAATGAGTGAGCAAATCACAGCCTGTATCGAAGAATTCCAATATAAATACCTCTCATTTTGCCTTAAGTGTGTTTTATATATATATAAACTCATTTGATCCTCAGAATTCACTGCTGAGAAGCCTAAATCACAGAAGAATTAAATAATGACCTAAGGTTACACTGCTAAGAAGTATCCAAGATGGAATTCAAACCAACACAGGGAACATGATGTTTCTTTTCTATGATGACACTTGCTCTTCAGATTATCTGACAGGCAAAAGGCAAAATGAAATGTTCTCACACTCCATGAAGAGCAAATCCAGTGGCCTCTCCAGAGGGTCTTTTTAATTCTACCAGAATACTTACCAGGCAGCCTCAGTCTCCACAACAAAGACCTAAAGACTCACTAGATATCCTTTTAGCTGATAAGCATGGTGTTAGTCTACAAACCAGCCTTACCACTCATTCCATTCCAAGCAGAGAAGCCAAGTGGTAGCAAAAGAGCAGAATAGATTGAATGTGACCTGCCTGGAAGTCATGTGACTTTGGACAGGTCATGGACTTGAACATTGCAATGGTTCCTCACCAGGATGGAAACTGATAAAATGATAATGGCGGTCACCCTAGAGGAAGTTCCTACTACTTGTCAGGCACAAGGCCAGGCATTTAGCATGACCAGCAGAGGGAACACTGTAATTTTAACCCTTATGTTACATTCTACATATATTCTATATTCTATATATACTCTACACAGGCCGACTACTACTATTACCCTTACTATTTATGTCCTTCCTATCTCAGCACATGGTCTCTGTCTTATAAAAGAAATAATTCACACCTCAAAAGGTCTGTAATTCCTGAAATTCTAGAAATCTGGAAGTGAGAGAAGAAGAAAAAAAAATGAGACAAAGACCAAAATTCCTTTAGGAGGAAAGAAATCCTTATGAATTTTCTGCTGGGAAAAGATCAAAAAGAGAAAAGATCTGAAATACCCAATCCTTTGAGTTTCAAATATTTTATTCCCATTTGCTTTGCGACATTGAAGTGTCAACACTATGCATGAACTCGGTGAGTTCTCTCCTTGGCTATCAATATATTTCTTAAGGGGGAGCCATGAAATGAAAAACCCAAACTACATGCCTTGCATGCTCCCTTTCCCTTCACCCCTTCATCTGACAGGCACACCACCCGAACATAGACTGTTGTAAAAGCAACAAAGTTTCCACAGCCACCCCCCCCACCCGTTTCTTCAATGTCTTCTCCCTTCCAGGATAGTTTCAAAGGGCAGGAAGCATGAAATAAGGGTGAAAGAAGCTGCTCTTGGTTTTCAGGCTTTGTTAAGCTTTAGTTTCTATGCCCAAGTGCCTCTCCCCTGGACACCCTGCAATATGGGTTCATGTCATTCTCTTTTTACTTACTTCATTCAGGAGGAGATGGAATTGATAACCGTTGGAGGTCCAGGAGCCTTCCCAGCATGGTGATCAGTGAGTAGGCCCAGTTCTCAGCAGTGTTTACACAGACACATGCCCACGGAGGAACAACAGCAACATGGCTGGAGCTTCATTCCTTACCATGATGTATGGGGCTGCAGATCAGTGTCCTTGATGACCTTTCACACACTGAATTGCTCCTAGCCCTTGAATACCTGATGTGCAATTCTTTTCTTCATCCATGTCTCTTATAAATAATTCTTCCATATGGAAAACTTCTTTCCCTTCCTGTACACCTCTAATTATCCAAAATGGCTAAGAGTAAATGTGGCATTCTCTAGGAAGCCACTCCTGATCACCAATCAGGAGTTGTCTTTTGCATGTATTTCTATATCCCAAGTGTCAATCATCCCACATTGTCAACATCTTCCATGTGCTAAGGCCAGCTCTAAGCAAGGCAGAAAATATGTGTTGGACAAGTCAATACGGGGGAAAAAAATAGCAACAAAAGTAGGGCAATTTCAGGTAGGAATAAGGTCTATAATAGCTATCACAAGATGATGTGGTAAGAGTAAGAAGAGGCAACTCCACAAAATTGGAAAACCAGATATGGATTTTCTAAAGAAGGAACTAATATGTTGGCAGTGTCGTGAGGGCTGAGAAACAACCACTCATTGAAGGAACTGGGGCAGAATGTTCTAGCTAGAAGAAACTATGCAAAGATGTTAAGGCAGAAATGAGTTTGGTGTGTGGGGGCGACAAAAGAGTTCCTTGGGGAGAATACTAATGGTATATTGGTATGTCAGTAAAATCACTGTCATGGTCAAGTTTGCATTCACTCACCATCCGATAGGCAGAAAGTGACTGGACATAAATAAAGCTTTAGAATAAGATAATCATCTCTACCACTTACTGGCTGTGTGGCCTTGGACAAGTTATTTAACCACTCTGATCATCAGTTTCATGACAGCAGCACATGACAGTTCTTTTTTTTTTTTTTTTTTTTTTTTTTTTTTTTAAGATTTTACTTATTTGACAGAGAGAGAGAGAGAGAGAGAGAAAGAACATACACACAAGCAGGGGGAGCAGCAGGCAGAGGGAGAAGTAGGAAGGAAGCCCAATACGGGGCTTGATTCCAGGACTCTGAAATCAAGACCCTAGCAGAAGGAAGGTGCTTAACAAACTGAGCCACCCAGGCACCCCAACACATGACAGTTCGTAAAATCAGACCTTAGAGTTCATGAGACAACTGCTATTTTGATAATTGAGTGGCAAAATATTTAACTTTTCTGAGGTTCATGTTTCTTATATGCAAAGTATGTCACATATATAAGCCTGGCATTCAGGATATGGTCAATACATTGTGCACATTATCATTGTTGTTTTGAGTCATGGAAGGAATACCACCATCAACTCATGGGTCTTTTTAAAATTAGATGTAATTTACGTACAGTGCCTGAACTTTAGTAAGAATTTACTGTGTTAGTATAGTATATGTTTCCTGTTTTGTATCTGCTCTGCAATCATTCCCCATCTCCCAGCACCATGAGTTCCTTTGGGAAAGACTTCTTCCAATGGGATATATTTAATGGGACTCTTAATTGGGTGCCCTGCCCCTATTTCCCCAGCCAGTGACCGCAGAAGACAAGCAGATACTTTGTCCTTGGAATCCGACTTTAGAGCAGTCAATCAGACTAAAAAAGGGTGTCATTTATTTGCTGTGACAATGGCACCCGGCTCTTCATGTAAAAGACCATTGTTGTGATTTCTGTTTCCTCTAGTCTCTTGTAAGAACTATTCTCCTTTCCCTATGAACTACAGGAGTTCCCCATAGCCTTTCAATACATTCTCTTTTGCTTATAATAACCAAGGTTATATTATCTTGCTTACAACCCAAATCTGTAATCAATCTATATAGCTATATTCTTGTTCTTGTTATTATTATCATTATTCCTATTAGGAAAAAAAGTTTAATTCAACATTATTAGTATTTATTATATTTTCTATGGGGGGGGACGGGGAGTTTTGACCTGCCCACAAATTTCTTGCCTAAATTGGGAGTAGATAATAAAATCAAAAGCAAGCGACATAAACCTTTACTCACTTTTATGTTTATGCCCACACCTGCTCTTTACATGTATCTATTCTGTATGGTTTGTAATTAAAGACCAAATCCTGGCTAAAGTTCGATGCAAAAAAAAAAAAAAATTAAAAATCATAGATTAGGCTGATGGTTTAATGTCTCTTCTCAAGGTCAGTGACGTGGACCCATAAAGGAAATCTCTGATCAAATATTAGTAGTGAATTTTGCTAGCTGGACCAGGCTCTCTGTAGGGAGGACAAGAGAACATAGAAGCAAGTCTCCCCACAGGTGGAAGCCACAGACAGCTGTCAAAAATGACTATAATAAAACACGAAGGGAGAGAAGTGGAAAATAAAAGATGAACAAGTAGCATTCCAGAGGACCTAGAGGAGTCCTGTGTGTTTTCTGTAGATCTGTGACTCTGTGAGACTATGATTTTATTGATTTTTATTGATTTGTGTGAGTGTGTGTCTGTGTGAATGAGGATCGTTGGTTTAGGAGGAAATTTTACCTATGTACACGATAAACTTTAACTTACTCAAGTTCCTTACCTCTATAAGAGGTTTAACATGACTCTTCTTATGAGTTGCAAAATAATTATGTACGCTCCTTTCATCATTTATAAATGCCATCATGTATAATTGATAGTGGCTGTAAAGAGTAAAAGCAGTCCTGTGCCTGTCCTGCCTCACCCAGTGTAACAATCCTACTGAAACACTTCTCATGCCCTCCTTTATTAGAATCCACGGTCCCTCTGGCTTTTGACTTTTTGGTTCCTCCAGTAAGGATGAGTTGATATATTTTCCCACCCCTGGAGGGTGGGTTTGACCATGTGACCAGCTTTGGCCAATGGAAAATGGGCGAAAGAGATAACGTGCCTGTTCTGTGCCAAAATCTTGGAAGGTAGATCTTCCATTTACCCTCAGGCAATTTGCTGTGAGGTCGTGACCCAAAGCTGCCCCAAGGAGAATGAAAGCAATAAACCCAACTAGTGGTCTGGCGCCCAGCCCAGTTGACCTATAGCCGACACAGAGCTGTCCCAGCCTTCCTAGACCACGAAGCTAAAAAAAAAAAAAATTGAAAATAAAAATAAATTTTAAAATAAATTAAATAAATAAATAAATAAATAATAAAATGCTTGCTGTTTTAAGCCACTCCACTTTGGTGTTAGACAGCAAGGTTGGAATAATAGCTGGGCAATATATTAGCCTTCATCACACATTATATCATCCATTGAGTGATTTTAAACTCTGAAAAGTCAGGGAGGGTCAAGAACTATCTGGTTCATTGTTGCTTCCTTCACTCTTTAGGATGGTTCATAGCACATAATATTTCATAGCCTGTGGGTCTACTGCATGCGTCCCCTAGATTGATCAATCCAACGCCCTCTAATAAGCTGTGAATTTAAGAGAAATAAGCAATCCTATTTTATTTTTTAAAAGATTTTATTTTATTCATTTTAGAGGGAGAGAGAGAGAGAGAACCAGCAGAGGGGTAGAGGGAGATGGAGAAGCAGACTCCCCACTGAGCAGGGAGCCCCATGCAGGACTGGATTCCAGGACCTGGAGATCATGACCTGAGCCAAACGCATATAGACGCTTAACCAACTGAGTCACATGGGCACCCAGCAATCCTACTTTAAGAATGATATCCACAAAATAAATAAAAGATTATCTTTCACTTTTCCCAATAACTGTATAATATTTTTTTTTTAAGTGAGCAAAATGAACAAGGCAAATCTTGTGGACAATAGCTCAGATGTCACTTCAAAAATGTTGGAGAAAATACTGTTACTTTGAATGGTGGTGGCTCTAGCAATGCTGGGAAAAAAATTCTGAAATTATGTATTCCTATATTCACTGAACAAGCCTTTGACAAAGAACCTACTTTGTATGAAACTGTCTTTGAGCTTTGGAGAGTAAGCTGATGTTGCTGGCCTTAAGTCATTTATGCTATAGTGGGAGACACAATTTCACAGACCTTTGAAGCTTAGTGCATCGTTTGGATAGATGGAAAGTGGGCTCTTCCTACGGAAGCATAAAAGAAATATCCAACTCAGACCTGGGAGAAATCAGGATCAAACCTCTCTGAGCAGGTGATAGCTGGCTACATTTTTAAAAACTGATTATTTAGCTAATTAATTAATTTATAAAGATTTTATTTAATTTTTAGAGAGAGAGAAAGTGCTTGCATACAGGGGGAAGAGCAAAGAGGGAGAGAGAAGGAGCAGGAAAGAATCTCAAGCAGACTTCAGAATGAATGGGGAGCCCAACCAGGGGCTTAATCTCATGACCCTGAGATCATGACCCAAGCTGAAAATCAAGAGTCAGACGCTTAACCAATTGAGTCACCCAGGTACCACTAACTGGCTGGCTGCATTTTAAATGATGAGAAGGAGATAGCTGAGCAAATAATAAAATTGATTAAAATAATATAGCATCTATAGCAACTAGCAGCTAGCAAGGATCTCCAATTAGAAAGTGGTTTATGATTGCCAAGTTCAGTGTTTTTTTACTGACCACAGTTACTTCTCATATCCTCCCATCCTCTAGGAAAATGATCCTTTTCTATTTTGGCAAGTAATCCAAAATAAGGCAAAGTTTGTGCCACTTTTAGACAAATTATTCACAATTTCAACTTACTTGACTTCCATAATAAAATTAATCATAATCCTATTGTACTTCATATGATGGATAGAAGCTGCATGTGAAGTCTAGAAACTAACTCAATAAATCTGATCATTTGTGAATTATTTCACAACTCAAAAGACAATGTTTTGGGTCATTTTATGTCACTGAAAATTTCACCTTACCCCTTGTGACATAACTCAACCGCTATCTTTTATTATATACATTTCGGCAAATAACTGAATTTAACAATGAAACACAATTTTAATTTTGTGCTCTAACCTTTTAGAGGAAGAAAAAAATCCTATAATTAAAATATTATACAAAATGACCAAATGGACGTGGGGGTAATGTAAAATAAATCCCGCAATTTAATGAGATTTTTAATCATCACTAGTTAAGACAATTGGTTGGGCCTGTTATTTTCAGTAGCAAGCTAAAATCATTTCACGTGATAATTTCGAGGGTTAATTGT
Source organism: Mustela putorius furo (assembly GCF_011764305.1). Lineage (NCBI taxonomy): Eukaryota > Metazoa > Chordata > Mammalia > Carnivora > Mustelidae > Mustela > Mustela putorius. The sequence continues at coordinate 23,038,023 of NW_025421273.1, forward strand.
TGCAGTTTATTCAATGCAATCTTCTCCACCGGCTTTATTTTTATCTGCCAGTACACCAATACACCATGATTAGCATAAATTAAACTAAATGAATTCTGTGGGTTACTAAATTATTTTACACTGGTCTTTTTTTCTTTTCTCTCCAAACATTTAAAGGTTAGAGATGGGTGAATGGTTTGATGGCAAATTCCAACATCCAGCTGCTCAGCCTCAACTAAAAAAAAAAAAAAAGGAAAGAAAGAAAGAAAAAAAAAGCTTAAAAACTGGGTGATTGATTTTCAGAAATCTCGGGTAGAAAAATACATCGTGAAAAATGTCATCATGCAAGATGTTGTATCATTATACACTGACCTTTTACAGAGGTCCACATGACTCACGGCTGGGAAGCAAGGAACTCGACATGCAAACTTAGATAATGCAGAATGAGAAAGGTTCCAGCATGTTCCTCAAATGAGCGATTTCCAGTGTTCAAACTGACATGGGATGACCTTGGATTGCTCCAGTAACATTTGTGCTTAATAAAGTGAGTTTTATCTAATTTAAAGACTTCGTTCTTTTAACCTTGCCTTATTGGTGGTAACTCATCTTTCACCGAGAAGCTCACCATAGGGCCCTTTGACTTACACCCAACTTTAGAAAGAATATCTCTTACGGAACAGTCAGCCCACTCCAGGACCCACTTCCCACCTACCTTATCACCTTCCAGGAACACACCCATCCAGGACACCTCCTCCTCCTCCCCACCTATATGGTTCTATGCACGCTTCTCCTTCCTACCCACAGATACTCTTTTTTCCTCACTGCCTCACTCTTGTGAAAACCTACCTGTCCTCTACCACCTACCAGTTTTCTCCCCTACAGATGTGGCCCCAGAGAATCCCCTTCCTCAGTCAGCATCATTTATTGTGCACCTATTATGTGCCAGACTCTAGACCTGTTGGTGCTAGGGATGCATTCTTGGACAAAGCACAATGGCCATTGCTTCACAGAGCTCAGAGTCAAAAGAAAAGTTGGTAGTTACAATAAAGGCATAGACATTTTATGTTCAGGAGAGTGCAGAGACCTATATGAACAGGAAAATGTCTCTTCTCACTTTTCAAGTTTCCTATGTTCTCTCTGGAAGCTACCTCTCCTTGCCACACCTGTTTTTTTCTCCCTATCAGCAGGTGGGAAGCCCAACACCTTGGCTTTCATTGGAAGGGAAAAGTTGACAAGAATAATATACTCCTCCTGCCCTGGAGCCTCCAACACTTCAAGGTAAGAGCTAACTAATTCCTTCTTGACTCGCAGGCGAGGGTTTGGGTTCAATGACAGCTCTTCCTTGCATGACATGCTCCGTATTTAGATCCACTGAGAAAAGCTCTGTATGATAGGTAAGCTATCTATTCTGCCTATCACCAAGTTATCACTTATTTGCCCAGGTCCCTGTTCGTAACAGGGACCCAATATTTCTTGAATAAGTTAAATGAATAAATAAAATAAAGTCATTAAATTAATGAATTAAGAATCATGATTTAGTCAAATATGGTGGATGATGTTTGAGAAGAAAAGTATGACCACACAAAATTATTCTGCAATATATTATAACATAAAGAAGTTCAAAACTATCATAAGTCTACTTCAAGGCCCAATGGGAAACCCAATCTATCATTTGTATGCCAAATGCCCATGACAAAGTGGCCTCAGGTCTCAAACACCTAAGACTGTCAGTTACGTGAGCACAAGGGGTCTACCTTATCCAACACTGCGCCCTTATTACTTATCACACAGCTTTAGCATAAGAAGGTGCTCAACTAACATTTATTGACTGTATTAAATGAATGAACTAAAATAAACTGTTGCTTCACATGACATTTTATGTTTGGGATTTCAGCACAAGACTTCATCTAGCGGCCTGCAGAGGTGTTTTGTTTGATCTTCATATTGTTTTCTTTTTTTTAATTTTGAATTTTTTACCATAAAAAATTTTAATATAAGAACATCTGACATTTAAAAATTTTTACTTTCACATTTCTTTGAAAGACCAAAGGATCTAGAAATAGTGTAAGTGGAAATAATGGCAATGGAGAATTTTTCTGGAACTTTGTGGGACTCTCTAGTTCAGATAGCTCATCAACTCTATACTTCATAATAGTCCCAACCCTGCCAGCCTCATGCATCCATACACTCCTGTAGATATCTGTCCTTATGACCCTGACCGAAATAAGCATATTAAGGAGTAAGCAAGAGAGATCATTTGAAATTAGAAGCCCCAGGGCTCTCTTAAATTCTTAATAATTTGTAGTTTAAGACCTTTGCTTATTTTTGTTTTGTTTTGTTTTGTTTTTCACAAAGAATTTAAAATACAGAGTGATGGGATGGAAAGAAAAGCAGCTTTAAGACATATCTCTGCCTTTATAAATAAAACTAGAAATACTCCCAAACTAGCCAAGCAAACTGAAAAGAGCAGGGTGAGATCAGCAAACTTGTTCTCCACAAGTTAGCTGGTGTTTGAGGAGGAAAAAGGATAACTGTGAAAACACACAGTCTAGAAAATGCTAGAAGAATGCCTTGTTTGACAGTGAGATCAGCTGCCACCTTTAAAGAGTGGAGTGGTTACATCCCGAGTCTGGCATCTGACAGTCAAATTATTCTTCCTTGGGTTACCCTCATCAGTAACATAATGAAGCAAAATTATGAGAGTCTGTGGAGGATCCAGACTTCCTGAGAAATCTGGAGTCATTTACGTGTGGGTAAAACCCTAGAAGGTGACACGAAAGACAAATAGTAGCTATTGAAATGGGATAAAATAGATTCTCCAAGTGGAAAGCAACCTTAGAAAGCCATCTCATGAATAGCTGACAGGAAGGTTTTCCTGAGGGCCTTATTTAAGGAAATAAGTAAAAAAAAAAAAAAAAAAAAAAGTCTCCAAGGATATGCATTTGATTTGCGTTGGGACATAAAACTTAGCAATTTATCCTTAAGCAGTATTCAGACTGAGTTTTATCGTTATGCCAAGAGCTGTTCTTGTTTAATTTTTTCACTCTTCTTGTTTCTAGTCCATTGTTTATTGGCTCAGAACCATCTCAGAATAGTATGTTGAGTCAACAGGGAAAGATGCAAAGCTGAGGGTGGGGAGTGATGGGCTCCAGAAAGGGCCAAGAGACAACTGGCTCTTCCCTTACTGCCTAAGGCTGGGAAACAATTCCATTGCAATCAGCAATGGAGCCATACTCCATGGATCTTGAGGTATCCTTGGCTAAATAGACTGTTTCTGAAAAGCTCTAAAAGATACATTTTAAAACATACATTTAACCATTTGTTCATTCAACAACGTTTTTGAGAATCAGGCATCATAAGGACCAATGCTGAAGCTCTTACAGTCTAGGGGGAGGAATGCACATGTAAACACATAATTATAATGTAATATGGTAGAGAATACGGTAAAAGTATTTCTAAGGCACCTTAAAGTACATGGTAACAGGGGAAGATTTGGTCAGAGAAAAACTTCTGGTAGGAGTTAAGTAGCTTAAAAAAAAAAAAAAAAGTGTATGATTGTGTCCAGGAAGTGACTACAGTATTCATGGTTTGTTCACCTTATATAATGAATATCTACCATGCGCCAGGCACTGTTCTTGGCTCCAGGCCAGTGTGCTGGACTCTGGCACTTAAAGATGCTAAAGTATATGGTACCATTAGGAAACCTGAATAGTCCAGCTATAATTGGAATTAAGTATGAGTAAGGTAGAAAGAGAGGAGGAAGAGGTAGGCAGGGTCACATTGCCAAGGTAAGGTTTAGACTTTTCATTAAAACTAGAGCAAATGAGGGGTGCCTGGGTGGCTCAGTGGGTTAAGCCTCTGACTTCGGCTCAGGTCATGATCGCAGGGTCCTGGGATGGAGCCCTGCATCGGGCTCTCTGCTCAGCGGGGAGCCTGCTTCCTTCTCTCTCTCTCTGCCTGCCTCCCTGCCTACTTGTGATCTCTGTCTGTCAAATAAATAAAATCTTAAAAAAAAAAAAAGAAAACTAGAGCAAATGAAAGTCTTTACTCATAGATGACAAGTCAGATCTAGGTTTTAAAAAGATCTCTGTCAATGCTGTGTATACAAAGGCAAAGAGTAGAGTCAAGAAAGTTAGGAGGGTGGTCTAAACAAGTGAATAACACATAAAGGCAAGACTTCAAAATTATTACAAAGAAGGGCCCCTAGGTGGCTCAGTTGGTTAAGCATCCAACTCTTGGTTTCCACTGGGTCATGGCTTCAGGGTCATGAGATTAAGTCCCACATCGCGCCCCGCACTCAACACGGAGTGCGGAGTCTAATTCAGATTCTCTCTTTCTCTCTCCCTCTGCCCCTAGCCCCACTCGCACTCTCTCTCTCCCTTCTCATAAATAAATAGATAAATAAATTTTAAAAATGCTTAAAAAATTATTACAAAGCTACTGTAATAGAGACAGTATGCTTCCAACATAAGAATAAGCATATAGATAACTGGGATAGAATAAAAGCACAGAAATAAATCTTTACATTTGCAGTCAATAGATTTAAACAAAAATGTCATGATAATAGGAAAAGAAAGTCTTTTCAACAAATGTGCTGAGGTAACTGGATACATGCACACAAAATAATTAACTTGAGCCCCTGTCATCAAACATAATAATGAACAAGTCAGATCTCTGTCTGGGGTAGGCAAAAATTTCTCAGGAACACCAATGTACAGACCAGAAAAAAAGGAAAAATCAATATGCACTGATGGCAGTTAAGTCAGTTAAGTGTTTGACTTGATTTTGACTTACATCATGATCTTATGGTCGTAAGATCAAGCCCCGTGCCCAGTTCTGTGTTGAGTATGAAGCTGAGTATGAAGTTAAGATTCTCTGTCTCTCTACTCCTCCCCCACTACTCGTGCGTTCTCTGTCTCTCTCCCTTTAAAAAATAAATGAATAAGAAAATAAAAAAATCGATGAATTTGCACTCATCAGAATTAAAAATTACTGTGCTTCAAAAAATGTCAAAGAAATGATACCTTGGTGGCTCAGTCAGTAAAACATCTGCCTTTGGCTCAGATCATAATTCCAGGGTCCTGGGATCGAGTCCCACATTGGGGTCCTTGCTCAGTAGAAGCCGGCTTCTCCTTCTGCCCACTGCTCCCCCTGTTTGTGCTCTCTATACCTCTCTCTCTTCTCTAACAAATAAATAAATAAATAAATCTTCAAAGGAAAAAAAAAAGTGAAATGAAAACCCACAGACAGGGTGAAAATATTTTAAAATAATATATACAATAAAGGACTTATACTCAGAATACATTAATAACTCTTATAATAACTCATAAGATAAAAATAATTTTAAAATTAAAAATAAATAAATAAATAAAAGATGAACAGCCCAATTTGAAAATGGGCAGAGTGAGTGTACATATCTCCAAGGATTTGTGAGTAGCTGAAAAGCACATGAAGAAATGTTCAACGTCATCAGTCACTAGGGAAATACAAATCTAAACCACAGTGAGATGCCTCTTTATACCCACTAGGACAGTTAAAATCAAAAAAAGAATCCCCAGTGTTGAAGTGGATGTGGAGAGATTGCAACCCCCACACACCGCTGGTGGAAATGTAAAATGGTACCGCTGCTTTGGAAAACAGTTTGGCAGTTGCTCAAAACATTAAATATAATAACACCATGTGACCCAGAAATTCTACTCTTAGGTATCTATTCAAGAAAAATAAAACCAGATTTCTACACAAAGACTTATACACAAATGTTCATAGCAGCATTATTTATAATAGCCCAAAAGTGGAAATGACTCAAACCTCCATAACTGGTAATGAATAAACAAATGGCCACATATCCATGCCGCAGACGACTATTTGGCAACCCACAGGAAGGAAGCACTGATACATGCAACAACCTGGCTGAACCCCAAAATATTATGCTAAGTGAAAGGAGCCAGACACAGAAGACCACATATTGTATGATCCCATTTATAGAAATGTTCAGAAAAAAGAAAAAAAACACAAAAAGGAAGAAAGGAGACTAGGGTTAGCAGTAGGAATAAGGAGTGGATAAATGGGCACCAGAGGTCTTAGTTTAGGTGATCAAAATGTTCTAAAACCAGATTGTGGTGCTGTCTTTATAGTTCTGTAAATATGATTTAAAAATTATTGAGTTGTATACACTTAAGATGGGTGAATTTTATGAAATGAATAAAAAACAGTGAAGCTATTGAAAAATTAAAAAAAAAAAAACTAGAAGGAGTGGAAAGAAGTCATGTGAACTTCAAAGAAAATACCATCAGCAGAACTTGGGAACTGAAAGGATATAAGGGTGCATGGCAAAAGAATGCCACAAATCAAAGCAAGGACACCACCATTGGTTAATCTTCACTGAACAACCACTATACTTGACACTGTTACTCATCTCATATGAATTACTATAAACTTATCATAGAAACCTTATTAGGACTTAGCGACCACTATTATCCATGTTTTACATATGAACAAACTCAGCTGAGGCACAGAAAGGTTAAAAAATTTTCTGAAGGTCACACAGAAAAGTGGTCACCAAGTGAAGCCATTTGTGGAGTAAATAGGACAAGAGGAGGGAAGAATTTCATAGGCTGTCCTGGCAATAGTTCCATAGTTCTCTGTTTCCCAACATTCACACAGCCCCTCTCAATGCACCCAGGTGGAAGAACATTCATATCCCTTCTTTTCCAGCTGTAGACTCTGATTAGAGCAAGTTGATTGGGCTTTTGCCATCACCTCTGTAAGAATGTCCATTGACAGATTGGTTATTTTTGCCCAAGACCATCAGGAGTGTCAAATGATCTTGGGATAATAACCCAAGAAAGAAATTAAAAGTAGTTAGCCATGGAAAAGTCATGGGGTGAAAATCCACTTCCTCCAGGAACCAGAAAGCCACTTGATATGTTTTGTGCTAAGAAGTTTGTCTTGAGAAACTGTTTTTGTTTTTTGTTTGTTTGTTTGTTTTTTCATCATTATTCAAACCAGAGTACTCTACTGTTTGGAGGAGGATATGGGAAAGTAATAAATACATGCTTAAAAATAAGCTCAAGAAATGAACAGGTGTGCACTACATCCCTGACCTCCTCAGGTAGTTGTGAGACAGCCTGCTCAACCAAGACTCTGCTACTCTGACCAGGCACACTTCCAGGGAGAGCAGCATGGTGGAGGCAGCATGCAGAAGACACCAGCTGGCCACCCGGAGGCCTCCCAGTGCTGTGCCAGCTGTGTGAGCTCAGGCGGACCCCACTGCCTGTCTGGGTGGAGCATGAGAAAGCTGGAGGAGATGGCTTCCAAGGTCTCTTCTGGCATAAATGTTCTTCTCTTCTATTTAAGTCTGTGAAACAGCCAGGCCCTACATCTGACACATTCTAATTAGAATAGTATATTAGTTCCCTAATCCATGGTAACATATTACCATAAAATGGGGGGCTTAAAACAACTGAAAAGCAATCACTCACCATTGTAGAGGCCAAACGTTCAGACTCAACCATTTTAGCAGCTAAGTTCCTTCTGGAGACTCTGAAGAAGAATGTGCTCCATGCCTTTCTCCTGCTTCTAAAGGCTGCTGAAACCCTTGGTGTCCCACCTTCCACACACATCATTCTGACCAGTTCCTCTGTCTGCATCTGCCTTCCCTATGGTGTTCCTCTCTGGATCTCAAATCTCCACCTTTCATCTCAAGATGATGTCATCCCAAGATCTCTAACTACATCTGTAAGACCCTACTTCCAAATAAGGCCACATACACAGGTACTGGGGATGAAGTCTAGGGGATTTCTCTTGAAATGTGGGGAACACTATCAACCTGCTAACAAACAGCTAACATTAATGAGATTTAATATGTACCTGATATGTTTTCAGGTGCTTTGGGTGAACTGTCATGTTGGATCTGTGCCACAACCTTACGTGGTAAAAACTTGTATGCACTTTATAAATGAGGAGACCAAGAGGTTGAGTGACTAACCCGTGCTACTCAGCTACAAAGCCAGGCCTGAAGAATGCCTCTCAAGGACACTCACACAAGGGTTCCTGCTGCCTCCCATGCAGGCAGAAACACAGAGAGCCAGCTTCCTGCAGATTAGAGGTGCTTTCAGATGCTTTCATTCATTAACAAACAACACAGTGGGTGCTCAGTAAGTATTTACTGAACAGATAAATGCCTGCAGTGCCCCAGGCTCTATACTAGACCCCTGGGTACAGACATCAACAAGGTCCTAATAGGCCCTGGTCAAAACTCATTCTCTGGCTAGGCATAATGTGGGGTGGATTACAACTAGCAATACGACGACAAACATTCCCAGAGTCAGAGAGGAGATACCAGAGAGAATAACCCTCTCTATCCATTTTTGGCTGTATTAATAAAATGATATCAAAACGTAAACATCATGTGACTATGACATATGGATTTTTCACATGGGTGTCAGCCATCTGTGAAGTTTCTCCCTCTTTATCTCATTCTTTCTCATATTAGGAGAATCATCTCAACTTTATTCTTCTGTGAGCTGGGGGCAATCGTTGTTTCAACTTACAAGCAAGGATCTGTTGCCAGGAACATGGATGCATGAGAATGGGGTGAAGGTAGTTGTAACCTTTTTATAACCTTCTATAGGCAGCCTGAGCGGCAGGCATGGTATCCAATCACAGCTCCCTTAGCTTGTTGAAGGCGGAGTTAATGGCTGGGTCCCTCTTCCTTAGTAGTAACATTTGAAAGGTAGCTGAATATCCTAACCCCAAACAACCACTTACACATAAGGATTATTTTTGAACTAAAAACAATTGAGAAAAAGCAGATGTAAAAAAAATTTCTTTCCATTCCCCCTATTTATCTAAAAAAAGAAGTTAATAGATTGTTAGATTAGTGTGGAGAAAAGGAAAGCTTGACCATAGTCAATAATTTTAGATTCTTCACTTTTTGCCAAAGTTCATGGCAAAATAATAACAGTAAGAATGGTGATGATGAGGTCTAGGTTCATTTCTCTCTCTCTCTCTCTCTCTCTCTCTCTCTCTCTCCCAGTTACCATTCTACAAGTACTAGTAGTAGGTGAATAGCAGATGATTCAGCAGAAGGAACAATAGCTCCGGATTTTTTACAAGCCAGAAGAAACAGGCCTGGTTAATTGGGTGTTAGCTGGAGAAGACTGGATTGTTATTCTAAATACAAAGCATATCCTCCCCGCCCCACCCCCACCCCAAGCACATTAGGTACATTCTGGAGAAGTCCTGGGTAATGCAAATAACTGCATATGGAGTCATTATTCATTGACTTACTTACACTGGCAGGGAAGTTTTCCCAGAGGAAGAAAAATGATCCCAAACTATGACTAAAACTCATTCCTTAAGAATCTTAATAATCATATCACAAAGCCTTCCGTATTTTTCAATTCATGAACATTTAGCTACCCCACAGCCCTGCAAGTGAACAGAGTAATGCGTAGGATCATCTTACATTCATTTACAGCTACTTTTCTATTATAGCCAAATCTCTTATTTGCTAAATACCCCCCTTGTATGGACTGGTTATGTTGCTTGGTATTTTGCCCAAACTGTCAAGTCAGTGACTCCCCATGTGCACTTGTCCTCTTTAAGTATTCCTGAAAGTGGCAATGGGTAACGCCAAGGTTCAAGGCTCCTAAAACACAGCATTTTCACCAAATATGGCTGCCATGATTAACTAAACTATCAACTGTCTTCACTTTAGGCAGGAATTTTGGAAACTCAGTGTGATAATAGTTTTTATTTCCTGCAATCAGAAGCTCTATCTTTCATTGAAAGCAACAATGGGAAAACAAGTTCAACGTTATGTAGTAAATACCATTCAGTAGACAAAAATCTTTCAAATTGTGGAACCCAATGAGGATTACTGTAAGATACCAATGTAAGTTTAAAATTGCAAATTAATATGATACCAGTGTGAGTTTAAAAATGCAAAGAAATAAGAAGCATTGCTCCCTCTGGGGGCAAGGACAATAAAGATGAGTTTTATTGGTGGGGGAAGGATATTGATAGTGGTGCATTTTCATCTACCTACTGGAAAATAATGTATTTAGCTTCTTCTGGGTGCTGGGCACTGTACCAGTGACCAGGGAAATGAAGAATAAGAGGGAACTAGGACATGATTCCTACCCTCAAGGAATTGCCAATCTAGAAGAGAAAGAGTTTTAATATTTAAATAAATAAGTATATAAATGTGTATGCATATATTCTTCAATCCATTGAATAAGCTGAATCTAATGCAATGAAAGAAGAAAATGAAAATAGTTTGAAAGAATTTTCAAGATAAGATTGAGTTTATTAATTTTTAGTGGCTGTAGACCAAATGTTATTCTGACAACTTTTACTCCGCTGCTATCTTTAGTCAGGAAGACAAACAGGCAAAATTGAGATGTAAATATTCGAGGCAGCCAATCTGTATATGTGTAGTCATTGACCTATTAGCTGCTCTATCATTTCTCAAAATATATCCTGCAGATTATCAGTCCCTGAGAAAACAAAGCAGAAAGTGGGAATCACTGAATACTTCTGCTCCATCTTAGAGATCCATGACAAATCTTCACATTTTAAAAACTAGTTGAGGCATTGCATTAAGGAACCTCATTTAATTTATGAAAACTGGTCTTTCTCAAACCTTGTTCATCATGGATGGAATTTGGGGGTAGCATCTATTGACATTCCATAGAACTAATGTTCCCCAGAACATTCTCTTAAAAGTGCTATGTCATAGATAACAAACATACATCTATTCCTCTTAAGAGAATGCTTGTAGACTACTTGTACCCTTGACCCCAATGACACATTTCAGAGATAAAACTGCTAGCCCCCACTGCACACATTTCCAGAACCAAACATTTATATATTGAAGCAAATTGTGCAAATTGAAACTCAAAATAAGTAGATATGTAAGAAAGAATAATCTATAATGTGAAAGGTTAAGACTAAATGCAAAAGAAAAAAGGCTTTACACAGAGCAGCCAATCTGTTGTTAAATAACCTTTATGAACTATTTGGTTTTCCTTATTTCTTTCTTCTTGACATAAACATGATCACTTTTGGCCTCACGTTGTAGATTACTCCTTCAGAGAAGGCTTAAATAATTCAGGAAAAGACATGGTCAGCCAAAGGTAGTCATGTTTTTTGCTTTTAAAGAAAGTACCTACAGAAAGCTATGGGGAGTTCATTAGCTTGACAGAATATATTCATAAGATCAATGAAGTAAGTCAAATAATGTTATTTCCATTATGTTGGTTCTATAGAGAATGAGTATCCTGTTAGCCCTTTGTTCTTTGACAAGGACTTCAAAAATCTCTTAAAAACAGACTTCCATTCTCAAATGCAAGATGAACAAGTCTAGAGATCTACTGTATAGCACAGAGCCCACAGTTAACAATACCGTATTGTATACTTAAAAGTTTGCTAACAAGGCAAATCTTATGTCAACTGTGTTACCTAATAATAATAATAACAATAATAATAAATATAGACTTAAGAAGGTAACTTTTGGAGGCAAGGATATGTTTATGGCATAGGTGGTGATGGCTTCATGAGTACATTCTTACCTCCAAACTTGTCAAATTGTACATATTATGCACAGCTTCCTCTACGTCAATCATACCTAAATAAAGCCGTTTTTAAAAATAAATAGATTGATGCAAAAAAATAAAATAAAATAAACACAAAAAGTTACTCCATCATCTATCCCATTGATTCTTTTGAAAATGATAGTGTCCTAGAACCCCATTCTTCTTTGCTCCTGGGCCATGGAGGTTTTACCTAAGTTTTCTTTAATAAAATTATCATATTTACAGTTATAATTATTAATGTTACTAAGAGTAATGTTAACTGTAGCTCTTACATGAGGTAATATAGGTGATATGTCTGTAATAGCAGCTGCCCAGAGTAAATGCTGTCTAACTGTTGCCCATTACTATTATTTGCCAGTAATTTGAAATTTAATCTCTTCCTCAATCCTCAGCAACACTATTAGGTAGATATTATTGTTTTTCTCATCTTATAGATGAGGAGACTGAAGTTCAGTGACACTATAAAAACTTGAAGCAAAAAACCAAACAGTTAAGGATTATGGGAATAATTTCAAGCATGATCCAAAGCCAACTTAAAAACCTAGCTTTTTTTTTTCTTTTTAAAATTTATTCATCTATTTTGGGGGGAGAAAGGGAGAGAGAGAGAGAGAGAGAGGGCACATGCAATAGGAAGAGGGAGAGGGAGAGCGAGAGGGAGAGGGAGAGAGAAATCTCCATCAGACTGCCCACCAAGTGTGGAGCCCAGCTTGAGGCTCTCTATCCCATGTTCCTGAGATCATGACCTGAGCCCAAATCAAAAGTCAGACACTCAGCTGACTGAGCCACCCATTCAGCTTCTTGTAATTCACACCGAACTCTATTATTACCCTCCTTTCACACATGAGAAAAATTAATCACAGAGGGGTTCAATAGCTCACTCTAGTCATTTAGTCAGTGGTGGAGCCTGGTGGGATAGTCAGTTTTCTTCCTGTAATTCAAATACCAATTCAGGAGCACTTGGGAAGGTATCTTGTAGATGTAAGTGAAGTCCATAATCAGTTGACTTTAAGGGAAGGAAATTATTCTAGATAGGTGGATGGGTCTGATTCTATTAGTTGAGAGACCTCAAGAGCAGAGCTGATGTTCCCCTGAGGAAAAGGAAATTCACTTATGGACTCCAGTATCCGTGCATACCTTGGCGTTCCATCCTGCCATTCCCAGTGGGTCTGCCCTGTTATTTTTGGATTTGCTTGCCAGCTTCCACAATCACATAAGACATCACTTGCAATGCATTTCTTAATATGTATCTGCTAACTGTTGTTTCTCTGGTTGAAACCCTGACTGAGATACCTAGATTCGAACCCAAATCTCTGTGTTCAGAGACAAAGTTTAGCTTTCAACAACTGATGTCATGGTACCCATCAAAACTCAATTCTTTGGTCAAATGGATCTTGGCTTTATCAGGCCCCCACTGACTTCATTAAGCAGCTTTGAGTATATACACTATGAATAAGCAATGCAAATGTTCTTTTATTTATGTAACACTACCTTTATTGCATTATTTCTAAGACAGTAACTGTATTTTAATAATAATTAACATTTACTAAGGAATTACCATGTTCCAGCCAAGGACCAAGACCTTTTAATTCATTATCTTGTTTAATGGGTGTTAGCTTCAAAGAGGTAAGAGTCTTCTCAGCACAACGAAGAATTTCCTGAACATAAGAGCAATCCAAAGATTGGCTGGGCTGTTCTAGGAGATGGAAAACTCTCCATCTATCAAGATATGCAAGCCCACATTCAAGTCACTAGACAGGGGAGTTAAGGAGAGAATTCAGCATTGGATGGTAGCTAAAGATGGCAAACCCCAAATTCCCTTATTCCAAAACTCTATCCCCTGACAATTTAAATATGTTGTCCACATCATTTCACTTTTAAACCACTAATAAAACTGTCCTCAAGTGTCTGAATACTGTATCCTTGGCCTTTTTTGCAAAATTATAAATAAATCAATGAACCTTTTCTTTTGTGGTCTCCCACAAGAGAAACTACAAAGGTCTATAAACAGACACTCAAAAATTCACGTTAAATCAGAGTGAATTTTCCACTATCCACATGGTAGCTGAAGCAAATGGACAAATAATCCAAAGCAGCAGTTCAGTGCTGAAAATTTTTACATTCACCCTTTAAATTCTGTATCCCACTTGCTCCATGATCAAAAGGCGACATGCCTCAAAAACTATGTGCTTTCTTGGTAGACTTCTAGTTCCTCCTATTTTTAATTCTGTAGATTAAATTTATTAGACGTTTTAATTAAATTATTAAGAAGAATGAGCACCAATCCTTTTTAAAAATTCCTCTAGATTCTCTAAAGTTCAAACCATTCAACTGAAAATTTGAGACAGATAAGGGCAAAATGATTGCACACAAATGTTTCCATAGTACAAGCCTTAGCAAACCTAAATTGTGAAGCTACTTTGTCATAGATGAAAAGTCCTTTGTGTATGGACGGCTCTTTGTCTTACCTTCCCAGGAAACTCTGCTTTTTCTCTTTCGATAGGGTTGGGATGCAAACCAATCGGTTTCTAGATGGTCTAAGTCAAAAGACTAGAAAATACCAGTACAGTGAGCTTTGCAGGTGGTTTCAGAGAATTTTAGGGTGTTAAAGATAAAGTATGAATCAACCGAATTCATCTTCTAAACCATGAACCACAGCAAAGTGAGAAAAAGCTTCAACTTCATTTCTGTTTTGTTTAAATAAAGATTTAAAACACCATAAAGTATCCCAAGGCAAAATAAAACACCACGTTCAAGAGAGACCTCTGGACCAGAAAGTAGAAGATTTGGGGTCCAGATACAAAATACAGATCTGCCAATAATCACCTAGAAGATGAAAGCAGATTACTTAACCTCCGAGCCTCTGTTTGCTTATCACAGCAACAGCTACTCCACATTGAAAGCTTTCTTACTATGTCATAGCTACTTTTCTATGAGCACTTTTGCATTTCAACTCACAGAATCCTCCCAATGACTTATAAACTAGGTTCCATTAGAAACTGCATTTTACAGATGGCAAAAGAGAGGCACAGAGAATGACTTGCCAATAGCACTGCTGGATAATGGGATCAACTAAGATTCCAACCCACACTCAACCGTCATGCTTCATTGCCTCTCAGCTAAAAACAGAATTGAATTAGATGTTCTCACAGGATCCCTGAGCTCTTGTGTTCCATGATTCTATTATGCAGCAAAAATATCTATTAAACAGAAAATTTTAAAATTTTAAACTCTTTGAGGAATTAGTCAACCTTTATGATGCAGATCAAATGTCACCTCCTCTCTACCCAGGTATATATGCCAGTATATCCTAAGAGAGATGAGTAGTGCCTTCAGTCCTGGCTTTGGCACCCAATATACCACATGGTACTACTGTTAGCTTCTCTTCTGGCCAACAGCATGACTTGCTCATCTTTGTGTGACCCCAGAAACTAACATAATAGGGGCTCAATAAATATTCCATTTATTTTTTAAAGATTTTATTTATTTATTTATTTGACAAAGAGAGAGATCACAAGTAGGCAGAGAGGCAGTCAGAGAGAGAGAGAGGAGGAAGCAGGCTTCTCACTGAGCAGAGAGCCCAATACAGGGCTCGATCCCAGGACCCTGAGATCATACCTGAGCTGAAGGCAGAGGCTGAACCCACTGAGCCACCCAAGCATCCCTCCATTTATTTTTAAGTATTTATTTAATAACATAAAAGTTGCACAGGTATTAAGAAACCAATTGTTTCTTGCAAGGAAAATTTTAAGAATAAGTTTTTGTAACTAACCTCCATCCCCTGACACCCATGAAGTCACCTCATCTGATGTCCTGAAACCGTCTTCTTGGCCTTATCCTTGCTTGGGCCCTTAAATTTTCTTTTCTCTTGCCTGAAAGGCTCTTCACTTGGATCCTCAAGATCCTTTTATATGGATGTTAAAATGCTAGTGAGTCAGAGTCCTCATGCCCTGCTCCCTCCCCTCTTATTGTCCATGGCATTTTCTACCACCTAAAATGGGACAAATATATCTTCATATAGCCTGCTTTTCCTCCATTCAAATAAAGTTGGAAGCTTTCATCCGTCCATCTATTTGCTAGATCCTCAATGCCCAGAATGGTGTGTAGCACGTTGTAGCCCTTTAAAGATTACATAGATAAATGAATGAATGAGTAAAATATTTCTCATCATACAAACATTGAAAATGTTCCATAAGAAGCTTGTTGTGATCACAGTGAATTTAAATATGAAATATTAGGATAATAACACAAAGTGTATCTCTGGTCAGTTTCCTGGCCTGCAGCTTATTATGAATGTAAATGTTCTTAACAAATATTAAGAAAACTGATAGGATCTGAAGTTCATTCCTTTGTTGTGATGTTTGGGTACAGATGTTCCAATATTAAGAGGCAAGACGAGCAATATGGGTGCATGGGAAGCAGTTCCCCTGGGTTGAGGGGAGGGTTGACTCCCCTCAACCCAGGGGAATTGCTAGCAACTAGATGGTTGTGTTGTTGAAAATCTGCCTACTTGTGATCTCTCTCTGTCAAATAAATAAATAAAATCTTTAAAAAAAAAAAAAAAAAAGAGAAAGAAAGAAAAAGAAAATCTGCATCACTCCTCCAGGTCACAAATCCTGTCTCAATCACCTGAGCCTTCAGTGATGGGGCTTGGCAGGCAGAAGGGGCACTTTGCATGCTTACTGAGTGAATAAAGCCACCACTAAACCCAGAGGCTTCCCTCTGGCCCTATTTCAAGTTCCCCATGCTTGGGGTGCACCCTCAGTTGGGTCATAGCAAAGTTGGAAAGCTAAGTCACTTTCTCTGGGAGACTTCCCTCCAGGAATCACATTTATAATCTGTACCTTCTAAGTCAGATTGATGCTTTTTTCAAAAAAAAAAAAAAAAGATTTTATTTATTTATTTGTGGAGCACAAGTGGAAACATGAGTGGTGGGGGAGGTGGGGAGAGACAGATGGAGGACAATCAGGACTGCCCCCCCGCTGAGCAGGGAGCTGATTCAGGATCCCAGGATCATGACCTGAGCTGCCAAAGGCAGGCACTTAAGCTATTGAACCACCCAGGAGCTCTGCAGGATCAATACTTTTTAAATACTCCCGTCCCAATATTTAACAAACCAAAATTATGATGAGGAGGGACTGTGTACAAATCTGAGTTCATTCCCTTCCCAAAATTGTCACTTGAGACTCAAAAATGTTACAGAAATGAATAACTAATGATTGCCTAGACAAGCTTCCCTAAGAGGTGGGTGAGCACTTAGGAGGGACTTAACCTAGCCCATGTACGTGCTGTCCTTGTCATTTAGTTCACGTGTAGGTATTGGGATTTTTGAGAGACATAGGAAAGGCAGCCCAGAGATACAAAATGATTTGTAGACGGTGGCACCACATGTCATTGGTAGAAGCAGGAGAAGTTTGAGGTCTGTTTACTCTGCTTCAGAAATCAGAAGCTGATTTTAATAAGGACTTGTCCTGTTCTCTCTTTTTGCAACTGCTCATCCCCATAGAGGAGAAGCAGAACAGCTCCTAGTTTCCTGCTACTCATTCACTGGCATGGACTCCAGTTATTAGTAATGGTAAGCCACTAGTACCTAAAATGTCTAAATGTTTATAGCTCTAGATGGAAGAAATAGATACATAGATGATAGATAGATAAGATAGATAGATTCTATATAATATCTACAGAAAAAGAGAGAGGAAAACTATACAAATGGACAGTGGCTATATCATATACAAGAATAGAACCTTGACCTACAACCTGTAGCAATCTTCCCAGGCTTATCTACAATAAGCCACCCGGGAAGCCAGCCTTCTTTAAGTCAGACAGGAAACCAGATTCTGTCTCTAGTGATAATCTGGAAGGCAAAACAGTAACTTCTCTAATTATCAGCCTAAATTGGCCAGGTCTTGGTTAATAAATAACCAAGCTTCTCTAGATTTTGTTTCCACTTTCAACTTAGGACCAATTAGAGAAGTCAAATATGCACTCCTAACCAATTACATGGGATACCCCATTTCTAGTTAGCCCACCTCCGGCTTCCCCGTGACCACAGCCTCCAATCATGGCATACCTGAAGCCTTCCTGTTTTCCATGTAAAGCTTTCCCATTCCTCTGCCTGCCTGTGAGTCTCTGCCAAAACCAAACTGATGGTGGTTCACTTCCTTCCTGTAGCAGGCTTAAAATAAACAGCCTTTGCTTTTCTCATGTGGTTGGTGTGGTTTATTTATATATATGTATAATTAGTATATGTATTAGTAATATGTAATTAGTCAAGTATCTCTCTGCATACACATACAAATATAAATTCTATATGCATAATATATTATATATAATGACATATATAATATATAATTTATATCTCACATAAGCAATGAATTATTGTTTACTTAATATTTTTCTTTACCTGTATTCTTATAAAGTCTTTAAATTCTATCTTAAAATGAATTTTCACATTGTCGTCTTAAACAGGACAATAGTAATTTTCTAATATGCACCAAAAACAATGCCTATTAAATTAAATCTCTTGCTTCAGTTACTGCCTACTCTTCACATATTACCAGCATTTAGTGTGTGCAACTTAGGCAAATCCTGAGCACAAGAATAGCAACCTTGTGTTTGAACTCAACTCCACTTCTCACCTGCTGTGTGGCCTCAGACGAGTGACGCAACATCTCTGAGTCTTGGGTCGTCACCTGACAGATACCCGTGATAATTCCAAAATTCAAAAAGATTATGGTGAAGATGAAATTCAATGGTATTTATGAATGCACCAGGCATGGGCAGGTGTTCAAGAAATATACTCAGTCTTTTAGCAAATGCAAAATAACTGAGAACAAGAAGGAAGAGAAAAAAGTGCAGCCTGAAGAATAAAGTTGCTTGAGTTTGTTCAACTCTAGATGAACATCTGCAGTCTACCATGGGTCAGCTGCACATGACGCAGGAAATGTCCATCCACATTAAGTAAAGTGCTAACAATGAAAAGGTATTGAAACCACCTTAGGTGAATCATAGTATTCCCCACAAGGAAGGCTTTCAGGGGAGAGAGGACCAGCCTATGGTCCTTTACAACCATTCATTACCAGTAACGTGTGTTCAATGGCCACTTAGAGTGTCTTTGAACGCTGCTCAGAACTGAATCAAAGAAAAAAAAAAAAAATGCAGCAGATGACAACATAGTCTGGAATCTATCTTTGCCCATTTTCCAGAAAAAACTATTTCTCTCTCAAAAGCCTTAAGTGGCCACTAACAGTGAGAAATCTGCAGCATGGGAATTACATATGTACATTATAGGTGTCTGTATATAATTATTTTTTAATGTTTGTGCTAATGTGGGTCAGGCGGTTTTAGAAAAATGGCATAATTAAGGTGTTTACTGGCAAGTTAATAATTATTATTAACTTATTATTAACTATAGTTAATAATTATCATTATCACTGTTAATAAACAATTACAAAGATTAATACATGAATTTAAATAATGGGCAAAGGGGCTCCTTTATCTCTTGGGGTAACTTGGAGGCAGAACCAGGAAGTAAGGTAGATGCTCCCATGGGCACAGATTGTTGATTCATGCTGACTCAATTATCAAATATTGATACAATATCAGGAGGACGCAAAATGCCAGACCACCAGAAGATGGAACAACAAGGCTGTGTTACCAGCAGATGCCCCCAGGAGAGGAGCAGGAGGCATTCTATTCTGCAGAAAGGACAAACCAGACTGGCAATGTCCAAACTTGATGTGCAAGACGAAGGGCAGCCTCTATTCAAGGAGCTTGAGTCTAGACGGCGTGGACACCCACCTCTCCCCCAACCAGGAGGAACAGGGCCTGGCAAAAGCATCTGAGATGTGGCTCAGAAACTCTTTGTCCAAGGCTCGCCTTGCCTGATTTTTCTCCTCTATTCTATGTTGTTTCTCAAACATGAGAGAGAATATCTTGCTTTTGAGAGATACCTCCCAGCCACTCACAAAATTGGTCTTTTGCCTTTTTCGATAAGCCTCTCTATTGTCTCGTATCTCCCTCAAACTAACTTTTATCCAGTTCTTCCTGTGCTAACACCAAACATACTAATTTCCAAAGTGCAGTGAAGTCTTCATCTCTCATTTCTTTTTCCTTCGAAAGTGGAGGCAGATCAAATAATATAATAATAATAAATAATGATAAAGTGGAGGCACATCCTACTTAGCTAAATGGACATATAATAGAATGTTAACGTGCAGAAAGAACCTTGGTTGTTATCTGGCCCAGGTTTTACAGATAAATAAATGGGAGGTCAGGAAGCTTTACTGTCTAAACATTCTCAAGCCATCTGATCAGCCCACCGTTGACAGGCTATAACCGTCTTCCTCCATCCTGTGGGAGAGTTGAGAAACGATTTTCCCTGGGCCACTGAGTGCTCTGTGGATTTCTGAAAGTTGTATTTGTTGTTAATTCAGGGAATAAGGAAATGGGATGGGGAGGAAGTAAAAGAAAAGAAGCATGGATAAAACGGGGAAAGAAGGAATAATCGACAGAATCGGTTTCAGTGGAAAAGTAGAGGAAAAACTTGGGGGCTGAGACAGGACAAATGTTTTACAGAAGAAGACATATCAGAGGCGGAACCTTCCCTCAAGAGGCTTAAAGAAGTCAGCTTTTCCAGAAATTTTGCTTTTTAGTATATGATAGGAGAGAAAGCGTGAAAATCAAACAAGAGCAGACAGTATTATTAAGGATCAGGCCAAACATTAATATTAACCTGAAAAATGTCTAAGAGCTCAAAAAGTAGCAAGGGAAAAAAGGAAAAACTGTAATTTCATTTTGCTTATATGAATATGTTAATGACAGGCAATGATACATGTATATAATTATCAGGTCTTACTATACAGACTCTAACTACATTCACTATATGATTAACAGTCAATGATATAGTTACAATGTGAGCCTCATTATCACATAGCAGAATAACTAACATAATATGTCCATCTTTCATATGGATGTGATCTTTTTTTAAAATTTTATTTATTTATTTGCCAGAGAGAGAGAGAGAGCGCACAAGCAGGGGAAACAACAGGCAGAGGGAGAAGCAGGCTCCCCACCGAGCAAGGAACCCAGTGTGGGCTTGATCCCAGGACCCTAGGATCATGACCTGAGCTGAAGGCAGACTGTGATCTCTAGCAGGCTCAGCATGAAAACATCCCAGAATGTCAGTCTCCCTGGATTACCACCAGAATGGCCTCCTTTTGAGGGCAAGGGTCATACCCTGTGCATCTCTGTATCCCTCAACAGGTACACCCAAGGTTTTGGGCAAGATGAGAGCACAATAAACATTTGCTAAAGGACTCAGTGGGAGAAAGTAAGGATCTCACTAACAAAAGAGGGGGAGCAGAAGCTAAAAAGAGATGCTGCAGAACTGTTTGCCCCAGGA
The DNA here is from genome assembly GCF_011764305.1 of Mustela putorius furo. Classification (NCBI taxonomy): domain Eukaryota; kingdom Metazoa; phylum Chordata; class Mammalia; order Carnivora; family Mustelidae; genus Mustela; species Mustela putorius. The sequence goes on from NW_025421273.1 coordinate 23,059,002, forward strand.
ACCTGCATATGGATAAAGTAATAAATGCCTGTCAAGAAATCAAAGCCACATTTAAGAACCAAACGAGCTCCCTTTATGATTGGAAGGACTTGGGTCTGGATCTATGGTCCACTAATGCATGAAAGATGGTCCATGTTATTATCAGACCCATCCTGAAAATATGGATGATAAACCCCAGAATTACACAGAAAAGGCAAGAGTCTTTGCCTCACTAAAAAATTTAAGAGCCTCCTTTTTTCTTATCGTATTTCTGATTATTTCAGATTTCAAAGCAAACCTCATCCTTCATGTGAAAAACACAAGCCCTCCAGCCCTTTCTGCTCATGCTGCAAATTATGCTTCTCATATTAAAAGAGGCTTTATAAGTTCAGCCTTTATTTACCCCATTATTTATCAGAAGGCCACACTGTTTAAGGATAACACGTATTGGCTTACAGAGGATCGGCCAAAGTCCCAGAGCTGTCTTACATGAAATTCCGTCCAAAATTCAAGTTTAAAACTAACCGTTTTCTCTTTGAATGGCAACTGAAAGAAAAAATACAACACACACCAGCTCAGCCAGGCAGCAGGAGGGGGAGGAGGGGAATTAGCAAATCTCTGAAAAATAAAGCTGCATAATCTGCTATATTTCAGCCTGCCTTTATCCTCCAAATCCCCCATCTTTGTTTAAGCTACAAACGGACTCTATAAAAATCAGCTCGCTGGCCTCCCCTATTATACACCTCCCTGCACAAATCAAATGAAGCCTTGCCTGAAAAGCTGATAAAAAAAAAAAAAAAAAAAAAAGACACCACCACCCGACACATGAGCAAGCCGATGTATTTAAAAAGTGGTTATCATTTCTAATTCCTTCCTTTCTCTCTGGAGATGAGAACATCCTTCAGAGGGGCACGCAAAACTCTGGCACAGAGCACACGTCACCCCTGCATTTGTTTCGAATGGGGATTTTCTAAAATCGCCACCACACCAAATGTTTCATCATTAGCATCGATTTTTAGCACCTCGGGAGGGAAGGGAACAGTTGCGGTGTAACTGTTTAACATCAGGGCAGAACCGGGATCTCATCCTGGCATTTGTTCTAAAGATTCGGTTTTTCCTGGAGAAAAGCCTTCTGAACGCTGACAACGGCCCTGGTGTGCCCCTTCCAGGTACTTAGGTCTGTCCTGTCTCGTTTTGCTTGCGTTTTTATTTGTAATGAACTCTCAGTTCTGGCCAGCAAAGTCAGAAACACACGGCTTTCTCGTTGTGGCTCTCTTCCAGATCACTGGCTAGTGGGGGATCCTGAAAGGCTCAGCATCCACATGTGTCCTAGCACCACTTTACAGGTCCCCAGCCCAAACCTCAGTGCCCCTTGGCCCTGCCCCACGGCACTAGAAATCTTCGCTTCACTGTCAAGATCACAGGTACAAGTACATATGTCTACTCTTTGACTGATGCGGACCGCACCTGTGACACTGGGAATTCCACAAGGAACGTTACCCACTTCCACAAGGAATGTTACCCATTTTTTAATCTTCCATGCCTGCCCCAGAGAGCAAGGCATGAGAAAATCAATAACTGCACCACTTAGCACATTATAGATTTTTTGTGATAATGATATCAGTTAATATTTACAGAGTCTGTGCTAGAAACCAAGCATTTCACACCCACCTTCTCACGTGTCCTCCCCCGAACTCTACCATCTTCTTATTTTTCTAGATGAGAAATGGAAGCTTAGAGAGGCTAAGTCACTTGCCCAGATTTTAAATCATAGGATAGAATCAGGGTTTAAATTCACTTCAGAGTACAAGGGCTGACCCAGTAGATTCATCTCCTCTCGTAGCTACTACCTACACTGGGCCAAGAAATGATCGGGATAAGACTGTCATGTCTCATTCATCACTGTAATTCCCAGTACCAGGTACTAAGCTCCTTGTTCTGATACATTCCTAGGACATGAAACTACCCTGTTCTGCTAAGTATTACTTCTGTTATCCCCACTGACTATCAGGAGCACGGCCACCCAGACGGCTAGCGAGTTCTCCAAGGCCGTATGGAACGTGAGAAGCAGAGTTTAGTTTAGACTCCTGTTTGTTGAACAGAAAGTTTTCTCGGTGCTTCCACAGAGGAATTGGAATTAGAGGAAAAATAAAAACTTGGGGAGAAAACAAATAAGGGAATTACTCTTGGCCACCAAAAGTCATCAAATAGAAATATGGGAAAGGATATACATAGGAGAAGGAAGAGTAGGTCAAAGAAAACACTATGCTGGGCTCAAAGCCGGGACTCAAGGAGGCATTTGTTGCACTAGAGTGGAATGAAATGAAATGAAAAGACAAAACCAGCTTTGCACTTGGCACAAGGCTATCCCAATTTCTGGCATATAGTTTTACTCATTGTCATGGACTGAATTCATATAGCTCTAACCAGGGCCTCATCATTATCAATGTGATGATATTTGGAGATGGGGTTTCAGGGAAGTAATTAGGATTAGAAGAGATTGTGAGGATGGAGACATAGAGGAATCAGTGCCCTTATAAGAAGAGGCACCAGACAGTTTGTTGGCCCCTCCCCTCCAACTGTGTACATACAAAGAAGAGGTCATGTGAGCATAGAGCAAGATGGTAGCCACCTATGCGCTAGGAAAAAGCTCTCACCAGGAAGCAAACTAGCCAGACCCTTGATCTTGGACAGTCTAGCTTCCAGAACTGTGAGAAAATCCATTTCTGTTGTTTAAGGAACCAGTCTGTAAGTATTTTATTATGGTGGCCCGAGCTGAGTAATAATGTATTCATACTTTCCTAAAATGTCTTTGGGTCCCTCTTCAGCATGCTTCAGTTTCTAAATCCCTTGGTCTGACCTAGACTGTCTTCAGCTAGCAACATTCCTCGAGAATTTTTTCTGCCCATCTGGTCCGCCTGCTTCTATCTTAAAGCAGTTACTTTAGGAAAGCAAACCAGTACAAATCCAAACCTATCTGAGGCAAATCCAACTTCTTTTTCAAAATGCACCCAGTTGGCCTTTCAAGCTGTGGGTGAGATTCTAAGAATGTCCCAACAGGAATTCAGAGGCCTTGCCTTGAAAAGCGGATCTGTTCCTCCAAAGCAATTTTGTGTAAACAATTTAGCCTATCAATCTCAAGTTGCTCAGATTCCAATCTGTCTTATTATGGATTTGAACCTGCTGCACAGAGAAAAAAAAGTCTCCCTCCCTAAAGAACTGTTATTTGAAACACCCAGCTTTATGATTTTCACCCCCCAGCTCTGCCTTTTCAAAGGAGCTTGGGACTTGGTTGGAGCTTTCTTTTATAAATGAAATACAATTATTACTTATGTATTTCACCACATCCTAAAATGCCAAAGGACAATACTATGGCACTCACAATAACAATACCTTCCTTTTTATCCCCTGCAGAGCTTCAAACGTTACTTCATTAGTGTGGATTTGATCACAACGCTCTTTGCCACCATAGCGTGTATTCTGGAGCCGAAGGAAGCTGCAAATGCTGGATAATGTATGATTATTAACCTACATCAAGCAAATCACAGTGGCTCAGTATACTGTTTTTCCTCCCAATTCAGTCCCTCATTAATAACTTTAATTATTATGCATGGATAGAATAGGATTTATATAGTTCAGAAGCCTGAAATTGCCACGGCAAACGCATTACCATCTCCAGCTATAGTTCTATACAAAAGTCAAATCGGAAAATGTGAGAAATTGCCTAATACAGAAAGTTGTATTTTGATAGAGAAAGCCAAGATGGTTTCTCATCTCTTTGGACGAATACACACATCTGAAGTCTCAGCTGTTAAGGGACAAGGATGAGGGGTGGGGGTGTGCAGTGGAAAGCAGGAGGCATTCTTCCCTGAAAGGGGGTTTGGCAATAAAGCAAAACCAGTGTAAGTTAAAAATGAGCACTCTGCTCTTTCAAAACCAGATTATGCAAATCCATCCGATGTCCACCTAGCTACTGTTTTCCTGCACTGGCTGACTTTATAAGGCTGGGGAGAAAGGCATGGGGGTGTTCACAATCCTCGAGGCTAGAGGCTGAGGTTCCAGGAATCACAGTGGGGGAAACCACACTTGACTAAAACTGGACACACGTTTTTTTAAATTTATTTATTTGTTTTGTTTTGTTTTTAAGATTTTATTTATTTATTTACTTATTCATTAATTTATTTTGATTTATTTGACATGGTACACAAACTACCCTAGTCATCAAGGCAATAATTAATTTCATTCTGATGTTGCCTAATTATCATGTTTACTTTTCACATTATCATCACTTATTGTCTTATTTTTTAAAAATATTATTAGTGGAAACAGATAAATAAAAATCTAAGTCAGGGAAGCTATCTGGGAGAGATAAAGCTACAGTAGACAAGGCATTTTTTTTTTAGGGATGCACCCTGGCACAGCGAAAGAGAGGAGGGTTTGGATTTGGGAGGAAAAAACCCCCTAACAATCTGAGTTCAATTTTTGACACAAAATTTCTCTTAACAGGCCCTCTAAGACCTATGTTAGATCTTCCCCTTCTTCCCACTATGTCGGTGTCAGGGGACACTCATCTGATAAATGAAAATAATAATAATCACCTTTTTAGAGTCCTTCAGCAGATTAGATAGAAGAGATGGATTGTGTGATATTCCTAGTCTAGTTTGGGACTCATAGTCGTTCTCCTTAAGTGGCTATAATACTCACGACGATGGCAAAAAAAAAAAATGGCTCATTGTGTCTTAACCTTTGCAGCAAGATATTTGAAAGTTCACACACTGAGGCAATTCATCTAACAGCTACGTATTTAATTCTGTTGTTTATGTGAATGAGACAATGAACGAATGAATGAAAATTTAAGAAATAGGCCAACATGACTGATCACTAAAAATTTCAGAAGTTGAAGCTCTGCTCCCTAGAACAGTACATGGTGTTCAAAATTTGTGGTAGGGGACGAAATGGAGCTTTATCAAAGAGGATTCCCAAACACACATTGCTGCACCATTGCCTGCCATTACCTGGCCTTCCACCCTCACTTCCAGCTACCCGGAAATGTTTCACACGGCGCTCTCCGGACCCACCCCTTTCCCTCTCTGCCATCACAGGTACCCCTCCTCTCCTGCCTTCCCTCTGGCTATTGCCCACATCCAAGAAACCCTGACTTTTCCGCCATTTCTCACCAAACCCGAGGAAGATCCGGTTCCTGTCTTCTAAGGACTCAGGCTGTAATGCAAAAATGCTATAACTTGGGTATCCCCCCCCCCAAAAGAAGATGTAAACAGCCAACATTCCTCAAATTTGGGGGTTGATTACTATCTAGGTGGGACATCAAACTGTGAGTGCCTGCTCCTATCAAGGCACCTTGTATTTTGTGTTCTATCTCACCTTCCTCTCTTGCACCACTCTGCCCAAGGTCCCCTGACATTGATGTGGTAGAGAGATGGGGAGAGGGAGATCTAAAGGGTCCTGGAGGGCCAGTAAAAAGAAGCGCTATCATCCATGGAGCTGGTCCTGGAGACAGGTGTAGGCATCATGCCATAGCCTCCGAGTAGCCCGTATATGTCCAACAACAACAGCCATGGCAGATGGAGGCCTGCCCCAGCCTCCTGCTTCTTGTCCACAGCTCCCTCTTCCCTCCCACTCTCTGGGACCCTGAACCTCAGCTCTAGGCAACCATGGCCACTCTATCTACCTGCTCCCTCTGGCTCTCAGTCAAAAGCATTTCACAGACTCCAACTCCCTTGCCTCGTTCACCAACATGCACTCTTCTCTACCCTTCCAGCCCTCTCAGGGGACTACCAAAAAAAAAAAAAAGGGCAATAAAGTAAAAACCTTTCCAAACAGAAAAATTAATCTTCACCACACAGCTCTCCTGAGTTTGTCCCCTCAAGAAGCAAGAGTGAAATCTTCACGTTATCTATTTGTGTAAATTTTTTTTTAAAGATTTATTTATTTATTTGACAGAGAGAAATCACAAGTAGATGGAGAGGCAGGCAGAGAGAGAGGAAGAAGCAGTCTCCCCGCCGAGCAGAGAGCCCGATACGGGACTCGATCCCAGGACCCTGGGATCACGACCTGAGCCAAAGGCAGCGGCTTTAACCCACTGAGCCACCCAGGCGTCCCTATTTGTGTAAATTTTTAAAGGCTCTTCCCACTCTCAACTTTGACTTGATTCTTTTATCCAATACTTAATCTATTATTTCTGTAGCCCTTTCAATGGCATAAATATAGCACAGGGCAGTAGAAGATATTAATACCTTCATTAGAAAACAATAGAGAAATATATTTACCTAAGTAGAGGGGAACCTGGGAACCACAGAATCTTCTTGAATGCATAATATCAAACTGTGCAGCTTTGAAAATATATTTCTGTCATATATTCAGACCTTCAGATTCTGAAGTGGTGACAGTTTGTTCTTCAATTTATTAAGGAAACAAACAAAACTCTATAACTTGCCTCCTTTTGTTTTTAGGAACTAACATTAAATGTGGTAGAAATTCATATCAGTAAAGACCTCTACACAAAAACATTTACTATCAAATATTTAAATTTAAATAATTGTCAAATGTTTCTCTGGCATCTTAATTTTTATTTAATCTCCCATAAAATTATGTTAACCAATGTATACTTAGTTTTAAATATAAATATTGGCAATATGGATATCTTTATGTATATAAATACAGTGAGTAGGAATAGAAATTTAAAATATATTTCCTGTAATAATAATTAGTACTGTTGGGTATACAGGAAAACGTATATATTTTCCTTATCTACTTTGGACGTGAGTTCAAATTGATATAAACTTTAAGGAACAAAATTTGGCCATTCCTATTAAAAGTCTTTAAATACAAAAATTCTTTTTGAAGATTTTATTTATTTATTCGAGAGAGAAAGAATAAGAGAGAGCATGAGAAGTGGGAGGGTCAGAGGGAGAAGCAGATTCCCTGCCGAACAGGGAGCTTGATGTGGGACTCGATCCCGGGACCCCAGGATCATGACCTGAGCCGAAGTCAGTGGCTTAACCAACTGAGCCACCCAGGCATCCCTAAATACAAAAATATTTTTTAAATTTATACTTTTATCCAGTAGTTTTTGTTTTGTGAGTTTATTCTAAAGAAAAGAATAGATTTGTTCACAAAGATTTAATGAGGGGATGTTCATTCAGACACAATGAACAGCAGCACAGAAAAAATTAAACTAAATATTCAAAACAGAAGATCAGCTAACTATGTAAAGTTTGTTGATAAAATAGAATAGTACACAGGCACTTAAAGGGATATTGTAAAAGAAAATTGTATGACAAAAGATGCTGATTATATATTGAGTGAGGATAAGAGCAGCTTAGAGAATGCATACGGATGGTCCTAGTTTTCTAAAACAAAACAAAACAATAAAAAATTTGAACATGGGAAGAAAAGATCACAGCTATATAAGCCAAATACTAAGTGATTTGTCTCTGAGCTACGGATAATTCTATTTTCTTTTTTTTTTCTTTCTTTTTTCTTCTTTTTCCTCTTCTGTATTTTTAAATTGTCCTCAAAGAGCATATATCACTGATTTTTTAAACAAATTTATATTTCTCTAGGAAGAGACTTTAGAATAGGATTTATGTCTTCGGGGCATTCAATGACACTTATAGACAGCTGGTTCCTCGAGTCATTTCAATGAGTTTTATTTAATGCCAACTTACATCCAGCTTAGGTTAACAGTTAAGTTTAGTAGTTACAGTGATGGGTAAGGAGTCAAAATATAGGACTTAGGGCTCCATATAGAATATCCAAAGAGTGGTATAAGCATCTGGTGCGGTCAGTTGTTTGGGATGGATCTGTAAATGCGACAATGTAACAAATTCTGGAACCTACCAGCTGTGTCATCGTACACCACAGATCCTCACCAAAGTCCCCACTACCAAAACTTTTGTCATTGTGACACCGAAATAATGACAATATGGTTATATTTGTTTGTTTAATGATAAAGCATGCAGAGAGTTGTGAACAATTTAAATTATTTTTCCGCAAACTTCTTTGCCCAAAACTCGAAGTGATCACCTGGCTTCGATGACTTTTGGAGTTTATTTCTACAATACATAAAATTAATTTCTATTTAGCTACACACAAAAAAAATCCAGATTTACTACGTCAAATGGAAAGACATGCTTTTACTTTCACACTGTCTATGAAGGCTTTTAAGGCTACCAGAGGTGTCCTCAGCGGGACGTGAAAATCTGGTTCATATGTATTAAGTACAAGGAGACAGAGAACATTTGGCAAATTATTGAACAAATGTTAGGAGTGTTAAGTGTAGAATGAATGAATATGCGAATAGATGAAATAACATTTGCAGTCCCATATTGAATAAATTCTTATCATGGATTGTTTACCCGTAGTTTATGCAAATCTTCCCAACTCACACTGGCTGATATTTCTAGTAATTTGGGGTCCTTTGATGTAGGGGACAGCTAGAAATTCTGAGCCCAATTATTCCAAGTTGGAAAATCTCCATCATTTTAAATATCTGTTCAAAAATCTTTGTGATAAAAGAAGAAATAAAAAGTTAATTTAAAAAAACTGAAGAAAGGGAGAAAGATTGAAAGAAAGAGACTGTCTTCCAATTCCCCTAAGTGGAATTTTCAGCTGGGTTTTTCTTTAACTAAACCAATCTAGGAACCCTCGAAATCATCTTCCTTCAGAATCTTGAATCTTGACCCACCCCCATCAGTTTCTGAAATTCATTTCGATGATTTAAAGATTTTAAAATTTTCTTTTGCACGTAATTTTTTTGGAGGAGTATGCAGTGAGTACAATGAAGAAGAAGGAAAAAGGGGTAAGTTGTTATGGCTTTATTTTATTTTATTTGTATTATTTTTAGTTGTTACAGTTTTACACTACCCGAAAGCAACTTCTCTTTTAATGAAGTAGATTGCATTTTATACCGGAACTCAAATGTCTGTACTTTTAAAAACTATAAATAAAATGCATTGTCAAGCATGTGTTTACTTGTTGGATGATAGGAGGGAGGTTCCTCAAATATGAAATAAAGCAATCACGCAATAACGTGGTTCAGTTTATATATAAATGGAACAATATAAAATTTAAAACTTAGAATTCGAGATTGGAAAGAGTCACCACAGATTTTATTGCAAGACCTCAAGGACTATTTCTTGGTTTCGTCGTATGAGCACTCAACTATGATATCTCCATTTGAAAGAAATCTGGCTTTGTTTTTGATTCCTAAGAGACCGCTTCCATCATTTCTTTCCTGCAGATGCCTAACTGTTTAAATTCTTCTTTCATGTGGTTGCGTTTGCTTGTGTTCCCAGCTGACACTGCCCTAAACAGGCCACTCGTGAGCCTTGGAGGTCTGTAGGTGTCTATCAGGAGGCATTCTCTGGCAACAGTTGCTTAGCTACATTGCAGATCTTTTGTTCTTTGCCCATGGATCGATCCCACCAGGCCTCCAATAGTGTGAACTGTTCTTTTGATTGTCCCTCCACATCCTTTGCCCTGCCTGCTGCTAAAATCAGCATGCCAGGTACTAACTCACGAACTTTCTGTGTCGTTCTGATTTTTGTCTCATGCTAATGTGATACCTGTCTAATATAATTCATGGACTTCTGGGGCATACCCACTCCTTGGGCTTCTCTTTGTCGTTGGATAACTGTGCTCAAGATGACTTTTCATCAATGTGTATGAAAACGTATTTTTCTTCTACACTAAGTGACACAATTATTCTGCCTATCTAGATTCCTTACTCTGCCCTACAGGCATATTTTCATTCATAGTTTGACAGACTTTTCAATTCTAATGACTACTTGGCCTATTTCCTTTCATGTAATCCATGAAATCTTAGGCATACTTAAAAAATTTTTATCTCCCATATCATAAATGTAACTTTCAGAAATGAGACCAAAATGCAGAGCTCAACTCAGAAATATATGACCAGGAAAGACTTCTCCCAATCAAAAATGCTACTTATGGACCTAAATCAAGCATTTATAAAAACTGCACAAATTTTCTCAAGTAATCAGGATCAAACACATAATTTGATAATTGATAGTAGTTATAGTCAAATTTTACAAATTCTTAGTTCTGATTCAGATACACAGTGTTACAGGACTTTTGTCACCTCCAGGGATGGCGAGCCCTGCCTCTCATTCCGAGGCAGACCATTTTCATGTCGGACCACTGGTTTTTTGAAAGATCTTCCTTTTAAAGCATGACAGCCTATCAGCATGTTACTTTCATCACTCCCAACTAGTTCTGGTTTATTCATTGAACAAATACTATTCAGTGCCCACTGTAGTGTCAGGTGAAGTATTAGGTATTGGAGAGCAGAGATGAAAAGACTATAATCACTGTCTGAAGACATGTGTGATGAGATCCCACGTGAGCCTCACATAAATAGATAACCGTGAACGACGGGAGCTCCGCCATGACAGATGAATGCACCCCATAGCGCAAGCACAGAGAGCAGAGACTATCAGTCCTCCAGGGAGAGCTAAGGAGAGAGGTTGGAGGTAAAGAGTGAAAACTGGCTCATTCTATCCTCAGTCTAAAACTTCTTCGCCTTGTCTGCCTGATGGATGCATAGCAACCCTTGTGTTTAATTTGTCTCTTCTCCTAGGTACATTTACTTTCCTAGATTTTGTTCACCCTTTATCACTTCCTCAGAGAGGTTTAGCTTGACCTGCCTTCTACAGCCCCCTCTGGAGAGACTGGTTCAAGCCCCCACTTGCTCCCATGGCATCCTGTATACTCTGCATGTACCACTTATCACCACTGAAATTAACGACTAATGAATGTATCTCCATTTTGTTAACTGTCTATCCCTTGAGACTCTAAAGTCTAAATCATCTAAAATTATCTAGATTCTAAAGTCCCGCTTATAAACCTTGTGAAAGCAGGTACCATGGCTGTCTCACTGACCGCATCTTCAGAGGAAGAGCAGATTGAAGGACACAGAGGAACACATTTGTTAAGCAAACACACGAACGGTTAAGTGCACTGTTTCTTACACAATGAGAAGGTTTGGTGTCCTTTTACCTACAACAAGCTCTGGCTGGCGTAATGTGTAGTTAACAGAATTGAACTTATGTTCACAGGTTTGTCCATCCTGCTTCTAGATCCATGGGAGGAGAGGCCGCCAGAAAATGGCATTTTATAATCATAGATGGCTAAGGATTTGGAATTCTCTGTCAGAAAGGGTGGAGGAGAAACAACTGTCCCAAGGCCCTGAAGGGCAGTAACTACAGAGAGAGGATTCGGAACTCCACGTGGTCAGGCCCACTCCTCCCTTATTGACTAGTGAATACATTAAAAAGTAAAGGACAGGGGGGCCTGGGTGGCTTAGTGGGTTAAAGCCTCTGCCTTCGGCTCGGATCATGATCCCAGGGTCCTGGGATCGAGCCCCACATCAGGCTCTCCACTCAGCGGGGAGTCTGCTTCCTCCTCTCTCTCTCTCTGCCTGCCTCTCTGCCTACTTGTGATCTCTGTCTGTCAAATAAATAAACAAAATCTTAAAAAAAAAAAAAAAAAAAAAGTAAAGGACACTCATGGAATTTGACAGTCCACATCCTATTTTTTATATGTCTCATGTGCTCAAAACCCAACAGTCTTTTGAAAACCATGGAGAAGCTCCTTAAAGTCAAACCAAATCATTGATCATTTCCCCCCAAATACTTTGTTTGCCTCCCTTGGGATGGGCTTCTTTCACTCTGTTCCTTCCTCATTGACCCCTCACCTTTATCTCTGCCCACCCAAATGCTACACATTGTCTCTGCCATGCCTACCAACCCTTGCCCCTCTGCCAACAGGAAATAATTTCTCTTCTTGGGCTTCACTGGGCACTTTCCACTTGTTTGATGACGCTCGTCAGGAGGTCTTATATCGTAACTATGTACTTGTCTCATGTGCGTGGTAGGTAGATGCTAGGACGATCCCCAAGATACCACTCCCCAGTGTACACACCCTACATAATCCCCTCTGCTTGAGTGTGAGAAAGACATGTGACTGGGGTGAGGTACCACTTCATAACATGTTATATTAAATGGCAGAAGGACCGTGCAAATGTAAAGTCTCTAAGCAGATGAATTTTGTGTTCATCAAAAGGGAGAATGATGTCACCATGGGCCTTACCTGATTGGGTAAGCCCTTAAAGTCAGAGAGATTTGAAGAATTCTCTTGGCCTTGCAAGCATAAGGTGCCATGTTGTGCAAGGGACCACATGCCAAAAAAGAGTGGGAGGCTTCTAGGAGCTGAAAACATTCTCTAGTTAACAGCAAACAAGAAGGTAGGAACTTCCATCCTACCACTGCAATAAACTGAATTTTGTCAGCAACCCTGAGACTTAGATGGGACCATTGTCCCAAGTGACACCTTGAGTTCAGTGCTGTGAGACTCTGCACAGAGAATCCAGTTAACTAGGGCCTGGACTCCTAACCCACAGAAATTGTGAAATAATAAATGTATGTTGATCTAAGTGCCACATTTGTGGCAATTTGATATGCTGCAATAGAAAACTAGAACACTCATCAGGTAGGTTGCCTCCAATATTCTGTACATAATTACACTCAATGAATTTGTTGAGCCTTCCTATTATACTTGACTCCAAGAGATTCCAAAGATGATTCAAAGAACAAAATTATATATGTCCCCAGAAACCATGTGACTTCTAGATTATACCAACTAAAAAAGGCGGGTACGATTTTTAACTAGTCACTAAGTAGAGTCTTGTGTTTCATAAAGAATTGAGAGACATGAATTTGAATCCTGGGTCTGTCACTAACCAGCTGGATTCCCTTGCACAAGTCAAAGCCAAGTCAGCTTCTTGGTATGTTATCTATAATAGTCAATTATAATAATTACTTCCTGTTGATAAACTTCCATGTACTGGGGACTGTATATATATTATTTGCAAATACCATTATATCACTGCCAGAGAGGTATTATGTTCATTTTACAGATGAAAACAGTGAGGTTCATAGGAAAGGTCAGAGACCTTAGATATAACAATCAAGGTCACGTGGTTATTGCAGGACAACATTAATATTTGAAGCTTCTCTGTCTGCAACCTGGGTTATTTCTCTTTAAAGTGAGGGGTTATTTTGTTACTATAAAGTCCTCTTTAATCAGATCATCCTGGAAGCACAGCCTGAGTGTGCAGTTCGCATAGCACAAGGCAAAGAGAGGGCCCTTCTCCCTCGCACCTCAGAAGTGAGTCACATCTGAGTTCTGGCGCTGTAAACGTGTGCAGTCGGAGACAATGACAGAGACCCAGAGCCCAGGCAGGGAGACTGCATGGGTTTAAGAACTCATTTACTTAGAACAGTGGAAAAGGAAGTCAAGCGTGAACTTCTGAGCTTCAAAGATATTCTCAAGGCCCATTTGGGAATAAGCATAAATCTTCCAATTTATCCAAAGTTTAGCAAATTCACAATGACAAATGTAACAGTTCCTCTAAATGGAAGTTCATCTCTTGGCAGTTTTGAAGGCTTGGAGAAAATGCCAGCAACAAGGACTTGGAAGGAAATAAATCTTCAGATTCCCTGAAAACATAGATAGTTATTATGGAAGACATATGGAGGACCCCATACTGCGTTGAAAAAGAAAATTTATAAATGTCAGCTTCGTAGCGGCGATGTTGGAAGGATTTAAGCAATCTACACTTAACTATGATGAGAAAAATATGCTGGGGGAACGCTTTTGCCATGAAGAACTAATTATTCTTAACCTGTGCTGTTTCTGGGAGGAACCGATGAGAGAGAGACAGAAGGCTCCAGAATCCAGAACAAGGAATTAGAATTTCTTTTCACCCAACAGATAACATTTAAACATCTTCTACTGTTTAAAAAAAAGTTGCTGAGAAGCAGGATGGTAAGGACCACAATATGGGTGTCTAAGGCAGGAGAGCTGAGTTCTGAGTCTGGAGAGGCCTCATTTCTTCATCTCTACAGTATAAACAGTTAATACAACACCTGCTTCCAGGCGCATAGTGAGGCTGGAGGGAGACACTGCCATCCAGTCTTGCTTACCCAATATTAACCACAGACTTCCTCTCTGTCCCTTACAGCAGCAGGCATGGAGGCTACAGAGAAGAGTAAAACATTGTCCTCTCCCTCTATGAGCTTACAGATGGTTCTGATTTATGAGAGAATTTTATAAACTGCAAAGCATTATCAGAATGCTTGTCATTTTAACTCATTAACCAATCCAGGAGATTACTGCTGGACACATTTGAAAAACATCAACACAAGAATCCACTAAGTATTTAACTTTTCTCTTTTGTTTAATGATATCATAGCAAGAATTACGTATTTGAGAATAAAAATTGGAATCTGTATCTTTTTCAACAAAACCACGGCTAACATTGGAAAGTTTTTGTTTTTATTAATACTACTATTTCCTTTCCAAAAAGAAAGAAGTAATAAATAAAATTGCAATTCAAAACCAGGGAAAGTAGGGAGAGAAAAGGTATCACGAGCACTCCTTGTTTTCCTGGGGAGGGGTCATCTTCCCTTCTCTTCCTGAAGGTTCTGAATGGAGATGGTGCCAATTAAACCATGCCCTGGTTGGCAGCAAAGCCCAGAGCTAAGAATGGGAAGAACAGAGGAAATGCCAACTGTCAAGAGATACAAAGGGATCTCAGGAAAGATACGACAAACATCTAATGAGAAATACACAACTTTTTAGAACTTCCGTAACTAATGTCGATGAGGCAATATTGAAGACGAGCCTGGATTTAATAAATCTTAAAATTTCCACAGCTGGGCCCGCTTGCACAGGGCTGGTGGACCATTTTCTTAAATAAGGCATGGCGCTGGTCTGACACTAGTTTAACAAGGTAATTATCGAGTGAAAAATAGCCGCCGCACTGCTGTGAACCTGAATAATAACTCTCATAATTACTGATTTGGGGGCCCATCTTTTTTAAATAAAAAAAATAGATCTCTAAGTACTAAAGCATTTTATAGGAAATACATGTGGGTACAGTGTCTAGAAGTATGGAGCACTATTAAGGATATCATTAGCAGTTTATTTACATAATCCATCAAACACCATTTATCATTTCTGTCATGGTTCTATTGAAGAGAAGCAAATAAGCACAGGGACTTGAAGGTACTTTACGTAGGGAAGCTTGGAAAAGTTGATTGTGACCAAATTTTGTAAGGCCTAAAAGTTGGACATTCCTAAATACCTCAACTGAAAAGTGAAGCAACATAGCTGACTTTATCAAATGCTTGTATGCTTTCATAAACAGGACACGACACACATTTCCAGAGGAAATTTTACGTGGACAAAAGTAACTTTCAGGTAACTAACTTCCATTTTTGAACAATTTTCACACTTGTCTTAATTCTGAAACACAGACACAAATGGTCATTCTTTCACTGAGAACTACCTGAAATGGTTGATTTTTCCTGGAATGTGAGAGCAGCACAGAGGTATCTTGTGCATCTGTGAAGAAACACCCTCCTGCATATTTCTGACTAGGCTTGCCTCCTAATTCTAATCTGGAAGAACTCTTCTGGTTTTTCTTTGCCCTCAATGTAAACTAACCCATCCTAGCATAGCAAATAATGTATTTTTCAAAGTAAAACACCAACAATAAAATTGTAAATAAGATTATTTAAAGGTAGGATGAAGTCAGACATCGGTACTTCCAGAAAAGTTTGTAAACATAGTATAAAGCTAGGGGCGCCTGGGTGGCACAGTGGGTTAAAGTCTCTGCCTTTGGCTCAGGTCATGATCCCAGGGTCCTGGGATCGAGCTCCCTCCTCTCAGCGGGGAGCCTGCTTCCCTCTCTCTCTGCCTGCCTCTCTGCCTACTTGTGATCTCTGTCTGTCAAATAAATAAATAAAATCTTTAAAAAACTAGTATAAAGTTCTATTTGCTCTAGATAAAATGGAGAACTTGTCTCATAAAAAGGGAGTAGTTTTATTAGCATGTTCCCAAGTCCCCTTTCTTACTCTTTCTACAGATCTTCAAAATGATTCTGAACCTCAATTATTGTCAGTTTGAAGTCTTCCTGCGTTATCGAAAAGCCAAAGACACATGTTGCACCATGGAAGTTCTCATCCAAGAGGAGATTAAAGACAGCACCAATTAGGAAAGCACAAACTTCACAAAAATAAATAACTACATCATGATTCTCTTGGACTGATAATAAAAGCAAAATACATGAAAGCACCAAATTCTACAAGCTCCTGAATTCAAATACTCTAACATGACTAACTTGATTAAACAATAAATATTCAAACACACCACAATGGGTGATTTCATCATGGAGACTTTCTTAATGAAATTCACCTGAACATCACTTAATACAGTTGGTAGATAATGCCAATTTAACCCGACCACAACAAATGCTTTATTTTACTTCACTTGCATAAACAAGGTGCATCTACAACATGAAAACACAACACAAAATTTAAGATTAAGCTATACATTGACTTGTGGGGACGATGCCCCAGATAAGCTCACCCCACTAAACAAGATCACAGATCAGAATTACAAAAGGAAATGCTGCACGCATCTCAGCTTAGCACTGGTTTTCCAAATGTTTTATGTTTAAAAGTCATACCAATATTGCATTTTGAATAGAGTCTAAAAATATAGTGGTAACCATTATTAAGAACAAGTTCATAAACAAAAGCAGAAGGCATCTATTTAAAAAGATCTGGTAAAGGCCTGCAAATAGTAAAGTCCTAGAAACAATAGTTCACCAGATCTTTATCACCTCCAAGACTCGAGATTTTGCTCATTCGTTTTCTTATTGCCAAGGCAGAGAAAGCGGACACATGGAAAGTCCTTGAGAAATGTTAAATAGAAAATAGGCATTTCAACTGAAATTAAATACATTAAGATTCATTCAGGAAGATTCATGTACCTAGTTAACTATTGTTGAGGACTACTTATTCTATGAAATTTGCTGGCACAATTGGACTTAATAGATTGGCAGATTAACCAAGTGGTGCAATTACTATCCCATGGGCCAAAGCACTAAAGGAAAAAAAAAAAAAATCACTCTTGGTATTGTGGGTTTGGTAGATGAGATCTTAATTTGGTGTTTAAAATGTGAGTCTCAAATCTTTGTTCTGTTTGTGGTTAAATTTCCAAATTGCTCTGTGACATTTCTGTTACTTCCTAATACAAAATGAGTTGCTACAACTTGAGATTGTGATGGTGGAAACTTCTTAAAACAGGGGGGAAAGCATAGGTGCAATGATGTGTCTGTGGTCTAAATAATCAAACCGCTTGAGTAATATTTATACTATTGACCAGCACTACGTCATTCATTCAGTCCACAAAAATTTCTGAAAGCCTTATATTTCCAAGGTGTTGTGGCAAGACGTTTTCTGTCATGGCTGTAGAAAATAAAGAGTCTCAGAAGATTAGAAAGAAGTCTTTGCCAGCCTGAGTCTTTTGTCTCTAAAGTATATTTGGTCACTCCCTTCTCAATGCCTCATGGTACTTTGCCAGCCCGACTCTTCCAGTGTTGATGTCATTGCATTAAATTGTGTTGTTTGTATGTCTCTCCCTTGTTTAACTGTAAGCTCCTTTAAGGCAGGCAATCAGGCAGTCACCACACCCATGTGTGTATGCTGAGCACCTGCACAAATGCTGGTGTAGGCAACTGTGGAATGCTTGCAATGGGGACTTTGGATTTAAATTCAGGGAGTCTTCAGCCTGCACTCCCACGCTCTGTTGAGTTGTTTCATTCTATATAGGTGGGGCTGGTGAGTATAGCTGCTGAACACAGAGGTAAGACCACTGTGAATAACAGGGCCAGGTAAATCTTTTAGAAGTTGTTTTCATATGATGGGTCATGCTTACATCCCACTGCATCTACTCTGGAATAAACAAGATTTCATATCTGAGAATGGACTGGGTTCTTTCAAATAGGGCTCCCAGATTTAAGAAAGAAAAACACAGGATTTTAGATAAATGACAAATAATTTTAGAGCATAAATATGTTCCAAGCATTGCATTTGTATACTTACATTTTATCTAGCAACCCTATCTTAAAAGGATGAGTAAATTGGAAGTAAAGAGGATTGAGTGAGACATTTCTCAATAATTTTTTGTTGGGCAGAACATTTATTTTCTTCATCCCTCAGATAATAAATACCACCAGCACCACCTGCCATTGTGATAATGAAAAAAAAAAAAAAAAAGCCACATTTGTCCTGTTACTCACTATGGTGTATTACCATCTTGGTTTGAGAACCATAGGAAAGACATAGGGATAGGAATGCATTCTATGAAGCCAAGAGTCAAGAAATGCATGTGCCAGGATCCCATGGATACCATAGTCACACAGTCTCAAAAACAACTATATAATGTCCATTTCCTGACTAATACCCCATTCAGGACTCCCAAATAAATTCTTATGGGCAATCAGAGAGGCCTGACATGCTCAAATCTGTGTATCTGACAATGAATTTTAACCCCTGAGAAAAGATCCAACAATCATCCCAGATTTCTTAACAGTTTGACATATAAAGGGAAAATTAAAAGTCACCATCCTAAAGACCAATTATAAATATGATAATAATTATATATTTAACTTGTATGGCACTTTAAATTTATTCAAAGCACTTTTCTGTCCATTATCTCGTGTGACCATTAGTGTGCTATTTTTTAGTGATGAGAGAATGGAATGTCTGCTCAATCTATTGCTACAGCCAATTTGCAACTTTTGATATCATCCATTTGAAACCACAAATGGGAAGACATTCAGTCTCCTTTTTCCCTTTCAGAAGTCTGTCAGTTGTGAGCTTTCTCTTAAGTCTTTTTTTATAGCTAGCCCTAGATTTTGTATTAATGTCACATGAATATTTTCTTTTTGAGCTACTTAGTTGATTATGTTAACTTAAGGTAAGAGTCTTAAATAGAACGAAATCAAAAGTAAATGAAAAAATTTGTGATGAACTGCCTTCCTTTCAAAAACTGTTTGCTTCTTTATGACAATGTCTGGCAAATAGCAGAAACTTGTTGAGTTCTGAATGAATGAATCAAGGAATGAATACAGGTGCAAATGAACTTCTAATGAAAGTCTGCTTTCGTCCTAACTTAATTTACTCCAAATCTTGCCAGCCTAATGAAGACTGCCATTTAAAAGGGTCACACAAGAAAATCACAACTTCAGAGGCTAGAGCCACCCAGAAACCATTTAATGCCACTCCATGCAAAGGAAATCTTCCCCTCCCCCCAGAATCATCTGAGACAAAGACATCTATGTCAGGATGCAACAAAGATGCCACAATCATCTGGTAATTAACAATCATGCCCTACTCTGAATAGGTGCATTCTTTCCTCTAAGATACACTTCCTAATGCAAAGTCCATTTCCTTTCATCTGGTCATCAGTAAACAAAATATGGAGCATATAAGTGCCTAGCACAGTGGCTGGCACTCAATAAGTGTTTAACAGCTCCTTGTTCCCTGAGCAAAATAGAGAGTGGAAACCTCACCCTTTTTTGAACAGGACATCATTATAATAGTTTGGGACTTGTTCATTTATTTTTTTAAGAGAAATTTTATTTACTTATTGTACAGAGAGAGAGAGATCCCAAGCAGGCAGACCAGCAGGCAGAGAGGGGGAAGCAGGCTCCCCGCTGAGCAGAGAGCCCTATGCAGGGCTTGGTCCCAGGACCCTGAGATCATGACCTGAGCCGAAGGCAGCGGCTTAACCCACTGAGCCACCCAGGCACCCCGGGACTCGTTTAAATTGCCATCTTCGTCTTTAAATTCTTAAGGTTCCTATATAGAAAGAAGACGGGTCTGATTTGTCCAAATCCTGAGTTCTCCCTGCTATGTGCCAACTGACTGGATGAGTAGTAGGAATTATCCTCTATTTTAATTCCATGTATTTATTCATGCAATAAGTATTTTCCATGGGCAGCACTCGGCAAAGGTTACATGTTATTTAATCTTATTTAATCTTCACACGTACCCTCTGATGTTGGCATTATTATTATCTTAATGCTGCATATGAGGAAATTGAGGTTAAGACAGTTTAAGCAACATGCCTCATGTCCTTCGCATGCCTACCTCACACAGCCGTACTGGAACAAAAGCTCCAAATGAATCTGCATGGATCCAAAGACCATAATTTTGATCTTTACCTTCATCATTTTTTAAACAACTGAGGAGTTCTCAGAGAAACAAAGTTGCTTTACAGAGGAAGATCTCAAGGGCCAGCTGGCACTTGTCTCTTGAGAAAGCATAGGGTCTTTTGGCACCAGCAACACTAACCTGGGCCTCTTCATATCTGGGTGAATTCTATAGAGGCCTTGTTCATAGAAAAGAAACGCATGGATCGGAGCCTTGTAAACCCCTTCTCCCCATGTGCTGCAGTGCACCTTTCTGCATGTAACTTTTTTAAACAGCCACATTTGTGCCAAGCAGTTACTATATGCCGTGTCAAAACACCTATGCATATATTCAAGGAGTGATTTTCCCAGAAATACATTTTTAATCATGCAATATGATATTAGAGAAAGAGAAAGTTAGGGAGGGGGAGAAATGCTTTCAGAATTCCTATATAGCAAGCACTATAAAAACACAGCTGGATGACGTGAGCCAATAAAAAGCAGGAGAAAAATAGTAACCAGAGATAGTGAAGCTACTTGAGGCTCATAGAATTTCTCTACCTTAGGGGGACACATCCAAATACACAACACATAAAAACACATATTACAAGACAAAATTGAAGAACTTCGTCAATATCGCAATGCTCTCAGAGCTTTCAGGAAAAAAGGGATGTGAGGAAGCAAATGTTAAGGAAAAACAGCAAGTATAGGAATGGCTCTACTGAGGGGCCGATGGGCAGTGCTTCACAGAATCAGATGGGACCAGATGACTGAGGACAACAGAAGAAAATAAGGGCATGGGGTGGGGGGTGATATGTCCTAAGACAATTTTCTTTTTTTGTTGTTGAGTGAAATGTCCCCCCAGCCCCCAGCAATTACAGAGAAAAAAACATCAGTCTTGGACTAATGTGACTGTGTAAATGTGTAGTCTCGCGAGAACTCTTTAGTCCAGACAGAATATGGAAGTCAAGATGAAATAAGTATATGATCAAAAACTACTGGATCCACCAACCCAAAATTACAAACAACAGTTAAAGGATTCATGACAGATGGCTCAGTTGGTTAACTGTCCAACTCTTGATTTCAGCTCAGGTCATGATCTCAGGGCCATGAGATCAAGCCTCTCATCCAGCTCCATGCTCATCAGGGAGTCTGCTGGAGATTGCCCCCCCCACCCCGCCCCGCTCCTCCTCCTGCTCATGCTCACTCTCACTCTCTCTAAAAAAAATAAATTAAAAAGAAAAAAAATTTCTAATGGATGAATGATAATTTTTTCTGAATTGTCCTAGATCTCAATCTGGAGTCAGAAATGCACACAGTAGAATTCAATCAAACAGTATCTATTTAAGGAGCATTTTCAAAGTGCTGGAAACTCTGCTGAACCTTATAAACATCATCTCAACAAGCCCTGCCTTTTTGGGTGAGGTCACTGATCCTCACCAAGTACACAAGTAGTAAAAGACAAACCCAGGTTGGAGCTCAGGTCTCAGACCCCAAGCCCCTGACTGAAGCCTTTTCCCTGAAAAGCAGGCCAATGGGCAGCGCCCTGAAACAAGATGGCTTTCTAGCAGTTATATTATTTTTTAACCTTAATTTCCAAGGCAATGCCAACCTAGACATAGTTTAGTGTTTGGAGTCTTCAGTCTCTCAAAGTACAAAGCCTCACACATTCTCAATCACCTTCTGCTGTCTCTTCTCCTGCTGAACATAACCTATGCACCAGAAACAACAGGGAGTTTCTGAGGAAAGCCTGTGAGAACACAAATCTCTTCTGTGCTGGATTTCACTAGAAACCGCCCAAGAGAGGGTGTGTGTGACTCCCAGCCAAAGAGCGAGTCTTTGCAGCAAGTTCTGCACATGGAGCCCACTTGAAAAACTTCTCCACGACACAGAAGCTACGAGAATGCATTGTTACCAATAGTAATCATCAGTGCTGCCTACCGCATGCTTCAAATGGTCTGAGGCTCTCTGACTGTTCTATCTCACTTAATTTTCACACAAGCCAGTGACGGTATTATGACATCTTGCGGAGGAGGAAATGGAAGTTCTGTTTATGAATCAAAGCACAAATTAACATTCAAACATGTTTGCTACATGGTGCAACCCCGGGTCCTACCCAACGTCATGGGATTCAGGAGAACTTTCTCCTGGCATCTCTCCCAGCAAAGAGAGATCTCCTGAATGAACCACATCTTTCCTACAGATGAAGAACATGGCCAGTGTGAACCTGGACACAGCCTGGGTCTCCTGGGGGGTTACCTGTACCATCTCCCAAAGAAAGCGTGTTTGTGATGGTCACAGAAGGAGAGAGTGATATAGGACACCATTCCTTTACATGCTCAAAAAGGAGCAGAGAACTAGAAGTACTTGCTTGAGGCTCACAATGAGCAATCAACTTAAAAATGATCACTTTTGTACAAGATAGGAAAGGCAACAGCAGATCATGCTGGACTTAGCCTTATAAAGTAAACATACCCAGGGCATGAGAATGTCATCCCTCTGCTCCTCTTTGCCTTCTATGTCAAGGAAGCCTTGGTAATTATTTGTGGCTTCTGTTCCTTGAAATGTGTGAATTGACAAATCCATATCTTCCCCTTTAGCTATGGGGTGATAGAGACATGAGATGGGGTAGGGAAAGGAGGGTGTCCTGGCTTTGACTTTGGAGTCAGCCAACCTGAAACCCAATGACTCACTGCTGGACTCACTGGACCAAGTTCCAAGTTTTCAGAAAGGATGCTTTTCAGCTCCAACTGTCTTTAACTACTGATCTGCTGACAAAGAGGGAATGACCTGTCTCAGGTCTCTTCCCCACTTGAGATTCCATGCATGCAGGGAGAAAACTACCTCTTCAAACTGCCCACTTCTCTAGCTGCTAAAGAAACACCTTCCTGATGCTTGCACCAGGTAGGGACGCATAGCTCAATTTCATGGCCTGCTAACCTTGTCTACCTGTCACCATGCAACACCAACCTCACCCCCTGTCTTCCAGGAAGACATCAGCAGTCTCCATCTGTTCCCGTCATATTCCACCTGGGGAGGGAGTTACCCTCCCGCCAGTCAGGAGGGGAAAGGGCTTGGGGACTGGACTGATGATCAATATGGAGGAGTTTTCTGAAAGAGAAGCTGTATGCTGCCTCCGAAAGCATAATTATTTCCTGAATTATTATATTGCTGGTTCCCCCTTCTAGCTTAAAGTAGATCAGACCTTATCCTAGAGCTTCTCTGAAAACACCAGCAGAGCACTATAGATTATGTTCTTCCCACTTTAGAAAGTCTCATGATTTAGGTCAAGGAATTGTTTTGCCAACATTCTGTTTGGTGTTATAAACTTTTCTCCAAATGTCCATTATTCATTCAATCATCCATCCAACAAATATTTATTGAGCACCTATTGTGTACAACTTCCTGTATGAATCCGAGAATTCAGCAATAAATAATAGAAAGCTCGTGTTCACACGGAGATGACATTCTAATAGGATGGTGACAGACACCAAGTAAATAAGCCAACACATATTATAGGATTTACTGTAGCTTAGAGATAAGATATCTTAGAGCCAGACAGACCCTGTAAACACATAGAGATGGGGAGAGAAAAGGAAGGAAAAAAAATTTTTTTCTAGAAGAGACTAAAAAAACTCCATCTGACATATTTCTTGGTACCTAAGATAAATGTAATTTGGGGAAATTCTTCGCATAGAGAAATGGAATAGCCATGTCTTGTTTTCCTTTCGCAGAAATCCAGGGCTGTCAACTCCCCAGGAAGTCTCGAGGAAGAGCTGTAGCCTGCTGCCCAACACTGGCAGGTGTTTTCACAGCCTGGCACCCACTGCCTGGACTGCGAACGGGTTAAGGTGTCAGCGCCAGAGCTGGGAGCACTGCATAAACAGTGCGTCAGGCGTTCTAAGCATGCTTCCTCTTCCCTGTCTCCCCGTCCTGTGCTGTCAATCACCTGTCACTTGCCCACACATCAGCAGCATTGTGCACATCACCAGGCTGTCAGCAAAGCAGCTGATGAGACTCGGCTCCAAACTGTCAATCATCTTTGCTTCTCTTCTCTGCTCGAGAAATATTTTGGCTCACAGAAACAAAGAAACCTGGACAACAATGGCTTATAGTCAGGCGTTTACTCTTGTGCATGGGTATAAGTAAGATCTTAAATCGGTGCTGATCGTGCTTTACCCTCAAATGGTGCTGGGGTTGGGGGCTGGGCAGAAGGAAGACTGAAACCTTGTTGCGTTAGTATGATGTACTTTAAAACTGTAATTCTAGTTCCCTGAGCAGATCCTGATGGATTCACAAAGCAAACACAAAAACAAAAAACAAGCAAACCTCCCAAAACAAAAAAACAAAACGAAATTAAACAAAGAAACCCACAAGAACATAAAACAATGATAACTGGAAGTTATCTGAGCTTGTGCCTCTCCAGAAAATAAGAAGGCTCAGAGGATGGATGACTGCGTGGTTCGAAATTATTCACCATTGATCAGGCAGGCTTTTGGAGAGAGAGTAATTGTTGGATTGCGGAGTTCATTTATCTCCCGGGACTTCTGAAACAGCGGCTTCTGCACCCGACTCTCCTATTCTCCAGGGCACGAGGCTGCTCAGGGGCACCCACACGCAGGAAAGCAAGTTCACTCTGTAGGACCCCCGTGAGCTAGGCTTGCCAGTGATTATGACGGGTGTCCTTATGTTGAATGCAAAGACATTCTAAACCAACCCACTGTCTGGCAGACCAGCAGCCCCTCTCGCCCAAAATACTTACCAGAAACATCCCGCACCCTTCAAAGCCTACAACAAAGACATCTAAAGAGATGTTCCTGGCAATGAGTTCCAATTGAGCAGCAAGTTCAAGTTGTCCTGATCTCCCCAGTTTGCCACTTGGGCAAAATCACCATGCATGTATTAGCATAATTAATCAGCTCATCATACGATAGATCCAAATACTACTAGGTTGTCCAAAGTCCTCTAAAGTTTAAAAAAAGGAAAAAACCTCTAGTGCCTTTGAAACATATTTAGCAACAATCAGACTTTTAATCATGTTTCTCATGAGCCTTATTATCTATCATTGCCCAATGCTCTGGATTGGCAGGTTCAGACACATGGTGGTTGGTTCCATCATCATCTCTGTGTTTGTGACATTTGGGATGTTTTACCCTCTGACAGATCCTTTCATACGTGCAAACTGATTTCTGAAAACACATCTCTTTCTGATCTAACCGGACATTAATTGGTTTTGTGCTGATGTTTCTATGTCTCTTGGTCTTATAGCACAACTAGCAAATCTGATCTCTGACAAGTTGGCTGAACCTAATCAGGACAAATCCGCTGCTACCCAGGTTGCCACAGGCAGTAATTTGAGGGTCTTTACAGAGTTATCCCTCGCTGGAAAGACAAGGGACTATAATTCTGTCAACACTAATCCAAAACTGTATGTTCAAGGCAGGAGTGGTCTCTCTCCCCGACCCCCAAGAAAAGATAGCACTTGTCAGATAAATACCTGAGATAATTGATAAGAAGAAATTAAGAGGCTGTGGCTGATGCAGTGACTATGAGAATTTCTTTCTTTCTTTCTTTCTTTCTTTCTTTCTTTCTTTCTTTTCTTTCTTTCTTTCTTTAAGGAACCTTCAGAAGTGTAACATTGGGTGTAAAGTGTCAGCTGTCAGGGATAAAGCAGGGTCACAGGGAAGAAGTGGATGGAAACCCCGCCATCCAGCTCCCACTTATCATTGGGTGACTTGGTTCATATTTGCCTCACTCGCTAAACAGACAGGTGCCTAAACATTCTCAGCCTCAAAGGAAAACTCTCTCAGCCGACTCAGGCTGCCACCCAGTGACAAAGCCCTGATGGGAAGCAAGAACCTCCTCAGGATGGGAGGTGTTACTGTCAGACTGTCAGCCCTGTGCTATTCTCCGAAGACCCCTGTGGTTTTCTTACAGGCACAAAAAGAAGAAATATGAGAAAAATAAACTTCTTTCTTACTGTATCGCTTTGGTCCATCTTCCAAACAAAATGAAAGGGTTAATGTGGCGTCGTCTTCAAAAAACTCGGTGGCAAACGCGTCCCACCAGAGGTTGTCACTATCCTGCAAAGAGACAGATCATTTATTTAACAGGCAAGAACAGAAACTACCTCAAAAGAGGAAAAGGAAAGCAAAAAGAAAGACAAACCCAGCCACCACTTGCCTGTTACTCAGCATATGTGTGTGGGTGTTCTAGAAGGCGGGTGGGCGAGCGTGTGGTCACTCCTCAAATTAATTGCCTCAAATGGGGACCGAATTCCAATTCAACAAATGAGTGAAAGCGAACTGAATGAAAATTAATTCTCCAGGACATATTTGGAGAGATTTAATAAATGTACTTTGGAACACAATGTGACATTTCTTAACAAAAAGGGTTTACATTTCATGTAAAATGCATTTAACTTCTTTTTGGGCACTCTTTCTCTCCGCTCTTTTCAGAATTTGATTTTACAAACAGAAACCACCATATCACAACCGGTTAAGGAGAGTACATTTTTAAAAGATAATCAGTTCAAAAAGGGGGTGTGTGTGACTTGTAGCCCCACCCTATGCAAACGTCCTATAAGATACAGATATTGCCGCAGACAGAAGATACATAACTGTCCAGGGTTGTACAAACACCCATCACATGCATATGGATTGTTCTCGAGGATTGTTTTAAGATTATAGGCAATCTTGTTGCCTTGTTATTAACATGATCATTAAAAATAGAGCAGTTCAGCAGAATGCAAACTATCCATGTGAACTCTGTTTGTCATGGATTGAGTGTCTCCTGTTCATCCAGAAAACGCTTTGAAACTGTCCCGGTTTAAAGCAGTTAAAATCACTGTTAATCATTTGGGGGGGACAGGGGCTCCTATCAGAGTGAATCAGGAGGGTTACGCCAAGCATCATATTCTAAAAGGGGGCATCACAGCTGCCCTTGTGCTTTGCATTTTGCCCCATGTACCCCCAAATTCTTAAGCACAGTCTTTTCCCAGAGAATCGCTGATCAGTGCCAAACTTTAAGAGGAGATGTCCTGCAGCTGCCTGTCAGAGGAGGGAGGGGCAGCTTCCCACTCAGCGGCCCCCACTGCCGTGGCCTGGGTGGAGAAACTGCAAGCCTCTCTTCTTCCCATTAAGTTGTTCTGCTTATGAGGACATTAAGTTGTTGTCATTGGCAGGCGTCAGGAATGAGCCTTCAGTCCTGGAAAGAATAATTAAAGGGCCACCAAAGATTGATGCTGTCTGTTCTGGTTTTCAGAAAAGCAACAGCTCAGGCAAATGAATTTTTTCATCTTTTTTTTTTTTTTTTCCTGGCTTCCTCCCAATCACGACACCAAGAACCAATACTTTTCTTGGTAAAATCGAGTAAATATAAAAGCACCCAGGGGTGATTCATGGCTCCACATACAAACTATCTCTCATCCCCCACCCCAAAACAAATATTTATTGAGCACTTATTACATGCAGGCCCTCAGAGCACACAGCTGGTTGAGTGATGGGTCCCTACCCTCAAAGGGCTCAAGCCCAGGAGCAGGAGACACCCAGGTGAAGACTAATAGTCTCCCTCCAGACCCGAGATCACAGCATGAAATCTGGGTGTCATGGAAGCTGTCAGAGTTTCTAGAAACTCTGGGCTTGGTTGGAAGTGGAAGAAGCAGCTGGGGAAAGAAACCCCATTTGAGAGCCTGGGTACACTGGTTTATTTTATTTCAAATTGCTACACAGATGGAAAAAGAATAATAGTTAACATTTATTGGGTGCTTACCACATGCCAAGCATTATTCTAAGTGTTTTATGTGTATTTTCCTCCTTACTCCATACTACCTCCCCCTTTTTTGTTTGTTTGTTGTTGGTTTTGGGTGGGGTTTATTTATTTTGTTTTTGGGGTTTTTTGTCCGTTCTCTCCTGTATAATTTAATTTTTTTGTGAACAGAGGCTCTGTTTTGCTCTAAATGGTGCCGAGCCTATGGTACAACTCAATAGAAGTTGCTCAGCGAATGAATGAATGAATGAATGAAGTCACTCCCGTTATGTACTACCCCTCCTTTACAACCTCAGAAACCAAAGCACAGGTGGTAAATGGAACTTGCCAAGTACAGTCAGCCAATAAATAGTGGAGCTGGGATTTCGACTCAAGCCCCTCTGACCTCTGAGCCCCACCCTCTGCCTGACTCCTTTCTCTGGCAGTCTTTGCCAAGGTGGTGGTTAGGACTTAGAAAGAAGGGGAAGGAGAATGAAAAGGGAATATTTTGTCTCAGATTGGTCTCTTTGTCCAGCTCCTTGCTTCCAGCTGCCAGGGACGGTCAGTGTCCCGCCTCGCACGGCAAAGTACCCCATGCGGAATGATGTCAGTGGCGGAACTCACGCCTATTGGCAGCCCTCAGACCCGGGCTTCATCCCAGCTCTTCCCAGCGGTGAGCACGGACAACTTAGTTTACTTTCCTGAGCCTGTTTCCTTACTTGCAAGTTGAGAAAAATAATAACACAAGAGGAATAATTTTCTTGCGGAGTACATGTGACAACAATAACCATAATAACAATTATCTTGCAGACTTGATGTGAGGCGTGAATAAATTAGTGGGTCTAAAGTGCCCAGCAGAATGCCCAGAGCACAGTGAAAATGAATAAATGCCCTTTACCTGCCTCTACCTACCATCTTTAGCATCGTTTTTAAAGGAGGAGGTCTTGCATGTTCTAAAGAACCATATCAAAAATGCCCTTTATAAAAAGCCTGTTGATAAACCAAGCACGTTTCTTCTCATTCCAACTACACGTAATGCATTTACCTGGCAATGACACCTGCCCACAACAGTTAGAACAGGGGTATATCGAATCTCTTTTGCCCTAGTGATTTCTCAAAGGCCTGTGACTAAATCAGATCCTGCACCTGTATCTGCCTGTCATCTGACTCTGGGTTTCTGGCATTCCTGCTAGGAAATGGAGCAGTGAAAGGCAAAATCCCATGGAGAACCCAGGCTGATCCGAAGGCGCTGGGAGCAAAGGAAGGACTCGGACTGAAGTAAGGGTAAAAAGTGTCAGGGAGGAGCCACACAGGGTCCACAGCACCTAGACACTCAAGGGTTGGCGGCGAGAGCTGAGAAAGGCACAAGAAGGAGACATGCCCTTCCATTCAACCAACTGCAATGGAACATAAGATGAGTCAGCATCTCAGGAAATGTCAGAACAGGTGTGGAGGGGGAAGGTTACATCAGGTGACTATATGCACAAAAGAATCCCTTGGCTTTGCTTAGAAGAACATTTCAAAACTAAAAATGAAAAAATAATGATGTGAGACAGAATAGTTTTGCATTTTTAGTTTTGAAATGTTCTTCTAAGATATATATATATATAAATATATATATATATAATATATATATATAAATTTTAATATTATATTATATATTTTATATAATATAAAATATTATATTAAAATAACATAAAATTATAATAATATAAAATATATTATATATAATATTATATATTTATATAATATATAAAAATATATTTAATATTAAATATATATTTATATATATAATATATTATATATATTTTATATATATATTTTTGGAGTTAGCTGATGAATGAATGAATGAATGAATGAATGGAATTCTTTAGCGTACCATCACAGACCCAACTTAAGAAACTCACTCTAGGGGGTGCCTGGGTGGCTCAGAGGGTTAAGCCTCTGCTTGCGGCGCAGGTCATGATCTCAGGGTCCTGGGATCAAGCTCTGCATCGGGCTCTCTGCTCAGTGAGAGTCGGCTTCCTCCTCTCTCTCTCTTTGCCTGCCTCTCTGCCTACTTGTGATCTCTGTCTATCAAATAAATAAATAAAATCTTTAAAAAAAAAAACTCACTCTACAAAGTTTTCCAGACACCTTGATTGTTGCAATCCTACTTTGTCTCTTGGCTGATATTTCTCAAATGGCACACCAATTTTTTGGATGCATTTTAAAATTATAATTATCAACTATCCCCAGATACTCCTATGTAAAGCTTTTGAATTAGTCTTTAGTTAGGAGAGGATAGGTGTTTATGTAGGAAAAGGAATAAAAGGAGTAACGCTTTGACAAAAAATTGCTGTGAAGTATGGGTCAGTCTTATGTTGACTGTGTGTGAAGGAAGCAGATGATGGAAAAAACACATGCGTCAGGGGCCCTGGGTTAACAGTTGTACCCAGAACTCACTATTTTCTAAGGGCTTTACATGAGTTGTACCCTCTTACATTCACAACTATCCAAGTTGCTACTAAGGGGTAGAGCAAGCAGCCTTATGGAGAATTGATATCTTTAACCTCCATGTCACAGTGACTTCAACATGTGAATCCTGCCTCTTATTAGCTGGAGGACCTCAGTGAAGTCACCTGACTTCTTTGCATCTATTTGCTCATGTATCAAGTGGGAGTAATAATTTCCGTGCACTCTGAGGACGTAAAAGTAACTGCCTAGCACATAGTAGCTGTAAAATAAATGGCAGTTATTACTCATTATTGTTTCATTTAACTCTTAAAATAGTTACAAATAAAGAATCCAAATTTCAGAAACTTCAAACTTCTCAGTAAAGATCGGACAGCTAGAAAGTGGTGGTAAATCTGAAGTTCACTTACAAGTCTGTCTAACTCTAGTCCAACTTTTAAAGTTGATTTTATTTTTCAGCAAAACTATGAGCGAGGACACAGTTCTATTACCTGCCCCCACACCCACACAGCCTCCCACATTATCAATACCCCCTTGTTACAACTGATGGACCTACTAGTCCATGATTTCCTTCAAATAATTCTATTTAAAAAGTGATTTTTCACCTTAGGTTGAAGGTGATGGTAGTTCACAAGTGTAGAAGAAGTGGCCAGAAATGCCTAGAGAAAATTCTGCCAGAGCAGATCTCTGATTCGGGCATTTTCAGATTTTGTTCCCTTTCCCCCAGCTTCGTGTGCTTGCTCTGAAAATCCACTTCCTTTTTATACACGTCTTGCCTCCATTTTGCTGCCTACTTGAGTTCCTGAGATCAGTTAGGCAATTTGATAGGAGACATTTGCATAATGATGAGGCTAGGTGTTCAGGCTGGCTGAAATGCACCTACAAAGGCTTCTGTGGAACCAAAGAAGAAACCTGTGGCAGAGGTCAGACAGTCCTGGGTGGTAGAAGCTCAGTTCTGAGCTCACAGCCACCTCATGAGCTGTGGGGCAACAGTAACAGTTCAGCCCCTCCATTGTTCAGCTTTAGTCATCTCAAATGATATGAGCCTTGCAAAGGCTACAGGTGCTCTGCTTGGCCACATGGAAGAAGAGCAAGGGGCCAACGGAATTAAAAAAAAAAGGGGGGGGGACCAGTGAACATTCGGCAGTTGTACCCACAGGCTAGGCTCCCCCACCTCTTGACTGTAAACCTTGCGCCTCCATCTTTGGAGAAATGGAAGAACCACAAAATTCCCAGTTTTCCTTCCAAAGCAGGCAACATAGTCAAGGTTAGCAAGCCAACCAACCAGTAAGAGGCTGCATGAGTAAAGTTGCCAAGTTGTTTTGCAGCAAGGACTCCAAAGAGAAGCTCACCAAGTCTGAAGTTTGAGTGGGGATGAGGCTCAATCCCCTCAAATCAAACTGACTTGGAGATTAGCCAAGGAGTGCCTTGAGAGTGACAAGTAGGTCAAGATCAACATTTTGGGACTTCCACGTCAGGGTTATGGTGAATGACCTCCAAAAAGAACCAAAGACCTGAGGTCTGATTCCTAGATGTGTGGGAATGGGTGTGCAAGTCTGTTACTAGCAGTTATAATAGGCGTGACATTTGGAATATATGCTGTAAAACATTCCCTCCAGGAAAAGCCATTCTTACCACACTGAAAAGGGCCCAGCATCGTCAGTTTTCTTGTGTAGCCAAGGGACCTTGGGCAACTTATCTCTCTGAACTAAGGGTTCCTGGTTAACCCTCAGCTGCCTGCCTCTCTTTGCATATGTTGCTATTTGGACTTCAATGCATAGTACACCCCAAGTTACAGGTTTTGCTCTCCTCTTCCACTGTCATCTGTGCTAGGAAACCTTGAAAACTCTACCCCCATTAGCACGTGAATCAAATGATAATTGAATCACTGCCTTATAATCCTCCAGTAAACTAGGAGATACTTAAAGGAGGGACAAGGCATCAGGCTTGGCTCCACCCTCAACAGAGCTCCCAGCTATGGATTACCCAATAAAGGAGTAGAAACATGGAATGAGCCAATGGAGAGTCTATACCCATATACCTCCTCAAGTGTTGTGGGAGCCTTGAGAGTCTGCACTCAAAGGCCGGGGAACCAGGATGGTGTTCAAGCTAAGCCCTCTCTCTGTTTCACTTTCCATAAGCAGATGCACCACCCGTGCACGTGAGAAGTTCACATGGAGACAAGAATTTTCAAAATGATCTCACATCCATGTTGCTATGCACCACCTTTTGGGTAATTTTCTTGTCCTTTTCAGCAAAATGTTGGTTAAATGACTATATTTCACTGACTGTAACTTAAGGAAGTGAGGTTTTACTTTATTAATCTTTTAAAATAGAGAGTAGAAGATAATGTGAAGACCCATGGGCCCATTATCTAGCATTAACAATTATAAAAATTCTTATTTTTCTTTTTTAAAGGAATTAAAAATTATAAATAAATATAAATGCCCTGGATCCCATATCCTGCTCTGTTTTTTTCCTCCCCTCCCCTCCCCCAGGCTCCCATCAACAACTGTCTTGTGGAATTCATTTGGCTCTTCCTACCCCATCTTTTATATTTATACACACATAGGATGCCATTCATATGTGGTCTTATTTTATGTTTTTAATATTTTATTTAAACGCTTTCATACGGGGTGCCTGGGTGGCTGGGTGGGTTAAAAAACCTCTGCCTTCGGCTCAGGTCATGGTCTCAGGGTCCTGGGATCAAGCCCCACATCAGGCTCTCTGCTCAGTGGGGAGTCTGCTTCCTCCTCTCTCCCTGCCTGCCTCTCTGACTACTTGTAATCTCTGTCTTTCAAATAAATAAATAAAATCTTTTTTAAAAAAGTGCTTTCATACATTAAGTTCCTCTCTTTAAACTTGCCTTTTTTTTTTTTTTTTTCATTCAACATTGCTTTTTGGAGACCTATGTATTTTATATATTAGGACTTCTTCCTTTATATAAGCTACATAATAGTGCACTGAATGAATATAATATATTTTACTTAAGCATTTTGATACTAATTATCTCTAGACAGTTTGTAATTTTTTGCTATTACAACAATGCTGTGATAAGTATCTTTATAATGTCGCTTTGTGTATATGTGTAAGAAGTTCTCTGGAGCATATATCTAACTTGGCTGTACACAGGAAGAGAGTATGTACTTGTCTATATTTTGGCTCTCACACTGAGAGGTCTCTGTGCTTCCAAACTGAAGCCTTCTGGTCTGACTGATGCATGGGTAAAGAAGAAACAAGGTGCATTTCTAAGGAATGTCTTTCCAAGTGGGATCTAATAAGAGGATCAACATAATTATAAAACAGAGTCCAATCTGCCAGGAGAAGGATGAGCATCTAAAAGTCCAAAGAAGATGCAGTAATGGAATAATAATAAACTACTAAATTAAAAAATGAAATTAAACAATTTGCCTATTATTCTCTTAAGGTAGAGTGTATCTCAGGGGTTTCATTAAACAAAAGGAGGATTATTTCTTGATGCTGACACAAGAACGAAAGCATAGGCTCTTCATGGTCCTCCAAATAACTCATGAAACAGAATCAGCATGGGAGGAGGTGGGGATCCGGCTCTGTACACCCTGCCTGCCACAAGGCTCCTGATCGAACCATGCCTTTTCCAAGGAGACAGGTCCTCCCAATGCTTCCTGTCATTTGGTATCTGAGCAGTACACATTTAATGTTGAGTGAATATTAATAAGTAAAAAGTGGATTATTTTCCCAAAGTTGGAAAGTAACAATAGCAGAGAGCAGCCTCCAGGTAAATAAAGATGAAATTAACTCAGCCTAAACACAGGCAGGGGGAGTGGTGTCGATAATTCTCGTATATTTTAATTAGGCAAAAATGCCACAGAAGCTTCTCCACTCCAAACAAGCTCCTGTATGCCTTTCTGTGATTAAAATCCTTGGTCCTTTTGTCCCATCTCACAGGTGAGTCCAAATACCACTGGCAGCGAAATCATATTATCAGGACGAGAGAGGCATTAGGGTCAAATAGCAGAAGAGAGGCTTAATTACATTTAAAAATCCACAAAAGCATTTTCCTTCCATCCCAGATTCTCTCCTGTTCCCATCTCCGTCCCTTTCCACCAAAAACAGGATCCTGGGGCTAGGGCTGCCCCCCGGCATCTGTAACTTAAGCACTGACAGGTTATGTGGGATTTTTGCCAGAGTAATTATTTTTCAATTCAACAATAATGAGAAATTACCATGGCAACCACTTGTCACGTGGCACACATACACCCCCTCTAAAGAATGAAACCATACATAAAGCATCTATTTCTTGAAAAATGTGTTTTTTTATTAAAATAAACTTAAACAGGTCAAAGTGGAGAGGGTGTATGAAGGGGTCTGGAAACAGGAAGATGAGAAGAGCACTGACTTTTCTAGTATCTCGTGGTTCTAGAAAATAACATCTTATGACCCTTCCTCCTAGTACACACACACGGACAGCACTCTATTAATTTGTATCTTACCAGTTCGGTCACTCCCATTTTGTACTTGTCAGCTCACCTCTCTCAGAAGACACTGAAGAAAGAATGAGCGCACTCAAGGACAGAGGCAGAAGCACACTTGGGTCATCCCTTGCTTTCCCGAAATTTCTTTGCCCGTCACACTCCTGTATTGAGACAGGAGACATTAAAGAACCCCAACCTCGTGACTTTCTTTTCATGGAGGCCCCCTCCCATTAAGGGAGAGCAGGTCACTTACATTCTCTAACTGCAATAGTCCTTTCACTTCTTGAATCCCTAGCCACTTTTTCTTCAAACCATGTATCAAACGACTTTTATTCCGAATTAGCCACATTTAATCATCGCAGTCAACAGTTACAGAGCACTGACTATGTACAAGTCACCATTCTGAACAGGTTGAGTAACATAAACCCTTGAAATTTCACAGACAGCCTATGGGATAAATCCTTCCAAAAACCCCATGTTACAGATGTGAAGACTGAGGCACAGAGAAGTTCAGTATATGTTCAGATCACAGAGCTACCAGGTTGCAGAGAGTGCAAACACAGGGACCCTGGCTCTTAAGCTGAGGCTCTTATAACCACTCTATTATATTATGATGTCCCTTCATCCAAAACAATGTTCTTCAAGATCTTTACTATCTTCTTACTTGTTTCAACATCCAGTAGTGCTAAGTGCACTGTTTGGGGCTCTCTCTTGAACAGAGATCCCAAAGCAAGGTTGTCCACATCTGTGCAGTTCTACATGAAGACAGAGGAATAAAAATGATACAGTAATTGTGGGAGCATGTGTTGGACACAAGGAGAGCATTTGAAATCCTCTTTTTATCGTGGGATTTTTTTTTATTATTATTATTCTCATGTCCCCGGGATTATATTTTTCTTTCTCCTTGTCATCTACGATTTTGTTCATTCTTGGCTAAATTGCATCTTATTTAACAAGAAACATTAGCTGTAATTTTAACAGAAATTTTAAAACACCATGTTATCAAATAGTAAATTATCTGTCCCAATAGTCCATCTCCGGGTTCAACTCACAATTCAAGGCTTCCCTTCAGAAAGTGCTCACAATATTTCACTCTTTAGGACACGTGGGTGCTGTCTTGAGAAGGAAGTGTATTAAAACAGAAAGACAAGACTTGGCATCTGGCAGATAGGGCTCTTGAGCAAAAGGTACGTCAGTATCTTTTCTCCCAAACACCAAGGGAAATTCCCCTGCATTTCAATCTTCATCCTTGTCCCACCAAATCATTAACTAATTGTGAACATCCAAAGAGAAATGTTATTTATGATAATCTAAAAATAATGACTAAAATGTACACATATTTTACACACCCAAAGCTGAGCTTTTTGCTGCTGGACTTATCATAACTATGATGAAAGACTCATTTTCTTTTAATTCCTGTAAGCTTTATGAGGGTAAAATCTATATCCATATCTTGTACCTTTTGCAGACAGAGCACAAAATACCTGGCCAAGATGCAACAAATTAGTACTTGATTTTTTGAGTATTTAAATTATATAACTTAACAAAATAAATATGTCTTTTATGAAAACCAAGCATATTTTCAAAACTCTGATGAAAAACAATAGTTGTCTTCTCTTGATGGTTGAACACTTCCACTGTCTTCTCCATTCACATGTCTGGCACACAGGGGTATTAAATATTTAATATGTGAATCAAGGAAAATGCTAAGAGTTTTGCAATGGATTATTTCCTAGTCTTCACAGCATCCTGATCAAATTGGTACAATTTAAATGAGGAAACTGATGCCTCAGGTGGTCACAGATCAAGTAAGAGGTTACACTGGAATTTGATTCCTAATCATTTTGATTCCTGGACATTTCATTCTAACCACAGAACTTCACTGCCTATTCTTATCTGCATTATTCTGGAGAGAAAGAGGACTAACGTTTTCTTCATAATTAAATTTTCTGTTTTCTACTCCAACATGGAGTCATGCATGCACTCTCTAACATATGAAAAATAACATATTGGGGACCCCGTGAAAATCACTTTGAAAATGACACAGCAAGGCCTCACTCTAGAAGCAGGGGTCTCAGGGCACCTGGGTGGCTCAGTAGGTTAAGCATCTGCCTTCAGCTCAGGTCATGATCCCAGGGTCCTGGGATTGACCTCCACCTTGCCTCAGGCTCCCTGCTCAGCAGGAAGTCTGCTGCTTTCTTTGTCTCTCTCCCACCACCACCCCTGCTTGTGCTCTCTCAAATAAATAAATAAAGTCTTGAAAAAAAAATAGCAGGGGTCTCATTGGTGGCCCCTCTGTGGTGGTAAGCCCCATAGCTCCTATTACATTACAGCACCCAGGTTCCAGGGGTCCTGAGACACAGCATAATGTGATGAAGCAGCAACTTCTATGTCTTAAGAAAAGCTCATCAGAAAATCACGTGCAAATTTTCTGTTCCAACATAAACACAGCAGGCAGGAAAACATTTCTGGAAATACTTGCAAGATGCAAAAGCTTGTTTCTGTGACCTGCCCAACTGCATAAGAATCAAATGAAAGAGTAACTCGTGGAGTCACCACTAAAAACTGGAAGAGACTGGGCCAAGATTGAGGCATCAGGGAGCCACTGGAAAAGAAAATTCAAGTTTTTCCTTCTTCTACTTGGGAA
Source organism: Mustela putorius furo (assembly GCF_011764305.1). Taxonomy (NCBI): domain Eukaryota; kingdom Metazoa; phylum Chordata; class Mammalia; order Carnivora; family Mustelidae; genus Mustela; species Mustela putorius. The sequence continues at coordinate 23,096,371 of NW_025421273.1, forward strand.
AAAAAGAAAAGATTTTTGTTCACAAAGATAAATAGAAGAAAATGAACATACTCAGAAGCTAGGTTTATCTTGACCATGGTTGAAGGTTTCCATTCTTTTCTCCATTTTCACACCTGTTTACCAGAGGATTTAGATTCTCCGTAATTTACCAGTGACTCCCACGCCTGTACCACGGCTCTCAGTATCTCCCTAGGACTCCAGAACTGTGGCGCCAGCTGCCTAACCAGTTGCCCCACTGGGGAACCAAAGAGACATTGCAGATGCAACATGATGGAAGCCAGCCCCAGCCCCATTTCCACCCCCCACCAGGCTTCTTCTCTCCAGTCTTTTCCTTCTCAACAATGTAATGCAAGTTTCTCAGTCTCCTAGACCCACCTTTTAGGATACATTCTTGATTCCTCTCTTTTCCTAAGCCCACGCTTCTATTCTGTCAGCAACTCCCATGAATCTACTTTCAAAATTCAATGGAACCCATGCACGCTCCTCTCTCTCTGCCACCACCGCTCATCTGGGCCTCCTGTAACTCCAGCCTGGACAAGAGTAATTGCTTCTTTGTCCTTCTCTACACCAGAACTCTGACTTCCCTGAAGCCTAGGCTCCAAAAGAAGCCTGTGTGACCTTGAAACAATGCCACTGGTTGCACCACTCCTGGTTAGAGCCCTCCCATGGCTCCTCATTGTTGCTTTCACCATGGAGCACACTAAGTCTGCACATAGTCTTCCTTTCTGGATTCAATTCACTTCTGAATTGTGGATCCAGGCCCTTACCACAGGGACCTTGCTTCTACGCTGGGGCCACACTCCCGCTCTGCCATAGGTCCCTTTGCATTAACTATTCCTTAACCAAGTGGATGACTTTGCTCTACTTGGCCTGGCTTTTTTTCCTTGTCATTCAGATCTCAAATTCCTGGTCATTTTTTAAAGATTTTATTTATTTATTTGACAGAGAGATGGAGAGAGAGAGTACAAGTAGGCAAAGCAGCAGGCAGAGGGAGAGGGAAAAGCAAGCTCCCCACTGAGTAGGGAGTCCAATAGGGTCTTGGTCCTAGGACCCTGGGATCATGACCCAAGCCTACGGCAGCCATTTAACCAACTGAGCCACCCAGGCACCCCTATTCCTGGTCATTTTTGACCCTGCAATCTACAGGATCCAGCTCACTCTCACATCAGTCAATGTTTTTCCTCCAGGAAGCACTTATCACTAGATTTTTAAAATTTGTTGGGGTGCCTGGGTGTCTCAGTCATTAAGTGTCTGCCTTTGGCTCAGGGTCATGATCCCAGCATCCTGGGATCGAGCCCCGCATCGGGATCCCTGCTCAGTGGAAAGCCTGCTTCTCCTTCTCCCACTCCCCCTGCTTATATTCCTTCTCCTGCTGTGTCTCTCTCTGTCAAACAATAAATAAAATCTTAAAAAAAAAAAAAATGAAATCTGTTTATTGTCTTCCTACTTCCTAGAAAATGCAAGTCGTTGGGTGCATAGGATCCTGTTGCCCGCTTTCCCACAGAACCAGGCACATATTGGGGGCTTCATAAACAACAGAATAAATGAATATACCAAAAATGTGCTAAACAAACAAGAAAAGAGAAAAGATAAATCTATTGAGGAGACCACATTAATTGCTTCCACAGGGCCGCCATTCTCAGACTCAGACTTGTCATAGCCCAGTTGACTGCAACTACATAATAGAGTACCAGGAACTTACCAGAATCTTTATGCACTTTAATTTTTTAAATAAATATATGCCATGAATTAAAAGCATTAAAAATATTTATGCCCTTTGACTCAGTAATTCTATTTCTGGGAATCCATCCAAAGGACATAATCCAAAAATATGTAAATGCTTTATACACAAAAATATTCACCATAGGAGCATTCATAACAGCATAAAAACTAAAACAATGTGCCGCCCTGCGAGAGAGGAATGATTCAAGAAACCATGAGAAGTCCATGAGAAGGAAAAGGAGGAATCTTTAAAAATAATGCGCGTCCATGGTTTATAATGACACAGAGGCATTCTTATGTTCTGATGTAAAAGGAAGAAAGCAAATGGAACAGAGAGCAGGACAGCATGGCGGAAGCAGAGTGTAGAGTCGAAATGGCCATTCTAGAGATTTGGGGGAGGATGGACTATTTGATAAGCAGGATTGAAACAACTGGCTTTTTACATGGAAAAAATAAATAAGTTTGATTCTACATCACATAACCAAACGCAAGTTCCAGATGGATTAAACATGTCCATGAAGAAAAAATTTTCAAGCCATTAGAAGGTAGGAGAATATTGCGTATGATCTCAGCACAAGGGAAACTTTTGTCAACAGCACACCACAAGAACAAATAATATGAGAAACAAGCCATCCATTTGAATATATCAAGATATAAACATACCATACGACAAAAGACACTGTAAACAATGCTATAGCCTAGGTGACAGGCTGGGAGAGAGTTAGTAACTAGAATGTATAATGAACTGTAAAAATCAGAAATCATGTTGGATCACTGCATCACACACCTGAAACTAATATTACACCATATGTTAACTAACTGCATTAAAATAAAAACTTTTTTGAAAAATCAGAAATCAATCAAATATAAAAGTACAAAGGATGAAAAACTATCATTTCCAGAAAATGGTCAATAAAGCTATGAAAGGATCTTCTATTTCACTTGTTATCGAGAAAAGGTAAGTTAAAATAGCCACTGCACACACATGTCATTGTGGAAATATCAAAAAAGTGAACACACATGGTAGGTTCCTCTCCACATGGTGCTGGAGAGGTGGGGACATGGGAAACTTGTGGATGGTGGTCACTTCTCACTTCTCTTGGGTCCACAAGACCTGGATCCACAAGCCCCAGGGCACAGGAGGCAGATTCCAGCCTGCTTACCTACTCAATACCCACCCTACTCGAGGATACTGAAACCTGACAAACTCTACCCTTTACCCTGTATCTGCAATATCCTCCTTATCCCACATTCCCCTACTCTGTCCCAATCACCTGTATTCATCCAATTCTCCCATCCAGCTGGAAGACCCACAAGGCCTTCCACCTACTAAAAAGTCTCCATTTTATAGACAGAGATACCTTATTTTTTTTTTAATTTTTCAACTCATACAAACTTCATGCTGACTACTCCTCTAGTACTATATTTTTATTTTATTTTACATGATGCCTAGTTATTATATTTTTCACGTCTTAGCAATTCAGCTCCAGACTCCGTGGGCAGATACATTATCTCCTTTGGGTGGCTCTTTGTATTTCCATTGTTTACCTGGCACACATTTATTGTATGTTTAATTATGAACTGAGCACTGTGCATTATCTACTTCAAGCATTTGAACATTTCCAGGCAAGCTACTGTTATTATCCTCATTTTACAGGTGGAAAAACCAAAGCTCAGAAAGCAGCTTCATCTTCCCAATCACACATCTGAAAAGTGCTGGAGACAAGTGTTCAAATCCATGTCATCAGATTCTAGAATCTGTCCCTTTTAACTGATGGGAGAGAGACAGAAAGGATTGTGGGAAAATATCAATAAGTAGAGGTCATATGTAAGACTTGTGCATGAATGTTCATGGCTTTATTATCCTCAACAGGCAAGAAATGGAAACAATCCAAATTTCCATAAACTGATGAACAAATAAATAAACCAAATGTGGTATCTTCATGTGATGGAGTACTATTTGCAAAGAAAGGAGTGAAATTTTGATAAATGCTTTAACAGATACCTGGAAAACATTATGCAAAGTGAAAGAAGGCAGAAACAAAATGCTGTATATTGTATGATCCCATATATTGTATGTATTATATGATGCCCTGTATCACATGATTCTGGATATCAAAATATATAATGTATACACAAATAAATTTATATGTACGTATGACTCCATAAAATATATGTAGTATCCAGAATGCTGACTGCACCACTTAGTAGCTGCGTAATCTCGGGCAAATTACTTAAGCTCTCCATGTCTGTTTCACCCCGTGTAGAGCTATCTCACTTCTCATTGTGAGGATTAAACTAGATAATGCATGGACCAGTGACTGGAACAGAGTAAACATCCACTAGAGAGCACTATTGTTAAGTGGTGGGAAAAGTCCCAAGGCCAAGGCTGCCGTGAATATTAAATAGGATTTATCAGTAATGCCGCTATGGTGCGACCTGCATACTTTGCAACCAGACAGCCTGGGTCTGGACACCAAGGCCAGCCCTTTTTTTGCTCTGTGAGTCTGGGCAAGGGACTCAGTCTCTGTTGCTTTCTCTGTGAAGATAGGAACAATAATGGTAACTAATCGTAGAGCTGCTACAAGGTTTAAATGAACTAAAAGAACTTAGCACGGTGACTGGCACACAATTAGCACTGGTTAGCTTTTGTCCATCATTATAGTTCTGGCCATCAATGTTAGCTGGCATAAAAGATACCCAAGATAAAGTTCCCTGTTCTCAGAAAATGAATAATCCAATTAGCTAGTTGGTTCAGTGGATTACAAATAAGACACCCCCCTCAGTGTATCTCTCTCATAAGACTGAAAACTCCATGAGGGTGGGATCACTGTTTTATTTTTCACTGTGTCCCTCGTGCCTTACATAATGCCTGCCTGGGAAGAGTGAGAGTACCCATCTATGAAAGTGAGTTTTCTCGCAGCCTGATGGGAGCAAAGTCTCTATTTTGCACGCCAACCTCAAATCCACAGTTGCATGTGGTTGGGGCTAATTTGCATCTCAGTATCTCAAAAAGCTCTGCTTTTAGCTATCCGATTTTCTTCCTTGTCAACTAGAGATCAAAACTTGCAAGGCAAAGAGAGCTTTAGAAAACTGGTCTCTCTGCCAGCTCCCAAATTTTGTCCGGCAGCATTTTCACTTTCCCCCATCCATCTCCATGGGAGGCAAGAAACTGGGTTCTAATTCTAATCCTGACACTTTGCTGGGTGACTTCAAGCAAATACAAATCAAATAATCTGGCAAAATATGCCTACACTATGTGCTTACACCTCAGTTTCTCTATTTGTCAAATAGAAGGATGATTCTAAGGGTACTTTCAAAGGCATCCTTCCAGAACACTGCTTTCTTCAGGGATGTATTGTTCACTGAAAGCACCTGCCCACCATCGCACTCTTGCCTTTAGGAAAAACATTTTTGGCGGATCTTGATCTGGGCTAAAATGGGGCAGCATCACTACTAAAGGAGGCAAAAGGGAAGATTTCTCATGCTGGCACCTTCCAGGATTCAAAAATAGTCTCCATATGGATGGCAAATGGATTTCAACCCAAGTAGCCTTTCTAATGTATTGATGGTGGTTACCTAGGATGCTGAATTCATTCATACCTCCAAAAAATATGCACAGAGCACCTACTGTGTGCTAGACGATGTTCTAAGCATTAATGATAAAGCAGTGACCAAAAGGGACACAAATTTCTGTTCTCACAAAGCTTAAATACCAGTGGATGACAAGCAATAAAATAATAAGTAAATGAAATATATCATTTATTAGAGAGAGGCAGGCTCACAGGAGAAAGCAATAGAGTAGAAAATGAGAACAAGAATGGGGTGCGTATGCGTGGCTCAGATGGTTAAGCATCTGCTTTCAGCTCGGGTCATAATCCCAGGCTCCTGGGATAGAGCCCCATGTTGGGCTCCCTGCTCAGTCTGCTTTTCCTTCTCCCTCAGCCATTCTCCTACTCATTCGCTTTCTCTCTCTCTCTCTCTCTATATATATATATATATAATAAATAAATAATATGAATAAAGTATAAAATAAAAATAAAGAATAAAATTTTGGAGTGCCTGGGTGGCTCAGTGGATTAAGCCTCTGCCTTCTGCTCAGGTCATGACCTCAGGGTCCTGGGATCGAGTCCCACATCGGGCTCTCTGCTTGGCAGGGAGTCTGCTTCCTCCTCTCTCTCTCTGCCTGCCTCTCTGCCTACTTGTGATCTCTCTCTGTCAAATAAATAAATAAAATCTTTAAAAATAAATAAATAAATAAAATAAAGAATAAATTTTAGATAGCGTGACCAAGGATCGCCTTGAGGGGAATGTCATTTTGGAGCAAGATTTCTCAACTTCATCATTACTGACATTGGGGGCAGATGGTTCTGTGTTGTGGGGGCTGTCCTGTGCAATACAAGATGTATAGTGTGGCAGCATATGTGACCTCTACTCACCGGATGCAAGAGTACCTCCCTCAGTTCTAACAGACACTGCCCAATGGCCTTCAGGTTGAACATCACTGATTTAGAGTAAAAACCTGAAAAGAGGGGCTCCTGAGTGACTCAGTCAGGTAAGCATCTGCCTTTGGCTCAAATCATGATCTCAGGATCCTGGGATCCAGTCCTGCATCAGGCTTTCTGCTCAGCGGGGCAGTCTGCTGTTTCTTCTTCTGCCCATCCCTCCTGCTCATGATCAAATAAATAGATAAATAAAATCTTAAAAAACAAAACATAACACCTGAAGAGAGAGCCACAAAGAGATCCGTAAGGATCCTGGGCAGGCATTGGAGGCAGAGAGGTAACAAAGCTGGTCTTAGTCCCCACTATGGACAACTTACATCAGACAAAAATCTTCTCAAGTATCATTGCCCTCAAGATGGGGTAACCATCTTGTATTTAAGGCATTGAAAAGAGGGCATCTGAGCCAAATATTGGGATCCTGGAGACAGAGGCCCAACATGAGCATGGCGAGGGCATGGGGTAACTCACTACAAGCAATGAGACCTCACCTACAGTTTGAAGCAGGAAAGTGTCATGATCAATTCTGTGTTCTCGGATCCAGGGACTTCCCAGGACATGGCCTAGTAACCTCCATTCCTGACTAGCTGTATGACCTTGGGTGAATTCCTTTGCCACACAGGGCCTCAGTGTTCTCCCCTATAAGCCTGAGGATGGGGAAAACAGTAGAATCTCCTTCATGGGTTTCTGGTGAAGGTCAACTATGTGCAAAGCACTCGGGCCTTGTGACGGGAACACAGAGCACACGCCGGAAACTCTTAGTCTTAATGAATATCATTCTTAAACAAATGTTAGCTATTTTTTCCTTCCCTTTCTTTTGGAAGCGTACCATTGCCCCAGTGGTATTTATTGCTAGGTTAGCTTTCATCTCTACCCTCCTTCTCCTTGCCCTACCTCCTGCCCCTCAACCCTGCCCCAGGCCAGCACATGCCTCTGCTCCCAGGGCCCCGCTTTCCTCCTCCTACTGCACCACCTGCCTGCCAGCTCCTCTGCACTCCTGGTCTATATGTTTATTTATCAGTATTGGAAACAAAGGCTTCTACTTGAGAACTAACGTCAAAGAGGCCTCCTTCTTGCTTCAATACATTAAGACCTTCAATGTGTACGCAAATCCTCTGTCCTGTCTTGGAAATGTCTTTTAAAACAATCAGCTGTCATCTCTGAGGGTCAGGAAACCAAACCTTACCCACTGAACACCCACCAAAGACATTGTACTATGTCCTTATCAGCCAGGGAATACTGACCTGATTCCCCTACAGGTACAGCCTTTCTTCCCAGCGTATGGCCCAGAGAATTTCTACTAGACAACATATGCTGGAACTTCTCTTCCCGCCCCTCCCAATGCCTTCCCCTCACCACCTTTAATATAGCAGCACTTCCATCCTGCCTAACTGAGAATGCCTGCTTCTGGCTCAGAGCCTGGCACTCAGCAGTGCCCCCCTCTACCCCATCAACATTCGTGGAGGGGCCGAGGCACACTCAGTTATGTCACATACCACATCTTGGTTCATCTTTACACCATGCTAGTAAAACCTACAGCACAGATAACCAGGGCTCAGGCAAACATCAAAGTCATAAACCACATGGGAATCTTGGACCTTCCAGCGGCGAAATCTCTATAGTTTAAAAGGAAGTGCTGTTTGCTAAAACTTTAAAATAACATTTCCGATTCAAAATGTGCAACATGCATTTATATACAAAAACATCACTTACACGTTCCTAGACTTAGAGCTATCACGATAATGTGGTGAGAATAACAAACTAAATAACTAACAATTATTGCAAATTTTCCTCAGGCCAGGTAGTGTGTTGAGCCTTTTACAGAACTGTCTCATTAAATTCTTACAATATTCCTAGGAGGTAGATATGCCCATGTCCAATTTACAGATGAAGAAAATAAGATTCAGAGAAGTTAAATAATCCCACCAAGGCCACTTAACTAGTGAATAACAAAGGCAAAATTCAAATCTAGGCAGTTGTGATGGTTAATTTTAGGTATTGATTTGTCTGGGCCACAAGGTAGCCAGATATTTGGTTCAACATCATTCCAGATATGTCTGTGAGGGTGTTTCTGAATGAATTTGTTTTTGGCAGATCAGGTGAAGCAGATTGCCCTCCTTCGTGTGGGTGGGTCCTGCCTAATCAGTTGAAGACATAAATGGAACCAAAAACCTAAGAGAAGACTCCACCTGCCTGACTCGTTGTACTGGGACATTGGTCTTCTTCTGTTCTCAGACTGGAACTTACACCTTTGGCTGTCCTGCTTCTCAGGCCTTTGGACTCAGACTATAGCTACATAATCAGATGTCCTGAGTGTCCAGCTTGTCACCTTAACCTGGAGCTCTTCAGACTTGTCAGCCTCCATAACTACATGAACCAATTCCTTGTAATAAATCTCCTTATATGTACGTGTATATCCAATCAGTTTTGTATTTCTGCAGAGCCCTGACTAATATGATGGTAGACACCTAAGCTCTAGATGTTATCATTCTCTAGATTAAGTCACAATAGAATTCCTTTTACTCCAGGTAGGGAGGAAGCATGAATTATCAATACTATGCATCAAGGAACTCACTAAAGCACTTTATTAAATGTAATTTGTTTTGTTCCAACATCTCAGAAGCAGCTTTTTCCCCCCATGCTCCCTTTTATTCCAGGAAAATGTATTACAGATAGAAACAGAGAGATGGCTCTGGATTTCTAGGGGCTTGATTGGCACTATATTTCTGGTACACTTTGCATGGATGGCCTTGGACAAGTCATTTCACCTCTCCAAGTAGGTAAAATGTGGATTACTCACACCTATGTGCCCTAGGATGCCATGAGGCTTAAATGAGATCAGATATTATTTTTAATTTTATTCTTCCCCAAACCACAAAAACATTAGCAAGCAAGAGGAACCAGTGGCTTCAGGAGTAGTGCCCCATGCAAAGTAGATGAGAATTCTATTTAATCTGATTCTTGTCCAGTCATCTTAACTGAAGGCTAAAAATGATTCTGCAGTAATAAAGGGAATTATAATGCACAATTGTAGAAGCTTGGAGAGCAATTCCAGCACAGAAGCAAGCGATTATACATTGCAACAAATTAAAAACTCAAAAAAAGGGGGGAGGGGGAGGAAACCAAAGACCACTCAAATCCCTTAAGAAACGCTATTTAATAAAGCAAACTCTATTTTCCATAGAATTCCAATCAAGGAGAATGTTGGCTCCTTGGAAGCAATTAGAGACATCTATGATTTAATGAAAATGCAAAAGCCAAGGACAAACAACTGTGTAGCAAGAGGCCACTTCTCATATCCCCGCCACCAAACCACGGCACACAGAAGAGCTGAAAAGCTTGTACCAGAGACAAACAGCTAATATCAGCTAACATGAGAGGCATAATCCCTCCAAAAGTCAGGTCTGCCTTGCCTTTTGCCAGAACACAAAGGAAATGGAGCTTTAAACAAAGCCAAGTTCAGGCATAAATACCACAGCAAGTGAGGATGGCTTCCAAGGCTGGCCATCCGAACCTGTGATCTCATGAGAAGAAAATGTCAAGTCTGGCTTCTCCTCTCTTTGGCCTTGGTCAAACCCTAGACCCATTCCTTCTGCAGGATTGGGTCATCCTTGGGACTCCCCTTTGTCAGCCATAAACTTCAAATGCAATTTTGACTTTTAAAAATCAAATATAATTTTTGTTTTAAGCAACTTTCCTTCATTGCAGTAACATGTAAGTCACTCTCCTATCACTGAAACTCTCTGGGGTTCAGAGGACGAACAAGGAGACAAATGTGTCTCCTGACATGATCCCCTGTCCCTCAACCCCCACACCTTGCTCACCAGCTTTCTATCTGCTCTCCAAATACCATGTGGTAACTTCTATTTCCACGTATCAGCATTTCGCCATTTCCTCTGCCTGTAAGTCTTGTCCTCTATGCCTCTGAAGAACTGAATCCTCATTATTTAGGTCTCAGCTCAAATGTTGCCTCCTAGAGAGAGGCCTTTCCTAGCACCATCTCAAGAAACTCAGTTGACTCTTACCATGTTTGATCTTCTCCTGAGCATTTACAAACTTCCCAAACTAGCTGCACTATTAATACATCGGTGTGTTTGTTTGCAGGTTCAACCTGCCCCCTTCCTAGATAATGAGCCCTGGAAAAACAGAAACATGGACCTTCTATTTGTTTATCATTGTGTCCCTCACACAATTCTGGCACTGAACAGGGATTTAATACCATCAGTCGAATGAGTACATAAAACGGTGGGTGGCTTGGAGTTCGAGTCTTTGGAAAGACTGCTTTATATTATTTGTTGGTTAGTTCAATATTGTTGAGTGTTGAGTTTGTTCCAGGAGCTGGGGCTAGAGTGAAGGATTAAACCTGGGTCTCTGCCCACAAGGAATTTGGAGTAGAGGAGAAAGAGAAGGAAGCAGCCCATCACAGTAGCTTGTAAAGTGAAGAACAGGTCGGGGCACATAGCAGGGGTAAGCACTTGACATTTCTTAATGCTTCCTGGCCAGAGGAATGTCATCCCTGAGGTCCTCACTGGTAAGTAGGTAGGTCTATTAGTTTCCTATAGCTGCTAGGACAAATTGCCACACATTTGGTGGCTTAAAACCACAGAAACTTCTTTCACAGATTTGGCATCTGGATATCTGGAATCAAGGTGTCAGCAAAGCTGATTGCTTCTGAGGACTGGGAAGAAGAATCTTCTGTGCTTCTCTTCTAGCTTCTGGTGGTTGCTGGCATTCCTTGCCATCCCCTGACTTGTAGCTCTTTTACTTCAGTCTCTGCCACCATCTTCACGTGTGCTTCTACCTGTGTGTCTGTCTCTATGTCTCTGTTTTCATCTAAGGGCGCCAGACAATGGATATGAGCCCATCCTAATCTAGGAGGACCTTACCTTAACTAACTATATCTGCAGAGACCCTATTTCCGAATAAGGTGACTCACTCAGAGATTCCAGCACCTGTGGTGACCGAAGTGGGTGGGGAGTGAAGACAACACTATTCAACCCAGCACAGTTGACTACACCTTAGTCTTTGATTCTGGAAAACATATTTACTTTCATGAGCACCAGATGTCTGATGGATTTAGTATGACAGAATTTTACTCTCTGCTGAACACATGGATATGCCAAAGTGTGAGGAGTGACCCACATACTTCTCTCCCTGATCTAGTCGATGTACCAGAGGGGAAGAGGAACAAACTAGGTCAGTGGCTGCCAGCTCTACTTACTGCCATGCTTTCTCTCCTCCAGCCTCTCCAGCTGAGGGCTCAGTCTTACACACCTTAGCTTTATTCTCGAACTCAGCAGACTACTCAGTTCAACCAAGGCAGCCATACAAGCCCAGTGAAGTCCTCTCTCAGAGATACTCATTCTAAAGCAGTCAGGGGAGCTAAAGAAACTGCCACAAATTGTAACTACTTCTGTGTGGCCCCTGAAATCCTGGCCATGCCCCCGCTGCCTATTCTTGCTTTTAATCTTGGTTCCTGGTCTTTTGCTCTCATATTCCTCCTAGCCCATTCTTTCAGGGCTTCCTTACAAGGCACAGTTGCAGTTCCTTTCAGTGATGGGAACAGAGGTTCACAGAATTCATATTAAGGGCCAGTCATTGAGACAGCCAACTGGATCCCTCAGTGGAGAGGGTCTCAGTCACCTCTAAGCAACCCAACCCCAGAGATTTCCAGGAAGATTCACAAAGGGGGCCTCAGTGAAGAGATAACAGAAGTAGAAATCAAACAGCCCAGAGTCCAAATATGAGCTCTAATCTTTATTAGACATTTCATTGTAAGTTAGTTGCTTAACCTTCATAGTGGCCATTGACTCATTTATGCCAATTCCTACCACATAGGATTAAAATATGCATAAATTTTAAAAAAAGAAGTCATTTGGTACAGTTCAAGACATGTGGAATATGTTCAATAAATGTTTTGGAATTGCACTTAAAAAATTGGAATGTCTAATATAGAGCTAATAAATCTGTTAAGGGGGAGGAAAAATATACCAGATTGAGGTCTGGAAAAAAATGTATATTTCATTATATATAAATACATTTTGTTCTTTCACGGCTTGTGCCTTTTTGTTCTTCAGGCAACCTAAATATCTACTCCTCAGGGAGGGCTTATCAAAAAACTTTACCAAAAAAATGGTATCTCTTCTCATTTTACTCTCAGCTCATTTTCCTCATATCACTTATACAATTAATGATTTTGTTCATTTGTTTTATTTGTTCATGTGTTTAATGTCTACACTTTTTGCTGCATGAGGGTACTAAGTTCATCTTGCTCTAATCCCAGTGCATGGCATAGAGCAACATACTCAATAAAACTTGTCAAAAGAAAGAATGAGGAGGGGCGCCTGGGTGGCTCAGTTGGTTAAGTGTCTTCAGCTCAGGTCATGATCTCAGGGTCCTGTTTCCCCCTCTTTCTCTGCCTACTTGTGATCTCTCTCTCTCCCTCTCTGTCAAATAAATAAATAAAATCTTAAAAAAAAAAAGAAAGAATTAATGAGGAAATCAATAAGTCCTATCACAGCAAATAGAGAAGTTGCCATATTTTTATTATTTAACTCTTTTGTTAAAAAAAAAAAAGGAAGAGCGTTGTGCATTTTGAAGAAGAAAATGAAAGAAGTCAAAGTAATTTCTGCTAGTGGGATTATCAAAGAAAATGAAGGATGTCAGGTACTAGAATATAATCTAAAATAAGCATCCAACAGATGCCTAAAATTCTTGGACATTCCAGGCCATTGGGTTTTCAGTCAAATGAACTGAAGGGAAGACATCAAGGGGGCAAGAGGAACATTAGCTTGCCCTATTTCCTCATTTCCCTTGGCTACTGACATTAGGACTGTTCACTACCTGTGGGCCGTAAGTATTAGTCTCGTTAAAAATGAAACAAAACGAAACAAAACAAAAACGGCCTTCAAACACTTGAGGACGCAGCCATGTTTCCCATGGTCCTTCCTCTTCTTTGAGCCAATCATCCTCGGTCTTTTAACTTTCTCCTGTAACTGAGTTTTCATATTCTCTCATCATCCAAGATGGCACCACTAAAGTGAAACAGACATTTAACTTGCCACCCAGTCTCCTTCCTATGTAGATAACAGTGTGAGGAAGAAAAGACAGGCACATAAACCCAGGCCATCCATGCTTAGCAAGCGCATTTAGATTTCCATAAAGCCATAAAAGGTTTCAGATGACACATTTGCTTCAAAAACGACAGATTCTTAAATGAGAGCGATTTCAAGAAGATCAGACATCCTGTGGTGCACTTAGGGAGGGAGAGCAAATTGCACAGCCATTGCTCATCTGAGTAGCAGTGAGAAGTCCTGCCAGCAGCAGCACAAGTTCAAATCCCTGGGCCACCTATGCCAAGTTCTGCAAAGAGATTCCCCTCTAGCTCACTGCCCCCCACAGCTAGATCGCCATGCTAACTCATTCTTCCCGTTGCGTTTCCCTGAAAAGGGGAACATAAGAAAGATAGAAAATGAGCTTTGTGAAAACCGTGCATTTGTCCTGAAATTTCCCTCCTCTGAGTTATAGGTAGACAATGAGATTGAGATGAAAGAGCACTGACCTGGGAGTCAGGTTCTTTAGGTCTAATTTTAGAACTGGAAGGACCCTTAGAAATGAGCTAATTCAGGTCTCTCATTTTGTATTAGAGGACACTAAAACTTAGGCTACCTTCATTATGTATTTATCTGTGTGATCTTGAGCAACTTGCTAAAATTTGCTAGTCTCAATTTTCTAATCTGTAAAATGGAGATGATAATGTTGCCCTCCCTTAAGTAGTTGTGATAATTAAATTATATGTGACAATGCATGCAATATGTCTGGTAGGGGAAAAAAAAACACTCTATAATAGGTAGTTCTTATTATTTTTCATTCGGCAAATAGTTATTGGTCTTCAGCTATGTGTCAAACACTGCTCCAAGTAATGAGGACACAGCTAGAAATGAGACAAACACTGACCTTATCCTGCTGAAGGGATAGGTGAGGACAGACATTAAAACACAAATTCATAGACACATTACAGCCTGCTAAGTGTTGGTGCTTAAGATCATACACCTAGCTGCCGGCATTCCTGAAACTAGAATTCAGGTCAATCGGTTTAGAGAATCTTAATTTCACAAGTGATCCTGTCACCCATCCTGCCTTCCTCATCCATACATACTGAGGGAGCTCTGTGAGCTATAATGACAGGTGTTAGGAGAAATCCCCTCTCCTCCTATTTGATGGGCCAGCTATGGACTTAGTTCTGAAAGCTCTCCCTCTAAATGAGATATGGACCATTTGGAACAAATTCTGTGGACCAGGATAGAAAAACAATAGTTCATAAGGAACTCTTTGAAGATGAAAGGTTGAGTTGGGAAGAGCTGTGGTTCCAGAACCAAACACACCTTGTTTTAACCCAAATTTGACTATCCTCATTACAAGCTATGTGACCTTTAACCAGTGACTGAAACCTGCTAAGCCTCAGTTTCCTCATCTGTAGATTGGGGCTGGTAGTTCCCACTGCACAAATTTCAATAACTGCCAGCTATAGTTAGGAGGGAGAGGGGAGGGTAAAAATACAGAGGTTCAACACAAATCAGATCCCTTCTCAATGTAAATCCCCCCAGTAGCTTTCCAGTCGATGTAGAGGACAAAGCACTGTGTAGAATAGCCGATGGGCCCTCAGCAATCCAGACGGTCACAATCACTTCTCTCTCTTCATTTCCCTCTACTCCTTCTCTCACACTCTCTACTCCAGCCATACCTCATTATGCCTGCACACACCAAGTACAAGGCACTGTGGTGCCTTTGAACTTACCACCTCCTGTAGGAGGCAGGATATCATAATGATTAAGAATATGGGCTCAGGGTGAGATCCCTGGGTTCGAATCCCAGCTCAGCTACTTACTTAATGTATGGTTTTGGCAAGTTACTTAACCTCTGTGTTTTAATCTCCCCATCAGTGAAATGAAAATAATACCACTACTCCCTATCACATAGAACTTAAGCTCTCTTTAGGGCCAAAAAGGAAATAAGAACTAATGCAACTTTTGAAGAGTTTCTAGCGGCTGGAAGGTCCAGCCAATATATGGTACCAGCACTTTGCACACCTTATATCTAATCCTCACAACAATTCTAAGGTAAAGTATCACTTGTCTCATTTTACAGGTAAGGAAACTGAGGCCAAGAACAATTAAAGCACATCCAGGACTCAGAACCAGGCCTGGATGGCTCCACAGGCCTTTGTACTCTTCACCTACTGTGAATCTATTCACTCTTTCCCAATGCAGCATCAGGCTCCAGTCACTAGAATAGATCTCCAGGGCACACATTTGTACATTGTCCCTGAGTTTCATGAAGGGGCCCTACATCTTCTTACTTGTCTAAGAAGCACAAGTGAGCTAGAAAAGTCCCATGCTTTCCTGTCCTGCAAAGGCGCTATGGGCAGACCCCCACCAGGGGAAGGCAGCTTGACCCCTCCAGGACCCATAGTGCCTCACAGCCATCTCATAAACGAGTGGGTAGAATCCTGAAAGCACTTCATTGGTGACTTAAATCCCCCCAAACTTCATACAGCCCCCAACCTCACTCGCAATGAGTGAGTATCTGTGAAGAGCTTGGCGCATCCCTGATAGTGTTAAATCTTGTTGTTTTTCTTTTCCTCCTCCGGCCAACGGTCTATCACCTCCCTTCCCTCTGATCCAGGCAGAACATGAGAAAGCCCTGCCTGTGTGGACGTGTGCAACATCACAGACATATGGAGCATTCACCTGGGAAGCCAGGTTGCTAGAAATACAAGACACTGGGGCCTGGGCTTACAGGTAATCTCCATGTGGGAGGTGTTTTGTGACCCATACTGGTAACCAGGTGGAAGGACGGAAGAAGGTATGGATATGCTCAGGGGCAGAGCGGAAACCTCTGAACAATCCCACATCCTAATTCCACTTGAAACATGGCCACGTACAAACAGTCTTGTTTCTCTGCCGGGGGATGGAAAAAAATCAATAGACTAAATCCACTACAATATCAAAGAGGCCAGGGTGGGAATAAATACTTCTTCATCATAACCCAATCACAGGGTGCCCGTGGCCCTCACTTTCATGGGTATAAAATCGAATTATTTCCTAAAAAATCATCTTCTGGAGCCTTGTGTTGGAAAACCTTAAATGAGGATTACTAGCAGGCAGGGAGATATTCTTAAGTTCTTTTTTCCTGGACGAGTGTTCATGGCAATGATGATTCAAGTTCTGCCTTTTACCAGCCATGTGACATTAGGTTTTCTCAATATCACTAATGTTACAGTACCTCCACTACAGGACTAATTAACAATGATGATGATGATGATGATGATGATAGTGATAACAGTCACTGCTCCCTGCACACTTTTCACATGCACTACTGCTAAATACTTGACATGCTTTGTGCCATTTAAACCCATCAACAACATTGTGAGGCAAGTACTCCATTGTCCCATTCTACAGATGAAGACACTGAGACTTAGACGGACAGGAAACTCATTCCCAAAGACGTGCTCTTAGAGCCATTGCTGTATCCCTCTAATTTGCTCCACTCTGGATTTCAGTTTTTGGACCTGCAAAATTGCAGGTTATATACCAGGTGAAGTGATCTCGAAAGGAGCATGTGACACCAGAATTCCAGACTTCCAGACCCGTACCCAGTCTTCAAAGGGAGACAGAAAGCACCATCTCTTTCCAAGGTCTCAGAGACTTGTCCCAAGCCTGCAGGTCTAGGTCAACAACCTCAGCTCATTTCCTTCTTCCCTTCATGAAGAATGGCTTAGAACCCAGAAATGGTTTCAGAGGCAGAGGTGGCCAAAGTTTGGCAACCCAGAATGCTGGGCTTTTCCCGAAGCCCACATCGAATCTTTCCCTCCACTGCTCAGAATCTTGGATGAAATTTCCTACCTAGAAAACAAAGTTCAAATTCCTCAGTACAGCGGTGGAGGCTCCCTAGGGTCCAATCTCAACTTGCGATGCTAACTCATCAATCTCTTTCCTTCCAACTTCTGCCCACAACTCTATCCCCAGACTGTTCCAGACCCCATGAGCTCCTGGCCCTCTTTATTCTCCCTAAAGTAATGACACAAAATATCCATTTAGCAGGCACTAACACATCTATCTGTTTGAAGGTCTGGCTCCCCAGGCATAGCCTGCTACAACCCTTCACACGGCCATCCACCCTTAAATATACTCCACTCCCCCTAAAGTTTCTGAAGTTCTGCAATAAGTGGCTACTCTGGTCTGGATGCCTGTGTCCCCCCAAAATTTCTCTAAAGAAACCTAATGCCCACTTTGCTGGTAGTAGGAGGTGAGGCCTTTGCTCAGGTCATGTGGGTGGAGCCCCCAGGAAAGGGATTAGTGCCCTTCAAAAAGAGACCCCAGAGTGCTCCCTAGCACCTTCCCTTCCCTCTGCCATGTAGGGTCATGACAAGAAGGCAGTCTGCACCTGGGGGTTGGGGGAAGGTCCTCACTGAAACCCAGCCATGCTGATGCCCTGATGTTGGACTCCAGGTTCCAGAACTTGAGAAATAAATTTCTGGGGCTTTTCAGTGTATGGCATTTTGTTATAAAAGTCCTAGGAAACTAAAACAAGGGGTGTTTCTTTATGTGTGAGAAAGAGGCATTTTTCAATTATGAGTAATGGCACAGGAAGAGGCTTAATGACAGTGAAGAAAGAAGAGCCATAGAAAGTTAAATATACACATGCAGGTGTATATTTAATGTCCCAGTTTTGTAAGTAAGTATTTATTTTGTAAAAGCCTGTAAGAAATTCTCTGGCTGGTTAAGTTAAAGGTGACACAGAGAAAATGTCAGTTAGCCTGATAACCAGGCTCCATCCTGGCGTCCCGAAGACCCCAGGCCACAATTACCCCAATGCTCAGAAAGAGCAGAGTCTGAAGAGAGCACAAATCAATTCCACCATTTTCCCAATTGCCTCCAGGGGTCTGGTTCCCAGGCAGGCAAGGCCACAGCAGAAGAGGGCAGGGGCTTGGTGGTGAGGACGGCATATCACCAGAATACACAGTTGCAAGTGCCCGTTTTGGTTCCACAAACACGCCAAAATGCAATGCGCAACATTGTCTACTGGGGCTTTGATAGCAGGGCAGCCCCAGCATCGGGTGAGAGCAGAGAAAACAATGTTCTAGAATGTTCCTGTGATAATAAGCTCTAGCCAAGCAGGGCAAGTGGTTCCTGAGAAATGTGTGTTGAATAAATAGGGCAGCGTAGAGAACATATTTGCCAGCTGGCATGCAGGCCCACACTTGGTTACAGGCTTGCTGCCCCCACCCCACCCCCCCCCACACACACAGACACTAGATGAGGGAATGACTAACCTAGCTCCACTGTCGTTTCTCAAGAAATCCACCTTTCAGGGTCTGTTTCCTGGAATCACATTAGGTATTTTTGCTTATCCAGAAAGGTTAAAAACTCTTATGACCCCAAACAAGCTTCATTTTTCTCCTCAAGTTTTGAAAGCAAAACTCAAGGGACTTTCCCCAAAATGAATTATGCAGAAGATATGATAAGATGAGATTCCACCTGCTGCTAAGGGACTCGCCTTAGAAAAATGTAATCAGATATTCATTTCCTGATATTAACAACCACTAAAAGGGAGCTCTGATTTCTGGAACAAATACCTTAAGAAGAAAGTTTAAACATACACATTTTAATTGAATTTCTTCTCAGCCAGAATGTAATTGACAGAATCCTCCATCCATCATGATCTATGGGCTTCTGTAACTCCTAAGTTGGTCGATCTACCAGTATGACTTTTCGAGGTTCTTAATCCTCTTATCAACCACTCAAGTTTCCAGGGAGACTCATTAGCAGAGCTGGCAAATGCTGAAGTCGGCATCATTACCAACCACAAAAGTTTGGAGCATCTGCTCTCCTCTATGTTTATTTGTTTATTATCTGTCTTACCCCAACTAGAATGTGAGCATGATGCAGCAGACATTTTTATCTGTCATACTCACTACCACCTGGCACTCGGCGGTACTTGATACATATTTGCTGACTATTGAAGGGGATGAGGCTATGACACCCCCAAAATATGCCACATTGGCATGAGGATAATTTCAAACTGAAGGCAATTGTGAAGAAGCAGATACAAGAAAGCTCTCTGCCCTCCCCATATGACTAAAAGTAAGACATAAATTTGTAAAGGTGACTCCTTTCACCAGGAAGGACAGAAGCCAATCACCAGAGACAACTCTAGACCTGTCTTAAGGCCAGAGACAGCACCAGAGGAATCTACCTAATAAACTTTGCTACCTAGCACTTATCTTCCCATTAGTTCCCCCATTTATTTACCTACCCTGCAATTGTCACCCCTAGAAATATAAAGTCCTTTTCCTTTGTCTTGTCACTTCTCAACAAATGTATTATTCTTTTATTAAGATTCTATATAAGCCCAAGTTCTAGCCACCTCTTTGAGCTACTCATCACTGACTGCTCCCATAAGGATGCACAATGCAAATGCTAATAAACTTCTGCTTGTTTTTCTCTTGTAAATCTGTCTTTCATTGGTCTATTTTGCAGTGCCCCACTCAAAATATCTAAGATTCTAAGGGGAAAAAGATTATTTTCCTCCCCTATACTATAAAATTTCTTATGTACTGAGAAACTGGAGCCTGGGGACTGCACACAGATCCTACCATACATGAATTTTAGTTTCTCTGACTGGGTGGTGACAGTCATGCAGACAGAAACACACATTCAAACAGAAATCATGGCCACATATTTGAAGGGCCAAATGGTCAGCATAGACATTAAGGTTTAAGAAAGGGGGTTAAAAAAAAAAAAAAAAACCACTGTAAAGACAGTAAGTTCTCTTGTTGCATTTTCTCACACCTCTCAGTGTTGACATAAGACTTAGAACAACTGGGAACTCCTCAAATGGCGGAGTCTTCCTGTCCTTAGAAAATACTACACATGCCTCACCAAAAACCAGAGAGGCCTGCCTCTCCTTACCATACTGAATTGAATCCCAAGTCCTGCAGGCTCTGCTCTCCAATCATTTACAAAGGCACCCCTGCCACTGGCAGAGTGACAACCCAGCATGCCTTTCTCCCTCAGCCATCTTACTTCAGAAGCAGAGTTGCCTCATGAGCCCTGAAAGGGAGGGGGTTCCTTCGTTGATATTTAAATAAGGTAAGTCACAAAATGGAAATGAAAATATTTCCTCTGATATACGCTGATTTTTTTAAAGGCTGCTATGGAGAGGGGAAGACATACCAGGTGCTGAAGAGGCATTTATTCATTTCCTCCCTCTTTTATTCAGTAAATGTGTGGTGACCAGTTATGATATGTCAGGGATTATACTAAGGGTGGGGACAGAGAGCGAACTGGGACACAACCCTACCTCAAAAAGCATACGGCCAACTGAGAGAATACACAGTAATAAAAAGGTAATAAAAATACAGGGTGACAAGACTTATTGTAGGTAAAACCCATGGTGCCAGAACAGTAAAATAGAGGTAGACCTCCCTTCAAACCTTGGGTTGTGACATCTAGAAGGTGTGTGGCAACAGCAAGTCACCTTTTACTGTCCTGCCTTGATCTTGTACTCAAAAAGTAAGACCATTTTGGGGTACCTGGATAGCTCCGTTGGTTAAACATCTGACTTCAGCATAGGTCACAATCTCGGGTTCCTAGGATCAAGCCCCAGATCTGCTCCATGCTCAGTAGGGAGTCTGCTTTTCCCTTTCACTCTCCCCCTGCCCTGCCCCCTGTTCCCATGCTCTCTCTCATATAAATAAACAAAATCTTTTTTGAAAAAAAAGTGGGAACATTTTCCTGCCTTATAAGACTACTGTAAGGATTCAGTGCACTTCCATATATAAAGGGCTTAACAAAGTGCATGACCCATAGCAGGCAAGCACTCACTACACTGTAAATATTGTTACTAGAAATAGGCATGTAAGGGCCT
Source organism: Mustela putorius furo (assembly GCF_011764305.1). NCBI lineage: Eukaryota > Metazoa > Chordata > Mammalia > Carnivora > Mustelidae > Mustela > Mustela putorius. The sequence continues at coordinate 23,117,526 of NW_025421273.1, forward strand.
GACTTTGGATTTGCTTCCCACGACTTAGGTGTGAGTGAAAGCTCAGGACGTGGGATACATGGATCTCATTACTCTCTTTCTGCCTGGCTGTAGAAATACTTCCCTCCTCCTGCGTCTGATGGGAACTCCCCATGTAGTATTGAACTTTGAGCACTGGGGTGGGATTTAGGCATCAAGACCCAGACAGATGTGTGATATCTGGCTGTAGGAAAGTCCTGAGCACTTCCTCACTTGCCCTCACCTATATATGGTGAGAGTAACCAGGTTGCAGCCCACCATTCTATTAGCACAAAGCTGTGATCTCCATGGGGAGAGAAGCCCAGGGCTGGCTGGAGAAGGACTTCGGGGGTGGGAGGAATGATGGGAAGGTGGGAGAGGCTGTTCTGCATTATCCATACCACATTTCTCCACCTCCAGCAGCCCAGATAAACAAAAGATCAAAGTCAAGAAATTGCTTGCTATGTCATTCTTCAAACACAGAGCCTTCCTGTCTCCGGAAGATCCACAGGGTGGGGTCCATCAAGGTGTCACACCAGAAACCAAGAGAAACCAAGAGGCATTTTAGATTCTAGACCAGTCTTCCAAAAACTGTAGGCGCTCAAAACACCCCATCCCCAACAGAGTTGCCCAGGACCAATCTGCTCTCTGCTATAATTCTAACACCCAGCGCAGTGCCTGGCAAAGAGCAGAATCTAGAGAAGAGTTAGTAGATGAACAAATAAACAAACAAAATGGATGGATGGATGGATGGTGGATGGATGGATGGATGGATGGACGAATGAATGAACAAACTGAGGAACAAATGAATAAAGGAAAGAAACAGCTTGGGTTTAGGCAACGCCTTCTTTCAAATGACACCAGTGGCGAATCCTTAAGAAGGGGCAAATGTGTAGGGTGGATGCTGTCTTGACGCTACTGGCAGCAAAGGGGTACCACTGTGCAATTAACTCTTTCCGATCCAGACTAGCGGGGAAGGGGCAGCTGGCTGCAGCACAGCATAGCCATTACATGAACAGTAGGGGGTCCACAAAACTGCCAGACCAGATTTCATTTTGGAATGAACTCTATGATTTTTTTTTTTTCTGCTGTTCCAGCAGCAGCAACAGCAGATTTACTCTCCTAATTATGTTTGGCTTTGGTTAAATTAGTTTGCATTCCCTGAGCACACACGGGGTGGGGGAGGGGGGAGCAGGCAGGGGAAGGAGGTGGCCAGAGAAGATACCAAGGGGTGGAGAGAATCTTCTCAGAGGATGATGCACTGCAGAAGGGTCAGTCAGGCCCCGGGCAGATGCTGGAGAACTACTGCCCTGTGGTCCATGGATTCTCAAAGGAATGGAGAAAGTGTTCTGCCTTCACCGCTATTCATTCATTCATTCACGCTACAAATATTTATTGAGTGCCCAAGACGAGTCATATGTCGAACTAGGAGGTGTGGGAAACTGCAATGAACCAGGCAAATAAAGGCTTTCTGACCTCATGAACCTATATTCTAGAAGGGAAGTGAGACAAAAAACAAGCGAACAGCTACGCAAAACTTTCAGATGCCATGAGATCCGTGTAACAGAATAAAGCAATAGGGACTGCCTGGGGTTAGTCCATTACGTTGTTTCTGTGGATAGTCTTCACCAGCAATAATAAAAGTAACACTACTGCATGTCCCTGTATTCAAGGCTTACCCCATCCCACACACTCACCAAATGTTTCATTTAACCTTCACGACAACTCTGAGACCGGTAGTCATCTTTGTTGTACAGATGAGGAAACAGAGTCTCGGAGAGCTTTAGAGTTACCTGCTCGAGGACACGCAGCAGGTGACCTCAAATGCAGTGCTGCTCCTATGCCTTTGGAAGTTCTGCTATCAACAACAGTCAGCAGTGACGAAAGCCCACACCGACTACCAGACACACCGTCCTGGCAGCTTGTCCTCAGCATCAGCACGGCTGTCAGATGCATTTTACAAACTGGGACCTGCCAAGCCTGATGAGCTGAACCAGCATGATACATCCATGAAGGGGTCCAGGTAGGACTGAGACTCACATCTTATGGTCCCTCAGTCCTGTTGCATCCCCAGAGCATACTACAGAGCAGTCTGATGAAACTAATATACCTTACCTGGACAACCAGGAGGAAACATTCTGAACTTAGAAAGTTCTGGAGTCACCGTCCACGGACCCCATGCCAGGACTACCATTTCCTCTGAGCTGTCTAGCTGCTGTTCCAGGTAACCAGCCCAGAGATAAGCTTAACACGCTTGCAAAGTTACTTTGAGGAATAAACCAGAAACAAAAATGTCCAGAATCCAAAGCCATAGGGCAACTGTAATAGGGCCTCTTGTTAAACTGTGTTATCCTCCAAAAAGACACAAACAGGTTAGCCACGACTTCGTGCTGTGTGGGGATGAGACCTGTCTATACCTTTCCACCAAGCATTCCTTAGCATCCTTTCTGATCAGTGACCCTCTCTGTTCTGGCTCCCACTGCCAGGCTCTGGAAATCTATTTACATAACTAGCTATCTTTACCAACTGCTGAGTTAGCTTCCCGTGGATAGCCCAGCAAACATCTCACACCACCTCAACAGTTAAGGCCACTTTAGAATTTCCATGATAAAACCTGTTCTTTATTCTTTAATATTGTATCTGTTTTTCACGTTTGTCATGAACTCAAACCTGAAAGGGGATTGTCAAGTCAGATTTTTTTTTTTTTAAACAAAATACCATTACAACTACAAGCAGCTGCTTTTGATTTATAAACACTGTAATCTTCCCCAGGCCTTGGATTTTTTTTTTTTTTAACAACATCCAGATCAGAACCAATTTAATTTTGAAAGATAGCTAATCAAGCAATTTGTTGTAGCACCTCTCTCGTTCTCACTGTTGCAAAGGGGGTTGGGAGGTGCATATGGATAAACTAACATTTTATTGAAGATTATAAATGGACCCTTCAGGTATCATGAAGTGCTTACCTATAATCTCCAGAAACACAATAACTTCTATACATTCATTTCATCGCCAGCTTGAGCATTTCAGTGACTCACATGCAATGATACACAGGCAGTTAAGGCTTGAAGCTCCACACATTTTTTTATATGCAATAATTCTTTTTAAACTTACTTATTTTTTAGAGACTTAGACGGATGAATTCCCAACTTTGGAGGAGTCGAACAATCTCATTCTTCATTTTGCAATTTTCTATACAGTAGTCCCCCTCATCCACAGGGATACATTGCAACACCCCCAGGGGATGCCTGAAACCACAGATTGTCACGAACCCTGTATATACTCTTATTTTTTCCTATGCAGACATACCTATGGCACAGTTTGACTTATAAATTCAGTACAGTAAGAGATTCACAACAATTACCAATAATAAAATGGAACAATTATAACAATAATCTGTATTGTTATAAGAGTTATATGAGTTATATGAACGTGATATAAGAGTTATATGAACGTGATCTCTCTTTCTCTCTCAAAATACCTTACTGTACTGAACTCACCCTTCTCCTTAGGATTACACGAAATAAGAGAGAGCATACGTGATAAGAGGAAGTGAGGCAAATAACAGGCATTGTGACGCAGGGTTAAGCTACTACTAACTTTCTGATGACACTTTGGAAGAAGGGTCATCTGCCTCCAGGCCACCATCACTGCAGGGGAGTGAAACGACAGAGAGAAACCATAGATGGGGGAGGGGAGGGCTACTGAACTCCTAACACTCTAACATATATGCACTTAATGAGAAACCAAATGGGCATGGATTTGAGGGTTTCACATACTTTGAGATCATTATAGTCACTCCAATGTTTTCATTCACTACACTTTCATTAAGCATTACTACATGACAGAATACAGACTACCCTTGGAATTCATGTTCCAATGAAGACAGCAGGGCAACCCATTGACTTGTACTTAGCAAATACTTAACGTCTTTAAAGTGTGCCAGCCTCTGTTGTAAGCGCCTTATCAATATTGAAACCTCATAACAACCCTGTGAGATAGGAACTGATTTGCCCCCTTGATTTCTTATTCTTTAAATCTGATCTGCCTGGAGTCCTAACCATGAGATCATCTCCCTCTCTACTGTGTAGGAAAGAAACAGTCATCGCATCACACAGGGTAACTTTTTCAGATCTCTTTCACATTCTAAAGCAGATAAAAGCGTCATCGAGGGGATGACTGTTTCTGGTGTGGTTAGTCCTCTTCCCCACAACCAATAAACTAATTACTCTTTCTGAGAAACATCTCATTTCGTTTAGAAAGATGCATCATGATTATGGGGAAAGTACCAAGCCCAAAGACATTGCCCTGCCCATCGGGGCCAATAAATGTAAAGACCTGGCATTCCTCCCAGGTGTCCATGTCCCTGTCCCCTTCCCTTTACTCTGGCCATCTCTAAAATTAAATAGCTCCCTTTGCTCAATGAGTTGCAGGCAGGAATTAGGAAAGCTCCTGCAGGAAAGCTTTCACAGGAGGAAGGAGAGAACCCATGTGATGATACATTATATTAAGGTGCTATGCAAGTGTTTTCCTCATATAATGGTAGAAATAAACATGGGTTTGGGGATTCAAATCCCAGCTCTGCTCCATGTTTGCTGTGTGACTTTGAGGGGTAGTTTAACTTCTCTGAGCTGTAGCCTCGTCTCCAGGAAACCTACTTCAATGATCTTTAAGAAAATTAGGTAAAATTAAATTATGCGACACAAATGGGCACAATGGTCCATTGTGGTCATTTCATAAATGTTGGGTCCCTCCTCATTTCCTCTTCCTCCCATGTATATTAATCTATTTTATTTTTCCTGGGCAACCTGCTACCAAATAAGTAAATGTTTAAGAAGAAAAAAAAAAAAAAAAGACCCTCCTCACCCCATTGTCCTCGGAAGGAAATACTCCTATTTTATAGATTTGCCAGGGTGGGCTGAATCCCACCCAGGACTCCAATCCTGTCCTGTTTTGCTGCCTCTAAAAAAAAGCTAACATTTATTTTCTCGTATATATGCAAAGTAGGAAAAAATAGTCCCATGTGCAGGAGGGAAAATTTCAGTTTGGGAGGTGCTGATTCTGTCACCCTGGGGAACAAGGCAGATAATTCCCAGCTTTCCTCACACCCAAAAGGAAAGAGAGTGGACCCTAAAGCAACTGATGCCCTTGGTTGAAAGTATTGTAACAGGATTATCGGTAATATAAATCGAGGTTGAAAACGGCTGTTCTCTTTGTACAGCTCAAGCATTTAATTTTCCAAATCAGGAAACTTCATTTCTAAATGTGCTCAATAGAAACTATAGGCTTCCTTCCGCTGACAAAAGAAAAGCAGCTGAAAGTTGGCATACGTGTTGCCGTTAATTTAAGCTTTTGTGCCCCTTTTCCTGGTCCTTATGGTTTAGGAGATTACATGCAGCTCTTGCCCCAAGGGAGGGAACATTATCAAAACACCCTCTAACCAGGGCAGGATGGGTCTGGTAACCTTGGAGCCTTAATTCTGAATTTCTCTGGCTTCCGTGGGCTTACATCCAATCCTCAATGTTCCTTGAGGTGCTGCTTTGTGCTTCATTATACTTAAAGGTTCAGTAGGTGGGATTTCATTTGAAGCCCAAGACTTCGAGCCATCGGCTCCTGGGGTTGTCATTTCAAGCTTCTCATTTCTAATCACTTGGGTCTTTACCCGAGATGTGTTTTTACTCAAGCTAAAGGGACGTTTTCTTGTAAGCAGCCATTTATACACACAAAAAGCAAAGTGTTTTGTTCATGAAAAAAAAAGAAACATCTGAATAGATCTAAATCCTTCCTGTAAACAATTCACACATTATTATGAAGGGATTTGTAATGACTCCATTTGAAACCTCTGTTTGCAGCTTATGTCATTCTGTTGGGGCAGCATATACAACATGCTTCTGGAAGGGATCAGAACCACGGTGTGTTGAGAACCACCACGCGGACTGGAGGTTCAGAGGGGCTGGAGTTAAGTAGAGTAGGCACGACTGGATGGATGTCAAAGCCAAATGAGGTCTTCAAACACTACACACAGTCATTAGAGCAATTAAAGCTCTTTTCTCAGCTTTTCAGTAAAATCTTAGATTTAGCAGCTAAAGGCCATGAAACCACATTGCCTCTCTCAGTAAATAGTACCATATCCAAAATCCAGGAGAAGGGCCTTGGCAAAGGATGAAGCAGTCCTCTGTCTGGACAGAAATGGCCCTTTGGAATTCACTAAAGATCTGGGATCCTACAGCAAACTCAAAAAGACCTGGCCTCCAGAGGCTAGGTGGTGGGGGCTGATACCTAGGGTAGAGATGGGATGGTTTGGCTATAAACCCCCGGAATGCCAGGCTGTGGTCCGTATGTCCTTAAAGCACCTAGGTTGACAGGAGGTGGGGGCAGGAGGTGCCCAGGCTAAGAGTAAAGGTCTGGTAATCTCAGGATGACCATCTGAAGATGGCCACAGCTCCTCGTAAGCAGTCACTTCATCTTCAGTTGGCCCAACAGAGATCTATGAAAGGTGCAAGTCTCATCTTCTCACACCCTCCTTAATGCCTCTCTAGGTGCCCCAGCCTCTTTGCTTTCAAATAAGACCAAAGTCTGGAGTTCTGAAGTGGACATCCTGGGCTGGAGCCCTGACTTTGTGCCTGGGATGTGCGATCTTGGGTGTGCTACTTCTCCGTTCCTCTAATGCTTCATTGATCAAATGTAAATAACTGGAGTAATCCCCTAGCTGAGTCGATATCATCAATAATGAATTAATACATGAACGTAAAACGCATATTCAGTCTTCAAAAATGTTAGTTATTATTAGTTTGACCCTCAGGAATCGTCAACCTTCTTGACATAAATGACCATTTCATATAGTTCAGCCACTTATTAAAGTTCTCAGGTTTACTGAAGCCTCATTTTTTTTTCTTCTTCTTCTCTTGATTTACCTCAAGCATCACCAGCTCCTGGAAGCCTCCCATGAGGCACAGTCTAGGCTCCTTCCCCCATACACACATGTGTTCACTTACTCAACAGCAGAGTATTAAGCACCACGGCCAAGAACGAGGAACTGAGAATTAACAGTGGGCAAGGTCAATATGGTCTTTCCCTCAAAGAGGTTAAATACAAAGAAGACAGTCAACCAAGTACTGACCACCAATGGAATAAGTGCCTTTCTAGGCAAGTAGAGGGCACCATGAAAAAATGCACTTGACAAAAGAGACCTGATGGAGTGCATGGGTTGAGAGCAGGGAAATCTTGGGACAAGTAATCTTTACCCAAGACCTGAAGAGTTAGTTGAGATTGGTCAGATGAAGGGGAGAAGAAAGATTGTTCCAGAAACATCTAGACCTTTCTGTGAGGGTCCAGAAGTGAGAAAGGGAGAGCCTGGGGAAGAGAAAGGTGTTGGTTGTGACTGTTTTGAGACACAGTCTGCCCTGAGAGGGCAGGAAAAGGAACCAGGAACCACAAGTAGTAGAGCCCCAAGTACAAAACAACTTATAAGTCACTTGGAAACATCTGGACAAAATTTAAGGGGGCAGTTACTCGCAGGGCCATGCAAGTTTGTACCTGAGCACAAGGACCTATAATATCTGCCCCGTAGTTATCTAGTTAGTCTCATTCTAGTGCTGTCCCTTTTGGGGTTTATTGGGAGGCCAATAGGAAACCCTTGAAGGGGTTTCAAAAAGAAAAAAGACACTTTCCCAGCAGTATTTTAGCTCACTTTAACTCAGCCTGGCTGATTAACTGGAGGGAAGCAGCAGGGGAGGGACAGAAAGCTGGGGTAGTCACTCAGGGAGCAGGGACCCCTTGCAGGTGTGCACAGAACACATGGCTTTCTCTCTAGCATATTACTCATGACGTAGACTTCTAATTGTTCCTTTATTTGTTTATGTTCCACTAGACTGATTCCCTTGAGAATAGGGACCCGACAGTCTATCCTACCAGCCTGACCTCCTGCACCAGCACTGTGCCTACTACAGAACGGTACACTGTCAATAAACAGTAACTAGTATTATTATGACTGTGGTTAGTTAATACTTCCTGCTGAAACCCAGATACACAAATGCTCCCCCTCTGGTGTCACAAGGTAAACTGATTCCTTGGAATACTCATCTTCTGAGAAATGGTAAGCAAGGTTTCAGCCATTTTGTGGGAGGCCTATATTCAAAGTTTGAAAAACGTTTTCTTAAAAACGTGAAACAGGGTTAGTATATACGCATGTATTTCTAAACTCTCTCCACTGAGAGAGCCTAGAATCAACAGCACCCCTGTAGTAACACGCACACCGGGCACCCAGATCCTCCAAAAATGAGGAACCAAGGCTCCTTGGGGGAAAAAAAAAAAGGCTAATTCTAGAGAAAAAAAAAAGGCTAATTCCAGAGCTGGGACAGTAAATATGAAAGATAAGCATGGAGTACCTTGTAGCGTCAGAAAGTAAGTAAGTGTATGTATGTGCGTGTGTGTGCATGTGCACACACACACACACACACACACACACTGATGAGGATATGGAACCCAGGAGCCAATCGGAAGAGCTTCTAATGGCCACTGGTGGGACAATCTGAATAAAAACATAAATAACATAGTGTTGGATTATAACCTGAAGTATAAGACAAATATCCATGAATCCATACTGATATAAATACATGGTTAAATAAATAAAAAGAAGAGAAGAGACAAATCTCTCATGAAGAAGAATTTCAAATAATTTCCATAGATACTCCCCTGGCAAGGATGTGGAGCGTAACCCCCTTGAGCATGGGCTATGCCAAGCAACTTCTTTCCAAAGAGTATGACATGGAAAGAGGGAAAAACAAGAGGAATTTCATGATGGAGAAACCAGACAAATACAACTTCAGATAGGTGATCAAGCTTAACATCCACCCTAATAAATCACTGATAATACACACCTTTGAGATGATGTAATGAGAATGTCACCAGACATCTGTGGTCTTCTTCCCCAAAACAAATACCCCTATCTAGCCATGAGAAAGAAAAAAAACAAACAAACTCAAACTGAGAGGCATTCTGCCAGACACCTGCCCGGGATTCCTCAAAACTGTCAAGGTTATCAAATATAAGAAAAGGCTGAGACTTGTCCCAGCCAAGAGGAGCCTAAGGAAACATGATGACTAAATGTAATGCAGGATCTTGGATGGGAGCCTGGGAACATTACATAAAAACTGAATAAATCTGAGTAGAGTATGGACTTTAGCTAATAATAATGCATTAATATTGGTTCATTAGCTGTGACAAATGTATCACACCAGCATAAGATCTTAACAACTAGAAAAATGGGCATAGTGTATGTGGGAACTCTCGGGACTATCTTTGCAACTTTTATGTATATCTAAGAGTATTCTAAAATTTTTATGTATATTTTTAAAAATTAAATAGTGCCTTTACTATCTGACTTCTCAGATATTTTAATATGCTGAAATACATCATGAATCTTCCCAAATTAATGTGACTAAGGGACTGAATAGCTGTTAAATTCTCTTGAGCCCACCTAGTATTCTCTAGGAGAGTTGGGAATAGTAATAATAGTAATACTGATAACTAACATTTTTAGAAAGATTTGAATATCGTGGTTAACAATGTAGTCCCATGAGCCAGACTGCCTGTTCACATATTAGCATCCGTATTTAAAGGCTGCACAATCTTGGGCAAATTGATTTAATTGTGCCTCAGTTTCCTTAGCTGTAAAATGCGATTAATAATGCTACGTGTCTCACAAGATTACTGTGAGAATTCAGTGTGTTTATTTGGATGAATGTGTGGTCAGTACATAGTAAATTACTCAGCATAACGCCCTCATTGTGACTTCTTGAAGGCTATCCATACGTTTTTTCCCTACTTAGCAAATATTACCATATAAGGTAGTAACAAGCTAGAAAGAAATTAAATAACTTGCCCCAGGCCCCACAGTTACAGAACTATGGGGTCCTACCTATCTGGGAGGAAGCCCAAGGCCAAGTTACAAGACTCAGGATTTTGGAAAGGAGTAATAGGACCCTGAGTACCAAGACCCCAGGATAGGGAGGAAGTTCCAAGGGATAAGGGAAAGAAACTCAAAACATGAGCACACAACATCAGAACTAATCCTGGTCTACTCTGCAATTTCATAAACATCATCCTGGTTATTAATTGCCATCTCCTAAGTCTTGGTAGGGAGACCACCACTGTTAATGCCATAAATACCCCCAATCTTTCTCTCCCCACATCTCCTAAGGACCAGTGCCTAGGGGACCCTTCTTTACCCGGCATCCTCTGTAAGGACAGAATTTGCCCTTGAATGTCTAGTTCCCCCCTGAAATATGGGAGGATTCTTACATACTTTTCTGTCTCTGCCTCTGGCCTGGAAAACTGGACTCTGTAATCTGCAGTCACTTGAAATTAAGTGAGAAGAAATTCTACCGTGCTTACTCAACATAAGACTGGGATTTTCATCTGTCAGCCGACTACACAATTAGGGGGAAGCAAAAAAGAAAATTCAAAGCTATCCCATAGGAATGATTAAATCCTATAAAAGTCTGGAAGAATCGGAAACGGATCCGTGTAACACACAGTGTTCTGTGAATCCCCACTCAGTATGGTACCTGAAGCCCATGCTGGCCTCTAGCAGACACATGGCAACCTAAGGTCCTAGGTTGAGCTGGGTGCTTACTAGGGATGGAGCTTTTCTCGAAGGCCAGCAAGGAGCTACCCCGGTAACATAACAAGCATGCACACTTTCCTCTCCCGTGACAAGCAAATACCTGTCAGAGCCCATCACCTGTAAACATTGAGTGGGAGGAAGAAAATGGAAAATTCTCTCCACTGGCTGCTTCTCCTCCCTTTCTTACAACTTTCTTCTCCTTCTTTCCAGGAACTTAGGTTCCTGTCAACCTATAACCCATTCTCCAGCTTTATTTTGAACTTGATCTCCCCCCACATCTACCAAGGTTCTATAATTAAACAAAATAAAACACCAATCAAAACAAAAACAAGAGGGGCGACTGGGTGGCTCAGTGGGTTAAGCTGCTGCCTTCGGCTTGGGTCATGATCTCAGGGTCCTGGGATCGAGTCCTGCATCGGGCTCTCTTCTCAGCAGGGGGCCTGCTTCCCTTCCTCTCTCTCTGCCTGCCTCTCTGCTTACTTGTGATCTCTGTCTGTCAAATAAATAAATAAAATCTTTAAAAAAAACAAAAACAAGAATTTGAATAGTGGCATATCTAACTTCCCGAGTCTTCTTAAATCCAACTTCTTCTCTTCCAGATTCTTAATTCTATAGAATACACCATTGGCTTAATCTTTGGCATATAAGTAGAGTTGTCAGATAAGACACAGGTTGCTTAGTTAAATATGAATTCCAGACAAACTGAGAATACTTGTTTTTTAGTGTAGTATATCCCATCCACTATTGGAGATATACTAAAAAAGTGTTTGGTGTTTATCTGAAATTCAATTTAACTGGGCATCCTGTATTTTTACTTGTGAAATCCGGCCACCCCATATATAATAGAAATTGTTTTTTTTCAATAGATTACTTTGTTCAAATAGTATCACACAGAGATGCCCAGAACATGAACAAATTAAGACTAAAAAGACTGAGATCCAGGAGGAGGAAGTGCCTGGATTCTGCTGGGTCCAAACGAGAGTGACAGAGCTCAGAAATGACTACAGCTTCTGGAATGCAAGATGTAAGTTTCTTTACTGTGGGTGAAAATTGTAAAAAACTGAAATGGGCACCAAAGGTTCAGAGTTTCCTGCCCATCTGGGTTATCTCCACCGTACATTGTCTTCAGGTTATCCTACAACTCTGTAAATTGTAGAAAACTGATAATAACGTAAGTGGTTTCTGTCAGTCGATGTGTATCAGTTGCATGAGATTGATCACTGCGCTGGGGTCGGACTGAGTTCTGCATCTGTTTATATACTCACTTCAGGGTTCCTCATTGCATATAAACATGCGCCTCTCTAAATTCTCCTTTGAATTAGTTGTAAGTCAGACCCATTCCCTCATCAATTAATGAGTTAAATGAATCTTTGACGTGAGTTTGTAAGACACATTCTTTCACCTCTTATAAGAAAAATTCTCTTTGGGCAGTTTGTCATTCTTCTCTGCAAGAAAGTCTAAATGGAGATCGTACCTAAGCGCCTGCAGGAGTGTTACAGAGTCACAAAATGAAAAGAAACACACTGGATGGAGGGGAATGGAAGAGAACACATTTCTGATAGAAATCTGATCACCACAACTCCCCCAGGGAAAAACTCCCCGCCCACCTTCGCAGCCACAACCCCAAGGACCAAGTCAGAGCTCTCCTCCTCGGGGACGGTGCTCCTTGTCCCCCTGGACCTTTGCACCTTGCAGACACCTCTCACCACCTCTTCCTGGGGTTCCCTTTGGCTCCTCTTCTGCTCTCAGTCTGACTTAGATGGACGCCCATCCCGGGAGCCCCCCCCCCCCAGTTTCACAAGCCATAGCACTTTTCTTATTGCACTGCAATTACTGTTTAATTGTCTGTAGCCTGCATTAGACTGCTCTCTGGGAGGGCAGGGACCAAAACTTGCTTTCATCTGTTTACTTGTGCATCCCCAACTCCAAGCAGAGGGTGTTGGCTCACAGTGAGACTCAAAACACACAAGTGTGGAATGAATCAATGGAACTGGAAGCATAATAGGATCCTTTACACACAGGAGAGAGGGAAGCTAAGGGAAGAAGCAGCAAGGAAGGAAGACCAGCAGACACGTAGCAGCTGCGTTTTCTTAGAAAAACACTGGGGGACAAGTTACTAAGCTACCTGCAACGCTCGGACACTGACTCACCCTCACTCAATGATTTCCTCCCATCTAACTGCACAGAAATAATTGTTATATTATTCAAGAGAACAGCAGAGCCATTTTCATCACTCTTTATATTAAATTAAATTATAATACTGGGCAAGGCCACCTAAAAGCTCACACTGTTTTATAGCTTTTCTTAAAGAACAGAAGCTTGCAATTTAAAAAGAAGGGGGAAAAAAAGAATATTTTTTGAGCCCCACCTAATCACAATTTGGAAAAAAGTCAATCCATTTAGAAAAGGTGCTTCCAGGAAAAAGAGAGACTCCCAAAGCCTTTCGCAAAAGGTTTTGCCATCTCTCCCTTTAATTACCAAGTAAACGCTCCCATAGAATTCCTGAATCCTAGAACTCCTCACAATTCCCCCAAGGCAACCTGATTTCCAGCCCTCTCTTTCCAAAGAGCTCGCTCTGGAGGCTGTGGTTTCCATTTGTAAGAGCCCGTCCCTTTATTACCCCACACAGGTGAATTAGCTAGATGGTGTTTACTGCGGAGTTGAGCCTCGGTTGAGCATGAAGGGTGGCTCTTCCCTACCACTCACCTGCTCCCCTTGCCAACCACACCATCTCCACTGCGGACACAAGCAGATTCCTCCTTAGGAAAGGAAGGAAGCCCTTGATCTGAGACCAAGGGCTGCTGACTCCAATCTACCTACACTTACTTCTCTTCAGACGAGGCCCAGCCAGCCCCAAAGGGACAGCATCCTCTTCTGAATGTCTACTCTTCCTTTGCCCATCAACAGCCATTATTCTCTGTCCCTCCTTTAAATGAATACAGGCTGCTGGCAATAAATTAATAACTAAAATAAAATTTTTTTTAATTCCCAGAAAAATATGCAAAGGCCAGTCTGGAGTCAGGATGTGGGTTTGATCCTTCCATAGGGAGGACTTGGGATTATGTACCAAGAGGCAGGCAGGTGGGTGCCCAGGGTGGAGCTGGCGGGGGGGAGGTGGGGGTGGGGGAATGGCAACCAAAGCATCTTGCTGGATAGCTGCCTCCGCTACTGGCTCAGCTGCCCCCATTTCAGGAAACAAGTTAGGTCCGGCTGCAGAGGCACACTCAGGTATGAAAGAACTCTAGAGAAGAACAAGAGCTAAAATGTACTGAGGGCTTCCCGTGAGCCAAGCACTGGTGCTGAGCCTATTACATGCATTCTCTCATCTACTCCTTCCCGGGTTTATGTGGCAGGAAGCATTTCCGTTCTCATCTGAGAAATGAAGAAAATGGCTCTTGAAGATGGTATAAAATGTCCCCAAGGTCTTCTAACATGGTGGTGGCAGCAACAGAATTAAAACAAATCAAAAGATAGGGTCCAAACTCATAAGAATTAGGATGTATTTGTTTGGAAATTAGGTGCTCGGGTTTTTATTCCTGCTATCTCATTTATCTCTTGATGATACTCTGAAGCATTTGATTTCTTTACAAAGCATAAGAAATGTAGGGAACTGGTCCCAGACCACACAGCTAGGAAATGAAGGAGCAGCTTTGGGGAGAGATCTGCCTATAGACAGCTGTCAGTGAAACTGCGGTAGGCATGGGGCAAAGAGGCATGAGATATTTACTCCCAAGTTCATGCAAGAGGCTCAAGTGCTAGACTTAGCTCCTGGCCACCAGAAGCACTCATCCCAGGCCAAGGTTTTAAGAGAGAAATCCTCTGAGCTAGAAAAACCTGAAATAGAACCTATCATTGGATGCTTCCTTAAGATTTGAGCTGAGGCATAGAACATTCTAGGGGCAGCCATCAGGACCAGAGGTCCTCTTTGCCACTGGCTCTGAGAACAGATACATTTCACATCTCATGGCTTATAGGAGAAACATCACAGGACTGGTGTCCTAGGGAAACAGAAGCAGGTATATCCCACCATAAGGACCCTCCCTGTTGGACTTCCTGAGGAATAGTGTGAGTCCTTCATGCATTGGGCAAATATCACTTAGCTTCAATTCAGAAATCACTGACCCCAATTTGTTGGCCCCATCCACTACGTACACACCCTCCTATCCCCTGTACAGATTAAATCTCCCAAGCTTGTATCAAGGCATTGACTCAACTTACTGAATTCATCCATTTCTTGGGAACCAGATAGAAAACTATTACTGCTCTTAAAAGCACAGGAGAATGCTGACTTCCCAAGAAATGAGGACTGTTATAAATACTTTGTGGGAGTGTTTGGAAATGAGAGGAGAGCAAGTATTAATTTTTACCACTGAAGAAAAACGGTTCAGAGTTCAAATTGTAAAGGAGGGTTTTTTGACCATGGGGCGAAGTTTGTTTTTATTTTAAAATTAAATCAGAGCACATTAGGCAGGCGAACCCACCAAAGTGCTAACAACTGATCAGGAAGAAAATGGATCTATCTCAGCTTCTCATATCATCAACAATTTTTCAACCATGTCATCATGAGAAATAGGGCAAAAATGAAGTAAGAACTGAGCTAAAGTAAGGAAATCTGGGTTATAACACTATGCCTTTTTTGTTGCTGTTGGTTCACCTCACTGCATCTTGATTTCCTCATCTGTAAAATGGAAATAATCATACTTATTTCAGGTTGGCTCATGTTCCAAACAAGATGAGGAGAACAATGAATTTAGCATGGTGCGGAGCGCAAAGTAATTGCTTAAGCGATGCAGAATTGTTGGTAACAAAGTATTCCGTTCTTTTAATCTTTCTTATTAAGTGATATGGGACTGAAATAGTTTCCACATCGGCCAAGTGTGAGGAATAAAGAATCTAAAGTCTTTTATCTTTAAAAATTTGTTGAGGTTACCAACAAAATCCATCAGATTCCTTAAGAGAGTGAATTGGTTTCATCACTTGACTGAATAACCCTTAGAATATAGTTATTAATTGCACTTTGGAAAAAGTTCGTATGTTTTTTTTTTGACCCATGTAGATGTGTTAATTGAGAAGATAGATGGACACACATTTTTCCATTTTATATGTAATATATATGCACACTTACATAATATACATATAGATGTGTATGTATAGACACATGTAGATACACATCTGTACATACACATATGGGCATGTGCACACACACGCGTGTGCAAGCACACACACACATAGAATGAGTGAGTGAAACCAAGAGGAAAAGACAGAGATAAATTGACATTTGTAAGGGCCTCTCTCCAGGGGTGACCAGGGTGCAAAATGACAAGTAAAAAACAACTAACTCTTTTATGTTGCCCTTTGCACCTTATCATTGATAGAGTTTTTGAGACTTATTAGGACCGACATAAGCAATTTTATTGTGCTTGATTTTTATGCAAATACAAGCAGAGCTCAGTCTTCAGTGAAAGGGTGTCCACCCAAAAATTCAAAAGCACAGGTTCAAATGACAACACCTGTCTTGTGGGTAATGTACAGGTATGGTCTGTCATGTGGAGCAGAGGGAGGCAGTGGGAATCACTGAGGAATGTGGCACACGAGCATCCCACTGGAAGAAGGGGAACCTGTCCTGAGCCCAGGCAATGCCTTGTCATGTGGGGGAGAGCCAGGTATCGACTGAGCTTTCTTGTTTGATTTTGTTTTGTTTGCTTGCTTGTTTCTTGTTTATTTGATTTTTTCTTATTCTTTCTTCGGTGCTTAGTGGTATACAAGTGGATGGATTAGTCTGCCGGGACTAACATAACAAAGTACCGTGGGCTGGGTAGCTTAACAGAAATCACAGTTCTGGGGGCTGAAAGTCTCTGAGCAGGATGCCAGCATCAACCAGTTCTGGTGAGAACTCTCTTCTTGACTTGAAGAAAGCCACTTTCTCACTGCGTCCCCACACAGCAAAGGGCAAGCTCTGCTATGTCTTCTTATAAGAACACTAATCCTACGCATGAAGGCACCCCCCTCATTGTCTCACCGAACTCTAATCACCTCCCAAAACACCATTTCTAAACACCTACACAACTGGAAGTTGGAGCTTCAACTTAACGAACTGGGGCTGGGGGCGGGGGAGGGACACAAATATTTAGTCCGTAACATTTCATTCAAATATTCAAAAGCCAACAAAACTCACTCTATATGAGGAAGTGTTCATTGACTTTGAGTCATTGGTTGGTCGACCAGATAGATCCTACCCACTATGACTGAAAATGTTTTATCACTTTAAAATCACCACACACACACACACACACACCACACACCACACACACACATATGTGCACACACTTGCTTTAGAAATTCTGTCAAATGTTTATGTAGGGGTCCACCCTGTTCTGGGGAGGGAGACACAGAAAATTATGTACAGAGTCATGACCAGCTCCCTTGATTGAAGAGAAGAGAAAAACCAGGGTACAGCAGGAGGTGAGATGAGCCTGTTGGGTGTGCGGGAGGTCTTGAAGTCTGTGATCAATTTCATTCACGCTGATTCAAGAGGCAACTGGGAGCCACTGCCTACTTCTCAGGAGGGAAAATGCTATGATAGCAATTATGGCAATGAAAGATGATTCCTCTGACTGTATGTAGAATCAACTCAAGTAGGAAAAGCCTACAGAAAGAAAAGGCAGGTGGAGCCTATTACCAGACAGTATTCTTAGGACTGCGCTATGGGGACCAATTATTCTGTGGATTCGTCGGCACTGATTTCCGGCGTGGGAATTTTCCTCCCTCTCCTCACCCACCCTCTCTTCTCTGCCTGACTGCAGGTTTCAGGTCAACCACACAGCCATTGGTGAAGTGTCACAACCCCTGTGAAGCTTTCGAGATGGTTAGGAGAGTTATCATGACATCTCCCAAACACTTGCTCTGGGACCAGTTGTATAGAGAGATTCCTCCCGTGATCTTCCCTGTGGCCTGAGGGAGGCAGAATTATCACTTACATTTGCCAAGATAAGAAACTGAGTTGTAGAAAAGTAACTTTTCTAGCATCTCCCAAGTATCGATCAACTTCACCATGACTTGAACCCAAATCCCTCTCGTTTTAGTTCCTGAGCAGGCAGTTAATACCCTACTGCTTTGACTCCTATTTCCTTAGCGCAGATTAGTCTCTCTTCTCTCTGGCTCAAGAAGATCACTGTATACATCTGTTACAGTATGTACTGCATATTTTATCATTAATTACCTCATTCTACATCTCTCTCTTCCCTGGATACTATGATCTCGATGGGGGCAAAGACCAGGACTTCTTCATCTCTGTGTCCTCATATGTCTGGCTCAGTGCCTGGCTTGTGGTGAGAACCAAGTACACGGAAGTTGAGTGAATAAATAATGCCCATCAGGCCGATCTGATTCTTGCACTGAGAAGGACAACTGGACACTGGTAATCTGTGAAGCTGGATGTAGATGCACCCCGGTGGTTAAGGGAGGTCACTGTGGCAGAAGACCTGCCTTATGGGTGATTTGGTCTCCACAGATCTGCAAACCTTTCCTGCAAAAGTTCACCAGGACTCAGGAAAGAAGACTGATCAATATTAAACCTGAATTCTGAATCCTCAAGGCCATAGAACACCTTCAGTAACTGCACACAGATTTTGTAATTTATAGCTGACTTTTTTAAAGGATTTTATTTATTTATTTGACAGACAGAGATCACAAGTAGGCAGAGAGGCAGGCAGGGCGGGGGTGGGGGAAGCAGGCTCTCTGCTGAGCAGAGAGCCCGATGTGGGACTCGATCCCGGGACCCCGAGATCATGACCTGAGCCGAAGGCAGCGGCTTAACCACTGAGCCACCCAGGCGCCCCTTTATAGCTGATTTTTGTTGAGAGGAGGTATAATGTGGAGGTTAAGAACACAAGCTTTGCAGACAAACTGCCTGGGTAGGGCTGCCAGCTCCTTCTCTCCCCAGTTACATCACTAAAGGTAGGCTACATGACTTCTCTTTGTCTCCACTTTCTCATCTATAAAATCATGCTAATAATTACCCTATAGCATTGCTTTGAAGATTGAATGAGTTAATGTATGAAAAAGACTTAACAAAAGGCTATATAGGTATTAGCTATTATTAGATTTTTTCTATTTCAAGTCTCCTGGGCAGAAAGAGCCATGGATGGGAAGTTAAGAAAACGGTTTGTTGTCCTGGATCAGCTCCACACTGGAACCACGCAGACAAGTCCTTCTTCATAGGGCGGTGGCCCTCTTTTAAGTTCTCACCCCTGAAATATAAACTCAAGATATATGTGTCATCTCATCATCCCATCTGTAGAATGGGTTCTAAATTCCTGTCTTGTTTACTTGGCAAGGTTAACACTAAATGTGATCATGCTTTGAAAAATGTAAACAGTTATGGTGCTATTATTATTATATTCACAAGTAGAACATTTTCAAGAGCCATATGGCCTTAATTAATCATAGCTAATAACTGGAGTCATCCTTCGAAGCGGGAGTAATGCTGGATGCTAAAAATAGCCCATACGCAAGGCTGGGATACAATGAAAACTCTCTGAGTATGTCAGAAACAGAATTGTCTTCTGCAGGGATGGGAAGCATGCGTTCCCTCTTTCTTGCTTGGCTTTACACGACCCCTTTCTTCTTATTTTCTTACTATTCCAGCCTTGCCTGGCATAAATTTCCCCGAGGAATAGCTGCTACTGAGGAATCACGGAAGATTATTGGCTGCTTATAGCTAATGAGCTCTTTCATTTGCTACACTGCAGAAAACCCACCAGATCTTTCATTCTGACTCTCATGGACAAGTGAGCTGTAGAGACATCAAACCCTCCCCCACACTCGTGTCCTCTTGAAATATTGTAGTTAGAGAGACTAACTAAATGGCTAGAATATAAGTCACAGCTTCCTCTTCTGCCTCATCCAATCTTGGTTTGTCTGTGTCCTTCAGATATCCATTTATCTCTCAGCCCCAGCAAATAGGAAATTGCCAAAGAGTTCAAAACTTGGCATTAAGTAAATAAATAAAGACTGCATAGGAAGCCTCTGCTGCTGATGGGGAATTTTCCTCCAGGATTTAAATATTTACGTTTACCCACTAAAGGGGAAGGTAGGCTTTCTCGAAAGCATTTTTTTTTTCTTCTCCAAATCCCGTATGTTAAGGAGTTTCCATGCTAAACAAAAAGAAAAGTATTAGAGAACAGATAACTTCTAAATATTTAATGTAGTTTGTATAGTCATTTAAAGAGAAAAATGAAGAAGGAGGAAGGGGAAGAAGAGAAAGAGTAAGGAGGGAGAAAAAGAGGGAGAGAACTCAAAAATCCTAAAGGTATCGGACATCTCTTTCTTCAAATATGCCTCTCTGGAAAACTCTGGGATCTTTAATTACAGCAAAACACTAGCAGAAATTTCTTTTTGTCTTTGGATCTCAAATGCAACTCTGGATAGCGCTCCCCAAGAGAGTGATAGATATAATTTTATTAGTTTCAGCAAGACCCAGACATAGCTCTTGAGCAAAGACTTTCATAAGTGGCAGAGAGAAGGCAGGTAGTGAGAAAGTCCTGAGAGGAACAGAAGTGCAGGCAGATTTTATTAAGGTCCAGCGGAACCTAGGAGCCTAAAAGTTTGGTGCAGTTGCCTCTTGGAGGTCATATTCTAAAAACAGAAAGAGAACGTAAGATGATGATGAACTCTCAGTGTCCCCTAAAACTGCTTAACTATTGCTGATAACAGGACTTTCAAAGAAGAGATGTGAGACACAGTTTTGATGTAACGACTTTTATGCCAAAAGCAGAGGTCCATGAAAGCCCAAAGAAATAAATGTTCTCTAGCATTTAGGGAGTTTTGCTATGGAAATTAGTTACAGAGAGAGAGAGAGAAGAAAGAAAGATGGGGGGAGGGAAGGAGGGAGCGAGGATGAGAAGAAGAAAATGGAATGGAAGAAGAGAATGGAAGGAAAAAAGAAACCCCTATAAATTCTGCTACCTTAGGGCAGAGGGATTGTCTTCCACATTTGCTAGCAAACTTCATGAAGTACGGAAGCAATGTATTTTCCCTGCCTATCGGAGGGACTTCCAACAGCAGCGTGGGGTAGGTCCTAGTAAACAATGATGCCTAGCTCTCCACAGAAAATTTGCAAAGTGGGATTGTCACTCCACCTTTGCAAAGTGGGATTGTCACTGGGAGGTGGCTGCCCGTCTGGGACTCATTGACAAATCCGTTTTTGCATCTTGTGGTCCTATTTTAAGTTCAGGATTTTAAAAAGTGGGTGTCTTTCTCTTTCTCTTTTTCTCTTTAACTACTTCCTCAGACTGGAAGTCTCAAGTCACTGCCATACTACAGGACAGCAGAGCCCCAGATGGAAGGAGTGTGGGTCCCTGAATTATTATGTCGAGGAAAATCACTCACTGTCCAGAAAGGAACCATATATTACATGGCTGACATTGACATTTTAAGGTTGGTTTGTTACAGCAGCTATCCTTATCCTAACGAATACACTATTTTTATCTATGAACTTGATTTGTGGGTATTTTTGCTTAGTGTGAAGGTTTAAGTCAGCTCATATAATAAAACCTGTAAAACAAACCTGTTCAGCAAACAGACACTTAGTGCCAATGTTAAAGTCTGTCGAAGAATAAGGATGAAGAATTGCTGATAAGTTCTCAAGCTTTCTTTGAGATAGAGAAGGGCCGAACAGTGGGCTGGCACAGGCAGAAATTACTATGCACTGAGACCCTTAAGTATCCACTTCTCTTTTGAAGGTGGCTGCCCATCGCCACTATCCAAGAGTGGGTCTCTCTCCTTTGTAGGGATTTACAAAGAATGTTCCAGCAAAGGACTTTAGTCAAGGTCAGTGCCTCCAGGCAGAGTGACTACAAGCCTTGCACCTAGACCATGTCAGTGTTCCTGCTTTGGGAAATGATCTTAAGCCTCCAGCTGGCCTGTTAAAAAAAAAAAAAAAGAACTACATGGGAATCGCTGATAAACTGGTATTGATTTTCACAGATCACCCTTGTCAAAAGGATTTATCGATGTGTCAATGCGTGTTGTCGAGAGGATCATAGCAGGATGGCTTTGAAGGATTTATAAGAAATCTACAGGCTTTAATACACTTGGCGGTAAATAACTAACAGGTACTGCACATATCGATTCTTGTCATGTGGTCAATGCAATCTTTAGCTCACTAATTGTCAGTATTGACAAACAGTTCATGATCTAAATGAGCAGCTGGACATCCGTTCCAAGCAGAACATTTCCAAATGGCATTTTCCTTGCCGTTCTCAGCCTAATGTTGGAGCAGCCTTGCAGGTAATCGGCTGTAGGCAGAGGGAAACGTGTGGTAATTAATTCTTCCTTGCTGTCAAATGTCACTCTAAGTAGAGAGAGGGGAGGCAGGGGGAACCCGGTCAGAGTGCACGAGGCTGGAACCTAGTTCCATGACACATGTACAGCAATAACCATCCAGGCCCATCGCAAATCCCTCTTCCCAGAAAAAACCTTCCAAAAATCACACCATATGTGATTTGTTCTACTTCAAACCCTATACAATTCCTGGCAACAAATCTCACATTATCTATATGGAACCTTATTCATTTATGTATATTGAACTTATCTTTTGTATTATGACTAAATCTTGTTTTTTTCAATGACATACAGCTCTTGAAATTTAGGAGGAAGATACAGGATCTCCGTGTGGATCTCAGTGAGAAGATGAAGGCTATTAATGGTTTCCCTGGAAAGATTTATAGTTGAATTTTAAAAAGGTTTTCAGGGGTTTCACAAAAGGTCTATGGGGTCCATGAACCTCCTAAGGAAATATAATCAAACCCAGGATCAGATTCCAGTTCCATTACATCCCAGATGTCTGACCTCCACTTAGTCTCTTATCTGACAGTCTACCCATCCTTAATACAAGAATAATCAGTTCTGACAGAGGTATCGTGCGAGGATAGACTGAAGTAGACTAGTCCAATGGATGTGCTTTGTACATAGTATCTACTCCCAATAAATTATTGGTATAATTGAAGGTTGTTGTTGGGTTTTTTTGTTGTTGTTTGTTTTGTTTTGTTTTGTTATTTATTTGAAAGAGAAAGAGCACATGTTGGGGGAAAGGGGTAGAAGGTGAGGGAGAGAGAGAGAGTCAAGCAGACTTCCCGATGAGTGCCAAGCCCAACATGGGGCTCAGTCTCACAACCCTATGACCATGACCTGAGCCTAAATCAAGAGTCAGACCCTTAACCAACTGAGCCACCCAGGGGTCCCTCATTGAAGATTTCTGAGTTTATTTCTTCCTTCATGTCATAGACATTTATTGAGCACTCATCAGGAACTAGATATGGACCTAACCGCTATATCCCATGGCTGATCCATCCAGATCCAGCAACCCCTTGCTGACCAGAGCTGCTCAAATAATGTTTTTTAATAGGTTAATTGGGGCCCTTATCACTGGATAGAACAGCTGTTAAATCATCCTACGGATTATTTTAATCAAGCATTCAAACATTGCAATTGACTAAACTTTTTAATACTATGTTATAAGCATCCATTGTGTACTCATTAAACTTGAAATAAATCTTTTATCATTTATCATAACATATTTTCTACGATGATCCTCCAATTTGTTATTTCTATGGAATGATATACTTTTTTTTAAAGATTTTATTCCTTCATTTGACAGAGACAGGAGAGCACACAAGCATGGGGAAGGACAGGCAGAGAGAGAGGGAAAGGCAGGCTCCCCACCAAGCAGAAAGCCTGATGTGGGGCTGGATCCTGGGACCCTGGGATCATGACCTGAGCTGTAGGCAGACACTTAACTGACTGAGCCACCCAGGCACCCTTCTATGGAATGATATATATTTAAATTCAGTTTTCCATCCCTAAAGGTACACTTGCTACCCCTTAAACAAATAAATTTAATTTAACAGAATAACCATTCCATTTACATTATAAGGCAGACATATCAAATTCTATGTAGGTCTACTATAAAATATTTTGTTCTCCATGGGGGAAGAGTGCTAAAAAATGTAATTAGCAAGGGCAGGTAGAAAGAGTGAAGCCAGGGCGCCTGGGTGGCTCAGTGGATTAAGCCGCTGCCTTCGGCTTGGGTCATGATCTCAGGATCCTGGGATCGAGTCCCGCGTCGGGCTCTCTGCTCAGCAGGGAGCCTGCTTCCTTCTCTCTCTCTCTGCCTGCCTCTCAGTGTACTTGTGATTTCTCTCTGTCAAATAAATAAATAAAATCTTAAAAAAAAAAAAAAAGAAAAGAAAGAGTGAAGCCAGTATATGTATACTTGATATTTGAAAGTACTTTTCTGAACTTAGAAGACTGGCCATACACACACAAAGAATACCATTTTGTTCTAGTCAACAAAATTATCAGAGCTCATTCATAGGCTTATGGAAATCTTTCCAATTATTTTTATCAATTAGTTTTCTTTTAAGCTCCTGGTCACATGCCATCATGCCTTCGTCCTTATTTTGCTGATGGGGACACTGGTATTTTCACAAATAATCTGAAACTCTGTCACCTAGATGAACTCTTCTGTCCCATCTTTTATAATTTCTCGCTGTATGTTCTGATAACTGAGGTTTAGCACATTGACATTAGGAAGGCATAGAGCTCCTGTGTGTCTGGAGACAATGACGGACACTCCATTGTCAGAGATGCAGCTTCTTAAGGACGTGATATCCTGTCTGATCTTACAAATGTCTCCTATGTCCAATTATCACCAGCCATTTGGGTGAGTGACAAGATATCAAGGGGAAATTCTTTCCAGATCAATTTTGCTCTCTCTCTCTCCCTCCCTTTCCTCTGAACACGGAAGGGTTCCTTATTAGGATCTAAGAAGCTTGACATTAACTTTGTGGTTGCAGTCAAAGTTTTAATATGACACTGTTTGGTTCCCCCAAATCCAAATCTGATCTCCCTACAGGGGGAATTACAAATCATCTTTGACCCAGGGTTTAATCTCTTAACAGTCCTACACCTCTGACCCTCAAGGGAAAAGCAAAAGCAAAAATGACAAATACTTAAGACTGAAATCAACAACATATATTTATAAAATTATGGAGAAAGATTTAAGAATGAGTAACATTCTGAAAAAAAATTGATCATGAGCTAGGATTGGGGAGATTAATTAAAGAGAACAAAGCATAAAAATACTGTGGTATTTCATATTTCATTATTATAAAAATGCACAACAATAATTGCATTCACCAGAGGCTTTCTTCCTAGAAACACTAAATATTATGCCTACATTTCCTCATTAATCTTCTTCGTAATCTGGCAAGATGGTTAAGAAGAAAAAATTAACGTTCAAATTTTACCAACGGGCTATAGAGTATAGATGATGATATTGATGGCAGATACGGCCGCCTCTTCTGCATGTCTCAGTTTACTACTTCTAGGATAAGAATATTCGTAGAATTTTATGCAAAGGGTTATTGTGAGGATTACATGAGTAAAAACACCGAACAGGCCTAGATGAGATCCCAACACATAGTAAAGTCTCAGTAAATGGGGGAGGATATTATTACTATTAGAATGCAGGATATGCAAACAAGAGAAAATCACCTCCACATTTCCTCAGGAGCCTCAACAGGCAAGATGGGAATAAAGCTCTCAATTCCATTCTGCAACCACCCACTCAACCGTGGCACTACAGAATGCACCAAAAACCCATAAAAAGAGTATTCTGCATTGAAACAGCACTTCTCATTTACAAGGCAATTCTAGATATGTTCTCTTCTATGACCCTTGCAAACATCCTGCAAGGTTGTTTTTGTTTTGTTTTTTTTTAAAGATTTATTTATTTATTTGATAGACAGAGATCACAAGTAGGCAGAGAGGCAGACAGAGAGAGAGGAGGAAGCAGGCTCCCCGCTGAGCAGAGAGCCCGATGCGGGGCTCGATCCCAGGACCCTGGGATCATGACCTGAGCCGAAAGCAGAGGCTTTAACCCACTGAGCCACCGAGGCGCCCCATCCTGCAAGGTTTTTAGAGAAGCCAAGATTATTACATTTAATAAGTGAGAAAAAAAGAACCAGAGATGATAAATGACACACCCAAGGTCACCAGCCAGTTAGAAGCCAAGACAAATTCAAAACCAATTTCATTACCATGGAGTTACCTGCAATGAGTATCTCCAGAATTTTTTTTTTTTTCCCCTCCACGACACATACTGATGTACTGATCTTCCTAATAGAACTTTGACTTCCTTCTGGAAAGTCAACTCAGCAGGTGTAGGCCTGGTTTGATGGTAAACCGCGTCACCTACAGAAGCTGAGAGACTCCTCCATGCTACTCTTCCAGGTCTTTTCTCTTCCCGCCTCAGTGCAGCCAGTGTCAGTAGGTGAGCCTAGATTGGAATGGTAGGGTGCTCTCTCCTCTAACTCTGAATTTTACATACCCAGAAAAAAAGCTGGAAGAAAGAGTGGGTTCAGTCCGGTGGTTGCAACCTGATGAGAGCATGACATCATTTCCACTGCTAACGTCCGATGGAGTCTATGGATCCAGGTCTCCCAAGGCTGATTCCTCCACCTCCCTGACGATGCTTTCAGCAACCCCTGCAATCCTACAATAAATTATCTCCTCACTAAAGCTAACAAGAGTGGCATCCTGTTTTCCGCAACTTGAGAGCCGGAGCGGATACAATGATGCCATCCCTTTCTTTCACTCCTCCATGCCATCAACAGACACACTGAGAATTTATTAATTTATCAAAAAATTTATCAGCTGCCATGCTAGGAATTATGGTCTGGAATATAATCAGGATTAAAAAAAATGCAAGCATCTAAGTGACTTAAATCAAAACATAATAATAAACTATGATGACATGCCACAGTCAGGAATACAAAGTGATGGGCATCAGAAAACAGGCAAATCGGAGTTAACTAGAGAGATAACAAAGGCTTCCTGCAAGGAAGAGCTTCACCTGCGTCCTGAAAAATGAGTAGGATTTGTAACACATTCAAACATGCAGAATCTAATACTGGGAAGAAAAAAATATTGGTGCTCCATTCAGAAGCAAATTTATTTTCCTTCTAAGAAGCAATGACTGATTTATGGAAAAGAAGAAGGTTTGGGGAAATACAATTCTATATATTTGGATCATTAAAATGTATTATTTAGCATTTGTTCACATCAAGCCTGAAAATTATCACACAGCAGAACAGAAACTTTAATAAACATTTGTAATTGCAAGTCCAAAGCAAAGTATTGTGTTTTTCATTGCAGTCATCACTAGGATGAATGTAAGATCCTGCTGGGTTTAGAACCAGATTTTCCAACTAAAATCTATAATTATACTATATTGGTCAACACTGTAACAACACCAAATACTTCAGATTCAAAAATCACCTCTAAATTATCCCTGACATGAGTGACATTTTTGGAAGCAAAGAAGCATAGAAGAGCCTCCTCTAGTTGTTTTTCCTATGTTCAAAAGGGTTTCTGCTATCCAAAAATTACCAAGTACCTCTGAATTTTTTTTGAAGTTAAAGAGAAAAAATCAAAAAGGCTTTATGGTATTTATTGAAATCTATCATCCCTTCCAGCAAATCTCTATTTTCCCAAAGCTTGTTTTGTAAGATCCCCTTACCACAGGGCTTCTGTACAGGCTATAGTTTCTGTCTAAAATGCCCTTCCCTAGGGGTGCCTGGATAGCTCACTCAGTTAGGTTGTGTCAGTTGATGTTAAGTTAGTTATTTGATGCCAGCTCAGGTCATGATCTCAGGATTGTGGGATTGAACCCCCTATTAGGTTCTGTGCACAGCAGGGAGTCTGCTTGAGATTCTCTCTCTCCATCTCCCTCTGCCCCTCCCCCCTGCTCTCTTTCTCTCAAATAGATAAATAGCAGAAGAATAAAACTGGACCATTTTCTTGCACCATACACAAAAATAAACTCAAAATGGATGAAAGGCCTAAATGTGAGACAGGAATCCATCAAAACCCCTAGAGGACATCACAGGCAGCAACCTCTGTGACCTCGGACACAGCGACTTCTTGCTAGACATGTCTATCAAGGCAACAGAAACAAGGACATAAATGAACTATTGGGACTTTATCCAGATAAAAAGCTTTGCACAGCAAAGGAAACAGTTGACAAAACCAAAAGACAACTGACAGAATGGGAGAAGATATTGCAAATGTCTCATCAGATAAAAGGGCTAGAATCCAAAATCTTATCAAACTTAACATCCAAAGAACAAATAATCCAGTCAAATAATGGTCAGAAGACATGAACAGACATTTCTCCAAAGGACATATACAGATGGCCAACAGGCACATGAAAAAATGTTCAACATCACTCAGCATCAGGGAAATATAAATCAGAACCACAATGAGCTACCACCTCGCACCAGTCAAAATGGCTAAAATTAACAAGTCAGGAAATGATAAATTTTGGTGAGATTGTGGAGAAAGGGGTAGGAATGTAAACTGGTGCAGCCACTCTGGAAACCAGTATGGAGGTTTCTCAAAAACTTAAAGATAGAGCTACCCTATGACCCAGGAACTGTACTATTTTAGGGTATTTACCCTGAAGATACAAATGTAAAGATTCAAAGGGTCACCTGTATCCCAATGTTTATAGCAGCAGTGTCCATAATAACCAAACTATGGAAAGAGCCCAGATGTCCACTGACAGATGAATGGATAAAGATATGGTGTACATATATAATAGAATATTACTCAACCATCAAAAAAAAATGAAATCTTGCCATTTGCAATGTATGGATGGAATTAGAGAGCATTATGCTAGGCAAAATTCAATCCGAGAAAGGCTAATTATCATGTGATTTCACTCATAGGTGGGATTTAAGAAACAAAATAGAGGAGGATAGGGGAAGGGATGAAATAAACCAGATGAAATCAGAGAGGGAGACAAACCGTAAGAGACTTAATCATAGGAAAGAAACCAGTATTGCTAGAGGGGAAGGAAGTGGGGGCGTGGGGTAACCACGCCACAGGTATTAAGGAAGGCAGTGATATAATTAGCACAGGTTTACATGAAATTGATGAGTCACTGAACTCTACCTCTGCAGGTAATGATGCACTACATGCTAATTAACTGAATTTAAATAACAATAAATAATTAATTAAAAGAAGTATTTTTTTAATTGAAAAAGTAAACTGCCCTTCCTTACCCCTTCTCTCCGGAACTCTGTAACCCAGCCTTCAAGACTCACCTCAAGCATCATCTTTTTCGAGAAGAACCCCTTGAGAAGCCCCTCACTCTTAGATCCCAGTTGCCTCTCTCATGGCTCACTTTGCCTTTCCTTTGTAAGTGGAAAGTTATGATTATATATTGGCATAATGATTTGATTAACGATTCTCCCCTGCTTTTTGGAAAAGCAGCGACTACAAGTTGTTATTCCCTTGTGTCAGCCTTAACGGGTGGAATGAATCAACGAACAGAGAGTTCTCATATATCTGCCTTAAAATCCTACCCCTTCCAAAGACGATGCAAATGCCCTATATGTGGATATCCATGAAATCTGTTTTCCCTTATTCAGTGTATTTCTCCCAAGCTCAAAAATGTCTTTGTCGAGGATCACTTTTCTCCAATTATATCTCAATTTGTAACTCTGATGACAGCTTATTAACTCATCCTGTTTTCTCTTTTTTGTCCTTCACAGAAAGAAGGACACAGCCAAATCTGATTCTCAAACATACAAACTCGCATAGGGTTCTATTTTCCTTTCTCATTATGTATGCACTCTCAATTTCTGATTTCCATCTCTAATTTTTACAGATTTTGTTTCCATATCTGCTGTTGTACACACCATCCCAGGGAGATACACTGACTCCGTCCTCTGTAGGACATCTGCACCCTGGATGTACATGTAATCTTGCGCCCTTCGCCCTGTATTATTTGTATCGGCTGCAGTCTGCATTGCCTACAGGACTGCGAGCCCCTTACAAGGAGGGACACGCTGTATTTTCCTAGGAATTCCCATTTTTTAACACAGTTCTTGGCGTGTGACACACCTTTGGTAAATGCTTGTTCGACTGAAATGCTTCAAATCATTTTTGGGGAAGGACTGCTCTATTGACAGATCCAATTCAAAATCTTGAACTTGACTGCATTTAATCTTACTGTTTCATTTTCTTTCCAGCTCACCTTCCTACTCCCTCCGGATATAGAGATGTAATCCCTGTTTTCTCCTGTCTTCTACATGATTTGATGTCGCAAATATGATTAATGTGCTACTCAACCTCTTGCTCACATCACTAATAACAACGTTAAAGAACACTGGATCTGTTACGAGATGCCGCTCCAGCAAATGGCATGTCTCTCTGCCCCTTGTTTACAATTCTTAATCTCTTTTAGGTTCCACGGGGATATTCATTTCTATGACCAATTTGAATTAATTTTGCAAGTCAGATTTCAAGAGAGCCGAAGAGCCGGAACAGAAGCCTGTTCACCATCCGAAAGCGGTACCAGGGGATCCCGAGCTGTAATCTAAGTCGACATTCAAAGCAAACGTGTATTTTCCTGCTCTAGAATAATCACACCGATTTGCATAGCCCTTTCTGTGTCTAGGGCCCTGTTCTAAGAATTTTATATATTCTGGTATTAACCAGAGTAACCCTATGAGGTAGAGACTGCTATTATCCCCATTTCACAGATGGGGAAACTAAAGCACAAAGAGGTTCAGTAACTAGCTCCAGGATTCTGGAGAGGTGGTCTTGCTGTAGGATTTGGGCCAAGCTAAGCTGGGTTTTAGAAAACTTGAACTTCTTTGTAACCACCTAAGTGTTCTGGTTATCCACGGTGGCATTTAAAAAATACTTTAGAACACGATGTTTAAAACAACAGCTATTTGGTTGTATCATAATTTTGTGGGTCAGTGGTTTAGCGAGATGAGTCTCTACCTAGGATCAAAAGGGTTCAAACGGGGTGGTATTCCGCTGGAGGCCAGGGTAATCTGGAGGGTCCCTGAGACTTCACTACCTGCCTGGCACCTTGATGGAGATGGCCGAAAGTTGGTCCCTGCTGAGTCCTCTCCTTCTCCATGGAGTCATGGGGACTCTCCACACAGTCCCTTAACAGGGCAGTCACACTCCCCGAGGACGACACAGCGCTCTGAGGCACCAAGGTGAAAACTGTTGGTCCACTTCCTGACCAGGTCCAGAATTGGCACGGCATCACCTCCATAGTGGATCCCTGCTAATCCAGCAGCCCCAGCCTCACCTCAGTTCAAGAAGAGGGGAAACAGACCCCGGCTCACTGTAGCAGAACCGTAGCTCGCTCAGGCTCTCACACCAAGCCTTGGATTTTTAGGCAGTTGAACCAAAATACAAATATTGTGTATTTTATTTCCTACTTTCCGCTCTTTCTTTTTAAAATTAACGTGACTTCTTAGGAAGTTAAGGTGGAAAAGCAGAAGCCAGGAATTCTATCAGGCACTTTTATCAAAGTTGTTTCAATAAGCACCTAGCTGAGCTATGTCGAGGCTCATTATGGTGAGAGCTTAAGTCCCTGCATAAAAAATGAGCACAGCAAGACTCAGAGAGGTTAAGGAACGTGCCCACTGGGGACTTGGACTTAAACCCAAGAAATAGGTTGTATTTTTCTTTTTAATTGAACTGTAGCTGCTGCTTATGATTTTATAGGAACATAGATTGGAGTGAAAAAGAAGACACGGTGTGTGTCTTAGGGACACACACACAGCTTAGTGACAGGGTTACTTGAATTTGGTATGAAGCAATGTCACTTCCCTGACCAGACCTTGTCTTCCCAATTTGTAAAGTAAATAACTTGAGCCAGATTAGTGTTTTCCAAACTAACCGCGTCTTGAAATCAACGTATAAAAAGCAAAACCAACATTTTTTTAAAGTGAAGTAGTATAAAATAAAAAACAGAACACATCTCCTGTAGAGAGGGGGAGACCTGTGACTCTTTAGTTTCAGCTGGGGTTGCCTGTGTGTGTGTATGTGTGTGTGTGTGTGTGTGTACTGGATCATACCAAAAAAATGTATTTCTCACTATAGATGAGAGAAGAGTTTGAAAGCCACTGGGTTAAGTGACCTTTTATGATTCCTTCCCAGATCAAAAAGCTATGGTTCTGCGAACAGTCGTGATTTCAACAGTCATGATTTTGTAATTTTACATAAAACCACTGACTATATCTAATTGGCCCTGAGTAAGATGCTGCATAAAACGACTGTTCGTTAGAATATACTTGACAGGGGCGCCTGGGTGGCTCAGTGGGTTAAAGCCTCTGCCTTCGGCTCAGGTCATGATCCCAGGGTCCTGGGATTGAGCCCTGCATTGGGCTCTCTGCTCCTCGGGGTTCCTTCTTTCCCCATTCTCTCTGCCTGCCTCTCTGCCTACTTGTGATCTCTGTCTGTCAAATAAATAAATAAGATCTTAAAAAAAAAAAAAGAATATACTTGACATATTTATCACCTCGTGTATTATTATTCAAACAACAACAACAACAAAAAACCTTCTCTACTTTAGGTCAAATTTTGTTTAAAAAAAAAAAAGAATAAAAGAAAAAGCTTTCCCTGTGCCCAATCTTCCTGCCCTCAGGGAGGGCAGGGCAAAACAAAAACAAAAACAAAAAAAAACCACAACAACAAAAAAAACCCCACAAAAACAAACAAACAAACAAACAAACAAAAAATCTCTGCCAGGAAATATTCCCAAGTCCTAACTCACACATTCTGTACTCATTTCAAGCAGTATTTTTTAAAATGAAATTTTGCTAATTCTAGAAATCAAACCTCAAGAGAATCTCTTAAAACACAAGTGTGAGCAATAACATATTGATACTAAATTAATTCAGAGGCTACAATCTACAGAATTAAAGAACTGATTCAGGGATACAAGTATCGAATTTAGGGAGTAGGTTACGCGAAGGAACCTTTAGTTTCATTTTATATTGATATCCCATGATTCAACAGTTCTAGAAATGTTGACAGGCACATATCCTAAAGTATTAAGAGTCAACATGAATTGTGGATGACCTTGTTTCTCTGATCCGCTGAACTCCGTTGACCAGAATATGGGGTCTGGTCATCTTTTTTCTCTCAAATATAAAATAATGCAGACTCTTCCCTGTATATTTGGCCAACAAGCAAGATAACTGTTTTATTCTAAATGCAAAGACACTTTATTTTGGAAAATATTGATTTCCTAAACTTCTAGAAATTGGCACTCAGTAAACAGTACCTGAGGAGTAAAATCGAAATGGTCTTTGGGGAAAATAGATAATACTAATTGCTCAGAAAAACTTAGAAATAACATCACAAATACCTTTTTTTTTCCCCTGATCTTAATTTTCACATAATAAAATATTTATGGGCACTTCATTATCTTTAAGGCGCTTTTGCATTCATTTATTCAGAAGTATTTATTGGGTACCAAGTGTGTGGCAGGCACTGCCCTTGGCAATGATGAACCAGAGGAGGTCCCCTGGAGTACAACACAGCAGAGGAGGATACGAGATCATTGCAAATTGCAGTAAGTGTTATGAAAGAGGAAAAACAGCTCGTGATGATCAGTGATGACTTCAGATGTGCAGGTCAAGGGAACTTTTAAGGAAATGACATTTCAGCTGAAATCTGAAAGGCAGGAAGGAGGGAGCTCCATGCAAACATGAGGGCAGAGTTTTCCTGGCAGTGAACTTGCTGGAGCAAAGACCCTCCAGAGGAAACAGGCCTGGATCTGAGCAAGGGAAGGCAGAGAATAAAGAATCTCACACACCCAACGTGTTCTTTCCATGTGAATATGCTGCATTTAAAAAGCTTGTTCTTAAACCTTCTAACCCCAATCCCTGGCATTTCATATTTTGAGGAAAACATGAGAGAAGCTTGAGAAAAAATACGGTAAAATTTTTGTGCACGGTACACATTCAAAATAATCTGATAATTTTTAACTCTCATTTTTAAAGTTACTTTAGGACAAAAATCAGACTGATAATGTTGGATTGCATACGAATCTTTTCTTCTTTCCCTGGAGCCTAATTTCTCCAAAAGCCAACTTTCCATTAGCATGGTCTTGTCACATTCTAAATATTTACAGCTTTTTTTACTTCTTAATCGCCATTTGATAATTTAAAAATGGGTTGACTATCACCAAAAGCTTTACAGCTGTAAAAGGAAAAAAAAAAGTACTATTTTTGTGAATATGCAAAACTGGAGTGGATTTCCCCCCAAATGTTTCACCCATGTGGCACCATCCCCCTCCTGCATCAGTCACTACTCCCCCGCGTTCTGAGGACTGGAAGCAACGGGAGAGCCATGAGTCGGAAGGCACGAACAGAGCCAACCTGGGACTTTGAGCACAGGGCTTCGATATCCGGTGCACAGGATTTCTATATCCCAAGCACTGGCTTTGTTTTTGTTTTTCAGAAAGGCTGAAAATAGACCACAGCCTTTCAAGCCCCTGCCCTTTGACATGGAATATTTGAAAGAATTCTACCCTTGGTACCTGAAAATGGAAGCCATTCCGATGTGTTTTTGAAAAAAATAAAGAAATAACTTACCAGTAAAAATCACTGGGCAAATTGTTCAAGTTCTCTGAGGCTCCCTTCCTACGGTGACACTTGTGCCTCCGTTATCAAATAATAGAATGTTAGAGCAGGTAGGGAAGAATCCTACAACTCATCTCTGTCCTGAGGCTTTGGACAGGATGTTTGCTCTCCCTGGAATATTCTGGCTCACTCTTTTCACCTGACATCCCTTTAAAGAACTTTCAGCTGAAGGGGCTTTGGTCCCCAAAGAGACCTAGATTCCAACCTCAGCTCTTACTTACGATGTTGGGGCTCATTTTGTAAAATGGGCATGAAAGATGACTTATTTGGATCGTAAAAAAGAAAATGTTAAATGGGATCATCTATGTATAATTGTCATGGACAGCTGAGCTGCTGTCTATGCCTAGGATGGGCCCTGTGAATGACAATTATGTTTGCAGTAGATGCTCTTTAATCAGGAATCAGAAGGCCTGGTAGTTAGGAGGTTAACAGAGCATTGGTTAAAGTAGATGCAGTGTGGCCTTCTGGCCATGAGCTTTGGGTAACAACCAGTATGTTCTAAAGAGGGAAGAAAGCATGTCAGCTAACTTGGGGAGCACGGTAGGTGGGGGTCGTCTTAAGATCTTCCTCTATATTGTTTTCAGGTCTCAGTTTAATATTTTCTCTCAGGATCTTCCCATACCCTCTAGGTAATCTTAGTACTTGAGGTCTGTCTCCCACCCTAACAACTAGTATTTATTGAGCACATATTATAAACCAGGTACGCATTTCAACAATAGCCCAGTAAGTATTGGTTTTTCTTTCAAGAACACAAAGCTAGTAATGTCACTGTGGCTATGACACCAGACCCAGCTTAGCTCCAGACTTTGTGTAGGTAATGCTGTGCTGTCCTAGTCGCCTATCATACCCACCTCTGTCAGAGTCTTTGGCACACCTGGTCTATGCCCACTCCATCTGTCTTCCTGGGCAGCAGAGCTCCACCAGTGAGCTCTCATTTTCACAATCAGAGAGTGACATCAGGAGGGGTTTAGTGACCTGCCCAATGGACAATGCCAATCTCAGAATGCGGGTCTCCTCACTCCACAGCCATTTTCTCTTCACCTCGTCAAGCTCCGGCTTGTGTTGGTTTCCTCACTCAACATCTCCCTATTTATTTGACAGCATCTAGTCTCTGAAGCCACACCCCAGTCCCATCCCCAGCTGGGTCTTTGACTCTGTTTCCCTGAACCTGATTTCCGTCTATGATACAACAAGAGCTTTAAGTACGTTAAAAAAAATAATAATAATAAATAAAAAAAAAATAGTGTTAATACTAAAAGCTCCCAGAAAGAAAACACACGGAATCCTAGCCCCCGGCAAGCTGCGATCTGTACCAGCAATGATGCCGGTGTCCACAGCACCAGGCTTCCTAAGGACCTCACCGGCTGAGGTCCCGCAAAGCTAGACCTTTGAACTAAAAAAGAAAAGCAAATAAATAAATAACTAGCTCTGCTGATTAGCAAGGTACTGCAGCTGCTGGCAAAGCCTCCCACATCTAACTTACCTCGCATCATCATCCCTGATGTTTGTTTCCTCTTCCAACCGAGATGAAGAGAGAACTGGATTGTGCTTCTAGTGTACAATCTTACCTAATTACGCCAGCTGATCACTTAAAAGTAATGTTTGCACACAGATCGGGAAGATGCTTACAAGAACCAGCTGGTTGATAAAGGCTATAAGTGAGGATTTGATTCCTTTTCAAAGAAGTGTTAACTGTTTTCGTCTATTTTTAAACACGGCATCACAACGCCAGTGACTGTGAAGGTGTGCTGTTCCACGGTGTGGGCAAACGGGAGTGAAGGAACGCCCCCGGGGTAACCCATGTATCACCATCATTCACCACCTAGGACACTGTTGGAAGGAGGACTGGCTGCTGCCTTTTGATTTTAGACACAAATGAAAGATTAATGAGAATTACTGGGGGAGAAAGAGAGAGAGTGTGTGTGTGCATGTGTCTGTGTATGTGTACGTGCGTGTGCGTGTGTGTGTATGTATACACACATGCGCATGCACCCTCGTGAGCAGGTGTTTTTACAAATCACAAGGGTACCAGATAATCACCACTAGCTTCTGGACATATAAAACTAGAGTTGGAATACTGGCCACACCACACGCCATCCATATGTCATGGCCAAGTGACTTCATTTTTTGGCTGTGATGAGTCTATGTGCTGAGAATGGTCTTAATTAATCCACATAACAGTATCTTATTTAATCCATATAACACCTTTATGTGGGAGGTTATCAAAATCATTTTTTTTTTTTACTTGAGAAAAATTAAAACTCTGTCCAAGAGGCAAAGTGGAATTTGAAGCTAAACCTGTGTGATCTCAACTTTGTCTGAACCCCAAAATCCATGTACTTAACCCTTAACTCCTCTATTTGACTCTCCTTGTTTTCTCACAGAGCAAAGCTTTGGGTGT
The DNA here is from genome assembly GCF_011764305.1 of Mustela putorius furo. Taxonomy (NCBI): domain Eukaryota; kingdom Metazoa; phylum Chordata; class Mammalia; order Carnivora; family Mustelidae; genus Mustela; species Mustela putorius. The sequence continues at coordinate 23,154,079 of NW_025421273.1, forward strand.
CTTTAAAGAATCCACCCAGTTTCTAAAGCATTTACCCACAGCATGAGTGTTCATCCATGCCTTTTTTTTTTTTTAAGATTTTATTTATTTATTTGACAGACAGAAATCACAAGTAGGCAGAGAGGAGGGCAGAGAGAGAAAGAGAGGGGAAAGCAGGCTCCCCGCCGAGCAGAAAGCCCTATTCGGGGCTTGATCCCAGGACTCTGAGACCATGACCTGAGCTGAAGGCAGAGGCTCAACCCACTGAGCCACCCAGGTGGCCCTCATCTAAGCTTTTTAAAATGAAGAAGGGAGGGCTGCCAAGGTGGCTCAGTGGTTAAACATCTGCCTTAGGCTCAGATCATGATCCCAGGGTCCTGGGATCAAAACCCTACATGGGGTCCCTGTCCCGAAGGAAGCCTGCTTCTCCCTCTCCCACTCCCCCTATTTGTGTTTCCTCTCTCACTGTCTCTCTCTGTCAAATAAATAAATAAAATCTTTTAAAAAATAAAATAAAATAAATAAAATGAACAGGGATTTCCTTAGCAGATATTGCCAAGTGCCAGCCATGTTCCAGTACAAGCCTGAGTACCTGGGGATAGGAAAGCGAATAAGACAGTGGGCCTCTCAGTCTACTTAAGGGCCATACAAGAGAGGCATAAAGGAATGTAAGCAGTAAGCTACCGAGTAATACACGCTAATAGCACCTAAATGATACCCGGCATGTGGCAGGTGCTGAGCAAATACAAGTGGGATACAGAGAAGTATTTGCAGCGCAGTGGGAACTGAGATACTAAGTCTAGTAAGTTCAGAAAAGGCAGGCTTCCTGGAGGAGGTTGCTATAGACACAGCCCTTGTAAAAATGAATAGTTCACCAGGCATATAATGTGGGAAGGACACTCCAGGCAGAGGAAAGAGATCTGCTTCATGGTATAATGAGATTTAAAGACTTGGAATAAGCAGCTCTGATTATTTTTCTGAAATATGAATCTTGAATGTGGCACCATTCATCGAATAAAGAGAGAAACCAAAAAACAAGTAATAGTGCAAATGATAACTCTGAGACAGGGGCTAGGGTTTTCTAGGTAAGTGATCCAAAGCATGAGGAGCACTTTCCCAAGTTTCTACACCCCAAGACAAGCATGGTATTTTGAACATCTATGGGCTACATCTAATCATGATCCTTGTGGGTCTTTGACATGATATCCAAAACAAGACCAATGCAAAACATTGAGGATAATGCAATGGTATATAATTCAAGACCTTGGAAGATAAAGAAGAAAAATGTTCTCTCCTAAAGTTAATGAGGCTGGCTCACAATCTAGCTCTAATTCTGTTCATATAGTCAAATGGAGGGTACCACAACTCAGCATGTCTTCCTACGGCTTTCCTTCCTATCTATACCCATGGCAAACATCACTCTTTGATCTATTGCTCTTATCTGGAATCTAAATTCTTAAGGGCAGGGACTTAATCTATTTCTTTACTGATATTTCCAGTTCCTAGAACACTGAGCACATTGTAGGTGCTCAATAAATATTTATGGCATGAATGAATTGATCACTACTCCTGTTTTGTTTGTTTCTTTGTTTGTTTTTAATACTGAGCCCAGGGCTACAGAACTTCCAGGAGCTAAACCAATCAATAGGAGGGACCTTGTCAGATGAAATTGATTGGCTTTTCTAGTGAATTAGAAAACACCCTGGACCCAGCTTGACAATTTGGGGCAAAGGATTTCAGTCTCCAAGATTTGGTTTTCTCACATCTGCATCATAGAGTCATTATAAGAATTAGAATAAGAATTAAAAAGAGTCATTATCATCTTATATCATCATATAAGATGATATATGAGATGTGATATATGACCAAATTCTTTCCCAAAGAGGTTAATAAATAGCAATTTTATTTTCATTTTCTCTAGAAAGTCTTAATAAAATTAAAGAACTCCAAACTTGTTTTACTTATAAATCACTCTTAAAGCAATTTTTGTATACAGTTGTATCACAACACACACACATATATTCATTATATATTATCATATATAATCATTCTGCAGATACAAATAAACAATATGAGTCAGACTGGTTTAGCTCTACTGTTTGATCTCGTCTACTTATGGATTATAGATTAGATAGAGAAATATGTCAACAGAAGACAAAAGAAATTAGAAAGAAAGAAAGATGATAGATCCAGATAGACAAAAGACAAAAACAATATACAGATCATAATTGGGGCAGATTGATTTTAAATCACACACTGAACACAAAATGAAAGTCATCAGAGCATATTTAGTCCCAATGGTGCAATATCTATAACCTTCCAGGCTTTATTTCAGTGTAAATTAAAGCAAGAGGACAAAAATGTAACTCAGTTTCGGTGATCCTAGCCGTTTAAAACAAAGAAGTAAATATTACATTTACAGGATGCTGATCTACATTTCCTACTTCCACAAATTTGTAAATACTGAAACTTCTACCCCAGAATATGAATATTCACCAGCAAATGGATGGATTAAATTGTTATGCAAAAGACATTGTCTCTCTGGTGCATTGCAATTCCCTTTGCCTCACTCTGGTGAGCAAGGCTCCTCCCGCAGATGGTTTTGTAAGATAGACAGAGTTCTTCAGCAGCATTTCCAACAACTGCTAATGCTGAGTTCTAATGTATGCCGTGAAAAGGGAAAATCCTCTTTCTAAGCCCATATATAATTTATTAGCTTATTCATTTGACTGCAAACGCTTGAGAAAAATCTGCTTTTTTTCCCAACAAGCTTAAACATTTTGGGAAAGTCCAAGGACATAAAGAAAATTTTAAAAAGAAGAAGAAAAGAAAAAAAAGCAAGTACAGAAAGAAAGAATAAGAATGAAAAAAACAAAGGAAGGAAGGAAAGGAGAAAAAAGTGTATGCTAAATGTAAATGGAAAGAGCCAGGGGAGGCTTCTGGACTAACATTTGATCTTCAATATCTTGGCGGGTAATTCGAGATTGATTAAATACTGAACGAGGCTTGATTGGTGTAGAGGTTCAATCATAATCATGATTCGGAGACAGAACCTAAGAGAGAGGAAGATTCCCCGTGAGAACCTCGAATCTGAAGAAAGCGAAAACCAGTTTCCACAGAAAAGGCATTTAGAGAATTCTCCTGTGCTATTTATCTTCTCACCCTGCCATACTTAGAGGAGGAGCGCCCATAAGGTAAAAATAGCGCCCCTTCATGTTTCCACCAGGAAGCGTGAATCCGGATAGAGAGTTGTGCTTGGTGGCTGTCTCCCCATGGCATCCCGACCCCCTCCCAGGAAAGGAGGCTGTTTCCCGGTGGGCAGATTTACAGCTTGGACGCAGGCTGATATTTTCAAAGAATTTGTAGTTATGAAAAATGAAAGAAGTATGAACATGTATCTAAAAGACACCATTCGGGGCGCCTGGGTGGCTCAATGGGTTAAGCCTCTACCTTTGGCTCAGGTCATGATCCCAGGGCCCTGGGATAGAGTCCCGCATTAGGGCTCTCTGCTCAGCAGGGAGCCTGCTTCTCCTCATCTCTCTCTCTGTCTGTCTCTCTGCCTATTTGTGATCTCTCTCTCTGTCAAATAAATAAATAAAATCTTTTAAAAAAATAAAAAAATAAAAGACACCATTCATTATTTGCTCTTAAACATATTCAGAATTTTCCTACCCTACTTAGGAAGGGGGAAAAAAAAAACACATAGGATGAGAACAAGCATAACAGGTTAAGAAAAGTCTATGATTCTGACATGCTTGGCAATAGGCTTGCAAGGCTTTCGATTTAGTTCCTAAGATTTGCTAAGCAGATTAGTGTTCAAGAGTCCTTATTTTGAAAATGGAAAAAAAAAGTAATCTGGAATGTGAATAGATCATAAAAATTCTCTTGTCTGCATACAGTTCAATATTCAGATTTTACCCGAACTGCAAAATCAACATTATCTTGTTTTTCCTATTCCAAAATTTTGCACAGATGTCTGCACTTTAATAACTGGAGGGGTGAGAGTGGGGGAGGAATCCTAGGAGGAATCACACAGATTCATGGAAAAGCCCCAGGGTTATCAGCATCTGGGATGTCACCCTGTGCATGTGACACACCAGATCTCAAGGCTCTTTGGTGATTTTCCAGCCTCCCATCTCCTAACTGACACAAGCTCCTCCCACCAGGCAGGCAGGCACCGCTGGTTTCCCCCTCTTTTTGACTCTTGGTTGTTGCTACTTCTGGTCCCCTCCTGGAATTTTTCTCTTGTCCCACCCCCACTTTGGACAAACTATTTCCTTTCCTTCCAGCCCAGAGCTCATGCCCTCCCCTTTCCCAGTGTGTTTCTCTCTGCTCTTCAATTCCTCCCTTCTAGGAGCCCCACCCCAGCTCTTATAAACACTCCTTATGGTATGTTTGTAGGAAGCCATCACCTTAGGACACAATAATACCCAAATTTCTAATCAGATATTCAAGGTACACCTCCACTTGGTAGAGGTGTATACTTGGTGTATGTTAGCCCTTCCTTTCATGCCTTCCCTTCCTCAAGCACATGGACTCACTATTTCTTCTCTGCCCCTGAACTTTCCTGCCTTAAGAATTTTGTGCGTATTATTCCCCTCATCTTCAATACACTTCCCTCCACCTTCAGTGTGTCTCTCTGGACCTCTCTGGATAGGAAGGGTCTCTCCTTCCAATCCTTAATCTGTAAACTCGCTCTTGGGTGTGCAGTTGTGTACTTACATTCAAGGTACAGAATCTACAGCATAATTTCATTGGAGCTAGATTATGAGACACATGAGGCCAGAATCCCTAGAAGGTTTTTCTTGCATCTCTCCCAGAGTTTAGGCAGACTGTGATAGATATAAAGATAGCATAATGATAGAAGGAGCAAGCCTAGAAACCTCCATTTTAGAACAGGACCACATACATTTTTTTTTTTTTTAAGTTTCATCTGAAGAAATAGGGAAGGAATAGAAAAGACACAACATCAGAAATCAAAGGGAATGGGAAAGATACAGTGTGTAAGGTATTTCAACCAATTTTTTGGAGGATGAGAATTGAATGCAGAAGTAGAAGAATCTTTATTAAAAGTGGAGACACCTAGACTATGGCAGTCTGCAGGAATAGATTCCATAAGAAGTAAGCCAGTTTATCCTACAGAACCCTAGAAAGGCTCAGAACATGGATGCCTGTCTGATGAAGGTATGTGAAGCATGGGATTGGGAAGAGGAGTTCCATTTACAGAGGATTTACATGCTTACATAGTTCCCTGGTTCCAACTTCCACCTACCTACATAAAACTCCTAAATGCTTCGTCACAAGAACAGGTGTCTCACAACCTAAGTAGAACATTGGAAAGTTCTTCTTTGCAGACATGTAAAGGATCCAGAAAAATAACTTGAGAAGTTCATATAGGTCCCTCTAGTGAAAACACCAGCTAGCCACCCAATCCCCAGTGGGGCAAAAAAGTTTACTCATGCCCCCAGGGCTTATAATTAGCTTTCTGACAGTGTGTGTTTAATACAAAAGGATGAGCAAGGATCCCAGGTTTAAGCAAAGTTTCCAACATAAGACAGAGAAATGGAAACAAATAAAAGAGGGGAATAAACCCAAAGGAAAGAGACAATGCAGGAAGCAGAAGAAAACTTTTTTTTTTTTTAAGCACCATTTGAATTTAAAACCATGTGTCAATATGCTGCTTTGATAAAATGTCAATATAAAGATAGAGTACATTTTGGGGTCTATAACAAATTTGGGTTTTGAAATATGATTCCCACACTTAAAATCTATGTGTGATATTAAAAAGAAATCGAATCTCTCTGCCCTGTGTTTTTGCATCTATAAAATTACTGTGGTAATATACTAACTCATAGGGTTGTTTTGAGGATTAAAAGGAGCATTGCAACATAGTGTGTATATTCTATGCTAAATAAATGATAGGCATCTTGGGAAGTTTTGAATACCAGTAGTTCTTGCCCTGTTTTGGAGCAACAGACCCCTCAGAGAACTTGATTACGTCTCTGTGTCCTCTCACTAGAAAAGCAAATACACATATGTACACAAACAAGAGTTTACACATAACTTCAAAGGAATCTCAGACTCTCTGAAGCCCTAACAAGAACTCCCCAGGTTAAATAGCTGATCTAAACAAAGAAGTCCTTAAGGGCAAGGATGTTCCTTTTCATTTCCTTTAAATCAACTGCAATGTTCAGCGAAAGAGGCAACTCAGTGAACAGGGTAGGAATTGTATCTTATTTTGCCTGTGCCAAATAGAGACCACTCGGCACAAATAACAGAAGAGTTTATTGGCCAGAGGAAATCCAACCTTAACTCCCAATGCCTATCATTCCACTTGGTCCATGAAAGAAGATGGCTGATCCAATGAGCTTGTGCTAACCTCATGCCTGATGATACCTATAATTTTCTATAGCTCCAGGGTTTAGAGTAGGGACTCCTAATGAGTACCTGCAGAGGGCAGAGATAGAACCTGAAAAGACATTGTTTTCTCCTACAGAAAGACTCGTGGCTCTCCTGGAAATGCTGAGCAGCCTTTTCTTAGAAAGGACTGACTGCCTCCGTGGAATCTATTACTGAGCAACCAAGCACTCATTAAGAATTTATGCAATGGGGTTGAATAAAAAGATACAGAGCTTGTAGTTGGATTGACCTGGTTTGGGATGCTGGTTCCATTATTTCTAAACTGCATGACCTTGGGCAACTAACTCAGCCTCTCTGAACTTGTTCTTCTATCTGAAGCTCAAAGAGCATGAGGAAAGACTATACTTTCCTTAGGAGTATAGGAATTACAGTGAGAGAGCTGGTGCAGCTGGGGTAGAGTGAGGGGGAGTGAAAGAGAGAGAAACTCAGAGAGCCAGGTCATCTGGATCTCAAAGGGGAGCACAATGATTTTATATTTTCTTCTGAGGAATATAAGAAGTCATTGGAGGGTACTGAAGAGAATAGAGACATTACATTTCAAAAGCTTACTTTGGCTTTTGTGTGGAAAAGACTGTGGGCACAAAAGCAGAAGTTCCATTAGTGGCCACTACAATAATCCTGGAACCAAAGATGGTGGCCTAGACAAGGGCAGCAAGGATGACTGTGCTTATGATAAGAAGAGTCTGACTCAGGATATCTAGCACTTAGGATAGCTTACTTGCTCTAAAATGAAAGAAATAACAGAAGAATCCAAGTAGCTGAGGACAATTTCATAAAAGAATGTGGCTTCCACTATAAAGAATATGACAGAGGAAAGATGCTAGTTGTTCCCTTCTTTCTCAATAATTGGACACCCTAGATTTTAGCTGAGCACAATGGCCCAGAGGAAAAAAAAAATTGGTCTATATATTCCAGTCTCCCCAGCAACGAAGTGAGACCATGTGATCATGTTCTAGCCAATGAGATATCAGTTAAAGTAGTGTATGTATCTACCAGGAAATGCCATTAAGGGAAGGGAGTGCTACTTTCCCATCTTTCTTCTTTTCTACATGCTAATAATACAGGCTTGACCAGAACTGGAACAGCCATCTCAGACTTAAGTGCAAGCACTCAAGAAAGAAGACTTTGTCCTCAGTGATCTTGATGCATCCTCACTAGTCCTGGATCGCCAACATCATGTGAATGATAACTCAGCTTAAAACTGTTAGAAACACTCTGATTTGGGATATCATGTCACTCAAAAATGGAGCCAAATCCTAACTGAATCAAAGAACAATAGTTTCTAAGATATAAGATTCCTTAAAGAAAATGTTTTGGTTATTTGCCAAGCCAATGGACACTAACTCTACTTCTACAGTAGAACTTCAAAACTCATACTGAAACAAAATTACACACCCTAATTCTTGGAACTTGATTAAAATAGAGATCAATTGCTGATTTTGAATTTTTGAGCATTTTGACCATCTACCTACAATATTCTAAGAAAAGCTATTGCCCATATTAGGATCATCAGACTCACAGGAACTCTCTAGGTGCTACCATTACTGTTCACAAATGGAGACATAAATAACATTGGAGTTGAATGGGGAGGAAATTTTGAGAACCTCTCACAGTCCAGGAAACCCAATTGCAGGGCCATCTGAACAATTTGAATAAAAAATTAAAAAAAAAAAAACTGTAAATTGAGGGACTCAGGGAAACTTAGTAGGTACCCAGCACCTACCACACAATTCCGCAACTTAATCTGAATGTTCTTAGTTGACTCCTAAGGAAAGTGAAACAGTGATAAAATCAGATAAACCTCCAACTGAGGCTTAAAAATAATTATTGCATGAGTGAGTATACTTTGCAAGATATCATAAACCTAAGTATTTGGCCTATAATGTATTTTAGAAAAAAGTGAATAAAATCTCTAACTTTCACAACCAGAATTTCCAGATTCAGGGAAAAAAAAGGAAGAAAAAGGAGAGAAGGAAGGAAGGAGGGAAGGAGGGAGGGAGGGAGGAAAAAAAAGCATAAATCAGATCTGGCATGACTGAGCCATCACACCTCCCTGACATAGTTTAACTAAAGTGGAGTAAGGGCTCTTTTCTTTACACTTGGCATAAGTCCTGCCATTTGGGACAGAATTCCATCAGCTCACTATTGTTTTAACCCCTGTATGCATGTGACCCCTATAGGCATTAGCTTTAGGAGGTAAGATCCATGAAGTATGGGAAGAATTGCTCTTGTCCACAACCTATTTTTAGTATCTACACAGTGACTGCCGCATAGAATTATTGATTAAAAGAACAAATGAATATGCTGTGCCTACATTTCAGAAGAGAAAGTTGAAATTCAGAGAGGCTAAGTAACCCACCCAAAATCCCAGAGCTGGTAGACAGAATTCAAACACTAGACCTCTTGACTTCAATTGCTTGTTGCCTGTTTCACAAAGACAATAAAGGAAAACTAATTTCAGATACCTCCTATATTATAGAATATGGGTGCTGTTTTTTTTTTTTAATTGAAGCCATATTTAAGTACCAGGAGATGTTTGGATCTCAAGTTTACAATTTGAATTTTGAAAAATGTATATGCCTATGTAACCACCATGCTTATCAAAATGGGAACATTTCTGTTGCCCTAAAAAATCTTCTTGGGCTCCTTGCCAGTCAATCCTACCACCACCCCTAGAAATAGCCAAAGTTCTGGTCATTTCCCTGTTCATACAGATGGAATTATCACTAGATGTTTTTTTCTGGCTTCTTTCCTATAACAGTATTTTGAGATTCTTCCCTATCATTGCATATATCAGTTCTTGATTCCTTTTTATTGTTGAGTAGTGTTTCATGGTATGGACAAACCTAAATTACTCGTCCATTTTCCTGCTATGGTCTCTGGCCATGATTTTTAAATGGGGCTACCAATACTTGTGTACAAGCATTTCTGGTGACATAAGTTTTCATTTCTTTTGGGTAAATAGCTAAGAATGAAATCACTGGGTCACAGGGTTAGATGTTAGGTTCACTTTATGAGGCACTGCCAAAGGGTTTTCCAAGGTGGTTGTACCATTTTATACTCCTAACACCAATATCTGAGCAGTCTAATTACTCTCTATCTCCATCAGTGTGTGATGTTTTCAGTCTCTGTGATTTCAGCCATTTTGTACATGTGGTGTTTTTCTTTAAGGTGACTCAAAAAATAAACCAAATTTTCAGAGGTAAGATTTTCCTCCCAGCTTCACTAGATAGCTGACTTCCTCGATTTCACACTTATGTTAGTTGCACACAGCAGTGTGTTGGTAAACATTTAAAAAGGGGAACTTCAAGAGTGGTGGGCTGGAGAGTCTTGGCTTATAGTGTTTGCTGATTTCTGTGGTGTAAATATACCCACTGAGGACAATTTTAAGCTACCAACACTAAACACAGAATTGGGAAGATATGTGCACCCTGGGCTCTTGTGAGCCTGCTACAACACATTACTGTCCAGTACTTCACAGTGAGATTCAATTAATAGAAAAGTATCTGCATTTTCCAATGATAATGACTATGAATAAACATGCCATGGTGTGAACCAAGGTCACAAACAAAGAAGAGAGAGGAGGTTTTCCATTCCACTACTGGCTATAGTCACAACACTGGAAGAAATTCAAATTACTGAACTTAAGGGACTCCAATTTAAACCTCATGTGCACTGATTGGAAAGTTTGGCTGGGAACCTGGATAATGAAGAACCCACTGGACTCTGAGGATGGCTGAGTCTGAAAGTCACATGCACACTGTAGTTTCTATCAGGTGCCACGGAAGTCCCCAGGTCCATTTTCCAGCTTTGCAAATTTATCTCCTCTACCTGGTGGACATCAAAGCTGCTCAAATTTGGGCTTTATCTTGCCTACCCATTGGTATTTTCTGTTGATGCCTGCTATATTTTGGCCTCTCTCATGGCTCAGACAGAAGCCAAGTCCTCTTTCTATGAGACTTCTTCCTTTTCCAGCTTGGGCTGGAATCAATCATGCCTCCCATTTGTTGAATTCCATCGAGGTACCATCATTATGCTCAGAATTTTACATACATGGCATCATTTAATGTTTAGAGTAGTATTCCCATTTTAAAGATGAGATCACTAAGGCTCATAAAATTTAAATCATCACACACTAAAAGTAGCTCTTAACTTGGCTCCTTTAATAACCAAACTGAGATTTTGAACATAATTCTTATAACCAAAGCCCAAAAGCTTCCTATTTTATAGGCAGGCCCAATTAAAAGCCCTAGAACTCACTGAAGACCTTCCTAAATTACTAGCCCTAAGGCAGATCAATCTTTTGCACACACAGAGCTGCTAGACCACATTACCTATCTGATACAATCTGATGCCTCATCTTCATATCCCACATCATGCCACTCCAGGCCTGTGTCGATCCTGGTTTATGGAATTATTCAGTTCATTGCCAAAATCCTGACCATTTCCTACTTGTATGGCCTTAAACAACGTAAATAACCTCAGAAATTTGGAATGATAATACCTACCTTGAAGAACTATCCAATAGATTTTTCATTGCCAAAATCCTGGCCATTTCCTACTTGTATGGCCTTAAACAATGTAACTAACCTCAGAAATTTGGAATGATAATACCTACCTTGAAGAACTATCCAATAGATTTAAGCCTGTGTGAAGCTTCAAGTCCCATACTGGGCACGTGGAAGGTGCTAAATAAGTGGGATACTCACTATTATTATTTAGGTCAGAGCCTATAGTTTACTGTTACAGTAATGGCCCCCAATAAATGATACCTCCTACACCCATGCCTTGGCATCATCTCTCCGACATTGACTCTGGGTTTGGCTTTGGTCCACAGAACATTAGTAAATGGGATGAAATTAGAGACTTGAAAGTCACTTGCACACTGGGATTGCTTTCTTGGAATGCTCCCTCCCCATGAAAAAGTATGGGCTAGTGTGCTAGAGACACGTAACCTAGCCCAATACCCAACACCAACTGCCAGACATGTACATGGGGCTATCTTCAACCATCCAGCCCCAGGAGAGCTGCCGATGACTGCAATCACATGAGAGATTCCAAGGTAGACCCACAGAAGACCACCCAGGCCAGTGCAGTCAAAGTTGCTAATGCACAGGATTTTAAATGAAAAAAAAAAAAAAAAAAGCCAGCTGTCTCAAGCCACTAAACATGGGAGCAGTGTATTGGACAGAAATGTGTCCTTCATATTTGAACTTTCCAGCACATAGCACTCTAGCTCATACATGAAAGGCATCTGATGCACATTCAATGAGTATTATGAAGAGAAACTTGTGCAAATAACTGAGATCTCTCAAGGCAAAAGCTAGGCTTTGTGCTTCCAGGGCATCTCACATAGCTCAAACCAGAAAAGGCGCAAAATCAGGCTTTCCTCAGTAATAGAAGTTTGACTCCATTTGCATTTAAAGAAAATCAAAGCTTTGTTTATATGAACGATTAAGATTTTTCAGCATCTTCTTGAGCAATGACCTCTCTCACAACCTGGACTTTTTCTGACATAGTTGTGTATGAGCCAGACTTTTCATTGAAAGGCACATTCCAGCCCTGAAGGTGGAAGAAGCTGACCTTCTCCCTAATTAGGGGAAATTAGAAAGGGAGATCAGTGAGCAACAGATGCAGAGAATCACACCAACCTGCCTTTCCTTCTTCCAGGCCCCCTACTGCAAATCCCTTGGCATATGACCACGAGGGCACTTTTCACCATAGCTGTATTGACATTTCTGTGGCTCCACATCTGGAAAAGCAACTTTTAAAGTTGATTTCACAAGCACACTTGTGGCTCCCTTTTGGCCTTTAACAACACAAGATACATGACTGTGAAACCTACAGCTAAGAGCTTTTGCGCCAAGATTGAGGAAGTACTATTGGGATGTGAGCATACTTCTTCTTGGTGAGTATTTATTTACAAAAGGACACCCAGAGTGGACTGTCACCCTTCAGAGAACACACTAGGGATAGCACGTTGCTGCAGAGCTCCGAACACACACTGAGGTCACAAATTCTTGCCCAGCCATTTCTCTGCCTGGCAAAGCAGGCAACTTCCAGTGTGAGGCTGAGGACATTAACCCATCTTCTGTTAATGCTAATAAATGATTCAGCCTTCTGTGCAAAAGCAAAGGCATAGTTCTGGGCATCTTGGAAGAGCTTACTCTAAATGTCTAATGGGCCTAGAGCCAAATCAGTGACTCTGCCTCAGAACCTTCCAATTGTCTTCGTTTGTTAAGCCTCCTTCCCTGGGACCGAGGAGGAGTTGCAACTGTGTTCTTTTTTCAGGAGAAAAGAGCAGCTTCCCCAGATGTCGGGAAAGCAGGACTGCAAATAACAGCAATGGGAGAGGAAGGGAGGAGAGAGCAGAACTAACCATCTTCTGAACTTCTTGTGTTTCAGGTATTCAATATACATGCTTATGTTTAGGTCTAACCATCACCTAGCTTGGAGGGAGTTATTTTCATTTTACATTAGAGGACACTGAGGTTAAGTAATCTTCCCAAATTGATTAATATGTCACAATTTAAGTTATTTGCCCACGTTAAGGAATTTGCCATGATTCATTGGGGTGGATGTGGGTGGCTAATTAATGGTAGAACAGATATTTAAAACTAATCCAGTCTGTGTTCTTTATAAGAAATTTTAAACTGAAAAAAAAAAAAAACATTTTTATGAGCTGCCTATGTGCCAGGCACTATGCCATGAACTTCATGTCTGTTTTCTTATTTAAACTATGATGAAATTATTGCTCTTGATTTGGAGATGAGGAAATGTCTCTGCCTGAAGCTGGCCCTTTGTGAACAGGCCCATTAATAGTACACACACACACACAAACACACACACACACACACACATGCACGTGTTTTGGGAGCCTTTTGAAAGAGGCCAACATTTTCATGGAGCTCACTAAGTCTTTGGGTTGAAAGAAACTTCTAAAAGACCTCTAAAGAGACTAAATCCTTGTGTGCTAGTAATAAATACCTTCTGTTTCTATAGCCTTCTTTAGTTTATAAACCACTTGCAGAATCATCATCTTGTTTTGTCCTTGCAACAACCCTATCCAGAATGAAATGTAACCACTGTACAGATGAGGAGCTAAGTATATAAGAAGTTGAGGAACTTATTCCAAATCCATCAGCCAAAGGCAAAGTCAGGCACTGAGCCCAGTGGGTCCTCAACACCAGTGGTAAACTTGACAGAGACATGACTTCCAGTGACAATGTAACCTAAGTTTAGACATTACTATTATCACAGCTACGTAAACTATATATACACATCTCCCATTATCTCTGAATGAACCAGATTACAAATAGATGCGAAAATGCATGCCAGTATTTTCTATCTCATCTTGCCCAGCCCCTAAACATTTATCTGGGAAAGCTTTAAGAGAAGATAGCTCACAGAGGGTCAACACTGGGGAGAGAAAAGAGGGAACGAGGGAAAGCCATGTCTACCATGGGGCTTTAGCAGCACATCAACAATGCGAAGGCTTTTGGGGATTGTGTGAGTGATAGAACAGTTCTGTGGTTAGACCAGGACCCCTGACCCTGGATGACATATTTGGCATCTCTCAGTCTCAGACCAAGACACCTGACTCACAAAGACAATCAAATGTATAACAGAGGTTGGCACAGTATGAGTAATAAGCACAGACTTCTCAAAAAACAAGAGCCCTTGATATGACAAAGCAGTCATCCATCATCTTGTCTAAGAATGGACAAAGAGATCTCCTTCTCTTCAACATGAAGCAAATGGGGTGATGCCCCATTCGCAGCTCATAGCTCCTTGGTTCCAACCCAAGAAGACCCTTCGAGGAAGCAACTGCTGCCAGTAACAGCCTCGCTTAAGAGTATCCAAGGGAGTTTGCTTGGTTACTGCAGTGTCCTCCCCGTTTCTGCATGCACACCCAAACCCAGGTTCCACGAGATAGACTGCATCTCATGCAAACTCATAACCTGTGAAATTGTGTTTTGATTGGGTATACCACATATGCCTAGCCTTATCTACCCAAGTCCCGAAGGAAAATTATAGAATACCATTTTTTTCCCTTAGCCCCCGTAGAAAAAGATTCAGTTATTACATTTTTTAAAATTCAGGGCAGGCATAACCATAGCTAGCCTTGACATTTCTGAACAGAGCTGAATTTCCAGGGAAAGCATAGCTAACACAACCAGTATACCAAGGTCTATTTCAGACCATAGAAAATGTGAGTGGATTCACAATATTCCAGGAAAATCAATATTTTCCCTTAAATATCTGAAGCAGATGAACCAAATATTTAAATTAGATGATGACATGATTCATTCAAATTCTCCCACCTGGTGAAACAACTTTTTCAATGGCATTATACATCATGTGTGCCCCTACTTAACAGGTGTTTGATAATCCTTTAGAAGATGTTGCATGTGAATAAGATTCTAATTCTCACATAGTTACCTTTGAATGAGAACATTACTTCCCATCTCGAAAGCAAACAACACACAGAAAAATACCAGACTGTGCTGTATGGTATGTATTCAAACCCAGATTTAACAGGGCCTTTTCCCCCACCTTTACCCTTCTTTAAGACAGGATGGAGTGTGTGAAAAATGGTTTGTTAACTCGGAAGCCCTACACAAATATCAGTTGTTGTGCTAGAAAATAAACTTTACATTTATCTGAGAATCAAACAACTACGAAAACTCCAAAGTTGGGAGGAAACCAGGAGGTCACAAAGTCCAACCTCCCGTTTTCAAGTGGGTCCCTACAAATGAAAACCAGATGACATTTTCAACAGACCACTTTCAAATTAAATGTCAACTGCATACGATGCAGCCTAAAACATCATAAACTCTTAGAACACAAAGCTCTTCCTCATTTTTTCCAGGAGGCCATCAAGGCCCACGTGGAATTCATATATTCATTCTAGAAGTCTATAAAGGCGTATTGCTGGGTACCTCTTGGGGAACTCATCTATTTTCACGGCTTTGGTGAGCACATTTTAAGGTTATAATCCTTCCACATGCTTTCAAGAGTCACCTTTGTAATTCTACCCACATATTATATTTGACTCATAGTCAACAGATATAAAGCATAATAAAGCAACCTAAGCCTGGAATCCCAATTGCTGGTTGGGAATTTAAAACTTTGGCTGCCAAATACCTCCAAAGTGCAGATGATAGTGGTTTCCTGACCTTGAAGGAGCTCATTCAATGAAAGAGAAAAGTCAAGAAAATCATACAACGGGTGGAGCAGAATGTCAGAGAGAGAAAGGGAAAAAGAGCAAAGAGATGCTCACCCATTAGCAGAAACTAATTTTCAAAACAGACTTTAATCAGTATAATTCTTCATTAATTTTAAAAAAAATCACGTTCTGTTATTAAAATGTATAAACCAGCTAACTTACATTTGTATACTTTAACAAAAACATGCTTAATTTTTTTAGTATACACATTTATTAAGACACTCAAAAATATTTTGAATACACACCACGACTGACATTTGAATGGAAATTTAAAATTTACCAAAGACACCCATAAACATCATCATGTGTGGTATTTTCCATCGCCTTTACCTAGTGGATATTAGTAAGATCTCCATCTTACCAACAAGACTTAACAGCTTGAGCTCTGGGGATCATGGGTTGGATTTGAATTTTTAAAGCTCAACCAATTTATCTCTTTGAAGGAGCAACTGCACATAGTTGAAAGGTCAGTTTGGGGGACTAGAGATTCCAGCTGGAGCTCAAGCTCTAACCCTGTCAGGGCCCAGTTCCTCACCTGTAACATCAGGCTATGATAAAAATTAAATTAGTGTTGTATGTAAAGCTCGTGAAGCCTTGTAGAGTTAGTTTAATGGAAAGGAATACTGTTATCATTATACTAAAGAGTGAAAAAGAGAAGTTCACCATAATCTCATCACACAACCATATTTTTTTTTGCTACATCTTTTCCTTTCCTCATTGTTAGCATAATTGTCATCATCCAGTATATACAAATCTGTGCTCTGTTGTGTTTACTTAATATAGCAAAAACACTTTTCTCACAAACACTGTGTTTAATATCTACATTCAGAAAATTTATTATAAGTAATCATCTCCTTAGTTTTTAAACAGTGAGGTTGCTTCCAATTTCAGTGTTAAAAATAATGCTGCAATAAACATCTTCGTGAATATAGCATTCTCCACATACAAGATAATTTTCCAAGAATGCATTTTTCATATGTATGGTTCTTAAGAGCCATGTCTTTCTTCTTTATTATTAAGTTCCTGAGACTAGTAGAAAGTCTGGTTCAAGAAATATTTGGTGAATAAATGAATGAGTGAATGAATGAATCACTTCAACAGATTCTTATGTTAATTATTGGATGAAAATGTTTATCTTGAACATTAAAATGTAAATGTCAAGTGGTAAAAAATACAGGATACTCTTATTCTATACATTATTGAAGTTATCAAATGACATAAGAATGGGAACACATTATTTGTTAATATTTTATTTCTTTGAAAACCAAGGTTTGCTTTTCCTCTTAGAAGCAATTAATGGTGGGCCAGCAAGCAGGTGCAGAGATTAGAATTAAACCCCTCAGTCCTCTCCCTTTTTTGGGTGCCTCATTTCAAATTCCTTGGCCAATGATATCCTTTGACTAAAAAGACATCCTTTCAATCAAGCTTTATTTACATTTCTGCAGTTCTACATCTGGAACAGGGACCTTTAAACCTTTCACAAGAACTCTTTGGCTCCCTCAAGGCCCTTTAAATAATAAAGATATTAAAGATTTGTCTTTTATTTTTCTTGAATTTTTTTCCTAATTCTGCTCTTTATGATGTAATTGGAATATGTCCTTGAGGCACAGAAGTTTTTAAATTTTTAAGGAATCAAATAATTGACTCTTTGTGTACAAGAAAATATGCCCCATGCTTTTTCTCACCTTGAATCTTTTTCTCAAAGACTTCTGAAAAGAGTGGTTCAAAGTGCTACTTCCCTGCTCTCGTTGCCCAGCTTCTTCACATTAGCACATTCTTCGGAGCCCCTGAAAATATCTCTCTTCCCTGACCTCCACCGCCTAATGTTTTCTTCCACCTACATTTGTTTGATTTCAGGCTTGATATTGTAGTAAACGTTCAAAGCAAATGGAATGTGGTCTGCGGTTAAAAGGTACGAGAGGGAAAACTATATCATGTCCTGTTTCTGCTAATGGTAGGTCAGGAGTAAACATCCATAAGCAGATGCCATGAAATCCACCACCCACAGGGAGGAGAGTTCACTCTGGCTCTTTGAGAGTCAATACAGAAGACATGTTGGACGAATGTTTCAGCCCAGCCCCAGATTAGAGGCCACTGCCTCAGATTTGGGGTTTAAATATCATCGTGCTAAAACTGAGGATGGGATTCTATCAGGTCGTTGGTCTTTGTTCTTTCCCCAAGAGAAGTGAGGTCCAGGGTATAAGCGGATTCCCTACTCCCAAGTTGATGTTGACGTTGTACAGAGTAGGCCCGGTAACCACAACCACAATGTACCAGAGGCCTCTGAGGTCCCCTTTCAGCTCAGTCATGTGAAGATTCCATGATCATACCTGTTTGTTTTGAGCATGAGAGTGTGTTAGCTCTCCCTCTCAGTAACAGCTTTTCTATCAAAGGAACCCAGACAAGTGTAGGGCTCACTCCACTCTCTTGCCTTCTGTTGGCAGGACCAAGGACCAGGCACATGTCAGGTGCTCAATAAATGTTTGTTATGTTTGCTAATATTAGTTATAAGTATTTAAAAAATATAAAGTCACCTATTATCCCACATGCACTGCTTCGTCCAGCAACAAATTCCTTGATCACAGAAGTTGTAGGTAATAATAATCATACTGATAACAAGAGCATAACAACTTATGGAATTCCTATCTTATATACACTATATCACTCAGTCTTCAATTTTCAGGCTGGGCAGGTATTACTAATCCTGGTTTATGGGCTCTTTTATGAGGAAACTGAGTGCCAGAGAAGTCTGTTTGCCCAAGAAGAAATGAGCTAGTTAGCAGCAAGGCTGGGTTTCCAGGACAAGTCTTTCTGATCTCAACTCTCATACTTTGTCTACACTCCGCACTGTCTCTAAGACCTTGGCCCGTTCCTGACATTTTTCGTATTACCTAATACACTGGGTTTGCCACGCAGTGGTTAGTTAACAGATCAGAAGCCTCACCTGTAACATGGAAGCTTGCAACATGGTTGACGTGGATTTAATCATTTCAAACAACGACCAGCCCAGTACTTGTAGATTTTATAAATAGAAAGCAAAATAAGTTCTTTCTTGGGCGGTTGATAAGCAAAAGATCAAACTCTCAACAGAACTAGTTGCATTTTAACTTATTGGAAATGGGGCTAAAGATTCTATCTATACATTTTTTTTTTTTTATGGCCTACATGCATAGAAATCAGACTTTTGAAGGATGTATTGTTACCTTCTGTGGTAGTTTGAGAGAATATTTCCAGAGCTATAAAAGCCCTGAATATGCAAATTTTGGAAACACTTCTATGTTAAAAATACCGTAAAGCAACCACGTGTAAGCATTGCTCAGAGCAGGTAGAAGGCAATGCCACATTTGCAATTTGTAGGTTCCCCAGAGCTCTTTATTAATTCTATCATGTCATTTACATGAAAATGGGCCCTCCTTTGTATTAAGATGCTAAAGCCACATCACATGGACAATGCAAATGAGTCAGCAAAGAGAGCTTTGTCATAAAAATATATAATTTATTTCAGCAGTTTCTGTGGATTTTTGATATCAAAGTCTTTTTATGACACTGACAGTCATCAAGCGGATGTTTGTCAAAGTACATTTCCCAGATGTCTAAATAAAACAGTTTTTGCTTTGATGAGTTTTATACTGAGAGCTGAAGAAAGGCTGTGCTCTATTTGAATTTCTCTACTTTTGGAGTATGTGTCATATCTTTCTCTTTTCAATTCACCTCTCACCCCACATTTGAAGAGTTAATGTTCAAGTTAGTTGGACTCCAGTTCATGAAAATCTCCTATAAATGTTTTTATAACAAGCAAGGGAACAATAATGTAGAGGGCAGAAAAGTGTCTTTAAAATAACAGAGATTCAACCAATAAATTGGGAAAAGCAAGGACAATTCAGAAACAAAATTTAATGACTTATAAACATATAGAAAAATATTTATCCTTAATAGTAAACCACAGAATACAAATGAGAATATCAACACCAAACAGGTTTTGTCTATCACATCACCATGTGTTTCTTGCAGTGAAACTCAGCAAAGGCCAGAGTAGGGTCACATGACCACACTAAGGCACAGCCATACTAATAAGAGGAACAATTGTATAACTTTTGTGGAAACTTACTGGTGATACTTGGTATGAAGAGTCTCAGAAATGTCCACACTCTCTGAATTTGTGGCCACCTTAAGGTTGGTACCCAAATTGGGAAAAAAAATCCTTATAATCAAAGCTGTTTACCAAAATAACATTAAAATAGCAACAATCATTAAAACTCCAGCAATAAATTATTTTACTGACTGAAAAAAGATACTAGAAGTATTATAAGAAATATTCTTTGAGAAACTCCTTAAAAATAATATTTTTAAATGTTTGTTACAATGCAAACAAGAAAAGCAAAATATAAATGAATGGTAGAAACTCCATCTCTCCTGAAAAAAAGTAAAATAAGGAGCACCTAGGTGGCTCAGTCAGTTAAGCATCTGCCTTTCTCAGGTCATGATCCCCGGGTCCGGGTATGGGGGCTTGTGTTGGGTTCCCTGTTCAGCAGGGAGTCTGCTTCTCCCTCTTTCCCTACCCCCACTTGTGCACATGCTCTTTGTCTCCTTATCTCTCTCTCAAATAAATAAATAAAATCTTATAAAAAAAAAAGTAAAAGAAAAAAATACTGCCCACATAAAATAAAGTAAAAGCCAAATACTAATTATCAAGGTCTTTGAGTGCTGAGGTGTTGGATGGTATTTATTTTTTCCATCTATCTACTTGTCTCTATTCTTATATTCTACCATAAGCATATATTATACAATGAAGCTAAGTGCAAAGCGAATTATAAAAGGCAGAAAACAGAAAACAAAACAAAACAAAATTGCACGAAGACCCTTGATGACAAGTCATCACTAAACATTTATTACTGCCCCCTCGTCCTCATGCAGCTCCTGGGGCTGTGGAGTCACCAGGCGGCAGCTGCAGCCATCAGACCCCAGACTGGTTTGAGAAAGAAAAGGGGATGTCGCTCCCCATGGCCTCATTTCCTAGGACTGTGAGCTGCCTGATAATCTCATCACTGCCACCAGCAAAAGTTCTCCTGGGCACTGGCCTAGGAGTGCATAGCAATAGGGTGCTCCCATCACGGGTCACCCCACCCCATGAGGGGAACTCAGTGATAATGCCTTGAAGGGTAAAGAATGTTCCTAAAAATTTCTTCCAAGAAAGTGGCCAAAGACAGCGTACCCACCAGCTGACCACAGGTCACAGCCTTATTCACCACAGTGCAAATGGCCATGACCAGAGTCCAGTAAATACTCACCCAGCAAGTGAAGAGAAACCACCCTCCCCACTACCACCACCACCACCGTGCAACAACAGAGACCTGGTGAGATGAACCAAGGTGGTGATGACACTGCTGGGAGCATCTTCCAACCAACCACCAGGCAGAACAAGGAGCATTCTCCCCTTTAATCCTCCACAAGGAAAAGAACAAAAACACACACTTCTCTCTCTATTCAAAACCGG
This sequence comes from Mustela putorius furo, assembly GCF_011764305.1. Lineage (NCBI taxonomy): Eukaryota > Metazoa > Chordata > Mammalia > Carnivora > Mustelidae > Mustela > Mustela putorius. The sequence continues at coordinate 23,175,201 of NW_025421273.1, forward strand.
GGCTACATAACATGGTTCCATGCGGATTACACAGTCAGTAAGTCATACACACGATGATTTAATTAATGGCATTTTTACCCAAACTAATCTGAAATTTTAATGTGTTAAAACAATGTCAAGAATCTCAGTATTCAACTATTTAACACAACTTTCTACAGGAGACAGCAGATGTGTTCCATGTGTTTTCAGAGAAGCAAGAATGTTCACATGGATGGAAGCTGCAAGAAGGCAAAGCCCAGATTAGTATGTGGAAGAGTTTTTCACCTTTACAGACAGCCAACAAAGCAGCGGGCAGCCTGACACTCCTCAGCTTGCACAGGAATTTAGCAGTGGCTGCAGGGCTGTGTGCTAAGATTTAAGAGCAATTGTTTCCTTCCTGAACTTTCTCCAGCTTCCATCAGACTAATCCCCATTTTGGTAAATGGCACCAATACCCATATATTCACTGCAGACGAATATTTGAATCTTCTCTTTCCTTTACCACCTACATGCAGTCCACCAGCAAAATACAACGCAAATTCATCCACGTCTCCCCAACCTCACCACCTCCACCCTCCTCCACTCCATGATCTTGTCTCCAGTGCAGCTCTGGAGAAGCCCCCCACGGTCTGCACTCTTTCCCTATTTCCTGAAATTCACTGTCTGCCTAGCTGCCAGAATGATGTATCAACAGCAAATCAGATCATACCATTACCCTACTTGTCCCTTCCAAAGGCTTCCAAAGTACCACAACAATCCCAAATGGAAATTCTTTCTCCTGCTCTACAAGGACCACTAAATTCCAGTCCCCAACTGTCTCTCAAATCAAATTTCAGGCTGTTTGCTTCAGCCACACTGATTTGCTCTCTCTCCTTTTCTTTCTGTGCTTGCCATTGGCTTGCGCTTAGAATGTTTTCTCCCACGATGTTGATGGGGCTGGCTTATTCTTGCACAGAAGTCTTTGTCTCAATATCAGCATCTCAGGGGACCTCTCTAACTACCTATCTAAAGTAGCCCCAAAGGTTCTCCCCCACTCCTTCTCTTATTTCTTCCTATTACTTAGGTCACTACCTGTTATTTTCTTATTTTTTTAATTGATTTAGATCAAAGCAAGCTCCATGAGAGAGGGACTATGTCAATCTCGTTCATTGCTTCATTCAAAAATTGCTTTTATGCCTAGCATGAAGCAGTTGTTTAATAAATACCAATGGAATGCGTGTTAGATATACTGTTTCATGACCAAATTCCACACAGGGAGAACACAAAGACACTATCTAAGGAGCCGAGTGACTCATTGGGGAGCGTTCCTAGAGAGTTGTGTAACTTCCTTCAAATCCTTCTGACCTGATTCATGTATTAACACATTGGGAGCCATTTAACAATACAGTGAGTAATGGAGTCTCAAGGGACACTTCATGACATGACTATTTCCCCGTTATCAAAAACTAGCACATTCGCTGAAGCATAGCCATTAAAAGCAACTATCAAGACCACATGAGCTCTTGTTCATATTATCTCTCCTGTCACTCTCTGACCATCTTCACCAATGGGGGGAGATCCTGTCCCCTACGGGAGAGTCAGCACCTTGAAGGCAGCTTTACATCCGGTCTGTTACATGTGATCCCTCCTGGTGCACAAACTAGTCCTCGTGGGATGCACTTCCACACTGGGGACTGGCTTTTACAAAGTGCGAAAACTGTGCCTTAAACAGTGTTCTCAAGAAAAGTGAAGTTCACTCAGCCTAAAAACTCCAAAAAATATTAATGAACCTTGCATCCATTCATCCAGGTATTTCAACAGGTGCTATCCTACACAGGTCCTTTGGAGGGCGTTAAGGTTTGAATGTAGGAGAACACAAAGGCAGCACTAGAAAGAGTGAGGGCCTTTGGATCTCCTGCATAGGGTGAGGGTAAGAGGCCCTTTCTGTGAGTCTGTTATTGAAGCTGCCAGTGAGTAGTTTCCTGCACATAGAGACACCTAGCCAGAGGCCACATGGGGTAATGAAAGGATCATAAGCTTTGGAGTCCAATAGGCCTATCCAAATCACAGCTCTACCATCTACTGGCTGTGCTCCATAGCCAAGCTAGCTATTTTAGCTGAAGCTCAATTTCTCCTGCATGCGGAAGTATTGTGGTAGTATATATGTCATAGAAAAATCCAGAAATTAAGTAAACTTATGTATGGAAAAGCTTCTAAAAGTCTTGGCATCTAGTAGATGCTTAATTTAAATGAGCTTATTTCCTCCCTTTCCTGAGCACAGAGGAGGATGCTGTTTTCACTGCAGAAATTTTGCAGGACTTAAGGATGTCAGATTTCCCACACTGGAGAAATTTGAACAGTCTAAGAATCAAAAAGGAAAGGAAACAAAACCCTCACTCAGCATCACAGCTTCCCTCACATTACTACCCCAAGAGCTAGTTCCTAGAATGATAATCCCTTTTAACAATGTCCTCCTGGGCTCAGCAGGGCTGAGGAGATGTCATACCAAATTTCTGGAGTGGAAGGAAGGTGGATAATGGAGCTATTAAATGAAGTAAGGGACATAGGAAAAGAACAAGATGGTGAGTTCAGTTTGGGAATTGGTGAACTTATGTCTGTTCATCATCGAAATGAACATTTTCAGGAAGTGCTTGGATATACAGGTCTGAAACTCTGTCAAGAGTACAGGTCTATAGGTAGATACTTGGGTGTGATGGATGGTACAGGTGACAGTCAAAACGTAAGTGTGTGTGTGTGTGTGTGTGTGTGTGTGTGTGTGTTGAGGAGGGAAAGATATCACCCAGAAAGTTTGTATCAAGAGGGGGAACTTGTTAAGAAGAGGAAATGCCCTCCTTTATTGGGGGGGTAAGGTTTGAAGCAGTTGGGATGCTGCTGAATGCTTAATGCTCTTGGGATTGAAGGGGGGTTGATTTTTAACACTGCTAATTTCTTTGTGTCAATACTCCACCATAGCCAATTTCCAGCTACCAATATGACATCAACAAGTTCAGAGAGTTTCTGAAAAATTAACAATAGGTTTTCACAAGCATCTAGTAGCCAGACCCAGTATACCACAGATGGCAGGAAGGAAAATCTGAACAGTAAAATAGTCAAGGAAGTAGAAGAAAAAACTTGAAAAAGGGTTTCATGAAAACTAAAAGTATTGAGTTTCTCAGTAGAGACTATGGCAATCACAATAGAAAAGCTCAGTAAGTAAACACAAAACATATCTTTCGGTTTGCCAACATGGAGGTGAGTGATGCCTCTGAGAGATTCAGCAGCGGGAGGGGAGGGGAAGTCAAGCTGCAGTGGCTTCACAGGGAACAGATGGGAAAGAAGTGGAGACAAGCATGGACAATCCTTTCAAAACACTGGCTTAGAAAGGTCAGGAGAGAAATAAAGCAATGGCCACAATGGGATGCAGGCTCAAGGTATAGTCTGACAATAACTGAGAGGCATGAGCCACTAAATAAAGAAGAGTTTAGCAACCACAACATGGCTGAGGACAATGGCCACCATGTCAACAGGACAAGAAACAGGTCAGGTGGTCAGGAACGCCACCCTCTGCTAGAGAAAGGGAAAAAAAAAAAAAAAAAACTTCTGAGAAACGTTCCTCCACCTGCTCTGTTATTACCATCTGGAACAGGAAAGAGATAGGGATGGCCCTGCTTGATTTCTAAGGCCAAAGACAGTTGGGAACAATCCTGATTCTGTCATATTCGAGCTTTGTGATCTCAGGCAGGACTCATTTCCTAAGCTGGAAATCAGATACAGTAACAACTTCACTTCACAGGGTTTTCATGAAGATGTGATGACCTAAAACATGTGAAGGACCTATCAGGGTGACTGGCATAGAGCAGACCCTAAGTACACTTTAGTTTCTCTGCTCCACCCCTTACCAAGAGCACTGAGACCTTTAAACAAAAATGGCAAAGGTATCCTGTGTACTACCCATGACTGGGGAGGAAGGAAATGTTCCTTCTGCTGGGTAAGTCATGCAGCTCCCGGAGATGAGGGGATAAACAGGATGGAACGTTCCTCCCCTCCTCACACCCATCTGTTGCACAATGAAGTGGTAAATTTTTATAGGCATGGGCTGAGCTTGGTACTGCCACATGGAGGGAAATCCTTCCATAAAGCACTTGGAGAGTCATCTGGACAAAAGATGTTACATGAATATCAAGGATCATTACCGATCCCATGTTCTATAAGGTATGAATTGTGGGAAGATAGGAAGTATGCACAACTTCAGAACATCATATCTAGGAAATTAACTTGCTCCAGCTTTTCCTAATTTGACATTAGTTATTTTTAGGGTTTTATGATCACATTTCTTATATGAACTCACTACAAGAGTAACATTTGTTTTAAATCTCTAAATGGTTCCTTTGGGGCTGAAAACTTAGCTTTATTTATTTTCTTATGGTAAAGATAAAGTTAGGTGGTTACAGAAGTGTAAAAGCCAGTCACTAATATTTAAATCCAGCAAACTGATCCAAATATTTTAAGTAACAGTGGTTACTGTACCAGGGATTTCATATAAATATTGAATTAGGCTTATTTATATTAGTTGGTCAAAATTTGGAAAAGGGAGAAAGGTCACTTTAAGTTTAGTGAAAACTGTGGCTCACATCCCCGTAACAGAATCCATAGGCATCACTTCTCAGTAGGGTGCAAATGATAAAAAGCCCTTCAGTTTCCAAAAACCACTTTTATTTTTTCAAGCATGTATGCACTCTACTTTTTCCTACTGCACAGGGGAATCCTACTCCTTATGTGATATTATGCTAGAAAGGTTAAGAAGTCATGTTTCCATAATTTTAAAAGTTATTAATTTTAATTAATAAATTCACAAATATAGTCTCCTTATAAAAATATTAAAATATCAAATAAATCAAAAGTCACAATCAATATAACTCTCCCCTGTGGGTCCTCTCACTTCATCTAAAATAATTATTACTGGGATGCCCCGGTGGCTCTGTTAGTTGACTGACTCTTCAGCCCAGGTCTTGATCTCAAGGTTGTGAGATCAAGCTCCAGGAAAAAAAAAGAAAAAGACAAAAAAGAATTACCATCATTTTGTGTTATAATTTGGATGTTTATCTTTCAAGATACTCTTTATTTTCCTAGGCATTTATAAACATTACCTATACATATATATTTTACATACATAATATTTATGTGCACTTATGTGTATGTTATTTATGTAGCTATTATACAATTATATATATACACACTTATATAAAAAACTTCTGTATGAGGGAAAGGAATTTATAAGTTAATACACTCTACATTTTCTAAAACTTGCCATTTTTTTTTACACTAAATATTTTTTAGACCTTCCTAGGTTAGTGTATTCTATATTATCCCACATAATATAATATTTCACTCTTTATGGACACACATAATTATTTAGGCTTTTGGTCCTACTGGTGAAGAAATATCTGCAATACATGTACCAAAGTCCTCTAGTCTCAATATACACATCATTTCTGAAAATCAGTAAGAAAAAAACAAACAATCAAATAAAAAAATTGACAAAAGATATGGATAGCCAGGTTCCAGAGGAAAACACAGAGAAAAACATACTCAACCTCAGTATTGTCTAGGGCAGCAGTCTTAAATGGTCCTCAAAATCATTTCAGGGAAAACATGAGATGAAAACTATTTTTATCATAATTTTATGTTATTTGCTCTTTTCTCTGTGTTAACATTTGTAGTGAGAGCGCACAACAGTGGAGGAAAAAAAACAAACTTGGGGAGCCTTAGAACAAATCACGGCACTGGTCCAACTATATGGGAGTGATTCTATCCTTTACCACCATGCATTTGGAGTTAAAAACAAAATTTGATGAAGCAGTAAAAATTATAAGTTGCATTCTATCTCTACCATTGAGTATTTGCCTTTTTATTATTGTGTGTAACAAAATGAGAAAAGCATGAATGCTATCTCCAGGAAAAGCATTTGTGTGATTGTTGTACGCTCCATCAGTGGCTTACTTCCTTCAATACCATTTTAGTTGAAAGAACAACTGACAAACTATAGTTATTCAGATGTATATTTGGCAGACATTTTCTCAGAAATGAACAAAGTGAGCTGATCACTTCAAGGAAAACAACTGACGGTATTTGTTGCCAAAGATAAACTTTGAGCTTTCGAGCAAAAATTAAATTATGGTAGACCTGTATCTGCCACTCTAAGCTTGACAGCTTCCCAATGCTTAGACTTTTCTGATGAGACTGGTGGTAATATTAACACATGTGATGATTTTTTTTTTTTTTTTGGTCTTGCATAATGAAAAATGTCAGATTTGGAAGACTGGCAAAATTCAATGAACAAATATTTTCCAAATAACCTACACATGGTATTTCAAATTCATGAGTGGGTGAAAGATCCATTCAAAATGCAAGATAGACTAATGAATTTTAATATTACAAAGCATGCAAAGCTCAATGATATGGTTTCACATTCCACAATCAAGCTCATCTTCAAGAAACTATCACTTGTATAGTTTTAGTAGAGGAACAAAGAAGATTTCAAAAGCCTATTAGAATATTCCTTCCTTTTCCAACCACAAGTCTATACAAGGCCAATTTTCTACAGACTTTCTTCAACCAAAACAACATATCAGCAGATTGTATGCAGGAGCTGATATGAGACTCCATCTATCTTTTATAAAGCAAACATTACATTTGCAAATGTGCAAAACAAGGCCAGTCTTCTCACTTAGCTTCTAATTTATTTGCAAAAATATAATTTTTTAATTAAAAAAAATGTCATTTATGTTAACATGTAATAGGTTTGGTACTGCTATTTTTAAATGAGTAGCAACTTTTTTTTTTAATTTCTCAGATTTAATTTCTAATATGGTGACTCTTGATAGCTATTACCCACAGAAGCAAAAGCTCTTAGGGGTGCTCAAAATTTTTAAGAGTGACAGGGGGTCCTGAGACCCAACTCTTTGAGAACTTCTGGCCAAGTAAATGCAAATTAAATTTAATTTAACCCATCAGCTTGGCTAAAATTTTCAAAATTAATAATACCAAGTGCTGGTAAGAGTACATATACTCTGATCGCTTAAGGGATTATAAGTTGCTACAGTCATTTTGTAGGACAATTAGGCTGTATCATGGGGCTGGCAAACTTTTGTTATGAAGACTAAAAGAAAAAGCTTTATTTATATTTAAAGCTGACTTATATAAGATACCATTTGTAATAAACAACAAAAATAAGAAACAGGTGATGGGTGTTAAGTGCACTTGTGATAAGCACTGAGTGTTGAATATTAGTGTTGAATCACTAAATTGTACACCTCAAACTAATATTACACTGCATGTTAAGTAACTGGAACTTAAATAAAAACTAAAAAATAAAATGCGTACACTCTATGTTCAGTTGTTCTGCTCTTAAACACCTACCCTAAAGAGATGTTCACACCTATATAGTATCTAATATGTGCTGGGCAATGTTCTCATCACTTTACATGTATTAACCCATTTAATTCTCATGAGAGTCCTATGAGGTAAATACTGAAGTTTCTCCACTTTATAGATGAAAAAACTGAGGCCCAGAACAGTTAAGTAACTCATCTAAAGCCGTATAGTTAATACACAGATGTTGGTGAAGCATTACTTTATATAGCAAAATCTAGGAACCACCTAAATATTTAGAGACTTTAAACATTAAGTTTGTTCTGCTTCGTGTATTTCCTCATACAGATCTCTTTAAATTAAATGGTTTCCTGCCTTCATGTCTTTGCCTATTAAAATTTGCCGAGTTTACACTGGAAGTGTCACATTCTCCTTAAAGTTTGGTTGACAATGCCGGCCGGTAATGATCCCCGCTCTTCTTAATCCCCAGAGAACATTATCTCCTGAGTGTATGGAGTTTAATATTGCCTAGATCTGTCTTCTACCCCCTGACAAACCAGAAATTCTTTAAGAATTGAAAATAAGTGGGGGTACCTGGGTGATTCAGTGGGTTAAAGCCTCTGCCTTCGGCCCAGGTCATGATCCCATGGTCCTGGGATGGAGCCCTGCATCAGGCTCTCTGCTCCCCCCACCCCGCCACCTACTTGTGATCTCTGTCAAATAAATAAAATCTTTTTTTTTTAAATATTAAAAATTTAAAAATAAGAATTGAGAATAAGTAGATTTTAAGCTCCCTTTTTATTTATTAGTCTGTCACCATCTCTAACCCCTCTACCACTAGCTCCTCCAACCAAGTCACCACCTTACTTGGCTGAACTGAAAAAATCTCCAGATCAATGGTCCCACTACCATCTTGCCTTCCTGCAAACTGTTCCCTCCACAGGATCCAGGGGAAGCTTTATACAGAGTTCAATTCAGACCCGCCCCCTCCAAAAAAACTCTGAAGCTTCTATTGGCTTCCCATTGGATAAAATTATAAATCTTCACCATGGCCTTCAAAGCTTGACTTCATTCAACTTGACCTCATTTGTTACAGCTGTCCTGGCTCAGGCTGCTCTGGGCACCAAGGGGGTGGGTGCCCAGTCCTTCCCTGTGAGGGACTGACACTACTGCTATAGAACCTTTGCACAGGCTATTCCCTCTGCCCAGATGCTTTTCCCTGAGATGCTGGCAAGACTCATTCTTCCACTTCATGAAGGTCTTTGCTAAAAGGTGCCCTCATCTGGGAGGCTGTCCCTGATCATTCTATCTAAATGAGCAGACCATCACCATCCAGCGCCTTCATTCTCTCTTCCCTTCCTCGGCTAAATCTAATCACTGAGCTGAATCCAGTATATGGTATCTTTATATGTGCATTTGCTCACATCTCTCCCCTCAACCCAACCGAAAATAGCTCCCAGGGCACAACCTCTCCATCTACTGATGGAATGAGCCTCAGGCTCCTTCCTTCTCAGTTGGAGAGAATACTCACCCACACAGGATTTTGGCTAATCATGATTGTTTCTTCATTAAAGGATAGCAAGTAAGGCCAGGCATTACTTGTAATGTATAAACATAGCAAGTAATGCCAGGCTGCTACACACCTTCTCCGCCTGATCTCCCAGAATCTCCACAACGACCCCAATAAGAGTGTCACGATCATGATCTCCCACTCTACAGGGGAGGAAACTGAGGCTCAGAAGGGGAAGTCACAGCCCACTGGAAGTCATGGAGGGCACAGTCAACAGCCCAGAGTTGCCTCCTGAGTTAACTGGAGTAAAGTACGAGCAAGCACCCTGGAAGCACCGAGCTCTCTCTAAAGGGAAGGCACTGCAAAGGGAAGGCACTGCTATTTCCACGAACGCTCCCCCGGGGCTCTGCGCAGGTTGTGGCAAAGCCCCCCCCCCCCCCCCCCCGAGCCGGATGTGCGCCTGCGTTGACGATCTGAGTGAGCAGCACCGCGTCACCATGCGCAGGCGGGCCGGGCAGGTGGAAAGGGGCCTTTTCCTCACCAGGGACGTTCTTAAACAGAGTTTGGAAAAGGTGTTTGCTAAGACCGTTTTCTGATCAGATAACAATTTGACACGAATTCTTCTATTTTCAGCTGGCACCGAACCCGGTCCCGGCGTTATCACCCGCAGGTTATCTGTGTCTCCTGGAAGGAACTCCGGGTAAGGTACAGGAAAAAGGTGGGGGTATTGTTGGGGCTTCCTGCTGGCCGGCTCACTGGCCTATTGTTGCATTTATTTTTTTACACTATCACATCACAATTATTTTGGCAACATCCTTTTTCCACCCTGGACCCAATGCAATATTTATTGAACTCTGCAAACTGCGTCAGTACACAGTGCTTTCCGTATTGTTTTGCCCATGTTCTTTGGGGCATTTTTTAAAATTTATTAGAATACTGTGTTTATTGCCACGTGATCAGCCAAACCTCCAAGCTCGAAATCAAATATTTCGAGCTTGGAGCCGGTAGAACCTGGCTTATCCTCTACATTATAATAATAATAACAGCATAGCATTTCTTGAGATTACGATGGGCCAGGCCATTTCATTAAAATACTGCTTCCTCCATGACTGTTTAATATATTTCCCATTTTACAGATGGCAAAAGTGAGTTAAGAAGAGGGGTTCAGTTGCACTCTCAGTAAGTCACAGGTGTGTGGTCTGGTCTTTGGAAGCCCTCCTGCAGACTCTGCTCTAGAGATGAGAGGAATGACTCGTCCTTGATACATCTTGCCACTTCAATTTGTGATCAACTGAGTTCCCTGAGTAAGGGCTCTGTGGAGCAAGGATCCCATTTCCGTTGTCAAAACTGGTAGCATCCCCGCATGATTCATCTAGGTGCCCATTAATAGGAGCCTGCTAACTGCATTTTGAAAGCCGTAAGCAATATGGCAATACTGAAGCTGCCACAATGCCTCATTCCTATTTTCCCTCTCCTAATTATTTCTATTTGATTACAAGGATGACCCTTCACAACGGAATCAACATGGTGAGAAAACATTCTTTTTTCAGTAGGTCATGTCACTTTTTTTCCCCCAACACTGTCACTTTGGATTCTTTAACTATAGTGGGACCTGGGTCACAGACTCAGAGACTACAGAGAAGGTGTAGAGGTGGGAGTGGGCATCTCTGTTTCATTCAAAATAGGAACCTGAGGCCCAAAGGGGAGGTTGTCTTTGTCTAGGCCACACAGTCTAGAAGAGTTACTCAAAAAAAAAAAAAAAAAAAAAAAAGCACGAGAGGGAGAGAAAGAGTAGCGTTTGTGGGAAACCTCTTATGTGATGACATATTTCATAACGAAATAATAATGATAGCAATAATAAAAAATAATAATGATATATATTGAGCTTTTATAATTTGTCAGGCATGATGCAAAATGCTTTACAAAATTTTTTTAAAAAATAATCTTCTCCAACTTTGAGACAAGTATTATTATTATTCCTGTTTGACAGAGGATGAAACCTCTCAGAGAGGTAACCTGGTCATAGAGGTAGGATGCAAAGCCCCAGCCCTCTCTGACCGGATGGCTCTTGTTTTACTACGAAAATGCACATAGAATGTCACTCTCCAATGCCTTTACCTAGCTGAAACGGATCTTCCTAACTATGGATTTGTGCTGAGACAAACACTGAGAAAGATAGGTGGGTTTCAGTAGCCTGGAAAGTAATATTATCTGCCGGCCCCACAGGCACGTTCCTTTACCTATACTTACCTGTAACATTAGATACTGATGGGAGTTTTAAAAAAAAAATGTGTTATAAAAGCACTTCCAGACCAATTCAAAGCCTTAATCACTTAGGTATAGGGATACCCTGCCACAAAGAAAACAAAGTAGTGCTCTTGTATAAACAGATGTGTAACCCTCTCAGTTCAATAAGTAGCATGGAGACCCAAAGGTGTCTATTTAATTAATCCACCTCTTCTCAAAAAAAAGAAGAGCCTGCCCAGTCATCTATGAATATAGGATGCCAACAGGGTGCAAGTGGTCTGTTTTTAAATATCCGTGCCTATATAAATAGGGCCCAAATGTTGCCACCCATCAGCTGCGTGACTCCAGACAACTCACACATCTCTAATCCCCATTTTGTCCGTCTGTAAAAGTACAGGTGGACTGAACAAAATTAGTGGTCTTTCCCATCCACGGAGCCCAAGGAGCTCTGTGGCTCCTTGACAAAGTGTTCTAAGATGATCTCATTCAAATAGCACTTGTTTCATGACCAGCCTATTCAATGAGAGACTCAATAATGCTGAAGCAATGTTGGCAGTGGTCCACATCTGTGGACTAAGTCACAGTTGGTGAATTTATTTCATATTTAGCAATATACTAATCTCAGCAACACTGTGGTTCTCTACCACATGGATCCATATCTACCCAGTGAAAAACTGAAGACCCCAGAGGTGTAACTATGGCTCCCCCCCCAAAAAATCAATCAATCAATCAATCAATCAATCAGTCTAAAATAATTTGCCAAAAAGGAAGGCATTACTCCTGAAACAAAGATTCTGGAGCTTAAAGATAATTGGCATGGCGGGGAGGTGGGAGGTTGGGGTACCAGGTGGTGGGTATTATAGAGGGCACGGATTGCATGGAGCACTGGGTGTGGTGAAAAAATAATGAATACTGTTATGCTGAAAATAAATAAATCAATTTAATAAAAAAAAAAAGGTAATTGGCATATTAACTAAAACTACTCCTCCCAAGTAGTTTACTTCATTAGGTATGAAGAACTTCCCCCCATGCTTGAAAATAAGTCTATAAGGAACATATTTATTAAAAATAATCATTGGAGAGTTCAGACCAATTTTTTGTCTGAGCACTGGAGTCTTTCTAGTATCTTCTTATATCTATAGATAAGGAAACGCAAGAACAGACTCATTAAGCTGATGAAAAGAGGTTAAAAAAAAGATTGTGGGGATTGTGCCGTTCAGTCCTAATCCAGCCAGTTTTGCTCAAGTCACAGTAGCTCAAGGTTCTCAACCATGGTACCACTGATATTTTGGGCTGGGTAATTCTTGGCTGTAGAAGACTATCTTGTACCTTGTCTGATAGTTAGCAGCATCCCTGACATCTGCCCATTAGATGTCAGTAGCTCTCCCCTCTCTGGTTTTGATAAGCAAAACTGTCTCCAGATACTGAAAAGCGTTGTGGGGGGGGGGGGCAAAATCCCCCCAGGGGAAAGCCAGTGCTACCGAAGTTCAAAGAAGGACAAGATGTATAATAAGTCTCCAGCTCCCCTAGGCTGAGGTGTGACTCAAGTATCCTCGTTCCTTCCCAGTGACTCCATTCGCTTCCAACTTTATCATCAATTCCAGCCCTCTTTCTAATCATAGCAATATCATGCTGAACCCCTGCTTTAAAAAAAAAAAAAAAAAAGACTTTATTTATGTATTTGTCAGAGAGAGAGAGCACAAGCAAGGGGAGAAACAGGCTTCCTGCTGAGCAAGGAGCCAGATGCAGGACTCAATCCGAGGACCCTGGGATCATGACCTGAACTGAACTGAAGGCAGATGCTTAACCGACTGAGCCACCCAAGTGTCCCTGAACCCTTGCTTTAAAACTAGCAAGCTTTTCCCTCACTGACTACAAAACCTCAGCAGACAGCCTTGTGTGACCTCCAGTCATGATTTTAGACCCTGCCATGATACTTCCACTACACAGCAACTGCACACATTCCCCAGACACACTCTGCATGGCTACTCCTTCTTTGCACATACTGTTCCCTCTGCCCACAATGCTGTTCCTGTCCTCCCAGAAAGATCCTGAGTGATTCATCCTCCTGAACCCATGCACCTTCTGTGAACATTCCACAGGTGCTCAAGAGCTATTAGAATTGAACTGATTGGAATTGACTTCTTTACAGTTGCCCCAGCCCCCAACCTCAGTCAAAGCTACCCAACCAGCACAGACCTCATCTGTAAGTTACCCCATCTGTAAGATGGGCACTATGATGCCTTCCTCACAAGGTTTTTATGAGAAATAAAGAACATTAAGTTGCTGCCACATAATAAGTTTTCAACAAAAAGTTCTTTTATCCTGCTGCTCTTACCAATCCATGAAAATTGTTTTACAAGAATGGGCTCACTTTCTTGGCTACAAGATCTTCACGCATTTGGAATACAGAAATAGAACTAAAAGTCTTCAAGTCTCCCTCTTTTGAATCCTGAGTAATATTCCGCTTTTTCCATTTTTGGTTTTTGGATTTTTCCCCTAAATATTCGGAGACAGGAATACAAGTTTGATACCAGTGTAACTATAGAAACAGTCCTATCTGTGGGAATCAAAAAGCCCTCCAGCTCTGGCCCTGGGTGAGTTCTCTCTAAACAGTGCTATCTGCAACCCACACTGTTTGCAACCGTCAGTAGTTTTCAAAAGGCTTCCAGTTTCCCACGGGAATATAAGGAAATTGGAATTATTAAACCAAACGATAAGAGAAACAGGAACAATGCCACAGCCCTCCGCCCCTGAAGTCCAGCGAATTTGAAGTTCTTTGTGTAACGCTTATAAGGATGCCAAGCCCTGCAGAGATTGGTCACCAGGAAAAGGAAGAGGATACTGAGGGTCACAGCTACTTGAGGAAAGGAATCATCCATCACCAACACTTCCCGGGCAGTCTGCACATTTCCAGTCACAGAGGGCACCAGATCCGGCTGGCCAAGGACAGAGGAAAAAAACAACCTTGGCTTTGCTTTATTAGTTAAGTGAACAGACTCCTTAAGAGTATTGATGTATTGACTAATGATTCTGACATCCAGCGTGCTGAGAGCGTACATGTTTAAAGGGCAAGAGTTACAAATCAACAAGTTATTAATTTAATTCTTCTTTGAAAAGATGCCAAAGGTAGAGAAAGCAGAACAGGAGGAGCATTTATTATGTTGACTTCAATACAACTTCACCCCTACCTTCTTAGCTTGTGAATTTTAAACATGAGAGTGTTGAAAGCATAGACTGGGGAAGCTTCTTCAAATGCGGGTTCCTGGGCTCACACTCAGCTCTTCTGCCTCAGTAGATCTTGGTTTGGGCCCAGGAAAGTGCGTTCTTACCAGTCACCTCCCACACCAATTAACTGTGATGTGGGCAGGCAGCAACCCACTTTGAGAAACACAGCACCAGAGCCCATAACTGTTCTCTCTTACTGGACAGCTGTTCCCAGAATACACCTTTCCATCTTGCACGGAGCTGGGGTAGTGGCCCGAGCTCTGTCCAGTGTGGGGAGAACCAATCTGGACCACTTCTCAGCCTGGCTGGAAGACCTCCTGCACCATCCACACACCATCTGTGGTTGTTGGCAGGTTGGATGTAGAGGACCCCAGGGGAGCTCTGAGCAGAGGCGGCAGCATAGGTACTGCCGGAAGAGGTCGCCAAATGAGGAAGTAGAGCAGAGTCGCATCCGTCCTTCCCCAGGCCCACGCGGGACTGGGGCGAGGGGTGGTGGAGGGCAAGAAATAACAACCTTATTTTATTAAGCCACAGAGATCCTGGAGTTTTTCTTAACATGGTTCATCAAGCCTGACAAATACACATTACTTTTCTTCTACAATTTTATTAGATCTTCATTCTAAAGATCCAAGGTAAATGTTTTAAGGGCAAAACTGGTAAACACAGGAAAATCCGACCTGATTCGTCACATCAAAATCCAGTCCTCCCCTCAGATATGAGAATGCAACTGCCTTAAAATTGAATAGGTCTCTTGGACTTTCTTTGTACATCACAGTTTACACCTTAGATCTCTACCGACCTTGGCGCCAAACTAATACAGTAAGTGTTAGACTTCAGGGAAATGCAAAGACTAAAGACTGGGGTAGGTAGTTATCCCCAGGGAAATATCGGCTCCTCTGGGGCACCAGGAATACAAAGGAATCAGCCACAAAGCTAGGAACTAGGGAGCCATAGCCATCCTCTAGGAAGGAGCCCATGTGTATGCTTCATTTGGCCATCCTGAGGCCCCTTTGGGCTCCACAAACAGGTATTCAGAATCTTCTGCCCTCAGCCCCATGGCAGGAGGCCTCTGCCTTCTTAACTGTATGACTATGTCTGATGTTTCTGATGTTTCAAGGCTCAGGACTCTCCATAACCCCACTGGAGATTCATATGGGGAGTCTTCACAAGCCAGCCCCAGTGATAGTGAGGATACTGTATGGCGGCCCCCAAAAGTGGGACCATTTTCCATCTGGTAAATGTGCTCACCTGTGAAGCCAACCCTTCAGGTGGAGGAGGAAACATCTCCAGCTCCTCCCTTTCTCCTTAAACAAGTCAGCCTCACCTCAGCAGAGCGGCTAAGTTAGAATACACTATTCAGGACTCCACCACCTGGCTGTCTCTGGTCACTGCCAGGTCACCCCCAAACTGGGGAGGATCCAGTTTGACTTTGGAAAAGAGAAGAGAAGAAGGGTCATTCATCCCAGAGAGCTCAGGGACAGAATCCTCCACCCACACTTCCAGCCACCATGGTCTTCTGACTACCCCATGGACATTCCAAACTCATTCCCACCTTCAAGGCTTACTTCTCTTTCTGCCTAGAATGTTCTTCCCCCGGACCTTCATGGGGTTCATGCCTCTGCCTCCTTGCAGGTGGCCTCTCCTTCACTGTTCCCTCAGGGAGACTTCCTTTCATCGCCATTTCTAGGTCTGTTGCTTCCACCCCAGTCACTCTCTAACGCCTTGTCTCATTTTATTTTCCTTCGAAAGCTTTATCGCCACATGTAAGTATAATAATTGTTGTTCTAGCCTAACAGGATATCTACAGAGGACTGGATGATAAGACCTGGAGAAAAGGAAGGTGATTGTGCGGAGTTGTTGTGTTTCGTTTTTTTTTTTTTCTTCTAAATGCTGTGTAAAAACAACCAATACCCAAAAAAGGCCTCAATATGGAAAGTACACATGATACAAGGCTAATGAAAAATGTGGGTTACAAAGCAACACTCTCACTTTCAACTACACTAGAAATGATGAGGATAAAATAGATAAATAGGAGGTTTAGGTGATGCAATAATAAATAATAAGAAGTTCTTTATTTTTTGAAATTCTTTATAGTACTTTACATTACTATATTAATTTTGAGAATGCATAAGTACATAATTATATAAATCAATTTAATCCAATAAATAAAAGACTATTGTAACATCCCTAAGATATAGGGGCTATCTACTCTCACACCCTCATTAGCCAGATAAAGAAACTGAGCCTCAAGAGAAAGTGAATTGTCCAAGGTCACACTCAAGGTTAGTCAATGAAGAGAGAATAAAAAGCAGAACCTGGATGCCAGGCCCAAATGCTTTTCCCACCGCATTATGTTTCATAGTCAGTCAAACAAAGGAGTCTTTTGAGAAGGGACACATCCTTCCAAAGTATGAAGACCAAAGTAGTCATAACCATGCACATGCAGAATGTAACGCAGAAATATTTCATATGCACATAGGGCACTCACTTCCTGCCTGAGACTTTCACCTTGCTGCTCTTCTTCAGCCCAACCACTTAACCTCTTTGAGGTTCTTTTTCCTCTTCTGGGACAATGATGATGATCATGATGATGATGATGAGGGTGGTGGTGATGACATTGGCAATGATGATATTACTAAGAAGGAGGATAATGTTGATGATGTCACTGGTGGTGATGACTGGCCCTGCCCTTAGTCAGGCACCATGCTGAGTGTCTTGGTGCTTCATAAAGATCACTTCATTTAATTTGCATGCCACTATGAGGTGGGCCTGGCTATCATTACTGCTATTACTATCCCCTTCTATAAGGTGAGGAACTGAGGCCTATAGAAGTTAATTTCCACAAAGATTCTCAAGTAGTAAAATGATTAAAATTATAAGTTAATCTCAGGCAAGCCAGCTACAAAAGTGGAATTCTAGTACACATACTGCAAAAATCCTAACAAATGGTTTGCAAATGCCTGAAGTTTCTGGAAAAAATAGATCATGCTATGCCGACCCTTCCAAAATGGAGGGAGCAATATTGGCCAACTTTCTTCAGAGTGGTGACTTGGACTTCATACTCTTCAGAGTGGGGACTTGTTATGGACCCCAAAATTCATGTGTTGAAACCTTAAGGCCCCAGTGTGATAGCATTTGGTGACAGGGCCTTTGGGAGGTGATTAGGTCAAGAAAATTGAGCCTCTCTGATGGATTGGTGTCCTCAGAAGAAGTGAAATAGACTAGAGCTTGCTCTCTCAGCCACGTGAAGACACAGCAGGAAGGCAGCTGCCTGCAAGCCAAGAAGTATGTCTCACCAGACACCACATCTGCCAGCACCTTGATCTTGGACTTCACAGCCTTCAGAATTGTAAGAAATAAGTATTTGTTGTTTAAGCCACCTGGTCTATGCTATTTTTGTTATAGCAGCCCAAACTCATTAAGACAGAGGTTGTTCTAAAGAAAAAACGAAATCGTAGGTAGGGTGGGGCTTCTGAAACTACCAGGCTCTATAAACACGATGTAACAGCATTAATTCATCTATTCTAGTAACTTCCCAATATAGTTACTGTTACTACCACTTTTCATTTAAAAATGAGAAAACTGACTCATGGCCCAATAACTTAGCCAAGGAATGGTTGGCCTGGGATGCAAATGCAACGGTCTCATCCTGTGGCCTGAAATCTTAACCACTGCATTAAGAGTGTTTCTCATAATCACAATTATTGTTGGAGCAGGAAGTTGCTAGGTCACAAGGATACAGTTCATGTGCTTCATCTCTTGCGTTGGGAGTTGGCCATATGTAGATATTCACTCTCCCGGAATACCTTTGATTATCCTCCATCCTAACAACCTAAAGAACACCCAGCTGTTGTCAGTTCCTCATTTGGAAGCGGTCTAGAAGAACAATGTGGAGACCCGAGAGCAGAATTCAGTAAGTTCCATGAGTCAGTTTCCCCTCCTGCAGCCCTTCCTCAGCCAAACATCTCAGTCTCTGGGGACCTGCTCATTCAGGGTGACAGTGACATGAGCTGATGTGAGTGGGTACCCAAGCTGAATGCTAGCCAGCAACAACATTTAAAATGAATAGGGCTGCTCTCCATTGAGCCCAAATGCTTCACTGGAAAAAGCAAGTCACCGTATTTTTTGCGAGACAGCTGCAAAAACAGGCCACCGAATCAGAGGCAAGTAGGAGATGCAGAAGAGGCAGGGGATTCGCAGTGTTTGGGAAAAAAACAGAACCATATTAATATGGCTGAAGTGCAGAAAAAAACCCGGAGTCTCCACATAGACAGTTGAAGAGGTAGCAGGACCCACTGAATTCATTGTAGGAAAAGGCCTCAAATCCTTTTTGATTCAGAGATTGTTAGAATTGGAAGGAATCATGAAGAGATAGAATAAAAAGCAGAACCTGAACTCCAGACCCAAATGCTTTTCCCACTGCATTATGTTTCATAGTCAATGAAGGAGTCCACTTCCTCATTTTACATGTAAGAAAAGTGATGGCCGGGAAGGTGACTCCTCCAAAGTCACTTCGCTGTTTAAGGGCTCCTCATCTATGTAGAGGGCATGGTGTGTGAGTGAAGGGTGGCCACACCTGGAGGATATGGAGCCCTGTGGGTCACTCCCACTTCCCTAAAAATGACCCCTTCCCCAGGTGCAAATTTCCTTTCTGATCTGGCCCCATTATTTCTGCTACCGACCTTCCTATTCATGTCCAC
Organism: Mustela putorius furo; assembly: GCF_011764305.1. Taxonomy (NCBI): domain Eukaryota; kingdom Metazoa; phylum Chordata; class Mammalia; order Carnivora; family Mustelidae; genus Mustela; species Mustela putorius. Next base: position 23,194,215 of record NW_025421273.1, read on the forward strand.
TCTGTGTCCGCAGCCCCAACCTCCTGGCTTTCCTTTAACCTGTCAAACCTGCTGCTGCCTGAGGGCCTTTGCACATACCTCTTCCTCTGCCTGGAATGCTCTTTCCTCAAATACCCACATGTCTCACTCTGCAATGTGTGGGTGCCAGCTCAAATCTGGTCCCCTATTGTCAAATTTTCAGAAATTTTGTGAAATAGTTGTTAATTTATAGTTAAATGTTACCATATTAAAAACAAAGGTAGAATGCCTGGGTGTCTCAGTGGGTTAAGCCTCTGCCTTCAGCTCAGGTCATGATCTGGGGATCCTGGAACGGAGCCCTACGTATAGCTCCCTGCTCAGAGGGGAGTCTGCCCCTCCTTCTCCTTCTGTCACTCCCCCTCTACTCACGCTCACTCTCTCTCTTTCTCAGATAAATAAATAAAATCTTTTTTAAAAATTAAAGAAAACCAAAGGTAATAAATGCTCAGTGCTTCCTAATTACTTTGCTGCAACTCACTGTTACCTGTGCCCTTGAGATTACTTATACGTATTGTATCAATGTGGTGAGACTACAGCTCCATGTTCAAGACTTGGTGTGGGTAGCTTAAAACTGGCCATAGTGGACATATTTCCACCACAGAAACTGGCACATCTGACAAACCAGGGCTTGCTTTTTTTTTTTTTTTTTACTAGACTTACCAAAAGAATGGATAAAAATGCTAGTAATGTATGTAGATTAAGCATAAAAGTGTGTTGTGCTGATACCCCTTACATTGTGACTAGCACATCATCTCAGGACATGTTCTTCCAGTATTGAAAACTCTTGTCCTATTCAGAAGAGCAATAACTCATGACACTGATGAATGGGTGAAATTCAGATAGTCATCTCTGTTGATTCACTTTTTCTTATTCATTAAGGTAAAAGAAAATATCAGCCAACATTCACATCAGAATTACTCTTGTCAGGTGCGCCTGGGTGGTTCAGTGGGTTAAGCCGCTGCTGCCTTTGTCTCAGGTCATGATCTCAGGGTCCTGGGATGGAGTCCCGCATTGGGCTCTCTGCTCAGCAAAGAGCCTGCTTCCCTCTCTCTCTCTGCCTGCCTCTCTGCCTACTTGTGATCTCTGTTAAATAAATAAATAAAATCTTTAAAAAAAAAAACTACTCTTGTCAATTAAAATTTTAGTTTGGCTGTGATTACAAAGAGTTCAGAGAAAATCAACAAACGAGTTTTAGGAATTAACTGGCCATATAAAATTCATAATAAAGAATATTGTGTATTTTATTATTATATGTAAACTGTGAACTTTATGTCTTTCTATCAGTAAATTTCATTAAAAAAAAAAACAAACCAATGTATGTATAACATGTTTGTTTTTTAGAGAATCCATACAACTGCAGTCTCTTGCATTTTATCTGGCTCTATCCTTAACAACATCGGCTCGAAGAAGTCTTCTCAAACCATATTAGTGGGGTCCATCATGGCTTTCTATCCCGATTCCACTTTACTTTCCTTCATAGTATTTTATCACTACTTAATGCTGTGTAATATATGTATCTGTTTACCGGTTTGTTATCTGGTTCCTCCGCTGAATTGTAAGTTCTAAAATGGCAAAAAATGAAATAAAAATAAAAATAATTTGGTTTGGTTACTACTTATTTTCCCCCTGTGCTGCGAATAGATGCCTGGTACTTAGAAGACATCTTAATAAATACTTTTGAAAAAATGAATGAGTACAACTGGCCTTCTCAGATTCTCAGGTAAATTCATGGCATTGTTTGTTATAAGTCAATGTTGGCAGGAGTCTAGAACCCTCTCACAGTGTTACACTCAAGAGGAACATCTGCAAGTAACCTAGAAATCAGTACAAGAAGGGAAGAAAAAATAAAGAAAAAGAAAAGATCTTACAGCTTCTGGTCAGTGTTGTGTAACTAACCTCTGACTATTACATAACTTTTAAGATTGTTTAGTAAAAGATGACCAGATCTATAAGTAAGCTGTTTATAACAAAGCAGGGAAGCCACCACACTTGAACCAAGACCAGCCACATCCACTGCAGGATGGCTTTCCTGCTTCTCAGGCCATATTCTAAGATCCCACTGACAATCCAATGGCCAGGAAAAGCAATCAGGCAAGAGAAATGCTATTGTCCAATAAGGCATCAGACAGTCAAGAGACCAGACATCAAGAATGTTGTGAAGTAAGATGGCATGTGCGCCCACACAGTGTCTCCATGGTCCTGGACTTGCTAAGCCTCCACAAACAGTGAGCCTAGCAATGAGACGACCTAGAGTCATGAGCTAATTAGTTCCCAATATTGGGAAACAGGAGAGCGATCTCACAGGAGAGAATGAGCTGGTTCCCTACAAGCTCAGAAAAGGACCTGTGATTGAAAGCAATGAAAAAAATGACTTGAGTTAATTTCTTATATTCTTTCTAACAATTGGAACTTTCACACAATAGGAAATATTGTCTGTTCACCTGAAGATTTTCTGACAAAACGTCCTCTTTGTCTCTATGCTTTCTACGCTTTTAACCTTATGCCTTAGAAAAAAGAAATAAATAAGTAAACAAAAAAATAAATTACTTGAATTATAAAAAAGGTTTTCTGGAACAAATAACATCTTAAGATTTTATATTTTTAGCCGGTTCTTAGTTTTAAAACTATGTCCTAAGAAAACAGCAGTGGTGGCAGATAGCTTTTTTCCTGATTTTCCTGATTATAATATACAAACTATAACATTCATGTGTTTTTATTCTTAGTGAATATACCAAGTTTTAAGGTCATCGCCACAAACCTTTTCAGCACATTTTCCTTGTGCCCACTGCAGGAACTCCTGTTCCCACCCCATGTCCACTCACATAATTACACAATATGTGTTTGGGGTCTTTTGTGACAGACTTTTTTATTTAGCACGATATTTTTGAGGTTCATTCATGCTGTAACGTGTATTCGACTTCATTCCTTTTAATGGCTTAAGAGTATTCCAGTGAGAGAAATCTGGGTGGCTCAGTTGGTTAAGAATCTGCCTAAAGCTCAGGTCATGACCCCAGGGTTCTGGGATCAAAGCCCACATCAGGGTCCTTGCTCAGTGGGGAGCCTGCTTCTCCCTCTGCCTGCCCTCTGCTCCTCCTGCCTGTGCTATTTTTCTCTCTGACAAATAAATAAAATCCTTGAAAAAGAGGTATTCCACTGAATGGATATACCACATTTTGTTTATTCACTCAGCAGTCAACAAATATATGGATCGTTTCTGCTTTTTAACTGTTACAAACAATAAATAGCATCCTTTTGAAATATCTTCAACTCTCCACATAAATTAGACAGAGTTGTACAATACCAAGAACCCATGGAAAACACCTATAACAAAATTGGAAGAAGACAAATAGGTATTTATCATATGTACTATTGTACTACATAGAATGCAAAGTATGCAGATCTTAAAGTCCAGTCTTATACCATATTAGTGAAAAAAAAATGTTTAGGATATATTTTCAGGTTAGAAAATAGGCTATAGGGACGCCTGGGTGGCTCAGTTGGTTAAGCCGCTGCCTTCAGCTCAGGTCATGATCCCAGCGTCCTGGGATCGAGTCCCACATCGGGCTCCTTGCTCCACAGGGAGCCTGCTTCTCCCTCTGACTCTGCCTTCCACTCTGTCTGCCTGTGCTCGCTCTCGCTCGCTCTCTCTCTGACAAATAAATAAATAAAATCTTTAAAAATAAAAAAAATTAAAAAAAAAAGAAAGTAGGCTATAAAATAAGTTCAGTAAAACCATTTATATCTGTTTATGACTTCATTAATTCTAAGGATGCACATATTTTCCAATATCAATGGCTCTGGGCTCTATTTTCAGTGCTTGTTTCCCAATAAGAGTTCAAGTTACCATCTCCATCAAGCCCTTGTTGTCATTGTACATGTGCAGATATTAAAAACAGAAGTATCAGAATTTGCAGAACAGGTGTAAATGACTTAGAAGAAAATGCAAGACAAAAATGGATCCCTCCTTAACCTCTCAGAATTGATGTTTCAAAGTAAGAGTCGGGGAGATTGTGCATCCAACGTGATTAGCTACATTCCTGAAAGCTGAATTCAAAAGTAGGCAAGCTCTGAAAATAAATTAATTAATTAAAAAAAAAAAAAAAGTAGGCAAGCTCTACATAATGCAAAGCATGCTCAGAGTCCAGCCCTAATTTTTTTTAATGGGTTATTTTGAAGAGTGCTGCCTCATCAACATGTTTGATGGCACAGAGATTATTCTACATGGGAAGTCATGGATAGCTATGAGTCAAAGAACAATTCTGAAAAGTTAGACCCTGAATATGAAGCGTCTTTGAAACTCCAAGCCTATTTATATTCCTGTTTCTGTATGCACAAGGCTGGTGAAAGATTTAAAAAAAAAAAAAAAAAAAAAAGGCCAAAGGCTCAAAGAGTTTTTCAAAAAATCTTAAATTCTATGTAATAGGAAAAGGTGAGATGAATCCCCAAACACAAGCAGGTGGGACAGATCACCAGCTCCAAGACATTCATGTTATCAGAGTCTGGACAGGAAGGAGCAGGACTCTATGGCTCATTTGATGGAACAGAAAATAAGTGAACCAAAAATAGCCAACAGGTATTCGCTGGAAAGTGAGGCAGGCCAATTTGAAAATAGCAGCTGAAACTGGGAGGAAAAACACCAGAGAGTTAATATCAAAAGCTATTCACTGATACTACACAAGGAGCGGTTGTGGCTAGGACAGGACTTCCAGGCTGCTGCAAAATTCTGATCTTGGTCATAGCCAGATAAGCTCATCCTAACTCCTTAAGCTATACGAAATTAACTGATTGATTTAAAAATAAATTTTTGGAAATTACCATGGTTACTTGATGAAAAGCAGATTCTGTGTCCTACTCCAGATCTACAGTATCAGAGAGCTTGAGAGTGGTGCCAAGAAATACTTAAGACATGTCAAGTTTATGCGGGCGGGGGGGGATTTATGATTGATTCTACTTAAAATTATTTTTAAAAATCAACCGCCTTTTAGAGTGAATCATAAGTTTAGTCAGTACCAACATTTCTTCCAATTTTATAAAAGGAAATTTTGTCCAATAAAAAAGTGTCTATCTAGAGCCATCTCCCGATCCAGACTCACAGAGAGGGAGGCCTAACTGTTTCTGGGCGATGACTCAGAGCGTTCAACCAGAAGGGCCAGGAAGGCCTGCAGAGTGGAGAGACATCCTGTTACGTAAGCCATGGCCAAGGACAGGCCCTCCCCAGGGAAGACCGTCACAGCTAGTCTAACTTTGGGGGGTGGAAGGAGGTTGCTTGCTTGTGACGCAGCACACACACTAGTAAGGCCATCGTCCATATAGGGAACTTTAGAATCTAGAAAGTACCCCCGTATCCTCCTCCTCCTCCCATTCTGAATTTGAGATCCTGAGAACCTTTGGTAGTGGGTAAAGGATGCATTATAGGAGGAAAATGAGTTCAGTGAGGGAGGCTAGATGCATAGAAATGGAGGTCTGGGACCCTGACCCAACTTTTGCCCCCAGTTCTGCCATCGTCCTATTGGGCTTTTCTACAGCCAACTCCAAGCCACAAGTTCATCCTGCATTGCATGTTTTGGTTTAGATAAATTGACTACGAAGACAGAAATTTTTAAGTACCCTATGTGCAACCATTTCTTAAACATTTAGTATTCTGGGTCTATTTCTTCCTCTGAAACAACTACCGAGTTGATTGATAATTTATGCAAGGATGATGTTCTGCTGCATTTAAATCTAGGGGTAAGCACCTCTGCCCTAATGCCGCCTCTAATTTTCCCAGCCTCGCTTTCCTTGAAGGAGTCAATGCTTGATAGATACAAAAGAGTAAGAGCAGCTAAAGCCTGAAGTAGAAAAGATAAAGAGCTGCTAAGGTCATTCGAATGTATCAATATGCACCTGTTCTATATAGTATTTTTCTCTACTAATAGACGATCAAATGTAAATCCTAATGTACACTCCATTTTACATGCAATATGGGTTAGTTACTGTTGCTATGGAAACCTTCACTTTTGCATTTACTGATTTTAATTCTGTGACATTTGCTGACTTTAGTACAATGTAAAGTTTATAAATATAACATAAAGGTTTGTAGAGAGTTTTTTTAAAGTATTCAATTTGCATAGAGAATTCCATCACAAATCTCTAGGTACATTAGGGAGAAGGCATTAAACTGATGCCAACTAACAGTAATAAGCAAACAACAGGCTCTTTCCAGAAATAACTATTTCCATTGATCCTCAAAAATCTCCTTCCACTAACCAAACGCCCCAACCATTGTATAAGCCCTCCAACCGCTGATTCAGTGATAATTTCCCAGTGTACATTTGGAAAGTAATTTTATTTATTCAAAATTTATTCAATTTATTTATTCAAACTTGTTACCTCATTTTAGCTTTAACATTCATCTGGTGAGAGGGACAACCAGACAGGGTTTGAGGAAAGAAATGACCTCATTTTAGGGACAACAGTGGACCCTTGAAAAACACAGGTTTGCACACCTCAGAGCTTCTTATGCATGGATTATTTTCAATAAATACAGTACAGTACTGCAAATGTATTTTCTCTTCCTTATGATCTTCTTAATAACATTTTCTTTTCTCTAGCTTACTTCATTTTAAGAATACTGCATGGAGCGCCTGGGTGACTTAGTCGGTTAAGCATCCAACTCTTGATTTTGGCTCAAGTAAGGATCTCAGGGTTCTGAGATTGAGCCCCCTGTGAGGTTCCATGATGGGTATGGAGCCTGTTTGAGATTCTCTCTCTCCCTCTCCCACTTTCTCCTCCTTACCCCATGCACGCTCGCTCACACTCTCTCTTTCTTGCTCTCAAAAAAGAAAACTGTGCATAATACATATACCACCCAAAATACATTAATCAACTGTTTATGTTATTCATAAGGCTTCCAGTCAACAGCAGGCAATGAGCAGTTAAGTTTTGGGGGAGTCAAAATTTACACATGGATTTTCAATTGCACGGGGCTCAGCGCCCCTAACCTCCATCTGGTTGAAGAGTCACCTATACTTCCAATCCAGGGTAAACAATCCTTTGACTTTCAACTGGATCTTCAAGGGGCTCATTGAACATACCATCCTCTTCTCCTTCTTATTCCTAGTCGGAGTCATCCTCGCATCCTAGCACAATTTTATGTGGAATAAATGCATACTCTCTAAGTGTCCCTACATTTTTCTAATTCCTTAATTATTGTCACTTAACAGACATAGAAACTGAGACCCGGAATCATTACGCAAAGATATCAAAAGTCATCTAGCAACTGACTGGGAAAATAAATGCATTGATAAGATCTGTCGAACTTACATGCATTCATGATGCTCACCCAACACTTCTGAGGCATTCCCACAGGGATGGGTGAAAATCTACTTCTCTGTTACAGAGCCACAGAGAAATGAATGATTTTGTTAGTCTCCCCAGGGAAAGCCTGGATTCAGATAGCCACACACATACATATTTAAATATAAAAGAGAGCAGGTACAAGAAGCATTTTAAGTGGTTCCATCAAAGTCTGTGCATGCAATAAAAGGAACAAATTTAACCAATATTTATTGAGTTTCTATATTGTGTCAGACACTGCTTGGCAATCTTAGGGTAGTGAAGTGTCTATAGTTGTTCCTGAAGAAGGAAAGGGGATGAAAGAAAACTGTAATGCCATACTTAAGGCTTATAACGGAAAGGAAGACAGGCCAACAAAATGGCAAATGGGTTTAAGAGAATCACAAGAGCTTTTCAAAGATAAGAGGCACTTGAAAGAAAACAGGACCACTAATCACCAGGAAGAAATAGGGAAATAATGAGACTCAAAAATGGGAAAGAGAATGAACTCAATCAATCTTTACTTTTAAAAAAATGCAAAGAATGTTGAACAAACTGGTAAGTAATGAAGATATTGTGAATGTAGAAAGCAATCAAAAGTAAGATGGGCAAGGAGGTTGGGAAGTGCACCACGCAGGGGAGGTAGATAAGGTTACAAAGGAGCGTGGCAGAGGTGATGAACACAAATAATGCTGGTACAGCTATTTCAAGTGGATTCTGAGAAGCTGGTAGAGTAGAAAGCATTAAACCATACACCAAGGTGGGGCTTGAGGACACAGGTGCATGCTGTTGACAAGAATGGATAGAGATGAAACCTGAGAAGAGTCCCTATTCTTACCCCAGCTTAGGCACCTCTTCTACTAAACACCATCCATAGCAAATCCATCACACCAAGCACTGTCCCATCCATGCTCTTCTGTTCCCTCTCCAGGTGACCCAGTGCACTATCACCTGCTTCTGGGAAAACTATAATATCTTTCTCTAACTTGTCTTCTTGCATCTGCTATTAAATCCTTCCAAAACATTCTCCGCTCAGCAGCCTGAGTAATGTTTCCAAAATGCCTTTCCAATGTTGTACCCTTTTTGAAATCCCCACCAAAAAAGTACACTTCCCATTGCTCTAAGCATGATTTTTTTTTTTAAAGCCAAAATCCTGGGGCACCTGGGTGGCTCAGTGGATTAAAGTCTCTGCCTTTGGCTCGGGTCATGATCCCAGGGTCCTGGGATCGAGCGCCACATCGGGCTCCCTGCTCAGCAGGGAACCTGCTTCCTCCTTTCTCTGCCTGCCTCTCTGCCTGCTTGTGATCTCTGTCTGTCAAATTTAAAAAAAAAAAAAAAAAAAAAAAGCCAAAATCTGCACATGGTCTAATCACAGTCGAACATGATATATCTTTAGCTTCAGATTACATCTTACATCTCCTCCTTGCACTTCGCACTCCAGACAGCCTGGCCCTTGGCTACCACAGGACCTTAGCACTTGCTGTTCCTCATTTAAAATGTCAACTTGGTGCTCTAAATCCCATTTTTCTAATGAAATTTCATTTGTTCTTTAAATCTCAGCTAAAACTTCATTTCCTTAAAGACAACTTTCCTGACTACTACTCCTACCAGCATAGATCAGGTTTCTTTATGGTATGCTCTACAGAAACATGCTTGATTTCTTTAGTGCATTTATCCCACTGTGTTATATGGTACACATTTTATCTATTATAGCTGTATATTAATTAGTATGATTATTTGCTCCCTAACTTGGTTGTAAATGTCCTACAAGAAAGGCCCGTGCCTGTTTTTATGTACCACTGTTTGCTAAACACTCAGCCACTACTCAACATACATACACTGGATGAGAGAAGGAATGAGATTCCAATGGATCTGCTCAATACGTCATGGTTCCCATTTTTGCAAAGTCAAGTCTAAAATCCTCAGCAAAGCTTTCAAGGTCCTCTAATACCACACTGTCTTACAGCTGAGAAGACAGAAACAGCAGAGAAAAGTGTGATGGTTAATTCTACATGTTAACTTGACCAGGTACTGGAATGCCAGATTATCTGATAAACATGATTTCTGGGTATGCCTGTGAGGTGTTTCCAGAAAAGACTGGCATTTCAGTTAGTAAACTGAGTAAAGCAGATGCTTTTCCCAGTATGAGTGCATATCATCCAATTGGTTGAGAGCCTGAATAGAACAAAAAGGCAGAAAGCTCAGATAAACTGCTGACTCATTGAGCTAGAATACGGATCATCTTCTGCCCTCGGTGCTCCTGGTTCTCAGGCCTTCAGACCCCAGCTGGAATCTATGCTATTGGCCCTCCAGTTCTCACGCCTTCAAACCACACCACCAGCTTTTCTGAATCCCCAGTTTGCAGAGGACAGATCTTGGGAGTTCTCAACCTCCATAATCACATGAACCAATGCCTTCCAATAATAAATGTCTTCCTAGATAGAAACATCAGAAGCAAATTCAACAAGTCCGTGAAGCCACATTCACACTGCATGCTGTGGACATGGAGCCCAAGCATGCGATGGATGAGACCAGTACCTCTTTCAGACATACAACTCCCTTCACACCTGCAGAGACTTCCCCAAGTAGAGGTCAGCTAAACTTGGCCTATTCCTCCCCCACACCTGTTTGCTTGGTGCATCCTAAGTGTTTGGTCCTTCCTGCTAGAATTCCCTTCTTCTTCCTCCAACAGATCCAAATCCTGTAATTCCTTACAGAACCAATTCAATGCCAACCTTCTCCATGACACATAGCCCAAACACTTTACTGTAGTTATGGCATTATAAGGCCAGAAGACAATTTAACACTTCTTTAAAATTCTTCATGTGCCCCATCAATATTTAGTGAATATCAGTCAGATTCCAGGTCCTGTATTAGATTCTGGATGATTCAGTTAAATAAAAACAGACCTTCTTATACAGTTGGGCAGTTTCCACACTGCAAAAAGACAACTGGCCAAGAGAATAGAAAGACGAGGCTGAAATCCAAAACATTTCACAAAGTCCTTCAGGGCTAGTGTCCAGGAAAACCAGATAAATTTTCCCTTTGTACAGAAGGGCCATAGGCTCACCTATGAGGGAGCACCTTTTAGTGCTAGAGGGAGCACCTTTTACTAATTCACATAAACATGTCCTACAAGCTGCTGTGCCTAGAAAGACAGACATGCTTATGCTGTGGGGAGCTTGTAGTTACTTGTGTTTAAAATTCTGAGCCTGCGACTTCTCTCATATTCTTCCTTCTGTCTAGAGCATTTCTTCTGCACTTGGCCCTGCGTTCTGTATTGTTGATACAAAGATGAGTCTGGTGTGGTCCCTGACCTCAAGAAGGCCACTGTGATGTGATATTCACAGTGACGGGACACTCACAGTGGATTCTCAGTGTACACATACTGGCTCCCACTTAGGAATGGAAGACAAAATCGTCAACCAGTGAAAAATACTCCTCCTGTTGTGACCAAGGGCCTATGTAACTTCTCTGGGCCTCAGTTTCTTCATCTATACAGTGGGGCACTGTCTGAGAGTCAATAGAATTGAAGAGTGAAGATTAACTCTGGTCCTGGATGCAGCCACGTTCAAGCCACAGTGGGATTCCTGCTCGCTGCGATACCCTGTGCTAATTACTAAACCTCTTATACAGCCTCTGCACCCTCATCGGAAGAATGGTGGTAATAACACTCCCTAGTACTACTATTATGATTACCTAATAATACTACCAATACTACCATTGGTGTGCAGCTTAGTTGAGACAATGATATCTCATAGCACTTAGTTATGAGACTGGCGTGCAGCAAAAACTTAATAAGTGTTCACTACGATTTTCATATGGTCCTGCTTTTGAATTCTGAGACCCTGCTTCATTCTCATTAAGTCTCGCCTTCAGTTTTAGATTCCTAAACATTCAAGGCTCTGCATGATCTGTTTCTTCCTCAGTTTTTCTCAGTATTGTCTAGCTAGATACCATAGTTGGAGGAAGGGGATTTTTTTTTTTTTTTTTAAGATTCACTAAGTAACAACCTAGAAGTTCCATAAAAATTACTATAATCCACACTTTTGTAAGGAGGACATTTTCTACCCTACACATTGAACAATTTCTCGGCTAAGGAAAAACAAAAGGATTGTTTTTGCTGTATCTTGGCTGGTAAGTAGGCTTAGAGAGGTTGCCTTTTTTCTTTCTCTCCCTGATCTGAGGTTTCGATTATAATAGGGTAAGGGCCTCCCTGCAACCATCACATTAATGCTGCAGCCATCACTTCAATGTTGCATGACTTTATCTCTCTGGGTTTGGATATTTTAGCAGCTTAATACCTCTAAAGACCATCAGATATGCAGCATCGTCAAAAAGGTAGGCGTGCCGTAGGTTTACCACATATCATAAGCAACTTAGAGTATGAATGTGCACACGTATGCGTGCATGTGTATGTGTGCACACTTGCATGTGTGTGTGTGTGTGTGCGCACACGCACGTGACAATACTCATTTCTGCTGGGAAGACCTCCATCCTCACTGCTCTCAACAGCCCAGTCTTGCCCATCAGGACCCTGGACCGCTTTCACCGTAAGTAGATGTTTAGTTGGCTGTCTTCCCCACTAGGCTATGAGCATCCTGAGGGCAAGGCTTGCTTGTCATCCTCCTTCATCAAAAACATAATTAAAAAAAAACTCAGTAAGTTATTGAGGGATGATGCAATCTCACCATAGACACTCCAGGGTGCCACAGTAAATGCTACTTCTTTAGGGGTTTTGAAATCAAAGCCGTCATAAAAATAACAGCATTCTTTTGTCTCTCCTTTTTCCCCTGCCTCCATTTAAAAAAAAAAAAAATCACAGGAAATATAGAATTAGGACTGGAGACTCCTTCCTACCCATTCTCTCCCAACCCCCCCTGCTCCCATTATACCAGGAGTATCTGGTATCCATCCCTTCAAGGAGGTCTCTGGAGACCTGGTAATACTGTATATACGGTTAGGCTCCTTGGAAATACGATGGAGTAAATTAAGGCAGAGATTTCAGCTTCTAACTATAAATGTCTTGACATATTTTCCTTACAGATAAACGCCTGGAAATATAATAAACTGTATTTTAATGTTTATTTGTCTCAAATACAGCATTTTTTTCAATAGACAAATGCAAAGTTTTGAGTCCAGAAAAAAACAGGTTTAAATCACCATCCCAGCAAGCAGTTTTTAAAATAGTACACACAAGTGATCATTTCAAAGCAGTTTAATGCACTTAGCCAACAGGCATTAACAGTCTTTTCAGAATAACCTAACACCTTAAGCTTATTTTCTAGTCTTGGTTCAGATGAATTTTAACCTTTCTTAAAAAAAAAAAAAAAAACTGACAGTACAGAGCACCCACTGATCTCTGTAATTTTAGTACATCCTGCATTTGCATTTTAAGGTTCGTCTATGGTGACCGGAAAAAACAATCCTGGACCTTCTTTCATGTGCAGGTTTCAAGACAATGGCACACAGAGCATTTGGAGAAGTGTGGTTCTCCAGCTCCAGCAAGTTCCTGTGGAAAAGCAAGAGGCTGTGACTCAGCAAGTTCCCCTCACCAAGGAGGGTGGGAGAAAAGCAACGGGAGGCTTGACACAGAGTCAATAACACACTATTTACCTTGATTTTATTTTTAATGGGGTAGATTAAAAAACAGACGCAAATAGTCCATGTGATCAGAGACTCTGGGGCCAACAAGAGAACTTTGCCATACACATCTCATCTACGCCAGAGCTGTCGGGGGAGGGTAGAGGCTCAGGAAGAAGAAAAGATTTATCCAGGGCCAGAGGCTCAAGCTTGGCATGGAAAGTGGTTTTGAGAAGAGCACAAGAAACCTACCCCTAAATTGAACCAACTGTGAGGGCCTGTGACGTCACACGAAGCACCCCATAGGGAAAGAAGGAGTCGCTACCGAATACCACCCTAGCCTTGGCTAATTTACCTCCATGGTCCCATTCAGTGTTCAAGATGCACCTGATGTTTTTGGCTACTCTCGGTCTGCCCCCTTGGAAACTGAGTCTCAGAGACTCACCTTACATGTCCTGGATAGGGTAGGATTTCAACTCTCTCCCCACTCTGCTTTTTCACTCGACTCACTATATCACTATGGGGTCCTTGTGCCCGGCTGGCTACCATGTAAGGAGGTTTTTCACAGAAGGCATAGCCCATCACTTCCAGTTTCCCAGTCCTGGCAAAGGCAGGAGGAAATTCAGGGCTGGAGACCCTGGGGGCCCATCCTTTAAAAATGACTGCAGAAAGTTTCATGAACTATCTCGTGGACCTCACGGGTGAACAAATAAAGTGTCCCTGGGCAAGTTACATAACCCTGGCTTATGGTAATTTTGCATCTTAAAAAAAAAAAAAAGAAGCCATGAAAATCCATCCTTTGCTTCAGACACACTAAGCTAAAAATAGCTCAGTCAGCCAGTAACTGTGTGTAATTTTTCCTTTGTACATCTCCCCATTCACTGATTCCTTTCTCTCAACAGACAAATATGCTCCAAGACAGACTGCTAGTCCCCCCTCCACAAAGTGACCAGAGTGATCTTGCCCAAAAGCAGATCCAATTATTTCATACACACACACACACACACACACCACCCAGGCAAAAATCTACCTTTATCAGTTCCCTTTGTTCAATACAGTGGAAGCTAAATGTTGATTTAAACCCTACCATGTATGAGAAGCTCATCTAAGCCCTTAAAGGCCTTATCTCATTTCATTCTCCCAAAACAATCCTGTGAGGAGAGGACTACCGTTGTATCACTTTCCAAATGAGGAAACCAAGGCACAGAGAAATGAAACAGTCATGTCAGGGCCCTGTTTGTACTGACCATGTTAAGTCCATTTGGATAGTCTCTGAAAGGTGAAGACCAAAGCTCCTGGCTTGGATTACCAAAGCCTCCACCGTCTGTCCCCCACTTCCTCTCCAGGCTTATCTCCTACCATTTTCACCAACCCCACCTGACACATATATATGAATACTGAACATACTTCCAGACCCTCAGCCTTAGCCATGACAAAATCCTCACCCTTCCTCAAACAGAGTATCACCTTTCAAAGCTCAGTTTCTTTGCATGTGCCATTCCTTCCACCAAAAACCTCCTTCCCACCATCCTTCTTGGATTGGCAAATCCCCCCTCATCCCTGAAGACCCTCCTTCCTACAAATCCTTACTATGTTCTCACTAAGTTCCTTCACCACAAGGATGCCACCCTCTTCATCTCTAGACCAGTAAGCCCGCATAAGACAGACGCTCAAATCCACTAAACAGAGAAGCCATGATAATAATGGGTAACCCTTACACGGGATAGGCACTATGCTAACCACTTTATAAGAATGATCCCAATCAGTCCTCATAAAAACCCAAAGCCATAGTTTCTATCCTCATTCCTGCAGTACCCAGGAGGGCAACTGAGACACGGAGGGGTAAATTAATTCACTCAAGCTTGTAGAAACAGTAAGAAAAATACGTCTGCATGACTCCAGAAGTTAGTCACTTAATGTTGGTGCTGCGGTAGGGGACGATACTGCATACCACAATACTGTAATAGAAGCATATATGTATGAAGCTTATCTATAAAATGCATATTAAAATGCGTATTAAAACAGTGATAACTCAGAATCTGGTTACAAAATGGCTACCTCTGTGAAAGGTACCTTTAAAAAAAAGATCACTATTGGCCACAGAGAATGTAAATTGTCACGAAGGATACAAACATATATAAGATAGTACCTGACCCCAAGGATCTCTTCGATCCAGTGGAGAAAATAAGATAACATTGCATACAACTCATGACATAGCTCATGTTTGAGATTTCACTTTTCTCCTTGAATCGAATATATGTCCCTCAAACAGCGTCATAAATTAACTTGCTATATCCCAACCTACTGGTTCTAGATCAACAGTAACTCTTAACATTAATTCAAGCTCCTTCTTTCCAGTATAAATTGTGCAAAATCTTTTGATTTATGGACCTTGCACAAGGTTGCATGCCAACTGTCTCTTGACTCAGAAATAATACAAGAGAAAGAAAAACAGGGGGGATAAAAGATCTCTCCTCAAATGGGAGGGGAAATCCTAAAAAGGAGACAGAGATCCCTGGGTAAATGCTTCTGCCTGGTATTAAATGCTAATGGTAATCATCATAACAGTCACCATACCTAAATCCTTAGCACCAGCATCCCATCTTACCGGGAGCCAAGCTTGGTTATTAAAAATACTAATTCTTTGGGTTTCAATCATGGTACAAAGGAGCCAGATAATTTTTTAAATATTTATATCATGTTAATTTTTAAAACATAAGCATAAGTGTAAAGAATTCAGGCAACTCAAAATATATTTTTAAGAGGCTTAAGAGCACAGTGAAACAGTCATAATTTTAGTCAAGAGTTAGATTCAAAAGGGAGCTCAATATGCTCCTAGGCATGATTGATGTATATGCTTGTGTGTATTACATGTATCTATTAATACATTAACAGCAATTTTTTGCATAGCAGAATTAGAGAAAATTTGTATTGACCTCTTTGCATATTGTTGTATTTTATAAATACCCTATGTTGATAATGTACCATGTTTTTAAAATCATGAAAATTAAACAGATTTTAAAGCACTCGCAATTTAATTTTAAATAAAATTGGCAAAGAAAACCATCACACATTCTGAAACAGGGTAGGTTAGTGATGTGTTTTTCAACATCGGTGGCATGATGCTAAAGGCTGATACAATTTTAGGGCAATCAGAAAACTGGAAAAGGAGAAAGCGGTTCAAAACGTAGACTTTTTTGCAGGATCGAAGTACAAATTCGTGGTTGGTAAGTGTTTAATTTGGCCAGTCCCCGGTTATTACCAGGCAACTAGTGTTATGATCTACAAGACCTGAGACCATTTAGCAGCACTTCAGAGTCCAAAGAAGCCCCGCCTATGTCTGGTTTCCACAATTCCAAAATCAGGAGCATGGGCTAAATGATCTTCCGTGTCTACTGCAGCTCTGAAATTCTAGGAGTCAACTAATTTGAGAGTGGTAGGCTCTCCATCAAATGTTCTCCAACAAAACCTTTCAAAGGCAGGAGATTCGCACTAACTACTTAATTTCAATTCAAGCAAGAAACTGCAGGGTAATCGTGGCTAAAATTATAACATGTAAGAGGACTTTGTGTGTGCATGAGTACTGTCCAACAGTCAACCTTGTTTATTCGTTTAGATTTTGCCTGTCTACACAATTTTCAGTCTCAAGACAAACTTCCTGAGTCCTAAGAAATGACCCATATCAGAAAGCAAAATTTAACAAGCACGACCTTCTCCAAAAAAGAAATCATATATATAATATATATATATATTTTTATATATATAAATATATATATCTATATATATATCTTTTTCTCCAAAAAAGAAATCACATATATATAGATATATATGTATATCCATATATACATACATATCCATATATGGATATACATATATATCTATATATATATATATGATTTCTCTTTGGAGAAAAAGATATATAGATATATATTTATATATATAAAAATTTTTAAAACATAATTTAATTTTTAAAACATAAGCATAAGTGTAAAGAATTATGTATGTATGTATACATATGTATCCATATGTATATGGATATACATATATATATATATGATTTCTTTTTTGGAGAAAAAGATATATAGACATATATTATATATATATATGCAAACAACTTAATGTTTGAGCGATGCAAGATACTTGACTAGAAAGATAGATAAAAAATTATTTGTGTGCCGGGGCGCCTGGGTGGCTCAGTGGGTTAAAGCCTCCGCCTTAGGCTCAGGTCATGATCCCAGGGTCCTGGGATGGACAGGCTCTCTGCTCAGTAGGGAGCCTGCTTCCCTTCCTCTCTCTGCCTACTTGTGATCTCCGTCTGTCAAATAAATACATAAAAATCTTTAAAAAAAAATTATTTGTGTGGCACTCTCAATAAAAATTGCAGGTGACCTGGTCAAGGGGACAAAGTATAAGAAGGTAGGTATAACTGAAAGAATTCAATAATGAAAAATCAAGGGAAGCTCTACCTTGAGACTAGTGGGACAGATCAGCACTTTAAAAGGTGCAGGTGCATCTCTAAGGAAAGCAGGAGGGGGCAGCTTTCATACCCATCTCCCTGCTCCCTCTGGCCAGAAAGACACCACCTGGTGCCATTCAGCACACCACTGCTTTCACCCGCGTGCATTTTCACTGTGTTAGGGAGTAAGCCACAAGGTGTCACAGTGGATCAATTGGCAAGGCTCTTATCAGTCCAGACACGCAGGTGGTGCTTCAGGCTTCCGACCAGTGCTGACACAGCTCCCCTGGAGAAGTCTGTACAGAGCTGCATTTTGAGAGGTGCGCCTCTTTAGAAGAAATGGCCAGTCCAGGACAGCAGGTGCGGGCTCCTCAGCCCTCTCTGGGGCCCCCATTTAGGTGGCCCTGCAAAGGCACTGCTGAGACAAGGGAACATTCTAATATTCTATTGTATCCACTGAGTTCTTAGCAGAAGCGAGCCCGGAACACAGCTTTCTCCCAATGGAATGGAGCACATGTGTCCCACACATGGGTCAATTCCTAATCCTTAACTATAGGTAAGTCTCAGAGATCATTATACCCTGGATTGGGGTGGGGGGGCGAGGGTAAGATCATGGCCACAGAAGTCATATGATTATTATGTCAGTGCTATTATGTAACAGTGAGAGACCCTGATGGCGTTACCTTATCATGGCGTTACCAAATCCATGAGTCTTAAAACATCATTGTAAATTTGGTTAATAAAATTGCATCATGCTAGTACAGCCATGTAAAAAATATTTGCAGATACTTGCAGGAAACCAAACCATCTTATATTACTTACGTGACTTAATTTGCTGCTGGGATAGAGAATAGGGACTGCAAATCATCATCACTATCATCTTAGTTCCATTCCTTGAGCAATTACTATACACAGAAATCCCCATCCCCTTATCGTGGGAGATGCATTCCAAGACTCCCAGTGGATTCCTGAAATCGTGGAGAGTACTACACCCTGTATGTACTGTTTGCTCCTAGGATACACACCTATGATAAGTTGAAATCTATAAACTGGGTATAGTAAGAGATTCACAACAATTACTAACAATTAAATAATTATAACAATCTGCTGTGATAAAAGTTATGTGGATATGGTCTCCCTCTCTCAAAATACCAGGTTGTACTACTGTCACCCTCTTCCAGTGAAGATGTGAGATAACAAAACGGCTATGTGAGGAGGCAAGGTGAGGTGAATGGTGTAGGCATCGCGAAACAGCATTAGCCTGCTACCGACCTTCCGACAATATAGGAGAAGCGGGGTCCTCTGCTCCAGGGCCTCATTTGACTGCAGGGAACTGAAGCTGAGCAAAGCAAAACTCTGGATACGTGGAGGAGGGGGTCCTACTGCACCAGGCATTTTACATCCAACAACCAGTCACCTCCCGCGCAAGATAAGGAAAAAAACACTCAGAAACTCAGAACACCTCGGTGGCTCAGTTGGTTAAGCAACTGCCTTTGGTTCAGGTCATGATCCTGGAGTCCTGGGATGGAGTTCCACATTGGGCTTTCTGCTCAGTGGGGTGTCTACTTCTCCTTCTGACCCTCCCCCCTTCTCATGGGCTCTCTCTCTCTCTCTCTGTCATTCTCTCTCTCTCAAATAAATAAAATATTTTTAAAAAGAGAGAGAGAGAGAAAACAAACACTCAGAAAAGTTAAGAAACTTCCCTAAGATCACACAGCAAGCAAGAGGCAAGCCCAGATTTGGATCCAGATCTTACTTGCTGTAAGTCCTACTTCCATTTAGATCTTTATATTCCAGGCACATCACTCTTTTCCCTCCAGAGGAGAAAAGCACTGGTGGAAACACTGTGCGCACATACACAAACACATTCTGACTGGGGAGAGCACCTCTCTCTCTCCGTCTGCCTCTGTCTGTCTCTCCCTCACACATACACACACACTACAGTCGGCAAACACCAGTTATTATAAACCACAAGATCATACACTAATAGAACTTTCCATATTTTCTGTTGTGCAAATCACTTCAAATAAGCTAATTAATGGCCCTGAAAGCCCTTTCCCAAAGTGCAAAGTGCTCTAGGAAATGTAAGGTACGCTCGTGATTCATCTCATAATTCATGGCTGTGGGCCCCTAGGTAGATCCAAAGAGAGAGAAGTGGTAGATATATCAAATGAGAAAAAAACACTAGGATAAGTGTAAATATTTTTAATCAGAAGTCAGGAGACTCCCAGCAGATTCACACCACCCAGAAGGCAAAATTCTCAGGTCAACGCTTTCTTCTCAGAAGAAATTCCCTTTCTAGGCTTCTTTTCTCTGCAGGTCTGGCTGAGCATTCTATCAATGAACACTCACCGGGCTATTAGGATCACAGATTCTTTTCCAGCTGTAACTGTCAGTAAGATTCAAGGTAAATTTCAGTGTCAATGTGGATAGTACTGATACAGTGGAATTTCCTTTATTTAACTGGTATATTTTGCATATCAACCATGTGCCCAGGAACACTAGGGGGACAACTACGAACAAGACTAAGAAGGCCTCTGCCTTCACACAGCTCATATTCTATGGAGGACAAGCAGATGCTCCAGAAATAAACTAGAAGCAAGAAAATATCAGCTTGCTATAATTTCTATGAAGAGAATTATCAGGACATGTGATCAAAAGAGAGGTCATTTTAATGGAGGTGATCCAGGAAAACTTCTCTGTGAAGAGGACATTCAGGCTGATCAGGAGAGGACCTACAAAGTGCTGGGACCATGTCTTTCATTGTCACTATCTTCTTTGAGGCATTTAATTGATTACCTGCAAATAAAGCCAATACTGTGCCAAATTCTAAGTCCAATTAGATCTGCAAATACTTCTGTGGGTTATTATAGAGGACTCTGTATATCCATCCTACCACTGAGGGCAAAGGCATTGAGACTTGAAAGAGCTTGGAGAGATAACAGATCCAAAGATGCCCCTTGTGACTGGAATCTGATGGACACGTGGTAGGAGATAAGACTGGACATCTGGAAGGAGCAGATCAATCCATTCTTATATCTAGAGCAAGGAGCTTATTCTAGGTGTAACGGAAAGCTCAAGAGTGATGTGATTGGATTTATGCTGCAAAAATATCACTTTGGCTGCCTTGGGGGAGTAGATTTAAAGGTGGTGAGAAGGAGCAGGGAGCACAATTAGCAAGCCATCTTAATCCTGAAAAGAGAGGATGGGATTGCGACATCACCAGAACAGAGTAGATCCCTCTTCTTCAGAGAGGTCTGTCAAATCTCTAACACCGGGCCTTCTGTTTTCAGTTGGAAGACTAAAATTTCAAACTAGGTGAGTCAAAAGTGGTGGTAAAGTGAGGGCAAATCAGGGCTTCCAAAGGGGAGTGGGGGCCTTTACTGCACACCTGCTTTGGTGTGGGGGGGGGATCACTCAATGGGGGAGTGAGAAGCTGCAACCCCAGGGATGCCCAGGTATGGACTTGGTCTACACATCTCTGAGCTTTACTTTTCTTGTATCCGTTACAGGACAACCAGAATGCATGTGTCTCAGGCTTGGGGTAGATCAAATAAGGAAACCATCTTCTGTCCAATAATGGGCAGGCATTTACGGTAAAGACAAGGGCCTCAATGGGAGCTGAAGTAGACTGCAAGGGTAGGGAGGGAACATCAACCCCCAACAAAGAAAGGCCGAGACACAAGGTGTGGAGATTGCCTCTTAGAAGGTGAGTGGGAAGCCCCTGTGTGTCTTTATTTTCCCTAAGATTCCTCACTGAGTACCTGCAAAGGAAGCCAACACCACTCCAAATTCTAATCCTAATTTAATCTCCTAATCTCATTATTTCTGACAATCAAAACACCATCTTCCCCAGAGCATACCTGAGAAGAGTCAAGCACTGGATGGACACCTAAATATTTTTAAGTAAAAAAATTAAACTTTTAGATGATTATGCATAATAATTCTCTTCAGAGAAGACCACTTCAATGAATACTGAAGACACTCGTTCTTCAATAGAGAGTGTCATTGTGGTTCTTTTCTCTCAGTAACCAGGGTATATTGTCCATCTCTGGCACCATCCGCTGGAATTGCACATGGTCTCTTTTGAAACCAGTCAGGAGTCTAAGAGACAAATAGTTAAATCAAGTTAGGTAGAGTTAGGTAGATGAGGTCATGTTTCCAGCCACTGCCAAAGTCAACCTGTCCTAGGGACAAAAAATGAATTTGTTCACCAAATAAATTTCTACAGGTGAAACTAGAATCCTAGCTAGTATTTCCTATCTCAAGAGAGGTGCTACAGCAGAGAGGTTAACAGCACAACCTCTAAAATTCAACTAGCATCTGTGTGATCTTGGACAATTTACTTAACCCTTTGTTTCCTCAGGAAAAACACAGTTAGTTGTACCTATCTCCTGAGGTGATTGTGAGGATTACATGCGCTGACCTACAACAGGCACTCAACACCACACTCAGCACATAGTGAGCACCCTGTAGATGGTAGCTATTTCCACCCTGACCATCTTTCTTAAGGGCATATCCCCTTTAGCACGTGGACACACCCACAATCTACCCCGTATTAATCTAGCATGGGCCCTCACTGTAAGTTTGTATGTATTCCTTCATCACCAAATTGTAAGCTTCTAGGGGACAGAAAGTGTTTTAATCGTCTCTATATTTCCAGACTCTGGGATTATCATTGTTGAAATATGGCAACTCTTGAAGAAATCACTAAATTTTGTTTTAAGTATTAATAGTTCCCTGTGTCCAGATGCATACTCCTACAATTTAAGCTTTTTTTAAAAAAGCTAGGCTTGAACTGATGAAAGAAAGAAAGAAACAAAGAAAGAGAGAGAGAGGGAGAGAGAGAGAGAGAGAGAGAGCGGGATGAAGGAAGAGATAGGGAGGAAGAGAGGGAGAGAGAAAGGGAGAAAGAGAGAGAGAGAACAATATCTTTGTCAGAAAATGACAAAGGTCTATGTAATATCTACGTCGTCAGTTGAACATTCCTTAAAGCTGTTTTCTGACACTTCAAAAAAGAGATTGTTTTCTGAGATCAATTGTATTTTGAGACCCACCAACCAAACCCAAATAAGTTTATGAATCTTGTTTTTGACAATGGATAAAGTTGGATATTTAGAGTTGTTTGTTTTATGTTTTGTTTGCTTGTTCAGAAAGGAGGTGCTCTGTGTTCCTCATGAAAAATGAGTTACTGTGGACAAATGTAATAAAAGGAGATTTATAGCCCTGTTCTCCATACAATTTAAATTAATTTCTTTCTGAAACCCAAACAAAAAGCTAAATGCATAACAAATGCATACGGGTTTTAAATCCTATATCATAATTTACACACCAAAAAGGAAGAAATTTAAATGTGCATTGATTTTTAGACTGATAAGAATCAGTGTTGACTGTGAGTTGAGAGATTTTTTTTTTTCTTCTTGGCCTCCTCCTAATAGTTAGTTTGCAGCAATTTTTAATTAAAAACAGTTCCCATAGTAAGAACATGGGGGAAAAAAGACGTCAGGAAAATAAAATCGGTACGAGAGTCCTGCAATTTGTTTTCTGAGGTCATGTAGAGATTTTGAAAAATAAGAGAGTTTGGAAGTTCTCATTTTTAGAACTGCACTTTTGGTTTCATTTAACATTTTCAAAACAGCTTTCCTTACCACTACCAACGCCCCCTCCCCCCACTCCTCACAACCCCCTTCGGAAAAACTTGGAAAGTTCTCTGTTTAAACACTGAAAATCATTCATAAGACGCAGAGTAACAGCAGCATTTTTCTTTCTAAATTTCTAGGAAAAAAAAAAATCCAAGTTATCACAAAACATTTCTGATGTTTTTCCACCTATCCAAAATACCTAATCTCATTTTAACTAGACTCCGTCTGAACATCATGGATACTAAGCTACCCCATGAATAAACATGATGTTACAACGTGAAACCCGGTGACTGAAGTATATAAAAATGTAACTGAAAGAGAAGAATGAGAGCCCCCCACCCCCTCCCACGCCCTCCCCAGGGAGCTGCAGAGTTGAGCAAGGAGGGGTGCAGGCAGCAGATTTAAATTTCAAGGTCTTCAAACATTTTTCGCGTTCATATTAAATCCTGTAAAACCAAAAACTGTAATTCTAATAAAAACCTTGTGTGTGTGGCTTCCAATTGTAATCACAGTTTTCTCTTTTGGAGTGGGATGTGTAATGTTGATAAAAGAAGAAAAAAAACCCTCGAAACAGAAGAAATACATAATGGAACCCACACTTTCCTGGAGTTTGTGGTGTTTTATTAAAATTAGAGTATTGCCAACAGGAAAAATACATATATACTTAAAAACAGCTTTGTTGCAATGGAGACATGTTGGGTCATTTGAGGAAAAAGAAAGGTACAGAAAAGTTAAGCTACAAGAATGAAGATTTTTGTAACTTGATAAACTTTCTTAAATCCTATAGTAATGCAACAGTGAAATCCTCTCTCTAAAAATGAAGGTCACTATGATGTGTCCCATATTTTAACTATTTTTTTCATTTCACAGACCTCAGGAAATGAAAAAAAAATACTATTTACTGTTAACTAATTACTGAAGCTTTTTAAAGAGCAAATTCTGATATCCGTAGACCACGTTTTCATAGGCTATCTGCATTCTGCGTGATATGCTAAACTCTCTAACTGTGCAATTGTGTGCTTCCCAGATACATTTGGGACAGCAAGACCATTCAAATACAAATATTTTGGAAGATGTCGGGTAAATCATGGTAGCATACACAACGGAAAATGCCATCCCCTTCCTCCTGCCTGGGAATTACAGTGACCAATAGTGACGCAAACCTCAGAGTTTCTCTTAATTTCATTTAAAAGGTTGAGGGGGGAGGACACCCACACATTTCTTTATGGAATTCCACTGAGATTCTATGTTGCAAATAAATTGTATTTCCCAGAACAGCCAATAGCATTTAAAACATATTTTTTGTTGTTTCTGTTCGCTTTGTTATACAATTCATGTTCCTTTAAAAAGGTCCTGTAATCTCTAAGACACTTGCTTTCCTTTGCCACAGAGATTTGGTACACAAATCACCTCACGGATAAATTAATGGTGGAGAAGGTGGGGATGAGCACTTTTAGGAGAACAGGACGCTGATGCCCAAAGCAGCTTCGGGGCACATCAGGGCCCTAGAGGCACTGGGATTGTGTTAATTCCAGCGACATAGTTCTCGAACTCTCTCTCCTCTTCCATCTACGGGTTCACTGATTGGCAAGTTAACAATTGTTTACTGAGTACCTACTTTGTCCCAGAACTGAGAGCTCCAAGCGTTACTTTAAACAAGACTGGCAAAGTCTCTTCTTCAGCTTTTTCTCCACTTTGACTTCACTGTTTCAGTACTACTTGTGAGTTCAAATTGAACACCATTAAGCACAGAAGTGATGTCTGTGCGCCTCGTGCTGGTTCATAATACTTTCTTGTACGAAAGAAAACCAAACCCAGGACGTTTGCAGCATCTGAAATTTTTAAGACTCTTAGGAGTCTCGTGAGGTAATTTTCAGATGAGGAACCATGATCTATGCCAAATAGTTTCAGGAAGTGACAGAAACAAGAAAGGAACAAGATTAACTCCCAATCCCATGCTCTTTAAATTCTTACCACCCAGCTTCTGAAGGACTTTGATTTAGGTGGAAGAAATGCAGCAATCGCAGGAGAACATCCCTGGGATCATCTATAGGAGAATAGGTAAGCCCCGCGGTTCTTGACCAGGTTCTTTCCTTTCCATAAATAAGGAGGTTTCTAGGAAATTTCTATGAACTTGACTACAATTTATTCATCAACACCGATCTACAACAATTTCTTTCTAGCCAAGTCTATGTTCAAATAGAAACGGGGACTTCCCAGTATTACCCGAATTGTGTATGCACGCGCGCGCGCGCGTGTGTGTGTGTGTGTGTGTGTGTGTGTGTTATTAGGAATCAATGAAATAATACAATGTAGTACAGGATCAGGAACCAGAAGACAGGAGAAAGAAGTGAGTGTCTCTTCCCCAAATGACTGAACACCTTGGTTAAGTTGCAAAAGTCACTCAACAATCTATTTGGTTTCGTGTGTGAATAACCTCTTAACTCTTTCCTGACTATTATTATATTTTGTTTCAACCATCTCTAAAACTCAGAACAACTTTATCGTCAATAACCATCATGGAAGGCACAATATAACTTCTTCATAAGAAGTTTTTTGTCTAAATATTTTATTTTCCAACTACAGACTATGATCAAAATTTAATATTCAATATTAATATTTAAATATCATAAGAGAAATTATTTTATTCTCTCCTCTGTTTCACAAGAAATGAAAACAAAATTTATGGCCTTTGGGTTCATGACATCATTTACTGCTTGGCAAAGAGAAAAGAAGTGTCAGGGCAATTATTTGGATAATTGTAAAAAAGATCTAATTAAGGAGGGGGAAAGGTTCGGGGTTGGCTCTAGAACATACCAGAAAACACTTCACGGTGATTTTTTTGTCACGGTCAGAGAGGTTTTAAAAAATCTTTAAGATTTGTCAGAGCAAGCTTTTCTCTCTAGTTTCTTGAGCTAGGAAGCTGTTTGCGTTTTTTTCTTTTCTTTTTTTTTTCCTACTCAGAGAAAAATCTTGAAAAGTAATACCCCATAATCCAAAAGGTAGGAGTTCCTGAGTTCAGCTCTCACAAAAGATAATGTGGCTTTTTTAAGGAAACATACTAGGAATAGGGGACTTTTCAAAGGTTTTCTCTCAAATGGGAAACAAATGTGGGACCTTTCTGCATCTGCAGATTTTCGTGAGGGCCAGGACAGGGAAGTGCCCACATCATCTCTCTCTGAACAGGGCAAGTGATAACTTAGGAGCACAGGGGGAACACAGATAGGAGGGAAATCTGCCTGTTCTCCTGACCAAAGAGGATGGCAGAAAAACCTCATTCCACAACTTCCCAGAAACTTTCTAAAACGTAAGCTGGATGCGGGTTATTTTTAAATCCTGTTGCTGTTCAAGAACTGAGCCCTAATGGCCCTTGTTCTCTTGTTTTCAACCAAGTATATTTTTAAGACCTTCTTTAACCCCAGATTTGTATTGCAATGACTGTGTGTCGAAACTATAAGACATTTTCTATCCCCTGAATTCTGATAAGCAGGCTATGACAACCAACAGTTTCTGCAAGAATTGAAGAATCCCACAGATAGTTTCAAAAAACTGAATGAAATATACAAACTGTAACATACACAACAACAACACACAAGAGTATCATTTACTGCCAACAGGTCACCATCCTAAGCAAAACAGGGTTTACACTTCTGTAAAAGCTACTGGCTTCTGGGGAAGCAACAGGATCATCGATTATATTTAACTTCTATGATGTATTAACATATAAAGAAAATAGCAGTCCTAAAGGCACAACCCAGTTTAAAAAATAATAATAATAATAATCAGCCCTTGTCCAGCAGTTAGCCAATCAGAAAGCAGGTCACATCTTGTTAGCTGTATTAAATACATTAGGCATCATGAATTCTCCATGGCTCTGTTGACAATTTAAGCAAGTGTGTTTTATTTTATCATACAACACTAATTGAGTCTTTTCCAGAGCTGAGAGTCAGTCTGCAATCTAAAATTCCAACAAAGCTATTCCCTTAAAGCTCTTTGCCATCAGCCCTCTGGGTATTTGCACTCTGGCAGAGAAGACGGGAGTCCCAGCGATTCCTACTTCCTAAAGTGACTTTGGTGCACCTATAACAAACTCCTTCTCAGAACACTTCAACACAAAGCCCCAACTTGCAAGCAAATGAACAGCCCAGCAGCAGGACCCGCCAGCCTAGCTAGCACAGAGAAAAAGTCAACTGGCATTAAATATTTAAATTGCAGGAGGCAGTCTGGAGTTTTGCATTTACAAAGTTCTGAAAGTCCTGTTCTCTGCTCCCAGAGTTACTGGCCGAGAAGGCAGAGGCTCGTTCCCTCTTTCAGGCACAAGATTACAAATATGCAAAACTCGAACTGACTTGAATGCAGAGCCAGCTCCCGGTGGAAGGTAGAGCTCCTTGGGAGACACTCCCATCAGCGATAAGAGAAAGTCGAGAACCCCCTTGCCCCAAGCAACTGGTTTCTGAATTTAACATGGAAATACACAAACAATGTGTCCCTCCAGGGCTAGTTCTGAAAAGTGTAGGGGGTTACCCTTCTGCCCCCTCCACCTCGATTTTGATGACTTTGAAAAGCAAATGCAGGTCAAAGCAGACTTCCTTGGGGGGGGGATTTGTTAAAAATTTATTTTGCCAGATGCAAATGATTCCCCAAATCCCTGGGAATTATATCTCACGAAACACCAACGGGACCGACTCAGAGCCTGCAAGCCCCAGAGTTCGGGAAGAACAGCCTATCTGGAGACCAGGCAGGCGAATCAAGTGCTGGGTTGTCTATTTCAAGATTCCGGCAGAAACTGTCCCCAGCTCCAAGAGTTGCTGTGCCTGGAAACCCAGCGTTCAAACTAGTGGATTCATCCTGGCGCTCATTTCCACGTACGTGGTAGTATCTAGTGGGACACTTCCCACAGAATTCAGCCAGCAACCCAGGAAAAGCCCATGCCCAGTTTAAAAAAAAAAAAAAAAAAAGACGCAAACACACACCCAAGGTTGAAGTACTTACCTCTGTGCGAGACTGCAGTCTCTTGTTCATCTCATAGATTCGGTACTCTGGCTGTACCATGTATGGTGTATGTCTCCTATAAAATGGGCCGAAAGGAGAAGAATAGAAGGGGTCATGTGGTGTGCTGGACATCTTGCCTGCTTGTCGAAAATCAAGCTAAACAGAGTATCAGTAACGTCCATGCAGAGCACATGGGCTGTGTTCCTCACAGTACAAAGTAGACGCACGCACACGCTCACACACACACACACACAGAGGCAGGCAGGCAGGCAGGCTGAACACACTGGCTGGGAACTGCTGTTGGAGCCCTCTATAGCGGGAGAGGGAGCGAGCGAGAGAGGAGGGAGGAAGGGAGGGAGGGAGCTCGGGAAAGGAGGGAGAGGGAGAGAGCAGGAGCTTCAGAGAGGAAGGGAGGTTGGGAGGGAGGGAAGGAGGGAGGGAGGGGGAGAATGAGAGAGAGAGAGAGAATGAGAGAGAGAGAGAGAGAGAGAGAGAAGCTGGATAGCTTTAGGCACCACTGCTTGTTTTTAAAGAAGCAGTTTGTGGAGAGGTCATTTCCTGTCCACACTGTAGACTAGTTCAAAAATATAATTCTCCTCACAGTCTGACAGAAGTCTAAGGTTTGGTTTTAATTTTTTTTCTCCAGCCAGGACCCTTCACAGCCTGATTTCTAAGCTTGTTAGCATCTAGGTGGTTTAACCGCGGTTAGCATCTAGGTGGTTTAACCCCTGACAGACACACTGTTGTAGTGGATCAGAAATGTGATTACTACCAAATACAGAAACACTGCACGGGGTCCCTGGTATTAGAGCTGGTGATTCACTCGCATGCCAAGGTTTCCCTCTGCACTCATCTCCGCTATATAGTTTTGGTTTTCCTTGCTGGTGTTCCAAAGGCTTGTTACAGCCTTTGCATTTCACCCACTCCTCACCCCCTGCACCCCCACAATCAATCCTGTTCCCAGCCCCCCTCCTTATTCTCCCAAGGCTTCACTCAAGCAGGTTTAAGGGGGCCTGGGTTCAGGTTACAGAGGGTTTTCAGGTAAAAACAATCATTCAGAATGTGGAATCCCTAAGATCTATCCATGGAGCAAGGGTTGTTTTTTGGGTTGTTTTGTTTGTTTGTTTGTTTTGTTTGTTTTTCCCCTTCTTGAAAAGAAAAAAAAAATACAAACAAAAAAAAACCCAAAAAACAAAAAACCTACTCCCAAAGCCACCCTCCAAATAAGATAGGAAAAGCAAGAAGGAAAAAACTCCTCCAAAAAATGACCATGGAAAATTTGGTTGAGTAGGAAATTACAGATAATTGAATGGCTCATCCCCAAATAATACGTCCAACTCTGATGCAGGCAAGGTCTTTATTTTCCAAGATTGGTCAAGAACATAAATCTTTTCGCAACTGAGGTATATGATAACTGGAAGAAAATCTGCACAGCTCAGGGAAGGGTAAGGCTCTCTACGGAGAATTAAATGATCTATATGACAATCAAATTCCACTGGAACCAATGATAACCAGACATATACCCTTAAACAAAGCCCAGACACAAAAAATGTAAATGTATTGAGCTAATACCTAGTGAGGTCTGTGGTATTAAGAAAAGAAAGCAGAGACCACCAAAAAGGGTGATGTATGCAAGACCTGAATGTAAATGCATGCAAATGAGACATTTCTTCTTTTTAATAAGCAGATTAATTAACTTTCTGCCCCAATCATGGCTTGGGGTATCTCCAAGTCACTAGCCAACGGGGGATAAGGTATTGCTAATTCTGTAATTTACACTCTTAAGAATACTCAGGGGTAGAAATACCCCCAAATTGTTGTCTTGCTCAGTCCCTTTCCGTGATTGTCTGAAATGTTTGCAGAGTCCACCCCAAACTTCCAGTGCAACCCAACACAGTAATGTCCCTTGCCAGGATGAGATTAGGGGAGGCCTTACACTAAGGTTGCTTGGAACTTGTTTGAGAAGACCCCAGGGCAGGCCAGCATGCTTGGTTTCAGGTTTCATTACAAATCCAAAAGCTGGACTAAATTTGCTGCAAGGTTTCTCAAAACACACAACCTTCTAAAGACAGGATTTCAAACAAATTTGGCTTGATTTATGTTTTGGAATGATGGCCACTGCAAAATCTAACAGCTTCTTGCGTGTACATCCTAAACTAAAGAATTTCCAAGAGTTTAGTGCCTGCCTGAGTTTGTGTTTACGTGGCTGGTTTCGGAAGAAGAAGCAAAGTCACACCTCACAGGCACGTACAGCCCTATATTGATCAAAAAAAGGGAAAAACTTGAAAATCCATTTAGGGAACTCCTTTCTAATAAGGTTAAATTTTACTCTCATTAATTCTTGCAGACAATTCCAAGTTATAATTGGAACTACTGCTTCCTGTTAATATCTAAAGACTCCAAATTCAGAAGTATCTGAAAGTTTATCATGCTTGAGCCACATAGGTTTTCATCTCTACTACTTCAGGAGTCTCCAAACTGGTCTCCCCGTTCAGATCCACCATCTTATACTTCGTCTTTATTATAATCAGAATGTTGATTGCAGAAAAGAAAAGCTGATCTTGCCCCACATTTTCCCTTCAGTGTTTCCCTGCCCCAGGAAGACAATGTCCATGCTCCTTGGCATGACAGACAGAGCTCCTTAAGACCTATGCTCATGCGGGCCCTCCCTGTCTCTCTGTCTCTATCACACATATACATACACACACCTCATTTATTTGTTTGTTACACTTGGTCTTCCTAAAGTTACAATCTTGTTTCATGCATGCACACCTTCACACTTTCATCCTTTGTCTCCCTGCAAACTCTTACTCATCTTTCTGCCCAGTTAAATTGTCTCCTCTCCTATGAATATTTTCATTATTCCTTCATTAATGCATTTATTCCAGTTAGTGTATCCACAGCAGAAGGGGGCACGGACCATAGCACTGACCAGAACACTTTGCAACCCCTGGTTCCGCCACTTCTCTGCCCTGTAAACTTGAGCCAGTGACTTCATCTCTCTGTGATCCTGTCACCCCATTTTTAAACTGGAGACAGAGAAAGTGACAATACATAAGATCATTGCAAAGGATTAGATGAAATAAGGCACTACAATGTATTAGAATCCACATGTATAAATTCTCAAAAAATATTATTCTTATTAGGTACCTATTACATGCTTAAGCACTAGGGAACATTAGGAGGTCAAGGCAGATAGCAGGTATGCCTCCTGCCTTCCTTTCCCTTGTAGTCCACTCAGGGTAAGAGGAGAGACAGTGTAGGAGAACAAAAAGACTTCGGGAACATGATTTCGAACTGTAGTGTGTGCTGTGAAGGAAATACAATAGTTCCCCCTTATCCAAAGCCCCCCAGGGGATGCTTAAAACCGCCATTTGTACCCAAGGGTATGTATACTATGTTTTTTCCTCTACGCATATCTCTGATAGAGTTTAATTCAACAGTTAGGCACAGTAAAAGATGAACAACAATAACTAATAATAAAATAGAACAATTATAATACTATGCTGTAATAGAAGTTATGTGACTATAGTCTCTCTCTCTCTCAGAATCTTACTGTACTGTATTCTTACTTACTTACTTACTTACTTACTTACTGTACTGCATCACCCCTCTTATCATGATGTGGGATGATAGAACGCCTGCGTGTTGAGAGGAAAGGAGGTGAATGACATAGGTATTGTGACGTAGTGCTGGCCTGCCACGGACGTTCTGATCATTTCATCAGGAGGAGCATCTGCTCACAGCTCACAGCTGACCGCTAGTCATTGAAGCTGCAGAAAGCAAAACCATGAAGAAGGGGGGTGGCAGGGACTGCTGTAAATAAAAGCAAGAGATGGAAAATGATGTCCCCATTTGGGTCAACACTGTGTCTTCTGTATTCTTCCACAGGAGAATTTACATGTAAATGTATTAATTGCTATCATTTATTAAGCCCTTACTTATGTGGGAGGCTCTGGGCTGAGTGGTTTACACAAATATTCTTTACTGATCTTGCAATAAAGTTATGAGATCGATTCAACCACACTCTCCATTTTACAGATATGGAGACTGGGGCTTCAAGAGGTTATGAACCTTCTTCAAGGTTATAAAACTAGTAAGTGATAGGGACAAGACTCTTCTGCATTTCGCTGCTGGAAGCCCAGGTCCATCTTCAGCATAGGGCATCTCTGCTCTTTGACCCAAGTGGCTGGTGTGGTCCTGAGTCCACAGTAGGTACTCAAACCATACACACCTAACTAAATGGAAGAAAAGACAAAAGGATGTAATGTCTTCCATTACCTAGATTTTATTCTTTGTCCTGCTCAATTTCAGCATCTGTTGTCCCCCTCCCCCACTTCTATCCATTCTCCCTGAAGCCTTGTCAAGCTACTCCTACTTTTCTGTCCCAAATTTTCCAGAACATATTCCCAAAATTGCCCAGTTAAGTCTTTAATGCTTTGCACAATTAGGTCACCTGGCTGGTTTTACCAGTTCCCTGTTTCTGGAGGGACCCGCTAAGACTCACTTCACTCTGGCCCAGGGCTGAGCATGATAAGTGAGAGAAATGATGTACTCATTTTAAGGCTGCAAATCAACTCCTTTGGGAAACCATAGGGAAATCCAATAAGCAGCGTTTGTCTACCATAGAAGAATGAACAAAACTAACCCCTGGTGTGACACTTGTACCACCCTCAAAGACTGAGCCATGAGTTCACATATAATTTTGCATGTTGAGATTGAATAAGCTCTAAAAGTCCTCACACAGACGTTCAAAGTGACTGAAAAGCTGGCCTACATCCACATTAGGTCTAAACCACAGAGTGTTTTGTTTTCCTTTAATTTGAAATACTTGCCAACAGTGTACAAAAATAAAGAAGTTCCTCTAAAATCCAGATTATCATCTTGTCTTGAAAAATCATAAGGTCTGGCAAACCTTGGTCCCATCCCCACCTGAATGGTGGCATGTGGGGGCAGGGGGCTGATGGCTAGTGCTTAGGTCCCCACCACGAGATGGCCCTCTCTAGCCAATGTCCTTAACTACCATTTACCTGCCTGACCCCTTTAGGGAATCTATGCAATTGCACAATCTCCAATTCCTCTACCAGCTCTGCTTGCTTCAGAAAGCTAGTTTTCTTACCACTCTTCTGTTTCCCTCCTGGACTTCCTTCCTCATCCATTTCTGTGACCCCTGTCTTCTTCTTTCTGCCCCTTCATTCCATAAGCATTCAGCAAACATACCCCTGCAAACTACAGCTGAGATGTGACCGGGAGATAAAAATAAACAAAGATATAGAAGGTGTGGTCTAATTTCAGGTGACTTCCAGATACACGGACATGTGTTTCCTTCATGCACAGCGAGTACACATTCATCCCTTACACTGTATGAAGCACCATGCCAGGTACTGAGCAGAAAACTCCAGGAACAAAACAAAAATAAACGCAGAACAAATCCCCAGCCCCAGGGTCTTTACAATAGAGAAGGAGTCTTAAAGAATCTTTTAGAGGATGAACTTGGGATTCTCACAGACTTGGTTTGAATCTTGAATTTTGCATATCGCTGTGTGACCTTCGGCTCTTAACATCTCTGTGTCTCAGTTTTCTATTTTGCGTGAAATGAGGCTGATAGCCATCCTCTGGTTCTTCTGAGAATTAAGTGAGTTAATACATCTCAATTGACTCGAAGAGTGTTTGGCATTTAATAAGTGTTCACAATACTGTTATTATTCGTAGAGGTGACAGGGATTCCCCCATCTCAGAAATAAATGTAGAGTGACACTGTGAAGTCTAACGGACAGGCTGGCATAGGGATTAGGGAATTAACAGTAGAGGTATGGAAGAAAATTAAAAAAAAACCTAAGGCATACTATGGCAGACATCTTCAAACTTATAAATGAAATGCTAATGTACAAAGAGCCTCTAAGGAAGGAGGCATTCATTGAAACAGGTAAAATCAAGGAAGGCTTCACAGAGGCGTTGGCACTTGTGCTTGACCTCAACAGATTTGTCATAGAGATAGACATGAAAGTCTGAGAAAGATCATGCCAAGCTGAGAGGACGCTATGGAAATGAACATGTTTGATGTCAAGCAAAGTCAAGAAACTTGGTGAAAGTAGAGACAGTAAATAAGCTGTTGGAGTCCAATTCTCAAATACCATTTTAAGGAAAGTGAAATTTATTGCATGGGCACCAGGGAGTCAGAAAATGACAAGATAAGTGCTTTGTTTGAGCAAGATGACTTTCAGACATGAGGAGGACAGATTGGACTCAGACAGACTCAAGGACTGAACTCTGCTTTGGGAAGTTGATTTCACTCAATGGCATCCCTAGTGTACCTTTGCTCAGAAACTTCTCTCTGGAACATCTGAAACAGAAGACCCAGAACAGAGACTGAAAAACTTGTTGCTCATGGCTTTCACCTAGAATGAAAATGACTGAAGACTTTGTGGGATTCCTAAAGGCCATCTTCTCCGCGGTACCAGAGGCCATTGCTCAGGCATTTCAGACTTACAAACAGAGTCAGTCTGTGGTTGAGGAGGACATTGCTGACTGTGCCAAAGAGCTTGAAAATCTGTTTCTACCCTGCAGTTTTGAAGACGTATTGGGTTTCCCTTCTTGTGGTGTTCACTGTCATTCTCTAATGTCCTTCTGACGAAACCAAATCTAATAAGTAATTGTAATGACTAAGGAAGCCCGAAGCCACTGAAAACAACTCATTTCTCAAGTATCAACAGTAAAACCCAACCCACAGCATGGACCACCCAATATTTATGTCATTACTCCTGAAGTATTTGCTGAGGGCCCACTGTGTGCTGGACCCTCCTTCCTCAGACTGTGTACGAGCTGGCCCTTTCCTCGCCGTCCGGCCACATCCACACCTCTGTTTCTTCCCATGACTCTCCTTCTGCTTCATTCCCAGTACACACCAAGCTCATTCCTCTAGATTCTAGAAACCCTCCTCTCTTTGTCCCGGGCATGAATATCTCTCCTTAGCTCTCAGACTCAGCTCAAGATACTACTACTACCTTTTTGGAATGGTCATCCAAAATCAAATGACCTAACAGCTGATCCCGGTTCCTCACTTTATATCACTGAAGTCTGTTGGTTTGGTCTCTGCCCCTGATCACTATTTGTAACCGTGTCTGCATTTGTTATTTGCTTGTTATGTTGCCTGTGCTCACTACAAGTTTGTGAATTCTATGAGTGCAAATGATGTGTTGGTTTTATCCACCTGTTTATTCTCACAATGTAACATGCTGCTTGGCACTGTGGGTGCTCAGTATGTTTTAGTAAACTAAATGGATGAAAACTTATCAGAATGAATCCCAGGAGAGCTGCCCTAGTCTTTTTCATCCCCTAATTCCAGGCCAGCCCCTCCATTTAGTAAGGATGTATACAATTCTTATTCATTCATTTATTCATTTATTCATTCAGAAAGCATGCATTGGGTATTTACTACAAGTCAGGTAACGTGGTAAGTACTCGGCAAAAAAAAAAAAAAAAAAAAAAGGAAATATTTATACCTTCAGAGACCCCTTTCCCAGGATCCTGTCACCTATCAGGCCCTTTGTTGTCATGAATTGTTCAGTATCCAAAAGATCTCAGAGCTGCTATTGAGATGCACAACCTACAGGAGACCATGTGGTCAAGCATCAAAGACATTGCCCTCAGGATCCAGTGTTGTTTCTTTCCCATTGGATGAACTGGATTCCACACAATCACTGTATGACTGAAGTTAGCTTTCATTTCTTTATTGGTAAAATGGAGGTAATAGTATTAATTTCATAGGGCCATTATGGGACTCAAGGAAGAACACTTAGTAACAATAACTAATCCCTTATATAGCTGTTATGAAATGTCAGGCATTATTCTAAGCACTTTATAAATATTAATTCATTTAATCCTTATAGCAATCCTGTAAGATAAAGATGAATCTGTTCCTATTTTATAGATGAGGAAGAGAGGGGGTGAGTAAATTGCCCACAGTTACTCAGCTGGTAATTGATGGCGTGGGCTCTGAACCTAGGCAGTATGACGTCCCCCTGTTGATTCTGTCAACCAATTTGGTCCACAGCCCTTGTCCAGATCCACGCTAGGTTGTGAGCTTCTTAAAAAGAGAAGAACTAGTATATGGCGTGGCCTCATGGATATACAACACATATTGTCATGAAGAAACAGAAGTATAAATGAGACAATACAGTGTATCATTTGGAACTCTTTTTGTTTACAAGTAAAAAAGTATCATAAGCAAAGAAGAAAAAAAAAGTGAATTTTTTTGCTTATGTCATTGAAAAAGTTAGAAGTATCTGAGTTCAGTTACAATAGGATCCAGGGGCCCAAAGTAAGCCCTATAAGCTTTCCTCACTCACAGACAGGCTTTGTCCATATGTGACCACAGACAGGGCTGAGCTTTGATCCGTCCAAATTAGCCCAGCCAGAACAGAAGTTTCCTCTATAAGAGATTCAATAAAAATGCAGGGTTGGGCACCTGAGTGGCTCAGTCAGTTAAGCATCTGCCTTTGGCTCAGGTCACAATCCCAGGGCTCTGGGATGGAGTCCCACATTGCACTCCTTGCTTAGCGGTGAGGGTGCTTCTCTATCTTACTCTCTCTTTCTCTCTGGCTCTCCCTCTCTCTCAAATAAATAAAAATATTTTTTAGAAAATGCCAGTGTTGACTCTCATTGCCTGGTTTAGACATAAATATCCACATCTAAATCAATCGTTGTGGCCAAGAAAGTGGTCAGTCCTGTCACATGTTCTCCTTTCCAGCCTGAGCCAGAGTTCATCCTTCTAAATCTAGGCGCCTGGGCACCTGGGTGGCTCAGTGGGTTAAGCCTCTGCCTTTGGCTCAGGTTATGATCTCAGGATCCTGGGATTGAGTCCCACATTGGGCTCTTTGCTCAGCAGGAGGCCTGCTTCTCCCCCATCTCTCTCTGTCTCTCTGCTTACTTGTGACCTCTTTCTGTCAGATAAATAAATAAAATCTTTAAAAAAATTAAATCTAGGTGCCTGACCAAATGATAGGGTCCTAAGCAGAAGGAAGGTGTAGTGGGTTGAACTGTGTCCACCCAAAATATACGTTCAAGTTCTAATCCTTCATACCTGTGAATATGACCTTATTTGTAAATGAGGTCTTCATGGGTGTTGTGAAGTTAAAATGAGAACTTATTGGATTAGGCTGGACCTAAATCCAATGACTGGAGACACGGAGGCACAGAAAGGGAAGATAGCCATGTGAAGAGGGAGCAAAAACTGGTTTGATGCCCTGATAAGCAAAGGAGCACCAAGGACTGCCAGAAACCACCAGAAGCTACGAGGCAAGGAAGGATTCTTTGCCAAAGCCTTCAGAGGGAACATGGTCCTGCCTCTAGGATTCTGAAAGAATGCATTGCTGATGATTTAAGCCACCCAGTATGTGGTATAGTGGCCCTGGAAGTTTAATAGACAGGAAATGGGTCTGGTACGCAAAGCCTTTGATATCCAAGCGCAAAGATGCCTGCTTACCTCATGAGCTGGAAGGGAATGCAAGGAGAGATCCTGTATGTTCTCTCTTCCTGTACTAATAAGACTAATAACAATAATAATAATAGTAGCATCGTTTACTGATTGCCTGTTAATTGCCATGCAAATGCAGACTTCAGTGCTTTACATAAAATTATATCTTTCACAATGTCCCTGCTGAGTTAGATATCTTTCCCTCTCTGCATGAAGAAGCTACCTTACACAGAATATGGTCCTCCTTCTCAAATTATGGGTAAGATGGCTGAAGGCTGGTTCTATATCTCACTAATCTTTTTGTGGCATCCTTTCCCCAAATCATACACGCAAGTGCACCTGTATTACACCACCAAACACACTGTGTTTGCAAGAAACGAAATGGGCGGCCAATATTTCACAAAGGAATAAATGGCAACCTATGCCAGCTCAATCTCTAACCGTTGCAGATTTTTTTCTATCAGACTGAAAACTGTGATCTGTGATATCCCCTTTTTCTCCTGCTCTGTTTTATCCCACCGTACTGCTCCTGCTGCCTGCCTCCCAGCCCAACCTGCCAGAACTAGCCTCCCTCAGCCATCACAGGCCCCTGCCTCCTGCCTCCCTCTCCTTCCCTTGGAGCTTCACGGAGCTTCCCTGTGCAGACTGACTGCAGACCTCAGGACTCCAGCAGACACGCCGAAAGCTGGAGGAAAGACGGTGTGGCTGCACAAAGTCTCCTAAGCCTGCCAAGGATGATCTTCGATGGTACAACTTGGACCTGGACAATCATTTGTGAACAAAGGAGGCCAGACGCCTGAGCCTGCTCGGAATTGACTTCTGTGTCCCTCTATTATTGAAACTGACATCGGATGTGCGTGCATGTGTTTCTTTCATAAAAGCCCTATCCTAGTCCAAGATCAAACAATTGATTTTGGAAAATAACTGCACATAATGGTACATTTTCTAGAACTGACCAGGTTCCCCCTGTCATTTGCCATCAGCTTTGAAGTATTTAATAGCTAAGGTAACTTGAAGAAACTCCCATGTTCCTGAAAACTGCTCTTAGTGTCCCTACTATTTGCTGGGGACTTATCATTTACCCACTGCTTTATCAGTCCACTTTTTACTTTTATCTACTTATTTCCCAAGTGGATTGTCATTACCTCGTTCTCTGCACATCGTTTTTAAGATCTGAGGAGGATTTCCTTACGTGAATAGACCTTAACTGATCTGAATGTCCCCTAGAGTTCATATTTGAATTATTTCCAATTTTTCTCTAATACAACAATTCTTGAATGAGTATATCATCTTTTCCCCCAGCTTCACTGAGGTATAATTGACCAATAAAAGTATCTACTTAAGGTGTAGATTTGTATCTACTTAAAGTATCTACTTTAAGGTGTATGATTTGATATATATACACACTGTGAAGTATTTCCCACAATCAAGCTAAGGAACACATCCATCACCTCCCAGGGTTACTCTTTGTGGGTGGTGATCCATATCTTTTTGTGCATCTACATTTATCACAACAAAAAAACCAAAAGTAAAGTCACCTAAAGGCAAAGGGTATGTGCCAAGTAAAGCTTTGGTTGTACATGTTGCCAAAAGGCTCTATAAATGAGTTGAATGGACCAGGTCCACATACAATTTTGACGTAGTTCTTCTGTTGGGAAGCATGATTCACCCTCATGAAAGAAGTTTTACCTAATACTTCATGATATGAAGGAAAAGGTGAAATGCGACTGATTTTCTCCATGCATACACTCGAAGAGGACCCAGCAGCTCACCTCTGGGAGCATATGTGCAGGGCCCCAGCTGTGATGCCTCCACTAGGAGCTGGTGCAAGGGCAACTGTTGTGTGGTGTGTAGTTTGGAGGTTGATAGATCCCTGGCTATTTACTGCTTTTTAACAGTTATAGAAAAACAATGACTTGATAGACATCTTTCAGGTCTGGATGGAAATGTCACTTTCTTAAGGGGTCTTCCCCAACTCCCCAGTCTACATTTCAACTTTTTCTTTGACTCATTAACTAGCCCAAAATGTCCTGAGTCATCTGAAGAGAAACTAGCTCCCACGTGGTCTCTTGTACTTAGCACATCGTGACATGCTAAGTCTGGATACATCTATGGATATGTACCAATCATTTCAAAACATATGTTGTGAGACATTTTATCAGTTACAACCTAATTTCAAAATGGGTCAATATTTTATATACACAATGTCCTGTATGCTCAGTTCAGTTGAATAAACATTTGGTGGCATCGTGATATATCATGTACTAGGCAAGAGTTGGGAATGTGAGGATTAATTTCATGTATCAACCTGATTGGCTAAGAGGATATTCAGACATTTGGTCAGACATTATTCTGGTTGTGTCTGTGAAGGTGTTTCTAGATGCCATTAACACTTGAATTGGTAGATTGAGTAGAACAGATCGCCCTCTCCAGTGACCCTCCCCAGTGTAGATGGGCCTCATCCAATCAGTTGAAGGTTTAAAAAGAAAAAACCTGATGCTCCCACAAGTAAAGAAGAATTTTTCCTGCCTATGAATTAAAACTGAATTGGCTCTTCTTAGGTCTCAAGACAGGATTCAGACTGGACCTGAAACAATGGCTTTCTGTGTCTCCAGTTTGCTGACTGACCCGTAGATCTTGGGATCTGTCAGCCTTACAATCACGAGAGGCCTATTCCTTATAATAAGTCCCTTATAGAGTTAGAGACAGAGATGGAAATAAACATCCGATGGGTTCTGTTTCTCTGGAGAATGCGACTAAGACAGATTTTGAAACTGAGAGTGGTTCTAGAGGAACAGTTTTGAGGATACATTCCTGAAGTGTGGTTTCTGGAATAGGCTCTCTAATCCAATCAGATTTAAAGACGCTAATGACTCTACTTAGGGTAGTAAAGATTGCTGACGGTCAAAGGCATAATCTTAGAGACATACACAATATGTCAATATGTCAATATGACGGTCAAAGGCATAATCAATAGAGACACACACAATATCACCAATGGGTATTCCCAATAACCCACTTAAAGGAAACAACAATCTGAGTGACTGTGTATATGACACTATTAAACACTTTCATCAAACTAACAAATATAATGGGATTGACCGGTTGTTCCTAATGTCTGGGATTCAAATTCTCAGCTCCAGCACTGAATAAATGACCTGAAATCTTCTGTGTGTTCATAGCA
This sequence comes from Mustela putorius furo, assembly GCF_011764305.1. Classification (NCBI taxonomy): domain Eukaryota; kingdom Metazoa; phylum Chordata; class Mammalia; order Carnivora; family Mustelidae; genus Mustela; species Mustela putorius. The sequence goes on from NW_025421273.1 coordinate 23,234,879, forward strand.
TGTCTATTATTAAAGTAGGGAAACTACATGCTATGAACACACAGAAGATTTCAGGTCAGTTGACCATGGTATTCCTGAAAGTGAAATAAATGGTAAGTCTACTAAATTCTTTCTGGATCTGTATAAGCAGACAAGTTCTAGGTTAAGTGAAGAAGAGTATAACTTGAATCTTAAAAACAGAAAGTCATGGCTCCTCAATCAATTCTCAGACTTGAGCCACTTTACAGACCCAAAATACCTTAAGTGAGAGGGAGGTTGGGTCCCTTTGAAGAAGCATCGTGATACACTGCCAAAAATTATACTGTTTATTTTTCTCTCAGCTTTCTTCTAAATATGGACTTCTATCTATAACGTGCATTGGGGAAACCCAAAACGTCACTGTGGCTCACCACTCAGAGCACCACTGGTCCATTATACTGATAACACTGGTCCATTATACTGAGATTTCTAGGGATTCAGTGGTATAGGACTTTTAGAGATAAATTGTTACATCTGCTACAAACACCCTAGTGGGGTGTTTGGATTTTGGAGGCAACCTATTCTTTATTAAGGTGTGTGGCTCAAAAAGTTGATAGTTTGGACTAGGTCCCAGAACAAAGAGCGCTCTCCACAGGTCCAGGCTGCCAGGCAAGCTGCTCTGTCACTTGGGGCATGTAATCCGGCAGATCCAGTGGAGCTCCGAGAGGCAGTGGCAGACAGGAATGCAGTATGGAGCCTTTGATGGGTTCTTAGTGGTGAGTCATCACACAGGACTTAGGATGTTCCAGCAACGCCTTGCCATCTTCTGGGAATAACTACTCTCCTTTTGCAAAACAGCTCTTGAGCTGCTATAGGACCTTAGTAGAAACTAAATGATTAACCAGGGGCTACCAAGTTTTCCACTGTGACCTGAGCTACCTATCATCAACTGGGTGTTACTTGACCCACCACGCCATAAAACTGGGCATGCACAGCAGCACTCCATCATCAGGTGGAAGCATGAAAGTTGTGTAACATTCGAACCCAAGAGAGTGGAATGTGCAAAGTCATAGAAGAATAGATCAGCAATATGTGACTAGAAACTCCAAATTCTAGGCGCACCTAGATGGCTCAGTTGTTAACAACTGCTCAGGTGATGATCCCAGTATCTGGGGATCAGGTCCTCCATCAGGCTTCCTGCTCAGGAGGGAGCCTACTTCTCCCTCTCCAACTCCCCATGCTTGTGTCCCCTCTCTTGCTGTGTCTTTCTTTGTCAAATAAATAAATAAAATCTTTGAGGGGGAAAAAAAAAGAAAGAAAGAAAGAGAGAAACTCCAAGTCCAGAAGAATTATCCAAGCGTAGCCACATCAAAGACTATCCACCTACACTTTCTGGTATGAAATAACAGAAAGGGTATGAAAATGATATTGTTTTAAGTTAAGAAAAAAAATTTAGGTTGCTTTAAGGATGATAGATGATTCAGTTTGATGATCCAGGCCATGATCAGATGCTTGCCATGGTTGGAAGCAGGCACTAAGTATTGAGAGGGACACAAAATACATGCCCTCAAAGTGCTTCCCAAATAATGTGTGTACCTAGGATACGATTCTCAGTGAGGAATGCTGGGTGGTCAGGATAAAAGCTGAGGACATTGGGAGTGCACAGTCATTCATTCCAATCTCTGGGAACTAAGAAGTCTTCCCACAACAGTGAACATGACTCCATGGGTCATTTCTTCTTGGGATCACTATACCACACTCTTTTATTGACTCGTTTCTTCTGAAATACCAACGCCCTTTCCCTGAGAGAGCTACACAAGAACAAGTCAAGAGTTGCAAAGACGAATTAAGTGAGAGATCACTGTAAGCAGTAAAATAGAAAAATCCCCCAGATATACCATATATTTTATATATCATATTTAAATAAAACTGAAGGAGCAATCTATTTGCTAAGTTGTAAAGTGGTTTTCCATTTATAATTATAGTAATAATCATTATAGAAAGTTTTAAAAATTAAAAGACAATTAAGAGGAAATTCTGTCACCCAGGAAAACAATCACTAACATTTTGGCATATTTCTTCCTAGTTTATGCATACATAAACTATTTTGAAATAAGATTGTGATAAGACTATATTTAATATTTTGTATCTTTTTAACATTATATATATGTATATAAAACCTTTTTTTCTTATCATTAATCTTAAAAACATAATTTTAAATAACTGCATGATATTTTAGTTTGTGGGGATACCACAACTAATATAAACATTTTCCTCTTGTTGGATTTTTAGGAAATTTCCCATTTTTCACTCTTTTGAAAAGTACCATGATGAATATTCATCTGAAGTTTCTAGCACTATTTCTTAATACCTCCTTTAGAGATACCTTAGGCTAGGTTTTCTGAAAGGCAGACACAAGACAGGATTAGAAATGCAAGAGAGTGCAAGAAATTAAAAATAGAGCCTCCCTATGATCCTGCAATTGCACTACTGGGTATTTACCCCAAAGATACAGATGTAGTGAAAAGAAGGGCCATCTGTACCCTAATGTTCATAGCAGCAATGGCCACGGTTGCCAAACTGTGGAAAGAACCAAGATGCCCTTCAACAGACGAATGGATAAAGAAGATATGGTCCGGGACGCCTGAGTGGCTCCGTGGGTTAAAGCCTTTGCCATCAGCTCAGGTCGTGATCCCAGGGTCCTGGGATCAAGCCCCACATGGAGCCCTGCATCAGCTCTCTGCTAAGCAGGGAGCCTGCTTCCCTTCTTCACTCTCTGCCTGCCTCTCTGCCTACTTGTGATCTCTGTCAAATAAATAAATAAAATCTTTTTTAAAAAATTTAAAAAAAAAAGAAGATATGGTCCATATATACAATGGAATATTATGCCTCCATCAGAAAGGATGAATACCCAACTTTTGTATTAACATGGATGGGACTGGAAGAGATGCTGAGTGAAATAAGTCAAGCAGAGAGAGTCAATTATCATACTGTTTCACTTACTCATGGAGCATAAGGGGTAACATGGAGGACATTAGGAGAAGGAAAGGAAAAGTGAATTGAGAGAAATCGGAGGGGGCAGATGAACCATGAGAGAGGGGACTCTGAGAAATAAACTAGGGGTTTTGGAGGGGAGGGGAGTGGGGGGTTGGGTGAGCCTGGTGGTGGGTATTAAGGAGGGCACGTATTGCATGGAGCTCTGGGTGTGGTGCATAAACAATGAATCTTGGAACACTGGAAAAATAAAATTAAATTAAATTAAAAAAAAGAAAGAAATGGAAGAGATTTATTAGGGGAAGTGCCTGAGGGAAATGGGAAGGGAGCTGGGGCAGCTGGCAGAGTTGTGCGTTCCTGATGCAGATCTAACCCCAGGAAAGAGAAGGGAAGGGAAGAAAGATGGGTCGAAGAGTCTTAAGCAGACTTGCAGTTCTAAGAAAATGTCAGAAGTTTAATGGGGAGTTACCCATCAGAAGAGTCCTGCATTTTCTTGCAGGAGTCCTGCCTACGTATCCCTGCTGAGTCCAGCCATTGGCGGCATCAGCCCAGGGTACGAGTGGTCTCAGCTGGGCGGCAATGGTGGATTTCAGAGAGCAGCAGCTGGGATGTCTGTCAATTATGCTCCTGGCATTAGGAGACCCGAGAGACTCACTTTTGTGACTACCATGGGAGAGATTCCCATGAATGGGATTCTAAGTTCTAAAGGCAGAACCAATTTTAAGGCTTTTGAAAAATACTCGAAAGTCTTTCCTATTTGATAAATATTCTGACAATTATGAGTACGATTATTTTTTTCTATTTAAAAAAAATCCAGTATTTCTCAGGGACTCCCCTTTTCATGGCTGGGTTCTTGATAGTCCTATGCAAATTTTTGCAGTCCTCTTCTGATCACGCTCTCCACTCATAAGCACCTCATTTCATAATCTATTCTATACCCTACTGTCTGAATAATTTTACTAAAGCTGGATTCTGACCTACCACTTCTCTGTTAATCTTCTAAGGGTCAAAGAAACAAACTCACTATGGAATTTCCACAATATAGTATAGCCAGATTCTCTCCAAATACTGCTAATTATTGAATGCATTTGTTTCCTAGGGATGCATACTATATGTGCATGCATATATATATAAAAATATATAAAAATTATATTTATAGTACATAGACACACACACACACACACACACACACACAGTTCTGGAGGCTAGAAATCCAAAAGTAAGGCATAGACAAAGTTGGCTTTGGAGCAGTGGTCTGAAGGAGAATCTGTCTTCCTCTCTCTCCTAGTTTCTGTAGCCCCAGGCATTGTTTGGCTTATAAATACACCTTTCCAATCTTTGTCTTCAAACAGTGTTCTCCTCTTTTGTCTGTTTTTGTGTGGCTGTCTTCTTACGAAGGCACCAGTCTCAATGGATTAGGGACTCTCCCTACTCCAGTATAACGTCATTTTAATTTAGCTAATTATATCTGCAAGACAATATTTTCAAGGTCACATTCTAAGGTACTAGGGGTTAGGACTTCACCTTGTCTTTCTCAGGGGGGCACACAATTCAACCTCTATAATATTAGGATCTTCTAGAAAGTTTCCCCAGTGAGCAGTAAGAAGGATTATCACATAGGTTTTAAGTGAACCTCAATGTATTCCATTGAATGGGTTTTTATTTCATTTTAAGATTGCGTCCTCCTTATCTTTTCAGTATTGAGATGTTCTTTATTTTAGTAAACGATAGCAACAGTAAATAATACAGGATTTTTTTTAAGATTTTATTTATTTATTTGACAGGCAGAGATCACAAGTAGGCAGACAGGCAGGCAGAGAGAGATGGGGAAGCAGGTTCCCTGCTGAGCAGAGAGCCCGGTGCGGGACTCGATCCCAGGATCCTGAGACCATGACCTGAGCAGAAGGCAGAGGCTTTAACCCACTGAGCCGCCCAGGCGCCCCTAATACAGAATTTTTAAAGGAAAAACTGAAAAGTTAGCAACTTTTGGAAACATTTTTGAGATTTTACTTATTCAAAAAAAAAAAAGAAAGAAAGAAAGAAAGAAAGAAAAAAAAGAAAAAGAAAAAGAAAAAACAAAGGGGCTCCAAAATCTTTTGCTTATACATCCTAACTAGGAAAAAGAATTGGATGAGTGACTACAAAAAAAGTCTTTTAATTTTTTTATTTTTTATTTGTTTCTAAATGCTAACTATTCCTAGCATAGGAGTTTTAAAAGATTAAATAAAAATGAAACAAATAACACTATGAATGATAATTTGGGAGAAATCTTACTAAAGTTATTATAGATAAATGCTTTTGATAACAATATGTTTTGGTGGGGCACCTGGGTGGCTCAGTGGGTTTGACCTCTGCCTTGGGCTCAGATCACGGTCTCAGGGTCCTGGGATCAAGTCGGGCTCTCTGCTCAGTGGGGAGCCTGATTGATCTACTCTCTCTGCCTGTCTTTCTGCCTATTTGTGATCTCTCTCTCTGTCAAATAAATAAAATCTTCAGAAAAAAAATACGTTTTGGTGAATCATAGTTTAACACAGGGATATAGTATTTAAAAACTAGGTTTTAAGTACAATTTACTTATATACTTGATTATCATAGTTGTCAAGACTAAAAAATTTCCTTGGAAAAGCTCATACATGCACTATGTACTCAAGAAGAAGTTTATGGTTATTGATAATGGACATTAAAGTTCATATTTTAAATAGCTTTCTTGATAACATCAAATTGGAATTAAGCAGATTAGTTTTATTATTTTTAAAACTTATATATGTATCTTGATTAATAGACCCAACAAAAGCAATGGTGAAAATCCAATTAAATATTAATAAACCTAACTTCCTCTCTTATATTTTGATAAAATTAGAAAATCACCATTAGGCAAATACCACAACAATTACTGTTGCAGGAAGGGGCTAGTGCTGCATGCTAATCTTAATGGGCAAAGGTAGGATAAGAATATAATATATGCATAGTTTCAAAGTCTCTCCCATCATAAACCTTTTAAATTTTTTTTATTTATTTATTTTTTAATTTTTTTAATTTTTTATTTTTTATAAACATATAATATATTTTTATCCCCAGGGGCACAGGTCTGTGAATCGCCCGGTTTACACACTTCACAGCACTCACCAAAGCACATACCCTCCCCAATGTCCATAACCCCACCCCCTTCTCCCAACCCCCTCCCCCCAGCAACCCTCAGTTTGTTTTGTGAGATTAAGAGTTACTTATGGTTTGTCTCCCTCCCAACCCCATCTTGTTTCATTTATTCTTCTCCTACCTCCTTAAGCCCCCATGTTGCATCACCACTTCCTCATATCGGGGAGATCATATGATAATTGTCTTTCTCCACTTGACTTATTTCACTAAGCATGATACCCTCTAGTTCCATCCATGTCATCGCAAATGGCAAGATTTTGTTTCTTTTGATGGCTGCATAGTATTCCATTGTGTATATATACCACATCTTCTTTATCCATTCATCTGTTGATGGACATCTAGGTTCTTTCCATAGTTTGGCTATTGTGGACATTGTTGCTATAAACATTCGGGTGCACATGCCCCTTCGGATCACTACGTTTGTATCTTTAGGGTAAATACACAGTAGTGCTATTGCTGGGTCATAGGGTAGTTCTATTTTCAACATTTTGAGGAACCTCCAAGTTGTTTTCCAGAGAGCCATCATAAAATTTTTAATTGCTGGGGAAAAAATTAATAACTCAGGTGTCTTGGTAGTTCAGTTGGTTAAGCTTCTGCCTTTGGCTCAGGTAATGATCTCAGGGTCCTGAGATCAAGCCCCATGTCAGGCTCTCCACTCAGCGGGGAGTCTGCTTCTTCTTCTTACTCTCCTTCTGTGCTTCCCCCTACTCCCCTCTCTCAAATAAATAAATAAGTCTTCAAAAAAATTAATAACTCTACAGTGGACCTGGCAGATGCCATCTCAACCAGGCGATCAAAGTTAGCATTACCAGTAATAAGACATGTTGGCATCAAGTATATACAATATACTTATATGTACTGAATATAATGTGCTGGAAAGAGCACCTCACTTCTGTGAAGTTCTTACCAAAAACTTATGACCTCGGTCAAATCACAAGAAAATATCAGACAAACCCAGACAGAGGGGCATTCTACAAAATAAGTGACAGGTAGCCGTCAGAGATGGAAAACAAAGACCGAGAAATTCTTATAGCTTGGACAAGACCAAATAAATATGGCAATTAAATCAACGTAGAATTCTAAATTGGATCCAGGACCAGAAAGAGGATGTTAGTAGAAAAATCAAAATTTTAAATTCAGTCTTTGGATTAGTTGATAGTACTGTATCAGTATTCGTTTCCCAGCTTTGATCATTGTAATATGATTATGTAAGATACGGTAGTAAATGAAACTAGATGAGACACATAGAAGACCTTTCTGAACTATCTTTGCAACTTTTCTGTAACTGTAAATTTTTTTTCTAAATAAAAATAATTATATATACTAGTAGAATTTGTAATATGATTTTCCCATGCCTGGTGAGTCCTTTTGCCCAGTCCATGTTAGAGACCTTGCTCTGTAGAGTCCTCAAATTGTACCTTCCGCTCCAAACTCTGCTTCCTCTTCCTCTATTTTTGCTTAAGCTGTTCTCATCAACAGAAAATCACTCTGCATTTATCTGAGGCCCTACTATGTGTTCATGCAAGCAACATCTGTGGTTGTTGAATTCAACACTATCATTACCAACATACGTCTCATTCTAGGTTGGCCAAACATCCTTCTAAAATGCTCTCTCAGGGGCGCCTGGGTGGCTCAGTGGGTTGAGCCTCTGCCTTCGGCTCAGGTCATGATCTCAGGGTCCTGGAATTGAGTCCCGCATCGGGTTCTCTGCTCAGCAGGGAGCCTGCTTCCCTCTCTCTCTCTCTCTGCCTGCCTCTCCATCTACTTGTGATTTCTCTCTGTCAAATAAATAAATAAAATCTAAAATAAATAAATAAATAAATAAAAATAAATAAATAAAATGCTCTCTCAGATGTGTGATGATTCCAAATTGATCTGGCCAAAACCCAAATTAGGAAGACAGGTACTATAGACTTTTGTTCCTTTTATAGTTGAAGAAACAAATTCTAAGATTTTAAATATGTCTGCTGCAGACTAAAGGAACATTTGCTCTTGCCCTTCTCTTTAGCCACATCCCTAAATTTAGTACTTACAAGAACATCTTCCTTTGATGAATTCATTATGTCCCCCAAGCTGAAGAGTCTACCTGAGCTTTCGGTGCTGACGTCTGCAGGGTAGACGGGGTTGAATGCGTTCTCACCCAAGGACATGCTCTACAAGTAGGTTGTTGTGATCATTAATTTCATGTGTCCGTTTGACTGGGCCATGGAATACTCAGATATTTGGTCAAACATTATTCTGGGTGTTTCTGCAAGGATGTGTTTGGGTGAGAATATCATTAAGTTGGTGAACTTTGAGTAAAGCAGATTGTCTTCCACTAGGTGGGTGGGTCTCAGCCAATCAGTTGAAGGCCTTCCTTTAGGTGGGTGGTCTCAGCCAATCAGTTGAAGGCCTAAATAGAACAAAACTCTGACCTCTCCCAAGTAAGAGAAAATTCTCCAACAGTTTTCCTTCAGAATTCATCTGAAACATCAGTTCTTCTTGCCTGACAGAGCTGTAAATATATTAGTCAGTGTTCTCTGGAAAAGCAGAATCAATGGGATCTATATCTATATCTACATCTATACATCTCTTATTGATTGTTTCTGAAAACTATCAGAAACTAATACAGTTGTTCTTTGGTGTTTTTGATGTAAGTGCGTTCTCTTATCACTTCTCTTGTTCCCCAAAGTCATCTAGGGGAGAAGTCAAAAGGCAGCATAGTTGGGGTATTTTCCAGTCTGATTATAGCTATCGTACAGTATTGATTAACTTTGACGCTTCTTTTTGAAAATGCAAAATGCCTTTCAGCATGCAAGGAAGTGCCTGGAATATTGATGAAAGTACTTTAAATACAAACTCCTCTTGGTCTATCAGAAATATATAGACCCTCTACACACTGACCACTAGCAATGTTTAATAAAAGTATACTCATGTCTTTGTTTTATTTAAGAAGAAAACTTGTGGTCTTCATTGACTTGTGCTGTTCCAGGATGTATATGTGTTACCACCTGTCTCTCAGTTACTGAGTAACTTTAATTTTGCCTTTGGAGTATTTATTATAACTATATATTTCCTAAGACAAGTTAGAATTTCAATATCCCTTTTAGTCACCACGTAAATGGCAACAGTGTTGTCTTAGAATTCTACAGTGTGTCAGCTTCAGCAGTCAATGTAGTCAGTGACCCAGATCTTAGATCATGTTCCCTTGTGAGGAATATGTTCTTCTGAGCCTAAAATGTTGAAGATGGTTCTCTTTTGCCATTAAAATCTTCGTATCAGTTCCTTCATTTCACCTTCTGCTATGTTAAAATCTGAGACATAATCCTAATTATTTTGCTATATGTTAATTTTGATGCCTGAGTTTCAGTAGTTTTAAAACTGAGCTTGTCAACTACTAGAACCTAATTTGATTACACATTTTTCTTTCCACTGCATTTCCTGTAAGAAAATTGGGTCCATCCATTTTTGCTATTTATAAGATTCTGCTTAAGGTAATGGTGAAATTGGATGATGACCCAAGATCCAGGATGTGGTGGAGTTTTGGAAGATGGTGGTTGTGGTAGTGGCCTGAAGGTTCATGCTTTGGAAGGTGGTGACTCAAGGGGAAGGGGATGGTGGTCTTACAGGGTGGTGTCAGTGTATATAGTTAATAAACAAGAAGCGACCCACCCACTCCCATATCTGGAATATGATTGCCTATTTAGAATTAAATAATGAAAACATAATCCAAAAGATTGGTTGAGCATATATCAGGAAAAACTGTCAGTCAAAAAGGGGTATTGGCGAAAGCCACCATTTTGCAGTGTTTGCCATGGGCTAGCACTGTGTCGCGCATTGTGTGTGTTCTCATTTAGTCCTATGACAATCTTAGGAAGTGAGCACTGTTACTCCATCATTCCCTTTTAGAGATGAGGGATGTAAGTCTCAGATTGGTTGTCACTCGCCCAAGATCACAGAGTTAGTGGGAGACTGAGCCACGGTGAAAATTCACTTATGTTATTCCGACACCCACTCTCTGAAGCACCATGCTGAGTGGCACCTGCGACCAAGAGAGCCACTAAGACAAACGTTGGTTGTGCCCATTCGAGAACTGCCAGGAGAGAAGCACCTCCCCCTGCAAAGCCCCATCCCACCACCAAATTCACTGGGACCTGGCAACTATCTCAAGTGAATATCAGAGCTGGATGCCATTAAGCATTTTTATCTCTTTTACTTATGCTCTGTTCACTAAGCGTGTGGCTGGGAAAGGTTTGACTTCCAGTTATGTTTTATTAGAGGAAAGATGGACCAGGACATAACTGCCTGGGGGTGGGGGGGTGGGGGTTGGGGTGGGTTCTTGCTGTAATCTGGTATAAGGCTATCCTGGCTTATAGATGCCAGAATTTCTAGAGATGACAAAGTAGTTCAGCCTCTATCATTCCATTGCCTTGGAGCTCTGATAAAACATCAAACTCCCAAACTTGCTGCACTAGGGCCATACCTCCTGGAAAAGTCACCAGAGTCCCTGCCACTTTGTGAGGTTTGCATGACCACCCAGGAACCAGCCAGCTGGTCAATCCAGAGGATGCCTCTTTCTTTAGTTGCTACTGAAAATAATCTTAGAAATGTATCTATAAAAATCTATTTAACACCCAGCTTATTATTATTTTTTTTTAATTAGACAAAGCTCCTGTGCTCTTCCCTTAATTATACAGACTCTGTTCTCCTCCTGGACATTTCCTTCTCTTTAAGCAGGTAATGTCCTAACTGAAGGTGAGTTCCCTGTGGGAGGATGTGAACTGGGGAGTTTGAGGGATGACTGCCCCATCTCCCCCCTGTCTCCCTCTAGTGGCAGCTTCTGGGATGGCAGGTACACAGATTTAAATTATAAATCACAATATCCTTGTAAATCAATACCTGTGTAAATCACAGGTGCTCTTGTTTAAAATCTTCCAGTGTCTCCCCATCACTTAGAATAAACCCTTCTTTTTTTTTTTTCTTTTTAAAACCAAGCTCTACAAGGCCAAGCAGCACCTGGAAGCTGCTTACCTCAACTGCCTTCTCCTTCTTCCTCAGAATACTACCACCTTCATTCTAACTTCAAATATTCCCAAATATTCCCTTTCCAGAGTTTTCTTCTCCCACATTCTTTACACCTAGCTTCTACTCATCACTCAGGTGTCTGCTTAAATACCACCTCTTCAGAGAAGTCTCCCCTGACTGCCTCAGCTAAGGAAACCCTCTTTATTCATCGCATTTGCCCTGTTTTATTAGTTCTTCAGGGCACTCATCACTACATTACATTTTCGTGTTCATCTTCCTATTAAGTTGTTTCTTTTGCAATTTAAATGACAGCTCTATGCCAGGACACTGCTTGTATTGTTTAGTTCTGCATTCCAAGTGCTTGAAGTCCTGTGGAACAATGGATAGAGAGGGGCTCCGTGTGCCTTTATTAATGAATCGATCCTGCCATTCTCCCACCCAACATCCATGGCAGATAGAATTAATCAATCGTGGTGCTCTTTCCACTGCATGTTCCACCCCTGAGAAGACAATTTGCTAGAGATCCTGACTTGACCCTCTATGCAAAAAGAGAACAGAAAAAAAAAAAAATTATGGACAGAGTAAAGAGCTATATGTAAAGAAACTTAAAGATGATATTTAAAGGGGAATATTTTTATAATATTGCACTGGGAGAAAAAAAAATCTCAATGGAAAAGCTATTTTAAAGTTAAGTACAGGGCCAAGAGATAATAGAGAAAGGATTGACACTCTGGCAATAAAAACGTGAAATGTTTCTATGACACAGTAGATCAAGGTAAAAGATGATGGAAACATTCCAGGGAAATATTTGCAAAGCAAATGACTAAGGATTAAGAACCTTAACTGTTTTTAATTGTACAAATTAATAAGAAAGAGAAAAGAGTGACATGGAAACGAACGTGAGATATCCACAACTGATGGTCTGGTGCCGATGGTGAAAGGGTATCAAGGGAAGCAAGATGGAGCACTCCAAAATGGCCACTTGGGCCTGGGGAGTAATTTGAGCTGAAGGCAGTCAGGACCTAGCCAACTCAAGAACGACTTTTACCTCTCCCTTAACTACCTCAAAGAATTTAAGATAGAGGGTCTGGAGGAGAAAGAGAGATACTACCAGAGATAACTTTTATCTGAAAGACTGACCTATAGGACCAGACAAATAATCCAATCTTCTTATCTTCCTCCTCCCCTTGGAGGCCCCCACGCCCATCCCATTCCTTAGCTCAGGATGGCATATAAGCTTCAGTTGCCTGACTGCGTTGGAATCTTATGTTTGCATGGGTCTCCCGTACATACAAAATTAAATTTGTGGATTTTTTTTCCCTGTTAACCTATCTTTTATCAGTCTAATATTAGACCAGCTGAAGAACCTAGAAGAGAGAATGAAAAAATTTGCCCCTAAAGTGGAAAGATATTCACCCACATTTATAATCAGGAAAATGAAACTCAACATAAAGGGTTTTTTGCCCCCTATTGCATTAATGAAACAAAAAAGACCCAAAGCGGTCATGGATGTTATTGTGGGGAAGATTGTAAAGGTGTACTGCCCTTTGTGGAGTAACTTGTCCATACAAAATGTATACCATATATAAACAAAAATTTCACACTTAAGTGTTTACAATAGTTGACATTTCTTTGAATATGAGTGAGATGAAGTATTTTTCATGTTAATTGCTTATCTCCATATTTTCTTATTCTGAACTTGCCACTGTATGACCTCTGCCTGCTTCGTACTACCATTAGATTGTTATCTGAATAAGATTTGGCAACACAGAGAAGCACAAGGAGGGCACTAAAATTTGCTCGATCACAGAAGGACTATTGAACTCCTTTATCATTTCACTTTCAATAATGAAGTCAGTTGCACTGAAACAGGAATATAATCACAATTGTATCTTACCAGTGGCCCCATCCCCAGGAACTTGCATCCCTCATAACTTGCTAAAAGGATGTAGTGATTGCATTTACATTAAAAAAAAAAAAAGTAATTCTTCATGCATTCTTTAATTCAATTAGCAAACATTTATTGACCACCTACATCTGCCAGGTACTGCTTTAGCCATCTGTCCTCAACCCTTTTGCTCTTACTTATAAAATATGTACAACCCTTTAAGAAACAATGGCAGAGGAATCAAGCCCAGCCATCAATGCCCACAAAAAAGATGCCCAAGTTTGCATATGGTCACATCTGAGCCAGAGGGAAAATTCTGTGATTAAAATTTAAAAGGTAGAATCTCGAAAACTTAAAAGTTCTCCAGACATTATTAAGTCAAAAAAAGTTAAGAAAATGTTATGTGTATAATGTTCCTACTTTTGTTAAAAAAGATATATATATATATATATTTATATATATATATATATATATATAATGAATTTGTACAGGAAAAGTTCTGGAAGGACCTATTCAAAATTTATTTTCTTAAATGATGGGATTTCAGGTCTTCACTTCCTTTTCCTCATTTTTCTTCCTAAATTCGGTTACTAGTATATACTACCCAATAATCTCAGAAATGCAGAGGTTCCTTATGTAGTAGTTAAAAATGGGCTCTCCAACCAAATGTCCAGCTCCCTTTCCAATTTTTTATCATTCACTTCCTAAACTTACGAATTAGAGAGTTTTTAAAAGCTACTTAATAACCCCAACCCTTATTTTTTCACCTGAAAATAATGTAAATAACTAACAACTACCCCGACAGGTTTGTGGTTTGAATTAACGAATACCAAGCTCTTAGCAGAGCTTCACTTAGTAAATATTCTCAATGTTAGTTGGGTTTTTTAAGAAGATTTTATTTATTCATTAGACAGAGAGAGACACAGCGAGAGAGGGAACACAAGCAGGGAGAGTGGGAGAGGGAGAAGCAGGCTCCCTGCGGAACTGGGAGCCCGATGCCGGTCTTGATCCCAGAACACTGGGATCATGATCCTAATGATGGCTAGATGCCTAAGGACATAGCCACCCAGGTGTCCCTCAATGTTAACTCATTTATTTTTTCTTCTTTTTTCCTTATATGGTGAATGTTAATCAATTAAACATTAGAGAGTCTATAAAAGCCATAACTATACACCCAGGATTTTTCAGAATAATCCCAGTTTCAAATATTTCATCCTATTGCCAGACTATGTGCACTGATCTTATTTTCAGATTCATGATTTTCATCAGGCTCATGTTCCTTTGTCCATCTTATCATAGTATCTAATAGTTTTAAGCACTTACTGTGTGCCATCCAATCTTCTGAAATGTGAAAAAATAGCTCTGAGAGGCTGACCCATAGCTGTCTGCAGCTTCAACTCTCATTCATAGCCAAAGCCTCTTACAACAGTTAACTAGAGATGTTATCTGCTTTCCTTAATGGCTAGGCAAACTTAGTTAATTGGAATGGTAAAAGTGTTTCTTAATGAATATATATTTTTCAACCACAGTGATATTAAGGATTAAATATTTAAAAAAGGAAAAATCCTAAATGCATTTTATAAAGTAAATATATGAATACTTAAAAATGGTAAAATTACATTCCCCCCCCCCGAAAAGGATAGACTAATCACACTAAAAATCTTCAGTTAAATATGAACAAATAGGGGTGCCTGGGTCCTTAGTGAGGTGGAATGTCCAACTCTTGATTTCAGCTCAGGTCATGATCTCAGCATCAGGCTCCACACCGGGCATGGAGCCTGCGTAAGAGTGTCTCTCTCTCCCTCTGCCTTGGTCCCTCATCCTCCCACTTGCACTCTCTCCCTTTCTCTCTCTCTCTCTCTCTCACACACACATAAGAGAGAGAGAGAGAGCAAATAGCCCACTAAAAAATATACATTAAAACCATGTGTTCAGATATTCAAGCTTCCTAAGTGTCCACTGACAGGTAAATGGGTAAAGGAGATATGGTATATATACACAATAGAATATTGCTCAATCCTAAAAAAAAAAGAAGAAGAAGAAAGAAAGCTGACTATCCACAGCAATATGGATGGACCTAAAAGGTAAGACGTTAAGTGACATAAATTAAGAAGAAAAAGACAAATATATGAATTCACCTATATGTGAAATCTAAAAAAATGAAAGAAAGAAAAGAAAAGAGAAGAAGAAAGAGTCATAAATATCGAAAACAAACTGGTGGTTTGCAGAAAGAAGGATTGGGAGATGAGTAAAATAGAAGGGGATTGAGAGGTACCAACTTTCAGTTATAAAATAAATAAGTCATGGGGGAAGAAAAGTGCCACATAGGAAATATAGTCAATAACATTAAATAACTTTGGTGACAGAGGGTAAGTACACTTACCATGGTGAGCCCTGAGTAAGGTATATAATTGTCAGATCTCAATATGATACACCTGAAACTGATACAACATTATTTATCAGCTATACTTCAATTAAACACAAACAGGTGTTAATTTTTTTTTTTTTTGCAGAATATAGAAGCATTTCAACATTAGATGTTGTATTTATACAATTCTTCAAATTAATAGACCTAAAGAGAAAAATTAGACGATTATTTCAGAGATGCAGAAAAGGCATCTAACAAAATCTATTTATGAATTTTACACAGTTAAAATAAAAATAAAATGATAAAATAAGAATTGATGGATATTTCCTTGACATATAAAAAAATTAGGTATATAACCTTAACACCAAAGCCACTAATATTAGTAATAAGAAGAGTGATGTCTATCATTTCCATATACAGATGCTCATGGAATCCATTACTATGTAACATTTGCAATGACTAATACATAGCAGTGGATTTTATACTTCTTATTCCTGATCTTAGTGAAAAAGTCTCTGGCTCTGTTGCTAAGATTGTATATGTCATTTTTATATTTATTAATGTAACAAAATAGAAAATTCATGTAATATATTAACTACTATAACATAATTTTCTATACTCCATATATATTCGTATGTTAAAGAAAATTCCTGCAAGACCCAAAAGTGGATTTATTTTTTTTAAGATTTTATTTATTTATTTGACAGACAGAGATCACAAGTAGGCAGAGAGGCAAGCAGAGAGAGACGGGGAGAGGGGTGCAGGGGGAGAAGCAGGCTCCCCGCTGAGCAGAGAGCCTGATGCAGGGCTCGATCCCAGGACCCTGAGACCACGTCCTGAGCCAAAGGCAGAAGCTCAACCCACTGAGACACACAGATGCCCCCAAAAGTAGATTTAAACAAAAGAATGTCATCCATGTTCCTCTACAGAGATACCAGTTTTTCCTCAGTTAACTTTAAATATAATACAACCCCAATAAGAATCACAAGTGATGCTTTTTTCTCAAGCTAAACATGCAGATTACAAAATTCATTTGAAAGTTTAAACAAACAAGAATAGCCAGAAAAACCCTGGAAAAAAAGAGGTAGGAGAGAGTCTAGCCTTCTCAGGGATGAAAACATCTTACCAAGTTTTTTAAGTCTAACATGCAGTAGTGGTGCCTGAAAAGACAGGCAAACCAATGAAACTGAAGAGCGAACAAAGAAATAGACACAATTAGAGAGGCACCTGGATGGCTCAGTTAAGTGATGACTCTTTTTTTTTTTTAAGATTTTATTTATTTATTTGAGAGAGAGACAGTGAGAGAGAACATGAGCGAGGAGGTCAGAGGGAGAAGCAGACTCCCCATGGGGAGTCTGGGCTGGGAGCCGGATGTGGGACTCAAACCTGGGACTCCAGGATCATGACCTGAGCTGAAGGCAGTCGTAGAACCAACTGAGCCACGCAGGCACTCAAGTGATGACTCTTGATTCTGGCTTCAGTCATGATCTCAGGGTTCTGAGATCAAGCCTTGCATCAGGCTCCATCCTGCTTAAGATGATCTCTTCTCCTCTCCATCTGCCCTTCATTTCCCCACCACGAAAAAAATAAAGACATAGACACAATTACAACAGTAAATTTAGTATATGATAAACGTATCTTCTCAAATCAATGTAGACTAGATCAACTTTTTGATAGGGATAACTGGGTAGTAATATGAAAAAGATAAAAAGGTATCTATTTCTTACACTGCACACCAGGAGAAATTCCAAATGGATGAGATTTAAGTGCAAAGACATTAAAACACAAGTACTAGAAAAAAATGAGTGAATTTATACTAGAACTTAGTGTCAGAAAATGTTTTCTTATTATTCAAAATCCAAAAGAACTATAAAAAAAAAATAAACTGTGTATATAAAAAAAGAAACTTTTGCATAGGAAAAGATACCATAAACAAAAAGGATAAAAGCCCAACTGGCAAAAAACTTAGCTCCTTATATAACAATAAGTTGTGTCAGTAAATATCCCTACCACATATAAAACTTCAAACATTTTTTTAAATAACTATAATTTTATAGAAAGCAGACTAGAGAATAAACAAATGGTTCACACACACACACAAACTTCAATGACTTAATCATATGAATAGTTGCTCAATTTCAGTCATAATAAAGGTAATCCAATTCAGATTGAGATGTCATTCCTTATCTATTAGGTAGCAAATTCAGATTTATTAGTTTGACAAAAATCATCTGGACAAGGCTTTTTTAGGCAAGGAGGCACCTTTAATACATTGTTTATGAAGTAAAAAATGGTACAATTTTTATAGAAGGGAATTTGGAAATATCTGACAAAATTATATGCGCATTTAAGCTTTGACTCAACAATCCCACTTCTAGGAATACATCCCACAGATACGCTGGCAAAGTACAGAAAGAAAGGAAGGAAGACAAGACTATAATTCCAAGGTTATTAATTTCAGTATTAATTATAATAGCAAAAACATGGAAATGACCCAAATGCCCATCAAAAGAGGATTGGTGAATAAATTCTGATACAGTCACACAGTGCAGTAACATGAAGTTTGTAGATGAATAAGGAATAGATCTGTCTATAGATTATTATAGGTTGATACACAGGATATGATATATGAAAAAAGCAAGGTAAGAAAAATGTAAATAGTGGGCTTTTTTTTAAAGATTCGTTTGAGAGAGAGGAAGAGACAGAGAGCATGGCAGGGGGAGGCAGAGGGAGAAGGAGAGAGAGACAATCAAGCAGACTCCCTGCCAAGTGTGGATAGTGATACAGGGCTTGATCTCATGATCTGGAGATCATGACCTGAGACAAAATCAATAGTCTGGGTGCGTAACCAATTGAGCCAACAGATGCCCCGATAGTGTGCTATTTTTAAGTAAAGGGAGTATGGGTAGAAGTTCATACCAGCTCATATTAATAAAAGCAAATGATTAAAGTGTAGGGGAGAAAAAAACTTAGCTCCTTATATAACAATAAGTTGTGTCAGTAAATATCCCTACCCATCTTGGCTCTTTTCACTGGTCTATGAATTAAATTGACATAAAACAGATTAACAAAAGAAAAACAAATGTAATTACATATATGCAGGAGCCCCATAAGAATATGAGACACTCGGGGTAATCAGGCAATTGAAGCTTATATGCCATTCTGTGCTAAAGAGAAGGAATTAGGGGTCTGAGACTTCAAAGGAGAGAAAAACAGTTTATAGGAAATTAGGAAGAGCAGATATTTGATAAACAAATGTTTGTTAGTCCATGCAGAGGCAATAGGACACAGAGAAGAATTTGCTCTCTAGGCTTTGCTGAGCTTACCCCTGCCTTACCACACCTAAACCATGACCTTTAGAGTTATCTCTAGTGATGGTTTTCTCCTGGACCAGCCTCTCTATCTAAATTCCTTTAGGTAGTTAAGGAGGAGGTTAAAACACCTTCCTAAGTCTTTTGGACCTTGACTGACTTCAGTTCAAAGTAACTGACACACCAAACAGCACATTTTGGGGAGACTCATTCTGATCCCTTTCAGAAGATAAACCATAAAATCAAAAGAAAATGAGTACATATGGGGGATTGGTATGATAGGTTTAACTCTCAAATCATGCAAATTATTTATCTAATGTAAAACAAAATTCAATTTTAAATTAGCAATTACTAATAATAGAAAGTGTTTTTAAAAAAAAAAAGAAAAGAAAAGGAAAAAAAAAAGAAACAACAGGCCCACAATGGGGTCACTTACCCCTATGACAACAAACCAGGACTTAATTGCAAGAATGTGACCTCTACCCTGTCAGGTCTGGAATTTCCTGATTAGCATTAGCAAGGTGAACAGCATGATAGACTCCGGCCCTTCCCCCAAAGGAAGGGACCTTTGCCTGAAACAATTTTTTTTTTCTTTTATTAGTAACTTCCTCATCCCAACATATTTCTTTCATTCTGTGTAGCTCCTCAGCCCTTTACTGCTTGCTAGATGGGATGCTGCCTGATTCACAAATTGCTGGACAAAGCCAATTAGCTCAGTAGATTTACTCAGTGGAATTTTCATTTTTTTGTAAAAGTAAGATGAAACAGGTGAACTTCACTGACTGTCCAGTTTGTGTCAAATTCGCAAGAGAAAAAGAAATTCAAGCAATTATGAAGAACAGAGAGTTGATTTTTTTTATGCCTAGTGGGATATTACCTTAAGGACAAAAAGAACTGCCCCTCACTCCAAACATATGTATGCTTTTTAAAGTAATCATGTTGTTTATGACAATATTATTTGGAGATTGTGGTATTTGTATTAAGAAACAATGCAGTTGGGTAATTATGTCAAATGTCAATTTTATTACAGTAAAGGATGGACTATGTAATAAATCACCCTTTTTCTTCACTATAAACACATGCAGGAAAAAGAAAGGAAGACAGAAACAACCTATAAATTAAAATAAACTTAAAACATCTATGGAACAATCACAGTAGATACACCTGGTCGAATTCTGATTCAGATAAATAAAGGTTTTTTAAAAGATGGCATTTATGAGACAATGGGAAATTTGAATAAGGCTGTAGACTTGATATTGCTAGCTTATGGCCATTTTGTTTATGTATAGTAATGAAATGAGGTTATGTTTTAAAGAGAGTTCTGGGGCCCTAGGGTGGTTCAGTCTGCCTTCAGCTTAGGTCATGATCCCAGGGCCCCAGCATTAAGCCCCACATCAGACTTCCCGCTCAACGGAGAGCCTACTTCTCCCTCTGCTGCTCCCCGTTTGTTCTCTCTCTCTCTTTCTCCCTGTCAAAGAAATGAATAAAATCTTAAAAAAAAGAAAAACGTTTATAAAAATTAAAAAATAAAAAGTTCTTACCTTTTTAACACACACATGGATGTATTTATGGCTGAAATGATATGATAATGAGGATTAAGTCATAATAATAACAGAGGGAAAATGGGTGGAAGGCCAGATGAAATAAATTGGCCATTAGTTGATCATCATTGAAACTGAGGGAAAAGCACATGTGGATTTATTATATTATTCATTCCTTTTTTGCATATATGTGATATTTTCCAAAATAAAATAATAAAAAAATTATCAACATCTTAAAAATAAAAATTGCTAACCCTTGTTAGATTTATAAGGGAAGTATAAATTTACAAGATGAAACTAACATCCTAAGGAAGAACTAAGTTTTGTGAATCGGTAACATTAATAAATTGAATACTAGCTGTTTAAGGCAAGAGACAACTTCTGAATAGTGTTTTCCATGTACAAAACCCAATCTGAGGGGCACTAAAACCCAAACGTAACAAGGCATAGGTTGGAGGAAAACAGCCTAGACTCAAATTCCTTCTCACCTCCAAGGTCAGTTATAAAATAAAAACTACTTAGACCAGTATCTGGCACTTAAGTACCACTCAGGAAATTTCAGCAATCATGATTATCATCAGCCTGGCCAGGGGAAAGAGAATGGGCCTAGTTCAAATCTTCCTTCCTTTTACAAACTAGTGACAAGTTATTTGGTTTCACATAAGAAACAGCATCTTCTGTGTGCCATCCCCAAAAAAGTAGGTCACGGATGTTGAGGTGGTAAAAATACACAGCCTAGAGTAAATCTCTGTTTCTTCAGTTCTAAAATGGTCATCCTAATAATGGAAGACTGTAATGTGTCCCTATGATTTTGCAAATGAAGTAAAACTGGTTCCAGTGATCTAAATAGAAAAATCAGCTCCCCTCAGAAGAAATGTATGTTCACAACACCCCAACTAGATGAACATACAGCCTAAAAGAATGGAGCTATTTTGTGACTTTGTTTACCTGCTGACTGCTGGTGTGGGTTTGTTCTCTGAAAGGACCTACGCACTGCCCTCTGTTCAGTAAACTTCTGGTCTTTTCTACTTCTCCAGGAAGGATTGCATTAATTCATAAATTGCAATTTGGATTTATAAATCAGGCTCTACATCTATCACAGTAAGGTTAAATTCTGATCCCCAGAAACCCAGTACCCATCACCTCTCACTCATGCACTCAACAAGTCATTTCTAAGCCTACTTGGTGCCAGGCTCTGAGCTAGGAATTGGGACAATCCCTAAAAAGACAGACATGAAGGACCTTGTGTTTTTTGCTTGCTTGTTTGTTTGTTTGTTTTTGTTGTTGTTGTTTTTAAGATTTTATTTATCTATTTGACAGACAGAGACACAAGTAGGCAGAGAAGTAGGCAGAGAGGCAGGCAGAGAGAGAGAGGGGGAAGCAGGCTCCCTGCTGAGCAGACAGCCCAATTTGGGGGGGGGGGGACCTCAATCCCAGGATGCTGAGATCAAGACCTGAGCTGAAGGCAGAGGCTTTAACCCACTGAGCCAACCAGGCGCCCCAAAAAGGACCTTATGTTTTAACCAGAAAAGAAAGACTGTAAACAATACACCTTAAATGAATAAATTATATGTTAGATGGTGAAATATGCATGGAAAAAATGAAAGAGTAGAGAAGCATAGAAGAAGTGTTTAGTAACATTTGCGGCTTGATATATATATATATATATTTGACTTTTACTAGCCTCTGTAAATAGTTGTCTGTGAATAACTCCGGATATTTCACACCCACTTAGTTTACTGGTAAGAGTTTATGGAAAAACACCCTTTAGAGTTCATAATACTAACATATGGTGTCCCCAGTCTCTCAGGGGGAAAAAAAAAAAAAAAACACACCTCTTGCTTCAGTAGAGTCCAGCAGAAGCCACACTCCCACATTGTAATTGGTAAATGTTTCCTCCCTGAGTGTCCTAAACTCCTGGTAGATTGCAACTTAGGCTGTGTGTGTGTGTGTGTGTGTGTGTGTGTGTGTGTTTTAATCATTTACTTTCCTACAGAGCACAGGCTCTTTGTTGCCTACTAGAAATTCCAAGCAAATTCTGAATGTACAGCCAGAGCTCTCCATAAAGGGTACCAGGACTGAGGATGCCAGAGGGCTCCAAGAGAAGAATTCAGGGCCTCCCCTTGTAGCTAGGTGCTTCTGAACACTCACTTTGCTAGCTGCTCTGGTCTCTAGGCCAACGCCGGCCAACACCATGCTGCAAATTTGATTCTTCCTCCTGACTTTTGCTATCTGGGATCTCTTTATTGCCATAGCAGTCATACCTCTGTAATCATGTGTGATCTGTAAAAGGGATTCTGATTCAAAAGTAGAGAGGTCTCCTCCTAACTCCTACTTGGCTGCTGAGAAGTTCCGTGCCTGTCTTAGCGTTGGCCCACCTCCTCCTCGCCTGCTCATCTAGCTTGATTTTTTTTCCTTTCTTGTGTTGGCGTCCTTGTTTGTGGAGATCAGAATGTGACATCCCAAAATATGCCACTTTGGCGTTAGACTTATTTTGAGCTGAAGGCAATCAAGGAAGAGCAAACACAGGAGGAGCTCTCTGCCTCTCTCTTTCTACCTAAACGCAGGGCATAAAATTCCCTTTTGAGAAGAAAATTTACATTTGTATAGGTGTCCTCCTCTGGGAGATAGCTTTTACCGGCTGAGAGGACTTTAATCTGCATAACCAACTTACTTTCTCAGTCCCCTTCCCATACCTTAGTTCCCTCCCTGAAGCGCCAGTCCGTGCTGTCCTGTACTCTCCTCCATGTCTTATTACTCTTTGTTAAGATGATGCCTTATTACTCTTTGTTAAGGTGGTATATTAGCCCCCGGGTCTAACCACTTCTTTGGGGCTTTTACTTCTATTCTGTGAAGCCTCCATATGCCTGTAAAATTAACCTTTTCTCCTGTTAATCTGTCTTTTCTTGGTTTAATTCCTAGACCCCAGCTACTGAACACAAGACAGTAGAGGAAAAGTTCTTGTTTGGGAGAGGGCAGGGTTGTTTCCACCCCTTCTCCTACATTTCCAAACTCAGTTGCATTAAAATCACCTGGAATTTTTTTTTTGAAAAGTGGTACCTAAGTCTCACCTTGATGGAATTGTGTACGAACAAGAGCTGGGAGACACTATTCTGTAATGGTCTTACATCTATCTGGTCTCTGGACTCCATATGCAGCTAAGAAGAATGAATCAGGGACCCCAGCTTTGCAGTGAGGTGAGATTTGGTTGTCCTCTCTCTGCTCTAGCACTTCCAAGCAGTGTTTTTTGTTGTTGTTGTTTTGTTTTTCCTTTGAATCACTCTTACAGTCTTCCAGAACTAGGGACCTGCCCTTGATTCCTTTGAGCATGCATGTGCTACAGTTACTCCTCCAAACATTCATATGCAAAAAGGGCCTGAGGAAGTCAGCCATGGCTGGACATCAGGCAGCTGGGACTGATGCATCCCTCAGCTGTCCAGGAAAAGGAAGACACTTCTCCACATTCTTTCTTTTAACCAGCAAAATCTACATTTTCCTCCAGAACCAGTTCACTTCTCACTTTCTCTACAGCCTTGATGCTATTTCAGAATTTATATCCACACCCAATCCTCCATGGCCTTTATACAATTATATTGATTGGTTTACATGCCAGAGGGGATCAGAATTTGCCACCTCCAAATACGCCTCTTTGGCATAAGGATTATTTTAAGCTAAGTTTGTTTTTAAGAAATTACAGACACAGCGGAAGCTCTGATAACCAGATAGAAGTCACCTTTTGTAAGAGACATGTATGCGTAATAAGAAAATCTCCATCCATAGGGCATCTCCCTCACTGCACCAGGAAGAGGGATGGCCGAATCTCTGAAACTCTTACCAATGCAGATTTCAAGGGCCTAAACCTTCAGTACAATGATACTCTGTTTACTGTGCTCTCTGGTAACCTTCTATAAGTGGTGTCCCAATCCTCAACACAATGTGTTTGCTTTTGTAGAAGATGATTTTTACCATGATGGCCCCAGGCCGTTTCAGACACTTACTGCTTTTCCTGCATATCTCCCATGTAAATAGGAGATAAACATGTTATGGAACCTGTTTGTTTTTCTTCTGCTAATCTGTCTTTTTATTGCAGGAGTGTCTCAGCTAAGAACCTGGAAGGGTAGAGGGGAAATTCTTTTTCTTCTCCCACAATACCTTTCTCACCCAAGAGGCTATAAGATCTTTAATGGCAAGACTATGACATACGGTATTTACTGTTGCAATTTCCAGAACTAAAAAGCATAGTAGACCCTAAAAAATAAAAATTAAAAAATAAAAATAAAATGCTTTCCAAAAACATGACACCACTTATAAAGCATCTTTGCTTTAAAAATATTGCATATAGGGACGCCTGGGTGGCTCAGTGGGTTAAGCTGCTGCCTTCGGCTCAGGTCATGATCCCAGCGTTTTGGGATCGAGTCCCACATCAGGCTCCTTGCTCGGCGGGGAGCCTGCTTCTCCCTCTGCCTCTGCCTGCCATTCTGTCTGCCTGTGCTCGCTCTCTCCCCTCTCTCTCTGACAAATAAATAAAATCTTTAAAAAAAAAATATTGCATATAAACCTGAGTCTTTTAGCTCAATCTTCTTGTTTAAAGAAACGACAGAGATCAAGAGAAAGTAACATGATACTATCAAGAAAAAAACATAATGTGGATTCTTTGGACAGCTGACCTGTTTTCTTTAGTAAATCAATGACATGGAAAAGAAGGGAGATGAGAGAGGTACTCTTCTAGAAGAAAGAAGACTCAAAAATACAACCAGATGCAATGTGCAAACCTATTATAAGAGGTTTTGGGGTGGTTAGGGAACTCTGAGTAGGGAGAGAGAATTACATGATACTAAATTATTAGTGTTCAGTAAGTAGGAAAACAGTATTTTAATTGTGTGTAAAATGTTATGTAAGGGTAAAATAATGTGATGTAAAGGATTCTTTTTTAAATACTAGAGCAAAATAAATAAATAGAACAATTGATAAATATACAAATAAGACATAGTTGGGGTACACAGTACAATAAATATATGTTTGGTCTTTGTCTCCTGTTTCTGGAGAAGTGCTCCTAAAATTTTTGGAAACTCTAGAATGATAGGATTGTTCTTCACAAAAGGAAACCCTTTCAACCCCACCTGAATTTATGTTAGTGAGGTGATTCATGGTGGTGTCCCTAGATGGCTTCAGAATGGGGACTGGTCACCAGAGAAATCAACCATATGATGAAAGGGTTAGAACGTTCAGCCCACTCCCAACTTTGGGAAGGGAAAAAGGGCTGGAAATTGAGTTCCATCACCAATGGTTAACCATTGGATTGAGTCTGTGACTTGCAGGGTCTGTACTTACTCCAGGTAGATAGTATCAGAATTGAATTGAAGTCACTCAGTCGGCATTGTAGAATTGAAGAATTGATTGTTGTTGAAAAATGACACAGAGTAATTGAGGCAAACTGTTGATAATTGTTGAATCTGTGGGATGAGTAGGTGATAATTCATTATACTATCTTTCTACTATTGTGCATTTCAAACTTTCCTAACAAAAACATTACAAATTTAAAAGAACACTCTTTCCAAATTAATTTGCCCATTCTAATAGAGTATTTGCAAAATGTAGACATACTAACAAGATGTAAAGGTATCTCATAGTGATTTTAATTTGCATCTCCTTGATGGACTAAAGGTGTTGAATTTCTTCATATGTGTTTTTTTGGCATTTGTGTATCTTCTTTTGTGAAACATTATTCCAATTAACTTTCCCTGAGAGAATGAAAACATGTGTCCTCGAAAGGATCTGTGTAAGAAAGTTCATTGCAGCTTTATTCATAATAGCAAAAAAGAAAGGAAAAGAAAAGAAACAACTCAAAAGTCCACCAACAGGAAAACAAAGAAATGGTAACATATGATACTATGGAATATTACTCAGCATTAAAAAGAACAAACTACTGTTATATGCATCAACATAAATGAATCCTGAAAACACTGTGTTCAGTTTTAAAAGCCTTACACAAAAGAATACATATTGTATGATTTTGTTAAGAATTCTAAGATCGGGCAAAATTGATCTGTAGGTATAAAAATGAGAACAATGGTTGTCAGGGGAAGATGAATGGAAAAGGGTAGGAGGGAACTTTCTGGGGTGACAGAATTGTTCTATTATTTTGAGTAGGCTATTGGTTACCCAGGTGTATACATTTGTCAAAACCCATCAAATTCTATACTTCATATCTGTATATTTTACCCCATATAATTATACTCCAATTTAAAGAAAGAGAGAGGAGAAATACCTAACACAAAGGAATGTGCTGTTAGCGGTGGCATTTCAGACATTAGCAAGGGAGGTATTTTAAGGTCCAAGAACACACCTACCTGGTCTTTCTGCCAGGGGTGAACCTGTGTGACTCAGGACTCTTTTTGATCATCCTGAGAAACCTGAATGCATCTTTGTTTGGCATCAAGGCAGGGCAGTCAGCTATCCTTGCGGTCTGAACGTCTCTTGCTACGGTAGCAATCCAGAATTCTTCATGTGACACCATGGAAACGGCGCTAGCTTTCTCTACAGGCCACACAAGTGACCCTGTCCTCCTTGGATGAAACAGCAGAAATACTATTAGCAATAAGTGAGCTGTTTTTGCCTGGAAGGAACACTGTGGATAGGCATATCTTACTTCCCAATTCTAAGAGCTTATCCCATGAAGTTCAGTGTTCTCGGTTCACACAACTTACCTAGAGGACTTCTCTGGGCGAAAGCTCAGTCATAAGAAGGGCTAAGTGAAAAGTGAAATTGTTTCTCAGATTTTGAGAAGGCTATGTATTCTGGTGCTTATGAACTCAAAATATACTATATTAGTAGTATTTGTCTAAATCACAGGAAATGATTAGTAAAATATATTCATCCCCCTCTCCCCCGCAAGGACACTAGAGGCTACTGCCACAAAGTGTCATAGGTCAGAGAGCTTCAACAATAGAAATTAATTTCCTTGCAATTCTGGAGGCTGAAAGACTGAAATCAAGGTATCAGCAGGTTTCATTTCCTTTAAGGACTTTCTTTTTGGTTTGTTGATGGCTGTCTTCCTCTGTATTTTCACGTGGTCACCCCTCTTCATGTCTCTGAGTCCTAATCTCTTCTTATAAAGAAGGCAGTCATATCAGATTAAACCCTCACCCCACCATATGATCTCTTTTTACCTTGATTATCTCTTTAAAAACCTTATTTCCAAATACAGTCACATTATGAATTTGGAGGGACACAATTCAGCTTATAAAACCAGGTGAAGGAGCTATCATCCTCATTTTGCTCATAAGAAAAATGAGCCTCAAGAAATTAAGGGATTAGGTCAGAGCTGTTCAGCTGGTAACAGGTAAGAGTGGGTGTGATGGCTCTTGGGGTCTCTCCATTTTAATGTAGCCTGGCTGACTTCCAACTGCTAGCATCTGGTCCTCATTCATGGGGGGCTGGCTCTTCTCTGAACCTTGGAAAGTCTGTCTCTCAGAAAGAAGTGCCTGAAATTAACAACCCCTGGGAACAGCCTCAACGGATTACTGATGGGAATAGGAGTATAAATACCTCAGCTCCTTCCTTACCCTTAGGTATAAAACCTCTGAGAAGAGCATCTGTGTTTCAGCGTATCCTCAGTGAGATCAAACTTTTATTGCCTGTCATTCAACTGGCTTGATAATATACCCTTTGTTGGTCTTCCTGTGTCTATGTCATATTCCCCAGCTAGCATTCCCTTCACTTGCCAAATAAACTCCTTGACTTTGAGTCATGTGTCAGAGTCTGGTTCTAAGGAACTCAAACCAAGACAATGAGATTCAAACTTAAAGCTTTTGATTATACAATCCACCACACTATAAATTGTAGGCCCAGCTGTGAAATTGTGGTATTGGGCCATGTTTTTTGACCTATAAAAATGGCAATACCATACAGTTCAACTGATAGTAGTAGAAATACATGCCTATGTGTATACATGTAAATAACCACATGAAAATGCATACACAGAAGAAATACATATATGTACATGTAATATAAACATAGCACGCTTTTTATAATGCAAAGAGACAACCCACATGACCTTTTTAAAACAAAACTCTTTATGTCTCTCCTCTTCATTAAATTTTTTGGTCATTATAACACTGCCGTGGTCAAATCCCAGTTTCATAGAACAATATTGATATCCCATTATTTTCTGGCTTCAGCCTTTTCCCCTGTGCTTGTTCTCTGCCCTCTTTGTTCTGTTCTGATAGTACTGAACTGCTTAGAATTAACAACAAAAGAAAAAGAAAACACTATAGTATCTCCCAAGTCTTTTTGCCCTGGGAAAACATTCTACCACCACAACAACTCAACAGCCAGAAGCTTTTCCAGATTGAATGAGCCCAGCCCTCCCAGGACCACCTCTTTACCTTGGATATGAATCCCTGATTGTATTAATCACACTGAACTACAGTATTTTCTATTTGCCTATCTTCCTGTCTGACTGTGAGCTCCTGAAGCCAGTGTCTGGTTGTGATACTGTCTGTCCGTCAGGTGCCTGTCATAGTGCCGGGGGCAAAGGAGGTACTCTCTTAATGATACTGAGTGAAGATTAAGCCAGACCTTGCACTTTGTTATCTAGGCTTCAGGAAAGCATTGTGTAGAAGGTATATGGACAATATCTGTTTCTTTATACACAAACAACAAAAATAAAGATATATGATCTTCTGATAACGTGGTCCAAAACAGATTTGAATATTTTGACCCAAAGTATCCTGGGAAAATGGAGCTCAGTGTGAAGTGTCAACTCCAACTGCCTGGGTCCAGGGACTGTCTAGTGGTATGACCGTAGGCAGGTTTCTTTAACCCTCTTGTGCCTGAGTTGCTCCATCTGCAAATGGGCATGAGAAAGCAACCCCCCTCAGAGAGCTGTTGTGAAGATGTTTCAGTCCTGGCAACAAAATACAGGCTATTCTAGGATCACTATAATGCTAACAATTCCGTGGCACTTCCCCTGAGAGTTCATGCAAACACCAAGGCTCTGTTTGCACAGCCCTACCTCAGACAGTGATGCATTAGTTAGTAGAGTGAGCATTCATATATCTGTGCTTTGACCAGGAAAACAGCAGTGATGAAGACTGACCGAGGACTTCTCTTCATGGACTTTCTTGTCTAGTGAAGAGAAACAAACTGGCGACTCTAATATCATGTGAAAGAACAGTGAGTCAGTGAGGAGTCTTCTGGAAGCTCGTAGAGAAGACAACTGCCCTCAATTAAGGGAGTGGGTGTGTCTTGCAAGCCCAGGACAGAGAGCGAGCTAAGTCAGAGGGGCAGGGAACCACGAAGCTAGGTCAGAAAGTGTGGAGGCTTTATCTTAACAGAACTGAATTTTAACCAGAAAAGGAACATGGTCTCCATGCATTCTAGTGGGATCCCTCAGGTACCATGTGCAGAATGGAACTTGCCTGGGAAGCCCAGAGGCAGGGTGGGAGCAGGCAGATCTGTAGGAAGCGCTTCTAGCCAGCCATCCAGGGAGGAGCTCATGGGAGCCTGATTCAGGAAAATGATCCTGGCATGCGTATTAGTTTCCTAGGGCTGCCATAACACAGCATCACATGTTTTGTGGCTTAAAACAGCAGAAATAGATTCTCTCACAGTTCTAGAGGCTAGATGTATGAAATCAAGCAACTGTCAGAGTCATTCTGTCTCTCTGAAGCCTCTCAGGGAGGCTGTTCCTTACTGCTGCCTGGCTTCTGGTGATTGGCTGTAACGTTTGGTGTTCTTTGGCATGTAAATTCCAACCTCTGCCTCTGTGGTTCCATGGCATTCTCCCAGTGCATCTTTTTTTCTGTCCACAAACTTCTCTCTTTTTTAGAAGAACACCAATCATTGCCTTAAGGCCCACCCTAATCCAGGATGACCTCATCTTAACTGATTGCATCTGCAAAGACCCTATTTCTAAAAAAAACACTGAGGTTTAGGGCCTGAACACATGTTTTTAAGGGAGACATGTTTCAATCGATAAGTGAATGGAATCAAGGAAACAATTTGGAAGATATTAACAGGTAACTGATTATTGGGGATGGCAAGGGGTACAAAGGAACTAAAGATACTCTTCAGAATGCTCACTTGGGTAAATAGTCTGTGAATAGTGGATTCCCGGTGAACAACGGTGCAACTTATTTATAAAGGAAACAGGGAGAAGAGCAAATTTCAAGGGACAGAAGATATGTCCAGTTTAGATATGCTGCTGGAGATACTACTTCAAAACTCTTGAGAACCATCTGTCTCAGTAAATTTGAGAACTAGGGAAGACAGGATTTCTTGGATGGCAGGGCATCCGCAGAAATCATTAAGAAGCAAAATTTGAGATGATATGGAAGGGAAATGTTTCAGTAGATTTGAAAGAACATGAAATTGGGAATCATATGCTTTGTATACTGAATGCTTAGCAATTATACAGGAAAGAATCTCATATATGTCTAGGACCACCAACTTTCTAGATTAATATAAGGACTCATCTTAATATTTGGGTAATACTTCAGTTTATAGGATATTACTATATATATTATACAATACTATATGTAATATATATACTATACTTTAGTATAGTTTAGTAACATAAACTATAGTATATATATATATATTACATATAGTATATAGTATATAATATTGAGCAGTTCTGCAATATATATAGGATATATTATTATATATAATAGTATATATTATACTATACTATATTATATATAGTATATACTGTGTGTGTGTGTGTGTGTGAGAGAGAGAGATAAGTATATATATTTCTGTGTATGTACACAGAAAGATATTTCCCCATTTTCCTCA
This sequence comes from Mustela putorius furo, assembly GCF_011764305.1. NCBI lineage: Eukaryota > Metazoa > Chordata > Mammalia > Carnivora > Mustelidae > Mustela > Mustela putorius. Next base: position 23,265,899 of record NW_025421273.1, read on the forward strand.
ACTCAAAAGATCACCCTTCTTAGAAAGTAGAAGTCTGTGAGAATATATGGACTTAGATCCTCTATCTCTAGCATTGTCTGATATTATTTTTCTTTTCTTTTTTTTAAATATTTTATTTGTTTATTTGACAGAGAGAGAGACAAAGTGAGAGAGGGAACACAAGCAGAGGGAGTTGGAGAGAGAGAAGCAGGCTTCCAGTCAAGCAGGGAGCCCAGTGTGGGCCCTGATCCCAGGACCCTGGGATCATGACCTGAGCTGAAGGCAGGGGCTTAATGACTGAGCCACCCAGGTGCCCTAATATTATTTTCCAGAAGAAGGAAATAATATATCTTTGAAAGCAATTCGATGTCCTTAGATTATAAAGTGCTGTATGAAAGCAGGAAAATGATTGCAAAAGAGCACTAAACAAATTTATGAACTTAAAAATAGAATTCCAAATATTGCTTTTAAAATGTTCACCAAATGAAAATGAAATAAAATAACATATTTATCTCCAAATATTTAAAGGGGAAGGGGTATCCTTGCATTTACAATGCTTAAATGTTATAACAACAAACTGAACTTTTGGAAATTAATAATCCAATTTTTGTCTTCTGGATTAGCTATATTTAATTTACTACTTCAATGAATTGACTCCATGTAGGTAAATAAATAGTACAACTTTTATTTTTTAGATTTTTCTCAGGTTTTAAACTTTTTATTTGCATATTCTAAAAATATGTATTTTGATAATCAGCATCCTTTGAACAAGAAAAATGACTACAGATTAATCTGCATTTAAATATCAGCTTTTTAGAGAAGAGGGGGTGATGGTGGGAATTCTGAGATGAAGTTAAATGGATTTACTTATTGCAGGACTTCTCAGGGCCTTTGATGTGCAAAAGTAAAAACTGAATCTCTAAGACGAGGTATGGCATGAATATTTGCTAAACTTATGTGAACATAAATCTTTTTATCACATAAGACCCTAAAGACAAGCACATCATAAAATACACTTTGGGAAAAAAATTATTTTTGTATCAGAATGGGTGAACATTTGCCTAATTTTGAGAATCAGTAGACCAGAGATTCCTGATTTTCCTCCAATAATTAATTCAATATTTAACTTTAATTTGAGCCACATGTTTTTTAAAAATGTGACTTAAATCTCAGCTCCTATAATATGAACTGTAGTCAACCAGTAAGGGCATGCATAACATGTTGGGTACTGTCTTGAAAGAATACATGTCAGCAAATATGTCTGTAAAGGAATGTCCTTTCTGACACTGAAGACTTAAGCTCATCCATCCTTCTAAAGTCTACATTTGAGAACTGCAATTCTTCTTTCTTCTTACAGAATTGATTTAAACTCTCTTTTTAATTCACTTTCACCTGGCAGAGATCTGAGAGTTTGTCAGATCGATGTCCTCAATGGAAAAAGGAAGTGTGAGACCAGAGAGGGAAATAACTGATCCAAAATTATACAGTAGTTCAAGATGGAGGTAAGCTCCAACTCAAGACCAGTCAATCCCCTTATTTTTGCTACACCAGCAAACGGCCTTCCCTTTGCTCATTGCTGAACCCTCAGTGAGTTGCTCAAGTCCTTGAGCTATAAAGTCCTCATACGTAGAACAGTAGCCTGACTGATTCTTCACCAGATGCAAAGAACTGCTTTCAATCCCTCCCTCCAACACTTCTATCCATGGCAAGTGGCTACAATGGAGAGAAGAGTGGGATTTAAATCCTATTCCTGCCACTACTTCAGTAGTGAGAATGGGGACAAGTTTCTTAAACCCTGGGCCTCAGTTTACTCATCTCCAGTTGTCAATACCAGTGACAACTACTACCATCATAATAAGGCTTTAAGGTGGTGCTTAATAAATATTGTTAAAACTAAACATTCATCAGATAATTTAAGAGGTTAATTAGGTTTAGCCTCATGCCCAATGACACACAGGCAGCATTGGCCAATACATGGTGTGTAGCCTACTTCTTTCTCTTCAGTACAACACTTCCCTGGGACAAGAGAGTGTATAGAACATTCAGGAAACCCTAGGAAGGGGGGAAACAGACTGAAAACAAAATACAATTTAACATCTTAAATACAAAATACAAATTAACAAGCTGTCCCATTACATGCATATCACACATTGTTTCAATTACTAGCTGTATATGTATCTCATTTTTAAGCCCTTGGAGAACAGGGAATATGTTTTGTTCCTTTTTGTAGCATCCAAGCGCATTACACAAAGCAGTTCCTGAATCAGAGCATCCCGTTTGCTAAGCGCCTATTGCCTAGAGACTAGAAGGAGTACGTACATAGTGGAATGCGTGAGTTCTCTGGCATTCCCACTCCCGTGGCCCTGCTCATTTCTCTTTTACAGTCTCTTCTGAACTAGAGCGCCCCTCTATAGGGCAGTCTTGTTTTTCAAACCACCAGCACTGAATCAAGACTTGCCACCAAACAAACCAGCCCAACATTTGCTTGGACAAAGAATTATCTACAGCATCATAGAAGTCCACATCTAAAGGAAGTACATCACACATTTAACAAAAAAGCAAGATTGTGACTATATCTCAAGGCCCAGTGAGTAGCAGCGCTTTGAGATACAAAGAGAAGAAAAAACTACTCACACACGGCAGACCATTACGCCCGAAACCAGAAAACGAGAGTGATCCGTTAGTGTGGGATGTGACACACCAGAAGGACCTGCTGTCAATGAAACATCCGCCTTCAGATCAGACGTGTGGTGTCTGGAGAAGGCTGCCAACCCCTGCCATCTGAATTTCATCACTGACACCTGGGTGCTGCTTTCTCTGCTTTATAGTTTATGACAAAGTCTCCAATAAAAAGCCTCTGGGACTTGGGCTCCGAAGACACATGTCTGTAATTTCTCTTGTCATATTCCAGGAAGTGAAGATAAGGCATGGTCACTGTCAGTCGAAGTGAAGCAGGGCAGTCCTATAGAGAGAAGCTTCGAGGACAGACGTGGGTGTTTACAGATGCTAGCAACAAGGAGCACAAGTTCTCTCTTCACAGAATCTTGTCTAGTTAATTTCTTTCCGCTGGGATCGTTTACCTGCAGCATGTGTGCACCTGGTCTGCACCAGACCGCCCTGCATTTGTTTTACACAACCTTGGTTAATGTTCTGGTTGTTCTATGTCTGTAGTTAAGACCCGGCAAGTTCCACACTTAACTGCCAAGCCTTTCCCAAAGCTGCCTGAAGGACTGCCCTGGGTAATTTCTGAATCAGCTTGTAGTTGTGGGATTTTGGACTTTGGAGTCGGGAGAACTTGAATTCAAAGTGTAGGTCTAGCCCTGCTCACGTATTCCCAGATAAAACAGGGAACTTCCCCTAGCATCCCTTTCTGGACCTGTGGGGGACAATAATCATGTCCAGACAAAATAATTTGTGATCTAATGGAATGATTGGAAATAAGCCAAAGGTCTCACAAATTAAGGTCCCATAAATTATGTACATCCATACCTTGGGGGAGCTCTTCCCCGTTTCTGATGTTTCCTTTGATGTGGAGGAAAGTCCACTAACACAGTCATCTCTATCTCCATTGCCCATTTCAGTCTTCCATAGGAAAGCGGGGGGGTGACTTTTATAATTGGTGAGTTTGGAAGAGTAAACTGGGCGTGCTTAGCATAGTTCCTCTGTCCAATCTCTTGGGAATGAGAGGCCCACAGGGGTCCTTTGTAGGAGCAGGACCTGCCTGCCCAGCACTGCCTGGGGCTGGTAGGAGAGGATAAAGCTGTAATGTTCTGTATTAGGAAAGCAATCTTCAGCTACTCACTGCTGTGTCTAATATCAGCTTCATCAAAGATGAAGGTAATACTTATATCTCAAATAGTTCAGAACTCAGGTAGCAAGGATGGTGGCTATTTTGCAGGTATTCTCAAAGTTCTAATATAATAGCATGAAATATCATGCTAAATGTTTAAAATAATTTAATCGATCCATATTTATTGACAGAATGATAGAATGATGCTCATCATATATTGTTAAGAAAGAAGATTATGAAATAGAATATATGCTATGATTCTGGTTTTGTTTCAAAAACCTATATTTACTTATATGTAACATTTAACGGTAGAAAAAAAGTCTGAAATGGCAGCATGAATGCTTAATAGCAGTTATCTTGAGGTGGTAGATTTATGGGTTTTAAAATATTCTTTTAGATTATATGCATTTTGAGTCTACAACCAAAAGTATATCCCCATTTTATTGAAGAAAATTCCAAAGTTATTCATTTGCTAAAAAAACCAAAGTCATTTTTGAAATTGTCAAAATCACAAATGCCTCGCGATTACCTTTTCATGAGTTCATTGCTTGGTTTGTTAGCTCAAGTCAGAAGTAATTATATATTTGGTTGGGGACCATCTGGTGTCACTGGCTTTAAATGGGCAACTTTCCACAGGCTGTAAATCCCTCTGAGTTTCAGAATAGTAAGGAGGGAAAAAAGCTACTTCAAATTTGAATAATGCTATATGCTCAGAATGTTTCAAATAAAAGGAAAGGAACTGGGTGATTAATAAACAGATCATGTGGGATATAGAATTGTCCAGGTAGAAAGAACCATAGGGTTGTTCTAGCCCACTGGAGAAGGAACCGTGGCATGGTGTTTCTGTCGGCTCTCCCCACTGCAGACAGTGGTACTCAATAATGGCCTTTTCTTTCTCTGCCAGTGTGTTTCTGTGCTGCGTCTTTCACTCCAAGAAGCCACTACACATCATCAGCTTTGGCAGGACAAATGACACCATCGGCCCATCTGTCCTCTATCTGAGCCATTTATTTCACAGATCAGGATATTGAGTATTATTTCCTTTTGAAGAAACACACAGCTAACACCAGAACCTGACCCCTAATCTTCAGCTTACTCAATGAGAACATTTTTTTTAAAGCTTATTTTATTTTATTTATTTAAGTGATCTCTATATCCCATGTTAGGATTGAACTCAGAACCTTGAGATCAAGAGTTTCACACTCCTCTGACTGAGCCAGTCAGGCATCCCTCCAATGAGAACACTCTTAATGAGCCTTTCACATGAACAAATCACTGTCCTAGGATTTGCAGAGATGCTTTGATGAGTAGGATATTCACTTGCCCTCAAAAGGTTTGCTGTCTACTTGGAAAGGCTCTGATGCATGCAGCAAGTAAAGAAATCCTATAATGCGGTCGGGTGAGGAGGGCAGGGAAATGACACACCACGAAAGAACAAGGGAAAGGAAGGTATTTGTGGCAGAAAATATTGGGAAATCCAGGGCTCAATTCAACCCACTACACTCTGAAAAACAATATGTTACAAAAATGGGCCTAGTTTTATAAACTCAATGAATGCTAACTGAATAAATTTGTATATGAATATTAAAAAGGATATAAGAGGTATAAGGACAGCTAACTAGATAGATATAGAGAGATATAGATTTCAAGTAAATATCCCAAGTAAAAACATTCCAATAAGTGTGTATATCTATGAAAAAAGAATAATTACCTAAGTGTGACTATTTCCAAATGTACTCTTTAGTATGCTATCCTTCATTAATTTTGTTGTTTACTAGTTCTCACTAGGCAATAGGTTAATGAGTTAAAGGAGAATACGAAAAATTAAGACAATCTATCCACTAACTTATTTTTTATCTTTTATGAATGAGAAAAGACTATATGCACCTACTCTTGGAGGTGTAGTAACTCAACATTTACTTGAATTACTTACTGGTTCTTAAAATATTATTTTGAATATTCTTATTACCATAGAATTTTTAGGAATGTGCCATTATAAAGTGTTAATGCCTTAGAAGTATTGAAAATATAATATTAATAAGGTTTGATGACTAAAGAAAAAGTGTGAGAAAATATTTGTAAAAATAGATGAACTAAAAACAGTAAGAAAAATCTAGTATGTAAAGAGCTTCTATAGATCAATAAGAAAAGAGATTCAGTTTCTTAAAAAATGCAAATCCTAAGTGAATAAATAAAAAAGGCCATGTTCCTAAAAAGAGTGTTAGCACAGAATTAATCAAGTAAATGGAAATTAAAACAATGAGATAGATATCTTACCTAATCAGACTTCAAAGATTGAATATTACCTAATATTGATGAAGGGGCATGGAAACACAGTTTCAAAAACACAGTTTCACATACCAAATACCTTGGTATTTTCAAATACCAAAGAGGGAGATTTGACAATATGAATCCAAATTTCAATGTGCATACTCTTTGATCCAGTAATTTCACTTCTCAGAAATTATCCAAAAGAGTCAATAAAGACAGTGTGAAAAGATGCCTGGTAGTAATAACGAAAATAGTAATGAAACAACAGGGGCCGTCTGGTGGCTCAGTAGGTTAAGCGTCTGTCTTTGGCTCAGGTCATGATTCCATGGGTTCTGGGATTGAGTCCCACATTGGCTCCCTGCTCAGCAAGGAGTCTGCTTCTCCCTCACCCTTTACCCCTGTTTGTGCTCTCTTGCTCTCTCTCTCTCTCTCAAATAAATAAAACATTAAAAAAAATGAAACAATAGTAATTAATAGCTATTGATAGAGCTATCTACGAGTGATAAGCATTTTATACTCATTAACTGCTTTAGTTCCAAAAAAAGAGAAAAAATACTTAGAGGGAGATACTTCTATTATCCCCATTTTACAGTTGAGAAAACTGTTTTTTTAGAGAAGTTAAACAATTTAACAAATTTCCTTGGGAACTGTGAAAGCAAAGCGATTGTACTATTGTTTATAATAGTAGACACTTGGGTGCATCTTAGCAGATCAGGTGGTTCATGTAATAAACCAGGGTACATTTACACAGTGGGGTGCCTCTGTTGACAAGTATGAAGCATATATATATATATATATATATATAGAGAGAGAGAGAGAGAGAGATGAACAGATAACCATGATTATGAAGTCTATTTAATGAAATATGTATTATTTTCATCTTAATAAGAAACATGTGTTATTGTAGGGGCTCTCCTGAACAAAGGACTCATCTTCTTCCCTGAGGCTGATATCAATTGTGATACATGACAAAATAGCAATGAAACTAGGACCATGAATGATATTATCATTACTAATGAAGTTCATATAAGAGATTCCAGCCTCCCTCAACCCCAACCCCCAAACTTGGGACACAGCCTTTAGGGCTAAGTTTATTTCAGGGGCCAGGCTGATATAAAGATGACTCTTTCTCTTGTCATACTTGCCCATCAGATTAAGTCCCTTCTCAGCTAGAATAGAGAGGTGGTGGAAGTCAGAGGGAGATCAAGGTGATACAGGGAAGTCAGATCAGGGGAGGAAAAGTCTCCCCCCAACGAATGCTTCTTTATGATCAGAAGTAGGGCCAAATAAGGGTCCCCGGAGAGACCCAAGTCTTAATCCCTGGGACTATGGCAATATCATTTTACATGACAAAGGGACTTTGCAGATATGATTAAGTTGAGGCTCTGGAGATGGAGAGATTATTCTGGATTTTCTGGATGGATCCTAAATGTCATTACAAGTGTCCTTATAAGAGGGAGGCAGAGGCAGATTTGACTACAGAAAAGGCAAAGATCATGTGACAATGGAAGAAAGCAGGAGAGATAGTGAAAGGTGATGACACCTGCTGCTGGCTTTGAAGATGGATGGAGAGGCCAGGAGCCAAGGAAAGCAGAAGGCCCTGGAATCTGGGGAAGGGCAAGGAAACCGATCCTCCCCTCAGAACCTTCAGAAGGAAACAGCCCAGCCAACATCTTGACTTTTACCTGATAAAATGGATTTGAGACTTCTGACTTCCAGAAGTATAAGACAAAAAATCTGTGTTGTTTTGAGCCATGACGTTTGTGTTCTGCTGTTACAGCAAGAACGGAAAACCAACACATGATCCTGAAAAATGCAGTAACTATGTCTGAGATTTACAGGAAGTCTTTAGAAGGCTCTGTTAACTGTAGCTTAGTAGAAACACACATCCTTTCTCTTCCTTGCAATTATGCACTGTGCTGTGGAAGAAAAGATATATTTGGAAGAGGATAGTTAGTCCAGTATTTTGAAAACCAATTAAAATAATTTAGACTCAATATAGTAGGTTATTTACTCACTAATAAATCAATGTGTCCATTCAAAAAAACAAGAAAAGAAAAGAACAGAAAAATACAATGTGATAAACTCTACTTAAATCGGGGATCTATCTCTGCCTCAAATGCTGGGAGATTTTACCTCTCTAGCAGAGTGGATAACGAGAAAAGTGTATCAGCCAATTGTCCAGATAGTGAAGCTTCCTTTTAAAGTGCCAAAAGTTCAACATCTTATCATTTGCCAGAAGTTTTTCTTGGAAAATCATATATTCCCAGTTTTCTTCAACAAAACACCCTGAACAGATTTAAGCCTTCTCCTTCTCCTTCTCCATCTACCTCTTCTTCTTCCTCCTCCTCCTTCCTCTTCCTCTTCTTCTTCTTCTTTTGGTATCTAAAGGTCATAAGTAACTATGTAAGGTAACATCCATGTATTTAAATGTGGTTAATGTACCGAGGTATAATATAGACTGTATCAATTTCTACCCCAACTCCCAGACATCTCTGGTGTCTGAACTCTTTGGCCGGATTACTATAACTGCTCTCTTTCCTTGCTCTCTAGATGACTAGGACACCTCTATTGCAGCTGCTTCTGTGTCTTCTTGAAGCAAGCTCTAGCCTTTCTTAATTGCAGCTTCTGATATACAATTAGGAAATCGGAAAACTAACTTGTAACAACAGTTTCTGAAATAAATAAGCTCAGCTTTCTAAGAGGCTTTCTAGGAGGTGAGTAAAGTGCATACACGTTTCTTTATGAGTTTGAGGCTTATATGAGTTAGGGACACAAAGCCTATGCAAAGGCCCTGTGGCCTGATTTCCAATACCTGAAGCTATCTGTTTTTCTGTCAGGTTATGAGTTCTCTGATGCAAAAGCTATATCTTAACAATAAACCTTAAATAGTAATTATTTATTCTGCACCTTCAATTATGTATCTACCTATGTGTCAGGCACTGTATAAAATACTTTACAAATCTCATTTAATACACACACGACATAGTTACTCCAGTCCTCATTTGACAAAAATGGAAACTGAGATAAAAAAACGGGGTGACTTGTCCAGGACTGATAAATAAATGACCTGTTCTGGGAACTAGGCCACCCTGTAATGCCTGCCAATTATACAGCTGCCAGCACGTAGTACGTGCTCAGTAAACGGTGCTGAGGAATTGAACATGCTTCACCACACTGCCTTGCTCCAAAGAGCGCAAGGCCTGTAGAGCGCCTTCGCTAGAGCGCATGGCACGTAACATCTGACTCCAGTGTTTGCGAAATGAAAAGCTTGAATTGCGCCTGTCACTGCGTGCATCGCCCTCAAACGGTGCAATAAAAGGGCAGCGCATTCACCACGAATTCCCAGGAACAGAAACCGCTAACAAATGTATCTTGTTAGTCTGCTGTCAGGAGCAAGATTTTTATCAGGAATGTTGTATTTCTGAAGACACCGGAATAATTTCCTCCTAATAAATTTCCATCTTATTCCGAGAAGCTGAGATTCTGCCAGGAGCTCAGAGCCTCCTGGGGGTAGGGCTCAGGCAGCTTTGTAGTGCTGGATTAGATGTGTGTGCACGTTTCCAAAAGGCAGGCATGAACCCAGCTCCTGGAAGCACACTGGGGCATTTAAAACAACAGCGCAGGCGCACACGGGGCGTGGGGCTGGGTTCCTAGCTCGGATTTGAAAGGACCTGAAATTTGGCCTTAATGGGAGGAAGTAGGTTTGTGTGTGCATTCATTCTTTCAGAGGGGAAAGGAGATATTTTCCTATATCCATTTCAGATTTGATTCACGGAAGTTTGAGACACTGTTAAGGTGCCTGGTCCGGGTTTTCCTATTTTCCATTTGCGGGTTTTTCTCATAAATTATCCATTTGCACCATCACCCACTCCAAATATATCAAGAAAACACCCTTAAGGAGGGAATTTCTGAAGGCCCTAGTGGATTAATTTCTGCAAAGGGGATAAAACAGGTTTGATTCTTTAAATGTGGATGGCGTTTATTCAAATAGGTAAATAAGTTCAGCCTCTCCCTTCTTTCCTCTGTTTCCAGCTCCTCCCCAATTCTTTAATAAACCAAAGTTGAGTTTTGGATTCCTTTTGCTCTTTTTACTGATGCCAAACTATATTTAAACCCCAAATTCTTTTCTCTCCTCCCCTGGGATCACCAAGCAAGCTCCTCTGAACAACGACGGCAATGAAGAGAAATGGTGTGGAATTTTTTTTTTCTTCTTTCAAAAATACCATTCCAGCTTGCAGGCTAATTCCATTTGTGATTTAGAGGGCATTGCACCTTCCCCCCAGAACTTCCCTGGGGAAAAGGATGAATGGCCATCCTAGTGTTGCATAAAAATTAGTATCAGGCCACAAATTATTGGACCCTATTAGGGTTTTCTTTTAAGTAAATTAAGGTTATATATCACAGTCTTCCAAGAGGCTTGGGTGCTTTGAATCCTCCCAGCTAAAAGAACATTTAAGATTTCCTGAAACCTAATCGTAAATATGATTAGAAGACAGGGCTGGTTGTTACAAACGTGGCTTCTCTTTTGTGACAACCTCATTTTAAAATAATAATAGATATAAGATGATGGATCTTACAGCAGAAGGATTTTCAGCAAAGAAAAGGGATTTCATATGATTAGCAAATCATATATCATGAGCTCACCATGAATTTGCTAATCCATCAGGTCACCAAGAAATTTTAAGAGAATATGTGTGAGTGTGTGTGTGTGTGTGTGTACATGCAAGTGTGCGTGCATACGTATGGGTGTGTATATGTGTGCATGTGCACCGGTATGTGTGCATGGGTTTGTGTTGGGTGTGTATATGTGTGCATGTTCACGGGTATGTGTGCATGGGTTTGTGTTGGGTATGTATATGTGTGCATGTGCACGGGTATGTGTGCATGGGTTTGTGTGTACGTGCGTGGGTGTGTGCGCACATGCATAGCTGTGCAGTGTTTGTGTGTGCGTGTGCATGGGTGGGTGGGTGTGTGCACATGCACGGGTGTGTATGGATGTGTATATATGGGCACACACATAGGGGTGTGTGTGTGTGTGTGTGTGTGTGTGTGTTTATGTTTGCCTGGGTGTTTCAAGCCACACAAGGGCAGTTAATATTTCCTCCAGCCAGACATATCTGTGTTAATGTGCCATGTCTACTTCTTTAGTAATCAAGCTTAAGCCAAATTTTATTGTCTTTTTACATCTTTCAAGTAGCAAGTTGATATTAAACTTCAGTGTTCATGCACTAATGAGGAAATCTATATATTGCCTAGCATGTGACCATGCTTTTCAGATTTCATTTAATTTCATAAAAAGTCTCACCAAGGGCACCTGGGTGGCTCAGTCAGTTAAGCGTCTGCCTTGGGCTCAGGTCATGATTCCTGAAGCCCTGGGGTACAGCCCTGCATGGAGCTCCCTGCTCAGTGGGGAGCCTGCTTCTCCTTCTCCCTCTGCCTGCTGCTCCCTCTGCTTACGCTGTCTTGCTCTGTGTGTGTCAAATAAATAAATAAAATCTTAAAAAAAAAAAAAAGCCTACGCATATTTAGGCAGGAAGACTGTTTTCTCAGGGCAGGTTTCTGCCTTATGGATGTCCTCAGACCCTCCATAATGACTCCCTTCTAGAATCATAGTCCATATTCCCTTGCATCCCCAGCCATGCCCCTCTCTATTCTTCTGTTGAGACAGTCATGAGGTACATGACCTTCCGCTTACAGTTCAAGCTTCAGTTATAGAAGGAAGATTGTTCTCACAGCTTCTCGCCCCAGCAATGATTATTCTAAAAGAAGAGAGAGGGTGAGTATAACCAGCCTGCTCTCTCGTGGTCTTCACTCCTTCCTACCACCTCATGGTTCCAAAAGCTCATCCCTCACACGCTGCTCCCCCAGGCTTCTAGGATGATGTCAGGGAAAGAGCCCAGGGCTGGGAGTAAAGAGGTCCGGATCCCCCTTCCAGTTCTGTCACCAGCAGGCAGAGCTAAACCCATTGCTCTATGCTTCACCCTCCAAGTGAGTCAGCTCACTTCATCCTTAGGTTGCCGTAGGAAGTAGGCACAAGTATGACCCCATTTCAGTTCATGAAGCTGAAGCTCAGAGCAGGAAAGTGATTTGTCCAGGGGAGTAGCTGGCATGGAACCCAGGCATCGGGACCCAACGTTGCTGACAATGGGCTACGCACAGTCCCTGGGTTTTTGTTAAATGAGAGGGTTGCCCATTCAGCCTCACTTCTACATTTCCTTCCAGCTCTAACATGCTGCGATCTTCTCTGTGCCTCAGTCTGCATGTTGCATTATAAAGAAGACAAAGATCCAGTCACCGCAGCTCCAGGCTTAGGTTCTGAGTGGGGTTCTCAAGCACAAGAAGTTGACACAAAGCCTAAACAAAATGTAAGACTTTTTTTTTTTTTAAGCCCCATCCCAAAAGATTAGCAGTGGGATTACAGATGTTTCTGTTCTTCATTTCTGCCTGCTGAAAATAGATACCACATGTGTACAATGTTGCCTTCCCTAAGCATCCTCTGTTACAGAATTGTGCATAGTATTTATTCATTTTGCTGAAAAAGACCATTAAACACTTAGAAAAATAAAAATTTGGAAAGATACATTGCAAGTTGTTGACAATATCTTTGGGTGGTCAGGAACTTAAAACCCTTTTTCTTGTTTTTGGATCTGATTTTTCCACGAATTTATATGGCTTCTGTAAAAGGAATAAAGAACAATAAGCCCAAAACAAAACAAAATAGAAAACCCACTCATTGGCCCCTCTCCTCCCTGCCCCCCACCACGGTACCCACACAGACTCTGAAATCACTATGATTCCAAACTAAGGAAGGAAACAGGGTGAGGCATGGTAGGGGGTAGGGGTGCAGAGGGGAGAGAGTTCTCTGACACGGAATCTAAATCGCACAGATTCCCGTGTGCTTCATTGAGGTGCGTTATGGTGGGGAGAAGTCTCAGAAAGACTTTCCTCCAGATTTCTCCAGAGGATTTTCTTTTCCAAGACAGCCAATGGCTTGAAAATGAGATTACAAAAACTGTACCCTCTTTTAACTACACCTTATAGCTTCCCAATCCCTCCTTTGGAATTCTGAAATCCAAAATACCCCAAAATGGAAAGTTTTCTTCAAAATTAATTTATGCTACAAAACCTAACAGTTAATTGATGATCTTTATCCCATTTGTTGTGTTTACTGATATATTTTCCTGCAGGAATAATAAGGCTAGAATACCAAGGGCCTCCCATTGTTTCTCCTGGGAGGATCATGGAGCATATCCAATGTATACACACTGAGTTACCTTTCTAAAACTTCAATAATTCTGAATTCCAAAACAAACAATTTGATTCTAGTATCTTGGCTGAGGGCTGAGCGACCCGTATCTAGCATTCAGTGCTATTTAAAACTTACAAGGGGCTGTAGCTCTACTGTGTGTGTACAGCTCCCTCTCACAATTTTCCTGCTAAGGTTACCCTTCATGACACACGCACATCATATAGGATTTGTCGAAGGAGCACAGGGTATGGTCTTGGGAGGATGAGACTAGGAAGAAAATGTCTGTGAACAAAGTAAAATGTTAAGACAAGTGAAAAATAATTGCCAAAGGAATAAACCCCTTTTATCCATCTCTGCCCAGAAAATAGTCCTGTATTTCAAATTAGAACTGCCCTTGGCTTGTTCTTATTTTATTTTTTAAGGTTTTACTTATTTATTGAGGGGGGGAGGAGCACGCATGGGCGCGGGGTACGGGTGGAGAGGGAGAGAGAGAGAGAGAGAATCCTCAAGCAGACTCACTGCTCACCACAGAGTCTGACTTGGGGTGCCATCCAAGGACCCTGAAATCATGAGCTGAGTGGAAAACAAGAGTCTGATGTTTAACCAACTGAGCCACCTAGGCACCCCTACATGTCCTTATTTTAAATATGATTTTCTCTTATTGGTAATATTGCACATAGTTAGCATACACATATAGAAGGACAGAGTTGGGCATATTTTTACAGATGGGCACTTCAACCTTCATAAACACTCCAAGTGATTACATTCACTAGGATGCCAAGCAGTGTATCAAGAAGAGAAATCACTTTAGGCATCCTAACTTGGGTAAATGAGTCTCTTCCATCAAATATTTATTTTTTCACCTCACAACACAAATAATGTGGAAGAAGAAAGATGCTCTGGAGGTGGTATCAGTACAGATCAGGCTGCTCAAGGAGAAGTAGGCATTCAGTATACAGTTGAAACCTTTCAGGAAACTGAGCTACAAAATTCATGGGCATTTCCTCCTATCAGATCACAAACCCATCAAAATCTTTTTTAGCCTCAGGCACAGATCCAATCTCTTGTTCACCTTGATGAACTTTCTGTGGATCAAGACAGATTTTGTTTGTTTGTTTTTTATTTTGTTTCAGTAAGCAAAGACCCAGATTAAGTTAACTAAAATGAGCTGAGGGAACTGTTGTGGACTGAATATTTGTGTCTCTCCAAGATTGGTCCTTTGAAGTCCTAATCTCCATTGTGATGCCATTTGGAGGCAGGTCCTCTGGGGGTAGATAGGTTGAGATGAGGTCATGTGAGTGGGGCTCCCATGATGCAATGAATGTCCTCATGAACAAGGAAGAGAGACCCAAAATCTCTTTCCATCCTGTGAGGATGATCAGTCTGCAAGAAAGCAGCCTTCTGGGGTGCCTGGGTGGCTCAGTTGTTAGGTGTCTGCCTTCAGTCGGGTCATGATCTCAGGGTACTTGGATCGAGCCCCGCATCTGGCTCCCTGCTCAGCGGGATGCCTGCTTCTGCCTCTCACATTCCCCCTTCCTGTGTTCCCTCTCTCACTGTGTGTCTCTCTACCAAATAATAAATAAAATCTTAAAAAAAAAAAGGCAGCCTTCTGCAAGAAAGTTGTCACCAGGAACCAAATCATGCAGGACCTTGATCTTGGACTTTTCAGTCTTCAGAACTGTTAGAAAGAAATGTCTGTTGTCTGAGCCACCCAATCTGTGGCCTTTTGTTATAGCTGCCCAAACTGACAGAGAGGGGGACCATACCTTCCAAAAAGGATTCACACATTGACCTTTCGCAGAGCAATATATGATGATATGGTTTCTTGAGAGTTAATTGTTTTGGTTTTTTCCTTCAATACTGAAAACCAAGTTCTGCAAAGATAAAAACTGGGGAAAAAAAAAAAAGAAAGCAAGGAAGGAAGGAGAAGAAAGAAAGAAAGAAAGAAAGAAAGAAAGAAAGAAGAAAGAAAGAAAGAAAGAAAATTACCTGTTAGCTCCACAGCTGAGCTTCAAGGTTTGTTGGTTTGACTCAGGATCCCCAAGCACCAGAGTTTGGCTGCAATGAAGAGTCTCGGTGCACAGCTCGGGTACAATAGTGCTGGAGCAGAATTTGGGGTAATCAAGGGCTGAGAGAAGGCAACTGAGATATCTTAGGAGAAAGATGATCTAAGCAGAGCGGTCTACAGCGGGGGCATGGAGGTCAGGAGGGCCCGGGATTCCTCCTGGCACTGAGACGGGAACGCTGTGGGTCCTGGAGTGGGTTTCTTCCACCCTCTATGCAGTTTTCCCATATTTGAAACAAAAGCATTCAGACTTGCCTGTTGACATGAGGATGAAATAGGATCATGTACGTAACAAGTTGAGCAATGTGCAAGGCATGTGAGAACTCAGTACATTGTACTTTTTATGATCTCCCAATATACCATTCTTACCTCTCCCCAACCATGCACACCTCCTGCCTTGCACTTTTAAGATTAAAGAAATGACAAACCACAGTTTCAGACTTACATTTGTGGGTAAGCAGAGCTCTCCTTGCACAGTTCTCGCAGAAAGCCTCACAATTAAAAACTAAAATAAAACTTTCCCTCTTCAGATTTTTATTTTAACCAGCCCACAAAATTTTTTTATCCATCTTTGCCTTTCAGATCCCCTGCAGCTGATGGCAGGGAAGTCAGACAAGCAGCCTTTAGATGTCTCAGATTCTTGAATTTTCCGCTACTGATTAAAATTCTGTCTCACCCATAGCCTGATCCCACAGGCCCCTGACTGCAAAGACTGCAGAGCAGAGCCTGCTCCCATTTTATTCATTTATTCATAAAACATTTATTGAGCGTCTTCTATATGTCAGGCACTGTGCTAGGCTCTGGACCAGCTCCATGATCCGTGGCTAGGATAACATATCTATTCTCAGAGAGCTCACAGCCAGGAGGGGAGTCAGATATATATATATATACATATACACACACACACACACACATACACACACACACACAAGACATACAGAAACACACACACACATATACATACACACAAATATATACATACATACATATATACACACACACATCATATATATTTAAATATATATATTATATAATATATAATATATATAATATTTAAGAAGTTTTATCAGGAAGCAGAGGCAAGGTCTTATAGTCCCTCCAGAAGGTGCAAGAGGGGCAGTAAGAAAGCAAGCCGCAGGAGGTGCCTGGGTGGCTCAGTGGGTTACGCCTCTGCTTTCGGCTCAGGTCATGATCTCAGGGTCCTGGGATTGAGCCCCCGCATCGGGCTGTCTGCTTGGCAGGGAGCCCATTTCCCTCTCTCCCTCTCTGCCTGCCTCTCTGCCTACTTGGCTATCTGTCTGTCAAATAAATAAATAAAATCTTAAAAAAAAAAAAAAAAAGAAAAGAAAAGAAAGCAAGCCACAGGACTGACCTTACTGATTACAGGGCTCAGAGGTATAAGACTTGTCTTGTCGAAGGCCTCTCCTCTCAGTCAAGGAGACTTCCAAGAAGGCAACCCTCCTTCTCTCTCCCTTATGATCATTCATTATTATTAGTAGTCACCTCTCCCCACTTTCGTCATTCACTGCCGTGTCTCTAACACCTTGGGACAGTGGTCTGGTACATAGCAGATGCTTGTTATTGGTCTGAACAGCATCCCCTGAAAAATTGGTCTATTGAAATCCTAACCTCCAATATCTCAGAAGGTGACTCTGGAGATAATCTCTAAAGAGTTAATTAGGGAAAACTAAGCTCATTAGGCTCAGCCCTAAAATAATCTGACTGGTCCTTATAGGAAGAGGTTAGGACACAGACACGTGCCCACGGAAGGCCACGTGAAAACACAGGGGGTAGCCAGCTTCCTATGAACTATGGAGAGAGACCTCAGAAGGAAGCATGCCTGCTGACACCTTGATCTTAAACTTCTAGCCTCCGAAATAGTGAGAAAATACATGTCTCTTGTTTCAACCAAGTAGTCTGGGGCATTTTTGTAATGGCAGCTCTAGCAAAGTAATACAACGCTCAAAATATATTTGCTGAATATATCAACGAAACATGTTTGCATTTTAACTAAGATATGTCTAGATAGATGATGGACGATAGGCGAGAGATACATCCATAGATACACAGATGCATAGGAAGACAGAGCGGAGTGGACGCACATGGATATGTACCCTCCCGCTGCCGTCCAACGGTGGAGTGCTGACAGGCTGCCATCTTCCTGAGTGACACAGGAAGGGCTCAACAAATCTGTAGGGTCAGACTGGAGGTTTTGCTTCTTTTTATTAATTTCTATTTTTATTTTACCTGAAGATTTTATTTATTTATTTATTTTAGAGAGAGAACGTGAGGAGGGGGGAGGGGCAAACGAAGAGGGAGAGAGAACATCTTCGGCAGGCTCCCTGCTGAGCGCGGACCCTTGCCAGCTCAGGCTCAGGACCCTTAAGATCATGACCCCAAACCGAAACCAAGAGTTCGATTCTCCACCCACTGAGCTGCCCAGGGATCCCTGTTTTGCTTCTTTTTTAAAAAAAACCACATTGGGAAAGGTTTTGTTTCATTTTGACCTTGTGATGTAATTGCAGGTGACAAAAAAGGAGAGTAGGACAAGATGGATGCCAGTGGTCACTTGACCCCTCTCCCGTGCCACCCATTGGTTTGGGAGCTTTCCCACAACCATGTGGTTTACTTCTCACCAGGATCTGGGAGGCAGGTATGAATATTCACATTTACAGATGGCAAAACTGTAGCTCAGAAAGTGCTCTGTTGGATGTCCTAGGTCGCGTCCACGGTTACGATGTCTAAAAACTGGTGTGTGTACAGCATTTTTCTCTCGCTGATGCTTTTATGTCTACCTCATTGGCTCTTCTCATCCATTCTGTGATTTGGAAAACCTAAGTGACTCATCCAGTGTAAAGTATGCTTGCTTAATTTATTAAAAAAAATTTTTTTGCGCTAAAAAATAGAAACCAAGTACGGAAGCGTGTAGCTCATGAGGCATGTTGATAAAGCGGCTAGAGTACGGGTGTGTTAAATGTAAATGAAATGAATGGAACAAACGAGAGTGTTTCTGGATGGAAGAACCCAGTCATAAGGTGCGCCGTGCCAGCGGTATGCTGGTGATTCACGCCCCCCCCCCCGGCCACACCCCGGTGCACACACACCTGTTCCAATTCGTAATATCCACTGTGGTTTCATTCTGGCTGTGGGTGTGCTCTGCCCAAGAAATATGGATAAAACCTGTAGGGCTCAACAGATGATAGGCCAGCCAGCCATGCTCGCTCCCTTCCCCGAGTCTCTCCAATAGAGCAAGGGACACCCCTCTGCCACACCCCTCTCTCAACCCCAGTTCTAACCCTCCACATCGCACTAACAGTGGGGAAGACTTGTGAAGGGGCGGGGATGGGTAGGGAAAGAAATATATAGGAAAACGGGCTAACCCAGAATCTAGCCTACTTGCACCCTATCCTAAGCGTGCTAACCTGTACCTTCTATTTTCTATTGCATTTTGCACTTTCTAACATTGATCAAATAAATGGATTCAAGTATCTTACTTTGATCTATGAGCCTTCTTGTTTTGTGACAGGCGGGAAAGCCTGCCTTGTGTTGTACTTGAGACCACCACAGTGATTTCCTACACAACACTTACGAGGTGTCTATCTACCTCCAGATTCCTTTTCCTCACCACCCTAGGCTCTTTCCCTGTGAATGCCTACTAGAAAAGTCTATCTTCCTGAAAGTGGAGTATTCCTCCCACACCAAGAAAAAATAACATGGTGGAACTTTTGGTTCTATACAAAGTCTGATTTTGGATCTTCATTTACATCAAAGCTCTATAAACTTGAATCAGTATTTAAGTCACAAGTGTAGAGCAAACCTTTTGAAAGTGGTCAGCATGATGTGGGTCCTTGCTCCTTCCTTGCAGCTCCTGAGCTGTGCATTTCGATATGCCACCCCACCTGAAACCTGGAAATGTTTTTCTGAGCTCTGGCTTTCCTGCCCAGAGGTCGGAGGGGAGCAAATGGATACCCGCTAATTCCACTATTACACTGACCTTGTGTGTAGTGCTGCTGTAATTCTCCCAGTAGCCCAATGTGGTAGGCACTTGAACTACCTTCACTTTACAAAAAGGAGAACTGAGTGATGGGGAGGTTACATGGCTCGCCCAAGGTCACATGGCAGGATAAGGGTGGAACTGGGATTTGAACCCAGGCCCTTGGGCTCTTAAGCACAACATCAGTGTAGATCTGGTGGCACACTGCTCTCCCCAGCCCTCCCTGGGATCGCCTCTCCCTGCAAGGTGGATGAACAGGAGCCAGCTGAAAGGTGTGACAGAGGGCAGAAGTTTTTCCAAATGAGCAAACAAACAAATGGACGAGGGAGCAGCAGGCTGGGTATCACCAAATCCAGAGGAGAGTAGCTACTTTTGCTGGGGCGAGTGTGAGACCTCCACAGAGAGGTGACAACAAGGTATGGTCTCCCAGTAAAGCCAGGGGAAGGAAGAAGGAATTCTGCCCCCACAGGACAGTAGATTCTGCTGCTACCAAGCACCCCGGAAAATGTTAGCTGTGGCCATCACTACTCTTAGTTGTTAAAAACGTCCTCAAGTACCTCAAGTTGGCCCTGCACTCCCCCTACATTAATTTTCCATCTATCTACCACTTCCCAAGTTCTCCCTCCATTTGCGAATGCAAAGGCATTTTTTCCTTTGTTTTCTTCTGCTCATCCACGCCCCCAGGGTTTCTTCCCCAAGAGGTTAATCAAAGGATTTTCCTCAATGTATCAAGTCTCCCCTAAAACAAATGCTAATGCCAGCTACTAATAATGCTTTGTCCACCCTGCTCCATAAATTCTCGCAACTGCTATTGTTGGTGAGGTTTTTTGTTTTTTTTTTTAATACTGCTATTGTTTTTGTAGGAACATATCTGCTTTGTTACATAACGTTTGGCTTCAGCTTTAACTCTCAGAAGAAAGATAAAACCTCTTAATCTTGAGGCTCTGATTTGAATCACTCCCTCCTTTTCTGGAAATGCAGAGAGAAGCCAGAGCTTCCAGAATCTGGAAGCCCAGCCAGCACTTCCGGGAGAAGCCAAATTACAGCCTGCCACGCGTGGTGTCCTGGGAAAGAAGAAGTGGGGAGAGGCGGCCTCGCCAAAGGTCAGAATATAAGAATAAGAGCTGCTGTCAGGGAAAATTTCAGCTAAATGTTTGCATTTTAAAAGAGGCTTTCAAGAGAACATTTCCTCCCACAAAACACAGGACCACGGTTGTGGTATCTTCAGGGGAGGTCTTTACTAGAAAGGGTCAGCTGAGAGTCCAAAGAACACCACCAAGCCCCTTAGACTCAGTCCCATTCCTTACAATGGAGCACTATCCAGATTTGAGAAGACAAGGGGACTATCTATGGCAGACAAGGAAATGTCCATTTGTACCACACGACGTGAAAATTTCAGACAAGGAAGGTTTTGTGTTTTTTTTCCTTAATTTTTTAGTATTTTAGTCTAATTTTTCTTCTATGTTTATGGAATCATAGACACACTTTTTTTTTTTTTTAAGAGTCAGAAAGAACCTTTCAAATGTAAACAAATCCTTGTATTTTGGAAAAGGAGATCAGTCCAGAGAGGTAAAATGACTTATCCGGGGCCACACAGCCAGGAAGGGTCAGGGCCAGGATCATGGTGCACCCTGACTTGGTAGAAGTTTCTCAGGGACTGGAAATCACCAGACCCAGATTTCTAGGAGTACCTCCCTCTCCTAGTGGGATCCTTATAAATGTTCCTTCCCTCCAGATTATAAGATTCTCTTTCCTTTGATATCCACACCAACTTGAGAGCAAATTCTCATCTTTGGTTACAGGAGAGATTGAGGCTCAGAGAGTTCAGGAGAGCCTTACCAGATCTCAGGGAGGGTGAGTGAAGGTTCCAGATGTCAAATGTAGAAAAACTCATCCCAAACCCCAGGCCACCACATTATGTGATCTGAGCCCAGGAATACCTCTATTTCTGCATTATCCCCCATCCAGTCATGCCCTGAGATCTGATAGTCCTGCTATCCCCTTTTGGATGCTTTCTTCTAGCTGGTTCAGGTCTTTGTCTACTGGAAGTTGCAGGGCCCTGAGAGCGAGCACCCCTTATACCTCAGGCTCTGGGTGCAGCCCTCTCCACGCCCCAGCCCTGCCTTGTTGACACAGCTTGTTGCCTTTAAACCCATTCTCTAGTCTATGGAGAAGGTGTTTTTCAGCCCACAGTACCCTAATAATTTTAATATTTCCATTTAAAGGTGAATGTTTCTAGCTTATCTTGAGAAGGCTCTTCATGCCTCAGTCTTTTTTTCTCAGTAAAATTTGTTTTCTCAGTAATAACACAGAATAAAGGAAACTGTGCTTGACCAGTGCATGTCATTGTCAGTAGAATGACAACAGATGCTGGTGTGGCCTTCAGCTGGAGCGGAGATGTGCCTGGAAGGAGCAGGAGTGCTCCACAGTCCTCACCCCTCCCTTCTGCATCCCTCCTGGGAGCCCTGTCCCACCTTCAGGATGTCTGAGTTTGTGCCTCCAGATAGAGTCCCCAACTATCCCCACCCTCTATTCTCCCCACTTCCTGTCTCCGATTTTTAGGCAACACTGAACAGCTTGCATTTCCTCCATATGATTTCTCAGCCTGAATCTGAGTTTTGTTTATTCATAACGCATGGCATCTGTACTTTGCCTGCTGACCCCACCGAATGATACTGGCTGACTCCAGGCAGGGACATGAGAAGGCAACCCAGGGCCGAGTGTTGGGCAAAACTTATTCCTCAATCAAAAATTGAAAAGAAAAGAATGATTAAAACCATCACCCTTATAATGCTCAGCAGCATTTAATAATAATTGAGATTCCTGTACTTATTTTTTTTGCAGGGATTCTTATTTGAAACATGTAAAAGAATTAATATGAGGACCTATCGCATTTGGAAGAACTATATAATTCTATTTTTTATACCAGTTATTTGACACTTTTTAATGCAATCTTAACAAAGTCATTGTAATGCTAAGTTTAGTACGATAGTGTTTATATATACACATGCATTTAAACTATGCATGCGTAGGCATGCTATAAAAATAGTTAATAAATTCCTTAGTGAATGACAAAAAGAAAAGAAATGCATAGGTCAGTGCCTGTCTTGTTTGCTGGTTGTATAGGACAAGTGCCCAGAGCCACTGGAAAAGAGGACAGGAAGCCTCTGTCACAAGAATGGCCCATCTTTACCAGGATCCCAGGAACCCTCATCACCAGCTCATGTTGCATTTCCTGTCCCTCGCACTCCCATGGGCCTAAAGGGGCCTTTCCTTAGGTGTCCCTGGAAAACACAACAGCATCACTGCTCTCTTGGGTTTCAGTTTTCCCCTGTGTCCAGTAGACAGGGTTTCCCTAACAAGGATCACAAGATAAGACCTCATCCTAAGAGATAAATGAGGAAGGGGGGCAGGAGGGAGTGGGCACCATATTTTATCTTACCAAATATCAAACACCTGTCTCCCACAGTCTGCTCTTAACCTCTTTCTGTAATTCCATTCAGCTTTTTTGATCATTATCTTCATAGGGGTCTACCCATCACTTACCAAAATGCAGTGAGCAGGGTGATCATGTTTCTAAAGATAAAAATGACATATCTATTCTTCTCTCCCTCCTAAAGTTGATACTTGTCCATTATGGTACCTCTAAGTCTTTTTGCCTCCTTAAAGTGGCTCACGGCTCCAATTTTGTCTGTAAAAGTTGGGGAGACAGAGAGTTAAATCATCAACTAGAGAATTTGATCACTGCAGACCTAGACTCCTGGTAGTCCAGTGCAAATGAAAACAGCAAGCTTCTTTTTGCCTTAATTACCTGTGTAATTACCTTAGCCCAAAGAGACAGGTGCAGAATCTCAAAAAAGGTGTTTTGTTTTTTGTTTTTTTTCTCTTAATCCTTCAGTGGCATAGTCAGCAACGTTTATTAGGTGCCAACTGTATGAAGCAACTTTGCATTAAATGTTGAAAGGGAAACATACTCAAGAGACTTATTATAGATGTTGCTAATGAACCTTTAAATAACCCAGCTACAGAAACAAGATCTTTGGAATACCTGAGGGGTACCCGGCAGTGGTATACCAGCAGAAAGGGTTCAAAGACATACAATTTGTGGACCTAAGGAATGTATAGTCTAGTATGTAAGATTAAGCAAGCCAAAAAAAAAAAAAAGGGTGGGAGGTACAGTACTTCTGTGATACTGGCTCATAAATGTAGCATGAACCTACGGAAGGAAGTGTTGGCATACATGAATGGTCCACCAACACCTGATGGACACTTGTTTCAGGCCAGACATTATCTCATATTTTTGTCCTGTAGTCATCACAGAGTTTTACAGTTCAAGTGCTGCCTCTTCCATGAAGGACTCCCAACCCTCCAGACAAAAGGAATCACTCCTCACTCAGTGCTTCCACTACATACAACTATTTAGCATTATCATTCTGCCCTATGTAGAACTGAGAAGTTTGCAAGCTTGTTTTGACCACTATGCTTCTTAAGGTTTAGAAGGCTTGTCTTACTCATGTGTTTACCCTCAAGAACACTCATTACCTTGACGTGCACAGAAGGGTGCGAGCAGTTCCCTCTAAGAAAGACCTGTGATCAGAGGTTACCCCTGAGGAGGCTCCTTGACTCTCTTCCAAGGATTCCTCTCTTATTTTGTTTTGTTTGCTGTCACAGTTGTTTTTAATCTCAAAGAGATTGAAATTTGGGAGAAACAAGGCACAAAACAAATGGATAAGGTTATTTTTTATCCAGATACACTGTTTATTTCCTGACAAATGCAAGGCCATGGCCAATTGAGATGTCACTGGCCCAGCCGCCACTTCTCTGCCCAAGTGCAGTTCTTCCATTGTGCAAAGGATACTCCATTGTGAGCTGACATGGAATCACTTAATAATCTGCAGGCAGTGGAGAAAAGGGGTATCCGTATGTTCTCAGGCCAGGTGGATAATCCTTCTCCACATTTCTGTTCCCGCATGTTGCCCCCTCTAGAGATGAAACAGACAATAGTCACAACTCTTTGCTGCTGTGCAGACAGAAGACCAAGTGTTTTGCATGTTTTGCATTTCTATAATTGAAGCATAGAAAACAAGATAATAGAAACCATAAACAAAGAGGGTTGGGACAAAAAATTATTCTGGGGTGATATGTTTTTCTGTCTTTGATGTGGTCTACTTATGGAAAGGAGAACATAATTTTTTTTTTTTTTTTTAAACAATGTCACCGTCTGCTGGTCTCACTTGCTGCTTCTGAGCAGGAAGTCATCCCATGGTAGCGTTTTAGGGACTCAGAGTCAGAGAATTCCCTTCCAAGTCTTCTCTAATACAGACAACAATGTATTGATTCACACGGAGAATGATGTCCACTGGGCCACAGTGCCCTCTTTGGCATAGCCAATACCTTCCAATTCCTGCAGGCCAACCTGCTCAGGGAGCCATACCCCAATTACAAAATGCTAGGTGAGCACAGATTAGAACAGAATGAGTTTGTCAAACTATTAGAGTGTTTATCTGATTGGTTCCAAAGAAGACACTGTACCATCATCTTCTCATCAAGTTCTGAAGACAAGAATGTGGGCTGCTATGAGAAGAATCTTCTCTGGTGTTCTGTGGGACCCTTTCGTGCTTCATCGTGGATCTTCTCAATTGCCTACCTGTTCATTCAAGTTGCAGACGTGGCTTATGGCTCTCATTCTTTCTCCTTAAAAAGACTTTGGATATCTCTGTCATGATTTTTTTAAGCTATTAATTTTGTATTTGAGCTCTCAGAAGGCAATTTTATTTCCTCTCTTTTCAAATTTATGAGGCATCACATCATAGATTGTAAATTTGACAAAAATAAGGAATCAGAAAAATACTTGTTAAGTATGAAAAGGTGTTATTGGATCTGGAACTTCAACATGGTGATTAGAATGAGTAGAGCTAGGATGGAAGCACATTCTATTAGAATGGGGAAATGTAAAAAAAAAAAAAAAAGGATATGAACTTGAAAAATTTCTGCCATCTCTGGATTGTTTCTTGAGCAAATTTGGATACTTCTGGGTGGATTGTTCATATTGACTTTTTGGAGGGTGGGTTTAGGGACTGAAATGCCCTTTTCCAGTTGTTTAATTCCTTTTCATTTTTCTTTTTAATTTAAATGCTAGTTAATTAACTAGTGCAAACTACAGTGCAATACTAGTTTCTGGAGTAGAATTCAGTGATTCATCACTTTCATAACACCCAGTGCTCATCACAACAAGTTCCCTCCTTAATGCCCATTACCCACTTAGATCCTCCCCCACCCACCTGATTCCATCAACCCTCAGTTTGTTCTCTATTGTTAAAACTCTCTTATGTCTTGTTTCCCCTCTCTCCTTTTTTCTTTCCACCTTCCCGTATGTTCATTTGTTTTGTTTCTTAAATTCCTTATATTAGTGAAATCATACGATATTTGTCTTTCTGACTGACTTATTTTGCTTAGCATAATAGCTCTAGCTCCATCTATATCATTCATTGAAAATGGCAAGATTTCAATTTTTTGGTGGCTGAGTAATATTCATTGTGTAGATACATATATACATATATGTGTGTGTGTATTTATATATATATGCTATATCTTCTTTATCCATTCATTATTCAATGGACATTTGGACTCTCTCCAATAACTGACTACTGTTAATAATGCTTCTATAAACATCAGGGCACATGTACCCTTTTGAATTTATATTTTTGTATCCTTTGGGTAAATACCAAGTCATGCAGTTGCTGGACCATAGGATAATTCTATTTTTAATAGCTTGAAGAACCTCCATACTGTTTCCCAGAGTGGCTGCACCAGTTTGCATTCCCACCAACTGTGCAAGAGTGTTCCCCTTTCTCCACATTCTCACCAACTCCTGCTGTTTCTTGTGTTCTTAATTTTCAGCTAATTCTTATTCTTCTTTTAATATTTCAATATCCAAGATGAAATGGTGGGAAGGGCAATGGGAAGAGAAACAATGGTAGAAAGGAAAGAAAGAAGGAAGAAAGATTGCATCTGTCATCCAAATCCTGGATTCAAATTCTGGCTCTGCCACATAGCACCTATGTCACTTAGACAAATGTTTTTCTTACCTTTTCAAACCTCAAGTTTCTCTTTCAGGAGAATACTACCTACTTTCCAGTATATTAACAAGATATTGACCATGAGAACATATATACAACAGCATAAAATGAGAAATAACTAATAAAATACGTCATATCAGATTTAAAAAACCCAGCTAAAATTTAACCACCAGTGTAAAAGCTTACCTGACTTTCCAGCTGCAGGTGATTTTCCACCTGCATACTCCCATTCCATGAGTCATGCACCACTATTACAACACTTACCATGTCCTACTATTCTTTCATAGGTCCCTGTCCCTTACCATTTTAGAAATTCCTCAGTAGCAGGCACCAATCCATGTTCACTCCTGAACCCCCAGACCTGAGGTGGTCTCTTACACAAAGGAAGTCTTTACAAATACTTACCAAATGAATGAATGAATGTCATCAAAATCTCCAGACCTAACAAACTCAGAAAATAAAGGTGTCATTATTAATTCTGTTATGAAAAATTTCTCCCACGCTGTTAAACCCTTTTACTTTCCAAAGCACCAGCATATATGGCATTTTGGATTTCAATTTCCAAAATACATTTGCAATTAACCTCACCAAGGCGGGTCTTTGTGGGCTCTTGATGATGTAAAATTACCCAACAAGAGTCTTATGCATATAGGAACTACTATATCTATTAGTTTCTTCATGTTTTTCTTTTACTAAAAGGAAGAGTGAAGCCCTAACTCCTAATTGATGTCAAAAAACCATTTCTTCTCCATGGTTTTGGTCTTTTATTGCTTTCTGTCATCAATTATAATTTTACAAGAGAAATTATTTCATTTTCCATGTGTTCGTGAAGATTTTAAGAGTTGTAAGCTGGCTTCTCTTATGTGTGCACATAAGGAAAAAAAAAAATGAGGCGATCTGGGGAAAGAGAGTAAGTGAAAAAAAAGGGTGAAAAGGGTCCCTAAAAAGAATTTGGAGCTTAAACTGGCTTGCTCTAAATTTTTCATACTGAAGGCCAGAGCAGAGTCAGGGTTTAAAATTAATGTGTAGTTTGTTGAGAGCCTTTTCTTTGTTTTAGCTTGAAAAAGAATATGATGAAGCAAGTTCAGTGGATTTTTCCATTAATAGTATTAAGTGAAATGTTAATTTAATAAAATGCACAGATTTTAAGTGCAGTTTGATGAGTTTTACAAATGTATATACCCATGCAAATACCATCCTAATCCAGATATAGGGCATTTTCATTTCCTTAGAATTTTCTTTCCTGCTCCTTTTTGGGTCCTTTCTCACACACTGCTCCAAATCCATGCATCTTAATACTTGGAGCTCCTTGGATTATATTTTAGTACCAGATAAAAGCTACAGAACCTCGTCACACTGGGACAGGCAAGTTGGCCATGTGTGTGGATGCTAGATGAAGGACCCCAAGCAAATTTTATTAATTCTTTTATTTATTCAAATTATTAAAATCAGATTATTGAGATTATTAAAATTATTAAAATCTTTACTGAGTTCTGACTGGGGACTTGAGGTAGGTGTTAAGCAGACAGTGGTAAAGAAAAATGGCATTGTTCTTCCCTCTTTGATTTACAGCAAGGAGAAAGGCAATCAACAAGAAAGCAAGCCAACAAAGACAGAATTTCAGACTGTAATAAATGCAATGAAGTAAACTATTAGTCTGGGTGTAGTGACAAAGAACAGCACAAAGAAGCTATTTTATAGATTCAGGGAAGGCCTCTCTGAGGAGTTGACCATTTAGTGGAGACCTGGGCATGAAAAAAGCTAGCCATGCCAAAAAGTAGAGAAGATCTTTTCAGCAGAGACAACCATTTGCTGCTGCCCTGTCTCAACTGTCCTTCCCTTACCCTCTACCCACTTAAATTGTCTTTAAATACAGAATGGTAATTCTACCCATTCACAAAGCAGTCCAAATATTAAAGGAAGATTCACATTTTCACATGATGCTAATTTTAATTCTTACTAGAGTAATTTTACTGATTTTCTATTGGTTGTCACTCCCAAATCTAGTAGTTTAAACAATAATAATGATTTTGTTATCTATCATTATTTTTGTAGTCAGAAATTTAGGAAGGATTTGGCTGAGTGGATCTGGCCCAGGGTTTCTCTTGGGAGTTGTAGTTAGGCTTGGGTGGATCTGGAAAAGCAGGAAATGGGTAAGGATTCTCTTTCTTAATTTGGCCTCAGGGATATTCCACATAGTATCTTTGGAAGAACTACTTTGAGCTTCCTACAGCATGGCAGCATCAGGGCAGTTGGACTGCTTCCATAGTAATTGAAAGATTCAGGAATGAATATTCCAATGAGAAGGACAGAAGCCAAATTGTTTTTTATGATGTAGTCTTAGAAGTCAGAGTGTTATTTTCACCATGTTTTTTCATCAACCCATCAAAATATTTTAATTAGATATATAAGCTTGATGGGAGAGTAATAAGTTTCTAGCAGAGCATATGGGATAAGAATAATATTGCAATTATTTTTGGAAAATATAACCAACCATGGGGCAGAGCAGGAAAGATAGAGAAGAGAGGAGAGGAGGAATTTCAAGGAGTGTGGGGATAGAGGATAGCTCATGAGGTCAGGTAAAATGTGGACACATTCAGAAGATTCAAAAAGAGAAAGAGAATATAATTTTGGATATGTTTAGTCATGAAAAAAAAAAAAGGATGAGACAGAAAAACTCTGACTCCATTAAATTGAGCAGTGGGAATTATTTTCTTCTATCACATCAAGTTCAAAGGCAGATTAGGGATCAAGGGTGGTTGATTCAACAGTGGTTTAACAATACCATCTAGAACCCAAATTCTTTCTGTAAATCAGCTCTTCCACCTTCAACATGTCAGATTTCCTACAAGATGGCTCCCTCTATGGCCTCAAGGTAGCTGTCACTTATCCAGGCTTATATATAATGCATGATAGGTATACATATGCATATATAGAGACCACATTTATTCTTCCCAAGATCTCTTATGTGTGACAAAATGTCACAGAGACTTTCCATGATTTCTCAATGATCAGCTCTGGTTCACATGCCTACACCTTAGTCAATTACTAGTAGAGGGAATGAATGGATTGTTATAATTGACTTAGGATGTTCTGAATCATATGGGACATGTTTAGAGGCAGGAAGAGATGTATTGATGGTAAGTAAGTGATAGGTCAATGAACTTGGGGTCTTGATAAATAAAATAATTGCTAAATTGAGAGTATGAAAGTATGTTGGAAAGACAGGATAGTTAGAAACAAATGCTTGAGATCAAGGCTGTGACAAGGTATAGTGTGTGACTATGACAGTGGAAGGGTAAGATGGTAGAACATCAAAGATCATGGAGTCAGAAGTTAGAAAAACCAAAAGACCAAGAAAAACATGATCCATGTTCTGACCATGTTTTTCTGTCCCATTTCTGACTCAAAATGGGACAGAAATAATGGTAGAAAAAAATGGTGAAAAAGCAATTAAATGCTTTTCTATGAGATTAATAACTTTCATATGTCATATGTGAACACTTATATGGCCTATACCAGTACAAACTTATAAGAAAATATTGATGGAGTCAGAACTTCACCAGCCTCCAGATGATTCCCTTGATGCCAGTCTTCTACTCTATAGCAAGAATAATCTATGTAAATAGTATGTTTCTTCACCTTAGTATTTTATTTAAGGTCTTCTAACTCTTCCCAATGCCCTCAGGATAAAATACAAACTCTTTAACATGACTTACAAGGCTCCTTAATTTATGGTCCCTGCCATTAATTCCGGTGATTTTTCCAAACTCTTAATCATACATTCTAATCAGAATATTATTTTTTTAAAATATTTTTACTTATTCATTTGACAGAGAGATCACAAGCAGGCAGAGAGAAAGGGGGAAGCAGGCTCCCCGCTGAGCAAGGACCCAGATGCGGGGCTCAATCCCAGGACCCTGAGATCATGACCTGAGCCAAAGACATAGGCTTTAACCCACTGAGCCGCCCAGGCACCCCAGAAAAATATTTTTTAACATGCATTCCTAATGTATATCTGTTTATATACTACTGTATTAACATAGTATTTTATTATAAAAGATATACTAAAATAAAAATAAAATGAAATAAGAGAGGTTATTTGAGTAGCTACAGTATAGAAAGGCAAAAGAGACAGTTTTAGAAATCCACAGTTACAGTTAGAGACCCTAGCACCTATCTCTCAATAACTGATAGAGCAACTAGACCAAAAAAAAAAAAAAATCAGCAAAGATATAGAAGAACTAAGTAAAACTAGCAAACAATAAGATCTAAGCAATATTTATAGGACAATAACAAAGAATACTCATTTCATTCAAGTAAATGAGAATACTCATTTCATTCAAGTGCCCAAAGAACATATACCAAGATAGAGCCTATTCAAGGAATAAAAGAAATCTCAATAAAGTTAAAAAAACAAAACTGAAATCAAAGTACATCCTCCAACCACAGGGTAATCAAACTAGAAATCAGTAACAGGAAGAAAAGAAGAAAATCTCCAAACATTTGGAAACTAAATAACACACTTGTAAATAACCTATGGGTCAATCTAAGTCTGAATGGAAATTATAAAAATATATTAAATGAAACAAAAATAAAAATACAACTTAACAAAATTTGTGAGACACAGGTGAAGCAGTGTTGAAAAGGAAATTTTTAGCACTGAATGTAGGGATTAGAAAAGGTAAAATTTTTAAAATCAATAATCTCAGCTCACACTTCAAGAAATTAGAAAGAGAAGAGCAAAATAAATCCAAAGCAAGCAGAAGGAAAGAAATAATAAAGATAAAGCAGAAATCATTGAAATTAAAAACAGAAAAACAATTAAAAAAATCAATAAAATAAATAGTTCTCTGAAAAGATCAATAAAATCAACAAAACTCCAGAAAAACTGACAAAGAGAAAGAAAGAAGACACAAATTACCGATATCAGAAATAAAACAGGAGATATTACACTCTTTGTGCATCAAGAGGAACATTGCAACCACTCTACACATATACATTTGTGGCAGATAAAATGGACCAATCCCATGAAAGATCTGAATTACTATAACTCACCCAGTATGAAATAGTTAATGTGAATATTCCTGTAACTATTAACAGAATTGAATTTTTAATTTAAAGACCACCAAGAAAAAAATCTCCAAACTCTGGTGGTTTTAACATAGAATTCTTCCAAGTGTTTAAAGAAGAATGAAAACCAATCCTACACAATTTCTTTTCAGGTATAGAAGAGGAAGAAATTATTCCCAATTATTTTATAATGCTAGTATTACCAAAACCAGACAAAAACAGTACAACAAAAGAAAGAAAAGAGAAGACAAGAAAACCTCAGCTCAATATTCCTCATGAATACAGGCACAAAAATTCTTTCTTTTTTTCTTTTTTTAAAGATTTCATTTATTTATTTGACAGAGAGAGAGATAACAAGTGGGCAGGGAGTCAGGCAGAGAGAGAAGAGGAAGCAGGCTCTCTGTACAGCAGAGAGCCTGATGCGGGGCTCAATCCCAGGACCCTGGGATCATGACCTGAGCCAAAGGCAGAGGCCCTAACCGAGTGAGCCACCCAGAGGTCCCAGGCACAAAAATTCTTAACGAAATTTTAACAAATAGAATTCAACAACGTATAAAAAGAATTATTATACACCAAGATCAAACTGTTTTATTTTCCAGTGATATAAATCTGACTCAGTATTTTTAAATCAATCAATATACTTGACCATATTAACTGCTAAAGAAGAAAAATCACAAGGTCTTACCAATTGATAAAGAAAAAAATAAGACAAGGTTCAACACCTATTTAATATAATATACTCAGAAAACTAAGATATAGGAGAATTTCCTCAACTTGATAAAGAACATCTTAAAAAAAAAAAAAACTATTAACATTACACTTAAAGGTGAAAGACTAAATACTTTTCCGTTAGGATTAGGGTTAGAGCAAGGATGTCCGTTCTCACTACTGTTATTCAACATGTCGGAAGTTAGCCAGTCCCACAAGAAAAAATAATGACATAAAAGTCTTATAGGTTATAATGAAAGAGACGATACTGTTGATATTTGAAAATGACATGATTTTATATATAAAAAAACCCAAGGAATCTATATTAAAAAAATTCCTAGAATCAGCCAGGTCATAAGATAAAAAATAAACATATAAAAACTAATTGTATATCTATATGCCAGCAATGAACGTGTGGACACAAAAAATAAAAAATACAATGCATTTATATCAGGTAAAATAATGCAGAAATGCTTAAATGTAAATCTAATGAAGTATGGGTAGGATTTGTATAATGGAAGCTACACAGCTGATTAAAAAAATCAAAGAAGAATTACATAATTGAAGAGACATACCATGTTTATGGATTAGAAGATTCAACATAGGATATTAATTCCTCCCAAACCCATGTATAGTTTTGACACGATTCTTACAAAATGTAAGCAAGATATTTTGTTAATGTAGATACATATTCTGAAATATGCATAGAAAACCGAAGAAACTGGAGTAAGTAAAACAATTTTGGAAAATAGGAATAAAGTAGGAGGAATCAGTTTACCTGATTGCAAGATGTACTATATAGATAGAGTAATCAAGACTGTGTGACAAGAATGAATGTGAGGATAGACATAACAGAATTAGGAAACCTAAATATAAACCCATATAAATAAGTTCAACTGATTTTGGTCCCCCACAAAAAAACTAAATCATTAGAAGTGAAGCAGCCTTTTCAATAAATGGTGCTAGAGCAGTTGGATGTGAAATTTACCTTTGAACTTTCTTAGACCTTATACAAAAATTAATTCAAAATTGATTATGGAATAAAATGTTAGAAAAAAATGGAGAAAATCTTTGGAATCTGATGCTAGAAAAGTGCTCTTTAAAAAAAAAAAAAAAAGAAAGTTATTTATTGATTTGAGAGAGAGAGAGCCAATGAGCATTGAGGGGGAGGAAAAGAGAGAAAGGGAGAATCAGACTCCACACTGAGCAAGAAGCCCAATGCAGGGTTCAATCCTAGGACACTGAGATTGTGACCTGAGCTGATGGCAGACATTTAACCAACTGAGCCACCAAGACACCCCTAGAAAAGAGTTATTAGGTTTAACACTAAAAGCACAATTCATAAGAGGAAAAAATTGATTAACTGGACTTCATCAAAATTAAAAATTTTTCTTCTGTGAAAGACCCTGTTTAGAGAATGAAAAGACCAACAATACATGGGAGAAAATATCTGCAAACCATATGTTTAAACAGGGACTAACATTTAGAACATGTAAAGAACTCTCAAAAATTGTTCAACATCATTAGCTATCAGGGAAATTCAAATCAAAACCACACTGAGATACTACCTTACACCAGTTAGAATGTCAAGAATTGACAAGTCAAGAAACAACAAATGTTGGAGAGGTTGTGGAGAAAGGGGAACCCTTTTACACCTGTTGATGGGAATGCAAGTTGGTAGAGCCATCTTGGAAAAAAGTGTGGAGATTCCTCAAAAAGTTAAAAATAGAGCTACCCTATGACCCAACAATTGCACTACTGGGTATTTTCCTTAGATACAGAAGTAGTGAAAAGAAGGGCCACATGTACCCCAAAGTTCATAGCAGCAATGGCCACAGTTGTTAAACTGTGGAAGAAGTCAAGATGTCCTTCAACAGACAAATGGATAAAGAAGATGTGGTCCATATATACAATAGAATATTACTCAGCCATCAGAAAGGATGAATACCCAACATTTGCATCAGCATGGGTGGAACTGGAGGAGATTATGCTAAGCTAAATACATCAACCGAAGACAATTATCACATGATTTCACTTATTTGTGGAACATAAGGAATAGCATGGAGGACATTAGGAAAGGGAAGGGGAAAATGAAAGAGGGGAAATCGGAGGTGGAGATGAACCATAAGAGACTATGGACTCCGAGAAACAAACTGAGGGTTTTAGAAGGGAGGAGGATGGAAGGATAGGGGGTTGGGTTAGCCCAGTGATGGGTATTAAGGAGGGCATGTATTATATGGAGCACTGGGTGTTATCCGCAAACAATGAATCATAGAACCCTACATTAAAAACTAATGATGTGCTGTATGGTGACTACCATAACATAATAAAAAAGAAAAAGAACTCCCAAACCTCAACAGTAAAGGAGCATACAATCTGATTGTAAAATGGGCAAAATACATGAAGAAACATTCACTAAGGAAAATATACAGATGACAAATAAGCACATAAATAGGACAATGTAAGTTACAAGTGTAATGAGATATTGCAAGTTAAAATTTAAAAATAGTGACAACACCATGTGTGGGGAGGATGCAGAGAAAGAGGATTACTGATATATTCCTGGTGGGAATGTAAATCTATATAGTTACTCATGAGAATGACCAGTTTCTTAAAAAGTTAATATTAAGCATGTAGCTACCAAATAACATAGCAACTGCATTCCTCAACCTTTGTCTCAGAAAAAAAAGATTTATGTTTATCCAAAAACCTGTACACAAATGTTTATAGCAGTTTTATTTGTAATACCCCCAAATTGAGAATAACCCAAATACCTTCAATTGGTGAGTGTTTAAACATAGCATGATACACTCTTATGATAAAATACTACTCAGCAAAAAAAAAGAGCACAATCTATTGATACATAGAATTATGATCAACGAAGAAAGTCAATTCCAAAAGTTTATATAACTTACATTTTCATTTATATAAAATTCTTGAAATGACTAAATTATATAATAATAAAAGATAAATGGTCATCAGAGGTTAAGGAGAGAGTAGGTTGGGAGGTAAGTGCATATGGCTATAAAAGTAAAACATGAGGAATCTTTGTGGTGATGGAAGTAATTTGTATATTGACTGTATCAATGTCAAAATCCTAATCGTGATATTGTACTAGTTTTACCAGACTCTATCATTGTGAGAAACTAGTCAGAGTGTACACAGGATCTTTCTGTATTATTTTTTACAATTGCATTCCAGTCTACAGTTATCTCAAAATAAAATTTAATATCAAAATTGCCAGACTTCAATTTATAAGTCTGAAAACCAAATGAACCCCAAACAAGATAAATATAAGAATACCATGCAGGCACATCACAGTCAGCTGTTTGAAAACAAGAGATTAAGAATTGAATCTTAAAACAAACCTGGGGTTGTTGGGGAAAACATTAAAAACTTATTACCACAATATGAATTACAACTAACTTCTCACCAGAATAAAAAATGTTTGAAGACAATAGATTGATATCGCTTATGTGTTGAAAGAAAAAAATTCTAGGGTGCTTGGGTAGCTCAGTGGGTTAAAGCCTCTGTCTTTGGCTCAGGCCATGATCCCAGGGTCCTGGGATCAACCCCCACATTGGGCGGGGAGCCTGCTTCCTCCTCTCTCTCTCTTCCTGTCTCTTTGCCTACTTGTGATCTCTGTCTGACAAATAAATAAATAAAATCTTTAAAAAAAAAAGAAAAAGAAAAAATTCTGTCAATACAGAATTCCATATCTAGCAAATACATCTTTTAAAAAAGATTTTATTTATTTATTTGAGAGAGAGAACATGAGGGGGGGGGGAAGGTCAGAAGGAGAATCAGATTCCCTGCTGAGCAGGGAGCCCAGTGCAGGACTCAGTCCTGGGACTCCAGGATCAAAACCTGAGCTGAAGGCAGTTGCCTGACCAACTGAGCTACACAGATGCCCTGCAAATGTCTTTTAAAAAGCAAAGCAAATTCTGCTTTCTAGTAAGAGTTGTGTGGTAAGTAGAATTCTAAGATGCAACCATGACCTCTGGCCCCTTATGTTACACCCTGCAGAATCCCCTACCTTTGAGTATTGGCTGAGGGAGACCTGTAACTTGCTTTTAATCAATAAGCATGGCAAAAGTGATGGGCTGTCATCCCTGGAACTAGGTATACATACATATATATATGCATACACATCAGATTCACCCACACACACACACACACACACACACACACACATTTTCTTAGTATGCATGAGAAAGATGAGAGAAACTCCTCTTGCTGGCCTCAAAAACACAAAACACCATGTTGTGACCTGCTTATGGAGAGTTCCATATGGCAGGAAACTGCCACTGGCCTCTAGAAAATGGAGACCTCAAGAAATGCAAGTCTACCAGCAACTGTATGAGCTTAGAAGAGGACCCTGAGTTCCAAAAGGACTGTAGACGAACCAAAATCACAAATGTGACTTTGTGAGACCCTGAGCAAAGGGCACATTTAAGCCATACCCAGGCTCATGACACACAGAAACTGTAAGATAATAAATCTGTGTTGTTTAACCTGCTAAATTGTGGTAATTTGTTACACAGCAATGGATAGGTAATGCAAGTGAAAAAACTTGATGGAAACTAAATAATGATTTAAGTCTTCTCTCTCATATAAGAATTTCAGATAACAGTGATAAAACCTAGGCAAAATAGTCTTAAAAATCAACATAAAGCAACTTAAATATTTTCAAAACACTGAGATCTACAAGGTATGTTCTCTGACCACAATAATATTTAATTAGAAATTAATACCAGTAAAACATTGAGAAAATCTCCCTTATACTTG
The DNA here is from genome assembly GCF_011764305.1 of Mustela putorius furo. Lineage (NCBI taxonomy): Eukaryota > Metazoa > Chordata > Mammalia > Carnivora > Mustelidae > Mustela > Mustela putorius. The sequence goes on from NW_025421273.1 coordinate 23,302,898, forward strand.
GAAGCCAGACAAGTTATTTCTAAATGATCCACGAGTCAAAGAATAAATAAAAAGTGAAATTAGAAAATATTTTTATATGAATGAGGTTAAGAATATAACCTATACAAAGTTATGGGAGACAATTTAAAATGAAATCATATTGGAAATCTTATATAAGGAAGAGAAAAATTAATTATCTAGTTTCCAATCTCAAAAAGCTAGAAAAGAGGATAAAATTAAATCCTAATAAAGTAGAATGGAAAGATCATAGTAGAAATCAATAAAACAGAAAACAAACAAGGAATAGAGAACACAAAAAAATTTAACAAAAATAAAAAATTTGTTTCTTAAAAAGGATTTATAAAACTGATAAACTCCTAGGGACACTGATCCATGACAAGGAAAAAATATAAATAACCAATCTGTTATGAAAGAGAAGCTGTCACTAAAAACTCTATATACATGAAAAAGATCATAAAAGAACACTTGAATAGAATCATGCCACTAAATGCAGCAACATGGATGAAATAGATGAATATATTAAAATGTAACTTACCAAAACTTACAAAAGATGAACTATAAAATCTGAATAGATTCATATTTCTTAAACTGAATTTGTTATGAAAAACCATTTCACACAGAAATGTCTAGGGGTAGGGATACCTGGATGGTTCAGTCATTTAAGGATCTGCCTTCAGCTCAGGTCATGATCCCAGGATCCCAGGATTGAGTCCTGCATGGGGCTCTTTGCTCATAACAGAGCCTGCTTCTCCCTCTGCCGGCTGCTCCCCCTATTCAGGCTCTCTCTCTCTCTCTGGCAAATAAATAAATAAATCTTAAAAAAAAGAAGGAAAGAAATATCTAGGAGTGGGTGAATTCTATCAAACAAAATAAAGTACTATTCTTTAAAGACTGAATAGCAATTCCACCCAAAAAAAAGAGGATGGGGCACTTACCTACTTATTTTATGATAATAAATTATTTTGATACCAAAACCCAACAAAGACTACAAGAAAACAATATATATATATATCTACATCCCTCATGAGTTTAGATGCAAACATGCTTAGAAAATATAATACAGCAGTACATTAAAAGGATAATACATTATGACTAAATGGGATATAAGCAAGTTTGGTTTAACATTTAAAAATCAATCAAAGTAATTCACCATATTTACAGAATAAAGAGCAGTTATATGGTCAACTCAATAAATGCATAAAATTCTACTCTCATTCATAATAATAACTCTTAGAAATTTACAGTCAGAAGGAAAATTATTCAATCTGAAAAAAGACAACTATGTAAAATTTAAAGCTAAAGTCATACTTGAAAGTGAAATATTAAACCATCTTCTCATCATTTCAAGGGCAAAGTAAGGTTACCTGCTGTTCTGTTCAGCATTGTACTAGAGGCCCTAGCCAATTCAATAAGGCAAGAAAAAGAAATAAAATGCCAAAAAATTAGAAATTCAAAAGTAAAACTTCTCTGTTTGCAACTTATAATTGTTTATAAGGAACAATTCTCTGTCTCAAAAAACCTGTAAATTTAGGTCTTACAATTCAACAAGCAAGGCCAACATTGAATCACTAATTTTTCCTATGTATAATCAGCAAACAATTGGAAAAAACTTTTTTTTTTAAATTCCAGTCATAATAGTGTCAAAATACATAAGACACTTAGGAAAAAAATTAATCAAAAATAGATAAGAACTCTCTTCTCAAAACTTTTAAGTCTACAGAAAGAAAATTCAGAAAACCTGAATAAATAGGAAGATATGACCTGTTTATAGCTGAAAACACTTACTATTGTTAAGCTGTCAATTCTCCCCAATAATTAAACACAATCCAAATTATAATGCTAGCAGGTTTTTTAAAATATAAATTTGCAAGATGTATCTAAAGTGTATATGGAAATACAATAATCTAGAATAAGCAAGTCAATCTTCAAGAACACTTATACTAAGTAATTTAAGATCTACTGTAATGCTAAAGTCTTCAAAAGAGTGACATTTGCATAAGGAGAAACAAATCAATTAATGGAAAAAATGTAGTTCAAAAATAGATCTTTTCATATGGTTAATTGATTTTTGTCAAAGGCACAAAGCAATTCAGTGGAGAAAGTAAAGTCCACTCAAAAAATGCACTGAAACTAAAAATATCCATATGGGGGGAAAAAATGATTGTATTCTTACCTCATACTACCCACAAAATTAATTCGAGGTGAATCATAGACCTAATCATAAAAGCCAGAAATGTAAGTCTTCTAAAGTAAAAGAATGAGAGAGAGAATCTTTGCAACCTTTTGATAAGCAAGGATTCCTGGAGAGGATACAGAAATTATGAACTATCAAAAAGAAAAAAAAATAGATCATACTTCAGCAAAATTAAAATCATTGATTAATCAGAAGATATCCATAAGAAAACAGTCAAGACACAGATAGGGAAAAAATACTACTGGTATACATATATCTGGTAAGTTCTTTCAGAAAATTCAAACTCAATAATGAAAAAACAGATTAAAAAAAATGGGTTGAAAGCATGAACACTTCACTAAAAAAGAGATATAGGAATAACAAATAAGCATGTGAAAAATTGCTCCACTGATATTGGGAAGCACATAAATGAAAATGAAAATTATAATGAGATATCACCACAAAAATATGACTAAAATTAGATAAAAGGAACATGAAACATTGGCAAGGATGAAGAGCCACTGAAAACACTTATACGTTCTTGGTGTGTCAATGCAGAATGCTACCACTACTTACAAAGTTAAAAATTCACCTATCCATTGATTCAGCCATTTCTCTCCTGGGTGCTTATATAAGAGAAATAAAATCAAATGTCCACTAAATTAGTTTACAGATGTTCATAAATGTTCAAACAATTGCTAGAAATTTGAAACAACCCAAATGTCCATCAATAGGAGAATGAATTTTAAATTTATGATTAATTTATACAGTGAAATATAATTTAATAATAAAAAGGAACAAACTAGTGATAGAAATAACACAGGTGAACTTTGTAGACATTAAACTGAGCAAAAAAACTACAAACACACACACAGATATACCAAATGACCAAAGTACAAGAATGCAAAATTAACCCATGGTGGCAGAGCTTAGGAAATGGTTGAATTGTTCAGGGGGGTGGAATTTATTCAAAGAGGGGACATAAATGTCCAGGTTAATCAAAATATCCCAAGTTTGTTTGAGGTGGTTATTGTATAGTTGTACAAAATTATTCAAAACTAACTGAACCAAATACTTAACATCTGTAGAGTTTATTGTTCATAAATAATATCTCAATAAAAAAGAAGCTAAGAAAAGATTAAAATTTCAGTGAGCAATATTTTATATCTTCTTCAACATGATATTTCATACCACTGGTTTGCTAAGAGCTTAATCTGCTCAGAATTATTAACAATAATTAATAAAAATTTATTTCTCAAATTGCCTTGACAAGGCAACTTTACCTTCCCCCACCCAGACCTTCTTGTCTAATCTGATCATATTGTCATTGTTTTTAGAAACAGATGAAATATGAGCTCTACCATCTTGGTCTTCTATTATGATTGCTTGAACAGCACTATCTGCAATACAAGTTGTTTTCTTTACCGGGAATGTGTCCAAGTGGCTTGTTTGTTTTGTGAAGGTTAGTTTAGTTATAAGTAGTCTGGCCAGTGTTTTTGATTAAGTCTCATTAGCATCAGACAATTAGAAACTTCTGCTTATTTCACATGGGAATTTACTAAGGACCTTAGTACTAATCAGTGCATTAAAAATGAGTAAAGCTGGGATGCCTGGGTGGCTCAGTTGGTTAAGCAGTGGCCTTCGGCTCAGGTCATGATCCAGCGTCCTGGGATCGAGTCTCACTTCGGGCTCCTTGCTCAGCAGGGAGCCTGCTTCTCCCTCTGTCTCTGCCTGCCATTCTGTCTGCCTGTGCTCACTCCCCCCCCCCCGATAAATAAATAAAATCTTTAAAAAAAAGATGAGTAAAGCTTATTTTATTCTTATAAGGACTAAACATAAATGGGCGATCTACCTATACCCAGTGGGCCATCGATGTGCCCATTACGTTATCCTGTTCTATCTTCTCATTCCCCTGGTTTTTTTTTAATTACTACTTATCATTTAGGTCTCAGATCTCACTTCTCTGGCAGGTTTCTCTGACTCTTCAGGTCTGAGTTAGGTGCTTCAGGGCCTTTGCACAAGGAAACAGGTTATTATAATTGGGGATGAGGTTAGGTATCAACATACTAATTTAGACAATAGGGTTAAACACACTCCTTAAAATCTTCCTTTATTGTTTATTTTTAAAAAGTTGATATCACTAAATATGTTTTAGTATAAGCATAGGAGATTTGTAAGCCAAACAACCAAATAACCTCATGCTCCCATGGCACTGAATTTCTGGTGGGGCAGGCAGACAATTAAAAGACAAATGACATGTTGATAAGTATACAGGAAAAAAATAGAGCAAGACAGGATAAGAAATATAAGGTAGGGGGGCTGTTGACGATAACACCTGGTGGTCAAGGAAGGCCTCGCTCAGAATATGAGCTGGAGCCAAGACCAGAAGTAGCCATGTGAATATCTGCAAGAAGATTGTTCCAAGAAGAGAGATCACCCTTGCTGAATGAGAAAGGGCCAGTGTTTTTGATTAAGTCTAATCTGGGGAGATTGGGGAGAAGCGGAGAGAAAAGGGGACAGGTTCAAGATTATGTTCAGAGTTCGAGTTCATAGATCTTTCAGCAGATGGATTGTGTGTGAGGGAGAGCAGGAGGAAGAAGAGGAGTAAAAAGTGAAGCTCAGGTTTGTGCTTTCAGCTCCTCAAGGAATAGCTGGAGTTGCTTGGAAGAACAGGGAAGAGGGGGGTGGAGTGGCACACAGAGTCAAGAGTTCACATTGGATCTGATAAATATGCATATGCACTGCTAGGTATGTAGTGGTGACCATCATAACTCTGAGGACATTCAGAGAGCATAATTTACTTGCTGCAATAGATTGTCTATGCCACCCCACAGTGTGACGTTGTGACACTGACCTTTAAGGTGGGGGAGGGCTATTTCTCCACCACCTTGAAGGTAACCTTAGATATGTGACTTGCTTTGACCAAGCTGGGTATTAGAAAAGTTGATGCAAGCAGAGGTGTGGACGGTAGGTTTGCCAATACCATGTTCATCTCCATGGAGTCAAGCTATGGCTAGTCCACCAGAAGATGAGAGACACATGGCCAAATTGCCCCATCTCCCCAGCTGACCTCACTCCAAACACCAGACATGTGAGCAGTTACCTTAGACCATTCATAGACCATATCAGAGTCAGCTCAGACCAGAAGGTGAGAAATTCAAAAAATTATGTTTGGATCACTAAATCACTTCAGCAAAACCTAATTGATAGATTTGCCTCAGATCCAGAGATGGTGAATGGCCAAATCAGGATTTGTGGCTTTCTTCTCCTAAATTCACTATTTCTCCATTATTCCAAGACACATCCCTTCTAATATTAGCTCACAGAATCATAATCAGAATCATTCTGGAGCCATGTCCTCCAGGCTGCTATCTTAAAGCAAATGGTATTAAAATCTACTCCAATTGTTAATGTGCAACCTCTCATTCTTTCTCTCTCTCTCGTTGCTGAGACAATGTTGCTGTAAAAGCAACCAACAGAAATCCAATTCAATCTCTAGGGAAATTTATAGCAAAAAAATCTTGCTATGCCAGTGCTTTTTCCATGACAATATGAAGCATATGGGATCTCAGAAGAAGCATCTATCACAATATGTTGCAATGCAGTGCAGGAATTGGCATTTTCTCCAATTCCTCAAAGCACAGCTAAGAGCAAAATAAATGTAAAAGTATGAGGTTCAGGCTACTGCTGACATGCTGTCCCTTTCAAAGCATTCTACTGACTTAAGGAAAAGAAACCCAAAAGTGCAAAAAAACAAAACAAACAAACAAACAAACAAACAAAACCCCACAACCCAAGACTGCACTATTAGTCCCAGAAGTCTCTCAGCTGAATCCCAAATCCAGAGCACACTCAAAACTGTAAATAGTGTCAAGAGAAGGAATCATCGGAACCCCAACAAAATTCAGGAGCTGAAGGACAGCATTTTAGGGCCACAGATAGGATGGGAAGGAAAGTATACACCGCCCAGCCTGGCTTTAGAAGTGAGGAGTCCTGAGCCATAGCGCCTGTTTTCTTACTATGATACTGAATGACTTTGGACAAGTCCCATAATAACCCATTAAGTCGTCATTAAATATGAGCAGGTTAGCAGAGAACTTGTTGTTCAGAGCTAGGGGTGAGCAGAGAGCAGTGCCCTGAGGGAAGGGGGCAAGACTAGTAAGTTTTGACATGATGGAGTAAGTGATATGGGAGGCTCTCCTAGGCCACTGGGAACAGAAGCAACCAGGACATCCATAGTCAGCCAGAGGACAGAGGCAGCATGTTGGTGCTTGGCATCGGAATGCTGAAGGGAAGGAGAAGGGCTCTGGGCATGGAGGGGACCTCTCTGCAGGTTGTGCCATGTCACGCATTAGATTCCCATTCAGTGCTCTAGAGCTTGCTTCACTTGTGAGGACACTGAGCCACGATATGGTATGCGGCTCCTTCCAATCCCATAGCCACGGTGATTCTGATCCCATAGTGAGTACTGGAGCTTAGATCTAAATGTAGGCCTGTCTCTGAACCCCATGTTTTTATTATCCTAGCCTTCTTAGAATACGACTTAAAAGTAGTGCCTATAAATATATCCTGAAATATTGTGGAAAGGATAACATGGCACTCTCTGGCAGAAAGAAAAAAAAAAAGGTAGTTAATTATAAAACACAATTTTCAGGGATGAAATGGTTTCTTTTTCTTCTTGCCCCCTTCCACTGAGTCTCACACAGCTTCTCTCTTCCCTCCTACTCCTGGTATCAAGAATGAACGAGACTAAAGCAGGAGTGCTGGGCAGGGAAGGGCCCAGAATGTTAGATCTTTGCTCATGGGTCTCCATTATCAACATCTCAGTGGCTAATACAGTGAGCGTGGCGCCTTCCTGCTTCCCAGTAACCTACAACAGGAGAGGGAATGCCCAGAAGTGGCTCTGGGGTTGGATATAATTTTAAAGGGAAGCCTGCTCCCAGCTTTTAAATCACTTAATCAAAGTTGTATTCCTAACCTTTTAATTAATATTTGACACTAGACGAAATGGTTTAATTCCACTTATATGTGTGTGTGTTTTGCATACCTGAAATTACATGAAAATCAACAGAAACATTTCTCGCAGTGAAAAGGCTATAAATCCAGGAGCTTTCCCAGCCAAAAATACTTTTTCAATTTGTAGCCCCCAGGTGGGACACACATACAGGACAACCAATAGCATAACAACAGTTTGATGGTGACTAGAGGCTAATAAGGATATAAAGCAGCCCCATTATGTGTTGGGATCGAGGTGGATGCTGGGAAGATAGGAGGCACAGGATGGAGTGCTGCCAGGGTTTCTGGGAAAGAAAAGGATACAAAGAGGGTAAGGCTAGATGAGAATCCTAGGAAAAGCTTTACTAGAGAGTTAGGAGAATTGCAGCTTTGCCATTTACCAGACCTATGACTTAAGGCAGTTTAACTTCCCAGGGTCTCAGCTTCTGTCTCCTGCAATGCAGAAAACCGGTTTTCACCTGCCAGGGGAATCAGAACCACAAGTGAGATGCTATTTCCCAAACTCTTCAGAAAGATTCTCTGGAGAAGCTTGTCCAAAGACAGCCCTTTCCTGGAACTTCTTACACCAAGACTGTGCCTACAACAGGCTTTCCCGTGGCAAGGAAACCAAGGACAGGGCTCAACCCCTCCCACCCCTACCCTGCCAAACACACACACCAACAAACATCCACCATGGTCCCTGTATATCCAGAAATATTCTTACTTATTCTTATTTTTAACTCTTCACTTTGACTTATAAAGAAGTTAGAAAAAGAAAGTACAGTGAGTTGACTTATAGGCTGCCTCAGTTACCCCAAATATTAACATTTTACATAACTATAACACAGTGACCAGAATCAGGAATCAACATCAATCTGATATAATTCACAAATTGACAAACCTTATTTTTTTTACTTTTTATTTTTTTAAAGATTTTATTCATTTATTTGACAGACAAAGATCACAAGTAGGCAGAGAGGCAGGCAGAGAGAGAGGAGAAAGCTGGCTCCCTGGCAAGCAGAGAGCCTGATGTGGGGCTCGATCCCAGGACCCTGGGACCATGACCTGAGCTGAAGGCAGAGGCTTTAACCCACTGAGCCACACAGGCACCCTATTTTTTTTTAAGGTTTTATTTATTTATTTGACAGACAGAGATCACAAGTAGGCAGAGAGGCAGGCGGGGTGTGGAGTGGGGGAAGCAGGCTCCCTGATGAGCGGAGAGCCTGATGTGGGGCTCAATCCTAGGACCCTGGGATCATGACCTGAGCCAAAGGCAGAGGCTTAACCCACTGAGCTACCCAGGTGCCCCTTGACAGACCTTATTTAAATTTTACCAATCGCCCCTCTAATATTCTTTTTCCTATCTGCGATCTAACCCAGGTAAATTCAAATAAATTAAATATGGTGTGCTTGCCAGGAAAATGCCTCATCCCGACAAGTGTCCGACAGTCCTTCTAAACAGATGCCTCATCCTCATTTCACATCGACGCTCTAGAGATGCTGTTATACCCCACGTGATCCTTATAATCAAGACATAGAAGTAAACATTGAGATAGCGATTTTGATGCTCTTGGCATATGTTAGTAGGATAAGTAGAAACTCAGTCAAAACAAAAAAATTCACATTTGTACATAAGAAATCAGGAGTGATGAAAAGCAGAGAGAAGATTTGTAGCTTGAGACACTCTGACTCTTGCCCTTGCTTTTCCCTTGAGCAATGTCGTCCTGAGCCGTAACTATCAGACACGACCCTGCCTATCAGTCAAGGTCCATTAAATGAGATGATGCATGGAAAGAATCTCGCTCAATGAACACACGGAGGGGGCTCAATGAATATTGTTCGTAATGTGTGTTACTCTTTCCAAAGCCACTCAAAAATTCTTTCCAGCCATGAAGTATGATAGTTCCAATTTCGAACCCCATTTCTGTTCTTTGAATCTCTCAGATGGCTTTGAATACATCGTAATTCATATTGTACTGATCTATGTGTTTCTTTATCTTACTGCCCCTACTAGATTGTAAATTCTGATCCTTTTACCCCTTGTGGAGGCTTCCTGGGCTTCATGCAGATCATACTGCCAGGAGCTGGCCTCCCAAACGTACGGGGGCACCCAGCCAGCAGGCCCTCTGATTTAATTTATCACCAACACGCCAGGCTTTAACTTGTTATAAGCATCTCTGTATAAAGTTGCCTTTGTGCTCAACAGGGGGCAGGCACCTGTTCGAAACTAGTCTCATGAGAGACAAGTTCTCCCTTCTTCAGGAGGAAAAAAGAAATGCCCCTATTCAGGCAGCCTACTTATGGAGAATGAGGACTTTGCTGCAACATCTGTATTTTGGGTACTGTAAGTTGCCTTTAGGAAAAAAAGAGACAAAGAAAGTTTAAGGAGGTTGATAATACTTCCTACCACTTTGGTTCTTCAGATCTTCAAAGCACTTTACACAAATCAACTAATGAACACTTCATCACACAGCACGCAGTCTCCCCTGGGAACTGGAAGGCTTGAGACTTCAATCCTACAGCCAGAGACTTGAAAGGGGCTGGGCAATTTGCAGTTAACAATTGCATTTATGATTGCACTTTCTAAAAGAGAGACAGTCAAATCTCACGCCTTCCACTAAGCTAGTGTTGGCTGGATGTTTGTTGACTGACTGACTGAATCAAGCTGATGGCAGATCATTAAATGAGGCACTTCCTCTGCCTTCCCACTGCCTCAAGTCTAATCAGTAGGGCACAGGCTGAGTTCAAGCTAGAAAATTCTTTCCAGTGTTGCATTAGGTCATTTTAGATAAAACATTTAGGGCCATGAGTCCCTTATAAAAATCAATGGAGGTTCTGTGCCTTGTCCCTAGGAAAATGCTAAGTGCACACAGACCACTGCAAAAGTTTGCATGACTTTCCAGAGCCCCCTCTGAAACCCAGGTTCAAACTCTGCTTTGGGTTTTGTCTGGAGGCAGCCAGCTTAGAAAGGATCAGCTATGTGTAGGTTTGGGAGGCACAATTTATTCTGCCAAGAATACTTTGGTTTAGCTGGTTTGAAAGCAAAATTTAGAAGCTCAGTTGCCCTTTTCAGATTAGACATCAAGAATATTCTAAAATGTTATATGAATATGTTTCTTTTTAAAATCATTCATGAAATAGTGTGCATTGTGGTTGCCACAATGTTTTTCTTCTTCTTAGGCTCATTTAATGGCATATTCTTATCTTTGGGAAAACAGGAAATATACTCCCTGTCTTCTTAGTGAGTGGATGTGTAGTGAGGAGGCAAGACTTTTCTGAAAACTTCACAGCAGCTGCGACAGCAACATGAAATAAATCCTCCACAAGTACCCCCAGCAGAGCTAAACAAATCACGATGGGGCACCCTGTCATCCCTAACACCTAATTCCCAGCCTTATTGAAAGTCTGGAAGGAATAGAGTTCCGAGGCATCTGGACAGAAAAGAGCTTCCCTTTCCAGGAAAAAGTGAGCATTTCCAGGAGGCCGGGAGAGGAGGGAAAAGATCAAAGGCGAGTTTGAAGCCGCTTGGGAGTGGCCCTCCAGAAACAATCACTTGCATTTCAATGATTAGCCTTGAAATGCAGAAATCTAGGATTCCTTCTGGAAAAAAAAAAAAAAACCCAAAAAACTAAACAAAAAAACCTGGGGTATTGACAACAGCCCAAATCTCAAAGACGCTTCTGGGCAGGGTTTGTTTATAGGAACTGGGAGCACAGCATCACTGACACCTGCAAGGTTATGAGTCCTCACTTCCTGGTGATGTTATGAGGGAGAGGAAGGAATTGGCAAGTTGGGGACTGAGAGAGGATTCTAAGAATTAAAACCGAGGATAAAAGAGGTTCCCCACACTTCTCACCAATTGATGAGCAAATGTGCACCTCTACGGGACCAGGTGTCCAAAAGTGGCTGAGAGGCCCAGCTGTTTCAGATATAACAGAAACTTATGAGTTTGCGTCCATGGTCCTTAGCTAAATTACTCAGATAAGAAATATCCAGCCCGGAGGGCATGTCTCCTTCCAGAATCTCTTGTCAAGCATCCTGGATCCTTTCCCCTAACCCATCACTTTCTTGCCTGGCTGAAAGATACCTGAATTCAAATGCTCTATCCAGCTATACCTGCTCTTTGTATAACTGAAAGGATCAAGCAGCAAGAATGTCCTGCTCACATGTCTGCCCCGCTCAGCCTTGGGGACCGTCCTTCTCTGAAGCACAGTGAGGCTATAAGGAAAGGGTGCCGCTCAGTTAAGTTCTTGCCCCATCCTGAACTTGAGAGTTGTGGGGTGGGATTTGCAATTGAATCCTGGCTGTGAAATCTCCTTGATTTTGAGATGTAGGCACCTTCCTTAAACTCTTTGATACCGAGTTATTTCATTTATAAAATGGGCTACAATGCTCATTTTGTAAATCTATGATGAGAATTAAATGAGATATTTAAGTATATGTAAAAATATGCTGCCTTATTCCATAAATGATTTGCAGTGGTACAACACTCCTACCCCATTACCACACACACACACACACACACACACACACACATTAAACTACAAAGAAGAAGAAGAGAAAGAATTAAAATGAAGAATACTAGAGATTTAGTAAAAAATTCTTTTCATCAAAAATTATATACAATGATTTTTAAACTTGAGGTTTTGGAATATATTTATATTTTAGAAGTCATTCTTTTTTTTTTTTTTAATACTTCAGAGCAAATGTGCAGAGGTTGAAGAAAGCAAAAGATATGAGTTTTCCCATTTATTTTTCAATTTCAATTACTTCCTGTCCTAGAACATGCAAGTTGAGATATAATCTCTCTGGTTCTACCACAGGAAGGTGATGCTCAGGTCAAGGTGCCAGAGAGGGGCAGGGAGGGGCTGGTTGATGTCAACCTTAACCTCATTAATATTAGATTTCTTGCATTTGAGTGGTGCTTTGTAAACCCCTGTTTTCAAAACTAGAATTTTTATGTCCCTTCTATGCATGAGGAAAATATGCTTGGAAGAAAAAAAAAAAAAAGGCTTTCCCCAAAGTCAACAGCTAGCTAGTGAAGTTACCAGCACTCTGTCCCAGGTCCTTGGCTCAGAGCCTACACAGTTCTATGAAACTTTTGAATCTCTATTTTACAAATTCTCTGTACGTTGCAAAGTTTTCTTCCCTACTCCTCACTCAGCTGTGGTTCCATTTGTGGTCCTGTTTCTTATAAATCATATTTTTATTTTACCCAAGAATCAAGATATTAACCTCCTCGGGTGGTTCTACCCAGCAACAACCTGCTGTGGAGTTGAGGGGAAACATTCTCACCTACCATCTGGCAGGATAGCTCTCCTCTACACAGATGGATGGTGGTTGGTGCCCCTTGGGAAGGTTATTTCTAATGATTTCTCCAAACATATGTATTGCATGCATTAAACAAAATTCTCAAATTCTGCTATTATAACATAAATGAAAATCTGAAAGCAACCCTAATGCTTTCTTTTTTGGGGGAAGAAGTCTGAAAATGCCATGATCAAATCAAAGATACTATTCATTTTCCTCTTCTTCTATTTTTGCTATCATGGCTAGATGACGCTGATCGCCAGGCCCTGTACTAGGTGCTTACTTGCATTATCTCATTAAGCTGCACAATAGCCTATGAGATAACAATGCTTATCGTTCCCACTTTCCAGTGAAGAAATGAGGGTTGAAGGAGGTGAAGTCACTCCAAGTTGTGGGCATAGCAAGTGATAAAGGTAGGATTCAAATCTAGCTAATTCTCAGTCCAAAGCCTGCACTCTATCCCACTGCTCCTTACTGCTATCTCTGCTCCATGAAAAGATACTACCTGTGATTCTAGAATTGTTAACAATATATTGCCTTTCATAATACAGGATTCTGGTTATAGTGGAGGAAATGAATAACACAGAGAACCTTACCACTTTAGCCCATTATTTGGAAAAACAACCAACCAAATACACACACCCCACCAAATGTATGTATTACATGTCAGATATTAAGGATGTTAAAAATGATTAAGATCTAGTTTTTAGAATTCTTAATGGGGAACAAGAAAATTATAACTTTATTTAAGAGTGTACAAAACCAAAATTCAACTGAATAAATCTGAAGATCTAATTGACTTTATTCAGTGGTTCATAAATTGAGCAGTATCCCCTCTAACCTCTAAAAAGGAGCTCTGAGGAGGTGCACAACATGGAAGGTTGTTGGAAAGGAAAGAGGCAGAAAAGGACATTTCTAACAAAGAGTAGATTGTTTCAGGCAAGGCACCTTTCTTGGGGGAAGAAGGGCCTCTATCCTGCAGATCACCTCACCAGTGTTGATTAGGACATTTCAGATTGACTGGTTAAAAGGTCATGTTCCTGAGAGAGGTTGAAACTGCAATTAAGTCTTGGTTTGTGGTCCTGGGGACAAGTACCTCCATTTTGGGCCTTTTTTCCTTCTTTTTTTTAATCATCCCCCCCCCTCCTTTGGATCAGACTCTCAGCCTGAGAGATGTGATAAAAAAATTTAAGGCATTTGCACCACTCAGCCACCATTGTACAGTTCCTATGGCTTTTACTGATCCTATGTGTGATATTCACAGGTCATGACTTCAGGTTCACAATTTTTTTCATTGCTCATTTTCTTCACTCCTTTTCTGGCATTCCAGTTTTAGGGAGATCATCTGCTTGGTGGTTAGTGGCTGCAAACAGGCATTCAGAGCTTTTGAGAAAATAAAGCACACCAGGGAGATTACTATGACTACTATAAGCAGGATAATTCCCCATGCCTGGAGTGCACCTCAGACCCATGGTCCCCAAGATCCAAACCAATCAAAATCAACTAAGTCAGAGAAACACTCTGTTGAGAGAATCACCTTTTTAAGCCAAGTGGTTTGCTCAGTAATCTTACATAATTGAGTTTTAACTTCCCCAGGAGCATTAATCCAGGTGTAGCAGGTGGTATTTGGCCATAACACAGACACGTTTTTTTGCTCAGCTAAAAGGTAATCAAGGGCTATCCTGTTATCAAGAACAACTTTGGCCAGAGAGTCTAGATGTTTTTCTTGGACTGCTAGTGACCTAGCAGCACAATCTGCAATATTTTTCAAGAGTTAGGAGAGGTTCCTGATCATATTCTCATTTGCATTTGCTTCTAACCAGGGAAGTGGGGATCTACCAAAGGAAGTTAATTTTGAATCATGAATGTCTCCCAATAGGTCCTTTCTAACTCAACAATGTAAATACAGGGGGGTTGACCAATGAGGTGTCTCAATCTGTCTGTGAACAGTTAGAGGTACAATCAGATAACCTAAGAGGCATTGCCCAGTTATGTGCCAGCCATCTAGGCATACATGGGCACCAGGAGAATGCAACCACCACAGTCAAAGATAAGTCATATCTGGGAGCAAATCATTTCCACTAAGGTGGTACTGTTAATGGTAGGGATTATTGCATTTACCTGTTGCAACCAAGGATCAATTAGGTTTTCGCCAAGGTTGAAATAAAAAATTGTTCTAAATTCTAGAGATTACCCCTCTGCTGCCATCAATTGCCTGAGAGATACAGATGATGATGCTATCTTTCCAGACCAAAGCCAGAGTACAGGAAAGAAAGAGAAAAAAAGTTTTCATGCTTGGTTAAAATATGAAGTCTTGATCCAACCTCTTGGTCAACTTGATTTGGAGGTCTCCAGTGTCTGTACAAAACCAGATGTCAGGTGGAGCTTTCTTCAGCTCTAAGATGTGTTACTCAAGACTCAAATTCCTGATGTTTAGTGAGGAGTAGTCGGTATAGTGTCTTCAAGGATATCGAGGGGCAGTCTTTGTTCTTAGTGATTCCAAATCAGAGGTTGGGAGAAAATTGGAACCATGAATTTGGAGAGTCGTAGACAGATACCTAAGGAGACTAGAAAGACTCAGGATATAGTCTGATTTATAGCAATATGTACAAAACTTCAAAGATAACAATATTAAAATCTAATATAGACAAAAGTGCAAACATAATTTTTCTCTCCTTGGTCACTTCCATTTTTTTACCAAAGATAATCACAGTAAAACTAATTTGTTTGCATTAAACTTAGCTTCACTCATGTAAGTAAAGAAAGAATAGTGATTGACCATGTAAGCTATTTTTAAGACTGCTATGCTGAAATCTTTTACAAGGAATCTCAGATTGAACTTGTAAGAGTCTCTGGGACCAGGAAGCCAAGGCAAAAACTTGCCATCAGATCCTACCTGATAAAACTGTCAGGAACCCTGTAAGCAAGATAACAGGCCAATTTTTCTGAGGGGCTTTATTGGCTTCATAAAGTCAACCTTACTTCTCAAAAGCTGTCTGGTCATATATAAATATATGTACTTCTCTCCCAAGTATAGCATTCTATTCAAAGCTTTGGTAATATAGCCAATGTTTAGAATAGATTCTTATTTTACTTATATATATATATGACTAACTATATTGCCATGGAAAGAATACTCAAGAGTTTCCAAATTCTGAAGGAATCAGATAGGAAGAGTAAACCAATATTTCATCTTTGTTTACAATGTATACTTTATATATTGCTGTAAGCCATAGATGGCTTAAGAGAAAAGGTTTCCTTAAATCTAGAAAAACAAAACATTAAAAAAATCAGAAATGTTTTAGATAAAAGTCATCAAAATTACAATCATCCTCCTAAATTTATTCATTCCTATATTATTAATTCTTGTTCTGCTTGAATCCATTTATTTTTACTATTAGTTCTGGAAATTCTAATCCAGTTCCATTTTATGATCTCAAAGTAATCAAAAATCTGTGTTTACCAGAGTCCCTTCCATGAATTTCCTTGAAGATGAAGCACTTTTGCAGAAACACTTTTGCAAAAACATCTGAGTAAAACAATAACTCCTGGTAAATAACAAGACTTAAATGCCCATTATTACATGTCTGATGAGAATTCATTACACCGAAACTGACAAGGAAATTTCATTATTTCTGAAACAGGCAACATTTTAAGATATAACTAGAATTATGATGGTAACATTATACCAGGACATATCAGACTTTAGGAATTTAATACAATTTCTAGAATACTTATACCATATACCTATACAAATACAACACAAAGAAGGTTAGTACTTCTTATTTGACAAGTGCCCCTCATGTAATTTAAGATATCAAATAAGTCTTAGTTTAATATCTCTCTTTACAAAAAGAGAGGAAAAAAAACTTTTAAGGTTTCCAAGGACCTTCTAAAAATTCTTAAAGTTTGTTCAAGTGAAAAAGACTTTATTTGGAATTTTATTTGGGGAAGTTTTATTAAAAATATCAAGAGGTTTTAGGGGTGCCTGTGTAGTTGATTAAGAGTTTGCCTTCAGCTCAGGTCATGATCTCAGGTTCTAGGATCAAGTTCTGCATTAGGCTCCTTGCTCAGCGGGGAGCCCACTTCTCCCTCTACCTGTTGCCCCCCCTGCTTGTGAGTGCTCTCTTTCTCAAATAAATATGGAAAATGATACTTAAACAAAATATATCAAGAGGTTTTAGAAACACTGTTCAAGCAGGGTCACGGGTCACAGTGAAGCAATGCTTTCTTATCTACTTAACTATAGTGACAATTAAAGACTTTACAGGCAAATATAAAAAGTTAATAGTTGTAAAAATAAGGAAAGAAAAACTTCACTTTTTTAACAGAGAAGACTCTGCTTTCTTAAATAATCAAATGACTTAATAAAGATAACGCAGGAAATTGTTTTGGCAAGACACAAAATCTTCGTTTTCTAGGAAGATTACTAAAAAGGTAAGGAAAAAGGTTTTTTAAAAATTATTTATTTATCTTTTTAAAGATTTTATTTATTTGAAAATAAATAAAGAGAGTGAGCACAAGCAAGGAAAGCAGCAGGCAGAAATTTTAATCATGAGATGGGTATTGTGGAGAAGACACATAAGGGTTTATTATTATCATCATTATTATTATTCACTTAAGTTTCAAATGTTCCCTTTTTTGTTTTTCTTCTGATAAGAATTACCTACCTAAAACTGGTATTTTAAAGAGCTGGCCTAGATAAGAATTCCCAGAGAAGACTGGATAAAACATTTACAACTCAAAGGCACAGGAAAAGAATGTAGGCTCTTCCTCAAGTACTTTTGTTCCCTTAAGGTCAGAATTTTTCAATACTTACAAGCCTGTGAGAAAAATGGGCAAGTTTAGGACATATCCATCCATCTATGTTGGAATGTTCGGGGGTTTTTTCCCCCTCTTGGTACATTTAGCCGAGGGAAGAGGAGCTAAAAATATTCCTATCAGGGTCTCAATATCAACTTCTAATTTGACCAAATTTCTGTTCATAGAGTTGTTAAGTCCTTTCAAGTATCTTATAAGGTTTCATCCAGGACAACAGTAATATTTCTGGCAATATTAAACAATCCCATAGACCCCAGGGGTGTTCTTCAAGGAGGATGCAAAAGATATTGCTTTCACGAGATCTAAGCACTCCCAAAGATGAGGAAAAGAACCAACAACCTGTATGTCTCAAGTAGGTAGAAAGCCAAGGCAAGTTCTTTGGACAAAATGAGATAAGGAAGAAAACAATAGCTATCCCTGGAAAAGAAAGGTTCAATAACTGTCTGGATTTGGACAGGAAGGGACACACGAAATTTTATTTTTTTCTCTTGATTGGGCATTATAGGCTGAGATTCAGGAGAGCTCATTCTGGTAAGAATTCTTACATTTTGCTGGCTTCTGCCAGTTTTCCCAGGACCCCCTCTGTAGGCTCTGGTGTCTGCCAGAAGGTGGCAAGATGTTTTCACTAACTTTAAGTTTTGAGTGAGAAAACCTGAAGGGACCCCATGGCTGGGGTGGAGGGACACAACTGCTTATTTCTCTTTTTTTTCTGCCTCTTTTCTTGCTAGGGTCTGCACCCCTTTTATATGCCTCAGTAACAATGATGTATATCCTCCTCATAAAGTTGAAGGAGTTAATCATTTCTTGTACTCTCTCAGCACAATAGATAATGTCTATAGAGTGACTAGGTGGGGTCCTCATGCACATTTCCTAAGACCAGTTACCCTGGTCTTGACCCCAAGACCCCAAGACCCCTGGCTCTAGGACATAAGTGACTTATGGAGGACACCTGAGCACTGTCTTTGTTTTGACCAGGTCCTGGATACCTGAGAAGACACATACACCAAACCACCAGCCTCAGTAAAAACCCCATAGTCCAAGCAAAGATGAGACTATTTCCTTTCCTTTCTGAGTCTCCCAGACACCCCATCTGCCATACTCTGTCACACTATTCGATAAAAAATTCTACTCTCACTTCTTTCAGCTCACATTTGATTTCTCCTGCGAGAAGCCAAGGACCTTCTTGGCTGGTCCTGCGGGTCCCTCTCTGGGTCCTTGGACCCAGCCTGCATCAGTTTCCCTTGGTTAGTTAAGGGAATACTGTAGCAAATTTCCAGAAAATTCCTCAGAGCCTCATCAACTTTGAGAGGTGCCCAGGCAGAGGCCCTTTTCTAAAGGTAAATAAGGGGGTATATTAACTTGGCAGACTTTTGTTTATGGTCATGTAGTCTTTTCAAAGTGGAAAACAATTCAGACATAGGATTAGTAGAATACATATTGTCATAAAGGAGGATGGAGGGAGCAGTAGGAGTGTTGTCATTCTTACAGTCTTTTGTTTTGGGTACCTTTAACAGTGTTAATTTTTCACTAACCTTTTACAATAAGATTTTCAATGAAGCTGTTTTGGAATTTTGAAACCTTGTGGGGGCATCTTCCCCCAAAATAGGTATCCCATTCTATTTGTTTGACCAAAGACTCTTTGCTTTCAAGTACACTTCTTAAATTATCTTGTGCAATTGAAATGTTTCTCATAATGGCCATTGTAATTCTAGGTTGCTTTTGGTGAGATTTCACCAGCTTTGTAGATATCTATAGGTTCTGGGACCATAGTTCTTAGATATAAAATAGACAATTGTGCTTCACTTTTTAGAAATTAGAGATCCCATATTTTTAGCTAGCCTTTTGGGTTTCTTGATCCAGATTAATACCTCAGAGATGCGCCACAGGGTTAGGGATAGTGTGGTGTTTTATAGTGTACTTCACTGTACAGAAATGTTCTTGAGGTTGATGAATAACCTGGTGTCAGTCAACCTGCTTTGTGACCAAATTATCCTAACACAGGTGTCTTTGAGTTAGGTGGTGAGTGCTCTAACACCTTTTAAATCTCAATCTGTGCCCACCAGTTTGGCAGCTGCTTTTGAGATTCCCATTAGTAATGGGAATTTCTACACGTAGTGAGATAAACAAACATGTGCACCTTAATATATCAGCAGCAACCAATGACCTAAAAACAGGGGAAAGGACTAAACCAGCAGACCCCAAAGAACAGGGATTTACAAACTGATTCTAAACAAACAAAGAACTGCAGCTGCCACTAGCAGTTCCCATTGGGGAGTCTGTGGAAGCATTCTAAGGACTGGGGTTTAGATGTTACTACAGGCTGGCCAATAAAAGGCTCTGTGTATACCTCCAACAATTCCCATGGTGGAACCCAGTAAGTCTCAACATCTGCAGTCAGCAAGGTGGAGACCCAGGAGAGCCAATGGTATAGTTCCAGTCCTAGAGTAAAGGCCGGAGAACCAGGAAAGCCAATAGTGTATATTGCATATCAAGTCTAAGTCTGAACACAAGACAAGACTGCAGATATCCCGGCTCAAAAACCTATAGAGAAAGTGAGTTCTACTTTTTCAGCTTTTTTGCTCTATTCAAGCCTTAAAAGGATTAAATGAGACCCATCCATAGTATGTACATCTGAACTCCTTTCCTCAGTCTACAGATTCAAATGCTAATCTACATTAAATACCCTCACAGACACACCTAGAATAATGTTTAACTAAATATCAGGGGGCGTCCTGTGGTCTAATCAACACAAAATTAATCATCACAATGTCCCAATTTTATTCCCAGAAAGCATGGTCAATAATGCTAAAAAATGTGTCTAATATATCTTAAAGGCAGAAACTTCTAAAACTATACCATACCATATAAGCATGTTAGTATTTGATTGAGCAGAAAGGTGGTGAACGTTGTAGAAAACACAGCCCTTGGGGCCATGCACCATGAGGCTCAGGTCCTGGGTACTTGTCACCCCCTTGGCCTTAGGGAAATGTCCTACTGTTTTAGAACCTCTGTTTTCATATCTATAAAATAGGGATGATCAAGGGTAATATTCAAAATATCTAACAACTGATGAGTACACATATCCACCCATTAAAAGAGAAGTCAGCCTTCTAGCGATGTGCCAGTATGTGCCACTTGCATATCCACCTTGGAGACTACAGCACCCACTTCATGGGAGACATGTGAGAGTTAATAGGTACAGAATCGGCCCATGGCAATGGTCCACATTGGCGAAACAGGTCAACAGCTAATATTTTGTCTCCTCATACCTTTGGAAAAGATGCTATCTTTGCTTTCCAATCAGGTAGAGAAGATTTCCCCCCACCCTTTCATCTTTGTTGAAGTTGCAGAGCAGGCCCTGAAGGATTATTTTTGGTCCACACAATCACAGTGAAATTGGGGCAGGAGCCATACTGGCCACAGAGATCTTAGTTTTACAGAAGCAGTAAACAGAATTGCTTCTGAGCATTTTGGCAGGATTTTAGTCCAATTAAAAATGCATACTCCCTTATATGTGAGAGACTGATATGCGTGTCTTTGTCCTTCTGTGCCCCTTCCTGACAGCAAGGGCTAGAAAGTTAGGCATTTCCCAGACTCCCTTGCAGATAAGGTTTCAAATGTAAACTAGATTCTGTCAATCAGAAGTATCCTATGAGACGTGGATGGCAAAAATGAGGCAGACACTTGGCTACTACTGTATGTATCTATGGTCATCACTGTTGTGGGTGTCAAAAGTCAGGGCATCATTTACTGGTGCAGGTCAGTTCTGAAGTCGTGGCAGCAGCGGTTTCCTGATCCCTACTGAGTGCTGATCTTGACACCTCTTGCTGTGTCTCCACAGTGGCATGGTCCTTGTAGCTGACATCTGTGCAATAACTTCTCAATCAGGCTGCTGCTCCTTTGGCAGATCAGCCCAACAGTATAATTTCAAGAATCATTCCTGAAAGTTCCAACTGTAGTTCTTATCTCCTGGGGTAGATTTGTTCTGAAACTAAATATAGGCAGGTTATATTCTTGATCTCATCTTCTGGGAATTTAGTCATAGATGTACCTGTAAACCATGTGTGTACAAAAATGCACACAGAGCATTCACCAAAGAATTGCTTCAAATCAAGGAAATAACTTACATGCCCATTGACAAGGATTGACTCAATAAGTTTTGTTGTATCCACACAATTCAATTTTATACTTTTATTCCTTTTAGAGAGAAAGCAAGAGAGACCAGTAGGGGGACGGACCAGAAGAAGATGATCTTAAGCTGACTTTTCACTGAGTGCAGAGCCCAACCTAGAGCATGACCTGAGCCAAAATCAATAGTAGGATTCTTAACCATCCAGGTGCCCCACCAATTTATTTTGTAAGGAAATAGAGCTAGCTATGTGATTACAAAAAGAAGTGTGTAACAAAATATTAAGTAATGTTGTTAAATATTTTAATTTTTGTTTGGATATCCACACCTACCATTCACAGCCCATACTCTTGGGAAACGATAACTCCACCTCTGGCTCTTAGGTGGGTTCTTGGCTCAGGTCTAACTAATTCATGTAGCTGTGTCCTTTTCTAGGGGGATTGGTTCTGATAGGAGCATGTGACCCAACTCTTGTCAATGAGGTCTGAAAATAGTTCACTTGAGCCTCCAGGGAAAAACAATAATAAAATTAAAGCTTTCTGGCTCTTCTGAGAGAACTTCAGGAAATAACTTCTCTCTTTGCCTAGATATGGACATATCAGTATGTAGCCCTGGGGATGTTAGCAAGTCATATTTCAGCCAAGATGGGAAGCCAGCCTTAGCAATCACACTATGAGTGGCAGAACAGAAAGAGAAAAACCAGACCTCTGATAACATAATTAAACCACTGAGTCAAATCAACCTTGAACCAAGCTTTTTCTGAACTTCCAGTTATACCAGTCAAGAAGTCCTATTTATTACTCAAACAGTATGAGTTTGATTTTTAGTTACTTGCAGTGAAACATGTTCTATAAATTAAGTCGGGGGGGGGAGCAAGGAGCAAAGCAAAAAAAAGTGTAGAATGTATTACTCATTTGTGTTAAAAAACAAAAATTTTAAAAATTCATATATACAAATGTGCTTGACTATGCATAGAAAATTTTTGGAAGGAGATACACAACTGTTCACTGATTATTTCTGAGGAGTAAGTTTGGGAGCTCTGCAGCAAGAGGGAGACTTTTCATTATTATTATTATTGTTATTATTATTATTATTTTGCATTTGAATTTGTTTAATCAATTGCATATATTGGTTTAATAATTCTTTTGAAATATAATCATTAATTCTACTCACAAAGAAGTATCTCCACAAAGGAATTATGATCTGTTTAATGACTGCACAGGCAAAAGAAAGGGAAGAGGAGGGAAGGGAAGAAGCCCTTCTCTGGGTCACATAGTCACCAACGGGACTGGGGGCAGAAAGTGTTTTCAGATCGTCCCTCCCTCTTCTTCAAGTGTCATTGAAGAAAAGGCAGCTGGCTTTAGGCTTATGATGTAGTGGATGCTGAAGACTGTCTGAGGTTTGGTTAATCTCCTGCAGTTAAACTGTCTCTAAAAAATCTGGGTGCTGTTAAAGGAAGAGACATGTTCTTGAGTTGCCCTGGCTTTATACAGTGGAAGAACCTTGGCATTCTGTGTCTGTGGAGAAGCCACCGGAAAATCAGGAACCATTTGTTACTTACATCAGCCTCTTCAGTGGCAACAACTTCTGAGCTGACAACAATAGCAAAAGCTCTTATAATGTTCTTCCTCACATCAAACGCCATTAGTCATCACAAGAAAACTTGCCTGACTTCGTTATCCTTCCCTGTCCCAGAGTTTGTTGCTCCCTGGGCCTTGAGGGCCACTGCAGGCTGGGTTTCCAAGAAGTTCATAACGTTCAGGAAGGAGAACCTTTGCAGAAGGCAGAGAGAAGCTTGGGCTGTGAGTCTGTTTCTCCACATTCTAAGGAAAATGCTTTTCTTCTATTCTCCTACTCATATCACCTCACTCTGGTCACCGAATGTGTGTGGTTTCTACACCAAGCCAATCTTTGACATCATCTAGGGGTTCTACAATGTGACTCAATTTCTGATACTATCTACCTGTTAAGGTTAAGGGCTCAGTCCTATAAGACTGCCCCTTCGACCCTGTTCCGAAGCCAACTTCAAGTCCAGGTGGACACCTGGGCTTCTGGCCTACCAGCTATAAGTCAGAGGTTCCTCCAAACCCCTCCTCAGTTTTGATAATTTGCTAGAACTGTTGACAAACTCAGGAAAACAGTTTACTTACTAGATTCTGGTTCATTATAAGAATGAACATTATAAGAATGAACTCAGGAACAGACAGATGGAATTGATGTATTGGGGCTAGGTATGTGGGAAGGGGCTCAGAGCTTCCACGCCCTCTCTTGGGGCACCACCCTCACAGCACCTCTGAGAGTTCACCAATCTGCAAGTTCTCTAAACCCTGTCATTTAGGGCTTTTATGGAGGCTTCATGACATAGGCACAATTGGTTAAGTCATGGACCATTGGTGATTAATTCAACCTCTGGTCCCTCTTCCCTCCCTGGAGGTTGGGGGATGGGACTGAAAGTTCCAGCTCTTTACTCGCCAGTCTTGTTCCCCTGGCAACCAGCACCTTCCCCATGGCTATCCAGGAGACCCCAGCCACCAGGCATCTAATTAGCATACCAAAGGACATGATCTCTACAGAGATTCCAAGGGTTTTAGGTGCTGTGTGCTAGGATAGACGGGGTGGGGGGAGGGGACAGAGATTCAGTCTAATGGGGCCTCAGCCAACCCAACAGGAACTCTGAAGCTGTGATAGCCCTTCACAGAGTTGTTCCAAATTGGAGTAAGGGGCCAGGCCTTTGTCTCCACTTTAGTTAGTGAAACTGCACCCCAAGGAAGGGGATTTCCCTGGGGATAGCTGAGAGCTATGGCAACGTTCTGGAAGCTGAGGGCATAAATTTGAGGCATAAACAAATCCTGGAGACTTGTCACCACAGCTCCCACAACACCCTCAAGTTTCCCAGATCTCCCTGCTCTCCTCCACACCCGCTCCCTTAAACACCTTCCAAGTAGGGTCGTCAGTGTCCTACTGATTTCAGTATCCTGCCCTGAACTCTTACCTACAGTTTTTGTCACTATTGCTCAGTAAAAAACCATGTGAGTTCACCTCTGCTCTAAGCACTTCACATTCATTATCTCATGTGATAGTCCAGACAACCTCTGAGGTCAGAACTATCCTGCCCCCATTTAACAGGTGAGGAATCTCAGTGTGGATTAGGTTAAATAACTTAGCCAGGGTTACACTGCTAATAACAACATGTTCCCAGATACCAGCAACACTATCTATGGCCAGTGGAAGGCCAAGCTCAAAGGGGAAAAAAGTCTCAACAGGACAGTGTGAGGAGGGGCAGCAGAAGGAGAGAGGAACAGATCAAAATGGCAGCTCTGGGCCTGTGGGGACCCAGGTTGCGTCTATGTAGGCCCATTAGCCCCTCCGCAGACCACCCTAAATCACACAGGTTCCAATGGAAAGACACAACCCTTGGTCATAACTTCCTCCTAAATCTTTCAAATACAGAATTTCTGGTCACCATTGTCCTGACTCACCCCTGCCCCCTTCATGGCACTGAAAGTCCCGTTACATAGAGGGAAAACTCAACCCAAAGGTACCAAAACGCTGGCTGTAAATAGCCCGGGTCTTAGGCCAGCTCCTGCAGGTTTACACTATTTCACTGTGTCTTGACAACCCTCCCTGCTCTGCTTAAGGGGCCATTAAAAAAATTACAACTGTTATTACTATTTTTTTTTAATTAGATGAGTCTATTTGTAAAGCTAGAACATGCAGAATAGACACTCCCCCACCCTAATGCTCTCGTAGTCATTGAGTTGAGGGGACTAAAGCTGTGGTGCCCATGATTTCTAGTCACTGCACTTATTTTTAAAAGGAAGAAAAGAAAAAAGAAGCCTAACGCTATTATGGTGGCTAATTAAATTTCCTCTTTGCCGTTACAACGCATTTATTTTTGAGGATCATTACTTTTCGTGTAGCTTCTTTCAGGAGGTTGGTTTAAGGTTTTAAGTTAGGGAAACCGCAAGGCAAGACTTAAAGCCAAAGGCCATGCTTCCACCAATGGCAATATGTCCGCTGCTTAGGGGCACTCCAGGAAGAGAACATGATTATGGAGCTGCCATTTTTTCCGAAGTACAGGAACCACAAAGGGAGGGGGACAGCTACTCCCTTTACAGGAGATCCAGTGAGTTGATAGATAGGGGTGTGCTTGCATATAGCCTTTAGCTAATGCTCAAAACTCAGGGTGTTCATTTCCTACTTAATATTCATTTATTCACAAAAAGACAAGAGTTGCCCTGCGGGTGCCAGATACTCTGATGTGTATGCAGAGGGGAGATGGTAGGGAGTAGGCAAAGCTCAGAGGTGGCTCTGGGAGGAAGGCAGCACAGAAACTGAACTCCATGGTTTGGGGCACTGGACACGGCTCTCCCGGTGCAGTGCGAGCAGGCACATCTCTTTCCAGGTCTGCCTTCGATGTCCTTTTGTTTGTAGTTTGAAATCGGCCGTTGTGGACTCCTGACACCAATGATGGGGCAAACACCTTGATCCCACCCTTTTGGAGAGCCAGTGGACCTAAACCACACCAGTCAGATTTCATTTTTCAGATGAGAAACTCAGGCAGAGAGAGGAAGGGTACCTTTTCCTTGGTTTTCTTCAGGGCCAGCACACTGTTTGGCACACCAAAGGTACTCCACAAATGTTTATTAATGCACTAAAATGTTTCTCTGCCTCCCCAGGTTGTAAGTAAACTGTCTGAAAGTGTAAAACACAATGCAATTATACTAAATGAAAATAGAGTCGCAGGTACCAAATCTGAGAAAACATTTAGTATCACAGAGAAAAGAACTTGCTAACATATTTCACTATAGCAAGTGGTGAGCACCCTTTTTTTTTTTTTTAAGATTTATTTATTTATTGTTTTAAAGAGACAGAAAGAGCACAGGAGAGGGGGCAGGGAGGGGAAGAAAGAGAGAGAGAAAATCTCAAGCAGACTCCCCGCTGAGTGCAGAGCCTACCTGGGGCTCCATCTCAGGACCCTGAGATCATGACCTAAGCCAAAACCAAGAGTGGGATGTTCCACTGACTGTGCCACCCAAGCCCCCTGAGCACCCTTTTCCTTATTCAAGTTAGATATTTGAACAGGATCCTTTTTAGATCTCCAAAGTTGTGGCTCAAAGCTGCAAAGCGATTTTGGACTAAGTTTCCCCATTTTGAATAGTAAAAGATTTCATTCACTGCACAGAGTTTTCAGGCCCTGAACGAAACATTAATCCAAAGTGAAACTGATGTTCTGTACAGCCAAATATTTAGGTAAAGGCCAAGCCCAATTTCAACAGATGATACCTGCAAGTTAAAAAAACAACCTGCTGACATTTGGAAATGTGTCTTAGCCACAGTGAATAATAACGAAGTATGTTTTCCATTAGAAAAAGATAGAAATTGGATATGAGGCTCAAATGATAAGAGGTACCCCCCCATTAAATAGCTCATTTTTAGCCTTACCTTTCTTAAAATACCCTGAAAAAAAACCTGTTAGTGATACAGAGAAATAATACAATGCTAGCTGCTCACCAGTACTGTCCTGCCAGTGTCCTGCTGGTATCACACGACAAACAAAACCCTATTCTGAACCGTCCCCCTATAACTTACATTCTGCCCTCCGCCACCCAGCCCCCCACATCCTCCCGCTCTCCACTGCGGCAATGATGTGAATGCGCAAAAAGTCAAGACTGGGTTAAGAGGGAACCAAAAAGAATGTTTTAGATGAAATCAGATGTGACCCCTGGAATCAGGAGCATTTGCTGAGCATGGTTTTAATTACGGGGGCTCAGGCAGTTTCCAGATACCACTCTGCTGCAGCCTCGTGTACCTCTAAAAATGTGCACGGCCCGCCAGCCTGCCAGCAGGAAGGGTTTATGGCCTCGCACTCCATTAAAAAAATAAATAAATCAGAAACCCCCGAGGCAGTCGCATGTTCAGAAGCAATGAAATTGCAACCTGTTTACTTCTTCGACATTTAAATTCCCAGCCCAGGCACAGCCTCACCAGCTAAGACTAAACCTTATTGTGAAGGAATTAAAATTCTTTTGCTCTGATGCAGTCCGGCTTTGAGCATATGGCCTGTAGCTGAAGCCCTAGGGCTCATCTTGCGTTTTCGGAGATCTCATAAAATTGCTGAACGCTAATGGAGGGAAAGAGTTTTGCATCTTAAAAACGTGTGGGGACTTCATTACCAACTCAGGCTCTTTAAACAGGGCAGCCAGTTGTCCAAGACCAAGGCCATTTCGAGATGCAAAGGAAATGAAGTCCATAAATGTGAAAGAATGGATCTAATATCACAGGGCGGGGGAGGGGAGAGTTTCTATGGTCCTGGACAAAAAGATCTGAGA
This sequence comes from Mustela putorius furo, assembly GCF_011764305.1. NCBI lineage: Eukaryota > Metazoa > Chordata > Mammalia > Carnivora > Mustelidae > Mustela > Mustela putorius. Next base: position 23,330,658 of record NW_025421273.1, read on the forward strand.
GAGCTGAGGACTGAAAGCAAAAGAATAGTCACTAGTCAAAGCTACTAGCTTTGAGAGAGAAGAGTGCCATTCATCAAAATTTTCCTCTTCAAATAGTTGAAGGGTTCATGTGAGTTAATTTTATGTGTCAACTTGGTTAGGTGATGGTATCCCATTATTAAAAAAACACCAGCCTACATGTTGCTGTGAGGTAACCTTAAAATGATTAACATTTTATTTTTTAAGATTTATTTATTTGAGAGACACAGAGAGAGACAGGGTGGGGAGGGGCAGAGGGAGAGGAGGAAGAATCTCAAACAGAATCTGCACTGAGCATGGAGGACCCAGAGATCACAACCTGAGCTGAAGCCAAGAGTTGGATGCTTACCCAACTGTACTACCCAGGTGCCCCTAGATGTGATTAACATTTAAGACAGTCAACTTTGAGTAAATCGCATTATGCTTTATAATGGGATGGGCCTTGCCCAATCAGTTGAAGGCCTTAGAGGAAAGAGCAAGATCCTCTGAGGAAAAAGGAATTCTGCCTGCAGAAGGCCTCCAAACTCCAGGTCACACAACATCAACTCTTCCCCGGGTCTCCGGTCTATGGCCTGCCCCGCAGAATTCAGACTTTCCGGCCTCCACAATCACACAGGCCAGTTCCATAAAGTGAACCTCTCTCTCTAGAAATATACCCTGATGTATAATGCATCCTGTTGGTTCCGTTTCTCTGGAGAACCTGGGCTAATATAGTCAGTATGTGAAAAACAAATGAACCAACAAAGAGAACTCATGTTTAATGGTGCACTGAGCCTTTTTTTTGATTTTCTACCTGTCTCTGTAATCCTAGAGACAATCATGTAAAATAAAGCAATTGTTCCATTTTCCTGTTGAGAAAACTGAGGTTTTGATCTTTCCCAGAATCACAAAGGATGTAAGTGGTGGATGTCACATTCACTCATGTCTGCCTGTCTCTTATGCCATGTTCCTTCCAGGACATGTCCTGCCTCCCTACAAGGTTTATTCTGTGTTAGTCCAGAAAGCAGAGCGAGGCCCTCCACACAGACAAGCTTGTCTCAGACAGAGTACCGTCTGTAGAGAGAAATCAAGGTCAGAGAGAGAAAGTTCTAATGGCATCTGAGCCCTTGGCTTTGGTCCTTTACTTTTTTCTTCTTTTTAAATTTTATTTATTTGAGAGAGAGAGCCAGAGTAAGGGGCAGAGGGAGAGGAGCAGGGAGCCGAGCCGGGAACCCACACAGGCTCCATCCCAGGACCCCAGGACCATGAGCTGAGCTGAGGGTAGACACTTAACCAACTGAGCCATCCAGGTGTCCATCTTTGGTCCTTTCTGAGACCAATATGACCCTGTCCTCCACTGCCAGGTACATGTTTTATTTTGTTTTTTTACCCTTTTTATTGAATATGGTTGACGCAAAATGAAATGAACATATTTAAAGTGTGCAGTTTGATAAGTTTTAATATATATACATCAATATCACATCAATATCACAATCAAGATAATAAATATATCCTCATTCTCAAAAGCTTCCTCATGTACTTCTATAACACTTTTCACCTTTCCCATGTCTACTCCCTTGAGCCAGCCACCACTGATCTGCTTTCAGTTACTATAAATTAATTTGCATTTTCTGGAATCTTATACATAAATGGAATCATACAGTACATACTCTTTAGGGGGGAAGGAGGGTCTGGCTCTTTTCATACAGCTAATTATGAGATTTATCATGTTGTTCTAATGAAGGATATTCATAAGAAAGGCCAGCAGGAACAAATGTACCCCCACACCCCAAGAGGAAACCACACCAAAAAGGATTTTACACCACCCTGGAAGGAGCCCTCCACCCTTTCCCACATGATAGGAGGAGGACAAAAACCTGATGGGGTGACAGGCACATGGAGAGTTAATCAGATTAAAAAAGCCCACCGACAAGCCCATAAAAACCCCTAGACTTAGAAACCCCATGACAACCCTCTTGGGTCCCCTCCCTCTTTGAGAGCTTTGTATTATCGCTCAATAAACTTCATTTTACTATCATTCAATAACCTTTGCTTGCTGCCCACCATTCTTCATCCAATCTACCTCTTCATTCTTTGAAGCAGCATGACAAAAACCGTCAGCAACAGAAATCTTGCAACAGTTCTATATAACAATAATTCACTAATTTTTTATTCCTGAGTATTATTCCATTATATGAATATGCTACAGTCGTTTTTTTTTTATTTATCTGCTGATGGAAATCAGGTGGTTTCCAGTCTGTGGCTGCTCTGAGGATTCATGTACACATTATTATGTGGACATCTGCAGGGGTCAGCAGACTCTGGCTTATTTTGTACTTCCCACAAACACAGGTGCATTCATGCATTTATTTATTTGTTTATTGTCTATAAGTTATTTTTGCATTACAATAGCAGAGTATGTAGCATCTTGGCTAGCAGAGCCTAAAATATTTACTGTACATTTTCCAAACACCTGTTCTTGCATACATTTACAGAGTGACTGAACAAAAAGTACGTTTTCAGCTTTTCATGGAAATGGCAAAGCTGTTTTCCAAAGTGGTTGTACCATTTCACATTTCCACCAGCAGGGTGTGAGCGTTCTAGTTGCTCTGTATCCTTGCCAAAACTTAATATGCTCATTGTCTTTAATGTTGGCCATTCTAATAGATGTGCAGCCATTTCTCATTGTGATTTTTAGTTTGCATTTCTCTGATGACAATGGTATTGAACCTCTTTTTTAATGGGCATATTTTTTGTTTCTGTATCTTTTTTTTTTTTTGGTGAAGTCTGTGTTTCAAATATTTTTGCTATTTCAGAGAGGGAGGAACTGTTTTCTTATTATCGAATTTCAAGAGTTCATTATATTTTCTGGGATACAGTTATGTATCAGATATGTGACTTGCTATTATTTCTTTCCAGTCTGTGTCTTGTCTTTTCATTATCTTAACAGGAACTTTCACAGAGCTCAAGTTTTTAATATTGATGAAAGCACATTTATAATGTTCACTTTATGTATCATTCTTTAGGTATTATGTTTAAGAAATCTTTGCCTTCTCCAAGATCATAAGAATTTCTTCTGTGAATTTTATAGTTTGGAGTTTTACTCAAAACTATTTGAGAACTATTAAGAAATGTTCAAAATTAATTAAAAAAAATTTTTTTACATAGGCTATCCAATTATCCCAGAATCATTTATTTAAAAACTATCCTGGGGAGCCTGGGTGCCTCACTGGTTAAGCATCTGCCTTCAGTTCAGATTATGATCCCAGGGTCCTGGGATTGAGCCTCATATTGGACTCCTTGCTTGATGGGGAGCCTGCTTCTCTCTCTCTCTCCCTACTGCTCCCTCTGCTTATGCTCTCTGTCAAATAAATAAATAAAAATCTTTATATAAAACAAAACAAAACAACCATCCTTTCTCCACTGAACTGTCTTTGCACTTTGTTGAAAATTAATTGCCCCATATCTGCAGGTCAGTTTCTGGATTCCTACTCTGCCTCATTAATCTATTTGTCTATCTTGAAGCCAGTACCATGCTGCCTTTATTACCATGGATTTATAAGTCTTGAACTTGAGTACTTAAAGTCCTCCAATTTTTTGTCAGAATTCTTTTCACCTATTCCATGTCTTTTCCATCTCCATTTGAATTTTAGAGTCAATTTATCAATTTCTACCAAAAAAATCATGGTGGGTTTTTTTCAGCTGGGATTTTGATTGGAATTATTGACTCTATAGATAAATTTGGGAAAAAAATGACATCTTTATAACGCAGAGTCCTCTGATCCATGACACGATATAGCTTTCAAGTTTTGGGTTAGGTGTTCTTTCCTTTCTCTCAGGTTTGTAATTTTCAGTATACAGCTCTTGCCTCCAGTGGCTGGTGGGGAACAAATGCTCCTCTTACATAATAATGCAAGAAAACAAAATAAATAACATCCTCTCATTATGTAAAATATGGATATTTTACTCATCATTTTGCATTAAATTTTGTACTTTAAAAGATCACATTATAATACTGCTTATCTTGATTTCTGAGTTTTGGGTGCCCCCTTAGATTTTGGGATTGAGGTGAGTGCTTCTTGTAGCTCACCTTAATCCCAGCTGTGTCTGAGTGTTTCATATTTATTAAGGCTTTTTTTTTTAAGTTTTATTTTTAAATAATCTCTACACCCAAACATGGGGCTCAAACTCACCCTCCTGAAAAGGAGAGTCATATGCTCTACTGAAGAAGTCAGTCAGGTGACTTGCTAAATTTTTCTCCCAATTTCAATTTCCAGTTGTTCATTGCTTATAATATAGAAACATAATTAGTTTTTGTATATTGATCTTATGTCCAGTAACTTGTTAAACTATCTTTTTGGATCAGGTATATTTTCTGTAGATTTCTTTGTATTTTCTACATGTTGGAGTTGGTCATTATCTGGAAGACACTGGGTAAAATTGGGATTATTTCCCCCTAAAATCTTTGTAGAATTCACTAATGAAGCCATCTGGGCTTGGTGTTTTCTTTGTGGGAAGGCTTTTTTAACTACAAATTCAATTTCATTAATGAATCCGAAGCTATTCTAGTTGTCTACTTTTCCTCCAGTGAGCTTTGGTAGTTTATATCTTTCAAGGAATTTGTCCACTTCATCTAAGCTATTGGATGAGTTGGCATAATGCTATCATCATTTTCCCTTATTACCACTTTAATATCTGGAGAATGTATTGCTATGTTAAGTTTGTATTCCTAATAGTGGTAGTTGGTCATTTGTTTTTCTCTTTTTTTTTTCTGATCAGTCACTCCTCCTCTAGGGAAAAGAGAGAAAGAAGAGAATAAAAAAAAAGGAAAAAGAAGATTAAAAAGAAAGAACCCTAAGCAAAGGAAAGAAAAAGAAAGAAAGAAAGAAAAAAAAAAAAAGAAAGAAAAGAAAAAAGAAAAAAAAGAAAGAAAGAAAGAAAGAAAGAAAGAAAGAAAGAAAGAAAGAAAAGCTTTTTTTTAAAGGTTTATTTATTTACTTGAGAAAGAACACATAAGCAGGGGGAGGAATGGAGGAGAGGGATAAGCAGACTCTGCACTGAGTGTGGAACCTGACATGGCATTAGTCCCACAAACCTAATATCACAACATGAGCTGAAATCAAGAGTCAGTCGCTGAACCCACTGAGCCACCCAGGCACCCCAATCAAAAACATTTTGAAAACAAATTGTTTTTCTGTTTTCTATTTCATTGATTTTCACTCCAATCTTTACTATTTTCTTTTTCTTTTTTAGTAATTTTTTTCATTGTTCCAAGATTCATTGTTTATGCACCACACCCAGTCAGTACTCCATACAATACATGCCCTCCATAATACCCACCACCAGGTTCATCCAACCCCCAACCCCCACCCTACTATTTTCTTTCTTTTTACTTTGAGTTCATTTGCTCCTGTTAGTTTAGTTAAGGTGTTAGGTTTCAGACTGTCTTCTCTTCTAATCTAGGTATTCAGTGCTGCACATTTTCATTTCAGTACTGCTTTAGCTGCATCCCACAGACTTTAGCATGTGTTTTTCTTTTCATTCAGTTCAAAATGCTATCTTATTTGCCTTTTGATTTCTTCTCTGACCCTTGAGTGTTCTACTTAGCATCCAGTTACTTAGGGATTTTCAGATCTCTTTTGATCACTGATTTCCAATCTAAAGTAGATATAATATTTTATGTGAATTTAATCCAAATTATTGAGACTTTTTTATGGCCCAGAAAATCATCCATTTTGGTAAATAGTGCATGTACACTTAAAAAGAATGTTAATTTCACCATTATTGGGTAGAGTATTTTATAAAGGCCAATTAGGTAAAGCTGGCTATGAGTCATGCAAGTCATCTCTGTCTGGCTTACTTTCTGTCTGGTTGTCCTATCAATTAGCAAGAGTGAAGGGCTGAAATCTTCTTTATTTGCAGATTTCTTTCATTCATCTTTCGGTTCTAACAGTTCCCACCTCATGTATTGAAAGCACTGTTGTTATGCACAAGATACTTCATTACATTCATAACTTTAAGAAGTCAAGTAACACATCTTGTAGCCCCAACTTGCACCCTCACAAGTTGTTGACAGTCTTGAGGACTTGCCCTGTTCCTCCATGACTGGAATTAATAATGCATCTTCCAAACTAAATTGTTTCAGAAAAGAATTACCCTAACACAGTATTTTAAAGCAGCGTGTTTTTCTCTCCTTGTGGTCCTTGAAATCCCATTGGAGAAGCAAGACCATGACACTACAGCAAACAACGCAAGGCCATTTATTATTAATAGCTGATCGGGCTCAGAAATATTCTGCAAGATTCCCAAGGGCCTGAAGTTTAACTAGCACTGGGGCTTATTTGTGTGCTTTCATCCTTTTGTTCTTCCTCTCTCCCCTCTTTTCTCTCTCCCCCTTCCTCCTTCTACCCTTCATTCACATTTACTTTGTACCTAATCAGAGTCCATTCCTTTGTCAAGACTGGATTTAGGCAAGATCCCTGACCTCAGAGTGTATATAAAGAGAAGCTGACTTGGAAGAAGTGGGACTTGAGTTGAGCCTTGAAAGACAATAGCTGAAGGACATATTCTGTAGAATGAAGAATGGAGTTGACACATCCATTATAAAATGAATTCTGTGCTTCTCTGTAAAACTTGAAATTTTCATGTCTTCTAGGGGACCCTGTTGATCAAAAAATAAATATGTTTGTTTGTTTTGTCTACCCTATTAAAATCACATATACTTAATAAATATGGGGTGGGAAGAAAAGACTAAATGACAGAGAAATAACCATTCCTAATTGTTACCTATTTCTAACCATTTTAGATATTTTGGCATGTTTCTAAGTTGTTTCTGTGTACTAAAAATAATCATTATATTTTATATCCTGATCTTTTTTTTTACATTCTCTCTAGGATCTTCTATTTTATTGTAATTTTAGTCAAGATATTTTTTTAAAGATTTTATTCATTTATTTGACAGAGGGAGAAAGATCGCAAGCAGGCAGAACAGCAGGCAGAGAGAGCGGGGGAAGCAGGCTCCCTGCTGAGCATAGGCCCCCTTGATGCAGGGCTCCATCCCAGGACCCTGAGATCATGACCTGAGCCAAAGGCAGAGGCTTTAACCCACTGAGCCACCCAGGTTCCCCTCAAGGTAATTTTAAACATGGTCTAATCTAGTGGTTAAACAACAGTTTAAAATTTCCCCATTGTTTTATATCTAGATCATTTCCAGTTTTCCCTTTGCAAAAATATTCTGCCAATACATTTTTATAAACTCTGTATTTATTATTTTAATGTCTTATTAAGTGAAGGAATTTTTAGAGATTATCAAGTCCAACCATCTTGTCTCAAAGACAAGACACTGAGCTATGGGCAATTAACTGAGTTTTTTGTTGTTGTTTTGTTTTGTTTTCCTCTGAGCTATGCTTCTCAAACTTTAACATGTATGGGGATCACCTGGGGATCTTATTAAAATACAGATCAGGATTCAGTAAGTCTGGGATGGAACCCAATATTCTGCATTTCTGACAAGCTCCCAGGTGACATAAATGATGCACAAAATAAGATTCACACATCAGGTGAAGAATGTGAAACCAAATGTATCTGTCTGCAGAGCCCAAGTGTGAAAAACTACCCTATGCTGCCTCGCTTACCTTGGACAGACTATGGTGGCTAACTAGGACCGATGTGTAGAAGATTTCAAATGTAATTGAAGCTTAATTTAATTATGTTAGTTTAAGGATATCCTTTCTACCAGCCATTGAAGAAATGTACACTCTGGCTAAATACCCAATTGGTAGAGAGGTTTAATGGAAATTCAATGGTGGAGGGAACCATCTATCATCCAGTGACCTTGAAGGTCCTCCCAACCCCAAAGTTGAAGTTTTATTATATATGTTAATATTAAGTACTTTGAATATTTATCTGAAAAGCTAGCTCCCCAGCCATTTAAAATTCAAGAATTCATTTTCTGATAGAAGTTGCATTGCCAGGCAGGGGAAAAAAAAAAAAAAAACAGAAGAAATTAAGGACTTTCTCTCTTTTTTTTTTTTTTTTTTTTTTAACCAGACTGGTTGGGAGTTAGAGACTCAAAAGACGGCCAGAGTTGTCACATGAAAGAAAACTCTTCTCTCCCTCCTCTTTCTCTTTCCTTCTCCCTCTCTCCCTCTACTCTTTTGGAAAAGTAAAACCTCACATTTGAGAAATTTTCAGAAATATAATTTGCATTTGAAGAAAATGTCAGAATTATTTAACACAAGATGAGAAGCAAAAGTGAAAATGTAAATGATTGGGGTCTCTTTACAAAAGGAAGATAGTGTCACTTCTTAGTACAGACACATTTCTCTTTACAAGGTTTTCAAATGATAATGTTCTTCTTGAAACATGTTAAATGTCTGAGTTGTAAATTTCAAATTGTCACTGCATGATGAGCTCCTGCATGAGAGGAAGAAGGACCGCTTGTTTTTTATGCAAGCTTCACTAAAAATCCTGAAAAATTCCCATTCAAGTTGTTGATTTTACTTAAGCTTTCCAAAAACTGGAGCCCCTGCTTGATGACACTCAGGTACACAGATGAGAAAGACCCTGTTTCAGAGATCCATCCTGGTTAGCCAACGACTATGACCTTCCAGTGTTCTGGATTCCTTTTCCCAGGGACCTGTCCAACTTCTCTCCATGGGTTGGATACCTGCTGCTCATTATCCAACTTCCTTGTCAAACCAGGTGCTCCACCTGATCCTGAATACATTCATTTCATTTTATCCTCCCCTCCTCAAAACCACAAATCAGATTCTCCAACACCTGATCTCTAACCTTACATCATGTCCATCATGTCCCATTGATTTCCCCGTTCCTAATTATTCAAGAATTTAATTCCAACTGTCTCCATTCAAGTCCTTGCACTCAGCCTTTCGATGCAACCTCCGCACTGATGCCAGACTATTAATTTCAAAGGGCAATTATTCTTCTTCCTATGTGTGAAGTCCCACTTGGGCCTGAAATCTGTGACTGACTGTAGCTCAAAATTCACACTTCCTCACCTGTCATTCAAAGCCTTCTATAAACTGCCTCCAATTTTCCCACTCAGCCTCATCCCAATCTAAGCTACAGTCTAGCCACACAAAGAACACACCTCCTGAAAGATATATTTAGGAAGTTGAGTTTGCATAGTGCTTATAAGGCTTGGAGTTCAAGCCTCAGCTCCACTTTCTCCAAGCTGCATGGGACCTTGAGGTTAACTCTGAGCAAGGCTCTCATTTTTCAAAAGATACTAACAGTGCCTATCTCCTATAATCAGTGCAAGGATTCAGTTTAACTCTTAGAGCAGAACTTCCAGTTTCTTCTCAGGCATGTAGTGTTAGAACAAGCATTGCTCCTGATCTTACAACAGAAGCAGGACAAAGTGCAGCCTCATGAATCTTCTGTAGTCTAAGACCTGAGGTCCCAGGGCAATGGACTAGCCCACATTCAGAAGACACAGTCACCAGCAAAGGGGGACAAGACCTGAGCACTTGCTTGTCCAGAGCAGATGCTCACCTGGGACAGATGCAGCAGGACACCAGGAGGAAGCATTCAGCTGGAACAGCTCCTGAATGGAGGCTGCTGAGAGAGCACAGAGCCCTTAGGGCCACAGATACAAGACAGTATATGCACATTTGCAGGCTTTTTCTCCATGAATGGCACTTGGTGAAAATCATGACTTGGGCCTGGGACTGGGGGAACAGCAGCCCCTGGAGAATGGACATAACATACCAACAAGAGTGTTCGCACAAATAATGGTGTCGTTTATTGGGTAGTCTGATCTATCTTGCATTCATACAGGGTTTTATTCTTTACATTACTATTACGTATTTGAAGACAGGAATACCTAGCTTATTTTTTTTTAATAGATAGGGAAAACAGAAATCAAATAATTAGGTCTCTTTCCCAAGGGCACACAGCATGTTTCTTCAGAAGTAGTCCGAAAATCATGGTCAAGAGCTTTTTGTAGGAGTCTACTTTCTAAGTTGGTAGGAAACATCTACTCAAATATGAGATGTTAAAGGTCTTATCACACATGGGTTCATTTTGTATGGCATACTGCTATCCTGCTAGAATAAAGTAGAGGTTAATAACCCCATTTTAGAGATGAGAGAATTGAGGCTCAGAGAAATTAAGGCTTGCTTTAGATCAAAGGGCAGCACTGTTAAGGTGAAGCTGGAAAGAAAGAGCTGGGGGAGGAGAGGAGAGATGGTTCTTGAAGATTTTACACAAGGAGCAGTTTGAAACTGTAGATGTATTTTAAGAATGTGCAGATACAATCTGATGTAGTTTCAGGTTACCTTAATAGTATTCTTTCACATTTAGCCACTTAACATCCACTCCTTGTTCTTTGGCTTTGAGGAAGCTACCTCTTCCCTATTTGTAGCCTGGAAGATTCTAGGGAGGAAGATGTGCCAGGATCCATGTCCTGGCCCTTGGTCGGCTCACTGCGGGCCACATGTCCTGAGTCGACCCAGTCAGGGCCAAGGCCAACAAGACCCCATTCTCAAGGTTTTACTTGACTGCCATTTTTTCGGACTCTCCCTTTCTCTGGTATAGATGTTGATTTGACACCACACAGAGCAGAAAATTACCCATCTTTAGAAGGAGTCAAGTCCAGAAATGAGTCTCAGCAATGTTTGTTTTTTTTTTTTAAGATTTTATTTATTTATTTGACAGAGAGAGATCACAAGTAGACAGAGAGGCAGGCAGAGAGAGAGGAGGAAGCAGGCTCCCTGCTGAGCAGAGAGCCCGATGCGGGACTCAATCCCAGGACCCCGAGATCATGACCTGAGCCGAAGGCAGCGGCTTAACCCACTGAGCCACCCAGGCGCCCTCAGCAATGTTTTTGAGCTAAAATCAAGCCTTAAAGTCAAACCTAGGGGCGCCTGGGTGGCTCAGTGGGTTAAAGCCTCTGCCTTCAGCTCAGGTCATGGTCCCAGGGTCTTGGATCAAGCCCCGCATCCAGCTCTCTGCTCAGGGGGGAGCCTGCTTCCTCCTCTCTCTCTGCCTGCCTCTCTGCCTATTTGTGATCTCTCTGTCCAATAAATAAATAAATACATCTTTAAAAAAATAATAATAATGACAAAAAATTGGTAAGAGTGTGAGAAATAGGCTCTTTCTTACACAATTTACATAAATATAAATTGACACACATACATATGAACCATACCTAGCACTCAACAATTTCACTTTAAAAATGTCATCTGGGACACCTGTGTGGTACAGTTGCTTAAGAGTCTGACTCTTTTTTTTTTTTTTTTTAAGATTTTATTTATTTATTTGTAAGAAAGAGACAGCCCAAGGGTGGGGTGAAGGGCAGAGGGAGAAGCAGACTCCCCACTGAGCAGGGAGCCTGATGTGGGACTCAATCCCAGGACTTCAGAATCATGACCTGAGCCAAAGGCAGAGACTTAACTGACTGACCCACCCAGGCGCCCCAAGTGTCTGACTCTTAATTTTGGCTCAGGTTGTGATCTCCCATGAGATGGAAGTCCTGCATCAGGGTCCACGCTTGGTATGGAGTCTGTTTTTCCCTTTCTCTCTGCTCCTTACCCCACTCACGTGCATGCTCTCTCTCTCTCATATATAATTAAAACATTTAAAAAATGTTATCTTACATAAATTATCAAGAATATGTGAGGCAAGTTAGTTGGAAAGAGACAAATTGAAGATGTTATGACAAATAATGATATAACTATACAACACAAACTAAGCAGAGTTTAAAATAATATTGTAGAATATTAACATGTTAAAATGTTCATATCAGTGAGTAAAATACACACTATAAATTATAAGTACAATATAATTTTATTTTTGCTTATAAAATTGTGGGTTTATATGCATATGGAAGAACAGGGAGGCTATACTCTAATACATTACCAGTGATGAGAATATCAGTAAATTTTTAACATTCTTCTTTTCTGATATTTCCCTTTAAAAAACATGTTTAATTATTATGAGCTACAAAAATAACATTTAAACAAAGCTCTTTAATGAAAGGTAACTTAGAAATTACATTACAGAAAAATTAGAAAAACAAAAAGAATGACCCCATTAATAAACCTAACACTGCAATACAATCATTCTCATTCTCAAGGAACTGGGTATTTTTCTTTGCAGGATTTTTCTAGCCATAGTTTTTCCTTTGTATTATAGCTATTAAAGTATATGTACCATTTTGCATCCTGTTTTTAATCACTTAATATTTTGTGGGTGTTTTGTGTTTTACCAGATTATTACTAGATATTTCCCCCAAAGCTCATAATGGTTTTGTACCATCCTATTGATTTACTGTACTTTATTTAACCATTCCCATATTGTTGGACATTTAGGCTAATTTTCCAAAAACAAATTCTGCATTGCTATGTATTTGGGATGGTTTCCTTAGGAGAAATTCCCAGAAGAGAACCCATGTCATCATCTAAGGAAGGACTCTTCCAAAAGCATGTGTAAGGGACAGCTAATCACAAGAAAGCCATCACCTGGGCTCCTGATTGCCTCTCACCAGAATTACCCCTTACTATGAGATCCTTGGGAGTAGCACCTTCTGCCCAAGCTCCCATCTTTAAAGTGCAATTGAAACAGAGAGCTTCCAAAACCCAGGAGGAGCTGGGACCAGGCCAGCTAGAGAAAAGCTAAGAAATAAGAGCAGGATAAAAATCTTTCCAGTTACTTCTAAGTGCAACTTAAGGCTTAGCAGTCATCAGTTGAATCAATATCTGACCTAGAACCTGAGTGACTGAGGAGTTGAGTCATTCCCTCATGTCCACGACCAAAAAGTGGAAACTGCAATGGACAGGGAGGGTCCTTCCCTGGAGAAGTAGGGCCTGTAATGCAGGGAGGCCGGCCTTGTGTCAGAAGGTCTCAGTTCCACCAGCCAGATATGTGACTGTGAGAAGATCTTCCCAACAAAATGGGGCTAATAATATTTGTCTGCCTGGAAGGCTAAGAGCCTTCAATGAGAAAAGGATATGAAAATCCTTTGTAAACTCCAGAGTGCTGTGTCTCTGTGAAGAATTAAGACTGTCTATGCTTGAAAAGACTAAGAAAATGACAGCAAGCTTGCTCACCACACATAGTGTCTGATGGGTGTTTCTTCACTGATTCCACATTTTCTGAGCACCTGCTATGTGCAAGGTCCTGTTTTAAATTCTTGGGATACAGCAGTGAACCGGAGAGAGAAGACCTTTCATGGAACTTTACATCCTAGTTGGTGGACACGCACAGCACAGTAAACAAATAAGTAAACAAGAGAAAATAAAGTGGGTAACAAGAAAAAAATAAAGTGGGATGCTAGGACAGAGAGTACAGGAGTAAGGGATATTGATTTTTTCCTGTACTGTGAACACAGAATCTCCAGAAGGTGACTTTTGTGAGGTCTGAAAGTTTCAAAGGAGCAAGCCACCTGAACACAGAGGACAAAGTACCCCAGGCAGAAGGAACAGCAAGGGCAGGATGAAGGAACAAACTTGGAAGGTGCTATAAACTGACTATTTGTGCCTCACCTCCCACTGATATGTTGAAAACCTAACCCCCAAGGTGATGGCATTAGGAGGGAGGGCCTTTGGGAAGATGGAGACTCCTGAATGGTATTTGTGCTTTTATAAGAAGAGATGTCATTAAGTAGACTTACTGTGATGATCAGTTTGCAACACACACATATATTGAATCACTGTGTTGTATGCCTAAAACTAAGAAAAGAATCACTGTGCATTGATAATTGATGGAGGTTAAGGGGTAATATGGCAGTTTACCTACACCATTCTCTCTACTTTGGTAGATGTTTGAAATTATCCAAAGAGAAGAGACACCAGAGCTTCCTCTCTCTGCGATGTGGGGACTCAGTGAGAACGGCTGTCATCTACAAGACAAGATCTTCCTCACCAGTGCCCAACCATGCTGGTACCTTGATCTTAGACTTCCAAGCCTCCAGAATGAGGGAAAATACAATTTCCATTATTTAGGCCATCCATCCCAGTGTTTTGTTATGAATGAGAGACTGAGACATTACAAGTCCATAGGTCTGCACAGGTTGGTTTAAAACAAGTCTCAATGTTCTTTGGTCAGCGAAATGTCTTCAGCCAATGTAGTCTTAACAGGCTAATAATGCCCCCTTGGAATAATAAATTGGTTCCTGGTGGGAGTACAAAAAACCTGACATTTTCTATTTAGGAAGCACAAATATATATGCAATACATACAAAAATGTACAGTGTATCTGTGTCCAAATACCTCAAAAAGATCCTTAAGATTCAATAGTGAAAAATAGGTTGAGCAATATGGAGTCAGAGCTGGTCAAAGCCCACCATGGGGTCATTCAAAGGGAGTGAAAAGCTTTCCTTTTGCAGTAGGAATGTGGGAGCCCCAATCTCCCCATGCTATCCTGCCACTATCACCTACCATAAACCTCCAAGAGAAAGGCAGTCTTAGAGAGAAGGAGGCCCATTACCAGCTGAGAGTTTGGTGATCCCAGTTTGGTGATCCCAGTTTGGTGATCCCAGCTGAGAGTTTGGTGATCCCAGATCCCACTAGAAACTGCCTCCCAAAATGTGCTTCAGTAAGACAGATCTTACTTTCCCTCTCCCGTCAATGAATTTCATAATTAAGGAATCCAAGTCTGGTATGGCAGCTCCACAGTGACCTTGGGCACTGGTTCCTTCCTCATGATCTAAAAATGGTTGCTCAAGCTCAGTCAACATGTTCCAAGTCCAGGCAGCTGTAGGGAGGAGGATCAGCAGGCACCTCCCAAGAATTGGTATATATTACTTCTACTTACATTGCCAGAACTCATTCATATTACACCCCGTCCCTCCTTCCTGCTACATGGAAGGTTGTAAATAAAATCCTTAGCGTAGCAATGAGCCCAGCTCACAGTTGGCAATCTCTTATTATAAAAAAAAAGAAAGGAAGAAAAAGAAAAAAAAAAAAGGAGGAGGAGAGAACAGATGCCAGGAGACCACCAAGAGTCTCTGCCACAGTATGCAAATCCCATGTGGACCCTCTCTTCCTGGTGAATGAAAATTCCTTAAACAGGCTTTCATGAGTTTCTGTCTCTGGGGCCTCCCTCTGGCACCTACTGGATTTTCTAAGGTGGCAATAAAACAGTGAGATGTGAAGGGCATGTTTTCAATACAATAACAGGCTCCAGGCACCATTATTTCAAACACTGGAGCAAGAAAGAAAGAAGAAGAGGAGAGAGTGGGAGAAGAGAGGCACCCTTCCCTATTCAGGTTTATTTATATTCTCCTGTTAACACTCTATCTCCCAGTAATGTGATTTGATTAACATTCTAGAACATGACTCATCTTCCACGCTATATTTTTTCTTGCCGGGAGATGGGGGAAGAGGAAGAAGAAGTCAGACTTTCCTTTATAAGGTAAAGGAAGGGTGTAGGAAGTCTAGGGTATAGGAAGCAGGAGGGTATAGAGTACAGGTATAGGGTATAGGAAGCAGAAGGGTATAGGTATAGGGTATAGGAAGCAGAAGGAAGATGAGGAAAGAAGAAGTCATGAAATACAATCATGCATGGAGGGATGTCTCTAAGGAAAAAGTCTGTAGGGCAAGTCTGGAAACATAAGGTACTGGAGGCCCTCATAGAGGAGCAGATTCCTATAACTTGTACACAGCATGCTTCATGCTGTAATCAAGGTGTGAGTGATACACTGATGGTGGGGTATGGGGAGAAAGGAGAGAGGTTCCATAGAAGCCAGCCATGATGATGGAGATGCCAGAAATGGGAAAGAGGCATTTAAGGCAGAGCAGAAGCCTAAAGGGATGAGGTGGGAAGCATGTCCAGGGGTGGGGGGGGACACTGGGTAGTGTGTCTAAAGTGAAGCTTACATGAGAAGGTGGTAGAGGTAGTCAGCAGAGGAAGAAAATATGTTGGAGAATGGACTTAGCTCAGGGAAGTAGTAGCAGACACAATTCAGTTACTCGGCTCCAAATGTCCTTTGTGAAGCTAACAGATTTTGGCCAATAAGTATCAAAGAGCCCCAACATAGAGGTAATGGATAAGCCCTGAGCCTGGGGGTCCTTAAGACTAAACCCCTCTGATCCAAAGAGCTACAGACACAGGGTAGCCAGATGCCTTTCTGCAGAACCCACTCCAAAACATTGCTGAAACCCCAGCAGATTGAAGATTGTCCCCTAAAATTCATGTCCACCTGGAACTTGAGAATGGGAGCTTATTTGGAAATAGGGTCTCTGCAGATGTAATTAGCTCACTTAACATGGGTTAGGGTGGACCCTAAATCTATCCTGTTGTCTTTATAAGAGGAAAAGATACAAAGAGATACACAGGGAAGAAGGCCATGTGATGAATGCAGAGACTGGAAAGTCAGGGAGAAGCTAGGACCACCAGCCACCAGCAGAAGCTAGAAAAGGTGAAGAAGGACCTTCCCCCAGAGCCCTCACAGGGAGCAGGCAGAAGATTTCAGTCTTCCTGCCTCCACAACTGTGAGAACACATTTCTGCTGTTTAAGCCACCCCATATGCGGTACTATGTCATGGTGATCCAGCCCTGTGAGGCACAGAATCAGCAAAGGAGAGAGGCCTCCACAGAATGGTGGGCCCTCCATGCAGGGACAGGGCTAAGGGGGAAGTAACCTTACAGACCAAAGAGGGAGAAGGCGGAGAAGAGGAATAGAGGCAAACTTGCAAGTGGTGGGACACCTCTCCAACCAAGACCACTGGGGAAATTGTTCCAGTCACTGAGAAACAAAAGGAAGCGCGTCCCACGCGCACTTCCGTTGCTATGGCAAATCCATCCTCCCCCAAACACTACTACTCTCAACTGTAAATACTTCCATAAGTGTAGAGCACATAAAAAGCAGGAATGCCCCTAGTCATTCTTATTTACCACTCCTGTTTTAGAAACAAAATTAATTTGTACAACGTATCAGAGTGAATATGCCCTGAAGTCGGGAAAGCCGGTGAGCCAGAAAGCCGATGTTAGACAGTACACTCTATGGCTGGCTCTGGCGGCTGAGACAAAGCAGGGCAAAACGGACCCATGGGCTCAGGGATTTGTGATTCCAGCTCTTGTGGTTTGGATTCAGGTACATCTGTCTCTATCTTAGGACCCTCATCTGCAGAATGAGTGGGTTGAATTACCTCAGCTAACCTCCTTTCTGGCGCAGGGGCTGGGTCCAAATGGCCCATAGCTGAGCTGTGTCCTGTGACAGTCAGCCTGAGGAGGAGCACCCGGGGCTGTGCTTCCCTCTCAACCGTACAGGAGGAGGAAGGGCACACAAAGGAAAAAAAAAAAAAAAAGTAAAAGGATTTTACAGCATCATCCTAAAAGCTGCTCATAGGGGTCCAAATACCTGCTTCTACTTTTATCTATGACCATTTACAAAATACTATTTGTAATAGTGGTGGCTAGTGTTTATAAACACTTATTCTGAGTCAGGCCCTCTCCTAAGCACTTTTGATGTTTTATTTTATTTTAAAGACTTTATTTATTTGACAGACAGAGATCACAAGTAGGAAGAGAGGCAGGCAGAGAGAGAGGGAAGCAGGCTTCCCACAGAACAGGGAGTCCGACGCAGGGCTCGATCCCAGGACCCTGAGATCATGACCTGAGCCAAAGGCAGAGGCTTAACCCACTGAGCCACCCAGGCGCCCCCACTTTTGATATTTTAAATATCACTCTTCACTTCGTATCTATCAGGCAGGTACCATGATCTCCCCCATTTTATTTTATAGGAGAGGACACTGTGGGACAACAGGGGTCCATGGTGGGTCCCAAATGCTGCTGGCTATCATACCCTGTGGTTTTTAAAAAATGATGTCAGGAAAGGGCTGTTCATTTAATATCGAGATGATTAACCAGGGCCCAGAGAGAAGGACCACTGCTCTGCCAGACTTCCCAGGGAGAACCCCTCCATCTCTTGGCTTACCTCTTTCCCCACCCAGCCATCCTGGCTAAAAGAGCCATCTTGCAAGGCCCTCAAGAGCCAGTCAGTTGAAAATTCAAACCCAGGATGTCCAACTGCCTGTCACTCAGCATTACACAACTTGTGTGTAAACGTGATACAACTGCCCCTTTCTGCTCCCACATGGTCAATATTGTCTCACTCCTGGAACCAGGGTCATTTCACTGAGCCGCAGGAACTCCTGGGACTCCAGTCCCATGGCCATGTCACTCTAGATAGCCAAGAGGGGCTTTAGGAGCTGTGGTCAGTCCCCATACTCCCCATGTGTGCAGGAGGGACTGACCCAGGAGGCTGAAACCTCTCTTTTGGCAGAACCAGAGCGAGATCCAAGGCAGCCAGATGAGGCACAACCGGGATCCCTGCCGTGGTCTCTGGCACCATGTGGCTTCTTCCACGTGGTGTCTCTTTGACTTCTCAGCTCCAGAAAGCCTCTTCCTCAGAATTTGGTCAAAGACCTATGGCAGAGAAAGTTTGTCTCATGTGCATTCCCCTCTTTCCTCTCCAACCCAGGGAACTGATCCCATATCTCTGCTGCTCTAGAATCACTCTGCTCTGTCCATCTGGACACCCTGGCAGTCCCCAGCCATGCTTCTCATGTTGAAAATGGTCCCTGATGCTTTATTTATTTATTTATTTATTAAGACTTAAAAATATGGAACGCTTCACGAATTTGAGTGTCATCCTTGCACAGGGGCCATGCTAATCTTCTCTGTATTGTTCCAATTTTAGTATATGTGCTGCCGAAGTGAGCACTCCCTGATGTATTTAAATCATGCATACCCACCCCTAATTTGTCTGATTAATGCATTGATTCAAACCCTCCTTGAGAACCAACTGTGTTCAGAGAGTCAAGATTTTGCACTTTTCAAAGAAGAGTTCAGACCACCCCTTGCTCCTGAGGGTTGCTGTGTAATCCCAGATTTCTGCCAAAAGGATACTTTGGGGGGATTCTGTTAAAATAAATAGCTCCCTGGATCCCTTGTGGGAGAGTGGACTCTAGTTCTGAGGTAGAAACTAGTGTCAATACATTCCCAGGTGACAAGATGTGATAGCTGTTTGGGTCCTACTGCTCTGGACCCATTGTACTATTGGGGTTCAAGTGATCTTTTTGGGCAATTGACTATCCAAGGTCACACCCAGGCCTTTTGACAACTTGCTCTTGTCCAGGGAAAGTGCTTTTCTCTTTAGCAGGCTTAGAACCGTCTCCCTCCCCTTCATTCCTGGTATTATTTTAGGAGAACAATGAGTCAACAGTGACTCATGCTTTCTTTCCAGCCCACCTCCTCATTCCTGAACTCACTGGGGCTCTTTTCATCTCTTTGACCTACTTAAAAAATAATAATAATAAACATAAAATAAATTAATTTAATTAAAAAATATATATATATATGAGAAAAATAAGAAAAATAAGAGAGGTAGAACAGAGGATTCCTTACTGATGCTTCTGTTCCTCAAGTTTACATACACACAGCAAAGTGCTTGTCCTAACTCATATTTCTACTTTAGGTCCCTCCCTATAAAACTCAGCCCTTTATCAAAGCTTAATACATTTCAATCCACAAGTATCCTTCAACAAACTGGTGGGAATCTTCACCGGGGAGGGTCATATTTATGCCCCACAGTAACTTTGATGTGATGGAAAGGATCTCTTTATTCCAGGATTACATATTTCCAACATCTTTTATCATCAGAGCTTTCTAGGAAGAACAGGATTGCTCCTTCACGATGGCGGACGCCCATTCTTGATCGGAAGGAGACACTTCAGCTTGTTTCTGCATTCTCTGCCTCTCTTTCACCTGCATCCCTGCCCTTCATTTCTAGTCCAGAGCTGCTGTGGCTTTGCTTCCAGGCTTTTGGTTATTTTGGTGAACATTTAAGATCCAAATAGACAAGGCTGAAAGTTCAGCGGTGTGCTAGCTATAATTCATCATCTGCCCAGCGAAACACATTCAGAAGGAAGATGCCCAAGACCAGGAGATTCCGCCACATGCTTCCAGAGCACATTCTGCATTTCCCTCTCACCAGAACACACATTTTCACATACCCAACGCTGCCTCAGATTCAAAGCATTGTTCTTTCTCTTTGAGGAAGACAGGTCCTTGTCTATCTTCCAGTCAGCCCCTGTGCCCTGGCTCTGTTGACCCTACCAGTAATCCTGTCCTGAGCCTGTCCTTATAAAGGTCCCCAGCTTCTCCCAGAAGCCTGTTCCCCTTCCTTGCTCCTTGCATCCTCTTAAGATTTCTTCCAAAGTCCTCCTTTTTAACCATGCATGCTATGCTTATTTCTAAGCACAAAAGAACTGGGATAATTTATTATGCCCCTCTTTTTAATATTCCCCAAGGTACAAAGCAGGCCACATTCAGCACCTAAATTCAATAAATACTGAATTAGAAGGAATGTACTTAAGCATTTTAAAAATGTTTGAAAGCGTAAAAAAAAAAGGCAAGGGATTATGTTCTCTTAATCTTTGCTACAATTATCATCACTTTACAGAAAATGCCTTAACAGTGACAATGCAGAACCTTTATATATAAATTTCCAAAGTTAGTTCTCATCCAAACAGTAGTTGGGAAAATGTTCTGCAGTCAAAAGATCTGAATTTGGGTTTACCTTTACCTTATTGAATTTGAACACAAGGCATAATCTCTCTGAATCAAATCAGGATGATAACAGTAATAATAATAATAATAAGTCAAGCTTATTAAAGATTCTAAAAAGTATACCCTTGTGGCAAAGTGCCCAGCAAGCCAACATGCTCCTCAAAGACTCTACTCTCTGCGAAATCACCTGGTAGAGAAGGCCACTTTCACCTTGTGGTCCTATTGTACATAATCTCCTTTCCTTCTTCCCTCCGCAGGCAGTACTGAAATGACCTCACCTAACCTCTAGGTTCCTTGTTGATTTCTGCAGGGTCTGAGCTAGCACATGCAGATGTTCGTTGATTACTTATTGAATGAAAGGATGAACTTGCAACAAATGTGGTCATTAGGATCGTGTTTACATCTCTATTTTCAGTTAAAATTCCTCATTTCAGTTTGGGTCTACTTCCCTAATTGTGTCCTGAATACTTATCAAAATGGAAAATGTACTTAATTTGTAAGGGTTCTCAAAAGTACATTTCCGCACATCTGCCTAGACTTTTGCCCTTAACCACAACCAATGAAAATGCATAAATATATGTGTGTATATGGAAGGATTATTCTGGGGAACAAGGGTGGGGAACTGAGTCAGGTTAAGAAATAATGATCCCTTGTTACTGACCTAAGAGAGAGCAGATAGCTAATCAATTCACCAAAAAGTTATCCATTGTTGAAAATTAACCCGAAACGTGATCTCTAGCTGTAACATCTGTGTGGTAAGACGGCGTGTGAGGTTTTGCTTTTTAAAACATCACTGCTTCTCTGCACCCCCCACCCTCTCTTCCAAGAAGTCCCTTGATTCATACACAGGTCCAGCTCCTCTCACTCATGGAGATTTAGGAGTTGAGGCCCGCCTCCAAGCCATAAAACCAGCCTGTCACTGGGGCGAAATAACTCACATGGGGTTGGGGGACAGGGGAGAAATTCATCCAGAAGAACCCAGATGAGAAGCGTCACTGGGACACCACCCGGCCCATCATTTGCAAAGTCTTCACCTTCCACCAGGCGCCTGATTGGAAATCAGGATGCGAAGATGCTCAGTTGCTTGGCTCCTTCCAGCTCTGTGGAGCCAAAAGCTTCACTCACAGCAACTCATGCCAGTTGCCTGCTGACCTTTTATGGGTTGCAACCCGCGTGCCTGACTAACTGATTTGTTCCAGCTGCAGCTATATTTTCTACCTTCCTTGTTACTTAATTGATCCTGGCTGTGCCTGGTCCCGCAAAGAAGCCCTCTTGGACCTTGGAACATATGCTGTATATCCTGTATGGACTCCTGTGTCCTGACAAGGAACATAAAAATCAGAGATGGCAGGAGACAAGGGGAGGGAGAAGTCAAATGCAGCAGTATGAATGCAAATCATTTGGCTAGCCTCATTGGGTCTTTGCACCACTGTCCTCTGCACCCTGGACCAACTGATCCTCTTCCTACAGACAGCACATCTCTGGAGACTCAGATTTTCTCCTCAAACTTTGAAAACAGTAACCACCTCCAGACCTTTAAAGACAAAGGAAAAAACCAGAACAACAAATGGTTTGTTCTTTTCACCATATGCATTAAGTTCCTACTTGGAACTTAAGGATTTGGCATAGTGCTAACCTCCGGGGAAACAGAAGTGAATTAGAGAGAGTCCTTGCTCTGCTGTAGTTCACATTCATGTGGGGGACAAAGATGCGAGAACCAATAACCAGAGTATTGTGGCACACGCCTTCACCTAGATCAGAAGTGGTCCAGGTACAGTAAGGGACCCCTGAGTATTCCCAGGACCTTTCCAGAGAGCCTGTGAGGTCCAAACACTTTATTTTTTTTTATAAATTAATTTATTTATTTTCAGAAAAACAGTATTCATTATTTTTTCACCACACCTAGGGCTCCATGCAATCCGTGCCCTCCATAATACCCACCACCCGGTACCCCAACCTCCCACCCCCCCGCCACTTCAAACCCCTCAGATTGTTTTTCAGAGTCCATAGTCTCTCATGGTTCACCTCCCCTTCCAATTTCTCCCAACTCCATTCTCCTCTCTAACACCCCCTGTCCTCCATGATATTTGTTATGCTCCACAAATAAGTGAGACCATATGATAATTGACTCTGCTTGACTTATTTCACTCAGCATAATCTCTTCCAGTCCCATCCATGTTGCTACAAAAGTTGGGTATTCGTCCTTTCTGATGGAGGCATAATACTCCATAGTGTATATGGAGCACATCTTCCTTATCCATTCGTCTGTTGAAGGATAGTTTGGCAACTGTGGCCATTGCTGCTATAAACATTGGGGTACAGATGGCCCTTCTTTTCACAACATCTGTATCTTTGGGGTAAATACCCAGGAGTGCAATTGCAGGGTCATAGGGAAGTTCTATTTTTAATTTCTTGAGGAATTGCCACACTGTTCTCCAAAGAGGCTGCACCAACTTGCATTCCCAACAACAGTGTAAGAGGGTTCCCCTTTCTCCACATCCTCTCCAACACATGTTGTTTCCTGTTTTGTTAATTTTGGCCATTCTAACTGGTGTAAGGTGATATCTCAATGTGGTTTTCATTTGAATCTCCCTGAGGGCTAGTGATGATGAACATTTTTTCATGTGCCTGATAGCCATTTGTATGTCTTCATTGGAGAAGTGTCTGTTCATATCTTCTACCCATTTTTTGATATGTTTGCCTGTTTCGTGTGTGTTGAGTTTGAGGAGTTCATTATAGATCCTGGATATCAACCTTTTGTCTGTACTGTCATTTGCAAATATCTTCTCCCATTCCATGGGTTGCCTCTTTGTTTTTTTGGCTGTTTTCTTTTCTGTGCAGAAGCTTTTGATTTTGAAGAAGTCCCAAAAGTTTATTTTCGCTTTTGTTTCCTTTGCCTTTGGAGATATATCTTGAAAGAAGTTGCTGTGGCTGATATCAAAGAGATTAGTGCCTATGTTCTCCTCTAGGATTCTGATGGATTCCTGTCTCACGTTGAGGTCTTTTATCCATTTTGAGCTTATCTTTGTGTACGGTGTAAGAGAATGGTCGAGTTTCATTCTTCTACTTATAGCTGTCCAGTTTTCCCAGCACCATTTATTGAAGAGACTGTCTTTTTTCCACTGTATATTTTTTCCTGTTTTGTCGAAGATTACTTGACCATAGAGTTGAGGGTCCATATCTGGGCTCTCTACTCTGTTCCACTGGTCTATGTGTCTGTTTTTATGCCAGTACCATGCTGTCTTGGTGATCACAGCTTTGTAATAAAGCTTGAAATCAGGTAACATGATGCCCCCAGCTTTATTTTTGTTTTTCAACATTTCCTTAGCGATTCGGGGTCTCTTCTGATTCCATACAAATTTTTGGATTATTTGCTCCAGCTCTTTGAAGAATACCGGTGGAATTTTGATCCGAATAGCATTAAAAGTATAGATTGCCCTAGGCAGTATAGACATTTTAACAATGTTTATTCTTCCGATCCAAGAGCATGGAATGGTCTTCCATCTTTTTGTGTCTTCTTCAATTTCTTTCATGAGTGTTCTGTAGTTCCTTGAGTACAGATCCTTTACCTCTTTGGTTAGGTTTATTCCCAGGTATCTTATGGTTCTTGGTGCTATAGTAAATGGAATCGATTCTCTAATTCTTATAAAAATACTAACACATTTTTGTTGTTTTTTTCCTTCATTCTCTCAGAGGTGTACAATGGGGTTTTCAAAAAACGGCATGACACATAAAGTCACAGCAGATCGCAGACAGGACAATCCAACTGTCTTCTATTCAGCCAGACATTAAAGAGATTTGCAAAATTTAAAATAATGTCACTCCCCTCATATTGTTTTGTTCTGGAAAATATAGCTACTATTCATAAAAATGTTTAACTATGTCATTGTATAATTGGTTTACTGTGATTTTTAAATTAATTAATACACTTGTAAACAAAATCTCAGGATCAATTTCTCATATTGTAAATATTGATAGATAGAGCACATGCACACAGAAGCTCTTTGAGACCTCATTCACTGTTTTCTTTTAAGGTTTATTTATTTATTTTAGAAAGAAAGAGAGCGCATGCACACGTGGTGCGGGAGGCAGAGGAAGAGAGAGAGAATCCCAAACAGATTTTCCCGTAAGCATGGAGCCCAGTGTGGGATTTGATCACAAGACCCCAAAATCATGACTTGAGCCAAAACCCACTGAGCCACCCAGGAGCCCCAGGACATCATTAATTTTAAAATAATATATGAATGTGGAGAAGTTGCAAAGATATTATGTATTCTTTGCCCAGCTTCTCCCAATGACAATATCTTAAAATACAGTGCATTGTCAAAAACCGGAAAACTGACATTGGTTCAGTACTCTTAGATCTTATATGTACTTCATCACTTTTTGTATGTATTGTGTGTGTGTGTGTGTGTGTGTGTAAATTTCTATGAAATCTTATCCCACATACAGATTCACCTAATTATAACTTTTACCAGCATACAGTACAGAACTGTTCCATCTCTACAAAGAAACTTCATGTTCCTCCTTTATAGTCACACTTGCCTCCCAACCAAGATTCCCCGCAATGGCTAATCTGTTCTTGATCACTATAATTTTGTTACCTCAAGAACATTGTATAAGTGGGCACACACAGCATATAACCCTTTGAGACTGGCTTGTGTGCCATAATGCTTTTGACATCCATCACAGCAATTGGGTGTATCAGTAGTTCATTCATTTTTTTTTTTTTTGCTAAGTATTATTCCATTGAAAATATGCACCAGCTTATTTATTTACTCACCCATTGGAGGACATTTGCACTGTTTGAAGAGTTTGGCTTTTGTGAATAAAGCTACAAATAAAGAACCCTTGTGAACAGGTATTTTTATGTACATGAATTTTTATTTCTCTAGGCTAAAAGCTCAGAATGATGTTTGCTGGCCTGTAGGGGAATATGTTTGGCTATATAAGAATCATTCCATGTTTCTAGTACTTCTCCCACCAGCAGCAGATGAGAGATCCAGTTGCTTCACAATCTCACCAGTACTTTTTATTGTTAGTATTTTTTATTTTGGTCATTCTGGTGAGGGTGTAGTGGTATCTCATTTATAGCTTTAGTTTGATTTTCTCTGACACTTACTAATGTGGGACATATTTATGTACTTACCCATATGTCTTCTTTGTTTGATCAGGTGTGTAGTCAAGTCTTTTGCCCTTGTTCTTATTGAGTTGTTTGTTTCCTTACTGCTGTGTTCAGAGAATTCTTTATATATTCTGGATGCAAGTCCTTTGTCAGATATATGGTTTGCAAATATTGTCTCCCAGTCTGGATTTGTTTTTTATCCTCTTAATAGACCTTTTGCAGAGCAAAACTTTTAAATTTTAATGAAGTCCAATGTGTTGATTTTTTCCTTTATGGATTGTGCCTTTGGAACCAATTCTAAGAACTCTTTGCCTAGCCCTAGGTCAGGAAGGTTCTTTCATAAATAATTTTTAAGGATGTGAAGTGTCCGTAGACCAAAAAGTGTGAGAAGTATAAGCCTAAATATATGTGCTATACTTTCAGAGTGTACAGAAAGACTCTTTTTAAACAGTACTAGTTATAATCATACTTAATTTTGCTCCTCACTTTTTAAACTACCCAGAAAACAAGTCTATTTTGTTTTGAGAGTTGGAAGAATACAAAGCATTTTGGAGTTCCTCATTTTAGAGAAATAGCTGGAGAAGTTCAGTGACTTTCCCAAGGTTACACAATTAATAAGGAGCTGATACAGGATTCTAAACAAGGCAGTGGGTCTCAATGGATATGCTTATCTCTCTGTACTATTTCCTGTAATTCCCATTTCCCATCAACATATCCGGTTCTTTAACATTGTCATTCAATACTCACCTCTCTTTTGACACCCATAAATATCCTCCATTTACATGTAATGTATATATATAGAAAAATAGAGCACTGTTCTCTCTTAGACCCGGATTTCTTCTTTTCTTAATTCATCTCTTTAGCATTTAATGAGTATCTGTCCTGTGCCCATTGCTGTAAAATGCTCTGGGAATAAAAAGATGAAACACAATGCCTACTCTCAAGGAGTTTCTGTCCAGAGAGATAAAAAACAGCAGTGACATGGTGCAGTATGCATACAGATGGCTTGCCAGGACTCTCAGTGAAATTTGTTGAGCGCTACAGTTGCAAAGCCCCATCCATTTCCAAACTTCTTTTGCACTGGAGGCATGTGTATTATAATTTTTGTTATGGTAAATAAGGTCACTGGATGAAGACCTGAAAATGAATTGTTGCAGGGTCTAGAGGAGGGTGCAGCATGACCCTAAAGATGAGAAGATGGTGAAGGCTCAAAGGAGGTAAGATTTAGGATAGGTTTTTAGAGGATGAGTTGACATTCACAGAGAGAGAAAGGAGTGTTTGGGGGAGAGGTGCACACATGCTCAAAGACATTATGCCAAGAAATAGTGAAAAAAAAAGGAAATAATAACTGAGATTTAAAGAGTGATTTATACTCCTGTCACAAAATGATGGCTGATTAGTGACAGGGGAAAGTAAATGGTACAGGGGAAAGCATCAGGGGATGCAGAGGACAGAGAGAAAGTGTCGTGGGGAAGGTCAAGTTGGAACCAAACAACAAATATCTGCAAAGGCAAAAGATGTTTGAGGCTTTTATTTTTAATCTATTGGGATGGAATTTGTGAAATTCAAGGATGGAAAAAGTTGTCCTAGGGATATTTTTAACTTGGGGAACAAGCTTCTTCTACCTCTTGGAAAATGGAAGACCACTAAAGTATTTTTCAGGTGTACCATGACATCACATGCATGAAAACCCTTGAGAGAAAAACTTGAGAATCCCACATGGTCTCAGTATCCCCAGGAAGGTGGTTCAGGATCATGCTTCCTATCATAACACAAGAGGATTTAGAACATCAATGCTCCTGATGAATTCATCATGGGCCACCTCTGGCAGGTATGGATCAGAGCCCTGTGGCTCTCCTTTCCTATGGTCCTAACACAGAGACAGGAAACAGGAGATTTAAGTGCAAAAAAACTGTGGCTTGAAAGACCTGTATTTCATGTAAGCACATCAGTAAATGGCTTTTTTGTTGTTGTTATTTTTGGCAGCAAAAATCATAAGAACAAAGATTACTAAGGTATATTTGAGTAAAATTAATTTTAATTTTGGTGATTTTTCTTTTTTCCCCCCACATTGTCACCACTTTTTAAGTTCCCACTTTGCAGTGTTAGGGACTCCCAAGTAGAGGCACAAAAAGCACCCTTAAAATATTTTTAAATTGAATAGATCGGTGAAAGTTTTAATTTCTCTTGCAAAAATATTTCACAGGAAGATAATTTTCACTGAAAGGCAGGTAAGAGAATATAGGCACAGGAAGGAAATGAACCAGTTTTATTTTTTCTTTTTTAACTAAGATTTCTTTAAAGAAGGACCAGAACTGAAGCTTATAATTTGGTTGCCAGTAGGGTTGAAACTTGCTTCATTTCAGATTGGGATCCAGATGACCCTCTGTGTTCTTTATGTCTAGAAAATCTGACTCTACCCAAAGATTCTAGGCAGAAAGTTATGTGTTTGTTTATTCATCAAAACCTTCTAACTGGCTTCTCTTCCTCTCTTTCTTGAGTGAAGAGGGACCCATCAAGTGAAAGGCTGGTCAACATGATTAATTTAGTTTCAACAGGTATTTATTAAGCCTCTGTTGTATACTAGTCACTGTGATGAACATTGGGATGCAGAGACATAAGAGTTCTCGTTCCCGCCCAGAGAATGCCTCAGTTATAGTGGGAGGTGGGAGTGCCATATGCTGTGGGAATGTGAGAAAGGACATTTGGTCCCAGCTGGAGATGTCAGGGAAGATGTCCTGAAGGAAAGGATAACCTGAGCTGAGACAAGAGGGACCAGACAAGACACCTGGGTTCTGGGAGGGGACACATGCAGGGAGAAAGTTGCCTCATTTAGAGAGAGCAAGAGATGGCATGGGGTGTCTTGGAAGCCACAAGTAGTTCCCAAAACCTAGAGTAGAAAGTTTCCTGCTAATCAAGGACAGAACATCCTGAGATAACTATTGGCGAAGTGTGGAGAGTCTTACTGCCCGGGGAAGCACCAGTGAATCAAATAGGGTCCTGGCAAGAACAGACCAATGAAACCACTCATACCACAGGGTCAAGGGACCAACAAAGGGCATTGAAGTACACAAGCACTAGCAAGCAGGCAAAGCCAATACCACTCTCGGGCCTGGGGTTCAAGGGAAGTAGTGAGATCTGAGACTATGAAGACAGTCACCCACCGCTGGATTTATATAGGGGGGCCCAGGCATGCCTAGGTCTCTGGCACTGCAGCACAGAAAAAGTGGGCAGCCCGGGCCTCCACCCACCTCCCTGCAGCTTCCTATCTCTACCCAGCACCTCCCACTGGCCAAAGCCAACCAGAAGCCCTGGGAGGTAGGGGTCAGCCCTTGGGACACAGAACATCCCCACTGCCATGTTATGACTTTCATGAAGGTATGAACAATGTCAGTTAAAAATTTTTAAAAGGACAAATACCACTGAAACAGGGTGTTTAGATAAATGTTACCAACACAGATAAATTCCATTATAATAAGCTTCAGGTAACAACTGAATGGTTTCCTTTATTTTGTTAAAAGCATACACATGCATTGCTAAAAACCACCTTCTTAGTGTTTCAGACCTAGATCTCTTCTTTGTATAAGCCCCAGGATATTTATTTGATTCAATGACTGGTTTATGGGAATTTAGCTGAGTTTGGGGTTTTTTTTTTGTTTTGTTTTTTGTTTCTTTGTTTGTTTTTTGTTTTGTTTTCCTGATTTATGTTTAGGTGAGGGAAGTTAGGGGAAATAGTGTTGATGGAAGAACAGAAGATGAAGAGGGGAACATTTGCTCAATGCTTACTATGTGCTTGTAATCACAATCTACACAACTATCCTCTGGTTTTCTCATACACTGTAGAGAGATCAGAAGCTCCTTATATCACTAATGGAGCCAGGATTCAAACCTGGGTTTTTCCAACACCAAAGCCCATCTTCTCACAAATCCAGTGTCTCCACATGAACATGTCATGTGGCCTGATAAGCCAAAGGTCTCTGCTGAAAAATGGGGAAAATATCTTTTCTATCTTCTGTCCCTTCCCTTCCCTTTCTTCCTTTTCTTCCCTTCTTCTCTTCCCTTCCTTTCTTTCCCCTTCCCTCTTTCCTTCCTTACCTTTTCCCTCCTTCCTTCCTTTGTCTTTCTTTCTTTCTTTTTCTTTCTCCCTCTCTCTTTTTCTTTCTCTCTCTTTCTTTCTCTTTCTTTCTTCCTTTCTCTTTCTTTTTCCTTCCTTCCTTCCTTCCAGTCTACCTTCCTTCCTTCCTTTTCCTAAATTCCATGAATCATAGGCAAAATCTTTTTTATCTTCCATCCCTGATGTTTTCTTTAGAAAATGAGTCCTATATGATAAACATTATAACCTTTAGTTTTTGAATAATTATTAAGTGGGTCAGCACTGCAAAAAATACCTTTCTAAGTGGACAATCTATGTGAAGAGCAACTACAACAGGATAACAAAACCTGCTTGTATAGGCTCCTAAGGAAGAGATGAGCTTTGCTATATAGAATTCCTTCTTCTTAGGGATTATACCCGTTAAACATGACCTAAAAAAAAATGCAAGAAGGAGGTATGTGTGTTCTATTTTACCTGTTCTGGTTCAGGGGCTATTTGAGTTTTAAACTTCTGGGAAATTTTATCTTCTCTGGATTCATGTTTTGCCTGCAATCCAGTTATTCCTCAAATGCTTCACCTGAAAAATCATCAACAGGACTATTGTGGTATCAGGAAAAATCCCTGACTCAACAATTCACACATGCTGAGAAAACCCGGTTTTAAAGCAATCAACTTAGTGTTAAACAAATCAGAAAGTGAAGACCAGATGTTTCCACAGCCCTTCCCCACTTACTCCTTCATTAAAGATGGCACTTTAAGACCATCTGAATTTCCAGGTATCCCATGAAGTATTATCTACTACATGGACTCCTACAGAGCATTTCTCCTTAAAGCTTGGAATTGAAAGAACAGACCCAAATCAAAGGCCCAGGACAGTGCCCAGCACATCAGAGGACAGCCAACAAATGTGAATCCTTACCACTCCTCCCAGATAAAGAGCCACCTCTAAGAGTTTTGAGTGTCTTCTGCCCAACTGAATTTTAAGCCTCCCTATGCTTTTTTTTCCCCATCTGCTGCACTCATTCACTAAGGCATTAAATGGTCACTGTGGACTACCTAGGCTGTCCCTTCTCCACACTCAACTCCTAGAATGTCTGGGTTACTATCCCCAACAGACTGGTATCTCTCAGTACAGCCGCATTCTCTGTAATATGTATCAGATATAATTTTGATACACTCTAAGTCAGGTAATTTGAAATCACGGATTGGACAAAATTGAGAAGTCATTGATGGTGCACACTGGCAGAGCTAGGTCTGACTCTGACAGGGCGACCATAAAATCCTTTTGGATCAGTGCTCCATCAACTGTATGATGAGGTACAAAGCTTCCATGTAACCTGTAGGGTTTTGATATGCTATTCCCTCGGGTCATAAAACCTCCTTCCAACATCTTTCATACCCAAGTCTCATTTCTTTTTTTCTTTTTCTTCTGGAAAAGTTTGAACATATACAACACTAAAAAGAATACCATCATGGACTCCCATCTGCTCATTGACCAATTTCAATACTATGATTTCATGCTCAATGTTGTTTGCTCTGAGGACCCGGGAGTGGGTCTAAATGGAAAACAAACCACACCTGAAGTTGGGACTTTACTCAAAGGACAACAGGGAGCCCTTGTTGGGTTTTAAACAAGAAAACGGCATGGTTTTCAGCCAAGCTTGCTCTGGTCTTAGGAAATGGATCGGGAAGCGGCAAGACTGAACTCTGGGATACAAGGGAGGAAAGTGTTGGGGGAAAGTAGCTGGAAACATAAAATATAGTGGAGGAGGCAGCCCCTCCACAAATAGATGGGATGAGCTTGGTCACGGTGTGGAGACACACTTTGCACCAGCCAGATACCAGTGGGGAGGTTCCCACCCTGGGAATCTGAGAAGGCTTCTTGAAGAATGGTATGGTCTGAGTTTGTTCCTGAAGCACAGTTAAGACAAGCAGCTATAATTGTATTCCAGTGCAAAGAGAGTTTACCCAGCAAAGAACATTGTTTATGGTGCATTGATAATTAAACCTGACCCTCCATTGCCATGCTCCAGTGACCTTCAGTAAGAAAGACCCAGCATATGTGTGTTGTTAGTTTAATGAACAGCATTTCCACCACCACCCCCCAGACAAATTTCCAGCAAGTCTATATGGTGCTTTAAGAGTCATTACCGTGGGCGCTCACACTTCCAGCATAAAACTTCAAATGAATGTTTCTCCCAACCACTTTGCTTTCTCATTGAGGCTGTTCAAATGTCAGTGGTTTTAGCACTGAGCTTAACCTTTACGCATTTTCACCAGAGTTTCAGAAACACAGCCTGTGCTGGATTTCCCTTACGGCGGTGGGTGGGAATGTTTTATACACACAGTTATAAGCCAAGAATTCTGGCAGCGCCATCAAACTGCCTTCGAGACATCATACATGTTTGAGTGCTTGCAATAAGGCAATGGTTCTCCATCACACGCAAATGCCAAGCACATAATAGTCATTTGTTTATTTACTCATTCAACAAAATATTTACCAAAGGCCTACTATAGAATACTCTCAGGGCGATGGGAATACGAGACTGAACAAAATGAGGCTCCTGTCTTCATGGGGCTTATGTTCTCATGGAAGAGACAGCTCATTAAACAAATAATGGATCAGGAGGCCATAAGAGCTGCATGCAAAAAAATAAGTAACCATGGTGAAAAAGCTAGAGAGCTCTGGAATGAATGGAAGCTGTATTCCAGTGGATTCCAATGAATGGGGACACTATTTTATGCGAGTGACTAGAAAAAAGTCTCTGGCATCTCTTCTACTTCAGAAATACTATAAGATAATTTGACCTAAATGTGAGCGGTATACAGCTGATATTCTTTATTTGTGGGTTCTGTATTTGCAAATTTGCTTTCTCACTAGAATTTATTTGTAAGTTCAAAATCAATACTTGTGGCACTTTCACAGTTGTCTGCAGATATGTGAAGAGTGGCAAAAATTTTGAGTCAGTCACATGCACCTTCCCGGCTGAGGTCCAACAAGGTAATCCTCTGCCTTCTTTTTTCAGCTCTCATATTATAAATAAATACCTTTTTCCAGTTCTACTTAGTGCCATGGTTTTCAGATTTTTGTGCTTTTTGTTGATGATTTGTTGTTTTAAATTGCCCCAAAGCATAGTGTTGAAATGCAGTCTAGTTTTCCTAAGTTCAAGAAGGCAGTGATGTGCCTAATGGAGAAAATATGTGTATTAGATAAGCTTCATTCATTTACTGTTGGCTGAGTTCATGTTAAAGGATAAACAGTATACATTAGATAAGGTGCCTTTAAACAAAAATGCACATAAAACAAAGTTATGTATTGATCAGTTGACAAAACAGTTGTAACTGGCAGCTCACAGGAAACTACTCCTATATTTCCCCTAGAAGCAATAATTCGGTATTCACTAATTCAGTGTTCATGGTAACTTTATAGAACATAACTGCAGCCAAGGATGAAACCTGACTGCATCTCTCCCCTTCTTTTCTTTCCACAACCACATACCGAGTCACCTTGTTATTATTGGGAAACCATGGGCTTTAGAGTTAAACAGATCTGGATTTTAATCCCAGGTCTGCCACTCGTGATATGGGACAACATCATTAATCTCACTGGCCCTCAATTTTATGATCTGTAAAACAGAAATAACACTTACAGGGTTGTAAGTAGGACTGTTGTAAAGATTAAATGAAATAACAAATGAACAATTATTTAGCACTAATTAAATTAAAGTCGCTTTAAAAATATTATCTAGATTTTTCCATGTTGGGTATGTCTTGCTAGTGGAAATGTTAAAATGGAAAATAATCACTTGAATCTATTTTTAAAAACTGAACCCGTTTTTTTAATTGAAAAATAAGGCATACATATGCTAAAAACTCAAATGATACAGAAGGGCATGCACGAACAGTGAGCCTCTATCTTACTCCTTTTCTCTCACTTCTTCTTCCCAGAGGTAATCATTGTTAAACTTTGTATATATTTCTAGAAGATTCATATGCAAACACAGCTATTATGTACATAAACACTTCAGGGGGAAAAGACTTTATTTAAAAATTAGGTATCCTGGTGCGCCTGGGAGGCTCAGTGGGTTAAAGCCTCTGCCACGGCTCAGGTCATGATCGCAGGGTCTTGGGATTGAGTCCCGTGTCAGGCTCTCTGCTCAGCAGGGAGCCTGTTTCCTCCTCTCTCTCTCTGCCTGCCTCTCTGCCTACTTGTGATCTCTGTCAAATTAATAAAATATATTTTTTTAAAGTGTTAAAAAATAAATAAAATAAATAAAAATAAAAATTAGGTATCCTTGGAGTGCCTGGGTGGCTCAGTCGTTAACTGTCTGCCTGTGGGCCTGGTCCTGATCCCAGAGTCCTGGGATTGAGTCCCGTGTCAGGCTCCCTGCTCTGTGGGAAGCCTGCTTCTCCCTCTCCCACTCCTTCTGCTTGTGTTCCCTCTCTTGCTGTGTCTCTCTCTGTCAAATAAATAAATAAAATCTTTAAAAAAATAAAAATCAGGCATCCTTATAACTCTTTATATTTTAAAAGCAATGGTTATGGGGCACCTGGGTGGCTCAGTCAGTTAAGCGTCTGACTCTTGACTTTGGCTCAGATCATGATCTTGAGGTCATGACATTGAGCCTCACGTTGAGCTCCATGCTGAGTGCGGAGTCAGCTTGGGGTTCTTTCCCACCCTCTCCTTAACCCTCCCCCCTCCTCCATAGATCGTTACATAGATAGATAATAAAAGCAATGGTTTTAACAACTCTGGGATTTTACACAATGATTTGCCCTATATTGTTCTCAACAAAGGAATTGTCCCCTCAATGCAAATACCCTGTTAGAAGGAGTTAAAGAGGGACGCCTGGGTGGCTCAGTTGGTTGGACGACTGCCTTCGGCTCAGGTCATGATCCCGGAGTCCCGGGATTGAGTCCCGCATCGGGCTCCCAGCTCCATGGGGAGTCTGCTTCTCCCTCTGACCTTCTCCTCGCTCATGCTCTCTCTCACTGTCTCTCTCTCAAATAAATAAATAAAATCTTTAAAAAAAAAAAAAAAAAAAAAAAAGAAGGAGTTAAAGAGTGAGTTACTTCATTGGCAAGGGTATTCATCGGTTCTGTCTCCTTGTACCCATCACCCCTCATCCCTGCCACTGTGGCTCCATACCTCAATCCACACAGTTGATTTCCTCTCTACTTGCAGCCACTACCCCATTCTTCACTGTTAGGATTACTTCCAGAAATTAGTTGGCAATATGTGTCAAGGAACAATTTAAGATTCATCTAAAACAACCAGTATACTCTCTCTCCCATTTGCTAAAGACCGGTTTCAAAGTGGCAATATGATCCAGTTCACCAGTACAACATAAAGAGGATTTTCTCCCTCTCCTTTCTGGGGGAGATTTTCATGTGGAAGTTGATGCAGCCATCTTGCAGGTCTCCAAAAAGAGGCACAGCCAACCTCCTGGGGTTGGCCAACTGCAAAGATGAAAAGAACAGACTCTGGTGACATGGTTAAGCTGCTAAACTATTCTTAGTGTGCCCCATCTCTGGGCATGGTAGGCAACTGCCCTTGCTCTTTTAACCTTTTTTTTTTTAAGAGGGAGAATGCATGTGCATAAGGGGGGAGTTGAGACGGGGCAGGAGCAGAGGGAGAGGGAGAGAGAGAATCCAAGCAGATTCCACGCCCAGCACAGAGCCTGATGCAGGGTTCAAACTCTCAAACCTGAGATCATGACCTGAGCTAAAATCGAGAGTCAAATGTGTAACAACTGAGCCACCCAGGTGCCCCACTTTTAACCATTTTTTGTTTAATATCCTGTTATTTGAAGCCAAAAGCATCCTAAGAAACAATGCTCCGAGACTCATTCCAAGATCTTTTATTCCAACATCCCCCTTGGATGAGATTCTACACCTGGATGTTCTGCATTTCCACAGCCTCCAGCACCATGTTATTCCTCTTCCTCTGGCTCTAGTTTCATAGTACTCCTGAAATCCCCCATCTTCACCAGCCCAGATGCCAGCTTCCTTCCTGAGGGAGCCACCAGGTATCTCAGAAGAACCACAGAGTGTAGATCAGTTGAATAATCACAATCCATTGTTCAAGTCATATAATGATGAACTGATTCAACATTCATTCGTCATATGTTCATCAAGGATTTATTAGGCATCCACTTCTTAAGTACCAAGAACTGTGCTTGATACAGAAATATAATGATAAATAAAAATGTTCTCTGCCAGGGTGCCTCGGTGGCTCAGTGGGTTAAAGCCTCTGCCTTCGGCTCAGGTCATGATCTCAGGATCCTGGGATCAAACCCCGCATTGGACTCTCTGCTCAGCAGGGAGCCTGCTTCCTCCTCTCTCTCTCTGCCTACTTGTGATCTCTGTCAAATAAATAAATAAAAATCTTAAAAAGAAATGTTCTTGCCCTCAGTGAGTTCATAGTCTATTGTATGATCAAATAATCATACAAATAAATACGTAACTGCCAACTATGAAAAGAAGTATGGAGAAAAGCATGGAGGAGCTCAGGAACAAATG
The DNA here is from genome assembly GCF_011764305.1 of Mustela putorius furo. Classification (NCBI taxonomy): domain Eukaryota; kingdom Metazoa; phylum Chordata; class Mammalia; order Carnivora; family Mustelidae; genus Mustela; species Mustela putorius. The sequence continues at coordinate 23,366,933 of NW_025421273.1, forward strand.
GTCAGGAAGATGAAGGAGACTGTCAAGGAGGACTTCTCCATTCAGGCTTAAAAATTCAGTGGGTGGGAAAGGGGTTGAACTTGAATAGGCAAATATTACAGCTTTATTTTCACTATCCTTTAACTGAAACTTAATATTTCCTTCAAATTATAAATGTGGCCAACAAATATGTTATTATCAGTACTTATAGAGATCTTGAAATAGTGTATACTTATCACTACTTTGAAATTATTATAGTTATTATACCTGCCTGATATTTAATGAATAAATAAAGAAGTATATATATTGTGACACAATAATTTTAAAAATATATTTTGATAATTTATTTCAATAAAATTGTACTCTTGTGTATTTTGGGATCTAAAAACATTATTCTGAGAAGAGGATACATGGACATCATCAGACTAACAAAGGGATCATTGATTCAAAAATGTTAAGGATTCTTTTTTTTTCTTTCTTTTCAAGTGATGTAACTAGGTAAATTACTAAAAAGAAAAAATGGGATCATCATCTCCTTCCCCTACCATTACCCCCAAGTCTTCACTATGTTTCTAAAGCCCCATGTAAGAGTCACCCCAGAGGAGTTGGGACCCAAGGGAAGAACTGATAGAAACAGAAGTAACTCACTCCAGCAGAGGGAGAGATGCCCTAGTATTAGGAAATGGTTAGGATTTAGTGGTTCCTGCCAATAAAAGTTAGTAACACCCTTTGGCAGGTAATCAGCTGGACAATGTGATAGGGGCTGGCATCATGCATGAAAGGTCCTAGCCTTGGCACTGGCTCTAATACAAATCATGGCATAGAGGAGTGGACCTTTTGAACTTGGAAAATAAACACTACAGCTGTGACCTTGATGTCTTGAAGACTAGAGACCTTGGACACTACCTAACCCTTGTCCACCAAGACATTTGAAAAACAATAGACATGGAATTTCTTGTCTTCCCAGTGAGCTTAAGAATTCTTATTTTTTAAGGTAAATAATGTGCCATTTCTTATACCAAATATTGTAGTTGAAAATATCCTCTTTACTGAGAGCTGAGGATGAATACAAGTTAATTGAGTAAGGTTTTTAGGGTCAGAGCTGTTCTTGGCAGAAAATAGCATATGCAAAGTCCCAGCAATGAGAAAGAGCATGCCATTAGAGGAAAGAAAGGTCAGTGACCCTCAGGATAAGACAGAGGAGGAAAGTGGAAGCCTGTGACTATAGAACCTTCTTTACTACCAGTCATGTTAAGGAATGTGGCCTTTCTCACAATGACCCTGGAGTAAGTATTGAGGCTTCAAGTATATGTTTAGGGTGGGTGAATGGAAAAGAAAGGCACGAAATAATTCAAATTGCATTTTACATAAATCTCTTGGGCTGCAATGCGGAGAAAGTGTTAAAGGATAAGAATAGATAAGCAGAGGCTTTTCAGCCTGTTGCTAAGTTGCTCTATAAGAGGTGGTAGTAACGTGAATTAGAGAGGAGGCAATGGAATGAAGGGGAGCGAGGAGATTCAAGAAAGAGGGGATGAACCTGACTATTTGGGGATGGATCAGATCTCCAGGATGAGAGATGTCAGAGTGCCTGCTTCATAAGCATGATGGTGTGGCAGTCCCTGCGGCAGTAGCATTGCCTGAGATAAGGGCCTCTAGGAGAGGATCAAATTTCAGGCAGGAAGAGGAGAGGAGAGAAATCAGGATTCTGGTTATGAAAATACGGAAAATGAGGTGATTTTGAGAGATAGCAACTGATGCTGAATAAGCAATTAGATGTATGGGTGCAAGAGAGGAATATCCATTAGCTGTACAGATTCATGCAAAGATCTTTAAATTTTCAGATTTTAAGCTACTCCATATCACTTTTAGCCCTTAAACATAGTGATGATGCTAAAGATTATGGTTGATAGTAATGAGGATGGTGGTGGTGATGATGGTGGTGATGGTGATGAGGATGGTGATGATGGTGGTGATGGTGATGGTGATGGTGATGATGATGGTGATGAGGATGATGATGATGGTGGTGATGGTGATGAGGATGGTGATGAGGATGATGATGATGGTGGTGATGGTGATGGTGATGAGGATGGTGGTGATGGTGATGGTGATGATGATGGAGATGAGGATGATGATGATGGTGGTGATGGTGATGAGGATGGTGATGAGGATGATGATGATGGTGGTGATGGTGATGGTGATGAAGATGGTGATGATGGTGGTGATGGTGATGATGGTGCTGGTGGTGGTGATGGTGATGGTGATGATGGTAATGAGGATGGTGATGATGGTGGTGATGGTGATGGTGATGATGATGGTGATGAGGATGATGATGGTGGTAGTGATGGAGACAGTGACAGTGATGATGGCAGTAGTGATGGTGATGAATAATGCTCATTGACAATTACTTTGTTCCAAGCACTTTTGTACACTATTTTACTCAATTACTTTAACAACACTGTATGTTTTATTACTATCCCTTTTTATGGTTGAGAAACTGAAGCCCAAGCCAGTTGGCAGCAGAGACACAATCCACACCCAGACAATTTGTTCTCTAAAATAGAGTTGCTGTGAAGATTAAATTTTAAAAGTACAATAATAGACATTTATGAACCGCTTATTATATGCCAGACACTGTTTTAAGGCCTTTGTGTGCTTTGACTCTTTTAATCCTCACAACATTATGAGGTAAATACCATTATTATTATTATTATAGTTTAAGAGATAAGAAAAGGAAGGTGCAGTGGGCTTAAATAATTTGTAGCTGAGTAAGTCAAAACTAAGACTGGGAACCCAGGAATGTTGGTTTCAGAGTCCAGGCTGTTGACCAGTATGCCATACTATTCAGATTCATAAAGTGTTTAAGGCAGTTCCTACTACATGGCAAATATTCAATGCCATGCCGGGAAGTTAAAACAAATTTGTCTCAGGATGCTTTGCAGAAGATGAGGAACTAAGCCCACATTCGCATTAAAGAAAAATGGAAGGGCACCTGTCACACAGTAGATGCTCATTGAATATATGTTAAGTGAATAAATAAATGAGTTAACTCCCAGAAAGAGTAGTAAATTCACAAAATGTAAGACCAGTTCTGCCACTGTCTCTTGGATATGTCACTTTTCTCCTTAAGTCTCTGTTCACTCATTTGTAAAGTGTGTTGATTGAACTATTCAAACTACCACACATGTTACATGCTGTCATTTCCTACTCCTGTCCCCTGATGGACATTGCTAAACCATCTTAGTACTGTTTTCCACTGTGCCCAAATCTACCTGCAACACTGTACTTTCAGAAGTGACCAGAAGTGACCAGGGACACCCCTCAAGATTCAACCTGTTAGCAGACTCTGAACTCCATGACACCTAGGGACCCTTTCAGCTACAACCTTCCATCACTCTCAGGTGGGGAAAAAAAAAAAAAAAAAAGAGTCTTGCTTTCTTAAGATCTTCTTCTTAATTAATCTGCCGCTTTCAAATGTCTTCATTCCACTCCACATCTACACTCTTGGCTTGATGGGCCTGCATTCTCCTCAGGCCATGAGGGGAGAATATGAACCACATGCTGAAAGTACTGCAATTTGTTCACGCATCTGACTGGCGATGTTAAAACTGCCGTGGCGACTGGAGGCCACGTGCTGCTGTCAGCAACATCCTTCAGGAGAGGACTTCCCACGTTTCCTAGACATTCCCAGAACTCTCATAAGTAATCGCTCTATTTATTTGTTTGTTTGTTTACTGCAAGCATTCTGCTCTTCCGAAATTTGTTTCCTGTCAGCCTGTTCACAGCTGCTGTCTACTAGCACCAAGCAAACCAAATGGAAAGGGCTATTGCTGACACCATCCACCTCCCACCACAATCCCAGAAAAATGGGACTTTATGATCCTCCCGGGATAATCTAACCCCTTCTTGCTTCCTTCTGCCTTCTCTCTGCAGCTGTGCTCTGAGACTTTAGGAAGCACTTTGACCGGACACACATTTTAAACAGATTTGGAGCTATTTCTCACCATCTGCTTTTAAGTACTGGAACCAACAACAGTGTCTTTGAGTATCATTTTATATTTCTCCCACTGCCCTCTCAACACTGAATCAGCCCTATCACCAACCCTAGTTTGGACTAGGGGACAACACTATTTATAGTATGATTCTATACATGTAGACACCAAACATACCAAATGGACATAGCTGGATGCCTGCCATCAGCCAGCCCCCAACACACTGTGTGGATTGGCCATCAGGTGGGGTCTCTGTCTAAGGCTGACCTGGAAGTCTGAGATCCCACTGGGCTGCCTACTCACTATGTATGACCATAAGCAAGGCTCTTTACTGCTCTGAGCCCCAGTTTCTTTATCTTTTAAATGCTTCCAGTAGAGCCATTTTCTTCCAACTATGTTGTAAGAGCCATAATGCTCTGGAGACAGGAAGTGACTGGCAAAAAGAAAGAGCAAGAGTACAGAATTATAGGGTCCCCTATCTCACATGTAGGTAGGGAAAGTAGGCTGGGGAAGCACTGCAGCAAACAAGTTCCCAAAATCTAACTCTTCCTGTAGCTTTATTAGGTTGTGAGTGGGGATGGGGCACTTCCTGCTCCCAACCAGCAGATAAATGCTAAGACTGGGTCTTTCCAAATGAGCCCAGGAAGATGGCTTACAAACAGGGAGTGATTCAGTGAGGCCCCTGCAGCTCCTGCTTCATGGCCCTCCCACAGGCCATTTCATACCTTGACAGTTCGCTTCTTCATAGCCAGGAGGAGAATCCCTCGCTCCTGTTGCTAAAATGGAATCTTACATAATGCAGCGTGTGGGAGTGAAATCTTATCACCTTTGCCATATTCCACTGGCTAGAAGATTTTACTGTACTCAAAAAGAAGTGATTATAGAAAGGCGTGACTCACTGGGTATCAACTTGGATTCTTACCTACTAGGACAGCCCAGGGTCACGCCAGTGCAGTGAACCTGAGGGCATCACCTAACTTCGGAGGTCTGATCTAATCCTACCTTTGCATAGCACATTTACCAACAAGACTGTTTATTAACCAGTTAATAAATCTGCAAATATTTATTAAAAATAAAACACATACATGGAGTATGAGAATCTTGAAAATTACAATAGTCATTATACCAGGGACAAATGTGATGAGTTTTGTAATTTATAAAGAACTTTAACTTGCCCTCTTACTCCATTCTTTCAGCAACAGACAGGGGAAATGCCATTATCTCTGTACTTCACGTGAGGACACTGGAGCTTGGGCAATTTGGATGACATAGTCAAGATCACACCGCTAGTAAACAGCATGATCAAGATGGAGCCAATCATCCCAGGCTCTGATCTCTAGGAGTGTGGGTCTAGGTAGGGAAGTATAATAAATATGTATTTCCATGAAAAGAATATGTACTTAGAGCCATAGGATCTCTTGTAGTCTTAAAGGAGATTTTAAAAAGGTTGGGGCAAGATAGGTGCCTCCTCTATTGCTATCTGGTTCCCTTGCAGCTTCCAAAGTAGGTGGCTTTGATCTCTCTGAGCCTCAGTTTCTACCTCTGCAAAAGTGGAGGTTAAAAATACCTACCCTGCAGACTTATTGAATAGAAAGAAAAAAAAAATGAGATCTTATCTGCAAAGTGCCTAGATCAGCATATTCAATAAAGAGGGGCTATTATTATGAAGTGAATTGATCTATTAGTTGGTGAGATACAGGGATTCCCCCCAAAGTCCCAGACATACTTTCCACATATTCTCCATGCCTCTTCCTCCATCATATGTCCCCAGTCTTCTTTTAGTTTATCTTCATTTAAAAGATAATTGATATTTTTAAAAAGTGCTTCTTTTACCACCTGGTCATTGGTGATAAAAAGAAAATAAATTGACAGGTAGCTTAGTAGAGAAGAAGTTCTTAGACCAGAGCAGCAGGACTCAAGTGGGAGACAGTGCTTGGAGACATTTTTAGTTGGCATCAATGGGGGATGTTATGGCATCTAATGGGTTGAGACCCAGGAAGCTTCTGAACATCTTACCGTGCACAGGACAGCAGCCCCCTGCCCCCCACACTCCTCCCCCCACCGCCATACATAGCAAGGAATTATGCAGCCCAAAATGTCAACAGTCCTGGTGTTGAGAAACCCTAGACCAGTGAGGAGGACAGCTGAGTCCTGGTCTTAGCTCTGCCTTGAGTAAGCTCTCCAATAAATGGACACTTGACTTGTCCATAAAATGAAAATTTTGGCTTAGATCTGCCTGTCACAAAAGTGAAAAAAAAAGTTATAGCAAAATCATTACAAAATTAAATATTCTCTTTGTAATTCCATCCTTTTTACTGATCTTAGAGTCTGCTTCATTGGAGAGAAGTGATATATACCCCTTCTTCCATGAGTGATTGTGAGTGTTAACTGTACATTAAAAAAAAAAAAAAATCTTAAAATAAACTGAAAGTTCTAGGTCAGTCCTGCAAACTTATAAATTTTGTGAATGAAATCCCAAATTTGAGGAACATCAGCCCACATGATCTCAAAGACCTGTTTCAGCTTTAACAAACTATGATTCTGTCAGAAAAAAACTAGAAGAAATTACTAGAGAGACTCTGCTCCCTGAAGTGTTAATGCTTTTCTGAAAAACACATCGTATTAACCAAGGTTTATTGAGTAAACCAGAAGTTACTTTATGTATTCCAGGGATGGGAATTAGGGCAGTGCACAGCTGTTGAGAGAGCTGGAAGAAGCTGTGATGGAGAAGTTCAAGGAAGCCAGTACTGAAGTCCTCAGCCTTTGACACTGAGGCAGGTTGTCCCCAAGGATTTGTCAGAAAGTCTCCATGAACTATACCCCAATGCACAATCTACTACAACTGCCTCCAGGAAATCATGACTTCTGCTCTGCAACATTCCAGATCTTTTGTGGGTGCTTCTCACAGGCGAGTTGGTGGAAGGGGCTTTATTGATATATAGTCTCCAGTTTTCCTCTGTGATATGGTGGAGACCTTAGAAAGGATGTCAGGCTGACCAAAATTTAGCACACACATTGAACAGAACCAAGATACCCACCTATGCTTCCACCCACATCCTTCTGCTCCATCCCCACACAGATGCTGGGGGTAAACTGAACCAGGATTTGAACAGCTCACCTCTGTTGCCGTGTAGAGGAATTTTATTTTATTTTTTTAAAAAAGAGGCTACAGTGAGTTAAACAAATCAACACTGTTTACAAAAATGTCCGACTTTTAAAATAATTCCTGACCTGATTTGCAAAGATTGTTGGGATGTTTTTTGGAGTTTTCAATTCCCCATTAGCATTTTGTAAGCCAACAAGTCTCTGTGATTCAGATCCTGTGACGATCACATTAAGCTATAGAACATTGTTCTGCTGATGCAGTAATTGCCTGACATGGCTACCTGGTTCCAACTCGTGCTTACTATGCAAATCTGCTCCAAAGAATGTGTTTGACGATCACTTTTCTGTCCACAAAAACTGCCCCTTCGCAGAAAATGTATTCCAAAAATGACTTGCTATTTTTTGCCTTTTAAACCAAAGTTTGCAAGTCCAATGGTAGCTGAGAGCAACAACATATGCTTATAATTATGATTACCATCAGGGAATTCAACCTTACTGAGGGAAACAAGGGGAAAGAGGCCCGTGGAGGGGGAGCACAAAAGCTCTCTGAAAAACAGCAGAGGAAACAAGCCCAATCAGGTTGGCTATTCCTGGGTAATGGGAGAAACTTGATTGTGGAAAGCAGTGCTGGTTTCCCTCCAGACTCTAGAAGAAATGTTGCGTGGGCAGAAACAAGAAATGCTGACAAACAAAATCAAGCTTTAGGGATCTGCTCTCCATGGCGGGCCAAAGGAGCTCTTCACAAAAGGCCAGCTCTGTCCCAGGCAGCTCTCCCAGTGTGGACCTTTAAACCACGCTGCCATGTGCACCAGCAGCCCATGTGCACCATGTGTGACCAATCCACTGCTCTGACCCCAAGGAGGGTGACAGGACCTCTTGCTTCTCTCTGCTGTTTTCCTATTACATTTCTGGTTTCCAAGCTTGGGTTTGTAATCAGAGAAGCAAGTCTGAATCCCAGCTCTGACGCTGAATGATCTGGATAGGGGATATAGCTTTTTTGACCATTAGCCTTTCAAATGGGGAAGATAATGCCTACCTCAAAAGCTATCATAAGAATGAAATAAAATAGACAATATAAGGGATGTCTACGGCCCACTGGTCACTCCGTAAATGGTGCCCACTGATGTTCCTTTGTTTGATTGGTTTTTAAGCTTCTTGGCTCTGGCTGCTATTTATCACTCCATGCTTTTTTACTTATTAATTAATTTACTCAACAAGTATGTGTTGAGTACCTACTATGTGCCAGGCACACTGGACCTATGACGTTATGCAGGACAAATATGGTCCATATTCACTATCTAGTGGGGGAAACAGATGAATTAGTAGAACATTGCAATAAATTGGATTGGTACAGCAGAGTCCTAGAGAAATTCTCAAGAGAGAAGTTTTACCCAGGTTTGGGGGCCATGGAAGTTTTCCTGGAGGAGTTGACTTCTGAGATATACTTGAATCAAGCATTAGCTCAAGCTAGATACAGAATAGTGTGTGGAAAAGCAGAGAAGAAAGGAAACATAGAACTTTAGACCCCAGTAAGTGCAAAGACCCACAGTGAAAGACAGCAAGGTGTACTCCTTAACTGAACCAAGTTTTGTGTTTCGAGGCCTCGAAAAGGACTGTGGCCATCCCAAGGGTCACATGGCCAGCTAATAGGTGAGTGGGCTTAGGTGTTCTTACCCTTTCCTAAATCTGTGTGCCTATCATGCCCTTTGGCTTTTGGGGTACCTCCCATCTCCCTCCCCAACCCACACCTCATTCTCTGGCATTTTTATCATGAATCTGACAGTAGATAGAGGAACTATGGAATCCATCATCTTCTAAATGTGTCCAAAGTTCCAAAATGATTTCCAAGCATTACCACAGACCCCTGCCCACTCTCCATGCTATGAGACGCAGCAGGGGCTAACGCCTTTGCAATCAGACAAACTGAAGTTGAAACCATACCCACAGAGAACCAATGTTAAATTGCCTAACTTCTATGAAGTTCCCTCATATGTATGAGACGGTAAACTTACCTTATAATGTTGTCAAGAAGACTGAACTAACAACAACAAACTCTGTAATGTCCAACACACAGTAAGGACTAAGTTAAAGTTAACCTCCTTGTTCTTGGTTCAACAACAGGTGAACCAAAGTAAATCCCTTAAACACACAACGTCACACTCAGTGTCAGCTTTAAGTTCACTTTTCTATCAACTTCCTTAATTTTTTTCTTTCCAACTCTCCATAATATCCAGTGTAGCTGTTCCATTTAGCCTTTTGGTTTAGGACAGCATTTGCTCAGTTCACCCTGAGAAAGCATGAAAAGGGTATATGCATATATGCATATGTAGAGACAAAAAATTAGGTATCTTGACTGGTTAACCAGGCATCATGAGAAGGCAGCAGGCCTCATGGACAAAGAAGAGGATGTGGAAAATGAATGGCTTTTCAAAATTCTAATATGTCTTGGATCCATCATGTTTCACCAACATAGTTCACTGGTCACCCTGTAGATCTCATGATCTTATCCATTATTAAGACATAGTTTTCACTCCTAAGTTCTTCTCTCTGGGTATCTTTTGACTCTGTACTACCAGTTAGTCAGTTGTCTCTGTTTCATGTTCTTGATTTGGGTACTGAAAGTTTTGCATCCCAGGAAACCCTTCAGTGGGTTTTTAAATGGAAAGTCCTATATCCTGGAACAACACTTCAGTCCCTGGTAAATGAGAACATTTGGTCCCAGCAGGGCAATTTCTGTGAAAGAAATGTGGCTGAGGCATAACCTCTTACACAGTACTGATCAAGTAGCCTAGAAAATCTTCTTGACGTTGAAGAGCGAATCTGTCTTAAGGACCATTCCATTGATATGAGGGATTCAACTGATTTCTATTAAAACAATGTTTTAAAGAAACATTCTGGGGATGCCTGGATGGCTCAGCCAGTTGGGCGTCTAATGCTTGATTTTGGCTCAGATCATAATCCTAGGGTTGTGGGACTGAATCCCACACTGGGCTCCATGCTCAGCAGGGAGTCCGCTTAGGATTCTCTCCCTCTCCCTCTGTCCCTCTTCCCACTCATTTTTTCTCTGTAAAATAAATAAATAAATCTTAGAAATAAAATAAAACAAACATTTTGGAATCAAAAATCTCTCAGATCTGGCAACCTGGAGGCTTTAAGTATTTAATTTTTATTCCTTTTCTGCTTTCTAAGCTCATAACCAAAATACTACCACTTGGTCCCATATCAAATATGGTACTTTTGCTCAAAAGAAAATATGTCAATAAATTTAATAAAGACTTCAGATTTATAGAATAAGGGACCCACAAGTATAACCAAGTTTCTCCAGACTGTGAGAAGAGGTATATGTGCTGACTGGCCATTATTCTATCAATCACTCCTTAAATCAACATTGAAATCATACATGCCAAAAATGTATTAGGCAGTTACCACATACTAAACTACCCAAAGTCAGCCATGCTGTGAGGGTGGACACAGTCCTCCAGACTGCCAAGTCTGCTTAAGACTTCAAATGCCAGCTGCAAGTTTGAGGGCTTCCCAGAACTATTTTCAAGTTTTATTATTCTAACCCAGTCAAAACTGGTAGACTCACAGTTATAGTCTATTATAGGGAAAACATACCTTAAGATCTTATGAGAAAAGAGACACATAGGGCAAAGTCTGGGAGGGTTCTGGAATAAAGTTTTCTTTATCCTCTGGATACAGTCTCCTCCAGCAGTGATGTGTGACAATACATACTGATTATTAACCCAGGACCTCACCCAAGCTTTTGTGTCCAGAGCTTTTATTGGAGATGCATTTCTTGGGCATGATTAATCACTCATGGATTACTCATGTGTTGAACTGTTTTTAGCCACCCCTTACTATGGATGTGGGGCTGAAATCAGGTGGCTTAAGGGGCTTAGCATGAATTACCTAATTAATACAATAAATGATCACTGAGAAAATTAGAGTTTACCTCCACAGGAGCCAGGGACAAAGACCAGACCTTTCTTCCGGCAATGTCCAAATCTTTGCTACACACAACTCTGTGATGTGCACTTTGTATTCATCATCTCATTTAATCCTCATAAGTCTGTGAGTAATTATTATTCCCATTATTTAATGAGGAAACAGGTTTAGAGTAATTGGTCCACTAGTGGGTTATAGCAGAACTGGGATGGTCCTATGGCCTGTGCTTTCAGTCACTGTAGAGTGCAGCTACCAGATGTCCAAGATTTGTGTTAAATTCTGGAGATACCAAGATGAATAAGGCAGAGTCCATGTAACTATTTGGGGCATGGCAAGAAAGAGATGACCTAAGTATACTTATTAGCTATGTAGACTTTAACGAAGGGACCATTTTCAAAAGTATAAGCAGCACCATGTGATCATAGAGTACTCTGGTTCTAGCAACAATGGGGAGGTGTTACCTCCCCCAGAGAGAGAAGTCAGTGATCACTGGATCCTAGAAACTGTAGGTATAACTCCTAACAGGAGCTGTGACCTCTAATAGAATGTACAAACAACCAATGAGCAACCTGGTTAGGAGAAGTGGGGGAGAAATACCCCAATATCACTCTCCTCCTTCTGTCAGATTCTCCACCATTGTCTCCCCTTGGCTGGAACCACCTGGCCAGCTGAGTCAAGAGACCTTACAGATGAAACACATACACAGTCCTGGACAGAGATCCAGGTGGAAATGTGTGGACAGTAGATCTGCAGGTACAAATGGAAAATATCCTGCACCCTTCCACTCCCCACATATCCTTAGTATCATACAGAGAAATATGTAGATATATAATTGCAACCGAGGGGATGAATATAATCATAAACAGAGAGAAGTGTAGTGGAGGAGGTAAGAAATCATCAACTAGGAGAAACACTTGCATCTTTTTCTTGAAAGATGAGTAGATTATTATTTGGGCAAGAGAAGGATGGATATACATGAAGCAATTTTTGGTTTCCTTTCTTGGGGGCAGGGGGTTGGGGCAAGCAAAGACATTCAGGTCAGAAACAGTATAGAAAATTGTATGTAGTTCATCAGGCTTAGTGTAGACTCTCCAGGGGGGAAACAGTTAGTGATGAGGTTATGAAGTTAGACTAGAGCCATACCATGGAGAGACCTTCAGGTTTCTGATTAAAAAATGAGAATTTTGTTTCCCCTAAGACAATGAGGAGACATTTAATAGTTTTATGATAAGATTTAAATTTAAGAAAGCTCCCTTTAACAGTTTGAGAAAGGAATAGAGAAATATGGTTCAGTGGTCAAAGATCTGTTAAGTTTATTAACCTATTGCAGTGGTTTAGGTGAGAAGTAAGGAAGGTATAGCGCAGGGAAACTGTCTGGTGGGACCCCTTGGATGCAGAAGAAAAAAGTATAAAGTGCATGCAGATTACTGGCCTGAAGTGGAGCCAGGAACACACAGGAGGCTGATGGCACAATGAAAAGGAAGATCACTGCTAACAGCTTGTGGTGATCAACAATACTTAGGTATTAGGCATTTGAAAGGGCAAACATTTTTCCCGCAACATCACACATCTCTTAAAGAGAGACTCTTATTAAATGGGTGTTGTATCTGGCGTCTGAACTCTAAATGGCCACAGATTTCTAAAATTGTAAGACAAGCAGAAAAAGGAAAAGTGATTAGATGATGAGCCAATAAATAAAGAGGAAGAGTTAACTGCAGTAGACAAGCTTTTAAGTTGTGTGGAAAACCTTTGTATTTCCACGACTGAGCTCTTGAGTAGTTACAACTTAAAGATGAAAAACTATCTTTAGTGGTCTGATAAGCATTATAAAGAAGGAAACATCCAAATCGACCCAATTTTGGCTTTATTTTTTATCTAGCATTCAATATATACAAGGCATCATATATTATATCATATATCCTATCATATCATCTTATCTCTTTTGATCATCATAAAAACTTTATTACCCTTATTACTAATCCTATTAATATTATTATTATCTTTGTAGTATAAAAGGATTCTGTTTCCATTTCTATACCTATCCAGGTATGGATAGGTATATCCATATATTTATATTGTTGATATCCAGGCCAGGTGGCCACGAACAGTGATGCAGTTTACACACTACCCAAATATGCCTGTCTCAGGAAATGAATCAAGGCCAAAATCCCCCACCACACTGTGAGATCTGGCTTAGGCTGACATTCACTTAAAGAAAGAAACACATTTTGCTTTGCACCCACCCAGGAAAGCTGTCTTTTTCCTAATTTACACAAAAGCTGGAAGCTGACCCAAATTCAAGTCCCATTAAGACATGAGTGCTGGCCAGGATTCTGTCCAGGTGACTATGATCTACATAACCTGTCTAACCCTTTCTTTTCAGTCAGGACCCTCCATTCTAAAGTTTTAGGGGTGGGATCTAGTCTCCTGACTCCTGGTTGAACTTCTGCTCTGAATTGATCATCCCAAATTACAAATCTACCCAGGTTCATATTGTCTCCATTACCTTCTCAGAGCATTTATGCCACATTAGGAGATTCCATCATGTCTTCACTGCAGGGTCTGCTAAGAAATGTGTAACATACACTTGAAGTCATCCCCTGGGTCAAGGAGACCAGATATGGGTAAAAGAATGGAACTTTCTACCAGAAACCAATAACCTGAGGTCATTTGGAGGGTGGGGGAGTAGGGTGCCAGACATGTAAATCCACCAGCTATAGCCTTACTTTGCTCCTTATTCCTGAGTTTGGAAACCCAAAGCAGAGCCTTTCTGGACTCCTGTATCCAGAAAAGTAAGAGCCAGAGCCTAATTCTTCATAGAACCTGAAGAACCTTCCTCACAAATCTACCACCACCTCCCACCTCAGCCTCAAACCATACTTCTGTAATCCCACCCAAGAGATAGAAACCCTTCCTAGCTAATCCCAAATATCAGGAAATGTGTCCCTGATAAAAGAGACTTACTCACTGGTGTTGGTTCTAGATATCTTTTCTCAGAAAAATAAGTAATACCAAGATATTAATCTTAGTTGCATTTAAAAAAAGAAAGAAAGAGGGGTACATGGGTGCCTCAGTGGGTTAACCTCTGCCTTCAGCTCAGGTCATGATCTTAGGGTACTGGGATTGAGCCCCACATCAGGCTCTCTGCTCAATGGGGAGCCTGCTTCCTCCTCTCTCTCTGCCTGCCTCTCTGCCTACTTGTGATCTCTATCTGTCAAATGAATAAATAAAATTTTTTTTAAAATGGAGAGAAAGAAAAAGGAATACAATCCCAATGACACGGGCTGGGGTCAGATAAAAGGGAGTTCAATGCTAGAGTAGTCAGTCACTTCCTAGCTGTGTGTACTCGAACCACATCTGGTGGATTTCACATCTCTGAAACTGTCTCAGTTCCAAAATATGTAACACTGAAGGTACCAGTGATTGCTAACAGGGTTGTTGTGAAGTTAAAAATGGGATCCCCTAAAAGAGTGCCTTCTGTAGTTGTTGACAAATAACAGCACTTAATAGGGCACTTGGAAGGAATCAGATGCGCTGTCTCTGCCAGTATCCAGAAAGGGCTTTCTCCCAGGTAGCAGGACAGGTGACACTAGAGAGAACCCATTGGTGGCTTTCTACCCTAATCTCTCCCATCTGACACTAAGCCACAAGGATGAACATTTATTATTGCATATGAAAAGTACCACTTGGCCATTCATATCAACATAAAGAACCTCTTGAGCTCTAAATTCCTTATGTGGACCAAATTACCCATCCATTCAGAGTGGAGAAGAGCCCCATTGGCCTTGGAAAGAGGTGCACTAGAATTCAAGTCTGGCTATTCCTCAGACAGGCTCAAGCAGGCATGTGACCTTGAGCCAATCAGGTCCCTTCTTTGAGCCTCAGTTTCTCCTCTTTAAAATGGGGCTGATAATCACAAATTTTCAGAGCAAACAAATTTTTCCAGAAACAAGAGATTCTTGATATGGGATGCCGCATATAGTAGGGGCTCAGTACATGGGAATTCTCTGCCCTCCCCCCAAAGAGACCAGATTAACACACAGTGAGATGACACCAACTGTACCCTTCACAGTTATTTCTAATCCTTTACTCTCCAGTATGTTCTGGGAATATGATTTGTTGATATTTGGACAAGTTAACAACATGGTTTTGTTTTATGAGCTGCCAGTACTAAACGCTGTCTCTATGCACTTTCATCGTGTTTTTATTTGAGCTTCTACATAAACTTCTCTTCTGTGTTGATTTGACCTTTTCAAACCCTGGTTCTCTGAGCGTCGGAGACAAGATGAGGATATGTAGAGTGACAAAGCTGAAGTCACGCCTTTGTAGGCTGAGAGGAAAGTGAATCCAGGCAAATGGCTCCTATGCCAGAAAAGCCTTTAAAATATTAAATGAGGAGTTAGTGACAGGCATAACTATCCTCTTGTGGCAAACCTCCAAATCTTAACTTAGTAAAGTTGGTTTTGGCTATAACAAAACAGCTGTCACAAGCAGTGGGAGACCATTAATTATATATGAGAACACTGACAAATTAATGCCGAATGACTAGAAAAAATTAAGAGTTTTTATTTGTTTAGTTCACCCTCTTCCCACTTTTATAAGAGCCCCATAGGAAAATGACATTGAATTAAGTTTGTAAAGGTGTGGAGGTTAAATAAAATGAACAGTCACAAATGCATAAATGTAATCTCATGATTAAAAGCTGGATGACAATCCTAATAGGCAACTTTTGTGATGGAGCGCCTACCCTGGCATTTTACCCTGCTGTCCTGGGAGACCACCCTTAATGGGCCAGGCAGGCTTATCATAAGGCCCCTTCTGTACTTTAATAACCAAGGAACTTTGGATCTGTTCCAAAATATAGCACCTTATTCTGAGTATCTGCACTATAATGATAATAGTTACCATTTATTGAGCACTTATGAAGTGACAGGCATTTGCAAAACCTTAGACTATCTTACTAATTAAAGTATGATGTTAATAAGACATAGGAATAAAATAATACACTAAATCAGGACAACCTATGACCTAGATTTGAAGGACACAGGGGAGGAGAGGATTTGGGGTATTTCGGTCTTGTGTCCAGTGCCCAAAATGGTCAGTTGAATTTGGACCAACTCTGGGTAATGCAAAGCCCCTTGAACTCTCAATTAGCAATACAGGAGCATAGTTCCTGCTGCTTCGCTCCCAACTTATTACTAGGGATGAGAGCCGGCTGATGTGGGTGGACTGGAAAATAGGCTGGTTAGAGTTCGATTGGATAATAATAATGTGGACCCCATGATAGACCACCTGTAACAATGGTCCCCTTTCTTGTATCTCAATTTACCCATTCCCTTTGCCATGTGACTTTACTGGAGAAGTCACTGGAGAAGTGAGGTCTATTTCTCCACACACTTAATATGGTTGGCTTTGTGATTTACAAAGGCCAACAGAAAGCAAAAGTGACCATACTATAGTTCTGAACTTGACTTTAAAAGGCTTTGGCCCTTTCTGCTTGTTCTTGTACTTATGAACTTCAATGAGAATAGGCCTGGCTTAGCTCCCTAGAGGAGAAGGCACACCAGGCAAAGCAGATGCCTCTATCATCCCAGATGAGGCTGTCAAGGTTTAAGCAACAGCCAACCAACAATCAGACTTGCAGTGGGCCCAGCCCACATTAGCAGAGCCATCTAGATGACCTGCAATTGTTGGCAGACACATGAGCACACCCAGCCAAGATCAGCACACCCCAGGCCAGGTCAGCGGAACCTCGAAGACTCACAAACCAAATACATACTTGTTGTTATTTGACACAGAGGATTTGTGGTTGTTCATCATGTAATATTATTGTACCCATGGATAGAATTACATAGAGCCTTAAAGAAGCTACTGCTTCACTCTACATTTCTAAGCACAAATTCATGTATGGTACCACCATTTGTAGTTCGTGTTATAGAGTTCATGGCAGAGAGTCAAGAGAAGGAACATTAATGCTCATCCAGACTGCTTATTCAGTCTTAAGTAGAAATTCTAGTACATTCAATTTCATTCAAGTGGCAAAGATTTCTTCTCACCAAACTTAAGGTCTTCTGTGTCCTCTCCTCAGGTAGGCCTGACCCTGGGCTTCTAGCAACCTCCTTGCAGAGTCCAGCTTAAGCAAGAATCCTGCTAAGTCAGTTAGGAGAAAATCTCCACCCTCAATATCTGATGAGATTTCCTCACCCTCCCAACTTATCCCTCATGTCTGATCACCATAGCCTACCTATAGCAAGAATCCTCTTGAGCTGATTTAGCAAGAATCTTCTTATCCCTGACATTTCCTTTTAGTAATTTTCCATCCATTGTTCCCCCAGACCTCCACCCTACTCTTTGGCTATAAATACCCTCCCTCCTTTCCTTACTGTATTTGAAGTTGAACCCAACATCTCCCTTACTGCAAAGCCCCCACTGAAGTAGTACCTATACTCATCACGATAATCCTGCATAAAGTCTGTCTTGCTGTAACAAGTGTCAGAATAATTGTTTCTTTAACACAAGGCACATATATACAATATCCATTATATATAGGACAAATTTCTAAGCACAATTTTAATATTTGGAGGAGTCATTCTCAATCCTCAATACACTGGGGAGATAGAGCAGAGCTGGGCTGTGGAGCTCCCCTCCTTCCTCTACACTGAGATGCTGTGGCCATGTTCCCCTCATCACTTCTGGAAAAAGCCTCTGTTGGTAATGATCAAAAATTGTATCATTTAGGTGTGTTGGGTGGGAAAAATTGAGAACCATCAACCTAAATTAAGTCAGAGCTAAGTTTCTATTGTCAAACATAACCATTATTGTTGGAAATGGAGGACTCCTGTGTTTTACTATAGCCTGGCCTGCCAGTCAGTAAGGGAAAGAATGACAATGCTCACAAGTAATCGTGATTTGCAAGTCTTTTTTAGCAACAGACTCCCTCAATCAATGTTTTCACACCATGAAAATTCCCAGATAGACACAGTCTTCCCTGAGCCAACAGATGATTATTCATTCCAAAGAAACTATAAGCGAGTTTCTCAATAATGAATTTGTTTTTGATTCCTTAATACAAACATAGCATCAAATGTTCATTTATTAAATGCCATGCTTGAAACCAAGCCTCGTGATAAGATTCTTAACCGAAGTGAGGATTAACAGGTGGCTAGGTATAGATCCTGGGTCTGTAAAACCATGAGAATAATTAGCAAGTAGAAAAAGTGGCTAAAATACTCACTCCCTAAAATTTCTAGCCTGCATTGCTAAAATCTACAAAATCCCGTTAACTGTTAGGAAGTCTTAGTAATAGGCAAAATATTCCCTGCAATGGTTAATTTTCTGCCTCTACATGGCCTGCCTACAGTACATGGCCTGCCAAAATTTAATGAAAGACTGATATAGCCATCTGCCATGAAGGTACTTTGTAGATATGGTTATTACTTATAATTAGTTAAACTTAAATAAAAGAGATACCTTTGATAATGTGGGTAGGTCTAATCCAATCAATTGAAGGCCATAAGAACAAACACTAAGGTTTTCCAAAGAAGAAGAAATTCTGCCTCAAGACTACAGCATCAGCTTCTGCCTATGTTTCTAGCCTACCAGCCTGTCCTATAAATTTTCAGCTTACTAGCCCCAACAATCATGTGATCCAGTCCAGTTCTTGAAAATAAATCCATATATATACAGCCATTAAATATATCATATATATATATATACACACACACACATATACATGTAGATACATATGTAATATATAGATACATATGCAATGTATGTATGTGTATTTATATGTAATACATATTACCTGTATGTATCTGTAGCCTTGAACTATTTGCTACCATTTTGTACCCAATATCCGAACTTGCTTCTGATACATTTTTACGATTTTCCAATTTGGATTTGAAGCTGAATTCTGTATTCTTTGCTATGATTTTTGCAGGAGGCACTATTAGCTTTCTGCCCAGATCTGCTTGGATTCTTTGAACTTTACTGTATGTCCTTCCCCGAGATTTTGTGTGATTTTACTTCTGAGATCCACATCTGTGACTTTCTCTGGAGGTCTTCCTATGAGCCTCTTTCTCCACAAGCTCTGAGGCCCTCTCTACAGCCTTTAGCCCACAGCTGGCTGGTGTGGGAATATGAGAGCCCAGCTCCCTCCCCTTAAGTTTGGGCAAAGTCTGAAAAATAATTTATACTCCAGAGGTCCCCCTATAGGATCAGACTGAGGCTGGGGCTTTGTCTGAAACAGCGTCCTTGCGTGATTTCATGCCGTTTCCTGTCCTGCTTCCCCACTGCCTTCCCAGTAACTCCTCCGAATGCTTCTGTATCTCAGCACTTGCTTCTGGCAAACTGCAGCCTAGGACGTCTTTTATGTGTTCTTTTGTCTGTGATCCAGATTCTTATCCTAGTTCTATTAGCTTGGGAGAGCCTGAAGAGATAACCTGCCTCTAATTCAGCAGGCACTCCTATTAGGAGTGAAATTGTTAGAGCATTCCCGCCCCCTGAGTATGATCCAGATAGATCTGAGAAAATACTAAATACAGAATGCAAAAGCAAAGGTAGAATTTTAGCATGACACATTCATAGCATTTCAGAGTTGGAAGAAACCTAAAAGTATTTCATCCAAATTTCTGCCTATTCATGAATTCTTTCTTCAATATCTCTAGAAAGTGGCCCCTCATATTCTAGATGAATGTTCTCTTCTTTTTAAAGCACAGTGCTCCATTGTTGAGCAGCCTGTTAGAAAGGTTAATCTTGTACTGAGTCCATCTATCCTGCTACAAACTCTACCCATTTAAAACAAGAAGTCTTTGCTGTTTATGAGAACTACACTGTAGGAGAAAGAAGCCTGAGCCCATCACAACACAATTCCTTAACATAAAATTTCAGAATTTTTCTTTTATACCTGAGTTTAATCCGAGAGCTCTCCTGCATTGTCCTGTTTTCCGCAGGGGAGAGGGGTCTCGAGTCCCATAGATAGAAAAGGTAAGACGTTTCAGTGTTCAGCGAGGAAGAGATGTGAGACCTTGTTAGCAAACTTCAAAGAGGCACCTTGGAAGGGTGCTGAGAGCATATTTCAGGAGGTCACAATCCCCATCGAATAAAGCACTTAGGGTCTATAAAAGGCTAGAGAATATTTGTGCAGCTGAGTAAGATCCTCAAGATTCGTGTAGCCACCGTGCTTATCCAGAGGAGGTGACCATGGAGGATCTCTTTACTAGTTGAAGATTTAACTTCTAGAAAATGTGACATGAACCTATTGTTTCTATGGGGGGGGGGCTCATTTCCAGGTGAATACACAGGGTGCATCTAACACCTGCTTCCTACAGCTCAGTCTGCAAACATCTGAGTCCTGGCCTCGGCAGTTCTCTGCCTGACTAGTCTTTGGGTGCTTCAGTCATTCTTTGAAGGACACAGTGGGGCTCGGGTTCTCAGGCCAGCCTCCCATTTCTCATCTCTTTCTCTCTGTATCCCCTTCCTATTCCTTTCTGGGCCCTGGTCTCTCCTCATCTCTGCATCTGGCTTTTGATCAACGTCTCTTCCTTGTGAAGGGCCAAAACTGGAGTGTAAATAACTATTCAATTCCATGTCCTTAATCTGGCCCAAAGGGCAAACGTGATTTGCCCTGCAACATTCTGCCCCAGGTCCCTCTTTGGACTAAAGGTTTTCCCCATTCCAGCTCCGCTGGTCTCCTTACTGCTCATCAGACAGCTTGGCAAGGCATGCTTCAGGGCTTTTGGTTTGCATATTCCTCTGCCTGGAAAGACCTCCCCTCTCAGATTTTCTTGGCTCCCTTACCTCCGGAGGCTTTTGCTGACATACTGCCTTACTAGACAGACCTTCTCTGACCCTGCTGTGGATATCCTATGTCCCAGCTTTGCTCTGTTTCATCTATGGTGCTTTTGACCTCATTATATGTGTATAAAGTATATATGCTTCTTTGTTTACTATCTTTTTCCCCCTGATAGGATGTAATCGCCAGGAGAACAAAGGATTGTGTCCGTTTTGTTTGTGGCTGCCCCCTGACAACTTGAACTGTGTCTAGCATAGTGAGTAACTACTCAATAAATATCTGTTTAATGACAAAGTAAATCAACATGTGACCAACGTTCATATCTTAGGTTATTTCTTTTTTGTAATATCTTTTTGCAAATGCTTCATAAGAGTATCTCTGCATCTCTGCCCCCAGTCATATAGTTTTCCTTCCCAAAAGCAAGCAATGACTTTTTTTAATGTACTATGCCAAGGATAATTTTTGTATATATAGGAAAATATATATGACTATATTCTTTTTTATAGTTTTACTCAAATGGTGATGTACTATCCATACTATTTTGCCAACTGAACAATAGAGCATGGAATTTTTCCATATCAGTATAAGAGAAAAGACTTCACTAAAAAAATTTGCTTCCACCTTCATTTAAAAAAATATTTACATCCCATTGAAAAGATATATCATAGTTGGTTTAAGCCATTCCTTACTGATGGACAGGTAGGTTGTTTCTCTCTACACCCATTATTTTAATCATTTTCAAGTACTGATTGGGACCATATACAAGTGAAGACAGTGAAACATTTTTGGTCTACCTACATAGCAGTTTTACTTGGTTTAACCTAATTTTCATTAAAAGAATAAATTTCTAAAAGTGGAATTTCTGGATTAAAGGAGATGGGCATTTGTAAATTGAATTGATATTGCCAAATTGTCCTCCAAGGAGGCTGTGCCAAGTACATTCTCAGTGTATGAGTTTCTATTTCCCATACACCCTGCCAGCAAAGAATTTTATTAGATGTTCTTAACTTCATCAATTTGATAAGTAGAAAACGGTACCTCCATTGTGATTTTAATTTGCATGTATTTTATTATTAGGCTGAACATTTTTTTTTACACATATAAGAACCAGTTGTACTTCTGATTTTGTGAAAATCAGAATCTATTGAAATTCTCTGCCTATTTTTCTTTTAGATTTTTGTCTTTTTCTTACTGATTTGTAGAAGCTTTCTATACAAGAGAGAATCTCTATATTTGTAATGTGAGTTGCAAATATTTGCTCCTACTTTGTGGTTTGTTTTTTGGCTTTAAGTTTTTTTTTTTTTCCTTTGCAGAATTCTATTTTTACATTTATGTGGTTAAATTTATAAGTTTTTCATGTCAGTTTTTTGTTATGGTAAGAAATAATTTCCTCTCTCCAAGACTATTTTAAAAGAATTCTTCCCTATTTTCTTCCAGTATTTTATGGCTTCAATTTGTACTGAATTTTTTAAAAATATGGAGCTTATTTCTTTGTGTGAGGTGACATTGGGAGCCAGCTCACTTTTTTTTTTTTTTTTTTTCAGATGGCTTCCCAATTTTCCCAACTCCATTTTGAACAATTTACTTTATTCCTTTTTCACATTTTAAGTTCTCATTCATATTTGGGTTTATATTCTGGGGTTCCTAATAGAGTTCACTAATCTGTGTATTCATGTAACAATGCCACACTGTTTTAAATACTGTAGATATATAATATGTCCTAATACCTGGAAAACCTAGATTCCCCTTGTTACCCTCCCAGCATTTTCTTGACTTTATTTGCTTGTTTAATTTTTATATTTATTTTATGCTCAATTTATCTAGAAACTTCCCCAAGTCCTATTGAGCCTGAATTTAATGAGAATTATTCTGTCTTCATTAAGCATTATGTTGATCTTGAGGGTAAGACATTTTTACCCTCATGTACATCATGTAAAGAAATATTTATGTACTCATTTTTTAAGTTTTTGTTATGATGAGCTACTATATTTTATCCAATATCTTTTTTGTATCTTTAGAGATAACCATATAATTTTCTTCTTTTGATGCATTTCTGTGATGAATTTCATGGGGGGGGTCCCCAACCTTCCAACATCCTGGAATTCAGTCTCACTAATTCAGTCCACTGCATTACTCTTTTAATGTGCTTCTGGGTTCTGTTCTTTGTTGTCTTCGTTGGCTTGGGCTGCTATAACAAAATACCAAAGACTGGGTGACTTACAGAGCAGACACTTACTTCTTACAGTTCTGGAGGCTGGAAAGTCCAATATCAATATGGCAGCTGATTCAGTTCCTGGGTAGGGCCCTCTTTCTGCAGATAGTTGCCCTTTGTCAGAGTCATTCCTCGGTAGAGAAAGAGAGAGAGCTGTCTGGCATCTCTTATACAGACACTGATCTTTTATGAGGGTCCCACCCTCATGACCTCATCTAAACCTGATTTCCTCCCAAAGGCCCCATCTCCAAATACCCCTGCACAGGGGACAAAGGCTTCCACCTATGGATTTTCGGGAGATGCAATTCAATCCATGGTGGTTAACATACGTAAATTAGCCTGGTCTGCTATTTACTTTTTCTCCTCTTTTCTGTAGGGTTTAGGCTTGGGTATTTTGCTAACCTCATAAGAAGAGAACTTCAAACACTGCTTTATACTTATCTGTTCTGGAACTGTGTAAGTTGCACTAGATTAACCTCTTCCTTATAGGTTTGGTGGAATTGCTTTGTGAAATCATCTGGGGTGGTTGCTTTTGGGGGATGTAAGCCTTTGATTATACTTACAGGTTTAATGTATGCTAATGAAACTTAAGTCCCAGGACCCCTTGCGTGGGAGCCTAACAAGGCCCTGGAAGGGACCTAGCAACGTGTTCACTTGGTCATATCTTTTTTTGTGAAATCTGCAAAGAAATTTGTACTCCCAAGTAGTAAGGCCACTGTCTCTTCCCATGCTAATTTCTATGTACTTCTTCTGTCTTTTTTTAGCTGATGTTAGAGTGGCTGTGAACAAGAGAAACATGGTAGCCTTGGAGATGTACCACCCAAGCCCCCTTCAAGAAAGGACTTGCATCTCAACTGTGGGGAATGTAGTTAGGAGATATTTTCTAACCATAAGCTCCCTTGGGGTCTACTTTAGATGTAAGGAAACACCCTGTCTGAAGTCACACCGTTCCCAGGGCAGCCTTCTCCTCCAGTGACTTGGTAAGGAGAGATATGAAGGCCCAGGCACTTCATCCCAGTGCCTGAATATACTCTGACAAGTGCTGTTATTTCTAGGGCTCTCTTATCACAAGCTCTGCACTGGTCTGCTTTCTCTCCTTCCTTAGTCTTGATCCTTAATGAGTATCTTGTACTCCAAACTGCTTCCAAACTTCTGCTTCTAGATAATCTAACCTACAATAGGAAAGTCAAATTCAGCATGTATTTAGTTTGGTTTTAATGGGATATAAAACACACACATGCATGTGCGCGCGCACACACACACACACAGACACACATACACGCAGTGGTGCTCAGTCATTTCCATGTATTATTCTGCTATTGTTTGCTACTGTGGTATATAGGAATGTCTTCCAGAGTACTCCTGCTTCCCACTACACTCACATACTGGCATCAGGACATGAAAGTGCAGCAGAGGCTATACTGAGATATGAACTTGTCCTGTGGTACCCAATTCTAGATGTATCTGGTATTAAGGAGAGACAAAGATTGAAGTGTATGTAACCAGAAGCTAAGCTGTGGAAAAGTCTTCCAGTTGCCATGCGTATAACTATCACATCAATACCTGGTCAAGATGGAAGATTTCTCCTGGGAGGATAATACCAATAACACAGCATATACATTTATAAAAGTACTACACTTCAAAAAAAAATCGAACTGTGCAAAATAGAACGTACTAGAATTCCCATGCGAAGAGCACAAAATGGGACCAGTACCCAAAACAACAAGAACACTGGTGTGTGAAGTCGTATTTTGCTTTAGGTTTTGGTTCCGGTGTGCCTAGACTTTGACCTACACCTAAACAATGTTGGGAGTTCCAGACAAATGGCATGCCAAATTACCACCCAAAACTAAAATATCTTGAATAAACAAGTATTGCAGGGGCAAAACCACATACATGTATCAATATGTCGATGCATGTACCTTATGAGTAATTTGATAACAGAATTACACAGCTCAATACAACATAACAGCAATTTTAAAATGAATTTTAATTGCTCTAGGTAATGAGTAGCATAACTTCAAATAGTATTTAAGATTAAACACTGCACAGGAAAACTTAAAATACAAAAAAACACATATCTCATACATGAAAGAAATACTGGTTTCCCCAAATTTTCCAACAACCCTAAAATGTTTTTTATATAATCAGGAATGAGATGTAAAGCAGAAAGCGACAATAAGGAAAATCAAATTGTGATTAATATTGCCAGGGGAAAGACCAGATTGCCTTTTGCCTTTCTGTAAAAACAATGTTTAAAAATCATTGTCCTATAAAGAGGTCACAAAGTATGTAACCTAGAACTGTAGAAAAAAATGCATCATAGATGAATTAATTAAAATTTTGTATTATTTACCTGAGGGATTTTTTTTTTTTAAAGATTTCATTTCCTTATTTGACAGAGAGAGAGGGAACACAAGCAGGGGGAGTGGGAGAAGAAGTGGGCCTCCTGCCAAGCAGGGAACTGAATGTAGGGCTGGATCCCAGGACCCTGGGATCATGACCTGAGCCAAAGGCAGATGCTCAATGACTGAGCCACCCAGGTGTCCTACCTGAGTTATATAATATTTGCATTCTGGTTTAGTATTTGTTTCTTTTCCTTTTTTTTTTCTTTTTTCATTCCAAATACACATTTAGTTTGCTAATTTTATTCTTTCAGAACTTATATCTTTTTTATAAAGGGAGTGACAAAATTGTTTTAGCATTGAGACTCTAAAGGCCAGAGACCACGCCTGCTACTATGATTTTTGTGTATGTAAGCACGCATATCTGCATCTCATGTGATTTGGTCTTTTCAAATTTCTGCTTCTTCTCAGGTCACTTTTAGTGATCCCTGTTTTCCTAGATGATAATTCATTACATTCATTATATTCTCCTTTTCCAGTATATTTGCATATTGTTAAAAAAAAGTAGTGTCATAATTCTTTCAACTTTTCTGTTCAAAATTATTTATTTCTCTTGGTTTAATTTGTTTTTTATTTGTGTTTTCCCTGATTGGGTGATCCAATGGAGTTGATCTACTTATTCCCTCTCCCCCCAAACAACTTCTCCTTTTGTTTATTAATTCAATAACCGTTGTTTTATTTTTAAGATTTTATTTATTTATTTGACAGACAGAGATCACAAGTAGGTAGAGAGGCAGGCAGAGAGAGAGGAAGGGAAGCAGGCTCCCTGCTGAGCAGAGAGGCAGATGCAGGGGTTCCATCCCAGGATGCTGGGATCATGACATGAGCCAAAGGCAGAGGCTTTAACCCACTGAGCCACCCAGATACCCCAACTGTTTTCTTTTTTAAAAAAAGATTTTATTTACTTATTTGAGGGAAAGAGAGAGAGAGCATGAGTGGGGGGAGGGGCAGAGGGAGAGGGAAAAGCAGGTTCCCCACTGAACAGGGAACCTTGAGATCACGACCTGAGCATAAGGAAGATGCTTAGCTGAGCCACCCACATGCCCATCAATGATTATTTTCAATTAATTACTCTTACTTTTATTTACTCTTTTTTCCCTGGTATGCTTTTTCTCATTCTTTTATTTTCAGCTATTCTTTGTTTTAAATGTTTCTCTTTTCTTGGCATATAATGAGGTTTTGCTCTGTAATCCAATTGTATTTTTTAAATTACGGTATTTGGCCCATTTACAATTACTGTAATATCAGATATGTTTTGTCTTAATGTTGGCCTCATAGTATGTTTTCTGTTTGTAAGGATTCTCTTTACATTTTAAAATTGTTTCACCACATAGTCTGTATTGTATTTCTTTGGATCATTTGGAAGGCTTACATATTTCTTTTAGATAATTTCTTTATAATCACAACACCATAACACATTTAAGCCTGTCTTTCTTTAGACAGAGCCATTTGAAATTTTAGAGCAGTGACAAAATTAATGCATGTCCACATTGCCCTTTAGCCCTTCCTCCAATTTTAGTCGATTATATGATTTTCTATGAATTATCATCTTCAAAAGACATGCTTTAAATATTTATTTTAGAGAGAGAGAGAAAGAGGGAGAGGGAAGGAACATGTGAATGGAGGAAGGGCAGAGGGAGTGAGAGAGAATCTTTTTTTTTTTTTTTAGATTTTATTTATTTATCAGAGAAAGAGCACGCACGTATGCGTGCGGGCGCACAAGCAGGCAGAGGCAGAGAGAGAAGCAGGCTCCCTGCCGAGCAAGGAGCCCGATGTAGGACTCAATCTCACGACCCCAGGATCATGACCCAAGCCGAACAGCTTAATCAACTGAGCCGCCCAGTCGTCCCGCGAGAGAGACTCTTAAGCAGACTCCACACCCAGTGTAGAACCCACCCAGTGTATAACCTGACGCAGGGCTTGATCTTAAATCCCTGAGATCATGACCTGAGTCAAAATCAAGAGATTGGACACTTAATCAACTGAGTCTCCCAGGCACTCCTAAATGGCTTCTTTTTAGCTTGGTCACAAAGGATAAAGACATAAGCATACTTACACTTCTTTTTTAAATTTTGAATTTTACACTTTCTTCTATACTTACACTTTATTTTCTTTCACCCTTCTCTTCCGGTTATTATAATTTGCAATAGCTTCTACTTCGTTCATATCAATTACATTTATATTTTATTCTTGTAGATAAATTTCTCATCTTTGTTTCATCTTTATTCTACTTCTAAGTGTAAAACTATCAGTTTCTTTTTGTGGATTTCTTTGGTATGGATTAACCTCTCTTTGTTGGCTTAACATCTACTCTAGTAGTTTCTTCAAGAAGGGTCCATAGGAACACTTTTGAAAGTGTTTTTCTGATTTTTTTTTTATCTGAGCTAAGTATAAAATTAATGGATCTTATTTTGTTCCCTCGAATTTTGATACTGTAGTCCAGTTTTTTTGTTTTGTTTTATTTTGTTTTGTTTTTTGTTATATACAGAAAATGTGTTTGGGGCATTGGAATTCCCAGAGTTTCAGAAATTAAAGCTGCCAAATTGTCCCTATCTCTAGGGACCAGATGTGAGCTTTGGACACTTTCCTACTGATATTTCATAATTTGGGTCCAAGCCAAAAGTACCACTTTCTAATAGTATCAAGTGATTTGACTTAACAAATTTATATACTCAATAACAGTTTGGTATTTTTTTAATTGTTTATTTCTTAACAGTATTTCCTAATCAAAATATCTAATACCTGATTTATATTTATTCATTGCTGAATAAATGAATGAACAACTCTTGTTCATCTGCTTTGGTGATAAACCTCATCAAATCTATTTCAGTAAGGACTGTCCTATTTTTCAAGGCCTTCACTTTCTGTATTAAAGTTTATAATTCATCATTCCCCAACATAACCTCTCTGACCCAAGCAGCTATAAGTCTTTACTAATATAGTCTGCATTCTCTCCCCAACCCATTCCCAACTTGCTCCATGAAACCAGACACTCCAGATTTAGTCTGGTAGCATTGCCTTTCCCCTGACTCCACTTAGCCTGCAACCAAAAAGACCTGTGTGTACAACTGCATGCTTTATTAAGGTAGAGCCTGGCAGGAGTCTTGCATTCTTTTCCCCTGATGTGTCTGTATTTTGACATCTGTGTGTTACTCTTTAGGGCTTCTCCAACTGGCTCATTGGCTTTCATTTTCCTCCACATTTCATTTGGTTTCTTTGAATAGCTAAACTGCTGCTTTCCTTTCTTCCTTGGAAGAGGGCAGCTGATTTGTTTCATAATGAAATGCATTTTCTTTTGTAAAAGTGATTAATTTCTCAACTACATGTAGGAAATAGAAAAACAGATATCCCTGGAAGGTACTACTGAGTGGCCATATTTCCTAAGTCCCATTCTGCCTTAAGAAAAAAACACAAATATTTAAATTGGAGAAAGATGATCTGGGATTGATCCTGGCTTCATGACTTGCTCATTATGCTTCCCTGGGAATGTGGACCTTCTGAGACCTGATTACCTCATTGGAACTAATGATTCCTGCCCGTGTGCTTCACAAGGTTATCACGGGACCTAGTGAATTAATGATGGTAAGAGCCATTATAAAACACTGATGGATTATAAAACAATAATTCTTACCATATAGGAAAATTCAAATCCAATTTGTAACTCCTACCTGGTCTTTTCCTTTCATCAATAGTTATTATTTTTTAAATATACAATATAATTACTGTCCTTCCAGCAACAAAATCAAGAAGGTTACTATTTAAATTTTTTAATGAATGATGAACTTAGTTTACTACAATTTTTGCTAAACTAGTTTCCGACACACCCTCTCCCAGGGCCATGAAGTGTAATTTAAGAGCTGTGATCAGCCTCATGAATTTCCATATTACATTTCTAAGTAGTGGGAAAGAAACTATAACCCTACTGCTATCCATTTTCTTCTTCAAGTATGTATTTAGAAATGAGCTTCCTCACCATGGCCTATATTAAGCTGTGTGTCATGGCCCTGGATTAAGTTCTACTCAGCGTTATGGCCAGTGAGGCCTAAGAAGTGGGTATGCTTTACTTGATGCTGGTTTCCATCATAAAGCCCAATATTGAACTCTGGTTTCTCTGATTTAGTAATGGTAATTCTAATTAATGATGTTATTTTAAAGTCTTTCTGGAGCTATACATTTTAAGAAATTAAAGCAATTTACAAGTTTTAGATTTGAAATGAATGGCTCACCTCCCCACTACATAAAACTTTAGATGTCATTTCCCTTTGTGAATGTTAGAATCACCTTATTTTTGGTAAAGAACACATTCTTTTTCTTTTTTTCAGGTAAGATTTTAAAATTGTCTAAAATTTCAATAATTTCTGTATTGGTTTGTAAAAAGTAAATCTGCATTTTATAATATTAAAATACAAAAACATAGAAAATTTAATAATATCTATAATCTTATTTTTTGTAATAAATACTAAAAATTTTGTATATGTTTTTCCAAATAAACACACATACGAAAAACACTGTTATCTATTTATTTTATTTATTTATTTTTTGGGCGCCTGGGTGGCTCAGTGGTTAAGCCGCTGCCTTTGGCTCAGGTCATGATCTCAGGGTCCTGGGATCGAGTCCCGCATCAGGCTCTCTGCTCAGCAGGGAGCCTGCTTCCTCCTCTCTATCTCTCTCTGCCTGCCTCTCTGCCTACTTGTGATTTCTCTCTGTCAAATAAATAGATAAAATCTTAAAAAAAAAAATAAATATTTATTTTTTGCAAATACTTTTTTTTTTAAAGGTTTTATTTATTTGAGACGGAGAGAGCAGGGGGAGGAGAAAAGGGAGAGGGTCTCAAGCATACTTCACACTGAATGCAGAGCCCTACTAGGGGTTCCGTCTCACTACCTTCAGATCATGAGCAGAGCCAAAATCCAGAGTCCGTGCTTAACTGACTAAGCCACCCACGCGTTCTGCAAGCACATTTTTATTTAAATTACTTTTTAAAAGATTTTATTTAATTTATTTAGAGAGGGAGAGAGCATGTGAGCAGAGGGAAATGGAGAAAGAGAATCCTAAGCAGACTCTCCCCTAAGTGTGGGATTGTTGAATCACGGTATTACACACCTGAAACTATAATATAACACTGTAGGTTAACTACACTGGAATTAAATTTTTTAAAAAATCTAAATAAAACAACTATATCATAAGAAATTAAAAGTATGACTGGAAATGAAATAGAAGCAGAAATACAACTGGCTAAAAATAATACAAAAGAAACTCAACCTCTGTAGTAATTGGGAAAATGAAAATCAATATAAAAATATCATTTTACACCAAGCTGATGACAAATGATGAATTTTTTGGACAAATTTGTAATGGACCAAAAAATGTGAAGTTTGAACAATGCCAAATTCTGGAGATATGGATAAAGTGAACACTTACACATAGGTATTAAGAATAAAAATTGCTATAACAAGTTTACAATGTAATTTGGTATTCTCTGTTAAACATTTGTGTATCCCATCAACCAGCAATTTCCCTTCTTGACATATACCAAGAGAAACTATTTCACATGCGTACCATGGGATGTGTACAAGAATCTTTTTAGGAATACTACTCAAAATAGCAAACAAATTGGAAATGGTCCAAATGTTCATTGCCAAGAAAATGGAAAGGCTGTGCTATCATCACAGAGTACACTTTCACACAGCAGTGAAAATTAATGAACTACATCAATATATTCTTTAAGTGCCCAAGTATTAAACTATACTTGGGAGGCATGAAGCAAGGTGGGCAAAAGGAAGCTGAACCAATAACCTAGAAAAGGATGGCCCTGGGATGCAAACAGAGAATTATAATCAATCTATTCTCATGCGCAGTGGGAACACATTTTCAAAGAGAAATTACCTTACCATACTTTTTGATGAGGAAAGAAAATTTAACTTCGCTTCACAGGTGGCAATTCAAGATTATTTACTGAATCTATAATCCAGTCATCCCCTGCTCCTTGTTCTGGATTTTTATGCCTTAAATCTACTTGCACACAGGGGCCTATAATTTCCCCTAAGTAGTTTCTCCCACTAAATATCTACTTTCTTCTCTTACCTCTTTCTCTGTCAAAGTTCTTCTTATCCTCAAAGGCACAACTCAACATGTTCATTAGAACTTATCCAATCAAAGTCTACCTTTCTTAGAACAGGCGTATACATGCAATAGAATAAGAGACGCAGAGTATTACTAGAAAGACACAGGAATCAAATAAACAAACATGAGACTTGACTGACACACTTGCACACAGTTTTACTCAAAATTTTAGTCCATCCTTCCTCATTTCTGACTTCTTTTGCATTTTCACAAAACAATTGCTATTAAACATTCTTTTTAAAAAATCTGTCTGAAAAAAATGTGTCTGAGCTATGTCTTTTAAGCTCACCAATATTTTCCAAATTGAAAGTACCTAGAAGACAAGGACTGTTCTTACAACAGATGCTATAGGTGCCTCATCAGATCCCATGGGGTCCCTTTTACAGACTGGATTTGCCCATCCCCTGGCTGCTGCTAGCACTGCTGTGCACAGCTCACACCAACAGTCTTCTCTGGAGGGTTGCCCTGGGACAATTGTAACTGCTCTGGCGTGTGTTTCTCCCCCGGAGCAGCCAGTAGCTGACTGACTGATGCATGGGTACAAAATCCCCTTGCTTTAAAGCTGGACAAGTTCTGTGGTACAAATTATACTTCTGAGCTCCCCCCAGGACAAGACTGAGGCTGGACTTGACCTTGTTTGGCATCTTCTTCTCTCTTCTTCTTTCCTCGCTTCCTTATAGTGGTCTTCTGAGAGCACACCCTCAATAAATCACTTACACATGAATTCTCTCCAGCTCTGATTCTAGGAAACCTGACCTAACACAGTTATTGACAAAAATTTGTCTCATCTAAACTGTTGAGCACAATGATCGGAACATAATAGAAACTGATACCATTTCATTGAAATTAATTGTGTTAAAGTTTGCTGGGATGATACTGCTATCTGTGCAGGAGAAAGAATTTACTCTTCCTCATGTAGATATATATTCAAGGACACTTGACTGTTAAAGACAGAACCCATTCCAGAATAGCTTATGCACAAAAGAGCATCAGTCCACAAACCAAAAACAAGAGTAGCTGAAGGCAACTTGAGTTAGTCACAGTTTCAGGCACAGTGGAATCCAGGGGCTCGGGTGGTGTCATATTTCCATTTATTCCTCTTCTTTGCTGGTTTCTGTTTCCCTTTGCATATTGGTCTTGTTTTCTTCTTTTGTAGGTGGTTTTCTTCATTGTGCGGAGAAAGGTGGTTATAGACAGCTTCAAAGTACTCTTCACAAAGTAATCCTCACTTCTTATGAGCCCCCTGGAACAGACATCCTTTCTTGGAGTAGCCATATATAAAATTCCTCAAAAATATTGTGACTAAATGCCCATCTCTAAATGAATTACCACCACATATGGAAAGTGATGTAAGAGAACTCAGGAATGCACTTATTTCTGTGGCCCAGGACCCAGGTCAGGGTGGTCCCTTCTGGAATATGCAGAATCGAATCCTCTTAAGAGGATTTGTGTCTGCTTGAAGAAAGAAGCATGAAGTACTCGATATAGGAGAACAGTATCTTTCTGTCACTATACTCTAGAAGCCTGATTGTTGGTAAATCCATTCCAGATGCTTCTTTTATGTTGCCTGCCGCTATTACCACACTTGGATCCTATTACAGGGTTTTTTACTCCAAGCGTCTTGCTTCAGGAGCTGTTCACTTTGGAGGGCTTCCTCGAAACTTCCTAAGTCTCCCCCAGTTCCTATTCTTTGCTTCTCCTCTCCAGGGCATACTCTGATCCACTATTCAGCCCCCATGCTTGACTAGATAACTTGAGGAGGGCTGGAACACCTATCACTGGGTTCCAGTAGCTGGTCCCAGGTTCTAGGACAGTTCCTGGCAAGTGATTGCTCCTGCCTGCTGGGGCTTCTACAAGACTTGTCCCCAGAATGGTATGACTGGTTTGTATGACTCTTACATTCTGATTGGACAATAAACAAATACATAAAGATCTCTTCTCTATCTATTAGTCTAAATATTTATATCAATATGTCACCATACTTCAATGAGCCCAATTTTAAACAAATTGTTTATATAAATGGAGGTCCCACAAGAAAAAAATTATTCTCCCAGGGTCCTGCATGCTGCTAGGTCAGAAGCCCTAGCTGCCATACTCTTTGAATCCTTTTAAGGAAAATTTTCTCAACCACATTTCTTGCTAAGGGATGCAAATTTTTTAAAGTATTTTTGGTCTTTTCTTTCATATAAAGAGCCATATTTAGTACCAAACAACCACTCCTGAGCCATAATTATTTGGCCAGAAATGGTTGCTTGACCATAGGGTGATGATTTGGATATTTTGGTAGAAAAACACGGCAGCAAATTCTGTATCACCCTCCCATAAAGGGGAGAGGCTCACAGCTTCTCTCTCTCATTGTTTAACCAAAAGAATATGGTGAAAGTGGTAAGGTACCTAGGCCTTACAAGGTCTTCTCATCTTTTGTAATACTCATTGTGATGCTGCAGAGAAGTCTAAGGAGCCATGCGAAGATACCAGCGTAGAAGAAAAAGAGGCCCTGTCTGGCAGCCTCAACTGAGCTCACAAGTAACAACCAACCCCAAATTTCTAGGTATGTGGGTGAAGCATCTTGGAAGTGGATCTTCCAGCCCCATCTGAGACAACTCTGCTGATGCCACATGAAGCAGGAATGAGTCAAACCCACTGAGCTCAGCACAAATTGCAGATCTGTTATGCGGCAATAGAACTCCCACTCTCCCAGTCTCTACTTCTCAGACATTAAAATGTGGGTTGGCACAAAAACTCTTTAGAGACAGGGAGCTCTTGGTACCATCAAATTCTTGATGTTAGAGACTAAAATTGGGAAAGATAGAGAAATAAGTGTCAGTAACAAAAAAGTTAGAAGTCCATGAGGTTGGGAAAGAGACCATGATGGGGAGAAGCGAAAAGGCAGGGCGAGTCATGAAGGAACTGATGGAGTCCAGTTCAATCCCACTCCACCAGCCCTGTGTTGTCACATATATGTTTATATTAATCTTCCCCTACTTAGGCAAGGCATGGGTTGAACTGGTAGTCAGCACATCAGAACTCAACTAAAATAACCTTGAGCACCACCAAGTTAGAAAGGAAAACAACTTGCCATTTCATTCATTAGTGGTTTATGAATATTTTTGTAATTAGCAAAAAATGTTTGAAATTTTTAAAATCAAGACAAAGAAACAGAGACTTTGATAGGCATATTAGTTTTTTATTGCTCTGTGATATATTTACCACAAACTCTGTGGCTTAAACACCACTAGTGTGTTATCTCACAGTTTCAGTGGGTCAAGAGTTGGGCATGGGTCACCTGGGTTGTCTGTGTAGGGTCTCACAAGGTGTTGGTAAGGTTGTATTTTTATCCAAGACTCAGGTCCCATTCAAACTCATTGATTGTGGGATGAATTCAATCCCTTGTGACTGCATAAATGAGATCACTATTTCTTCCTAGCGGTCACCTGAAGACTGCTGCCTCATCCTTGTCACATGGCCGGTGAATAAGCCCTCTCCACAACAAAATGGCAGTCAACATCTTGCAAACAAGGAGAAGAATCTCTCACACTCCAAATCTTTTCATTCAGGAATGAACAGTCTTTTTTAAGGCCTAACCTAATTAAGTCACACATACCCAGAACAATCTCCTTTTTGATTAACTCAACGTCAACCCATTTGGGACCTTAAATACATTTACAGAATTCTTTTACCCCTGTGATAAACCTAATCACTGGAATGCATACTCAAGGGGAGAACAACATGCACCAGGAGTGTGGAAATCTTGAGGGCCATCTTAGAGTTCTTCCAATCACAGTAGGATAATCAGATATAATACAGGACATCAAGTTAAATTTGAATGTCAGATAAACAACAAATAGTTTTTAATATGGTTTTTCTTCAACCTTGGTTTTCTTCAACCTTGGTCTTCAGAATATTTCAGTGTCTAAAACAGGGTCATAAGATCAAATGTTCACAGGGGCCAGACAGGTGATATGAGTAGAACAGACCAGGTAGGAACTCTGGTAGACTGCTCATGCCCCAGGTAAGGGGACTATGACTCTACAACTCCACCTGGCTGTTGAAGGGAAGGGACAAGCCACGTAGCCAGAACTTTTGACTTGTTTTTCAATAGATAGTGCTTTTACTTGAATTTCCACTTAAATTTTCCCACTGACAACAGTCATCCAAAAAAAAAAAAAAATTCACAAGCTATACAAAATATTCTTATGGATGATATATCAGCCCTTGGTAGCCAGTTTGTGACCCATAATCTGGTGGTCTGTAACCACCAAAAGTGGAAACTCAAAAACCTTCATCCTCCTGGCATGCAGGGAGGGCTTTCCCTGGTCCTGCTCATGGCACTCTTCCATCTGAAGCTCACAGTATTTATGTCCCTTTATGTCCCTACTTCATTTAGCCACTGAGCTTTATCTCTAAAACAAAATTGATTTGCCACATCAGAACACTGATTTACAAGTCCTACAAGACAGCCATAATGTCAACAAATCAAGAGCCAAATTTACAAATCCTCCAAAATGCACAATAAATGCCAAATAAAAACTTTCAATTTACCAATCTTTATTTGTAGGAAGCATAAATCAGAGATGAGCATGGAATGGTACTGGCATTCTTATGATGAAAATTTGAAATTCTGATTCTCTTTTAGTTTACATTTCCTTTCAAGTTTGATCTTCTCTTCATAAGTGGACTTCTGATTTTAATCACCACAGAAATAATAGCCTTAGTTGCTGCTTATGAAAGGAGCTCAGCTGATGAAGGCTGAGGTTAGGTATAGCCCATATTTTTAAAATTTGGAGACTCAGTAGGATCTGTTGGGTTTCATTTCTGGTCAGGTTTTCAGACACTGAAAGGACAGCCTAGGGGTGCCTGGGAGGCTCAGTGGGTTGAAGCCTCTGCCTTCTGCTCAGGTCATGATCTCAGGGTCCTGGGATCAAGCTCCGCATCGAGCCCCACATCTGCTCTCTGCTAAGCAGGGAGCCTGCTTCCCTTCCTCTCTCTCTGCCTGCCTCTCCGCCTACTTGTGATCTCTGTATGTCAAATAAATAAATAAAATATGAAAGAAAGAAAGAAAGAAAAAGAAAGAAAGAAAAGAAAGAAAGAAAGGACAGCCTAGGTACAAGCCTTTACTAGTTGGGCAGGACCCTGAACATCCCAACCCAGAGCCCTCAGCCTTGCTTGGTTTGTTTTCTTGTGGCATTTAATACCTCTTATGGGGCTTGACTTTAAGATGCATTTTCTTTGGAGACCATTCCCAATCTTTGGCTAGAAGCTGTTAAGGACCTAACTTTTGCTCAGGGTAAGGTGAAAACATAAGAGGTGACAGGTGCTCTGGGGCAATTTACAGCTCTGGGTTAGTGACAGGAGATGAGTGTGTGCTTATTTCTAGGATTCCCCTCAACATCAAGGAGCTTCTTCCCCAGCTCTCTCACTATCCTTAAAAATGGCTGATGTGCCAGAATGTTGGCAACTGCCAGAACCTTGGGGCAGCCCGTGATATCAGTGCATATTATTAAAGGGAAGTAAAGTGGCAGATAGAAGTGAGAAGCTCCAAGTAGGTACCTTTCATGTCAGGTACCTCCCAGTTAAAACTACGTAATCTCATGGCAAAAGGAAGACAAAGATCATCTAGCCTGCCTTTTCTGCTTGCTTTGGTACCTCAGGTCCTTCTCTTCTTCTATTGTTACCATCAACTATGTGGTAAAGAGACTGAGGCTGAGAGAAATAAATGGGTAATAGAAGCAGCAAGGTTCTTGGGGTGAGGGAGGGGCCAGAAAGAGAAGGAAAAGAAACAGCAGGCAAAAAGGAGGTGTGTTTAGAACAGTGAGTCCCAAACTTACCAGGATAAAGATCCTTCATTTTTATAAGGAGTGGGAGGAAACCTTTCTATGCTGAAAGGAAAAAAGATTCTTGGGGGCACCTGGGTGTTTCAGTTGGTTAGGTATCTGACTCTTGATTTTGGCTCAGGTCCCTATCTCAGGGTTGTGAGATCAAGCCCCGTGTCAGGCTCTAACTGGGCATGCAATCTGCTTAAGATTTTCTCTCTCCCTCTGCCCCTAACTCTTCCCCTTCTTAAAACAACTTCTGTTCATTACAAACATGTAGACAAATTAAAGAGAAGGCCATAAAATACACCCATAATTTGTCCCACTCAAAGATAATAGCTGCATGAACCTCTTATTAAAGGGACCATATATACTAAAGATATATAATATCATATACAATATTATCATGTCATACTCCCTCATAGATAACAAAAGTTATTTTGTTACTATTTATTGATTGTGAAAATTCAGTGACAGCTACTGTAAATTTAGCATTACCGTGATTGAAATGTCTCAGTGGCATGTATAAATGACTCATTCAGACTATAGATGTTTTGTGTCTTCTTACCTTGCAGGATCTCTTCTTCACCTACACACCCATACACAGTTGGTTACTCCAATCACAATCACAATAGACTACATGGATGTGGTAGTTTATTAAAAATATTTACCATGCATCTACTATTTTTAAGGTACTGTGCCCAAGGACTGGGTATGTACTTGTGAAACAAAGAAAAGAAAAAAAAATAGATTTCTTAGAGAATACTGTTTCACGTGTGATTTTTACTAAAACCTAAATATAAAAATTTTCAAATGATTCTCTTTTTAAATAAGGAATTAGAGTAGATTCAACTTTATTACTGTTGTAATATCACTCTCACTGCCACTTAAAAATTTTTATCTTGGGTGAGTGAGAATGGGATAGAGTTACAATTAGAACTTAGGAAACTGTGAATAACAATCTTGTGTTTTTCCAATGTAGCATATTGTATATTTGAACACTTTCTATCATAACTTACTGTTATAACTGACCAGAAAAAAGGGCAAGAAGCACCGCTTTGTAGAATTCATGTAGTAGGTGGTTCTGTGGCAGGCATAGTACCCATGAAATATGCTGTGGATCTTCTACAAATACCTGCCATTGCAGGTCTTGAAAGTAAAATGATCCCCATTGCTACTGGAAAGGAGGAATAGAATAAATGTGATTGAATGTGATCATAGCAAGGAGAGCAAACTTTCGCTGAGGGACTGAGAGGCTCCATGCACTGGGCACTGGGATACAGATAGAAATCAAATTGCCCCATACTTGGTGGGAGCTTGTGGATGGGGAGAGGCAGAAAGTCAGTGAACCAATCCAACATGTAGACTGTTAGATTAGACCCAACGTACATCCAGCTCACAGTTAGAGTAACCATTCAAAGCAATAATAATAATAATCCCTCACAGTTTCAGCATGGGAGTAAGTATTATAAGGTTAGAATGGTTGGTCCAGGAGAAGGAAGCTGGAAGGATGGTCATTCCAAGCAGACGAACAGCATGTGCAAAGCCACATGTGAATTTGCAAAGAGTTCAGGGACTCTGGAGAACCAGCTGGAGAGGATCAGTGCCAGAAAGATAAACTGGGACCAGATTAAGAAACGGATACCACTTTTTGTTTGGAATTAATCCTAAGGGCTAATGTTCCCAAGGAAGAGTATACACACCTTTACTGGTACACCAGGTCAATTTATTTATTTATTTATTTATTTATTTATTTGACACAAAGGGGTGGGGGAGAGCAAGCACAGACAGGGGAGCAATAGGCAGGGGAGAAGCAGGATCCCCGCTGAACAAGGAGCCTGATGCGGGACTCAATCCCAGGACCTCGGGGTCATGACCTGAGTTGAAGGCAACCACTTAACTGACTGAGCCATGAAGGAACCCCAGACCAGGTCAATTTAGGAAAATTTTTCAAATCATTATTTAGTTATTTTAATTTCCCTTCATGTTTAATAATAATAATAATAATAATAAAAAACCCTAGCGTATGGAAATTGAAATTTAGAGAAGATTATTGCTTAGTACAGGGGTAAGTGTTAAAACAGAGTACGTGAACTTAAACAAATTATTAAGGACAACATTATGGAAATGATGCAGAAATACAGCAAAAAAAAAAAAAAATCACAGAGTTGGGAGGCAAATGAGGAAAACCTACGGTAGAATACTGTCATAGAGTCTGAGGTGAGAGCCCCGGAAGTGATGTGAGGCAGGTTTCAGGACAGTGTTTTTGGGTTGTGTTCTACTTGCCAGAAGAAGGCTCACACAGCAGCATGTAGGACGAGCCTAGGCAAAAGGCAGATATGGGGGGGAGGGGGGATCCTGGATTGGAGAACCAATAGTGGTCCAAGAAAGAGATTGTGATGATTGACACGAGGCAGTGACAGGCAGTGTTGATAGAGATGAGGGACACACTCCAATATGCCTCCCTTGCTTCCTGTCAAAACAGAGCACAGCTTGGCTAACAGGCAGGAAATGAGGAGAAGATGGCTTTTTCCAGATAATTATCATTTATGCATCCCTTCCCGCTTATTGGCATTAGGATCATAATGTCACATGATGGTGATGTTTTCTCCTGGTGCCCGGAAGCTGGGATTCTAAGTGCTCATAAATATCTTTGGGGATGGACGAACCAGAGAGTATGAAAATGGACTTTCTGAGTTCATCATGACAGCATTTAGCTGAACTGCCAGTCACTTAGGAGTGGCCACACAAAAAGAAATGCCACTTTGAAGTTCATTAGTTGCCATCAAATATAAAAGAGGAGGCAATCTCTACCAGGTGGATTGATCATTCCTTTCTGA
Source organism: Mustela putorius furo (assembly GCF_011764305.1). Lineage (NCBI taxonomy): Eukaryota > Metazoa > Chordata > Mammalia > Carnivora > Mustelidae > Mustela > Mustela putorius. The sequence continues at coordinate 23,407,140 of NW_025421273.1, forward strand.
TGGTCTGAATAACTCAAGATTTAATAGTTCCAGCAAACACAGGCAATGGTGTGGAAGGGAGAAAAGGGATGTGGTAAGCACCATTTCAGTTTTTCCTGCTTGGTATCCATCTTCATTTTTTTTCCTATCAGCATCCAAAAAGCCACTCTTCTCATTAATCCTTGGTTATGGCTGGATCTAACCTCATCCCGTACAAGTCTCATTGTGGGCCGATTAGAGTGTTCTACCCCCATGATCAGAATGATCTGTTCATAGTCACACAGTGCAAGTCCAGTCAAGGAGACTCAGCCCCAGCATGTTTCTGGAACTAGTAGATAGATATGATTTTTCACAGCCACATAACCCCAAAGTGCCAGAGGGCCATCATGGGGAGGAGAGGGACTCCATCCAGAGAGAGATGGACCTGCAGGAGACCAGGTGCTTTTTGTCTTGATGTTGTTGTGTGGTCCTTTGGATAGTTTCTCTCCCTGGACCTTACAGTTTTGTGAGAACATGTCCCTACCAGCTCCCTCCCTATTTTTGCCTCCTCAGGGCAATTTCAGTGGAATCTCTGATACCTACAACCAAAATTCATTATGCAGCCTCTCTGTTTTTGATGCCCTGGAAAGCCCAGGTCAGTAAATGCAGCTGGGTCGGATGGGGGAACAGCCGTGGTAGGGAGGCAAGCATTGTGGGGAAAAGATAAGAAGGTATGAGCTCACACTTTATTTCAATTCTGCAAGGATTTATTGAGGGCTTGCTTCATGAAAAGTAGTGTGTTGACTAAGATCGGGCAGAGGAGTCGAGTTCTAAAGACTAAAGAAAATGGTCTGTGTCCTTAAAATGATAAGACTCTAGAAACCATTCAGGACAGAACAAGGTGATGTGAGCTCTGCCCTTTGCTCCACCAAAGCCCACTCCAAAGCTAACTTCTCTCAAGACAGGGTGCCATCTCCCATCCCAATGGGAAAATTGACACCAGCAGCTGAAAACTCCTGCAATGTCCTTGTCTGGACAATACCAGCCCTGTAAGCATGTGTGAGGAACAAAACTACCACCTAAAAGGCCATGCAGATTGAATCATGATCTGGAAAGAGCTTCCCCACTGCCTTTCCTCCCCTCTATTGTGTTTGTCCCTCCAGCGACTGCATTTTACTTCGATGCAAAAAATTGAGCATTGCCTGAAGACTTTGGAAGGAGAGGTGAAAGGTAGGAGAGAGGGAAGGAGGAAGGAAAGAAGGCAGGCAGGCAGAAATATTGGCTGCCTCTTGGAGTTTGTTGACATGGAAACATGATCTATTTCCCTCTGAACAAAGATTCCAGTACAGTTGCAATACTATTGTGTATTAATCCAACGAAAATAACTGGGTAGGGATCACAAAGAACTACCCAAGAAATAAAAGCTGAAAGGGAATCTAGATTAAAAAGTTGGAGAGAAATTCCCTGGAAATTCAAAGAGAAATATCCAGTTTGGAAGGTGAAATCACAAATCTGGGAAACCCTGCTGCTGTTTTTCTCTCTGCATGCTTAGCCAGCAGAAATCAGGTCGTTTGCAGGTCCTGTCTGCCCTTCTGTCCTGGAATAAGAGATGTGCAGCCACTTGTTATCTGATGCGCTAAGAAATCTTCCCCCTCTCACCTCCTAAATGGAACCATTGGGTCTATAAGCAGCAAGAATTTGGTATGCAAAACACCAACAGCCTGGATCCCTCTGGATTTTAATAGCTGTGTGCCTCCTTCGTCCTGCTTTGGAAAACCTTTTCTCTAGCCTCCTTTGCCTGGCTGCCGAATTCCTAGCATGGCCTTTCAAGTTGAAGGACACACATTTATGGCTTTCCCTCTGAAACTGAAATCCAGGGTACGTAAAGCATAGGGGGAAATGAGGAGTCCTTAAGTCAGCAAGCAGGCCAGTTTGTGGGAAATAGTCAGACATGTCTGTGAAAAACAAAAGCCAGAAAATAAAATAACAATGCTTGCAATACTCATTAAGATTATAACTACCATAGGAACCCAGCCCAAGCAGTCCCACATTTGTAGCTAGAAATGGGGATGTGTGTCCACGTGAGTTTTGATGGACAGAATTATGCAGTTGTCACCTCGAATTTTTTTTTAAAAGTAGAAACATATATATTGTAAGTTAGTAGGAAACTCAGATTCACACCCGCCTTTATAAAGACTCGTCAGCAAACTTGCTATGCAAGCCCAGATAAAGGCATCAGGTCACTACAGACTGGCAAGCCCTGGGAATGGAGCACACTGTCCATAAGAGACGTGTCAAAGGACAGTTACAAAGTCTGCAGAGACTGGGAGGTGGCATCATTCAGGAGGGAGACAAAAGCGTGGGGTGGAAAAGCACAGGGACTATTTGGGAAATGGTGGTTAATCCAGGGACCGCACTAGGAGTCTGAGATCCGAAGAATGGCAAAGAAACCCAAAGCGGTAGTGTGGGGCCAGGTAATACTATTTAAGGAAATTTGAATATTACTGATAGGCAGTGGGGTGCCACAGATGATCTTAGAACAGAGTGTGCTATAATCAGATCTATGCCTTTTGAAAAGTCACTTTTGAGACAATCAGCATGAAACGCAAAGCAAGCATGTCAGGAAATTAACTTTTTAAGATGATCTGTTCTCAGATTTTATGGGAAATTGGCTATTCTGGGTATGGCAGATGCGCCAAGGCACCTTCAGAGAGAGGAATCCCTTTCTCCCATTTTCCCAGCTGTTGTCACTGCACTGCCCCAGGAGAGGGGAGAGATCTTCTGTTGCACACCTTCAGAAGCAACTACAGACATGGCCTGTGGTCCACCCAGTCTCCTTGCCTGGGGAGAGCTGTCAGCTCAACAAACTAGAGCCCAGATAGCCATTTCTGAAGAAATCATAGCTTCCTCCCTATTACAGCCTAGACAAGAGAGCTGGTCAATCGATAATTGCATGAAAATTTTTAATTAAAGGCAAAAAGAAAAACCAGCTACTGTTTGGTGCTTGTAGCAAAACAACATGACACAGAATTGCTTAGGAACAAATTTTGGTTCTTGCAACTTCCCTCACTCTCAGACTCAGGACCCTGGTTGTCTTAGTCTATTCAGGCTATAACAAAAAACACCATAGACTGTGTGGCTTCCACAACAAACATTTATTTCTCACAGTTCTGGAAACTGGGAAGTCCAAAATCAAGGCACTTGTAGATTCATGTCTGGTGAAGGCTCCCTTCATGGTTCATAGATGGCTGTCTTCTCTGTGTCCCCACATGGCAGAAGGGGCAAGGAGCTCTCTGAGGTCTCTTTTACAAGGGTATCAACCCCATTCATGAGAACTCCACTCACACGACCTAATCACTTCCCAAAGGCCTCATCTCCAAATGCCATCACATTGCGGGCTAAGTTTCAACATTTGAATGGGGGTAGGACACAAATACTCAGTCTATAGCTCTGGTCCAGTCTTAACCTTCTAGTTCCTTGATCTCCTCACAATGATCAACTCCATCTTACCTCACTGAAGGCACCACCATCATGGGCTCACTTTAGTTCCCAAACCCGATGCTTCTGTCTCATCCCCTCTCTAGTTGATGTTCCCTGCCTCATTTCAGAAGCTCCCTCACCCTCATCCACTCTCAGTTAACCCTTGTCTACCCTTCACTACCTCATCTATCTTTGACTGTCATCCCTCCTTTACCCCCACTAGCCTTGTCTTCTCTCCACTAACCCCATCTAATTTCATCTATCCCCTTGACTAATCTTACCTCCTCTTGCAATTCATTAATATTTCTTGCCACTTTTATATCTGCCACAAAATAGTCACAACAGCAATAATGATGCTCACCCTCTCTGACAATGACATATGCTCTGCTAAAGAAGTACCTTTGGAATGAACAATTGATATAGGACTCATGATCCTTTATGTTTACTAGCAACATAGAGCTTCAAAGTCATTTTACATCATTGTTATTGTAAATAACATCATTGTAATCCTCCAAAGAATGTGAGATTTTCCCCAGATGAATTTCATGGCTTGTGAAGGTGCAAAAATAAGGAACATATTACTATTTCTGTTCACAATAATAAATACTATTTAGTGTCACACTGAAGGGTTCAGTCATGTGGGAGGTACTTCATATCATCCTCTCTAGTTCCATACAGAAGACATCTTACACGTGAAGAATCTGAAAGTCAGAGAGACCCAGTGACCTACCCGAAGCCACCCAGCCAGCAAATGGAAGCCAGACCTTCTAACTCTGAGTTTTTCTTTGTACCAAAAATAAACTCGTTCATGCTCTGTTGTCATGTGCATGTCTTCTTTGTGGACATTTGCATTTTAAAAGAAGAAAGTTCATGTGCAAGATAAAAGAAATGTTTTCTACTGGAAGAACTGTCTGAAAATTGTACCAGCATGATTAAAGTTTCCATGGTCCCTCAAGTTATAATTTGTACTTCTAAAGTCATACCTGTTTCTAACACCAAAAAAAGAAAATAGGTCAGATACTGAAGTTATCTTCCTTCTACTATATTCCCTTCTGCTTTATGCTTCTGTCTACTGCAGAACATATTTAGCTCCCTTGTGTTGAAGCACAAGAAATGTGAGCTACTCTGTTATGCAAATCACAGGAGGAAAGAGTGAGCAGGAAAAAAGGCAGAATCTGCTGTGGTGGAAGTTCTGGAATCACTGGACTCTAAGGTAAACAGAAGGATTAAGCAGTGACCTAGTTTGATCTCAGAAGCAAATGGAAGACTCTTAATGTGTTCTGAAGAAAAACTGGGAAGGAAAAGAGAACTGGTATTGATTGAAAGAATGGTACAATGGTTAGGGCACGTTTCTGACCCCAGACTGCCACATCCAATTCCCAGCCCACTTCCTTACTGTGTGACCATCCCTACTATGTCTTGGTTTCCTCCTGTATAAAAAGGGAATGATTATAAAAATAGTACCTACCTCAAATGGGAAAGAAGGAGTCAAGTTATTGTTGTGTGCAGTGTGTATGGAATAGGGCTGATCCACAGACTAAGGGCAACATGAGTAACAGAGATCCATTCATTGGTGGACTCCATTCTTGGGCCACTTCTTGGGTGGGTGAATTAAGCTGCTTTGACTGTTAAGGTGCAGAGCTTCATTTCGGTTCCAGCAAGAAAGAGGAGTTTCCCATCAAATGGACAGGAAATGAAGAAGAAGGTGGGATGGGTTGTTCAGCCAGATCACATGGAGATGGCAATACTGTTCAGCACTTGGGAAGGACTATCCTGGGCCATGTGGCAGCAGACATGACTGAATGCATATTCCACTGATCCCAGTTTTGCATTCCACTGTTGGGACAATGATTTGATTCCCTCTATAGTTTGGTGCCTTCAATCACCAAAGGGATTTTGAAAGAGGATTTTGGTTCAGTGGGTCAAAATGAGTCTGGACAGTTAAAGAACTTACTTAGCCAGTGACCATGCAGGCTCTTGCCAACTCATTAATCAGCTGCCAGTGAAGCAAGTGCCCATCCTGATCAATATACCGAGGTCTGGAGGGGGAGGTCCCAGAGTCAGCTTTCCTAAGTAGGGACCAGGGTGAGGCAGGTATGTAGAATATGACAGACGACTATCCAATACAAACAATTATTTCATTTTACCTTAGCCCTGTGAAGTATTGTTAAGTCCCATGTTTCAAAACACATCCCTTATAGGTATGGTTTTTCCAAGGAGAACGGTTGGTCATAGACTTTGATGCTCAGGTCCATGGCCAGACATCCTGTTGACCTTAGAGCATCACAATTCTCTAAGGGCCTCTAATTCTGGTGTGTTTTCATTTCACTAATCCTTAAGCACACCAAGGAATAGAAATTCTGCAGAAATGTTTATGCTATTTTGATTTTTACTATGTGTTCTTGATTTTATTATCAACTTTCCCAACAAAAGATAAATACTTGTTCACTTAAGAAAGGAAGACAGGGTTCAGGAAAAAAGGAAGGAATGGAAAAACATTTTACATCTGAGGTTCCCCAAATTAATTGCACTTCTAAATCTCCTGTGAATCCTGTTTATAAAACCACTTTATTTAGGCATGATTTACATTTGCTAAAATTCGCTCATTTTAAGTGTACAATTCAATAATTTTTTGTGAATTTATACAGTTGTGCACCTACGACCACAGTCCAGTTGTGACATTTCTGTCACCCCAACATATTCCCTCATGCCTGGGAACTTTTGATTTTTATTTTAAATCCCTTTATTCTCAAGTTACAGGGGAAAAAACTCCATTTACAGTATGATGTATATCTTCCATACTTCTATCAATGTATTTCTGCATTAACATATATAAGTAAATAACAGCCACTCATGTCAGATTTTTTCTTTCAAATGAATGGGATCATAGCATGCTTCTCTGCTCCCATGACCTGCCTTTTTCAGTTAAAATGGGTTTCAGAGATCTTTCCATGTCAGTTCACTTCTCTCATTGCCTTGTAATGTCTCCCTAGTATTCCAGAGTCTAAATACAGCACTGTTCATTTGGCCACCAATCCCCCTCTTGATGCAAATATAAGTTGTTTCTAATTTTTTTTCTTTTTATCTTGAAGTGTCAAGAGCATCTATATGCTACATCTATGTGCAGCTGTGCATAATTCCTGGAGGACAGACTCCTAGAGATACAACTTCAAGTGGGATTTTTTTAAAGCCAGTCATCCTAATACCCTCTTTTTCCTTTCTAACTCAGCTTGCCAAGACATCTGACTAATTGGGTCTGGGTGGCCCCCAGGAATCTGTATTTTTACCCAGGCACCCGCCATGGGGATTCGGATAGAGCCAGCTTGGCACCACCTACAGACTGTTCACTGCGGCATCATTATTTTGAGGTAAACATCAGTGGCTTTGTAGTCGGAGAAATGTAAGTTCAGATCTCAGCTCTGTCGCTGCATGTGGTATAACGCTGGACACATTCATTCTACCTGGCCACTCATTCATTCGTTCTGCATTTAGTAAGCAAGCATTGAACACCACTTATGTACCAAGCATAATTCTTAGTCAGACACACAAACAAATGCATAAATACAAATAAGTGCCATGGATTCTATAAAGGGAGAGGCTAATCCATTGTATCTTTAGAGGAGGAACACTTGGGGTGAGCCCTAAAATAAGGGAAGGTTCTTGCCAAGTGACCAAAGCCAGTCCAGGCAGAGGAAATGTCATGAGCAAAGGTTTGGAGTTGTCGTGTGTCAGGATTTTGTATGATGCCAGGATAGGGGATGAAGCAAACAAGGAGGCTGGAGAGGAAGACAGGATTATGGTTGTATGAGAGTCCTCTTGAGGGGCTCAGCAGGTTTTCGGTAGCAGACTCATCTTTTAGCCCAACCTTCCGAGCAGGGTGTAGAAGGAGGAGACCCTTCTTGATCAGGAAGGCCCAGGTCATACAACTTCACTTCTTCTAGAATCGGTTCTCTTTCTGAAACTCAAGACTTACCAGTTGGAGTGGATCTTCCTTGTCACCACCCAGGCCAATCCGCACCAGACACCAGGATGAGAACACTTTTGAAAGTTGGATAGGGGTATTTGACTACTGCTGAATTCCCCAACGGTTGGGCTGGTTGTTATTAGCCCTTCTTTAATCCCACCAAGGCTAGTATTTGATGTTCTTTCAGCAACTGAGCTGTGACAACTACAAATCCTGGGTTGGAAGCCAGGTGGGATGGTTAATTTTATGCGTCAACTTGGCTGGGCCATGGTACCCAGATATTGCCCAAACATTCTGGATGTTTCTGTGAGGGTGTTTTTGAATGAGATTAACATTTAAATTAATGGGTTATGTGTAACATGGATTGCCTTCTCTAATATGGGTAGGTCTCTAATATGGGTGGGCCTGACGGCTTGAATAGAAAACATAAAGACTGACTTTCCCCGTGTAAGAGGAAAATCCACCAACAGACAGCCTTCAGACTTGCACTATAACAGCAGCTCTCTCCTGGGTCTCTAGCTCCAAGGTCACCCTACAGATTTTATACTTTGCTAGCCTCCCTAATGGCATGGACCAGTGTTTTGAAAGAAATGCTCCACCTTTGTGTGTATGTGTGTGTGTGTGTTAGTGTGTGTGAGTGTGTGTGCACATGCACGCATGCTCCCACAAGTCCTCAGCGGCTCTGGGGCTAGAAGCAGCCTCAAGACACAATGGGAATGCCCCTCATCACAGGGAGAACATCCAGAGCAAGGATTTTCCTTTCATGCTCCAGGGAACCCTCAGGTTGTCCTGGCAGCTACTTTAGAGAAGTAATAGAGGGAAGCTGCCCATCAGATTCCAGCCAAGCCTAAGCATTCCAGCGTTGTAGGTGATGGATAAATACTGTAGGGACATAATCTGTGTCTGCAAATAAATGTCTCCTTACAACAGTTTATAGATGTTTTTCTGAATTCTTCCTTCTCACTGTCTTGCTCCAACACCTGATAGAGGCCTTTCTCTGTACAGAATGCTGCTTTGCCTGTTTTGTTTTCTGTATGTTTTCTTTTTTGTTTTATTTCTTTCTTCAGTTATTTATAAAGTCACTCAAATCTCAGAAGACTGGGTCCACAGATTTCCTGATTGAAATTTTTTCATGTTTTCCCCCTAAACCAAAAGTAACACTGACACTTGCTTTTTAATCACACTTCACAGCTTGTGAGACAATGCTAGGTTTAATTGACCTCTGAGCATCAGTTATGAAATCTGTAAATTGGGAACAGTGCTGTAATCATAGCACTATACATAGGAATACATACATTATTATAAAAATTAAGTGAGACTATGCATGTGAAGTGCTTACCAGAGTCCTTGGCATTACATATTAGACCTTGACCTACGGTATCTCATATGATTATTGTAATGCACCTCTGAAGTAGGAAGAATGAGATCAATTCACCCTGTTTCATAAATGAGGAAGACGAAGCTCAGAGGTAAAGAACTTTACTCAGAGTCACATGGCTAAGGAGTAGGAAAGCCAGAACTTGAATAGATATTCTAACTTCCATGCTCTTAGGACTACACGCACTCAGCTTATAAGGCTCGCCATTGACACTGAGAAAGTACACATATAAAAGTCTCTGTAGATCAATGAATAAATATTGTGTATGCAGCAGTTTCTAGATCATTCCAGATGAATAATAAGTGTCAAATGATTCCAGTAAAGGGAGGATTCAAGTATTCAAGAAAGGGAAAACCTCAATCAACAGTTCTGGGTCTCACTAAATTTCTCTGTAAAATCACGTGCAGATCAGTGACTCCTCAATGCCCTAACAATTCGGAAGTTCCTATGTGGTTCCCTCCAGCAGTCAGGATCGCTCAGAAAGCATGGATCTGCAGACTTTGCTTTTATGAAATTCTTAGTTGGTTTCCTGCTGTCCCTGACTCTAGCGCCTTACCATGAGTCCTTTCTCCATCCTTCCTCTTCATTTCCTTTAGAATCAATTATCTTAAAAAAAAAAAATCAATTATCTGTCTGAAACTCCAGGCTTATAACAATATTTACCTGCTCATCAACAAATTAAGCCTCCTCTCAGTACTCCTGAGCTGAAGTCCAATTCCAAGTTATCAGGCCATACGCTATTCTTCATCTGTTCAATCAAAAACCCTTACTGAGCAACCCCCCCCCCCGCCCCCACCATGTGCTGGACAGAGCTCTATGCACTGGTAGGGAAATCAATGTCACCTCCCTCATGGGTTCCAGTAGGGAGGATGGACACAAGCAATTAAGTGTAAATATTTTCATTTAGTATTTCATAGTCCAGTCTTATGCTAAGTATTTTCATAGTCCAGTCTTATGCTAACTTTCTTTCCTATGGCTTCTACCCTATTTGCACTTTACCTGGACCCCATTTCTCCACATTTCCATGTACATCATGGTTTTTTCCTACCTTTGTGCCTACACCCTTATTTGTTCCTCGGTCTGGAATGGCTGTGACTCACCTCTCCTTCACAAAAGGTCTATATCTTTTAAAGCACAGTCCATATCCTCTTGTATTTGAAATGTACTTCTTGATTTAATGGAGTTATGTCCTTCTATATGTCCCATTACATTTTAAATTTCTGTTATGGTCATATTTTTATTTGTCCTTTTTTTTTTTTAGTAGAGAGTGACTAGAAAGGAAGTGCTACAGGGTGATTACAAAAACTACTCCATTTTTTCCCCTGCCCTTCCTCCCCACCTCCTGCCCCATCCATATTTTTCAAGATAGCGTAGTAATGCCCCCTCCCCTCAAGAGATAAGGGTCTATTTCTTGCACTCTAAATCAGGACTAGCCTTGTACTTGCTTTGGTCTGTAGAATGTAGCTAAAGAAATGGGATCCTTGCTCGCATCTGCTCTCTGGGGGCCTTGCATCTGCCATGACAATGAGCGTGGGCCTCCTAGCTGACAGACCAGAGACCTCAGGGACCAGAGTCCTGTCAGCCTAGCAGTCCCAGCCAAGGCCCAGGGCAGAATCAGCAGAATCAGCCACATCACTCTGCTAATCCATGAAGTCATGAGCAGAACTAGACTTACTTGTTTACCCATTTTTTGAGCAGGTTTGTTTACTATGTACCAGACACAATGCCAGAGATATACGCTTAAAGACTAATACAACATGATGTATTTTCTGCCCTATCAATCAACGTCAATGAGACAGCTTGAACGTCTGTAATGCTAGAACTTTCCGAACTGCTCCATATAGCCAATTCGTACATTCAACCTCTCAGTGCGTTAAGAAGTTCTTCTTTTTGTCCAGCCGCAATCTCTCTAGCTTTTATCTGAGTTCCTGTCTTCTAACTCAGCTGCCCGTGAACCTGGGGAATAAAGCGCAACATCCTTCTCATAAAAACCCTTCATAAGCTTAAATTCAGTCATTAAGTCAAGGAAACAGTTAAGCTACTTTACATGTGCTGAAGATTTTATTTTGGGATATCTCTGTGGGAAGGGATGTTTGGGATTAATTGAGCTTTCTGGATATCTGCACATGAGCACCGGAGTTTTATATATAGAACAAGAACACCTGATCGCAGCACCTGCGAAGTGAAATTACTCATTTAACCTCCCGAACCCCAATCAGAGAGAAAGGAGTGTTGAGGCTCCGGTGGAGGGCCCTGTGGCTGGGAGATCAGGTCCCTGAGTTAGGGTATAGGAAAGGATCTTCAAAGAGTCTGTCTTGCTACTTCTCCTTCCCGGCAGCCCTCCTCTTCCTCCTTGTAGTCCCTCATGTTCTGCTTAAGACTCATGCCCAGGCCAGGTAACCAGACACTCCCTAATGCCCAGACCCCTGCTCCAATTGCTCTTGCCATTACCTTCTGCAGAATTTTAAGAAGATGGTTTTCCAGAATTTTTTAAACACTAGAAAGGAAAATCTATCTTTTTTACTTTTTCTGCCATCATGGAGTTTAGAATATCATCACCCCCGCAGAGGTCTAATAAATATTCCCTCTCCTCTTCCCGCAATTTTAAAAATACAATTAATTCTATTCGGGTCCCTGTTGTAAACTTGCATTACCACCAAGGTCTTCCCTGACCAGCCTCTGTAAATGTCCACGCGTGCTCCATCATTCCTGACCCTCTCTTGCTCATCTGTTCTTCACACTCTTTAGCATGAAGTGATTTGTATCTTTTTGTATATTTTTTAAAATCTGTCTTCCACAAAGGAGCTAGGAATTTGTTCGGTTGGGTTTTTTTGCGGGGGAGGGGGTTGCCCAAATTATTTCATTTTTTACTAAAGTGTAACTTACATACAATAAAATTTATCCTTTTTAGTACAGAAGTGTACGAGTTTTAACAAATATATAGTCATGAAACCACTACCACAATCAAAATAAAAAACAGTTCCATTACCCCCGCCCCTGCAGAAAAATCCCTGTGCCCTTTTATAGCCAGCCCCTCCTCCTGTCCCAGTCCCTGGCAACCACTGATCTGTTTTCTCCATCTCTAGTTTTACCTTCCCCAGAATACATAAAAATGTAATCACATAGTCTGTAGCCTTTATGGCGCCTTTCACTTAACATAATACATATGAGATTCATTCATGTTGGTGCATGTATAAGTAATTTGTTCCTTTTTTAATGCTAAGAAGTATGACATTGAGTGGATTATACCACAGTCTGTTTATTCATTCATCAGTTTAAGGACATTTGGGTTGTTTTCAGTTTTTGGCTCTGACAAATAAAGCTGTATGAACACTTGCGTATATATTGTTTTGTAAACATAAGCTTTCATTTTTCTTAGGTAAATACCCAGGAGTGGGGCTGCTAAATCACATATTAAATGTAAGTTTAATCATAGAAGAAACTGTGAAATTGTCATCCAGAACGCTGGACTATTTTGCGCTCTCCACGGCAGTGAATGAGAGTTCCAGTTGTTCCACATTCTTGCCCACACTTGGTAATATCAGTTGCCAATTGTCAGTGTTTGCTTTGTTTGCTATTTCAATAGGCAAGTGATTGTATCTTGTTGTGGTTCTAATTTCCTTTTCCCTAATGAGCACTTATGCTAAGCACCTTTTAATGAGCATATTTGCCATCCATTTATGTTCTTCGGTGAGATGCCTGTTTAAATTCTTGCCCATTTTTTATCAGTGTGTTTATTTCCTTATTATTATGAGTTTTAAGAGTTCTTTGTATATTCTGAACACAGTCTTTGATCAGATATATGATTTACAAATACTTTCTCCTAGTCTGTGGTTTGTCTTATATCCTCTTAATGGGAACTGTCAAAGAGCAGAAATTCTTAATTTCAATAAAGTCCAATTTATTCATTTTTTAATTGGTTGCTTTGATATTTTATCTAATAAATCTTTGCCTAACCTAAGGTTCCCAAGATTTTCTACCATATTTTCTTTTAAAAGTTTATAGATTAAGAATTTAATTTTAAAAATATGATCTATTTGGGGTTATCTATTACAAGTTATGGATTGGGGTCCATTGTATGGATGTCCAATTGTTCCAGCACCAATTGTAAACGGGAATTTATTTCTATTTATTGTAGTATCCTACTGCTTAGAATTGTGTCTGGCATATAGCAGGCATCCTATAAATATTCAACAAATAAATGAATCTAATTTTATTTTTAATATATACATAACTCTTTAATTGATCTTGAATGGATTTTGTTTGCTGTGAGAACTATGAGTTTAAATGGATTTATTTGCCAAATAATTTTTGTTATGCCAGCATTGTGTATTAATTTAGATCAAATATTCTTCCTCGAAACAAATTATTTCATCTAATTCTTTCATTCACTATATATTTCAGTCACTAAACCTTGAACAAGGCACTGAGTTAGACACTAAGACAGGGATTCTTTTGTCAGTTTGGTGAAGTCTGTAGACTCCTTTCTTAGAATAATGTATTTAAATGCATAAAACAAAAATATAGGATTACAGAGGAAACCAATTATATTGAAATACAGTTTTCAAAATACTTTTAAAAACTGTGACACAGTAATATATGTGTTTCTTTATTTAAACATCATAACACAATCTAGCAGCAAGTTTAATAGCTACCACAGTTTCAGAGCAGTGATGAGCCCAAGATATTTTGAGATGCCTGCAATAACCTATAATGTGATATAAAAACATCTGGGATTTCTACCAGTGGCAAAGAGATAGGTACTATGATTCTATCATGGCTGTTGCCTACATTCATGATTGAAGGACATGCTGAATTTCTGTTAGCGGTTAGTGAAAATAAAGATGCATTTCTGTTTCTATTTAAATTCTCAGCCCCATGAATTTCTTAAGAACTCTGAGCTGGAGAGATACACAGATGAATAAAATGCGGTCCCTTCCCCCAAAGAAATTATTCCAGGGAGAAGCAGAAGATATGTGAACAAGAGCTTCTATGTTGCACCAAACTGCATTGAACTGGGCGAGAGAATATGGCAAAGGTTTACAGAGATGGAAATAATCCAAGTCAGCTCTAGAGAGACATATTGAGCCCTATGGCCCTGTGAGGATGAACAACTGAGTCTGTGTGGTAGAGAGTAAAGGGAAAGAAGGTAAAAGGAAAAGGTCACAACTTCATCTTTAAGAGACAGTATAATCTTTCCCTCCACCTCTGCCACTAAATGATTAGAGGTAGCTCATTTGTAAAAGCTTGGCCATTGCCGCAGATGAAAACATTGGAAAAGAAGGTACTATTGTCTGGTGTCGGAAGTGGACATGCCCAATAAGATTTTTTCCAGGCCACTGCAAAGTCTTTTCTTCCTACAGGATGGAATGAATCCCTGGAGTTGTGGGCAGAAACCTGCTCCCCTGTGCCATTCATGGGACTTAATTTGGCTATTGAGGAAGGCCACATCATGTCATGGGAAAAAAAGGACTTTGCATCAGACACCTGAGCCTGAGATGGTCATTTACCTGTAGGTTTGTGTAGTTGATGTCATCTGAGTCTTTGCTAAGAAGGATGATTTTTATGCCACTGCATTAATTTCCATGGAGAGGGTTGGGGGAAGGATAGTACTGAGTGAAAATGTCAGCATTTGAGAAAATCCACCAAAGGGAGACTGACAGCCCATCACTGGCATCCTCAATAGGAAACCTAGTCAGGTGTAGTTCTGTTCTTTTGCAGCTCCTTCTTCCTCTTTGGAGTAAGAGATAAACCTGCCTGTACGTATACATTCTCCTTCCTCAATGTGGTAAGCTATCTGGAGTAGACCCTGACCCTGGCATTGGGGGAATGAAGGGAGGAAGTCTGCAGTTGTTTATTTGCTCTGCCTGGCGTGTATGTGTGCGTGTGAGTGAGCATCAGTCAAAGTGCATTTGGGGGACAAAAATCATACCACTTATTTGAGAAGAGGGAATTTAATATAAAGAATTGTTTAACTGGATATAAAGTTGTTACCTAGGAAACTGAAAAGATAAAAGAAAACCCAAAGAGTCACAGAGATAGTAACTGCCAGAAGCAGCTACCACCCATAGAGCTGGGGGAATAGGAGGAAGAGACCGTGGTTAGGAAACAAAGCTCAGAGGAGCACCCATGGAGCCAGATGTCCAGGGAGGGGAAACCACTGGTATAGAGGGCACAGGAAGGCAGAAGGAGTGTGATGAGGCTGGTTCTGTTGAAAAAGCAGCACACCAGTTTCAGCTGCTGCTTTAAGGAAGGACCCACCTCCATGGAGATGTACCCCCCAACAGAAAAAGGAAGATGGGCAGCCCATAGACAGATGCCTCCTTTTCCTTCTAGCCTCTTACACCCTCTCTCTCTCTAGTGCCCCCTATTGGCAGATCCTAACAAGGAGCTGCTGACAAAACAGAAATGCCCCAGCCCCAGTGCCAGCATCATAGAGCGGAGCATTGAAGGGCACATTTCAAGCTAAGATACAACAGGGTAATAACTGGCACAAGGGGCGTGCATGTTGAGTGTGCGTCTGTCCCAGTGTGGTGTGTGACATAAGCAGAGGGAGGTTGGACAGTCACCTCTGCTTCCCGTCTGGTTCTACCATTGTTAGGACATTTGATTCTTAGGTGACTTTTGTGTTTATTTCTCAATCCGTTGGAAACTCTAAAGGAAGAATAATCAGATTCGTTACTCCCATCACAAACCCCAAGATATTCCTTACCTGAAAATTGTTGTGAGACTAAAACTAAAAAACATAAGTAAGACACCTACTATAATTACTCGTACATAGTAAGAAATCAACAAATGCAAATCCTCTTTTTCTTCTCATCTCTCCTCTCTGTAAAACTGATATACTGGATACACAGGGAAAGTTCCACAAACAAAATAATGAGTTGCGTTAATAAAAATTAAGCAATTGATAGAGAACTAATGTTTACAAAAGGCTTTCACATTTATTGCATTTAATCCTCATAACCATCCTGCAGACAGATTACTTATTCCCATATTAGAGACAAGAAATCCACACTTCAGAGAAGTGGATAAACATGGCCAAGGTAAGACTAAGCTGGACTGCATACTTAACTCTATTATCAGTGCTTCTGAAGTGTGGTCCTTTTCTTGACTCAGAAACATACCCAGCATTTGTTAAAATACATATCTCTGAATCTCATCCTAAATCTATAGATTCAAAATTTGGGGGATTACCCAGGACTTTATATTTTTTCCAGTCCCCCCAGATAATTGTGATGCACAATGAAGTGTAAGACTCTTTGTCCTATACCATATGTGTCTCTATGTGTTAATAAAAATGTATCCTGGCAAAGGCCTTTTTGCTGATTCCCTGATGGTTAAGATTCTACTCCTGATGTGATTCTTTGTGATTCCTATGTCTTTGTAGATCAGTAATTCCCAGAGTGTGGTCCTGGAACAGCAGTATCAGGGTCCCACAGAAACATGTTTAGAGTGCAAATTCTTGAACCATAACAGTATGGGGAGAATCCAAGGTATGGGGGAGCCTTCCAGGTGATAGTGGAGCATGCTGAAATTTGGGAGCTACACTTACAAGTGAGTGTTTTAATTTGCTGGTCTCTAAATTCCTTGACCTACTTTCTTTGGAAGTTCAGTCTTCCCACCCAAATGCTTCACACCACTGGTTATAACCTCCTGGAGCACGTCCCTACCAAAACTGCCCCCTCTCCGCAATCACCATGTCTCTATCCCATTTTCCAACCACCACATTCTAACTTTCCAGATTCTTCTTTCCAACCCAAAATACTCTTCAACCCTCTGGGAGCCTCCAATCCACGGATCCTATTTTCTTTCTAGTCTCCTTCACCTTCACACAGTGGCTCTCCAAGCTAGATACCAGGCTCCATGTCTAGATTCTTCACCTTGCATATTCCCTCAATTCCCTTACCTATTCTCTTTTCATTGCCTTAAGCCTGGCAAACCCTAGTGCTGGTTATGTCCAAAGCCCTGCCTACTCTCAGCTGGCCCCTGCATAGTCAAATATGCCCAGACAAAAATATAACTATGTTGACAGCTCTCCTAATGCATTCACAGCCCTAAACCTCAAGCAGAGCTGCAAATGCAGTCTGCAAATTCCCAGCTCTGCTGGCTGTGATGGGGCATGGGCAGGGAAGTAGGGGGCAGGAGGGCAGCATGTCTTAAGGGAATGTTGGGCCAAAACGAAAGTAAAGGCACTGCCCAGCAGCATGATGGAATCTCAGCTCAGCAACCACTACTTCAAGAAAATACTTAATTTCTCTGAAACTCAGTTTTTCATCTATGAAAAAGAAGGAGAGTATCTTGTTTAAGGGTTGTGAGGTTTGATGAAGGAATGTACACACGAGCCCTAGTGTAGGAATCAGCACATGGTGGGGGCTCAAGAACCAGTACCTACAATCATAATTAGAAACTCAACATAGAAGCCAGGAATTACAGAGCTGTCAATGCTTTTAACATTTCCATGCTTTTCTGCTGAGAAGAAAGAAAAGCAGAGAATCAGGTAGTGCCTAATTCCTCACACCCCTCTTTCTACCTCACTCCAGTTTATAGAACCAGCCCTAAACTTTGTCAGCAAAGATTTAAGAAACTTTATCCAGGGGTCCAGGACCCTGATACCTCACTGTAATGGGAGGTCCCAGCCCTACCAGATTCATCTCATGAGATTTTCATCTCATGAGATGTGACATAGACATGATTTTCCTGAGATTACACAGCTTGACTTTATGAAAGTACATTACTCTTTGCACATATTGGCCACTAGCATGAAAGAGGGTGGAAGTTTGGGCAAACTAACCAAGTGATATCAGCTGAATAGGTATTATGTGAGGTTTCCAATCTTGTCGTATTTGTGTTTCATAAAAGAAGCCAAGCCATGAGCTGGTACAGCAATAATACTCAGTGCTGATGTGTGTTAGGATCACCTAGAAAACTTTTCTAAAATAGCCACATCTGACTCCATCCTAAATCAACTGAAATAAAATATTTGGGAGGCAGGGTTCACACATTGCTATTTTTCAAAGTTTCCCAGATGATTTTAATGTGCAGCCGGAATGAGAGCCATGCAGTAGACCAGTTGTCTCAAAGTGTGGGTTCCTGACAAGTAACATCAGTATTTCCTGGGAATATTAGACATGCAAATTGCCAAGCTCCACCCCCAACCTATTGAGAGTGAGGCTCAGCAGTTGGTGCTTCAACAAGCCTTCCAGATGATTCTGAAACACTCAAGTTTGAGACCCCTTAGGTGCAGCCAGTCATATGATGAGAGAAAAAGAGAAAGTGAGAGAGAGAGAGAAAGTAAAGCGGTATCCAGAGACCTAAACTCCTGTGTCCCCTCAAAACACCATACTCTGCCACTTCATTGGGCTTTTATGTGCTTCTGTTCCTTACACTATTCACCTAGAAAAGTTGAGGCATTTGTAGAGATGCAGCTACCTACTTTCTGGAGATGGAAATCAAGGAAAATCCTCTGTGCCCCAGTGCCACATTAGGTGGAGCCCATTACTGCCTTTTTACATACCTCCCATTGTCTCCCATTGATCCTGCTTTATCTAACCGTCTACTTATGGGTCTTTTTTAGGCCACTAGACCCGGACACTCTCAAGAGCAGAAGATAATGCTTTCAACATCTTTGGTGCTCTGGCACCCAGTAAGGACCTGGCAATAAAACAAAAGTGGGTAAAAAACTGAATGTGAATGAGGAAATAAATGAAGTATGAGTAAAGTCCACCAAATATAAACCATGTGTTGTAACCATAATTGTTTATTGACCACCTATTCCGTGAAGGACACTTCAATTCTGACAACCTTACATATATGACCTATTCAAACTTTCCAATGACACTGAAGTATTATCGTCCCCTTCTTCAAAGGAAAAGAAGACTCAAACAAATAATTAAAAGTCATATATGGTCAGTAAGTGACAGAGCTGGGGGTTTCAAGTCAAGGGTCTCTATAGCCCTAAAACTACTGCTATGGTATTAGGAGAATCAGATTCTAATCCTGGCTAAGCAATCACTCTCTTAGTGACCTTGGACTGAAGGTTCTTTCTCTAGGGGTCTCAGTTTTGCCATTTGCTAAATGAATTTGTCTGATTAAACCCAAGGCCTTAACCATAGTCTGCAAATTCCTGAAAACTATGGAATTACTCTAAGAAACCACTAAACCATCTGTATACCAAGCAAGCATTGTCTGGGAACTTGCACCTTTTTTTTTTTTTTTTAATGTCTATAGAGAATGTTGTGAATCATTCACTCCTCAACAAACATTTACTGAGCACCTAATGCAGCTCATGCACTCTGCTGAGTCTGTGCTCGGTGCACAGAGGAGAGCAGCCCAGTCACCAGCCCTTTCTTCAATGACTCACCATGAAGAGCAAGGGATAAATGTGAACACATAAGTAAATGTATAAATAAACCCCCCTACAAGTGCTGTGAAGAAAGCTATCTCTGAGTAAGACTAAGGTATGAGGAGGCTGTTTCGTTAGATCAGTGGTCAGGGAAGGGTTCTCTGAAGTAGTGATGATTTTTTTTAAAGATCTGATTTATTTATTTGACACAGAGAGAGAGAGAGAATGCACAAGCAGGGGGAGCAGCAGAGAAAGAGAGAGAAGCAGGCTCTCCACTGAGCAGGGAGTCCAACATGGGGTTCAATACAAGGACCCTGGGATCATGACTTGAGCCAAAGGCAGCCACTTGACTGACTGAGCCATCAAGGTGCCCCTGAGGCAGTGATTAAACCAAGACCTGAGAGAAGAAAAGGAGCCAGCCTGCTGCGTGGGAGAAATGTTCCTAGCAGGGAAAGCAAGTTTAAAAAAAAAAAAAACAAAAACAAAAAACCTCTAGGCTCTTGAATTTAAACATGTTTATTCCCAAACACTAAAAATAAAATTACTATTATTTGAGAGCCAGGGATAATTTTTTAAGATTAAAAGAAAAGCCCATACATATGTTTTCAAGGTACATAATTCTAGTTCCTGTAGTAAATAAGCCCCATCTCAGTGGCTTACCACTGAGTTCATTTACTCTTGACCTCTATCACAGTCCATCATGAGTGGACTGGGCCTCTGCTCTAAGCAGTGATTTGGGGACCCCTTCCAGCATGGACCTCCCTAGTATTCCAGGGCACATCCAGTCACAACTGCCTCATCCTGAAAGTGATACATATTTCTACCACTCATCTTCAGTTGGCAGACACCTGGCCCCACTCAGAAACAAAAGACCCAGAAAATGCAGTGTAACATATTATTAGGAATGTCTACTTCAACATGTGACCTCACACCTTGCAGGAGACATACAAATGGTCAATAAGTACATGAGAAAGTTAGCCAAAATTATAAATCAGGGAAGTGTGTATTAAGATAAAAGTAACATGAATTTTCTCATTTATCAAATGAACCAATTTTTTAAACGTTAGAAACAGTGAATATATGGAAGCTAAATGTCCATTAAATTAGACATTTAGTTTTAAAATATTATGGCACACACATTCCATAGACTATGTAATTGTTCAAAAGATTCATCTATATATACTATCATGGAAAGATGTTTGAAATACCGCGTTAGGTGAAAAAATGGAAACAAGAAATAGAGTGTATATATAGTCCAATTTGTTTTATGGTCAAATATATGCAAATATATATGTATATATGTAAATGCATAAAAACATGTTCTGGAACCACACCCACCAACTTTTAACGGAGGTTCCTTTTGGTAAAGAAATAGAATGGGGATGGGTGATGTCAAAATAAGAAATGCAGAGACCAGAAGGGAACTTGGTTCTTTTTGCTCTCTGTAAATCTGTACTTATAGGGTTGTTTTGTTTGTTTTTAATATGAGTATGTATTGTTTTGGGAATGCAAGGGGAGAGAAAGAGAACAACCCAGTGCTGTGAACAGTGTGGGGAAATTGTCATTGGCACGTCCCACTGGAGGAAATATAAATTGGCACAAATCTCCTAGAGGGAAATCTGGAAATACATGTATCAAAAGCCTTAAAAACATTCATAACCCTCTAGGAATTTAATCTGAGGAAATACTATGCATACACACACAAGTTTATCCCCAAGGAATAAGGAATAGTTTTAAAAGATTACATAGCACATCTATTCTGTAGACTACTATGTAACTGTCCAAAAGAATTATCTGCACACACTATGATGATAAGGCTCTTGAAATACATTGTTGAGGGCAAAAAGGAAAGCAAGCAATAGAGTATATTGTTAGTAATGGCAGAACAATTGGAAATAACTGCAATATCCTATAATAACTTATCAGTGAACTCACATACTACTTGGATATTTAAAGTAATGCTATTACAGAATTTCTGGCGATGTTTGGTTCCCATTAGTTGAGTACGGTTTTAAATTAATATCTAATTTTTGCTTAAATATAGCTGTATAAAATATACATGTAAGGTACATTTAATGTATCTGATGGAATATGTGTGTGTGTGTGTGTGTATGCATATACACTATGCTTTATATGGCATGAACAAATCCATGTCAAAAAGACTGGACAGACAGAGACCAAATATAAAGACTGGTTACTCATGGGTAATAGACTTGGTAACAGCCACTTCACCTAAAACTAATTTTCCTAAAGACTAGTTTTTTTTTTTTTTTAAATATCTACAAGTAGTTTGCTCAAATTATGCCTCTTTTGAATGCTTATTATTTATAAAACATTGAATTTTGATCAATCCCAATTAAATATAAAAAAATAAGTCAGAATCGCTCTTAAGTTAAAAGTGCCTTTTGTTAAAAATGCTGAAATGCTAAAAAGATGGGAGGACAAAGAGTAAGATCCAAAAAGGAGCAACAGATATTGAATTTTAGACAAATATATGAATTGGCAAATGGCTTCCAGACAAACTTATTTCAGCCATACCAGAATTAGGCAAAAGGATCTATTTTTTTCCTTGTCTTTTTTTTTTTCCGACTCTTTTTATTTCTCTCTTTGTTTCTTTCATTTCCTTCTTTCTTCCTTCTTTTCTTCTTGTTTATCTATATCTTCTAATTTTTCTTCAAATGATTTTAATAATAAAGTAAAAAAAGAGAAAGTTATTTTTTAAATAATAAAAAGAGACTCTCATACCCATTGAAGATGGGCAAATCTGAACTCTTAAGATCCATTCCAACTCCGATCTTTATAAACGGTATGAGAATGCCCATCTAGTACCCACTGTGTGCTAACGTTGGGCCCAGTGTCATCCCAGCTCATTGCCATGAGCCTAGAACGAACACGACAGAATGGCAAAGCCACTGCCCCATTGCTGCCTAAGTCCGAGATTGGTGGCAGGCCCTGGGGAGTGCTGAGTCTGCCCAGAGCATCCATTTGGTTGACAGCATGCTAACTTCTATGGCTTCTACCAGGAATCTGGGAGTCATTATACACCCCTCATTAGCATTGAAAAACCATCTGGTGGTCATTAGAAAGCAAACATTACATATAATACATTAGGCCCTAGAAACAATTTAATTAACATCAAGGTCTAGTCAAAATCCTCCAAATAAGGGGGAGTTCCCAGATAAGGGGTAACATTGCTTTTCCCTTTATCCCTTGAACAGATGAGGTGTTATGTCAAGCTACAGTCCTGCCAGCTCCAGACAATGCCTCCCTCAGATTCAGTCAGCTCAATTCAGAGGTCATTGGCCAAAGGTTCATTCATTTAGGATTCCATGAGGAGGAATTACTTAAACTTTTGGTAGTTCTGTTTGTGAGTAGAACTACACCATTTCCCAGTTCCCTGAAAATGCCACAATGGGGACACACAATGGCTTTTTACTCTGGGATTCAGTGTGTTGCAGTTGAAAGAGCTCTAAATTAGGCATCGGTAAACTGTACCCAGCTGGCTGCAGCTAATTCTCTGCGTGATCTTAGGTGGGTTGCTTGACTTCTCTGAGCCTTTCTCCTCTGCCAAACAGAGCCTCATGGGAGCTCTCAGGATTCTGCCTTACACAAATCATCAAGCCAATATTAATGGGCCACTTTGGAATTACAGAGTCAAAATAGCTCCATTTTCCTTGCACAGAGCAGCATCTTGGTGTGCGTATGAAGACTAGTCTTGGGAAAACAGTTTGCACCCCTGGTTTTCAATGACACAGTTCAGGGGCATTTCCCAGCATCCATTTTTCCTGAGGATTCCAATAGAGTTAACTCACTCCGTCTCAGACCTGCATACTCCCTCTATGCTCCAGACACTGTTCATGCTTGCCAGTGATCTCTTTTAGGGCTAACAGAGTCCCCATGTCTAACTGACCTTTGGGTTCCTTCCTGGATCCACACCAAGGCCTTCAGCTCACTGGATTCATACTGATCCTTACTGGTCCTCAGGCATGAATCCTGGGCTCATCTTGAAGAATTTTACTCTCTTCTCTACCTATCTAACTTTGTGAGTGCTGGGTACCCTCCCAGTATAGGGATTACAGAGGCTCAGGGCATGAGTCTTTTCCTTGGGGGATTCACAGGTTAGCGAGGGAAACAATAAACAGAAAATCACAATCCCTTGTGACAGTTGCTGAGGAAGTGAAAGCGAAGGGTGCTTCTGTCCCTCACCACTCAAAGTGTGGTCCTGGCAGCAGCAGAACCAGCAGCAGCAGCATCACCTGGAACCAGTTAGAAATGCATAGTCCCAGGCCCCATCAAACCTTCTGAATCAGAGTCTGCATTTTAACAGGATCCCAGGTGACTCACGTCCACATTCAAGTTCCAGGGACACTGCGACAGAAGACATACTGCCTTATCTGAAATTAAGGGGTTTCCTGGGACATGGGCAGCCTCAGAAATACCAGGTATAACCTCACCCCTAGAGGTCTAGCTTAGCAATGACAATACCTCAGTGGCTCCGTGGGAGTTGGGTGAGAGGTACCAAATGATATAAACCTTCCACTGACACCTCAGTGAAGGTACCATATTTTTAGAATTAACTTGTATATTGGAAGCTCCATTAAATGCTCATGTATACACACCCCAAAGTATTAAGTTCCTGAAAAATACATAGCTTGAAAACTTTTGGTACCATGAGAAAAGTAAGGCTTTAGAGCCAGGAAATTAGGTTTAAATCCTGGATCTTTAGTCTACTGGTTGTGTGACCATGCGCAAGTCACATAAAATGCTCTGAGTTTTAGTTTCCTCCTCTGTAATGTGGGTTAATGTCAGAGGTCCCAAGACCACCATCAGGTTTTATGATTCGCTAGAAGGATTCACAGAGCACAGAAAATATTTTACACTCATGGTTATGGTTTATTACTATAAAAAGGATACAGATTAAAATCACCAAAGGAACAACATACTCAGGGTAGAGTCCAGGAGAGACAAATGCAAAGTTCCTGTTGTCCTTTCCCAGTGGATTAATATATTTAGCACTTAGATCTCTTAACAATGGTTGTGACAACACGTATGTATTGCCAACCAGAGAAGCTTACCCAAGCCTAGGTATCCAGAGTTTTTATTGGGCGTCAGTCATGTATACTCAAGTTGGCCATAGAGGGTTTATGTGACTGACCTTAACAACTTAGGCTTCAGGCCCCCAGATGTTGAACTGATATAGGATAGGCCCCAGGAGAAATAAGAGAGGTATTCACGGTAAATCACACTAGCATATGCTATGTAAACTATCTGCTATGGGCCAAGACACAGGTATACAAAGATACTTTTACTAGGCAGGATATTCCAAGGAGTCAGAGTGTGTCTCCCAGGGGACAGTAAAGGGGACAGTTAAGACAGTCCTTTCTTTGTCATGTGAAGAGTTTGAACACCCTGCGTCTGCTGAGCTAACCCCACTACACATGGGGATAATAACCTTTACCTTACAAGAGACAGCTATTTGTAGTCTGACACATAACAGGCAATGAATATAAGGAAGTTGTTATATCCCAAGAATAAAAAATATCTGTACCAAGGCCTTTCCTATATGATTCCATTGCTTCATTCTCCATTTCTCCTTTCCTTGGCCCATTCAGCTCTTTCCCATCAGTAAATTCTCTGTTTAAAGACCCACCTCCAAAAAGCCTTCCCCATCGACTAATCCCAGGATCTCCTTTCTCAATCATTCTGGCAGACATTTGCAAACAATCTCTCATGGTTACTTTATTTTAAGGAAATATAATTTTTCTATAAAAATAATATATACTCGTTGTGATCAGCAATACAGAAAATAACCCCCAAATTAAAGTATTGCCTCAAATTATCTCACCTAAAACTAATCGTCAATATTTTAAGTGAATATTATTCCACATGTTTTTCTATATATAGATAGATGTAAAATTGATAGATGTTTCTTTAAAAATAGGATCATGTTATAAGCACTATTTTTCATTAAAAGTGCTTAATTTTATTTCAATTTACCAAAACAAAGAAATTAAAATGAAATGGAAGGAACTGTTCTTGAAATGAATCTTTGCTATAATAGAAATTTTAAAATACTCTGATGTTAAGAAATAAAATTATGAAGATCACAATTAGAGGCATTAGTTTTTATCTACAATTAGTTTTTAATCTACGCATTTCAATTTTAGGCAGCATTGATTGACTCCATTAGCACCCTCACGCTTCCTCCCACTCTCTCCCCCACAACCTCCTGATTTTTGCTAGTTAGAGCATCATTTTTACACTGTGAAGGTTTGTAGTATTTGCATTCTGCTTTGTAAGAATAATCCCCACCATTATTTAGTATCAGGTCTATATAAATTGACTCAATGCTCACTTTTACCACATCCTCCATTCCTGAGTTCAACACTTTGATTCATCTCTTAAGTGACTTGATTTCATTTTCAAGTAATTTTTTTTTCCAGTAAAGGCTCAGGGGTGCAATATTTCCTGAGTTATGTGAGTTATTTAAGAATATCTGCCTGTTGCCCTGTTCTTGAACAACATCTTGGTTATATCTAATATTCCTGAATCACATTTTCCTCCAGAAAATGTAGACATTGGTCTATTACCTTCAACTACGGAATAATGCTGTGGTCAGCCCTCTGTCTCCTTTCTCTGTGACTTACGTATTCTTCCTGGATGTCTGAAAAGCTAATTTTTTATCCTTGAACTCCAGCGACTGACCCAGGATGTATCTCTGCATTGCATGCTCTTTCTGCTTAGGTGCTCTGCATCGAATTTTCCTGAAGCAGATCTAGTACTCTTAATCTGTAGAATCATGGATGTCTTATTTAACTATATCTCTGAATAATTTTTCTGTTCTATTTGTTTTGTGCTCCACCTCAAGGACTTCAACTATGCACTTAAAACCACACATTTATATTGTTAAGCAGAACTCTCCTTGGTTAACTGACTCTTCCAGAATTAGACATCCAACTGTCTCCTTGGATTTCTTGAGTTAAGAGTCAAATTTAATACATCCAAATCCAAACTCTTGTTCTCACTGTAAATCTGCTTCTACCACAGCCTTCCCAATCCCATAAAGGTGAACTTGAGCTTTCCAGTGGTCTAGGCCAAAAATCTTCAAGCTGTCCGTGACTGCTTTCTTGCTTCCATACCCCCTATCTTATTTTTCTGCAAATCCTATTAAGTTTTCCTTTAAAATATCCAGAATCTGATCATTTCTTACCTACCTTCCCTTTTACCTTGGGCTGATCCACCATGGTCTCTTGTTTCATTCTGCAGTAGCCTTTGAAGTGGCCTCCCTGCTTCTCCAACACACTCCACAACAATTAGTTTCCAACAAATTAGCCAGAATGGGCCTGACCCTCCTCTGCTCAAACCAGTCTGTGGAATACATGCCCAAATCCCCACAGTGGCCCATACGGTGATGCAAATATGGCTCCTGCCACTTCTCTGGCCTCATTCCTGGTACCCTCCCTATTGATGTCTCCATTCTAGTTACCATCAGTCCCCCACCAGCCAGGCCTCCACCAGCCCCTTCGCTGCTCCCCAGACATAACAGACGTGTTCCCACCCCAAGGCTTTTACATTTGTGTATGCTTGCCCTGGGGTTCTGGACTGACTCCCTCTCTTTATTCCGTCCCACCTCCAGGGTTACCCTGTCCAAGAGGCCTTCTCTGACCATCCTGTATAAAGTAGCAACACCTCCACCCTCTTACCTTGCTTTATATTTTCTCTTAGCACATGTCATCATCTGACATATTGACTTGCAGTCTTTAAACCCATTGAAGGCACAGACTGTCCACACATATGTGCTTCATAATATTTATTAAGCAAATGTGAGGGCACCTGGGTGGCTCAGTCATTGGGCATCTGCCTTCAGCTTAGGTCATGATCCCAGCATCCTGGGATAGAGCCCCACGTCGGACTCCCTGCTAGGCAGGAAGCCTGCTTCTCCCTCTCCTTCTACCCCTGCTTGTATTTCCTCTCTTACTGTCTCTCTGTGTCAAATAAATTTTTTAAATCTTAAAAAAAAAAACACAAAAATGTGAAGGAATGTTGGATTTTTCTTTTTCTGTCCTCCCTCTCTATTAGGGTCTGATTACTTTCCGTGCTCTTTTTAATCTGTCTTCACTGGGTTATTTTCAGGTCTTTTCACATTTTCAGTAATTGAATTTTTAGCCATGTCTGTTCCCCTTCTTACTTTTCTAATTTTATTTTTTTAGTTCTATAATGAAAGTATTTTATTTGACTATTTTTCTTCCTTAAGATTGCAATGTCCCTTTTCATCATGTTCTATTGCTTTATCATCTCATGTCTGAACACTTGTTTTTATTTATTCACACTCACATTAGGTCCTCAATAACTAGAAACACTGGTGGGAATTGCCGTCTGTTTTTTGGATTATGTTTTCTTCTAGATTGGGTTCTCTGTGTTTTGAATTCATTTTTCTTTCTCTTCATTTTTTTTCTGAAGTTGCCATACTTTAAATATTTTTTGGTCTTGCTCTTGCTGACTAAGTCTGAACAGAACTTCTCCTTGCCCTTTTTACTAGTCATATTTAAGGCCAGTTAATTTTCTTCCTCAAACGAATTCTTTGAGAATACCTACTGAGTTCCTTTTGGTGCATCTTCTCGGGAGTCAAAGGTGTTGCATGGTGATGGGCAGAGAAAAAGAGAACAGGTTAGAGAAGGAAGGTGCTCTCAGCAGAGAGACTTCTATTAACTTAGCACTGTCAAAACTTCCAGGAACTGCTCTCACTTTTGAGATTGTGTTAAGAGCCCTTTTCTGATGTTGATTTATGGGAGGGTAGGAAATAGTAAGCTATTCAACGGAGGAAGGGGCATACCTTTGGCTTCCTGCCTTTAATTCAGCAGGGAGCCCTGGAGTCTCCTTCATCAGAGGCCATTGCTCTTCCTCTTCTGACTCCTTTACTTCCTATGTCTCACCAGCCCCACCCTTTAAGCTGTTTCCCTGGATTCCCAGACAGGAGAGGGAAAGGGTAAGATTAAGTTCGCCCCAGATTTGGATGCTCCATATAAGAACTCCATATAAGAACCATATATGCTCCATATAAGAACTCATTCTGTTACTTGCTAGGAACTGCCTTAACAAAATACCACAGCCTGGGGAGCTTAAACAACAAATATTCATTTTTTTCACCATTCTGGAGGCTGGGAGTCCAAGAGCAAGGTGCCAGCTGAGTTGGTGTCTTGTGAGACCTCTCTTCTTGACCTGCAAAAGGCTACCTTCCTGCTGTGTCTTCACTAGGCCTTTTCTCTTTGTGGGAGTATCCCTGGTTCCTCTCCCTGTTTTTATAAGGACACCAGTCAGATTGGATTAGGACCCCACCCTACTGGCTTCCTTTTAACAGAATCCACTGTTTAAAGATCTTGTTTCCAAATAAAGCCGTATTCTGAGGTGGTGGGGTTTGGACATCAACATATGTATTTGTGGAGAAGGCCATAACTCAGCTCAGAACATTTCTTAAGATTTAGCTAATTTCCTGATGACAGCTCTTGGGGTGAGATCCCAGTTAGGAACTCCTTATGGTGCTCCCTCTACATGGCTGCTCTCCTGAGCTTCTCTTTCTTTCCTAGGCTCTTGTCATTTGTCTGTGGTTTAACTGTTTGAACTACTTTAACTGTTCACTTTGTTAGAAACTCATGGTGTGTGCAAAGGGTGATTGGGAATCATGAGATCTCATTCAACAGAGATTCATTGTCTGTTCCAACTCTGTACTGAGCACCTACCAAGGACCAGACACTGCGTAGTTATACTAAGTTCTGGAACATAGCATGAAGAAGGCCAGCACAGCCTGACTCCTACCACCTGAGTTTTCTGCCCTGCCATCTTCTCTCTTCAACCTCACCATGACCTACTGGGGGAAATTTCCACATCTTCCTCTTATTTACCTTCATACTTGGCCCATTCTTTGTCTGAAGTTGTGCTTGTTCAGTCAACATTATTTAGAAAAAGAAATGCATGTAAAAACTTTAAATGGTATTGTCACAATGCTATTTGTTCTTAGTCCCAAAGAAAGA
Organism: Mustela putorius furo; assembly: GCF_011764305.1. Taxonomy (NCBI): domain Eukaryota; kingdom Metazoa; phylum Chordata; class Mammalia; order Carnivora; family Mustelidae; genus Mustela; species Mustela putorius. The sequence continues at coordinate 23,436,293 of NW_025421273.1, forward strand.
AATAAAAAACCTGCCCAATTTTTTTTCTGATTTCAAAGGAGGGGTGAAGAAAAGACTCACATCTGGCCAAGTTTTAGCTCTGAACACTTTGCATAATTAGTTAGAAACCCTTTGTTAGAGGGCCAGATGGCTGCTGCACCCCAAAAGGAAATTAAATATGTAGGCAGTGGCAGTTGAAGGGAGGAATTAGAAATTCCTTTCTAAAGAGAAAGGACTTCATCTGGAGCTGCCCTGTAGGTGTGGTTAATAGCGGCCATTGGTTTCCTAGCAACCAAGCCCTTTCCCTTTCAGAAGTATTTCTGCACCCGGCCTTCAAATGTTCTCCCTAGGCATGGGAGGATGCATTCAGCACCCATAATGCCTTTCGGAAGAACTGGAAAAACTGGAGCCCTATCAGCCCAGTTTATCTAGTGCCACTGATGCCCCCTCCTATGGGACCAGCCCCAACACATTTTGTCATGCAGTCCTGGCCTGGAAAGGCTACAAGAGTCCAAGATTCGGAACCCTGGAAGTACTCCCTGCACAGTTTCTAAAGCAAATCCAGATTGTTTTCCACAACTCTGCTTCAGGACATATTTTTTCCTTTTGTGGATTACACCTTAGCCTCATCCCTACAACTGTTCAACCCCTCCTTTGTCCCTTAAGATTTACTTCACATGAAGTCTATTCTGGGACCTTCCCTAACTCTCTTTCTGTCCCTAAATCTGCTTCATATGCTCCCCCTCTCTATAAGTTCTTATCAGACTCTAGGTTTACATCTGTTTTAGCACTAAAGAAAATATCCTCTAATTGTTGATTTCTTCATATGTGCTTCCAACCAGATGAGAATTCTTCAAGGACAAGGAGCAGTGTTTAGCTTTTCCCCATATTTTACACACCCAGTGCAAGGTCTAGAATTGTGCAGTGAATGAATGATTACATAGTGAAGCAGGTAGTGTGACCGACCTGACACCTGCCTCAACTTACCAATATCCATTTCCAGCTCCTTTCTAGACTAGAATTTTGCTTTTATAAGATGCCAGCAGAGCAGCATGCAAAGTATATATACAGTGGTTAAAAGTTGTAGGCATGTACACACAAAACTTCATTCGACCTTCCCTGGGTCTGTGGTCTAGAAGAGATGCATCGTCAGGAAAATAATAAAAAATTCTAGACTCTGAGATTGTTCAAGAAATTTAAGATAACATCTGAAATAATTTCTTATGTCATACATGATCACAGAGGTGTGTTTGAATGCCTTCCTTATCCGGAGGATAGGACTCATTGAGGAAACTCATTCCATTACAGAACATGCCTAATTAGAGTCTGATCCAAATAATTTACATCTTTATTATAAAATTCAGTTCATTCATGTGCATTCCTTGCAGCTTCTTGCAGTTAAGAGCTATCTCCTTACTCATTAGCTAAAATCTGTTCGATATGTCTTCCTTATATTGGTTTGGACTGTGTTCTCTATAGCAACCAGGGCAAAGAGCCTCCTTTCTTCTATATTACTCTTCACAGAGTGGAAGACCATGGCCTTCCCTGGCCTTTTGTTCTCTATGCTGCACTCTTTGGGTCCCTTCAACTGTTCTTCACAAGATGTAGTTTTCATTATCCTGGTCACCAATCTTTGTATGTATTATCAGATAGATCCTATCAAATCAATAAGAATGTACCAGAGGCCAACCATCAAGACTGTAAAGGTGTGAGATTTTACACTCTTTGCAAGTAAACACGCTAAACTGCCACAGTTTCATGGATGCAGGCAAAAGACATGAGAGGTCTGAGGGGTCAAAGACAGGGACAGCAATAGCAGCAGCCAAAGTACCAGCATTTTAGTATGCCAGTTCCCCAAACCTCAGTTCCCATGGAGAGATATGAAGGGAGCCAGATAACACCTCAAATCACAGTGGGTGGCATTTTAGATTAGGAAACCCCATCTTTCATAAAGATGTGTAAGCAAACCTGCCTCACTTTGCTTCAAAGGGAGGGATTATCTTTATTTTCCGTGGCCCCTTGCTATATAAATTCACTCAGAAAGATAGTTCAGAACAAAAAACTGTCAATGCTTTTTCTTGTAATATGTGCAGAAATGAGAGAGCTCCCTAAAAACCTATCTTCCAACACCCACTTTAGCCATTAACACTCAGGAGCTAAGTAAGTTCTGTGGCTATAAGTGAACCATACAAGAGACAAGTTGCAAACAGCTCTGATCTCTGGAAACAACACAATGAGCACCTTCTTTAGATAGGTAGGGCAGAAGGATCTCCACCTCAGAAAATCCATGGCCTTGAATTATGGAGGCAGCAGCCAGTGGACACACATCCATTCATTCATTATTTATGAGCACTTCCCTTCCTCCATTTAAGTGTGTATTTAGTGAAACAAGGGTCAGAACCCATGGAATCCCCTTAGGAGTAAATTCTGGATCCCGTGTGGTTAGTGGCATTTTTATTTATTGCTTTAATTATATCTATTGTAACCAGCCCACAAAATCAAGCAAAGGGTATGTGTCCATGAAAAATGGATTTATTATGGAAATTGCTAGTGATTTTTTGTGAACATAACAGTATTGAGCCAGTTTAATCCTAAGAACAGTTATGAATTTATGATATGTTTTGCCAGAATTTCCAGGTCTGTTCAGTCAGTTTACATGTCTCTGAGCTTGAGAAGAGCTTGGGTTTTATTCATTTATTTATTCAACAGTTTTGAACAGTATTAGGCACCGTTAGAAGTTCTGAAGATAAAGCAATGAAAGATACAAAGCTCCTGCCAACCCTCGTGGTGCTTACATACTAGTGAGAAAGGTGGAAAACAAATAGGTAACTATGTACATGTATAGTACCAGTCAGCAGTAAGTGCAATGGAAAAAAAGAAGCAGAACAAGAGGATAGAGAGCTAGGGAGAAGGGGGTAAATCATTAAGGTGAGGCCTTGCTAAAAGATTATTTGAGTAAGTATGGAGTGCTTCCCCTCAATCTGAAGGAAGAATATTCTAGCCAGTAGGACTAGCAAGTGCAATGAGCTTGGCTTACTTGAGGAAAACCCAAGGTCAAAGGAGCTAGAGTCGAAGGAGCAAAATACAGAGTGGCTGAAGATGGAGATTTGCCTTTCTTTGGAATAATATACTTTATACAACAGGGGAAATCTGAGCTCTTTCTCCATGTTAGGAGGAGAGACTTTTTTCCTCATCTTTTTTCTTCATCTTTATGAAGAAACTTGAAACAGGAAAAACTATCACACTATAGCTTGAGATAGTTTCATAAAACACTATGGTATCTCCATGCTTAGGGCTTTCTTTGATTTCCCATTAATTACCATGTAAATACAAACACATTGGCATCTCATGCAAATCTATTTGGCCAATTCTCTATCCTCACCTTCCATGCAACACCACCCTTATACAATTATAGGATCAAACCTTACAGAAGTTTTATGATGAGCCACACTGCAGGTTTGTCCTCCTGATGATTCCGCTTCCTGGAGTGTCTTGCCTTCTCTTCTCCTCATTATCTCCCATACTTCACTCAAGACTGGGCTTGGATGTCACAGCTCTCAGAAAATCCTCCTAAATACCAGATCTGATCAGGGATCTCTCTTCTCTTTCTGCTTCTGTCTTACATCTTTCTATTCTCAACTGTAATCACTTACTTATCGTTTATCACATTTGATGTTGAGTTCCCCGAGAGGAGGAAATCTTAGATTTCATCTCTTTATTTCCAATTCTTGACAGAGTATGCTCCTCATGATAGGTGCCCCATAATATATTTGGCAGAATAGGTAAATGAATAAATGCATGAATATATTACATTTGAAGACTTTCTCTATTATCAGGAAGCATTTAAATATATTCTTCTGGACTGCAAAACAGCTGTTCTAAGCATACTGAACACATTTACTTTTAGACTGCTCAGAATATAATTTAGTAAATCGTTTTAAATCTATAATGCATTAACCAACCACATTTCAAAAAGTTCACACTGCTACTGTTCTCTAAAAATCTCAGTGTCATTGGAAATCAAGTTTGTGGCTTCCTTTTTCTCCCAAGAATTAAACCCCCCATTGTTATCCCAGGAATGATTGTGTATTTCATAGGCTGAGAAACCCACATAAGAGGGGTGAGCAGACCCTGAAATTCCTAGAGAAATAGAACCCTTTCTTAAGTAGTTTTGTTTTGGGGTTACTTTACAGAGAACTTAAATCTTTGATGTCTCACTTATATACAGGACTTTAAAAAATTTTTTAAAGCTGAACTCATAGTAACAGAAAGTAGAACAGGGGTCACCAGAGACTGGGACATGATAGAAAAAGGAAGGGTTTTTTTTTTTTTTTTTTTAAAGTAGAATGGCAGTTGCCAGAAGTTGGGAGGAAGAGGTTATTGTTTAATAGGTACAAAGGAAAAAAGAGTTCTGGAGATAGATGGTAGTGAAGGTTGAACAATAATATGAATGTACTTAATACCACTGAACTGTACACTTAACATGGTTAGGACAGGACATTTTATGTTATGTCTATTCTATCACCAAAATATAGGGGGGAAATGAAATTTGAAGTTCTTGGCCAGTATAGTTCACAGTAGAGAGTGTTAAATGGTTAAATGCAATGCATCTGAGTTACTGTTGCTCAAACAATGTGTAATGCTTGTTCTAAATTTGGTCAACTCAGAAGCAGACCCTGAGACAAGAGCTTGAGTGAGATGTTTATTCAGAATGTGCTGGGAATCCCAGTAGGGGATCAGGAGAAATAATACATGGAAGAGAAGGAGGTCCACAGATACTATGCTATTAAGCCAGCTTCCCTGGTTGGTTACTGGAAATTCATCCCCAAGGAAACTCTGGGAAATAATGCAAAACATGCTCCTCACAAATATCCTGTTCAAGAACCGAGGGAGCAGGGGTGTTTATACAACCACACTCAGGAGTCGCTGATTGAGGGTTACTTGGGGTTGTTAATTTCTGAACGCTTTAGCTTGCTTTTCACTCTGACAATTGAACCTAGGAGGAGAGATATGGTTCCAGGGACAGAGTTGCAGATACTGGGCAGGTGGATAGAGGGAGAAGGTATATAGGTAGGGCTATGACAGCATCTACTATGTAATATTGTTCAGGAAGTGGCTTTCCTGGCTCTGAGAAATATGAGAATTCATTCTAAGCTCACCTCTCAAAGACCTCTCTTACCCAACAAGCCCCACATGACAGTAAACTCAGGTGGGACCCAGCACTCAAGCTATTGAAAAGGCTACAACACAAGCAAACAAACAAAAGCCTTCCCCAGAGGTAGAAAAAGAAAATGCAGCCACCCAGAATTTTACAGAGCTTGTCAAAGGCAAGCAAAATTTCAATAAAAATAAGTTGATGAAGACTTTGCTTAAAGTGAACAGTGATTAATCACAGAAGTAATGGCTGAGAATGAGATCAGTGGGACAAGATGGTATGAGGCACACACCTGCAGATCAGCTGGAGGAGAGGGAGAAACAGAGAAAGGAGTCTAGGCCAAGCCTGGATAACAAATGTTTTTTCTTGTCTGACTGGGTCAGGGCTACCCCTAGCTCTTTATGGAGGAGGACTTGCCCATTGATATTAGAACATCACCGTCCTCATGGCTATTGTCAGTACTTTTTTCAAATCACCTACATTTGGTTTTCTTTCCATAATAAAGGACCCATCTTGCTCAACTAATTATTTTATTGTCTTTATCAAATCCTGAAGTTAGGAACATATCCAGTTATTGCTATGTTCCTATGTAGAGCCTGGGAGGACCCTACATGATTTTGCTAGGTCAAGAGCCTAGCACCCAATAGGGGTAAACCATGAAAGCACCCCATGTGCAAGTACACACACACATACATAGATTTCTCCTGGGTATGCTGGCTGCACATCACAAAATGTCTTCTGAACAGCAGGAATTTTAATTAAATCAGGAGCAATCTAATTTGGCCTAAATTGGCTTGCAACGCAAGGTGTTAAGAGGAACAGAAATTGTTCTGCAATATGGATGTTTGTGAAAAGGACGGGCTCAACCTATTGACAGCTGTAATGAAAAGTGATGTTAAAAATATGAAGCCTTACTGAGGAAGGTAGAAAGACTGAAAATGCTAATCTGTGATATTCTGATTAAACAAAGAAATTATGACAAACATTTACTCATGAAACTGATTATATCAGAAGGGACAACAAATACTGAAGGCTGGTCACTGATAAACCTGGAAGGAGGTATTGGAGGAAGATGGAGAAAGACAAGTGTAAACCACTATTGTATAACTGGAAAGGGAGATGGACACATATCCCGGTTTGGACAGAGAGAGTGATAAGTATCATCCTCCTTTTTTCTTTCAAGCCGTAGAATTTACTAGACTCAGAAGGAATGAAAGGATGGCCAAGCAGAACTACAAAGGCCTAGCAAAAGGTTCAGAGTGTGAGAAATCTACAGACGCCAACAACAGAGCTGCAATTGTGCACCGTGGGATCTAGACCAGGCAAGAAAGCAAGCCAAGGAGTAGAAAGAGGGCGGAGATGGGCCATGTAGAAAAGGAAAAAGTGGGACTATTGTGGTGTTCATGTGGTGAAGAATCAGGAACGCTGAAAAGAAGGGAGTAAGCTGGATGGAGGGGGATTTAGGTCACTGTGGGATACAGAAGTTTACATTCTTACCAGTGTAGGATTCAGGCAATAACCTTGGGTGTAGGTGGTTGGAGGGGAGTAAAGGTCATGGGGGTCACAGAGAAAAAGAAGCTTCAGAGATCTGGTTATTGGGTGGTGCGTCTACATGGATGTTGCCCCCGACAATGGAAGGAATTAGGGTAGAAAGGAAAATAGCTTTGCAATTGCCAAAGCCTTCGGTGAAGAAGGGAAGAGTTCAGAAGTTAAGCAAATAAAGGCAATGAGAAGTAGTAAAAAGTGGTATGGATGAATGTAATTAGCCTCAAAGGAAGAGGCTTTTATTTCCATGCGGATTAAAGAGCAATGGTCTGGAAGCAGCTAGGAGAACTTCCCCCAAGCCTCTGTCCCCAAGAGACTGTGAAGTGTGGGAGAAAACTCAGGCTCCAGCCAAAGGAGAAATGGGTGCCCTCTCAGGTCCAGCTGCTTTCTGGGTGAAATGGTGTCCTCAGTGTGGCTGCATAGCTGCAGCTCCCCAGATATTAGAGATACACGACCAGATGGCAAAAAATAATAGGTTCCACAACCAGATACATCTGAGCTCTACTGCATGATATATCCTCTTCTAGGAGAATCATGTTAGAAAATGAAAAAAATTCAGGAAATTCTGTCGAGTGGTAATGTGGCTTATCCGAATGTTTTTTAAATTTATTTGACTACGGAATCATTGCCTTGGGGGGGTGGGGTTGTTTAGTCACACCTCATCAATGAAGCGTCTTATGGCAAGTGAGGAGAAGCGAGGAGGAAGAAAGAGGCTTCAGTGAAAAAGTAAAGAGGTTGAATAAATAGAGGTATAGTGTGGGATCCCAAATCAGCCTTCCTGGTTTTGGATCCCAGCCGAGCACTTCCCAGCTCTCCAACACTAGGTAAGGACTTGCTTTCTATGCCTCAGCTTATTTGTCTGTAGAAGAATAATGTGGGGGTGGAAGAAAAGGAGCCCCACAGCACAGGGTGGTGGTGACAACTACATAAACCCAGAAATGCTTAGAAAAATGCCTGCTGCAGGACAAGTGTCCCCCAAAGACCAGCTATTCTTCCCACAGAGCTGATGTGCAATGGAAGGAGAGTTCCAAATGAGAACACTTTCCAAACAGGGGGTGTTGGATGAGGACAGTCTTCCTGGCTCCGAACGATGATGCTAGAAGAGGTAAATCTCAGATGAACCTGAACTGGTGGAAAAGTGGATCCCAGGGGCTCGTCCCCAGAAACTTTATTAAGTATCTAACCTGCCTGCATGATTTAGGGTTGCAGTTTGACCATTTCCCACCCACTGCTGTGTGGACTACAGGAAACAGAAGAAAGCCTTCTAGCACGTTTGTTGTTTACAGTTCCTCTAGAGTGAATTTCATTCATTTCCTCTGGCCACTTATATATCATGGTCTTCAATAGTTGATTATCCAAATGCAAATGCAGGTACTCCTCCCCAAGCTCCCTCTCTATATCTTCCCCTTTGCTGGACTCAGAGGAAAATCAGGAGCTACTTCCTTGCAAATCACTTATGCCTGTGACCTTCTCATTAAGAATATTAAGAGGCATAAACAATTCACTTTTTAATAAGGATAATGGGCAAGAAATACAGAGGCCTTTCCGATCAGAGAATGTTTCTCGAGGCCTTACAACTATTTTCTTCCCTTTTCACTCAATATCTTTTCAAATTACTAACCCATGACTTCAGTACTCTCTTTTTAGCTGACAGTTCTGAAACAGGAATATTGTACCGTGTCCACGTCTCTGAAATCTAATAAGTTAGAACACGCTTTTCCTCTCTGGGAGAGTGGAGGAAAACAAGTAGAGGAGAATGCTCTAGGCCACCATCAAGGAGCCCTGCCCTGTAGGAGATGACAGGGATATTAGCTTATTATTCAGGGCCCAGCCCAAGAAAGAATGGTGAACCAGATGGGACTGGAAAAGCCAATTTAGACTTTGAAAAGATTCCCTGCTGTCACCTTACACCCTTACACCCATGCAAGACTTGACTCTTTACAGAATTCTGTCATCTTCCTAGTGATTGCTTATAACTACCCCTATTATAGGCAACTTCATGGCATTTCTATATATGTGGGGCCACCACCTCTTGGGCTGCTTAACCTCTAGTGTGAAGCAAACAAACAATCCATTAGGATACTTAGGGGAGTGCTGGGAGAAAGAGGAGCAGCCTTCCTAGGCCTGCAAAGTTAGGGAAGACTTCTCCAAGAATGTCTGTCTAAATGAAAATTTAAATCTGAGCAAGAGTCAGCCAAGTGAAGATGGGCTTTTCCAGGCCAAGGAAAGAATATGTGCGAACGCTGCGAGGCGGGCAGACCACGGTTCTGGAAGTACTGACAATGTTCAGGATGACTGGAGGGCAGGATAGATGGAACTGAGGAAGGACGAGGGGCCGAGAATAAAGAAGATTCTGTTTTTTTTTTTTTAATTTTTTATAAACATATAATATATTTTTATCCCCAGGGGTACAGGTCTGTGAATCGCCAGGTTTACACACTTCATAGCACTCACCAAAGAACATAACCTCCCCAATGTCCATAACCCCACCCCGCTTCTCCCAACCCCCCTCCCCCCAGCAACCCTCATAAATGACTCTTAATCTTACAAGAATATTCTTTCTTAGAAGCATAGCCCACACACATCCACCCAAAACAATAGGCAAACTAAGGGGAGGTATGTTACTTATTCTCTCCTGCCCAGCTCTTTAGCTCACAGAGGTTGCTTGGGGACACACATGCTAAAATAGGGAACTAAGTCCCTAGCACTTTTTCCTTAGATGAGTCTACACTTAAGAAGGTAAACTTCTAACCTCTAAACCCCAAGGGAAAATATAATTTGATGAAGACTTTGGGACACAATGTAAGGTCACTCCCACATCTTCCAGAATTGGGTGATAATGGCTGGAACGTGATTCATAAGGAAACTGCTTAGGGATTAGGAAAGTGATAACAGCAACCAGCTTTCATGGGGCATGTGTTTGGTGGCAGCACTTCCTTCAAGGTGTTTTACTCATATTAGCTCATTTGTACCTTCTTGATGGTTCTATAAGCAAATGCTAGTGCCAATATGTTTTAAGAGTAGTGTTGTTGGGGTCCAGAGTCAGCTGCCAAGAAAGAATACTTTAGACACCTTTGATACAAAAAATGTGATTTTTATTAAAGTATGGGGACAGGGCCCGTGGGCAAAAAGAGCTACTGTCCCGGATTGTGAGGAGCAACTGATTATATACTTTGGGGGTGGGGAAAATAAAGATACAGAAAGTTCCAAAAGGATTTTCATATGCTAAAGAAGACTCACAGGATGCCTGAGGCCTTGCTATTGTCAGGCTAAGGTTGTTTTTCCCTTTCGCAAGGCATTAACGTTAAGACAGTTGGGAGCTTCCTGGAGGATTGTCACTCTCTGCCTGCCTCAAGTATTTGTCAATGGGCTGCAGGTTATAAAGACATTTAATTTTATCTACATTTCTTTCTGCTTTGTTGCCCACATTTTTGCCATTTCTATTTTACAGAAACGGAAACAAAGCTTTTGGAGTGAATAAGCAACTTTCTTATCCCTTCCCTTCTTTTAACTGTGAATGGCTGAGACTCAATTTGTACCCAAACTCACCTGAATCCAAAGGCCATTCTCTTAAATACTTTGTAGAATAAAAATTGAGGGGAGCAAAGGACATGCATCTGAAGAGTGTCACAGTGGCTGTCTTGCTCAAAGCAGTTCTTTGGTTAAGGGTCTTAGAGATGGGAAGCAGTCCTTTGGTGGCTAAGAGTGATTTGGAAGATCCAGTGTTGAATAGACAACAAAGGCGGTGGTCAGCACTCATCAATGGCCTGAACTAGGAGCCAGATCAAAGAGGACATAAAGCAAGACTCAGGTCCAGTCTGGAAGTGAGTTAGAAGCAGTGTTCATAGTAAATTAGTCAGGATAGACTGGTTTTAGTACGGTAGCAATCCCAAAATCCCAGTGGCTTAGCAAACAAAGCTGCATTTCTCACTTTAACAAATTCAGCTACTGGCCCGGTATCTCTTCAGGGCAACCATTCCCCATTGGGTGACCTCAAACTCCAGATTGCTGGAAATGTCACCATTCTGTGCAGCCTCCGTGGGTAATTCAGTAGGGAAGAACAAGTCTGGGTGATGACATATGGTCCTTTTAGGGCCCCCCCTCCAGAAGTCATATCTTGCACTTCCATCTACACAAAAGTAAGCACGTGGCCTCTATTGCAAGAGCTGAGGTATGCAGTACTCTGTGCACTGGGAATGGGAAAACATTTGGACATTGATGGACACACGGATACACTTACCATAGGTGCCTCGAGAGAGCTCTCAATAACATGCCTCACCATATAATTTACTAGAAATCCACAATTACCCCTCACTGAAAACTGCCTCACAACATCCACTGGGGAGGTATTACCTGATACAGTTGTATTCATTATACTGTCCCAAGACTGTCACTTACTGGACATGGGATCCTAAGTCCCCTGAGACAAGAGACATCGTTCTGATAGTTTGTCCCAGAATTGGAACACACATTTTAGGTGTCTCTGTTTGCATCTTTAAAGTAAATTCTCTGCACTTAAGTGAGCTTAAGTGTATTGCTGGCACTTCATGGCCTCCATACGGATAAATGTAAATAGTTGGCTCAGACTGATAGACTGGCAGGCATAGACATCACTGGGGTAAATTAAATAGGGAGGGTCTGATTATTTTATTTACTTTTTTTTTTAATTTAAATGTAGTTGATATATATTATTATATTAGTTTTAGGTGTGTAACACAGTGATTTGCCACTTACACGGGTTACAAAATGCCCACCACAATAAGTGTAGTTATCATCTGTCACTAAATAGAGTTATTATAGTATTACCCAATATTGTTGACTGTATTTCCTATGCCATACTTTACATTCCTGTGACTTACTTATTTTATAACTGGAATTTTGTAACTTTTAATCCTCTTCACTTATTTTGCCCATCCCTTTGGCAACTACCAGTTTGCTCTCTGTATTTATGAGTCTATTCTGTTTTATTCTATTTATTCAGTTGTTGCTTTTTTTGCTTTTATTTTTTTTAGATTCCACATATAAGTAAAATCATATGGTATTTGTCTTTCTCTGACTTACTTCACTTAGCATAATTTCCTCTAGGTCCACCCATGTTGTGACAAATGTTGAGATTTTATTCCTTTTAAATCCTAACTTTGGGTCCCCCACAAAATGGGTACCCCTATAATGGGTCCATGATTAGAGGAGCGAGACTGATACAAAGCGAAGGTCAAGCAAAGCTTTATTTTGCGCCAAGCATCAAAAATCAGACAGACCGTCAAACAGACCGGTTGGGCTCGCCCCTTACAGAGGACGACCCCTCCTTGCTTTCCAGACTAACTTTTATAGAGCAAAGACCATGTGGTTGGGTCTGGCCACACACAGGTAGCCAATGAGATTGTAACACACACAGGAAATTCCACAGTGATGCTAGGTGACCAATTGAATTACAATTTACCCTAGTAGACATTTGAACCAACCTATCACCTAGTTCAGAATTGGCGCCCAAAAGGTGCCCAAAGGGCGGGGCCCATACTCCTTGGTAGCTAGGAGACAGTATGCGCCCCCACTGATTGAATATACCTCCACCTGGCCTGACCCACCTTTGTATTTGGACTTTGTTACCTGGGACTGGTTTCCCAGACTTGTTTTTAAGTAAGCTCCTCTGGGGGTGGGGGGGAGTCAATATAAGTTTTACAACAAAATGGCAGTTTAACCGGGGTGGGGGTGCTCTGGCTGAATAGTCCCTTACACTAAGTAATGTTCCATTACATATATATATATATATGTGTGTGTGTGTGTGTATATATATATATGTATATATATATATATATCAAAGAATTAACTATATATATTACATATTACATTATTATATTACATTATTATATATTATACAATATTACATTATTATATATTATATATATTATATATATATATATATATATATATATAATCTCACATCTTATAGTTATCCATTCATCTATAGACTGACATTTGGGGTTCTTCTGTATCTTGACTATTATAAATAATACTGCAGTAGACATAGGGGTACAGATAGCTTTACAAGTTAGTGTTTTCATTTCATCCCTTATAGTGAAATCGTTAATTCTTCTCTAAGCAAAATGGGGTTGGGTGCTGGTAATCAAAATGCATGAAGTTCTTTTTTCCTTCTTTTTTTTTTTCTTTAAAAATACTTGTGGCTGAGAATAAAAAAAGTTTATATCTTAAATCTTTTTAGTGACAATTGCTCACTTGCCATCAGAATACACTTAACTTCACCTGTCCTTTCACCATGTCTTCTCGAGAGGAGTAATACCGTCATCATCACCATTCAATCACACCAGCTGAGAACCGTCTCATTGGAATGCCACCAAATTAAAGACAATCCTCTCAAACAAAAGTTTAACAATTTCTTCTGCTTAAGGACCTGAGAAAAGTAATACAAAAAGAGATAGGGATAATAAAAAATGGCACAGGGTAAAATTTAAAGAACTTTACTTTCTTAAAAGACTCATAAAGTTTGGGCTTCAAAGAGTTATAGACATATTATGTCCATTTATAGAGGAAAATGTGTAACAAGTTTCTTTGTTACTGTTTTTTTATGTTCTATTTGATTTCTTTTTCTTTCTTTCTTTCTTTTTTTTAATAAACATATAATGTATTATTAGCCCCAGGGGTACAGGTCTGTGAATCTCCAGGTTTACACACTTCACAGCACTCACCACAGCACACACCCCCTGCAATGTCCATAACCCCACCACTCTCTCCCAACCCCCCTCTATTTGATTTCTTATAATAACATTTACTCATTTTAGAAATATTAGAAAATAAAGGAAGGAAAAAAGAAGAAAATTGAAATCAACCATGATGCTTTCACTCTGAGACATTCTCTGTTGATTCTACATATGCATATCTGTATCATCTATATATACACACACAGACACACACAAACAAACAATGTTTATAAATTGTATTGTCATTTTATACTCTTAACGATGTATCTTTGTGGTAAGCAATACTACTATTTATCCATATCCAGTTCTCCCCTACTTTCATGTTCATAAAGTGACTTACTTCCTTATCCTCTGAGGTTAGATATAACCATTGACTTTGGCAATTAAGATGTGAGCTGAAGTGACCTATGCCCCTTTGGGGTAGAAGTATTTAATTTCCCATAGAGACTGGCTGACCAACTCTTCTCCTGCCACGACATGAAGTTGCTATAAGATGGAAATAGCTTGAAATCCCAAGTCAACACATGGAGGAGAGCTTGAGAGTCACCAGCTCTATGGGATCTTTGTGTAAAACACTGAAAACTTTGGGACTAATAGCAGCATAATGCAGTTTATCCTGATCAATGTAGTCTTTAGCATTGTTTGGACATTAAACATTCTAAAAAACCATTAAAAGACTGAATTACAGGGGTCACCAGATGGCTCAGCGGGTTAAGCCTCTGCCTTCAGCTCAGGTCATGATCTCAGGGTCCTAGGATGTAACCCCATATCAGGCTCTCTGCTCAGCAGGGAGCCTGTTTCCCCCTCTCTCTCTGCCTGCTGCTCTACCTACTTGTGATCTCTCTTTCTTTGTCAAATAAATAAAATCTTAAGAAAAAACAAGATAAATAAATAAAATAAATAAAATCTTTTTTAAAAGACTGAATTATATTTCATCATAATTTATTCAGTCTCTTATTGTTGAATATTTAAAGTACTTCTAATTTATAAGCAATAATATAAGGAACATATCATCAGTTAAATTTTTGCTCATATCCATGGTTATTTCCTGGTGCAATCGTAGAAGGAAAAGTCGGTTCAAAAGTTAGAAATGATATATAAAACCTAAGTTGTTTTTAAACATTAATAAATTAAACTTAAGAAAATATATACATATATATATATATATATAACATGTAATCATCCTACAAAAGGATTGTTGACAGAATCATCAATGCCTAAAGAATAGATGATTTTTCTCTTTAATGTAAGTATTCTATTGTATCTTTGAAAGGTGAAAATGGCACACTATGGTTTTAGTTTGGGTTTTTTTTTTTTAAGATTTATTTATTTATTTGAGAGATAGAGAAAGAGAGTTGGCAGAAGGGCAGAGAGAATCTTGAAGCAGACTCCTTGCTGAGTATGGAGCCCTACATGGGGCTCATCTCGCCACCCATGAGATCAGGAGCTGAGCAGAAACCAAGAGTTGAACGCTCAATCCACTGAGTCATCCAGGTGCCCCAACGGCCCATGGTTTTTAATTTCATTTCTATGAGTTAAGTGTTTTTTCATAATCATCTAGGTCATTTGTATTTCCTCTTTTTGTCTTTTCATAATTTTTTGATTTCTTAAGATCCCTCCATTTGCTAAGTATATAATTATTGATAATATTAAAACAATGATACATTCATTAAAATTTAACCTTTGTCATATGCACTGTGCATTGTTTTTCCAGCTACTAATTTGGTTGGGAATGTTCCACAGCTATTTATATTTTTTAATGTATAGATGTGTTGAGAGTTTTGTTTCTCAGGTTATCAAATCTATTAATATTGTCCTTTATGGTTTTTGCCTCAAACAACATGTCATAACTATCTGCTTTATCCCCCACATAGAAATATATATTTTTCTAGTACTTTATGATTTTGTTTTTATACTTAAATCTTTGATCCATATGGTATATAAGTTGTATATGGCATAAATTTCAGATCTATTTTTTCCCCCAGATGGCTGGTTTTCCTAACAATGCTTACTGAATAATTCCTCCTTTCCCTACAAATTTTAAATGCCATGTGTATCCATATACCGAGTTCTCAAAAATACTTGAGGCTGGACCTGTATTCCCATCCTACTGACCAATCTGTCTACATCCAAATTGGTACCAGGGTGCCTTTTTTTTTTTCCCAGAATTTTCGAGTTTCCTTTAATGTGTATTTTATATTAGAATGGAAACTCATAGTTTAGAACTGATTTTAGCATTTTCTCCAGGCTGCTTTAATTATTGTATCTTTATACTCTTCAATATCTCATATCATATATTGCTATTACGTTTTGGCGTTTTCTTGCCTATTTTTAAATTTTTATTTTTTAAGATGAACTTTTAAAAATTCTAACGTGACTTCCGTCTTTTCCAAGAACTTTGAGTTTTAATATCTGTTTCCTTTACTAATTCACTCAACAAATACTTATCTGTCACTTACTATGAGCCAGGAATCATTCTAGGGATTGGAGAAACAACAGAGGATGAACAGAATTGGGAAACTTAGACTCAAATGACAGAAGAGAAAAACAGTGAACAAGATAAATACAGCTGAGCTTGTTAAATAATAAGAGATAAATAGAAAAAACGAAGAGAAGGGGATGTGAAATATCATTGTTGGTGGTTTTCAATCAGGTTCTCCTTGAAACAGATGCCAAGGGAATCGGATGGGTAAGAGATTCATCAAGAAAGAAGCCTGTGAAGGATAAGGATCAGAATAAGGCAGAAGCACCTTCAGACACGAATAGAAGTGTGACATTGACAAAAAGAGAAAGGAGAAATAGAGGTGGATAAAAAGGACCTCAAGAGAGACTGCTGTCCAGCTTTGAGAAAGTCTCAGCTGGGCTGATGGAGAGCCTCGGTGTAGGTGGTGTGAGACAAAGAACTTGTCTGCAGAAATAGTCTTGCTGTATAATAGTACCCCACCATGCTCACTCATTGGTTGAAAGCAGCCGGGGCGTGGCCTTTTTGCGTGAATTGTATTCGAGCCAAAGGTGTGGCAGATGCATGCATTAGGTTTTAAAAGAGTTGAGAAAGAGGTGTCTGTCCATCCTGGACCCTCTGTAGTCACCACAATGGGGAAAGTGGTAACAATTTTAATGGGCCGGTTTTTCTTTTTAAAGATTTTATTTATTTATTTATTTATTTAAGAAAGAGCATGAGCATGGGGGATAAGGGCAGAGGAAGAAGCAGGTTCCCTGTTGAGCAGGGATCCCAAGGAGGGGATTGATACCAGGATCCTGGGATCATGACGTGAGCCACCCTCTGCCCCTGCTGGGCGGGTCTTAAAGTTTAATGCATACATGTCGTACATTTTTTATTGATCCATAACTATCCTATAATTTTGGTTGAGATTATGGATGAGGTGGGGTTCTTTTTCAAGTCATTTGAAAATTAATTATTGCCATTCTGTAGGAAACCTCAATTTTGGCTAGTTTATAACCTCCCGACCAACCAAAATCTTAATTTAGTTCTTAGGCTGAAGGGTGCCTGGGTGGCTCAGCTGGTTAAGCAGCTGCCCTCAGCTGGGCTCATGATCTCAGGGTCCAGGGATGGAGCCCGCATCCTGCTCCCTGCTCAGAGGGGAAGCCTGCTTCTCCCCTGCTCTCTGCTGCTTCCCTGCTTGTGCTCTCTTGCTCACTCACTCTTTCAAATAAATAAGACCTTAAAAAAATTTAGTTCTTAAGTTGAAGTTCTATATTGTTAAGAACAGCATCATAGGGGTGGTGGGTCAGTGGGTTGGGGCCTCTGCCTTCTACTCGGGTCATGGTCCCGTGGTCCTGGGATAGAGCCCCACATAGGGCTCTCTGCAGCATGGGGAGCCTGCTTCCTCTTCTCTCTTTCTGCCTGTGTCTCTGCCTATTTGTGATCTCTGTCTGTCAAATAAATAAATAAATCTTTAATAAAACAAAAAACATCATCATAAATGGTCTTGACTCTGCAGAAAATTATGCTTCATTTCTTTTCTTTATCTTATTACCAAATCAAGGTTGAAATATAGTGGTGATAGTGGATACATTCACGTTCAGGAAAATCCCCCCCTTAAGTTTTACAATTAAGAATTATGCTGGATGTAACTATCATATATCTCCCTGATATGAGGAAGTGGTGATGCAACAAGGGGGCTTAAGGGGGTAGGAGAAGAATAAATGAAACAAGATTGGATTGGGAGTGAGACAAACCATAAGTGACTCTTAATCTCACAAAAGAAACTGATGGTTGCTGGGGGGAGGGGCGGTTGGGAGAAGGGGGGTGGGGTTATGGACATTGGGGAGGGTATGTGCTTTGGTGAGCGCTGTGAAGTGTGTAAACCTGGCGATTCATAGACCTGTACCCCTGGGGATAAAAATATATTATATGTTTAAAAAAATAAAAAAATAAAAATTAAAAATAAAAAGAATTATGCTGGATGTTCTATGCCAAGACATGTGAAAAAAAAAAAAAAAACCTAGATCAATTTTCCTAAGAAAACTTAAATTACCAAAATTAACTTTGGGAAATTGATCTAAGAATATAGTCTTCACTTGTCATTCCATAGAACTGTAAATAATGTATACTTATACACTTTCTTCCCCTTCCTATCTGAGATCATATCTTTCGTCATTCTTTGTGTTTGTGGTTGTGTTTTTGCTAATTCTTTTTTTTCACCAGACATTGAGAAGACATCTCACCAGACATCTTTTTTTTCCAAAGAACCAGTTCTTGAAGTATCTATCATTTCTGCATTTTTCTTTCTTAATTTATTAATTTCTGCTTTCATCTTCAGCATTTCTTGATTTGTTCTTTGTTTACTTTTATTTTCACAAGCTTTTAAGAGAAAAAAAGTGAGATATGTTTGCGCCTTTTAGAGTTAACACCAATCTAACTGCATCTCTAATCATAATATTAATAATCACATATTACAGGCAGCATGGAGTCATGACCAAGGATATAGACTCTGGTCTGGTGCCAGCTACCTGGATTCATATCCCAATCCTACCTCTGCCAGCTGTGTGCATGGACAAGCAGTTTCCACACCAGTAAGATGAGGATTATTATAATAAAACTTACCTCATAGGGTTACTGTGAAGATTTTTTGAGTTAATATTTTGGAAAGCTTTTCGAACAGGGCTTGGCTCACAGTAACTGCTATGTCATACAGGAATAAATTACATTTATGCAATACTTTTCTCTTTTACAAAGCATTTTCACATTAATTTTCTCCATCAGTTATCACAACAACCCCATGAGGCAAACAAGTCTCATTTCTCCTTTGTATTTGACAAAACTGTAACTCCAACAAATCAACTTCCATGACATCACCAGTTAGTGAATGGAAGAGCCAGATCTTATGATCCCATGATAAGTGAGTGGCTTAAAGCTCAAATGGCCTCTTTTGTTTGGGGAGTTTGGGTGGACACAGGGAAGTCCATGTTTTAGGCACTGGCAATAGTTGCAGATTTTGAGCCTTTCATATGGATGGTAAATTACCCAAGACTGGAACCAGTAGTCAAGCGTCAGCTGTCAAGAAGAGTTTTGGGTTCTAGGCCTCCGGACAAGTGTGGCCAGCAGCAGCAGCAGAGGCCAAATGAGGCATGATCTAGGAGCAGGAGATGTGTTTAGTCCTGGTCCTGCCTGGTCCTACTCCATGAGCATGAGCAAGGTACTTTGTCATGCTTTGTATCAATTTTCTTGAATATTAAGTAGGGAAAATAAAATCTGTCCAGCTTGTATCATAATGTCACTGTAGGGTTCAAAATATGCAGATGGGAGTGAAACATTTTGAAAGCATATTAAATTTTCTGCATATGCAAGATTCTGTGCATGTTAGAGGTATCTACTCTGCTACTTTCTTTCCTCACATACTGGGGAGTGAAAAGCAGATGTGGAAGCAGTTTCCAGACAATATGCTTGCCCCCAAATCTTAAGCCCAGAAAACTTCTTCCAACTCTTACTCACACCAAGAGCATCATTATCTTTGCACTGGATGAAAAGGTATCTACCATATTTCCAAACAGAAATCTAATTTCCAAGTGGCTTTTCTTGGACTGTGAACTATAGGTAACAGAACACAACAGAATTTTCCACAAGCACTGTTTTCCATAGCACGCCCAAAGCCAGGCAGGAAAGAGAAGGAACAACAACAAAAAAATTCTCTTGGCATTTAGCTCATCCTTACGTTCTAAGAGTGTGGGCCACCTGGAGAAAATAATCATATTAGGAGGGAAGGAGACAGATCCAATTCTGGGTTATATTACCAGAACAGTTTCTATGACCATACATTTCTCCAGATTTTGGGAATCATCCACTGAAATCTTTTGTCATTTAATTCATTGTATTTCGGTTTCTTTCTTTCTTTCTTTCTTTTTCCCCAAAAAGAACTGAATCTATTAAATGTGTAGTCTTTTCTTGATGAATAGCTACTTTTGATTTTCCTAAAATTTACAGGATGGGAATTGGAAGGAGTTGTGCAAATCACTACAAGATGGGCAGGTGAGTGTGGGAGGCTGCTAGTTTTCTGTTCCAAATAGAATCCCATTAAAGCTCAACAAGGGGATGTGAGCAGCTAGATTTTAGAGTTCTCCTTCTCTCTGCAAATGAGAGAGTTGTTTTTTGAGAGCTGAGAGGCTTTATTCGTCATGAATTTCATTCCTCCCTGACTCTGTGTGTGTGTGTGTGTGTGTGTGTGTGTGTGTGTGTGTACGTGTGTATGGGGAGAGCAGGGGATGAGGAAGGAAGAGAAAAGGACAGAGAGAAACAAAGAAATCAACGTCCAATATATGTGCAGGAAGGACCCAGACCAGACTCACCATTTGAGGGGAGGGCAACAACTTTGTATAGTCACCGCTGGATGCCAGTGATGCTCCATTCAAGCCAGGAAGGATCCCCCCCTCCCCCCCCGCCTTGCAAAAGCATTGTCTCCTGAAAGCTTTTGTGAACTTAGGCTGCTCTTATCCAAATTTAGCTTATGTCCCTAATGGGGAAGATGATTGTTAGGTCTAGCTGTTCTGTCTTTGTCAGACCACACAGGAGCAGTGAAAGGTTGAAGGCCAGCAAGGGGCAGAAAGGAGCTAGTAATCTTGGTGTTGCTAGGTATCCAACACCTGTTCGTGGCAACACCACACACATACACACACACACACTCACAAACGTGCACACACACACACAATCTCCTTCAAACCACTCTCTCCAAGAGAGTCAGACATTTGTATGTTTTGTTCACTATTCTATCCCCAATGCCTTGCACATAGCAAGTGCCCAATAAATATTTGTGAAATGAAAGAATGAATCTTAACAGCTCAAATGGGAGTGGAATAACTGTCCATCTTGTTCTAAGACGAGGAAGTTAAGGTTCAGAGATGTTAAGGAGTAGACAAGCTAGGATTCAAAGTCAGATGTGTCTTGACTCCACAGCTGTTGTCTTTTAGGACACAATGCCATTCTCGCATAACAAACTGGAATGTCTGCAGAGGAAAGGATGGACAGGGAACTAGAAATCACATTCTGTGAATCACTGAGGAGCTGAAGCATTTATTTGAGAGAAGGAACATCTCAAGCTAACAAGCTCTGGAGAACCCCTTGCTTTTTCTGGGCTTCTGTTCATTACCAGTGTGATGAAGGGGTTAGACTAGACCAGAGTGTAAGTAATCGACACATGTGGCACCATACTCTGCTTCAGCTCCTATAGCAGACATTAATCATTGATCACAGGATTCTTTCCCAGTGAACTTGGATGCAACTTCATAAATATTCTCAACAGCACTCTATGCAACCCTACCCACTGATTAAAGTTGGCATGCATGAGAAAGGCTCTTTGACTTCTCTTGACTAGATAATCTCTGATGTCCCTCAAATTTATTTCTATCCATCAATTCATCACTGTTTCTATCTTGCTATGTATTAGCAAGTATTGCTAATATATACCATTGCTCATGGTATTGAGATACCATGAGCAATGAAAGCTCCCAATCTTCTCTGAAAGCTGTAGCATAAAAACCAGGTAGCCTCAAGGCTCTGGGTTTATCTTATATAGTACTCTACTGAAACTACTTTCCAGATAGGGAAAAAAAATATATTTTAACTACAAAACATCTAAATATTGTTAATTTTAAAAGTCCCTTTTTCAAGACAAAAACAACACCTATTACAAAGACTGTATTCCAAGAGCAAGCTAAATGAAAGTAAAAACTTGGGACAGATTTTAAAGTAATGGCTTCATGGATTGGCTTGTAGTCGACATTTTCTTGAGTTACACATACAGTGAAGATTGCCATGAAATAAGATGACACATTGAAAATAACATTATCTGAGCAGTATCGCATCTGGACTTTAGCCAAGCTCAAGACATATAAAATAAAGTTGTTTTTTATGATAGCCTCACACCTGGGTATCTGGCTTTTAATGGTTTAAGAAGAGCAATAGTAAGGATTTCATATTGATTTTTTCAATAACTTTTTAATAACACAAATAACCTTCAGAACCTCATAAGGTATTCCACCAATACCATAAAAGCATAAAACTTAAATGCAGTGTTTAGAAATTCTAACATTTGTGGTTCTACCAGGGTCATTGGTTGTAAACAACAGACGTCAACTCTAATTGATGTAAATAGAAGGGAATTATAAGAGGGTATTGAGACCTTCAAGGAATGGATCTGAAGGCTGGAGAACTAGGCTCCAGCTCCAGAAAATAAAAAGTACTGTGTCTGGGTGGCTCAGGTGTTAAGCATCTGCCTTTGGCTCAGGTCATGGTCCCAGTGTCCTGGGATCCAGCCCCACATCAGGCTCCTTGCTCCACAGGAAGCCTGCTTTTATCTCTCCCACTCCCCCTGCTTGTGTTCCTTCTCTTGCCATCATTCTCTCTGTCAAATAAATAAATTAAATATTTTTTTAAAAAAAGAAGAAAGAGGAGGAGGAGGAGAAGGAGAAGGAAGAGAAGGAGACAGAAGGAAATAAATATAAAAGTACAGCCAGGATCCTGCCCCATCACCACAGGCGACGTGCACCCACCTCCCACCACAAGGCTGGACTCAGTTGCCCTGGGCACTCACCACTGCACCAAACACTCCTGATTTCAGCATAGCTGCTGTGAATAACGTTTAACCATCCCTGTCTCTTGTTATTTTCTCATGAATGAAAGTCTTAGGCAGAAGCTTCAGCTTAGTGACACTCACATTTTGTTTGGTCCAGTATCCAGCCATTAATGGGGGAGGGGAGAGACAGAAAATACCTGCCTCCTCTTAGGCTTCTGCTCAACTGAGAAAGAGTTCAGGAGGCAGGCAACGAAGATGACTAGCTCATGACACCTTTAAAATAAAATGCCTAAATAATTAAAATTGGATTTCAGTGAAATACACCAATAACAACTAACTATAATTTATTGAGTGGTTACTTTCTTTCAGAAACACACTGGGTACTAGATATAATCCCCTTCATGTCATCTAATTCCTCATAACACCCCTAATGAGACGCATATTATTTTCTCCACATCAGGGGCTCAGAAAAGTAATTCATCCAGGATCACACAACTAGTAAACACCAGAGGCCAAATTCAAAGGAATACCTTTCTGAAGCTAACCTACTGGTTCTAACCACTAAACTGTTCTGACTTTCCACAAACATTGCCATGGTGGCCTGATCAGGACTTGCCTTTACCAGGTGTATGATAAATGTTTGTTTTGGCACTTCCTTTTGGCAGACATTCATTCAGTGAGTACTTACTACGTAGAAGCCACCATCATAAGCATCATAAAGCAGACACAAGAGTGAGTAAAACATATGTCAATTTCTAACTACAATATGGAGGATTATGAGATACCTGCAAGAGACAAATACAAGATAAGTCACACCCTGCAAATCTCTTGAGGACAAGGATTGTGTCTTTCCCGCTTGTAGGATATCCTCAGTGCTTCAGAGTGCTTGGCCCGTAGTGGGCTCTCAGTAAATATTTAATGAAGGGATAAAAGTAACTAATATTTATTAAGCACTTACCATGAGCCAAGCACTCTGTCAAGCCCTCAAGAGATAACTACTGTTATTATCCCCATGTGAGCACGGTGGCTGAGAGGTACTTTGCATAGGATCACATGCAAGTAGGGAGACTAGTTAGTGTACAAACCCAGGTAGCCTGTACTTAAGGGTGCTTACATTCTTAAGGGGTAAGTGTTTCATTGGTTGACTTTGCTCCAACAAGTATGCTGCCTACAGGTCTTCACATTTGCATAGCACAACATCCACAGGAAGAGAGGGCATCCTTTTCAGTAGCCTTGTCTTAAGAGAGAGGAAACATCTTTCCTCAAATTCCCTGGCAGACTCCCCTCTCTGCATCTAACTGGTTAGAATTGGTCATATGTCAATTCCTAAACTGATCCCTATAGCCAAAGTAAAGGGTGAGTTGATAGACTTTGGCCAAAGTGGCCAGTCAAGTTAGATCTAGGGAAGTGACAATGGGGAGTGGAGGAACCTACTCTTTTTTTTTTTTTTTTAAGATTTTATTTATTTATTTGAGAGAGAGTGAGCATGAGGAGGGGAGTGTTAGAGGGAGCAGGTTGTCACTAGGCTCTCACCAGGCTCTCACTAGGGTCTCACTAGGCTCTCACCAGGCTCCTCACTAAGCATGGAGCCCAATGTGGGACTAGATCCCAGATCATGATCTGAGTTGAAGGCAGACACTTAACCAGCTGAGCCACCCAGGCACTCTGAAGGACCCTACCATAATATGAATATGGAGGTAGGTTCAACTTCCCCTGGAATAAGTAGTTCTTGGGAGATGGGTACATACCTGAAAGTAAATTAAGGTAGTCTCAGGAAGGGGTAACGGACCAATGTTCTGTAGACAACTGTGTCCACTATAACTCCTCCACTTTAAAACTCCACAACTGCTCCCTGCAAATATCAGAACAATGTCCAAAAATGACAAGGCATACAACTTCCTTCATTCACCATTTGCTTTCAGCCTATCTTTCTAGGCTCCCCATCATCCCCAGAATGTTCCATAGCTTTTCCTCCTAGAACTATACACTTCTTTAAAAGTATAGCTCTGCTCATCCCCTTGCCTTTGCTTATGCCACCAGGTGCTTGGAAGGCTTTCAACACTCAGTAAAAATGGTGGCTCTGACAAGAACCCCTCTCTCTGCATTACCGCCTACCCCACTCCCATCAGTGAGGTGTTGCCAGAGATGTGATTCCCAAGTACGTCCATAGCGGGGAGCTGTGAGACTGCGCAGGTCGACCTTCATCTCCTCTCTTCACCCAGGGGCCAGGCTCAGAGCCTGGAAAGTAGGCAGCTTGAGTCAAGATGAGGAGTGAACGAATCCAGGTGAAATACTCTCTCAGCATCCAAGCTTTTCCTTCTTAACGCTTATCACAATCGAAATTATTTATTCATTGATGTAATCATTTGTCTGGTGTCTATTTCCCTATAAAAATGTAAGCTCTGTGGGGGCCAGGACCATGTCTCTTGTTCACCTTGGCACCTATCACAGAGTCTGAGACATTGCAAGGGTTTTATAAATATCTGTTGGATAAGTATAACATCCAGGGTTTAAAGCTGCCTGGAAACTGCACACACTAGTTTTTGGTGGGGTTTTTTTTCCCCCCATCATATCTATTTCCTTCATCAAGGAAATAATATTGCTCATAGAAACAGAGAAGAAATCTAGGCTTTATTCCAGACATCTTTTCACAGCTTTGGTTGCTGGAAAAAGGCAAAAAACCCACCCAAGTCACGTGATTTTGCATTTAGAATATTAATTTTCCCTAGGTCATGCAGAAACAGCGATACTTTCTTTAATGAAATGCTTTTGTACTAATTTCTATTTGTATGCAAAAGACGTCATGGGTTTAACACATGGATAGAATCTCCCCCACCGGCACACCCATATCTGCATAGCAAAAGAGGAAAGGTTTCTGATTTATTACACATAAACAAAATGAATAAGATAACATTTTATTAGTTAGAAACCATTATAAAAACAGCAATAAAATGAGGCAGCACAAGTGGAAGATGCCCTTATCAATAAATCCTCGGAAGTTTAGGACCCTGGTGCATGTTGTAATAATAAAAGAAGATAATTAAAAGGATCGAACTGCAGAATTGTATCATTTTATCAAGAAGCAGCCCTTATAACAACAGGAAACATCAGGGCAGTGATGGTCTGTGAATCTCTAACCTTTGTGAAAAAGAGAGATGTTTAAAATTCAAGTTGTTTTAGCTAATGTGAGAAGAATCCATTTCTAGGTTGTGTCATACCGAAACATGCAAATCCAGGCAAGCAATGGCTCTCTTAAAATTAGGATCTTTAAGTCTTGTTTCTGATGAGGAAGAGTAAATGGCTTTATTAAATTAACCATGTCCATCCTATCAATTATGGTTGATATTATAACCAAGAGATGTAGGTAAGAAAGACAGTTTGGATACTTTTTCTACAAGAGACTTGGTTTTTCTTCCCTTGACTAAGAATCTTCATTTCATCCTAGAAAATCCTTATGACACATTGCAAATGCTTTTTATATAAAAGCATCACAGGGAAACACAGAGACTTCAGAGGTTTTTCATTTCCCAGAGAGCCACAGTCAGTTTTTAGAAAGTAAATTGTGTCCTCTACCCTTTCCCTCCCTTCAGGTCAGTGCTTCCCCTCCCCCACCCTGGTCAGTTTAATATGAGTCACTGCCTGGGCTTTGTTCTATGGAATAACATTTTCTCCTGGGAGTCGGTTCATGCAAAACACTCCCCGCTGAGAGAGTGGAAATTTACCCATAAGACATTCTTCCAGCAGCAAGACCCTGGAGGAAACCTGATCAGAATGTTTAAAGACTTAACTAGCTCCTTCTCCTTAACTCCCCCCAAACGTTTCAGAGAAAAAAAAGCACAATAAACCACTTATTTAAGGTTTATAATACCTGGTGACAACAGACACAATGAGATATGGTCTAATTTAGAAATAAAACTGAAAATGAGTAGATTATTTCCGATATTTCTTCTGCTACTCTGTCTTTCACGACGATTTCTGTTCTCTTCGTCTTTCTCATTTTGGTTTATAGCCACTCTGCAGTCGTCCGATTGATCAATGCATCAACTTTTTAAAAAACAACTGCCAGATACTCAATAAGTTACGTTAAGCCAAGTAGCTATTATTCTGCAACATTTTTATAAACTCAGATGCATTTTCTGTAGTACAAGTGACATCAATTTACTACTAAAATAATACATGCATCCATAAATGGTGTAAATCACAAGTGTTAAAAAACAAAGATAACAGGTCCAAAATGGAGTCACTCATGCTAAGCCCCATGTAACCAAACTGAAAGATAACTTAATTACAGTTTTAGCCTCCCCCAGAAATGGAATCTTAAACCTGTCAATCAGGAAGTGCCTAATCGGCATAGTTGGGTAATCTGCCTGATAGACCCCACAACCCCCTAAAGGATAGTGACCTTGCCATAATCGATCTACTTTTTTCTCTAGTACAACTTCCTTGTTCCTACTCCCTTCTGCCTATAAAAGTCTTTCATTCTGTATATCTCTCTGGAGCTCCTTTCTATCTGCGAGATTGGTCTGGCCCAATTCATGAATCATGGAATAAAGCCAATAAAATCTTTAAAATTTATTCAGTTGAATATTGTTTTGTCTTGTTTCATTTTAAAGATTTTATTTATTTATTTGACAGAGAGAGATCACAAGTAGGCAGAAAGGCAGGCAGAGAGAGAGAGAGGGAGAAGCAGGCTCCCCGCTGAGCAGAGAGCCCTATGCGGGGCTCGATCCCAGGACCCTGTGATCATGATCTGAGCTGAAGGCAGAGGCTTAATCCTCTGAGCCACCCAGATGTCCCTGAATTTTGTTTTTAAACACCAGAAAGCTTGGTTGTAATTTCTTTACAAAAAATCTTGAAGCAGGCTTTGTAATATGCAACATACAATATAATATAATGCAATTAATAATGTAATGTAGTATCTATTGCTTATATATATGTATACATGTTCATATATACATTTTTTTGGAAAGAGTAAAGATAATGACCATGGAAGACATGAAAAGTAGACCAGCCCGAGAACTTTGCTTCTCCCTCACCAATATGCCAAATTATTATGCTGAAAGTGGGAAGGAATATAACATTTCACCCAAGGCAGCTCCCATCTTAGGGAGGGTGTAGGGAGAACCGGAAAAAACTGGTTGATGAATTGTCACCTTCTTGAGGCCAAGGGGCAAACAGAGGCTTGATGGTCCCTGGGTAGACATTTTGTCATCTTTTCTCTTTATTGAGGACATTGTTATCTAGGTTTTCAAAAGTGTATTTAGAATGCACTTTACTAAATAGTATGTAGAGTTGCACAATGTATGCCTGTGTAAGAACCCTGTTAAAAATTTCAAAGTTTGCAAACTGGAAGAATAAGTGAGTGGCTCATTTAATTTATTTTAATCAGTTATATCAGGGAAATGCAATTCTATTGAAGGGAAACCTTTGCAGAAGCAGAGAGCAATTATGTTTTGCGCATAGAGTACTCTTTTTAAAAAAGACCATGTGTGCAGCATTAAAAAAAGCTTAGTAATGTCAATCATCTTGATTTCAAATTCCTTCAGTGCAGTCCTTAAACAGTGCAGAAATTATAGAAAGCAGGAGCTATTTCTCTCAAGATTCTGTGCAGCTGTTTTCTGCAATTCTTGAATATTCTTGGTAAAAATGTGTTTCTGAATGTACCTGCTTGTAAAAGTGAAAATCATTGCAGTGATTCTCTTCACCTTGTTTTAAATAGATAAGTTCATACTGTATCTTAAAGAGAATAATTCACTACAGGCCCCTTGAGTGAACTGAACTTTCACTAATTTTAAGTAATGGGATTCCCCTTAAAAATTAACATCACATTATGCAAAAGAGTGGCTCAAAAGTTGAGAAATAGGGATGCCTATGTGGCTCAGTCAGTTGAGAAACTAACTCTTGGTTTGACCCATTGTTTCGGCTCAGGTCATGATCTCATGAGTCATGGGATTGAGCCCGTGTCAGGTTCTATGTTCAGTGGGGAGTCTGCTTGAGAATTTTTCCCTCTCCCTCCCCCCACCTCCACTACATGTGCTCTCTCTCAAATAAATACATTTTTTTTTTTAAGTTGAGAAAAAGATGGCAATGGTACAAAATGACAGCCTATGTTAATGGAGTTTGTTAAATTAATCGAAATATTCATGGGAGGCAGGTAAGCAAATTTTTCCGTGAGTACCACACTTCCAAAGAGACATTCAGTGCCATCCTGAGAGAGAGCAGAGATCTCTGCTTTCATGGATTTGAGCAGCTTTAAAATAAAGTAAGGGTATTTCACAAGTAAAAACAATCATGTTTCCTTTCCACCTAATGCAAGTAAATCAACTTTGAGCTCAGTATTGAGTTGAAATCTCTTAAGATACAGTGACTTATAACCTGTCCAGATATGATTAACAAAGACCTTCGATTAAAAATGGGAATATAGATGGTTTGTGACAGGTAAATCCCTCAAGTTCAGTGTACAACTTTCTATTGTTTCATACATTCTTAGATTCAGGTCATTTTCTGGTCTGTAACATGGGAACTTGTGTAGATTTCATTATTATTAGAAAGTCAACCACCAGGCAGAAACTTTGAACAAATACTTCAAGTCTCCTGGAAGAAATGAATAACTGAAGTACAGTGTCAGTTTCACAACACTGGCAGCCCCTAGCTTAGAAACGGGCTGCACTCCAAAAGTTCACTGGGAAGCCAGTGGTTTAGCATTCAGAATACATTTTCCTATAGATCAGTTTCATCTATTGTGGCTGATTTCCTAAGTTAGCAAAAAGTCTGATTTAAGTCATAATGAACCAGGGGGAGGTATTAATACTAAGATAGCATTATTTTAAATATATTGTCTGACCACTTATGATACTGTAATTGGAGAGAAATAAATTTTAATTTTTAAACCAGATTAGTGAGTTGATATCCCCATCATGCTCCCCTAAAGCAGTGACAAATTACTAAGCATCAGGAAGGTACAACAAATCCACCTGGATAGGAAGAATTCGTTAACTCTTAGCAATTCTATAATTGTAGGACAGGAAGTTTTTTTCCTGTTATTTTTTCCTATTTATCTTGAGTCAGATATTAAAATGAGTATATATCTTACTACTCATTAACTGTGTGACCTTGGACAATTTATTTACTCTCTCTGTGCCTCAGAAGGTTTTTGTGAAAATGGATGAGACTATTTTTCTTTGGTACACGTCTGCTTTTTGCCTCACCCAGTTTGTACTCCTCTCCTTCAAGTTATACGTGTGGTTTTCACTGGAAAATTCCCTCCCCACCCCATTCTCATCCAGATGGTGTGAATGGGGCTCTGTCCCCATCTTTAGAGTGGAGTACATGACCCAGGTCTGCCAATCAGAGCTGGCCTCAGGGATTACTTCAGGGTGACTACTTCAAAAGTGGGCCACCCATGTGAGCAGGTCCAGTAAGAATGAATCTCAGGGCCGTGCATTTGAGCCCCACATTGTGAGTCAAGATTACTAAAAACATAAATAAATAAACTTAAAAAAAAAAAAAGGATGAATCTCAGAATGTTTTTCCTGGAAACTCTGGGACAGAAATACTTTGTTTTCTCTGCTGGGTTTAAATCGATATGCCTTGGGAACACTTGGCAGTCATCTTCATTTATCTCAGTGGTTCTCACTGAAGGAGAAAGAAGGAGAAGTTGTTTTCTTCCTACCCTGCCCCCTGCACATGGGACATTTGGCAATATCTGGGAACGTTTTTGGTTGTTACAATTCTGGGTGTGTTTGTGTGTGTGTGTGTGTGGGGGGGTGGTTACTAGTCTCATCTAGTGGATAAAAGCCAAAAATTCCACTAAACATCCTACAATGCACAGGATGGAGGATGGCTTCCCACAATGAAGAATATTCTGTTCCAAAATGTCAGTGTGCTGAGGCTGAAAACCCCTGCTCTAACTACATGGTTACATGACAACATCAAAGAAGCAGAGTTGAGAAATGAAGAAAAACTGACTCTTGATGATGCTCTTTGAATTCTGGATCCATTCACAATTTACATAACTTTCTGTCATTTACACTCTAAAAAAATCTTAATTGATAAAACTGATAAGTATGGAATATAGTATGTGACATATAGTAGGCACCCCATAAGCGTCATAACTTTCATTAAAGTTATCATTCACATGAGAACAAGGATCAGGGGAATCCAGAATAACAAACATGTTTATGTCAAATGTTCATGGATCAGATGCTATCTACATAAGGATTACGTATTTCAATCCGTATGGCACGTACCTATGCCCTCTACTGTATTCACAATGCATTCCACATTTCTGATTTGTACTCAGAAAAAAACCTATAGATCCATAGATAACGCCGTTTTGTCCAAGATTTGCCATTTTCTCTCATTTAGATCTCATGTTACCCAGAAGCCCATGCATCTGTTAGGAATACTATAAAATTAAAAGAAAAGAAAAAGGTATAAGGTTTCTACAAAAGTCACTAAGTCTTTTAAAAGTGACTACCAGTCTGTCCATGTAAGCCAAGATGACAATTTAAAAATTGTTTCATTAAATAAATAAATAAATAAATAAATAAAAATTGTTTCATGAAATAACATTTAGGAGGAAAAAAACTCATGTATATTCCATATTTTTCTTTTCGGTTCTTGTGCTTTTGGAATGTATCATAGACGTGGACTGGGTTGTTCTGTATCTTAAACTTGTTGACAAAAAAGGTTGCAAATCTTTTTGTTTTTGATGTTGCTCTTCAAAGGTTGTGGAAATGTATAGATCTATGTGTATGTATATGTATGTACATATGTATATATATATGCCATTTGACTGACTCAAAGTACTTATCACATTTCTTGATTTCACAATCCTATAGTTTCAAGGGCATACATTTCACAGTATTTTCACTTTCTTAACAGTTTGTGCATTTTCATTCCTCCATAAGATATGAATATATTATACTAAGAGATATTATATAAATGAGACCATTATTCAAAATGAGAATCTTCTCTACTAACAGCATCACTATTTGTAGCATATAAGACTAAATAAATGTCTCCCATGAGTGACTAAATGCAAAATAAAAAGTAACCACTCAACTTTAATAGTTTAAAAAATGCTATTAAACATAATGGCTTCTTGACATTCAAAGCAGCACTATGTTTTAAGTGATCTTCATTTTTTAAGAAGTACTTTATTTTCATTTTAAATATTGATGGCAAATCAAGTTCTCCAGTGTGAAGAACCGAAGGAGAATGCTTTCCTAAGAAAATATATTTCCGGGGCGCCTGGGTGGCTCAGTGGGTTGAGCCGCTGCCTTCGGCTCAGGTCATGGTCTCAGGGTCCTGGGATCGAGTCCCACATCGGGCTCTCTGCTCAGTGGAGAGCCTGCTTCCCTCTCTCTCTCTCTGCCTGCCTCTCCATCTACTTGTGATTTCTCTCTGTCAAATAAATAAATAAATATTTCCATGGACTTCGGAGTTCCAAAGTGCTATTTTTTTTTTTAATTTTGTTTCTGTTTGGTTTTGTTTTTGTGTTCTCCTGAGGCTATGTAATAACATCACATAAATGAAGAACCTGAAAAACTGATGGAGCGATCTTATTTCTCAAGATTTTCTTCAATTCCCTCTGGTAGGTACTTTTGACCAGATCGTTGCCTTTCTCACTTTAACCTGAAGGGGGGGCTCTGACCTCTATTGAGAACACACAAAGAAAATGGCCCCATGGGACCACCCCCATAGCGTGAAAGTCAAATGCAGGAGGTGACACACAGCTGGCTGAAGAGGGATATAGTCTTCAAAGGAAGTAGTGACCTCTTTCCTTTCTTATCCCCCTGCAGAAAAGTAACACTAGAATCTAGCTGGAAAGGAAAGAAAAGCAGACATGCCTAAACCTGATTTTAGCCTAGAATTTTGTGATGGGCACCTTTGAGGTTTGACTCTTAATCACTGGACTCTTGATTTTTGGCTCAGGTGATGACTCAGGGTAGTGAGATGAGCCTCAGGTCAGACTCTGTGCTCAGTGGGGCGTCTGCTTGAGAGTCTCTCTCTCTCCCCCTCCCCAAAATAAATAAATCTTTTTTTTTAAAAAAGGGAAATGATATATGTGAAGTGTATGTCCTTGGTTAACATTCAATGAATAACAACTGTTATTGTTTAAGTATCCTTCATTTGCTCTGACACATTAAGAAAGAAATGATTTAAGCAATCAAAAAGTGGCAAATTGAAAGAACTGAGAAAAAGACTGAATGTAGACTTGGAAAATCTGGAATGCTTCCTCTATTTATTTTGGTCTTGAGCAAGTCACTTTATCTCTTGAATCCAGCTTCCTCTTCTGTAAAACAAGATTAATCATGTGCCCCTAGATAGCACTCTGTCAATTCTAAAGTGCTATTCAAATGTCCATTGCTAATATCATTATTACAGAAGACAAAGTGGTTCAAGGACACACTAATAACACAGGCTTACAAAGTTATGACATGTCTATGGACAGATGAGAAGCAGTAGCTAAGGATTTGCCACACTGGCATTCTGGAACCAGAGAGAGAGAGAGAGAGAGTAATTTTTTTTTTTTTAAGCCTCTTGACAATTGGGGAGCAAAGAAAGCAGAATTAGATTTGCAACCATTTGTAGTCCTTCCAGAGTGGTGGTCACCTCACCAAGCTGAGGTAGAGGAAATTAAACTTCCTTGCTTTATACTGTATTCACAATGACATTCTTAGATGCAGCCATGCATCTTTGATTTCAAAAGAAGCTTCTCTGCTTCTGAAGCATTTTATGTCCATACACAGATTTTAAAAAGTTACGTAGCAGAAGACAAGAGAGAAAAACTTCAAAAGCAGAGAAAGCTCTTTCAAACCACCCCGGTGGGATGTGGAATGAAGGAAAGCAAGTGCCAATGTATACACTGAGCGTATCAAAGTTCACCCCTGAGGTACTTAGGAACTTGTCCTATTCAGAGTCGTCAATATTGTCACAAAGTTCTCATGGATCTACAAATCACTATTCACAGGCCAACCCCACCAGCTTTGACAAGTATGGACATTCCTTAGCAAACAAGAGTAAGACTCTGGGTACTTTTCAGGGTGTGAATGACAAGCTGGGAGGAGTTGGTAGTCCACTGGAGGGGCAGTTGAGGGCCATTAAGCCTAGCCAGTTATTAATCTCCAGGAAATGCCCAGAGCCAAGGTCATTATTGCTATTATAAACTAAAAATGAAAAGAAAGAGAAGGCACGTAGTTCTTTTTTATGGGTGATACAGTTTCAAATGGCACATATTGAGCATTTCTAGAGATTTAATTAAGCAATCAGATTGCTTGAGTGGTCTCAATATTCAGTGTCTTTTATAGAGTTCTTTAATGACTATGCATAGAATTATTCTGGATACTTTATGGACCATAGCAAGTGAGGTTTTACGTCTTCCCAGGAATACAGTGAACCTTTCCACCATTCCTCTAGCTTAAACAAAGGTGTTGTTGTTGGTGATTGTGTTTTAGGGTGGGGATGGGGGGAGCAAGGAAGGGGGAAAACTTAGGTTTGTGTCTGGAAGAGTGTAGCCAAAAGATCTGAATGATATATTACTTAAATCAAAAAACATTTGACTTTGCTCTTCATGATTCATTCCAGTGACATGTGGTACCAATGTCTAGTAAAAAATGAGAAGCAGTACGTTTAATACTGTTTTCATTCATTCATTTTCTAGGTCATTGGGATATAAACAGTATTTTTAGGATGAAGGATATAGCAATGAACAGAATCTATGAGACCTACACCTACATATAAAGCAGCATAAGACAGTGATTAAGGGGACTGACTTAGGAGCCAACCATCTGGGTTTAAATCTTCATGTATTCATTTGCCAGCTGTGAGATGTTGGGCAAATCACTTAACCTCTCTGTTCCTCAGTCCTCTCAGCTTTAAAATGGTTTTAAAATAGTCCCTTCTTCTTTGGCTCTTTTAAAGATTAAGTGGATAGATATACATGAAAGCACTTAGAATAATGTATAGCATGTAGTAGAAACTATATAAGTCTTAGCTCTCACTGTCAGTATTACATTCTCGTGTACAGAAATCAGATAATATGCAAGGGAACACATCAATGAACAAGGTGTTTGTAAATAGTAATAAGTGGTATCTAAAAATAAATAAAACAGTGTGGTGTGGGAATGAATTTATTGGGAAATTCTTCTCTAAGAAGTGACATTTGCGGTAACCCTGAATTACCAACGGACCTTTTCTGATTGCACTTCACTTTATTGTGCCCCACAGATACTGAGTCTTTTTATAAATTCAAAGTTTGTGGCAATTCTGAATCAAACAAGTCTATCAGTGGGGTTTTTCCAATAGCATTTTCTCACTTTGTGTCTCTGGGTTACATCTTGATAATTCTCATAGTATTTCAAACTTTTTCATTATTGTTATATGCGTTATGGTGGTCTGTCATCAGTGAACTTTGATGTTGTCATTATTTGGGGGCACCACAGGCAGCACCCATATAAGATGACAAACTTAATTAAGAAATGTTGTGTATGTTCTGACTGCCTCACCAGCTGGATGTCTCTCCATCTCTCTCCCTCCCCTTAGACTTCCCTATTCCCTGAGACACAACAATATTGAAATTAGGACGGTTAATAACCCTACAATGACCTGTAAGTGTTCAAGTGAAAAGAGGAGTCACACATCTCTCACTTTAAGTCAAAAGCTAGAAATGATTAAGCTTAGTAAAGAGGTCATGTCAAAAGGCAAGACAGCCCAAAAGCTAGTCCTCTTGGGTCAGTTAGCCAAGTTGTGAATGCAAAGGAAAAGTTCTTGAAGGAAATTAAAAGTAGTGAACATACAAACAATAAGAAAACAAAACATCCCTATTGCTGATATGGAGGAAGTTTTGGTGGCCTGGGTAGAAGATCGAAGCGGCCATAACATACTTTTAAGCCAATGCCTAATTCAGAACAAGGCCCTAACTCACTTCAGTTCTATGAAGGCCAGAAGAGGTGAGGAAGCTACAGAGGAAAAGTTTTAAGCTAGCAGAGGTTTGCTCATGAGGTTGGAAGAAAGAAGCCATCTCCATAACATCAAAGTGCTAGGTGAAGTAGCCTGTGCTGATACAGAAGCTACAGCAGTTCTCCAGAAGATCTAGTCAAGATAACTCATGAAGGTGGCTACACTAAAAAACAGATTTTCAGTGTCCATGAAACAGCCTTCTGTTGGAAAAAGATGCCACCTCAAACTTCCATAGCTAGAGAGAAGTCAATGCCTGGTTTCAAAGTGTCACAGGGCAGGCTGACTCTCTCGTTAGAGGCTAATACAGCTGGTGACTTTAAGTTGAAGTCAATGCTCATTTACTATTCTTAAAATTGTAGGGCCCTTAAGAATTATGTTAAATCTACTCTGCCTGTGCTGTATAAGTGGAACAGCAAAGCCTGAGGTGATAGTACCTCTGTTTACAACATGGTTTACTGACTATTTTAAGCCCATTGTTGAGATCTACTGCTCAAGAAAAAAAGATTCCAAAAAAAAAAAAAAAAAAAAAGATTCCTTTCAAAATACAACTGTCTGTTGACAATGCACATGGTCACCCAAGAGCTCTGGTGGAGATGGACAACAGGATTAATATTGTTTGCATGCCTGCTAACACAACATCCATTCCATAGTCCACAGACTGAGGAGTAATTTCAACTTTCAAGTCTTATTAATGAAGAAATACATTTTGTAAGGCTATAGCTGCCTTGAATAGTGATTCTTCTGGCAGATCTGGGCAAAGGAAATTATAAACCTTAGAAAGTATTCTCCAGTTGAGATCCCATTAAGAACATTTGTCATTCATGGGAAAAGCTCAAAATATCAATATGAACATGAATTTGGAAGTTGATTCTAGCCCTGATGAATGACTTTGAGAGATTTAAGTCTTCAATGGAAGAAGCAACTGCACATGTGGTAGAAATAACAAGAGAACTAGAATTAGATGTGGAGTCTAAAAATGTGACTGCATTGCTGTGATCAAATGATAAAATTTTAATGAATGAAAAGTTGTTTCTTATGGATGAGCAAAGAAAGTAGATTCTTGAGTTGGAAACTACTGCTGGGGAACATGCTGGGAAGATCGTTGAAATGACAACAAAGAATGTGAATACCACATAAACCTAGTTGATAAAACAATGACAGGGTTTAGGAGGATTGACTCTAATTTTGAAAGAAGTTCTCCTGTGGGTAAAATGCTATCAAACAGCATCACATGCTACAGAGAAATCGTTCATGAAAAGAAGAGTCCACTGATGTAGCAAACTTCATTGTTGTCTTAATCTAAGAAATTGCCACAGCCAAATTGCAGTATTCACATTATTGTGGTCGTCTAGAACTGAACTCACAGTATCACTAAGGTATGCCTGTATTAGCATCTCTCATCTAAAAACTGGAGGAGAATTATGCACAACAGAGGAAACACCAAACACAAAAGGTCATGAAATGGGATAAGTTTGGTGTGCTTATGATGTAAGACCAGGGTGCCTGGAATGTGGTACGAAAGTAGAGAGTAGCCAAAATGAAGTTGAAGAAGTGTCAGAGACCAATCCACACAAGGCTGTGTAGATCAAACTAAGCAGAGAAATATAGCAACATACAAATTATCAACTGCCATTTCTATAATCCCTTTCTGAATTTTCGGGCCATATATATATATATATATATAACCATCTGACTGGCAAAATTTAGATAGAAACATTCTTAACTCATAAGGGGTTTGGATTTTTATCTTAAATACCAATGAAAACCATTTCAATAGGTGGAGGGAGTAAGTGCCTGATAGTCAAGTTGTGTGTATGTTTGAAAACCAACTCTAGAGGCTATGGGGGATATAAACTGAGTGTGGGGTGGAGTGGAAAAAGAGGGAGAGAAAAGTATTAGAGAAGAGTATTAGAAGAGTATTAGTCTGTGTCGCCCAACCTTGTGGATTGGGTGATACTGGCCAATTCAATCCATATGGCCTCAATTAATTTAACTGGCATTTACAGAGTGTCCACCATGTGCGAAGTCCCATGTTGGGTGGGAGAAATTAATAAAGAGTTACTAAAATAGGCCCTTTCACTAAAAGAGCCTATATTCAGTGGGAAAACTGACAATAAAAGGAATAAATAGTTTTATGAGTCCTGGCAATGTGTTCTCTACAAGGCTGATATTGGCATATAGAAAAAAGATAAACATATTGACAGGTCCATATGTAATTATAAAGTGCTCTAGCCTTCTGAGCAATCAAAGGGAGAAATCACATCACTAATGAAAACTTCTGTGTAGGGCACCTCCTGTGTGAAGCACTTAGCTCAGTGTCCTGCATGGGCAGATGCTCAGCCCACATTTGTCAGTGGTAAAAGAATTAACACTCTTTCTTCTTTGCTTCCACAGAATTTTGCTTGAATCTCTCTTATCCCATCCTGCCTGGTAATAAAATGAGTTGTCTTCACGTGTCTAGTAGAGTGTGGGGTTGTGGAACAAGTGCCGTGCAGAATGACCCTTTTACAGCAGCTTGCGGCAAAACTGACATTGAGAAATTCTTCTTTCATTACTAAAGCAGAAGCAGGTGCTGGTGCCTTATTCCCACAGGAGGAAGCTGTGCGAGCACCATGGTCTGCCCTGATTACTGCACCCTTCCGTGGAACCATTTCCCTGTGCCTGAGAACACCTGCCATATGGGTCCAAGGTCTCAGAAGGGGACTAGAGCTTGGGATTGCTGTTGACCAAACTCCATTCGTGGGAAGGCAAGGGGAAAGGAGGATGAGCTCTGTTGCCACGATCACTGGGCATCTTTTGCCGGATCATAGCAGTCATTGTTTTGTATGAGAAGTTTCAGGGTTTTGCTTTATGGTGAGGATACAGTAGATTCCAGAGACAACATGACACAGTATTAGAAGTCAAAGGATGCTCTTAGTTCTAGCTATGCCCTTAAATGACCTTGCGAAAGTCACTTCCCCTCCCTGGGCCTTGGTCTAAATCAGAGGTTTCCAATCTGTCCTGGGGCTTGAGAGTCCTCACTGCCTATCACGGACACAAGCAGAGTCTCTCTGATGGAAGTGCCGGGGCCACAAACCCTCCCCCTCTCAGACTACCTCCTCACTCCCAAAACAATGGGGGTTTCAAGGAAAGGAGTTTGCGTCCCCAGAATCACAGTATTCCCAGTACACTGCGACACATCAGTGACAAGTGTTTGAGAGGCTACACACAATTTGCAAAGTGCTTTCATACATTCCCTTTCATGTCATCTAGCATCCAGTCATTTTAAGTAAGAGACCAAAAGTGAGGAATGGTTACATCTCCAACTTTTATTGTCACGAAGTGTGGGCAGTCCAGAAGTTCTACAGCCAAAGGTTCTGAAAGAGCGAGATGGTGATCCTTAAGCCAGCCCAGGTGCCAGGAGTTCATAATGATTAAACAACCAGCTTATCTGTTCTTGTTTATCACTAATGTAAGAAGAAATGCTGTTTTTTAACATTGTCATGCAAATTAGCTCAGAGATCAATATGCCTCAATAAATATAGTAGTAACAGCTAAGACACACAGTCTAGAAAAAGTTAACTCGTTTTTCATATTTTAAGATAATTTCCTTTTATCATATAATACATGTTCATGATAAAAAGAGCAAAGATAAAAATGAGCAAAAAAATTACAAATAATTGCCCCAAATGGAGATAATTACTATTCACATGTGAATGTATACCACCCTGTCTTTTTGCAACATAGAAATGCTTTAACCAAAATTGGATTATAGTAGACACACACTCTTTAATCTGCCTTTTTCATCGAACAATGATCATTATTCCAGGTCAAGGAGTACATTTCAACAATACCATTTTTTTAATAGGAATATGGTTTTCCTTCATACCAATAGGTATTATGCATTCGAATCATCACCCATTATTAGAAATACCGGGTTTTTTCAATCACCAAGCTCATGGTTCTGGCTAAATCTTTGCCTGATTTGAGGAAATACTGAATCAAAGGGTATGTACACGTCTTTAAAACTTTTGATACATGAAGCCCAAAATGTGCCAAACTCATCTTCACCATCTGTGATACATCAAATTGACTAACCAAGGGGTGCCCAGATCAAACATTATTTCTGGGTGTGTCTATGAGGGCGTTTCCAGATGAGATAACCATTCGAATCAGTGACTCAGTAAAGTACATCACCTTCCCTAACGTAAGTGGGCATCATCCAATCCACTGGGGGCCTGAACAGAACAAAACATGAAGGAAGGAGAAGCTTGCCACATTTTTCCTGCCTCATTACTTGAACTGGGATATACCATTACATCATCTTCCACCCTTGGATGAGATTTACACCATCAGCTCCCCTGATGATTATGTGGTGTGTGTGTGTGTGAGAGTGTGTGTCCTACTGGTTCTATTTCTCTGGACATCCCTAAATAATATCCCTTACTATGTGAAAGTGTATATTTCTCTCCAGCCCCTTACCTAGATAATATCACTCTCTATATTTTTTAAACTCTATTTTAATGTAATGGGAAGGAAATTTTTTTCTGCTTTGCAGTCTTGCAAATCCCACAGTGGGGCTACTTGGTCCTCCTGTCTTTTCTCTAGGTTTTATCTTCCTGTCCTAGCCTGTAGTAATATAAGGAGCCCTTGGTCAGTGGCTCAGGAATTTGGCAGCAAATCAAGCTGTGTTGCTAATCTTACTTAACTTCCTACGTCTTTCTGTTACTGAGCCACAAGCATAACCTTTCATAATGGACCCAAGTTCCACTAAGGTCTTCTTTAGCTTATTCCTTGGTGATTAATTTTCTGTTTTCAGGCCTATGTAGGTTGAATAGTTGAATAGTGGTCCCCCAAAAGGTGTGTTCACACTGAACTTGTGAATGTGACTCTTATTTGAGAAAAGGTTCTTTGCAAGGTCATTAAGGATTTTGGTCTTGCAGGCCATGAGATCATCCTGGATTAAGATAGGCCCTAAGTCCAGTAATGAGTGTCCTTGTAAAAGAAGAGAGGGGGAGCAAGCAGAAGAGAGGAACAGGCAGAGAAGAAGGCCACCTGAGGTCAGAG
This sequence comes from Mustela putorius furo, assembly GCF_011764305.1. Taxonomy (NCBI): domain Eukaryota; kingdom Metazoa; phylum Chordata; class Mammalia; order Carnivora; family Mustelidae; genus Mustela; species Mustela putorius. The sequence goes on from NW_025421273.1 coordinate 23,476,729, forward strand.
GCAGACACTGACATTAAGCAGCTACAAGCCAAAGAATGCCTGGAGTGGCCAGTAGCTGGAAGAGGAGAGGAAGGGTCCACTTAAGACAGTCAATTCTGTTGTTCTACACCACTAGATTTCTGGCAATTCGTTACAACAACCATATGAAACTATATAAACCTTACTAAGAAGTCCCATTCAGGGCCTTGTCTCAGTCACTGAAAAAACATTCTGTATAGCCAAGTGCCCCAGGAGCTGGTCGTCCATCTACTTAGATCCCATGCCATTCATCAGACAAACTTTTATTGAGCACCTACAAAATAGCAGGCCTTTTTGTAGATGCTGCATGACAGCAGAAGTAAAGACATAGTCCTTGCCTTTGAGAGGCCAGTTAAGTGAATACCTGCTCTGCTGTCTGCAGAGCTGTTGTGGGCACAGGCAACAGGTCAGAGCTGTACCATCAAGTGCCTCCCTGACCATGTTAAAAGCTTGTGATTTTATGTAGGAGATGAAAGAACTCTTAAAAAGTTTTAGGTAACTATTACCACAACCCCTGGGCTCCTGGAATTCCCTCATACCTATTCTAGAGTCAGCCTAGCATCTGCCTAGGGCCTGCTGTGGCTCTCCCTGGTTCTCCATCAGCTTGCCTTGGCTCTCTCTATGACCCATACTTAAGTTCCTTCCATTTCCCATTCTCTAGGTTTCCACGGTCATGGTCATTGGCCCAGAGTAAAGAGCTAGTCATAGCTCCTGACCTCATCTAATCTCTCAGCTGGGCCCAGGTATGCTAATCAATTACTTTGTTCATTCATTCAAGAATTATCTACTCAGCACCTACTATTTGCCAGGTCCTGGTTGTACAAAAATGTATCAAATACAGTCTTTGTCCTTAAGAGACTTACCATCTGTATTAGTCTGCTTGGGCCACCATAACAAAATATCACAGATGAGTGGCTTACACAAGAGAAATCTATTTTCTCACAGTCCTGGTGACTAGAAATCCAAGACTAAGGTGTCAGCATGACTGGTGTCTGGCAAGGTTTTTCTTCTTGGGTTATAGATGACCACCTTCTTGTTGTATCCTCACATGGCCTTTCCCCAGTGTGTGCATGCCCCTGCTATCTCTTCCTCTTATAAGGACACCAGTCCTGCAGTATTGAGGCTCCCTTATGACCTACTTTTACTTTAATTATCCCCTTAAAGGCCCTTTTTCCAAATACAGTCACACTGAGAATTAGAATTTCAACATATGAATTTTGAGGAAGACACAATTCTATCCACAGCACCATCTACGTGGAAAATTCAAATATGTATGGGCATTTGTCATATGGTGAAACAAATACCAGAAAGGTATTGTGTATTTCTGGAATGGAGCTTCTAATCTGTCTGGGTGAATCTTAAAAGAAGAGAGGAACTTATTAAGATGGAGGACACAAAGCAGGAAAACCCAGACAGAGAATACAATCTGTAAAGCAGAAACATGAAACAGCATGGCCTATGGGGTGGATGGCTAAGATACAGAGAGATGGGTTGCTGGAACATGGAGGTGAGGCTCAGACAGGATGGTCATAACATGCGGTCACCTTCCTCCCTCCTCTGCCCTCTGTCGCAGTCTTGTTTCCATGTGATTTTCATTGGACCCTCCCTCTTCACTCAACTCGAAGTATTACTGCCTTTGGTCTCAGTCCTGAAAACACTTAAAATAACAGCCTCTTAGTCTTTCTATAGCATTCTGTAGTTTACAAAACACCTTTACCACATCATTTGGTCCTTTAAAACTGTCCAAAGGAAGAAATCAAATATTATTTTATTGATATATATAATGCAACGAAGATTCAAATAATAACAATAATAACAACAATAATAATAACTGTCTTGACCAAGGTCAGGGTGCCATGTTGGAGTTAGTTTAAGGCTAGAGCCCAGGCCATCTATATGTTGGTCTAGTTTCTCTCTTTTACACTACCTGCATTTTTCTCTGCTGTTTGCCTGGTGTGTTATATTTCTCCAATAATGCATCTACATTTTGACAGAGCTTTCTGGAAATAATGTGTTAACCAGTAGAAAAAAAAAAAATTCAGAGTGGGAATGTTGGGCCTGGCAAGATCTTTTTTGGCTAGGCAGCCCTGTCAGAGCCCATTGAATCACACATCTGCCTCACAAAGGGCCAACCCAGAGCAAAGCCCATGGGTATATTTTGCCGAAAGGAGCGAATTAAACCACTTCCAAGTCAGGAAATGCCAAGCTAGGCTTTTCTGTGGTGTTAACTTACTGGCTCAAAGAAGACCAAATAGTAATTTACCTACAGCTTAGCCTGTTACCCAGAATCCTTCACTGGATCTTTGTCAATGTTGCCAAGGCAACAACAACTCTCACCACTTTGGTAATTTTAGTTTCAATCACAAACTTCATATTGACTTGGCTGAATGTCTGATGCAGCAAAACTTTAACTCACTGAAATGCATGAGGAATCAATTCTCTTAGTCTCCAACAAATCTGACACTTTAATCCTTAAAAATTTTGTTCACTTTGGATGGAAATTTCTCTAAAATTCTTTTCTTGTAGCTACATTTTCTTCACATAATCAATGAAGCATAAATTTAGTTGAAGCATTCGTAGATGACTTGGGCACCAGAGTGGCCTTTCCAAAACACAAATCTGAACTCTTCAGGTTTAGGAAAGTGCCTGCACTCTTCTTCACCCTAATCTACCTTACTGATCTCATATTCTGTTTCTCTCCATATTCCCGTACTCCAGGACCATGGAAGTCATCATGGAGCACACCATGTTCTTTCTTCTCACTGATTATTTATACACAGGATGGCCCTTTGAAGCCCATCTTCTCTTCTTCTACTTAGAATATTTTTCTCCATCTTAACTATGGAGCTAGTGAACCACCTCCTATATGAAACTGACCCCAAATTTCTCAAAACCTCTTCACATAATCCTAGAGTATTTGCTGCTCACCCTCTTATTACAGGTATTTATGTATCTGTGTATTTATGTCCCTCAATTCATCTTTGCCCTCTAAAGCCTACTTAGCATAGCCTTGACCTAACCTATGTGCTAAATACATAGTTAACATTATTATCAAATAAAGAAGTACTAAGCTCTTATTCATAAATACCACTTACTATGTGCCAGAAATGTAATGGGGACTTCCTCACTTAATTTTTGTAACAACCCAATAAGTCTAGAGTCAAAAATCAAACCAGCTCTCCTGTCTCCGAAAACTAGGTTTTTCTTCTCTGCGACATGGCACAGCACATGCTGGACAAATTGACACACTACAGTAAGAGCTGAGTGCTTGCTAATAAGTGAGAGAGCGATTTGCGGCCTTGATGCCATGCTGCACTTGGAGAGCAACGGGCAGGGTGGGCTGCAGGAAAGCAGGACCAAGTTTGAGTAGGTTAGGATGGTTTGGGCAGGAATCAGAGGTCAGAAAGGCAATATACAAGTTAAAAAACAGGGTGCTATAGCTGGAAAAGACAAGTCTTTAAAATCTAGAATCTAGAGTAGGAGTCACATACTCAATTGTTTAAAGGGCCAGCAAAGCATCACTGGATTAAAGCAAGTGAGACCACTTCCACCCAGAAAACTTTTTTGTTTCTATTGAATCTCATGGTCCTCTGGATCTGACTTCAGTTTGACTGCTTTTGTTAGCAATATATGTATAAGCAGTATTTTACATTCATCTTACCTCCACTAGCATGTGTGATGAAAAATGATAGTTGGTGCTAGACCTCCATGCAGAGGCCATTACAAGTCAGGACCGGTGGAATCATTGACAAGCTGGATTCCAGAAGACAGGTGGAGTCTAGTATTTCTAGGTAACATAATTTTTAAGAGAAGCTGGAAAGTTGTATTATTAATTTTTTTTAAGTCAGGGGCTTATGCAAAAACATTTACAGGATTATGTGGGGTCCAGCTAAATCTCAAATTTTATTCGGCTTAAACATCATCTAGAGAGCTGGTTAAAACATGGGTTCTAGGGTGCCACTCAAGAGTTTCCATTCTGTGGGTCTCAGTAGAATCTGAAAATGAACACTGCTTACAAGTCCTAGGTAAATTGATGATGTCAGCCCAGGGACATGCATGGAATTGTACTGGTTGGACACCAGCAGTACCAGCTCCAGTGTTCCAGACACCTTTTTGGCTTCTCTGGTTTAAAGGTTTAGAGGAAAGAACAGCAAATAGGAAACATCAAAACAACCCCTGGTCCTGTGGCAGAAACTGTCATCTTAAATACCCTTTAGAACTTCTCTTGAAGACTGTGCTACAAAATAAGACAAGAGTTAGATATCAGACGTCCAGAAAAGTTTTACACCCTGGCCTGAGACTAGGACAAATTCAAGAGGCCAAAAGATGGCCATAAAATTTGTTAGAAATCAGAGGGCCACAAACGGAATTAAGAAATGAGACAGAAGAGGAGAAATCTCAAAGCCTGACATAATGTGGTTTAGAGAAGTCAAGTCCAAGGGTAACTCGCTAACAATCTTCAAGCACAAGATAGAATTTGGGAGAAGATGATGAACAGCTGTTCTCTGTTTCCACAGAGGCTTGCCTAATAATAACCTGAGCTTCTAGAACAGCAAGAGGGTTTGGAGTAGAAAAAGAACTCCCTCATCGGACAGCTGTAGAGGATAGGCATCTATTGCCATGGGGCCCTGCTCGATTCTTACTGTTCAGATCTTTAAAACTAGGTAAATGAAAGACTATTAGCATATATATAGATATAGATATATATTCTTTTTTTTTCCCCTTTTTCTTTTCTTAAGTCAATTCCATACCCAGAGTGGAGCCCAACGCGGGGCTCAAACTCACAAACCTGAGATCAAGAGCCAAGCTGAAATCAAGAGTCAAATGCTTAACTAACTGAGCCATCCAGGTGCCCTCCCTCTTAGCACATTGGGAGGCCCATTCCTTGTCCATGTTTGTCAAGATACGGGACTCAGGCCACTGCTGGCAGAGATGTTTGGGTGCTGCATAGACAGAGAATTAAGTGACTTGGAATTGCAAAGGGGAAGAGGTACTCCCTTTTCAATTTTCTTTCATTACTTGGTCATGTCAAGGAGAAAGTCTCCCTGACGTGTTATCTTTTACAACTCTCTAACACTGGCCAATCTCCCTTTTTTGGCAGAAAGAGAGAGCATTAAGCAGGCAACAACATGTATAAGGATTGGCTGTCATTGTTTTGTTTCATGGTGTTTATTTTTTGGTTGATTCCGGTTTTCTATTTTAAGGTACTGATAGAAGGTTTCCTTTGAAATAAATAAATTTAGTAAGGCAAAGTCCGCTGAATTATAAAGAAATACCAAGCAAATGATACTGATGAATGATGGCCATTGCCAAAATTGCACAGATGGTACATAGAAAATGATGTTTTGGAAACACTGATCAAGTCTAAGTATCTTCTTTATGAATGAGAAAACTGAAGCTCAGAAAATTAAAGGTCATTCTCAGTTTCATGCAGAATTTACAGATGAGCTGGAACTTGAGACTGGCTTGCTTAGGGTAGAGGACTAGGAGACTAGAGATTACATGGTGCATCTGGAGCTTCTCTGTCCAGCATGGTGACTGGTGCTCCCAGCTTACGACCCATGGATGAAATGGGCCAATTTCACCCCAGCGTGGTGGCCATACCTCTTTGTGACTTGACAAGTGAGAGCTTCTCTGCCACCCTCTATAAAGTGAGCACCTAATTCAGTATATTACTTGAGTGCAAAATGAAGTACTATACACAAACATAAGTCATGAAGCTCTACAAGGTCTCAAAATGTAAGGTACAGATAATAGAAACCCATAACTTACTGTTACTTCTCATGCTCCCCTAATAGTAATATTTTGGTAGCTGAAAAGCAATATGAATTTCCTCATTGGCTTCATCCTATTTTGGATAAAACATAGCTTGTAAACATTTTATTTTTTCCTGAATTGATCTTCATCCATACAGGATTGTTTGGCAGTGATCTAAATGACAAAACATTTCTCCAGAGCTCTAGGTTTATCTCCTTCAAGCATATCAAGGCAAGCATTAACAAGGCAACTTCATTAACAAGGCAAGCATCTCTCACAATTAGCACACTCAAACACCAACTTCAGCAAAAATGACCTTTGCTTATGTTGTTTGGAGTCAAGTGGGTGTTTCTGAACACTTAAGAACAGATGACGTTCTTTGGGAGAGGCACATTCTCCTTGAAATTGGGCTCAAACCATTTTATCAGTTATTAATCCATCTTTCAGATATGATAAAGGATAAACTTCAATGAGGCCTTATCCAAGAAATCATAGACTCCTAATGAATATGGCCAAATTAACAAGTTTTTGCTATAGATATCTTCAGTGAGATTTGGCCAATGTAAATGCAGTATTTTTAAAAATTGAGGTTATTAGCAAACCCTCAAGCTTAATCTAATAAAGAACCAAAGGGGGGAAAAATGCATTTGCAATCAGCCTGCCAGAGACATTACAGAAATGAATGATTTCTAACCTCTGATAACTCAAACTTGTAACATTCATGTATTACACAAATAGATCATTCAGAAAGGTAAAGGTTACTTCCAGAAATAATAGTTGTATAAAGGTGTTCCACTCCCCAGTAAATTAAAGACGCAGCCTTTTTCCTACTTTCCACGCTGAACAGAACACTGGAAGAACCTATTAATAGCTTCGTTAGTTTCAAGGAGGCGGCTTACATGGAATTTGGATCTTAATGTACAGAAATAGATACTCATCTACTCTCCCAGCAATGCAACAACCTTAATGGAATAATCTTTTCAAAATGAAAACTCTGCCCTAATGAAAGTCCCCTTTTTCACTGAAATAAGAAACTGAAGCAACAAAGGCAAGGCCCTCCATTTACATGAATGATCTCACAGCCTCACCAGAAATGTATATTTAAGCCTGGGGATTATTTGTTGGAAATTTTAATGTTAAACGACCTGCAGAATACATTTAGCTGTAGATGGTAGAAACCAATAGACATTAAAAAAAAAAGTCTTTCTGAAAATGGAACTTATAAATATTTATTTTAAAGGATCAACAGGGTAAGTTTTCTGTTGCCTAAGCAAGTTTAATACCACCATGTAAAGTAGCTGATGTTAAAGAGAATCTGTATATTTAAACCTGTAATATATGAGGATTGTTAGCTGAATTTTAGAATAGCAGATTTTGTTTTCATGTCCCAGGAACCAATTTTATAGTACACTAAGTTGCCCTTGGGAACTGTGTGTTCGTGTGTGTGTGTGTGTGTGTGTGTGTGTGAGAGAGAGAGAGAGAGAGAGAGAGAGAGAGATGAGGGCACAGATCTCATCAGGTATCTGAAGGGCATCTTAAGAAAGAGTGATGGGATTTGTTCCTTGCAGAACAAAATTACAGTGTGAATCCTGCCTCTTGGAATTTTGTAATATGCAGCCTTGCAACTAAATTTGGTGACCCTGGCTCAAGAAAGGGACAGAGATTATGTTTTGATGCTTCTAGAGATGGAAATTGACCATCCTTGTATGTATCTATGCCTCTTTCCAACGAGAATTTGCAGATTTTCCCAAGAGGAAGGGTCTATTTCCTCAATCTCAGAATCTGAGCTGACCTCCCTACTTCCTTTCACTGTGGAATGTCTCACGATGATATTATGCCAGTTCAAAACCTATGACCCAAGGGCCCTTGCACACTACCCCTCTTGTTCCTAGAACCTTGTCACTATGACATGAATAAGCTCAAGTAGCCTGCTGGAAGATGAAGGCCACAGGGAATACAGAGAAGGCATTCCAGCAGAGGACATCCTGGAGCAGACAGAGCCCATCTGATCATCTAGCTGACCATACCATAGACAGCTATGTGAGTCAGCCCAGCCAAAATCAGGCTATGTGGAGCAATAACTAATGGTGTTGTTTTAAACCAGTAAGATTTGGGGTGATTGTTTATGCAACGAATTCCGTTACTCACACAATGAATTCTAAGCTATAACAAGTACTGCTGTTTCACAACAAGCAGATGGATAAATTTGAGGCGTAAAATTTTAGCAAAGACAGGTGTATGTCTGAAAGGAGAAGTGTGACCCTGACTAAGTAGAGATGCTTTCTTTCAAAGACCACTTGGCCTGGGCATGGTAGCTGGGCCAGTGAGATACAGCAGCAACCTATGTGAAGGAGACTTAGCTCCAGTGTGGTCTCGCAGCATGACCAGAACTGGGAAGGACCTGTGTTAATTGCACAGCAGTGAGAGGTAACTACAGAGAAGAGGTACAAAGGCTAGGCTTTTCTTGCTTCAGAATCAAAGCAGGATGGACAATCCCTATAGGATGTCCAATCTCCCAACATTCTTAGGAATGAGGGGGCCCAACTTCCCAAGGGACCCCACTAGTCTTCTTGTCAATCGATGGATGGGATTAAAGCAAATATTTAAGTAATTTGGATTAATAAGAATGCTAACACACCATACATTGTAGAGCAGTTCTTATCTGCTACATCAGAATAAGGGAACTTTGTGTGTCTTGTTTAAGATTCTTGATCTTGAATCTGTTTTGAGGGTTATTAATATGGTTACTCTGCCTCTCTTTTGTTAGCATTGGCCTGATAGGAATTTGTTACCCTTGGTTTTTTTTTGTTGTTTTTTTTTTTTTAAAGATTTTATTTATTTATTTGACAGAGAGAGATCACAAGTAGGCAGAGAGGCAGAGAGAGAGAGAGAGGAGGAAGCAGGCTCCCTGCTGAGCAGAGAGCCTGATGTGGGACTGGATCCCAGGACCCTGAGATCATGACCAGAGCCGAAGGCAGCGGCTTAACACACTGAGCCACCCAGGTGCCCTGTTACCCTTGTTTTAAAAAGCATGTAAGGTGACTTGTATTTAAAAATATGTGATGGGGCGCCTGGGTGGCTCAGTCTTTAAGCATCTGCCTTCGGCTGGGGTCATGATCCCAGAGTCCTGGGATCGATCCCCGCATCGGGTTGTCCCACTCTCACTGCCCCTGCCTGTGCTCCCTTTCTCGCTGTCTCTCTCTGTCAAATAAAGAAATGAAATCTTGAAACAAACAAGCATGTGATAACCAGGTGCTGAAGCCAGATTTTCCTCATCTAGGGTGCGGTCTGAATGTCAATCCTAAAGGTACGATGCAGTGTTAATGTGCTTCCAGGGTTGAGTACTGCTGAGCTAGGGTTCTCCTGTTTCCTACCCAGTGGGCAGAATCTTAAGCAGAGATTTATGTCTCCTCTGCACCACCATTTCCCCCAGGTTTTGTTGAAAACACCTGGAATTTTATTTCTTTCAGATTGTTTTTCTTTTCTTTCTTTCTTTTTCTTTTTCTTTTCTTTTCTTTTTTTTTTTTTTTTTTTTTTTTTGAACATTATGCTTCTTATGTTCTGGGAATCTTTTCCACTTAATTTCAGCCTCATTAATAACAATTATTTAGGCATAATTATGAGCTCAGCTGGTTCCTCTGCTTATCAGTGTGTCTTATAGTCAACCTTTCTTCTGTGGGGTTTATGTGCCAATCAAGATGCTTTCACCCTCAAGGAAGAGATCCCCCTCCCCACCAACGGCAGCACATACACACACAAGCAGTTGTTTGCAGAGTGGGGACATTTTGTATCTTAAAACTAGAAGCCTGAACATAGACCCTTCCAGGGTTGGCTAATTTGACAGCTCTACTGTGTCATCAAGCTGCCAGATGTCTCCCCATCTTTCTGTTCTGCCAGGCACAGCATATCAATGAGGCCATTTATGGTTTTAAAATGGCAATACCATTTCCCAGTGTCACTTTTATATCTCTTTCAGGAAGCTTGTAACCCCTTTTCCTCCTCTTTGGCACTCCCAAATTTCACTGTGTCTGTGGCAGGTCATAGGTGATTTTCTCAAAGGAAATTCTTTCTATCCCAAATCCCTGTCTCTCCCTGGCTCAGGGAAACTTGGCTCAGTGAGTACCTTGTTCTGCTTCCCTGTTCTCTCCTATTGTATCACTCTTGGCTGGCTGGCTCCCTTCCTTCAGTGTCTTAACTTCAATCTTAAATTTTTTATATCACTGTCCTTTTCCATTCATTCTGGAAGAATTCTTTCACTCTGTCTTTCATGATCTTCAGGCATGTATGTGATCATTTTATTATTAGGCCTATCTAAGGAGTCTTTTATTTCAGCAATCCTATTTTGAAATTCTAAAAACTACTTCAAATTCAGTCCTCTTCCACTTACAGCCTCTGTGACCTTGGGCAAGTTATTTAACCTCTCTGTGCGTTGGTTTTCTTTCTATAAGATAGACCTCATAATAGTACCTAGTCCGTAGGATTTTTAGGGGATTAAATAAGGTCGGGCATGAAAAAGGCAGCACATGGAAAAGGCTTAAAATGAAATGCTCAATAATTATTAGCTTCTAGAGAATCTTTTTTTATTTTTTATATGTGAAATGCTCTCAATTCTCTTTGAAAATACTGATTAGAATGTTCAAAATTGCATATGCCTTTTCTCCATTAACTCTATTTCCTTGGAATTTTCCCTCTTTTCTTTTCAGATTTGTTTGCTATTTTATTTGTGGTGGGGTTTTTTTTTTTTTTTCAAATATTTGGCGATATTTTTTTTCAAATATTTAAACAGAGAGTTTAAATTTCTGTTTAAACTTAGAAAGAGGATATACAATGATTAATATTAGTAGCAAACACAGCAACACTATGACTTTCATGGACCACCTCCTCTGTAAAAAAAAAAAAAAAAAAATTTAAATTATAGTTCATTACTGCATTGCTCTAAAATAAACATAATCCAGGCTGGGTTATACTCAGTTTTTAAATTCTGGTTTGAAAAAGTAATTAGAACATTTTCTTGGGCTTCTAACAATGTCATGGGCCCAGGCACTAGGCCTATTGTGCCTAATGGAGAACTTGGCGCTGGTAGTGGCAGAAGTTGTTCTCAGCACAGGTGACAGTGGATTGTAATTGCAGGGGTTCCCTAGAAAAGAGGCTGAAGCATGAGGAGTATGTCTGCCTCTGGAGTGTGGAGGCTCTGGCCACCTGGCAGCAGGCAGACCCTATCTGGGGCACAATCCTTCGTTTCTCTCTGTCTCTAAGGTACAAAGTAAGAAAAACAGGCAAATCAACCATTTTATCAGGAGTGGTTCTCAGATTTATGCTGAGGGCAAATCCTCAAGCTAACCACTCTGAAATGAAAGTGCTGGAGAGGCTCAGCTATGGGGCAGGCTGTTCATTAGTAACCCCACAAGCCCGTTCACTCAAGGCCACTTCCCACTTCCAGCCATTACCAGATACTGTAGATTTTCTAGGGTTCTTTTAGGGACCTCGACTTTTTCAGAGGTCTACATTTTATAACCTGTATTGTGCCACCCATTACTTCACAACTGCTTCACCATAGATTGATCCTTTTTCTGTATATCTCCCAGAAATTCCTCAGGGCTGCTGACCTGCTGAACTCATTGCTCTTGGCTTTCCAGTACTCTGCTGAAATTCTTCCTATCTTTACATTTCTTCTGTTATTTGAAAAAGACCAGAATAGATGGAGAAAAGCCCAAGTGGGCTTCATAATCATTTTAAGCTGCTGTGTAAAATATTAAATATTATGTTTGTTTTAGATAATACTTTAAGGATGAAGAAAGAAACATGATAGTAACTCATATAGCCACCTGTCGCCAAGTTTTGTGTCCCCAAGTCTTCTGGCTTATAAAGTTCATCTTCTACCAAGATGTATTATTTTAATTATTTGAAATCTGAACGGGAGGTTCCTTTCAGGAACATAATTTCATTACATAATCAACTTGAGTTTCCTAGCCCCTCAGAATTTTAACCTATGTGGCATCTCACTTCTTACTGATGCTCATTTCTCTTCACTGCATGATGCCCAGTGATTACTATAGCTTTAAAAGAAGTCTTAAAATCAAGTACACTGACTTCAACAACTTTGTTTTTCCTTTTAAAATTGTTTTGACAATTATAGGTCATTTGCCTTTTCATGTAAATTTTAAAACCAGTTTGTATATATATAATAAAAAAGCCTGCTTAGGTTTTGATTGAGATTGCATTCAATTTACAGATTACTTGGGGAGAATTAATATCTTTTTTAAGTCTTCTAATTCTAAGCACTATATATATGCCCTTTTATTTAGTTAGTTTTTGTTTCTTTTATTGGTATTTTGTAGTTTTTAACTTACAGATTCTGTACATGTTTTGTTAGGTGTATTGCTAAGTATTTCATTTTTATTGTCTTTTAAATTTTTATTTCTCTAGGTTTATTGTTAGTGTGTAGAAATGAGTTTGATTTCTTTTGTGTTGATCTTGCATCTTGCAAACTTGCTGAACTCACTTATTAGTCTAAAGAGTGTTTATGCTTTGGGATTTTTGACATAGGCAATGATGTCATTTATAAATATGAATCATCCTGCTTCCTCCTTCCTAGTTTATATATTTATATGCTTTTTTCTTGCCTTATTGCACTGGTTATAATTTTCAGTCTGGTATTGAATACAAGAGCCTGTTCCTCATTTTAGGGAGAAACCATGCAGTCTTTTGCCACTAATAATGTTATTAGTAGTTTTTCTGTAGATGGTCATTGTCAGGAAGTTGTTATTATTGAGGAATATTAAATTATTGAATTATTGAGGAATCTCTCTTTGTTGAGAGATTTTATTTTGAGTGGATGCTAAATTTTGTCAAATGATTTTTCTGTATCAATTGATGTGGTTTTGTTTTTCTTCTATAGAAGGTTAATTGGTAGACTACTGCATTTGTCAGAGTTCCCGGAGAAGGAGAAATAGAATAAGGAATTGGCTCATGGGATTATAGAAGCTGGCAAATCCCTAATCTGAGAGCCAATGCCCCAGTTTGAGTCTGAAGGCCCCAGTCTGCTGTAGAATCAAGAAAACCTGATGTTCCAGATCAAAGACTATCAGGCAGAATTTCCTCTTATTCAGGGGAAGTTTAACCTTTTGTTTTCTCAGGCCTTCAAATAATTGGATGAGGCTGACTCATGGAATGGTTGGTAACCTCCTTACCTATTCTACTGATTCAAAGGTTAATCTTATCCAAAAACATCTTCAAAGAAATATCTAGAATAATGTTTGACCAAATATCTGTGCACACTCTGGCTCAATCAAATTGACACATGAAATTAACCATCACAGCTACAGTGATTGATTTTTGAATACTGAAACAGCTTTACATTCTCAGTGGAATCTATTGGTCATGGATGCCACTGTCCAATATTTTTATTGAAGGTTTTTGTGATAGGTTCATGAGGGATATTGATCTGTAGTTTTCTTTTTTTTTTTTTGGTCTGGTTTAAAATTAGGGTAATGGTGGCCTTGTAAAATGAGTTCGAAATTATTCCCTCATCTCTTGTTTTCTGGAAGAGATTATGTAAAATTGGTGTTATTTATTCTGTAAATGTTTGGTGGGACTTGCCAACAAAACTATAACATGCCTGGATATTTCATTTCAGAAGATGTTTAACTATGAATTCAATTTCTGTGATAGTAACAAGGCTATTCAGATTAGTTATTTCAATGAGGATGAACTTCAGTAGTTTGTGGTTTTCAAAGAATTGATCCATTTTACTTAAATTATCAAATGTATCTGTATAGAGTTGTTTGCCGTTGTAATGTCAACAGAATCTATAATGATATCCTATCTTTCATGTCTAATATTGGTAATTTATATCTTTCTTACCCCTCCTCCTCTCCCTTTCTCTGTCAGGCTTGCTAGAGAGATCTCAACTTTGTTGAGTCAGTTCTGGCCTAATCAATTGTTCTCTATGTTTTTTCTGCTTTCTTTTTTCTGTTTTCATCTTTTGGATTTCAATGATTTCTGCTCTTATCTTTACAATTTCCTCCCTTCTACTTGGTTTGTATTAATTTTTCTCCTCTTTTTCTAGTTTCTTAAGGTGGAAACTTGGACTATTGACATAAGACTTTTTAACATAAACATTGAATGCTGTAAAGTTTCGTACTTAGCACTGCTTCTCTGCAGCCCAGAAATTTTTGTATGTTGGGTTTTCATTTCACACAGCTCAATATATTTTATAATTTCCTTTAAAACTTCCTCTTTGATCTATGGTGTTTGGATATTTTCCCATTACCTTTCGGTTATTCATTTCTATTTTAATTACATCAAAGTCCAAGAATGTACGATGTATGATTTAAATTCTTTTACCTCTTATGGTCTATCTTGAGGAATATTCCTTGTGCAATTGGAAAGAAGGGTATATGCTGTTCTTTTTAGGTGAAGTATTTTATAAATATCATTAGATCCAGTTGGTTTCAGATAGTGTTCAGTCCTACACACTTGAGAATTTTTCTCTGTACGTATTTTATCAATTGCAGACAAAGGAGTTTTTAAGTCTCTAATTATAATTACTGAAGTATCTATTTCTCCTTTCAGTTCTGTTGTTCTGCATATTGTAAAGCTCTGTTGTTTAGTCATATATTTTTAAGATTTTTATATCTTCTTGGAAGATTGACACTATTATCAATATATAGTCCTTCTTTATCCCTGGTAATTTTCTGTGCTCTGAAGTCTACTTTGTCTGATATAAATATAGCCACTCCAGTTTTCTTTTGATGAGTATTTTCCATGGTATATATATTTCCATCTTTATACTCTTAGCATACCTATATAACTATACTAAAGTGAGTTTCTTGTAGAACTCATACAGTTAAATACTGCTTTTGAATCCATTCTGACAATCTCTGTATTTTAATTGGAATGTTTAGACCATTTATAATTAATACAAGTATTTATATGTTTGGATTTAATCTTTCCATTTTATCATCTGTTTTCTGTTTCCTCAATTTTTCTTTTTCTCTCTTTCCCACTTCCTATCTGCTTTTAGATTATATAAACACTTCTTAATACTCCATTATCTAATGTGTTTTCAAATAGTTTTTTGTATATTTTTAATGATTTCTCTAGGGATTACAATACTTAACTTTGAACAGTTTACTTAAAATCAATATTTTATCATTTCATGTGGAATGTAGGAACTTCATTACCATATAAGTCCTTTCACCCACTCCTTTTTAGAATACTGTTGACTTATATTTGTATGTCCTTCCATTGAATATCCCATGGGGCAGTATTATAATTTTTGCTTTAAACCAAAAAGCACTTCAAATAACCCAATAGGAGAAGGATAGTCTATAATATTTATCTGGGTATTTCCCATTTCTGTTCTCTTTCCTTTATTCCTGATGTTCCAAATTTCCTTTTCCTATCATTTGCTATCCTTTTGTCTATAGAATTTCCCTCTAGCAATTCTTTTAGAGCAGGACTACTGAGAATTAGTTCTCTTAGGTATCCTTTATCCAAACATGTCTTTATTTCATCTTAATTGCTGAAGGACATTTTCACTGAATATAGAACTTCTTTTTTACTTTATCATTTAAAAATATTGTGTCTCTTCCTTCTAAACCCCATGATTTTCAGTGAGAAATCTGATGTCAATTCAATCATTGTTCACTTCTAGGTAATGCATCAATTTTCTCCAATTGCTTTCATTTTTTTTTTCTGTCTTTAGTTTTCATCAATTTTATTATAATGCACCCAGGCATAGATTTCTTTGGGTTTATCTTTTTCAGGGTTTACTATACTTTTAAAATATATAGATTTGTTCTTTTGTCAATTTTGGAACACTTTTCGTCATATTGCTTCAAATATTTTATCAGCACTGCACTTCCTTTTCTTGAACTCTAAAACCAAAAATGTTAGACTTTTTGGTATTGTCTGCCTATACTGTTCAGACTGGATGATTTCTATTGATCTATCTTCCAGATCATTTACTTTCTCTGCTGTCATATTCATTCTGCTATGAGTCCCTCCAGTTAATTTTTTGTTGTGTTTTTGTACTTCTCATTTCTAAATTTTCATTTGTTCTTCTTTTTACCTTACACTTTTCTCTGAGACTTCTATCCTTCAATTCATTCTAGCAGTGTTTGCATTCATTCTTTTTTTAAATTATTTTTTCAGTGTTCCAGAATTCATTGTTTATGCACCACACCCAGTGCTCCATGCAATACCTACCCTCCATAATACCCACCACCAGGCTCACCATACCCCCACTTCAAAACCCTCAGTTTGTTTCTCAGAGTCCATAGTCTCTCGTGGTTCTTCCCCCCCTCCAATTTCCCCCAACTCACTTTTCCTCTCCATCTCCCCATTCATTCTTTTTTTGTTGTTGTTAAAATTTTTATTTATTTATTTATTTGACAGACAGAGGTCACAAGCAGGCAAAGAGGCAGGCATAGAGGGAAAGGGGAGGAAGCAGGCTTGCCACTGAGCAGAAAACCCAGTGCAAGGCTTGATCCCAGGACCCTGAGACCACGACCCAAGCCGAAGGCAGAGGCTTTAACCCATTGAGCCACCCAGGCGCCCCATCCCCATGCATTCTTGAAACACTTTTACAATAGCTGCATTAAAGCTTTGTTAGATAATTCCATCATCTGTATCACCACAATGTAAGGGTCTTTTCATTGTTCTTCCCTATGAAAATTATGATTATGATGTTTTTTTTGTATCCTGAGGAATTTCAGATTGGGTAAATACTGAGAAGTGGAATACACATTAAAACACAATTTGAAAACAAATATTTTTCTTTCAAAATTAATATATACTCATTATAAAAGAAATATTTTTAAAAACTAATAAACAAAGAGGAAAAGATCACCTATCACCTAACTAGAGGTGATGATTTTTCTCTGTTTACATATAACCTCTGTCTCTCTCAGAATGCTTCTGAAGTTTAATTTTCATGTAATTTGATTTTCTAAGGTCAAATTTACCTTTACTTCCTCAAATACAGATTTTAATTCTCTGATTGCAATAATAGCTTCCTTTTAATCATCCTTTTCCTCACTCAGATCCCTCCTCACTTCATTTTGTTGCCTTTGCATCTTATCCTTTGACTTTTGAATTTAAACTGTCATTTTATTTCTTATTCTATTAGCTTTCATATTAGTTTTTCTTCTCACATAGAGGCCATGTTCTTCTGACATTGTTGAGGTTTCAAAAAAAAAAAAAAATTCCTAAAATGTTCTTTTGGACCCAGTGGTAAGTCATTTTCCAACAACTGTGTTTCCTCTGAGTTTTGAGTGCTATTTAGTTTACAGTGCTTTTCTTGGGCCCTGTGTTGTTTTCACTTTAAACTTTTTCTCAACTCAAAATATAATGGGTTTTCTGGAATTGGTGCTTTTGCATTTTCTGATGGAGCACAGTTAACAGTATATAGCTTCTAATCTATTTCCAGCATCTATTAGACCTTCATAAACATAGATATATAGATTAATTATTAGACTTGGGAGCTGACAGCTATACCAGTTAAGGTGCTTTGGTTGCAAATAATACAAAGCCTAACTTAAATTAACTTAAACAATAATTGGAAATTTCAAAGATGGGACCGGTTTCAGATGTAATAGAATTACAGCTCTAGACCCATTTTCTGCCCTTCTCTACAGCACTTCCCACCCCATTGTATCCACTTTATTTTCAGCTGAATTTTGTTTCTGGCTTTGGAAGTTTTATAATTTTCACTATACCAAAAATCTCTGAGCTTTTTTTTCCCTCAAAACTATAAAACTAAAGTCCCAGGCTGCATTTGTTTTGGATCAACTTAAGTTATATACTAATGCCCAAGGCTACTTAAGGCCTGTCATGAGAGTCTCCCAGATTTCATCCTTTACATGGTGTTAAGTGGACTCTGCAACCCACCAAATCTACATACATCATAAGAAATATCCCTAAAGAGGAAGAGAGGCTGGACATTGAATATCACCTCCCTTCTTTCCCACAATGCTCACTACAGGGAAGTTATTCACACCTGAACCTCCAATACTCTGAGCCAATGAAATACATGTTCTTCCACCCACTGCTCCCACGTTCAGCATCTTATTGGGGGAAAATAATCTCTAAGAATGCAATAGTGGCTTATAATTCACGAGGCAGGTAGAGACCTCTAAGTTTCATGGCATATATCATGGATATGACTCTAATTGTTTTCCTCAATCCAACTCAGTCAGTCTTATAGCTAGTAAAAAATTCGTCCCAGATTCTAACAAAAAAATACCCATTAGGGTCCATTTCAATTTTGTTCTGAACTTTTCAGAAGCCGAGTTAAGTACTAGTCATTTCAACAATAGATATTTAAATTTCACAAAATGTTGTTTTATATCCAGCTATTTTATTTATCTGTATAGTTAGTTATTCCACAAGTAATTTGAGAAACACATTCAATAATATAATTTTAAAATATCTATCATGAATATGAATCAGCTCCTGGATAGATAAAAGTACAGGTTAAAAAAAAAAAGAAGAAGAAGAAGACTATGAAATACAAATCAAAAAGAATGACCAGATCAGTTACCTTTACTATTGTTGGTGGTAATTTGATTTCCTCTAATTTAGCCTCAAATTTTACTCTGAGCTTCCCAACAGCCAAAGGAAAAACAGCAACATAGTTACATCATTCTCAAATGTCAAAGTACACTAGTCCTTTAAAAGAAGTAAATCTCTTCATGGCACTAAATGTTAAATGAGCATATAGGGAGTTCTGAGCACTGTAGTAAAATGTCTTCTTTGTACACATTTCTATAGGAAATACAATTGTAAGATCCTTGTAATTGTTTTTTATGGCATATTTTATACACACTGAAATAACTGAAAAACCATAATTAAAAGAAATTTAGTGGAGACTCTGTGAGGGACCAAATAAAATGTTGCAAGTATGTGGCAGTCTTACAATTCAATTTGATCCTAAGACAAAGTTTTAAGTATCTTGATAAATGCTTAGACTATAAATCCTTCAAATAATCTGTTTATTTCCTCACTCATGCTTTTGATAGTGTTTCATAGTCTTTCATTCAATTCTTTGAACAACCTGAGATAATGTTCTTATTCCCACTAAATTACATTTGAGGAAGTAGAAGCTCAGAGGAGTGAAATGCTTTGTTGAAGGTCAGCCAGTGAATGACTTGGGAGGAACTCAAACACAGGTGTTCTGATTTCAGATTAACAAAATGCATTTGTTAAGTACCTGTTGTGTACCAGGCAGTACTCTTGGGGCTGCGGATAGATAGTTGAATAAAATGTAATCCCTGTTCTCAGAGAGCTGGTGGGAAAAACAGATAAAGATGTAATTTTCTATAACTTAGCCAACACTCTGTGCTTTCACTATACTGATGCAATACCAATAGTTGTGGAGTAGATAGTTTGGGAATATAAGATTATTGGATAAGAATAAACATTTCTGATGTCTCTTCCAGATCATGTCCTATATTATATGACAGAATTTTACATAAAAATGCTGCAAGTATTGAGAAAAACACAGATAAAAAAGACTGGAGAAACAATCACTTCATGGAGTTGCTGAGCCTCTCTTGGAAAAATCAGAAGGAAGAGGGGAAGATACTCTTTTTATTCCCAGGATTATAATAACTATTCTTGGCCATAGTGTGGAACAGCATTTGATGACAAAATGTGGTTTTGATGAAGAAAGATTTCAAAAGCTGGTGGGAATATCTTGACCCGAATATTTTGAATACATGTTGGTGCTGGTGGTAATTTTACATAAAACGACAAACTCATGGGTGCCCTACCCTGGAAAGGGTTCAGTGGAGACTGAATGACTGTCTTCAAGAAAATCCAGGAAGTCTGACCTAGCATCACTTGTTTTTATTCAAGATTTATAAATAACAAAATCATTTTTCAAATCAAACTTCACATGAAAACGCATATAGGTACACCTTGAAGATATTGCAGGTTTGGTTTCAGACCACCACAATAAAACAAGTCAAATGAATTTTTTGGTTTCCCAATGCATATAAAAGTTATGTTTACATTATACAGTAGTTTATTAGCGTGCAACA
The DNA here is from genome assembly GCF_011764305.1 of Mustela putorius furo. Lineage (NCBI taxonomy): Eukaryota > Metazoa > Chordata > Mammalia > Carnivora > Mustelidae > Mustela > Mustela putorius. Next base: position 23,496,552 of record NW_025421273.1, read on the forward strand.
GCATTATGTCTAAAAAACCAATGTACATGCCTTAATTTAAAAATATTTTATTGTTAAAAATGCTGTCATTTAAGCTTTCAGCGACTCATAATATTTTTGCTAGTAGAGGGTCTTACCTTAATGTTAATGACTGCTGACAGATCAGGATGGTGGCTGCTGGAGGTTGGGGGGTGTTGTTGCAACTTCTTAAAATAAGACAACAATGAAGTTTGCCACACCAATGGACTCTTCCTTTCATGAAATATTTTTTCTGTAGCTTGGGATGCTATTTGATAGCATTTTACCCATAGTAGAACCTCTTTCAAAATTGGAGTCAATCCTCCCAAACCCGGTCATTGCATTATCAACTAAGTTTATGTGATAGTCCACATTTTGTGTTATCATTTCAACAATTTTCCTAGCATCTTCACCACGAATAGATTCCATGTCAAGAAATACCTCCTTTGCTCAACCATAAGAAGCAACTTCTCATCTATTAAATATCTCATCCATTATAACAATTCAAATATAATAATAATGGAAGAGTTTGAAATACTGAGGGAATTACAAAAATGTGACACAGACACATGGAGTGAGCAAACAATTTTGGGAAAAAATGGCACCAGTAGACTTGTTTGATGCAGGGTTGCCATAAAACTTTAATTTGTTTAAAAAAAAATGCAGTATCTGCAAAGCACAATAAAGCAAAGCACAATGAAATGCAATATGCCTGAATATAAAACAGATCAAAGTGGAACTGTGCTTGACTAAATCCAGGGTGGGGTACAGGAGGCCCACCCACACTGTTTCTAGGACCTGCTCACTCACTATTCCTCCAGGTGATCACTGGAGCATGATCTGAAAACTGGTCCTGTTAATTAAAAGGGTCACTGCTCCTAGGACTCTGCAAAATAAGAGACACTGGTTATTTTGTCTCAGATGGCTACTGAAGAGCATGTCGTTAGCAGCCTTTCGGGGAGTACTAATAATCTACATTTTTTTGTTCTTTTCTAGTTGGTCACCTTAGTGGTCTAAGTGCAGACAGAGCAGACAGACTCCGAGAGCTAGGATTAAAAAGAAAATAAAAAACAGCTCACAGTAATGACCCCTCCCAAGAAAAGACCCACCAATCTTCCAGCTACAGAAGCAGCAATCCCAAACCCACTACAACATCTAATTGAAATATTGATTCTTTGGTTAGGTATCTAACTTAAAATTCCAGAGCAGAGAGCTCCCCACCACACAGATACACCCTTTGCAAAATCACATCACAGAACACATAGTGTTTCCTTAACATTAAGCTTCCCCGGGCTTTCATTTCAATTAGTCATAAAAAAAGATCAAGAAGGAAAGTATTGTCGGAAAGATTCCAGCCAGTGTTTTATTGCCTGAAACAGTTCTCAGGTTTAACCATTTCATATCAGAAAGAGAATTCTGCAGAAAGAGCAGTGATTTCTCCTTACAGAGAGGAAGCTATGGATAAAGCAAAGAATACAAAATCTACTTTCTTCTAACTGTCTTATTCAACATGTTTTCATTAAAAAATCTCATTTATGGCATTAAAATTTTTTCTGAACAAGCATGCAATATATGCCAAAAAATTATTGCAAATCCAACTTTTGCTATCCTTGTATTTCCATTTAGGTTCTAAGAGCAACAAAATCCCTTGACATTATTATCTCCCCCGAATACTAATTATGTCACTACAACTGTGTGTCTGCTAATCTTCCAGAAATAATGTGAGAATTACAGGGATGCAACAGGAATAGAATGAAATTAGAAATATATTTCATGAATTTGTCAAAACTACCAGCTTTCTAAGAGTGCTAAAGTGCACATTCAAAAAAACTCTTTCATAAAAGGACAAAATCCCACAATGAAGATAAATGATGACTCTTAATACTACATTCGGAGCACAGAATACTAGCTAGAGCAAGGCCAGCATGTTGTGGGTTCTTTTATTCTTACAAGAAACTTAGTACCTAGGATTTTCATCTCAGAGCATCAGCTTCAACTCCAGATAAAGACCTGTTTTTAATCATGCTTAATGGGCCTACTTCCCAGGAGAATAACAACGAAGGTGAAACCTCTCCAGCAGAGAGGAGAATATACTTGCTCTGGGGATGGAGATGTAATCCTCCCCTCTAAAGGAAGGAAAATGTTTATTATAGCTCACTGTCTGCCACCTCTTCAGTCTCAAATAGTTCTTGAATGTAGGAATGACAATATCATCACACTCTACTCATTTGGGCTAAAAACAAGAGAATAAGTTGTTATGCCTAAAGGTAACTTTGCCATAAGTTTCTTCAGCCTTATTTTGCAGATGTACAAACCAAGGCCCCAAAAGTGATAGGTTTATGAAAGGTACATTCAAAGTCACATAGGGCATAGGTATCTGTATTTATTTCCCAAATTTCTGGTCAAGGCTCTTTCCTCTACTGCAGATGGCAAAATCCTACACTGTCTTCAATATCAAGTGTTAGGAATGTCTCAGGGCATCTCCCTCCCCCACCCTAGGCCACTGCAGGGTCCAGACACACATCACCTCTTTCTGAACACCAGCTGCAGGCTCTGTTGGTCACAGGGATTCCAGTGTAGCCCATGCAGATGTCTCTACACTACTCTTATCTTTTTCAGACATGTACAAAAGGCCTTCTTCTCTATCCCATCAGTGACACCCACTTGAACTCTTTGATGCACAGCACCACTGAACTGCCTATAAGTGAGGATATGCTTGTGCATACACACATACACACACACACACACTCAGGCATGCACACATGTACACACATCCCATGCTGGTTCACCCATATGTGACCTTAGTTTTGTGGTCTGCCTTGGTTGAATTCTCCATCCCATGCGTCTGACTGTCCCCATTCTATGCCATTTTTACCTCTCACTTCTCCCCTTCCTTCCACACTCTACACCCAGACTTGGGTTAGGAACGCTTACTCTTATTATCTCTGCACTAAACTCAGACACATTACCTAAAACCCTTACATGGGTTTCCTAGATTCAGCTGGATCTGGTTTCTCTCCATCATTTAACCAATGCACATGCAGGCACCATGTGAAAATGATGTCTATTAAGTTATAAATGTTAACACAAATAGATGACAGGCAGTTAGGACTGTTTAAGACAAGCTTTGTGCACTTCTAGGCATCAGTTACTGTATCTCCTTTTTAACTTAGTGAATTATTTGGAATACAGTATACCTGTGCTCTTTCTGATCTTCTCATAGGAAAACAAAATTTGACATAATTCTGCTTCTATCTTTTAAAACCTTATGTTAGTTATAGAAAACTATGTGTTTTTCCTTAAGGAGTTAGTTCTATCACTGGACTCACAAAATGTTGTATCTGAGAAGAATGAAATTCTTAATTGTGTTTGTAATGAAATATATGAATAAGTAAATAGAACACATTAATATTGTATTAATAGCTACGAGTGTCTTCTAGAACAGTGTGGGCTATGCCAAGTGCAGCTGGTTGTATTATAAGTATCTTTTTATATGTCTGTTTCCTACACTTGATTCCAGGCTAATTGTCTGATTCAGATTGTGTGGCCAGAGCCCAGCATAGTATCTGGCACATGATAAAAACTCAATAGTTTTGGAATGAAACATTTATGTAGCTCTAAGCTCTCTGTGAAACCTTGGCTAAGTGTATATTTCCCCATGAACTACTTTTCCTTATATTCCTTACTAAAAACCAGTCTACACTTAAATTCAGTACACAACATATTGCGAAAAAAATTTGTCCCCTACAATTTTATCTCATTGCCTACATCTGCCCTCTAATACCAAAAGAGAATAACCCCGATCTCTCTTCCAGATTTTTGAAGACTATGATTACTCCACTGTATCTGTATGTCTCCAGGCTAATAATTCCCTGTTTTTCAATCAGTTTCAGACACTATCATTAGAGCTTAACTCTTGTAAATACACTCTGCAGGTGGTCAATCTCCCACTTAAGTTGTGCCCCCCAGGACTGCACACAACATTGCCTGGAATGTCTGGCCAGACCACAGTTCAGCAAGGTCATCACCTCCTTTGATTTTGATGACATACCTCTTTAATGAGGTCCAAGTGTATCAGCATTTTAAATAGCAACTAAACCATAATCATGATACCTCCATAGCCTTTCCCAATATCCTATCTGAAGAAGAGACATTCCTCCCACTATTAAAATAATTCCCTTCCCCTCACACTTTTAACCCTATCTCATTCTGCCTTCCCAAGGATTTTACACCATCACCTAGAAGCCCTCTTACTTTCTGTGCAGACTCTTCCTGCCTGAAGTCCCTTCCCAGTAGCTTTAAACATTCTTGGTCTCTCATCACACACACACACACACACACACAATCTTCAATCTTCAAAATTGTGTTTCCACCCTCACACTTCTCCCAAGTTCCTTTACCAAGATCACTTATGACTTTCATTTTACTAAATCCAAAGGACAATACTAGCCTTCCATTTTTAATTCTTTGCTTCATTTTGACTGTTGACTCCTTGACAACTCTTTCTTAAAATATTTTATTTCCCTAGCCTCCATGATGTTTGTCTTTCTGTTTTTGTTTTTGTTTTTTTCTATTTCCCTTTGTGGCTCCTGTTTCTCAGCTCATTTTCCAAATGTCTGTGTCCCCTAAGCCTTACCTTCAGCCTCTTCTCTAATCACCTCTCCCTAGAAAAGGGCATCATTTTCCAATATTTTAACCTTCATATAAAATTTGATGTCTCCCAAATTCTATCTCCATACCAGATCTATCTTCTAAACTACGGACAAAAAAAAAAAAAAGTATGCCATCTACTCATGATTTGTGCAGGGACATTTCTTGAGTCCCTCCAACTCAAAATCAGTGAACTCAACTCAACTGTCTCCACTCTTGTCTCCTCCTCTTGTCCTTCATTCTGTAAAAGCCAGCATCAGCCACCTAGTGCTCCCCAAAAGGCTTACAGGTCAGATGGGATATAGACAAATATAACTTGGTGAACGGGCCCAAGTCAGGTACAACAAGGCAATGGTTTTATTTTTGCTCCATCACTGAAATCAACCACTGCTGCTTAGACCTCCCTCCTTTGCCCTTCCTCAGAGCACATTCTGAGCATGCTAAGCATCTTTTAGACCATTGTCAATTACAAGAGCAATCACACTGAGCTCTCAGTGACTCAATTTTAAGTTCAGTCTTTTTTAAATCACAACTTCATTTTTCTCACCCAATTTAAATCTTCTCCCCCACTCTCCACCTCTTCTCCCTAGCTGGCTGAACTTCAGCCATGGTCCATGGGCTGACTGGGGATCTATGTCAAGGCAGGGGAGACAGTATGGTCCTCTCTCTCTCTACTTGTCTCTCACTCTGTGACTTCTGTGTTTCACCCCCTTCATCTGGGAGATGTGTGCTTAAGTCAGAGTGTCTATGGACTGTTAACAAAACTCAATGGGCCTCAGTTTCCTCACAGAAAGTTAGACCTAAGGGCCCCTTCCATATCTAATATTGCAAGATTCTCAGATTTCCTTTCTCTGAAAAAAATACTGATTCATTAGTCCACAGGCCCTTGATAATTCTGGAATTCCAAGATGTCTTGTTTATCTCCAAGCTCATAAGAGAACCAGCGATCCATTAGGCATGTTTTTAAGTAAGACCAAAACATGAAGAGGCCAGGGTGCCAGCTCTGGATTTCCAAATAGTAACATCAGTGAACTATCTGGTTAAGATCCTCACCTCTTACACCATTGCCGAGACTACTGCAGCATTTTTCATGCCATGTCACAAATGGATCACATATATTTCTCTGATCACGATCATACTTCAGAAAGGTAGGTTTGCAGCTTTACAATGTCCTTGGCAGTAACTGTTTCATTTACCCCTGAAAAGGTGACCCACGGTCTCATTGAATTTTTTTTTTTAAATTGCTTGACTGTCCTGTAATAGTTTGGCTGTTTGGAAACCACGTTTAAAAAAAAAGAGAGAGAGAGAGAAAGAAAGAGAGAGAGAGAAACCACTCTTAATCTCATAATATATTTATGCTCTAGGATTTCAAATATGAGAATGATGTCATTGATCAAGCTTTTGTCAGTAGTAGTACAGTTTCAAATAAGTCTCTTGATAACTAAATGTTTTCTCTAATACCTAAAAGCTCAATCTTCTGTGTGAAAACATACTTCATTCAAGGTAACAGCAATCACAAATTGTAAATTTTTGTCTGCATGTGTGTGAGAAAGACTTATTCTAAAGTAATTTTATCAGAATTTCAAAGGGCAAATATTGGTCCCCCTCCTCCACCCCTCTTAATGAAATCAAGGCTCCCAGTGGTATCATTTTCAAGTCTTTTATCTATTTCTCCTGGTATCTAATTCAATATTTCTAAATAACATCCTTATAGCACCCATTCTTTTTTTTTTAATTTTTAAAAAATTTTTTATTTCTTTTCAGTGTAACAGTATTCATTGTTTTTGCACCACTCCCAGTGCTCCATGCAATCTGTGCCCTCCCTAATATTCACCACCTGGTGCCCCCAACCTCCCACCCCCCACCCCTTCAAAACCCTCAGGTTCTTTTTCAGAGTCCATAGTCTCTCATGGTTCACCTCCCCTTCCAATTTCCCTCAACTCCCTTCTCCTCTCCATCTCCCCTTGTCCTCCATGATATTTGTTATGCTCCACAAATAAGTGAAACCATAAGATAATTGACTCTCTCTGCTTGACTTATTTCACTCAGCATAATCTCTTCCAGTCCTGTCCATGTTGATACAAAAGTTGGGTATTCTTCCTTTCTGATGGAGGTATAATACTCCATAGTGTATATGGACCACATCTTTCTTATCCATTCATCTGTTGAAGGGCATTTTGGTTCTTTCCACAGTTTGGCGACCGTGGCCATTGCTGCTATAAACATTAGGGTACAGATGGCCCTTCCTTTCACTACATCTGTATCTTTGGGGTAAATACCCAGGAGTGCAATTACAGGGTCATAGGGAAGCTCTATTTTTAATTTCTTGAGGAATCTCCACACTGTTCTCCAAAGTGGCTGCACCAACTTGCATTCCCAGCAACAGTGTAAGAGGGTTCCCCTTTCTCCACATCCTCTCCAACACATGTTGTTTCCTGTCTTGCTAATTTGGGCAGTTCTAACTGGTATAAGGTGGTATCTCGATGTGGTTTTAATTTGAATCTCCCTGATGGCTAGTGATGATGAACATTTTTTCATGTGTCTGATAGCCATTTGTATGTCTTCATTGGAGAAGTGTCTGTTCATATCTTCTGCCCATTTTTTTAATATGATTGTTTTGTGTGTGTTGAGTTTCAGGAGTTCTTTATAGATCCTGGATATCAACCTTTTGTCTGTACTGTCATTTGCAAATATCTTCTCCCATTCTGTGGGTTGCCTCTTTCTTTTGTTGACTGTTTCCTTTGCTGTGCAGAAGCTTTTGATCTTGATGAAGTCCCAAAAGTTCATCTTCGCTTTTGTTTCCTTTGCCTTTGGAGACATATCTTGAAAGAAGTTGCTGTGCCTGATATCGAAGAGGTTACTGCCTATGTTCTCCTCTAGGATTCTGATGGATTCCTGTCTCACATTGAGGTCTTTTACCCATTTCGAGTTTATCTTTGTGTACCGTGTAAGAGAATGGTCGAGTTTCATTCTTCTACATATAGCTGCCTAGTTTTCCCAGTACCATTTATTGAAGAGACTGTCTTTTTTCCACTGTATTTTTTTTCTTTTTTGTCGAAGATTATTTGACCATAGAGTTGAGAGTCCATATCTGGGCTCTCTACTCTGTTCCACTGGTCTATGTTATAGCACCCATTCTTGGTGTTAAACTTCAGACATTATCTTTTGGTTTCTGAGTTAGGATATAGGTTTGGATACTGTGACAGAAACTAAGATGGCAGTTTCTTAAAATAGAAGCTTACTTTTCTCTTATAAATGGTAGAGCATTGAGCTAGAAAAGTCCTTATTCACCTGATCCAAGACAGCCTGTCACCATGACCACGTTTCATCCAATGGGACCAGGGAGGAAGGAGTGGGAAGAACATGATCCTTCCCCTTACGGGCACAACCTAGAAAATGTACATATCAATCCCATTTATATCCCACCATCCAGAATTTGATGTCATGGCTCACACAAAGGATGCTGGAAACTCTGGGCTTTAGGCAGCCATACTATCAGCTTAAATTTTCTTCCTATGGGAGAAAAGAACATATATTAATAGGCAACTATCAGTTTCTCCCATGATTTCCCATTTTGTAAGAAAGGTATTTTACCCTTGTAAATAATACACACACATCAACACTTGTGTTCCATCCTCATCCTCCTAATATAACTGTTCTATTATGATTTTGGTTAAATCAATGCCTGCTGAAATCAATGCTTGTGAAATATTATTTACAACTGAATCATATAATAACTTCCTCTCTTGCACATCAGAAAATGAGTATCTTAGCAATATCGCTACTTGTATTGGTTAACTATTCCCTCACTATGACTCAGTTGTCTTAAAGATAATTGTGAATTCCATGGATCTGCAAGCTCAACCCATTTTATTGCTGTTCATAATAGAAAAAACTGGGAAAATACCATTCAACAAAGGAATAGATGAACAACTGTGATATTCTTAATCAACTGAAAACTATAAAGCACTGAACAGGAATGGAATGCAGTTACATACAACAACAATGTGTTTTCTTGGAAATAATAGGGTTGAATTTTTTTTTCATAAAACAAGTCTCAGAAAAAAGTTCTCAGAAAAAAATGTGTTTAAGAAATTTACTTATTTTAAAAGTTTTCTACTGTTACTGCAACTACAGATTTTTTTTTAAAAAGACAGTTACATAATAAACACAAAATTCAAAATAGTGGTTCCCTCTGTAGATGGAATGAAGGGGAATAAAATAAAGAAGAAGCACTGATTTACGGATAATGCTTAAATCAAATGTTTGGTGTTAGGGTTGTGGTCTCCATTATATTATTCTGTTTTATAGCCTACATATGTTATAGGTATCAAATAGTTTAAATAAATCACACAAAGACAAAAGCAAGATAGAAATAAAATAACAGATAATAATAGCAAGTAAGATTGGAGGCAGGTTACCAGAATTAAGGTATTTCTAGGATCCTTGTAATGTTCAGGACAAGTTTGATTCATTTTGGACCCTATGCTAGATAAACATGTTAAAATACTATGGGTAACAATTAAGAATAGAAGAAACAAGGTGAAGGACTTCCAAACCAGAAGTCAGGAAAGAGTAAAAATAAATAAATCAATAAATAATAAAAATAACAGAAGATAAAAAATACCAAGTAAGGGGCGCCTGGGTGGCTCAGTGGGCTAAAGCTTCTGCCTTTGGCTCAGGTCATGATCCAAGGGTCCTGGGATCGAGTCCCGTATTGGGCTCTCTGCCCAGCAGGGAGCCTGCTTCCTTTCCTCTCTCTGCCTGCCTCTCTGTCTACTTGTAATCTCTGTCTGTCAAAAAAAACAAATAAATCTAAAAAAAGAAGAAAGAAAAAAAAGGAGGTAAAGAAGAAAAAAGGCATTTTGGGGCGCCTGGGCGGCTCAGTGGGTTAAGCCTCTGCCTTCAGCTCAGGTCATGGTCTCAGGGTCCTGGGATGGAGCCCTGTATCAGGCTCTCTGCTCAGCAGGGAGCCTGCAAACCCCTCCCCCTCTGCCTACTTGTGATCTCTCTCTTTATCTCTCTGTCAAATAAATAAATAAATAATCTTTTAAAAAAAAGAGAGAGAGAACTATACCACAATGATGTTTTAGTTTACCTCAAAAAACATAGTAACTATAAACAACTATGACCTAATAATATGGCCTCAAAATATACCAACAGAAAACAATCTATGATACAGGCCGAATCTGCCTCCATCTAATCTCCAGAAAAATATACTTTCAATCCTAGACGTATATAGCTGAGCTCCCCTGCACCCTCTCCAGCTTCACACACCACAGGTCCCCTTGCAAGTGCGGGTTACAGGTTCCCATACATCTAGCTTCCAGAGGATTGGCCAATGGGAATGCATTTCTCTCTTTCTCTACCAAACATCATTTCCATGACAACAGCAGCATCTGCACCCTGGTCCAAATCCCACCTGCTGATCCTGCCCATGGTTCCAGTCATCTAACCTCTCTTTGCTCCTGCTATTGCCAGTCTCTAAATTTTTCCTCACTGTCTTTTCTTTGGCATTTCAGCTCTTCCACCACAAGGGTAACCAAATATATGCATACAGTTTCTCTTGTTTCAATACTCAGTGGTTCCTGTTTTCATAGTTGGCCTTGTTATTAGTATTCTGTTGTATCCACAGCAAATTGCCACAAGTTAAGTGGCTTAAAACAACACAGATTTATTATCTCATGGTTGTATGGGTCTGAAGTTTAGTGGGCTTGGCTGGTTTCTCTGCTCTGAGACTCACACGGCTGAAATCCAGGTGTCAGTAGGGCTGTATTCCTTTCTCTTTTTTCTAGCTTTATTGAAATAAAATTAACATATAACACTTTGTACGTTTAAAATGTATATGGTGATAATCTGATATATGTATATATTGTGAAAATGATTACCACAAAAATATGGTAAAACCCACCACTTCACATAATTAGTTTTTCTGTAGTGAGAAATGTATGACTTCCTCTCCCAGCAACTTTCAAGTATACAGTACAGTATTATTAGTAATAAGCAACAAGATGTATATTAGATGCCCAGAACTTACTCATCTTATAACTGGAAGTTTGTGCCCTTTGACCAACATCTTTCCATTTTCCTTTCCCATCCACTTCCAATCCCAGTGCCTGGCAAAACACCACTCTACTCACTGTTTCTATGAATTTAGCTTTTTAAAAAAAGATTCCACATATAAGTGAGATCATGTAGTAATTATCTTTCTCTGTCTGACTTATTTCATTAGCAAAATGCCCTCAAGGTCCATACAAGTTGTTATGCAATATCTCATTGTGTGTGTGTGTGTGTGTGTGTGTGTGTATGTGTGTGTGACATTTTCTTTATCCCTTCACTTGTTGATGGATACGTTCGTTGTTTCCATGTATTGGCTATTGCAAATAATGCTGAAATAAGCATTGGCAGATAGATATCTCTTTGAGGTAATGATTTCATTTCTTTCAAATACATACCTAGAAGTGGAATTGCTGGGTCATACAGTAGCTTTATTTTTAGTTTCTTGAGGAATTTCCGTACTGTTTTCCACAGTAGTTATACCAATATACCAATATACATTCCCACCAACAGTGCATAAGGGCCCCCTTTTCTCCACATCTTTGAGAACACTTGCTATCTCCCGCCTCTTTTATAATACCTATTCTAGCAGGTATGAGGAGATATTTTATTATGGCTTTGATTTGCATTTCCCTAATAATTAGTAATGTTGAGCATCTTTGTTTGTACCTGTTAGTCACTTGTAGATCTTCTTTGGGAAAATATCTATTCAGGTCTTCTGCCCATAAATTGGATTGTTTGTTTTATTTCAGGTTTTTGGTTTTTGACATTCAGTTAGCCTAACTTAGATCTCCAGTCTTATGTTGAAGGAATGGTGAGAGTGAGCACTCACTCTTGTCTTATTCCTGGTTTTAAAGGAAAAGTTTTCAGCTTTCCACTATTGAGAATGATGATAGCTGTGGGTTGTTCATATAATGGCTTTATTATGTTAAGGTATGTTACTTTTATATCCAATTTGTTGAGAGCTTGTACCATAAAATGGTGTTGAATTTTGTCAAATGCTTTATCTGCATCTATTGAAAAGATCTTAGGATTTTTATCCTTCATCCTCTTAATGTGTGTATCACATCAATTGATTTGCATACATTGAACCATCCCTGCATATGATACAAGGGATAAATCCCACTGTCATGGTGTATGGTCCTTTTAATGAATTCTTGAATTAAGTTTGCTGGTATTGTGCTGAGGATTTTTGCATCTGTATTCATCAGAAGTATTGGCCTGCTGTTCTCTTTTCTTGTAGTGTCCTTATCTGACTTTGGAACTAGAGTGAGCTGGCCTTGTAAAATGGATTTGGAAGTGTTTCTTCCTTTTCAATTTTTTGTGGAAGAATTTGAGAAGGGTTGTCATTAATTCTTCTTTAAATGGTTGGTGGAATTCACCAGTGAAACCATCTGGCCCTGGGCTTTTCTTTGCTGGAAGGGTTTCAATTACTGTTTTAACCTCCTCTAGAAGCATGGATGGCCATGTCTCCTGCCAGTTGCCTTCAGTGGATCGGACTGGTCCCTGACCATTGCAGGAGGGGCTAGATTTGAGTTTCAGGTCTTTTCAGGGCCTTCAAGGGCACAGATCAGTGCCAGCAGGCCTGCCCATGGACTACAGCTATAAGGAAGATGGAGTCAAGTATAGGGCTCCTTCAGGATCTCTGCAGGGTCCCTGCCTGTGCCAGGAAGACTATTTATGAACTGTGATTGGGATGTATGGGGGCTGAGGTATAGGGCCCTTTCAGAATCTATAGCCTGACTAACTTTAGAAGGCTCACCTCCAGGGGTTCCTGGGCTGCGACCAAGAGGTGCTGGAACTGGTTTATGGGTCACTTCAGAGTCCACAGCTAGGATGGAGGTACATACGTCTATTACCCAGCACATGGGTAGGCATGACTCCTCCCTTTGTAAATGGTGCTGGCAACAGAACCAAAAGCAATAGGACTGCAGCCAAGTCCCTAGGGGTATGGAGCTATTTCTGGGTCTGTAACCGATATCACAGTCAGTGAGTTAGCCACCTGGGTGCAGGCCTGCCTTCCCAAAGTGGCTCTGCTCAGTCTTAGACTACACCAGCATTTCATAAACTCTTACCTGCATCCCAACATTCCCACAAAGGCATTTTTATCCATAAATGGAGGCCAAATAACTCTTGTTATGGGAGAGATACTTATAAGGGATGTTTTATTTGGTCATCCTGCTGACTTGCATTCCTTTTCAGAGACAAAGGGGGAATCCATATCTGATGACATTCAGGTTCTTGGCAGAATTTCATTTTGTGCACTTGTGCAACTGAGTTTTCCATTTCCTCGCTGGCTGTCATCCAGGGGCTGCTCTGAACTTCTAGAGCCTTCCTGCATTCCTTAGCTCATGGCCCCTCTTTCATCTTTAAAGCTAGTAACTCTGGGTGTGGTCCTGGTCCTCGTCAAGTTGTATCTTTTCTATCTCTTCTACCTCCTCATGTTTGGCCAGTTCTCTCTCACTGACTGTTTTGCCTTGTTCTTCAGATTATAAAGGCCCATGTGACTATATTTGGGCCACCTGAATAATCCAGAACAATCTCTTGATTTTAGGGTCAGCTGATTGGCAACCTTCATTGCAGCTACAAATTTCCTTTTGCTATGTGTCATGGTTCCCATCTAGGTAAGTCTAGTGTGACTCCTAAGGGGTGATTCCTGACATGACCTGGTACAAAAGGGAAAGTTACTCTGAAGGAATGGGCTCAGGCCTTGCACTGTTCCCCCAGCCCTCTAGAAGCCCCAGGGTGGTATTCAAGGCCCTCCAAAAATTCAGCACACAGGTTACCCTGACTGGATAGGATTACATGACTCTTTCTTTCTCTCCCCTGCACTTTACAGGTAGGAAGTAAAGGCTCAGAAAAAACAAGTCATTGCTCAAGGTCACAAACTCAGTTCATGGCCGTGCAATGGAAATATCCGATAGTCATTCATTCACTTATCCACTCAGTAATTTCTGCTAAGCCCTATCCAGATAAGTGGACCAGGGAAACACATATGAAATAAACCTTGTCCAACTACCTCTTAGAGAGTTTTGTTTGTTTTGCTAGAATACAAATGCAGTAAACGTGTTTACATGCTTGATGCTAGTTCAGTAAAATTTCACACACATTTTTACATAGAAGTTTGATTTTCTCTAAGAACATCTGCTTCAGCTCAAAAGCAGCTGTCAGGGTGATAGGACCTGATTCAAACCCAAGCTGTGTGTCCTTAGGGAATTCCCTTAGTAAGAGTATTTACCTGAGAGAACTGTTGTGAGCAGGGTTGAGTTGTACCTGCAAGCCACTGGGAACTAGCCTGTAACACATGCGTAGTAAGTGATAGCTGTAATCAGTGTCATTATCATTCAACCTCCTTCATCCTTAGTTTTACTGGTTATTAAGTGGGCACAATAATAAGCATCTCTGGGGGTGATTAAATGAGGATGTATAAATATAATGCATGTGGCACACAGTTTGTACAAACTCATGTCCCCTCTTCCCTCCCTAAGAGCCTCACTAATGAACTGATTAATTTTGTCACTTACACCTTCAGCAAAACACTTCAGGGAGGGTCTGTGATGACGAGGAGATGCAGCAGGGGCCAGGATTTCGGATTTTTTCTTGGATCTGAAACTACACTCTTCTGTGACTTTAGGCAAGGCAGTTGGCCTTTATGATTCTCCGTTTCCTCATCTATGAAGAACAGAACTCTCGAAAGTAGTCTTCATCTCCTAATTTTGTTTTAAATTAACCAGAGAGTTAAGCCAATCTCAGGAATCTTCCAAAATGCACTAGGCTTGCAAATCTCTTCAAGATTCAGTTTAAGGGGTTAAACTCACTGCTCACGTCATTTTCTTTTTGCTGATGTGGCTCGTCTCCCCACAGAGATCTTGGACAAACCAAAGGATAACACAGAAACCTGAAGCCAGGTGAGGCCCAGAAAGACACAAAGCAAAGGTCAAGAAGCCAGACTTGAGACAGATAGGTAACTTCTTGTCCAGAGCCACAGCCCCAGAGGAAGCAGCAAGCTTAGGCTATTGAAAGAAACAATGTGAAGAGAAAACCATGACAGATAGAGAAGGTAGTAGAAAGTGACTCTTATGAACATTATCCACTAGCTGGTGATGCAGCACCTACCCCTGGAGCTTGGTGCCCCCATGTTAGGACCTGGCAGGCCTCCATGTTAAAGGAAGCCATTGAATTCTCCCACACCAAGGGAAGAGGCCAAGAGCAGCAAGAGGGGAGCTGAGAAGAAGATTTCAACCTGACCCAAAACAAAGCACAGAGCCAAGGTCAAGCCTGGGCAAGAGAGGTAAATTTTTAGCAGTGAGAAGCCTGAAATCCCAAAACAGGGCTCTGTTCTCACCCACCTCAGAAAGTGTTCTTTTGGTTTTGCTAAAAACAGAGACCCTGTTAAGCTACCTCAAAAAATAAAACATTTATTGTCATGATGTACATTGAACAAAAGAGACTAGATCACAAAATAAGCCAGTTTGTTGTCTCAAATTCAAGGCATCACCAATGCCGGGAATTTGCTGTTTGTTCTTTCCTTCTGTTTATGTCTTTTTGTTCCTCATCTCTGACAAACTCCTTTGCTTTCTGTATTTTCTGAGTGACATTCCAAAAGAAGAAAATCTGGGTAGTATCGCTAATTACCACTGCCTTTACTTTTCAGGTCAGTCTTCACCATAGCTCAATGGCCAACCTAGGCCTATGCCCTCAAGTCAAATAATTTATTAACCATCTAGTAAGCAGCAGCACTTTATTCAAGGAACTATGTAGGGGTCACTTGTTGTGGGTGGGACTGACACCCTTTGAAGGTGGTGGTGAATAACAGGCACCATGGTGAACATGTCTAGTGAACACCCATGTGACAAACAATAATTGAGAGACAATAACAGGCTAGTACTTACTAAGCTCCAGACTCCCGGGAAGTTCCCAATTCTGTCCCTTAGGGTCCAGTCTGTGGCAGTATCTATAAGGACAGAGATCCCACGTACCCTATCACAGGGACTTGATATTTTGGCCTTATGCATGACAAGAAGGGAACTGAGGGAGGAAGTAAATAGCAGGACCTGGAAAAACAGAGGGTTCTAAGAGAAGACAGTTCCATGAATCCTTCTGGTTGGATTTTTGCTGGGGTTCTGGATTATCCTTGATGTGCTCACTGGTATCACAGCCCGTGCACCCAAATGCATTCCTTCCTGCCCTTGTTCCAGTTGATGATGCTCCAAATCATGCTCATACCTATAGGTTAATTAGTTGGGAACCAAAGAGACCTGGGGTCTGTCTCTGGCTCAGCTATGTGTCCTTGAGCAAGTCACTGGACCTCAGTATTCTTATCTATAAAATTAGACTAAGAAAACCTACCATATATATTCCTTATACATGGACCACTATGTATGGGAACATTCTTTCCATTGCTATTGGCATGTGATTGAACAGCATTTGACTCTTAAAAGAAGTTATCATTCCTTCTGGGATAGGGTATGGATGGGGACATGGAAAGAAAGGAGGAGGGACTTCTAAGGCATTGCTTCCAGAGGAGAAACGTGAAGGTAGAAGAGGAATACTCTCAGGGTCCCTGAAGCCATGGCCTCCAGAGCCAGTTTCTCACACAGCCATCTTGGGGACTGGCTGGTGCTCTGAGAGGAGACAATCAAAAGTTATAACGTGAGAGTCCAGGCCAACTCTGACGTAGGGAATGCTTGGCTGAAGCAGCTCTGAGAGGGGCAGAAAGGTCCTTTCCCACACAGTGCTGGAAGACTTTTGTCCAGCATTCTGTTACACTGTTGGGAACTCAGGAGCCCAGACACAACACTGTGGGGAGAGATTTCCCTTTCCTCCTCTACATACCCTATCACCAGATGAAATGGTCTGCTGCACAGAGCAGCACAGGTAATTCAGGAAGAAAGGCGTGATATATACAGGGCACACAATTGGGCATAAATCTGTTTCCAAGAAAAAGGTCATGTGATAGCCTCAAAAGCAATGATAGAAGAAAACAGGAGCTGTGAATGGGTTTATATAATTGCCAAGTTTCCCCTCCAAGAATCATTTTGTGGCAGGATGGGATCTTTTGGACTACCTAAACCCTGAAGTTCTTGGGTAATTCAGGATAGGAAAGGAGAAGGTATTGGCCATTCTGCTAATATAGATATGTGGGTGCTGTAGAGAATTCTTGAAAAATCAAGGTGATATAACACTTACGCAACTCCCCTACCCCATAGGGAAAGAGGTCACTGTGTTATGATTCTGAGGAAGCTATAAGGACATAGGCCTGGAAGGGATGATCCAATGGGCTTTGTACACAGCAATCCAGGGACTGGAAGTCCACTTGGGGACTTTCACTGTATCAGGTCCACTTAGGGAGTGCCCGATTATCCTGCTTCATTTGGGTTAGGCTGTCATCACCCTAATATGGACTAACCTAGATGTCTTTGTTCCATCAAAGAATCTAGAAACTACAAGGCTCCATGGCCGCCTGTAGAGTTTGAAGTTCACAGGGAGTTTTGCCAATAACAAGATACAACAGTGAATGCTCAGGGCAGTAGGGCTGAGCAAGCTGTGAAGGAAAGATGGTTTCCATTCACTCTAAAAGCTGACGACTTTCCCCATCTGTGCTAATTTTACCTTGGTACCTACTCCGTCACCTATTGTATATCTGAAGGTTCATTTTCCTCAAATCCTTTGCCCAAACTTAAGATATATGTGAAAAAATTCATCTGCAAGAAGGAAAATAATAATGAAGTTAAAGCTCAAATTCTGCTCTGCACACAGCTGTGCTATTAATTTTGGCATTTTAGCTTTATTTATGAATCACTTAACACCCCACACAGCAGGATGTTTTGGGCAACAATAATGAAATTCATATAAAGAAAACAACTTAAATATCAGTCTAATTCATATAGATTAATTTTGTTCAAGTATAATTTAGGTTTTTTTGAATTTTCATTATGGAGTTGTTATTTTTTTGGTAAAATAAATTTTCCTGCTCACTCTTCCATAGACAAGGTATGGTCATCTGGAGCTTCCGTTGCCATCAATGGAAAATTCTAGAAGCTATTATTTAATGAACAAGTTCCAAGTGAATGGGCTATTGAATACAGAAGGAATTATCTTTGGAGAGAGATTTTAGAATGTACAGAGTTTAAGTCTGAATTAGGAACATGAGTGAGGAAAACAGGACCTTAGTTGAGCATGCTAGTATTAGGTTGAGATCAGCATGTCATTTGTGACCCTACTGAACAAAGGATATGAGGAAAAAAGAACTAGCATTACTTTTATCTATTATGTGCCAGGCACTGTACATGATATTTTGACTACCTTATTTTTTTTAAGGTTATGTTTAAAGCTAACTTCTATGTTGCCTCACTTATCCTGTTAAGCATAATAATAGTATTGGCATCATAGAATAGTAAGGTAACATATGTGGCCAACCTTTGGTCATGTGTTCACCTTTGTTTAATCAGTTGTGTATCGGAATAGGTGGACATGGCAGAAACCCATTGGTAGATATGCCACCGTGTGTGTAGAGAATGAAATGAAGGCATTTTTAGAGGAAAGAGAATTGTGGTGAACTTATGGATTCTAAAATTGCCTTCTAGAGTAAATCTGGACATGGCTCTCTAGTCCTTAGTTTCCTCCTCTGTAAAATTGGGGTAATAATAGTACTTTCTTCTTAGGATCACTGTGAGGATGAAATTAGAAATTTAAAATATTTTAGATAATGATTATGCATGACCAACTCCAGTCACACTTCAACAACTAGCTGCCTCTCTCTCTCTTTTTTTTTTTTTTTGTCAGAGAGAGGAAGAGAGAGAGTATAAGCAGAAGGAGCAGCAGGCAGAGGGAGAAGCAGGCTCCCTGCTGAGCAAGAAGCCCAATGGGGGATCCAATCCTGGGACTCTGGGATCATGACCTGAGTCAAAGGCAGACGCTTAATCGACTGAGCCACCCAGGCATCCCTCACCCAGCTAACTCTTCCACTTCTTTCAGTTTCCATATGAGCCACCACCTCTTTTAAAAATCTCTCTTAACTCCCAAACTCTAGATTAGCTCCCCCAACAGATGTGCTTCCATTTGAGTCTTGTCATTACCCAACGTGCTGTGAATCACACTCTACTATAATTATCCACCTGTAGGACATATATTTGAGTACCTGGGCAAGAAGACGTCTTACACTCTATTTTTTCCCCAGTGCCCAGAACAGTGTTTAGTTAACACTATGAACTTAATAAATATTTGTTTAATACGTTGAACTCTCAGCTCATTATCTCATTTGTAAATGAAGAAACTGAATCTTGAAACAGTTAAGTAACTTACTCTAGTTTACCCCTTGGGTAAATGGGAAGGAGCAGAATTTGCACTCAGGGCTCATGAGTCCAAAGACCATGCTCTTCCCAATATGCTGTGATGCCTCATTAGGCCAACATCTGTCAAGCATTTCTTTCTATGTGCTGGGTGTAACACTATATATTTCCATGTTATCTCATTTAGACCCACAACAATCTTTTTGATGTAGGTGTATCAGTTTGTCTTGTGAAGAAATTGTGCCTTGAAAAGTTACATGCCCAAGTCTTGTGGCACAACTAAGATCCAGTCTTCTCTACCCAGAGAAACCATCTGTGACCATGAGTCAGGAAGTATCCAGCAAGCCAGGTCAGCAAACCCCAATAGTCAGAACCAACATGAAAGATCACCAGTCCTAAATGGACCAAACTTCTCTTCCTAAAATGTTCTGACAGGCTTTGTTGAGCTCTGGATTTTGCCTTGCTTTCCTGTCTCCCAGCAGCAGCACTGTGCTGTTCTCTTGAGCTATTTATAGGCCACCTGAACTATGTTTCAGTATAGTTCACATGTGTCTGTTGCAAAGTATTGTGGGAGTAATTCCTGTTTCAATGGCCAGGAAAAATTCAGGGGACAAAGGAAAATAAAATAGCTAGAAAAAAAAATTTTTTTAGGTTGTTTGAAATCTGTTTATAGACACATTTTTCTCTCTCCTCTTTTTAACATTTCATCTAGTAACTGAATATTTATTAAAACATTTGGCAAGGGAATACCTTATTTAAATAATGCTCTTTAGGTGATATGCTATTTTATAACTATTGCACAAGCTTCTTTCCAACCCTCTTATTTTCACTGTTAAAGGAAAGGAAGATTCAGCACCATAGTTTGAAAAACAATAAAGAGCTAGGAAGTATTTCCTTAGCAGTCAGTTCCTATTATCCCAGCTGTCTGCTCTTCGGCCCGTTAAGTGCAACTGGAAGTTGTAAAATAATCACCCCTAAACAACAATAACCATACTAAAGTATATCAAAAACAGCATTGGCTAAGAATGAAATAGTGGGGTGCCTGGGTGGCTTAGTTGGCCAAGTGTCTGACTCCTGCTTTTGGCTCATGTCATGATCTTGAATTTGTGGGACATGGTCATGTGTCCGGCCCGGTGCTCAGGGCAGAGTCTGCTTCAGGTTCTGTCTCCCTCTTCCTCTGTCATTCCTTCTGCTCATGATCTCTCTCTCTCTCTCAAATAAATAAAAAAATCTTAAAAAAAAACTGAAATAGTGACTCCAGCTCATCAATGTTGATCTGGTATAAAAGGCTAACCTAGAATCTATCTCATCATTTCTCTGGCACCATACAGAATAAAACAAAAAAGGAGCCCCCAAATCCTGCCTTCAGATAGTCCCTCAAGAAGAAATGACAGCCAAGATATATACCAAACTCTTAGAAAGCCATCACTCACAGACAGCAGCTCAGAGGAAAGGATTCTAAAATAGGGTCAAGGAAACATAGTGTCTTGATCAGTTCAGACTGCCATTATAAATAACACAGACTGGGGGCCTTAAACAGCAGACATGGATTTCTCACAGTTCTGGAGGCTGAAGGTGTGAGATCAGGGTGCCAGCATGGACATGTTCTGGTAAGAGCTCTCCTCCCGGTTTGCAGATGGTCACCTTCCACACAAGGCATAGTAGTAAGAGTAGTGATGTCTCTCTTATGTCTTCTTATAAGGACACTAATTCTATTCATGAAGTATATTGGTAAATGACTGCAAACATTATTTTTAAACTTTTCATGACTAACCAAATAAATGCAAATGAAAATAATAGCGAAGGCTTATGACCTAATTAACTCCTAAAGGCCTTGTTTCCCAATATCATCCCACTGGGGACAAAGCTTCAGTGTGTGAATTGTGGAAGGACATAAGAACTAGTCCATAGCAGACAGGTTCTACAACCATCTTGGATGCCAACTTGCTCTGTCACATCCATCTCTGTGGGCCACAATTTCCTCACCTCCAGATGACTTCTTTTATCTTTTAGGGAATGTTGAAGCTTAAATGCCAAAGGAAGATGACCAGTAGTAAGAACAGTAGTGTGGACACTGAGGAAGAAAGAACAAGGGCTTCTCAATGCATGCAGTGGGAGTCTCCAGGGCAAATAGGACTTGAGGTGAGTGGAAAGTCACCCCCTTGGGAAGGAAGACCAACATGTGAGCAAGACCTACAAAGAGCAAGATACCAATCTGGAAGGAGAACATCAAGAAATGGTTAAGTGTGGAGAAAAGGTTCAAAGGGACCAATAGTGTTTGGAAGAGAGATCAAGGAAAATCGAAGAACCCCTTGTCTCCCTCCCCTAATTCACCCTCTACAAGGCTGCACATACATTTTTCTACTATCCGATAAGATTATATCACTTCCCTGCACAGAATCTTTCAATGACCACCTATAGATCTCAATATTAAGACAAAACAAAACAATTTACTACATTTCTTACACCCATTTTTTTACCCTCGATTTCAAATTCCAAAGTTCTTTCATAGGTGTGAAAGTTGATTTAAACTAACATAAGGCTCTTTATGTTCTTTCTTTCTTGGGTGTGAATTTTCAGTGTCAGAAATACTAATGAGATTGTCACAGGGTGCTGCCTCAGGCCCTGCTGGGAAATATATGACACACACAATACAATTACCGTATTATGTCCTAAAATCTGAAAAATTCTAACTCTAAAAGCACATCTGGCCCCTAGATTTCTAGATCACCGATGTGGACTTGTGTTTTCTTATCAAGATAAACATAGCCCCCAGTGGCTAAGCCCTTGCCACCCTCACTGTCTACAACCTCACACCCATCTATCCCCACCATGCTGTATTCCAGACATTTTGAGTCCCCCTCATCACTCTGTGCTACAGTTTTGCACCTCACTATGGCTTTACATGAACTTTCCCCATGGTACAGAGGACCTCTAACTCACCTCTGCATCTAGAAAAATACCCTGCACCTTGCAAAGCCCATTCCAAAGGTTCCTTCTTCTGTAAAGCCATCCCCAACCTGCACTTTACAGAAGTAAAGTAGTCCTTACAGTAGTCCCTGTCCTCTCCTGTGGTCCAGACAGACTTAGCAAATAGTTCTTGTGTGTACTTAACCATATGGAAGTTATAGCAAGGATCACTTTAATCATGACCATCAGTTTATAGGTCCAATGTTCCTCCTCTGGTCTGGAGACTGTTAAAGGGTACAACTATCTTACTGATCTCTGACTGAGCACCTGGCAGAGCTCCTGGCACTAGGAAATGCCTAGTGATTTGAGGTAGGCATTCAGTAAAGAGCAGTCCGTCATTCTATCATGCTATGGAAAGATGCATTGAAGTCATTCTGTTGCAGGACAAATAAGGAGACTGAGAGGCAAAGGCAGAGCTCTCTAACTTCCATCACAGAGCACAGGACTCCTCTCCACCCACACCAGTTGCAGCAGCTCCAGGACACACTACAACACTCTCCCCATAGCTGCAGAGGGGACACATTCCCCTCTCCATGCCCTCCCAAGTAAGAACAAAGGCCTAGTTGTCCTCCTGCTCAGGGGGCTGGGTATGCAAATGACACCATTCCTCAGGAGTCAGGATAGAAAATATTCACTTACATTTGCGGCCACAGTTCTGAGATTCAAATATAGATGGGGTAAGCGGTGATCACCAGACAATGATACTGGCTTGGAGCACCAAGGCTTGCAAAGGACTTCCCTTATTTTCTCACTTGAGTCAATGCTCACAATAACCTATATTAGATACTGTTATTGTGCCCAATTAATAGATGAAGAAATGAAGGCTCAGAGAAAATAAACATTAGCAGTAAAGACACAAAAGTTAATTAAAAAGAAGCTGAGGTTAAAAGTAGATTTTCAGGGAAAACACTCAAATTTGAAGGAAAGAGTATTGGCCAAAACCATAGAATAAAAAAAAAAAAAGAGTTAAATCTTAAATGTCAGAAAATACTGCCATACTGATGGCAGAAAAGGAGGATTGTATTTCTATGCATAGAAAGGTCTAGAGCTTTGATTCTAAGAAAAAGAAAATGGGGGCACCTGGCCAGCTCATTAATACTTAGTAGAGTACCCAACACTTAGCTCAGGGTTGTGAGTTCAAGTCCCACGATGGGAATGGAGCCTTCTTAAAAAGAAGAAAAAGAAGAAGAAGAAGAAGAAGAAGAAGAAGAAGCAAGAGAAAATGGTATAACTGCATTAGAATTGGCATTAGGAAGAAAAAAAAAAAAACTCGTTGAGGGCTCCATGGTACCACAGAGCTAAAGTTGAGGAGAATTATGATTTCCTTGAGATTAAAAGCAATATATTACTACTACAGAAAATATAGAAAAACCAGGGGAAAAAAAGAAAGAAAAAGACATTCTTTAAAACCAGTCTAAAGTCTCATCATACAAAGTCAGCCCTCCCGGTTATTTACAATACAAATTTTTATTTTAAGGGATTTTTAAAAACATGAATGTTATCTGTTCAGTTTCCTGTCATTGGAGAATGAAAGTGCTTATTTTACTATACCCTCTTCAACATTAGACATTTTTATTTCATTTTAAATAACAGATAATTTAATGGGGAATTTTTGTAAGAGGAAAATAAGCCTTCGCTATTGTTTTCATTTGCATTTATTTGGTTAGTCATGAAATGTTTAAAAATAATGTTTGCAGTCATTTACCAATATACTTCATATTTGCATTTTGCCTATTTATATCCTTTTTTCCGTGTATTTAGTGGGGACTTGGTATTTGTGCTACTGAATCTATAGGAGTTTTATATTTATTAAAAGAAGTTATCCTTCGTCAAACCTCCTACAACATCATATCTAGTTTTGTTGATTGCTTTTTAATCTTGGTGATTTTTTTTGATGTATAAAAGTTTTAAATTTTTATGTATTCAGAACTATCAATCACATCCTTGGTGATTTTTTTCCATCAATTCTAAGTTTAGGAAACTTTCCCCCTCAGGAGGTTTGATAAATATTCACATCTATTTTCTTCCAGATTTTCTAACAGTTAAGGTTTTTAAATATTTAACTCTTTAATCCATCTGGAATTTATTTTGATGTTCCTAGTGAGGTAAGAAATGTTCAAAATTCTTCTAAGAAATAATAAAAAACACTTAACGCCTCACATGTTAGCTGATATTAGCATAAACCTTGAAGGCCAAGTAGTACCAGCTTCAAAGGCTGCAAATTTCTTAATAGAGTTTAGGATTTCCCCCCCTTAATAGCACAGCGTACAAAATACACACACTTGCCAGTCACTGCTCCAAGTGAGTTTATCAGCAAGCTGCACACCCAACATATGGTCTCTTTTTCATTATTAAGAAAAGTAAGTAATAAATAGGAACTGGGGCTCCCACCAATCATTAGCAAATCCTCCAAAGAAAATTAAGCACATATTGGTCTTGTCCCCAGTGGACTTGTGCAATCTCTCTGACTGAATCATTTCACCAAAGAAAAGTTTCCTTCCTTCCAATCACAACCTCTCGTTAAAAGTACGCAGTGACTCATTCCAAAGAGCACATGCAGAAGACACCAGAATACACGCATTTGATTTCTCTCCATGCTGGGGAAACATTCCTGCCTCTCCCTGCTTTCCAGCCCAAAGGCAGCCACGTCTGGAGCTGCACTGAAAAAGATTTGTGGCTTATTGTCCTGATGGATGCCAGAGTAATGGAATGGCTCTGTACTTTGTCCTGGAAAGGCAGGCCAACAAGGCATTGTGCTATTGACGGCTCACATTATAATGGAGAAATATTAGGGGAATATTTCAATAGCCACCCAGAAGAAAAGCAGTGGCTATAAGCATGCCACAGACTGCTTCCAAGGAGAGTAAAAGGGACATAAAAGAAAGGGGCAGGGTGGGGGTGGAAATGTTCAGGGAGGAAAAAAAAGACCACTCAGAGAATACATGTTAATGCAAAACCCGTTTGCTAGCCTGGTTCTCTAGAAAAGGGCAGTAAGGATTCCTGGTGTATGAACTCCACAATTACAGCATTATGAATTTATGCAGCTGTATACACCACAAATGGGACTTCATGGTAATTAAGTTACAGATAAAGTCAGGTTAGTTTCCCTCTGTTTTACCCACCCACACACATACACATGTGAGGAAGAATGGGTAGATTTTTAACGAAAGAATAGTGTCTGGTAAACATATATTTGATGTTGAACCTGTCAGTAACATAATGTCTTCAAAAAAAAAAAAAAAAAGACCTCCTAGCAATAGATTTAGCAGAACAGTGAATGATGGCGGCTTAGCCAGTAAACCACTCCATGATAGAAGTGAGTAGGAAGGATGGAGGTAAGTGGTTTGATGGCATCCTATGACACCTGGATTAGCAATGTGTAAGAGCTTAAGCAGACACTAGAGAAAAGGGTAAAGTATATGATCATGGTCACCTGAAAT
Organism: Mustela putorius furo; assembly: GCF_011764305.1. Taxonomy (NCBI): domain Eukaryota; kingdom Metazoa; phylum Chordata; class Mammalia; order Carnivora; family Mustelidae; genus Mustela; species Mustela putorius. The sequence continues at coordinate 23,521,957 of NW_025421273.1, forward strand.
GATCAGAAAAGGATTAAACCCAGATATAATTCTAAAAAAGTGGCATACACTGAATCTAGCAATTTTACTTCTAGGAATTCATTCTAAGTACATAATCATTGAGATGGCTAAATTTTTGGTTGTCAACTTGACTGGACCATAGGGTGCTAAGATATTTGGTGAAACATTATTTCTGGGTATGTCTGGAGGGTACTTCTGGATGGGATTAACTTTGAATTCATGGACTAAGTAAAATAGACTGCTCTCCCCACTGTGGGTGGGCCTTATCCAATCAGTTGAAATTGTAGATAGAAATAAAGGCTAAGTAAGAAAGAATTCTTTCTCTCTGTCTGACTGTCTCTGAGCTCAATCTCCACCTGACTTCAGAATAGAACACCTTTGGCTTTCCTGGTTCTCAGGCCTTTAGACTCAGACTAAAACTATATAATTTGCTCTCCTAGGTCTTCAGCTTGCTACCTGATCATGGACTTCCCAGCCTCCATAATCACATGATAAAATTTCTTAACATAAATACATGGGTATCTTTTGTTGGCTCTGTTACTCTAGAGAACCAAGACTAATACAATTGTGGATGTGTGCAGAGATTTTGCTACAAAGATGTTCATCACAGTATTGTTTATAATGGCAAAAAATTGCAATCAACCCACCTTGCCACTAGACATTTTAATGTGAACAAGTCTCCTATTCTATAGATATATCTGTAGACCCTTATCTTGGATGACAAGTGAGTCTTTCATTTACTAACACATCATAATTAGTTTAATCAATATATGCAATGATTCAAGAATAATGTTACATAAGCTCTTTATTATGTTCACTAAATTGAAAAGAGTGTACTAAACAGATACCATAAATATTGTCTGTTTCACTTTTATTTTCTGCTCACTGAATCTCTCGGGAGTACCCTCTCCAGCAGTTCCAACAAAACTCATAACCTTATTTGTTTTCTTATCAATAAAATGCCTACTCATAAGGTATTTTTATTGTATCTAGACTGTCACTTAAATGACCTATTTTTATGCCAGATTCTCTAATTCATGTCCCTGAGTAACTCACATATCAGATACATGTGCAACCTACATTTCTCAAGGTTGTAAAAATTATACATGAAAGTAAAGTCATGTAAACTATATTGGTACACCTCAAGAAAATGTTAAGATACTGTGTCAGTTACTTACTGCCTCATAACAAATTACCCCCAAATCAAGTGATTTAATGCAACAAACATTTATTATCTCATAATTTCCCTGGGTCAGGAGTCAGCCATGGCTCAGCAAGGTCCTCTGGCTCTGACCTCTTACAAGGCTTCAGCCAAGGTATGGACCAAATCTGTACTCATCTTAAAACTCAAGTGAGAGATTCATCCATTTTTAAGCTCATTCAAGTGGTTGTTGACAAGAGTCAGTTCCTCATTAGTTGTTACACTGAGACTTCGTTTAGTCCTTGTTTAACTTCTGGAGTGCAGCTCAGGGCAAGGCAGCTGGTTTTACCAGAATGACAAAGTGGACATGAGAAGGAGTACACATAAAACAGAAGTCACAGGGGCACCTGGGTTAAAGCCTCTGCCTTCGACTCAGGTCATGATCTCAGGGTCCTGGGATCGAGCCCCACATTAGGCTTTCTGCTCAGCAGGGAGCCTGCTTCCCCTCTCTCTCTACCTGCCTCTCTGCCTACTTGTGATCTCTCTCTGTCAAATAAATAAATAAAATCTTTAAAAAAAAAAACAAAACAGAAGTTACAGTTCTTCATAAGTTGCATTGCCATATTAACAAATAAAAATATGTAACATCCAAAGCACTTATGGCTGTAAATGTGTGCATTAGAATATCTCGGAACTAGAAAAAGAAGAACAAATTAATCCAAAGCTAGTAGAAGGAAAAAAAATAAATAATAAGGATTAGAGCAGAAATCAGTGGAACAGAGAATAGAAAAACAAAGGAGAAAGTCGACAGAACCAATAGTTGGCTCTTGAAAAAGATTAGCAAAACTGACAAAACTTTAGCTAGATTAAGAAAAATAGAGAGGAGACTCAAATCAGAAATGAAAGAGGGAAACTTTCAACCAGTTTTATAGAAATAAAAAATTATAAGAGAATATAATGAACAATTGTGTACCAACAATATTGATAACCCAGATGAAAGAGACAAACTCATAGAAACACACAACCTATCAGACTGAATTATGAAAAAAAAAGAAAATCTGAACTAGTAAGAAAATTGAATTAGTAACCAAATACCTTCTAACAAAGAAAAGCCCGGAACCAGATGCTTCACTGGTAAATTCTAGCCAGATATTTGAAGAAAAATTAACACCAATCCTCCTCAATCTCTCCCAAAATAATTGAAGCAGAGGGAACCCTTCCAAATTCATTCTTTAAAGCCAACATTACCCTGATACCAAAGCCAAAAATAATACAAGAAGAAAAAAAAAAAACCTGTAGACCAATATCCTTAATGACTATTAATGTAAAATTGCTCAACAAAATACTAGCAAATATAATTCTACAGTCATTCACAGGATAATAATACACCATGGCCAAATGGGATTTACTCCTGGAATGCAAGAATGGTTCAATATATGATAATCAATGAATGTAATACATCACATTAACAGTAAAAGGGGAAGAAAAAAAACCCCATATCACCATCTCAATTGATGCAGGAAAAAGTGTTTGACAAAATTCAACACACTTTCATGATAAAAAAGAAAAAGCCCTCAATAAACTAGGCACACAAGGAAACTACCTCAATATTATAAAAGCCATAAATGAAACCCACAGCTAACATCACACTCAGTGGTAAAAACTTTTCTTTTAAAATTAGAAACAAGATAGGGAAGACAATTTTGCCACATCTATTCAACATACTACTGGAAGTCCTAGCCAGCACTGTTAGGCAAGAGAAATGAATAAAAGACATGCAAATTAGAAAGGCAGAAATAAAATAGCCACTGTTTGCATACAACACGATCTTATACTTGGAAGACCCTAAAGAGTCCATAAAAAATTGCTGGATATGAAGTCAACACATAAAAACTAGTTGTGTCTCTATCCACTAACAATGGACAATCTGGAAAGGAAATTAAGAAAACAATTTCATTTACAATAACACCAAAAAGAATAAAATTCCTAGGAATAAAATTAACCAATAGATCATCCTGTTAAAATTAAATTTCAGATAAACACTGAATAATAGTTAGCTCAAATGTGTTCCAAATATTGCATGGTAAATGCTTACATTAAAAAAATATTCAACATTTATCTAAAATTTTAAGTTTCTTCTATAAGAGGCAAAAATTCTATGAAATCTTATTTTCATGTATAATTAAGAATAAATTATTAGTGACTGTGTGTTATTTAAGGATTAGAAAAACTTGTTTTTTATAAACTAGAAATGGCAACAGTTTTAATGTACTGAAAACTTGAATTTATTACTCTACCGTGCCATCTGGGTACAAAACTTACAAGTTCTTTCCTAGAACTTTATTTCTATGAAAGAACTTATGTAAATAATTGAAATTCCTGTAATTTGAAAGAACCAACTGTCTTCATCCATGGCATATCAGCATTGTCTTAAATTGGTTATGGCTTTCAGTTCTTACTATCACTGACAGTTGAAATGATGAATTACTGTAAGTTTAGGAATTCTAATATAGTTTGTTAAGGACTCTGGTAAACCCCAGATTGTATAGCAATACACATATCTCAAATATATTTGAGGACAGATGGGGATAGGGGAATTTCAAGAAGGTGATCAAAAGGTACAAACTTCCAGTTACAAGATAAGTAAGTACCGGAAATATAATGTACAACATGATGACTATAGTTAACACTGCCGTATGGCGTATTTGAAGGTTGCTAAGAGAGCAAATCCTAAAAGTTCTCATCACAAGAAAAAATACATGTTTCCCTTTTTAAAAAAATCTATGTGAGGTGATGGATGTTAACTCAGCTTATCGTGGCAATCATTTCATGATATATGTAAGTCAAGTCATTATGATGTACACCTTAAACTTATAAAATGCTGTATGTCAATTACATCTCAATAAAACCGAAAGGGGAAAATAATAACATTCTAGGATTAGCTTCCAGGAACTAAATGTTCACATATAGTAAATGCTCAGATATTTGTTGATATGTTGAATAAATGTATGTAGTGTTCTCAGCATATCCTCACATACAGTAAAATACCATTTATAAGTACCCAGGGTTTTAGAAGGGTCAGGTTCTTTGCCCAGGTATATACTAGGACTATAGTCCCCAAGTCTCCAATGCCAGAGATCCAGCTAGCTCTTCACCACATACTACATGGCCTTGTAACCATGAAAGCAAATGCTAAAGCCAAAGTCTATGTAATCTGACACTCTCCCTACTGTTGGTATTTATTCCTAGAGTGTAATCTCTTTTGTTACGGATTTATTTATTTTATTAAAAAGTAGGATTAAATGGAGTATGAGGGTTTCTTAGCCTCCTTAATAAGACTATGCTGCACAAGAACCATACATTTAGTGGCCCAGGTGTCTTTGTGTATCTGGGAATCATTTCACCATTCCATAACCAGGTGTGTATTAAATATTTGTTTCTTATATGTTGGCATTGTGCTACTGGCTGAGGAAGAAGACCAGAAATGCAACCTTCAATGGGTGACCATATATCTGGTTTTCTGGGGACAGTCTGTATTACTTACTACCCCCAGTATTGTTGTGTATAGCACCATTCATTTCATTATCTCAAAAAAGTTCTGGAAACAAAATATATAAAAATGAGACCCTTATCTCAAGAAGGGACACTGGCACAAGAACAAAAATCTATGCAGATCTTCTTTGATTTACTTTGGGGTTATAATAAACTTAATAATAATTAATTAATAATAATAATTAATATAAGCAAATGAATATAAGTAAACATAAAAATAAAATAAATAAAATATAAATTTTAAAAATAATAATAATAAGCTTAATGTAAATTGAAAATGTCTCAAGTCAAAAATGCATCTACTACACTAACCTACTGAACATCATAGCTTAGCCTACCTTAAATGTGCTCAGAACGTTTATATTAGCCTATAGTTGGGCAAACACAAACCGTCTTTGAAAACAAAGTGTTGAATATCTCATGTAATTTATTGACTGCTGTACTAAAAGTGAAACACAGAATGGTTGTATGGGTACAGAAGTTATCAGTGTTGGTGAGTTGTTGACCCTCATGATTGTGGATGACTGGGAGCTGATTATAAGTCAGATCATGGTAAGTCAGGAAGTGTCTGCAACATGCATGGTGGAGGTGCTCCAACAGAAGCAAATACAGAGTGCAGAAGAAACACGGAAAATGGGTGGTAAATTCCACTGGAGATGGTGGGAGGTGATGGAATTTGTATTTAAAGGACAGCGAGAGTTCACCTAGGATGGGAAGACAAGAAAGACTCTAAGTAAGAGAGTTACTATTTTACTATCTTAATTCAGGAAGTATATTTGCAATGTGTTATCAATTGATTCATTTGGATCATTCAAGACAAATGACCAGATTCAGATCCATAAGAAATAGTCCTTTTCCATAATTAATATTTACTGGTCAATTTCTGCCTGACCATATCACAGAGGACATTACTTCCTGACATCATCAAGGCCCTTTGGGAAACATATGTAGAAAGAATTGTCCCATTCCAGGAACAGCCTAGCCTTCCTTTGGCACTAAGGAAATAACAGATGTGATTTATTCAGGCTAAAAAATTTGCTCTAAATTATAGACCTTCCTTTGCATGTCTTAAGGGCTTTTTCATGTTTATTTTCAACAAGGGTGTATTATGTTTTCTCTGAGCCTTTTTGTCAATAGCGTGACAAAGAGAGCATGAGTGTTTCTAAATTACCTTTGCCTCTTGCATGACTAGAAGAAAAAGTCATGCAGGTTGGATATCTGTGCATTAAAAAGAATATGGGAGTACATTTATCGCTTTAATTTGGACACATTCTTTTTTACCAGTTCTATTTGCAGTTGTGGGAATTTAATGGAAGGCCACCCATGTTTGGTTGTTATTGCCATTGTTTCTAAGTACAGTGGAAAGGAATCAAAAGGGCAATAAGAAAATGTGTTCTCATATAGAAAACTGAGCAAAATAAATAAACCAATGAACATAACAATGGGAACACTTACCCAAAGAGTTAGACCTCAAAAGAAGACCTCATAGATCTCCATGGAGATGGGGATAAAAATAAAACATGAGGGAGCTAAGGATTCTCAGATTTCTGCTTTGCGCCAAGTGTTGTGTTAGACACTTTCTTTATTTCATCCCCAAGGCAATTCTTTGCAGTAGGACTAACTCCTATAAATCTATCTCTAGCAAGATTATCACACAAGTCTATAAATGCAAATAGGCTCAAACCAACATTGGGGCTTGTAATGTAAACCTTGCAGGCCCCCAGCATCCTTTCTACAGGATCTCTAGGATGCTGGAGTGCTTCACCTAAGCTGACAGTCACTGTTCTCAAATTCTGGACAGGGCCTGTTGCTCATGAAAACCCTTGAAGTTGACACCTCACCTCAGATCCCCTCTACTGGCTATCTCTGGGAGGAAATTGGTATTTCTAACAAACATCTCATTCTGTGGGGCTCCCAAAGTCATCAGCTCTGGTATTGCAAAGAAGGATTTTGTTTTCTGCTGTCTTCCCTATACCATGGCCATGCTAAGCTCCATGCAGAACATGGGCAAGGTCCACAGAAGCCCACTCCCTGTGTGTCTCACTGACTCTTGGGCACCTAGGTGAATCTGCAGAGCCATGATGCAAACATCCCCTTCAGCTTCTGACCACTTCCATCTTTAGATTAGACATAGCCTGGAGGCTAAATTTAAAGACCATCATCTGACAAAACCTTCTTATAAGCTTCACTTCTCCCTCTCCACCCTCAAACATCGGTAACATCTTCAGCTCTCATTCCCCCTGGACCAAAATCCCTCCTGACAAGTGATTCCTGGCATGACAAACCCCCAACGATATCTCTGAGTTCCAACTTTTGCTCCCATGGCATTCAAGCTACAGACAAATGAAACAACAGAGCTTTTAAAAGGTTAATAAGTTGACCCAGGGATAGGTTGGAAGTGGAACCACAGGTTTACCTAACTCCAAGCCATCTCATCTCAAAGAAGGTGCTAAATACCACTTAGGTGACACCCCTGCAAAGACTCTTTAACTTCATCAAAGGTTTATTTTATGTCTGACAGTCAGGATGCATTTCAAGGTTTAATCTAGGCTTTCCATTTATGATTTGGAGGTCTGAAACCTAGGTAATTCAGGAACAAGAGTTCCCACTGATTTCTTGCTCTCACATCATCAATTAAGTGGAGGTATCCTGTGAATTGTTGTCCTACACATGCGCTGTTTTTAGAGAGGTTTGTCTTTCCCCCGAGTTGTTTCATGGAAGCTCTGAAAGGTTGGAATTCACATCATCATAGACCACAGACTCGAGCCCTGGTTGTCTATAAATTTTCCCACCTTGTGGAGCTTTGGGGCAGAGTGAAGCAAGATGCTTATAACTCACAAAGAAAAGACAAAAAGACAGCTCCCAGCTAACAGCAAAGATGGCAGAAACAAGCTGATTTGGTCTGTGTCTCCTAAGAATGTTGCTAACACATCTGCAATTGATATGTCGGAAGTTAACAGTTCAACTTGGAGAAGAAAGTTGTTCTGGGGAAGACCATTCTTTATCATCTGCGTGAGCCTTGTTGACAATGTGTACTTTCGAGGTATTCTAGAAGCACCACATTGCCTGTTTCCTAGCAAGTTTCTGTGGCTTTCAAGAGAAAAAGGAAGATTTTCCAATTTTAGGAACTATGCTTGCCTTTGTTTTCTCAGAAGCCACAGCTTATTGAAAAGGGAATCCTGAGAAAGAGTCTTCTCAAATCTAAATTAAGGCCAATTAAGTTAAAACTTGGTATAAGAATTAATGCAAGACACTAAAAAGCCCAACCTTGGGGATCTAAACCATACTCTTGTCCATATGAGCTCTCAGAAAACATTTTTCCATAGAAGAATGTCAACTAATAAATCAAAAAGGAAATACAGAATTGGAAAATCACCATTTGTTAGCTGCTAATGAAATAATTGGTAAGTGCAAGGATTATCAATGATACTAAGACACATAGGTGAAAGACTGATGGGGAATTAGATACTGACCTGATAACCAAATTTCATTTACAGTCTATATGCTACAAAGGGCAAGTAACTTTACAGGAGTATAGTCAAGCAGCCATCATCTCACTTGTCTCCCAAGGTGATTAAGTATGCAGGACACAGCATCATCTATGATGTGTTCTTGCCAGTATGTCTACCTTGCGTCTACTCAATATTTAGATCTAATTCTCAGGATAGGCAAAAGATGGAGCAGAACAAGAAAACTAACACCATGAGGAAGCAATCAGACAATTCAGAGAGAGAAACTTTCATGCAGATAATTAGCCTCAGTTTCTTGAAACTCTTCCACAAGTCAATGCCATGGGGAAAAAATAGAGGGAGACTGCACTAGATTAAAAAAGATTTAATAAACAAACAAAAAAAATGTGATGTAGGGACATTGATAGGACCTTCCTTTAAACAAGCCACCGGTAATATGTGGGAGGCAATTAGGGAAATTTGAGTGTGACCTGGCTATCTGATGATTTGAAGAAATTATTATTAATTGTGTTAGTTGTGAAAATTATATGACTTTTATGCAGGAAAATGACCTTTACTTTTTAGATATGTATGCTGAAGTATTTGTGGTTGAAATGATACTGTATTTATAACTTGCTTTAAATTTCAACACAACAATATACATACAACAAATGTTGTCAGTATATGTGGAAAATGTAAAGAATCGTTAAATCTACATAATGGGTGTATGAGAGTTCATTAAACCTCTCTCTAGTATTTGACACTTGTCAAAGCTTCTTGTTTTTGTTTCTGTTTTAAGTAAGCTCTATGCTCAAAACTCGAGGATCCTAATCAGGAGCCACTTGCTCTGCTGACTAAGCCAGCCTACTTTTAGAAATATGAGTACTCAGAGGACTTTGGGCTCTGGAAGAGAAGCACTAGAGTTCCAATGAGACTCTCTGCCTGTTGTTGCTGTGAAAGTTCAATGGACACATTCTCGAAGATATGGAGGGATAGTAGAATATCCCCCTAACTGAGAAGGCACTTTGAGACCAGAAAATGAAGAAGGTGACTTCATACCACTTACACCAAGTTTTATTTAAGGTAACTTACAGATCAAAGGATGGGGCAGGTGATCATCCAGCTATTCTCTGCAAAGGCAAGAACTTAGTTCACAGATTTTATAGAACAAGGGGACGTGCAGGGGTCATTATGGTGAGGTCAAAGAGTTTAACATTGAACGGACCTCATGGTGCAGTCTGTGTGACAGAGTAGGGGAGGGGAAGATGTTATGTTATTGCTACTAGTTATCTAAACAACTTTAGGGAAGACCAGAACAAACCTTCTTGCATTCTCATCAGGGCACACATTACTTCCTAGGGACCTGGACCATGTAGCCGCAAGGGAGGTCATTGCTCTGGCATGAATATGGAAGGCCAATGATAAAGTCAGTTTGCCAGCTCTCCTACACCAGGGAATCCTGGAATCTTGCTGCTCTGAGAGCCTCCGACACCAAGCAAGCCCATCTCCTACTTGTTTTACAGAGGAGAAAATGAACTGCAGACAAAGTGACTTTGTCCAATCACCCAACTAACAGATGGGTGATCTAGGAACAAAATTCAGATTTCCTGACACCTCCTCCAGTCTGGTTTTCTACCCAGCACTCGACAGCCCTGCAGCCTCTGAGCTTTGAGCCAAGGCTGGGAGCCAGGAAAGACTTCTAGAAGCACAGCTGTCTGTCTCACTTAGACTCAAGGGCTCAGGGCAGGGCTGGGGTACAGGCACTTGCTAAGATAATGTGTGACAGCGTGAAAGGAAGCACACAACATGTGGGAGCATACACTCACCGGATAAGGCAGGATGGCTCTGAAAGCTCCCCTGGGATTTCTTCTTTCTAATGAGAAAGTGAAACGCAGCTGCTCTGTGAGGTCAGATAGAGCGAAGTTCAGCCGCACTCCCAGGACACTCACTTCACTTCACCATTACCAGCTTCTTCATCTATAAAATGGAAACAGTAATACAAAGGGCAATGTGGGAATAGAAACAGTCTGACACAGAGGCTGGCATATAGTAGATGTTAAATAAATACCATTTCCATCTCCTTGCCTTTCCCTTAACCAAATGACCTTGATCGGCGAACAATGAAAAAAGATGGCAGAGTGTGGTGTTGTGTGTCTTACTCCTCGGGTGACCATTTCAAGATTTCTGCTGTCCTGCTGTGGAAATTCTCTCACATTTTCTTTGCCTAGAGAAACATTTGGATATCAAAATATGGACCTCATATTAGCTCAGGAAACAAAAAAAAAGGGGGGGGGGAGAAAAGATCTTCATTCCATGGCTGCAATAAAGGTTTCCTTCTCTAGCGATAATCAACTCTGCATAATTAAAATCGCTCAGACTGCTGAACTAATTTTCAGACGGAGGTTTCTTCCTGTAGCAACACTTACAAGCAAAGTTTCTACTGTGAATGAATTTAATCGTGAGTCTAATTACAATTTTAATGAATATCTCCAGCCCTGCATGTAAACTTGCTCTCCAAGGCTTTGCTATCTGTGAGGGTATTTTAAGGTCTTTTCATTTTTAAATATAAAGGAATGTGTTGGCAAAACGAATGTGTAGTAAAGAAACATTCTTTCTGGTTTAGTTTGGTTTTGTTTTGATGATCAAGTGAGAAAATGTAAAATGTCTGCTGTTTTAAAGAGCCTTTTCAGGTTGGGTATTTCACCTTTAATCTTTGTGTGAAGTGGTCTCTTTTCTTAAGGATGGAGAGAGCACTTCGCAACACTTGCCTTCCGTTTGCGATTTGGCATGTATTACCTCATTTCATAAACGTCCAGAAAATTAGAGTTTCAGCTTGGCCTTGGAGCTTCATCTATTCTGGAAATTCAAGGACATTTTATAGAGAAGAAGAAAAGAGGAGAGAATGTAAAAAAAAAAAAAAAAAAAAAAAAATCCTTCCTTAAAAATATATTGAAAAAGATATAAAATGGCCAAACTAAATCATTTATCAAAGATACCTTTCTAAGAAAAAAAATGAATAAACAAACAAACTCCAATTGATTAAAGTCAGCATTTTTTATAATAGGGAAAAACTGGAAACCACACAAAATCCAACAAACAACAATGGGTGAAATAAATCCTCATGTGTTCAAAGATGATTTAGGAACACGATATTTTTCTCTTTTTTAACTTATTTTTATGACACAAACAAGACATATTCATTTAAGAAACATAATCAACTGCAGGTAATTTAGAAGATTTTTTTAAACTGGCACTTGTGATATTACAACTTAGAATTAAGTATTGTTAAAACAGATATTTATGTGTATATACTATAGTGACATATATGCACAATATAATATACCCACATATATACACACATGCACATGTACATCTACACTTCACAAAAATGGTTTCATATCGCATTTACTGCTCTGTAACCTGTTTTATCATTTAATAGCACAGTGTAAACAACTGTCCCTGTCAATAATTACATTGAAGCAACATCAGTACAGACTGTAAGAGCAGAGATGCAGGCCCACCCCAAGCCCTCCAGACCACCAGACTGTATTCCTGTTCCTATCCCTTCTCGAGGCTAAGTGGTTCGGAGCCTATCATTTATTCTGTTGCCTCCTCTGCCTAGAAGCCCCTTCCTTGTACTTTTGTCTTCATCCCTTAGGCAACTAGAATGTCCCTCTTTTGTGTGGCCCAAGAACGGAGGACTTAGCTCTGGTAGAATCTTGTCTGGTCATCTCAGGACTCTTGAATTCATGAGACACCTAACCTTCCTGGGGGCAGGAATGGCACAGAGACTATGGGGAAAGGAAGGAAGGAACTGACCTTCATGGTAAGTTGAAAGTCCCAGTGCTGGTTTCACCTGCATTATCTTTTCATCTTCCCACTGATTCTATGAGTTTCTCTGAGCAGCTCTGTTCTTATCACTGGGGAAACCAAGCAAAGGTGATACCACCAGAAATAAACCCAAATGACTCTGTAACCCCACAGCAGCTGAAAGCCCCCAGAGAGAGCCCTGTGCTTTGCAACATGGACTCCCAACCCCTGACACCACCAAGAACTCTGCCCCTACAGCCCTTAGATCCCTCACAGCATGGATTCTTTGGGACCCCACCTTTTGGGTATCACTAGCTTCTAATTGACCAGCAGTCTGTAGATAAATTTTTGTTCCCATGAATATACCAGAGCTATCTGGAAGTCTGGGAAAGAGACTTCTGGTTTCTTCCTTAGGTGAACAGGACTCTCCAGAATGGAATTCCCCAGCAGATGAACAGTGTTCAAAGGCACTGTTGGCACAGAAAGAGTAGCTAATGCTGACCACTGCAGGAAAATTCCTAAATAGCTCACCTTCCAGAAAAGATTGTTTTGTGTATTTTCAAGACAAGTGTTAATTCTAAGTTATAAGTGAAGATAGGTGAACCCCAAAAGGTTTAGGGTCTCTGAATAGCCTAAGTCCTTGCCTTTTGGGGGACCGTTATGCTAGAAAATCAAGACTTTAAATTTAAAGCTCTACCTATCTCTCCTGTGGACTTGAAGCGTACCTAAATCCTGCCAACTACCTACTCTGTTTAACAGGATTGTGTGCTGCTGAGAGAAACAGTTCTTTCCACATCCTCCCACTCCTTCCTCCTTATGTTTATCTTGACCCAGACATTCCCTCACCTCTCCCCAAATAGCCACATGTGAGGGATCATTCTAGAACATAAGTGAAGAGTGCAGGCCCCTCTAAAGTATAGGGAGGACATGGGAAGTTCCTTCCTAGAAATAGCGGTCTTTCCAGGACCCTAAAAATGCACAAGAATGGAAAAGTAGCTGGAGATTCAAACCCAGATCCAGCTGGGTTCCTCCTATAGGATAAGGATTAAAAACCAGAACAGAAATGAACGTGCACAGGGGCGCCTGGGTGGCTCAGTGGGTTAAGCTGCTGCCTTCAGCTCAGGTCATGATCTCAGGGTCCTGGGATCGAGTCCCGCATCGGGCTCTCTGCTCGGCAGGGAGCCTGCTTCCCTCTCTCTCTTTCTCTGCCTGCCTCTCCATCTACTTGTGATTTCTCTCTGTCAAGTAAATAAATAAAATCTTTAAAAAAAAAAAAAAGAAAGAAATGAACGTGCACAATGGCAAAAGTACTTTCAAAAAGAACTTCCATTTTATTAAATCAGTTTCTCAAAACCATAAATTCTAGGAAAAAGCCAGCAAGTTGTTTCTGGATGAGATTTTGATTCTTTTAAGGGTGAATGTGAGCATAATAAAAGGAAGAAAAAAATAAATTAAGCTTTCCAAATCTAGAAAGGCCAGGGAAAGCAAACAACACAGCAAAAATGCAGAATGATTTGACCTCAGTCAACCATGGAGAAAATTTAGATGGGATTAAAAAATACATATCAAGATAAAAAGTACCAAACATCCTTAATGTCACAAAATTCCAAATGACTGAATCCTTTTTTAAAAAATTTATAACTTTAAAAAGTCCACTATTGTCATGTATATGAACAATAAGTAAACCCAGCTGGGGGCTTTAGCTCAGCTGTGGCTAAAAAGAGGCAAGGGACTTCATGGGGAAGCTGAACGGACACCAGTCAAAAGGTCCAGATGGCATAAATCCTTAGGTCTTAAAAAAAATAGATAATAAACTTACTGAATTATTGCCACTTTCTTTATAAGTCAAATAGCAGTACACTCCCTAAATGCCTTTTATATGAAAGGTTTTTGTTTTGTTTTTCTTTTCCAGTCTTTTAATACAGGTTGAGGAAAAATTTTCCCAAATGAGATACAGTGCTTGCCAATAACCAGCATCCATCCGAGATCCAAATCCAGAAAAATTATACAACTTAACATACAGTCAGGGTAAAGCTTCGAAAAGTGATAATGAGATTCCTCCAAGTTGGACCCGCTTCCAGGTTCTCAGGGAAGACTGCTTTACCATGCGATGCTTCATTGGCTTCTACAGAGGACGATACACAAGACAACATTGGCTGGTAAGAACCGGCCTTGGTGTCAGAACATCCAGGGTCAGTCCCCTCTCCCCATCCCTGAGTGGGGTGACCCTGGGTGAGTAAATTAACTTCTCTGAAGTCTTGTCATCCTGAACTATGAAACCCCGAAGACGATCCCTATTGCACTCACATGGAATCTGAAAGTTAGAAAATGCCATCAAAACATAAGCTAATGTTATCATTTTTGACTGTTACTATTCTGAGAAAAATCCTAAAACTCTGGGAGCAATGAAAATGAGCTTTTGCCCATGCCAGGCAATCTAAAACTTATGCTGAAAAAAATGTTTTGAAATTATAAAAGATAATACCAATTACATTGATGGTAAATTTAGGACATCTTAGTGGGGAAAACTATCATTGATTTTTTGCTGTGTGCCTGACCCTATGATTGGAGCTCTATGTACATTACCTGAGTTTTCATCCAATGAAGTGGAATGTGTCCCAGCCCCATCCTTGCAAAAGCTCTAACACTGAATTTCATATCCAAGATCTCACCAGTGGGTGGGTGGAAGAGCTTGGGCTCAGCCCAGGAGGTCTGAATCCAGAAACTGCCCATTTCAGGGACATCAGGCCCTGGCAATGAAAGGCAGCAAGAAAAACAATGCCAACAGAAGGCAGTGAGAACAGGAGAAGCCCTTGTATCAATCGTGGAAATGGAAAGTCAGTTAAAACAGAGAACCAGAAAAATGTTACATGTAAACTTTAAATATTTTCATTTAAAATACATAAATATGAGTTCATTTAATAAAATCAGTTTTGGGGATCTCTGGGTGGCTAAGTCGGTTAAGTGTTTGTCTTCCGCCCAGGTCATGATCCCAGGGTCCTGGGATTGAGAACCCTGCTCAGCCTGGAGCTTGCTTCTCCCTCTCCCTCTGCCTGCAGCTCTACCTAATTGTGATCTCTCTCTCTCTCTCTCTCAAATAAATAAAATATTCAAAAAGAAATAAAATAAAATTAATGTTTAAAAGTTGCTTCGAAAAAGAAACACAGCATTTGGAACATATTTTTGAAACACAAACTTTTTTATATTTCGTAACTAGTTCACTACTGATTCAATATAACAAAGTCCACTTGGGACCACTTTGGCTTCTGAATAATGACAAGATCTGGCCTCCAGATTTGATATCATACACCCTTTTCCTTGTCTTCTTTGTTCATTTTTTGGTTTGTCTGTGTCTGTCATAGCCTGAAGGCCTTCCCTGATGCTAAGTTTATACTTCAATAAATAGGAATCATTAGTTCGTTGTTATATATCATCTCTCTGTAAATCATCAGAACCACCAATTTGTCTGGGATCGGTTACTAAACCATGTTCTTAATTATTCTCTTGTAGTTCAGAATTTTTCCAATATTGTAAACCTCAGGCAACATATTTCTCTTCTCTGAGATTTAGTAAATGTTGAACTGGGAATTTCACTCCCCACTAAATGCTACATCAAAAAAAAAAAAAAAAAAAAAAACACCCTCCTTTAATGTTAACAGTTTTTAATGATTATATGTAACCTTTACTCTTATCTTTTATTTCTTCTAAAATGATACTCCAACATTATTTTTTAAAACATTTTATAGGGATGCTTGGGTGGCTCAGTCAGTTAAGCATCTGCCTTCAGCTCAGGTCATGATCCCAGGGTCCTGGGATCAAGTCCTGCATCAGGCTCCCTGCTCCTCAAAGAGCCTGCTTCTCCCTCTCCTTCTGCTGTTCCCCCTGCTTGTGTTCTCTCTCTGTCAAGTAAATAAATAAAATCTTAAAAAAAATTTTATTGGGACTTGATCTCTAAGTCAGAACAAAGAAATGCATTGTGATATAAAAATTAGCATTTACTTAAATCACTTTCTTTACTGTATTCATAACCAAAACATGAAGAAGCTTTATTTTATAGGCCTCCAAAGTTTTTGCCAGTAACACAAGGTAAGAGAAATTTTACCACAGTTAGAAATTCATATGACATATACACACATGCCACACTCACACACACACACATAAAAGAAAACCAATTTTCAAGAAATGTCTTTACAACATACAGTGCACACTGATATTTTCTATTCTGTTTTATTCTATTTCATTTTATTTTTTTAAATCTATTTCCCAGTAAATTTTATGACCTCTTCCAAAGACTCAAGACCCACAATTGAGAAAACATTGAGAAAGAAAGAATAAGCTTTCCAGATGTCTATTTTCTTCAAGTGTTTCCTCACAGAATGTATAAATTCATGGAGAAAAAATCAATTTATAGAATAATTCAGGGTCTGCCCATGCTTATTTTTGTGAAGAGTACTTATCTCAAAAAGCAAACAACTTATATCTCTTAAATCTTGGAGATCCCTACTTTGGCCAATAATAAAAAGTAAGAACTTGGAATTCCTATAGCATGTCTACAGGCAACTGCTGAGAATCTTTGCTTGGATTTTGTGTGTACTGGTAGCACTTGCTTTACCTTTTTCCACCATGGTTTCTAGAAAACACCTTATCATTTAGAACAGTTTCAATTCTACTGCAGAGTTATTCCCTAAGAAAATTTTCCTTATTGATAAGTGACTTGAACTCCTCTGTAAATTTTCAAGCAGCAGATTGATCTGTGTGTAATTTGTGCCCTCCAGGGTCCAATGGCTGGGAAGCATGGCTTTTTCCTATGTGTAAGTCATCTGTCAATTGCTATAAAACTTTTGGCGCAGCCAATCTTTTGGCGTAGAGTCAAGGTCTTTTCTGTAACTATTGGTCCACAAATTGCCACTCTGTGTCTTCTTTCTTGCATAAGACACACCTACAATAAATCAACTCTGATAATTAGTTTTGGTTTTTTCAAAGTAAAACAAGTATTTAAACACATGTGGAAGGGCATATGATTATAGAACCTTCTAGATGCTACAGTGTCCCCAAAAACTTTTTAAGATTTTTTTTTAATTTCTTAGTAATCTCCACATCCAAGATGGGGCTTGAGCTCTCAACCCTTAGATCAAGAGTTACATGCTTTACTGACTGAGCTAGTCAGGTGCCACCCCCTTAAATGTTTACAGTTATCTTACCACATCTCATTTGACTCTAGTTCCTTCATAAGCAGGATCTCCTAAAATCTAAATTATTTAACTAGATTTTCATAGAAATAGCCCTCTTTATTTTCACATCCATAATGCATTGGTTTATGTAACATTTAATTACATATACAATTATGATAACAAGTGAACATTGTGCATACAAAATTGGAGAAAATATAACTGACTCTAAGCATACACTTAGAAGCATTAGCGTGCATAGACTACAGCAAGAGGTCTACTGGCCGTGAGCATTCAGGGTGTGGTTTACTGAAGAAATGGAAAGCACTGGGCCATCCAAGAGTAGGTAAAGGAGATGTGTGGGTTAAGAGAGCTTCTCTGTCCCACAGTACAGGTAGGAACAAAGCCCTATGGGAAAAGGTCAAGAAGGTCCCAAGACAGGAATTAAAGTGTTGCCCTTTTACTTAGGAGGCACAAGCCCAGAGTTGTAAGTGCTAGGCAAGAAGGGGGCATAAAATAAGGAAAGATACTGAGCAGTGCAATACAACAGAGCAACTACTATTTCACAATATGCAAGAGACATAGCTGGCAACTCGAGAGGCATGTTTACTCACCGTGCAAGTCTTCTCTGGAAAGTTCAAAGGGAAACTACACCTCTGAGCAACCCAAGAAAGGGCAAAAGGAGTTGAAATTTGTTGGCCCTGCTCCTCTCTCAAATGGCTGATTTCCACTAGTATAGGGTCTCCCCACAGTGAGTTGATTCCTCTGTACTTCAGGTGCACCATCCAGTCCCTCAGTATCTAATCAAGGACCTGGATCCCATATCCCAAAAAGTAGGACTTTTTGGTCTCAGCCTCAAAAGTCTAAAAGGGGAGGGGAGGAGCATGTGATGTATGAAGGTAATGCAAGTTCAGAGCTTCAGTTCAGACTCCAATCAGCTCAGACATCTCATAAGGATGCCAGCGAAGGGGAGGATGACATTACCCAGAAAGTGTGCAGCTGCATGAGAAAGAAGGCATACAAGGTTCATGCCCAACACAAAAAGCTTGACAGAGAAAGCTTTCCATTTTAAAGGACAGAGAATCAGAGTAAGGACATTCCAGGAAGAAGGAGTGGTGCATTTTAAAAGACCCAGTGGAAGGAAATAGTGTGACATTTTTAATGGAGTGCAAATAGTAACGTGTGGCTGGCATATGGGGGCGTACCAGAATATGAGAGCAAAGAAAACTCAGCACATTGGTTGATGGTACCCCCATCACACTACTGATTTACAATGTACAACCAACTGAAACCCCCTCCACTGTTATCTTTTCCCCACATCTGGATGCAACAAGCACCCAGGCATCTTGAGTCCTAGTTCTCATCCACATACCTGCTAGCAAATATCCTCCCCATGAGAGCAGCACTCAGGGAGAAGATGGAATACAGATAAGGCTTAGAGAAAATAAAACTGTTCGTTTCTCCCAAATAATGCAGCCTACATATTTCGCAGAATTAATGTTGACAGAATCCACAGAGTTTAGGGAAAAGCAAGAGCCAGCGCTCACATGATTTCTTCCAGCCATTTCAGAGCTTGCAATTTCTCTGCCATTGGTAACCTACCGTGGAGAATTCATTTCATGCCTGTCTACTCTGGTAAAACCTTGGAATGAATTGAATTGTTACAAAAAGGTGAAAATTAGGAATGCCAAGAGTCATTTGATGCAGCTAATTAGCAGTCATCATCTCTGCAGTTTTGCACGTGCTCCAGACTTTCTTTACCTGTAAACTTGGTTCTGAAGTTGTGTCTGATCAAAGAATTTTGAGAAACCCCTTTGCCTGTTGTCAAGGAAAGGGTCTTATCTCTTTACACTGGAGCATTAGAGAAAAATATTCACTTTCAAGTGATCTTTCTGTTATTGGAATTATTTTGATCAAACTAAAAACCTGTAAGCTAGAATTTAGTTCCACTACGTGCTGGGTGTAAGGGATGGAGAAGTGAAAGAAACAGACCTGCCCTTCCAGCGGTTTCCACTGCATTTAGATTAATGTTTCTCTGTTTTACTACAATACAAGAAGTTGGAGGGAAAAAAAGTCCAAGATCTTGTGTGGATTGGCAAGAAGGGGATGACATTATCCAGAATTCTGGATTTTCTGATTTCTGACCTTGTCTCTGTGTATATTCCCATGACTCAATACACTGCCTTAGTGGCCAGCTCTCATTTCTTTGAACCCATCATGCCTGCTCCCACCTCTGGACCTCTCTGCATCCCCACTGTTTGGAATGCTCTCGTCCCCTCCCCCAACCCCCAGCTCTTTACAAAACTTGGCTGCTTCATGACAGTCCTGTATCAGCTTGAAAGTCACCTTTTCAACAAGTCCTTCCCTGACCCACATGTGTCAGTTAAGATATTTTCAGCAACAAGTAACAAAGATACACTGCACTCTCTCTCTCTGTGTCAAATAAATAATAATAATAATAAAGATTTTTTTTCTGAGAAAGAGAGCATGTGCGTGTGTGTGCGCACGCGCACACACACACACACACACACACACACACAAGGGGTGGGGGTGTAGGTACAGCGAGAAGGCTGGGGAAAGATCATATTGCTATGAACACCAGAGGTTAAGCACCCAGAGAAAATCAACGTTGTGCCAGCAAGTACAAGGAAGGAGGCAGATTAGAGTAGGAATGGCTCCAACAAAAAGACAATCAATAGTGACTAAACCATCTAATCTCACAGGGCCCCAGGCACACACTTTCTAATACAACTGACCTTTTCACCTCTATATAGAACTGAGTTTAACCTCATATTTCAGTTGTTCACTTATTTGTTTATTGTCTGATTCACCCATGTGAATGTAAGCTCCAGGAGGACAGGACCTTGGCCATTGCCTCACCAGGCTATTCCAGGGACCAGAACAATACCTGATACTTAGTGGCACACAGAGAATATTTTTCAGTGTATCCATGAATGTCCACATATGTGTCTGTTCTACCTTTGTCCCCTTTGTGGTAGTTCGATATTTAACTTGACAAGTAGAAAAATCTAACAAGACTTAAAGCACTTCACTAACTATAACCTGGAGAGACAGCCATGGAGCTGAAAGAACCCATCTTTCCTGATTTCAATAAACCTTCACGGGAACTCAAAGCAGAATGCAATGCTTTTCTCCTAAATTTTGCACTTTCTCCAGGATTCTCTGATTCCATGATGATACCACTCCCATCCAAAAGCCCAAGGAAGAATCTGGGGTGTCTTCCCCATTCCTCCTTCTCCCTTACCCACCCCCACATCCAACTGTCAAGCCCTGAAGAATTTGCAAATCTATCCCTTCCTCTCAATTCTGTCACTGTTTTAGTTAGGTCATGTTGAATAAACTCTAATATCCTTGCCAACTCAACTTTCTATGGTACTTTGACTCTTATTTCCTTATTTTCCAAGGCTCAGCATTAAAACACAACTGTAAGAAAACGATTGAGTTCATTATTATCTTGAATTACCATAATATCAAGAACATACCTTTCTGCTTTTTCCATCCTTGCTAAGGTTACATTTGAGAGGACAAGGAGGAAGAAAAGACAGTTTAAGCTGTTATTTTAAGTGGCCATTACTTAGCAGTGGAAGAAAAGCTAGAACATAACTCAGGGTTTTTAGCTTGATACTCAGCCAATTGTGCAGAGTCCAATCCTGTAAAAAATCCATCAATACATAAAATAAATGAAACAAAGATAGTCCAACATCTTTTATGATTTAGGGATGTTAGCCATGGAGAACCTTTTGCTTTCAAACACATATCATAATTATTGAGATGATGTTAAAGAAAATTTATGGACAACATGTGATACTGCCTTTGGTCTCCCAATCAGAAAATTCCATCTATCCTCTAAATTCCTAGAACACTTGATATGGTACATTCATTCTCATCCTCTCTAGTATGTGTTAAATTATTTCTGACTTTATCATATCTCCTCTATTCACTGTGGGCTCACTGAAGGCAAAGCCTAAGTGTGTTAGGGAGCCTTAACTCACCGGGGTCACATACATGAAAACGATATATGTGAAATGGAAACATACATGGAAAATGATCATTCTCTTTTCCAATCCCTGCTTTC
The DNA here is from genome assembly GCF_011764305.1 of Mustela putorius furo. Classification (NCBI taxonomy): domain Eukaryota; kingdom Metazoa; phylum Chordata; class Mammalia; order Carnivora; family Mustelidae; genus Mustela; species Mustela putorius. Next base: position 23,543,173 of record NW_025421273.1, read on the forward strand.
ACCCATACTTCATTGAAACCCTCTCTTCCATCCCTTGATGACACTTGGGTAAATTACATAACTTCATGGTTACTTTTAGTAATTAAAATTCCTTTCTACTTTAAAACTTCAATTTCACCTCAGTTACAAAGTTACCCTCCTCTGTCTTGTGGGCTGGACACGTGGTTTGAGAGAATTTGAGGGTGAGGGTGTTTGGTCTAATTTTTCACTTCCTTCCTTTTCTCCCTCAAGACAGGCTCTTAGCTCTTTAATTGTTGGAAGTAGAGAAGAAATGAAAGGAAGAGGAAAGGGACAGAGTTTTCCTTACTCAACTAAATGGTTGGAATCATCTCATTATATTTGCTGCTTTCAACCACAGATGCCCTTTGTATGGTGGACATCTATGTGTTGACTCTCCTGATTGGCTCCCTCCAGGGTCCTGTGAAGTCTCCCCTTCTGCAAAGCACAGATCTCTTCTGTGGGAAACCTGGATTGTCTCCCCCATCCCCCACTCAGCTCCCACTGGTGTTGCAGTCTCCCCACCCGCAAACAGCCTGAGTTGATCTATCCTAGCTAATTGTGCAGCATCTTCTCAGCCTCCAGGAAGATCACAATTTGGGGCATGTCAAGTGATGAAAGTGCTGACCACATGATTTCCAATCTTTCTTAAGCCTTGCCAACTCATTCCCACTCTCTTTTCTTTTACTCAAGGGTCAGACCCACTACCTAAGAACAGGTGTAACTAAGGACCACAATGACAATCACCACTTCTTGTGGCTGACCCCAACCTTGCAAGGGAGGTACTTATCACTTGACTTTGATGGGGGAAGAGGTGGGGTATCACTTCTCACTTAAACACTCTCCATCAGCACAACTCATAGGCTCTCTTCCTTCTTCCTGCCCATCCTGTCTTTTATAATCTGGATGAGGCAACAAGGAATGGTTTGGTGAGGTCTGTCTTGCTGCCTGTGAGGGATGTTAGCAGCTCTCTTTAGGTAATGGGAGCCACTGCATCTTTATCCTCAACTCTGGACTCTTTTGCAACCACAGGAAGAAATCCTGCACAACATCCTCTCCCGCATATTAAGTCTTCTACTGCTACATAACAGATTGCCACAAATTCTGCCGCTTAAAACAACATACATCCACCATCTCAGTTTCCATGGTTCAAGAGTCTGGGCACAGTTTATCCTGGAGCTCCACTCAGACTCTCAGAAAGCTATAAAGAAGGCATCAGTTGAGTTCCATTTGTATCTGGAGGCTTGACTAATGATGAATTTCTTTGCAAACCTACTCAGGTTGTCACCAAAATTCATTTCCCTGTATGTATATGACTCAGGTCCATGTTTTCTTGCTTTCTATCATCCAGAGGCCCATTGCAGCTTTTGGAGATCACCCTCAGTTTCTTGCCATACAGATCCTCTACAGACCCTCCTACAAACTGCAGATTATTTCCTCAAAACCAACAGAATTATCTCTCACTCCAGTCTGCTGAGTTTTACATAATATAGCACAATGATGGGAGTGACTACTATATCGCCTTTACCATATTCTGTTGTCTGAAGAAGTTACAGGTGTCTCCCACTCTCTGGGGGAAGGGGATATACATGGGTATAGCTCCCTGGGGGCCACCTTAGGGCTTGTCTACTGCACAAAAGTTTTCCTCCTTCCTTCAGAATGTAGATGATATGCGCAAATCACACCATTCCGAGTGAGACAAAAATGATTAAGGCAAACCCCTGTCCTCAAGAGGGTCAGATATAAGTGAAAAAGACAGTCCTGTGAGTACCTAAATAGTAGCTTGTAATAAATGTCTGCATATAGTTATGTACAAAACACCAGCCAGATCCAGGGCTCTCATGTTACAGAATGAACATGGAAAAAGTTCATGGAGAAGGTGTTGTTTGCATAGGTTCTTGAAAGAGGAGGGGGAACTGAAGGAGATCCCACAACATTTAGCATAGAGCTTTACCTATATCAGGCATTCACCAAATATGTGTTGAATACAAAGCTAACAAAAATGAACAAAGAACTAATTTTCCAATGAACAGAGTAAAGACAGGGAAATACCTGACATCACAGCAATTCCAACATAAAAATTTGCTTGGGTTGGTGTTGATGGTTTAACTGGCCACATACTGCAGAAGCCTTAAGAACTGGAAAGCCTTTGGGGCACCTGGGTGGCTCAGTGAGTTAAAGCCTCTGCCTTCGGCTCAGGTCATGATCCCAGAGTCCTGGGATCGAGCCCCGCATCGGGCTATTCTGCTCAGCAGGGAGCCTGCTTCCTCCTCTCTCTCTCTGCCTACTTGTGATCTCTGTCAAATAGATAAATAAATAAAATCTTAAAAATAAAAAAAAGAGAGAACTGGAAAGCCTTCAAAAGTCAGTCTCCCCATTTTTATGCCTGTGAAACAGCATAGGTGGCCAGAAAGTACAGAGCAAAGGAATATGGTCTCAGATTGAAGGACAGGTGAATGGAAGGATGGCACTCAGGGCAAGGGGCTAGCAAAACATCTGTCCAAGAAGGGAAGAGGAGAGAGTGGTCCAGGCTGAAGCTAGACAGGTGGTTCTAGATCAGTGAAACGCAGATAGCATCTACTTCCAGAAGTTGTATTTTCAGACAACCTGCATGTTCATACAGCATATTTCAACACCATAACCGTCTTTGATCTACCCAAGAAAGACTTGCCTCCATGAGCTAACAAATGAACCCTTTGAATTATTTAATAGTAGTATTTGCCAAACTCCTTCTGACAGTGTCACCACCTTCGGCTGTACAGTAGTGTTTAATGCATAAATATGAATACAATATTGTAAAGATCTTTAAATAAGCTCTGGGGAGTCCACAGAGGGGCTTCTGAGATCCTGTGTTCCTCTCCTATTTCTGGTTGGGATTGCTCCATTTCTGTACGCTTTACAGACTGGGATCCTAGGAAGAATTTATTTGAAGAGAATTCCATTGTTTGCTTGTGTGTTTTTTTTTTTCCCCAAACCACTTCTTTATTCTATTTTGTCCTTTTTTTAAAATAAAAATGGGAAATTGAAAAAATGTCTTGACTGAAGTGATAGAAAACATAAGCCTCATAAACATATTGCAATCAAAATTAAGACAGAAATCTTTAAGCATACCCAAAGCAGCAGAGCTTCATTCCAATGCAGTGCTTAATGAACATAGCATGGGCCAACCGGACATGTGATTAATTGTGAAGGGAAAGAAGTGAAAGATTAACGTACAAAATACCATTAATAATGTATTGTTGAATACTGTGACTAAAACTGAAGATGTAATTGGGGATTTTACGGTATTTCAAGCTCTCTGGAATGGGACTCTCACCCTAACATGATTGTCTGTATCTTTCACACATTTGAGGTTAACATATACTTGTTTTCAGCAAAGTGTATGTGTGTACAAACCAGAAGACTATCTGCAAAAACCAAAAGTGCTTTCATTAAATAAACTCAGGAGTTAATGGCTGCCTCCAAGCAATGCATCTTGAATATATTATTCTTAGCATCTACAACATACAACATATTCTTTCCTTTGGTTTTAGGTTAACTTTCAATATCCATCTCATAAATTTTAGTTTCAATCCAAATCTGCTTTCTTTTACTTTTAATTCTGGCCTTTGCTTTCCACTAAGAATTCTAATCATTTTAACAAATCAAAAAAAAAAAAAAAAAGCTCGAGAAAATCATAACAAATATTTCTATCACTGGTGTTGCTTTCCTTTCCTGCCTGCTTCATTTTAAATCATTCAAAGTTTAGAGAATTTCTGATCACTACAATAAGAAGCCAATAACAATGCTGGGCTTTGTTCTGAGGAAATAAATCTAATGGAGATCCACTTTGCCTTGGCAGTGACAAAACCAAATACTAAGAGAAATAGAATCACAGTGCAGAGGCATGATCTCCCATGCCTCTCCCATCTCTCATGAACATTAAGAGGAGAAATTTAAGAAGCCTTGATGGGCATATACTTTGATGGGCAGCATCTTAAAAACCTACTTTTCCAGATTTCCACTGTCTTCCTAGCTACTGTCTTGCGTTTCTTCGCTTTCTGAGCCCTTTCAACAAATAGCCTGTCTCTCTGTAAATATTTGGCAACACAACAAGCAATAAAACCCCTGTCACGGGCATTACACCACCCGAGGTGCTATGGAGGGTCCAGACTTGAGCTTACCTGAGAGTTTGTACCGTAGCAGGGGAGCTAATTCATGTAATCTAACAAAATATAAAAATATACAAATGCTTAAAGAGAAAAAAAAGATGAGGTTTTTTGGAGAAGGTAGCATTTGAGCTGGTTTTGAAATATTGGTAAGATTTAGACTTGCAAAGATGAAGGCATCCCTAGAAAGGGAACTCATGAATAAACATGCCAAAATGATAAAGCACAAAATAGTTCAGAAAATGAAACCCAGAACTTGGGCTTTGTAAACTGAAAAACTCAGTTTCAAATCCTAGCTGATTAAGCCAGTTCAAGCACTTCCTTGGAAGGCCCAAAGGACTCTTTTCTCTGGATGTGGAAACGTGATGTTGAGATGCAGACATTATTTGGGTACATTGAGGCACATTATCTCCCACACTGCCCCATTCTTTCCTTCCCACCTTGTGCTATGTTTATGCTTTGTTACTCAGACACATAAAGCCACCCGCCCAAGGGCAACCATGTTTCAGAGCCTGGATTCAGACTGAAATCTCCTATCATTTCAAAGCCTCCACTCAGCCAAGATCAAGCTGCCCACATCCCCTTGCCTCCCCCATGAGAATCTGTCTCCTCTAGTTTTAAACATCCTGGGAGCCCAGCATACACGCATCCCACCCACACCTTGTTAGGCAACCAGCAGCACTGGGAAAAAGAGAAGAAGCACAAGCTTAATTCCATCAATTGACCTTTGTTCTTATTACTTCTTGGCACCATTTTAAGTTACAAACAAATAAGTAGCTTCCATATGCATTGACTGGGTCTAAACTTCTCACATGTGTCAATTTATAACAACGTGGAAAATGCCAACTGAACAGAAGATTCAATATCCTGGGCCCAATAAAATAAGAAAAGGAAAAAAGATATTAAATATCACAATGACCCACTTTACTATGATACATCAAGATATATTCAACCTCCATTTGGGAAATATCCTCCCAGCCATGGTGGGGAAGAGAAAGTGAACACCCCCTTACCAGTGAGTAATGAGTTACTCCATAGTGAGAGAAGTCACCTTCTAAGAGTATGTGTAAAGCCATGAAAGCAGTCCTTCCTAGGTGTCATTAACATCTTAGCTCAGGTTGCTGTAACAAATTACCATACTGGCTGGCTTAAACAACAAACATTTATTTCTCACAGCTGTGAAATGGGGAAGTCCAAGATCAGGGAGCTGGCAGATCCAGTGTCTGATGACAGCCAGCTCCCTGATTTGTTGATGACCATGTTCTCAAGTAGCCTCACACAGCCTCATACAGCCTCACACAGCACACAGCACACAGCAGGGAGCAGAGAGAGAGAGAGACTAAACTCTCATTCATGAAGACACCACTTTCACGATCTGGTACCTTCTAAAGATCCCACCTCTTAACACTGTCACACTGAGAGTTAGGATTTGGACCTGTGAATTTGGAGGGGACACACACATTCAGTCTATAACATGTGGTCCTTACAATCACTCTATAATGAAGGTTGTTTTCATCTTGCTCACATGTGAGGACTCTCAGCTCAAAGACCTTAAGTAATACACCTAAAGTTGTATCACAAATTAGTCTCCAAGCAAGAAGCAGAAATTGAAACTCTAACTCCTAACCTCTTGTCCCTGTACAGCCATATGTCCCAGTGCCAGTCCTTCAGAATCTATCCCACAATGACTCCCCATCTGACCTCTCCTTTCTAAACTCTGCTCTTGTTCTACCTTAAACTCTCTAATTCACCAAAATTTGAGAGCTCACAACATGCCAAGTACTGTTCCAAATGATTTACAAGCAAAAATGCCACTGAATTTTCACAACAGCCTGATGAAGTGGACAAGGCCAATCTTCATAATGGCCGTTCTGACTGGTTATGAATTATATCCACCCTGAATGGTCAGTGCCACGCCAACCAGTTGCTATATACTTTTATCACTCCTAGATATCACTCCTATATCACACTATAATTATGCCTGCCTACTAGATGGGGAAAGAGAAGCTGAGTGAGCAAGGTGACACAACCAAGGTCTCATGGTTGGGAAGTGATATCAGCAAGATTCAAACCCAGGACACTTCGGTGGGAAAGCCCATCCCCACACCTCACTCCATACTTCTCTGAAGCCTCTGCGTATTCCAAAAAGCCTGGATTTAAATAGCTCATCAGCCTGTCATTTACCAATTCTGTGCATTCAGATGAATAGGTAGCCTCTGTGAGCTTTTATTTCCTTATCTGTAAAATGGGGCTACAAGATCCAACTCATATATTTGTCTACATCTAAACAATTATGGTCATGAGCATGGCTGACTTGTGACAGTCACTGAATTATTATTAATGTTGTTGTTCTTATTACTTGTTATTGTTTTTTAAAAAGCCTCCTACAAAAGGTATTTAAGATTCTTTACAATTTATTTACAACAATGTTCCGCAAACCTAACGTGTCTTCCTGGGCCCCCATCAACAATCACATAAATAGGAAATGTGTTTCCATTCTCCATGCTCCTGCTCATGCTAGTCTCAGTCTGCCTTTCTCATTTCTCCACCTATGGGAAAAATTTCTAATAAATGTCTAGTTCAGTATCAAAGTTACCTTTCAAAAGAAGCCTTCTCCAATCGCTCCACAGAATTAATCATCTTAAATTACCAGTGCACATTACCTTTACTTCTAGTGAACATTTTTTTTCTTTCTGTCTCTTTTTCTCACTTACTATTCATTCATTCATCTCCCTAAGGACTAGAAACTTTTTCATTCATGTCTGCATCTCCCACAGTATATAACTGAATATACAGAAGAGAGGAAAGGAAGAGAGGTGGTGAACCGAGAAGAGATGGTCAGTAGAGCCCAATGGAGGGTAAGATGGAACAGACACAAGGTGGAGCCCAGGGGGAACCTCTGATTGACCAGGGCTGTTGTGTCACCAATAACCTGGGTGTCATGCATCAGAATAAACTTTCTGGGTGCTAGTCAGACCCTAATTAGAGGGTTGATTTTAATCAAGTCAGTTTACCTCTCTGGGCCTCAATATTCTTGTTTATAAAATGAAAAAAATGCACTAAGTCTCAAGGTCCTCTTCTAACACTCAATTCCGTGAATTGATGCCCCACCTCCAGATACAATCCCATTATCCCTAAGCTTGCAATGATCACACTGTGGGGTCACTGCCTGACTTCTCCATGAAACTCTGAACTCCTTCAAGAGATGTACCATGCATTGGATCTTGTTACTACTGTCTCCCTTGCACTCAGTGCTGAATCTGGCATTATTTTGCTGAATGAATGAATGAATGAATGACCCAAAGGAATGAAGAGTTCCAACAACCTCAGAGCAGAAATCCAGGCCCAGGCAGATGGTATGACAATGATTTTATGTCTTCCAGTGACAAAGTTGGGTGTGAACAGGCAACTCCTTATGTCCCAGTTTGCTGGGACAGTTCCAGTTTCTGCCTATTGTCCTAGTGAAAGTATCTAGCATTCCCTTTCTCCCTACAAGTGTTCCCATTGGATGATCAATTCAATGGTCACCCAGGAATGAAGGAACCCAGTGCTCTCAATACTAACCATGCACCAGTTGTCTCAATCAGCCATTCTCCATGCATGTTCTTTGCCAACCTATGTCAGAACCCCTAAAAAAAATTGAGACTCAGAAAATTGATATAAATGGGTAAAAAGCTCAAAGCCACTAATAAGGAGAAAATAGACTCACATCCTGGACTGTCTGGATCCAAAGTCCTATTCTTCGCTGCCTTTTTGTTGGATCATGGACACTGCCATGTCATTTTGGGGAAAGATCATGGTTCTCTAGACTCAGGATGATGTTTCTCCTACTTTTGCCTCTTTTGTTACATTCCCTCTATTCCTAATTTCTTTGCTGGATCCTGTCCACTTCCAAACCCTAGGATGGCCACAGTTCCAATTCTGGTGCTGTGAGCACATCTCTCCCCTTTCCATCATTCTTTTTCTATACCTCCCAAGACTAAGACTGTAAGAGAAAACTGATCTATAACTCAGAGAGAAGAATCCACAAAGTTCTTCAGTATAGCACATGGTAGGAGTCAACCTTCATGGTGCAAGGGAGGATGTGTGCAGAGGAAGCAGACTCAGAGGCAGCGTAGCACTGGGGTTTCTCCCCAAACACGGCTGCAGTAGAAAAGGATGTGGGCTTTGTGAGACCACCTATCTGGGTTTGAGTCCTGATTAGCCCCTCTGCCTTTTTAATGTTGGGCTGATTATGTAGCCTCTTGCAGCCTCGATTTCTTCATCTGTAATGACCCATTGGTGATGGTTGTCACAAGGAGACTTGTTTTCACCAGCCTCTGGTAGAGAGGGACAGTGCAGTTAGAGCTTAGTGTCTTAGGGCTCCCCCGTCCATGAACTAGGTCCCCCAGGCAAATAAATTCCCTACCCTCTCCCTAGCCTCCAATGCATCCTCCTGCTAGAACCTAAGGACTCTTGACCCTCTGTCCCTCCAGTGTTTCCACCATCTCTCCCGGCCATCCTCTCACTCCAAGTTCATGGCAACGGCCTTCTGCTTTGCCCTTCTCTCTTCCCTCCACCAATTTATTCTCCACTCTGATTCCAGATGGATTTCTTTTAAAGTGCAAATCTATTCATATCACTTTCCTACTTAAAATTCTCCTGTCGTTTCCTCTTGCCCTCAGAAGCAGTTCAAACTCCTTGGAGAGAATTACACAGCCAGGATGCCCTCACCCCATCGTTTCCTGCTCTCTAGCTAGAGTGAACGTCTCTTGGTTCCATTAAGGGGCGACACTAACTCCTGCCTCAGGGTTCTTGTGACACTGTCCTCTGTTCCTGGAATGTTCTTTTCCCCTGCCCATCCTCCACCCCACTCGCTCACTCACTCCTCTGTTAACTCTTTCATGCTATTTAAATCTAAGCCTGAACCTCATTTTGAAGATGAGCCTCTTCTCACCCTACATGTCAACCAAGGTTACCCAATTACATGTGTCAAAAGCCCTCATAATATTCAGGCCACTTAGAATGACTCATTCTGGGGCTCTCTTCACCTCCAAACTGAACCTCCATGGAAGAGGGGACAACATCTGACTTGCATCCTGCTGCATCTCTGCGCAATGGGGATTCAGAGGCAAGGCAGAAACCCCATTTATTCATCCACTCACTCATTCCTTCATTCATTCTTCAATTCTTTCCATTGTTAGAGCGGGCATTTCTCTCCTCTTTCCATCACCTTCTCTCTGCTAATGTCTATAAGAAAGGACTGTGCCTTGTAACACATAAAGAAGAAAGGCTCATGAGATTATCAGCAGCAGGAGAAGACCCTCACAGGGCAAGAGGTTAAATGTCTCTGGGGCCCTGAAGCAAGACCTTGGTGAGGATTCCTCTGTCTTTTCTTTTCCTCTAACAGCAGTATGTGAAATCCTCACTCTGCCCCACGCTCCTTCCCAGCAGGGCAACCATGTGGAGCAGGGAATGACACAAATTTAAGGCAATATACAGGGAGAAGGCAGAATTTTTAAGAAAAGAGCAACAGGATGAAGATGGCCAAGGGCTCACATAGGAAGAAAGTGAGGGGGAAAGAAGACGTTCTGGGTGCACCCTAAGAGACCCCAGCTAAACCCCCCAGCTAGAAGTGGACTAAAGAAGTCACCAGAACCTCTACCACCCTGTGGATACTGGATGGTTTGGAACCTATGTATTGCTTAGGTCTGTGATAAAAGACTGATTAAATGTTTGCCAAAATGCCCTGAATATACTTGTAAATGGCTGATCATGTTGTGTGTAGTCTTCCTTTGGCAAACACTAATGGTTACCCACCAGAATCTATGTATTCTTTCTTCAGTAGGAATAGAATTTAAGTTGGGGTAATGTAGTTGATGCCTACATTTCCGAGGCTCCCATACAGCTAGCTAGGCATGCTACATGTACAACTAGGTTTAGACCAATGGGATGTGAATGGCAATGACATGTGGAAATTCTGCACCATTGCCAAGCCACTGACTCAGGAGAGCTTCTGTTTCCTTTCCCATGAACAGCATCACAAAGGGACCATGCAAATGAGGATAATGCCTTAAGGAGTGCAAAGCAATAACATAAAAGAAAGGAACCTGGATCCATGAATGGCCGCATGAAACAGAGCAGCCCATCAGCCTCAGCTGCTCACTTCAGGGATGTATCATGAGAATACAATAAACTCATCTTCCTTAAGTCATGGTATTTAAGGTGTCTTGGTTACAGCTGTTAGTTAGCCATTATCATAATTAACAGAGTTTGGGTTTGTTGGTTTGATTTTTTCCCATGTTAAATACGTAGAGTTGTGTTTTCAATCAATGGATACATGGAACAACAAGGAACTTCCTTTGTGTGCTTTTTCTCAATACCATACAGCAATTCTAACAATGCTTCCTTGGGACTCACTTAACCAGGTAAAGCCAAGCATGTTGAATATCACATACATTGAATTTAAATATGTTTTGAGACTGCTATGAAAATATATGCAAACTTTATATCTATATATCTATTATACCACAGTTGATATGCAAATGGCATTCAAGCTTCAGCCCAAATTCTGCCTCCTCCAAGAAGTCTTCCCTGAACTCTCCCTATAGCATTAACAGTCTGTCTTTGCTCAGCCCTACCATGCCATCAGTCTCCCTAAGTGTCATCTACTTTCTCAGAGTCTCTATATGACTTCTCCCCTCTGCCAGGTTGTAAACTGCTGCATCTTCACTTTGCCTCTTTACTCACTGACTTATCTAGGACCTATGATGTACCCGGTACTGTGCTAGGTGCTAAGGTCAGAAAAATGAGTGACACACATGCTTATCCTCAGAGGCTGATAGAGGGAGAGAAAGAAACAGGTCAGAAATGACAATACAGAGGAAAGTGCTATTATAATGACATGAACAAAGTAGTTTGAGGACAGAAAAGACAACGAACAACTAAGCACTGGGAAGATTTGGAAGTCTTCATGGAAAATAGCTTGTAATATATCACCCACACATCCATCACATTTTTTATCAACCAATAATAATCATAAAATAATACCAACACATGACTTTTATGTATATTATTCCATTTGATCCACATAGCCAGCTCTGAAAGATATGTGTTAATATTGTTCTATCTTTATAGATGGGAAAAATGAGCTTCATAAAGTTTGGTCCTCTCAGGGTCACTAAGTGAGTGAATGGGTTTAAGTGAAAGTCTTTGGATTCGAGAGTATATGAGTTTTCCACCCTTACCCCCTCTTAGCCTAGCTTCTTGGGGATAGGCCATTCATGCCAGTGGTTTCTCTGGCTTTGATTTGTCATCTCACTGAAATGCGGCCTTCCTCTTCTATGCCTAAACTCCATTCAGTACGGTTTCAGAAGAGAGATCGCTTATATCCTCCCAGTGACTGACCTCAGTCACACACGATACCAGAGCCGTGGAGCCTAGTTATCTGAGAAAAGGAATCAGAAAAACTAGTGACTCCACCAATTAAACTGTTATGGATTTACCTTCCCACTATAATTGTTCCAAAGTGTATCCTATTAGAACAGTGAAAACATTACTAAAAGTGGTGTTGTATATGCAAGAACCAAAAATCCGTATAAACCAAGAATGGATTGATCCAAAGAAGGCCAAATCCACTCCAAGGACAGTGTATTTATCTAGTTTCAAAAAGCAAAGGAGAGTCAGCTATAATTCAGAACAAATAAACAAGGATATAATTCTTAATCCTGTTAACAGGGCAGGGGTAGGTGGCGGGAAGCTCAAGCTGAAATGGGAAATGTCACTAGTTTAAAAAAAATGGTTAAAGCATGTTGCAAAATTGAGATTAATCATTTAATTACAAATACGTTAAAAGTAAAAATTCATGCATAAAAATATATATTTCTCAGAGTTTACCAAGCTATTAACAGTGAATATAACTAGATAATGGTCTTTTTTCTCTATTCCCTGAATCTTTAATGTGCATGTTATTTTTACTGAGAGAGAGAGTGGGGGACACCAAAAAAGAGAAGGAGGAATGTAAGTACCCTAAGCAATATTAAAGAGGAAAGGAGAGAACAAGAAACAAATAAGCCATATAAACTCCAGAAGAATGTTGTCAAAAAATAAGTTGTTAATATTTGTGCCGAGAATCTTTGTGCTGGTGAATCCTAGGGAGCCCCACTCAGGATAATGTTTTTCAATACATAGAAGAGATGCATAAGCTTATAAAAGAAGCATATTATATTGAAATATAGCTAACAAAACATTAAAAAAACACAAATTTGAGATTAAGTAATGTATGTGCTTCTTTATTGATGCATGGAATAATAAAGAGTGGGCCTAATAAGAAGTAAATGATAGTAAATGAGTATAATGAATAACAATAATAAATAAATACAAATGCTATTTCAGGATACCCGCCACAATTGAAACAGAATATGAAAGCATTTCTGAAGATAATGTCACTGGTGTTGCTGATAGCACTGTGGTGTGTTATTCACATTCATCACCGAAACACATCCTAAAAATGAAAATAATGGTGCAGTCTTTTTCCATCCATGCTCATGAACTAAGGTTGGAACCTTTGTTTCAGAAACGCTATAGAAAGACTATATTTCCAGATAACACCGTTTTAGCTAGATAGGAGAACTAACATTAGTTAAGTGCCTACTATGTACCATGGACTGTAATATAAAACATGTTCATTATAAACCCAATTTTCCCTTTACTTTCCCCAGAGGACATTGAGAGTGATAATAGAATAAGGTTGGGAAAAGAGGCTCCTCTGTTGAATTGGGGCAATATTTATTAACATTAAAAAACTGCCCAAACAGCCATCCTCTGTCAAGGTTAAATTCGACTAAGCAACTCACTCCTAAATTGCTATGGTCGACTGTCATAAGAATCCAGAAGTTACGAATAAGAATCCCAAGTTGATGATCTTTCTTCAAACACTAAATGCCTATGTTTTAAACGGAAGTGACATGGAACAGATGCCTGGCACATAAACAGAGGTTGGATAATAAAGGCAGCAAACCCACAGTGAGAAGGGCCAAGGAGGCTGCTGTATAGAATGGGGAAGGAGGGAAGAAGTCAGTACCCTTAGATTCTGAAAAGTGGGTGGAGAACACCTAACCTCCCTCACTGTTACATCCTCCAGGAGATGCTCTGGGTGGAAAAGAAAGATCCCCAATTCAGCCATTGTTACTGAGCATTGACCTTCTGCCCGGCATTGATCCACCGAAGAGTATGGGATCTCTTCTCTGTCCCCAGGAAGCTCTGCTGTGCTGCAGAAAGTCATACACGCAACTAGCTTTACAATGGTCTTGGGCTGAGGCTCTGAGGCTAGATTCTGGATTCTGTTGTTTGGGCCTCTTCCCTAGGGCATATTAAGATATTTAAATAAGAGACCATCTTGCATCTTGTGAAATGTCATCAGTCTAAAAGCAAATGTTTAAATTGTGAGATCAGAGAAAACCGGAGGCCCAAGGAACTTAATCAAACATGCCAATTCAACTTAAATATAGTAAAGAAATCAACTGCTTATGGAGGGTCATGCAGACAAATGGAGTTCAGTTGTCTAATGACTTTATTTATTTACTTATTTATAAGGCCATCTTGAGGCAAGACAGGCCTTACCAAAGAATCTGTATATCTGTAGGTGAATCTAGCACAGGAAATGGCATATAGTAGGGAGCTCAACAAATATTTGCTGAATCTAAATTGATTTTCCTAAGAGCCGACTCCTCTCCTTCTTACCCAGCAGTAATGTATCCTGCAGGTATTTTAAGCTCTCTGCCCAGGCAGCGTTAGCCTGAGGCTACAGAGAGAACAAGGTCAAGGTTAATTAGAACACCCAGAATTCCCACAATAACAGGATTCAGGACTTCAAAGGACAAGTTCTCAGAGTTCCTGTACTCCAAAGTTTCTATTCCAATGAAGAGGGAACAGGAGCCTCAGGGGACAGATACCCAAGGAGTTATCCACTAGCTTGGAGTGGGGGTGAAAGATTTAATCAGTGAAGCATCAAGGTTTCTCTGGATATTTGAGTTCCATTTTGTTTTTTCTATTTTTTTTAAAGATTTATTTATTTGAGAGAGAGAGAGAGCATGCATACACCGAGGGAGAGAGAGAAGCAGGCTCCCCACTGAGCAGGAAGCCCAAGGCAGGGCTAGATCCCAGGACCCCAGATTATGACCTGAGCCGAAGGCAGATGCTTAACCGAATGAGCCACCCAGGTGCTCTTGAGTTCCATTTTAAAGTGTGGACTATTACCTGAATTTTCAGGTTAAGAGCAAATGGGGAAACAACCCTGCAACTGCAGTTTCTTTGACTACACCATGAGTTCTTTCTCCCAGTTCTCCATGCCCTTCTCCCACTGGTTTGGCAGCAAAAAAGTAGTGACACAGACAGTAAGAGTAATAATCACTTGGGCAATTGGCAGTAAGTCTCCCCCTAGAAGGGTCCGGGACACAAGCTGCAGGGACTAGAGATGCAGATCCTGTTCAGCCAAGATTCCTAGTGGATCAATAGCATTGTTAGTAGGAGTCTCCTGAAGGAAGCTGCCCATTGCAATAGGGGATTTCATGTCTTAGATGGTCTTCTGCACTTCTAAAGAAGTTAGATCAGAGGGCAAAAGGCCAGGGGAAGAGAGGGGCCAGACTTACCTGGGTAGGAGGGAGGGCAAGACCAAGAAGCAAGCTCTGTACCTGGGAGTGACTAGCAGCAGCCAGGCCATGCACAGGCTCTCAGGGCTGTAATCTCCAGAAAAGTCAGACCCTGCCACCAACAGGACCTCTGAAGACATCAGCTCTGACCCTATGATAACAATAGCTACCACAGACAGCAGTCCCCCCTTATCCAAAGGGGATGCATTCCAGGATCCCTAGAGATGCCTGAAATTGTGGATAGCATCAAACCCTACATATTCTGTGTTTCTTCCCCTGCATACAAACCTATGGTAATGTTTAATTTATGAAAATGATCAGTAAGAGATTAACAATAATAAAATAGAACAATTATAATAATATACTACAATAAAACTTACATGAATGCAGTCTCTGTTTCAAAATACCATATTGTGCCGCCGCCTTCTTTTTCTCCTTCTCCTTCCCCCTCCTCCTCCTCCTCCTCTTCCTCCTCCTCCTCTTCTCCTCCTCCTCCTCCTCCTCCTTCTTCTTCTTCTCCCTCTCCTCCTCCTCCCCCTCATCCTCCTCCACCTTCTTCTTCTCCCTCTTCTTCTCCTTTTCTTGATGACATAAGATGACAAAATGCCCACATGATGAGATGAAGTGAGGTGAATGATGTAGACACTGTGACATGGCATTAGGCAAGTTCCCAGGCCCTGCTCCAGGTTCAGTGAGTGGGAAACTGGGCAGGGACCCAGCAGTCCATGTTGTAACCAGTGTGGGCTAGACGCTGCCCTAGTTGGTGGAGACACCCATTAGGTGTCCCATTAGGACCACTACAGGGGCCCCAGAGAGTGCTGAAAGGACCTGCAAGTGGGTGCTGGTAGTCCCTGGTACAGGAGGATATGAGCAGCATTATGAAGCCAGAGGAACAAGTTGTGGTGACCCAGGGAGTGAGTGCACAGGAGGCACAAGGAAACTCCCAGACTCCTTGGTTCCTAAACTGTTTGGAATGAAGTGCTGCTAGCTGAGAGAGAAAACATGGCAGGTGCAGGAGCAGGAGAAGCAGACTTATGTGCCAGGGGGCCTCCTCCTCCCTTCCTTCCCTCTCCCCAGCTCCCCAGGCCCTTCTGCAGTTCCATCCTTGGACAGTTAGACGTGACCATGGGGATCACAAAGATAGGACTGATGTCAGGGTCTGTAGTCATCCCAGGAAGGCTGCAGTCAGTGAACCTTCAGGAGACAAGCCAGTCCTAGAGATCAACATTTGGGAATCGCCAGGAGTGTGGTGGTTACAGCATCAGCTCTAGACCCACCTGCCTGGACTCCTGATTTCCATACTGCCTTTCCCAGCCCTGTGACTGTGGGCCAACTTCTTGGCCTCCATTGCCTCGTCTGTAAAATGGGGATGGCAAGAACAGAACACACATTTTAGGATTGCCGTGAGGACAAAAGGAGCGAAATGCAAAGATTTGAGAACATTTCCTGCATGGTGGTATTAGCATCCATTATTAGCAGCTATTAACATCATTATTATCATTTTTGTTATCCCTGAACATGGAGAGGTTTGAAGGGATCCGTCATGTCCTCTGAGATGGGAGGACTAATGGGCTCCTTCGCTCATTCCACCTTAGCAATGGTAACTCCGGTCCCGACTTCTGGGGCCCTGTGCTGCCCTCCTCCTTCCAGCCTACATATCTACCTTCTTTACCCCATCACCCACCCCATCATTGTCTTCCAGCTACAACCAGTTGCAACTACATAGGATGTCAGGATGTATTCAGTGGGTGGTTGGGCTTGAAGATAAATCTCCAGGAGGAGAAAAAGATCTTTAATCCATATACATGTGGATCACCTATGGGGCAGGAGAAGTCCAGGAGTCCCTGGCCTCCAGGAGCCCCCTGGCTGGAGGTGGAAGGCCGTGATGTCCATGCACCGTATCAGCACCAAGTGAGAAGAGCTAGGAGTGGGGTACAGAGAACAGCAAGAAGCTCAAAAGAGAAAGCTTTATCTCTGAGTAAAACCCTCCCCTTCAACCCACTTAACAATTTGTGTTCTCACTCTGGAATTATCAAAGCATAAGAAATCTGCTATTGGAAAAGGAACTGCCAAGATAGCGCAGACTCCTTTTTTAAAAAAATGTCCCATCTTTTCTAATCTGGGTTTCCGAAGCAGGGCCGCTGGCAGGAGGGAAAAAAGCACAACCCCAGCTCTGACAGGCCATTCTCCTGGAGCATGACGGGAAACAGAAAATAGCCCACAAACAAAGCAACATGGGTGCAGAACCACAGCTGATGCCTCCAGCAGCTTGGACTGATTGCACTCCTGGTTTCAACCGTGATCCATTGGATAGATGGATGGATGAAAATAGAATCCCAGAATGGTTTCTGGGAACTAAATAGAAAGAGTAAGGCCCAGAGGCACAGACAAAACTCCCCCAGAGATACAGAGGTTGTGTGGAGAGGAGGAGAAACAGAGAGGGGAAGAGAAAAAAGACCCCAAATGGGAAAATTGCCAAGGAGGAAGGGCCTAGGAGAGTGACGAATGATGGAGAGAGTTCATAACTTCCTTTTCAGCTGGTCCGAGGAAGCAGAGAAATTGGATCATGAAAACTGGTAGGAGAAACTAGGAGAAGGGCAGGGAGAAGACAGTGTGTCTGATGACCCAGCCTCAGGCTTGGAATTAGATGGTGATTCTCCCCAACAGGGCACCGAGGTGAGTGACCCTCTGATTAGGAAAGAGTGTGTTCTATTGTCCCTGCAGGGCAAAGGCTTTATTTTTTTTCCTTTTTTTCAACCCAGAAAAAGGATCCCCTCTCCCCACAGGTCCCATTTGCTGAGACCTGTCTGGGCAAACCAGAGCCTTCAATAGCATTTCATACCAGCACAGGCTCTTTGGGGAGGAGGAATAATGAAACACCTTATTGTTGAAACAAATATCAAAGTGCAAAAGGGCTGCCAGCCAGAAAAATGGAGGGAAATCGCTTCCTTCTGCACCCAACCCTCATGAAAAGTCTTTTCCAAACTGGGTGCTTTTTGACTTTGGGGTTTTGTAGATTTTTGGTTTTGGGTTTTTGTTTTTTTTTTTTTTTCTTTTTTGTTTCTGTTTTGAGTTTTTGTTTTTGTCTTTGTTTTCCATTTTATTTTATTTTATTTCTCTTCATTGTTCCAGCATTCATTGTTTATGTACCGCACCCAGTGCTCCATGCAATACATGCCCTCCATAGTTTTTTTTAAATTAATTTTTAAATTTTTTTTATAAACATATAATGTATTATTAGCCCCAGGGGTACAGGTCTGTGAATCGCCAGGTTTACACACTTCACAGCACTCACCATAGCACATACCCTCCTCAATGTCCACAACCCCACCACCCTGTCCCTACACCCCTCCCCTCTGCCCCCCCTCAGTTTGTTTTGTGAGATTAAGAGTCTCTTATGGTTTATCTCCCTCGCGATCCCATCTTGTTTCATTTATTCTTTTCCTACCCCCAAACCCTCCATGTTGCATTTCTACTTCCTCATATCAGGGAGTTCATATGATATTGTCTTTCTCCGATTGACTTATTTCGCTAAGCATAATACCCTCTAGTACCATCCACGTCGTCGCAAATGATGCCCTCCATAGTTTAATGAATAAGCTGGTTGTTGCATTTTAGGTTGTTGCATATACTCCTATTATTAATACAGAGTAGCTAGTGATTATGTCCTCAGACTTTCAGAAGGGACTCCCTTTCCTCATCCTATTCATCTTAAAAGATAAAGCTCATTTTTTATTTAAAAAGTAATAAGTACACACTTTATGGAAAAAGAAAAAAGGAACTAACCCTAGTCCCACATCTCACAGAAAATTACTTATTATTTTGGGAATTATAATTCTTCCCAGTCCTTTTGTACTGTACACCTACTCTCCCATTTTTAAATGTCTTTCCTGAAAAACTACTCAAGTACAGCTACTTGAAATTCTTTTTAAAAGTATAGAGTCGATGTATGCTGCTCTTGGCTGCCCAGCATCGGTGTTGCTTTCCTTTGATAATTGTGCCCATATACCATCTTTTGGGTATTACTTTTCTATTGACTATACCCGGTGAGAATGTCACTTGGAATGTCCTGAGATCCCCCTAACCATGGGGAGGGAATCTGACCCAAGTTAGGCCAATCACATGTTGTCTTGCTGAGATTTGAACCTTGAATAAAGTGACCCCCAAAATGCAAATGGTTGAAATGCATGTATCCCAGTGCAATTTCCAAATAAGACTATTTTGTTCTTTTCTCCACTTCTATACCCCAACCCCCTCCAGAAATGTCTTAATTCCTGATCCTGCTTATCCAAACTTCTAGTCAATTCTATGAATTCCCCCATACCCTAGCAGCAAATTTCCTTTTTCTTCAGGCAAGAAGAGTCCATTTCTATTGTCTGTAACTAAAGAGCCCTCTATGAAAATGTGCCCAAAAGGAGAACAGGGACCAGAATACAACAAGGAAAAATCTGCCAACTGCTTTGCTACCATTTAACAAGCATTGCCATCCTTCCAGGATAGCACATTGCTATTACCCAGGTGCCTTCGATGTAGTTACAGAACCAATCTCTCATGCCATGATGCTGATATAGTAAACTGGTTGCCCTAAAGACCTTGATTTTTCACACCTACATGTAAACATGCTCCTGGCAATGTGACATTTTAGCAACTCCTCTAAGGAGGTAGAGTTTATTTCCCATGCTTGAATCTAGGCTGGCCTTGAGACTTACTTTGGCCAATGAAACACTGCAGAAATGAAGATGTGTCCATTCTGGGCCCTAAGGCCTTGGGTGCTTCTACTCACTCTTTCAAATCCCTGCCTGATCTACAAGAACAAGGCTAGTTTTGTCTGCTCAACTGGAGAAATACATGAAACAGACAAGACACACCCTGGTGCCATGCTAGACCAAAGAACTCTTGGCTAAGCTTCCTGTGACTGCAGACCCAAGAAATGAGTCCAGCCAAGATCAACCAAGCACCTCCCACAGCCACAGGACTACCCGGGTGGCCTGTAGACTTGTAAGCAAAATAAATGCAATATAACTATATGATAAGAAAGAAAATAGAGAGATAGTGAGAGTTGTTATATTATCTGAACAAAATAACAAGGGAATGTGTTGTGAAAAATGCCATTTAATTACTTGTGGAACGAAACACCATCATTTGAAACTCCAAGAAATGCCATAAAAATAAAGGTTTGTCCTAAATAATGTCTCAATTAATTTAGCAGTGTTGATAAGAATATGAATCCGGAGAACCTGATTTAAATCCTTATTCATGGGGCACCTTAACTCAGTCAGCTGAGCATCCAACTCTTGATTTAGGATCAGGTCATGATTTCAGGGTCATGAGATAGAGCCCCACATGAGGCTCACACTCAGCATGGAGTCTGCTTCAGATTCTCTCCCTCTCCTTCCCCTCTCTGCCTTTGCCCTTCCCCCTGCTCTCTCTCTCCCTAAAACAAATATATATAAATATTTTTTAATAAAATAAAATAAATAAATCCTCATTCTGCCACGTACTAGCCAGGTGACACTGAGCAAGTGTGCACTTCAAGGGCTGGACCACAGAAATCACTTAGTATAACGTTAACTATTATAAATATTATTCTTCTGCAACAGTTTGCTGTTTAGAGTCAGGGAGCTTGAAAAAAATCAGTCTTTTATTTCTTTCACTCAGTTTGATTATCTTTGCATTCTAGTGGGAGTAGTAGATTTTACTTAATGTATTACTAATATAATTGGGCTTGAGTCTATGTAGTCTACTTACTTCTCTTCTATTTCTTTTGAATTCTTGCCTCCTTTTTGGATATATTAAGTACTCAATTTCCTTCTTTATTAAATATATTTTATATATATAATTTATAATATATCCTTTAAGTATATATAATTTGCATACATAATTTATAATATATATCTTATGCATATAATTTATAATATATATAATATCATTCTTTCAGTGATTACTCTAAAGGTTACCACATGAATTCTTAACTAACTAAAGTCTAAATGAACATTTCACCAGTGGACAATGCCAAAACATAGACCCATTTGATTTTAGTTCCTGTCCCTCGCCCTCTCTCCCCATCTTGTATTCGGTTGTTGGTATATATTTGAGGCTCCTGGTAATATTATCCTTCTCCAGTGGGGATTTGTGTTGGCTTCTGTCAGGAACCTAGGCTGAAAATTTAACCGGAGATTCTCAGAGATTCAGCAGAGCTTCAGTCTTGAGAGCTGATTTATCTCCAGTTCTTCTTTACTCCTAGTAAGGGCGTCTTACTGGGACTTCCCAACCTCAGCATTATTGACATTTTAGACCAGATCATTCTTTGTTGTGGGAACTGTCCATGCATTTTACCCACTAGAAACCAGTAGCATTCTCACATTTGTGACCACAAGAAATGTCTCCGGACATCATCTAGAATCCTCGGAAGGAGCAAAAGTGCCCCCATTGAGAACAATTGTCCTGGGATGAGGTCCTACAGGATCCACACCAAAAGCCCCCAGCCTCTGAGCCTGTCAAAGCCCATACTTCTCTGCCCCTTTTTGTCCCTTTGGGATGAGGGCAAAAGCTGCTTTCAACAGGGAGTTCACCTCTCCTGACCCTCCTCTCACAGAGCTTGGATCTACAGGTTCTCCCTTGCTTTGAGCTTCTCCAGGACCTTCTTACAGGTATTTGTTTGCTTTTCTAGTTCTCAACCCAAACATCAGTTTGAAATGACCCAGTTCATTGTTGTAGAACTGAAGAATTACAATCACTTGGAAAAAAAATCTTAAATAATTTCAGTTGAATTTATAGATACACAGAACTGAATGTTTTCTGCAAAGTTCTTCAATACAGGGTACAAAACAAGGACACAATACTAATACTAGACCTATTCTTAGAGGAGTTTGGGGCTGGATAATTCTTTGCTGCAGTGCACAGTCCTACGCATTGTGGTATGGTCAGCAGCACCCCTGGCCTCTGGCACAAAAAAATAGTAGTACCTGTCATTAGAAGAGTTTACTCTCTGGTTAGTATAACAGCACATGCACATTTCAAAAGCTAAAATAAAAAGACTTCAGTTGAGCTACAAAGTACATACACATCTCCTCCCCACAAAAAGCAGGTAGTAGAAACCTGGGGAAGGAGATGTTTATTACAAACTCAGTTCAATCCCTTCCTTTTTACCAGCCATGTGACCTTAGTCAAGTCGAAGTTCAAGGCCTTCTACAAAATGAGGCTGTGGGATTAGATAATCCATCACTGCAGTCACTTCCAGCCCTGAAAGATGAAAAGGCTACTAGATACCAGGTTTGTGACCAATCGAAACACTAAATACAACCAAAGGGATGTAGCATGTTTATGAGAAATCAGTGATATATGATTGATCTATTCCCATTTCAAATGAGGTTCCTAATTGGGAAAATAGAGGAAACACATTAGATCTGGGCATTCTGGCTTTCAAATACATCTCAAAAATACATCAAAATGTCTTTCTGGAAAAGTGTGTCCTGGTGAAAATACAGCTTGGACAGTTTGCAACTAAGTGATTGTCAAGACCCAAAGAGTTCTGATTGGCATGTGGCTATAGATCTCCAAAGGCCATCTCTGATGTTGTAATCCCAGGCAACAGCAGCCTCTTCGGGTGTGTTGCTGCCCTGTATCAATAATTTGGATGACAATCAAGAAAGCCTTTCACCAAGTGTATGGGTGTTTCAAAGACAGAACTCACAGATAAGGTGAACTCAAAATCAAGTTGTTCTTACTCCTCAGATGGCCACCTTCCTTTTACAGATGAAGAGTTACTGCAGTTTTCTTCTTCCTTCCTGTCTGCCTCTTAGTCAGTTCACCTTAAAGCCTGTGTCATTGCCCACACCACCTGGACCCTCTGACCTGTAGAACTCCACTCTCCATTTACTCCCCAGAGTGTCCCTAACACAAGACAATTGTATGGAGCAGATTTTTACTGAAGTTTTGGGAGTAGCAAAGGATATTTGGAGCACAGAGCAGAAAACAACTTCAAATTATAAATCAGGTACCAAACCCTGGAAATATATTTTCCTATCCCTGGCACAGAGAATGCCTTCTGGCTTTGTGGCTCCTCCCTGTGCTTCACAGCCCACAGAGTTACTCAGTTTCCTCCACTGCCCCTGTGTGAGGTTCCTGGGCCCCCGACAACTTCTTGTCTTGTCTGCAATTAGATGTTCAAAATTCTGCCTCATTTTACCACACAAGTATATTCCGGTGTCTACTGATCTCATCCTTACCCATCCAATCCATGCCTAGGGTAGGCAGGAAGTGGTAGGAGGGAGTTTGCCTTCTCCAAATGAAAGGCCTACCAAGGCGTTTACCTTTTTACTGAAGAGATAAATTTTGCCTTTAACATATGGTAGAATTTAAAAGTTCTTCTCTGACACCGGGATTCTGTGATTCCATGGTTTTACTTGATTTTTCTTCAAAGCGCTAAACGTTTAGGGAACAATGAGCACTAGCCAAGCCCACAGTCAAGGAAGGGAGGGTTAAAGGTTCATAGGTTCTATGGATCCAAGGTTCCTAGAATACAATGACAGCTGTCACGCATTTGCAAATCTCTTTTCTTTGTGCATTTGTACAGACCCGAATGTACGCTCATCCCCATTCAATAAACAGAAGCTTAAAATCTAGTAGAAGCATGAAGCAGTGACAGAGGATGAAAGAGAGTAAAAATGATTTGGAGGAAAAAAAAAATACAATCACTGATCAACAGCCCAAAGAAATGAAATGTCCACGCCAGAAAATGGAGTGGACTAAATGAGATTCAGGATCTGGGTCCCAAAATACCACCCTCTCCTTTCCCTCCTTGTTTGGTGCCGGTGGGGAGCGGCAGGCTGCCAGCAGATATTTGCATGCTCTAAGTGTTCCGCTGGGGAAGTGGGAGATATCAAGACAGATGGCTCTAGTAAGTGTGGGCGAGTCTGACGTCAAGTTTATGAGCCAAATGGCGTTTTCCGAGTTCCCTCTCTCCAAATCCCTTCCATAACGGACCTACTAACTCAAGCCATGCCCTGCCTTTGAAGCCTCCTTTGTGCCACCTATCAAAGTCAGCTTTCTTTCCTCTAATAATAATACATGACTCTTGGAGGTTAAGCACGAGCTGCCTAGTGAGGCACTGTGACTTCAGCAAATGCAGCTCTATGAAAGCCACCATGGGGTCTTCCCACTGGCCCAGTATTCCTCCACTTACTCAATGAGCACTTATCAATACTTACTATGAGCCAGGCACTGTGTTTGTACTAGGGAAACCAGCATCGTCCTGGAGAAGAAAAATAATAAATACATAAATAATATTGAGGAGTCTGGCTCCTGGTTTAAAAAGTAAGTGTGGGGCTCCTGAGTGGTTCAGTTGGTTAAGCGTCTGCCTTTGGCTCAGGTCATGATCTCCGAGTCCTGGGATCAAGTTCCACATTGGGCTCCCCGCTCAACCCTTTACCCTGCTTGTGCTCTCTCTTGCTCACTCCCTCTCTAAAGTAAATAAATAAAATAATTTAAAAATAAAATAAAAATTAAGTGCGATTTTTGAGGAGCAACCATAGGGAAGTCCAAAAGCCCTTCCTGGCAGATCTCACAGAGGAAATTTGCCCTCCTCACAGCTGCCTGGGGACAGCCGGTACAACGTAGTCTCTGAAGGGAGATGCAGTCAAGGACTCCAGCTCCTCTAGTCACACTCTTTGTATATTTGCTTTTCTAACCAAGCACTTTCATTCCTACGTCTCTTTATCCAAGGTCTTCATGTACCTCTCCCAAGCCGTCCTCATGGGGGAAGAAAAGGGAAACATTTGAAGACAAGTTTTTCCATTCTGACTGAATACCTAGTCGTTTACCACTCCTCGAACTCTCCCTCTCCCCCTCCCCTCCGTCATCCCCCTCCCCCTCTCCCCCACTCTGTCTTTCCCTCTCTCCCACTCCCTCCTCCCCCTCCCTTCCTCTCCCTCTTCCACTGCCTCTTCCTCTCCCTCCACCAGCATCCATAAAACTGCAGGAACCCTTCGGTTTTTTGTTTTTGTTTTGTTTTGTTTTGAAGAATTTATTTACTTATTTGACAGAAAGAGAGAGCCAGAGAGAGAACACAAGCAGGGGGAGTGGAAGAGGGAGAAGCTGGCTCCCTCTTCACTTTAAGGTGAAGAGCAGGGAACCCAATACGAGGCTCAACCCCAGGGCCCTGGGATCATGACCTGAGCTGAAAGCAGATGTTTAACAACTGAGCCACACAGGCACCCTGTAGGTACCTTTTGTTAAGGGCTCCCTCAAGGAGAGAAGACCCCTGCCAGTGCTGATCCACATGACCCTCCATCAGGACGCCATTCCATGGGGGGAGATGTGATAAGGGGAAGCAGCCTTTACTCTGGTTTAGCCTCCAGCAGACACCATTGCCAAGGCTTCCCTGTTGCTTTCATTTTGGTTCCTGGATGTTTTAATCAGCTACTCCTATACCTGGCAGCTCAGCACTCTCTCCTTAGGCTGAGCTCCTGACAAAAATAAATCAATAAAATAATTACATAGAGTAATAAAATATCAAGTGGAATTTGGGGTGTTTTTTCCAAGCCCCAAACCAGGAAAAACAGGTATTAAAGAAAGCCTGCTCCACTCCCCCAGCAAATTCTAATGAGGGTATAAAGGTATGGCTCCACCATTCAGGATTGTCCTAAGAGGCAGCTAAAACCAGTCTTTGGTCCTGTGACCCACATCCTCCTGTTTTCCCCAAAGTGCATATAAAGGAAACCTAAAGATTAAAGAATAGAGCTGCAGGTGGGTGGTAAAGGGGTTCTCTGGTCCCTGGTGCTGCCATGGCACCAGAGCAGAACATGATGACAGACTTTTAGGGGAGCTCTTAAGTATCCTGGTGAAGAGAAATCAGAAAAAAAAGTGCAAAAGAAAGGGCTGGCTGTCTTAGGAGTAGTCTGGCTTTCTGGAGTGCCAAGGACAAGCTGCCTAATATTTCCAGCGTGCAGAGTAGGCCAAGTGGTCTTGAGAGGACTGCTCAGCAGAGTGCTACCATACTAGCAGACAGAGATGGTGTGAGGTAAAGCACTGAGAAGGAAGCAAAGGGATAGGGATTCCCAGAAGGGGAACTAGGGAGCAACCCCGCAGGGTGAGAATGGCAGGAGGGAGACTACCGGTGGGAGCTTGTCCCAGGGAAGAAAAAGCAGTTGCTTATCCACCTTGACAGCAGGCACTTGACTATCATGTGAGAACTGCAAACAGCACCAGCTACCTAAAAAGATTTTCTTGTGTCTCTCTTTCCACTCTCAGTCTGACTGAAAAGCCAATGGAAGTCCAGTGGGGAGCAGGTAGAAGAAGGTGAAAAATGAAAGTTCAGACCATAAACCACTATTTCCTCTGGCCTTTGTGCACTGGGATACTGGTCAACAAGACCTTAAGTCAAGCTTGAGCCTAAAAGCATGGGAAACGTCTTAAACTGGATGTGGAACTGAAGTTTTGACATTAAATTGGACTGGACTATTTCACACCTAAAAACTAGATGATCTTAATATGCAAAATTTACCATAAAAGCCATGGGATTTGCTTGTAATATCATCCTTGGCAAATACTTCCCAAGCAGGTTTGAAGCTGTGGTAGGTGAAAAATAAAGTTATTTCCTCATCTTATCTTACCAAATATAGCTTGTTTCAATGCCAGTTAGAGAAGCAAAAAAAGAAACTGAGAGAGAGACAAACAGGGATGAAATCTGCTTTAGAAATTGCCACGTGGGAAGGCTGAGGAGGCAATGGGTGGCAAGAGGAGACCTCTCTGTGAAGAAGGGGAGAGATCATCCCAGGCCAAAGGAAGGTCATGTGCAAAAGGCAAAAGAGAGGACGCAGTGGAACTAAGAGATCAGGAGCAGGATGGAGCCTCGAGCTGATGTTGGAGTCATTCAATGTGAGGTGACATCATCCACCGTGGAGTTTGTTTCAACTCCCAAGGCATATTCCAACGTATATGTTAAGATCACATTGGCCACTGTTTGAAGAATAGATCTAGAGCAGAAGTGAAAGTGCAGACCTATTCGAAAGACATAATGTACTTCTTAGAAAAGACCCAATAACTTCTCAGTGGTTGATTTTCTCAAGTTCACGGACTCTGGAAAATCAGAAAGACTGGTGGCCATGGGTACTTCATGTGTGACCAAAGCAATCTTTTGGAATTTAGCAACAAAAACAACAACAGAGCAAAGAAGACAACATTCTCAGGACTATCTGGCATGTACGGTGAGGACTATGTAACATGTTCCATCCATACACATCCACCTATTTCCTCCCTTACCCACCAGGAAGCTCAGAGCTGAATTTCATGTTCCAGTAACAGTGATTCTCTCCCCTCTTCTCCCTTTCTATACATAGTCTCTGGTCTCTTCTTTGACATGATTTCAGCATGAGAATGCACTTCTCGGTTCTTCATGAACCACCTCAAATTCAATTAAAGGATTTTTTACACAACCTGTTGCAAAGAAAAGAATGAGACTTTTTCTTTTAACAGTTTAGAAAACAGGCGGAAAATGTATACCACCAATTATCAAAAAGTGTTTCGATCCTTTTTTCTCACCGACAATTACACTGAGCAATCCACCTCTGTCCCTTTAGGACAGCCAACACACACAGACCTACTGCCAGGCCATGAAGATAAACAGCAACCAGCTGCCTAGGATTTGAGGCCATTTCTCTGGAAGCCCCCTCTCTCACATTCCCACCTAACTGAAATAGCGACTGTGCTTTGAGTACTTTTTCTGTGCCAGACACCCTGCTAAGCACTTTACATCTATCATAATAATCCATCAACCAGCAAAAACTCCTTAAGATAAGAACTATTGTTATATAACCCTATTTTATTACTAAAGAGATTGAAGCATAGAGACATTCAGTAACATATCCAAGGTCAACCAAATGTCACCGGTGTCATCAATGTTTCCATTCTAAATCTATCTGCCTCTGGTGTTAAACTTGTGGGTTTGAGATCCTCACCTTGACTTCCTCTATACCCCCATCCCCTGCCGACCAGATGGAATGTTTACCTATGTTCTCTCTAACATGGGCTTTGTCTATCTGCCTCAAGCACTAGCTTGGCCCTTTGCCTCACCACCTACCATTGTGTCTCATGGGAGAACTCAGGCCTGGCTCAAGCCCTAAACCACTATGGTTTCCAAGTAGGTGCTAATGGGATCACAACAGACATTGGTGTTCTTTTTTTTTTTTTTTAAGATTTTATTTATTTATGTATTATAAAATAAATTTTATTTATTTATTTATCTGTCAAATAAATAAGTAAGCAGGCAGAGAAGCAGGCAAAGAGAGAGGAGGAAGCAGGTTCCCTATTGAGCAGAGAGCCCGATGCGGAGCTCCATCCCAGGACCCTGGGATCACGACCTGAGCCGAAGGCAGAGGCTTTAACCCACTGAGCCAATCAGGTGCCCTAACACTGGAGTTCTAAATCAGCTTATAATTCTTTATGGGATCAGGTTGTGTGCAGTACCTCTCCATTATGCATATAATAACATCATGTTGTCTGTCACCTGGAAATAGCCACAATGGGAATATTTACACCACAGAAATTGGCAAACACCACAAATCAAGGCTTTGCTGAAGGGAATGCCACATTTACCAGTATCCCACTTGGGACAGACAATAGGGATGATAACAAAACCATCTTTATAGCCCTTGATATACAAATCATTCTTAATTCCCAGCACTCCAAAAGAAGTTCAGATGAAATTATACAAATAGGAGCCAGTTCTCCCTGTCCAGAATGCAAATATCTTTCCTCAACCTGTGCTGCTTTCCTTGCTACATTAAGAGAAAAGGGCCAGGAAACTTTTTCATGCATTCCTACATTCTGTTGAGCTTGCAGTCTTGCTTAGAGGAGGGAGCCAATCTCAGGTGCCGAACCTCAAATTGCTTATTGGAACAGCTGCTGCTTTCAGCTGAATAAGCAGGACGTTCAAAGGTGGTGCTTTCCGGCTATGATGCCTCAGCCAGTTAAAAATTAGCGTTAGGGATAGGAAATAAGAAACAAAAGAAGAACCATCCTGTGGTTTGATATGACCCACAGTCAGAAGCCTCCTTTACCCTTTTAAACACAATGTAGGGTGAAGGAAAGGATGTGAAAACTGACTTTAGAAAGACCTGCATCTGAGCCTTGACTCTTCCACTTGCTACATGTTCTGAAGAGACAAAAAGATAGAAGAGAAAGGAAAGGCATAATGAATATAAGGGAGCAATCTGAGGTCTGAAGAAGAAAAGACTCCACCAAGACAAGAACTAAGTAATGGTTTTAGCACAACACTCACTCACTTGTGTATTCAGTATTCACTGGGCACCTACTCTGTGCTTTGAGATATACTAGGTATAGTAGTATAGTATATAGTACAGTAGACATAGTGTCTGCCCTCATGAGGCTTACAATCAAGTAGCAAATAGAAACATTAAATGTGTAATACAAAAAGATGTGATGTTTCTTTGTTATGATAAAGAAAGAATGAGCCATGGGAACATAACAGGGAGGAATTGTGGCCGATCTAGCCCAGGGACCAGAAAATAAAGTCCTGCTTACAGAGTGAAAACGCGAACTAGCAAGAACCCAAAGCAGATAGATAGCATGACTGGAGCTCATCACCTTTGCAAGGGTCTTGTGAGTGCCCTAGAGACAGACACTATGGATCTTGAAGTCAAAGGCCTGGGTTCAAATCTGGATCTATTACTGACAAGATGAGCAAGTTACTTAACCTCAATGAGCTCTGTACCTTCATCATGTATAGGGACAGTAATGCTTACCTTCCAGGTTTACCATTTGGATGAACTTAGTATGGGGAATAATATTCAGCATGGTGCATGGCCTATGGCAGGTGCTCAAGAAATGATAGCTATATATAAAGATTAATCAATGAGAATTATATTTTAAAAAATAAGGATCGTTTAAACTGCACACACAGGCCACTTGGTGAATAAGTGCCAAAATATCTATCAGCAAAAGGATTTAATGAGGCTTAGCAGTCCTGTCCTGTGCTGTAACTTGAGAGTTTGCACAGCAAGAGGCTTCAAAAGTGCTTGCATTAAACACACCCAGAGTAGTCAGCATCTGTTTTCAGCAGCAGCAGGAACATGTACTATCCTTTCCAACCTACCTTGTCTTGTTTTACCCAAAATGTAGTTTCCACCTGCAGTGACTCTATTCCCAGATTTTCCCAGGTGAGTTTCAATTTCATTCTTTCCAATAAATAGGAATTGGATAAATGGGATTTCATTTGTTTACCTTTGCAAGCCTTTCTTTTAAGCAAATTTATGAATCAGAAAAAAAAAATCCATTGTTTAATGATGTGTGCCAACTTGATATTAGGGAAAATATGGTCATTATAGAGACTTCTATAAACCTGAAAATTTGAGTTGTAACAGATCAAATTGATTGCTACCAATAGCTTCTTCAAAATACACTGTCTTTTTTTTTTTTTTCATTTCTCTGGTGATGTATGTACATTTTTAAAGTCTGCAATACTTTTATTTGCTGTCTAGGTGGTGGGGACAATAGGCTGCAATGTGTTATCTCCTTTGAACCTTTGCTCACCTTTAACATAAATTATCAAAGAAGGCAACAAAATGCAAGTTGATTGGTCTCCCCACTTTAATTTAGTAAGACAGGTCATAATGGCTTTGTTCCTTGGCCAGACATGCCAGGGAGCTATTTTCACATATTAATGTGACATGACTCGGAGGGTCATAATAACTATGACAAGATAAAGGGAATTAGTTAAAACTTAATTAAAACCACATGGATAACAAGTAGAACACTGTATGTTTACTAACATGAATTCTTTGTTCCTGGATTGGCAAAAAAGGGTAGAAGATGCTTTGCAGCAAGCACAAGTTCTCCCAGTCAATAAAGGACATTTCACTCTGGTCTGAAATGATCAGATCAAATCAGAATCAAGAGGAAATGAAGTTGGTGGTTCTGATACCTGTCATCACCCTTCCAGCCACCCAGGACAGAGTAAAAAGACAAGAGTGGAGTTCCCATCAACACCGAGATTGGAAGCACTAAGTCAGCGATTAGAGACATTTTAAATGGCTTAATAAAAAGCTGATTCTTGGGATTTAATCCCAGGCATTCTGATTTGATGAGTCTGGGGTGGCAAGCCTCATATGTTCATTTTTAGCTAGCACATTTTAATGTTAAAGTAATTTCTAATAAAAAACATATTTGTTACAATAGACACTGTGGGAAGATATTTTGAGATTATGAAAATACCTGCCCTTCGTTAAACTTTTACTCCGTGGTTTTAACCTCCATGTGGATGAGCCTTGCCTGAAACAATGATCATAATCACAGTTGCAAAATGGTGGTTTTCTAACTTCTACATTTTTATCAGTTGACATTTATTATATCTTTCTTCTGTATGTATGAGTTGGAATATATTGTTTCTTCCTTGTTCCTTTCTACATTTATTCATTGGAGTTTTACTGTGAAGAAGAATTCTCTTATTAATTATCCATATTTACTTTATTCAATAGGTGACTAATTAATTCCAATCATTGAATTTTAATATTTTGTCCAATATTTGACTGGAGGTAGCCATTCGAGCTGACTCCTGAATCCTTTTAAGCATGTCCTTACTTTCTGGGCAACAAGAGGCTCCAAGCTCATCTTCCCTGTCCAACCCTGTCAGACATTTCTCTAAGGAGCCTTCATTCCTCTTATTGAGGGACAGTATCTGGAAATAAACTGCTGCATTAAGAAGAACCCAGCATCATTGCTGTGGCATTCCTGCCAAAAATGCATATCCTAAATTGAATCATGAGGAAACATCAGACTAAAATTGATGGGAGTTCCACCAAACAAGAGGCTCTTCAAAAATATCGGTGTGCAGAAAAGCAGAAAAAAGCTGAAGCTGAAGAAATCTTTCACCTGAAAGCAAACTAAAGAGACACAGAAACCTAATGTAATACATAAATGGTACAGATCTTGATCAGAATCTTTAAAAATGCTACATGAAGGATTTTCAGGACAACAGGTAAAAGTAGAATTAACACAGCAGATCAATAACAAATAATATTGTACTAATATTAAGTTTTCTGATTTTGGAAGAGAAACAATGATAAAATAAATGTTGTAGTGCTGCATGTGGTGAGGGATATACAGAAATTCCTGTACTAGTCTTTCAACTTTCCTGTCTGTTTATTAGCACCACACTCTAACCAACTGAGCTAATCGGCGAGCCACTTCCCTGTCTGTTTAAATGTGTTTCCAAATAATAAAGTCTAAAAAAGTGGTAATGTGGCATTAAGACAAGTTTCCTAAGGTGGGCTACCAGTCCAGGTATGAATGATGATTTACTCAAGTAGAAAAAGTTTTAGGTAACTATATATCTATTTAAAATATGTTAAAATATGTATATAATAAGAATATCTAACCTACAATTCCACAGATATTATACTAAATTGAAGCTAAGTTTAAAGGAGTTGATTTAAAGAAAAATATTCAGTAAATAACATATCACACAGCTATAGCGAAAATTGTGAATATTGAATACAAATGTTTGAAGTTTGTGAAACTTAAGTCTATTGAAATAAGCACATAAATCAGGATCTCAGTGTTTGTCTAGAGATGGCTTCATACTAACTGTCTCAAGCAAATCTTGTCTTTGTCTATAAAATGGATATAAGAATATTTGTTCCCAATGTTGTCTGCGATGGTTACAAAAGAGCTAAGACAGGGGATTTACTCCTTAAGGAAGAACACGGAATACCAGCAGAGCTAACCTGGGAATGCCCTTCCCTCCTCTATCACAACAGTCCCAGTACATTCACCAGCTGGACAGCCAACATGGGAATGTCCCTTCTTCCAACATCCTCCTTCTTTCCATCCTCCTTATCACTTCCCACAAGTTGAGGAGCAGAACATGAAGTTCAAACCTCTAAGAATAGTTGTTTTGACAATCAGAGTCATAATTAGGTCTTGTCCACCTCTCTGACATTCCTCATCTCAGTCACTCTTCCCAGTTTCTGGAATAGTCTTGAGCCCTCTGGATCTTTAAGCATATGAGGTGTGGTGTTTAAAGGCAATCATCATGATATAAATGCTTATCTTTACTATTTGATTTCATTAAGCTCTCTGTTATGTGTAGGTGTGTACAAAACTTAAAAAAGATAAAGTTAATATTTCATTTGCTGTTCAGCGACATTTGGAAACACAGAAGAATCAATGTATAAAGGCATAATGTGGGTCAGAAAAAAATGAATATGAATCTTGCTTCCTCTACTTTCCAACCTTGTATATTAAGTTACTTAACCTTTCCAACCATCTGTTTCTTCGGCCCAAAACTGGAGTAGGAAAACCTTCTTCATCAGCTAACTGTCCAAATTAAACATGATAATGATGTAAGGTTGTGATTTTCAAACTTCAAAATGTATGCAAATTACCTTGGGATTCTTGTTAAAATGCAGCTTCTGATTCAGTAGGTCCAGGGTAGGACCTGAGATACAGCATTTCTAAAAAGCTTGCTGGTGATGCTGCTGCTTCTGGTCCATGGACCACAAGGGAGAATGGCAAAGACTTAGGACACTGAGGAGAATGGCTAACCCAAAACACATTCCTCTGCAAGTTTGTATTGTTCTCTCTCTTATACTCCACCACTTACTCATTTTCTAAAGAAGTTGTTAAGAAAAGCCAATCAAAAGAAGACCAAAAAAATAGTCTAAGAAATTCACAGCTCTCCACTAGAGGTTGATTAGGGTCAAAAGAAGATATATTTAAACTTAATTAAGATAAAGGATTCCTCGTTAGGCTGAGAGAAACTCTTAAGAGTGAAAGCTCTGAGGACGCATTGACTTCTGTCAGAT
The DNA here is from genome assembly GCF_011764305.1 of Mustela putorius furo. Classification (NCBI taxonomy): domain Eukaryota; kingdom Metazoa; phylum Chordata; class Mammalia; order Carnivora; family Mustelidae; genus Mustela; species Mustela putorius. The sequence continues at coordinate 23,576,767 of NW_025421273.1, forward strand.
TCCTGTCAGAAAATGTTCCTTCAAGGAAACACACTGACAGCCTTCAAGAGTGATAGTCCTGACTATAATTCTAAAGGCATTTTTAATATGCTAAAACTCAGGAAATCATAATAATACCTTATACTGGCAAAAAACAGACACATAGATGAATGAAATGGAATAGAGAACCCAGAAATGGACCCTCAACTCTTTGGTCAACCATTCTTCGACAAAGCAGGAAAGAATATCCAATGGAAAAAGGACAGTCTCTTCAACAAATGGTGTTGGGCAGATTGGACAGCCACATGTAGAAAAATGAAACTGGACCATTTTCTTACATCATACACAAAGATAAATTCAAAATGGATGAAAGACCTAACTTTCAGGAATCCATCAAAATCCTAGAGGAGAACACAGGCAGAAACCTCTTTGACCTCAGCCACAGAAACTTCTTGCTAGACACAGCTCCAAAAGGAAGGGAAAAAAAGCAAAAATGAACTATTGGGACTTCATCAAGATAAAAAGCTTTTGTACAGCAAAGGAAGCAGTCAACAAAACTAAAAGGCAACCTGTGGAATGGGAGAAGACATTTGCAAATAACATATCAGATAAAGGGTTAGTATCCAAGATCTATGAAGAACCTATCAAATCCACCACCCAAAAAACGAATAATCCAGTCAAGAAATGGGCAGAAGACAAGAACAGACATTTCTCTAAATAAGACATGCAAATGACCAAAAGACACATTAAAAAATGTTCAACACCACTTGGCATCAGAGAAATACAAATCAAAGCCACAATGGGATACCACCTCATACCAGTCAGAATGGCTAAAATTAACAAGTCAAGAATCAGCAAATGTTAGCGAGGATGTGGAGAAAGGGGACCCTTCTTACACTCCTGGTGGGAATCCAAGTTTGCAGAGCCACTACAGAAAACAGTATGGAGGTTGCTCAATAAGTTAAAAGTAGAACTACCCTATGATCCAGCAATTGCACTACTAGGTATTTACCCCAAAAATAAAAATGTAAGTGATCCGAAGGGGCACCTGTACCCCAAAATACATAGCAGCAATGTCCACAATATCTGAATTGTGGAAAGAGCTGATATGTCCATCAGCTTTATCCATATATGGATATATATCTATCCATATAGATTTATGGATATATATATATATATATATCCATATATAGATATATATATATATATACATACACACATACATATATGTATATCACATCTTCTTTATCCATTCATCCATTGATATACATTTATATATACATATATATATATACATATATATACACATATATATATCATGCCAGGACATAGACCCATTTGATTTTAGTTCCTGTCCCTTGCCCTCTCCTTGTATATATACATATACATATATACATATGATATATATGTATATATCATATATATGATATACATATATGTGTGTGAGTATATATACACACATATATACAATGGAATATTACTCAGCCATCAGAAAGGATAAATACTTACCATTTACATCAATGTAGATGGAACTAGATGGTATTGTGCTGAGCAAAATAAGTCAATCAGAGAAAGACAAGTATCATATAGTTTCACTCATATGAGGAATATAAGAAATAGCACAAAGGATCATAAGGGAAGGGAAGGAAAATTGGATGGAAAGTCATCAGAGAGGGAGAAAACCCATGAGAGACTCAACTATAGGAAACAAACTGAAGGTTGCTGGAGGGGAGGTGGGTGGAGAGATGGGATAATTGGGTGATGGGGCATTAAGTGATGAGCACTGGGTATTATATGCAACTGATGAACTACTGAACTCTACATCTGAAACTAATGATGTACTATATGTTGACTAATTGAATTTAAATTTTAAAAAAACGGGGCATCTGGGTGGCTCGGTCGTTAAGTGTCTGCCTTCAGCTCAGGTCATGATCCCTGGGTCCTGGGATAGAGCCCAGCATCAAGCTCCCTGCTTAGTGGGAAACTAGCTTCTCCCTCTCCCACTCCCCCTGCTTGTGTTCTATCTCTCACTGTTTCTCTCTGTCAAGTAAATAAATAAAAATATTTACATTAAAAAATAATAATATCTTATACTGATCAGTTGTTTTAAACCTCACCAACCCTTTGGATGTATTAATACATCCCAGTCCTCACTTCTTAAACTTTCATCAAATTGGAGACTACGCACTCCTTCAGCATACAAGCTATGCCTTCTTCATGTTTATTTCCCCAACATTTGGCAAAGTTCTGATATCTAGCAGACATTTGACAAATACATATTAGAAAAGATCTTTTCCCCTGGTCCTCAAATACATAATACTGTGTTTTATAATATTGTGAATCTAAGTGTCCCTCAATTATATAATACACTACTATTTTATGGATCCCTAAAGAAAAAAATAAATACTGCCACTTAAGGCTTGTGTGCCACTGACTAGAAGATACCTCCCAATTTCAGATGTGTGTTAAAATGGGGGAAATGGGCACCTCAGAATTGAGAAACTGCAGTAGCTTTGCTCTCCTATGTAGTTACCCACACAGCACAGACAGAAAATGGTTAGTAGCAACATTAGGGTTGCTGAAAGTAAACTGAGGGAAGAGGGGAGATAAATAGGGACAGGGAGATGTTTCTTTATATCAGATAATTTATCAGTGGAATACTCTGCAGCCATCAAAAGAAATGAAATCTTGCCATTTGTGATGACGTGGATGGAACTAGAGGGTATTATGCTTAGCAAAATAAGTCAATTGGAGAAAGATAACTCCCTAATATGAGGAAGTGGGGTGTTTGGGGGTAGGAAAAGAATAAATGGAACAAGATGGGATCAGAGGGAGATAAACCATAAGAGACTCTTAATGTCACAAAACAAACTGAGGGGGCTGGGGGAGGGGACAGGGAGAGGGTGGTGGTTGGGTTATGGACATTGGGGAGGGTATGTGCTATGGTGAGTGCTGTGAAGTGTGTAAACCTGGCGATTCACCTGTACCCCTGGGGCTAATAATACATTATATGTTTATAAAAAAATTTAAAAATTAAAAAAAAACAAAACAGAGAATGTATCATAGATTCCGTAACTTGGGGACAGGCAGGAACATTTCTCAGACTCTAATCAAGCTGGCTGCCATCTTTCCTCAAGAAAAGCGTTGGTAGACTCCTGGATTTATGGCAAAAAACACCAATCACATGAATGGCAGAACCCATAAGACAGTGCTCAAAGGCTGCCATGTTGTGATTTATAAGCAAAATATACATGTAATCATTCAGATGACCAAATACATTTCTCATAGATATTTAGTCTTTTCCACAGTTCCACAGGATCACAGCTCCGAAAACCCTTGGAATTTCCTAAGTGGTAAGAGTGATAAATTTTAAATTTGTCTCTTATTATGTTAATAGGGTGACTTTTGGACCCTACCCTGGTTTCCAGAGTAGCCAACACGTGATTAGAGGGTTGGAACTTTCAGTCCTCACCCCCCACCCCTCACCACTGACCTCCACTGGGGCAGGCCCTGAGGTTGAAACAATCAATGGTCACTGATTGCTGAGTATGTAATGAAGCCTCCATTAAACACCCAAGAGAACAGGTTCAGAGAGCTTCCAGGTTAGTGAATACATGGAGTAGCGCCGGTTGAAAAAAAAAAAAAAACCTTGATTCAGAGCAGATTCTTCTCTGCTATGGGTCAAGAAACCATTTCTTGTGTGGTAAAAGGAGGTTCTCTCAACCAGAGATCATGTTGGATGCCAGACTCTAGGGCCCGGGAGGACAAATGAAGAAATCTGAATGACCCCTGAATGAGGTTATCCCTCCCTGGGTGAGTGCTATGTTGCCGTAACTCAGAGGGATGGCAACACCCCATGCCACTCTGCAGATCCCTTATTTGAGTTGGAAGGACATTTGTTGAGGCTCCCTCTCGACTAATGACCTTGGGCAAGTTACTCTGTGCTTCAGTTTCCTCACCTATAAAATAGTGAGGTGACAATATTCACCTCACCTTGATATGAAGAATAAATTAATTCATGAGAAGTTTTAAAACAGTGCCTGGCATAAGGCAATCACCCAATGAATGTCAGCTATTTTTACTGCTATAATCTGACATAAAATTGCTCATAGACTAACACAATGACATGACTTAATGCTGGGTTAGTAACCACACAACAGGTTTCACAAGCCACCAGGGTTCTCAAATTCTTAACCAAAAAAAAAAAAAAAAAAAAAAAAGCTGTACTTACACAAGCAACAGAGAAATGAAAACACACACACACACAACTGTTAGAAAGAGTTCAACTGCAGAAAACCAAGACATGGCCTTCCAAAAACCATGACCATGCCACTTCTCATGAAGGAACCTTGCAGCTGTAACAGCTCAGAGACCAAGCTGATGGTGGCCTGACGCATCCCACTGCAGCTCCTTGTATCCTTTTGGGATGCAGGTCACGTGCTGTGTAGTCTGTCTTGTGCACAAAAACATTAACCTCTGGAATCAAATGTGTCTGTTAATAAACCAACATGCCGCTCACACCCATCAGCCTCCTTACGGCATGCCCCCTCCAGAGCTACACTGTAGGTACATCTCATTTGTCAGCTGGTTCAACTGCTTAGGCACGACATAATTTGGAAATGTGAAAGATCCCAAATTATCTTATCCTGAGGTGACAAATCAAGTACAGTGCCCACAAGCCCAGACAGTTTACATGCCAAATAAACAAACGCCAGAGAAGTGAGAGTATCAATCTCCTAACAGTTTAGGAAAAACAAGTTTATTTCTTATCTGAAAGATTAATGAACCAGGCTGGAACCTCACCTCTAATTGTGGCCAAACAGAAATTAGGTGCTGTTTTTAATCTATTCTGCAGTAACATAATAATGTCATGTCACAAAAGTTCATAAAGAAAGGGTCTACACTTACCTTTGGAATTATTTAAAGTACCGAAAGACTAGCCATTAATGTAAAATTTTTACATTTCCCTCAGATACACTGCTGTTTTTTTTTTAATTAGATGCAGACAAACTAATAAAATACTTGTTTTCCTCCTATAAACACAACTATAAAGAATATATACTTATATAGCATATTACTGGTACATTTTAAAAAGCTATTGATACTGTATTTCTTTCTGACACTTTGCTAAACATTATTTGTTTCTAGGTTTATTTCTTCCATTTGATCCACCCTGCTTCTGGGTCTGTGCTGGGACACAAACCCTTGAATAGAGGAAAAACGAGAGTAGGAGATGGCAGAAGGGGAAAGAGGACAGGAAGTCTTGGTTGCCTTTAGGGCAGATAACCACCAGAGCAGATAGAATGCTTTTGGGGCCTCAGTCATAAAGTATAGCACCTTTTCTATCCTAAAATTCTATCACAAAAAGTTGTATATATAATGTAACTCCACATGGTTAAAAATAATCATACCCGGGGCACCTGGGTGGCTCAGGGACGCCTGGGTGGCTCAGTGGGTTAAAGCCTCTGCCTTCAGCTCGGGTCATGATCCCAGGGTCCTGGGATAGAGCCCTGCATCGGGCTCTCTGCTCAGCAGGGAGCCTGTTTTCTCCTCTCTCTCTCTCTCTCTCTCTGCCTGCCTCTCTGCCTACTTGTGATCTCTGTCTGTCAAATAAATAAATAAAAATCTTAAAAAAAATAATAATCATACCTAGTACACTTTTTTCCACATGGAATGTAAAATGTGTTTTTCCTTATAACTCAATGTTCCATCAACAAGGAAGAGATTCATCCTGAGGAAAAATCAATTTTATTAAAGAAGCAAGGGACCATAATGTATACAGGAGAGGCAAAGTCAACATTTCCCAGTAGATCTCCAACTGGGGAGTCAGGCTAGAACCTTGGGTCATGACTATACTAGTGATCTGGGCAATGGAATTTGGATACAAGTTCAAATTGGACTGTTCGTATTATATTCATGTGTAAGCAGATTTGAAAGGAAAATTGTAATGAACCAATGCTGAAGTTCAGCCATTAGTGTAGGTGATGAACTAGTCTCACTTAACACCCAAGAAATTCTAAACTAGGCACATCCAAGTAAGATAATTTTTCAGCCTGTGTGTGTGATGTTTTTTCAATTGAGATGTTGCTCAATGTCTAAATTTTCCAAGCCATGCATAGTCAATGCTTGGCAAACATTGAGGTGTTGTTATGTGTAAAATAGACTGTTTATTAAGGGGTAAATGATCAAATAACTACAGGACACCCTCATTTAAGAGAGAAGTTAAAAACTAGGGGGGAAAGAAGAGCCTCAAATGCCTTATTTCCTCTTTGTGACCACCTTACTTCTAGTACCAAAGAAAGTTACAACAGGTGCATGGAAACTGCACACCAAAGATTTTTGACTGCTGCCTGAAACCCCCTGTTGTTCCGGGGGTATAGCTTACTGAACACTCTAGTCAAGACTTTCTCTGTCTTATGCTTGTTGGCAGCAGGCACAAGTCTGATTCTGCTTCTGAAAGCAGAGGAAAGCCCTGAAATCTGCCCAGTGATTAGAAAAATCTAAGGGAAATCCACAGAGTGGGCATCTTTCTTTCTTCTCACCAATAAGACCAAGCCACAAGTGTATCTTAATTCCTCACCAATAAGGACAATAAAGAATTGTATTTAAGAACTACATAAAGGCACTGGGATAAGTGCCTTCCTAAAAGAATAAGAAAACATCACACAGCTTAATGGGGAAGGAAGATCTGGAAGCAAGTACTTAAGTATACTGGGTGTTATTCTCAGATAAATGGAAAGTGCTATGTGACATGAAAAAGGGATCCAAGCCACTATATAGATGACATGGAAGGCTCCATGAAAAGGTGTCACTTGACTTGGGTTACAAATGACAGGAAGGAACTGGGAAGTTGGAGAAGCAGAGAAAGTGTGCTCTGGCATAAAGAAACAGCATCATGAAGGCACTGAGACTTTCAAGCGCAGAGTGTGCTCTCCATGTCTCCGAACAGCAAGCTGTATGGGAATGCAAATAAAAGGTGAAACCAGAGGGCACCTGAGTCGCTCAGAAGGTTAAGCACCTGCCTTCTACACAGGTAATAAATGATCCCAGGGTCCTGGGGTTGAGTACCACATCGAGCCCCTTGCTCAGCGAGGAGTCTTCTTCTCCTGCCACCCTTCCCCTTTGCTTGTGATCTCTCAACCTCTCTTTCAAATAAATAAATAAATTTTTTAAAATTTATTTTAAATAAATTTTAAAATTTGCTTGTGATCTCTCAACCTCTCTTTCAAATAAATAAATAAATTTTTTAAAAAGAAAAAAGGATGAAACCAGAAAAAGTAGAAGAAGACAGGTTCCTAAGGTCTTACTTACAATGTTAAGGAGTATGGAGTTATCCTGGGGATGAATTGGAAAGCCAACGAAAATTTTAAATAAGGGGAGCAATAAAATGAGATTGGATTGCTAGGGCTATGCAGAGGATGAGAGAAAGGAGAAAACACTTATTGAAGCTTTTGTAGTTTTCTAAGTAGGAGATGATGCTCTCCTGATTTGAAATAGTAACAGCAGGAATAAACAGGAGTAAACAGAAAGATATTTCTGATTTAGAATTGTAGGTCATATTAGCCAATTAAATAGGAGAAATAAAGGAGGAGAGGAAAATGAATGATATCAAGATTCTAATCTTGAATGGTTGGGTGGAATTTGACATCATTAATCAAGAAGGATCAGGTTTGAACAGATTGAGTTTGAGATGCCAAAGGGAAGTCAAACATTGATGCCCAGTAGAAAGTGAGAAATATCAATCTGGTTAGAAAATTTTTGTAGTCAGTTCTTATAACTTCCTTAATTCCTAAAATGTTTAGAAAGCTTGACAAATATTCAGAGAGAATGAAAAACATAACCTATGTAATGAAAAACATAACCTCCTCTTGGAGCTTCTATTTCTAGAACTGCCACAAAGAGAAAATAGTATCAAACATGGTAGATATCAACCCATCTACATCAATATTCACTTTAACATGAATGATCTAAATACACCAATTAAAAGGCAGAGATTACAAGAGTGGATTAAAAAAAACCAACTTTATGTTGTCTACAAGAAATCTACTTTACATATAAAGACACAGGTTAAAAATAAAGGGTTTCAGAAAGTTACACCATGCTAACTTTAATTAAAATAAAACTATTACAGCTAATTTCCCACCAAAATGTCCCCATACATTGCCAAAAGTATCCTAAGGGATAAAATCATCTTTGGCTTAAACCATCATCATCTCCTGCCAGACCACATTCAAAAACTCCTTAATGGGTCCCATTATATTTACCCTTGGCCTCTAACAGTCCATTCTATACTGCAGCCAGAATAATCTTTTAAAATCCAAATCTCATGTCACCCTGCTGTTTAAAATGTTCCATGACTTCCCCTTATATTTAGGGCAAAATTCCAAAGTCCAAATTTGTTAACACAGCCCTTAACCCCAGCATTCATTCCAGGTCCCTTTCACATCATCCTTGCTTTGCTCTCTTATCCTTCAACCTCATTCACCCTTTCTGTTCTTCAAACTCAGCCTGTTTCTTTCCACCCTAAAGCCTTCACACACGTTGTTCCCTCTGCCTGGAACTCTCCCACCACTATTTCCTGTCCACTTGCCCAGGTAACAGGGCTTCAGATACGACCTCCAAAATTTACTTCTTCCAAATCAGTTCTGGTTCCCCTTTTGCAATTTCCCAGCACCCAGTACTGCTGTTTTATAGCACTTGTCACAAATGCACATCATGAAGAAATGAAATTATTTATTTCATATCTGTCCTTCCTGTTAACTTATAACAGAGATTTTGTGTCCTCTGTTTACCCCACTCTATTCCCAGTGCCTATCACAGCTTCAAAGTCATAACAGACCCTCAATCAATATTGAGAGAATGAATAAATGAATGAATGAATGAATGAATACTTTTGTAAATATAATTTTTACAACAGTATAATAGTCAATATCGGTTAGCATTATAATTTGTATAGCCATCTCTTATTTGTGGTTCATTTAGATTGTTTTCAAATATTTACTATTATGGTAAAAATAGAGAGAGGCACGTAAAAATGAAATAAAATATTATTCAAAAATCTGTTGTTAAATTTCCCTTAGGAGAGAAAATTTCTTTGAGGAAAATCCCTGATTAAGGATTTGGGGACCTATAACTGTGTGGGGTAACTGATGTTAACTAGACTATTGTGGTGATCATTTCACAATATATACAAATATTGAATCATTATGTTGTATACCTAAAACTAAGATAATGTTGTATGTCTAATTATACCTCAATAAAAATAAGTAAATTTGTTAACTTTAGGGGTACATTGATATTCTAAGAAGTATATGGCAACTGGTCCCCAAAACTTCAAAAAAGGGGAGTTAACTACTCTTATGAAACAGGAAGATTAATTTTCTCATTGTTCTAGAGAGAAAGAGTAAAAGTGAGAAAATGAAGGACCGAGGATTTAATGGTGGGTACTGACTGTGGACAGGCCATGAGGTAACCAAACAAACCCTAGAAAACAGAACATAGTTTGCAGTCTACCTGTCCCCATGAATTTTGGCTTTTAGATAATGATTTTTTGCGGATTTTTCCCCAGAACCAACAAAAAGCTTGGATTTCATGTCTCAGTTGACATGTAATAAAAGAAGCTGTGTGGAAAGGAGCAGGAAGCAGGAGACAGAAGATCTCCCAGGTTTCCCTGATTTCCAAGGGACAAGGTCAAGAAGAAGCCTGCTCATATCTGAGTTAAAAAAAATAAAACAACCTGAAAACAAACCTTTGGGATTCTCTCTCTCTCTCTTTATATATATATATATATATATACACACATATATATACACATATATATACACACACACACACATGTATATGTATATATATACGTATGTATGTACACAGGATTGTCTCTTTTAGAATAAATTTCCAAAACTGGGATTACTGGATAAAAGGTTAAACACATTTAAGGTGAAATTATTTCTAGCAATTTTTATTCCCACTTTTTCAGTAGAAAATTCTAAAGAATAAAACAGCAGCATACTTAGAAATGGTCATTTTGGATTACAAATTCCAGTTCCCTCAACTAAAATTCATCTCTCTTACATTCTTTAAAACTATACACACCATAAGTCCTTAATAAATGACTATGGAATTAAACTCCTAGCACTCTTAAAACTAGTTATTTTTATAGGACTTCCCACCGCACCCCCCCTCATATTTCTAAGAAGGCTGCAATATGTCTTGATTTTTTAGATCATAAGTCCCCCATTCCCTGACTTATAAATATCTCAAGTCTTCAAAATCATGTTGTGTGTTTTACAAGAATCTTGGTTGTGTGAAATTTCCAATTCTGTTAAAATCTTGTTTTTTGAAGGATCTTAGCATACCTACTCTTAACTAGCATAATAAATTCACATGATTAACTAAGTCTAAAATTCAAGTAAGATTTTACTTGTATTTAGTTTTTTTAAATGTACAGTTATTTTGAGCTTGTACTCCTTTTTTTTAATCTACTTTGATCTTCCTTTTTACTATATATTATTAAAAATCTAGCCAATATCAAAATTAACCATATGTTTGACAAAAGCAAAAAAACAAAAATTAAAACAATAATTTCAGAATATGTCAAGGACCCATTCTTTTTGGCTCTGCTGACCCAGGTTAGAAAAATAAATAGGCAGCTCTAAGACCAAAAATACCCCCCTTTCATCCTCCATTTATATTTTATTAACACTTGAAAGGGTTTTTATCAGAATTATTCTCTTTCTGAAATTGATCACTTGGTCTAAAACATTTGTGGTTAGGTTGGAGTCTGACCATATAATATTGTCAAGGGCACAACAATGCTACCTTTAGAAAGATATCCTACGGTTACCTCCTCACAAAGATTCAGTTACAAGAAGGTCTATTATGGTATTGTTTGTACCATCAAAAGGCAAGAAGCCATGTAAGCCTTCAACATTAGGAAGATAGTCAAATAAATTGCAAGCAATTTAAAAAACAAAAAAGAAATATAACTACATGTGCCAATATACAATTAATTCTAAGATATATTTTAAGGGAATAAAGCAAACTACAAAATGTATATACTGTGTTGTTTTGTACGTTTAGAATATTCCTACTGAACTCTTCATTAATAATAAGAAAGTCATTATAATTGCTGCTTCTGAGGAAGGCAGGAGGGACACGGTTTTGAGATAGAAAATACTTTTTCATTGAAATATTTTCAGTTTTTTACCATGAACATATATTAGTTTTTAGTGAAAAGTAGACAATGAAATGGAGGGGAGGAGGAACTTTGGAGCTACATTTCATGAGAATGAACAATAAAAACCTTCTAAATTTTGATTAATGGTAATCAATCCAAATTGCAAATTTCCTGCTAACTTATTTCTGACTCTCTCAGCAGCATTTCAACCTCTCACCAGTTATTACTAAGAGTCTCAAACACATTCTAAACAATCATTCATTCAGTCATTCACTTACTGAATCATTTCATCCATGCTAACTAGGCTTGCACTCTTCCAGTCCACCCCAGGATAGAGGAACCCAGCAGTAAGCAAGAACAAAGACAGGTCCGGACCTCACTGAGCTCATAGTCTGGAAGGAAAGACCAACTTTCAATAAAAGTAATTGGAGAAATGTGGATGAGCACTGGGGGAGCACTTGGAGGGGCTTACACCAGTGTAGGCATTGGGGAAGAAGGTCCTTTAAGCTGATACCTTTAAGCTGATACCTTTAAAATATGCAGGAGTTAACCAGGTGACCAGGGAGAGAAAAGCTCTTCTAAGAAGGGAGAGGAAGATGGTCTCTAGGAAGACACAGCTCAGGGATGAGCAAGACTTCTGCTTGCAGAGACTGAAAGACTAGAGCAACTGAACTATCAAAGGAAAGGACCAGGAGCAATGAGGCTGCAGAGATCAGGAAGCAGGTCTTGGGGCCTTGGACCTTACTCTGATGACAAAGAGAACCACAGCAAGATTTTAAGCATGTGTATTAGTTTTCCTGGGCTGTCATACCAATTACTGTAAACCAGGTGGCTTAAGAAAACAGAAATGTATTCTTATAGTTCTGGAAACCAGAAGCCTGAAACCCAGGTGTCCACAGAGCCATGCTCCCTCTGAACACTCCAAAGGAGGATACTTCCAGGCCTCTTCTGAACTTCCAGTGGTTGCCGGTAGCCTTTGGTGCTTCTTGGCTTGTAACAAGTCACTCCAGTCTCTGCTTTTGTCATCACATGGCATTCTCCTCTTTGTGTCTTTGCATGTCTATATCCCTGGGTCCAAATGTCCATGACCCTCTTCTTATAAGGACACTGGTCAAATTGGATTTAGGGTCCACCCTGATCCAGAATGACTTTATCTTAACTTGACCACATCTGCAAAGACCTTATTTCCAAGGAAGATCATAATGACAAATTCCATAAGGACACGGATTTGGGGAGGATACAATTCAATCCAAAGCAGCAAAGAAATGATAAAAATATGACTTCTATTTTAGGAAAACTATCCTGAAGGGATTAGGGGAAAGGTTAGGGAGGGAGCAAGACTGGGAAGACAGAGATTAATTTTATATACATCTTTATTATTTTTGAAACACGAGATTTATTTTGAGGTCCTACAGCATGTCAGACATTGAGTTAAGAGCTGTTTCCATGATACCTCATTCAGTCCTCACACAGCCCCATGAAGAAAGTCAGAGAGGTGGCCTTAGTTGTCCATGGTCACACAGCAGAGCTTCAGACCAAGATCCTGCAGACTCTGGACCCCATAAACTTTCCATCACTCCAGGCTCAAAGATGAAGACAAGATGAGGCAATGAGAATGTTTTGACACAGATTTCCAGGAGGAAGGAAGAAACTGTTGCCCACTAACACGGTTCTGTTTGCAAGCACACTTCATATTCCTTATGCAAAGCCAGGGCAAAAGGTGAATAGCTAACATGTCCTGAAGAGCACTCGTGTCGTAACGTGAAGGAATCTGATGGTTCCAATCATGGGCTGCCATGTCCAGTGATTCAGCACTGGGTCAGAAATGTCCTTTTAAGAAAAGACCTAAGTAAAATCTGTGCTTCACAAACATGAGACCATATTAAAATAAGCCTACTTTTTATAAGACGAAGAAACTTGAAGTCATTTTCTGAAACTCAGAGGACAGAAATGAATTCAGAAGAAAAAGAGGTTAATTGTTGGGAATTGTTCAGACTGATAGCTGATATTGATCAGAAACACGGACGGCTGGATCGTTTCTCTCTTCGCCGCTTTGCTTCCATAGTCCACAATTTTAAAATTGAAATTTTAAGAGACAATGAAGACCAAGGTTATTCTTTCTTGAGCTCAGTATTCTTTCTGGGAGGCGAGGGGTGGGGGAGGGGGGATGAGTACTCTGGGTTTAGGTTACCGCTTTCATCACCTATCACAATTTTGTAATCTCAAAATCTGACCAGAGCACCTAACTTTCAATTTTCTCATTTTGTTCCATGTCTATTCCCTGCAATACTAAAAGAGAAAGGAGGGAGGGAGGGGAGAGGAGGAGGGGGGAAAGAAAGGAAAAAACTGAAAGAAGAAAGTAAATACGAATTCCAAAAGGAAGAAGAAAGCAATGGTCCAATGAACTATTCTGAGATTTATTATTGGTTTAAATAATAAATAATAAATAAGCATAAAAACTTTAAATCAAGCTTATTTTTTTAATTAGTTTCTAAAAATAAAGAATAAATGTGTTTAAAGGCAATTAATAAGCAATTTTTATCTAGGAAGTGAGCGATTTTTGTGCAGAGGGGGAAAAAAGGCTCCAGGCTTTGCCTCATCTCCTAGAAGCATCCCATATTCTTAGATGTGACGTTGCCTTGGTAACCACAACTTGGTGACCTCGTTATTTCAACCTAATCCTGCTTTGAAATTATAGTTGCTCCACCCTTTTGCCTGGCTAGCCTGATAACATAATCATTGTAAATGAGGATGGGAAAAAAACAGCAGGATACAGTCCCTCCGGTGACACAGGACCAGTCTCACCTTATCATGGAAATAGACGAACAATTAAACGGCATGAATCTAAAACCCTAAAAGTGGATTTTCTTATTTTTTATATGGTTTGTTATGCTTATTTTCGAAACCTACTGGTCGACTCAATGGAGCAGGGTATCTTGATATTACTATATGAAAATGGAAATTTCCTATTTGTGTTAAAAGAAAAAATTAAGGAGACCTAAACTGTCAAAGGTGAAGTTCTTAATTATGCATTTGTTTTGCCCAACAGCCACATAGAAATAGGAATCTGAATACAATTTTTTAACAAATAGAATAGCAGCACCCGGGTTTGTTTGCCTAGCCTAACTTCTTTTGGCTACAGCCCCACAAATCGGCTGTGCTCTTGAATTCAGATTCCTTTCAGAACAAAGGGGGTCTTAGGAGACTATTGCTTAAATTCTGAACGCAGCAAGTGTAAATATAATTTAAAGGAAATGTAATTAACTCATTTGTTTCAATTTGGGCGCTTTGAGATCTCTCTTCAGCTGGGAGTGGGAGCTGTGTGACCCTGTGTCTTAGGCTCCTCAGTGTCCCTGAACTTCCCCTCCAGGAGAACCTGTCTGAGTGCCCCCAGCTTGACTGCTGTCTTTCCCAAGAGATCGCCCATCACAGTGCTTATGGGGGTGAGAAGAGTTGTGTGACTCAGATATCGCACTCTCCAGAAATTCTCTTGGTGGCAATGATCCCACTTCCTCTGCCTCTCCACTTCGTGTTTCCCAAAGAATATCGCTTTGATATCAGTGGATGTGCTATTGGTCTCACTGTTGGCTCTCAGTTATGGCTCACAGGTGAGGAGCAAGCGGCCATCAGGGCCATTCCCCAGACAGAAGCCTGGATTACATCTGGATATGCCCAGGGTATAATGCTCTCCATGTTGGTAGCCCTCCTCTCTGCAAAAAGACAGTCACAGCTATCACTTAGTTCTTGTAACGATCAACTTTATTGTGCTATTTTGACAGTGTAAGGAAAGTTGCAGTTTCTTGAAGAAACTATGCCACATAAATTAAAGTTTAACTGTCAGAATGATATTATCAAATTTCTTCAGAGAAATAAGTTGGAAGAGTCTGCATTTGACTTAAAAGTGTCTCTTTCCTTTCTCTGACACATGAGTCAAAAGTAGCATTTTACAAATTGTGAGTTCAAATTAAACCTCATGGGGTCACTGGAAGCCCACTCTCCTCTTGCTTACGCTAACCAGAAGGAGTAAAAACAATAATAATAGCTAACAGGAAGTCCTCCCACTATCATTAGTTCCATTTTACAGAGGAGAAATGGAGACACAGATGGCTAGATGGCTTGCACAGTATCCCAAAGTTGCTAGTGTAAGTGGCAGAACCGAGTTCAGGCGCCCTTAGCTACTCTGCTCTTTGGTCCCATGGAACCTAACTGTAGAACCAGAACCAAGGAATGAACTCCATGGGTAGACACATCGAAACTCCCTAAGAAAAAAATTCTAAATAGTTCAGCCTGTCCAAAGACAGAATAGACAGTCTCAACAAGAAAGGAAACACAAAATGTAAAATCTAAGACCAAATATCCTTGGCTTCCCAGAACAGATCTGAGCATAAATATTGCATCCTCTTGTCCTCTAAATATTCATTAGACGGGGTACTTTGGGCCTGGTTGGATGGGTGGAAAATTCTTAAATGATAGAGAGAGAGAGAGAGATGGAAATTCATCAGCAGATCAAGCATCTGTGTTGGGATGAGCAAAGAAGAATAAAATTATGAGAATCAAGGTCAGATAGAGGTAAGGGACTGACCTAAAAACAAGTTTTAGGTCCAGACAGAGAATTGAGAAGAATCAGCCAGTTACCATGAAGTAACTGATACATGATAGCTCCTGTAAAATAGAGGAGGTGCACGGGGCATGGGGGTGCCTTTGTGGCTCAGTTAAGTGTCTGACTCTTGATCTCAGCTCAGGTCTTGAATCACAAGCTGGTGAGTTCAAGCCCCACAATGGGCTCTAGGTTGGTCATGGAGCCTACTTAAACATAAATAAATAAATAAGGCACAGATCATGAGATAAATGTAAAGAGCTTTGATTGCATAATTGCAGCAGTCTCCTCAACAAGGGAAGCCATGTGTGTAGATGAAACAACTCTACAAGACCTATTCTAACCTGAAAGAAACCAGGAAGAAAAGGATGACAGCAGTGACTGTGGTGGAGAAGAGAATCTGAGAAGAGAAGGTACAGCGTTGGCAGCGCTTGGACAAGTGTCCTAGTTCATTTCTCCCAGCTCTTCCTTCCACTCTGCACCCAGTGGACTTGTAAATAACCAAATCGTCACTCCTGTCCCACATCTCCTTCCCTCTACCTGGAAACGCTTCTATCTCCCCCATTACTTCTCTCTTTTCACTCCTTCAGCTTGACTATCTCCCATTTGTGCCTTGGGGCTCTTCTCAATTGTTACTTGCTGCAGAAACCCTTTCTGAACTGCGCCCATCCCACAAACTAAGTCTTTTTTTTTTCCTTTTCTTCTCCTAATATCCTATCCTTTCTCTACTTCTGTATTGTCATTGTCCTTGCCCTGTCTTCCCTACCACCACCATCACACCATAAACTTACAAACCCTGTGAAGGCAAGAACCACGATGTTTATACAGTGTCTGGCACACTTAGTAGACACCCAATAAATTCACTTATTCATTTATTTACTCGAAAAGTATTTAATGAATATACATCCAATGGCAGGCAGTGGAGTAGAGCAGTCAACAAAAGAGTTAAGTTCCTCACTTTCATCACCTTCATTCTTGGAGGAGGAAAGTTTTTTGTTCATCAAGTAAACAAAAATTAACAAGATGGTTAAAGATTATTATGAATAATATGAAAAATTAACAGGTTGATATCATAGAAGAGGAACATCTTCTGTTAGTCCCATCTCCTTGGCGTTTTCTGTTTGTTTGTTTTTTGGTTTTAGGTTTTTTTATTTACTTATTTGACAGAGAGAGAAAGAGAGATCACAAGCAGGGGAAGATGGGGAGGAAGAAGCAGGCTCCTACTGAGCTGGGAGCCCAGTGTGGGGCTCGATCCCAGGACCCTGGGATCATGACCTGAGCCAAAGGCAGATGTTTAACTGACTGAGCCACCCAGGGGCCCCAGCCCCACCTCTTTGGATCCTTGGAGAATCTGTCACCTGCAACCTGAGGCTGTATTCTTTCTTCCATGGAATATTCACTGAGGCCTCTATAGGCATCAGACACAGAGGTCCTGAGGAACATTTCAGGCTAGTGAGGGGTATTGACAAGTGAACTAGGGATTCCAGGCCCAGTTGCCAGGGGAGTGACAAAGATATTTACATGGAGCCATGGTATAATGGAGGGTAAGTATATTGAAGATTGGGGAAAAGTCTTTTGGGTCTGGAAGGGCTTCTGGTGGAGGCAACATTGATCCTTGTGATTCAGAGCACCAAGATTTCCGGGAACAAACTGCCTGTGTTTGAATCCTACTCCACCCCACCCCCATTTACTAGCTGTGTGACTTGAAATCTCTCTGTGCCTCAGTTTCCTCATCTATAAAATGAAGATAATGAAAATGCCTAATAAGATTGCTGCAAGAATGAAATCAGTTAGTCTATGTAAACTGTTAAGAACAGAATGAGCACATGTGTTGACCTCTATTATCATTTTTCAGGATGTAAGAGTTAGCACAATGAAGAAGGAGAGGTAGAGAAAACATTCCAGGAAGAGTGAAAGAATGACAAGTGACTCTGAAATACCAAGTCAGTCAGTCAACAGGCTCTGCCTCTGTCCCTGAGTGATCAGGAGGGCGTATTCATTGTGCCTAGCACTGCCCTATGGATTAAGGACAGACCCAGGAGAAATAACCGAAGTGATCTCTGTCCTTTAAGACATCACATTGAGCAAGACTAAACACATAAGCAAAAAATTAGGAAGGATCCAAGGTAACATATAACCAGTGCTGAACCAGGAGGCCAGACACCCATGATACCAACAAGAAAAATATCAGTTGTAGTATCTGTGTGTTTATAATATTCTAGGCACTGGGCTAAACATTTCACATGCTTTCCCTGCTCAGATTCAGCTTACAAACAGAGGTTACATGACAAAACCTCCAGGAGGTTTCAGAGAAGGAAGAGATGGACCAAGAGGCCTCATGAGGACAATAAAGCTTGAGCTAGTCACTGAAGGAAGGAAAGACTATGAATAGAGAGACGTGAGAATTAGGAACTAGGTCAGGGCAGTCTGACAGAAATACGATAGGAGTCACAAATAAAAGCCACGCATATAATTTTTAATTTTCTAACAGCCACATCTTTTTGTAAAAGATATTTATTTATTTATTTATTTATTTATTTATTTATTTTAAAAGAGAGATCGGAGGGAGGGGGCAGAGGGAGAGACTCTTCAGCTGGACTCCCTGCTGAGCACAGACCCCCCCACCCCCCCACCCCAACTCACCACCCTGAGATCATGACCTGAGCTGAAACGAAGAGTCTGATGCTTAACCGACTGAGACACCTGGCACCCCTAGCCACATGTTTTGAAAGTAAAAAGAAAGAGGTGAAATTAACTTTAAAAAGTATTTATTTAATATTTATTTAAGTTATCATTTCAATATATAATCTGTATAAGAAATTATTGAGATATTTTAAATTCTCTTTTCTTAGAAAAAGTCTTTAAGGGACACCTGGATGGCTAAGTCAGTTAACATCTGCCTTCGGCTCAGGTCATGATTCCTAGGGAGTCTGCTTCCCCCTTTCCCTCCTCTGTTCACTCTGCTTGCTCTCTTGCTCTCTTTGTCAAATAAATAAAGAATATCTTTAAAAAAAGAAAGAAAAGTTCTTTGAAATCTGACATGTATTTTACACTTATAGCACTTATCATTTGCAAGTAGCAAATGGGCTCAGGAGCCAAATGGGGCTGATGGCTGCCATCTTGGACAGCACAGTCCAAAGGGAAAAACAACTGTCATTGACCAAAGTGTCCCCAGACCTCAGTCCCTTTTTCTGTATTATTAACTTTCCTTACCACCTTCTTGGGAAATGCTATCATTCTCCTCATTTTACAGATGAGGACACTGAGACTCTAAGAGATTAAGTCAACAGCTCAATGAATGGGCTGACCTAGGACCAATTTCAAGCTTGGACATATTCCTCACCATGAAACTGGCTGCAGCAAATGCCCCTGGGGACTTTGTGCTATGAACCAAGATGATGGCTGAGTAAGGAGAAACCACCAGATCCCCAGGTCTTCTTCTGAGCAGCTTCCTCCCCACCCTTCTAAGCCCACATAGCACTAGCGCAACCTCCAGGATCTCCTCCTGGATCTGGAGAAAGGGAGGGAAGCCAGCAAGCCAGCCAACAAACCAACCTTTCCCTTTCCTGTTAAGCAGCACTTGAAACTCTAGTCCTCCTCCCGAACAGCAAAGCCACAAGATGGTATGCAGGAGGCAAGGAAGGGCACCTGTGGCACATAAATATTTAATTTTTGTTGCAGGGAAATGCAGGATGAGGAAACACTTGGCTGCTTCTTGGCCAGGGGAGCAGGGCTCCCTTGCACACACCCTTTGCGGGCTCCACTTTGTTGTCAATTACTTTTCTGAAACTATTAAGAGAGGAAAGGGGGAGAGTATAAACAGAATTAACAGTAATTTATGATCTGAAAAGAGACAGCAGGAGTTCGAAATCTGTCTCCATTAGGATACTTTCCCGGCGCTCCCCTGGACCCCCAAGCCACAGGATCCTGTAGGAAAAGGATGTTTATACAGCATTCCTGGCAGAAGAGCCGATTTTCCTTGCGCCCAGAGGGCAAGGTTCAGCCAACTTTCGGCAGAGGGGTCGGGCTTGTGCTGAGCCTGCTGCCAGGACCCAGTCCCGAGTGTGGGCAGAGAGCTTTTTAGATTTTTGTTTTATTACATTTATTTCTTTTTCAGGAGTCCCTCCCTGATTTCTCCAGGGACCTCCAACCCTGCTCCTCCCCCACCTCAACCATCAGCAAAGCCCACCAAGGAGAATTGCCAAAAGAGACACTTAGCAGTTCTTCAGTGAGAATGTTTCCCAGCTTCTGCCTTTGATAACTCCAGAATTTTTGAGACAAAGGTTTACTCCATTATCTAAGACATGTTTTATGCCATGCAGTTTTACTTTGTAGGACTAACTTTTCAAGTCAAGAAATTACAAAGCCTCTATATGTAGCAGCTTGAATTATTGCCCAAAAGGAGAGCCAGTTGAGCTCCAGAATTACTGTTTCTTCCTTTTCTTTGTCTTTTCTTTTGGGGTGGGCATCAGAATGCTATGGCCCAGCTGGGAATACCGTCTTTGGCACTTGCTTGTGGTCCACTCAGTATTAATGATGCAATCAAGTCTTCAGGTGAATTTTGGAGGTAAAGGGAGAGACAAAAAGAGAATTTCATAAACCACCCCCAGAATCTGTTAGCTGAAGCTCCACACAGTTTAGACCTTAACCAGCCAGTCCCTTAGATCACTAGCGACCCCAAGTGGCCAATTTGAAATAACAGGTTTTTTTGGAGTTTTGTTTTGGTTTTTTATTCTTGGGTGTGTGTGTTTTTCTCCTCCCTGAGGAAAAGAAACACACTTCAGGGTTTTTATTCCCAAATCCTTGTCCAATTTTTAAAAACTGCAGAGCTGGGAGGACTATTAATGTCACCTGGCCTAACCATCTTATTTTACAGAAAGCACAGATCCAGAGAGGTAAAGAGAGATTCCAAAAGTCACACAGCATGTTAGGGTCAAGCAAGGATGGGTCAATGCGACCAGATTTTAGGTCCTTAACGAAAAAAGAAAATTTTTCTCCAAGCCACAAAAGAAATATTGTTATTACAGAAGAATCATTCTAATGAGCCACCTGGTTCTAACACATCTGAAGTTCCCTTAAGTACATTCTTCTTTTTTGCTCTTTTATGCCTAGACTGAGCAGGGAGGCTTCAATTGAATCACGCCAAGTGGAAAGCCACCATGGGAGAGAAGGGGGATGTTGGCGTTTGTCAAATGTGGGTCGGATGCTTATTCCCAAAGCCTGGGCCTTGTGTTTGAGTCCCACCCCATACGCACATTATCATTCTCATTTTATAAGTGAGAAAACTAAAGCGGAGGGAAATTAAGTGACTTGCCCAACACCAGTCAGCTCCTAAGTTGCAAAAGCAACTCTCTTTTATCACTTTATCTATGTGTGCCTCAACTTATCCATTCCATCAGATGGGATGATAACATCCCCCTGTAGAATCAGAAAGTGTTGATATTAGAAAGGGTCCGTAGAGGAGCCTACTTTTGAACAAAATGAACCCCCGCTTTGGAAACTGACAAAAATGTCTATGTTAATCTAAGTTAATCAAAGACAACCTGGGTTCTGTGGAGTAAATAAAAACCAGAATTTCCAAGGTTTCGCTCAAGGTCAAATTCTATTCTTCCCCCATGAGACACCTTTCCCTGGAGATCTCAGGTATCGATCTTGCCATCAGGAAGCTGAACCCTTAGCAAGACACTGCCCTCCTCTTGGCAGCTCTGTCCCAAGCATGGACAGAATTCCCTTTGCCATCAGATCTGAACACCATGGGAACGGTCTGGAATTTCCCCAGTGCTGTTCCTAAAATTACTGCCGAAGAATAGAAGGTAAAGTAACACAGAGAGTGGGAGGAGCCTAAAATCAGTCTGATTTACAGAACATGAAATTCTTATCCAGATCTTAACCAGAGGGGGTTCCTTCTAGAACTAGCAAATCCTGCTCTGTTCCAGGAAAGGTCTCAGTTCTAAAACACTCCATGTAAATTGTTCCGACCCCTCACAAAAGCAATGTGCCAACATGCTTCAGGGTCTGGGAAAGATTCCTACTTTTTGGCCCAGGATTTCCCCTTCTGGCAATCCACCCGAATGAAATAATGAAACCACGCAGGCAGTAATGGATACACAAAGATGATCATCACTAATTTACATTCAATTACAATAAAACAAAACACGGAAGCAAATTATACAATAGGGTTTATGATGTAATCAGAAGATGGAAGATTATGTAACCATTAAAAAATGATGTTTTCGAAGCATTTTTAATGACACCAAATGAAAAAGCATTTTAAATGGCATTAAGTGAAAAAAGCAGAGTGCAAAACAGGTGCACATTATGTGTTCAAATATTTAAAACCCAAATAAGAGAAGTGTGAGTGTATTAAGAAAAAAAGTAGGAAGAAATGTTCACCCACCAGAATGTCACAGTAATTATGACTAAGTGGTGAGATTAATGTTGATTTCCTTTCTACTTATATTTTGCTTTAGTTTTACAGTGAGCCTGCATTGATGTATAATCTGAAAATAAATCGTATGTTTTTTCTTTTTTTATTATGTTCACTTAGCCCATATAGAGTACATCATTAAAACGTATACGTATTTTTAAGATATTGACGGTGCAGCTCAAAAAGCTGCTGTATTTTCTCAGGCCAAACCCTCCTATTTCCACTCTGTCCCCACCTTGCTCCTCCATCTTGTGCCTTCTCCTCCACTCACCTCAACTCTGCCCTTCTTTCGTTTTTTCTCGTTTTAATTCTTTATTTAAATTCAATTTAGTTAACATATACTGTATTATTAGTTAGCAGGGTAGGATTCAGTGATTCATCAGTGGCCTGCAACACCCAGTGCTCATTACGTCACGCTCCCCCCTTAATGCCCATCACCCAGGTACCCCCCTCCCTTCCAGCAACCCAGTTTGTTTCCTATAGCTGAGAGTCTCTTATGATTTGCCTCCCTCTTTGTTTTCATCTTATTTTATTTTTCCTTCCCTTCCCCTCTCTTTCTTAAATCCCACCATGTGAGAAATCATATGGTGTTTGTCTTTCTCTGGCTGACTTATATTGCTTAACATAAGACTCTCTAGTTCTAACCACATTGTTGCAAACGGCAAGATTTCGTTCTTTTTGGTGGCTGAGCAATATTCCATTGTATACACCATGCACAAAAATTCAAGATGGATGGAAGACCTAAATGTGAGACAGGAATCCCTCAAAATCCTAGAGGAGAACACAGGCAGCAACCTCCTTGTCCTCAGCCACAGTGACTTTGAAAGACCCGCGGATCCCCTTACCCAAGAATCCAACACTGCCACTGGATGCAATCAGCAAGAGGTTCTTTATTGTTACGCAGGCGCCTGCGGGTGGTCAGCGCGCGCCTGCGGGTGGTCAGCAGCTCCTGCTAGCTGAGCACACCCGGCTGGGGTGGTGCCGGGTTTTTATAGACAGGTACAAACAAATTTTGGGTGGGGCGCAACTGATTGGTTGACAGTTAGAACTTTTGAAAAAGGCATACGTGGAGTTTGCTGATTGGCTCTAAGGACCCACGCGCGGGAAGAGAGAGGCGGGAAGGGGGAACAAGCTGATTGGTTCTGAGGGCCCGCGCGCAGGAGGAGAGAGGCGGGAAAGGGGAACAAGAAGGGGGAAGGTAGGAATGCCATCATGGCGTCTCTATTATTTCTATAAGCCAAGCGGTTACAGAAGGGCAAAAGAGCGATTAATAAGCAATTAATAACCTAATTAATAACCTGGTCTATACCTAAAAGCCAGCGGTTTACAGAAAAGCAAACAAGCGGTTAGTTATCCTATCTATCTTCTAGGGGAGGAGTCTTTCATTCCCCCCTTTTTCTTTATCATGGATAGAATCTTCTATCCATTCGTCTTGTTCTTGCATGTCCTGCCCTTGCATTGAGCTAGTCCGGGGCTCTATTTGTTTGAGGAGTTGGTATCGCTGTGTCAGTACCATAGTCTGAACAACAGACAGGCGATCTTTAATGAACTATACTAACCTGTTTAAGACACAAGGACCAAAAGTTAGAATTAGTAACAGAATGATGAGAGGGCCCGTTATAGATGACAACAAAGTAGTAAGCCAAGGCAATCTGTTGAACCAGTTTTCGCGGTGGAGAAGGGTGAAGAGGGGGTGCAAGGCATCAGCCCCTTCTCCATCCTCAGCCAGCCTCCTGCTCCTTCATCATTTCCCCCTGAACAATTTTGACTCTTAAATCTTTAAGGTGGTTGAAGGTGGAAGGTCTCATCTTCTGTAACTTCTTCCTGCTGAATAGGGGCGTAGAGCTGTCCCTACCTACTGGGGTCAATATTGATCAGTGGAGGAATGTATAGGGGAGTTACGAAAGGCGGAGGCAGCCGAATCCAGCGCTGACAGCGAAGAGGCGTCCTCTCACGCGACAAGGATCGTCTGTCATGGTGAAGTCATTGCAGCAATGGAGTCTCGGCACCAAGTAGAGAAACATTGAACAAAGCAACATATTAAGGTTAATGAGGTGATAAAAATGAGAAGCCCGAGAAGGAGATTTGGCCATAGTCCTCCTTCAAACCAGGAACTTAACCAATCACTAAAAGAGAGAGAGGGATCTTGTAGGGCCTTAATCTGGGTGTTCATATCCTTTATTATTCCTGTGACATTTTTGCGATAGTCTGGGATGTACACGCAACATTCTGTTTTGATGATTGCACATGTGCCACCCTGAGCTGCTGTCAGGACATCTAAGGCCATCCTATTTTGTAGGACTGCCTTGCGTATCTGTGACACTTTGGTATTAAGCAGGGAGATGCTATTTAGTGAATCATTGAGTGCCTTTGTAGTATATTTATTAAGGGCTTCTACATGCCACATGACATCCTCTAGTTCCGCAGATGGAACAAAAATGGATGCTAAGTGATCATACCATTTAAAAACAGATCGTGTCCATCTTTGTTTCAAGTTGGGGAGATTAGCTGGAGTTGTAATGGTTGTAGTAATGCGCCCATGAATCCAGGCAAATCCTAAAGTACAGCGACCTATCCACCCTGGAGGAAGCCAGGGCCACAGGTTGGTTCCACATATCCAGTGGGTTTCGTTTGGAGCTGGCCATCTAATGCCAGGTCACCTTACCCAATCAGTAGCAAAACATTCAGTAGCCTGGAGTACTATTATTTGGGAACACATTTCTAATGATAGCCATCCTCGATACTATGTGTTATTTGTCCAAGTATCCTACGTATGATTCTTTTGTTCCCAGCATAAAACTGCCTTTTAACTGAGCTGTCCAATCGTGGGTGTGAACCACAAATATGTATCCCGGATCTGATATATGCCATCTTCAGTATAGCGATAAGGAGGGTTTTGTAACTTAGGCCCATATTTGATTGGGGAGTTATGTCTTGATAGCAATCCCCTTTCCTTCCAAATAGCTCCATGGGCATGTAGTACCAGGAAAGCATATTTGGAGTCAGTATAAATGTTAATTCTTAGACTTTGGCAATTGCAAAGTGCTAGTGAGCACTATGGCACACCTAGCTTTTCTTATTTTTTTTCTATGAAAACTACTGTCATCAGAAAACCAACTGTCATTCATATTTTTAACAGGGGTATCTTAAATCTGGCCATATAGAATGAGCAAGATCAAATAAAATACAAAGAACATTTTTGCTCTATAGAGAAAGAAGTACAGTGGTCAGGTTCAGGCATACAGGTAACTAGGTTTAAAGTTTGACAAGTTTTATTTCTGGCATATCTGTTAATGTAGCCCAGTATTTAATAAGTTGGCCTCCATCATCCATTGGTGGCCTTTGCCTTCTAAGACAAATCTGGGCCTGATGTGACATCATTACAGTCAAGGACTGTCCCATAGTGAGCTTTGAGGCTCTTTTATAGGAGGGCTGTTCCATGCTTAGCTAAAGCATCTATTTGCAATTGCACCTCAACAGAGGTGGCCTCTAGGATAAATATGACGAAGGGATGAAACCAATAAGACGACCTTTGAGTGGTCCAGCCTTAACAATATCCTGATTACAGAGGATCACTGGCAAGTGAGAAAACTTGTCAAGAGATAAGGGGAGTCCCCCATGCATCATCCAATCCACTCATAAAGAAAGTGGGGTCATCCATTATCTCCACAAGTCCATAGTTAATCCTATGGAGTGTGGTATGGTGGTTTTTAGGCAATTTCATTATCCCAGCCACACATAAGGTGTTAGTTAAGTTATACAATTGTAGGGGAATCAATCCCATTTTCCAGTTGTTTAATCGTGTGCTGTGGGGTCTGCTAATATCCCCACAAAATAATCAGATCGACTAAAGAAGCTATTGTGCAACTTCTCTGAAGTTTACCTCAAATTGTTTAGCTTAGGTAAACAAACATTTAAAGACAATCAAATCTAGAATTTAACATCCATAAAGGTGTGTTACTAAAACAATTTTTCTCTCTAAAATAACCCTCATTTCCAGAGATAGCCAAATCAGGACTAATTCACTTGTGAAACAAGTACAGTTTTAACAAACTTGGCCTAATTATTTACATAAGCTCAGCAAGAACAGTGACTGTGATCAATAGATCTTTTAGAATCTGCTTTGCTGGAACTTTGTATAAGGAATCTCTAGGTTGAACTTTTAGTAGCCTCTCTGGGCCAGAAGCCAAGCCCTGTACTTGCCATGAGGCATGCCTGCAATTACCTTTGGGCGAATTCCTCTTCCTGAGACTGCACCTACCAAGGAGTGACATTCTTTACTCACCTGGTGGGGCTGCTGGGAACTCTGTAAGCAAGGTATCAGGCCAACAGTCCCAAGGGGCTTTATGGCTCCAGGTTTCATAAAGTCAACCTTAGTTCCTTTAAACTGTCTGGTCATATCTGAGTCTATGCATGTCTTTCTCAAATATGACATTCCAGTCAAAGCCTTGGTAAAATAACCAGTTTACAATGGTGTCCTGTTACAAGGAGAACAGATTCTTATTGAACTTATGCAAATGACTGATTGCCATGGAAGAAAGAATACTTACTGAGACCTTTTGGTTTCAGAGGGTTCAGATAGAGAGAAAAGTTGAATGCTTTGATTTGTTTACAAATCAATACTTTTACATCTCTGTAAGTTACAGATAACTAGGAGGGAGTATCCCTAGTCTGGAAGAGCAAACAGAGAGAACCAGCAACGTTTAAAGTAAGACCAAACATTAAGAGACACAACACTATAATCTTTTAGTTCATTTAGTCCCATGTTACTAATTCTGGTGAATGCGGCTTTAGTCAGTTCTGGAAATTCTTACCCATTTCAGTTTTAGGATTTTCAAGTATATCAAATATCTATTTGTCCTGAAAGTCCTTTATAGGAATCTACTTGAAGATAAAACTCATTTTACAAGAGAATTAAAACAATTATAAATGACAAAAACTCAGAATGGATATGGTTAGAGCTAAAGAGACATGGGAGTTTACAATTTAGCTGCAAGGAAATCAGGTTATTTCTGTGATACATAACATTTCCATAATTACAGTATCAAGCGGTGATCTCCCAAAACATTAAAACTTTAGGAAGTGTGTAGAATCTCTAGAATAGTTATAGCATTGTAACCCAAGGTTTATCATTGGTTCAGTAGTACTTCATGAGCAACTTCACATACCAAGGAAAAGCCTGAGTTAAAGAGATTTACGATTTAAATCTTGTCAACATTTGCTAAAATCTTATGAAGTTTTAAAGCACATGCCTAAACATAATTAGGGATGTTAAACACCTGATAAAACTGAACATAGAAACTGGTTTTTCTGGGCAGGCAAAGAGAAAACCATTTACATTTTCTTAACAGCAGATCAATTGATCTAAGAAAACATTGTCCTTTTGAACAGAGACAATTTCAGTCTTGTACCAATGTACCTTTAAAACCCATTCATTTCAATCTTAATCCATTCTTGACCATAGCTAAAATTCCTTTTCTGAAGATTTCCCTTCACAAACCTTCTACAACTTTCCTTTGCATTCAGGTTTTGTCCCAAGCCATTTCCTTCTAAACAACCATCTCATTTAGGACAAAATTACCTTCCTTTACCTTGAACAAAATGTATTCCCATTCCTTAAATCTTTCTTACATATCTCCTACTTTCCTACATACAGTTTCCCTTTATTTCCATCAGTCTTAGTTACACTAAGCAGAACTTTGTATTCTTAGAAACACCTTTAGTTATTAACCAATTGTGAACTGTTACAACAGAATTCTTCAGGTGGCAATTTATGAATCAGTAAAGTAGAAAACAAGCTTACCAGCAGATTTAAATACTCTTAGTTTCTTTGCAGTAAGAAGTCAAAAGCACAAACCTACATTCAGTAATTAACGACTTAGCATTTTATCCTGTTTGGTTAAGACCTAGATGTCCACAATTTAATTCCATTTGTCATCCAAGCAAAACTTTAAAACTTTCAGGTTACCAAAGACTTTGAAAGTTACTTCAGCAATTACCCATTAGAACTTTGAGACAGACAATTAACCATCAGTTTAGTTATTCCTTTGCTAACAAATTTTAACAAGTAACACAAGCTTATTTGACCTTTAGTAAACTTCGATAGAATAAAGCTTCACATTTACTGCTGTTAACTTCAAAGATGCATCTATCTTAATTAAACCAACAAACTTAACTTAGTTCCAATACTGATTTGCGTTCCACCTAGGCCCACTCCGCTTTGAATGTTTACCTGAGACATGTGTGGGAAGATCTGGAGTGGGTGTTAGGTCCAGGGGGTTCTCTTCTTGCTCCTTGACAGTGAAGAGAGAAGGAGCTGTGGAGCATGATCTAGAGGCTAGTCATGCAGGTTGCACGCGCGTTGGTACAGAAACAGAAGGGGAAAACAGAGGAAACAAAGTGCTGCCAGGAGGCAGAGAAAAGATTCCCAGTTTCAGAGCTCATAAGCCCCAACAGAGGAGCAGACGCCATGCTTTCCCACCAGCAAGGGGGGAGGGGTTAGGCAGTCCAAGTCAGGCCAGAGAACACAAGGAAACTTCCCCGAAACAAAGAGAGTTTCGGCAGCTGCTTGGGAATATTCCTTATAGTCTCTGTCTCGAGTTAGACCAACCCCAGTTGGCTCCAGTAATAGCCATTTACATGGGAAGTGAGTGAGGGAGAAGTCCCCCACATCTATTAGGAGAAACAGAGAGAAATAAAGCCAGAGTCCCCTTAAACAGAATGTAACCTTCATGACCAGTACAAGGAACATATATCCACATTTAAAGACATAACATGGAGACATACATGAAGACATACATTGTTGGCCTCCATTCGGAGTCAAAGAAAACACCAAGGACAATAAGTAAGACACACAACACAATTAACAAGAAGGACGCTGCGCGATTTCGGTACAAAACCGAAAGTACAAATTCAACCGGCCCAGGGGAACCATGAGGTCTCCCTGTGGCGGACAGAACCAGCCCAGGGGAACCACGAGGCTCCTCCGTGGCGGACAGAACCAGCCCAGGGGAACCAAGAGGCTCCTCCGTGGCGGACAGAACCAGCCCAGGGGAACCAAGAGGCTCCTCCGTGGCGGACAGAACCAGCCCAGGGGAACCACGAGGCTCCTCCGTGGCGGACAGAACCAGCCCAGGGGAACCACGAGGCTCCTCTGTGGCGGACAGAACCAGCCCAGGGGAACCAAGAGGCTCCTCCGTGGCGGACAGAGAAATGTACTTGTGGGGCCCCGAAAAAGCGGCCCCCCTTGATCCCTGGGGCGTCCCCCAGGGTGGCAGGGGAGAAGTCCGAGTTCGTCAACTCCTTCTCAAGCTGCCTACAGAATACAGAGCAACAACGCGCGCTGTAGTACAGTCCTATACTACCGAAGCATAGGCAAAACAGAGGCCTACAAACGAGAACACGAGACTGGATACAAACGAGAACATGAGACAGGAGACAAGAATGCTGGCCAGCTTACCTCCCGGTGGGAGTCAGTTGGATCCGCGGGCAGGAGTCCGATGATCTCGGTGGGACCTCCAAATGAAAGACCGGCGGATCCCCTTACCCAAGAATCCAACACTGCCACTGGATGCAATCAGCAAGAGGTTCTTTATTGTTACGCAGGCGCCTGCGGGTGGTCAGCGCGCGCCTGCGGGTGGTCAGCAGCTCCTGCTAGCTGAGCACACCCGGCTGGGGTGGTGCCGGGTTTTTATAGACAGGTACAAACAAATTTTGGGTGGGGCGCAACTGATTGGTTGACAGTTAGAACTTTTGAAAAAGGCATACGTGGAGTTTGCTGATTGGCTCTAAGGACCCACGCGCGGGAAGAGAGAGGCGGGAAGGGGGAACAAGCTGATTGGTTCTGAGGGCCCGCGCGCAGGAGGAGAGAGGCGGGAAAGGGGAACAAGAAGGGGGAAGGTAGGAATGCCATCATGGCGTCTCTATTATTTCTATAAGCCAAGCGGTTACAGAAGGGCAAAAGAGCGATTAATAAGCAATTAATAACCTAATTAATAACCTGGTCTATACCTAAAAGCCAGCGGTTTACAGAAAAGCAAACAAGCGGTTAGTTATCCTATCTATCTTCTAGGGGAGGAGTCTTTCAACTAACTTCTTGCCAGACATGTCTCCAAAGGCAGGAGAAACCTCTGCCCTCCTAGTTCTGCTTGTCTGCCTGAGATCCACATTCAGGGACCCAGCCAAAGCGTCCTTCAAAGCGTCCTTCAAAGCGTCCTTCAGAGTCATGTTTGTCAAGATCCAAGTGCCCCCTTCTCAATTCCTTGCCATTAAATAGAACAACCCAGTGAAACCCACATTGTCTGCTCACCTTAGAATGTTTTTTTCCTTCTTCTTAGTAGAAAGGCAGGGTCCATGTAAATTTGGAATTGATTCAACTGATACTTATTGAGTGTCTGCCATATGCCAGGCCCTGTTCTAGTAAGATGCAAAAGACAAGGTCCTGACACTCAAGGGGCTGGACAGACAATAAGTAATCATACAAATGAAAGGACTGTCAGCTCTGATAATGCCATGATAGGACAGCTTCCTGAGATGGTTATTCTTCAGACCGGTGATAACAAAGGCAGGGGGCTATATTCAGGATGCATTTTGATGCCAAGCTCTTTGGAAAAACCCAGCTTCTCCAGGGCTCATGCACTGCAGGTGAATGTTAGAATTTGCCAAGAACTCTCAGAAAGAGAGATGCATGAGACATTGAACGGCAGACGTGTGTATACCAGGCAGGACCAGCTGACTCCCACTTCCCAGTAATACGCCTTCCCCTGGCAAGTGATGTGGGTTAGGAGAGAGAAACCAGAAGAGGAATGTGAAGGGATTTTTGAGACTTCGATGTCCCTGCCGGAAAGAAGACTCCTTCAGATGTGCTATAGGTAACATGTTGCTGACTTCTCATGGGCACCGTTGTTGCTTACCAAAAGAATAATAAAACCTTTAAATTCACTAGTAGCCATAATGGTTTCTCTTTCTTGAGATTCATCAGTGAATACCTCAGAGTCTGAAGTCCTGGGAACACATTGCATGTACAACAAATTTAAGAAACCTGAAAGAGGGTACAGTGAGAATTCAAAGAGGAGACAGAAACTCAGATTCATTTCTGTTTTCCCAACACCTCACTGCAACACACACAAGCGTGCACACACACACACACACTCATACTCACACCCATCTCCTTTCCCCTATTACCTATGATGCCCCGTGAGCATCCATTCAGAACATTCTCTAACCTTTCTGCAACTTACATATCGCCTTTTTCCTGGACATAAATAGGGATTTCAATGGGGATGAAAGCTGTCACTCAATCTCCAAAAAACTCATCAAGCATCAAACAAGAGTGGAAAATGGTTTGAAGCTGATTGTAACCGAGTAAGGCAGGACATTCTGTCCTGAGGAATCGCTGTTTGAACAGGGAATCAGATGAGCTGAGGTTGCTGTTGGAGGAAGAGAGGGAGCAGACACAAATCAAGGACACAACACGCACTTCATGGCTCTCAGACCCGCAGAAAAGTTCTAGAGAAAATTCAAGAAAATGAAAATGGAACTAGCCCCAAATATATCCCAGATGTCCACTTCCAACTCCCAAGAAACGGGAAGGCAAAATAGAATAAGGCATCTTCCAGCTTTCCTAAAAATATTTAAAGTGAAAACGAACCCCTTGCAATATGTTGCCCACTAATCTGGCCTCCAGGATTTACTTTCTCTCATTTTCAAACCAAATAGCAAATTGACGCGTTAGCATATGCTGCCTTGTTCTCTAAATGTGTGAGCCTGTGCTTTGTTTCTCCAACCATAGTAATGGGTCTCAGGGGCCAAAGCTGTAGCTGGTGCTCATGCAAAGTCCATGGCTGCTAACGGGTGTTCAATACATATTGATTGATTGAAACATAAACTGTATTTATTGATTGACTGCATCATAAACCTTAAACATATGATCTATAGATACGTATCAACTGTTAATAAAATGCATACAACCTGCCAGATTATATAGAGAAAGAGTTTATGAAGCTATTGCCTTCATAATAATGGTAAATAAATACCTCTTTACAGTTTACAAAGCACTTTCATAAACTTTATCTCTTAATTCCCGTAACAGCCGTGTGAAATAAGTATTGAGGTTAATTCTCCAGTCCCAGCACCTTTCCTAGAATATAACCAGATGGACTAATTACTCAGTTCATAAAAGAATATGCCCACTCTAACCCCAGGAATCCCAGATCGAGCTGTGTTAGCAGAAACAAACAGCAGTGAGCTCTCCTTGCATGTCCTCAAAAAGATACACAGAGTCTTACAATAGCAGCTATAAACAGCAAAGTGAATTCATCTGGGAGGAGAAACTACAGACTTTATTTTTCACATTCCTCCCACTATTAAGTCATCTTTTGTTTGTGTGATGTTTGTGTTATGCTTCGTGTTTTTAATGTAATTTTTGAATGGTTTAACCCCCTGTCCCACAAATATCTGACACTAAAAATGAAACAAAACAAAACCTAAAATGAGCTCGGGAGAGAAAAACTAGAAAAAATAGTTCCTGTATCAACCCCTTCCAGCTCAACTTATTTTATTTTGACAACAAATCCAGTTTGAACCAAGAAACCCATTAATAAACTTGTTCTTATGATGTTTCTAGACCAATTTTTCAATGTTAAAGGCTGTGAAAAGTGAGTTCAGGATTGTACAATCCTCCAAATTTTTCAGATTTTTCATGTTATAAAGTCTATAATTTACTTTAAAGTACATCAGTATAAGAACTGTAATGTGTGTGTGTGAATGTGGGTGTGTGTGTGTGTGCCCACAACCTCACTAAATTGGTTTCAATCTACCCCACGGGGTAGGTTAGTTAACAATGTGAAGAACCCTTATCAGAAATACACACCCCAGGAGTGTTAATTAACATTTGAAAGATCCTAATTAGAAGTCCCAACTCCAGAAACTCCATGACAATCACTCCAAATATCAAATTCTAATCTAAAATACAGAGGTCATTCATTTAACATTAAGGAATATTTGAGAAATAATTTCTCACTGTTGAAATAAACAGTGTTTAAACATTCAGATTGGCTCATAATACCAGACAGGTATCTCCACTACAGCATTAATGGAGAATAAAAATGTGAGAGGCCCCACAGTCTACTTCAGTGGGATACCCTGGCTTGGTCTCATTATAATATTACATTGCGCTACTTGACAGAGAATTTTATTCCCTGAACCCACTGAAAAACTGGCTAATCCTACCTCTAGTTAATTACTATTAACTAGAATATTGTTATTCTAGTTAACAATAACAATATTGCTCCATCTGCCTGCAGTAAACCTTTCTTACAAGGTGCTTTTAAGAGTGTCAAAGAGTAGAGAGCTAGAGCTTCACCAAGATTACAAGATCAGACCTATGCCTGCGGTGGTCTTGCTTCTCATAAGCATTCACAAGGGCAGTGGTCTTCAGTGAAACTTCCTGGCAACATGTCAAACAATAGGTAGCAAGGTCATGGGGGAGGGGACCATGGCTCTCACCTACCTATGATCCTTGGAGGCAACCAATATCCACCAAAACAATGTAACAACTCTGACCAACCAAACCCACTTTAGGACAATTTACAACAGCTCAGCTCGAACTAATACTATCTGGAATTGTAGGGAGTCGAATAATACTATGCTTCCCTACTGCATTGTAGAACACAGGGGAAGGCATTTCATTCTCTCTTCCTGCATGGGCAAGTTTTGGGAATGTCATTTACCATTCCCCTACCCCCTCTCACACACACACACACACACCATGCAGGTCTCACGACTCAGACTCAGGCCTAAGCTATCTTCTCCAATCCATCTTTTACCAGGTGATGAAAGATGGGTCCTTGGGAGTTTCCAAGGACACCCCTTAATACAACAGATCTACGTTCATCATTGGCAGTGGATCCCTATGTGTATATTCCGCTGGTCAGAAACTCAGAGAAGGGGGAACTTGTGTGGCACTCTGAACCCCCACTAGAATACTCTGCATCTATCAAAATAATCTTTTCTAAGAATTTTTGGTAACATGATAAAATTCTTACAACATAATTCTAAGTGGAAAGAAAGCTTGGTACTCAAGAAGATATGTAGTATGCTTTCAGTTTTGTTTTATATATAGAAAGGAAACATC
Organism: Mustela putorius furo; assembly: GCF_011764305.1. NCBI lineage: Eukaryota > Metazoa > Chordata > Mammalia > Carnivora > Mustelidae > Mustela > Mustela putorius. The sequence goes on from NW_025421273.1 coordinate 23,611,079, forward strand.
CCCAAAATGCGTTATCTGCCTATCTCAGAGATGACACCACTGAAGATTTCTATTTTTAATCTTTATATTTTCAAACTGCTTTACAATGAACAAAAACATTTATATCCAGTTTAAAAGATGTTGCTGTAACAATTTAAATATTTGCTTCCACCAGAGCGGGCTCAGTACCGGTGATGTTCAACAGGAATATAATGCAAGCCACCTATGTAATTTTAAACTTTCTAGCAGTTATATTTTAAAAATACAAAGAAACAGGTGAAATTAATTTTAATAATACATTTTACTTAACCCATTGTACCAAAATACTGTCATTTGAATGTGAACTCGATGTAAAACAGTATTCGTGAGATATTTTATAGTCTCTCTTTTGTCCTAAGTCTTCAAACAAAATGTAGGGTTTGTATTTTACACCTAGAGCACTAGCCTTATTTCAGATTGGCTACATTTCAAGGACTCAATAGCCATACACGACTAGTGGTTTCTGAATTGGGCAGCTTAGCTCTATATGCTAACAACAGAAAAATTAATATAAAAAACACAACACCAGGAGAGTAAAGTTCTCTCCCGTGTGTTTTAGACCTTGACACTCTCATGTAGTATAGTTTAAAGTTGGAACTGTAAAGGCCCCTGTTTAGAAAGTGAATATGCCCCCTTTATTCATCTACTGCTCACTGAACCATCATCCTTGTCAGGCACAGGGCCAAAGATGATGAGGTGAAGGAAAGGGAGTCTGGTCCTGTGGCAGCCCACTGTCCAGTGGGAGAGACTGACCATAAACAGACGGTTACAATAGCACACTATAGATGTGATCATTACACATCCTCAGTGATGACAAGCTCATAAATGATGACAATGGCATTGACAGCACAGCTTCCTGCAGGAGGGGACAGTTGAGTTGGGCCTAAAGATGAATGGAGATCCTTGGCAGTAGGCAGCAGGCACACATGTGCAAAGAAGCAGGCCTCTCCCTCAGGACAGGGTGAGGTCAGGGTTGCCTGCATCCCAGGCTGTATTAGAAGAAACGCTGGGAATCGAGAGTAGAAAGAGGGCAGGGGCCATGGGGTGGAGCACAAATACAAGAGATAGAATTAAATTCGTGTCTAGAAAGACCACTTTGGCTGCTATATGGAGAGGGTGACGAGAGCCAAAGGGCAGCTGGCAGTGTGAGGATCAGTTAAAAGGAGGGAGCCACGCCCACTGGAGAGCTGGACCACACAGTGGCAGTAGGGAATGGAGACAAGTGTGCAGAGATAAAATCTACAAAACTTAGCAAGTGACAGGAGGTGCAGTGTGAGGAAGATGGAGAGGGTTCTAGAAAAGATTAGCTCCTACTGTCTAAGTTTAGCTCACTGGGTGCCATGCTGTTTGTATATGGAAGACTTCATCATCACTGGAGATCAACAACCCTAGCCTCCACACTGGTCCAACATGAAGTTGAGACTTGAACTTGAATCTCTCTCCATAACCATCCCGCTGTCAATGCCCAGTTCTCCCCAGACTGGGATGTGGAGATCTTCTGGGGCCTCACCCACCTTGCCAGCCCCTGCCCTGGTGCTCTATCCTGTCCAGACAGAACCACAACGGCCCATCTGCTTCTTGAAGCTTCTCTCCTACCAGGAGAGAGGGCGTCATCTCCAGTCATTCCTCTTAAATATCTGTTTTTGTTTTTGTTTTTGTTTTTTCAAATTTAATGTTAGATTGATTAGAAAAAGTAATTTTAGCAATACCAAACCTTCATATTTTCCTTCTAATGCCAAAAACATATTTCCAGCAAATATAATCTCTTGTACTAAGTATAAATGTCCAGCATATGCCAAAAAATATTAGTAATGTTATCCACATTTTTAGAACACTCTAGTTTCCAAGGCACTTTATAGGGAAACTTACAAAGTTTCCCATTTGCTTTCAGAACAATGTCCCCACCCCTGCTTGTGACATGCCAGGCTCTTCTTTTTTTTTTTTTTTAAAGATTTTATTTATTTATTTGACAGAGAGAAATTACAAGTACACTGAGAGGCAGGCAGAGAGAGAGAGAGAGAAGGAAGCAGGCTCCCTGCTGAGCAGAGAGCCCGATGCGGGACTCCATCCTAGGACCCTGAGATCATGACCTGAGCCGAAGGCAGCGCATGCCAGGCTCTTCTGATATGAACCTGTCCCTCCCTCCCTCTTTGCCCCTTCTCACCACCCCCAACTCAGATCCTGTTTTCTAATCAGACCCACAGCTCCTGGACTGTGTCATGCTCTTTCTCTCACCTCTACCTACATCTCTGATTTTGCTGGACCTTCTACCTAGAAAGACTTTCTCCCACCTCCTCCACCTTGCTCATCTCTTTTCTGCCTGCACTTCCTCCAGAAACACTTTAAAGCCCAACCCAGCCCCATCCCATGCTGAGATAGGTGCCGCCTCCCTTGGGCTCCCTTAGCAGCTTATACACACCTTTCCCTTGGCTCTGCCACTCTCTATTCAAGAGGCCTGCCTGCGTCCCTCCCTGATGTCTACCTATTAGACTGTGAGTGATTTGGGGCACCTCCTTGTCTTATCCATCCTTATTAAATCCTTGCCCAGGGTCGAGCACATGTATGGAATGGATGAACAGTATCTTAGTCTTGGTAACTCAAATATAGTGGGTTATTTAGTGGTCCCAAAAAGATAGGTCCAAGTGCTACTAGTCCTTATCTCTGTGAATGTGACTTTATTTGGAAATGGGATCTTTGAAGATGTAATTAAGGATCTCCAAGTAAGCTTATCCTGGATTTGGGTGAATCCTAAAACCAGTGGTGTCTTCTTGAGAAGAGGAAAGGACTCACAGAGATAGGCAAAGAGCAGAGGCCATATGATGACAAAGCAAAGACTGGAGTGATGTGTCTACAAGCCAAGGAACAACACTAAAGGTGGCTGTGAACTCCCAAAATGTAGGAAGAGACAAGGAGGGATCCTCCCCCAGACCTTTCAGAGGGAGCAGAGCTGACGCTTTGATTTTGGGCTTAATGGCATCCAGAATTGTGAGAGAATTAACTTCTGTTATGTTAAGCTCCCACATTTGTGATAATGAGTTACAGCAGCACTAGAAAACTAATACAAGGGACTACTGTGACATGGAATATGAACAAATGTATGATGACTGTATGCTTGAGCAAATATGCTTCAATTTTGGAAATTCTTGTAAATGTCTAGTCTGCTTCAGTTTCTCCACAACCCCACCCGGAACTGGGTATATCATCCATGAAGCCAAAGCAAGCATCCTGCCAGAAATAGGCAAGTTTGTGTTCTTGACTTGACTGCCTTGTTTCTCCCATGTTCCTTCTACTCTGTTGGATCCCACTCTCCCCAGTGGAGTGTGGTAGACTCTGCGACCTCCCACCTGTGACAGCTCTCACCCCGAGTCTTCAGTCACTGGCTCTGCTTCCCAGCGCCAGGTACTGCCGGTCCTCCTGTCAGCCACATGCCTCTCCCAGGGCAAATCGCTGCAAGTGCCAAGAGCACTCTGTCCCGATCCTAATTTTGCCTCTCTCTGGGGTATGTGCTCCACACAGAGGACTCCGGAATACAGAATCTGTGCATGTGTAATGATTAAACACATCTCCCACTTCTTCTATGTGCAATCAATACACTGATAATGGTGGTGATTGCTACTGTAGAGAAGCATTAATTAAAGAAGGAGGATCTTCACATGTCTACAACACCTTCTCAGGTTCAAAATCATACATGTGATCTTTAAGGATGCTGATGGTCTTCAAGGCATTTTCTAATTTCTGAACAAAATATAAAGGTGTACTGGCCTCCACAAAGGTATCTTTTGTGTATATGGTTTGAAAAAGTCAATATCTAATCCCACCATAATCTATTTGCTAATTATACACAGGTAGGTAATATTCCTGCTCTTTAACTCAGCCTATCTCCAAACCCCCCTTCCCCAAAAGGATAGATTTAAACAATGCAGTGAAGTCAAACCAAATGAAGAACTCGACATTCCTGGATCACTGCAGGAGCTCTTCATCACTAGGAATGTGTCTATGTGAAAATAAAGTTCACTCCAAGAAGCAATATTAATAGTTCTCCCTATGATGCAGGAAAGGCACACTTAAGAACTCCAGGGTTTATTTTTATAATTTTGACACAATTCAGTAATTTTCCAGAAGGTCAAAGGGCATGAAGCAGATGGCTGGTTTCCTCTGATTCGCAAAAGTAACATCCTTCCTGGCCAGTCCCCTGTGCCTGGTTCAGGGCCCTGTTATCTTCCCTCCTGCTATTTCTGACGTCTCCTGCCCCTTCCCACAGCCTCCCAGTCCATCAGCCCAAGATACAAGAGTGTCTTCCCAAAGTTTGTATCTAAACACGTCACAACCTGTTTAAAACGTTCCTTTCACCACTGCCTTGGGGATAAGATCTGAACTGCCTGGCCAGGCATCCAAGGGTCCCCCTGACCCCTACCCTCAGCCACCCATGCTCACACTTCGTCTGATAGCAGATGCACCTGAGCTCAAACCACACCGAAGTCATTTTAATTTCTGGGTCCGTCTCTCTCAACACCAATTTACAGCATTACATAAATTAAGGGATTGCTTTGCTATTTGTCAAGCACATCGTGCTCTATTTCATTTACTTTGGGACACTTCAGACTTGATTATAATTTAAACTATTGATCTACCTTCATTTGTTTCATACTTATTGATTTTTAAATTCTGAAAAGACCAAAAAATAATAAGCTCTCAAAAATGGGCAAAAGTATTAACAATAACAACAAAGACAGATGTGCTAACGATATTGTGTTCGTATCGTAGAATGTCCCTGTTCTCAGGAGACACCTGCCCAAATATTGGGCTAAGGTGTCATAGTGCCTGCAACTTTTTCCCAAATTATTCAGTGAAAGAAAAAAAAATGAACATAAGGGGGTAAAAAATTTTTTAATGAAAAATTGGAGAGAGTAGGGAAGAAGGCTGAATGTTAAGGACACTCCTCAGTGGTGGACAAATGGTCCTGTAGGAGCTGGCTTTGGGAGAGGCGGCCGCCGCTGGTTGACCTTTTCAGGTCCCTGCTCTGCCCCTGCCCCTGCACCTAGTTTTTCCTTCTCTGGATTCTCCACTTTGTCCCGACGCTCCTCAGAGCAGCTGCTGCAAGCCAAGCTCATATGCTCGTGCTCCCGCGGACCCACGAGAAAGAACCAGGCTTTCACAGCCAAGAATGTTGTCAACTCTGAAATGCAAGAAGGTGTGGAAATAAAAATCTCGCGTGAAGCCCGAGTGAGGAGATTTTATAGCCACCTCACCTCAGACCATCCGCTCTCCTCACCTCAGACCATCGGCTCTCCTGCTCTGTTTCACACCATCTTCACCTCCGTCGCACCCCACAGAACATCTTTTCTCAGTTGCCGAACCTCAACACATCATAAATCAAAACACTTTCCGTCTCAAATAGGCCTTATAAAGCATTTCCAAATTCCATGATGTCTTTCTTATTGTATAACCTATCGGTGTGTATACCACCTTCCAAGCCTTCAGAACTAAGTTTGGCCTTCAAACTCTTAAACTAATTTTTTTTTTTTTTAAATGCAAGGCTTGGAAAACTGGATTGTAATCTGGATTCCTATTAAATCCTTCTCGTTCCCACCCTCCAACTCCACATCTAGAACAGGCAGAGAGGAGAGGCAACCACAGCCTTTTCAAGCAAAACAGACTCTGTTGGTAGGAGAGGAAAAATAATTTCCCCTCTACCCTTCTAGGTTCTTGCCTGAAACCCCCCAGTAATAAAAGCCAGGTTAATAGGAGAAATACAAACAGAAATTTAATAACATACATACTGCCTGTATACATGGGAGAAATCCAGGAAAACTGAGTAATTGGAGTGGCCCAAGCCACCACTTTAAATACCATTTGCAGCTAAACACAAACTGGGGAGCCAGTTATGAGAGTTTACCAGGAAAAGCACAGCAAACATTCTTGCCTCCTCCACTGATAAAAGTTTCTAGAGAATTTGGTCATCCTTTTCTTTCTGGTATAGAGAGAAAGACACATTTAAAGGAGGTTGTTCTTATAAATGTAGATGTATCTCACAAAAGGATATCTTCTCAGTTCTCAGAGCTTCTCCCATATCTATTGTTTCCTAAAAATAATTATCCAAAAATAATCCTTATGGCAAAAAGGGTATTTTGGGGGTAACAAATTCTGATTCCCTTCATGACTTTTGTAAGCATCCATCACCTGTCAAAACTTCAGATTCCTCAGTTTCGATTAAATAACATCAATTATATCAACTTCAAAAAACTGTCCTGATTATTCGGGGACCTAATAAATGCTGACTCCCAGCCCAGTGCATATCTGTAGATACTCAAAAGATACCAGTTCCTGGGGCACCTGGGTGGCTCAGTCAGTTAAGTATCTGACTCTTGATCTCAGCTCAGGTCTTAATCTCAAGATTGTGAGTTCAAGCCCTGCATTGGGTTCCAACCTGCACATGGAGCTTACTTTTAAAAAAAGATAACACTTTCCTTCCCCATTCTAACAATAATAAGAGCTGGTATTTACTAAATACTTACTATGTCTCATATGTAATAACTCATTAGTCCTCACAGTAACCTCAGGAAATAGGTTTTATTTTACGGAGGATACTTGGGGGTTGGGGGGAATTGTTCAAAGTACCAAAGCCAGATACGAAAAACCTACAGGCCAGAGAAATAGCTGAGGTGACTCTATTGCAACAGAAGAACTGTCAGCAATTACACTAAAATTTTACAGGGTGGGGAGATGGGCAAAATGGGTGAAGGAGAGTAGGGAGATTATGGAATGAAAAAGTGACAGGGATAAAAGGCACAGCATAGGGAATATACTCAGTGGTACTGTAATAGTGTGTAGTGACAGATGATAACTACATTTGAGGTGAGCACAGCATAACATCCACTAGTGACTTCACTATGCTGTGCACATAAGACTAATATAACATAGTGTGTCAACTTCAATTTTTTTAAAAAAATATAGTATATGGGGCACCTGGGTGGCTCAGTCAGTGATGCACCCAACTTTTGATTTGGCTCGGGTCTTGATCTCAGGGTTGTAAATTCAAGTCCTGTACAGGGCTCCATGATGGGCATGGAGCCTACTTAAAATCAAAATAGATAAATAAACAAAAAAACAAAAATAAATAAATAAATGTAATATATATACAATGGAATATTACTCAGCCATAATAAAGAATGAAATCTTGCCATTTGCAACAAAATGCATGGGTCTAGAGGGTATTACGCTAGATGAAACAAGTCAGATGGAGAAAGACAAATAACGTATGATTTCACTTTACATGTGCAATCTAAAAAACAAAACAAATGAACAAACAAAACAAAACAAAAATAAATACAGTGAACAGTCTGGTGATTGCCAGAGGAAAGAGGGGTAGGAGGATAGGCAAATAGGGGAAGGAAACTAAGAAGTATAAACTTCCGGCTATAAAAGAAATAAGACACAGGGATACAATACACAGCGTAGTTCATTGCATCTGACAACTTTCTATGGTGACAGATGATAACTACTATTGACACAAAATGAACAGACCTTTTAGAACTCTAAAAGTAAGATAAGTTTTATCCAAACCCAGGTTAGGACAGGGGCCCAGGAAACGTACTTCTCACAGGAGAGAAGTTACTGAGAAGAATGAACAGTTTTTACAGGATTATATACTTTTTGAAACCTTGTGAAAGCTCAAAAGATTATAGATTAACATATAGGCAGAAAGTACAAGTTTAATGTCAGGGAATGCAGAGAGTAGGACCATTGATCAATATCTTAAGGACAAGATGGTCTTCCTTTAGGCTACTCATTTACAAATCAGCTGTACCATGGATGCTTGGTGGACCATAAATCAGGCTTTAGGTTTAAACAAAGTTAATGTATAGTCACAGTGGCTTAGAAAGAAATCTAAAATGTCTGCCCCTACATCTTAGGCCTTTAAAGAGCCTTTTGTCTCATTATTATATTTATTGTGGTGATCATCTGTAATGTGTGTAAATGCTGAACTACTATATTATACACTCAAAACCAATATAATATCATCTGTTGGGACACCTGGGTGTCTCAGTCGGTTAAGTGCCTGCCTCTGCAGGTGGCCATGATCCTTCAGGGGTCCTGGGATGGAGTCCTGAGTCAAGCTCCTTTTTCAGTGGAAAGTCTGCTTCTCCCTGTGTCTCTGCCCCCAACCTCCCACTCCCCACTTGTGCTCTCTTTCTCTCTCAAATAAACAAATAAAATATTTTTTAAAAAAATACCAACAACTGCATGTCAATAAAAACAAGTCATTCTACTTTTTCCAAAAACAGTAAATGTAAAACCATATGATAATTGACTCTCTCTGCTTGACTTATTTCACAATGATACTGTTATGCTGAAAGTGAATAAATTAAAATAATAATAATAATAATAATAATAAAATAAAAAGTAAATGTGAAAGATAAAACAATAATGTTTTCAAATAAATAAATACATACACTTCAAAGGCTCAAGAGAGGTACGATGAGGTCAGAGAAGTAACAACAGAGAGGCCCAGAGTGGTAGGCTCTTGTCCTGACCCCATTAATTACCAGTCTTGTGACTGTGACAGAAAATCCCCCAAAGGCCCACAATGGGGTAGAAGGCCATTGTGATTTCCCTTCTCCTAGGCACAGAGAGACATGCTAGACAGGTACTACTGATCTTGAAAGCAGGGAATGTCAAGGTCTTTGTGTCCCCTCCTAAAAGAAAGGCCACACATCCACAGAGAGGAAAGCAAATAACATATACAAATTTCCTGGCTAAAAAGCTCCTTTGTTTAGAAATCTGGCCTGCTTACCTATACCCACAGAAAAGCAAAATATAAGTTCCAATCAGATGTCAACATGAGCTTACAATTTATGATCCTAGGGAAAAAATTTAAAGGTAGCCGTTTATCCCCTACTCTTGTAGGGCTGGTCCTCCAAGGCCTTGGCTCAGGCTTCAGGAACGTTCCCACTGATGTTCCCCTCCCCAGTCACCATCCTTTACCCCTGCACTGAGCACCACTGGGGCTCAGAAACACTTGACATGGGAAGATTATGACCCACCCCCAACAAGAGGTAATAATATCAGTATGCCTACAATTGTATGCATAAAGCTCTTTGCCTTGCTTCTGTTTCCTGGCAATTAAAAGAATTTATCAGGCTCTAGTGCAGAGAAGAGAGATTTTCCCCAGGTTTGGCAGGCTCTGGAACGCTGATTTTAATTGAGCTGAGTCCCTTAAGTTCACCAAAACTTGAGTTTCTTATCAAAAAACATGACTATAATAAATTCTATCTTGACTGTTTCAAGGGCCATTGTGAAGATTAAATTTAGAAGACAACTCAGTGTCATGATTAAGAAATCAGGTTCAAGAGCCAGACTGACTGGGTTCAAACCCCCATCTCTGTGACCTACCACATAGATGACCTTCTTTGAAACATGGAAAAGCAAAGATCCTATGTCAGAAGGTTCTGGGGAAGATTATGTTGGTTAATAGATGTAAAGTATCTGGAATGGTGTTTGCCATAGAGTTAGTTCTTATGGAGGTGGTAGTTATTACCATGGGAAAGCACTGAAAAGCCAGCACTGTCGTCCAAAGACACTGGTGTGCTGTGGAATGAGCCTTGTCCATAAGCTTTCTGTTAATTTTCTAAAAACAAGGGCCTGGAAATGTAGTTCCATAGCACTTCAAAATATCCCCTGCCCAAGTCACTAAGTCAGAACTATGGCCACTCCTGGCTTAGCATCACCCCACAGCATCAGAAAGGGCTGCCACTTCCTGAAGATGGTGGTGACTGGCACCATGTGTTCTAGTGGAATGGCATTTTCCAGCATATGAAGCATCGGATAAGCATTAACCCTTCAACAGTCATGACCAACTCACGGATCATCATTCTCTACTACCCCCTCTTAAGGGGGACATAAAAAATGTCAAGCTCCTAAAAAATCATGTGCTGATGGTTTAAAAAAAAATTCTCACTATTTCTGAAAAATCACTATAAGATTCACTCCCAAGCTCTAGTTGAATCTGTTCCTGGAACTCAGTGTCTAATTAATCCATAAATTGTGACCTGCATCAACAAGTCAATGACTTACACTTCAAAACCCATGAATAGACACAAACCATGTGCACGCAGTAGTGTGGTAGGGGGAGATACTGGTTAGCAACAGTGTCCCGTGCTCAGGGGACCACATACGATCATTGTACCTGCAGGTCACTTCAATTTTACCATGTAGCACATGACCTACAACACGAGTTGGATTTTGCTGTTACACTGTAAGTGAAACTGAAGGTCCCATTAGTTCCAGGATTTGCCCCAAATTATAACAGGGCTCCTAAATGACACATACAGAACTCATATACTTGTATCTCTCAGTCTAAAGCTTGTGTTTGTAATGCTGACATGTAAGTGTATAAACTTCAGAGGCAACACCGACCTGGGATTTGTTCAGGTTAGAAGGTCACCTCCATCCCTACCTAAAAGACCTCACCACGATTCGTGCAGTTATAGCAAAAATACGTATTTACGCTTTGATCAAAATTTGGCAGTATCCCAGAAAGTTGGAAATTGGCCAGTAGTAAGCCAGCTGAGGACCTCGGTCTCAATAGGGAGATTTGTCTGAAAGGGAGAAGGTGAATGGGTTCCGGGAAGAATAAATGCAGTAAGATGTAAGCTTGTAAGGGCTCCTCCTCCTAGCTGTCTCAAAATCCTCTCTGAACCCACGGCTTCCTCTAGATGCTACAGAGTTTCTTTTCCTTCCTTCAGTTCCAGGCTGTTATGCTGACTCTTCACTCTGCCTCCTCCCACTCACTGCGATCTGCTTTCCCAGCAGCATTTAAGAGACTGTCCTCTCTATACAAGAGTTGTGCCCTTAATTTATGAACACCATTAGTGCGACAGAATATAACCACTTTCCTTCTCTTTTGTTGTTTCAATCAAATCATTAATTCGTATTCATTATAAGATGACTGGGAAAAATAGATAAGAAAAATTAAAGTGATGAAGTTTCTAAATCATCCAGAATTCCACAACAAAGAGATAACTACTGTTAACATTTTTGTGTATATTCTTCCAGATACTTCTCAGCACACCAACACATACATCCATATATATTTCTATAAAACAATATAATAACTATTTAGAACCTGTTTGGTTTTTTTACTCAACAGGATATGTACAAGTTTTCAGGCTAACAGATAATGTCATCTGTTATGTGTCATCATGCACAAACTTATATAATATTCTCCATTGCTAAATGTTTACATTGGGGACGCCTGGGTGGCTCAGTCAGTTAAGCTGCAGCCTTCAGCTCAGGTCATGATCCCAGAGTACTGGAATCGAGTCCCACATCAGGCTTCTTGCTCAGTGGGGAGCCTGCTTCCCCCTCTCTGCCTGCCTCTCTGCCTGCTTGTGCTCTCTGTCTCTCTGAAAAATAAATAAATAAATGGAATTTAAAAAATAAAACAAAAAATAAATGTTTACATGGTTCCTAAATTTTTGATATAGCACCAACACTTATATAAGCATTGTTGAAAGCATATCTTTGGGCAACTGCTTTATTATTTCTTTGGGATAAATGCTGATGAATATCTGATGATCGCATTTATTGCTGAGCCTTTTAATGGCTTGATTTTGGGGATAAATTTTTATTTTTAGAATAAATTTCAAAGCATTAGCTGAGTCCATTCTTGGTCGGATCTGCCTCCCCCACCTTCCTTTCTCCACATAAACCATCGGAACTTTTTGTTCCTTTTTGCCCCTCTGTGCCATTCTTCCACTTCATTTACCCTTTCTTTCTTCTTTTGCCAGCTTCAAAATTTAGTTTCAATATCACCTTCTTCTAGAAGTCTTCCATCACCCCAATCTTTCACCAGTACAATTAAAATTATACTACTACCACTAATGACATAATTATTATAATCACATTCATGGAGCACTTTCTGCCAGGCAATATTCTTAAGCATATTACATAGATATGTCATCTCATCCTTTCAACTAATCTATGAGGCAGCTACTAATATCTCAGTTTCACAGATAAATAAATGGAGACTTCAATGCTTAGATCTGTTATAATTTCTGAATCTATGAGTACTTACACAAAATTTTAAATGAAATAAATATATGTGTATGCGTGAAGTATAACTAAAGGTACAACTTCCATTATCTGTTCTGATGAATAAATTATTTTTCAAAAACACTTAAAACTGATGCCATTACCCAGAGGAAGGAACTGTAAGATGTGATTAAAGAGAACTCTGCAATTTTTTTTTTTAAAGATTTCAGTTACTTATTTGACAGAGAGAGAATAAGAGCAGGAATACAAGCAGGGGGAGTGGGAGAGGGAGAAACAGGTTTCCCGCAGGCAGAAAGCCCAATGTGGGGTTCAATCCCAGAACCCTGGGATCATAACCTGAGCTGAAGGCAGAGGCTCAATCACTGAGCCACCCAGGCACCCCAAAAACTCTGCAATTTAAGGGGAAGTTATTTAGATTAAAAAAAAATTAGAAGCAAAGGTGAATTATGAGTATTCTAGGTTAAAACTCAAGCCCCAGAATCTGGTAAGCATTTCAATTGCCTTTGCACATCAATAAGAATTGGGAAAAATCCAACGTCCATGCACCAAGCACCACTTTCGTTTAAGTGCCATGCCATTTCGGCAGGTAGTTAGCATCCTGTAACAAAAATCAGTGTTATTACTTTATTTTATCCAGCTAGTCAAAAGGAAAATTGGAATCCCTGCTCATAAGAAAACAAAACCAAAACCAACACCAAATTATAGTTGTTAAGCATTTATATAAGCACATTACATTTCTAAAGCATTTGGCAAGTAATTAGTGGAACCTAGAATTAGATTTGTTTTTATTGTCAGAATGTGGACGATAACAGACTACTGAATAAGCTATTCAACTATTAAACCTTGACCAAAAAAAAAAAAATTATTGTTAATTGTTTCAGCTGCAATAAAATTAAAACAACTTTTTTCTTTCCAATCAGCTAACAAGGCCTGCATGACTTTCACTACTTCACTTAGTTCCCAACAAAGGTAAAATAATAAACACTCAGTGAAGAGGTTGGCCTGGTTTGCTGGGTGGGGCAGGGTCCCCCGGAGTTGTGGGGCTTTGTGCCAGGTGATGGGAGAAGACAAGATGGGCACAGTCAACCTCCCCAGAGCAGCTGTTTTTCTAATGATGTGAGGAGAGGAACATTACCTTTTTCTAAAACAAGCACAGTTACACTAGGAATCAAACAAAATTCCATGATGTTTTGAAATAAAAAACTGTTATCTACTGATATGCCTTCCTTCCTTCCTTTTTATTTTTGAATTTCACACCATTTTCATGTGTTACTTCTTAGAAAAATGAACACAGCAAAATGATTTAGAAAAACCAAAGTAACTGTTTGGGGCATCTCTGAATTTGTGGAGAATTCCTATTTGTTACACATGCACACAGTTACAAAGATTATCTTTGTCCAAATATGTGTATTAATCTCTTTCTCTTTCCCTCTCTCTATCTTTCAACACTTGTAATACTTCCAAAAAGTTTCCAAAGGGAGGGGTGCCTGGGTGGTTCAGTCTGTTGAGCAGCTGGCTCTTAATTTCCTCTCAGGCCATGCTCTCAGTCCTGGGATGAGCCTCGAGATAAGCTCTGCACTCTGAAGGGAGTCTGCTTGAGGATTCTCTCTCTCCCTCTACCTCTGCCCCTTCTCCTCAACCCTCACTCTCTCTGAAATTAAAAAAAAAAATTAAAAAAAATATATAAAAAAAAGTTTCCACAAGAAACCTTAATAGCCAAAATAAATAAAGACTCATCTACTCTCTTTCCCACTCCTCCACTCCAAACTCATGACCCAGATGGGGCTGGAGACATTAAAATTTTTTTAGGTTTTGGTGTGTTTTTTTAATTAATTTAACTTTTAAATTTTAATTACAATTTTATTTATAAATTTTATTAAAATAAAAATTTGTTTAGCTTTTTCTTCCCAATTTTAATTCATTTAAATTCATTTGAATTAAATCCACTATCCATTCAAATGAATGGATAATAATTCAAAATTCAAAAGGAACAAAAATGTCCCCTTCCAACTCAGTCCTGAATTACAGTTTCCCTCCCTGAAGGCAACAACCAGTGTTTCTGAGCTCCTGGGCACCCTGCCAGAGGCCTCCTTAAATCTGACCCTACCTCCATCACACCAGACTGGAGAGAATTTTAATCTTAGTCCTGTTAAAGAATAAATTTTTTAAAAGGTACAGTCATGACTTTCATACAAATATAAAATGAACGTGTATTGAAAATTTTATATGAGTCATTAAATAATGAGAGAACCAGGAAGGTGTTAGAGTTGTTCAGGGAAACATACCTATGTAGGCAGGTAAGGAAAGCCAAAGTGAATTTGCAAATGCACACAAAATGGATCTGTCTATAATAGGAATAAGCAATTGCATCCCACCCAACATGACTAATTTGCATTTCTTTTCTTTTTTTTTTTAAAGATTTTATTTATTAATTTGACAGAGAGAAATCACAAGTAGACGGAGAGGCAGCCAGAGAGAGAGAGAGAGAGGGAAGCAGGCTTTCTGCTGAGCAGAGAGCCCGATGCGGGACTCGATCTCAGGACTCTGAGATCATGACCTGAGCCGAAGGCAGCGGCTTAACCCACTGAGCCACCCAGGCGCCCCTAATTTGCATTTCTGTAGACAATAATCCTTTCCCTAGCATCAGTTTCCTGCAACTTACAAAGTTGTAAAATAGGTCAGAGACAATGGAAGATGGGGATAAGCAGGAGGGATGTGTTTAGACAGAACACTCAGTCACCTTTGCCTGTTTTGGTCTTTCACAGCTTTTCCCAGCAGTCACTTAGGTGGGACCCTTCTCCCCTCAGCTACATTCTACTCACCCCTGAGATATGTGAAGGTGCCAAGATCTGTCTCATAACAGAAGATTCAGGAAACTCCTCCAGGCTTTAGTCCACACCCAGTCACACACGGTGTTCAATGTCCCTGTCATGGTTCTATGAGGGGAGGGGGGCCCTCCTTGCTTCCCTGATGCTTCATCTTGGGTTCTCCAGAAGCAGACTCTGAAGTAAGGGCTTCAGGGCAAGTAGTTTATTTAGGAGGTGCAGGTACCACTGGTACAGGAGGGAAGAAGAGAGGCAGGGAAGGAAAGACAAGAATTAAATGATTGGACAACTGCAGATTAATCCTATGGGGAGATTAAGGAAAACACAACAAAATACACTCTTCGAAGTTATCCTAGGTGATGAGGGAGCCGAGGCATTTATACTTCAGCTCACTGGACTCATTGGAAGAGGGCTTCTCCTGGAGGTGTTAATTCCCTGGCATTTTTGGCCTCCTCTGATGGGGAGCAGAGCAGATTTCCAAGACTTTATAGGGGAGCACCTATGGCAAAGAGATATGCATACAGGAGTTGGAGGTCCACAGGAACACACCGAAGGGACAGGATCTAGAGATGTGAGCAGAGCACAAAGAGCGTCTGCTTCACATGCCAGGTTTGGATGTGAAATCTTTGGCTGGACCTGGAATCTCTGGAACCTAAAGCCTAAACTTTGTTGCCTCTCATGGTCTCCTTCCTCTGGAGTCCTGTCTCCTGTCTCCTGTTTCTTTATTAAATCCTAACTGACTTTCATATCTTTCAAAGCCAAAAGTTTATGTGAGGATGAAAACAATAACATTTCCCCTCAATTTTTTTTCAAATCCTAGAAGGGAATGTCTGAGCTCTTTTAATCAGGGTGGTGACAAATAGAAAATAAAGCTGAAGAAAATTCATTGTATCAGTTAGTGGACATCAAAGTCAATATCCCATGCTCCAGGCAACAAAGCTCTGCCAAGTAGTTCACATTTTAACTGAAGAATCTTGGTAAGAACAAAGTCTCCAATGACTTTCATCAAGCAGCACAATGGTTCCTTCCTATACAATATTTCATCTTTTTCTTTTTATGCTCATGGGCAGGAATGGCTATGTGAAAAGACAGGACACCATGCTGACAGACCTACCTAATGATGAGTAGTGTGATCCTGAACAAGACATTCATTCACTCAGCGCATGTTTACTGAGCACCTACTAAACACTAGGCTTTATTGGGCAGCTGGTTCTGATCTACAGAAACCAAGAAATAATAAATGTGTGTTGTTCTAAGCCAGTTTGTGGATATTTGTTACACAGCAATAGGGAACTAATACAAAACGCAAGAGGAGGGTGCTCCAAGAGAGTCCGGAGCGAGATGACTTAAGACTAAATGGTGACAATAGGCCTCTCTGAGGAATCACACATGAGCAGAGACCTGAAGGATAAGCAGAAACCAGCCAGCAATAGTGGGGAATAGAATTACAATGACTGGCTAGGTGTTAGGACCACCAGTATTTTATAAATAATGTACTATTACCGAATGACACATAGTGGTCAAAAAATATAAGAATAAGCATTTTCTGTCCATAGATTCTACTCTTTTCACTCATCTTTTCTCTGGCTGGTCCTCCCTTTCTCTGGCTAGGTCTTCCTAGGTCTTCTCATGCAGGCAAGGGGAAGAGGCTGAGTGAGTCCTCTTACTAAACATTTTGTAGATACATTTGTTTCTCTGTTGCAAATCACTGTGGCATTACTGGCTGGCTCTCTTATCATCAGATAGCAAATAATTCCACATTTAGCTCCAGCAGCCCTGCTTTTTTATTCAGTTCATGCCCACCTACCTAATTAAAATGCACCTCCCAATGGCAGGGCTTTTGATATATCCCCCTTTATGTTCCAATACCACGCAAAGTATTAAAATAGCTGTCCCATCCCCACCACTTCCTCCCCTCACCCAACACACACACACCAATGTCTAATGGACCAGTTCCTAAACACCCTCCAAATTCCAGCTCTGAAGTCACAGCCCCTGAAATTATTTTTCCCCTCCCCAGGTGCCAGAATTAATAATCTTTCTTCTGTGTACCTCGAACCTATCATTGCACTGATTAGACTTTATTATGATTTATCCATTGGTATTGTCCCCTTAACTAGCTTTTGTATTGAGCTCTAATAGCACTATAAAAGCCTACTGTGTGCCAGGAGCTGGAAATACGTAATGAATCCAACACAGCCCCCTGCCTGGAGGGGAAGCAGGATGTGAATAAGGGGTTTGAACATAATATGGTAAATGTACAGATCCATATGTGTCCCAGGTGCTTTCAATCTGAAAGGGCAGTAGCTGAGTCCTTGTCCTCATGGAGAATCTAGAAAGACTTCCTAGGGGAGGTATCAGGGAATCTGAATGGGAAAGAGTTAGACAGAGCTATGGACTGAAGTGTGTCCCCCCCTCCCAGCCAAATTCAAATTTTGAAGCCTTAACCCTGCAAAATGACAGTATTTAGGGATGGGGATTTGGAATCATTAGTATTACATGATCTCATGAGGGTGAGGCCCTTACAGTGGGATTAGTGCCCTTACAGGAAGAGACACCTGAGAGCTTGCTTGCTCCCTCTCCCCACCATACAAGGATTCCATGAGAAGGAGACTGTCTGAAAACCAGAGAAGAGTCTTTACCAGAAACCAACTATGCCAGCACACCAATCATGGACCTAGACTCTAGAGACTTTTCAGAGAGATAAAGTTCTATAGTTTAAGCCACTCAGTCTATGGCGTTTTTGTTATAGCACCCTGAGCAGACTAAGAAAGACAGACAAAGGATAAGCCTTGTCATTTGTCAGAGGCACCATGTTTAAGAAAGGCAGGGAGACATGAATCAACACAGAGTATGAGGGAAGCTATTAGAACTGCAAGTGACATATGTACAAAATTGAAATAAGCAAGAAGGTATGGCCCAGGTGGTGATGAAGTAAATGCCCAACTGACAGGAACTCCCTTTCTGTGAGAAGTGGCCTTTACCCACAACATTAGGTTCCCACTACCATGTTTCCATCACATGACCCTCTTGAGCATAGTTGATTGGATTATGGTGCCCATGTGACCAAAGCTGGGCCAATTAGATCCTCCTGGTAAATCTGGAATTGGTGTAAGAATACACCAGTAAGTCTGTACTGTTCTTGAATAAAGATGTGAATGCAAAAGCTATGTGGTGGACCCTGCATGGACAGAAGCATAAAAGAGTTGCTCTCAGGATGAAAAGAAGAATGCAAATGGGCCCACAAAGAATCAGCTGGGGAAAAAAGAGATGTCTGGAGTCCAAGGAAGTTCCTTTCCAATTCTTGAAATACTCCAGAATCCTTCTGATAAATTCCCTTTTTTCCTTATTTGTTCAAGATGTTTTGCCTTGGTTTCTGCCCCTTGGGATTAAAAATGTTGGTGTGTCCCAAGTCTTTGTTCATGGCCCTTCTTCCCTTATTCGTCTCTTTCTCCTTAAATGATCATCACCTAATCCCCAGATAAAAATACTATTTCTGTTCTCCCAAGCCCCATATTTGCTTTCTTTTCTTATATATCCAACCACTTACTTCACATCTTCATTTGAATTTGTTAAAGACACCTCAAACACATCATGTCCACCAGAATTTGTCGATTCCTCCTTGTCTCTTAAACCTTTTTACTCCTTAGTCTTTTCCCTCTCTACAAATGACACCAGTATCTACCATTTCTCAAGCCACATTCTTGGAATTATCCTTGTTTTTCTTTTCCTTCATTTCCTTCATCCATTACATCAACAAGTCCTGTCAACTCCATTTACAAAAGATATATCAAATCTATACATGCCTCTCCACCTCCACCAACCTAAATCCAAGCCATCAAAAATAAATCTCTTACTGTTCTACCTAGGTCATCTCTCCCTGCTTCCATGCTTCCTGGCCTCCCCCTTGCCCCTAGTCCAACCAATATGTACTGCAACTTTTATCCTCAGAGCTGCCAGAATAATCCTTTCAGAACACAGTGTAGGTTAGGCCATTCAGCCACTTAAACCTTCCAATAGTTTCCCATTGCATTTAAGAAAAAAGTATCTTAGTCTGTAAGTCCTTACATGATCTGGCCCCTATCTAACTTTTCTCACATTACGCTCCTCCTTGGTTACCACACTTCAGAAACTGGTTTCGCTTGATTTCCTTTTTTTTTTTTTTTCCTTTGAACATATCTAGGTATTTTCCACTTCAGGCTTTTTATGTCTAAAAGTCCAACAACATCCTCTGTCTCCTCCTCATCATCATTCAGTGGTTGGTTAATTGACACCTTCCCAGAAAGGATGTCATGGTCACATTGGTAAAACTGGACTGATATTAACTATCTCGCATACTGCTCTATTTCTCTGAAGCACTTACAGCAATCTGAAAAAACTCTAGTGTATTTGCTGTTTGTCTACTTATTACTTGAATTCTCCCACTAGAAAAGTAAACACTTATGTCCATCTTGTTCACTCTAGTGTAGCGTCAAGCCCAATCTCTGGCATATGTGAATGTACAATAAATATCTGTTGAGTAAATAGATAAAACCAAGGACAACACTGAAGAGTTATAAAATGACATGAAACATCTTACATATTTTGTTTACATCAGTAACATTGTGGAGGATGGATTTAAAATAGGGAGTGTTTTATTTATCTTTGAATGCCTAATGTCTAGGATGGGACAATTTGGTCTACTATTATTTAATAATAACATCCCCAAGAAACATTATTTTATCAAAAATCTCATTAAAACACTTCTGTTTTAGTGTATTTGGTTAGGAGATGGAGTTAGAGATATATAGAAAAAATGTGTTTTCCTATATGAACTTCCTTAATAAAATCATAATTTTAGTTGTGTATGCATTTTGTTAAGGCAAAAATAATCAATTTTTCAACATGAACAAAAATCTAAACATTATCCACATTCAGCAGATATTTGTAGAAATTCTGATAATAACCCTTGAATTCCAGAGCTTGAGTTGGAAGAAGATTTAAAGATGACCTAGTTCAGTCATCTCAAAAGACAGATGTGGGATCAAGCCTAGAGGAAGGGAGTGTTAAAGATCAGAAACTAAGCTCCAACCCAAACTTCTGACCCTCCTTCCTGGGCACCGTCCATTCTCCTTCCATGAGTTGGGATGGTGATGCTAAGGGCAGAGTTAGCAACATCGTGACACAATGTAACTCGTGTCAAAGTTGACAAAAAGTCATTGGGCTATTTGAATCTAAAAAGTGAGATTCTCAAGGAGTCCCTGGATCAGTCAGTTAAGTGTCTGACTTCAGCTCGGGTCATGATCTCGGGGTCCTGGAATCAAGCCCCACGTCAGTTCCCTCCTCAGTGAGGAGTCTGTTTATCCCTCTCCCTTTCCTTATGTCCCTCACCCCACTTGTGCTCTCTCTTTCAAATAAATAAATTAAATATGTAAAAAATAAAAATAAAAAATAGAAATGAGGCTCTGACTTTTATAATAGCTCTCTCTCAAATAAATAAATAAAATCTTTAAAAAAATAAAAGTGAGGCCCTGACCTTTATGATTTGGTTATTAAAAGACTTTTCTTAATCTTTATAGAAGAGGGTATTTCCCAGAAAGAAAAGGGAAGCCAAGTCTTGCTTCCCATTGGCAGAGCCCAGTTTGAGCTCTTCTATCATCCATGACCAGATGTTCATTTAGAGAAACCATCTGTTCCATTCGGGACGCAAAATAAACCACATAAAAAGGAACTCTCACCCCAAATTCTTCTCTAAATGGGAAAAGAAATAATCAGGTGAACCATAAAGCAGAACTTGAAGAGATAGATAGGTAATTAGATAGAAAACTCAACAGAAACTGCAACAGACATAGGTGTTTGATAAAGTTGGCAGATGAAACAGGTGGTAAGATTGTGATTCCATGTGTTTCAATTAAAAAATCCTCAGTAACTGAGGCTTTGGGGAAAGTTTTGCAGTTTAGAAGCTTTTGCCCACAGTCAAGTTCACTCCACAGACACCTACTTCAGTATATATATATATATATATATATATATATATATATATATATATATATTTTTTTTTTTTTTGCCTTTTGACTTTACATTCTAGCTCCATCTTACTTTCTATTATTGCTTAAAGTTTGTAGCCTTTATTGAAATAAAAATTCATCTTATTTTTAGCTACATTTATTCACAGAATAAACACCAGAGAAGCTATCTTTGCTATATCTGGAAATTTGCTTCTGGAAAATTTTCAGTGTACCAGCACCCTGCTTAGAGCTTTAAAATGGATTCCCCTATTTCAATCTTGTTTTTATGCTGATTGACTGGAGTGTGGTTTGAATAACTGATTACTTACCACATGGAAAGTTCTTTTGTTACCTGATGAAATTGATCTAGCCATAAATCCAAATCCAAGAATGTCAGCCAAATTTAGCTTTCTGCTTAAAACCCTATGTCCCACAAACATATCTTGTGTTATCAGCAACCCTGAATCAGGAAGGCTTGCAATATTAGAACCATTTTACTGGAGAACGACAAGAATTCTATGCTACTGTATCAGTTGTGTATAAACAAGCATCTACGCTTTCTTTCAATAAGCATTTACAGGCATCCGTTATGTGCTGGACCTTGGGCTAATGCTGAGGATATCAAAATGATTCACTGTCACTATCATAGTTCCTGTCTTCAGAATTCATCAACAAGTACAAGGGCTGGTCTCATAGCTAGACCTAAGGTGATGTTGCCCATAATTCCCACTTTTTGATATTCGTGACCTTGTATATAATCTCCTGCCCGAGTGCTGGCAAGACCTGTCACAGGCTTCTAATCAATACAATAGGCAAAGGTGATAGGGTATCACTGCCTATGATTAGGCTTCTTGGGCGCCTGGGTGGCTCAGTGGGTTAATCCTCTGCCTTCGGCTCAGGTCATGGTCTCAGGATCCTGGGATCAAGCCCCACATTGGGCTCTCTGCTCTGAGGGGAGCCTGCTTCCCCCTCTCTTTCTCTGCCTGCTTGTGATCTCTGTCAAATAAATAAAATCTTTAAAAAAAAAAAAAGGCTCCTTCTTGCCAATTTGCTGAAATACAGAGCCATGTTCAGGAAGTCCACATAGCAAGGACCTACAACTGATGGTCAGCAAAAAGCAGGGGACCCCAGTCATACAGTCACACAAATGCCCTCTGCCAACAACCTAAATGACCTCAGAAGTGAGCAAGCCCCCACATGAAAATCACAGCCTGGCCAGCATATTGATTATGGCCTTTTAAGACTTTGAGCATAGGACCCTGCTAAGTCGTGCCGGACCTCCAGAGCCACAGACACCGAAATAAGAAATGTGTGTTGTTTTCAACTGCTAAGTTTGTAATGATTTGTGACACAGCATGAGAAAATGAGCACAGCCAACTAGAGCCTGCAGGCCAAATCTGTTCTGCTGTCTGTTTTGTATGCCCTACAAGCAGAGAATGATTTTTACATTTTTAAGTGGTTTTTAAAATTGAAAGAAGGCTATTTTGTGACGTATGAACATTATATGAAATTCAAATGTCATTGTCCATAAATAAAGTTTTATTGGAAAACATCCACACCCATTCATTTATGTATTCTCTAGGGCGTACGTATTACCATGGCACAGTTGAGTAGATCAGATAAAACAAAAGGCTATAAAATATTTACTATCTGTCCCTTTTCAGAAAAAAAAAAAATGTGCTGGACCTTGATCTAATGAAAGGGGTAGCTATTTAAACAGACAGATTACAAACCCACTGGGAAAAAGCTAAGAAAAGACATGGAATCTGGGTCCTAATGTTGAGTAAGAGTTTTCCAGATGGGAAGTGGAGGAAGGATATCACAGAGGAGGGATCATATGAGGAAAAATCATGGAGATATGAAAGGGTTCAGTGGTTGGGAAATGATGAGAAAATCTCAAAAGCTTGGAGTTCTGCCCACCATTCTATAACCCCATGGATTTCTGAAGCCCCGACTGAGTACCATCAGATCTGACATCAAGCTTTGGGGAAATTATTGCACATAATAAGATCCGCCGCTTAATCCATATCTCTAAACTGTTATTGTAGTTTGCCTAGGGCTCTTGGCCAAATCATGTCACACATGCTCCTGCCCAAATAAGTTTGGTGGTACAGCAGCATCTCTGCTTCCAAACGCCATAAAATCCACAAATTATTACTTTCCAGATTGGAAAGCATGAATGTTGCACTGCCGTTGGTGTGCTTCTCTGTGGTTGAGTTCCTACAGATCCCAGTCTGTGACTG
Source organism: Mustela putorius furo (assembly GCF_011764305.1). NCBI lineage: Eukaryota > Metazoa > Chordata > Mammalia > Carnivora > Mustelidae > Mustela > Mustela putorius. The sequence goes on from NW_025421273.1 coordinate 23,634,206, forward strand.
AGTTACTTGAAAGATTGTTTCACCTCCTCTTCTCGCGTGCTCCACTCCTACCTCTCCGATGCTCGTGTCAGTTCATTTGGATGTGCCGTTGAAGTTTGAAAAAAAGCCAGAAAGGCAGAGTTGCCGTCGGGGGAAGATCAGTTAGCTGGCTCCAAGAGACCTCACAGTGTGAGCATGTCGGGGTCTGGCCTTCAGCTTCTCAGTGCGAAGCTCCTCGTTAGTGCTCCGTTCCTGCCTGATCAATATCGTCATTATTATTGCCACCATGACCCTCTCAGGGTTTAGCAAGGGGTATAGTACTATGTGCCTCCAAACCACTGTATGTTCTGGGACCATGCATAACAATTTCTCTGTCTCCTTCGTGTTCTTGGGCTGTGTGGGCACCTCGCCCTTCCACTGACCGCCTTCCAGTAGCATTTACACTGCCCACTTCCAAATTGCTGAGAACTTGAAGAGACAACATAGGTCTTGGAATTGTGTGTAAAACACCAATTTATAGATAAAGAGTGATGGCCTAAATTGTTCTTCTATCATTTAAATTACTGAATTTACTATATTTCATTGGTGTTCTTTTTTGGCTGCTCAGAAGTCTGGTCATCAACCGTTTTCCAAGTAGCTAAGCTCAATGCACATTAGAAATTACCATTCTGCTCTTGAAACCCTTGGGGACAATAGACAATACATGCCAAGGAAAAATAAAACTCTATCATGCAAATTACATCTATTCACCCAGTACATATCTGTTCACAGATCTCTCTACCTACATTACATATTGGCAGAATTTCTAATCCATGTCCTTTAACTTAGACCTAAGTTTGAGGAATTCAGCAAACTGATGAAACCAATCAGTAGCCCCATCGTGCTAGACTTTGTGATGTTTTCAGAAGCTCAACAGATACTTGCACGCAGCAGCAAATCACAGGACAGAACTGTGGCTATCTAGTTGCCAGAATGTCCTCAGATGGCAACTCTCCCCCTTCCCACCCCTTCTTCCCCCGGGCTCAACACTGTTAAACTGTCCTGGTTCAGGAGACGGGAACTAACAAGAGCTCACTAATCAGCTTAAAAATATGGAAGGTAGGACAGAAAAGGGGTAGAGAATTCTGTTCCTACAAATATAGAAATAGTGGCCAACTGTCCTGATGAGCCTGGAACTGGGGAGGTTCCCAAGATGTGGGAATTTTAATGCTAAATCGGGGACAGATTCAGGCAAACTGGGATAAGTTGACGCCATATATTATATCAACTCTGGTTATGATTTTTCAGAATGTATAACTGAACTAAAAAGGAAAAAAGAAGATTATTTTCTAGCAAGAGTAGAAAAGAGAAAAGCACATGAAGAGGCTCCTGGTGACTCCACTAATTGGAAAAGTTTGTCAGTGATACTAGTCACCGCTGTCAGTTTCTGCTGAACCATGACATCTCTTCCCCTAATTCTCCCACCCCTCAGAATATTACCCCCAGTCTCTTTGAAGGGTTCTTCTCCTTCTATCTGTCCCTTTATTGTTTGTATTTCTGATATTCTAGAAATCAGCGGCGGGTCTAAAATATTAGACATAGTTTTTATTTCTACACACTTGCCCTAGATGAGCTAATATGCTCTTCTGGGTTTCTTCCACTATGCTAAGCTGGTGATGCCAAAACCATGTTTCCTAAGATTCAGATCTGTATACCCAGTGCCTCTGGATGACCTGGATGACCTGGTCTGGTCATGGATGATCTGGATGATCCCTGGGTAGCTCAAACCTGCTTGTTTAAATAGACGTCATTGCTTTTGGCCAATATCTATAACTATTGGGTTGACCTCAGGTAATGGCTGCACCAGACAAGGCAGAAACTGGACCAGTGCGTCTCCTTCCCACTCACAACCATTCACCAAATCCTTAAACTCTTCTCTTCTCTCCCACTGCAAAGGCTCTAGTCCAGTCATTCTCCAGTTCTCTCTGTGCTACTGTGAGAATCTAACCTCTTGCTTCAAGGCTTAGCATCTTCAAATCTACCCTCCACAGAACTTGTCTAACACAGAATGTGCCATTCCCTCACTTAAGGCCTTGCAATAACCTACCTGCCCTTCTAAAAGCAGGATTTCTCAATCCCAGGACTATTGATATTTGGAGTCACAGAATTCTTTGCTGTGGCCAGCTGTCCTCACACTGTAGGATGTTCAGCTAATCCCTGTGCTACCAGATGCCTTTATCACCCCCTGAGTTAAAAGAATCAAAATTGTCTCCAGACATCGCCAAATTTGTCATATCTCCAGAAATCATCTCCTAGAAGGGTACAAAAATCACCTCCACCTAAGAAGCAGTAACCTAATAACAACGCCAAAAGTCCCTAATGCAACAAGAATGGTGCTTCATCTGCGTGTTCCTGGCTACTAGCCATTCTTCTCCCTGCCTGTGGTGTACTTGAGGCTTATGAAAGTCTTCATAATTATACATAATATATAGCAGCAGAATTATACTGCATATGTCCGTGTTTCCCATGAATTATAAGCTCCTCGAGAGTAGAGGATCATCACTTATTCTACTGTATATTTCAAGTGCATAACAGGTGTAATACATGGTAATCAGTAGGCATTTTGTGTTTGCTGGATAAATGAACAAATGAATTAAAGAGGACTTAGAAACAAAAACGACTTTGGCTTTTGTGTCTATTGTCCCATCTCTGATGGAGTACAGCCGCATATCCTCCTCTTCAAATCTCGAACACTTAATCAAGTGTATTCTTGTGTTATTCTTCATTTTATGATGTGCACCTTATTTTCCTAGTTAGAATGTAATGGGTTTCAAAACAAAGATCTTGAAGGAACCCCTGGGTGGCTCAGTCAGTGAAGCACCTGACTCTTGATTTCAGCTCAGGTCATAATCTCAGGGTCATGAGATCAAGTTTCATATGGGGCTCCACGCCCAACATGGAGCCCACTTGAGATTCCCTCTCTCCTCCCGCTGCCAATCCCCACTCCCCACTCAGACACACTCTCTCTCTGTCTCAAAAAAAAAAAAAAGATTTAACTCGCATATCCCCTAAGACAATGCATGGCTTATAATGTAGCTTAGCAAGATTTCAAGAAACACACAGACTCTATAAAAACTTCACCCATGGAACACAAGACTGGGTAGGATGATGATCAAAAGCACCAACTCCAGAGTCCAACAATCCAAATTCCAATTCGGTTTTTTCCACTTCTAGCTAGCTCTCTAACTTAGGACCATTTATTTAACGTATCTAAGTTTGTGTTTCATCCTGGGGCTAAATGAAGATAGCAATAGTGCTTCTTTCATTCATAAAATATATATATATGTATTTTCTGTTTTATGCCAGGCACTGGAGTTACAATTGAAATCAAACCAAAGATGCTTCTCTGATTGGGGCCTATATTTTAACAGATAGAGACTGACAATAAGTGTGCAACAGGTAAAGAATATAATTCTGGATAATAGTAAGTCCTGCAAAATTATATATTCTAGGACATTGGGATATCGTGATGGGTAGGTGGGATAATCTTAGATTAAATTATCAATAAAAGCTTTATTGAGGACATTAAATTTAATCTCCTAAATTACAGAAAATTGTTGTGAAGATAAAATGAAATAAATGTATGTAAATTGATGAGTAGTGAATAATCATAAATATTGCAAAGGGACTCTGAAGATTTGCTGTTGCTATTACAGGGAATACCCACTAGAGGGAACTACCATGCCTTGCTCTTGCTGTGTGCCAGGCACAGGACTCATCTTCTTCCATGTAATTTTCATTTATCCTGCCAACAGAAACCACCTTGAAGAACAGATATTATTGGCTCCATTTTCCAAGACTGGGGCTCAGAGAGCAACTGGCCCTAGGGTCACGCACCTGGTAAGTGGTGGAGCCATGCAGGTCTGTCGAACATCAAACCTGTGCTTTTTCAGTTAAACCATGCTGACTCTTTCTCCATACTGACTCCCCTCAAAGACAAAGAGAGAAGAGTACAGCAGCGGCAGATCAATAAGTAGGAGGGGGAAGGAGAAAGATCTCTATGAAGTTCGTGGTTCAGAATTTGGAGCCAAAAGCACTGGCAAGCCATGGAGTGAGCTAGCTTCTCACATCAAGGGAAAATTCTTCAGAACTGTTTTCAGCGCTGGTTCTGCGTTCCGCCCAATTTGGGGGCTTCAGGCCTCGAGATCCCATGAGATCAAAGCTCAAAGCGACACTTCAGAGCTCTGAAACAGAACTGACAGAATCCCTTCCTCAAGGCCCCCTCAGGGCAGAAGTAGGTGAAAGCTTCGCTCTGTCAACCCAACAGAAGGTTTTATTTTCCGTAAACAGCGTCCTGGGTTTATTCTCCCTGTCATAGAAAAGCTGTGCCCAGAGAAACAGGGAAAGGGTCCTACAAGCTTTTCTGTCAGGAATCTGGAATGCAGCGACGCACCCAGAATTCAGTCAATGTCGTATCTTACAGTGTCCGTAGGACAGAGTGTGGGTCAAGAAATTTTGACTGAAAATGGGAGGAAAATGGAATGTGAATTCTGCTCTGAAGATAAATGAACAAACTATGTAGTGAGCACAGCAGTCCACACTAACTTTGGAGACAAGAAAAGCGGGCAGAAACACTCCCAAATGGTTCATTCAGTCCCCCCACCAAACATTCATTAATGTTGTGCCAGGCTAAGTAGGAAGACACGTGCTGCATTACTGTTCATACCTTTAATTTTTTTTAACTTTGTTTGCATTTTGGCCAAGAGTAGGCATAATTACACAACATCGATTGTAAAAATGCATTCAGCATTTTTCACATTGAGATGGACAGTGGAGGGCCTGTGAAGTGTGTACCTGCTATCCAAGGAGGAGTGGGAGTGGGACGCATGATTTCCGTTTGCCGGTTCCCCCGGCGTAACTATTTCCAGCACGGCCAGTTTCGAGCTACCACTGTGAAATCACCAAAACCAGGAGCTGGGAAGAAGTGCCACAAGCCACTGTGAGCTGCCTCCAACACCTGCCGAAAAGAAGTAGTTTCCTAGTGAAGATTTTCTCGTTACAGCTTGTGAAGAAGTAAAACTGAGTCCACAAAATCCAAAATGAGAAGGCAGCAAGGCATAATAAACTTAGGATCCCTGAGGTCTAGGCTTGCCTCTGCTCTCATGTCCTGTGTGATTTGGCGTTCGCCACTGTGCCACTCTGAGCCCAAGTGTCTCAGGTCTATAAGGCAGGATTTAGTCTACATCAGTACTTTCCTGTCGTGGCTACACATTTGAATCACTATGGATTTTCTTTTTTTAACGATGGTTGCCTGGGCTCTACCTCCCAGAGACCATGATGCTAAGGATTTGGAGAGAGCAGGAGGGGCCTTCTTTTTTTGTTGCTATTGTTTGTTTTCCAAAGCCATACCTCTGCATGTTTAGCTAAGGCTGGGAAAGCACTGGGCTCTTTGGTCTTTAAGGCCCATCCTGGGCTACATACTCATATTTGCAGCTTAATCTGGCGTGGCAGATAGAAGGTGACACCCAAAGCCCCTCATCCCCCAGTGTCCATGCCCGTGTATCATCTCCTCCTATGGAGGACGGCAGGACCTGTGACTTGCTCCTAATCAGTAGGATATGGGGGAAGTGATGGGCTGTTACTCCCAATGTTGTGCTACGTTCTGTAAGGCTCCATCCTGCTCGAGGACTTGCTCTAGAGCCTCTCCACCTCCTGCTGCTCCTACGGAAGCAAGCTGCCACATGGGAGCTGCCCACAGAGGGGCCACGTGAGAAAGAACCACGGCAGACATTTTGGAGTCGAAAACGGTCTCCCACCAACACCCCCTCTCCAAAAAAGTGGATGTTCTCAGTCCAGCAGCCACAAAGAAATGAATTCTGCCAATGATAGGAGCGAATCCAGAGGCAAATTCTTCTCTACCTAAGCATCCAGAAGAGATGCAGCCTGGCTGATACCTCCACTCTAGCTTCTGGAGACCCTAAAAGAGAGAAGGCACTGAAGCCATGCTTGGGCTCCCCATCCAGAGACACTGCTGTAAGAATCATGTTGTTTTAAATGGCTAAGTTCATGGTGATTTATTAGCAGCACAGAAAATACATGTTATGAAACACTAGAACCTCATTTAGATAATGGTGTTCAGGCATATGAGGACACACCAGAGTCACACCTGACTTCTCCAGCTCACGCCTCACTCGCCACCTGCAGTACTGGCAGAATTGCTCACACTCCTAAAAAATGTATTTTGGTCTTTTTTCTTTTCTTTTGTGTGTGTGTGTGTGTGTGTGTGTGTGCCTATAGTGTTAAATTCTATTAACTTAAATGTGCAGATAATGTGACCTCATAGTAAAACTATACACTTTGTAGTTTATAGAATTTATTTCTTAATCTTTACCATGTCCTTGTGTAGTATTTTTTGAGGTGTTAGTTTTCTTTCTTTTTTTTTTTTTTAAAGACTTTATTTGTTTATTTGACAGGGATCACAAGTAGACAGAGAGGCAGGCAGAGAGAGAGAGAGGGAAGCAGGCTCCCTGTTGAGCAGAGAGCCCAATGCGGGACTCGATCCCAGGACCCTGAGATCATGACCTGAGCCGAAGGCAGCGGCTTAACCCACTGAGCCACCCAGGCGCCCAAGGTGTTAGTTTTCTTTTGCTGACTAACAAATTACCATGGATTTAGCGGCATAAAAACACACATATCCACAAGATCCAAGAGGTGGAAGCAACCCAAGAGTCCATCAAGAGATGAATGAATAAACAAAATGTGATATATAGAGATACACACACACACACACACACACACGAATATTATTCAGCCTTTAAAAGGAAAGAAATTCTGTCACCTGCTACAATGAGAGTGAACAGAAGTAAGTCAGTCACAAGATAACAAATTGCATGATTCTTTTTGTATGAAGTATCTAGATGAGTCGAATTCACCGGATCCGAAAGTAGAATAGTGATTGCCAGAGGCGGGGGGTGGGGGTCAGGGGAGAAGATGGAAAGGTGCTGTTTAATGAGTAGTTTTGTTTCACAAAATAAAATCGTTCTGGAGATTGGTTGCCCAACAATGTGAGTATACTTAACACTGCTGAACTTAAAAATGATCAACATGGTAAGTTTTATATTATGTGTATTTTACCATAAGTTAAATATTTTTTAACTAATTACTTTTAGTAACCCCAAAACACCACATTTATTATCTCTCTGTTTCCATGGGTCTGGAGTCCAGGCACAGTTCAGCGGTCTTCTGCTCAGGGTCTCACAAGGTGGCACTCGAGGTATCACAACTGAGTTTTCATCTAGAGGCTTGACTAGGGAAGAAGTCCCTTCCGGGTTTATTCAGGTTGTTGACAGCATTCATTTCCTTGTGGCTTCATGACTGAGGGCCCTGTTTCCTTGCAATCTGTCAGCTAAGGCTGCTCTCAGTTCCTAAAGTCTGCTTGAAGTTCCTTGCCATGGGGCCCTCAGTCTCAGTCTATTCTGGCTGCTAGAACAAACTACCATCGTCTGGGGGACTTAACCCATAAACACTTATTTCTCAAGTTCTGCTGGCTAGGAAGTCTGAGATCAAGGCACCAGCAGATAAGGTGTCTGGTGAGAACACCTTCCTGGTCATAGATGACCAACTTCTCCTATTCTCTCGTTATGTCCTCACAGCTAGAAGGGGTGAGGGAGGTCTCTAGGGTGTCTTCTGGAATGACTTTAATCCCATTTGTGCTCCACTCTCATGACCGTGTTGCCTCCCAAGAGCCCCACTTCCAAATACCATCGCATCGGGAATTAGATTTCACCCTATGAACATAGCAGGAACACACACATTCAATCTCTAGAACCCTTTCCATGGGATCTCTTACCACAAAGCAGTGTATCTCTTCAAAGCTGGTAAGGGCAGTCTCTCCTCTCAGCCTCCTAAGACAGAGTCTTATTATATAATGTAACCTAATCAAGGGGGTGACATGTCACCCCCTTTGCCATATTCAATTGGCACAAAGCAATTCACAGGGTCCTCCCACATTTAAACTGTGGGATTATACAAGGTTGTGACTCATTGAGAGTCACCTTAGGTGTGTCTGCCATGACACATGACCCATGTTACTGAGAAAACTGAAAGTTTCACAAGGTTGTATGACCTACTCAAGGTCATCCATTCAGCAACCGACTGAACTGCAACCTCCAGCTACAGATTTCTGAATGCAGTTTCCAGGCTTCATGCAGTCTTCATGTTAAGGAGCTAATAGGCATTCAGTGGAACAGGATGGAGGCAGCCAATCTCCTCTCACTGGTGGCAGCCAAGACACCCAAACATTAAGAAACAGCCCAAACATTAAGAAAGGGCTCTCAAGTCTCAGCAGGAAACTGGCTAGATTATAGGGCTTCTTTGTTTCTTTTCATTATCCCCTGAGTTCAATGTCAACAATCAGAATTTCAGGAGCCTGTTCTGAAGTCCAATCAACAATCTGGTTTATGAAAAGACTTTGAAAAATATGTCATATTTTATCCCCAAAGAAGAAGATTATCACTTTTAAAAAGACTGCATGTTTAGCCAATTCTTTAAAGGGAAACTCTGCACCCTGACTTTTTAAAAATCATGTCTCTTAACAGTGAGCTTCAGAGTGTATCAGAGAATCTTAGAACTCAACTGGAAAACAGTGCTAACTGCTGGCTCAGCCTCAAAGAAAGACAAGCTTCCTGCAATGCAGGTGAAGACATCTACAACATAAAATTAGCAAGGGAAGATGAAAACAAATTAGTGAGGTCAGTTTAGATTTTTTTTTTTTTTTAATTTACACTCAACACTCATTTTGTACCTTAAACCTTATATAACGGTTTCCATCTTCCAAACCTGCCCAAGACCATCTCCTAGGATTCTTCACAGGACAAGATTTAGGTGCCTCTCGTTGTTGTTCTCATAATAGTGATTGGTAGAAAAAAGAAATCTATTAATCACACCGGTAAAACTAGGGAGCCACCTATGTTGTTATTTTCCATATTTGTTCCCAACTTAATAATGACTGCAGGGTGTTTTAAAGTCATGAATGTCTCAGCTAACTTTAAAGATGGATATTCTTCCAAATATATGCTTCCTGATAGAACATCTGAAAAAACAGATAGGCAAGAGGGGGACTGAAGGCCCCTTCCTTTAGAAGAAAGAAAGAAAGAAAGAAAGAAAGAAAGAAAGAAAGAAAGAGGAGAGGGAGGGAGGAAGGAGAAAGACAGGGAGGAAAGGAGGGAGAGAGAAGGAGAGAGAATAAAAGAGAAAAAAGAAAAAAAAAGATCCAAATAACACACTCTGGCGAAAAATATCACCAAGGAGAACCATGTGACTTTGCTTTCTAAATTAAATCCTTAATTTTCAAGTTCATTCCCTCTTCCAAACTACTGAAACTTGCTGTTGTGGCTAGAAGTTCATTCTAATGAAGTCAAAATCAAGAAGCAAATGGCTCTAAGATAGATACAGTATAAACCTTACAGGTTCTTTAGCTACAAAAGCCAGTTTGGGGAGTAGCTCCTAGGTTGGGGATCCAGTCCCATGTGTGTATCTCCGCTGTCATTACTGGAAAACAAGCTGCTTTCTTTACAGCTTCCAGCAGGTGAGGCTTCAGCGTGCCTTCATCTCCTCTTAGTATCACCGCCATAGTAAGAAGGGAGAGTTCTGGTCCTCCTCCTCACACCAAGCTACCGAGGGTCACAGCTGTGGTGAGTGCAGGAGCTGTTACTGGTCATAAGAAGGAGTTACAGGGTGGAGCTAAGTGGGCGAATTTTGGGGGCAAACTGCCTGGTTTTGAATCCCACTTGGTTGCTCTTGAGATTTCAGGAAACGTATTCAACCACTCTATTCCTCAGTTTTCCTATCTAAAGTATGGGATGACAGTAATACTCGCTTTATGGGTAGTTGGGAACACTGGATGGCGTGATTTATCTGAAGGACTTGGCACAGTGTTTGACGCTCTATAAGCATTTATTATGATGATTCTTTATTTTTCTACCACACATTTATTTTATTTTTATTTTTTCTACCACACATGCTTGTTGATTGACCAGCTGCCAATATGGGTGGCAGTAAATTATTAAGTTAAAGAACTAAGATATTTGGGATGTCTGACTGGCTCAGTCGATAGGGCATGCAACTCTTGATCTCGGGGCTGTGAGTTCAAGCCTGATACTGGGTGTAACGATTACTTAAAAAAAAAAAAAAAAAAATCTTAAAAAATAAAAGAAAAAAAAAAAAGAACTAAGATCTTCATGATGTGATCCCTACTTACATGTCCAAACTATTTCTTATCTCCCCACCCTCCTCTCGAGTCTTTGCTCCACCCTTGCTGGATCTCTTACAGTGTTAAAAAAAAAATCTCATGTCCTCCTGACCTTTGTCATTTGCACCCACTCTGTCTCTGCTTGGAACACTGACACCCATACTATCAACATAGCTTAGTCACCACCTCCAAGAAGCATTTCCTGACCCACATCTCAATGTGGTGGGCTTCTCTATGTTCCAAAGCGCCTGTGGCCGATGCTCAAATCACTTTCCATTCTGTATTTGTAGTGATGTATTTGTTTGCTGTTCCCACTATCAAGAAAGATTCTTGAAAAGAGAGGCTGTGCCATGTTCAATGGCTTCCCTCTACTTGGCAAAAGAATTGGCATATGGTAGGTGTTCGATATGCACATCCCTTTGTTGAATGAATGAATATCTGAACAAACAAAGGGCTTACTGACACTTGCTATTTGTAAGGGTCACTACTATGGGCTAAACTGTAAAACCCGATTTTTAAAAAATGTACAATCCAATTAGGAAGATAAATCCTAGGTAGTTCAAAAGTTATGGAATAAATTTTCCATTATAGAATTATGGAAAGATTTAAATACATAGGTATATAATTATAAAACAATTGAAACCCTCTTGCACATTGATGTGAAGGTGGCAAGCTAACTCTCAAATAGTACTAGAAATATTACAGAGAACAAAACCTTCTACGGATGTCCAGAAATTATCATATTTCATTGATGTTAAGATACACATTTCCTGGGGCGCCTGGGTGGCTCGGTGGGTTGAGGCCTCTGCTTCAGCTCGGGTCATGATTCCAGGGTCCTGGGATCGGGCGCCGTGTCGGGCTCTCTGCGGCAGGGAGCCTGCTTCCGCCTCTCTCTGACTGCCTCTCCGCTTGTGATCTCTGTCTGCCAAATAAATAAAATCTTAAAAAAAAAAAAAAAGATACACATTTCCTCAAATTTCAACATTTCAAATTTAAGACCCATCTTATAAATTATGGCATGTCATAGGTTAAGCAGAAGCATCTTTCTTTCTTAGCAGTACCTAAAACAATGGCACATCTTACAACCCCTAGTGTTCTGGAATTGATGAAATGAGATAAAAGAATCAAGGAAAACTCATTATTGTAGATACATTTCTTCCTTAGAGGAAATATCAGAAAATGTAAGGGCTAGATGTTTGAGGACTTTGCTAATCATTTCTGTAGCAGATATTTTAAAATAAAAAGTTGTAGGGGCTTGGGTGGCTCAGTGGGTTAAAGCTTCTGCCTTCACTCATGTCATGATCCCAGGGTCCTGGGATCAAGCCCCGCATCGGGCTCTCTGCTCAGCAGGGACCCTGCTTCCCCCCTGTCTCTCTGCCTGCCTCTCTGCCTACTTGTGATCTCTGTCTGCCAAATAAATAAATAAAATCTTTAAAAAAAATAAAATAAATAAAAAGTAGAGGTCCTAAAAGGTAACCCCTATCTCTCAATGCCCAGGAGTGCCTGAGGAAGTATGAGTGTAGAGAGCCTTATCTTGGCAGCCTATAAGGTTGTAACCCACAAGATTTAGGGGTGCAGTCTGCAATAGCTTCAGCTTAACATTCGGTGTAATTCTTCACTATCATTTTTATGTTCTTCTAAATGCAGATAATCTTGTACCACTTCCACCCTGTTTTATGAATTTTATGAAAGATAAAACATAATTCAGCTATCTTACAAAGCCCTTTATAACTAACTCCTTCCTCTGCCCAGTGATCATTCATAGTGTGTGGCCATATTTTGAAAGGCGATAAACAATTTATTAGTTCCATTAAAGACGCCTCCTTATGAAATGAGAGTGTTCCTTAAAGTGACATGGTTCCAGCCAGAACCACACTTTCTGTTATGAGTGACACAGAAGTTGAAGATTTATAAAACTCATCAGTATGTTATGATGTCCTACGTGGCTATTATAATTTTAATTTAGTTGATTTCTTAACTGATTTCACACTTACCAGGAATTTCACATTATATTCACACTAACTTTTTAAATAACCTAACTGTAATACCGTGTAAGAGAGGGGAAAACAGATTTTTTTTTTTGCTTTTTTTAAATTCCAAAATAAGATTTTTTTTCTGGTAACTTCCCACATTGCTTTGCCTCTTCCTCTTTCTTTGTCTCTCTAACACACGCACGCACATACATACACACACTCACAGAGCAAAGCTTTCCTGTCAAAATAAAACTATCTTATTTTGATATATAAATGTATCACATAATTTGTATCTTTAATCAACACATCTAATTTGGCTAATGCACATGGGGTGATTAGGTGTCTATGTGCTAATAACAGTGTCTGAGTGCTAATAGCTGGGAAAGGCTAAATGCCCCGAGAACAGTCTTGGATTAACTATGAGCATTTGCCTCTTGGCTTCTCTAGAAGGGTTTGGTTTCACCTTCATTTAACCTTGATATTTATAAACCAGATCTAAGATTTTGACAAATAGGGACTCAACTTAAACACAAAGCAGAATGGCCAAAAATCCTGCACATATTCCCCTGAAAGGAAATGAGAATCTGAATGAGACCCTCTTCCTTCACTGCCTTATACTTTGACTTCATCGAGTAAAAATGATTCAAGAATCAGTAATCTATTATTAAAAAGAACTTTTGGTAGGCAAAATAAAAATATATATTTGAGAAGTACTTAATTACCTGTGAAAATATTCACTAGTGTCACATTTACCAAGTGTTCTGAGGAACACTTATTTAGCATAATTCTGGGAGAACATGGAATTCTATTTTAAAATAAATTGGGAATCATTGAATATAGTATACTCCTACCCACCTGGGTTTCACATTACAGATCTCCATGTTAAAGCCTCAGAAAACCCTTACAGCAAAGAAACCCTTTTAAATGTTGGTAACTCTTTGTTTCCTGAACTTATTTGATCACAGACTTTTTTTTTTTTGAGCAATACTATTTTGGGAATGTTGGTTAAATGAAAAAACAACAAGAAGGAAGATCAGGAGAGGTAAAGCCCAAGGTTAGCTCTGTTTTAGGTAACCATACAGAAGTTGGAGTGAGTCATTCTGTCTTGTTTAGGTCTTTAGAAAATGGAAGTGTTGGGCTAGATGAGCCCTGAGGTCTTTTCCGGCTCACAAGTTATATCATCCTGAGAAAATCTAATGAAAACGAAGGTGAGAGGCTGAGGAAAATACTGGACATCACCTAAAGAACTGGGATAAACAAGGGGGTAATAATGACCAAGTATGCAAAAGGGCATAAAGATGGGCAATTCATCCCCAAGAAAGACTTGACCAAGCAACCAGGGAGCAGATCCAGATCCTTGTCAACAGAAGTCCAGGTCAGTCAGACCCAGGAAGACAACCCCTTGCAAAAACAAATAGACTGATGAGTTCCTAAAGATGTGGAGTGTGTGTGTGTGTGTGTGTGTGTGTGTGTGTAAAAGGAATATCAGGGACACCTGGGTGGCTCAGTGGGTTAAGTGTCTGCCTTCAGCTCAGGTCATGATCCCAGAGTCCTGGGAAGGAGTCCCACGCCAGGCTCCTTGCTCAGTGAGGAGCCTGCTTCTCCCTCAGCCTACCACTTCCCCTGCTTGTGCTCTCTCTCTCTCTCTGACAAATAAATAAATAAAATCTAATAAATAAATAAATAAATAAAATGGAATATTGCCCAGCCATTTAAAAAAAAGGATGAAATCTTACCATTTGTGATAACATGATGGAGCTAGCGGGTGTCTTGCTAAGCCAAAGAAGTCAGTCAGAAAAAGACAAATACCATATGACTTCATTGATATGTGGAGCAAAAGGGAAAAAGAGAGAGATGCAAACCAAGAAATAGACTCTTATCTATGAAAACAAACTGATGTGGGGTTATGGACATTGGGGAGGGTATGTGCTATGGTGAGTGCTGTGAAGTGTGTAAACCTGGTGATTCACATACCTGTACCCCGGGGGACAAAAATATATTATATGTTTATAAAAAATAAAAAATTATAAAAAAATAAAGTAAATTTAAAAATTTTTAAAAAGAAAACAAACTGATGGTTACCAGAGGGGAGGTGTATGGGGAGATAGATTAAAAATGCAAAGGGGATTGAGGAGTGCACTTGTCATCATGAGCACTGGGTGATGTATAGAAGTGCCGAATTACTATATTGTACAGCTGAAACTAATTGAAATTTAAATAAAAACTTAAAAAAAAAAAACAGACAAGCAAAAGACAAAAACTAAAACTGACCCTAGAGGGCACATGGAGAGTCAGTCATACATAGGATAAAATGAGGTCCACAAAATTGTTCAAGATGAGGAGCTTGAGAGTGAGATTTGAACAGAGGTATGGCAAAATACTACCCTTTCTATATGGCGTGCGGTGTTCTGGGAGCAGGAAGAGCCTGGACAAAAGAAACTATGATAGACTGGACAAAAATTAAAATTATAGGTCACCTTTTTGGCAATATACAGTTGGTTCTTTGAGGCTTTTAATGAATGTTGAATGAACTTTGTCTTATAACTCAGTAAACAAACAAAAAAATATATGATTGAATAAGACCAAAGTTTTCAAGTCTGGAAGCCTTGTGCGGATAAGGCTTGCCAAGGTCATGAAAGGGGTTCCAGTCACCCCTCTGTTAAAAGAAAAGACAGTTATGGCTGCTTTCCACGGATGCTGGTCAAGAAGCCATTGCCTGTTGTTGAAGACACAGGGATGCAGGCAGGGCAAGGGGTTAGCACTGATGAGGGAAAGGCAAAAATACAAATGCTCAGACCAGAAGAACAGACGCAGAAGAGAAGTTCAGGGTTGCAGAGCCAAGACAAAATAAGGGGGGTGCGTACCATACCCCTGATGTTCTGGATTGTGCACCAGTCATTTA
Organism: Mustela putorius furo; assembly: GCF_011764305.1. NCBI lineage: Eukaryota > Metazoa > Chordata > Mammalia > Carnivora > Mustelidae > Mustela > Mustela putorius. Next base: position 23,649,288 of record NW_025421273.1, read on the forward strand.
AAAAATTGGACACACAGTTTATACCTTCCCAATATAAAATTTATGTACATGTAGAACTATCTTAGTAAGTTATATGCATTACAAAATGTTCAGAAAGAACAAAAAATGTAAACTAATGAGAAAAAAAATAAATATAAATCTTCTCATACTACATACTTCTTAGAGTGAAAGCACTCTACTTTGGAGACCACTGATAGAGAACAGAGAAACATGAAAGACATGCAAGACAAGAATCAGCCAAAGATATGGCTGTAGTCAGCAGTGAGAATCTCATATTTTGGGAGTTGAGTGCATGGATTTTTCAGGCAGTTTTGAAGAGTTTGAAAAAAAGGAAAAACAATAGGGATCTGAAAGCCTTAAATTCAAGACTTAAAATGTAAAATACACTCTTACCTGTGATAAGGCCTGTGATAAGGTTGACCACAACTGAAAAAACCATAATCATTTTTTTTTAATTTTGGCTAGAATTATATCAGCTCAGTATAGTCCGATCTGTTTGGTCACAGATGGAATTACATTGGTTTTGCCTTGAATTAGCAAGTGGGGGAAGATGTTATCTTTTATCTGGTAAGAGCCTCACAAGGCAGAACTTTCTTTACCATATAAATATATAGAAAAATTTTCAGTGGTGCCTGGGCGGCTGGCTCAGTTGTTAAGCATCTGCCTTCAGCTCTGGTCATGATCCCAAGGTCCTGGGATGGAGCCCCACATCAGACACCCTGCTCAGAGGAAGCCTCTCTCCCACTCCCCCTGCTTGTGTTCCCTTTCTCACTGTGTTTCTCTCTATCAAATAAATAAGTAAAGTCTTAAAAAAAAAAAGTTCTCAGAAGTAAAATGTTGAGAATTATTGGACTAGAGTATCTCTGACTCCATGAATTAAGGTCACCAGGCAACTCTCCTTCACCAAGACTATTCTTCAAGTTGGAGAACATTCTAGAACAGGCCATCTAATAGAACTTTCTCCAGTAATGGAAATCTTCAATATCTTCAAAATGGTAGCCCGAACCACATGAGACTACTGAGCACAAAATGTAGCCAATGTGACTGAGAAACTGATTTTTTTTTCATTTAAATTCAATTAGCCAACATGTAGTACATCACTAGTTTCAGATGTAGTGTCCAATAATTCAACAGTTGTGTATAAGACCCAGTACTCAATGCATCACAAGAAACTGAATTTTTCATTTCAATCTTAATAACTTAATTTTAGATAGTCACATGTGGCTGGTGGCTACTATATCAGATAGTGCAGTTCAAGAACAAAAAACTCAAATATAGAGCAATCAGCAACTAGTGGCAATCAACATAGTTTATGAAGATTTGGGCAGACTTGCTAAAATCTCATAATATAATTTGTCAAGTAGACTTTGGATTCAACAAACCACAAAATCAAAGGATGCAATTTAATAGGCTTTAAGTATAAGATATTAAACTGTAACCAAGACAAAGAAAACCCACAGATACAAGACGGTCGATGACCTGTGAAAAAATTCAAAGAGAATAAAAGCCCTTGCAGACCACAATGGACAACAAATGGAATGAATCAGAAGCGTGTCTAGAATGAAGATTATAGGGGCTGAGCTCAGAGATAAGGCTAGAGAAGTGCCAGGGAGCAATCCTTCCTCTAGACTTGGCTTGTATTTTTGGCCTCCACATCTAAGGAGAAATGAGAAAGAATTGGAGAAAGTCCAAGGAAGAACAAAATTATTCAGTTGTTGGATCACAAAATCACAAAGGGGAAATACTGAATGTATTGTGGCTTCTTAATCCAGAGAAATAGAATTTGAGGGTAACAATATCTGCCTTTGGGTACCAGAAGAGGCACAATAAGTAGCATTTGCCAGATGGTCCCCCTGCACACGGAGGAGAAAATTGCAGTTAATATACAGCAAGGAAAATATTTCATTTAGCTGAAAGGAAGACTTGTCTAGTCAGAGGTAATAGTTTAATAAGGAAGGGGTTTAATTTAATCAAACAGAGATGTTGAGTATCCGGACCTGCAGACTGAGCCTAAAGCATAAGCAAGACATGAACTTTGAGCTCCAGGACCTCCACCCAGGAGAATGGGAAAAGGATGACACTGCCTCACACCCAACCACCAAACACTGGGATAAGTTTGTTAAGAGGACTGTTGATTCTACATTGACACCCCCCACCCCTCTACAGAGGGAGCTGTTCACACAAGCCACCAGAAGGAAACAAAGCACAGCATTATTAATAGAAGAGAAAGCAATCACGCCTAATATCGAATGTTCAGGTCGACTCCAGATTGGAATATATGGAAAGGCCCAAGGTGCAAAAAAGCAGGTGATGCCTTGCCCTGAATTTAGGATGGCAGCGTCTGTGGGGCAGAACATCCCTAATTTATTGTCTCAGGTGCAAAGAACAATGCATAACCAAAAGAGGAGGCAGGGACTTGTGTGCGTAAGCTTGTCACCTGGAAACAGGATGCGGGAAGTGAGCGTGCCCACACTGAGTGGGCTAGTAAGTCTGGACTGGAGGTGACCGCAGGGTGGTTAATGTAATTTACCGGGGCTGTCCTGGGAAAATTGGGCGTAGGTCACCCTCCTGGTAAGGCACCGCGTTCTTCCTAGTTAAACACTCATTTTGTCCAATCAAGGCTCAGGCTCTACCCAATCAGAGAGCAGCTTCTCTGTAGGGGAGAATGCATGAAGGTTCCTGCAGCATCGACTGCAATTACACCACAAATATAATCAAGCACTAATGAGAAATCAGAGAAAGGAGTATAATGAAGGGCAATTGCATATTATGCAACATTGAATTAATTTGAAAGTATGTGATAGAAAAGTATTAATAAAGTCCCAATTTATGCACAAAATCAAAATTAGGCAATTTCCAAACCACTGTTTAATTCATCAGGAATTGTTTATTTTCAGTGCTGTTATGCCAACTGAATTGTAGACAGTGTTTACACTATTACCACTTGAGCTGGTAAACAGAAATACCCACCATCAGAAATGCTTCTATCAGATCTGTGAGAAAATTAATCTTTAATTATGTTAATTTTGAATTATGTAAATTCTTCAAAAATCTATCCTTCATATAAACTGTCACCTCTGTGGGTGAGAGCAGGGGAAGACATTTCAGAAAGAGATAAAAATTATTTTCAAATACATAAAGGCAAGAGAGAATCAAAAGAAGGGAGGAAAAGCAGAAAGGAAGGAAGACAGTTTGAAATACTCAAGAAACACTGGGAAGTGGGGAAGGGGAAAGGAACACTGAAAAAAAGTAAATGTCAGCCTAAAAGCAGTCTTCATTTCAATATCAGGCAATGTGGAGTTTCATAGATTCTCAGGGAAATGAGAAAAACATAGATGTTTTCTATAAAGCAAAATATATAAAGTATTAATTTGATTTTTTTCAAATTGTCCTTTTAATAAGACCACATCCTCCTTAATTTCTTGGCATTAAAATATCCTGTTATGAAGTAGTGGCAATGGGAGATGACAGGCGCCAGGTAGAGTTGTTTGTTTTTTATGTCTTTCTGTAACAAAATAAATTTTGACAACCTTATATAGGTCCACAACATATTTTTCAGAAATATTCCTGCTTCATAAAATACAAGAGACCTGGAACCACAGCCTTGTGGTAAGAAGTTTAAATAATTGAACAAGGTAACCAGACTAAGCACATTGAGAATAACTCTAGATGTTGATTTTTAAATATGTTTAAATATACATTGATAATTAAAAGAAACTACTAGAAAAATACAAATAGTATGCATGTATTCCAAACAACTAGAGAGAAAAATGTAACAAAAAGCATTATAAATTCAACAAAGGGAAGGAAGAAAAAAGAAACTTAGAAAATAGAATGGGATAGCAAGCATAAATCCAAATGTGACACATTTTATAACTAAAATTGATCATCTGTACAAGCACAGCACTACAGGGAAGTTTAGTGACAAATTAAAAGCAGTAAGAGGGGCACCTGGGTGACGCAGTGGGTTAAGCCTCTGCCTTCAGCTCAAGTCATGATCTCAAGGTCCTGGGATCAAGCCCCACATTGGGCTCTCTGTTCAGCAGGGAGCCTCCTCCACCCACCCCCCGCCCCCGCCTGCCTCTCTGCCTACTTGTGATCACTGTCTGTCAAATAATAAATTAATAAGATATTTAAAAAATAAAAAAGAAAGAAATTATTTGCAATATTTGACAAGGAGACAATAATTAAACAATTATTTTAAGTAATTAATTAGTAAACAAATTTTTAAATGATAAATATATCAATAGGGAAAAAAGCACCATCTACAGACAGGTAATTCATATAAGAAATGCCAATAAATATATTGAATAAGCTTTACAATCAGGAAAATAGAAAGCAAAGAGATGAGTTTACCAGTTAGGGGACTATGTACTGAATTAATTATAGTCTATGTGACAGATGATGATAATGATGATGGGACATAGGAAGAGTGAGGTCTGTGAATATTTCAGTACAAGAGTTTTAGAGAGAAGGAGAAGCAAAGAAAGATTCAAGAACGGTTTATATATAGATGAATAAACAGAAATTCCATCATTATCTCAGATGAGGGATAAAAGATGAAGGTCAGATTTGGTTTCAGGGGTGCTAACAAGTTCTAGAGGAAGATGCCTTTCTGGAGCAGAGGCTCTAGGGGTTAGGAGATGGGAGACGGATGCACTAGGTTTCAAGTACCAAATCTTTTCTCTCTACCTGTGTGAGCTAGGGCACTTGAATATCTCTGAGTCCCAGTGTCCTCATCTGCCAAACAGGGTTGCCAAAACCTGCTTACCAGATTTTATGTGACTCTTAAGTGAGATAATGTACAGAAAAAAATATGTTTTGGGCTATTAAATACACACACACATACACGCACATGTACACATACCCACACATGTGCATACACACACACACACACACATGAATTTAAGAAGCCCTGAAGGCTTAGTAAAAGAATTCAGCCTCATGGATACAAAGTATTTGAGTAATATCAAATATCTTCCTGTACTTTGTTAGCATTTGGTCTTCTCTGATGAGAATCAGCAGTTAGAGCACAATAATGGAAAAAATCAAAATGGCTTTATGGATTCGTTTTTAGCAAAATCCATATTTTCATAGTTTTTTTTTTTAATTGGCTTAGGTTGTCCTTCTGAAATCAATATGTTGCATTTACAGAGACACTTTAGGAAAAAAGAACAGTGACTTTTTTAGGATCAATCGTAAATGACTCGATTCCTACCAGGCAATGAGCACGTCCAGGTTAACTCTCGAGAGCTAGGGAAGTCATCCTCAAAATCCACTCTTGCTCAAGCCTTTCTCATTTCTTGAGGTCCAACTTCCTCCTGCCTTCAAGATAAGGTAGGGTAAAAAAAAGATGAAGTAGGGTAGTCTTTAAGAGCATGTACTTTTTTTTAAAGAGTATCAGGAAGAAATGAGTTCAGGCTCCAATTCCACAATGTTGCAGCACTGTGATGTAGAGCAAGTTACTCAGTCTCTGTAAGCCTTGTAAACTAGGTGTAACAAACTATCACAGCATCCTAGGTCCTATTGTTCCTATTCTTCTATCTCATTCTATTTTGCTCCCCCACCACTTTTTTATTTAGTTATTAATATCCCACATAATTCCACAAAACATAAGGTAACCCCTGAATTTTATCTTCTCAGGTAGTATCTGTCACTCCTCAACTAAAAGAAGAGATAAGAGACCTAAGGTTACTTTGGGCAGTAAGAAATCAGATGTACAAACCCATCCTTCAAGGGAGGAAAGGGGACAATGCCTCCATTGGTGCAAGAGGCCTTGGAGAGGGAAATTTTGGCCACGACTGAAAGCATTTTCTCAGGGAATGATTCCCTATCCTGCTCTCACCAACACTCAGGAGGTAAGTCCTCCATTATATGGCACAGCAGCTGACTCGGTCACTCCCAGATTTACTTGTTCACTGTTGGGTTTCCCAGGAGACTACATGTCATGTGAGGTCTGGAGCCATGTGATGCTGTGTGTGGGGCCAAGACTAAGCCAGTGTACATGAATATGTGTGTAGCAATTAATTATGCAGGCATCCTTTCCAGTCCACCAGGCCAGTTCTAAATACTCCTATCGGTACCATAGTAATTTTGTCAAGAATTTTGAAAATCACATTTCTCTCATATTTGGGGCTTAGGACAGTTCCTGAGAAGTAGTAGTCGCTTGTTACAAGCTGAATTGTATCCCCCGAGATTCATATGTTGAAGTCCTAACCCCCCAGTACCTGAGAATGTGACTGCATTTGGAGATAAGGTCATTTAAAAGATGATTAAGTTAAAATGAGGCTGTTAATACGGGTTCTATCCAATCTGGCTGGTCCTTACAAGAAGAAATTCAGACACAGTAAGAGATACCAGAAATGATCCTCTGCAAGCAAGGAAGAAGAAAGCAAACCTGATGACACCTTGATCTGGAATTTCCAGCCTCCAGAGCTATAGGACCACAGATTTCGGTTGTTTAAGTCACCCAGTCTGTGGTGCTTTGTTATGACCTCCTGAGCAAACTAATACAGTGCTTAACAAATATTTGTGGATTGATATATTGGTTACTTAGAAAAGATAAAGGGAGAAATTGATTATTTCACATACAATTCCATAAATATTTACCAAGTGCTGCCATATGCCAGGCCCTGAGCTAGGTGCTAGGTAACAAAATAGAGTAATATGTGACCCTATGATCTCGGTGAATTGACAGCAATTGCCCAAAAGGAGCAAATGGGAAATGGGAAATTGCTGTAACCTGGAGTAAGAAGGAGATGCCATCCAAGAGGAACGCTCAGTCATGTCAAGAATCCCAGGAGCCTGGGCTGCATAGTGCTGGAAGGGGCATAATGACACAGACAACACATCATCCCTATGGGTGTGGATCGGAGACCACGAGGAACAAATAGAATGTGGTCTGGTTCAAATCTGTCTATTTGGACCCCTCTGTCGTTGAGGTCCCAATGATCAATCACCCTGGGGATGATGAGACGATTAGACCAAAAACAGTTCACCCATCATAACTTTTGGTGAGAAACTCGTGCAGCCACTGTAGAAAACGGTATGGAGTTTCCTCAAAAAATCAAAAATAGAATTGCTGGTCCAGTAATTCTAGGCTAGAGTATTTATCCAAGGAAAATGAAAACACTAACTTGAAAAGATATATATACCCCTATGTTTATTGTAGCATTATTTACAAGAATCAAGATATGAAAGCAACCCAAGTGTCCATCCATAAATAGATGGGTAAAGAAGATGTAATACACACACACACACACACACACACACACACACACAGAGGAATATTACTCAACCATAAAAAAGAATGAGATCTTGTCATTTGCAACATCATGGATGGACATAAAAGGTATTACGCTAAATGAAATAAGTCACACAGAGAAAGACAAATACCATATGATTTCACTCATGTGTGGAATTTAAGAAACAAAACAAATGAACAAAGAAAAAAGAGACAAAAATAGATTCTTAAATACAGAGGACCAATGATGGTTAGCAGAGGAGGGGTGGGAAGGGGGATGGGTGAAATATACGAAGGTGATTAAAAGCATTGAGTGATGTCCACAATTGATGAATCACTATATTGTACACCTGAGAGTTGTATAACACTGTATGTTAATGATAATTCAATTAAATAGAAAAGAAAAAGGCCATACCTCATAGAAACAACACTACAAATGTTTGAGCAAATTGAGCCGAGTATCCATTTGATGCTGAAGAAACACAAGCCACAAATCCAGTTGCCTAGGTAACAAGGTCCCCTCACCAGTCTGTGATGCTATTATTAAAAAAAAAAAAAAAAAAAAAAAAACCACAGTCAAATCAAGGAAACTGAATATAAAGGCAACATTTGGCTTAATTAGCTCCACCTTAGGGAAAGGGTCTTAGAAAAAATCTGGGAGAGGGTGTGCAGGAGTAAAGAGGGATTGTGAAGAGATAAACTTGATTATAAATAACAGAAATAATGTCTAATCCCATGAGTTTGAGAAATTCTTAGGTTCTGCAATGCTTCTTCCATTGATAAGGTTGCAGTGAGTGTAAATAATTGAAATGCTTGTGATCCCAGCGCCGTTCATCTGCATTACTCCAGTGCCACCATCCCAAGGAAGAAAACTGTGGAACCAGAGACAGAAGAACTTCAGCCCTCCCTGGGTGTTTAAAAGTTGGCTTGAATTACTATCTTGATTAAACTGATTAAGCTCCCACCCCAGAAGAGCTGAACCCACCAAAAGGAATTAGGGTATAAGTAAGAAAAAAGCCCTTATATAAATAACTTTTCCTAGCTTAGAAAAACACATTTCCCAGATTTCACTAGACCCAAAAGACTCTCACTAGCTCCTGTCTCAGTTCCATTTTTAAATAATTCTCTCTTCTTTGATAAAAATGATTCTTGTATTTAGGATTCAACTCTTTGAGAGCATAGTATTCCCCTGCAATCTTTTTTTTTTAAGATTTTATTTACTTATTTGACAGAGAGAGATCACAAGTAGACGGAGAGGCAGGCAGAGAGACAGAGAGAGAAAGAAGCAGGCTCCCTGCTGAGCAGAGAGCCCGATTCGGGACTCCATCCCAGGACCCTGAGATCATGACCTGAGCCGAAGGCAGCAGCTTAACCCACTGAGCCATCCAGGCGCCCCCTGCAATCTTTTTAAATAAAAAATAAAGCCAGAGAAAACCACAGCAAATGACAGTTTATATGTTTCCCTCAAACATTTTTCTGATCAGAGCTCCCCTTCTCTTTTCAACCTATCACCAGAATGACTTTTTCCTTATACCTTAATCCAATGTTGCTGTTATAAAGTGAATGAATGGGCACAGGTCAGCCTCCTGAACATGTCAAGAAACAGTGATAGAGTTCAGCAGGAAATAGCTCGTAGAAAAATTTTATAAGCCACAAATGTGATATTTTATCCTACAATGTAGTCAGCCTCCCTTCATAACCTCTCATGCTTCCAGCCATCCCAAGACACCTCCCTTTCCCACAGACACTCTGGTGCTCATTAATCCAGCAGAAGAATTAAACTTTTCAGACTTTTTTTTTACATTCCTGATCATTGAGTCTTATGAATTCTTATGAGCTAAAAATCTTGCCTATCTCTCCCTTCCTTGAAGCCATGAAAACTTAAAAAACAAAAACAAACAAACAAACAAAACCAGTCATGTGTGGGAATACTCAGTTACAAAAAAGGAACAACTAATGCAAATACATCATTTGAAGGAGCTTGCAGATGGAACCACAAAGGGTCAAATCACCACAACTACAGTAAGGTCAAGTTCTAAAACAGATGTATTTCACTGACTTCAGTGAAAGCTGAATGCATGCTAATTAAATTACCAAACACTTAATACTTGTAAAGAGTTTATGGAAAGAAGCCATCTTAGCATTCAGCTATAAGAAAGTTTTTGTTTAATCCAGCCTTACCAATCCCATAGATTCAGGGCACGAAAAACTCCTTTTAGAAAAATGGTTAGCTACGTCTTCAAGAGGGGCATCATGGTATGATATTGAGGGTATAGTCTTCGAAGTCAAACAGATCCATGTTCAAGTCTCCTGGCTGGTCACTTACTCACTTCATGACCTAGTACAAGATGCTTAACTACTCAGACCCAAGTTTCTCACTGCCAAGTGAGAATAAGAATATCTAATTTGCAGCATTGTTATGGAATTAAATAAGATTAAACTTCTAACGTGCCTAACATAGCACTAGGCAGAGAAGACTCAGAAAAATGTTAGGGAAAATGGTCATAATAATGACAGTAAGGACCACTTTGATGATGATGGTGATGACTGTGATGAAAGTGAGGATAAGGATGCTAATAGAAGAGGACCAAGACCCAGGGAAACAAAGGCAAAAATGAACTTGGGACTTCATCAAGATAAAAAGCTTTTCCACAGCAAAGGAAACAGTCAACAAAGCCAAAAGAAATTCTGACAGAATGGGAGAAGATATTTGCAAATGACATATCAGATAAAGGGCTAGTATCCAAAATCTATAAAGAACTTACCAGACTTGACACCCAAAGAACAAGTAATCCAATCGAGAAATGGGCAGAAGACATGAACAGACATTTCTCCAAAGAAGACATCCAAATTGCCAACAGACACATGAAAAATTACTCTAACATCACTTGACATCAGGAAAATATGAACAAAAACCTCAAAGAGATACCACCTCACACCAGTCAGAATGGCTAAAATTATTGAGTCAGGAAACAACAAATGTTGGTGAGGATGTAGAGAAAGGGGGGCCCTCTTGCACTATTGGTGGGGATGCAAGCTGGTGCAGCTACTCTGGAAAACAGTACAGAGGTTCCTCGGAAAGTTGAAAATAGAGCTACCTTACTACCCAGCAATTGCACTACTGAGTATTCCCCAAAGATAGAAATGTAGTGATCCGAAGGGACACCTGCACCCCAATATTTATAGTAGCAATGTCTACAATAGCAAAACTATGGAAAGAGCCCAGATACCCATTGGCAGATGAATGGATGAAGAAGATGTGGTATAATATATATATATCCCCAAGTGGGAATGCCCTAGCCCTATTCCCAGCAAAGGGAGGCAGCAGCTTAAGGCAGAAAAATGACAATAACTATATTGCTCAGAAACTGACAGCATACAAAAACCTGGGGCATTAAGCCCTGCCTGTGGATTCACTTTCCAATCTCATTTTAGCAGCATCCTTTCTGGGAGCTAGAATCCCTTCTTTCTGCCTAGAGACTTCAGGTAAATTCTGCCTCTGCAAAAGGCTATTATTATCAGACTTTCACTTGCTTTGCTTTTTTCTTGTTTGGACAGTACCAAGTGACACAGTTTTTTTCATTTCTTCCTGCTTAATTAAAAGCCACAAGGAAGGAAAAGGGCTAGTGGTGTTTGGGTCAGGGTGTTTCTGCTTCAAGTAGCTGTTGTGTGTGATTCCTCCCTGTTCCTTCCCAGACAAGTCACACATGAACCTAGGCTTATGTAATAAATCTCACTGCTCAAGGAACTTCCAAGTTACTAAGCTGGCTTCTTCAGTTGAGCTGGCTTTAGGACTTCATTGGGAGATCATGCTGGTGTAGATATGGGTCTAGAAAAAAAGCATTCAAAATTCATCACACTGCAGGAAGAGATTGGGCTGTGTCCAGAAAAAGCTCCGTTTCATGGTGCAAAAGCTGGAGAGATAGGAAGGAATTTTAAAGTCATATGCTTTTGAAATACAAAGACAACTTGTCAACGTTCTCTTCAGTGGCAAATTTCACACCTTGGAGTGAATTTGAAACTTCTGAATCTGGTAGCAATCAAAACCTTAGCATATAAGATTCTGTATTTAAAGCGTCTCAGTGTTCCCAAGTTTAAGTCTTAGCAATTAAAATAAATATATATAATAGTGTATATAATTTAATTATCAATTACATATAAATAACACATATAATATAAATATATATTAAATTTTATATATATTCAGGGAGACTTCTCCACTGAGAGGAACCCTCTGAACATTACCATCTTCTGAAATTCTGTATTAATACCCAGGTCCAAGCAGAGGCTATTGGTGGGGAAGGTGTGGGGCAGGTGTCAAATAGAGAAGAAGCACAGGAGCAGGTCCGTTGTTCCCCACCTCACCATTTGCCCCTCTCAAAGTCCCAGTGCCACTCACCAACATCCCACAAGGGAATGATAACCCTCAGAAACTTGAGAGAACATGAAATAGAATAAGTGAACCCAGAAGGATAAATCGTGTAATATGTCACAACTGCATTTATTCTGAGATGGTGTCCATATCATAATTTCTTCAAGATAAAGATCAAAATTAAACATAAACCAAGAGCACCATGTCACAAAGAGATCTATCTCCAGGAGAATGGCTCTTACTCCAACTGTCCCAAGACATTTCTCAAAACTATACCTTCGCCAACAACCCCACAGCTTAAGAAACATGGGAGGTGGGGCACTTGGGTTGCTCAGTCAGTAAGTGTCGGCCTTCAGCTCAGGTCATGATCCAAGGTTTTGGGATCCAGCCCCGCACTGGGCTCCCTGTTCAGCGGGAACCCTGCTTCTCCCTCTCCCACTCCCCCAGCTTGTGTTCCCTCTCTTGCTGTCTCTCTCTCTCTCTGCCAAATAAATAAATAATAAATTTATATTATAAATAATAAATAAAATAATAAATTAATAATAATTATTATATATATTATACATGTATATTATATATTACTTTAACATATATATGTATATGTGTGTATGTGTATATATATGCATATATAATATATATGTGTGTATGTATATATGTTTAGCATATATAATATAAATTATATATATTATATATATAATAAATTAATAAATCTTAAAAGAAAGAAAGAAACATGGGAAGTAGACTCATTTATTCTCCACAGCCTAAGTCTCTGTAGAGGGAATAGAATGTCCACAGTTCCCAGCTGTACTAGTCAGGGTGCAGGGTTCTCCCAAGAAACAGAACCAATAGGATATATATATTTATTCTTTAACTAAATATATTTATATATTTAACTATATTAACTATTATTATATATTTAACTAAATATATTTATATGTATATGTATATATATATAATATATAATATATATAATATATAAACACATATATATATAATATATATAAACACATGGAAGTATATGCATCCATCTAGAATATACATATATATACACACATATACGTGCATTTATGTATGTATATGTGTGTATATATAGAGAGATTATATATATATAGATATAGATATATAATATATATCTGTATATATATATACAGATTGAAGGAATTGGCTCACATGATTGCAGAGGTTGGTAAGTTCCACACTCTGCCTCCTACAAGCCAAAGATCCAGAAAGCCAATTGTATAGTTTGAAGGCTTAAAACCTAAAGGGTCAATGGTATAGATTCTAGCCTGGATCTGAAGACCTGAGAACCAGGAGTGCCAAACAGGAGATTAATGCCCCACCCCAACCTCAGGCAAAGAGTAAATTCAAACCTCCTCCACTTTCTGGTTCAGTTTAGACCCTCAACAGATTGAATGAGTCCCACTTACAAGGGGAGGACCATCTACTTCACTCAGTTCACTGATTCAAACGTTCATCTCTTCTGGAAACACCCTCGCAGAGACACCCAGAAATAATGTCACCAGTCAAGTGGTCCGGTAATGTTGACACATAAAAGTAACCATCTCTCATGCCCAAAGTGCACAGGGGAAGAGGAGCACTTCTAGCATCCTTCTCCTCCCTCACTGTCAGGCCCCAGGGATGAGGAGGATGACTCATCTGAGTGGAGACTTTGGGGAGTGGGGGAAGCCCTGAGCACATCTGCTCAGGCCTGCAAGGAGGCTGCTTCTGAGAGCCAACCTTGAGGCTCCCATTCTCTGCTCACCCACGCTGGTGGGTTTCTGGGCTGCTCTTCCCCTGCAAGCCAGAGGCCAGCTGTTGAGGCAGCCACAAGAGGGTCACTCAGTTCAAGGAGTGCTTGCATGTCCTCAGAACCACACATCCAATCTGTGGTCTCATCAATCAAATCCAACTTTACCAGAAATAAAGCAGGAATGTTTACCGACTTTTTTTTTTTTATTCTGACCTTTTTTTTCTCACTGAAGTAAAATATACATAATATAAAATTTATTATTTTAACCACTTTTTAAGCATACATTTCAGTACCTTCATGCAGTTGGACAAACATCACCACCATCCATCCCCGAATTTTTTTACCTTCCTAAACTGAAACTCTGTACCTATTAAACACTAACTCCTCATTGCCCATCCCCCAGCTCCTGGAAGCCACTATTCTACTTTCTGGCTCAATGAATTTAACTACTTTTATTTCCTTTGGGTATATACCCAGAAGTGGAATTGTAATTCCCACTTTTCTGATGCCTGCATCGATCACTCACGTGGTCTAGATCTCAGACCTGGAGAAAAGTATTATTTATGACTCTGCAAAATTCCAACAGTCAGGGCTTACCTGTCCATTTCTGGAACCTAGGTCCTATCCTCAAAATTTCTGGAAGGAGGGGGTGCTGAACCCCCAACCATGTTCTTTCCCCCAAGATATGTGCCAGGTGGGCATGCATCCACCTGGAGGAAGAAGCTTTTCTTAAATTGTCTTGTGATACTATAATCTATAATAAGAAATACACATTTGGTCTTCATCCTATTACTGAAACAGAGCTTCCAGAACCCTGGGAATTTCCTAAGTGATGAGAGCCATAAAGATGTCTGTTGTTATGTCAGTGAGGTGACATTTGGACCCCAGCTAATGATGGAGGCTGATTGCAAGGGGAGTCAAACATGTGATTAAAGGATTAGAACTTTCAGTACCCCCACCAGTCTCCAGGGATGAGAGGGAGCTGGAGGTTGAATTCATTGTCAGTGGCCAATGATTTAATAAATCATGCCCATTTAATGATGGTTCCATAAAAACCCAAAAGGATGAGGTTCAGAAAGTTTCTGGGCTGCTTGAACATGTGGAGATTCAGAGAGAATGGCACACCTGGAGAAGTTTTGAAATCTTCCTGCCCTTCCCCCATAACTTACCCTACCCATCTTTTTTACCTGGATGTTTTCTGAGTTATATCTTTTAAAATAAATTGGTAACCTAGAAAGTAAAATATTTCTGAGTCATGTGAGCAACTGTAGCAAAATAATTGAACCCAAGGATGGGGAACCTCCCATCTATAGTTGGTCTGTCAGAAGCACAGGTGACCACCTGGACGTGCAATTGACATCTGAAGGGGACCAGAGGGTGGGGCAGTTTTGTAGGATTGAGCCTTTAACTGTGGGGTCTAACACTATCTCCAAGTAGATAACATCAGAATTGAGTTTAATTGTAGGACACTCAGTGGGTGTCAGAGAATTGTTTGATAGTGTGAAAAAAAAAAAAAAACCACCAATTGGAATTGGTATCAGAATCTCACTCCCAAAAGTCCCCTGGTTGCAGCTCTTCCCATAGGACTCATCTCCATCCATGTTTCTAATACATGTCTGGGTCCCCATCATGTCTGCTCCCAATGACCCCTGCCTCTTGCTCCAGGGTCTCTTTGGAATAATTCTGTTTCTTCCTGACTTTCTCAGCCCTCGTACCTTCCAAGGGTCTCTGTGGTCATTTATGCACAGATAAATGAAACACACCTTCTCAGAGAAGATCTTCCTCTCCAACTGACATTACTCAACAAGCCAGCCAATCTGTCTTTGAGAAAAATGCTGATCTCTTGCAAACCACATGAAAATCCAGGACTAAAATTGCTACAGTAAGGAATACAATATTTCACAGCAATTATTATTACTTAATACTCTTTTAAATATTGAAAGTACCATTCTCTTGTACACCTGAAACTCCTTTGTAGATGCCAACACATATGACTGACATTAACGGAAGCAAGAATTCTTTTTTTTTTTAAAGATTTTATTTATTTACTTGACAGAGAGATCACAAGTAGGCAGAGAGGCAGGCAAAGAGAGAGAGGAGGGAGCAGGCTCCTCGCTGAGCAGAGAGCCCAACGTGGGACTTGATCCCAAGACCCCGAGATCATGACCCGAGCTGAAGGCAGTGGCTTTAACCCACTGAGCCACCCAGGCGTCCCGGAAGCAAGAATTCTTTTGACCCACATTTTCCAGTAGGGAAGCCAGGAGCTTGTTCCATAGCTCTGTTCAGCTTAGTGACTTTGCCAGTATTACGAAGGACTTCAAAAGAATTACATACAAAACATGAAGATTAAGAATAGGCAAAAATAGTTTTTTCCTACAGGGATACCTGCAGTGTATTCATTTTTTCATTATTGCTATAACAAATCCTCATAAACTTAATCACTTAAACAATACGAATTTGTTGTCTTGCAGTTCTAGAGGACAGAAGTTCAACACGGGCCTCACTGGCTAAAATCGATGTGTGGACAGGGCTGTTTCTCTCTGGAGGTTCCAGGTAAGAATCTGTGTTCTTACCTTTCCAGCTCCTAGAAACTTCTAGAGGGCATCTTTCTCCACCTCCAAAGGCAGCAACATTGCGATTCTCAAAACCATTCTTCCACAACCACATTTCCTCTCCTGTGTGTTAGGACTCTTGTGATGACATTGGGCCCACCCAGACAATTCCGGAAAATTTCCCTCTTTCAAGGTCAGGTGAATAATAACCTTAATTCCATCTAAAACCTTCATATCCCTTTGACACATAACCTCACATATTCATAGGTTCCTGGAATCAGGACCATCTTTGAGGGACCTTTATTCTGCCTTCCTCAGGCACATTGCATAAAATAGTAAAGCAGTCCAGATACAAACCAGAGAGTAGAGTTTTTTAAAAAGAATTTACTTATTTATTTGAGAGAGAGGGAGAGAGGGAGAGAGTGCAAGCCAGGGGAGGGAGAAGCAGACCCCATGCTGAGCATGGACCCCCCCCCCCCACACACACTCGGGACTCTACCCCACCACCCTGAGATCATGACCTGGGTTGAAGGCAGATGCTTAATCAACTGAGCCACCCAGGCCCCTTGAAGATGTTCATTTTTATGTGGAATCTTGTGCTTCTTAAACATTAGCAACTAAACCACATTTAACCCAAAATAAATGTTATTTACATCACGCTCCTTTGCAGGCCCCATTCACCTGCTGGCTTTAGTTTGCTCTATTATGGGACACTGATTCTTAATCTTTTTTTCACCACCAAAAGCCCTTGTTTTTATTTTTAATTTTTTTATAAACATATAATATATTTTTATCCCCAGGGGTATAGGTCTGTGAATCACCAGGTTTACACACTTCACAGCACTCACTAAAGCACATACCCTCCCCAATGTCCATAACCCCACCCCCCTTCTCCCAACCCCCCTCCCCCCAGCAACCCTCAGTTTGTTTTGTGAGATTAAGATAAAGCCCTCTTTTTTTAATTATTATTTACAATAATGTATTATTTGCTTCAGGGGTACAGGTCTGTGAATCATCAGTCTTAACACATTTTAGGGCACTCACCACAGCATATACCCTCCCCAATGTCCATCACCCAGCCACCCACCCCTCCCACCCCCCTCTTCAGCAACCCTCAGTTGTTTCTGAAATTAAGAGTGTCTTATGGTTTGCTCCCTCCCCGGTCCCATCTTGTTTAATTTTTCCCTCCCTAGCTCCCACGACCCCCTACCCTACCCTCAAATTCCTCATATCAGTGAGATCATATGATAATTGTCTTTCTCAGATTGACATATTTTGCTTAGTATAATATTCTCTAGTTCCATCCATGTCATTGCAAATGGCAGGATTTGGGGTTTTTTGATAAAAGCCCTCTTTTTATATCTCCTACTTAGACCTCAGGATTTGACAGATTCAAACTAATAAATAAATGCTGTTTATTAAGTAAAGTTCCATTTTCCAAAGTTTTATTAAACAACAGAAAAAAAGGATTAACATCTATCCTCCATATGAACAGCACAAGAGTATTAGTAATAAAAGTCAGTGTGAATTGAACACTTATTAACCACCATGTGCTTTGCTAAGTGCTTTCTCTACATTGACTCATGATTCTTTGAGATCATGACTTTCATTGCTCCAATTTTGTCAATGAGAAAGTCAAAGCACAAGTTGCTGTGTCCCAAACTCACACAGTGAGCGGTAAAACCATGATCAAAACCAAGGTCTGACTGTAGGAGCCATATTTTTAACCATTATGTTATCTTGCCAATATATTCCTAACAAAAGAATACGAATGTTATGGTTCCATGTGTCTGTGCCACCTGCTGATGGGCAACCATGGATGTGAGTTTGTTTGATGTGTTAAGAATAATATGGTTTTGTGCCTCTTTTGCTTCCTTAGCAACTCCAGAGGACCATGCAGGAGTAGGGTTTGAAATAATTCAGACAATAGAGGGGTGACACCCAGACCCCCTCCTATCAGATGAAGAAGTTGCCAAGATAATCTGAGAAATTATCACTTCAAAGCAACAAAAAATGCATAATTAATTGGACATAATACATAGAAGACTCTAACCACCCAAAAAAAGGCTTGAAAATGAATTATATTTCCTGAAAGACCTTCCAAACACTTTGGATTTCAGACCTGAACAACTGCTAAAGAAGTCTGACTTTCTGGCAGCCCAGCTACCCCCACACCAGCCTGCAGCGGTTTTGGTTGTCTCCTAGAGACCATTGCACCTGGAGCAGGTGTAATCAATCCTAGAGTTATGCAATACACAACATGATTGAAAATGTGGTACAATACTGTGTGTCCAGCACAAACACAGTCATTAATCACCTCTGCCTCCCCAAGCTAATGCAGCTTGGTCCAGATGTTACACTTTCTGAATTCAGATCTGTGGAAAGAAAATAATGGTCAGTTACTCAGTGTTTCTGGGAATCATGTCCAAGGACGAGAGCCTTCCTGTAGAGCCAGTCCTGAAGACAAGTGGGAGGGAAGAAAACAGGGAGAGAGGGGGAAGGAAGGAAGGACAGAAGCAAGTATCCTACTCCAGAAATACGGTGGAGTTCTGGTGTGCCTCATATCTAGATTTCTTCTTCTAGACATAGGAGAATTACACTTCCTTACCTTCTTTGTAGGTTAGGTGGTGTCATATAACAAGTCTGCATTGAAGTGTTTATTTGCTGGTGAGCCCTCTCTGTGCTTCCTTCCACTGCTGAGGTGATCACAGAGAATCAGAGGCCTTGTGATAAGATACAGGGGCCACGATACTGATGCTTTGTCCTAGAGAATCACCCAGAAGCTCAATGGGCTTAAGCAAGCAAGAAACAAATCTCGTTTCTTGAACCACTGAGCAATAGGAGTGTTTTATTAATGCAGCATCACTTATCTTAACATGACTAATAGGAAATTAAAGGCAAAACTTGCCAGAGCCAAACTACAAGAGAATTTTTAAATGTTTATAATGTAAATTTGCACAATGGCTCCCATCTAATTGGGGCTCCCACCTAATTGGGGCTCATTGTGTGAATGGTTTTTCTCAACTACTAATTAGCAATACCTCATCTCTTATGTAAAATATGGGGACAAGGAAGCTGACATCCAGAAAGAAGTCAAGCCCAAAGAAAGGTCACTGGCTTCAGCTGTCCCAAGTCTTACCTCTTCCTTTTCATCTACCCAAGAAAATAAAATTTCCTTTTTACCTAAACTAGTCTCCGTAGAATTTCTGTCACTTGTAATCAAGAAACCTATCTAATCCAAAAGACAAACCCCTCGAGGAAAACTCAATTCATGAATTTGGCAAACTTTTCTGAGCACCCACTATGTGCAGTTATATTTTCCATTATCTCGAGTATAATTTCCAATATAGACTAGATGAATAAAAATGGAATGGGTGCAAAACTTGCTCATAATATTTATCACTGAGAGGGGCTACTGAGACACTCATATTTTCCTCTGGAAACTAGATCTTGAAACCAAAACCTGCTAAGCAAGAATGCAAAGCCTAAACATAGACATGTGGCCTACAGTCTTCCCACAAATCTAGTCTGCCAGTTTAAGTAACCCCCACCTCCCAATCACACCTCACATACACAGACTTAAACATCTTTTGCAACAGAATGTTCGTCTCATATGTTCACCGTGAGGATAGACTTTTCACCAAGCACACTTGGGAATGTAGGATAAACCGGGGGTGATATTCTAAATATTTAACAGCTAGACCTACATGGGTATGGAGCAATCAGAACAGAGGTTATCAATCGCTCCACATTATAACATAAGCCTCAGGACAGAGCAAGTAAAAAAAAAAAAAAAAAAAAAAAAAAAAACCTAGGATTCTGGATTCCAGAGGAAACTCAAGATTGGGAATTGAGAGAACCCCAATAGTTTGGCACTGATAGCCCTGCAAAGAGACTACTAGCTGTGTTTCAACATGCCCATCACTCATGTCTTGTCAATTGTAAGCAGGGACAGATGATCACAAGTCCGCCCAACACCCTATTTTCAAAGGTTTCTGATCCTACACCTCAAGTTAACCCAGTGCTTCAGCAGATGGGATCATTCCTTCCATTGGTGTATAGCCAAGGCCCACTGCCTTAAGCGCCTTCCTGTCTTTTTCAGGTTGCCATTTACAAGTATTCCAAACTCAATTAAAGACCATGCATGTTGCAATTTCTGTGTTTCAAAGAATCAGAGTCCAACAATCCAAAAGACTGCTCTAAACCAATGTAAACCTTTACTCAGACTCTTGTGGAAATGACAAAGAAGAACAGTGCACAGAAAGTATTTTAGCCATCCTTTAAGTAGTTTTCTCAGTCAATTTCTCTCCTCAAACTCTCTCTCTCCCTCACTCTGCAGCAGACTCCAGAAAAATTCTCCCTCTGACAGTTACTCCTAAAAACTCTCTTCTCCAGCCCTAAACATCCCCCAACTCTCCCCACTAAGATTTAGCCCAAGGAGCTAGTTTTTTCTTTACCAAGAGTTTGTCAAGCATCACAGAGGTTCAGAAACCTTTCCCTCTCTATCCCCACTCCTCTCACACTGCTATTCTATTCCCACAGCACCAGACCATCAAACTCCAAGGAAGTGGCAGTCATGGAGGGAGGGCGGCTTCTTTCCACCAGGAGAACCAGAGGTTTCCTACCACCCAACTCACTCACAGCTCACAGAGGGGAGCTCATGAAGCCCCTGCCTTTTATAATAGAAATTCTAGTGGAGATTCTGATGAATGGAATGTTCTATTTGCTTTGTTCTATTTGCTTTGTTCAGTCTCCAGTTCAGGCCAGTTTGCATTGTTTTCCTAGTGTTTCTCATCCCCAGTCCTTGGAGATGACTTGCTTTTGATCTCTGAGGCAACCTTAGAGAGCCCCTACCAGGAGACCTTCTCCTCACAACCTGACAAGGTATAATAGCTATGTGGCCTTTGGCTAAGTCATACTCCCTGCTGAGTTGGGACGATATCTTTAAGGTACCAGATTAATTTGCTTCTTTTTCGTTCTCATCTGAGACCTGGAAGAACAAAATAGCTCAGAACAGTATGCCATGTCTTGCCTGGTTTAAGGACCCCCGATCTAAGAATGGGAAACACGATTTCTGGCCCCATACTCACCAATCACAAGCTGGGTGATTCTGAACCCATTAGTTCTTTTCTCAGGTCCTCAGTTGGAGGGTCTTAAACTAGATAGTGGGTTTCTCAGCAGAAGGAGGAGAGAAATTTAAGCATAAGCTTATTTTTTCATATTTATTTACTGGGATTGATCATATGATTGATTGCACTTGTATAAAAAATCTAGTTCTAAAAAAGTTTGAAAAACACTGACCTAGATAATATCTCCAAGGTCCTTCTAGCTCTAATAGCCCAATAGTCTATGATTTTCTTCTCTGACCTCCCTGTATAGAGGAAGTCTGCAATGAGCAATTTTTTTTTATTTCTCAAATCAATCAAAGAATGGCAAGCAGTTACAATTGAACATCCTTAAGCACTCTAATTGGGTGATGTTTTAGGGAAAAATCATTACCCTAGATCATGGGTTAAATAATGGATGCCATTTCCTCTCCAGCAGTGCTTATCTCCCTGCTCCACAGCTCAAGGGGTGGCTATTATTGAGTGGCCTTGATTCTCTGGGTTCCAACAAAACCATTGGCACCACCCAGAGGACAAATGGCTTACAATATGGCCACAAAATAGTAATGGGAAAATAAAGTCATTCTCATCGCAGAGTAAAATTCTGTAGGCTGCCTGTGAATCAGGAACAGGCAGTGACTAAAGGAGGAAGCAGAAGGATGGAAGAAGACATGGTTATTATCATCTGATACTAAAGGAGATTTAGATACCACCTTCCTCCATCTCTCCACCCATCACCAACACACCCATCCTTGGCTCTTTCTGCTTTCTTCAGCTGAGCCACATTGTCTCCCACCACCAGCTCAGACATTAGGAAACAATGAAAATTCAGAAAATATTTGAGTTTTTCTTGTAATAAAATTAAAAAAGCAAAAGTAGAAAAGGTCCAAAAATAAAGCAATTTTAAGATAATTTTGCTCATCTTTTAAACTATGCTTGTAAAGAGTTTGAAGTAATATGGGATACTTTACACGATATACAAGTTGACTAAAAAAAAATGGATCAAAAAGCTAAATGAAAGAGCTAAAACTACAAAACTCTTAGAAGAAAACAGGGCAAAAGTTTCATGGCATTGGATTTGGCAATGAGTTATTGGATAAGACATCAAAAGCACAGGATTGCATGGAGCACTGGGTGTGGTGCAAAAACAATGAATACTGTTACACTGAAAAGAAATAAAAAATTAAAAAAAAAAAAGACACCAAAAGCACAGATACTTTATTTTTACTTTACCAAAAGTAAAAATAGATAAATAAGACTTTAAGAAAATTAAAAACTTTTTTGCATCAAAGGATGCTATCAACAGGATGAATAGGCAATTCATGGAAAGGGTGAAAATATTTATAAATCGTAAATCTAATAAGAGATTAATATCCAAAATATATAGAAAGCCCTTACAACTCAACAAGAGTAACAAAAAGTTTTTGGGAGGGGGGGGACAGCTGGGTGGCTCAGTGGGTTAAAGCCTCTGCTTTCAGCTCAGGTCATGGTCTCAAGGTCCTGGGATTGAGCCCCACATTGGGCTCTCTGCTCAGGGGGAATCCTGTTTCCCCTTCTCTCTCTGCCTACCTCTTTGCCTACTTGTGATCTCTCTGTGTCAAATAAATAAATAAAATTTTTTAAAAGTTTTAATGGGCAAAGAACCTGACATTTCTCCAAAGACAATATACAAATGCCCAATAGACACATGAAAAGACGTTCAACACCACCAATCACTAGGGAAATGCAAATAAAAGCAAAAGTGAGACACCAGCATTATTCACAATAACCAAACAGTGAAGTAATCTGAACATTTATTCATAGATGAGTGGATAAAAAAGTGTGAGATATATAATAGATAGATGTAAGTATGAATATATGAGAGACACTGTGTGTGTGTGTGTGTGTGTGTGTACTTATGTATATATATATATATATATATATATATATATATATATATATCACCTTGCTGTATCCCCTGAGAGTCTATGGAAACAGCAATATCCCAATTCCAGTGAAAACACCTAGTGTCTAGATATAGGTTTCTAAATATCACTTTCCAGTAAAAGGAATCAGGGCTCCTTGAAGAAGTGGCTAGTTCTAGGACTGGAGAAAGAAAAGTATAAGATGTATCAGGAACAATACATTCCAAAAAGTAAGGAAATGATCCAGTAATGATGGGAGCATGTCAAAGGGCAAAGGAGCCAGCTTGAAGGGATGCCATTGGCCAAATTTGGGAAAATGTGAGCATCCAAAGAAAAAATGAGAGTAATAGATTTACACTCATTAAATAAAATAGGGAACCATGAGTCCATATGATATAAATAAAGAGAACTCGAGAGAGAGTTGTTTGATGAGGAATGAAATATTTACATAGTTCAAAATACCTCTCCATCAAATGCTTGTTAATTATAAAAGGAAAAGGAGTGATGTTATTGTGCAGAAGGTTGTCAAATGATGCATTGATCTAGGGGTCAAAGTGAGCATCACCAACTATGGGACAAACTGAAATTGTATACCACTTGAATGCAACATAACATCACTATTGTGATATTTCTACCAAAAAACTAAAACTTGAATCTAACCATCAAGAATAGCAAATCCCAAACTGAGGAACATCATATGAAACAAGTAACCTTCAGTCTTCAAAAGTATAAAGGCCATGAAAGTCAAGAAAAGACTGAAGAGCCAGGCCAGACTGACAACTTAATGTCAAAGCATGATTCTGAACTAGCTAGATCTATTGGCAAAACTTTAGTGGGATCTGAGGATTAATATACATTAATATTAATATCTTGCCTCTAGCTATTGTACTATTGCACTGTGAGAAAATGTCCTTATTTGTAGGAAATAAACAGTAAAGTATTTGGAGGTGATGGAGCCTCAGAGGCGACTTTCTCTCAATGGTTTGGGAGAGTTTTATTTTGCTGTTCTCGCAACATTTCTGTATGTTTGAGACTTTTCAATATTAATATTGTTTCCAAAAATAATATTGGCTAATTCATGATACATTCAAAGTAAAAAAGGAGGACTTAAAACTATGCATACCTGAAGAGTTCAGCTTTCTTCAAAAATATATATGCAGGGTGCCTGGGTGGCTCAATGGGTTGAGCCTCTGCCTTCGGCTAAAGTTATGATCTCAGGGTCCTGGTTATGGAACCCCACATCGGGCTCTCTGCTCAGCAGAGAGCCTGCTTCCCCCTCTCTCTCCACCTGCTTCTCTGCCTACTTGTGATCTCTCTCTCTCTCTCTGTGTCCAATAAATAAATAAAATCTTTTTAAAAAATGTACATGCACAGAAAAAAAGTCTTGAAACACACCCAAGTGATAGTAGTTGACTATAATTTAATTAGATAATGGGATTTTTTTTTCAAATTTTCTATTAGAATCATGCATTTCTTATAACCAATGTTTTTCTTTTTAATATTTTTCTTTCTCTTTGATGTTCTGGCTTTCCTATGGTAGGGCTATGAATTAAACTGTTTAGTTTTAAGATTTTATTTACTTATTTATTTATTTATGAGAGAGAAAGAGAGAGAGGGAGGGAGGGGCACGGGGAGAGGGACAAACAGACTCTGTGCTGAATGTGGAGCTGACCTGGGGCTCAAACCCACACTGTGAGATCATAACCTGAGCCAAAATCAAGAGTGGGACACTTAACCAACTAAGCCACTCAGATGCCCCTGAATTCATTTGTTTTTATTTACACATTTAAAAACATTGTGGATTTCATTAATGAGGACTTACAGCTTTCTTCAAAACAGAAAAATTCTCCCATCATGTCATCTCACGGTCATTCCTTCTCTCCATTATATCCTGTCTCTCTTTCTGACATTTCCATCAGAAACATTTTTAATCCTTTAATCTGTCTTCCTTTTGTTATAATCTCTCACTTTTGTGCTCCATTTTGGCTCATTTCCTTAGCTCTATCATCTACTTCATCAGTTCTTTCTTTAACTATTTCTAGTCTATCAATCAATGATTTTCTTTTTTCATTTCAATGGTTGCATTTTTGTTCCTTTAATTCCTTTTTGGTTCTTCCTCAAAACCACCTGATCTTTTGCCATGATCCCACTCTTACCTTCCTTATCTCTTTGAACATTATAAATTTACTAATTTGGAAGTTTTTCTTAGATTTTTTTTATTATCAATGTTACTAGGATATAAATTTTACCATTTCTTGCATCCTCTGACTCTGATGCCTCAGTTCACTTGTAATTTTTGAGTGTGAAGCCATTTGCAGTAGGAAGTGGCTTTCATCAGAGAGTCCTGTTCTTCCCATGTTCAGGCTCCTTCCCCAAACAGGAGCTTCTCCCCCATACATACCTGGCCTTAGGGATTACCCACTGTCTCAATCCCTGCTCTACCTCCTAGAGGGACCCTCTGTCATGGTCCCAACATTGAACACTGCATAGGCCACATGTAGGGTTACCATGACCTGCAACCAACATATCTGAAGCCCTCAGCTGGCCCTCTCTGGATGCTGCAGCAGAACACAATCTCACCATCCGTGGCATAACCCATCCCCCTCCCTGCCACAAGAGAGCACTTTTACCTTCTCCCTAACTCTAGGGTGCCTGGTTGGAGGCCCTATACTGCCTAAAAATGTGCTTTGTGTGGCAGAAGAGCTAGAGCTAGGTGGGCCCCCTCCCACTTTGCCCAAGCCTCTGCAGCAAGCCCCTCCACACACTGCTGCCTCAGGCATGATGCTCATGGCTGTTGTTGTCTGGCCACAGTCACTATCTGAGCAAGGTTCTCCATCCTGTGGCCCCAGGCCACCCTCCTTCTCACTTGAAGTCAGACTTAGTGTTGCAGGCTTAATAATTTATATACTTTGCCTCATACAATGTTCATAGTTCTAGGAGGTAGATTTTGTTATACCCATTTTAATGATAAGAAACTAAGACTCAGAGAGATAAAGTCACTCAAAGCCACATAGCCCGAGAGTGTTAAAGTCAAGTAAGTCTGACCAGTGACTTTGAGCCCACTGTTCTCTTGGCCCACATGGTCTTCTCTTTAGGACCATGAGCCAGGCACATCCCCCTTTCTAGAAATTGGGAAGCATCTCTAGCTTTCTTTCGAACTGCCCTGCTGAACCCTTCAATAATTGTCTTCTCAAATTTCTGAGTATCAGCCACCAGGGGTATGCAATCATTATTAAATTAGTAAATGGCCAACTGAATAAAAGCTACATTAAAGTGGTTCATAATGGACCTTCTGTTTTCCCTAATGAAGTTCATGTGTCCCTTCCTGAAGAAAGCTTGTGTCAGGGTAAGGGATGGCCAGACTCACTTGCATTTTTCCCAGGAAGGATGACTTAATACAATAAAATCTCAGACTTGTCAGTGAGTTTGTCTGAGAGCTACTTCCAGGAAGGAGTTTTTTAAGTTCCACTTGCATTAAAACAATGTCCACCCTATCTCTCAAGGCCACTTCCTATTGCAGCTGACCAGGGAGCAAGAGCTATATTCCAACAGGAAGAAATCAGAATTAATTTGGCTGATGCTACATCTTCCACCTCTACACTTTCCCCGTGGGGGAGAAAAAAAACACAAAGCTGCTTTTTCAATTCCGCTATTGCCAAGTTGAATATGTGCACTGTCATCTTAGCCTCATGCATATTAACTACGAATCCAGGAAAAGACATCTCAGATCTTGGTTCCCACCACCTTCCTGGCATAAACCTAAAAATAAACTCTTTTACGTTGAGTATTATTATTTGGAAGCTAAAACCATCTCATACATTTAAAAAAAACAAAACAAAACAAAACAAAAAACTCCATTATCACAGGTATTTCTCACTCTTCCTTCTTCTCACTCAAATTCCTAACTTCACTGCAGTTCTTATTCCATAGACTTGAATAAATACAAACACTATTTTTCCTCCCCTACTTGCACCTTTGGTCCCTTAATAAGGTCAGGACTGGTCCACGTGTGGCCCGAAGTCACCCATCAATGGTCCTGCGCATTGGAGCCAGGAGGAATCACCCACAGGATCTCAACATGTACCTGGATCCCTCTTGTTTTTAATCCCTGCCACTGCTCCTCCTGCCTAAAGTAAGACTTTCCAGCCCTCCCAATTTTAATTCACTAGCTCCTGCTCACCCTATAAATTTCAACTCCAAGGCACTTTTCCAATGCCTCCTTCCTACTCCCAACTGGCTAAAGTGTGTCCCATCTGCGCATAGGCTTCCCTCTCTGGTGGCACCATGAGGACATAGTAGGTGCACAGTGTCTAGAATGGTTCCACAAATATAAATTTCTTTCTATCATAGTCTCTTGTTATAAAAGTGGCCTTGGATGACTGACTTTTCAAGAGAGTCATAAGTAGACTTAACAAGTCATGGAAGGAGGTGAATCCTTCATGAGGGTCTAAAACTACATTTATAGAGGATTTGCTGCACACCAGCACTTGCATTAATGCTTAATATAATTAAATTAAATCTTCAAACAACACTAGGAGGTAGGTGTTGTTACGGCCTCTAAACATGGGGAACCGTCCCTAAGGTTAGAAACCTGCCCCCCAACCTGTCAATGGCAGAAGCGGTTTTAAGCCCAGGTCTAACTCCAAAGCTCTCACACAGTCCCTACTTAGCAGTCACCACAAAGACATTTGCACAGACTCCCCTACACCTTCAGAATGTGTTTGTTAAGGCTCCTGGGTGGCTTAGTTGGTTAAGCAACTGCCTTCGACTCAGGTCATGATCCTGGAGTCCCAGGATCAAGTGCCACATCAGGCTCCCAGCTCCATGGAGCATCTGCTTCTCCCTCTGAACTTCTCTCTTCTGCTCTCTTTCACTGTCT
This sequence comes from Mustela putorius furo, assembly GCF_011764305.1. Taxonomy (NCBI): domain Eukaryota; kingdom Metazoa; phylum Chordata; class Mammalia; order Carnivora; family Mustelidae; genus Mustela; species Mustela putorius. The sequence continues at coordinate 23,677,093 of NW_025421273.1, forward strand.
CTCTCTCAAATAAATAATTGAAATCTTTTTTTAAAAAATGTGTTTGTTATATTATTTAAGATATTCAGTTCTGCTAGAGAAAATCAGAAACACAAACAAGAAGAATAAATGAAACTAAGTATAGAAGCAAACAGCTTGTGAGACACAGGCAGAATTCATTAGATGTATTAAGTATATATAAATAAGTTGGTTACATGTTCAAACATAGTTAGCACAGATGAAGTAGAGCATGTGTGTGCTGAACATAGAAAGAGGTGAAAGACCAACAGACATCAAATATTCTTGACTCTCTGAATATACATGAAATGCCTTTAGTTCCAAATAGTCACAATGCATCCTTTATACATGAGGCACTCAACATTTATGAGGTCCTAAATCAGCCACCCATTGGTGACTCCTATTCTGGCCCCTGCAAGTCTTTTGCAAAATGAAATCCGTAGCTGTTCATCAGGGTAATTTGTGATTACAATTATGGGCCAGGCATAATTGCCGTGGCATCTCCAATAGAACAAGTACACTGTTGGCTCCAGGCACATTTCATTTGTCAAGCTCCTTCTTCAACCTCAACTCTGCTTTTCATAACCTCTCCAATCAGCAGGGAAATCTGATAGCAGAGAGGCAGGACAGAGGAGCTCTGCATAAGCCAGGATCCAGGCAGTATAGCCCATTTCCCCTGTGCATACCCTTTCCTAAGTGCATCAACTACCCACCCTGTTCCTCTTAGCTTAGCACTATATGCTTTAAATTTCTACACTAAACCATGTGATTCAAGTATCTTAACCCAGTCATTGAGCCCTTCTGTTGCAAGAGCTTTGTGATAGCCTCCCTTAGAGTTAGCACTGTTTCAAGACAATTTCCCATGGGACACCTTTGGGCAATTCTTTTCTCCACAAGGTATGCCCTTAACACTATGTTATAAGAAAGCAAACAATGGATTTGGAGTGAGGCTCCTGTATTTCAGCATTGCCTCAGCCACTAGCCACTGCTTTAAGCTTTCATTCTCTTCAGATCTGTCAAATAAGAATGGCAATCCTTCTCATACAAGCGTTAAGATTAAGTAATGGTGGGCGCCTGGGTGGCTCAGTGGGTTAAGCCGCTGCCTTCGGCTCAGGTCATGATCTCAGGGTCCTGGGATCGAATCCCGCATCGGGCTCTCTGCTCAGTGGGAAGCCTGCTTCCTCCTCTCTCTGTCTGCCTCTCTGGCTACTTGTGATCTCTCTCTGTCAAATAAATAAATAAAATCTTTAAAAAAAAAAAGATTAAGTAATGGCATTTGTAAAAATATTTTGCAAGATCCTGTAACCTGTATGACTTTTTCTGTGACATTCAGATAAAATATGCTTCTTATTTTATATCAACATTGATGGGAATCCTAATCCCAGCCTCCAGGTGGCAAACTTACCCTTTACTAGGACATATGAGAATCCCAGAGAAAAGAGAAAAGTGGGAGGTGCCCCAGGTTCTCCATGCTTTGTGGAGCCCCTGAAATGCTCACTCTTTAAGCCAACAAATGTGATAGGAGGTGGATCCCTCTACTGCTTATGGCATTCACTCCCTTGATACCAAACAAAGACCAAAGTCTTGGACCCTTGCCAAGCCTCTGTCAAGGCTATGTTTTGGGTGTCCAGTACCCAGGTCTTCATGCAGTCCCTTTGTTAGAGGTCCTGCCACCTGTGTGCTGTTTGGGGGATGGGACATAAAAACCTTCCTCCATCCCCCAGATCTAACTCTCACTGGAGACAGTGAGATACTCATTTCCCTTTCGACACCTTGAGTACAACCTTCCCCCTTCAACAGCCCCAGCTCTGCTGTCTGGTGTTGGAAGTCTATGTGCACTAACTCTCCTCTGGGACAGCGGGAAAACTGAGAATGAGGAAAGTTGCTGGGCAGCATGATGGCCAACAGCAGAGGGAGGGTTCCTGTCCTGCCTCTGCCACTCTATGGCCTTAGGCAAGCTCTCTGTGCCTCGATATCAATAAAAGGGTGTAATAGAATACTTCTTACAGGACTGTTGGAACTGGACAGATTTTAAAATGCTTGGAATCGGGAGAGGGAGGATGAAAAGGCAAAAAACGGAAGACTTTAAGGTCAGAAAAAAAAAAAAACCTGATACCATAATGATGGATACAAATCACTATACATTTGCCTAAACCCACCTACAGAGAGTACAACAGTAAGAGGGAAGCCTGCTGCGAATCATGGATTTGGGGTGATTATGATGTGTCCATGCAAGCTCATCAGTTATAACAGAAGTCCCATTCTAGTGGGCGCTGTTGATAATAGGGAAAGGAGGCAGGGGGTATGTGAGAACTCTCAGTCCTTCACCTCAACTCTGCTTTAAACCTAGAACTCCCCTTAAAAAATAGTCTTAGTAGAGGGTATGTGCTTTGGTGAGTGCTGTGAAGTGTGTAAACCTGGTGATTCACAGACCTGTACCCCTGGGGATAAAAATATATATTTATAAAAAATAAAAAATTATATAAAAAAAATAGTCTTAGTAAAAAAAAAAATTTAATTAAAAAAAGCCTGAAACAATGGCCAGCATAAAGTATGCATTCACAGCTAACCATTTATTATCATTATTATTATTATTATTATTATTAACCTTTCTATACTGAAAGAAAAGATAGGCTATAAAACACAATTCGGGTTTTTTTTTTCTTTTTTTAAGGCATAATTTACATACAATAAAATGCACAAACATGAACTGTACTAGGACACCATCAAGCCCAAGGCAGACATGTCCATCTCCCCAGAAAGTTCCCTCCTGTCCTTTTTCCAGCCAATTCTCCCCTGCCCAGACAACACTATTCTGACTTCATCCGCATAGATTAGTTTTGCCTGTTCTGGAATTCAATGCGTCATTTCTAAACCAGGTAATCCTGCCGAGCTGTAAGGGGTTTCTCTGAGTCTAGAGTTCCTGTGATCCCATGTGATCCCCACAGGATATGCCAGGGCAGCCGTGTGGGAGAGCAGGGTAGGGGGTTGTCTGCGCCGCCGCCTCCCCAGACCTCCTGCTCCTGGTTCGGCCCAGCATGACACGGGCAGGGGCAGAAGCCGCAGCAGAGCTGAGCTGCTGTGGCGAAGAAAGAGATGACGGCTCGAACTCCGGGCATGATCAATAATTGATGCAGGGAACATGACTCCAAGGGCGGGGGAACAGCGGCGTGCGGACCTGGCCCTGGCGCCTGGCATCAGACTGTACAGCCTCAGGCACTGACCCAAGCAAGGCTGTTCATAATTTCAGTGCATTGCACGTGCAGGTTGCTCCATCTCCCAAATAAATTAATTATGGAGACTTTAAAGGATTTTTCAGAGGGAATCTCATTACTAGCTGCACATTTTGCCCTCCCAATCAATAGCCTTTTCATTTTTACATAGTAAGTGGGAGAGTGAAGGGGGTTTTAAAAAAGAACTTCTATTTTTCATTTCATCATCTCCAGACTTGGCATTTAATGACTGCTCTGAAACATTCTTACACTCACAATCCCCACTATGTGACCATGGGCAAATTAATTATCCTCTCTGAGAATCCCCTTTAAAATACCTTTGTTTTTCCCATCACCATGGAAGTCTGCCATCTTTGGGTTCCATGAGAAACTCCTATTCATTCCACAAAACCCTACTGCACTCATAATGGGCAAGCATCTGGCACGGTGATAAACAGACCAGGCTTTGGAGTGAGATAGTCCTAGATGCAAATGCTATTCTAGCACTTACTAGCTAGGGCGACTGTGGGCAAGGGACTTAAGCCTTAGTCTTCTCATCGGTAAAATGTAATCAATATACATAACTCCTAGGTAGTTCTGTGGAATAGTGAAAGCATGCACGTAAAACCACTTAGCAAAGGGATGGGTCCATAATATGTGTACAACACCTGTTGGCTATTATTATGATGCATTTATTTATTTATTTATTTATTCCACAGTTTTCTATGGAAGTCTACTATGTGGCCATCACTGTGTTTAGACAAAAGCCTCCCATAAGCTACTATCCCTATTTTAACAACATCTCTTGAGTCTGTTTTACTTCCCTGCTTTTTTTTCCTTCCATTACCATGTGTGTCTCACTGTATACTCTGTTTGGTGGGTTAGTGGATTATTTCCCTCTACAAATGCAGAGGTCTTAGAAGGCAAGGACCAGTCCCATTTAGCTTTGCATTCACAGAGCTTACTTAGCATGATGTGTGGAACACAGGAGGTACTCAAATATTGGTTGAACTATTGGTATTTAAAGTCCCATAATAGGGGCACTTGGGTGGCTCAGTCAGTTAAGCATTTGCTTTTGGCTCAGGTCATGATCCCAGGGTCCTGGGATCAAGTCCCACGTCAGGCTCCCTGCTTAGCAGGGAATCTACTTCTTCCTCTCCCTCTACTGCTCCCCCTGTTTGTGTGCACTCTCTCTCTATCAAACAAATAAATAAAATCTTTTTAAAATAATAATAATTATAAAGCCCCATGATAGAGACAGGTACAACAACATCCAAGGAGCACTGAGGGGAAGCTGCCATCTGAGCCAAATCTTGGAGGATGAGCTGGAGTTAGTCAAGATAAAAGAGGGGAACTGCATGGCTGGGGGCGGGGGTTGGGGCCAGATTGAGGCTCCTGGCTCTCAGTGCCTGGGAGAGCAAGGTTGCAGAACAGACCTCCGGAGCACTGGTGCTGGAGTCATGGCTCCAGGTCTTTTGGCAGCAGACATTCCATGAGCCTCTGCACTAGGCCAAGGGCTAGAAGGGGAGGTGGGCACCAGATCCTGGAAGGCCATGGAGCAATGAGGTTATCTTGTTGGGGGAAGTGCTCCTAGAGACTTCTAAGAAGAGAGATATTCTCAGACTTACATGCTAAAGTGTATCTCTAAGGAAGCCAGGAAATTATGGCCTGTAGGGAGGTATTGAGTCTGGGGGAAGAAGTATGAACGTGGCCCACGTGTGATTCTGCTCATTGTCACATACCCCAAGGTCTAGGAGATGCCAAAGAAATGTTTGCTGAGTGAATAAGGAAGACATATTGAAGAACCTAGCAATAACTTCGGGGGTAACAATGTGGGTGAGAGACACAATAAGAACATAAACCAATGTTGTCCAAGAGAACTTCTATGATGAAGGAAATGGCCCATATCTGAGCTATGATGTAGCCACTAGCCACTTGTGGCTGCTGAGCTCTTACAATATAACTAATGCCATATGAGAACTAAATTTAATTGTAATTGATTTAAATGTAAGTAGTCACATATGACTATCATAGTACAGACCCATACTAAGATTGAGAGAGCATATATGGAGAGGAAGTATCCCTCTTGGGGATCTCTTGTTTCGAAACATCTTAATTCCCAGGCTGTATATAAGTAAAATTTCTTTATATATACTTTTTTCATCAGAATGTCAGTATGGGTTTCTGATCAGCATGGTGTAATTCCAAGTAAAAACTGGATATTCCAAGCAGTGAATGAGTGACTTATTGAGTGACTGCCCAGACAACACTATTCTGACTTGTTGTATGTAAAAAGATATAATCATACCCAAGGTCATCTCAGTTTTCTCCAATGTTACCTTCTAGAAGTTTTATAGTTTTGCATTTTACATTTAGATCTATGAACCATTCATGCCTTATTGAATGACTGTTGTATGCCCAAAGTGGCAGTAGAGGGTGGTATTTGAAAACAGAGATCTGGAGCCAGATGGCCTGGGTTTGAAAGCTGGCCCTGATAACACAAATTCTGTCTCCTTCTCTATAAAATAATAGTACCCTTTTCATGAGATTATTACAAAGATCAAATTGAGACTTACAAAAAGCCTATCCCATAAATGCCCAATACACATCAGCTACTCATGTGTATTTCACATACATTATCTCATTAATCCCTCAATAACTCTGCAAAGTTGGTGTTATCATTTCCTTTTGACAGTTGTGGAAACAGGCTCCATTAAAATGATGATAAATAAAATAAAGAGTCACACTGGTAGTGAACACTAGACCCAGGAACCAAATCCTGGTGTATCTAAATCCAAAGCCCTGACCTAAAACAAAGTGATAATACATATGAAATAAAAGTTTTCTTGGCCATCAAGCAGCACAGAACAGCACTCCATGAGAAAAGGGAAACAAATGCCCTGTGGGAAGCATTTCCAGGCTGCAGAGCAGAAAGGGGAAAGATAGGAGAAATCTGGCAGAATCTCCGAGTTCATCTGATGAATTTGGGAGTCTGGAAAGGCCAAGTGAGCCAGAGTTTACAGGACAGAGTACCAGAAAGGAGAGAGTTCTATACACACAAAGGGAGAGACAGAGAGGAGAGAAAAACATAAAGACAGAGACAGAAAGAGAGCTGTGAAAATCTCCCTGTGAAATCTTCAGCAGAGTCCTGATGCTTTGGGAGAAACTACCTGAGACAGGGTTGTGTGCAGGGAGAATGCTCTAAAGGATCAGAGGCATCATCACCAAGCCTCAAAAAAAAACCAAGAATACCTTGCAATTCATGGGGCATCAGATACAGGGCATCAGTAGTCAGAAGGTACTGCCTCAGTAGTAAGACCTAAAGCCTCCTCTAGTCCTGCTTAAGAAAGCCAAAAGTAAACTTTGAGAGGATCAAACTGCATCCCAGAGCAAAAATCAAGAATGGTTATAGGAATACAGATATATTCAGCACCCAAAAAGGTAAAATTCACAATGTCTGGCATTGAATCAAAAATTATCAGGCATTGGGGCTCCTGGGTAGCAGAGTAGGCTAAGCATCTGACTTTTGATTTTGGCTCAGGTCACGATCCCTCATGAGATCGAGCTCTGCATCAGGCTCCATGATGAACAAGAAGCCTACTTGAAATTCTCTCTCTCTCCCCTTCTGCCCTGCTCCCCTGCTCTCTCTCCTGTCCCCACCCCCGCAAAAAAAAAAAAAAAAAAAAAAAAAAAAAAAACATTGTCAGGCATGAATGGTTCATAGATCTAAATGTAAAATGCAAAACTATAAAACTTCTGGAAGGTAACATTGGAGAAAACTTAGATGACCTTGGGTATGATTATATCTTTTTACATACAACAAAAAAGACATACCCATGAAAGAAATAATTAATAAACTGAACTTTATTAAAATGAAAAATTTCTGGTCTGTGAAAGACAATATCAAGAGAATTAGAAGATAAGCTCCAGATGGAGAAAATATTTTAAAAAGAGACTCCTGATAAAGGACTATTATCCAAAATATGCAAAAAACTCATAAAACTCAACAACTAAAAAACAAACAACCCAATTAAAAAATGGACCAAAAACCTTAACAGACACTTCACCAAAGAAGATGTATAGATGGGAAGTAAGTGTATGAAAGAATGCTCCACATCATAGATCAAAAGGGAAATGCAAATTAAAACAATGAGATACCACTATACACCTATTAGAATGGCCAAAATATGGAACACTGACAATACCAAATATTGGTGATGGTGCAGAGCAGCAGGAACTCTCATACATTGCTGGTGGGAATGCAAAATGGTATAGCCCCTTTGGAAGAGTTTGGCATACTCTTACCTATGATCCAGCAGTCACACTCCATGATATTTACCCAAATGTTTTGAAACCATGTCTACGCAAAACTTGCATACAAATATTCATAGCAGCTTTATTCATAATTGCCAAAGCTTGGAAATAACCCAGATATCCTTCAGCAGGTGAATGGATAGATAAACTGTGCTACATCCAGACAATGGAATATTATTCAGTACTTAAAAGAAATTAGCTTTTACACCATGACAAGACATGGAGGATCTTAAGTACATCTTAATGCATTGATTTTAAATGCAAAAAAAAAAGCCGATCTGAAAGGGCTACATACTCTTTGGATCCAGCTGTATGACATTCTGGGAAAAGGAAAACAACGGAAACAATAAAAAAGTTTAGTGGTTGCTGGGAGCTGGAGGGAGATAAAGAGGCAGAGCACAGAGGATTTTTCAGGCAGTGAAAATACTCCTTATGATATACATTTGTCCAAATCCATAGAATATAGAAAATAAGGAGTGAACCTGAAGGTAAACCATGGACTTTGGGGGATTATGATGCATCAATGTAGGTTCATCTTTGATAAAAAAAAAAAAAAAGGCACTATTCTGGTGGGTGATATTGATAAGAGGGGAGTGATGCAGGTGTGGGGGGCAAAGGGTAAAGTGTAAATGAGAAATCTCTGTACCTTCCTCTCAATTCTGTTGTAAACCTAAACCTGCTCTAAAAATTAAAGTCTTATTTTTTAAAAATTAGCAGAGGGGCATCTGGATGGCACAATTAGTTAAGCATCTGACTCCTGGTTTTGGTTCAGGTCATGATATCAGGGTTATGAAACCAAGTCCCACATCAGGCTCCATGCTCAATGCAGAGTCTTCTAAAAGTTTTCTCTCTCTCCATCTGACCCTTCTTACACTTGCTTGCTCCCTCTCTCTCACTGAAATAAAAATATAAATCTTTAAGAAAAATTATCAGAGATACAAAGAAGCAAGAAGATGTAACCCATAACTAGGTGAAAAATCAACAGGAACAGATCCAGAAATTTTACTGAGGGGCTGCCTGGGCGGCACAGTCAGTTGAGCATCAGACCCGGGTTTCAGCTCAGGTCATGATCTCAAGGCATCATGAGACTTGTGAGGCTCAGTGAGGCTCAGTGGCTCAGTGAGACTGAGCCCCGCGTCAGGCTCTGCACTCAGTGCAGAGTCTGCTTAAGTTTCTCTCACTCCTTCTCCCTCGGCCCCTCCTGCCCTTTTCTCAAAGAAATAAAGAAAGGAAGGAAGGAAGGAAGGGGAAGGAAGGAAGAAAATGAACACGGCAATAAAATTAATAGATAAGGCCATTAACCACCCAGAGGACAAAAAGTCACATTATCTACAAAAGAATAAAGACAATAATCAGAGCAGAATTCTCACTGGAAACAACCCAAGCGAGAAGACATTGGGGCAACATCAGAAAAGTATTGAAAGATAAGAATATCAAACTAGAATTCTATACACACCAAAAATACATTTTTAAAATTGAAGGTGAAATGAAGTCTTTCAACCTTGGCCTCATTGCCTTCCGGTTAGTAAATGTCCATTTAACTTTTCTGAACTGCTTTTGTGTTCTTATTACTACATTCTCAGACCCCAGGTTAGGAACCACTGGCTTCCTAAAGGCATTCACACCTCAGACTCAGAAAAGAGGAAGGCAAGATCATCATATGGATCCTACTGAGACACTCCCAACATGATCTGAAGGCTCAGAGTTTGGCTTGAACTCCACATAGACCCTTCCCAGGGTAGCAAGACACATGAGAATGCAGTAAACTACTAAACAGAAAATTCCTGACTGGGAAAATACGTTTATATGCTGTACGGTGCAGAATGTACATATTAGAGGATCTGTTTTCAATACAAATCTATTAGATAATGTTTAAGTGAAATAATAATTATTAATAATTAACAGCTAGTATCTATAATTTACTAAACTCATACTATCATATTTTATGAGCCTAACATGATGGTATTGCAAACCCAACCATGTAATGCATTTTTTAATATATGCAACACCGCCTCCAAAAAAATACCACTGCCAACTAAACAACTTAGTGCTTGCTTAATCATAATTCTATTTGAAAGGACTTTTTAGACTCATCTCAACATGGACTTTTATCTTGCATCATTCTCATACATACACAAAAAGAAATAGAGAATAAATTGCCTAAGTTATTACTCAAAATGCTTACACTCAGTGTTCAACCTTCTAAGTCCCTTTTGACTTAGAGGGATACATATTTTTTTCTTTTCCCATAGAATACCATCCTCTGTGTCATCAAATGCATTGATGATATAGCAGTTATTTTTTAAGTGCTGTATACTCTGTCTCTGGGGGTATTCTTCCAAACTATTAACACCCATTCTGCAAGTTTTGGTGTACAGTCTTTCACCAAAAAGTTGATGGAAGATTTTCAAATAGCAGCCAGGACTTAGAGTTACTCCTTAAATGCTCCTGGAATAACAACCAAGTTCATAGCTTTATGAGCAATGATAACTATATCTCAACATCCATTAGACTGAGCTCCATTGTGATATTCCATTGATTGTGGGACATGTCCTAACTTTGGAGAAGTTAAAATATGAAAAAGTGTTCTTAGAGCCAATAAAATATAATATGTTTCAGGCACTTTTAGTCATCACTCAATCAATATTTATTAAACTCCTGTGAGGTAAGAGATACTATGTTAGGTAATAAATTACAGAAAAAATTAAATTGTAGAACATCCCTGGAGTCAAGAAACTACAGTCTCTATTAACTCCCACAAAAACCCTGCCCAGATGGCATGGATCTACTTATTTTATTGGTAAGGAAACTAGTGGTGGGGTTTCAATAACAAATGAGGTCATTCTTACTCCTAAATCTATATGCATTCCACTAAGAAATTAAAATAGCGTATTCTAAAATTGACCTGAACAGAGATTTAGGCATTTCTACCTAAAGGTTTTACTAATTATTTTAAAAGGGTACTAAAATAAATACCAAAGCTCACTCTATCATACTTAAAAAGCATATACATTTATGTCTACACTGGCTGTATTCAGTTCTTGTTATAGAGTGCAGGGATAGACATTCTGAAATAATCCATTTTACAGTTACTAAAGGACATCTTGGATGTCACTATAGATAAAAAAGATATTGGTAATAGCTACAGCAAGGCATAAAAATTAAGAGTACAGCCTCTAAAGCTAGCTTGCCTGGGTCCAAATTGTGGCTGTACCATTTACCAGATGTGTGACCTTTGGCAGGTTACTTATCTTCATACCCCAGCTCTCTCTTCTATAAAGTGGAGTGATGATGATTATATTTTCCCCCTAAGTTGTAGCGAAAGTTAAATGAGTTAATATGTATAAGGCATTCACTACAATATATTACATATAGTCAGCATTATATAAGCATTAGCAAAAAAATCTTATATTTCGATTGGTATATCATATTGCTATAATGTTATACCTGCCCTGGTGCAACCCGAATCCTGGTGTTCAGAAAGAGTAACTGAATAAATCAGCAAGTGAAAGAATGGATGTGGCTTTCACAAGGGGCATTTCAGGGTAAGGGACAGCACATTACCCCAGCACCTGTTAGACATATGCTCCATCCACCCCTGAGCCCACACATCAGAGGGTGAGTTCTTGAACCATGAGCTCTAAGAATTCAGAAATCATTCTCTCCCGCACATAAAACTCAGTTCAGACTTTAAGATATTGTTTATAGAGGTTCAACTCTGAGTTCGCTTAACCTTGAATGAATATTTTAAACACTATTTTCTATTGTGCCTCAGAAGATTTCTTTTAAGTGGTATCCGAGGAATAACTTTCAATTAATACTGAACGAGTAGAATGAAATTGCTTAAGATCAATACCCATTTTTTTCTCCTTACTTCATAATTAATGGAGTGACGACTTCTGCTTTGGCAACTCTAGCTTACTATGGCAGGGGTTGGGGGGCACTCTGGGGGTGGGAGTGGGAGAAGCTGATGAAATCTACTACCTCAATAGTCAGTATTTTAGTCTCTTCTCGTCTTTCCTGAGGGCTTGTTTGAAAGCTTCTGCCTCTGCTCCAATTTTGGATTGTATTGCTGAGAATAATGACTTAAGCATTATGAATTTGTTTTACAGTGAACTGGCATGTGTGCTTTTTGTAGCTTTTAAAAATGTGGAAAGAAGGAACCTCTTGGCTACTGCCAGGGACCTCAAGAAAACAATGCTCCTTGGAACTGCCCTGAGAAGCTGGCAAACAGAGCTGACCACTAGGATGGAAAGTTATGCCTTGAAGAGTAGAGGAGAACAGAAAATGAAATTCAGTACAGGAGCATAAGAGGTATAGCCAGAAAGCCTGAGTCCTGATCTGGTTCTTGGGTGTAGAGTAGACCCCACTCTACCGACAGGGAAGGCCTGAAACTTCACAGAGTATCAAACCCTACATAGACTATTTTTTTTTCTGTACATACAGGCTTATGATAAAATTTAATTTCTAAATTAGGCACAGTTAGAGATTAACAATAAGATAAAAGCAATTGTAATAATATAAGTCATGTGAACGCGGGCCCTCTCTCCCAAAATATTGTATTGTACCGAACTCCCCCATCTTCTCGTGATGATGTGAGATGAGAAAATGCCCACACGATGAGATGAGGTGAGATGAGGTGAATGACATAGGCATGTTACAGGATGTCAGAAGGAGGGTCATCTGCTTCTGGACTGGAGTTGATCATGCATAACAGAAACCAGGGAAAGTAAAACCTCAGATAAGGGGAGGCTCTGTACACAGTCAGACTGGTCTACCCAGCACCCACTCCCTCTTTACTCCCTTTGGAGAAGCCCTCATCTCCCCCCCTCAGCTTGGGGATTTCCAATGGGGTGGACCACTCCCATCCCTAGAACTACCACATAATTTATCCTTCAAACTGTGACACTTTTTAAAGTAAAAGGTTTTTTTTTTTAATTGCAGTTATATAATTTTGGAAATATGTATTTACTGACCAACAAATTGGTTTTATTAAATTAGTCACACCTATAAAATAATTCTATTCAAAACTGTTTTCAGAAGTAAGTTTTTTCACACACTTAGGTGGTTCAGTCAGTTAAGCACCTGCCTTCAGCTCTGGTTATGATCCTAGGGTCCTGAGATCAAGTCCCGCATGGGGCTCTCCCTCTTCCTGCTGTTCCCTCTGCTTGTGTTTATGCATGCACTCTCTCTCTCTCTGTGTCAAATAAGTAAACTCTTTTTTTAAAAGCACATTTTTTCTTAAAAAAATATTCATGACCATTACAGCACAGTGGAAGAAAAATGTCTTTATATTGATTTTCTGAACATTAAAAATAACAAGCAGAATAATTATTCTTCATATATCAAGTACTTCAATTTCTTAACCATATATCTGTCTCTATTACAATTTCAAAGGTATTTTCTAAAGAATTAATGGTTTTATAATTTAAATGTTCTCATAAAGTTGTACTGTTTTTCCAAATTGCACTTTATGTTTAATAAATTTGAAATTTAAAAAAACAAAAACAAGTATCTTTTTTTAAATCCAACTTTAGATTAATCGCAAAAAAATGTTTAGAGAATATATTTGTATAAAAATTGTATAAAATTTGACAGGAAAATTGTATAAAATTTGACAGAGAAAGAGAGCACAAGCAGGGGGAGCAGCAGGCAGAGGGAAAGGGAGAAGCAGGCTTCCTGTTGAGCAGGGAGCTCCATGCCTGGCTCCATATCAGGAACCTGGGATCATGTCCTGAGCCAAAGGCAGATGCTTAACTGACTGAGTCACCCAGGTGCCCCAGATTAATTAGCAGAATATCACAGCTTATTTGTATGCAACCAATTCCAAGCACAATTTAGCTCTACATGTTTTACAGTTTAGTAAAAATTTTGTTTTACTCTGACATTGTGTTGCACCAAAAATTATATTCGTATTATGTTATAATTTCATCTTCAATATTAAACTTTTTAACTTAATATGCACAATAATGTTATATTGTTATTATTATTATTACAATGTTTCACCTTCAATAGAATGAATTTCCAGATTTATTTGTTTCCAATAGTTGGGAGAAAAACTCAAACCATTATAGAAATAAACTAATTCTTTTTTTTTTTCAATATTTATTTATTGGGGCGCCCGGGTGGCTCACCCAGTTAAGCCTCCGACTGCTGGTTTCCGTTCAGGTGGTAAACTGCCGGTTGCTGGATCAAGCCCGGGTCATGCTGGTGCTCAGTGCCAAGTCTGCTCAAGATTCTCTTTCCTTCTCCTTGTCCCCCTCTGCCCTTCCCCCTGCTCATGTTCTCTCTTTCTAAAATAAATAAGCAGAATCTCTGTATTCATTTTAGAGAGAATTTTGTTTATCTGTTTTAGAGAGAGAGCTTGTGAATGCTCAAGTTGGGGGAGGGGAAGAGGGCAAGGGAGAGGATCTTCAAGCAGACCCTCCCAGCTGAGCATGGGGCCTAACATGGGGCTCAATGCTACAAACCATGAGATCATGACCTGAGCTCAAACCAAGAGTTGGTCGCCCAACTAACTGAGCACCCCCAACACCCCAGGTATTTACTAATTTTCTATTTGAAGCATCTTAAGATGCGGATATAAATTTAGCACCTCTTAACTATTTAAAAAATTCTTCTTAATGGAGTCAAAACATTAACAGTTACCATATCACTTTTCATATGTCACAAGAAACCTTGGTATATAGAAAATGAGAAAAATCATTTTAAATGAGCAGTCTGTCAATCTGAATGAAGAGTTATGCTTCACAGAATGGAACTCAAAAATCCCTGCTTTCATCATGCACATTAATTCATCATGATTAGCCACAATCTTCTTAAGACAACTGCCAGCATTAGATTTTGATATTCCAGTAGATTTGTGCCTTCTGGTTGCATGTGTGTTCAGTAATAATATTATGCACCCCCAACAGTGGGTGATAAATGTCAACAAATATCTTGCTCAAGCTAATCTTCATCATCAACTCTCTTGAGATATGGAAATCCATTCCCTAATTTTTCATTGAGTATTCCCTTTCTTGACTCATTGCTGTCAAAATAACATAAATATCATTGCAAAACAGGAAGGGATCTCCTAGCAATCAAATAAATAGCTGCAGATTTCACCAAACAATAATAGACATAGCCGGAGAATACAGATTACTCTCTGTGCCAAACACATTTCCTCCACATATTTCACGTACGTCTTACCTACAGATTGCACACTTCCTATTGATCCCACCAGCTGGATGCCTGGCATAAGGCACAATCATTTATGTGACGTAGGGACAGCACCCAACATCACCCATAATCTAAAGAGTTAGAAAGTCTTACCTGCTCCTCTCTAAGCATCCAACTTGCTGTCCTTAGAGGGTAGATGTTGTTAATTTAACGTCAGAAAAGAGTCAAGACAAGAGAGTCACCATGACTGGGTGATAGGTAGGTTGAATCATAGGCTAAAATCAAGTCTGTTCACTATGTATGTTTCTCTTACTCAATTATAGGACTCCACAGTAAAAATTGGAATACAAAGTGCAGGTCTACAAAAACCCATTTCTGTTTATTTTAATTCACTATTAATAATATTTTATTAAAAATGAAGAAATAGGGGGTAAATGCTAAGCCACTTAGCAAAGACAATAGGCACAAACTCGGGCTGCTTTATACAATCCAGAATATATGTTTACTGTAGCAGTGGGCAGACTTTCTAGCCTCTTATCAGAGTGGAGCAACCTCCTGGCAATAGTGATTGGTTCAAAGTTGAATCCAAGGCCTTTGTTGAACCAATGAGAGTCAACTCCTGATATTTTGTTGAAATTTTTAGAAAAGACCTGTTCCCTTTCCACGAAGGGTTGCTAAGTCAGACCTGTTAGAGGTCATCTTGTCACCACATAGGAAGAAGCTGAGAATGAAACCGACATGGAAAGAGGCAGAGCCAACTGATTCCTGAGGACATCAGCTGAGCACCAGTATCTAGCTATACCCCAAATGGATTATACTTGGTCTCTGCTTGCATAAAGATTATTATATACTTAGGGAAAAAGTCAAACCAAGAAACCATTCATAATCTGAGTAAGTTGATCATTTTTAACTAAAAGTCACCAGCTATTTTAATATAATCTACTAATGTAGGGGCACCTGGGTGATTCCGTTGGTTAAGTGTCCAACCCTTGTTTTTGGCTCAGGTCATGATCTCAAGGTTGTGAGATCAAGCCCCATGTCAGCCTCCTCACTGGGGATAGAATCTGCTTAAGATTCTCCCTCTTGGGGCACCTGGGTGGCTCAGTGGGTTTAGGGCCTCTGCCTTCGGCTCAGGTTATGATCCCAGGGTCCTGGGATCGAGCCCCGCATTGGGCTCTCTGCTCTGCAGGGAGCATGCTTCCTCCTCTCTCTCTCTGCCTGTTTCTCTGCCTAGTTGTGATTTCTCTCTGTCAAATAAATAAAACTTAAAAAAAAAAAAAAGATTCTCCTCTTCCTCTCCCTCTGACCCCCTTCCAACAAAAATACTAATGCAGATAAGGTGTTTAGCAGCAGGAGAGATCACCACAGATGGTGACAATCAGAAAAGGCTGCATGGAGAAGATAAAACCTGAGCCAGACTTTGAAAAGTGAGAAACCAGAGGAGAAAAGAGAAGAGAAAGCAGGTGTGAGCAGGATTCAAGGCAAGAATGAAAATGGCATTTGGTAAGTCACCTGACTATTCACACGATGCCTTTCATACAGCGGTTATAACTCAAGACCCATCTTAAAACTTGAACAGTTCAAAGGACCAAAGAGATAATCAGTTGGTCAACAAATACCAAATATTTATCTAGCACCTAGTAACCCCAGGCAATTCTCCTGGATGTTGTGCAGAAAAACAAAACAGAATGAGACAATATCCTTAGATTTCAAGGCATTTAAAGGGTGATCAGTATGATCTGTAGATGTGAAAAAAAATGTGCAAGAGCAAGTAAAGCTTTTCTATATCCAAACATGAACAGGGCACTTTTGTAAGGAGTATAGCTTAGCTATTCTGCCCACTTGAAATCTTGAATACAAATGATAGGTCAATACAATTCCCATCCTTTTCTTTAAACATCCTGGCATGGCGCTTTTTCATGTACTGTTTGAAGAACAGTGGAGTAAAATTAAACTCAACTATATAGTTTTCTTGAGCTTTTTTCATGGAGAGCCAAACAATCAAAATACAAAGATTTAACCATGGTACAATTCTGGTTATAATTACAATTCTCATTACAGAACTCCTGAATATAAGGAAAGAAATGCTCCTGTCCTGGTCCACTGTTTGTGTTTCTTATTCCACATTTTTCAAGAACCTTCCTTTAATCCCCATGTTTACTCATCCATGGCTTTCTCCAATCTAGCTATTGCCTGGATAATTGTTAGCCTGAATTCTCCTTCCGACATATTGTCTATGCTGATAGCTGTTAGCTCTGTTGCAGAAGACCCATCCTCTGTATTTTTCTTCTGTTGGGCATTCCTCCTCCTAGTCATTTTGGTGAGAGATAACTGAACAGATGTAGCTGGATGTATTGACCGTGGTGCAGTCAAGGTGCACCCTGGAATGCTTCTGAGCAATCAGGATTCCCCACCCAAAGGAGAGAAGAAAGAAAAGAAAAAGAAAAAAGAAGAGAGAGAGACACAGAAGAAAAAAGGGAAGATAAAAGAGAAGGTTCAGCCCAAATGGGTCCTAAGGTAAGATTTATGAAGTATACAAACAAAAACAGACAAACAAAAAGACTGATAAAAGTATATGACAAGAGGGTTTAGGTATGGGGTAGTATTGATTGGGGAATGGGGATTACTTTGAAGTTTAACTCTATATGAATATTAGAAAATAAAAATAAAAAGGAATAAACTAGACTAAACTAAACTAAAATTAAAAAATAGAAATTCAAAAAATAGAAATGCAAAAGAAAAACAGGTGTATGTATCAAAAAGTTCAGGTTAGAAGGTTATTATGGAATTTGATGTGCTGGACAGCTCACTATGATGGTAAATAGGTTAAAAAATTATCTATATAAAAAAAATGAACCAGAATAGTGGGAATGAATTAAAAATAAAAGTTGTCCTATGAAGTAGTGGTGATTGTTCTCTTGTAGTCTTTTTTTTTCCTCCCCTTTCTTGGTTGGTTTTCTGGGGGAGGGTTTGATGTTCCCTGAGTTAAGTCCTCCCGCCCCACTCCACTCAAGGGGGTGGGCTCTGAAGAAACTGGTTTTTTTCAGACTTTTGTTCTCTGGCAGTTTTTAATGTTTGTTCACTTTTTTTTTTCTTCTCACCTTGACCACTTTTTATGTTTACTCATATGTAAGGTTACACTGGAAGGTTGGCTACCATGTACCGTTTCACTGGCTAATTGAGAGTTCTCTGCTTCCCCATCTGGCATTGCTCACAGGTTTTATCACCTATATTTCTAGGCTGGAGCTATTCTTACCCCTAACTTGATACCAGTTAGATTCGTGCAGTGGTAAAACTTAAGGAAGCTCATATTTGTCTAATTATACTCTGCAAAATTTCCTGGTGCAGCAGCTTCTTTCTCCCAGATGTGATATCAAAGAGTTGGCCAATAATGGGTTTTGGTTTAAAATTTTTTTTCTAAACCATCCTCAAAAGTCTTCCACCATTTTTGAGGGAAAAAACAAATCTATTATTATTTACCAGGTTATGCTATCAAACATTCCCCACCATCTTCAAGAGTCAGAGTTTTGTTTTCTAGCAATTTATTTTCCACTTACCAAGGTGATATTGGCACTTCCAAAAATAAGCATTATTTAAATGGCACAAACAATAAATGCCATGGAAGTCTACTGCAAAAAAATTCCAGGACAGTCTACCATTCATTAACTCATTTATCCACTCAGAAAATAATTATTGATAATCGATCACATATCACACACCAAGTTAGGGTGATGAGTGAGATGGACATGATTTCCACCATAATGGAGATGGCAGTTTAGGTGGAAACACATACAGGAATTACACAAACAGAGAGTTCATTATAAAGTGTGGGAAGTGCTGTGCAAAAAAGGTACAAAATGCCATGAGAAAAAGAACATCTGGCATGGGAACCAGGATTTAATTTAGTTTTAGAGGGAAGGGGGCATTTGATTGGGCTATAGGCAATAATCAAGATTTAACACGATCAAAGGAGTCTGAACTAAAATAATAGGGTATCTGAATACTGGGGCCTTGGAGGAGGGCACAAATAACCAAAGATAATTATGATGACTGCTAGGCCCCAGCAGGTGGTCACCCCAGTAAGTCATGAAACTATGGTGTCATGGACAGAGCCCTCCCAGAATCTAACGGCTCACCCAACTTGCTGACACTGGTTTGTTAATCACTTTCTGCTCAGATTTACAATACAAGTGGAGGACTCCAAACTGTGGTGGTGTCAAATATCATTAGTTGTTTCAGTAACTGCCTCTGGCTAAACAAATCCATCCAGGGTCCCTGTCAACTAGCACAGTTGCGAGTGATAATAAGGGAAGTCTTACAACACAAAGAAATGGAAAGATATTCCATAATCATCTTTTGGAAGAATAAATATTGTTAAAATGTCTATATTACCTAAAGCAATCTACACATTTAATGCAATCCCTACTAAAATGTCAACAGCATTTTTCACAGAGAAAAAATAAACAATCCTAAAATTTCTATGAAACCACAGAAGACCCTGAATATCAAAAGCAAACTTGAAAAAGAAAAACAGGGGCGCCTGGGTGGCTCAGTGGGTTAAAGACTCTGCCTTCGGCTCAGGTCATGATCCCAGGGTCTTGGGATCAAGCCCCACGTTGGGCTCTCTGCTCAGTGGGGAGCTGCTTCCCCTCTTTCTCTCTGCCTGCCTCTCTGCCTGCTTGTGATGTCTGACTCTCTAGTAAATAAATAAAATCTTTAAAAAAATAAAAAGAAGAAGAAAAGAAAAACAAAACTGCAGATATCACAAGTCTAGATTTCAAATCATGTTACAAAGCTGTAGTAATCAAACAGTATGGCAATGGCACAAAAATATACACATAGATCAATGGAACAGAACAGAAAACCTAGAAATAAACCCACAATTATAGGGCAATTAATCTTCGACAAAGGAGGAAAAATATACAATGGGAAAAGATATTCTCTTCAACAAATGGTTTTGGGAAAACTGGACAGCTGCATGCAAAAGGATGAAAGTAGATCACCTTCTTACGTTATACAAAAAATAAACTCAAAATGGATTAAGATCTAAGTGTGAGAATTAAAACCATAAAAATCCTCGAAGAGAGCACAGGCAGTAGTTTCCCTGACATTGGCCATAGCAACCTACAGAATGGGAAAAGATACTTGCAGATGACATATCTGATAAAGGGTTAGTATCCAATATATATATAAAGAACTTACACAATTCAATATCCAAAAAGCAAATAATCCAATTAAAAACAGGAGATACGAGAAGACATTTCTTCAAAGAAAACAGTTACTCAAATGGCCAACAGACACACGAAAAAATGCGCAAGATCGCTCATCATCAGGGAAACACGAATCAAAACTACAATGAGATACCACCTCACATCTGTCAGAATGACGAAAATGAAAAACACAAGAACAAACAAGTGTTGGCAAGGATGTAGAGAAAAAGGAACACTCATGCACTGTTGCTGGGAATGCAAACTGTTACAGCCACTGTGGAAAATAGTATGCAGTTTCTCAAAAAGTTAAAAATAAAATACCCTATGATCCAGTATTTGCACTACTGGGTATTTGTCCAAAAAAATACAAAAACACTAATTCAAAGGGATACATGTACCCCTTATTTTTTTTTAAGATTGTATTTGTTTATGTGACACAGAGAGAGATGGCGAGAGCAGGAACACAAGCAGGAGGAGTGGGAAAGGGAGAAGAAGGCCTCCCGCATAGCAGGGAGCCCAACGCAGGGCTTGATCCTAGGATCCTGGGATCATGACCCAAGCCAAAGACAGACACTTAATGACTGAGGAACCCAGGTGCCCCTACCCCCTATATTTACTGAAGCTTTATTTAAAAGAGCCAAATCATGGAAGCAAGCCATGTGTCCATCAATAGATGAATGGATAAAGAAGAAGTGGTGTGTGTGTGTGTATATATACACACACATATATACACACACATATACACGATGGAATATTACTCAGCTATAAAAAGGATGAAATCTTTCCATTTGCAATGCATGGATGGAACTACTATGTATAATGCTAAGTGAAATAAGTCATTCAGAGAAAGACAAATAACTTAAGATTTCACTCCTACATGGAATTTAAGAAACAAAATAAACAAAGGAAAAAAGAAAGAGACAATGCAAGAAACAGACTCTTAACTACAGAGAAGAAACTGATAGTCACCATAGGGAATGTGGGCGTGGGAGGATGAAATAGGCAAAGGGGATTAAGAGTGCACTTATCGGGGCACCTGGGTGGCTCAGTAGATTGAGCCTCTGCCTTCGGCTCAGGTCATGATCTCAGGGTCCTGGGATAGAGCCCCGCATCGGGCTCTCTGCTCAGCGGGGAGCCTGCTTTCTCCTCTCTCTCTCTCTGCCTGCCTCTCTGCCTACTTGTGATCTCTGTCTGTCAAATACATAAATAAAATCTTTAAAAAAAAAGTGCACTTATCATGATGAGCAATAAGTAATATATAGAATTGTTGAGTCACTCTATTGTATACCTGAAACTAATAAAACACTCTATGTTAGCTATACTGGAATTAAAATTAAAAACTTAATAAAAAGAAAACAATCAGGGAAGTCTTAGAATGAGCCTCATTTGGTCAGTTACTGAATAATGACCTCAGTATTCTTTCACCTGTTGTTGAGCCTGGGGGAAAGAGCTGGTCCCAGCTGGCATTTTCTCAGGACCAGCAAGAAGCAGTAAGAGGTAAATGAGCAACCAGGCCATAATTCTAAAACATCCTCTCTGTAGCCCTACACTCAATTAAACCAAATGAATAATTCTTTACTGCAGAATATCTCCATGTCTTTATTATGCCTTTATTTATTGTGAATCTCCAGGAAAGTAGCATATTATGATATATCTTCTACGTTTCTATGACTACTGTGATACATTATACAACTGTTTGCCATGCATCCAGTTCCCCTAGCTGAAGGAAAATCTACATCTCCATTTTGAATAAGTCAAGTGTGGCCATATGGTTTGGCATGGCCAATGAAATAATGGTGGAAGTGATACCTGTCACCTCTGTAGCCATGTCCAAAAGGATACCTTAACTGCCAGCTCATGGCTCCTCTTGTGTCTTCCATCTACCATGACAATCATCAATATTCCAAGAGCAGTTTTCTCCTATCCTGGGTCCTGGAGTGAAGATGACATAAAACAAACCTTTAATCATTCTATATGGACAAGAAATATGAGCAAGAAATAATAAGCCCTTATGGTTCATGTTCCTGAAGATCTGTAGCCATTTGTTATCACAGTGTAACTATCCTAGTGGTCCTCAAATTGTGGTCTTCCACTCCTGTGGATCCTCAGAGCCTCTCAGGGCATCCAGGAAGTCAAAATTATCTTCATAATGATACTAATTGTTTACCTTTTCAACATGCTGACATTAACATTAATGTTGGAAAAGTAATGGTGGGTAAAACTGCTGGTCCTTATCACAATTCAAAGCAGTAACACCAAACTGTATGAGAAGTCATTATATTCTCCACCGCATGCACAAGTCATTTTTTAAAAATGTAAGTTTCATTTCATCACTTAACAGAAGAGAAACAAAGGACTGATTTCATTAAATCTCAGCCTTGAACACATATCTTCTTTTTTTTTTTAAGATTTTTATATATTTATTTGAGAGAGATAGAGAGAAAGAGCACAATGAAGCAGAGGGTCAGAGGAAGGGACAGAAAAAGATTCACTGCTGAGCAGAGAGCCCGATGTGGGGCTCAATCCCAGGACCCTGGAGTCATGACCTGAGTGAGCCAAAGGCAGATGCTTAATGGACTGAACCACCTAGGCGCCCCGAACACAATAGTCTTTGTAATGAAATGGAAAGTAAGCATAAAACTCTGTTGTAGCAACCCTAAACACTGTGGTTTGTTTTGAGGAAACACACTTGTAATTGTCTGAGTTGCAAGCTGAATTAGCCACTTCTTCATTTAAAAAAAAAAATTAATTGGAAAGGATGAATGACAGACAAATTATGATTATTTAGACTTTATTATTTGGCAAACATTTTCTTGCCATTGATCAACTTCAGGTTTTCAACTGAATATTAGAATTGTGCTAAACTGGCATCTATCACCATAAGCCTGACAGATTCTAATACTTAGAGATATTTTTCTGATGACATCACTGGTGATATTGACAAATGTGTTTTTTTGATATTGTAAGGACTGTCAAAGTACAAGATAGATCAATGGGTTAAATGTTTGCCTTCAGCTCAGGTCATGATCCCAGGGTCCTGGAACAGAGCCCCACATTGAGCTCCCTGCTCATGGGGGAGTCTTCTCCTTCTCCCTCTGCCACTTCCCCTGCTTGTGCTTGCTCACTCTCTCCCTCTATTTCCCTCTCTCTGTGTGCCAAATAAAAAATTAAATCTTTAAAGAAGCAGCAGCAGCAGCAAAAAGAAAGGAACACAGGAGTCTAGAACCTGAAAAGCATCTCCTTCCTGCAAGTCTCTCCAGCGCCCTCTACTGACGAAGTTAGATACCACGTTCTCTTTAACACCACGATGGAGCTGGTAATGGTGAATTTAGGGCTGTGCGATAATAAATTGGTAGCTAGCAACGACTGAAAACATTCCACATACTCCTTTTTAAAAAAAAAAATTACTTCTATTTAAATTTCAAAAATGATGTTCTGGAAACCACGGGTTAAGAAACACTGATCTTTTTATATGGTGGAAGAATTGTTCTGAGTCTCCTATCCTCACCCCCTTATGTATTCTTTGTTGTCAAATTCCAAAATCTGCATGTCAACAACCACATCTGGAAAACACACACTGCTTAGGAAGTTTGCCAAGGGCCAAGAACTGGGTGTGTATATGTGTGGATTAATTTCTGTAGCAAGATTTTTTTAGAGCAGGAAGCAAAAAAGATTTGATGAATCATTAATAAGGGCAATTTAGCAAAATATATCAACAAGTTCTTGCATTTGGTGACAATATTATGACTATTTTCCCATTAGCCCAGATCTCTGGTTGCCTGGGCTTTGAAAATGCCTAAATTACACATCTCCTGAACTAGAGTTCCCACGGTTTTAGAAATAAAATCCTAAAGGGTAGAGACACAAACACTGGCTGTTTTTCACATCTCACAGAAAACTGTCAAGGTCTTTCTCATCCTTCAAGTGCAAGCGCAAATGTATAGTCTTCCCAGGCTCCCCAAGTCAGTGAATCTCTCTGAACTCTGGCTTTTATTGTTGCTGTTTATGCCTCTACTGAAGCACTTCCCCAGGCTAACTTGTTCTGTAGCGAATTATGTCTGCATCTTTCTCTCCCCCTAGACTGGGAGCTCCTTGAGAGGATGGAGGATATCTCATCATCTTTGCATCCCAGAGCCAAACACATGGCTTGATGTGGAAAGCCCCCTACCCCTATATGTTGACCCAAATTTGTTCACTTCAAGTGAAGGAAGAATGGGAGCCTGACATCTCACCATTACCATCCCCAGCTTGCAAAGGAGCTCAGCCACAGACAAGCACTTAGCTGCTTTCTGCTGCGAGCAAACTTCAAGGCATTCTGAAAACAACTAGTCTTCAGAGGGATTCTTTTGAGATAGGCAAAGGGTATGAAATTTATTTGAGAATTTAAGAATGATGAAAGTTTACGGGTTATTTCAAACCCCCCCCCAAAATAATCAGATGTTATTTTATACAGTAATTCTGTTGCAGCTTATTTTGATTCATCACTTCCCTTCCTCTCATCTCCCACCTCAGGCTTTGGTCTTCCATAATAAGACAGGAGTATTTTGTCTGGCAGAATCTTATGATATTTTGTTGGTAGCATGGAATGCTTCCCATTTCAAACCTTTCTAAAGAGACTCTCTTGGTCGGAATCAACTAGATTATGAGGCAGTAAAAAATAGTCCCTGAATTTCAGTGCCTTCATGCCATAAGAGTTTATTTCTCACTTTTGCAAGATCCACTGTGGAGCAGTGGACTCCAGGGCAACTGTGACCAGTGCAGTAACTCAACAACGTAGGTAAGTTTCACTTGGTGCTTCTGACATCTCAAGACAAAGTGAAGAAGCAAGATCGTGGAGATCTCATGTCTTCATGCCTTGTGCTTTGGCTCAGAAGTGACACATAATTGCATTAGCCACAACCCTTTGGCCAAAACCAGACATGTAGCTCCCCCAACAGGCAAGGGGGCTGGGAAGTATAGTCCTCTGCGGACCCAGGAAGAAGAGGAAAACCAGGTAGCAGGGAGCTTTGGTGATCTCTACTTCCAAGGCTTTCCTAAGGACTTTATAAGTTAAAAATAGGCAAATGTCCTCCCATCAAGCCCAGTCCCCTCGTACATGCGACCCTCTGCGTGCATCTGACCGAGGAAAGGCAGATAAGAAGAGGCAGCTCGCTTTTCCCACCCCGGCCTTCTGTCCTGAAAAGACTAGCCAAGGAAGACTAAGCCAGGAAAGATCTCCTCAGCATCCTGGAAAGCAGAAGAAAGCAGAGAGCAGAGAACCTTCAGAGAGCAGAAGGAAGAAATACATACTCCCAACTTTTTCACCTACAATCTTATTTGGCTAAGGACATATTTAGGTCATAGAGCTATTCTGCCAGGGTTAAAGAGGAAAGAAACAAAACAATTAAACAAATAATTGGTCATTCCAGGGCATCCAGCCTTAAAAAGTTCCATATGAGAAAAGGAAGAATGAGTAAAGCTTGAAAGGTTTCAACCTTCTTTCCAACTTCAGTAGCTAATTTTATTTTATTATTATACCCATTTTGATTATTAATAACATATCTCAACACCTCCAACAAATATTCATTGAATACTTAACAATATACCTGACTGAAGAAAATGGGGACCCAAGTATTTATTGGACAACTATGATCCAAGTTTCAAGCTATACCGACTTTACAAACAAATTATTTTATCCTTTTCATGACTTTTGAAGTTATCATGATGGCTCCCATTTACAGCCAAATAAACCGAAGTTCAAAGAGTTAAGTACAATGTTCAAGGTCATGGCTAGTAATAGAGGGAAAGTAGGGATCTCAACCCACACCTATCTGGTGCCTGATAAGAAAGTCCCACACATTCACCCCAAATCAATTAGAACTTAGAACATATTGACTCAATAGCCTTTCTTAGACTTTGCATTGCTTGAAAAGTATAATCAGGAGATCACTCACTCATTGAAATAACTACAGCTGTATTTGAGTAAGTTGAAATTTGAAAGAATGCTAATCAACTCTTTTGTGTACTGTTCACTCTGCCGTGATGATCTTTCTAATGCATCAATTTCTCTTTCTTTTCAATAAATCATTGAGCAGAATGCAGTCCTATAACATAGTCCACAGTTGCACTCTTCTACCAGGATTAAATAAGATAATGTTCATTTATCACAGTAATCAAAGCAGTTTATAAAGATCAACTGTTACCTTGTCTGGCGAAGTTGGAAAACATTAGATCCTCATTTCATATAATGAGTGAAAAACTGAAAAAAAACTAAAATGTCCATTTTCTGGTGGAAGGGTGAATGTCATGAACTAATAGAACTGAGGTAGACATCAAGATCATTGTATGTGTCCAAAGTGATAAATCTTTAGCTTCTAAACAGGTACTCATGAGGCTTAACATGATCAAGTGTGTGTTTAATTATGACAGAGCAAATACAAAAACAAACTTAGAAGCATCCTGACATGTTGGAAATGTACTGGCAAAATTGCAACTAAAAGGCAAGATGTAAACAGAGGTTCGGTAGTATTTTTTAGCTCTTTGAGAACACTTCACTTGACACTAGAGGAGCCTGTTTAGAATTTCTTACATTTCATTTTACACACATGTTCAGCGGCCATTATTCACAAAATTAGGTTAACACCAGTGTGAGTGTGGTTTTGTTTGTTTGTTTGTTTGTTTTTTACACAATGGGTCTACTTTGTTCACTGTAACTTCAGCATCCAAAGCAATGGCTGGCACACAGTAGGTTCTCAGGAGGCATTTAGTGAACAAATAAATGGCATGATCTACATAAAAGAATATAATGTGGCGGGTACCTGGGTGGCTCAGTTGGTTAAGTGACTGCCTTCAGCTCAGTTCATGATCCCAAGATCCGGGATCAAGTCCCACATTGGGCTTCCAGCTCCATGGGGAGTCTGCTTCTCCCTCTGACCTTCTGCCCTCTCATGCTCTCTCTTATTCTCTTTCTCAAATAAATAAATAAAAATCTTTTTTAAAAAAGATTATAGGGGCGCCTGGGTGGCTCAGTGGGTTAAAGCCTCTGCCTTCGGCTCAGGTCATGATCCCAGGGTCCTGGGATCGAGCCCCACATCGGGTTCTCTGCTCAGCAGGGAACCTGCTTCCTTCTCTCTCTCTCTCTCTCTCTCTCTCTCTACCTGCCTCTCTGCTTACTTGTGATCTCTGTCAAATAAATAAATAAAATATTTTAATAAAAGACAAAACAAAACAAAACAAAAAATAAAAAACAAAAAAAGAATATAAAGTGGCAATGAGGAAAAAATATTTCAAAAGCCGGATCTGAATGAGTATTGCCTTTTCTTGGATAATATGTTGATGAGACTTTTATTCTGGCAGGATAGGAGACCACATATTTTAGACACCCGTCCACTGAAAAACCATTAAAATACTAAATGAAATTTTTTAAAAGTACCTTTTAAATGCATCACTTAAGTAAGCCAGTACAGATGTCAGGAAGGTGCAGGCGCAAAAACAAACAAGACAAAAGCAGGAGCTAACTGAGCTCTAAAACTGACTTTCACCCTGAAGTTTTCTGCTCTGCTTTGCAGACCTTAAGCTTGCTGAGTGGTGGACAGAGGGTGAGGGAAGAGGGAATCAGAAACAAAACCAAGAATCTGCTAAAGTTGCCCAATTCTTCTTATTCTGACCTCCTTCTAAGGTTGATTTCCTTTTTTTTCTTTTTTTTTTTTTTAAGATTTTACTTATTCATTTGACAGAGAGAGGGAACAAGCAGGGGGAGTGGAACAGCAAGAAGCAGGCTCCCCGCTGAGGAGGGAGTCCAGTGAGGGGCTCGACCCCAGAATCCTGGGATCATGACCTGAGCCGAAGGCAGACACTTAATGACTGAGCCACCCAGGAGCCCCTAAGGTTGACTTCCAATTCTGTTGGTTTAACCTCCATATAGTACAAAGGGCTATATCTCACTTACAAAAGGGAACTGGAAATTAAGTTGTTCAGAATGAGAGTATCTGGAAGGGATGGGAAAAGGTGAGTAGAGGGATTCGGAGTGGCAACCAGGTTCTCTGACCCGTCTTTCCATTGGACAAGGAGCCTCCCTGCTTTCAGACATTTCATCCAGAACATCCCCAAAGTCCAGTTCACTTAAGGCTCCTCCTCATTCAGTTCTTTATTTAGCTCAAGGGGTAAAAAAGTACAGCACTGCCTTCATTTTAAGTCAACAGCTAAGCTTTCTTTACTGTATTAACATTTTCATTACTTAACCATAAATATGGAAAAAATATGCTCAGGATTCTCTCTGCTTTTCAGAAATCTGCTGTCCCTGATTTGGGCATGACCAGTACACTGCCTGGAGCAGTCACCATCATGGTGGTGAGTGGTCACGAGGACACCACACCTGGGTTTGTCATGTGTTCAGGTGTGTTTGATGACTTGGCCCCAAGCTTGGCGGATAGGTTCATCATAGCATCAAGGTGATTACATCTCTTTATCATGAAACAGTATGTCATTGATGCCTCCCAGGGATAAGGGGTGCAATTTAAGTTTCTGCCAAAATAATCAACTTGCCATAAACAAAAGAGGAAGAAAATGATATGAGAATGGGTTTTAGAAAGGAAAAACAACTTGTGGAGCATAAAGAATAACATGGAGGACATTAGGAGAAGGAAAAGTGAATTGAGGGAAATTGGAGGGGAAGATAAAGCATGAGAGACTGTGGACTCTGAGAAACAAACAGAGGGTTTTGGAGGGGAGGAGAGTGGTGGGGGGATTAGGTGAGCCTCGTGATGGGTATTGCATGGAGCACTGGGTGTGCTGCATAAACAATGAATCTTGTAACACTGGAAAAATTAAATTAAATTAAAAAGAAAGAAAGGAAAAACAAAAGAGAGAAAATGTGTTTTCAAGAGGCACCAGGAAAAAGCAAAGCATTCAGTTCAGTTAGATTCTACAGAGACCTACTGAGCATTTCTTATGCGTAGGGTACAGGGTGAGGCCTGGGTAAATATCCACATACATATCTACATATCTAGCGGATAACATCTGGAAACACACTAGAATGTGCTATAACCAGTGCTTCTGAAAACCTATCCCATTTTTAAATAACTTTTCTTATTGAACTGTAGCCTACATGCAAAAAAGCTCACAGGAGTACCACTCGATCAATCTGTACAAGGTGAACACATTTAAGTAACCATTAGCTGGATGAAGAAGTACGAGACCACAAAAATTCTTTTCTACCTTGATTGTTCTCTGATGCATTCAACCAGCTGTCTTTGTCATGTTTCCAATAACCAGCTGTCTGTTATTTTTCCAACCTATAAATTTGTGTCCTTGTTAGGGTTAGTCTGTTACCAGCTAGCTTGTCCCTCATCCTTAAGCAGAGGTTCATATAGACTACTGAATTCTCATAGTACCCTGTGAGGTGGCATTATTATCTGCCAAGTTTAGGATACTGAGTTTCAGAGACACAAACTATATTCAAGAACCCCTGCTGGTGAGTAGCAGAGCTGAGGCTTAAACTCCAGGACTGATTCCAGAGCTCACCCACTTAACTGTGATACTACGAAGATGATACTACATTGCTTTTCTAATAAGACACAAGCTGGCAAGTAAGGAACTTATGGTCTTTACAACATAATATTATATGTAAATTTTGGTACCAACACACTTATATGCTGCAGATGTATTATATATAGATGAATTATATAATGTATTATCTCATTTAACCATTACAATATATTGTCTCATTTAAGCATTGTGACAACCCTGTGAGATAGAAATTAGTCTCCATATGCTACAGACATTAAACAACTTTCCTAAGAACACAGGTGCTAAGTAACCCGACTCCAGGGGTCGGGTTAGAGAAGAGATTCTAGCTCTTCCCATTCATCTGTCAAGACCACTCATCATTCACCTACACTACGCACGTCATCAGTGGATGTCTGCAGGATAAAAGAGCAAATGCTATCAACACTCACTTGTGAGTTCAAGCTGATAGTAAAAGAAGATAATACCAGTCTCCTGAGATCATTCCCAAAGACAGAATGATGTCTAGCCAGATGTGCTCAGAGTCAACCCCAGTGAGAAAAGAAAAAGTTACCTTAATCAAGTTGCTCTCTCATTCATTATCATTGTCTAGGAGAGGTGTGAACTATCTCTCTTTACATGATCCCCTTCGTGCCTAGTTCAACAGAAGTTATTCTACAATCCAAGAAAGGAAACAGCAGGTTGCTGAGGACTAGTTTTGTATATGCATGGAACTATCTAGAACTAGGGAGACCTTTTCATATAGTTTCTCATTTCATCCTTTCTGTGAACCTGTGGAGCACATGTTTGTACTCCCATTTCAAAGATGAGGAAATGGAGACTCACAGGGATGACTTGTCCAAGATCACACAGATCGAAACTGAAAGAAAGATCTGGGATTTGGGTTCTGCCATCCTTCTACAGCCATATTCAACTGTAAGTGTTCTCACTCTTGTAAAATCTAAGAGCCTCAGAGGCAGTGACTGTCCTGAATTACCAGGGCACTCACTACACACCACTGGCACACAGGAGGACTGAGCCAGTAATTAGTAAGTAAATCTCTGACGACCAATGCTGCCATTATGTCACCTCCCTAAATTCTGTATCTACGCGAAACTCCGCCTTGTGTTTCCTCCCTGCCCTAAGACAACACTTAATTAGTTTGTCCTCTTGGTAAGTACATGTTCTCTTAAAACTCAGAGTTCTCCTTCATATTTTATCCTTCTGCCCCTGGGGAAAGGCACTCCTATTCCTGCTCAGATAGCCAGTTTACGGAAGTTGTCAACAGGAAGAGAGAACAGCTTGTCCATTGAACTGTCAACCAGGAACACGAGTTATATTTGGAATTTGCTGCACTGGAAAATCTCCAGCCTGCTTACAAAGCATCAGTAGAAGCTCAAAGAAAACCAGTTACGACATAATCCTTCCCTTGTGCTAAATGACACCCTCATTTACATCCTTACCATATTAATTCTCTGTTTCAACCTTAACTAAAGTCAAGGAAGGCTTCTCCAACAGTGTCATTCACATGTATTAGATAGCCCTCGAATGACAAAAATGCTTTCATTCATTCCATCTGCTGATAAAAGTCCATTTGACACCAACACTAAGCTGTTATTTTTCAAATAACAATGGCAACATTTAATTAGAATTTAACCTAGCTGCTTGCTTTCACTTAACAATGTACAGTACAAGGGTGGTTCCCTGACTAAAGGAAAGATTGGCATCCAGGGTAAATGCTGCATTTTAAAAGGAGCTGCACACTAGTGGTGTCTAATTATGCATAACACTCTGCCATTAATTGCTAGTATTTCAAGTGGCTTAAAGGGTCAGATGGTCTTTAGTCCTTCCTATTATGATAGCAGGTTCAGTTAAGTCTTTGTTGGACTATCACAATTGCTTTGTAAAGATTACTTCCATGGAGACAACAGAAGCCTCCCAAATGACTGGACATACCTCTCAATCCCATTTTAACTGAAAAGATAATAAATATAAGAAAGCATCATCATGCTAGCACATAGTAGGTACTTGGTAAATGGTAGCTTTAGCATAATCAATGTTTCATAAATATTTTCCATTGGACCATAGTCCTGAGCTGTATATTGATCTGAGAAGTTTTTTTTCCCTGCATAGAACTCCTGCAGTGCACATCTGTAACGTTCACTCATTTGTTCATTCATGTCACACACATTCACAGAGTACTTTCTTTGTGCCAGAAGCACATTCCCTAAATAATGATTTCAAGGAAATGCTGTGTACTACATGTGCTTCTTGGAGATTTCCAATGTATACATTAGAGGTTCTGAGACTTTCAGCAAGGAATACATAAATGACAGACAAAAGGAAGATGATTGATTGATTGATTGACTGATTGATTGATTTTCAGTATTTTCTTCACTTGTAGAACTCCTTTGTTCATGGACACCCATTACCAACCTGAGACAATGGTGTTCTAAGGAACATATTTTGGAAAACAGTGCAGATCCACATCCAATACATTGCAGCATACCCCACCTGTGGGTAGCTATGCTACCCACACTTTTTAAGTTTTTGGAGAATGAATACTCATTGGAGTTGATGCTGGAGGATCTAGATGCTGGAGTTGATGCTGGAGGATCTAAGTGCAGGATGAACTGCAAACTCTAGTATTGAGACCATTCTGTCTCCCAAACCCAGTGACCAGGCATGTTGGCCCATGCCCACAAATTCCAGAACTGGCTATGGAGTCACACAGATGACTAAACTTCTGGCTGGTTCACCTGCAGTGGTTGCATAACCTCTCTGGGTCTGAGCTTCTGGCACGATGATGTGCGAGGCCAAAGCTGGCCAATGCTTCCCTCTCGCCCTTGCCTTTGCCTGTGCTTGGCCATCTCACCTGTCCTGGAGCGTCATCCACTCACAACCTGGCCCTCCAGGCCAAGCTGTGAAAATTAGCCTTTCCCTTAACTGGGAGGAGGAGGGGTGGGGATAAAAATTCTGGCCCGTGGGAGCTGGTGTCTTTGCCAAGCGCTGCACCTGTGCACCAAGAGATGTGCACGCATGGGCAAGCACGTTTACACTCCCCAAGCATGACGCAAAGGCGTGGCAAGAATGAAAACAAACCCATATCAAATATCAGCAGCGCATTCTTTAGGTGTCCCTCGGCCCCATGCCACCCCAACAAGGACAAGTATCACCCTTCGCTCAGATTCTCCTCATGCTTTTAAGCGGAACAAATCAGCTCCTCCCAGCGCCAGTTCCTAGATTTTACTCCAGATCTACGAGCCCTCTGACGGCCATTCCCGTGACACAGTTGTCCTCATTAACAGGCAGCTAACGCTTGTAAGTAGTGACGTTTTCCACTCCTTAACCCTTCAACTACACAAATCCCTAAGGAAGCTGATATCACATCCATAAACATCCTCTAAGGAGGCAGCTGGGGTGTAAGACAGAATTTCCCAGTTTTCAAGTATTTAAATAAAACGATTTCCACCATATATTCAGACCAGGTCTACTAGTGATAGAATAAGGCTCCTCCAAAGCTGTTAATGTTCTCATCTCCAAAACTTAAGAATATGCTACTTTACTTGGCAAAACGGATTTTGCAGACATGATTAAATTAGGGATCTTGAAATGGGGAAATTGTCCAAGTTAATCAGTTGGGCTGTGTAATGGTAAGAAGGAAGAAAGATGGTCCGAGTCAAAAGAAGGGGGTGTGAAGACAGAAGCAGACATGAGGTTGGCATGGAAAGGCTTCAAGCCAAGGAAGACTTCAAGCCAAGGAAGGCACCTCTAGCATCTGGAAAAGATGAGGGAAAAAATCCACCTCTTCACAAAAACCAATTTGAAATGGATCACAGGCCTAAATGTAAAATGTAAAACTGGAAGATGACATAAGACAACATAGGAGGACCTGGGGCAGGGTGATGTCTTTTTACATGCACCGCCAAGGATACCAATCATGCAAATAATATCTGATAATTTGGACTCTAGAGCCTCCAAAAGGAATACAGGCCTGCTGACACCAGGACTTTAGGACTTCTGACCTCCACAACTGTAAGATAGTAAATGTGGTTATATTAAGCCACTGCCTTTGTGGTAATTTGTTACAGCAACAATAAGAAACTAATACTTTATGTAATTTTTTCTTATAAATTTTTTTTTAAGATTTTATTTATTTATTTATTTGACAGAGATCACAAGTAGACAGAGAGGCAGGCAGAGAGAGAGAGGGAAGCAGGCTCCCTGCTGAGCAGAGAGCCTGATGCGGGACTCAATCCCAGGACCCTGAGACCATGACCTGAGCCAAAGGCAGAGGCTTAACCCACTGAGCCACCCAGGCAACCCTTCTTATGTATTTTTTAAAGACTTTATTTTTTAGAGCGGTTTTACGTATACAATACAATTGAGAGGAAGATACAGAGATTGGCTGTATACCTCTTCCCCCAACACACCATAATCCCCCCATTATCAACATCATTCACCAGAATAGTACATGGTGAGCCTTCAGTGACACATCATAATCCAATGACACAGTATAATCACCCACAGTTTACCTTAGGGTTCTCTCTTGCTATTCTATATTCTATGGGTTTGGACAAATGTATAATGACATATATCCATAATTATAATATCAGAGTATTTTAACTGCCCTAAATATTCTCTGTGCTCTGCCTATCCATCTCTTCCCTCCCCCTCCCCCCAGCAACCACTGATCTTCTTACTGTCTCCATAGTTTTTCCATTTTTAGAATGGCAAGTAGTTGGAGTCATACAGTGTGGAGCCCTCTCCAACTGACTTCCTTCACTTCATGATAGGCATTTAAGACTCTCCCTGTCTTTTTATGACTTGATAGCTCATTACTTTTTAATGCTGAATAGTATTCCACTGTCTGGATGGACCACAGTTTATCCATTTACCTGTGGAAAGACATCTTGGTTACTTCCATGATTCAGCGATTATTAATAGAGATGCTATAAACATCCATGTTCAGGTTTTTGTGTAGACATAAGTTTTCAACTCCTCTAGGTAAATACCAAGATATATGATTTCTGGGTCGCATGGTAAGAGTATACTTAGCTCTGTTCAAACTGCCAAGCTGTCTTCCAAAGTGGCTCTGCCATTTTGCCTTGCCACCAGCAGTGAATGAGAGCTCCTGCTGTTCCACATCCTCACCCATTTTTAGTGTTATAAAAGCACCAGGTTTTGGCCATTTTAATAGGTATATAGTGGCATCTCATCATTGTTTTAGTTTGCAGTTCCTTGATGGCATGTGATATGGCGTGTCTTTCCATATGCTTATTTGCCATTAGTAAGTATCCTTCGATGAAGCGTCTGTTGAAATCTTTGGCCCATTTTTAAATTGAGTTGTTTGTTCTCTTATTGTTGAGTTTTTAAAGTTCTTTATATATTTTGGATGACAGTGCTTTATCAAAAGTGTCTTTTGTCAGTATTTTCTTCCATTCTGCTGCTTTTATTCCAATTCATTTGATATTGTTATTCCCAGAGCAGAAGTTTTTAATTTTCATGAAGTCCTAACTTATCAATTATTTCTTTTAAGGATCATGACTTTGGTGTTATATCTAAAAAGGCACCATCATAGCCAAGGTTTTCTAGATCTTCTCCTATGTTATGCTCTAAAAGATTAATAGTTTCATATTTTACATTTAGGTCTGTGAACCATTTTGAGTTAATTTTGTGAAGGATAGAAGGCCTGTCTGAGATTTTTTTGCTTGTGGATATCCTGTTGTTCCAGCACCATATGTTAAAAAGTCTATCTTTGCTTCATTGTATTGTCTTTGCTCCTGTATCAATTGACTATATTTATGTGGTTCTATTTGGGGCTCTCTGTTCTGTTACATTGGTCTATTTATCTGCTCTTTTGCCAGTGCCACACTGTCTTGATTACTCTAGCTTTACAGTAAGTCTTGAAGTCAGGTAGTATCAATCCTCCAACATTATGGTTCCCTTTCAATACTGTTGACTATTCTGATATATTCTCTATGTAATGTTTAAATCTATCCGTTTTTTACTTACTAATTTACTTACTTATTTAGCCTCATTCTAACAATAGTATCCATGGAATCAATGGCTTCGAAGTGCTTGTTAGAGATCTTCTAATACACAGTAAAATAAATACATGATTATTAAGTGAAAAACTCTCACCTGTGCCCCATCCCACCCCCCATCTCCTTATACACCTACCCCCCTGGAACAGAACATAAACACTTTAGAAAACTGATGGGAGGGAATATTCAACACCCCCAAGATGGAAAACCAGAGTTCCACACTTGGTTCTTTCATTGATTGGAGTTAGACTGGTCACTTCAATACCCCTAGTCTTTAGTCTTCCTTCTGTAAAAAGGATCCAGTGGAACCCGAATGTTTTGGACCCCAGCCCTGTACTGGCCACCAGGAGTATGCAGGGCAGTCCCCAGTTGAGCAAAGGATCACAGATCACTTGAGTTAATGAAAGACTCCCATTCCATGACCCCTAACTCAGCTCCTCTTCCCTGAGCCCTCCACCCTCTGCTCAGAGTCAGAAAGCTGAAGTTCAGAGTGACAACCACCCCTGTTCTCATTTCTCTTCTTGGCCTCGGAGCATCTATGTACCAAGCTTAGTTGACATCAAAGAGAAAAGCTGGTTAACATCTCCCCCATTTCCACTCTGGTCACTCTGAATCAAACTCACATAGAGATGGTGATACATCAGCCAATCAAGTGTGGTTTAAGGGCAGGATCAGTGGAGTGGAAGTCCAAAACCTGGTTTAAATTACAGCTCTACGATGTGCCAGCGGTATGATCGTCACCTCTCTGATACTCAAGTGCCTCAATTGTAAATATGGAAAATCCTTTTGACCTCAAAGTATTCGTGGGAAGGGTCAACGAAATACCATATGCTTGGTCCTCTAGCACCAAGACAGACACACAGTGTGTTCAGTAAACGGTAGTTAAGGATGAATTGGAATCAATAGCCATTTCAAATGTAGAGGTGATGGAAACTTTACAGAGATTCCTGGCAGACCCTTGCTGGAGTGTGTGTGTGTGTGTGTGTGTGTGTGTGTGTGTGTGTGTGTTTGTATACCATCATCTGTTTGTATGTGGACTGGGCTTTAAGACGTTATAAGTGTGGTGATGTTTAGGAAAACTACCACTTTTTTAATCTGACTCTCCACTTCGGTGAAGAAAATAAACAAAAGGAGTGAGGAGTGCCGGGGAGAAAGAGTGGGAGGGAAGGAGAGAGGGAGGCCCGGGGAAAAAAGCAGAAGGAACAGCAGCAAGTCTCCGGTGCTGGAAGTTACTTATCGATCCTAGATCTACTCCAAGAGCTGAGCAGAGGCCCCACGAGTAAAAGAAAATTGAACAGTTTCACGTGAAGGTGTTCTCGATTTCTCATCTGTGACCAACGCCTGCCCCCTTGCGGATGTTTTCCAAACTGCTTGTGTTTTCTAAAAGGCAAAGAAAGCTGGAAAAGCTCACAATGAGACAATGTTTGTAAGCCTTTGGAGGTTCTCCATTGTCTGCAAGATTTAAAAAAGCCACTAGGCGTAGTTCCCTTATGATCCAGACCTAACAGCTAAAACAACCTCTTTTCCGTGGAGTCCGTCGCAGGCACTTTATGCTCCAAGAACAAGCTTCCATAGTTCCCCAGTAATAATGATGGTAAGAAGCCAATGTGAGAATCAGCCCAGAGTTCAAGTCCTGACTTCTTTATTCCCTATCTATGTGTCTAGGCAAGCTACTTGACCTCTCTAAACTTGTTCCTCATCTGTAAAATCAGGGTAATAGTAGTACATGCCTCCTAGAATTGCTGTAGAGTTAAATGAGATAGAGCAGGCAGGGGTCTTACAAGTGTAATGCACCCCAATACCTTTGGCTGCTGTTTGTAAACTCATCATATTCTTTCTACCTCTGAGCCATTCATTAAACAAGTACTTACTGGGGCGCCTGGGTGGCTCAGTCAGTTAAGCATCTGCCTTTGGCTCAGGTCCTGATCCCAGCATCCTGGGATCAAGCCCCACATCAGGCTCCCTGTTCAGTGAGGAGTCTGCTTTTCCCTCTTTTCCTTCCCCCTGCTTGTGATCTCTCTCTCTTTCAAATGAACAAAATATTTTTTAAAAATTAAAAAATAAAAATAAATAAACAAGCATCTATTATGAACTACATGGATCACAAAATAAGGCACAGTCTTTAGAGATCTTATAGCTGGAAGAGAAAGATAGACAAATAATTATCATACTTGGCAAAGGCAGTGAAAGAATTAAAGATGGTTTGAGATCCCCCTAAAAAGCAAACCTAAGATAAGGGATTGTAGGCATTCATTTATTTTGGGAAGTGGTCCTAGGGGACAGGGATGGAGGTCTGGGGGCTTGGGAAAAGAGAACCAGACAGAAAAGAAAGCCAGTATGTAATGTTTCATCAGGCTGGATCACATGGGGCAATTGGGGCTTGATCCTTCTGGGACTCTCGATGTAGCCACAAGGAATGTGCCTCCTGCTGAGAAACTGACAGACAGAAAAGAAGACATTTGTCCACCAGCTCCCATGGCCCATGCCCCGGTGTTCAAGATTACACCTTAGGATGGGAACTCCGTCCTCCTGGGTTTGTGCATGTGCAAATGCCTGGTGCATTTCTGCAGGCATCCAGAGCCTCACAATACAGCAAGCCCCAGGGGCAGAAAGTGAAATAGGAGACAGAATAAGGGGTGGGGGGCAGGGTCAGCTTGAACCTGCTTAAATCTGGCAGCCCCATCAACACCTGGAGTAAAATGCAGACAGACAAGTCGCAAGGCTGGGCATAAGAAGTGTCCAGTGATGGCACAGAGAATCACAGGAGAGGAAAAGGGACACCTAACATAGCACCAAACTCTCACGACCTCATGAAAGGGATTAGTGCTCTTGAAAAAGAGACTCCAGAGAGCTCCCAGCCCCTCCCACCATGGGGGGATACGATGAGAAGTCTGTGATTCAGAAATGGGCTCTCCCCCTGTCATGCTGGCTCCCTCATCTCAGTCTTCCAGCCTCCAGAACCATGAGCAATAAATTTTTGTTGTTTATAAGCCGCCCAGGTTGTGGTACTTTATTATAGCAGCCCAAGCTAAGACAAGGATGGATACTGAGCTCTGATATGCCACGTTCAGGTCACCACTGGGACACCCAAGTGCAAAGGGTCAAGACATTCCTTGGAACCGGAGTCTGGTTGGTGAAGCTTGAACATTGGAGTGTGGAGAGTTAGAGGAGGAAGTTGAAAGGACATGGTGTGTCAGTGTTTCTGGTGATACCCACAGGCTGAGAACAGGATAGGTACCAAGTCCCCAAGCAGAGTGTTAGATCATTTGTGCAGGGCCCATCAAGAGACTGGGAATCCATTACCAAGGTCCTTGAACACCCCCCTCCAGCCTGTAAAAGAGGGGAGTTGTAAAAGGAGACACAATGCCTTGGGGGATCTTCAGAGAGCTGTGGTGTTTCTCCTTTCTTTTCACTCAGAAAAGCGAGGGGAGGCAAAAGCTCATGTTTTTCTGCAAGCCAGGTGTGGCTATGTGGAAAGGAACCAATCTCAAGCCGTCTTGAATGGCCTGGAAGGACAAAGTAACCAGGACAGAAGGGAAACCTGAAAGACTAGAGCCAAAGGTTACACCTGCTAGAGTAGAAAACTATGATCAGTGTTGCTGGGCAGAGGTTGTAGTCAGAGGACCCCAGCAGGGATGCACCCAACAAAAGAACCAGCATTGAAAGCTGCCATTCCCAGACGGCACCTGTGGCTGAATATATCTGAGCGAGTCTCGTACATCTTTCCTGTCCCGGACTTGTCCTGGAAGCAACTTCCCAGCACTCGTGGAAGTGGATGCACCAGCCCGATCAAGCCTTCAGATGTATGTAGCCCTGGTGACTGACATCTGACAGTAATCTCATGGGACACCCTGAGCCAGAGCCCCCAAATTAACCAGCCCCAAATTCCTGACCCACAGAAACTGTGCAATAAGTACTATTCCTTTAAACCACTGAGTTCGAAGGCGATTTGTTGTACAATAGACAACTTAGACACGGGTTCATCCCACAACTACTGATTCAGAACTGGGGAGGGTTTCAGGAACCCAGTTTTTGTTTTTGTTTTGTTTTTAAGATTTCATTTATTTATTTATCTGAAAGAGAGGAAAACGAGAAAGAGAGAAGAGAGGGGGAAGGTCAGAGGGAGCAGCAGACTCCCTGCCGAGCAGGGAACCCGATGCAGGAATCGATCCCAGAACTCAGGAATCCATTTTTAATAAGCTCCCTAGATGATCCTTTTGACGACTACCAAAGTTAGAGAAAGGAGAGATCTAAGTAGCATCTCTGGGAGAACTGACATTCATCCACGAGTTTTACAGTCCTAAAGGTAAAAACAGGCAAATAAGCACACCAAATGCTGTCTTCCTTTTTAGATTTTTGTTTTTATTGAGATATAATTGACATATAACATTGCATCACTTTAAAATGGACATGATGAACTGATACATTTATATATTCCAATATTATTGCCACCATCTTTGCTAACACCTCTATCCATCACATAATTATCATTTTTGTGTGTATGTGGTAAGAACATTGAAGATTACTCTTAGCAATGTTGAAGTACATAATATAGCATTGTTGACTATAACCACTTTTGCTGTGCGTTAAATCTTCAGATAGATCTTCAGAACTTATTCATTGAGTTGCAAGTTGTTTAGTTGTAATTGTGGGATCTGTGTTTGTGTAAAGTGGTCTAGGGCATCAATTTTTAAGGGTCCTTAAAATGCACCGGTCTAGTTTGTAGCTAGATAAACCGACAGCGCCGCCAAGTGGACATTTTTAAAACTCTCATTTCATTTCGGTTTTCTTTCTGCACGGGCAGTCACAGATCACTATGGGCTGAAATGCTGATTCAGATTTCCATTACCACTCTGCTGTGTCCCAGCCATTGGCCACCTAAATCACAAGCCCTTTCACAGGTTTCCCAAGAAGTCCGATTTGGAAGATCAGATAGGAAAATCATGAAGACAGAATACATCCTTACAAAAAAGTGATGTGGCAAAAGTACTTTCACCAAAATGTTAGAAATTAATTATGGAAATAAATTAGTTCAAAAAAAAGAGAGAAAAGCATTTTCCATGAAATTTTTATTAGCCAAAAACTTCTTTCTCCACAACAGGTATCTTTCATATCCGTTCAAAGACGTGTCAAATTTTTAGCCCAGTTTGTGGCCCAAACATCTCCGTTAGGCTTATCTGAGCCTCTTGGAGGAAGAAAAGGATCGCTAGACCATTGCAGGAACAGGTGAAAGAAAGTGTGTTAGGCTGGAGCATGAGTGAGGGACAAAAAGAATTCGGTATCAAGTTTACTGATTGAGACATCCATGCTGTTTCCCGAAAACCAGAGGCACAGAGCTCACTCTGAAGTGCTGTCTTCCATGAGAAAAGAGACCACAGCAGAGCTGAGAGCCTGCAGCCCAGTCATTCTCCCTTGGCCCAAAGCACCTGCCAGCCTGTGCCACTCAGCTGCCGTTTTATGTCATTGTGGCACAAGACTGAGGAAGAGAATGGCCAGAGGAGTTTGGCGGGTAAGGATTCTGACACCAATTGCATATAGGTATTTTCCCCCACACCAAGCAATCCTCCAGCACCAGTTGGGTGTCCTCTGATTCAACTCCATTCTGACACTCTCTATTGTGAAACAGCCTCACATCCCAAGAGGTAAGAGCTCGGTCCCACGACACTGCCAGTAACAAGTCTAAGATGTCACCTGTGCTTCTTGACCAACCAGCCATAGACTGGAAATTCCCCAGATTCTCTCTTTGGGTTCAGTTAATTTGCTAGAGGGGCTCACAGAACTCAAAAGAACATTTTACTTACTGGTTTACTCTCAAAGAATATAACTCAGAACCAGCAGAGAGCAAGGTCTGGGGGAAGGGCAGCAGAGGTCCCAGGCCCTCTTGGAGGGCACCACCCTCCCCCCATCTCCACATGTTCTCCACTCCAGAAGCTCTTCAAACCCCATCCTTTTGGGTTTTATGGTGGCTTCACCACGTAGTTATAACTGATTAAATCATTGGTCTCCTGCAGTTGATTCAGTCTCCAGACCATCTCCCGGCTCCAGAGTTTGGGAGGTGGGGCTAACAGTTCTACCCTCCAGTCACCTGGTGGGTTCTCCTGGCAACCACCCCCGACCTCAGGTGTGGTCCAAAAGTCACTTCAAACAAAACACAGCTGTCTTGCTCTTGTCACTTCAAAAATTCCAAATTTGAATGGATATGAAAGATACCTGTTGTAGAGAAAGAGGTTTTTGGTTTTAGGAGCTCTGTGCCAGAAACAGGGACTAAGACCAAATATGGATTTCTGTTATAAATCAGAATATCAAAGCAAGGGACCAAAGCTCCCAGGCCATGACAGCAGACACCCGGGGGGGGGGGGGGTCACAGCAACCTATACATTCTAGGAAGGGCTGTGATTTCCTGCACTGTTCCAGGGCACTCTTCACGTTCAACAAATATATGTATCTCCAATGTGTATCCACACTGTGCTGTGGGTCGGAGAGATGAAGCTGAGTTTAAACAACAAACAGTGGGGTGCGTGGGTGGCTCAGACGGTTAGGCATCCGACTGCTGATCTTGGCTCAGGTCATCATCTCAGGGTTGTGAGATCCAGGCAGGGAGTCTGCCTGAGATTCTCTATCTCCCTCTCCCTCTGCCCCTCCCTACCTCCACCATATGCTCCGCCTCCCCAAAATAAATAAATCTTAAAAAAACAAAAAACAATCAAACAGTGCTATTCTTGCCTCATGGAACTTAAAGGCTGCTGGGGAGACAGACATTAATCACGATCATGCAAACAAAGGTAAAACCGCAATTCTGGAAAAGACTATGAAACTGGTAATGTGGAATTCGACATTACCCCACCCCCACTTCCAGCCCCCTGCACCCTGGAGTGATGCTGTGAAATGAGGAGGAAATAACAGGGCCATGAGGTAGTGGCAGGTTCATGCAAAGATCCTAATGAGCAGGCAGCACAGGGCATCTGGGTGGCTCAGTCGGTTAAGCCGCCGCCTCCAGCTCAGGATGAGATCCCAGGCTCCTGGGATCTAGCCCTGCCCGCATGGGGCTCCCTGCTCAGTGGGAGTCTGCTTCTCCCTCTCCCTCTCCCTCTCCCTCTGCCCTTCCCCTACCCCACCCCCAGCTCCTGCTCTCACGCTGCTGTCTCTCTCAAACAAATTAAATAAAATCTTTAA
This sequence comes from Mustela putorius furo, assembly GCF_011764305.1. Taxonomy (NCBI): domain Eukaryota; kingdom Metazoa; phylum Chordata; class Mammalia; order Carnivora; family Mustelidae; genus Mustela; species Mustela putorius. The sequence continues at coordinate 23,719,690 of NW_025421273.1, forward strand.
AAAAAAAAAAAGCCAGCAGCCCTCCTCAGCCACATTTCTTCTTTAGCTAAGAGTTAGCTGGAATTCAGTGAAGAGCTTAAGATGAGCCTTATTTTCTATATACAGAATTTAACTCCATACATTTTTGTAGGGCAACCAACGCTGTATAAAATCCCAGTGCCCATCACTGGGGCACCTGGCTGATTCAGTCGATAGAGCAAGTGACTCTATTGACCTGGGGGTCATGAGTTCAAGCCCCACACTGGGTATAGAGCTTACTTTAAAAAAAAAAAAAACCAACTTACCACTTTTCAGGAAGGGAGGACCATAGAGACCAGGCAAAGGGTGAAGGGGAGAAAAAGGGAGCCGGAGAAAGCCAGGATTGTAGAGCAGGGGAGGGGAGTGCGTTATGCCCCATCCACTCCCAGCCTTTGTCCATCACCCAAGCTTTGGATGAGCTTCTTAGTTTACCTGGATCAGCCATTAGTGGTGACCTTTTAAGCCGGTTATTTGACCTCCTGGAGCAACCTGCAGTTCGGGTGATACCACTGAGGGCAAAACTCCTAACAGGCTGGTGGAGAGCTCAGCGTGCGGAGCCATCCTCCCAGGGAGGAACCCCAGTTCAACCACTCAGAGCTGTGTGCTGCGCAAGCGGCTGTTCCTCTCTGTGCCTCAGTGTTCTCATCTGTAAAATGGAAAAATACTAATGACAGATAAGGTTATTCTGAGGCTGAAACAGATGAAGTGAAGAACTGACATGGTGCCTGGCATGCACGAGGCATCCTGTGCCGTCAGCAGCCCCAAAGATGCAGGAGGGAAGAGAAGAGGCTGCATCAGTCAAGGAACCAGCACTGGCAGCTGCTACTGTGTGTCCAGTTCTGGGCTAGATCACCGGCTAACCCCATTGAATAGCATGGGATGCAGCGTTTACCTAGTAAACAGAGTCTGCCTTTTGTTTGTTATCGCCCTGCAGGCAAGATGGACAGTAAACAAATGAGGACAAATCATTAACTAACTGCCAACCGGAGGAAACAACCGTCCTTCTCTGGCAGAGGCAGAGTCCAATGGTCAAGATTCATCTCATTTGTATAAACTTAAGGCCTCACCCACAACCCAGAGACCCTTCACTGCTGCTGTTCTGCTGTCTTTCCTTCCTGTTTTTCCCACCTCGCTGTATTCAGTATTTTAATGAATCGAAAACACTGTTGGTTTTAAGTGACACCCTGACTTTATGGGCGCTAAGAACGTAGCTACTAATTAAGCTACGAGACACCATCAGTGGTAAGACGCCACTGGTTTCGGCAACAGTGAAATACACAAAGTGTCTTCACATCGACAAAATACGGCACAATGTGTTTAAATGGGGTCCCATGATACGATGTAATCACATGTATCATGCATCCTGACTTTCACTTGGTACTACATCATGAAAAATTTCTCATATCACTAAGCATTATTTGCAAATGTGATCTTTAATAAGGGCAATAACAATAAATTACATCTGTTCTTAGCACAACTAAGTGATGCTGATTCTCTGGCTTATTTGTGGCTGGTAGAGCACAGTGGCTGAGAGCACACTGTTGTTTGAGTGCCTGTTCAAATCCTGGCTCTCACTATTTCCAGGCGACTTGGAGCAAGTCGTCTGCCTTATACTTCTACTGTAAAAGGGACATCAAAGTAGGAGTTTCTCATTGGAGTTGAAAAGATTGGTTAACGTTTGTCAAGCGTGGCCTGCACAGTATAGAAAGTACTCCACAAATGTCAGCGTTAGTGATTATTTGACAATACTCTGTTGTTGGTCGGTCTTTTGAGCTGTTTCACGGATTTCAGTAATTCATGACGCAGGAATTAACGTATTTGTTTTAACTTTCGTCCTTGTTTCTGATGATTCCATAGCACTTCATATACGGGATTACTAGGTCAAGTGGTATAAGGTGTTTAGAATAATGATAGAGACCCTCAAATTACCCTCCAAAAAGAGTTCTTTTTGGCTCTCCTACTAGCAGGGTCCAACAAGACAGGTCACCACATGCATTAAAAGTCACTGCATGTCTGTTAACTACTATTACCACTATCTCGTTTCGGTTTGCATTCCTTAGATAACCAGGGAGGTGGAATATTTTCATTGTTCTCTTATCCAGATTTCCAGTCCAAATTACTTTATCCAGAGATAAAATAATTTACAAACATTTTAGTAAGAAATTCAATCTGGAAATAGGGCAAACATGTATCTAGGAAACTGAGACAGAGGTCAAAAAGGGACTTGTTTGACTCAGGAGTATCCCCCAGGACACACAGAGGTGCTCTTACTGTTAAGAACATTCTAGAAGCACATCAGGTTTCTACCCACAATCCCCTGCACACAGACTGGTCCAAGGACTGCAGAAGCCTCTGGCTAAAAGGATTCTCTTACTATTTATCTGCTTCTTTTGGTGCCCTTGGAGCTTCCCACTCCCCCTTCTTTCCCTAAAATGTGACAGATGACATTTATTTTAAATCCAAGTGATACAATGTCACAGCAGAAACTGATCTGTGAGAAAAAATCTGGACTCCATCCCAGTTTTCTCCCGTAGGCTGGGACCTAAAAGCAGAACCTTCCAAACCCACTTTTCAAGCCTCCTAGAGGCTCAGAGCTGTGCTTTGGAGTCAGGGTGTGCCTTCAGTTCCCCTGGTCACATCACTTCAACCTTTACCAGTTCTAGAATTTCTCAACAGCCGCAGCATCAGAATGCTCATAGTGGAAACACCATACTGTCCATTCTGCCCTGAGCTGGGACCTGCCACAGAATATGGCCACCCTGGGAAGGCCTCTCCCAGACTGGTCCGGGCCCCCCACAGGGGCCCAGAACGGCCGGGGATGACGTTGCTACCACTTCCCAGAGAGACGGAAATTGTGAACTTGAGACCCAGTGGTTCTGGGGGCAAATTAAACACCATCAGTGGTAAGACGCCACTGGTTTCGGCAACAGTGTTAGGACTACCATGTTCCCCTGCAGCACAATAATACAAATAAATAATAATCATGTATCATCTTATTGAATATCCACAGCTGCTCCTTAAGGTAGAGCTTATCATTTCCATTTACAGATGGAAAAACTACTTCGATCAGGGTCCAGCCAACAAACAGAGGCTACTAGAACAGGGAGGATTTAATATAAAGAATGGGCCACATGGGAGGTGGAAAAATCCAGAGTCCAAACAGGGGATGGTGAGGTGACCCAAAGATTAGCAACAGTGGAAACCCACTGCCACCCCCAGGGCTGGGAATCAAAGGAAGAGCCTGCATGGGCTAGCCTGTCAGGAACCAGCTCCACAGAGCCAGGGGCTGGGTCAATGGAGAAGACACAGTCATGGCTGAAGATGTCATTGCCCCCCAGAGATGCCACCTGACTCAGGGAAGGGGCACAGGGGTACTGTGGTTTCTCCCTCCACCCTCTGGCTGCCATCAGGGGCCCCTTCTTCCACCCCACCGCATTGCCAAAACCTACAGGAAGCTGGCTGGTAAGGGAGTCTGGGAAATGTAGTTCTCTGCAGTACAGAGTGGGACACAGAAAGGCAAGGACTAGATCTTAGAAAAGAGGCCAGAGGACATCACACCCCCCCACCAAAGCTCATGGTCCCACCACTACGATGTGGCAGGGCCAAGTATGGAATCAAGGTACCCTTGAGTCCACCACCCACCCTGCAAGCCCGAGAAAAGCAAAGGGTAGATGAGAGATGGACGGACTGACAGATGGAAGAAATGAGGTGGTTTAAAATTTTTGGCTTTCTGAGGTGCCTGGGTGGCTCAGTGGGTTGACTGTCTGTCCGACTCTTGATTTCAGCTCAGGTCATAAGATCAGGGGTCATGAGATGGAGCCCCGTGTTGGGCTTCTCACTCAGCAGGGTGTCTGCTTGCAGATTCTGTCCCTTTGCCCCTCCTCCCTGCTCACACTTGTGCTCTCTCACTCGCTCGCTCTCAAATAAATAAATAAATCTTTAAAAAAAACTTTGGCTTCAGGAGAGAGAATTACAGTCTGACTTCCCCAACCACTGTGGATATAGGACTCCATCGATTACGAAGAACATGCAGGTGAGTGAACTTCAAGCTTGTCTTTCGTCCACTCATTCAACATTCCCTGAACAATGAGGATGCAAGACAGAAACGATGCTTTAAGGGTTAAGGAGAACCGAACCTTCATTCTTCCTCTACTCAAAGTTCCTTAATAATCAAGAGCAGACAAAAGGAGATAAAGTGCAGAGGGTGTTACAAATCAGTTCTTCAGGACCGAAGAAGAGAGGGCAGGGCAGTGGGGGCCCACCCCACCAGAAACCCGTGCAGTGGCCAGCTGCTGGCCCATGGGGTCCTACTAGTCTTTCCGCCACTCCCCCTTCTCCAATATGTCCCTCATTCTCCTCCTGTGTCAAGGAGCAAGTGAGAACCTCAAGAGAGGAAAAGATGATTACTCCCGTCTTGGAGGATGAAGATGTGGACCCTTCAAGGCTGCTTGAGGAAGAGCATCCAAGAGGGTGAGTGAAGCACCAGGCACAGAGCAGATGGTCCATGTATGGCACCTTCTACCAGCAGCACAGGCTGAGAGCATGACATCAAAGAAAAAACTCAATCGACAATGAGTGTTTCCCACTCCATCTATACACTGAGCAATCCCACAGACGTTGGTGCAAATACTGGTTTCCCTCTACATGCTTTCTATGTGATTTGAAGAAATTACGACCCTTAGACATTTTTACAAGTAAAATGTGACTTTCACCTACCTCACTGGGAGTCTTAGTCGAGATTCCCTAAAATATGGCTGCTAGAAGTGACAGCTTATGTGCTGGCTGGACAGCACCACAATTAGAAAGTGTGTGCTTCAAAGTATCCCACCGATAAAGTGAAAAACCACCCACAGAATGGGAGGAAATGTTCACAACTCATGTATCTGATAAGCGACGTGTACTAGAATATGTAAAGAACATCAGAACTCAATAAGAAAAATGAAAGCACAATATTAAAAAAGGCAAAGGATTTGAGCAGACATTTCACCAAAGATATGCAAGATGGCCAAATGGAATAAACGGTGCAGCTGCTTTGGAAAACAAGCAATTCCTAAAACAGTTAACGATACAGTTACCATAACAATACCAGCAGTTTTATGCCTAGGCATATACTCGAGAGAGGCAAAACACATATTCACAGCAAAAGGTGTACACAAATATTTGTAGCAGCGTAATTCATAATAGCTAAAAAGTGGAAACAACTCAAATGTCTATCAACTGAAGAATGGATAAATAAAATGTGACAAATCCATACAATGGGAAGTTATTTGGTAACAAAAAATGAAGTACGGGTGCACTCTCCAACACAGATCAACCCTGCCAAGATGTCATGTGAACATAAGTCTGTCACAAAGACTACATACCTCACAACTCATTTATATGAAATGTCCAGAAAAAAACAAATCAATAGGGACAGAGAGTATATTCGTGGTGATCTAAGCCTGCGGGAGATGGAGGGTTTGTGGGTGATGGCTAAAGGTACAGGTTTTCTTTTTGGCATAATGAAAATGTTCTACAGTTGATCATGGTGATGTTGGCAACTTGATGAATATACTAAAGGCCATTTGTTGAGTTGTAGACTTTAATGGGTGAATTATAGGGTATGTGAATTATATCTCAGCAAATCTGTAGATAGATTGGGTAGATGATTGATAGAAAGATAGATAGATAAAAATCCCATAATAATGGGAGCTCCCTAAAGAAAAAAAGTTTATGTACTAACACTTTCTTTTGGGGCCTATGTAATCTCAGGAAGCAGAAATGAAGAGGAAAGGAAGCAAGACAGGAAAATAAAAAGAACAGGGGCACCTGGGTGGCTCAGTCGGTTAAGCACCTGCCTTCGGCTCAGGACATGATCTCAGGGTCCTGGGATGGAGTCCTGCATCCAGCTCTCTGCTCAGTAGGGAGTCTGCTTCTCCCTCTCCTTCTGCGCCTGGGCCCGGCTTGTCATATATATATATATCTCTCTCTCTCAAATAAATAAATAAAATATTAAAAAGAACAATTCTAGGCAGTGCACTCCTTTGCCAATCACAGCTTAGTAACAAGGGCAGCTGGCTGCTTGGTCTGGCAAGATGTCTTCAGAGGGACTGAATGAATTGTTGCATCTCAGAAAAGTCCATCCAAGGGAGCAAAAGGCTCTCTCCAGGCTCCTCCCCACTCCAACGGGATGGCAACTTATCCCCTTCAGAGTGATCACCAGGCCCCTCCAGGTCGCCACCATGGGAGCCCAGCCCCTGTAAGTCCCACTGACCGGTGTGCAGGATGGCGTCTCTGCCGGGTGGTGCAGACAAGGGGAAGCAGCAGCAGGGGCTAGTTCTGGAACTGCAGGAACTACAGGTTATATAGCGCTGCTCTGGGCGCAAAGCCACCCACGCATATCTGGGGAGTGCATAACCCCAGGCACCAAAACCAAGGGTTATTTGTGAAAATCAAATGAAAACGTATTCCAAGTTTATTGTTTAGTGAGCGATCCCACAGACCTCGATACAAATCCTGGCTTCTCTCTACATACTTTCTCTCTGTGTGGTTTGGGGAAATGACTTAATCTCTTGTGTCCCTTGTGAAGTGAAAGTATAAGGTAAACAATAAATGATAAATTTTATAATAAATAATATATATTATATTATATACTATATATTATATAAATAAATAAATATAAATGATAAAGTATAAGGTAAATAGTAAATGATAGCTCTTTGTGTTCCTCTTTCTTGCCCCAAAAGTCTTCAAATGCCTCTTAAGGCAGATCTCTTCCTCACCTTTGTAATACATACCACATTTTGCAAATCATAGTAGGTCAGTAAATGTTCTCCACTTAAGTGCATGTTTTTAACCTGACCCCGAGGTGTTTAACAGCTAATTCTACTACTGAATGATGTGCTCTTAAAAGGTAACATTCTGGTTTTCCCATCATATTTCAAGATAAACTAGAGACTAATCTATTTAACTAACACTTTCTGAGCACTTTTCTGCACCAGTCCCTTTGCATGAATTCATCTGCTGAATCTGCTGAATCCTTGCAGATCATTACCATTATGCTCCCACGTCTCATCTGAACGAGACACAGAGAGATGAAAAGGATGGACTCGAGGTTTCTACCACAAGTAAGCAGAAGTACCGTGTTCAAACACAGGCATCCTTATACATTTTAAGATTTTATTTGACAGAGGGAGGGAGGGAGCATGAGCAGGGGGAGCGGCAGGCAGAGGGGCAGGGAGAAGCAGGCTTCCCACTGAGCAAGGAGTTCAATCCCAGGACCTGAGTTGAAGGCAGACGCTCAACTAACTGAGCCACTCAGCCCCCCATCACATTTGTGATTTTCCTCTCACCCTGTTGGTTGTTCCTTCTCGGGGCACCTAGTTGATCTCCTCTCCCTAGTCTCTCGGTTTTAGAGTTCTGGGTCCTTGGTCTTCTCCTCTCCACGCGTATTTAATGGATTGCTAGCGTCTTAGTTCAGGCTGCTGTATCACACTAGCACAGACTGAGTGGCTTATGAACAACAGCAATGTATTTCTCACAGTTGTGGAGGCTGGAAGTCTGAGATCCGGCGGCCGGTATATTTGGGGTTTGGTGAGAGCCCACTTCTGAGTTGCAGAACGCTGACTTCTCCTTGTCTCCTCACATCTGCAGCAACCAGAGGAGAGAAGCAAGCTCTTGCACAATTCTCATCAGGACACTAATCGTGCAGGTCCCACTCCGGTGACTCATCTCATCCTAAATATCTCCCAAAGGCCCCACCTCCTAACATCATCACATTGGGGGTGGGGTGGGTCTCAACATATGAATTTGGGGGGGGGGGGACACAAACATCCAGTCCATACAGTGAGTTACCAGTGTATTGCCTCTCTGCTCTGAAGTCACATCTCATTGCCTGTTCTGCTTGAATGGAGATGAACCTTGCAAGCATTACTCCTGCATGTTGATGCAATGTTCCTTTGGCCAGTAGAGCATGCTGGAGAGACACTGCAAGAGAAAGGGGCTTCTCTTCCTGGTCCTGGTACATTTCTGTATTGCTCCTGCCTCATGACCACCATGCATGTGCCTGCAGAGGACATCTGGCAACACTCCCATGGATAGCTTCCTGTTAAGTTTTAGCAGTTCCCAGTGGACAGAATCCCCAGTGATTCTCAAAGATGCCCCAATGGGTGTGCTTCCCAGCCTCAGTCTACTTATATCTTGGCAGGGCATCTCCTGCTTTCCAGTGATCATAGACCAGCACTGGCCTAGAACACCCAGGAAACTTCTGTGCTATCCAATGAGCCACAACCATACCTTCGCGAAAGAGGTCCAGATGCTAGCCTTGGGGAGGGGTCTGCCTTCCAAATTTGTCCTTCCTTGAGTACTCTTCCCCTAGTCCAAGGTTCAGTTTTCTTTAGCTTTTTAGACTTAATCCTTTAGTCTTCAACCATTCTTTACCTTCAACTTGCCTGTTCACCTCACTGTTTGGTCCTCACCTCCTAGATCATGACCAACACACTCCCATGGTCTTATCATCTAATCACACAGCTTCAAATGCCCACAGCCTCTGGATCGCTCTCTCTCTCTCCCTCGAACTCCAGACTCCAAATGCATCTGCCCACTGGGATATTAGTAGAGCAAACCTTCGTCCAAACTACACTTCTGATACCCCAGCACAGCTTGTCCTAGCCACAGCCTTCTCCACAACATTTATAAACAACCCAATCTTCCCTTCCGCTCATGTCACAGACCTTGGAAGTCATCAGTGACTCCACTCTCTCTCACCCTCACAATAAACCAACCTGTTGAGTCCACCTTTAAAATAGATGCTATTACGACTTTCTTCCTACCACACCGACGTCTCCCTCCCTAGCTGCTCTATCATCTCCTGCCTGGTTGATGGCAATTAGCCTCAGAATTATCCTCAACACAACAGTCGAACCAATCTTTTAAAATGTATCTTGTCACTCCTTCACTCCGAATCCCAGCAATGGCTGTCACAGGTCAAAGCCAAAGTCCTGAAAATGGGCCACCCTACATTTGCCATTTTCAAACTGTCCCCCAAGGCACCTTAGAACAGCACGGTGCATTCACAGGGGCCCCACAGGATGGCTTCCATTTCCAAGGTTAACACGGCAGCATCTGCCAGACTCGACTACTGAGTTGTGAGGATCTAACCACTTATAAAATCACTGTTCTGGGGGTGCCTGGGTGGCTCAGTGGGTTAAAGCCTCTGCCTTCAGCTTGGGTCAATCCCAGGGTCCTGGGATCAAGCCCCGCATCAGGCTCTCTGCTCAGCGGGGAGCCTGCTTCCTCCTCTCTCTCTGCCTGCCTCTCTGCCTGCTTGTGATCTCTGTCAAATTAAAAAAAATAAATAATAACACTGTTCTGTATTTCCTTTGATGGAAGACATTGTGAAAAACTACTAAGACACTAAGGGCACCATGAACCGAGATGGTTTGGGAACCTGCGCTCCACATGCTCATGTCTCTGGCCTCATCTACAGCTGCCCCTCACTCTCCCCACCACTCCACTCCACCACCAAGGCCTCCTCAGCCATGCCTAGCACACTCCTGCCTCGGGGCCTTTGCACTGCCTGGTTCCCTCGCCTAAGAAGTGAGAAACAAACCTAAATGAGTGGCTAACTTCTATACCTCCTTTAAGATGTGCTCAAATGTCACCTCCTAACATGAGGTCCCTACTCACTGTCTGCCTCAGCTCTAGCTGCTGTAACAGAATACCACCAACGAGTGGCCTAACCAACAGTTTAATTTCTGAAGGCTTGAAGTCCAAGATCAAGGTACTAGTCAATTAGGATTCTGCTCCAGGACTCTTCCTAGTTTGCAGACATCCACCTTCTTGCCTTATGAGCTGCAGGGGCCCAGGGCAGGCTGCCCCAAGACTGGCCACTTAGGCATAAAGATAGTTTTGAGTTAAAAGTAATAAAAACCCAACAGATTCAGGAAAAACCTCTCTGCTCCCCTACCCTACAGCTGCCTAAATTTACATCAGAAAAGAGAGCCTTAAACAGACACTCCCCTTCACCTAAGAACTTAACTGCATAAAAGGGCAACCTTGTTTCCCCAGACATCTCCACTCCTCTCCCTGCTAATGAGCTTCTCTTTGTATCCCCAGGCACTAGCTCTCTCCTTAGCTCTTGTAAGCTTCCTGTTGCCTCCTTGTCTCTGGAATTTGCTGCCTGTGTGGACTTTCTGTATTTATGCCCCGTAAATTTCATTTTCTCTTGTTAATCTGTCACATGTCACCTTGATCTTGATCCAGCTAGGACCGTAGCACAGGAGAAGGTCTCCCCCCTCCAACACTTCATACAGCTTTTCCTCAAAGCAAGAGCACAGAGAGCTCTCTGGTGTCTCTTCTCATAAAGACATTGATTATATGGGATCCAGATTCTCCCTACTTTATTATCTCATTTCTCCTTAATTACCTTCTTTAGAGGCCATCTCCAATTACAGCCGCATTGCGGGGTCAGCCTTCAACATAGGAATTTTGGGGAGGACAGTCAGCCCATACCACCCCCTACCTTAAACTGTAAGCCCCTCCCACCCCAACACTCCTTTAGCATGTTTCCCCCCACACACACACAGGCTCTACTTTTTTCACATAGTCTACACATATCCAGGTTCCACTACACTGTTTAATGTACAGAATGAAACTCTTAAGGACAGAAGTCTTTGTCTCCTTCAGGCACCTGTGTGTCACAGACCAGAGCCTGTGACGTAGGAGGCACTCAGAAACTACTTGTTGAATGGTAAGCTAAAGCATGAAAGAAAACATTCCCTCTTCCTCACCGCTTGCTCCTTCTCGACTTCTTGCACATCACTAAGGAGAATCACGCCTAAATAACCAATTGTTAAGTTCTGGTTGCCAAGTGGAATGAAATCAGCTCTCCTGAAACTAATTATACCGCTGGAGAGCCGCTTAACTTACGGGACTGTTTTTTCACATGAAGAATGGAAACTGTCCGTCTTGGGTTCACCAGAACAGACATGCAGTGCCATGGGCACCACAACAAAACACCACAGGCTCGGGTGACTTGTAAACAGACAGGTACGGCTCACAGTTCTGGAGGCTGAAGTCTGAGATCAGGGCAGGAACATGGTCAGGTAAGGGCCCTCTCGGGGTCACTGACTTGGATCTCAGCGTTGGACAGGCCAGGGATCTCACAGGAGCCACGTTTATAAGGGTGCTAACCCTATACATAAGAGGGCCCCCCCAAAGGCCCGCCTCCAAACGCCAATGCACTGGGCACGAGGATTTCAGCATAGTGTTTGGGAATGAGATGGGGAGGACACAAACATTCAGGCCATAGCCCTGGGGGATTTGAACAAATCGGTTCCGCCTTCCTGAGCCCCCACCTTCTTTCCTGCTTTCCTGGAAAATTTGGATACCATCACCTTGAAGCTGTCAGAGACCAAGAACATCCTGTCCCCACCAACAGTGTAAGAGGGTTCCCCTTTCTCCACATCCTCTCCAACACATGTTGTTTCCTGTCTTGCTAATTTTGGCCATTCTAACTGGTGTAAGGTGATATCTCAATGTGGTTTTAATTAGAATCTCCCTGAGGGCTAGTGATGATGAACATTTTTTCATGTGTCTGATAGCCATTTGTATGTCTTCATTGGAGAGTGTCTGTTCATATCTTCTGCCCATTTTTTTTTAAAGATTTTATTTATTAATTTGACAGAGAGAAATTACAAGTAGATGGAGAGGCAGGCAGAGAGAGAGAGGGAAGCAGGCTCCCTGCCGAGCAGAGAGCCCGACGCAGGACTCAATCCCAGGACCCTGAGATCATGACCCGAGCCGAAGGCAGCGGCTCAACCCACTGAGCCACCCAGGCGCCCCTCTTCTGCCCATTTTTTGATATGATTATGTTTTGTGTGTGCTGAGTTTGAGAAGTTCTTTATAGATCCGAGATATCAACCTTTTGTCTGTACTGTCATTTGAAAATATCTTCTCCTATTCCGTGGGTTGCCTCTTTGTTTTGTTGACTGTTTCCTTTGCTGTGCAGAGGCTTTTGATTTTGATGAAGTCCCAAAAGTTCATTTTTGTTTTTGTTTCCTTTGTCTTTAGAGACATATCTTGAAAGAAGTTGCTGTGGCTGATATCGAAGAGGTTACTGCTTATGTTCTTCTCTAGGATTCTGATGGATTCCTGTCTCACATTGAGGTCTTTTATCCATTTTGAGTTTATCTTTGTGTACAGTGTAAGAGAATGGTCAAGTTTCATTCTTCTACATATAGCTGTCCAATTTTCTCAGCACCATTTATTGAAGAGACTGCAGCCACTTTGGAGAACAGTGTGGAGATTCCTTAAGAAATTAAAAATAGAGCTTCCCTATGACCCTGCAATTGCACTACTGGGTATTTACCCCAAAGATACAGATGTAGTGAAAAGAAGGGCTATCTGTACAATGTTTATAGAAGCAATGGCCATGGTCACCAAACTGTGGAAAGAAACAAGATGCCCTTCAACGGACGAATGGATAAGGAAGATGTGGTCCATATACACTATGGAGTATTATGCCTCCATCAGAAAGGATGAGTACCCAACTTTTGTAGCGACATGGACAGGACTGGAAGAGATTATGCTGAGTGAAATAAGTCAAGCAGAGAGTCAATTATCATATGGTTTCACTTATTTACGGAGCATAAGGAATAACATGGAGGACATGGGGAGATGGAGAGGAGAAGGGAGTTGAGGGAAATGGAGGGGGAGATGAACCATGAGAGACTATGTGCTCTGAAAAACCACCTGAGGGTTTTGAAGGGGCAGGGGGTGGGAGGCTTGGGGAGCCAGGTGGTGGGTATTATGGAGGGCTCATATTGCATGGAGCACTGGGTGCGGTGCAAAAATAATGAATACTGTTACGCTGAAAAAGAAAAAAAAGAATATCCTGTCCCCTTCAAAGGTCCTTCAGGCTGGTCTAAGAACCAAGTGGACACAAAACAGATTAACAGGGTATCAAATTTAATAATACATGTATGGGGAATCCACACAAGACATGGAAATTCCAAAGACAGGCAAAATGAGCTACATAAGTCATCCCGAACTAAGGAGCAGGGGGTAGCGGTCTGGGTTTTCTAAGGGAAAACATGTGATTCACAGGCAATAGAACAGCAGATGTTTGGTAATTCGATGTTTGCCCTGTCATACAGATGGGTCATTCAGATAAAACTTCTCTGCTAACAACCCTTATTCAGGGAAAGATGCCCACTTTAGATTCTTCTCTGTAGTTAAGGGAGGGGCCCAAGTTTCTCTTGAGCCCATGGGGTCTTACCTGCCTTCAGCTCAAAATATGCATCAGGCCCAATTGGCCCATTTGGGGTGGCTTGCCCTTGGTCCCCACAAAGTACAGCATCAAGGGTCCAAAAAGTCCCCTCAAATAGTTAAATACAGAAGTGCCAAATGGCCCAGCAACCCCACTCTATCCAAAAGAACTAAAAACAGGTCCCCCTATCAATGCTCCCAGCAGCACCAGTCACATCAGCCAAGAGGCAGAAACCATCCACGAATGTATCCACTCAGGAGGGGATAAATTAATTGCAGTCTATACAGACAAAGAAATACTGTTAGCCACAGAAAGGAACGAGGTACGGACACCTGCTCCTTCGTGGGTGAGCCTGGAAAATAGGCAGAGCAAGAAGCCCGGCACCAAAGGCTGCCCGTTACTGGACTCCACTCACATGACAAATCCAGAACAGGCCACTTCACAGACCGGAAGCGGATTCGTGGTTGCCAGGGCCTGGAGGCACACATGGGGAACAAGGAGCAACCGATCAGTGGGGATGGGGTTTCACTTGGGTGATGAGTATACTCTGGACCTAGACAGTGGTGGTGGTTAAAAAGCACTGTGAACACACTAAATGCTACTGAATTTTCCGCTTTAAAATGCTTAATTTTGGTATTTGAATTTTACCTCAATAGAAATCTTTTTAAAAGAATCAAAAAAGCAGGCACCAGGGTGGCTCAGTCGGTTCAGAGTCTGCCTTCGGCTCGGGTCAGGATCCCAGGGTCCTGGGATCGAGCTCCATGTGGGGCTCCCTGCTCAGGGGGTAGCCTCCTCCTTCTTCTCCCTCTGCCTACCGCTTCCCCTACTTGTGCTCTCGCACTCTCTCTGACAAATAAATAAAATCTTTAAAAAAGAAAGAACTTATCTCGGGCTTTGAGTCCTTCACCCTGACGGCTGTAGGTTCATCTGTATTTAAGACGTGACTGATGAAAGACGACGACACAATAAATGAAGTGCATTTATTAGCAAGATAAACTCCGAATGAACACAAGTAGTTCTGCTGCACTTTTGGCAACTGTACAGGAAAAAGGTATCTGAACAGAATCCACGGGATTTTAGTTACACCACAAAAGGAGTTGTAAGGCAGTTCAATTTGAGGCTCCAACAACAATACCCATGACATAAATTTCACATTCAAAAATAACTCAAGCCCCCAAAACATCTCCCGTATCAACAAACCTCTGAACTGGGCAGGCGGGTCAACAGCCACCGTCAGGGACAGAGATCGGAGTCTCAAATGCAATTCAAGATGACCCAGATACAAGAAGACCCACTCAACACCTCCCAAACTCGCATCGCTGACCCAGACAGACGTGCCATCTGCGGGCCTCCATCCTCATGTATGTTTTTTATTTCCCATAAACATTTTACACTGTCCAGGGAGGAAAAATGCACATTGGGAAAGAGGAAAAACAGGACTCGCTATCTCGGACCACAAACAGGATTAGAGAAAACACAGGGCTGGACACAGCCACGCTGAGACAGACGACTCGTCTGGCAGGTCCCGAGGAGGCACTAAGATGAAGCTTAAAAATACGCCGGGGTGAGCTCTGTCTTTCCCTCTGTGGTTACCACCTGGATCAGGCTCCCTGAGCTCGGCCGGTTTTTCCCTGTGATCCAGTCATGGAAGGTTCTAGAACACAGAAGATCAGCTTTACATTTTCAAAGCAAAAATCTGAACACATGCTTCTATTCCCACCCGTGGCTTGGAGGGAGAGGAGAGGAGCAGCAGCCGTGGAAAAAGCCACAGAGACACCCACCCAGGCCCCCCGTGATCTCAATATTCATTCGAATTTCCAAGTGGCAGGATTCAGCGAGATTTTAACTTAAGTACATTTGTATTCTTCTTCATTGTTGGAATCCTTTATAACCCAGCACTGTGATTTTAAGTGACTAAAAAGAAACCTTAACTCGTTAATTCTAAGAGATAAGAGATATATTTTACTCTATTACTCTCCTAGAAATTTAAAAGAAAAGAAATTCATTTTTTTCTTTTTTAAGAAAACAAAAATGGAACACCCACAGTAATGGGCAAAGATACCAAAAAACAGACTATTAAAATACAATATATTAAAAGCAGGAATGGGGGGGGATTAACACTCTGTGTGAAGGGAGGGAACCCTGCTTGGGAAGACCTCTAAGAAGATAGAAATTAAAAAGGACACAGCACATTCACGAGGTATAACAAGTAGCTGATAATTTTTCGAACATTTACATTGAGTGCATGGTCCCTTGGACAATTTGCCAGCTAGGACTCTGCACCTTCATTAACTGGGAAGCACTCAGGAGGTCCTGGGATATTCTTCAGTGCCGATCAGTAACCTGACCAGAGCTGACATTCAATGTCAAGTCATTCGAGGGCCCACTCTTGACAGCTGAAGAAGCCGAGAGCCGTTATTACATGAGCCGAAAGACCAAAGCACGGCTGAAACTCCCTGACATAACATCCATGACCCTTCTCTGGGGCCAGGCAAGGCTTAGGGAAGTCTGTGAAGGAGACGGGTTTTGAGGCTGGATGTGTCAGCACATGTGTGCTACTTACACATGTATCAAACTGTCTTATTTCATCTTCCTCATTAGTCTGCCGTAGAAGAGGGAGAACACCAAGCTCCAGACATTCAAGGCACATTTCATGCCACTTTGCCAAGTGAGTTTTCAAATCCCACAAATGGTATCGTGATTTCTGGGACAAAGGAGGGCTATCCCCGCCACCTCTGTGGACCTACGGCTTGGCTCTAATTCACACACATGACCCCAGATGTTGCATCTAGAACCTAGGTCATGGATGTCGTTGGGAAGTGTTGGCTTTTAAAAAAGAAGCTTAAATGCAAAACCCAATTCAAACTCTGGGAGGCAGAAAGAACTGTGGGCCCCATTAAGACCACCGGCTCAGCAGCCATACCCTTCGGCTCAAATCTCAGCTCTGCTACCTGATCTTAGACATGCTCCTTACTCCCCAGCCCCCAGGGCTCTAAGTCCTCAAACCTTAAATAAAGATGAGAGCACTTCCCCCACTGACTTGCTATGAACATTAAATAAGAGAATAGTTAAGGGTTTAAAATGGTGCCTGGCACATAAAAAGGACTACTTAAAACTAGTCCCAAACATCAGATAAAAGTCCCTGGTATCTCTCAATTTAATGAAAAAGAGAACCTCAGGCCAGAAGCACATCCCAAACCTGGCCCATACCGATGCCAGGCGGGGGATGGTCAGCCCCAGCTCGGTGAAGGCAGGGACTGCTCCTTATCCATCTCCCTGCCCAGGGCCCAGCACAGCATCTGGCCCACAGTGGGTGCTCAGGGAGTACGTCTTACCACATGGAGGGCTTTGGGGAACTGAGATCTAGACACACACAACAGGATGAGAAAACTCACTCTCTGTGATCTTCAAATGCCACCCAAATTCACAAAGGGCTGAATGGGATTTGGGGAACATAGAACACCTTCTGTAGGTCTGTGTCTCAGAGCTAATGCAGACACAGGAGCCCTGATGTGCCCTAGATCAGCATCTTACCCCCAGACCGCTGCTCCCCTAAGCAGAGATGACAATGTTAACAGAAGTAGAGGTTTACGGAACACCTACTGCATGCATCAGACATCGACAAGCCAAGCATTCCCACATGTAATACCCCTCACAGGACTCCATTATACAGATGGGGAAGCTGAGGCCTGGAGCAGTGAGACAATGCGCTCAGGCCGGTCAGCTCGAGATTCAGAGGTCAGCACTATCAAGCCCCCTCTTAAGATTCACACAGATGTGTGACACACCCTCGGGGGCCTGGTGACCTCACAGAGCCGTGTGTTAGCTAAGAGAACACAGCTTGTCCCCCAGTCTATAAAAGGTGGACAACTGAGGCAGGCAGGTGCCCATATTATGACACCATGTCAGTACTCACTCAACTAGGAACTCCAAGGGCGTCCAGGAACTGAAGTCGGCCTCAGGCATGGATTTCCTGTTCATTGGGGTATCCAGGGTCACCCTGCAGGGCACAGACACGGGGCTGTTGTGTGTACCTGCTGGCTCTCAGAATTATAGCCACCCCATCCTCCTCGGCTGGGAACATGCACGATGAGCCTCTGGCACCAGGGGTGGCCACAGGGTGGCCACACTTACACAGAAAGGTCCCATGAGGACAGTCAGAGGGAAGCCAGGGAGCCCTCCACACTTATAAACATCACGTCCAAACCTAACTCAGGGTGGTGCTTCATGACTCACCTTCCAGGCAGACAGGAACAAAACGAAAAAGTCTTTTTTAAAACACAGTCCTGACATTTCTTAAGTATCGTCTTTATGAAAAAAACTGTTTTGCTGCTTTTATCTTTACTCCATGTCCTAAAACGTAGCAGACTCATCTCTCAGGATTTTTTAAGGGTACTAAAAATAGTATTCCCTTAAGTATGGGAAAAAAGTCTCACCCTTCGTTTTTGTGGCTGTTTTCTATAAAACCTCGAGATTTTCAACAAGAGAATACAGAATGCAGATAGGTATGACTCTCCCAAGAACACTCAGACCTCAGGAATCATTCAAAACAGCTAAGTAAGGGAGGGCGCCTGGGTGGCTCAGTTGGTTAAGCAACTGTCTTTGGCTCAGGTCATGATCCTAGAGTCCCGCATCAGGCTCCCAGCTCAGCGGGGAGTCTGCTTCTTCCTCTGTCCTTCTCGTCTCTCATACTCTCTTTTATTCTCTCTCTCCCTCCCTCAAATAAATAAATAAATAAATAAATAAAAGCTTAAAAAAAAAAAACAAAAACAAAAAACAGCTGGGGAACAGGTCACAGATTCACAGCAGTTCACAAGTGAAAGGGAACCAGAAATCCCAGGACCCTCTCGATTCCAATGTCTGCTTTTGAGAACTGCAGGCAAGAGGCAAGCCAGTTGGTGCTGGAATCCTTCCAGCAGGAAGGAACTCTACCTCCAAAGCAGCTGCCTTGCCTTGGGACGGCTGATGAGGGACCCTCTTCCTGGTCACCAACAGGAGTATCTCCCAGTTTCCCACATTCTCCCTCAGACCCCAGCCCCTACCACACACAAACACACCCACACAAACACTAAATACAATCTCTCTTCCACTGACCTTCTTAACTTAAAAGAACTGTACCTATCAAAATAAAATGTGTAGGCTACGTTTAATAAGGAGGAACAGAGGGACAGATAGAGGGAAGGAAAAAAAACCCAGAAAGAAACAAGGCAAGACAGACCAACCCACCCCTCAGCCAATCAATCACTCTGGATAGCCCGGGGACTAGCCCAACATCTGAAGAAGCATCTTCAGGACCTCTGGCAAATTCTAGAAGCCAAGACAACAGCACACACGAATTCCCGGTGGAAAGCTACTCAAATGTTAACTCTTGGCAGTGGGGCAGAGGTGGGTAGGGACCGGGAAGCCCCACCACTTACGGGAGCACGGCGACTGCTGCAGAGCCGGAAGGCATGCCGCTGTTCTTCCCGGCGAGGCTCTGGCACAACTGGTGTACAGCGCCCTTGGCCATGCCGTAGCCGATCATCCCTGGGGAAGGGGGAGAAAACAGTTCAGTGACCAGTGGCCACCACAAATGTGTCCAGAGACCATAGCGCCAGTCTTGGAGGAAGAGAAGGATGGACACCTGTAGAGAGAAAGGGAAAGGGACATAATATTCAAGTGTTCCTGTTACTCACCCCACAGTTCACATTTATCATAAAAACCATGAGGTCGATCTTATTTTTACTGCTGATCAAACCGAGGTGCGGACAGGGTGCAAAACGTGCCCAGGCTCACACACAGACTTGCATCGAGGTTAGAAGCCAGGCAAGAGCTGCGTCTAAACCCTCAGATCAATACGTGCTCAAGGGTGAGATGGAGCAGTCATCTGGAGAGCAGGCTGCCCAAGTTCAAGTCCCAGCTCCTCCACTCACCACTGAAGAAATCACAGGCAAGTTTTCAAAACCTTTCTAATCCTGTTACCCCATCTGGAAAATGGAGACAAAGGACCTGACTGTGGGTTCAGCCCAAGACAGGTGCTCAATAAACGTTTCCTGTCAAAGTGACAGCAGTAGTGTGCCCCACTCACTGTTTATAAGGAATAGCAATTGAACAATTCTCACGTTTTAAGGATACACACACAATCTATTAATCTTCCTTTCCTCCCGCCGGGTCGGTGAAGAATGTTTGCTGAATGAAGCCAGCCATGCGTTTCACTAGGTCCGGTTTCCGTCTGTCCCACAGACAGGTGGCAAGAACCCGGTCTCTCTCCCCACCGGATCCAGGTGAAGATTCTCTCTAACCAACAACAACCAAGCAAGTAAACACTTCTCCTCCTTCAAAAAACCACTATTTCTTCTGGAGATCAGCAGCCTTCTCAGAAACACCCAGCAAGCATGCTGTTCAAGGTATTAACAGATGAGAAGGCATCAAAAATCCAGGGGAGGTGCGGACCACAGCCCAGCTAAGGAACCAATCACTACACTCTCCAACAGCAACCCTGAATTGCAAAAGAGGGTCAAGGTCTCAAAGCGCTACTGGGAAGCACAAGAAGATTTCGCCATCTCTGGCTTCTCTGTCTCATCTGGGGAAGGAAACCAACAGTGATATAAAGATCTAACACACTCTGCGTGATTAAAATTAACCAGCACATGAATCTTACGCACGCAGCCCCAGACCCCAGCAGACATGCAGGGCCCCCTCCTCATTCCATTCAAACAACACGATGAAGAAAGAAACAAGCAACCAGCAACAAGCTACCAGGGACCCTTATGACTTAATTCCACAGGATTCCACACAATGTAGGTTAAGGAGATCATTTGGCAAGATGCATTCACGGGGAAGATAAACACTTTCCTCCCAATTATTAAAATGATCAGTGTAGTCCCTAAAGACTGATTTCCAAACACAGCATAGGTCCCTAGGTGGTAAACAAGTAATCACCTTCCTTCTAATCATTTATCCACCAGGAGATGCTACAGATATAAGCCTGGACACTGAAGGGTGAGGTTTTTTGAGTACTTTTCCAAGAGAAAACTCTCCAATTTTGAACAACCTTTCCTTTTTTTTTTTTTTTTAAGTTTTATTTATTTATCTATTTCAGAGAGAGAGAGAGCACAAGCAGAGGGAATGGCAGAAGGAGAGGGAGAAGCAGGCTCCCCACTGAGCAGGGAGCCTGATGTGGGGCTCGATCCCAGGACCGCAGCACCACGACCCAAGCCGAAGGCAGCCGCCCAACCCACTGGGCCACCCAGCCACCGTTTGAACAACCTTTCTTAAAAAAACAAAAACAAAAATCTTTCTTGTGCTTGAAGGACCACTAAGCCTATTCGTCAGTTACTTTTGAATTATACACAGATTTCCCCAGATTACTCTGGGATCTGAATCAAAGTTAAAAGACCTCATGACTCAAATACATTTAACAACATCTAACTAAGAACTTAAACATGAACAAGCTTATTAATACATGAAGCAGAAATAGCTGGGCTTTTAACATCAGTCTGGAATAAATAATAATGAAAGTTCACACTGACCACTGACTCTATAATTTAATCTTTCTAAGCCATTTACATCCATTAAGATATTTACAAGTCTCAACTACCACACAGAGGTGGTACAATTATTTATCCCCATTTTACAGATGACTAAACTGAGGCTCAGATAAGCTAAATAACTTGCCAAATATTGCACAGTAAGCGACCAAACCACAACAGAAAACCAATCAGTGTGGTTCCAAAACAATGCAGTCTTAGCCAATATCCAAAACTATAAATAAAAAAGGTATTTAAAAGCCAAAATAAAGGAAAAGACTGTTGTTCTTTAGAAAAATCAGTCTTTTGGTCATAGGGTTTTCTTTTTTAAATGGCAAGCTATTTACTCATTTCTCTACTCACTTTCTAGTGCCTCTGTTCTATGTCACCTTTAATAAAAATCAGATCTCAACCAAACTAACACCTAACATTTACAGAGCTATAATTACTGCAAGAGCCATGGGTGTGTAAGATCACAGGCTCCAAGACATCTAATATGAAAATGAATGCCAAGAAATTGTTAATTTGTAAGAGCCTTACACTTCAGTGACTTACATTAAAATTGAAAAAGGTGCTCGAGGTCTCTACCACTTACTAAAAAGCACCTCCTCCCCCAAAAACCTCCCTTCCTTTTTTTAAGAGAAGAGCTTACTTAGGTAGCAGAGGGAGACACTTTCTGCCTCTCTGTGCTGTTCCCCTACCCCACTTAAACTTCATTAGCCTTATCCCAAAGGGAGAGTTATGGATTGACTTGTACCCCCAAAATTCGTATGTTGGAATCCTAACCTGTGGTACCTCAGAACGTGACTGTATTTGGAAACAAGGTCTTTAAAGGGGTCATGAAGTTACAGTGAAACCTTTGGGCCCTCAAGTAATGTGACTGATGTCCTTACAAGAAGAGGGGATCAGGACAGACACACAAAGGTTAAGACCACAAGAGGACACAGGGAGCAGTCGCCATCTGAAAGTCAAGGAGAGAGGCCTCAGAAGACACCTAGCCTGCCAATACCTCCGTCTCAGGCTTTCCAGCCCCAGGAACTGTAAGAAAATAAGTTTCTCTGTTTAACCCCTGAGGCCACAGTCCATTGTCACGGCAGCCCCAGGAAATGAAGAGGAAGTAAAAATGCCAAGGAAAAATGCCAACATCACATCTATATGATGCAGGAGAAAAGATACACAATTTAGAAAGGATCCAGGGTTTTGGTTCAAAGTAAATCTGCAGTTCACTGATGCCATCATGACCATCACTTCACTGAACTTCCAGTCTGCCTGCCTGCCTGTTAAAGGCAAGGGAAGAACCACCCCCCTCAGGATTCAGTGAGAATATACACAAGAGGACAGGAGCAGCTGTAAGAGGGCTGGGCCTGTGCTGGGCACTGGATATGCGTCCATGCCTCCAATGCCTCATGGCTACACATCGATGTGGCATTACTGCCACTTACGATGAGAGAAACTACAGCAGAATTTGGTCAAAGACATCAAAGAATCTGTCCAAAGCCCCTGGGCTCTGGCGGAGAAACCACTGTTGGCTTCTCTTACCCTACAACCTCCGTTTCCAGAGGCTGAGCTGCTTCCCAGGGACACACAGACACTCTGCCGTGAGGATAAAATGTGTTTATTAACTGATCAGTATCTAGCTCAGCACCACACCTTGAAGGGTAGATCTCTGACATGGGAAGCCAGTGGGAATGCCAGATTCCAGGACTCTGTCCCCACATCAACATGAAGACAATGCACCTAGAAGGGTCAGAAGCCCTCCCCCTAAAAAGATCCAGGCCTCAAGGAAGCCAACTCCACCCAGCTGTAAAGCATCTTGCAGGGTGAGAGGCTCCCAGGTCCCTGACCTCAGGGACGCACCCAGCAGCACAGGAGGGAAGGGGGAGTGCTCCCTTTTCACAGACTGGGAAATGAAGGCTTACCAGGAGTCCCATCCAGAGCAGCCTTGGCACCAGCCAAGGTCAGGAGGCCTCCTTCCTTGAGGTGCTTGGTGGCCAGGTGGCTGGAGATGGTCGACGTCCACATGCTCTGCTTCCACATCAGGTCACAGTTCTTAAAGAGAGCTGAGTGGAGAAAGAAAAACATGTGAGCTCGGCATCTGCAGGAAAGACAGTGGAAGGTGAGCTCCACTTCACGAGGCGTCACGAGGCCCCAACAGCCACTCCTCCCCTCCCAGTCCCCAGCGACAAGGTCCAGTCCAAACGGCACAGGACCTGTAGTCAGAGACTCGGGTTCGAAGCCAGACCACAGGATTACCTGAGTCTCAGCTTCCTCACATGTTAAGTAATACACTGGACTGGCTCTAACTAAAAAATTGTTCTTCTTTATAAAGGGCAAGAGACTCAGAGTAAGAACCTGTACGTCTAAGTCAGGTTCTACCTGGAATAAAAATCTGAGGGACTAGTACTGCATGGACATAAAGAGGGATTTTATAGAGCTACATTTTTTATGGCTGAAAGTTTAATGCCAGCTTTAAAGATTCTTTGAAAGAGAGCTGATAAAACAACCACTTCACGCTTATTTTCACCCTCTGGCCTTGCCTGAGATGTGGTGGGGAATAAGTGCTAATGTACATCCTGTCACCCACCAGGCAAGACAGAAAGAAGCCACAGGCCAGAGAGAAAAGGCCTGATACAGGAGGACGGGTCATCAGGCGGAGATAACCTGGGCACTGCATTGCCCAGCTACAAAGGACTAGACCAAAAAAAAAAAGTCATCAATTCTTGTTTCCAAAACACACAAAAGGCTATGGGGTGATCACCCCACAAAATAACAATTTTGCATGTAATTGATTTCACAGAGAAATCAATCCCTTTTTTACAGAGCTTTGACTGATACACATAGAAGGAATGACAGAATTTAAAAACCACTGACTCAGGCAGAGATTATCAATGGAGGCTTAATACCACTAAGTTTGGGGAATTTGAGACCCTCAAGGGGCTTAGAAATAGGACATTCACACACAATGCCCACATAGCATCCCACAATCACTAACTACCAGCAGGAAAACGTTACCTTCCCAATGGCAGTCTTTCGCTACCACCTTAACCGAGCACCCAACGGACATCACTGTAGGTGGCAACATGATCTGACCTCGTTAAGTATCCCAACGTGATGTCACATGAAGCACACATCACTCAGGAGGAACACTCACCTCCAAAATACTTAATCTGGATCTAAGTAAGTCTCTTGATCTAAATTCTAGTTCACAGGAAATACCATGGACAAGGAACAAGGAACGTGACACCTTAGAGAAATGGACAAATTCAGTATGCAGGACAGTCTCTGAGAAAAATGCTCTGAACACACCAAGTCTATCATAGGGAAAAAAAAAATTCTAGATTAAGGGACTAAAAACAACAAAATGCAATGCACAAACCCTGACTAGAATATTTAGGTGGGGGAAAAAAAATGATACAAGGTCTGGAATAAATTAAGGAATCTGAATAATCTGAATACAGCCTGAGTATTAGTAATCTTAATAGAATTATTATTAACTTTCTTAGGGAGGTCCATGGTACTATGAGAATGTAGGAGAATGGGTTTACTCCCTAAAGATGCATGCCAAAGAGTGGCACAATGTCAACGTACTTTCAAATGGTTAACAAAAAAATACACACACAGAACACACACACACCAGAAAGCAAGAGAGCAGGAGTCCAGCAAATGTTAATTACTGAATCTAGATACGTACACAAATCATAACAAGGAAGAAAAATAAGTAAATAAATATATTTTGAGGTTTGTTTAAAGATTTTATTTATTTGACAAACAGAGATCACAAGTAGGCAGAGAGGCAGCCAGAGAGAGGGAGGAGGAAGCAGGCTCCCTGCTGAGCAGAGAGCCTGATGTGGGACTCAATCACAGGACCTTGGGATCATGACCTGAGCGGAAAGCAGAAGCTTTAACCCACTGAGCCACCCAGGTGCCCCAGTAAATACGTTTTTAAAAATGTTTCAGTGTCAGGCAACCATAAAAATCTCATTAATATTTTATTATTTCCAGATGTTTATATTTTCAACTAAAATATATTTTCAACTAAAATATATATACATATTAAATTTAACTCCTACACTTATACATAAGGGCACAGTGCATTCAACTTTTTTTTTTTTTAATTTATTTGACTGAAAGAGATCATAAGTAGGCAGAGAGAGAGGGGGAAGCAGGCTCCCTGCTGAGCAGAGAGCCCAATGGCCTCATCCCAGGATCCTGAGATCATGACCTGAGCTAAAGGCAGAGGCTTAACCTACTGAGCCACCCAGGCGCCCCACTTCTTGCAACTTCTGTTCTTTCAACTTCTCTGTATGCTTGAAAATTTCCATAGTAAGTTGAAAAATATATTCAGCTTTATTTTTTTAAGTAACCATTATTTATTTATTCATTTGAGAGTGAGAGAAATCGAGAGAGAGAGCACCCATGGAGGGGGAGGGGCAGGGAAAGGGAGGAGCAGACTCTCTGCTGAGCAGGTACCCTGGGATCACGAACGGAGCCTAAGGCAGGCAGGCGCCCAACCGACTGAGCCATCTAGGTACCCCTATACTCAGCTTTAATACACACACAGTTTGGAGTCTGACTTTCAGAAGAATCTCTCCATTTCTCACATATCCTCCAGTTCCCAGTAAGAGGTCCTGAAAGATTAGGGTGGACACAATGCTGATTTCTTTCTGCTTCTATTCTAAACTTCAAACTCAACGTCCCTTTTCCCTAACCCCCTTTTATGGGAAGTTTTTCCTTTATCTGTCACATGGGAGGTTAATCCCTACCTTTCAGAGCTATTGCAAAGCTTCTGGAAGAAATACAGAAAACATCTGGCCCGGCACATGGGATGGACCCAATCCGTGCCAGCTGGACAAAGAGCAGAGTGGAATGAATGATTAATGCAGAAAAGGACTCACACTTGGATTTAGCATTGCCTCCAGCCCAGCCTCCAGCCACACAAAGGATCGCGTCCACCTTCTCCTCACTCAAGAGCTTTCCGACCTCAGCAGTCACCTTAAATGAAAGGGACAAAAAAGTGCATAAACTGTCAGGTAATCCTAAACAGGCTAACATCTTCATGGACACCTCCGTTTATTTTTCACTTTGTTTCAAAGCCAGTTAACAGCACCTGGCAATGAACACTTTGAAAGATTGGATGCACCACCAATCTACAGTAAGCATTTTGGATAAGGAAACCCAACGACACTTCAGTGTGATTTTTATAAAGCAATCTAGAGTCTTCTCTGCAACATCCTGAAAGGCTGGGACCTAAGCATGCCTCGAATAAAACAATGGGAGTAAAGTTAGGAGACAGCTTTAAAATTTAAAGAATTCACCGAGAGCTTCACTGTCCACAACTAACCTTCTGGTATATTTCTTTCCAGACTTTCTTCACGCATCACAGAAACACTATCTGAGATAATCAATTCTTCTCTCCCCTCCATACAAAAATCCCCATAAGTGCAACTCCAAATCAAAACGCCAGTGAAAAATTATATTTTTTAAAAAGAGCAATAAAAAATATCTATACTTCAATTAAAAAAAATAAAAAGTCAATCGCAAAATGTTGGTCAATACCAGGTACATGGTGTTCATTTGATCTCTCTACTTCTGTTTGAAATTTTTGAAGTGTTGAAAATATATACATGTCCTTTTGTTACAATTTATCAGAACAAAAATCTGACAAGGCAGGCAATTCTGGCCATCAATCACACAGCCCTTTCGCACTTCTAGAACGGCTAAGATGACCTGACCCAAGTGGCAAGTGTTACCAGTGGCAACATTTCAGTCCCCCACCTCTTTCCCCATCAATTTTTTTTTTCCCATCAATTTTTTTTTTCTTTCCCCATCAATTTTTTTTTTTCTCTTTTAAGCAGAGAGAGAGAGAGAGAGAGAGAGATGGAGGAGGAAGCAGGCTCCCTGCCTAGCAGACAGCCCAATGCAGAACTCGATTCCAGGACCCTGAGATCATGACCTGAGCTGAAGGCAGAGGCTTAACCCACTGAGCCACCCAGGCAGCCCTCCCCATCAGTTTCTAAGGACTACAATCACTGCCTCCAAGAGAAGGGTTGGGCAATGGAAACCAATCTTTCTTCTCCCTACACCCCATACCTGCATCTTTCCTCTTAAGAAATTCCTGAATTTCCCTTGGTCTCTATTCATGAGTGTCTCACCTAATCCTGCCTTACGTTTGTTGACCTTCCTCCTGTTAATGCTGGTTGCCAGGCTGCCCCAGCCTCTCATTCTTTTTTTTTTTTTTTTAAGATTTTATCCATTTATTTGACAGAGATCACAAGTAGGCAGAGAGGCAGGCAGAGAGAGAGGAGGAAGCAGGCTCCCTGACAGGCAGAGAGCCCGATGTGGGGCTCGATCCCAGGACCCTGGGATCATGACCTGAGCTGAAAGCAGAGGCTTTAACCCACTGAGGCACCCAGGTGCCCCCCGGCCTCTCATTCTTAAACCAAGTCCTGTTACCAAGAGCCCAGATCCCAGCTGCCAGACGCTGGATATCTTCCAATATCCATATGTACACACAGCCCTGTGCATGTTCTACTCTTCAGGGAAGTATGTAGCCCACAGAAACAATGCGCCTGTTTGACTTATTTTTACATTTGTGCATTTTAAAATTCCTCCCCCTTCAATTTTACTCTCTGCCCAACAGTTTTCCAAAGACTTAATGCCTTTTAGGGTGCCTGGGTGGCTCAGTCGGTTAAGCCTCCGACTCTTGATTTCCGCTCAAGTCATGATCTCAGGGTTGTGAGATCAAGCCCCATGTGAGATTCTCCCTCTCCCTCTGTCCTCTCTCCCCACCAAAAAAAAGGAAAAAGAAAAAAAAGATTTAATGCCTTTCTCACATCTTATCTCCTCACTGTCTCTAGTGAATTTCCTGCCTCGGGGGTCAATTTTACTCATATTAGGATTGAATTTCCTCTTCTGAAGCCTTAAAAACAAAAACTGGATGTCATGTCGTTTTTCCAGAAATTCTTAACTAAGTGAGTGAGTGGGGGTTAGGGAGGGTTAAAGGTTTTAAAGTCTTAACTTGTAATAACTAAGGCATTGCTCCATCTTTCTCTTTAAAATGCACTGGGTGCCTGGGTGGCTTAGTGGGTTAAAGCCTCTTCCTTCAGCGACTCAGGTCATAATTCCAGTTTCCTGGGCTCTCTGCTCAGCGGAAGCATGCCTCCCCCTCTCCCTCTGCTGCCTCTCTGCCTACTTGTGATCTCTGTCAAATAAATAAATAAAATCTTTTAAAAAAATAAAAAAATTTTAAAAATAAAATAAATAAAATAAAATGCACTTTCAAGTCTCAGATAGGGTCAATTTCAAAAACGCACATGACCTCAAAAACCTGTAATTAACAGGAAGAGACAAGACAATGAACACAGACAGAAGAGCTGCTGATACCCAAGCCCAGGTGCTTCCTTGTATTTACTTTCTCTCTCATTACTTGGTTCACATGGAGCTCTGCTGTGAGAGGCGGCTTAGCATGGAGTCAAGAGTGCAGATATCAAACCCCCACTGCGTAGGTTCAAATCCCAACTCTGCCACCTCCTGCCTGTTTGACCTTGAGCAAATGCCAGAGACATTCTCTGCTTCAAATTCCCCATTTTGAAAAGAGAGATCAATCAGAAACTTTGTTCTGGGAGTGTAACAGAAATTAAGCAAGTTAAAATGAATCAAGCACTTAGACCAGAGCCTGACATGTAACATTGCCTAGCTGGGTTTTATTATTAAGCCCATTAAGGCCAACGGGTAATCACCGGGTTCAGCAAACATTAGGATCATGAAGAGAAAAGTAAGAACAACAAAAATCTATATTCTGGAATAAGTCAGCTGGCTTTTTGCATCCTAACCTCTGTCAAACAGATGCTGTAGAAAGAGCAAATGAGCAAGACAGTATGCTCAGTTTGGATTATTGTTTTTTTTAGACTTACACATGCATACATTTGGAGAAATGGATTGGAAGGAAATACTACAAAACATTAACTACATAGTGGGGCTAAACCCCCCCTTCTTTTTGCTTTACTTAATTTTCTATATCATACATGAATCACTTTTTTTTTAAGATCTTATTTTTTTAAGATCTTATTTATTTATTTGACAGAATAGAGAGCAGAAGCAGAGGGGGTGGAAGATAGAGAGAGAGGGAGAAGCAGGCTCCCTGTTCAGACCCTGATGTGGGACTCAATCCCAGGACCGTGAGATCACGACATGAATAGAAATCAAGGGTCAGATGCTCCACCAATGAAGCCATCCTCACGCCCCAATAAGTCTCTTATTAGAAAATCCATGCTCTGGGGTGCCCGGGTGGCTTGGTGGGTTAAAGCCTCTGCCTTCAGCTCAGGTCATGATCTCAGGGTCCTGAGATCGAGCACCGAATCAGGCTCTCTGCGCAGCAGGGAGCCTGCTTCTTCCTCTCTCTCTCTGCCTGCCTCTCTGCCTACTTGTGATCTCTGTCTGTCAAACAAACAAAATCTTTTTAAAAAATCAAAGAAAAGAAAATCCATGCTCCTTATCCACCACCAGCCAGCCTGTTTGCCATGTCACTTCAGTGTCTGAAACTCAGTCTCCCAAGCTCCAAAATGGGTCTATCCCCACCTGCCCACCTGCTTCACAGAGTGCTCACAAAAGTATGGCACACCACACAAAGAACGATGTGGAGATCTCCTTGGGAATGTGGGCTATAGCCCCAGCATGAGAACCACAGACAGCACAGTCCCCCGAACAGCTTGTGGGAACAGCTCTTCAGGAAAGACTGGACCACTGAGGGGCTTCTCTGATATTTACACCAAGATGGCCATCAACTTGTCAATAGTGTTGCTTCCAGGCAGTGGCAGGATCATAGGGAGAAACGGGTATTTCACATATTTGTTTGACTTCTGGTTTTCAATAAGCTATCAGTTTATAATTAAAAATAACCTCTTTTGTTAGTATTCATGCTTTGAACTGGGGGGCTCCACTTTTCAGAATGCATCCTAAGTAATCAGAGATGGAGACAAAGATGTTCACCACAGGATTCTTGATAATGTAGAAAAGAAAAACTACAAAACCCTTACATGTGCAGGAAGTGGAAACTAAGGAAATTAAAAATCACATGCCAACAGAGTTGTTTTTTTTTTAAGATTATTTATTTATTTATTTGACAGAGATCACAAGTAGGCAGAGAGTCGGGCGGGGCGGGGGCAGAAGCAGGCTCCCTGCTGAGCAGAGATGTGGGGCTTGATCCCAGGACCCTGAGATTATCACCTGAGCCAAAGGCAGTGGCTTAATCCACTGAGCCAGCCAGGCACCACCAGAGAGTTTTTTAAAAGTGATCTGAAGTATTTAAATTAGGTGTTATGTCAAAAAAAAAGAAAAAAGCTCACCATGAAATATAAAATACAAGATTATCTCAACTTAGGAAACTAAAAACATATAGTATGCATAGGAAAGACAAGAAAACGGGCCAAGTGACGCCTGCCTGGGTGGCTCAGTCGGTTAAGCCGTTGCCTTCAGCTCAGGTCATGATTCCAGGGTCCTGGGATCCAGTTCCGCATCGGGCTCCTTGCTTGGTGAGGAGCCTGCTTCTCTCTCTGCCTCTGCCTGCCACTCTGCCTGCTTGTGCACTCCCTCTCTCTGACAAATGAATAAATAAAATCTTAAATAAAAAAAAAAAAAGAAAGAAAGAAAATGGGCCAAAACGTGAATAGTGAGGTAACCAGAAATGGGTTATGAGTAATTTATCTTCTTTGCATTTTTTTGTTTTATTTTTACTTTTTCGAAATTTCCCTCAATGAGCTCAAATGGCTTTCTTAAGTAGAGGATACCAGTTGAAAAAAAAGAACATGTCACCGGTGGAAACCACTCCCCCCTCCCCCTCCATGGTCCCCCTACCACAGTGCTTGCAAACATGGGGGTCCTTTTCTGGAATTACCTGGTCAGCCTGCTCTGTAAACGAGTCTGTCATTTTAACCACAACACTGGCACTGGCTTCTTCATTCTCCACCACATCGATGCTGGCAACCCACTAGCAAGAAGAGAAAACAGCTTTGGTCAAGAGACAGTAAGCTATAATTCCATTAAAGATCCACACCCAGAAATGGGGGCAATGGAGACAGGTAAGAGGCTTAAAAAGAAAACCCACTAGAGAAAGGATCTCACTCCTGACCTCTCGCCATCCTTAGAGGGACATCTGGCTTCAGTCAGCCTACCCATTACCAAGCCCCAGCCCAGCCCAGCCCATCGGCCTCCAAACACCTCACCTTCCTCCTCCCCTCTCACCTCTGAAGCCAAACCATCTACCTCCAGAGACCCCCTAGACCAGGGGTCTGCATAAATCTTCGTCTATAAAGGGCCAAACATTTTGCTGGTCATACAGTCTGTGTCGAAAGGCTCAGATCTGCTATTTAAACCCCAGAGCAGCCACAGACAATCTAGATAAACTAACAAGCGTGGCTATGTTCCGGTAAAACTTCAGGCTCTGAAACTCCAGAAACGTGAATTTCATGTAATTTTCACATGTGACAAAACTGTATTCTTTTCATTTTTCTCCCCCCACCAACCATTTAAAAATGTGAAAACAATCTTAGATCATGAGGTATACAAAACCAGATGACAGGCCAGATCCGGCCCTTGGAGGGCTAGAGTTTTCGGACCCCTGTCCTCAAGCACAGAGGAATGGCTTTGGGTCCTCATCCCACAAACCAGTGCCTTTCTCCTGCCTATTAATCGTTAACAATTAACAGGGTTAGTGTGAAAATTAACTGAGAGAGCTCCTGGCATGGGTGACACCCAGTTCCTTCTCAGAAAGTTCCAGAGACCCAAGGTTTGCAGGCCCCACAGATAAGTATCTCTACCACAAGCTTTGAAGAACACAGCATTCATTCAACACTCACTACTTCTATGTCACCAGCCACAGGGGATACAGACACAAAGAAAAGGTTGTATCCCAGCCCCTCCCTCCCAGGGCTCCTAGAAATGAAGAGTGAAGAGATAGGGTAGGGGAGACAGAGTGAGAGGTCAATCAGCTTGCCAGATTGTGCCAAGTGCCCCCAACCAGCGGAACCCACAAGCCTCCCCTCTTGAATACACAGTTACTAACAGAATCCACTATATTCAAGTCTGGGAAGAGTAAATGAAATTAAGAGTATGTAGGAACACAGTGCCTCGCCCGCGGCCAGCACTCCTTACCTGTTCCCACTCTCACCTCCGCAGACCTTGGAAGACGCCTCCAACAGTCTTCCCAAGATCAGAGTAGAAGCCGGTGGTGCATTTAGAATCCTTTCTAAATCCTATACGAGGTTCTGAACCAGAAGGAAACTCTCTCCCTCGCTCCTGCGCACCCTGACCCAGGCTCCTGCGGCTACTAACTAAACCCTGCAGAGGAAGCTCCCCAGAGCTCCAGGACATTTTGTGCAAGTGACAGCTGCAGCGAGAAGACAGAAGGCGGACCTCCACCAGGAATGCGCTGAGCCCGGCCTCGCGGCTGGGGTCAGGGTCTCTGACCACAGGTCAGTTCCACTCCTACTTGCCCCCTGCAGGGAGCATTATCCGATTACGCAAAGTAGTTGAAATCTTTTCAAAACGAAGAAGCCACCAGCATTTGCAGCGCGAGCCTTCAAAATATCGCGTCCAAGGCTGGCTAAATGATCGGGTTAATTACAATAATACTAATAGCTAACCTTTCAACAGCTCTTACCACGAGTCAGGTACTTTAAAACCACACCAATTATCTCCTTCAATCCGCACAACCCCCTAAGAGACAGCTACTAACAACATCCCCATTTTACAGATGGGGAAATTGAGATTCGAGGGCGTTAAGCAGTAAGTTCACGATTTTAGAGGTAGTAACCCGTGCCAGGCAAATTCCAGAGCGTCCTTCTCACCGTCTCTCCCTGCACCCTCAAACCCGCTCCTCTTCATTCTCCTCTGGAATGCTCTCCGGAGCCCTCCCCGACTTGCAGGGCCCGGCGGAGACCGAGCGAGCGGCCCCACCCCCACCTCCTTGCAGAGCAAAGGCCGGCACCCGGGGCGTGAGCACGCACTCGTAGTCAGGAACAGCAGACCTGTGCAAGCACGTGCAAGCGCTCCTGTTTTGGGGGCGCGCAGGGGCTCCGGCTTCGGGGCTGCACGGGCAGGGCCCTCGGCTCCCTAGTCAGCCGCATTCCCGCCCGCTACCGCCGCCGGAGACCCGGCCGAATTACCCAGTTGCGGGCCCGGAACGCCTGCACGCATCTTGACCCCAGCGCGCCCCTGCCGCCGTACACCAGCACCCGGCGCGCCTCGCCCGCTGCCGCCGCCATCCTGCTACTCCCGCCCGGCTCCCGAAGCTCAGAATGCCCCGAGCCCGAACGCTGCGCCCGGGATCGCCCAGCCCCGCCCCGGCCCGCCCACCGACCCCACCAAGAGGGACCGCGTGGCCGCCAACCCCGCGCGGGGCCCGCTGCTGCCGCCTAGCGCGTGGTCACGCTGGGCGGGTACCGACGCCCTGCAGGTGCGCCAGCAAAGCCCCGCGGCCCGCCGGCCTCTAGGTGCCGGGCACCAGCGGCGTGCAGGGCGCAGGGCTAAGGGTGGGGAGGGTGGAGAGCAGGTGTGCGCTCACGATGTTGAGAGTCCACGGGGGACACAAACAAAACCACGTATATATTTTACCTTTAAGTAAGAGTGCAGGCAATAATAATAATAATTTTAATTAATTAATTAATTAATTGTGCAGGCTCTGAAGCTCGACGGCCTGGCTTCCCTGTTTAATAGCTGAGTGCCCCTAAGCAACTTGCTTAACTGCTCTGTGCCTCGGTCCGCTCTCAGTAAAATGAGAATACTAATGGTCTGTCCTCCTAGAGTTCTGGAAAGGATTTTTTAAAATAATACTAGAATACTGGGGCGCCTGGGTGGCTCAGTGGGTTAAAACCTCTGCCTTCGGCTCAGGTCATGATCCCAGGATCCTGGGATTGAGCCCCACATCGGGCTCTTTGCTCAAGAAGGGAGCCTGCTTCCTCCTCTCTCTGCCTACTTGTGATCTCTGTCTATCAAATAAATAAATAAAATCTTAAAAAAAAAAAAAAACTAGAATACTTAGAGTAGTGTGTGGCCAGTAGTAGGAGCTCAATAAATGCCCATTGACATTATTAATATAATTACTTTTGCCACTCCTTCTGTTACTATCACTGCACATCTTAGAGATTGTGAGTTTACAAGAAAGAAAATGCCAGGCTCTGTTAGTGGGGCCAGTTGGTACTATTTGGTGGGGCGTCACTGTGGACCTTTAACATTCCTGTCAAATGGGGACTTACATACGGTCACAGAGGTCCAAGGACCCATCATTAGACTCACATCTTTAACTGTGTCTCTAGCAGACCAAGGCCTGTTGTACCATAAGTAATCATATTTTTTTAGAACTCTTGTAATAATTCTCATGGGTTTTTTTTTTTTTTTCTGTTTTAAAAGATTAATTTGGGGCATCTGGGTGGCTCAGTGGGTTAAGCCTCTGCCTCGGCTCAGGTCATGATCCCAGGGTCCTGGAATCGATCCCCGCATCGGGTTCTCTGCTCAGCAGGGAGCTTGCTTCCTCCTCTCTCTCTGCCTGCCTCTCTGCCTACTTCTGGTCTCTGTCTGTTGGGTAAGTAGATAGAGTCTTAAGAAAAATAAATAAATAAATAAAAGCATTAATTTGTGAAGTGTTAAACATTTAAAATATAGTATACTACAATTTTTGTATCACTGTTTTGGCAATATTATACAAGTTTGTATCACCCTCCACCCGTACGCAGTGTGTCGTGCATATAGCAGACATACAGATGTTTGCTCAGTACCCTTGTGCCAGATAAGGCACGCAAAAATACCTTCTTTGAGAACAGGATGCCAACCGCAACACCATTTATTATCAGAAGCGTCATTACCAAGAACAGAATTACTAGAAGACTAGATGAGGAGGTTAACACCACTTTTTTGATGTCCTCTGTATACCGTAATCTGAATGTGCTATTCATTTTACTTTGTACAACAATCCCATGACAGATTAGGAAACTGAGGCACCAGAGCCTCAAGGACTTGCCTAGAGGAGTAGGAATTTGAACTCAGGTCCTCAGTAGAGTTATAAGTAACGATAGTTCCATTCAGCATCTCAAGGGCTTATTGGGAATCATTTGTTTCCCATATTTTTCTAAAATAATCATTCTAAAAATAATTGCTTAATCCCTAAAACACCAATAGTTGACATAGGCCCATCATCGGAGGGAGAAATATGATGCCAAGGTATTGCACAGGTCCAAAGCATGCTTAACATTACTATAAGAATAATAAACATTATTGGTCATTTATTAATATGTCAACTCCTCTTCTCAGCCTTTTGTATGTCTTTATTACCAGAAAAACATTTGCTATTTCAAGGTCATTGTGATGAAGATGACCTGCTATATTTCAAAGACCTGAACTCCAGCCCCAGCCCTGACATCCAGTTTTCTCATGAGAGGGATCATCAGGATAGAACATCCCTCGTCCCTCGCCTGCCACGAAGGCTTGTTGCAGCATTGTGGGGACCGGGGCGGGGGAGACAACAAGCATCTAGTAAAAGCCTTCTGTATGAGGAAAAGTTCTACACAAGCTTCAGAGACACTCTTGTTTTATTTTCATTATGGAGAGACCACAGAAGTAAACCCCACTATAAGGAAGGAAACTAATGTTTCCATTCCCATGTCCCTCTGGCCCCTCATTGCATTCCAAGTGAGGTTTCTGGAACTCCTATCCATTAACAATGCAAACTCCTGAACCCCCCTCTAGACCTCGGTGACCAAATAAACAATGTCCTGTGCCACTTCTGCCAAATGTGACTTCCCAAAACAATTGAGAGTTGCTGTTATCAGGCTCACATGACGTCAGTTGGCTTACAGTAATAGACTAAAAATCAAAATTGAAAAGCCACGGTATAAGATAGAAAGTAGGAAATATTTCATTCCTATGGCTATACATTAAAAGAAAACACACACACACACACACACACACACACACACACAAATTTTCAGTATTAGAAGTAAAGCCCCTGACAAGGCGATCATTTGCTAACACATTAGAAAAAGACTCTTCTTTCCCACTTCAGAAGACATAAGGTTTTTGGTGGGGGCGGTGCTGTTGGAGGAAAGGAATGTGAGTGTCGGGGTCCAGGCTGCCCCAGTCCAGCCACAAGCTGACTTCTACTGCAATTTACCCACAGCAGATTCACCCGGTGATAAATCCAAGCATCATATAGCCTGTCTACACATTTCAATTAAGAGCCTTGAGAACAGAGGTCATCCCAAGGTATGAATAACGGTTCTGGAGATTCTGACAGCAGTGACATTTCACAGAAAGAAATGCCCAGGCACACAGCCCCGAGCTCGACATCTGACACCATGCATTGTGGGCAGCATTCAAGTGCTAACCCTTACATGCTCAGTTTCCTTCTGTTGCATGCATTTTTTTTAGAATAGTTAGTGTTTCTTTATAGTCAGATCTACCTAGTTTTTGCCTGCTAATAACTTCCTGGCCATCAAGAGGTCCACGCCAGGGTTATTTAAATACCTGAAAGGAACAATTAAACCCACTGTTGAAATAGTAGTCTAGTGGGAGATATACGGTTACTTCCCTCAGTAACACACGCCTCTACACTTGAGTCAGGTGAAGGCGGTCTCTGTAGAAACTTCCGGATGTGCTGGTAGTAAACATAGGCTGTGGAGGCAGGCAGTGAGGGAGGACCGGGAGATGCACTCGAAATCCTGAAATGCCGTGTTTGGAAGAGCTGACCCTGGAGCCGGAGACCGCAGAGTGTCCAGAGAATGCCGACCACCCTCGCCACCCGTGGGACACCTGCAGGATAACCTGCACCCACTAGAATGCCTGGATGGTTCAAAAAGGCGTGGTATGGGCTGGCATCTTTACTCAGCTTTTCCTCCTTTATCCTGATCGTTGTTGCCCTGGCCGCGCCCCACTGGCTGAGTGGGAAAATCCTTTGTCAGACTGGAGTGGACCTGGTCAACGCCACCGACCCAGAGCTGGTCAAGTTCATTGGGGATATTTACTACGGGCTCTTCCAAGGATGTAAAGTGCGACAGTGCGGGCTCGGGGGCCGCCAGTCCCAATTCACGAGTGAGTATATTTGGGGCACACAAGCTGTTTTAGGACACTTTATTTTTTTAATTTGTAAGAGTGCTTATGTCTAGCTGTGGAATTTGACTTCTGCCTCAACTTAAGGCACGTTGACATTCCTGTTCAGCACCAAGAACATTTCTTTCTTTCCTGCAGAAGCTTATAGAAACATTAAAAATGGGGATTTGTATACTTTTGTAGTTCACCTCTATTAGAAATAACTATTAAAATATTGAACGTTTACGAGTATCAGACATTCTGCTAAATGTTTTACATGGCTTCTCTCTCTTAAGCCTTAAAACAAATTTATGAAGAAGGAATTATTAACGTTTCCATTTTGTAGAGGACTACACTGAGACTTGGAGAGGTTATATAACTTGCTTGAGGTCCCCCAGCCAGGAAACAGCAGAGCCAGACGTCGGACACTTGCCACGTGACTGGGATGTTCTCAGCCAGCCCAGCACGCTTCCACTTCTATTTATATAAAACCTCCACAGTCTGAGAACAGGCAAAGAGGCTGTGTGCCGGGGCTCTGGAATCACACTACTTGGGTTGAGAGCCCAAGTTGGGTGATCCCTGAAGGGGAGCCCTGGGGCAAGACACTGACTGCCCTCCACGACTGTGAGTAGTCAGGGTCATCTGCTGACATCCAGGCTGACCTTAGAGCTGCTCTGGGTGTAAATAGAGCAGAAATCCAAGCCCAGTTTTACAAAGGGTCTTCTGGGAATTAAAAAACAAAGCAAAAAAGTCAATATTCTGCAAGTTTTTAGAATCAACTAGAACGCTCAAGAGAACAGTGTCCTACACAAACATAATCCATCAACATAATGCAATGCAAGGGGATAAGGACTTATACTCATTTGATTTCTACATTTCAGAATTGTAGTTTTTAGAATCCTGCCCAGGGTTAAGTATCTTATTAAATACTTAAAGATAGGGGCACCTGAGTGGCTCAATGGGTTAAAGCCTCTCCCTTCCGCTCAGGTCATGATCCCAGGATCCTGGTATCCAGTCCTGTGTTGGGCTCTCTGCTCAGCAGGAAGCCTGCTTCCCTCTCTCTCTCGCTCTCTGCCTACTTGTGATCTCTCTCTCTCTGTCAAATAAATAAATAAAATATTTTATAAAAAATACATAAAGACAGAAAGCTAAAGCCATTAACAAATATAATAATATGAGCTAGCATCACTTATATTCATAAAAGAAATTCATATTTGTTATGGATATTCAGGAAAAAAATCTCTGGGAATATTTATATTTATCCAGCAATTAAATTGGACCAAGGGTATTGGAAAAATAGTTCCACTAAAAACATTACACACACCCACACACGGAAAACACATATACATAAAGAATTAAAAATTAAGGTCATCAAAAGGAGACCATGACAATGATATACACTAGGTGATTCTGCATTGGGTCTGTTTGCTTTAAAAGATATCACTTGGTGAGAAAATTGGTGGAACTTGAATGGAGTGTCATGATTAAGTGGCCGTCGTGTGCTAGCATTAACTCAGTGATTTGGGGACTATGGTTCTGTAAGGCAATCTCTTTCTTAACGAAATAGACCCTAACGTACTCAGGGCTGCAGAGACAATTTACCTGCAGTAGTTCAGGAGAAAAAAACCAAATTCCTTTGTACCATTCTTACAATTTTGGGAAGCTTGGGATTCTTTCAAAACCACACACACACACACACACACACACACTCACACACAAAACTGAAGGAGAGAAGACACAATTTTTAAATAGTCATCATTAATGGAAATGAAAGAACCTCATGAAGGAAGTTCTCAAGTTTGAACAAGGGAGTGACAATTAAAAGCAGCATGATTCCAGAGACTGTAGTCAGACAGTGCTTAGGGAATATAATAAAAATAGCCCCTGGTAATTATATAACATGATGTATCATGTAACCATGATAACTGCCTTCTTACATACTAGATAATTTATGTGTTATGTTTATTATTTATTATCTGTCTCCACCCCTTTAGTATATAGTGCCATAAGAACAAGGATCTTGTCTTATTCATTGATGATCTCAAGCCCCAAGAAGAATGCTTCAAAACACTGGCACTCAAAAACATTGGTCTAATGAATAACAATAAGTACTTTTTTAAAAAGGTTTTATTTTTTTATTTGACAGAGAGAGAGATCACAAGTAGGCAGAGAGGCAGGCAGGGGGGTGGGGGCAGCAGGCTCCCCACTGAGGAGAGAACCTGATGCGTGGCTCAATGCAGGGCTCAATTCGGGGCTTGATCCCAGGACCCTGAGATTATGACCTGAGCCAAAGGCAGAGGCTTAACCCACAGAGTCACCCAGGCACCCCAACAATAAAGTACTTTTAAATTCATCTGTTCTGAATGTTCCCCTGCAAGACACCAAACTTGTGACCCATGCTACACTAATCCTCCACAACCCTGCCAGTCAGGAGAAAACTCAAGCTCAGAGAGGTTAAGCAACTTGCTGAAGGTCACAGAGCCCTCAGTGCTAGAGCCAGACCCCAACCCAGGTTAGTCTGATGCCAGACTTCTTAATTTCCACCATGTTGCTCCTTCTGGAATTTGTGACCGGTGACTTTCCCAAAGCTAGGCATCTCCCCAGTAGTCCTTACTGTTCTCCTAGAATCCAGCAAAGGGTCGTGGGGAAGTGGTGGGTGAATGGGGATTCCTAGGGGTGTGAGGTTCCAGGGTGGACAGATCCCACTGGAAATGACTGAGTGGTTACCCCAACAATCATAGGGTATATTAGTTCCCCGGAGCTTCCGTAACAAAGTACTATGACAAACTAGGTGACTTAAACAGTAGAAATGTATTCTCATAGTTCTGGAGGCTAGAATTCAGAAATCAGCTTGTGGACAGAGCCATGCTCCCTCTGGAACCTATGGGAGAAGGAGCCTTCCCTGCCTCTTCCAGCTCCTGGTAGCCCCGAGGGTCCTTGGCTTGTGGCCATGTCATCCAGTCTTCACATGGCATCCTCCCCGTGTCTCTTCACATGGTCTTCCCTCCACGTGTCTGTGTGTCCAAATTTCCCCTTTTATCAGGACACCAATCACATTGGATTAGGGCCCATCTTAACAACTTCATCTTAATTAGCTCTTAAATACCCTATTTCCAAATAAGGTCAGATTCTGAAATGCTGGAGATTAGGACTTCAACCTTTCTTTTTTGTGGGGGATGACAGGGAGAGCACAGTTCAATGGAGAATAGAGGATATGAGGCGGCAGTTGGTAGGTCTAGCATAATTTAGGAATCCCCAAGCACAAATACCATTTCTGGAGAAGGAGCTGAGGCAGATACCAGCTTTGCAGTAGAAGGAGCCCCGAGGAGGATAGACAAAGACTGAACCCTTCCACAGCAGTGCTGATTAAACCCCTGCCATCCCAGCTCACAAGAATGTAAACTCCCTCTGCCAGAAGCCAGAGCAAAGGAGCACTTTCTGTTTGTCCACTGGAGGAACTCAATAAATGTCCCTTTCCCTCCTCCTCTTTCCCAGAGGAAAACAGCCCCCTGGGGGCTCATCTAACATGGTCTGCTCTCTGCAGCACCAGAATTGTGTGAGACTCATAAAAGACGTTTTAGTACCAGCTCTGAGTAGGATAACGTTCAAGAACGTTTAGTTTTCCCAGCTGCCCTGGGGTGTCCCAGAGGAGGGAATATAAACTTCCATTCACAGCACCTTGGGTTTGATTCTCTCTGAAAACGTTCTCTGGAGCCGAGCTATGCTGTGTTGGCTGGTTTTGCACTGTTGCAGGTCAAGGACAGACTTGAGTCTATCACAACATTCACTCATGCAGGGCTGAACATTTGAAAAGAAAAAAAAAAAATCTAAGGGACATTAAGAAAGGAGAGAAGCCATGGTTAAAGAGAAATCTTGCAAGAAAAATTCCTTGGAAAGACGCTCAGGGTAAAGTTTCTGATGCCCACAAGATAACCACATGGAGATAAATGCAAATGGAAATACAGAACTGGAAAGAAAGATAGATTAGAACTAGGATGTAAATGTGGAGTGTCTGGAAACTTCTCAGTGGAAAGAATTTTGAAGGGAGAAGGACCAATATTTAGTTCTCAAACTTGGGAGGCACCAAACTTCTGTGACTACAGGGAGGCAGGGGAGCCAGCAAAGAGCCAGAGGGGAACGGGGTTCAGGGGAGTGAGGTGGAACCAGGAAAGCTTCGAGTCCTGGCTCCCCAGAAGGGACAAGAAGGGGCTGATCATGACATCAAAGGATGAAGCCGGGAGTTCAAACTCACAAAGTGGACCCTGATTTGACCAGGAGGTGCTCAGTAGAAACCCTGAAGTAGCTGCAGAAGAAGGGGTATGCTCGGGCTTTCTTTAGCTTCCATCATTTTAAACTCTTCAGTGTGATTACTGGAAACAGCGATCTAAACTCTATATATCATATGGATCCAGGATTATAATCTCATATAGAATTCAGAGTCACCTTGCCCAAAGATAAGGGACTTAATGCCCAAACCTAGGTGGAAATTGGTTTCATAAAATCTACCTTACATCCTTGTCACAAGCATTGAATGACATAATGATGTAAAGGGTTTGGCACTTGACATGGCTGTGCTCAGCAAAAGTTGGTAACTCTCAGTTCATATGCAGTTATTGCTACCCCATTATACTGATGAGCAAACTGAGGCTCTGCGGAGTCCTGTGACTTTTCGTAAGTCAGAGAGTAACAACAGAACTGCAACAGCCCCAGCCGCCATCTTGAGAACTCAGTCTTTCCCAGGCAGTATCTGCCATACCGTATCATTCACTTCTCATGGCTACTGTGTCATGAGCAATACAGAGGAAACAGGTACAAATTAAGATCTCACTAAATTATCCTGCCACATGAATATGGAAAATTAATATTCTAATAGGGTATGGTGCACATGAAAAGTAAGTGTCCATCATACATGGGGAAAAATGACTACCTTGCCAAGGGATCCAAGGTGATGCTCCTAGCTTCCTATCAATGCTTATTAAGTGCTATTATTATTCCCATGTGTTTCACTTGATCCACTCAACAATCTGGTAAGATGGGTAAGGGAGGCAGGGTTCAGAGGATTCTATTTTATACTTGTGGCAAATGAGCGAAACTGCGATTTGAACCCAGATCTTTGGATGCCAGGTCTAGGCTTCACTCTGCTATGCCCTTCTACACTCTTCACAGGTGTACCTGAATCCTCTTGTACCTGTCTGATTTAATGAAAGCAACTCTCTGACCCAGATTAAATCCTTTCAGTTGGCCCTCTTTGACTGACTCTCTTGCCCACCTCCTTTGCTAAAGAGCCACCAGCTAGGGCTTGTGTGCATTAGCTCACACCAGATCCCAGGGCTAGCCAGGGCATATTCAGATTTTGCATCCACTGCAAGAAAGAGAGGATTATTGGCCAAATGAGAAGTGGCAAATCTGGTGTCCATGTGTTCATCTCAAGAAGTCTCCTGCTTGGGCGCCTGGGTGGCTCAGTGGGTTAAGCCGCTGCCTTCGGCTCAGGTCATGATCTCAGGGTCCTGGGATCGAGTCCCACATCGGACTCTCTGCTCAGCAGGGGGCCTGCTTGCCTGCTTCCCTTCCTCTCTCTCTGCCTGCCTCTCTGCCTATTTGTGATCTCTCTGTCAAATAAATAAATAAAATCTTTAAAAAAAAAAAAGAAGAAGAAGAAGAAGTCTCCTGCTTCTTGAAAACCCAGACCTTGCTGCCTTGCCCTCTCTCCACTCTAGTAAAGCCTTGGAGTAAGCAAGCCTGGACTGTATACACTTGAGCCCAGCTCTGCCACTGAAATATTGGCTGTGTCTTCTCTTTCCAGTCTTCCCACACCTGGTGAAGGAACTCAATGCAGGCCTCCATGTGACAATTCTGCTGCTCCTCTTCTTGGCCTTGGCCCTGGCTCTGGTCAGCATGGGCTTTGCCATTCTCAACATGATCCAGGTTCCATATAGGGCAGTCAATGGCCCTGGGGGCATCTGCCTATGGAACGTCCTTGCAGGTAAGGAAGAGAAGGGAGAGGGAGAGAAATTCATGTCCACTGCCACCACCAGGATGAGTTCCAAGTAGGTAGGTGGAAGGTGTGCAGGAATTAGAACGCCCACCTCAGTCTTTACTTCCCTATTCTATAACCTTACTCATGGGCATGAATGTCCTCTTTACTGAAAGTTGCAGAATCTCTGTCACAGTAAAGAGCCAAATTGGTGGCTTGCATGAGTGGCTGAGGACTTGGAGCAAAGAGGAGAGGTGGGAGTAAGATGAGAGGAGAGAAGAGCGCTGGGGGTGGAAGGGGGAAGAGAGGGCACTGTGGGAAGGGGAAGAGGTGAGCCCACAGCTGTGAGGGTGGGGGGGAGCCTTCCAAATGACAGAAGATGAGGCACCTGGCCTCTTTACATTTGAAGCTCACAACCTCCTTATGAGGCAGGATCGAAGATCCTGAAGCTCAGAGAAGTTAAAAGCCTTACCCAAGGCCACACAACAATAGGTAGCAGAGGTGGGATTCCAACCAATGTACAACTAAGTCTAAGCCCTTTGTCTTTCCTTTAATCGTGGTATCAATTATAACCATCATGACCTATTTTTCAAGACAAAAAACAAAAGTGTCTGTTGATTTGGGATTATACTTTACATACATATAGATATATGTATATCTATATCTATATATTTATGCATAATATATTATATTATAATATCTTATATAATATGCATATTTAATTCATGTTTAGCATTTAGTTATGCACGTAAAAAGCCATATGCAAAAAAATAACAAGATTCCCAGAAATGAAGTTGTTTCCAAAAACCTCAGTCAAATGGTTAACCATCATGATGGCAATAACCTATCCCTATCTTTGCCTTATACAGAGTGACCAAAAAGTGTACAAAGAGATCATGTTGTTTTACCAGGTATAGTAATGTAATGTCAGTAGATCAGTTACTGTGTATTTTCCTGCATTTGCAGACCACAACCATCCTATAGAATTACTTATATACATGGCTGGCCCCTTCCAGACTGCAGGTGTCTTGGCTCCACCCACATGAACCCTCCTAGTGGCTGACATGTAAAAAGTGCTTAGTCCTACGATTAAATAAACGCTCCTTTCTGTCAAGTTACTGCTTCAGAGAGATGGCGCTCTCAATCACTATTGATGAGAATATTTTAAAAAGGCAGTTCAACAAAACTGTAGTGTTAAAAGTGTTAAAAGGCATAAAAATAATATATATTTTTTAAAGATTGCAGAAGGAGGGGCAGAGAGGGGGTGGGGAGAGTAGCAGACTTCCCCCTGAGCGTGAAGCTTGAGGCAGGTCTTTTTCCCATGACCTGGATGGAGATCCCCGCCTCAGCTGAACCAAGAGTGGGGCTCAACCAACTGAGCCACACATGCACCCCCAAAATATGAATATTTTTTAATTAAACTAATCCAAATAGGGATTTATGCTAAGGAAATAACTGGAAAAGAGTACAGAGATGTATATAAAAAGGTGTTCATTGCAGCACTTTATAGTAACAAAATTTAGATGCAATCTAGATATCCAGAAATAAAGTCATACTCAATTAAACTTAATTAAATTGGGGCGCCTGGTTGGCTCAGTGTGTTAAGCCGCTGCCTTCGGCTCAGGTCATGATCTCAGGGTCCTGGGATCGAGTCCCGCATCGGGTTCTCTGCTCGGCAGGGAGCCTGCTTCCCTCTCTCTCTCTCTCTGCCTGCCTCTCCATCTACTTGTGATTTCTCTCTGTCAAATAAATAAATAAAATCTTTAAAAAAAAAAACTTAATTAAATTGGTTAGGTGTGTTCCTTTTAGAACATATTATGCACCAGTTTAAAGTGGTGCTATAACAGAATACTTAACAATATAGAAAAATGTTCAAGTAAAGGGGAAAAAAAAGAGCATTACAAAGTAAAAGTTTCAGAATACAATTTTGTTAAAGAGGAAGAAATGTAAAGAAACACATTAAAATGTTCAAAGTATTTATACCCAGCTTTTAGGATAAAAGTGAATTTGTATTTTCATCTTTGTGACTTTCTCTGGTGTCCAAATTTCCTTTAACAAAGACATAATAATCTAAGCAAAAAGCGTGATAAATGTGTTTTTAAAATATTAATTAAAACCAACCAGTAGAAAAGCAAAAAGGAAGAGAGAGAGAACTGCCAGAACA
The DNA here is from genome assembly GCF_011764305.1 of Mustela putorius furo. Lineage (NCBI taxonomy): Eukaryota > Metazoa > Chordata > Mammalia > Carnivora > Mustelidae > Mustela > Mustela putorius. The sequence continues at coordinate 23,764,677 of NW_025421273.1, forward strand.
CGGAGGTTGGAAGCAACAGGTAGGAAAGTGAGTGAAGTTTGGAACCGTTCCAGATCCCCCTATCTGCTTCCTCTCCTCTTTCTCTTACCTCCTCTTCTTATCCTTAAGATAAGGGAATGATTAGGGGCGCCTGGGTGGCTCAGTGGGTTAAGCCGCTGCCTTCGGCTGGGGTCATGATCTCAGGGTCCTGGAATCAAGCCCCGCATCGGGCTTTCTGCTCAGCAGGGAGCCTGCTTCCCTCCTCTCTCTCTGCCTGCCTCTCTGCCTACTTGTGATCTCTCTCTGTCGAATAAATAAATAAAATCTTTTTTAAAAAAAAGATAAGGGAATGATTAAAGGGTGGTTAAGGATGATTAAAGACTTCTCACCTTGGAGTCCGGAGGTAGATCCCCATGGTGGGGGTAAAGTTTGCTTGAGGAAAAAAAAAAAAAAATTGTTGTGTCACCCTAAGAATTTTTCAACCCAAAGCAAACGTGTCGCATGTGGTACAGAAGTGCCTTCTTGCAGAAGGCCAGTACAGCTGTACCAAGGAGCGCTGAATGAGGGTGACGTTTTGGGTTGCAGGTGGAGTCGTGGCATTGGCCATCACCAGCTTCATGGCCGCCGTCGAGTTTCACGACCTCACCGAGCGCATCGCCAACTTCCAGGAGAGGCTCTTCCGCTTCGTGGTGGTGGAGGAACGGTACGAAGAGTCCTTTTGGATCTGTGTGGCCAGTGCCTCCGCCCACGCTGCGAACTTGGTAGTGGTGGCCATCAGTCAAATTCCGCTCCCGGAGATTAAGACCAAAATCGAAGAGGCCACGGTCACGGCTGAGGATATCCTGTATTGATCGTCCCCTGCGGCTCACACCTTTTCCTGAGTCAGTTCTGCAGTGGGACCCGGCACCACATTTTGCGCGCAGGCTTTGCAGTCCAGAGCGCCCCTGTTTTGGAAGTTAAGAAGGAGAAAGTGGAGAGAGGCAGGGCGGTGCCTGGACCAGAAAAGAAAGCTTTCCCATACTCCCGGCATCTCTGCCCTTCCCTCTCACTGACCTTGGAGTTAGAGACTCTGCTATTTGCCAGCTGTGTGGACACTGGACAATTCACTTAATTCCTGCTTCTCACTTTCCTCATCTGTAAAATGGAGGTAATAAGACATCGCAAGGTTGTGATGAGGTTTAAATGGGCAATATGTTGCCAACCTTTGAATCAATATATGTATCTGGGATTAGAGTCTTCTACAGATATAAGGTAATGAACACTCCAATAAATGTCTATAGACCCCTGTTCTGTTCCACAAAATATGAGGGGTGGAAGTAAAGAGGCATATGGTAACACCCCTTCCCTCCAGAAACATTTAATCCTTCCACATGACAGGCATCAGATAGCAACAATAACACTAAGAATGAAAAATAATTTCTTCTCTTTTTTTTTTTTTAGTGGTTACTATATACTGGACACTGATCTAAGAGTCCTATATATATGGGGTCTTCACTATAAATTCAGATTGTTGGTACTTTATTTCCACCTTATAGATAAGAAACTAATGTATCCAGAGATCAGTTAACTTGCTGAGGTCCAGAATTCAGTTGAGGAAGTCTAAAACCAAACTGTATACTTGCAACCACTTTGCTAATCGGCTGTTGGATGGATGTTCAAGCAGGTGGAATGCAATGTGATAAATGTTATGACAGTAGGTGCATGAAGGACTGAGGGAAGGAATTCATTCTCCTGCATGGGATGTGGTACTAAAGGAAGTATCACAGAGCTGACATTTGATCAGAACTTCGAAAGATGAGTAGAGTTTTTCCAGTGGGGAAGGAAGCAGGTTTGGAGAAGGGCATTTCGGGATGAGTCAGCAATGGGGGGGGGTGGGGGAGGACAAGCGATGGAATTACACAGCGGGCCTAGAGACATGCGAACACCCAGACTGATTAGAATGTTGTTCTAATTCACCAGTTAGATAAACCCAGTTGCTTTGTGTTGGGTTTCCCTTCAGCAGTACAATGATGGTGAATTATATGTGCCAACTCGGCCAGGCCACTGTACCCAGATATTTGGTCAAACACTATTCTAGACGATTCTGTGAAGGTATTTTTTGGACAGGATTAACGTGTCAATCAGTAGACTTTGAGTAGGAGAGATAGCCCTCCAAGATGTGGGTGGGTCTCACCCAATCTGTTGAAAGCCTTAGGAAAAAGACTGACCTCCCTCAAGGGACTGGGAATTCTGCCAGCAAGCTGCCAGGGGACTCAAACTGCAGTTCTACTTGGATTGGAGATCCAATCCCAAGCCTGCCACCCCAGCCTGGACTTGCCAGTCTCCACAGTCATGTGAACCAATTAAAAAAAAAAAAAAAAATCTCATCGCTTCTCGGCCTTTTGGCTAAATCAAGTGTAAACAAAAAATTCTCTGGGGCGCCTGGGTGGCTCATTTGGTTAAGCATCTGCCTTTGGCTCAGGTCATGACCCCAGGGTCCTGGGATCGAGATCGCCATGGGGCTCCTCGCTCGGCCTCTGCTCCTCCAACTGCTCATGCTCTCTCTCTCTCTCTCTCTCATAGATAAAATAAAATCTTTTTTAAAATTTCTCTTTCCCTCTGCCTGTCTGTCTCTCTCAATTTGCGCACATACACATACACACACACACACATCCTGTTGATTCTATTTGTCTGGAGAATCCTTGCTCATACAGGTACAAAACTCCATTAACTCACTTTCCTACAATGCCAGCTGAGGTGACTCCTTTGTCAGGTCTCCTGGCTTCATGCCAAGTAAAAGTCATCTCATTCCCTAAATTCGCTCCATCAAAAATGACACCCGACTTTGCTTAATGCTAAGCTTCTGGAGGCTTCCATGGCATCTCTCTGTTCTAATTGCTCATGATTCCCTGCTGGCCCATCTGTCCCTTCCAGCCTTCTATCCCCATCCCACACACAGAGGCAGTACTGTTTACCAGACTGATGTCACTCATCAAATATGCAGATGGCACAGGGCTAGAAGGGGTGGTTAACGTGATAGGAGATGGATCCAAGAGATAGTGCCAGAGTGCGGTGCTGAGTTGAAAACAAGCAGAAATATCCATGTCCTATTAAATTTACCATAAAGTCCTCCTGACAGTTGAAAAATAAATCATACAGAAGACTGGCAAGTTTATTTAGATAACCATCTGAGTCTTGGTACATTTATTCATTCAGTGAGTACTGAAATTGATCTAGGGGCTGGGAGTAGAGAAGAGAACAGACAGACAAAAATCCCTGTGATTCACACTGGACTAACAACATTAGTCCAGCCACAGCCTTCAACGTGATCACTGCTTCAAGGGTGTGCAGACTGCCGCACACGGGCAGAGGAAATTCACTTTTGCCTCTAACAGTGGAATGACCTCATCAAGACGCTAACCTGGACCAAGATAGTGGGTTCCAGGGAGTCCAACTGCAGGCTTTTGTGAATTTTCCTGGAAACTGAGTCCAGAGCTTTCAAGAGCTTCAGAAGCATCTATAACACCTTGAAAGTTTTAAACCGTGACCACGAGGTAACACCGAACCTGGTAAAAACACAGCATCATGTTCCATGAGGTCCTAGGGACCCTCCTCCACTCCTCTTATGAAGTAAGTAAGGTGATTCATAGGCTCTTATTCCCCCTCCTCCAAATTGCAGACTTGAGTGTTTCCCTGTTGCTAATGACAGTCTAAATAGGAAATAAACTCCTACTTTAAAAATTAAGTGTCTGATGTTCAAAGTCACCAAAATGGGCTGTAAGTGTTTCACTTGTGTGAATGGAAAAAATCTCAGGCCCAGAGCCCATCGAAATGGTTATGTTTTCCCCACACCTAGAAGAAAGTCACCAAACTCACTTCGTGCCTAATGCTTCAAGTCACCCTCGGTAGCAGCTGGGGGTCAAACAGGGGAAAGAGGTTAATGTGCCTTAGGTGAGGCCCAGCCCTTTCAAGGTCTCCATTCCTCAAGTACAAAATGAGAAATTCCAAACTACATGACAATGACCACCATCTAGCGTGGGCCAGGCACCCTCCATACTTTCTTCCTCCTTCTGAAAATTATTCAAAATAAGCATCTCTGTCTTTGTTTTACAGATGAGCAATTTTAGGTCAAGAGAACTGAAGTATTTTGCTCAGGCCACCCTATTAGTAAGTGATGGAGAAAGGAGTCAACCCCCATCTACGTAATGCCAAGGCCATTGGTTTCCCTGCTGCACCGTGACTACCTTTCTTGAAAGACCTCTAAGGCTCCTTCCCAGGGCTTCTGCATGTGGCTGTGAGGGTTACCCCTTGCCCAAGAGGTAGCTCTTCTAATCTAGCCCATGGCCCCCTGGCTTGCAATGGCCTGCAACTTCAGGAAAGTTCCCACCCAGAGGGGGTGTCTTCTAATGCTCACCGAAGTATCTGATGGGCTCCCAGGACCCACTCCTTCTAGGCTAGCAGTCCAGGCGAAGTCAAACTGGTAATCATAACATTATTCTGTAACATGGGTTAGAGTGTGGTTAATTCTCATATGTCCTTTAAAGGTAGCTAACATATGCACACACTGATATATTATTACTGATCACTGGGGAGATCAAAGCCATTGCAACTGAGCTAATTTCAAAGAAGTAATAATTCATTATCAGCAAAACAAAGCGCTACTTCACGTTCACTCTGTGACATTTGGGTAATACGTGATGTCTCAGACCATTTGGGCTGCGATAACAAATTATCATCAACTGGCTTACACGACAGAAATGGATTTCTCATGGTTCTGGGGCTAAAATTGACAATCAAAGTGCTGGCAGATCTGGTAGCTGGTGAGAGCCTGTGTCCTGGCCTGCAGGGGGCAAAGCCTGTGTCCTGGCCTGCAGGGGGCCAGCAGAGAGAGGGACACAGAGACCCCTGTTCCTTCGTATAAGGACACTAACGTCATTCATCAGGGCTCCATGCTCATGGCCCAAACCACCCAAAGTCCCCACTCTTAAATACATCACATTGGGGGTTAGGATTTCAACATATGGATTTGGGGAGAACACAAACACTCAGGCCATAAAACGGGATTTTCATTAATGAAAACATACCAATAAAGCATACAATTAATCAAAGACTTTTGGATAGCAAGAACCCTTCCATGTCAAATCAGAACAGGGTTATGTTACAAACATACCCCTCTCTCTTTCAAGAAAAATAGGATACCCTGTGAAAAGGGAATTAAACAGTTCTTCACACTTCCAAAGAATGTAATGAGCTTGCAATTCCACTGGGGTGGGGGGATTTAAGTATTTTCTAAATCGTAAGGTTGCTGTGCAGTAATTGGTGATCAGTGAGAACTAATGTATGCTGTAGCAAAAGTTTCTAACATAATCCAAAATGACAATTGTATTAGTCTCCTATTGCTACTGAAGCAAATTGCCACGAGCTTGGTGGTTGATAACAACATGCATTTATTATCTGAAGAGTTTTGGAGGCCAGGCTACCTGGGTGGCTCAGTTGGTTAAATATCTGCCTTTGGCTCAGGTCATGGTCCTGGGGTCCTGGGATTGAGTCCCGCATTGGGCTCCCTGCTCAGTGGGGAGTCTGTTGCTCCCCCTGCTTGTGTGCTTTCGCTCTCTCTCTCTCATAAATAAATTTTAAAATCTTAAAAAAAAAAAAAAAAGTTTCGGAGGCCATGAATCCTCAGTGGGCTTTCCTGGGGTAAGTAAAGCTATTGGCTGACTTTCTTCTGGAGGCTCTAGGGGAGAATGTGTTTTCCTGCTTTTCCATCTTCTAGAGGCTGCCTGCATTCCTTGGCTCCTGGCTCTTTCCAGCAATGATGTCCCTCCAACCTCTGCTTCTATCACACAGGTGATGATTCTGTTGACTCTGACCCTCGTGCCTCCCTCTTATTATAAGGATCTTTGTGACTCCATTGGGTCCACCCAGTAACCTGGGACATCTTTGGGGGACATTTTTCTGCATACCAGAGCAATGTTACTCAAACCAGAATTTCTTGATCTCACAATATTCCTGAAAAAAATAAAAAATAAATAAATAAATGAGGTGTAGATATAAAACAAATGAGTGGTCTTCTGTGTGGCTCAGTGGATTAAGCCTCTGCCTTCTGCTCAGGTCATGATCTCAGGGTCCTGGGGTCAAGCCCCGCATCAGGCTCTCTGCTCCATGCCTGCCTCTCTGGCTACTTGTGATCTCTCTTTCTGTCAAATAAATAAAATCTTTTCAAAAATGAGCAAAATATTGTGTTATTATTAGTCAACAGTACTAGACTGGCATCATAATTTAGAAAATTCTTGCTGAAAGCGCAGTGCTCACCTCCATCACCCACATGGAGTTCAGATACTTATACAATCCATGGGGTACATCTTTGGAAGTCACGGGGGGACAGAAGGAGACTAGATAAGGCACAGAGTATCTCAAAAGTAAACCATGATCTCAAGATACGATGCTGGAAACAGCCACTCAGAGAAGTTCCTTAGCCCATTTTACTTTTTTAAAAAGATTTTCCTTTTTTATTTGAGAGAGAGAGAGCGAGAGAGCATGAGCAGGGGGAGTGGCAGAGAGAGAGGGAGAAGCAGACTCCCCACTGAGCAGGGATTTCGGTCCCAGGACCCTGAGGACCTGTGCCGATTTGAGATGAATTTCGATATGTGAAAGATTTCTTCTTTTCCCTCCCCGCCTTCCCCTCCTCTTCTTGCAGCTCCTCCCCCTTCTGCCCCCTTCCTCCTCCTCTTTCTCCTTTTGAGTTTTGGTTGTTAAACTAAGTGGAGCATCATAAGAAACCTATGTAATTATGACATATGCAAAATTCTTCGCAAATAAATTAGGTTTCACACTCTCCTTTGCTCCTATAATTTTATTTTCTCTTCTACCACAATGTCAACAAATGAGAGTCCCCACCTGTCAGGAATACCATTTGATCCCTACTGAGCATATGCCACAGGCCAGGCTTCGTGTAGAACTCACCACCCGTCTCATCTCAGTTTAGCCTCCCCAGAGCCCTGAGAAGTACTTACTCTAATTACCGGTTTTAAAATCAGAAATCTAGTTTTCTCATTTGTAAAATAACCAGCTTGCATAAGATAGTCTCCAATGTTTCTTCCCACTCTAAAATGTTATTTTTAATGGGAAGTAATATGTTCAGATTTATCACAAATGGAGCACTTATTCCATTCCAGGCCCTAAGTTCAGAATTTTCATTTGGACTATTGGACACAGGTGACGAGATGCCACACGTATACATTTTGACAATTCCAACCTCCAGTTCATCTACATTTTGAATATATATGCATTTCTGTTATATTCATAGGTTGAATTCTTAGTTAAATAAGACAAATTTATACAGGGCATGTGACGATTTGTTTTACTGTTTTTTTGTTTTGGAAAAAATAATAAGCAACAATGACAAACAACTTTGCAACCACAGTGATTTTTCTTTTGTCATTTGGGGAAGAGTCAATTGGATGTAATGTATTCCTTTCCTTGTTTAACAATTCTCTCAAGATTTGAAAAGTAGGTCAAAAAGTGTCCATTCTCCTATGGAGAAGGAGATGCTTATGTGAAGCCAGTGGACCCTCTCGGTATGGCTCAAGAGAACAGTGAGCCAATTGGTAGGGAAATCCTATTGTCCTGCTGATAGTCACCCCGGATATCCCCAGCTAGAGCACCCACACGAGAGACAGCTCACTATATACCCACTATTTAATAATTATATTGCCAGGGTGATTTCTGTCATCAGCAAAAATTACTAAAAGTTTTACTTTGGTTTTAAAAAGCAATGTTTTGGGCGCCTGGGTGGCTCAGTGGGTTAAGCCATTGCCTTCGGCTCAGGTCATGATCTCAGGGTCCTGAGATTAAGTCCCGCATCGGGCTCTCTGCTCAGCAGGGAGCCTGCTTCCCTCTCTCTCTCTCTGCCTGCCTCTCTGCCTACTTGTGATCTCTCTCTATCAAATAAATAAATAAAATCTTAAAAAAAAAAAAAAAAGCAATGTTTCTTATGGTGAGCAGCGAGGAGAGCCATTTTTTTAAAAAAGCTTTTATTTATTTATTTGACAGACAGAGATCACAAGTAGGCAGAGAGGCAGGCAGAGAAAGAGGGAAGCAGGCTCCCCACTGAGCAGAGAGCCCAATGCGGAGCTTGATCCTAGGACTCTGGAGCCACGGTAGAGGCTAAACCACTGAGTCACCCAGGCACCCCAAGGAGAGCCATTTTAAAAGCCCAGTTTTAGGCGTGCCTGGCTAGCTCAGTCATTAGAGCGTGGGACTCTTGATCTCTGGTTGTGAGTTTGAGCCTCATATTGGGTATAATGATCACTAAAATATATAAATAAGTACACACACACACACACACACACACACACAACTTGATGGATTCTACTGTAGTAGATTCTTACACTGGAAAAAAAATCCTAGAAAATCCATAAGTTGATCACTTTTTCATGTTTTGTAAGGGTGCCTTTTTTTCTTTTCTTTTTTTTTTTTTTTAATTTAGGATTTTATCTAACTATTTGACAGAGTAAAAGAAAGTGAGAGACCACAAGCAGGGTGAGCAGCAGAGGGAGAGGGAGAAGCAGACTCCCTGCTGAGCAGGGAGCCAGACGTGGGGCTTGATCCCAGGAGCCCCGGATCATGTCCTGAGTCAAATTGCTCAACTGACTGAACCACCCAGGCCCCCATGGGTGCCTTTTTTAAAAGACTCTCATCTATAAGGCTTCATCTCTGTCAGACATCACTATAGCAAATATTAACAAGTTACTTAGAACTTGTAAAATTATGACAAAAACACTATTTTTTAACTGAGAAAACAGAGTGGGAATGCATTACTTTTTCAAGTTTCCTTTATGTATCAAGTTTCGTATCAGTCCATGTAAATTACAATACCATAGTAAAATAGGAATTATTACACTTGTTAAAGTTATACATTCAGAGAATCAGTTCTTCTTTAAGTTGAAGCCCAGCTTACAAATCTCATTATTCTATTTATAAGGCTAGCACATCTTAATAGTCACTTTCAAAAGGCTTTTTTGATTCCTTGGTCCCAGTTACAAATGAAATTAAATAAACATCTTGAAATAACCTGTATATATTTATTCAATTTCTTTTCTAAGCACTCCAATTAACTAACAAAATTTAATAATCCTTCTAATAAATTAAATTTAAGATACCGTGAACCTACATTTTTATAAATGTTCTAATGCTGTGTATAAATGGAGTATCAACTAGAATTGCAATTGTTTTATGTAGTCTACCTCCTCTTAATCACCACCAATATGTAAAATAGTAAATATGCACAGATTTTAAACTGAAAATATCAATACTTCAATTTTTATGTCTTCTAGATATTTTTACACTTATTTTGAAGCCTAGTTAAGGCAAGAAGCTTACTCACCAAGAAAATAATTATACCATATCTCAAATTTTCAGGAATTGCTTACCCACATATTTAAGGAATTAATTCTCAGAAGGCTTGAGGTCACATTATGATCCTTAGTCTTGCCTCAAATACCACCTCCTAAATGATCAGTACTGGAAGCTGTCTTCCACCTCCCCAGTGGCTGCTCTTCCTTACCCTGCTCTAAGTGTTCTTTTTACTTAATTTTAACATCCCACATCATTGGTATGTACATTACATTTGTGTTTATTGTCTGTCTTCTCCCTTGAGAATGTCGTCTCCATTAGGATAGAGATCTAAGTTTTTCGTTTACTGATGTATCTCAAGCACCCAGAACTGTTCCTAAATTATACAGAAAACAAACTTTTTATATACACAAAAAAACCTTAAAATACACAAATAAAATTTTTTAAAGTGTCCCCTTTCCTCTCTCAACCCCACTTCCAAAGGTGACCATTCATACATCTCTATACATTTTCTTATATTCTTTCATAAGTATACATCCACTTTTTTTGCTTACACAATGGATTATTTGTATACATATTGTTCTGTAATTTGGAACACATATTCATAATCAAGCCACTTTCCTCTGAAAAAAAACAGACAACATAACTCTTCTTTTTATAAAGAGAAAAATCATATGTGACAAAAAAGTCTGCCGCTTACTTTTTTTTTTTTTAAGATTTTATTTATTTATTTGACGAACAGAGATCACAAGTAGGCAGAGAGGCAGGCAGAGAGAGGGGGAAGCAGGCTCCCTGCATAGCAGAGAGCCCGATGTGGGGCTCAATCCCAGGACCCTAAGATCATGACCTGAGCTGAAGGTAGAGGCTTAACCCACTGAGCCACCCAGGCACCCCTGTCACTTGCTTTTTAAGTCAATCATTTTGACTGCAGGAATTCAGGAAAGGGAAAGGCACATATAAGTAGTAGTTAATAAAGTTTCTTGGGAAAGTGACTGGAACTGACGTAAATGTGTTTCACCCTGGCCGAGAGGATGCATGGCCAAGAGAGACACAAGCAAGCAGGGCATCCAGGACAAATGGACTGGGTGTGTTCTGTGGATGGTGGGTGGATGGGCTGGGCAGAGCAGAAGGCTGTATATTAGCAAGTAAGTTTCTAATATTCACTATCTTGCAGAAAATATATCCTACATGCCAGGCCATACACTAAGCACTTGATGAGATTTACCTGTGTTATCACATTTAATCCCCAAGGCAATTTTTTAGCTTTTTTTAAAAAAAGATTTTATTTATTTATTTGACAGATGGAGATCACAAGTAGGCAGAGAGGCAGGTGGCGGGGGCGGGGGGAAGCAGGTTCCCTGCTGAGCAGAGAGCCTGATGTGGGGCTCAATCCCAGGACCCTGAGATCATGACCTGAGCCAAAGGCAGAGGCTTTAACCAACTGAGCCACCCAGGCACCCCCAGATGTGAACACTTTACTGCATTTGCTTTATCATATTCTCTCTCTCTCCTCTCTTCACCTCTTTCTTCTTCTGTGTGTGTGAAAGTGTGTGCATGTATGCAGGTGTGTGCACATTAGTGTGTGTATATGTGTGAGTACTGTGTGTACACACTTGTGTGCCTATGTATGTGTGTAGGTGTGTGTATGTGGGTGTGCGCAATTTGTGTGCATTCTGTGTGTGCATGTGCATATATGTGCAAATGTGTGTGTGTGCACTATGTGTGTGCAGGTGTGTGCACACTGTGTGTGCACATGTGTGTACTCAAGGTGTATACATGCTATGTGTGCATGCATGTAGGTGTGCAAATGTGTGGGTGCATGCATGTGGGCGTGCACTGTGTGTGCATGTACACTTGTGTGCGCAAGTGTATGTGTGCAAAAACTTTCACTGAAGCATTTGAGAGTAAGCTGCAGACACCTTACTCCTTACCTCTAAATATTTTAGTGTGTGTATTTCCTTTAAAAATATTTTTTAGGGCACCTGGGTGGCTCAGTGGGTTGGGCCGCTGCCTTCAGCGTGGGTCATGATCTCAGGGTCCTGGGATCGAGTCCCGCATCGGGCTCTCTGCTCAGCAGGGAGCCTGCTTCCCTCTCTCTCTCTCTGCCTGCCTCTCTGCCTACTTGTGATCTCTCTCCGTCAAATAAATAAATAAAATATTTTTTAAATATATTTTTTAAAGGCATTCTCTTAGATAACCACAGTTCAATGATCAAAATCAGGACATTAACATTGACACAGTTCTGTTATCGCATCTACAGATCTTATTCCAATTTTGCAACAGTCCCCTTTATGTCCTTTATAGTTTATTTTTTGCTTTTTAAAAAAGATTTATTTATATATTTGAGAGAGAGAGAGTGAGCAGAGGGAGGGGGAGAGGGAGGGAGAATCCTCAAGCAGACACCCCACTGAGCACAGAGCCCAACATGGAGCTTTATCCCAGGACTCTGAGATCATGACCTCAGCTGCTTAACTGACCAAGTCCCTCAGGTGCCCCTGTAGTTTGTTTCCTTTTTAACATGATGCAGAATCCAGGCTGTACTTGGTATCACATCTCCTTAGTCTCCTTTAAACTTGAACAATCCCTCAGTCTTTTTTGTCTTTTATAACCTTGACCTGTGCTGAAGAACACAGGACATTTACTTTGTAGACGCCCCCTCAATTTGGGTTTTATTAGATTTATTTGGGCATTCTCAGCAGGAATCACCTCTGACATGATGTTGGGACCATCTCAGTATATCCTATAGGAGCATTTGATATCTTTTTTTCCTATTACTGGTGGTATTTACTTTGATTACTTGGGGAGTGGTACTATCAGATTTCTCCACTGTGGTTACTCTCTTCCCCATTCAGATTAGTCAGTATCCTCTTGAGAGATATTTTGAGACCATGTAACCAGGTTTACATTTCCCCTCAAATTCTTATCCACTAATTTTAGCATCTGTTGATGTTTCCTGCCTAAATCAATTGTTATTTTGATGGTTACCAAATGGCTCTTTTCCTAATTCCATTACTCTTACAAATGATGTAAGATGTAACCTGCATTGTGTACTCATTACAAATATAACATGTATTTGTTGGCATTTTACTGCAAGGTAGAATCTACATATTCATTCATTCATTCATATATTTTTATCAGTATGGACTCACAGATTCCTATTTTACTCTATGGCTTATTATCCATTCCTATTTCATTATTTATTTTGATGCTCGAATTGTCCCAGATGTGACCCATGAGAGTGCCTTCCGGTACCTCCTTTTGACATGTCCACCCTTCTCTGAGCTCTTACTTACCTGTGGCAGAGCAAGTCCCATTCGGGATTAGGGACTACTGCTCACCCACTCTGGAGGACCAACGAGTATGAGAACTGTCCTTGCCCACCTCATCCTTGACAAAGCAACAGAGGAAAGAAAGAAGATGGCATCCATTAGGAAACCAAACACCACGTCATTGTCATAAGTGCTTAAATGTCAAGTACTCAATGAAAAAATTATTGAACTTAACTTTGATTATGAAGTTTATCGGAAACACCTTCTCTGGGATTTTCTTTTAATAAAAATTCATTATCACTGGTGAATGGGATGCATCCTTGCCAGATTTTCACTATGAGTGACCATAAATTGTGCATTGTTTGTGGAAAAGATAATGTAATGAATTATATCATGATGTAAAAAGACCATTAAAAAAAAAAAAGAAGCCTTTTATCCCAAAACACCAACATTTTTAGCACTTGCATTAAGGATTCATTTATATGCCATGAATTGCAGTCACTTACAGTTCAAAAAATTAATGAAGTCTATGATTCAATGGTTTTCAGAGTGTTTACAGAATTGTACAAACATCACCACAACTTTAAAACATTTTCATGGCCCTGAATGGAGACCATGTATCCTAGCATTCCTCTCCCTCTCTTCCAAGCCCAGTGTAGGCAACCACTAATGTACTTTCTGTCTTATGGGTTTGCTTATTCTGAAACATTTCCTATAAATGGGTTTATACAATATGGGGTTTTTGTGACTGGGCTCTTCCAATCACTCTGATTTCTTGGTTCATCTATATTATAGCATAATGTCCCAACACTAACTTTTGTATGTCATCATTGTGTCTCTCATCCCAAATAGAATACAGCAGGTACTTATTTTCCTTCCCTTTTCTTCACATAAAAACATCAAGCTTATTTTTTTATCTCCACACAATTTTGTTCTTTATAACTTTTTTTTTTAAGATTTATTTATTTATTTATTTGACAGAGAGAAATCACAAGTAGTCGGAAAGGCAGGCAGAGAGAGAGAGAGAGGGAAGCAGGCTCCCTGCTGAGCAGAGAGCCCGATGCAGGACTCGATCTCAGGACCCTGAGATCATGACCTGAGCCGAAGGCAATGGCTTAACCCACTGAGCCACCCAGGCGCCCATGTTCTTTATAACTTTTAATGGCTATTGAATTTCATGACATTCCCCTGCAGTAGAAATTTCCAGGTCTGAGATTTCAGACAATCCCATCAGATCCTATAATCCTTTACTCATAGCATCATTAAAGATGAATCTGTTTACGAAAACTGAGTCAAAGGATAGCATGTAACAATGATCATTTTAATACTCAATTGTTCCCTCTGCAGCTAAATGAAGGTTTTATCCTAGGGAACCTGTGACACCATCTCAAGGGCTGACCAGCCACACAGTGACATCCTCTTCTGGGCTTCTCCCCAGGAGACATGGAAGTCATTGCCATTGTTCCTCAACTAAGGGCCATTGTGACAAAATGCAAAAAATGAAGCTTTCCGGAACATCTTCATTATCACATTAACACTTCTTTCTCATGCCTGTTTATAAACAAATGTACTTTGGCTTTTTTCAAATTTTTTATTAGGGAAATTTTCTAATCTATTTAAAAGCAGAGACACTACTATAATGCAGTCCTCTTTCCCAGCTTCAACAATGATCAACCCCTGGCTAATCTTGTTTCATCTGTACCTTCACCTCCACTCTCCCACCTCCAATGACAAAAGCTTCTCACTAAAGATATTTTCCAATATTTACTTGGAATGCCCCTTCCCTGTCCTCCCATAGATATGATTATTTTAACTTTATGTTCAGTAGGTATTTGGGGAGAATTACTATGTGCCCAGCACTGGGTGCTGAGGCTACAAGGATGAATAGGACATTGTTTGGGCAGTTTACAGACCAGGAAGGAAAAACACAAACATCCCATTTGATTATAACATGAGGTTGGGGGCTGGGCAAAGTTGGTTCCTGACACAGCTTCCCACAGGCAGTGGTAGGATTTGGAAATAAAATCATTAATAGTAACCACATGCCGGCATGAGGGTAAGTTTTCCAATAGTTACTGGTATGGAAGATCTCATATTATTTTAAGGCTAGACATGGTTGACCTTTATGATGAGCTTGGGGTTGGCTAAAATGTGAAAACAGGGCCACTTCTCTGATGGAACCCTTGAGCAGATGTGTTGGTGCGATTCACAACCTAGAAAACCCGGAGCACTGAAAGTCAGTGTGATTGCCCTTCTTTTCCCCATCACCACAAAGCTCCCAAGGCAAAGAGACATGGGCCCCAAGGTCACCTGGAATGGGGATAGAAACAGGGTAGGTAAAAGGAAACGTAATTGAGTATCTCCATAAATCACCAGCCTCAAAGGTCGGAGCCAAAGTTAAAATGTATATAACACAAAACTACCTAGACAGCCAGCCATAAATGGGAAGAAGATGGTTTATCTACGGACAATTGTGAAGAAGCTTTCCTGCCCATGGGCTCACGCAGGCTGCCTGGTCAGGGGCAGCTGATACCTTCCAAAGTGCAGGGGACAGCTTGTTGATGCACTGAGTTTCTAAAGTCAGAGTCAGATCATTATTTCCTTGACAAACTGTTCAAACAGTAAGTGATCTTGTTCTACCCACATTCAGTCCCTCATAATGCCCCAAGATGCACTCATACACATAGGTCGTTCTGGGAGCCAGAGTTGTGATTGGCCCATAGAACCAGAAAAGGGCCCCATTTGTTTACTATCAGTTTTGAAGAATAGAGAAAAGGTAGGCAGGTGAAGAAAAAGGTTGAAGAATGAGGATGTAAATAAAAACAAAGGCATTGAGCCCTGAAACAGCATAGCCTTTTCACAAGGCATCAATGAGGGTCAACTGCAGGACAAGAAGCATGAAAAGAAGGAGGCAGGTGCAAAAGGTGGGCTGGTTCCCAGAGCTCTTCCTTCAGCCTGTGAAGGGACATGTGCTTGATCAAAGGATTAGAAGCAGGGAGATGGCATGATCAGACACAATCAGACTTGTGTATTAGAAAGATCCCTGTAGATAGTAAATTGAGGCAGAAGATCCAGGAGGAAACATGTTGCAAAGTTAAGGGCAGAAGGAGGCAGACTTCAACTAGTTCAGAAAGATTTAAGATTGTTATGAACTAAATTGCAGCACCCCCAAATTTCTTATATTGAAGTCCTGATCTCCAGGACCTCAGGATATAACTGTATATGGAGATGGACCTTTAAAGCAGTAATTACATTAAAATGAGGTCATTAGGGTAGGCCTTAATCCAGGGTAGGCCTCATTATAGGAAGAGATTAGGACATACATTAGCATCTTGTGAAAATACAGGGAGAAGACAACCAAGCCCAGGGGAGAGGCCTCAGAAGGAAACCAACTCTATAACACCTTTGAAATGCCAATTGAATATTACCCCCACCTTAAAAGACCACCAGAGACATGAGTCAAAGCCAATCAGCAAGGGTCGTTTATTGCAGGTTGAACCTGGACCTCTGCGGTGCTCGTTGCCGATAACACCGAGAGGTCCAGAGCTGGGTCGGTGCAGGATTTTTATAGACAGATACAAACAAGTTTCGGGTGGGGCTGAGCTGATTGATTGATAGTTTGAACAGGTATACTTGGCGTCAGTGGATTGGGTCAGGGGACCCGCACGCAAAAGCAGACAAAGCAATCTTACAGAAGCAGAACTGGCTGGTTAGCCCACGCATGCGGGAAAAAAAGCACTATCAGGATATTGAAGGCCTGGTTACTTATCAAGTAAAGACAATTGGGAGTCTCCTGGTGGAATGTTACATTCCTGCTATCAAGCATCCTTGTTAGTGAGGATTAGGTTTAGAAGAAATTTAACTTTATTTACTTTTCCTTCTACCTCTGCCTCCTTCGGTTTTTTATGGAGGGGAGGGTGACATTAGGGCTATCGATAAGGTAACTTCTTTGTTGTAATCTCAAGGACATTTGCAAACCAAGGGAGACTCCTGTCTTGCAGGATTGTGATCTCAGCAAGTTAACTATTTATCGTTTTATGGCAGTCAGGGGTGCCTGAGGAATGCTACACATATGGAGGGGAGCGGGTGAAGCGGGGGGGGGGGGGTGCAAGGCGCCAGCCTTTGCTTTGTCCTCAGCCAGCCTCCTGCTCCTTCACCTTGACCTCAGAACTTCTAGACTCTAGAACCTTGAGTAATAAGTTTCTGATGTTTGAGCCCCCCAGGCTGTGATACATTGTTATGGCAGCTTTAGGGGAGTAATACTAGGGAGTAACACATGTGAAGGAGGGTCAGGAAAACCAACAAGACTTGTTGGTTGCAAGTGGGGACAGAGGAATGAGAAGGATCTAGGAGGCAACCAGATTTCTCATTTGATGGGATTATTAGATGGTGATAACATTAACTGTCACAGGAATCCCGGAGAAGGAACAATTTGGGATTAGTTATATCTTAGAGCCTATGGGTGGGACATCCATGTAATGCACAACCAAAAACTGAATATTGAATCAAGCATTTCACAAACGCTGGCACAACTGTGATTCTTGGCCCATTTCCAGGACTGTTTTTGCTGTGTGCTCACCCCTCAACCAGAAGAAAAAGAAAAAAAAAAGACAAGATAATAATATCTTCCCTGAGACAAACCATAAGAGATTCTTAATCTCGGGAAACAAACTGAGGGTTGCTGGAGGGGTGGTGGGTGGGAGGGATGGGGTGGCTGGGTGAGGGATATTGGGGAGGTTATGTGCTATGGTAAGAAAAAAATTAAAAATTAAAATTTTTTAAAAATAATAATACTTTTTTGTCTTTCTTGCTGAGTTGCTGAGGGGTCAGATAAAAGTAATACAACCTTTAGGAATGGTATAAAAGCACTTTTTAAAAGAAAAATTTATAATTATATCTAATTTCTCCAGGACACTCACTAACGGGTAATTTCAAAACTGGACTAAGCTTATTAAAGTTCTTTCTTTCTTTTTTTTTTTTTCTTAAAGAATTTATTTACTTGAGAGAGAGAAAGGACAAGTAGGGGAGCCACAGAGGGAGAGGAAGAAGCAGACTCCCCAATGAGTTTGAAGTGGGGCTCAATCCCAGGACCCTGAGATCATTACCTGAGCCAAAGGCAGCTTAAGCAACTGAGCCACCCAGGCATCCCTCACTGTGGTTCTTTAGAGCAATCTGCCTCAAAATGACAAACTGTTTTCTAGGCAGGCACTGTTTACCAAATCCTGGATCTGGTAGTAAGATCCCTTTGATTTGTTTTGTTTTGTTCTGTCACCACAGGGCGGCAATTTCCCATTTCCAGAAAATTAACCATGCTGGCTTATAATGTTTAGTGTGCTAAGGACTGACTTACAACAATGACTTGCATTTTTGTAAGATTTCTTACCAGAGGAAGTACTATAAATCAGAGATAAGTTGTTTTATTTGAAACATCGAATCAAAACATATTAGAGAAGTAACAAACTTCACCTTCCTGTAGATACTGTTGCTTTGTTAAAATCCTGAGCTAAATGTTTTAACATTGTTATTACTATGATATTGTCACAAAAGCATAAGTTGTAATAATCATAGTCAAAGCAACACCTGGTGTGCAAAAATGCATAAACTGTGATTCTGAAGTTAAACTACTTTTACAAACTGAGATGGTATGACCACCTTTCACCACCTGGGGGAAGCAATCCACCAGCAAAAAACACATTGTGTCTTGGGGTGCGGTGGTGAGGGGGACATGGGATGTTGAACGGGTCTTCCAACTCAGATTCATTCTATGATTATAAGAGGCTACATTTCAATTTCAAGTTCCAATCAAAGAAGGAACGTCCTTTTTATATTTTACATATATCACTGCTGGCTAAGTAGAATGGGTGTCATTTCGGGGCAGGGCTGGAGGCAGGTGTTGTCAGACCGTAGAGGACAGAAACTGTTAGAACTTTAGAGATCTTCCATCTTCCAGTAATCTGTAAAGTCGTGGCCATAAAAGTATGCCTCTGTGTCTTCTGAGAGAACAGAGTCCTAAAAATAAAAATATTTGGTTAACTGATAACTCACCAAGGATAAAAGAGTAGCTAGGGCAACCATGACAAGTCACTGAATCAATCCTTTTATTCATAAAAATTTACTCTTTAAAAGTTATTATCAGGGGCACCTGGGTAATTCAATCAGTTAAACATCTGCCTTCAGCTCAGGTCATGCTCTCAGGGGTCCTGGCAGAACCCCACATCAGGCTCCCTGCTCACTGGGGAGCCTGCTTCTCTCTCTGCCTACTGTTCCCCCTGCTGTGCTCTCTCTCTCTCAAATAAAAATAATAAATAAATAAATAAATCTTTGTAAAAAAGTGTTTTTTGTTTTTTTTTTTTTTTAAGTAATCTCTATACCCAACATAGGGCTTGAATTTACAATCCCAAGATCAAGAGTGGCACGCTCTCCTGACTGAGCCAGTCAGGCACCCCAATTCAGGAGATTATTGGAGGAAAATCCCAGACATGACCAAAATGAGACTAAGAAGTAACAATTAGTCTTCTTTACTAGTAGCTTATGGATATAGGAGGATGCAAGGAAGTTCTTTAAAAGGCACATGTTTGAGTGTAGACACCCGGAGACCCAGCTCTTACAAACAAGCAGGACTGGACCCCTCGCTAGGCAGGCTGGATGACTAGGGAGCTGCAGGAAGTTGCCTGAGGATGAAACTCCTACCAAAAAGGGGTGATTAGGACCAGGAACTAGAATGTGTCCAAGGAACAGAAAACTCAACGGGTCTGAAAGCTGAGGCAAAACTGGAAAATAAAGAGAAACAACCACATGAGATCTGGACACCACTGAGCCATTAAAGGCATGGGAGATGTCCAACAGTTCATTATCAACAGTTCAGGACATGGCTGGGGGCAGACAAGCCAGAACTCCAAATTTGTTTTTCCAGAGAAAGAACAAGCTGGTTTAAAAGCCCGGAATCAGATACGAAAGGGAGAGGATCTTCATGATTCATCGGCAGCCAACACGGTGTCCATGTCAGGAGCTGCTGAAAGCGAAGTCCGATAGTGTGTCGCTTGTATTGGGTCTTGATCTGTCTCCACCAGCTGTCCAGTTCAGTGATCTGGGACCACAGTCTCAGAAACAGCTCTCTGAAGGCCGGAAATAAGACAACATGTCTAAATCAAGCAAGGCTGCTACTCAACGTGGTCCATGGACCTGCATCTTCGGCATCACCAGAGAATTTGTTAGAAATGAAGAATCTCAGATCTCACCCCTGAAACACTGAATCAGAAACTGCATTTTTTTACAGGACCCCAAGGCAATTTTATGTACTTGAGATCAGGTCTTTTGGTAGTCTCAAGAACAGTCTCAAGAATGACCAAAGCAGACTTGTTCATTACTAAACTTAGAAGAACCTTCAGCCTGAGGGTTCACATGTTAGGGCAGAATTACCCTAATCTATAGACTGATCAGTGCGCTCCTAGATCCAAGAAGAGTATCCATCTCTTGAACAGAGAGCTCAAGATACAGAAACGTAGTTCTGTGCTTATTAATTGGTAGAATGCATAAGGATGAAATAAATCTATTTTTTGAGGAATTCACTTCTAAGATGCAGAGCATCTTAGAAAATTGAAATTGCTGACTACACCGTGTGGAGTGCTCGCTCCCCTCCTCCGGACGCCTTCCACCCACTTCACGTGGTCATCCTCCCAGAATTTAATCTGGAGATCTGAATGGCCTCCACTTTGCTCAAACTACATTCTACCAGGAGTGTTGGGCATTGATTTTTCTAACTTTAGAAACAGATTCTGTGGCACTCAGAAATAAACATTTCTGTCATTTGTGTATTGCAGACTCACTAGAAAGATTATTTTTTTTTTTACAGATTATTTATTTATTTGACAGAGAAAGATGATGAGAGAGGGAACACAAACAGGGGGAGTGGAGAGAGAGAAGCAGACTTCCCATCTAGTAGGGAGCCCAGTGCGGGGCTCAATCCCAAGACCCTGGACCGAAGGCAGAACCTTAACCAACTGAGCCACCCAGCCTCCCGGAAATACTGTTTTAAACGCGGACTTTCAACTCACCATCCCAGAGATTCTGATTCAGAGGGTCTAGGGTGAGATCTAGAATTCTGCATTTTTATTTATTTTTTTTTATCTAGATATATATTTTTTAAAGATTTTACTTATTTATTTATTTGACAGACAGAGATTACAAGTAGGCGAAGAGGCTAGAATTCTTCATTTTTAACAAGCAGCTCAGGTGAGAGACTTAACCCACATGGGCCACAACCACACTTTGATAAACGTGGGTCTGGTTGTTAACGATCACTTCCTGCTTACACAGGCGCTTCTCAGGGAGTGAAGAGGGATTAATTAGAACAGCCAGAGAGTTGCTGGCTTTACAAGCATTTTTGTTACACAAGTGATGCCAGTGAAATCCCGCTGACCTAGGGCAGAACTTGGTGAAAATTGCCTGGTAAATCACCACCAAGGAAAACGCTTGCCTGGTGGGGGTGCCTTGAACTTGAGTCCCTGCCACCAAAAAGAACAGTGGCTCACAAGACTACACCTATTGAATAGGGAAAGAATGGGACTTCAGGTAGGGAAACAATAGGGGCCCCAACCAGGTTCTGTGGGTATTTTAGGTATGTAGACACTGAGAACAAAAATGAAGATCATGGGGCGCCTGGGTGGCTCAGTGGGTTAAGCCACTGCCTTCGGCTCAGGTCATGATCTCAGGATCCTGGGATCGAGTCCCACATTGGGCTCTCTGCTCAGCAAGGAGCCTGCTTCCCTCTCTCTCTCTCTGCCTGCCTCTCCATCTACTTGTGATTTCTCTCTGTCAAATAAATAAATAAAATCTTTAAAAAAAAAAATGAAGATCAGGAAGAAAAATCAGACTAGTCTGTTCCAACAGCTAGGGTTAAAATGTTTTTTCTAATAATTACATCGTGACCACGGGGTGGGGGGGGGAATGACCACAGAAAATGACCAGGCCTCAAAAAAAGAAGCTAACCGTTAAAAATGTTATTGTAAATTCTTGTTCAACAAAAGACCCCTAAGAGAGTTGTAAGGCCACAAAACTCCTGGGTGATTCTAAATAAAAGAATACCAATGAAAAGCCCTCTCTGCCCACCCTGTCAGGACCCCTCTCATTCCTGACAGCTTCTTCTGTATCCTTGCTTAATAAAACTCTATTGCTTTACTAGCTCTCCTTTGTCTGGGAGATTCATTCATTCATTCATTCTTGAGACAAGAACCTGGCTCTCACGCTTCAATATGGAAATGGTAAAATTGAGAAAAGCACCTCCTTTCAGATAAACACCTATACAAATGCAAACTCCTAACAAGATAAAGGGCAAGCCTAAAATGTTCTCTAGGAATTCTGTATATATCTGTAAAA
The DNA here is from genome assembly GCF_011764305.1 of Mustela putorius furo. Lineage (NCBI taxonomy): Eukaryota > Metazoa > Chordata > Mammalia > Carnivora > Mustelidae > Mustela > Mustela putorius. The sequence continues at coordinate 23,786,633 of NW_025421273.1, forward strand.
CTGTCAAATATAACACTGGTAGAAGCAGTGAATTGCACTATTATGCAATTGATGCTCTGATCTCGTTTAAGGGTATCATACAGGTGCCAAAATTACAGGGTGAAGAATTTTGCAAGGTCACTGCAGGTACTTGGAGGTTATGCCAGAATGCCTCTCAGTTACTATGGAAGAGGTGGGTCACCTTTGCTTGTGTCACACCTTCTGAACAATGTGCACACGTGGTTGCTGTATAGTAAGACATGTGATGCCCGGGATGTCCCTCGCATTAACAACAGGCACTCTGATGACGGGAGTACACTAAATACCAGGTTCTCTGCATCAAGCTTTACCCTGTTTGAAAATGTAGAGAACCCATAGTAAATTGCTAAACTTCTGTTGTGCCCTTTTAATGTGTAAAACTCTACTCAGAGTGTTGTATCTATGTCAATTAATTCTCACAGCAAGCACAGGAGGAAGGTATACTATTATTCATGCCTTACGATAAGGAAAGGGAGACAGGGAAGCACACTGTGAGGAAGCTACAGACAATCTGGCTCCGGAGCCCAGTTTTATTGCATCGTCTCTCAGTAATTGTTAGGTGGTACTTATTTATTCTGGATACTAATCCTTTGCTGATTGCCCAGGTTGCAAATATCTTTTCCCAAGCCATGGTTTGCCTTTTCACTGTCTTGATGTCTTTTTGTTGGGTGGAAGTTCTTCATTTTTTTATAGAAATTTCTTTTTTAAAGGTTTTATTTATATATTTGGCAGACAGAGATCACGAGTAGGCAGAGAGGCAAGGCAGAGAGAGAGGACGAAGCAGGCTCCCTGCGGAGCAGAGAGCCCAATGTGGGGCTCGATCCCAGGACCCTGGGATCATGACCTGACTGAAGGCAGAGGCTTTAACCCACTGAGCCACTCAGGCACTCTGGAAGTTCTTCATTTTAATGTAATTGAATTTATCAACCTTCTTTTATTGTTAGTGCTTTCTAGACCCTGTATAAGAAATCTTCGCCTGCCCCAATTTCATCTGAAGTCTTCTATATTATCCCTTAAAAAAAAAAAAGATTTTATTTATTTATTTGAGAAAGAGAACCAGTGGGGGCAGAGGCAGAGGAAGAGGGAGAAGTAGGCTCATGCTGAGCAGAGAGCCCAGTGTGGGGCTTGATCCCAGGACCCTGGGATCATGACCTGAGCTGAAAGCAGATGCTTAACTGCCTGAGTCACCCAGGTACCCCAGTCTCCTATGTTATCTTACACAGATTTTATTGTTTGACCTTTCACATTTGCTTGGAAATTATTTTTGTGTTTGTTGTGTGGTAAAGGTCAAAACTCCCTTTTTCCCCCCCAACACACACCCATTTGGCCTTGCTTCATTCACTGAGATCAAAGGGCTTCTTCATTATGTAAAAGACTCCATTGCTCTGCAGTACCACTTTATAAGAAATCCAGTGTTCCTATAAAAATGCTAATTCATTTTTAAATATCAGTTTGGCATAACTTGTGTACAAGCCAAATTACATTGGGATATACTTTTTTTTTTTTTTTTCTTAAGTAGGCTCCATGACCAACATGGAGCCCAATCCCGGGGCTCAAACTCATGACCCCAGTTAAGACCTGAGCTGGGATCAAGAGTCAGATCCTTAACTAACTTAGCCACCCAGGCACCCCTATTGGGACACTTTTTAAATATTAGGAGATTTTACCAGAAATCTGATTACAATACTCAGATCCCACACATAACTGGACTTCTGCCTCGGGTGGCTAGGGCAAAAGCCCATGCATGTCTCTGCAGCTATCTTCTATTTCAGGGCCCCCAAAGGGGTTTGCAAAGAACACAGTTCTCTGGACGGGTGAGGGGAGGACTTACATGTGGAGAGCAAAACATTTAATCCTTCACCACATAAATTCATTTGTTCAAGCCACAGAGTATGGCCAGTTTTCTTTTTCATCCTGTGATTTTTTTTTTCTAAACTTGTTAAGAAGCTCATACCTGGGATGCAGCATTAAGAAGAAGCATCTCCCAATCCAGTTTGACCTCAAAACCCTTTGATCTCCGAGCACTTGGCTCTCAGCATGGCCTTCATTCTCTATTTACTAGTGAGAAGAGAAGCCATTAAGCCATTAAGTTCCTGCCACCACCTGCGTCTGACCTCACTCTTTCCTTCCTTCTCCAGTTACTAGCTTGTGCTCTTCAGTCAAGGGATGCCCCTTTCTTCTGCTCTAGTGCTGCCCCTTTTGCTTCCTTAGGACTCTGCTCCCCTCCTCCCCTTGCATCTTTCCTCTTCCTGGTGACCAGGTCCTCCCCTACAACACATAAACATGCTTCACATCACTCACCTTAAAAAAACAAAAAACAGGAAACAAACAAACAAACAAAAAACCCAGGACACCTGGGTGGGTCAGTTGGTTAAGCATCTGCCTTCATTTCAGGTCATGATCCTGGGGTCCTGGGACTGAGTCCCACATCGGACTCCCTGCTCAGTGGGGAGTCTGCTTCTCCTTCTCCCTGTGTTGTTCTCTCTCTCTCTCTCTCTCTGTGTCAAATAATTAAATAAAATCTTTTTTTAAAAATGAGAAATGTAAAATGCTACAGCCCTTCTGGAAAATAGTTTGGTGGTTTCTCTAAAAACTGAATATGAATTAATCATACAACCCAGTAGTTATACTCTTGGACATTTATTCCAGAGAAATGGTAATTATAGCCACATAAAAGCCTGTACACTATGTTCATAGCAGCTTTTTTTTGAAGAATCAAAAACGGGAAGCAACCAAAATGTCCTTCAACAGTGAATGGCTAAAAAAAAAACTGTGGAGCATCCATACCAGGGAATAATACTCAGCAAGAAAAAGGAATGAACTATTGGTATGGATCTCAAGAGCATATGCTGAGTAGGAAAAACCAATCCCAAAGGTCACATGCTATATGATTCCACTTATATAATACTCTAGAAATGATAAAATTATACATGGAGAACAAATTAGTGGTTCCCAAGGGTTAGGGATGGGGCAGAGGGGAGCATGAGTAGGATCTTTTTAATAGTTTGATGCCATAACATAACATAGAACTATATGCACACATTATACTAACATCGGTTTCCTGGTTTGGATATTGTACTGGAGTTACATAGATGCAGATGTAGATCGGCTCATGTGATAAAATGACTTACAACTGTATATACATATACACATATTATACCAATGTCATCTTCCTGGGTTTGATATTGTACTATAATCATGTCGATATAGAAGTCACCACTGGGGAAAGGTGAAAGGGAAATGGAATATCCTGGCTTCTTTTCCAGCTTTCTGGGAACTGATAATTTTTTTTTCAAAATAAAGCACTAAGAAGAAAAGGGAGAATGTCAGTGTCCACCAAACAAACAAAAACATACCCTCTTCCCTAGACCCCACATTCCGCTCTAAGTACAACAATATCTTTCTCTACTTCTTTGCAGCCAAACTTTTCTTCAATTTTCAGTACACTACATAGCTCATTAATTTATTCATCAAATATTTATTAAGTGACTATTGTGTCATGTACATTATTCTAGTTTCTTGGGACACATGAATGAACAGAATTTCTTTTTTCTTTTTTCTTTACAGCTTACATCTGAGGGAAGGTAGAGGTGGCACACAATAAAGTAAATAAATAAAACATGTAGTATGTTCAATGGTGATAAACGCCATGAAGAAAAACAAAATAGGAAAGAGGAATAGTGCTTGAGTGGAAATAAGTAATTTAAATACAGTGTCAAGTAAGACCTTGCTGAAAAGTAATATTTGAGCAAAGACCTTAAGGAAGCAAAGTGGTGAGCTGGCAGAAATCTGGGAGCATCATCTCTGACAGACCAAACAGCAACTGCAAAGGCCCTGTGGCAGAAGCTGTGGCTTTTTTCTAGAAACAGTGAGAAGGGGGACGCCTGGGTGGCTCAGTCGTTAAGCCTCTGCTTCAGCTCAGGTCGTGGTCCCAGGGTTCTGAGATCGAGCCCCACATCGGGCTCTCTGCTCAGCGGGGAGCCTGCTCCCCCCCCCTCTCTGCCTGCCTCTCTGCCAACTTGTAATCTCTGTCAATTAAATAAATAAAATATTAAAAAAAAATAAAGAAATAAAGAAACAGTGAGAAGGTTAAGTGTGATAGGAATAGAGACAGTCATAGGAGATGAGGACCGGGATAACTAGTCGGAAGTAGAGAGATCAGATCACTTGCTGGATTTTTTAAGTCTGAAAGTGAGTGATTGGAAAGACTCTGAGGAGTTCTGAACTCAGGAGGGACATGAGCTAACCTACATTTTCACAGAATCTGCTGAATATGGAATAGACCTTTGCAACTGTTCTTGCCAAGGTAAACTGTAACCTCCACATTACATTCTCTGTTGGACTCTTCCCAGTCCTTATTTCTGTGGACTCACCTCTGCAGTGTTTGAGTTTGTTGATCACTCTTGTCCTCTAATCAGTATTGTTATCTGCTATCTCTTGGGCCACTCCTTCTCGGTCTCTTCCTTTATCTGTCTCATAAATATTGGACTTTCTCAAGATTATGTATATGGCCCTCATATTACCTAAGTACAAATACTCCACTTGGGCATTCTTATCCTCTCTCCTGGTTTCAGCTATATGCTGATGCTTGCAAAATTGGTATCATTAGCCAGGATGACTCACCTGAGCTCCAGACCCATCCATCCAGCTGCCTATTGCTTATTTCCACTTGGATGTCTCCAACTGGAGTAAAATGGAACTGTTTCTCCTACTGCCTCTTTGCATAACCCTGCCCCCCAAGACTGTTCCTCCTCCTGGGTCCTCAATCTCAGTTAAAGCAAGATATCCACCATGCTGCTTAAGCTAGAAATCTAGGAGTCACCTTTAAAATCTTCACTGTCCCTCACTCTTCAAATCTGGTCCCTCACCATGTCACCTCGATTCTACATTAAGTGCATGATAATTCTCCATTTCTCTGCCTTGCTCCAGCCACCATGCGGTCCAAGCCACCAGCAGCTCTCCACAGTGTACAAGTCTATACAAGTCTTCAACTGCTGGCCCCTGCCTATCTGTAGAGCTCCATTTCGACCTCTCAATTCCTTGAACGACGAGCCACACACTCTTCCCTAGTCACAAGCATCCCTATTCACCTACATCCTTTCTCTTCACATCCATCAGTCCTACTCATTGTACAAGTCATAGGTTTAATGTTAATTTCTCTGGGAAAACTTTCCTGCCCCACAAATCAGGTGAAAGCCTCCTACTCTGTGCTCTTGTATTTTCCCTATCACAGCCCTCACTCATCACATACCTTTGGCATCGTCTTTTTTAGTTGTCCTTCCTTCCTGCATGATGTGCCGAATGGAGGCAGATTGTGCCTTTTATTTGTCTTGTATCCCCAGAGCACACCTCATTACCTGCCATATTGTGAGCTCTGAAAATATTTATTAAGAGGATGAATGAAGTAAATAGATAGATCCCGGGGTTCATGTAACTCAGGACACTTGCCTGTCTTATTCACCGCTGTATTCACCAGCACCTAGAACAGTGCCTCACATGAACTAGGCATTCAATAAATATTTGCTGAATAAATGAACGAGCACACATAGCAAAATTCCATTCCAGTGGCCTGAGGAGTAGTAAATTATTCCATGTGTGATATGGTTCTGTTGAGAACCTTCCTCTTAATCCTTAACTGACAAAAATGTGATCACAAGACCAAAGTACACAGCAATGAAGCAAATACACACAGAAACATGAAATGGTATCTCAGTAAATCTTTACACATTATATTCATGCTCCCCCGCATAAATACCTCTTCCCAAACTTTGTAGAAGTCTAGATTATCTCTCTCAAGTGATTGAATCAGAAGTTTTCCAGATTTGGGGTCCCCAGATCAGTCAGGGGGATGCATGTAAGTGAAAATAGGGAAATTAGGGCGCCTGGGTGGCTCAGTGGGTTAAAGCCTCTGCCTTCGGCTCAGGTCATGATCCCAGGGTCCTGGGATTGAGGCCCGCATCGGGCTCTCTGCTCAGCTGGGAGCCTGCTTCCTCTTCTCTCTCTGCCTGCTTCTCTGCCTACTTGTGATCTCTGTCTGTTAAATAAATAAATAAATAAATCTTAAAAAAAAAATAGGGAAATTAAATGAAAATCCATAGACTGAATTACATAAATCAAGACACATTCCACCTGACACGCTCCAAAAAAGCTAGCAGTCAGGCTATTAAAGGACAGACATGCAACTGAAGGATCCTTTTTGAGGAAAAGGAGAAACCCAAGAGAAAATGCTTGTTGAGTCTGACTTTTGCGGATGTCCCAATGAAATGACTGGGTCTTACTTAATTACTCTTGGGTGACAGCTGCTAATTATCAAAGGAGTTCCATTTAGCCTTTCAGTGCCTCACTTTTATATATTATTAGACAGCCAAAGACCACCAGGCATTTGAGGAAATCCACCCACATAAAAGTTAGAGGTTCAAACAAAGAATAGATGGTTCTCAGAGGGAACAGACAATTCAGAATAGAAGCAAATTTCAGAGAAAGCATCATTAATATCTAGAGAAAAATAGTAGTAAATATTGCATCAATGAGAAATGAAAAAACTCTTGGAAATTAAAATTTCTGGTAGCAGAAATAAGAAATTTAGGAGCAAAACCCAAGGAAATGGGAAATAAGATCAATGTTAAAAAATCCATGTTAAGGGGCATCTGGGTGGCTCAGTGGGTTAAAGCCTCTGCCTTCAGCTCTGGTCATGATCACAGAGTCCTGGGATTTAGCCCCGCATGGGGCTCTCTGCTCAGCAGGGAGCCTGCTTCCTCCTCTCTCTCTGCCTGCCTCTCTGCCTACTTGTGATCTGTCTGTCAAATAAATAAAATCTTAAAAAAAAAATCCATGTTAAGCCTCTATTCAGTCATGTCAGCCTCTATTCTTAATATAATCGATTCTTACTACAGAGCAGCTATCGTTATCTCATTCAAAAGAAATTTGTCAGGGACAGCTGGGTGGCTCAGTCAGTTAAGCATCTGACTTCTGCTCAGGTCATGGTTTCAGGCTCCTGGGATTGAGCTCCACGACAGGCTCATGGTAGAGTGGGGAGTCCACTTGGCCTTCTTCCTCTCCCTCTGCCCCTCCTCCTGCTCATGCTCTCTCTCTCTTTCTCAAATAAATAAATAAAATCTTTTAAAAAGGGAGGGGGGAACCTGGGTGGCTTAGTCAGTTAAGCCTCCAACTCTTCTTGGTTTCGCTCAGGTCATGATCTTATCTCATGGGTTGTAGGACTGAGCCTCACGTCAGGTTCCTCCTGGGAAGTCTGTGTGAAAGAGTCTCTCTTTCTGCCCATCCCCCTGCTTTTTCTGTCTCTCAAAATAAATAAATAAATAAATCTTAAACAAAACAAAAAAAAGATAAATTCTTCAGTAATCTTTGCACATGAGATTCCTTCCAACTGGAATGTGCCTTCTAGGGATAGTTCATTAAAATGGAAATTTCTTTTTTTTTAAAGATTTTTATTTATTTATTTGACAGACAAGTAGGCAGAGAGGCAGGCGGAGACAGAGGAGAGGAGGAAGCAGGCTCTCTGCTGAGCAGAGAGCCCGAATCGGGGCTCGATCCTAGGACTCTAGGATCATGACCCGAGCCGAAGGCAGAGGCTTTAACCCACGGAGCCACCCAGGTGCCCTTAAAAGGGAAATTTCAAAGTATCACATATATTATTTTAGAACAGGTATGTATACAACAATGAATTTTCTCAGCATTTACAATATACTTTGTCAGCAATTGCATTGATTTTTTAAACAATATTTTATTTATTTATTTGCCAGAGAGAGAGAGCATGCGAGCATAAGCAGGGGAGTGGCAGGCAGAAAGAGAGGCCGACTCCCTGATAAGGAAGGAGCCAGGTCCTGGAGATCCTGACCTGAGCTTAAGGCAGATGCCTAACCAACTGAGCCACCCAGGATCTCTTGTTGTTGTATGGGTTTAAACATTAACAACCTAGTGTACAAGCTTGCAGCTCTAACTGCTTCTCTGGGTCTTTGTTTTTCTTGTGACGGCTCCCATGTAAACATTAATAAGTAAAATTTGTTCACTTTGCTCCTGTTAATCTGCTGTGTCACTTTAATTTTCAGGTCCAGCTAGAGACCTTAAAAGGGTAAAGGAGAAATTCTACCTCCTCTACAATGTTAAAGAACGTAGACAAAGAAGAGCTGATCTAACAAGGGCATCAGGAAAGAGCTCCTTTGGGAAATGAAATCAGAACTGTGACCTGAGAGATGAATAGCAATTACTGTGTGGGCAGACACTGCCTGTTGCCCAAACAACATCCAGTCTCTCTTTCACTGTTAGATTTTAGAACCCAGATTTTCCTCCTGGGTAGCAGCCTTTCTTACAGATAGGGACGGCCAACCAGTTGTAAACAGAAGTCCTTGGGCGCAGCTTCCAAAACATTTTGTAAAGGGGATGACTCTGCTGGGGGGTGGGAGGGGTGGGGGCTTGGTCTTTACCCTTCTTCTTATTTGGAAGGCAGAGACAATGGCTGACTTTCCAGCAACCAGATGACCTTGAGGATGCAAACTCTCCATTAACAGGTGGGAGAGGCCCTCTTGTTTACTGTCTTTCAGCCCCCACGTGACCACCTAACAATGGATCTTGAACCTGAACACTTTCTTACCTAGAGATAAAGAATCTACAGGGGCTGGGCTGGACTCATCACCCTGTATGGGACCATCTTTCCCCGTTTTGCACTCAGTGTGTGTTCCTTTGTTCTTCTGAAGCACCTGTGTCAGTGAATGGCCCACAGACCTGCCCCTAGCTTTCAGTATTCCCGAGGGCACTGGGGAAGGGGAGGGGTCCTGCTACTCAGGCAAGAGAGGGCTATGAATAGTTCAGTTGCCCTGCAGTGGCTTTTGGGGAATGGCATCGGCTATGGAGGACAGACCACCACTCCTGAAACATACCTTGCCATTTCTGCTCTATGAAATAAAGCATTTCTCCATCCAGGGCTTCACTGCATTGCATTTTTCTTTAACAGCTCTGATACCAAGATGGCGGTAGGCATAAGAGCTTGGACTCCTGCTCTGCTTGTTCGGCAATAGGTGTCTTTTGCTTAACACTAAATATGGTAGAGCAGAAAGACAGAAGAATTTCGAACCTCTGATAAGTTTAGGCAGCCAATGTACCAGTTTTTGTCTTCTGTCACATGAGATGATGAGTCTCTAATATGTTTCAGCCTTTGTGTAAGAATTTTTTAAAAAATGCACACGAAGCTACATAATGGTTCATGGATGTCCGAAAACACAGATAGTACTGAACTCTATATGTACATCCCTGTGATGAAGTTTAATTTCTAAAAAATCAGTCACAAGGGCTCCTGGGTGGCTCAGTCATTGAGCATCTGCCTTCGACTCAGGTCATGATCCTAGAATCCACGTCAGATTCCATACTCAGCAGGGAGTCTGCTTCTCCCTCTGACCCTCACCCCACTTATGCTCTCTCTCTCTCTCTCAATTAAATAAATAAATAAATCTTTAATAAAATAAAGTAAAAAATGAGCCATAGTAAGAGATGAACAACAAGAACTACTACTATTAAGCTAGGACAATGACAACAATATACTGTAATAAAAGTTATATGAATTGGTCTCTCTCTCAGAATATCTGTTTGCACTCTACTCACCCTTCTTTTTCTTGTGATGATGTGAGGTGGTAACAGTCTTGCAGGACAACATGAAGTAAGTGGAATGTCATAGGCATCATGGGGGAGCATTGGGTTGGAAGTTCCGTTAGATGATCCGATCAGGAGGATCACCTGCTTCTAGACCGCCTTTTGACAGAGGGTAACTGAAACCACAGAAAATGAAGCTGCGTACAAAAGGGACAACTGTCCAGGGCTGTGTGGGCCTCTCAGCTTTGCTAGGTTCCCAGCACCTCTTACACCCTCCCCCTCTGGTGAGGGAAATGTTCCTCCGTCCTCAGGTGGAGCCCCACCTCCTCAGGGAGCAGCCAGAAGCTTCACTTTCTCAGCATGGTCGGGGGTGGGGTTAGATAGGGGACCCGACTCTGCCAGTGTTGCCACCCTCAGCAGACTGCAATTCGGAGGAGAGCACCCTGAGGAGGGAGGCCATGTGGGATCAGCATTGCTGGTAGGTTCAAAGCAAAGGGAAGACAGATGTAGCTGGTTCCATCTCTTCCTGCTTCCTGCCACCCTGAGTCTGGACAGGACGCCTATATCCCCATGCAACCATGAAGGAACCACCAAGCAAAGAGCAAGAACACCAGGGTATCATGAAGCAGCTGAACTAACATTGGAAAAACCTATCACTGGACTTGCTATTATATGAGAAAAACAAACTGGTGCTTCTTTGGGCCTCTATTAGTCCAATATTCTGCTGCTTACAGCTGAAATTGTTCCTAACTTAGGGCAAAATTACAAACAAGCAGTGCTAGGTGTTGTCATGGAGATGTGAATCCAGGGCCTCTTTCTTGACAAATATGATGAAATATTCTCTCACTGTGCTCTGTAATCTTTGGAGCATTTGAAACTCTTGAGCTCTCGATCTGTAGGCAACCTCCCTCCTTCCTTTGGTGATGCTACACCATTCATTTATGAAGCTGAGCATGGTGTTCAACACCAGAGCTACATACAGGGCTTTCCAGCCAGGAGGCTCTCAGCACACAAATCTAGGTGTGTGGTGGTGTGTGTGGTTGTATATGTCCCCAGGCTTAGTAGAGCCCAACACTTGCTTTAATGATTTGCTGTCACCATCTTGTAATTCTTGATCATTTTGAAGAAGGGACCCCATATTTTCATTCTATGCTGAGCTCCAAAAATTATGCAGCTGGGTTTGGTGAAAGACTAACATACCAATGAACCAAATCAGAAATATGGCGCCAACTTCCTCAAATTCCTCCCAATTTGATTCTCATACATCTACTGCAATATAAATTGATGACTTCCTGGGACAGTGCATAATACCTGCAAATGAAAATCAAACACTCCTCACAATGCTACTGTTCTCTGAATTTATTTTTTGTAATAAAATGTGTAAGATTTTAAAAATATTTTTATTGGGCACCTGGGTGGCTCAGTGGATTAAGCCTTTGTCTTCGGCTCAGGTCGTGATCTCAGGGTCCTGTGATTGAGCCCCATATCAGGCTCTCTGCTCAGCGGGGAGCCTGCTTTCCCCCTCACCCCACTCCTGCTTGTGATCTCTGTCTGTCAAATAAATACATAAAATCTTAAAAAATATATTTTTATTGAAGGGCAATAAACATATGATGTTATATTAGTTTAGATATGTATTTTTTAATATTTTATTTTTTAAAGATTTTATTCATTTGATGGAGAGAGATCACAAGTAGGCAGAGAGAGGGCTCCCTGCTGAGCAGAGAGCCCAGTGCGGGGCTCGATCCCAGGACCCTGAGATCATGACCCGAGCCAAAGGCAGAGGCATTAACCCACTGAGCCACCCAGGGGCCCCAAGATATTATTTTTGTAAAGTAACCTCTACACCCAATGTGGGCATAGAACCCACAACCCTGAGATTAAGAGTCACTGACTCAGTCTACTGACTGAGCTGGCCAGGCACCCCTAAATGTGTGTTTTAAGGAAGAGCAGCAGACCACATTCCTCTCCTTCAGACCAGCCCATTTGACTGCTTCTCTGCCTATACTCACTGTCAAAGGAAACCAGATAATGCTGTAGCATCATGATGTGTTTTATTATCGCAATTCTGAACTTCCAACAAGCCCCCACAAGAGTTCGTCCAGTTTGGAAGAGAAAAAAGACAACCAAAGTAAGCATGAGAACCAATAAGAAGTAGGAAACCAGGGTGGCAGAATTGAAATATCTGGAGCCCAGGCTTTGTAATGTTATTTGTGTGTATTGGTTAGAATTCCATGTCAACTGTTAGAAGAAAGGACAAAATAACAGTAGCTTAAACAAAGTAACAGCTGGTATGTTAGCAGTCCCGAAGTAATTCACTGGCCTCATGCTATTGGTGGCAAGCTTCCTGTGTCTTGTGGTTTATAGCTCCTTCCACTAAGGCTGCATTCCAGGGACAGAGAAGGGGAGAGGAGGAAGAGAAGGAAGTCTTCTCTTCCATTTTACTGAAATCTTAAGGTTTTTTTCAAGGAACTATTCTCTATTTTCTTCCTGCCCCATTGGTTGCTACATTTTGTTGTCTGGGCTGGTTCTTCTTTGTTTCAACATTTTTCTTTTGAAGGCCCTTAGAACTCAGTCCTTGTTCCTTTGCTTCCTGCCCTCCCCTTCTCCCCCACTTTCCTCCTTTCATGGATCATGGCTTTGGGTACCATCTTCATGCCAATGACTATCACATGTATATCTCCAACCCAGAACTTTCTCCTTAACTCCGGGCTTACATCAAGTTACTTCCTCCACATCTCCACTTGGATGTCTAGTGGACATCTTACATCACTGATCACCTCCTGCAAACCTGCTTCACCCATAGCCTTCCTAGTTGATGGCAGCCTAGTTCCCATTCTCAGTGAAGGCAACTTCTTCCTTATAGTTGCTCAGACCATAAACTGGAGTAATCTTTGACTCCTTTTTCTCACACCCAAACTCCAGTTCATGAAGAAGTTCTGATGGTCCCACTTTATCTATTCCTTTTAAAAGATTTTATTTATTTATTTGTCAGGGAGAGAGAGAAAGAGAGCGCAAGCAGGGAGAGTGGCAGGCAGAAGGAGAAGCAGGCTCCCCACTGAGCAGGGAGCCCCATACAGGACTTGATCCCAGGACTCTGGGATCATGACTTGAGGTGAAGGCAGACACTTAACCAGCTGAGCTACCCAGGTATCCCTCCACTTCCCAGAATCTGACAATTTCTCAATACCTCCACTTCAGCACCCTAGACTGAGCCACATCAACTTTGGCCTACATTTTTTAAGAGTGGCTTAAAATTACAGTATTTATTATGCTCACGGATTCTGTGGGGGCAATAATGCAGACAGGCAATAATGCAGAGCAATAATGTCTCTGCTCCTTGACATATTAGCAAGAAAACTCAAAGGCTGTGGCCGGAATCATGTGAACTCCAGTTCTCACACATCTGGAGCTTGATTCTGGCTGCTGTCTCCTGGACTTCAGTTCCTCTCCTCTTGGCTCTTCCACACGGTCTATGGGCTATGTTGGACTTCTCAGCAGGGAAGTAGTATTCAAGCAGCTGATAGTTCTTTCCACTCCTTAGATATTTAGCCTTCAGAGTCAGATTATTCACTGGACATCTCTCTTCTCCATGTTTCATCATTAATGTTTGTAGTATTCAGTATTTATGGTTTCTAGAACACAGTTTTCATCCTGCGAGAATTTCAGCTTTGGAGTGTCCTTCACCCAAGTTTCAAATGTCTGGCTGACTCCATCCTGAAGAGGAGTGAGGAGAAGAAGCACTCTCTCCTGCAAAGTGAATCAATGGCATATGCCATCTAGAAGCTAGATTGCAGGTATCTTATAAAAGGGCATAACTCAGGAACAGCCAGATGAAAGAGATGCGTGGGGCAAGGTATGTGGGAAGGGGCGTGGAGCTTCCATGCCCTCTCCAAGTGCATCACTCTCCTTGAATCTCCACATGATCACCATCCCAAGTGCTCCAACTCTGACCTACATTATCCTGTCTATAAATAAGATTTGCATCGCATAACAATTTACAGAGTTGTGAAAGAAGTTCCTTGGAATCTGAATCAGATACCACAGAGGAGCCTCCAGGCAGTCTCTCTGGACCCGGTACAGGTTTCCAGCCAAGCATAACCTTCCCCTACCTACACTGCTCAATCTTTTTGTACCCTTCATGCCGTATCTATCAATTGTACTAAAGCACAGCTTGTACTTCTCCCAGTTCCTACAAAGTACTTAATGAGTCCAAGTGAACTCCCACATCAATTATACGTTCTTCCAGCCTTTCAAGATCCTCTTTAATTCAGCATCACTCTCTTTTATAACCGCCTTTCATTCCAGGCAGGCCTGATCCTCATACCCCAAGCCAAGCCAACACCCTCCCTCATATGTCTCCATATTTTCATGTCCTCCTCAATCATCTATATCCTTCTCAGTCTGCTGGCTCATTGCAAGCTTTTTTTTTTTTTTTTTTTTTTTTTTTTTTTTGCGTTTATTATCTAAAGACCACAAGTGAGACCTATCCTATTCTTCAATTATCAAATCTATATCCACTAGACCTTGATCATGCTTTCATTCAACCATTATGTGAACACCTTGTATATGTGCCAGACACCATCTACACTCTAGATCTAGGCGTTGGAAATCAAGAGACAAAAACACTGGGGGAAAACATACAATGAGCCTACAGGTAATTAGTTCTTTGAGACAAGGGGCTGTGAGAGCAAAGGAAGTGTACATAACCCACACATGGAATGTTATCAAAGTTTCTGGATGGTGTGCCATCAAAGTCTTAGTCAAGCTGAGAAGGGGACAGAAGGAATTGGGGCATAGGCATATATCATGAAAGTCTGTCTCTTTTTCTCTTTTACACTCATGATATATCTTGCTTATATCTCTCTTACACTCATGATATATCAAGGACATAATAAAGTCCTTGAGGCCGTGGACATTTAAATCCACAGTTTCTAACAAAGAACTTAGTGAACACTTTGTAACCTTAAGGTTTGATCAATGGCCAAGTCTTACACCCCAAAGTTGTCAATAATACTGTTTGGTAAGGACAAGGGTTATTGGGAGGCTATGACATTTATTTCTCCCTTACCCCATTAAATATATGAAGATGTAAATGCTATGGTCCTTGAAGCACACTGTGCAGTTGGTGTTTCCCCACCACCTCCCTGTGCCCTAAACTAAAATCAAAGATCCAGCTAAAATTAGGATCAGACACTGGTGTAGTATTAAGGATAGCTTCCCTAAGCCTTCTTCCTTGTGCTTCCCAATGTTCTCAGAGTTGCATTCAATCACGTACTTTAAAAAAAAATTATTTATTCACTTTTAGAGAGAGAGAGAGTCAGAGTGCACTAGTAGGAGCTCAGGGAAGGGCAGAAAGGGAGGGAGGACAAGCAGACTGGGCTGAAAGCAGAGAAAAGGTGAGGCCAACCTCTTGACCCAAGATCAAGACCAGAGCCGCAATCCAGAGTAGGACACTTAACCGCCTGAGCCACCCAGGTGCTCCCAACCATTTTTTTTTACAATAAAACATTTAAGACCTTTTTTACAAAAGGAAACTTGTGTTAAAACATTGAGCACTATTCACAAGGATCCTGTCTTCCAAAGCAATACTTAGGGCGTCTTCCATTATAACATCCCTGGACGACATGCAAGTTCAAAAGAGTTCCCAAAAAGGATACGAATAAAAAAAAAACTCGATAGGAGAGAGAGCCTTTAATACCTGGTTAGACCTCTACAGTAAACCCCCCACGTCTCCTATCTCTCCCGGGTTTCCCGGAGCCCCACCTCCATTCCCGCCCCCCGCCCTACGGCGTAATCGAGACTCCGCCCGCCTCTTAGCTCTAGCCGGCACCGGGACCCGCAGGCTGGCACGCCCCTGAGCCTGCGCCAGGTCCGCGCGTCCATCCCAGCACCGCCCAGTACGCGGCCGCGCGCCTTCCCGCTCCGCCCCCTGACATCTGCCCCGCCGCCAGGCGCCGTCCGCTCGGTCCCGCCCAAGCTCGTCCGCGTGCAAGCCTGATCGTACCCAAAAGCCACGCCCCTCGTGGCCTCCAGCCACGCCCCTGACGCCTGCCTGGCCTCTCCCAGGCTCCTTGCCCCCCCCACCCCACCGGGCGCGCGCACGCTGTCCCCGAAAGCTCCACCCCCAGACCGGCGCCCGTCCTCCCAAATCACCACGTGCTCGCTGGAGGGAGGCGCTGGGGCTGAGCTGGGAAGATGTTCTTGCTGCCCCTTCCGGCTGCTGGGCGAGTCGTCCTCCGACGTCTGGGCGTGAAGCATTTCTGGGCACGGGGTCTCGCCGCCGCAGACATGACGAAGGTGAGAGGCCGTCACGGGAGCCCCGCTCCGGGCGACCGGAGCTTCGAGGGGTGGTCGAGATCGCGGTGTCTGGCTTCTGCGCCAAGTTCGAAAACCCGGCTCGAAAGTTCCCTGGCATTGCCGAGCTGGGCTTTCGCCCGGGCAGGTGGCGTTGGGCTGCCCATCCCCCAAGCTGCTTGCGGAGGGTGTCCGTTCTTCCATCCTTTGCTTGGTGGGGGGGGGGGGTGCGGAGCGGCGGAGAGTGCTAGGTTCCGAACTCCGGCCGAGAGAGAGTGATACCTGCGGCCACCGTGTTCTGAGCTCGCACTCTGTGCCGTGTCCTGAGTCCTTGTTTTGTTTAGCCCGCGCTGTGCCCCAGGAAAGGACAGTGCCGGTGGTGTTGCCACCGTAGCTAGGACAGAGCCCGCGTATGGTGAGGTGCAGCGTCCTCTAAGGTCCCAGAGGCGGCAGGTCTCGGGCTCCACTCACCCCCCCCCCAAGTCTCCCTTGAAGTGGAAGGCCAGGACAACAGCTCCTCCGGGACTAAATTAATTGCCCGAGTTTCTAGAGGAAAAATAGCGTCTCTCTAGGGGAAAGGGCTTTGCACAGGGACCCATATCTTTTTGAAATTAGGAGAGCGTCTTGCAGGAGAAAAGCGTTTTCCATCTAATTGAAGTAAAAAAAAATTATGAAGGTCCCTATTGGGATGTGGAGGATCTGGAAAGTTGAATGGTTCTGTGGAAGAAGCCACAGCTTGGGTATCATGCTTAAGGACCGACCAGAAGAAAATGGCTTTGTCTGGCAAGGAATATTCTAGATAGAGACTGAGCTCAGGCCTCCAGCGGTGCCGCAGGTGGCAGGGGGACCAGTTGCCTTGTCCTGTGTTCTTTCCAGTACTGTGCAACATCCTTTCCAGGTGACAGCTGGGTCCTGTGTCCTTAGTTCCCCACTTGGTTCCACCGAATTCTGGGCAATGGGCAATCTTAGGAAAATGAGAATCTGGAAAATTTACACCAAAGAAGAGTTATCTTTTTGATGAAGAAGAGAAAGAACAGTTTGCTCCAAGTACCAGTGTGATTTTGTGGAAAGGTGGTGAGATTGTCAGAGAAGGAATCAAGATTTTTGCTCAGTTCTCGTGGACATGGGCCAGGTTTCTTCTCTCTCTTGGTCTGTGGGAAGAAGAGTACGTGTTCTTTCCACCTCACAGCGTTTCTGTAAGGCAGAAAACATTTTAAAGTTAAAGATTGCTCTGCAAAGACAAATAGTGATTCCCAGGTTGACTTCCTTCTTTCAGTTGTTTGAGGCGTGACACGATAAGCTGCTAAATGCTGGGCCCAGGGCTCTACTGCCCCTGCTGCCTCTCTGTGAAGATGCATCCTTCTCTCAGTCTAGGAATCGGCCAGAGTGCATATTTGTATTGGCAAGTGCAGCCATTGGCTTAACTGTGGTGGCATCCCAGAATACCTGAGATTTGCATTTGGAGATTGTAGGGAAGGGAAAACTTCCTTCCACTCAGCAGGCTTCTGTGGCTGGACCTGGGAATTAAAGGGATGTATGACAGGTTAGCAGGGAAAAGTGTACAAAATTTGTTTGATATTTTTACGTGGACGTGGGAATCTTCGAAAGGAGAATGAAGACCCATAAGCCTCGAGGCCTGACAGCCTGTATTACCATTTTAAACAGAGAATGAGCAATTGTTGGGATGTGACGAGACAGAGGGGCTTGGGCTGGGGCAGGAAATTTTGTGACAGTGACTGAAGTATGGAGAGGGGAGATTAATGGAAGACAAGGGTTATTTTAGTAGGTTTGTTTGTGTGGGTCCATTTTGGTGCTGACTCCCAGTCTCTGGGGATAAGAATGTTCTCTTAGTTCAGGGAGAGCACCTTTCTTACAGGCAATTTTTTCACCTGCTTTTAGGTAAGAAGTGGCATATTTTGGGGTGGCATGTTCTGAATCCCCTTGTGGTCTAACTTGGTTAAAAACAGACTTGTTTTCTTAAACAAAACACCTTTCTGCCCTTCTTTGTTTGGAAGTAAAGGAAACCCTTTATGCTGTGAAAGAAAGCCCTTTCTTGGGATGCACCTTGAAGACCCAGGACAGGTACTACTTGGGAGTCTTGCTTTGGCAGGAACATTTAGGCAGGATGTAAGTGTAGCTGACTGCCCAGCACTTACTTCTTTTTTGGCTTTGTCCTTGAGGGGAACACAGTTTGGGTGGAATTATTTGCTTCTTCTGGTACGTGGGGAACTCTGAGTCTCCTGGCGATCTCTAATTATACTTATTTTTTCTTGTTTATTCTTTCTCAGGGTCTTGTTTTAGGAATTTATAGTAAAGACAAAGAAGATGATGTGCCACAGTTTACTAGTGCAGGAGAGAATTTCGATAAATTGGTGTCTGGAAAGTTGAGAGAAATTTTGAACATGTAAGTATTCACCTATGGGCTCCAGGTTTTAAAATGCCCTGAAATCGAAAGAGAATTTTTTTCAATGCTTTATTGTTAGTACGTAAAAATGAACGGAAGTCAGTTGGCCATTATCTTCTCAGTGGAAGTGAAAGTATTTGCCCCTGGAATGCACTTTGGTACTTTGCCTTTCAGTAGGGGTGAGTCTGCAGTTCTGGGAAGTCAGGCCACTTCAAATCAGAAACAGATTGTGAGAGACTGACCCAGAAAGATCTGGGAAGTACCAAATATCCTCATCTCACACTCATCCTAGTCCCTAGACTAGAGCTCAAAACAGTTTATGGTACAGCTCCATTCTTGGTGTGCCTTGAGTTTCAGAGTCTCCAAGTGAATCCCTTGAGGGTATAGTTAGACTACAGATTCTAATTCAGTAAATCTGGGTGAGGCCTGCTACTGAGAGTACTCAGATTAGCTATAATTTAGAGGAAGTACAGAAAAATTGGACTTTCCAGCACCTTCTGAGCTGTTGGCCACATTTGGCAGAAAGGGAAGTGTCAGCATAAAGCCACTGCAAGTATCTATTATTTGGATTATAGATAACCTGTTGGAATACAGTCTAATAATTGCAGTAATTGTCTAATACCGGAGTAACAGAATTTGCATTCCTTCTCAATTCCCAGTCCTTCACCAATAGACGGTAATTAATTCATTAATCCAAAATCCACTGTTAGAGGACAGTACAGCCTGGCCTTCCTACAGATAACTGTCAGCTGTGGCATCAGGGCATCCAGTCTTTTGGCTATAATCTTTGCCATCTGCTTTGTTTGGAAATTGCCCATTATCCCATCTGTACAAAACCCCCCACGCACCCCAAGAGCCTGTCTGCTGAACACTGCTGTCAGCTTGGCTGTTACGAAGGATGGGAGATTCGGAGCTAGCTTTCATCCAGTGCTCTGTCCCCCCTCTGTAGCCACCCATTACCCAACCAAGGCATTGCTTTCTGTAGTTGTTTTCAAAGAAGTATGTACTAAATCCCATGTGGAAGTTTCCTAAATGATTTTTGAGTTAGAATTAGAAGTGCTGCATCTGAAAAATCTGTATTTTGATGAAAACATAAAAGCAGCAAATTCACAGAAGCAGCAGAGTATTGTAATAATGTGAAAGGTATATATATGTCACTTTCCAAAGGAGCAGAGACAACTAGTTTTTAAAACAAAAATTTCCTCTTGTTTTAGATCTGGACCTCCTCTGAAAGCAGGCAAAACCCGAACCTTTTATGGTCTTCATGAGGTAAGAGATCAGGATAAATTTTTATTTGGCAAAGCCTTGGTGAGCCCCTCCTGACTGCCAAGTATTGTGACTACACAGTCATTCAGAAAATTTGGTATTTGATTGTGTGTATGCTTTTATCTCTGTGTTAAGCCACAAATATTACTTAAGATTGTGAAGAGACAGTTGGCTGTTAAGAATCATTGCGTTGCAGTCTGTGAGCTTTCTTTGTTCAGTTTCCATAGTTGTGGCACAGGCTTACATAGAATTATTTGCAAGATTATCCTTACTCTACCTTTTAAACACACAAATGGGGGGCACCTGGGTGGCTCAGTGGGTTAAAGCCTCTGCCTTTGGCTCAGGTCATGATCCCAGGGTCTTGGGATGGAGTCCCGCATTGGGCTGTCTACTCAGCAGGGAGCCTGCTTTCCCGTCTCTCTGCCTACTTGTGATCGCTGTCTGTCAAATGAATACATACATACATACATATCTAAACAGGCAAATGGTACAGTTTTACCAAGAATACAGGGTAACATAGAACAGAATAACCAAATTTCATGGGGCGGTTTCTATGAGGAGGTGAAGGTAATTGTGTGGGAGCTCCCAGACCCTTCCCCACTGGAAATGGATGTTGTAAGGACATGAAGGGGTTGATCTTGTGCGTGTGCTGAACAGGACTTCCCCAGCGTGGTGGTGGTCGGCCTCGGCAGAAAGGCAGCTGGAGTCGATGACCAGGAAAACTGGCATGAAGGCAAAGAAAACATCAGAGTCGCTGTTGCAGGTGATTGCACTTTCGAAGTTCAAGGTTGATGGAGAGGCTTGAGGATGTCCTCTTTAAGATGGTCTCTTTCCGCTCGCTTGGTGCTTAAATCCGTCATTACCTTCCACCACATTCAGAGAAAACACTCACCTGAGCAAATGCTCAGTTTCCCTTACATATATGCCTGGCCTTAACGTAGATACTGAAGGTCAGCTTTTGAAATTTTAATTTTGATATTTCTGTAGCTTGTGTTTGGAGGTTTTGCGACCATTTACTTACTGCCTCATGCATTATTGACCTTAGAGCTCTCTTTTACCAGATGGTGGATTTTTTTCCCTTTTATAATACAAACCTGGTGTTGCTTGGCTTAAATGATGTAAAATCCTCTTACTTAAAATTAAAGGAAATGGGGGCAGAGTGTGGGGTGCTTGTTTCTTACTCATTATCGGAGGTAGGTATCTGTCCCAGTTTGCCACGTGCATGGTTTACACGTTGAGGTAGATGCCACTGAGTCACTTAGGGGCTGAGCAGCAGAATGAGGCCTTTACCCAGAGACTAGTCAGAGATGCTTTGAGAGACATTGCTGAGGCAGTGATCATTAGCTTGATTGATCTTTGGCCCCGTGGATAGCATCTCTCCTTGTTAAATCTGCTTTCAAAGTTCATGTTGAGTGATTCATTGATAACTTTTATTTGGGATTTTTTTTTGCTGACCTGATCTTCATAAAATGCTTTGTTACTAATGGACTTTACTCAGTTCTGTGGATATAATTTCAGTGTCATCATTCCTCTCCCATTTTTAATCTGGCCAGCTCTAGGTGACTGGAAAGCTTTGTCAGGAAATTCTGGTGTTTCAGAAGTTGTACAGTAATAGCAGCTGCTTCTGAGGGCCCGTTCTACAAGGGGCCGGGCCAGCCCTTTTATCTGTGAGTCTGTCCTCCCACTACCTGTGTGGACACAGGCTCACTTCACAGAAGGACGCTCAGAGAGGTCAAGTGCCAATGGGATCGGAACCCCAGATCTCTTGTTTTCTCAGCCTACAACCATGCCTCTGCCTTCCACTATTGGGTTGCCTCTGACTGACTCCATTTTTTCTGGTTTTTCTCTGTCCTTCTGAAGCGGGGTGCAGGCAGGTTCAAGACCTGGAAATCTCTTCTGTGGAGGTGGATCCCTGTGGAGATGCCCAGGCGGCTGCGGAAGGAGCAGTGCTTGGTCTCTACGAGTATGATGACCTAAAGCAGAAGAAGAAGGTTGTTGTATCTGCGAAGCTCCATGGAAGGTGCTGGAACAAAACTAAGATCAGGCTTGCATTTCCTGACATTCAGATAGTGGGGCGTTTGGTTAGGAGCTGCCTGCTTCTCACTGTGGGCACATCACACAGCTTGTCTGGGACTGCTCTTATCACCTCAGCTGTTTTATAAGTGTGGTGACATTTGTAAAACATTTGGCATTACAGCTCTACAGCTCTGCTCCTGGCTTTCGCCAGGTGCAGGTTTCAGCCCATGGCTTCCTAGGCTCTTCCATGCTTGCTGGTTACAGGGAAGCCAAACCAAGTCAGCTCTCTGAAGAGGGAGGAATGAGGTGACAGGTCCCAGCAAGTGTTGTTGTGAATAATTTCCATTTAGCCAGCATCTGCTGGCACTGTGTCAGATGCCAGGTTACACAGATAGAGGGCTCTTAGGGTCCTTTCCCTCATGGTCTTGTGGGGAGAGTCATTTTTCAGCAGCCTTACTGAGTACCTACTACATTGCAGCCCTATCTGTCCTGGGTTCTAGGAGATAAAGCCTCTGCCGTCAGGGATAGACAGAGGTGGGACCTTCAGGAGATGGTGCTGTGAGGACAGTGGGGTCTTGATACAGCCTGGGGTTTGGCATCTATGAGGGGGTGGTTTGAAATGATAGCTCTGCTACCA
Source organism: Mustela putorius furo (assembly GCF_011764305.1). Taxonomy (NCBI): domain Eukaryota; kingdom Metazoa; phylum Chordata; class Mammalia; order Carnivora; family Mustelidae; genus Mustela; species Mustela putorius. The sequence goes on from NW_025421273.1 coordinate 23,808,871, forward strand.
TTCAGCCTGGCTTTGAATCCTGGCTCTCCTACTTGCTATCTGGGTAACCTCAGCAAAGAGACCAAAATCTCTCTTTCACTTTCTTCATTTGTTAGTAGAGCTGTAATGCCAATGTCATAGGGCTTTTATGATTGAAAGACACTGTTAAGTGTGGAACACATGGCAAATTATTCCTGTTGTGCCTAAGAAGAGCCGAGATCATGACACGCATGCCTGTATCTTATCTTTGCAAGCTGGTCCTTGCCCTTTGGTGGACTTGTGTTCAGAGCCCTGACCTGGGCAAAAAGAAGGCAGAAAGGCCTTCACTTTCACATCGGGACTGTTGAGTGTGCTTGCTCCATACAAGCACTGGGGGCTGCCTCATCCCTGCTGCAGTGAAGGAGGACACAGTGGGCTGTTGGAGCGATGGAAACCTCTTCCTTGGGTTTGTGTGTTAGAGTTAGGACTTTGGAGACCCATCCGTCTACCCGTTTTCATGCACATGAAATGTGAAATGCTTGCCTCCTCTAACTTGGCTCAGCTAGGGCCCTGTTTTCTAGCTCTTGGGACCTGTTACCCTGAGTCAAGCAGAGAAAGATCCAGGTCCCGTGTGTCCATTTTGCACTTGGGGTCTTCCCCTTTTGTTTTCGTAGGGTAAGAGCCCTCCTAGCTGCAACACAGTATCTTGAGAGGTTGTCTGACAGTGATCTTGTGCTTTCTTCCACCAGTGGGGACCAGGAGGCCTGGCAGAAGGGTGTCCTCTTTGCTTCTGGGCAGAACTTGGCACGCCACTTGATGGAGACTCCAGCCAATGAGATGACGCCAACTAAATTTGCTGAAATTATTGAGAAGAATCTCAAAAGTGCTAGTAGTAAAACAGAGGTCCACATCAGGTAATGAAGGGTCCTATCATAGACTCAGGGTGTTTCAGTAGGAGTGTTGGAGTTCCTAAAAGTCCAGCACCCTCAGTATTCAGAGGAGTGACTCAAGACCAGGGAGATAAGGTGACCCACTCGCAGCCACAGACAACCTAGGTTAAGGGCTCAATTTGAGGTTCTTTTCATGCCTTTGAACGAGCACCTTGACTTCACAGTATATACTGTGTGTTTGTGTGTGTGTGTGTGTGTGTGTGTGTGTTTGTAACAGCTTTCTTGAAATACAATTCACAAAGCATACAGTATACATACCATGTAAAGGGGGCCGCTTATCGATTTTTACTGTATTCACAGAGTTGTGCTACCATTACTTCAATCAATTTTAGAACGTTTTCATTATCCCCAAAACAACTTTGTACCCATTATCAGGCACTCTTTGTTTGTCTTCTCCCTCACACCACCGCCCCCCCCAGCTTGCAGTCATCAGTTGATATACGTTAGGTTGTTTCTACCTATTGGATACTTTGAGTAATGGGGCTGTGATTGTTAGTGTACGTTTTTTGTGTGAACATACTCTGGTGTCTCTTGTGTGTGTACTTAGAAATTGAATTGTTGGATCAAATGGTAACTGTTTTGTTTGTTGAGGAATTTATGTATCATGTTTCCTTTGGGTGAGCTCCTTCTGTTTTTTCTCTTTCTGACAGAAATAAAGAACACAACATTCATAAGTTGGTATGAAATGAGAATCTATGTCTTGTAGACTCCCAGATTCATTACCAGAGCTGGTGTTCCCCAGCAGGCCTGAGTGGTCGTTGTCAGCAGCTGGGCTGGGGGATGTAAATGCCTGCCCCTCCATTCCCTTTATCCTCTGGTGATCTCCCCATAACCCTAAATGCAAACCAGGTCTGAGCATTGGGGGATTTAGGATTAAAAAGTATCAACAGATACTTGCTTTACCTAAATAGTTCTTTATGTCCAGTGTTGTATCTCAAGGGAGCTTGCACTTAAAAGGCTTCTTTAGTGCTTAATTGTGACCACAGTTCACACTTCTCAGGAAAATCCCTGTGGTCTAGACAGAGTGAATAAAAATGTGTAATCTATAGAAAACAAAGGACTTAGAGCTTGATGACATTTTTGGAAGTGCTGGCCCATATTTAACCTGTGGTAAGCTTTAGTCTCTATAAAGGTGTTTTGGCAAAGACTGTTCTTATTTGAGGAGACACCAGAGCTGTTTTATGTTAGCAAACGTGACTGTGTGGTTACACACCCGTGAGGGCACTTCCTGTGTGTGCCTGTGTGTTTGGCTTATAAAGGTTGGGGATGGTGGTCTTTGCCCTCAAAGAAAGGAAGAGCTTATAAGCAGGAATAGGCAGGGAAAGAGGGTATGCAGAGGATCCTAGTCTAGGAGGGTTCTGGGAGAGCCAGAAAGGCTTGCCAATGAAAATGGGGCCTAAGCAGAGTCTGGAAGATTGCACAGAGGTTAGCAGATGGAGAGAGAGTTGGTCTGGGCATTTCAGATGTAGAAGCTCGTGTGCGGTGGCCCCTTGGGAAACTGCCAGGGCTTGTGAGCCAGCCAAGGGAAGGTTCAGGCAGGGATGAGGCAGGTCATGCAGGCAGGGTTTAACCCATTAAACAGAGAAACTGTTAACTGTTAAACTGTTAAACACCAAACCTGCTCTAGTGTAGGTGGCTCTAAGTCAGAGAAGTATAGACGGGACTTCCAGAAGACCAGGGCTTTCATAAAGTACGTCAAGTACTGGGAGTTTCTGGTTAAAATACCCACGTTATACAACCTTGCTGCTTTTGAAGTGGTGTTTTCATTGTCATCCCTTCTGTTTTTATGTTCTTTCCTCTCTGAAGTAATATTTGTGGCTTAACACAGGGATAAGAGCATACATATATATACCTTTCACGTTTAATAGTTGCAACAAATGGATGGGCAAGTGTAGGAGGAGCACTCCTTGGTGTGGTGTTTTCCTGCTTTGCCTGTTGGGAGTGTAGGATTTCTCTCCTGGCCTAGTTCTTGTGGCCAGAATTCAATACAAAGATCTTTGTACCCCTCACCTGCCAGGAATTGTGATATGGCATCTGTTTTCTGGGTAGCATTACACGCTGTCCCATTGGGATCACCCCTGGTGATCCTGTGTTTGTTAAGTAATTACTGGTTTTCCCACTTCAAGCAGACATCAGACTGCAGTTGAAGCCATGAGAAGTAGTGTGACACTGTTGAAAAGGTCAAATTCCAGCAACTCCGAAACCGCAAAGAATTGTGATGCTTTAGTCCAGTCATTGGACTATAGCTTTGTTGGATTTTGTTTTTGTTTGTTTTTATCGGTTGGTTTTTGGAATCATTTTTAGAAATACAAAAAATAAAGCACTGCACCCAGAAACTGCATCCTTAATGGTCTCAAAGCTTTGCTAACTTTATCTTACATGAAATCTTTAGATAGAGATCAGTAGATTAGGGGGAACAAATCAAGCAATAAATACTTACTGACTCTGTATTGTTACTCACATTGTATTGTACGTTATAGGTGAATTCTCTTGGTAATTCGGTGACTTGTCTTGACAGATCTATCATTGACGTCGTTTTTTGGGTTGTTTGTTTTTTTTGTTTTGTTTTAAGATTTTATTTATTTGAGAGAGCAGGGGGGAGAGATACCAAGAGAGCACAAGCAGTGAGGAGAGGGAAAAGCAGGCTCCCCGCTGAGCTGGGAGCTAGACATGGGACTCAATCCCAGGACTCTGGGGTCATGACCTGAGCGGAAGGCAGAGGCTTAACCCACTGAGCCACCCAGGTGCCTCAGCCTCATTTTTTAGGTGAGAAAACAGGCTCAGAATCAAGTGGCCCAAGAATATACAGAAAGCAAGTAGGATATGATAATTGAAGCATTAACACGTGTATACATTTTAAGAGTTTTACATAAGAATTTCTAAGTTATTTTGAAGTAGAGATAAGCAAACATGTTGACTTTTCTCTTTTTCCGCCCTATAGACCCAAATCTTGGATTGAGGAACAGGAAATGGGATCATTCCTGAGTGTGGCCAAAGGATCTGATGAGCCTCCTGTCTTCTTGGAAATTCACTACAAAGGCAGCCCCAATGCAAGCGAAGCACCCCTGGTGTTCGTTGGGAAGGGAATTACCTTTGACAGGTACTTCTTTATGTCTCTGTGCTTTGCATTTGGTGAATGCGCTGTATGTACTTGTATCGTTTATTTAAAGTTTGCTTCACAAGCGTGGTGTCTGGTCCAGGCTTATATGTTACTTTAAATATATTAAGCTACCATTTGTAAAATGCTTATTGTGTCTCAGAGAGTCTGTTAGGCATCTTACATGTGTGATCCTTGATCTTACTCCTAGGAGTTAGGCAGACCTTCTACAGGTGAGGAAAGCATGGCTTGGAGAGGTGCAGTAATTTGCTCAGAGCCCCATCACTCATTCATAGAGTCGGATGTCAAACTCATGTTTGTCTTGAAAATGACTTAAGATCTTTCCACCGTAGGCTTTGATTTTCTTGTGTGGATATTAAAGCTCCTTCATGGGAATAATGGGAGACAGCTGTTTGGATCATGGCATTGCCCCTTTGCTTGCTTCAGATTGCTTGCTTTAGCCGACTAGTCTAGCTCCCATTAATCTTATTGAACCATAAGTATTTTTTAGAATTGGGAACTGGTTATTCCAAACTAGGAGAAGCTGAGGTGGAGGAGGTGGTGTAGGTCCATATTTCCCATGGGAGGCACGGGCTGCTAATTAAGCACGAAGGTTAAAAAGGATTACTTGGGCAAAAACTAAAGTAGATAAAACACCTGAGCTATTTGTTGTGGGGTTTTTTTGTTTGTTTTTGAACTACAGGACTTCTCAGGGCACAGAAGATAGTGTTTTCTAGGCATCCTTTTGGAGGGAATTTAGTTCTCTTGGGACTCATGGTCTATGGAAACTACTTTGGAAAATGCTTGTATGGATCCATAAAATCTGGGTGTCCCCAGTACACGTGTGCACCCATTCAGATGCTGTGCCTGAAATGTGAATGAATGCGGTCCTCCCAGGAATGCTTGCAGGTGCCGTGAGACCCAGCCCGGGCAAGCGGAGGCCAACAATGTCTTCCTTATGTTAGCCGGTCCACCTTCTCTCTTTCAAAGCATTGGTCTCCAAACATTCTGTAGCTCATCACTAAAAGATTCAAGCTCATATTGTTCACATTATGCATATTGATTTTTAAGTTACATCCGTAGGCAATCATGGACATAAGACTTACGTGTCTGTCATAAAGCATAATAGCAAATAAAAATTAGAGTGAAAGTTATGCTGTTTTTAATTGTCTTGCTAATTGTGAAGATTTCATGCTGTCTGGAGCTAATATCTTGATGGAGCATTAATACTCAGTATGAAACTTATGGTTAATACAAATCCATACTTGAATTTGTGCTATGAGAGTAATTTAGCAAGGAAACCTGACGTAGTCTTTGGGTTTAGAGAAAGCTTCCTTAAAGGAGTTACAGGTTTAGCTGAAGATGGGAATGGTAGGGGTGCCTGGGTGGCTTAGTCGGTTAAGCAGCTGCCTTCAGCTCAGGGCGTGATCCCAGGGTCCTGGAGTCGAGCCTTCTTCTCCCTCTGCCTGTTGCTCTGCCTTCTTGTGTTCTCTCTCTCTCTGACAAATAAATAAATAAAATCTTTAAAGAAAAAAAAAAAAAGGTGGGAATGGTAGGAGGAGTTAGTGCAGCAGGGAGTAGGGCAGGGAAGAGCCTGGTGGAGGCTGCAGGGTGGGAAGGACGAGGGAGCTCCGGGCCCTGAGGGATGGGAGAGTGGCTCCAGCAGAGTGTAGCAGGGAAGGAAGCACACAGTCGCTGGAGAGGTGGGCAGAGCTGGGTGGTTCTGGGCCCAGTTGCATTTTGGACTTTGCTCTAAGAATAATTGAAGTAACTGAAGGGTTTCTAGCTAAGGAAAGCCTGTTTCTTCTGTAAGTGTTAGGGTTTTAACATTGAAAGCTATGATCCATTTTGATTTTTTGTGCATGCTGTCGAAAACTTGTGGTTTTCTTTTTGTTCTTTCCATATGGATGTGTATTTGTTGCAAAACTTTGTTTAAAAGACTATCCTTTCTCCGTTAAACTACCTTGCACCATTGTTAAATCAGTTGGCCATATTATTGTGGGCCTAACTCTGGCCTCTCTGTCCTTCCCCCAGGACCTTGCGACCAAGTATCTAGTGAGTACAGCTTTGTCTTGATACATAGTGATATATGGGTTCTCCAGCTTTGCTGGTTTTTTTTTTTTTCAAAAGTACATTAGCTGCATCCTTTGCATTTACATACCAGTTTTAGAATTAGCTTACAATTTTTTACATGCACATACATGCGCGCACACACACACGCGCGCACACACACACAAAGGCTACCAGGATGTTTGTTGAGGTAGGTATTTTTTATTTTGGTAAAAAAGGTAGTTCTGTGAGGAATAAAATGAGGGGGGTAAGACTGATACAGGGAGACCTGATTTACAGCAGCCATGGCAAACACCCCAGTGACATGATGGTGGCCTCACCAGGATGGATGCAATAGAAGAAAAACGGATGGATTTGAGAGGGATCTAAAAGGTGCGCAGTGATAACTGCTGCTTTTTGATTGGCGGTTACTTTGAACTATGCATAGTCCTGCTCATGGAGAGTAAGAGTGAGTAGACAGAACGACCTCATGTACTGGTGTGTTCCCTGCTCCCCCGCCACCTTGGGATTCTCTGTGGACTTCTTGAACCAAGAGTGTGTTTCTTTCCTTATTCTGAGCCAGTGGATCATCTTTAATTTTAGGTGTAATTGACAGCCATCCCATTATCAGGTGCTTCTGAGGTGAATGAGAATTAGGACTTGATCTCTAAGGAAAGCAGACCTCCGTGCAGGGAGTAGACTCTGGACTCACAAGGGCAGGTTGGCAGCAGGTCTCAGAACCCAACAGCTGGAGCCTGGGCCCCAAGCCCAGCCCCTGAAGCAAGTTTCTACACTCTTGTAGACTGGAAGCAGGGAAGTCACTACGTAGTTAAACCTGTTTGGGGGAGTAGTTTGGGTTTTTGCTAAAACTGAAACCCCACATTTGAGCATTGTCTTTAAGGCTTTGGGTGAGCATGTTTTTTCTTTTGTTCATTCTTTTTTTTAAAGAAGTTATTTATTTGAGAGAGAGTGTTAGAGCATGAGCAGGGGTACAGGGGGAGAGAGGGAGAAGTAGGCTCCTCGCTGAGCAGGGAGCCTGGTGGGGGACTTGACCGTGGGATCATGACCTGAGCTGAAGGCAGATGTCTAACCAACTGAGCCACCCGGGCGCCCCTGGGTGAGCATCTTCGTTGTGCGTCTGCCTGATTCAGGTTGTATTTTGTCATCAGCAGGATGAAACACACCTTAGGGGTGTCCCTCTGTCGCATAGCTTGAAGGAGATCCTTCCAGTTTTCTGAATTTGTTGGCTTTGCTTTCCTAACAGTTCTTGACCCTCAGGTTCAATAAGTTGATCAATTCATAAAATTTGCTGAAAAAACAAGTCTGTGTGGGTGTTAGGAGTTAATGGGCAAATACAGAGATGGGATTTGAGCAGCGCAGATCGCATGATATAGTAATATTTCCACTGACACGACTTACATTTCATTCAAAAAGAATTAAATGAGCTAAGAGACCCATTTATATTTTTGCAAAGTTTGCAATATCTTCTTTTAAAATGTTGAAATCATTTGGATTCTCAATTCAGAAATTTGAATTTTCTTTGCAAAGGAGATAGTGCCTCTGTTTATATATTCACTCTTAAGGAAGTGATTTGGGTCCTCTTTGTTGCCACTGATGTTGCACACTGTCCTTTTCTCCTACAGTGGTGGCATCTCCATCAAGGCCTCTGCAAATATGGACCTCATGAGGGCAGACATGGGAGGAGCTGCCACAATCTGTTCGGCCATCGTGTCTGCTGCCAAGCTGAACCTGCCCATTAACATCATAGGTGAGGGGGCAAAAGGGGGTGCCCTGGGGAGTCTGACAGAACAGACAGCAGACATGGTTTCCTCTAACCTGAAAAGACCAAGAAATGGTTTTCATCAAGCAGAAGCTGTTGAGCTAAGTGTTGTCTTGTCTGAACTGATTGAGTTAAATGTGTTTTGCAGTCACGGGCTGTAGCTAGAATTGATTTTTTGGTACATCTGCAAAAAGCATTTAGCAGGCAGGGGCACATAATGTCAAGTCTGTGATTTACTCCAGTGAAAAATGCTCAGTCGTCAGGGTGGAAGGGCATTGCTGGCATATGCAATGATTGTCTCATAGGGGCTGTGGCTGATTATGAGGCACAATGTATAGAAAATGCGTGAGACAGAAAAAGCGTTCAGTCCGCAGCAGCTCTTCGTGGAGCTCCAGATGCCAGACACAATGCTGGGAGTTTGCCATGTTTCAGAGGACTGTGGGGATGGGGGGAGGCTTTGGTTAATGACTTCCCAGGTGTCACATCCGTTAGGTCTGTCTCACATGCACCCTCCCCCTTCCCTGCCAGTATCCTAGTCTTGTTTTGTAAAAGTAAGTTGCGGACATGCCATGTCACTCCCGAATGCTTCAGCATGTGTCTGTCTGCTAAGAACAAGGACATCCTGTGGAATGACCATACCATTATCATTCCCAGGGATTGATACAGTCATCTAATTCAGACTTCCCAGTTGTCTACAAAAATGTTCATTTTGTGTACACACACAAACACACTCGTTTTTATTTTTGAAACCTAAGAGCCAGTTAAGGATCACACATTTATGTAGTTTCCAGGTCCCTGTTTTTTTTTTTTTGTTTTTTTTGTTTTTTTGATCCGAAATGTGTTTTCTGCCCTTTTTCTTCCTTTTTGGTATTGGCAGTTTTGAAGAGTTCAGGCTTGTCTTGTGGTGGTCCACAATTTGGATTATTTGGCTAGACTCTTTCATTAAACACATGCATTTCCTGTGACTGGTGCACACGATGTCAGTCGGGTCCTTGGTGATGCTACATTTGATCACTTGGGTGACTGTGGCATACTTCTGACGGCCCACCAGTGGCCTGGGTCCATTGGGTGTTGAGTGTGGACCCAGCACATTCCATGTTCCTTCATATATGGTTTTCCAATAGGTTTGGCCCCTCTTTGTGAAAATATGCCCAGTGGTAGAGCGAACAAGCCTGGGGATGTCGTCAAAGCCAAGAACGGGAAGACCATACAGGTGTGTGAATGCCAGACATAGCCCTGCCCATTCTGGTGATCCTAGAGGAACCTCCAGTCACCACATAAGCACACCTTGAATGGAAGCGGAGCATGGGCTCCATTTAGGGGAGGGTGGTATCTTCACTGCAGGGAGTTTTTCATACAAATTTTCATACAAAGTCAGAAGTATTTCTTCATGGGAATTTTAAAAGTATTTTCTCTATCTTACTCTTCCTCCTGTAAACCATGCACACAAATTACCACACATCTGCAGCAAGCCTTACACAGCATGGCCAGGCAGGAAGAGTGTGAGCAGTTTTCTAGAGCTTGACCTGTGCCATGCATGATTAACTTCTTCCCTTTTGGTGTTCGGGTGGAGCACACCGTCCTGAGTCATGGACTCTGCACCCCCAGGGATGTGGCTGCAGGGTCTTCTGCTGGGGCACCTGCATGCGTGCACACACTGCCCCTAATGCCTGGCCACTGTTTAAAAGAAGGGACTTGATCTCAGCTCAGGTCTTGATCTCAGGGTCATGGATTTAAGCCCCATGTTGGGCTCCATGCTGGGTCCACGTGGAGCCTACTTGAAACAACTTTACAAAGTTGCTGAAGTTGCAAGGGTTCCTCCTGCCTGGAGAGCTGGACCGCTGCCTCACTGTAACCTTCCAAACTCGTTAGTCTCTGTCTTCAGAAAATTCTGAAATTTTCCCTTGGTCCTGCTGCGTACTTGTTGGTACAGTGGGCTGGACATTTTCTATTTATTTCTGCTTCCAAAGTCATGAGCATTTGGGCATCAGCTCTGTGTACAGGGATTATTAAATAATATTTGCTCTTCAGATTAAATAGATTTCTATTCTAATTGAAGTATACGTATGTTTTTGGTACTCTGGCAAGTGCCACACTCGCTTTCCTCACTTTTAACTTGAAGTGTTGTATCTTGTGTTGCTATTGTAGACACGTGTTTTCTGACCCTAACTCTTTTGACCCTTCTCTTCTCAGGTTGATAACACCGATGCTGAGGGGAGGCTTATTCTGGCTGATGCCCTTTGTTATGCACACACCTTTAACCCAAAGATCATCATAAATGCCGCCACCCTGACAGGTCAGATGTGTGTTTTTTCTGCCTTTGTTTGAAAAAAGCCACACTCATTGGCGTAGGGTGTGCACCGTAACTCAAGGCATGATTTTTCTGAAAGTTGGCTTGTTCCACCTGCATTCAAATATCTTTCACCAGGGGAATTGTTCTGCAGCTGTCAACTGTTTTAAACATCAGGTTTGTTGTTTTAAAACATTCCAGGCTGCAACTCTGAAAAAATAACAAGCAGGTTACATCAGCTCATCCAGAGTCCCCTCTGCAAATGACTTGAGATGTTTTGTGGTATGAATGCTGTTTGATACAGATCTGAAGATATTAGTGATAGATCCCCAAATCAGGAGCTGTTTGTATTAATCGCAGTGTATCTGATGTTAGCTCAGTTTTCTGAACTTTTTGTACTTGTTATAAACAAAAACATGGCGGGGGGGGTGGGAAGGTCCTCCTTTAACAGAGGCAGTGAGGCGTAATGTCCAGATCAGCTCGCTGTCCCCTGCTGGGCCTCTTACAGCCCTTCAGCCCTGGGCAAGTTACCTGACCCCCCTTGCGGCACTGTACCTAGGATGCCCGTGTTACCCTAGCAGAGTAGTGGAGTTCTGGAGGAGTTTTTAGGAAGCCTCTTTAACTCAGCCCCCTGCGTGTGGCAGACATTGGCTAAAGGAAGGCGAGTAGCCCACTGGGTCTGTGAGTTCTGAACTCATTTCCTGAGGGACGACAATAGGCATTGCTTTGCTGCAGGTGGCCAATAGTAGTGGTCTTTCATCTAACCGTTCTCTTTCCAGGGTTCATTCTGTTTCTGTCGCTGCCTCTTTTAAGATTAAAATTCAGATTAAAAAAAAAAATCTTTTGGGTTTAATTTGTCCTCCGCTCATGTGAGCCTTTATTATAGCAGAAATCAATTCATGTTTTTCCTTTTATGGAGCTCTAACAAGAGTGCATACATTTGCTAGGAGTCTTTTTTTTTTTTTAAAGCCAGCATTACCGTATTTTTGTGGTCTTCTTTCTCCCTGCTCGATTTAGCAAAGGGGAGCTGGAGGTTGGGGGTGCTGAGTCTGGTGGTTGGGGGGCAGTGGTGAGGTGGGTGGTAGTATACCTTTTCTGTAAATAAATCATAGCCCCCATCCCTTCCCGTTTTTTCCCCCCTAGTCTGAGGGTGGGAAAGTTGGCCCCAGGATGGGGGGTGAGCCTTTACACTGCCCGGGTGTTGGCCTGGCTGAAGTTCCCCACACACCCACAGAGCCCCTTCTGAGTTCTAGTTGCTGTGATCAAAGGGGAGAATAAGAAACACTTTACAACCCCAGGTTCATGTTGGGAGGAAGTACACAGTCTTTAGAGATGGAGGCCCTGATCTTAAATTGGTCTTGCAAGACCAAGAAGATAAACATGTTAACCAAGATAATAGCATGTGATTTTGGACAAGGCCAAAGTTGTCTCATCTGTAAAAAACGGTATAATAATTCCTCACTGACAGGAGGAGTTTCTGTGCAGATGAGATGAGATGATACAGGGTGATGGCCCTGACCTGGCAGACATTAAACCAGTGTCCACTATCCTTGAAAAGGCAGGCCTATACCAAAAAGCCGTGGCTTTTTCAGGGGATAGCCATTCAGTAGTGCTGCCTCTTTTCATTTTCTTCATGCAGGTTGTGATTTAGGATCAAAAGAGAGTGGTGACATCAGCACCTTCCTTGGAGCTTTGATTCTTCTGTGGGACTATAACAATTCTGATAACTTGATCAGTTAGCACCTTTGGCTCCATATGGGCCTTGGAAAAGAATACGGAAAGTAGGTCCCTGCTATTGGTAATTCTGAAATTGGTGATGGTAGCAGTTCTGTCATTGTATGTAGAAAATAGAGCATTTTCTAAAGAATGTAATGAAATCAGCTTTAGAGCCTTGATCTCAACTGGGATCATATTAAATATTTACATCTACTGCTTTAGTAGAGGATATCACATTCTTACTTGAAGATGGGGCATCTTGCTGAGAACTGCTGCTTGAGCTGGGATCTGAAAGAGGAAGCATCGCTGGGTGGAGGAGGGAAGGAAGAGCATCTCAGAGGAGGGCGCCTTTCACTTAGGGGCGTGTGAGGATAATGGCAAACGGGACTGGGAAGAGCACAGTGTGACTGGGGTGGGTACACAAGGCCAGCATTAGGAGGCACCGGACCCCAGCTTGGCCTTGACGTGTTTCTGGGGTTTGTCCTGAGCCTAAGTGCAGCAGGAAGCAATGGGGACAGTAAGATCATGTTTGTGCCGAGAAAGGGCCGGTGCTGGTAGTGTGCAGAATGCCCTGGAGAAGGGCCTGAGGGGACTGGCAGGCCAGCTAGTTAGTGAGCAGTGTGCTTGTTGACTCTTGTAGATGCATGTGTGTGTGTGTGTGTGTGTGTATGTAGATGCATGAGTGTATGTTACAGACAAATGTTACAGTATGTGCAGGTGGCTCCAAAATAATCTGTCAGGCAGGGGGTGTAGATGGAACAGGTTTGGGGGCGCCTGGGTGGCTCAGTGGGTTAAGCCGCTGCCTTCGGCTCAGGTCATGATCTCAGGGTCCTGGGATCGAGACCCGCATCAGGCTCTCTGCTCAGCAGGGAGCCTGCTTCCTCCTCTCTCTCTGCCTGCCTCTCTGCCTACTTGTGATCTCTCTGTGTCAAATAAATAAATAAAATCTTTAAAAAAAAAAAAAAAAAAAAAAAAAAAAAAAAAAAAAAAAAAAAAGGAACAGGTTTGCCCAGAAGTTGGTAATTGCTGATGCTGATTAATAGGTATCTGCATTTATTATACTGTTTTCTTCATGTGTATTTGGAAATTCCCAGTAGTTTATGTTGTTGTTGGTTTTTAAGACCATTATTACTGCAGTCCAGTTTGTGGATGATGATGGTAGCACTAGGAGTAGGGAGATGTGGATAGGCTTGAGAGAGAATTGGGAGGTAGAAGAGTAACCTTGAGGAACAGATGACCAGACAGACAGAGCTGCCCAAATGTCATGCAGAATCACAGGGTTTTACAAATGGGTCACTACTTTTTGTTTTAAATGATCAATGGTTTGACATCCCTTATGATTAACCAACTATTAATGTAATTTTTTTGTGACTTTTGGAGAAAATATACAATTCAGTGCCCTCGTGACACACAGGAATGGATTTCTTACGTGTTGCTCCCTTCCCTGGAGAGTCTGTGTAATTGTGGTGTGTGTGTGGCTGGTGGGGTTAGCCAAGATAAACAGAATGAAATGATGGCTCTCTGCTGTATTCCTTAAGTCAGAGATGTGTGCAAATTATTTACCCACAGACATGCAAATCTAGGGGATCACTCACTGCGTGTCCTACAACCAGTGATGCCAACTTCAAAGAAATGGGAGGATATGGGAAGTTTTGTTTATTGTTTAAAAAAAAAAGTCTACAAAACAGTGTATATAATTGTATTTCCAACTATCCATTTTTGTTGGGGGAGATGCTAATAAGCAGTGCATGAGAAGCCACCATGCAAAGCTATACTTAAGGATTAAGGTGCAAGCTGGCGGGGTGCCTGGGTGGCTCAGTTGTTGGGTGTCTGCCTTCGGCTCAGGTTGTGATCCTGGGGTCCTGGGATCAGGCCCTGCATCGGACTCCTTGCTCAGCAGGGACCCTACTCCTCCTGCTTCAGCTCCCCGTGTTTGTGTTTCCTCTCACTCATTCTCTCTGTCAAATAAATAAAATCTTTAAAAAAAAAAAAAGGCAACCTGGACATGACTTGTGAAAACTATAAATTTTCCTTCATCTTCTGTGGTGTCTCCTCTGATGTTCCAGGAGTGTCCTATTACTGAAAGATAGTGGGGTTTGCTTTCCTTTTGCATAAATACTGAGCTCCAGTGTGCTAGGCCCTCAGCACATACTTAGGAATCAAACATGATCCCTGTCCCAGAGCTTGCACAGGGCCAGGGGAGTAACAAAGGAAACTGTTGGGAGCTGGTACCAGAACTAGAGGAGGTGCTGAGCTGCAGCACCTAATTGTGATTGACATTCAGGAATGTGTGCCTGCAAAGAACCTGAAAGTCTGGATTTTTAACTTGATTTTTAAAGGTATATTAATATAGGGGTGCCTGGGTGGCTCAGTTGGCTAAGCAACTGCCTTCAGCTCAGGTCATGATCCCAGAGTCCTGGGGATTGAGTCCGGCATTAGGCTCCTTGCTCAGTGGGGAATTTCCTTTTCCTTCTCCCTCTGCCCCTCCCCCCTGCTTGTGCTCTCTCTTATGCTCTCTTACTCGCAAATAAATAAATAAAATCTTTAAAAAAAACATACATAAATGTAAAAAGAGAAGTTAACCGACAGAGGCACCTTTGTTGGAGAAGGAAATGCAGATGAAACAAATATGTTACGATAAAATACTAATACTTTTTTCCCAAAAAAAGAAAAAGGGGCAGAGAATCTAAATAGCAGATATTTACAGATGTGATTAAAAATGTTGAGGAATTCGAGATGCCTAAATGTCCCATAGGAAGTGAATTTTGATACCTTCTACCTGATGGACTTTTAAGATCATTAAAACTACTTTGTAACATTTGTTTCTAAAAGAGGAAGCATAAGAGGAAGAACACATACTTGGACATGAACAGTATGGTCTTAATTACGTTTTTTAAAAGTTCAGAAAAAAATCTGGAAGGAAATACTAAAAACTTGTAATGGTTATGCTGAGGATGAAGTTACTGGTGATATTTGGTATTGTTTCCTTTTTTACACTTTCCTTAATAATTGAAGTTGAATTCTAGTTGAGAAAGTAGGAAGATATTAAATACATTAAGGATTTCTGAAGCTTCTCTAGTTTTGAAAGTGAAGCAGATATTAAAATCAAATTACAGGGTGAAGTTTTGGTTTCAGCAGCAAAGAAACCCATCATGCCTGGAGAGACTGAACACTGACCTGAAGCCTTGTGTCTTGCAGGTGCCATGGACATAGCCTTGGGGTCTGGTGCCACTGGGGTCTTTACCAATTCGTCCTGGCTGTGGAACAGACTATTTGAGGTAGGAATAATAGGTAGAGACTAAAATGACATATGATTGAATTGTTGTAGTAGAATAATAATTTTTACTGTTTTATTACCCCTGGGTTAAAGTGATTTTTATGTCATAGATTTGCCTTTGAATTAAAAATACAATACACTCTATTCAGTGTGCTTTGGGTTCTCTATAAATGTTGCAAAATGTTTCTCCTCTCCTCCTGTGGCCTCAGAATGATGTGCAAGTGATGCACAGAACCGAAGCCATTGTGCAGACTCTCTGCGACAGAAAATGTTATGAGAACAACTTTGTCAAGGAAGGGATGACCTTTAGTGAATGCTGGCTGTGACTAAGTAGGGCTTGTCCATTTGTGGGTGGTGATAAGGACGTCTTCTGACTGCTATGCTCTATGCCTTCTGCACACTGTTCATAGCTAGCCTACCTCTTCCAAACAGCAAGCTCCTATCATCCCCTCCCCAGTTCCTTTACCCACTGCCTGCAGCTTTCCCCAGCCCACCCCACTCAGCCTTACTTAGACTGGCTGGAGGCAGCCTGCAACTCCAGTCTCCTGGTGACACCCCAATCTGCTGTTATCATCTCTCTGGTTCGCTCCTTCACTGATTTCTGTTTTAGCCGCCTCTGTCAGTTTTTTCCTTCTTCTTCCCCTTTGGTGGGTGTTCGGCCCTAGACCACATTCTCTTCTCCCTGCCTCCCCACCACCACCTTCTTCATGGGGAAACCCAGTGGCTTCAGCTAGCACCTCTCTGCTGCTTGCTCTCATCTCTTTCCTAAGCTCCAGACCCTGTGTATCTGCCTGGTAATGAGACAGCTCCCTCTGGTACCTCCAGGAGCTTACTACCTGCCACTGAGAGACAAATCCAGAATGTCCTTGAATACATCTGTGATGTTAGTTTATGGTCCTAAATTTACCCTTCCTGCCTAACCCTTGTGACGTTCAGCTCAGTTGTCTCTGTGCAGGCTGGGCAGGTGACTCTCCTCTGGCCTGTAATGCATTCAGTGTCCCTCTTTATTAAGCACCTACAGTGCTGATTTTTTAAAATTTAAGCTTTAAAAAAAAAAAAATCAAAGTTCCGTGTGCATGAACATTTAAGTACCAGTCAGCAGTCTACAACAGTCTACAGTCTTACCTTCCCAGAGGCAGCTGCTTTCAACACTGGGGCTGATCCAGCTGCTGTTTACTCATGTCTCCAAATAACGGCTTCTGTTGCTGCTTCCTGACTTTTCACTTTTGGGTCTTCTCTCTGACCACAGTATATTCAAACAGTCTGTGTATTTGTTTCCTTTACCAGACTCTGGGCCTTCTGATGGCTCAGATATTAAATTTCTGTGTAGCCCCTGAAAGGGTCCGTAGACAAAAGGACGAGACTGATACAAAGTGAAAGTTAAGCAGGGCTTTATTTTGTGCCAAGCATCGAGAATCAAACTGACCGGCCAGGGCCATCTCTTGCAAAGAGGCGACCCCTCCCAGCCTCACAGACTAACTTTTATAGAGTAAAGGCCATGTGGTTGAGCCTGGCCACACAGAGGTGGCCAACTGAATTACATTCTACCCCATGATAGTCATCTAATTCAGCCTGTGACCTTGGCTAGAATTGGTGCCTTTGTCTGGCGCCCAAAAGGCGGGGGTTCACACTCCTTGGCAGGTAATACATGCACTTTTACTTGATTGGACATCTCTACCTGGCCGCATACGTCCTTGGCGGGTAGGGAGGTAATACCTGCGCTTTCACTGATTGGACGTTTCCACCTGGCCAGTCACGTCCTTATATCTGGGCTCTGTTATTTTTGCCTAGCCTGACATGTCCTGATATCTGTGCTCTGTTATTGGGGCTATTTGGCCGTATTTCACCAGTTCTGTTTCTAAGCGCTTTCCTCTTGGGGGGAAGGGGCAGGTTCAGTCTAAGTTTACTGCATAAACAACAAAATGGCTCGCTCTGGCTAAGTAGGCCCTTACAGCCCCAACACCTGGTGGTGCTCTGTCGAGATTCAGTAACTGATTAATGTGAATGAGTGTGTGTATGATTATGTGAATACATAAGGTCACCCTGTCTTGGGCTCTGGTCTTCAGTGATGCAGTTTCAGACATGTATTCCTTAGCACTCTGAGCTGACAAGTATCACAAAGGCTGTTTCCGCATAATCAATCCCATAAAGTCAATATACTGCTGAATACCATCTTACTGTAAATTGACATCCGTAAGAATTGATGATTTGGGCAAATGCCCTACAGATTTGTGGGGTGTTTTATAACATTCCTGGTTTCGTTTATAATTCTTTGGTAAATCTTTCGATTAACTGAAATGTTTCTGGACCCGGTTGCATAGTTTCCTGTTTTAGAGGTCAGAACAGTTCTTGCTTTCCAGCATTGAATACTTTAGTGCTGTGAATTTAACAAGAGCTTACTTCTTGCAGTCTCCAACTATTATACCTATTTCTTCTTTAGGCCAGTATTGAAACAGGGGACCGTGTCTGGAGGATGCCTCTCTTTGAACATTATACGAGACAAGTTGTAGATTGCCAACTTGCTGATGTTAATAACATTGGAAAATACAGGTATGTAAAAGGAGCTATAAAAGTACATTTTTTTTTTACAATCACTGGTTACCAAAATGACCACTTTAAATTTTATGCCCTTTCACAGAAAGTGTAGCCAATTTCCTTTTGATACAGTGCTCATAAACCCTAATTTCAAATGTCTTTAATTTTCAAGGTTTTTCCATCTGGTGCTCAAAATTTTGCAGGTTTTTACAGCTAAAAGTCATTTTAAACAAATCATAAGGGAAAGAAATGAAAAATAGGTGAATTCATTACCATGGGAAAGAGGAACCTATAATTGATCCTTTATTGCTTAAAGCTATGTCTGAAAATAAATATTCTGAAAGTGGTTCTGGGTTATGCTCTTAATCTCATAAACTTGACTTTTGCTCTCTCGTCATAGAAGCTACTTAGTGAGAATAGAAAGTCTTAATGGAAATGTTCAGTGAACGTTTACATGGGGTTAAAAAATGATTTTTGTCTTTCTCTTTAGGTCTGCAGGAGCATGTACAGCTGCAGCATTCCTGAAAGAATTTGTGACTCATCCTAAGTGGGCACATTTAGATATAGCAGGTGTGATGACCAACAAAGATGAGGTTCCATATCTGCGGAAGGGCATGACTGGGAGGCCCACAAGGACCCTGATAGAATTCTTGCTTCGGTTCAGTCAAAACAGTGCTTAGTTCAGATCTTCTAAAATTCTCTCATTCTGTCTTAAATGGGCAGTTGAGCCTCAAAATATTTTTGAATGAATGGATGAAAATCTTTCAAAGGAAACAAAGGGTGGTATTTAAAAATGTAGAACAAAAGAAAAATTGATTGCCTTGATTTGTTCATTTTGTGTTGAGATTTATAAAGGTAAAGCTAATCTCTAGCCTGGCAAAGATTTTTAAGATATTCTATAAATCATTAAATGTTTAAAAACTACCTAGTTAATTTTCAGAGTATATGTTTTTAATTGAGGAGCAAAGTTGTCTTTTAGATTTGTGATGCTAGGAATAAATTAAAGGTTACTATGCAATTGTCAGAAATAATAAATCATCTTTTTGTGCTTTCTGGTGTGGCTCTGGTATTCTGTATTACTGTAGACGCAGTAGTAGCCTAACTAGCTTTTTTGGCTGTGTTCTGTGAACTAAGTAAGACGGTACAGTATTTTCTCAATGTTAATAATCACTTTAGGGCACTCAGCAATGAGTTTATCAGTTGGTGAGGTAGGTGCTATTATCCCCATGTTACAGATGAGGAAAGTAGTCACCAGAGAGAGGGAGGGGTAAAAATATGTCAAAAATGTCAACATGGAGGACATTAGGGGAAGGAAAGGAAAAGTGAATTGGGGTAAATCGGAGGGGGAGACAAAGCACGAGAGACTGGATTCTGAGAAACAAACTAAGGGTTTTGGAAGGGAGGGAGTTGGGGGATGGGTGAGCCTGGTGGTAGATACTAAGGAGGGCACGTATTGCATGGAGCACTGGGTGTGGTGCATAAACAATGAATCTTGGAACACTGAAAAAATAAAAAAAAAATGTCACCAAGCTACTAAGTGGGAGAACAGGATTTAAACAGGAGGGAACCTGCCTCCACAGCTGGCTTAATTGTTGCATTGTAATGCTTCTGTCAGTTCAGTGACTTGAGTGGATGTGGGATGTATTTGAGTTAAGGAACAAGACCAATAAAAGAGACTGTTCATGGGTAAAGTATTTGCTTACCATCTGGGACTACAACCAGTCAAAAAATTGTACTTGTGCAGATTTAGGGCAAAGCTCTCTTTTCTTTTATATCTAGGTGAACAAATTACCCATGATTTGGATCCCTCTACTTTTTTCTTTTTTTAGGACTAAGCATTTGATAAGAAACCTGTTTATTGGAGTTATTTTAAATATTTTATTATTTTTTAAAGGTTTGTTTATTTTAGAATGTGTGTGTGGTGGTGGGGCAGAGGGTCAAAGAGAGAATCTCAATCTCAAGCAGACTCCCCCTCTGAGCATAGAGCCTGATGTAGGGCTTAATCTCACAACCCTGAGATCACAACTTGAGATGAAATCAAGAGTTAGACACGTAATGGACAAAGCCACCCAGACGCCCCAATTTTCAATATTTTAAAAATTTGACATGTAAGAGGATGTTATATGTCTCAAGTGGATTATAAAAAGGGAATGGATATGGGTATGCATATCTGTTTTATTTGTTAGAATTAAAGAAAATCAGGCAGGAATAGTGAGTAAACAGGTTTCTCTGGGTATCCATGTCCAGGAGCTCTTCTGTCAGGGAAGATGGAGAGGTGGAACCACTGGCTCTTGAAGGAAAACTAGAATTAGATTTCTTTCAGTGACTCAGAATGCGAAGCACGGACTTGGTAGAAGGCTTTTTATAAACAGAGGAACAACAGAACTCTTGTGTTTACCAGAGTGTGGGATCCAAAAGGCATGACTTAGCCCTGGATTCATGTGCTTATCTAATCTGACTGAGATGAAATTTAGTTATCATTGCAGGTACATTTGACTGCCAGGTATTACACAAACCTTTGACTCCTCTCAACCATGCTCAACCATGGGTATTACCCATGTCTATCCATGAGGACCAGGCATGGCTATGGCAAGCACCAAATCCAAAACAGCAGTAGTTTAGAATACAATAGCGTTAAAAGGTGGCTGAAGTAAAGAAACCAAAACTGAAGCAGCCCCATGGTCACCAGAAATCCAGGGTGGGAAATGTGCATCACCACCCAGGCTCAAGGCTCTCTTGCAGTCCCAGATG
Source organism: Mustela putorius furo (assembly GCF_011764305.1). Lineage (NCBI taxonomy): Eukaryota > Metazoa > Chordata > Mammalia > Carnivora > Mustelidae > Mustela > Mustela putorius. Next base: position 23,829,274 of record NW_025421273.1, read on the forward strand.
ACCACTGGGGTTGAAGACATATAAGAGTGAGAAGTGTCAGTCTTCTATTTTTGCAAACAAGTAAAGTAAGCCCAACTCTTCTTTTTTTGGTTTTATAAAAGAGAAATACTAAAATATTGATGCTAATATTAACTGGCTTGTTTTTAAATATATTATTTAAATTCTCAGTTTTAATATGTAGGTATTTTACATATTCCAAGTTTTAGTTGAACAAATACCAACACAATCCATACGTGTTTGTAATACTCAATATTTTGGGAGTGTAAAAGGGTCCTAAGACCCAGAACAGTTTGAGAACTGCTGGAGCCCACTAGTTTCCTGATGGCGTTATATTTTTGTTTGGTCAACAATTATGCCTGACAGTTTTGGGGTGCTGAGAATACAGGTGATCAAGACAGGCAGGTCTTACTTTCCTATTGGTGCATGTGCAAAGTTAGGTGACTTTGTTAATGAAGACAAATGAACCACATAATTTCATGTAATGATTAAGTGCTATAAAGAAAATTAAATGGTGAAGTGGCTGGAAATGTGTGGCTAATTTAGACTGAGGGGAAGAGGAGTTTTGATCTGAAACCTGATGGGCAAAGGGGAGCCTTTGCTTTTTCTAGCTGCTACTGCCCTGCCTCCCCCACTCTAGCCCCACTGGCCTTTCTGTGGTTCCTAACTATACCAGGTGGGTTCTTTCTTCAAGGACCCCTCTGTCTAGAAAACTCTGGTTACATTTTCATTCCAGTCATTCTAGCCCAGATCTCTTTGAGAGGACAGCTACCCATCTCAAACCCATCACTAGCCATTTGTTTACTGGGTTTCATTTTTCTTCTTATCATTTATCTCCACTAGATATTGCTATATATATTTGTGTGTCTCTCCTCCACAAAAACAGTAAACACGACAACAGAGACTTGGGGGTGACTGTTATAACCCCAGATTAAATAGAGCCTAGGGCACAGAAGGCTCAATGTGCTGGATAACTGTAAAATATAATGGGAAAAGAAACCTTAGCTTCTGAAAAGATAAATGAATGCTAAAAGGAAGTTACTGAAAGACCGCATATGTGGTTTTAACGCAACCATAAATATCCAAGGCGAACAGAGACTAGTGTTTCTGTTACCTGCCTCTCAACACAGAGAACTTAGGGGTAACTTCGCCAGTTTGTTCCCGTTATATCCACAGTGAGTAGATCAGTCACTGGTGCACTGTAAGGGCTCAATTACTGTGGAATGAATGGGTGCCTCCCTCCTACCAATCGCTAACCTGAGCCCAGAGAGAGAAAACCTTGGCCAAAATCACTCCAAATCTCAAGTACAAAGGCGGGACTTGGACGCAGGAGTAACCGAATCCGGGAAAGGGCTGGTTCCACCGTAGCTACTGATTCTCCACTTCCCACAACTGCGTCGAATCCTGGTAGAGCCTTTAATTCTTAAATTAGGAAAAGAAAAAGCCTGGCCGCCTACCGGCAGACGAGGAGAAAGCGAGGGTTATCAAACGTGCAGTTTCCCTGGAGCCCCGAGGACGCCTGCGGAGGCCCTCAATGTCACATGACTAGGGCCGTCACGTGCGCCGCGCGCGCCAGCCTGCGCAGCCGCACGGCGCCTCTTGCGCGCCATTCCAGAAATGGCGGCTCCAATGGGAGGTATGTTCTCCGGGCAGCCACCTGGACACCCCGGGGACTCCAGGGGCCAAGCTTCGCTTCTCCAGGCCGCGCCAGGCCCTCCGAGAACTTCTAACAGCACCTTGGTGGATGAGTTGGAGTCTTCTTTTGAGGTAAGATGAGACTGGGGCGTCTGTGTTCCCAGCCTGCCTTCTTTCCTGAAACATAAGCCGCGCCTGGGCAGTTGTCTTCTTTCAGCGATGCCCACATCAGGCTTGTGAATAGGAGAACAGGCTCAGAGAACGGAAGTCACTTGCTTTAGTTTCCACGTTGAGTGGTGACCGGCATTCTGCTCTGGTCTGCTGGCACAGATGTAAGCTTTATGTTTCTGGAAGCACGTGGGCTTGAAGTTTGCCCATCCCCAGCTTTGGGACCCGTCTAGGTTCCCCGTCTGTTTGTTGTACCTGTTCCATCCTTTTTTGAGCCCTGAGCGCTCTTCCCCGCACTCCTGCGTGTTTAATACTGGTTCATCTAGGATAGGTAACGTCACACTGCTATGTTCTGTGTTCTTTCCTTTGGGCTCCACCCTCAGATGGCTCCAAACTAACGGACTCTTGGAGCTGAGATGGACTTCTGTGAAGGTTACTGTGTGAAATTTGGTACTCGAGGGGAAAGAAGGGAAGCTGGAGAGAGTGAGGGAGACAGGGATGACCCAGATTCTGAGTTCTACCCAAGAAGTTAACCCCTCTAGCAAGGGAAATGGGGAGTGGTAGACAAAGGAGAGGTAAAAATAGGTGCTTAAAAATAAGATGGCTTTCAGTGGTCTCTAGAGCGGAAGATAAGCCTTTATTATGTGGAAATAAAATAATTTTTAATTGCAGCTGCCTTTCCACATTTTAAGTCCTAGTCGGGTGAGTTTTATACTGTGTATAATAGCAGAGTAGAGCGTGAATGTAGGTTGTTAATGAATGTGTTATTGGGGCTGCATGGGAAAAATGCTTTTACCTGGGACTGTACATTAAAAAACTTGGAAGTAACTGATTAAAAGACATCGAAATTCATCTGGGAGGAGGATGAGATGCCTTTGCAGTGGTGCCAAGCCATGAAGGAGAGGGTTTGGTAAGCTTTAGAGCAGCATTTAGCATTGAGATGAGGTGGCTGTCAGTCATGAGTGCTTGCTGAAAGATTGGCCTTGTAGAAGTCTTGGCCAGAGCAGACACCAGTGCTCTAATGCTTAAAACCCTTTAGTGGCTACCTGTCAATCTTGAGATAAAGTCAGAAGGTTTACTGTGGTATTCCTAGCTCAGCATATTCAACTCTCAGCTGCATTGCAGTTTCCTCTTACTCTGACCACAGAAGACTTTTTCTCTGTGTGCTGTTTATGTTCTCTCTGGGTTTCCAGGTCCCCTCCTCCAAATTGTGTATCACTTCCTCAGTGGATCTGCCCCTGGTGCCTTTTGTAGGATTTTTTTTTTTTTAAGATTTTATTCATTTACTTGACAGAGATCACAAGTAGGCAGAGAGGCAGGCAAAGAGAGAGGAGGAAGCAGGCTCCCTGCTGAGCAGAGAGCCCGATGTGGGACTCCATCCCAGGACCCTGGGATTATGACCTGAGCCGAAAGCAGAGGCTTTAACCCACTGAGCCACCCAGGTGCCCCCCTTTTGTGGGATTTACCACTAAACCAGGCCCATAAAGTCAGAGGCCACCTATCTCTCTTTCCTCCATCAGTGCTAATACAGTGGTGCTATATAGCAAGTGCTTGATGAATATTTGTCAAACAGTGAAGGAACCTGTTGTGTGTCAGTCCTGGTGTGGAATGGGACTGCGAGGAAGGGGGTGAGTGGCAGGAGTTGGGACCAGGTGGTGGTGGTAGCAAATACCAGCAGCCTCATTTGCAGGTCTCCCTCTGAGGGTCTGATGGACTCAGTGTACCAAGTTTCTTCATCAGCAGTAGTATATTTTGTCAGCTGATGTGCAAACCCGGACTCTATCAGCTCATTGAATGAATTCAAGAGAAGTTATTTCTTACTCTGAAGTAAGATTTTTGACATGGGAATGACATATTTTTTCTTACATTTTTTTTGGGTCACACAGGCTTGCTTTGCTTCTCTTGTGAGTCAGGACTATGTCAATGGCACGGATCAGGAAGAAATTAGAACTGGTAAGAATTTACTCTCTGTAGACTATGTTCTTACCTTCAGCAAGCTTCCTAATTACTGAATATATACTCGATGTGTTTCAGTTCTGTTTGTATCCTGAGATAACTTTTCCAGGGAATAAGATTTATGCAGTCATTTCTGTATACTGCTGGTTCTTTGTTCAGTTCATTAATTGACATGTCACTCATAATGAACCACTTAAATTGAGCTTTTTTTTCCATTTTGGTATAGGTCAGAGATAACCAACAATGCATACTACTTTTTTCAAAAACCCAAGTTTTGATTATTTTTTGAAGGTATTACACAGAAAAGTCTCTTGTGCTTCCCTGACTTCAGCCAAGTTCGCCTCAGAGGCAACCAGTGTTTCTGACTTTTTTTGTACCATATTTTACATGTTACGTTTTAACTGGAAGTCATGATGCTAATTGCTGGATCTCTGGATTATCTCTCTTCAGAAGAACTTTTGTGTTGTACTGAGGTATCATTCAACTCATAAAAGCACAAATTATGTGCTACTTAATGTTGGTTAATACATGGGGGTTGGGAGTCAGTATCACTGCTGTGACCAGAATTAAAATTCCAGATTACATCTGTGGGAAGGTGCCATTTTGATATTTTGCTGTTCATTTATGAGGGAGATGCACATGTCTAGGGTTTTTCTTAATATTTTGACCTTTTTCTCATAAGGTGTTGATCAGTGTATCCAGAAATTTCTGGATATTGCAAGACAGACGGAATGTTTTTTCCTACAGAAAAGATTGCAGTTATCTGTCCAGAAACCAGAGCAAGTTATCAAAGAGGTATGAACTCACATTTCTCCTTAACTTTTAGGAAAAACACATGTTGTCAGGATTCTATCTGTGCTTTAAATGAGATACATATCCTTTTCCCATGAGTTATCGTAGGGCTTTGTAGATTGAATACAAATGTTGCTAGTTGTCAGTGTTGATGACAAGCTGGGCAGGTAGTGGAGCCAAGGGGTCGTGGAGGAAAGATGGACTCAAACAGAGCAGTGTAATTTGCTGGCTTTCATGAAAGACTTTTCCTTCAGGAAAGGTTCTTGAAAAAAGTGGAGAAACCATTAATGTAGATGACAAGCTCCTTTTGGACAGAAACTGGCGTGTGTGTATCCCCAGCTGCCTTAGACGCAGGAAGGGCTCAAGTTTCTTCAAGGAATCAAAAATTAAATGTTTTGTCCAGCTTCCTTGAGACTCAGGATTTCATTTATCTCAGTTGTTTGATCGGGGGCATTTGGAAATGTGTTGAGGTTGCCATGATGACTGGGAGGCTTTATTGGCATTCAGTGTGTTGGGCCAAAGCCTGCCAAATGAATTGTGGAAGGGAGAATCATCATCTCGCCCAAGAGACCTGTGATGCCCCTAATGAGAAACACTAAATTGAAAGGCTTGTTTTGGGGACTTTTGAAGTAAGTCCTCCCAGTTAATTAAAAACATTCTTTTTATTCACTGATACCAGCTATTGAGAACATGAAGGGTAAAATGATATTTTTAGTTTATCTTGTCAGATCATTTCCTGATTTGAACACTTGACTAGGAACATAGGTGTGTTTGAGGTCAGGCCTTAATAAAGAATTGTAATGCTGGTATTCATTTAAAAAACTCTTGAATATGAGATTTTAACACTTTATCCTGAACTGATAGAACAGTGGTTTTGGACTCTTTTTTAAACAGTTGTTCGCATATGTTTCAGGTTCTCAGTGTAAAAGATCTCAGCAGTAGCCTTTGAATGGAGGTATTGGGTGCCTGGGGACTGGGATGGGAAAGAGACTGCCCTTTGGTACTTTAGAATATTGGAACATCTGTATTACTTACTAAATTAAAATGAAAAATAAAAACTCCCAGTGTTAGGCAGGTATCTTCCATTGGAGGAGCTGCTGCAGGTTGTTTATAGATAGTGGAGCCAGGCAGGATAATAGGTGTACAATGGTTTAATTGATTCTCCTGATTTGAATTACTTCTTAGAGCTCTTACTAGATCAGGAACTGTTTTCACTTTTCATGAGCTTACTCTTACTTCGTTGTCTTTGTTTGTAGGATGTCTCGGAACTAAGGAATGAGTTACAACGGAAAGATGCTCTGGTCCAGAAGCACTTGACAAAACTGAGGCATTGGCAGCAGGTGCTGGAAGACATCAACGTGCAGCACAAAAAGCCAGCTGAGATCCCTCAGGGCTCCTTGGCCTACCTCGAGCAGGCATCAGCTAATATCCCTGCACCAATGAAGCAAACCTGAGTCAGAGCTGGTCTGAAGGTGATCTGGTGTGTGAGTCAGCCTAAACACAGTCTTGACAGACATCACTTGTGGACATGACATTTTGGAAGAACTCTTTGCCAAAGAATAAGATGATTTTTGTTGATGATCTCACCTAAAATTTTCCCCTTATTTTTTTAAGCGTTATTTTTTGAGTACTTTATAAAATGCCTATACAGTTTTGGTAAATCAAGTAAATTTTCCCATCTGTAGCAAAGTTTAGACTGTTAGTGTGATGCCACCTACAGATTTCCTTTTCATGTTTCTTTTTTCTGTTTGTACTTACTGTTTTTGTATGACTTAGTCTCTTCGTGTTTCCAGTTTTAGATTAGCTTGTATGATCTGATCTAAGAATCAGAAGGTGAGGATTTTGTTTGCAGGCCTTTCATGACAATTATCCCTCAGTAGTTGTGCAGAAAAATAGGTAAATTTGCATGTTTCAAGACTTTAAATTACCTCAAGAAGAAGAATCTAATACAGTGATATTTGTAATGCATCTGGAGCTCTTAGAATGAGGATATTTTGTAAATAGGTTGAAAAGGTTATAATATCGTAAGTTAGAATAGTAATAATATGGTACAATCCTTACGTTGATGTTGACTTATTTGGACTAACCTTTATATTTTGTGTAGTGTTTTTCCAGTTTTTGGAGTGGGGGTGTGTAGTAGGAGCAGTAATAAGCTAGTTTTGTTATGTTCTCCAGTGATGAATCACTGTAAGTAAGGGGGCAGACTTTGTTTTCAGTGTGATGCTTGAGGCATATATGCAGTATGAAATATTAAAGCTTGCTATGATCATCTCTTTTCATTTTGAATTTGCTTGTGTCTTTCTTGTTTCTGGTTTTTTTGTAGCTGAATTTTCCACTAAGGATGGTTCTTGCTAATGAGTGACATTGATACCAAGGGACTGAGGCCTCTGGGTGGGGAGTGGGCTGCAGGATGACCCTCAGCAAACTCCCCATCCTCAAAAATCATGGGAGCCTCAGCATTTGGGAAGACATTTTACCCTCTTGTTGGTTACAGAGGCCAATGAGATTCACTGTTGAGCTGCCTTTGGGAAGTACAGAAGGGCATTGAGAGTGGTGCTCCCTAGGTGAGATTTTTCCTTTCTCTGTGTTTACAGTCGCTTATTAGATGACACCTCCTAACTGAAAACAAATGCTCTATTGTTTTCTAAACAGGCAGTACTTCTACACCCTGTATCCTGACTTGTTTTGATTCCTTCAGCCTTGAGGGCTCCTCCCTCAATAAGGTTGATATCCATCCATTTATGGTTGTTTGGCCTGGATGCCACCTGGTCCCTGAAGCCTCTGCATGCCCTCGCTGCTGCACCCCACCCAGGGACATGGGACTTCCTCTTTCTCTGCCGACCTTGCTTGATTGTCCCTGAGGGTTAGAGATTTATATCTGTTTCTGAGCCCCTCATGAGAAGTAGGCATTGTTCCTCTCAGAATATACACTGGCCATTTATTATTTATCTTTTATGCATGATACTTATTACTCCTTGTCTGTGCATGTGTGTGGGGTATCCAGCTGGGGCCAACCCCTCAGTGTAGATGAAACAAAGCTCTTAAAAGTTGTTTTTACTTTTGTTCTACGACCTCAGGGTTGTTAATCTGGCCAACCTCGTCCTTGCGGAATTCAGATGGATCCTGGAGCATGAGTATAAAGACCAAGTAACCTCAAGTGCAACCACTGTGTTGGCTGTTACACTGATGCTAGAGCAGGTGATAAGGGCTCAGGTACATGATAGCAGCCATTGCTTGGGTGAGTTCATTCTTTTCCACCCTAATTAAGAAACGCTTTACAGCAGTCTTCCTTTACAGTTTCGCCCTAGCAGTGTTAACCCTTCCTCCTGTCATAATAGGGCCTACCAAGATTTATCACCAAATCTTGATTATCACCAAATCTTGGTGATTCTCCCCCCTGACTCAATCCTGAATCAGTTCATTTCTCTTCATCTCCACTGTTCTCCCCAAGCCATCACTGTCAGGTCTGGACCACTCACTCTTGAGAGACTGATGGAATCAGATTATGTACACAAAAACTGGAAGAACGTTTTCTCTCTCAGATTGAGTTTCTTTGTCAGTGTTTTCTATGGTATGGAGAGGTAGGATTTTAGTCACTGCTGGTGAAGGTGTAAACTTGATAGGAACTTTCTGGATGATAATCTTGATATGTCACAGAAAGCTTAAGCATGTATCTTTTGATGCTTTACTTCACTCAAGGAGTTTGTCCTAAAGAAATAAATGGTAGGGGATGCCTGGGTAGCTCAGTTGGTTAGGCAGCTGCCTTCGGCTCAGGTCATGATCCCAGCATCCTGGGATCGAGTCCCACATCTGGCTCCTTGCTCAGCAGGGAGCCTGCTTCTCCCTCTGTCTCTGCCTGCCATTCTGTCTGCCTGTGCTCGCTCGCTCTCCCTCTTTCTCTCTGACAAACAAATAAAATCTTAAAAAAAAAAAAAAAAGAAATCTTTAAAAAGAAAAAAGAAAGAAAGGGTAGAAGCATGCACAGATTTATTTAACAAAGATGTAATCATTGCAGGATAGAACCTAGAAATTTAACCATCTTTCACTCAGCTGCACCAAGAAAGAAATCAGACAGATGTAGAGTCTCAATAAAACTCTGTCTCTGCAGCTTGTATCCTGCTGAATTAATTAAAGGAGACAGTTGTACAAGGTGCAGCCTGCTTTGCTAGTCATCAGGAGTTGCAGTGTTGGAAAAATATTTCAATAAACAGAGCTATCCATACATAGTTTTTAAAACACAAAATGGAAGCATGATCCTATAATGCTCACCTTAAGCGGGAAACAAGATAACTAAAAAAATGTGATAGTGGGACCCCTGGGTGGCTCATTTGGTTAAGCATCTGCCTTCAGCTCAGGTCATGAACTCGGTCCTGGGATTGAACCCCAATTTGGGCTACTTACTCTGGAGATGCTGCTTCTCCCTCTCCCTCTGTGCTGCCCCCCAACCTGTGGTCTCTCATACTCTCTCCCTCTCTCTAAAATAAATAAAATCATTAAAGAAAAAGTGACATTGAAAATAACATGGTATATTACATGTCTGGGACAAGTATTGTCATTTAAGAAATTATAGGGCCACATGTTTTGATTAGTGATTTTACCTTTATTGTGATTTGTAATTGGATTTCTCTCAGAATGATGTATGGAAGCAGCTACTTTTTATTTGAAGATGATCTAATTGAGGTTAATGTGAACATTCTATTTCTATGATCCATCTTCATCTAATTTCACCTTTCTTTGGGAAAACAATACAAGTCACAGCCATTTTTATTGCCCAGTTGTTTGAAGTTTTATTCAAAGAGCAAAGGTTTGACAGTGCATAGAATAAACAACTGTTTATGGCCACCTGTGGCCAGCACCAAAGGACTGAGAACATATTTTGCCCAAATGTATTGAGTCTTGTCATATCGCTGTCAGAAGGTCAGACAATTCAGCGTGGACTTTCACAGTCAGCACTGTGAATGGCCAGTCCTGAGTCCCTTTAATGTACTGAGCATCCATGCAACGGAGAAGCAATGCACCGTGAGGCAAAGGGCCCAAGCCCAAAGACTACAAGTTCAGTAGATCTTTGACTTCATAGAATACTTTAGAAACCTTGACAAGTGACCAAATTGAAACTATAGTCATTGAAACTGAGATGTGTGATGGGGCAAGGCTCAGTTATTTACAGAAAAATTCTGGCAGTGGCTAATTCTAATTCATGATTGGTATCATTCACCATAATATTTTGCTTAATTCTTGTAAAGCCCCTTTTGAGGTAGGTGTTATTCCCTCTGTATTCTACTTGTAGGCTTCATGTCCTGGAGCTATAAAGTCAAAGCATTCAATCCAGGTATGCCAAGGTCGGCTATAGTTCACTCCTAGTTTTGCCTCATTTTGTTTTTAATTGGCTTTCATGAGTATCTTGAACTTTTATTCTTCTTCCTACTGAGGTTGAATGTGCATTTTGGAATTGTGTCATTTACATAGAAATACTTTTTAAGTGGAGAGAACTAGCATTCTAAGGAAAGATGAAACCACTTTTAGAGTAGACCATGGAAATCACAAAGCCTGATATTCCATAAAGTGGAATGAAACCTTCTGGGTACTAGAAATACAATGTGAATGTTATCAGCAACATTAATATTTTTCTAGGGTGCCTTTTGATAACACATATTGGGGCGGGGAGGTTACCTTAATGGCAAGAATTTTTTTTAAGCACTGGTGTCACAATGAAATAGTATGAAATGTTAAGGCCAAAATTTTTTTTGGCTAATATATATAAACCATATCACAAGCAAGTTATTTGGTTGGTTGGTTGTTTAGTTCATTCCTTCAATCAGATGCTTTAAAAGAAATGTTTTTCAAATGTACTCTTTCTGATGGATCCCAAGAACCAGTTCAGAAAGAAAAATACTTGGTAAACCATTCCTGGTGGGCAGAGCTCTGTTTCTGCTGGACTTCTTTGGGTTGGGCTGTTTCACCATCTTGTGTCCTAGAAACACGCCAACAAACAAAAAGTTGCTTAGATGGTTTTGAAAATTACTCAGCAAACACCTTAATACCCCGCTATCTTTCAGGGAAAGAAAGCTGCTTCGTTACTCTTGGAAAGACAGTACAGTGTAACTGGCCAACATTCATAGCTGGAAGCAAGTTGTGAAAGGTGGGGGTGGGGAGGGAACATCCAATTCCCATTTTGAAAACACGGTCTCCAGTTTTACTTTAGACTAGTGAGGCATATCATGCAGCCTTATTTATTTCAGGCACAAATAAACTATAAACCTCATAAAAAAGGTTATGAGATAGTTAATCATCACAGCCTTACAATGTCTGGCTTCTCTAAGAGCTATCTAATGTGTCCTAGCATCTCAATAAGACAGTGGAGTTAGCCCAATTAATTGAAGAGACAGTAAGCCAGAAAAGTATGATGGATACCTGCCGGAATGGTCTCTGTCTGCATTTGTGAAGCTTTACAGACAGGTGTGTGCTACTGAGATGAAACCAGAGTCAGGAGCTGGCTCTAGCAGTTTGAGAGACCTGTGCTCAGGGGTCCAGGCCTCAGTTACCCCAGCTGTGAAACAAAAGGGCTGGATTCATTTGGTGACTGCCAGAGGCTCTGTCCAGCTCAATACTCCTAAAGGGCTGTGCCTCCCTCTTTGTTTAAGTAGCCACAGGGTTGCGGGCCTTTGGAAAAGGAACTTTTTAGAAGGAGCCCTTTCTGAAATGCAAAATTCAAAGCCCAGAATGTAAAATTTTGCCTCTGAATGGAAGACTGGACAGGAGGGAGAACCAATAAAGGGACAACTCACATTCCCAAAAGAAACATGTTGCAAGGGTTTCTGGGAAAGTAAGATGGTATATGAAAACATCATGAATGAGCTCCCAAACCCATAGATTAAGAGGTCTTACAACTTCAAGATGATACAGTAAATCTTGAGACATAACCTTAATAATAACAGTGGAAATACACCTTCTGTACCAGGTCTTGTGCTAAGCATGTCCCACAGATTCATTCCTTTAGTCCCACATCAGTTTGATGAGGGAGATGCTATACTATCTTCATTTTAGAGGTAAGGAAATGGAGATCCAGAGAGGTCAAGTAATCTGCCCAAGGCAACCTAGGTAAGAACAAGAAGGATCAGAATTTGAATCCAGACCCCAGGGCCAGATGACGAGAGTCCCTCTTCTGTGTTAGCCACAGTGACACGGCCAGCCGAGTGTCCCTTATCCAATCTATGGAAAAAGGCTTTCTGGAGTTTGGTACCAAGATAGTACCTCTTCTAAAGAATGACATACTTCTTTCCTCTTACACAACCCTTTGGCTTGATTGTAATTTGTCCAAGACCGGGTTTGTTTTACCATTCTTTATATTTGCCCAAATGCCGGATATTTAAGAGGTGCCAGAAAGGAATCCAAATTCCCCTCCTATTAATGGAAACTGGAAATCACAGCTTCCCCTCCCGCCGCAGCCCTTACCTTGTGGCAGTTTTCGCATCTAGAGACTGGGGAGGTTTGTAAGGCTGACCAGAGCCAGGGCTTGGGTCCAAGCTGGGTGATTTAGTTATTGGAGGAGCGTTGATCCTGGAGCTCAGATCACCACTCAGAAAGTTCTTTGCGTAGGAGGCGAGGTTTGGCACACTGACCACTCGGCTGGGCACTTCCTCCATCTTCTTTTTCTGTTTGTATTAGAAGGAAGGCTTTTTAGTGCTACCCCAAAGAAGCATTATTGTAAAAGCAAAAAGGCCCACCCAGCCAAAACTATGGGAGAGGGGGCGATAATTTTATTTGTATACTTACGTGTTTGTTTGTTGTTGTTTTTTAAGATTTCATTTACTTGAGAGAGTGTGTGTGCATGAGAGAGCACAAGCAGGGTGAAGGACAGAGGGAGAAGCAGACTCCCTGCTGAGCAGGGACCCGGACACCGGGCTCAATCCCAGGACCCTGGGATCATGACCCGAGCCAAAGGCAGATACTCCACTGACTAAGCCACCCAGGCACCCCTTACATGTTATTTTTTAAAGCATTTTTTCCTCCAGTCTACTTTATGTTTTAAGAAACACATAGGTTTACAATTTCTTATCAGAAACTTCTAGGGATAGATGTGTTATAATTAAAAAAAAAAAAAAAGTTTTAGGCTTTAGAAGGCCATCTAAAACCCCCAGCAGGGGCTGGGCCCATTGTCCTCAAATGTGTTAATATTTCTGGAGTGAGATTTAGATCTTTTTGCACTGAGGGGCATATGTAAAAATTATAAATTATAAATGAGCTCACATCAAGTTTATTGTCCTTTGAACTATTAAAAAATATTTTTTAGCACTTTTAAGATTTCTTGATAGCAGATGAGAGACCTCGATGTGAATATTTTCATTATAACAACTTGAAAAACATACAGGGATTAAAAAATAAGAAGTAGAAGATGCCTGCTCTTTTTCTTTTTTTTTTTTTTAAGATTTTTATTTATTTGACAGAGAGAGAAATCACAAGTAGGCAGAGAGGCAGGCAGAGAGAGGAGGAAGCAGCTCCCTGCTAAGCAGAGAGCCCAATGTGGGACTCAATCCCAGGACCCTGAGATCATGACCTGAGCCAAAAGCAGAGGCTTTAATCCACTGAGCCACCCAGGTGCCCTGGAGATGCCTGCTCTTTACTCTCCTCCCTATCACCCAGATATAACCATTATTAACAGTGACATGTTTATTTATAAGAAGTTTGGAGAATACAAAAAACCCATACAAAATTAAAAAATTATAAGTACACCTAATCCACCTAGCCAGATACAAATACTGTTTGCTACTAATTTGGACTGTTTCCTGTGAGTCTTACTTTTAGTGGCTATCCCTCTGAATGTATGCCAGCCCCCTGACAAATAAGCTACAGTTACCTTTAGGAAAACAAAGCCAGCAGAATTGTGTGATGCTTGAAACCAGGAAACCAATTTACCTTCATGGAAGGGGTCAAATATCCTGGGTGAGGATTGAAAGAGAAGGACCGATTCCGATGGGACATGGCACTGGGGAAGGCTGCATAGTGAAATCTTCTCTCCTCCTGGAAAAACAATACAACTGAGTCTACATGAGTACATGAGCCTAACTATACAGCACTGGATTTGACCTGAAGGAAAAAGGCTGTGTGAGGGCAGATCACAGCACAAGGAGAAGAAAGCCCACAGGAGGGAAGGGGAGGTCAGCCGGGGTCACTGGGAATCAAGCTGCTGTCCAGGGAAGCTTTGAGAAAGCAACTTTACTCCTGTGGCCTTTGAGTCCCTAGCTTCTCTCGTATAGGAAAGAGCAAGCTTATTTGAAACACTATACATATATATGTATATATATATGTCCAGGTACTCTTAGCATCTGAAGAAAGTCTACTGCAGAAAGTTAATAATAAAGAAAACTCCAGCTACAAAACCACATGGCTATTGTTTATGTGTATCATTATCCACTTTTTTCTTTCCTGCTGTATTATTTTTAAAGATTTTATTTATTTATTTGACAGACAGAGATCACAAGTAGACAGAGAGGCAGGCAGAGAGAGAGGAAGGGAAAAGGGAAGCAGGCTCCCTGCCAAGCAGAGAGCCGGATGTGGGGCTCAATCCCGGGATCCTGGGATCATGACCTGAGCCAAAGGCAGAGGCTTTAACCTGCTGAGCCACCCAGGCGCCCCATGCTGTATTATTTTTAAAGCAAATTCCAGTCATTGTATAATTTCATCTGTAAAAACATTAATATATATCTCTAAGAGATAAGGATTCTTAAAAAAAAAAAAAAAAAAAAACCAAAACCGAAAACTTAACCACAATACTTCTGTCATATTTAGCAAACAAGCTATTCCTTAATATCTAATTTTCAGTTAGTGGTGAAATTTTCCTGATGGTCTCATCAGTGTACTAATACGATGGGAATGGTCAGGGGTGGGAGTGGGAGTGAGAATTGAGAGACATGGCTGTACGTGTGGGAGGACCTGAGGCCACCATAAGATGTAGGTATTACTTGCAGAAGACGGGAGGCCATGGGAAGTGCTGAATAGAGATGTGCTATCATGTGATATACTTTCGAAGATTGCTCTGGTTCATGTGGGGGAGGTTCGAGTGGGAGACCAGTAGTTCTCCACTGTGTGTGAGAGGGGCTTGGACTAAAGTGGTAGAGGCAGAGATGGGATGGGGGGAGGTGGCTGGACTGATGTCCCCCATAGTGGGCTACACTGACAGGAGTGAGTTAAGACCCACAGTCTCCAGAGCTGAATGTAAGCCAGGGGAAGCATTCCTAAGCAGTTCAGCTGTGGTGATACAGCTCTCAACCAGACCAGAGAGCAGGGAGAGGTGGGTTAGTGCCCAAAGGAATGGATGAAGCTATCGGGAGATAGGGATAGGAGGTGTGTGGGTTGTGACAGGGCAGGAGAGGATGGAGGAAGGGGCATTCCAAAGAAACAGCCTTAGGCTTTGGAGGCTGTTGGATACAGAACCAGAGGGAGAAAACTAAGAGTCCAGGAGGTGGCTTGCTAATTGCAAAACAGGTAGTCATTTTTGCAAAAGGAAGATCAATAAACAATAATTGGCTTGATTTGCTAAAATTCAGAAGGCAAGCCATTCTGGATTTTTCCAATTCTGTAGGTTAAAGAAAAAACAAAACAAAACAAAAACGTCAGGTAGATGCTGTGGGACTGAGTGCTTTTCCTGCATCTATTTTCCTGTATTTTTTTTTTTTTCAGGCGTATGTTTTTTGTTAGTTTTGTTTTGTTTTTTAGATCATAGACAAAAGGAATCAAGGGTCTTCTGGAGGGGATTTTAGGATTATCAGGATTAAAATCGAAGGGCCCCGAGCAAAGTGAATGGCTCTCCCGAAGAACTCTGCAGAGCCCCTGGTTGCCCCGACAACCTCACCATGAGCTGCTTGATGATCTCCTCTCTCTCCTTCAGGCGGGTCTGCAGACGGCCTATGAGCTGAACGTCCTCTGGCCTGGACGCCCCTTTCCCTGTCTTCTCTCCGGAATCTTTTAGTCTGTTTGGAGCAGGCATGCAGTTAGTCTCCTTACTGTCATTACCCAACAACAAACAGGTGGACGTGGTGGGGACGTTGCTGTGAGCTTAACCTGGCAGGCTCATCTCTCTATTCATGAAAGGGGAAACTGACGCCCTGGGAACTTGCCCAGGGCCATCCACTGAATTGACCGCAGAGCTCCGGGGGGAGACCAGGACCCCAACTCCCAGTCTGACCTTCCCCGGAGACTACGGGGCCAAGGACCCAAAGGCCTGTGTGTGATACACACGCTGCTCTCGGTGAAGCTTCAAAAACCAGGGATGTCACTGGACAAAGGCCTCAGCAAAATAATGCCCCACAATCCCGGGCCAAATGCCCACCCCCTCCGCCTCCGCTGCAGCAGTTGGGCTAATGCCGACGTGGCTCTGGCGCCATCTGCTGGCCGACACGGAACGCGGCATGCGCCCGTTCTCTGGCGGAGCGGCGGGGCAGCTGTAACAGAGCTAGCTAGCTAGCACTTTGAACACGAACCTAGAGAGAAATAACTCTCTGCATGGTGGGGGGAGGGTTATGGCTGTTTGGGACCTATGGACTGTAGCTGATAAGAGGCCAGGACTTTAGGGCGAGATGACTTGGGATCTAATTCTTATTCTGACTTTTTCTAGCTAGGTGACTGTCCGTAGCCTTTCCCTGTGACCTTTGGTTCTCTCTTCTTTTAAGATGGGCACGAAACAGGGTGGTTGTGAAGATTTTGTGAGATATTGGAAGGCTGGCATGTGGTAAGTGCCCACTAGGTGGTAGCTCATAAAACGTTCCACTCTGGATTTCTCATGATTTGCTTTGTATTGGAGACAGTGGAGAACATTTTTTAAAGAGCATGAACTAAGGGTCAGACCGGTGACATTTAGATTCACTCAGTGCTGCTTGACCTTAGACAAGTGGCTTCACCTGTCACCTTCCAACTGGTCTTTCTGCTGCTAATCCTGACTACCCCCCTCTCTTCTCCCAGCAGCCAGTATGACCCATTAAAAGATAAATCAGACCATGTCACCCCTGCTCAAAGTCTTGCAATGGCTTCCCAGTGAATCCTGAACACATCCAAACTCCTTCCTGTTTAGTGCAGGGTCTCCTTCATCCCTCCCAGCTACCCCACCAACCTCAATTCCTACCACTCACCCTCTCACTTATTCCTGGCTGCTCAGGCACATGAAGCAGGACCCAGGGACATTGCACTTGCTGTTGTCTCTGCTGGGAATGCTCTTCCTCTAAATGGCTCTCGCAGTCCCCCCACCTGCTTGTGCTTAAGTATCACCTCCTTAGGCCTTCTGGCCTACCACTGCCACTCCCTGGACACAGATCCTGTTTTTCTTCCAGAACTTTCTCTGAGTCAAATGTTTATTTGCTTCTTTCTTGTCTAAATCCCCATCTAGAATTTGTGAGCTCTGAAAGAGCATAGTCTTTGCTCAGTTCCCAGCCTAAAATAGGGCAGGGCACACAGTAGGCTCTTAACAAACATCTGTTGAATAAATCAATGAATGCATCCAAGCATGCACAAGGCCCCTTGGTTCCGTTATCTGTTATCTGTCTGGGGGAGTAACAGTTTCCATCGTGAAGGACTGCTGTAAAGATTCAATGAGATGAGGCATGTGAGAAGGGGCAAATGATCCTTTTGATTTCTTCCCAGTGTGAGGGTCAAACCAAGTCCACAAGGCAGTGCTCATTCCTCACAAAGTCCCAGTGCTCTGCACACAGAGAATGCAGGCTCCCAATGTGAGGGGGACCAGCTCTCCACAGGTACCCAGGACTGAGGGTTTTCCTGGAACTCGGGACTTGTAGTTTCAAAACTGGGAGAGTCCCAGGCACACTGGGATGAGCTGGTCACCCTAACAGAATGTACATCGACTACCCCTCGCAACCTCGGCCCCCAGACCTCACTTACTCAGTTTCCAGGGCAGCCAGCCGGGCCTGGAGCCGGGCTTGAGCGCTGCTGAAATCTGCCACCATGGCCTGCATCTCCTTCCGGTGTTCCTGGCGTAGCTTCTCCACCTCCCGGGCCCGCTGGGCTTGCTGATCCTCCTCTAGCAGCCTGCAGGTGGGTGGGAGCTCAGCTAGGCTGGCCCGTGCTCTGGGCACTGAACCTCATGGGCACTGGGGTTTCTCCACCCCCCATGGGATGGCTGGGTTGGGGAGACAGTCTGGGGGAGTGGTTATATGAATGTGAGGTCAGGACACTGGGAAGAACACCTGGGCGCTCTGAGTTGTGGGGTCCATGCGAACCCTGCCTGTGGGACCCCTTCTCAGCACCTCCTACCCCAGCATTCCATCCGTAGTTATAAACTTTCCAGCAACGGGGTGAAAGAGCTGTGAATTCAGAACTAATAGAAGCTATCCAGCTTGGAATAGGCAATAACAGTAACACCACGGTTTACCAAGGGCTTCCTCCAGGCCAGAGCCGGTGCAAAATCTTGCTTATGTTTCACTACATTCCATGGCAGCCCTGAAAGCTGGTGGTCTTACCTCCACTTGTAGACGACGGCACCGTGTAGGGGAAGTTAGCTGACTCTCAGGAGCTCACACAGCTAGTTAAAGAGCGCCCAGCACCGTTTGAACTATTCCATCGCCCTGTCTCCCTAAGGCTGGTTTTGAAGATGCTTTTGATATGGTCAAGTCTTGATTCCATAAATTCCTTGTTTGTAGGGAAGTAAGATTCCCTTTTCTATTCCAGGGCAAATCCTATGCAGTGTTGAACCGAAAGCACTAGTACTTTTCATGGGTCCGGAGTAACATTAGTGACGTGCTCGCATTAGGGAGTCTCTCCTTTGCTGAGATGTTGAGACGGGAAGCCTTAGATCTCAGAGGCTCGCCAAGGAGCTGTGGTAGGAGCTAGGGCGGGCCCCGGCCTGGAGACCCACCTGCGCTGGTCGCGGAGCTGCAGCGCCTCCTGCTGGTGCTGCTCCACCTCGGCCCGCAGCCGCTGCACGGCGTCCTTGAGCTGCGAGTTCTCCTCCCAGAGGGCGCACGCCTCGCTCGGACCAGGCTCGGCGGCGCCCTGCGGAGAGCGGGCCTGGCCCAGGCCGCCCCCGTCCTGGGGAGAAAGGACCCGGGAGAGGTATTTTCAGGGGGCGCCAAGGCGGACGAGACGCAGAGGGCCCCAGACGAGCCGCGCAAAGCCGGAACCAGGGCTCCGCCCAGCCTCCTGCTCCGGATTCGGGAGCTCGCAGCCAGGCTCCAGCTTTTCCCGCTTTGAGAGCTGGCCACATCCGGCCCTCACGAAGCTTAATAAGGCCGGTCAGCCAAGAACGTGGCTTAAATCAAAACCAGCCAACCACTCCGCCCGTTTTTCAGACCTCCTTGCGTTCTCTCTGCCCAGAGAGCCTTCCCTACGGAAACAGCACTGCTTCGGGGAAGAAGCGACCAGCTTTCTCCTCTCTCCTCTCCTTTCTCTCTCTGCCATCACTGAATCCGAATCCTGGCTGTGGAGAGATCACAGGGCAGCGCGCCGTGGTTTCCTCAGCTAGCCCGGGAGCGGTCCCGGGAAGGCACCATCTCTCTTCCAGTTTTCTAGTCCTCTGGCGCCTGCTCCGTGGCTGGCATCCAGTAGGTGCCAAATAAATGCTTGCTAAATGGCGCCTGAATGCCTGTGGTTCAGATAGATATTCGAAGATCTGTGTCCAAATTCAATGGGATCAGAGTTAACTCCTGCTTAGTGAATGCTAGGGTTTTCAAGGCCGCTCAAACGTGCCTGAAGGCTTCTGCATTTGCTCATTTCGCAGGAGGAAGAGCAGCTTGGCACAGGGAGCATCTGTGGGCCCCGCCTTACACCTCCTGCTTCCTGCCTTGGGGCTTGCGTGTGCATGACACTCATGGGCTCCTGGGCACCAGGCACTCAGATATGTAAAGCCTGGAGGAGCTTGGTTAAGGTCCTGTGGGACCACCCTTGACTAATGCGAGAGCCTGATGAATAAATGCATCCCTGTCTGTCCCTAGTTCGGACAGAGAGGATAATTATTTCACAGAGCTCCTCAGAAGATCCCAGCAGGTGGGATACCACTTACCTGCAGTGGGGGCCAACTTAAGGATGCATCCTTGTATGGGGTACCCGTCCCTTCCCTCTTTCGGTTCTGCTGCCTGGGGCTGTTCCTCCTTGCTAATACGCCCATATTTCTTCTCTGTGTGAGTTTTCCTCTGGGGCCTTGCTGTTCCTCCCAGAGGGTTCAGAGCTTCCCTCCAATGAGGTGAAGGTGAGGGAGGGCCCCTGGTGGCAGCCAGGTATCATCTCATCCACCCAGTGATCCCGGGGTTCTATCCACGGCACCAGGGAGGCTGTCATCATAGACGTCACAATCTCACAATTCCCCTGCCGCCTTCCATACATATGGCTGGCTCCAACAGATCTAGAACACTTACTGGAACATGATCTGTCTTCCCTCTGCTACACTTTACTGACTGGGCAGAGCTCCCTGTGATTCATCATTTAATATTCTTCATTAAACACAAATCATCTTCAGGTGCTCAGTACTGACAATATCTTGAGTGAAGAATCCCCAAACTCCCGGGACCTCCAGCGGGGCTGGGACACCAAGTAAATCTTCTGTGCCCACAGACTTGGTGGTGCTCCCATGCGGAGAGTGGGGGTGGAGATGAAATGAGGCAGACTGGCCTGGTTCTCAAAAGACTTCCGGTCCAGTTGAAAACAACCATAAAGAACATTCAGGATATATATGACGGCTGCCTAATTGGGTCATACAGTAGACACGAGGGCAGCAGGACTATAACAGGAGGCGCTGGGTGAGCTCAGAGAAGGGTGAGGCCGCAGGTGTGGAAGGGAGGTCCCGAGAGCCTCACCTTGACAGCACATATACTCAGATCAGAGGGGAGACCCCTGGCCCAGAGGGTGAGCTGGGCACTGAGGAGGGAGGAAGGCGTCCCAAGCAGGGATTGGGCACATGCAAAGGCCCAGGGGCACGATACTGAGCCCAAGTTTAGAGCAGAGGGAGATATGACTGAAGGTAAGAAGTGTGGCCAGTGGGTGAAGGCTTTTCCTTGCCAGGTATCTGGAAGTCGTTCTGATAGCAGGAGGGAGTCACTGAAGCTTTATATAGTTGCATACCTGTCACCGTATGGTACACGGTGGGCTGCAGGGGAGAGAGTCTGGGCTGTTAGGATGTCACTGCCCTGCCGGCCAGGTGGGAATATGGATGTACAAGGAAGGGGCTGAGGGGCCAAGTCTGACAAGGAAGTTCAAGGAGAGTTGGTGTTGAACCTCGGTGACAAAAAAGGCAGCTCCCAGTGATGGAAGCAGGGAGGTTAAGGCAGGGAGACTGTCTGAGGCAGCATTCTGAGACATCCTCTGCAGATTTGAAGGAGTAACCCCGACTGGGTGATTCTAGGGCCCATACCGCAATGCTACTCTAAAATGCTACTGTGTCTGAATTTAAAATGACACACAGTGCTTAAAACTTGTTTTTTGCTTTTCAAAATGGGAGGCTGCAGACCCATCCAGGATCTCCCAGGACTGTAGAAGAAGTGTCTTCCCCATTCCAGAAGTGAATGATGACCCCCTGGAGCCTCTCCGTTATGACTTTCTCCCTGCAGCCCTGATGTCACTGCAAGAGGGGTGCAGAGTGGGCAGAATGGGGTGCTGACCTCGGCAGGGACGGTGTGGTCCTCGCTGTCCCCTGGACACTGGGCGACCGCCTGCCGCCTGCCCAAGCCGCCCAGAGACCTCAGCTCAGCCTGCAGCGCCTCCAGGTCCTTCTGGTGCTCGGAGCAGGCAGCCCGCTGCTCTGACAGCTCCTGCTTGAGGGCCTCTAGAGAAGGAAGAGCTATTACTTTTTAAAGCCAAGATCATTTTCAAGTGCTAGCAAGTTTGATATTTTCCTTTTCTGTTAGGAACTTTTGGGGGCTCTATTTTTGTTGCTGCAAAGGATTGTTGAAACATTGTTTCAAGAATTCCATAAGCCATGAGGTACCCTGTAGGCTTAGATGTCTTAGTACAGAGCACATGCTCAACATATGTTGGTAAAATAAACAAGTGATGTTTAGAGTGGAAATTAATGGTATTATAAAAATGTGTCTGTAGCAAAAAGATTTCCCATAAACTTACTAAGCTTCTCTGAAAGTTATAGTATATTAAACATAGCAAAGCTTAGTTATTCTGATGATATGTTGAAAAATTTACTTGATTTATCTTTCCTCCCCACTAGGATTTTAATAGTGATTTCTATAGTCTATTTTCTTTAAAAAGCCCAAACCCAACTCAGTATTTTGAAATCCTTTATCACAAAAATATGTTCAATAAAACCCTTTAGTAAAGCATAACTAGAGTGGTTTCATTTATTACCCTTCCCTCTTCTGTAATATATTCCCTTCCCTCCCCTGCTCCCTCCCTCCCTCCACCCATCTATCCATCCATCTGTCCATCCACTCTACCTCTCTACACACCCACCTATCCATCTGTCCATCAGCCCATCTCACCATCCATTCATCCATCCACACAGCCACCTGCCCTTCCGTCCTTCTACCCATCCACCTGTCCATCCAGCATGGCCGGGTCCCTACCCCAGTGGATCAGGTAATCTGATGGACACTCCCTTACCCCTCACACACTGAACTACACTGCAGGACAAACGTGTTTCGCACAGACAGTGGAATCACCGTAATTGGGACCGGGGATGTCTAATTTAATAATCCTGTCATGATAGCCCCCTCCCCCCACAGCACCCACAAAGCCAACGACTTTCTATTGTCCTAAGAGAGTTCATAGAGCCCCTTCTTCCTGGGGCTATGTTGAGAATCCTAGCATGTACGCAGGCTCTCTCCTGAATCTTTTGTCCAGGACAGGACCAGGCTGCTGTGGGATCAGAGGGACAAGGGAAGTGGCAGTAGGGACAGCTACTGTTGGGTGCTGGAATCACCAGGGGTGTTCAACATGATCTGAATCTTGTCTAGTATCTGAGACACATGGTATTGCCTGGGTTTTATCTTGTGTAATCCATCTTCCTTAGATGATGCCAACTCTAGCATTTCCCACTTGGATGTTAACTGGGGACTCAATGGGACTCTCTCTCTCCCCATGTCACTTCCTCCAGAAATGGGCAGAGCTGATGTGCTGACGTACAGCCTGCAAGACACACTGTCTAATGAAAAAGCTCAACAAGCAGCAGGTAGATGATAATCACTTATGGAGGTAGAGAAAATGCTCTTTCCCAAAATTCTCCTAAGGAGAATCCTGCCTGGGTCTGAAAAAATATGTATTTAATAAGGCCAATGTGGTCTTTAATGCTAGGCATGAAATAAGGAGAGGCATTTGTCTTGCTCTTAAGAGTGAGATGGAAGATGAGAATAAAGGAGAAAATGAGGGAAAAGATGATCTACAAAAACAGAAAGAGGCTTCCGGGGCCAGCCATGCAATGTGGGAATATTCAGTAATGAGAACAGTGAACATGTGCCTAGCATTCGCTGCATACTAGCTGGATGTTGTTATTATTCCCATTTCACAGATGAGCAACTGAGGCACAGAACAGTTACGTAACTTGCCCAAAGTCAGGCAGCTTGTGAGTGTTGGAGCTGGACTTCAAGCCCGAACAATTTGGCTCCAGAGATCTTTACTGCTTCTGGTAACTTCCAGAATGCTCTGCGTGACTGGTTTTGGATGTCGAAAGAGGAGGTGAGTTTCCGGCCGAGGATGATGTAGGGGCATGCAAAGGGCAGGAGCCTGGAGGCGTAAGTCCCCCAGATTTGCGGAAAACTTCAGAATGGAAATGCGAGGTTGAGGCGACCCCATGAACGTGTCACGAAGGCTCAGGGATGTGGCTTATATTGAATAATGATGATGGTGATGATAATACGGATGCCTCCGCTTTTCCAAGGTTCGCCTAACACCACTTTGATTTTAGAACCCTTTCCCCCTAACCTAGAGAAATCCGAAGACTTTCATTTTTACATAAAAAGGCGAAAAGGGAAAACAACGTTCTTGGCTGGTTTGGCGGCCAGCGGTCCGGAAGCAGCGCGCACCTCGGGCCGCGAGAGGGGCGCCCCCCAGCGCCTTCCCTGGGAGTCACGCCCAGCATCTCGGCGCCCGGCGCTGTGTCCGTGAGCGTCTGGACTTGTCTCCAGCTACTGTGCGCATCCGTTCGCAAGATGTGTCCTGTCGTATCAGGAAAGCCTAAGACAGGTGACTTTGGGGGTCTGGGAACGCTCCAGAGTGTTCATTTAAATGAATGGTAATTGCTTCTTTGCTTTTCGCCATTTTGATTTAGGGAATGTTTCACAGGAACGCCCTGCTTTCAGACAGCTGGAACAGTCACCAGGCTCCTGTCATATGCTAGGCACTTTCTATTTAATATCATCACACCCACACACCATCCCTATGGGTAGGGACAATGGTGACTCCATTTTCCAGAAAAGGAAACTGAGACTGACAGTGACCCTCCCACCCCTACCCCAGGTCTCCCAGCTAGTTGGGAGGCGGAACCCGGAAAGTCACCCCGGCCTGTGTGCCTCCAAACATGGGGGCCCCATCTTGCCCCTGGTCCCAACGTGTGGACCCTGCCAGGTAGCTAGACCCTCCCAGGGGCAGCGGGCTGCATACCTAACAGCAGAGCCTGTTGAGTCTGCATCCTCTCCAGCTCCCCCTGGAGCTTCTGCTGGGCCTTTTCTTCCAAGGCCTGGAGCTCCAGTCGGTGTGCCTGGTGCTGGATCTGGAGGCTGTGGCTGGATTCCTTCTTCAAGCGCTCCTCTGTGGCCTGTGGATGAAAGTGGGATAAAGCGGGCACGGAGTGGGGACCTGTCTCCTTTGCCAAGTTCTTCCTATGCACCAGGGTGCACTGAGAACTCACCACTCCTCAGTGGAGGGTTTATTGGGCTACTGAGAATGACCCGAGATGTTGGTGATGGCTTGGCCACAGCAGCCATTTTATACCATGTGAACCTAACTCCAAACCGTAGCTGATTAGGCCAGAGTGGACGCCTGTTCCAAGTTGAGCCAGTTATTGGGAATTTGGGGTTAGGAGGCCAGGGAGAGAGAGCACAAGTAACAGACAGAGAGACACGGACTAGTTGGCTCCAGATTTAACACACTCAGGAGGGGGGTGACCATCTTACACCTGTCCCAGGACCAGGGAGGTGGAAAGAGTTGTCTGTGAAGAGGAGGGCAGGAATGACAGAAGGAGGGGTCTTTATAGTCTTTCCAGTCTCTGGTCTAGTCTGGTCCCCAGAACTGGCTGTGTCTCTGCCCTCTGGTTCACTTGTTATTCTTCTTTTACTTCATTTATGATTATTTCATTCAGTCAGTCATCCTTTTATGTGACATTTATTTATTGAAAGTCTCTCATATATCAAACACCCAAAGCTGTTTCTATGAGTAGCTTTGTAAACTTTAATAGCAATCTCTCCACTCCTAAGCTAGCTCAAGTTGGTTTCTGGGAGTCAAAATAATAATGGTCCCCAAGATATCCACGTGGGGATCTCTGGAACTTGTGAATATATTACTTTCCTTGGTAAACGGAGTTTTACAGGTGTGAATAAGTTAAGGATCCTGAAATGAGAGCTTATCCCAAATTATCTGGGCAGGCTTAATGTCGTCACAGAGGTCCTTATAGGAAGGAAGCAAGACAGCCAGACAGAGGAGAGGTGCTGATGGAAGGAGGAAGCAGTGGTGGAGGGGAGGAGGAGCAGGGAGGGTGCTGGGGAGAGAGAGGGGAAGAGAGGGGTATTTGAAGATGTTACATGCTACACTGCTGACTTGGATGATGCAGGAAGGGGCCAGGAGCCAAGGGAACACAGGCAGCCTCCAGAAGCCAGAAAAGGCAAGAAAACAGATCCATCCCTTGAGCTTTTAGAAGGAACACAGTCCTGCCAACACCTTGACACCTTGAATTTAGGACCTCTGACCTCCAGAGTGTCAGATAATAAATCTGTGATGTGGTCAGCCACCAAGTTTGTGGTATTTGTGATAGTAGCAATAGGAAACTAATACAGTTTCAGGGGGCTTTTGCAACAGAGAGTTCCAATTAAGACACAGCTTATCTTGGGCCACCTGGCTGGCTCAGTGGGCTAAGTGTCTGACTCTTGATTTCTGCTAAGGTCATGATCTCGGGAGATCAAGCTGGGAGTCAGGTTCTGTGCTCAGTGTGAGGGTTCTGCTTAGGATTCTCTCACTCCCTCTCTCTCTCTGGACCTTCCCCTGTCCCACACCTCCCACCCCATGTGCATGCACACACACTCTCTCAATAAAATAGAATAAATAAATAATACAAATAAATAAAAAATTTTAAAAAGACATAGCCCATCTTTTAAAAGAGAAAGTCGAGGCTGGGAGAGATGAACTACTTTTCCCAAGGTCATGCGGGAAAGATGCAGGAAGCATCGTCTCCCTCCTTTGTGCCAGCCAGCTGTCGGGAAGTGAGCTGACTGAAGACAGGGAAAGGTGGGACAGGACAGTCACCCCTGGGCAGCAGGGTCCTGAGCTCAGGCCCTCCACACTCCCCGTGCAGCCTTTGGAAACAATGGGAAATGGGGTTTCACCAAAGATGGGAGGCTCCAGTTCAGAGCACCGAACCCGCCACCCCCAGAGCCCCAGGGAGCTAACTGAGCACAGTGGCACCTTTGGCTCTGCTGCTCCCTGAAATTGGGAATCCGTTTTACTCCTCCTCTGGGAAACTGTCATACGGTGCTGGGTTTATTTCATAAGACAGAAGAGTCTCCTCCTTTTCAGACTCTCCAGTATTTCTTCCTCTTGTACTTGCTACCAGTCTCAGAGAAGCAGTTGGTGACATTTTTATCCCAAGGGAAATGGGAATGAAAAGGCCCAGGCTAAAGTTTTACAGCAGATGGGGCCAAACTCCCTCACTCCATGATCCAGCCTCTCTGTCCCCCAGGAACAGCGCAGTGTTTAGATCAGCACTGCCTGCTTTTTTGCTCAGCAGCCTTCCATGGTGAGAACTATGCAAAGTTGAACACTCAGAGTTTACATCAAACCACTCTCCCCTGGTGAATGACTCCAGTAAACCTATGGGAGGTTTACTCTGCTTGTGTTGTGGTTGTTTTAAAACCTCCTAAAAGGCCCATGTTCACCCTATCTTCAAAGGTAATGACACCAGTCACAATGCAGGTGTTTGTGTGGGGGCAGGAAGGGGCGGGGGGTGGAGGGAGGACCAGTGGGTTCCCAACACCAACAAGCAATGCTGAACACCCACGGAGGACAGTGTCCTATGAGTCAACTCAGTCCTGACACTCTCTGCCTGGAGAGAGAGAGCATCCCACAGGGTGAGAGCTCAGTCCCATCAGACCGCCCTGAGTCTTAGATGCCAGCCGGAAGACGAGGTCATTACCTGTGCTCCTGACCAGCGGGCTATAAATCAGTGGTCCCACGACCCCTCAATTAATTTGTTAGACTGGCTCATAGAACTCAGGAAACCTGTTTATTTACTAGGTTATCGATTTGTGACAAAGGATAGTAAAGGATATGAATCAATAGCCAGATGAAGAGATATGTAGGAAGAGATCACAGGATCTTTTTTTCCCCATGAAATTGGGGCATGTCTCCTTGTGGTATGTGGCGGTGTTGGCCCACCTGTAAGCTCTCTGAGCCCCCTCTCTGCTTTAGGGTTTCTGAGAGGCTTTGTTACATAGACATGATTAATTAAATCATTGGTCACTGGTGACTGAGTCCATCTCCTGCCTTTTCCCTCTCCCCAGAGGTCAGGGGTGGGACTGAAAGTTCCAACCCTCAACCCTAAGGTGGGTTCCCCTGGCAATCAGCCCTCTCATCCTCAGTGGGGTCCCCAAGCTATCTCATTAACATAACAGAAGACAGTTTGGTTGCTCTCCTTGCTTAGGAATTTCCAAGAGTTTTAGGAGCAGTGTGTTAGAAATGAGACTAATACCAAATAAGATTTCTTTTTAGAAATCATAGTAACACACTCTCCATCCCCATCCTGGGTAAAGTCTCCTTTCCCTGTGCTTCCCAACTGTCCCCTGGCTCTGACCCACTGAACTACAGCAGCCTGTGGTTGCCTTTCCCCCTGGAGGTGCGGTCCAAAAAGCCAAGAGTGTATTAATCATCTTGATGCCTGCAGAGCACAGCGTGGCAGTAGGTGGTGGAAGCTGTTCTATAAATAATTCAGGGTCAACAAGTGAGCAGTAACAGCCAATCTTTAAAAATGGAGCTCTGCTATGGACTGGATGTTTCTGCCCAACCCCCCTCCCACGCCCCTAAGTCATAGGTTGAAAACTGATCCCCCATGGGATGGCATCAGAAGTGGGGCTTTTGGGGGTTAATGAGGTAAGGACAGTGAAGCCCTCACGAATCAGTGCTCTTATAAAGGAGATTCATAAAAGCTCCCCTACCCTTTCTCCCTTGTGAGGTTATAGTCGGTCGGGTGGCTGTCTATGAACTATGGAGTGAACTCTCAACAGACACCAGACCAGCTGGTGCTTTGGTCTTGTACTTGTAGCCTCCAGAATGAACAGCGGGGAATTAATTTTTATGTTTCCAAGCAGCTCAGTCCGTGGTGTTCTGTTACAGCAACCTGAATGGACAAAGACAAGCTCTTACTCAGCCTCGTATGGTTCTAAGTACTTTACATGTGTTATCTCTTTGGTGCTCTCAACAGTCTTAGTAGTTATTATTTTATAAATGAGGAACTTGAGACACAAAGAAACTGGGAGATTGCCTGAGCCCACACCTTACAAGTGGCAGACCCAAGATTTGAACCCATGCATCCCACTCCTCCTCACGATCCCGTACAAGGAATGACTATATATCGGGTATTTTAAATTAGAATTGGAACTTTGGTGTCACTTTGGAATCATCGGACTTGAGCCAGCAACAAGGACTCCGTGAATCTGTAGGGTCTTCAGGGGCTAGAACTGAGATGTGCAAGGTATGGGGGGGTATGGGCAGAGCTGAGGCGGCCAGAACTCACAGGTTCCTTCCTTCCATCCAGGGGAGCCCTGGACCACCACTCCCACTAGTGAGCGACAATCCCCAGCTTCCCCTGGGAGCTAAGTCTACAGCCTGGATGGGTAAAGCTTAGGAGAACACAAAGGCCAGCATTGCCCACCACCTCGCAACCTGGCATCTCATCAACTGGAGCTGTTGTAAATTGCAAGTCAAATTGGAAAAAGATTTAAAAGAATAAAAGAAGAGAACTCACATTTTTTTTTAACACCTATTAGAAACCAAACAGTCCACATGCATTATTTCATTTCTTTTTTCTTTTTTTTAAAGGCTTATTGTATATTTTTATCAGGACAATGCATGCATATAGTATAAATGGCTAAATAGTATTAAAAGAAAGGAAAGCCCTCCTTTTTCCTCTCTCTGCACTCTATTCTCTGGAGGAAGCCTCTGACAACTCTTCCAATTGTTTCTTTAGGTATTTGCCACAATTAACAGGCTAGAATCTCCATTCTGCTCTGTCTTGGTTATTTTCGAGACTAGGAATTGTCTTCGCATTTGGATAGATGAGGATTTTAGGTCTCATACAGTCTCCCCCTTCCATTCCTCACATATCATTATTTATTTTTTTAATATAGTAGAATATATTCAACACTTTTGTTATTATGAGTACATACAGTTCACTCCCAAGTAAAACTATTATGATTAATGCCTACCTGCACAACTTATTGTTTTTCCTTGCATTGATAACTTGCTGCATTTTTAAAAAATTTGCTTAGCTTTCTTTAAATATTTGGCTAAATCTTCCTACAACATCTAAAAGCTTTGTAAAACATTTGTGTGTGTGTTAGAGATTTTCAATGCAACTTTCTACATGGGCAAACGGATCAGAAAATCCGGTAGTTTTATTTTCCCCTAGAGTTGCTCTTCTGAGACCTCAGTCCTCTTGCTCCAGCTGGGACTGAGCTGTTGTCTTGGCCAGGGCCAGTGGCATAGCTGGGCTCCTTCCTTTTCCTTCTTCTCCTACCCTGAATTACTCTATCCTAGATCCCTTTTATTCTGGAATCCTTGGCTTGCTCCCTCCTTTGGGTGGGGCATTCTTCAAGGAATTTCCTAAGGAAAAGCAGTGGAAGACATAGTAGCCTGGGTCCAACAGGCGACAGAAACCACACAGTAATTTAAGTAGGAGCTTAATATAAAAAATTACTGTGCTATCACAGGTGAGTAACTCTAGAGATACAAAGAGAACTCCAGGGTGTCCTGAGGCTGGGAGAATGTACCAAAGATAAGGACAACTTAGAAGGGGGGAATCCTTCCCCAGTTTGGGATCCAGACCTTGTCGGAGAAGGTATGGTGGTAGCTCACTGGTGGAGAAGATCACTAGCTATCCAGGCCACTGTTGGTTCAGTTACTGGTCGAGCAGGAACAACCCTCCATAGTACAGAGGAGCCACAGGTGGGTGATTTTCGGAGAGAATAGGGGTGCCCATGCAGGTGTGAGGGCCAGAGCAGATGATGGTATTTGTCTCAGGAGGCTCACAGAAAACAAATCTCTGGGCTACAGGAAACAGTGGCCAGTCGGGGTGGGCGGGGGGGATTACAGGGAGAGTCAGAGTAAGCTGTGCCGGTGTGAGGACTGCCTTCCTTCCAGGACAGCAGTCACTCGGCCCAGGCCAGGTCTGTGAGGTCACTGTAAGCTTACTGGGGCAGAGGAGCACCAGATGTCCTCACACAGCCATGTCGCTCTTCAATGAGCAAGTGAAGCCAGAGACAAAGCACCCAGTGCTCCATGCAATCCGTGCCCTCTATAATACCCACCACCTGGTACCCCAACCTCCCACCCCCCACCCCGTCAAAACCCTCAGATTGTTTTTCAGAGTCCATAGTCTCTCATTACAGTTATTAATATTTGTAATGGAATTTCTCAGAATTATGCATTGGCTTCTAATATACTGTTTTGCTGCCTGTGAGATGTCCCATGACATTCTGATTCAAATAATTTGTGTCTAGAATCACTTTTCCTCACTGGGAGCTTTTGGAATTTCTTCTGTTTCCCTGGTGTCCTGAAATTTCAAGATGAGCCTTGGTAGAGGTCTTTCTCCTGTGGTTCTAAGGATTTCATTATTTCTTTGAAAATACTTTCCCTTTCTAAAGTTGGAAAGAACTCAAATATATGGAGGCTAAAGAGCATCCTACTAAAGAATAAATGGGTCAACCATGAAAATAAAAAAGAATTGAAAAAATTCATGGAAACAAATGAAAATGAAAACACAACTCCTCAAAATCAGTGGGACACAGCAAAAGGCAGTCCTGAGAGGAAAGTATATAGGAATACAAGCCTTTCTCAAGAAACAAGAAAGGTCTCAAGTATACAACTTAATCCTACACCTAAAGGAGCTGGAGAAAGAACAGCAAAGAAAGCCTAAACCCAACAGGAGAAATCATAAAGAGCATAAATCAATGAAATAGAAACCAAAAGAACAGTAGAAAAGAGAAAGGATCCAAATAAATAAAATCATGAATGAAAGAGGAGAGATCACAATCAGCACCTAAGAAATACAAACAATTATAAGAACATATTATGGGCAACTATAGGACAGCAAATTTGACAATCTGGAAGAAATGCATTCCTAAAAATGTACAAACTACCAAAACTGAAGCAGGAAGAAATAGAAAACCTGAACAGACCCACAACCAGTAAGGAGATTAAAGCAGTCATCAAAACTCTCCCAACAAACAAGAGCCAAGGGCCAGACAGCTTCCAGGGGGAATTCTACCAAACATTTTAAGAAGAATTAATACCTATTCTCCTGAAATTGTTCCAAAAAACAGAAATGGAAGGGAAACTTTCAAACTCATTTTATGAGGCCAGCATTGCCTTGATCCCAAAACCAGACAAAAATCCCATCAAAAAGGAGAAAATTACAGAAAAATAGCCTTGATGAACACAGATGTGAAAATTCTCACCAAAATACTAGCCAATAGGATCCAACAGCACATAAAACGGATTATTCACCATGACCAAGTGGGTTTATTCCAGGGCTGCAAGGTTGGTTCAACATCCACAAATCAATCAATGTGATACAATACATTAATATAAGAAAGAACAAGAATCATATGATATTCTCAATAGATGCTGAAAAAGCATTTGACAAAGTACACCATCCTTTCTTGATCAAAATTCTTCACAGTGTAGGCATAGAGGGTGCATACCTCAATATCATCAAAGCCATCTATGAAAAACCCACAGCAAATATCATTCTCAATGGGGAAAAACTGAGATCTTTTCCTCTAAGGTCAGGAACATGGCAAGGATGTCCACTATCACCACTGCTATTCAACATAGTACTAGAAGTCCTAGCCTCAGCAATCAGACCACAAAAAGAAATAAAAGACATCTAAATCAGCAAAGAAGTCAAACTATCACTCTTTGCAGATGATATGATACTTTATGTGGAAAACCCAAAAGACTCCACTCCAAAACTGCTAGAACTCATACAGGAATTCAGTAAGTGTCAGGATATAAAATCAATGCACAGAAATCAGTTGCATTTCTTTATACCAACAGCAAGACAGAAGAAAGACAAATTAAGGAGTCGATCCCATTTATAATTGCACCTAAAACCATAAGATACCTAGGAATAAACCTAACCAAAGAGGCAAAGAATCTGTACTCAGAAAACTATAAAGTACTCATGAAAGAAACTGAGGAAGACACAAAGAAATGGAAAAACTTTCCATGCTCATGGATTGGAAGACCAAATATTGTGAAAATACATTTATTGCAATCCCTATCAAAATACCATCAATTTTTTTTCAAAGAAATGGAACAGATAATCCTAAAATTTATATGGGACCAGAAAAGACCCTGAATAGCCAGAGGAATATTGACAAAAAAAAGCCAAAGTTGGTGGCATCACAATTCCAGACTTCAAGCTCTGTTACAAAGCTGTAATCCTCAAGACAGTATGGTAGTGACACAAAAACAGCCACATAGATCAAAGGAACAGAGTAGAGAGCCCAGAAATAAACCCTCAACTCTATGGTCAACTAATCTTCAACAAAGGAGGAAAGAGTGTCCAGTGGAAAAAAGACAGTCTCTTCAACAAATGGTGTTGGGAATATTGGACGGCCACATGCAGAAAAATGAAACTGGACCATTTCCTTATACCACACACAAAAATAGACTCAAAACGGAATAAAGACCTCAGTATGAGACAAGAATCCATCAAAATCCTTGAGGAGAACACAAGCAGCAACCTCTTTGACCTCAGCTACAGCAACTTCTTCCTAGAAACATCACCAAAGGCAAGGGTAGCAAGGGCAAAAATGAACTTTTGGGACTTCATCAAGATCAGAAGCTTTTGCACAGCAAAGGAAACAGTACACAAAACCAAAAAAACAACTAACAGAATGGGAGAAGATATTCACAAATAACATATCAAATAAAGGGGTAGATTCCAAAATCTATGAAGAACTTCTCAAACTCAACACCTGAAGAACAAATAATCCAATCAAGAAATGGGCAGAGGACATGAATAGACATTCTACAAAGAAAACATCCAGAAGACACATGAAAAAGTCCTCAACATCACTTGGCATCAGGGAAATGCAAATCAAAACCACAATGAGATACCTCATACCAGTCAGAATGGCTAAAGTTAAGTCAGGAAATGATAGATGTTAAAGAGAATGTAGAGAAAGGGGAACCCTCCTACACTGTTGGTGGGAATGCAAGCTGGTGCAACCATTCTGGAAAACAGCATGGAGTTTCCTCAAAAACTTGAAAATAGAGCTACCCTAAGACCCAGCAATCACACTCCTGTGTATTTACACTAAAGATACAAATATAATGATCCAAAGGGGCACATGCACCCGAATGTTCTTAGCAGCAATGTCCACAATAGCCAAGCTATGGAAAGAACCTAGATGTCCATCAACAGATGAATGGATAAAGAAGATGTGGTATATATACACAACAGAATACTATGCAGCCATCAAAGGAAATGGAATCTTGCCATTTGTCATGACGTGAATGGAACTAGAGGGTATTATGCTGAGTGAAATAAGTCAATTAGAGAAAGACAATTATCATATGCTCTCCCTGATATGAGGAGTTTGAGAGGTAGAGTGGGGGGTTTGGGAGGTAAGGAAGGAAAAAATGAAACAAGATGGGATTGGGAGGGAGAGACTCTTAATCTCACAAAACAAACTGAGGGTTTCTGGGGGTGGGGCGGGGGTAAGGACAGGGTGGTTGGGTTATGGACAGGGTGGGGTGGGTATGAGCTATGGTGAGTGCTATGAAGTGTGTAAGTCTGATGATTCACAGTCCTGTATCCCTGGGGCAAAAAATACATTATATCTTAATAAAAACAATTAATAAAAATAAATTAAAAAAAAAACAAAAAAAATACTTTCCCCTCCTTTATCTCTTTCTGGAATCCCAAATGTTATATATGAGCCTCCTAGTTGTGTCTCTACACTTTGTGTTCCTTCTCTCCAACCACCCATTTCACTGTTGTGTGTGGGTGTTTTTTTTTCTTCTGGTTTCTGGAAGGTTTCTTCATTTTTTCCATTTCAACTCATTTCCTGACTTTTAGAAATCCTGTGATCATGTTTTTTATCTAAAGAACTCTTCCTTAACCTAATTGCCCCTCCTTTACAAATAGCATGTTGTTCTTTCACAGATGCAAACATCACCTTTTAATTTTGAGGAGATCAATACTCATCAAAGCTTTTTTTTCTTTCTGCTGACTGCATTAGCCATTTCTTCTGAGTCTGTTCCTTCTCCTCCCGGTTATTTTGGACTCTAAAGTCCATGTTAGAGGCTTCCCTAAAAAGTTCAGTAATTGCTGTGCTTTCTTATTAAAGATGGAACGCTGAGATGGAGTTACTTGGAAGAGGGTCCGTGGGGTGCTGGGCTCCTTTAGAGGGTGACCAGATGGCCAACCAGCAATTTTACTGGAAGTCCACAAATGTGAGACTCTAGGTCTTTTCTCTAGGATGGTTTAATTTCCCCAGAGAATATTCTCCAGTCTCCTACTTAGGGAGTATTTAAGTTCTAGATGCTTGACTTCTAGAGCTGAACAGGAGAATGCACTTCTGGGGACCACAGAGAGGTGGCAGTGGTCCAACAAATAGCTCAGTATACAGATTTTCACCTGAACCTATTCTCAGACCCAAGCTTCATCCCAGCCCCTGTGAATCATATTTCCTAATTCAGAGTCTCTCTGGCTCAGTTTATCCAGGGATTTCCCCCAACCCAATCTCTTGTCTTTAAATAAGGGAGAGCTAATTGCTTGCCTGTGCTGGCGGAGCTGGGAATGTGACATTCTATGTCAGTCATATTCCTCATCTCATTCTTGCCTCTGTGATAACTGCTACCTCCAATTCCTGAGCATTTCTGAGCTCTGCCATGGAATCAGCTTGATTCTCATCCTCTCTCTGCAGGTACTTTGGCTTGAGCTTCTCCGCTCTGTGAAGCCACAAGCTATTTCCTCATTTCTGTCCTGTTCTCATGTAGCAGGGCTCAAGGGCACAGATGCCTCCTGCTTTATCTGGAATAGGAGTATGCTTTGGCTTTGTGTTTCCTTATTGTTTCCTGGACTGTTTCCAATAAGAAAGCATTCAAAAGCATTTATTCTGTCACCTTAAAACCAGAAATCCATTTTTTCCACTTATTCATGGACATCTCAAAGAGGTGGATTTCAATACCCCCAGTGTATAGAAGGGGAAATTAAACTTGAAACTGTAATTCAGTGAGAGACTTTTCTAAGGAGCTATCCTGAACTAGGAAGAGATTCAGGGTCTGAACAGACACAGATGTTTCTCGGCCCCACGCAGGTTCAGGTGGCAGATCTGATGGTATAAGGAAGTCATTAGATAGAGCATAAAGATGCTATAACCAGGGAAGACAGTCTGTTGTGACAGTCGCAGTGGGAGCCCCAGCTCCTGAGGGAGCAGGAGCAAAGGCCTTCTGGGAAAGTAGAAGGTAGACGAAACCTGCTCCTCTTGGATTACACATCATGGTGCACTTGACCTGCTTGTTCCAACTTTCCAGCTTGCCCTCTCTGTTTTTGTCTCCCATGCGAGTCCGACCCCCCAGCATGCATCACGCACAACATTGCCCAAGTCATAAAGCTGTTCTTATGTTATCAAGGTCACATAGAAATAGGGATACGCAGTACAAGTAGCCAAACAGACCTAAGTGTGAATCCTCGCATGGCCACATCCTAGCTGTGTGACCCTGAGCAACTTACTGAATCCCTCTGAGCCTTTTTCCTCAACTGGAAGAAGGAAATGTGATAATAGTGACCCTGGAAGATTCACGTAGGGATTAGAGATCATGTACAAAATGCACCCCGTCTAGCACATGACAGATGGTTCCATGGCAAGGGCTCAGTAAGTAGTGGACTTCCTAATTCTCCCCCTTACCTTGAGTTCTTGATTTTTGGCCTTCTCAAGCGTGCGCAGGGCTCGCTGGTGGGAGGCCTCGAGCTGGGCTTTCACGGCCTGGTTCTGCTGAATGGTCTCCTGGAGCTCGTGCTGCAGCTTCTCCCTTTCGTGGTCGGAGAGTTGCTTGAGCTCCTGCAGGTCCTCCCTGTAGGTGCTGGCGCACTGCTCCAGAGCCTGCTGCATCTGGGAGACCTGCCCCCCCATGGCATCCTGCCCTCAGGCTGCGCCCTCTCCCTCCCCCTTCCCTTCCTGAGGGGCTTGAAAACAAGTAAGTGCCCTGGACATCTCCTCAACCCAGCTGAACCTCCTCTATCTGAGGGAACTCTGAAGGGGAGTGCTGTAACCTTGAAAAACCTGTGATGGCCAGTCTTCTGGAGGCTTCTCAGCTAGAGCCACGAATATCAGGTCAGAGGGGAAGAAGGCCAAGAAAGCCTTCCCTGATAACTCCCTTGAGTATTACACCCACTCCCCCATGACCAGACAGCTTCTCAATCCTTTTGACCTTGTTCTGTTTTTCCTTTTTCCTAAAATCGGATCATCCTCTAATATGCTATGTGCTTTATTTCTTTCTTATGTCTGGTATTTGGGGTCTGTTCCCACTTCCTCTGCTATAATACAAGTGCTGTAATGCAGGACTTTGCCTGGGTTTGTTCACTAATGTACCCCAAGTTTCTAGAAGGTTCCTAGCTCATAGGAGGTGCTCATGGGCCACAGGAGTTATTAAATAAATGAATGAATACA
Organism: Mustela putorius furo; assembly: GCF_011764305.1. NCBI lineage: Eukaryota > Metazoa > Chordata > Mammalia > Carnivora > Mustelidae > Mustela > Mustela putorius. Next base: position 23,865,867 of record NW_025421273.1, read on the forward strand.
GAGAACCAAGAATCCCACTTTGTCCTGACCTGGAATGCCCTCCCAGCCCAGACATGAATCAGGTTCTGTATGTATTTCCAACATTGTCTGGAAGAAGGAGAAGGAGGCCGGGTTCCACCAGCAGGAGGGCATCTCCCCACCATGGCTGTCCTACCTGGGCCTGCAATCTAGCCTTCTGGCTTTGCCACTCCTCCTGTAGACGCTGGATTTCTGGTGCCTTCTCCTTCAGCAAAGAGTGCAGTGGAGGTTGCAGGTCACTTCCCTCCTTAAGGGGCACGTCAATCCTTTGAAGACAGAGAGGTGCAAATCACAAAAGATCCAGGGCTGGGAATGACATGACCACCTGGGACTGGGAGAAGGGAGTTCCCATGGCAGGGAGCGGGTTAAGAAGTATCTTCCTTGGATTTAAGAATGTAACCTGGCACACAGTTCTAAGTGTTACTGCACAATTAGGATTCAGCTGGAGCCCAAAGGTTTTAGTGGGTGCTTAATGACTGGCTGTTAAAGCGACTGAGAGGGGCACCTGGGTGGCTCAGTGGGTTAAGCCTCTGCCTTCAGCTCAGGTCATGATCCCAGGGTCCTGGGATCAAGCCCTGAATGTGGCTCTCTGCTCGGCGGGGAGCCTGCTTCCCTATTCTCTCTGCCTGCCTCTCTGCCTACTTGTGATCTCTGTCAAATAAACAAATAAAATGTTTAAAAACAAACAAACAAGCAAAAATGCTGAGAGCTTGGCATTGGTTATGGGGGCTTAGTTAGTCCTTGGGGCTCTGAAAAAGAGGCCTCTCTGAATTAAAAATAGAGCTTCCCTATGACCCTGCAATTGCACTACTGGGTATTTACTCCAGAGATACAGATGTAGTGAAAAGAAGGGCCATCTGTACCCCAATGTTTATAGCAGCAATAGCCACAGTCGCCAAACTGTGCAAAGAACCAAGATGCCCTTCAACAGACGAATGGATAAGGAAGATGTGGTCCATATACACTATGGAGTATTATGCCTCCAACAAAAAGGATGAATACCCAACTTTTGTATCAACATGGACAGGACTGGAAGAGATTATGCTGAGTGAAATAAGTCAAGCAGAGAGAGTCAATTATCATATGATTTCACTTATTTGTGGAGCATAACAAATAACATGGAGGACATGGGGAGATGGAGAGGAGAAGGGAGTTGGGGGAAATTGGAGGGGGAGATGAACCATGAGAGACTATGGACTCTGAAAAACGATCTGAGGGTTTTGAAGGGGTGGGGGGTGGGAGGTTGGGGGAACCAGGTGGTGGGTATTAGAGAGGGCACAGATTTCATGGAGCACTGGGTGTGGTGCATAAACAATGAATTCTGTTACACTGAAAAGAAATTAAATAATTAAAAAAAAGAGGCCTCTCTGGTCTAATTTCACAATACTTCCTGCAGATGAAAAAAATAGTGAAATAATAATACTTTACTTGAATACAGTACTTGACACTTTTCAAAGTAGGCTCATGTCTTTGACTGGCTGTCCCAGGGATACACTGCAGGGTAGCACACAGGTTTTTATGGATAGAGCATGAATGAGAAGATGCTGGCTTAAAGCTACAGTGGTTTCTTCTGTATTCTAGCACAGATGCTCATGGATCTTTTTGGAGGACACCTTCCCTTACCTAGAGCTGAACTTTTGAACCAGGTGAGAAATTCAAATATAACTGGTTGAGATGGGGATTTTAAGCATTTATCCTGTGTAGTGATGTAAAAGGATGCCACGCAGTAGGCATCTCTGCAGAGTTTGCTGGAATGTCAGTGGTGTTTTCTTCCTACGCTTAATTAAAAAAAAAAAAGATTTATTTATTTATTTGAGAGAGAGAGACAGAGACAGAGAGAGAGAGAGAGAGAGATTAAGAGCACGTGCTGTTGGAGGGGAGGGGCAAAGAGAGAAGGAGAGAGAGACTCAACCGGACTCCACGCTAAGCTCGGAGCTCAGTGCAGGGCTCAATATCACGACAGTGAGATCACATCCTGAGCCAAAACCAAGAGTCATACTGTGCCACCCAGGTGCCCCAGTGTGTGCTTAACTTTTTACAAAATCATCAAACGGTTTTCTGAGGTACTGCCCCATGCTATGCTCCAACCAGCAACGTATGAGAGTTTCAGTTACTCCACATTATAGTCAACATTTTGTGTCTTCAGTACTTTTAATTTTAGTCATTCCAGGGAGTGTGAAATGGTATCTTACTGTAATTTTAAGTTGCATTTCCCTGCTGACTCTGATGTGAAGTGCATATTCATGTCCTTATGTGCCATTCTTTATTTGCAAGTGTGCTCAAGCATTTTGTCCATTTAAAACTATATTTGTCTTTTCTATTATTGGCTTATAGCAATTCTTTATATACTCTGGCTGCAGACTGGATAGCTTTTTCCAGCCTGTGATTTGTTTATTCATTTTCTTAATAGTATTTTTTAATTAGCAGAAATTTTAATTTTGATGAGGATCAATTTGTCAACTTTTTTCTTGGATGATTATTGCTTTCATGTCCTAAAAAATCACCATGCACCCCCAAATTGCAAAGAGGTTTTCCTATGCTTTATTGTTTTACATTATATATTTAGAGTTAGTTATTGTACATGGGGTGAAGTTAGGGTTGAAGTTCATTTTTTTTCCATATGTTGATTCAGTTACACCACCATTTGATGAAAAAATCATCCTATATCCCTGGGGTTGTTGCCTTGGCACTTTTAACAAAAATGAATCCAACATCTTTTGTTGGGTCTATTTCTGGACACTCCATTATTTTTCATTGATCAGTTTGTTTATTTATATATTGATACCACATCGTCTGCATTATTCTAGCTTCATAATGTCTTGAAATTAGGTAGCCTGAGTCCTCCAACTTGACTCTTCAAGGTTCTTCTTTTCTTTTTCTATGTCCTTTGCTTTTCCACTTCAATATTGAAAACAGCTTATTTCTTTCTACAAATAAAGCTACTAGGATTGTATTTGGGATTGAACTGAATCTATAGTTCAATTTAGAGTAATGTCTTAACACCAGTGAGTATTTCAATCATATCATTCTGTCTGTAAATAAGACATTTTTTACTCTTCTCATTTGTAGCTCTTTTTCTTGCTTTATAGGACAGGCCAGGACAGTGTTAAATAGTGAGAGCAGAATGTTTGCCTTGTTCCCAATCTTAGGAGGAAAGTGTTCAACATTCACCAGTGGGTATATTTTTCTGTAATTTATCATGATTATCTTTTTCAGGTTAAAGAACTTCCCTGCTATTCATGGACTGCACACTTTTTATCATGAGAGGATGTTAAATTTTGTCAAATGTTTTTCTGCACCTACTGAGATGATTATTTACTCCCCCCCCTTTTTTTTTTAAGATTTTATTTATTTATTTGACAGAGAGAGATCACAAGTAGGCAGAGAGGCAGGCAGAGAGAGAGAGAGAAGGAAACAGGCTCCCTGCTGAGCAGAGAGCCCAATGTGGGACTCGATCTCAGGACCCTGAGATCATGACCTGAGCCGAAGGCAGCGGCTTAATCCACTGAGCCACCCAGGCGCCCCCCTTTATTTTTTAATGGACAAATTCACATGAATGCTATTCACATGTTAAGCCAACACATTCCTGGGGAAATCCTACTTGATGATGATGTACTATCCTTTGATTTGATTTCCAAATATTTTGTACAGAATTTTGCATTCATGAAGAATATCCATTTGTTATTTTCTTTTCTTTTAAATGTATTCATTAGGTTTTGGTACCAGTCATGCTGATCTCATAAAACAAATTAAGGGGGATCTATACTCTTTTTCTGAAAGAGCTTATGTCAGACTACTATTATTTCTTCTTTGAAATACTTGATAAGAGGCCGCTGGATGGCTTAGTAGGTTAAGTATCCAACTCCCAATTTCAGCTCAGGTCACGATCTTGAGGTCCTGGGATGGAGCCCCACATCAGGCTCTTCACCCAGCCAGGAGTCTGCTTGGGATTCTCTCTCTCCCTTTTCCCCTCCCCCTGCTTATGCTCTCTCTCTCTCAAATAAATAAATCTTTGAAAATAAAATAAAATAAAATAAATAAAGTTGTTGATAAAACTCACTAATGGCATCAACTGGGGCTGGAGTTGTCCTTTAGAGAATTTTTTAAATTAATTCAATTTTTTTCTCACCATAGCACATATCCTCCTCAATATTCATCACCCAGCCATGAGTTACTTATATTTTCCATTTCTTCTAGTGCCATTTTTATAAGTTGTATTTTTCAAGGAATTTGCTCTTTGGTGAAATCACTGATAAAAAGATTGTTCATAGATTTTCCTTATTTCCCTTTACTATCTATAGAATCTGTAGGGATGTCCCTCTTCCATTCCTCTTTCTTGTTTTCCCTAATCATTCTTAGTTTGAGTATATAATTTTCTAGAACTAATTTTTCGTTTTCTCAATTTCTTCTATTAGCCCATTTTCTGTTTCATGGAGTTCTGCTCTTATCTTTCTTTCCAATTTAATTTAATATCTTTATTTTTAATATCTTTATTTTACCTTCTTTATATCTTTATTTAAAATATCTTTATTTTGGGAGAAGGGGGTGGGATTATGGACATTGGGGAGGGTATGTGCTTTGGTGAGTGCTGTGAAGTGTGTAAACATGGTGATTCACAGACCTGTACCCCTGGGATAAAAATATATGTTTATAAAAAATAAAAAATTAAAAATTAAAAAAATATCTTTATTTTACCTTTATCTAATAAGATCTTTATTTTACCTTCCAATTTTACTTAATATCTTTCCTTCCAGATTTAACTTCCTTATCCTTTTCTAATTTAAGATAAAAACACAGAAATAATTGATGTTAGAGCTTTCTTTTTAAAGTAGGAGTATTTAAAGCTATGGTTTGCCTTCATTAGCTATCTCTCCCAAATTCTGACATGTCTTATTATCATGGAATTTGAAGTAGTTTCTCATTTCCACTGTGATTTTATTTTTTGGCTAATAGATTATTTAGGAGTATTCTGTATAAGTTCCAAATATCTGAGGATTTTCTCAATAGCTTATCATTCTGGATTTCTTACTTTAAAAAAAAAATTTATTAATTTACTTGAGAGAGAAAGCTAGCATGAGCAGGGAGCAGGGGCAGAGGGAGGGGCAGAAGCAGGTTCCCAGCTGAGCAGGGAACCTGACATGGGACTCTATCACAGGACACTAGGATCATGACCTGAGCTGAAGGCAGACGCTTAGCCAACTGAGCCACCCAGGAGCCCCTTATTCTGCATTTCTAATTTAATTCTTTTGTGGTAGACAGAGTATATTTCAGAGAATATTCCAATCCTTGAAACTTATCAAGATTTACTTGTGGCCCTACATTGGAGAAAGTACAATGTGCCTTGAAAGAAGATCTGTTCAGCATTGTTCAGACCATTATCTACAAATGTCAGCTAGATTTGGTTAGCTGATAATGTAACTCAAATCTTCTGTATCCTCACTGCTATTAGGCTAGTTGTCCAAATCCTCAGAGAAAGGTGTCACAATCTCCAACTGTGGCTGTGGATTTCTCCCTTTCATTCTCTCACTGTTGGCTTCATTATTTTTAAAGCTCTTGTCATGAGGTCAGACACATTTAGGATTGTGGTCTTCCAGATGAACTGACTCCTTTACCATTATAACATATCCCCTTTCATCCCTGGTAATATTCCTTGTTCTGAAGCCTCCTCTGACATGAATTCAGCCACATTAGCTTCCTTCTGCTTACTGTTTGCCTGGCATAGTTCATCCTTTTATCGTCAGAACTATCTGTGCCTGCATCAGTTTACAGGGCTGCCGTAACAAAACAGCATAGTATGTGTGGCTTAAAAAACCAGAAATGTATTTTCTCACAATTCCGGAAGCTAGATGTCTAAGATCAAGGTGTCAGATTTGCTTTTTTTCTGAGGCTTCTCTTATTCTGAGGCTTACAAATGGACACCTTCATGTTGTGTCCTTACACTGATGTTCCTCTGTCTCTGTTTTCTGCATGCTGGTCTCTTCTTATAAGGATATCAGTCTTGTTGGATTAAGGCTGCCTTAATAATCCCATTTTAACTTAATTACCTTTTTAAAGGCCCTACCTCTAAGTATATCACATTCTAAGCTCCTCAATGTATGAGTTTGGGGGAGGGGACACACTTTTGCTCATAATAGTGTCTTTATATTTAAATGTCTCTCTCCTGGACAACATATAGCAATGTCTTGCCTTTTTATCCTGACAATTTCTTCCTTTAAATGGTATATTTGGTTCTTGAATACTGTAATTATTGCAATGATTGGGCTTAAGTCTATGTCTTGTCATTTGCTTTCTATTTGCCTAATCCTTTTTCTTACTGTTGGCCTTCTCTTCCTCCTTTCTACCTTCTTACCTGGCAAATATTTTTCAGTCTTCCATTTTATTACTTTATTGAAATTTTTTTAGTTCTTCTTTGTATTAATGTTTAATGTTCCTCTATGGGTTGTAATTTGTATCCTTAATTTATGACAATCTATTAGAGTTAATAAGGTAACTCTTGATGTAAAATGTCTGTTACAATGATATAATTCCATTAATCCTATCCCTGTCCTAGCAGCCCAAATGTCTATCGATAGGTTAATGGGTAAAGAAAATGTGGTGTATGTATATATGATATGAAAGTGTGTGTGTGTGTGTGTGTGTGTGTGTGTGTGTGTGTGTATAAAATATCACTCAGCCATAAAAAAGAATGAGATCTTGCCATTTGTAACAACATGGAAAGATCTGAGGACATCTATGCTAAGTGAAATAAGACAGAGAAAGACAAATACCATATGATTTCATTTATATGTGGAATCTGAAAAACAAAGCAAACAGATTTTTTAAAAAGCAGAAACAGACCCATAAATATAGAGAACACACTGATGGTGCCAGAGGGTAGGGGGTTGGGAGATGGGTAAAACAGTTAAAAGGGAGTGGGAAGTACAGGGTTCCATTTATGGAATGAATAGGTCACAGGGTTGAAAGGTATGGTGCAGGGAATATAATAAGGAATAATGAGGAGGAGGAGGAGGAGGAAGAAGAGGAGGATAGAAAAAAAACCTAACCCTGTCCTTTGTGCTAATAGTCATATCTTGTCAATAAGATACATTATGAATCTCATAATAAAATGTTGTTAATATCATTATAATTATTTTTCTTCTTAAGTAGTTGGATGTGTTCTGTTTTAAAGTAATTAAAAGAAGGTAAAATAATACTCTTCTATATTGACCTATATGTTTACCATTTCTGATGCTCTTCATTTTCTCCTATAGATCCAAGTTTAAATCAGGTATAACCTCTTTTTAGCTTAAATAAATTCCACTAGCACTTATTATAGTGCAGGTTGGTTGGTGAAAAATTCTCTTAGCTTTTATGTACCTGAAAATGTTTTTATTTCACTCTTGTTTTTGAAGGATATTTTCACTTGATTTAGAGTTTGGAGTGGACAGGTTTTCTTGTTTTCGTTTTTATTTTTAATTTTTTTTCCGTGTTCCAAGATTCATTGTTTATGCACCACACCCAGTGCTCCATGCAATACATGCCCTCCTTAATACCCACCACCAGGCTCACCTAACCCCCCCCCTCCAAAATCCTCAGATTGTTTCTCAGAGTCCATAGTCTCTCATGGTTCATCTCCCCCTCCAATTCCCCCTAACTTCTCCTCTCCAACTTCCAATGTTCTCTGTGTTATTACTTATGTTCCACAAGTAAGTGAAATCATATGATAAATGGCTCTCTTTGCTTGACTTATTTCATTCAGCATAATCTCCTCCAGTCTCATCCATGCTGATACAAAAGTTGGGTATTCATCTTTTCTGATGAAGGTATAATACACCATTGTATATATGGACCACATCTTCTTTATCTATTCATCCACTGAAGGGCATCTTGGCTCTTTCCAGTTTGGTGACTGTGGCCATTGCTACTATGAACATCAGGATACATATGGCCCTTCTTTTCACTAAATCTGTATCTTTGAGGTAAATACCCAGAAATGCAATTGCAGAGTCATAGGGAAGCTCTATTTTTAATTTCTTAAGGAATCTCCACACTCTCTTCCAAAGTGGCTGCACCAACTTACATTCCCACCAAAAGTGTAAGAGGGTTCCCCTTTCTCCACATCCTCTCCAACACTCTTTGTTTACTGTCTTGTTAATTTTGGTCATTCTAACGGGCGTAAAGTGGTATCTCAATGTAGTTTTGATTTGAATCTCCCTGATGGCTAGTGATGATAAACATATTTTCATGTGTCTGTTAGCCATTTTATGTCTTCATTGGAGAAGTGTCTGTTCATGTCTTCTGCCCATTTTTTAACATGATTATCTGTTTTTTGAGTGTTGAGTTTGAGGAGTTCTTTATAGATCTTGGATATCAGCCCCTCTGTTTTTGATTTTGTTTGTTTGTTTTGCCTTTTAGGACTTTAATGATAATGTTCAGGTGTTTTTTGGAAAGCAGAAAGAGTATGAGGCTGGAAGGCCAAGAAGGAGTTAATTGTCACTAGCACACATGAAAATTCAAGTGTTCCCTGTATTTTTAATTTGTCTTTTAAGACTTTGGGGGTTATTTTTTCTTTTCAGCAACTTTTCTTGGATGTATCTAGAGATTTCTAGGATGTATCTATGACGTTGCCTTTGGATTTATATTGTTGGGAGTTCACTGAGCTTCCTGACTGTGAAAGTTGATGTTCCTCATCAAGTTGAGAGACTATTCAGCCATTATTTCTTCAAATATATTTTCCTGCTCCATTTTCTTTCTCTTCTTCCTTCTGGGCTCCAACTATATGCATGTTAGACCATTTGATTTTGTCCCACAGGTCACTGAGGATCTCTCCATTAATTTTTTTTCCCCCTTTATTCTCTGGATAAGATAGTTTCTGTTAATCTGTATTCAAGTTGGCTATTGCACACACCAGTGAGATTTTCACTTTGGAAACTGTACTTTACAGTTTCAGAATTTCCCTTTGTTTCAAGGTTTTCATGTCTCTGTTGAATTCCCTGTATGTCCACTGATTATAATGGTCTCTCCTTCATGTCCTTGAACATACCTCTTACAATTGTTCTAAAGTCCTTCTCTGCTAATTCTAACATCAAGGCCATTTTAGGGTTTTTTTCTATTGGCTGATATTCTTTCTTGATTACAGGTCACATTTTTATGCTTCTTTGCATTCTCATAATGTTTTTATTGTATGATGCATATTACAGATAATATAATTAATATAATACAATAAATATAATACTGAATAATAGGAAGTCTAGATTATGTCTTCCTTTCAAAAGTGTTGATTTTTTTTCTGCCAGGCAGCTAAACTACTGAAAGTCTTTTCTGATCCTTTGAGGTTTGAGCTTATCTTTCGTTAGAGCTGGTGCATTTCAATATTGTCTTCTGTTCTAGGGTATGGATGTGTTTCTTACCCATAAAGTATGACCTCCATGAGGTCTCCACTGAAAGCCTATATTGCCTTGGAAGATTTTTCTATCCCAGCTAAGCTGGGACTGCACCATCTCCCAGCACGGCCTGTCCTCTGGGATTTTTCATTTACTCAACACCACAGCAGCCACACACATCAAGCCCCATGGAACACCATCTTGTGTGTTCTCTCAAGCCCTTGTCCAGGGACTTACAGCAAATCCTCATAGTTTTCTGTCCTTCCTCCCCTGACATAGAACTACCTGTTCAGATACCCTACCTTACAGATTCCAGCCACTTTACCAGCTTTGAGCTCTGATGTCTGCCTTCCCAGCTCAGCTTGACTCCACCTCTTTTTCTGCAGCTGGCAACTTCCCCCAGGAAGAAAAACAGGGGCAATGGTGGGTGATCATGGGACTTGACCCATGCTTCCCTTCTCAAGAACACAGTCTTCTGCATATTGTGCATTCATATGTTTTGCCCAGTTTTATAGCTATTTACAGAAAGAGGAACTCAAGCCAGACTGGAAGCCCATGGCTGGAGGTCTAAGTTTCAGTTCTTATTACTGACAATTAAAGGGCCAAGTGATCTGGAAAGGTGGAAGACCTGTGTCTCTTCATTTTGCACAGAACAGCTGCCCTTAGTTGAGATGTAGCTGAAACTGTGATTCTGGCATCAGAGAAACTCATCCAATCCTACCATGTACTAACAGTGTAACCTTGGGTAATTTACTTGACCACCCTGTTCCTCTGTTTTCTCCATCTTTGAAGCGAGGTACTTCAATAGTAATATCTATGTATTGAAGATTAAATGGGTTAATCATTTTTATGTGCTTATCACACTTAAGCATTCAATAAATATTTGTTATTATTTTCATCACCATCATTACTCCCTGGAACACCACTAATGAGATTTCACTCTCTGACTCCATTCTAGTGCCTCAAAATTCCTCACCTCCTCCTAAAGAGCCAATTTCATCCTGCCACCCATCACTAAGTGAGCTGACTCTCCTAATGTCCCCCATTCCTCCTCATTAAAGCTGATCTTAACCTGCTCTTCTGAATTTGACCTTAAGCCCATGAAAAAACCACGTCCCTTTTCAGAGCCACCATGCCAAAAAATCCAGTGTCCTGACCAGCATTCCCCACGAAGCTAAATACTAAATATGCAATCTTGCCCCCAAGGAGCCACTGCATTTGTTCTGTTCTGCAACTTCTGATGTTAGAGCTCAGGGTGCCTAGTCCTTCCTTTCTAGTCCTTCCCTGTCACTGCTTAGCTTTTCTCTTCACACCAAAACCCTTGTGGGAGTGACTGCCAGAGCCCCTCCTTTTTTGCTTCTATAGTTGAGGACAACCCCTTACTGAAACAACCACCACAGGAGAAAAAGATAAGGCTGTTGTGATCACCACCTACTGTTGGTATGCTCAACATCCTCTCCCTGGGAAAGCTTTTCCTCTTTCCATGTGATTCTTTTTAGTCTACAGAGTTTAAGAGCAGCTGACTCTGCCCTCACCCTCAGATGGGACCAGGGGAGGATGTGTCACAAATGCTGGCCAGTCAGAGTACTCCATCTTTGTGGCCAGAGTGATTGGCTCAGGAATTGACATGTGACCCAGGCTGGGCATCTTAGAGACCTCTTTGAAATTTCTGTTATAATTTTAGGAAAAAGACTCTTTCTCTCTGGAATTGTGAGTTATAAGCAGGACAAGGTTTGTGGCTGCCAGTAGTAAGGATATAATAATCTGGAAACCCGAGTCCAAAGTCTATCCTCCTTCACAGCTGTTCTTATGTGCCTCATAGATTCTGAGGCAAAATCTGGAGGATTCAGTGGAAGTATTAGTAGCTAGGAGTTCACTGGGCTATAGGCTATGGTCTGGTTTAGGGGTTTATACCCTGCTTCCCCAAGGTTATGATCTGCATGGTTATGCCTCCTCTCCCAACTGATATGTAGAAACTTATTGCTCATGTAATGGTATTAGGAGATGGAGCTTTAGGGAGGTAATTAGGTCATGAGGGTAGAGTCCTCGTGGTGAGATTACTGCCCTTATAACAAGAGACATGAAAGAGACCTCTCCCTTGCAAACCTTTCTCTTTCCCACCCCTCCAATCCTCCTCGTCATGTGTGGACACAGAAAGAAGATGGCCATCTGCAAGCCAGGAGCAGAGTTCTCACCAGGAGACTGAGTGGACCAGCAACTTGTCCTTGGACTTCCCAGCCTCTAAAACTAGGAGAAATAAATTTTTGTTGTTTAGGCCCTACAATCTGTGGGATTTTGTTACGGCAGCCAGAGCTGACCATAGGACATGTGGACTGCATAGTCTTCTCTGTCCAGTGATAATTTGGTCATGTGCCTTGCTTTGGCCAGTGGAATATGACTAGAATGAGAGGATGCAGTTCTGAGCACAGGCTTTAGGAGGCACTGCATATTTTCATCAGCTCTTTTGAGATTCTTCTCTTTACCATGACAATAACATGCTCCAGATAGAGGGTAATATTTCAGTCTCAACCCCAGAATGAGCAAGCATGTGGACAAGACTTGAACTTTACCCATAGTTTGGGGCAGGCAATGAGGCCTGACCTTTAGGCAGGAGCCAAGATATAGGTAGCTGACATAGGAGTTAAAAATCACTGGTATTTTGGAAATGTTTGTTACAGCAGCAAAAGCTGACTAATATAGATGACAGAGATGGGGTATCTCCCATCAGCGACAAAGCTCCCTCATGTCTCCTAGTTAAAGGATAAGGAGCAGAGATTTGGGGCCAGCTGAGTTTTAGGCAGGTTTATTAACCTCTTTCAGTTTCTGGTTCTTAATCTATAAAATGGCCTCTCTAGGTTGGTGTAACAATGGAATAAAATAAGTTGTGTTAAGCCCACAGCTGTACTGAGAACATACAAAACACATATGTTCCCTTTCTAAGTGTGATGCAAGGGGCAGTGATAAACACTTGAGGAATGAATGAATGAATGAATGAATGAGTGAATGAATGAATCCTCCCAGAGTTGAGTCCTCATTCACTGGAGCACTTGCAAGCTTATGTGTCCTCCTGTACCTTTCTTCTTCATCACTGCTGGTTCCTTCTTCAGCTGCTAACTTATCGTGATACTCTTCTCCTTTGGGCAGGCTCTGAGGTTTATTCAGCTTCAAGCATGGATCCTAAGGTAAAAACAGTTGCAAGATGAAACTGAGTATACCTCCCTAATTCAACCCAGGCTTATCAAACCAGAAAGCAGAGGAGAAAGAGCCCCTGGTGATCCATAATTGGTGCACAGTCCACAGGCCTGGCGTGATGAGACCTGGGACAATTCAGTGCCTATTACAGTGCCTGGCTTAAGAGCAGCAGTAGCCCTTATCCCTGTATCCTATCTTCCATTGACCAAGCACTTCACACATCTGATGAAAGTCAAGCACAGAGATGGTAGGTGACCTGTCCAGGGTCCCACCATCAGTGAGAGGTGGAAATGGGACATGCAGTCAGTGGGTCTGACCCTGGGACTACTGTGCAGATCAGAAAACACTGCCAGCAACAGCTGAACAACCGTGTGAACGAACGCTATTATTACCATGCTCATTTTAAGGTGGCAGCCTGTGACATCTCATGACATAGGCTCAGAGAACATGGAACATGGAACATGTTGAGAAACGAGGTGTGGTGAGAGGAGAATATGGAAACCATGAGTGAACACTCAGGCCTAGGAATTTTCTATGAATTAAATTTGTTCCTGTTATCCTTCTCCCCTTTCCACAGAAATAAAAGGTGAAAAGGATGTTCTTTTTTTTTTTTTTTGTCTACTTATTACAGTAACCATTGTCTATGGAACACACTAGTAAGACAGGCTAGGAACTGATGTCTTCATTGGCAAATCTCATTAAATAATATTAAATTGCAGCCTGGGGTTTCCACTAATTAGTTGCATGGCCTTGAGCTAGTCTCTTCCCTTTTCTGGCCCAGAACTTCATCAACTGTAAAGCAAAGGGGTTGGTTACATCCATAGTTTTCAACTTGTGTTCCAGAGACCTTGGGACATGTCCCTGGGTCCAGAGTTCAGAAGGGGCAGAGCTGAGGCTGGAGGATGAGTCATGGGGCTCCAAATCCCTCTCAGCCTGGCATGAAATTGCTTTGGTTGCCCTTCCAGGTATTATAATGTTTATTAAAGGTCACCAATTTCAAGGTTAATGACGACCTCTGTGTTGCCAAATCCAGTGGTCACTCCCCAGGCTTCAGCTAACTAAGCTTCCCTGCAGGACTGGAAATATCTGGTCACTCCCTCCATCAAGAAGTTCTCTCCTGAGTTTCCTCCTCCCTCACTGGCTGCTCTTTCTTAGTGTCTTCTGCTCAAGTCCCCTGCTCTTCTGCCCCTCACCTTAGTCCTTGAACTTCTCTCTCTCACTCCCCATCTCTCTCACCAGCATCTCATCTAGTTCCATGAATACCGCTGACAAACAAATTTAATCTATTTCTAAGATTTACCCTAAAGTTTGGGCTTGAATATACAACTGTCGTCCAGATTTCACTTAGGTGCTTAATAAGCTTCTCAAACCTCAACATGTCCAGATCTGAACTCCTGGTCTCACCCTCCTCAAACAGCAAGCATGCAACTGTCCCAGGGCCTTTGAACTAGCTTCTCCATTGCCTGCAATGCTCTTCACTATAATATTTGCATGAACTGCTCCCTCATTTCACTAACCTCAACTAAGAACCTTCCATGACTTTAATCCTAAGCGCTGGACCAGACACCTATATTTAATTCCCAGTTCTTCTTCTTCTTAAGGACGTAATTTTGGGAACATTATGTTGTCATGGATTAAATAAACCAATAAATATAAAGTCTTTGAAATGTATTAGCTACACAGTGAATACTCAAATTAATATTGCCCAGGATTATTGTTCTCTGATCATCTTCTCTAAAATATCACCCCATCTCACTTTCTTTCTCCCATCTTGATCTATGTCTTCCTCAAAATACATATCATGGCCTAATGTCAATTACATGTCTACTCTTCCACTCTGTTTCCCTCTCTGGAAGGTAAGCTGGATGGAGACAGGGATTCTGCTCTGTTCCCTGCTGTTTCCCTGGTTCCTAGAAGCAGTGTGAGGCACATGAAGAGCACTCAGTAAACAACACATGAATAAATTAAAAAAAAAATCTCTCAGAGAGCAGGGGGGCTCTTATCTCCCACACTTGCCTCACACTCCCACTACATCCCATGGCCCAGAGTTGGGCCCCTTGTGCTCCTGATTCTTAAGTTCCAAGTTCTGTTTGAGTCATTTGTGTTTCCTTTAAACCTAGCAGAAACCATGTGATGCTGGAACCCTCACTTTCAGAGACTCAGGGTAGAGATGACAGAAAGACAATGACCATCTCTGCCCAGGAGGGCCAGTGGAAGGGTGCCCAGAGGTAATGGCCCACTGGAGAGTATGGGTTCCCTCTGCTTCCCACACCATACCTATCTAAGCCCTCATCTTCCCTTCTGGAGCAATGTGTCCTGGGTCAGCTTAGCTAAGCCATACCTTCCTTTTCCAGGCTTTCCTTCCCTGCGTAATTCTGGACCATATGACTTCATATAAGGTCTGGAAGATGGATGTGCCTTTTTTCTTGTGCTTTGATGTTTGCCACAGGACATCAGGTGCTGGTTCACCTGGTTGGCCTGGGCTGCCTGGACTCTCAGCTCCTCCATCTCCCACTGGACCCTCCATAGGCTTCTTCATTTCCCAGGACCCAAGGCATGTTTAGCTCTGTGAGAAAGGATGTTGGATTCTCCTACAGGTCACCGAAATCCTCCAAGCTGGAGGCTCACTGGCTTCAGAAACCAATACTATTCAAGCTCAGCTCCATGGGTTGCATTCGTCCTTGGTCTTCCCCATTCCACATTAATCCTTCTTTGCTTCTGACTGCCTGCTCAGCTATAGGCCCACTTTAGGCCTGACATTGGACGTGGATGCAACAGTTGAACATATAGAATGTTCAGAGTGTTCACCTGGCTCCCACAATGATTCCATATTTTTCCAAAAATGAATCCCATGTTCTCTATCATTTCTAGTAGTCTGTTTCTCTGACCAAACTCTATCTCATGCACTCTTTAATCTCTAGATCCTACTTATCCTCCAAAGCCCTACTCAACTGCCACTTCCTCCATGAAGCCCTCACAATCTTTTTTATTGGCACTATCCTTTCTGCTTTTGAAGGTCTCATAACAATTTTTTTTTTTTGCTACTGTAATTTGCTCACAAATATTTTTGGGCATTTACTATATACCAGGCACTTTTCCAGAGACACAGCAATCAGTAAGGCAGATGAAAGTTTTTTCTGCTTTGTATCAATTATAGGAGTGTTCCCTTTTTCCCTTTCTGGAAAGTAAAAGTAATCCCAGGTATAGTTTTAAAAATGTTATAAATCCTCCAGCTATTAACTGAGAACATGCTGCATGATCATTTTCCTTTGCCTGAATTTTTTTCTTTAGTGTGTGTAACTGGGTACTAAAATCCAGCTGACTGACATGCTATTTGTTACAGTGAGTTTCGTTCATTGCTGGGAACTTACAAAGATGATGTCATCAACAAGCTTGTAATCTCTGTGTGGACCGTAAGCTACAAGGCCCACCTTTGCCTCCTACTTTCAAGTATTTGGGGCATTCAAAGTGTCTCCCAATTCCTATAAATACCAGAAGCAAATATCACAGTCTTAGCAAAACAGCTTTTTGAGATACCTGTTATAAATCCATGTTCTGGATAATCAAGGGAAAATTGCATGGCAAATGCAGAACAAGAGCAGTGAATCAAAATAGCATAATACTACAATATAAATAAATATGTAATTATTAAGATTAATCAGTCCAGGTTTCTAAAGGAAAATTGGATGTTATAAAGAAGTATTGGCAAATAGAAAGCACAAAACATGTTGGTAAAAACAACCCTAAGGGTACCAGTAATCAGGATAAACAGGAAGTGGCTAAGTTCAACATGTTATCTATCCTGATAAAAGGAATCATTCACTAAAACTCTCTAAAAATGAACCTGTATGCATCTAACAATAAAGCCTGAAAACTAGGCAAAATGTTTGGAACTGTAGGGAGAAATGTGCAAATTTACAACTATAATGAGAGAATTTAATAACTACCTCTCAGAACTGATATAGTAAGTAAACAAAATGAGCTAGGATACAGAAAATTTGAACGAGATTAATAAGCTAAACCTAATACCTAAAAAAAAAGATACTAATCAGTGCTAAGATTTATATGGTACTAAGTGTTGCCAGGTCCTCAGCTCTATGAGATGGGCTGTGACAAAACTGAGGCCAGAGAGGATATGCAAGTTCCCCAAGATCATATGATGAATATATCACAAAGCTAGAATTCAAATATACAGTCATTCCCTGCACAACATAGATTTGAACTGTGAGGGTCCACTTATCTGTGGACTTTTCTCTCAGTAAATACAGTATAGTATTATAAATGTATTTTTTTCCTATAATTTTCTTTTCTCTAGCTTACTTTAAAAATATGCAGCCACTTTGGAAAACAGTGTAGAGATTCCTTAAGAAATTAAAAATAGAGCTTCTCTATGACCCTGCAATTGCACTCCTGGGTATTTACCCCAAAGATACAGATGTAGTGAAAAGAAGGGCCCTCTGTACCCCAATGTTCAGCAGCAATCACCACAGTCACCAAACTGTGGAAAGAACCAAGATGCCCTTCAACAGACGAATGGATAAGGAAGATGTGGTCCATATACACTATGGAGTATTATGCCTCCATCAGAAAGGATGAATACCCAACTTTTGTATCAACATGGATGGGACTGGAAGAGATTATGCTGAGTGAAATAAGTCAAGCAGAGAGAGTCAATTATCATATGGTTTCACTTATTTGTGGAGCCTAAGGAATAACATGGAGGACATGGGGAGATGGAGAGGAGAAGGGAGTTGGGGGAAAATGGAAGGGGAGACAAACCATGAGAGACTATGGACTCTGAAAAATAATGAGGGTTTTGGAAGGGTGGGGGGTGAGAGGTTGGGTGAGCCTGGTGGTGGGTATTATGGAGAGCACATATTGCATGGAGCCCTGGCTGTGGTGCATAAACAGTGAATTCTGGAACACTGAAAATAAATTTAAAAAATAAATAAAAATTTTTAAGAATATGTGTTGATTGTTTATGTTTGTGGTAGATCTTCTTGGTCAATAGTCAGTTGTTAGTATTTAAGTTTTGGGGGAGTCAAAAGTTACATGTGGATTTTTAATTATGCAGGGAGCTGGTACCTTTAACACTAGCATTGTGCAAGGGTTAATTATATACTTAAATGACCAAACTGAGAATGTAGGTTTTTTTCTATCACATTGGGAGCAATTAAAAATGGCCCCAAAGGAGTTCCTGGGTGGCTCAGTCAGTTAAGTGTCTGACTTCACTCAGGTCATGATCTTGGGGTCCTGGGATGGAGCCTTGTGTTATCGTTGGGCTCCCTGCTCAGCAGGGAGTCTGCTTGTTCCTCTTCCTCTGCTCCTCCCCCCCTGCTCATGCTCTCTCTCTCTCAAATAAATAAGAATATATTTTTTTAAAATGACCCCACATAAATCTACAAGCAAAGCTCACCACATTTCCCAAGTGTTGACATTCTGTGATCATGTGATCTGATGATGACAATGCAATAAAATTAGAAAGCAACAAGAAATAGGTTTTTAAAAGTAAACTCCAAGATACAGCCAAAGACATACACTTAGAGGGAAATTTACAGCGTTCACTGTATTTATTAGAAAGCATTCAAGAAGTTAGAAAAAGCATAATAGAATAAATCCCAAGGAAGAAGAAGGAAAGAGATACAAAAAACAAAATTAATGACATAGAAAAGAAGAGATCCAAGCAATGCATCTGAAAGGTGGCTTTTCAGAAAGACACATGAAGTCTGATCAAGGAGAAGACGAGAAGGAACTTAAAGCAATATGAATAATGGACAGATAGCTCATGAAAGTTATTATAGAGATGAAAAAGAATTCTAAATGTATTCTGAGCCACTGTGAGGACTGTGAAAGGAAATGCACAGGATGTAATTTCTGGGCCACCTTACCGACAACTGATATATTTAAAGGCATCCTGGGCAGGAGTCCAGAAACAGGAGAGGATGGGAGACACTATGAAAAGCTGATGAAGCACCGGGAGGACTACACTGGCTCCCAGCTGTATCCCATTTTTGTATTTCCATACATTGACTGATGGATGCCTAGGACTCTCTAAGGTGGGCACCCTACCATCTTTATATCACAGATGAGGATGTGAGATCAGAGAATAGTCTAGCAACTTGCCTCAGGTCACATGGCCACTGGAAGATGGCCTGAGGACTGGACCCCTGGATTGTCCTGCTGCCTGCCCTGTGATTCCATATGACCACAATGCTACTTGCCACTACCATGGTGGTAAGATCGCCAGCTGCCAGCATCGGGACTTAACTGGGTGTGAGTTCAAACCATGTTGTACAAACATGCTGTGAGAAATATCTGTGAAACAGACACTTAAGGTCAACCTGAAAGATGAATGTTGTTTTCCTAATCAATAGGAAGGTGAAGTCAGTAATCCTTTCTGTCTATTCACTTTTTTTTCCCCATCCTCCAGGACCAGACAGGGGCATTCCTTCTAGAAAGAAGGTGAATCCTCCTTTTCTTCCACAAGTAATTGGAGAAGGACTCCAGTGTTCTTCTAAATCATCCTCCAGCCAAGACTAATTTCTGAAGGGGTTCCTAATCTAATCTTGTACTACCAGGACTCAAAATGGTACCCTTAATTCCATTCATTCAGTTGTCTTGTCATATATCAGTTTGTGTACAAGATAGTGCTTGACATCTGCCATATACAGGTATATTAGGTGATGGAAGGGTAAAAATTAAGAACACAGAGTTCCTGATGTCAGCAAACTTACGGTTCGGCAGGGGGATACGAACAGACCATATAAATGTCAAAAATATTTCCCCCCTCTCTCCCTCTAGTTGTGTACCTGGCATTTGAGGTCAAAGTACATAATTCAAGAGGCCCTAGGCTGCCATCAGAATATTTCACAAATAGACATGACCATGGAGATCAACAGTTGGCTGAAATGAGTGCTTTCAAGCTCACTGATACTCGTGTCAATGGTGTACTCTTCTTTGACCTTCAAACGGAACAGATTCTCCAGTTGCCCCTTTCCTGGTTTTCTGTTTGGGATCTCAGCGAGTTCCTCCAAGAACGACCCTAAGCCACTCCTGGTGTATTTGGAGTTATCCACGCCTAATTCACACTCCTGGTTTCCCCATCAGGCATTTTGCTGCAGTTCTAACCAGTGCTCTTTGTCCAGGGCCAAAGGGCCTGGGCATAAATTGTACACAGAAAAATAAATAGTTCTGCTTCTTTTCCAACCGTCCATCACCAAAGTCTCCTCCCAACTCCTCCCAAGCAAAGAGATGGCTGGTTATTTTAATCCTGTGTTCACATTAGGTTTTCATCTTTCATCTACCAGGCAGTTAACCTCTTCTGGATTGTTTCTATTTTAAAGAAACATCCACGCCCAGGAAATCTCCTGGAAGGGAATATTCAAAGTCATTCTCAAGTTCAGTTGACACTCTTTCAAAGGTGGCATTATGTATATCTTAGAATACCTAATGCAATGGGTTTTTGCTGAAATGTTTACAGGGGGTTGTAATAGATACTATAAAGTCACCTTACATTTATAGATTCTTGAACTGTTTTGAAAAGTGCCTTCATATACAGTCTTCTGTTCATTACAACAAGTCTCTGGTGTGGAGCCAAGTAGGGATTACTGCTGCCAATTTACTAAAGAGAAGGAGTATGGAGTTATCATTTGGAGCATGGGTCTGTTTCCCTACCTGTAAAATGAGGATAACAATGACACTTGTCTATCTGGGTTGTTGTGGGGCTCTGGAAACTATGGTTCTTGGCACACAGTCATGGCCTGGTCCATGTCTGCTACTTACAGTAATGAGGAAACTGATCTCAGGTTTCTGTACTTGCCTGAGGTCCCCCAAAGAGGTCTGGGGGAAAGCTCAGACTGAAGCTATTGCCCATCCTATGCTGTCTTCCCAGGTTCAGCAAATCTCAGCCCAATTTTCAGCCAAGAATCTCTCCAGAGAGTCAGTCTTCAGGGCAGCCCGTCTTGCTCCAAGTCAGATCGAACCAGGTCCCCCTACTCACACTGCACAGAGAGTTCACTGCAGTTGTTCGAGGGCTGAGTGGTGGTTTGCCCTAAGACAGCTGATACCCTTGGATTCCTATGATCCACTGGGTGTGCCACACAGTGTCAGGTGCTCAGCAAACTGCCTGGGGCCCCCTGTGAGCTGGGGACACGTCCCAGGCCTGGGAGAGCTTCAGCGTGCCCCTCATCTCCCTTCCTCCAGGCCTCGGGGATTTCGCCTTGAGACCTTTCACTGTGCTCCTTCTTCCTGTCCGCTCCCTCCCTGGGGAAGACATCTTCAACTTTCAGTGTCCAGGCAGATGGCAACAAATGTCACTGCTCTCTGCGGAATCTTTCTGGACTTCCCTGGGCAGACACCTGCCTCTCTTATCTTGGCTGCGAAGAATCTTCCTGCTATTATTACAGTATTTATCATACCATGTGACTATTTAAGTAAATACTTATTTCCCCTTCTAGAAATGGAACTTTCCAAGGACCAAGACTGGGCCTTATTGACCCAGAATCCAGCTCCCATGCCTGTAGATGCCACACATAAATATTTGTTGAGGCAAAAAACACTTGAATAATAATGATAATCAATGACTCTCCTTTTTCTTCTGGAAGGGTAGAGGCATGAGACTCTGTGGAAAATTTACCCCTTTTCTGCCCTAGTTCACTGTGACCTAGGCACCAGAGTCTTCCAAAAAAAAAATTTCCCTTCAGAAGTACTAAGGCTGACATGGCTTTCTGAAAACCAATAGAAAATAAAAAAGCTATACAAAAAACTAAGGGAATCAAAGAGACTTAACATGAGGTTCAACAAGAC
This sequence comes from Mustela putorius furo, assembly GCF_011764305.1. NCBI lineage: Eukaryota > Metazoa > Chordata > Mammalia > Carnivora > Mustelidae > Mustela > Mustela putorius. The sequence goes on from NW_025421273.1 coordinate 23,887,244, forward strand.
AAAAGATTCAACAAAGTCCCAGCTAACTGTGCTGGGGATAGAGCCACACCCAGGCTTGGCAACCCTCTCTCAGTATGTTCTGGGAGTGGAGGGAAAACAGCTCAAGTCTCAGTTGACATTATTATTTTTATCTCTGTTGACTCCCTGTAGGGCTCTGGTAGAAAAGCAAAAAATGGCCTAAATCAAAATTCCAGAGTCGAACAAACTTAAATTTTATGGCCCCTCGTGGGTCCATCCATGTGAAGGGCCTTCTATGACTGTGCTGCAGGGGGCCACTCACACAGCCACTCCACCAGCCTAAGAAATTCTCCAGGACTTTGTATCTCTAGGGCTCAAGTCAAACTTCAACTTGCTTGGCTGACATATAGTCAGCTTGCCAAAAATATCTGAACTAAATTCCAAATTTTCTCTGATGGGTCACGTTCCGAAAGTTTTATAATGCACTGTGTTGGCCAGGATGTGGCGAAACAGATGGTCACATGTGCTGCTGTTGGGAGTGTGCACTGAGACATCATCAGTGGAAGGCAATATGGCACAACTATCAAAGTTAGAGGCGCACATGCCACTGGACCCAGAAAATTATATGATCACAAGTTAGCATCTACCAAGCATTTGCACATGCTGGGTACTTTCCAACACTATACATAAATTAATTCATTTCATCCTCACAAAAGTCCCCTGAGGTAAGTGATATCAATGCCCCAATTTACAGATGAGGAGGCTCAGGAAAAAAGACTTTAAATCATTTGTCCAAGACTGTTCCGCCAGTAAGAGCACAGGGATCTGTTTTAGGGGGAGCTCGCCTAACCGTGATACTACACTATATCCTTCTATAGAGCTATTCATTGAAGCATTATCTATAATGGAGAACACCAACATAAATATCTGTCATAAGCGAAAGAGTAAATACATTACGGTTTTCTGTACAGGGAACACTGGGCAGTTGCTCTTTCAAAGAAAGGAGGTTGATATGGAAGTGTACTGATGTGTTGCAATCTCCAAGCTATGACAATTTAATGAGGTAGAAAAAGTAGATCCCAGGCCAGTATGCTACCATTTGTAGAAAAAAATAATAAATTCATAATTATGCTTGCATATGCATGGTATATAGCTCTGAGCAGATACACAAGAAGAGATAAAACACAACAAAACCAGACAAGGAACTAGGGAGAGGAGGGAAGCTTCTCTCCCTTTATATAACTTCTCTGCCTTTATATAACTTCTAAATCCTCTGTCACATATATGTATTAATTATTTGAAAAGAAAACAATTTAAGAGAATAAGTCATACCTGCAAAGCACATAGGAGTTGCCTAATAGAAAATACAGCACCAGATGTTTAATTCTATTACTAAGTGTCCACTTGGTTTTAAAGCTGTTGGTTTATGAATGCTTCTTTCCTCCAGGGTCTAGCTCAGAGGCTGGCCCATCCTAGGTATTCAACAAATGAGTGTGGAATGAATAAATAACGTGCATATAGAGTTGAATCAAATGGAACTGATGTTCCCTGAGGTTCCATGTGCAATTCATACACAGGAGGGGTGTGTACTGCTCTCTAGAAACCGGGCTCATGAGGGACAGTGTTCTAGACCAAGCAGGGCAGGAGGAGAGCCAAGTTTCACGGTGAACCAACCTAGGGTTGTTAACATGCATGTGTACTTTGAACTCCCTCAGGATTTTTAATTACATCAGTGGTTCTCAACTGGGGGCAATTTTGTCTCCAGGAGACACAGGAGAGCATCTGGACACATTTTTGACTGGGACATTTTACTGGGGAGATGCTACTGGCATTTGGTGGGCAGTGGCTGAGGATAAGGCAGAGAAACGCTGAGCTATCATAACAGCTCTGACCTTTATTCACCTGCCCTGGGACATACCTAGAACTTCAGGTGTGTGTATTCTCCCCCCAAAATCCAGCTGATGCTCCATCTTCCTGAGCTTATCAATCTTATTTTCACTGGAATCTCATCACTCAGGACCCCAGCCAACTCTGTCCCATCTCCCTGCCACAGTCACTGTGAGGAGCTGAGAAACAGTTGAATATTTAAGAAAGAATCATTCCGGGAATGGGGCTGGTGGAAAGTTCAGCTAGCCCCAGGGCCAGGTGCTCTTCCAGCGGAACGCCAGCTCATGAGGCTGGTTCTTGAGAAACTGAGGGAGGATGGAAATATCTGCATACTTCTCAGGCAGGCGCCATCAGAAAGGATGCATGGCTCCAGAGCAGGAAGGACCAGCCCCACTGAGGTAGGTGCGTATGCTCCATTAGCCTTCTCCTGCAGGCTTATGTGGGGCAAAGAGGGTGCTCTAGGATTCTCCCCCAGTCTGGGTGTCAGAGGGGAAACACAGGGCATCCTGACTGCCCTGTTCAACCCCAAGACAAAGTTGAGGTCTGTTTTACCTGGGAGGCATCCTGGGCATGTGTTGATACTCTCACAAGGGGAATGGGGCTCAGAGCCACAGACCCAGTGGCTCTGTTCTGTTCTGGGGCCTTACATGCCTATGACCATGGGCAAGTCACCCAACTACTCTGTGCCTCAGTTTTTTTCTCTGTAAAATGAGGGCATTACAGCGTTGTTGGAAGACTCCAAAGAAGTTATAGATGGGGACCGTGCTTGAGAGCTGACGGGTCCCGTACAAACATTAATTGTCATTCACATCCGTATCTCCCAGATTTCTGACTCATTTTTACCACAGTGAATATGTGGTTAAATAGGGGCCAGCTGGCAGGACCAGGGCTCAAGTTCTGGAAGTCTGGAGTCGAAGGAGAGAAAGTGCAGTTCCTGTCAACACTCAGGCACATGGACATGGTGAATAAGAGATGGGTGAGGATGAAGCAATAAGATTCAGACTCACGTGTGTTTTCCTGCCTGGAGTATGAAGTGGAATGAAAATCTGGGACAGCAACAAAATAGAATGTTACGGGGATGGCCTTTTGCTGGCTGCAGCTGCAGAGGTTAATAGGAAAGCTGAACCAAGAGGGTCAAGGAAGCCAGGACACTCAAACGCTGACTTCACAGGAATTATTTATGTGTTTGACATCATGCCACAAGTATTCAATGAGAGCGTATGTTCTGCTGCATTAAACTGTGGTCCTGGGAAGATATACTGAAGTCCTGGTCCCCAGTACCTATTCATGTGATCCTATTTGTATTGAAGCTTTTGTGAATGTAATTAGTTATGATGAAGTCCTACTGGATTATGGTGGACCCTAACCAAGGATCCGAGGGTCCGTAGACAAATGCCCTGTGAAGACCCAGAGGCACAGACACGCAGGGAAGATGGCCCTATGAGGACAGAGCCAGAGCTCGAAGTGATGCATCCGCAAGCCACAGAATGCCACGGATTGCCAGCAGCCATCAGAAGCTGGGACACAGGCATGAAAGAGAGTCTCCCTCACAGCTGCCAGAAGGAACCAACCCTGTAGTCACCTAGATTGGGGACGTCTAGACTCCAAAACTGTGAGACCACACATTTCTGTGGTTTAAGCCACCAAGTGTGTTGTGATTCATTATGACGGCGCTAGGAAAATAAAACGGCTTATCATGAGCGAACAGAGGACTCACAGGAACCAGCTTCCACCCTTGAGCAGGGTCTGTAAAAGGGCAGCCTCATGGGAGGGCTAGCGTAAGAGTAACTGGTATCTCCATGCAGAGGGAGGCGGCGAGGGGCATTATTATTATGCTTCCTGCTGAGCAGAGCCAAGGCCGCCTCTGGGCGAGTACCCTTTTATCTGCCAGGCAAGATCCTCTCAGAGAGGGAAGGAAGATTTCATCTGACAAGCCTTGTTTTTTTTTTTTTTTTTTTTTTTTAAATTTATTTGTCATAGAGAGAGAAGCGAGAGCAAGCACAGGCAGACAGAGTGGCAGGCAGAGGCAGAGGGAGAAGCAGGCTCCCTGCCAAGCAAGGAGCCCGATGTGGGACTCGATCCCAGGACGCTGGGATCATGACCTGAGCCGAAGGCATCCGCCCAACCAACTGAGCCACCCAGGCGTCCCAAGCCTTGTTCTTTTCCAAACCACGTGGATAATTACTCAGAACTCTATTTTCTTCATGGCTTTTGCAAATGGATTTTGTGGTGATTTTTTTTTTCAGACATTTTGGGAGCTCTGAGGGGGAGATAAAAGAACCCATTAACACTAGCATATGTCACTAGGGACGATGAAGTGCTGAGAGAAGGGATATATCCTTAAATAAAGCAGGAAAAAAACAGAGGTTACCTGGGTCTCTAAAATGCTGTGCTGTTGGCAATCCAGTTCCTGGGACCTTTCTTTGCCTTTTCCGGGACATACCTTATTCTGTTGGATAAATTCTTCCAGTCTCAAAACCTAAAATAGAAGAAAACAAACACTTGTTAATGATATGGAGCCCCATCTCCTGATGGGGTCAATAATCTGGGAAACCATTCTCCAGGGTCAATCGGTTCTGGGGACAGTGCCCCATTAGACAGCTTCTAAATGTGTTTCTGGAAAGGCCACTTCTAACTGGCTGGTTGTTTCATCTTTCTAGAAAAGATGAACCCGGCAGGGGTAGAGTACTCTACACTTCCCTTTAAATTATGGCCATAAATACACCAATACGGGAGCTGTAAGGCGGTTTTCCTTAGGCTTCACAACATTCCTGGAAGATCACTCTTTTTCTTTTTTTTTTAAAAAGCTAGTTGGTAAAGAAAATGAATAATATTTAAGAATTATACCAAAGAAAGGGTGGCTAGGAGGTACTATTCAAGTGTATAACCCTAATTATGATGATGATGATTAGCCAGCTAATTGTAGAATATCGATTAAACAGACTGGTTTCTCTGCTCTAGACTCTGAGAAGAACAAGGCGAATAACCATAAAGAAAACTCAGATTTGCTAACAAATCTTGCTAGGAAACCTAACCCTCCTTGGGCCCCATGCCAGGTATGAGGAGGTAAGGAAGAAAGACAGAGTGAGAGCAAGATGGTAAGAGAATAAAATACAGCCCAGGCCTTCCAGGAGCTCTCATCTTGTGGAGGAGGCTAAGCAGGTAAGTGGTTATCATAACAGAAACATTCAGGAGACAAAATGATAATAGTACCATGAGTGGTGTGTTTCTCTGTGCCAGGCACAGGCCTAAGAATTTTGCAGTATAAAGTTGTTTAATCCTCACAACAACTACTATGAGACACATACTACTGCAGAGAATTTACAGCCAAAAACTCTGCCCAGGAGGTCTGGGGCATTTCAGGGACACTGAAGGATAAATAGGAGTCCGTCAGTGGCGAGGGTGACAAGCGACATTCCAGGAGTCAGGAGAAGCAGGTGCAATGGCAGAGGGAAGGCAGGATGTGCGTGAGGATGAGGAAGGTTCCATGCTGGGGACCTGGCATACAGGAGTGGGTGGGAGGAAAGAGAGTCCTGGGCAAGAGTGGGGGTGGGTTGGGCTGGGCCCCAATTATGAAAAACATGGAAATTAAAGATTTGGGGGAAGGAGGAGTGGGGTCTTAAGTGGATTTGGGTTTTAGAAGGCGAGTTCTGGAATTAGCTGGCCCAGGGAGAATGTGGAGGCAGGGAGATACAGGCCAATGCTCTTGACAGACTCTAGGCAACATCACAGAAGACGGTCACGAAACTATTTATACTGCATTTTGCTAAGGCTTACAAAATATCCAAATGGGAGCTCTATGCAATTGTTTGTGTAACATCTGAAAGAGGTAAAGAAAAACAGAGTCTAGGCAAGCCATGCTGCGGGTCTGATAAAGGGAGAAAAGAGGATGGGAGCCCTTAGGGATAGGACCCACAGGACCTGACAACTGACTGGATGTGATGATGGGGGAGGGGCGGGGACTCCAGGTGAGGATGGAGGAGGTCAGGCCCATTTCTAGCTTTGGTAAGCAGTGGTGGAAGACATGGAGGACGAAGCGCAGGCCTGAGGTGCTTGGTCGTGATCAGCCTCTGGGTCAGGCCAGCCATCTGCAGATACTCAGGTCCTGAATGATTCTTGTCATCAAATGCGTGGCATACCGTGCTAGAGGGAGGATTAGCATCATGGTTAAGAGTGGGGTCTTCAGAGCCCCATTACCTGGGTTTGAATCCTAGACCTGCTAGTCATTACCCGTGTGGATTTGAGGAAGTGATTTACCTTCTCTGAGCCTCAGTTTACTCATTTGTAAACCAGGGATAATCCTAGTACCTACATTGTATGGTGGTAGTGAGGATTAAAAGTTAATACATGTAAGCGGCTTAGACAGCACCTTAAATAAAGTAAACAGTCAGCAAAATTAACTGTTGTCATTTTTAGAGAGGAGCTCTCCTGGGCATTTAGAGAAACAGTCAGTAGGGGGACCCCAGTGTCCCATGTCAGAAGCATGACTGGGCTGGTCCCACACAGATATGGGAAGCCTCCCTAAGCTCTGCAGAGCAGCATAGTCCAGAGCCAATGTGAAAACTGACAGTACAACTTGACAGAGAGGGAGAGAAGAGGAAGAAAGAAATGGATGTCTTCACCTTGTTGCCACGTGGCTGAGGTGGAACAGAAGCCTCTGGAGCACAGCCTTGCTGCCGGGACTGCTCCTCCTGAGCCCCTAATATATCAAGTCTGAGGTCTGGCAGGCTCAGCTTTTAGAAACATGGTAACTTGTGACACAGAAAAAGAGGTTGGAGAAAACTGTAATGTGTACATGCGTCTCACACCGCCAAAGAGATAACATATCACAAATACAGCTGCGGCCCCTGAGTGTCTCCCTGATCCACCACCGTCCCTTCTAGAAACAACCTGCGGTTCAGATTTCCTTCTGTCATTCTCAGGCGTGTCTCCAGACTGGACTCCACTAGGCATTTCTAAACAATCGATACTGTTTTGCACACGGCTTCTAGATACTTAAAAGCTCCCGTAGGAGGTTGTGGCACTCAGTCAGGGCTGAGGAACCAATTTCATGGACTCCTGAGGGGAACATGGACTCAGGAGATGTGAGAGAGGACAGGGGAAACAAGGAAACCACTTCACATTTTGGGGGGGTCTAATGAGCCAAGAGTGAAGCCCGTTTCCAGTCCCTCCCGCGAGTTCCCTCCAGAACATGGTCAACAGTTCTTTTAAACTTTGACCTTGGTCTCTGGGTGGTCTGGGCAGGTGGACTCACAGAGCAAATATGATGTTCAGCTGGTCTACAGACGTTCTCTACTCCTTTCTCCCTTGCCTGTCTCCTCTGTGCCTCCCCAGGCTGGCCCGGTGACACAAATACAACCGATGGGAGGAGGAGTCAGTGGGAGCCCTCTGTGAAGGCTTGTGGTTTCCTGATGAAGTGGGCAGGCCTGGTCATCAACTCCCCCATGCCCCATCTCCTGGTGTAAATTTGGACCTGACAAGAGGGTGGTGACACTCATTTTCCAAGCCTGAGGGAATCTGAGCTAACTTTCCCCTTAGATGCAACAGGCATAGGACCTATGGACTACAAAACTTTTAGGGGCCACAACAATGTTTGAATTTCTTTTAAAGTCAGGTGGTAAAAATACAGCTTGGCTATATTAATCTTTATATCAATGTGGTCATAAAATACAATTTTTGATTTTTTTTTCCAATGGAGGAAGGAGCCCATGAAGGCAAAGGCATCTAAAACCCAGGAAAGTGAGGACCCAGTCCAGGAGGAGGAGAGACTGTGGGAATCTCAGATATACCAGATGTGATGTCATTTAGCCACAGAATCCACTCCAGCAGCCTACTGCCTCCTTTTATGTGAGACATTAAACGCCTCTTTGTTAAGCCTCCATAAATCAGGCTCTCTGTTACTCACAGCTAAATTTATGCCCCAAGAGACAGATTTCTTGTCAGGCCAAAGTCCTTTCCTTTTTTCCAAGGATGCTGAACGTACAGAAGTCAGGCCAGTTTTCTGTGCTTCCTGGCATCTCAGTTAGCCAAGACTTCCACCCAGACCCAAGAACTGAATTAATTTGGGATTTACCTCAAGCAGGGAATTCTGGAGCTTCACATTTAGGGCTGCTTTCTCTTCTTCCAGCTGCTTGATTTCATTTTCTGACTTCTTCTTCACTTCCTCCAACTGTGCTTCTACTTCCTAAATGATGATTAGAAGAGTTATCCACACAAGACATGAATGCATGGACAGCACATGCACATATTCACACCCTGCCTTATCCCAAAGGAGTTCAAAGAAGCTTACGGTAAAGATTGCAGGATACAAAATTAATCTGCAGAAATCCATTGCATTTCTATCCACTAATAATGAGGCAGCAGGAAGAGAAATTAAGAAAACAATCCTATTTACAATTGCACCAAAAGAGTAAAATACCTGCGAATAAACTTTACCAAGGAGATGATGGACCTGTACTCTGAAAACTATAAAACAATCATGAAAGATATTAAAAAAACACAAACAAATGGAAAGATAGTTCATTCTCATGGATGGGGAGAACAAATACTGTTATAATGTCCATACTACCCAAAGCAATCTACAAATTTAACACAACCCCTGTCAAAATACCAATAGCACTTTTCACAGATCTGGGACAAATAATCCTAATATTTGTATGGAACCATGAAAGACCCTAAAATAGCCAAAGTAATCTTGACAAAGAATAATAAAACTAGAGGTATCACAACCCCACATTTCAAGAGTTACTAAAAAGCTGTAATACTCAAAACAGTATGGTACTGCCACACAAACACATAGATCAATAGAACAGAACAGAAAGCCCAGAAATAAACCCATGTTTATATGCCTCTTGACAAAAGAGGCGAGAATATGCAAAGGAGAAAGACTGTCACTTCAATAAATGGTGCTAGGAAAGCTGGACAGCTATATGCAAAAGAATGAAGCTGGACCACTTTCTTAACATACACAAAAATAAACCCAAAATGGATTAAATACCTATATGTGAGACCTGAACCATAAACATCCTAGGAGAGAAGACAGGCAGTCATTTCTATGACATCAGCCATAGCAATGTTTTTCTAGATATGTCTCCTGAGGCAAGGGAAATAAAAGCAAAAATAAACTACTGGGATTGCATCAAAATGAAAAGCTTCTACATGGCAAAGGAAATAATCAACAAAACTAAAAGACTACCTACTGAGTAGAAGATACTTACAAATGACATATCTAATAGAGGGTTAGTGTTCAAAATTATATATAAAGGACATAGAACTCAGGGTGCCTGGCTGGTTCAGTCATAGAGCATGTTACTCTTAATCTTGGGGTTGTAGGTTCGAGCCCCACATTGGGTGTAAAGATTACTTAGAAGTGAAATCTTGAAAAAGAAAAGAACATACAACACCAAAAAATAATACATTTTAAAATGAGCAAAACACTTGAACAAACACTTCTCCAAAGAAGACATCCAGATGACCTATGTTCAACATCTCTTATCATCAGGGAAATGAAAATCAAAACCACAATGAGATATCACCTCACACCTGTCAGAATGGCTAAAACCAAAAACACAAGAAACAACAAGTGTTGGGGCACCTGGGTGGCTCAGTGGGTTAAAGCCTCTGCCTTTGGCTCAAGTCATGATCTCAAGGTCATGGAATAGAGCCCCGCATCAGGCTCTCTGCTCAGCAGGGAGCCTGCTTTCTCTTCTTTCTCTTTGCCTGCCTCTCTGCCTACTTGTGATCTCTGTCTGTCAAATAAATAAATAAATAGATAGATAGATAGATAAATAAATAGAAATAATCTTAAAAAAAAAAGAAACAAGTGTTGACGAGGATGTAGAGAAAAGTGAACCCTTTGCACTGTTGGTGGCAATGCAAACTGGTGCAGCCATGTGAAAAACAGTATGGAGATCCTCAAAAAAATCAAAAGTAGAATTACATAAGATCTAGTAATTCTACTACTGGGTGTTTACCCAAAGAATACAAAAGCACTTACTCAAAGAGATACATGCATCCCTATGTTTATGGCAACATTATTTAAAAGAGATAGATTAAGGAAAGCAGCCTGTGTCCACTGACAGAGGAATAGATAAAGAAGATGTGGTACACACACACATACACACACACAGAGGAATATTTCTCAACCATAAAAAAGGATGAAATTTTTCCATTTGCAGCAATATGGATGGATCTAGAGAATATAATGTTAAGTGAAATAAGTCAGAGTTAGAAAGACAAATACCATATGATTTCACTCACATGTGGAATTTAAGAAACAAATACACAGAGAAAATAAAAGAGACAAACCAAAAAACACACTCTTTTTAAAATTAATATATAATTTATTATTTGTTTCAGGGGTACAGGTCTGTGATTCATCAGTCTTACACAATTCACAGTGCCCACTATAGCACAGACCCTCCCCATGTCCATTACCCAGCTACCATCTCCCCTTCCCTCCAGCAACCCTCAGTTTGTTTCCTGAGATTAAGTCTCTTATGGTTTGTCTCCCTCTCTGATTTCGTCTTGCAAAAAAACAGACTCTTAACTATAGAGAACAAACAGATGGTTACCAGAGGGGAGGTGGGTGGGGGGAATGGGTAAACCAAGTGATGGGGATTAAAGAATACACTTCCGGTGAGCATTAAGTAATACAAAGAATTGTTGAATCACTATATTATACAACTGGAACTAACATAACACTGTATATCAACTACACTAAAATTAAAATTTAAAAAAATTGCTTAATTAATTTTATAAAGTCACTGGAATGAATAAATCCAGAGTCAGCAGCATTTTATAAAAACAATTACTTCATTTCTGGCACTGATATACTTCTGAATCTTAGCTTTTAATATTACTTAAAGGAAATAACTACAAAATTATTGAATTCTACTTCCAAATTAAAAAAAAAAGAAGCCTACAATAGTCATAAAATATTTTAAGAAAACACGAATTAGAAATAAACAATGGGGTGCCTGAATGGCCTGGTTGGTTGACCATCCAACTTGGTTTCAGCTCAGGTCGTGACCTCAGGCCATCATGAGATGGAGCCTATGTGGGGCTCCATGCTCAGTGCAGAGTCCATTTGAGATTCTCTCCCTCCCCCTCTGCCCCTCTCCTCCACTGGTCCTTTCTTTCTCTCTCAAATAAATAAATAAAATATTTGAGGGAGAGAAAAGAAATACACAAGAAATTCAAAAGAAAACAAATGTTAAGATCATACCCCAAATCTGATGTATACTGGCAGGGTGTACACAGTAGACATCTGGGTTTAAGTTTTACAGTGTCAAATGAGCAAAGAGAATGCTCATTACTGACACAATTCTCGGTGTTCCATAAATCAAAAATCCAACTACATTCTCAGATGCAGGGAAATATTAAAATCAGAGTAAAATTTTCCTCTGGTTTTCTCAACAGCTTCCATACTTCAGTCAAAATGACAGGGCTCACAGAGTCGCTTCTCCATGGTTCCTCACCCCAGCTTGACTGCCTCACACAGAAGATCCAGACAGAGGAACATTCTGCGGACAACGTGGATGGCACAGCCTTTTAGCTGTGTGATATTGAGTACATTTCCTACCCTCTCTGTGACTCATTGTGTTCTTTAAAAGCCTAGCACAGTTCTGGCTGGGTGAGGGATAGATAAATAATGGGTACAACTATTATTCTGATAGATGCCTACCATTTCCAATCTAGTCTATTTTGGGAGGAATCTTTTATCTGTCTAGAGGATATCTAGAGGAGCAGATGAAATATTCTGTTCCTCTTAGCTGGCCTCATAAGTAGGTAACAGCTCATTTATTTGACAAATACTTATTGAGACCTACAATGTGCCAAGCACTGTTCTCAGAGCTAGAGATAAGAACAGACAAAATATCTACTTGCTAGGAGCTCACATTGGCATAAAATTGGCAGCAAAGTCAATAGGCACAACTTAGGGCGCCTGGGTGGCTCAGTGGTTTAAGCCGCTGCCTTCGGCTCAGGTCATGATCTCAGGGTCCTGGGATCGAGTCCCGCATCGGGCTCTCTGCTCAGCGGGGAGCCTGCTTCCTCCTCTCTCTCTCTGTGCTTGCCTCTCTGCCTACTTGTGATCTCTCTCTGTCAAATAAATAAATAAAAATTAAAAAAAAGATAGGCACAACTTAGTAGATGCTATGTTGGATGGTGACAAGTGCTGAGGACAAATAACAAAGCAGGAAAGGGGGCTATGGAGGATTGAGGGGGCTGCGTTCAGTTCACATAGGTTGGCCAGAGAAATCCTTGGGAGAAAGCGACTCTGGGGTAAAGGTCTATGTTGTTAAGTAAGGAGCCTAGCCAATGAGATGTCTTGGTGTGCATACTTCTGGACCTGTGCAGGCCCTGGCATGTTCTAAGGATGAGAGAAGGGCTCTGTGGTTGTAGTGGAGTGACCGAGGGAGAGGGGGTGGGGGAGGGGCTAGACGACATGGGAGAAACCATAGGAAGCCTCAGACGTTGGTAAAGACAGACAAGATGAAGGCCAACCAACAGCTGGAAAGTGGAGTGGCACAATTTAGCTAAAGCTAAACGGTCACTTGGCTTCAGTTTTGAAGACAGGTTGGAGGGGACATGGGGTGGGGGGGCAGCAGGTGGGCCAATGAGAAGGCTGCAGGAGCAACCCAGGTGGGACCTGAAGGGGGCTGGACTGAGGCAACAGTGTGCCTAGCAATGAATATAGAACCACAGATGTTTTCTCAGTGTAGACTGTGAAGGCCTGCTGTCAAGGACAACACCAAGGTTTCCAACCTGAGCAGGGGGAGGATGGTGCACCATTAACAAAAAGGAGGAAGACAGAAGAAGAAGCAAGTTTGCAGACAGTAGGAGGCTCGTGGGGGATATGTTGAGTTTGAGACCTCTGTTAGATGTCCAGTGGGCAGGTGGACACATGGGTCTGGAAATCAGGGGAAAGTTCTGGATTGCTGGTGTGCATTTGTGACTCATCAGCCTACAGAAGGTATTAAGCCATATATTTGAACGAAAAAAGCTAGAGAATATAAAGGAAAATAGGAGAGATTCAAGAATAGAGAGCCCTGGGACACTCCTGCATTTCTGAAGTTGAGGTCATAGTATCTGAGTGTTACCTGGGCCTCAGTTCTTCCATGCTGCCAATGATTACCGACCTTTGTGCTGCAAAGCAGATGGACCTAGTAATAGCAGCTGACATTTACTGACTGCCTACCCATTTGCTGGGTCCCTTCCACAAACACTCATTCTGATCACTATGAAAACCCTATCAACTGGGTACTATTGTTGAAGTTCCTTTAGACCAGTGGAACAGAGTAGAGAGTCCAGATATGGATCTTAACTTTATGGTCAACCGATCTTTAACAAAGCAGGAAAAAATATACAGTGGGAAAAAGACAGTCTCTTCAACAAATGGTGCTGGGAAAATTGAACAGCTATGTGTAGAAGAATGAAACTCAACCATTCTCTTATACCATACACAAAGATAAACTCGAAATGGACAAAAAGACCTCAACGTGATGCAGGAATCCATCAGAATCCTAAAGGAGAACATAGGCAGTAACCTCTTCGACATCAGCCACAGCAACTTCTTTCAAGATATGTCTCCAAAGGCAAAGGAAACAAAAGTGAAAATGAATTTTGGGTACTTCATCAAGATCAAAAGCTTCTGCACAGCAAAGGAAACAGTCAACAAAACAAAGAGGCAACCCATGGAATGGGAGAAGATATTCGCAAATGACCGTACAGACAAAGGGCTGATATCCAGGATCTATAAAGAACTCCTTAAACTCAACACACACAAAACAGATAATCATGTCAAAAAATGGGCAGAAGACATGAACAGACACTTCTCCAATGAAGACATAAAATGGCTAACAGACACATGAAAATATGTTCGTCATCACTAGCCATCAGGGAGATTCAAATCAAAACCACATTGAGATAGCACCTTACACCAGTTAGAATGGCCAAAATTAACAAGACAGTAAACAACATGTGTTGGAGAGAATGTGGAGAAAGGGGAACCCTCCTACACTGTTGGTGGGAATGCAAGTTGGTGTGCAGCCACTTTGGAAAACAGTGTGGAGATTCCTTAAGAAATTAAAAATAGAGCTTCCCTATGATCCTGCAATTGCACTACTGGGTATTTACCCCAAAGATACAGATGTAGTGAAAAGAAGGGCCATCTGTTCATAGCAGCAATGGCCACATTCACCAAACTGTGGAAAGAACCAAGATGCCCTTCAATGGACGAATGGATAAGGAAGATGTGGTCCATATATCTATGGAGTATTCGGCCTCCAACAAAAAGGATGAATACCCAACTTTTGTATCAACATGGATGGGACTGGAAGAGATTATGCTGAGTGAAATAAGTCAAGCAGAGAGAGTCAATTATCATATGGTTTCACTTATTTGTGGACCCTAAGGGAATAACATGGAGGACACGGGGAGATGGAGAGGAGAAGGGATTTGGGGGAAATTGGAGGGGGAGACAACCCATGAGAGACTGTGGACTCTGAGGAACTAACTGAAGGTTTTGGGGGGGACAGGAGGTTGGGTGAGCCTGGTGGTGGGTATTGTGGAGGGCACATATTGCATGGAACCCCGGCTGTGGTGCATAAACAGTGAATTCTGGAACACTGAAAAGAAATTAAAAAAAAAATAAATAAAAATTAAAAAAAAAAAAAGAAAGAAATGAAGCTTAAAGAGGTTAAATGACTTGTCCCAGTTCATGTGGCCAATAGGTGGCAAAGCCAAGATTTGAACTGAGGAAGGCTGACTGCTTGGCTGTATATTTCCTCCCTGCCAACCTAAGGGAACTGTGGTATCCAGTACAAACGCCTGACTGAAAGGTCTTCCCACCTCTGCAACAGCAAAGCTGAGTGAGGTCCCGTGGACAGGCTCCCAATTCTCCCCAAAGCAGGGTGAAGGAGCTGGAAGTCCAGTCTTCAGGAACTGGAGCCTTGTTCTGTTTCCAAGGAGTGATGTGCACTTGAGCTGACATATGGGAATGTGGGGGGCATGGCTTGTGTGATGGGCGATGACTTGGGGTTAAATGGAAACCTATCGTTCTTTCATTCAACCAACCAATATTAACTGAATATCTGTTATATGCCAAGTATTGAAGGGACCAGGGATACAGTCACTGTGTGCTGGTAAATGTTAAACAATTGGCTTCCAATCAATCAATTAAACTGATTCGCAGCATTTGTTGACTTTCATGGTATAAGTACACCTACTGTGGCTCACTTCAAGTTACTACCATGATGTCACTGAATAGAGAGTTGGGAAAAGATGTGAGAAGTTCTTCTCAGGAGTCAGTGCAAGTTGACTCTTATATATGACTGTATATAATAGTGAACAGCATTCCCCAGGCGGGAAAGCAAGTAGGAAATAGGTGATTATAATGAAATGTAGTGACAGCTATGCTAAGGTAGGATCAGTAAAAACTAGACAAAATGAGACAAGCAAATTTGGAAGTTGGGAGGGAGTGATCCCCCTCAAGGGAGAGAGAGACATTAAGGCCAAGAGGGGAAAGGATATGGAATGAATGGTGACCTAAAAGGCTAGAGGGCAGAACTGAACAGGTGTCTGGTGTGGGATGAAGGAAGAGAGACAAATAGGAGTCCAACCACATAGTGTCTTAAAAACCACATGAAGGAATTCGAACTACACCATAAAGATGATAGGGGGCCTTGGGAGAGTTTGAAACCAAGGTTGAGTTTTCAGAAGATCCCCCTGGAATGGAGATTGGATTTAAGGATGTGGGGAGAGGGGACACAGGGTGACCAGTAAGGAGGTCATCGCATGGCCAAGAAATGGTTGATCGGACCAGTGTGCTACCACCAAGGACAGAGGGAACTGGACATATTCCAGGGCCATCAAAGAAGCTGATGAATGGGTCTGATGACTGACCTGTCTGACTCCTGGGTTTCTGACTTGAGCAGCTAAAGAGATATTGCTACTGATCACCTGGAGGACACCTGTACATTTTCTGTGGGGCCAAGTTCTGTGGGGCTAAGTGACTGCCCTGGGATCAGTCATACAGAAGAAAAGAGGGATGCAATTAGATTGTAAGGTCACATGAGGTGGACACTTACACGGGTATCATTTCTTCAATAAATCTATGATCCCTTTTGCAGGGCTTGGTGTTTGGAGTTCATTTGTTAAAAACAATATATAAATTATCCTTTTGCCCCAAGAACCATCAGAAACAAAGAAAAATTATTATTTTTTTATTTCATTGATTAGCTTCTTAGTCACTGAAGCTTTTGTTGAATAAAAGTTTTGTTAAACATGCCTTTTGGTAAAGACACTCATTAACTCTGTCAAAAGGTGCTCACTGTCATGATAGTGTAGACACGTGGGAGAAAAATTCTTAGCAGAAAGCAAGGGCTATTTCTAATGTTACACGACCTAACTTCCCAGGGTCCTTGTAATCATCACAGCTTCAGCTGTTGCTTTGACAAATGGACCTAACGTGAAAAAAAAAAATGTCCCCACATGTGGAAAGAGCTGATTTCATTAGTGATTTTTGGCATCAGGAAGCTTCATTTTAGCTGCAGAATAATGTAGTTTTCTGTCAGAAGGACAGTTTTGGGTCGCCTCGAGAACACAGATTGGGAGGAAAGCATGTCCATATCTAGCTCAGTTCAAAGTGACTCTGAGGATTTCAACAGGAAATTCAAACACTCTCCTAGCTAAGCAAAGAGAAAAAGCACAACTACAAGGATATGAACATGAGGGAAGAGGAGACTAGTACTTTCAGATCTAAAAATTGCAGCATCCCATTCCATACCTGGACCAGGGTTGCATGGGCTATTAATGTACAGAACTCATAGAGCATTTTCCAGAAACTGTTCTTCTGAACTTTCATAGTAGTCTGGGAAAAAGCTTTACTGCATCTATTTCATGGGGAAGAAAGCCCACGAGGTAAAAGTAGGACTCACACCTGCTTTCTGCTTCTTTGTCTAGTTGTCCACAATTACAGGTAATTTAAAAAATAGACACATGGAATTTGAGGCCCATGTTGGGTGTAGAGATCACTTAAATAAATAAACTTAAAAAAAATAGAGTGAGAATAAAAAGGCACATGAAAGAACAACAAATGAGTAACAACAGAAAATTACCACAGATTTCAATTGGTGCTTTAAAGGAAAACACATTGGGGCACCTTGGTGGCTCAGCCCATTAAGCATTGGATTTTGTTTTCAGCTCAGGTCATGATCTCATGATCCTGAGATCAAGCCCCAAGTTGGGCTCCACGCTCAGTGTGGAGTCTGCTTGAGATTTTCTCTCTCTCTCCTTTTGCCCCTCCCCTTACTCACACACTGTTTCATTCTCTTTTTCTAAAGTAAATAAATACATCTTTAAAAAAAAAAAAGGAAAACAAAATGCTAACATTTCTTTCAAGAAGAAAAATTACTGTTTGAAATCCCTCTTTCTGCTGCTCCCCTTGCTTGTGTATGCTCTATCAAATAAATAAATAAATAAAAACTCTTTTAAAAAATCTATACTCTGTTGGTGGGAATGCAAGCTGGTGCAACCTCTCTGGAAAACAGCATGGAGGTTCCTCAAAATGTTGAAAATAGAACTGCCCTATGACCCAGCAATTGCACTACTGGGCATTTACCCTAAAGATACAAACGTAGTGATCCAAAGGGGCACGTGTACTCGAATGTTTATAGCAGCAATGTCCACAATAGCCAAACTATGGAAAGAACCTAGATGTCCATCAACAGATGAATGGATCAAGAAGATGTGGTATATATACACAATGGAATACTATGCAGCCATCAAAAGAAATGAAATCTTGCCATTTGCGACAACATGGATGGAACTAGAGCGTATCATGCTTAGCGAAATAAGTCAAGCGGAGAAAGACAACTATCATATGATCTCCCTGATATGAGGAAGTGGTGATGCAACATGGGGTCTTAAGTAGGTACGAGAAGAATAAATGAAAGAAGATGGGATTGGGAGGGAGACAAACCATAAGTGACTCTTAATCTCACAAAACAAACTGAGGGTTGTTGGGGGGAGGGGGTTTGGGAGAAGGGAGTGGTATTATGGACATTGGGGAGGGTATGTGTTTTGGTGAGTGCTGTGAAGTGTGTAAACCTGGTGATTCACAGACCTGTACCCCTGGGGATAAAAATATATGTTTATAAAAAATAAAAAATTATATATAAAAAAAAAAGTATGGGGGAAAATGAGGTGCTGATGGGACTCAAACTTGTCCTCTGGGCTCTGTGGTCTTGTACCTGCCCCATTTCTTGTGATATAAGTAATACAGAGTCCCTAATGGACACTTTCTCTGCTAAAAAAAAAAAATCTATACTCTCAATAAATGAACATTCTTAATGTCCAGCATCTGATTAAAAATTACTAACCAGGGACACCTGGGTGGCTCAGTGGGTTAAGCCTCTGCCTTCAGCTCAGGTCATGATCCCAGGGCCCTGGGATCGATCCCCGCATTGGGCTCTCTGCTCAGCAGGGAGTCTGCCTCCACCTCTCTCTCTGCCTGCCTCTCTGCCTACTTGTGATCTCTGTCAAATAAGTAAATAAAATCTTAAAAAAAAATTACTAATGGAGGCTGCAGGGGGCTGAAATGAAGACACTAAGTGGCAGCACAGAGAACAAGCAAGAAGGACATGAGGAGAGAGCCACCTCTAGTTAGTCCTGGTGGCCTAAGGAGCTGGGCTGGAAGGCAGGTAGGATAGGTGCCCGCTCCATGTCTGTGTGAAGCTCCCAGAGGCTAGAAGGCACCTGCCATATGTGATTGTAGGCCTCTGGGAAGTCGGACTTCATGACACCTGACACTTGTGGTCTTTTTTGTCCTGAGGCTCCCTCTACCCCAAGAATTTGTCTCCATTTATATTCAATGTGTGGTTCACCCAACAACAGAGGAGGCCCACACTGGGTCCAGCGGAGTGTCCTGACCTGCTCACAAGCACAACACTTTAAGGTGTAGATGCTGAATAAACATTTGGGGATCCGTGTGGAACCCAGAGATGAATAGCTTTTGTTCAAATATTACTCCATACTGGATAGCACTAGATTTAGTTTGAGTATTTCTTTAAACGTGAACTGCCCTAAAGAACAATGCATTCATTAGTACAAAATAACGATGGGGCACCAGCTAGATTGAGGGGTTCAGTCCACAAGGTCACTTTCTAAAGGATGGATCACAGTCAAGTGAAGCAATCACAATGGCTTTAAAAGCCTACTGGAACCATTGTGTGAGTTCAGGGGATGGATGGACTGAGCTGGGCAATGGGCTATTTTGTGGGAGAAGACTTTTTCTGTGGGGATTCTTGGGGGATTAACAGGGGGCCAAGGAGCATAGAGATGGAGAGGAGCACCCTGGGGGAGGTGTCAAGCAAAGGAGGGGTTGACACAAAGCCTTTGGAGGCTCCCCAGTGTCGGGTGGAGAAGAATGTGTTGGGGAAACCATAAGTTCAAACAAGGCCCAGCAGGACACAGTGGATATGCTAAGAGGTTGTTCAGGCTCCCAGGTCAGTGTTGCTTAGGGGTGTGGTTGTGGAAAACAGCAGCCAGGTGTTCAGGCATTCTGAACACGGAGTTCAGGAGGACATCCAGGGTGCACAGCCCAGGTGACATGCATTTTGAGAGGAGGGGGTTCAGGAGGACATTTGGGTTTGGGGCATGAGTAAGCAGGAGAATGGGGCCACTTGCTGATGGGGACTCAAGGTGAACCTCTCCGTGGATTTGCACACCACTGCCCCAGAGTGTTTCTTTCATTTTTCACAGTGGGAAACATGTCTACAAAGTCTTCTACAAATGCTGTGCAGCCAGGCTCCCTTCCAGCTGACTGTCCTGTGACAGCTGCAAAACCTGTTTCCTGTGGGTCAGCCCAGGGTGTCTCTGCACCCAAGCCACTGCACCCAAGCCACTCCTCCTCCCCAGCCCAACCCTGTAGTCCAGTCCTGCACACTGAGGAGCATGGCATGAATGGGGTGTGCTCATCTTCAGTTTTCTTCTGTGGAACTGAAATGCCTGACTTTGAGAACATGGTTGAGGCCATTGCCTACATTTCAAAAAAACCCACTTCTATGCAGAAAAATTTTCAGGATTATTTTTGGCAAAAGAATTTCCCACAGATACATTTTCATTAGCTCTGAGTGAATGAACTCCTCCATCTGTGGGGCCAGACATGATGGGGCGTATTGGCAGGCCTTCTGGGTCTAGACTGATTTGGGTTGAAATGCCTGATCCCTGCTTTGGGAAGCATTCTGTCTAGTTCGGGGTGACATGAAAAATTAAATTAGTGCAGTAGTTCTGGGTCATCTGGATTCTTCAGTGCCAGGGGAGAAGCACTGCTAATCTAAGCAGGAGGGAACTTGTCGGGAGGCAGGTACTTGAAGCTCACAGCTGGGTCAGGCCTCAGGATAGTCCTGGGTGGCTGCCTGGAGGAAGGAACTCTCCTTGAGACCCCTGGTCCTAGAGTCACTGGCAAGGGTCCACGTCCATGAGGGAGTGTTCAGGTGGATGTGGGAGGACCCCAGGCTGACATGGAGGAAGGAGAGACTGACCTTTGGGGTTTCCAAGTGTGCTGACCATCAGACTTTTCTTCCCCTAAAACTATACCTTGGTGATAGGAATGAGGGCAGAAGTCATTCCCAAGCAGGAAATTGGGGGGAGTGGGGAGTGGGTAGGGACAGGAATGTGTGTCCCGTTTCACATCAGTGCAGGGCGCCACTGCACTGGCAGAGCCAGTCCATCCATCCTCAGGGTTTGAATCTTGGCCTAGGCTCCCTTTGGGGGTTGGAGAGTGGTATTGGGTGGATAAGGCCTAGGTTGACAACACTAGTAAGACAGGGCTACTTTGATGTAAGTTTTGAGCAAGTTCAACATCAATACCAACCATCCCTATTGATTTCCACCAGCATCCACTAAATTTCTCAAACGTGCTTAACACACAGAAGCAGACATTTTCTGAAGACTCCCCACTCCCACCCAGAGTTTTGATCACTACAAAGTTCTCATCCATCCTTAGGAATAAATTCAGCAAACAACATGTTTTCAGTTGTCATGTGCCCTCATCGCTGTCTGCAGGGAAGAATGCCATGATGATGTGACTTTCCACACAGTCTGTCCTCCAATTTCCCAATCATGTCTGGTCAGGCTGAGTAGTTGTAGTTCTGGCCAGGCTTTGATTTGCTCCTTCTGGTTTGGGCACATAGCTGGGGCTATACTTGCCAGTCACACTTCTGTAGAACCACCACCCACTGACATACCAGGTTTAAGAAGATTCAGAGTATCAACATAACACCCCAAATATCCAAGATATAATTAAGAACAGTCATCATACCAAGGACCAAGAAAATGTCATCTTAAACAAGTTAGACAATACGAAGGCCCCTAACACTGAGGTAACTCAGGTTTTGGGATTTCCTGATGAATGTTAAAGTAGCCATCATAATAATGCTTCAAGAAGCAATCATAAACATGCTTAAAACAAAAGAAAAATAGTAAGTCTCAGCAAATAACAGAAGAAATAAGTTGAAAATTAAGAACTGAAAAAATACAGGGTGCCTGGGTGGCTCAGTCAGTTAAGTGTCTGCCTTCAGCTCAGGTCATGGTCCCAGGGTCCTGGGATTGAGTCCTGCATTGGGCTCCCTATTCAGCAGGAAGCCTGCTTCTCCCTCTCCCACTCCCTTTGCTTGTGTTCCCTCTCTTGCTGTCTCTCTCTCTGTCCAATAAATAAAATCTTTAAAAAAAAACTGAAAAAATACAATAACTGAAAATTTAAAAACACAGTAAATAGACTCAATGTAGCATAGTGGAGAGAGGTCTAGAGGAGAATTGTAAACTTGAAGACAGAACAATAGAAATTACCTCATCTGAACAACAGAGATAAAATGACCAGAAAAAAAGAAAAAGGAAAAAAAAAGAACAGAACCTCTGAAAAAGGTAGCAAAAACTCTTAACATTTATGTGCCTGGAATCCAAGAACAAGAAAAGAAAAAAAGTGGTAGTTAAAAAGCATTTCAAGAAAAAACTGGGGATGCCTGGGCAGCTCAGTTGGTTAAGCATTTCCCTTCGGCTCAGGTTATGCATGGTCTCAGGGTCCTGTGATCGAATCCCGCATCAGTCTCCTCTTTCAGTGGGGAACCTGAGTCTCCCTCTGCCTGCTTATGCTCTCTCTTGCTGTCCCTCTGATAAATAAATAAATAAAATCTTTTAAAAAATGGATGATAATCTCCCAAACTTGCAAAAGATATAAACCTAAAAATTCAAGAAACTGAGCAAAACCTGAACAGGATAAACCTAAAGAAATCCACACACATGTTACAGACTAAAATGTGTCCTTCCCAAATTTCCATCTTGTAATCCTATACCCCCATGCACTTGGAGGTGGGGTCTCTACAGGTAATTAAGTTGAGATTAGGTCATGGGGGTGGGACTTTCATGAAGGGGTGAGCATCCTTATAAAAGATACTAGAGAGCTCTTGCCCTCTCTCCATGCACACGCCCAAAGGAGAGGTCATGTGAGCACACAGTGAAAAGGTAGCTATTTGCAATCTAGGAAGAGAGCCTTTCACAGAAACTGACCCTACTGTCAGCCGGATGATGGACCTCTAGCCACCAGAACTGTGAGAAAATTAATATATATTGTTTAAGTCCATACAGCTTAGTGAGTTCTTAGATGTGGTACTAACAGCATGATCCATAAAAGAAAATATTTGATAAACTGGATTTTATCAAACATAAAAACATTGGGGTAGCTGGTGGTGAGCTGGTTAAACATCTAACTCTTGGTTTCAGCTTAGGTCATGATCTCATGGTCGTGGGATCGGGCTCTGTGCTCCACATAGAGTCTACTTGAGATTCTCTCTCTCCTTCTCCTTTTGCCCCCCACAACAATAATAAATAATTCTTTTTTTTTTAAGTAAAAATTTTTACCCTATTAAAGATCCTGTTAGGAGAATGAAAAGAGAAGCTACAGAAGAGAACATATTTGCAAACCACATATCTGACAAAAATGTGTATCTAAACTATATAAAGATCTCTCAAAACTCAACAAGAAAAAAACCCCCACAACTATCCAAGTAGAAAATGGGCAAAAGACATGAATAGACATTTCACCAAAAAGAGTATGCAGGTGGCAAATAAGTACACGAAAAGATATTCAACAACACTAGCCATTAAGGAAATGCATATGAAAAACTTTATATCACTACCTACCCATTAAGATAGCTTGTTAAAATAAATGGTGAAAACGTCAAATACTGGAAAGAATGTGGATCTCTCATTCATTACTAGTGGGAATATAAATGCTACAGTTGCTCTAGTAAGATAGTTTGATAGGTTCTTCAAAAGCCAAACATAAATACTACAACACAGGAATCATGCTCCTGGACATTTACCCCAGAGAATGAAAAATTAAGTTCACACAAAACACTGTGCACAAATGTTCACTGCAGGTTTATATTTAATAGCCTTAAGACTGGAAACAACCAAAATGTCCCCCAAAGGTGAACAGGGGAACAAACTGTAGAATGTCCATAACATGGAATCCAACTCAGCAAAAAAGAAGAAAGAATTATTGAGGCACACAACTTGGATGGATCTCAGGGGTCTTATGCTAAGGGAAAACCAAAAGAAACCCAACCACCCTCAAAAGGTCACTGCTGTAGGATTTTGCTCATGTAAATTCTCAAGAGAACAAAACTCTCAAGATGTAGAATAGATTGGCAGTAGTCACAGGCAGGAATCGTGGGGCCAAAGGTGGGTGCATGAGGAAGATCTTCGTGCTGGCAGAGCAGCTCTGCATCTGGGTTGTGTTATTGCTTATGTGAATGGACACAATACAACAATGAAACCAGACAGGTACATCATGCCCATGTCAGTTTCCTGGTGTTAACACTGTTTTGCAGTGATGTAATATGTTACCAGTGGGGTAAAATGGATGATAGGTACCTTAATGAAGGGACCTTCCTGTACTACCTGCAGCTACCTTTGGATCTATAAATCAATCAATCAATCAATCTATCCATCCTAATGCCATACCTGTCAGCATGTCCCAAAATAGCTCCCTAAAGCAGCCTTTCCACCCTGGCTCTCTGGAGCTCAAGTCTTCCCTGTGGGTCCAGTGGCCCCATCCTGTGGGTGCCAGGCAGTGGTGGAGGAGGAAAGAGGGATCTAGTGCTAGCCTGTGGCTGGGCAGGTGTGGGCTGAGGTAGTCCAGGACCAACAGTGCAGAGGACAGGTGTGGGGCAGAGGCAGCACCCAGAGCAACCTCCTCCTCCTCCTAGAACTGATGCTCTCCCTTCAGGAAGGAAAAAGCCAGGATAAGGAGCCAGCTCACAGTGAACCCTCCAGCCCTCTTTCCCTCCCATCCTCCTCAGGACTTCCATCTGTACCCCTGATCCTCCCCAATCTGCCATTTCCTGCCTCTCACTCACCCCCGACCTCCACCCCTACCTGAGTTGTCTGCATTTTACAGATGAAGGAATTAGGGAATCAGAAGGGGTGAGCAACTGTAGATCACATCTCCAAAGTATTGTCTTAGCCCCTTCATCTCCAGGAAGCTGCTATGTCTGGGGACCTGCTATGTTTGGGGGACATGTGAGCTGGGTCTGAGCAGCTGAGCAGAGGATGTTCTCAATGCTGGATCATGGAAGTGACCCACTCGCTCCTTAAGTCCCAGATACCTGAACTCT
This sequence comes from Mustela putorius furo, assembly GCF_011764305.1. NCBI lineage: Eukaryota > Metazoa > Chordata > Mammalia > Carnivora > Mustelidae > Mustela > Mustela putorius. The sequence goes on from NW_025421273.1 coordinate 23,911,768, forward strand.
ACCACTCTCCCTGCTGGATCCTACAACCAACGATCCTCAAAATGGCTTTTGAGGGAAGCATAAACTTCCCTTTCTCTCACCAAATCCCTGTCAAATTCACAATGTACCCCTCCCACATCCAGCTTCTTCACAACTCTCCTTAGTTTACCCTCAGTTGCTAGCAACACATTGACTTGAATACCCCACAGGGGCCTCAACTTCAGGCTCTCCACCTTCACCTTGGCTGGAGCTGCAGATGGGCCCCAGCTCACTGGGACTGCCCCTGGACCTGGAGGGGCCCAGCCTGGAACCTGGGATTTCCCTCCCTCCTCACACCCCATCATTCAATTCATCACCAATTCTCAGCTCTGCCTCTTGGAAGTGGCCACCTACCTCCAGGCCCACAGCACCCTCCAGTTTCCCAGATGCACCTGTTCCCACCTGTCTCCTGCTCTGCCTTGTTACCTGCATCCAGCCCCACAGCTAGAGCAGCCAGAGTGAACCCCACATCTCTCCCTGCAAATCCTTGCTTCCTTGGCTCAGGGCACGAAGCCCACCATGCTGCCCCTCTCCAGTCTCTACCTCCCTCCCTCACCCCACACCACCTCCCCCAGAGATAGGGAATGCTCTTCCACTCTGGCCTTCTCCACCCTGGTCTTCACCTCACATGTTCTCTTCGAAGGCAAAGAGTCTGCAACTGAGAAGTACCTGCTGCTGTGGCCATAGTTTAAAGCTGTAACTTCAGGGTCCAAACCCAAGTTTTGCCATAAACTGGCTGTGAGACCTTGGACCAGAGATGGTCTCTGCAGAATTATCTGTGTGAGGACTTTCTGCTTCTCTTTTTATTATCAGGATGGCACCCACCTTAGAGGCTGTCTTTGAGGTCAAGATGAGTCAAATTGTGTGAAAGTATTTGATGGGGATGAGCAGGTTATGCTCAGCAACAGCTTGCCGTGAAGAGCCATGGTGAACCTCACCCACCATCTGGAGAATACAGTGACACATGAGGCATGGTGGGGTCTGCAATTCCAGTGTATGCATTGCGATCACCCAGGGATTATTTATTTTCAAGTAATTATTTTTAGAGAGGGAGGTAAGATGGTAGAGAAGTAGGAGACCCTATTTTAACCAGTCCCCTGAATTGAACTAGATATCTACCAGAACACTCTGAACACCCATGAAATCAGCCTGAGATGTAAGATTATACACTTCTGAATCTCTACAAGGGCAGAGGATCATCAGTAGAGAGGGTGAACCTTGCCTGGATTGTGGTTGATATTTTCAGCTATACATCCCCTCAATCACCTCTCACCAGAATTACTAGGAAGAAGAACCCCCCATCAGAGGAAAAATTCATAGACTGTGACCTCTGCCACAGAACTAATGGATATGGACATAAGTGAGATTTGGAAATAGAATTCAGGATAACAGTGATGCAGACAATGGCTAGGTTGGAGAAACCCATTAGCAGCAGAATAGATTCTCTAATGGCAGAAGTGAGAACTGATCTGGCAGAACTTAAAAATGCTATCAATGAGATCCAATCTAATCTAGATACTCTAACAGCTAGGGTAAATGAGACAGAAGATTGAATTAGTGATCTAGAAGATAAACTGATAGAAAAGAAGGATCAGGAGGAGGCCTGGAACAAACAGCTTAGGATCCATGAAAACAGAATTAGAGCGATAAATGACGCCATTAAACATTCCAATGTCAGAATTATTGGGATCCCTGAGGGGGCTGGAGAGAGAGAGAGGACTAGAGGATATAGTTAAGGAAATCCTAGCTGAGAATTTCCCTAATCTGGGGAATGAAACAAGTGTTTGTGTTCTAGAGGGAGAGAGGACACCCCCATGATCAACAAGGATAGAATGACCTACCAGTACGTGATTGTGAAATTTGTGAATCATACGACCAGAGAAAACACCTTTTTTTGGTTAAGATTTTATTTATTCATTTGACAGGGAGATAGAGCTCAAGCAGCAAAGCAGCAGGCAGAAGGAGAGGTAGAAGCAGGCTTCCCATTGAGGAGAGAGCCCAGTGCAAGGCTCAATCCTAGAACCTTGGGATCATTACCTGAGCTGAAGGCAGACACTTAACTCGCTGAGACACCCAGGCAACCCACCAGAGAAAATATCTTAAGGGCAGCTCAGGGGAAGAGATTCTTTATATACTGAGGGAGAAACATCAGAATAATATCAGACCTATTCACAGAAACCTGGCAAGCCAAAAAGGGCTGGCAAGACATATTCAGGGTACTAAATGAGAAGAACATGCAGCCAAGAATACTTTATTTGGCAGGGCTGTCATTTAGAATGGATGGAGAGATAAAGAGATTCCAAGACAGGCAAAGACTAAAAGAATTGAGACCACCAAGTCAGTCCCAAAATAAATATTAAGGGGGGGTTCTATAAAAGAAGAAAGACCCCAAGAGTGATATAGAAGAGAAATTTAGAGAGATAATCTATAGAAACAAAGATCTCACAGGCAACATGATGACAATAAAAGCATATCTTTCAATAATGACTCTCAATGTGGAATGATCTAAATGCTCCTATAAAATGGTACAGGGTTGCACACTGGATAAAACGACAGGACTCAACCATATGCTATCTACAAGAGACTCATTTTGAACCTAAAGATACATCCAGCCTGAAAGTGAAGGGATGAAGAACCATATTTCGTGCCATTGGGCCTCAAAAGAAAGCTGAGGTAACATTTCTTATATCAGAGAGATTATATTTGAAGCTAAAGACTATACTCAGAGATACAGAAGGACACTACATCATTCTCAAAGTGTCTATTCCACAAGAAGATCTAAGAACTGTAAATTGTTACTACATAAGCCAACAGTTAATCAAAATAAAGAGACATATTGATAAGAATACGTTAATTGTAGAGGATTTTAACATGCCACTCTCAGCAACAGATGGATCATCTAAGCAGAAAATCAACAAAGAAACAAGAGCTTTGAAAGACACATTGGACCAGATGGACCGCATAGATATATACAGAACATTCCACCCTAAAACAACAGAATACCCATTCATCTTGACCACACATGGAATTTTCTCCAGAATAGACAACATACTAGGTCACAAATCATGTCTCAACTGATACCAAAAGACTGAGATTATTCCCCGCATGTTCTCAGACCATAATGCTTTGAAACTGGAACTCAGTTACAAGAAAAATTTGGAAGAAATTCAAACATTTGGAAGCTAAAGACCATCCTGCTAAAGAATGTTTGGATCAGCCGGGAAATCAAAGAACTTAAACAATTCACAGAAACCAATGAGAATGAAGACACATCGGTCCAAAACCTATGGTATACAGCAAAGGCGATCCTGAGAGGTAAATACATAGCCATCCAAGCCTCATTCAAAAAAATAGAAAAATCCCAAATACACAAACTCTTTCTACACCTTAAAGAACTTGGGAATCAACAACAAATTAAGACTACCCCATACACAAGAAGGGAAATAATTAAGATCAGAGTCAAGATCAGTGAGTTAGAAACCAGAGACACAGTAGAACACATCAACAAAACTAGAAGCTGGTTCTTTGAAAGAATTAATAAGCTTGATAAACCACTGGCCAGACTAATTCAAAAGAAAAGAGAGAAAGGATTCAAATTAATAAACTTATGAATGAAAGGAGAGAGATCACAACTAACACTAAGGAAAAAGAAACAATCATCAGAAATTATTATCAATAGCTATATGCTAATAAGTTAAGTAACCTAGAAGAAATGGATGCATTCCTGGAAACCTGTAAACTTCCAAGACTGAAACAGGAAGAAATTAAGAACCTGACTAGATCAAAACCAGTAATGAGATTGAAGCAGTGATTAAAAACCTCCCAAAAGGAGCACCTGCGTGGCTCAGTGGGTTAAAGCCTCTGCCTTCGGCTCAGGTCATGATCCCAGGGTCTTGGGATCGAGCCCCACATCGGGCTCTCTGCTCAGTGGGGAGCCTGCTTCCTCCTCTCTCTCTCTGCCTGCCTCTCTGCCTACTTGTGATCTGTCTGTCAAATAAATAAATAAAATCTTAAAAAAAAAAAAGCAATTTAAACAAACAAACAAAAACACCTCCCGAAAGGTGAGCTCAGAGTGCAGCCAGAGGCCAGGGAGACAGAAGTGACTGGGCTCTTTTCTCTGAGGGCGCACTGAGGAATGGGGCCCTGAGCTCTCAGCTGGGAGGCCACCATTTTCATTCCCGTCCTCTGGAATTCTACGGAAAGCATTCAGGGGACAAAAGCTCCCGAAAGCGAACCTGAGCAGATTACTTAGCTTGGCCCCTGGTAAGGGCTGTGCAATTCTGCCTTGGGCAAAGACACTTGAGAATTATTACAACAGTCCCCTCCCCTAGAAGATCAACAAGAAATCCAGCCAAGACAAAGTTCACCTACCAAGGAGAGCAGCAGAATTCCAGTGGAGGAGAAAGCAAAGCACGGAACTCATGGCTTTCTCCCCATGATTCTTTAGTCTTGCAGTTAATTTAATTTTTTTTCTTCTGCTAAATTTTTTAAACTTTTACCCTTCTCTTTTTTAACGTTTTTAAACTAGTTTATGTAATATATATATATATATATATATATATATATATATATATCTTTTTTATCTTTTTTCTTTATTTGTTTTCTTTTTTTAATTTTTTTTTTTCTGAACTTCTTTTTATCCCCTTCCTCCCTCCCATGATTTGGGGTCTCTTCTGATTTGGTTAAAGCGCATTTTCCTTGGGTCATTCCCACTCTTTCAGTACATTACTTGCTCCTTCATATACTCATATCTGGACAAAATGACAAGGTAGAAAAACTCACCACACACAAAAAAAGAACAAGAGGCAGTACCAAAGGGTAGGGACCTAATCAATACAGACATTGCTAATACGTCAGATATAGAGTTCAGAATGATGATTCTTAAGGTTCTAGCCGGGCTCGAAAAAGGCATGGAAGATATTAGAGAAACCCTCCTTAGAGAGATTAAAGCCCTTTCTGGAGAAATAAAAGAACTAAAATCTAACCAAGTTGAAATAAAAAAAGCTATTAATGAGGTGCAATAAAAAACTGGAAGAGATTATGCTGAGTGAAATAAGTCAAGCAGAGAGAGTCAATTATCATATGGTTTCACTTATTTATGGAGCATAACAAATATCATGGAGGACAAGGGGTGTTAGAGAGGAGAAGGGAGTTGGGGTAAATTGGAAGGGGAGGTGAATCATGAGAGACTATGGACTCTGAAAAACAATCTGAGGGGCTTGAAGTGGAGGGGGAGTGGGAGGTTGGGGTACCAGGTGGTGGGTACTATAGAGGGCACGGATTGCATGGAGCACTGGGTGTGGTGAAAAAATAATGAATACCGTTTTTCGAAAATAAATAAATCAAATAAATAAATAAATAAATGTACTAATAAAAAAAATGGAGGCTCTTACTGCTAGGATAAATGAAGCAGAAGAAAGGATTAGTGATATAGAAGACCAAATGACAGAGAATAAAGAAGCTGAGCAAAAGAGGAACAGACAGCTACTGGACCACAAGGGGAGAATGTGAGAGATAAGTAACACCATAAGATGAAACAACATTAGAATAATTGGGATTCCAGAAGAAGAAGAAGAGAGAGAGGGGAGCAGAAGGTATATTGGAGAGAATTATTGGAGAGAATTTCTCTAATATGGCAAAGGGAACAAGCATCAAATGCAGGTGGTGCAGAGAACCCCCCTCAAAATCAACAAAAATAGGTCCACACCCCGTCACCTAATAGTAAAATTTACAAGTCTTAGCAACAAAGAGAAAATCCTGAAAGCAGCCCGGAAAAAGAAGTCTGTAACATACAATGGTAAAAATATTAGATTGGCAGCGGACTTATCTAAGAGACCTGGTAGGCCAGAAAGAACTGGCACGATATATTCAGAGCACTAAATGAGAAAAACGTGCAGCCAAGAATACTATACCCAGCTAGGCTATCATTGAAAATAGAAGGAGAGATAAAAAGCTTCCAGGAAAAACAAAAACTGAAAGAATTTGCAAACACCAAACCAGCACTACAGGAAATATTGAAAGGGGTCCTGTAAGCAAAGTAGTAGAAGGGGAGTAGATCAGAAAGGAACAGAGACAATATACAGTAACAGTCACTTTACAGACAATACAATGGCACTAAATTCATATCTCTAAATAGTTATCCTGAATGTTAATGGGCTAAATTCCCCAATCAAAAGACACAGGGTATCAGAATGGATAAAAAACAAAACCCATCAATATATTGCCTACAAGAAACTCACTTTAGACCCGAAGACACCTCCAGATTTAAAGTGAGGGGGTGGAAAACAATTTACCATGCTCATGGACATCAGAAGAAAGCAGGGGTGGCAATCCTTATATCAGATCAATTAGATTTTAAGCCAAAGACTATAATAAGAGATGAGGAAGGACACTATACCATACTCAAAGGATCTGTCCAACAAGAAGATCTAATAATTTTAAATATCTATGCCCCTAATGTGGGAGCAGCCAACTATATAAACCAATTAATAACAAAATCAAAGAAACACATCAACAATAATACAATAATAGTAGGGGACTTTAACACTCCCCTCACTGAAATGGACAGCTCATCCAAGCAAAAGATCAACAAGGAAATAAAGGCCTTAAATGACACACTGGACCAGATGGACATCACAGATATATTCAGAACATTTCATCCCAAAGCAACAGAATACACATTCTTCTCTAATGCACATGGAACATTCTCCAGAATAGATCACATCCTGGGTCCTAAATCAGGTATCAACCAGTATCAAAAGATTGGGATCATTCCCTGCATATTTTCAGACCACAGTGCTCTGAAGCTAGAACTCAATCACAAGAGGAAATTTGGAAAGAACCCAAATACATGGAGACTAAACAGCATCCTTCTAAAGAGTGAATGGGTCAACCAGGAAATTAAAGAAGAATTGAAAAAATTCATGGAAACAAATGATAATGAAAACACAACAGTTCAAAATCTGTGGGACACAGCAAAGGCAGTCCTGAGAGGAAAATATATAGCAGTACAAGCCTTTCTCAAGAAACAAGAAAGGTCTCAAATACACAGCCTAACCCTACACCTAAAGGAGCTGGAGAAAGAACAAAAAAGAAAGCCTAAACCCAGCAGGATAAGAGAAATAATAAAGATCAGAGCAGAAATCAGTTGAAATAGAAACAAACAAACAAAAAAACCCCCAATAGAACAAATCGACAAAACTATGAGCTGGTTCTTTGAAAGAATTAATAAGATTGATAAATCCCTGGCCAGACTTATCAAAAAGAAAAGAGAAAGGACCCAAATAAATAAAATCATGATTGAAAGAGGAGAGATCACAACTAACACCAAAGAAATACAAACAATTAAAAGAACATACTATGAGCAACTCTATGCAATTTGACAGTCTGGAAGAAATGGATGCATTCCTAGAGACATATAAACTACCAGAACTGAACCAGGAAGAAATAGAAAACCTGAACAGACCCACAACCAGTAAGGAGATTGAAAAGGTCATCAAAAATCTCCAAACAAACAAACAAAATCTCCAAACAAACAAAAGCCCAGGGCCAGATGGCTTCCCAGGGGAATTCTACCAAACATTTAAAGAAGAACTAATTCCTATTCTCCTGAAACTGTTCCAAAAAATAGAAATGGAAGGAAAACTTCCACACTCATTTTATGAGGCCAGCATCACCTTGATCCCAAAACCAGACAAGGATGCCATCAAAAAAGAGAATTATAGACCAATATCCTTAATGAATACAGATGTGAAAATTCTCACCAAAATATTAGCCAATAGGATTCAACAGTACATTAAAAGGATTATTCACCACGACCAAGTGGGATTTATTCCAGGGCTGCAAGGTTGGTTCAACATCTGCAAATCAATCAATGTGAGACAACACATCAATAAAAGAAAGAACAAGAACCATATGATACTCTCAATAGATGCTGAAAAAGCGTTTGACAAAGTACAGCAACCCTTCCTGATCAAAACTCTTCAAAATGTAGGGATAGAGGGCACATACCTCAATATTATCAAAGCCATCTATGAAAACACACTGCAAATATCATTCTCAATGGAGAAAAACTGAAAGCTTCTCCTCTAAGGTCAGGAACACGGCAGGGATGTCCATTATCACCATTGCTATTCAACATAGTACTAGAAGTCCTAGCCTCAGCAATCAGACAACAAAAGGAAATTAAAGGCATCTGAATTGGCAAAGAAGAAGTCAAACTATCACTCTTTGCAGATGATATGATAGTATATGTGGAAAACCCAAAAGACTCCATTCCAAAACTGCTAGAACTTGTAAAGGAATTTAGCAAAGTGTCCAGATATAAAATCAATGCACAGAAATCAGTTGCATTTCTCTACATCAACAAGACAGAAGAAAGAGAAATTAGGGAGTCAATCCCATTTACAATTGCACCCCAAATTATAATATATCTAGGAATAAACCTAACCAAAGAGGCTAAGAATCTATACTCAGAAAACTATAAAGTACTCATGAAAGAAATTGAGGAAGACACAAGGAAATGGAAAAATGTTCCATGCTCCTGGATTGGAAGAATAAATATTGTGAAAATGTCTATGCTACCTAAAGCAATCTACACATTTAATGCAATCCCTATCATCCCACCCATTTTTTTCAAAGAAATGGAACAAATAACCTAAAATTTATATGGAACCAGAAAAGACCTCGAATAGCCAAAGGAATATTGAAAAAGAAAGCCAAAGTTGGCGGCATCACAATGCTGGACTTCAAGCTCCATTACAAAGCTGTCATCATCAAGACAGCATGGTAATGGCACAAAAACAGACACATAGATCAATGGAATAGAATAGAGAGCCCAGAAATAGACCCTCAACTCTATGGTCAACTAATCTTCAACAAAGCAGGAAAGAATGTCCAATGGAAAAAAAGACAGCCTCTTCAATAAATGGTTTTGGGAAAATTGGACGGCCACATGCAGAAAAATGAAATTGGACCATTTCCTTACACCACACACGAAAATAGACTCAAAATGGATGAAGGACCTCAATGTGAGAAAAGAATCCATCAAAATCCTTTAGGAGAACACAGGCAGCAACCTCCTCGACCTCAGCTGCAGCAACGTCTTCCTAGGAACATCGCCAAAGGCAAGGGAAGCAAGGGCAAAAATGAACTATTGGGATTTCATCAAGATCAAAAGCTTTTGCACATCAAAGGAAATGGTTAGCAAAACCAAAAGACAACTGACAGAATGGGAGAAGATATTTGCAAACGACATATCAGATAAAGGGCTACTGTCTTAAATCTATAAAGAACTTAGCAAACTCAATACCCAAAGAATAAATAATCCAATCAAGAAATGGGCAGAAGACATGAACAGACATTTCTGCAAAGAAGACATCCAGATGGCCAACAGACACATGAAAAAGTGCTCCACATCACTTGGCATCAGGGAAATACAAATCAAAACCACAATGAGATACCACCTCACACCAGTCAGAATGGCTAAAACTAACAAGTCAGGAAATGACAGATGCTGGCGAGGATGTGGAGAAAGCGGAACACTCCTACACTGTTGGTGGGAATGCAAGCTGGTGCAACCACTCTGGAAAACAGCATGGAGGTTCCTCAAAGAGTTGAAAATAGAACTACACTATGACCCAGCAATTGCACTACCGAGTATTTGCCCGTAGTGATCTGAAGGGGAATTTGCACCCGAATGTTTATAGCAGCAATGTCTACAATAGCCAAACTATGGAAAGAACCTAGATGTCCATCAACAGATGAATGGATAAAGAAGATGTGGTATATATACACAATGGAATATTATGCAGCCATCAAAAGAAATAAAATCTTGCCATTTGCGCTGACGTGGATGGAACTAGAGGGTATCATGCTTAGTGAAATAAGTCAATCGGAGAAAGACATATGATTTCCCTGATATGAGGAAGTGGAGATGCAATGTGGGGGGTTAGGGGAGTAGGAGAAGAATAAATGAAACAAGATGGGATTGGGAGGGAGACAAACCATAAGTGACTCTTAATCTCACAAAACAAACTGAGGGTTGCTGGGGGGAGGGGATTCAGGAGAGGGGGGTTGGCGTTATGGGCATTGGGGAGGGTATGTGCTAAGGTAAGTGCTGTGAAGTGTGTAAACCTGGCGATTCACAGACCTGTACCCCTGGGGATAAAAATACTTTATACGTTTATAAAAAAATAAAAAATTAAAAAAAAAACCCTCCCAAAATACAAGAGTCCAGGAACTGATGGATTCCCTGGGGAGTTCTACCAAGGATTCAAAGAAGAAATAACACCTATTCTCCTGAAGTTGTTTCAAAAAACAGAAACAGAAGGAAAACTTAAAGACTCTTTCTATGAAGCCAGCATTACCTTGATCCCCAAACCAAGCAAAGACCCCATCAAAAAGAGAATTTCAAGCCAATAACTCTGATGATTATGGATGCCAAGATTCTCAACAAGATTCTAGCTAATAGAATCCAACATTACATTTAAAAGATCATTTACCATAACCAGGTGGGATTTATCCCTGAGATGCAAGGGTGGTTCACCATTTGTAAATCAATCATTGTTATAGAACAAATTAATAAAAGAAGAGAGGAGAACTACATGGTCTTCTCAATTGATGCAGAAAAAGCATTTGACAAAAGACAGTGTCCTTTCCCGATTAAAACTCTTCAGAGTACAGGGATAGAAGGAACATTCCTCAACTTCATAAAATCCATCTCTGAAAAACCCACAGCAAATATCATTCTCAATGGGGAAAAGCTGAGAGCCTTCCCATTGAGATCAGGAATAGGATAAGGATGATCACTCTCACCACTAGTGTTGAACATATTACTAGAAGTCCTAGCAACAGTAATCAGACAACAAAAGAAATAAATGGTATTCAAATTCACAAAGAAGTCAAACTCTCTTTCTTTGCAGATGAAACCATTGAGTGCTGGAACAAACAATCCTAAAATTTGTATGGAACGAGAAAAGAGGCTGGATTGCCAAGGAAATGATGGAAAAGAAAAACAAAGATGGAGGTATCATGTTACCTGATTTCAAGCTTTATTACAAAACTATCAAGACAGCATGGTACTAGCACAAAAACAGACATATAGACCAGTGGGACAGAATAGAGAGCCCATATGGACTTGCAACTCTATGGTCAACTAATCTTTGACAAAGCAGGAAAAAATATCCAGTGGAAAAAAGTCTCTTCAGTAAATGGTGCTGGGAAAATTGGATAGCTATGTACCATTCTCTTACACCATACACAAAGATAAACTCAAAATGGATGAAAGAACTCAATGTGAGACAGGAATCCATCAAAATCCTAGAGGAGAACATAGGCGGTAACCTCTTCAACGCTGGCCACAGCAGCTTCTTTCAAGACACATCTCCAAAGGCAAGGGGAAAAAAGTGAAAAGTGAACTTTGGGACTTCATCAAGATCAAAAGCTTCTGCACAGCAAAGGAAACAATCAACAAAACAAAGAGGCAACTCACAGAATGGGAGAAGATATTCGCAAATGACACTATAGACAAAGGGCTGATACCCAAGATCTATAAAGAACTTCTCAAACTCAATACCCAAAAAACAGATAAGTCAAAAAATGGCCAGAAGACACGAACTTCTCCAAAGAAGACATACAAATGACTAACAGACACATGAAAAATGTTCATTAACCATCAGGGAAATTCAAATCAAAGCCACATTGAGATACCACCTTACACCAGTTAGGATGACAAAAATTAACAAGGCAAGTAACAACAAATGTTGGAGAGGGTGTGGAGAAAAGGGAACCCTCTTACGGTGTTGGTGGGAATGCCAGTTGGTGCCACTTTGAAAACAGTGTGGAGATTCTTCAAAAAATTAAAAATAGAGCTACCCAATGACCCAGCAACTGCACTACTGGGTATTTACCCCAGAGATACAGATGTAGTGAAAAGAAGGGCCATATGTACCCCAATGTCCATAGCAGCAATGTCCACAATAGCCAAACTGTAGAAAGAGCCAAGATGCCTTTCAACAGATGAATGGATAAAGAAGATGTGGTCCATATATACAATGGAATATTACTCAGCCATCAGAAGGGATGAATACCCAGCTTTTTCATCAACATGGATAGGACTGGAGGAGATTATGCTGAGTGAAATAAGTCAAGCAGAGAAAGCCAATTATCATATGATTTTACTTACTTGTAGAACATAAGGAATAACAGAAGTCATTAGGAGAACGAAGGGAAAAGTGAAGGGAGGGAAATTGGAGGGGGAGATGAACCATGAGAGACTCTGGATTCGGAGAAAAAAACAGAGTTTTGGAGGGGAAGGGGGTGGAGGGATGGTGAGCCTGGTGGTGGGTATTAAGTAGGGCATGTATTGCATGGAGTACTGGGTTTTATACATAAACAATGAATCTTGGAACACTACATCATAAACTAATTATGTACTGTATGGTGACTAACATAACATAATAAAAAAACACAAAATAAAATAATTATTTTTAAATGATTATTTTAAATTATTTAAAGTTCCTATAAATCCTGAAATTTGTGTCACCTCCCACTCCAGGATGTGACCCCCAATCCATGTCAGCTCCTTTTCTTTGCCCTCCTGGGTGGCATGGGTGGGGACATCACCATTTACATGGGCCAACACTTCCAGGAAGCCATGAGTGTTGCTGATGAAGTTCTCCAGCTCCCAGACACTGGCCTGCCTCTGACCCCACTGGTTAGCCTGTTCTTGTAAGGCCTTCACTCCGCCTCCAGGTGGGAACACCTGTTGTGAGCCTGGAGAAGTTCAGCTGATGATTCTTCCATGCTGGCCTGGGTGTCCTCTGGAAATTCCTCTCAGCCTCCTCTTTGTCTCAGGCTGTGTCCAAGGAGGCCTGGCTCTCAGGCAAGGTGTTCTTTAATTCTTGTGACACCAAGTGATAGAAAAGATTTCTCAATCTTTGGTTTTCTTCTTCACACGTTAAAATCAGATATTTTAGCTCAGACACTTTCTGAAAGGGAGATTTATTCCTTTCCCTCCTTGTATTAAAAGCTTCTTTCATAAATCCAGACTTTCTGTTGAATGCTGTCAAAGATTTACTGATGTGTTTCATTTCCAGGGGCAGCTCTTTTCACTTTCTCTCTCATTTAAGGCATGGTGTCTTTCGCTCCTTCCAAAGAGAACTTCTCAAAAGATGAAGGTCCCTCAAATGATGTGCCACCAGGACACCAGGGTGGAGTTGGTTCCAGGCCAGAGGGCTGAGGGCCATGGCTCACCAGTATCTCTACACAGTGACCTAATATGGGGACTGCAGTCTGAGTGGTTCCAAGCACTGGTCAGGCCTCGGCATTTGGCCACAACTCAGTGACATTTGGAAGCCAGCTTCTAACAGGGGGAGGAACCACTACCTTCACAGATAGCCTCTGTCCTGGCTCTTCCCCTGGAAGACAGATGTCCCGGGGACTCATTTTCCCTGTGCTAAGCCCTTGGTCAGCTAGGCATCCAAGGGAATCTTTGGCCCTCTGCTGAGCTGGGTAGAATTCCTGGCCTGTTGAGTGCCTCGTAGACTCATTCATCTCTTGCTGAGCTGGAGTGGCAGGGCTCCCAGTTGGTCAGATATCCAGGGGACTCTTTTGCCCTGTGGTGAGCTGGGTTGGAGGGTTCCTGATAGGAGGATTTGCGTTCAGTTGATTGTCCAAGGGACTTGCTTATCCAGTGCTGAGTGGGGTTGGAGAATTGCCTGGGTGTCCCTGGCCCTCATTTATTCTGTGTTGAGCTAGGTCAAAGGTCTCCCAGTCATTTGGATATATGGGAGCTCATTGCCCTGAACTAAGCCAAGTTTTAGGGCTTGCAGCTGGAAGGCTCCCAAATGGTGGTGTCTGGGAGACTCACCTTGCTCTATGCTGAACTCTGTCAGTGGGATTGCAGGTGTCTGGGTGGACAGGGGACTCATTTGCCCTTTGCTTACTGGTAAGAAAGCTTCCGGTCTGCAGTGTGTCTGGGGAACTCGTTTGCCCTGTGCTGAGCTGGGTGGGATGACTACTGGCTAGAGGGCTCCTAGTCCATCAGATATCTGGGGAATTCATTTGCCCCATTCTAAGTGGGATCAGAGTACTCTTGGTCCAAGAGCACCCCGTCTGCTGTCTTGGGGACTCTTTGCCCTGTACTAAGTTGATTCAGAGAATTGCCCATCAGAGAAGTGTTCAGGGAATTAGTTTGCTCTGTGCTGAATTGGGTCAGTGGAATCCCAGTGGACCCAGTGTCTGGGCAACTCCATAGCCTTGTGCTAAGTTGGTTCAGAGAATTCACCCCTAATGAAAGGTCTGGGGGACTTGTTTGCCTTGTGCTGATCTGGGTCAGAAAGCTTGGGGTCAGCTGGATGTCCTGGGATGAGTTCACCCTATGATGAGCAGTGTTACGGCTCCTGGTTGGCCTAGTATATCTAGTGGATTCAGTTGTCTGGTTGGCCTGTGCTTTGCTGGGTTGAGGGCTCCGAGCTGGAGAGCTCCTAGTTGGTCTAGTGTCCAGACAACTTGTTTATCCTATGTTGAGCTGGATCAGAGAACTTGTAGTACAAAGGTACCCAGGGTGCCCACTGTCCTGAGGGAACTCCTTAACCTTATGTTGAATTGTTTCAGAGAATACTCCATTAGCCAGAGGTCCAAGGGACTTAGTTGCCTAGTGCTGATCTGGGTCAGCAGGCTCCTAGCTGGCCTGGGTAGAAGATTCAATTTCCCTGTGCTCTGCTGAGGTGGAGGGCTCCCGGTTGGCCCAGTGTCCGGGCAACTTTTTTGCACCATGCTGAGCTGAGTCAGAAGGCTTTTGGTATAAGGACACCCAATAGGATCACTGTCCTGGGGACTCATTAGTCCTATGCTGAGTTGGTTTAGAGAATTTCCCACTGGCCAGGGTTCCAGAGGACTGGCTTGCCTTGAGCTGATATGGGTCAAAGTGCTTGTTACCAGCCAGTATCCAGGGGATTAGTTTGCTCTGCCAGAACTGGGTTGGTGGGCTCCTGGTGAGCCCAGTGTCTGGGGGAGTCCATTGCCTTGCTAAGTTGGTTCATAGAATTCCTCATTGGTGGAAGGTCCAGGGGACTTGATTGTCTTGTGGCTGATCAGGGTCAGTTGGCTCCTGGTTGAAGGACTCCTGGTTTGCCCAGATGGAAGACTTGATTGCCCTGTGCTCTGCTGAGCTGGAGAGCTCCCAGTTATCCCAGTATCCAGGCAACATATTTGTGCAATGGTGAGCTGGGTCAGAAGGCTTTTGGTATCAGAGTACCCAATGAGCACACTGTCCTGGGGACTGGTTAGATCTATGCTGAGTTGGTTTGGAGAATTCCCCATTGACCAGGTATTCAGGGGCCTTGGTGGCCCTGGGCTCACCCTCATCAAAGGGATGGTCATCAGCCAACGGTCCGGGGGATTAGTATGCCCTGTGCTGAACTGGGTTGGTGGGCTCCTGGTGGGTCCAGTGTCTGGGGGACTCGATAGCCCTGTGCTATCGAGTGGTTTAGGGAACTCCCCATTGGCCCAGGGTCTGGGGTACTGGTTCACCTTGTACTGATGTGAGTCGGAAAACTTGTAGTTGACTGGATATCTGGGGGTTTAGTTCATCTTGTGTTGAGCTAGGTCACTGGGCTCCTGGTTAACTGGATGTCTAAGAGGACTTAATTGCCCTGTGTTCTTCTGGGTTGAGGGCTGCCAGTTGGAAGACTCCTGGTGGGCACACTGTTTAGGCAACTTGCTTACCCTCTGGTGAGCTGGGAGCAGAATGGGGCCTAGTGGGCCCTCTGTCTTGTGGACTTGTTAATCCTAGCTGAGCTGGTTTGGAGAAGTCCCCATCGTCTGGATGTCTAGGGGACTTTGCTGTCTAGTGATGATCTGGGTCAGTGGACTCCTGGTCAAAGGGCTCTTGGTTGGCCCAGCCAGAAGTCTCAACTGTCCTGTGCTGTTGCTTTGGAGGGCTTCCAGGAGGGTGTCTCTTGGTCAGCCTAGCATCCTGGGGACTTGTTGGCTCCATGCTGAGTTGGTTCAGAGATGTCCCCATTAGCTATATTTCTGGGAGAATGTCTCACTCTGCTCTGTGGGATTGGTGTGCTCCCACCACGCCATGTGTCTAGAGGACTAGTTTCTCCTGTGCTGACCCTGGACACAAGGCTCCAGCTCAGAAAAATTCCCAGGGGACCCTCAGGACATGCCACTGACTTCCCTGTGCTGAGTCAGGTTATGATTCCAGAGGGCTAGAGGGGCTCTGCCTGACTGGGTGAAGGTCTATTGAACTGTGATTCCCAGAGCCCCCTACCTTTCTGCCAAATGGGACTGAGTAACTGGGTGGTCTGACCAGCCCTGCTGAGTGCCGGTATAAGGACTCATGGACGTCAGAGGGGCAGAAAAGGAGAAGCGTACATGGAGTGGACTGAAAGGTGTGGGCGAGAGAATGGGGCAAGACCAGTCGGAGAGAAGCTGCCATTAGCAGGAACGGAGAACCCTGAAGAGTACCCCAGTCATAGCTGTTGGGTACTGGGCTTTTCTAACAGCCACCGTTCATCCAATGCCTCCTAAGCATATCACTGCACCCCAGCCACTCACCAGGGGGCTCTCTGCTTGGTCTTGCTCATGTGGCCAATCACCAGGTGGTTCTCACTGTGGCTAACCTTACGTCATCGCCTGAACTCCATGTTTTTAAAGAAAAATATGTTAACCTGATTTGAGAAGAAACATTACTATTTGGAATGTATTTATAATAAAGTTGGTGGTACAGCAGCAAGAGTCAATGAGTAGGAACTAAAAAATGTCACTTAGAGTCACCATCAGCAATCATAGTAACACCAGTATTAGTCAGTACATTTGGCATTAGACCCCACGAAGTCTCACACTTCAGTAGTAAAGTTAAGGTGGTACCAGAGCAAACGCTACTCTAAACTCATCCTAACTAAGTTTTTAAAAAGTCTAGAAAATGGTATCTTTTAACAATAAAAAGAATAAGTCTGGCAAAGATGAAGCTGATTCACAAGTAATTTACCTGCTGGCCCAAACAAAATTCAGCACTCAAGAAAGGGTGCTAACAAAATGCAGTCTTTCAAAGTTAACACTCTTAATGCCCAGCATCCAATAAAACATTACTATATATCCAAAGAAGCAGGAAAATGGGACTCATAACCAGGAGAAGACTCAACCATAGGTGGAAAAAAACAAATGCCTGATGAGGATGCTAAAAGAGCAATTACAAACATACCCAAGAATTTAAAGGAAAAAAAAATAGAATGAGGAGAAAAGGGGAGATTATAAAAGAGGATCAAATGGAATTTTGGAGATGAAAAAATAAACAAAATAAGCTTAAAAAACTGCAGGATGCGCAAAAAGAAAAAAAGATGAATGAACTTGAAGATACAGGAAGAGAAACTTTCCAAACTGAAGCACAGAGAGACAAGAAGACTAAAAATAAATGACCAGAGCTTCAGGGACTTGGAGGACAATATCAGAAGGAGGAGAGGTCTAAGGAGAAAATGGCCTTAAAATTTCCAAACTGGAAAAACAATGTGTTTATAAATCCACAGATCAGGTCATTCAATGAACCCCAAGCAGAAAAACATATATACAAAAAAATCATACATAGCATACCATAATCAAGGTGTGGAAACCAGTGACAAAGAGAAACTCAAAGCAGTCAGAGAACAAAAGACTTACTATATGCGGGGGAATAAGAGGGGCTGCCAAGCTTTCGTGATAAGAAAATGCAACCCAAAAAGTGCTGAATGACATCTTTTTCTTTTGAAAGGAAAAAAAAACACCTCTGTAAACTTAGTATTCTACATCTAGCAAAAATAAAGGCAAAATAAAGACATTTTTTCAGATATATAAAAACAGAGAGAATTTGCTGTAAATGGACTTATACCACAAGAAATGTGAAAGGGAATTCTTCAGGCCAAAACAAAAAAGACTGTAGAAATGGGAAATGGGAAAGGATAACTATAACATTATAATATAAAAATAAAAATTATATAAGAAATATTTCTTTTCTCATTTAAAACTTTTCCCTAAAAAATAACTGGCTTTTCAAAGGAATAGAAAAGCAATGCACTGTTGAGTTTGTAACATGTGTGATGTAAAACATATGACAGCAACTACACAAAGGCCAGGAAGGGATAAATGGAGATGTATTGTTGTAAGGTTTGTACAGTGAAGTAATATATACACGGGATGTAAAATAGTATTTGGTGTAGAATAGATAAATTAAAGACACATGTTGTAAATCCTACAGCAACCACAAGAGCACCCCTCCCAGAGACAAAAAAGGAAAAATGGCTAATAAGTCATTAGTGAAGATTAAAAAAGGAAATATAAGAAATAAATTCAATAAATGAAGAATAGAAAAAGAAGTAAAAAGAGAACAGATGTAACAAAAACAGCAAGATGGCAGACTTTGTGATAATTACATTCCCTGTAAGTGGTCTAAAGGGTCCTTAAAAAAGGCGGGGGAAGCACACTCCCACCCCAAACCAGGAGAGGAACACAATTTATTTCTATGTGATTCATTTCCCATATGGACTCATGCCCCTTGATTAAAGCCGCAATGAGATTTCTACAGTCAGAGTCAGGCTTGTCTAATAGGTTACCAGGGTAACCTGTCGCTCTGGTAGAGCCACTGTTCTTCCCACTGACTGTGGCTCTGGATAGAAAGAGTGTTCAGCTGTTTGTCTGAGGATTGGATTTGTGTGACCCCTCGCAGCTCACGGGAGGAGGGAGGAAAATCCTTTGTACACAGCTGCTTCCTGCCCAGCGCAGGGGTGGGAACCATGGGCTCTGGACTCAGACTATCAGGTTTTTATGCTAACTCCAGCACTCCCTGTCTGTGTGAGTTGATACATAACATCTTTCAGTCTCTGTTTTCTTATCTCTAAAATACAAACACCTGTTGGGATGCCTGGTGGCTCAGTTGGTTGAGCGACTGCCTTTGGCTCCAGTCAGGATCCTGGGGTCCTGGGATCGAACCCCACATAGGACTCCCAGCTCAGTGGGGAGTCTGCTTCTCCCTCTCCCTCTGTGCCTCCCCCAGCTCCTGTGTGCTTTCTTGCTCTTTCAAATAAATAAATAAAATATTTTAAAAATTTTAAAAAATGAAATATGAACACCCATTTTGTAATCCTGTTTGGAAGATTCAATATGTTCCTAAGAATAAAGTGCTTTATGAATTATAGTGGGCACACCCCAAAAATTAAAAATTAGAAAAAAAAGTATAGTAGGCACTAACCAATATTAACACACATGATGCTACCCCATGCACACAGTAACTAATCATAGTCACTGTTTATCGAATTTTTACCGCAAGCTGTGCATTGAACTAAGAGTTTTTATATAATACCATAAGGAATCCACAGAACAAGCCCTCAAAGTATCCTTACTTTAGAAATCATGTTTCGGAGAGGTTAAGTTATACAGCTAGTGGATGCACCACAACTTCGTAGACCACAACCATTTTGGGTCTTTTATGAGTTCGTTTATCTACCCAACACATCCATTTATGGAGTACCCATAACCAGGTCCTCACCAGGGCACAACACTGCATTCCTCAGGTCTATATGACCATCTTTCAGCAAAGAGTCAAAGCTGATAACGCAGGCTCTCGCACGATAAAGAGGCTGTGTTCATAATATTACTGGTTTACAATCCGTTCTTTCCCTAAAACACCACAGATGTTACTTGCTTTTCCCAACAGACATGTGGAGACGAGGCTCTGCATTCCTTCTCAGCAGAAAGCTGCCCCCTTTGGTGGGAAGTTGGAACAGGACCCAGGGGGCAAGAATCTTCTTTCACATTGGCAAGCCACTGATTAATCACCTGCATCTACCTATTATGCCCCAGGCACACACTATGCTTTGTGTTTTCACACGGATTCCCTCATTTAATCCTCACAGCTACTTCAGGAAGTGCTATTAACATCATCTGCTTTATAAATGAGGAACCTCAGTCAAGCCAGCTTTCCCTCTGAGGGGCCAGTGCTCAGTACCTCATGGGCCTCCCCACGCTGGAGGGTGGCAATGCTCGGATTTGGATCCAGGCAGTCGGCTAGGGCCAGAGAGCTTTCTTCATGTAATGTCTGTCTGGTTTTGCTGAGGAGACTTGAATGCCCTCAGTTCAGCGCTCAGAGGATACAATTCTACCTCATGTCAATGACTCTAGGCCCTACCTGCTCCCAGCCTTTGGGGTGTCTCCTTCTCCTCCAAAGACCCTCCACTCCCTTGGTCAGACAAATAACTGAGATGTGCAGACAGCAGGAGCTCAGTAAGTGTCTGAGGAAAGGAAGGAGAAATACTAGAGAAAAAGAGGGAGGGAGAGGAGAGGAGAAAGAATCTGAACAGAGTTTATGGAAGGGGATCCCACCTTCTGCAGCTTCCTCCTCTCGGCCTCCACCGACGAGCGAACGGACTTGATTTCTAGCGTGTGCTTCTTCACTAAGTCTTCTAGTCGCTTCACTAGCTGGTCTTTGAGATGTTTCTTCTCCTCTTCTGTCTGATGTTTGATTTTGCGAAGGTCTTCTTCATATTGTTGCTTCATATATTCCATCTCAATACTTGCCTCTTTCTTGGTCTATAAACAAGAGAAAGGGCCTTGTAAACCTGCCAGCGTAGGGTGAGGAGCAGGGCATCACTGTTTCTCTTTGGTACAGAGTTTACAACATTTACACACCGGTTTTACTGCTCGTAGCAGCAGGGGCCATAAAGTTCATAGGATTATAGATCTGATATTTGTAACAGCCTTTGCTTTATCCACCATCAGCAAAAAGCTCTTTGGAAACATGTACCTACGGTCATGGGATTGGATATTCCAGCCTACTCCAGTGGTGTCTAAAGAATTCTTTGTTTGTTTTGATTGGGGAACAGATGGTGGAAGTCCTATGCAGGTTTCTAGTTTCCCAGGAACCAGCGAAAAGAGTGGGGAGAATTCTGCTATATTCTTAGTCTCCTAACTTCAAATGGCAGGAAGTTAGCTGGAACTTCACACCCACGTGTCCACCCCTAAAACCATGGGACCTGCTGGTGCCAAGTGGCTCTGTCACAGTTGGGAACTGGCCTCTACCCGAAGCTCATTCCAGCAAAGCTCCCTGTGACTTCTGCATTCCCAGGGCTGGGGCAGACACTACCTGTGCCTCTGGGCCTCCTTTGGTGCACGGACACTCCTTGGGGAAGTCTGGTTCCTGCTGAGGATGGAGACTGCAGCCTTCCAGGTCATTCACCTTTCCTAGGACTTCCTTCTCTGAAACTAGCTCCGTCTTCATGTCATCTGCAAGTATATGTTTCAACATCATTTAAAATGCCCTTGTGTTCAAGGTCTTCTGCAGTCAGGTACCCATTCTGCTATTCAACTCTTCTACCCCCACTCTCCAGTGGACTTGCTGCTCTATGGCCTTCTAGCTCTCAAGCACAATCAAAGTGGTGATTGTTGTCTTTGCTCAAGCAGCATCTTGAGTTCAAACAGCTGCCCTGTTCTAGCTTATTAAACTAATCATCGTCAAAATGTTTTGATCATGCTTTCCATACGTTGAAAAAAACCACTGAGCATGTTCCTGCATATATATACATTCGAAAGATTTAAATGTAAAAGATAAAACAAAAAATAAATATAACTAGAAATGCTCATTGTTTTCTTCGCATATTCTTAGGAGGTATCTCTGCCCCACTTTTGAAAACACTGCACAAACTCTTCCACACACTTCTGGTTCCAATTCAAACCTCTCCTCCTCCACATCTTTCCAGCCCACAGTGACTTCTTTCCAGAATGTTTCACTCCCCTGGTGCCTGGGCCACCGCATGATACCAAACGGTGTTCCAGACTATAAAGTCACTGTCCTATAAGCTCCCTGGGGGCAGAGCCCATGTTTTGTGACTTTTCTATATCTCCTAGGATCAAGCTGATCACACTGTAGTATTTAAGAACTTGCTGATGAAGGAGTCTCCTCCTTCAGAGGAAGGCACTCTGGAGTCAGATTTGCTCAGATACACTTGTTCTATCATGACCCATGGCCTTGAGCTAGCCACCTACCCTTCCTCAGGCTCGTTTCTTCATTTGCATCATGGGAGACACTGACCACGCCCACTCACAGTACTACTGGGGAGACCCAGTAACATCACTGTGAAATGATGGGAAAAATATGAATTGTTGCTTCAGCGTGGAGAAGACAGTGCTGAGCCGTTCAAGCATGCGGTGGATCTGGTGAAGAGATTTCGGGGGGGCAAGGGGTCCTGCTGCACCATACCTTTTAGCTCTCCACACTGTGGCAGCTCACCTGTGCCCTGCCTGGGTTGAGCACCCTGCCTGGGTTGAGCTTGCCCACCAGGGGTCAGATGAAGCAGCCCACCCTCGCTCTGCTCCCTCAACAGTTTCAGGGTACAGCCCACCTGGCAGCGGCCCTTCTCTCTGTTAAGAAAAACAAAAACAAAAAAACCACAAACAAACAAAAAGCTCTCACAGTGCCTCTCACTGCTTTTCTGGGTCACGTGACACTCCTGCAGCATCAGTCTGTCTTTGGCAACAGCCAGCTTCTCCCCAAGTTTTTTTGCAGTGGTTTTCAGCTCTGAGTTCTCCTGCCGAGCCTCCTTGAGCTGCACATCCAGGTCCTAAACAAACAGAAAGGGTCTCATTGCCCTGGGGACAGTTCGCAGTGGAGACGCACAGTGTGCACAGATCTGAAAGGTGGGTCAGTGCACAGCAGCCGCTCTTGTCTTTGGAATTCAGGGGCTCATGTTCACCCAATCCCTACTCATCCTGATGGGCTGTGTGCCTTTGGGCACGTTATTTAACATTTCGGTCGTGAGGATTAAATGAGATAAAGTGCCTGGGACCGAAAAAGTGCTCAAGGATTACTAAGAATAGTAGCGGCTGCAACTTTCAGAGATGGGGCTCTATGAGTGTGGGGGGTTTGTCCGTGGTCTATCTTGTCAATGGTCTGGCTTGCCGTGAAAGCCAAGTCCCAGGATTTCAGGACAGGTAAATTGTTAGGGAATGAGCAGGGCTTTAGAATGAGGCTGGCGTCAGTTAAGAAACTTACGCCAGCTGTGTGCCTAACAAGATTAGTCTTTAAGCCTCTCCATTTCTAGACCAAAATGATCGTCTCTGTTAACTTTAACTGTTGAAGCTCTCTGAGGTCCGGGACCCAGTGCAGCTTGCCATGTGTCCCCTACCTGTTGCCCCGGGTCTGGCACACAGTAGAAATTCCATAAATATTTGCTGACAGAATGTCGTTGACCTCAAGGGAAATAAGAGTCACTTGGGTGAGAGTCAAGTGCCTTGCACAGTGCCCCACACAGAGTAGGTATTAAAATTAGGGACCGTGTTTATGATCCCATTGGACAGCTAGCAAGAGACCCTGCTTTACCTGTGTCCTCTCCTTTAGCTTCTGGGCGTACTTCTTCAGGTCACTTATCTTGCGACCTCTGTGCTCCAGATCTCCTTCGAGCTTCCTGACCTGGGCCTGCAGAGCCGACTCCTGGACCTGGAAGTTCCTACGGAGCTCTGTCTCTTTCTCCTGCCACTGCCACAGGGCCTCGCTCACCGACTGCTGCATGGCCTGTCGGATGGCCTCGGTGTCCCGCTCGTAGGTGGCCTGCAGCTCCTCTGCCTTCCGGGCATAGTCCTTGCTCAGCTGCTGGTTTTCCACGCGCAGCCGCTCTACCTCCAGCAGGACCTCCCGCATCTCGTGGCCGTGGCCTGGCTCTCCCTTGGGGTCTGGGCCCTCCTGGGAAAGTCGGCCCCACTGGGGCGCCTCGTGGCTTGTCAGGTGCCTGAGCCTCTTCTCGTAGTCGGCCTTGAGCTCCAGCATCTCCTTGGAGAGGCTGAGGACCCGCTCGGCGTGCTCAGCCTCTACCCTCAGCTCCCTTTCTTTGGTCTCCAGCCTGCACGTGGCCGACTGCGCCAGCGCCTCCTGCGTCAGCCTCTTCTGCAGTTCCAGCGCGCTCTCCAGGGCCTCGATGCGCTGAAGCAGGGCCTCCTCCTCCGCGCGGCCCTGTTCCTGCAGGAGCCTGGCCTTGGTCTCCGCCACCGCACTCTGCAGTTCCTCCTGGTGGGCCTCGCGCAGCGCCTCCATGCTGGCCTCTGCCTCATCCTGGCGCGTGTTGAGGGCGTAAATCACCTGCAGGAGAATCCACGGAGCTCGGTTAGTGTGAGGAGTGGGAGGGACTGTGAGGGGCCACGTGACCGGAGCTGCTCCTCCTCCGCGGCCATACCTGGGGCGGGTCTCCACCAGCCGCATCTGAGAAGAGGACAGGTGTGGAAGTGGTTTGATAGAAATTGTCCCCAAGAGAAACCCGCGAGGAAGCAGGGAAGTGGGACAGGAGCATGGCAGAAGTCAAGTGAGGGACACATAAAGGCCACAGAGGGGATCTGTGGCAGAGATCCCTAGAGGGCCTCCGGAGTGCCAAGGGAATCCAGCAAAGGGCTTAATAACTCTAGTTTAGGGGGGCGGGGTGGGAAGAACAATTTGGAACAAAAAAAAACAAACAACGCCTCCAAAAAAAAACCCAGCAAAATAACAGAAAATAGAATTCTGCAACATATAAAATGATTATATACCATGATCAAGTGGGATTTACCCCAGGAATGTGAAGTTGATTAAACATCTAAAAATCAGTTCATGGAATATACCATACGAACAGAAAAAAAGACAAAAGCGCAGGATGTGTCAACAGACACAGGAAAAGCATCTGATAAAATACAACACTCCTTTGTGATAACAACACTCGACAACCTAGAAAGGTATCCAAGGTGTAAGACTGTTTCTCCATAACTTCAGGAACCAGAATAGGGACACTTTGTTACCCCAGAGAAGAGAATGCAGGAAGATGGGAGTGTGGTGGGGCCGAGCAACCAGCCTGAGCAACAGGTAGGTGTTTACTGGAAGGGGGGGGGGGAAGCTGCAGGTAGGACAGGCATGGGGAAGAAAATAAAGAATTCTGTACTAGACAAATTAAACTTGTCTCCTGGGGCATCAGAGCAGACAGAAATTTCTGGAGCTCAGAGGAGGAAGCCTGAGCTAAAGATGAAGGGCATATGGAATCAGGATAGTTTTGTTGTTTCTGTTGTTTGCTTGAGGAGAGTCCAGAGTCTATCTGCATATGCCACCCCCCACCCCACAGGTGCAGGAGGGAAGGAAAAGCAGGGCGGAGGCATAAAGAACGTAAGACAGGAGACTGGCAGAGCTCACCTGGCAGAGGCGAGAAGGTGGCTTCTATGCTCTCAGGGAGGATGGAGGGAAGGCTGTTCACGGACAGTGTGCTGAGCTGGAAGGGAAGTGGGAAGTGTGGGAGGTTTGAGGAGGGACAAGTTGTGAACTAGTTTGGGGGAAGGGAACTGTAAAATACAAGGCAACATTAAAGGCTTTGAATGTGCAGTTAGTTCTCTGCTCTGGACTCTCTTTTGCCATGTTTAGCTGAGTGAGTTCAGGGAAAAAAAAGAAGAGGGATAGGTCATCTCGGGGTGGGGTTTTACATGGTGATTGTGGAGAGAGGGGCAAGGCAGCAGAGGTATTTCCTAGAGCCAACAATCTGGAAGGAGAGGGCAGGAATAGGTTTTTGGTGTTGACAAGGTCAGAGGTATGGTGAAAGTAGAGAAGAGGGTAAGGTCACTGGATGAGAAGGGGTCAAGAGACTGAGAAATCAAGGAGCTGTGTGGTCCCCACATGGGATGTTGAACTCATTGAAGATGACTGAAGAGGAGCTGGGCTGGTGAAGGTGAGCAAGAGTCGGGGCCAAGCGCTCCCTGTCAGCTCCCTTGGGCGCTGAGGTTAAAAACATCCTTCCGAAAAGTCCCCGCCACACAACTTCACACTTACAGACCCTTAACTTTTGTGTGTGTGTGTGTGTGTGTGTGTGTAATTGTGAAGCAGTTGTTGAAGAAGGCCAAATGGCACCACTAGGGCTGACATTCGTGATGCATTTAATAGCAGTTTACCTTGAGACTGCACAACTTGAGAAAGAGGAACCTTATATCCATGATGCTGCCGAAAGTCTTATTTTCACGGTCTACATGTGATCCAATTATTGATGGGTTGTCTGTCTCCCTCCCTAAAATGAAGGCTCCATGAGAGGGGAGCTCGGTCTTCTTTGTTCAATACTGTTCATCCCCAGTGCCCGGCTCAAGGTGGATACTCTAAAAATATTCCTTAAATGGATGACTGAAAGAAGAGGGAATCAGAGCTCTGTCTTGAATGATGTAGTTGTAAAGGTATGAGATGGGCTTGACATCTTGTGAATTCTTGGGACAGTAAGCACTGCCTTAAGAATTGTGAATCTAACACTCTCTGATGGCAAGAATAAGGAAAGGAAGACCTCCCTCCCAGGAAGACCAAAGGAAGGAAGGTCTCCCTCCCAGGAAGACCCCCACCCCTATGAAATAAAGCTGCTGTCCCCACAACTCTTCTTTCTCATCATCCTTGCACATGATTTGGCCACCTTTGGTTTCTATGGCTTCTCCTGGCTTGCATCTAAGATTGGGTCTAGAGTAAGTGAGTGCTGAAACCGGTATCCCACTGGTTGTCGTTTGTGTTAATAATAAATACTATTTTTCCAGAGTTTACTATGTGCCTAGCACAAGGCTAGGTGGTACATACACATTTGGAATCTCAGAAAATCCTCAGAGCAATGTTGTAAAGTTGGAATTGTCCTCCCATTCTAAGAATGAAAATTTGAAGTTGAGAGAAGTTTAGTAAGTTTTGCAAGGTCACAAGAGATAAGAAACTTTGACTAACTCTGAAGCACATGCTCACAGCATGGTACAACACTGCATCTCACTGTACCATTCAACCATTTATTCCTTTATGCATTTACTGCACTTCTTGGAAGTGCCAGGTTCTGTGAAGGGCAAAGAACATGCTGGTCAATAAGACAACTGAAAGTTGTGACCTCAGAAATGTTTTAATTTAATGGGTGAGTCAGACAAGAATCTGTAAGGTTTCAAAACCTTGTGATAAGTGCTGTGACCGGGATCAGCACCAGTTACTATGGAAACACAGAAGAAGAGGTCTAAAAGGAAAGAAAACTTCCCCGGAAAAGTTAGCCTTACCTACTTGAACTTGGGGTGACCTGTTCCCTTTTACATGTCAACCTGATTATGGGCAAGAACAATATGACTTCTGTGTGCTGTCTCATAGCACTTGGGGGAAAGTTGAGGGCACCGTAATTTCATAATAAGTAGATCATTATGATTCTACAGCAGGTCATCAAGAATTTATGCTTTCTTTCCACAGACTTGCTATAGCAGAATAGCCACTGAGCAGACATCACATTTCGTAGCCCTCTTGTATCTACATGCGACCATATGCCTAGTAATTGCCAAAGGAATACAGCCAGAGGTAGTGATGTCATTTTGGGGCCAACATTGGGGTTAAGGTGACAGGGAGGGTTAATAAAGGGGGATGTATTTTCCACAGTCTCTTTTTCTTATCTGCAAACTTACCAGACAAGACTCAGAGGCTTTAGAAGAAGGTAGAATACAAGATGTAAGGCATCTGGGTCCTTGATGACTGACTAGAAGGTCATCCACCCACCAGGAACACTGGCACTGATCTTTCTATACACAAGAAATAAACTATTGTGTTGGACCTCTGAAGTCTTGGTAGTTTTCTGTTCCAATAGCTACCATTACCCTAGGAAAACTCAGGAGACTCAGTACATAGTCATGGGATTATTATGATTATAGGGAAAGGATACAAAGTAAACTTGACAGAGGGAAAAGATGAACAGGGAGAGGTCTGGAGGAAACTAGGCTCAAGCTTCCAAGAGTCCTCCCCCAGCAAGTCCTCTCCCAGTACAATCACACAGGACTTGCTGAATTTCCCTCTCAAGGAGTTGTAGCAATATTTGTGAACTATTGTTTACCAAATAGCTGTTTAAAGACTCAGCAAGGTTTTTACAGAGGGCTAGTCAAGTAGGCAACTTCTATTGGCAATACCAAAATTGCAAACCCCCAGAAGGAGAACAGGTGCTCAGCATAAATCACATAGTTTGCATAAACAATTTAGGCATAGTGAGTCACTCTTAACAATTTGGGTGGTGCGAACCCTCTGAAGATCCAAGTTCCCAGATGCTAACTGAGGGCCACTTTCCAAGCTGACCACTCTAGGCATATGCTGTCTGGGGCCTGCTATGTTAACTCTTTCTGTACACCTAAAACCCAACTTGACAAAGGTTCTTTTCAGAAGAGTCAAGCTTGCACCATGAGTAAATCTGAACACAAATGAGGTTTTCATGATAAAGAACAAAACATCCTCAAAAAGTTTATTCCATGAAATTTGGCATGCTGATTCCATGAAGGATAAAATTAACTACTGGTGTTGGTGGTGATCTGGGAGAATGGAGTTCCAACATTCAACTATACCTGAAGAACAGAAAACTTAGTTGAATCACAGTGCCACAAAAGCACTCAATAAAGAAAGAACCCAAATGTTCCACCCCTTTGAGTAAAACCACTGTGCCCTGGGTTTTAAGGTCTATATCTCTTTCCAGCATTTGCTCATGTGAGTCTTCTCTGTCTTGTGAAAACTCTCCCCACATGCATACCCTTGAATTAACACAAGATCAGAGGTAGTGGAGATGGTATCACACTGTGGGTGGGCACACAATGTCTGAGGGCCCTTTGGCATATGTATATTTACTCATGGTTTCTCGCAATTAAAAGTCTCCAAATAATCCCCCCCAGCAAGGGTCTGCTCCAATTGTTCTGCTCGGCTGAGATCTGGCTACAGGGTTCGTGGCTTTCAACAAGTGCCAGACTCACCTCCCTTTCCCTGACACCCTTGCCCAGAAAGATACTCCAAGGATGGTGTGTGCACAAACAAGAAAGTACGTTGTTATTTTATATTTCATATCATATTATATTCCTCACCTACTTGTAATACTCATACATGTTCATCTAGATCGTGGGGTTTTTTTTGTTTGTTTTTTGTTTTTTTAACTTAGCAGTAGATCTTGAAGACTGTAATTCTGTACATAAAGAGATGCCTCATTTTTGTTTTTGGCTGCTTTATATGCTATTGTATGGTTGTGTTATAATTTCTTTTTCTGTTTCTTACTGATAGACATTGAGTTGTTTCTCCACTTTTTTTTTATTATTTCACTGTTATGAAGCAAACATATTTTCCTTTTCCATTCTTGCCAATAAACTTGAGGTCTGCTCTTTGCTTATGATTGAAATCCCAAAGCTTGGCCTTAAAAAAACCTGACGTCTTCATAGTTAATACAGAATCCTAGTGAAGAGATGGAGGAAGAGTATACTCTCCCAGGAGGAGAAGAAAGTGCCATTTTGTGTGAAAAAACTAATTCAAAGAATTTTGAGAACTTTCAAATGCCTCACCTTGTCTTCCTATGCAACATGGAGACATGTATGAATTTTCACAGTTGGGAACTCCTGTGGTGACTCTACTGGGACATCTTGCCTACTTTCAAGAGATCCTCTTCTTTTTCTACCCTCTCCACTTCCTCACTCTTGCAAGTTTTTTTTCTGAACTTGATATTTCTTTGTTCTCCTGGTCCAATAGTCTGTTTTTATCTTAACTCCATGCCTTCCCCACTGCCCTTTTTAATCTGATGGCCAATCATCTCAACTACCTTCTTTTTAAAAAAATTTTTAAATTTCTTTATTAACATATAATGTATTATTATCCCCAGTGGTACAGGTCTGTGAATCACCAGGTTTACACACTTCACAGCACTCACCATAGCACGTACCTTCCCCACTGTTCATAACCCCACCACTTTCTCCCTACCCCCCACCTGCCGGCAACCCTCAGTTTGTTTTCTGAGATTAAGAGTTTCTTAAGGTTTTCAACTTCTTCTTAATGACATCCTTAAACCCCCTGCCTATCTCATCTTCAGCCTCACATCCTTGGTACTCAAAATAGCAAATCAACCCAACCACCTCAACCCTTGTCAAATACTCCCACCTGATCCTTAAGATTCCCAACCTCTGAATCACTATATTGTACACCTGCAACCTGAAACTAATATAACACTATTTGATAACTAACTGGAACTAAAATGAAAAACTTCAAGAAAATAAAATAAAAAAAGAAAGAAACATGATCAGTATAGATTTGAGGTCATCTGGATCATTAAAGACCTTGTTAGAATGAAAAAAAGAAAGATGCCTAACTTCATCTGTGTTCTCCACGCTCACACTTTAATCAATATGTCTTATAATCATTCCCTATTCCTTTTTCCCATAGGGGCTATTCAATTCTCTGCCACATTTTGTAGGTCACATCCCCAGTTCTTGGCCCATTCCTACTCTCCTCCCCTACAGTGTTGTCTCTTGATTTTTAGAGAAGGAACACTTAAGAGCTTGGGCTCCAGGGCTAGCTAACCTGGGTTGGAACTCCAGCTTCCCTGCCTCCTTGCTGCTGACCTTGGGCAGTAATTCAACCTCTCCAGAGCTCAGTTTCCTAACAGCAAAATGAAATTAACAGCGGCACCAAACTCCTAGGGTTATCCTGAGAGCTACACGAGACAATGCATAGAAACACCAGATTCCAAATAACTGCATAATTAATGTACCTGCCGTCCAGGGAAAAAAGACTTGTATTGTTAATCACGAGGTGGTAGGATTTAGTGCAGTGCTGGGACTGAAGCGGACTGATGCAGTTAAGGAGAGAATGGAGGGCAGGGAAGGGGAGGAGATGGATGGATGCCACTCTTCCCCAAAGCTACTGGTGAAGGGAAGAGGGATAGAGCAGGTAAATGGGCAAATAGGATCAAAGCAGGCGGGCAGGGGCACTAGAGAAAGGCAGATGAGAAGAATTTTTTTAAAAGGAAAAGATGCATAAAATATTTTATTTGGAACCACTGGAAAAAGTAGAAGGAATGTCTCCTCCCGTATAAAGTGTCCTTTCCCTTCCCTGCATACAACAGAAACTTACCCAATTCATCCTTCTCCCTGCGCACTTTGTACCACTTGATTGCAATGGCCCTTTTGTGTCCCATTATGGACACTTGGGTGCTAGATGTCGAAGTCACATGTGAACTTTTTCGGAGTAGGGACCTCAGGGACCCTCCACAAGGCCCTTTCTATATTACGTAGTTCCAAGCTCCTAGTAAAATACCTGGCCTGATTCGGATTCTCAGAGTGTTTACTGTTAAATAGAAGGAAGACTTTGTAGAGGGTGGTGAGAGATTGAAAGAATAGGATTCAGGAAGGAAGATGGGCAGGAGCAGAGGCCCTAAAGTGGGAACAGACAGGAAGGAGACAAAGATTAACAATGAAAAGACTAGGCTTGGAGTCTCCACTGCCTGAGCGCAGATCTTATTTGTCATTCAATGTATGGATCCTGATGGTATTTACTAGCTGTCTGACCTTGCACGTGCTGTCTTCCTGGGTCTCAGTTTCCTCATTTGTATAAGGGCGAGAATCAAGTTCCTGCTTTATAAGTAACTGAAGTATTAAATGAGATATTGTTATAAGACTTGTTGCATAGTGCCTAGTTTATAGTAAGTGATGTAAGAAAGATGGGGTTTGGAGCTGACGGCCAAGAAAGAATTCTTGAGACATCTTTGGTGCACAAAGGTGGTTTTATTAAAGCATGGGGGCAGGACCTATGGGCAGAAAGAGCTGCGCTAGGATAGAGAGGAGCGGCTGATTATACACTTTCGAGTTGGGAAGGGGTTAGGGATAGCAAAAGTCTCTAAGGAATTTTGGAAGAAAGGTTTCCTGAACCTTGAGGGAGCTAGTAATGGTTGGAAAAGGTCATTTATTACTGCCTAGTAAAACCCTAGTCATGAGACCCTTCACATGGATTGGTGGGTCAAATATCTGGGGGAGGATTCCCAACATGTATCTTGGGGAGTAGAGATAAAGGAAGTTTCCAAAGGAATTTTTATATGTTTAAGTAGTCTTACAGGATCCTGGGGATTGGGCTGAGATTGCCTTTTGCTCTTAGCAAAGTATTAACATTAAGGCAGCTGAGTCCCTAGAGAAATGCCACTCTGCCTATTTCAAGTACATGTCAGTGGACTGTGGGTAGTGAGGAAATTTCATTTTTCTTTTGTCTTTGTTTCCCACATCAGTAAGTACCTGATAAGACCCAGCTGTTCCTATCATGGTTGTCTAGAGGGCACTTTGAGCTGGACAGAGGTCTCGATGGCAATGGCATTTCTCTTAAGAAAGGCATTATGGTAGGAGCAATGGAGCTATCTGGGTCCTCTGGAGTGAGAAGGACTGAGACTTACCCTCCTCAGAGCAGAAATTCCTGGTGTGCCCAGTATCTGGCTCTTTCCTTCATCCTTAAAAATAGAAGTCCTGGGGCGCCTGGGTGGCTCAGTGGGTTAAAGCCTCTGCCTTCGGCTCAGGTCATGATCCCAGGGTTCTGGGATTGAGCCCCGCATTGGGCTCTCTGCTCGGCAGGGAGCCTGCTTCCTCCTCTCTCTCTCTGCCTGCTTCTCTGCCTACTTGTGATCTGTGTCTATCAAATAAATATATAAAATCTTTAAAAAAAATAGAAGCCCTAATTTCTCCATAGGCAGCTGGCCACATTTCTCAGCTTCCCTTCCAGCCCTCAGCAGCCATGAAACCAAGTTCTGCCCTGCTGGAGAGAAGTAGACCTATTATTCCTTTCTTCCAGGATGAGTCCCTTCTATGGCTGAGCAGTCCTCTTGGACCACGCAGTGGACACCAGAGCCTAAGGCTGGCAACAGAGTGAGCTAAGAGGAGCTGGGGTCTCTGATGCCCAGCAGGCCATGCCAACCCTGAACTGATTCCAGCTGGACTGTGTTTGGGTTTTCTGGACAAACCTGATATTTGTATACATATATTGTATATATATTTTTGCTTTCTGACTCTTATTTTTTAAAAAATTGCTCAAGTTCTTTAACTTCTTGGGGCCTCAGTTTCTTTCCTCTAAACAGACCTTTTTTTTTTTTTTCTTTTTTTAGGATCTAATAGGATTACACGTCTGAGGTGTCTGGTACATAGTAGGTACTCATTAAATGTTTCTTCCTCCTCTCTTCCCACACTCTGCCCTCAGGAAGAAACATCTCCTTTCGGACACACAATCTGCTCCTCCCACCCTCTCGGTCTACAATTGCCGAGCAGAATTGTCACAGACCCACACTTCCCCTGGGCCTGGTGCCTTGCTTTCCTTCACTCACCACCTACTCAACCGAAACAGCAAAGGACTGGCTGAGCCTCCCTTATAAATCCACCTCTTCTGTAGGAGGCCAGCTTCACAATCCATCAAGGGACATGAATAATTCAGCAGCCAAGAGTACTGAACCCGTCCAAACGTCTTCCCAAGGGTTTTAGAAATCCACTGCTAATGGTTTCAGCAGAGGGCCTGTGAGGGTCTTAGAGGTCTCAGAAATTGAGAACTGTAGGTTTAGCAGAATTACAATTGATGTATTATGTGCATGAGATTTTGAAGAAAGTTTTCCATCAAGTCTGGCCTCCGGAGTTGGAATGAAATAAAAAAGGAAGAAAGGAAAGAAGATTTATTGAGTGCCCAGAGTGTCAGCTTCACTGGGCCAGGTAATTGATATAGGACTTTTCAATTAATCTTCTAATGAGTCTACAAAATGAACATTCTCATGCCTGGCCCTGTTTTGCAGATGAGGAAACTGACTGGGCATCCTAACTCCACATGCACGGGTGACATAAGATGATGCTCACAAGGAGGCTTTACTGGGCCTACTGAGCTGGGTTTTTATCATAACTCCACCTCTTTCTAGTTGTGTGACCTCAAGTATGTGACTGAACCTCTCTGATTCTCAGTCACCTCATCTATCACACTGAGAAAGCAATGCCTCCCTCGTAGATTTGCTTGGACCCTAAAAGACATTCTCATGAACATTATATGGTTATATAATGAACAGATTACATATAATGCACATTATAATGAACCAAAAACCCTAACAGCATTCCTAGCTCACAGTAAACACTCAAGAAATGCTGTCTGTTATTCTTTTTACTATTATTGATATTGTTACCAAAAGCCATCTAGCTAAAAAGTGAGAATGCTGGAATTTAAACCCAAATTCTTCTGGATCCCAAGTTAAAGGAAACAGAACCAGAACCATGGTTAGAAAAGAGCTGGTAACAATCTCCTTTCAAGATTTTTTGCAGCATTTACTACATTTGCAGGATTTACCAGGCATAGTGGTAAGTGCTGGAAAAACAGAAGAAATAAAATCATTCTGTTTAGGATTGTATTATTTGGGGCACCTGGGTGGCTCAGTGGGTTAAAGCCTCTGCCTTTGGCTCAGGTCATGATCCCAGAGTCCTGGGATCAAGCCCCGCATCAGGCTCTCTGCTCAACGGGAAGCCTGCTTCCTCCTCTCTCTCTCTTTGTCTGCCTCTCTGCCTGGTTGTGGTCTCTGTCTGTCAAATAAATAAATAAAATCTTAAATTAAAAAAAAAAAAAGGATTGGATTATTTGTCCAATTTTCCCCCCTTCCATCCCCTTCCTGGTCCTGGTCCTCCCAGTCTGTGTATCTCATTTGCTTTTTCTTCCCGGTTGGGCTTGGCTTATAACTTGCTTTGGTGAATGGAATTTAAGTGGACTTGTTGCAAACAGAGGCTTGAAATGTGTTTGTGTTTCGGCTTCCCCCTTGTGCTTCTACCCTCTATACTAGAAGAGTAGATTCAGGGTAGCCCCAGTTCCCAGGATGAGAGACACATGAACAGTCCAGAGCCCAACTCAAAGCCTGACACTGTCCTGGCTCAGCCAAGACGACAGAGAGCTGCCCAACAGCAGCCAATCTGAACATGAAATAAATCACTATCATTGGGGCGCCTGGGTGGCTCAGTTGGGTTAAAGCCTCTGCCTTTGGCTGGGGTCACAATGCCAGGGTCCTGGGACGGAGCCCGCATTGGGCTCTCTGCTCAGCAGGGAGCCTGCTTCCTCCTCTCTCTTTCTCTCTCTGCCTGCCTCTCTGCCTACTTGTGATCTCTGTCTGTCAAAAAAAAAAAAAAAAATCTTTAAATCACTATTGTCATAGGCCACAGAGGTTTTAGGGTTGTTTATAAAACAGTGTTATTACTGGAAAACCCAAAGAGAGACTAGTAAGCCAACTAGTACATTTAAGAGGCTCTGAGGTACTTTGTTAGCAGTCTGCAGGGGAGCAGGGAAAAGCACCGAAGTAAGGATCATACTGCTCCCAGAACTCTCACCCTTCCTTCCGGCACCCTCCTAATGCATCACTTCTATCCATGTAGAAATGTGCTGTGATTTTTATCATTAACAAAAATCCTTCTTAATCCCAGTCCCCCATTTTTCTGCATTCCTTTATAAAGACTTCTCAGGTGCTTTATTTACATCTCTTTTTAAAAAAATTTTTTTAACTTATTTTCAGAGTAACAGTATTCATTATTTTTGCACCACACACAGTGCTCCATGCAATCTGTGCCCTCTCTAATACCCACCACCTGGTTCCCCCAACCTCCCAGCCCCCACCCCTTCAAACCCCTCAGATTGTTGTTCAGAGTCCATAGTCTCTCATGGTTCCCCTCCCCTTCCAATATCCCTCAACTCCCTTCTCCTCTCTAACTCCCCTTGTCCTCCATGTTATTTGTTATGCTCCACAAATAAGTGAAACCATATGATAATTGACTCTCTCTGCTTGACATCTCTTATCACTAATTCCCCACATTCTCTTCTCTCTTGAACCTTCTCCAGTCAGGCTTCCAACCTGACCAACGCACCAAAACAACTCGGTACCATTTTGCTAATGATCTCCATGTTGCTAAAACAATAGCCAGTTCTTAGTCTCCAACTGTTCAACTCTTCAGCAGCTTTGGACACAAGAAATCATTTCCTCCTCAGAGCAGTCTCTTGGCTTCCAGAATACACCACCCTCCTCCTGATCACTGGCCACTCCTCATCTGGCTTTCTTATCTCTCACCCTTCAAGTAGAAGTTCCCCATTGCTTAGGCCTCAGACTGTTTCCTTCTCTTCAGACATTCCCTAGAAATTTTATCCAATCTCATGACTTTATGCATGCTTGTTTGTTAATGATTCCCAAATTCGCATGTCCAGGCTGGACTCGTCAGCTGAACGTTAGACTCGTGTGTCCCGTTGCTTACCAAGATATCCACTTGGATATCTAATATGCATCTCAAATTTAGTTCTGTTTTCCCCCCCTCAAAACCCGTTTTCCCAACAATATTCTCCATCTCACTTCATGCAATATTCTCTAACTCCCTTCTTCCAGTTGCTTAGGTCAAATTTTGGAGTTAACCAACAAGTACATGAAAAGATATTCAGCACAACATCACTAATCATTAGGGAAATGCAAGTCAAATATACAATGAGATACCACCTCACACCCATCAGGATGGTTATTCTTAAAAACACCAGAACACAAGTGTTGATAAGATGTAGAGAAATGGAACCATTGAGCATGGCTGGTGGGAATATAAAATGATGTAGCCACTGTAGGAAACAATAGGATAGTTCCCCAAATAATTAAACATAAAATTACCAGTTGACCCAGCAATTATATTTTTGGAATTTCATTTCTGAAAGAATTGAAAGAATTGAAAGTTCAATACTTGAACAGGTATTTGTACCCATGTTCATTGCATTAAGTCACAATAGTGAAAAGATGGAGACCCCACCCAAGTGCCCATTAATGGATGAATGGATAAATAAAATGTAGTATATACATAAACGAAATATTATTCAGACTTAAAAAGAAAGAAATTCTGATACATGTCATGATT
Source organism: Mustela putorius furo (assembly GCF_011764305.1). Lineage (NCBI taxonomy): Eukaryota > Metazoa > Chordata > Mammalia > Carnivora > Mustelidae > Mustela > Mustela putorius. Next base: position 23,948,461 of record NW_025421273.1, read on the forward strand.
AGGATGAACCCTGAAGACATTACGCTAAATGAAATAAACCAGTCACGAATGGACAAATATTGTGTGATTCCTTATATGAGGAACCTAGAGTAGTCAAATCTAGAGCTAAAATGTAGCACGGTAGTTGCAAGGGCTGAGGGGAGGTGTAGGAATGGGGAGTTATTGTTTAAAGAGTATAGAGCTTCAGTTTAGGAAGAGGACAAATTCTAGAGATACAATGGTGGTGGTTGCAAAATGTCAATGAACTTAAATGCCACTAAACTGTACATTTAAAAATGATAAAATTCACGTTATTTCTATTTTGCAACAATAAAAATAGCAGTTAAAAAATTTTTTTGAAGTTATCCCTGGTTCAAATAAAACTCTCATATCCCACATCCACTCCATCAGCTAATCCTAAATGTGTTCACTTCTCACCACCCCATCCTTCTCTTGACCTGAGTCATAAGCATCTCCCACCTGGACCATGACATAGGCCTCCCAATCCTGGCTTCCACCTTCCTCCTACAGTACTCTAAAAGTCAGCCAAATCATATTCCCCCACTGCTCAAAACCTTCCGTTGGGGGACGCCTGGGTGGCTCAGTTGGTTGGATGACTGCCTTCGGCTCAGGTCATGATCCCGGAGTCCCGGGATCGAGTCCTGCACCGGGCTCCCAGCTCCACAGGGAGTCTGCTTCTCCCTCTGACCTTCTCCTTGCTCATGCTCTCTCTCACTCAAATCTCTCTAACTCTCTCTCTCAAATAAATAAATAAAATATTTAAAAAACAAAAACAACAAAAAAAAATCCCTTCCCTTGGCTTTCCAGCAAACACTCAGGAAAAGTCAGGCCTTACAATGGCCAAAAAGGGGTTATATGACCTGGTTTTCCATAACCTTTTGAGCTCACCTCATCCTCTTTTTGGTTTAGCCGTTTTCCACTGCACTGAAATCCTTGCCATGCCTCAGTTATCTCAAGCACACTCTCTCTTATCTCTGCATACACTATTGCCTTTTCTGGGATTAGCATTCTCCAAATCTGACATCTAGATGGCTTTGGGTTTCTGCTCATATGCCACCTTGTCAGCGATACCTGCCCTGATTACTCCAAATCCATGCCCGTATCTTTTCCTGCTTTATCTTTCTCCATGTCACCTTCATCTGATATATTATATGTTTAACATGTTATTTTTTTAAAATTTGTTTATTTGTCTCCCTCTCTAGAAAATGAATTGTAGGCAGGGATTTTTGTCAAGTCTACTACTAGATCCCAGAACAGTGCCAGACTCTGCAAATATTTGCTGAATAAATGACAACTCTCTTTATCCTAGCAGAAAGGAATCAGAGTGCAGAGGATACTTGAGTTGGGTTTAAAGAGATGAGTCATTGTCAGTCAGGAGGTCAGAAAGGGGAGGAAAACACAAGCAGGGGGAGTGCCAGGAACAGAAGTAGCACAAAGGCGTGACACAGAATGGACTGGGAGGGGACAGGCAAGGGGAGCCTTCCCAGGGAGAGGCATTAGCAGAAAGTTGAGAACAGTGACAAGCAGCTGGACAGGTAAGGCTTGGACCCTTAAGGGTCCAGCATCCGTGTTGACTTGAGATTGTCCTGTTTGTACAGTGCATGGTGATCACGCAAATTCCTAAGGCGCCTTGCCCCAGAAAGCCTGGTGTGTAAGTCATGGGGTGGGATTGGGTGGGGTGCGGTAGAGGATGCAGGGATTTGCTTTTTTCTACATTCATTTGCTGAGTCCTCAGACTCTGAAAGCAGACGTTTGCATACTTCAGGGAGCTACAGTTTTTATGTCCCCTGCAGGAAGCTTTTCGCACAAGATTCTGCCTTTGGAGTATGGGGAATAAAACTCTATGTAACGGTTAATTTGATGTGTCAACTTGATCAGGCCATGGAGTGCTAGATACTTGGTAAAACATTATGTTGGGTATGTCTGTGAGAGTGTTTCCAAGTGAGATTAATATCTGAATCAGTGGACTGAGAAAAGCAGATTCTCCTCCCCAGTGTAGGTGGGCCTAGCCAATCAGAGCACAGAGGGGTGAGGAGGGGGAATTTACTCTGGCTACTTGAGGTAGACTCAGGCTTCTTCTGCCCTTTGACCGGGATTCACACCACTGCATCTCCTGCTTCTCAGGCCTGAGGACTTAGGGCTGAAATTTACAGCACCATTTCTCATGGGTCTCCAGCTTGCAGGAGATCAGGGGACTTCTCAGCTTCCATAATCATGGAAGCAAATTTCTTCTAGGATATCATTCATATGTATATGGTTTTGTTTCTCTGGAGAACCCTAACTAATACACTCTCCCTTTTATAAGTTTGGGGACCACTGCCCTGGCTGCAGAGGGGAGTCCTGAAGAGAGCAAGGAGAGACCTGCAGGAGGCAGGAGGCCAAGCTGGGAAGCGGCAGTGGGAGGGTGTTGCAAAAGCTGGAATTAGAGCTGGGGAGGGAAAGAAGTACCAGAAATAATGGCAGGTCCAGGAACTTTCTACATGTAGGGTGGGAAAGAGGGAAAAGAGTCCAGAGAATTCTCCAGCTTGCATGAAAAAGAGGGTGTCCATATCACCCCACCTTGAAAGCATAGCATCCTGGGAGGCCAGAACATGGGAAGTCTATGGTCACTGATCTTAACTCAAATGTCTGCACACATAGAGGAGCCCTAATTTCCTGGCACAAAGTCAGAATAGAGGACAAGCTAGATCTTATGAAGGAAGACCTGAATTTGGGTGCCAAAATGTCCAAGAAGAGCAGAGGTCATGTGGTAGCTGTCCCTTCCTTTGTGTAAACAGGATAGAATAGGTCCCAAACAAGGCTGGGCTCCTGCAGGTAAATGGACTTGGGAAAGATTTCTAGAAGGAGTCCTTGATGCTAATTAAAATCTCACCATTACCCATCAGAGAGCCATTGCTAAGTGCCCAACTGCGCATGGCTGGGCTGTGAGGCTTAGGCTTCTGAATAATTGAAGCCCACAGTCTCCCAAACCAGTTTAGACTGAAAATTAGCTGAAAGGTAAGGGCTGTACCTCTGAAGGCTCTTATTTAGAGTACCTCCTCTTCCTGGCTCAAGCCAGCACTCACACAGACATGGACCTGCCTGCCTTCCTAGGAGCCAAACAGGTGCAAAAAATGAGAGACCTGGAAAGGGACCACCTTGTCTTGCAAATCTCGAAAGACTTGCTTACAGCTTTTTGGAAAGCAAAGACTATGGATAGCTTCTTTACTTAGCCAACAGTGGTCAATGGATACACATCTGTGTTAGTGATACTTCTTTGGGAGATAAAAGTAATACAAAGAAATCTTAATATCACCCACAGGGAATATTGTAACAGACAAGTAAGCCAAATTGGGGCATCAATATCTATAACAACACATATAAATAAAATTGTGTGAACCCAAAAGCGGAAATAACAGCTCTTCAAATTTACTCATTCTGATTATGATTTTATAAATTCAAATTCTGAAAGCAGGCTTTGTGCATATGTCTACATAGACATGCATATCCATTTGCTCCATACAGATGATCTAATGATGAATGCTAATGTTATTTTTACACTTTCTGGTTCACAAAGCAACTTTCAAAGGTAAACCCCACATCATGGAAGATAAATATACTGAATGGCCATTCTAAATGAATTTTTATTTTCTCCACTGTTCTCTGGGGGGAAAAATCTCTTTAAACATTTTCCAATCCATTTATTGTTCCTTCTGAATAATCCTCAGCATATGGTATGTTTCAAGCTAAATATTCTTGTCCAAATAACACCTTAACCCAAAGGTCCATTTATGATACTCAGGGCACTTTTGCAAATTGTCTTCCCAGCCACAGCTGAGTTTCTGTGCTTTGACCACATGAGGACTTGAGTACCAAAGCAGGGAATTCTGCCAGATGCTCTCTCTGTTTGACTCTCAGTTGGGGTGACAGGTAGACATTGCTCAGTTAACCTGCACATAAGAAATGGAGGAGCCACACTGGGTCAAGCTCAAGGGCTGGACCATCTTTTGTCTCTGGCTTATGCTATCATAGAAAAGAGAGTCCATGACCACCCACCATAGCAGGGGCCTCAGAAAGTTAGAGTAGATTTAATTAAAATTAAAGATATAAAATTGAAGATGCAAGATGGTGTTTCATTTTTCTTTTTAAAAATATTTATTTATTTGAGAGACAGAGAGGAAGCCAGTGGGGTGAGCGGCAGAGGAAGAAGGAGAGAGAGAGAATCTTCAAGCAGACTCCGTGCTGAGCATGGAACCCGATGCGGGGTTTAATCCCAGGCCCCTGAGATCATGAGGTGATCCAAAGCCAAGAGTCAGACGCTTAACCAACTGAGCCACCAAGGTGCCCTGTGAGATGGTGTTTTAAAATCACACACACACGTCAACAAAGAAAAGGGTCATGAATATACAAAACAAGACCAGGGTTTTCTCTGGATGACAAAAAATGAAGGGTGATCAATTTTTCTCCTTTTTTGTGTTTGTTTGGTTTTTTGTGCATTTCCCATTTTTTTCTATGAGTATATGCTTCAATTATAATCAGAAAACAATCTAGGTTTTTTTTTTTTTTTTTTTTAAGTTAGGGCTAGACCATCAAACTGTTCTGCATCAGTTCCTCCACAAGTGTCTGGGTCTGAGACAAAGGTCTGGCAACCTGACAAGGAAGAAATAAAGTCCTGAGGCCTCCACCCAAGAGATCTGGCATTAACTGTGATGCCTCCATGGGCTGGTCTATTTTGGTCTGAATGGCCCAATGACATATGTATTGTCTTTTCCATTTAGGTCCCTGGTTCCACAGAGGAGAAGAGTTTAAGAGAGTCTTGATGCTGTGGGTGTAATGAGGTATGAAAAGCTTTTTGAAGCAGGAGACAGTGAACCACAGGTCACAGACAAATAATGGATGCTATGGATGTCATAGTAGGTGTAGTTTCTGTCTGTTTTCAGAGCTGAGCTCTTGAGGTCAACCTCGCATAAACCTCTCCTTGAAACAAATGTAACAACAACAGTAAGAGCATTTGGCTTTTGTAAACTTGAGGGCACATATGCCCTCTCTATGGCCTCTACCTTTCTGGAATAATCTACCCAAACCACTCTCCCCTTCATCCCTTGCTCACCAGAGTGTTCTTTCTAACTCTGTGGGCTACATGACAATCCTACTGAATAATATTTGGGGGCCCTTTATCAGCCACATCAGTGGTCCTCAAGCTTTTCTTGTCCTAGTGCCCTTGAGGGTTGGACAGGACCTATAGGGATTCATCACTGGAGAGCCTGCTGGTTTGTAAGGATAGCCATGACTTCTTCACCTTTGAGTCCAGACACCCAGCCCTGGGCCAGGGATCTAGCAGGCACACAGTAGGTCCTCAGTGAGAGGTTACTGGAGTAAACTAGCAGGGACGATTTGTTACACAGCACTGTATCCTAACCACCTAACAGAATCCCTCGTCTAGAAATGTAAGAAAGTAAAGTAAAGGAATGAATGAGTAAGATGGAAAAGTGAATGAAGAACTCCATGTTACAGAGAGAGGACACCATTCAGATGTGATATATGGCAAGTGAAATTATGCAGAGCTGGCATGGAAGAGGAGTACACCATTATTATCTTCATGTCACTGGTGGAAAAATGCAATTTTATTCACCTAGGTAATAAGGTCAGAAAATGGTAGAGTAGTCCCTGGGTGGCTCAGTCAGTTGTGTTGGACTCTTGGTTTGGTCTTAGGTCATGATCCCAGCATCTTGAGATGGAGACCATGATGGGCTCTGTGGTCAGCGGGGAGTCTGTTTGAGGTTCTTTCCACCTCCCTTTCTCTCCCTCTCCGCTCCTCCCCCAGCTTGCACTTTCTCTCTCCCAAATAAATAAATAAATAAATGATTTTTAAAAAGAAAATAGTATAAATTATTCTTCAATAAGCATTTACTGAAAACCTAATATGAGTCAGTCCCTGAATCCAGTGCTCTTTCACTCAGTTCAGATCTCACAGCTATCTCTGGGGTTGCAAAACCTCCTAATAGAACATTCTGTAGGTGAGCACCTGGGAGGTTGCCAGAGTGGGTTCTGATAACAAAATTATGTATAAAATCATCTAATCACTTTATTTTCACTAATGGTGACAATCTTCCTTCTCTTGGCTGAGTTCCCCAAGCCAATCTTAAAAAATCTGTCAGCATTAAAGGACAAAAAATGTACTTATTACATACTTCTGAAAGTCCTTTCTTTGCTTTTAAAAGAGAAAGAAAGGTCCAGGGATTATGGAATAATGCATTCCCAGCATGTTTTGGTCTTATCCTTCTTGTCCAGTAAAAATATGTGAAACTCCCCCTTAAAATCTTTATGTTTTATGGGGAGACTGGGTGGCTCAGTCAGTTGAGGGTCTGACTCTTGATTTCTGCTCAAATCATGATCACAGGCTTGTGAGATCAAGCCCCTTGGGGCTCCCTGCTGAGCATGTAACCTGCTTGAGATTCTCTCTCTCCCTCTGCACCTTCCCAGCCCCCACATGGGCTCTCTCTCTCTCTCTCTCTCTCTAAAATAAGTAAATAAAATATTTTAAGAATAATGAAAAAAAAATCTTTATTTTGTAGCAAGCAAATCCTAGAAATGTGCAGATTTAACAATCATGGCTCTCCCAGATACAAAAACAGAAAGCCAAATTCACCACGTTGGGAAAAAGGCAATTTATTGACTCATGTACCTGAAAAGTCCAGAGCCAGACTTAGCTTCAGGTATAGATAGACCCAGGCTCTCAAGTGTCATATTGACTCTGCCTCCTTCCATCTCATAGTTTTGCTTTTCTTTGAATTGTCTTTATCCCTCTGGAGGTTCTTAGCAAAGTACCACAGACAGCTTCAGGATTACATTTTACCAACTTTGCATGCCCCTAGAAAGACAGCACCTCTTTGTTAACCATTTCAACAAGTCTCAGGGCAGACTCTATTCACCCTATCAGAGTCATGGTTTCTCACACAAATTCCTGTAGACAATGGGATAGACTACACTGATCAGCTAAGCTCAGGTCATGTGGGATCCAGGAAAATGGGGTTGACCTGCCTCAACCAAAAAGACTAGAGACTGCAGTGGGGTACCATTGTGCCAGCAAGAACAGATGTCCACTATAGCTCATATTCCTGATCCTTCCAAGAAAACCCAATACAGTTTACAGAGCACCAACTCCAAAGTTGGAGGAGACAGAGAAAAGATTAGGACTTGGTCTCTACTCTCAGAGAGGAAACCAGAAGCAAACGTGCATACGCAAAGGAGGAGGCAAACTTCCAGGCAGAGAGATGGTACAGGCCCAAGACCCTGTGAGGTGATGAGGGAAGCCCAGGGCCAGCTGATAAGAGATCCGAGCTCCAAGGCCCCATTTTGCCCCTTTTGTGACCTAAGGCAAGTTCTTCCATTTCCTCTCCTAGTACACAAAATGGTCATACTGAACTGATATTTCCCAAAGGGATGGATGTGATCTCCGGGTTGTGGCACTGAGTCTCGCATCAGCCTTCGAGCTCAGTGTGGAGTCTGCTTGAGGGTCTCTCTCTCCCTCTGCCTCTGCCCTTCCCCCTGCTCTCTCTCTCTCTCAAAATAGATAAAATCACTAAATAAAGCACAAAAACTGTCTGAACCAATTAACCATGTAGCTTTTCTACAACCAATATTAGTATTTGATAAAGTGGGAATGTTTTAAATTAAAAGCTGGTAACTTCTTTAATCTATGTCATGGGCATTTCTTTTTCCATCATCAAAAAGCAAATATAAGGATGACAACTATGAAAAAAGTGGACACCTGGGTGGCTCAGTCAGTTAAGCATCTGACTCTTGATTTTGGCTCAGGTCATGATCTCAGTGTCATGACAACAGCGGGTTCCATGCTCAGTGGGGAGTCTGCTTGAGATTCTCTTTCTCTCTCTCTCTCTCTCTTCTCCTCCCCTCCATAAAATAAATAAATAAAGCTTAAAAGTAAAAAAAATAAAAATAAAGGGAAAAAGAGGAGACAGTCTGTTTCCCCCACACCAGGGCCTTAGAAAGTGAAAAGTCAGGTCTTGCCTTTCACTCAATCTCCACTAGTTGTCTTATGTACAGATGAGGAATCAAGGCTCACAGGGTTTATGCAATTTTGCCAGTAACCTTCATCTCATTAGGACAGAAATGAATCTAGAACTTGTCCCCTGATTTTCAGTCCAACAGTTCTTTTTTTCTAAATTGAGTTTTTGGATAAAATTGAAAAGGTATTGATAAAATTGATAAAATTTCTCAGTTGTTGCTACAAAAGTTGGGTATTCATCCTTTCTGATGTAGGCATAATACATGGATGGGACTGGAAGAGATTATGCTGAGTGAAATAAGTTAAGCAGAGAGAGTCAATTATCATATGGTTTCACTTATTTGTGGAGCATAACAAATATCATGGAGGACAAGGGATGTTAGAGAGGAGAAGGGAGTTGGGGTAAATTGGAAGGGGAGGTGAATCATGAGAGACTATGGACTCTGAAAAACCATCTGAGGGGTTTGAAGTGGCAGGGGGGTGGGAGGTTGGGGTACCAGGTGGTGGGTATTATAGAGGGCACGGATTCATGGAGTACTGGGTGTGGTGAAAAAATAATGAATACTGTTTTTCTGAAAATAAATAAATTAATTAATAAAAAAAGAAATGTAAAAAAAAGAAAAAGAAAAAACTTAGAAATAAATATTCTATAAATTAAAAAAAAAAATTCTCAGTTGTGCCAGATAAACACAATGCCCTTTAAAAAATGTTATCTGTGACATTGCTCATGTGTTGAACAGAGGTTCAAAAGGAGTCAATAAATGCCAAAAAGAAAGGTAACTATATTCATAGAATTTTAAGATTGTAAGCAACATAACACTCACTGAAACCATCTTCCTCACTTCATAAAAAAGGCAAGCATGTCCCTTAAATCTACTGATTTCTACACAATCACATAGCTTTTGTGGAAAAGTCATGACTGGCTTTATCTCTTGATCTTCAGTGTTCCTTCCACTGAACGCTGAAGTCCCTCATGAGAAGGATAAGGGGCCTCAGAACACCCTAAAGTTGGAGCCTGTGGGACTCTCTTAAGATCCCATTTCTATCTCTCAGGTATCACCTATGAAACCTGTTACTCTCTGATCTAGCCAACTGCAGTTCAATATTCTGCATTTATAACATTCCTTCCCTTTGTCAAGCACTATGCTAGAGATAAGGAGATGCAAAAATACAGAGGCTATGGTCCTTGCCATGGGAGTCTCCAATTTAGCAACAAATATGTAAACCATTAGCTATGACATGATACAAAATGACATAGTAGTTAGGTATAGAGTGGCGGCCACTTTCTTTATTTTTCCAGGAAATATAATATCCCACATGCCATCTGTGGCAGACTCTCTGGCAGAGGGGGGGAGTAGGTATCCTCAGCTGAGCTGGTGAGCAGGTGAGAACTCCATCCCTCTGACCAAAGTGATTGGCACAGGATGGGCATATGATACAAGCAAGTGCAAACAAGGGTCCTTCCTAGGATTTTCTCCACTGAAGTGGGAGAGAATCTCTCTCTCACCTGTTGGATCTGAGGGTTGGAAGAGTATGATTCACAGTGACCTGTGGCCTTGCTCTCCATCCCATGAAAAAAGCCAGTTAGTAAAAAGAATGACTACTACCCAGACAAGTACAGAGATGTGAGTGAGAGAAAAGTTAAGGATATGTGTTTAATATAATTCCTAGGTGCTTGGATACCCAACCTTCTCCTCTTTATCACCACCATAATTGACATTTGTCAGTGCTTAATTTTATGTCAGAAATGGTGCCTATATAAGTACCTTGACATCATCTCACTTAATAACGATGAGAGTAGTATTAATAAAATTATGAAGGTAGTACTATGATCCTCTTACAGAAGAGTACTAAGTAACAAAGAGAACAAATAATTTGCCATGGTCACACAGCTAGTGAGTGAAATGGGCCAAGAACCTAAACTTGTCTGGCTCCAAAATCTTAGTTCTACTGCTACAGAAAGCCCTGCGGCCACAAGGCACTATTCTCTGAATTAAGGCAGGCAGCCTGAATTTCTTGTATAGAACTAGGATTCAAGTATCCACACCATGTGACACCCCGCTACCCCCCGGCTGGATGGACTCTGAGGTTGGTTTTTTGTCTGTGTAGATTTCTGGTGAGTCTCTTCCCTAATTTGATTTCCCTCCATGGGTGGAAGTCCTCTCCCCAGGCAGAGAAATCTCAAGTCCTGTGTCTGAGAATAGCTGCCCCAGGGTCCACATCAGATTTTCCCTCTTCAGTTCTCACCTCTGTACAGAATAGGCCACCGTTTCCTACACCCACTCAATATCTTCACAGGTATTCAATAAATTGTTTTTATTAAGCTTTTATTATGTCCCAGACATGGTATTAGGTTCTTGGAACACATAAGTGGGCACAATATACAAAGATAACTACCCTCATGGAGTTGAATTGTAGTCTGAGGATGGCAGGAAGGGGATAGTGGTGACAGGGAGGCAGACAATGAACAAAAGATAAAATAGGGGCACCTGGCTGGCTCAGTGGGTAGAGCGTGAGACTTTTTCTCTCAGGGTTGTGGGCTTGGGTCCCATGTTGGGTATAGAGATTACTTAAAAATAAAATCTTTTTAAAGAAAACCCAAGAGATTGGATTTAAATAGAGTTTTAAAAAATAATAATAAAATAAAAAATACAAAAATGAAAATAAAATAAAGTAAAATCTCTTTAAAAAAACCCAATAGGTATAATGAATGAGCTTATTATGACACATTGGACAGTGGTAAGTGCAGAACTTGGAAAAGTAGATCAGAGAAGGGAGATCAGGAGTATGGAGACAGAGGGTGAAACAAGATGGTTCAGGTTAGCCTCACTAAGAGATTCAGGCAAAGATGAGAAGCCAGGCAGACATGTGCATGAAAAACACAACGCCAAAGTAAGGGTCCTGAGGCCAGTGGGGCTGGAAGGGAGTGACCCAGGGGACAGTAACAGGAATAAAGTCAGGGAGGTCAGGGGAACCTGAGCGGTATAGTCAAGGACTCTGGCTTTCACCCAGGGATGACTGCCATTGGTGGGTTTGAACTGAAGGGTGGCCGTAACATGACTTGGAGGGGCTCATTTTGGCTACTGAGTTAAGCATAAATCACACGCAAGCAGGGTGGAAGCAGGGAGACAGGAGGAGATAGTCTAGGAGCAGTGATGCAGGACTCACCACACAACATGTCCCTCAGTGAAATCACCCTCTTCTCCCAGCTATGCCCACCTGCTTCTTGATGCCATGATGAAGTCACCCAGGTAGGAAATCAGACATCCACTTTGGCCCTTTGTTCCTCTGCCCACAACACTTGGTTACTGAAGACTGAGGTGACATCCCTGACCGCAGGGAAGCCCTCACTTCCATCCCTCCTTCTTTTGTTCCTCCACCTTGTCCTGCCTTCAGGACCTTTTCATCCCAGCTGAGCCTCCCCTTGTGTAGCAACTTCTCTCCCTTCCAGTTGTCCTCCACACCACACACCAAGTCTCTACCCCGGCACTGCCCCCAGATCCCCACTGCACACTGAATCAAATGATGCTCCTCAACATGGCAGTCAAGGCTCCACACAACCAAGTTTCAAATCCTGCCACCTCCCCCTCAGACCCCAAGCTGCAGTGACACAGGGTTACACACAGCTCTCTCAACATGCCACACACCTTCAGATCTCCTACTTTTGCTCACACCTCTCCCTCTGTCTTTCCTGCTATCCTCTCCCTGGTGAAACCCTCCTGAATGCTAAGTTCCGGATGTGATGATGTCACCTGCCTTCCAAAAGCTCCTCCAGTGCCACTATGAGGAATTCATTCATTCATTCACTCATTCAAGAAATATCTCCTGAGTCCCTAGGCAATCAACTGGCCACCGTGAGTTACTCTCTCCTAACCTAAGGGCAGTTCTCTTCTGGTGTGAAGATGGAGAAAAAGACACGGGTCCTTTTATTTCCATCACTTTCTTTCCTTAAAGAGGGTAGAGATGAATGTATTACTCCCTTCTGTGCACCCCCATGGGATCTGTCAACGTCCCCTTGGAGCCCCCATCACAGCACATCATGATTTGTGGCCGAGGCTCCGAGTGTTGGAAGAGGCACCCCCGTGCATAAAAGCTTTGCATCCCTGCTTGGTCACATACGAATGGGCTTTGGCCTGGAACGCTTCCTTACCTAGAGATGAAGAACCCACGCAGCCTCTGACAAGCTTATTGATTTGTATGGAAACGTCTTTCCCTGTTTCAGGTTCAATATGTGCTCCTTTGCTCTGCTTGAGTGTGTGAGCCACTGACTCCTGGGCATACTCACAGATTTCAGTATTTCAGACACAACAAGGGAGGAGGGGTCCTTCCACAGATCTACAATTGCCACTATTGGGCTGTGTCAGCTGCTGGGCATTCACTAGCCATGAGAGACCCGTGCACATGACTGCAACAGATCTCTTTCCATGTGAGCAAACCATCATTCCATCCAGTGTGTTTTCCTTGGCAACTCTGATACTAAGATGCAGTGGACACTTTGCTTAGATTTCAATTCCTGGTGGCTAGCCTCATGCTGATCTTTGCTACCCCTGTGTAGTTAAAGTCTTCCTTTAGCCCTGGTAACCAGGGCACGGTGTTCTGCTCACCAATTTGCCTATCCCCAGAATCTTATTTTTTAGCTGGTATCCTGTTAATAACACCATCTCCAGACTCTCCTCTAGGTAATTGTGACCACATGGCTAAGCTTTACGTAGCTGAATGAATGAATTGTTAACAAGAGTATTACGAGGGCTTCCAGAAAGCCTTCTTAAATGGGAGAGATGCATCCATGTTCACCCCTCTCCTTCCAGCAGTGTAGAAATGGGTTTCCCTGGCTGGAGATCCAAAAGTCACCTTGAACCATGAGGTGATGTTGAGGGTGAAGCCTTGCAGCTAGCATGGCAAAGCAGAGAGATATAAAAGCCTGGCTCCCTACAACATGACTCTTCAACTCCAACCTGTGAATGTATCTTGTAAACAAATGGGTATGTATTAAATGGACCATACCACAAAGATAATATAAAATTAATATTGTGAATACATATTTAAAACATGTAAAGATATTTATAGTTCAGGGAATATTTGGGGGATAACCAGGGATTTTTCGCTGTAGCTGTTAAGGCCCAATTGAGTGCTGTTTAAACTCTTCACTTCTTGAAATAACACATAATCTTGCTTTTGGAAGAGTCCACTGTCAGGCTGGCCTCGTTGTTTGGGTCACGATAGGCAGACAAGGAAGAGTGGCAGCTGCCCAGCTGGAAGCTGGCTGGGAGAGATGAATGTTTTCATGATGATACTTATTAAATATTTATTTAAAAATAACCTCTAAGCTACCAGGCAATTTGTATCATAAAGCCTCATGAGGGATTATGTTTTATATCCTGTATTTCTTTTTCCATCATAGTAGTCTTCACTGTTGGCTCCACATGTAAAGCAAACTACAAAACCATATGGTTGTTTATTCTGGATTTTTGTAGCTGGAGGGAATAAAGAGCCAACTCACTGTTTTTCTTAAAAAAATATATACCTATTACTAATTTCTTTGAAAGAAAAAGAAATTACTATTAGGAATTACTATTAGAAATTACTATCTCTCCTGATGTACACATTCCCCTTTCATTCAATTGTTTAGCAAATATATTGAAGGCCTGCTATATTTCAGGTACGGTTCTCAGTATTGGGGGTACAGCACACTTGAAGCATATCCAAACACTTGTGTGCACGAAGCTAATATTCTAGCGAGAGAGTCAGACAATAAATATGTGAAATAAGGAAACAAATTGTTAGTTAGTGATAACTGCTAAAGAAAAGCATAGAGTAAGGAAGGGATGTTTGGGGTATCACAGTTAAAATTTTACAGAGGATGGTGAAAGAAGGCTCCTCTGAGAAAGTAACATTTGAGGGAAAATGTGATAAAAGGAAAGAGCAAACAGTGCAGTGTCTAAGGAAATAGCACTACTGACAGAGGTGCAAGGCTGTGTGTGGGCAGAATATCAGCAGGTATGGTTGGAGAAGGGTGAGCTATGGAGAATGCACAGCAGGTTAGAGGTGCTGGGGCCAGGTCATGGAGGTCTCACAGGTCATCAAAGAAACTGGGATTTTACCCCCTGTGGGATGAAAACCCTGGAGAGTTTTGAGCATGGTGACATGATCTGAGGCACATTTTATAACAATTACCTTGGCTCCCATGTTGAGAATAATGAAAGCAGGATTAATCAGGATTTGTCTCTTTGGGATCTCCAGACACTGTTTCTCACCAGCCATTCTACCCTCTTCGTTCCTTCAGTGATCTTCTTCCCCAAGCCACTTCAGAATGTTTGAATATCAATTCAGAGAAGAATCTCCCTGCCTAGGTCATGTACTATGGCTGGGATGGAAAATGGAGGAACAAGACTGAGATGCTTTCAGAGTCATTTGAAAAAGGAAAGTTCTCCAAAGGAGGGAAATAAAAGGTACTCTGGACAGACAGACAAACAGACCCACTGTAACCCTAGTCAGCTGTAGGTCTCACTCTTTCCCCCAAAGACTTAAAATCTTCCCTGCATCACTCCCTTTCCTTTTCTTACCTGACTAGTCTTACCTTCTTCACCTCTCAGAGGACTGAGGTCTAGTTCCAGTATCCACAAGATCAAGTTCAAACGTACACCAGCTGGGGGTGTGGGATGGGGTTAGACAGTGAAGGAATAATGCCTTGTATAATAACCTAGAAAGAATTCTGGATTAGAGAGTAGTCCTTGTTCTGCTACTAACTGTGACATTGAGCATGCCATTGTAGTCATGGAGGTCTGCCACTCAGAAATGCCTTCCAGAGACACTCATATCAGGAGTACAGTCACTTAACAGCTTCTACCTTTCACATCCTCGGATTCACTGCGACATTCACACCAAGACAATGATCCCCCAAAGCTGCTTTGAGCCAACAGCCAAGTTAAATGTGGATGCCAAGTTTGAGCTATTTCTGCCCAACACAAAATTTCTATAATGTTCTGTCTTTTCAAGAGCTCCTCATTGGCCTGGCCAAGACACCTTCTTAGCTATACTGTGGTCTGCCATTTCTCCCACTCAATCCTGCATCTTTCCTTCTCCTCTCATAGATGCCAGGTCTGCATCAAGGGAGTGTTCCCTGTCTACTCATTTTCCCTCTCTCTTTGCTCTTCAGACATTTCTCCCAATAAAACTCTTGCACATCTAAATTGGTCTTGGTGTTCACTTTTTGGAGGATCCAAACTGACACACATCAATGCTCTATTTCTCATCTGTAACATGAAAGGGATTGGAGTGGATTTCTGCATCCCTGATAGCTCTACAATTTCACCTATTTTTGAGATTCTAGAAGGTTATCCTTTTGATCAAAGATGAGAAAGAGGGCTGAGCATCTTGATCTCTCATCCACAACTATTGGGGCCTCTGATCCTTACTATGTTTGATTTTTGTCACTTTAAAGAACCTTCCTATTGGTAATATCTTATCAGGAAAGGTAAATAATTCTAGTCAATATTTCAAATGGCTACAGAGCACTTAGGGACTGGCTGAAAACTCCATACATGGCTTGAACCATCACTTTGCCAAAGCTGTTGGTTCTCACACTTCAATACACAGAAAAAGCAACTTATAAAAATACATATTCTTGAACCCAACTCATAGGGAGCTTCACTCATGAGGAGGATGGTGGCTCCTGGGAATCTGCTCCTTTTTAAGTTTTTATTATTTAAATTGAAAGTATTTTTATTTATTTATTTATTTATTTGAGAGAGAGAGAGAGAGCGTGAACAGCGGGAGGAGCAGAAGGAGAGGGATAAACAGACTCCCTACTGAGCAGGGAGCTGTATGCAGGACTTGATATCATGACCCTGAGATCATTGCCTGAGGTGAAATCAAAAGTAAGACTCAACCGACTAAGCCACCCAGGTTCCTCCTCCTCCCCCCATTTTTTTCATGTATCTGATGGCCATTTGTATATTTTATTTATTTATTTTTATTTATTTCTTTATTGTGCTATGTTAGTCACCATACAGTACATCATTAGTTTTAGATGTAGTGTTCCATGTAAATCAAGTTCCCTAGTGACTCTGATGCTGGTTGTTTATGGCATAAATTCTGAGAAATGAAAGCCTGTGATAAAGTAAATTTACATTTTTCTTAAGTTTTACAGTAATTATTTACTGAGAACCTATAGTGTGTTGTGGGAAGCCAAATGGCACCATCAACTCTGCATGGTTGGGGGGGGTTGCAAGGTGATTTCTTATAGGTGGTAACATTTCAGCAGGTCATAAAAAATGAGAAAGAATTTATTCCCCAGGTGGTAAGGTGGTGAAGTCACTTCCAGAATATTTAGATAACACCTGGGAAGCTGAGGAATTCTGGTATTTGTCAACAATCAAAGAAGAGACCACAGGAGAGAGTATGGACCCTCAGTTCTATCTCAGTTTCTGGTTTGGACCTGATTTTAGTGATCTGTGATACAGACACAGAACCTCACTTCAGGAGTTTAGGGAATAGCTCTCTCATCTAGATAAAACACAAGGTAAACAAGGAGTGGAGAAAGAGCCAGAAGCAGTAAGGGCTGTTTTTCTTCCCTGGCATAATATGTGCTAGAACTCAGAATGGTGCTTCCTATAAAACTCTCTGTGAGGTTGCAGGATCTCTGCTCTCATCCCCTCAGCTGGCATTCTGGGGCATCTCACAGTGCCAGGAGGGAGTATCTAACTGGCTTTAACCACCCCATCTGTCTCCAAAGGTTAACTGGGCCCAAAAGAATCAACTATCAGTTAGGGCATCCTCAAAAGTGTTGTCCCAGGTAGAAATGGGGATCAAGATCCTTTGGTTCATTGACAATCCTCAGAGCTGACCCATACTTGCCCTTACATTTGATGTAGCTTTGTCCCTTACATTTCAATCATTTGTATACTTTTTAAAAAATCATTTTGTCTTTCATTATAATACCTTGGAACTCATCATTGTAAAAGTAGTATGAGGTCAAGGTAAAAGTAAATCAAAAGAACAATTTCTTAAATTTTTATATATATTTTTATTTTTTAAATTAACATATAATGTATTATTAGTCCCAGGGTTACAGGTCTGTGAGTCGCCAGGTTTACACACTTCACAGCACTCACCACAGCTCATACCCTCCCCAAAGTCCATAACCCCACCACGCTCTCCCTACTCCCCTACTCCCAGCAACCCTCAGTTTGTTTTGTGAGATTAAGAGTTTCTTATGGTTTGTCTCCCTCCCAATTCCAACTTGTTTCATTTATTCTTTTCCTACTCCCTAAACCCCCCACATTGCCTCTCAATTTCCTCATATCAGGGAGATCATATGATAATTGTCTTTCTCTGATTGACTTATTTCACTAAACATAATACCCTCTATTTCCATCCATGTCATTGCAAATGGCAAGATTTCATTTCCAAAAGAACAATTAAAAAAAAACCTGCCCATTCCATCCTAAAGCAACTGAATATACATTCTTCTTGAGTCTACATGGAATATTCCCCAGAAGAGATCACATACTGGGTCACAGATCAGGTCTCAACTGGTGCCATAAGACTGGGATTATTCCTTGCATATTTTCAGACCATAGTGCTTTGAAACTTGAACTCAAATGCATAGAGGTTAAAGAGCATCCTACTAATGAATGAATGGGTCAACCAGGAAATTAAAGAAGAATTTTAAAAATTCATGGAAACAAATGAAAATGATGCAGAAAAAGCATTTAACAAAATACAACATCCTTTTTTGATTAAAATTCCTCACAGTATAGGGACAGGGGGACATACCTCAACATCATAAAAGCAACATATGAAAAGCCAACAGTGAATATCTCAGAAAAAACTGAGAGCTTTTCCCCTCATGTCAGGACACTGCAGCGATGACCACTTTCACCACTGTTGTTCAACATAGTACTAGAAGTCCTACCCTCAGCAATCAGACAACAACAAGAAGTTAAAGACATCTGAATTGGCAAAGAAGAAGTCAAACTCTCACTCTTCACAGATAACATGATAATCTATGTGGAAAACCCAAAACACTCCACCCCCAAATTTCTAGAACTCATACAGGAATTCACCAAAATGTCAGGATATAAAAGTCAATGCACAGTAATCAGCTGCATTTCTATACACTAACAATAAGACAGAAGAAAGAGAGATTAAGGAATTGATCCCATTCACAACTGCATAAAAAATTACATACATAGAAATAAATCTAACCAAAGAGTTAAAGAATCTGTATTCTGAAAACTATAGAACACTCAAGAAAGAAATTAAGGCAGACACAAAGAAATGGAAAAATATTCCATGCTCATGCATTGGAAGAACAAATATTGTTAAAATATCTATGCTACCCAGAGCAGTCTATACATTCAATGCAATCCCTATCAAAATACCATCAACACTTTTCACATAGCTGGAACAAACAATCCTAAAATCATATGGAATCAGAAAAGACCCCAAAGAGCCAAAGAAATATTGAAACAGAAAGCCAAAGTTGGTGGCATCACAATTCCAGACTTCAAGCTCTATTACAAAGCTATAATTATCAAGACAGTATGGCACTGGCACAAAAACAGACACATAGATCAATGGAACAGAATAGACAGTTCAGAAATGGACTCTCAACTCTATGGTCTACTCATCTTCAGGAAATCAGGAAAGAATATCCAATGGATAAAAGACAATCTCTTCAACAAATGGTGTTGGGAAAATTGGACATCAACGTGCGGATATGAAACTCGTCCATTTTCTTACACCTTCCACAGAAATAGACTCAAAATGGATGGAAGACTTAAATGTGAGACAGAAATCCATCAAAATCCTAGAGGAGAACACAGGCAGCAACTTCTTTGACTTCAGTCACAACAGCTTCTTGCTAGACACATCTCCAAAGGCAGGAGAAACAAAGGCAAAAATGAACTAATGGGACTTAATCAAGACAAAGAGCATTTGCACAGCAAAGGAATACAGAATACAGATTCTTCTTGAGTGCACATGAAACATTCTCCAGAATAGATCACATCCTGAGTCACAATCAGGCCTCAACCAGTATGAAAAGACTTGGATCATTCCCAGCATATTTTCAAACCACAATGCTTTGAAACTAGAACTCAACCATAAGAGGAAAGTCGGAAAGAACCCAAATACATGAAGGCTAAAAAGTATCCTACTAAAGAGTGAATGGGTCAACCAGAGAATTAAAGAAGAATTTTAAAAATTCATGGGAACAAATGAAAATGAAAACACAACTGTTCAAAATCTGTGGGACACAACAAAGGCAGTCCTGAGAGGACAGTACATAGTGATACAAGCCTTTCACAAGAAACAAGAAAGGTCTCAAGTACACAACCTAATCCTACACCTAAAGGAGCCGGAGAAAGAACAGCAAAGAAAGCCTAAACCCAGCAGGAAAAGAGAAATCATAAAGATTAGAGCAGAAATCAATGAAATACAAACAGAAATAACAGTACAACAGATCAACAGAACTAGGAGTTGGTTCTTTGAAAGAATTAATAAGATTGATAAACCCCTGACCAGACTTATCAAAAAGAAAAGAGAAAGGATCCAAATTAATAAAATCATGAATGAAAGAGGAGAGATCACAACCAACACCAAAGAAATATAAACGATTTTAAGAACATATTATGAGCAACCACAGGACAGCAAATTTGACAATCTGGAAGAAATGGATGCATTCCTAGAGACATATAAACTACCAAAACTGAACCAGGAAGAAATAGAAAACATGAACAGACCATAAGGAGACCCAGTAAGGAGATTGAAGCAATCATAAAAATTTACCCAACAAATAAGAGCCCAGGCCCAGACGGCTTCCCAGGGGAATTCTACCAAACATTTAAAGAAGAATTAATATGTACTCTCCTGAAATTGTTCCAAAAAATAGAAATGGAAGGAAAACTTCCAAACTCATTTTACGAGGTCAGCATTACTTGATCCCAAAATCAGACAAAGACCCCATCAAAAAGGAGAATTACAGAACAATATAGCTTTGATGAACATGGATGCAAAAATTCTCACCAAAATACTAGCCAATAGGATCCAACAGTACAGTAAAAGGATTATTCACCACAACCAAGTGCGATTTATTCCAGGACTGCAAGTTTGGTTCAATATCCACAAATCAATCAATGTGATACAACACATTAATAAAAGAAAGAACGAGAACCATATGATACTCTCATTAGACCCTGAAAATGCATTTGATAAATCATAGTATTCTTTCTTGATCAAAATTCTTCACAGTGTGGGCATAGAGGGTACATACCTCAATATCAAAGCCATCTATGAAAAACCCACAGTGAATATCATTCTCAATGGGGAAAACTGAGAGCTTTTCCCCTAAGGTGAGGAACATGGCAGGGATGTCCACTATCACCACTGATATTCAACATAGTAATAGAAGTCCTAGCCTCAGCAATCAGACAACAAAAAGAAATAAAATATATCCAAATCAGCAAAGAAGTCAGACTCTCACTCTTCACAGATGACAAGATAATCTATGTGGAAAACCCAAAAGACTCCACTCCAAATCTGCTAGAACTCATACAGGAATTCAGTGAAGTGTCAGGATATAAAATCAATGCATGGAAATCAGTTGCATTCCTATACACCAACAGCAAGACAGAAGAAAGAAAAATTAAGGAGTCGATCTCATTTACAATTACACCCAAAACCATAAGATACCTAGAAATAAACTTAACCAAAGAGGCAAAGAATCTGTACTCAGGAAACTATAAAGTACTCATGAAAGAAATTGAGGAAGACACAATGAAATGGAAAAACGTTCCATGTTCATGGACTGGAAGAACAAATATTGTGAAAATGTCCATGCTACCTAAAGCAATGTACACATTTAATGCAATCCCCTTAAAAATACCATCAGTTTTTTTCAAAGGAATGGAACAAATAATCCTAAAATTTATATGGAACCAGAAAAGACCCCAAAAGCCAGAGGAATGTTGACAAAGAAAGCCAAAGTTGGTAGCATCACAATTCCAGACTTCCAGCTCTATTACAAAGCTGTCATCATCAAGACAGTATGGTACTGGCACAAAAACAGACACATAGATCAAAGGAACAGAATAGAGAGCCCAGAAATAGACCCTCAACTCTATGGTCTACTAATCTCAACAAAGCAGGAAAGAATGTCCAGTGGAAAAAAGACAGTCTCTTCAATAAATGGTGTTGGGAAAATTGTATAGCCACATGCAGAAGATTAAAACTGGACCATTTCCTTACACCACACACAAAAATAGACTCCAAATGGATGAAAGACCTCAGTATGAGACAAGAATCCATTAAAATCCTTGAAAAGAACACAGGCAGCAACCTCTTTGATCTCAGACACAGAAACTTCTTCCTAGAAACATTGCCAAAGGCAAGAAAAACAAGGGCAAAAATGAACTGTTGGGACTTCATGAAGATCAGAAGCTTTTGCACAGCAAAATAAATAGTCAACAAAACAAAAGACAACTGACAGAATGGAAGAAGATATTCACAAATGACATACCAGATAAAGGACTAGTACCCAAAATCTATAAGGAACTTATCAAACTCAATATCCAAAGAACAAATAATCCAATTAAGAAGGGAGTTGAGGGAAGTTGGAATGGGTGGTGAACAATGAGAGACTAAGGACTCTGGAAAACAACCTGAGGGCTTTGAAGTGGTGGGGGGTGGGAGGTTGGGGGAGCCAGGTGGTGGGTATTAAGGAGGGCATGTATTGCATGGAGCACTGGGTGTGATGAAAAAACAATGAATACTGTTACACTGAAAAGAAATTAAAAAAAAAAAAAAAGAAGTGGCCAGAAGACATGAACAGATATTTCTGCAAAGATACCCAGGTAGCCAACAGACACATGAAAAAGTGCTCCACATCACTCAGCATCAGGGAAATACAAATCAAAACCACAGTGAGATACCACCTCACACCAGTCAAAATGGCTAAAATTAACAAGTCAGGAAATGACAGATGCTGGCGAGGATGCAGAGAAAGGGGAACCCTCCTACACTGTTGGTGGGAATGCAAGCTGGTGCAACTGCTCTGGAAAACAGCATGAGGTTCCTCAAAAAGTTGAAAATAGACTTTTTTTTAATGACCCAGCAATCACACTACTGGGTATTTACCCTAAAGATAACAAACATAGTGATCTGAAGGGCATGTGCAACCTGAATGTTTATAGCAGCCATGTCCACAATAGCCAAACTATGGAAAGAACCTAGATGTCTATCAACAGATGAATGGATAAAGATGTGGTACATACACACAATGGAATACTATGCAGCCATCAAAAGAAATGAAATATTGCCATTTGGAATGATATGGATAGAACTAGAGGGTATTATGCTGAGAAAAATAAGTCAATCAGAAAAAGACAATTATCATATGATCTCTATGATATGAGGAATTTGAGAGGCAGGGTAGGGGTTTGTGGGGATAGGGAAGGAAAAAAATGAAACAAGATGAGATCAGGAGGGAGACAAACCAGAAAGACTCTTAGTCTCACAAAACAAAGTAAGGGTTGCTGCGAGTGGGGGTGGGTAGGGATAGGGTGGCTGGGTTATGGACATTGGGGAGGTTATGTGCTATGGTGTGTGCTGTGAAATGTGTAAGCCTGATGATTCACAGACCTATACCCCTGGGGTAAATAATACATTATATCTCAATTAAAAAAATAATATCTTGCCATTTGCAATGACTTGGATGAAACTAGAGGGTATTATGCTAAGGAAGGAAAAAGGCAATTATCATATCATTACACTCATGTGTGGAACTTAAACAAAACAGAGAAGTACAGGGGATGGGGGGAATAAAACAAGATGAAATCAGAAAGGAAGACAGACCCATAAGAGACTCTTAATTACAGGAAAAAACCGAGCTTTGCTGTAGGGAGGGGGATGAAGGGATGGGTAACTGGGTGATGGGCATTAAGGAGGACATGGGATGTAATGAGCCCTGGGTGTCATATAAGACTGATGAATCACTAAAGTCTACCTCTGAAATTCATAATACACTATTGTTAATTAACTGAATTTAAATTAAAAATAACTGCTCTGAATTATAATATCCTATTTATTTATTTATTTATTTGAGAGAGAGAGAGAGCGAGAGAGTACACAAGCGGGGATGGGGGACGGTTGTCGAGGGGGGTGGAGAGAGAGAGAATCTCATGCAGACTCCCCACTGAGCCCAATGCAGGGCTTGATTTCACAATCCTGAAATCATGACCTAAGCCGAAATCAAGAGTCAGATGCTTAACTGAGTTACCCAGGCACCCAAATTATCCTTTTTAAAAAAGAAAACATATATCCTACAATTTTAAGGGAAATATATCCTGAAATATATCCATAAGCCTCTTACTGTTTATGGGCCCTCATTCAGGAACCTCTGAGATAAGGAAAAAGTAAGCCAGAAGAGGGAGATCAGAAGTCTAAAATACTGGAAATAGATCTAAAAATTGAATTGTTAGCATGACCTAGATATTTTGCATTTGTTGCCTTGAACACAATAAACTTAAATAAACATGGCTGCATTACCTCAAAAAAAAAAAAAAAACAGAAGGAGAATAAAGTCATACTCAAATTATGGTGTGTTTCCTGCGAGGTTACATTTGTACTTAACGTTTTAAGGTATTATCATAATTATGATCATGGTATGTATTCAATTTCATTTCCTCACTTTTTTATTTACCCTTATAAGTGTTTTTTTTTCTTCATAAACATAAGTGTATTTTTCCTTCATAAATGTTATACTTACTGTGGGCATAAAATTTCATCATAAATACCTCAATCTTATTTTATTGTTATATACATATGCCATTGGAAGTTTAAGTTATTTCCAATGTTTGCTTATAAATAATGGTGTTTAGAATAAAGATTTGCAATAAGGCTTTTGTCATAGTTTGGATATTTCCCTTAGGAGAATTTTTAGAAGGGGAATGTGACAATAAGAGGGCAGGATTTTTTTTTCTTTATTTATTTTGAGAGAGAGACACACACAGAGTGAGAGAGAACAAGAAAGGGGAGGTCAGAGGGAGAAGCAATCACCCCATGGAGCTAGGAGCTCAATGCTGGACTGGATCCCAAGACTCCAGGACCATGACCTGAGCTGAAGGCAGTCGCTTATCCAACTGAGCCACAAAGGCGCCTGCCAGGGCAGGATTTTAGGAGTAATTGTACATATCATCAAACTGTTTTTGAGAACAGTGCGACCATTTGGCACTGCCACAGGCCTGCTATGCCACAGCCCTGCCATCATTAGGTGTTTCTTCTTTCATCTTCACAAGTTTGCTGGCAAAAATTGTTGATACACTTCCCCTCGTCCTGTTTGAACCCTGTGACCCTTGATTCCCAGAAATATCCATCAGACATTACAAACCAGTATTAGAGAGGTGTAAAAAAAATGAGCTACAACACTTTACAAATGTTCATTAAAGCAGTGTTATTCTTTCAATTCATCATGCTTCGTATTTTCCTACAAATTGAGTTTCTCTATCTTGGCACTATTGGCATTTAGGGCTGGATAAGTCTTTGTTGTCACGATTGCCCCATGCAGTGTTGGATGTTAGGGAGCATCCTGCCAGACATTCCCCCTCTTCCCCCCTCCCCACTGTGATAACCAAAAATGGCTCCAGACATTACCAAAAGTCCCTGTGGGGACAATAGCCCCTAAATGAGAACCCAGTGTCTCCTGGGGGAGAAAATGACCTCTGACTAATGGAAAAATGCATAGCTGTTAGCTCAGGTTTCCATTCCAGTATTAGACTTTTATTCTCCAGTATCTTAAACCTAATAGTGCCTGCCTAACACCCTTTCTCGGCCTCTCCCTTGCCAACAGAACTCCAGTTTCATTCAGCGGTTCCCCTCCCATGGACTCAGGGGGTGAATTAGGACAAAATATACATTATCTCAGCCATGTCTTGCAGTCTTGTTTCCCTTATCAGAGACTGCCTCTGGTTTGGGTGTGGAAATCCATCTTGACCAAGGAGACCCAACAAGGAATTTGCTGAAGGACTTCTGGGAAAGATTTCCTTACTAATAGGAAGCAGCACATGGGAGGAAATGCCCTTCTCCTTTGCAGATGGTCATGTCTCTGTGCCCTGCCGGGAATTGCTGCAGCCACCTTGGAAGTCAGAGGGGAGAAAGCATTGACATGTAGAGGACTAGGAAGATGGAAAGCATTTGGCCTGTGATGAGCTCCTGGAGACGCTGAACCAACTGGCTGTGGAAAGAGAGGGGCTCTGCCTCCTGGCTTCCTGCTGTATGATGCAACACACCTCTAAACTTTATATTGTTGTTGAGTCTTCCACTCTTTGTGTCCTGACTGACTTTCTGAGACCCCAAACATAGTGCCTAAGAGAGGTGGCAAAATCAGGTCCTCTCTGGGCCAGCTCCAACATCTAGGTTGAAGCAATATTCATCCCATGGCCACAAGTGCCAACTCCAAGCAAAGGTGTGGCTCCAGGGAGGTCTAGCCAGTTGAAGAAAGAGCTCAACCAAGGGGCAGGGAATCTAGACCAGATAATTCTAGTCCTAAAGAACTAGGTAAGCAGGTCAGAAAGGCAGACGTGTGGTGGGATGAAAGCTGCTTCTAGGGGTCCAGGAGTTCAGGGAAACCAATAAATTCCAAGCCCACCATGGAAGGTAATGGAAGCTCTTGTTAGACCATAATAGCTCTGTTTTCATTGGCTCCGAGTGGGCACGACTGAGCTTAGGGGTCTTCAGTACTAGTTGCAGCAGCTGAGGAGAGCTAGAACACGTTATTCCTGACCAAGTGTCTAGCATAAGAAGGATCCCGAAAATGGTTTAGGAGGGGCGCCTGGGTGGCTCAGTGGGTTAAAGCCTCTGCCTTTGGCTCAGGTCATGATCTCAGGGTCCTGGGATGGAGCCCCACATTGGGCTCTCTGCTTAGCAGGAGCCTGCTTCCCTCTGTCTCTCTCTGCCTGCCTCTCTGCCTACTTGTGATCTCTCTGTCAAATAAATAAACAAAATCTTGTAAAAAAAATGGTTTAAGGGCGCCTGGGTGGCTCAGTGGGTTAAGCCGCTGCCTTCGGCTCAGGTCATGATCTCAGGGTGCTGGGATCGAGTCCCGCATCAGGCTCTCTGCTCAGCAGGGAGCCTGCTTCCCTTCCTCTCTCTCTGCCTGCCTCTCTGCCTACTTGTGATCTCTCTCTGTCAAATAAGTAAATAAAATCTTTTAAAAAAAATGGTTTAAGAATAAATAAATCAGCTGGAACTTATAAGACCAAGTTTTACTAAAGCGGGTTTTAAAACCTGCTCTCTATGTAAGTTTTATGCAAATAAACAGTTTTAAAAATGTATTTAAATGGAATGTAGCATTATTTTCAAGGTAGCAATAAGGAAATTTTCCCACTTACTCAAATCAGCTCCCCTGTTGTCAATAATTTCCACAATCAAGTAATTCAGACCAAAAGGTTATTAAATACTGGGATGACTGTCACTCTCTAGAGGCCTTTAAAAATTGACTAGCCTTGGGGCACCTGGGTGGCTCAGTGGGTTAAGCCTCTGCCTTCAGCTCAGGTCATGATCCCAGGGTCCTGGGATCGAGCCCCACGTCGGGCTCTCTGCTCTGCAGGGAGCCTGCTTCCTCCTCTCTCTCTGCTTGCCTCTCTGCCTACTTGTGATCTCTGTCAGACAAATAAAGAAAAAATCTAAAAAAAAAAAAATTGACTAGCCTTAAAATACATGATTCACTGACTTTGCTAATTATAAATAATTAGCTGAAAAGGATTAAATGTAGAGGTGGTCATAGAGAGGATGTTCCCACAGCTGAACTACGAGCTGGGCGGGAGGGATTGGAGGATCCTCACACCCTGCCCAGTCCCAGGAATGTTTGTTCTACCCACTGTTCCCACACTTGGAGCCATTTTCAAGGCCACAGACTTGAGAGAGTAATGTGTTGCTGTGACCATCTGAACTAAATAGGTGACTGAACCTGGTTAGAGCCTCCACATAAACTTTTAAGATTCTGGTGGTGGGGCGAAGTTCTCCTTTGGGAACCACCCACAACAGGCTCATATGCTAGCTTCCTTGTTTTTTACACCTGCCACCTCCAAACCTAGGGTGGTCCGCCTCTTTCTTTAGTCTCTACCTGCCCTCCACCTACAGGCCAGCTTTGATTGTCACTCCAGAAAATCCGAGGTTCCAAACCCACATTAAGGGAGGAAATGTTCTATATACGACAGCAGTGAATACACACACACACACACACTCGCAGCAACAAATTTAAGAACTATGTAGAATTTCGATCTAGAAAATTTCGAAGCTGTGAGACATAAAAGAGTAAATGAGAACACCTTCTGTGGTTTTGAATAGGAGTGCTTAATATAATATGTAAATTCTCTCTACACTAATGTGTATGTGCAATGTAATCCCTATGCAAACATCAACAGGATTTTTTCTATTCACATAGGAAAATAGACAGGTCAGTAATCCAGGAACTATTTTAGAAATCAACTGTAGGAAGAGTGGACTATCCTATCAGATATCAAAACTTAATATAAAGTTATAATAATTAAATTAAATAGCATGGTTCTATACACAAAATAGACAGATGATTAGAACAGAAGAGAGATTGATTTGTGAATGTTGAACCACCCTTGCAACCCAGGGATAAATCTCACCTGGTCATGGTGGATAATCTTTTTAAAAAATTTTTAAATTTTTTTATAAACATATAATGTATTATTAGCCCCAAGGGTACAGGTCTGTGAGTCACCAGGTTTACACACTTCTTACACAATTTGCACTCACCATAGCACATACCCTCCCAATGTCCATAACCCTACCACCCTCTCCCTACCCCTCTACCCCTGGCAACCCTCACTTTGTTTTGAGATTAAGAGTCTCTTATGGTTTCTCTCCCTCCCGATCCCATCTTGTTTCATTTATTCTTTTCCTACCCCCCAAACCCCCCACGTTGCCTCTCCACTTCCTCATATCAGGGAGATCATATGACAGTTGTCTTTCTCTGATTGACTTATTTCCCTAAGCATGATACCCTCTAGTTCCATCCACATTGTTGCAAATGTCAAGATTTCATTTCTTTTGATGGCTGCATAGTATTCCTTTATATATATATATATATATATATATATATATATATACCACATCTTCTTTATCCATTCATCTTTTGATAGATATCTAGGTTCCTTCCATAGTTTGGCTATTGTGGACATTGCTGCTATAAACACTCAGATTGCACATGCCCTTCAGATCACTACCCAGTAGTGCGATTGCTGGGTCATAATGTAGCTATATTTTCAACTTTTGGGGGAACCTCCATGCTGTTGTCCAGAGCGGTTGCACCAGCTTGCATTCCCACTAATAGTGTAGGAGGGTTCCCCTTTCTCCACATCCTCACCAGCATCTGTCAATTCCTGACTTGTTAATTTTAAGCATTCTGTCTGGTGTGAGGTGATATCTCATTGTGGTTTTGGGTTGTATTTCCCTGATGCCAAGTGATGTGGAGCACTCTTTCATGTGTCTGTTGGCCATCTGGATGTCTTTGCAGAAATGTCTGTTCATGTCCTCTGCCCATTTCTTGATTGGATTATTTGTTCTTCGGGTGTTGAGTTTGCTAAGCTCTTTATAGATTTTGGATACTAGTCCTTTATCTGATATGTCATTTTCAAATATCTTCTCCCATTCTGTCAGTTGTCTTTTAGTTTTGTTAACTGTTTCCTTTGCTGTGCAAAAGCTTTTGATCTTGATGAAGTCCCAATAGTTCATTTTTGCCCTTGCTTCCTTTGCCTTTGGTGATGTTCCTAGGAAGAAGTTGCTGCAGCTGAGGTCAAAGAGGTTGCTGTCCGTGTTCTCCTCAAGGATTTTGATGGATTCCTTTCTCACATTGAGGTCCTTCAGTGGGTAATCTTTTTAATGTACTGTTGGATCCTGTTAATTAGGATCTTGTTGAGAATCTTAGCATCCATATTCATCAGGGATATTGGTCTGAAATTCTCATTTTTGGTGGGGTCTTTGCCTGGTTTGGGGATCAGGGTAATGGTTTCAAAACAAATCAATAAGAGAAGAGAGAAGAGGTCATCAATTGAGAGGTCAATTGATGCAGAAAAAGCATTTGACAAAATGAAGCATCCGTTCTTGATTAAAACACTTCAAGTATAAGGATAGAAGGAACATTCCTCAACTTCATAAAATCTATGAAAAACCCAGAGTGAATATCATCCTCAATGGGAAAAAGCTGACAGCCTTCCCTTTGAGATCAAGAACACGACAAGGATGCCCACTCTCACCACTCTTGTTCAACATAGTATTAGAAATCCTAGCAACAGCAATCAGACAACAAAGAGAAATAAAAGGTATTCAGATTGGTAATGAAGAAGTCAAACTCTCTATCTTTGCAGATGACATGATACTTTAAATGGAAAACCCAAAAGCCTCCATCCCCAAACTACTAGAACTCATCCAGCAATTCAGTAATGTGGCAGGATACAAAATCAATGTAAAGAAATCAGTTGCTTTCTTATACACTAACAATGAAGATAAAGAAAGGGAAATTAGAGAACCGATTCCATTTACTATAGTACCAAGAACCATAAGATACCTGGGAATAAACCTAATCAAAGAGATAAAGGATCTGTACTGAGGAACTACAGAACACTCATGAAAGAAATTGAAGAAGACATAAAAAGATGGAAGACCATTCCATGTTCATGGATCGGAAAAATAAATATTCTTAAAATGTCTATACTGCCTAGAGCAATCTATACTTTCAATGCCATTCCCATCAAAATTCCACTGGCATTTTTCAAAGAGCTGGAGCAAACAATCCTAAAATTTGTAAGGAATCAGAAGAGACCCCGAATTGCTAAGGAAATGTTGAAAAAGAAAAATAAAACTGGGGGCATCACATTGCCCGATTTCAAGCTTTACTACAAAGCTGTGATCACCAAGACAGCATGGTACTGGCATAAAAACAGACACATAGACCATTGGAACAGAGTAGAGAGCCCAGATATGGACCCTCAACTCTGTGGTCAAATAATCTTTGACAAAACAGGAAAAAATATACAGTGGGAAAAAAAACCAGTCTCTTCAATAAATGGTGCTGGAAAAATTGGACAGCTATGTGTAGAAGAATGAAACTCAACCATTCTTTTACACCACACACAAAGATAAACTCAAAATGGATAAAAGCCCTCAACTTGAAACCGGAATCCATCAGAATTCTAGAGGAGAACTTAGGCAGTAACCTCTTCGACATCAGCCACAGCAACTTCTTTCAAGATATGTCTCCAAAGGCAAAGGAAACAAAAGTGAAAATGAATTTTGGGGACTTCATCAAAATCAAAAGCTTCTGCACAGCAAAGGAAACAGTGAACAATACAAAAAAGCAACCCACGGAATGGGAGAAGATATTCACAAATGACAATACGAGGGTTGATATCCAGGATCTATAAAGAACTCCTCAAACTCAACACACACAAAACAGATAATCATGTCAAAAAATGGGCAGAAGACATGAACAGACACTTCTCCACTGAAGACATAAAATGGCTAACAGACACATAAAAAAATGTTCATCATCACTTGCCATCAGGGAGATTCAAATCAAAACCTCATTGAGATACCACCTTCACCAGTTAGAATGGCCAAAATTAACAAGACAGTACACAACATGTGTTGGAGAGGATGTGGAGAAACGGGAGCCCTCTTACACTGTTGGTGGGAATGCAAGTTGGTGCAGCCACTTTGGAAAAGAGTGTGGAGATTCCTTAGGAAATTAAAAATAGAGCTTCCCTATGATCCTGCAATTGCACTTCTGGGTATTTACCCCAAAGATACAGATGTAGTGCAAAAAAAAAAAGGCCATCTGTACCCCAATGTTCATAGCAGCAATGGCCACAGTCTCCAAACTGGAAAGAACCAAAATGCCCTTCAACAGATAAATGGATAAGGAAGACATGGTCCATATATACAATGGAGTATTATGTCTCCATCAGAAAGGATGAATACCCAACTTTTGCATCAACATGGACGGGACTGTAAGAGATTGTGCTGAGTGAAATAAGTCAAGCAGAGAGGCTCAATTATTGTATGGTTTCACTTATTTGTGGAGCATAAGGAATAACACAGAGGACATGGGGAGATGGAGAGGAGAAGGGAGTTGGGGAAAATTGGAGGGGGAGATGAACTATGAAAGACTGTGGACTCTGAAAAACAATCAGAGGGTTTTGGAGGAGCAGGGGGTGGGAGGTTGGGTGAGCCTGGTGGTAGGTATTATGGAGGGCATGTATTTCATGGAGAACTGGCTGTGGTACATAAACAATGAATTCTGGTACACTGAAAATAAATTAAAAAAATAAATAAAAATTAAAAATAAAAAAAGAACAGAAGAGAGAGTCCTGATTGCCAAATTCATGGTAAAGAGGACATTATTCAATAAATGGTGCAGGGTAATTTGTTAAACATTTGAAAAAGAATTAAGTTGGATTCCCTACTTCACCTTTTATATCAAAATTAATTCCAGATTGAGTAACAATTCAGATATAAAGAATAAAACCATATGAGCATTAGGAGAAACTGTGGATTCATTTATATTTATTTTATATATTATGTACCATTAATTTATAATGTTGGAGAAGGGTAAAAGCCTTTCTAACCTGTTACTTACCTACTGCATTTTCCTTTTGCTGAATTTCGTAGCTTACAATGATGCAAATTTATTATCTCACAATTTGGGCAGTCAGAAGACCTAAAATCAAGGTGTCAGCAGGGCTGCACTCCTTCTGGGGACTCTAGGCATAACTGTTTCTTTGCCTCTTCAGCTTCTTGAGGCCGCCTATGTTCCATGGCTCATGGCCTCTTCCTGAATCACTCCCATCTCTGCTTCTTCTTTCTTAACAGGACCCTGATTATATTCATGCAGCCACTCCTCCCCAGTGCAGTCTGGGTGACTCAGAGGAAGCGGACCACATGCCCAGTTCCACTGTATCAATAGGTCTTGACTGGTCCTCTAGCGATGGTTATTGATCCAGAATGGTCTTGGGATCTAATTCATTGGTCCAATCAAGAAAGTGAGAAACTAATTTTCCAAAATATGGGTAAAGAGGTTTTACTCTCTCACTGACTAAGAACAAGGTGCTAGCCGTTGTCCTAGGACGGGAAGGGAGGCCAGTCTCAGAATGGTGTCCACACTACAATGTCAGAGCAAGAACAGAAAGGATCTCAGGTCTTGATGATACTGTTGAGCAATTCCATCAACATACCCCAAAGTCTTTCCTACTTTGGGACTTTCTGTTAAAGAAGAAAATTAATTTTTTAATCCTTTAAACTGTATTTGGGTAGCTTTTCTGTTAATTGCCCTAGTAGTATCCTAACCAATACATAACCAGAACATAAAACCCAGAAGCCATTAAGAAGAATATGGACATATTCCAGTTCATTTTAAATTCAGTAAACTTTAAACTTCTATGTGGGAAAATTATAAATATGTCAAAAGACAAGAGTAACAGAAAAATGTTTTTAACAAATATGACAAAAAAACCAATACCTGATTTAACAAAAGCTTGTATAAATCTTAAGAATGTAGAACCTAGGATAACTGGGTGGCTCAGTCAGTTAAGCGTTGCCTTCAACTCAAATAATGATCCAGGGTCCTGGGATGGAGCTCCACTTTGGGGTCCCAGCTCAACAAAGAGTTTGCTCCTCCCTCTTCCTCTGCCCCTCCCCTGACTTGTGCTCTCTCACTCATTCTCTTCCTCAAATAGATAAATAAAATCTTAAAAAAAACAGTAGAACCCAATAGAAGCACAGATAAGAGACCCACATAGTTTAAAGAAAAATAAATGTAAATCAATGAATGCTCAAACTCACTCAAAATCTTTAAAAGGATAACCTAAACAAGTAGATTACTTTTTTGTTTTAATATCATCTGAGCAGAGGAAAAGGTTTCATGAGATTGTTGGTACAGGTCGGCGGGGGAAATAGGCTTCTCCCACATGTGGATGAGAGTTTACGTATCAACACAACCTTTCTGGGGGGTGAGGGCACTGAAGCAATATTTCCCACAATTTCCAATGAAAGTGCCCTTTGATCCAGCATTTCCGCTGTTAGGAATTTTTTTTTTTTTTTTGACACACACACAGAGACCATAAGTAGGCAGAGAGGCAGGCAGAGAAAGAGGAGGAAGCAGTCTCCCTGCTGAGCAGAGAAGCAGATGCAGAGCTTGATCCCAGGACTCTGAGATCATGACCTGAGCAGAAGGCAGAGGCTTAACCCACTAAGCCACCCAGGCACCCTCCACTATTAGGAATTTACGTTATGGGTACCATGATGTAGGTCAAGTATGTTTACTACAGTGGTGCCTGGGTGGCTCAGTAGGTTAAAGCTCCTGACTTTGGCTCAGGTCATGATCTCAGGCTCCTGGGATTGAGCTCCACATCAGGCTCTCTGCTCGGTGGGGAGCTTGCTTTCCCCCACCCCTGCTGTCTCTCTGCCTACTTGTGATCTCTGTCTATCAAATAACTAAATAAAATCTTAAAAAAAAAAAAGGAATGTTTACTACAGTATCAGCTGGAAGGAAAAGCAACAACAACAACAAAGGAAACAACTAGGATGCCCAAGGAAAACCAGATAATGAATTATGGACATTCTGCAGATGTTAAATAGGCTAGCCTGGAATTAAATGTGCAGAATGGAAAAGTCTCCAGTATGTGTTAGTATAACTAATATAATGGAATGATGTTAATATAATTTTTAGATAGTAATGGCAGTTTATATAATATGAGCCTTTGTGTAAGATTTTAAAAATGAGATATGCATAAAAATAGATATATATATAGATGTGTAGGCATTTACATATACAGCTAAACAACACGGTAGTGTAGGTATAAATTTTATTTTCACAGAAGAAAACACAAGAAACTCCTAATAGATTCATGAGCAGAACTTATTTTTCATTTTCTGCCTCTCTGCATTGTATAAATTGTCTGCTCTTGTGTATTTTTAAAAATGGTTCATATTAATTATCTGAACTGTGGAGTAATTTGTCATTTTTATTTTTTTATATATCTGTGCATTCAAGAAAACAAATAGAAGTTATTTTGACCGTTAATTGGCTGGAGAGCCATCTGGATGGTTGGCTTGAAAGCAAACTATTCAGCAGGGTATTCAAGGCCCATTACAATCAGGCCACAGCTTCCCTTTGAGTTTATTCATTTATTCATTAATTCAGCAAATATTTGCTGCAGACTGATGAGATTTCTAATTCTGTATGAGAGGCTCATCTCTTCAATGATCACAAGCCATGGACACTGCCCTCCAGTTGCTCATGGACCCTTGTACCATAAGTAGCTATAAGTGGGATGTTTTGTGCATGACACTGTCATGGAGGAGAGGGCCATGTATGATAGTTTCAAGGTGGGAGGGGGCTGCTGTCTGTGGGTGATTCACAAAGGCCTCACAAAGCCACCTGCACATGATCTTGCAAAGTTCTGAGGTAGAATGAACATTCCAAGTGGAGGGAACAACATGTGCAAACATGAGGAGAGGTGGAAGAAAATGGTGTGTTTGCAAATCTCTACATCATCTGTCATGTTCTGTGCATGCAGCAGGGTCAGGAAGTACAAGATGAAGTTGGAAGGGCAAAAAAAAAAAGGCAGATCACGGATGACCTTGTTTATTCTAATGGTCATGGGGAGCCAATGCAGGATGTGGGGCAGCAACATGTATGATCCCTGAGTGTTTCATAGAGGTCAGCAATGAGGATAGATCCTAGTCCTATGGTGGTGGGTACAGGAGAGTTTGTAGGCACAGTAATTAATAGTATAGAATGGGGCTGAACTCTGGTTCTATAACTTTCTAGTTGTATACTTTGGGGAAGATTATTTAGCATCTCTGTTTCAGTTTTCTCAGAGTCAATGTTCAATAATCCCCAAAGTTCAAAGTTCTAGGTATCCAACTTTCTCTAGGGCACAGCTGTGCTGGTACACTTACCTCACAGCTCCTCTTGGAAAAAGTTGGAAAACTCAGTACCTAGGGTGTCAGTACCATGAGTTCTTTCTTAAGGGGCACCTGATCTTCCTACATTCAAGGAGCTCCAGGCCTGTGAACTGACTTAGGTCTGTAACAATGCAAGGAACCATGACTCTCAAATAGCTTGATGCAACTTAGGCCTCTGTAGGTTCATGAGACCTACAGATATAAAATCATCAAGGTTGAATTAAAAACCCTTTACACCTCAACTTGAATTAAAAGTATCAATATGAACTCGTGAAGTAATTTATATTTAGAAAAATGTGTATCTTATATATGTGCATAGAAAGACCTAGATTCAGTGAATGACCTAGTTGCAATGAGTGCTCTCAGTGTATAGATTTGTAGTCTCTAAATGCCATTTCCTACTAAGAAGAAACAAGGGTTGAAATATGGGTGAAATACATGTGAGTAAGGTGTTCAACAATGTTCATCCTCAAATCTTTAACTCACTTCTTAAAGGACCAATAAAAATACCCAGCTGCCTCCCTGGCATCTTCACTTCATGGGACCTCCAAACTCATGCCAAAAACAAAATTAATGACCCCCCAACTACTAATGACCCCCCAACTCCTACTAATTAGCAGTGTGACCTCAGAGAAGCCTCTTAGCCAGTCTAGTCTAGCATGTGTGAACTGGGCCAGTAACTAAATTATCTCTTGGTTATTTCCAACTGAAGAAATGTGCGGGACTAAAACTTGTGTCCAGGTGCCTAGATGGCTTAGTGGGTTAAGCGTCTGCCTTTGGCTCAGGTAATGATCCCAGGGTCCTGGGACTGAGACCCATGTCAGGCTCCCTGCTCATTGGGGAGTCTGCTTCTGCTTCTCCCTCTGCCTCTGCCCCTCCCTCTTCTGCTTGGGCTCTCTCTCTCAAATAAATAACATCTTTTAAAAATAAATAAATAAAACTTGCCTCCATTTGTTGTAGTACTAATTTAATTGTGCATTATGTCTAAAAACAAGCCACTTTTCGAAAAGGAATATTTATTTATTTTGAGAGAGCGAGAGCCCATGAGCAGCAGGAGGGGCAGAAGGAGAGGGAGAGAGAGAATCTCAAGCAGAATCCCTGCTGAGCATGGAGCCAGACCCCAGGGCAGGGTGGGGGTGTGGTGGTGTTTAATCCCACAATCCTGAAATTATGACCTGAGCTGAAATCGAGTCGGACCCTTAACTGACTGAGCCACCCAACCTCTCCAAAATAAGTCACTTTAAAAGGAACTTAGCCTACGTATTCACCTGTGCAGCCTGCAGTATATTTGGATGAAATTTCCAATAGCCCATAATTGATTTCACCGTGGGCTCATGCATCCTGGACCCAGCCAACCACATAGCTAACTGCCTACCTCCCTGTAGCAATAGCCCGGGACCTATCTATTGTTGAGAAGGTAATTTAGATGACTTTTTTTTTTTTCAGCACCAGGTTTTTGTATCTGTTTCAGAAATGTGACAGGTGCAATTTTTTCCAAGGAAAGAGGAAGAGATGATTTTGACCTCTAGTGAGGCATCTGTGGAAGGGTGACTTGTCATCTTTATTGCATAAGTGAGGGTGTTCCTACCGTAAAGTGAAAGGGGCAATAAATAAGCTTCTTGCAGGCTGTTAGATGCACTCGCGGGAGGGAGGCCTGAGTGACAACTGCACACTGCTCAAGGGTCACCACAAGCCTCCCCGTCCTATGGTCCTCTACAGTGGCATGTAAATAATGGTGTTGGACTTCACTGTCTCTCTTTGGATGGCTCACCTGATTTAAGGGGTTAAAAATCTGAATAAGCTTAAAACCAATGGGAATAAAAGAGAATGTCCCCCCCCCCACCGGGTAGAAAAGATAACACACCTGAAACTCAGCTTATCTTTTCTCAGAGGCAGTTATAAGTCTGACATCAGCTGGAGGCTCCTATCGTATCATTGAGAGTCAAAGGAAATGTGACTTGAAACCCCATTCAACGTAGAGTGGGAATCTCAGCACTAGCCATCTTTGGGGTTTCGGGGCCCTGACTTCTGTTTCTCTGGGTTCTTGCTAGCTCCACATCCTGCTGACACTGGACTCATTCCCTTTAGGGATTACTCACAGCCCTGGTGTCCTGTCTTGCTTCTGCAGACATTGCCAAGTGGTGGACACCACCTAGACGCTTTTAGTCTCTCCAGAACCACCTGGATGGGGGCGGGGTGGGGGTGGCAAACTTGCCTGCAGTGTTGGGAGAAGTGTTACATTGCATAGTATCAGAGCTCAGCAAGGAGATCAAAGTTGGAGATCAGGCATCTAGGTTTTTAAAGTCAACTCAAGAAAATCTTCAGCCATTTGCTGCTGTGTTTTTAATCTACTCGCTATGTCATTTCTGTACACATCAAGGTAGGTATTGCTTCCAATATTTGTCAGGTGAAGAATCTAAGGAATTGTTAGGTAACTTTCTAAGGCTCAGACGCTCCATAGCACCAAGGGATGTGAATCCCGGACTGGCTGACTAGGGCTCTTTCCCTCCATCACATCGTACCCCCCAAAACAGCTCAGGATTTCATAGCATGCTTGGTTTGTAAAGAATTCATATATACAGGGCACTGGGTGGCTCAGTTGGTTAAGTGACTGCCTTTGGCTCATGTCATGATCCTGGAGTCCCAGGATGGAGTGCCCACATCTCACTCCCTGCACCTTTCTCCCTCTGACCCTCCCCCTCTCTCATGCGCTCTCTCTTTGTCTTTCTCATTCTCTCTCTCTCAAAGAATAAATAAAATCTTTAAAAAAGAGAATCCATAAATACATTCTCACCTGAATCTAGCAACAGTTCAATGGAGGAAATGGGGAATGGGCAAAAATACCAAGTTTGTAGATGAGGTTTTGAAGCTCTGGAGAGGTGAAACGTCAAGGTCAACCAAATATTAAAATAAACAAAACCATTCTGGCCTGCCCCTGCTCTCACAAATAAGCAAACAAGACACACCTCATGGACACAGGCAATGCATTTCACATTGTTAGGTATTGCTATGTGTGAAAACACAGACACACACACACACACACCCATATACCCACTTCTAATCTCCCCTCTCATATTTAGGCTGTCGCCAGATAATTTGATAGGTTTCCTTAGGACAAATGGGCCCTGCTCCAGGAGGCTGAGGACAGGAATAGCAAGTCTGGACAGGCATACTTTGGCAGTAGGAAGAGGAAAAGCTTTGCTAGATGAATGTCGGCGGTATTGCTGGCTCTTGCCTGCTGTATTAATTTCTCCTTTAAAAGAAAGCTGACCCATTTTTTCCAGCCCACAGCCCTAATGGACTCGTATTCAGAGGCTACCCTTCTCCCACATAAAGAGCTGTATTGTGTTTAATGATAAGCCTTTTAATGGAATTTGCTATTTCTGGGTATCTGGGAAAATGCCATTAATGAGCTTGCAAGTGCAAAAAAAAAGAAAAAAAAAAAAGGCAGAAGCTTCAGGGGCATGCTTCTCAAGGGCAGAGTACCCTGGCAAGAAGATGAACAAAAATTCAGAAAACAGGTTCTTTCTCACTGTCTTGGCACTAGTTTGGCCTAATCAAAACTATGATCTAGACAAACCATCTTCAAAATATCAAGGTATCACCCTTAACCATCCCCATGCTACCCACTTCCCAACATCCTATCTGTAGGCCCCTGATTCTGATGTCACCCCAAATGTTTCTGTCATCCTCGTCATAACCAAATCGTCAGTGGAGTGCAAAATTAGACCAAGACTCATGGGTCAACCAGGCAGATTAATATCTGTCGCTCCTTCAAAACCTGTAATTGGTCAGTGTCCATGTGAGACTGAGCACAACACGAGGACAGAACAAAGAAAGAGGCAGGAAACTCCAGGCTTATAGGTGGCAGTTTTAATAATAGCAAAGGGAACTTTCATATGAGGCCACATCCACTCTCCAAATCCCTGAGTCCTGACGCTCATGGAGGCACTGAAGATATATAAAAAATGTGTAACAGGAAGTCCTGGTCCTGAGGGTTTAACAGTTCAAAGTAAGCCAACTCATATTACTGAGTATTACCAAGAGCAGGACACTATGCTAGAAACAGCTGAAAGTTCAAAAATGAAGAAGACAGAATAGAGAATCCTGATCATCTTAATGGCTTGCTCAACCTGAGGTCTGCAGCATCACCTGAGCTGCTTTACTTTCTATCTATCTATCTATCTATCTATCTATTTATTTATTTGAGAGAGTGAGAGAGCACAAGCAGGGGGAGCAGCAGAGGGAGAGGGAGATGCAGGCTTCTGCCCAGCACAGAGCCTGACCCAGAGCTCAATCCCAAGACCCTGAGATCATGACCTGAGCCAAAGGCAGATGCTTAACTGACTGAGCTACCCAGGCGTCCCACCTGAGCTGGTTTAAAATGGGATAACACCTCACACCACTCAGAATGGCTATAATGAACAACTCGGGAGATGACAGATGTTGGGGAGGCTGCAGAGAAAAGGGGAGTCCCCCTACACTTTGGGGGGAATGCAAGGTGGTAAAGTCACTCTGGAAAACAGAATGGAGGTTCCTTAAAAAGTTAAATAGAGACCTACACTATGGTATTTATCCAAAGGGTACAAACATAGTAATTTGTAGGTGCACATGCACACGAATGCTTACAGCAGCAATGTCCACAATAGCCAAATTAAGGGAAGAACCCAGAAGTCCATTGCCAGATGGATAAAGAAGATGTGGTCTATATATACAATGGGATATTACTCAGCCACCCAAAAGAATGAAATCTTGCCAATGACATGGACAGAACTAAAGGGTGTTATGCTAAATGCAACAAGTCAGCCAGAGAAAGACAAACATCATATGAGTTCCTCATATGTGGAATTTAAGAAAAAAAAAACAAATAAACATAGGGAAAGGGACAGAAAAATAAAATAAGATAAAAACAGAGAGGGAGACAAACCATAAGAGACTCTTAACTACAGGAAACAAAGAGGGTTGCTGGAGGGCAGGTGGGTGGGGGATGGGGTAATTGGGTGATGGGCATTGAGGAGGGCTCTTGAAATAATGAGCACTGAGTGTTGTATGTAACTGATGGATCATTAAATTCTACCCCTAAAACTAATAATACACTCTATGAGTATAATATTAAATTAATTGAATTTAAATAAAATATTAAAAGTAAAATGCCTATTCTCAGGCCTCACCATGGACTGGCTGAATAGAAGTGCTGCAGGAAGATCTGGCCACTCGTGTTTAATACCAACATTTGAGGAGTATAGGCCTAAAGAGCTTCTTAGAAAAATGCAGGAAATAAGACAAACACAGAGGCAGTGGCTTCAGTGTCAGGCTGAAGTCACAGCCTGCAGTGGAGTTTTAAAAATGCATAGTTGCTTGGGCTCCACCCAGAAGTTTTCATTTGCTGGTTTGAATTTTTGTTGAAAAGCACTGACAGTTATCAGAGGAGAGAGGCTCAGCACGGTTGAGGCAGCCGTCAATAATGGGGAAGAGGGAACTGTAAAAAGCCGGCGTATTTACTTCCTGTGGCTGCCATAACGAGTCACCACAGACTCGTTTAAAACAACAGACCTTGATGGAGCACCTGGGTGGCTCAGTGGGCTAAGCTTCCAACTCTTGGCTTCGGCTCAAGTCGTGATCTCATGGGTTATAGGATTGAGCCCTAGCGGGGAGTCTGCTTGAGATTCTCTTCCTCTGTCCTTCCCATCCCAACTCTCTCTCTCTCTCTCTCTCAAATAAAGGAATAAACCTTTAAAAAGACAAAAACAGAACTTTATTCTCTCATAGGCTGGAGGTCGGAAGTTCAAAGTCAAGGTGCCTTCAGGCTTCACTCCCTTCTGAAGTTCATGGGGAGAATCATCCACTCTTGGCCTCTTCGAGCTTCTGGTGGCTCCACTGCTCCAAGCTCTGCCTCCATCTTCACATGGCCTTCACCTCTTTCATGTCTTCTCTTCGGTCTCAGATCTCCCTTTGCTGTTCTCGTCTAAGGACACTTGTCATTGCATTTAGGGTTCATTCAGATAATGGAAGACTATCTCATCTCAAGATGCTTAACAGAACCTGCAAAGACCCCTTTTTCTCACGAGGTAGGATTCATAGATTCCAGAGAATTGATATCTATCAGGGGACCTTTTTTTTTTTTTTTTTTTTTTTTTTGTATGTGTGTCTACCACAGCTACCAACAAGAGAAGACAGCATCTGCCAGGTACACAATTGGCATGAAGCAACTGTCTCTCGGGCCTGCTTTTTAACCAAATGAAAGCCTGAAGCTCAAGGGGAAAAGTTATTATGGTATCTGTTCAGGACTTTGCAGGCAGGGGCATCACTTTTCAGAAAGATTTTACCACCATTCTGCCTCAAAAGACTGTATTAGTATTCAAAAGAATACTATTTTGATGATGACATCAATGACTTAACAGCAGGTCTCCGCTTCCTGTTCTGAAGATTCCATAGCTAAGAAAAACACTCTCTCAGGAGACTAGGGACAAGACAGGGAGAACCACTGGTGTGCCACTGGTTCTAATGGACCTCCAAGCTTTGAGAAGGTTGCTTGTTTCTCTGAAGTCTTGAGCAACCTATGAGCATTTTCTAGTGTGTCTTCTTACTCTGAAGAATCAGAACATAGTGATTAATTTCAAATAAGTCTGTCAAGCAGTAAGAATGAGAGCTTACCACCTGCGCCTGTGATTATGTCACTGCAGTTTGAAAGTAATTACAGTTACTCTCCCCCACTCTTATCTGTGGGGGATATATCCAAATACTCCCACATAGTACCAAATCTACATGTACATACTGTATGTTTTTTCCTCTACGTACATACCTATAATGTGTCTTTATTTATAAATTAGGCATAGTAAGAGATTAACAAGAGCTACTAATAAGATAGAACAATTTTAATGTTATACTAATGAAAGTTATGTGAATGTGGTCTTTCTCAAAATACCTTATCATACTCACCCTTTTTCTTGTGATGATATGAGCTGATAAAATGCTGTATGATGAGATGAAGTGAGGGGAATGACATAGGCATTGTGACCTATATATCACAATATATCAGGAGAATCATCTGTTTCTGGACTGTAGTTGACCCCAGGTAACTGAAACCATGGAGAAAGCGGGACTACTATACGCCATTCATTGTCTCTGCCACTATGAGTGTGCTGTTTCCATAGAAATGTTCCAGTAATTGGATTATAGAGGAAGAGAGTTATAATAATTGCCTTTAAAAATGACAAGATTTGGGGATGCCTGGGTGGTCCTGGCAGTTAAGTTTCTGATTCTTGATTTCGGCTCAAGTCATGATCTCAGGTTCGTGGGATTGAACCTAGCATTGAGCTCCATGCTCAGTGTGGAGGCTGCTTGAGATTCTCTCCCTCTCCCCCTGCCCTTTCCCCTCCACACACATGCACATGTTCTTTCTCTCTCTAAAAAATAAAAAAATAAATCTTTTTTTAAAAAATGGCAAGCTTTGAAGTTAGCAAGTAAGAACACCTTGCCTATGAGACTCTTTTCAACTAATCACCAAATTCTCCTCTCTCCAGGTCTCCCTTCCAGTCTTCCTGATATTCCTTCATAGGAGTCTATTTGTAACAAAGTGACTTTTGCTCAGAGAAATTTAACTGAAGAAAATAATCTAGCAAGTGTGAAGTGATACAATCTCAAGAATGTCCATCACAGGTGTGCTTGGGTGGCTCATTTGGTTAAATGTCTGACTCTTGATTTTGGTCAAGATCTCAGGGTTGTGAAACTAAACCCCATGTTGGGCTCTCTGTTCAGCACAGATTCTGTGTGTCCCTCTCCCTCTGCTTCTCCCTTTGTGTACTCTCTCATTCTCTCTCTTTCTCTCCTCTCTCTCTCT
Organism: Mustela putorius furo; assembly: GCF_011764305.1. Taxonomy (NCBI): domain Eukaryota; kingdom Metazoa; phylum Chordata; class Mammalia; order Carnivora; family Mustelidae; genus Mustela; species Mustela putorius. The sequence goes on from NW_025421273.1 coordinate 23,991,303, forward strand.
CTCTCTCTCTCTCTCTATATATATATATATGTATAGTCTTTCTTTGTTTCTTTCTCTGCCCCTTCCCTGCCCCCTTCTCCCTCTCTAAAAAAAATGTCCATAATACTATTACAATAATGAAAAACCAAAATCAACCAAAATGTCCACCAATAATAGTCCCTGCTTATCTAAGGGAAACTTCCTTGATTCCTTAGGCTGTTCAATGTTTTCATACTTCTTCCTTGGTAGCATATCAAAATTGTAATTCAATTGCTGTATAAAAACAGTAGAAGCTGTCTTAACCTGTCTCCATTCGAACTTGTGGATAACTTAATAACTCTTCATCCTTTCTCTGGAAAACCACAGCAATTCTGCTCACACTGTCACCACATTGTGCCAGTTGTATTTGCTGCTGAAATATGTAACCTAACATCATATTAAGTCAGTTATATCTGAATGTAAAAACTAAGCTATTCCTATGAAAACTAAGTTGAATGCTTTGGACAGACTCAATACAAGAAAATTGCTAAAGAAAATAATCTAGAATATTTAGATTCAATTCTCCACATTAAGACACCCAAATAAGAAAGAGTAGAGATGAATTATGGGAAATAGAACAGATGCGTGTAGGAAATAGGACAAGTGCATCATGGGTAGGGTGACGACCTATCCAGGTCAATCTAGGACAGTCTCTGTTTACACCTGTTGTTTCAGTACCTTCCCCAGCGTAGTGCCCCCTTTCACTCTCAGAAGTATCCAATTCGGGTGATAAAATAGAAGGTCACTCCAACTATGGCTGTAGTTTATATAAGACAAATAAAGTTTAAAGCGAAATAGCAGGCCATCCCAAAGAATGAAAACTGAGCCTCACAGGAAAAGATTAGTGAATAAGTGTTCATATACATGTTTTAAATTGGGGTATTCAGGCTTTTTTCTGTAAAGGTCCAGATAGTAAGTATTTTAAGCTTTAGTCAATATCTGTCCCAACTATTCAAATCTGCCATTGCTTTTGTGCTGAACAAAAGCTACCCTAGATAATCCCTAAATGAATGTATGTAGCTGTGTTCCAACAAAACTTTATTTTGGATACTACATTTGAATTTCATATAATTTTCACATGTCACAAGATATTGTTCTTATTTTTAAATTTTTTTCAAGCATTTAAAAAGATAAAAACCATTCCTGGTTCATAAGCCATACAAAAATGGGCAGTGGGTTGATTTAGCCTGTGGGCCATAATTTGTTGGCCTTTGTTTTAAGTTAAAAGAAAAAAAAGACAAAGTTATGTATGTGTTAGGTTTTTTCCTTTGTGGTTTTCATTTTTCAATTATTCAAAATGCTCAAATGACATTGAATAAAACAGCTTCTATTGTATTTGTTCACATTCTTTCTATTTTTCTTGCCTGTAAGGTCCATGAGATAAGCTGTTTTACCTGGCACATAACAGGTGCTCAGTAAATGTTCCATAGATGAAGGAAGTTATACAATATTTATACAGTGGAATACTAACACAACCATGAAAAGTTGTGTTGGCAAGCTCAAGGTCTATTGTGAAAGGTTAAAAAAGAAACCCAGGCAACACAATAGTTATGTATGATGTAACTCTACTTTTAGAAATTATAGGTCTATGTTTGCATGGGGAATTAGACAGTAGGGTATACAAAACTATTATCAGTTATTTTATCACTATAGTTATTACAGGTTTGGGGATGCTTTAAAGTCTTTTTTTTTTTTTTGCTTGTATTTTTGAATTTTATAAAATGGATGTGCTTTCTAAAATGGTGTATGATTGCTCATTGCTGTTTTATAATTCTCGTGTCCTGAAGGAATTTAAATCTGATCAATGGAGGCACCAAGATTGGTCAGACTCTGTATCTGTGGTCAGGGACTGGGAGGGACTAAGTGAGATGCTGGCCATGGGGGAATGGGGGAAGTCCTCTTATTTGTCAGATAAGACCAGTTCTCCACGCCACTCTGAAAATTAGAGATTAGCACCCCCTGAGTTCTGGCCTTGAAAAAAAGCTACCCAAATATATATATATATAGGCTGTGGTTAAATTTTCATATTTTAAGCTAGGAGCAAAGGGAGGTCCAGGAAGAGTTTTATGCATTTAGCCCATCAACGAACACTTGTGGGCACCCATCACTAACCAGGCACTGTTTCAGGCCATGGAGGTGCAGGAGAGAACAAAGCAGGCAGAAATCCTTGCCCTCCAGAAATTTCCTTTGCAGAGAAGAGAAAGCGACAACAGCGAGAGGGAAAAACGATGATAGCGATGGAGCTGAGGGGACCTCCAAGAGGGGCTGGGCAGCAGCACTGTCCAGGTAGACAGGGTGGCCTGGTCTGAAGAGACATCTGAGCCAAGCCCGGTCAGCCAAGTCAGGATCAGGTAGAAGAAGCCACAGAACAGAGATACTGAGCAGCACAAGCCGGGCACATCTGAAGGCCCGAAAGAAGACCATCGTGGCCCGAGAGATGACACTGAGACATGGACAGTGGCCACCATCCATATGGACAGTGGATGGTGTGGATGAAGAAGAGGAGGATGAAGAAGGAGAAGATGAGGAAGACAAGGAGGATGAGGATGGTGAGGAGGAAGAGTTTGATGATGAAGAGGACCACGACAGAGAATTTATTCTAAGTGAACAAATGTTATTCCAAGTGAAACAGGAAGCTGCTGGTGGGTTTTAAACAGAAGACCATGTTCTGGTTTATATTTTCAAAGCTCTTTCTTGCCCCCATGTGAGGTGGCAAGGGTGGGCCACAAGGCTCCTCAGGGGTAGGGGCAGAGGGGAAGGTGGAAATGGGGAACAGAGTTGGGCTGATTTGTTATTTGTTTACAGGGTGAAGTCGCTGGGACTTGCTTCAGAACTGCATTTAAGCAGGAGGAAGATAGGGTTCAGTTTGTTTGGTTTGGATTTCTTTCGTCTGCTTTAATTTAGCAGCTTTATTGGGATATGACTCTGACACCATACAATTTTCCCAGTTAAAGTACAAGTCAGTGGCTTTAAGGACATTCACAGAGTTGTGTAACCCTTACTACAACTGACTTTAGAATATTTTCTTTACCCCAAAAAAGAAACCCTGCACCCCGTAGGCACTGCGTGCCCCCCTCCCCACCGTCTTGTACTCTGTATCACATTTTATTTATCCGTTCCTCAACTGATGGACATTTAGCTTATTTCCATTTTGGGGGCTATCATGAAAAGTGCTTCTCTGAAAACTGTATGTGAGTTTTTGTGTGGGTGTATGTTTTAATTTCTCTTGAGGACTCAGGAATTGCTGGTTCATATGACAACTGTTTAACGGAGGAACTGCCAGACCGTTTTCCAAAGCGGCTGCCATGTGGTATGTCCCCACCAACAGTGTGTGAGGGTGTGATTCAGGTTTAAGGTCATTCTGGCTGCTGTGTGGAAGGAGGGATGCAGACACCGGAAGGGTCATGCAAAAGTGAAGGCATCTTAGCAGGTCGGGTTCAAAGACATCCAACTTCAAGTGCACCTCATAGTGTTTTATGGCAAAAAGATTTCTGTGAGATAGCCAGCTTGACACCATGAATCACATCATTAAATGGAAAGATTCCAAAGGAGAGGACTTGTTAAAACAGATCTGTAGTTTTCCAGTCTCGAATCCTAAAGCAAACTGGTATGGAACTGCTTGAACATCTGTCCCCAAACAAGCCCCAACAAGCAGGAGGGTATTTTCAGAGAAGCTGCAGGAGTCAGTTGGTGCAATAAAACTTCCACACCTTTAAGCCATGAAAACACAGGGCTCAAGTGGCAGCCTGTCGCTAACAGGCATCACTCCCACTGCCTTGGGGTACTGCCTCTCCGTCCCAGAGAAGGGCTAGCTTTGTCCCATTGCTGGTTTTGAGGACTGGGCGAGAGCTCCGGCCCTCTGCAGTTCTACAAGTTCAGAAACGGAAGGGAGACCAGTATCTATCAACACGATGATATTAAACAGCCCTGGGTGAGATGCTCCACACTAAGTTAGTGAAACCTCCTTTGTCAAATCACCGAGGAAGAAAGATCTAATTTTTTCTGATTAGAGATGAGGAAAGTCGCGACGCCCCTTTGCATTGGAAGGTCAGAAAAGGCCTCTCTAAATAGAGATGCTCTTTTAGCTGATATCAACCATGTAAGGATCAGGAGGAAGGACAGTCCCAGGAAAACCCCCAAATTGTTCATTAGCTCCAGGTGTCTTCATGTTTATTCTCATTTAATTTTTCATCTATATTTACTAATATAAATAAGAGTAAGAAGTAGCCCTCTAGAAATTAATCAAGTTTAAATTGGTTGAAAAGATAACTATGAATTGAAATTATAATTGTTTTGGGACACCTGGGTGGCTCAGTCAGTTAAGCATCTGCCTTCGCCCCAGGTCATGATGCCAGGCTCCTGGGATGGAGGCCCTGCATCTGGCTCCCTGCTCGATAGGGAGTCTGCTTCTCCCTCTCTCTTTGGCCCTCCCCCCGATCATGCTCTCTCTCTCTCTCAAATGAATAAACAAAAAATCTTTAAAAAAAGAAATTATAATTGTTTTTCCTTAATCTTTCTGATCATACTCAGGACCTATTCCCATAACAGTATCATCCACTCAATCTCTATAAACATTCACTATCTCCCCCACACATCAATATCATCTCTCTTAGTAGACGTTGGACTAGGGTGAGATCATGTAAAAATCGATGCCCTGGCAGACAGAGTAGAATGTGTGCCTCTATGAGCAGATTACTCCATGAGGGAAAAGGTAGGCTAAGGAAAGATCTCTGCCCAGTCCCTGCTCTCAGCTTCACTAATTGGATACACCTTTCTCCCTCCATGGGAAAAAGTAGTAAAGATGATTGGGAGAGGTTATGGAAACATAAGGATGACCAGGGTAGAAATATCACCTCGCCCCCCCACAAACACACCCAGCCCTGGTTCTGTCAATACGTACTAATGTAACATCAGGCAAGAATGCTGGCCCACTCCTGGGTCTTGGATTTTTCCTCCCTCGATTAGAGATGGTGCTTCCCTTCTTGCTGTGCAGAACTGCTGTGCACACAGAGGATGAGTAAGTATGTCAAAGCCTTTGCAAAGAACACAACTACAAAAAAGAATGAAATCTTGCCATTTGCAACAACACAGATGGATCTAGAGGGTACAATGCTAAGTGGAATAAGACAGAAAAACACAAATACCCAGTGATTTCACTCATATGCAGAATCTAAAAAACAAAACAAATGAGCAAACAAACAATACAGAAAGACTCATAAATATACAGAACGAACTGGTAGTTGCTAGAAAGGAAGAGTTAGGGAGATAGGTGAAGGAGATTAAGAGCTATAAACTTCCAGTTATAAAATAGATAAGTCGATGGGTGCCTGGAGGCTGCAGTCAGCTATGAGTCTGACTCTTGGTTTTGGCTCAGGTGGTGATCTCAGGGTGGTGAGCTCAAGTCCCAGGTCAAGCTCCTCGCTCAGTGGGGAATCTGCTTGAGAGTCTCTTCCTCTGCCCGTCTTCCCTCCACTGTGTTGTCTCTTCTCTCCCTCTCAAATAAATAAATTTTAAATAAAACAGATAAGGGGATGAAAGTATAACAATAGAGGAGGTAGTCTTATAATAATGTATCATGCAGTGACTATTGTTTGGGGCTTTGTGCACAGATCCTTTTCAAAGGGTGACTGAGAGGGTCCTGTCGAGTTATTCTACTCCTTATACTTTTAGCTTAGCAGATTCTGGCACCTAACGAGACCGCTCCTTGTCTCCTGGGCGCTTTTCCTCTGATCGGGAGATGAGAGGGAGTGCTATGTGCATGCAGTTTTCATGCTTGTGGTCCCAGGTCCTGAGAGTTAGCCTTCAGTTTGAGAGATGGCTCACAGAGAGGGAACTCTCCCATTCATTTTCTTGTTCTAATATAAAGCTTTTATTTGGAGCGAGACATTCTATACCTCCTTCAAATTTGGAACCAGAGAATCCCTGGGTATGAGGGGTGCCAAACCTTCTGGGTACGAGGATGTGGAGCCCTAAAAGAAAAAAGCAGAGGCTGGCCTGACAGGCCCAGGGGCAGGGCTAGGCAAACCTGCCCGATGCTTTCAGAACCAAAAGCTTCCCAAAGGCTTTAGTGGGGAATGAATTTGGAACCTCGTAGGGCCCAAATGACTCCTCTGTGCCCACTTTACTATTTAAACCTTCAAGTGCTCTGAAATGGTGGTTCTTGACCCCAAGTAAACATCAAGAGTTCTTGAGTGACTCAGAAAGCAGCAGTGCCTGTTACTGTTCTCTCCTTCCTTCACAGGTGGGGCCTGGGGCCTTACATGCTTTGCACTTGTTTTTAATTTTTGATTTGGAAACAATTTCAAGCTTAGAAACACACTGCTAGGAAATGAACAGTACAAAGGACATCCCCATACCCTTTACTGAGCCTCCCCAGTGACTCACATTCGTCCCATTTGTTTTACCATTTGCTCTCTTTCTATGTTTTATTTATAAAATCAAATATTTTGAAAATAAGACATTATACTTATGTTCTTAAAAGAGGACCTATTTCGGGGTGCCTGGGTGGTACAGTCAATTAAGTGTCCCAACTCTTGATTTAGGCTCAGGTCATGATCTCCGGGTTGTGAGAATGAGCCCGGCTCTGGGCTCCATGCTCAGTGAGGAGTCTGCTAGGGCTTCTTTTTCCCTCTCCCTCTGCCCCTCTGTCCAACCTGCAACCCCCTCGCATACATGTGTGTTCTCTGTCTCTCTCTGTCTCAAATAAATAATTTTGTAAAAAAAAAAAATAGTAAGACCTATTTCAATGTGCACTAGCCCAGAATAAGGATATGTTGTTGCATAGCCACAAAGTATATTTTCAACTCCAGCAAATTTAACATTGACATGCATGCTTTTCATCTACCTATCATCATATTCCAGTTGTCCATAGACTTGACTGTCTCCTTGCCACATTTTTCCCTCCAGAAGAGACTTCAGTCTGGGATCCATCTAGTTGTCGTCGTGATCACTGGTATATTTTTAAAAGCTACCTAGGGGATTTTAATGTGCACCCTGGACTTTGAACAACCATGTGAATGAATATTTACTACCCTAACATATGTTAAGTGTCTATCAGGTGCAAAGTATTGTGAATAGATTCAAGTTTATGATTGTTTTTTATGATTTTTTTAAAGATTATTTATCTGACAGACAAAGATCACAAGTAGGCAGAGAGGCTGGCAGAGAGGGAGGGGGAGGCAGGCTCCCTGCTGAGCAGAGAGCCTGATGCGGGGCTCAATCCCAGGACCCTGGGATCATGACCTGAGCTGAAGGCAGAGGCTTAACCCACTGAGCCACCCAAGTGCCCCAAGTTTATGATTTTTAAGGGACATATATATATGTACAAATACATACATATGTACATGTATGTGTATATACAAATCAACTATGATACCAGATGGATAAATATCACGAAAAAAGTGTTAACCAAATCTGTGGGAGGAAACTTTAAATTTAACAAGCTTACTGAGAGTCTACCATGTGCCAGGCATTGTACAAACTTCTGGAAAAACAGATGTAAGAGAGAATAATGAATGCACAATTAATAATTAATGAATACATGGTTAATTTCAAAAGCTAGGTTTTTCAAAGGCTTTTTGGGGGGGGAATGAGACTTAATATAAGTAGAATTCAACTTTTAGAAATGAAGACATTTCAGGAGAGTAAACATAAAGAAAAAAAGGAAGGTAAGTGAATGAATTGTGGAGTAAGGAAAGAAATGTACTTCACTGTAACTCGAGAACTGGGAGCATGGGGTTGGATTGGGTTTTCCTAGGAAAGTAGGCTGAACAATGTAAGATGATACAGTCACTTTGGAAAACAGTTTGGCTGTTTCTTCAGAAGTTAAACATAAATATAACATACAATTCAGGGGCACCTGGGTGGCTCAGTGGGTTAAGAACTTGCCTTCAGCTCAGGTCATGATACCAGAGTCCTGGGACAGAGCCCTGCATGTGGGGGAGGAGGAGGTCCCTGCTCAGCGGGAAATCTGCTTCTCCCTCTGAGCCGCATCCCCCCCTCCCACTCATGTGTGCACTCCCTCTCACTCCCAAATCAATAAAATCTTTTTAAAAAATAACATACAATCCAACAATTCAATTTCTACATATCTACCAAGTCTAATGAAAATGTTTGTCCACACAAAGACTTGCATAGGAATGTAATGCTCATAGCAACATTATTTACAATAGCCACAAAGAGGAAATGACCGAAATGTCTCCCACAGAAGGTACGTATCCATCAATGGGATACTAGTGAGCAGTGAAAAGGAATGAATGACTGACATACGCTACAACATGAATGAACCTCAGAAACATTCTGCTAAGATTTAGCAACTAAGTGAAAAGCACCAGATGGAAATACCATATATTTTATCTTTCATTGAGTTGAAGGGTCTGCAAAAGACAGATTTATAGAGACAGAAAGTAGATTAATGATTGCCTGGTGTAGGGGTGAGAATGGGGACTGACGACAAATGGGATGTAAATGTCCTAAACTGGATTACAGTTATAGGTAATAACTCTGAACATTTACTAAAAAATGTTGAATCGTACACCTAAATAGATGAATTTTATAATATATAAATTATACTTCAATAAATCAAGTTATTAAAATCAGAGAGGAAATAAGTAATCTTAGAAATGAAAAATATAATTATTGAAATTCTAAAACTTGACAGGACTTAAGACTTAAGGCTGGAAAATCTTTGACAAAAGTTAAAAAACTTAAACAACTTATTTAGAGGACTAGTGAACAGAAGGATTTAATTAAGGAATTTATCAGAATCCAACACGGAAGCAAAAAAAATTTTTTTAAATCACATTTCAGGGTATAGATGAAGAGGCTTCCTCACTGACCTGATGGCAGTTCCAGAAAAGAAAAGGTAGGCAATGACAGAGAAACATTATCTGAAGAGAAAGTCACTGATAATTTTCCAGAATTAAAGAGAGCACACCAGTCCTCAACAGAAAGTACACTAACATATAGTAAGTCCTGGTGAAAGTGCTGAACACCAAAACAAAACAAACACACATATTACATGTTATCAAGGGAAAGGCAGACTGACCACAAAGGAATGAAAGTTAGTCTAGCAGCAGAACTTTCACCAGCAACAACCAGTGCCAGAAAACAATGGAGTACTTTCATCACTGTGCTTTGGGAAAATAACTGTTCACTAGAGTTTTATACCCAATAAATTATCACCCAACACTGAGGGCAAAATAATGACAGTTTCAAATATACAAAGAATTCCCTCCCCTACCTAGACCTCAACAGCAAAAATTACTAAGAAATAGACTTCAGCTAGAAGAAAAGTGCATCTAAAGAGAAGGCTTTGGATTCCAGAAAAAAATAGTGAGAAGTGATGAAATGTCAGTGAATTTAATTAACACTTGATCATAAAAATGATTTTCAAATTTAAAAATGTCAAATGTTCTAAAAATGTCAAATGTGAAATGGGTAAAGTATGCAAAAATCTTTTGCAGGAATGGGGCACCTGGGTGGCTCAGAAGGTGTAGCCCCTAACTCTTGATCTCGGATCAGGTCATGATTTCAGGGTGATGATCTCAAGGTGATGATCTCAGGGTCCTAAGATGGAGGCCCAGGTGGAAAACCAGGCTCAGTGGGGAGTCTGCTTGAGATATTCTCTCTCCCTCTGCCCCTTCCCCCTCCCCTTCTTGCTCTCTCTCCGAAATAACTAAATAAATCTTAAAAGAAAATCTTTTACAGGAAGAAAGAATTACACCATAACTTTGTTAGAAAAAATTATAGTTAAGTACATATGTTGAAAAATAAAAAAAAGTTCTGAGAAGAATAAAAATAAAGCCTAATGCCCTCAAATCAGCAGTGGAAAATGAGGAAATATAGATCATTTTACTAATTCAGTAGAAGGCAGGGATAGAGGAAAAGGAAGAATGAAAAAGCACAGCACACAGAAACATAAAACATGATAGAAGAATAAGCCCCAATATATTAGTAATCACAATCAATGCACAAAGATTAAATTCACCTGGCAGAAATACAACCAACTTACTGAAAGTTTCAGTCTAAAGAGATGGAAAATATGTGACACACAGACATTAGCCAAAAGAAAGGTAGCACATTGATATCAATATTAAAATGTCTAATTTAAGCAATTAGCATAAAAACCATAAAGAGAGGCATTACCTAATAAGAATCCATTATGATTTCTAATGCAAACTATCCTTTGAAGAAACACTGCCTACTGTGTGCCAGGGATCATGCTGCTTTCTCCACTGCTGTTAGCTTCAGTGCTTGGCACTTAATAGGTGTGCCATAAATACTACAGAGTGGAATGCTTACCACATTGTATTGAAATTATCTGTTCAACTTTTTGTTATCCACAGGGGTAAGGACAATGTCTTAGTCAGTTTTATTCCATCAATAATCAGCACAGCACCTGGCACACAGTAGGCACTCTATAAATCCAAACTGAATTAAAGTGTTCATCCCTTTAGGGGATAAAAATCTCCCCTAAATGTTCCTGCCCATAATTACTTACCCTTTGTTTCCACTTCTATAGAACTTACAGTTTGAAATACCCAACTTAGCAATTGATTATATAGTAGCGTCTGAGTTTTCTTTCCATATTTCAAACTTGTGTCTATAAAAACATTTCAGATTCTTTAAAGATAGAGATGGCTTATACTGTGTCTAGAGCCTTGAATCAATATTTTTTAGGGGTTGATGTCACATTTGGATAAATGTAGATTAGATCAGTGGTGCCAGCCACACATGCCAAAACCTCAAGGGGTATCTCCAATCCCTTTTTTCAATCCTTGACTAAAGAGATCACTGTTTGGAAACAGGCTCATATGCCAAGAATGTGGGGAAGTTGATAGGAGGGGCAGGAGAAGGCATCTAGTGTCCATTTTCAAGTCCCTGCGCTCCCTTCCCTCTGGCAAAATAGGAAAGAGCCTGTGAACCTACCAAAAAAAAAAAAAAAAAAAAGGTATGGGGAGGTTGGAGGAGGACAGGGAAGAGAGCATGTCCCATATACTGCTGGACAGAATCTGGACCTGACCCTTCCACTAGCAGACATGGTATCAAGAGTTTATTATGATGTCAAAAGGAAACTCCAAGGCAAACAGCTATATTCTCCCACTGGAACCTTGTGTAAGAATGGAATCTTGTTTCCATCTATACACAAGGCACAAGAGGGGAAACCTACAACAAGGAGCTCCTAATAGGGAAGCTGCAGAGAGTTAACCAAGGGCAAGGTGGCATCCTCTTGGTGGTCTTCATCCGGTCCTGGAGAGGTTCAGTACTGTCCCTGGGAGGACGTAGGAAGATGGGCTGGCTGACCTCCCAAGGTCTTTCCTAATCCAATAATTAATGGGGGAATGGTGCACTTCCCCATTTATGCTCTTACAACATCTGCACCCAGTTTGATAGTAAATCCCCTGGGCTGCCTTCCAGGTTTAGTACGGTGCCAGGCAAGCTGCCGGCACTCAACAAATGGCTCAAATATTTGTTGAATGAAGGAAAAAATTAATCAAGTGTTTAAACAGAGTCCACATGACCTCCCCAGCTGTAAAGTACAGCGATGAATAAAATCACAACATTCCAGACACGATCATTTGAGCAGAACTGGCAAAGGAAAACACACGCGTGCGTGCGCGCGCACACACACACACAATTCACACTAGCACCGATTCAACTGTTTCCCACCTTGGGAGCACAGACCACCTGCTCAGCAAGCAGTCTGTAGGAGTTTCTTTGGTAAGAATCCTCTCTCTCCAGAGAGGTGCTTCCAGAAGGTCAATTTACCAGTAAGGTTTAGGACCGCTTCCCTTACCGACTGGCCTCCCAGACAAAGTTTCTGCTCGGATTCAGTATGGGCCTCCCCTGGTCGCGTCCGCTCTCCCCCAACCTGGGGGCACCACCCAGGGCGCGCAGCTCGCTGGACCGCAGCGCTTCACCTTACCTTGGTGAGCTGGGCGATCTTCTTGCACATTTTCACGTGCATGTCGGGATCCCAGTCCATTCTCCAGTCGGCGCCACCGCGGGCATCAGCTTTGGAGCCCTGGCAAGTCCCGGACGCGTGAATTTTGCTGTTGAGGACAGAAGCCATGGCTATAACGCGTCCAACACTCAAGGGTTCTCGCTCGTGTTCTCGCTGCCCGCGGTGTGCACGTGCGTGCGCGCGCGGGCCTGTGAGCGTGTGGGCTTTCTCCGGAGCGGTGGCACTGCAGTCCCGCCGCCCGCACCGCCGCGCGGCCTCTGCCGCCCCGAGGTGTTGGCCTTTCGGCGGTTCGCGAGTCCACCCTCCCTGCTCCGGCGCTCGCTCGCTAGCTCGCGGGCTCTGCGGACACCCGCACCCTGCGGCGAGACGCCGAGGATCCGCACGTGCGGCTCGCGACCCGCGCGCCGCTCTCTGGCCGGTGCGGATTTCGCCTGCAACAGTGGAGCTTCAGCGACCAGAAGCCGCCGGCCTTGGAGAGGTTTGCGCTGGCCCCGCGCCGCGCTCTTGGACACGTGGGTGGCTCCTAGCTCCCGACTCAGCAGCGACTGCCGGTGGTGGGCACCCCAAGCCAACGGAAGAATTAGGGCCGGCTTCAGCCTCGGGCAGCCGGGAGCACGGTCTGGGAAGGGGCCCTTGTTGATGTTCTCCGGGGTGGACGGGTGGCGAGGGACAGGGCACCTTGACCAGCTAGCGCCCTCAGCCCCAGGCTCCCGAGCCTCAGAGCTCGGCGCTGAAGGCAAAGATTGCGGCCAGGGGGTCTTGAGAGGGAAAGGGAGGTAAGAGCAAGTCGGGGGGACGCGACGTGGTACCGGGACCCGGGTGCACACTGTGGGCCCTAGCAGGGACTGCGGGTAGCAACCCCCCTTCCCCCATCTTGGGGAGGAGCCCGGACGATGCGGGAGGATTGCCAGAGATCACCGAACAAAGGGAAGAAGCCAAAGGGGTGGCTGAGAGGAGCTGGTGACAGAAATCTGGGACGAGAAAGAGAGGAACGCCCAGTTGTGTCTGAACCAAGATACTCCTATTCTAAATTTCTTACTTCGGCCCCAGGATTCTACACTGGGTAGGAATGGCCAACCTGGGTTTGTGAATTCTACTAAGTTTGGATTTCCTCTCTGAGACAACATCTCAGTTTCCCAGTGCATTTAGAAAACAGAAGGCCCAAACCAAAATCTCTCTTGATATAGTGTCTTGGTCCTAAGCTAGATTCCCTGAGTCAAAATACTTGGAGTTAAGTGTCCAAGAACCCACATTTTAAACAAGCTCCCTTTAAAGTACTTTTGCAGGGTCTTATTACCTCTAGGAATTCAACCACTGTGTAAACTAGAGGGAAATTAGCCTTTTTAGTCCAAAAATGTTACCAAAAAAGTTGTTCACCATTTTGGAAAATCACATCATCAATGACAACATGGCTCATGCTATTTGGTTGCCAATACAACACACTTGTATTGTATTTGACCTGTTCATGGTGAGTCTACCCAGATGTCCAAGCATCGGAATAATACATTAAGTCATAGAGTTAATTTTATCAGATCATTCATATATTGAAATACATACTTAATTGTAATGACTTTCCTTTTATTTCTTTATCTTAATATCAAGAAATTATACTGGTTTTTAAAAATGTGTGTGCTCATTTAAAAAATTATCTCTGAATTTCAGTATAGTAAAATGAACATTATTTTAAAAAGTGACATCTGGTCTGAATGGGGTTGAGAATTCACACTATGGTTTGTTAAGTCTGTGATCTAACTCCAAGTTTTACTTATTTAAATATGATCCTATTAGGTCTAGGGACTGTTATATTTTCCAGTGGGGTTTTTTCTTAAGAATTTTTAAAAAATTCATTTGTGAGATAGAGCAGGAGCAGAGGAAGGGGGAGAAGGAGAAACAGACGCCCCTGAGCAGGGAGCCCAACATAGGGCTTGATCCCAGGAAGCTAGGATCATGACCTGAGCCAAAAGCAGACACTTAACCAACTGAGCCACCCAGGTGCCCCATCAGTGGGATACCTTATACTTTCAAAAAAAAATTTTTTTTAGATTTTTATTTATTTGACAGGGTAAGAGTGAGAGAGCACAAGAGGGGGAGGAGTAGGCAGAGGGAGAAGCAGGCTTCCAGCTGAGCAGGAAGCCTGAAGTGGTATTCCATCCAGGGACTCCAGGATCATGACCCGAGCTGAAGGCAGATGCTCAATTGACTGAGACAGCAAGGCACCCCATACTTTCAAATTTTTCATGGAAGCCTAGGAAAACCCCAGACTCTCTTATCAGGCTTTGTTGAACCATAGCTACTAAGTAGGCAAGATAATATAAGCTGACCTGTCTTGGAAAGAGTTCTCTGCAGCTGCTGAGATTTCCTAGCACTATGGTTAGTAGGTTCTTTCACACTATTAGGTTCTTTCAAACTATAGAGGGCAGAAGGGAATTAAGCACTATATCAAATATGGTGTGTGGGTGGGAACATTTATTAGACCACTATTATGATCTTGGCATTGTGCTATGCTCTTTGCACACGTTCTTACTTCCTCTAAGGTACTTATTATCATTGTCATTCTACAGACTAGGAAATTGAAGATAAGGGAGGCTAAGCACCCGATTTTATACAGCTGGTAATGGATCTGAGTCTATCTGACTTTGAAGAGCGCAATGCTGGTAATCTAAAATTCTTAAAAGCCATAATTGATTTGTTCTTTCTGTAGATTATAGAAATGTAAGCCTCTTACAGTACTCCTCTCCCCACAAAACTCATCTGTAATAATACAAAATATAAGAAGCAAACAAAAAATTACCCCCAATCCTACACTTAGAAAAAACTACCATTAATATTTTAGAGAAGATTCTTTTAGATGTCCTTTCTGTACACGTCTAGAAGATGTTATGTACATAAATGCATATTTAAAACAAATGAATACTGTACATCATGTTTTTGAACCCTATTTATTCATATAAAATAGACATCTTTTCTTCTTTTGTCATTAAAGATATACATTCGTATTTTGAACAATCAGTATCTCTATACAAAATCACATATTTATCCTAACCCCTACTGAAATTTTTTAAAAAAATATTTTAAGTAAGATGTTTCATATATGTTTGCTATGTGCATTTTCTTTCTTTTGGTGGGGGGAAGGGCAAGGAGAAAGAGAGAGAGAATCTTTTTTCTTTTTTTTTTTAATTTTTATTTTATTTTATTTATTTATTTGACAGACACAGATCACAAGTAGGCCAAGAAGCAGGCAGAGAGAGAGGAAGGGAAGCAGGCTCCCTGCCGAGCAGAGAGCCCGACGCGGGACTCGATCCCAGGACCCTGGGACCATGACCTGAGCCGAAGGCAGAGGCCCAACCCACTGAGCCACCCAGGTGCCCAAGAGAGAGAGAATCTTAAGCAGGTTCCATACCCAGCATGAAGCCCAACACGGGACTTGATCTAAAGCCCCTGAGATCAGGGTCTGAGCTAAAACCAAGAATTAGATGTTCAACCAACTGAACTACCCAGGCACCCAGCAATATTCACATCTGTTCTAAAGGACAGGGAAAACAAAAAGGACATATAAAACTCATGTGTTAATATAATGGGAAAGCAAATAGCTTATGAGATAAAATTGTTAAGGTGTGTTAAGTATAGAAAGCATATTGTAAGACACGATAAAGATAGAATGGAATATACGTGGAAAAGATGGAACAAACAAGAGGGTTACTAACTCAAAATAATGGAAAGGCCAAGTTTAAGTTAAGATAATATCACCTTCAGGCTGATAGCTACAGTATCTCCCCAAATGCTATTTGTTTTTCACACCCATCCCCCATATATATGTTCTGTCCCAGAAAAACACAGATAGCATGGCTTACAGCAGACCTCTAACCAGGCATACTTGCTCTGCACGTTTCTGATAGAAGCATGTGTCAGCTCTAGGCACCCCTCTATCTGCTGAGCTGCATTTCCAATTTCAGCAGTGGTCCCCATAACAGCCCTGTCAGGAGTGAAGGTCAATGTGGCAGATAGGACATAAACACTGCCTAACACAGGATTTGGATAAATATCGTCCTCCTAGCTCCCTGGCACCTTATCCCAAATGTCTTAACTGTTACTATCCAACTGACTTCTACTGAAAAGTGATTGACTCAACCATGTGATTTTGAGCATCTTAATTTGGGCCATAGAGTTTCCTGTCCATGACATATGGGATAGCCTGCCTGATAGTGTATTTGGAGATTACCACTGAATCAAGATAACTTCCTACATGACATCATACGTGGATCTTTGCACACATGTGCAAGTATTTCCATAGGAATAAATCCTAATAAACCAGTTTCAATAAGTCAGCAAATTTTAAATGTTGATGATATATTGTTATACCATTCTTTTGAAGTTATGCCAATTTATACTCTCATTAAGAGGGTACAAAAATGCGTGTTTTCCCATACCCTTGCCAAAACTAGCAGGTATTGATCTTCAGAGAGCTTCCATTTTAATAGGTAAAGAATGTCTCCCTCTACACACCATTTACATGAATATTGTAGGACTGTTGGAAGACCTTTCCAGAAACTGATCAGTTACTGGAGTTAAACTTTTTTTTTTTTTAATTGTTTTCACTGGGCTTTCTTCCTTGTGTTGAAATAACTTTCTAGGCCCAAGACAAAGTGCTCAGAATGTCACATCAACAGCCTGAAACTTAAGATAACTTCTGTGTCCTTGTTAGTGCTTTGCCTAACCAGAAACACAATATATCCAGTCAGCCAATCCTCATATGCCAAGCCAATTCTGGGCTCTGTACTTATTTCCTCTTCCTCCTTAACTCCAAACAAGGTTGACTGTGTGGCCCTAGCCATCAGATATTTTCCATTCTTCTCTTCCTTATTCTTTTTTTTTTTTTTTTTTAAGATTTATTTATTTGAGAGAGAGAGAGAAAGAGCATGGGGAAGGGGCAGATGGAGAGAGAGACAATCTTAGGCAGACTCTGCATTGAGCATGGAGCCCCACGCCGGGCTCCATCCCTGAGATCATGACCTGAGCCAAAACCTAGAGTTGGTAGCTTAATTGACTATGCCCCCCAGGCACCCCACCCCTTGTTCTTTATTCTTTACCTTTATAAAAGCTTCTTGCCTTCTACCCTCTTTATAGTCTCTGAAAAAAGAGTCTGTCCACTTCATGAAGTATTGAAGTTTTATATTACCTAAATTGTCTTTAATAATTTTTAACATGTATTACAAGATCTTTCCTCGTAGGGACCTTTGGCACTGGGCCTATGGTATATATTGCAAACATTTCACCCAGTTAGTGATTTATTTTAGCTTTCTTATGCTTGTAAAAGGAGATTTCCAAGGTAAAGCAAGCAACCTTAGCTAAGAGAGTCTCTTTTTAAAATAGGGTTGGGAGGTGGGGCCTGGCTGGCTCACTCTGTTAAGCATTCTACTTTTTTTTTTTTTTTTTTTAAGATTTTATTGATTTTTTAAGAGAGCGAGCGAGCGAGAGAGAGTAAGTGTGTGTGCATAAGCAGGGGGAGCAGCAGGCAGAGGGAGAGGGAGAAGTAGGCTCCCCGCTGAGCAGGGGGATGATGACCTGAGCCAAAGGCAGATGCTTAACCAACTAACCCACCCAGGCGCCCCACATCTTACTCTTGATTTCAGCTCAGGTCATGATCTCAGGGTCATGAGACCAAGCCCCAAGCTGGGCTCCAAGCTGAGTGTGGAACCTGGTTAAGATGATCTCTCTAACTTTCCTTTTGGTCTCTTCCCCTGCTAAAGCATGCTCTCTCTCTTGCAAAATAATCATAATCATAATCATAATCATAAAAAATAGGGTTGGGAAGCCATAGGGTAGGGAGGAGTTTATGCATGTCCTCAACTTAGAAACCGAACTTTTCAGCTAGCTGTAAACCCTCAGCCTTGACTTAACTTTCTCCTCACCATAACATAGAACACCTGAATCACCTGCACTCTTCACTTCCAAATGAGTCAATATGTTCAACAAATTTCAATCCCTTTTCATATTAATCCAGCCAATCCCAGCTACTATAATTCCAATCCCTCCTTTGCATAAAGGACCTGAATGAGAACTACACTCATAGACTTTTGCCTATAAAACTCTGCTCTCTCTTGGTCTTCCTTGGAACACAATTCAGGTTTCTATCGGAATCTGTGCCTCCCAAATTACAATCCGAATTGCCTAGATAACTGTCTGTTTGCTTAAATTTTCAGTGAATTCTTTTCTTGGTTGACATGCTCCATAAATTTTTTCAATTTTTATATAGGCAAAGCTATTGATCTTCTATTTTCTGTGTGAAGTTAGAATACAGACCTGTTTTTCCAGATGGCTATATAGTTGTCTCAATAGGTATTGAATAATTCATCTTTACCACACTGATAATCTAGGTGCTGCCTTGTGATCTCTTTAATAGAAATTTACTAATCTTTTAGCCTTTGCTTAGTCAGAGTTTTCTCTCCTTATCAGTTAAGTTGCATGGGAAAATTGATTGTCATTACTACTAATATACTTCTACTACTCATCTGAAACCAAGATCACATTCTTGAGTGGAGTGTTTATTTCACTTAACCTCTTTACACAGAAGGCCTTTTTCCCTACTGTGCCTTATTCCTACTGTTAAAATGAAAACCACAGGCCCAAAATGGTGTCACTTAGGCCAAGTCACCAAACCAGGGCTCAGTGTCTAATGTTAATTGTGATTTCAAGCTCCCCCACAAATGTTGTCTTAACTGGTCTGTCAGGAATTTTCTGATAAGAATCACTAAGGTAATCTGTCACAGAGAATGATGAGGTAATCTGCATGAAGACACCCCCTGCCATTCCTCCTAAAGGGAAAGTGACCTTGCCTGGAAGAATCCTTTCTTTCTTTTGCTGAGAACTTCCTTGCCTCACCCACCCTCCTTTAAAAACTTCCATTTTGTACTCCAACTCCTTGGAGCTCCTGTCTACTTACTTGGCAGGATGCTACCCGACTCATGAATTGCTTAATAAAGCCAGTCAGACCTTCAAATTACTTGGTTGAATTATTATTACTTTTTTAATACTACTCATCTTTTAGACTAGTTTGCAAGTCCCTCAAATATCTGCTCAAAGCTCTGGATTTCTGAGTAGCACCTTTACCATATTTTTAAAAGTTAAAGTTCTCTGTCAAAGATTCCCCCCTTTTTGAGGGAAGAATGCAAGAAATGAACACAGATCTTAAACTGGCACCATGCCTTTGTTGTAATCCTCACACACATTAACTAGTACCAGGATTTCATCGAAGGTAGTGTAGAGCCTGCTTTCAGACAAGAAGCTTGAGCAATGGACACCTGAGTAAGGTAAAAGGGCCCACAGTGACCACCAAGCTGAATGTAATCAGGCTTATTCTGTGACCCACCTAGAAATAGCCAAGTCCCTAACTGACCAATTACAACCAGGCACAGTTACCAAAAAAGGGAAAATTCTGTATTTCCTCATTCTGCCCTGCAACTATAGCCCCTCACCACTGCCCTGTGGCAGACAGCTTATTCTTTGCCGTCCTGCCCACTGCCCCCTTGCTGTGTGTCCAGTAAGCTTTTATCTCTTTTGTTTGGCTCTGGGTGAATTCTTCCAAAGTCCTCCCATTCGACTGGGAGTTCCCAGTAGCCTGGGATCCCAGGTAGCCTGGGATCAGGTCTTCCATCTTATCTCCAGAGGAGGAAAATAAAGACAACACTTGCACTGAGATTACAGTATCTCAACACAACACCACAGGACATGATGTTTTGGAATAAAATGTTTTGTGGCAATATTATAGACAGATTATACTATTGCAGGGGTGTGGAGCACAAGGGTCAAGAAAGAATTCTTGAGACATTGTTTGGTGCAACTTAGTGAGTTTATTTAGGTAAGTAGCATGGGGACAGGACCCCTGGGCAAAAAAGCTACACTTCTGCTGTGTGAAGCTATGGTTATATGCCTAGTGCTCAAGGGGGAGGGAACAGTCAGGGAGTATTAGATCTTAAATGTCTTCTTTAAATTTCTACTTGTAAATCAACTTTTAAAAGAGTTCTCTGATGCTTCCCATTCAGTTCAATAGTAACTGTCTGTGAGATATATAGGCAGTCATGAGATCCTTTAAGAATGTAGCAATCAGCAACAATTTGATCCTTATCAGAATTATACAGGCTGTAGGTCAGCCTTCTGGGCTAAAGTGAACATTTTTTTGCTTCTATTTCTCATCAATATTAATATGAATACCATGAGCTCCACATGGTTCTGGAAACAGCTTGTGGGAAATGAATCTAGGAACTCTAGCACTGGTAGTCATTTTTTTTCATCCTCCTACCTTAAAATTGTGTAACTGGTAACAAAGGTGTGAAACACAGGGGTAAAAGAAGAGTTGAGTACAGGAGCTACGAGCAGTTCATGGTAGTAGTCTTTTCAATACCTGAAAGAGTCAACAACCATTTTGCAAAAGTACATCTAATTTTGCCTTAGGGAAAACAGGTAGGAAGTGAATCAGGGAGCAATACTGCTGCTTTTCTGTCTTTTTCTGGAGTTCAGAGATCATTAAACAATAGAACTCTCCAACATTCAAAAGAAGAATGAAACTGGTGCTTTTTAATTCTCTTGATTACACAGCAATAGAGTGCTCAGTACTCAATGTGTGCTTTTAACCAAGTTTAGTACCAGTAATATGGCTGACCTATCTATGGTTGAATATTTCAGTGTAGCCATTTCTCAGTTTCCTTGATCACTTGATCACTTTGTCTCTGCACTATAAACCCAAGTATTGTCCAGAGTATTAACATGGATTTAGAATTTTTTTTTTAAAGTAAGTTTTATGCCCACTGTGGGGCTTGAACTCAAGACCCTAAGATCAAGAGTTACATAGTCTATCAACTGAGCCAGCCGGGCACCCCTGGAGTTAGAACTTTTTAAATTCTGGTTAACCTAGAAATTATCACGAACTTGGTAAAATTGAGCATTTCAGACACCCCATACCAGAAATTTTGATTTAGGAGGTATGAGTAAAGCATTTAAACAAGACCTTCAGTGATGCTGTTGTGGATGATATCAGGCCCCACTTTGAAAATTGCTTTAATAGCTCCAACAAACCTTGTCAGTTTCTTCTAGGTCTTGCTTTATAATGTCCTTCCTGTCCTCTCTCCTATTTCAGTCCTGTCAGCTGTCAATTTTCAGCTCAGGTCACACTTTTGAGGAAGTCCTGACCTGACTATTCCAGCTGGAGATGCTCTCTGAGCTCCCATGGCAATCGGTATACAAAGGACATCTCCAAACTGACCAAGCAATCTGTCAGCAGGAACTTTTTGAGCATGCATTCCCAATAATGTACTTCTTCACCTAGGAATCAGTATCACACCATACTAATATTTTATATACACTATAAAATATTCACGGAAATTAACAGATGAATTAAAGAAAATAGGGGTGCCTCAGTTGGTTAAACATCTGCCTTTGGCTCAGGTCATGATCGCAGGATCCTGGGATCAAGTCCTGCATCTGGCTCCTTGTTCAGCAGAGAGTCTGCTGCTTCTTCTGCCTGATGCTCCCCGTTTGTGCTCTCTCTCTCTGACAAATAAATAAATAAAATCTTAAAAAAAAAAAAAACCACAAGTGTGTACATGTGCAAAATCATAAAGTACACTTAAGATTAGTGTACTTTTCATATTTCACTGTGGGAATATTATCCCTTACTTAAAAAAAAAAAAAGGCAGATAGACAAACTGATGTGGCACGGTTTACACAATAGATTTGATGAAAGAGAAAACACACTTCACCACACATAATCATCTGCAATTAAGTAAAAATTTATTTGATTGTATAATAATGACATAAACAAATTATGGGGAAAATCTTCAATCAAAACTCAGAAAAAACCCTAAAGCATTATATGGGAATATATTATGGAGCTATCACTAGATTTAACTGTAGCTTGATAGCAAAAACAGTATGGAAGATGAGAGATAGTATTTCAAAATGTTATTTTTAAAGTAGGTAATTCCTTATGAAATTTCAAAATGTTATTTTTAAAGTAGGTGATTTCTTATGCTTTTGAATCAAGAGAGGCTAAAATTTAAATGATGTTGACAGTGCTATGCATCATTTTTGTAAAGAGAAGAATTTTGAGAGTTTTCCTAAGCAAGGGACAAAGTTCTTTTTACAAAAAAAGTTATAATAGCTTTTTTTCTGCCCTGAAAAAGCCTTCTGCAGTGGTTTACTGGAGCATCTAATGCAGTTGTGGAGTATGATACCCGAAGAAGTGATCTAATTGCTGACATAACTACAATTTTACTATATTTTCAATGTCAAGCTTCTAAAATCTGACTACTAAAATTGTAATAACTAATTACATAAAACTGAAATAAAATTTGAGATTTATATTCATAACATAGTGATGCTCCAGAATGTGTCCATCATCCAAAATCCAAAAATGTGTGTTTGGTGTACTTCTAACTGACTCCTTTTAACATTAGTCTAGTATTCCATGAACTTATCCTTTTGATTTTCCCTAATGTTCCAACATCTGTCTCGCTCCTTTCTGCATTTTCCATGTACTTACTTTGTTTCCAGTTTCCTTGAGACCTACTTCCTGAAACCCCCATCCTACTTACTTGACCTGGCAGCCATCCAGCACTTTCCTTCATTGCATTCCTTCGTGAGGTCTTCTTTTCCAGATCCCAAGCCTTGTTTAGATTTACTCTTTTGTTTTGGTGAAGCATGTTCTGCAGGAGCCTCCTAAGAAAGGGTATACGGTAAGATAAAATTTTGAAATCATGCAAGTCTAAACTTTATTTTAGCACCATACTTGCTTGATTGGATTGTTGGGGTATAGAATTCTACATTGGAAATAATTTTTCCTTTTATATTTGAAGGCCTTGCTTTCTTTTCTTTTCTTTCTTTCTTTTGTTTTTTAAGACTTCCTCAGTAACTCAGAGTGATCACTTCTCTACCATTCTCACTACTGAGTAACAGACTGTTTTTTTTTTTTTTTAAGATTTTATTTATTCACTTGACAGACCGAGATCACAAGCAGGCAGAGAGGCAGACAGAGAGAGGAAGGGAAGCAGGCTCCCTGCTGAGCAGAGAGCCCAATGCGGGGCTCGATCCCAGAACCCTGGGATCATGACCTGAGCCCAAGGCAGAGGCCTTAACCCACTGTGCCACCCAGGCACCCCAAGGCCTTGCTTTCACAGTCTCCCTTCAACCAGTGTTGTTACCAAGATCTAAATATCAGGGGTGCCAGGGTGGCTCAGTCAGTTAAACATCTACCTTCAGCTCAGAGTTCAGGGATTGAGCCCTGCATGGGGCTCCCTGGTCAGCAGGGAGTCTGTTTCTCCTTCTGCCTCTGCCCCTGCTCGTGCTCAGATAAATAAAATCTTAAAAAAAAAAAATCTAAATACCATTGTAAAAATATCTTTTTAAAGATTTATCTGAGAAAGAGAAAAAGAGAGAGCAGGGGAAGGGAGAGAGAGAATCCTTAAGCAGACACCCCACATGTGGGGCTTGATCCCAGGACCCTGCGATCATGACCCGACCTAAAATCCAGAACTGGATACTTAACTGAGTCACCCAGGTGCCCGGTGAAAAATATCAAAAGTAGCTCTTGTTTCATCTCCTTTGGCAACTTTTAGGATCTTTTTTAATCCTGGCATCCTGAAATATCATGGTATGCTTTTCTGTGTTTAATTCATTGTGCTGGGCACACAGTGGATTTTAATTTGTGACTTTTAATTTATGTGACTCGTGTCTTACATTTTGGGGAAATATTCTTTAATTTTGTTATCTCTTTTCATCTCCTTTCTCTGTTCTCATTTTGGAGATCTTACTAATTAGATTGTGTATCCCATTCTGATCTTCTGAAATTACTTTTTGTTCTTTCCTATTTTCCATGTCTTTTGGTTCTACTTATTAAATTTTTTTCAACTCATCTTCCAACATAACTACTGAATGTTTAATTCTAGCTCTATTTTTCCAATATTTTTATTTTCTGATTGTTCATTTTTTCTAGCATCCTGTTCATATTTCATGGCTGCAGTATATTCTCCTATTTCTGAGGGTATGATAGGTTCTTCTGGGAGTTTTATGTTCTTTGCATTATTTCCGGGTTTTTGGTTCTTTTGATCTTCATGTTGTATTTAAATAGCCAACGTCTATTGATCCTTGGCTATCAGTTTATCATGATTATAAGAGCCTGGAAGCTATGTACGAGTGGACTCTGCGTTTTATTGTAACAGATAACCAAGTGGCAAGTTGTTTTTATAACTGTTCACCCCTCTGGCTGGGGTGGGTAGGACTGGGTATAAACCTAGCTGCCAGATTTGGAGCTAGCTAATTAACTGCCAATTAGCCAGTTTGAGAAGGGAACTGAAGGCCCATATTCAGCATACCGACATTTTCTCCCTCTCCTGTTTTCAGAGTAACAACTCACTAACACCACTACTCTTCTCAAGTCCCAGTTCTAATCCGTTTGATTTGTCCAGAGAATAAGCCTCCCATCTTTGGCTAGAAAGAATAAGAAGTAACCTGCTTCAAATCCTTGAGTCTTTGGGGGGATCTGGAAGGAAAAGATAAGTGTTCCAAATGTGTGGATCTTTCCTGCAATGCAGAATGGTTGCCACAACTGTGCTACCTATCAAGTTTTTTTTTTTTTTTTTAAAGTAATACTTATTCCCTTCATGGTAAAGCAGGTGATAAATTAACTGCTTAAAACATGGCTTAAAATTTAGCAGTTAATCCAAACAGAACACAGACAACAACAAAATTAACCTACCTATTATTGCGACAGGATTTTTAAAATGTGTCTGTAAATGTTTTACTGGTTATGTGATTATTTTAGCCAAATACAATGTGTCTCCTATAAAACTCTCATAGCAGCAATTGGGTTTTCCTTCTACCTCACCTGTCTAATCTTGGATCAACTATGTGTTTGTCTCCCTCTCCCCTAATCCACATCAAGTAGTTGGAGGCAAGTAGGCAACATATAATGGCAGAACCAGACTGCGCTCCAGGAGCTCCATGACTACAACCCACTAAATGCTATTAACACATTTATAGAGCTGCCAGATTAAAAAATGGATTAAATGTGAATTTCAGATAAGTAATTTTTCCCAGTATAATATTTTATCAGAAATTCAAATTTATTTGGGCATCCTGTATTTTTATTTGCTGAATCAGTAACCCAACATATTTAAAGAAACAATGTGTAGGAAAGTGACCAACATAAACAAGTGGAGTATAAAGAGGGAAAGTGGGATCTGGACCAAAGCATTCAAGTCACTGGGAGTCTACATTACTACCAGGCAGGTAGCTAGGGGCTGACACTATATAACCCATTGTGTGATAAAGTCCTGTAGAATGCATTGGTTGTGGCTAACGTTAATGCTTTCAATTAACACAGAATTTAGTTCTCTAGGTGTAGGCCCCTTGTGTCACCGGAACTCTGCCACTGGTCAGGATCAAGTCTTTCTAGTTGTTCAGGGTGCAATCAAAAAACCAATCTAGGATATTCTTTCATGAAAAGTAGCCATACCCTTGGACTGTTCCAGATGTTTGGGTGCCTCCCAAAGGAAGCTATCCCTTCCAGACTATTGCCTAATTAAAACATTGAGAAACACCAGTTGATGTATTGGGGTGTCAGGTCCCACACTTGACACTATGGATGGAATGTTAGTGTTAAATAAGCATAACTTTGGCAGTTAACCCAAACGTATTTTCCCCGAAGAAGAGCTCCTGAATTTACAAACTACAACACTGATTCTGACTGTTTCATCTGGTTTCTGCTGAAATCTAACTTGATACCACACCAACTTGGTTTCTGTGTATACTAGGAACTTAATTTTAATTGCCCAAACTCCAACTTGTTTAAAGATCCAATCCTAAACTGTCACTACCATTTTAAATTGACTCCATGTTATTTGGAAGCAACAACTCTGGAACTCTCTGCCTGCTCTCTTAAAATTATTTTTAAAATCAGGCATTCCTTTCCACATCTGAGAAGAGCTGGTCATAGTTCCCACAGCGAAGAGGAGTTGCATAGCCAGCAAGTGTCAGGTCGTTGTGTTACCTTTATCCTCCCCATTTTTTTGGTTTTATGTCCAAAACTATTGTATCATCCCACTGTTGCCACCAATTGAAAGGAAGGATTTATAGAGGACTGTGCACAATGATCAGACTCAAACATATAACTGTTAACTAAACTTTAAAACTGGCAAAGATATGCCAGAGATTTTCTTTTTGATAACATAACAACACAGGAGAAATACCTGGTGGTTGGTGTCAGCTAGTACAGCTCCCTCAATTTCCCTCAGTCTAGTGGATATTGTTCATTGGTGGACTCATATGCCAGGAGCTTGCATAGACTTGTATCACGAAGTCTGACGAGGCATCCAAACTTTCTGGGCTTTTCAATGCACCCTAGCCATATGAGCAAAACACTCTTGTCCCTGATCTTTATGTGCCATTGCCTTGTGAACTTATCAAATACAGCTTAAATCTGTGTCTGAAAGATCTCTTTATCTATTCCTAAGCTGACTATCCCTTTTGGGGTTTCATTGTTGGGAGTGTGGCCTCCATGCAACTTTCCACTACACTTGGATGGCCACACATTTACAAATATCTAAGGGTCTGTATAAGGGTTAGGCTAAGTTAATGTGACCCTAGGAAGCAAAAACAACATCAATGGCCAAAAGCTTTGGGGTGGTTTATATTGGCTCAATGTATATTATTTTATTATTTTAAAAAAGATTTTGAGAAAGACACAGAGAGAGCAAAGCAGTGGAAGAGCAGAGGGAGAGGGAGAAGCAGACTCCCCACTGAGCAAGGAGCCAGATGTGGGGCTCAGGCTCTATCCTAGGACTCTGAAATCATGACCTGAGCAGAGGTCGGAGGCACAACTGACTCAGCCATCCAGACACCTCAGTTCAGTATATTTTAAAACTTCTTATGTATAGTACCTTATTTAATTTTGCACTCCCAGGGTCTGGATAGTAGGTATCCCATACTGTTATTAGATGAATGACATGTAAATTTCTAACAAGAGACATGTAAACATAATGGCCTGCTCCAAAAGGCATTAATATTTCTAATACTGAAGGCAAAAGTAGAAAACAGAGACAGAAGAGAGAATTTATGAATCAGTAAGGAAATAACCCAAGTGATTTCTAAATTCCCTAACAGCTTTACTAATCTACTTTAATACCAGAATATTTTCATCATAGAAATTTTTTTTTAAATGGGTACTTATGATAGGAGTCCCATCAGGATAATCCCCAAAAGGCGATTTAAATCTGTCCCTCATCAGATATGTACCAATTTTTTCCTTCTCTTAGGAAAGCTGATGGGTTTAAAAGACATGACTATGGTCTTCTGTGCTCTAAGTATCTGGACTGCTTCAGAGGCTGCCTATCTGCACTGTGAGAATACCTTTAAAGAATATTAATGTCTGTTGCTTTAGAAATCCTGTTTCCTTTGATAAATATTTCTATGAAAACATAGTAAATTTGTCATTTCTCCTAATCCCTTGTGGGGGGAGGGTGAAAGTGGTAAATGCACCCCTAACCCCAGGTCCAGGACACACAAAAAGAAGTAAAGGCTAAAGGCTTTTTCAGGTATCTCTCATTTTGTGTAACCTGTAGTTATTTAACATATGGGTTCAAATGGGTTCAAATCCAGGTCTTGACTGAATATTTTCTTTTACAAGTATGTTTCATTTTCTAGAGCTGCCAAGTCACCTCCTATCAGAGACACTATATTCTTTTTCTTTCTTTCTCTCTTTCTTTCTTTATCTACCTATCTATTTATCTTATCAGTTGACTCTATTCAGCACTTAGTGAATACTGAATATGCTTTAAGGAAAGCAAGCTCTACCTCATTTGTTGGGAACAAATGATTATACTCTGTTCAGCATGTACAAAGCTGTTGGTTTATTCAGCTGCAGAGCTGGGGAAAGGCTTCCTTTCAGAGTGAATAGCAAAAACGCTTCATGGCAAGGCACTTTTATATACACACACAGAAAAAGGAACATATTATGGTTACATAAACATCAATATATTTTAATGTTCAGACCTCCCTACCTCTTCCCCCCTCCCCCTTAAAAAAAAAGGGAACAGGTTCTTATAACACTTTAAAAACCCAATTTCACAGAACATCTATACATAGGAACAGTTTCTGATACATTCAGTTACACTAACAGTATGATACGGTTTTTCAGTAATTTTCCATTAACAAATATCTTTTCTACCTACTACAAGTCCCTCTTTTTTTCTTAAGACATGAGAACTAAGGTTCAGTAGAAACAGTCATTGGATTATAAACATTCTCCTCTCTCCTTAAAGTTGCCATACATGTATAGAATTTGTGATTTCATAATGCTTCCATTTTTTTTTCATGCCACATCATATACAGCACTTAATTATGGAGAATAGGAAAAAGTAAAAGTAAAATGAAAGGATTTAGGATCTTTAACAATCTATTTTCTGATTCCTTTTAGATGCCCAGTCAACCAGGATCATACACACAGGTTTTATTCTATGGTAGACGTGTGAAAAGATTTATTGGTCCCATACATCTTCTTTTATGTATAATTTCTATGTTTTGATTCATTTAAATAAATGCACCAAGATTCATTTACAGGGGTACATTTCTCTTCCTTATTGAGCTAGAAGAAAATCTGAAGCTGATCTATGTAGAAAGACAATAAAGCTAAAACTCCAACTTCTGATAGATATACTATAGTGGTAAGTTCTTTAAAGTTAGAAGACTTCCTGAAATTTCTATGGACGTAAACAGTGCATAAAGTACTGCTGAGAACATTATACAGATGAAATACTTTAATTCACTAGCAGTTAATACTGAAAGCATAAATGCCCTTAATTCTTTTAAAAGAATGCCCTTGATCTTTTAAAATGTGATGTGCTATTGACTAAAGTCTGAATGCCAAGATGCGGGAAACCTATTCCCTGCAGAACAGGTGTCTGTTTAACCCCTGGTTGCAATTTTTAGGCCAATGTAGCTAGAGATAGTGTGGTGGGAACCTATGATATAAAGGTTTATACTATAACTGCAGGTACTATATAACAGGCCCGAAGAAATGCAGCCTAGGTTTGAAACTGCACTCCCTCCCCGCAAAATAGGAACCCTAAAGGGTGCCATATATAGCCTATCTGTATAAAAGCTGGGAAATAAATCCATAGCCCCACCATTTTCTTTTGTCTAGGGAATTCAAATTCATGCAACTGTCTCACAGACACTAATGTTAGAAAAGAGTATGCTCAGAGAGGTGTTATTGGGAGTAGCTAAGTTCCTTCTTTCCCCACTGGCTAGTCTGAAGGTTAGGTAACAAAAGGGATAGGGAGCTACTACTTCTTCCTTCCTGTTCACAATGAGACATCTGGTCAAGAGTCCATTCAGTGAGGCAGAACAAATTGGTGGGGGAACTGAGTATGGACAAGAGTCTACCTAACTTTTGTAATATGGTCCCTTTGGTCTAATTTTCTACTGAAGTTCTTTTTATCCACAGGATCTGTCAAAGGGCATGCTCACCATGCATTTTCTATAGCTGAGTTATGGGACCACTATACTTGGTAGTACTTACGGGCTTGTTAGGACAGGGCATGGTTTGGTTGAAAAGGCATTTGTTTCTCAATTGTGGTATGTGTGACTTTGTACTTCCTTCCTCAATCAGCAATACAAGAGAGATCAGAACAAATGGTGGGTCTTTAGAGTGATGTGGTTAAGAGTTTGTTAACTGCCTTCTGGAAGTCAGTGTACGAGTATGTAGTGTTGATGGGCTCAGTGCGGGTTGTTTCCTTAACTGTTTTAGTTAACCAGCCACAGCAACAACCAGAAACACATGAATTAGGGATCTGTTTTAGGTATTCAGGTATAGGAGTGGCCCTACTCAATGTTCGGCTTAGCTGTTTGGTGGCAAACTGCAGTGCTCCATTAAGAGTGGCATGATCTCTAGAAAGCCGACTGGCATTTGTAAGGGGCTTTTGAAAAGGTGGGACTCCACAAGAAGCCAGAGGAGGCCATTCAGGAATGGGTTCCAGTTTGGGTACACAATGGGAGCAATGGGAGAGTCTTAGACCTATTTCTCGAAGTATATGGACCGGTGTGCTTGGATCCAAGAGTTTAGCATGATATAACCAGGAATTAGGATTTAAAGGTTTCCAAGTTGTAGAGTATTTTAAAAGGCACTTAACCTGCCAGGCAAGACTCTCGAGAGGTGTGAGGTTGGGCACCACAGGGTCTTCTTCTTCAGAGGAATCCCACTCTTGCCCAGAACTCTCATTTAGGTAGTTAGTGTTTTCTTCTCCCTCACTTTCTGATTCTGATAAGGGGTCAGGAGAGGGATTTCTGGGACCCATTAGATTAGAACAGAAGAAACTAGAAAAAGGTAACAATCTAAGCCAGCAAAATATTGACTAAAACTAGCAAATAGAAACAAAAGGTGGAAAATCCTTCAGCAAGATTAATCTTGTCAGTCCATTACACACACACAGTATGCCTTTGGCTCATTATCACACTGTGCAGTTCTTCAAGATTATGTTGTATATTCTTCACTTACAAAGAAGACATCTCAGTTCTCAGGACCAGTTCAGTGTGTAAAAGTGTTAAGTCACTTACCAGCGGTGTGGTACAGGTCAGAGTCTCTCCTTCAAATCCTGGCTACCCAAGAAGAGAAGGGGTCCTCGCAAGCTGATTTTCTTAGCCTGTTCTCAATTGGTCGTGATACTGTGGAGACACTTTGTGTATTCTGTTTTGTTGGTAGGGATATTTTATCTACTTGGTAACAAAAAGAAACAATGGTTGCCTTTGTTGTCCGCTGGTGGTGCAAATTTTGTGCAGGGAGATGGTGGATGAGTTGTCAGGGACATCTGGTGTACATGGATCCGATGTTTTCCAGAGATGGTGCAAATGCCCTTGGAAACTGGTGACTTAGTTGTTGAACTATCTGGAAAGGTAGCTTTAACCTGTGAATGAAAAGACTAGAGAAATGATATTAAAGCCTGAAAGCAATGGGTAACATTACTGTCCATCTAACTTTATATGGAGTATTTAAGAACACAGGTGCTGAACATGAATACTTACTGGGCTTTTCCATCTCTCTGTCTTACTCTTAGGCAGATTTTTCTACTGGGAATGAATCCTGGGAAGGAGAGCCTGGGGTCATTCTAATCGTTTATTGGTACCTATCTGGGTCAGTTTATTTTTTAGTATACTGTTCTAGCCCCCAAAATTATTTCTGCAAAAGCAGTTCCTTTATGCCCCAAACTCCAGACAGAGAGCTGTAAAAGGTACTTTTTACCCTTTAGATAACTTTGTTGGGATTAGTTTTATTTATTTATTTATTTTTATTTATTTGTCAGAGAGAGCGAGCAAGAGCGAGCACAGGCAGACAGAGTGGAAGGCAGAGTCAGACGGAGAAGCAGGCTCCCTGCGGAGTAAGGAGCCCGATATGGGACTCGATCCCAGGACGCTGGGATCATGACCTGAGCCGAAGGCAGCTGCTTAACCAACTGAGCCACCCAGGCGTCCCTGTTGGGATTAGTTTTAGAGGACCTGTCCTGGCTATAGAGCTGCTTAGGACTCTTGCTGGCACCCAAAGGTTGTGGTCATATAACCATATTCTATAGATATGAGAGAGAAATTTAAATCTCTTTTTTTCCTCATCAGGTATAATTCCTTTTTTAAAAAATAATTCTTAATATAGCAGAAATTACAATTACAATGAATGTAAACAGGTTAAGCTCATGGTTAAAAGATAGACACTCTGATTGGATTAAAAGAAACAAAACAAGATTCAATAATATGCAACCAACAGAAGATACTTCAACGCAAAAAGACACAGAAAGGTAAAAAGTAAAAGAATGGAAAAAGATGTTATCAGGCAACTGTGGACCAAAATAAAGCTGAGAAGCAATGTTAATACCCAACAAAAAAGATTTCAAGTCAAAAGATCTAAGGGACAAAGGACAATAACACCAGTAAAAGGAACAGAATAAAATTATATAGTACTCATCATAAACATTTACGATCCTGAAAGCACATCCTCAAAATTTCTCAAGCAACAATGGACAGAACTATATAAGCAGGAGACAGAATAAGCCTGAAAACAGTCAAAATATTAATACACTTTAGATGTTATGTCAGTAGTCAGAACTCTATACCAAACAGAACAGATATTTGAGAGTGCACACTCACACACATGAAAACAGATAATGTATTAGGTTATAAAGTAAAACTAGATTCTGAAGGGTCTATTTCATTCAGACTAAATTCTCTGACCAAAATGAGTAAAAGTAATATTAAAGGTTAGTTAAAAGTAATTCTATGTTGGGAAGTTAAGTAACTCATGGGTTAAAATGGAAATTATAAAGGATATCAAATACTAAAACCAAATAATATAAACCACACAAGGCAAAATTTGTGGGACACGGGGAAACATGTACCTAAAAGAAAATTATAGCTTTGAATACTATGATGAGGAAATGAGGAAGTTTAAATATCTACAAGTTAACCATTCAATTCAAAATAATGGAAAAGATCAAGAGCAAAATAGAAAGGAAATAGAGGCAGAAATGAAATAGCATACAGGAATAATACATAAGACTGATAAAACTAAAAGATGGTTTTTTAAAAATATGAGTAAGAAAAGTGAAACTTATCAAGAAACTTAATACAAAAAGACAAAAAATAGATTAAAAATAAAAAAACACAGGATGCCTGGGTGGCTAAGTTGGTTAAGTGTTGTCTGCCTTTGGCTTAGGTCATGATACCTGGGTTCTGGGATCAAGTCCTGCACTGGGCTCCTTGCTCAATGGGGAGCTACTTCTCCCTCTGCCTGCTACTCCCCACTGCTTGTGTTCTCTCTCTGACAAATAAATAAATCTTTAAAAAAAAAAAAAAGAAGACAAATATATACTAAATGGGAAAATCAAGATGAAATAGCTTAATTCTGGAAGAGAATTCTAAAATTCATATAGGAAGAAGTAGATAACTTGAAAAGACCAAACCAGTAAGTGTTTAAGAAAATGAAAAGGCACCAACCTCCTTTTTAAAGCACTAGGCCTATATGGTTTTATAAGTGAGTTCTACTAAACTTCCAAGGAAGTTAACTTATTTAAGTTGTTTCAGAAAAAAGGAAAAAAGCATAATAACTGACAAATCCTTTTATGAAGATAACAAAATATTAATTCTAAACCTAAAGATGAACCAAATGAAAAAAGTACAGGCTCATTTCACCTGCAAAAATTCCAAATAATACCTAACAAAACCTAATAGTAGATTAAAGGAAAAAAATTAAAAAAAAAAAAAAAAAGAATATGCCATTCCACAGAACTTATCCCAGGGAAAGGAAGAATATCTCAACTTCAAAAAATTTTTTGGGTGTGGTGCAAAAATAATGAATACTGTTATGCTGAAAATAAAAAATAAATTAAAAAAAAGAAACCCCCCCAAATTTATTTCACCATTATAAGAAAATAAAGCAAAAAAAAAATTTATTTTCATCAAGTGTATATATTTAACCTTTCTTAGTTCCTTTAAAAACAAAACAAAAGGGGTATCTGGGGGGGTCTTCAAAAACAAAACAAAAGGGGTGTCTCAGTAGGTTAAGCCTCTGCCTTTGGCTCAGGTCTTAGCCTCGGGGTCCTGGGATCAAGCCCTGCATTGTGCTCTCTGCTCAGCCCTCTCCCTCTCTGCCTACCTGTGATCTCTTTCTCTCTCTCTGTCAAATAATTAAAATCTTAAAAACAAACAAACAAAAAAAACAACAACAAAATATTCTTACCAAACTAGGAAGAAAAGTTATCCTCTTGATTTGGTAAATGTTATCACCAAAAACTTTCAGCAAATATAACCTACAGGAGAAAATTTAGATATATTCCCTCTAAAAATACAATGAGATAAGGATAACCATGATAACTGATATTGCCTAATACAGTACCAAAAGTCCTAATCAATGCTATAAAAATAAGAATAATATAAAAAAGAATAAATGACAGGTGTAAGAACTGGAAGAAAAGAGACGCAACAATTTACAAATGATATGGTCATCGAATTAAAAAAAACTAACATATCAACAATTAGAGCTAATAAAAAGGCTCAACAAAGTTTCTGGATTTGAGATTAATCTATGGATATTCATTACTTATTATATAGTATATACCACTTACTGTTCTAGGAACTGCAAATGTTAACTCCTTTAAAGTTCTCCTAACAACCCTATTAGGTGCTTTTATTCCCTCATTTTAAACATGAGGTTTAAGTTACCTGCTCAAGGCCATACCCCTACTAAGTGACAGGATGTGGATTTGAACAGAGGAACTTTTAACTTCTACACAAGCAATACTAAAAATATGTATTACATATTCAAGCGAGAAAAAAAAACCCAGCCCCAAACTTCTCATGGATCTAGGAACTACTTAATAATATATAAGACCTCTGAAAAATGTAAAATTCTAATAAAAAACATAGAAGGTGATTTAAAAATCTTGGAACAAATGAATATTAAAGGGGTTCTTGGCCTACAAGACATTAACACATATTACAAAAATCACAGACATTAAAATAGGGTAGTCAGTGTATTGGAACAAAACAGTCCAATCAAACAGAACAAAACTCAGAAACTCAGCCATATAAAGTTTTGGAATGTAGTACAAAATAAAGTTAGCATATAAATCAAGGGGGAATGGAAGTATTTAGTACATAATATTGGTAAAGCTGGGGCGCCTGGGTGGCTCAGTGAGTTAAGCCTCTGCCTTCAGCTCAGGTCCTGATCTCAGGGTCCTGCTGAGCAGAGATTCCTGCATCAGGCTCTCTGCTCAGCAGGGAGCCTGCTTCCTCCTCTCTCTCTGCCTGCCTCCCTGCCTCCCTGTGATCTCTCTCCCTCTGTCAAATAAATAAATCCTTTAAAAAAATATTGGTAAAGCTGGCTTATTACATAAAGAAAAAACCAAACTGTATATATACCTATATAATTTTACATACAAAGGAGGACTCATGTTGGATGAAAGACCTAAGTGAGAATGGTAAACTATGACATTAAAAGAATATAATACAAGAATATAGAATATCATTATGACTTGAGGCCAGGAAGACTTATTTTTATTATTATTTTAAGATTTTATTTATTTATTTTAGAGATAGGGAGAGAGAGAGAGAGAGAGAGAGAGAGAGAGAAAGAGAGTGTGAATGTGTGTGGGGGGAGAAGCAGAGGGCGAGGGACAAGAAGACTCCATACTGAGTACAGAGCCCCATGTGTGGCTTGATCCCATCACCTTGAGATCATGACTTGAGCCGAAATCAAGAGTTGGATGCCCAACTGACTGAGCCACCCAGACATCCCGCAGGGAGACTTTAAAATGAAAAAAACATAAAGCACATGACCAAAAAATGGGGTTTTCAAATACATCAACATTAATTATTTCTGGATCAAAGATAACAAGAACCAACTTGACTACAAATTCACAATAAAAAGATAGCAACCTCAACAAAGGGCAAAGGACAAAAATATTCAATTTACAGAAGAGAAAAATCAACTGGTCATTAGCCATATGATGAGTTAAGAGTTATCACACTATTCTACTTGGTAAAAATTAGAAAGCTGGAGACAATGCTAAGTGTTAGAGAGGAGACAAAGGAACAACACCTGTAGGAACCAGTACTGCTGGTAATATTATAGCCTGGGGTAATTTTTCTGAAGAGAAATCTGGCTGCACCATTTAGCCAAACTCTTGCACATCTCATGATTCAGCAATTCTACTTGTGTGTGTGTGTGTGTGTGTGTGTGTGTGTGTACAGTAAAGAAATTCTCCATTAAGACCAACATGTATTCTGAAGCTTCATTTTTGCTGGTAAGAAGCATCCTAGGTTTCCATCACTGGAGGAATGGATAAGCAAAATGTGGTAAAAGCACACTAAAGTATACATAGCAACATAGATGTACTAAAGGCAGAACTCTAAATGTAAAAAGCAAAAAACCAAAATATCAATATCCCATTTGTGCCATTCTGTAGGACTGATTTTCAAAATGAGTTAGTAAAATCTCTAGTTTCAAATACATACTAAGCTGTGCTAATAACATATGGAATGGCTTCAGGTCAATATTCCTCTAAAGAACATTTCTCTGGTTTTTACACATTCTCTTTACTTCTGTTCCCCAAAATGTCTGGCATATATTACAGTTTAGTAAGTCTTTTGAAAGAAAATGAGAGATGACAAAGGTCTGCTCTAAGTAACTATACAAGCATGTTCTATTTTTATTCTATGAAGACAAAAATTCTCAAATTATATTCAGGTGATTGGATAATATGTTGCACAAAGACAAATGAAAGAAATTGTTAAAGCAGAATCAATATTGCTACATCTTTACTAGATTCCACTGCAAGATTATTACTGAGCTATTCTTGTTACTGTGTTACTCAAAGCACTCTTTAAAATGCCCACTGTACTTTGACAAAGACTCTTTGGAGGCATATGTAATTCTAGAGTGAACCCATCACTGGACTCCTTTACATTCTATGTGTATCATTTTCCCACATCAAAACTGAATTAACCACATCTACTGCATTTACTCCTACCTATAATTTACCTTTAAAGAGTGACTACCATAATTTCAGAACTACATAGCCTTACCTTACAAAATCTTCACTTTTGTCATTTCTCCAACTAAACTAAGTTTACCCAGAACAGGAAGACATTTATTCCCATAGTTGGTATCACTTGTTTTTTCCCACAAAACTAAAAGCAAAACTGAAGAAACAGGTAAGCTTTAAGGCAGTGAGACTAGGATGTTTAATTAGCAACTTTTTTTCAGCTTTATTGAGGTACATGACATATATTTAACATGTGCAATGTGATGTTTTATGTATATACCGTGAAATGATTACCGCAAACAAGTTACTAATACATCCAACACCCCAGTTACCATTTTCTTGCACGTGGTGTGAACACTTGAGATCCAGTCTCAGCAAATTTCAGGTATACATACATTATTACTAACTATAGTCACTAGGCTGTACACTAGGTTTCCAGAATTTATAACTCAAAGTTTGTACTTTGTCCAATGTCTCCCAATTTCCTCCATCCCCCAAGCCACTGATAACTTCCATTCTACTCTTTGTTACGATGAGTTTCACTTTTTTTGATTCTGCATATAAGTAGGATTATACAGTAGTTGCCTTTCTGGGTCTGGCTTATTTCACTTAACAGAATATCCTCCAGGCTGACCCATATTGTAGCAAATAGCAGGATTTCCTTCCTTTTTAAGACTAAAGAGTATTCCATTATATATAAATCACACCTTTATCCATTCATCCATTCATGGGCACTTATGTTGTTTCCATATCTTGGCTATGGTGACTAATGCTGCAATGAACATGGGAGTGCAGATACATCTTTTGAGAAAGTTATTTCATTTCCTTTGGCTATATACCTAGATATGACTGCTGGATCACATAGGTATTTGTTTTTAATTTTTTGAAGAAACTCCAGACTGTTCTCTATATAATGGCTATGACAATTTACATTCCCACCAAAATGTATAAGGGTTCTCTTTTCTCCACATCCTCACTAAAACTTGTTATCTTTCGATTTTTTGCTAATAGTCATCCCAACAGGTGTGAGGTGATATCTCACTGAAATTTTGATTTGCATTTCTCTGGTAATTAGTGTTGTTGAGCACCTCTTCATATACTTGTTGGCTGTATGTCTTCTGTGGAAAAATGTCTATTCAGGTCTTTTGCTTATTTTTTAATTAGGTTTTTGCTTTTTACTTATTAAATTGTAGGATTTTCTTATATATTTTGGATATTAACTCCTTAGGGGAAATATACTTTGCAAAGGTTGCCTTTTCATTTTATGATCCACCTTTCTTTTTTATGTTTCAGATTATAATGGTCAAAAAATACTAAACAAAACCTTGTTACTAAAGCCTAAAAAAAGTTAATCAGTATAGTTAGGCTGACCTCTGGTGGCCAGATGCCTCATCCTTCAGTATCTGACAAAATGATACAAAGTCCTCTCTGATTAGTGGAGAGATCATCCAATAAAATACAGTAAAGGAAATAATATTGTTAGAAACTTCAGAGTCAGAGGAACAGGTAGTAAGGACCCAAAGAATAAAAAAGCTGAGCAATTAAAGGCCACAAAATAAGAAAAATGTCTCTAAATGTCAGTTTGTTCTAATTTCTAGTCCGCCAATTTTACATGAAAAACAAATGGCATACACAATGGTTCTCAAAATAATAACTGTTTCACACTATCAAATAATGTAGTCACTGGCCCCATTCGTCTATGGAGCACCCAAAATGTGGCTAGTGTAAAATAACACTTAACTTCAAAGACTAAGTAGACAAAAAAAAAAAAAAAAAAAAAAAAAAAAAAGAGAGAATGTAAATCATTCCATTAATAATTTGTTGATTACATGTTGAAATAATATCTTGGATATACTTGGCTAATATCTTAATGCCATTTCCAGCTTTCTTTCTCCATAGCTTTCCAGGCATTTTACATTTAGCTACTTGTGTTAGCAGTATATCCCATGTTTTTCAGCCTCTACGCTTTTGCTCCAGCTGATTAACCTAAAATACTCATACTTCTTTGCTTTTTCTGAATTAGATTTTTTTTTTTTATTTATTTGTTTGACAGATAGAGATCCCAGGTAGGCAGAGAGAGAGAGAGAGAGGAAGCAGGTTCGCCGCGGAGCAGAGAGCCCGATGTGGGGCTCGATCCCGGGACCCTGGGACCATGACCTGAGCCGAAGGCAGAGTCTTTAACCCACTGGGCCACCTAGGCGCCCCTGAATTAGACCTCTTGATAATCTGAAATTATAGGCAGCCTAAATGCAACCATTTCATTACTTTAGCATTTGAATACTTACAGTGTCGTATGTATAATACGAAACAAGAAAATGGGTGAATAAATTATCAAATATCCATAGAACAGAATACTACCGCAACCTATCTGTGCCTCTGTTTCTTCATCTTAAAAGGAGCTAGAAGTTACATTATCGGGGTTGTTGGTAAGGGCTGAATGAACTAAAGTGCTTAGAATAAGTGTCTGGCAAATAAGGTGTAAGTTATTATTATGAAAGTATTCATATGAATAAATCTCAACAACAATACTAATTGAAAAAAGCAAGTTGCAAAGGACTATTTTGTTTGCAAATGACGATTTATATAATGTTGGAACATGAAAACAATGTATTTTTCAGAGACTTATTCATATGTCATTAATACATAAAACAGTTGACTTCAGAAGAGCTGTTAATGATGGAGAGAGAAGGTAATTCAATTGGAAAAAGGCAGGCGGCTCAATAATCTATTTCTTTAGCTGGCTGTGAGTATTGAGATGTTTTTGTCTGATATAATTCCATTTTTTTTTTTTTTTAAAGTTTAAAGACCTAGTTCCTCCTGGAAGGCATTCCAAATTTCTTTTTCTTTACCACTACCCTAAACACCATCCCGTGTTCTCCTTTGTTGAATACACTGTCGTTATGCACCTCGGTAGCTAGGCCTCGGGAGCTGGTGCATCTAGAATAAGCTGGGTCTAAATTAAATCATGCCTCTCTTCACAGCTCTTCCCAGACTGCCTCCCTTTTGCAGACCCTCCACCAGCCGCCGTCCGAGAAAGTTGAAAATGACGGAGGCGCGCTTCCCTCAGCAGACCTCGTAACTCAGCAGATCGGGAACGTCTGCTTTCTCGGCGGAGGCCGGGCCGCTGCCCAGCCTCCAGCACGCCCTCTCCCCTTCTCGATGGATCTCTAAACGAACCCCTACGCTTGGCATCCCCAGCTCCCCTATTTAGCCGGAGCAGAAACTGTTCCCCTCAGCAGATTCCCTGTTCTCACCCATAGAAGATCCTTTCTTCTTTCTCGCCCCACGCCCAGGGGCACGACCCGGATAGGCCTGGCACCACTATCTCTGTCTGGACGGCAAAACCGCCCTCCGGCAGGTGTCCGATACCACTTCCGGGCAAGGCGACGATCCTCTTACAAACGCCACTTCCCACTCGCAAAACCGCCGCGCAGGTCCTAAGCGCATGCGTCCAAAGTGCCTCATTTGAGGGAGGTGGCCCTCTCTCTTCCCGCTCCCGCGGCAGTCTCGCGGTATTTCCTTCTCCCGCGGGAGTTATTTGAATGCTCAGGCGGTAACTGCACCCTGGGTGCTCAGCCGCGGGCCGAACCCGGACCTGAGGCGATTTTGTATCCTTGACCTGCGCTCTGTAGGGCTCCTGCAGCCCGCAGCAGACGAGGCTCGTCCCGGCCGGGTCCCGCTGCCATGGGGGCGGAGAAGAAGCTGCTGCCGGTTAAGGAGGCCTTTCAGCTGGCGCAGCAGCCGCACCAGAACCAGGCGAAGCTAGTGGTGGCGCTGAGCCGCACCTACCGCACGGTAAGCGCGGCCCGGGGGCTCGGCCGCCGCCCCTCGCCCCCCTGGGACCAGCTTCCCCCAGGAGCCTCCCATGACCTTCCGGACTCCAACCTTCTGAACCAGTTCGGAGAGGCCTGGAGGCCTGCCCGACGTCGCCCGGGCACCCCCTCTCCCCAGCAGCCTCCGGCGCGGACCGTTAAATCTTTGTGAATTTGGAAAGCAACGTTTACGAGCACCTGGCGGACCAGGCGCCAAGTGTGGCGCCGCTGGGTGGAACCGAACGGGGAGGTTCAGCGGTTGCTGTCCCTCAGGTCACCGCCCACATCAGGAACGCCAGAGTCTTCACAGTTAAATTGAATGGAATCACCGAATAACAAATTAACCATTAAGACCCGGATCTTTCTATTTATGTAACTACTCTTTTG
Organism: Mustela putorius furo; assembly: GCF_011764305.1. NCBI lineage: Eukaryota > Metazoa > Chordata > Mammalia > Carnivora > Mustelidae > Mustela > Mustela putorius. The sequence goes on from NW_025421273.1 coordinate 24,032,057, forward strand.
AGTGGTGCCTTGAGAAGAATAGGACAATGACTTTCGTGAAAATAAATTATTTTGAGGTCCAAGAAAAACTAAGTTAATATACTCGGGTTTAAGGATGTGAGATAGGATGTGAAAAGGTACTTGCTGTGTAAAATTAAGGCTAAATGTAAAATATGAAAGCCATTGTCGATTTTGGGTGGTTTCATGAGGAAGCTTATTTTTACTAATCTGGCACCAAGCATATTGAGAATTCAAGGGTATTAAGAGTCAAAGGAATCCTTTCACTGTCAATATTCACATTTGTTTTCCTTGGAAAAGTACATTTTTCTGGAGAGAAATTTGTGCAGGGTTTTTTTGTTTTTGTTTTTTTTGTTTTTTTTTTTTTTTTTGTTTTTTCTTTGATAGTTTGGAAACTGAACTGAGAGTTCACTAAATAATGATTTTAGTTTTTCTGAGTTATGACTAGGGCTTTCAGCACTCTTCCGGTACTGTTGGGAAAAAGGGATTGTATCAGTGCAGTTTGTGAAGGGTTTCTCTTTGTCTTTCAGGTGGATGTTAAAACAGTTTTTCATGAGGAGTTTGTTCATTATCTTAAATATGGTATGGTGGTCTATAAACGTGAACCAGCCGTGGAAAGAGTAATAGACTTTGCAGCCAAGTTTGTTACTTCATTTCACCAGTCAGATACGGAAGATGATGAGGAAGAGGAAGATGGTGGCATTTTAAATTATTTGTTTACCTTTCTTTTAAAGGTATGAAAACTGGAGCTTTGGGGAAGTGCTGTAGAAAATTTTGCATATTAAAAGGGCCATGGGAGTTTATATGTCTTAGAGAATGAAATCTTTATTTATTTATTTTTTACAGAGAGAGAGAGAGAGAGATCACAAGTAGGTAGAGAAGCAGGCAGACAGAGAGGGGGAAGCAGGCTCCCTGCAGAGAGGGAGTGGGGCTCTATCCCAGGACCCTGAGATCATGACCTGAGCTGAAGACAGCGGCTTAGTCTACTGAGCCACCCAGGTGCCCCAAGAATGAAATATTTATTAACTGAGAAAATGTCTGTGAATGAGTCTCTGCCTTTTGTAGGAAATACTAGAACTGTCATTGAGATTAAAATATGGACTTAAAATAACTGCAGTATTAAGTTTTTAATGATCTCTCTTAGCCAGTTCTCAGAGCATTTTAAATGAGTTTTCTGTTTTAGAAGTAAAGTAAGAATTACTACAAAGAGAAGTATGCTCTTGGAATTTAGCTTATATTGTGTGTATTGTGAGACTTTTAGTATGCATATGGATAAAGGTAGCATTGTAGTTTCTCTGCAAGTAATGAATTATTTTAGTAATGAAGAACTTTAGTAAGTTTCTGAATTCTAAACAAATTCAAATGATATGTGATTGTAAATAAATTGTGATTTGTTCCCATTTCAGTCTCATGAAGCAAACAGCAATGCAGTTAGGTTTAGAGTGTGCCAGCTCATAAACAAGCTGTTGGGAAGTATGCCAGAAAATGCCCAGATTGATGATGATTTGTTTGATAAAATTAATGAAGCCATGCTTATTAGATTGAAAGATAAAATTCCAAATGTGAGGATACAGGCAGTTCTGGCCCTTTCACGACTTCAGGATCCCAAAGATGATGAATGTCCTGTTGTTAATGGTAGGTGTAACTTCCTAAATTCTTTTTCATTTCCTTGACTTTGTTAAATTCTGTGTAGAGAGCTTTATTTTCCCATCTCTCTCTCTATGTAAAATCGTATAGGTCAAATATATATACATATATATATGTATATATATTTAATTTATATATGTATTTATAGTTTATATATGTAACCAAGTTATATATATAATTTATATTAATATATGTATGATTTTTTTAAATACCCAGGTAGCCACCACCCAAATTAAAAAAATAGAGCATCATCAGTGCCTTTGAAGTCTACCTTATGTCCCACCCAGTCTCCCTCAGAGTTAATGATTATCCTGAATTTTGGGTTAATTATTCTCTTGTCTTTCTGTTTAAACAATTAACCACATGTGTGTACCTTTAAAAAAGTTTTGCTTGTCATTTTTGTGTGCTATATGAGTCATACTTTTCTGTACTTTCCAATAATATATTTATAATTATAACATTCATCCATGTTGATATATTTACTGTCTTAGAGCATTCTGTTGTATAAATTGTAACACAGTTAATTATTTCTAATAATGACAGACCATCTGGTTTCCAGTTATTTTGCTCTGCAAAAATGGTGTTGTTGCTATGAACTTCTTATCATGGCTTCTGGTGCACAGGTTAAAGAGTGTTTTCTGGGATATATACCTAGGGTGGACTTATTAGCATATGTGCACATTCAGCTTTATTAGATAAGACACAAGTGTTCTACAAAACAGTTTACCAATTAATACCCCCAGTAACAATACATAAAAACATTCATTGATCCATATTCTCTCCAGTGTTAGATATTGTCAGATTTTAAAATTTTTGTTTATCTGTTTGTGTGTGTGATATATATCCTTTTTATGCATCTTTTCATATATTTAACAGTCAGCTGTATTTCTTCTATATAATGCCTATTAATGTGTTCTCATTTTTGGAAAGAAATTCTGGAGTTGTATGAATTGTAGATCTTTTTAAATTTTAGATGGCTCTTTGTTTCAACCTCTTTGGGATATCTTCTGTTAGAAATTACTAATGTCAAAATTAATCAGTCTCTGATTTTATGACTTGTGCTTTTTTTCTTTTCTTTTTTTTGATTTGCACTTTCTTTTGTTTAAGAAATTTTTCTCTGCCTCTGGGCTTGTAAAGATACCATATTCCACCTTTCCATATATGCCTATCTATGACGTTTCAGGCACATGTTCATTTTTCTCTTTGTCCTTGTTACTAGCTTTATAGTCAGTTTGTTTTTTTTTAATTTTTTTTTTTAAAGATTTTATTTATTTATTTGACAGAGAGAGATCACAAGTAGACGGAGAGGCAGGCAGAGAGAGAGATAGAGGGAAGCAGGCTCCCTGCTGAGCAGAGAGCCCGATGCGGGACTCGATCCCAGGACCCTGAGATCATGACCTGAGCCGAAGGCAGTGGCTTAACCCACTGAGCCACTCAGGCACCCAATAGTCAGTTTTGATTAATATTTTTTGGTGTTAAATGGTACACATAATATTGTATAAAATAAATGTTTAATAGTCAACATGTACTTAAGTATAAAACTGGGGAAAGGGGCGCTTGAGTGGCTCAGTGGGTTAAGCCTCTGCCTTCAGCTCAGGTCATGATCTCAGGGTTCTGGGATCAAGCCCCGAATCGGGCTCTCTGCTCAGCAGGGAGCCTGCTTTCCCCCCTCTCTCTCTGGCTGCCTCTCTGCCTACTTGTGATCTCTCTTTCTCTCTTTCTCTGTCAAATAAATAAATAAAAATCTTAAAAAAAAAAAAAACTGGGGAAAATTTGAAAAGTAAGGGTGAATAAACATTTACATACAGGGAATGGATTTGGTTTCAGGGAGTAAAACGGAACTTTTTTTTTTACAAAGCCTTATTATTTTAAAATATATTGCCTGCTATGCTAGCCTTTCTTCTAGATCTTGATTAGCAAAGACATAATCTTATTGATGGATTTTCCATAATCTTTAGGGCTCTTTGTTTTTAGTTTTAGCCTTTGTGCCTAGTCTGTTGACAAATTTCTTATTCTATTTTTTTTTTAAAGATTTTATTTATTTATTTGACAGAGAGAGATCACAAGTAAGCAGAGAGGCAGGCAGAGAGAGAGAGGAGGAAGCAGGCTCCCCACTGGGCAGAGAACCCGATGTGGGACTCGATCTCAGGACTCTGAGATCATGACCTGAGCCGAAGGCAGAGGCTTTAACCCACTGAGCCATTCTGGCACCCCTCTTATTCTATTTTTTAGAGGAAATTGGCAGAGAAAAATCTTTCGCTAAAATTAAATGTGTAAGACTAAAAAATGAATATTTTTTAAAGATTTTATTTATTTATTTGACAGAGAGAGACCATGCAAGAGAGGGAACACAAGTGGGGGTGGGGAGTGGGAGAAGGAGAAGCAGGCTTCCTGCTGAGCAGGGAGCCTGGTGTGGGGCTCCATCCCAGGACCCTGGGATCATGACCTGAGCTGGAGGCAGACACGTGCCCCCAAAATGAATATCTTTATAAAACATGTTGTCAGATATCAAAATGTGGGCTATCTTATGACTGTGGTTAAATAGATAATATTTCTTTAGTGTACTAAAATGTATTGCTCTATTTTTAGCATATGTTACTTTGATTGAAAATGATTCAAATCCAGAAGTTAGGCGTGCTGTGTTATCATGTATTGCACCATCAGCAAAGACTTTGGCAAAAATTGTGGAGCGTACCAAGGATGTAAAGGAGGCTGTCAGAAAGCTGGCTTATCAGGTAAATAGGCCTAGTAACTTGTGTAGACATATTCTTAAAATATTTTTGAAAAATATTTGGCATGTAATAATGATTTCTTCAATTTTTATGTATTTTTATGAGATTTTTATGGATGGAGAGTATAGATAATTTAGGTAGATTCTTATTACATTGAATGTGTTACCAGATATTAAATTGTTTTGGAAATTCTGGGTTATTAGATGGAAATATTACTAGTTATGAAATATGTAGACTGTTGAGTTTAATGACCACCTTATTATCATTACTATCTCTTTAAGGTTTTAGCTGAAAAGGTTCATATGAGAGCTATGTCCATTGCTCAGAGAGTAATGCTCCTTCAACAAGGTCTTAATGACAGATCAGGTAAGATAGACTTCTGTATATACAAAACATCACTAGGTTTTGCTGTAGTAGATTTTGAAGATTTAGAAAGCATGTGTCCTTAATTATGTCAAGTAAGCTTGTCATTGACTTGGCCTGTCAAAGTTTAGCTGGTTACATCATGTAGAAAACATTTCAAAGGGTTAAAGATCCTGGTAGTTAAAGGAGCGGTGTTTTTTAAAAAATTTTCCTGTGTTTTACAGATGAAGAAACTATATCTGAAGGCTATATAGCTAATTTATATCAGAGGTAGGGCAGAAACTCTTTTCAACTCTCTCTCATATAAAGAAGTACTATCTATTCCCTTTGTGTATTTCTTTTCTTCTCTTTTTCTTTCTTTTTTCTTTTTTCTTTTTTTTTTTTTTTTTGGTATTTGAGAGAGAAAGAAGCAGATGACCTCCCACTTAGGTTGAGGAGGAAGGCCTGACACTGGGCGTAATCCCAGGAATCCCTGGAATATGACCTAACCTGAAGGCAGACACTTAATGGACTGAGCCACCCAGGCACTCTCCCCTTTGTGTATATCTTGATAGGAATGTGTGCCATGCTATGGAAACAGAAATTAGGAATGATCAGAGTAGCATAATTTTCCTTTTTTTTTTTTTTTAAAGATTTTATTTATTTGACAGAGAGATCACAAGTAGGCAAAGAGTCAGGCAGAGAAAGCGGGGAGGGAAGCAGGTTCCCTGCCGAATAGAGAGCCCGATGCGGGGCTCGATCCCAGGATGCTGAGATCATGACCTGAGCGGAAGGCGAGGCTTAACCCTCTGAGCCACCCAGGCACCCTTTTTTTCCTTTTTCTCTCTGTTAAAACTAGAGACTCTGCTTACAGGAATGATGAGGAATCATATATATATATATATATTTTTTTTTTTTTAAAGATTTTATTTATTTATTTGACAGAGATCACAAGTAGGCAGAGAAGCAGGCAGAGAGAGAGAGAGGAGGAAGCAGGCCCCCTGCTGAGCAGAGACTTTGATGTGGGGCTCGATCCCAGCACCCTGGGATCATGTCCTGAGCCAAAGGCAGAGGCTTAACCCACTGAGCCACCCAGGCGCCCCGAGGAATCATATATTTTAAATTTCCAAACTCCATGAGAAGACTAAGATAGCTTAATTTTGCCATAGCAAGAAAACTTGAGTTTTAAAACATTGTCAGCAGACTAATGACTGGGAGGATGACTAAAAACTAAGAATAAAGTCTGTTCAGTGATACATGCTTGTATGATTCACTTCTGCAAATAGCAGTCATGTAATAGAAGAAGTCAGGCATCGGGTAATAAAATTGCTATCATAATGTTAGGACTAACACTGTAGTCCGTGAACCCTGTGGAGAAGGAATGCAGAAATTTTTGTAGGCTGTGATAGTGGTTGAGCATTTGGGTTTGGGCCTTTTCCGTTTTCATTAGAAGTGAGCAGCATTGTGACTTTTGCAATATTATTGTACCTTTATTTTTTTCTTCAGTATTTCTCTTTGTTCTTAGTCTCTTCTCATTTTTATTATAAATGTTGGTTTTATGTTAACATTAATCTGGTAAAAGGTAATTAATACAGACAAAATATAGGAAATAGAAGCTAGAGGGAGCCTCTGTTCACTTATATTTCAAATGACTTAACAGATGCTGTGAAACAAGCAGTGCAGAAGCATCTTCTCCAAGGCTGGCTACGTTTCACTGAAGGAAATATATTAGAGTTACTTCATCGGTTAGATGTGGAAAATTCGTCTGAAGTGGCAGTCTCTGTTCTTAATGCCTTATTTTCAGTGACTCCTCTTAATGAACTGGCAGAAATCTGTAAAAATAACGATGGCAGGTATATTATTCATTACTTGAAATGTGATGCTCAGGAACTTCTACAATTAAAATTAGTTCTTTTCTAGTCCTTTTCTGATTACTTCAGACTGTTTCAAAAGCTTTTGTCTACCTCACTTGTGTTTTCTTTGCTCTAGTTGATGACTTTTCTCTTTTATCCTCCTTGTGTAAGAACTCACTACCTTATCATAGACTACTTGAACTGCATTCTTTTTTTTCCCCATTTTTGCATTAGCTTACCATGGAAAGTCCAACAACATGCTTCCCTCTTGTATGTTTGCTTGTTTGATTCTTTTTCTCTAAATATTTTCATTTGTGTGTGGGTGGATAAGATAATGACTTTGAAAATTAAAAGGATGCTAGTTTTAAATCAGGTCTGCTTTTTATTTCCCATTTTTTATATCCATTCAAATTTTTAACTTTAAGATTTTTCTTTTTCTTATTCTCTCCCTTTTAAATGAAGGAAACTGATTCCAACAGAAACGTTGACTCCTGAAAATGCTTTGTATTGGCGTGTTCTTTGTGAATACATGAAATCGAAAGGAGATGAGGGTGAAGAATTTTTGGAGCAGATTCTGCCAGAGCCCATAGTATATGCAGAGTATTTACTAAGGTAAAATTTTCTTTTTTTTGTTTGAATTGTACTTTTGTTCCTGCCTGTGTCAACCCTCTAGCCCTCTCTTTCAAAGTCATGCTTGATTGGGGGTCAATTAAAAATCATTTTTTGGCTAGGTAGGGATAAATAGGAATGTACATTGAGTCTTTCTGAAGAACATTCTGTGCTGGACAGTACACTGAAAGAGTAAAAAGTCAATGTTTAGGGACATTCCTTAAAACCGTTAGGATGTGATTATGAACATTTCTCCATAAAGTTGATAATGAGGATGTGTTAACTCTGAAATTGGTTGGCAAACCTTTTCTGAGGGTAGATAGTAACTATTTTCGTCTGTAGACCTGTGTCGTAATGACAGTTCTGTGGGGGTTCAAAAACAGAGAATATATGATGAATGATTGTAACTGTTTTCCAATAAAACTTTTTTCTACTTATAAGTACATTAAATTTTAATTTCATATAATTTTCATCTGTATATATTTTCTTTTTTTTACATTTTTTTAAAAAAAGATTTTATTTATTTATTTGACAGAGAGATCAGAAGTAGGCCCAGTGAGAGAGGGAAGCAGGCTCCCTGCTGAGCAGAGAGTCCAATGCGGGGCTCTGTCCCAGGACCCTGAGATCATGACCTAACCCAAAGGCAGAGGTTTAACCCACTGAGCCACCCATGCGCCCCACATCTGTATATATTTTCAAATGTATTTGTGTATACATCCATGTGTAAACAAGCTTCCATTTAAAAATGTAAAACTTAGAGCACCTGGGTGGCTCAGTGGGTTAAGCCTCTGCCTTCCGCTCAGGTCATGATCTCAGGGTCCTGGGATAGAGCCCCACATCGGGACCTCTGCTCAGCGGGAAGCATGCTTCCCCCCATCTCTCTGCCTGCCTCTTTGCCTACTGATCAATATCTGTCAAATAAATAAATAAATAAATCTTTAAAAAAATAAAAATATAAAACTCTTAGCTTACAAGCTGTATGAAAACAAGCAGCAGGTCGTATCTGGTGCATGGGCCATACTTTTCCAACTGATAAGGTGAACCTTGGTGGCTAGTTTAATATTAATTAAAACTTTCACTATTTAGCTTTTTGTTTTATAAAGCTTTTCCAAGATTATTATTCTCATTTCACTTTAAAATTACTAAGTCAAACATGAATGCAATTCTTGTCAAAATTCAAATATGTAGAAGAAAAATATGGAATTTTTTTCATCTCCTAATCCCATTTATCTGAGTCATCAATTTAGGATATACACTTTCAGACCTCTTTCTTTACATTTATTTGCACATATATTAAAATACATAATTTTTTAAAAATTTATGTAAATTTTTTTAAACATAGCACACAATACATATTTTTGGTTTTTTTCCCAACCTCTTATATCTGATCATTATATGTTGGTGCACATAAATTTACCACACTCTTAACAACATATTATCCCATAGTATGATGGCAGTGCTTAATTTACTTCTCTGGTTAATGGATGTTTAGTGTGATTCCAGTTTTCACTGATAAAGTTGTGTTAACTATACATTTTATGTATGTTTGGGATTTTTATGGGGTTGATTCCCAGAAGTGAAATTGCTGGGCCAAAAGTTACGTATATTTTGGTAGATTTTGGTGTGTAGATTTTTAACTTTGTGCTTTGGGTGCATTTTTTATTTTTTATTTTAATTAAAGATTTTATTTATTTATTTGATAGAGATCACAAGTAGGCAGAGAGGCAGGCAGAGAGAGAGAGGAGGAAGCAGGCTCCCTGTGAGCAGAGAACAGGGCTTGATCCTAGGATACCGGGATCATGACCTGAGCCGAAGGCAGAGGCTTAACCCACTGAGCCACCCAGGCGCCCCTTGATGCATTTTTTAAAAAGCTTTTTCCATATAATAGGAATTATAGACCTGAATTCTCTTTATGTGGAATGTAGTATTCTGCTTTTGCTTATAATGATTCCACATAAGTTAGGAGGCAAAACTATAAATGCATTTTAATTTGTAGGCAAAATATTGAATCAAAGATAAATATCTTAAATGTGAGCCAAAATGGAAACTTACAGCTTGAGTTGATAGTAACATCATAAAAAATATGTGTGAATCTCTACTGTTTCAATAGTAATTGTTTCAGATGTCACTATTTAATTAGAGTGTTCATTATAATGCTGTTTGGGCCATGTTGCAGTATGTCCAAAATGAGTTTGATGCAATGCTCAATAATATGAATTAATATAAAAGTAGTAAATGCTTATAGAAAGTAAAAGAAAATATGAGGAAGTAAATATTTAAGTAACAGAGGGAGAGCCTCTCCTCAAGGATTGCTTCACAGGATTGCTGAAATCCGTAGGTAAGGAGCTTGCTTCCCCTGGCTCTGAGAAGTCAGGGATTCTTATAATTCCTCTGTCACTTAATCTGTGAGTTTTGAAATAGGTAACTTTTTAATCAACTTTTTTTCATTTATAAAGAAGAAAACTTTGAAAATTATATTTTAATTATTATTGAAAGAATGCCTTAGAAATAGAATGGCTTTCTTTTTGGAGCAACATCACTAGATAGGATTAGCTTATTCAGGTACAGAAACAAAATTAAATGGAAAAATTACTTCCTCATAATCTGAGAGAAGTATTTTCAGACATATAGTAGCAGAAAGAGGTATTCAGAATTCTGATATGAAACAATTTCGGGTTACCTGAGGTATTCTTGTAAAGGAAGAAATCAGGGATATTAAATTAGGCTTGCCAAATATGAGGAAGAAAAAGAGACACCAACACAAGTTTTAGAAAGTGACCTTAAGTATAAATTCTTGAAGAGAGCTTTAGGAAAAGGCTTTCTTATTCTTGAGTGCTCTTCATTGTAATGAATGTGTTTTAAAATGGTTAAAAAAATTATATCATGGTAATTAAAATTGGTGGGTCCATTTTAAGTTGTATTTATGCAGTTTGAGATTTGTACTCTATTAATGAAACAACTACTCTGAACTTATTTAAAAAATTATTTTTAAAAAACTTATTGATGCTATGCATTGTGCTAAAGCTGGAGTGGTAAGGTACTCAAATGGGAGGGAAGGATTCAAAGATGAGTGAAGGTTTTATAGCCTGTCAGAAACCAGGAACTCTAAGCTAATGATTTTGATAATTATTAGCTTCTTTCTTTTAGTTTTATCCTAGAACCCAAAGAGTGCTGATACCACTGAAAGTCCTAATCTCATGGCCAGAGATTTGTGACCTTTTATTTACTCTTGGTTATCATTTTATAGGCGAGTCAGTTTATTCATCATACATAGTTCTGCAGTTTTTATAACTTGATTTTTGTTGACATTTTATTTATTTATTAATTTATTTTTTAAAGATTTGTATTTATTTATTTGACAGAGAGATCACAAGTAGGCAGAGAGGCTGGCAGAGAGAGAGGGGAAGCATACTCCCCGCTGAGCAGAGAGCCCAATGTGGGACTCCATCCCAGGACCCTGAGATCATGACCTGAGCCGAAGACAGAGGCCTAACCCACTGAGCCACCCAGGCGTCCCAGTTGACATTCTAAAAATGACGTTTTTCATCAGGATTGTTTTTCATATTACTTTCAGCCTAAAGGCACCAAATTGTGTAAGCTTAAACTCTTAATTCTACCTTTAAGTAGCCTTTTGTTCACACAAAAAGAGAGATCTTTTGGTAGGCTGTTGAATTTTATCTAGGTGAGGCTTATAAAAGACCTTAATTTGAGCAGGGATAGTAAGAATAAAAGGGTAGTTGATGATACTTGTTTAGGAATATCTACACAAAATAAGAACAATACAGATATTAGTAGGGCCTCTAAGTAAGGATAATACAAATTCATGAGGCTCTATTTTTCTGATTTTTTAAAAGGTCATTGCATTCCTGTATAACTTGTATAATTAGTATTAATTATTACTTTTAAGCAAAAGAATAATGGTCAGTTAGGGATGATGAGTGAAGACTAGCTCTTTATGAAAAATTGAGTTTTTAGGGGCGCCTGGGTGGCTCAGTTGGTTGAGCGTCTGTCTTTGGCCCAGGTCATGATCCCAGGATCCTGGGATCCAGTGATCTACCCCCATGTTGGGCTCCTTGCTCAGTGGGAGCCTGCTTCTCCTTCTGCCTCTGCCTGCTGCCCCCCTTGCTCTGTCAAATAAAAAAAATCTTAGGAAAAAAAAAAAGGCGGGGATACCTGGGTGGCTGAGTTGGTTAAGCATTTGTCTTTGGTTTAAGTGGTGATCTCAGGGTCCTGGGGTGGAGTCCTACATTGAGCTCTCTGCTGAGCGGGGACTTGACTTCTCCTTTTCACTCTTCCTCTGTGCTATCTCTCTCTCTCAATAAATAAAAATCTTTAAAAGAAAAATTGAGTTTTTATTAAAGGGATCCAAGACTCTAATTGAGAATACTGGTTACATTGAAATAATGTCACCAACTTGAGAGACATAAATATGTGCTTTTTGAAAATTTCCCATAAGAAATTTGAATCTTTAATAAGTATATTTTCCAAATTCTTTCTGATTCAAGCCCATAAGTTTGCAACAGTTCATAACAACCGCATAGAGTTTATTCTTTAGGCCAAATTAGTATAACATGGTATAAACATCCATTTGGTTGAAGTTATATGAATTGAAAAAGACCCTTTTCTGACCTCATGGGGGACCTGTTTAATGTTTTTTTTAAACAGATTTTACATTTTATTTATTCTGCTTGTTTTAGTTATATTCAGAGTATCCCAGTTGTGGAAGATGAAAAGAAAAATGATTTTTCCTATATTGGAAATTTGATGTCAAAAGAATTTATAGGTCAACAGTTGATTCTAATTATCAAGTCTTTGGATACAAGTGAAGAAGGAGGAAGGTATGTCTAAATATTAATCCTCATCCCAATTTGCTCTTTTAATATCCTGTATTGAAATATATTCTTGTTACAGTATGATTAAATATATTTACATTTAACCTAGCTCTCTATAGTGCAATAGAGTTTTCTTTTTCCTCTTATACGTGTAATATCTAGCAGGAAATACACCCTTTCTCTCTGTGTATACATACGTGTGTGTGTGTATGCACACGCATATGTATATCCCCCATCTCACCTCTGTGGAGTCAGAAATCCACATAAAACTGTTGACCTCTCAAAAACCTAATTATTGGGGTGGCTGGGTAGCTCAGTGGGTTAAGCCTCTGCCTTCAGCTCAAGTCATGATCTCAGGATCCTGGGATAGAGCCCTCTGTGCTCAGCAGGGAGCGTACTTCCCTCTCTTTCTCTGCCTGCCTCTCTGCCTACTTGTGATCTCTCTCTCTGTCAAATAAATAAATAAAATCTTTTAAAAAAACCAAAACTGGGGCGCCTGGGTGGCTCAGTGGGTTAAGCCGCTGCCTTCGGCTCAGATCATGATCCCAGAATCCTGGTATCGAGCCCCGCATTGGGCTCTCTGCTCAGCAGGGAGCCTGCTTCCTCCTCTCTCTCTCTGCCTGCCTCTCTGCCTACTTGTGATCTCTCTCTCTGTCAAATAAATAAATAAAATCTTTAAAACAAAAAAAAAACCCACCAAAACTATTAATAGCCTATTGACTAAATGCTTTACCAGTAAGCATAACATAAAAATTGATGTAAACAGTTGATTAACATGATTTTCTATATTATATGTACTATATATCATATTCTTATAATCAAGTAAGCTAGAAAAAATGTTACTAAGAAAATCATAAGGAAGAGAAAATAAAGTACTGTACTGTATTTCTGGAATTGTACTGTACTATATATGTACTATATATGTATATATATACATATATATATATATATTTGCCCATATGTATATGGGCAAAAATATGCATATAGGTGTTTCCTGTGCAGTTTGTATCCATTTTGTTCATATATATGGAAATACATTCAATTTTTTCAGAATAAATCAATAAAATTGCAGACTTTGCTTAAAGATTTCTATTACAGGGGTGCCTAGGTGGTTCAGGGGGTTGAGCCTCTGCCTTCAGCTCAGGTAATGATCTCGGGGTCCTGGGATCGAGCCCTGTGTTGGGCTTTCTGCTCAACGGGGAGCATGCTTCCCTCTCCCTCTCTGCCTGCCTCCCTGCCTACTTAGGATCTCTGTCTGTCAAAAAAAAAATCTCTATTACAGAGAGGGCTAGTGATACTATCTGAAAAAATTTTTTTAAAAGATTTTATTTATTTATTTGACAGAGAGAGATCACAAGTAGGCAGAGAGGCAGGCAGAGAGAGAGAGAGAGAGAGAGGAGAAGCAGGCTCCCTGCTGAGCAGAGAGCCCAACATATGGGGCTCGATCCCAGGACCATGACCTGAACTGAAGGCAGAGGCTTTTTAACCCACTGAGCCACCCAGGTGCCCACTATCTGAAAATTTGATTCACTTCTGATATTTTGTCATTTCATCATGTTGATTTATGACAGATTTTAGGGCCATTTATAAAAAAATACTTTTTTGTAGAACATGAATTTTTGACCTAATCTGTACATATATTTTGTACCTATAGTGATAAAAAAGAACTGATACAAATATAATTAAGTCTGCAGAATAAATGTTAGAGATAAAATGTGTTTCTGTCATGGTTAAATGAAAACAGTTCTTTTTGAATGTAGGAAAGGACTACTGGATATTTTACAGGAGATTCTTACGCTACCCACAACCCCGGTATCCCTACTTTCTTTTCTTGTTGAGAGATTGCTCTGCATCATTACAGATGATAATAAGAGAACACAAATTGTAAGTAATTTTCTTAAGTGTTGATAAAGGTTGAAAGGTTTTGGTCAGTGAGATTAAGGATTGTCTTGTTTTCTTTTCAGTATTTTTTGCTGTATCTTCACAATTGCTTTTTGTCTTAGTCTTGTCTATTAAATTTTTAGTTTTTAAAACTGAATCTCTCTCCCACACATGCATTTGAAAAATCATCTTCTCTTCCTATCATTTTGTTGAATCAGTTTGAATGGTACAAGTTAGGGTAGAGGGGACAGGTGTCTTGATCACTAGAGTGTTAGAGTGTTTGAGTGTTTGAGAGCTGGCTTAAATTAGACACACTTAGGTTCAGATCCCTTCTACTTTCTGGCTTTGTGACTTTCAGCAAGTTATTTAATTTAGCCTTTTTAATTGTCTGTAAAACGGGAATAACAATAAGGCCTACCTTGTTCAATGAAATAGTATTCATCCAGTACTCGGTAAATACAGAATTAAGTGTTATCTATTATTATACTATTGCCAAGTATCATTTTTTCAGGGGTAGCCAAAAAGACCTGTATCAGTGCTTTTCATAAATTCATATAATCTTTGCATTGCAAATTAATTGAGGGGTTGTCTTTTCCAACCCTTTCTTATACATAAATCCTTTCTACAACATAAAACATTCCCAGTTAGTGGTTATCCAATGTCTGCTTAAGTACCTTCATATGGATGTAACCTTTTCCTGAATCAGCCAACTCTTATGTCCCAGTGGCTCTGAAAGGAAAGTCTTTAATCATGCTGGCATTATTTATGCATTCTATACCCAAAGGAAGAATAAAAGCGTATTCTGTTTTTCTATATTTAACTCCTGTGAAGCTAAACTAGAGAGGGAGTTGAGGATTGTAGACAGAGAATTTTAGGTTTTGGTGCCTAAGATTAGATACTATATTCATTTTTCTTTGTTTTTCAAGCATTGTATGAGGGAATTTATCTTCAGTGTCTATGTACCTGTTTACCTTCTTATAATCTTAGAGTTTTTAGTCAAATATATTGTTTGGTCATACCCCCACCCCGCCCCAGATTGTCTAGCAAGTAGAATGTGTGCTTTACTCTATTTTGCAAGAGATTGTGGATACTATTTGGAGCTCTATGTAGCAGTTTGGTTTCATTTTATGATACAGAACATATATTAAAGGATGTGCTCTGACTTATAATTTATCAGGTTACAGAAATTATCTCAGAGATTAGGGCGCCTATTGTTACTGTTGGTGCTGATGATCCAGCTGATGCAAGAAAGAAAGAACTCAAGGTAAATTTCTTCTGAATTAAATAAATGCTTGAGTATAACGTAACTGTGCAAGTCTTTTATTTCCTCTTGCTGTATATTTTCAGAATTGTTCTCACAGAGTCAAATTATTAATTAACAGTTAAACTATAAGAGTATCTAAAATGTTACCAGATTATGCAGTCTGAAAGATTTGCCCTTCTTTGGATCAGGAAGACCACAACTTTTTGTATATGCCTGATTCTGCTTAACTTCTGGGTTGTCATAATGTTAAATATTACTCTTTAGTTTGCTATAGATGTTCATAATAATAGCTTTTGCTGAAGCGATTTATATCTTTCCTTAGATGGCAGAAATAAAAGTTAAGCTTATTGAGGCAAAAGAAGCTTTGGAAAATTGCATTAACTTACAGGACTTTAATCGAGCATCAGAATTAAAAGAAGAAATAAAAGCATTAGAAGATGCCAGAATAAACCTATTGAAAGAGACAGAGCAACTTGAAATAAAAGAAGTCCATATAGAGAAGGTATAGATAACTTTATCATACTAAGTTTCAGCTGTTATTAATCATCTCAACTACACTTTTTTTCTTTCTTAACTCAGAAAGCTGCCAGAATATGTTTACTATGGAGGGCTTTTTAGCAGTATCATGAATTAAGATGAAAATAATTTTTTTCTCTTATTCCTTTTTATTTTAGGCTTTGAAAGGAAGGCCTTGATTAGCTTTAATTATTATAACTAGGACTTTATTTGCTCTCCTGTCATGCTAATCTCTGTAGTCTGTAGTCTTTCTTCCTTGCTAGGGAAACTTAACTTTCCAGTGTTTTCCTTCTTTGTGTGTGTGTGTGTATTTTGAATGCTTTAGAGGAGGAAAATGCATCCATCTATCCATCTTTTTTTTGTGGAAAACTCCTGACCTTTCTGAGCTAGGAAAAGAATTTTTGTGGTAAGTATGGTAACTATACCATTATACAGGTAATTTAAAAAAAAAAATTTTTTTTATAAACATATATTTTTATCCCCAGGGGTACAGATATGTGAATCGCCAGGTTTACACACTTCACAGCACTCACCAAAGCACATACCCTCCCCAATGTCCATAACCCCACCCCCTTCTCCCAACCCCCCTCCCCCCAGCATATACAGGTAATTTTTAAAGCTTAACTACACTTTTTGTTTTTAGAAAAAGCTAAGTAGTTTTGTTATTTTAAATGAAACACTAAGCATTTTATCTAGTAACACTTAAAGCTGAGTTTCAGCAGTTATTTATTTTTTTTTAACTTCATTGGTGTGATAAACTAGTCATATTTTAACATAAGATAGAATGGCATCAATTACTATAAAATTTGATGTTAATTTTCAGGAGGTCTTTTAGAATTCTGCTTTTGTAGTAAACATTATTATTTTACTTCAGTTTAGGAAGTGCTGATTGGAGTATGTTCATAAGGGGAATACTGAATAGGGAAGAATTTACTATACAGGGGCGTTTTTTAAGTTGTGCTATGTCCTTGGTGCTCTCTAGCCATAGACATCCCTGCTCCAACACTCCACTTTGAGTATGCCTGAATTTTATTTTATAACTAGTATCTTATTTTGTTTGGCAAAGTCTATGGATCATTACAGGTTCTTAATTTGAGGAGTGGATTAAAGTGAAAAATGAAAATATAAACTGAATAACAATATAAACTGCAGGTCTGAATTGGGAAAATATGAACAAATATGGTTTATCATGATTAATATCTGTTTAACTTGACTTCCCTTGATCTTTAGTGTGTTCATTTGTCCTACTTAAGGGTTATAATTTTATTATAGTATAATTACAGAATGGCGTAATAAATGGTATACGCAGGGAAGTTATAGGGCTTTTATGGCGAGGTATCCAACTCAGGTATGGTGTTGTTGGCTTCCCTAGGGGAAGAAATGTTTTCACTTGATGTCTGAGTAAAAATTAATAATGTAAGCTAACATTTACAGGTTGCTTTTTCTGTGGTAGTCACTGCTTCAGGCACTTCGCAAGTGTTTGATTCTCACTATAAACTTATGGGATGGTGCTATTTTCATTTTATAGAGGGAAAGTAACTTGCCCAAAGTCACACAGATAGTAAGTTGTAGAGGCAGGAGTCATATCCGGGCAAGTCAGGCAAGTGGCTTTAGATTTGTGCCTTTAGTGCACTCTGTTGTCTCTGCCTGATGAATTGTTAGAATGCAGCAGATGGAAGGCATGTGGAAGGCCCAGAAATTAAAGAGTATTTTCTATGTTTGAAAACTTCAGGTCCACATGACTAGAGAATTGATGGGGGAGAGGTAAGAGATAAATCTGGTGGAAAAATTAAGGGCCAGGTCTTGTAAGGCCTTGCATAAGCAATATTGAAAACTTTCTGCCTTAGCCAAGGATCATGGTGAACCACTTAATGTTTTAAGTGGTAGAATGAGATATATATCTTCATCATAAAATGTGATAAGAGCTTACACAGGTATAGTCGTTGAAGACTACTATGTTATAATGTAGGCTTGATATGACTTCAGCCTGAACAAGATAATGATGGTGGATGTGGAAAGAAGTAATGGATTTGAGAAGTATTTAGAAATTAGTAACAGGGAGAAGAGTGAGTTAAAAATGTATCATAGGTCTTTTGGTTTGGACATTTGGATAGATGGCAGTGTTATTTATGGAAATAACACAAGAGGAGGGATTGGGATAATGATGATTTGGTTCTCTTTTGGACATTTGGGTTTGGGAAGTCTATGGAACATATATGAGGAAATGTCTTGTAGCAATTGTATATATGAATCTGAAACTTAAAAAATAGCTGGGTCAGCTCATGGATGGTAAATGGAGTTGGAGATCTGGATAAGATTCCCTAGGGAGTGTGTATAGAGACAGTATGTTTACCCTGGGAAAGCTAACATTTAAGGGATGGGCAGAAGATATACTTACTAATGCAGAGTATTTTGTGTTTCATTTTAGAGTGATGTTGAAACACTACAGAAGTGTCTTATTTTGTGCTATGAACTGTTGAAGCAGATGTCCACTTCAACAGGAATAGGTGCAACCATGAATGGCATCATTGAATCTTTGGTATGTTTGTGGCCTTTGAGGCTTTATGTTTTAGCCCACTTCTTCCTTGTTTCATAAGTAATATGTTCTTTGAAGTTCCAAAGAAGAAAAAGATGACCATCTTAAACATCTGATAAATATGAGTGGTAAAAAGAAAAATTATATAGTGAGTACTTCATATTTGTGGATATTAAATTAAGATAATGCATATAAAAGTCCTGGTATATAAGTGATATTTATTCCTTTAAGAAGTATGAAAAAATTATGCTAGAAAAAGATGTAGAGTATCTTCATTTTTTGATAGTAAGAGGAAATAGTGAAAAACATTAGGAATATTTAAGTACTGGAATCTTGCTATCTAGAAAGACTATGAGACTGTTAACATTTTGAGTCCTGTGAAAGGAATTTTTTTCCTATATATTTAAAGAACTTTATACTTAAGTAGCTTTTCAAAGGTAGTTCCCGTATTAGTGACCATAGAGACATAAATTCTGCAAGACTGTAGTAAAACATTGTCTGAAAGCAATATAATTCAAACACATGTAACTTTTCATTTTCTGTAGTCACATTTAAAAATTAAAAAGAAACAGATGAAATTAATTTTAATATATTTAACCCAATATATCCAAAATTTTTTAATGGCTTCATTTACTCAATAATAAACTATTGAGATATTTTACATTCAGATCTTTTTTTTTTCTTTTTAAGTAGTCTCTGTGCCCAGCGTGGAGCCCCATGTGGGGCTTGCTTGAATTTCCGACCCTGAGATCAGAGCTTGAGCTGAAATCAAGAGTTAGACACTTGACCAATTGAGTCACCCATGCTCCCCCATACAAAAGTCTTAATAGCACATCTCAGTCTGGTGTAGTCATATTTCCAGTGTTCAATAGCCACATGTGCTCAGTAGCTAGAGTATCACTTAGTGCAACTCTAGGGTATTGTTTTTAAAAGTGCTACTTATCCAAAGCAAATTTGAATGTGTCCAGACTCTTCTAGGATTGTCCCCCAATTGTTTTTACTTGGGATTATTGAAAAACAGCCAATTAATATAATCTAAAATCAGGTTCCTTGGATTGTATGAGTTTCTAAAGTCAGTAAAGAAGACCAATCATTGTTTATAACAATGTAGAGCTTCTGATTAAAAGATTTTACTAAACCATTAGAATTTAGCTTTATTCTTAGTGAAGCAAATGTCTTTAGTAAAAGTAGTACTCTTAAAGTTCTGTTTGCATACTTTATGTCTGGTTCTATTGTAAGAGAATGTTAAACTATCATATAATTACACAATTGAAGTAGTATATATGAAGACTTATATATGTTGGAAAAGATACTCTGAGTGAAGAAAGAACACAAAATTGAATGGTCATAATGGTTTTAAGTATACAAAGACAATTATGTCTAAAGATTGAAAGAAACTAGAGGGATGTAAATGAGTAGAGTATTTAGATAGAGGAGTTATAGTATTTTAATGAAGTTACCGTTTCTAAATAAAAATAGTTAAGTTACTAATTGAACAAATATGTATTGAACATCTACTGTATACTAATTGTCAGTGATAGTGTACATGGGATACAAAGCATGTAGACTGCCCTTGTAGATCTTCTGGTCAAATGAGAAGGGACATCAATCAAATAAACAAGTGGAAGGTTATGCCATTGGTAATTGCTAGGAAGAAGAGCTATATGGCCATATGTGAACTTGTAATAGTGGAATTTGCTCTATTCAGGGAAGATGACTCTGATCTGATGTTTGAAGGGACATCAACTATGTGAAAAGGGGAAAGAAGAATATTCTAGATTTGCTCTTTCCAGTAGAGCTACAACTAGCCATGTGTGGCTGTTAGAAACCTGTGTCGATGGCGCCTGGGTGGCTCAGTTGGTTAAGCTTCTTCCTTTTGCTCAGATCATGATATCAGGGTCCTGGGTTTGAGACCCATGTTAGGCTCCCTGCTCAGCTGAGAGTCTGATTCTCACTCTCCCTCTGTGCTCTCTCTTACTCAAATAAATAAATAAAATCTTTAAAAAAGAACCTGTGGCTATTAGCCATCCAAACTGAGATGTGCTTCAAGAGTCAAAATATATTGGGTTTTGAAGACTTAGTACAAACAATACAATGTAGATTATCTCAATTTTTAAAAATATTGATTACATGTTGTAATGTTAATATTTTCATTATATTGGGTATAATGTATTAAAATTAGCTTCATATGTTTCTTTTTAATGTGCATAGTATAAAATTTAAAATAACCTATGACTTACTTTAATTTCTTTTGAATAGCACTGAATAAAAGACATCAAAATCAGTATAAACAAAGAGCAAGGGGTAGCATGATATAAGATGGTATTAAGAAAGATTATGCAATGAGATATATGTCATGTAAGGGAGTTTTATCTTTGCCCTGTCAACACTGGGAAGCCATTGAGTCACTTTTAGCAGGTGGAAGGGCAGGTGTCTCATGATCAGACTGTATTTCATTCTGGCTACATTCTTCTGTTTCAGCAATTTAATATTTACCCTTTTTTTTAAATTGAAAATTGAGTTCGACAGTGTGGATAAGAAATAGATCTATAACATCATACAGAAATTATCTATTTGACCATGTTTTTAATATACTGTTATAAATTTCTTGTCCTGGTCAAAATTATTTTAATTAAATTTATTTAATTTAGATTCTTCCTGGAATAGTAAGTGTTCATCCTGTAATAAGAAATCTGGCTGTTTTATGCTTGGGATGCTGTGGACTACAGAATCAGGATTTTGCAAGTAAACACTTCGTATTACTGTTGCAGGTAGGATTTATCCTATGACAAAATCTGGGTTGTATTTCCTGAAATAAGTACTCAGAATCTGTGGAGATCCTATGAGTGCTCTAAATTTAATTTATTCCAGGGCTTATTAGTGATGATGGCTATTATAGATGACTTTTAGGGACAGGATGATTTCTACCTTTTTATTTCTTTCTTATTAAAGTAGAAAAATGAAATGTCAGTTATTTAAGTATTTTTTAAATTAAACATATAGCTTATTCTATACCCAGCATTATTCTAGGCTTAGAAAATAATAAGATGGGGGTGCCTGGGTGGCTCAATCAGTTAAGCATCTGCTTTCAGTTCTGGTCATGATCAAGCCCTGTGTTGGGCTCCCTGCTCAGTGTGGAGTCTGCTTCTCCCTCTGCCCCTGCTTCTTTTCTCCCTCTCTGACACTCTGTCTCATGTGTGCACTCTAATAAATAAATAAAATCTTTTTTTAAAAAATAAAATAAGATAGGTAATGAAAAAAAACAAGATAAAAGTTGCTGTCCTAATGGAGTTTACATTTTAGAAGGGTAAACACATAATGAAAGATAATATATAGTGTGTCAGATTGAGAAAGGCAAAGAAGACTTAGTACAAAAAAAAAAAAAAACGAAGAGGGGTAAGGAGTAGAAATAGAGGGATCTGTTTAATAGGAAAGGCCTCACTAATAAGTTGAAATTTGGGTCACTACTAGAGGAAAGTGGATGAATGAATTATGTTAGATATCTGAGTAAGATGTTTCTGAGGAGAGGGAAGAACAAGGGAAGGGCCCCTGAAGTAGGACTTTGTTTCACATGCTCAAGGAACAGGGTAACTATCACTAGGGCCAACAACAAAGAGAATAGTAGGAGAAAGGATTAGCAGGCAACAGGATCTTCTATGGAATTAATAGATTTCACAGTGAATGAAATGGGAAAGAACTGAAGGATTTTGAGTAGAGAATTATTAGGATCTGACTGGGGTATAGTGTAGATATAAACCAGGCATTAGCAAACTTCTGTAAAGAGCTACAGAGTAAGTATTTTGGACTTTGCAGACCATATGGTATGTCTCCAGTATTATTCTCTGGTGCAATGAAGTTATTTTTTTAACCATTTGAAGATGTAACTCTTCTTAACTTTAAGGCTCTGTAAAAAGAGGCAGCAGACTGGATTTAGCCCCTTAGCCATAGTTTGCAGGTCCCTAATATTAACTGTAGGGGTACAAGTATGGAAGCAGAGATACTCATAAGGAAGGTATGCAATAATCCAGGAAAAAGATGATAATGGCTTGGACCAGTATTCGAGTGGTTACTAGGGTTACAAAAAGGGTTGGTAATCTAAGTTTGGAAGATAACATCTTTAGAATTTGGTGAGGAATCTGATGGGACATGTGAGGGAACGAGGTTGAAGATAGCTGAGAATTTTAGACAAAATAATTGGAAAGACAGACTTGCTCTTTCTGATGATGGGGGAAAACAGAGGGAACAGGTTGTAGGGCAGGTGGATGAGATAAGAAATTCAATTTTGGGCATGGTAAGTTTGAAGTTTGAGTTCCAAGTGGATATATCAAATAGACATTTGTATTTGAATTTGGAGATAGGAGGGAAGTGCAAGCTGGAGAGATGAATCTAAGTCTTTGTAATAGTATCCAGTGCTTAGAGACTGGATTTTACATGAGTGATGAATGTAGATTCATTGGAGATCTTTACTTTGTAGTTCCCGAGGGCTTAGGCCACATTTAAAGGAGAGATCAAGAAGAACCAGTACAGACTAAGGTGAAATAGACAGTAAGAGGGCAGTAAGAGCACTTCCTAGAAGGCAAGTAAAGATGATATTTTATAGGGGCTAGTATCCCTTGACTGTTCGATGCTGGTGATAGGTTGATAAGCATTTATAATTGACTGTTTGGGGCAAATAAGGAAATGTTTGGTGATGTTCTTGAAAATAGCTTATGTGGAGGACAAAGCTTTATTGGAGTGGGCTGAAGAGAGAATTATGAGAGAAGAAGTGGAGATAGCCAGTGTAGACTATACTATTTCAAGATTTCATTTTTGTTAGGAGAAACGGAAATGGGAGGTAACACGAGAAGGGTTTGGAATAAAATTAAGAGCTTTTTGGTTTTAATTTTTTTTTTTTAAGATGGAGAAGATTATACCATGTTTATAATGAATGCTAAGGACAATGGCCCTGTTGAAAGGAAAAAAATTGATAATATAGGAAGAGAAGGCACTTGCTAGAGTGCTGTTGAATAGACGAGAAGGATGAACTCAGTGGGATATATTTGACTTTTTAACTCCTTTAGACATCTGTCTTTAACATTTAGGCCTGGCTTAATTTCAGAAATATACCTTATTCCATTTCCCTATACAAAAAGACAATATGACTCATGAAGCATCTGGTGTTGCCAAATGTAATGGTATAAAAAAGCTGCAAGGAATTTTAGTGCAAATTGGTTGCCAGCAAGTATATGAGAGTACTTTGCTCAATTTGAAAATAACATGTGACAACACAGATCATCATTTTCATGAAAAGATTATTTTAAAATACTGAAATCTTGGGTGTCTGGGAGGCTCAGTTGGTTAAGCATCTCACTCTTAGCTCAGGTCATGATCTCTTAGGGTCCTGAAATCTGGCAGTATTGGTCTCAGCAGGAATCTGCTAGAGATTCTCTCTCCCATTGCCCACCTCAAATAAATAACTAAACAAATTTAAAAAAAAAAAAAAGTGGGGGGGGGTGCGCCTGGGTGGCTCAGTGGGTTAAGCCGCTGCCTTCTGCTCAGGTCATGATCTCAGGGTCCTGGGATCGAGTCCCGCATCGGTCTCTGTGTTCAGCAGGGAGCCTGCTTCCTCCTCTCTCTCTGCCTGCCTCTGCCTACTTGTGATCTCTCTCTGTCAAATAAATAAATAAAATCTAAAAAAAAAAAAAAAAAGGCCTGAAACCCTTATTTTGGAGCATCCTTTTATTTATTTATTTATTTATTTTAAAGATGTTATTTATTTATTTGATAGAGATCACAAGTAGGCAGAGGGGCAGGCAGAGAGAAGGAGGGGTGGGCAAAGCAGGCTCCCTGCCAAGCAGAGAGCCCGATGCTGCGGGTCTTGATCCCAGGACCCTGAGATCATGACCTGAGCTGAAGGCAGAGGCTTAACCCACTGAGCCACCCAGGTGCTCCTTGGAGCATCCTTTAATGTTGCAATCACATTACCAAGAGAAAGAAAGCATACAGTTATAACTTGGGGAAATTATATGTTCTAGAAATGGTCAAACTGCTAATGGCTTATCAGAGGAAGAAAATTAAAATCATACTTACGTCAAAAGATAGTCATTAGGAATTTCAGGGTTTTGTTCTAACTTCCTTTTTTGTATCATTTGGCATCTCATCAATTTGTTTACTGTACAGTGATGAAATTCCTGTTGAATGCTTTGTTTATAGTTATCATGCTATGCTGCTGTTGTCACAGGAAGATTTCTATTATTGTTAGATCCTTTTGGAAACTTGAAATGTCAGTCGTATCTTCAAAATGATGTGAAGTTCTGGGGTGCCTGAGTGGCTTAGTGGGTTAGGCTCTGCCTTTGGCTCAGGTCATGATCCTAGGGTCCTGGGATCGAGCCCTGCATCAGGCTCTCTGCTCAGCAGGGAGCCTGCTTCCCCCTCTCTCTTTGCCTCTTTGCCTACTTGTGGTCTCTGTCAAATAAATAAATAAAATCTTTAGGGAAAAAAAATTGATGTGAAGTTCCTTTCTCAAATGGAAAGAAAAATTTTGGTACTTTGTCTGGGTGAATCATTTGTAGTACTTGGCCCTCCATCAGGTTTTACTCCCAAGATATAGAATGAATCTGCATGTGTTACAGAAAATCATTCCTTTTCAATCATTTGGCATCAATGATTCTGTTAGTAATTCGAAAGGAAGTTTTGTTTACTATTGTGAAAATTTTTGGCTTAATATAGGTGCCTAGAGAATAAAATCTTATATTTTCAAAGAGGTTTTGCTAAGAACTTAATGAACAGTAACTTCTTTACTTCTATTTCCTGGCTTCCTGAAAGATGGGTCTTGCTATGCTAGATTGATCTCTGGTTATTTAAAGTGGGAGAAAATTCTTTTTAGAACATTTAATAGTAAAGAATTCATTTATGTCTAGCTTAAATATTTTTTGGGGGGGCTCTAAAAATGGGATAAATCATTCATTAAGATGTTCTATATACCACTAAGAATGGTTCTGAAGAACTGTGAGTTGTAGTCAAGTTTGAACTCTAATAGAGGAGATTAAAGGTAGATAGTTATATAAAATTTCTAGTATTGCAGTAAATACCATAGAACTTTTCCCAAAAACAATCAAGTTCACTTAGCCTTTAAAGATGAAATGTGAATTTTGACCCTTTTAATTTTTACTGGTCATAACATCAGTAATAAGTGCTGTGGTCATTTAAGCCAGAAGAAATGTAGTGTGATTGTAATGCTTAAGTGTGTCCTGGAGTATTCTGAAGTATTTAATACTAACTCATACTCCACTTGACAGAGCTTATAGGGGCCTTGATACTAATTGTTTTTATATTTATACTTTTCTTTTATGGAAAGGAATTGTCAAAATCAAACAGGTGTGAAAGAGAAATGATTTTTCTTACCCAGACCACAATTTTACCCTCCTCCAAATCAAACCAGTCAATAAAAAGCAGCCTTGTCATGGAATTAAAGTTTTGAAGAATTGAAGTTTGCCCCCCCCCTGCTTTTGGTACAATAAACAACTGAGATCGCTAAACTTTTTTTAAGGATGAGCTATTAATATTTGCCTGAAAATATAACTAGATACAGTTTTTTTGTTTTTTGTTTTGTTTTGTTTTTTAAAATATGCTCCATGCCCAGTGTGAGCCCAGTGTGGGGCTCAAACTCATGACCCTGTTGAGATAAAGAGTCAGACACTGACTGAGCCACCCAGCCGCCCTTAGATATTTTTTATAAATTAAAAATGTTTGTGAATATCAGGTTTAAATGCAGTAAAATAAGTTATATGTAAAATGTTGTCTCTTTTTTTTGTATGTCATCCTACATTGGGGTTTTCATCTCTTCTTACATCCTTAAAAGTGTTCATGATCAAAAGAAGTTAACCACTGAATAAATTCATTTGTTTATAAAGTTATTTTTAGGACTATCATTAGAAGATTTTAGATTAAGGGAAAATAGCTCTCTTTTGGAGGAGTAAGAAATTCGTTCTTTTTTAAATCAAGTTTTAGTAATAAAATTTGATTTAATACACGTATACATACTTGCTAGAAAGGCAGGAGAGAGAAATCCTTCTTTCCTTCCCTTGGCTCCAAGCCCAACATGGGGCTCAAACTCAACAACCTCAGGATCCAGAGTCACATGCTCTACTGACTTGACTAGCCGGGTGCCCAGAAATTATTTTATTATATTTTATTTTATTTTTAAATTTTATTTATTTATTTGACAGAGATCACAAGTAGGCAGAGAAGCAGGCAGAGAGAGAGAGGAGGAAGCAGGCTCCCTGCTGAGCAGAGAGCGCCCGATGAGGGGCTCGATCCCAGGACCCTGGGATCATGACCTGAGCCGAAGGCAAAGGCTTTAACCCACTGAGCCACCAAGGGGCCCCAAATTATTTTATTTTAAAGTCTTGCTTAGATAAATACAGTATCGAGAGCTATTGCTAACCAGTAAGGGACGAAGAATGACAAGGAAAATCTGCTGCTGAAAGGGTAGCATGTTTAGAAATCTTAGAGAACAGTCCTGACACTGCATTTCACTTTGGCAAATTTGTAGGTCATACCGTAATAGATATGTTCTGAAATTTCAGAGATTTGAGCTATTTTTCTCAATTCATACTTGACCAACTTACAGGTGATTTTTATTCATTCTAAAGGTTAGGCCATATAACCATGTAATGTATCAATGTCCAAAATTTAAGTGCAATAAAGAATATAATAAAGCTCTTCATAATAGAAATACACAGCTTTTTTTTTTTTTTCATGGCTTTGATATTTGGTATATAGGAATTCAGTGTTCTTAACCTAGGACAAACTCCTAGAACCTGCTGGATTTTATGGTTTACCTCCTTTTATAAAGGAGTCCAGTTCATTGAGAACTGAATTTACTTTTAATGAAATCTAAATTTATTGAACTAATAAAATTTTATCTTTAGTGAAGCTTGATAACCTGGGAGAGTACTGATAATCTAACGTGTTATTTTTATTGGTTAGCATGTAAGGTTTTTGACCTGATAGATGGCTGAAACAATTTCAGTGTAATTTTCTGGATTAAAAAAATATATATATCCAATATATTCATTCTTTTTCAAATAAAAGGAACAGATAAATCAGCCTGATTCTAATTCTAGGAGTTTTCTTGTACTTAAGGTAAGCTTTTTCTGAATGAACTAGAAGTCTAAATGTTATGGTATAAATAAAAGTAATAACTTAAGGGGTGCCTGGGTGGCTTAGTGGCCTCTGCTTTCAGCTCAGATCATGATCCAAGGGTACTGGGATTGAGCCCCGCATCGGGCTCTCTGCTCGGCGGGGAGTCTGCTTCCTCCTCTCTCTCTGCCTGCCTGTGATCTCTGTCTGTCAAATAAAGAAATAAAAATCTTTTTTAAAAAAAAGTAGTAACTTAAAAGAGGAATTTTTGATTTTTGAATTATGTTTCATGTGGTAGATTCATAGACTGAGAAAATAAGGTACATGTTAATTTTGTACATCATAGACAATGAAAAGTTTACTGAATTTAGTTTTTGGCTGGGGCTGTTTCAATTTAGGTTTTGCAAATTGATGATGTGACGATAAAAATAAGTGCTTTAAAAGCAATCTTCGACCAACTGATGATGTTTGGGATTGAGACATTTAAAACTAAAAACAAAGCCCTTCAAGGTGAAAATGCAGAAATAAACACTGATGGAGACCAAGATATCAAAGATGCTAAAGAAGAGACTGCTACAGCCAAGAATGTTCTGAAACTCCTTTCTGATTTCTTAGATAGTGAGGTAAGAAATAATTACAGCCCTGTTATTATGAAATTTCTTTTTATTGTGTATGTTTATGCTCTTTATTTTTTTAGACTAAAGCTTAAATTTGACCAATAAAGACTAAAGCTTTAAATTTGACATTTAAAAATTTTGGCTTTTAAGTATAATTAAATTCTACTTTTATTCCTAATATATCTCATTTCTTACTATTATATTGTACGTGCAGCTAATTGAAATGTAAACAAAAATGACTATTAGAGGGAGTTTTTAAAATTTTTTTCCTTATGTCTTTGTGATTTATGATTTGAAGTTTTTCCTCTGAAGTCTGAAGAAATAATTTAATTTTACATTGGGTTGGTGGAAGGTCTGAGACATGATATGGGTTTAAATGTTTTTCCTTAAGGTACTCTTGAACTACACTGTTATAGCATATATAAATAATTAATCAAAAAATTTTTGTGCTGGGATACCTGGGTGGCTGCCTTTGGCTTAGGTCATGATACCAGGCCCTGGAGTGGAGGTCCACATGGGGCTCTCTCCTCAGTGGAGAGCCTGTTTCTTCCTCCCCCTCTACCTGCAGCTCTGCCTGTGTTCTCCATCTCTCAAATAAATAAGTAAAAATCTTTAAAAATTTTTTTAATTTTTTTTAAGGTGAAATTGATATAAACAGTTTTAAAGTGGACAGTTGATTGGCATTCACGATGTCATGCAACTACCAACACCTCTATTTAATTTTTAAAAATTTTTGTTATCCCGAAAGGAATAACCTTTGAGCATCCTTTGTATCCTTGAGCAGTTGCTCCCTATTTCCCATGCAACCTGCTCCTTAAAGCCACCAGTATACCTTTTATCTCTATGGATTTAACCATTCTGGGTGTTTCTTACAAATGGAATCATACAGTATGTGACTTTATGTCTGCTTTCTTTCACTTAGCTTCTTTTTTCTTTTTGATATATTTATTTATTTGCTTTATCTATAAGTCCCATGGCGGAGGGGACTATATTTGCATGTTTTTTGGGTTTTTGTTTGTTTGTTATTTAAATATCCAAGGTATAATACATCATTACTTTTTGATATAGTGTTCAGTATCGCTTCTCGGCCTTTTGGCTAAGATCAAGTGTGATATAGTGTTCAGTGGTTCATTAGTTAAATATAACACCCAGGGCTCATCATATCACATGCCTCCTTTAATTCCCATCATCCTGTTACCCCATGCAACTGATTTTTATGCATTGATTTTATATCCTGCCAATTTACTGAATTCCCGTATGAGTTCTAGCAGTCTTGGGGTGAAGTCTTTTGGGTTTTTCCATATAAAGTATCATATCTTGCAAAGAATGAGATTTTGACTTCTTCTTTG
Organism: Mustela putorius furo; assembly: GCF_011764305.1. Taxonomy (NCBI): domain Eukaryota; kingdom Metazoa; phylum Chordata; class Mammalia; order Carnivora; family Mustelidae; genus Mustela; species Mustela putorius. The sequence goes on from NW_025421273.1 coordinate 24,061,355, forward strand.
CTGATTTGGATATCTTTTGTTTCTTTTTTGTTGTCTGTCTGCTGAGGCTAAGACTTCTAGTACTATGTTGAATAACGGTGGTGATAGTGGACAACCCTGCCATGTTCCTGACTTTAGGGGGAAAGCTCTCAGTTTTTCCCCATTGAGAATGATATTCGCTATGGGTTTTACATAGATGGCTTTCATGATTTTGAGGTATGGCCCCTCTCTCCCTACACTGTGAAGAGTTTTAATCAAGAAACAATGTACTTTGGGGCGCCTGGGTGGCTCAGTGGGTTAAGCCGCTGCCTTCAGCTCAGGTCATGATCTCAGAGTCCTGGGATCAAGTCCCGCATCGGGCTCTCTGCTCAGCAGAGAGCCTGCTTCCCTCTCTCTCTCTCTGCCTGCCTCTCCATCTACTTGTGATTTCTCTCTGTCAAATAAATAAATAAAATCTTTAAAAAAAAAAAAGAAATAATGTACTTTGTCAAATGCTTTTTCAGCATCTATTGAGACTATCATATGGTTCTTGTCCTTTCTTTTATTAGTGTAGCGTATCACATCGATTGACTTGTGAATGTTGAACCAACCTTGCAGCCCAGGAATAAATCTCACTTGGTTGTGGTGAATAATCCTTTTACTGTACTGTTGGATCCTATTGGCTAGTGTTTTGGTGAGAATTTTCACATCTGTGTTCATCAAGGATATTGGTCTGTAATTCTCCTTTTTGATGGGGTCTCTTTCTGGTTTTGGGATCAAGGTAATGCCTTATAAAATGAGTTTGGAAGTTTTCTTTCTGTTTCTATTTTTTGGAACAGTCTCAAAGGAATAGGTGTTGATTCTTCTTTAAAGGAAGCCGTCTGGCCCTGAGCTCTTGTTTGTTGGGAGATTTTTGATAACTGCTTCAATTTCCTTGCTGGTTGTGGGTCTGTTCAGGTTTTCTATTTCTTCCTGGTTCAGTTTTGTAGTTTATATGTCTCTAGGAATGCATTCATTTCTTCCAGAATGTCTAATTATTATTATTATTATTATTATTTTTTGCTTGTAGTTGCTCATAATATGTTCTTATAATTGTTTTTATTTCTTTGGTATTGGTTGTAATCTCACCTCTTTCATTCCTGATTTTATTTGGGTTTTTTCTCCTAGTTTTGTTGATCTGTTCTACTGTTCTTTTGGTTTCTATTTTATTGATTTCTGTTCTTATCTTTATTATTTGTCTTCTTCTGATGGGTTTAGGCTTTATTTGCTGTTCTTTCTCCAGCTCCTTTAGGTATAGGGTTATCTTGCATATTTGAGACCTTTCTTTTTTCTTAGACTGCCTTTGCAGCATCCCCCCAAATTTGACTGGTTGTGTTTTCATTTTCATTTGTTTCTATGAATTTTTAAAAATTTTTAATTTACTCATTGACCCATTCATTCTTTAGTAGGATTCTCTTTAGTCTCCATGTATTTGAGTTCTTTCCAACTTTCCTGTTGTGATGGAGTTCAAGTTTTAAAGCTCTGAAAATATGCAGGGAATGATCCCAGTCTTTCGGTACCATTTGAGACCTGATTTGTGATCCAGAATGTGATATATTCTGGAGTATGTTCCATGTGCACTTGAGAAGAATGTGTATTCTGTAGCTTTGGGGTGGAATGTTCTGAATATATATATCTGTGAAGTCCATCTAGTCCGATGTGTCATTTAAAGCCCTAATTTCCTTTTTGGTCTTTTGCTTAGATGATCTGTCCATTTCAGTAAGGGGGGTGTTAAAGTTCTCTACTATTATTGTATTGTTGAGGTGTTTCTTTGATTTTGTTACTAATTGGCTTATATAACTGGCTGCTCCTTTGATAGGGGCATAAATATTTACAGCCATTAGATCTTATTGGATAGACCCTGTAAGTGTGATGTAGTGTCTTTCCTCATCTCATTATAGTGCTTGGTTTAAAATCTAATTTGTCTGGGACGCCTGGGTGGCTCAGTTGGTTAAGCAGCTGCCTTCAGCTCAGGTCATGATCCCAGGGTTCTGGGATCGAGTCCCGCATCGGGCTCCTTGATCGGCAGGGAGCCTGCTTCTCCCTCTGCCTCTGCCTGCCTCTCTGTCTGCCTGTGCTCACTCGCTCTCTCTCCCTCTGTCTGTCTGACAAATAAATAAATAAAATCTTTAAAAAAAAAAAATCTAATTTGTCTGATATAATGATTGCCACCCCAGCTTTCTTTTGATGTCCATTAGCATGGTAAATGGTTTTATATCTCCACACTTTAAATCTGGAGGTGTCTTTGGGTCTAAAATGAGTCTCTTTGAGACAGCATATCAATGGGTCTTGCTTTTTTATCCAATATGATACACTCTGTCTTTTGATTGGAGCATTTAGCCCATTTCCATTCAGGGTAACTATTGAAAGATATGAATTTAGTGGCATTAAATTGCCTGTAAGGTGACTATTACTGTATATTGTCTCTGTTCCATTCTGGTCTATTTATATCTGGGCTCTCTCTCTTTGCTTAGAGGACCCCTTTCAGTATTTTTTTGTAGGGTTGGTTTGATGATAACAAATTCTTTTAGTTTCTGTTTGTCCTGGAAGCTTTTTATCTTTCCTTCTATTTTCAATGAGAACTTAGCTGGATAAATTATTCTTGGCTGCATATTTTTCTCATTTGGTTCCTGAATATATCCTGCCAGTCCTTTCTGGCCTGCTAGGTCTCTGTGGATTGGTCTGCTGCCAATGTAATGTTTCGACTGTTGTAGGTTACAGTCCTCTCATCCCAAGCTGCTGTCAGGATTTTCTCCTTGTCTCTGAGATTTGTAAGTTTTATTATTAGATGTTGGGGTGTTGACCTATTTTTATTCATTTTTGAGGAGGGTTCTCTGAGCTTCCTGGATTGTGACGCCTGTTTCCTTCCCCAAATTAGGGAAGTTCTCTGCTGTAATTTGCTCCAGTATACCTTCTACTCCTCTCTTTCTTCTTCTGGGATTCCAATTATTCTAATATTGTTTTGCTTCATGGTGTGCCTTATCTCTCAAATTCTCCCTTTGTGATCCAGTAGTGTTTATCTCTTTTACTCAGCTTCTTTATGCTCCATCATTTGGTCTTCTTTATCACTAATTCTCTCCTGCCTAATATATCCTAGACATTAGAGCCTCCATTTTTTATTACATCTCATTAATAGTCTTTTTTATTTTGACTTGGTTAGATTTTATTTATCCAGAAAGGGATTCTCTAGTGTCTTCTGTGCTCTTTTCAAGCCCAGCTAGTATCTTTATAATTGTTATTCTGAATTCTAGTTCCAACTTCTTACTAATGACCTGGCAGTTGGTACTGCCTCCTGTTTTATTTTTTTGAGGTGAGTTTTTCTGTTTTGTCATTTTTTTGAAAGAAGAATAGATGAATGAGAGAAAAAATGGTAAAAGGATAATAACAACCCCAGAGAAATGTAGATTAAATAAATCAGAGGAGACCCAAAACTGGGGAGGGGGGGGAAGAAAGGAAAAAAAAGAATATGGTCAGGTGGTGAATAGAACAGAGCCATACACTGGATTTCAGGTGTTTTTTGGTCTGTTAGAAGAAACTGAATCCCAAAATTTGAAAAAAAGAAAAACATAGATTTATGAAAAATAAGGTTAAATACAATGAAAGGATAGAATATTATTGTAAGGATGAGAATTTTAAAAGATTTTAAAAAAGGAATTGATAGGAAGTTGGTTGAAAAAGGAAAGATTTTTAAAAGAGAGAGAGATAATGTGATCAGGCAAGTGAGTAGAACAGAGTGGTACACTGGATTTTGGGTTTGTTTTGGTCTTTTAGAAGAAACTGCATCCCAAAATTTCAATGAAAGAAAAACTTATATATGTACAAAAAATAAGGTTAAATACAATGAAAGGATAGAATATGACTATAAAAATGAAAATTAAAGATTTTTAAAAGAATTGACAAGATAAAAATTTGCTTGAAAAAGGAAATAATAAGTCAAAAGAAAGGAAATAAGTAAAAAAACAAAGAAAAATTTAAAAATTTAACTTTGAAAGACTAAAGAATCATGGGGAAAAAAGACCATGAATTCTGTGTGTTGTATTCCCCTAGCGCTGGAGTTTTGCAATTCTCATTGATTGGTAAACTTGGTCTTGGCTGGATGTTCTTGCTGATCTTCTCGGGGAGGGACCTCCCAGTGATTCTCAAATATCTTTGCCCTAGATGAAATTGCACTGGCCTTGCCAGGGGCCAGGCTGAGTAATCTGCTCTTGCTTGCTCTTGATAGCTTTTATTCCCTGAAAGCTTTCAGGGACAAGAATGAAAATGGCGGCCTCCCAATCTCTGGCCCCAGAGGAGCCTAGAGCTTGGGGCCCTGCTCATCAGTGAGCCTTCAGAGACAGTTAATCATTCCTGTCTCCTTGGTCTCCCACTGCACTCCGTGCTCACCCAGCCTGCGACCAGGCATTTCTGTCTCTGGCATATGGCCCCGTTTGGAGTTTCCAAACCTAGCAGATCCTTGCGGTGCACTTCCATACTGCTTCTTCTATGGGAGGAAGGTGAGTCTGCCCAGATCTGCCATTTGTTGGGCCCCTGCAGTGGATCTGTGGCATGGATCACAGTTTATGGCAACCCCAAGAAGAGAGCCCACTCCTGGGCTCACTTTTTGCAGCTGGCTTCCCTGCTTTGATGCCTGGGAGCTTTGCTGCACTCAGGCATCCTGTCTTTTTGTGACCGCAAGAGTCCTGAGACAGCACTGTCCCAGCAACATTTTCTCCCTCTGCTTAGCCACCAGAGTGACATCTCTTTCCAGAGCAGACTTCTAAAAGTTCTGATTTTGTGCCAGTAGCCAGCTGATGGAGGCCCCCTTACCCTGTGGTCTATCTTCCTATATATTGCTTCAGATTGATTTCTCCAAACGTCCTTCCTTCCAGAAAGTGGTTGCTTTTCTGTGCATAGAATTGCTGCTAGTCTTTTCTTCAATCTCCTATTGAGTTTGTAGGTGTTCAGAACGGCTTGCTAAATATCTAGCTGAATTCCTGGGATCAGACAAAATTTAGGTCGCCTACTCCTCCATCATCTTGGACTCTCCACCTCTCTATTTTATTTTCTTTCTCCTGCCTAATTGCTCTAACTGGAACTTCCAGTACACTGTTGAGCAGCAGTGGTTAAAACAAGCAACATTGTTTTGTCTCTAATATTAAGGGGGAAACTTTTCAGTGTTTTAACTATTGAGTATGATGTAGGTTCTTCATAAATGACTATCATTTTGAGAAAATTTCCTTCTATTCTTCTCTGGGTTTTTTTTTTTTTTTCTTGGTTTTGGCTTTGTTTTGCTTTTGTCACAAAAGTATGTTTAATATGTCAGATGCTTCTTCTGCATCACTTGAGATGCTCATATGGGTTTTTATTGCTTTGTTCTATTGATCTACATTACTTTGCTTTGTTTTCTTCTGTTGAACCACCCTCACATTCTTGGTATAAGTTCTACTTGATTATGGTTTATATGGTGTGTAATCTTTCAAATATGTGGTTGGATTTGGTTTGGTGCCATTTTGTTGAAGATTTTTATGTCTGTATTCATAAGGGAAATTGGGCTGTAGTTGTCTTGCACACTGTTTTTAGCTGCCTTTGGTATCAGGTTAATTCTAACTTCATATACTGTGTTAGGAATTGTTTGTTCCTCTTCTGTTTATTGGAAGGCTTTGAGAAGATTTCTGTGAATTCTTTTATTGCTTGATGGGGATTTACCAGTAAAGACAATTTGGGGTTGGACTTTTCTCTCGGAGGTGTTTCTGATTACTTACCCAATTGGAGTATTATTATAGGCCTATTTGGACATTCTATTTTTTTTTTTTTTTTTTTTTTTTTTACTGAGTTAGTTTTGTAATTTGTCTTTCTAGGAAATTTTCCATTTTATCTAAGTTACTTAATTTTTTGTTGGTTGGATTTTAGTATTTTCTTACAGTTCTTTTTATTACTGTAAGGTCAAATGTAACATTCTTGCTTTCAGTTCTGATTTCAGTTATTTGCATCTTTTCTTTTATCTTTGTCATTCTAAATTAAGGTTTGTCAATTGTGTTCATATTTTCAAAGAACCAGTTTTTGGTTTCATTGATTTTTCTTGTTTTCTCTCTCTGTTTTGGTTCTCTTCTCTAATCTTTAGTATTGTCTTTCTCCTTCCTTCTTTAGGTTTAGTTTGTTCTTTTTTTAGTCCCTTAAAGCATAAAGTTATGTTATTGAGAGCTTTAAAAAAAATTCCAATGTATTTAGTGTACACTGTTATATTAGTTTCAGGTGTACAATTTGGTGATTCAACAGTTCTGTGAATTACTCAGTGCTTATTATGATAAGTGTATTTTTAATCCCTTTTATCTATTTCACCCATCCCCACCTCTCCCCTCTTTCCTTTGGTAACCACGAGTTCTCTATATTTAAGGTCTGTTTTTTGGTTTGTATATTTTTTCTTTGTTTTGTTTCTTAAATTTCACATATGAATGAAACATATGGGGATTGTCTTTCTCTGATTCACCTATTTCTTTTTTCTTTCTTTCTTTTTTTAATGTGGCGCTTGAACTCACGACCGTGAGATTAAGATCTGAACCAAGATCAGGAGTCGATCACTTGGCGTGGCTGGGTGGCTCAGTTGATAAGTGTCTGCCTTCAGCTCAGGTCATGATCCCAGGGTCCTGGGATTGAGGCCCTCATTGGGCTTCCTGTTCTGCAGGAAGCCTGCTTCTCTTTCTCCCACTACCCCTGCTTGTGCTTCCTAGCTGTGTCTCTCATTGTCAAATAAATAAATAAAATCTTAAAAAAAAAAAAGAAAAGAGTTGAATACTTAACCCACTGAGCCACCGAGGCACCACACTGACCGACTGATTTTATTTAGCATTATATCCTGTAGATCCATTCATGTTGTTGCAAATGGCAAGATTTCACATTCTCTCTCTTTTATTCGCTGAGTAATATTCCATTATATATATCATATAAAGATACATATATATATATATACACACACACATCATCTTTATTCATTCATCTATTGATGGACACTTAGATTGTTTTCATATTTTAACTATTGTTAACAGTACTACAGTAAACCTGTATATATTTTTTCGGAATTGATAATTTTATATTCTTTGGGTAAATATCCAGTAGTGGAATTACTGGATCATATGATAATTCTGTTTTTATGTTTTTGAGGCATCTCCACACTGTTTTCCAAAGTGACTGCACCAGTTTGCATTGCCACCAACAACACATGAGGGTTCCTTTCCTCCACATTCTTGCCAAACTTGTTGTCTCTTGTGTTTTTGATTTTAGCCGTTCTTATAGGTACGAGATGATATCATTAGGGTATTGATTTGCATTTCCCTGAAGATAAGTGATACTGAGCATCTTTTCATGTGTCTATTGGCCATCTGTATGTCTTCTTTAGAGAAATGTCTGTTCATATCTTCTATCCATTTTTTAATTGGATTATTTTTTGGTGTTGAGTGTATGAGTTATATATTTTGGCTACCAATCCTTTATCAGATGTGTCATTTGCTCATATCTTCTTCCATTCAGTAGGTTGTTTTTTAGTTTTGTTGACTATTTCCTTTGCTTGCAGTAGCTTTTTGTTTTTATTAATACCAGTAGTTTGTTTATTTTTGTTTCCCTTGCCTCAGGAGACTTATCTAGGAAAGTGTTGCTACTGTTGATGTCAAAGAAATTATTGCCTCTGTTCTCTTCTAGGATATTTATGGTTTCAGGTCTCACATTTAGGTTTTTAAAGCATTTTGAGTTTATTTTTGTGTATGGTGTAAGAAAATGGTCCAGTTTCATTGTTTTGCATGTAGCTGTTCAGTTTTCCCAACATCATTTATGTTATTGTTTTTCCCGTTTGTATATTTTTGCCTCCTTTCTTGTAGATTAATTGACCATATAATTGTGTGTTTATTTCTGGGCTCTCTATTCTATTCTTTTGATTTTTATGTCTGTTTATTGTGCCAGTACCTTACTGTTTTAATTACTACAGCTTTGTAGTGTATCTTGAAATCTAGAATTGTGAAACATCCACTTTTTTTCTTTTTCAAGAGTACTTTGGCTATTTGGGTCTTTCATGGTTCCGTACAAATTTTAAGGGTTATTGTAGTTTTGTGAAAAATGTTCTTGGTATATTTATAGGGATTGTATTAAATGCGTAGATTGCTTTGGATAGTATGGACATTTTAACAATATTTGTTCTCCCAGTCAGTGAACATGGACTATCTTTCCATTTGTTTGTGTCACCTTCAATTGCTTTTATCAGTGTTTGATAGTTTCCAGAGTATGGGTTTTTCACCTTGGTTGAGTTCATTTCTAGGTATTTTATTCTTTTTGGTACAAATGTAAATGGGATTGTTCTCTCAATTTCTCTTTTTGTTACTTCATTTTTTGTGTATAGGAAGGCAAACGATATCTGTATATTGATTTTGTATGTGAACTTCCTGAATTCATTTATCAGTGCTAGTAGTGTTTTGGTGGTCTTTAGGGTTTTCTGTATAGGGTATCATGTCATCTGTAAATAGTGAATTTTACTTCTCCCTTACTGATTTAGATACCTTTTATTTCTTTTTGTCGTCTGCTGTGGCTAGAACTTCCAGAAAAAAAGTTGAGTAAGAGTAATGAGAGTGGATATTTTTGTCTTGTTTCTGTTCTTAAGGGAAGAGCTCCCAGTGGTTTTTTTTTTTTACCATTGACTACAATGTTAGCTGTGGGTTTTTCATATACGGCCTTTAGTATGTTGAGGTGTGTTCCCTCTAAACCTACTTTGTTGAGGATTTTTATTATAAATGGTTGTTGTACTTGTACACTTTTTCTACATCTACTGAAATGATCATATGGTTTTTATCCTTTGTCTTACTGATGTGATATATCACATTGATTTGCAGATATTGAACCACGCTTGCAACCCAGAAATAAATCCCACTTGATCATGGTGAATGATTTTTTTTTTTTTAATTTTTGAAAATTAAAAAAAAAATGTACTGTTTCCATTTGCTAATATTTTGTTGAGGAGTTTTGCCTCTATGTTCATTAGATATATTGGTGTGTAGGGTCTTTATGTGGTTTGGTATCAGAGTGATGCTAACCTCATAGAATGAATTTGGAAGCTTTCCTTTCCTTTTTTTTTTTTAAAGATTTTATTTATTTATTTGACAGAGAGAGAGATCACAAGTAGGCAGAGAGGCAGGCAGAGAGAGAGAGAGGAGGAAGCAGGCTTCCTGCTGAGCAGAGAGCCCGATGCGGGACTCGATCCCAGGACCCTGAGATCATGACCTGAGCCGAAGCAGCGGCTTAACCCACTGAGCCACCCAGGCGCCCCCTTTTTTTTTTTTTGGATTAGTTTGAGAAAAATAGGTAATAACTTTTCTTTAAATGTTTGATAAAATTCACCTGTGAAGCCTAGTGGCAAGTGGCCCTGAACTTTTGTTTGTTGAGAATTTTTTTAAAATTATTGACTCATTTCATTGCTTGGTAATTGAACCATTCAAATTTTCTATTTATTCCTGCTTCAATTTTGGGAGGTTACATATTTCTAGGAATTTATCCATTTCTTCTTGGTTTTCTAATTTGTTGGCATATAATGTTTCATAATATTTGCTTTAGTCTTCCATATTTCTGTGATTTTGGTTGTTATTTTTCTTCTTTTATTTCTGATTTTTCTTTTTCTTTTTCTCCCCCTGCCCTTCCTTTTTGATGAATCTTGCTAAAGTTTGTCAGTTTTATTGATCATTTCAAGAACAAGCACCTGGCTTCATTTATGTGTTCTATTAGTTTTTATTTCATTTATTTTTCCTCTAACTTTTGTTATTTTCTTCCTTCCTTCTTTTGGTTTAGGGTTTTGTTTATTCTTCCTTTTCTAGGTCCTTTATGTGTAAGTTTAGGTTGTTTATTTGAGATTTTTCTGCCTTCTTGAGGTAGGCCTGTGTTGTGATAAACTTCCCTCTTAGTAGAGCTTTTGCTGCATCCCGAAGATTTTATTCATTTTCATGTGTCTCGGTTTTACTTTTTGTTTAATTTCTTGGTTGCTTCCTTAATTGTTTCGTAGCATATTATTTAACCTCCATTTGTTTGTGTTCTTTCCAGGTCTTTTCTTGTGGTATATAGTTCCATTGCGTTGTGGTTGGAAAAGATGCATGGTGTGATTTCAGTCCTTTTGTTGAGATTTATTTTGTTGGCTAACATGGGATCTATTCTTGAGAATTTTCCGTGTGCACTTGAAAACAATGTATATTCTGCCCTTTTGGGGTGGAATGTTTTGAATATATCTATTAGATCCGTCTTGTTTAATGTGTCATTGAAAGTCATTGTTTCCTTCTTTATTTTCTGTTTGGATGATATATCCATTTCTGTAAGTGGGATTTTGAAGTCCCCTACTATAATTATATTGCTATCGATCACTTACTTTTTTGTTGTTGTTGTTGTTACCTGCTTAATGTATTTGGGTATTGTCATTTGGGGGAATAAATATTTACAGTTGTTATATCTTCTTGTTGCATTGTTCTCTTTTGATTATATGCTGTCCTTTGTAGTTACAGACTTTGTTTTAAAGTCTGTTTTTTCCGATATAATTGTTTCTGCCCCAGGTTTCTTTTCACTTCCATATGCAGATAAATGTTTTTCTATACCACAGTTTCAATTTGCATGTGTCTTTAGGTCTGAAAAGAGTCTTTTAAGCAGCACTTTAAAAAAAAAATCCATTCTGTCACTATGTATCTTTTGATTGGAGCATTTAGTCCCATTTATATTCAAAGTAATTATTGATAGGTAGGTACTTACTGCTTTTCTGTTACTTGTTTTGTGTTTTTACTTTTCCGTTTCTTTCTTGGTCTCTTCATTCACAGTTTGTTGGCTTTATTTAGTGAAATACATGGATTCCTCTCTACTTTTTGCATACCTATTACCGATTTTTTATTTGGGTTACCATCAGGTTTACATAAAACATGGAAATAGCAGTTTATATTAAGTTGATGGTTGCTTAAGTTTGAACCATTTTAAAAGTACTAAATTTCTACTTCTCTTCCCCCACATTTTAGATAAAAGATATTATACTTCATTTCTTTTCCTTTTGTGAATTCCTTGACTGATTTTCATAGGTATTCTTAATTTTACTCTTTTTGTGCTTCCTAGTTTTCTTACTCCTGGTTATGGTGTTTCTTTTCCACTAATCCCCTGTAGTATTTCTCATAAGTCGGATTTATGGTGATGAATTCCTTTAAGTTCTGTTTGTCTGAAAATCTCTTTATCTCTCTGATCCTGAATGATAGTTGTGTTTTGTTTTTTAAGATTTTATTTATTTATTTGACAGAGAGGGAACACAAGCAGGGGGAGCAGGAGAGGGAGAAGCAGGCTTCCCACTGAGAACGGAGTCCAATACAGGGCTTGATCTCAGGACCCTGGGATCATGACCCAAGCTGAAGGCAGATGCTTAACTGAGCCACTCTGGTGCCCCCTGAATGATAGTCTTGCTGAATGAGTATTCTTGGTTGCAGGTTTTTTTCTTTTAACAGTTTGAATATATCATGTCACTTCTTTCTTAGCTGCAAAATTTCTGCTGAACAGTCAGCTGATATTCTTATGGGGTTTCCCTTGTATGTAATGGTCTTCTCTTTCTGCTTTTCAAATTCTCTCTTTATCACCACTTTTTGCCAATTTTTAAAAGACTTAATTTATTTTAGAGAGTATGTGAGTGTGGGGAGGGGCAGAGGGAGAGGCAGAGAATCTCAAGCAGACTCCGTGCTGTGTGTGGAGCCCAATGCAGGGCTTGATTCCGTGACCCTGAGATCATGACTTGAGCTGAAAACCAAGAGTTGGCCACTCAACCAACTCAGCCACCCAGGCGCCCCACTACTTTTTGTCAATTTAATTACTATGTGTTTTGGTGTGGACCTTCTTGGGATGATTTTGTAGGGGGCTTTCTGTGCCTCCTTGGTCTGGACTTCTGTTTCCTTCCCCAGTTTCAGTTTTCACCCCTTATTTCTTCAAATGAATTTTATTTCCTCTCTACTATCTCTTCTCTTTCTGGGATCCCTGTGTTACTGTGTTTGATGGTATTGCTGAGTTCCCTTAATCTATTCTCATTTTATATTATTTTTTTCTTTAGTTCAGCTTGATTGCTATTACTCTGTCTTCCAGATTACTGCTCTGTTCTACTTTCTCCAATCTACTGTTTATTCCCTCTAGTGTGTTTTTAATTTCAGTTACTGAATTCTTCATTTCTGATTTGTTCTTTATTTTTTCTATCCCTTGGTTGTCGGTCTCACTGAGATCCTCCATTCTTTTCTCAAGTCCAGTATCTTAGGCACTATTACTTTATTTTTTTTAATTGTTTATTTTTAAATTTTATTTTTTCAGTGTTCTAAGATTCATTGTTTATGCACCACACCCAGTGCTTCATGTAATACGTGCCCTCCTTAATACCCACCACCAGGCTCTCCCAAACCCCCACCCCACTCCCCTCCAAAACCCTGTTTCTCAGAGTCCACAGTCTCTCATGGTTCTTTTCCCCATCTAATTTCCCCCAACTCACTTCTCCTTTCCTTCGCCCAGTGTCCTCCATGTTATTCCTTATGCACCACAAATAAGTAAAACCATATGATAGTTGTCTCTCTCTGCTTGACTTATTTCACTCAGCATCATCTCCTCCAGTCCCATCCATGTTAATACAAAAGTTGGGTATTCATTCTTTCTGATGAAGGCATAATACTCCATTGTATATATGGACCATATCTTCTTTATCCATTCATCTGTTGAAGGGCATCTTGGCTCTTTCCACAGTTTGGCGACTGGTCATTGCTGCTATGAACACTGGGGTATGGATGGCCCTTCTCTAGTGACCATTACTTTAAATGATCTGTCAGGCATATTACTTATCTCTTTTTCATTTAGCTCTCTTTCTTCAGCTTTTTTTATTGTTCTTTTATTTAGGATATACCCCTATGTCTTATTTTCTTTAACTCTGTGTCTATTTCTATGTTAGGAAAGTCAGCTTTGTCTTCCGCTTTGAAAGAGTGGCTGTATGAAGAAGAGTTCCTGTTGTGTCCTGAGTGCAGTGTCCCCTGTTCACCAAAACCTGGTGCTTCAGTGCTATCTCCTGTGTGTGCTACGAAGCTTCCTGTTGTGGCTGAGCCATGTTTGCCGTCAATCCATTCATCTGTAATGGTTTTTCCCGTTGCTTATTGGCAAGCTTTAGTCCCTATATTTTTAATGGGCCAGTCCGGGCCACTTCGGGCTTGATTGGGTCAATCTGGGTTTTAGAGATATGGTCACAGTGAACTGAAAGGGCTGTCTAGGTCATGCCCTGGGAAGCTTTCATTGTTAGGCAGAGCTGGCCGTCAGATTAGATGTCTGCCTTCACCCCACTGCTTTAGCTGCTTTGGAGAATTCCTGCTGTGGGAAGGGGTAGGTCTGGAGAATTCAGGAGTGGGGCGTGCTATTAGCAAGGTAGGTGGAAAGTGTTCATCCTGGGCTGGTTCCCTCAAGTGTTGGGTATCTGGGCTGGGGATCAGAGGAAGAAAATGGCACCTGCCAGCTCTGTTCTTGGAGAAGGCTTCTAAAGATCCCTGTTCCTCTAGCACATATTCAGAGATTAGTAAATAAATCTTCCTGTATATTCCAGGCCTTTTTCAAATTATTGCTTCCATGCTGTATCTTAGAGGGGTTGTTTGATATGCTGTCCCTTTAAGGGACTGAGTTTCCTATCTCCATTTGTCTCTCCCAGAGCCCAGTTGGGTGATGTTTTCAAGTTCCAGGTGTTAAGCCCCACTGATTATAAGAACTCACAGTGTTGAGCCTCTCTGGTTTTCAAAGCCATATGTTATGGGGATTCATTTTCCCAGTGAAGGTCTCCAGTGCCTGGGGTGCCTGGGATAGGGTCTCCTCCTCTCCTCTGTCCAGTGGCTGCAGTGTCCCTCCTTGGACAGTTCTGTGGGTCAGTTTGGTTCCTGACCATGTCTCCACCCTTCCTGCTCTTTTTGATGCGGCCTCTTCTCTGCATGTAGCTGTGGAGTCTGTTCTGCCAGTCTTTAGGTTGTTTTCTGGATTATTTATACTGATGTGGGTGTTACCTAGATATATCCATGGGAAGAGATGAGCTTAGAATACTCCTATTTCACCATCTTCCTGGAAGTCCAAGTTTTTTTTTTTTTTGTTTTTTGTTTTTTTTTTAAGGTAGGCATTTACTACTATAAATTGCCCTGTGAAGACTGTTTATGTTATACTTCATAAGTTTTGGTTTTTGTATTTTTCACTTTAGTGCATTTCTAAGCATTTTCTAAAGTTCCCTTTTATGTCTTCTTTATCTCATCGGTATGTAAAAAGCATATTGTTTACACATATTTGTGAATTTTATAGTCTTCTGGTGTTGCTTTCTAAGTATATTCTCTTATGGTTTGAGGAGATATTTTGATGTTTTCATTGTTTTTAAATTTATTTTGAGTTGTTTTGGGCCTAAATAGTTTCTATCCATGAGGATATTCCATGTGCCCTTGAGAAGAAAGTGTATTCTGTTATAGTGAAGTGGAGTGGACTATATGTTTTGGTGGGTCTGGTTGGTCTATAAGATTGTTCAAGTCCTTTTAGTTGTTTCCCTATTGATCTGCCTGGGTGTTCTGTCCGTTTCAGAAAGCTCTTCAGTTATTATTGTTGAACTGTTTCTTTCAGCATTTTTGCCAATGCTTGTTTATGTATTCTGAGACTCTGTGTTTTAGCTATACTTTTAATTATCTTTTGATGAATTAACCTTTTTAATATCAGTATTTGTTGTTTTTTGTCTCTCTTAACAGTTTTTGACTTACCACATTTTTTTTTTTTTAAGATTTTATTTATTTATTTGACAGAGAACACAAGTAGGCAGAGAGGCAGGCAGAGAGAGAGAGAGAGAAGCAGGCTCTGCACTGAGCAGAGAGCCCGATGCGGGGCTCGATCCCAGGACCCTGGGGTCATGACCTGGGCCGAAGGCAGAGGCTTTAACCCGCTGAGCCACCCAGGCGCCCCTTGACTTACCACATTTTGATTGCAAAATTGTGGTAATCAGTCCTTTCTTATCAGTGATTTAAGTGTAAATAAATTAAACTTACCAGTCAAAAGGCAGATGTTGGTTTTAAATTTTGAGTTAATATTTCATTGATATACTAATTTCCTAATGGGAATTACCTAGTGCTGTGGGTTTGCTGACATTGCACTGGTAGGAAATGACTGAACAGTAAAAGTGTGTGACAAAGGAATGAGGGGTTTTTGTTTTTGTTTTAATAGTACTGGTACCATAATCTCTTTCTGGCAATACTACATTCTATGATTTTGACTTTTTTTTGTCATCACCACTAAACAAAATCTGACTTACTTCACTGCCCTCTGGGCCATAATAAGAGTTTTTTTTTTTTTTTTTTCATGTTTTAAAGACTTGCAGTTTGTTTCGTTTCAAATTTCTGACATTCAACTTCAGAGCACTATTGCTGTATTGCTATCAGGAAAGTATGTCACAGTTAAACATTTTAAAAAGATGGGGAGCATGTAGCCTTTGGAGTTGTAGACTTGTACATTTGTGTTCTGGTCGCATTTGTGTTAATCTTCAATAAGGTGTTTACTGTCTCTGGCTTTTTTCCTCATCTGCCAAACGGGGGTTATGAGGCCTATTCACTGGATGCTTCTTCAATTAAGTCAACAAATATTGGAGAGCAAATTATGTGCCAGTCACTATATGTTCTTGAGAGTACAAGTGCTGAGTGGAACAAAGTTTCTGTCCTCCTGGTTATTGTGACCCCTAAATGAGTTAGTGTGTTGAAAGCACGTGCTAGTGCCCTAGCACTTACTTATCTTGTTGGTCTCTAAATCTTTATTTTTGAGTTTTGGGAAAACTTTTGTAATAGTTTTTGTATTTGCTCAATCCATTGTTATTACTTGTGTCTCTCTAGTTTAGACTTGATTTATACTCATAGATTATAATCTGCAAAGATAACTTCCCTAAAATCTCATTTAAGTTTTTATTTTTCCACCATTTCAAAACCTTACGTGGTTCCACATCCTGCCTCACTATAGCTCATTTTTTTTGCCTGGTTTTGAGGCTCTCTAGTGTGATCACTGAGGATATTTACTGTTCATCAGTAATAATAAATAATAACTAGTATTTGTTGAAGATTTACTATGTGGATAGCACTTTTAAAAAAATTTATTTGAGAGAGAGTGAAAGAGTGGGAGAGGAGCAGAGGGAGAGGTACAGACTCCCTACTGAGCTCTGAGCCTGACCCAGGTTTGGATCTCAAGAGCCTGAGATCATAACTTGAGCTGAAACCAAGAGTCAGACGCTTACCTGACTGAGCCACCCAGGCACCCCTATGTGGATAGCACTTCTAAGAGTTTTATTCGTAGTATTTTTTTCTTTGTAACTGTAATTTTATTATTCTATTTTAATATGAAAAAAGTGGGGTACATGGGGCACCTCGGGGGCTCAGTTGAGTGTCCGGCTCTTGATTTTTCGCTCAGGTCATGATCTAGGGTCATGGGATCCAGCCCCACATGAGGGCACTACACTTAGCAGGGAGTCTGCTTGAGATTCTCTTCCAGTGTCCCTTACTGCCCTCACTTGTGTTCCCTCTTTAAAATAAGTATGTCAATCTTTTTTTTTTTAAAGTGGGGTACAGAGAGTTAATATGCACAGGATCATGTAGCTAGGAAGTGTCAGAGGCTTGACTTTAATAATTCAGTATCACTAACTAATTTTAGTTACCTTTTATGCCTGTTCCTCCATTTGAATATCACTATATCTTTTCTATTTTCTTCTCTAAGGTTTGCTTTGGTTGGTCTCTCTAGGAATTCCTTTTTCCACATGTACACTTTCTATTCCCATTTCCCCTTTATTCATAACACATTGTTACTCCCTCTGGAGGTTCCATTTATAGGTCACCTTCCTCTGATGACAGGGATGTTACTGAGTGTTTTCTATCTTATCTCATGAGCAGCATGTAATACTTTACTGTTTTGACTTCTGGTTTCACAATATTTAAAAGGCCTTTTGGTTCTTCTAAAAAATTTGGAGGAAATTGAGGTTTTCTTAGCTAGACTAGTAATTTGTCATATAGCCTTAACCTAAAATCTTTTTATGCATCTTTAAGAAATTCATAGTATGCGTGATTTTTTGATAGTTCATAGAAAAATATTGTAGGACCGGCTACATTGTAAGGCTTAAAAACGAAATACAAATTAAAGAAATTCTTTTAATGAAACTCATTTTTCTTAGGTGTCTGAACTCAGGACAGGAGCTGCAGAAGGTCTAGCCAAACTGATGTTCTCAGGGCTCTTGGTCAGCAGCAGGATTCTTTCTCGTCTTGTCTTGTTATGGTACAATCCTGTGACTGAAGAGGATGTTCGACTTCGACATTGCCTAGGCGTGTTCTTCCCCATGTTTGCTTATGCGAGCAGGTATTTAGTTATATTGATAAATCAGGATCTGACTTGAAGTTAAATTCAGGTTCCCCATGAGTCATATCTATAAATATAATTTTGTCTCTCTTCCTTGTTTTTCAGTGGTTAGTAATGAAAATGAGAACTTACCTAGATTTTATTTACCTGAATTATTTGTCTCTTTCTTAGATGAAAATATACTATATCTTGATGGGGTGAATTTTATACTTTTTTTTTTTTGAGAATCATATGCCTTTTCTTTGCTCACGTACTTTTCAAATTGTTTTTCGATAGGACTAATCAGGAATGTTTTGAAGAAGCCTTTCTTCCAACTCTGCAAACACTGGCCAGTGCTCCTGCATCTTCTCCTTTAGCTGAAGTAGATATCACTAATGTTGCTGAGTTACTTGTAGATTTGACAAGACCAAGTGGATTAAATCTTCAGGCCAAGAATTCACAAGATTATCAGGTGGGTGAGTAGATTAGCCCATGGATGATAAGGATGATGACTATCATACAGGTCACTGTTTTTGATAAAACAATCCTTTTCATAGGTTCTTAGAAAGAGAGGCCATGGTTTGATCTTGAGATTTCTGGTCTTTATGGTGGCACATACCACAAGGAAGAAAAAGATCTTTTGGAAAATATGGTGATAATCGATCATAAAAAGACAAAAGCAGTTTGCTACTGAAATTCAGAACTTGCCAAAAACTCATCTCTCTTACTACCCCTTCCCAACCTAGAGCTGGCTATTAAACATTCTGAAAAATGTCCTCTGTTTATCTAGGACTCATTGAGTCTTCAATGGTTGGCTTATCTGCTATGTTTCTGAGATAAGGAAGGAGAATTCAAAGAATGAAGGTATTAAGGAGGGCAGGTATTGCATGGAGCACTGGGTGTGGTACATAAACAATGAATCTTGGAACACTGAAAAAATTAAAAAAAAAAAGAATGAAGGTCACCTCAAGCTCATCTTTGTTTTTAATTCAAAGAAGATAAGTTAACTGCAAACTGTCTCATAAATTAAACTTAAACTGAGTTTTGGATCCTTTAATATTATTTGTAACCATATTGAAAATTAATGTGATTTCAGATGCCAGCTAATTAAGTTGAAAGTATAGCTTTTTAATTTTATTTAATATTATTAATTTGGTTTGTCGTTAAGTTATATGTTGTTGCAGAGAAGATTACAAAGGATATTAAGGCAAAATATAGTAAGGATAGGTGATAGAGCTACTAAGTGCTTCAGGACTTAAGAAGGCAGGGTTCATGTAGCAAGGGCGATGAGTATAGCATTACTGGTAAAATTCAGTTTGGTCTTGTTGGGATTTGTACAGTGGTTTGGGTAGAGAAGAAGACTTTAGGTAAAGGTGATTAGAAAAAGTAGCTGGCTATCCAAGTCATACAGGGGACTATGGAAGAAGCCATTCTGGCTCTTTAGGTAAAGAGCCAGAATGGCCCTGTTGAGGGCAGAACATTAAGGTAGGGAATTTGGAGTTGGCTGTATTTGCTGTAATAGGGTATATACTGAAAGGCTTAATGGGATGAAAGTTCTCTATGAAGAAGCTCAGTTTGGTGGCCAGTATCTCTGTATGAGGTGAACTGGTGAGAAGAATAGAGAGTGAATATTAAGAGGGCAGTTGGAAACCTATATAATTAAGAGATAAAAACTTGTAGAAAAAGGATAAGAGCAATAGAAAGTAGAAAGAAAAGAATAGGAGATGGTGATGTGGAAAAGAAAAATATGGGTGTTAAAGACATGAAGAAGGAACTTAGGGAGGCAAGGAAGATGGAGTCCAACCAAGGTCCTGAGTATGGGTTACAGAAGACTTCAAAGGAGCTGTTGACATCTTTTAATTGCAGTTTTCTCCTGATTGTCATCCTGGAGGAGTGAGGGAAGTAGGCTGGAAGAGAGGAAGAACTTGAGCTGTCATGCAGTTTTAAACCCCCAGCTCATGCCACAGGAAGTTCCAGAACTGGGATAGTCCTTTAAGTTGTCCAGATGGAGACAAGGCTGGCCTGTTGTACCTACGTATCTTCCAGGCATCGAACGTGGACTAATGTGGCAGGCCCCACAGTCTTCAGCCTGGATCAGTTCTGCACCTGAGATCCTTTAGCCTCCAGATCTCAAAGTAGCTGGTGGATGAATGCTTCATTCATGAAGGGGGTGGTTCTGGACTCTGTACCAGAGCATCCTCTATAAGAAGAGGGAGAGTTCAGTTTGGGAGGAATATGTTAAATTTGGTTTTAGACATTTTGCATTTGGGATTATTGCAAGATAATTAGTTGGAAATATTTGTTAGATGTGTAAGAACTATATTGTAATACCATTTCCAGTTTATAAAACTTTTTTCTCTTGATTTTCTAGGCCTTATCAGTTCATGACAATCTGGCTATAAAAATTTGCAATGAGATCTTAACATGTCCATGTTCACCAGAAATTCGGGTCTATACGAAAGCCTTGGGTTCTTTAGAACTCAGTAGCAACCTTGCTCAAGATCTTTTGGTTTTATTGAATGAAATTCTGGAGGTAAAGTAGTTTCTAATTACTCTGTGTAAATTATTGTGTACAAATTTTTTATTAAAGTAGAATTTACGTGGTTGTATTAAATACATTATGTGGTTGTAGTCAATTATACATTTGTTGGCAAATTTTGTCTGCTCATTTGAAGTAAATATTTTCTTCGTAAATTCAATAGGATTTTTAAAATGTTTTTAAACATCTTGATATCCATATGTAGCTTTTTTGAAAAAAGTTTAGGATTAAATTAAATTAATTAAAAACCATTATGTTTTTTGTTATAGCAAGTAAAAGATAGGACGTGTCTGAGAGCTCTGGAGAAAATCAAGATTCAGTTAGAAAAAGGAAATAAAGAATGTGATGACCAAGTGATAGAGGCACAGGATGCCAACATGGCTATGACTGCTTTTCAAATTGAAGATGGTAATAACATATTAACCTGAGTATTTGTAAGATTCTGTCCTTTTCATCCCTAGAGCCACTTTTTTTCTCCTCTAACGTGGTTGGATTTCAGAAATGAAGGAAAAATGTTTCTTATTAATTCCATTAGGAAGTATATTACTGATAAGCGTTTATTCTACTTTCATAGCTTTTTAAAAAAATTTTTTTAATGTGTATGTTTTTCACCATGCATACTGTCTTAGGTTTCCTTTGCTTTCCGATATTCACATTTTTTGAAATGCTGATTTATGATCATTTTCAGTAGCTGCTAATGGTACTGGTTTGTCATATCTGTTTTATGAAAAATTGACTTGGAAAGACCATTTAAAATATTTAATGAAGAATTGTATTATTTCCTTTAACAGAAAAAAGTAAAGAAGCATATAAAACTCCTCTCAGGGATGTAAAAGCAACCCGAGCATCAAAATCCACTCAGCAAAAGACCAACAGAGGTAGTGTATGGATCTTTATAATAAAACTTTTCAGTTCTGTTTTCCAATGAAATATTCACTATTTACAACAAGTTTCCTTGTCGTAAAGATTTTAAATGTGTCAGGTATCCTTTATTTTCAGTTCTTTCAGCTGATATTAGGTTTTGCTTTGTGTCTCAGATTCTAATACCAGTGTTGCTCCAAGTGCTTTTGATTGAAAGAGATATGATGCAATGTATCATATTGCTAAGGACTATTTGGATTAAATTAAGATTCTTTTATTAGAAGATCAATGATGATTTTATATTATCAGTTATTGTATCCTGTCCTTTGTATGATTAAGCACTTTTGAAAACCTTATCCCTGTAGTACTTATCTGGGCTTCTGTTTTCCTTTTTCCCATTTTATTTTATAATTTCTCAACATCATTTCTTTCCCAAGGAGTATCCAACAATAAGGGATTTGTTGGAATAAAGTAAATGTTGACTATTAAGGGATCACTTGGAAAAAAATCTGAAATTCAACAACTTTTTATTGTTTTATTATTATTACAAAAGCAGTTCATGCTTATTACAGAAGAATCAGAAAATACATGCAAGCAAACTAATATAAAGAACGCAAATCATCCCACCCACGAGCCAACCATTATTTTAATTCTTAAGAAAGAATTTTGAGGCCCTTTTCTATGCAGATTTAATTTTTTCCTGAATGGAATCTGGCCATAATATTTTTATAGCCAATCACTTATTTACATGCTTATTGTTGGGTATTGTTCCAAATTAGTCCCATATTGTTGGATGTTTTCTTGGGGCTAGCTGCATTATAAGCAATTATGTAAGGTTTTGGAGAAAAACAGTAAGTTTCACATGAATAATAAATAGGATATATAAATTTCAACCCAATGTTCATATGGAGAAATTTGATCCAATTCTTATACATAAATGAGGAGCATCATGGTTTGCTAACTTTGTCTTCTTAACTTTGGAAATCTCTAGCAAGTAGAATTTTTGTAATCTTCAGCATTTTGTTAGAAGATCTGGTTTTTATATTGAAAAATGTTTTATAACACATTTGAATTGGCCATATATACGATGGAATATTTTATAAGAAGCCATTACCTTACATTAAAGTTCTCTCTCTCCCGGACCTGCTGATGGGCTTACCCTACTTTTCTCCCCTTAATTTTGATTAGTTTCTCTGTAGGTTATGTGCTATGGCCATAATAGAAGTAATACTCTTTACATAGCATGTTTTTCATATTCTCCTTTCTCCCATACATATTTAACTAAAATTTGCCTCCCTATAATTTGATTTCCATATTTTCCTTTGCCTATTATCCAAGTTTACAAAAGAAATTAATAAATGGCTAGAAACTAGGAAGAAATGTGTTGCAGAGGGAAAATGAAGGATTTGGGTAGCCCAGAAAATAGAAACACTAAGCAACTGAGAATAAATTTTGGTAATGAATTTTATACTGTCTTGAAGG
The DNA here is from genome assembly GCF_011764305.1 of Mustela putorius furo. NCBI lineage: Eukaryota > Metazoa > Chordata > Mammalia > Carnivora > Mustelidae > Mustela > Mustela putorius. The sequence goes on from NW_025421273.1 coordinate 24,083,589, forward strand.
ACGGAGAAAAGTGACAGCTTCAGCTAGGATGAACAAGAGGCGTCAGACTGTGGAGGTTGACTCTGAAAGGTATGCCATATACATCTAGAAAATGTTTTTTGTTTTTTGGGTTTTTTTGTCTAGGAGTAGAAAAAAAATTGTAGTTTGCTTCCACTGTGAAAGAGAGAATCTCAATATGTAACAAGATACTCAGTGATAACTGCAAATAGCAAGGTCTTGGATATATACATATTTTCTAGAATTCCATTTTCAAGAGTATTTGACCTCCTATGGCTTGTATGCTTTTCTTACTGGGACGGCCCTTAGTCCTAGGTGATCATCTTTAATATGTTCTTTCAGTTTATATTTCCATGTATGCCTCTAACTCTAAGATTGGGTGTAGGACTCCTTCGATCTTGAATTAGCAAACTCTGAGGATTTAGATTTGGGTTTTTGACATTTATAAGCAGGATTAATCTATTATGGTAAATCATATACTTGTGGCATAGTGTTTACTTTTAGATTCTACCAATTAAGCCACTGTTGTAAGCTGAAACTTTATAGTTGCCTGAGTTCATCTATTGGTAAAATCCTAATGTGTGTATTTTCAGTATATAACTTTAAGTTTTGATTAAAATGTTTTGAGGAAACTTGCTTTTTAGAGTGTTTTAAGAATTTATTGCCTAAATTAAGAGAACTTAAAATGTTTCCTCACTTTGTGTTGTCCTCCAAAGTTATTTTGGGCAGTTCCTATTTAATCCTTTCATCGCAAAATTTTGTTTTTCCTTGTAATACCAGGTTCCATATAGAAATAAAAAGCAATTAGCTAGGTTTTTTATGATCTATCTGGCCAGCCAGCCAGTTAGTCTTTTTTTGGTTTTAGTTTTAAACTTAGTAAAATCAGGATATCAATTACACACTGATAAAATGACAGAAACAGAGTTTTATTGATAAATAAACTTGTTTTAAAGCTTGTATTTAAATTGGTGTATTTTCAACATCTATTTAGTGATCCTGAAATTCCAGAGCCAGAATCAGAAATGAAGATGAGATTGCCAAGACGAGCCAAAACAGCAGCACTAGAAAAAAGTAAACTTAACCTTGCACAGTTTCTCAATGAAGATATAAGTTAGAAGAGATGATGGAGGTGAAGTCCTTTTAACCATGTCCTTTAAAATTATGTTCAGTTCTCTGCTTTAATAAAGTTACGCTTGTATCAAAATTAGAAAATGCCTGATGTTTTGTAGGATTTTGTGCTACATGACTCCACATTACTTTGGCCTATACTGAAACATTAGGACAGCGCCTGTCCGAGTGCTCCCCAGAAGCCTGCAGCAGTCCCCTGGGTGTAACCAGCTAGGTCTAAGGAGGGCCTAGGAACCGGCTTCGAAATTGGGCTTCTCAGGTGATGCGTATGAACTCTCACACTTAGTATCATGGTGTTCTGGACAGCTTCTCAGTGTAACTAGCTAGTAGCTTGCAATTGAGAAGCTTATGATTTAGATGGGGCACATCCAACATAGATGAAAACATTTTAGAACATTTAAAAAGGGACATCTTAAGGGCAAATGAAGTACCACAAACTAGCTAGGAAAGAGCTTACCTTTGGGGAGGAGGACTGCTACAGTGACTCCAAAGTTTCCAGCATCTAAGTCGAACAGTTATTTTGATAATTTTGTGATTCTTATACTAAAAGCATTTTGGTAATGCTATCCGAATGGATAATTTCTTTTCTTATAATATTTGCATATGAGAGTCCTAGTTTGCTTATGTTTCTGATGGTGTTTCTTGGGTTAGATGTTCATATATACATGTTTTTTTTTTTTTTAATTTTTTTTTTTTTTAAAGTAATCTTTACACCCAACATGGGGCTCGAACATATGCCCCAAATCAAGAGTCACATGCTCTCTACTGACTGAGCCAGCCAGGCACCCCCACTTACACATATTAACTATGGAGTTGCTTTCTACATTTTTGGCATAACAAAATAAATATTGTGGATAATAAAAGACAATTCTAGTGGGAAAAACATGACAGGAAGTCTTTTACATACTAGTTTATGAGCACTGTTTCTTCACTGTCAATTTTATTTTTCTTCCCAAATTGGCACTTGCCTCTCTTATGGAACCGAGTATGAACTCAGTCCTCTTTCCGTCTGCAACACCCAGCAAAACATGTTTTCTTATCCCTCTGATTACCTTTTCTCTTTATTATCCAGAAGAAATGCCCTAACATTGGATCTGTTTTAATAATAATTGTGCTTTTTAAGATTTAGGCCATTTATTTAAGATAGTGTTCTAAGATAGAGCTAAATTAAGATCATTGTGCTTTTTAGAACCAAATTGCTATGTTACATACATATATGTGCTTTATAAAACTCAGAAATATAAAAGGAGCCTGAAAGTTACAAAGTAAGAATGCTTATTAAGCAAAAGGAAAAGGCAGATATGGTGGTGGTATAAAACAATAAAAAACAGATGATTATTTTTCATTCTGTTGGCTCTGTGTCTTCCTGTGCTTCAAATTCCTTACGTAAGTCTTATTTTGTTAAATCCCTGTCACTTTAAAAATAATTTTGGGGGGTGAGGGATAGGGAGAAATAGGACTTAAAGTTTACACAGAATGTGCTATAAGGAAAAGTGTTTAGAAACACCATAGACTAAATCCCATTTATCCCACAGTCAGGCTATCCAAAGGGAAGAAGCCATGTTCTTATATATACTTCCATGGATCACCATACCAAAGCTTTTTTTCTCTGGCATGGGAAAAATAAATTTAAGCACCAAACCTTCAGTATTCTTACTATTCAAGTTTTAGACAAAATCACGTAGCCATTGCTGAAGCTATGCTTTTGCACTATTATTGTTAAAGGTAAGGAATATTATCCTGATTTTCAAAAACATTTTACACTTAAATGGCTAAAATACAATAAAATCAATAGATGTAAATCCATTTACCATTTCTCATTCAAAACTGGTAACTTACACCAAATAGTATTCTTGTCTGCAAGAGGCACAGCTTTGCTGAAGAGTAAACATGCAATTGTGCCACTGATCTTACAGCCCACAGATTTTATAGGTTTAAAAGTACAGAGAAAGAACTGATCAGCTCGAATTCTATGAATGAAAACATGCTACTTGATGATAAACTATGATCCATTTTTCTATACATATATAACTTTGAAAGAGATATACTTCTAGAGATACCTTTGCCTTTTACCAGTTCACTTCGAGGTAGTTGGTATCCACCTATTGTACAACTGTTCATGGTCAGGTCATCACAAATCTTTACAATACTAGCCTTCTAAATCACATAATGCAGTATATATTAAAACTTTTTTGTGTACAGAAATAAAACCAGGGACAATTATGTATTTAAACTTAGGGCATAAAAGATTCACAAAATACCATTAAAAAGAGAAACATCAAAATCCATTTGTACTGTAAAATTCCACAATGGTCTGGTGTAAAACGTGAAAAAACATACAAAGAATTATAATCAAAATGATTAATGCTAATGAATTGATATAAAGATATCACAGGACTAGAAGTATTTCAAGATCAAATGATAAATGCAGAAGGAATATTGATGTACAAAATAAGGATAGTGCAAGAAGAACCGCAATCTATTTCTCTTCACTTTTGAGATTTTGGTTATGAACTGTACAGCTCGCTAGAGATGCTGCTGTCAAATTCAGATTCCATTCAATGGGACGATTAAGGCACATCTTAATGGGGCTCAAAGGGCAACTTGCTGTATTCCCATCGGACAAATTCAGTTTCTCATCAGTTTTCATTTGTAGCATGCTGGAAAAAAAGTGTAAATCCATTTTAGTTTTACTTTAACTTCAAAGAAATTATCAACCTTGTAAAAGAAAATTCAGTCATTTTTATTGTTTGGACCTCTAACCAGAGTAGATAGGGCATTTTAGTACCCAGAAAGTACAGGAGTTTTATTCTGTTTCTCAGCTCCAGCCTCCTTACTGAAATGAATACATTACACATAGCCAGGTACTTAAGATATCACCCAGATAGCGATGGAAAAAAACTAGTATACTAAAAAAAAATTAGTATACTCATGACATTTAACCTACTGAACTTGGCAGGATTCAAACCTTTTCATTTGTCCTTTAACGCACCAGGATCAGAGCCACTCTGAGACAAGAAGGAATTAAGCTTTGTTTGAAAGTCTACCATGTTCTAGGCACATTCACTTGTATTATCTCACTTAAATTTCCTAACAACCAAGCAAAGTTGGTAAACTTATCCTCATGATAAATAATAAAAGTGAGTCTCAGACTCAAGGACAAATATGTTTGAAGTTATACAGTCAACCAATGAATCCAAATATGGTCCTTCCTCTTTCCCTTATGCTTGTCTACTAGCTCTCTGATGGGAGTCTTTAGGAACAGAAACTTGAGAATCCAAAGGGTAGCTAGTCCACATGTAATGGACATGTAGTCCCGAATCTTAATATTTATGATAGCCCATTCACATTTTCAGATATGAATCCTTATGTTTATAAACTAATAGCTTGCTATATGGTAGCTCATTTGATGCTTAACTGATTAGTTTGGTTGGACTACATCATTCCTAACCTATCTCCAACCAAAGGTCTAGGATTCTTTCTATTAGTAAAGAGGAAATAGCTGTGTAGTATTTAAGTAACTTGTTACAAGTGGCAGCCACCTCCAGACCTCAGTAGCATTTTCCTGATCTTTCCTTGCAACCTCAAAAACAGACTCATGTGCCATTCAATAAACCAGAGATTTAACCTATTATGGCATATATCAATGGCCATGATATACCATGTATAATTGAGAAACTCTAAGGCAAGCTATAAGAATACAAATAAATTTATTAAGATAGCTTATCAAGTATTAATGCCAAAAGAAGATGAGGGCATGAAGCAACAAATAGTGATAAAAACAATTTTTGCTAAAAAAAACTGAGAGACCCCAATTTTTGCTGTTTGACAAAGGTATATTCATCAGAATAATACTTTAATAACTACATTGTTCTTTTTAAGATCTTTAAAAAAGTTGCTTTTCTAGAGTTTTCTCCAAATTTGGGTACACAAACTCCAGGAGTACACAGAACTATACACATGCATGGGAAGAAAATTTCAGTTTTAAAAGAACTGTATGTTAGGACCAATACACAGATTGACATACTTAATTCATAAATACACACTTAAAAGTTGTTGGTATGCAAAGTTTGGGTCTACTGATCTATGAAATACTAAGAGGAGAAGAATATAGCTATCTTCAAGTGCTAGAAACAGAAGTGTGAGAATGACAGAGCTAGAAGGGACTTTTCTAGACACCACCTAACCACCCCTTTTTTTTTTTTTTTTTTAAGATTTTATGTATTTATTTGACAGAGAGAAATCACAAGTAGATGGAGAGGCAGGCAGAGAGAGAGAGGGAAGCAGGCTCCCCGCTGAGCAGAGAGCCCGATGCGGGACTCGATCCCAGGACCCTGAGATCATGACCTGAGCCGAAGGCAGCGGCTTAACCCACTGAGCCACCCAGGCGCCCACCACCCCTTTTTTAAGATGAGGAAACTAGAGTATAGGAAAATAGAAAAATAAACTTTTTCACAGTGTTCTAACCAGATGTATGTGGACTAATATAAGAATCTGGATCTCTTAGTAATCTAGTAATAACCAAAGCACTTTTCAATTCCATTTTCTGTACCAAATTATTTAACATTGAGTATCTACTAGAAAGCACCTCGGAGGTACAAAGATGAGGAAGTATACACAGTGCATGCTTTCAAAGAATTTGCAATCTGGATTTAACAAATAATCCTTTATATTTAGAAGTTTCAAAATTGACTAGTTAGGTTTAATGTCAGGAATTTGTGGTACAATCATACACATTTGTACCAAGTGAAAGATTAATAAATACGCCTCAATACTTTTTTTAATTTAATCTCAACACACAGTATGGGACTCGAACTCATGATCACAAGATGAAGAGTCCCATCCTCTACTGACAAAGCTAGCCAGGTGCCCCTTCAAATTTTTTTGATGTACTTTTTAAACTTTTTGTTTTGTATGTTTTAAAAATGAAAGTTGAATATTCTTGTATGTGTCTATATATTTAACTATCTATAGGGCTGGTAATCTATAGGGTTGATATCTAGGAGTAAGATAAACTGAGTTACAGGGTGCTTTTAAAATTTTGATAGATATTACCAAAATATCCTTCACAGACTATGTACCATATTACACTCTTGCCAACAGTGTATGAGCATGTCTATCTTTCCTCATTTACTTACCAATGATGTATAATAAAACTTAAAGATCTTTGAGGAAAATGATAGGTTAAAAAATGGTATGTCATTGTTTAATTTGCGTTTCTCTTATAAGGACTGTTCAACTTATTTCCTACTGCTATGTAGTTAAGATTGGTCCTCTGTTCTATGTGATTTACAATCTCACACCCCTCCCTACATGGCCTAGTTCATTAGTCTTTATATCTGCTTATGGTGATTTTGTCATGAATCCATTCTAAATTTTAGATCATCAAATTTATCAGTCTTTTGTTCCATGGCTTCTTTGCCTTACATATGATTAGAAAGTTGAAGCAGCACATTTAAACCATCAGATCAAGTGGATTTAGATATCCATACCAAGGATTCTACTGAAATCTCAATGACAGTGTATAAAGAACTGGGGAAAGGAACAGAAATACCTGGGTCCTAGTTCTGAGAATATCATTCATTAGCCTTATGACCTCGGACAAGTAAACGTAGCTTCTTTCATTCTCATTTTCTCATCTTTAAAAAAAAGAAGTTGAGGGGCGTCTGGAGGACTCAGTGAGTTAAGCATCTGACTCTTGATTTTTGACTCAGGTCATGATCTCAGGGTCATAAGACTAAGCCCTGCGTTTGATTCTGTGCTAGGCGTGGAGGAGCCTGCTTGAGATTCTCTCTCTCTTAAAAAAATGAAATATCATCCTGTTTACCATTGTATTTCTAAATGATCTCATGAGAGCCACTTAACAGAAGTTAAAAACCATATGGAGCTATAGACAAATGCAAAGGTTTAATTTAACACCATGTCTTTTGGTGAATGGGGGACAAAACTGGAAGAGAGCCACCTAGACAGAGGGTAGTTGAGGAGTGAATGAGGACAAGGAAGGGGCACCTGAAATGATCATCTAGACATAGAAGTCTGTTTTCAGTACTTCTGTAATTTCATTCACCCTAAGGTAGAACCTCTCTCCAGCATGTGAATGGAGGTTTACAAGAATATGTACATTTGGTGGGGCGCCTGGGTGGTTCAGTGGGTTAAAGCCTCTGCCTTCAGCTCAGGTCATGATCTCAGGGTCCTGGGATTGAGCCCCGCATTGGGCTCTCTGCTCAGCAGGGAGCCTGCCTCCCCACCCCCCTCTGCCTGCCTCTCTGCCTACTTGTGATTTCTGTCTGTCAAATAAATAAATTAAAAAAAAAAAAGAATATGTACATTTGGGAAGCATAAAAAATGAAAATCTTTTGTAGGTCATGGAAATTCAAACAGTTATACTATGTGATTTAAATTAATGAATACTGGGGCGCCTGGGTTGCTTAGACAGTTACGTGGCCAACTCTTGATTTTGGCTTAGGTCATGATCTCAGGGTCTTGAGATCAAGCCCCAAAACCCATCAGGCTCAGTGCTTGGCACTGAGTCTGCTTAAGATTCTCTCTCCCCCTCTCTGCAGCTCATGTGTGAGCTAATACATAAAATCTTTTAAAAATATTTTAAAAAATGATTATTGATAATGCTAACAAAAAATTTTAATATATCTAGCTGTAATAATTCACACTTGTTTTACTTATTACTAGAGATATGGGATAGTTCATTTCTGTTATACAGACAATAAACTTTAATGTAAGCCAGCCAAATCACAGGAAATAAATTTTAGTGTGAACAAGATAGGTCTGAAAATATCATTTCTAGAGCAGTTGCTACATGCCAGGTACTACGCTAAAAACCTGACAATATTGCATTCAATTCCAAAAACTACCACTGAGGCTCAAAGAAGTAAAATGATGCATTCAGGTTCATTCAACTAAGTGCAAGCTTAGTGTCTAAGATCTATTACTCTATCCTGCATACTAGTTCTTGGGTTATAATTCTGTCATGATTCTCCCTTTGTTAATACCCATTTATTTCTTCAGAATACTTAACATATGATAAGTGTCTGGTCTACAGATTTCAGACAGACATTCTGAAAGACTACAGTCATAACTCTATCAAGGAAGTTATATATGTAGAGCATGAAGTTTCCTCATATTTAACTAAATAAGTAGTAGTCATACCTTTCAATTTCTCAAGATAAAGGAAGAAAGTATGTTAGGGCACAGACATGTTTTTGAGAGCTACCATAGCGTATATATATATTTTTTTCTTAAGATTTATTTTAGAGAGAGTGAGAGAGCAGGGGGGAGGGCTGGAGGGAGAGGGAGGGGTAGATAGAATCTCAAGCAGACTCCCCACTGATCATGGAGCACCGTGCAAGGGCTCAATCCCACGATCCTGAGATCATGACCTGAGCTGAAATCAAGAGTTGGATGCCCAACCGACTGAGTCACCCAGCGCCCCTACCATAAGAGTAGTATTTAGGTTAAAGGTTTTAAGAAACATAAGGTTATCTTTTCAAAAGAAGAAAAGTCAGCTTTATATGTGGATAAACTGAAATCTGGTATAGGATTTAGAATGTGAATATTTACTATAAAGTACCCAAAACTAACGAATTTGAACTAATCTATTGATCTCAAATTCTGAATGACTGGTTTATTTCTTCTGGCAACAGTGTCATCTTATGTTGTGAAAATTTACTGAATAGCTATTATAGCTATACCCTTGAGCTTGATTCTCCACAAATCTATCCAAATACCATGAGGGTTGTTAAATGTGTAAACTAGATCAAAGAACATTTATGAAGGCAACAAGTGGTATTCTTATGGTTCTGATATAGTGAGAAGTTATAAAAAATGAAATTCTTGTTCCACTGGATTCTAAACTGGCTAATTCCAGGGTTCTCAGAGGCCAATACCAAGGACTTTGCCGCCCATCAAAGTGTTTCAGTTTTATGAGGAGCTAGTATGTGTCCATCAGCCAGGTCTGCTGGATACTGAAGGTAGTTTTCTTCCCTCAAACCCTTAACCAATACCTACCTAATATATTTAGAATACAAAATACTGTGATGGTGTCTGTCTTCAAGGGTTTTGCAGCTTATAAGGAGGCATAAAGGAAAGTTTTCATACATTTCCAACATAAATACATTTATTTTATTTTGAAGAGATATAGAAGAGGTAAGACCAAGGGATTACAGAAAAGGGAAATTAATCCCAGCAGTTGAGAAGCTGGGAAAAAAATACTGAAATAGGACTAAAGTAAATCATTTACTAAAGGATTTTAGTAAATTGGGACAGAGCGAAGCTTTGTAGAACCTAAGATTAAACCACTCACCTGCTACGTGTACATTCCTTAACCTCTAGCCTTCAGTTTAACTAGAGCATAAGATAACGAGAATATCCAATCTCTAACCTTAATCTCTAGCCTTCAATTTATTTTTTTTAAAGATTTTATTTGTGTATTTGACAGAGAGAGATCACAAGTAGATGGAGAGGCAGGCGAAGAGAGAGAGAGAGAGGTAGAGGGAAGCAGGCTTCCTGCTGAGCAGAGAGCCTGATGTGGGACTCGATCCCAGGACCCTGAGACCATGACCTGAGCCGAAGGCAGCGGCTTTAACCCACTGAGCCACCCAGGCGCCCCTCTAGCCTTCAATTTAACTGGAAAATGAAGATAATGAGAATATCCACCTCTTAAGGGCAATGTGATTATTACATGAGTTATGTAAACAAAGCAGTTGGTATAGAGAATACATGTAAAATGCCTGGCTGGACACTGGACTCAATAAATGTTAATACCAGTACTACTAACAAAAAGTCAAAAGGTACATATGTGGGGATAAAGGATCACAGATATGTGTATGCTTTGTTTTTCTAATAGTACAACCATTTAATTTTAAATCTTTGGGCTTAAAGGGGAGGCAGGTTCAAATGAAAGAGCCATAGGGATATAGCCAGTTAAACATGTTTTATTAGGAGAACATGAAGTCTAACATAAATCTTTTCTCTTCCTGGCAAACCCTGTAAGAGTTAGGTTGTACAGGATTTTTGTTTTTTGTTTTGAAACAATTTATCTTAAGAGAAAAATTTCTCCTTGGTAAGATACTGGTGACTTTAAGAGCCCTGGCAGATTAAGTGGTAGAATTTATTTATTTATTTATTTTAAAAGATTTTATTTATTTAGTTATTTGACAGACAGAGATCACAAGTAGGCAGAGAGGCAGGCAGAAAGAGGTGGAAGCAGGCTCCCTGCTGAGCAGAGAGCGCGATGCGGGGCTCGATCCAAGGACCCTGAGATCATGAGACCCTGAGCCGAAGGCAGAGGCTTTAACCCACTGAGCCACCCAGGTGCCCAAGTAGTAGATTTTAAATCAGACATTTTTTCCAACTTGCTTTTGATCATTTGATGTGGTTATTTGAAGGAACAGAAGAACCCGGTGGTTAAGAGTAAGACTTTGAAATCTCATATTCTTGGATTAGAATCTCAGATTTGTAGTTTACTCCAAATGATTTTAGGAGAACTACTTTTTTAATATAAAGATTGCATAGTATGTGCTTAACTAGTAAGTGCTATCATGATTATTAGAGCAAACCATAATTGGAGATTCAAAAGAAAACATCTAGAAGAAAAAGACTAGCTTCCCCTAAGAAGTAGGATATCTACCTGAATTTTTAGTTGAATAGAATGAAGGAAATTACAGTCTGATTAAAGGCACAAAACCAATTCTCTTCAGAAATCAATGAACACAGTTTGTACCACTATGTAATTTAGAAGTGATTGTTGGCCATGTAGGGACAAAAAGAATTTACCTGAATTTCTTAATTAACTTGTATATTAAATTAGTATAACACAACTGTGCCTAAAGCAGTATCTTAAATATAATAGATATTCAGATATTCTATAAACACAAATGTGACTCACATACATTTATAAAAATAAAATGGGAAATTTTAGTACTAAATTAATTAAAAGCACTTAGCAAGTTGTTGATCTGAAATAGTGTCAACCAACTGACTTTGAAAGACTGCAGAGCCTTGGATCCTGTTCCCATCTGCCTTCTGAGGAACTTAACAATGATCATAATCAATGATCCCTTCCTTTTTTTTTTTTTTTTTTAATTTGCCATCTGTGGAAGATTAAGTGGATTCACAGTCCAAATTCTTCATCCCTCCCTATAACTATCGTCTTCCCTATTATTTTGCAATGTCCTCGCATTCTGGCCTCACCTATGTGACTTGCTTTGGCCAACAGGATGTGAGTAAGTATGAACTGTAAATTGGTGGAGGCCAATGTAAGCTGAAGCTTGAGAAACTACTTGGGCATTTATGTCCCCTCATATATCTCTGCTTTTGCCATGAGAACAAAGCCTGGGCTGGCCTGCTGGATGGATGTGAGATGTGAGGCTAAGCTGTCCCACCTGATAGCCAGCTAATACAAGACATGTGAGGGAACCCAACCAAAGTCAAAAGAACCTCTTAGCCTTATTTTCCAGTCAGGATACATGATTGAAACAAGTGCTTATTTACTTAAGGGAGTAAGTTTTGGAGTGGTCTGTAATGTAGCACTGTTGTGACAATAGATAAATACTAGAACATGTCTTCTCCTCACCATGATGTTTAAACAAGTGCAAGGTCTCTCATGCCTTAAATAAAACTTCAATCTTTTATTCTCCTCAAAATAACATTTTTAGAGCTAGATTACTTTAATGAGTTATCACCATTTTCTTATCTCTTAACCTACTCCAAATCTGGTTTCCAGGTCTTTCATTCAATGAAAACAGCACTTACTAAAGTCACCAATGAATTGATAAGTCTAATGAATGATATTTAATTTTCAACTTTTTTGCCTTCCTAAGAACATTAAACACTATTGGTCATTTCCTTTGCTATAGACTGAACTGTGTACCTCTCTGTTTCATTATGTCAAGTTCCTAACCCCCTATTGCCAAGAGATATAGGGCCTTTAAGAGGTAATGAACTTAAATAAGGTTACAGGGTAGAGCCGTAATCTGACGATCTTGTTGTCCCCATAAAAAGAGAAGTCACCAGAGAGTGGGAGGGTAGCCATTTGCAAACCAGCAATAGAAACCTCACCAGAAACTGAACCCCCCAGACCTGGGTCTTGGACTTTCCAGCCGCCAGAACTGTGAGAAAACAAATCTCTGTCATTAACTCATGCAGTTATCAGTGTTTTGTGATGGCAGCCTGAGAAGAGTAAACCTCTTTCTTGAAACTCACGTTTTTTTTGCTTTTCAGACAAAACATTCTACTGGCTTTCTTCTTCTTCCCTTTACTGCAAGTCATCCTCCTCTTAGAATTTCTCAAGGCTAAGTCCCAGACTTCCTTTTCTTCTTCTATAACCTTTCTTTAGGTGCTCAGTTTCAGTTACCAATGATATCTCAGACATCTCCAATCCTCCAACTACTCAGAAAGGATTTCCCTGAGTACTCAACCTAAAGTAACTATCAAGAGAAACTCTTAAGATCATCTAATATCATTGATATGGAACTTATAATTGCTTATATTTTTCCTGGCTCCCATTAAAATACAAGCTTGATGAGAGTACAACATATTGGTCTTGTTCAACGTATTATTTCCAGCACCCTGCATATAGAAACTGGATAAATATCTGTCAAAAGAGTAAATCTAGGACTTCTCCTTTTGGCCATGAAGTAACAGGAACCAGATTTACCCACTCACTTTAAACAACTTAAAAAATAGATAAAAATGTATCCACATCCACTTGGACCCCAGTGTGGGGCTTGAACTCACGACCCTGAGGTCAAGACCTGAGTTGATATCGAAGAGTCAGATGCTTAACCAACGGGGCCACCCATTCGCCCCTGAAATATTTTTAAGACAATGGATAAAAGAAAGTACAGGATGGCACTGATCCCTGAAAGAAGGGAACAAAAGAAGGAAGTCATAAAAATTGCTCTGGCTTACTGCCTGAAGAGTTTCCAGGCTGCAGTATAGAAAAAGAGACCCAAAGGAGCTTGTAAATCTTCCTGAGATGAGAGGACAGTTTGTTGGTGAGGAAGACCAAAGCAGCTAGAATCTGTGGGGCAGAGCACAGGAGACACAGTTGCATAGATAAAGAACTCTAGAGATCTACATTGGTTTCCCTCGAATCCATAGATAAATACTGATCAGTGCTTAAATATTTCCCAAAGCTTTGAAAAAGACCACTGAAAAGGATCAGGTAGAAAATTGCTAGAGGCCATAAAGGACTGGGTATGATTTGTGTGTGTTCCCACCAGTAAAAATGGAAAGACCCCCCTAACACATATGACAGTAAGTAATTATTGGTAGTGTCTCACTACTGGGGTAAAATTAGCCCTGTGGCAAGATTTTTCATCCTCAGCACCACTGACATTTGGGGCCAAGTGATTCTTTATTGTGGGTAGCTGTCTTACAAGGCTCTGTAGAATGTTTAGCAGCATCTCTGGCCTCTACCCACTAAGTGTGACAATCCAAATGTCTCTATACATCATGAAATATCCTCTTTAGGACACTTCCAGTTGAGACTGTCCTAGACGAAAGGCTTTTCCAACTCTGCCTACCAATGCCCAAAAGCAAGATTTGAAAGAATAAAAAGTTTTCTCATTAAGTTAATAGTGTCTCAGAACAGAGCCACAAAACATTGAAGGCATTGCCAAAACACACAGAACAAAAAAACCTCAGCATACAAGGCAAAACTGACAACATCTAGCATCCAATCCAAAATTACCAGGCATGCAAAAAATAGGAAAATCTGTTCCAAAATGAGGAGAAAAACCAATCAACAGGAACTGATAAATAACACAGATTGTAAAATTAGCACACAAGAATGTTAATGTAGTTACTTTCAAGAAGCTGAGGAATGCATGAGCATGAGGAGAAGAAATATAGTAGATACAAAGAATACTAAATTTATTTATTTTTAAAGATTTTATTTATTTGAGAGAGAGAGAGCATAAGCAGGGAGGAGAGGGAAAAGCAGGTTCCCTGCTGAGCAGGGACCAATGTGGGGCTTGATCCTAGGACTCTGGGCTCATGACCTGTCTGAAGGCAGACGCTTAACCAGCTGAACCACCCAGGTGCCCCAAAAGAGTAAATATAAGTCTCTGGAGATGAAAATAAAATTTCTGAAATGAAAATATCCTGGCTGTTACTAACAGCAGATTAGACAATACAAAGAAAATGTTATCAAACTTAAAAACAGAAATAGCATAATCCAAAATGAAACAGAAAAAAATGAACAGGTATCAGTGATCTATGTGGCAAAATAAATGTGATTGGAATTCCAAAAAGAGAGTAGTGACAGGAGAGATAGGAACATATTTTAAGAAAATACAGCTAAAAGTTTCCAAATGTGATAAAAACTAACCCCCCATATCCACATAGTTCAAAAAACTCCAAATAGAAAAATTATGAAGGCAACAATGCCAAATCCATTTATAATCAAATTTATAATCAAATTGCTGGTAACAAATGGTAAAATCTTACAAGGAAATGGGGGAAAAAAAAAAGCCCAGTACATACAGAGCAGCCAATAGAAGAACGACAGCAGACTTATCTTCAGAATCTAGAAGGCAGTGGAGCAAGAGCTTCAAAGTACTAAAAGAAACATATGTCAAATCTGAATTTCATATCCAGCTAAAATATCTTTCAAAAATAGAAGGGGGGGTTGTGAAATAAGAGTTTTTCAGACAAAAAGTCAGGGCCAAATGAATTAATAAACAGCAAACCCATACTATAAGAAATGCTAAAGGAAGTTATTCAGGCAGAAGTAAAACAATATCAGATAGAAGCCCGGACTTATACAAAAGAGTGAAAAGTACCAGAAATGGAAAATTCACGGGGAAAAGAATTTTAAAATCTTTCCCATTTTAAAAATCTTTTTGAACAACTGTGCAAAGGAAAGATAGTAAGAACACATTGGGAAGATCCTAACATTTACGGACGCAAAATGTATGACAATAATAATAGCACAAAGGCTTATGGGGAGGAATGCAAATGTACTGTATAGTTCTTAGACTACATAAGAAGTGGTGTAACATTATTTGAAGGTAGTTTCTGGTAAGTTAATGATATGTTGGATAAACTTGACAGCAAGTATTTCTTAAAAAAACAATTAAGAGATTAAATAGAATAATAAAATGCACTCATCCAAAAGAAAGCAGAAAGAGAAAAATAAAGGAGTAAATAATAGATGGGACAAATATAAATAGAAAGTTGGATGGCTATTATCAAAAAGATAAGAAATAACAAGTGTTGGTGAAGATATGAGAAAATATGTGTACTATTAGTGGGAATATAAATTGGTATACCCCCTATAGAAAATAGTATGGATATTCCTAAAAAAAATTAGAAATAGAACTACTATATGATCCAGCAATTCCAGTTCTGGCTATTTATTAAAAAAGTGAAAATGGTAACTTGAAAAGATATACGTACCCTTGCCACATGTTCACTGTAGCATTATTTACAATAACCAAGATATGGAAACAACTTAAGTGTCTATCAATGGATGAATGGCTGAAGAGAATCTCTCTCTCCATCACACACACACAGACACACATCCAGCCATAAAAAGGAAATCTTGCCATTTGCAATAACATGAATGGACCTTGAGGGCCTTATGCTAAGTAAACTAAGTCACAGAAAGACAAATACCGGGTGACTTCACTTATATGTGGAATCTAAAAGTAACAAAAACCAACCAAGCTCACCAATACAAAAAGCAGATTGGTGGATGCTAGAGGTGGGGGCAAAATGAGTAAAGTGGCTCAATAATACAAACTTGTAGTTATAAAATAAAGAAGTCATGGGGTTGTGATGTACAGCACAGTAGCTCACTATAATGAAATAATACATATTACTTATTTGAAGGTTGCTAAAAGAATAGATCAAAAAGTTTTCATCACAAGAAAAAATTCTCACTATGGTGACAAATGTCAAGTAGACTTATTGTGGTGATCACATCACATTTGTACATATGTACAAATACCAAATCATTATGTTGTACACCTGAAACTAAGATGTTATATGTCAATTAGAGGGAGGAATGCAATATGTCAATTACACTTCAATTAAAAAAATGTTGGCTGACTGAAACTCAACCACCTCAAGTCAAATGAAATGAAAATGGCCTTAATATTTAAAGATTGGGTGAGAAAGCAAGTCTCAACTGTATGCTGCCTAAAAGACACTTACTTAAAAAACAGAGACATATATCTTAAGAATGAAAGTGTGGGTAAAGATATACCATGCTAAAACTAGTGAAAAGTAGGCTGGGATGACTACAGTATTATCAGACAAAAAAAATGATTTCAGATCAAAGAATATTTCCAGAGATAAAGAGGTTCATTTCATATGATAAAGGAGTAAATTCCCCAGAAGTAAATAAAATTTCTAAATGTATATGAACCTAATCACAGAGCTTCAAAATACATGAAACAAAACCTGATACAACTGAAAAGATAAATAGGAAAATCTAGAACCAAAGTTGCAGATTCTAAAACCTCTCTCTCAAGGATAAATAGAATAAGTAGACTGAAACTCAAGAAGGATGTAAAAGTTGAATAGCACTATCAACTTGCTTAACTGACACCCAACAGCTGCAGACTACACAGTATTTTCAATAACACAGAGAACATTCATTAAAATAGATCTAGATGGACTCGAGCATTGAAAAAAAACTCAATAAATTCAAAAGAATTAAAATCATATAAAGTATATTTTATAACCATAACAGAATTAAAATAGAAATCAGTAACCGTATCTGGAAAATGCTCAAAATTTGGAAACTGACCAATATATCTCTAAGTAATCCATGGGTTAAACAAGAAGTCACAAGGGAAATATGAACATATTTCTAATTTAATGAGTGAAAACACAGCAGAGCAAAATTTGTGGGATATAGTTAAAGTAGTGTTCAGAGAGAAATTTATAACATAATGATCATATAGGTAAGGAATTAATCTTCTTTCCACTACAACCCTCTACACTCTATACCATCAGTTCTCAAAGTGTGGTCCTTGGGTGAGCAACATAAACATCACTTGGGTCCCACTCTGTAACCTATTGAAACAGAAAGTGCTTGGAGCCCAACCATCTCTTTTTAAATAAGCCCTCCTGGTGATTCTGATGCACACTGAAGTTTGTAAAGCATTGCTTTAAAGCAGTACAGTTCTCATTTGGGCCACCATAATGGTCTATGCCTTCACTCTTTCCCCCTACCATTCCTCTTCCACAAGGCAGTCAGAGAGATCCTTTAGGAAGGAGAATCTGATGATGTCATATATCTTTCCCTCCAATCTCTACTCTAAGAGTGTAGGAAGCCACTGAAGGTACATAAACCTGGCTTATGGGAATCTACATGGTCTATCCTTCATTTACCTCTCAGTCCTCACACCTGATACCATGTTCCTCCTTTCTTTTTTGACTCAAGACACACCAGTCATTGTCTTACCTGCAAAGAATACCATGCTGTAGTTTTTCCACAAGCAAGTCTTTCTTTCTAGAAGTCAGTTCTCCCCTCCCAGTTCTCTGCTACTTGGCCTAGGTAATTCCTACTCTTCACAGCTCAGTTCAATGGCCATTTCCTTAGATAAGTCTTCTCCCATTTCTCTGACTTGATAAGATCTCCCTATAAGGAATTCTTATAATACCACACACTAATTAAGAACTTGTAAGATTTGTGTAACTATTTACTCAATGTCTGCTTATCTTAATAAACTTGAACCATGAGGGCAGAACAATACCTGGTTTGTCCCTCATCATATCCTGTAGGTCTAACATATTGCCTGGCATACAAGAGGTTTTTTTTAAAGAATAAATTAACGGGGTCTATCTAGCTTTCTGTTTCTAAGTACCGAAACAAAGTAGCAAACACATGAATTTCTAGGTTGTCTGGAATTGGAATGGGAGTGGGGTTGGAAAAAGAAGCCAAGGTCTTATTAAAATTAAACAAAAACAACCAAGAAAAAACCAGCTAGGATGAAATAATTCAGACACCTACTCAGTTCTTTTTTTTCCTCCCAGTAATTAAACAAAAGGTGAATTCAATAGACTTAACATTATAATCACAGAATGCTCAGCTCCACTGCAAACTGTTCACTACCCAGGAAAAATGAGCGGGGTGGGGGGGGAATGTAGTCAGGAGAGATGAACCAAGAATTCTAAATCCCTAAGTGAAGAAATTGAGAAGAAAAAAAGAGTAGAAAAAGAGAAAAGAGAACACTTGAGGAAGGAATTTTAGATGTAAAGCACCAAAATCAATCTTCCTAACAGGTGGTAGCCACTGGTGAAGGAAGAGAAGGGTGACCCTTGGACTTACCTCAGATAGACAAAGCAGGTCTGGAGGCTGCGGGGAGAGAATAAAGATTTACAAAACAGAATAAAACTGCCACTCATGGCTCCTCCAGCACCACTCTGCTGGATAAAGATTGGTCTTGTCCCACAGAGAGAAAATAAAACAACTACAAGTCAGAAATATATTGTATTGTGTGGGAAGAGGGAGAGGACGGGGTGTTGGGAATAAACCAGATATAACAACTTTAATCTACTTTTAAAACCCCCAATGACTTTCTAGCCACATACCAAAATTCTACTGATACAAACAGGTCAGCAAACTTTTTTCCACTAAAGGCCAGATAATAAATATTTTAAACCTTGTGGGCTTTATGCAATTATTCAATTCAGCTTCAGTGGTACAAACAGCAATAGACAATTCATAAGTTAATGAACATAGAGTGTTACAATAAAACTTTACTTAAAACAGGTCATGGGCCAGGTGCACCAATTTAGAGAATTTTATGTTCTGTACTCCATATCCTCTAGTATGGAATCAACCAATTCATCTTTCTTCAAATTATACTGTACTGCCAAAGTAAGAAAAATTTGACATATTTTTTATGAGTTCCCTGAGTTCCTCTGTAACTCTAATGTCTAACACAAAGCCTAGTAGATCAAAAGAAAAAGTATCCAATTTGTTGAATAAATTGGGTGGTTTTCCATGAAAGATGTGGAGCAATTAGTGAAGTAGAATACTGTGAAAAACTCAGTAATGGTTGACAAAGCAATAGGATATAAAATATCCAAGAAAAAATTTAAAGAAAAAAGCATTGAGACAGGAGATTACCAAAGTAGCTCTTCTATATTTTAATCAAGCATTATAGCAAGAGCTAGAAATGCTTCAAAACCTAAAACTCTTCTCCTTACTCAGTTCCTATGAAAGTTATGCTGATAGGGAAGAAAATGAATTATAAATAAAACAGATTTTTATTTAAAATTCCTGATTTCATTAGAATACTTGAAATAAAAGTTTTAACAGTTTTGCTTGTGGCACTATCAATTAGCAAAGTGGTAATATGAAGTCCAAATAAAAAAGAATATGCCTATGAGTTTTTTCACTTTTACATTAAAATATCTATCTTCATCCAATTCTGACCAAATTAAGATGGTGGATTAACTAAGATTAACAACAGGAGATACTGATGTCATATAAGTGGGAAATTAAGACTTGGCAAGACATAGATCTCATATGTTTTCCTAAATTCTTAAGATATATTCTCATGGTTTATAATATGTATGGTAAAACTACCTGAATTGAGCCACTCCTCCTTTCTTAACATGAAATGAAAAACTAATATACAAAAATGAAATTTACAAAATGGACTCATCAGAATGTGATCAATTTTGACTTATAGGTATTTCCCATAGTGTTCTTTTTAATGGTGAATGTTAATAAAGCAATTACAACTTAATTCTGATTACTCTAATTTATGTCCAAGAACAAATCAAGTATATAATGTGTTTTTATAGTCATTGCATTCTTTCTGGGAATATCACAGTAAATATAAAGAAAACCTAGCAGGAAACTATACAGAGCAGTGTTTTCCAGTTATGTTCCCCAAACTGTGGGATATAAAAAGCTGTGAGATTTTATATATATTTAAACTTTGAAGAATGCTGTTTAACATGTTAATGTGGCACAGTGATTCAACAAGCACAGGACTGAGCATTTCCCAAAGTTATTAGACCGGAGAACCCTTTGCCCACAGAACATCTTGGAGGACTAGTGCTTTGTGGACTATACCTCTGGAATGCTTGTGTGGCAACTAGATGAAGGTGATAATGAGTCATCTAGAAATGTTTTTCTATCAAAATGAAATTTAGAAAATCATCTACTCTGTGCTTCATAGTTCTTCTATTAAGTGATAATTATGAAGCTGAATAATAGAACATGAAGAAATGCTAACTCTAAATTTTATTTAAAAACGTTGAGGGATATTCTGTGCCAACAAATTTAAAAGGAAATTTTCAGTTAGGATGCAAAAAAATGCAGTAAACCACTTATGAGCAGGACCAAAGGAGGATGCATGGTTGGTTTCAGTTGCAGGTAGCTGAAGGAGCATACTATTAATTAAAAGTCACCCATCAGTTACATACCTGTGTGAAAACCAGAATTCTGAATGGAAAAATACTCAGACTTTTTTGAAGACAGATGACAAAACAAAAGAAGCGGACAAACTGAACTTTTTTCAGTCAGCTCAGAATCTAATTCAAAGTATCAACCTGAATTCCAAATTTTTATGGCAAAATTTAATGTTTTAGAATGAGTACAATGAGTATAGCAACTTTAAGTCCACATTAGTTATTCTAGTTTTAAAACATCCTTAGATGTGTCCAAAGTAAGTTTTTACATCCAGATATTTATCAACTAGGAAAGGCACACATTTACTTCCATAACTGAAAAGATACTCAAAAGTTCTCAAAAGATACTCAAAAGTTCTATATTATTATTTTTCAATGGTCACTCCATTATAGGCCATGATCACCTCAAAAATCATCTCTTGCAGTTAGTCTTTCACACACCCCATTTTGTCCTTCCCCTCAAAAATCTATACTGTGCGCTATTATTTGAAAAGATTCTTTAGAATTACACTTTATTTAGTTTCTCACTATTCATGGAATGAATTCTTGGCCTGATCTCTTTGTCCTTCTTTTATACCCACTTGGTGAACCCAATTAACCCAATTACATCTATGGGCCCACTTTTCTCCAAGCTTACGTTCTGGCAGTTGAGATAAAAATCACAAAACTGTTCAACCATGTTATTTCTTGAGATAGTACTTCAAATGTTATCTATATTGCACAATACCCACCATATTACCCTTAAATTACCTCTAGACTTATAGAAAATATATCTAATATCCTCAGTATTCTGCCCATGAATTTGTAAAGTGAAGTGCATTCCCATATATTGTTCCCACTCTTATGTTTTAAGAGAGAAGTTTTCTTCTGGCTGAAACCATTTAAAGATGGCCATAACGTCCAATAATCAACTCTGGGTCTTCATTCCATTTTCACTGCTTGCCATCTCCTTTGTATCTTCAACCTTTCATTCTCTACTGGCTTCTCATTGGCATCTACATTTTTTTAAAAAACCAGTCTTCATTAGGCTTTCTTCTCACTATCTCCCTATCTCCTCTCCAGTCAGAGTCATTTGTTTTCTGTGCTAATTTTCTTCATCTCCTCTTCCTGCATTAACTACATTGCCCTACCAAAACTACTCTCTCCAAAGTCATTACAATAACCTTTTGCCCTATCTTCAGTGGAAACATTTCAAAGCTTAATGAACCTCTTTTCAATAGTTTACACTGTTGTTCTATCCCTTCTTAAAACACACTTCCTTTCTACCACACTCTCCTGCCTTTCCTCTTACTTCCTCACTACCCTCAACAGTCCCCTTTTGTGAACATTAAAAAAAAAAATTTTTTTTTTTTTATTTTAGAGAGAGAGTGAGCGGACACACACTTGAGTGAGGGATGAGGCAGGGGGAAAAGAATCTCAAGCAGACTCCCAGTTGAGCATGGAGTCTGAGGCAGAGCTCTATCTCACAACCCTGCGATCATGACCTGAGCCAAAATCAAGAACTGGACACTTCACCACCTATGCCACCCATGTGCCCCTATGCATGATTTTTTCTTCTCTCTATCTTTGGGGCTGTGAGATCCTAGGTTCTTTCCATTTTACAGTGAACAATCCATTCCACTCTCATGGTTTCAATTATTTATGGACTCCAAAATCTTTGTATCTAGCTCAGACCTCTTTTCTGAGCAACAAACCCATATTAACCAAAGCTTGACCTCTTAACAAGACAGGTTTAAACTGCATGAGTCCACTTACAGGCAGATTTTTCCCCCATAAATATACATACAGTATTGCAAATGTATTTTCTCCTCCTTATGATTTTCTTAAAAGAATTTTCTCTAGCTTGCTTTATTATAAGAATACTGCATATAATACATATAACAGAAAACACGTGTTCATTGACTGTTCATGTTATCCGTAAGGCTTCCAGTCAACCAGTTACTGCTAGTTAAGTTTTTGTGGAGTCAGAAGTTAAATGTAGATTTTTTAAATGCACAGGATATTAACACCCTTAACCTCTGCATTGTCCAAGGGTCAACTGTGATTGCTTCCTAAACATCTTTTCTTGGATATCCCACTCAAACTCCCAATGTCTAAAACTGCACACTTTGAAAGTTCTCTTTTATCTCAGTGAACGTTACTATCATCTATCACTTAGATGTTCAAGCTCAAACCTGACATTACCCTTTATTCCTCTACTCTCTAAAATACACTGACCCTCTTAGACCTCTGTCAAATGTATCTGTCCTCCTCCATTACTGCTATTATTAGGGCTCCAAACATTTTTTTTCATTAACTGATGCTGGCTCACAATTTGGGCTATGCTTACCTCAGGAGCTTTATCTTTTGCCATTTTTCTGTCCACCCCTTGCTACTTTCTTAATTCCTCTTTATGCCTTAGCTATATGAATTAAATTACTCAGTGTTCTATAATCCTGTTCTGTCACCCAAATTTTCCACATGCAGTTTGCTCTGCCTGAAATATTTCCTGACTTCTAATACTTTGGCATTCTTCAAATCTTAGATGTGACTATGTAAGAATCCTTGCCTAATTTTCTAAACCTGGGTTCAATTATCCTCCTAGGTGCTTCAACAAGCCACCTTGTTCCCCAATCATAGCACTCTACTTTGTATTGGAATTGCCTAGTCACTGTCCCCTATGAAATGATAAGCTCCATGAAAACACAAACCATGACTTTAGCCATTCTACTCCCTTAATTAATGTAATTAATAATATCTCACTTAAAAAAGAAAATATACTCTATTTATTGAATATATACACAATGCAGGGCTTGTTTTCTTACTCAGATGGAAAGGCAACTTTCTGAACTTTCCATAGTATCAAAGAGCATATTGTAGGCATTCATTAACTACATACGGAAGTAAGAATAGGACAGAATTACATTTCTTCTTTCCTTTCCATGTCTACAGTTGATACACAGCAGCAGATATGTAGTAAAGCATAAATTTTAAAACTCCTCTATGTGTTAAACTATATCTTTACTGTTAATCTCGAAATGTACAAAACAAGATATTTATGGCAGAAGAAAAATTTTCATCAATAGAAATATTCTCTAATTCATTATATACATTGCTTTATGAATTTTTCTAGAAAAGTCCTTGTTGCTAAAAATCTCTCTCAAATCTCCAGTCACTAATTGTTCTACAATGAAGAAAAACACATATAAAACTAATAATGAATTTTAGTTTCACTTCCCAAAAGGCATTAAGAAGTATGGAATACCAAGAATAATGAGAAAACAACAACAACAACAACAACAACAACACCTTAAGAAACATTTTAAAATCAGATAAATATAACAAATGCTGCTATAAATACAACTTTGTAAAAATAATGTCCTTGATTAAAAAAAAGAATGTTAAATAAAGAAGGAAAGTTATCAGTAAAAGATAAATAAAACTTTAAGCAGAACAGGACATAGTACTAGTAATTTTTAAAATGAGAAAAGGTGAAAAACAACTCTTACTCTGATACTACATTTTTAAAAAATATCACAAAAGGATTTTGAGACTAATTTGAAAAAGTAATAATGAGGCATCTTCCATCTTATTTTTCCAGGGTGATCTCATATTTAGTGAGGTAAAAAATCATATTAATATAAATTTTATATTCATACCTTAGGAAGATATAATGTTTAAGAAACTAGAAGGACAAAATATGGTTCTGCTGTAAACTACCTTTGGTAAACTCAAACAGCATGAAATGAGAATGGTAGTAAGAATTAAAAATGAAACACTGCACTTTATACAGATGTGTATATATTTTTAGGTGAATTATAAATTTTTTTTTAATCACTATCAGGCTTCTTCTTTCTTTTTTCCTGACATGCTATTTGTTAAGTTTAATTATCCTAAGGATAAGAAACAAAGAACATTGTTTTTTCAATTTGATTCATCTTTCATAATGGAAACTCTAATTTGACTAACATTAAAGTTTTAACCATCACATGTTACAAAGTTAAAATTTTTTAAATTAATGCATGTTAAATACTACTGAAATAGATTATTTTAAAGTCATTCAATTAACCAAATGTTGGAGGCCATCATAATCATCTAACCTATTAAAACTTGAGTTTATTGCTTTTAATATTTTAATATTAGACTTAATAGTTGTTTTTTAGCTTTTGAAAAGGTTTTAAAAGGTAACAAAAATAAAGCCATCGATACTTCCATAAGCCCCTAAAATACACAATGTAACAATGCAACCATATAATAAATGTCCTTAAATTTACAAATGTAACCTGGCACTCTCCCATCTGGGAAGTAATGAAATAAGCACTACCATATTTCTACAAATCCTGGACTGTCTAGCACCTATCAATAAGTGAGAAGGAACTGGCTACAGTGGCAACTACAATGTTCATATACTATTTTGCTAGGGTCTGAGGGTAACAGTCTCCCTGAGGCACCAATGTCAGGCCCGCATAACTGAGTAAAGCTCATAATTACTAAAGTAATTTCAGTTTACATTCTAAATTTAGCATTACCTTAACATTACTTGTATATAACTTTCTCCCTTGCTATCTCTGGAAAGAAACCCTCATCTTTATATATGTGGAATCTAGTCCAATGACTCATCTGAAAAAAACCTATTCAACAAGTTTCCTTATTTACTGAAGAAAATACCTTGTTCCCTGACACTATTTAAATAAGCAGAGTCTTAAAATGGTTCCCAAAGCAGTACCAGAGGGCATAACAATTTGATGGTGAATGTGAGACTTGTATACTAGAATTACTATATATGTTACAGACCTCATCAACTTAGCAATGAGACAGTCTTTACATCTTTCCACGTGGTCTCAAACCTATTAATTTAACAAGACAATGAATACATATTATCCTGTAGTGTAGCAGTTAATTTTTAGATAGCTCCTTGGGTATATTTATCATTCACACTGTTTTCTATATTTTATATGAGGTCAAATACAAAAACAGATAATATAACTTATACATTAATGATATATGTTTAGGAGCTTTCTATGTCTCTACTAAATATATTTTAATTTGCTTCAAATCCTGGACACATTAAGATGTAGGGAAGTGCATGGGTATATTTAGTAGGACCTAATATCATGAGTTTCATACTAGGTGCCAAGAAATTAGGTTGTCCAAATATTTTGGAAATAAATTGAAAATAAATCAGCTGTTCCTTTTCTACCCATTGTCTCATACTTTACTCAAGGCACCTAAAATGAAACTTTAAAATTAAGTAGAGAAAAACTTACCTAGTTGGGATTTTGAATAATAGTTTGCCATTTGTCCACTGTTGCAGGACTGTCGTTTATGCCTTTTTGTTGACATTTCTGTGGTCTTCCATGGTGGTCTTTTTCTTTTGTTCAATTTGCTAAGAACATCAGAACTATCAGGATTCTTGTCATAGTTAACACATTTATTTAATTTACTATTGTCAAGTTGGCTGGGAAATTTATCGATTGAAGGACTATTTGTTTTAGCATTTTCCATTTCTTTAGACTGCTTTATAAAAGAATTTTGCCTAGCAGAATGGGATCTTAAGGTAAAGCGCTTTGATTCTTCTCTGTGAGTCTGAGGATTACTTCCACTGTCAATAGATTCAGGAGAGTAAATGATTGTATTTAGCTTAAAAGTATTTTTGTGTTCAAGATAGTTGATCTTCCTCAAAAATATTCTACAGTCTTTTAAGGTTTTTGACTTCCAATTATTTGGACACACATTTCCTAGTCTTGGTCCCTTTTCAAAATCTTTTTGGCTGCAATTTGTTCCATTCTCTTTTGCTTCTGACTTAAAATTATTCTCTAAACTAGCATGTGTTTTCAAGTCAGACATTGCCACCTTCTGTTGCAAAGAGTCATCCCTGATCTCAGGTGGCAAAATAAACTGACTAGCTATTGTGTTTTTTCCTCGGAGTGGGATATCAGCTTTTGTTCCCCTCTCAGTCTTACTTAAAAATTGGTTCTGGCAGAAAAATCTTAAGTTTTTCCTTTTAGAGATCCAATCAATTGTTCCATGGTTGTGCAGCTTTCCCTCTCTTTTCCACCTTTCATGTTGCAACCTCTTAAATTCAGTTCTTTTTAATCTAGCTAACGTTAAATTATTTTTCACATTTAACAGTGGAGAGCTAACCATTTTATGCAGTATATGCAACTTCCCTGCTGATTTTGAAGGAGAAGATAGTGCAAATTTTTTAAAGTGCTTTCTGAAGGGGCTGGTATTAAAATTAGAATATTTGGTCCCTAACTTAATTCCTCTAGTATTTATTACTTCCAAAGGGTTTCGAGCATTTGCTTTTCTAACTAGTGAAAGAGACTGTGTTTCTGTTGTTTGCATAAACCAGATACAGAGTTCATTCAAATCATACTTTTTCCGAAAAAGCATTTTTACAGGTGAAACTTCAAGTTCTAAAAGACAGGTTTCCAAAGGGTTTGCTATTTTGAAATTATCATTTTCAATGTGTTCTCTCTTTTTATGAGCACAATTTCCAGCTTCATCTCCACTCACTTGCACCCAAGCATTTGTTATTTGCTCAAATCTATTGTTTAATTCCTCTATTAAGGAATCGTTTGATGTAGAAGCAGCCCACCACCTGAGCAAAGGATTTGATGAAATTATTGGGTCCAAGGATACTTCAGAAATGGGTATTACTTTGTTATCTTCCAAACACATTTTTTCATTCCTTGAATTTCTGGTTGCTGGGGTACCTTTCGAAGCTATTTTTATCCTTGACTGCTTAGGTTTTTCCTTCTGACTTTTACCGTTCTGCAAATGGAGTTTATACGATTTACGGAACAGAGCATTTCTATAAATAAGTGAGCTAGAAGATGCTAATGGATGTAAGAAATGGAGGGATGGTTTTCTATCTGTAATAGAATGTCTCAAAGGTATAGTAGCAACCATACTTTTTGATCCATTCTTAAATGTGTCAGCTTTGGTGTGCCCTGTATCCATCTTATTGCATTGGTGATCATACTTTTCTTCAGCCAGATTTCTTTCTAATATATTTTCTTGTTCTAAAGGAGGTAAGCAGCTGCTAATACTTACTTCTCTATCCTGAGGTGAAACTCTATTAATAGTCACAGATATGCCAGAGATTTTCACTTTTGCAGGTCTACCAGGCTTCCTAATTATAGCAAAAGGCTTCTGAGTTGGTCGAATAATGTTCTTGGAAGGTTGAGGTATCACAGACTTGTTCTTGATAGGCCTAACATATTCAAAGCCAGACCCCAAGACCTCACTTTCAGTAGTTAAACTTGAAACAGCCCTTCTTTCACCTGCATCAATTTTGTATTCTTTAATATTTCGGAGACTGTTACTTTCAGTTGGAATATCAGCAACATTATTGCTGAAAGATAACACATTGCTTATGTCTACCGTTCCTTCAGAAACATGCCTTCTAGTTCTTCTTGACCTTCCATAAATAACAGTTACGGTAATACTCTTTTTATAAATACCTTCTCCTACTTCTGATAGGAGAGACTCTGGACTTTTCTTTCCAGCACTAGAACACTCATTTTGGCAAATGGTGATGTCTGTTTGATTAGTTTTAGGTTTTGGTGGTCTTCCAATTGGCCGCTTAATTTGTTTCACAACCTGGGGACCTATTTTTTTAGGTCTACCTGGTTTCCGTTTAAAAGATGAATCAATACCATTGTTTAGATTTTCCTTAGGTTCATCTTGTGGCTTATCACTATTCATACCATCTATGAACATTGCAGGGGATTCCGTAGTTTCTTTTGCACAATTAAATTTGTTTAGTTCTCCCTGTAGAGTGTCACTATCATTAAGATTAGAACTATCCTTTTCAAAGTTAGCATTTGGGACATTCTTATTTGTCATTGTTTTTTTTTCAATTACATGATGAGTTAGATATTTTTCAGAAGAAAGTTCAATATTTGACTTGGAAGTACCAACTGAAGTTAAAGTATATTTGACTCCTTCACTGCTTTTAACCTCAGATAAAAACATGAGTTTGATAGGACTAGAATAGCTGGAAAAAGGAGAGCTTTCAATGGCTTCATATTTTGTTGACACACTTTGAACATTGGAAATCAAGCTACTTGTATCCAAAACAGATGTCTTTTCCAGATTATCAAGTCTTTTGCTATTCAAATCTATTGTAGGAATATGATTGCTTTTGATATTGCTGGCTGCTACCACAGATTTTGACAAACTCTGCTCTTTGCATGCCATTCTGCTTACAGTAAGAGTCACATTTCTACCTGCAGTTTGATCTTTACCATTAACTTCTATCAATTTCTTGGATGCCTTGCATCCTTCAGATAATGAGTGATTATTCAAAGACTTCTGGGCCATATTTATTGTGTCTTCCAAACGCTCCACAACAACTTGTAAATTAGAATTCATTGCAATTTTGTTTAGATCTATATTGTGTGAGCTTTCGAGTTGAATCGTTTTCATAGGATCTTTTTTTTTTGTAGATTCAGCAGCTTTTTTGGCCTTAGGGGATTTTTTGAAAACATAATTATTTGTTACATATATAGAATACCACCCTGGGGGCACAATATTTCGTTTAGTTCTGCTCAAAAGTGGAGAAACATCACTTTTCAAAGGAGCTTGAGTATTCTCCAGGTTGGGGTTCTCCTTGTGATTTTGCAAAAGTTTTTTTCCACCTGCAGATTTCTCCTGTGATTTTCTTATGCTCATTTTCTCAGGGAAAGTTGTTTTAAAGCTTTCGGAAAATGCATCAAAAGCCAAGTTAGTTTCTAAACTATGAAGAGGTAGTTTTAATGACTGTAATGCACAATCTGGTGAAAATGATGTTTCTGTATGATTATTATCTTGCCGGTTTTTAGAATTTTGTAAAGACCCTTGGCAATGATAGAATTCTTCTTTGTCTGTGGAAAATATCTCATCATTGCGTGTTAACTTCCTTGAATTTTTTTCTGTGTATTTTTTTCTTACAAAATTTTCATCAAGACTAGCAAGTTCTCTTTTTATTTGTAAAGACTGCCTTCTAAACATGGGGGAATCAGGAGAGCTGTGCATTGAAAATAAGGTTTCTTGACGCTTTCGAAATCTTGTCTGAATAATTTTATTTTCTACCTTTTTATCATGTTGACTCAGCAGTTCCATGAAACTGTAATCACTGGCCTTGGCATTATGCAAGAGTGAGGATATTAAATCCCTCAATTTTAAATCATTATCTGTATTACAATCACTGCTAGATAATTTTATAAGGTTTGTCACATCTGTAGCTTCTATTGATTTTAATTTTTCATTAATACGATCCATTAAATCTTGAAATATTACAGTAGTTTCATCATTTTCATGATTTGCAGTACAATTATCACTGTCTTCCAGGAGCAAATAATCGGAGTTACTGGATTTTTTAGTTTTATGTACTTTACCTTCGTGATCGCCCTTGTCACTGTTTATTTCTGCTGGTGTGAGAGATGGAGGCTGGTTAATGTTTATTTCAAGTCTGTTATTTTCTAAGGCTGAAAGCTCTAGGACGGCATCTTTCAATTTTTCAAATCCTTCAGTCTGTACAGGCGATAACGGTGGAGGTGACGGACTTCGAGATCTACAAACATCCTTAAGACTGACCGAAACATCGCATACTTCCCTTGATGAAAGAGGAGCATGAAAGGTTGATTTTGTAGAGTGAATGTTTGGTAATAGTCCAGAACAGCACCTGTGAGAATTACAACTTTTTGCAATTCCTCTATTCACTACTGTCTTAATGTGTTCAATAGTTACAGTTTGGCAAGATAAACAATGTAAATCTTTAATACAGACTGGCTGAGGCACAAAACCAGGGCTTTGTCTTTCATTTTGTAAATACCCTCTTTCTGCCAGCCTATATTCACAACTACAGAATAGACCATGTAAGTCATCTTCAATTAGGGGCTTTTGAGATTCTGAAGACACAGTATATGATGTATTACAATAGCAAAGAGAAGCAGTATTCTGCTCTTGGACTAGAAATTTCAACATGGCCAAAACTTGTTGCTGGTGATGTATGCACAAAGATTCCAAAACTTTGCTTAATGCTGATTTTCCTTTTTCCATTTTAGTAGCTTCCTCTGATTTTGCATCAACAGTTGAACTAAAAATAAAAATCAAACAAAAAATGAATTACAGCAAAAATACCAGTATTATAAGGAGTTATAATTTTAACAGAGTTTGAACAAAAGAAGTTTTGGTATTGCTGGACTCCTAACTCCTATAGAGCTGCAATAATGACATCTTGATTATTGTTCAGCAAAAATATAATGAAGCACTGGTGATAATTAATTTCCTATGGCAAGTAGAATAGTCAAAGAAAAGCCCTAGTTTTGTGATATAAAACCTGGTTATAGACAATTATAATAATAATATAGATTATACTTATATCAAATATAAATATGATTATATTTATAGATTGCTAATGTTTAGTGCTTTGGATGTATTAAGAATATTTAATGGAAAGTGCTTCAGAAAGTTATTTTTGAAAGTAGATATTTTATAAGTTATTTTGATAATTATCAATCCATATTAGTGCAAATAAGAAAAATAAGATATAGGAGAAAATCTTATCTTTAAGATAGATATTTTTTCAAGGAAGTGAAAATAAAAATTATTAATAAAAGAAAGTTTTGTATACTCACAAGGAAAATTAAGGAATTTAGACTTCATATAAATAACAGAGTATCTTTTCTAAGATTAAGCTGCAGGCATTTTAACCTAATAATAAAAAATTTAAGCTATTTAAAAATAAAATCTATTTTTAATTGATTTTAAATACTAAAGTAACTACATGAAGACTAAAGGCATTACTTACCTAATTATTTAATTTCAAATGCTGGAAAATGTCCTACTGAAGACTAACATACAACTAATTTTAACTAACACCCAGGATTACTTAGTAACCAAGGCAGAAGTCTACAAAAAAATTTTTTTAATCCAATACCAGCAGCAAGAAGAGTAAAATATATTAAAAGAATTCTGTTTCAGAAAAGTATCTATTTAAACATATCACCAAACTCTGTACATGAAAATAGCCTCCCATTCATGATTTCTTATATTTGCTATTATTGTTAGTAGTTCCTGGTTTGTAGAAATTTTATTTAGTGTTGGAATTAGGATATACTGATTATGAATTGCTATAGAAGACTGTATTTGTTTAGAGGGTTATTATATTTATGTATATTAAAAAGTAAAAGATTTTTATTTTAAAATGAAAAGTAAAATTAATTTTATTTTGTTCCCTAAAACTGGCTTAATCTGTTTCACACGTAAATATGCAATATTTTATGTACATTTTATAAATATTATGTTATTTGAGTAGCAAAAACATCAAGGCAAATTCTGAACATTAGATCAAAAATTTTCTAGAAAAATGATAACTTTACTAGATTCAACTAATAGTTCACCAAAATTAACATGTGATTTGACAAAAAGCAGTTATCAGAGTGAGAAAAGATATGAAATTAACAATAAAGTGCTTTAAGTCCACAGATATAACCCCAATACCATTTCCTTTCTGAAAATATATATATATATATTTTTGGTAAATTTTATCATGATTGGGAGTAAATAATGGAACTGATTCCCAAGATTCACTATAACTCAAAAAATACAGGGAGAAAAAAGACATGAGGAAATGTTAACTATCAAATATGAAGATATGTGATATTATACTCTTTTCCAGCAAATTAAAATTATAATTTTTACATAAGCAAAGAAATCCCAAAGAGTTCTGATAGATGCACTTCAACAGTTTTTTTTAAAGTTATGTTATGGCCTATTAAATATATCTGTGATTAAATAAAAAGAGATTTTATTTCTTAGAAAAATTAATTGCACCATATTTTAAAGATTAATTTGCTTTCCTAAGTTTCTAAAATGCTTAAATGTTTTTTCCATTAGCAAAGTCAAATAGAAAGTAGAAATAACTAAAACTAACTATTCTGAAAACCACCCCAAGATTTTTACAGTTGTCCTCTGAGATTTCAAGGGAGTCTATACTTTAAAAAAGTTTCTTATTCAGTTAATTACTCCCCCCCCATTTTATTATTTTTAATAATGGAACTTCCATTCCAAAATACCACAGTGGTCAATAATTTCCATGTAATGGTATATAAAGAATAGCTCCATAAAGTTACTAATTGGATATTCAGGTATTAGATTATATTTAATACACATATATCAGATATTAGCTAACTAAATTCTCAAATTATAAAATTTCATAATGTTTATTTGGCTCCAAATTTTTTCTTTTTCATATTTCTTGCATGTTAGAGTCTCAAAGAAAAGCAATATGAGTAAATAATAGTTGAATACACAGATGTCTCCAATCTAGAATTTATTCTGAAATGATTATGTAAAGATTCTAAAATTATATCTGTCATAGCTCCCTTGTTTTTAATGTTAAATTTTTTTCTAACTCTTTTCAGTTCAGATTTCTAAACCAAAACATCCTGCCTATTTTTTATATGTTACTATCGGTTTTGCTTATTACAAGTTTTGTTGTTGAAATAGTTCTTTGGAGAAGTCAATTTTTCATATTAATATAAATAAAACTCATTCCTACAGTGAATCAAAAAAGTCAGTGTAGTCAGTTTTTTTTCTTTTCTTTTCTTTTCTTTTCTTTTACTGAATGAGTAAATCAATCACACACCAACAGTGTTGTAAATTTAAGTGCAAAAGCATTGAAGTGCTTTACTACAAATTACAACCTAGAAACACGTTAACTGAACAATTAAAATTCATACAATCAGATTTAGATATATAACAACACAAAGTAGGAACAGAATTACAGTACATTTACAACACAAGACAGATACATGAATTCATTAGAAAATATTGTAATAAATAATTCATGAATTATAGTGCAATTGATTTATGCATAAATAGAACTAATTGCCTAACAATCAGTTTATATTAACAAAATCTGTCAAAATCAAGGCAGCCACAGAGTTTTACTAAATTACTGCGACAATGGAAATACTGCAATTAAAAAACAAATACAAGTATTTGTACTGTAAACAACTAAAAAAATCAGTCTCACTAAAGTTAGTATACAATTTAATATAAAATTGTCATTAGCTACCAGAAATGGTTTAAACAACTTTACTGAGCAGTAGTTTTCTAAAAACAGAGGCACTGTTTTTTCTTTTCCTTTTTTTTTTTTTTAAATATAAAATACTTGAGGAACATTCAAATAAGTAGAAAGCATATAAGGGTTGCTTTCACCTTCATTAAAAGTCTGCTGAAACTGGATTTTTCAGAAAACTGTCAATTAATAAGTAGTAACTGGTAACTAAATTTATAAAGTACTTTGAAAGTTTAACATAAAGAACATCTTAATAGAATCACTGGGGAGAAGGGGAACCCATAAATTTCCCTGCCTTTCCTAGTTTGTATAATCAAAAGTTAACTCAATAATTAGAAACATTTTGTTTCTTTTAAAAGTTATGGGTTGATCATTACCTATAAACTATCAAAAAATATTTAATTTACTATATCTGACCAAAAATAAATAATACAAATACTAAATGCTGCAAATTAACTATAATATTACCTATAAAACTACTGATCACTGTGAAGTCAATAGCAAAATGATCCCTGATTTTATGAATCCTGTAAAGTTTTTGGTCAGGTCATCTTTTAAATGATATAAAAGTGTTCTGTAAGTATCCCTTTACTATAAACTTCTCAATCAATTTATTAATGTAAATATAGTGTGAGGAATAAAAAAGCTCAATATAAATATTATGTAATGCATTCAGGCCCCCAAATTTTTGCAAGTAAAATTCTGTATAAAGAGGTCAATAAAATTGTGTTGAAACATTTACTTTATTTTTTAAATTTGTTTTTCAATGGGGGAGGAGGGGAAATATATTAAATAATCCAAGTTCTGGCCCTCACAAAATATGGCTTAATTCTTTAAAAAGAAAGATGACCCTGACATCTGCTGTTTGGCAATCTATTATGTATTCTTACTTGGAAAAACAAAAAAGCAAGAGGATTCATACCCTAGTATGCAGGTAACATTAAGCTGAAGAGGGTTCAGTATAGATCTAGGAGGCCAAATAACTACTTGGTTGTATAGCTTCCCACTCTTCAGTTTTTTTTTTAAATCATATGTAAGCAGTTTTTAAATGTAATAGCTGAAAATCTCTTTAGTATTACATGTATATGTGATTATTAGATACACACAAACACAAGTGTAAAAACACAAGTATTTGACAAGGTGCACTTATTTTTTTTAAATTCAGCTTTAAGTATTCCTTTTGGACTTAGGAAAATTGGCTTAGAAAAATGATCAGAACCTGAATTTAACAGAGAAAAGGGGCACTCGGAGAATTCTGAATATACGAAGCAAATCCCCATTCTTTACATGGAGGCACATGCTTATAACATTTTACCACTAAAACTGCATACTCCATAAATCCAACATGGATACTCTGAACCACATTTTAAAACTGCTATATAAAAATTATTGGTCTCTTTTATGAGTCTAGTAAAAGTTAAAATGCACTGCCCAGCTTCTAACTACCCAATTAGTAGAGAGTTTACATTACTGAAAGTTCAAAACAGCTTCAGTGTTAAATATCTGTAAATCTATTCAAGACCCTGAACAAACTGCAAATTTGGTTATTAGCAAAATGATAATGTATCGCCCACCAAAATGAAATCTGTAATTCATTTTGATAAACTGAAAATGTTTTGAAATGTCACAGCAGCAAATATATTAAAGTTACACTGAGGTTTTTCAATAGTAGGAGTGTGTCACAATCCTTAAAATTTAAAGTAGTCATAACATCAACTAACCAGCACATTTAAACCAAATATCATTCTCAAGCTTTTTCTGTGCACATTATAAACATGCTCTAAGTTGCATTCCAACTTTTTTTCTAACCTTACACATTAGCTTATTTTTCAAATGAAAAACAAAATTAAATTATTTTAATAATTAAATTTAAATTACTTTTTGTTCTTAGTATTCCATCTTATATTAAAGGATTCTATAGCTGCTGGGGTTAACTATGTGTCAGTTTTTTTAAAAAGTATATACCTTCTAAACCCCAACTTCCTGTAAATCAACTATTAAATGATAAATATTAAATTTCATTATACATATCATTTAAGGTTTTCTATTCCTGGTGGATGCACTTGAGTGCATTTCATATTTCATAGAATACACTGTAGTGTACTAATACTGTATATATTAATTTTTCTTCATATGGAGATAGTTATTTAAACTTTGATTGGTTGTTTGATGTACTTACAATAGCTGTAAGTGCAGTATTGTAAAAATGTTTACAAACTATTAATATCATATTTCCCTTATAAGATGGTTCAACTGAATGGCTGGAGTGGTCTTTCACCAATAAAAGTGTTTCACTTGACAATTACTTGTTTTCCCACAACGCTTTATGCTATTGACTACTAAAGAAAACCTGAATCTTTTTCACCTATTTATACAAGGATTAAATACAAACTATCAGAATTAAGTAAGCAACTATATAATTCTGTCCACAGTGAAAACCCTGAATAAAACTTTTTTTTTCAAAAGGCATGTAAGTGGTTTTTGAACTGTAAAATTTCATGTCTCCTGTCAGAGTGAGCATCTGTAATTCCCACATGTGTGTATATAGACACACAAATACACACCTGTGCACATACACACACACACGCAAACACACATACACACACACACATACACACATACAAACATTTTCCTAACAAGTAATCTACACAGGCTTGCTGTTTTTGCAGCTGCCAGTCCCTGAATCTGTCATATTATATAACCCAGTGTCTGGTAATCGGAGTTTCTTCTTCGGAGGAGTCTTCAGTGTTCCAGATCTTTCTTTTACCTTGTATTCTAAAGTGCTGTGAGGTACCCCATAAATTCCTTGTGCTTTGGAAACACTCATTTTTCCGCTCATTACCATTGCAATAGCCTCTTCCATTATTTCATGATCATATTGGCGATAACGGCCACGTTTTTTCCTGGGCTGCTTGCTATCTTTTCGATCCAATCCATCTTCAGTATTTTCAGAGGTTCCATCAACTGTTCCATTTTTAGAATTAAGACACAAAGGAGAGAGGTCCCCATGTAGAAAATAAGAGTCAACACTTGAGTGAGTTACAGGCCCAGAACATTCTATTTTGTTCTGTTTAGGGAGTATATTTTTCAGTTTTTGGAGAGCTGATCCTTCTAGGACTGGAGAGGTTTTGGAAACTTGATACATAACATCCAGCAGACCAGGACCATCAGGTTGTGGTTTTGAAACAGAACTTACTCGGAGCTGAGGAATTTTTAACTGTACAGTAGGGTGTGAAGTTTCATATTGTAGGCTTTCATTTTTTTCTTTAAATTGAGTAACCATTTTCTGTAGAGTTAACTGATGGAGGTAACTGGAAGCTGTTGGGAATTTTAATTCTGAGGTTTCAAGTAGATTGAGTTTACTTTTTTCTGTGCGCTCTGCTTGAGCTCTTGCCCACAAGGCTACTTTTTGCAGCACTGCACAAGTTTCTTTACTGTCTTTATATGAGTAACTATCATTGAAATCTCGAGTTTTGTTTTTAAAAGATGCAGGCTTCCCTGCTGGTAAGGCTTCTAAGTGGAGAAGTAAAGTTTTTTGAGGTATGCCATAAAGTATGCCTGCTTTATTTATGTCCAGTGCTCCAGACTGAATGTCTTTCAAAGCTTTTGAGAGCAAACCATCTGCAAACTCAGCACTTCTTTCCACATAGTCCTCTCTGTTTCTGTGTAGTCTCCTGGATGGATGGAATGAAACGATGGTAAACTGATGCATGAGAGACTCTCACACAGCTATGGAAGGGGAGGGTCCACTCCTTTATTATACTCCTTGCTTAGGTAACATCACTGCTTATGACTCTTTTTAAGTCTGTGAGATGTAGTAGTTACTCCTTATCAAAGCAAACGCTACAGTCCTGGTAGGACAATGTGTCAATCATACGGTGGCCTCAACGGGCAGACCTTCCAAGAACATAAAATCCTAACTCGGTATTTGTAAAAATATTCTCATGATGTTGCTATTCCTCTGACAGATGCTTGCAGAGCAACACTTATAATTTATTTGTACAATTAGCGTTCCATTATAAAAAATACCCAAATCCTAAAGGAGTTTTTGTTAGTAGAAACGTGACGTTACCGCTAAACAAGTAATAAAAGAGTCAACCCCTTTAAAGGAAATTTGTAGCAGCAAGAATATTTCCAAACACAAACATCCCATATTTCCACAAGACTAATTTTTCTCTAGATAAAACTTAAAATTTGAAATAAGTAGGTAAGTTATATTTGGGTAAAATAATTTGATACTATAAATTGTTCTTTCTATTTCAAATATATCATTGTAATTTTCAGTTTCTCAAACAGAAGCTAACTATACCTTGTGACTCAAAAGCTACTATAGTCTTAGTTGAAACAAGTTACACTCTAATATTTAAACATAGTAAAAAAGCTTCCTATGCAGTTTGTTAATGGGAAGATGCAAAGTTACTAAATAAAAATCCAAAAATCCAACAGAAGAGCATCTCACTGTTATTAATTTATTTATTTTATTTAATGAGAACTTTCAAAGCATGAAAGGGCTTTCTGTGGTGTTTACTAGACATATATTATTATATATATTATGTAAAGTTTGCCACCACACCTAAAGCACAGTGAAAAAACGTAAACACTATAAGCTAGCTGTTAGAATTAGTAAGTATGGTACTTTTAAAATTTGTTGATTGTTTAAAAAAATTAAATAGTGAAATCACATATTTTCCTTAAAATTGCCTCCTGAATACTGAATTTTAAATTTTCTTTGTATTCGTCCTGCTTCTTAGTTTGCAGCCTATGATTAAGTTGGTAGTTCATTTTAGTAACATGAACTAAAGTTTGGTGATTGTTCTGATAACTTTTCTTTAACAGAAAGAATAAAAAAGAAAAAGAAAGGACAAATGAAAGGTATGAGAGACAAACACTTATGAGTGACAAAAATTCTGGAGGAAAGCTAAATATGTCAATCTACTCAAAGTAGCATTAAGAGTTCTCTGAAGAGATAATTTCATATTAATATTAAATTATATTTCCTAGATATTGCTTACCCAGCCATTGAATTTTCAGAAGAAGGATCACATATGGATGACTCTTCAGATTTTATGCTGGTTTTCTTTGTAGAGAGATCTAACACTCCATCCCCTATAATTTTTGCAAGAGAAAAAACTTTATATTTGTGACAGATAGGTAATCCTTACATTTTAACATTTCATATTTTGCTGATCTACTAATTCATAACCTAAAAATTAACACTTGTATTTGACATGTGGCTATTAACAACTCATCTTGTGGGTTTAAGAACAGTACATGACTGGGAAGGCACTACATAGGAAAAAAGAACAGAGAAGGAGCTGGCATAGCCAAATGATATGAAGAAACATATGAAGGCTATGATATAATATCTGTTTAAAATCAACCTTTGGTTACTTTTCCCCTTGTTCTGCTGTGAACAGCCATTAACTGCTTATCCGTGACTTTTTTCTAATCAAGGCTGCCCAGATGATGCTTCAAGAAAGTAGGAATGATGTAAGTTGTACAAAACAGAGACCACAGAAAAAAGGACGATGAATAAGAGAACAATAACTAGCATTTACTATGACTAGCAATATGCGGAACATATGCTTTAAGTAAATGTGACTATATATAATCGAGGTATTTTTTACAACTCAGTGTAAAATTTTACTATTTTAAATAACTGAAATGTATAGCAGTTGAATCATTGCTATGTAATATGTTTATATCTGTGACTGGATGAAGACATAACCTACAATATTAACATTTCAGGAAATAGAGCCTGTTAGAAAACAACTGCCTAAGTATTTATTAAAATGTAGTTGTTTTTATTACAACACTGAATTTACAAAAATAAAAACAATGATTCAGACACGTTAATCCGACAAGGATTGAAAAGAGTAAAAATAAATTATGAATTTAAAACAAAACACTAAGGAACAGTGTGACTATTTCTTTACTGACAGCTAAAAAATTGAAAAGTTATAAAGAATCACTATAAGAAAACACATGTTTAAAAAATATACTTAAAAATTTAAGTTGGTCTAAAAAAAATTCATCTGGGTTTTATTGTTACCATATAAATTTACCTAACACTCAGGTGCTCTGGCAAGACACAAAGACAGAAAAATAAAATGTCTCACTCATAACCTATGTGTAATTCAATAATTTCATTGAGTGCCTACTGTGTTCAAAGCACTATTTGAGGAATTTAGAAGCAGCAGTAACAAAGGCATAAACAGTACCTATTGTCATGGTGCGAACCATGACCAACCAAATATATTATCAGGGAAAAGCTTCTGTAAGGATCAGTTTATACAAAGGCTGTGTTATGGAATCATTTTTGAAATGTCTGAGGAATAGCAAAGAGCAAAGTCTCAGCTGGAAGCCAGGCTGAGTGAAATGAGCTCAGAAATGTACAAAGGCAGATCATATTAGGACTTGTTGGCCATGGTAAGAAATCTGAATTTTATTTTGAGAGAGAAAGGAAACAGGTTTCTGAGTGTAGGACCAACAAGGTTTTAATTTGTACTTTTAAAGGATCAATCTGCTGTGGGGAGAATGGACCACAAGGGCTAAAGTGGTGTAGGGAAACCTGTTCGGAAAACACTATGGTATTTCTCAACTCTGAGCTTTCACACTTCATTAGATTCCTCTGTTAGAAGACTCCTAATCCTTTCCTTCTATCCCCACACTCATCCTAGTTCTCATCAAATCTTACTCATCATTCAGTCATTCAGGCCACAACTTGAATTTGGTTGTCATTATTTTAGGTTCCTATACCTGCCACACTTACCTATATTATTTAGCATTTAGCACACTATATTCTAGTTGCTTACATACTTACCGGCGTTAGCCATGCAGACCATAAGCTACGTGAAGACAAAGACCATGTCTATTTTATTCACCCACATACCCCCACCCCACTGCCTAGAATAGTGCCTGGTATTCAGTAAATATCTGCTGAGTAGAACTCTGAAGAAGCAAAAGAGAAGACTGGATAGGTAAACAAAACATATGGTACATAGTACCTTGAAAAACTGTTAAGTGAAGCACCCTGCCCCAGGTTATCTGCCTGGCTCAATCTTTTGTGCTTTGTCTCCAACTCAACTCAACCCTCATTCTTCCTTGCAGTTCCTCACAAATGCTACATGGTGTCAGGTCTCTCAAATTCCAGTACTCTGCCAAGAAGGTTCTACCTTTTCAACTTGTCAAACTCCTACTCAGTTTAATTTTTTTTTTTCAGTGTTCCAAAATTCATCCATATGCCCCCAAGTAGAACCCAATTACTGTTTCCCTTGAATCAACACTTATAATTTATACTTAATGACACTTATGAGACTGTCTTGCAATTATCTATATATATCCCTCTACACACATAAACACATATATATGTACATATTTATCCCACAAGACTGAATTCCTCAGGTCAGGAATCTTATTCATTTGTATTTCATAAATAGTAGAGTGCTGTAACCTACTAAAAGAAGAAAGAATTGAATATTAGTCTTCTCTTTTACTATCTCATTTCTCTCCTTCAGCAATTAGGATTTTATTATTTCAAGGTCTCATAAGATCATCTTCTTCAAAAAATCATTACTACCTAATCCATATTCAGATTTACCTCCGAATGCACCAGTTTTGATTCTGCTCAAGTTTTACATAGTATGCAGCACACAAAACACACTCTCCATAAATGTGTTATTCCTAGTCAATGTTACAAAATGAATGAATGAAATTTTTCCTATTCTAAACTTTTAGACGTTTGATATAGTTAATTTAAAGTTAATTATTTCACACCAGAAATAAGAAAAGGAGGTACAGGAACGCCTCTCTCTCCTTTACATTAACTATGCAAATTAAGCTATAGCTCTCCAGCTAGGACAATAAAGGCATTCTTGTCCTTTTTGGGCTATTCCTAGACACATGGCCCTGGTTAGGAATAATCTAAATCTGAAGGATGAACTAGACCTAAGTCCTGTTCCACCTTTAAGAAGCTACCCAAATCAAGCTTATACTCCTGATTCTTCTTCTTTTGAAACTCTAAACAGTGACCAAGGTGAGAGATGCTTTATTTTTTTCCCCATAGCCTTCTCTTGATATGCAGTACATATGTTAAAAGTTTTGCTCTAGAAGTAACACATTATAGTCTGTTATCCAGTGAAAACAAAATATACTCCAACATATTTCTGCCACACAGGAAAACTACATAATCAATGAGCATTTATGTACTAAATACAAGATACATAAATGTGTAAGTAAAGAACTTTTAGAGAAATTTTAGTTATCATAGAAAATCTCACTTTTTATTAGTAGTGCTTTGACCTACACTAAAGTATTTTGCTGATATCATTACTTCTTTATACATAATAAAAGCTGTAACTCAAGAGCTAGAAAAATCAGAGCGTTATTTCTAGGTTTATCCAAATTAGAAAAGCAAAAAACAGTAAGAGAAGGGGAGAAATAGCTTGGGAAGAAGGATTCAGAGAAAAGAAAAAAAAAATCAGGAATGGGGAGAAAGGGCATTTTCTTGCTCCTGCTGCTGATTTAGATCTAGCTGAAGCGATTACATCTATAAGTATCACTCCTTCACAATGGAGATGGCACATCATAACTAGGTTGTTTTGTGTATATATTTCCAAAGTTCTAATGATTAACTTGATGGATAGAAACTAAACTATATCTTTTTTTAAAAAAGATTTTATTTATTCATCTGAGCACAATTTGGGGGTGAGGGGTGGAGGAATGGCAGAGGGAGAGAGAGCAGCAGGCTCCCAGCTGCAGGGAACCTCACATGGAGCTCAAACCCAGGACCCAGGGATCATGACCTGAGCTGAAGGCAAATGCTTAACTTACCGAGCCATGCAGGCAGGCACCCCTTTTTAAAATATTTTATTCATTTTTTTGAGACAGAGAGCGAGAACTAGCAGGGGTGAGGGGGAGAGAGAGAAGCAAACTCCCACTAAGTAGGGAGCCCAACACGGGACTTGATCCCAGTACCCTGAGATCATGACCTGAGCAGAAGACAGATGCTTAGCCAACTGAGCCATCCAGGCAACCCCCAAAACTAAGCACTTATTATGCTCTAGGGCAATATAAAATAAATAGAAGACAAGGACTGAGATTTATTTGCCATTCAACTATTGGTAGGTACCTAGGTTGTTTTGTTTTACACTTAACAAACAATACTGAAATGAAAACCCTAAATGTTTCTTGCATTCATGTATATGAATTTTTATAAGATATACACCTAGAGGTATAAGTGCTGGACTTAATTAACATTTTGGAATTTAGTAGATATCACCAATTTTTTTTTACCATATCCTTGATGACATTTGGTGTTGTAGAGATTTTTAATTTTTGCTAACTTGGTAAGAAAGCAAGTTATAGGAATAAATTAACAAAAGTGCATTTAGTATGCATCACTGTGAATTTTTAAAGAACACAAAATTATTTTACTTATAAATGCATAAATAGGCATTATCAGATGTTGCTTCTAAGAGTAAACAAAAGGATGTGACAGTTCCTTAAGAGAAAGCATATCAGAAGCAAACATGATCAAATAACACATTTATTAGTTCTGGATGACAGAAGCATGATTATTAAGCAGTATATTTCTCTATATTTGAAAGTTACCTAATAATAAATACAAATTATTCCCATTTGCTGATTATAGACTGGGTCGTAACACTACAATTTACTTATTTTTGATCAACCACTAATGTAAAATGTATAGAATTAGAGGCCAGTTTCTTTCAACAGGGTCAAGTAATTGTAGATATTGTACTATCAGATACAACTTTTAAAACGGACTGATTCTTGAAAAACTGAAACCATAACCAAGCTGGGCTATTTCTTTCTTTTTTTTTTTTCCTAAGATTTTATTTATTCATTTGACAGAGAGAGAGACACAGCGAGAGAGGGAACACAAGCAGGGGGAGTGGGAAAGGAAAAAACAGGCTCCCCAACAAACAGGGAGCCCAATGAGGGGCTTGATCCCAGGACCATGGGATCATGACCAGAGCGGAAGGCAGACACTTAACAACTGAGCCACCCAGGTGCCCCTGGGAAATTTCTTGATATCAAAACATTATGGGGTTAATTTTTTTTTAGAATTCACCTTCTGTTAAAATCAAGATTTGATTTATTCATTTATAAATTGTTTTCAGTTCTATTTTCATGCAAATTCCTAATCAAGGATCTATTCAAAGAAGACAAGTGCAACTGTCATAATACAAAATTGTTTTTCACCCCTCCAAGGATACCATTTTTTTTTTTAAATCTCTCATCTTACAGCCTTTGTCCATTCTTCAAAGTATGTTCTGTGTTCTCTTGGCCTGACAAGTTAATTTCTACACATCCTTCAGGATCATCCATCCCCTCAAATGTTTTCTGAATTTCCTCCTAATACTCTTTATATTCTTTTATACTGTATTTACGATGTGTTATAATTTGCTTAGTTTAGCACCTCAAGTCTAATAGGGAAGTTAGTAACTATTTTTAGATCTATTTAAGATTTACATGCAATTAAGTATCATTACCTGGCTGATTTTCTCACAAGACTCCCCACCCCCCCCCTTAAGCCAGAGCCTGAAAACATGAAGCTCAGTCCATACAGGAGAGAATATGAGATAAAAGTTCTCTGAAACCACATAATCTCTCATCAATATTAAATATGTAAATATTAGTAAGATTCAGTATATGAAAGCAAGTGAATTTTAGTGAGAGGAAAATATCACATAAATTTTATGTTGTCTAGAAGGGGGAGAATATTCCAAATTAAATTTCACAAAAATGGCAATTACTAGCAATGAAATGTTCATCAAAATCACTGCTACTTAACATTAATGTTTGATGCAAGCTGCAAATTTATATTACAGTTTTAATGAATACCTTTAAGCTATTTCTACCTTACGTCTTGGATCACTTCTTATCTCCTTATATGGGTCCTGTCTTTTTTAAAAAAAAGATTTATTTATGAGAGAGAGAGCACGAGCGAGAGAGCATAGGTGTGGATGGGGAGGAGGGGGGAGGGGCAGAGGAAAAGGGAGTGAAATCTCAAGCAGACTCTGTGCTGAGTGTGGGGCCCCATGTGGGGCTTGATCCATGACCCAAGACCATGACCTGAGCCGAAACTAAAGGACAAATGCTCAGCTGACTGTACTACCTAGGTGCCTGGGTCTTGTCTTTATTTTAGCCCCTCAATTTATTATCTTAGTCATCCTAGTTCTTTCTGGTCTTAACTGTACTCTCTAGGAGATGCCTAGACTCATAGATTCCTATGGATTACTAATTCATTTATATTCAACTGATTTCTAGAAAACATTAGTAACTCACAAAAAATCTAAATATATACAACTAATATTTTTCTACAGTGCACATAAAGTATGCACTAAAGGTTTTACTAATGTGGAAATT
Organism: Mustela putorius furo; assembly: GCF_011764305.1. NCBI lineage: Eukaryota > Metazoa > Chordata > Mammalia > Carnivora > Mustelidae > Mustela > Mustela putorius. The sequence goes on from NW_025421273.1 coordinate 24,128,563, forward strand.
TTGATGATAAAACTAAAAGTGATAGAGAGGTTTATTATCCTACCCACAGTGACAGAGTTCTAAATAGTGAGAATGTCATTCAAACTCAGGCAGCCATGTTCCAGAGTCTGCATTTAACTATAATTCTAATCTATGATATTTTAAAAATCAAATTACAATGTTGGTAATGGTGTAATAAACTTGACATGGTTAAACATTGCTAGTTCAAGAACATAACCCTTTTGGAAACATTATAGCAATACGTCATCAAAAATCTTAAAAATGTTCACACTTTTCTGGGTATCTATTTTAAGAAAATATTTAACACGAAAATGCCTTTATGTACAAAGATATACCAAAGATTTCAATATTACTGATCAATACAATTTTTTTACAAACCTGAATATTTAGGTCTAGCATATCCATTAAGGTAATTAATAAAACACTGAACACTGCAATTGCTATTACAGTGTTTTTAAGAGGTAGGATATAAACTTGAATAGAGATAATAGACAACTAAACATATAAAAAGCCAAAAAAAAAATCAGATATAGAACAAACCTGGAAATAAATATACCACATGACAACAATGCTGATCTTTCATGAGGATCTGAGCAGTTAAAAGAAATGTGTGGGCACATACTTGCATACATATACTAAAACTTATTAACACAAACTTGTTAACAAGACTTGTTAACACAATAATACCAAAGCATAAAAGCATTCCCTTATGTTTATCCAAATTTATTTTTAAATTATTTTTATTGTTAGTGGTTTAACCAACGGGTTAAAGTTTCAGAGTCATGGGGGGAATAACCAATAAAAAATAAGAGCAGCACATCAATTAAGTTTTAACATTGGTTTTCCTTTCCTTATTTGCCTCCCTCGACAAGCAAACAAGTTCTTAAAAGGGAAAGTTATAGCCTTTCCGATGTTTTATTTAGTGCATATATATCTGAAACCCATATAATTCATTCATCTACTATTTGTCAATAAAAGACAATATAAATCAAGTACTTATAGTGAATTTAGGATGTAAAAATTATCTAAGCACTTCCACCCAATACCATTTTAGAATTTCATTACAGTTTTTTCTTTCTTCAATTACCCCTACAAGAAATGAATTGAAACAAAATTTCAAAAATCTTCAAGTCCACACTTAAAAAATATTCTTAAAAACAAGTTCTCTTTTTTATCCCAAGTATTACATTACCTTATTCTAGAAGTTCAAGTTTTAACCAAACATTTCACTTAAAATGTGGGACATATGCTCAATACAACAATGCCATACTGAAAGACTTTCCATTTGTTGATCATACACTTGATAGCCTCTGTCATGCTTATCCAAAACGATTCATGTTTTGAAAAACTTTTTATTGAAATATGACATTCATAATAAAAATGCACAGAAGTATAATGAATTTTCACAAACGAAACAGTCCTATGTAAACAGTACCTAGATCACCACCATCAGCTAAGAGATAGCCCCCATATTATCTCCCCTCTGACCACTAACTTACTCCCACACCCAATATCTTGATTTATAACAGCTTTATGCATGTGAATCTTGATGCAGCAATTTTACTTCTAGGAATGCTTCCTAAGGTAAAAGTTAAGATTGAGTGCAAAGTCTTAGCTTGAGCATGTTTACTTACATATCTAGAGACAGAATTAAATATGTAATACTTCCACAAAACAGAACACTATTCAACTAAATGATTCTGTAGAAAAATATTTAGTAATATAAGAATATTTAAAAATATTATTTTCTATAACACAAGTTGCAGAAGATTATATAATTTACAATTTGTGGGAGTGAGTTCTGGGAAGACAGAGAGAGTGAGTGTGTGTATTTTTTCCCAGAAAGTGATTCGGAAGGATTGAAAACTCAACAGGAGCAGTCACCGCTTGATAGGTAAGAAAAGAATAATTTTTATTTTCTTTATTGGTTTATTTTCTAGTTTTCCTATAAATACATAGCTTTTATAGTTCAATTATTCAGTTAAGACTTATTGAATGGATACAATATGCTAGTCATTTTTTAGGCACACAAGAAACAGTAAGGGAACAAGACTCTTGCTTTCATGGAACTTACATTCTAGAGGGGAAGACAAAGAAAAGACAAACAAATCATTAAAAAATGTTTTTCCCAAGGTGATAAAACATAATGAAAATAAAACAGAGTGACAGGACACAGTGGCAGGTGGAAAGGGGTTACTATGCTGGAATAAATAATCAGGCAAAGCCTCTGAGGTCATCTCCTTTTTTAAAAAATAAATTTTATTAAGATAAAATTCAAACATACAAAAATATAGCATGATTCTCCTTTACATCCTCTCTTCAGTTTAATAATTAACTAGATTTTTGCTATACTCACTCCATTTATCCCTATTTACTTAAGTATTTTATTTTTAAAGATTTTATTTATTTATTTGACAGATAGAGATCACAAGTAGGCAGAGAGGCAGGCAGAGAGAGAGGAAGGAAAGCATGCTCCCCGATGAGCAGAGAGCCTGATGCGGGGCTCTATCCCAGAACCTTGGGATCATGACCTGAGTCAAAGGCGGAGTCCTTAACCCACTGAGCCATCCAAATGCCCCTTTAATTAAGTATTTTAAAGCTAATTCCAGTGTTACATCATTTCTACTATCATGAATCTTTAAAACATACAAACATTTTCATACACAATTATATCAATTCCTTGCTATTATCTAACACCTGGTTTGTACTGAAATTTTCTCTAATGAGTCATGATACTTCTTTTTTAAAGTTTATTTTAGGAATCTCTACACCCACCATGGGGCTCAAACTCACAACCCTGAGATCAAAAGTCACATGCTCTTCCAACTGAGCCAGCCAGAAGCAGCTAGGTAATTGAGACTACTAGAGAACATTTTACATTATGTTCTGTCTCCTGTGGTGTCACTTCCTTTGTTCTTTTTATCAATAATTCTGATAAACTTGGAATTAACTCTAAAGCAAATGGTTCTCCCTAGATGTCCATCAACAGATGAATGAATAAAGAAGATGTGGTACATATATACAATGGAATACTATGCAGCCATCAAAAGAAACAAAATCTTGCCATTTGCAATGATATGATGGAACTAGAGGGTATTATGCTAAGTGAAATAACCCAACCAGAGAAAGACAATTATCATATGATCTCTCTGGTATGAGGAATTTGAAAGGCAGGGTAGGGGGTTTTGGGAGTTAGGGAAGGAAAAAATGAAACAAGATGGGATCGGGAGGGAGATAAAGCATAAGAGTCCTTATCTCACAAAACAAACTGAGGGTTGCTCTGTGGGGGTGGGGAGTAGGGATAGGGTGGCTGGGTTATGGACATTGGGGGTGCTATGTACTATGGTGAGTGCTGTGAAATGTGTAAGCCTGTTGATTCACAGATCTGTACCCCTGGGGCAAATAATAATTACATGTTAATGATAAATAAATGAAGCAAATGCTTCTCAAACTTCGGATCTCATAATTTTTTTTTAACTCTTAAAAAGCACTGGCTGTGGTACATAAACAATGAATTTTGGAACACTGAAAAAATAAAATTAAAAAAAAAAAAAAACTGTGGGCGCCTGGGTAGCTCAGTTTGTTAAGTGGCTGCCTTTGGCCCATGTCATAATCCCAGGGTCCTGGGACTGAGCCCAGGCATCAGGCTGCCTGCTCAGTGGGAGTGTGTTTCTCCCTCTCCCTCTGCTTGCCACTCCCCCTGCTTGTTCTCTCTAATAAATAAATATATAAAATCTTAAAAAAAAAATACTGTGAACTTCAAAGAGCTTTTGTTTAGGTGAGTTACCTCAATCTATATTTACCATATTGTAAATTAAACTGATTAAGTTCAAAAAAATTCCTAATTGATAACAATAACTCTACAAATGTTAATGTTTTTAAAAACATTTTAACAAAAAATGACATTTTCAAAGTAAAACTGTGATTTTAAAATAATTTTGCAAATCTCTTTAATGTCTAGCTTAATAGAAGTAAGCCAGATTGTCATCATACACGCTTCTGTATTCAATATATTTAGATACACTAGTAGTCTCTGGCGGACTTCATTACATACTTGGGAAAGAAAGAGAGTGAAAAGGACAAATAACATATTATTCGTTTTGACCTGGGGTATCCCCCAAAAAAGTTTCAGGTGCTCCAAGAATTTCCTGAACCATATTCGAGAACCACTGGCCTAAATAACTGCCTAGATTCATATTTAGTGTTTTGGGCAAGAATACTTCAAAAGCAATGCAACATATCATGAGGCACATAAAGTCGGAATTTCTATGAAGCTCTAGTGATCAGTGTGTTATGATGGTGATAATCTGACGACGCCCTCCACTGTACAGTTTCGGTTCCCCAAACAGACTTTCCTCTAACAGTTTTATCATGTTTCCCATATTTATTAGCTGAAATTCTTTAAGAATCTTTTTTTTTTTTTTAAGATTTTATTTATTTGAGAGAGAGAGAGCACAAGTAGGGGGAGCAGCAGAGGGAAAGGGAGACTGAGGCCTGGCTCTGATCCCAGGACTCTGAGATCATGACCTGAGCCAAAGTCAGATGCTTAACCCTCTGAGCCACCCAGGTGCCCCTTTAAGAATCTTTCTTAAATGATGGCTATTTGGTCCTGAAATGAATGAATGAATGAATGAATGAGGAAGGAAGGAAGGAAGGAAGGAAGGAAGACAAATGCTTAACTTTTCCCTTTAATTGCTCATTTGTACACTATGGTACACTGTGTACCCCCAGTGTGGACTAAAGACTTTGAGGGACACTTCCATTTTCTGATTATCATAAATGAATGGATTTTAAAACATTCAGCATGCTTCAGCTGCAACTGTTCGTTTTGATGCTCAAATGTTCTCATATGGCCAATGGGGAACTCTTAACATTGGCTTCTGTATTCTGCTGACAAATTACTTTGGAGCTTCCTTGCTTGCTGGCACAAGACGTCCTAGGCTTATTTCTTACACTTTCTGATCTGCACCAGGATTACAAGAAGGCCAGCTTCCTTTTAAAGGAAAATAATGTTTAGAGATCATAATGTGGGTCTAGGTTCAACTGAACTGTCATTGCTTTTAGGGTACTTCAGCAGTCTAAGAAATCCATATTTTTGAATAGAAAAAAAAATGTGAATTTTCCTGACATTTCCAATCCACATGTAATATTACAGGACTTGTACTTCTTTGATTTTACTCCTGTGCTTCTTCTCTTACCCTGGAAGTCTTGGTTCCCTAACAATGTTACATGATTACATATTTATCATCTAGATTCAAAAGAACAAACAATGGCAATATTATTACTAATATTACCTAAAGGACTTCTTTGAAGCACTCTTTGTCCTTAAAATACATTCTACTAAGAATGTAGTCAAAATACTGGCTAAAGTTACCTGACATAATTCTTTCCTTAGTGTCACTACGTTACTAAAATAATGCAGCCAAATTGATTGTAACATTCTTTCTGAAATTTTAGGGATTGCTCTATTAAAAAAAAAATGTATATTCTTTGGAATACACAGAATATTTACATAAAACTATATAACAAAATCCCTTCACAGCACTTTCATCCTGTCTCCTCTGCCTCACCTACTGCATCCCCTTATAAGTAACCATGCTTTTTTTTGCAAATGAGAATATATTTCCAACCCTTTGCTATTATAAATAATGCCCTCAATGAATAACACACACACACACACACGTATTTTATATATAAAATGGAGAGGTGGGCAGGGGCAAGATCTTAGCAAAGTCATGGAAATAAATTTAAATTTTGTTCTTCATGTAACAGAAAATTAAGAAAAGATTTTATTATTTTTAAAAAGATTTTATTTATTTATTTGACAGAGAGAGACACAGCGAGAGAGGGAACACAAGCAGGGGAAGGGGGAGAGGGAGAAACAGGCTTCCCACTGAGCACGAAGCCCAATGCCTGGGCTCGATCCCAGAACCCTGGGATCATGACCTGGGCCAAAGGCAGCCACTTAATGACTGAGCCACCTAGGTGCCGGTGAGGAAGATTTTAAACAAAAAAAAATTTTTTTTTTCCAATCTAAGCACAAGAACACAATATTGGCAAACTGATAACTTCAAAGTTATATTAAGATACACATTATGAAAGTTATCACTTTAGAGGGAAAACAGATGAAAAAAATTACGAAGAATAAATACTAGAATCCAAAGTATTGTCACTTAAAAACCACGTGTTGCTACAGTGGCCAACGTTCTATCAAACTGCAACAAATATTCAGGAAAAATGTAATGGCTATAAGGAAGTTTATCTTTTCCTTCTGCTCTTCTTTCTCTCCCCTCTCTTCCTCTCCTTCTTTTTATGCTTCATATAGCTTAGTAGGTTAGTCAAGTGTTGGTTTGTTTACATGGCAACATTTAAGGAACATCTGATTGTAGAGTGTATTGGTAGGTATTTGCTTGTGATATTCTTTACAAGACAAAAAAGTGAAACATCAAGTTCATACTTTCTGTGACAATTATATTTCTTCACACTTTATAATCTGACTTTATAGAAAAAGCTTTGAATAGTCTCCTGATTTTTAAGTAACTGAGGAAATCTTCATATGGTTCCTCAAATATAACTGATTTGTTCCTGCCCTTTTTTGCTATCTGAAATTTTTGTCTTTGTTTTTGATATTTCTTCTGCCTTGTCCTCAAACCTTCATGTGGAGGACTTCTCATTATTCAAGCCTCTCCTCAGGGAGACGTTTCTGACCACCTTACCTAAAATAATCCTCCTAAATCACTTTTGGTATCTCACTTATTGATTCTTTTGTAAAATTACAGGCACACTGACTGGCATTTTAAAAAATGTTACAAATAATTCTGGAAATGAAAAATGTAGTAACAAATTCAAGATACAGGTTAAGCAGTAATCAGAACAGTTCAGGGGAGAATAAGTGAATTTGGAGATTGTTCTAAATACACCAATCAAGATGCAACAAAAGGAAACGAAGAAATGGAAGATATAAAAGAAGATAAGTGATATAGAGGATAGAATGAGAGGATCCAAAATATGTCTCAGTAGATTCTGACAGGTGATAAAGTGAGAGTTACAATACATTTGAAAAGATAATGGCACAGAAGACATTGGGAGATGGAGAAGAGAAATGAGTTGGGGGAAACTGGAAGGGGAGATAAACCATGAGAGACTGAGGACTCTGAGAAACAAACTGAGGGTTTGGTGGGGGGTGAGCCTGGTGGTGGGTATTATGGAGGGTATGTATTGCATGGAGCAGTGAGTGTAGTACATAAACAATGAATTTTGGAACACTGAAAAAAAATGAAATTAAATTTAAAAAAAGATAATGGCTAAAAAAAAATCACAAATGATGAAAGACATTTGTCCTAAGTTATAGAAACCATATGATTACCAATCAGAATAAATAAAATTAATCTATACCCAAACATATCCAAGACAACCTACAGAATCCATAAACAAAACATGCGTACAGAGAAAGAGTTGTTAAGAGTTACAGAGTATGAAGATTACTTATAAAGGAAAGCTGATTAATTGTAGTTATAGCAACAAAGGAAGTCAGGACACTCTCAGAGTAGCGATACTGACAAAAAAAGTAATTGTCAGCCTAAAGTTGTATACCGAGAAAAATTATCCCTTTAAGTACATTAAAAAAAAAAAAAGAGTAAGAAACTGAAAAAAACCTGGAAATTTGCTATCAATGGAATTAAGAGAATTCTGTTTACTATAAGAATTTTTGTTCCCAGAGGAAAATCTGAGATATAGGAAGGAATGGTCAGCAAAAGAAAAAAAAAGTGAAATAAGGGGGAAAACGCAACCTAAAAGAAAATAAAGGATGGGGGAAAAAGCTTAACAAACAGAAACCACAAAATAAGATGATGGAAACAAATAATTATAGGGGTAATAGTGCTACAAAAGAACACATGATGCTATGAGTAAATAAGAGACCCAAACTAAATTTTGGTGGGAAATTAACAGAATGTGCACACACACACATCAGTGAGTGTGTGTGTGTGTGTACACATGAAATTTAGGAGGTATAGAGAGGTTTCCTTAGAGACGTGATGTTTAAAAGACCTGAAAAAAAGAAGAGTAAGTTTTATTTAGAATAAATTGGTAGGGGTAGAGAGTGGCTTCTACAGAGAGGCACTAGCATGTGTGAATGTTCTGAGGCCAGAGTGTATGACATATTGAAGAAAATGAGAGATAACCAGAATGAGGACCAAACAAAAGACACACACCAGATGAGACCTGGTAGACAGGAGCTGGATTTTGGCAGTTTCAGGATTTTAATTTTTATCCTAAGGACAATCAGAAGCCATTAAAAGATTTTAAAGCAGATGAATGGGATGCCTCAATTTGGAATTTTGAAGTATCACCTGTCTCTTCCATGCCTAGAGTCAAGAGTATTAGATTGAAAGCAACATGAATAATCTAGATGTATATTTTTATTCTTCAGGATTAATAAAATATGGTATCCATCTTAAACAGAACATAACATTTTTCTTCTGTCTTTAGCCTCGGAAAACAAAGGCTCAGCACTGAAAAACAAGATGGGTAATTTTATTGCCTTCATTAGCAGACAGAGAAATACCTTCTGAACTGAACTATAAAAACTGTTCAGTATTTTCCTAATAGAATAACAACAGACTCCATTTGTAAACAGCATAAACACAACATCATAAAACCACATGGCTCTCTTAATTACAGTTTAACATCTCAGCTGACAAGTTCACCTACCTTAATCTCAGACAAGAAACCAGACTAGTAGTGATGGCAGCAGCAGCAGCAAAGGATACTTAATAAACATATCACTGAAAGTCATGTAAGGTATTCAGTGCAGTCTCCAAATGCTCACTTGAAGCCTAGCTGATATTAATCTCATACATAATTTCTTTTTTAATCTTATTCAAACTAGGAAATATGATTTCCAAAGGTTAATCTACTGGTAGCAATGTATAGTGGTAATTTCTGAAAATTTTTATTTTTTTTTTTACTTATCTGTTGTCAAATAACTTGAGGGAAAAAAATTCTAAAATGTCGATACTACAATGCAGTGCAATAACTAATGTTCATTATGACGTTTAATGTTTTACATGTTGCTTAAGAAAGCATTAAGGTATTTTCCATTTAAAATGATTAAAATAAAAAATTTCATTGCTAAAAAATCATAAATCCAATGATCAAGTCTCAATTCTCATTTTAGTTGTCAACAGCATTTGAAAACAATGAAGGTTTTTAATCCAATAAATCCAACATATCATATATCATACATGTACTGGGAATATAAAAATGAAGAGACGGATTCCTACTTCCAAAGGTATATTATAGTGGAAAGATAAACATGGAAACAATTGCAATGCAGTAAGAAATTTACTATAAAGAAAGTTCTATGAAAGTATCACCGGACCTCATGGCAGGAATCTACACCAACAGGGCTAGATGCTACATGCTACTTCATCTCTGCCCCACATCTGATCTTGTTTTGTATAGGACTGATAAGTTCTTCATGAGTATCACAATAATGATAAAGTTCTTAATTGCAAATTTCTTCCTGCACTTTAGAAGTTTTCAGTTTGGCCCCAGATTAAGACTGAAATTAAAAAAAAATGATATAGGATGTTATTTCGATCTGTTTTTTAACTTAGTGTGCCAGGGCAAAAAAGAATCATTGGTATAAGCAATGGGTGTCTTACTTCCTCCCAGTTTCTAAAGCTGAGTATTTCCACAAATCTGTAGAAATGAAAGTGCACAAAGAAATATCTCTAATATTTCAAACACCTGGTTAGAAAGTACTATGGAGAAGTAAATGGCAATTTTAAGCTGGGTAATTGCATTTTAAACTAGTCTAGAGTTTGTAGAAGAGAGGGAAAGGAAAATGAGGAATATGGAAACTGACTTGTGAAGAACAATTGAAAGAAACAGGAAGAACAAGATGAAAAGATCTTCATGGAAAACAGAAGTTTAGAGAGACATAATAGTTTCAATAAATATTTACAGCACTAGTAGAAGAAGTAAATTTTCTCCTATTGCTGCAGACAGGGGAAAACACCCCTGAAGATTAGCATGGAAAAGAGAAGTCCTAGAGTTACAGTAATTTCTACAAGTATTTATAGTACTGTTAAGCAAAATATTGTTGCAGATAGAAAAAATACAAAACAAAGGATGGATATTCCAGAGATACAAGCTTAATTATGAGAGCTATCAAAGGTTTTTTGAAAGTACTTATTGACCAGCAGTTGAATTACCATCTCTCATATGATAGTTATTCTATCTAAGAATGCTATATTGGCGCAGAGGCTAGGTAGGATATTCTTTTGAATATCTTTTTCTTTGCTTATATGACTAATTCTGTTCTGACAGTGTTTTTGCCTATTTTTCTACATAGTTGTGTTTTTCTCATTCACTCTAGTTTTGTTCTGTTAGTTGAAGGGGTTGCCAGTTAGAATAGTTATAAATACTCTCTCCATTTGAGTCTTGCATTTTCACTCTGTTCACAGTGACCTTTATAAGAGTTAAGTTTATTTTAATACAGTCGAATTTACAAAATTGTTGTATGGATTGTTATTCTTGTACTTAAAAAAGTCTTCTTTATCAGGATTTAATCCTGTATCCTTTCTTTTTGTGTTTCTTTTCACATTTTAGCCCATTAGCCCACCGGAATTACTTTTGTGAGTTGTGTGAGGTAGGAATCATCTTTTTTTTTTTTTTTTTTGGTCCTACATGGGTAACCAGTTGCCCCAGAACCATTTATTCAACAGGCCATCCTTCCCAGTGATTTATAATGACATCTCTGTCTTGTACCAGATTCTACTAATGTCTGGAGAGTTTCCAGATTGCTAAACTGTTCTATTGATTTGTATATGGCCAACAGCACCATGTTTTAACTGTTAAAACATATTAAGTAATATGCTTTAGAGGGACTTCCTCAACCACCTTGACTTAGTTATGCTTAGCTCTTTAAGTACTACCCATAAATTTTAAGACTGGCAAGTCATTTTCCACAATAAACCCAATGAGATTTGACTAGAGTGACACTGAATCTATAAGCATATTAAGGATGAAATGCCATCTTTTAGAGTCTGTCCATTCATTTAAAATATAATCACTTATTTTGGGAGCCTTATTTTCATCCATAAGGTTTAAAACATTGTATTAGCTTCATTCTTTGGTGTTCTGGTGCATTTCCTGCTTTTGTTGCTATTGTAAATGAGATTTTTAAAAAACTGTGTTGTCTAACAGGATGGTTGCTGATTTGATATAATATATACTGATCTTGTGAGCAGAATATTTTCTGAACTTTTTATCAGTTCTAAAAGTTTAACCTTTTCTTTCATACTTTCTACATACACAACCATGCTGTTTGTAAAGCAACCACAATTTTGTTCATTCTTTCCTTATATTTATTATTGCTAATTTTCATAATTCTATTTTTTTTCCCCTCACTGTGCTATTTAAGTCAGGACCTCTTTGGTCTGGAAAATGGTGAAAACTGGTGATCATGTGCATTGTTATCTATTACTTTAAATAATTAGAATATGATATTTTTGGTAGTCACAGTATACATTTACTCTTAATTTGATAAACAATTTTATTATAAATTTGTCAGCTTTTGTAGAATTTTTCTTATCTATTAAGATGATATGTCTCGTCTCTTTTCTTTTTGGCAATGTGGAAAATCATAGAGGTTTTTCAATTGTGGAATCATCTGTGCTTCCCTGTCATTATTTATTATGTTTTTATACTTCACTATATTCAATTTGCTAATATTTATTTAGGATTTTTGTACCTATGTCTGTAAGTAAGACTGGTTTGCACCTTTTCTTTCTTTTGTTATTTTTGTCTCTTTTTGGTATAGAGATTAAAACAATATTTCTCTTTTCTTTAAAACAGTCTGTAAAACAAATTATCTATTGCTTTAAGGTTATATGAAGTTTACCTACAAAACCATCTGATTGATAATTTAAAGATTTGTAAGTTAGACCACCCAAAAATATTCACGTAGATTAGCCAATAGATTTATGGATTACATTATCTGATTTGAATAAAGTAACTCATAGAATGAACAATGAGCTTAAATGTATGTGGTTAGAATACTACGAAAAATGTAAGCACCAGCAAATAAAAGTGGAACACTGCTACTGCTAGTATAAGCACTTAATTGATTATAGGTAAGAACAGTGAAATCAGGCCAAAAAATTTAATTCCTTTTCTTTTTAAGATTTTATTTATTTATTATTAACTATTATCTGAGAGAGAGAGAGTCAGAATAAGCAAGAACCAGTGTGGGGAGGGACAGAGGGAGGAGGACAAGCAGAATCCCTGCTGAGCAGGGAGCCCCGAGATGTGACGCAGGAGCTTGATCCCAGGATTCTGAGATCATGATCTGACTGAGCTGAAGTCAGATGCTTAACCAACTAGGCCACCCAGGTGCCCCCAACCCCCAAATTTTAATTCTTAAGAAAACCATTTGAACTATGGATTTATATCCTCTATCATCACTAATAAAATTCTCCCAAAGTCCATACTGTGTAGTAACATATTGGTAGTGAAGTCATGATTAGCAAGTTATTTAAAAATTGTTTATAATATCTTTATTTCAACCTTAAAAATTTTAATTTATGGAAAGATTAGTACAGATATTGGTGTACATACATAAACACACATGCATATACAAATGCATCAAAGGATATGTGCTCCTTTTTTTTTGGTTTTGTTTTAAGATTTCATGTGCAAGTATGCAAACTTAGAGCCTACCAATCTACACCACAGAATGGCTTTACAAAAAAAAAACCCCAAAAAAAACCACCCCAATTTTATTACTCACTGCTTGAAGCAATCTAGTAGCTTTCTGTGGCCCTAAGAAAATCAAAATCTTTAATAATTCTTGTGTAACTTTCTCATAATTTGGTCTCTATTTCTTTGGCTCATTCTATTAACATTCTCTCCCTTGCCCTCTATACTACAAGCCACACTAGACTAAATGATTCCTATAATCATGTAAGATATGAGGTAATCCACCAAAATCATCAAGAAACTATTTATTTAAGGTACAGATTTATCCACTATCATTACTCTTTTCAACCTTCAGATGAAAAGGATGTTCACATACATATCTGTGCACTTTTGCCGAGAATATAATTACTTGGGTTTGCCTTATCACTTAAGTTCATAGAACCAAAGAATGTAAGGAATGGAAATTTACTTTTAAAATGTCATTTATTCCAACAACTCATCTGATGCTTCTGAATACCTCTAATGATAAGGCAACCACTTTCCACTTGGAGAAATGTCTGATCCTCAGAAATATTCTTTTGTATATGGACCTGAAATCTGTTTCCATTTAATTTCTAGATCCTAATTCTACTCCCTGGGCTATTCAAATAAAGTTCTGCCCTACTTTAATATAATGAGCACACAAATATTTACAGATCACTATAATGTTACTGCTAAGACCTCTCTTCTGAGGTAGTAAGAAAAAGGAGGTACAGAGTATGGAGGCCAGTGTTTATCTTTTATGAGTCTGTTAGCTCAAATTTAATTTTCACATTGCTCTAATGAGTTTGCTATTATTATTAATGCCAAATAACAATGAGGAAACTTAAGGCTCCAACAGGTAAAGTTACTAGTTCAAGTAATTAGTAGCAGAGCTGGTCAACCACAAGTATGTCAGATACAAAAACCTATGTTTTACTCTCTTTAGAACACTGAACTGCCTTTGACAAGGAGCTATAGGAGGATATGAAACACGGAAAAGCAAAAAAAAAAAAAAAAGCAAAAGCATGCAAAATTCTAAATATCCTATGCTTTCTATTTTCCAAAATTCTATGTGTTGATATATTTTTCCCTTAAGCCTCATATCACAGTCATCTTTGACATTTCTGTCTAATAAACTAATTATTATTTTAATATTTCTCAGATATTTCCACATAACTAAACTCCCATGAACTAAAATTAGGCAAGCAAGAAGAGAAAATCATTTCCATATTTCATTCCTTAATTTTAATGTTTTATACAATGAAAAAATTACCTTCTTTAAACATTGACTAGATACTTCATTAGAGCCCAAACACACACTGCCTTCTGTGATCAAATCTAATGCTGATATTTTCCTGGCTTCACGGACTGACAACACTATCCCTAACCTGTGTTAACAAAAGGTATCTGTTCTCTGTTCTCTAGGCAAACACTTATTTGGCATCCCCCACAAACACTTATATGGCCTCTCCTTCCTTTCCTCTAGATTCATGGCTCTTTTTTAATCCACTATCAGATAAGACCAACATAGCCTTCGTCATTCAGAATTCTTATGAAAAATGTATCTCTATATATTTAATTGCATGATTATTTATCATATATATTAACTTTTCTTTTTCCTCAGTTACATCATAAATAATTGAAGAAAAATCATTTCTTAAACATTTTTCACTTAGGTGTAAAAAACTGAACAGTAAGTGCTTAGTGTTCTTAGCTGTAACATTTTAAAAATAATTTATACATCTCCTTATTTGTATTCTTTGCTTTTAAGCTGCTAGTGAAGATTCTCTTGCCATACATTTTATTGTGAAAAGAAACCAAGGGCAACCCAAATTTCCTCTTCTGTAAACAAAGTCAAATACAAAATTCAGCACTTCTCTCTAGTTCATATCACATAAGCTAATTGCAAGTAAAATTATTTCTAAAATAAAATTTTTATGAATGTAAGGTTTTATGTATATTAAATATTAAAACATAAAATTATGAATTACACACACACAAATCTTACCTTGCTGAGTATTTTGTTCTTGCATTCGATTCACAGTGAGGTCTAAGGGGCCTTCCTGCTCTTCCTGAAGGGAGTTTTCTGCTTGATTCATTTGGATACTTTTACATATTAGACTTGGTCCAATTGAACCATTTCTATTTTCTTGAATTTTACCACTTTTTGAAATATACTCAATTGCAAACTGACGTATCATCTTTTTCATTAATTCCTGAGCAACTAAGGGAATGTTAGGATCACAGTTCTGAGGAAGATCTAGGGAAGAAATAAACATGATAGGCATTAAAAAAGAGAAATGGAAAATATCAATACTTAAACTTATTTTATTAAAAATTAATGGTTTCAGAAGTCTTCAGTTCAGTCCACAATTGCTAATGACTTCTAGGACTTAGTAACAGAAACCTTGTAGATTTAATTAGTATTACATCAACCGGAACTTGGTATATTTAATGATTTCTTAAAAACAAATGTTTTCGGGGCACCTGGGTGGCTCAGTGGGTTAAAGTCTCTGCCTTTGGTTCAGGTCATGATCCCAGGGTCCTGGGATTGAGCCCCACATCGGGCTCTCTGCTCAGCAGGGAGCCTGTTTCCCCCCCTCTCTCTCTGTCAAATAAATAAAAAATATCTTTAAAAACAAAAACAAAAACAAAAATGTTTTCCAGGGCCCCTGCATGGCTCAGTCAGTTGAGCATCCTACTCTTGATTTTGACTCAAGTCATGATCTCAGGGTTGTGAGATGAATCCCCAAGAAGGGCTCCCTGCTAAACGTGGAGTCCACTTGAGATTCTCCCTCTTTCTCCCCCTTTGCCCCTCCCACCACAGGCACCCACATCCTCTCAAATAATTAAATAAACAAAATCTTCGAAAGACAACAACAATAAAAAAGACCAAATATTTTCAGTCTCAAACTAAAATACAGACAAAGAATTAGACATAGAAGCAGAACAGCTTATTTTCAGGGTTTAAAACACTTAGAATGTGAACATAAATTGTAACTGAGCAATTTGTAACTTAATATACAAAGTAATTATATGCATTAGCTATTAAACAAAACTCTTATAAAATCTTGTAACTCTTTATAAAACATATACTCTTATAACTATTTATTACCATTAAATTGTTCCATTCTGTCAAATCTGTATTCCATATATAAACCAAATGTCAATCAAAAATTTCCCTTTCTTCAAATTATATTGAGAAATTTTAATCATAAAGAAAAAATAAGAAAAAAAAGTGATACAGGCAGCCTCCACCAAGATTCAAGCATTGTTAGTATTCTTTCACATTCACTTTTTAAACTTCTTTTATTTGCAGAACCACTGAAGGTACAGTGGAGAATTATGTTATTTCACTCCTTAATATTTCAGTATGCATCTACTAAGACTCTCCTATAAAAACAGCAATACCATTTTTGAGGGTCTTAATCAATTCTTGACCCCAAAACATCTTGATCAGCTACAACTATAATGAAGGTCAGTAGTGATACACACTTCTGCTTGTAACTTGTACAAAAGCTACAACAATTAATGATTTTATATAAGAAGTGTAGAATAAGGACAGACAACTTATAAACAATAATAGTGATAGGAGGTTTGGTATTTGAGGAAGGTGGGTGGTGGTGGCTTCTTCACACACACACTTCTGGCCTCACTTCAATCCTTTTATTTACTCTGCTCCTTCAGAGGCAGAACTATTGGTAAATTGGGAAGGATGACTATGCAGATGTGATTAGGCTCCATACCTCTTCCTTTTAGAAGTGAAACTAGAGATACTAATTCTTTGCTCCTTAAATATCTTAACTCTTATCCATGCAGATCAGTGTTATGTAAATAGGCCTGCTTTGATCCAGGAAGACTGAAGGAGTAAGTCTTTTTAGTTCTGGAGTTCAATATTAGCTGGAGCACATGTCTAAGAAATCTGCAGCCAAGTTCTCCAACTAACATCTACAGTTACAGATACATGATTCTAAAATGCAAGATGGTTTGGAAACATATACTATGTGGAGGTGAGGAGAGGCAACCAAACGACTTCCACCATGACTATCTCCAAATTTGGTAGCAAAATGTGATCTGGGCTAAAATGAATCTATTTATGATTCTGCAGAAATATCAATGTATTTGATCACAGCATGTTGTTTTGGAGATGTTACAAAATAAATATCCTTATATGACCTCTTTCAAAAGCAAAAAAATTTGAATTCTGAAAAAACATCTGAGAGAAGAAACTATGGGCAAAAAAAATGTAGTATTTTAGCCTTCACATTTATCTTCCTTTAGAATCCCGTAGGGAAGAGAGGCACTATTGGTTTTTTTTTTTTTAATTTATTTTTTATTTATTTTCAGCATAACAGTATTCATTATTTTTGCACCAAACCTAGTGCTCCATGCAATCCGTGCCCTCTATAATACCCACCAACCTGGTACCCCAACCTCCTACCAACACCCCCGCCATTTCAAACCCCTCAGATTGTTTTTCAGAGTCCATAGTCTCTCATGGTTCACCTCCCCTTCCAATTTCCCCCAATCCCCTTCTCCTAACTTCCCATGTCCTCCATGCTATTTGTTATGCTCCACAAATAAGTGAAACCATATGATATTTGACTCTCTCTGCTTGGCTTATTTCACTCAGCATAATCTCCAGTCCCGTCCATGTTGCTACAAAAGTTGGGTATTCATCCTTTCTGATGGAGGCATAATACTCCATAGTGTATATGGACCACATCTTCCTTATCCATTCGTCCATTGAAAGGCATCTTGGTTCTTTCCACAGTTTGGCGACTGTGGCCATTGCTGCTATAAACATTGGGGTACAGATGGCCCTTCTTTTCACTACATCTGTATCTTTGGAGTAAATACCCAGTAGTGCAATGGCAGGCTCATAGGGAAGTTCTATTTTGAATTTCTTGAGGAATCTCCACACTGTTCTCCAAAGAGGCTGCACCAACTTGCATTCCCACCAACAGAGTAAGAGGGTTCCCCTTTCTCCACATCCCCTCCAATACATGTTGTTTCCTGTCTTGCTAATTTTGGCCATTCTAACTGGTGTAAGGTGATATCTCAATGTGGTTTTAATTTGAATCTCCCTGATGGCTAGTGATGATGAACATTTTTTCATGTGCCTGATAGCCATTTGTATGTCTTCATTGGAGAAGTGTCTGTTCATATCTTCTGCCCATTTTTTGATATGATTGTCTGTTTTGTGTGTGTTGAGTTTGAGGAGTTCTTTATAGATCCTGGTTATCAACCTTTTGTCTGTACTGTCATTTACAAATATCTTCTCCCATTCCGTGGGTTGCCTCTTTGTTTTCTTGACTGTTTCCTTTGCTGTGCAGAAGCTTTTGATTTTGATGAAGTCCCAAAAGTTTATTTTCGCTTTTGTTTCCTTTGCCTTTGGAGACATACCTTGAAAGAAGTTGCTGTTGTTCTTATGTACTGGACAAGGATTTAGCTATATGCTGGAATCTTAGCCACCCTTATGTACTTAGGGTAGTTACATATCCCTTCTAAGTTTTAGTTTCTCTGTTCATAAAAATGGAAATGATAATAGAACATTCAAAATCATAATAGGGCCTGCTCACAGGATATTTTAAGGTTATGTAAGAATGTAGGTAAAATACTGAATTCCTGTACTTGGCATTTTAACAGTCTAGGAAACATTCGCCATTAAGATGTAGACTGAGCAGTTATATTTTATTTAAGTCACAAAATGCCAAATAAGTAAAGATATTAACTAGATTAATATAAAATTACAAGCTAATTGGGAAAATACAAAGGACCTAACTTCTAAGTATTTTGATACTTTTTGGTCCAGAATAGATAGTATTAGCACAAGTACCCTAAATGATGCAGATTACCAAAACAAGAAATTTCCATGTTGTATATAAAAACTCCCATTTTAAAAAATAATTTCTTGATTATTACCTCCAGGCATCTTTGAAGGCTTCTATGAACATTCTTCTCCATCTATTTCTCAACCTAATTTTGCTTTGTATTATGTGTTAAAAGGAGATATTAGATTTACTTCTAGGTATTTTGTTTAACTGTGCTATAATTTATTGAATGTCAACTTGTAAATTAAAAATAATTAAATTTACCAAAAAAGAACAGAAACATACTGGATTCATATCATTAGACTGGGGCTACAACTTTAGGGTTGAGTTTAGAGCTAAGTTTAAAAAGTTTAAAGCACAATATATTGTGCCACTCTATTTTTTGTTTTTTCATGTACTCAGTTTTTAGCCCTTTATATTGGGGAATAAGTGTATGTTTATTAATTAAGAAAAGAGACAAAGAGACAAAAAGTGCTGCTGATTAGCTAATGAGCCTTCTAGATTATGTCTACATGCTGTCACAACCATAAAAAAGCAAAGGAGTTAACTAGAGATACAGAACAGGAATTGTAATGTTTCCAAAGGTCAAGCAAGTAATAAGTATTTGGCTGGAAGAGAGAATGCTGCCACGTGGAAATAGAAGAAGACAGAAATAACTTATTTTTTGCCTTCTTAATTTTTCAAACCTAATTAATTCAAAAGTTTTAACAAGCTTTTTGTAATAGTCAGTTTCAAGATAGTCCTCAATGATTTTAACCTTCTGGCTTCATTCTGTTGTGTAGCCCCTTCCATGTTATATCTGCGGTGGCATGGGTGATTGACAGCATACTAAAGAAGTCTGTCATTTCTAAGATCAAATTATAAAAGAATGTGGGTTCTATCCTGGATACTCTTGACTGTTACTATTTGCTGTTATCTCCCTCCGCCATCCCCTCCTCTGTCCGTCAATATCTCTTATCACTCATTCTGGAGGAGGCCACACTGTTAGAAGCTCTATGGAGAGAAACTGAAGTCCCCTGCAAACAACCAGTGAGTGAACTTGAAAGAAGATATTCCAGATCAATGAAATCCCAGATGACTGTAATCCTAGCTGATCCCATCAGAGCAGCCAAATATACAGCTATGCTACTCTGTGAGATTCCCAGCTCAGAGAAAATATGAGATAATAAATGTTTGTTTTAAACCGCTAAGTTTGGGGGACAATTTACTAAATAGTAATAATAAATAATAAAGATTTTGTTACATGTTAGTGGGATGTTATTGTAATAAAAATCTAAAATGTAGGGATTGGCTTTAGAACCAAGCAGTGGGCTTTGGAGAAAATTAAGGTACCAAAAAGTACCTTAAGTTGTTAATAGGAGCTTCATGGTTTTTGATAAGATGTGTAGGGTGAGGATTGTAAGACAATGAGGTAAATGTTACTGGAAAGTGGAGGAAAGAATATACTTATTTTGTAGAGACAGAAAGTTTTGTGTTGTGTGCAGTAAAGTTTTCCTGCTGTGTGCAGTAACTTGGAAAGCAGAAAATGTGCCTAATAAATGGGGTAATCTATCTAGGGAGATTTCTAAGCAAAGCAAAGTGCCCTCTGGTTTCTTTGTGCTAATTATAGTAAAATGTAAGAAAGGAGACAGACTAAAGGAAGAACTGTTAAACAAAAAGAAATTAGGTCTTTATTTTGAAATTTTTCAGATGCACAGATAGGAAGTGAGGCTAAAATTAAGAAAGGTTAAATTAAGACCAAATCAGGGAAATAGCCAGGAAAACAGCTTAAAAAAAATGATTTTTTTCCAGATTTGACTTTCTTAATAATGTCATGGGACTCATGTGGATTTTTTTTTTAAGATTTTATTTATTTATTTGACAGACAGAGATTACAAGTAGGCAGAGAGGCAGGCAGAGAGAGGAGGAAGCAGGCTCCCTGCTGAGCAGAGATGCGGGGCTCGATCCCAGGACCCTGGGATCATGACCCGAGCCGAAGGCAGAGGCTTTAACCCACTGAGCCACCCAGGCACCCCTCATGTGGATTTTTAATTTTATTTGTGTGTGTGTGTGTGGGGGGGTGTCATTCCTTTATACTGAAGGACTCTGTAGTTAACCAAATCATTTCAGGAAGTGTCTATTCAAGAATATTGGCTAAATCTCAGTAAGAATAGTAAGCTGTATACTGTTTTAAATTGCTTTATTCCCATCCTCCTTTCCTACTGTTGAGGAAGCCTGTCCCAGGGCAAAGAAGGTAGGTAGGGGAGGAGAAGGTATGGGAAGGGAGGAAGAAAGAAAATAAACAGAGTCTCAGAAACCTGTGGAATACCATCAAGTGCACTAACATTCACAATGGTAGTCCCAGAAGGAGAGGAGAGAAAGAGACAAGAAGCACAAAAGATAGCTCTTTCTTCGGTCTCATTGTTAGTGTATAGAAATGCAGCTGATTTCTGTGCACTGATTTTGTATCTTCCCACTTTTCTGAATTCCTGCATGAGTTCTAGCAATTTTGGGGTGGAATCTTTGGGGTATTCCACATAGAGTATCATGTAATCTATCAAGAGTGAGAGTTTGACGACTTCTTTGCTGATTCAGATGCCTTTTATTTCCTTTCATTGTCTGATTACTGAGGCTAGGACTTCCAATACTATGTGGAACAACAGCGGTGTTGTTCCTGACCTTAGGGGGAAAGCTCTCAGTTTTCTCCATTCAGAATGATATTTGCTGTGGGCTTTTCGTGTATGGCTTTTATGATAGCTGAGGTATGTTCCTTCTATCCCTACACTGTGAAGAGTTTTAATCAAGAAAGGATGATATACTTTGTCAAATTTTTTTCCTGCATCAATTAAGACGATCATATGATTCTTGTCCTTTCTTTTACTGATGTGATATATCACGTTGATTGATTTGTGAATGTTGAACCACCCTTGCACCCCAGGAATAAATCCCATTTGGTAGTGGTAAATACTCCTTTTCATGTACTGTTGGATCCTACTGGCCAGTATCTTGGTGAGAATTCTTGCATCCACGTTCTCCTTTTTGGTGGGGTCTTTGTCTGCTTTCAGGATCAAGGTAATGCAGGCCTCATAAAGTTTGGAAGTTTTCCTTCCATTTTGCTTTTTTGAAACAGCTTTAAAAGAACAGGTATTAATTCTTTAAATGTTTGACAGAATTCCCCTGCGAAGCCATCCGGCCCTGGGCTCTTGTTTGTTGGGGGATTTTTGATTACTGCTTTAATTTCCTTGCTGGCTATGGGTCTGTTCAGGTTTTCTATTTTTTTCTGTTTCAGTTTTGGTAGTTTATACATCTCTAGTAATGCATCTATTTCTTCCAGATTGTGTAATTATTGGCATATAGCTGCTCCTAGTATGATCTTATAGGTGTACTTCTTAGGTGTTGGTTGTGATCACCCATCTTCCATTGATGATTTTATTTATTTGGGTCCCCCCCCTTTTTTTTTGATAAGTCTGGCCAGAGGATTTATCAATTTAATTAATTCTTTCAAGGAACCAGCTCCTAGTTTCGTTGATGTTTTCTACTGTTCTTTTGGTTTCTATTTCATTGATTTCTGCATCTTTATTCTCTTCTAGGTTTAGGCTTTATTTGCTGTTCTTTCTCCAGGTCCTTTAGGTCTAAGTTTAAGTAGTGTATTTGAGATCTTTCTTGTTTCTTGAGAAAGGTTTGTATTGCTACATACAATATAAAGAGACACTTTAAATTCAAAGGTTCACATATGTTGAAAGAAACAGGATAAGGGAAAAAAAAAGACATTATCAAAATATAACCAAAAGGAAGCTGGAATGATTCTACTAATATCAGGCAAAATCTAATCTAAGACAAAAACGTCAATAAAAACAGAGAAGGTCACTTTATAATAATAAAGGTTCAATCTCTAAGAAGATCTAATATTTATAAACATATATGGACCTAAGAACAGAGCCCCCAAATACATGAAAAAAATCACAGAATTAAAGGAGAAAGAAAACATTCAATATTAACAGTTGGAAACTATTAAAAAAAAAGCCACTTTAAAATCTATCTATCTATCTACTTATTTAGAGAGCTTGCACAAGTGGGGGGAGTGGTAGAGGGAGAGAGAAAATCCCAAGTAGACTCTACACTGAGCAGATACCTACTCAGAGCTCAATCTCACAACATCGAGAACATGACCTTAGCCAAAATCAAGAGTGGTACACTTCACTGACTGAGCCACCCAGGCATCCCTAAACCACTTGCAATAATGGATAAAAAATCCAGAAAGAAGATCAACAAACAGAAGACTTCAACAACACTAACAAACATATGCAGCATTCCATCTCAAAACAGCAGAATACATAGTTTTGTCAAATGCATGTAGAACCCTATGACCCAGGAATTACACTACTAGGTATTTACCCCAAAGATACAAATGTAGTAATTCAAAGTGGCACGTGCACCCCAATGTTTATAGCATCAATGTCCATAATAGCTAAACTATGGAAAGAGCCCAGATGTCCACTGACATTTGAATGGATAAAGAAAATGTGGTATGTATATACAATGGAATATTACTCAGCCATCAAAAAATGAAATCTCGCCACTTGCAATGGCATGGATAGAACTAGAGGGTATTAAGCTAAGTGAAATAAATCAATGACAGAAAGACAATTATCATATGATCTCACTGATAAGTGGAATTTGAGGAACAAGGCAGAGAATCATAGGGGAAGAGAGGAAAAAAATGAGATAAGACAAAACCAGATAGGGAGATAAACCATAAAAGACTCTTAATCTTAAGAAACAAACTGAGGGTTGCTGGAGGGGAGGGGGCTAGGACGCATGGGGTGGCTGGGTGATGGACACTGGGGAGGGTATATGTTATGGTGAGCACTGTGTATTGTATAAGACTGATGAATCACAGACCTGTACCCCTGAAACAAATAATACATTATGTATTAGTAATTTTTAAAAAAATGCATGTAGAAATTCTCCAAGACAGACCATATGGCAGGCCACACACAAAAAAAGGTGAAAAACATAAAAGGTACGGTCTCCAAAATCAAAGGAATAAAACAAGTAATAAAAGGAAATATGGAAAATATACAAATGTAAAAACAAAAACAGAAACAAAAAACCCCCACATATTCCCAAACACCTATTGAGTAAAAGACTGTGTCACAAATAACATTAGAAAATACTACAAGTTTAATAAAAAGGAAAACAGAACATACCAAATGGTATAAGATGCAGCTACAGCAGCACTTAGAGGGCAATTTGTAGCTGTAAACACACATTTTTTTTTTAAGAAATTCAAACCAACAACCCATTAAGAGAAAATGAATTGAAAACTAAACCCAAAACAAGCAAAAAGGAGGAAATAAATAAAATGTTGTAGCAGAAAAGAAAAAAAAAACCCACAACATAAAGAATAGAAAAACAGAGAAGCTCAATGAAACCAAAAGTTGGTTTGAAAAAAATCAACAAATTCACAAACCTTTAGCTAGACTGGCCAAGAAAAAAGCTAGAGAAGATTTAAGTTGCTACAATCAGAAATGAAAGAGACATTACCACTAACCTTAAAGAAACACAAAACAGAACCAAAAAATACTATAAAAAATCATATGCCAACAAATTAGTTATCCTAACTCATGTAACATTGTATATTAACTATACTGGAATTAAAATAAAAATAACAAAATTTTAAAAAAGAAAAAACCCCCAAATTCCATATCCTAGATGAAATGGCTAAATTCTAGAAAGATAAACTACCAAACTGACTGAAAGATGTAACAGAAAATGTAAATAGACCTATAAAAAAATTGAAATAATGACTAAAATACTTGTCACAATGAAAAGCTCAGCGACAGATTTCTGAGTAAATTCTATTAGATTTTTAAAAAATTAACACCAAATCCTTTATAAACTCTAAGAAAGAGATGAGGAAGGAACACTTCCCAATTCATTCTATGATAGCAATATTAGCATTATATCAAACTAGACGAGGAAATCACATGAAAAGAAAACTACCATGCCAAATGAAAACTAACCATTATAAAGAGACACAAAAATCCTAAATAAAATACTATCAAACAGAATCTAGCAACACATAAAAATAATTATACACCAAGAATCTACCCCAAGAATATAAGGTCAGTTCAACATATAAAGACCAATCAATCATTATAATAAAACGTTAATAAAAGACAAAAGCCAAATCTTCATAGATGTAGAAAAGCACTTGAGAAAATCCTGCAAGCTTTTATGCTAAAAACACTGAACAAGTCAGGAACAGAAGAAAACCACCTCAATTTAAGAAAGAGGGCCAATGAAAAATTCACACATAACATCACATTTAATAGTGAAAGAAAACTTTCCACCTAAGATCAGGAACAAGACAAGAATATATGTTCTCACCACCTCTAGCCAACATATACTGGAGGTTCTAGGCAGGGCAATTAGGCAATAAAAAGAAATAAAAGGCATTTAGATTGGAAAGATAGAATTAAGGCTCTGTTTGTATGTAACAATCTTTAAAATTTTTTTTTTTACTTTAATTCCACTATAATTAACATACAGTGTTATATTAGTTGCAGGTGTACAAAACAGTGAATCATAACAATCTTACGTATAGAAATTTCTAAGGAATCCAAACAAAATTTTTGAGCTAATGATTAAGTTTAGGAAGGGTACAGATCAAATATCAATAAACAAATATCCATTTGTTTATTGGATCTGAATCTCTTTGGGGAGTATTAAGCATCTTATATACAAATGTAAAAACAAATATACAAATATACAAATGTAAAAACAAAAACAGAAACAAAAAACCCCCACATATATATATAATGGTACTAAACAATTCCAAAATGATAAAAGAAAAAAATTCCATTTACAACAGGATCACAATGAAACAAAACAATGGAAAAAACTGTATGCTAAAAATGATAAAACTTAAAAACAACCCAAACAAATAGAAATACATCTAGTGTTCATGAACTGGAAGATATAATATTGTTAAGATGCTTAATACTCCCCAAAGAGATTCAGCACAATCCCCATCAAAATCCTAGCTGGCATTTTTGTAGAAATTGGCAAGTTGATCTAAAATTCAGATGGGAATATAAGGAATCCAGAAGAGAAAAAAAAAAAAAAAAAACGTGAAAAGGAACTAAACTGAAGGGTTAGCACATCCTGATTTTTAAAATTACTATAAAGTGCAATAATCAAGACAAGTGTTATCGGCATAAAGTTAGACATATAGATGAATGTAGTAGAACTGAACCCCAAAATAAACCTTTACATTGATAGTCAATTTATTTTTGATATGAGTACCTAGACCATTCAATGGCAGAAAGATTAGTCTTTTCAACAACAGTGCTGGGACAACTGGATATTTAGATACAAAATGAAGCTGGATCTCTACCTCATACAATATATAATAATTAACTGAAAATGGAACAAAGACCTAAATACAGGAGCTAAAACCATAAAAATCTTAGAAGAAAACATATGTGTAAATCTTTATAACCTTGGATTAAGGTGACAATTCCTTACATAGGACACCAAAAGCACAAGCAACAAAAGAAAAAAGATAGATCTACTGGATTTGATCAAAATTAAAAACCTTTGTATTTCAAAGTACACTATCAAGAAGTGAGAAGACAGTCCATACAATGGGTATTAATATTTATAAATCATGTCTGATAAAAGTCCAGTGCCACAGTATAGAAAGACCTCTTCTTACAAATCAACAATTAAAAAAAAATCCCCAAATAAAAACTGGTGAATGATTTTAGTAGATATTTTTGCAAATAGATTACTAATAGCCAATAAACACATGAAAAAGATGTTTAACATCATTGCTCATGAGGGAAATGAAAATCAATACCACAATGAGATACCATTTCATACCCAAAAAGAGCATTATGATAAAAATGCAGATAAAGTGCTCATGAGGATGTAAAGAAATCTGAACCCTCAAACACTGCTAGTGAGAATGCAAAATGGTGCAGCCACTTTGGAAAACACACTGGCAATTTTTCAAAAATGTAAACATATGATCCAGGAAATTCTACTCCAAGTCATATAACCAAGAAAATGAAAACATATGTCCAATCAAAAATGAGTGCATGAATGTTCATGGTAGCATTATTCATTAACAACCAACAAGTAGAAACAACAGAAATGAACTGGCGAATATAGAGATAAATGTCATATATCCATATAATAGAGTATTATTCAATTATAAAAAGGAATGAAGAACTGACACACACTATGAGAATGAACCTTGAAAATATTATGCTAACTGAAGGCTACACATTGTATGATTCCATTTATGAAATGTCTAAAACAGGCAAGTATATAAAGACAGACAGTAGATTTAGTAGTTGCCAGAACCCGGGGGAGGATAGGAAAAAAATGAGGAGTGAGTGCTTGCTTATCTGCTAACAGGTTTCTTTTTTAGGATGATGAAAATGTTCCGGAATCAGATAGCAGCGGTGGCTGTAAAACTTGGTGAATGAGTACACTAAAACCCACTAAATCGTATATTTTTAAAAAAATTAATTTCATAATATGTGAATTACATCTCAATTAAAACAGAAAGGAGGGATAACTCAGAGAGCAGAACATGACAGATCCAAGATCCATAAATAATTATTCTTAGACCTTAAGATCTAATCAAGGAATTATCAACTTGTGCTCAACTGGATTTCAGATTAGCTATGAATGGTGACTTCTGTGTATACTCCTTTCCCCAATTCTGAATACCCTACACCTGTCCTACCACTCTATGTGGGGTGGGGTGTGTGGGCAGGTAGCTTGTCTTTTTATTTTCAAAGGTCTACAGATCAGGATGAACTGTACTTGAAATGCTGTCCTTATAGAGTTGCACCCAAAGAACCTTGTTTGCACCTGTTACTAAGTGAGTACTGTGAGATAACACTGTAATAACAGTAAGAACTTTGAAGGTCTTGGACAAAGATGAGCATATTTTGCATATAAAGAGAGATGTTAATCAAAGGGGACAGACTGATTCCAACTTCCTTGTATTCACGCCTTTGTTCAGTATTCTCCCACACTGATAGCATATAATGCCATTGTTTACCGAAAAGGAATAGTTGCTCCTGAAATCATTCTAAGAATACTGACTGGGTTGTCTCAATTATGAGATCACCAATGTGGAATATGTAAGTCACTAATACAATAAAATGTTTTCAAGGACAGGATGGTGACATTTTGGTAATCTTTTCCCAACCCCATTTCCCTTCTCTCCATGTTTGATAGCTACATTAACAACAATTAACACTGGTTTAGTACTTTATAAAACAAGAACTCATGTACACTGGTATCATCTAATGTCAAGAATCATATTACTACAGATAATGGTATAATGAAAGGTAAAAAGGGAAGCAAAGTCCTATAGAACCATTTACGGAACACAGTTTTTGCCCTTGCCTTTTATTTTTCCCAAGTATTTTACTTCAAAGCATATCGATCTATAGAAAAATTTAAAGAAGAGTACAATGTACTTCCACAAAATTTTACCTCTATACATTCAACTAATGTTGACATTTTTTTATCATTTGCTTTACATACACACAAGTTATTTAAGGGTAAAGCATTTGCAGATGTCATGAATCCTTAACCTGAAATACCTGGATAATAAAGAATATTACCATGTATAACTATAATGTCATTATCCCTTTCAAGAAATTTAACACAAACAATAATGCCTTTAACTTTCCCAATTATGTCCTTTATAGTTTTTTTTTCTCCCCAATCTCAGGATGCAATCAAGAATCACATGTTGTATTTGACTGTCACATGTCTCCAGCTGTCTTTTTTTTTCCTTTCATGCCATTTAGTTTCTAGCATGCTCCACAATTTGGGTTACATTCCTTATCACTTAAATTCAGATTAAAAATTTTTTACAGGAATAGAATCATAGGTGATATGCTTCCTCGGAGTATCAGTTGGTCCCAGTATTGGTGGGGTTTTGGAATATAGGTAAGGTTCGGTGGGGTGAAGTCCAGAGCCAATGACCAAAAAAGAATTCTTGAGACATCTTTGGTGCAAAATGGTGGTTTTCAGCAGTCATTATTCTACTTCCTCCAATAAGTACACTGATTTTTTTCATAGTCAGAGTAAGTAAAATCTTCCTGAAAAAGAGCTATTTTTCACCGACCCCATGCTCAGTTCCACATAGTCTGACCACTTAAAACCCAACAATTTCATATTAATATCCATTCTCCATCCACTGTTTCAATGGTATGCTGGTTTTAGTTTTGTTTTCAGAACATCTGCTTGCCTTTGACTTGTAAAAGTAAATAAAGTGAATGAATAAGTATCAAAAACAAAACAAAACAAAATGGTGGTTTTATTAAAGCACGGGATGAGACCCATGGGCAGAAAGAGCTGCCGCACCAGGGTTGAAGGGTTGGCTGATTATATACTTGGGAGTTGGGGGAGGTAAGGAAAAGAGATTTTCAAAAGGATTTTCATATGTTAAAGAAGACTCCCAGGATACCAGATGCCACTGTCAAGTTAAGGTTGCTTTTCCTTCTAGCAAGGCATTAGTATGAAGACAGTTGGGAGCTTCCTGGATGAATGTCACAGGTATCCGACACAGGAGTGTGTGTGTGTGTGTGTGTGTGTGTGTGTGCACGGGCGCGCGCGCGCGCATGCGGGGGGGGTGTATGCAGGGAATCAGTTTATGCTTTGTCTTTAGTTAGCTGCCTGATCCTTCATCATCAGTGATGTCATCCATCACTTGCTTTAAGGTGATACCCAACAAATCTCTCCATTGTGAAGTTACCTTTTCTCCTTTATAATAATAATCTGTGGAGTAATACTTTAATGGAATTATCCTGTTTGCCAACATTAAGCATTCCTCAATGGTTTTAGCATGACTGATGATTCCTGCCAGAATCAATTGTTATACTAGGGACTGCAAAATAGTAATTTTTAAATTCTATTATTCATTCTCTATTTTTATGTAGCATTCTTTTAAAAAGTGCCTTCTCTTCTATGAAGAGAAGACCCTTTTCTTTTTATCATTATGGACTCATGGATTGTTTCTTGTTATCCAATGTTATTGTCCATGCCATCGTTATTCATTTTAATGTACAATTTTTCCCAAATTTAGCCAGTGGAAACCCCTTCAAGTTGGTCCTTGTATCCTTTCGATGTATCTCCCGTTTGTGGGGACTTCCTTATTTTTTAGCATATAAGAGTATACTCCATGTCCACCTTCTATTTTTCCTGTCCCTAACTTATAATCAACCAATACCACAAATGTCCTATTTTTCCTTTTTGTGGTAGGGAGTGCTACTGAGACAACGTCTGGATGCTAAGTGTGGTCATTGCTACTGTGGTGTCACTGCACCTAGAATCTTACAGTAGGCAAAGCTAATAAATACCATACATGTAAGCATTTTACACACACATATGTGTGTATATATTTAAATCATGAATTCATATATAGCTCTAATAACATAACATTGTTCTTTGTCTTCCCCCAGTCCATAGTTTTTAACCTTTATCCAACAGAAAAAACTCTCAGAATTACTACGCCAATACTGCTGCCGAAAAATGTTAATTCTTTTTTTTTTAAGATTTTATTTATTTATTTGACAGAGAGAGATATCACAAGTAGGCGGAGAGACAGACAGAGGGAGAGGGGTAAGCAGACTCCCTGCTCAGCAGAGAGCCTGATGTGGGGCTCGATCCCAGGACCCCGAGATCATGACCTGAGCCGAAGGCAGAGGCTTAACCCACTGAGCCACCCAGGCACCCCTAATTCTTAAAATATGTCCCATTGAGAGTGGGTCAGAGCAGTAGGTTAATTATGTAATTTCTTCCTGTGTTCTCTAGTATCAATATGATGTACAATTAGGTTTTTGTTGTTTGTACTCAATCACAGGGTTCACTCCCCCATCCTTGCTGATTTTATTAATTTTTAATGCTTAAGATTCTCGCTCTCCCTCTCCACAAACCCCTCCAAAAAAAATAGTAAAAAGTTGACATGTTTCAAAAGTCAAAACTATATAAGACTCAAATAAGTTTCACTTATTTTCCACCACTCCCAAAGTAACCAATCATTAGTTTCTAGTTTATCCTTGTGTGTAAAAATAGATTCATACATATTTTCCCTCTTCCTTCTTAACAGTGAACATACTATATACAATATGCAGTATAATTTTTCCTCTTGCTTTTTCTACTTAAAAATATATACCCAGGGGGTGCCTGGGTGGCTCAGTTGGTTAAGCGTCCAAATTTTTTATTTCAATTCAGGTCATGATCTCAGGGTCTTGATCTCAATCAAGACCCACATCTGGTTCCATTCAGTGGGGTGTCTGCTTGAGATAACCTCTCCCTTTCCCTTTGCTCTTCCCCCTGCTCTCTCAAAAAATAAATCTTAAAAAGAAACACACACACACACACTCAGGAATTTTAATCATTCTCAGTTCACAGAGATGTTCTTTGTTCTTCATTCTCTAGTTCCATGTCTGTCCACTGTATGTTTCTACCACAAAATTGTATATATGTCTCCAATGAATGAGCTTGCAAATGATTTCTAATATTTTGCTGTTATAAGTAATGCTGAAATGACTAATTTTGTGCATGTTGTTAAACAAAGACCTTCAGGTAAATTCCAAAAAGTGAGATTACTGGATGAAAGGGTAAATATATACATAGTTCTAATAGATATTGCTTTATAATCCTTGCAGGAAGTGTATCATTTTGTACTTCTCACAGCAATGGATGAAAGTAATTGTTTTATAGGTACCCTAACAGAGTGCTGTAAGGCTTTTGAATTTTGGCCAATCTAAGAGAAGAGAAATGATAACTCACTATTGCTTTAATTTCCAGTTCGAGGGCCATTTAGATGTCTTATTTTCCTGTGTGTACTACTCTGTTCATGCCTTTTGTCAATTTTTTTTATTGTAATGTCTGATCTTTTCTCCCCCTATTAATTTAAAATCTTACATTATAGAGATTAACTCTGTGATACAGCTCGCAAATATTTCCTCCCAGTTTGTCTTTTGTCTCCCAACTTTGACTATGGAGTTTTCTTACTGGGCAAATTATTATTATTTTTTTTATATAAATGACTCTTAAAAGTAGTCAATATTTTATCTCATCCAGATTTTAAATAACAGAGAAAGCCTTTACCCTACATCTGACTTACAAAAGAATTCACTGATACTTTCTTCCAGAGTATGTACATGGTTACCTTATTTTGTATTTAAATCTCTTATCCAGTTTGAAATTTATTCAAGTACACATGAAGTACAAATCTAATTTTATCTTTTTCCAATTGATTTTCCAGTTGTCCTAAGACAACTTATTAAAAATCCATCATTTTCCCCACTAATTTGTAATGCCACCTGCTTACATCATATGACAATATCCCTGGGTATCTGAATCTATTTCTCGATGACTGCTTGTCCATTTGGGTGACAGTACTACAATTTTAATTACAGAGGTTTTAATACCTGGAAGACCCAGTGTCAGGATGTTAAAAAAAAATCTATTCTTCATATTTGTATTCCATATTTTATCTCCAAGGAAAAATGGTGGGTGGGGGAAGAACTATAAGGGATCATATGAAATTTACATATTAATTTAGGGAAAACTGAAGTTATCTGTATGTTTATTCCAAAATGTTGTGGGTTTTTTTGCTACTGTAAATGCTATTATATCATCTCATTATGTGTATATGAAAGTCATTGATTGTTCATTTACACATAATGAGATGATATAACAACATTTACAGTAGCAAAAAACCCCACAACATCTTGACACTGTGCTGAATTCTTTTACTATTTAAGTTGGTACTATTATCAATACTCTTGGTTTTCTATTATCATCTGCAAAGAGAACTAGTTGTATTTTTTTCTTTTCCAATTTGTATGAATCTAAAGCAGTTCTCTCATCTAATTGTCTGAACTTCTAACACAATGTTAAATAGTGGGAACTGAGAACAGTCCTGTCTTGTTCCAATTTTAATGGGAATGTGGCCAGTGTTTCCACATTAAATGTTATTCTGTACTGAACAAAAAGGGGGGTATATGTGTTTTATTAAAGAAATATGCATCAATTCTTTTTTTTTTTTTAAATTTTATTTATTTATTTGGCAGAAGATAGATGCAGCAAGAGAGGATCACAAGCAGGGGGAGTGGGAGAGGGAGAAGCAGGTTTCCTGCCGAGCAGGGAGCCTGATGATGGGCTTGATTCCAGGACTCTGGAATCATGACCTGAGCCAAAGGCAGACGCTTAAGACTGAGCCACCAAGGCACCTCGCATCAATTCCTTCATTATTATTTTTTTTTATCATGAACACATGCTGAATTTTGCCAAAGGTCTTTTCAGCATCAGTGGAGATGAACTTTTTTGTTCCTCCTTGGATTAAAAGGTGAATTATATTAATGGATATCCTAAAACAGAACCATTCTTGCATTACTGGAACAACCTCATTTGAACATGACATCAATCATTTTCTTATCGTAGCACAGAATTCTGACATTTTATTTTCTTACTGTAGCACAGAACTTTGACATTTTTGAATTGATAGGAGACTCTTGTATGTGTTAACTATCTTTAATGAGATTTTTAACTAGGTATCTAGTTTCATACTCATGTTAAAATAATGACACTTTCTTTGTTATGTTCTAGAAAAATTTATGGAGCATTAAAACTGGCTAACCTTAGGTTTGGTGAAATATCACTTAAATTTTCTGGGCTGGTGTTTTGTTGAGCTTTTTTGTACTTTTTCCTACATAAAAAAAAGGGGGGGGCTTGTTTAAGCTATCTCCTCTCATAGATAGAAGTCTATCTCTTCTGTGATAATAATTCTGGTAAAGGGGATTTTCCTATGTAATTAACCATTTCATCTAAGTTGTAGAAAATAGAAACAGCAATTTTGTTTTCTTCCTTCTCACCTTAAGTCATTTCAAAGAATGTTTACATTGTAGGTAGACAGGACTTTGAATTTTTTGTTATTCACATTTCTATCTTTATTGTATCATGGTTGAAAATTGTTTTTATGTTTGTTTCTACTTTATGGAACTTTCTTAGGATTCCTTTTGACTTAGTATATCAGTGTTTTGGTGAACGTTCCCTCTACACTTGAGAAGAAAGTATACCTAAATTACCTGAGGATAGAGTTCAATATATACCCATAAACTATCCCTTACTATTAAGTTCTCTAGATTTTTTATTTTAAATTCATTTCACCTATCTTGGACTCAAGGTTACATATTAATAATACTGCTATGTGTCTGTTCTTTCCCCTGAATTTTCTGCTTTTGCTTTATAAAGGTGGTTGCTGTCTTATTTGGTACATAGATGCTGGTAAATGTCCTATCTACATTGAGTTATGACCTTTAACAAAGTCTTTTGTCTTCAAGACAAAGTCCTTAAATCCTCAAGACAATCAATATAATTTGGTATGTAACAGAAATATTTTGAGTACTCATATTTAATTGTATAGAATATTTTTTAAAATGTCTAACCTGGGGCACCTGGGTGGCTCAGTGGCTTAAGCCTCTGCCTTCAGCTCAGGTCATGGTCTCAGGGTCCTGGGATCGAGTCCCGCATCGGGCTCTCTGCTGAGCGGGAGCCTGATTCTCCCTCTCTCTCTGCCTGCCTTTCTGTCTACTTGTGGTTTATCTCTCTGTCAAATAAATAAATAAAATCTTAAAAAAAAAAAAAAATAAAATGTCTAACCAAAGGGTTAAAATTTCACAAATTAATAAAAATTTATTCCTTCATCAAGGTTATTCTTTTTTGCTGGTCCTTTTTTGCTACAATATGTATGGTGCTCAAGAACACTACTAGGTATAATCTATCGCCACTGACTTGATTCATGCTAAGGTGCCAGCAATTTTAACCAGCGTTGCTTTTGTACCATCAGTGCAAATGTCAACATGGCAAAAGTGGCAAATAACATCTTAGGATTACTTTTTTAAAAAATTGTTTGAACCTTGCAGATTCCTTGAATGAGTCTCAGGGATCCCAGGGTTCCATGTATCACACCACCATCCTATGAAAACCTAATGTATCTTTATCCCATAGTAGTACACTGGAAGGCAATATAGAAGAATGGTTGGAGGTACATCCTGTGGTCAGATATACCTGAAATGATGTTTCAGCTCTGTTGATTAGGCTTTGTAACTTCGGGCAAGTAACTTAGTAAGCCATAATTTGTTTATCTGTAATGTGATTCTACTAATAGTATCTAAAGGAGTTGCTTTGAGTAAATGAACACAAATATATAGAGTGTGTATCCAGTACCTATTACATAGACCTCAGAAAGCATTAGCCTAATTACTTAATTTTTATACAGTATAACTATTTTCTAGAATCCCTATCAGGAAAAGAAAAATCAAAGACAGTAATTTGAGTAGTTTCTCTAAATCAAAAGCTTATAAAATGAGCAAAACCCTTTAAGTATTAAATTCCTAAAATTTTAGAATATAAAATTTCAGATATTGGCATATTGTGATATTTTAAAGCCTTTTCAAAAAAACTGACTGTTTAATCTTGTCTATCTTCTCCATTTTATTATTATTTTTTTAATATTTATTTTAGAGAGGGAGGGGCAGAGGGAGAAGGAGAGGGAATCTGAAGCAGTCTGCGTTAAGCATGGAGCCCGACCTGGGACTTGATCTCTCAACTCTGACATCAGGACCTGAGTGGAAGCCAAGAGTCAGATGCTCAACCAAATGTGCCACCCAGATGCTCCCTATCTTTATTTTACTTTTGCATTCTATTTCACTAATTTCATTCATATCTTCATTTGTCTTTCTCCAACTTACTTAGGGTCACTTTTTTTTTTAACTCCTTCAGTTTAAATATATGGTTCACTCATTAAATTGCTTTCTCTTTCTAATGTAAGAATTTAAGTTATAAATTTCCTTTTACCAAATCAGCTTGTCCAATAAATTTTAAAGATTCCTTTTAATATCACCCAGAGCTAAATATATTCTCATAAATATTAGTTCTTCATTCCCTGAATTACTTAGAAATGTCTTTAAATTTCCATATATTTATTTATTTAAAGTTATCTTTTTGTTATTGATAATCTTAATTGAATGGTATCAAGGAATATGGTATGTATATGTTTTTACTTGTTGATGATTCAATGCGTAGAATATAGTCAATTTTTATAAAATTTTCAAGTAAACTTGAAAAAATGTTTACAATGTT
The DNA here is from genome assembly GCF_011764305.1 of Mustela putorius furo. Classification (NCBI taxonomy): domain Eukaryota; kingdom Metazoa; phylum Chordata; class Mammalia; order Carnivora; family Mustelidae; genus Mustela; species Mustela putorius. The sequence goes on from NW_025421273.1 coordinate 24,164,298, forward strand.
TACCAACTTGATGATGGTTGGGTTCAGGGTTCTATATATGTCCAGTAACTCAAACTTGCTAATATGTTGTTCAAATATTCTTTCTTCTCGTTAATTTTAAGTCTATATGATATAACCAAGACAAACCCTCCCTCTATGATGTTCTACTTATACGTTTAATAACTTGCACTTCATATGTTCAGGCTATGATACTCTGGTATATATATTCATAACTGTCATGGTTTCCTGCTTAATAGTACTTTTTATCGGGGTGCCTGGGTCGCTCAGTCGTTAAGCTTTACGCGTCTGCCTTCGGCTCAGGTCATGATCCCATGGTCCTGGGATCGTGTCCCGAATCGGGCTCCCTGCTCAGTGGGAAGTCTGCTTCTCGCTCTCCCACTCCCCCAGTTTGTGGTCCCTCTCTCATTGTGTCTCTCTCTGTCAAATAAAATCTTAAAAAAAAAAAAAAAACCAAACAAACAAACCTACTTTTTATCATGATATTAAAATCCCATTAATTTTTAATACTTCTCTTTGACTTTATAAAGTCATTATATGGAGTGCCTGGGTGGCTCAATTGGTTGAATGTCTGCCTTCGGCTCAGGTCATGGTTCCAGGGTCCTGGGATCAAGCCCCATGTCAGGCTCCCTGCTCGGGAGGGCGTCTGTTTCTCCCTCTCCCTGCTGCTCTGTCTAGTTGTGTTCTTTCCCTATCACTGTCAAATAAATAAATAAAATCTTCAAAAATAAATAAAGTCATTATATTTGATGTTAATATGTTGTTACATGTATCTGGTCAAGTTTTCACTGGCATATATTTCTTCCCAGGGTTTTACCTTTTCAAGGATCTTTTAGGAAAAGCATATAGTGAATCTGAATTTTTATTCTATCTGATGTTTTGTTTTTTTAAAGATTTTATTTATTTATTAGACAGACAGAGATCACAAGCAGGTAGAGGAAGGGAAGCAGGCTCCCTGCCGAGCAGAGAGCCCAATGTGGGGGCTCATTCCCAGGATCCTGAGATCATGACCCGAGCCGAAGGCAGAAGCTTCAACCCACTCACCCACCCAAGTGCCCCTCTGATCATGTTTTAATTGGAGAGCTCATACTCTATTTAGATAACTGATATTTCTATTTACTCCTATTTTTTGCTTTTATAAGTGCCAGTTTTTCTTTTGAAATTATTTTTTTCCACACAATTTCTCCTTTTCTACTGGTTTGAAATAGTATGTCTAGATCTATTATTACTTGGCCCAGAAATTTTCACAAGCATATTTTTCCCTGTCAAAGTCCAAAGTCAATTAATATATATGCCCTATTAAAAGTACTGTACAATGCTTTATTTCTAGTCACACCACTCGAGGCTTACATGTTCTTACTGTCAGGTATTCCAGAATCCTTAAACTCACAAGATACTACTTTTATAATTTTACGCAGTAAGTTTTTTTTAGATTTACCCCAATGATTATCAGTTTTTATTTTTACTTCTCCTTGCATCTCAGACCTTCTTCCCAGGACTGTTTTGTTTCTTCCTCAGGTATAAACCACAAAGATTGTTTTGTTTTGTTTGGTTTTTAAAGAGAAAAGAAAAAAGTCTGTTGGAAGTAAAGCCCCTGTTTTCTTTTTAATCTGCAAATAAATCTGTTCCTTGAAAGACATTTAACCGGAATATAAAATTCTAAGTTGACTGTAATTTTTCTTTTGTAGGGGTCCATTCTGCTTAGAAGTCAACTACCAGACAACTATTTGACCATAATTAATCAGTCCTTTAGTTCTGGCTATTTTCAAGATTTTCTCTTTCTCTCGGGTCCCGTCCCTCTTCCTCCCCACCCTGGTATTTATTCTTTAACTAAGTCTGATGTGAATTTATTTTCTTTTATCCTGTTGGGTAACACTAGCATCTCTGAATACAATGATTCCTAACTTTCATAAATTCTAAAAAATTCTTAGGCAGTATCTCTTTGAATACTGACCCTATTAAAGTTCATTTATAATCTCCATTTAAAACTCTGATTAGACACAATCATTTCAATATATCCTCCATGTCTCTTAACATCTTTCACATTTTTCATATCTTTGCTGCATTTTTTGTGGCTTCTCCAGATCTTTCCAATTATCAATTACCCACACTATAACTATTTAAACTTTAAGTTTTTAATTTCCATTTTCTTTTTCATTCTTAGACAGTATTTGGTTATTATTTATACATGCTAGTTTTTTTACAGTCTCTAGCTTTTACTCATGTTTTTAATTACCAACATTGTATTTCCATTTAAAAGATTAAAATATATTCTTTTTATATTCTTATCTTTTAACTATAAAATCCACAGTCTTTGAAGGTAGGGTCCTATTTTTATTTTTGCTGATTACTGCAAAGAGTGCCTTGTTTGCATGTGTATTTGATGATTTCTTTATCTTATTTTGAGGGGAATATGTTCATTTTTAAAAGAACTTCATATTTGAGACTGTTTTGAGATAAAAGTTTTGGATATGTTGTTAGAGAGTCTGTGCCTTTCATTCTTCTAGGTGCCTGGAGGAGCTACCAAACCAAGATAATTAAAAAAATGTTTTTATCATGGTAAAATACACATAACATAAAATTTACCATCTTAACCATTTTAAGTGAATAGTAAATGGTATTACATACATTCATAATGTTGTGCAACAATCATTACCAACCATCTCCCTCCGTATCTCTTTTCATCTTTAAAACTGAAACTCCATACCCATTAAATAACCAGTCCTAATTCCCCTTCACCCTTGGAAACCACAGTTCTATTTTCTGTTACTATGATTTTAACTACTCCAAGTACCTCATGTAAGCAGAAGCATATACTATATACCTTTTTGTGATTGGGTTATTTTACTTAGTGTAATGTCCTCAAGGTTCCTTCATGTTGTACCATGTGTCAGAATTTCCTTCCTTTTGGGTCTAAAAATAAAAATTCCCTTATATGTATATACCACATTTTACTTATCCATTCATCTGTCCAAGGACACTTGAGTTGTTTCCAACCCAAGATGATTTAATGTTTTTTTTTTAATTTTTTTAGATTTTATTTATTTATTTGACAGAGAGAGAGATCACAAGTAGGTAGAGAGGCAGGCAGAGAGAGGGGGAAGCAGGCTCCCCGCTGAGCAGAAAGCCTGATGTGGGGCTTGATCCCAGGACCCTGAGATCATTACCTGAGCCGAAGGCAGAGGCTTTAACCCACTGAGCCACCTAGGCGCCCCCCAAGATGATTTTAAATTAAATTCTAGAATTATGAATTAGTATAAAATTAGATTCCTAAAGCCTGTGTCACACAGCCACTGGCTAAAAATTACAGAGGAGATTTTCTTCTTTTGGGTATAGACATAGATTCTAATTTTCTATTTACTTTAAATTTTGTTTTTTCAATCTAGCATTTTTCATTGTTTCTTTAATGAGAGTTTCATATTTCCAGTCTTCTCTATTTCTAGACACAAGAAATCAGATCTCCCTTGCCTATAAATTTCCATCCATATCAAATGCCAATTGTAACTAATTCTATACATTTTCAAAATAAATACTTTTTCAAAATAAATACTAACAATTAAAATTAAACTAAATTAAGCTAATTAATTCATTTAAAAGCCAAATTATTCATATGCCTTATTTTTAAAAGACATAACTCATTTAAAGATTCAGAATTATCTTTTCAGACAAAATAAATATATTAAAGTAACTTATAAAATTTTCTTTCAATGACTGAAGTTTAATGATAGTGAGACATTTAAACTTCCTATGGGACCACTATGAGCAGCTCAAGCCTTGTGGGAAAATTTTTAAAGTCTAAATGTAGAATAATAAGCAAAAGAGCTAACGATTTTTCAATGTTGCCATGATCCTATGATAATTCCTGGAGATTCAATGTTGAAACTCATAGGAAAGGGGAAAGGTAGCTAAATCCTTATAGGTAAACTCTTCTTGGGGCAGTTACTCACCTTGATAAAAAGCAACTCTGCTTCATTTCTGGTATGTCTCTATGTTCTAATGCTAAACGAGGTCTAAAATTTTATGGCAGCAATTAAACTAAAAATCAAATTAAGGAAAAGAATCTATGACATGCTTTCAGAAATTTTCCTTCCCTAAAAAAGCCATTCAGTAGATCATATTAGAGAAATTTCAGAATAAAAGAGTTCAGCTTATATTCTATGCCTTTTTAAAAGTTAAAATCAACTGGTTCTTTAAAAAGATCAATAAAATTGATAACCACTAGCCAGGATACCAAGATAGAAAAGGAAAACACAAATTTAAAATACCAAAATAAAAAAATAGCTATCATTATTTATCCCATAGACATTAAAAGGGTATCAAAGGAATACTATAAACAACTTTGTACCCAGAAATATGATAACTTACATGAAACAGACCAACTTCCTAAAATACACAATCTACCAAAACACTCACAACAAATGCTGGTAAGGATACGTGTACAATAGGAATTCTTATTTATTGCTGTTGGTAATGCATAATGGTATGGCCACATTGGTAGACTAGCAGTTTCTTCCAAAGCTAACAGTTTTACCATAAGCTCTAGGAATTAAAGTCCTGGGTATTTATACAAATGAGTTGAAAACTTATATCCATATATAAACCTATGAATTTCAACAACACCTTTATTTATAATTGCTAAAAAACTGGAACCAAGATGTCCTTCAATAGGTGAAGGTAAACAAACTCATACATCAAAAGCATGGAATATTATTCAGTAATAAAATGAAATGTGTCTGCAGCCAATTAAGCCAACTGTGCTCTTTGTCGATGGGGGCCCAGTATGCCAAGGCTGCAAATGGTAGCCTCCTTAGTGTTTATGCAGCCTGTTAATTGCATGGGTTGCCCTAAGGGACCTTAGAGACAGCCCTCTCCAATGGACACTGAGGTCTGACCTCATGCTATTTCAATCTAGGCTACAGATAGGTATGTGGAGTGCCTTTGGAAAGCCCCAGGGCAAAGTAGCCAGGGTCCGCATTGGCCAAGTCATCATGTCCATCCACACCAAGCTGCAAAACAAGGAGCATGTGACTGAGGGCCTACACAGGGCCAAGTTCAATTTCCCTGGCTGCCAGAAGATCCGCATCGCCAGAAGTGGTTTTTACTAAGTTTAATGCAGTCAAATTTGAAGACATGGTGGCTGAAAAACAGCTTATCCCAGATGGCTATGGGGTTAAATACATCCCTAATCATGGCCCCTTGGACAAATGGAGCTTTCTGCACTCATAAGAACCTTGGCACTTCCCCCTTCCTACCTTGTCCAATAATAAATCCTACTTCCTGTCAAAAAGTAAAATAAAAATAAAATAAAATAGGCTATCAAGCTACAAAAAGACAAAGAGGAACCTTACTTGCATATCGCTAAATGAATCCAGAAAGTGTATCCAAAAAGACTACATACTATATGATTCCTACTATATGGCATTTTGCATAAGAAAACTTTGGAGACAGTAAAAAGATCCATGTTTGACACAGGCTGGGGGCATGGGGTGGCGGGATGAATAATAGGTGGAGTACAGGGGATTCTGAGGGCAATGAAACTATTTTGTATGACACTATAATGGTGGCTATATGAAATTGTACATTTAGCAAGACCCATACAACAACATACACAGAGTGAACCTTACATAAACTATGGGCTTTATTTAATAATAATGTCTCAATGTTATCAACTGTAATAAGTGTGCCACAATAAAAGATGGTAATAGGGAAACCGAGTGGAGGAGAAATACGGGAACACTGTATTTCTGCTCAATTTTTCTGTACACCTAAAACTGCTCTAAAAATAGTCTATTAATTTAAAAAAATGCCAGATTAACTGAAACATCTACTTGATGTCACATACTTTTTTTTCCACTAACAAAGTATGCAGTAGATGGCACCAGAGATCCTTTAGAATAAGGAATTATAAGATGTACTATTCATAAGGCTTAGTTTTGATGTTGTTGATACATGCTTTGAGATTGTATTTATTCACTGAATAATATAATTGACTTAAAAAAAAGATGTGTTAGAGACAGCTAAATTTAGATATAAATTATATCATCCCATAAGTAAGTAAATAATCATGGACATCTAGGAATACAGATCTGAAAAATTATGGAGCAACAGTAATTCTACATTATGGGTAAATAAAAAAGGTACGACATTAAGCTATATAAAAACCAAATTCCAACTCACATTTGACAACTATATAGCACATCCATTTGACACTTCTTGACTACTAGTGAGCAAGTATCTCATTAGTAAATTGCCTTTCTCCATAGACTAAAAGCATTCACTAAATGTGGCATCAAGGCATTTAAAAATTCATTTTCTCCTCAAACTGGGACAAAAAACAAGTATTATGTCTTTCTAAAAAGCAGAGGGTGAAAACATGTTAATTACCCACCAAGCAACCATCGTCTAACCACCCCCTGACATTCAAGCTGACATAATATGCAGTTTTGTAGAGAACAAATGAAGTAGCCCTGATTTATAAAATTTATAAGATCTATACAATCCATTCTCCTATCTTAATTTATATCACCCTAAAGTGATATTATACAGCTACCTGGCTATTATGTACTGTACCCATTAATGGAGCCAAATATTATATACTGCAACTTTGGTGGAAATAGGAGAGAAGAATAAAATGTATTCTTATTTTTCCAAATGTAGAATTCAACTCTCAGAAAACAAATAATCCACAATGGCAGCATGTGGCTAAAACAGTAATATAGTAATAGTAATAGTAATAGTAATAATAGTAATATAAAGAGGTATATTAGTTACCATTATGGTCTTCTCTATACTTGAGAATTACTATTTAACATTTATTTCCAAGAAAAGATTTTACTCAGATTTCTAATCAAATTAATCAATAAATTTTTAGAACACAGTTTAACTGCAGTTGTGGAACAGAAATAGAATGAAATCAAGTCTAAGTACACAGTAATTGAAACCAATTTTGGAAGTGAATCCCCTTCAAGTCTACTACATACACTAGTTAATACAAAATTATGAACACTGATGGATCTCTGATTTGTTCAAAATAAGTGTATTAATCTTAATTTATATGAGAAAACTATGGTCCCTACACTTTGGAAAATAAACTCTGGACAATGCATGGCATAGTGATTTCCAATCTTTTATAAGCTAATTCCCTATTTAGTTCAATTCAAAGCCATATTAATAAGTTGTTTTGTCTGACAAATTTTATGAAAAAACAATAGTATGAATCTGAACCAAATAAAGGAAACTTTTCTTTAACGTACAGTCATTACCAGTAAATATACAACTTTTACCAACTTTTAGGACTATTAGACCTCAGGCTCCACCAGGCTGGGAGACAAAATCTAATTCAACCTAACAATTTTACAAAGAAGGAAACAAAAATCCAGAAACATCAAGCAGCGCAGTTTAGAATATCAGTTTTCTAATCTCCCAAATAGTCTTTACTTGACCATGTAGTCTCATTAAAAAAACAGTAATGCAAGTATTTCTCCTTATTCAAATTTATTTGGTTCTTGAATTCACAGTCTGAAGAGCAAGTTCAGGTAGCAAGAGATTTTTACAATTTTTAGAACCCATTTGATTCTCAATTTTCAATAGAGAGAAATTTATTTGAAAATTAGCTGAATTTATTCCATTTCTGAGTTCAGATAATGAGAGTTCAAATAAAGAAGAAGACCTATTTTGTAAGAAGATGGGGAAGAAAAACTTGATCCATTTCTTTTCTTTTTGTGCGTGTGTTTCTAATCCTACTCTACCAAGTCTCATAGTCACTGAAATGTCTCTGTTTTTCTTAGGGTAATATTTAGTTTAATTAGAGAAGAAGATTATAGGTTTCCTTCAACTCCAAACCTTCCTTCACATACAATATTACAGAAGGTTCCCAATTACCACCAGCAGAAGTGTAGATAGTAAATTAAATAGATTAAACTGAACAAATATGTTACAAATCAATAAGCTCGGTATACATTGTTCAGTTTACATTATTTTGTAATAATCTCATAATTCATTATATACATATAGAGTTAAAAAATTCTAAATATGCCCTTTTAATCACCTTAAACAATTCAGAGGTATTTATTCTTATTTTAGGTTGGGTCTCTATTCCTCCCACATATTCCTTAATGCCAAATTAACATTGCTCTGGGATAATATCCTAATCATTTTAAAGTTTTTTCAGACAAATTTTCCCAACACTGGTTGCAACTGTTTTCCTAGCATACTGTAACATATTTCTATGCTATATATATCTCAACAAGCTCTAGCATCCATATTGTACTAAACTAGAAAAAAAAATTTTAAAGAAGTATTTACTAATAAAAAAATGTTATCTGGAATCACTGGACTATATTATCAAGAAAAGATAATTCCTCATATGAAGAGTAGTATTAATATCTAACTTATTTTAAGTATCTGTAAGTGAATTTAAGAAGAATATGGCTAACTGAATCTCTGAAAAAAACAAACAAACCTGATTTTCACTAATGATTTCATCCTTACTTTACCAAAAGTCTCTTATGATAGAAGCAATAAATAGGAAAATCTTACATTTAGATTTCCTCTCTCTTTCCTAATCATTCTCCAAGAAAAGATGTTAACAAGTATGACACTTAGTACACCAGAAGACAAACAGCAGCACACACTCCTGCCCACACAATTAAAAGGCACAACTAAGATAAAAAGGAAATTTCTAAGTCATTATATTAATTGTCAACTTATCCGTTGATAAACCTAGCAACATACTCCTCAAACAAGAAAAAGAACTAGAGTAATAAAGTGAAACAAAGTCTTATATAAAGCATGTAAGTAGCGTGTGCTACACATGTAGAATTTTAACACCAGCCTCAAATGAGGTTATGTGTTTATATATGACAGGACTTAAAAAAAAAAAGGCTTTAACCTTACAGCTTCATATTTCCACTCCTGCAAAATTACAAATTAACACATTTTATAAACCTAATAATGAATTTATAAATATAATTTTATTACATTTTGTAAATGTGTTTAAGGCTTTATTTGTTACATAAAACTTTTAAGATACATGATAATTTGCCTACCTCAAAAAGGAAAGTCGCTAAACCTCTCTCAACTTTTCAGAGATTCCCTATTTTCTTAGTTTTCTTAGTCTTAGCTTAGTTTCATCTTCCAGTTTCTTTAGCTCCCACATGGAGGATATTAAAACTGTTTTCAATCTCACAAGGCTTAATGAATTAGGAGATAAAAAGGCACTTCAACAAGATTAAAGCACTATTCAAACATTATGAATGATGACTAATCATTCTGACAAATGATTTGTATCCAGAATTTATAAAGAATATGTACAAGTCAACACTAGAAAGCAAACAACCCTATGAAAAAGGGGCAAATGACTTGAACAGATCCCTTAGAAGAGAAGGGATATAAACCGCCTATATGAACCTGAAAATGCACTCAACATTATTAATTATCAGGGAAATGCAATTTAAAGCAAAATGAGGTATCATTTCATACCTACTACATCAAATAGTAATAAAGACCGATAACAGTAGTTGGGTTCTAACAGGGACCCAGAATAACTAGAATTCTGATGCATTTCTAATCAGCAAAATGATTAATTTTAGAGAATGGTATAACAGTTTCTAATATATTTATAAATATTCATTGACATTATGACCCAGCAATTCTACTCTTATGGATTTTCCCAAGAGAAAGAAAACAGATGTCCAAAAATTATAAAAATGTTCATAGCGGCCTTATTAATAATCCCTAGCTTATTAATAACCCCTTTCAGAGGAGGTAGTAAGAAAGAACAAAGAATCAAAAATGATTCTTACACTTTAATCTGAGTGAGTGGGAAGTTATCAATGGCACTAATTAGTGGGGAACATAGGAGGAAAATGAGAAGGTTTAAAAAGTGTGGCCAAAACTTTGGGATCGTACTCAGTCATATTTTAAAAGCACAAATATAGGAGCACCTGGGTGGCTCAGTGGGTTAAAGCCTCTGCCTTTGGCTTGGGTCATGATCCCAGGGTCCTGGGATCAGGCCCCACATTGGGCTCTCTGCTCACGGCAAGCCTGCTTCCCCCTCTCTCTCCCTGCCTGCCTCTCTGCCTATTTGTGATGTCTATCAAATAAATAAATATAATCTTTATATAAAAAAGGCACAAATATATAGTATAGGATTAGAAGAGAAACCAACCATACTGAAATAAAACTGTCAAAAAATTTTTAAAGTGAGATACTGCTATATATGTTTTTTTCTTAATTCCTTAAAATATAAGATTCAGTAGTTAAGTCTAATATCTACATAATTCCAAAGTAGTGAAAATTGTAATAAGATATTGCCAGGAAAGAGCTATGATTTTTACTGCTGGGACAGGTATTATTACTACTGTTGTTTATTGTCAATATTTATATTTGAAGGGAATATTAAATTTCAGGTAGGGGTTAGTGAAAATAAAGATGTCATTTTTTCCCCCATGAAATCCTATCCATGAACTTTTGGAGGAATACCTCAGGTTAATAATCCCTGAATTAGGAAGTAGAATTAAAAGACATAAAACCTCAGTGAAACAGTATCATGGAAATTATAGCAGCAAAATAGCAATTTTTAAACTGCCATGATAAAATCCTATATTCACTGTTTCTGCTTCATTTTTTACAACTGTGAAGCAGAGTAAGGAAGATCAGAGAACAGTACGTTAAGCAAAGTAAGACAGAAAAGATTCAGAGGTTTCTGAGTTATTTCCCTTAAAATAAATCACAACTGTATTTAAACTGATTTTAAAATATGTTATCTCCATTAGGAATCACTAGATAAACCTCCATAACCACACACTGCCAATACAATAATCATTCTACCTACCAGACATTCCACTCCCATCCTGCTTCATCCAGCTTCTACTTCTTACCAAAAGCTACTGATATATTCTGCTATGCAAGCCAGGGTCAGAACAGATGAATAGTAATGGCATAGGTCTTTTCAGCTGACCTAACTGCTACCCTAGAGATATGAAATAGTTTATTATGATACTGAACAGAAAAGGCAAACCATTTTCTTCTTACAGAGATGCAGTGAGACATGTTACTCCAGGTACATTATCCTACTGCTCATATTTCTCTACATAACAGTCTATATTGTTGTAAAAATCTGAGTAGAAATTATTTCGAATGCTGAGTCATTTCACATGACAGGCTAGTTTTTTCTGCTTCTCAGCAGTTAGGGCACTTGCAATTAAGTATTATCAGTCTCTGACCCAACAAAGTAGTTGTTTAGATTAATACCTTTATACCTCCCACAGCCATCTTCAACAGAACTTAGAAGTTCCGGTCCAAAGTCTACTATGGGGGAACTATTGCACAGTGTTTGTAGAATACACCAAATGTGAATTCTCTGCTGTGACACCCAGAGAGATACCAACATCTCCAGAAAAGCTTTTCTTATTTACTTGTTGTTGTTTTTTATTAAGTAATCTCTATGCCTAACATGAAGCTCAAACTCATGACCCCAAGATTAAGAGTCACATGCTCTACTGACTTAGCCAGCCAGGTGTCCCTCCAGACAAGCTTTTAGATCTACTAGAGGCTGGGGCATTCCTGGGAACAAACAGAAAACAAACAGAAACAACTAGAAAAGTAAAAGTATTATAAAGCAGGCTCCCTACCAAAGAAAATCCAATACTTTACAACAGAGTGAAGTCAAAATAAGGTTGTAAAAACTATCCTAAAACAGTGAAGTTTGATAAGGACTACTGTGGTAATATAGTATATAGTACATAGTATAGTCCCATCTTTTAATCCTATAGTAGAATTTAAATGTATTATACTCTGGACATGATAAGATCATGAAGAATATCTAATGTTTAGTAACAAGCAGAAAATTAAACTGAGGTGTGAGGCTTAATACTTAACTAGTAAAACTACTATTATTGCTCTTTCTTATCTACTGAATATGAGCTATAAAAGACCCTCCCAAATGTTTTTTTTACTTTATTATTTTTCATTTTAAATGGAATGAGACTCTAAACAAAATGTAAATAAATTACTATTAAGAAGTATTTAAAAAAAGTATTTTAAAAACACTATAAAATAATGGGATAGCTATAGGGGCACAGAGCCATGTTTAACTGAAGAACACTTTTCTTTGTTAGAAGCAAAGTTATTAGAAATCAGTTATCAAGACTAATAGAACTATGATTACTTGCTCAGGGTAATAAAAGAGACATTGAGAAAGCACATAGATTTTTGGTTCTCTAGGTGTTAACAATCTAGTATGGAAAGGTACAACATAAAGATCATGTATTTCTTGGAGGAGCACCTGGAGGCTCATTTGGTCTTCACTTTCAACATTCCTGAGTAGAGAACAGGAGTTGAAGGATGACATGTGAATTAAGAGCACATGAACTACTCTGTTTTATCTCCTTTTATTCTCCTATAACATGCAAGTGTCTCCTTGAAATTAAGCACTATATCTTACTTATCTATTCAGTGATCTAACATGGTACCACATACAAGATAATTAAATCAATTTCATATATAAAAGACTTCACTCTTTAAAGGGAGTAAGGACTGCATGAAAAATTCATCAATAAGCTAATCTTTTTTTTTTTTTTTAATTTACAGGACATAGAAAAATTAGAATGTGGAATTTAAGAAACAAAACAGATGAACACAGGGGAAGGGAAAGAAAAACAAGATAGTTGGCGCAGCCACTTTGGAAAACAGTGCTTTTCTTTAGCACTGTTTTTAAGAAATTAAAAATAGAGCTTTTCTATGACCCTGAAATTGCACTACTGGGTATTTACCCCAAAGATATTGATGTAGTAAAAAGAAGGGCCATCTGTACCCCAACATTCATAGCAGCAATGGCCACAGTTGCCAAACTGCGGAAAGAACCAAGATGCCCTTCAACGGATGAATGGATAAAGAAGATGTGGTCCATATATATAATGGATTATTACGCCTCCATCAGAAAGGATGAATACCCAACTTTTGTAGCAACATGGGCAGGACTGGAAGAGATTATGCCAAGTAAAATAAGTCAAGCAGAGAGAGTCAATTATCATATGGTTTCACTTATTTGTGGAACATAAGGAGTAACATGGAGGACATTGGAAGATGGAGAGGAGAAGTGAGTTGGTGGAAATTGGAGGGGGAGACAAACCATGAGAGACTGTGGATTCTGAGAAAGGCACGTATTGCATGGAGCACTGGGTGTGGTGTGTAAACAATGAATGCTGGAACACTGAAAAGAAAAAAAGAAACCAAGATAAAATCAGAAAGGGAAACAAACCATAAGAGTCTCTTACTTAGAGGAAACAAACTGAGGGTTAATGGAGGGGAGAAGGGTAGGAGGGATGGGATATAACTGGGTGATGGGCATTAAGGAGGGCAAGTGATGTAAAGAGAACTTGGTGTTTTATGCAACTGATGAATAACTAAATTCTACCTATGAAACTAATACTTTTCACTGGATGTTCATTTTAAATATGGCACTAAGCTGAATGTTTCATTTACATTATATTAATCTTCACAATGATAGAGTACTACCAGGTTAAATGCCCTATCATTGTGAAGATTAATATAATGTAAATGAAATATTCAGCTTAGTTTGTTGCTTGCAGTTTTTTCCCATTAAATTAGCTGTGATGTTGGGCTAATTATTTAACTCTATCATTGTGGTTTATCTCCATAGTCTTTTTCCACCAGAGGTTACTAGTGAACACAAAATGTATGTATCAATGACTAAAGCATTAAAATCTAAACTACTGTCTTCTATTTTAATAAAACTGTTTTTGGTAGGTGAGGGTAGACAACAAAGAATAAATATCTATAATTATTGTATTTCTTCTGCAGATGAGAAAGACAAGTCACAAAAAGGGTATGTAGTTTGTCAGAATCACATAATATATTCTTTGTTTCTGTGTGAACAGATTTGAATCCATATCTGTTCAATTGCAAAGCTTGTGTTTTGCTCCTTCTATTGAGGACAGAAACATTTTAGAAGACTTCACTCAAAACATTTTAAGGAGGAAAATTCATACATGCCCATAAAAATATAAATCCATATGGAAAAGGCAGGAGGAACCAGCTAATTATTACTAACAAATCAATATTTCAAATTAATAAACCTTATTAAAACAGTCTGAGCATGTTGTAGATAAAATGCACAACTAGCCAAGAGCAAACTGTAAACTGTAACTGACAGTTCAAATTATATGTAAGCTAAAAATGGCAAGATGGCAATTTATAATGTAATTTACCACACTTCACAAATACTGTATTTGAAAAAACCCTCTGCTAGAATCCTAGACTTCTCGTATGTTGGTGAGTAAGAAAAATTCAGAAAAAATGAGTTCCAAAGTACCATAGGGAACAGGTAATTCTTTAAAACAGAATTACATACCATATTAAATGAGATAGAGAGGAAAGCTCATGTGTTAGAAAATGTTTAATAAAGTGTTATTTCTACAAAAATTACATTTAAATATCAGACTCAAAATTATGAGAAGACAGAACTTCAACCTTTTATAAAACAGTGAGATTGTAGACTGATTCAGTGCCTGACCTATAATTCAGGTGGTTTTTACACTAGATTTTTTCATTCATAAAACTACAGTATATGAATAAAATTATCTGGAAAAATTTAGCTAACAACAGACTCCTCTTCCTTTTTATTTCAGTTCAGTACACATGAAATACTTCAGTCCTTGGCTAATTTCTTTGGCCATTAAAAGGTTACTTTTTTCCCTTAAAAGGCCCCAATCCTGAGATTCTAATACCATACAATTTAGAATGTTGGGATGTCTTAAATTTGCAGGCAGACTGCAATCAGGTTTAAGATTCTACAGCTAAGATATCAAGAAGAAATATATTTTTTTAAGTATTTTAGATTAAGAGTTTTAGACATGTTACTTCCAAGGGTAATGACAATTTGCTATATTTATGCTTTAAAATGACATCCTTTTTTAAAAAGTTGGGTGCCTGCATGGCTCAGTTGGTTGAGCAACTGCCTTTGGCTCGGGTCATGATCCTAGAGTCCCAGGCTCCCTGCTCATAGGGGAGTCTGGCTCTCCCTCTGGCCCTCCTCCACTCATCCTCTTCCTCTCACTCTCTCCCCCATTCTCTCTCTCTCTCAAATAAATAAAATCTTAGAAAAATAAATAAATAAAAAATTAAAATAAAAAACCGGACAAAAAATTGCCATAGTAGATTTTACTCTAAACTCATCTAACAACCTGCTATCTTTGGGTACACAATGACAGAGATAATCACTGTTTTAAAATTGTGTAAGCTGGGGCACCTGGGTGGCTCAGACAATTAAGTGTCTGCCTTCAGCTCATGTCAGGATCCCAGGGTCCTAAGACTAAGTGTCAGGCTCCTTGCTCAGTGGGAAGTCTGCTTCTCCTTCTCCCTCTGCTTGTGCCCATTCACTCTCTCTCAAATAAATAAAATCTTTTTTAAAATTAAAAAAAAAAAACAACAAAAAACTAATAATGTTATGGCTTAGTTTTAAAAAGTTAAAATACCAAGAAGAACTTGAAAACTTAAAGAGACAAAATTTTTTTTGTTTGTTTTTTAAAGATTTTATTTATTTATTTGACAGAGATCACAAGTAGGCAGAGAGGCAGGCAGAAAGAGGAGGAAGCAGCCGAGCAGAGACCCCCACATGGGGCCAACATGGGGATCGATCCCAGGACCCTGGGACCTGAGCTGAAGGCAGAGGCTTTAACCCACTGAGCCACCCAGGTGCCCCAAAGAGACAAAATTTAAAAAGAAAAAAAAAATCAGAGAAAAGTAGACCTCCAAGACATGCAGATTTCTGTGAAAAGTTTTAAAAAAGCAAACCTTTATTTTCACAGCATCTAATACACACAAACAAAATTTATGGCAGAAGAACTGAATGATTTATACATATCAGTTCTTATTTTAAAAAGACCTTACACATATTATTTCACAGAGCAAAATCTTAAAGACACCTCAAATATAGCACCTGAGAAGATGAAAACTGACTAGGAAACTACTCTTGCATCATCTTCTGAGTGGGCTCCTCTTATATTTGCCTAGACATGTGGCAATATTCCTGAACCATACTGCTATATGGTATCTTAAAAACTCATTAGGCAGCTGAGCCATGTTCTTCCACCATACACATGAATGCAGTATGCATGAACGTGCATTTCTTTAAAAGATACTGTGTTTTCATCATTTTATACCTAAATGCATAATCTAACTGTTCATAAATTTGAGTGGTAAATGTATTCATTATGTGTTAAAGAGTGTCTTCTGTGTTTTTTATGTCTTTGACAAAACTATTTAAAAAACAGTATTTATAAGGAACTAAAAGAGTAAAAAAAATTAAGATACTCTTTGCCTCCAAAGTTCTAAATATACTAAAATCAATACTCTTAGGGAATATGATAGAATATTTAAAATTGACAAAAATAAAAATCATTTTGCAGAATCAAAATTATCCTTTAAAATCTCTTAAATAGCCAATAGGTACAGTATATACATCAATTAAGGTCTATAATCTCATATATTACATATTATGAATCACACATCTTTTTGAATATGAGAATCATGCTCTATTTGAAGAGATGCTCTGAAGTACAGGAGGTGTGTAGAAACTAGAAACTACTAAAAGACAGTAAATTAATTTATCTCCCATCTCATGGTCCCTTATGGGGAGCTATATTCTGACCAACTAGAACAGTGGATAAATGCCCACATGATATAGATTTCTATTTTTCATACCTGGTATGATTATATAAAATGTGGGGTGCTGATGCATTCAACATTTCTAGATGTAGGATTTATGAAAGAGTTTTAATAAAAAGATAGTCTAAGTGAATCAGGCTTCAGAAAAAGTATCACAACAAACAACGAATGAAGTATGAAAGAGACTAGCATTTTTTGGTTAACCTGTAGAAGTTAAAGGAAATGTTCAATATAAAACAAAAGGTTTTACATTTTGCTAAGGAGGCTAGATTTAATGAAGTAGACAGGGAAAATGTTAAAGAACTGCTAACAAAGAATTTATGATTGAGAAAATCTTTCAAAGATAAAGGAGACACAAATACTTGAAGATTGGGTAATCTTTAAGAAATTTTTAATCATACAGGTAAAATGTTTCTGGCTAAAAGTGAGTTAGATTGATATGAGAAGACTCCTAACATTAAAAAAATGAAACTGCAAGGGAAAATCTTAGGTGACCAGGAGTTGAAAAACTGCAAGTGAAGAGAACTTAAACAGTTCATCCATTTATAGTAGTTTATTTTTTTCTGTTATTTTTTTTAAAAAAAAAAGAATCATTGCTTTTCCAAGGATTCAGACATTGATGAACCTCAGGCATTTAATTTGCCTATTTACCACTTCACAGCTCGCTCTGGCTTGTTCTACTCACCAATAAGCAGCAACAGGAACTAAAGCTTCCATCTCTTTTCTTAACCAACAAACCTCACCCAGGCAACTCTATAATCCATTAACTGAAGATTTTTTAAAATGCCTTTTTAAAAATTTTACTAAGTGCTACTAGTAATTATCATCTTACATTATTTCCTTATTTACTTAGTACATGTCCTTTGGTCAACTTATTTAACTTTTCCTTTTTCTGTAGATATAGGAAAAGAAACAAATAATCTCTAAATCCTCTGCCTGTTTTAAAATGCCATCACTTTTAGGTTTGTGTTTAAAAGGAAAATAATCTATAAAACTGAGGAATGGGAGTGGCAATCGCTATATAATTTTTCATAATTATTATCTTTAACTTTTGAAATGTATTTCCCCTAGGATTTCAGTAGTTTGCTACCCTGTTTTTTTGTTTTTTACATCTCCTCAAATGTCACCTGACTGCCCTTTATAAAATTATGACCATTACCTCTATCCTGGTATTCCCTAAACTCCTCTAACTGCCTCGTCTCCACAGCATTACACACACACAAACTCAGCATGTGTGTTAGAGATATGTGTGTATGTGTACACATACATGCACATTCAACCACAAATACAATTTACTTATTGTTTGTTTTCCCTCACCAGAATATAAAAGTCCATGATGACTAGGATGTGTCTGGTGTTCTGTTAACTGGTATGTACTGGGATGTAGAAAGAAGCTTAGCAGATCTTTGCTAAATAAATGAACTTCCCTAATCATGGACCAGAAATATGTTTTACAAAGCCCAACATGCTGGTCTTGCTTTGGAAAAAGTCATACTCGGGGGGAAAAATAACTAAATTAGTAGTATTCTACAAAAGAACATAGAGGTGATAGTCCAGTTGGTGAGTTTATGAGTTACTCAAGAAAATCAGAAAAATATTATAAAAAGATTTAAAAAATAATGAATTAATCCTCAACAGTTTTACAGCACATATTGGTTCTTCTGTTACTTCCACATAAAAGTGCTTTTTCTTATTCAGTACTTTGGTTATAAAGTGTTGTAAATAGCACACATAGATCACTAAATATAATGTATTTGGATACAGGCTAGTTTATCTGACATATTAGAGAATGTATAGGGAAGAAATATTATCCAAGGACAGACGATAATTCAAAAAACTGGACCCCAAGTAGAGTTGTACCTCTCCTGAGAATAGGTCTTCCTTCTCACCTAGCAGACCATATTTTCTTAGCTGAAGGAGAATGTACAAAGAAATAATTTAGACAAACTTCTAAAGAATTATATGTAGATAAAGGGAAGAACCATTGCTTCTCCAAAATTTAAATCATGTTCTCACAATGTTATTAGGATTGTGCAAAACCACTGAAAGAACAATTCAATGACTAAACATTTCTGAGAGGAATTTAGAAGCACTTATATATTTAGTATTTTTGGCTGATTCCTAGAATATCTTAGAATATTGGCACTTGCTTGTTACCTACAAGGACTCACTAAAAATTTTGCAAAGTTCCACATGCTATGGCTGTGAATCACATTTTATAACACTGTGGATAGACAATCATGATTAAAGTATTGCTTTGCTCGTCAAAACATTCCTTTTCTAAATGATTTACATGCACTACATCAAGTTATTGGCATTAACTGTACCAGGTACTATTCTAGGTGGTGGGGATATACCAAAACAGACAAAATCCCTGTTTCATTGGTTTTTATATTCTAGAAATAGCAGATAACAGACTTTAAAAGAAAGTCTGATGAAACAAACAAAAAAGCAAAATAATTGATAAGAGAATGACTGAGATGAATTACCATAAATAAGATGGCTGAGGCATTTTAGTGTTATGAAGGACTGAGCAATGTTCACTATGGAAATGGGATTCTAGATAAAGGTAACAGCAAATATTAAGACCCTGAGAAAGGAATAAGGTTAGCACATTGGAAGAAAAGCAAAAAGCCATGAGTGTGCAAAAGAATGAGCAACAAGAAATGTGATCAAGAAGGAAGCACAACTAGAGCCCTTGATATATTTTATTCTAAGTGACATTCAAAGTCATTGTAAGCTTTTAGAAAGAGAAATTGATGATCTTTCTTTTTTTTTTTTTTTTAAGATTTTTTATTTATTTATTTGACAGAGAGAGATCACAAGTAGGCACAGAGGAAGGCAGAGAGAGAGAGGAGGAAGCAGGCTCCCTGCTGAGCAGAGAACCCGATGCGGGACTCGATCCCAGGACCCTGAGATCATGACCTGAGCCGAAGGCAGTGGCTTAACCCACTGAGCCACCCAGGCACCCTAGTTTAGGCTTTCTTTGTTCTTCTTAAGATTTATTTATTTACTTGAGAAAAAGAGAGAGAGCAAGCAGGGGAAGGGGCAGAGGGAGGGAGAGGGAAAGAGAGAGAAAGAGAAAATCTTCAGCAGACCCCCCACTAAGTGCAGAGCCCAACTCGGGGCTCGATCTCATAACCCTGAGATTGTGACCTGGGCCAAAATGAATAGTCAGACCCTTAACTGCCTGAGCCACCCAGGCACCCCATGGCTTAGGCTTTAAATACATCAATTAGCCTTCTCTGTATAAAAATGAATTGGTAGGAAAGGGAAGCGTAGAAGCAGAGACACCAGTTAGGAGGCTCTATAAGTAGTATATGCCAAAGATGATGCGCCTTGGATTAGGGTGGTAGAATGGAAATGACAAAATGTGGCCATATTTAGAACAGATTTTGAAGGCAGAGCCAATGAACTTGATGATAAGGTTAGCTGTGGATATGAAGGACACAGAGAACTCAAGAAAGGCCCCTAGTTTTTGAAGCGGACCAACTGGTCATATATATATAAAATTTATTGATTATATATTTATATATAGATATATTTATATATAATATATATTTAATAAATATTAAATATATATATATATTTAAGATTTTATTTATTTATTTGAGAGAGAGAGTGAGAGAGCATGAGAGAGGAAAAGGTCAGAGGGAGAAGCAGACTACCCGTGGAGCTGGGAGCCCGATGCGGGACTCGATCCTGGGACTCCAGGATCATGACCTGAGCTGAAGGCAGTCACTTAACCAACTGAGCCACCCAAGTCTCCCAAGAATGATATATTTTACTAAGATGAGAAAGTTTGCAGCAGGGGAAGATTTTAGAGGAGTAAAATCAAGTGTTCTGTTTTAGGTAATTCTGAGACACCTATTAGTATTCATATGAAGAATATATCAAGTAGGCAATTAGATAGTGGGTAAAACTAGAGGAAAGACTAGGATTAGATATATTTAGGTGTCATCAGCACACACATCATAATTAATGCCATAGGATAAAATGAGGGTATCAAGTAAGTTAAAATATATCTGTAACAGAAGACAGCTGAGGATTACTAGGGCTATTCAACATTTAGAAGTCAAGAGGATAAGAACCAGCAAGGAGCATTTAAAAAAAAAATGTGAGAAAAGAGGGAAAAAAATTAAAAGAATATGATTTCCTAGAAATCAAAATAAGGAAGTGATCAACTCTATCAAATGATGCTGAAAGGTTAAGATGAGAACTGGTAACTTCCCTTTGAATAGTACAAGATGGAATTACCAATGCAATTGATAAAACAATTAGTGAAGTGGAAAGAAAGGCTAATTGGGATGGGTTAAAAAGAGAAGGAGAATTCAGAAATGAAGACAGTAAAAGTACAGAGAATAAATGTTTAGTAAACATTTAGTAAAATATTTATCTACTGTGTGTCAGAAGCCTGAGATATGTTAGTCAACAAAAATACAAAATCCAATTCTTCATGGTGGTTATATTCTAGCAGCAGAAGAAAGACAATGAACAATAAATAAAAGAAATAAGTAAATTATATATGTTAGAAGGTTAATTGTGCTACAAAAAGAAAAGGGTGATTTTTAGTTGTTGGAGAGCTAAAAAAGATACAACTACCTGAAAGAGAGGAAACTGACTAAATGAGACTCAGGTGAGCATAATTGGGTGTTTTACTCTAGCCAAGTTCAGCTGGTCCAGGCAAAGTGTGTAATAAATGAGGAACTGGACAGGTAAGGTTCTAACAAGCAAATATGACAAAAGAAACGAGAGGAAACAGAGTTAAGATTTTATATGAAAGATGATCATAGTGATCAACCATAGTATCTGAGTAAGGAGAGAAGTGAAGTCATAGGTCATGTACAGGAGACACTGAAGAGTGAAAATTGGCATGATCAACAGACTGGAAATTGAATTGAGGTTAAAAAGGGGGAAGGGGGAGGGGGAAAGAGTAATGGAATAAAATTATAATCAGAGAAAGATTTGAGAGGTGGCAAAAGTCTAGGAATAATCACGGATAAAGATGGCTGGAAGGGAATGGAGGAAAAAATCATTGGAAATGAAGAGATCATATAACTGAGAGGCTACACTCTAGCAGATTCAGAGAATCTGAAGTCACTAAGAACTTGATGGGAACAATATTTGGGAGGAAGAAAGTGAAAAAGCTGGTAGAGGTCCACATGATAATGCAGGTAGAATAGTTCGATGTCATATGCTTCGAAGCAGCTCAGGGTTTTGATGAAGGCAAATAAATGATGGGAAAGCAACTATAAGATTATTAGAGTTTGCCTGCCTATGGTATCACCCTATATTACATAAAGCAAAGAATTAAAAAGTCCGAAAGAGAGAGGGCTACAAAAACATCTTTTAAGAATATGCAGAGCTGAGTTACAGAAATAAAATAAAGGGAACATTAAGAGGAAAAGATTGAGGATATAGGAGATTTTGCTGATGAAAGACCACGAGTTTTAGAAGACAAAGTAGAAATATGGGTGCTTGTAAAAGGACAGCTGACTCAAATTCAAGAATAACGAAGATAAAAGGAGATAAAAATCTAAATGATAATGAGTGACCTGCTAGTTGGCCTCTAATTCCTGTTATGGATAGTATATTGCAAGTAGCAAGGTGATTTTACCAGAAATGCAAAAATCTTTTAAATCCAGTTATAATTTTAAGTGTATTTTCTTAGAATTTCATTAATAGCTTCCAGGTATATGACAAATCTTTTCATAAACATGACAAATCTTTTCATAAACACCTCTGAATATGGTCCATAACAGTATGTGAATTATTTTATGGCACTAATGTACAGTTTCCTGAGAGTTCCAAAAGGCAGCCCAGAAATTCAATGTATGACCCACAATGGTCTCATAAAGACACATCTGTGTAAGAAAAACTCAGGGTCTGAATGAGTCAGGTCAAATCTACATAGTTGCTCAAGGATACCTACATTTAGAGAAAAGCAATCTAAAAGATCAACATTCCCGTTTCTAAGAAATCTAGGCTTTATTATTTATTGGTGATAACCAATTGGTTACTTAGCAATATTAATATTTATATCTTGATACAGTATAAAACTTAAAAATTAAGAGTTTAAAATAAAAGGAAAAGGATTTGTGTTCAGAAAAGGTTGAAACACTTTATATAAAACCTGGCTACCAATTAATTTAAGGGGAAAGGGTTGGTTAATAGCAGCTTTCAACGAACTGCATCAAATATATCAGGAAAGCTCTTTGAAAACAAAAAAACAGAACAGGAGTTACAAGAATGCTAAATGTGTGTGGAGATAAAAGATAAAGCAGGGAAAACATATATTTTGATGAAGAAAGATTTCATTTTATTATATACTTAGCGGTATGATTCATTCAACTACTATGTGTATACTATCTTTCCAATTTAGTCAAGTAGCCTTCTTTAATTTAAAAATAAAAGATGAGACATCTTCCTGACTCATAAACCAGTAACTTATACCGCTTCAAGTAATCAGAGAAGGTGAAGCTAAAAGTCAAAATAATTTAGTATACATATGATGGGGATACTTTGGAAAAGCATTTTATATCTATAAGTGTATGTTTCTATATACTTCAAAAAAAACTGACTGATATTCAAACTATACACAGCAATAAACTTTAGTACAAAGTAGGGAAAGGTAAACCATATGTACATGCTAACTTAATTTCTTTCTCCAAATAAAACAAGTAAGTACTAATACCAGAGTATATAGAGAAACTGGAAGATACCTGGACAGTTTATTAGCACTCTCATATGTTCAAGAAATATTTACTCAAGACAGATATGACAAGCACTTCTAAATACTGAGGATACTGCAATTAAAACAAAGTGCCTATTATCATGGAATTTTCATTCTATTTTATACTCTAGAGAATTTTAAGGTTAAACTCTAGAAGGAATTCAATTCTAAAAAATTTCTCAGGAATATTCAAAACTAGTTAAAAGTTCAGCTCTGTACTAAAATACCACCCTCCCCCATTTTATTTATTTAACCCTGAAAAAGTATTTTTGACAAGGTTTTAATTACAAGGGGTTGGCAAATTGTATTTAGTATTTAAGTTTTCTCCAACCTATTATTAAACTCTATAAGGAAACTAATCACTAAAACTGTTTCTAGTTCATTTAAAGGAAGAATGGAAATGTATGAGAAATACAGCATTTTTCATAAGTCCTCTCTAGTCTGCCTAATTCAATTAAAATAATTCTAATCCCAGGGGCTAAGTAGTAGAGAATAGGAAGATTTTCCTACTTAGTACATAAAAGAATATAGGAGCTTCTCACACAGAACACTTCTCAACTTTTTTTAAAATTTCTTGAGGACTCAAATGTTCGTAACCGAACCAAAAAGGCAGATTATTTAACTTCTCTGTTTCACTGTCTCTACCTGTTAAAATGATAACAATAGTACCTATCTCTTAACATTGTTTTCAGATTAAATGAAAAGGTGTAAAAAATCCTTAGTGCTCAATCAGAATGGATGACATCAATCATCATCATTATCCTGTGTAGTGGGTTCTTAATCACAGCTTACTTTTATCATTATCATCATCCTAAAACCATAGTTAGGAGAAATAATAAACAAGCTACAATAAAGCTACAAAGAGATTTCTTTATGTTTTGGCAAGATGATTAACATAATATGTTCCTCAAACTGAGCAAAAGATCAGTATCTGTACTTATCAATAAAACTAACATTACTAATAACCAGAATTCCTGAAAATGGCTGAATTTGGGAACTTTTCAGGAATCAAATAAAAGCTTCACCAACAATATCTTTTATCAACATTTTATTTGTTACTCAAAACACCCAGAAGTGTTTATGCCTTTTATTTCCATGTCAAGTTAACAGCAGAATTATCTAAATAAATGACAGAGTTATCATCAGTTAAAGATACTGGTATGACCTTCTGGCCTTATCCTAGTTGGACCATACTGGAAACCTCTAAAATGATTTTATTCAAAGAAAATTTGAAAATAAGGAAAAAAACCAAAACCAAGCAAATGAGTAGAAAAATCCTTGTTTAATTAAATCTGGAAAATCACATTGGACTACAAATAAAGGAATTAACAAAGGTAAGACGCGAAGTAAAGCAAAAAAACTCTGAATCTTTCATTTAAAAACTCTGAAATCCTTCAAAGATCTTGAAGAAAACCAAGATTATCTTCAAATGGAGAGGTCACTAAATATCCATGAACACTCACCCAACCTTTGGTAGGAGACCTCTTGAAGACCCAGATGCTTGAATCAGCTGAAATAGTACCAAGTGTTTTCTGATTACTCTTAACAGGGCAATGGAGCACAGGTTACTCCATACTATCAAAAATTATAGGTCATTATTATTGATAATTCTAGCTACTACCATTATAAATCACTCAAGAAAATGGAGACTGAGTAATGAGTTCTAAGGTGAGTGAAACTTATTGTGTGCATGTATAAATGTGTACATTTCTTCTACTTCTCTTAGTGATAGAAGTTTGTAACAAAATTCTTCTTATAAATGTAAATACACTGGCAAAATAAAATTTTCTAAATTAATGTTATAAAGTTCTTAAAGAAAGAATGCAAAATGTTTGTAATATTGGTTCAGATAAAAAAGATTTCTAGGGATGTGTGGGTGGTTCAGTTGGTTGAGCAACTGACTCTCAATTTCGGCTCAGGTCATGATCTCAGGGTCAAAAAACTGAGCCACACAACAAGCTCTCTGCTGAATGAGGAGTCAATTTAAGATACTCTCTTTACCTCTTCCTCTGTCCTTCCCCCTGCCTCCACTCTCTCCCTCTCAAATTTTTTTCAAGAGAAATGCCAATTTCTCAACACTAAGCACTTCAGTAACATATAGAAAGAGATTTTCAGTCTCCTGCACTTTAAAAAATACAGTTCTTAGCTTTAGGGTTTTTCTTGTTTTTTTTTGTTGTTGTTGTTGTTGTTGTTTGTTTTTAAGATTTATTGGAGGGAAAGAGATAGAGAACATACACATATTGGGGGGAGGGGCAGAGAGAGAGAGGGACTCTCAAGCCAACTCTGCACTGAGCATTGAGCCTGACAAAGGGCTCTGTCTCATAACCCTGAAATCATGACCTGAGCTGAACTCAACAGTTGGACACTCAACTGACTGAGCCACTCAGGCGCCCTTTAACTTTAGGTTTTTTTAATGTAATGAATGTAATCACAGATTCTTGTATTTCAACACAGAAAAGAACTCTTAACACTGAGGACTAAACAAAAGCCTCCTTGCTCAAAGATGAAAATTCTTTTCCACATTATTAATTAAAATCTGAAAGCTAGCAATTTAAGAGAAAAATATCCAATATTAACATAATTTCAAAGATGGGTAAGGCAAAGTCAATATCTAGATGAAATACAGTAATGTTTTTCTTGATCTCTGGAAAGTGGGAGGCAGAATGGTAACTGCTCCCAACCTGCATTCCCCCTACACCATGACTCACTCCAAGGATCTATATGGTGAAAATTAAGACACTCTACTAACAAAGAAATTGCCAAGAACAAAAAATGGAAGGTTCTATATTTCTAAAGTTTTTCTCAAGTAACTAAGATATAAAAACTACTTCTCTCTGATACATGTGTATGAAGTAAGGGAACAAGTGAAACAAGCCTCATTTGGTTTAAATAATTTAGACAGACAGGAAGCAAAAAAGAACATTTGACATTTAATGTTAAGTAAGCATACTCAAGCTACCAAAGAAACACTGATAGCCCAAGCCAGCAAATATACTTCAACCTGGCTGATAAAGGATTTAACTGTTATATTTCTAAAGACAGCTTTGTGTATATCTATCACTTATTCAACATGAAAGAACTTTTGAAGTCTTAAGAACAGCAACAAAATAAGGAAGACCAGAAGCATAAAAAAATTTCCTGTCTGCCTATAGTAGATGAGAAAAATGTCTGATAAAGTCAGGAAGAGATCTGAGAAAAGAGTGGTGAAAAGGAATGGCTAAGAGAAGATTAGCACTACAGTAACTGAGAATCCTAATGTCCCTAAAAATGTGAAGAAAAATTAAAGATAAAAAAATAATAAAAAATAGAATAAAGACTGGCATATAAAAAAGACTTGTGAGAAAAATACAAACAGTCTAGATCTTTACGGCTAATATTAAATGAAAAGGTATACCAATATTACCTTTCTTTCGAAAGAGTGCATTTAAGTAATTTTCTGCTTGGCATTCAATCTTTTCAGTGTTGGACTGGCCCTGAGATGATAGTTCCTCCGTTGGGGTTGACTGTGAAGAATCAAGAGATGGTATACAATCCTAAAATTATAAAAAAGCAACATAAAACAATCCATTTTAATTACACATGTGATTCCATTAAAAACAGCCAAAAAATATTATCTAAATGTTCATTTATTCTATTTAACAAATTATAGAGAGAGAACATAAAATTTGGGACAGGAGTCAGGAGAAAAGAAATTTAGCTCTGATATCAAATTAGCTTTATTTCTCAGCAAACTATAGCCCAAAAAGGGGGGGAGGAGTATAGATAAAATACATTGCTAAATAAATTCACTATACAGCATGCCAGTAATGAGAGTTTTAACAACAAAGTAGGTATGTTTACCCACTAATCTGACTAAATGGGTCCAGTTCTCATTTCTTCTCAGCCTTTCTCACAATAGTAAAGAATTAGGATTTCACGCCATACAAGAAGATGCTGCTTGTCTAGTTTATGCCCGTTTATAGTAGACACAATTCAAACATTTACACAAGAAATAATTCTGATATCCAGAAGACTTCAAGAAAGTAAAAGGCTAAAAAGTAGTACCACGTTATCCTCCCAAGTATAGATTCCTAAGAAATCAGACTATAGAGTGGTCTCAAACCAAGCTAGGGCTCTGAGCTCAACACTGCCTACCTAAATACAAAACAGATCTAAACTGAACTTCATGAGTCAGGGAGCTGTAAGGAAGAAATGTGAAATAAGCAAAAAGGATGAGTGTTTTGTGATTTCACCTGCAAGTTAAGCTAAATGTTAGCCTTCTAACATAAGACTTTAAAATATTCTTCTCATTACCAAAATCAAGTATTTAAATTTCCATTGTAAGTCACCAATTTTCAGAACAAATTAAAAAAACTGTTACAATTGTGCAATTAGTTCAGAAATAATTTCATAGCACTAAAACTTACACTGACTGCTTCTCTCTGTAGGTTACAAAATGAACATTTTTCATCCATAGACCAGTCAGTCAGCTCTTCTGGTTCACAGTCTTTAAAAGAGGGAAAAATACTCATTAAATACACTAACTTTATTAAAACAAATAAAATTACCACTCTCCACAGCAAAGACTCATAAAAAAAACTAACTACTAATAGTAAGGGGAGAAGGCCTAACTTTAAAATTAAAGAGATGACATCTAGAAAGAAATAAACAGAGAAGACTGTAAGGAGAGTAATTTTGCATTATTATGGGACAAAGAAGCAAGAACAATGAGCTGATTATAAATTTATTTTCTAACAATAGGGTTTTAAGTATCATCTAGTCTTCTAAAAGATTTAACTTATAATTACCTACTAATTTTTAATATACACTATGAATGAAATCAAAATAGGGAAGCATGGGGAAAAATAAATTTTACACATCCTGAAAGCAACATAAAACAGACAAATGGGAGTACAACACCAGAAAACCCCACAGATTTGAGAAAATGAAATGCTCCTAAAAAAAATGTAGAAATCCATAGCTAAGAAGTGAAATCAAATTTTTATTACATTGTTTAAAGATGGTGTCCTAAGAGTTCAAATAAAAGGGAGGTAAACAAGCTATATTATTCCACACAAAACCTGAATTTTTTTTCACAAGAATGTTTCATATAATCCAACTATTATATTAGAAAGTTTGTGTAAAACAAACATTTTATGATGAGGAAATTTTATGACAATATAACAACACTGTCAACCTAACTATACTTGGTACAATGATTTTTCAAACTAAACTCCCCTCAAGTTCCTTTCCCAAATAAATCCTACATAGAACCTCCAATATATGAAACAATTATCATCTGAGGCAGTTACATGGGTACTAATGTGAAAAGCACTGGTATACCACAGTAATTTTCTCTCATACTTTCAAAATAAATAAGTTGAATACATGTTTCTGTTAAACTAAGCAGGAAATAAGCTTACCTTTTCTTGGAATGGTAATAAATAAATACCAGTTAGGACCAGCCCCCAAGAAATTCTTACATCAATTGAGATATATACAAGTCAAAATAGAAGATAATGTAATCTGCTGGAGTATAAAGAGTGTAGTAATAGCTCCCTTCGGTTTGGGCCCTGGTCTAGAAATATTCCCAATATTATCCAAACTTAGAAATGGTAGGAAATGGGACCAATGGGACCCAGCAAAGGGTAGTGGAAAGATAACTGGGTTTAAAGTCTCCAACTGGAATAGAACGTACTAGTTGTTACCCTGTCAAGTTACGAAGTTTTTGTTTTAATTTTCCTATCTGTAAAATAATGATCCCACCACCTTATTCGTGGATCAAATGAAAAAATGTGAAAATACTTTATAAACTATAAAACACCATCCAAAGGCTAGTTACTAACAAAGCAGGGTCATCAGTCATTATTTTTAAATCCTGCACAATCACAAATGTATTTAATATGGGTCATTTGCAGAAAACAGATAATTTTAATATACCAATTTAAGAAAGCTGACCACTATTTTGCAAATGATTTGATAAATCAGAAAGTTTAAGGAATCTATACAATTAAAAACCCAGAATTGTAGTTACCTAGGTTTATAATTTTCTTCAATCCTTTGACCTATCACTATAATAGAATAATACATTCACACTCTTAAACATGGAATTTTGCAATGTCTCTTACTAGGAAGGCAGAACTTTCTCATCAGTAGAATGAATGTGGGAAAAGTGACAATATATATTCCAAGCTGAGGCTTTAAAAGGTATGGCAAGTTGCCCCAGTTATCTTGAGTTTCAACCACCCAATATGGAAAAGAACTTGCCCCACATAGCCATTACTCTTTCAGACTTGGACCGGCAGTCATCAGAAGTGATCCCTGAAGCCCAGTGAATCAGACTGTCCATAAGGATGCAATAGATTTTAGAGCTATTTGTTAGGCAGTATTATTGTGCAAAAACTTGACTCATATGCTAAGCATAACAATTTGATAGATCAAGGAAATCTTACTCCTTTTTATTATGGCTTCATGAATAAAAGATATGAAGGGAATCCAGCATTAGAATTTTTTAAAAATAGCTGGTAGTCCTGGAGAAGAGGTATTTTTGAAAAACCACTGTAGAATTTCATGAAGCTTTAGTGATAAATATGTTGAATCGAAGAACAACAAGTTTGGAATAATTAAAACAATTACCAGTTGTAAGATAAAACTGGGTATGCTGAGATTATCTCATTTATTTTAGTTATTTAGAAGTTCTTCAAAGAAACATTAATTAAAATAAATGCCTGTGTGATTAAATAAATGGCCCTGAATAATCAACAATTATATAAATGCTCTTAAATTTTGTGGGTAAAAAATCTACAACTTTACTTACCAATATTTAATAATACTTCTATGGAACTTTTGATTTTGAGTCCAAATAAATGATGGTGAGATATATTATTTTTTTATTGGAAAATAAATTTTAAAAAATCAACTCAAGGCCAGATTTCTCTGTCCAGGTTATCTTTTCATGCCGTAAAAGTTAAGTAAATGCTATAATAAAACAGATTATTTCTCAAGCAAAATACGACAATAAATCAGATATCCATAAAATAAATTGTCTCTCATTTTGCAATTTTAATACATGAAGTTGTATAAGCTCAAAAGGGTCAAATTATGTACCTTCCAGAATAGTCTTATTAATAAAAGGTAATGTCATAATGAAATCTAATAGTAGGGTGCCTCGGTGGCTCAGTCAATTAACCATCTGCCTTCAGCTCAGGTCACAATCTCAGGGTCCTGAGATGGAGCCCTGCATTACATGTTCCCTGGTCAGTGGGAGCCTGCTTCTCCCTCTCCCTCTGCCAGTCACTCCTGTTGCTTGTGCTCTCTGTCAAATGAATAAATAAAATCTTAAAAAAAAGAGAGAAAACTAATAGTAAATGACTAACAAAAGATCAACCTTTTCACCATGGATATATATTCGTGGTCAAAGTCTGGTTCCAATCTTTTTACCTAATCTGTCCTGGAAAGATAACAGACTTTGAAATTAGAGAGCCTTGGTACTGAGATATCTTCCAAATACTAGATGTGGCCTTTGCAAGTTACTTTCTCTGGGCTTCATTTCCTCATCTTTTAAAATGAGGATAATGACTGCATCTTAAGAGTATAGTCAAAATTAAGTAAGAACATACACAGAACACCTAACAAGTTCAATAGGCGTTACTTTCATTTTCTTTCAGATAATTGTACTTCCTTTGAACATTTTTTATTCTCTTTTGTACCCTTTCACCATAAGAAATAAATTTAAAGTTCCTAAAGACAAAGCCCAATGAAAAGTGAAAAAAGAAAATACTGAACTAGATTTCTCATGAAGGTCATGAAAAAGTGGTTGTAACTATGTTGATTTTGAGGAAAGATACTGAACAGTGGGCAATGTTACTAAAAAATAATTTTTCATTATAAAACTACCTCTTAACTGCACTGAAAACTACAAAAGAGAAAAGAAAAAGCTATTTGTAATCCCGTTATCCAGACATAATGATTAACATTTTGCAATATATCCTTCTAGTTTATATTCTATGCCTTTTTAAAAATCAGCATTAGCGGATTCTTTGAAAATATCAATAAAATTGATAAACCTTATGCAGACTAACCAAGTAAAAAAAGCGAAAATATCAGAAATTAAAGATGGGGTCATCACTGTTGATTTTATGAATAATAAAAAGATAATAAAATATTATGCATATGAGTTGCCCACAAATTTGGTAACACCAGATGAAATGGACAAATTCCTTGAAAGACATTCTCTACCAAATCTCAAATAAGAAATAATAGATCATCTCAATAGGACTAGATCTACAAGAAATTAAATCAGGGACTCCTGGGTGGCTCAGCTGGTTAAGCATCTGCCTTCAGCTAAGGTCTTGTTCCCAGGGTTCTGGGATTGAGTCCTGAATTGGGCTCCTTGCTCAGTGGTGAGCCTGCTTCTTCCTCTGCCTTTACCTCCCCCTACTTGTGTGCTCTCTCTCTCTCCCTCTATCTAACACATGAGTAAAATCTTAAAAAAATTTAAATAAAAAATTAACAACTTTCCAAAACAGAAAGCACCAACCCAGATGATTTCTCTACAATCTGTTTCAGAAAATAAAAGCAGAAGTATTTCCTCATTCTATCATTTTTATTATCTGTCATCATTACCAAGTACCAAAAATGGTCTGAACGCCTCACCCAAGAAGATATGTAGATAGCAAATAAGGTTATGACAAGATGCTCAATACTATATTCCATTAGAGAACTGAAAATTAAGATGAGCTACCACTACACACCTACTAGAACAGTTTAAGTCTGAAACATGGACAACATCATATGCTGGTGTAAATGCAGAGCAAAAGGAATTTCGTTTCATTGCTGGTGAGAACACAAAATGGTACGGCCATTGAAGATAGTCTTACAGTTTCTTCAAAGCTTAACATAATCTTTCTACACTGTCTAGTAAGGGTGCTCCTAGGTATTTAGGCAAATGAGTTGAAAAGTTATGTCTATACAAAACCTTGCACACAAATGTTTATAGCAGCTTTATTAGTAGTTACCAAAACTTGGAAGCAACCCAGATGTCTTCCAAGTACATCAATGGATAAGCAATCTATGCTACATGCACCCAATGTAGTATTACTCAGTTAATAAAAAGAAATTACCTAAGATGCCATGAAAAAACATAGAAGCACCTTACATGGATATTATTCAGGGAAATAATGAGTCTGAAAAAACAAAATACTGGGGGTGCCTGGGCGGCTCACTGGGTTAAAGCCTCTGCCTTCGGCTCGGGTCCTGGGATCAAGCCTCACATCACGCTCTCTGCTCAAGAGCCTGCTTCCTCCTCTCTCTCCCTGCCTACTTGTGATCTCTGTCTGTCAAATAAATAAAAAAAATCTTAAAAAAACAAAAAACGAATTACTGTATGATTTCAACTATATGACATGAAGAAGAAAAAAGGAGAGACAGTAAAAAGAGCAGTGTTTGACATAGGTTGGGGACAGGGGAAATAACTTAAAAGGTGGACTACAGGTAATTTTTAGGGCAATGAAACTATTGTGTAGGATACTGTAATGTAAATACGTGACTATGAATTTGCCAAAATACACATTACAACACACACAGACTTGGCTAATGTAAACTATGGAGTATTTAAGTAATACAAGATATCAATATTGGGTCAATAATTCTAACAAATGTACAACACTAATGAAAGATATTAATACAGAGAAACCTTGGAGGGGGTAGGGTATATCGGAAATCTTTGTACTTTCTACTTGGTTTTTCCTGTAAACTTAAACTGCTTTAAAGAATGGTATTTCCTTTAAAAATTAGGATATTAAACACATACTTGTCACAAATATTTCCTATGCTCAAATATACTTCTAAATCATTTTTAATAAATAAGTATGGACCATCAAACAGATGTATCATAACTTATTTAATCAATATCCTATTTTTGGATATTTAGTCTATTTCTCTAAGCTTGGTATTATAAATACATGATGAATACACTCAGATAAGTTTTTGTGTGCATAAGGATAAGAGCTAATATAATTTATGTAACTATAAAATAGAGCAGTATTAGATTCTCTGGTTTTAAAATAAATAATCCATATTGGAAAACTACTGACTTAATACTAGGCAATGAATTCCTAGAAGAGATCCCACTTACTCATTTTTTTCCCCACTGCTCATTACAGTTCCTGACACAAAATAAGCATTCAAAATATTTCATCTAACAAAAGAGGCAAGAAAACACAATAGGGAAACATAGTCTTTTCTATAAATGCTGGGAAAACTGGACAGCTACACGTAAAAGATGAAACTGGACCACTTTCTCAGATTATACACACAAAAAACCCAAAATGGCTTAAAGACCTAAATGTGAGATCTGAAACCATAAAAATCCTAAAAGAGAACAGAGACAGCAATTACTCTGACATTAGTGGTAGCAATATTTTTCTAGATATATTTCCTAGGACAAAGAAACAAAAGCAAAAATAAACTATTGGGACTACATCAAAATAAAAGGCTTCTGGAGAGCAAAGGAAACCACTAACAAAGCAGAAAGGCAACCTACTGAATGGGAAAAGATATTTGCAAATAATATGTCCAATAAAAGGTTAAGAGGTTAACATCCAAAATATATAAAGAACTTACTCAACTCAATATCAAAAAAAACAAAAACACAAAAAACAAAACAAAACAAAAAACTAAAAAATGAGCAGAGGACTGAAAGAGACATTTTTCCAAAGAAGATATACAGATAGCCAACAGGCACATGAAAAGATTTGCAACATTACTCATCATCAGGGAAATGTAAATCAAAACCACAATCAGATATCACCTTATATCTGTCAGAATGGCTAAAATCTAAAGGGCAAATAAGAGATGGGTATTAAGGAGGGCACTTAGGATGAGCACTGGTTGCTGTATGCAAGTGGTAAGTCACAAAATTCTATACCTGAAACTAATATTACACTGTAAGTTAACTAACGAGCATTTAAATAAAAATTTGAAAAAAAAGGGGGGGGCAAGAAATAACAAGAGTTGGAGAGGATGTGGAGAAAAAGAAACCCTTGTATGACGTTAGTGAGAAGACAAATTGGTAGAGTGTGGAAAACAGTATGGCAGTTCCTCAAAAAATTAAATTTGAAATACCATATGATCCAATAATTGCACCACTGGGTATTTACCCAAAGAAAACAAAAACACTAATTCAAAAAGACATATGCACCCCTATGTTTGCTGCATTATTTACAATAACCAAGATATAGGAAGCAATCCAGTGTCCATCAATAGATGAATACAGAAGGAAGATGCAAGACCCCCCCCACAGGAATATTACATAGCCTTAAAAAAGGATGAGACTGTGACATTTGCAAGAGCATGGATGGATCCAGATAATATTATATAACTGAAATAAGTGAGAATGAGGAAGACAAATACCACATGATTTCACTCATGTGGAATCTAATTCAAATGAGTAAACTGAAAACTGAACTGGACCTATAAAAACACAGAATAAACTGATGGTTGCCAGAGGGAATAGAGGGTGGGTGGAGGGATGGGCAAAACTGTCTAAGGGGAGGGCTTCCAGTTATGGAATGAATAAGTCACAGGAATAACGGCACAGCATAGGGATATAGTTAATGACGCTGTAATAGCCTTGAAGGTGACAGATGACAGCTCTATTTTTGGTGAGGACAGCATAGCATGTAGAGAAGCTGAATCGCTATGCTGCAAACCCTGAAACCAATGAAAACAACTATACTCATATAAAATTTTTTTAATTTTTTAAAAAATATTTTTATTTACTCATTTGACAGACAGAGATCACAAGCAGACAGAGAGGCAGGCAAAGAGAGAGAGAGAGAGAGAGAGAGAGGAGGAAACAGGCTCCCCGCTGAGCAGAGAACCCAATGCGGGGCTCGATCCCAGGACCCTGAGATCATGACCAGAGCCGAAGGCAGAGACTTTAACCCACTGAACCACCCAGGTGCCCCTCATATAAAATTTTTTAATGTTTTACCTAATAAATCTCATTAAAAGGTAGTTTTGTTGTCTCTATCCTTATAGTGTTTACAGTTGAAAAAGATATTAAGTCAAATATATTAAATTTCAGTCAGTGGTACACTCAAGGGTTAGCAAACCTTTTCTATTAACAGCCAAATAGTAAGTATTTCAGATTTCGTAGGCCAGACCACCTGCCACACCATTCAACATTACTTTTATAGTACAAAAGCAGTCACTGACATTTCGACAAATGAGACGTGTTCTCAATATAAACTTATTAACTGAACAATTATGTTTGAACGTCACATAATTCTCGTATGTCATGAAATATTAATCTTTTGATTTTTTTCAACTATTTAAAAATGTAAAAATTATTCTTAGCCCATAGGCCATTCAAAAATAATTAATAAGCTGGATTTGGCCAATATGCTATAGCTTGTAGACCTCTGACATAATCTCCCTTTGGCTCCATCAGTTTACACAGGTCAACCACACTCTACAAATTTTTGTAAATATCCATAATCACGGCATGTAAATTAGATGTTCCCACAGGTGAAAGAAACCAGTTCACAAATAAGACATGAGAAAGGACTGACTAAAGCAGAAAAAAAGAGGGAATTTTTGCTTAAAAGTTCTGTGGCACAGGAAAAACAAGTTTTGGAGAGATGGATAAGGAAGAGAAGCACAGAATATAAGGAACTTTTCTGGGCATACATAAAAGTTGAAGTTTATGACATTCAAACCTTCTTTGTAGAGTCCCCCTTGTCTTTGCCAAAATATTTTCCCCAGAAGGAGAAAAAGTCACAAAACATACCAAAGAAGATAGAAAACTAAGGTTTATGTTTCGTTTCCAACAAAATAAAAATTAGCACCACTTAAAAGTTTCCTTCAAACCATTTAATCTGGTGGTGGTTCCGAATAAAATTCAAGAATTAAAATACAGGGGCGCATGGGTGGCTCAGTGGGTTAAAGCCTCTGCGTTCGGCTCAGATCATGATCCCAGAGTCCTGGTATCGAGCCCCACATTGGGCTCTCTGCTCAGCAGGGAGCCTGCTTCCTCCTCTCTCTCTCCGCCTGCCTCTCTGCCTACTTGTGATCTCTCTCTCTCTCTCTGTCAAATAAATAAATAAATAAATATCTTAAAAAAAAAAAATTTAAATACAAACCTCTTAAAACCATCATATATACAATACAAAAGTCTTAAAGTTAAAAATATGCTCTGTGCCACAGTTGATTTAGGGTAGTAGTATGAAATTCAGAGTATATTTTCCACAGAAACAGCAGCAGATATGCAATTCTATCTAAATCAATGTATTATAAAGTTAAAATACTATGCATTTAATTGTATAACAAAAAATAATTTAAAGTAATATATAATATATAAGAATCCTTTGCTAGCCAATATATTTGGTTTCTCAGTTTTGGAAAGTGAGTTAACTAAGGTTTGGATTTCCAACGATTTAACTAAAAACATACACTGATCTATTTGATTCCTATATACAGATTTGCAAGGTGAGAAATCCCTATACCTGTAGTCCCCGCATCTAAATATTAAACCATTTTTAACAATGACAACAAAGAAACCACACTTATTTATCACTTATTTATAAGAGGATAAGATAGAAGTTGGAGATATCTATAATGTATAGTTTCTACATGCCTTTTCAAGAGGCTCTACATTTTTGATAGTACTAATTGAATTTCCCTCAAAATATATGGCTGTCTTCATTCTTGAACAGAAACAGATGTATTGCAATAATTAATATCATCATTCTCAAGGCTACAATTTAATTAGATTTTTTTTAATTCAAAAAAGGGAAAGAAAAGTAGAAGAATTTACCTAAGAAACCTGGAGGAAGAAAAAAAGCAACAAATATGTGTCTATATGTAAGTTCCAAAGCTTAGCTAATTTTGTTAAATACGCCCACCAAAAAAAGCACTAAAATGAACATAAAGTACAAGATCTATCTGAATTTAAATAAACTGAGATAGCAGCAATGGGTATTAAATAAGTAAATTAATTATAAATCTACAATGAAATATTGTGCAGCCATTACAAAAGATTGGGAGGGAGACAAACCATAAGTGACTCTTAATCTCACAAAACAAACTGAGGGTTGTTGGGGGGAGGGGGTTTGGGAGAAGGGGGTGGTATTATGGACATTGGGGAGGGTATGTGTTTTGGTGAGTGCTGTGAAGTGTGTAAACCTGGTGATTCACAGACCTGTACCCCTGGGGATAAAAATATATGTTTATAAAAAATAAAAAATTATATTTAAAAAAAAAAAAGATGGCCTAGACGTTATACATCCAGTGAGCACAATAGGTACAAAAATTATACATAATTATTATCTGAATAATTATCACAGAAATTATACATACTGTGCATATAGTAAATAGTGCTATAATTAAAGAATAAACACATAAAAACATATTTTACATTCATATAAAAATGTTTAAAAGTTATCTATAGACCATGGAAGTAGGGGTAATTTTTTCTTTCTGTCTTATCTGTTTTTTTTTAATTTCCTAAAATAAACATGTCCAACTTGTATACTAAAGAAATACTAGTCTAAAATCAAAATACAAAGCATTTATTTCCTTTAGAACATTCTGCCCTTTGTATAATAAACAATTTCTGAAGGATCATAAATATATATGTATACATAGAACTATATAGATAAACAAGTGAAAGTGGGGGAAGCAACAGACTGAATCACAAGATGTAATTTGGGTTGTCAGAAGGCAATTAAGTATAATGCTGACTTCTGATATGAATGAGGACAGCAGGTTAAGAAAGGAAGGCTGAGGAAATGTCAGGCTTTGGTTAAATTCTTGGTTTTTTAGATTTTTCCTTCGTTCATTTGTAAGCTCAGAAAAATAGGTGAAACTAGTATTAGCATTGCTAAAAAAATCAGGTAAAATACTTAATCCAGTGTTGAATTATGATTAAGATGAGAAATGACTGAAGTTAAGAGAAATAAAAAATGATTTTAGCTGGAAGAATAATAGAACATTAGTACAAGCACATTTCGGAGTCTCTACTCTTAAAGTCATGTTTTAAATGGATATGAATTCATCTCGGAGAAGACAGGTGGTTGAGACAAAAGATCTTTCATAGATACCTTCAGATCTATGATTCCTAATTTAATTACCCAGCTCAACACTAATAAAGAATGGGCAGAAAAGTTTTGACTACTCCACCATCATTCCCTCACCGCAAAAGGCTTAAACAGCAGAGAGAGAAGGACCTTTAAAGATGTCTGGAGTCTCAGTAGAATGAGAGATACCATAGTAGACGGCAAAAGAGTTAGGACATAAAACAGATCATATACAAGATGCAGAAATAATTCAATCAAAATCGAAGCAGAAAATCTACACTAGTGTTACTCATTTTATGAATAAACTGTATTATAAAATCTCAAAGGTCTACAAAAGCGTTCTCCTACTGCTCTACTTTCCAAGCAAGCAATAAAACAACTATAAACTATGGTATCGCAGCAATTATATCACAAATCAAAATCTTCCACTAGGCTTTATGCTACAGCATTTGAAAGAAGTGGCTAATAACAAACAGTATTATACGTAAATATAAAACTCTGAACATACACAGTGGGATTTCTCAGAGGAGCAATCTGATTTCCAGGCTGCCTGTCTCATGAGCAAGAGAAAATATTTACTTAATTGAACGCTTTTAAATCCTCTTTAAGAATAAGCAAGGGTACGTTATAATAAAAATTAAATTTCATCACTAAGCCAAAACCAAGCTTCACTTTCCATTTT
This sequence comes from Mustela putorius furo, assembly GCF_011764305.1. NCBI lineage: Eukaryota > Metazoa > Chordata > Mammalia > Carnivora > Mustelidae > Mustela > Mustela putorius. The sequence continues at coordinate 24,203,458 of NW_025421273.1, forward strand.
GATCAGTATAATGAATTTTTCAAAAGATTATGATAATGTTATGTAATAACAAAAACAATATTTGGATCACTTATTTATTTATTTAAAAATACTAATTAAACAAGACCACAAATTTATGTTTAATGTAAAGTTAGCACAGAACAACTACTTTTCATTTGTTAAATGGGACAAAAAGTCACAATTTTAAAATAAAACTTAAAAAGCATTACCTTCAAATAAACTGAGGTCTCTTCGTAGCCGTGGTCCATAAAGCCCTTCTAAAATACTCTCAAAACCTGTGTTGTAAAAGAGAGAAAAGTATATAACCTACTGGAAAAGTTAAATTTTACAATAATCAAAAACCATAAACCCAAATGAATTAGAAAATTACAAATTTAACTATGAGGTGTCATTTTTCCTTTAGGTGAATTAAGCTGAACTAGGCAACACACAAAACAATAAACAATCACACAATGACTATCAGAAACTACATGATTGTGAAGAATTTAAAATATTCAAACGTAAACATTCTCTACTAAAACAAGTAAAAATCTTTGTTATTTAGAAGTATTCCAAGTTGAAATACTACAGGCAGATTTTTTTTAGTAATAGTTTTGTAAAGGAGAATGAAAAAAGACATCTATTACATTCCAGTTTATACCTGTAACAAAAAACATTAACATGAAAGAAAGTAGCATCTTTTTTAAAAATTTTATTTTTTATTTATAGATTTATTTATTTGACAGAGAGAGAGGGAACACAATCAGGGAGAGTGGGAGAGGGAGAAGCAGGCTTCCGGCTGAGCAGGGAGCCCCGATGCGGGGCTTCATTACAGGACTTGATACCAAGACCCTGGGATCATGACCTGAGCCAAAGGCAGATGCTTAAGGACTGAGCCACCCAGGCACCCCAGAAAGCAGCATTTTTAACCTCAGTTATAAGAATGAGTAAATGAATATCAATGGGGAGAAAATCCTGGCTGTGCAAAGTATAATATAAAAAATTTAAACCTACATACTTATATTTGGGAAAAAATACCAACAATCTTGTCAAGTTAACAAGTATCATGAATTTGCAAGAGTATTCTACCTTCTGGATATACTGACTTCAGTATTTTATAATTTTCTGTGAAGGCTGTATCTTATTCAATTTTAAGCAGCTTACTGATAAAATAAAAGGCATTTCAAGAAAAATGACCAGCATGGCAAAAAAGGAAACCAAAAAAGTAATGCATTTAAGAGTGCTTAAATTAGGGAAGAAAAACAAAAGGTAGAATGATAGGTATGAAAAATGAAAGGTAAAGCAGATTTTTTTCAGTGGTGTTTCTAAATCATAGAAAAATGGAAATACTTCTATAGAAATGTTTCATAAATACAAAAATGCTTTAAAAAACATTTTAATATCTTTGAAAGCAAGATGCATTTAAAAATCAATGATGTGCTATAATTAAAGAGTAGCAACACTTTTTCATTTAGAATGTGAAGAAATGATGCAACTTAAAATTAATGATGTCTTAGATTTAATAAAATAATGTAGTTATCATGGTACTTAATAAAAATATGTAGTTAATAAAAGCTTTGTGAAATGATTCAGTACTAGCTCCTATGAATGGAAATTTCAGGCAGAAAAGTGAATAAATCATCATCAGACAGAGCTTTCAAGAAGGCTATATAAGACTTTCATATTAGGTAACGATTTAGACTCAAAGAGCCCCAAATCTCTATTACTAAGATATTCTATTTATCAATGTGCTCCAAAAATATTGTAAACAACTATTTTAAGATGTTATTCTGTGTTATACTGGACAAAATATCACGTCCTTCCCCCCCCGCCCCCCCACATATAAGCTTACTGAAGTTAAAGGCTGCACATTTCCTACATTTAAGTCTGAAAAGATGATAAACAAGGACTTACTTTGTTCTACTGGGCTTCTCAGCTCTTCCCTAGATAAGACCAAGGTCTTACACATATCGTGTTAAGATTTATTCACAGTATATAGTATTGGTGCTACTGATCTATGGCCACCAAAGAAACTGGTCTGTAAATTTCTTTTGTACTTATCAAGTTCTGATGAATGGTAAAGTTCTTTTCTTTTGCCACCTGGGAAAAATGAAAAAATGTAGGATGTCTTGCTTGACTATCTGGTAGAATATGCCAGGGATGCCACCTGGAAATAAACTCTTTCTGAACAGGCTTATTACCAATCAAATTTATTTAACTGTCATAGGTCTACTCAGATATTCTATTTCTCATGTTAGCCATCCATTTCAACTGCATTTCTCAATTTATTTGCATAAAATGTTTCACTGTATGCTTTTATTTATCTAATATCAACAACATCAGCAGTCATGTCCCTTTTGCTTTTCATTCCTTACTTTGGTTATTTATGCTTTCTCTTTTTTTCTCAGTAAAGTTCATTCAAAGTTCCTCATTTTTTTTTTTTTTAATTTAAAAAGAAGGCTTCTGGGGCGCCTGAGTGGCTCAGTGGGTTATTTTGCCTTCGGCTTGGGTCATGATCTCAGGGTCCTGGGATAGAGTCCCGCATTGGGCTTTCTGCTCAGCAGGGAGCTTGCTTCCTCCTCTCTCTCTGTCTCTGCCTGCCTCTCTGCCTACTTGTGATCTCTGTCAAATAAATAAATAAAATCTTTAAAAAAATGCTTCTTTTGATTCCTTAATCTTCTGTTTCATATTTATGTTTTCTTATCCATTAATTTCTCCTGATGTTGAGATACATTTCCTGTTTTTGCATCTTTGGTAATTTTATGTGGATGCCAGACATTATGAATTTTACATTGTGAGCGCTCGATTTTTTTTTCTCTTAACAAGTATCATACTTTGTTTATTCAAAACATTAAAATACTTTTTAAAAAAGGTTTCTAGAATAAAAGCACAAAAGTCTTCCCACTACTATGTTTAGCTTTTGTGGATCTCCACTGAGTTACTCTTATATTCCATTATTGTTCTTACTCTGGTTGGTGGGAACCTGAATGACTCCCAGCCCTACGTCAGTTCTAGCAATTGTTCAGAGACGGTTCACTGGTAATCATTCTTTCCTTAAATTGTTATTTATCAGCTCTGTGGATGTCCGTCCTACATATGCATTAACTGGTTTCCAAATATTCAAGGGTAACATGTGTTGGTTTCTTGAGCTCTTTTTCTACATAACTCCCGCTTTTCTGGTACTATGCCCCCACAAATTCTAGCCACTTAAAATACTCTGAATGCTGATCTTTGTCTTCTCAAGTCTGTAGACCACTGGGCTCTTTTTGGAATCATCTTGCCTGTGCTACAGTCTGGAAATGACCTCCAAGCAAAATGGTGGAGTGATCATAGAGCCTCCATCATTGATTTAGTTTTTCTCTGGGACCACAGTCTTCTGCTACCTGTTTTCCAATGCTGAAACAAATTTCTTTTAAATATACACTCCGGTTTCTGAGCTGTCTTCACCAGAGGATAAATCCAAACCCTCTTATTTCAGGAAGCTTATCTGCTGACTTGTTAGTTTAATAATTTTATTTATATAAGTTCAATTATATTCTTTTTCAAATATTTAACATCTTTTTTTATAGCTCCCCATTCCTTACAAATATTTAGGTCTGTTTTAAATATGGGAAGCATGACAATTTTAAAAATCAGCATCTGATCATCCCAATAACTTATTGTGCATGAGTGTGTTCTGCTGTCTCATCGTTCTTGCTCCTCTTACCTGTTTCTTTGTGCACTTATTAATTCAGTACTTACTGGCTTCTGCTTTCAAAAGATTAAAAATTCCAAGGCCTAAGATAGATGTACCCTCCTCCAAAGATGCTTACTGTTTGCTTCCAGAAGGCAGCTAAAGGCACCATCAGTTAGAAACCATCTTGTGGTAGGCAGAATGAATGGCCTCCCAGATACATTCATGTTCCAATACCCACTATCCATGAATAAATTATGTTACATGGCAAGAGGGCATTAAAGTTACAAATGGGATTAAGGTTGCTAATTAGTTGATCTTATAATAAGATCATACTAATGGACCCACTATAATCACAAAAATCTTTAAAATGGGAAGACAGAGACAAAAAGAGTCAGAATGAGATGGCATCATTAGAAAGACTCAACAGGTCATTGCTTGCTGTGAAGACAGAAAGAAGCCATAAGCCATAGAGTGCTGGCAATTTTTAAAAGCTGGAAGACACAAAAAAATAAACTCTGCCCCAAAGCTTTCATAAAGGAACACAGCACTGCCAACAACTTGATTTTAGTCCTCCGAGGCCCACTTCAGACTTCTGACCCTAAGAATTGTAAGATAATAGTAAGTTAGTGTTATCTTAAGCCACTAAATCTGAGTTAATTTGTTTTAACAGTAGGAAACTATATATATATACATTTCTTAGTCCATTCAGGTGGTTATAACAAAAAAACAGAAACTGGGTATCTTAGAAACAACAAACATTTATTTCTCACAGTTCTAGAGGCTATAAATTCAAGATCAGAGTGCCAGCATGGTCTGATTCAGGTGAAGCTCTCACTTGGGTTACAGAATGCCAACTTCTCTGTGTCCTCACATAGTAGAAAGGGTGAGCTAGTTCTCTGGGATCACCTTTAAAAGGGTACTAACCCACTAATTCCCATCCTGTAAAAGCTCCATCCTCATGATCTAATCACCTCCAGAAGGACCCACCCTCCTAGTAACATTACTCTGGGCATCAAGGTTTCAACAAACAAATTTTGGGGCAACACAAAAATTCAGACCACAGCAACACTTCAATCCAGTATTACAGCCTGAGGTTCCTTGATTGTTAGGATACAGATCTGCTAGAAGGCCACCCTGTGACAAATTCAATCTCAGACATTTTCCCCCTTTTACTTCTTCCTTTTCCTGCTCAGGTAACATTCTGGAACTGCAGAGAGGAAGGATGACTTTAGATCTGGGTGCTTTTACCCTGAAGGCATGGCCTTTTGAAGTCTAGCTTAATTTGCGGAAGATCTCCTATAAGAATATCTACCTTGGACAGGCCCTAAGGCTTGAATTTTGATCCTTTGCCTAGTTAGCCAGGAAAATACAAATAAACAATATTAACAAGGGACTTCAAGCTTAAGCAGCTTTGCCACTTATTTTCTACTTACCTCTAAAATTAGCCTAGGGATTCCCAACTGTCTTTTCAGCTCTATTTTTTTTTTTAATCTAACATTTTTTTCATTGCTTTCAGCAGAGAGACTTACCTATATAACTGAGATCAATTCTTACCAAAAGGCCAAAATTCCTATGCATTCAGTCTGACTATAACACAGAGTTTATTTATATAAATACATGCAGTTTATCCAGTTCTCTATTGAGAGCTATATGACTTTTCACATTTTTGTTATTATGAAAAATAGTGAATTAAAAATCTTGATAAATGTGCCATCCTGTCCAAGTGTTAGTTTTTTCCTGACAGAAATCCGTAAGTGGAATTACATGGTCCCAAGGTATGCACATTTTCAACTTTACCAGATAATGCATTATATGATTAAATCATTTTGCAACTCTATCAGCAATGCTTAAGAGTTCCTATTGTCCCCCAAATAACCAAAACTTGGTATTATCAGACTTTATAGTTGTCAAACACATTAAAATAAAATCATTTATTTTAATTTGCAGTTTCTTAGTTATTACTGAGGTTTAGCTATTTTGAAACGTTCTCCATTCCCATTGCCCTTTTGCCACTTTTCAACTGACTGTTTGCCTTTTAAAAATTCAGTCATCAAAAGCTTCTGCACAGGGCGCCTGGGTGGCTCAGTGGGTTAAGCTGCTGCCTTCGGCTCAGGTCATGATCCCAGGGTCCTGGGATCGAGTCCCGCATCAGGCTCTCTGCTCAGCAGGGAGCCTGCTTCCCTCTCTCTCTCTCTGCCTGCCTCTCTGTCTACTTGTAATCTCTGTCTGTCAAATAAACAAATAAAATCTTTAAAAAAAAAAAAAAAGCTTCTGCACAGCAAAGGAATCAGTCAAAAAAAACAAAGAGGCAACTCACAGAATGGGAGAAGATATTTGCAAATGACAGTACAGACAAAAGGTTGATATCCAGGATCTATAATGAACTCCTCAAACTCAACACACACAAAGCAGACAATCATATCAAAAAATGGGCAGAAGATATGAACAGACACTTCTCCAATGAAGACATACAAATGGCTATCAGGCACATGAAAAAATGTTCATCATCACTAGCCATCAGGGAGATTCAAATTAAAACCACATTGAGATATCACCTTACACCAGTTAGAATGGCCAAAATCAACAAGACAGCAAACAACATGTGTTGGAGGGGATGTGGAGAAAGGGGAACCCTCTTACACTGTTGGTGGGAATGCAAGTTGGTGCAGCCTCTTTGGAGAACAGTGTGGAGATTCCTCAAGAAATTAAAAATAGAGCTTCCCTATGACCCTGCAATTGCACTCCTGGGTATTTACCCCAAAGATACAGATGTTGTGAAAAGAAGAGCCATCTGTACCCCAATGTTTATAGCAGCAATGGCCATGGTCGCCAAACTGTGGAAAGAACCAAGATGCCTTTCAATGGACGAATGGATAAGGAATATGTGGTCCATATACACTATGGAGTATTATGCCTCCATCAGAAAGGATGAATACCCAACTTTTGTAGCAACATGGATGGGACTGGAAGATATCATGTTGAGTGAAAGAAGTCAAGCAGAGAGAGTCAATTATCAAATGGTTTCACTTATTTGTGGAGCATAACAAATAGTATGGAGGGCATAGGGAGTTAGAGAGGAGAAGGGAGTTGGGGGAAATTGGAAGGGGAGGTGAAACCATGAGAGACTATGGACTCTGAAAAACGATCTGAGGGGTTTGAGGTGGCGCGGGGGGAGGTGGGAGGTTAGGGTACCAGATGGTGGGTATTATAGAGAGCATGGATTGCATGGAGCACTGGGTGTGGTGAAAAAATAATGACTACTGTTATGCTGAAAATTAAAAAAAAAAAAAAGAATATTAAAAAAAATTCAGTCACGGGGCACCTGGGTGGCTCAGTCATTAAGCGTCTGCCTTTGCTAAGGTCGTGACCCCAGAGTTCTGGGATTGAGCCCCACATCGAGCTCCCTGCTCAGCCAGAAGCCTGCTTCTCCCTCTCACACTCTCCATGCTTTATTCCTTCTCTCTCTCTCTGACAAATAAATAAATAAAATCTTAAAAAAAACAAACTTCAGTCACAGTTTTATGCATTCTTGATGCACTGACAATGACAACTGCCAATTTCATGAACCACATCCATGCTCCAACTATGGCTTGATTTTTCATTTTGTTCTCTCACACAGAAGTTTGTTTTATTTTAATATAGCACAAATACTTTTTTTTTGTATCTCGTTTTATAACTTATATTTTTGACAAAGATAATTATTTTACATATATATGTGTGTGTATAAAATTCTATAGTTTTGCTTTATATATATAGTTCTTAAATCCATCAGAATTCATTTTTTAGCAACAGTCTAATATAGAACCCAACTGTATGCTAAGCATTATACTACCTCAAATGAGAGGCACCTAACTGGCTCAGTCAGTTAAGTGCCTCACTCTTGATTTCAGCTCAGATCATGATCTCAGGGTCCTAGGATCAAGCCCTACATCAGGCTCCATGCTCAGCATGGAGTCTGCTTAAGATTCTCTCTCTCTCCCTCTCCCTCTGCTCCTCTTTCTACTTGGGCTTTCTCTCTAAAAAAATTTTTTTTTAAATAAAATTTAAGAACAAATAAATTTTTAAAAATATTACCTCAAATAGTAAGGCTACCTTCATGTCCCTAAAGTCCCAAAACGTAAATCTGTATGTTTTTAATTAATAGCTTTTTTGAGATATAATTTACCATCATAAAATTTATTCATTACAAATATATAATTTGGTGATTTTTTTTTTAAGATTTTATTTATTTATTTGTTAGAGAGAGAGAGAGCATGAGCACAGGGAAAGAGAGTGGTAGGCAGAGGCAGAGGGATAAGCAGGCTCCCTGCCAAGCAAGGAGCCTGATGTGGGACTCAATCCCAGGATGCTGGGATCATGACCTGAGCTGAAGGTAGCCACTTAACCAACTTAACCAAGGGAAGCCACCCAGGCGTCCCCAATTTGGTGATTTTAATATAGACATTGTATAATCATCATCATAATCGAATTTTAAAACATTCCATCACTTCCAAAAGAAATATTATACCCATTTAAGAGATACCTCTTTCCTACTCCAGCCTTAAGTACCTATTAATCAACTTTTTGTCTCTACAGATTTGCCTCTTCTGGGTACTTCATATAAATAAAGTCATGTAATCTGTCCAAATTTTTTGTGTCTGGCTTCTTTCATTGAGCATAAGGTCTTTCAGATTCATCCATGTTGTAGCATATATTAGTACATCACTCCAACTGTATATCCATTTATCAGTTGATAGAACTTTGGGTTTTTTCCACTTTTTGGCCACTGTCTATAATACTGCTATGAATATTTGTGTCCAAAGTGTAGACATACATTTTCATTTCTGGGTTGGTACATAGAAATAGAATTGGAATTGCTAGATCATATGATAATTTTATGTTTAACATTTTAAGAAATTACGAAAATGAAAAAAGAAAAAAGAAAGAAATTACCAAACTGTCTTCCAAAGTAGCTGGACCATTTTATACTCTCACCCATGATTTCTCTACATTCTTACCAATACTTGTCTTTTTTATTATAGCTACTCTAGTAAGAATAAAGTGATATCTCATTTTCCTAGTGACTAATAATGTTGAACATCTTTTTATGTGCTTACTGGTAATTTGTATATTCTCCAGATTTTCAGGTAATTTGTATAGTCTTCAGATTTTTTTTTTTTTTTAAATCTCAAATCCTTTGCTTACATTGTAACTGGGTTATTTGTCTTTTCATCACTGAGTTATAAAAGTTCTTATGGGGGGGTAGGAGGTTGGGGTACCTGGTGGTGGGTATTATAGAGGGCACGGATTGCATGGAGCACTGGGTGTGGTGAAAAAATAATGAATACTGTTTTGCTGAAAATAAATAAATTAATAAAAAAAAATTCTCAAGCTTAGGGGCACCTGGGTGGCTCAGTGGATTACTCCTCTCTTTTGTTCAGGTCATGATCTCAGGGTCCTGGGATCAAGTCCTGCATCAGGCTCTCTGCTTGGCAGGGAGCCTGCTTCCTCCTCTCTCTCTCTGCTTGCCTCTGGCTACTTGTGATCTCTCTCTGTCAAATAAATAAAAACTTAAAAAAAAAAGTTCTTATGGGTATAGGTCACTTTTCAGACACATAATTTATCTGCAAATATTTTCTCCAGTCTGTGGGCTCTTCTCACTTTTTTGATGATGTCTTTAAGTACAAAGGCTTGTAACTTTGACTAAGTCCAGTTTATCAACTTTTCTTTGTGGATCTGTTTTTAGTCTCTCCATTAATCTGTTTGTCTACTCATAAGCAAATACCACAACGTGTTAAGCATCACAAGGGTTTTAAAAAGTATTCTTCATGACAGTTTTTTTTTTTTTAAGTGTAACATATAATTTATTGAGATTATTCTTGCTTACCTTATGGTTTTCATGGACAAAAAAAAATTCAACTTAAAAAAAAAATTCTTTTTGGTGTGCCCAATGTATATGGCCAATGTATATCCACTAAACTTGCTAAACTCCTCTACCCATTTTAATAATATATCTACTGACTCTCTTATATTTTTCCATACAGATACATGAGGAAAGCCACAAATGTATTTCCTCTTTCAAATCACTGTGCTTTTCTTTACCCCTAATTCTATTGCTTCACTTAAGGCCTCTAGTTAATGTTCAACAGGACTGGTAATACTCTAAATTACATACACAAGAACAAAGGTTAAGAATTATAGCATATTTCCCATCCAAAACTGTGCAAGCCAGAAGACAATGGAGTGACATTTTTAAGTACTAAAAGAAACTACCAACCCAGAATTCTATACTCAATAAAAGTACCTTTCAAAAATGAAGGTGAAATAAGGACATTTTAGACTGCCCCCTCAAAAAAAAATTAATCATTAGAAGACCCCCAATACAAGAAATATTAAATGAAATTATTCAAGCAGAAGAATACAGATCCGTGGATCTATTTTAAAAAAAAGGTTCCCCCAAAATTGTTAAGATAAAGGTAAATATAAGATAATTTTCCCATTTTCAATAACTAAAAGATAATCAACTATCTAAAAATAGTAGTGATATTCGTTAATAGCATATATCAAATTTTTGCAAATCATGTAACTGATAAGAGACTTGTATCTAGACTAAAGAACTCTCAAACACAAGAAAACACTCATTTTTAAAAAATGGATAGAAGACTCAAACAGGATCACCAAAGAAGACATATAGATGGCAAATAAGCACATGAAAAATTGTCCAACATCATTTATCACCGACACACAAATCAAAATGCCAATAAAAGATATCTATTAGAATGGTTACAAAGAATCTGCTAATACCACATGCTGATAAGATGTGCAGCAACTAGATTTCTCCTAAATTACTGCTAGGAATGCAAAATGGCACAACTTTAGAAAATAGTTTGACAATTTCTAGTAAGTTAAACATATACTACCACATGATCCACAAATCCCACTCCTAGACATTTACCCAAGAGAAATGAAAACAACATTTACACAAAAACCTGTATGCAAATGTTCATGGGGTTTCATTCACAATTACCTAACCCTGAAAAAAAAAAAAAAAACAATGTTCTTCAACTGCTGAATGGATAAACCATTGTACAACGGAATACTACTACTCAGCAAAAGGAACAACTACTGATACATGCAGCAATATGGCTATATCTCAAATGCATATTGTTAAATGAAGGAAGCCAGACTCAGAAGTACGTACTATGTGATTCCATTTATATAACACTCCAGAAAAAAAGCAAAACTGTAAGGTCAAAAAGCAGACCAGTGGTTTCCAGTGTCAGAGTTCAGGTAAGGAGATGACTACCAAGGAGCACAAAACAACTTCCAGGAATGGGGCATGTGTGTGGCATAGTCAGGGTCATTAGATCAAGCCCCATATCAGGCTCCTCACTCAGCAGAGAGCAGAGTCTGCTTAAGATTTTCTCTCTCTTCCTCTACCCTTCCTGCTTGTGTTCTCTTTATAAAATAAATAAATAAATCTTTAAAACAAAAGATCTTCTGGGGTTGACAGAATTGTTCTGTATCTTGATAGTAGAAGAATTGGTTATTCAACTGCTTGTGTTTCAGAATTCATAAAATTGTTCTCTATAAATTATATATAATAAACCTTGCTAAATTTTTAAAAAGCTTAAGAGATTTAAAGCAGAGAAAGTTGAAGGTCATTACTGAGAATTAAATGAACTGTGAGGTTAGACGGTTTAATGCGTTATCCTTAAGAACAATAAAGTCAACCACAAATGATGTCAGGGTTTAAAGTAAAGATGGCAGACTAAAAATTAGATGTCAAAGTCATCAGTGATGTGGAAAAGTAACTTATCTTCCCACATGTTCATGACATACCAAAAATCCCATGATCCTCAATAATAAAGAGCCTTCTCTATGGGGTAGAATGATTTGGAAGCAAAAGCATAATAAAGTACACTCAGAGAAACTACTTAAAAAAAAAAACCCTAAAATTATGGAAGTGAAATATACCAGGAGATGATGAGATACAGGAATTAATGGGTAACTAAAATAGAACAGAGATAAAACTTGCTGATGATAAGTAACCATGTTATAAATTTGAGGGTAGGTACTACACTGATGCTTTCTTCATTCCCCACTCTGTTTATCATAATGCTATTATTAAAGTTGACTTAAGGGCTACAAATCTAATACTGTATTTTTGTAATGAAAACACACCTGATTATAATGCTTTCTATCTGTAAATAAACTTTAGACAGATTCTTGAGTTGCTAGATTCTATGCTATGTTTTAAATCTTATTAAATGTAGCAAGTCTAGTAACTCTGACCTATATAGCATACAAACTGTCTTTTCCTAAGGTCACAATTATTTAATGAAATGCTTCTTTAGTCAGTAGTCAGATGAAAAATCCATTTAAGTGTATCTTTACTTCCATGGTGGTAAATCCATGCACAACACTCAACATAAAGCTATATTGAGTAATACTATAGTTTACACAAAATTTCAATACATTCTATCTCCTCAATCTTGCTACTAAACAAAGACTCATGGATTTAAATATAATAGGCATTCAGGCAAAAAGCAAGAATTCAGACTTCAGCATTGGAGGAAATAGAAAAAGACAGTGTCAGGTTAAGTTCTCCAGAAATGGACGACACCCAAGCGTCTTCATGGAAAAAGAATTATCTGGTAAAACAAGGAAGGGCACATTACACATATAAAAAAGATTAGCATATATAAAGACATGGGCAATAGAGAGCTGAATGTACTCAAGAACAGCACTATTCAACAGAACTGTTATATAATGATAGAGATGTTCTATATCTGTGCTGTCCAATACAGGAGTTGAGGAACAGATTTAAAATTTTTATTTAGTTTTAATTAATTTAAATTTAAACAGCTATGCCTAGAAATTGAAAAATAATCGCAAAAATAAAGAATGCGATGTGAAGAAAAGGAAAATACAAAAGGCTGGAGAGATGAGCATAACACAGACCCTGAAAGGCTTTAGCACATTTTGCCATGTAGTTAATTTTTACCTTGAAAGTCAGAATGAGCCATGCTAGGTTTTTAGGTTGTCAAGAGATAGGATTAGCTTTACATTCAGAAAAGATCACTAAGGCTGCAAGTGGCATACACACTAAATGGGAAAAGAATAAAGACAGATGGCTAGAAAACTTGCAGCAATACAACAGAGAAAAAAAACCAAAAACCTAGGTTTAGGCAGAAGTTTTACTTAAGAGAAAGAAGATAGCTCTGAGTGATATAATACAATTAAGTGGAAATAATAATTAAATGGGAACATAGCTTCATTATTTTAAGGTAAGGCTGAGTGGAATTAAAATTTCTGGCTTAAGAAATTGAGTGAACATTCACTGAGACAGAAAATCCATGAAGTAGTTTTGTTTTGGTTTTGTTTTACATACCTGGTAGATATGAAAAAGAGTTCACTTTTGGATATGTGAGCATAAATCAAACGAAAACATCCAGAGGCAAAAACATAGACTTAGAGGTCATCAGTACACAGATAGAAGATGGGAGTCCCATTTTATAATTAATTAAAACAGATTTTCTTCAAGTACCAAAATAAAAGAACATTTAAATTACCACTTAAAAGCTTTTTTCTATTTAATTGTTAATACTGTAATGTTATTACTGTTTTTTACTACAAATGTTCAGTATTTCAGTACACATAAACGAAAAATCAATGTTATCATCTGGTACCAGGCTAGACCCCTGGCCTCTCCCAGTCACCCCTGCCAACTCTCAAGCCCTAAAAAATGCTCTATTATATTCCTCCTCCAGCATTCACACACAGTTGCTCGTCAACCTACAATATATTCCAAGCCCCCATCTTATCACCAAAACATGTCTGGATAACTTCTACTAATTCTTAAAAAGTCTTGGTATTAAAAATCACTAAGGGCACCTGGGTGGCTCAGTGGGTTAAGCTACTGCCTTGGTCTCAGGTCATGATCCTGTGTCTTGGGATCGAGTTCCACATCAGGCTCCCTTCCTGGCAGGAAGTCTGTTTTTCTCCCCTCTGACCTGTCCCCTCTCATGCTCTCTCTTTCATTCTCTCTCTTTCAAATAAATAAATCTTAAAAAAAAAAAAAAAAAAGGAAAGAAAGAAAGAGACCTAAAACTGGGAGGCTCAGTCAGTGAAACGTCTGCCTTCAGCTCAGGTCATGATCCCAGGGTCCGGGGACTGACCTCCGTATCAGGCTCCCCGCTTGGAGGAAAGACTGCTTCTCCCTGTCCCACTCCCTCTGCTTGTGTTCCCTCTCTCACTGTGTCTGTCTGTCAAATAAATAAATACAATCTCAAAAAAAAAAAAAAAAGGGGGGGGGGCGTGCCTGGGTGGCTCAGTGGGTTAAAGCCTCTGCCTTCTGCTCAGATCATGTTCCCAGAGTCCTGGGATCAAGCCTCAGCATCTGGGCTCTCTACTCAGCAGGGAGCCTGCTCCCCCCCAGCCCCCCCAGCCCCACCTGCCTCTCTGCCTACTTGTGAACTCTGTCGAATAAATAAGTAAAATCTTAAAAAAAAAAAAAGGATCACTAACTAGAACTATAAAACTCCTAGAAGAAAACACAGGGAAATACTCCTTGACATTAGCCTTGGTAATGATTTTTTTTTATATGATATCAAAAGCACTGGCAATAAAAGTAAAAGTAAACATGTGGGATTAGTTTAAACTAAAAAGCTTCTTTTTAAAGAAGCACAGCAAAAGAAATGACAAACAAAATGAAAAGGTGAACTACAGAAAATATTTGCAAACCAAGTGGTCTAGTTTTACATGATAAGGGGTTAACATCCAAAATATATAAAGAACTCACAAAACTGAACAGCAAGAAACAATCCAATTAAAAATGGGCAGAGGAACTGAATAAATATTTTTCTAAAGAAGACATACGAATGGCCAATAGGTACATGAATAGGTACTCAACATCACTAATCAGGGATATGCCTCTCAAAACCACAATGAGCTATCACCTCACACCTGTTAGGACTGCTATAATCAAAAAGATTAGAGATAAGTGCTGGTGAGGAAGCAGAGAAAAGTGAACCCTTGTGTATTATTGCTAGAAATGTGAATTGGTGCAGCCACTATAGAAAACAGTATAAAGGTTCCTCAAAACATTAAAAATGGAATTATCATATGATCCAGCAATTTCACTTCTGGGTATATAAATGAAGGAAACAAAATCCCTAGGCTGAAGAGGCATCTGCCCTCCCCACTTCACTGCAGTATTATTTACAATAGCTAAAACATAGAAACAACCTAAGTGTCCCTCCAGGAATGAATAAATAAAGAAGATATGGTATATATAGATAACAGTATCATTCAGCTATGAGAAAGAAACTTTGCCATTTGCAACAACATGGATGAATCTAGAGGACTAGAGGACATCATACTAAATAAAATTAGCCAAACAGAGAAAGACAAATCTGTATGATTTCATCCCCCCTTTATTTGGAATCTTTACCAAAAAAAGAACACCACCAACAAAAAAAGATCAAACTCCTAGAAACAGAGTACAATGGTGGTTACCAGGGGCTGGGATAGGGGGTGAGGTGGGGGAGATGGAAAGATGATCTGGTCAAGGAGAACAAGCCTTCAGTTAAAAGGTCTGATTAAGCTCTGGGGATCTAATCAAGAGCATAGTTAGTAATACCATGTTGTATACTGGAAATTTGCTAAGAGTAGATTTTAAGCTTTTTCATCATATACACACACAAAAAGGGAACTATGTGAGGTAACAATGTGTTAACTCCATTATGGTAATCACTACTCAAAGTATACGTTTGTCAAATTATCACACTGTGTACTTTAAAATAAATAATTTTATTTGCCAATTATATCTCAGTAAAGCTGGGGAAAAATAGTGCCTCAATTTAAAGTTCTGTCTAATCTAATTTAGCTTTAGACTACACTAGATGCATTGTTTCACGATTTGTGTTATATACCTGTATTATTCGCTTTGGAGTACTTTTCACAATTCTAATTAATCATGTATAATTTTTAAAATGTCTCCTTCCAAGTAATCAATATTCATTTACCAAATATTTACAAATGAACCAGGTGTTCTAGAAGCTGGGGATACATAGGTAAGTAAGAAAAGACAAATATTTCGCCGTCAACTCAAACTGGAAGAAGGAGAGAAAGCAGAAAACATTCGCATAAACAAATCTTTGATATTTTTACTTGTAAATGCCGTGAAATTTTAAAAGCTCCAAGAAGTACTGTACCATGTCATCTTGCTTGTTTTGCTTAGCCCTAATACCTGGCCCACATAAGGCACTTAAATACTTGTTGAATAAATGCTTGAGGAAAAAATTGAACCCTGAGACCAAAGATATTTATTTTCAAAAGAACTTTTAGAACACAGCCCAACTGTAAGTTAAAAACTACCTGTTCTTGGGGCACCTGGGTGGCTCAGTGGGTTAAAACCTCTGCCTTCGGCTTAGGTCATGATCCTGGGGTCCTGGGATCGAGCCCTGAGTTGGGCTCTCTGCTCGGCAGGGAGCCTACTTCCCTTCCTCTCTCTCTCTCTGCCTGCCTCTGCCTACTTGTGATCTCTGTCAAATAAATAAATAAAATCTTTAAAAAAAATACCTGTTCTTAATCAATACCTTTCTTCATATTGTTTCTTTCTGAAATTCAGCCATTTATTTATTTATATCCTATCTTGTTCTAAGAATACTCATATTTATGTCTTGCTTAGTTTTTTCTATTTCTTAGAACCTAAGACACTAGTTTCAATGTAACCACTGCCTTTTTAAAAATTATTTATTTATTTATTTGACAGACGGATCATAAGTAGGTAGAGAGGCAGGCAGAGAGAGAGAGAGGAGGAAGCAGGCTCCCTGCTGAGCAGAGAGACTGACGCGGGGCTCAATCCCAGGACCCTGAGATCATGCATGACCTGAGCCCAAGGCAGAAGCTTTAACCAACTGAGCCACCCAGGCGCCCCACCACTGCCTCTTTCTTAACCTGTGTCTAACTGTTCTGTTCTTTCTACAAGCATATGTCAAGTATATTTTCTACTATAATTTAAGGATTGTGGTGCCTCTATTAATAAACATGCCTCTATTACAAGGTCTTGAAGTCTTCTCCAATCTCCAAACATGAGCATATAATTGGAACTACTGGTATCTACTAAAATCACATATCCTACAATAAATATGCTAAATATCCTATAATGCACAGGACAAAACTCCAGAACAGGAATTGTGCAGCCCAAAATGTCAATAGTGCCAGGGCTGGTTCAAAACTCAGGGTTAGGAAAACTGGGTCAATTACGTCTGAATATACGCTAAAAGAGAAAAACCCAAAGACTATCTTAATTATCCACCTCTTTCTCTGATTTACATTTACACACGTGTAAATCAAACTAGTCATAAAGAATTACCAAGCAATAAGCACATGTACAAAATAAATGGTTACACTGTACAAGGCTTAAACACATTTGATCTGATACTAGAATAATTATTTCACTGAATTTAAATGCTTTTTAGTCATTGCTGGGGAAACTGATCTCATTCTCTCATTGAAACTACTGGCATTCCCTGACTTTTATACCTGAGTCTGTTTTGCCCTCTCATACATATAGGATGATAATGGATATGGAGTCGAGATCCAGGTTGGAGTCCCAGATTTCCCATCGTATCAGCTAAATGAACTTGCAAAAATGACCTAACTTACCCAAATCAGTAATCTTTCTTCTGTAAGACTTGGAATATTATCAACACTTCATATGCTGAAGATTTACTTATTGTAATCAAACATTTAATAAAATTCATTTATTCCAAGTACAGAGTCAATCCGTACAGAATTTTTAGTGAAATGTAAAGCAATAAACAAAAGCTAAACACTATTGACAAACTAGAAAAACACACAGGTATCTGAAATAGACTTTACCCTTACTTTAGTATATATGGACAAACCCAGGAAATACATTCTGACAATTCTGTGTCCACGTTATTTCCCCTTATCTTTTACTAAGTTTGTAAATTATTTTTATAGAGTTCAAATGCTAGAATATTCATAATTTATAGCACCGATGTCTGATTTTAAACAAGACTAATAGGTGAAACTAGATTTATTTACAAATCAAAACATAAAATATGGTGTAATAATGTGCTCTAGGAAGAAATTTATAATAATTTAAATAAGAAGGTTTGTGGAGCATTTAAAATAATCCAGAACAGAAAAATTCAATGTGCAACTTTTACAAAAGATACCTTAGTACTTAAAGTATATATGATTCTCACTTTGAAATCTTTTATAGAAGGCAGACTATGAATGCTTTAAAGAAGCAGCAAGAGAAAAATACAAACATTCAGGATGAGGGAAAAGGAATGGGACAGGCAAACGATAGATGAGAATTTCAATTTCATCTGTCATGTTTTATTTAAGGTGGAGGGTACTTGGATATACATAATAGTACACTCCATAAATTTTCTGGAAGCCCGAGAGAGTTCACAAATTGAAAAAAAATTTTATAATTCCAAAGAGTGAAACTTTGTTATCTTAAAGATGCACCTCTATAAACATTATTCTCACCAACACAGAAAATGTGAAGTCTGCTGGAGTAACTCTCTGTTACTAAGGCTCCTATAACAGATATCAGGGTCATTATTCTAATCAACTTCCACCATTTAAATGAGTAAAAGGCTTTATTAACTCTACTTAAAACTCTTTGGTCCCTATTCCTTACAGGATGAATTATAGATGTTCTAAAATAGCATACATGGCCTTCTCTGATCTAACCTCTGCCTATTCGTCTACCTCATTTTATGTATCATAATTAAATTACATGTCACCTACATGAAACAACTTACTATGCTTACACATCTGAAATCCCCATCCCCCCCATAATTTTTGTTCACCTGTCAAGTATCCTGTCTTCCAAACTAATCTAAAATACTTTCTTTCAGCTTTACAGCTAGCTGAGTATCCACATTAAGCAGCAGCTTGTTCATGTGTAAAATACATAGAGTTGGCATATAAGCACTGTCTAAATGATATCACAAAGTCTTTTCCAATCTTATTTGTCAGAATTTATTGTTATCAGCACCACCTTCTCCAAATATGTTCACAACCCAATTTGAGACATTTCATGTTTAGCTCCTTGACAATAGGAACAACATTATTGCCTTTGTTGTATTATCCCCGAGATCTGTCACAGTGATTTGTCTAATAAAATGCAGTTGAGGGGCACCTGGATGACTTAGTTGGTTAAGCATCTGCTTTCGACTCAGGTTATGATCCCAGAGTCCTGGTTGAATCCTGCACTGGGCTCTCTGCTCAGCAGGCAGTCTGCTTCTCCCTTTCCCTCTGATGTTCTCCCTGCTTATGCTCTCTCTCCCTCTATCAAATAAGTAAATAAAATATTTAATAAGAAAGGAAGGAAGGAAGGAAGGAGAAGAAGAAGAAGAAGAAGAAGAAGAAGAAGGAGGAGGAGGAGGAGGAGGAGGAGGAGGAGGAGGAGGAGGAGGAGAAGAAAGTCTAGTTGAGGGGCACTTGGGTGGCTCAAATGGTTAAGCATCTGGCTTTTAATCTCAGCTCAGATCTTGAGCTCAGGGTCATGAGTTCAAGCCCCATTTAAAAAAATAATAATAAGGTAGCTGAATTTCATGGGTGACAGAGGAGAGCTGTCAGGGAGATAAAGACCATCTATACTTAATAGTATTTCAATAAAAAGAAGAAGTTTAAAATAATAAAGTGACTAATATAAAAACAAACTTGTGGCAAATGACAGTATGTTAGAGAAGACTGAAACAGGTGACAGTCTTCATTTTTTCCAAAAACATTTTTGTTAAACTCTTAATAAACACTTGACTTAAAGTCAGAGTTTAGTGGGGAAGAAAGGCAAAACAACAAACAAGATCAATAAATATTACATAAAATGTGTGCGATAAACAAGCCTAGAGAACTGAAGTCTAACAGAAATGGGAGAAATAAAATAGTTAAAGGTATACTATTATTATTTAATTAGGGGAGGGGAGAAATGAGTGTTAGTAATGAGCATGGTGGTTAAAGCAAAAACATCCATTTTAATATCAGAGAAGATAAATTCAAGATGAAAAGCAAAAACTCTTACAAATAAATGATACTCAAGTATAACATAAGTAATGTGCAAAAGAAACAAGTTAAGTGACAAGAAACTCAAAAGCAAAATATACTATAAACTCCAGCTTATCTCAGCGGCTTAATTCTACTTGAATTTAGTGACTTAATTCTGTAAAAAGAGATAGGTTTTTAAGCCCATAAGGGGAAGGAGACAGGAGAAAAGAGTCAATATTATATTCCTTGAAATCTTAACTCACTTTTGATCCAGGTTATCATTCATAAAAGACTCATCTGGGCTCCAATGTCTTCTGGCTATTTACAAAACTCAAGACCACTCTCAAAGGACAAATAACATCACTTGCTACGAATGGGGTTATTAAATATGCAATGAGTGGTAAAAAAAAACAAAACAAAACATTTTCCAAAAAAACTTTATATGAATTGCTGTATGGTAAGAAAAAAGTACAAAAGGGACAGCACCGATGCCTGACAAATTACAAATTTTAACATAACTTTATTATTTTAAAGTAACTACATATCTAAAGAGAATAAATGGCAGAAAGTGTTAACTAAATTATTCAATTTCCATTAGATTTATGTTTATTTATTTTTTTTAAGCAATGGAAGGGTGAATATACTGAAAAAACTCATTCACTCAATTATTATTTAAGTACTCAGTGAGTGACAAAAAGACAAGGAAAGAGAAAACACGGTTTTTCTTTTGCATGAAACACACACACACTTTGAGTGCACACACACACATACTTTGAATATGGTGGAACATATATAAATGTTTATGATAGAGGAAGGTGAGAGTGTTATTAGTGCACAGAAAAGGGTACCAAATCCGAACTTGGAGAGGCTAAGAAAGCCTTCTTAGGGAAAGTGAAATCTAGTAAGCTAAAATGTGGTAGAAAAATAATCCAAGAGTTGAACCAAAATTAAAAATGTATAATGTGGAACACTTAGGTGGCTCAGTTGGTTGAGTGATTGCCTTTGGCTCAGGTCATAATCCTGGGGTCCAGGGATTGAGCCCTGCATTAGGCTCCCTGCTCAGCAGGGAGTCTGCTTCTCGGTCACCCTCTGACCCTCCTCCCTGCTCATGCTCTATCACTGTCTCTCAAATAAATAAGTGAAATCTTTTTTTAAAAAAATGTATAATTATAAGAATGTTAACTGTATGGTTGGCAATAATGTAAACTGGAAATAACTAAATTATCCTTCAATATAGAAAAAAGGTGATACATACATACATACTTATGTATCAAGATATTACAGAGCAATGAAAAGGAATGAACTGTATCTGAAGGCAACTACATGAATGAATCTTACAGATATAATGTTGAGTTTAAGAAACTACACACAAGAATAAGTGCTATACAATTCCATTTACACAGTTCCCCAGTAACAGCCAAAAATAATCCATGGTGTTGTCAGAAAATTATCGACATTTGAGAAGGAAGGTGAGATTAGTGATAGGGAGAAGATATGAGGAGACTTCTTCAGGAGGGGTTCTATTTCTTGATCTGGTGGTGGATGCACGAATATGTTGTTTGTTCACTGAAGTTTAAAGTACGTATACTTTTTTCTATGCAGTTATAATTCTTTTTTTTTAAAGATTTTATTTATTTATTTGACAGACAGAGATCACAAGTAGGCAGAGAGGCAGGCAGAGAGAGATAAAGAGAAGGAAGCAGACTCCCTGCTGAGGCTGATGGGGGGGGGGGAGAGCTCGATTCCAGGACCCTGGGATCATGACCCGAGCAGAAAGCAGAGGCCCTAACCCACCGAGCACCCAGGTACCCCTGCAGTTACACTTTTTAAAAAGTTTGTAAAAAGCAGTGAATAGCAGCGATTGGTAATCCAAAAGGAGAAAATAAATATGCAAAAGCCCAGAGGTACAGTGTCTGAGAACCCCAAAGTAGTTCAGTGTGACTCCTCTGTAAAATGCTAACTACCATACCTCTACTCAAAGTTATTACAGGGATTAAGGGATAGAATACATATAAAGCACATATCTGGTATAAGTATTAATAGGTGTTCAATAAATGTTAGCTGGCATTATTTCTATACTACTATTACTGAGCTACTAATGCAGCTGATTGATGGTAGTGCCCAAGGTAGAATGACAAAAAGGGTAAGGTGGTATAGAGGCAGCAGGTTACGCTGGACTTCCCCAAACCGTGTTATGAATTTAGACTTTATCCTAAGGTTGGCAGGAAACCAATGAAGCTTTTTACACAGAGAATCATGTGATCACATTTGAGTTTAGGAAAATTATGCATAGAAAGAAGATATGAAACTTAAAAAAAAAAAAAAGACATCAAGAAGAAAGAGACTGTCAACAAATATCAGAGAGGTCCACTACGCAGAAAGGAAGAAGGAAAAAAAAAAAATCACTGATTTGAAAAACAGTATGTAACAATTTGTACAGCACAGTTAAGTGACATCTAGAATAAAAGGTACTCTAAATTTACAATTTACTAAAAAAATCTCCATTTAATATCTTTTATAAAATTGTAACTTACACAAATAGCAACAGAACATCCTGTTCATTAAAATTAAACTAAAAACACATTTTTTAAGTCTCCTGTAATCATCACAATTATTACTACTAATGACAAATTATACACAAAGGTGAGTATCTCTGTATATCTATATAAAGCTATATATAAAGCTCATCTTTATCTCCATCTATATCTCATAAAGTCCAGATTTTCTAAGCCATAAATTAATTTGCTGTGGTTCTTTTAACAAACACTCAAGACATAAGTACCAAATTATCACAAGTGCTGACATATATTATTAACACTAATGTGAAAACAATTTATTAAGTTATGGTTATTTCAACAACAACCAAGTAAGATGAGTGCTCTGAGGGATTCTGACACATTAGTTACATCACTGTCAATTCAGTGGCTCTACAAGATTAAAAAACAATGAACTGCTCTTCAGCATATTCAGTGAGTCTATTAATAAGCAGTACCTTCTTTGTTATGTTTGAGGAATAGAAAATGTCAGACAGATCCAAGACATAAGCAGCAATGGTTTCTTACTGGTCTTAGAGTTATTCAAAACACAGAGGATAAAGATTGGAGGAAGAGAGAAAAAGGGTAAGAGAGAAAAATTATGAGAGAGAGAAAGAAAAATCGAGAAAAAAGGGAAAAAGTAAGCTTCTGGGTTCTAAACTCAATTTTTTTTGGCTCATAACTAAGGCATATACAACCAAATATAGTTTATTATTAAGCCTAAAAGCAAATAAGATGTTACATACATCGTATTTTCCACAACTCTTACATAAATCCACAATTACTTGCAACAAAAAGTGTAAGCCCGGTTTATTCATATTAGAATAAGAAATGGTGGCACCTGGATGGCTCTGTTCTTTAAGCATCTGCCTTCAGCTCAGGTCATGATCCCAGGGTCCTGGGATCAAGCCCCGTCTCGGGTCCCTGCTCCAGTGGGAATCTGCTTCTCCCTCTCCCCCCCCCCACCTCATTCTCTCTCTCTCTTTCAAATAAATAAAATCTTTAAAAAAAAAAAAAAAAGGATTACAGCATTCAGGCAACCAATGTATAAAATGCTTTGTTCTGATTAAAAATTTTAATATTAGGGGCGCCTGGGTGGCACAGTTGGTTAAGCATCTGACTCTTCTTTCAACTCGGGTTGCGATCTCATGCTTGTAGGAACAAGCTCCATGTAGGGCTCTGCATTCAACGTGGAGTCTGCAATATTAAAAATTGGGCCAGAATTTGTAATATTGTTAAAGCTAGATCACAGGAATATGGAAACTCATCATGCTCTCTTCTACTTTTGTACATACTTAAAATTTCCCAGAATAATTTTTATAAAATATAAAAAAATTTATAAAAATTTTATAAAATGCCCAAATTTTCAAATATTCTCCTGGGAAGGCTACTTTTGGTTTCTCCAAAGAGTAATCATGGTTTGCATAGGGTTGGTCTAAAACAGAGAACTGTAACAGTATATTCATTGAATGGAATGTAGAAAGTGGCATTCCTACGACCTTCCAAAAATAATGTCAATTGAATCTCAAATATCAGAATAAGGGCTAATTCTTTAGAACAATTACTTAAAAAAAAACAAAAAACTATTCCCAATTTGGTTCTCAAGCCAATTTTTGTACTCCCATGGTTTCTGCCACCTTACAACTCTCACGGATACTAAAATTATTTTTGGAGAAAAAAACAAAAAGAGAGGGAAATCAAGAGCTCAGTTTTATGGGCGCCTGGGTGGCTTAGTCTGTTGAGTGTCTGACTGTTGATTTTGGCTCAGATCATGATCTCAGGGTTGTGGGATCCAGCTCTGCACTGGAAACTGCACTAGGCAGGGAGTCTGCTTAAGGTTCTCTCTTCCTTTCCCTCTGCTTCTGCATGTTTGCTCGAGCTCTCTCTTTCTCTTTCTCTCTCTTGCCCTCATAAATAAATCCTGAAAAGAAAGAGTTCAGTTTTAGATATGGTATATTTAGGATATCTTAAAGACATACAAGTAAGTGAAGAAAGCTCAAAAAAATAAAAAATGAGATAGGTTAGTAACTGTGAGGACATGGACAAAATGAAGGTAAAGGAAGTGTTTAGGATTTTGTTTAAAAGATGGAATCACGGGGCACCTGGGTGGCTCAGTGGGTTAAGCCACTGCCTTCAGCTCAGGTCATGATCTCAGGGTCCTGGGATCGAGTCCTGCATTGGGCTCACTGCTCGGTGGGGAGCCTGCTTCCTCCTCTCTCTCTGCTTGCCTTTCTGCCTACTTGGGATCTCTCTCTGCCAAATAAATAAAATCTTTAAAAAAATCAATTTTAGGGTGACTGGGTGGCTCAGTGGGTTAAGCCGCTGCCTTCGGCTCAGGTCATGATCTCAGCGTCCTGGGATCGAGTCCCACATCGGGCTCGCTGCTCAGCAGGGAGCCTGCTTCCTCCTCTCTCTCTGCCTGCCTCTCTGCCTACTTGTGATCTCTCTCTATCAAATAAATAAATAAAATCTTTAAAAAAAAAAAAGATGGAATCACTGTATGTCAAAGCTATGCAGTTCTAAAACCTACAATGAACCATGTTACTCTCTAGCAACTTCAACAAAATTAGGGAAAACTGATCTGAGACAGTCTTTCCAAATTACTTATGTTTATTATTAAATTATTTTTGTATTATTAGAAAATTATTATAACAACATACAATTACAACATAAAATTACTCAGTCTATCTAGGCTAAATTTTCCTGACAGATAATGAGGAATCAAATCTGGGAAGGAAAAAACAAACCACACACACAATAATAATCAAGGTCTAAAGTCACCCCTCGGCCTTCAAACGTTAAGAAAACACAAATGCACAGATACCACATCATTCCTGCAGAAGTAGGAACATTTGAACTATGAAATATGAAAAATATGCTGCTCTATATCCTATTCTGGATAACTGTCTCACAACCCAACTAGGCCTTCTAAAAGAAGCCTAAAAATAATTTTCTCTATTCTTCCCCCTTTTTCTGTGTGCCCATAGTTCGTCAATACCTAAAATCTGGGGGCACCTGGGTGGCTCAGTGGGTTAAAGCTTCTGCTTTCAGCTCAGGTTATGATCCTCCAGGGTCCTGGGATCGAACCCCACATCGGGCTCTCTGCTCTCTGCTTCCCCCTCTCTCTTTGCCTGCCTCTCTTCCTACTTGTGATCTCTGTCAAATAAATAAAATCTTTAAAACAGACAAACAAAAAAACCCTTAAAATCTGTTAATTCTAATGCATCATATCTTTTGAGTTTTTCTTTCTTTTCCATTACTACTACTCTTATTTCAGATCCTCGTAATTTCTTAGTTGCACTATCTTGACACCCCCCTGGTTGATTTGCATGTCATATTCCCTTATTACTCTACTGGCAGAATAACATTATAAAACCACAAACGAAACTATGTCACTCCTGTGCTTAAAATCCATCAGAGCCCTGCATCCATTGGGCTCTCTGCTCTCCCTGCTGAGAGCCTGCTTCCCTGCCCCCCCCTCCGCCCCCACTGCCTCTCTGCCTGTGATCTCTGACAAATAAATAAATAAAGTCTTAAAAAAACCCAAACAAACCCATCAATGGTTTTCTACTACCTGTGAGTTATTTAATGGGGATGATAAAAATAGTTCCTAATTATATAACTATTGTGAAAATCAAATGAACACAAGTGTAAGCATTTAATGCCTAATCCAAAGTAAGAGAATTAAAAATAACAATAATTACTATTATATTCCACTTAAAGGTTTCTTTGTGACTCATTTTCTCTCTTTTCCATATCCCACAATCATCCTATGACCGACCATTCCTGGACCCATACAAGGAAACCTGATCACTATCCTCCTTTGTATCATAACTGTATATGCTTCTTTTACAGCACTTACTATAGTAAGAAAACCTTGTGTAATCTACAAGACTATGCTTCAGGAAAATAATCTAATGCATTTAAGTTCCCTAACACAATGCCTGACCCTGTAAATACTTAGTGAAAAAAACTATGAGGAAGAGATGTACAACAAATCAGAGCAGATAACTGCGCTTCCTTCAACACTGAAAATCCTATTATTTCTGATTTAAAATAAAGGGGCAATTTTGGAATGGGTCTAAAGAATGAGAGGTCAGCAAAAACTCTGTAACAAGGATGAAAGGATCTGTGGGTTCAGACTGATGAGAAGAGAGAAGATAACGTAGTAGGATCAGTTAGATAAGTAAGCTAATGTATACTCACAGGGATATTCTAAGCCATTTATAAGTTATACTGATGCCAGAATGGAAATATTAAAAGGTCAAATAATAAGGCAAAGGAGAAAAGATAGGTATGATTAGGCTGATCATTAATGCTGGTGTGTTAAAAAAAAAATTTACCAGGCACTATTTTCCTAGACTCTAGATGGGTATCGGGAAACAGAAGAAACAGGGAGTTAAAATGAAATAATAAATTGTCATTAGCTACCCTCTATTTGATCATTTACCATTCTTTGGAAAAATTCAGAAGAGATGGAAAGAAGATGGCCATCATTCTTGGAATTGGGATAGAGAGCAACTTTATATTCAGACTAAAAATACTGACAATCTGTGCTGGCAAAAATCCTCGCCCCACTAACTCCATGCTCTTACCACCCACTATTTCTAATAGTGACCAAGAAAGAAATCTGGGTATATTATTTCTGATTAATCTACCTAAATAGAATCCTTAACTCAGATATGCATTTTTAAATAACAGAAGACCCTATTCTCTCTTATTTCTTACCAAGAACCAAGCACTGAGGTGGTCTAAATCTAAAACTCTTTTACATACTCTTTAAACTCAGGGTTCTGAAATGAAACAGAACAGCACTATTTTATTAAAGCTTTAGACATAACTATCTGATTAGGAAGGATCAGACTTGTTAATTTTTTAACCAGGTTTGACCAAGAGAGTAGTAAAGACCTGGATGTGAATTCTACCTTCACAAGACCTTCCTCTATGGAAAGTCTTGGGCAGTTTCTCTAAGCCTCAGTTTTCTAATCAGTAAAATGAAAACAAAAAATGTATTATTTCACATATGAAAACTGAATGTGATTAATACACATACACATAGTGTATGATACATGGTAAGCACTCAAAGATATTAGCTATCATTATTTCAAGTGTTGAAAAACCTACAATTTATATACTACTGTGTGTTTTTAAGGCCTGAAAGTGATTAATTCAAGAGAATGCAATATTTTGACTCAACACTGCTTTTAAATATTTTTACTTTATAACATATGTATTTATTTTTAAAAATTTATTTATTTATTTGAGAGAGAGAGAGAGAGAACAGAGGGAGAGGCAAAGGGATAAGCAGACTCCCCACTGGATGGGGAGCCTGATGCAGGGCTTGATCCCAGAACCCTTCTATTTGATCATTCACCATTCTTTGGAAAAGTTCAAAAGAGATGGAAAAGTCAGACGCTTAACTGACTGAGCCATGTAGGTGCTCCTGTAACAATTTTTAAGTTTATATAAAATGTTTTAAGTATGATACAAATTATCATTTTTCCAACTATTTGAGAGTAAATGGCCTATATCATGTTCCTCCACCCTTGAATCCTTTTAACAAGTAATTCCTACAAAGCATTCTTTTAGTAATACAACTATTAAAATCAGGAAATTAATAATGACACATTATGTACAATGTTACTGGACTGTCACTGCTACTAGGGACCCTCCTCAGTGAACAGTATAGGGCATAAGTATGTATACATACACACACATTAACTTCTATATTTCTAATCTATACATAATGAAAACCATGAATTCACACCAATATTTCATTTCCAGTCCAACACTACAGAGAGCATTCTAGTTTTCCCCAATTCCACATTTGAAACTCCCCTCTCAACAGTGAGAGGCCTGGCTCCGATTACCTTTAATATTTATTTTTTTGACCAGTCTCCCTGTATGTAACCGATGTGTGGCTGTCTCCCCTTCCCTACAGGGATACTTTCCTCACCCTTCTCTGCACTAATACCCCCACACCTCCCTCATGTATACAACTTACTCACTTTGTTCAGGTCCCTATTTCTCATGCCTGGCACCCCTCCTACAAGAATATCCTCCTCCTGCTGCTCAGGCTCTAACATCCTACCTATGCTGAGGTGACCCTCCATGGGATGCCTTCCTCTCCCCACCCTCAGACTCTGACATCTTACACTGGGATGTTTCCACGCATCAACTTCCTCCTCATCCAACTGAGCCTCAATACATCCACACCAGGTTACCCCCTACATGGATGCTTTTCTTTCCTACCCTTTCTCTAAGCAGATGCCCTCTTTATCTTCCTACCCTGTTCAGGTCTGAACACTCCTTACTAGAACAGCCAATCCTCCCTCATATCAGGTCTACTATGCTTCACAGATACCCTGCTGGGACTCTGACAACTTGCACCAGCATGCCCTTATAGGCAGAATACTCTTCACCTCTTGAAACTCCATCAACCTACATGGGGACCCTCCTTATCCCCATCAGGCTCTGACATTCCACTCCTCTGAGAAGAGGTGGCTCTCTCCCCCCACATACACCATTCAGTGTAGACACTTACCCTTGCTTTGTTCCACCTGATGGTTTTGGTACTGACTTGTTCAGAAAGAGAAGAGAAAGAGGATAAGGAAGAATTGATAACATTTTAAAGAAAGAGATACCAGTGAATAAACTGCATAAGCACCCATAATCAGAGCTGATTAAAAGCATAATTTATCAAAGTATCTGCTTTTCTCACCTAAAAAAATAGTGCTCTATTCTTTCTAAATTTAAAAAGTCACTTGATAAAGAAGTTAGTATTATCTTTCTTTTCTCACCAAACATGGACTTTATTCAATTATTTTACACAGGTCTGTAGAAAATCTAGTTCATTAAAGAAGAGTTTAAGAAATATGGTTATTTCAAACACTAGAATTAAATATTTTTTTAAATATCCAGAATATGTAAGTTTGACTTTTCAGTATAATAACAGCTGAACTTATCTACAGATACAACTCTGCAAAAAAGTAGCCTGGTGAGGAATAACAACTTTTCCTTGCTCTCCATTTCTATGAGGAAAGGTGCTTCACAAGCACAATATGAGCATCTCTTCACCCGTAGGGAAGTGAACCAACTGCATGATCTGATTGGTGATTTTGTAAAGAACAACTGAGTAGACAGAGTTCAGTTCTGCTTCCTTTCCCCTTGGGAGTGAGCTATTGGGAAAACATACCTGCAGAGAACTCATATTTTGCTCTGCTTCCCTAGTATGCCTAGGATTGGTTGGGTAAGTTGGCCAGTGGCAGATGATGTGACTCTCCCACCAAGCTGTTCCTTTAACCTTGTCTGATCAGTAGAAGAAGTGATTTTTTGGCTCCCAACCTTTTCCTTATTTTTCAAGTTGTTCAGAGCCCAGGCAGAAAAGAAGGGTGCCACTTGCAAATACTTCAGCAATCCAACATCTTCATTAATATATTGATGTGGAGATTGCCCATTTTTCCAGTTTTGATTTAAAAGGGCAGCTTCAATTTGAGCTTCTTAAAACTATTACAGACCAAAAAAACCCCCCTCAAACCTGAACCAACAGCAGATGTTTAAAATGAACATAAGCCAACTTATCTGATCATGCTTATTACCCGTTAAAAAAAAAAAAAAACTTTAAGACTCATAATTTCTTCCTTATAGAAGACGTAATTTATACTTCCAGTCCTCCTCCCTACTCCCACCTTATACTCCAATGACACTAGAATGCTGAATATTTTCAGAATATATCATTATTTAGACTTCTATACTTTTGTTTACACTATCCTTCTGCCTGTTGCCTCTGACCTACTCTCCCACTAGTTCATTTAACATAGGGATCGGCGAACTATAATCTGTAGGCCACATCTGGCTATTTTTGTAAATAACTTTTTACTGGAATACAGCCATGGCCATTCATTTATATATTGCTTTTGCACTTTAACAGTAAAGTTGAATAGCTGCAACAGAGACCAAATTTACTATCCAGCACTTTACAAAGAAGCTTTTGTACAGCACAGAAAACCGCATCAACAAAACAAAAAGCCAACCTACTGAATGGGAGAAGATATTTGCAAATGATATATCTGATAAAGGGTTAAAATCCAAAATATATAAAGAACATATACAACTCAACACACACACACACACACACACACACACAATTCAAAAAATGGGCTGAATAAACATTTTTCCAAAGAAGACATACAGATGGCCAACAGACACAAGAAAATATATTTAACATCACTAATCATCAGGGGAATGCAAATCAAACCACAATGAGATATTACCTCGCACCAGTAAGAATGGCTAATATCAAAATGACAAGAAATAACAAGTGCTGGAGAGGATGTGGAGTAAGGGAATGCTTATGCACTACTGGTAGAAATGTAACAAAGTCCAGCCACTGTGGAAAACGATATGGAGGTTCCTCAAAAAACTAAAAATAGAAACACCATATGATCCAGTAATTCTACTACTGGGTATTTACCCAAAGAAAACAAAAACACTAATTCAAAAAGATATATGCACCCATATTTTTATTGCAGCATTATTTACTACAGCCAATCAATACATCCATTGATGGATGGATAAAGACATGATACATACACACACACACACACACACACAAAAGAATATTACTCTGTCATAAAACAAAAATGAGATCTTGCCATTTGCAGCAACAGTGATGAGCGAGAGGGTATTATGCTAGATGAAATAAGTCAGACAGAGAAAGACAAGTACCACATGATTTCACTTATATGAGGTATCTAAAAAACAAAACAACACCCAGACCCTTCAATACAGGGAACTGGTTATTGCCAGAGGGGAGGTGGGTGCAAGGATGGGCAAAATAGATAAAGGGGATTAAGAAGTATAAACTTCTAGTTATAAGATAAGTAAGTCAGGAGATGAAAAGTACAGCATAAGGAATATTTAAAAAAAAAAAAAGTTTGCCAACTTCTGCTTTCACTCAATCTTTGGAAGCCTCATCACTTTGAATCAAAATTGTTTCTGCTTCTCTCTTTCCATTACATTACACAAACTTTAATACTTAATATCCCTGATAACTGTGAGTGCTTTAATAAAAGCAAAATCTAAGCCTTATTCCTAGTATATACAATAAGCTTTTTACCCACCCACAGTCCCCACCTCTCCCAACAATTTTCACATTCTTAGGGGAAGTATTTTGAAAGAGGCTTCTGCCCTTTTCTCTACCCTTTATTCAGTCCTCCCAAAGGAAAGAGGAATGACTAATATTGGCAACATCCTGATAGTTGTTCCTAATGGGATGAATTAATGTTTTAAAGGTCATTTTCATGCATGGCCAAGCCTAAGTCTCACTCTGCCTACATGGTCATACCTACCAATAAGCAAATCACATGGTAAATTCACCAAGCTCTATCAGGCACAGAGCCTCCTGCTGGCTGCTCTATCTTTGATAAGGTGGTAAATTCAATTAAGGGGGACAGGGAGTAAAAAAAATTTGAGATTTGGCCTCAATTCCAAGCCACGTTCTTCTGTATAACCTACCATTTAAAAAGTTAATATTTTAATCTCTGATTCCTAAGTCTATTTTCAGTTCAGAACCCAGTAAGGAAGAAACATAGAATTACACCCCATTAACTGGCACACACAGCAGGACTCATGTTATTTGACGATTAACTGACAGAAGTAAATTAATTGGAGAAAAAAATGATTCCTTTAAATTGTGTAACACACTAATTCTGCATGTATTTTAGTGATGAACTTAATTAGGAAAGTATTTTTTGAAGAATAAAAATCCTGATTTTTTTTTAAAGATTTTATTTATTTATTTGATACATACACACACCAGAGAGAGAGTGAGAGAGTGTGTGTGTGTGTCCGCACAAGCAGGGGGAGTAGCAGGCAGAGGGAGGGGGAGAAGCAGGCTGCCCACTGAGCAAAGAGCCCAATGTGGGACTCAATCCCAGGACCCTGGGATCATGACCTGAGCCAAAAGCAGAAGTATGCTTAACCAACTGAATCACCCAGGCGCCCCAAGAGATACTTTTATAGTTCACATTCAGTGAGTCAAACCAAGCCCATTCTATTTATATGTCTCAATATCTTGTTGCATTCAAGTGTCAAATTAAATAATATACCAAGTAATTGTCAATTATTACTGATTCAAAAAAGCATTCCCCATCATAATGGTTATCTCCCACCTAAATATCCCTAGACCCCAGGTTCATCCAATTACTGCTTCATTTATCTGTTTTTCCTCAAATGCAGCTTCTCAAATTAGTAGTCTACTACAAATGCTATCTCCTCTTATATACATCTTAATTATTTTCTAGCTTATTACAATATGGCTTCCCTCCCCACCACACTGCTGAAATTACCAGTTATGTCACCTAGAACCTAAATGGTGTCAAAAACAATGTATACTTTCCTGTTTGAAGGTACTTAACATCTCAATAATATGTAAGGATCCTTTCTTGTTATAACAGTCCTCTCATTAGATTTGGTAATACTACGGTCTTCTCGTTTTCCCACTTAAAGCCAACTGCCTTACTTTTTAGTGTAAAAGTTCAGTGGATTATTTTGAGGGTCCCCTTCTTCTGCTCAAGGAATGTTAAGATTTCTTAAGGCATGATAAAGAGTAAAAAGAACTGGCCTATTCGAATGAAGAAAGGTCTCAAATTTGTTTTTCAATAAATACCTTAGAATAGACTCTAGGTTGCAATTGATTTTTAAAAGTGACCGAGGATGTATGGTAGAAAATACAACTAAAAAAACAAGTGGGAATCTGGGGCAATGTGTACAAAAGAGAATTAAAAGCAGATGAAAATCTATGGGCTGTAAAGAAGAAGCTAGACAAACAAATGGGGAAAAAGCAGTCTGGTAAACTATCATCAACTACTGAATATGATTATGAGGTTTTACTTTTATGAAGAAAGACAAATGGAAGATGCTACTGCTTTGTAAACTATAAAACCAAAGCAGGTATTCCAAATAATAACTTAATAAAGATTATAAGCTAGACTGAAAGACAATAAAACCAGCAATGCACATAGATATAAACTAAAATCTTATCTGTCTGCCCAACGTGCTTACTTCATTATAAAAACTAATCTGTGAGAAACCATAAAGAAAGTAATAATAACTTGGCAACAAATAAAAATACAGAAAAAAGAAAAACAAGAAGTGAATGAAATAAGCATGTTAGGTTTGTTGTCGACCATTAGAAAACTGTATAAAATGAGATATAGAAAAGTGATTCTTCATTAAGTTTCAAATTCTTTTACTTTCTGTGGGGAGTAAAAACTTCTGAAAGAATTGCTTAACGATAGATTCAGCCCTAAGTATGGAGTCTAATGAAGTTAAATGGGTCCTCCAAATTTTGAATGTATGAATTTAGTGCTCTAACCAATTGTTATCTATCACACATGAATGCTGGAGATATATATATATATACACATATATATGCATGTATGCATGTGTACATATATACATATATATATATATATGAAGGAATACTATTGAAAAAAGAAAAAGATAGGAAATCCACACATAAAAAATGTAGAATATTATAATTGAAAGGCTGGATTTACTAATAAAGAAAAAAAATTACATATCCAAAAATCTACATGCCTTTGTTCCTCCTCCCAGGACTGCACTGTGGTAGAATTAAAGACCAGAACTGAAAGTCAGACAAGTCAGGGGAACATGGAGAACACATAATAACAACATATCAGGGTGCACAGCCAAGCAGCGAGGGATGCACTCAGATAGCCAGCCAAAGGAAACAGCATGGACATGAAGAGACAGCACCATGCAGGAGGCTATGATATGTTTAGACCAGCTTGTAGTCTATATCTAACATCTGCAAAAATACAAGTTTCATAGACTGCTTGGTTCTAAGAATGGCATAATTTTAATTTTCCAAGTATAAAATAATCCAGGAGTACACAGAATTTCAAATTTTACATGCGAAATCCACTGATAGACCAAATGTAAAGACAAATGTGGATACACATCTTAACCACCCAACTATTCATTATCATCATAGATCCCATCTGCCTTGTGCATGTAATTTGTGCCATAATTTACACCTTTTTAAATTGGTAAAACAACAGCAAGTGCTTGAAAAAATAGTTGTACAGCCAAGTGCCAAGGTTTTTGGGTGGACCTATCCATACCAATCCCCATCAAATTCAGATTTACTCTTCTGGAAGTTACATGGCAATAACGAACAGATGAAGCAGAAGTCAGTGGACAGACAAAAGAGCAGAATGCAAGAAGCCAGAAGAAAGAAGTGTCAAGTTGATTATATAGAATTTTATTTACCTGGACTGTCCCTATCTTTAAAGAGTCACAGCTCCATGAAGTGCTCCCATAACTTCTTCACAGGCTAAAAATAGAGGAAGAGACTAGCCTCTGATACCCCTACCGCTATTATAAATGGCAGAGGTATTTTGGAAGAAAGCCCACTCTACAAACACATGCAGTATGCAAAGCTCTAAGACAGGGATGTGTTTAACAGGAAGAGTAAAAAAGAGAAGGTACTGACACATAGTAGCTTCAAGATGATCTAGTATGATACAAATTTTTTAAATGAATTTAAACTGGGCACCTGTGTGGCTCAGTTGGCTAAGTGACTGCCTTCGGCTCAGGTCATGATCCTGGAGTCCAGGGATCTAGTCCCACATCAGGCTCCCTGCTTGGCAGGGAGTCTGCTTCTTCCTCTGACCCTCCCCCTTCTCATTCTCTCTCTCAAATAAATAAATAAAATCTTAAAAAATATATTAAAATGAATTTAAACTAATTTCTTGTATTCAGGTACTCCAAAGCCAAAAGATTCCTTAGAATGTAGGAAGGCATCATTCTTTTGATCTCTCCATATATGAAAAGACAGTATTATGCCAAATGATATACTGTGATTCTAAAACTCTGACTCTGTGACTCCAAAATAACCCTAGAATATAGATCATGCAAGCCCTCACTATCTTTTCCTCTAATATGCCTCATGATCCTTTTATTAGTTTATCAGCATTCCCACCAGAAAAAAAAATCTATTGACAAAAACATAAAGCTCAAAGCTAATAACCTTGTAAATCACTAATAATAATACCTAACATTTATGGAATGGAATGTTTTTATATGGTAGACACATATTAACATATATCAACATAATTAATTCTCAAACCACTTTATTATCTCCAATTTACAGATAAGAAACCAAAGTACAGAGCGGTTAAGTAACTTGTCTACATTGGTAAGTGGTAACACTATGTTTCAAACACAGGTACTCTAGCTCCAGAGCCTATTTATTTGCTGTATTTTCTATACAAATAAAAGATCTGAAGAAAGAGAAATTAAGTTGTGGGTTTGGTTAATATTAACACATTTGAAATAAGTGGTGCCATAGTATCAAGTGTTGGCTGGAGCTATTATACTATAAAACTGTGCTGTCCAATGAGGTAGCCACTTGGCCACATGTAGCTATTAACTTGAAATGTGGCTAGTTCAAAATTAAGATGTGTTAGATGTATAAAATCCTAACTTCAAAAATTTAAT
Organism: Mustela putorius furo; assembly: GCF_011764305.1. Classification (NCBI taxonomy): domain Eukaryota; kingdom Metazoa; phylum Chordata; class Mammalia; order Carnivora; family Mustelidae; genus Mustela; species Mustela putorius. The sequence goes on from NW_025421273.1 coordinate 24,239,191, forward strand.
ATTAAAAAATGTAAACTAACTCATTAATAATTTGGTATGGATTAATGTTACAATATTTTGAGGTTAGTGACTTAAAAATGTGCTTTTCAAATGTGGTTACTAGAAAATTTTAAATTAAATATTTGGCTCCCATTATATTTCTACTGGACAACAATGGTATGTACAAAAGGAACTGGAGTTTAAAGAATGATTCTAATCAGATCTTTGCCATTTTATTTTGTTGTTGCAAGCTTAGGCAAATTAGTTACACAGAGTATTGGCTTCTGGATGAGAAAAAAATAGGGTTTAAAAACAGTCCTGAAACCTAGTGTTCAGATTTTGGTGTCTAAATTTATTCTCCACTAAAAAGAATGGAGAGTTCTTTGGAGAAATAATTTATGTCAGGGCTGGGACAGGTTAAGTACAAGATGAACCTGGAATATCTTGTTTGGGCAGGAAGGAAGTGCTCAAAAAGTCATTTGAGAGATGAGGGTGAGAGGTGTGACTTGCCAAAAAACACTGGAACCAGCTTGATGAGGCTCCCAAAGACCAATCCAAGACAATCGGGGAATCAAAGTAATGATTATAATGGATTTAACCATTAAATAACCTCCAAATCTATGAGTTCATGTTGATAAAAATAACTGGATAAATAAATAAATAATAGAGGAGACAGGAAAGATTGCTTTATGACAGACTACCAAGTACTAATTATAGAAGGAATGACAAAGTTAGAAAATCATGAATGGATGTTAAAACTTGTGGGTGAAATACTGATGAGACTATGTTAATATTCTGTTCCTCAAAATATCTTCCCTACGAATTACATTATTAATTGTAAAAGGATAAATAATAACTTTGAAGAAGAAATATGGAGATACCACCTTACTCAAATTTTCAAAACTAACATCACCAACATTGGGACAAACCAACATTATGAACCTCAAGATATGATGTACTGATAAAGAAAGAACATCTCTTGAGAGGTATTCCTGCCAAATATGTATAAGCAATCTAGTCATGAGAAAGCAACAGACAAATTCATATTAGGGACATTCCACAAAATAACCATCCTGTACTTTTAAAAAATGTCAAGGTCAAGAAAAACAAGAAAGGCTGAGGAAGTGTCCCAGATCAAGACAGACAAAACAGATAGTTCAAGGAAATACAATACATGATCCAAGACTGGGAGGTAGGGGGAGCTTATAGATAAACGAGATAAAAATTGAGCATGGATTATGAAATAGATAATAGTATTATGTCATTTTTAAATCTCCTGGTTTTAATAATTTACACTGTGGTTACATAAGATAATATCCTTGGTTTTAGGAAATACACACTAAAGAATTTAAGAATAGAGGAATGATATCACTAAATTATCCTCAAATGGTTCAGAAAAAAATAGCTATAAGGCAAGAATGATAAATGCAACATAATGTAATACAACTGGTGAATGTGAATAAGTGTACATAGCTACCTTCCTACTTTCTCTTGTACCAGCCTTCCAACTTTTCTTATAAATTTGAAATTTTATCAAAATTAAAAGTTAGCCCAAAGTAGAAAAACAAAGAACTAGGCCTATCTCCCAGACTGAATATCCTAATAGACTATATAAGACCTGGTAATATTTTAAAATATGCTAATACATTTCTTTTATGCTTGACTTTGTTTTAAATTTAATGACTTATCAGATACTAATTGTATTATATATTTCATAAGACCCGAGACTTTAACCATTACCACTCAATGTCATACTGAGTACTAGGATACTATTTACTATATCCAATAAGCACTCAAACATTTGTTAGCTGAGCATACTCAAAATTATAGCATTGTATAGGATTATAGGAAAATTATAAAAAGCACCACATTGTAAGTAGAGCTATTAATTAGGACATAAGAGTTCGTAGAACTTTTCAATTAAATTGTAAAAAAGAAAAACCAGGAATAAATCTCAGAGTAGTTACAAATCTAAAGACATTAGTTCCACAAAAAGAGAAAAGCAAACATCAATTTCCATATCAAGAGTTAAGCATCTTAGCTAACTTCCAATAGTCATGACAACTAAAATGAACTTTTTCCCTTATGAAATTAGAATATTATATGAGTTATTAAAAAAATCAGATTAGTTTAAAAACTTGGGCTAAGAATTGAGATTTAAAACTTCACTACTGGCTCAATACTAATTCGCTGTATAACCCCAGGATATTGCTTACAATTTCTGTCTCATAAAAATAAGATTTGGGGATAATTTTCTTTCCCAAATTATAGAAAGTATAATTTCTGAAAATTATTTCAAGCAATAAGAGCACTGAATATATTCAATACAGATATATACATATATTCACACACATGCAAAAAGGAAAAAGATTTGAGCTTTTTTGTAAATAGATTTACAAAGTATTGAATATAAGCACGTTAATAGCAAAAGGTAATTTAAAATAATGACACAAACTATATTTAATCCTAATTCTCACTATGAATAAGTGCTTCACATATAGGATACTGGAAAAAACCAACCAACAAGTGTATATCCTATTTTAAAAGTTTTATTGTTTATGAAAAATAATGAAAAAAAAGATGAGATGGGTTTTACTAGGTCTCTTGACTGACTATGAGAAACAATTCTCAAATATAGTTAGAGCCCAGGAAAAAATGTCTTTTCAAATACAGTACATTTATATATTAAAAATATAATATAGAGATTGCATGTTACACATACCACATCAACTCGATTTTCAATTGAGTTCTACTTGTGTGTTGATAAGGCAGAAAGATATTCTAAATAAATCCCTTTTTCCATCAAATCCAATGTCATGTTTAAAAATTGACTATTTTTCAAAACTACACATATTTTTGTGATACAGAGCCATACATAATGTATCCAACAAGAAGAAAAGAGAAAACCTCAAAGTATTCCAAAACATAAAAACTGACGGAAAACACCTACAGATCACTGCGTGCCTCGGTAAAACTTAGCACAATTTTATCCTGAATCAGTGCTTCAGTGCTGTCATCCTGCCTTATTCTCACCGAATGAACTCAACAATTTCTAAACAGGTTGTCACTGGAAGAGATCTTTACATAAGCAATTATAAAAATGGGTCCGTTTTGTATTCAGGAAGCACTAGCAACATTTGGCTTAACATTTTTATAAAAGAATACCGTGAGGGTTTAAAAAATTTTTTTTAACTTTTTCTAAGAACTAAAATCACTTATAAATACTTGATAAAGCTATTTCCCAGAATGTTTCCTAAAGTAAGACCAAAATATATTTTATAAGGATAAAACAGTTTATTGCTTAAAGTGAACTTAAATGTTCCTAGTCGGAGTAAGCTTCCTTCTTGCACATCTTCCCATATCCACTGTATTCTGCAGGCACATTTCTAAGCTGAAGCTGCACTAGTTTATTCTACCACGGTCTTCTTTTCACTAGGGAAAAACAAGAAAGATCTTCAGGTACTAACCAAACAAATCTGAGTGGGGGTGGAAGAAAAGGGGCGCGAGGTGGCGCAAGAACAGATGGAAATAAGGTAATAGAGTTGTTTTCTTAAGGCACTAAGGTTACTACTCCTCAACTCCAAATGCCAAGATTTAATCGTCAGTCGAGCAAGCTGCAATCACTACCCATCCACTCCTTAAAACAATGCAACCTTCCTTTATACTCTTCTCCCACTCTCCAACCCACACCCCCTTCCAATACAAACAAGCACAACACACCCCATCCCATAACCCTCATAGTCCCTTCTATGCTCACTAAACCAGCTTGCTGGGTAACAGCTCCTCGCACACTCACTCAGACAAAAAAGCGACCGCGGCACGGTGGGGAGTTCCCATAATCTCCTGCCACCCCGAGCAACCCGCAGAATGACAGCCCCGAGCCCAGAAGTTTGTAGCAAAACGATTCCGACCCCACCGAAAGGGAAGATGGAACTGCAAGAGAACGGGGATGGGAGATGGGGAGGGCGATGTGCGTGAATGTGTAGGGAAGGGTCCATCACATGACAGTACAAGAGGACCCGAGCCGTCCCGGCGTCCGCGAGGGGAAAAGGAGGGGGGGGGCAAGGTGGGGAGGGGGAAAGGGTGCTGTCACCATGGCAACACCCCCCATCCGTCCAGACTTCCAAAGAGGGAGGAAGAACTTCAAATCCCAACCGTCAGTGCTCGAGGAGCTCCTTCTTAAAGGGGTACACACAGCGCCGCCGCCGCCGCCGAGCGCGAGAGGGCAGAGTTGGGTGCCCCCGCCCCTCGGGCGACGCCCCCGCCGCCCCTAGCCCCCCGCCGGCCCACCCGCGACCCCCGCCCCGCGAGCGCCCGGGGTCGCCCCGGTCCCAGTCCCCGGGAACTCGGCTGCATCGACCGGCCCGGCCGCCCGCGGTGAGAAGGGGGTGTGTGTGCGCCCGGTGGGGGCGCGGACCAGCCCGTCTTCCTCCCTCCGGCCCTGCCCGTCGGCTCCCCTCCACCCGGAGGCCGACCCGCCGGGCCGCTGCCTGCCCCCCGACAGGGTGGACGGCAGGCTGCGAGGGGCGCCGCGGAGTTTCGGGGAAAGCGCGAGCGAGCGGTTTCCTCGGGGTCTTGGCGAGCGGGTCCGAACTAACAGTTCCTGAGGAGCGCAAGAGCTGATGAAGGAAAGGAGCGCGAACCGCGCCGGACGAGAAGCCCCCAGACAAAAGGCGAGCGCCGGAGCCGCCGCGCCGCCGCCGCTCCCATCGCGCTCCCCCATTGAACTGACCCGAACGGGAGATTCAACTAACCCCCTCAGCCACAAACTCCTCGGGCTGCGGCAGCCGTCGCCGCGCGGAGCAGGGGCCCCGGCCCGTGTCTCTCTTACCTACACAGTGCATGAGGCGGTGGCGCCAAGAGTCGAGTTCCCGCCGGAATCCTCTCCTCTCCGCCGCGCACCTAGGGCTCCGGCACTGAGCGGCGGCGGCGGCGGCGGCAGCAGCGGCGGCGGCAGCGGCCATTCTCTCTCTTCCCTTGTCCATCTGCGTCCCGCGTCACGCGCCCTCATTTACATACGAGCGGCGCAGGCACGAGGCAGGGGCGCGAGCCCTCGGCGCGAGCCCCGGAGCGCGCGCCCCCCGGAGGGGGGGTTGATTGACACGTGTCACTACCTTCCCTTTGCCCTTCCCTCCCCCTCCCACCGCTCCCTCAGGGAGAGGCGGGGAGGAAGCTTGAGGAGAAGGAAGCAACCTGCCGCTTCCGCTGACCCCGCCTCCCCATCCACTCCCATCTCCCTCCTCCCCCCGGAGTTTACTCAAGCAAGCCATACTGTTCCTGCCGCCGCCCGCGAAAATCCTGAGCGGGAGCAAGAGGCTCGGAGCTCGTCCAGAAACAGGCGTGCTGATGGAGCGGACTAGCAACGCCTCCCTTCTGACTTTGCGACGCGACTGGGGCCGCCCGGAGACTTCACTTCCCAGGCTCCGTTGCGCCGAGGTCCCGGAGCGGAGCTTGCCGCCGCTACGCGATGCATGCCGGTCCTTGTAGTCCAGCAGGGATGGGTGCTGACCAGTTCTCTCGCAGTGGGCTTGCAAGCTGTCCTTGACTTCTTTGCGCTGTTACAGCTTGAGGGCTTAACTTCCAACTCGCTGAGCACCGGACTGCGCTGCCAGCGTCGCCGAGTCTGACCCAGTTGTCTTAGCTTCCCTGGGTTCCTTGGTAGAAGAGCGGTGGAAACCGCTGGAGTTGTCTGCCCCTTTACGTTTCAGGCGGCGTTTTGTGCTTTAAGTTCTGGAAACTTTTGGCGGAGGGGAAGGGGCGGGGGGAGCGTGGCGCGGGGGGTGGGGTTGGTCACTGTCATCCCGCCACCGCGGGGAAAATCAAGCCGGCCATTCGGCTGCATCAGAAATAACTGCCATATATTCAGAGATCCCACAGTGATTTCAGTTTTCAGGACGACGAGATCTCGAAAGGCAAGAATATTTGCAAAGGATTAGGGAAAAGATGAGGGGATTCTCATTGAAAATTGTTTACGGAGGGATGGGGTGTGGCTGGGTGAGAACTCCAAAAAGAGAAACTATTATGCTCCGCAAAATGTAAACTCCTGTTTGTCAGCGACTCGTCGAGATTCTGTACCTTGGCTTCTCTCACTTTCATGACCTTCATACAGTGGGTGACACGGGATTTGGCACTTTACAAAAGTTACGGAATAAATTCTGCGCTATGCTAGAGAAAATGCTTCTTCAGAGAGAGGGAAAACTAACTTTCTCTTCCTCGCTCTCTCCTCCCCGACCCTTCCTCCATCCCTTCTTTCCAAAACTTTTGATTGGATATAAACTTCAATGATATATATATAGATAGATAGATCTAGATCTATCTATCTATATATGTATATATATTTAATTTATTTATTTGCTTTGGCACCAGAGTGTGTGGCTTTCTGTATATGTGCAGGGGTAAAACCAAAGCTAAGACACCCAAAGTTTGCTGAGAAGTACTGTGTAGTATTGAAAATTTATGCAAAAATATGCTTTACTCTTCTTGGAAACTCCTATGCATTCAGTTCCACCCTTCCTATTTTGTGGCTTATCCTTACTGGCCTGCTTGCTTGCTTACTTACTTTTCTATGAGAAAGTATTTCATTGTTCATCATTACCTCTCAATAGTGAGGATGTGGTTTTACATTTTAACAAAGAAAAAGGAATGAAATTTGAATGTCACAGTTACCTTTAACAGAATGTTATAATTGAAGAAGCAAGTGAAATCACTAGTGAAAGTGCTTTTGGAATTATCAGTGGATGATTTCAGTTACAGATTCCACTCAATTGCCAAGCCGATCAGCCTTATAGTTTTCATGATCACTTTTACAGTATCTGCATTAGGTAGAATGAGCTAGGTTATAGTGTACTAACAAAAAATCTAAAAATTTTAGGGGCTTAAAACAACAAAACATGGTATATCCTGCTTATCTGCTTGTTCATGAGGAGCTTGGGGAAGGGGGGAAGGCAGAGTCTCACTACAGATGGTTCTCACCCAGCAACCAGAAGGCTTGAGAAGGTTCCAATCTCTAGAATTTCCCCACTTGTATGATATAGAAAAGGAACATGAAAGGCAAACTGGTTCTTCCTGAAAGTTACACAAGTCAATTTCACTCAAATTTCTTTGACAAAAGCAAATCATATGGGTTTGCTAATTTCAAAGGGTCAGGGAAATATAATTCTATTTACCTAGAAGGAAGATAACCCAAATTTACAGGTGAATTGCACCAGTGCGTACTGCTATTCCTTCTGGTCATCAATTTACAGTTCATTCAACTTATACTACAAAAATACTTTCACTCTTGACAAATGAGACAATCTAAAAATTTTGTTTAGTAACGGCACTAATTTCAAAGTTCAGCATCTCTGGGTGATGCTTGGTGGTCCCTATGTTAGAATAGGATAAAGCTCTTGTTAAAGAGAAAATATCTATCCTCCCTGTTTATATACACATATGTACACTCAACGTAAAGTGCTTGAGTAGGAACAGAATAACCCTGGTGAACATTCCTATTTAGAAAGGGAAAGAATGGGAGACACACATGAATGGTTTTAGCAAATATTTTACCACAGCTAAGCATGGATTGTCAACTTTCCAGCCTCTAACAATAGTTTCCTTGCTACCACCCACTGAGTTTCTAAGCCACAGCTACATATTTTAGGTTTTCTGTCACAACCATACCTCCTCAGTACCAATTTCTACCTTAGTCAAAATGGACTAGGTTATACTTTACTAAGAGCAACCCCAAATCTCAGAAGTTTTATATGAAGATTTCAAGTTTTTATGTAAATTCTAGTTGGTGAACATATATGGTAAACTTGGTTTCAAATGTAGCATTTAGTGATTTATCACTCACGTATAACACCCAGTGCTCCTAATAACAAGGGTTTATTTCTTACTTAAACTGCATATTCTTTGAAAATCAGTGTCAGGGAGGATGGGGAGGAATGCCCATGTCCATTAAGGGACCCAGGTTTACGAAGCCCCACCATTTGGAAGCACCCTAGTCACCATGACAAGAAAAATAAGATGCTGAATCACAGTCCAGCTCTTAAAGGCTTTTGCCAGAAGTGACATAGTTCAGTGGGTGAAGCAATCATGTGGCCATGCCTAACTTCAAAGGAGTGATATATCAAATAGCTTTAAGGGCATAACAAACCATTCCAAAAACTTAATAGCTTAAAACATCAACTATTCATTGAGCTCATGAGTCTATGGAATGGCAATTTGTATTAGGCTCAACCAGACACTTCTGCTGGGTCTAGGCTGCGCTTACTTAGGTGTCTGTGATTAGCTGCCTGTCAGCAAGGCAGCTCTGTTTCTGAGAGTGAACTGACTATCAGCTGTAACAACAGAGCAATCAGGCCAGGTGTCCCTCATCATCAAGAGGCTAGCCCTGGTTTGTTCACAGGGTTGCATTCACAGTGTTTTAAGAGCAGCAAGAGAGCAAACTGCAGTATGCAAGCACTTTATAAGTTTCAGCTTGAGTTACATTCACTGCAGTTCCAATGACTAAAGCAAATCATACAGTCAAGCCCAACATCAGGATGATCAAATAGATTATATCTCTTAACACAATGAGCAAGAAGACGAATTGCATGGATACAGATGGGGGAAAGAAATAATTTGTGGTCACTTTTGCAGTCGACTGCATATGAGAAAGTGCAATTCTACCATGTTCCCCTGAAGAATGAGAAATATAAATATCAATGAACAGAACTAATGAGTATTATTGCTGAAGAATTTCTGTGAGAAGGGAAAGATCATGGCCATATATAATGAAATACATAAATGGAGCCAACTTTGGAACTCAGCTTGACTTAGAAGAAGCAAAGAATTTTCCATGGCAAGTACCACAAAGTATATTATAATAATCCAATAACTTGACTTTAGTGTAAGCTCAATAAACATAGAGATAGGAGTCTAGGTGATTCACTCCTGTATTCTCAACAGCTAGTGCTGATCCAGGCATTTAATTGGTTCCCAGTTTTTTTTTATTGATTTGACAAATATTTAGGGTATCTATAAAGCTTTTTTTTTTTAAAGCTTTTATTTATTAATTTGACAGAGAGAAATCACAAGTAGACGGAGAGGCAGCCAGAGAGAGAGAGAGAGATAGGGAAGCAGGCTCCCTGCTGAGCAGAGAGCCCGATGCGGGACTCGATCCCAGGACCCTGAGATCATGACCTGAGCCGAAGGCAGCGGCTTAACCCACTGAGCCACCCAGGCGCCCCTAGGGTATCTATAAAGCCAACGATAGAAAAAGAGTCCTATCCAAGATGATCCCCTATACTGAAAATCTAGTTACTTACAAAGGAATTTTCCTATAACAACAGATATATGATATGAAAATGTCAATGTTCTTTGGAAAGATTTTTTTTTTCTGGTAGATCCTACGTATAATATATCAATTATTTATTGCTGTGTAACAAAACAATCCATAATTTAGCTGCTTAAGAGAGCACCTGTGTGTTATTGTTCAAAAGTCTACAAGTCAGATTGCCAGTTCTGCTAATCTGGAGAGGTTCTTCTGATCTTGGCTGGGCTGCAGAATCCAAGGTGGCCTCACTCTGGTCTGGAGTTTGGCTCCCTGTTTGCTGGGATAAAGAGAATTACTGAACCATATGTCCTATCATCCAGAGGCTGACTATAGTTTATTTATATAGTGGCAACATGTGAAGTATAACAAGAGAGTAATGTGCAGGGTGGCTGGATGGATCAGTCAATTAAGTGTCTGCCTTCGGCCTGGGTCATGGTCCAGAATCCTGGGATCATGCCCCAAGTTGAGCTGCCTGCTCAATGGGGAATCTGCTTCTCCCTCTCCCTCTGTTTTTCCCTCTGACTCGTGTGCTCTCCCTCACTCACTCAGCGCTCTCTCTCTCTCTCTCTCTCAAATACATTTTTAAAATCTTAAAAAAAAAAAGTAATATGCAAGTGCTTTTCAAGACTTTGCATTGTTTGCTTGCCACTGTTCCATTGGCCAGGGCAAACCACTTGCCCAAGCCCCAAACGTGAATAAGAGGACACTAACAAATGGCATGGATATAGAAATGTGTGAGCAAATTATGGTCAATACTATAATCAAACCACCATGAATATCCAAAACTGATAAATTTTGCTTTTTGTTTGTTGTTTTTAGAGACAGAGGTGCATATGGGGAAGGGGCAGAGGGAGAGTGAGAGAGAGAGAATCTTAAGCAGTCTCCACACTCAACAGGGCTGAGCCAGGCTCAAACTTGTGATCCCCAGATGGTGACCTGAATCAAAATCAAGACCTGGGTGCTTAACTAACTGAGCCACCCAGGATCCCTAGCACATCAATAGTTTTTATAATAGTGTACCAAGTATAGATATAAACCACTGGCAAAATTAATAGTTTCTTGATTTATGTGATCACTGGGCAGTTAATTCTTTTTTTAAAATTAGCATATAATGTATTATTTGTTTCAGGGATACAGGTCTGTGAATCATGAGTTTTACACGATTCACAGCACTCACCATAGCACATACCCTCCCCAGTGTCCATCATCCAGCCACCCTATTCCTCCCCCTGTCCCACCCCTCCAGCAGCCCTCAGTTTATTTCCTAAGGTTAAGAATTTCTTATGTTTTCTCTCCCTCCTCGGCCCCATCTTGTTTCATTTTTCCCTACCTTTCCCCCATGAACCCCCTGCCCTGCCTCTCAAATTCCTCATATCAGAGAGATCATATGATAATTGTCTTTCTCTGATTGACTTATTTTGCTCAGCATAATAGTCTCTAGTTCCAGCCACATTGTTGTAAATGGCAAGATGTTGGGGGTTTTTTGATGGCTGCATAGTATTCCATTGTGTATATATACCACATCTTCTTTATCCATTCATCTGTTGATGGACATCTAGGCTCTTTCCATAGTTTGGCTATTATGGACATTGCTGCTATAAACATTCGGGTGTACATGCCCCTTTGGATCACTACATTTGTATCTTTAGGGTAAATACCCAGGAGTGTGATTGCTGGGTCATAGGGTAACTCTATTTTCAACTTTTTGAGGAACCTTCATACTGTTTCCCAGAGTGGCTGCATCTGCTTTCGTTCCCATCAGCTGTGTAGGAGGGTTCCCCTTTCTCCACATCCTTACCAACATCTATCATTTCCTGACTGGTTAATTCTAGCCATTCTGACTGATATGAGATGATATCTCACTGTGGTTTTGATTTGTATTTCCCTGATGCTGAGAGATTTTGAGCATTTTTTCATGGGTCTGCTGGCCATTTTGATGTCTTCTTTACAGAAATGTCTGTTCACGTCTCCTGCCCATTTCTTTTTTTTTTTTAATATTTTATTTATTTTTTTGATAGAGATCACAAGTAGTCAGAGAGGCAGGTGGAGAAAGAGGAGGAAGCAGGCTCTCTGCTGAACAGAGAGCCCGATGAGGGGCTGGATCCTAGGACCCTGGGATCATGACCTGAGCCGAAGGCAGAGGCTTTAACCCACTGAGCCACCCAGGTGCCCCTCTTCTACCCATTTCTTGATTGGATTATTTGTTCTTTGGGTGTTGAGTTTGATAAGTTCTTTATAGATTTTTGGATACTAGCCCTTTATCTGATATGTCATTTGTGAATATCTTCTCCCATTCTGTCTGTTGTCTTTTGGCTTTGTTGACTGTTTCCTTTGCTGTGCAAAAGGTTTTTATCTTGATGAAGATAACATGTTTTATCTTGATGAAGTCCTTGATGGGCAGTTAATTCTTAATCTGGAGTATACTTTAATAGAATATGATGTAAATATATAAATAAATTGGAGTAGTTTGAAATATTCATGTTTTCATAGTAGAAAAATATAAAATTTATAGAGGGTATGACTAGGGTCATGTTTTTTGAGACAGTAAACAAAAATGAAAACTGTTCTTTTACTTAGGCACAAAACCCCCCAATATACTCGTAGGATTGCAAAATACCTACTCAACTAGAATTACCAACATGTAATATATAAACATAATGTACATTTCTAATTTAATAAAATTGAAACATATTTATATGAATTTGATATTTATAATTACAAGGCATAAATATTCAATGCCTTAATTAACTATAAAGTGATTCATAATCCTGAAAATTCATTTTTCAGTAAGTTTTATTAGCTGCTTTAAAAATATCACAATTTCCTATATTTCCTTTAGTTCTGCACTATAATGCACTGCACTGATCAGAAATCTAAAAATCAAAGACAAATTTGATCAACCAATTATTTAAGGCATGAAACATAGTCCCCATCCAGAAAATTTCTAATCAACCACATAATCATATTATGCAAAATTTTATGCAAACATCTTAGATTCATCTGGGTTTATGAGCCAAAGATTTCTCAGCATTCTTTTTCTTATAAGAGAATGGACTCCAAGGACACCATCATCTCAGATATACATGCTGTGCATTTAATTTCAATACTTCGGTTAAATAATTAGAAAAAAAAATAATTAGAGATATCTAAAATAGATGAATGATTTCGTCTTCTTGATGCATTTCCAGATATCATCAACATCTCTTTTGCACATTTTATAGGGAACAAAGAAAATTTCACAGCAGGGAATAAAAATTGAGAAAGGAGAAATAGTGATGCACCTCATTTTTACATTATAATGTCTACTTATTTCCTATCCTAAGACTATTCTTAATATACATAAAAATGAACATGATAGTTGATCCAATATTGTCACTCATCTCAGTGTGGTATCTCAGATTTTTTTCTTGGTGTTATTTGTTTAGTTATACCACTAGGAATTTTTTAAGCATTACTATTGTACCCTGTTACCATCTTGTTGGACACATTTTCGCTGTATTAAAAAGATTTTGGCCCTAAACTGACAGGATAACCAATATAAAATTAGAGTAAACATGTTTTCTAATTTTTTTTAACAAAATTATATACCTTTGAGCTTGGCATCTGAATTTAATACTATTTACCCTCTATTTTCTCTTATATCCAACCAGATGATAATAGGAGCTGATCTATCAGTATTCTTTTTGTGTCCTCTTGAAACAACTCCCCAGCCTAACTCATTACTATCACTTTCATTTTCATCCCTTTAATAATTTCAATGTATTAAGTGCTTATTGATGGTAATTTGATCCAATTTAATCCAATTGAATGGTTTAGTATCAAAATCAAATAAAAATGTCATCTATATCACCTAGACTATTATAGTTCAGAGAGAGTGCAGATCTTATAGGTCAATTCTCTATTTTTGCAGATTAGGACATTGAGGCCCAGAGAGGATAAGCAATTTGTGTAGGTCATACAGTTTATAACTAGTAATACTTAAACTAAAGATCAGATTTCCTATTTCCTAATCTTGACCCTTTTTACTATAATGATAGCCACCACTTTTGAACACTTCTTTGCATTATTAATTCATTTAACCTTTACCATAACCCTATGCAGTAAGTATTTTTATTATTATTCCCATATCTAAGAGAAGGAATTATAAATTGGCTCAATGAAGTTAACTTGTCCAGTGTCACTTAGCTAGTTAGTGGTGGAACTGGAATTTCCATCTCTGCCTTTCCAAATTTAACCATTACTTTACATTGGCAAAGCAGAGAAGAAGGTGATAAAGCTGTCTTATAAGGAATCAGAAGTTGAGAAACATAGACTTTATCTGATTTTCATGAGAAACTACTGTTGATTTGGAGGAGGATAGTAACACAAACACAGAAGTATGGTCTCCCAGTATTTAAAGTATCATTCAGCCAAACTAGGCTTTCTGCTGGCCCCTATCTCACACTTCCATGCTGTTCTACTCTCAAGAAGCTAGTTCAATAACTCCAAACAAAATCATAATGACTCCCTCCTATGTTCTTGAAACATTTTATTTATACTTTTTCCCATGGTGTTATCACATTCTTCCATATATTATAATTATTTGTGGATGTATCTTATTGCTCCACTCTATCACCTTGCAGATTGTGAAGTCAAGGCCTGGGTTTTCATCAATTCTGTATCCCATTCTACACTTAGTTGGTACCAAAGAGACTTTTGTTGAGTTGAAATGAAATGGTAGGAAATCAGGATTTTTAGAAGAATATAAGTAATATAAGACTTCTTACACCCCTACTCCACCAACATTCTCAAGCCCTATTCATAAATCCAAATTTATTTTTCATCCTTAATATCAAGACAGTAACAAAAGGAGATGGCATGGTTGCATTTTACAAGTTAGATTTGAAACCAAGAAATTAACACCATTTTGCATTTCTGCATGTTGAAACTCCTGGTACAGAATAAAGCATAATATCTTATATGAATAAATCTCATTCTTTACTTCCTAAAAGGACATAACAAACAGAAACATGAACAATTTGCAAATTTGGAATTGTTTTTCCATGCTGTTAATAATAGCTAAAATTTGGTTCTCAGTTTTGACATACGGAATATACTTATTTTGATATGAAAATAGTACAAAATACCAGTATATTATGAAGAGGTCTAACAGTAAACCTTCAAAGTGAATTCCAATGGATTGAAGATGTTTATTTTGAAATATTATAACAGTGAATATGATAGTGGCCCATATCAATATCCACCTAGAGAATAGAGGTGAAATAAAGGTAGAAAAGAAAGAAGCAATTAAATTAAACTATAATTCACCTTCATAAAGAAGAGATGGGAATAAAAATGTGAAATTGGTATAGCTTTAGCACCTTTTAACTTAGTAGTAAGTATGTTGAAATTATATCATATTTGAAGATTTAAATTATAATGTAAGATTTAAATGGTAATTAATAATCACTTATGCAACCCTGTAAGGTAAAGAACAGTCTAATATTATCCTGTTACAGGCTTTCAGATTTAATAGGCAAAGTCGCCTGATCTTATTCTTATGCACTAAAGTCATTAAGCTCTAAATCAAAAACTTGAAAGAAAAAGAAATCTAAATATAAAACTCAGCAACTATTTTGAATATCGCTGGTCTCCGTGATTTCCTTCTCCATTGTTCCCAGGAAATAGAGACTTACATCGCAGAAGTTTGAAATGGGAAATAGGGCTAAAAGCCTGGGATTGGTTGAAAGATAGTGTAAAGAGCTGTGAGAACTACTTCTTCCTCTACGACTCTCTCCCACCAGGTACAGCTAGGCTTTATCCTAACTCCTGCAAGAGAAAGGCAACCTGTTCTGTGGAAAAATTGGACTGGAGAGATTATGGATTTCAGGGCACCAAGTATAGTAGGAGTTGGGCTAAAGTTGCAAACTAAACACAGATTATTAAGTAAAGATTTGCTAATTCCTCCCAGTTTGCTCCTACAATATACATAATCAGATTTGTACTTTTAGCAGGCAACTGGAGATCCTTCTCCAGAGAAGTTCAAAAGTATCATAGGAAAGACTTACAGATGCTGACATCTGAAAATGTCCCCAGTGAAAAACTGGCCTCGTGCATGATCACATTTAACTCAGAGTTAAGTCCGCCAGCCATACAGCCCACCCAGGTACACAGAGCCTCCAATAAATGTTTTAGGGTTTTATGCATTGGCTGCTAAGAGCCCTTAGACGTTTGAGGAAAATACCCAATGTGAAAGAGACCAAAATAAGCAGATAAAAGCAATTCAGAGAAAAGCAGAATATTTGGGAATAGAAGAAAACTTCCAATTAACTATAATTAACATCCTCAAAGAGATAAGAGAGATATTTCATCATTAAAACAAGAATTACTTTGAAACAAGATGCCATGGAGACCAAGCACAATGAGAAATCAAGAAAGAGCTCTTGGAAATTAAAAATATGCCAGAGGCAATTAGATGAAATTTAAAGGAAGTGTTGAAATATAGTATTTCTTCAAAGTAGCATTAAAAAAAGATATGGAGATGGAGAAGAAGAGATAAGAAAATTTCAAGATCAATCCATGAAGTCTAATATCTGACTAATATGAGTTCTAAGAAGAGAGAACAGAGCAAACCAAACCAAAGAAAGGTATTATCAAAGAGATAATAAAAGGGAACCTCTAGATTAAGAGGTGTCACTCCAAAACACATAATAATGAGATTTTAGGATCCCAAGAATAATGAGAAAATTTAAAAAAACTTCTAGAGAATAAAAGTAGACCATGTATAATGGAAGGAACAGAGTACTATTGGACTTTTCAATAGAAGACGATGGAGTAATGTCTTCAAAATTAAAATTAAAAATGACCTCCAACTCACAATTCTAAATTCAGTCAATTAGGGGAATAAGTTAGGTATTTTTCAGGCTTACAAGGTCTCAAAACATTTACCTCTTATATACTCCTTTTCAGGATGCTACTGGGGAATGTACTTCTTCATAACAAACAAACAGGGAATCCAACATAAGATGAAGAATGGCTGTTACAGGAAGGGCAGCTGGCAGCAGACTCTGAAAGCAAGTCCAGATGTGTTTAGAATGTTGGAAGGATCCAAGGAGGAATTTCCTGGGACAAAATGAAACAGAAATTTTATAACAGGTTTGATTTATGGAAAACTAGAAATTGGAGTGCTACTGGAGGGAGCAAAAAGAAGTAATAATAGGCCCATAGATAACTTAGAAAATAGAAAGATACTCAGTGTCTGTCACTTTGAATTTTTATTTCTGCTTCTCCAGTGTCTAGAATAGTGCCCAGCAAGGATCTCAATGAGTGCTTACTCGATAGATGGACAGATAGATGGATGGATGGATGGTTGCTAATAATAACTTTGTGCATTCCTCCATCAGCACTCAGCATAGTTGCTTGAACATAGATAAACCTTTATGAGTATTCATTGAATTGTATGAATGCAAATTGTTTATTTATTAGACAAGGTCTTTGCATTAGTCAGATTTCTTTGTTTTGAAGGAGAGAAATTAAATTTAAATTTGTTTAATGAAGGAAGGGAATTTATTAAAATTCTGAAAAATACAAGATGATAGCTTTAGTCATAGAATGGATCCACATACTCAAAAATAATCTGCTTCTGTCTCTTACCACTGCTTTCCTTTGGGATGTTTTCATTTTTAGATCAGCTCTTCCCTGGCTAAGGTGGCCATGAGCAGTGATAGACTTAATCCTCCAGATTACCAAATACCTCTTTTTTTAGTAGTTACTCCAAAATCTAGAGCTGATTCACAGTTGACCAACTTTTATCAATTTCCTGAGCCAATTGTTATGATCAAGGTAATGAACCTGATTGGTTAGGACTGGGTCACATGATGAATTCTAGCATCATGAATCAACTTCACCCAAACCGCATGGACTCAAAATGAGGGAGTAATGGCTCCTCAAGGGAATACCAGGGCACTATTACCAGAAGGGAATATAAACATCCAGACAGGCAAAAACAAATAGCTCATTTACTGAAAAAAATTTACCTGCTTTACCCTGACCTCTATAGGAAAGGCAAATATGCCTCCAAATATGCCTTTTGGAACAGAAATAGTGTTTGAGAATGTTTGTTAAATGTGACTTTATTTTTCCTTATACCTCATGTGACCATTCTTATTTCTTGACACGTAAATTGTGGGCCAGCTCTGTTCAATGGAAATATGATGTGAGACACAATGCAAGCTACATGCACAACTTTAAGTTTTCTAGTAGCCACATTGAAAAAGTAATAATGAAATTAATTTTAAGGGTATATTTTATTTAGTCCAGTACATCTAAGAGATCATCATTTCAACATATAATCAACATAAAAGTTATTAATGCGGTATTTTACATTCTTTTTCTGTCTTAATTTTTTGAAATCCTATATGTGTTTCACACTTATGGCACGTTTCAATTCAGATTAGCCACATTTCATAGTTACATGTGGATAGAAGCAACCATACTGGGCAGGACATTTCTGGTCCATGAAAGCTTTTATATTCTATTAAGTAGAGTTTATGCTCTCCCTCCCCCAGCAAATTTCCTCCCTTAAAAATTTCCTCTTTCCACTCTAGCCATCTTTCTTTCTCTAATCAAATAGTACAATGCCCAAATAGGACAACGTTAATTAATTCACAGTCTTATGACTTGGAAAAGGGAATAAAGACAAGTGTTCATATAGTTTTTTATTTTTCAAGAAGAAGAGCTGAAATGACATGGAAAATCACACTGGTGCTTTCATTCAGCATGAGTTAAAGCAATATGAAAAAGATGATCACATCTTGATGACGATTATGGTTCTATTTGGCAGGAAGAAGTGAAGAAAGAATTTGGCCTGGTAGCATTAAGTAGCTGCCCAGATAGGTTCTACAAGAAATAAGGAGAGAGAAGAATCAAGTTGCCCCACATGCAACTAATGAAACAGTTGCATCATGGTGTTGGGGGAAGCTCAGTTGCTAAGATAGAATGCCAGTTTACACACTTCTATGACTCAAAGGGGTCTGGTTTGTACGTACTCACTTTTGAGACTAAATCTTCAGATGTGCTCTCTATGACACATAAAAGATTATGTAAAATGTAATGCCGAAGCAGCATTTTCTTTTAAGGCTATGGTTGTAAAGCACTCTAAGTTAAGATAGATTTAAAAAAATGAAGTAAAATAAAAAACCCTCCAAAATGTCAACTTCTTTGGGATGTATCTCGCATGACTTTCTCAGTTCAAACAAACCCATAATACAGTTTACTCTTGAACAATGCAGGTGTTAGGAGTGTCAACCCCCTGCATAGTTGAAAACCCAAGTGGAAATTTGGCTACCCAAAAACTTAACTAATAGCCTACTATTGACCAGAAACCTTATAGATAACACAAACAGTTGGTGAATGTGTATTTTGTATGATATATATATATATATATATATATATACACATAAGAATATATATATGTAAAATACATTGCATTTTTACAATGAAGAAATCTAGAGAAAATAACGTGTTAAGAAAACCATAAGGAGTCAAACTCTCTCTCTTCACAGATGACATGATTCTTTATATGGAAAACCCCAAAGACTCCACCCCCAAACTACTAGAACTCATACAGCAATTCAGCAACGTAGCAGGTTACAAAGTCAATGTACAGAAATCAATGACTTTTTTATACACTAACAATGAAAATACAGAAAGGGAAATTAGAGAATCAATTCCAATTACTATAGCACCAAGAACCATAAGACACCTGGGAATAAACCTAACCAAAGAGGTAAAGGAACTGTACTCGAGGAACTACAGAACACTCATGAAAGAAATTGAAGAAGACACATGCTCTTGGATCGGAAGAATAAACATTGTTAAAATGTCTATACTGCCTAGAGCAATCTATACTTTTAATGCCATTCTGATCAAAATTCCACCGGTATTTTTCAAATAGCTGGAGCAAATAATCCAAAAATTTGTATGGAATCAGAAGTGACCCTGAATTGCTAAGGAAATGTTGAAAAACAAAAGTAAAACTGGGGGCATCACATTGCCTGATTTCAAGCTTTACTACAAAGCTGTGTTCACCAAGACAGCATGGTACTGGCATAAAAACAGACACATAGACCAGTGGAACAGAGTAGAGAGCCCAGATATGGACCCTCAACTCTATGGTCAAATAATCTTCGACAAAGCAGAAAAAAATATACAGTGGAAAAAAGACAATCTCTTCAATAAATGGTGCTGGGAAAACTGGACAGCTATATGTAGTAGAATGAAACTCGACCATTCTCTTACACTGTACACAAAGATAAACTCAAAATGGATAAAAGACCTCAATGTGAGACAGGAATCCATCAGAATCCTAGAGGAGAACATAGGCAGTAACCACTTCGAAACCAGCCACAGCAACTTCTTTCAAGATATGTCTCCAAAGGAAAAGGAAACAAAAGTGAAGATGAACTTTTGGGACTTCATCAAGATCAAAAGCTTCTGCACAGCAAAGGAAACAGTCAACAAAACAAAGAGGCAACTCACAGAATGGGAGAAGATATTTGCAAATGACAGTACAGACAAAAGGTTGATATCCAGGATCTATAAAGAACTTCTCAAACTCAACACACACAAAGCAGACAATCATATCAAAAATTGGGCAGAAGATATGAACAGACACTTCTCCAATGAAGACATACAAATGGCTATCAGACACATGAAAAAATGTTCATCATCACTAGCCATCAGGAGATTCAAATTAAAACTACATTGAGATACCACCTTCCACCAGTTAGAATGGCCAAAATTAGCAAGACAGGAAACAACATGTGTTAGAGAGGATGTGGGGAAAGGGGAACCCTTGACACTGTTGGTGGGAATGCAAGTTGGTGCAGCCACTTTGGAAAACAGTGTAGAGATTCCTCAAGAAATTAAAAATAGAGCTTCTCTATGATCCTGCAATTGCACTACTGGGTATTTACCCCAAAGATACAGATGTAGTGAACAAAGGGCCATCTGTACTCCAATGTTTATAGCAGCAATGGCCACGGTCACCAAACTGTGGAAAGAACCAAGATGCCCTTCAACGGATGAATGGATAAGAAAGATGTGGTCCATATATACTATGGAGTATTATGCCTCCACCAGAAAGGATGAATACCCAACTTTTGTAGCAACATGGATGGGACTGGAAGATATCATGTTGAGTGAAAGAAGTCAAGCAGAGAAAGTCAATTATCAAATGGTTTCACTTATTTGTGGAGCATAACAAATAGCATGGAGGACAAGGGGAGATGGAGAGGAGAAGGGAGTTGAGGGAAATTGGAAGGGGAGGTGAACCATGAGAGACTATGGACTCTGAAAAACAATCTGAGGGTTTTGGGTGGGCGGGGTGTGGGAGGTTGGGGGAGCCAAGTGGTGGGTATTATAGAGGGCATGGATTGCATGGAGCACTGGGTGTGGTGCAAAAACAATGAATACTGTTACACTGAAAAGAAATTTAAAAAATTTAAAAAAATGTGTGTTAAAAGAAAAAAGAGAAAACCATAAGGAAGAGAAACTATATCCAAAGTACTGTACTGTATTTATTTTTAAAATTCGTGTTTAAGTAGACCTATGCAGTTTAGACCCATGCTGTTCAAGAATCCAAAAAAATACATAGATAGATAGATAGATATGGATAAATATATCTATCTATATCTATATTTATATATAGGGAGATATATATCCATATCTATGTATATATTACAGGGGCACCTGGATATCTCATTCAGTTAAGTGTTTGACTCTTGATTTTGGCTAAGGTCATGGTTGCAGGGTCATGGGATCTGCCTGGCATTGGGCTTCAAGCTGGGAATGGAGCCTGCTTGGGATTCTCTCTCTCCCTCTCCCTCTGCCCATCTCCCATGGCCCTCACCTCAAAAAATGTGACAGAATTCAACTTTGCTCTTTTAGTGTGATTGGAATATGTATACAGCTACAAAAATACTGTTTATTTTTTTGCAGAACTATCTTGAATAACTTGCATTTATACAAACTGGGTGATTTGATTTTCAAATGTCAGTATTTGATACACACCTAATCATAAAATATATCTTTTCATCAGAAAGCAATACCTCACACATTAAAATTCCACAGACTTTTTTAAAAAAGATTTTATTTATTTATTTGACAGAGGGAGAGATTGAGAGAGATCACAAGTAGGCAGAGAGGCAGGCGGAGAGAGAGGAAGGGAAGCAGGCTCCCTGCCGAGCAGAGAGCCCAATGCAAAGCTCTATCCCAGGAGCCTGGTAACATGACCAGAGCCAAAGGCAAAGGCTTAACTCACTGAGCCACCCAGGCCCCCTCCACAGACATTTTGGGCACTTAACATTTGTCAAATGCTAACATAGTAGGTGCTGGGTTTTCAGTGATAAGTCAACAGAATGTGCTCTTGGGATTATGGCAGTATTTGCACACTTTCCTTTTAGAAGTTACATCTTAATTTCCCTTTAAGACCATTCGCTCTCCTATTCTCAATTTATCTGCCTTCTATGGCGTTGACTTTATCTCCTGGGACTAGGAGACCCAGGACTGGCCAACCAGAACATGGCATTCCTCTGGCGTAGTGATTGACTTAAGTATAGGTACATTACCTGCCCAGGGCCAATGAGACACAGTGAAGTTTGGGAAGGCCCTTGCTCTTTTCCACTAAATGTGCAATCAACTATTCTGGGTTCAAGAGTGAAGCCAACACAAAAGAACAAGTTCATAAAAGGTGAGAGGGAAGCCGAGTCCTGTAATGAGCTCTGTCTAAAGCCAATTGCCTGGGACAAGAGGATGAGAAAAGAGTAATGCAAATGGAGGCAAGGAGTTGGGGAAGGGTGGGAGCAGGTTGGAGTTTAGAAAAGGAAAGAGCATTTCAGCCAGATAATGTAAGACTAAAGGCAGACAGAGCATGATGAATAGGGAAAACATTAAACAATTAGTCTGTGGAAAAGATAAAGTGACAATAAGAGAGTTATCAGAAAAGACACTGGAGAGAGAGTCATCTTAGCTCCCATGTTAAGGAACTTGCACGGGGGTGCAAGGATCATTGACATGGTCATATTTTTATTTGAGACAGAACACTGTAGAGGCATTGCAGGATGTATTGGAGGGTATTACAGGCAAGGAAAACATTTGGAAAACTTCACCACAATCTATTCAGGAGCTAATAAGGTTTGGAAATAGACAACGATAGGGAGAAGGCAAAGAGGAAATTAAATTCTTATTTATTTATTTTATTCAATTGGAATTTTGTGTGTGTGTGTGTGTGTGTGCAAGTAATATATACACATGATTTCAGAGTAAACTAGTGCTATTTTTTTTAATGGGAAAAAACCCCCCACAATAGTCTGCCTTGCCCTTCCTCAATCCCAGTTCTGTTTCCCAGAGCAAACTACTTTTAATTTTTAACTGTTAATATTTGTTCTTGGAGTCAGTTAGGACTGCGATACAGTTGTATCTTGTAGAATTTGCATGACTCCATGTGGCATCCCTCAATTACCTCTAGCATCTCTAATTACTATGTATCTACCACTATTTTTTGATTTTAATTTTAGATATTATCAAACTACCCATTTCCCCCACCTCCTATATTTCATTATAGTTATACCACTATTTTAATATATGTTTTTAAATACATTTGTGATTATTATGGGTGGAAATGTGTTCTCCCAAAATTTATATGTTGAAGTCTAACCTCCCTTACATGTAATGTGACTGTATTTGCATACAGGGTCCTTCAAGAGGTGATTAAGTCAAAATGACAGGGCCTGGTGTGCTTAGAAGAAGAGGAAATTTGGACACAAAGAGACACTGGCAATGTGTGAAAAAAGAAAAGTCCATGTGAGAACATAGCAAGAAGGTGGCCATCTGCAAACCAAGGAGATATGACTCACAATGAAATCAATTTTGCCCATGTCTTGATCTCAGACTCCCAGCTCTGAAAATATGAGAAAATAAGTATCTGTTGTTTCAACTACTCAGTTTGTACTATTTTTTTATGGTAGCCCTAGCAAATTCATATAATGATTAAACTTTAAAATATGTTTTTTATTTTTTTTATATATATATTTTTGTATATATATATATATATATATATATTATTGCTATTTCATCATTACAGATAGTATGTTTAATTCTCCATTTCTCAGGATGAAGGCTTTTAACACCCTTACCTTTGTATTTTCTCTTTCTGTCCCTTTCAGTTTCTACTTTCCATCATTTGTATTTTTACATCAAGTTTGATAAAATTTACAGTCTACATGGTGACTATATTGAAATTTTCTGTGCTTTACAGGTTGATCTTAAAAATTGATAATCAGAGAAACTTGTCTACGTGTTATGACTATGTTCTCTTAATAGCCTAGAAGTTTATTTTTTTATATTCCTAATTTTACTTATCTCTTCCTCTGCCTCCTTCCCTGCTTCCCTCTCTCTGTCTCTTTCAACCTGACAGACCTATGGGTTTCCTTAGATTAGGTAGTCTTGGCTAGAATTGCAGGTCAGGTTTATACGCACTCTGCGTGTCTCATTCTGGGATCTGCGGCTGCTGTGATGGTCTCATCATGAAGATGGCAGAAGTGCATGATAGCAGACAAGAAAACAGTACTTAAATCCTCTCCTTATACCACATTGGCTAACATGACATTGGTCAAATCAAGTCATACCATCAAGTCCAAAGTCAGTGGGATGGGATGAATATTCTGCCAACAATGACCCTTGGCAAGATTGTGGGAGGGAAGGAAGAATTTTGAGCCGATCATATAATCTACCACAGGAACCAATGGCTGTGGTCAACTGCCATAGTTTTCCCCAAAATATTTGCTTAATTCCTTTAGAGAGGAACAATACTGTTTTTGTTTTTCCAGGTAAATCCCTGCTTTTGTTAAAGATAGTATACATTAAAAAAAGTTCACACATGTAGAATTATAAAGCAATAACATCTAATAGTGCCTTACATGAAGCAAGCCCTCAATAAATATTTGAACAAGTAAATGAATGAATGAGTGAGCAAAAAGAAACTAGTTTCTTTATTTTAAAAAGGAGCACTTGGAAAGATAGGGAAGTTTAAAAAATATTTATCTTTTTCTCTCCCAGATAATTGAGACAGTTTCAGAGTCATCCATGAAAATGTGCCTTAAATGTATTCACTCTTCTAATAACTGAAGCTGTTCAGTGAATGTTTCATTTTTATTTTTAAATACATGGAAGACTGGCTTAAAATTGTTCGCTTCACTAAAAATATACTATTATACAGGATAATTTGTTTGAAAAATTTAGGATTTCATGGTATAGCATTTGAATTCAAGTGAGAAATATTTCACATTGTCAAAGTCACAAAAAATAAATTTTTATCAGCCATCTCATTTTAATTGAAAAAGGACTGACCTGAAAAATATAGGAAAAAATAAACAAAAAAGGTGACTTTTCCTAATCTTTTTTTTTAGATTTATTTATTTATTTAAGAGGGAGGGACAGATGGAGAGAGATGGTGCATGTGCCCAAGCAGGGGTAGAGGCAAAGAGAGAGGGAGAGAATCTCTAGCAGACTCCCCACTGAGCATGGAGCTCCAACATGGGACTCCCTCTCAAAACCCTCAGATCATGACTTGAGCTGAAACCAAGAACTGAACACTTAACCAACTGAGTAACCCAGGATCCTCTCCTAATCTTTTTGTAGGATTACATTTACAAGATTCAATTTTAAGCCTGGATTTGCAAACATTCTAGAATTAGAATGTACTTGCATAATGATTTTGTTTTCTAAAAAGTTAAAAAACAATTAGTAACTAGTAAATTGTATTAAAACTAACTTGCCTGATTAATCTTTTTAGCAAAGATGAAAAACAAAAAAGTCACTTGGGCTGGCACTATGGATTTCTTTCATGTAATGAAGCCAACTGAATGGCTGCTTTAATAACCTTGGTTTGATTTCTTTCTGAAAGTGTTCTTATGATAAAATGATGAATTTGGTATTTCAGTAATCTCTGTGATGTTAATGAAATGCGAGTTTATAATGCAGTTGTAGAGTACCCACTCTAAAATGCATAGTTTGCCTTTACTATCTTGCTTACTTTATTTAAATACTCTGTTCCATCTGTAGATGGAGACTAATGTTATACGACCAATAAGTTCTATATTCATATCTTGTTCTGAATATACCTCATTGTCTCTTCAACCAGTTAATTTTTTTCTCCCACAGTGCCTATAATAAAGACTTGGAAATATTGTAGTTGGGTAAAGAAAATTTTAATATTTTAATTTTCAAAATTTTGGGGGGTGAAAAAAATTTTCGTTGTCACAGAATGTTTCAGGTTAAGAAAACGTCTATTCTTGAGAGTTTAGATCACTGGATTAAGCCTGCTAATCATTGGCAAAATGTATTTGTGACAGTCATGAGTATCTAATCACCATATTTATTTTGCAAAGGCAGTTCTATGTCGTAGGCAGCAAGGAAACTTTGCATAAAGTCAAATTTCTAAGCATAAAGAAATGATTCCACAATATGCTTTTTGTGCAAACTCAGGTGCCAAGTCAACTATATCACTGGTTGTATAAAGAGGACTTCCTTGAATTCACTACAGCTTCTGCCTTGGAATAAGACTTCTATCCAACAGAGGTAGGGATGGAGAGGATGATGAAGCAGGGGGAAGGTATCTGCTAAGTTGACAGTAGACAGTTTTTTTTTTTTTTTTGCTTTTTTGCTCATTTTTTTTCCCTTTGCTTTTGGGTTTTTTGGTTTTTGTTTTGTCTCTGTTTATTAACCTTACCTGACAAAGCAAGAAGCTATAGACAAGCGTATTAGATTCCTAGGGCTGCTATAACAAAGTATCACAAACTGGCTGGCTTAAAACAATACAAAGATATTATCTTTGCAGATCTGGAGGTCAGAAGTCAAAAAGCAAGTCTTAGGCAGGTCTTTCTCTCTGAAATCTGTAAGAGCATACTTCCTCGCCTCTTCTAGCTTCCGGTGACTTGCTGGCAATCTTTGGAGATCCTTACCGGCAGCTGCGTTACTCTGATCTCAGCCTATATTGTCCCTGTGTGTCTCTGTCTTCATGGGGTTGCCTTCTTATAAAGACACCAGTCATTTTTGATTAGAGGCTCACGCTGATCTAATATGACTCTATCTAACTATTTACATCTGCAATGACCCTTTTTAAAAATAAGGTCACATTCACAGACCTGTACCCCTGGGGATAAAAATATATGTTTATGAAAAATAAAAAATTAATTAAAAAAAAATAAGGTCACATTCTAAAGTGCTGGTGGCAAGGGCTTCAGCATGTCCTTTTTGTGGCAGGAGAAGGATGAGTGAACAATTCGATCCATAACAGAACATGAAGCAGAGGATGGACTTGAGCACAGAAGTGAGACTTGTCAGGAAGGGACCTCCATTAGCCTGTATGGAGACTGAGAACTGGGAAAGGTCCTCCCTCTAGAGTGGGCATGGTACATGACAGAACTCACAGCTGGAGACAGAGCTGGATTTCAGCTCCCCTTAACGGTTCACAGAGTGTCTTTCTGTAGAGCACAATGAGACCAAACTCACAGACTGGAAGTAGATGCTGATGGCGAGGTGCTGGAGATGAGAATGTTGGCAAGGGCAAATTGATGGAAATGGAATATCTGTGGAGATGGAGCTGAGTAGGAGTTGATGGTATACATTGACTCATTCCACCAATATTTGGTGAGTATCTGCTACATATTAGTTGCTCTGATGGTACCTGATATATAACCCAGAAAGTAAGGGAATAGACATTTTCCTACCCTTAGGAATTACGGTCTAGTGTAGAGAGCAGACAGCAAGCACTTTACTGCGAATTGTGGAAAGCATTCCGAAGAAACAAAGGGGATGTAATGAGCAAAAAATAGGAGGATAGATTAGATTTTTTTTTTTTTTGAGAGAGTGGCCAGAATAATACCTCAGTGACATTTAAATAGACACCTAAAGGCTAAGACTTAAAGATGATATTGGTTAAAGTTGGATTAGACGGGGTGGGATGTAAAAGATACCTAACCTAAAAAATTCCTGAGCTCAATGATTTTATATTTCCCTGTATCTTTTTCAATTTAACCTTTTTATATTACTTCTATTTCCTATAAGTCATAGAATTCATTGTTTTGCTAAGAGTTTTTGATAGACTCATTGGAAATAAGTTCATAAATACAGCCCAGTTTAGGGTTATCAATTGTTCAAAATCTGTAGCAATTGTGAAATATACCCATTATCATATAAAGATTTTATTTCCTCAGAAAGCTGGAGCCTTGGGGTGCCTGGGTGGCTCAGTCAGTTAAGCATGTGCCCTCAGCTTGGGGCATGATCCCAGGTTCCTGTGATCAAGTCCCACATAGGGCTTCCTGCTCAGAGGGGAGTCTCCTTCTACCTTGCCCTCTGCCTCTCCCCTGGCTTGTGCTCTAGCTCACTGTCTCTCTCAAATAAATAAATCATACACACACACACACACACACACACACACACACATAAAAGAAAGCAAGCTGGTTTCCTTTGAAGCCCAATGATTCTCCTAGAACTACAATCAGTTGCCAAAATCTCTGATGAGAAACTGAAGTTGTATGCAATGAAACATTATTCATCATGAAAAAAAGAAGAAAACCTTGCCATTTGGGACAACACAGATGGGTCTTGAAGGCATTATGCAAAATGAGGTAAATCTGATGGAGTAAGACAAATGCTATACCATCTCATATGTGGAATATGAAAACAAGCAAACAAAAACCCCCCACACAAAGATATAGAACACAAATCAGTGGTTTCTGAAGGTTGGGGTGGAGGTGGGGATGGTGAAGGGTGGGTGAAATGGGTGAAAGGAGTCTAAAGGTAAAAACCTCCAGTTATAAAATAAGTCATCAGGATGTAGGTACAGCATGGTAACTATAGTTAATAATACTAGATTGCATATTTAAAAGTTGCTTAGGACGTTAAGGAGGCTTATTGTGGTGATCATTTCACAATGCATAAAAATGTAGAATTGTTATGTTGTACACCTGAAACTAATATAATATGTCAATTGTACTTGGATTTAAAAAAAATAAGAATGGATTTGTGCTTACACAAATTTCCCCATACCTCATACTCCAGAACTGGTCTCAGTCATTCCTGGGCAGGGTATTGTGTATAAAAAGAGTTAAAATGAAATTTGTATTTACTGAATCTCCTCCTAGTTTTGTTACATTTCGTTCAGTCTAAAATTTAGCAAGGAAAATAGATTTTGTAAAAAATAGTATGAACTGCCTACAAACTTTACATTCAGATTTTTTTTTCTGTGCTCAAATACTAACAAAAAATGGATTTGAAGTATCAGCAATTACAACATGAGGAATTACATTATTTATTTGTTTATTGCCTGATTTCATATAGTATAAGTCAAGCTACATGCAGATAGAACCTTTTTTGTCTTCATAGCTGTATCCACAGCACTTAGAATGTGGTATGTAGTAACTGCTCAATAAATACAACAGAATGGAATTTTGGAATAAAATACACTTCCTGACAAGCACTAAAAGGGTGTTTACTCAAAGGCGGCCAAATGTTTTCTACATTAAATGGTTATTCTGAGAAAATTATTGTGTTATGCAAGCCACTTACATTTAACTCATTTAAAATATTACTGTGTATAATTTCACATAATTATACCATTAAGGAGACCATGATTCTCCATTCCTCTCAAGTCCAAATGATCATTTGCAGATTGTGCATCTATGAAGACAGAAATTCCTTCTAATATTCAGTAGGCATTCCCTTGTAGTGGATCACATTGCTTTGCACATTGCACACAGCAAGAATAGTAATGTTATTAGTAATAATACTGGTATAGCTAGTATTGAGCACTTACTGCATGAAAGACACTGTTTTAAGTGTGTTAATAGATTATATATATATATATATATATCACACAACAACCCTATAACTTGTTCACAGTTACTCTGTTTATAAGCAACAGAGCCAGAATTGGAACCTAGAAAATCTAATTCCTGGAATTATCTTCATAACCTCATTTATACACTAATTCCAAATATATATGCTTGAGAAACAAGTCATTACTATAAAACAATTAAGCCAATTATTCAAAACACAATGAATATTTAGTGAGTGTTCTTCAAATCTCATGTGTGTAAGTTAAACATCTTTGAAAGTCTTCTGTTGTTAAAATTTTTTTTAAGGATTAAGCTATGCCATTAAATGTAAAATCATGACCAAATCTTGGAAGACAATTCTAGAGTAATTATCTCAAAAATGTCTTGCACAATGAAAGAATGATTAGAATGGGATATGGTTTCTTTTCTTAGAGTTTCTTTATTTGCAAGTAGCAGAAACCCACACAAAAATAGCTTAACATAAGGGGCAATTTATTTGAAATAAACAAGAATATCTTGAAGAAATCCAAATGCACAAAGTAGAACTGTGTTTTGTAAATCCCAAAGTGGAATTTGACAAATAATTAAAATTCGCTTTCTCTTTCTTTCTGTATAGCCACAATTATAATTTGCCATACCTGCATTATTAATTCTCATTCCCACTCCCTTTTTAGTTTTTCTACTTTTCTGTGCACATGGGGAGGAATGGGAAAGATGGCTGGTTAAAAACCGGAGTCCTGCCTTCAGTATGCAAGCTCAGTACCCGCGGATAACTGATTGGGCTCCTTATCTCCAGTTGTCAATCACAAATTCTGAACAGGGAGAGCTCAGAAATCTACCTTGTTTCAGTGTCAACCCTGGTCTCACTGACTGTGATTGGTTAACAGAGTTGACCCAGAACAAAGGCTCAATACTTTAGATGAAATGGTATGGGCTTGGGAGAAGTCCTCAGAGAATTGGGGGCAGGAACTAAGCATATGATTTAGAATTATACAGCTTTCAAGAGGACAACCTTGGGGGAGATGGCCACTATGGAAAAGTATAAGTTCTTAAATGCAGATTTGTTATTTTATAATATTAAAAACAGGAGAATTTTTATGATGGCATTCCAAATAAGAAAGCTCAACGAGGTAACCAATTTAAAAAGATACAAAATTAATCAATGTTTTTTCCATATTACCAGAAATAGTTATTGAGAAAAAGAAAAAAAAATGCATTTCACAAAGCCATAGAAAATAGACATAACAGTAATGTTAGCAAGGAAGTTTGAGGGACAGCTGGGTGGCTTGGTTGGTTAAATGTCTGTCTTTGGCTCATGTCATGATCTGAATGTCCTGGGTTCAAGTCCCTCATTGGGCTCTCTACTCAACAGAGAATTTGTTTCTCCCTCTCCCTTTCCCTCTGTAATCTCTCTTACTCTTTCTCAAATAAATAAAAATCTTTTAAAAAAAGTATAATATCTAGAAAGCTACAGAACAATGTTGAGAGATAATAAAAGGAAGACATAGTGAGATATACCATATTCATAGATGAGATGACTGCAGTAGACACAATTTTGTGAGGCATGCAGAGATGAGTGATTCGTTAAGACTGAGCTGAATATAATACTTCATTTCCCTTGTTAGGGTAGCTGGTCCAAAACTTGAGTGCTCAAACCAAACTGGGATGGCCAGAAACTATCTTAGGATTTAAAAAGTTGAATCTAGTAGAGTTATTCTACTGACTTTCAAGTCTTAAAGCTGAGGGAATAAATCTGGGGCTGCTGAAAGCCATGTTTCCTACCACTTGGAGAAAACTCATGTGTGATAGCAGAAAATGGAGTCGAGAGAGAGAGAGAGGGAGAGAGAAAAGCAGTGGCAAGCCTTAAGGTCAGCAATATCCTGGAGATGTCAAGTCCCCAGTTCCAGTTGCTGAACTCTACAGAGCTATTTTACTCCTTGTTTTATTACTATTTTTTTTCATTCTGTGCCTAGTTCAGTATCTTTCCAGTAAATCCACATCTTTGTTTTAATTTTTTTGCAACACTTATTAAATATCTAGCACATACACAACAAGTCTCCTTATGCTCATAGAACTTACATTCATTCTAATCGGTGGTGAAAAGACTATAAACAAGTAAATAAATAAGGAAATACTAGGTATTTCCTAGAGATAAAGGCTGTGGTTAATATTAAAAGAGGTGATAGGATGGAAAGTGTGGAATGTCAGCAGAGGCCTCTCTGATGAGGAAAATATTTAAGCCAAACCCCAAAATATTTATTTATGTATTATATATCTTGACAATATGTCAGATATTGTTTAATATGATCTACAAATATTAACAATAATTTTGCATGGGATTTCTTTCACCAGCATTAGAGAGAGTTCAGATTAATACAAAGATCAATCGTTCCCAGATTCACTTCCAATCAAATTTCAAGTTTTGTCAAATTTAATTTCCAAAGTCTAAAAAAAAAGTAAGTGTAATAAAAATTCCAAAAGGATTAATTCATTTTTTAATTTTGTGGGAACAAAAAATATAAAAATAGTAAAAAATATGGAAAAAAAATGTTCTGGGGAAAACCTGTCAATCAGATACTAAATACATTATAAATATTGTAATTAAAATTATTGCATGGAAATACTACAAGACTAGATAAGCTGATCAGTATTAAAGTATAGGCAGCCTAGAAACAGGATATTGATGTATATCCAAACATACGCAATATGATGAAGGCATAAAAAACTAAGGGGCAATGAGAGGAATTATTAAATAAATTAAGCTTGATAATTAGACATAGTGGTAAGTAGAATCCAAAGATGATCTTCAAGATTCATTGCTCCTGGTGTGAACACACCTTCTCCCAGTTATTCAATGAGCATGAATCTAGGTGCTGCTGTGAAGGAATTTGACAGATGTAATTAAGTTCTCAAATCAGTTGGCTTTAAAAATAGGGAAATGATCCAGGTGGGCCTGATCTAATCAGATGAGCCCTTTAAAAGGATAAGCTCTTTCTGGAAGATTTGAAGTGTGAAAGGGATTCCATGTGAGCTAGGTTCTCTTTGCTGACTACATATATGGGAAGCCTCCTAGAGCTAAGAGTGGCCCCCACCTGACAGTAATTGTGAACCTCCGTCTTACAACAAAAATGACCAGAATTTAGCCAACAATCTGAAAAAATTTAGCAGCAGATTCTTCCCCAGAACCACCAGAATGAAAGTTAGCTCAGCCAACACCTTGATTTTAGTTCATTCCCAGAGATCCTGAACAAAGAAATTTATCACATCACTATTAGATTTTGGACCTCCAGAACTATGAGCTGACAAACGGATGTTGCTTTAGGCTGCTATGTTTGTGGTAATGTGTTATGCAGCAATAGCAAACGAATGTAGTAGCTTCTTGAAAAAAAAATGAATATAAAGAATCACCTCCTTGTAATACCTCAGATAAGTTTCTGTAAGTATTAGAGCCTTAAATACAAAGAATGTAACCATAAAACTAACCTATCTCATCTCAGAATGTGGACACATTTTCCTTAATTTTTTTGTTATGTAATATTAGGTACAAAAGAAAGGATTCATGCATCATCTGTGTAATGCACAACCATAGAATGAACACTATTGCACTTACCACTATAACTTAAGAAATGGAATATTACAATGCCATTTAAACTGTATTCTTTTAGGACACTTTCCTTCTTATTCTGGGCCCCCCCTTCTCTATCCCAGCCAGATAAATTCTATCCTGAAGTTTATGTTTATCCTTCCTTTGCTTGTATTTGTATTAGCAATAAATTCCATATATGTATGTTTCCTTAGACAACATATTGTTCAATTTTGCTTGCTTATGACCTTTGTAAAATATCATACTCAATGTAGCCTTCTGTGGTCTGCCTTTTTCCCCACCCAAGATTGTTTTTAACATTTTACTCCTATTGGTTATATGTAGCTGTGGTTCATTCTATTTTATTGCTACATAAAAATCCAATGTGTCAACATATTACAATTTATCCAACCTTTTGTTATTGGATATTTTTTGTTAGATCTAATATTTTTGCTCTAGGGAACAACACTTCCATGAATATTTTTAAACATATTTCTTGGTTTCTCTAGCATGTATACCTAGGAGTTAAATTGCTTGATTGTAGGGATGTGAATGACCAACTTTACAAGATAATGCCAAATTCTTTTCTAAAGTGATTGCACCAAATTGTAATCTCGCATAGCAGAATTCTTGTCAATATTTATTATTATTATCTTCCATAATTTCTCTTAATCTAATGGGCATGTCATATGCTTCATCGTGGTCTTAGTTTATTTTTCTCTGTTATTATTGGAGTTCAAGGCATTTTCATATTTATTGGACTGTTAGCTTTCCTTTGTAGTGCAATGATTGTCCCATATATTTTGGAAATATTTCTATTGAGTTGTTTTGACTTTTTCTTACCAATTCAGAGACGTTCTTGATGTATTCTGGTAACTAATCCTCTGTCAGTTATTTGTGTTGCAGTTACCTCGAAAGTTTGTGGGTTTTCTCGTTATACTTTTTATGGTGTCTTTTGATGAAAAGTTCTTAATCTTATAGTAGAATTTATAAGTATTTTCCTTAACAGTCTTAATCTCTTTTAAGAAATCTCTTGCTATCCCCAATATCAGAAGATAGTCTCCTATATTTTCCTCTAAAAGTTTTTAAAGTTTTACATCACATACATGTTTTTAATCCATTAGAATTTGATTTTTATATATGGCATAAGGTAGGGATTTGATTTTACTTTTATTTTTTCCATGTGGAATACCAGCTGTCCCAACATCATTTTTTGAAGATAGATGGATTAACTGATGTATGTGAGAGAGAGAGAGAATGGGGGAGAAGCAGAAGGGGAAGGAGAGGGTCTGAACCCAACTCCTCCCTGAGTGCAGAGCCTAATTCAGGTTCCATCTCCCAAACCTGAGATAATGACCTGAGGCAAAACTAGAGTTAGAGGCTTAGCTGGCTGAACCACCCAGGTACCCCAGTATCATTTTTGTGAAAAATTGTTCCTTCAGTTACCTGAGAGTTGTATCTGCCAGATATTGAGATTCCATACATGCATGGTTCTGTTTTTGGCACTTTAATTCTGTTCCATTGATCATACACAAAAAAAGATTTGTTCATCTTTGTGTTCATAAGACATTGTTTAATTAAAATAACTTCAAAATAAATCTTGATATTTGATAGGACAATTTCCCACACTTTGTTCTTCTTCTCCAGATTGTTTTTGCCTTTGGCCATGCAAAATTTAGAATCTGCTTTTTAAGTTCCTAGAAGAAATCTGTTGGGATTGAGAAAAATTTCTTATTACAAAAAATTTCAAGTGTACATAAAAATAAAAATAGTGGTGTAATTATCCATTTCTATTGGAGAAAATTATTTTTGTACGGGAATGTGGAGGCTAAATCCAGAAAAATAATTTGCTAGGGCTATATAAATAAAGTACCACAGACTTGGGTGGCTTAAACTATTGCCCACTCCAGGTAAAAGGAATTAAGGTACAGAACTGTTATAATGTTTTACCTGAAGTAAATGATATATGACCATATCAGTCTTTGTATTATATCTGGTCATTATCTATATTCCAAGGGGAAACATGTGCTAGTATATCTTGGGGCATTGGAATTGCTATTGGGTTGGAGGTCAGGTTACCTTGATTAGCACTCTCAGATGTGACAAAGGAGAGGCAATTATCTGAAGAAAATCAGAGCACTGTTACTGAAAGAGCAAATGGCCAATACAAGAAAAGAACCTAGAGTCAGGGGCCAGGGAGAAGATCATTCAGAAGCACCATATGAGGTGATGCGATAGTGGACAAGGGTAGGCACAGCATGAAGTTTTATAGAGCCCCAAAAGAGATTGATGATGGGGGGGGGGATACACATATCTCCACATCATGGGACAAAAACGAAAGTAATGTGGTCAGATAGGAAAGCTAGTTTTATAGAAAGTTATAGAAATATATGTTATTTTTGGCTGTCCAGTGCCCAAATGCTCTTTGAGTTTTGAAAGGATCCTAACTAGGAAGGTAGGGTCCTACCTTGACATGGGAGCCAGAAGACTTTATGTGGGAACAGATATTCTCTCTCTAAGCTTCGACACTGAGTAGCTGAAGCATGACTTTGTGATCTAGGCTGGGCACATCGGATGCTCTCATCTGGAGCTTTGGTTCTTGAGGAAGTGATGGAAGGGGCCAATGAGTGGTTAGAGACAATTTTGCGGGGAAGCAGATTTGTGAGCCCAGTAGCATGGGAGTGAGTGGTTGGGCAACATTGTCAGCAGCCTGGGTCTGTGGTAGGGTTGTGGTTGTGTTTATTTGCTCCCTTTGGTTTCTGCCTATTTTCTGAGGCTGGTTCTTCAACCTTCCCAGAGATCCTGTGAGCTAGCCCATACAGCCTCCTAGTCAATTCATTTTCTACTTAAGGTGAGAGTCTGTTCCTTTTGTTTGGAAAGATGGATGATGATATATAGAGGCCACAGTGAGGTTGGCTGTGAGTGACATTTCAGTCATGACAAGTGAAAGCATATAGCATGACAATCACACAGAAAGGTCTCGAGTCAGCTGGATATGTGCGAGGAGTGCATGTGAGGAGTCAGTATGGAGGCAGGGCTGGTTGTTATCTGCCTGGATGTGATTAAGGCAACTATGACAGTGGATGGGTTTGTGTGGGGGGAGAGGATATGAAGAGAGAAAATAATGCCAAGGGCTAATCTGAGAAAATAGGAGAAGAAAGAAATGAATAACTGGAACCACAGCGATGGGGAAGAAGTCAATATAGCTCATAATACAGAAGTTGAGTTAAGGAAGGAGGGGGAAGATCCAGGAGAAGTCAAAGGGTCAAATGGGTCATGAAGTGTTCAAAGAGAATGAGAACTAAATATAATTTATTCAATTTGTCAGTTGTAGTATTTGAAAAGTTCTAAATATCAAACCAAAATATAATCTATGTAGTGCTAAAATTAATTTGAATGTTTCCTGTGTGGCATTCCCTGTGATAAGCACTCTGTGTGTATTATTATATATGAAATAGATATTATTTTTTCTCTCTGCATATAAAGAAAATGAGACTTAGTGAGATGAAGTAATATGCCTGTGCTCATGTGGCCAGTGAATTACGGATCTGGAATAGAAACGGGTTTGTACGATCCCAGAGGCTGTCTTCTTCACTACTCTACTCTAGTTAATCGACATGGCAGGTTGACCATATTTTAACACCTTTAACACCTTCAAGCTGAATTTGCCGTTTTTTTTTTTTTAAGATTTTATTTATTTATTAGAGAGAGAAGGAGAGAGATTGAGAGAATGAGTGAGAAGAGGGGCAGAGGGAGAAGATGACTCCCTGTAGAGCAGGGAGCCCTATGTGGGATTTGATCCTAGCATGCTGGGATCATGACCTGAGCCGAAGGCAGACACTCAACTGCCTGAGCCACCCAGGCACCCCGAATTTGCCGGTTTTGTTAAGCCTTGTGATATACTGTATCACTCTCTTGTTCCCTTTGCTGTTGATTCATTTGCACCTTTCACCATTTTATAATTTCGTGCTATTGGATTTTTACCACTTACAAATGCAATCAGATAGGGCTGAGTTTTAAAAATCAATTGTGATTATGTTTGGAATCTTTGGATTCACATGATTCCTTGTACCAGATAGTTTATTCAACTTTTGTAAAACATGGAAAGCTCTGCTTTCATAATTTGGTTATTTTGACTTGAAAGTAATGTGCAAGTTTGTGTGTGTGTGTGTGTGTTTAGTTTCCCTAAAGTATATTGGAAAATTGATAAAAATTGGGTATTCAATTATTTACATGGATGTACACATAAATACATGTTTGCAAAAATACATCTCTATCTTCAATACATTTTAACTTTGAGCCTTCAAAGTAAAGAAAAAAACATTTAGAAGTTGTCATTTTCCTTGCTTTTTTCCTCTCCCTCCTTTCCATTCTAGTATAATAATTGGGTTGGGGCCCAATGTTAGACTGCTAGGGGTTAAGTTTTGGCTGTGACACTTATTAAATATTTGGCTGTAGGTGAGCTAGTCAAACTCCATTTCTTTACTTGGAAGTGAAAATCATACTAGTACGTACTTTATTTGCTTCCTGTGTTTGGGTAGAGGTAAGAATAGTGCCTGACACGTGGTGAGTCTTCATTAAATATTGGTCATCGTTACTCCAAGCTGCCTTAGCCTCAATGTAGAGGACTTGTTTGCTGGTCTTAGCATATAGATTATATACAGCTTTCAAATATCTGCTACATCTCTTCTTTGTACCCATTACTCCATCTTTCCACATTTCCCACTTTTAAAAAAGGATTTGTTTATTTTAGAGAGAGAGAGAGAGAGCATGCAAGCAGGGGCAGGGGCAGAAGAAGAGGGACAGAATCTCAAGCCACTCCAGCTCCCCACTGAGTGCAGAACCTGATGCAGGGCTCAATTGCACCACCCTGACATCATGATCTCACCAGAATTCAGCAGTGAGCTACTTAACCAACTGAGCCCCCTAGGCTTTCCCTGTGTTTCCCACTTTTCATCAAAGTATGATTTATTTTTTTAATTTTTTAAAAAATATTTTATTTATTTGACACACACAGAGAGAGAGAGAGTGAGCCAAAGCAGGGGGAGAAGCAGGCAGAAGGAGAGGGAGAAGCGGGCTCGAACCCAGGACCCTGGGATCATGACCTGAGCCGAAGGCAGTCATTTAACCAATTGAGCTACCCAGGCGCCCCTTCTCAAAATATGACTTAGAAGTATTCCTGTGTGGCCATCCTGACCAATCTTAGGATATGACCATTTCACTCATTCAAATGTTTCCTCCACTCTTAAATCAACTGTTTCTCACAGTTGTATCGATTTATAGTTCCTTTGTACCTCAAGTTTTATGTGTTTGCAAGTTATTTTTCCCACTGCTATCTTTTGTTTTTATGATATGGTGGAGAGATAACTGGATCAGTGTTGGGAAATGTAAGTTACAATTCCTGCTCTACTAACTAGCTATGCTGCTTTTGACACATTCTTTATTTTGTCTGGATCTTATTTTCAACTTCCGAAAAGTAGGGGCTTGGGCTAAGAATAAAATCTAAGGGGTGATTTTTATATGCCAAGTCCTTTTCTATCAGTTTTATAATAACCTATGAAGTAAGCTTTATAATTATGCCTGTTTCACAAAGGGACAACTGGAGGCTCAGACTAATAACCAACTTGCTTCAGCTGAGTCAGGTCTGTTCAACCTTTGCATTTATACTTTCTTATCTATAAGGATTCTGGAAGATGATGAACTTCTTGGAATCTAGACTGATGCTCTTTTTTTTTTTGTTTGTTTATTTGTATATTTAAAAAAATATAATTCTTGTCCCAAGTAGGGCCAATAGTCTTGATGATACATCTACTTGAAAACTGATGGCATTTAAGGCTTCTTTGAGGAACTGGAGGTAAGCAAACTTTGGGTAAATTAAAAAAAAAATCCTGATATATGCACAAGATCACTGTCAACATTTTTGAAAGAATGCAATCCATTTCTTTTAACATTTGGTTTCAAAAGGCTTTTGAAAATAGAAAACTCAGATTTTTGAATTCTAAAATTTTGGGGGGGGATTCTTAGTTCTTTCTATGCTTATAGAACTAGGCCACTGAGTAATGTTCAAGATTTTGTTGTTGTTGTTCTTAACCTTTAAGAAATCATATTGACATTGGGATAAAGAGTTGTATTTTTACAACTGTTAAAAAATCTGTTAAAAATGGCAAATTGGTACTTACACAGTTTGAGGAAAATAGACTATTAGAGAACTCAGAGTGAGACTATCTCCTATAATTGAGCTCATTAATTTTCCCATAATGTCAGGAAACTGAACAAAATTTAAAAGATTTTAAGGTTTCTACTTCCCTCTTGAACATCCCTCTTTAACTGGAATTACTCAGACCACTGGATAAAGTACAAGTGCCTTCGGGGCTAGTCATATTTCCAGAGAATTCAAACAAAATATTTCCTAACATTTAGAGCAAAATAGATTTGCATTTGTTTGACTTACTGTGCCTATCAACATTTCTCAGAACATGATCCACAAAACACTAATTTTTCTTCTTCTTCTTAAAAAAAAAAAGATTCTGTGTTCAGATACATTTGGGTAACTCTTGAGTGAAGCAAAGCTGAAAAAAAAATATGTTTCAAACTGTAGTTCTTCTGATTATTTAGTATTGAACATGCATTTAATTTTTTTTATCAACAAATATTTGTTAAGCACTTTCCATGGGCCAGACACTGTACTAGCCCTTGGGCCATCACAGAGGCCTCATTCCTGCCCTTTGGAATATAAGGGCTGTGAAAATCTCTCATCAATCTGCAAACTAATATAAGGTATGCCATTTTTCGTACCTTTTTTTTTTTTTACTCCAAGAATCTTTCTTCTTTCTTTCTTTTTCCTTCCCTCCCTTCTCCTTTCCTTCCTTCTCCTCCTCCTTCTTTTCTTCTTTTTTACTTCCTTCTCTCCCCCCCTTTCTTCTTCTTCCCCTTCACCTTCTTCATATCTTCATGCTCCTCCCCATCCTTCTCCCCCCTCTCCTCCTCCTCCTTCTTCTTCCTCTTTTTCTTCTTCTACTTCTCCTCCTCCTCTGTCTCTTTCTTTTTCTTCTTCTTCTTCTTCTTCTTCTTCTTCTTCTTCTTCTTTGTGGAACATCTCTGGGACCATTTTTCTGAGGAACATTCTTTGGGAATACATTTATTGGGACAACATTTATTAATAATAAATTATTAATAAATTTTCTGGATATTACTTTTTTATTCTTTGGATATTACTTTTACTCTAAGAGGTCCAGATACTGGAGAACAAGGCCAGGATGACCCAGTAGATGTCTTTACATACCAGTGTTGTCTGAGTGCACCTGGCCATGGTGAGATCAGCACTAGGAAGACAGTGACAAGCTGTCACACAGGTACTTTGAAGTATTGAAGATTTTCAGTAGTTTAATGTCAACAGGGATGTTGATGGAAAACATTTAATTAAAAAAAAAAACAAATTATCAGTTTGAATTCTAATCAGAGAGATTCTGTGGGTATAGTATCTTTTTCCTTCCTGGAGGTGGGGAAATAACACTAGGAGACTACTCTGATATCATATGATTAAAAGGCTCTGGGTAATTTTTCTTTGTGGAGAAGAACCAAGAAGGTAAAAGTTTGAGATGGTGAGAGCAATGGAATGGGATGGGGTGGGAGAAAAACACGAGGCAGGAACACAACTTGGGGAGCTGAATTTACTTCTAACCTAAAGCCAAGTATTAACTTTAATCTTACATGTGTAAGACCTGCTCATAGAGCCCTCAATATGGTTGTACAAAATGAGTGACTAGTTTATGGTTCTATGATGGTATCAGAAAAGGACAAAGTTTTTGATGTTATCTGTCTAGACCTGGATTTGAAACTAAACTGCTTTATTTTCTTTGGGGTGCCTATGACTTACAGTTACTATTTTCAGCTATGTGCAAAGGCTCTGCAAAAGTTATGAAGGAGAATCCAATAGGAACTCGGTACTCAAAGAGTTTATGATTTGAATGGGATATAAGATATGTACTTTTACTCATGATATAAAGTAGAAAATGGGGGCATCTGCCCAACTTAGTTGGAAGAGCATGAAACTCTTGATGGGAGGGTCATGTGTTCGAGCCCCACACAGGATGTAGCAAGTACTTGAAAAAACTTAAAGAAAAAAGAAAAGCATGAAATGAATAAGGCCTGGAATTCTCCTATTGACTCAGATGACCAAATTTTCCTTTTGACTGAGCTGTTGATGAGATTGGATACAGAAGTCTGTTTCTACCCTTGTTTTTGCAATTGCTCTTATGAGGTATCATAATATTTATGACTGGGTGATCCAACCACCAAAAAATTTATCTTATAATTTTATATCAGATTAAAAAAACTGGTTCTGGTACTGTTACATGAGATGATAAAAATCTTTCCATTTAACTCTCAATAAAAAGAAGCAGCTTTTGAATTGGGTTTTTAAAAATCTGTTATCTTGGGCCAGAGCAGAACAACAGTAAACCACTGGGAATATCACATGACAGAATGATGAAATAAAAAAGAGAATCATGGAAGGACCTGGGTGGCTCAGTTATTTAAGCATCTAACTCTTGATTTTGGCTCAGATCAGGATCTCCAGGTCATAGGATTGAACTCCATGTTGGGCTCTGCACTCAGTGGGGAGTCTGCCTCAGATCTCTCTCTTCCTCTCTCAATGCCCAACCCCGCCAAAAGAGAATCATATTCGCCCCCTTCTTTCCATCCTTTTCTCCACGTATCCCTCATTACCAGGACACTTTTTCCAGTGAAAGGAAGTGATGTTAAGAACTGTGCTGGTAGGGTGCCTGGGCGGCTCAGTGGGTTAAGGCCTCTGCCTTCGGTTCAGGTCATGATCCCAGGGTCCTGGAATCGAGCCCCGCATCGGGCTCTCTGCTCAGCGGGGAGCCTGCTCCCCCCCCAGGGTCCTGAGATCCCCCCCCGGGATCATGATCTGAGCTGAAGGCAGAGGCTTTAACCCACTGAGCCACCCAGGTGCCCCCCAACTATATTCTTGAAACTATTCCAACTGCTTTGTCTCTCTTTCAATATAAAAAATGTTCAAAACACAATCTACCAGTTCTGGACTTTTTAAATTTCTAAAAAGATGCTAAGGTTTATATATGAGATTGCATTAGTCATCTTTTAAAGCCCATTGTATTTCTTCTTTATTTAAAAATCATCTGTCAAATAAATAAATAAAAGTATTTTTTTAAGATTATTTATTTATTTATTTGATAGTCAGAGATCACAAGTAGGCAGAGAGGCAGGCAGAGAGAGAGAGAGGGGGAAGCAGGCTCCTCGCTGAGCAGAGAGCCCGGTGTGGGCCTCAATCCCAGGACCCTGGGATCATGACCTGAACCGAAGGCAGAGGCCTTAACACACTGAGCCACCCGAAGGCAGAGGCCTTAACACA
This sequence comes from Mustela putorius furo, assembly GCF_011764305.1. Lineage (NCBI taxonomy): Eukaryota > Metazoa > Chordata > Mammalia > Carnivora > Mustelidae > Mustela > Mustela putorius. The sequence goes on from NW_025421273.1 coordinate 24,281,319, forward strand.
CTGAGCCACCCAGGCGCCCAATAAATAAAAGTCTTAAAAAAAAAAAAAAAAGAACTATGCTGATATATACTGGTCAATTGCCCCTAGCAAACTGGGAATGATGATCCTCTTATTTCTCACAACAGTTAGGTACACTTAAAGACAGCTGAAGTATTTTAGAATTCCTTTTTCACTCTCTCACACTTGAAACTTGACTCCCTATATTAACAAAATGGTCTGCACCCTTAGTTGTTTTACTATTCAAAGAGTGTAAGAATAGTGATGACTTCAAAATAGGTTAGAATGATATTCTCATTAATCCTTGTGTTTTAGCTCTCTCATAAATCTTAGTAGTACAGATAAGTGGTAGACAGAAGCAAGTCTTTTCAAATATGCAAGTGAGGGAGAATAATTACAAGAAAATGTTATTTCTTGATGATTCAGTTCTATTTCTTGAGAGTAAAAACCAAATTTAATTAAAATATTTTTTTGTAAAAATTAGTATGAAGATAAAGTTTCCCAGTTTGTCTTCATTAAACCCACCATTTCTTATCCTCCACTTTTTGTTCTATTAATTTATTTGTTTGTGTGTTGCCACTTCTTACTAGTTAATTATTGGCTAATTTATTTAAAAAGATGAAAATGGTTGACTATATCAAAGATTAAAAAAATAGAAATTTCCTCCCTCATAAAATGGATGATGTGAGACTCCTACAGAAAGTCTAAAAACATCCAAAACAATAATTTGTAATGATTATTTATTTATTTGATGATTTTTAAATAAAGAAGAAATACAATGGGCTTTAAAAGATGACTAATGCAATCTCATATATAAACCTTAGCATCTTTTTAGGAATTTAAAAAGTCCAGAACTGGTAGATTGTGTTTTGAACATTTTTTATATTGAAAGAAGAGACAAAGCAGTTGGAATAGTTTCAAGAATATAGTTGGGGGGCACCTGGGTGGCTCAGTGGGTTAAAGCCTCTGCCTTCAGCTCAGATCATGATCCCAGGGTCCTGAGATCAAGTCCCACATCAGGCTCTCTGCTTGGCAGGGAGCCTGCTTCCTCCTCTCTCTCTCTGCCTGCCTCTCTGACTACTTGTGATCTCCATCTGTCAAATAAATAAATTAAAAAAAATGTAGTTGGAATTTTTTTCAGGCTTTTAGATGATTTAACTAGTTTTCTTATTTATGCAAAATTATGTAAATTTTTAGAAGTTTGTGCTATACTTGAGGGCAAACAATATTTAGTCTACTGTCATAATTTATAGTCGTTATTTCTATAAGGTCATGTGAACACTGAATTAGTGAATACTAAAGCTTTGCTCCTAGGGGAAATACAGAATCAAGTTCCTGTAAGTCTCTGGTCACAATATTTTCAGCAACTGATCAATCCATAACCTTGTTTTTGCTCTGTTTCTGTTTCAATACACTTTATATAATATATATTGATTACTTATTAGCATTAAACTCATAGTCAACAGCACTACAAGTCAGGCCTGAATGAAACTTATCTAACACCTGTATTTTCTCCATAAGGGCACATCATAGCCTTCATGTGCTCAGGAATACTAAATAACACTAGAGCATTATGCTTGGTGGCCATTTTAAACACCACCCCCTAAAAAAAAAAAAGCACAAAAATGAGAAAAATATCTTGCTAAATAAACCATGAAACAGATTCTAGTTTACAGTACGGAAGACGAAATGAGAAGGCAGTGTCTTGGGGTGCCTCGGTGACTCAGTTAGTTAGCCATCTGACTTTGGCTCAGGTCATGACCCTGCCATCCTGGGATCCAGCCTCATGTTGGACTCCCTGCACAGCAGGGAGTCTGTTTTCCCCCTCTCCATCTGACCTTCTTCCCTGCTCATGCTTTTGCTTGCTCTCTCTCTCTATCTCTCAAATGAATAAATAAAAAAATCTTAAAAAAAAAAAGTGTCCTACACTGTTGGTGGGAATGCAAGCTGGTGCAGCCACTCTGGAAAACAGCATGGAGGTTCCTCAAAATGTTGAAAATAGAACTGCCCTAATGACCCAGCAATTGCACTATTGGGTATTTACCCTAAAGATACAAACGTAGTGATCCAAAGGGGCACATGCACCCGAATGTTTATAGCAGCAATGTCCACAATAGCCAAACTATGGAAAGAACCTAGATGTCCATCAACAGATGAATGGATAAAGGAGATGTGGTATATATACACAATGGAATACTATGCAGCCATCAAAAGAAATGAAATCTTGCCATTTGCGACAACATGGATGGAGCTAGAGCGGATCATGCTTAGTGAAATAAGTCAAGCAGAGAAAGACAACTATCATATGATCTCCCTGATATGAGGAAGTGGTGATGCAACATGGGGGCTTAAGTGGGTAGGAGAAGAATCAATGAAACAAGATGGTATTGGGAGGGAGACAAACCATAAGTGACTCTTAATCTCACAGAACAAACTGAGGGTTGCTGGGGGGAGGGGGTTTGGGAGAAGGGGGTGGGATTATGGACATTGGGGAGGGTATGTGCTTTGGTGAGTGCTGTGAAGTGTGTAAACCTGGTGATTGACAGACCTGTACCCCTGGGAATAAAAATATATGTTTATAAAAAATAAAAAATTAAAAAAAAAGTGTCTTCTTGTTTGCCCTCACTGGAAATGTTCATATAAGTCATCTCAATCTGTGCATGCCTGCAACTGAGAATAAGTATCAAATAAATAGGGTTACAAATAAATTTTAGCAAGGAGTCAAATTTACAAATACAGAACCCAAGAAAAATGAGAATGGATTGTATCTTGTTCACCTTTGCATTGCTGGTAACTGCAATGTTGCCTGCCATATAGTAGGGAATCAACACATATATGTTGAACAAATGGAACAGTGTCCCTTAATTTTTCAATGAATCCTAATTGTATTATTTTATACTTAAGTTTGTGTTATATCAAGCTTGTAAAAGTGAACATTGTAGAATAATAAGAGTACTTGCTTATTTAATCATCCCCTTAGAACTGGGAAGATGCTGCTCCCTTATCTCTAGAATCTAAAACTGTTGACAATTCTGATAAAATTCTAATTCTCAGTCCTTTGTAGCGGATCTTTTAATCTTCCCCTCTTCTTACATCACCCTCCTTTGGAAGCTTTTAGAATTTTTTTCTTTTCTTTGGAATTCTGAAAATTCATACTTATTTAGAGTCTTTGGATGGGAAATTTGATATCTTTCTTTTCTGAGAAGTTTTCTTCTTTTATTTCACTGGTTATTTTTTCTTCTACATTCTGTCTGCTATTATTCTCTGCTATTATTTCTAGAAATCCTGTTAAATGAGTTCTAAACTTCTGAATCCTGTCGACATATTTCTTGAAGTTTCTTTTATACATTTAACATGTTGTCCTTTCATACTGTGTTCTGGGAGCAACACTTGGCCCATATTTATCTTCAGTTATGTTCATTATACTACTCAGTACATGTGTTGAGTTTTAAAAGAATTGCACATATATATTCATTTTACATTAATTTTTATAGATGATATGAGGGATAAGGTACAACTTCATTCTTTCACATATAGATACCCAATTGTTCTAGCACTATTAGTTAAAATGATTATTCTTTCCCCATTGAATTGTCTTGACACCCTTGTTGAAAATCAGTTGACCATAAATGCAAGGGTTTCTTTCTAGATTCTCAATTATATTCCATTGCTATATGTCTGTTCTTATGTCAGTATCACACCATTTTGATTACTGTAGCTTTGTATTAAGTTTGGAAATCAGTAAGGTTTCCAACTTTATTTTATGTCAAGATTGATTTGGCTTTTCTAGGTCCCTTGTGTTGCTATATGAATTTTAGATTAACTTGTTAATTTCTGCAAAAATGGTTGCTGAGATTTTCATAGGGATTGCATTGAATGTGTGGACCAATGTGAGGAGTATTACAAATGTAAATAATAGCAAGACTTCCAAATTTGTAAACATGACTTTCCATTTGGTTAGATTTTCTTTATTTGCTTTGAACAATGTTTTGCAGTTTTCAGTGTGTAAGTATTGCACCTCTTTTGCTAAATTTTTTCTAAGTATTTTGTTTGTTTAGATGCTATTATAAGTCTTGACTTTATATTTGTATTGTTCATTGCTAGTATACAGGAATATAAGTGATTTATAAACTGATTTTATATTCTGCAACCCGTGGAATGCATTTATTAGATCTAATTGTGTGTGTGTGTGTGTGTGTGTGTGTGTGTGTGTATTACTTAGGACTTTCTGTATACATGGCCATGTCATCTGTGAATAAGATCATTTTACTTCTTTCTTTTCAATCTGATGCCTTTTGTTTTTCTTGCCTAATGTCCCTAGCTAGAACCTCTATGCAATGTTGAATATAAATAGTGAGAGTGGACATCTTTGCCTTATTCCTGATCATTAGGGGGAAAACATTAAGTCTTTCACTATAAAGTATGATGCTAGTTCTGTTTTTTTTTTTTTTTTCCCCCAGAATTCTATGATCAGACTGAAGAGTTCCTCTGTATTCCTGGTTTGTTGAGTATTTTATCCTAACTGGAGATCCAATTTTGTCAAGTGTCCTTTCTATATCTTTTGAGATGACATGAATGACTCCCAATAAAAGCCTTGGATTCCAAAATTTGGGAGAGCTTCACTGATGGACAATAGTCAGCACACGTTGTTACAATCATTATGGGAAAACTAAGCATTGTCCATGTAATTCCACTGGGGAAAGACAACTAGAAGCTTGTCTCTCCTGCACCTGTCCTATGTGTTTTTTTCCACTCGTGATTTTAAGATTTTTTAAATTTATTTATTTGAGAAAGAGAGAGAGAGAGAGAGAGAATGAGAAGGGGGAGGGTTGAAGGGAGAAGCAGACTCCCTGCGGAGCAGGGAGCCAGATGCGGGACTTGATTCCAGGACTCCAGGATCGTGACCTGAGCTGAAGACAGTCACTTAAACAACTGATTTTAATCTGTTTCTTTTTCTCTGTAATAAGATGTAACCATGAGTATAACAGCTTATTTGAGTTCTCTGAGTCCCTCTAGTGAATCATGAGCCAGAAGTGGTCTTGGAGACTTTCAACACAGCTGCTTTGAAATCTTTGTTGGGTAAGTCCACAGTTCAGACTTCCTCAGAAACGGTTTCTACTGTGTGTGTGTGTGTGTGTGTATGGACATACTTTCCTGTTTCTTTTGATGTCTCACAATGTTTTGTTGAAAATTGGACATTTAAAATAATAAATTGTGGCAATTCTGAAAACCAGATTTCCCCCTTCCCTGTGGCTTATGTTGTTTATCTTTGTTGTTGTTGAAGTTTGCTGTTGTAGTAATTTTTCGGAACTAATTCTCTGAAGTCACTGTTTTTTGGTCACGTGTGGTCACTGAAGTTCTTCTCATTTAGCTTAGTGGTCAACTAAAGACTAGGCATTTCCGTGAACGATTTGAAATGACAATTCTCCCTGCCTTTGCCAAAGAGTACTGGGTGCAGGTTTGGCACATTTTCCACATTCTGGTAGTTACAGCTCTGCCTCGACTTTCACTTCCTACTTCTCAGAGTTTCAAGCTCAGTCAAAGGTCAGAGATAAGGGCCTTCTCAGGTCATTCCTGAGCATGTACAGAGTACTGTGCGTGCACTTTGCCTTCTAGATTCCAAAGAATATGTTAGGGCTTTCAAAGCCTCCTATGGCCATCTCATTACTTAGCTTTAAAAAAATTGTTTTTGAAGTTTTTTAGTTAGTTTCTTGTTTGCTGCAGCTGTTAATCCTAACTAAGGCAGCTGTAATATTAAATAATTGCCACAGATTTTTTTTTTCAGCAAATGCTCTGTAGAAAAGACTGTTCACATTGATTGAGCTCCTGCGTCAGGTCAAGTGAAGATAAATCCTATGAGTGGGGATTTCTAGATGTTTTAAAATTATAACTGGGATTTAATTTATAGTGGTATGACTGAATGATAATATACACAGGCTAATGCCACTGAAAGAAGTTTTTACTTATGTTTCTTGATAGAAGGGGACCCACCACACCATGTAGAGCCATAGGGGAACTACCGGGGTTGATTAGGTAGAAGTAGGAATAAGGGGAAGACCTCCGCTGGAACATTTATTGAAGTTTCTGAAAGAAAGGCAAAGCAAAGCAGAATAAACAGTTTAGAATTGGCCAGTTTGAATAATTCTGGTATACTTTGGGCTTTAGGTGTGGTCTCTAGTTGCCTGGTATTGATGGTGATGGAGTCAGCATTTTATTTTACTTATTTATTTATTTTTTAGAGAGGAGAGAGAGAACCCAAGCAGGCTTCATACCCAGAACTGAGTCTGATGTGGGGCTTGATCTCACAATCCTGAGATCATGACCTGAGCTGAAATTGAGAGTTGAATGCTTAACTGACTGAGCCACCCAGGTACCCTGAGTTAGTGTTTTAAATAATGTGGTTGGGAAAGCCTTAACTGAGAAAATGACATCTGAACTTTGATCATCTGGGGAAAGAGCATCCTGAGCAGAGGGGAGAGAAAGTGTAAAGGCTTTGAAGCTACCTTGTGTTTGATGTATTTGAGAAAAAACAAGGAAGCCAGTGTGGCTGGTGTGGAAGAATTAAAGTGAAGAGTAGTAGGAGCTCAATGTGAGGCAGGTTAAGAAGAGGGAATTAAATAGTTAAAGACTTTGTAGGGGAACTTAAGGACGTTAGCATTTACTGTGTGAATAAACAGATGATCTTTTGGACAGGTTTGAGCAGAAGAATGAGGTGAAAAGATTTATATATTGAAAGGATTAGTGTGATTTACGTTTACTGAACAGATGTGGCTTGGAAGACCAAAAGTTTAGTTTTTATCCATCTTAAGTTTGAGATGCCTGACATCTCAAGTAGAAATATTGCTCAGGCAAACACAGAGTCTGGAATCCAAGGGAGAGGTCTGAGCTAGAGGTATAAATTCAGAAATTGTCAGCATATTGATGGTATTTAAAGTAATAAGATTGCATGAGAGCACCTAGGGAATGAGTGAAGAAGAGAAAAGGCCCAAAGATTGAAGCCTGGGGTTCCAACATTAAGAAATAGCAAAAAAGACTGAGAAGGAGCATCCCCGGAGGCAGGAAGATAACCAGGAGAATGAGGTGTCCTAGAAGCCAAGAGGAGCAAGTGCTGAAAAGAGGAGCAAATGTCAACTGAGTAAAATGGCCCAGAACTGGTGTATGTGGAAGAAAGAAGAGGGAGAAAGAAATATTTGGATATATGTCCCTTTGCTTCAGCTAAGAGAATTTTCTTCCTCCTCAAATCTTCTGTAAGTTCAGCCATGTGGTGATGTAAGGTGATGGGCTGGGTTGAGTGCCATAGTTGACTTGTTTTTGGTATGTGTAATCCCACCCTCCCTTCTCTGGCCTGATTACTAAAGATCCTGGCGAGGAATATATCCATGGGGATCTGTGCATTTGCTATGTCTGGCTTGTAGACGAGCACATAAAAATGCTGCTTTATCAATTTACAGTACAATTGCTCCGTGGCCAAAAGCAGAGTTGGAAGTCTGCCTCCAACTGCCTCCAGGAGAGAGGCCAAACTCTTCAGCACACCATATCAGTCTTCATAAACTGGCTTCATTTTTTGCCATCCTCCCTCTTTTCCACCTCCTCTACCTACCCCTTTGCTCCTTGCCCTACCACATAACCTCATGCTCCATTCACATTAGATTTCATTCTTTTTTCTAGGCACACTGTGCTTTCCCACTGCGCTGCATTTCACACATACTGTGCCTTATGGTTGCAATGCCCTTCCCTCTTTTTCTGTTCAGGGAGGTGTTACAAGTCCTTGGAAGATCAGCTCATTTGAAATTTCTACTGTGAAGTCTTTCTGATTCCCAGGCTGGAGTATTTATTTCTTTCTCTGCTTACTCATCTATGGAATATTCATAGTGTATTGAATTGTTTATATGTCTGACATTTCTCACTGGATTTTATGGTCTCCACAGTCAAGGATCTTACTTACCCTATGCTATCTGGCACATAGTAGGAACTTAATAATAATAATAATAGCTAGCTTTAAAAAAAAACCTTTATGATATGCCTATCTTTGTGATTAGTGCTTCTGCATGTACTTTGTCATATTATCCTCACAACAACTCTCTGAGGTAAGATCAATTATTTTCTCATGCTATAGGTGAAGAAACTGAGATTCACAGAGGTTATGAAATCGCCAAAGTTTACATAACCTAGATTTCAAATCTCTCTACTGTAGGGACTGAGCACTTAATTTCTGTTCTACACATTTTGATAAAGGAGAAAGGAAAGAAGAGTTAGGAGTGAAAGTTCTTTTTTGTTTTTGGGGTGTCCAAAGCTCCCATATTTTCAACTTCCTTTAATTTCTAAACCAATGTGCCTTGCATTTATTATCTTTCTAGATGATTATGTGGCATTCTTTCCCCTTTCACATGTATTTTTCTTTTTAAATCTGTGTGTCTTTTTTTTAAAGATTTATTTTTTTAAAAGATTCTATTTATTTATTTATTTATTTGACAGATAGAGATTACAAGTAGGCAGAGAGGCAGACAGAGAGAGAGGAGGAATCAGGCTCCCCGCTGAGCAGATAACCCGATGTGGGATTTGATCCCAGGACCCCGGGCTCATGACCTGAGCTGAAAGCAGAGGCTTTAATGCACTGAGACACCCAGGCACCCCAAGATTTATTTACTTATTTATTTATTTAGTCAGAGAGAGAGAGAGAGAGAGAGGGACAGAGAGAGCACACAAGTAGGCAAAGTGGCAAACAGAGGCAGAGAGAGAAGCAGGCTCCCTGCTAAGCAAGGATCCCGATGTGGGACTCGATCCCAGGACCCTCGACCATGAACTGAGCTGAAGGCAGTGGCTCAACCGACTGAGCCACCCAAGCGTCCCATCCCTTTTCCCATGTATTATAATAGTCCCGTTTGTTTATCCAGGAAATGTTCAGTAGGGATCTCTGCCCTAGGTATGCCTAGCCAGGCAGCTGTGGCCAGACCTATGTCCAGGCAAAGTCTCAGGTAGGCAGGAGTGGTGGGGCAGGAGAGCTGGGAAATCATTGAAGAGGCAGGTCTACCACATTGTGGAAGTCCTGGAGGAATACATCTCATTGTGTTCTTCTGTGAATTGTGCCCTCAGGGCAGATGATAGAAAGAGAGAGGTGAGTAGATGATCAGTTGTATGTATGTCAACTTGGGTAGGCTGTGATCCCCACTTAGTCAATCAAATACTCTTCTGAGTGTTGCTGTGAAGGTATTTTGTAGATGGTTAACATCTATAATCAGTTGACTCTAAGTAAGAGATTATCCTGAAAAATCTGGGTGGGCCTGATCTAACTCATTGAAAGTCCCCAGGAACAGCACGAGGTTTCCTGGAGGAAGAAGAAATTCCACCTGTGGGCTACAGTGTCAGATCTTAGACGATGGCCTTGCTCATGGCCTTGCTCATAGCCTGCCTCAAGGATTTTGGACTTGCCTAGACAGCCCTACAACTGTGAAAGCCAACTTCCCACAAGAAGTCTCCCTTTATCCTTTTTCTCTCTATGTCTCTATATATCCATTTCTCTTTATATATTCTATTGGTTCTGTTTTTCTGGTGGAACCCTGACTGATATAGTGAGCAAGTCAAAAGAGTGACTATAAGCTAAGTTAAATAGGAAAAATAACTGAGTAAAGGAAAGAAGAATATGATAATATTATAATTAATAATATGAAAAAAGATCAAAGAGTGGAACTGGAGGATTAATTGTCATCCCTTAAGATTCTGCTTAGGTTCTTCATTATCCACACTGCCCTCCCTTGCCTCCTAACCTGAGAAATTAGTCTTATTTTACCTTGCCTGTTGTCATCTATCACGGCAAAGGCATTGTAATTATATCCTGATATGCTGTGATGCTCCACCCTGCGTTCCCATACCCTGGTATGACTTTGAGACTCAAAGTGTAATTCTTAGCTTTATCCCTAGTACATATCTCTGTGTTTGAGTCATATTAGGAGCTGAGTACACATTTGTTGATAAGTGAATGAGAGAGTTCACAGCATTAGGGGTTCAGAGATGCCCAGCCCAGGCCAGCCCATGGACCAAGGAGAGCTTCTGGAAAAAGCAGCCTCTGAGAACCATCAGCAGGGAAGCTCCAGCCATTTGTTCTGGATCTTTTTCCTTTCATCCATTTATTGAGCACACAATTTGTTGGGTCCCTTTCTCTGCAAGATGGTCCCACCAACATATTCTAGCACCTCCAGGAAACAGCAGTCAGTATTTCCTACTGGGTACTCCTACACTGAAAGACCCACTAGCCATTTTGCAACCCCCTGGTAACTATCACAGGGTATTTAGATATCTTGAGGACCCTATGGGTGTTTCTATCTTCACCAGACATTTTTCTTGGGCTCCTTTCATCCTTTTCTTTTTTGGCACCAGTGTTTGAACCATCTTGAAAGGATACAAATGTGCTGCATTTGTGTTCTCTCTTTGCAAGGTGAAAGGCAAAGGCTTTTCCCTGCAGGAAAGAGAACAGAGGTTCTTCTAGAAGGAAACATCCACTTTAGGGATGCTCTGAGAGAATCCAGGCAATGACTTCTGCCTGCAGAATTTCCTCTTTGGCATCTGAAAATATGACTCAATTCCTGGGAACTACATGGAAAAGAGATGTGAAACCCCCTCTTTTTTCTATTCTTCAGGGATCTGAATTCTTTGAACTTATTTTGTTGTCTGCTTCACATCTCTTTGTTGGAAGCAAAAGGAAACAGCCACCTCATGCTCCTTCATTGAACAAAGAATTCCCCACCCTTTACCCTCTGGCCCAGGACATGTCCAGCTCTTTCAATATAGCAATGCTGCCACATATCCAATTTCTGATGAGCTAGTACATTTATATGTCACTCAAATATTCACTCCTATTATAAATACTCAACTTCAACCATCAGGCTGGGAGCTGATGATAACACCCAGTGTCCTGTGCCAGGTTCTGGGTATATGGGAGCCCCCCCTCAACAGGTCATCTTCCTTGCCAGGCTGTTTTTGTGGGCTGAAGGTTATTTCTTCACAGCTAGTCCTCTGGAATAGTTGCCCAGGGCTCCACTCTATGGCAAGGGATGAGGATGGGGACAGGATTGCTTCTCATCATTCCTTCTACTGCCCATGCTGTGTTGGGGTTGCCCGCCAGAGCTGCTAATTGCTGGTAAGAAGCCATTTCTCCCAATTGTTGAAAGAACCAGAATTGACAGTAAAAATGAAAATATAATGGAAGAAATTTCTAATTCTAGGACTGAGGCAGGAAATAATACAAGATGAGCCTGGTGCATCTTTTAGTGTCCAAAAGTAAGGAAGAGCTACCTCCCACTCCAGAAAAAACCCACAGTGAAAGATGTAGGTCATTGGGGCACAAGAGACAATGGAGAGAGATGCCAATAGTCAAAGCTGGAACAATTTAAATAAAAAAAATCTTTTAATAATTTAAAATAATTTAATATCAAATAATTTAATCAAAAATAAAAGTTGTATTGGATTATAACCCAAAGTATGCAATAAATATCCATGAGTCTAAACTGACACAGAAAAATGATCAAATAAATAAATGAGGGAGAAGAGACATCTCCAATGCAGAAAACATCCAAATAAGTTGTGTAGACACTCCACCCTAAAGAAAGGGAGTATGACTTTTCACTCTTTAAGTGTGGCTTGCATGCATTAGCTTCTTTACAAAATATAGACAGTATAAAAAGGTGGGAAATAACTTTGTAGAGGATAAACCTGACAAACACTACTTCAGCCAGCTTATCAATGTTGATGTCAACAATAATTAGTTATGTTGATGGTATGATGTGGTGAAAAGGACACTTCACCTCTGTAATCTTCCTCCCTCAAACACATAACCCCAGCCTAAACATGTGAGAAATATCAGACAAATGTTTGGGGCATTCTATAATATACCCAACCCATACTACTCAAAACTGTCTAGGTCATAAAAACAAGTCTGAGAAACTGTCACAGCCAAGAAGAGGCTAAAGGGACGTGACAAATAAATATATTGAGTACAGTGGCCTGGATGGGATCCTGTAACAGCAGAAGTAAAAACTTAGTAAAAACTAAGGAATATATATATTCTAATATATCTAATATATATGTTGTACTATTATATATATGAACTATATATATTATATATAACTATGTATTATTATATATATGTAACTAATATATGTTCTACTATTCGCTCAATTTCCCTGTAAATCTAAAATTGTTCTAAAAAATCTATTAAAAACAGAGGAGAAAAAGAGGAAAAGGGGCATAAGGGTCTGCTGTGGTGGTATAGGTGTGTAGAATTAAGTGTGTGTACACACACATACACATACATGCACACAGAGATCAACATCTTATGACAATCTGGTAAAATGAAGGCTAAGATACTGCAAAGAAATTATAGTGTATCATCTGCCTTTTACCTCACATCTTTTCCCAGCAAGTCTTTGGCCATTATTGGTTCTCATGATCATGATTTCTTGGATAGAGAGGGAGAGAAGGAAAAGATCTGCTGGGTGCCATGCCTATTTGGAATACTTCTCATCTTCTTGAAAATACCTATTGTTTAAGGTTTTGTTTATTATGGTCAGGGTTTTATGAACAGAGCTGAGGGAGAGAGTAAGTAGCTTATAGGCCAAACTCGTAGGATCCCTAACCATCACTCTTTGAATTCACGATTTTCTTAAATGGAAAGGAGAGCATATACTCTGTTGAAGGAAAATAGCATTCTGTATGATATGTGTAATATGCCCTCTTGTTGTATCAGTATGGTTCAGCAATTGTCCCAAACCCTCAAGAATGTTAAACTGAATTACTAAAAAGGACAAACATTGGCAAAATGGTAAACGAAAACAGAACAAAACAAAAAAAGAACAAAAGAAAGAAAAGACATGAAGAAAGACTACTGGGGACTTTATGTTCAGGGTCAGTTGTGCCTAAATTGAGAGATAAGAAAATCTGAAGGGTTTCTAAAAAATGGAGCAAAATCACTTTGCATCAGAGAAATACAAATCAAAACCACAAAGAGATACCATCTCAGACCAGTCAGAATGGCTAAAATTAACAACTCAGGAAAGGTTTTGGTGGGGTGCCTAGGTGGCTCAGTGGGTTAAGGCCTCTGCCTTCAGCTCAGGTCATATCTCAGGGTCCTGGGATGGAGCCCCACATCAGGCTCTTTGCTCAGCAGGGATCCTGCTTCCTCCTCTCTCTCTGCCTGCCTCTCTGCCTACTTGTGATCTCTCTCTCTCTGTGTCAAATAAATAAATAAAATCTTAAAAAAAAAAAAAAAAGAAAGGTGTTTGTAAGGATGGGAGAAAGGGAAAATCTCTTACACTATTTGTGGGAATGCAGACTGGTGCAACCACTCTGGAAAAACAGTTTGGAAGTTCCCCAAAAAAGTTAAAAACAGTTGCCACCATTGCACCATTTAGTATTTATCCAAGTATATAAACATAGTGATTGGAATGGGCACATGCACCCTAATGTTCATAGCAGCAATGTCCACAATAGCCAAAATATGGAAAGAGCCCACATGTCCATTGACAGATGAATGGGTAAAGAAGAAGTGGTATATATGTGTATATATATATATATACATATATATATGTATATATATATATTAGAATATTACTCAGCCAGCAAAAAGAACGAAATCTTGCTATTTGCAATGATGTGGATAGAGTTAGAGGGTATTATGCTAAGCAAAATAAGTCATCCAGAAAAAGACAAACACCATTTGATTTCACCCATATGTGGAATTTAAGAAACAAAACAGAGGAACAAAGAGGAAGGAAGGAAAAACAAAACAAGATGAAAACAAAGAGTGAGGCAAATCATTAGAGACTTTAAAAAACAAAATGAACGTTGCTGGAGGGGAGGTGGGTATGGGTATGGGGACCCAGGTGATGGGCATTAAAGAGGGCACTTGATGATGTTATGAGCACAACTGGGTGTTATATTTGACTGATAAATCACTAAATTCTACTCCAGAAACTAATAATACACTTTGTTAACTAAATTGAATTTAAACTAAAAAAAAAAGAAAAGAAAAGAAAAAAAGAATATAACAGAAAAACGTAAGTAGTTTGTATTGATACATTTTCCAACCCAAAGTCAGGACACAGGGCTGGCAAGTATGAGGGAATCTATGGGGACAAAGGGATGAACAGCTTCAACTGAGGCTGCTCTGTGAAATCTGGTTAACAGAATCAATGAAAAGTGAAGAGGTTAGGAGAAAAGAAGAGGGACAAATAGGTAAAGGGGAGATAAGCTGTTGATCCTAGAAGTCCTGTTTACCTTTCATGATTCACGTACATAATGACCAAACCAATATCCAGCCTTTCTTTCTTTTCTTTTTTTCTTTTTTTTTTTTTTCCAAACTCAATGAACCCTTATTTTATTGTGTGGAAATATGCCTAGATACAAAAGGCAATTCTCAACCTCCCTTTCAGTTGTTAGCAGCCATGGGACATGGTTCTGGACAATGAAATGTTAGCAGAAGCTCCTGGGAGGGGCTGCTCAGAAAACTCTTGTAAAGGAACAGAATTAGCTGCCCTTTGTCTTTACCCTCTTTTTAACTCGGACACAGACTCAACATTAGATATGAAGGAATGGTTTTCTCACAGTGATGCAACCGAATGGAAGACACCTGCACAGAAGAATTATGGAATAGAATATTAGAAAGGACCCAGATCCTTGAAGGCAACATGGTATTACTGTATCATTCTTGGACTGCTGGACTCTGGACTCATTTTACATAAGAAAAATGAAAACCCTGAATTGTTTAGGTCACTATTGTTATGGTTTCTGTTACTTCCAGGGGGACCTCCAACTTTAATAGATAGACCTCTTAATTGGAGTATTTGTTGCATCCCATAAAATTCTTTCCAAGCAGTGGCTGAGAGCAAGCACTGTTATGACTAATGCGATCTCTGCTCTACCCTATTAAGAATATAAATCTTCCTGAATATACCTTAAATGGAGTTGGTGCTGACATTTTGGTTTCTTTCCTAACTGAAAATGATACTCTGTGACTGAGAGGCAGCATGATGAAATGAAGTCAGAGGACTTTTGTTTGAGATCCATTTAATTGCCATCAACCTGTGTAATGTATGGCACTCTCTTAATCTTTGTGTACTTCTGTTTCTTCGTACACAAAATGAGGTTAATGATATCTTATAAGGTTATTGTGAAAGAGGAATGAGATATGTCGTGTATAGCTTTAGCTTGGCTCCTGGCACATTGTAAATACTCACTAGTAAATGGTGGTTATTACTTCAAGTAAGTCATATATATATATATATATATATATATATATATATATATATATTTGACAGAGAGACACAGCGAGAGAGGGAACACAAGCAGGGGGAGTGGGAGAGGGAGAAGCCGGCTTCGCGACAAGCAGGGAGCCCCATGTGGGGCTCCATCCGAGGACCCTGGGATCATGACCTACAAAATGCAGACACTTTACGACTGAGCCACCCAGGCACCCCTCAAGTAAGTTTTTTTAAAAAGCCTTTCAAACTGTAAAGAGTTATACAAGTAAAAAACATCATTCTTCCGATTATAAGTGTTCCAGTTATAAAGCTATTGCCTTTCAACTCCAAACCCTCCTTTCTACATTCAGCTCAGCAATATTGGTTCTGGGGCTCTGCAAACCACAATTATCTTTGGAGCGGCTCTGTTACTCTTCCATTAGGGGGCGCTAGAGGGAGACTGCGCGGCTGGAGGCAGAAGGGGCGTCCCCTTCCTCCCCGCTTCCTGTTCCTGTGAGCTGGGCTCTGGGTATACGCTTCTGTGTCCAGCCGCACAGCCTTTCCCGAATCAAAGTTGAACCCAGTTTGTGTGTTTTTCCTCTGCTTCCAAACGTTGCGCTTCACTTGGGAGTCAGCAGCTTCAGATGTACCTCCTTTTATTGGTGTATTTTTTTTTTTTTTTTGGAAAGAGACTTTGAGAAAAAAACATGGGCCGGACGGATATAGAAAATAAACACACATGTAAGCTGTTTTGCTAATTTTTAAAGTTTTATTCTCATTATTTTTAAAAATATTTATTTACTCAGAGAGAGCACGTGCCTGGGGGGGTGGGGGTGGGGAGAGGGAGAGAAGCTCCAGCTGACTCCCTCCCTCCTGAACACACAGCCACCCTGAGATCATGACCTGAGTGGAGATCAAGAGTCCTATGCGCAGCCGCCTGAGTCACGAAGGCACCCCTGCTTTGCTAATTTTCAGGCAAGCACCACAAATTAATACAGAGAATGTCCTCCACAAAACAGCGCAATAAAGACTCAGAGATCCAAGTGTTCCCTTGGGCAAGGCTGAAGATCTCCATCTTTGGTATTTGGAATTTAGGCTGCAGCCCTCGTATTTCCGAGGAGCTCTGGGCGTGTGGCATAGTCCATGCTTTCAATCAGATTTGAACGGAAGAGTGGCCACTTGGCCCAAGAAGAAGTAGATGCGTTTGGTTTCATCTACAATTCGGAGTCATGCAGGATTGTACCTTTTGTCCAACATCTTAATGGAGTCCTCCTCTGTTACATTTCTTTAGTTTCTGAGTAGCACACTCCACAGAGTCCTCCTGTTGCGTCTCCACCCTATCCCTATTTTTGATCCTGGCCTTTTAGTTGCGCGTAGTTACTGTGGTTACCATGGAGCAGGAGCTGGCGCGTGGAAACGGTCTCCTGGTGGATGACAAGTCTCAGGCAGGCTGCCCCACACCTCTTTTTTAGAAACCTCTTCTTTTCAGGCTCTCAAGTCCCTGGGCCTCCTAGCAGCTCTCTGACCAGTGCCTGCTGTGCAGCTATCCTTCCTTAGATCTCGATTTCAGCCCTGCAGGGCCCTGCAAGCTTCTAAATTTTAGTAACTCCAGCCTCTTTTTGTTCTTCATCCCTAAGGGTGTTAGCTGTTTCCTGTGTGCTGGAATCAGCCCATATTGGCTTGTGAAAGCCCACTGTTAAATTTTCAGGAATTTTGCGACTCAGTTGTTAAACCGTTGGTACCTGGAAATCTGCCAGTCAGCCACAGTGGGAGTATTTACACCATAGAAATTGGCAAATGCTACAAACCAGGTTTCCCCAAAGAGAGAGCTAGTTGTAGACATTTAGAAGCCCACTGTTACTTAGAGTTCTTTTTACTCCTTCGGTTAGCTAGTTAATAACTTTACATTTACTTAATACTTTATATTCAGTGTTCAATTAGTTGAATATTTTCTTTATTCAGGTAGTGTGGTTTCTGTCTCCTGAATGGACTGTGAATGATACGTAACCTGTAGAGTTGTGCCTCTATCAACCCTAGTTGTACCCATGGAAACTGGTGAGTGTGTAGTTTTTTGTTCTGTTTTTTGACTAATTTCTTTTGCAAAAGTGCCTGACACTTTTTATATCAATAGCATAAATTGATGCTGGTTTAAGGTCTCCAGATGTAATATGGGAAGCTATCTTGCCTGTTCTAGGATGTAGTTTGTAATTCTTTCCTCTGTATAGAAGGAATTGAGATATGGCCACTCACTGAATTTTTGCTGAGCAAGGAGGATGGCATATTTATTGGGGGGAAAAAAAACCCGAAACAAATCCTGTTTTAAACACATGAGGGTTCTCTGGGTCATAAGGCATCCTATTATAATCTTTTGTAAAAGAAATAAGCATTCCCTATTCTGACAATGGTATAGATTTGGTTTCACATGTCAGGTTTCTAAAAAGCTAGGTATACTTGATATCTCTGATTCCTTAATATATACACTCTGGCTTTCAATAACTATATGCTTTCTTCTGAAGCTTTTGATCTCCATTTTAGCTGCATAATTTTGGTTATTAGACTTGGAGAAACCTTTCGTTAGCTCTCCAAAGCTTTGATCTTGCTCAACATGTCTGTGAGGCTCCACAAGGTTATATTCTAAAAAGAGATGCCAATATTCTAATATAATCATCAAAATAACTTGTAAGAAAAAGCAAACTTTTCACACAAATCCTATATTTAAAGATGCCTTCCTTCCAATAACATTCATTAAGCGACCATCTGTTTGCCTTTGATTATCATCTGGACCACTAATAAGCGAGTTTAATCTGAGCAGTGTTATTTGCATGCTACTTCTAAATTTAGTGCTTTTCAAAGAAGTCAGCAAGGCTGGCCTCCAGGAAATATTGGCTTTGATGTAACATCTGGTTTTCAGGGAGTTTCTGTGTAGTGCCCAACTGGGGGGTGGACCAAAGGGCAAAGGGAAATCAAGTGACTTGCCCAGAGTCATGTAATTGGTTAATGACTTAACCTGCATTATCTGTGGTTTCTATCTGTGGCTGAAAGTTCTAGCATGTTTATTTCTATTCTGTGTTGTATAGATACGGTATATATAGATAGAGCCACTCCCCCATCCCCAGTTATTCACAAATAGATAAATGTGTGGACCTGTAAGACTAATTGTTAATTTGTTTATTTGCATTTATCTTTTTTGGTGTTTGCTCTCTATATTTTGAGAAGAAAAGAAATTTTCCTGCATTGTTCTCCTCTCAACTAAAAAAATTATTTGAAATAACAGTAAACTGTTATTGCCTGCAAAAATTTCTCTACAAGTAAACGGATTTTTTTCCTTTCAGGGGAAATGGAAGGTTGAAGTGAATGGCTAATTCACTTGATTTGAAGCTGACTGAAAGGCATCATCAGCAGTCAACCTTTTTCCCTTCTCAATTGTTTTCTCCATTTTCCCCTCCTTTCTCTTTTCCCCGGCTAGAGCTAACAGAGATGTCAACACATAATATCCCTGATTATGTGGAAAGTTCAAGGTTGTGATGCTTTTGTTGTAAAAGAAATTCCTTTTTGTTACTTTACTGGGTCAATAATCAATATGTGACTTTAATATCCCAATACTAATTATAACATAATATATTCAGTCTAATTAGTGCTTTCAGCTTTAAAGCTATTTTCACATTTATGGTTTAATTTAATCTTCTCAGGCTTTTATTATGAAATAGTTTGCATGCTATGTATGCTTAGGATTGTTTTCCCATCACCTAAAAGAACACTTGAATTTTTGTACAGCCTAGCATATCTTGATATCTTATAAATTAAGTAAATTAAAATTCTAATCCGACAAATTGGGGTTTAAGTCTCATTTCTACTGTCTGTGTGACCTTGGGCAAATCATTAGATCTTTTTAACCTTCAGTGTCTTCATGTGAAATACCTATCTCATAACACTGAGAGAGTGAAATGAGGTTATATGTAAAACTGTTAGCATAGTACTCTGATACACATTAAAAGGTCAGGAAATAGTCCTCAGTATTCTTTCTTTCTCTTTTTTTTTCCTTCTGTAAAGTACATTAGTGTCTTGTGCTGGTTTCTTCTTGCCCATTTCTGCCTGACTCTAATTAAGAGATTTTGTGAAAATCAGTCACCTAGTGTGGTGAGAGGGATCTTGGAAATCTTAGAAACCTGAATTACAAAATTAAATGAAATGGTGTGCAAGAGACTTTTGTATTTGTCTGGACAAGATCTATTCCCTTTGCTTTAGGTGGTGCCACCCAAAATTCCCTTTAAGAGAGTTCTTGCTCTTTTCTGTGCCATCTCAGGAGTAGATCGTAAAATTGATGTGTCCTGCTTTAGCCAAGGGTTGGGTATGAGACTCAAGCCATTTTAATTGTGCTCTCTCTCCTGGGATTTTTGAATCCTGGTGAAGTAACATAAGGGCATGACTGCAGAAGCTCCTATGGCTAATGCTATCACGCTGTTCTTGCCTTGAGATACCAAGTCCCACCTTAGTTATGGTCATTCCCTGATCTGGTTCTCCAGATTCTGAGAGCTACCCAATAACCCTTTATCTAAAGTTCTTTACTGCCTAAGGTAACCAGAGGTGGTTTCTCTTGTTTGCAACCATATAATCTCAAGTAGTAACAAGTGGTCTGAGGAACCATGACATTGCATTCCCTCTTTTTATAGATTTTTTTTTTATATATAGATTAGAAAACTCGGTGAAATCCCTTGGCTGAGATCACTTAGCATGTAAGTGGTAGTATTTGGATTAGTGCCTGATTATCCTGACCACAACTCATGGACCTTCTTTACTAGATCAGGATTATGCTTAATCTGCCCTTATTCTATTTTTTCTTGGAAACAGCTCTGTTTCCAGTTCCTTGTAACTGAACCTCGCCTATTTTCTTCAGCACATTATTTTGCATTCGGTCTTCATTTCCGTCATTTGTTTTTCTTCCCACTTGACAGACCAAGGCAGTCAACTGGGATCTTACTGCTGTTCAGGGACTCAGGACAGATGCTTAATCTTGCCTCATACTTCTTTCCAGTAGTCATACTTCTATATTTTTTATTTTGAGAAATATTATTAGTTGATTCATTCATTAGTTGCTTCATTCATTTGAATAGTCATTGAATCATTACTTAATGAGCATCTGTGATGTTCTAGGAAATTTTCTAGATGCTGGGGAGATGACAGTGAACGAAGCAGTATCCTTTGGTGCAGGAGCTTACATCCCCAGTGGATTTAAAGACAGATAAATAAAATTCTAGTAGAATGTTACTCAGTGTTAAAACTATTGGAGGTATGGATTTGGAGAAGGAGGGGTCCTAATTTAGTGCATTGAGGAAACAGCATTGCAGCAGAGACTTGGATGGAGTGAGAATGGCAGTAAATATCTGTGAGAGGAATGTTCACTGAGATGGGCATATGCTTGGGATGTTGGAGATATAACAGAGAGGCCAGGATGACTGGAAGATAGCGATCCAAGAATAGTGAGATCTGAGGGGTGGCAGGGGCAGGCTATGTAGGGCTTTGAAGTCATAGTATGGATTCTGAGCTTTGTCGGGCGGGGACTATAAAATCTTGCAGTCCTTTATACTACTTAAGATCAGACTGTTAACGTCTCTTCCCAACCTGGGCTCAGTGATTTTACACAGGTTATTAAACATTGACCAGCTTACCACTATGTGGGAAGCTCTTGGAGAGTTAGGGGGAGGAAAGGGGCACAGTCCCATTTATCTTTTAGAAGGGTCACTCTGGTTGTTCTGTGGAGAGCAGTTTATAGATCAAGAGTGGAAGCAAGTTAGGAGTCCATTGCTTTAGTTCTGGGAGTGTTGATGCTCAGAGTTTAGGAGTAGTGGTAGGGTATGCATGAAATAGTGGGATGTAGAATGTATTTTGGAGATAGAGTGATAGTGTATGCTGAAGAATTAAATGAAGAATGTGAATGAAAGAGAGGAATTGAAGAGTGTCTCCAGATTTGGATTCTGAGTAACTGTTTTAATGGAGGTGTTGATTACTGTCATGGGGAAGATCTGGAAGTGTCAGATTGGGGGAGGAACTTATTTTTGAAAGTTGTAGTGTGGATCTCTGTTTCCAGAGTAGAAAACACAGAAACAAAGAGGAATTCATGATTGGGAAGAGTAACCATTGTTCAAAGATCTTACAAAGAGGAGGGTGGAACTAAGGATACTCTTGTCCTTTGGCCAGCTTTTGTTGGAAGTGTAGACTTGGGATCGAAACCCTTGAGGGCAGGTGTTAGCCTATTAGACAAAGAATCAGTCCCTTCTTAAAGTATAAGCAGGTTTCCACCTAACATTAAAAAAATACTCCTTAATATAAGTATCTCAAACATATTTACAAAAAATAAAAACATTTAATCATTGCTTTTCTAAGCCTCAGCCAGATTCTCACCAATGCCCAAAGAAATTGCTGATTATAAAGTTTCTACTGAACAGTTCATCCTCTTTTAGGTGACACTGTTACCATGATGAAAGTGTAGAATAATGGTTTGGAGGACAGGTCTTGGAGCTCAGTTGCCTGGGTTCAAATCACAGCTCTGTCCATTTCTAGCTGTGTGACTTTGGCTGAATAGATGGCACCATCTCTCTCTGCAACTTTAAGGTCTCACAGCAGAGGGGAAATGCACATGGCTAACTATGTGTTAATTCTGAAAGCTTCTTTTCAAAAGTGAGAGAAGTGACTTTGCCTACATTTCATTGGCCAAAGGCAGATACGTGGTCAAGCCTGACATCAACACAGTAGTGTTTTTCCATCTTCTCAGAAAGAGGGGCATCACAAATCCCAAGACCAAGCTTGATTACAGGGTTCTTCAGAGAGTGACAGCAAATATATACAGCTACAGAGTAATATAGATACAGGGTAATACATGGATCTCATCTTTAGCATCTAATGACATATGACCTTAAAGCTCTGGTTCCATGTTTATTATTACAGACAGTATCAAGATTCTCTTCAAAAATGAAAAATTCTCATTAACACCTAGAAGGAAGAGATCAGAGAATTATAGTCCTGGCAGCTAATTAGAAGAGAATAGCTTTCCAATTTAGGACTTTAAATTGTGCTATTATTGTCAATTTTGGGGGAGGGAGGAGCCCAGTTTCTGTGTGTTTAGTGTCTAGATTTTTGGATTGCTAGAATTTAAAAAAATTTTTCTTTGGTTGAGCCACAAGCATGTGCAGAAACTCTGCCACTCATTCCATTTCCTGGGTCTCTTTTTTCTGTGAAACAAGGTAGACCAGTTGTCAACCACTTGACTCACTGTTACGTTGTGAGGATTAATGAGTTAAAGTTTGTAAAATGTCTCCTGCTACTGACAGGTGATAAATAGAAGGCATAATTATTGGTATTTTCCCATCTTTATTTAGACTTGAAAGGCCTTTCTAGTCACCTTTGAGATTTTGACATAAGCTAGCTACTGTGGTGAGTTTCATTTGTTTTACTTCCCTTCTGTTTGACATTTCTCTACCCTCGTCCTATCACAGTGACTTTAAAGAGGGAATGTCAGCCTTAACCTTTCATGTCTCCATCTGTTGAGATTTTTGGCTTGTCTCATTGTTATTTTGTACATTTTATTCTATCATTTACAAAAATGTGCTCTCAGACTATGCTATTAGCTAAGTAACATGGGGGCATAAAGGACAAACGGTAGTCATATGTTTATTCTATATAGTGCCTGGTGAGTTCACAGGGTGGTTCAATGATTAACCAACATTATTAAGAAATGCAGGCTTCCACTGAGCTCTCTGTCTAAAAGTCTCATTACTAATTTAAGATAGAATTCAAAACAAATGTTTATTATTAATCTATTCCGTGCATTAACATACAGGTACCCTGGCTTTGATAAGAACATATAGAAGGAAGGTTGAGAGAAGAATATTTTCTGGAGAGGTTGTCATTTCAGGGATGTCATTTAAGTTAGCACTGTTGTGTCCACTGTGATTTTGCCTATGGGGTGCAGAAATAAACTGTAATTCTTCTCCAGCCAGACAAATTTGGTTTCTCTCAGGGACGTGCAAATAGATGCCTTCCATTTTTATGTTTTCACTTACTGCCACTGTAGGGCAGGTCTTTCTGCAGATTCATGTTTCTTTTTTAAACCTTGCCTCTGAAAAAGTGACTCACATTAGACCCACCTGTCTCTAATCATGCTTTATTTGACTTTCCTTTAGCACTCATGGAGGCAGGGTGGTGGTGGGAAACACCATTAAAGAGATAGTTTATGTAAAACTCTCTATAGTGAGACTCAATCAGAAATGTAAAATATGAATCATAAAATTAGAGGTTCAAGTTTTGGTTCATTCCTATATCCAGTCAACAAATATTTACAGTGTTTATTAGGATGCTTGGTGCTAGGTGCACCTTACTCCTTGACTCACTTGAGCTTTCAAGCCTCCGTTGCCTATCTGTAAAATGGGGATAATACTCTTTATCCTGTTATGAGGACCTGTCCTAGTTTTCTTATGGTTGCAAGTTCCAGTGTCCCCTTATTCCTGTGCCTTTAACCCAGCCATTCCCTAACCTCAGTATGAAAAGGAATGGAGTCTCAAAATTAAATCCTTGGAATCTTTTGCTTCTTACATACTGTGATTCTTGACTCAAACTGTTTTCCTTAATTTACTGTATTCCTGATCTTACTCTGTCATCTACTGTTGTTGGTTATAAGTAAAAGCCTCAGTCTAGGTTTAAGATATGGCTTCTGTGAGTTGATGCTTGGCTTTTCTGTCTCTTGCTTCTGATGATGTTGGTGTCAACAGAGCCTTGGTCAAACCTTGTCTGGGCCTGACATCAACTTCTGCAGTTGACCTGCTGGCCTGTTGAGTTGATTGGGCCTGCTCTGGTCTGTTATAAGGAGAAATTTCACAGATATGGTCTCAGCCTCATTGACAGTGGACCAGCAAGTTTTAGTGTGATCAGCAAGGCTTTATTTGGATTGGATTCAGGATGAGACTTCAAGTCGAGTGAAAGAAGTCCTATCCAGTCCTGTGGCTTACTTCCAGACGTGTGAAGAGAATGTCATGGTTTGGTGGCCTTTTGAGAGACCAGAGCTTATTTTAGCATACTGGATCCTACACTTGAAGGACTAATCTATTGTCTGTGGTGGCTGTTGGGTCTTAGAGGGGTTGGCTCAAAAACTAAGTGGCTATTAGACCACAGGTTTTTGTGTTAGAGCTCATTGCTGAGAGGTACCAGGAAAGGTGGGTAAATAAGATTCTGTAAACACATTTGTAAACACATTGCACAGATGTGGTTAGCATTATAATTGATATTGTGTGGCACATAGCAGGTACTCAATAGGTATTTGTTGAATAATATCCACTGCTTTTATTGCCTAGATTTTACTGGTTTGTCGGTTGTTTTATTAGAAAAGTTTCTTGAATCTTATACTTTCATATCTTATTTCAAAGTGTTGTCTTTTCTCTCCAGAGTTCTGACAGTGTTAATGTGCTGGATACTGGTGGTGGCATACCATTTGAAAGCTAGTTCACTTAAGCCCCACGCATAGGGAGGCTCAAGAAATTATATGTAAGGTGTTTTTTTTGTTTGTTTGTTTGTTTGTTTTTTTAAATTGAGGTATAAGTTACACATAAGATTTGAATTAGAAATTTGGGGATTCAAGTTTTAGTTCACTCCTATATCCAGTCCACAAACATTTATAAAGTGCTTAACAGGTGAGGTACTGTCTACCATACTATCTAATACTATCCAGCATCCAGTGAGTCCTTGATTGGTAGCAGTTTATTCAGTATGTGGTGGTTGAGTATAGAAATGTGAGAAGCTGTGAATTCCTTTTATCAGTATTCTTTATATGGTGTGTACAAATAATAGTCCAGCCATGGGTTAGGCCTTCCTGGGAGAGAGTGATTTAATATACGTTAACTTTTAACTCACAAGCATTTTTTGAGAGAAATTAGAAACGTAGTTATAACTCTGTTTCCTAAGGCTGACTAACTCCTTTTGTTCCATGGCTGGGACATTTGTTTAAAAGCTGAACAATATTAATGAAAATGAGTATCATTAATCATTACTCATTTTGATTAAGCAAGTATTCTAAATTGCTCAACACATTCTATTTATGCTTCTAAAATCCTTTGTAATTGATCTTGGGCGAGTTGCCTACCTTCTCTAAATCCTAGTTTCTTTCCCAGTGCAGTGCGAATGTTCTTTATTACCTTTGAGGATTTCATTGAGGACTAAATGAAACCATGCAGTCTTTGGATAGTTATTTACTGAGTGCCTCCTACATGTCAGGCACTGAGCCAGCTCCTAAGGGTATAGCCATGAAGTAAATCTGACATTGCCCCTGCCTTCATGGAGATTACAGTCTAGGGAAGGAAATAATGTAAAATAATACACATTGCTATTTAGTTACAGTTGTTATGAGTGCTACAAAGTAAAAAATGGGGGGGCATGGTGCTATAATGGAGTATGTAGTTTAGGAAACCTGACCAGGAATGTGGAGTCTGGAAAGGAAAATTTCCTTGGGAAAGAGACATATAAGCTAAGACCTGAGGATGAGTAATACTGAGAGGTAGGGATACTCAGGGAAAAACCTTTCAGGAAGAGGATATAACCTCCGTGAGGGGAATTTGGTGCCTGTCAGTGAGCAAGAGTGGGAGGGATGAGGGGGATCATTAGAGAGCTGATGATTCAGTGCTTTGTAGGCTATGGTAGAGAATTTTTACTTATTTCATTTAGCATAGTGTCTTCAGGGTTCATCTATGTTATAGCAAATGACACAATTCCCTTCCTTTTTTATGGCTTAAAAATATTCCATTGTATTATATACCACATTTTCTTTATCCATTCATCCATCAGTGGACACTTAGGTTGTATTTCAATAAACATGGACAACCAGAAGAACTTTGAATCTACTTTAAGGGTTATAGAGACCATTGGAACATTTTCAATAGATTTGCAGTATAGGAGATTTTTATTTGATTGTGGAAGGCACCATGGGGGAAATGTGTAGAAAGTGTGCAGAGTGGATGCAGGGAAATCATTAGGAGGGTATGATAGTTGTCCAGGTAGGAAATATTTGTGCTTTGGGGCTGGGGAGGTGTGGAAATGGAGAGTAGAGTTGCACTGGATATGGTGGGTTAGGTAGAGGGAGGGGTTAAGTATAATGCCCAGATTTTCTGGTATCAGCTACTAAGTGAAAGGTGTCAGTGGTATCTTTACTAAGAGATGATACACTGGATGAAGAAGAGGTTTGGGTCGACTGAGAATACTAAATTCATTTTCAGGAATGTTCAGTTGGAGGTACCCATGAGACACCCACATGAAAACACCAAGTGCACAGGTGGATATCCAGAAATTTAGAGCTCAGAAAAGAGGTCTGGATGGAGAAGTGATTTTGATGTAGAAGGGATTGGCAATTAAAGTCATGGAAATGATGGATGGCTTAAGGAAATAGTGCAGGTTAAGAAGAGGAAAGAACCTAAGACCAGGCCATATGGCATATCAATATTTAAAGGTTAAATAGAGGGATGCCTGGGTGGTTCAATTGGTTAAGCATCTGCCCTTAACTCAGGTCATGATCCCAGGGTTCTAGGATCGAGTTCTGCATTGGGCTTCCCACTCAAGGGGAGCCTGCTGCTCCCCATGCTTGTGCATGCATGCTCTCTCTCTCTCTCTCTCTCTCTGACAAATAAATAAATAAATAAATAAATAAATAAATAAAATCTTAAAAAAAAGTTAAATAGAGTAGGAGAGATACTGAGGAGGGTAGGAAAGAATGGGTAGGAGGAAAAAAAAAACTATAGGGAAATTAAGAATGTGCTGTCATGGGATCAAGCAAAGGGAGTTTTTAAAGAAAAAAAGGCATGAATGGGCATAAGGGGTATTTTTGGAGTGATGGAAGTGTTCTAAAATTGAACTACAGTAATGATTGCCTGATTCTGTGAAGTTACTAAAAAGAATTAGATTTTACTCTTAAAATGGATGAATTTTATGCTAAGAAAATTATACCTCACTAGGCTGTGAAGAAAAAAAGAAGAGAGGGCATAGTAACCATCTTGACAGTTGAAGAGGGATTGAGAAAGAAGAAGACTTTTTTTTTCTGATTGAGACAGAATGAAGAGGGATTGAGACAGAAGAAGACTTTTTTTTTCTGATTGAGACAGAGAATTTTTTTTTTTTTTCATCAAAAGGAAGCCTTTGTTGTGAAGGGTGTTTGGGAGGCATTGCACACTGGATGATGAGGTGTGGACATTCTACTGACAGCTCTTTGTAGACAGTAATAAGTTTTGAAAACTATAGATCACATTATATTGTATTGTAATTTTATTTTCCTAAAGCATGGCAATCTTTTTCTTAGAACAGTGATTTCTAAAATAGGATACAGGAAGGAAGAGTAGCCCTTGCAGATGCTAATTTTGTCTAATATTAAAAAAAATTAGCTTTACTAGTTTTTAATATGTGGAGCTGTCCCTTGGTCCATGTGGGCTTTTCATAAACAGTATGTATGTGTTAGGGGAAAATGTGGAAGTTTCACAAAGCAGAGGGTGGACAGTCGTATTGACCTTATTAGTTTGCTTACTTTCAGTTGGATGTAGTACATTTCAGTTTGTCTGAATTTCAGTTTGTCTGGGTAAGAAGTTGCCCAGCTTATCTTATCAGGCTTTAAAGAAATGGGCTTTTGAAAACAAACATTTCTTTCTTTCTTTCTTTTTTTTAAATTAAATTTAATTTTTTCAGTGTTCCAAGATTCATTGTTTATGCACCACACCTAGTGCTCCATGCAATATGTGCCCCCCATAATACCCACTACCATGCTCACCCAACCACCTCAATTTGTTTCTCAGAATCCACAGTCTCATGGTTCGTCTCCCCCTCCAATTTCCTCCAACTCACTTCTCCTCTCCTTCTTCCAATGTCCTCATGTTATTCCTTATGCTCCATAAGTAAGTGAAACTATATGATAATTGACTCTCTCTGCTTGACTTATTTCACTCAGCATAATCTCCTCCAGTCCCGTCCATAGTGATACAAAAGTTGGGTATTCATCCCTTCTGATGGAGGCATAGTATTCCATTGTATATATGGACCATATCTTCTTTATCCATTTGTTCATTGAAGGGCATCTTGGTTCTTTCCACAGTTTGGCTACTATGGACATTGCTCCTATGAATGTTGGGATACAGATGGCCCTTCTTTTCACTACATCTGTATCTTTGGGGTAAATAGCCAGTAGTGCAATTGCAGGGTCATAGGTAGCTCTATTTTTAATTTCTTAAGGAATCTCCACACTGTTTTCCAAAGTGGCTGCACTTTGCAACTTGCAATTCCATAACACCGTAAGAGGGTTCCCCTTTCTCCACATCCTCTACAACACTTGCTGTTTACTGTCTTGCTAATTTTGGCCATTCTAACTGGTGTAAGCTGGTATCTCAAGGTGCTTTTGATTTGAATCTCCCTGATGGCTAATGGTGATGAACATTTTTCATGTGTCTGTTAGCTATTTGTATGTCTTCTTTGGAGAAGTGCCTGTTCATGTGTTCTGCCCATTTTTTGGCGTGATTATCTGTCTTTTGAGTGTTGAATTTGAGGAGTTCTTTATAGATCTTGGCTATCAGCCCTTCGTCTGTAGAGTCATTTGCAAATATCTTCTTCCATTCTGTGGGTTGCCTCTTTGTCAGACACATTTCTTTAAAAAAAAAAAATATCCTTGTAAGAGGCACCTGGGTGGCTCAGTTGGTTAAGCATCTGCCTTTTGGCTCAGGTCATGATCTCAGGGTGCTGGGATCAAGCCCCTTGTTGGGCTCCCTGCTCAGCAGAAAGTCTGCTTCTCCCTGTGCCCCTCCCCACTGTTCATGCGTTCCCCTCCCCAAATAAATAAATAAAATCTTTACAAAAATAAAATAAAATGTTCCTGTAATTAAACTACATTATCAAAGATAATTTTAATTATTTAACTACAAAGAAGAAAATGCCCCCTTCCTTTCTAGTACAAGTTCTCTGTCAGTCACATTATAATAACAAAAAATGGTTTACTCTTTGACCAGAAATTGGCCAGAGCATTTGAAACAGTTACAATGATTTGAAACATGAGTTTCATCCAGTATTGTTACTAAACTTTGTCCCATTTGTCTTCTACTGTGAATATTGTGCCTTTTGCGAGCTATATTTTCTAGTTATAAAATAGCTATAAATCCATTAAAACCATATATTGAAATAAACTGAACTCAGATGTAACATTTAAATTGCTGTGGCAAGGTTTTTTAGAAAAACCAAGCATAATCAATACATTGTTTGCATCAAAATTCATATTAATTATTTTGTTGAGAGCACAATAATGTAGTAAGAAATACCATTTGTTTTTGCTGTGCCTGGAATACTACTGTTAACCACCTAGGTCACTTCAGTGAAAAGACTACGAAGGAGGTCAAGTCTGCTTTTAGAATTCTTGTCCCTAGTTCCTGTCAACACTCCTTTCCTCTATTCTAACCACCTGTGCTTATGCTCCTCCCAATCCATTCCCACATGAGCCTAATCCGGAGATCAGTTCCGCTTATTACACCGAGCAACCATGGTAGCCAAAGGTGACAATTCTCAGGCAACCCCTAATGCATGCATTCTCTGCCCTGCCTGGAAGAGTGTAAATTCACAGTATGTATGGAAATCTTTAAAATTCTGTGTAGTCACCAACCTCAGAATTCCACTTTTAGGAATTAATCATAAAGACATATTCAGAGCTGCCTACAAGATTTACTTACTTAATACACATTTTTTAAAGAATTTAAATTCAGTTAATAAACATATAACATATTGGTTTCAGAGGTACAGGCCTGTGATAGCCTACAAGATTTAGATTTAAAGATGCCATATTGTTGGGGTGCCTGAGTGGCACAGTCAGTTTAACGTCTGACCTCATTTCGGCTCAGTTTCTGATCTCAGGGTCTTGAGAGTCCTGTGTCAGGCTCCACACTCAGTGCAGAGTCTGCTTAAGACTGCTTCACTCTCACCCTCTGCCTTTCCCCCCACCACCCAAAATAAGTAAATCTTAAAAAAAAAA
This sequence comes from Mustela putorius furo, assembly GCF_011764305.1. Lineage (NCBI taxonomy): Eukaryota > Metazoa > Chordata > Mammalia > Carnivora > Mustelidae > Mustela > Mustela putorius. The sequence goes on from NW_025421273.1 coordinate 24,311,568, forward strand.
AAATGCCATGTTGTTAATAGTATAGAAAAATGGGGAACTATTTAAATGCCCAATACACAGGGTTAAATTATGCTACTTCACACAATGGATATTATCCAGCCATTGGGAATAATGTTGTCAGGGAGCATTTCATAACCAAGCTGTTGTGATATATATAACATTTAAGAAAAAGACAAGATAAAAAAATATGTATTTGATTCCATTATTAGGAAAAATGAATATCAGCAGGAAAAAACGACTGGAATGATATGCATGAAAGCATTAAGAATAATTACCTTTTGGTTAGCACATGATGGATTTTTAATTTCTTTTCTGTGTTCACCTAGATTCCCTACATTTTCTAGAAGAAACATGTTACTTTTGTAATGAGGAAAAATAAGTTATTGAAAAAAAAATTTTTCCTACCCCCTTTTTTTCTATATTGCTCCCATACAAAGAGCAGTCAAGATGATTAGGAAGATAAGAGTTTCTCGTGAGGCCATTACTGACTGCAAATGGCCAGTTTCCCTGATGTTCAGGACCCTTCAGATGTTTTTTCAGAGCAGAAGGAGGGGCAATAAGCACAGAAACATCAGCCACAGTTACTAAGCACCTGTCTGTGCTGAATATCCATTTAGGTTCTTTCTTGGAACGAACATAGCAATAAACAGTATGATGGCCCTGGCCTTGGAAATTTTACATTCTAGTAAGTGAAGATAGTCAATTAGTACATAAACCAAGAAATATATGATGTTTCAAGTGTTAGAAGGTCCTTGGAAAAGATATAGCAGGGTAAGTAGACAGAGAATGATAGGGGTATGTGTGTGCATGCATGTACCTGTGTGTGTGTGTGTGTGTGTTTGTGTGTGTGTATATATGTGTGACAGCTTGTGCACTACATTAGATAAGGAGACAAAGAAGACAACTCTGGTAAGGTTATATCTGAGCAGAGACCTTGAAGAAATGGAGGATGGACCCATGCAGTTATCTGGTGATCCAGCATGAGGAAGCAGTGAGTGGAAAGATCCTGGTGGACTACAGGGTGAACAAAGTGAAGAGTAAGGGCACTAGATCAGAGAGGCATGCAGAGATCAGATCACAGAGAATCTTGCAGGTCATAGAAGGGCTTTGGATTTCTTCTGACAGTGAGATACCATGGAACACTTTGAGCAAGACATGAATGTGATTTAAGTTGTAAAGAATCACCCTAACTACCATGGAAATAATGGACTATGGGGTTACCAGGGTGGATACAGTTAGAATACTAGTGTTCAATCAAAAGATGATAGTGAATTACTATATGATTTGCCAATTCCTCTTCTAATACATGTACAAAAGAACCAAAGGCAGATCCCAGATACTTGGTTCATAGCAGCATTGTTCACAAAAGCCAAAAGGTTAAAACAACCCAAACATTCATCAATAGATAAATGGATAAATAAAATGTGCTATAGACATACAGTGGTCAGATTAAAAAGAAAATGAATTTCTGATACCTGCTACAATATGGATGAAGCTTTAAAACATTATGTCAAGTGAAATAAGCTGGACATAGGACAAATATTATATGATTTCATTGATATGAAGTACCTAGGAAAGTCAGATTCATAGGGAAGTAGAATAGAGGTTACCAAGGGTTGGTATGGGGTTGGTATGGGTGGTGGAGAGTTATTGTTTAATGAGTACAGAATTTCTCTTTGGGACAATAAAAAAGTTCTGGAAATGGATAGTAGTGATAGTTGTCCAACATTGTGAATGTACTTAATTCCACTGAAATACCCAATTAAATATAGTTAATGTGACAAATTACAAGTATATTTTACCTCAGTTGTAAAAAAGAAAGATGCTAATGGCTTGAGCTAAGAGGCAGAGGAGGAGGTGGTGTGAAGTGTTGGATTTTGCATATATTATGAATGTTAGTCAATGGGATTTTCTGATGGTTTAGATTTTTACATGTGAGAGCAAAAAAGTAATAAATGATATGGCCGGGTTTGTGGGCCGAGTCACTGGAAGCATGGGGTTGCCATTTCCCGAGATGAGGGAACCTGTGGGAGAAGGTAAGGGACTTAAGGAGAAGGTTTCAGATGGGCCAAATTTGAGAGGCTCATAAGACATCCAGGTGATGATGGTGAGTTATCCCTATGCTAATCGATTGCCCATCCGGGGGGTCTTCCCTTTGGAAATGCATTGGGACTTTGCCACAGAATTACAGTATGGAGTATGTTATTTAAAATACATCCATTACTTAAATTATCTGCCACATTTTATTTGAACATATCATATTAAATAGGTAGGTAGGTAGGTAGGTAGGTAGGTAGATGGATATATACATGAATAAAATAAAGCAAACCAGCTTTCCAGGATAATAGAGCAAGAGATGTGGTGTTCTGGTGATGATCCTTAGTGTAGCATTTGTGGCTGTGTTATCTGGGGCTAATTGTACTTTTGAAATCAGTACATTTGTTCATTTTCTTTAATCATGAGGTGGCCCTAATTCATTTGGTGCTTCAGATAAAGTTTAATGGAAGAATCTCAGAGTCATCCTGATCTTCTTTACCTGACAAATTAGGGTAATATAGAACTCAGATCTAACCCGAGCTCAAAGTTGTTAAATACTTTAATTTTCATCTGTGTTTTGTGTTGGAAAATAATTTTAATATTAAAGGACAGCTGTAGACTGCTAATGACTTGAATACAGTTTGACTGTTTTCATGAAGTGCTCTGTGGGATGTCAGAATATTTAATTCAGGATGTTAAAAACATCCCAAAATGTCACAATAATTATATCACAGCAGGCAATTAAAACACTGGAAAATGCCAACTGACTAAGAGTGTTCCTTGTTATTTAGGAAACTATTAAGAACCTGACATATAAAGTAAAAAATGCTGGTTATAACTTTCTATTTAAATAGATAATTTCATCACCAGATATGAAATTGATACTTTATGGATAGAGTTGAGGGTCATATTAAAAATGTAGCTTAAGGAGGAACTAAGGAAGAGATCTCCACTTGATCTTTAACTTTATAATATCTATATTCACACATTATAAAAAACATTGTTTGGTTTTTCATATCATACCATATGTGCTGCAATATCCTCCATACAATGGTTGTGTTAATTATATCATATGTTGGCAGCCTTAATTTATCTAATTTTGCCATCCTAAATTATGGGCAATGGAATTATTTCCTTGTTTTTTTCAAATTGCACTTTGGTTAATCCTAATGGATTAACAATGTAATGCTGAAGACCAGGGGCATGTTTGCTTAATCCCTGAGGATTAGAGTGTCATTCTCAGTGGGGGGTGTTAAGAACTGACTACGATTAGCTAGAAGGAAATATATTCAGGCAGAGTAAGATACAGAAAACAGGGAGTACCAAATTCCCAAGACTTTAAGCACAATTACAGCCATGTGGTTATCTTGGGCATAAGTGAGTAGTTTGCCCACACAACTGTAACATTTGAAAGGGCTGTGTGTGTGGAAAAAGAACCATGGTTCACCTGAAGCTGCATTTTGGGAAACTATGTCCAAATTTGAAATGGGTTGCCTGAAGGGTTTAATGTTGTCTGTAATCAACATACTTAAAAAGGACTAGTTAAGATATATAATTAGTGTAATAGCATTCATAGAGAGCAGGAATTGTTACTGCTAGCATTTATTTTTTATTTTGGGAAATATGAGAAACAATTGCCTTGCCTTCGAGAAACACCTATAATTAAGTGAGGTAATGTCATAAAGTACCTATCATGATTTGTCCAGAAAAGTAGTTGCTTGAAACATTTTAATTTCTTCTTTCCTTTGTGAAAATAGGCATTGACCAAAAGAAATGTGGTGTAGAGATGGCATTTGGGCTGAGCATTAAAGGGTAAATAGGTAAGACGGAGGAGGGAAAAAAATGCCTGGGTGTAATGTCTAAGCTCAGTGGTGGAGTTTAGTGTTGATACAATTTTGGGGGCCCTCTTTAAGAAAAACAACACAACATTATCAATACAAAAATCAAGAACAAAAGTAAACGTTTAATTTAGAATGAGAAAAGAGGGGTGCTTGGGTAGCTCAGTCCCTTTGGCAGCTGCCTTTGTTCACATCACGATCCCTGAGTTCCTGGAAAGAACCCCACATCTGGCTCCCTGTTTAGTGGGGAGTCTGCTTCTCCCTCTGCCCCTTCCCCTGCTCATGCTCACTCTCTCAAATAAATAAATACAATCTTAAAAAAAAAAAAAGAATGAACAAAGAAAACACAACAAATTACACATTAAAAAATCTGAGAAATACCACAAATTTCCTAAAATTGAGACAAATAAAGTTTTATTTTTATTAACTACCTACCTGTCATACTGCTAGAAACTTTTTGTTCATTTGTTAGTGCGTAATTTTTGAGCATTTTTAAAATATGACAATAGTTTTGTAATATTTTTTATAGAGAGAATAGGGTGATAATTCAGTTGTTTCTTATGGTAATCAAAATTTCATTTTTTAAAATTGTTAATTTTTTTTTTAGAAAAGTTTTCTCTTTAGAAGAGCTTCATGGCTCATTATTTATGTACTGTGTAAATAGTTAAGACTGTTGCCAAATTCAGGAGAACCTCTATTAAATTCCTCCAAAATATGAGTTGTATGATTTCAGGGCATTTCAGATTTACTTGTTCAGAGCTAATCTTTAGTACCATTGGCACTGACACAGGTTAAACAGTTTGCTGTTGATGTCGTCTCTGTGATGGAGTATTAGGAGCTATTGGGTATCTTTGTTGATTGAAGTATTTCATGTTGAATTAGCAAGAAATTTAGGTCTTTTCCTAGTTTGTTTATGACAAATCCTCTTCACGAATTAGGTTATCAGAATACCCAAGAGCCTATTCATTACTTCTTTTCAAAATTTGTTTCTTCCTCTTGATTAATCATTTCATTTGCTATGATCTGAAAGCCTTTTGTTACAATTTGCTCTTCAAGTTCAGAGTAATTTCCATTGATTTCATTCCTTATCTTTATTGCTTCTGTTTCATATTTCATTATTCTGAAATTTATTAGTTATTTTAAGAACAATTTAAAATTGATAAACAAGGTGTATGTCAAATGCACCTGAGTTAGGAATCTCTGATTCCTTACTTGTTTTTTTTTTTTGGAAATGTCTTTCCAAATTCCAATAAAAATTGTGCATTTAAACTTTATCAAACATGCCATTCTTATCAAAAAAAGGAGGAAGACTTTCTTATGCTGAGGTGGCTTGCAATAAGTTCACCATATTTGAAAATGAATGTGAACACCAGACCCAAACTAAATCTATAGTCAACTTGACTTCCTTTGCTAGATCCCCCAAAATGCCTTAGCCATTCCAGTGCCAACTGACACAGTAAGAGGTTTGATGGAAGGTAAGTCAGAGTAGGCTAGATAGCCGTCTTTACCAGTTATAGTTCAAGTATCTTTCTTTTGCAAAATTTTTGAAAATATATGATTGTACGAACCCCTTGCTAGTGCCACTTCCAGGGTCTTGGGAGGATTTTGTGGAAGTGGGAGCCTTGAAGCTTAAGCTTCGTTAGTTTTAAGGTTGTTCTGCTTCATCCAAATTTCTTCATTTAACTGTTTATGACTTGGCTTCTGCTAACTTCTCCAGCTCAGTCTCCTATCACTTTCTTTCATTTGCTGTCTCCACCTGAGCCTTATTCAGTTTCTTTCAGTTCCTTAACTCTGCTATCTTTTCTTTGCCTGTAGGGCATTGACTAGTACTGCTCTTTGGCTGGATATTCATCCTCTACATGTCACTTTGGAAGTCTCTTAGATTTCTGACTCTCCACGTCTAAGATACATGTCTTCCATATTTGCTCTCATGGTATAATACGTTAGTAATAATAACAAAAACCTATCATTAATAATTCCATGGTACAGTATAGTAAGAACAATGATTACAAATCTGTGTCATATCCAATTAATTTAGTGTGTGCTTTCTCACCTGTATCTGCCACGGGAGAGGTAAGCTCTGTGAGAGAAGGGGCCCTTGTTCTTCTACTCCACTATAACTATTTCCAGGCATAGCTCCTGGAATATTCATTAAATAGTGATTTAAATGTTGAAATGAGGGAGGTGGAGTATTCCAGGTAGAGGGAATAGTATCAGCAGAAGTGGGAGCTTAAAAGTCAGTATATAATTGTAGTTGGTAGTGTAAGCTCTGGACCCAGATGTCTGGCATTTAAATCCTAGTCGCATCAGCGAGTTACCTAACGTATCTGTGCCTCAGTTTCTTTATCTGTGAAATGATGACAACAGTAGTATCTACCTTATACGGACTCTGAAAATTAAATAGTTGAGGTACGTAAAGCATTTAGAAAAGCACCTAATATATGGGGCACCCAATAAATGTTATTTATTATGAAAAATCAAAGCTTAATCCAAGTCAGGAAGTCTATTTTAAATTAATCATCATTCACTATTCACATAACCTGACATTTATGAGACACGAGGTCACTTTTGAGCTGGTAGACTTTAGAGATCAACAGTTCATACCCCTCATTTTATAGAGGAGGTACTTTAGTGCACAGAAGCCAGGACTAGAATCCAGAATCTTCCAGATTAAGTTGATTGTAGTGGTGAGTTGAAAACCAGAGGCATGGTGAAACATGGCTTAAAGCGATGTGGGAGGTAAAGGTGGTTAAGTTGCTTCCCTAAAGGTGATTGTTGGAGTTTGCTGGTGCAGGAATGGTTGCCAACTTCAAGGATTCTGTTCTCCCCAGGACATTTACCAATCTAGGTATCAAGGCTCTGAAAGAAAAACAAAAAACGTAACAGTAGATTTCTGAAATCCAATCTACATTGGCTTTATTTGAATGTCACTGTGGCTGATACAATCACCAGAAAGTCAGCAGTATGATTCTGGATTCTGGCTCTTCTCCTCCAAGTGAAAAAGCCGCACTGATGCACCCTCCTGAAATGTATCTTCTCTTTACTTCTACATGCTGAGACCCACCGAACAGGAGGAGGAAGTTTCTCTGGAGTTTGATACAGAGGTAAATGGAATTCTAGGGGACTGAGTATCTCAGATTTTCAAGCTCATGTGCTTAGAGGGATACCACACATACATAGTTAATAAGAAGCATTTTTTTCTAAAATATTTGGCCTAGGGATCTGGCTTTAAAATTTATCCTAATATACTATAACTGTTTTGCATAGGGTTTGTCCAGTTAGATGTTGCTCAGCCAAATAACAAGAGTCCCTTTTTATACATAATTTTGTTAGAAGACTACTTACACTTTTGCTCAAAGTAATAGGACCTAATTAAAAAATACAGATTTAGTCCACTGGGTTTTGCTATCTTTAACCATAATTGTGAAGGGCCCCATTTAACTCAGGACTTTGAAAGATAAATGACTGGTTGAGAAATGCAGAATGGACAGTAAAGAATGAACTATGCTCTTTTGCTAAGCGCATGTTAATATACCTAGAACATTGCAAATAGTATAAAATAAATAGACTGGACCAGGACAGATCTGGATCTGGTTTTAACCTATTAGAGTGTCTATTGGCAGGCAATGCTTTTTGTCAGAAGTAGTAACAAGCTGTCTCTTATTTCATTTTAGCTCTGTTCATTTGAGTAAAATATACTTAAAAAATACTGGGGCACCCCGGTGGTTCAGTTGGTTAAGGATCTGATCTTGATTTTGGCTCAGGTCGTGATCTCAGGGCCATGATATTGAGCTCTGAGGCCAGCTCTGTGCTCAGTAGAGAGTCTGATGGAGATTGTCTCTCTCCTTCTGCTTCTCTCCTCGCTCACACACAAGCTCACTCTCTCTCAAATAAATAAATTAAAAAAATTATTTATTGAACACCCACTCTGTGATGGAAGTTGTACTATGCTCATTATTGTGGATGTAAGGGTAACTAAGGTGTGGTTCTTATCTTTTTTTTTTTTAAGATTTTATTTATTATTTGACACACAGAGATCACAAGTAGGCAGAGAAGCAGACAGAGAGAGGGGAAGGGAAGTAGGCTCCCTGCTGAGCAGAGAGCCTGATGTGGGGCTTGATCCCAGGACCCTGGGATCATGACCTTCAGTGGGTTAACCCGATGAGCTACCCCGACGCCCCATTGTGGTTCTTATCTTCAAGCAGCTGACTTTTGAAGGGGGCATGGTGGAGGTCCTATGATCTCATCCAGATAGGGATTATTTCTGTTGAGTTTTGTTTTTGTTTTGTTTTGTTTTGGAATTGTCCTTTTATTCCCATATTGATTCATACATGGATATCCTCCACTGAACTGATTGCTTCTTGGTATTGGAATGTTTATCCTCAGTATAGAGCACCTTTAGTTGGTTAGAGTTCAGTCTTTCACCATCAGATAGAATTAAGGTAGTTTATATTTATTGCTTTAGCTATTTCCATTCTGACTTGCTATTGCACAAATCTAAGCAATGCAGGAAATGACAAAGTGAAAAGACCCTTTGACTAATGCTCTTTTTTTTTTTTTGGTTTGGAGCAGTAAAGGGAAAAAAATAAAACAGACAGACAGACACATACACACACACACTCTCTCTCAAGGCTGGGTATTACCTCTCATTCTAAAGTCCTTTCCTTTAAGAGTGTATCTTGTCTCCCACAAGCAGTTAAACTCCCTCTGAAACAGAAAACATGTAAAATTAAGAGCTGTTCTCTGTAAAAAAGTTCAGTGCTATTAGGCCTTACCTGTTTAAAGTCTCATGTATTTCCTTTGTGAGTTACACCTCAAGAAAGGTTTGTGAAGGATGATTCATGGCTTATGAAGACTAGGTCATTAATTTGGTTTGCTTACAATCTGAAGTAGTTTTGCAACTTTCCACATTTATACCGTAGGGCTGTGTGTATATACGCATATGTGTATTTAAATCTTGTGTTTTTCTCTTATGTAAATATGTATATATACATATATATTTACCACATGGACAGAGCTTTTGTATGATTATCTTATAGTCTGCATGAAATAAGTAGCAGAAATAGGACTAATGAGATGTTTGTCTCCTTAGAATCCTACCCCTACCTTTTTTTTTTTTTTTTTAAGATTTTATTCATTCATTTGAGAGGGTGAGAGAGGGCACAAGCAGGGGGAGAGGCAGAGGGAGAAACAGACTCCCTGCTGAGCTGGGAGCCCAACATGGGGCTCAGTCCCCATATTGAGATCATGACCTGAGCCAAAGATAGATGCTCAACCATCTGAGCCACCTAGGTACCCCTCTTCCCCTTTCTTACAGCAATAACTTCTAAGTTTCATATGGGGCACCATGCCTTTCCCATCTTCTGTCTGTGTGGACTGGATGGGGCTCCATCCATCATTTCATGGCTGTGTCTTGTCTCAGAGGTCTAAGACAATAAACATCTCTATTGTCTGGCTCCAGGGGTGAGTTCAGAGTAGGGAAGTGACTATTGTGGGCTTGTTGGAAGGAATCTTAGATTTTGGGGGAGCAGCATGGGAAATAGCTCCTCTTTTCTTCTAGACTTGGTGTTCAGAGGAGCTGGGGCTGGAGCTTTTTATCGCCTCCTGGAGTCTCAAATAAAAGCCAACAGAGCAGAAGGCAATGCCAGATAAGGATTAAAAAAAGAGCCTGTACGCTGGTAGCACTGCTGATGTAGGTAAGCACCTACATGAAGCCACACCTCAAAGGCAGTCTTACCTTTGGACTTGTTAGTCAAGCAAAAGCCTTTTTCTGCTCAAGCCTGTGTGGGTTGGGTTTTCAGTCCTAACTGGTAAAACTCTGTAGATGAATAAGCTATGGTTTCAGTTTTCAAGGCCCATAATCTCCCAGGTGGAAAATGGAAGGTGCTTTTCAAGTCTTGAAATTCTTTTTTTTTTTTTTTTAAGATTTTATTTATTTATTTGACAGACAGAGATCACAAGTAGGCAGAGAGAGAGGGGTAAGCAGGCTCCCTGCTGAGCAGAAAGCCTGATGCGGGGCTTGATACCAGGACCCTGGGATCATAACCTGAGCTGAAGACAGAGGCTTTAACCCACTGAGCCACCCAGGTGCCCCAAGTCTTAAAATTCTTAAAGGTCCTCTCAAAAGCATACTGAGAGGTGATGCATATTCTTGGTGCCTGACAATTTGAGTTTACTCTTGGGTGTGGTCTTTCTTTCCATTTGGCAAATGGTTGATATTCCTAAGGCTAATAAAATATAGGAAAGATTTATCGAAACCCAAGATTTTGATTCAGAAATAACTAGGAAGTTCATCCTTTGCAATATAATAAAAACATCAAAGAACTCTGGTCAAAAGTCCACACCAGCTAGGCTATATCCAATCTGACAGGAATCTGTGCACTAAATCCATGTGTTATTTTGGTACTAATTAATTTGTATTTTAATATGCAAACATAGTTCCCCCCCATGATGATCAACATGGTTCCAAAAATTTAGTCATGAAGAAAATGGTGCTTTGTTGTTACAGTGTTAAGCAGAAATAATACACATTTTTAAACTATTATTCTAGTCACTGTGCAGAGAAAAACATGTTTTTCACTTGTTAGAAGGAAATAAGTGAGTTGTTACAATCCAAGTGTAACATTATATGCTAAACTGAAAAAGGGCTGAATGATGGGACAAGAGACACTTTAACACCATACCTCTCCTCAAAGAGGTATGCTCTTCAAAATTGCTAGGTGGGAAGCTGACTGGATAGGGAAAAATTGCCATTTGCTTTATAGCCATACTTGGTAATTGTGAAATTTTATTGTGCTTGATAAAATGGCATGAATATCCTATTTAAACTCTCATGACAAATTAAATATTTGGGAGTGGTTTCTAGAAAGTGATTTTTTTTTTTATAGTGCCCTGAACACACCAGGCTGTTCCCTATTTCCATGCTTCTGTGGATGTGGTTTCCCCAGGCTGAAATGTCTTTCCTTGCTTTCTGTGCTGAATGAATCCTTCATATATTCAAAAACCAGTGCATACGTTTTGTTTTTACTGGCTTCTCCTCTAGGCATTTGATTGCTCTGTCCATGGTCCCACCACTGTTAGCTTGTCTATGGTAGCATCAGTCAGAATTCATTTGCACCATTTCTTTAGCCCCTGTCTCTGCCACTGGACTTTGAGAAGCTTGGATTCAAAGACTTGTCTGACTCTGCAAGTCCTCATCCATATGTTTGCTGGATGAATAAATACCCCTTGTGGTCCTTGCGTGAGCAAACCTTTTAACTGGTCTGATCATGGCTACCCATTTTGAACACCTAATGATGGTCAAGCAGTGTATAGAATTGTAATTTAATCTTTAATTCTGTTTGTATGTATGATCTTTCTCTCTGTGAGAAAACTAAGACCCAGAGAGGTTTACAGGGTTGCCCAAGTTGTCACTAGTAAGCGACAGGGTATTTGGTCTGTGCTTTTTCCTCTACATAGTATCTCCAACTTTGCTTGAAAGAGTTATTTAAAATTTTTTCTAAAATGCTTCCTTTTAAACATTCCCTGAATATTCCCTTGAGGGCTCTGTTTCCTGCTAGATTTGTGCTACCTGCTTCCGTCTGCAAAATCAAATAAGCCACTTTGTGCAGCTCCTTCCTCAGGAAATCTGGAAAACGGAGCTGTTCTTTCTAGGAACACTAACAATTCATCTCCATGTACTAGCACAGCTTATGATTTTCAATTTAACCCATGCGGCCCCTATTCCTTGGACTGGGATTGTTAGCATGATAAGTCTAAAAAAGTTTTTATTCCCGGCAAACAGAATCAGGGAAGCGGAAGTAGGTTTTCGGAAAAGCTGCTTAAGAAAGAAGTTATTTCAGTAATTGAAGCCAAGTATTTTGATTAAAATGATCTAATTCTTTGCTTTGCTCTGCCAGTGTAGATCTGGTCCACACCTGTTATATTCTGCAGTGCACTTTACCCCAGTGGTTGCCAAATGCTGGTTTGTGAGTTCAGCCTGTGCAAGAAGGTTTTCATCAGTCAGAAACAGAGAGAGAGAGAGAGTAATGAGAGATAATGGAGGAGTGTGCATCTGAATATATATGTACTTAGGCATGATGTACATAAATGCCCACACAACCAGTGGTTCCCTTTTTGGTGGAGAATTGTGTTTTTTTGTTTCTTTTTTTAGGGAAAGGAAGAGAGAGAATCGTAAGCAGTCTCCCTGCTGAACATAGATCCTGACACAAGACTAGATCTCAGGACCCTGAGATCATGACCTGAGCAGAAATCAAGAGTTAGATGCTTAGCCCACTGAGCCACCTAGGTGCCCTGAGAATTGTTTTTTATTCTGAGATTGTTTCTTACTATCTCCTTTTGCCTTTTAAATATAGTTCTTTAAAGAAATTGTAGCATGAATAGGAGGTAGATAATTTTCTTAGTGCCTGACAAAATGAAAATATCTTCAAAATTCCCACTCAACTCCCTTCTCTTCTCCATCTCCCTAAGTCCTCCATGTTACTTGTTATGCTCCACAAATAAGTGAAACCGTATGATACTTGACTGTCTCTGCTTGACTTATTTCACTCAGTTGAGGGAAATTGGAAGGGGAGGTAAGCCATGAGAGACTATGGACTCTGAAAAAACAATCAGAGGGTTTTGAAGGGGCAGGGGGTGGGAGGTTGGGGTACCAGGTGGTGGGTATTAAGGAAGGCACGGATTGCATGGAGCACTGGGTGTGGTACAAAAACAATGAATTCTGTTATGCTGAAAAGAAATTAAAAAAAAATTCAACTGATAACAAAAAAATTCCTACTTCATTCACCTTGATTTTTAAACAAATTTTACGAGGCCGTGAAATTCCAGGGTCTTGGAACAGTGTCTCACTTCCTTTTTCCCTTGGTTCTTTGGCTATAAATAATAAATCTGTCACCAAAGAGGGAAGACCAATGCATTCAAATTGGTTTCCTCCTCTGGACTCTTGTCTTACCTGTTGTCTCTACCTTTTATTGGCAGTTAGAATATGCTGCCTTGTATCATTAGTGTAGACTTATGTCCTCACTAATAAAGTGGATTTCTTTTAGTTGTACTGCTAGCATATACACATGATAGATGCTCAGTTGTTTTAAAATAGATTTAATGTCTGGAACTTGAGGGGAGGTGCTGGAAATTAATAAGATAACAATGGCAGTAGGTTAAATTTAGTATGTGTTAAGTGTTTCCCATACACTAGGCACTATTTTAAGTATTCTGTATGTGTCACTCATTTAATCCTTCCACCACCCAAAAGGGCTAGGTTTCATTATCACCGCCTTCCTTTTTCAGGAGAGGAAGCTGGGAAAACAGAATGTTAAGTAACCTATCTCTAGGCACAGAGCTTTTACCTGGCAGTGGTGGAATTTGAAGCCACATAGGTTTTGCTTAAACTCAACATTTCTAACGACCACAGTATGCTTCCTCCTGCAAGAACAGTTCTGACTGTCTGCTGTATCAGGAGAAGAATGAGGGTAACAGCTGTAAGAACTGCAGTTGGCAGTGTAACAGTTGTAACTGACATGAGGATGATCCTGGGGCTGCGTGGGTGCTAAGGGCTTTAGGTGCATTATCTTATGCTCACAACAACCCTCTACAATTGAGGGTCCTGTTATCTCATTTTATGGATAAGGAAGCTGAGGCAGAGAGGTCTTGCCCAAGTGACTTGCTCAAGACTGGAAAATGGCCAAACCTGAAACTTGAGCCTAGGTCTGTCTCACTCCAAATGCTGTGAGCTATGATTTTACACTTTGATGAGCCTAGGATTTGGGATCAGAAAATCCCATCTTGAGGCTGTCCAGTAGCAGAGCAGCAATGGCCATGTCACGGGACTCTCTGAGATTGTTCCATCATCTGTTAAGTGGAGGAGATGTGTATAAGATACTTAATAAGCTGTAATGTGCTGCTTAAATGTAATGTATTTATATAAGTGGCCAAGGCTTATTCCACTTCCTGGTCCTCTGAGCATCTCTAGAGATTCAGAAAGCTCACTGCGTTTCCTTTTGACTTCCTTTGCTAGCTTCCCACAACAGCAGGTACCTCAGAAGGATTTGGGCTCTTGTTGCTGAGTAGCTCTAGGAAATGTATTTTGAGTTGCCCATCACCTATAGCCACAGAGAGAAAATCAAGGCTGACAAGTACCTTGCTCATTAGGCAGATGCTCAGTTTTATCCAACCACAAAGATATTGGAAAAGATATTTATAGCTGACCTTTCAAGATTAATAATTCTTGTGAAAGAAAAACTGTGGTAGTTGCCGCCATTAAAAAAAAAAATCCTGAGCGTTGAAAGAAATAATTATTTTACTGTTTGTAGTACAGTTTGTTACATTTATTAAAAATTTAATAAAATGCATATGCATATCTATCACACTTAAAAGACTGTCAGTAATGTAAAATCAGTTCACTCTGCTTCTTTAAAATTGAATGGTGACATTCTTATGAGTCCTGGTTATTTTGATATTTTCTTAAAAATATGTGCATTTATCCTATAATTTCAGAAAATAAAATTCTGTAACAATCAGTTAATTAGAAACTCAAATGGATGTTTTAGGCACAGTAAAATGAACTGCTAAAGCATTCATGATTTTAAATGTTAGGAAATAAAAATAGGAAAACATAGGAAATTAGCATGTTCCTTTTTAACTTTTGATCTTCCCTTTTATTCCTTTTGACTCTGTATTTGACTGACAATCTTATGTTTAGATATCACATGTCTAGTGAAGATCTTCCTGGCTTATCTTTTCATCTGAAAAAGGCAAGGATTAGGAGAATCCATTTTGTCTTCAAATAAATGCGTTCTCATTGGGGCAACTTCAGTTCAAAATCCTTATACTGTAAGTAATTGAATGTTCTGTGCTTTGAACATAAAATATGCCATACTGTGAGTGAAAAAACCCCACAGCCTTTCTAAATAGGAGTGGCTTGTGTTTTGGAGATGGTTGAGGATAAGGATGGAGGCACAAAGGACACAGTGTAAGTTAACATTGTGGGACTATTTGTTTAAGTATATGATGCTTCTGGTTTGTTGTTTATGGTGGAAATAAAAAGTCATTATAAATTAAGCTGAAAAACAAGTTTAAATAATTTTTGTGAATAGAAGAGCATTTCCTGAATACAAATACCTCATCCTTTCTTTTTAAAACTTTAAATTATTATAAAAGGATTTCAAAAAGGTTTTTATAAAGTAATCACCATTAACACACCAAATAGCCGTCTTATTTATGCATATATTCCTTTCAAGTCTTTGTTCACATATTACAATAATAATTTGCAATTTATATTATTTTAAAATTTGTCATGACATTACATTTACTGCATTATTATCATTACTAAAGTCTGCATAGTTCCTTAATTTGGTTAGTCACTACTTATTTAACCATTTCCTTATTCTTTTGATAATTAGGTTTTTGTTCATTTGTTTTGTTTTTCTAGAAATGGCAACTACACATTCTAGGTTTTCTAACTATTTTGTTCAACTGTTCTTATAGTTTTCTTTGTATTTGTGTATGCTGCTTTTTACTTTAACACATATGGTCTTTCTAATCATTATTAATAATACAGGTCTAAAATAATAATAATAATAATAATAATAATAATAATAATACAGGTCTAATATGCCTACAGAATTTTTTGCTGTGGTGAGGTTGTTGTTTTTGTTTGTTTGTTTTTTGTTCTTTTTTTTTTTTTTGTGGACAAATTTTCTTTTCTCTGCCGAGTTCCTTCTTTTGCTATATTGTCATGATGCATTCCTATTAATTATTAATGTCCAACTTAAATATCTTTTTGCTGAGGTTTTTGTTGATATTTTCTAGCCTGGGTTGTTCGTCTGTCATTTAAATATCATTTCTTTGTATTAGAGCATACACTGTAGTGCAGTTACATTTAATTTCAAATATGTACTGCCCTTACAACACTGTGCGTGGGTTGAGGACAAGCTCCGAGTGTATTTTATACATATATCCTAACTTCATAGAACAGTTTTAGACAAATTCAATGTTGATTAAATAATTGAGTGATTTAAATAGAAAAGCTTACCAGGGCTTAGATGGATGAAAGAAGACATAAAGCATTGTATTGGAGGAGTTCAGGGCAAGGAGAGACCATTAGGGGCTGGAGGAGAAGCGGAAGGGCAGGAAACCTGTTTCTATTGAGCTTTGTTATGTACCAGGCACTGTGCCAGGTACTTTACATACCTGATATCATTTAACCCTGAGAACTACTCTTGAAATAGGTTACTTAAATTGCATACTGCAGATAAAAAAAAATAATGTTCGTAGAGACTGAGTAATTACAAAAGTTCACTTCGTCAGTAAGTGCGGAAGCTGGAGGAGAGAGTGGGAAAATGGGCATTTCACCGGAATTCAAAAGAAGGGATGGATGGGTGGATACCACAGAGGCACATGCACAAACACAGATAGGGCTTATCATCTAGTGTTTGTAGGTTACAGAGGCCAACCCTGCCAGCCTGGAGAGTTTGAAAGTCGGTAGGAGATTGATAATCTGTGTTCATAGTATCATAGAATTTGAGAATCATTAAGTCATTAAGGTCTCTAACAGAGTGGAAGGGATTAAGGTTCTGCTCGGGGGTGTGCCTATATAAATAATGTTACAGCTAGGTTGGCCTGGGCAACTCCTGATACCCAAGGCTGGTCATATTTTCACTACTGTTCTGCTACCAGATGATTATTCTTGAGCCATATTAATTTACATTGCCAAGAGCCTTTGGGAATGCCCAGTTGAGAGTAGTAGTGAAACAAAAGTGGTGGTTGAACTAAGGAAAATAGTTCAAGAAAGAAGGCTCTGATACTTGAAGGATTACATTAAACATCAAAATGCATTATTTAAAAGGAAAGAGAGAATTAGCAAAAGTTGTTAATACAGTTCTGATTTTCTTCTCTATGGGAACATTTATAAAATGAAATACAACTTTTAGGGATGGGAGATGTCTTCATCCATTCAGGCTGCTATAACAAAAATACCATAGATCAAGTGGCTTAAAAACAACAGAAGTTTGTTTCTCACAGTTCTTGAGGCTGGAAGTCCAAAATCATTATGCTGGCAGATTTGGTGTCTGTCAAGGGCCTGCTCCTTGTTTCATAGACAACGACCTTCTAGCTATGTCCTCACCTGACAGAAGGGGCAGGGGAATTCTTTAGGGCCGTTTTTATAAAGGCACTAATCATGTTTATGAGGGCTCTGTCCTCATGACCTAATCACTTCCCAAAGGCCCTACCTCATTTTATCATCGCATCAGGGATTAGGTTTAAACATTTGAATTTTGGGGGGAACACAAACATTCAGTCTGTAGTAGGTGGTTACAGGCATCCTTTATCTTTGAGATTTGCCTCTTCACCAACACTATCATCACCAGATCATCATCACCATCAATGTGATGGTACTGATGTACAGTACTGATCACCAGTGGTTACACTAAGAAGCATACGGCCCAGTTTCTGTTCTTGAAAAGCTAATAGGATATACAGGGAAAACAGTAAGGAAACTAACATTTATTTAGTGCTTTCTATGTGCCGTCCACATATAGCAAATATATCACATGAGTAGAGACTTAAAAATATGGTTGTTTTGACCCATAGAATGGCACAAGAGTTGTTTTAGGAAGAGGAGAATCTTGGTTTAGAAAACATCATTCAACTGCTTTGGTGCTGAAAGTGGGGCATGGAGGACTGGTCTGGAAGACGGCTGTGGTTATAGGGAGATGGCAAAAGTGAAAGTTAAATATATGGGGATCTGAGAGGCAGATGTAGGGCTTCTGAAATGAAATATACAGGTGAATTTTGGTTTAATCCAGATCCCATGCTTATATAGGCTTATACGCAAATAGTTTAAGCAAATAGGACTAGGCAATGGAGTTTTCGATTCCAGCTTGGAGAGGTGAAAGTCATAATTTAGGGCATTCCTCAAACATATAAAAGCTGTTCAGAAGGTGCTGGGGGAGCCAGAATATCATAGGCCTACTACAAATAGAAATAGAAATTATAGAGATCCATGAGAAATAGTGCCCAGGGGCCACTTTGTACAGAAGTACTGGCTGTGCTCTGCACAATTTGTCAGAATGTGCCATTCATATAGACTCAGAGATTAATGGCTCCCCTAGAGTTTTGCAACTTGGAAGCCCTCAGGGTGCTCCTTGCATTTACAATTTTAATTAATAAGGAAAAAGCATTATTGAGTGCCTAGTGTGATTCAGGTATTGTCCTACAGCAGAACTGTGGAACAGTCCAGAGCATGGACTTTGAGATCTAATAGTCCTGAATTTGAATTTCACGTCTGCTATGTGGTAGTCGTGTGGCAGGAACAAGTGCTTAGAATCTTACTTTCTCTGTCTGTAAAATGGAG
The DNA here is from genome assembly GCF_011764305.1 of Mustela putorius furo. Taxonomy (NCBI): domain Eukaryota; kingdom Metazoa; phylum Chordata; class Mammalia; order Carnivora; family Mustelidae; genus Mustela; species Mustela putorius. Next base: position 24,329,793 of record NW_025421273.1, read on the forward strand.
GTGCCTATATTTAACTCATTAAGTTGTTATATGTGCCTAGTCCAGGGTGAGTGTGTGGGAAATAATAGCTGTAATTATGATTCACCACATTATTTTATTTAATCCCCTTTACAGTCTTATAATTTAGCTCTTACTCATGGGCAAGCTAAGGTTCAGGGAACATAGTACTTGCCCAGGACAGCTGTAGGATGGCAGAGCATGGATTTACACTCATGTTTGGGAGCCTGTGCTCATTCTACACAGAAAACGTTGATTTTTTTTACCTGTTTCTCATGGTGAATCTTCAATCTAAAGTCCTTTTCCTCTGAGCCTCTCTTGCCATGTCCAACATAAATATTAATGCAGTTACCATCTGCCACTGTGTAAAATCACTTGGTCAAATCTATTTTAGCAAATGAAGCAAAATTGCCTTTTGTTTGGTTTAGTGTATGTGTGTGTATTGCTTTCTTTTGATTATCCAGTCCGTTTTTGAAGTGGAATCTTGGTTACCTAGGGAACTGGCATACAGCACAAATAATTTTTTTTTTTTTTTAATGAGAGTTCAAAGTTGTTAGAATTGTTGGCTGGATTTCAACGGGGGTGACCTCTTTATTGACCGGAAAGTAACATAATTTTACTTTTTTATATAAAAATAAAACTAAAGGTGGGAGAAAATTAAAGAGTTGATGACGGTTGGTGAACAATAAGAATTTTTAAGTTGCAGACATTCTGCTTATAGTTGGGAGCTAGCTAATAAATAGCTTTATTCCAGGGTGAATAATTTACACATAATTCTTATTGCTTTGGGACATGTTTTATATATTCTTAAGTGGGAATAAATTTCACATGCCATGTTTTAGGGAGATATGTAGCCATTATGGTTTTAAGTTCCTTTCTGGAGTACCGCTATAATAAAGTTTTTGAGACTGTCCCTAGACTTACCTTTTTCCCTTTTCTTTTCTTTCTTTTAGAGAAACAAAGAGAATGGGTGGGGTGGAAAGGGGCAGGGAGAGAGAGTCTTAAGCAGGCTACACTCGCAGTGTGGAGCCCAGTGTGGGGCTCAGTCTCACAACCCTGAGATCATGACCTGAGCCAAAATCAAGAGTCAGACACTTAAACCACTGCACTACCCAGGTGCCCCTCATTTTCCTTTTAAAGAAGTCTAGGCTTAGTTCAGTGATTCAAAATTCTTACAGTATACCAACTATAGTTATAAAAATAATTGAAATTAAAAATGAAATAACTACCCAAGACTCCCTTTCTGTACCCCTAGGACTACAACTTGTAAAGACAAGGCCAGAGAAGAGATATCTAATGTGAAGTGACACAGGATTTGAGAAGCTAAAGGCATGAGTCAAAGCAATGTTTGTCTGAGGAATCTGAGTCTGTTGGTCCAAGGAGTGTACCATGAGTGTCAGTCTGAAGGACTATAGGGTTCGAAATAAAGGGATTTAGAATGAAAAGCTTGGAACCAGGCAGAGAGTCAAAGTTTATGAATCTGAGTTGCAAATGAATGAGGGAAATTTAGATACTGTTTGTGTTTTACTTTAATGGTGGCAGGTGATAGTAACTTGGATTGGTGAGTCTACATTGAGGCCAATGTTGGGGCAAACATGTCCTCACAAAGCATGTGTTTTAGTTTTTCTTTGTTTTCTTATTTTTTATATAAACCAGAATTAAGTTTGGCCATGAGGTAGTATTAGTCTGGTTTCCTAAAAGAAGAGCCTGAAAATATGGGGGTCAACACCAGGTATGTTAAATAATTTAGGGTTGAGGTTGGACTTGAGACCCAAGCATGCAGTTACCAAAGTGGTGATTTAATGAGTCTGGGCACATAACATAATCAGTTATGTGTAGGGAATCAAAGACCTTGAAACAGAGTAAGTGAATGGGATTAAAAGGCAGGAGGTGCCCTGAGGTGTTGGTATAGCCACAGAGGCATTTCCTAAAGTACCTGTGGCTTGGTTTGTTAGAGCTAGACAGGAAGACCTTATGGGCACTCAACCAGTTCAGACTAATTTGGATCTTGAAGAATGGATGGGATCTAATGGAGTAATACAAGGGGGAGGGATTTCACTGGAAATGTGCCCGGGATGAGCCAATGTAGGAAAAGTGCTTGAAATGTTTTCATAGGTCTTTTGAACCTATTCCCCTCAGCTGTGTGACACCGACATTATGCCACTTAAGATTTACTTTTGGAGTTCATCTGGGCTATTATCTTAGCAAATATCGTGATAATAAAGCCAGCTGTTGGCTAGGTCATGAGTTAGGAGAGTAGCCATCAACATTGTTCTAAAGTGTCTCCCTCACACTCATAATCATGTTATACTCTGATTAGTGGTAAAATATCAGAACAATGTGGCCTTAGCCTGTCCTGTGTGGACATTCAGACTGAAAAGATGCAGGGCTTTCCAGCAATTTATCTGAAAGGCAAAATATTTTCAACCTTAAAAGGGCAGTGGCAGTCAAGTATAATGTCTAGTCTGAGCAATGCAAAAGAGAGAAAGTGTGCAAGGACCAGCAATTAGAAGAGAAGGAGAATATGAGCTTCTAATAACTAGTTATTAGGACAGGGAAGCCTAAGTAATGCATTAAAGAGGTGCAGAATAAATATATTGGGAGTGTATGAGTGTGCTTCTGTCTGCACAAGAAGCCTGAAGAAGAGAACACAGTCTCAGAAGTAGCAGGCAGCCATTGACCAGTCATGCCCAGAGCAGGTGAATGGACCAGCTTTTGGTGGGAGGGGAACTGATGGTCAAAACTAAACACACAGGTCATTTGTGTTTATATAATACTTACCCTTCATAGTTGAGCAAAATGACTTAGTAAGTATAATGTGTTATTCTCAAGCTGTTCCTTTTAAAAATTATTGGCTCCAGTTGAGAATGCCAGTAGTTTAGTGAAATACTTCAATTTGGTGGGATTTTTACTAATTTCCTGTCCCCTGGATTAATGCCCTGATGGAATAGTCTCCCAAATTAAGTCTAAATATATCCTTGTTTTCCTGATAGCAATGAAAGGGCTTTGGATGCTTAACTTGTGTATATGAAATGAAGGATCTTTGATGTAATGGAGTTGTGTGTAAGTGTAGACAAGCTGCCTACTCTTAAAAACACTTCACTTTCCAAGTGGAGAAAGGTGTAAATTTAATGACAAATTCATACAAATAAATCACTCCATATACACTTGCTGGCATATGAATATTCAAATCTTTTAGAAACAAATAGAAATGGACTAAAATGTTTATATGGACATGTAAATTCTTCACACTTGAAAAATATGACCAAGGACATTCAAAAGAATTGGCTTCAGACTTTTTTTTGCCTTCAGCAGACTATAATTCATTGTTATGAAGAAGACTAGGAAAATCTACATCTTTGTCCCTCAGCACCTTTGTCCCACAACAAGGTGAGAAGGCTAATGGTCTGTTGGAGTACACAGTTTTAAAGCTGTTCAGAGGGAATTGTTGGTGCATTATAAAACTTCTGGAATCATTGAATTATTAGATTTAAAAGAACAGACATGCATAGTTGTCAAGTAAATGGTTTATAATCTGGTTATAATTACATATGGTACTATTTGATAATCTAAAATGCATGGCATGGAGGCATAAAAATGCATCTTTGAATAAGATACCAAGAGAAGAAAACCTTGGCATTATTGGCTTTAATTTTTGTGTTTTTTACTATTTATGAATGACCCTGGAAATCCATGATATGTAATCTTCTACCATTTTGCTGAGGCATATGAAGTGTAGTTTGTTTTAGTCACAGAATTTATGTTAAAAACTTCATAAATAATTTTGTTTATGTCCCTATAGTCTTTATAAATTGGATGGGAGTCAGTTGAAATTTTTCAGTTACACTTTATTTTTATAGGATAACTTATATGCTGTCACATTTTAAAACATTTCTCATGGATGTTAAGGGTCTGTCATATGTATAAAGGCTTTAGAAACATGTTTCCATGTATAATAGAATCCTAATAGGGAGCAGAACCTGATAACTATGAGTTGTTAGACTAATAACATGTGTGGATGGCCAGTGAGTGGGGACAAAGAAGTTATATCACTTGTTGTCTATAACTGTTCTCTGCTGTTGCTTTTGTGTTTAATTCCTAAAGAACAAAAATTATTCCAAGGAGATAGGAAAATCAAAACTGTAAGTCAGGTTTAAAGAATGAGACATGGATTGAGGCAATTGACAGCCAAGAGAGTAAGAGTATGGAGGACAGGAATCAAGGAATGGGTAGAGGTTCACAGTAGCAAATGCAAGCAATATAAAAAAGGAAGAAGATTGCATGTTGGCCACATTGGTTGGGCCTAAGATTTCCAGCTTTTGTAATAGGTGATTTTCTCATCTCATTTTGGATATTGCCTTAGAGATGAGACATTCTGTTTTGTGGTAGTTCTCATTTTTGAAAAGTTTTCTTATATATTGAACACAAATCTGTGTTTTAGTTTTATCTGTTGGTATTAGATAATTTATACCTCACAATTCTTTTAATAAATATTTAGTGAGTACCTGCCCCATTGTAGGCACTGCTATTGTTGTTGGGCATATAGTATTAATAAGACAGAAAAGATCTAAGGACATGGAACTTATATTTTACAGGAAAACAAAAATATGCAAATAAATAGTGAACACAAACAAAAATATCAGAGAGTGACAAGTAGTATGCAGAGAATGAAAAAAGGTGACATGAAACATGAAACAGAGTGACTGAGAGGTCAAGGGAAGGTTTCCCTGAGATGGTAATTTTCAACTATGGAGACTGGAGGGGGCAGGAAGGGGGGAGTCATCTAACTTAAGGGAGTAGCTGTGCAAAGACTGAAGGTACTCCAGAATGTCCAGGCTTTTGTGGCTAGAGTATAGTATATGAGGAAGAGAGTAGCTCAAGATGAGGGTGGAAAGAAAAGCAAAAGGACAGATTACCTAGGACTTTGTGAGCTAGGAAAGAAGTTGGTTTTTGTTTTAACTGTGGTGTGAAGTCATTAGAAATTTTAAACAGGGTCAAGAGGCTGTGCTATGTGTATTATAAAAGGAACACTCTGGTTGCTGGGTAGAAAATGGATGACGGAGAGGCAAGAGTGGGAGAGAGGTGACATCCAGGGGCGCTATACCAATAGTTTTAGTGGAAGATGATAGTGGATTGGATTGGGATAGTGGTAAAGGAGAGGAAGAGAAATAAACACATTAAAGATATGATTTGGGGGCGCCTGGGTGGCTCAGTGGGTTAAGCCACTGCCTTCGGCTCGGGTCATGATCTCAGGGTCCTGGGATCGAGTCCCGCATCGGGCTCTCTGCTCAGCAGGGGCCTGCTTCCCTTCCTCTCTCTCTGCCTGCCTCTCTGCCTACTTGTGATCTCTCTATGTCAAATAAATAAATAAAATTCTTAAAAAAAAAAGATATGATTTGGAGGACTTGATGAACAGATTGGGTATTGAATATAAAGAAAGAGATGCCTTGGTGGCTTAGTCAATTAAGTGTCTGACTTTTGATCTCAGTTCAGGTCTTGATCCTCAGGGTCATGTGTTCAATCCTGGAGTTGGGCTCTATGGTGGGCATGGAACCTACTTTAAAAAAAAAATATATATATATATATATATATATATTTATATATATATGGAAAGAGAGGAGTCAAATATAGCATTTTTGATCTTTGCCTTGCACAGTAGATGCATGGCACTTTGGTTCCTAGAAGGGAATACATATTGTTATTTTTCCTCTGTGTTCAACTGTTAAAAGTAATATGGTTTACAAATGTATTTGATGAATGAAATAAAGGACAATTAGAAAGGAAGATGTTTACCATTATCGAGTTTATTCTATTTTTGTTAGAGTACAAATACACCTATACTCAATTTATCTATCTAAAATTTTAAGTTAATTTTAGAATTCTAAAGTAATTGTTACAGACTGCATCGGTATAGTATTTTTTTATGTTAAGACCTTATAGATGATATTTCACAAGGGAAAAAATTGCATATTTTATGAAGTTTCATTTATTTTTTAAGAAAGTTTTAAAAGAAAGTAAAAAATTTTTGAAAAAAATAAGGTAACAAAAGAAAATATCCTGAGCAAATATTTTAATAGATAATAGTGATAAAGGGTTAATATCCTTAATTTCTAAGTATTCTTACAAATAAAAAAAATTGAAAAACCCTGACAAACACCCTATTAGGAAGATAAGCACAGAACACAAAAAGGAAATTCACAAAAGAAGAGGTCAGTAGCATTAGAGAAAGCTTAGCCTCACCAAATATCAAATCTACAATATTTATAGTAATAATGAGAAATAGTGTCATAGTGGATAAAAGCACCAGCTCTGGAATTAGAATTCCTGAGTTTGAAGACCTAACTCTAGAACTTACTGAGTAATTCTCTTGAATTTTCTTCTTGGGCAAGTAACTTAATCTTTTTTTGTTTCAGTTTTTACCCCCCTGTAAAATGGGGGTCATAGTATTACCTACCTCAAGGTTGTTTTGCATATTAAATGGATGAGAATATAGGTAAATTGCTTAGAACAGTTCCTGGGATATAATAATTGCTCTGTGAGTTTTAGGAATTCTTATTATTATTGGTTAGTGTCTAATTATTAAATATAACATGATACTTAATATTGGCTAGGTGGGGGGAAATAGATATTTTCATACATCATAGATCAGAGTATATATTGGCCCATTACTTATAGAAAGAGCTTTTGTAATATGTCTTGAACATTTTAAAATAAATTTATTAAGGCAGTTCTACTTTTGAGACTTCAGCCAATGATCTTTGTTCACATCAGGGTTACTTATGCTGGTCAAAAATTTAGCAAAAACTTGACTTCCAGGTAAAGAGGTGGCTTTAAATACACATTTAATTTCACTCACTCTCTGAAGTTCATTAAGACTTCAGTAAAAATATTTTCTATTGAGGTAACTTTTACATACATAGAAATACACAAATGTTAAGTGTACAATTTGATGAGTTTTAGGAACAGTATATACCTGTATTATCAAGCTCTCAATCAAGAACACTGCCACCCCCCTGGAAAGTTCTCATGTTCCATTATGGTCAATTCCTATCTCCATAGGCTATTTCAGGGTTTTCTATCACCATAGATTAGTTTTGTTTGTTCTTAGACTTCATATAAATAGAATTATACAATATGGAGTCTTTTGTGTTTGGTTCCTTTCATTTACTATAATTCTGAAAACCTATTCAGGTTGTTGTTATATTAACATTTACTCCTCTTTATTCCTATATTTTCTGTCCCTTTATTGCTGGGTAGTGTTTTATTTTTTGAATGCACTGACCTTACTTATTTTCCTTATGATGATATTTTGGTTGTTAGACTACCACAGATAAAGTTGCTATAGACATTTTTGTGTAAGACTTGCGGTCATATGTTTTCATTTCTCTTGGGTAAATATATAGTGAAATTGCTGGGTCATAGTGTAAGTGTATATTTAATGTTAAAATATACTGCTAAATAGTTTTATAAAGTGATTACACCATTTTATATTTTCACCAGCCTGTATGTTGTTTAATGCATTTAATGTATGTTGCTCCATTTCTTCTCTAACATGTGGTTGTCAGAATTTAAAATTTAAGCTATTCTCTAGGTGTGAAGTGATACTTAACTGTAGTTTTAATTTATATTTCTCTGCTGACTAGTGATGTTGAGCACATTTTCATGGGCTTATGGCCATTCACACATCTTCATTAATGAAACATCTATTCAGGACTTTTGCCTAAGGTGTTAAAGATATTTTGAGTTTTCTTCTGGATGCCTCATGGTTTAGCACATTTAGGTCTGTGATCCATCTCAAATTAATGTTTGTGTATGATGTGAGGTAGGGGTTGAGGTTCATATTTTCCAAAAACTTTTTCAAGTTGTTTCAGCACCACTTATTGAGACTTTTTTCCCCCTTTGATATCTTGTGTATTATTTAAAATCAATCAACTGTACATGTGCAGTTTTTTTCTGAGTTCTACGTTATGTTACAATGATCTATTTACCCATTCTTATACTAGAACTGTGCTGTTTCAGTTACTACAACTTTACAGTAAGTCTTAAAATCAGGTAATTTTGAATGGCCCACCCTTGCTTTTTAAAATTGTTTTGACTGTTCTACATCCTTTGAATTTCCATGTAAATTTTAGAATCAGCTTTTCCTTTGCTTCCTAAAATTCTAGATACACTTGCACACAGCAAAAACACATACATCTAATGGTATTCATTTTTGTTTAGTCTGATGTAGAAATTGTAAATAATCTACATGAATAACAAGAAACTGGCACAATGTAGCCTGTTACATCCACACAGTGGAATTCTATGCATCTATTAAAGAATAATAACATAGACCCATAAGCACTAACATGGGCATTCTACAAAATTAATTGTTAAATGAAAAATCAATATACAGAACAGAGAATAGAGCATGTTCCTAATTATTTTAAAAGTAAGGCTATAGATACAATATATGCTTTCTCTATATGTGTGAAGTTATTTAACTGAAAAGTTTAGAGTTGATTTGATCTCCAACAATACTAGGTTCAGGGCTTCACAGGATGTACTACTAGATGTTGCCCCTCAGTCTGTGGCTGGGCTCCACTTCTTTTCTTTTTGGTTTCATTGTCTGACAGCTTCTATGCCATTGGAGCTCCAGGCTTCCATGGTTATCATCATGCATAGATGTTATCTATCTCAGTGTTCCTTTATCAAATCGAATGGATTTAGTCTGGTTTGAGGCCTATCCTGTGGATCCTTCACTGTGAATGGAGGGATGAAGAGCCTTGACTGGTCAACTGGGCCATGTGCTCACCCCTGTAACTTTATAAAGGAGGGAAGGACGCCATGGGAAGGAGCCCTTCAATGAAAGAGGTGATATGCAAATTAAAGCACCTGTGCCCATCTAATAACCTTAATACCACCTTTTCTGTTCATGCACAGGAATGGTGATTTTTCTTCAAAATGTACCTAAAATTGTGTCCCTGCATCTCAAGAAATTCTTTTATGTTCTGCCTTTCATTTTCTAGTTGGACACTGTCAGCCTTTTTTAGTTTCCTTCGTTTCCAGCTTTGGGCTCTTTTCTGTTTGTCCCATTTAGCCTAGCCTGTTTGGACTGATAACCAACCTGCTTGTGCTGTTGACCATCAGGTTGTACAGTTTGGTTTAATGCACTACAGTCTTTGGGAAAATATACTTTATTCCCCATGATTAATCTTAGTTGAGTTCAGTCTCTGGGCTTTCCTATGCCAAAAGGGAGATCAGACAAAATTATCTGAACTTTTGCTCTGGTCATTTTTATTAGTCCTTAATGGATTGGTCAAAAGGATTGCTTTCTCCTAGCAAATAGGATCCAACAGCACATTAAAAAGATTATCTACCATGACCAGGTGGGATTTATCCCTGGGTTAGAAGGATGGTTCAACATTTGCAAATAAATCAATGTATAGAACAAATTAATAAGAGAAGAGAGAAGAACCACATGGTTCTCTCAATTGATGCAGAAAAAGCATTTGACAAAATCCAGCATCCATTCCTGATTAAAACGCTTCAAAGTATAGGGATAGAGGGAACATTCCTGAACTTCATAAAATCTATCTATGAAAAACCCACAGCAAATATCATCCTCAATGGGAAAAAGCTCACAGCCTTCCTGTTGAGATCAGGAACACAACAAGGATGCTCACTCTCACCACTCTTGTTCAACATAGTATTAGAAGTCCTAGCAACAGCAATCAGACAACAAAGAGAAATAAAATGTATCCAAATTGGCAAGGAAGAAGTCAGACTCTCTCTTTGCAGATGACTTGATACTTTATATGGAAAACCCCAAAGACTCCACCCCCAAACTACTAGAACTCATACAGCAATTCAGCAACGTGGTAGGATAGAAAGTCAATGTACAGAAATCAGTGACTTTCTTATACACTAACAATGAAAACACAGAAAGGGAAATTAGAGAATTGATTCCATTTACTATAGCACCAAGAACCATAAGATGCCTGGGAATAAACCTAACCAAAGAGGTAAAGGAACTGTACTCGAGGAACTACAGAACACTCATAAGAGAAATTGAAAAAGACACAAAAAGATGGAAGACCATTCCATGCTCTTGGATCAGAAGAATAAACATTGTTAAAATGTCTATACTGCCTAGAGCAATCTATACTTTTAATGCCATTTTGATCAAAATTCCACTGGTATTTTCAAAGGGGTGGAGCAAATCATCCTAAAATTTGTATGGAATCAGAAGAGACCCCCAAATTGCTAAAGAAATGTTGAAAAAGAAAAACAAAATTGGGGGCATCATGTTACCTGATTTCAAGCTTTACTACAAAGCTGTGATCACCAAGACAGCATGGTACTGGCATAAAAACAGACACATAGACCAGTGGAACAGAGTAGAGAGCCCAGGTATGGACCCTCAACTCTATGGTCAAATAATCTTCGACAAAGCAGGAAAAAATATACAGTGGAAAAAAGACAGTCTCTTCAATATATGGTGCTGGGAAAACTGGACAGCTGTATGTAGTAGAATGAAACTCGACCATTCTCTTACACTGTACACAAAGATAAACTCAAAATGGATAAAAGACCTCAATGTGAGAAAGGAATCCATCAGAATCCTAGAGGAGAACATAGGCAGTAACCTCTTCGAGATCAGCCACAGCAACTTCTTTCAAGATATGTCTTCAAAGGCAAAGGAAACAAAAGCGAAGATGAACTTTTGGGACTTCATCAAGATCAGTAGCTTCTGCACAGCAAAGGAAACAGTCAACAAAACAAAGAGGCAACCCACGGAATGGGAGAAGATATTTGCAAATGACAGTACAGACAAAAGGTTGATATCCAGGATCTATAAAGAACTTCTCAAACTCAACACACACAAAACAGATAATCATGTCAAAAAATGGGCAGAAGATATGAACAGACACTTCTCCAATGAAGACATACAAATGGCTATCAGACACATGAGAAAATGTTCATCATCACTAGCCATCAAGAGATTCAAATTAAAACCACATTGAGATACCATCTTACACCAGTTAGAATGGCCAAAATTAACAAGACAGGAAACAACGTGTGCTGGAGAGGATGTGGAGAAAGGGGAACCCTGTGACACTGTTGGTGGGAATGCAAGTTGGTGCAGCCACTTTGGAAAACAGTGTAGAGATTCCTCAAGAAATTAAATATAGAGCTTCCCTATGACCCTGCCATTGCACTCCTGGGTGTTTACCCCAAAGATACAGATGTTGTGAAAAGAAGGGCTGTCTTTACCCCAATGTTTATAGCAGCAATGGCCATGGTCGCCAAGCTGTGGAAAGAACCAAGATGCCCTTCAGCAAACGAATGGATAAGGAAGATGTGGTCCATATACACTATGGAGTATTATGCCTCCATCAGAAAGGATAAATACCCAACTTTTGTAGCAACATGGATGGGACTGGAAGAGATTATGCTGAGTGAAATAAGTCAAGCAGAGAGAGTCATTTATCATATGGTTTCCCTTATTTGTGGAGCATAACAAATAGCATGGAGGGCATGGGGAGATGGAGAGGTGAAGGGGGTTGAGGGAAATTGGAAGAGGAGATGAACCATGAAAGACTATGGACTCTGAAAAACAATCTGAGGGTTTTGGGTGGGTGGGGTGTGGGAGGTTGGGGGAGCCAGGTGGTGGGTATTATAGAGGGCATGGATTGCATGGAGCACTGGGTGTGGTGCATAAACAATGAATTCTGTTATGCTGAAAAGAAAAAAAAAAGATTTTTTTCATGCCTGTGTTTTCCTGCCACATACTCTTGATTCATGAATAGTTGCAAGAGTGGACACTAAACTGGGTGCAGCACCTGATGTCCCTCTTGTTTCCAGTCCAGAACCAGGTGATACTGCTGTGTGATCATAGATTTTAAAGAGTTAAATTATTCTGTAAGCTCTGTTTTTTTTTTTTTAATATTTATTTATTTTTTTGTACAGAGAGAGATCACAAGTAGGCAGAGAGGCAGGCGGGGGGGGCAGGCTCCCCGCTGAGCAGAGAACCCCACCTCCCCAATGCGGGGCTCAATCGCAGAACCCTGAGATCATGATCCAAGCCGAAGGCAGAGGCTTAACCCACTGAGCCACTCAGGCACCCCAGCCCTGTTTTATATTCAAAATAAATCTGGTTGTTAGCTCTCTGTTTCTGCATGGAACAGTTTCGTTGTTGTTGAAATAATATATTAATTTGGAATAGGTTTGGGTTAAAACCGTTATAATGTGATTATCACTAGCTGTCTAGAGGGGAGGGCAAGATAGTGAGATAAGGATATATTAAGATGAAAATAAGTTGAGAGATGATATAATAATAGTGAAATAAAAAGGATAAAATTGCGTACTTGAATTAATTTTAAAAACATGTTTTAAATAAGATGAGCCATTATCCAGATTAAGAGAGGCAGATAGGTATAAGAAGCTCAGAGAGCAAAAGCTTCTGATTACAGAAGTATATCTACTCAAATAATGCGTTGCTAATTTTGAAATAAATTAGGATACAGACAAAGAAACTGCCTTGGTTTTAGCTTCACAAATAAATTAACAGATGTAATATCTGAATTGTTTGACATTTATTCTTTCACTCATTCTTAACCAATCAGGGCAATATATTCTTTAGTTATATTTATATTTAGCTTTTAAATGAAAACAATCCATTCATCATACAGCTGAGACCAGCACCTGCAAGTATCCCCCATCTTTAGGACTCAGGCAAGCCACACTCAGATATGAAAGCCTGGCCCTTTAATATTTGGGCTGATCAACTTAGGCCATCCTTTTTTGATTTGTGATTTAGAGTTCTTAGCACACTGGACTATTCCACTGGCCCATTTAAAATTTATATTATTTGTCTAATTTTGTTTATTGCAAAAAAGGAAAATAGGTATTAATGTAGAGATTATATAAAGACTACTTATAATCCTGGCTATATAAAAAATTACTAATGTCAAATAATTACTAACATTTTACTGTATTTTATCAAATATAAAGATAGCATTGACTATAGTTTAAACTATTTACTATCACTTACTTAAACACTAAGAAAGAAGAAATGTTGTCAATTAAACTATGACATACAATAGTCCCATGTTTTCTGGGGGATACATTTCAAGATTCCCAGTGGATGCCTGGAAACCATGGTTAATACCAAACCTTACATATACTATAAGGTATATATATATATATATATATATATATATATATACACATATATATATACCAAACCTTATATATACCAAACCTATGATAAAGTTGAATTTATACATGAGATACAGTAACAGATTAACAACAGTCACTGCTAGTAAAATAGAACAGTTATAAAAATACACTGTAATAAAACTTAGGTGAGTGTGGTCTTTCTCTCTCTCCCAAAATATGTTATTGTTGTGAACTCACCCTTCTTGTGATGATGTGAGATGATAAAATGCTTGTGTGATAAGATGAAGTAAGAATAATGATATGGTATATACTACTATTGACCTTCTGGTGATACATCAGAAGAAGGATCTTCTGCTTTCTGACTGTGTTTGACTGTGGGTAATGGAAACCACAGAAAGCAAATTGCAGTAAGGAGGGACAACTATACTGCTTTTTTCTTTTGTGTAAAAAAGCCTATACTCAATGTCTTTTTAGACTTTATACTCAAATCTTTTAGACTTGTTGTGATATAGACTTCTATTATGAATGGATTTAGAACATACCTAAAAAGGAGACTATAAGAAAAACAAATTGGTTAAAATAGTCCTAAAACCTTTTTACATCTGGAGTCCAACTCTGCCATGTTACATTTTGATTCAGAGTTGTCAATATCTGTGTTCTTCCTACTGCTTCCAGTCTTTGTGCTATCACAAACATTGATGATGCAGCATTGCTTAAGTGAGTGCTCTACTCTTGTCTCCCAGATTTTCATCCAAGCTCACCTGTTCTTTCTTTCTTCCTTAATATTGGAACTATCCTCTCTCTAGTTTTAGGTGGGCATAGAGTGAGTGGGTAAATTAGAAGCTTTTCTGAACATCTCTGGTAGTAGCTTGGGACTATGGTCTGAATGTTTGTGTCCTCCCAAAATTCATGTTGTAGTTCTAACCCCTAAAGGTGATGATATCAGTGGGTAGGGCCTTTGGGAGGAAAAATTATGTTTTGAGGGTAGAGGCCTCATGAATGTGATTAGTGCCCTCATAAAAGAGATGCCACAGCACCCCTAACCCCTATGCAATATGAGGATACAAGGAAAATTTTGCCGCCCAGAAGAGGGGTCTCACTCAACCATGCTAGCACCATGATCCTGTACTTCCAGCCTCCAGAACTGTGAGAAGTGACTTTTTGTTGTTGATAAGTCACCCAATCCATAGTATTTTGTTATAGCAGCCCTGAGCTGATTAAGACACATGATATCACCATTCTAACTGGTGAGATAAGAGAAAGGGTGTGTGCAGCTTACAATTCACATCCTTAAAAGGAAACTGCATCCCTTTCACTTTCTCTTTCTACCTCTTCTATGAGATGAAATGTAGACATGAGATAGTGAGCTAGCTTTAATAATGTACAAGGTGATACTCCAGGGATGGTGGAACTACTGGATAGTAAGATCTGAATCTTTGGGTTACTTTGTAGAGCTGAAGAGCAGCTCTTGCAGAAGGAAAAATAGTCCTATCTGGTTTAAACCACTGTTACTGTCAAAGCAGCCAAAAGGAGTTTTGAGATTCCTTTTTAAATTTAATACCATATTGAAAAATACTTTTATTTACCATTAAATATTTTATATACCATTAAGTGTTTTAATGATTATGTAACATTCAAGGTAGATGCATCATTATTTATTGAACTAAGCTATCATTGGGCATTTAGGTTATTCCAGTTTTTTTTGGTTATAAATAATACTGGAATAAAAAATCCAATACTTTATATATATATACACATGTGTATATATACACATTTAAAAATTTATATGTATTTTTATATTCATCTATATGCATATGCATGTATACATACACACTATAAACACACATATATGTATGTGTACATATATAGGTCTTTGCTTTGTTTTCTTCAAATAAATTCCTCTAAGTAGAATTACTTGGTCCAAGGCCTTTCACATTTTTAAGGCTTTTAAGATTAATTATCAAAGAAACACTCAGTCGCAGGCTGGGTGAGACAGAGCATGGCTGGAGACCAGGGAGACGGGAAGGGTTGACTGCTTTTCTCTGAGGGCACACTGAGGTGTGGGGACTGGAGTTCTTGGCTCCTCTGGGCTGGAGATTGGGAGGCTGCCATGGTCATTCCCCTCCTCCAACGCTCTACAGAAAGTGTTCAGAAAACAAAAACTACTGAGAACGAACCCAAGCAGATTTTTTAGTCTGTCCCCTGGCAAGGGCTATGCAATTCTGCCTCTGGCAAAGACTTTTGAAAATCACTGCAATAGGCCCCTCCCCCAGAAGATCAGCAAGAACATCCAGCCTCAACCAAGTTCACTGACCAATGAGAATTGCTAACTCATTATAACTCCAGAGCTGGGGGAGAGCAACATGTAGAATTCATGGCTTTCCCCCCAAGATCCTTTAGTCTTGCAAAGTTAAGTTTTTTAAATTTTATTTTTTTCTTATTCTATGTTTTTTAACTTTTCCACTTTCCTCTTTTAACATTTTTAACTATTTTATCTTATCAATACCTACACTTGATCTTAGCCAAAAGGCTGCAAAGCGATTATATCAATAACTTTAAAAAAAAAGTTTTAAAATTTTCATTGTTATAGTCATATTTTATCCTTTTATTGTATTTAACCTTATTTTTGTATACATATAGGTTTTTTCCTTTAAAATTTTGAGATATAATTTTTTTTAAATTTTTAATTTTTTATAAACATATATTTTTATCCCCAGGGGTACAGGTCTGTGAATCGCCAGGTTTACACACTTCATAGCACTCACCAAAGGAGATATAATTTTTTTAATAGATCAAAAAATGCCCTAAATCTAGCTCCAGCCTGATCACATTCTTTCCTCTTTTCTTTCTTTTTCCAATCAACTTATCAATTCCTTTTTAAGAATCTTTTAAAATTTTCATCTTTACAGTCATATTCCATCCCTGCATCATGTTTACTCTTATTTTTCTGTGTGTGTGTGTGTGTGTGTGTGTGTGTGTGTATATGTATATACATATATATATATTTGTCTTCCTTTAAAATTTTGGGAGTTAGTTTCTTCTAAAGACCATAATACACCCAAAATCAAGTAATCAAGTGGGTGGTTCTGTTATATTTACTAGTCTAATATATATATATATTTACTAGTCTAATATATATATATATATTTATATTTATATTTTAATTTTTCCCCCTTTCCTCTCCCCTGGGGTTGGGTCTCTTTTGATTAAGTTAGCTTATATTTTTCTGGGGTCCTTGCCACCCTTTTAGTATTTTACTCTCTCATTCATATATTCATATCTGGATAAAATGATAGGAATATATCCAGATATATTTATATCTGGATAAAATGATACCACAAAAAAAATGAACAAGAGTCAGTGCTGACAGCTAGGGACCTCATCAATATGGACATTGGTAATATGTCAAACTAGATTTCAGAATGATGATTTTCAGGGTGCTAGCTGGGCTTGAAAAAGACATGGAAGATATTAGAGAATCCCTTTCTGGAGAAATAAAAACCCTTTCTGGAGAAATAAAAGAACTAAGATCTAACCAACTGAAATTAAAAAAGCTGTTAATGAGGTACGATAAAAAATGGAGGCTCTTACTGCTAGGATAAATGAGGCAGAAGAGAGAATTAGTGATATAGAAGACCAAATGATGGAAAATAAAGAAGCTGAGCAAAAGTGTGACAAACAATTACTGGACCACAAGGGGAGAATTCAAGAGATAAGTGATGCCATAAGACTAAACAATATTAGAATAATTGGGGTCACAGAAGAAGAAGACAGAGAGAGAGAGGGACAGAGGTATATTGAAGGAAATTATAGCAGAGAGCTTCCCTAATATGGCAAAGGGAACAGGCATCAAAATCCAGGAGACTCAGAGAACCCCCCTCAAAATCAATAAAAATAGGTCCACACCCTGTCATCTAATAGTAAAACTTAAAAGTCTTAGTGACAAAGGGAAAATCCTAAAAGCAGCTCGGAACAAGAGGTCTGTAACATACAATGGTAGAAATATTAGATAGATAACAGACTTATCCACAAAGACCTGGCAGGACAGAAAGGACTGGCATGATATATTCAGAACACTAAATGAGAAAAATATGCAGCCAAGAATACTATATCCAGCTAGGCTGTCACTGAAAATAGAAGGAGAGATAAAAAAGCTTTCAGGGCAAACAAAAACTAAAAGCATTTGCAAACACCAAACCAGACCTACAGGAAATAGTGGAAGGGGTCTTCTAAGAAAAGAGAGAACCTAAAAGTAGTAGATGAGAAAGGAACAGTCACCCTACAGGCAATACAGTGACACTAAATTCATATCTTTCAGTAGTTACCCTGAATGTAGATGGGCTAAATGCCCCCAATCAAAAGACACAGGGTATCAGAATGGATAGCAAAACAAGACCTATCAGTCTTCTGTCTACAAGAAACTCATTTTAGACCCAAAGACACCTCCAGATTTAAAGTGAGGGAGTGGAAAAAATTTACCATGCTAATGGACATCAAAAGAAAGATGGGGTGGCAATCCTTACATCAGATCAATTAGATTCTAAGCCAAAGATTATAATAGGAGATGAGGAAAGACACTATATCATACTTAAAGAGTGTGTCCAACAGATTTAAAAATCTAATAATTTTAAATATCTATGCCCCTAACATGGGAGCAACCAATTATATAAACCAATTAATAACAAAATCAAAGAAACACATCAACAATACTACAATAATAATAGGGGACTTTACAACCCCTTCACTGAAATGGACAGATCATCTAAACAAAAGATTAACAAGTAAATAAAGGCTTTAAATGACACACTGGACCAGATGGACATCACAGAAATATTCAGAACATTCCATCCCTAAGCAACAGAATACACATTCTTCTCTAGTGCACATGGAACATTAAGCAGAGTAGATCACACCCTGGGTCACAAATCAGGTCTTTTTTGGTACCAAAAGACTGGGATCATTCCCTGCATATTTTCAGACCACAGTGATCCGAAGCTAGAACTCAGTCACAAGAGGTACATTGGAAAGGACTCAATTACATGGAGGCTAAAGACCACCCTACTAAAGAATAAATGGGTCAATGAAGAAATTAAAGAAGAATCAAAAAAATTCATGGAAACAGATGAAAATGAAAACACAACTGTTCCAAATCTTTGGGATACAGCAGAGGCACTCCTGAGAGGAGTGTATATAGCAATACAAGCCTTTCTCAAGAAACAAAAAAGGTTTCAAATACACAACCTAACCCTACATCTAAAGGAGCTGGAGAAAGAACAGCAAAGAAAGCCTAAACCCAGCAGGAGGAGACAAATAATAAAGATCGGAGAAGAAATCAATGAAATAGAAACCAAAAGAAGAATAGAACAAATCAACGAAAGTAGGAGCTGGTTCTTTGAAAGAATTAATAAGACTAATAAACCCCTGGCCAGACTTACCAAAAAGAAAAGAGAAAGGACCCAAATTAATAAAATCATGACTGAAGGAGGAGAGATCACAACCAACACCAGAGAAATACAAACAATTATAAGAACGTATTAAAAGCAACTATACATCAGAAAATTTGACAATCTGGAAGAAATGGATGCATTCCTAGAGACATATAAACTACTACAACTGAACCAGGAAGAAACAGAAAACCTGAACAGACCCATAACCACTAAGGAGATTGAACCAGTCATCAAAAATCCCCCAATATACAACAGCCCAGGCCCAGGCGGCTTTCCAAGGGAATTCTACCAAACATTTAAAGAAGACTTAATACCTATTCTCCTGAAATTGTTCCAAAAAATAGAAATGGAAGGAAAATTTCCAAACTCATTTTATGAGGCCAGCATTACCTTAATCCCCAAACCAGACAAAGAACCCACCGAAAAAGAGAATTACAGACCAATATCCTTGATGAACACAGATACAAAAATTCTCATCAAAATACTAGCCAATAGGATCCAACAGTACATTAAAAGCATTATTCACCATGACCAAGTGGGATTTATTCCTCGGCTGCAAGGTTGGTTCAACATCCTCAAATCAATCAATGTGATAGAATACATTAATAAAAGAATGAACAAGAATAATATGTTATTCTCAATAGATTCAACAAAGCACAGCATCCTTTCTTCATCAAAACTCTTCACAGTGTAGGCATAGAGGGTGGTATATACTTCAAAATTATCAAAGCCATCTAAGAAAAGCCCACAGCAAATATCATTCTCAATGGGGAAAAACTGCAAGCTTTTCTCCTAATGTCAGGAACACGGCAAGGATGTCCACTATCACCGTTGCTATTCAACATAGTACTAGAAGTCCAAGTCTCAGCAATCAGAAAACAAAAAGAAATAAAAGTCATCTGAATCAGCAAAGGAGAAGTCAAAGTCTCACTCTTTGCAGATGATTTGATACTTTATATGGAAAGCCCAAAGGACTCCACTCCCAAACTGCTAGAACTCACACAGGAATTTAGCAAAGTGTAAGGATATAAAACTGATGCACAGAAATCAGTTGCATTTCTATACACCAACAGCAAGACAGGAAAGGGAAATTAAGGAGTCAATCCCATTTACAATTGCACCCCAAATTATAAGATACCTAGGAATAAACCTAACCAAAGAAGCAAAGAACCTGTACTCAGAAAATTATAAAGTACTCACGAAAGAAATTGAAGAGGACACAAAGAAGTGGAAAAATGTTCTATGCTCATGGACTGGAAGAACAAATATTGTGAAAATGTCTATGCTACCTAAAGCAATCTACACATTTAATGCAATCCCTATCAAAATACTATCCATTTTTTTTCAAGGAAATGGAACAAATAATCCTAAAATCTATATGGAATTTAAAGTTCCATGTAGACCCTGAATAGCCAGAGGAATGTTGAAAAAGAAAGCCAAAGTTGGTCGTGTCACAATTCCAGACTTCAAGCTCTATTACAAAGCTATTATCATCAAGGTAGTATGGTACTGGCACAGAAACAGACACATAGATCAATGGAACACAGTAGAGAGCCTAGAAATGGACCCTCAACTCTATGGTCAGCTAACCTTCGACAAAGCAGGAAAGAATGTCCAGTGGAAAAAAGAGACTCTTCAACAAATTTTGTTGGGAGTATTGGACTGCCACATGCAGAAGAATAAAACTGGACCATTTCCTTATACCACATACAGAAATAGACTCAAAATGGAAGAAAGACCTCAATGTGAGACAAGAATCCATCAAAATCCTTGAGGAGAACACAGGCAGCAACCTCTTCAACCTCAGCAACTTCTTCCTTGAAACACCCCTAAAGACAAGGGAAGCAAGGGCAAAAATGCACTATTGGTACTTCATCTAGATCAAAAGCTTTTGCACAGCAAAGGAAACAGTGAACAAAACCAAAAGATGACTGACAGAAATGGAGAAGATATTCTCAAATGACATATCAGATAAAGGGCTAGTATCCACAATCTATAACTAACCTCTCAAACTCAACACCTAAAGAACAAATAATCCAATTAAGAAATGGGCAGAAGACATGAACCAACATTTCTGCAAAGAAGACATCCAAATGGCCAAACAGACACATAAAAAAATGCTCAACATCACTTGGCATCAAGGACATACCAATCAAAACCACAATGAGATACCACTTCACACCAGTCAGAGTGGCTATAGTTAACAAGTTAGGTAATGATAGATGTTTGCATGGATGTGGAGAAAGGCGAACCCTCCTACACTGTTGGGAATGCAAGCTGGTGCAGCTACTCTGGAAAACAGCATGGAGGTTCCTCAAAAAGTTGAAAATAGAGTTACCCTATGACCCAGGAATCACACTACTGGGTATTTACCCTAAAGATACAAATATAGTGATCCTTAGGGGCACGTGTACCTGAATGTTTATAGCAGAAATGTCCACAGTAGCCAAACTATGGAAAGAGCCTAGATGTCCATCAACAGATGAATGGATAAAGAAGATGTGGTATAATATGTTAATAAAAATAATTAATAAAAAATAAAAGGAGATGCGGCATACACACACACACACACACACACACACACACACACAAACATAACAATGGAATACTCTGCAGCCATCACAAGAAAGGAAATCTTGTCATTTGCAATGATGTGGATGGAACTAGAGGCTATTATGCTGAGCAAAATAAGTCAATCAGAGAAAGACACTTCTGATAAGAGGAATTTGAGAGGCAGGGTGGGGACTGTGGGGGGTAGGGAAGGAAAAAAATGAAACAACATGCAATTGGGTGGGAGACAACCATAGGAGACCCTTAATCTCACAAAACAAACTGAAGGTTGCTTAGGGGTAGGGGGGAAGGATAGGGTTGTTGGGTTATGGATGTTGGGGAGGGTATGTGCTATGGTGAGTGCTTTGAAATGTGTAAGCCTGATGATTCACTGACCTGTACCCCCCGGGCAAATAATACAATATGTATTTATAAAAAATAATTAAAAAAAGATTAATTGTCAAGTTGACTGCCATTATTTCTGTACTAATTTAACATACCAATAGGAATATATGTAGATTGCTATATAACACTGAATTTGTAAAAATGTTTTTGAGGTATAATTTGCATATAATAAATCCACAGCTCATAAATATTCAGTTCTAGAAGTTTTACACCTATTCTGTAACTGTGTACACCTATGAAACAGCCACACTCAGGAATATTTTCTTTACCCAGAGAGGTTATATTTGATCCCTTCCTTTAATTTCTGCCTTGGAGAAGCAACTATTGTTTTGATTTCTAATTTTGCCTATTGTTGGACTTCATATAAATGGAATCATACAATAGGTATCTTTTGTTTCCAGGTTTTTTGCTTTCATTTTTGAGTTTCATCCATGTTGTTGCAAATATCAGTAGGGGCTGTTGTGTGAAGTTACTTCATTAAAAAAAAATCTTCTAATGTTGATAAATATTTGTGCTATTTCCAGTTTGGTGCTACTGTGAGTATGACTTTGTGGACATAAATTTTTCATTTGGTTTCTCTTGGGTAAATATCTAAGAGCAGGATTGCTGGGTCATAGAAGCATATTTAACATTTAAAGAAACTGACATGTAACTCTCAAAAATGTCTGTACAATAAAACTGGACCCATCAGCAATGCATGAGAGTTCTGGATGCTTCTCATTGTGGCAAAAACTTGGGATTGTTAGTCTTGTAGTTTTTAGCCTTTCTAGTAGCTGTGGAAATGCTAATTTGTGTTTTCCTTTTGACTAATGATGTTGCATTCCTCTGTACATGTTTATTGGCCACTTATGTATCTCCTGTAAAGGATTTAAGTCTTTTGTTCATTTTTTAAAATGGCGTTTTCTTTTTATTATTGATTTGTAGGAAAACTTTATATATTCTGTATACACGTTCTTCATCAGTTATGTGTATTATGGCTTTTTCTTCCAGAGTCTGGCTTTATAAACAGAAATTTTCATTAGGATAAAATACAATATATCAATTTTTCCTTTTATGATTAGTCTTTTTTGTGTATTCTAAGAAATTTCTGCCTACTACAAGGTTACAAAGATAATCTCCTTTGTTTACTTTTAGAAGCTTTATGGTTCTGGTTTTTCTTTTTTGTTTCTTTTTTTTTTTTAAAGACTTTATTTATTTATTTGACAGAGGGATCACAAGTAGGCAGAGAGGCAGGCAGGGAGGGGGAAGTAGGCTTCCTGCTGGGCAGAGAGCCCAATGCAGGGCTTGATACCAGGACCCTAAGATCATGACCTGGGCCAAAGGCAGAGGCTTAACCCACTGAGCCACCCAGGCGCCCCAGTTCTAGTTTTTGTAATACAGTTTATGAATTGCCTAAAATTAACTCCATTACTAGGGCAAAGTAGGGTTCAATTCATTTGTTTTCCTTTTTTTAATATCAAGTTTTCCAATACATTGGCTAAAATAATTCTTTTAGTTTTTGCCAATACAATTAGGATAAATGGTATTTTATATTGTTTTATGCCCTGATGATATCTTTGAATTTTTTCCTGTGTTTCCATATTTCCCACACCTTTGAGTCAGAGCTTTTCTAATAGCCAACCCCAAAGGGCTACCTTTTGAATTCAGAAAAGAATCTCATTTTCTTTCTTTCTTGTTGAGAGATTTGAGGCTACTTTAGCAGGATTGATCTAGTGACATCCATGTCAATCAAGATTAGAAAATACGCAAGAGAATTATTGGCAACCATCAATCTGTTTTAAATTAGTAAGGATTTAGACTGATTTATAAAGCATTAAGATGGCCATATTTGTATGACATTCCTCAACTGGAAGAGGTTGAATTGTTCAACATAGTTTGACACATAGGAAAAGGCTAATCATACCAAATACTTAGAATAGTATAATAACTGTTAGATCTATAAAGCATGAACTGTGCTTCCCACGGAAATAAATGATACCTGTTTTTAATATATTTAATATGAAGAACAGAGGATACATTTCAAGGAAAACACTTATGCTGACAAGTTAAAACCAGTTACTTTGGTAATTTTGCCCTTAGATTTCTGTGACCTGCAAAAAATAGGAGCTATTTACCTGGTGTCAAAATCTGAGTTTCTAAGAAAAGGGCAAGTCTTATTTTCTCTGACTTTTTCAGGGAATATACCATACACAGATGGGCTAGACTCAAGCCCATTCACATTCACATTCATTTTAGAGGGTTAACGTCTGAGGAAAGTGACTAGCTAAGCAGCTATAATAATTCCAATAGAGAGTACATTTACATTTTCTAATAATACAATTCATGTAATTCTTTATGCCACATTAATCTTTTCTACACACTTCCTGATGTATGGCTTCTGTATGTTCTATAAAAGCTATAAAATGAGTTCAAATATTCTTTTCTTTAGTACTTTTCAGTCGGCTAACTTCTTCCCATGACCTCTAGTACTGATGTTGTGTTGTTTGGAGTTAGGTCTCTGGATCATTTTTCCTCCATTCTACCCTTCTTCTTTTCTGACAAATGATAAGGATCATTACTTACTTGTCTAAAAATACTTCTCATGTATATTTGATTATATTTTGCAACTCATCACATCTTAATTTCTCATTTTTTTTGTTTGGTGACTTAAAAATAAGGCAAGGCTTCAATACAAAGGCAAGTAATTGATGCAAGAAGAGCATTGTCATAATTTCCCCCAAGGAGCTCCATTTTGTTAACTATTTAAAATCACAGAGCACGTTTTTCCTCAGGGATTTAGCATTTATTTTTTTCAGTATTTTTGTGCTGCTAAAAACTATTTTATGTATTGAATAGAATTTTCTGATACCATCTGACACAGTAGTCCTGTCAAAACACTTAAAAAGTATGCTCACTCATTATGGAAAATATAAAAGCCTCTGTCCCTTCAAAAATATGTTTTGCTTTGGAAGCTAAGCAAAACAGCTTAAATTTTGGAACACTATTGGGAGCAATCTTCAGAGAAACGACGTTAGTCTTGTAATTAGAGAATCCAGGGCAGTGTTACAGGAGCCAGTCTAGACAACATCATTTTATCTAAGACAGTTCTAATAACACCTTCTAAAAGGTTGTTTGTAACAGTGAAGTTTTTATTTTTCAGCATTGCCTTAACCTTGTATCAGCAGCTTAAAGAATTGCAGTGCCTTAAATGCAAGCCATTGAAGATCCAGATGCTCTGAGTTGATCCTTTCTGACAGAGGAGAAAGGCCAATAAGCCAACCCAAATGGTGTAATCAGGAGCAGTGCATAATTAAAAGCCATCTGCATGTCTTGTGTGTCCCTCTCTGTATATGAAATAGGGCCAGCACTATGTGAGTACTTAAAAGCTCCTTTGAAAAATTTCAAATCTTTACTGAGACGCTTACCCTACAGTGTGGAGAATAAGACAAACCAAAGTATTCATGACCAGCCCCCTCCCACTTATTTTCTCATGTGTGAATGATTTATAACCAAGTTAACATAATGCCATACCACCACACTAGAAATGTTTATTGTAGGTTTAAAAATATTCTGTAGTTCATGAAGAGAAGTGAATTAGTAAGCCTAAGAAAATAACGTTGTTGTGTGCCTCCATCAAGATTATAGTCCAGAATTGTTTCTGAATTCTCCTGGAGGTTGTGCTCTACTCCCACACACAAATGCTTGTTACTAAGCCCTCAGATTCAGAAGTTTTATTTTTCCTTTTTTAGGATGAACTTGACTTCTAAGCAGATATTTAATATGTTTTCTTTAGGAGGAAGTAACTGGTAAAGGAACCTATTCTTTAGTTCTTGCAGTAGATTTGAGTCATAACTAAGTGATGCTCCTTTTAGCCCCATTGTGATATCCTGGTTTAAGAGAATAAATGTGTTTAGCCAGTAACTTCAGAAGGCTGGTTCACTGACACAGATCATCAGTACAATCCAAGAATATATTTTCTTGTTTTTTCCTATGGCTTGGGATGTTATAAAGGGGAATATGGATTGTTAGAGGGAAAATTGGACCTAATGCCCTCAGAGGTCATTTCCAAGTCTTAGATTCTATGATTTTATGAGTTTTAGTTTTAGAATGTTGTAATTCAATGGTCAGTGGAATTATGTAGGGTTATTATATAAATTGATACAAGAGTATTCAAAGATCTGGAATTTAAAAAATGTTTACATTGAAATTTTAAGAAAAAGTAATGATTTTGTTTCCTACATGTCATATCTGTAGAATTTATATCACTATATTGTACTCTTTATTTCCCATGACACAGAATCCTTTGTTTTGAGAAACAAAAGGATTTTTGAGAAGCCAAACTTCTCAGAGATTCAATTTAGTACTTCTTCCCAAATGTAATTAGTATGTTCAGGTTGGGATACAATGATCGATATTCTCAAATACAACAATTCCAAATTCCTACAAGTCCATATATTAGCCATGCATCTATCTGATCGTTCCTAGAGCCTCTCTATTGATATGACCCATAATCCTGAAGGATTAATTGGTGTTTAACTCAATCATTTCTGATTGTTTTTGTTACTTACAAATGCAGCCAGAACTCACTCTTCCCAGCTCTTTTGAGGTCAGAAGACTTGGTGATCCCTGAGGATCATTCCTTGACTATGTGGTTCTGCTGCTGTTGCCTTAAAAACCTAAGACTTCACAGAGCCACCTGGTATGTGTGTGTGTGTGTGTGTGTGTGTGTGTGTGTTTGAAGATTTTATTTACTTATTTGACTTATTTGACGGGGGTGGGGATCACAAGTAGGCAGAGAGGTAGGCAGAGGGAGAAGGAGGAAGGAGAAGCAGGCTCCCCACTAAGCAGGGAGCCTGAGGCCCAAGTTCCAGGATCCTGGGATTATGACTTAAGTGGAATGCAGATGCTTAACTGACTGAGCCACCCAGGCACCCCTCAGTGTGTTTTTATTTGGTCAAGAGACTCAGTGCTCGAAGTGTTTGAGCCTTTCTGGACCTCAGAGTCTTTGTCCAGTTGCTTTTAGCTCTAGAGAAAGGAAGAAATCTTTCTGTCCTCTTGTCTTTAGACTATGTTTTCTGGCTCAAGATTAGTCTTGTGGGTGATTGGGAGGAAAGATGCATCCTTGGCAAGGAATTCCTCATGTCCTATCTTTGGGTGTGTGGTATAGCTTCAACAGACTTGACAAAACAGTAAATAACCTGACATGAATATCAGGATTATGTGGCCATTTTTGCTGTCAACTTCCTAAGCATGGAGAGTTAATGAAGGGACTTACTGAGTTGATATTTACATGGAACTTATGGGAAGGAAATTCAGATGTGTTAATTTCTCTTTTTTCTTTTTATTCAAGATTATATTTTCTAATTTTTTAAAATCCCAATTCTCCTAATTTTTATAATGCCCCATAATAACTACCAATTCTAGAACACTCTCTATTTAACATTGATTATATTAAATTGCACTCAGGAGAGAACAAGCACAGGCTTGGAGCTTATTCAGCAATAGTTTTATGGTTCTGTTTATTGAAATGATATATATATATATATGGCATCACATTTCATTAGTTCTGTAAATATTTATTTCATGTCTACAATGTGTCATCACAGTTTTAGATTCTCTGGAGACCATGAAGAGTATGAGACAAATCTGAGTAAAATTGTTTACATTTGAAAGCCTGGGAATAAAGTGGTCATAAAATTTAATCATGATCAAGAATAAAATAGAATAATAATAATATGAAATAAATGGTTTACTAAAGAAATTATTCTCAAGTATAACAAAATTCTATGGAAACATGAATGAAATTCACAACTATTTGAAAAGCTATGAAAATTAGCATGAAAAAGAATTTGAACACTTACTCCTTTTCATAAGAAGAAAAAGTAAAATTTTCAGAGAATTTCTGCTTTTTGCTTTCTTCTTTGCTCTGGTAAAAGCAAATTATTATTATTATTTCTTATATTTTTACTATTATTTTTATTTTTTAAGCTGTACTATGAAAACAAGCCTTTTGGCAAAAGAACAAGAGAAGTTTATTTGCAGTAGTTGAAATTCAGGAAGCAAGGTCGATGGATTTATTGTTTAAGCAGTATTGTGTATGCTTGGAAGCTATGGTTTCAAGGATGTTGGTATTGAAATAGAATTTAATTACTGATTACTGACACTGAGGGATTAGCTCTTATTTCAGAAGTGGATGTTTGTTGCTTTTTAAGTCATGTTTTAAAATGTGTGTTAGAGATTTTGTTTGATTTGCTATCACCACCAGAAATGACAGCAAACTAACTTATTCTTTTTTTAGGTCACATGGTACTTTGTGCTAGACAGCTGCCATGCATTCCTTCATTTGATTTTCAAACTCTGGAGGGAAGCTGCTCTCCATTTTTCTAACCATGCATCCACATACCCAAAAGTTATTTATAAGATGTCTCCTATGTTTCTAAACATAATGACAGTAATAATAATAGCAAGGTATGCCTTTTGAGTAGAGATTCAAATGATCATGTGCCCATGATTCAAATGATAGAAAGGAGGACTGGTTCTGGATTTAACATAACACTGATGCTAAAATCCTTCCTGATCCTAGCCTGAAGGGAACTGCCAGAAAAGACAGCAGTAGAGGCAATTATTGGGAGTTTGGTTGGAATTTCCCAGGATGCTGGGGTTGAATATCTATACCAGGTGGGTAATCAGCATGAGGGAAGAGGTTTCTTTGCATGAGGTTTCTTGGCAGTGGTAAATGGGGTTGTTGCTGTGGACAGAGAAAGCAGCACTTGTCATCAAGGGCACACTTACAAGGAATATGTACTGAGATTCACAGGGTGGGACTTGAAATGTGCTACTCTGGACATTAAAAGATTGGCATCACTGTGTACCTCAGGGTGGTAAGGAGGACAAAGGGTTTACATAAATATGAAGAATATGAAGCTTTGAAAAGTCATATAGGTAAATAGCAAAGACACTGGGGTTCAAACCCAGATTTGTAACCCCTTCTTGCAAAACTTTTAATCACTGTAGACATCTGAAATGCTTTCCTTGGAATTTGCCTTTGCTACTGCATGAAAAAAATCTATAGAAAGTAGATCATTTTTTGTAACAGCAAAATGCTTTGGTAAATAATGAGAAAGCCATTCCAAGTTGTACTCTGACTCTGTCCTTTGTTCAAATTGTGCTATTCACGTATTCAGAGACAGAGTGTCTCTATGACTTAATTATGATGAGTATAATAATTGTAAGTAGGTGGTTATATTATGCCAGAGGAGATAATTAAATGGGGAATTGCACTATTAGCTAGGCTTTTAGTACATGCATTATCCTTATGAAGGATGATATTATGATTTCACTATACATTGCTCACATAGAAAATATTTACAGAGTCAACACTTCATATCAGAGGGTAATAGAAATACATTAGATGTAGATGGCAACCCCAAGATATCATTAAAATACTCTGGAAATTTTACAAGCATAAATACAGAGAGCATAGACTTCCTTTTTGACCAGTAGTTTTGTTGTCAGTAGGATTGGCAATTCTTCCTGCACCTACAATTTCAGCAGAAATAAATTAATCATTGGAGTGGATATGAGAGAAGCATGGGGCAGCTTAGTTGTAAATCTCTGCACTTGTCTTGGAAATCATATATAAGGAGAATAGAAAAAAAAACCCTCAAATTAGATTCTCAGCAAAGTTAGAAAGCAGAGTACTCACAAACTCTATGTTACATGTAACTACGGCCCAAGCAAATGAGGTCAGCATTAACTTCATGGAATGATGAGGCTTTTAGGGGTGAAGAGAGGATGAAGAATGAGGGAACATGGAAAGGGCCCAGTAGTTGCACATCTTAGAAGTAAGAAACAAATGTTCACTCCTAGAAGGAGCAGAACCCTCTCTGAATGAGAAGTGTTGTATGCTGGACTGGGGTAGAGCAGGTGCAGTTTCTAAGGAAGGTGGATAAAGAAGTTGCAGAGAGCATCTGGAGAAATGAAGAGGTGACTGAATTGTCTCAGAAAACTCCATGTCCCAAAGGGGATTCAACATTGGGAAGGTAGGAGGTATACCCTCTTGGTGTCAGAAGCAAGTAAAGGAACTGAGGGAAATCGGAGGTAGGAGGAGCTTCTCTTCTGAACCTGGTTAGGACTAACAGACAAAGCATGTGTGGGTTATACTGTAAATAGTCTACTACATTAGCAATACGAGAGGGAGCTTTTGAACAAAGAAATGTAGAAAACTGGCCGCTGACTCTCTTTCTAAGAGCTGTCTAGGAAAATCCAGCTTATTTAAATATGAATGACAAAAATGGATTGAAGACCGCATCTAGACAAAAATATTATAAGGAAAAACATGCAACAGGATGCCCAAACTCCCCTATATAGAAAGAGAATTCATAAGAAAATGTTGCATGAGGTAAGTGAAAATTACAATCTAACATTGCAATCTGAATAAAAAAAAAAGACTGCAGCAATTATAGCTTTGCATTAATACCATGAAGCAGAAATATAAGAAATCAGGAAAGAGTTGAGCAGTCAACAGAAGGTGTGAACAAGAATGTTGGAGGATTTGAAGCAGAAATTGGTAGATAGTAAGAAGGAGAAGGAAAAAAACAATGATTTGGAAAGGAAGACTAAATTATAAAGACCACAACAGGGAATAGACATCTTAGGAAGGGATGTAGAATAAAGAAATGAGAAAAACAAGCAGATGAAACATAAAGAGATACAGTGATGAATGAGAAAAGATGGAGATAGAATAAAGACAAAGGAAATGCAATGTAAGCATAATTGGAGGTTACAAAGGGAAAACCCCAAGAAAATGTAATCTAACAGTTATATAAAAATACATATTATGAATGCTTCCCTGAAAAAAAATGTTTGAAAAGGCATCTTAGTTTGGGCTGCTTTAAGAAATTATCCCGGGGCGCCTGGTGGCTCAGTGGGCTAAAGCCTCTGCCTTCAGCTCAGGTCATGATGCCAGGGTCCTGGGATCGAGCCCCTTGTCGGGCTCTCTGCTCAGCAGGGAGCCTGCTTTTGCTTCTCTCTCTCTCTGCCTGCTTCTCTGCCTACTTGTGATCTCTGTCTGTCAAATAAATAAATAAAATCTTAAAAAAAAAAAGAGAGAAATTATCCCAGACTGAGTGGCTAAAACAATTTATTTCTCGTAGTTCTGGAGTCTAGGAAGTCCAAGTCAAGGTGCTGGCAGATCTGGTGAGGGCTCGCTTCCTCATTCACAGGTGGGAGTCTTCTCATTGTATCCTTACATCATGGAGAGCAGAGACACCTCTCTGGGGTCCCTTTTACAAAGGCACTAATCCCATTCATGAGACATACTCTCTTGACCTAATTATTTCCCCAAAGACCTCCTTCCTTATATTACCATACTGAAGCTTAAGAATTCAACATATGAATTCTGTGGGGACACAAACATTAAGTCCAGAGGGAGAGAGAGAGAATCTTAAGCAGACTCCATGCCCAGTGCAGAGTCCGATGTGGGGTTTGATTGCACAACACTGGGATCATGACCTGAGCCAAAATCAAGAGTTGGACCCTTAACCAACTGTACCACCCAGGTGACCCCAGAGACTACTATCTTGTTTTTAAATTAAATTTTATTTGCTTTTTTTTTCTAATTAACATGTAATGTATTATTTGTTTCAGGGGTACAGGTCTGTGAATCATCAGTCTCACACAATTCACAGTGCTCACCATAGCACATAACCTCCCCAGTGTCCATCACCCCAGCCACCCCATTCCTCCCAAACCCTCCACTCTAGCAACAGTTTGTTTCCTGAGACTGAGAGACAATACTATCTTTTAAAAGGCCCACTTGAAATTTTGGTTGGTGGCTGGCATCTGGGAACTTGAATTTTGCAAGTGTTCCCACCATTCAGAACTGATTAAAAAGTAGCTGTCTGTGTTTAAATTGTTCATGCAAACATGGTTTATGCTAAACATCTGCTTTCCTTTTGAGAGGCTGGGATTTTGGTAGGTGCTGGTCAGAGGGTGTCTGTATGACTAGCTCCCACTAAAAATCTTGGACATTGAGTCTTTAGCGAGCTTTCCTGGTAGACAGTATTTCACATGTGACATCACAACTTGTGGAGAAATTATACCCATCCTGTGTGACTTCACTGGGAGAAGACTCTTGTAAGCTTGTGCCTGGTATTCTCTAGACCTTTGCCTATTTTTATAGCACAAGAACAACTATCTATTGTGTTCTCTAAGTTTGCCTAGTGAATCATGGAACCTGAGGTTGCTATTGGAGACTCCCAACACTGACTAAGGCTAACTGTTGGAACAAAATACAAACCTTCCTAAACATCAGAAGTATAAAAAGAAAATGAAAGGGGCCACTTAGAACTTTATTCATACATTCTTCTACATATAACACAACAACTAAAACCACAATTGTTGCATATCAGTAATTGTAAATGAGCTTAACTTACCTATTAAAAGAAAAAAGATCTTCAGATTGGATCATTAAAGCCCTATTTTGTGTTGAATCCAAAAGACACACTTACAAAGTAATTCAGAAATGTTAAAAATAAAGGTATGAACAAATTTATATGGACAAATGAAAACAAAATGAAAAAAAAAAAAAAACAGAAGCAAGTGCGGTTTGTAGTCTAAAATAGAGGATATCAAAATTTAGTTCCAAAGTCATTAGATGAGGTAAAAAAAATTCAGTTAGCACGAACCTAAAATAGTTAAATAATGTTGAAGGATAAAAATTTGCAATGAAGATGCAGTTGTCATTATCTTTGCAAGAAATTATTCAATAACCTTATGAAGGATAAAATAGAAGCAGTTAATAAAAAGTAGACATAAACCCAGTAGTAATGAAGAGCTTTCATTCATCTCTCTAGTTTAAGATCAAGAGGACAAAAATAAGTGTGGAGAAAACCTATACAATATGATCAGTAAAGTAGTTCTGGTGTGAGAGATATCAAACTCTGATAAGGTGATAATGGAAAATATATTCTTTTGCCATAAAATTGTTTCTATATTAGGTCATAGTTCCAAAATGAAGGAAGAAGTAAGACAACATCATTACAGTATGGTAAAACTAAAAATTAATGGCAAAAGCATTTCACCTTGAAAAAATGTTTTTTAAAGCTGTATTAAAGGTCTTGAAGAAAAAGGAAAGGTGAGCAGAATATGCAGAATATCTTGACAAAGTTTAGTGGAAATACTGCATATGTGAGTCCTAGGGATAAATCACGCTTGAAAGAAAATGTATAGCCTTAAATATTTATAACAGTAAAAAGAAACAATAAAAATATGACTCGAGATAGAAAAAGAACAACAAAGTAAACCAAAGGAAAGTCCAAGGAAAGGATTAATGAAGATAAAAGCAGAATGGAAGGAGTTAGAAATATGATTAAAAAATAAAATAGGGGGGAGGAGTCAAGATGGCAGAGAAGTAGCAAGCTGAGACTGCTTCAGCTAGCCGGAGATCAGCTAGATAGCTTATCTAAAGATTGCAAACACCTGAAAATCCATCGGCAGATCGAAGACAAGAAGAACAGCAATTCTGGAAACAGAAAAACAACCACTTTCTGAAAGGTAGGACCGGCGGAGAAGTGAATCCAAAGCGACGGGAAGATAGACCCCGGGGGGAGGGGCCGGCTCCCGGCAAGCAGCGGAGCAACGGTGCACAAAATCAGGACTTTTAAAAGTCTGTTCCGCTGAGGGACATCGCTCCAGAGGCTAAACCGGGGCGAAGCCCACGCGGGGTCAGCGTGGCCTCAGGTCCCGCAGGGTCACAGAAGGATCGGGGGTGTCTGAGTGTCGCAGAGCTTGCGGGTATTGGACCGGGAAAGCCGGCTACAGAGACAGAGCCGACAGTAAGCTCACAGCTCTGTGTTACCTTGAACCGGTCGCAGGCTCGGTGAGCTCGGAGCGCGGCCGGAGGTCGGGCAGACGGGAGTAACTGGGCGCTGTTCTCTGAGGGTGCACTGAGGGGTGGGGCCCTGGGCTCTCGGCTCCTCCGGGCCGGAGACCAGGAGGCCGCCATTTGTATTCCTGTCCTCTGGAACTCTACAGAAAGCGCTCAGGGAACAAAAGCTCCTGAAAGCAAACCCGAGCAGATTACTCACCCCGGCCCCGGGTTAGGGCGGTGTAATTCCGCCTGGGGCAAAGACACTTGAGAATCACTACAACAGGCCCCTCCCCCAGAAGATCAACAAGAAATCCAGCCTAGACCAAGTTCACCTACCAAGGAGTGCGGTTTCAATACCAAGGAGAGCAGCAGAATTCCAGAGGAGGAGAAAGCCAAGCACGGAACTCATGGCTTTTTTCCTGTGATTTTTTTTAGTCTTGCAGTTAATTTAATTTTTTCTTTTTCATTTTTTTTTTTCTCGCCTTCGGGTAAAATTTTTTTTTAACTGTTACCTTTTTCTTTTTTAACGATTTTTTACTAGTTTATCTAATATATATATTTTTTCTTTTTTACATTTTTCTTAGGTGTTTTCTTTTTTAAAAAATTCTTTTCTTTTCTTTTTTTTCTTTTCTTTTTGTTTTTTTTTTTCTTTCTTCCTTTTTGAACCTCTTTTTATCCCCTTTCTCCCCACTCACGATTTTGGATCTCTTCTAATTTGGTTAAAGCATATTTTCCTGGGGTTGTTGCCACCCTTTTAGTATTTTACTTGCCCCTTCATTTACTCTTATCTGGACAAAATGACAAGACGTAAAAATTCAACACAAAAAAAAGAACAAGAGGCAGTACCGAAGGCTAGGGACCTAATCAATACAGACATCGGTAATATGTCAGATCTAGAGTTCAGAATGACAATTCTCAAGGTTCTAGCCGGGCTCGAAAAAGGCATGGAAGATATTAGAGAAACCCTCTCAAGAGATATAAAAGCCCTTTCTGGAGAAATAAAAGAACTAAAATCTAACCAAGGTGAAATCAAAAAAGCTATTAATGAGGTGCAATCAAAAATGGAGGCTCTAACTGCTAGGATAAATGAGGCAGAAGAAAGAATTAGCGATATAGAAGACCAAATGACAGAGAATAAAGAAGCTGAGCAAAAGAGGCACAAACAGCTACTGGACCACGAGGGGAGAATTCCAGAGATAAGTGACACCATAAGATGAAACAACATTAGAATAATTGGGATTCCAGAAGAAGAAGAAAGTGAGAGGGGAGCAGAAGGTATACTGGAGAGAATTATTGGGGAGAATTTCCCCAATATGGCAAAGGGAACGAGCATCAAAATTCAGGAGGTTCAGAGAATGCCCCTCAAAATCAATAAGAATAGGCCCACACCCCGTCACCTAATAGTAAAATTTACAAGTCTCAATGACAAAGAGAAAATCCTGAAAGCAGCCCGGCAAAAGAAGTCTGTAACATACAATGGTAAAAATATTAGATTGGCAGCTGACTTATCCACAGAGACCTGGCAGGCCAGAAAGAGCTGGCATGATATTTTCAGAGCACTAGACGAGAAAAACATGCAGCCAAGAATACTATATCCAGCTAGGCTATCATTGAAAATAGAAGGAGAGATTAAAAGCTTCCAGGACAAACAACAACTGAAAGAATTTGCAAATACCAAACCAGCTCTACAGGAAATATTGAAAGGGGTCCTCTAAGCAAAGAGAGAGCCTACAAGTGGTAGATCAGAAAGGAACAGAGACCATATACAGTAACAGTCACCTTACAGGCAATACAATGGCACTAAATTCATATCTCTCAATAGTTACCCTGAATGTGAATGGGCTAAATGCCCCTGTCAAAAGACACAGGGTATCAGAATGGATAAAAAAACAAAACCCATCTATATGTTGCCTCCAAGAAACACATTTTAAGCCCGAAGACACCTCCAGATTTAAAGTGAGGGGGTGGAAAAGAATTTACCATGCTAATGGACATCAGAAGAAAGCAGGAGTGGCAATCCTTATATCAGATCAATTAGATTTTAAGCCAAAGACTATAATAAGAGATGAGGAAGGACACTATATCATACTCAAAGGGTCTGTCCAACAAGAAGATTTAACAATTTTAAATATCTATGCCCCCAATGTGGGAGCAGCCAACTATATAAACCAATTAATAACAAAATCAAAGAAACACATCAACAATAATACAATAATAGTAGGGGACTTTAACACTCCCCTCACTGAAATGGACAGGTCATCCAAGCAAAAGATCAGCAAGGAAATAAAGGCCTTAAACGACACACTGGACCAGATGGACATCACAGATATATTCAGAATATTTCATCCCAAAGCAACAGAATACACATTCTTCTCTAGTGCACATGGAACATTCTCCAGAATAGATCACATCCTCGGTCCTAAATCAGGACTCAACCGGTATCAAAAGATTGGGATCATTCCCTGCATATTTTCAGACCACAATGCTCTAAAGCTAGAACTCAACCACAAAAGGAAGTTTGGAAAGAACCCAAATACATGGAGACTAAACAGTATCCTTCTAAAAGAATGAATGGGTCAACCGGGGGAAATTAAAGAAGAATTGAAAAAAATCATGGAAACAAATGATAATGAAAATACAACGGTTCAAAATCTGTGGGACACAACAAAGGCAGTCCTGAGAGGAAAATATATAGCGCTACAAGCCTTTCTCAAGAAACAAGAAAGGTCTCAGGTACACAACCTAACCCTACACCTAAAGGAGCTGGAGAAAGAACAAGAAAGAAACCCTAAGCCCAGCAGGAGAAGAGAAATCATAAAGATCAGAGCAGAAATCAATGAAATAGAAACCAAAAAAAACAATAGAACAAATCAACGAAACTAGGAGCTGGTTCTTTGAAAGAATTAATAAAATTGATAAACCCCTGGCCCGACTTATCAAAAAGAAAAGAGAAAGGACCCAAATAAATAAAATCATGAATGAAAGAGGAGAGATCACAACTAACACCAAAGAAATACAAACTATTATAAGAACATACTATGAGCAACTCTACGGCAATAAATTTGACAATCTGGAAGAAATGGATGCATTCCTAGAAACATATAAACTACCACAACTGAGCCAGGAAGAAATAGAAAGCCTGAACAGACCCATAACCAGTAAGGAGATTGAAACAGTCATTAAAAATCTCCAAACAAACAAAAGCCCAGGGCCAGACGGCTTCCCGGGGGAATTCTACCAAACATTTAAAGAAGAACTAATTCCTATTCTCCTGAAACTGTTCCAAAAAATAGAAATGGAAGGAAAACTTCCAAACTCATTTTATGAGGCCAGCATCACCTTGATCCCAAAACCAGACAAGGATCCCACCAAAAAAGAGAGCTATAGACCGATATCCTTGATGAACACAGATGCGAAAATACTCAACAAAATACTAGCCAATAGGATTCAACAGTACATTAAAAGGATTATTCACCACGACCAAGTGGGATTTATTCCAGGGCTGCAAGGTTGGTTCAACATCCGCAAATCAGTCAATGTGATACAACACATCAATAAAAGAAAGAACAAGAACCATATGATACTCTCAATAGATGCTGAAAAAGCATTTGACAAAGTACAACATCCCTTCCTGATCAAAACTCTTCAAAGTGTAGGGATAGAGGGCACATACCTCAATATCATCAAAGCCATCTATGAAAAACCCACCGTAAATATCATTCTCAATGGAGAAAAACTGAAAGCTTTTCCGCTAAGGTCAGGAACACGGCAGGGATGTCCATTATCACCACTGCTATTCAACATCGTACTAGAGGTCCTAGCCTCAGCAATCAGACAACAAAAGGAAATTAAAGGCATCCAAATCGGCAAAGAAGAAGTCAAATTCTCACTCTTCGCAGATGATATGATACTATATGTGGAAAACCCAAAAGACTCCACTCCAAAACTTCTAGAACTTATACAGGAATTCAGTAAAGTGTCAGGATATAAAATCAATGCACAGAAATCAGTTGCATTTCTCTACACCAACAGCAAGACAGAAGAAAGAGATATTAAGGAGTCAATCCCATTTACAATTGCATCCAAAACCATAAGATACCTAGGAATAAACCTAACCAAAGAGACACAGAATCTATACTCAGAAAACTATAAAGTACTCATGAAAGAAATTGAGGAAGACACAAAGAAATGGAAAAATGTTCCATGCTCCTGGATTGGAAGAATAAATATTGTGAAAATGTCTATGCTACCTAAAGCAATCTACACATTTAATGCAATTCCTATCAAAGTACCATCCATCTTTTTCAAAGAAATGGAACAAATAATGCTAAAATTTATATGGAACCAGAAAAGACCTCGAATAGCCAAAGGGATATTGAAAAAGAAAGCCAACGTTGGTGGCATCACAATTCTGGACTTCAAGCTCTATTACAAAGCTGTCATCATCAAGACAGCATGGTACTGGCACAAAAACAGACACATAGATCAATGGAACAGAATAGAGAGCCCAGAAATAGACCCTCAACTCTATGGTCAACTAATCTTCGACAAAGCAGGAAAGAATGTGCAATGGAAAAAAAGACAGCCTCTTCAATAAATGGTGCTGGGAAAATTGGACAGCCACATGCAGAAAAATGAAATTGGACCATTTCCTTACACCACACACAAAAATAGACTCAAAATGGATGAAGGACCTCAATGTACGAAAGGAATCCATCAAAATCCTTGAGGAGAACACGGGCAGCAACCTCTTCGACCTCTGCCGCAGCAACATCTTCCTAGGAACAACGCAAAAGGCAAGGGAAGCAAGGGAAAAAATGAACTACTGGGATTTCATCAAGATCAAAAGCTTTTGCACAGCAAAGGAAACAGTTAACAAAATCAAAAGACAACTAACTGACAGAATGGGAGAAGATATTTGCAAACGACATATCAGATAAAGGACTAGTGTCCAGAATCTATAAAGAACTTAGCAAACTCAACACCCAAAGAACAAATAATCCAATCAAGAAATGGGCAGAGGACATGAACAGACATTTCTGCAAAGAAGACATCCAGATGGCCAACAGACACATGAAAAAGTGCTCCATATCACTCGGCATCAGGGAAATACAAATCAAAACCACAATGAGATATCACCTCACACCAGTCAGAATGGCTAAAATCAACAAGTCAGGAAATGACAGATGCTGGCGAGGATGCGGAGAAAGGGGAACCCTCCTACACTGTTGGTGGGAATGCAAGCTGGTGCAGCCACTCTGGAAAACAGCATGGAGGTTCCTCAAAATGTTGAAAATAGAACTGCCCTATGACCCAGCAATTGCACTATTGGGTATTTACCCTAAAGATACAAATGTAGTGATCCAAAGGGGCACATGCACCCGAATGTTTATAGCAGCAATGTCCACAATAGCCAAACTATGGAAAGAACCTAGATGTCCATCAACAGATGAATGGATCAAGAAGATGTGGTATATATACACAATGGAATACTATGCAGCCATCAAAAGAAATGAAATCTTGCCATTTGCAACAACATGGATGGAACTAGAGCGTATCATGCTTAGCGAAATAAGTCAAGCAGAGAAAGACAACTATCATATGATCTCCCTGATATGAGGAAGTGGTGATGCAACATGGAGGCTTAAGTGGGTAGAAGAAGAATAAATGAAACAAGATGGGATTGGGAGGGAGACAAACCATAAGTGACTCTTAATCTCGCAGGACAAACTGAGGGTTGCCGGGGGGAGGGGGTTTGGGAGAAGGGGGTGGGATTATGGACATTGGGGAGGATATGTGATTTGGTGAGTGCTGTGAAGTGTGTAAACCTGGTGATTCACAGACCTGTACCCCTGGGGATAAAAATATATGTTTATAAAAAATAAAAAATTAAAAAAAAATAAAATAAAACATTGGTGATTTAAAAAAATTGGTTAAATAAGGAAAAAAGGGAAGAAAGTACATATTTATGAGAAAAATGACGAGAAGGAAAAACAAAGCACAAAGGGAAAAAAGTTATTTTGTGGAACAGAGTCTATGAAAATTTAAAACTAGAATGAAACAATTTGCTAAGAAAATATGCTGTAGCACATAATATATGTCAAATATGACATGACTGACCCAGAAGAGAAAGAAAATCCCAACAGACCAATTTCCATAGGAAAAAAATAGAGAAATAGAGAAGTGCCGGGACTCCCATTCATTGCCTTTGATCCTTCTAAATGTTGTTCTCTGATACCAGGGGCTTGAGGAACTGTTCCCTGGCCTTTCTTTACCTACTACCTTCTGCTGGTGGGAGCACTGAGAAAGGGGAAGTTACGGGGTCTACGACTGGACTTTATTCTAGTCTTTTGCTGTTTCTGTTTGTCACCCAGCAGGGGTGGTTGGTTCCACCCTTCTGCTTCTAATGGGATCTCCAGAATGGGATCTTCTAAGGGGATCTTCACTGTTCTCTTGAGGTCTCAGCCTCCATTGGCTGAGGCCCTCCTCCTAGGTTCTTGTAACTCCTTTGTCCTCCCCTTTGTTGCTCTGTCCCTAAGAGGAGTACTAGCTTGTTCCACTTATCTCTTGTGCCTCTGTTCCCTTCTAACTACTTCAACCCTTTAAAACCTGTGTAATCCATTCCTTATATTAAATTCCATCTGTTGAAATATACAGTGTGTTTTCTGCCTCCTGACTTAACCTCTCTGTGCCAGTTTTCTTAGATGTGAAATGGAGTTTAATTAACAACGTTAGAACCATGATAATAATGATAATATAAACACTTACCTCATTAGGTTTTGTGAAGATTAAATGAGTTTAATATATGTAATAACAGGTCTAGTGAAGAGGAAATGCTATGTCAATTATTGCTGCTGTCAAAAAGATTTACTTACCCTCCCTCCACAAAAACAAAGCACTTGGCTTGGACAGATTTATTGGAAACTTTCATGAAGACTTTAATATTTTCCATTGTTACCTCATTCTGTAGCACAGAGAAGAAGACTTCCAAATCAATTCTTGTGGTACAAGTATAACATTAGTAACAAAGAACATTTAAGAAAAATTTTATGAGAAATATAATAAAACTGTCTCATTTTACAACGATGAAAAAAATCCCAAGTAAGGGATTAGCAAGGAAAATTCAGTAGTACATTGAAGAATGATCCAAATATTCATACTTATCAGAAATAAAAAAGGCTTAGTAGGAAATCTAGTAACATAATTCATCATGTTAATAGTTTTAATAGGTGTAGATTAATGTTGGAGACTCCAGGTCTCATTCCATGTCTTCTCCTCTGTCTCTGCATTCACTTCCTTGATGATTGATCCTAAGTTCTGTTGACTTAATTTGCCATCCACCACCTATTTTTGTGTGGCCCTCAAGTTAAGAATGGTTTTTCTCTTTTAAAGGGTTGTACAAATCATACAAACAAAAAACCCCCAAAAGACAGAGATAGTGACACATAAAGCCTAAACTGTGTACTTAATCAGGTTTTTTAAAGAAGATTGTACTGTCACTTGGATACAATATAACAGCATTTGTTATGGGCTGACTTTTAAAACCATTTTCATGTAAGTACAATACATATCCAGAAAAGAACACATCCCTAAGTGTACTACTCTAAGAATTTCATAAACTGACCATACCTGTTTAGCCAGCACCCAGATCAGTAGACAGAATATTACTTGGTCCCCAGAAACCAACTTGGAATGGAATGGCCTGGCTTTTGTTCTTGCGGATGCATACCCTCATTTTCACTCCATTGCAATCATGAGAGTACAGTTTTTAAATTTGCTTCTCATAGGCTTTATTACTTCTTTCACTCTTACTAATTTCCAGTCCACCAGATAAGAAAAAATCTTAACTTTATCATTATCTTGTCCTGTTTCTTTTTAACAACTTGAAAATTTTTAACGGAGGAAAGAATTGAAAACTCCTTTCAAGCTGAGCAACAGGAAACTAACACAAAACAGCATCGTGTAGGACACAGTATATATTTTTTTTCCCTAAACAGTACATAATGCTGAGAAATAACATAGTACTTTACTTTAAATAGATTAGAGAGAATGATGCTTTGTGTCTTCAAGGTAGCATATACACTGTCTAATGCCAAAGTTGCTATGGAAACTATTGAATGATAGAGAAAAACAGTTGCA
This sequence comes from Mustela putorius furo, assembly GCF_011764305.1. NCBI lineage: Eukaryota > Metazoa > Chordata > Mammalia > Carnivora > Mustelidae > Mustela > Mustela putorius. The sequence continues at coordinate 24,371,346 of NW_025421273.1, forward strand.
TAAAATTTGTATAATTCATGAATTTCTGAGAATTTTCAGCTCTAAGTTTGTAATACATATAAATGCCAATGGGCATTTATTTATTTACCTATTTGGTAAACATTTTTTTTTTGTCTCTATGTGCTGAAATTCTTCTGTTGATTGATATAGTCTGAAAAACCTGCCAGAATTATCAAAACTGTATTTCAAAGGCCTAAAATTGTTGACTGTACTTGTTTTTTGTAAAAGTGTACTCATGTACACACATTCTTATTTGAAGAATCAGTAAAGTCCCATGACTTTAAAGCCCTGCTCCAAGGGGAATGGGAGGCAAAGGGGGAAGCAGGCTCCCTGCTGAGCAAGGAGCCCTGATGGGGGCTCGATCCAGGACTCTGGGATCATGACGTGAGCCCGAGGCAGACAATAAACTTACTGAGCCACTCAGACGTCCGTCACCATCCTTTCTAAAAGAAAAAGAAACGTAAATGTATTTATTAAGCAATTATTCATTAAAAGCCTTTTTTGTTTTCAGCATTCTTTCAGGCGCTGGGGATTCAGCAGGAAGCAGGACCACAGGAACAAAATCCCTGTCCTCACAAGGCTTACATTCTAGCAGCAGCAGACGGATGATAAAAATATTGGCTAGTGTGATAAGTATTGGAATCAAATAGAGGATCAAATAGAATCAAATATCTACTTATTTTACTAGTGGATGGTCATGGAACTTCTCATCAGGACATTAACTTTGATCTAAATCCTAAATGGCAAGGAGGAGGCAGGCAGGGTGAGGAATTGGGGAAACGACATCCAAGCAGAGGAAAAGCTGAAGAAAGGTCTAGAATGTGGGTGAGTTTATTTCTCTCTCCCAAGAACCGGAAGCTGCTTTTAGTTCCTAGTGTCCATATCCAAGTGAAATTCAGAGATCACTGTGCTGTTTGGCATTTGGAGTGTGACATTAAAAGGAAAGAAGAGGTTTGCCCTTTCGTTGACTGCCTTCTCTGCAGCCCAGGCCTTGTGCTTCAAAGTGACCTCGACTTGCTATCAGGCAGAGACAGGAGATTGAGTATCCTTGCTCAGCAGGCACTCTTTTCCTTACACGTGGGTTCTCTTCTTTTCCTTCCCTCCTCCTCCTTGCCCGTTTGTCTTCCCTTCTTTCTGTCCCCCCTTCCTCCCCAACCCTCTCTCTGCCTTCCCTCCTGCACTCCATCAACGTCTGTGACACGCCCAGGGTGTGTGTACATGACAAAGGCACAGTAAAAGAAGTTTCATGGGAACAGATTCATCAGTTGGAGTTCACCAAGAACAGGTGGTCCCCATCCGAGAAATTCAAACGCACAGCTTGCTTCAGCCTTGGCTGATTTTCTGAGGCAGAATTTAAAAGTTCCAGATTCCCAAATTTCAAAACACAATAACCTCTTCTGTTTGTTTCACTTATTATAGCAAATGTCTCTCATTTGTGAGATCAACATTTTTGGCATGTGCATTTTGAGGTGGGAGTGTGGGGGAAAGTGTTATGCCAACAGTCAAGGGGAAAGGAAACTTTGTTCTCTATGCATGAAAATAATGACTAATTTCAGGGTTGGCCTTTGAGATATTGATTTTGAAAACTTAACTCATTTGTGTGTGGGGGAAAGCAGAGAGACATGTAAATGAAGCCATAAAAAAAGTACCAAGTAGATGATGTGCGAAGGATGAACATTAAGACCTGTCATACCATGTAGCTCATCCAGAGAGGAATATATTTTAGGGCATTTTTATAAGTGGGTTGGGAAGAATTACTTGTCTATTTTACCTACTCTGGACTTCAGAATTGGTAATGGAGTTAACATCATTTGGATATTATTATGTTACTCCTGTTGTTTTAATTAACATGATCTGAGGAGACCTGTAACTAGAAACTGTGTGAAGCTAATTAGAAGGTTACTAGTGAATCCACACTAGCAAATGAAAACTATGTACAGCTTATTTTATAGCTATAAAACAACCATAATTATAGTTTATTTCATTATAAATCATAACTAGATATGAATTTCCTATCATTTCTAAGAACAAGTGCACTAGTTCTCTTAGCCCTCTTGCACTCTCAAAGGAAAGGTCCCTGTTCTAGGCTGACTAGGATTTTATCTTCCTTTAGTCTCTGTTATCTATATCCCTCACCAGTTGGACATAGAAAATCTGCTTCATTGTATGAGATGGCTAATGTTATGTGTCAATTTAACTGGGTTAGGTGATGCTTTGATAGCTGGTGAAACTATTTCTGAGTGTGTCTCTGAGAGTGATTAACATTTGATTCAGAAGGCAGTGAAGAAGATTCACCCTCACAAATGTTGGTGGGTATCATCCAGCCTCCACAAAGGTGGAGGAAGGGTGAACTTGAGGTGGGTTGTCCATATTCTGCCTTCAGAAAACAGAACTCCTTGTTCTTGGTCCTTGGGGCCCCAAGATTTACATTAGATTCTCTTCGGACTTGGACTGAATTATACCACTGACTTTCCTAGTTCTCTAGCATGTAGCTAGCAGATTGTGTTAACCACGGGAGCCGGTTCCTATAATAAATCTTTATATACACACACACCCTATTGTTTCTGTTTCTGTGAAGAACCCTGATTAAACCCAGTGAATTGGGTTAAGACCAATTTGGAGATTTCTCAGTCTTCGCTTTCTTAATCATTTGATGTGAAGGTCTACTATGGTCTGAATGTTTGTGTCCTCCCCAAAATCTGTATTTTGAAATTCGAATGTCCAGGGTTATTGTATTAGAAGTTGAGGCCTCGGGGAGGTGATTAGGTCATGAGTTTAGAGCCATCATAAGTGGGATTAATGCCTTTTTTCAGGGGACCTCAGAGAACTCTCTTTCCTTCTGCCAGGTGAAGATATAATGAAAAGTTTGCAAACCAGGGAGAGGGCTCTCACCAGAACCTGACCGTGCTGGCACCTTGATTTTGGACTTCCAGCCTCCATAATTATGAGAAATAAATTTCTGTTGTATGTAAGCCTTCTGGTCTATGGCACTTTGTTATAGCAGCCTAAATGGTCTAAGACAGACTAACTCCTCCTGACTTGTAAATCCAGTTAATGTCTCCACCTAGATATCTAATAGTCTTGCAAGGTATCAAATACAAAATGGAATTGTTAATTTTACCCATTGCCTTCTATAGCTTAGGAGCCTGTTCTTCCAGCAAAAGTACTTGGAGTCATTTTTGACTCTTCCCTTTTCTCATAATTCACATTTAGACCCTTAGCACATCCTGAATGCTTGTTTTAGTCTGACTCTCTAATGACCACAGTTAACAATATTCCTTTATTCATATTCTTTGCAGTGTGGCCTTAATGCACTTGTAAAGGAGGCCCAGAGAGATCCCTTGCCTTTTTGCCATGTGAGGTTAACAGTGTGAAGAGGGCCTACTCCCTCATAGATGGCCATCTATGAGGTTAATAGTGCGAAGATGGCCATCTATGAGGGAGTAGACCCTTAACAGACACAGAATCTACCAGCGCCATGTTTATGGACTTCCCAACCTCCAGAACTATGATAAATGAATCTATTACTTATAAGACACTCAGTATCTGGGTACTTTGTTATAGCAGCCTGAGTGGACTAAGATAATTTCTAACCACAGTTTTGTTGCTTTTCTTCAATGTTTTTTCAAAGCACTGGGTGCTCAGGGCTGCTGTTGTGTGGCTCAGTGTTCTCTCCTCTAGCTACCTGCATACTTGAGCACTGGGGGAGGTTAAATCATTCCTGACTTCCTTTTGTGTGTGTGAATGGATCAGAACCAATAAACAATCCCCCCATTTTTTTTTATATTTGAAAAGGAAGACAGTTTATCTTTGTTTAAGAGAATGTTCGTGTGGTGCATAAACAATGACTATTGGAACACTGAAAAAAAAACATTAAATAAAAAAAATGAAAGGTAAAACAGAATTATTTTTGTATAAATAAGATTATCCATAGCAGTTTACATCATAATTTTAACAAACAGACAAACATCCACCTATAATTTGGGGGCTGACCAGTATAAGAATTATACTCCAGGCAACTGAGGAGCATTAGAGGGGTAGGATGCCAGGAGGTCTCTCTTCATATATTCCTTGTTGTTCCTGTGAGGCACATTGACATGTTCATTGTAGAGCATGCTGATAAACAATTTCCCTTTTTGATGACTGTCTCTTGACCCTGTTGTTCTTCCTGATCTTACTGACAAACATCTCTGTATTTGTCAGAACCTCTGACTTCTGTCTACTTACCTGCCCACCCACCTGCCTACCCACCTACTTACCTACCTCTGTCTGTTTTCCTCTTCATACTCTAGATACAGTGGACTTTTCTTTGTTCCTGGATCCACCATATTCTTTCCTGTTTCAGGGCTGCCTTACATGCTGTTCCTGAAAAGCTTCTCTGCTGTTATCAAGCCTTTTTCCTGTCAGAGCAACCTCTCCTTGTTTGTGCTAGCTGATGCCTACTCATTTTTTAGATCTTTGTTAACTATCTCTACCAAAGATATGATGTCCCTTGACCCTGTAGTTTTCAGTGGACTTGCTTACAGTATATTCTTTGCATTTATTGGAATGATGTTAACTAATTCAACTTCCAAATTTCAGTGGTTTTACTCAGATTTTATTTCTTACTATATAGTTTCCTAGGGGTGATGTAGCAAAGGACCAAAAGCTGGGTGGCTTAAAACAACAGACAGTATTGTCTCCAAGTTCTAGAGGCTAGAAACCTGAAATCAAGGTGTCAGTGATCTCTCTGCTGGCTTTATGGAAGAATCCTTCTTCATGCTTTTCAGCATCTGGTATTTGCCAGTAATCCTTGGTGCTCCTTGATTGTAGTTGCATCGCTGTGGTTACATGTCCATTTCCCTCCCCTGTGTGTCATCACATTGACTTCTCTGCATCTGCCTCTGTGTCTGTTTTAGAAAGATACCACTCACATTGGATTAGGGCTGTGTCTAATGACCTCATTTTTAATTGATTACTTTTGTAAAGACCCATTTCCAAAGAAGGCCACATTCTGAGGTGCTGGGATATATGACCTCAACATAATTCAATCCATAATACTTACCTGATACAGATGTTTTTGGCCGGTGGGCAGCCTTCCTACCCATGATGCTTTAGGAACTAGACTCCTCCCACTTTATGGCTTTGCTGTCCCTCAGACTTTGGTATCATCTGCACCCAGCGGATGGTGAAAGGAAGTAGAGAGAGTGTGGAGAAGGCATAGTACCTTATCCCATGTCGCCCAGAGGTAGCACATATCCCTTTTCCTCACACAGTTATGGGGAAAACTTGTTTGAAGGCCCTACCTAGATGCAAGAGGAGAATTGAAAATGTAGTGTGCTAGGTATGGTTTCTTAAGCCATCTGTGGTGAAGAGCTGGTATTTCTATTTACAACCCGTCACAGACTAATAATATAAAATGCAATGAAAAGGTACTCCATTTAAAAATGAATGTGAGGCACACCTGGGTGGCTCAGTCGGTTAAGCATCTGCCTTCGGCTCAGGTCATGATCCCAGGGTGCTGGGATTGAGCCCGCATTGGGCTCCCTGCCCATTGGGAAGCCTGCTTCTCCCTCTCCCTTTCCCACCACTTGTGTTCCCTCTCTTGCTGTGTCTCTCTCTGTCAAATAAATAAAATCTTAAAAACACAATGAATTTGAAAACAATATCCACTTTTTATTCTTAAAATTTAGCAGACATATAATAACCTTAGCAAAATTTATAAGTTTATGATTTGTAAGTGGCCACTAACACAGTTTGCAAATGGGCACTAGTCCCTGGGTGACCACAGTTTGAATAGCTCTGTGGAAGGGAGTTGTTTTAGTCAGCTGGGGCGGCTGTTACAAAAATGCCCCAGGTCGGTGGCTTAAAACAACAGACATTTATCTCTTATCATTCTGAGGCTAAGAAGTCCAGGATCAAGATGCTGCCAGGTTTGGCTTGGTGAGGGCCCTCTTCATCTTGCAGACAACTGCCTTCTCACTCTATCCTCATATTTTAAGATATGAAGTCTGGGGTGCCTGGGTGGCTCAGTGGGTTAAGGCCTCTGCCTGCGGCTCGGGTCATGATCTCAGGGTCATGATCTCAGGGTCCTGGGATCGAGTCCCGCATCGGGCTCTCTGCTCTGCAGAGCAGAGAGCCTGCTTCCTCCTCCTCTCTCTCTCTCTCTGCCTGCCTCTCTGCCTACTTGTGATCTCTGTCTGTCAAATAAATAAATGAAATCTTTAAAAAAAAAAAAAGATATGAAGTCTGGTCTTTACTCTTCTTGTAAGGATGCTAATCCCATCATGGGGGCTCTACTCTCATGATGCCATCTAAACCTAATCACCTCCCAATGGCCCAAATTCCTAATATCATCTTATTGGGGGTTCGGGCCTCAATGTGAATTTTTTGGGGGGAGGCTGGACACAGGATCATAATATTTATTGCATAAGTAACTCTGGCCTCACTCTGATAACCTCACCTTTGCCTTCATACTTTGTTGAGCATTTGTCTTTCCTGCTTGTTCCCTGGAGTCTAAACTCTGTGAGGGGAGAGGCCACTTTTTTCTTGTTTACAGCTATGCCCTCAACAGTCAGTTGAGTACTTGGCATAAAGTTGGAGATTAATCAATACTTCTCAAAATTCTACTTCTGGTCTGCACCTGGAATAATCTCTAAGAAAATATGTTTACCTAAAATTTGTGATATTAATTCATTTAACAGAAGCTGTTATTTTTTTTTCCTGCCTTCTAAATGTTTTCCTTATGCCTTGTTTATCAAACACTTAGCCTTCAAATCTGTAGAGTGCAGAAAAGAGTGGAACAGTGGGGAGAGTGAAATGACAGGCAGGTGGTCACGCTGGGTAGCTGAATTGGGTTAGGGCAAGAAGAGTGGTAACAGTCATCAGAACTCTGCACGTAGGAAGAATAATTTTACAAGCAAAATAAGAATATTTTGCTGAAGAAGTAAATGTTGAGAAATAAAGAGAGGGCCCAACTAGGGACCATAGCCAATGAGAACTCCTGTATGAAGACAGAGAAAGAAAAACTATAGATAATAGATGCTGAAAACATGTAGCCATGGAGAATGGAATGTTGCTGAGTTCTGCAGAGGATAAATTTAGTGAGTATTCTAAATGCCAAATTCAGAAGTGGCCCCATTAGTCAAGCAAAAATCTAATAAAAGACTTGAGCAGGATTATTTGCAACATATTTCTCCAGCGGCTAGAAATATTATTGTTCTTTGGAAGGGAACTTGGGAGGACTTTTTTGTAATTTCGTATCACAGCCTTTCTTAAGGGTCTGGTTGCTACAGACAAAGGAATGTATGCTTAACACGCATACATTACATGAAAATAGCTAACATTTATTGAGAGGTTACTTCTGTCAGGTACTGAACTACGTGCTTTGTAGGTATCGTTCATTTTACTCCTGTAGTAGCTATATGAGGCAGATCCTATTGTTTGCTCCCTTCCATAGGTAAGAGAACTGAATCAGGAAAAAGTTAAGTGATTTGCCAAAGCCCCAGAGCTTGTATGTGGAGAAATATATACCCAGTTGTTAATAACTTCTTATTTTAATACCAGATCTAATCATCCACAAGTCAGTCTTTTCCCTAAGGACAAATCACCATAAATCTCTTTTAGCTTTAGAAAAAAAATGACATTTTCTGTGAGCATATTTTTTCTTACTGAAATTCTATATTATGCTATGTGATGTTATGTTTTGTTACACCATATTGTGTTATTCATTTTGGGTGACAGAGATTTTAGTAACTGATAACTGTGTGACTATGGCATCATACCGAATCTTCAAAGCTGATATAATTCAGAGTCAGAGGAACAAGAGAATGTAGGGGGATTTAGATTAACATTACCCAGGATTTCACAGGCAACCCACTGCTTTCATATCTTCTCTCGGGAGAAGCTCTTGAGCTACAGAGAAAAATGTTAAACTCCAGTGACAATAAGCCAGCAAAATAATGTGTTAAAAGAGTGTTTATTGAGGGTGCCATTCTGATGAAACAAAAGTTATTGCTGCAAGAAAGGACATGATGGCAACCCTCAGCAACTCAATTTCTTTCTAGCAGTTAATGTGTTTTTAAACTTGTGTGTTTCTGTTGTGCATTATTTGAGTTTCCTGTTTAGCAGTCTCAATGATTTAGTATCGTTCGGCCTTCCTTTGCTCCTTTAAAGTGACAATCAACTGAGGTTATGTGTTCCTTCCCTTCCTTTCTTCTGTATCCTCTGATTTGTGACAGATGCATGCCCCATTAGCTTGGCAGGCATCCTAGGAAGGGAGCCTGGAAGGTACCTTGCATGGCCTATTGTCTGGGATCCAGTAAACCATGGTATAATGCTGTGTACCCTTGAAGCACTAAGTATAACATGCTCTGGACTCACAGATGAGGGAATTTTCTTTATTTACAATGGATGGGGAGGAGGAAAAATTTGCACTAGGTGTTTGAATGCACCATTCTAGTAGCTCTATGAAGTCAAAGCTTAAATGTATTTGTTTACTACTGTATTGGCCAGAGCTTATGACCATTATTGAAATACAATAAGCACCACATAGTATGTTTGTTGAATGAATGAATAAAAGGATGAATGATTGGGAAACCATTGAGGCAGAGTGGAAAAATGTAAGGACTTTGGAGTTGAAAATTTTAGGTTTCCTTCCTATGTTCCTCACCAGCTGTGTAGTCTTGGTGAAGTCACTTAACCTGAGTGTTAGCTTTTTTCACTGTGAAAGTGGAGAAAGTAAAGAAAATGCTCAAATACTGTTATAAATATTAAATGAAGTAAAATATGCCCAAATACACAAAAATTAGGCCATTAGTACATTTCTTTTGATATGGAATTTATCAGGGTTTATTTAATAATATGCCTTTAAACATCCTCCATGTTTACAATGGCTTTTTAAAATTTGTCTTGGGTTTAATTTCCAATTATCATTAGAAGAAATCTTCAAAGCAGAAATAAACCAAGTCACCACCCATTGTTATATAGTAAATAGTGACATAAAATATAAAAATATTTCCACTCATAAGGAAAAGATAGTCTTGCTTTTTTGTTCTATAAAGACAATGTAAATACATTTAAAAATATATAGTTCTTTTTTTTCTTTTCTTTCCTTCCTTTTTTTTTTTTTAAAGTAGGCTCCATACCCAGCATGGAGCCCAACATGGGGCATGAACTCACAACCCTGAGGTCATGACATGAGCTGACATCAAGAGTTGGATACTCAACCAGCTGAGCCACCCAGGTACCCCTAAAAATGTACAGTTATTTTCTAAATATGGATATTGATATTTAACCCTGTAGTTTACTGTATTTATGTGAAAGCATATGTTCAGTGAATATGATATTATAACCATATCTTATGATTACACAATCATACTAGACTTTCAGGGACCCAAAGAGCTATCACAAGGTATTTGGTCTTTTCCATGGTTCAAGACCATGGTTCAAGGTTCATCAACTCTCTCTCTTTCTCTTTTATAAATCTTAAGACCAAGCATTGGATTTTCTGGCCGTTAACAAAACATAATTTGACAAACAAATTTAAGGAAAAGGCGTTCCATGCTTTACTGTCATTCCTGAAACATATTAAAACATTTCATTCTTCTATATATAGCTGTCCAGTTTTCCCAGGACCATTTATTGAAGAGACTGTCTTTTTTCCATTGTATATTTTTTCCTGTTTTGTCGAAGATTAATTGACCATAGAGTTGAGGGTCCATATCTGGGCTCTCTACTCTGTTCCACTGGTCTATGTGTCTGTTTTTATGCCGGTACCATGCTGTCTTGGTGATCACAGCTTTGTAATAAAGCTTGAAATCAGGTAACGTGATGCCCACAGTTTTATTTTTGTTTTTCAACATTTCCTTAGCAATTCAGGGTCTATTCTGATTCCATACAAATGTTTGGATTATTTGCTCCAGCTCTTTGAAGAATACCAGTGGAATTTTGATCAAAATGGCATTAAAAGTATAGATTGCTCTAGGCAGTATAGACATTTTAACAATGTTTATTCTTCTGATCCAAGAACATGGAATGGTCTTCCATCTTTTTGTGTCTTCTTCAATTTCTTTCATGAGTGTTCTGTAGTTCCTCAAGTACAGATCCTTTACTTCTTTGGTTAGGTTTATTCCCAGGTATCTTATGGTTCTTGGTGCTATAGTAAATGGAATCAATTCTCTAATTTCCCTTTCTGTATTTTCATTGTTTACAAGAAAGTCACTGATTTCTGTACATTGACTTTGTATCCTACCATGTTGCTGAATTGCTGTATGAGTTCTAGTAGTTTGGGGGTGGAGTCTTTTGGGTTTTCCATATAAAGAATCATGTCATCTGCGAAGAGAGAGAGTTAACATGAGACAGGAATCCATCAGAATCCTAGAGGAGAACATAGGCAGTAATCTCTTTGAAATCAGCCACAGCAACTTCTTTCAAGATATGTCTCCAAAGGCAAAGGAAACAAAAGTGAAAATAAACTTTTGGGACTCCATCAAAATCAATAGCTTCTGCACAACAAAGGAAACAGTCAAGAAAACAAAGAGGCAGCCCACGGAATGGGAGAAGATATTTGCAAATTACAGTACAGACAAAAGGTTGATATCCAGGATCTATAAAGAGCTCCTCAAACTCAACACACACAAAACAGTCAATCATATCAAAAAATGGGCAGAAGATATGAACAGACACTTCTCCAATGAAGACATACAAATGGTTATCAGACACATGAAAAAATGTTCATCATCACTAGCCATCAGGGAGATTCAAATTAAAACCACAGTGAGATACCACCTTACACCATTTAGAATGGCCAAAATTAGCAAGACAGGAAACAGCATGTGTTGGAGGGGATGTGGAGAAAGGGGAACCTTCTTACACTATTGGTGGGAATGCAAGTTGGTGCAGCCTCTTTGGAGAACAGTGTGGAGATTCCTCAAGAAATTAAAAATAGAACTTCCCTCTGACCCTGCAATTGCACTCCTGGGTATTTACCCCAAAGATACAGATGTCGTGAAAAGAAGGGCCATCTGCACCCCAATGTTTATAGCAGCAATGGCCACGGTCACCAAACTGTGGAAAGAACCAAGATGCCCTTCAATGTATGAATGGATAAGGAAGATGTGGTCCATATACACTATGGGGTGTTATGCCTCCATCAGAAAGGATGAATACCCAACTTTTGTAGCAACATGGATGGGACTGGAAGAGATTATGCTGAGTGAAATCAGTCAAGCAGAGAGAGTCAATTATCATATGGTTTCACTTATTTATGGAGCATAACAAATAGCATGGAGGACATGGAGAGTTAGAGAAGAGAAGGGAGTTGGGGGAAATTGGAAGGGGAGGTAAATCATGAGAGACTATGGACTCTGAAAAACAATCTGAGGGGTTTGAAGTGGCAGGGGCGGGGGAGGTTGGGGTACCAGGTGGTGGGTATTATAGAGGGCATGGATTGCATGGAGCACTGGGAGTGGTGAAAAAATAATGAGTACTGTTATGCTGAAAAAAAAAATTCACCGGGGGGGGGGATAAAAAAATAAAACCCCTCAGTGCATCCTCAAAGAGAATTAAGACCCATTATGTAGAATAATATACGCCAAAAAGGTAATGGAGAATGGGATTTCCAAAATAAAACATTCAAGATGAAAAAACAAAAAAACAAAACAAAAAACCAAACCAAAACAAAACAAAAAACCCATTTCAAACATACAGTGCAGTAGGCATTATTTTAAGATTGCCCTCCAAGATTTCCACTCTTGTTTTATGTAATCCCTTTTTGCCTTGAATGTAAAGGAGACCTGTGATTATGATGGGCTGTTAGTCCCATGATTAGGATACTAATCAGTTGCTTTTCAGTTAATCAAAGAGGAATTGTCCTGACTGCTCTTGGCCTAATCAGATGAACTTTTAGAAGTAGAAGTGGTGGCCTGGAAGAAAGCAAATTTACTCATGTTTTGAACTGATTGTGAGATATGAAGAAAGGAACGGTGGGCAACTTCTAGACACTGAGAAGGATCTGCAGCCGCTGACAGCTTGCAAGAAAGGGAGGACTTTCTTGCCCTATAACCCCAAGGAATTGAATTCAGTCAACACTGAATGAGTGAGGGAGCTTGGGAAAGAAACGCATGCACCAAATGAGAACTATAGTACAGCTAACCTCTTTTTTGTAGCTTTGTGAGATGATGAACCACAACGTCCAGTTTAGTCATGTCCAGACTCTTGATCCAAGAAAATTGTGAGATAATAAATTTGTGTTAAGTCGCCAAGTTTGTGGTAGTTATTATGCATTAATAGAAAAACTAATAATACAGTTGTGTTTTTTTTTTTTTAACACTCAGAATTCCCTTTCCTCTTCTATGCTCTTCTCTCATCTCCGTAAACTCACCCAACTCATTCTTTAATCCTCTAAAAATTTCTTCCTATTAATCAGGTCCAGACTGATTAGCTTTATTGTGCTTTCTTCCCTTCCAACACCCATTCAGCATTTTATTAGGAGGATCCACTTAGCTTTCCTTTCAGTGGGCAAGACACTTTCCTCTCTAGAAGTGAGGAGGAGGGCTAGGCAGGCAATTTCAAGAAACTCTTGTACCTGAAGAGAGAGAGTGGGGTAGTCTGTATTACAGTTTTTGTGCCTGCATGTGCACACTTAATCAGACATATGTATGCATGATGAGGCTTAACTGTTTACTTTAGACTCTTGAGAGAAAACAGAACCTGTTAGCCCACCGGGTTTTTCCTTCCACACCCTAGAATGGCTTGAGTGGGTAGAAAGAGAGTAGACCTGGGTTTATGCCTTTGTGGGGGTTAAGGGTGGAGAGTCTATGATTTCATGCCTTTGCTCCTTTTGGTGAATTTAAAAAACATAAGAGCAGGGAATTAAAGTCACTCAGGGCTTTCTAAAAGGGGAACTTGATGGGTGGAGTGGCCTGGTTTTTTATCTAGTTATGTAGCTGGCTACTTATTTATTAGAGATGAATGTCTTTGAAATGGATGCCTTGACAGTGAAAAACTCATGTCAGACACTTGAATTACAATAAAAAAGGCTAATTGTCAGCAGTTTACACTACAACTCGTCATTGCATTGTTACTTTAGTTGTCTGTTTGATCTTCTGGATTGGTTTCTGTAAGGTGAGGGTTTGTCTTAGTAGTTCTGTGAACTCCAAGTTTCCGGAAAGGGCTTAATACAGAAAAGGTACCCAGTTGATGTTTGCTGAAGAAATGAATGGAGGTAATGTTTGATGGTTGTGGGGAGTTGAAGGGAGTGGTGTGAAGATAAACCAAACAGGACTGAGAATTAGGACTTAGAAAGAAACTTGAGATTATTTCCATAGTTCTCATTGTTTAAATAGTTGGTTAGTGACATTTCCAAAATATGAGTATGTTGGCTGACTCAAGCTCTGCTCTTATTGTACCAGTGTAGCTACAAACTATATTTGAATTAGGAGATATTTAGGAAGGACATCTTAAGGAGAGGTGATAAACAGGTGTGTATATATGTATGAGTCTGTGTGTGTGTGTGTACTTGTGACTGTGATTAATAATAAGAATATACATTTGGTTTTCTTCTTGGTTCCTGGCCCAGAGATTCTAAAACCCTTGGAATTTCCTAAGTGATAAGAGCAAAGAAGGTATCTTTTTTTTTTTTTTTAAATGAATAACAAGCCCCTTTCAGCTACACCTCAGTTTATATTAGTGAGGTGATTTTTGGAAAGCCCTTAAGGATGGGGGCTCATTATTAGGGGAACAAATCATATGATATTAGAGGGTTGGAACTTTCAACCCCATCCCTTGACCTCTAGGGAGTGGAGTGGGGCTGGAGATTAAATTAATCCCTAATAGCCCATGATTTAATCAATCACGACTACACAATGAGTCCTCCTTAAAAATCCCTGAAGAGAGAGAGTGGGGTAGTCTGTACCTGAAGAGAGAGAGTGGGGTAGTCTGTATTACAGTTTTTGTGCCTGCATTTAGACAAAGAGCTTTTATGTTGGTGCTGGGAGGGTGGTACTCCTGGACAGGGCATGGAACTCAGTCATGTCCCCCATATTTTGTCCTATACCATCTTTTCTTTTCTTTTTTTTTTTTTAAGCAAAATTTAGCCCTTTTAATATTAAGACTTGGGTTTTTTTTAAATTAATTTTTTATTTTTTATAAACATATATTTTTATCCCCAGGGGTACAGGTCTGTGAATCACCAGGTTTTCTATTTCTGTTCCTGACTTGCATCCTTTATAATAAATTGGTAATCTCGTAAGCAAGCTGTTTTCCTGAATTCTGTGAGCTGCTCTAGCAAATTACTGATCCTGACAAGAGGTTCATGAGAACCTTCTATTTATAGCTAGTAGGTGGTAAGCCCAGGTGACAACCTGGATTCTCAGCTGATCTGAAGAGATGGGGAGTCTGGTGGGAATGAGCCCTTACCTTGTGAGGTCTGACACTATTTCCAGGTTGTGTTGGAATTGAAGTGTACTGTAGGATACACACACAGCTAGTATTGGAGAATTGCTTGGGATGGGACCCTGCCCCATGCCCCTAGTTTAATGTCAGAAGTATTGGAAATAGAGTATGAAAAAGTTTTCCCTTTCAATACCCATACAATGGGTTTTGGTAGGATACTTTAATGGCCCTAATTCTTCACTTGTCCACATATCCACGCCCATTGTCATGTGACTTCACAGTTTATGCAGTTACAGAAACAGAGTGCATTTCCCTTCTTATTTTGGGTTCAAACACATTTTTGCCAATGGACTAGCAGGCATGATTTGACCCCCGAAAACCTGCATGATTGAGCTTGCCCCTTAGTACTGGGAATGGGGTGATAGGTAAGTGGAGTAGAGGCTAGTTGCTATAGTCAAGCCCAGTCTTGGATCTGCTGACCCCTTGACAACCTTCGGATGTATGAATGAGCCCAGGTGGGAGTTGTAAAATGGCTCAGTTGAGCCCAGTGTGAATCACTCTAAATCCTTATTATTGTACATGCTGATAGGGGATTATTGCTAGAAATAGGTAATACAGATGATGGGGAGTAATGTCAGCAGTATTTTCTTGCAAAGGAGATGTGGGAGTTCAGGGCTGCATTTCAGTGGTTGAGGAGAGCCAGTGAAATGCCACATTTGCATGTTAGACTGGAGTGGTGTCCTCATGACACACATTTCAGTTTTAGATGGCAGCATTTTATTCTAAAAGTGATTAAATTATTTTTATTTCAAAAAGACCAAGGAGTCCTGAAACGGCTCATTTCCTTAACTATGTTATGAAGACTACATAGGGGTAAATGGAAAATAAGATAACTAGGTATCTGATTCTTAATTACTGCTGTATAGTTGAAAAGTTAGAGGAAGATCCGCTTTCTGAAAAGATGAACTCAACGTTACTTTCAATATTTGTACAGTACAGGGCATTTGCTTTTTGGGGAGAGATACCACTTTACTTCATTAACACATTTGGCTGTATAATTATCGAACTCACCACTGCCAAAAATACAGCGACTTTAAATCATGTCAGGAAAGTGAAATACTCTTGGCTGGGAGGTTTTCAGATTCCTTTTTTTTTTTTTTAATATAATTTTTTATTTTTTATAAACATGTATTTTTATCCCCAGTGGTACAGGTCTGTGAATCACCAGGTTTACACACTTCACAGCACTCACCAAAGCACATACCCTCCCCAATGTCCATAATACCACCCCCTTCTCCCAAACCCCCTCCCCCCAGCAACCCTCAGTTTGTTTTGTGAGATTAAGAGTCACTTATGGTTTGTCTCCCTCCCAATCCCATCTTCTTTCATTCAGATTCCTTTTGATTTAAATCAGAGGCTCAATGGTAGGCAGACTCTCCTTTCACTCGTCTCTCCTTCAGCCATGCTCTCAGCTTCTGTCATACTTCCTTTTCTTTTCCTTTTCTGTAATTTCTTGGCCTCTGGCTAGGAATTTCCATCCTTCACCTTCAGTATTATCACATTTTTTTTTTTTTAAGAGAGGAAGTGGGGAGGGGCAGAAGGAGAGGGGGAGAGAATCTTGAGCAGGCTCCATGTCTGGTGTGGAGCCCAATGTGGGGCTTGATCTCATGACCCTGAGATCATGACCTGAGCCAAAATCAAGAGTTGGACACTTAACCAACTGAATCACCCAGGCACCCCAGTATTATCACATTCTTATGCCTCTTACTCATAACTCTGCCTACATATTTTTTTGTTTCACAAAATATACCAAGTTTGGTGAGTAAAGGCAAGGATCCCCCACCATCGGAGAAAATATCATGCTGCTTTAATAAGGAGACCCCAAACTACAGAGACCCAAACAAGAGATAAGTTTTATTCTCTGTTGCTTAATGTTCCAGAGGGAGGGAGTATTCCAAGACAGAAAGATGATTCTGCCTCACAAGGTCAGCCAGGAATCCAGTTCCCTTAGTCACATTGCCCCACTGTCAACAAGGGTGTTGTCATGTCTACGTTTTTGATCCTGGCGTTCTATGACCACATTTATGTTCTAGTCTTTGGGAAGAGGAAAAGAGAGAAGTGAAGGGCAGATGATTCCCATTGACGACAGTGGTGTAAAAGCTGCACACATCATTCCTGTTTATGTTCCATTGGTGGGAATGTCACCATTTTTAGCTGCAAAGGAGTCTGGAAAATGTATTTGCTGATTGATGCTGAACCTTCTTGTGGAGAGGGAATATTAAAAGGAAGAAAGAGAGGCTGGACACTAGGGTCAACCAACAGGCTCTGTCACAGGAGTTACTCTTAATTTCCCTAGAAGTATACACATGTTCATTGCGTGAATATTTTTCTGTAATTGTAAAAGTCCTTGGTGGATCTGAGGAGTAAACCTTATACAACTGCTACTTGCTTCCTGTAAGGGATAGGAGATGCTGTAGAGATCTTCCAGTGTGGGTTTTAAGATCTGGTTCTGGACACATGAAGTGGGCAGTGAACTCTCCTGTTTCCTTTTTCAACTCAACCTGGCAATTAACTACTTAAAATTAAAAAAAAAAAATGGACACATTGTCAGAGTTTTAAGATGTATAGCAAAAAATTATGAAATGTGTTTTCCTTCCTTCATAAATATTGCTTTGACAAAGAAGTTTAAGTAAACGTTAATCAAAATATATTAATATATATTCTTATCTCTAATCCTGTGCCATTAAATACTAAAGCATCCTTATGGTATTTTCTCCTTAAACAATTGCAGTGATAAGGTCCCAAATAATTTTCTAGTTTATGTGGAAAGGCTTTTTTTAGGGGGGGTGGTAGAAAGAGGTGGACTCTTTCCATTTCATTCCATTTCATCTGTTTCTTCCCATTCCATTCCAATTAATTATATATTACAGTTTCTTCCTCCCTCTTCCTTCCTTTCCTCCACTTCCTTCTTTCCCTTCTTATTTCCTTTCCTATCCTTTCCTTCCCCTTCCTCTTCCTTTCCCATCCCATCCTGTCCCTTCCTTTCCCCTTCCCTCCTTCCTATTTTAACAACCAAGTTGCAGTCAGGAAGCAGAAAACATCCAGTTATTTATTTGTAAAACAGATTTATTGAAGTATAATTGATTTACAGTAAACTGTGCATATTTAATGTGTAAATTGTGATGTTTTGACATATGCCTACACCTGCAAAACCATCACTATAATCAAGATAATGAACATCTTCATTTTCTCCAACAGTTTCTTTGTGTACCTTTCTAATCCCTCTCTCTCCTTGCACCCACCTGTGCGTCATCTCAGGCAATTGTGGATCTGCTTTTTTGTCGCTGTGGATCAGTCTGCACATCCTAAAATTTTGTATAAATGGAATGGTATATTATGAGTTACTTTCTTCTATCTTCTTTCAAAAAAAGATTGATTTATTTATTTGAGAGAAAGAGAAAGAAGTGCCCATGAGTGGGGTGAGGGCAAGGGAAGAGGGGGAGAATTTCAAGCAGATTAGACTTCCTTCTGAATGGGAACCCCGACATGGGGCTCCATCTCACAACCCCAAGATCATGGCCTGAGCTGAAACCAAGAGTTGGATGCTCAACTAACTAAGCCACCCAGGCACCCTGTCTTCTTTCATACGCCATAATTATTTTGAGAGTCATCTATGTTGTAGCATGTAACAATAGTTCTTTCCTTTCTATTTCTGAATACTATATCATGTGTAGACATACCACATATAGTAGACATACTATATCATGTGTAGACATACCACAATGTATTCAGTCACTTGATGGACATTTGAGTTGTTTCCTGTTTGGGCTATTATCAATAAAGCTTCTGTGAGCCTTCATGTACAGGTCTTTGAAAGGATATATGCTTTTATATCTTTTGAGTAAATACCTACACTGGAATGACTGGATTACACGGTAGGCATCCATTTAGGTTTTTAAGATTTTAAAACTGGTTTCTAAAGTGATTGTGCCATTTTACATTTCCAGCTCATGAGAATGAGAGTTTTGGATCCTTTACCTTCTCACCAGTGCTTGCCACTGTCAGTCTTTCTTAACTTATGCTTTCCTAATAGGTATCTAGTACTATCTCATCGTGGATACAATGATTAATGATGGTACTTTCACTGGCTTGTTTGTCACTTGTATATATACTTTGGTAAAGTATCTGTTTATTTGGTCCATTTTCTTTTTCTCTTTTTTTTAAAGCTGGGTTTTTGTTTTCTTATTATTAGGCTTTTAGATTTCTTTATATTTTCTAGATAACTTCCTTTATCAGATATATGACTTGCAAATATTTCTCATTTTGTTGTTTGTCTTATCATTCTTTTAATAGGGTCTTTCAAAAAGCAGAAGTTCTAAGTTCTGTTGGGGTCCAATTTAACAGTGTTTTTTCTTTTATCAACTGTGATTCTGATATATCTGAGAAATCTTTGCCTAACTAGAGGTTCCAAAGATTTTCTTCTGGAAGTTCTGTAGTTGTAGGTTTATATATAGGTCAGTGTTCCAATTTTGAATTAATGTTTACATATGGATATTTAATTGTTCCAGCACCATTTGTTGAATTGAATATCCTTTCTCCACTGATTTGAGTTTATATCTGTGTTGAGATGAGTTTCCACATATGTATGGGTCTATTTCTCTATTCTTTGCATTGTTCTGTTTGTCTACCTTTATGTCAACACCTCACACTCTTGATTGCTGTAGCTTTATATTATGTCATAAAATCAAACAGTGTTGGCTTCCCAACTTTGCTCTTCTTTTTCAAAGTTGTTTTGACTATTTTGAATCATTGGCATTTTTACCTGAATTTTAGAATCAGCTTGTCAAATTCCAACAAAAAAGTCTCTTTGGATTTTGATTTTGATTACATTGAATCTATAGATTAGGGAGAATTAACATGTTAACAAAATTTGATCCATCCCTATTTTTTATTATTTTATTGATTTCAACTCTTTTCTATGTTTTATTTTCTCCAACTTACTTTGGATTGTATTTGTTCTTAGTTTTTCTAGTTTCTTAATGTGCAAAGTTTATTTGAGACTTTCTTTTTTTTTAAGATAGGCATTTAGCATTGTGTTTCCCTAATTACTACTTTAGTGATGTCCCTAAACTTTGATATGTTTTCATTTTCATTCAGTTCAGTTCAAAACACTTACTAATTTATCTCTTGAAGTTTTCTTTGAAGTTTTCTTTGATCCATGGATTATTAGAAATGTATTATTTACATCTTAAATATTTAGGCATTTTTGATAAATATTTTTGTCATTGAGTTTTAATGAAATTCTACCGTGGTCAGAGAGCACATTTTAAATTTGTTGAAAAAATTTTAATGACCCAAAATATGATTATCTGTGTACAAAAAAGCTTATTCTGATGTGTAGAGTGTTCTACAAATGCCAACTCATGTCAAGTTGGTTGAAAGCCTGCCCAAATCACTGTCCTTACTGATTTTTTGTTTAGTCATTTTATCCATTATTGCTATGGACTGAATTTTGTTCCCCACAAATTCATATGTTGAAGCTCTAACCCTCTGTGTGATGGTGGTTGGAGATTGGGTATTTGGAGCAAGTTGGGTTTAGATGACATCATGAGAATGGGGCTCTTTGTCTCTCTGTCTCTGTCTCTACCATGGGAAGACACAGCTAGAAGGTGGCCATCTGCAAACAGGAAGAGAGCTCTCATCAGGATCTAACCACAGTGATGCTTGGATCTTGGACTTCCAGCCTCCAGAACTGTGAAAAAATAATTCCTGTTGTTTAAGCCATGCAGCTTGTGGTATTTTGTTATGGCATCCCAAGCTGACAAAGACAGTTATTGAGAGAGGGCTGTTGAAATGTCTGATCAAAGTTCCTTCTCTCTTTCCTTTCTTTTTCTTCCTTCCTTCCTCCCATTCTATCAGTTTCACTTCTTATGTTTTGAGGGTCTGTAATTGGGTGAATATATCTAAATGTAAAAGCTATAATTTTAAAACTTTTAGAACAAAGCATAGAAGCAATTTTTTGTGACCTTGGGCAGGCAAAGTAATAATTACTTAGGATACAATAATCATGGGTCAGAAAAAAAATGTTGATAATTTGGAATTCATCAAAACTAAAATCTCTTCTTTGAAAGACACAGAAAATGAAAGGGGAAGTCACGGACTGGGAGAAAAATACTACATTTTATAAATCTGATGAAGAACTTGGATCTAGACTATATAAAGAACTCTTATAACTCAATAGTAGAAGACAAATTACCCAAGTAATAGGGGGACAAAACAGGTACTTTATAAAAGAAACTATATGACTGGCCAATTAACATAATGAAAGATGCTAAAAATTATTAGATATTAGGAAGTACAAATTGAACCATGATGCAAAACCCCTACATACCCTGCAGAATAACTAAAATTAAAAGACTATTGTACCAAGTGCTGGTAAAGATGTGGCGGGACTAGAACTTGTAATATTGCTGCTGAGCATGTAAAATGGTACAGCCCCTTTCAAAAACAGTTTGACAGTTTTTCTTTCTTTATAAAAAAAAGTTTATATATAAAGAACTTTTCTTTATAAAGCTAAACATTATAATTATGACTCAACAAGCCCACTATGAGGTAAGGAAAACATATGCCCATTCATTTACTTGTACATGAGTGTCATAGCAGTTTCATTCATAATATGCCCAAACTGGAAGCAACTTTATATCCAGTAATAGGTGAACTGATATAAACTATGTTACATCTATACAAAAAAACAGTTATCAGCAATAGAAAGAAAAAAATTACTTATTCTTATAATGACATGGATGAATCTCCAAGATAACATGTTGAGCAAATGAAACCAGACACAAAGGAAGTACACACTGCATGGTTTCAGCTAAATGAAACTCTAGTAAAGGCAAACAGATAATTTCTTTTCTGGGACCTTGTGTGTGGAGAGGTATTGACAATGAGGAGCACTAAGGTACTTTCTGGGGTAATGAAAATTATTTGTATTTTAATTGGAATGATAATTAGGTATTATGTCAATACTGTACAGTTAAAATAGTAGCATTTTATTTTGTATAAATTAACGCTCTATAAAGTTGATTAGAAAGAAAAATTAGAGTAGAATTTTGAAATTAATTTGAAACTCTAGCCTCAGTACATGACCAGTTGCCTGGTACTGGTGTCACTGGGGCAGCAGGATGAGGCTGCTTCTTCCAGTGCAGGGGAAAAACCCACTGTTATTCCAGGAAGGCCCTGCCAGAGAGGAAGAAGCATTGCTTAGGTGCTGTTTCCCTAGGGATGGGGAACAGACAGGATGTCTATAGGAAGCAATCCAGAATGAATAGTTGCTCTCTTCCTCCCCTACCTAGTCTTGCACTCTCCCTCTTGTGGACTCTAAAGCACAAGTTTGGCTGCTCAATTCCCATATCATACAGTAAGTGAGCAGAGTGGGTTTGGAGTTGAGAAATAATGGCTCAATAATTGGCACACTGGTGAATGAAATAATTTCTTAAAAAATTGACTGTATAGGGGCGCCTGGGTGGCTCAGTGAGTTAAAGCCTCTGCCTTCAGCTCAGGTAATGGTCCCAGGGTCCTGGGATCAAGCCCCACATCAGGCTTTCTGCTCAGCGGGGAGCCTGCTTCCCTTTCTCTCTGTCTGCCTGCCACTCTGCCTGCTTGTGATCTCTGTCTGTCAAATAAATAAATAGAATCTTTAAAAAAATTGACTGTATATGGAACCTACCATATTTAAAACATTAAATTTTTGTTCTTCATTGGCGGCCACTCAGTAAAGAAATATTTATTGTATAGCTAGAAAAACTACCTATCAGTACACACAGATTTATATCATGCCAACTCATGTCAAGTTGGTTGACTTGACCAACTTCATTTTAGTTTCAGGTACTTCATTGAGTATAAATAAGTACTCTCTTTCATTGAGGTTTTAGTCACTTCATTGAGTATAAATAAGTACTCTCTTTCATTGAGGTTTATAATTTGCAGTGGGCTATTGAAAGATACTATACAATCGGTATCAGTAAATATCATAAATAGTGTTCTCAAGAGATACAGTTTCTGTGTGATGTTCTATGGGAGAAGGGGACATCCATGTTATTTTCCAAGTTCATATCTTCTATGAATGACAGGCACATTTGTAATATACTATGACCCTAAAAATGCTGCATTAAGGTTTGGGCAGGTCATGATTTCATCATCCAAAGACAATGGCCACTGTCTAAAGATTTGTGATGATAGCAGAGACATTGACATTTGTTAAAAACAAAACAAAACATAATTATAGAGAACAAACTGGTTACCAGAGGAGGGGGGAAATGGGTTAAATAGGTGATGGGGATTGAGGAGTGCACTTGTCATGATGAGCACTGGGTGATGTGTGGAATTGTTGAATCACTGTATTATACACCTGAAACTAATATAACACTGCATGTTAACTAACTGGAATTAAAATAAAACCTTAAAAAATGAAACCTGGTACACCTACTTATATGCTAAGCAGTGTGTTAAACTTTCCACGGTGGATAAGAGTAGACAGGATAGCATTTGTCTTCAAGGAGCTTACAGTTATGTAGGAAAAGATAGAAGCATGTGCATCAGTAGCTGTAACAAAAATTAAGATAAAATTTTGCTGTTCTAGGAGTATGAAAACAAAATGCTGAGGGTGGTCAGGAGGATGAATCATTTTCAGATGTGGTTTGGAGAAACTTCTTTGGGGAAGTGGTATTTCAACTAGTGACTTGTTACTCTTATTTCAAGAGTCCTCTGAAAGACCTCCTCCTTTTGGGAAGGCTTCCCTAACTGGCACAGTAAATGGATGTTTCTTCCTTTGTGTTTCCATAAAACTCCTACCTAACAGGTATTGAACACTTAATAAGGGCCAGACGGGCACTGGCCTAAGCTCCAGTATAGGTGTTATTGGAATGCTATGAAGTTGATCTGATTATCCCCCACTGTACCAAGGAGGAAGGGGAGGATAAATAGCTTGCTTTAATGATAGTAAAAGTGCCCCAGATTCCAGTGTTGGTGATCTGACTCTAGAACTTGTGCACTGACCTAGCACATCTGGTTGCATTTCCAATGCAGTCTATTTATATATCTTCATTAAAGAATTTCACTATATGGTTATTATTTTTATATAGACCTGTCTCCTTTGGGTTAATTTGGTAAGGTGTTATTCAACTTTGTAGCCGTAGTCTCCAGCTCAGGTTTAGGCCTAGTAGTTCCTCAATAAAGGTTTTCTGAGTGGATGAATATGGTGGCTTCCATTGTGCTTAGTATTGTGGAAGGCAATACAAAATGATTTCGCCCGGGACACTCAAAAGGCCAGGGAAGTATATGCAGCACTCTGTTGACCAGGACTATAGAAATCCTGAAATATTTAGAATGGAGGAAATTTAATGCAGAGAATTGGTTACTCAGGTTTTGAGGGACTGGGAAATCAAAGGATGATGTGGAAACCTTGAGATTCGCAATGGCAAGAAGCCATGACTGCCCCTAGGCAGAAGAGACACATGGAGGAGCTGAAGGTTGAAATCATGGCAGACCTGTCAGAGGGCACTGTACTGCTAGATATGCAGCATGAGGCAGAGAGGGAGGGTGAGGTCTACCCTGCTTCTCTTTCCTCCTGCCTTCTAATCTCTTTCCATTACTTTGCACTGGCTTTCACAGGTCCCTGGAAGCAGCCTCCAAGAGTCAGTGTCCATGTGATGCAGAGCAGAGCAGGAGGGGGTGTGGGGGTGGGATGTAGCTCTGAGGCCAAACAAATTCAGGAGTGGCACAGCGTAGGGGGTTTTGACATCACCAGCATGTGTGTTGAAACTTGTGATATGCTGCAAAAATGGTCTCTTAAGAGGTGGAGTCCCTCTCTACTCTGGACTTGAATCTGGGCTAGTTTGAGCCTTGGTCTGGCCAATGAGAGTAGAAGATACAATGCAAACAGAGGAACTCAATGTGTATACACAATGGGAATTGTCCTCTCTCTCTGTACATGGAACCCTGAGGCTACTTTGTGAAGGAGCTTGAGCTAACCTTCTGGATAATGGGAAGCCACCATAGATAAGAACCTAGGATCCCAGCCTGCCTCCAGCTGAGCCAGGAGCTAACTGCAGACACATTAGTGTGCCTAGCTGAGATCAGCTGAGCTCAGCCCAAATCTCTCCCACAGTTTTGTCAGCTAAGTAAATGGTCGTAGTTTTAAGCAATGAAGTTTTGGGATAGTTTGTTATGCAGCAATGCTAACTGATAGCCCACCTCTGCTACTTATTAGCCATGTGACTTTGTGCAAAGCTTTTAATTTCTAAGCCCCATTTTCTTTCTTTGTGACATGGGGATGATAATAACACCTCATAGGACATTTTCTTTCTTTGTGACATGGGGATGATAATAACACCTCATAAGACATAGAAGATTTAATGAAATACTGCATGTAAACACAGCCACACTGCCGGGTCCAGGTGGAAATTCAATAAACTGTAGCTGTTATGATGACATTATTGGATTTTTTTTGCCTGTCTGCTTTGTCCAGTTGTTGACTCTCTTTGTGTGGAGAAATGATGAGGCTATTGCTTAACCGGGCGGATTGACACAAATGTTTTATTAAGAAGCTGCCTTAATTTTCCTGCTGGCATGAGGCAAATGAAGAGGGCAGATAATTTGTTAATTAGAATTTAAAAGATACCTAATTCTCTCTTTGGAATAAGTCTATGTGTAACTCTGCAAAGCTGAACCTTTGAAATAGATGATATTCACACAGGTGTGGCTCAAATAACAGTTGTTATGCAGAATGTACATTTGTAGGAGAGACATTGTGGATAAGATTATGTCAAAAAGTGCAGGATAATAAATTGCTGAAACTCATCAGTTCACATAAAATCGACGTGTGCTGCCATATTCCAGATGCTTGATTGCGGTTCTTTAATATAATGAGTTGCCAATTTCTTTCTCTAGAGAAGGACTGACAGATTGTAATGCAATCTGTTGATGTTCTTTGATGGCGATTCTCAGTCATTGCCACCACTGCTAAGGAACTGCAAAGCTAACCAGGGAGACTTTGCTGGGGGAACTATGTGTCAGTGTTGGGTGTTGTGGCCATTCCCATTGCTATTAGCAAATATAAACTATCGGCTGAAGCGTGAGATTCAAGGAGCTTCGAAAAAGAAGCGGGAACTGGCTAAGAATATTATACAGAGGAGCCAACAATTAAATTACAGTGTGTTTTACAGAACAAGATGTCTTCACTGGAGACAAAGGAAAGCTGATAAAAATGAATTATAGGGAGATTAAAAGACCATAAAGCCTCGAGTTTGTTGAAGCCTGTATCTTTAAATCTTTGGGCACAGTTGAGGCTGGGGAGAAGAGCTTTGCAGTGGCTGGGAAGGTAAGAATGCCTTTGAAATATGTAAGAGAGATCACAAAGGGAGGATTAAGCCCACAGGTCATAATGCTGTTGATTTCTGGCTAGTAAATATAGTTGCTTTCAGTTGATATTTAGGTCTTATTCACTCAAATTATAAAAATGGTACATGTTCATAGGCACTAGGGTGGTGCAGTGGTTAAGATCTGGAATCAGCCTGCCTTGCTTAAATCCTTCATAGCTGTGGGATTTAAGAAAAGTTATTTCATCTCTCTCAGCTATTTGTGTATAACAGGAAGGGATGATGGTAGTACTTCATATGCTTGTTTTAAGGATAAAATGAGCTAAAGTATGGAACGTGCTTAGAACAGTGCCTGGAAAATAGTAAGGATCCCATAATACTAACTATTGGAGAAAATCTGGAAAAGACAGCAAGAATAATAAATAAGAGAAAATGTCACCTGTCATTCGGAAAGCAATAACTATTAATATTTTGATGTATTCCCTTTTGGAGTGCATGGTTTTTATTTATTTATTTTCAAAGGTTTTTTTTTAAAATTAAGCTTTAAATTTTAATTCCAGTATAACTAACATACAATGTATATCAGTTCCAGATATACAATGTGGTGATTTAACAATTCTCTACATTATTTAGTGCTCATGATGATAACTGTACTCTTTAATCCCCATCACCTATTTCACACATCTCCTCCCCACATCCCCTCTGGTAACCATCAGTTTGTTCTCTATAGTTACGAGTCTATTTCATGGTTTGTCTCTCTCTCTCTCTCTCTTTTTCTTTGTTTTGTTTCTTAAATTCCACCTATGAGTGAAATCATATGGTATTTGTCTTTCTCTCACATCGCTTGGCATTATATCTAATAGCTCCATTCATGTTGCAAATGGCAACCTTATATCTGTAGCTCCATTCATGTTGCAAATGACAATATTTCATTCTTTTTTAGGGCCAAATAATATTCCATTGGGAATATATACTTCATCTTCTTTATCCATTCATCTGTCAGTGGACACTTGGACCTCTTCCATAGATTGGCTATGGTAAATAATGCTACAGTAAACATAGGGGTGCATTGTCCCTTTGAATTTTTTTTAAAGATTTTATTTATTTATTTGACAGAGACACAGTGAGAGAGGCAACAGAAGCGGGGGAATGGGAGAGGGAGAAGCAGGCTTCCCGCTGAGCAGAGAGCCCAATTTGGGGCTTGATCCCAGCACTCTGGGATCATGACCTGAGCCAAAGGCAGCCACTTAACAACTGAGCCACCCAGGCCCCCCTGAATTGGTATTTGTGTGTGTGTGTGTGTGTGTGTGTTTTAAATACCCAACATTGTGATTACTGGATCTTAGGGTACTTTCATTTTTATGGAGTTCATGTATTTTATTTTATTTAAGAATTTATTTATTTATTTGACAGAGAGAGATCATAAGTAGGCAGAGAGGCAGGCAGAGAGAGGGGGTGGGGGGAGGAAGCAGGCTCCCCGCCGAGCAGAGAGACCAATGCGGGGCTCGATCCCAGGACCCTGAGATCATGACCTGAGCCAAACACAGAGGCTTAACCCACTGAGCCCCCAGGCGCCCATGGAGTTCGTGTATTTTAAAAAGGACACTGGTGAACTCAGAAAAATGGGATTAATAAAAAGGTATTAGTGAACTCAGACAAACTCATAGAGGACTGGTATCTCTCTTGCTTAGGAAATTTCATAGGGAGAAAATGGAAAATAAGATCAGTTAATTAAAATTGTGTATATATATATATATATAGAGAGAGAGAGACAGAGACAGAGAGAGAGACAGAGAGAGAGAGACACAGGAACAAAGAGGGTGAGTGAATGAGCAGGTAGGGTTTTAAAGGAGGGTAAAAATTCAGAAGATGCATTAGGATTGAAGAATACTTTTTATAAGCTCCTAAAAAAGCTGGTTTTGAACACCTAACATATTGCAAAATTTGGAGAGTTTGATAATATCCAGCGTGGGTGAGAGTGTGGGGAAAGGATGTATTTGAACACTTTTGAGAGTGCAAATTGGTATAGCCTTTTGGGAGGGCTGTTTGGCAATGTCTGTTTCATGTTGTAATGTATATATTCTTAGACCCAGCAATATCATGCTGGAATCTTTTCAAAACAGGGCATGCCAAAGGTTCATAGCAACATTGTTAGTAATAGTAAAAGATTAACAACAATTTAATGTCTGTTAAAAAGGAGGTAGTAATGATAAATAATGGTATTTCCATTCTCTGGAATACTATATAGAAATTAGAAATAATGAGGAATGTCTGTGTGTAATGACTTCATAAGAATACTATAACATATTAAGGGACAAAGGCCAATTGAAGGAGAATATACATTTTATGATAATATTTATGTTAGAAGTAAAAACAAAATTATAAGTTTCTGTCAGTAGACAGTGTAAAGTTGCATAGAAAAATAATAACTGAGAAGATAAGCACCAAACTGATACTGCTTCCTTTCAAGTCAGGGAGGGGCAGAGGTGGTGGAGGATGGCTTTTCAGAGAGGACTTTGTCTGTATTGTTTGAATTATTTATACGGAGAAGGCAGTAATGTATTTTTTGTATCATTATTAATAAATTGAAAAGATAAACAATTTACACAAAATTTGGTGTAAATTTATAGGATTTTTAAAAGAGAGAAATGCCATTTTGATTATTAGGAGATGTTTTCGGGCACGTGTCTAATTATAAAAGTATTGTAAAACATATTTGGCAAGTTCATTTATGAATGAACAGAAAAATACCCAAATGTAAGATAGGATTTTCAGTTCTGATTCAGACATTCTATTCTATTTTCATTAAGAAGTTTTTTTTTTTTTATTTTTTTTTTTATTAAATTTTTTTATTTTTTATAAACATATATTTTTATCCCCAGGGGTACAGGTATGTGAATCACCAGGTTTACACACTTCACAGCACTCACCAAATCACATGCCCTCCCCAATGTCCATAATCCCAACCCCTTCTCCCAAACCCCCTCCCCCCGGCAACCCTCAGTTTGTTTTGTGAGATTAAGAGTCACTTATGGTTTGTCTCCCTCCCAATCCCATCTTCTTTCATTTATTCTTCTTCTACCCACTTAAGCCTCCATGTTGCATCACCACTTCCTCATATCAGGGAGATCATATGATAGTTGTCTTTCTCTGCTTGACTTATTTCGCTAAGCATGATACGCTCTAGTTCCATCCATGTTGTTGCAAATGGCAAGATTTCATTTCCTTTGATGGCTGCATAGTATTCCATTGTGTATATATACCACATCTTCCTGATCCATTCATCTGTTGATGGACATCTAGGTTCTTTCCATAGTTTGGCTATTGTGGACATTGCTGCTATAAACATTCGGGTGCACGTGCCCCTTTGGATCACTACGTTTGTATCTTGAGGGTAAATACCCAGTAGTGCAATTGCTGGGTCATAGGGCAGTTCTATTTTCAACATTTTGAGGAACCTCCATGCTGTTTTCCAGAGTGGCTGCACCAGCTTGCATTCCCACCAACAGTGTAGGAGGGTTCCCCTTTCTCCGCATCCTTGCCAGCATCTGTCATTTCCTGACCTGTTGATTTTAGCCATTCTGACTGGTGTGAGGTGATATCTCATTGTGGTTTTGATTTGTATTTCCCTGATGCCGAGTGATATGGAGCACTTTTTCATGTGTCTGTTGGCCATCTGGATGTCTTCTTTGCAGAAATGTCTGTTCATGTCCTCTGCCCATTTCTTGATTGGATTATTTGTTCTTTGGGTGTTGAGTTTGCTAAGTTCTTTATAGATTCTGGACACTAGTCCTTTATCTGATATGTCGTTTGCAAATATCTTCTCCCATTCTGTCAGTTGTCTTTTGATTTTGTTAACTGTTTCCTTTGCTGTGCAAAAGCTTTTGATCTTGATGAAATCCCAGTAGTTCATTTTTTCCCTTGCTTCCCTTGCCTTTTGTGTTGTTCCTAGGAAGATGTTGCTGCGGCAGAGGTCGAAGAGGTTGCTGCCCGTGTTCTCCTCAAGGATTTTGATGGATTCCTTTCGTACATTGAGGTCCTTCATCCATTTTGAGTCTATTTTTGTTTTTAAAATAAATTTTGTTTTAAGGGGTCAGAATTCCTAGCTTGCTTAAATATTTGCAGGGGGAGTGTTTTTAAGACTTTAGTAACAGTTATTTAGAGGTGAGTATGTGTTGGGTTCTTTCTTGAGAAGTTATTAGGAGTAGGGGCATGGGTCCTTTGTAGTTGGGCTCTTTTCCTGCTCATCTGGTTTGTCAGTTTCTTTCAGGAATTTCTGGAAATCCACTGGACCAGTGGTTCTTTTATCCCTCCATCTTTATTGAGATATGATTGATGTATGACATTGTATATAAGGTATACAATGTTGATTTGATACAATTATATATATTACAAAATGATTACTACCATAGAGTTAACTAATACCTGTACACATAATTACCATTTCTTTTTTTGTGGTGAGGAATTTAAGATCATTTTTGGCAAATGTTAACTATATAATATGGTATTATTAACTGTAACCACTATGGTATACACTAGATTACCTTAATTTATTCATCTTCTAATTTGTGTTTTTTGACCAACATTTTCCCCCACTTTTTTCCCCACCCAACAGCCCTTAGTAACCACCATTCTGGTCTCTGTTTCTATGAGTTCAGCTTTTTTTAGATCCCACATATAAGAGTACACAGTATTTGTTTTTCTTTCCCTGGCTTACTTCACTTAGCATAATCCCCTCAAGTTCTATCCATGTTGTGGCAAATGACAGGATATCTTTCTTTGGTCATGGCTGAATGATTTTATATACACACACCCCACATCTTTATCCATTCATCCATTAATGGGCCCTTAGGTGGTTTCCATATCTTGGCTATTGTGAATAATGCTGCAAAGAACATGGGACTGCAGATATCTCTTTGAGATCCCATTTTCATTTCCTTTGGATATGTACCCAGAAGTAGGATTTCTGGATCATATAGTAGTTCTGTCTTTTAAAACCAATGGTTCTTAAAAGGGTGGTCCCAGAGTACAGCATCTGCTTCACCTGGACCTGTGTGAGAAATGCAAATTCTCAGTCTCTTCCTCAGAAGTGATGAAGATGCCCAGTGAAGTGTTAGAGCCACTGTCTTACATAGTAAGTACTTTGAAAGCAGGAGCCATTGCATTGCCAGAATTGTTGCTCAGGTCTTAGGATATGATAGGTGCTATGCTTATTCAGTGAGTGAACAAGTTTGGGAGGCATGCATGTAGCAAGAGAGGTATTTATAAGTTACAGAAGTCAATATGATGAATAATCAACCATAGGGTGCTGATGACCACTTACTATATTGGGAGATAACTATATGTTGGCTAACTGAATTTACCTGTACCCCTGGGGATAAAAATATATGTTTATAAAAAATAAAAAATTATATTAAAAAAATTAGGGCAGTAATATCTCTGTTTTCATGAAGTGTACAATCTACCTGAATGAGAAAAATGAATATGTATGGAGTATTTAGAGGCCAGTGAAAGTACTGATTTTCTTGTTTCTGATGTTAAGTTTAGAAAAAAAAGATCTTTTGATGGGCTAAATTTGAATGGTTCATTCCTTGGCTTAGTTAGTAAATTATAGATTTTTAGAGTGTTCATATGGCATCTGGGAAGGCAATAAAGGTTAAATAAAAGCAACACATTTTTAACACCAAATGGACCATGTCATTGTCCTGCTTCAAGCTTTTTAGAGCCATATACCTACCTTGAGATTTTGATATAAACTTTCCCTTGGTTATCCCAATTATTCCTGTATGTGTGTGTGTGTGTGCGTGTGTGTGTGAGAGAGAGAGAGAGAGAGAGAGAGAATTTACCTTATATGAGGCAAATAATAATTTTCCAAATGTGAATAATAGTCCTCAAAGTGCTGAAT
Organism: Mustela putorius furo; assembly: GCF_011764305.1. Taxonomy (NCBI): domain Eukaryota; kingdom Metazoa; phylum Chordata; class Mammalia; order Carnivora; family Mustelidae; genus Mustela; species Mustela putorius. The sequence goes on from NW_025421273.1 coordinate 24,403,002, forward strand.
TTAAAAAATGTAAATGCTATGTAATAAAATCCTTCTTTGCCTCAAGTAAAATTGTTCACTCATATAATCAGCCCCATTATGTAGTGAAGATTTGGTGGTTAATTAATAGATTTCAATCATAAGGTCAAATGGGACAGCTGATGCTGCAGAGTTGGTTTCCTGGATCAAAGGACCTAGTTTTGCTATCCATAGAGATCAAATAAATGGCAAATTGCCAGATACCAACTTCATTTTGTGTTGGGTGGACAGGGCTAGAGATGGGCAAAAATGCTGAGTTTTAAAAGGCAGGATGACTTCAAAGACAGAAATAACACAGGGGAATGAACTCAGTGTCGTGTGGGAGAGCAGTAATTAGTCAAGGCCAGATGGAATTGGGGTGGCAAATGAGGAGGACCAGCTCTCTGAGGCCTTGGGATAGCCCAGGGGCCTGCTAGGAGTGGTGTGGAGGACACTTACCAAATGGTTAGACTTTGGGAAACAGTTCTTTGTCAGAAAAAGTCTTTTTAGTGTGCTGCTGAAACATGTATATCAAGTGTAAAATGGAGTGAGTGGATCAAAGTGCATCATCCTAATCTCAGATTTGGCACTTTTAACTGTCTCTTAGTGTTAGTGTTTGGGAAACCTAGCTCTGGATTTTATTAGAGATGGAGAATCCAGGACTATTTTTAGGTGGAGCAATGGGTCAGAAGCCCCAGATTGTTCAGGATTCCAGGTTGTGATCTCCTTTAGTACAGAGTCTGTGTCCAGCTCACCTTTGCATCCTGGGTCTACCCTGCACCCAACTGAATGAAGTTCCCTTAAAGACGTTGGGTGCCTGTATCTCTTCTTTCTCTGTTGCCCTTCAGATGAAGGCCCCTCCTAAGAAGGTCCCACAGCTAGAAAGAGCAACAGGATAATCTGAGAAAAGACACTTGTGTCTGCAGAGAAATTTTCATCCTGGAATCTCATCTTTAAATTTAATAACAAATACCTGACCATTTGGGCAACAGGTTCTAAAGACCTTTAAAGAGCTTTTTAATTTCTTGTTTTTTACAAATATGGCTTCTTGTGAGGTACACAGTGATTTATTTAATATCTATCATAGTCCTGATTTCTCTCACTGCCCTTCTCTCTATCAGAAAAACCAGACTATTGAGGCATGTGGCTACAGCAAAGTCTTAAACTTCCTGTAATAGACTGTATTTCTTGTGCCATCTCAGTATAGGTGAGCTTAAAGAGCTACCTGCTCCTTTTCCTGTCCTTCCTCTGCATGTCCTTCTTCAAGACCCAGCTCATATGTCACCTCCCCTGGAAGACTTCAGTCTTCTTTGGTAGGGTCTCCCTTCTGGGCACATTGTATTGAAACGACATGTCTTCATGTTTATGTCCATGATTAGACTGTGAGTCCATAATCGCTTCCTGATTTACTGTTTACTCTAGAAGGACAAGTAAGGATCTGACCTATAGAAAGTGTTCAGTAAATGGAATGACTAAATTACTGACACATTGAAGTATCTGCACTGGGAACCAAGACTTTTCAAACTTTGACTTTGAAGGGGGCATTCTGAGGACAGAATGAAAGATCCATGAAATGTTAAGATCTTGCCATTATTTCTGAGATATGTTTTGAGCCTAACAACTGAGTGGAGGTCAGACTAATTTAAAGGTTTGAACGGCTTTTCCAAAAGAATACTAATAAAGTGATTCTAACATACTCTATGCAGAGGAGACATCACTACTGGTCAGTGCCCTATTATCTTGGGTTAGTTCAGTGGGCAAAAAATTGATTTAGATTTATACAGTCTTTTATAGTTTATGAGTCCTTTCTCTAGGTGATTTCACTGGATACTCATAAAACTCTGTGAGGTAGGTATGGATTTTTATTCCCATTTTAGAATAAAAAGTGAGGGTCATAGATCATAAATGACTTCCCTAGATCACATAGTGAGTCTGGTGCTTCCTTCATTCCACTTTGGCTCTGAAGAGATGACATCTTGTTATTTGTCTGAGCAGAGACACCAAATAGCTTATATGTTGGATAATAATTAGCATTTATCAAGTTGCCGTTTTTGTGCCAGATGCTGGGTTAAACACTGTGTATTGATTCATTTAATGCTCATGAAATGCATTATTGTATTTACTTCATAGGTATGGAAACCAAGGGATATAGAAGTTAATTTAACTCCACATCACATGGCTTCTAAATAACAGTTCTTGATTTAGGATTCAGGTAGTCTGACTTCAGAGAACACATTCTTTTTTTTTTTTTTTTTTTAATTTACATGTAATATATTATTTGTTTCAGGGGTACAGGTCTGTGATTCATCAGTCTTACACAATTCACAGTACTCACTATAGCACATATGATCCTCAATGTCCATTATCCAGCCACCCCAACCCTCCCACTCCTCTCCCCCCGCAGCAACCTCAGTTTGTTTCCCGAGATTAAGAGTCTCTTATGGTTTGTTTCCTTTTCTGGTTTCGTCTTATTTCATTTTTCCATCACTTCCCCTATGATCCTCTGTCTTGTTTCTCAAATTTCTTATATTGGAGATATCATATGATAATTGTCTTTCTCTGATTGACTTATTTCCCTTAGCGTAGTAGCCTCTAGTTCTATCCACTTCATTGCAAATGGCAAGATTTCGGGGGGTTTTGATGGTTGCATAATATTCCATTGTGTATATATACCATATCTTCTTTATCCATTCATATGTTGATGGAAATCTAGGCTCTTTCCATAATTTGGCTATTATGGACATTGCTACTGTAAACATTGGGGTGCATGTGCCCCTTTGGATCACTGCATTTGTATCTTTGGAGTAAATAACCAGTAGTGCAATTGCTGGGTTGTAGGGTATTTCTATTTTCAACTTTTTGAGGAACCTCCATACTGTTTCCCAGAGTGGCTGCACCAGTGCATTCCCATCAACAGTGTAGGAGGGTTCCCCTTTCTCGGCATCCTCACCAGCACCTGTCATTTCCTGACTGGTTAATTTGAGCCCTTCTGACTGTGTGAGGTGGTATCTCACTGTGATTTTGATTTGTATTTTCCTGATGGTGAGTGATGTGGAGCACTTTTTCATGTGTCTCTTGGCCATTTTGATATCTTCTTTGCAGAAATGTCTGTTCATGTCTTCTGCCCATTTGTTGATTGGATTAAATTGTTCTGTGAGTGTTGAGTTTGATAAGTTCTTTATAGATTTTGAATACTTGCCCTTTATCTGATATGTTATTTGAAAATATCTTCTTCCACTCTGTAGGTTGTCTTTGGTTTTGTTGACTGTTTCCTTTGCTGTGCAAAAGCTTTTGATCTTGATGAAGGTCCCAATAGTTCATTTTTGCCCTTGCTTCCCTTGCCTTTGGTGATGTCTCTAGAAGAAATTGCTGTGGCTGAGGTGGAAGAGGTTGCTGCCTGCAGAGAACACTCTTAACTACTGTAATACATTGCTCTACAAGAATACTGATTCTGAAATTAGACCACCAATGTTAGAATACTGGCTGTTACTCTTGCTAACTGGGTAAACTTGGCCAAGAAATGTAATCTCTCAGAGTCTCAATTTTCTGATTTATAAAAGGAGATTAAAAATACAGCTAGGAATAAAAGAATGAAATGTGCCACAGTGCCTGGCACATAGTAAATGTTCCACAAATGTTAGCTGTTATTTTGGCAATAGATCGTCTGTTATCCATCCCTAGATGGCTTGATTGTAGGCGGTGATAGGAAGTCATTCCTGGAACTTTGAGAGTTTGATTAATGAAGTCAGAATATAACAGATAAGAACAGAGCCATGTAATTCACTCTAAAGAAACAGTGACTACCAGCCCATCAAAACCTGATCATAGCTTAATTGATAAGATGCCAGTAAGAGTGGAAGAGCAAAGATCAGCATGGAAAGCAAAAGTTTATAGATGCAACGTTTGTGTGTAGGCATCCAGTACTATCCAGGGGAGAAGATGACTTAACCTGACTGTGCTCCTGTCTGGCTGCTTGGGGTATATCAATTGAAGATAAAGTATGGCTGCATAAAACAGGAATCTGACTCCCATTATTAACCTGATTGAGGGTTTATTTTCTTCTTGGATTAAGGCTGGTGATAGATCTGGGCTGCTACCACCACTCTGTTTCCGCTCCGCCATCCTTGGCTGTCATTCCCATACCTGACTCATGGTAGTAAGATGGCTATTCATCTTCTATTCTCTTGTCTGCATTCAGGTAAGAAGAAGGCAGAGGCATAAGAAAGAAGGAATGGCATCTTTATTTAGAAAGGATAAATTTTTCAAAACTTTCAAGCAGACTTTGGCTCATGTATCATTGACCAAAATGGTGTTATGGGGAGTTATTAAAAAGGAAAAAGCATGGGAAGTGGATATTAAGTACGCAATTGTGCAGCAGTATTCACCCCCTAGATCCATTCTTCAACCTCCATCCCTTCTGCCCTGGAAACTGACCTGTATGGATTGCATCCTTGAGTTCCTGGGGTTTTGGCTTTTAGTTTGGTTTATCCAATGGAAGGCCAGGCAGGAGGATGGAGGGAATGAGAAGGGGAGATTAGGGTATATTTCCTTAGCTCTCTCCTTGAAGGATTACCTGTGCTTTTGACCAAAGATCACAGGTCTTCAAAATCTATATAGAGAGGCGCCTGGGTGGCTCAGTGGCTTAAAGCCTCTGCTTTCAGCTCAGGTCATGATCTCAGGGTCCTGGGATCAAGCCTCTCTGCTCAGTAGGGAGCCTGCTTCCTCCTCTCTCTGCCTGTCTCTCTGCCTATTTGTGATCTCTGTCCATCAAATAAATAAATAAAATCTTTAAAAAAATTTTATATAGAGAAACTTCAAAGTTTCTCTATATAAGCTTCTTTTCTGGGTCCTAGTGGCCATTCCATTCTCCATCTCTGAGGCTTATGGAATTGTAACAGCCTCAGGATAACACATACTTTGCCTATTCCATGCCCATACATTTGTAAATAGTGTTTATGTTAAACCGTCTTTAAATCCTCCTAATTTGCATGGGTGTCATCAATTTCCTGTTAGAAACTGTCTGAGAATAATCACCAGTATCTGCCACCCAAGACATATTTCTATGGCAAGAATGAGTGCATTAAAGTATTATGGTGAATCCCATCATTTATTTAGCCAATAGTTATTGAGCATCAATCTACCTGAATACAATGCTAGATGATCTACTAGAATACAATGCTAGATAAAAGCCCAATTCCTTGCCCTGAAGTAGCTCGAAGTTATTTAACCATTTGTAATACCCAACTCACTTCCCTTTCTCAGTTTTCAAGCTTGTCAAGTCAATTCTAAATTACAGTTTGGCTTTCTGTGTAGCTTTCCTACAGGGATCAAATTCACTTTTCTTGCTATCCCAAGGTCCAATTGATTACTAATTATATTCTTACTGAAAATGAAGACAACAAAATGAAGGCATATAGCACAGTGCTTGAGAGCATGGATTTCGGTATCAGGTAGATGAGCTTCAAAACTCACCAGATGTATAACTATGGGCAAGTTATATTGTGTAAACTTGAGCAGGGTCTCTGTGGACCTGAATAACCTTAGCTGTAGATGGGGCTAAATTGCATTTATTTTCTCTGCTGTGAAGACTGAAGCTGTCCACAAAGCTCTAAGCTCACCGACTGGCTCAATAAATAAATAGCAGATATTCTACTTTATATATTACTTTCTTCTTAGTATGGTACAAGCGATCCTAAAATGACTGGTCATCTCTTGAGAGATGACTATTGAGGTCCTGATCTATAAAACTTAGGAACAGATCTTGGTGTATGATAACTTCACCCAGAAAATGTTACAGAGGAAGGCTCTCTCTGGGTGGCCTGAAAGTCAGTCTCAATCCCCTGCTTTGCTTGAGGATGAAATCCACATTAACAAGAAAGTCCCAATTCTTGGAAGATGGAGTCTGGAAACTAGATTAGGCACTCCAGTTCCAGCAGGTAAGAAGAAGTTGGATATTCAGGGTGAGAACAGGTTGGCAGACCCAGGCAGAAGCTCTAGAGCCAGACAGGGGCCATTTGAGTTCAGGTGAGTCAGGAAATGAGGGGAGCATTGAACAGGGTAGATGAGATCTATTTGATACAAGAACCCAAAAGGTCAAGAAAAATGCTAGGAGGCAGGCAAACACCAAAGTAGAATCTGGATTGCTTGCTCTCTGCAATTTTTTATCTTTTTTTCTCTGGCATACATTTTCTTCTGTGGAAGTCATGTTTAAGATGTGTGATTTTAGCCAGAGGAACTGAATTGAGAATGTATAGTGAGACTCTGATCAAAGCAGAGAGAGAAGGTTTAGGAATTTGAGAATTAAGCTTAGACTTAATTAGTTGTGACTGTTTTGAAAGAATCTAGAAAGAGATCCTATCTGTTTGGCTATTGAATTCACATAATTAAAAAGCAGAAAATAATTCCAAAAATCTCATATTATCTGATAAAGGGTTCCTATCCAAAATACCTAAAGAACTTATAAAACTCAACACCCAAAAAGCAATCTGATTAAAAAATGGGCATTTTTCCAAAAAAGACATACAGATGGCCAACAGACACATGAAAAGATGCTCAACATCATTGATCATAAAGGAAGTATAAATCCAAACTACAATGAGATATGACCTCACAGCTGTCAGAATGGCTAAAATCAACAAAACAAGAAACAACACGTGTTGGTGAGATTGTGGAAAAAAGGGGAATGCTCTTGCACTGCTCTGTTGCCACCATTCTGGAAAACAATATGGAGGTTCCTCAAAAAGCTAAAAATAGACCTACTCTATGATCCAGCAATTATACTTCTAGGTATTTATCCAAAGAATACAAAAATACTAGTTGAAAGGGATATATACACTTGATGTTTAAAGCAACATTATCAACAATAGCCAAATTATGGAACCAGCCCTAGTGTCTATCAACTGATGAGTGGGTAAAGAAGAGATGGTATAGATAATGGAATATTACTCAGCCATCAAGAAGAGTGAAGTCTTCCCATGTATAATGACATGAGTGGAGCTATAGGGTATCATGCTAAGCAAAATGAGTCAGAGAAGGACAAATACCATATTTCACTCATATGTGACATTTAGTAAACTAAAACAAATGAGCAAAGGGGGAAAAAAAGATAGAGAGAGGCAAACCAAGACAGAGATTTTCATTTATAGAGAACAAATTGATAGTTACCTGCAAGGAGGTGGATGGGGAGGATGAGGGAAACAGGTGATAAGGATTAAGGAGTGCACTCATCATGAGCACAGGGTGTTGTATGGAAATGTTGAATCACTGTACTGTACCCCTGAAACTGATACTACACTGTATGTTAACTCATAAGAATTTAGATAAAAATAAAAAAAAGAATCTCCAGAAAAAACAACATTATACTACTACCCTTTTGTGGTTTTGATTATATATTGTTTTTAACTTAATAAGACCTTAAGATTCCAGAGCCCAGTACAGGTTTTAAAATGTTTTTTACTTGATATAATTTAAACCTTAGAGTAATACTGTGAGGTAGTTATGATTACCTATTATTATTGCTCTGTTATACATTCAGCTTAGCTCAATGCCGCAGAACATTTATTGGGCACCTATTGTTTGCCTAGCATTCTGGTAGGCTCTGGGGTTTAACTTCCATCACATGTAAATGAAGAGCATGCAAATGAGAACAGCCAAAAGTATTTTTTTTTTTTTATGCTATAGCAAAGGAGTCAGCACCATCACTTTTATTTGATAGAACTCAGTGTTAGGCAGAGGAGTGGGAAAGCTTTACATAAAGAAAGTAGGTTTTAGCTGCCCTGATTAGAGACTGTTGTCTTAGGGAAGCTGGAGGCGGACCATCTAGATGTACCACAAACTATGTTACTGGTTGGTAGAATGTAATTGGCTTTTTCTGGTAAGTCCCAACTTGGAAGTGGGGCAAAAATTAGGGAAACTGTCAGTTGTTGATGAAATCTTGGCTCTTGTGGGCAGATTGCTACAGAGACTGTTGTTTGATTTCTTGGGATGATTGCTGCAGTAGTTGTGGGTTCGAATTCTGTTTCTACCAATGGTCTGGCTGTTGTCTGTATAGTCACCATCTCAGTAGAGTGGTTAAAAAATCATAACAATGTGCAGCATAGATTTTTTTTTAGTCACACAGATGAGTAGTATTCAAATTTAGTCACCAGATACATAACCTCAGGCAAATTATATAATCTCTGTGGACCTGAGTAGCCATACCCGAGGCTACATACCTGAGGAATGGAGAAACTTCTTTAACCAACTTTCCTGAGTCCTGAAGCAAGTGGAGTGAAGAGTTGGAGTTTAATCTGGGTTTTCTAAATCTGTCAGTGCTCTTCCTGTCCATGGTTTTGGGAATTTATAACTCACTTTGGGGATGAGGCGAGCACAGATCTTTCTTTCAGTAAAATGACAGTGCACTTCTGAGCGTGAGTAATTTCCTCTTGCATCTTCTATCTGTGTTACTATAGATGGTGATCACTCACACACCTTCCTTATTTGCTCTAAGAATTTGACAAGAGAAACCTGGTCCAGTTACAAAGGTGCTGCAAAGCCCAGCATCAGGCCTTAGGCTCCTTTTAGGGGTTATGTGACTGTTTTTGTGTTCTTTGGGATTATCAGCATTATTTGCTACCCATCCCCCCGCCCCAAGACAAACTCTCATTTTTTTTTTGGCTTCAATTAACACGTGCTTCACATTTTACTCTACATTTGCACTCCCTCAGCCATCTTTGGAAAGTTTGACAACTGTGCTGACCACTCTTCCAGTATTATGGCTTCATATATTCTCTCTTCATTTTTCTTTTTTTTCAGTAAGCAAAATTAACTAGGCAATGACTAGGTGTCAGAGACTCTTCTAGGTGTGGTAAATACAGAGGGGAAAAAATTTCAAATGTAAAAGTGTATACAGATTACCAGGGAACCATGTGAATATGTGTATTCTGACTTAGTAGGTCTGGGTCTGTCTACAGAGTACATTTCCAGTAAGTTCCCAGGGGATGCTACAGATTTGAAGACCACAGTTTGAGAAGGCTGGAACTTGACAGCATATGTAAAGCATCTAGCACACATGGCTGGTGGTCATAGATGTCAGCTATTAAATACATACCTATTGAGCTGAGTGAAACCTTTCAGATTCACATCAGATTATTGAGGTTGGATAATTAAATAATGCTATCAATTGGAAGGACAGTGTAGTACAGACATTATAAGGTTTACTCATCAGTAAACATACTGCTACTTTTTTTTTTTTTAAGATTTGAAAATATAAGACATTAAAAAAAAATCCTGGGGCGCCTGGGTGGCTCAGTGGGTTAAGTCGCTGTCTTCAGCTCAGGTCATGATCGCAGGGTGCTGGGAACGAGCCCCGCATCGGGCTCTCTGCTCAGCCGGGAGCCTGCTTCCTTCTCTCTCTCTCTGCCTGCCTCTCTGCCTGCTTGTGATCTCTCTCTGTCAAATAAATAAATAAAATCTTAAAAAAAACATCCTTTGACAAACTTCAGACCAGTCTTTAGAGACATTGGATGGTGTGGTAGAAACAATCATCATTGCTGGAGCCACATAGCTTGTGCCTGGAAACCGCTCTGTTCCTTTCCAAGTATATGTACTAAGAAAATCCTAGTTCTTTAATCTGTATGTAGTAGATAATTTTATGGTCAAATATGCAAATATGAAACTTTCTTTGTTCTTCTAATAACTGTACTAAGCTTATCTTTTAAGCTTCTCTGTTTCCTTAGTAGCAGAAAATTCAATCATAACTAAAACTTGGTAGACTCAAGGACGTTTCCCTTAGTCCCTTTTGGATAAAATTTAGTCAATTCAAGATCTTCCCTCCCCACCTTCTTTTTTTATTTGCTTCAGAAATGTCTCAGTTCTGGAGAGTGCATGTGTGGTCCATTCTTTGATGGGAGGCAGCCTTTACTTCTCATTCTTGGTCTTTCTCATTTCTGTGTTGGTGTCTGATGCTCTTGTACCATGTACATTTGTTCCTTGTCAGTCTCTTTCTAGGCTTATCTGCTGCTGAATTACCTACAATACTATCATTTCTGGTCTCCGGGTCCTTGCAGATCATTTTGCATTCTTGCCTATTGATTGATCTCCCTAGGCCAACTGACCAATTCTTAAGTTTTGCTGAATTTTTCTTGGGGGCATGGAAAACATGGAGGAACTATCATGTTTTTTAAGGATGTATCTTACTGTATTTTATGTAATTATTCAGTTAATATCAATTGTCTCCTATATAGCAAGCATGGTGCTAGACACTGGCACCAAATTCTTTACCCTATCACAGTGCTTAGCTTACAGTAGTTGGTTAATGAAAGTTTCCTGAACAAATGGGTATTTCTTAACATGAAAACTTGCTAAGAAGAAATGGAAATATTTGGAAAGATAAGTGTTTCCCAAAATAACAAATAATCATTCATGAAAATAAGTAGAAATGTTTCAGAATCCTTTATGTAATACAATCCAATCTCTCTGAGGGTGAATGAAAATGACCTTTAATATAACACGGCACTGAAGATACACCTTTAGAATGTATTTGATGTTGTGTGACACTTGGGTGGCTCAGTTAGTTAAGTGTCTGCCTTTGGCTCAGGACATGGTCGCAGGGTCCTAGCATGGACTCCTTGGTCAGTGGGGAGCCTGCTTCTTCCTCTGCCTGCACCTCCCCATGCTTGTGCTCTTGCTCTCTCTCTGACAAATAAATAAAATCTTAAAAAAATAAAGAATGTATTTGATGTTGTAAAGATATCAGACTACTGGCAGAATGTTCCATAGTGCTCAACTGTGATATCATTGATTTACTTAATTCGATTCTTGATTTACTTGTGTCATTAATTCTAATTCCTAATTATTCAGTACTGTGGCAGTCCCTTACTACAGCTCATTTCTTCCCATATCTCCACTACCTGGGCTGCAACAGCTCTTGTGTATCCTCTATATGATTTAGTAGCATTATTGAGAGCATGCTAGGGGATATCAGACAAATTTATATATATGGGACATATGTAATTGTGTTGTTCTCACATCTCTGCCCATGTTATTTTTGAGTCCTGGAGGCTTTTGGAGGGGGTTCAGGCTACTACTTTAGTTTTCTTTGCCTAAACATGGCCTTTCAACTCCACTATGGCTTAATAGTAGAGACCCGATTTTGGAGTAGGTGATGGTTTAGGAAGAGGGTTTCATTTGGAAGGGACTTACAGATTGCCTCTGCTCAGGAAACACCTAAACCTACATGGGGTTTTATCAGCTTACCCTACTCTAGTCCTTGGCTGGAGGTAGACAGAAGGATCCCTTAGATAGCAATCAAGTCTTATTCCTTCTTATTTTAATTATTATATATTTTAGAGAGGGAGCATATAGGCATGCACCAGTGTGGGGTGGGATGGGGGTAGAGGGGCAGAGGAAGAGAGAGAATCTCAGCAGGTTCTGGCCTCAGGGCTTGCTCTCATAACCTTGAGATCATGACCTGAGCCAAAATCAAGTCAGATGCTTAACCAATTGAGCTATTCAGGTACCCAAGTCTTATTCCTTCTAACTTTCTTTTCCCCATTAGCTTTTTTAAAAAGTTTTTTAAAAAATTTTATCTTATTTTTTCAGTGTTCCAAGATTCATTATTTATGCACCACACCCAGTGCTTCATATAATATGTGCCCTCCTTAATACCCACCACCAGGCTCACCCATTCCCCCCATCCCCCTCCCTTGCCAAGCCCTTGGTTTGTTTCTCAGAGTCCACAGTCTCTCATGGTTCTTCTCCCCCTCTGATTTCCCCCAACTCACTTCTTCTCTCTTTCTCCCAACATCCTCTGTGTTATTACTTATGCTCCACAAGTAAATGAAACCATATGATAATTGACTTTCTCTGCTTGACTTATTTCACTCAGTATAATCTCTTCCAGTCCTGTCCATGATAATATAAAAATTGGGTATTCATCCTTTCTGATGGAGGTATAATATTCCATTGTGTATATGGACCATATTTCTTTATCCATTTGTCTGTTGAAGGGCATCTTGGCTCTTCTTTCCACAGTTTGGCAATTGTGGCCATTGTTGCTATGAACATTGGGGTACATATGGTCCTTCTTTTTACTACATATGTATCTTTGGGGTAAATACCCAGTAGTGCAATTGCAGGGTCATGGGTTGCTCTATTTTTCATTTCTTAGGGAATCTCTACAATGTTTTCCAAAGTAGTTGCACCAACTCGCAACTACTAAGAGGGTTCCCCTTTCTCCAACACTTGTTGTTTCCTGTCTTGTTAATTTTGGCCATTCTAACTGGTGTTAGGTGGTATCTCAATGTGGTTTTGATTTGAATCTCCCTGATATCTGATGATGATGAACATTTTTTCATGTGTCTATTAGCCATTTGTATGTCTTCTTTGGAGAAGTGTCTATCCATGTCTTCTGCCCATTTTTTGATGGGATTATCTGTTTTTTGGGTGTTGAATTTGAGGAGTTTATTACAGATCTTGGACCTCAGCCGTTTGTCTATAGAGTCATTTGTGAATATCTTGTCCCATTCCATGGGTTGCCTCTTTGAAATTCAATGTCTTTCTGTTAAGGAAAAGAAAGGGCTTACATATAGGATTTATTTGTTTCTATTCTGTAGCTGATGTTACAACTTTTGCTTCTCTAAGTCTTCCAAGCCACTAGCTTTGTAGAGTTGAAATCCCATATTCTTTCTCTAAAGTCTAGCCTTAGCAGACAACTTCAGCTTTCAAAACTCTTTCCTTGGGGCGCTTGGGTGACTCAGTGGGTTAAGCCACTGCCTTCAGCTCAGGTCATGATCTTAGGGTCCTGGGATCGAGTCCCGCATCGGGTTCTCTGCTCAGCAGGGAGCCTGCTTCCTCCTCCTCTCTCTCTCTGCCTACTTGTGATCTCTCTCTGTCAAATAAATAAATAAAATCTTAAAAAAAAAATCTCTTTTCTCAGCTCTGAATTAAAACCAAACAAAGTAAAACCAACAGTCCATTCAGAGACTCATTTGCCTTCCTGATTCTTCTCTGTATTTGCCCTCCTGCAAAGTGATGAAATTCGCCATGCCAAAGCTGATGGATCACAGGGCAATAGGAACACTGAGGAGAAGAGAAGCCTCATTCACTCTCCCAGAATTTTATCACTTGATGTGTGAAAGGGGAAAGAATCACAAGATAGCTGCACATGGAACAGAGATGATCTTCTCTAACAGGAACAGTGGCTCCCAGAAATGTACCAAAAGTATGGAGACAAAAAGGATACAGGCAGCAGATATAGATATAAGTGGGCCATCAATTTTACTAACTGGTAACTGATTTAAAGCATTATATATATTTTCTTCATGGAAAAATAATTTTATTATATGTGTAGATGTTAACCATACATACATGCACGTATGTTGTTACATTTTGCTTCACTGTGTTTCTTTTTGTTTTTTGTTTTTTTATTTTTTTAAATTTTATTTTATTTTATTTCTTTTCAGTGTTCCAAAATTCATTGTTTATGCACCACTCCCAGTGCTCCATGCAATATGTGCCCTCCACAATACCCATCACCAGGTTCACCTAACCCCCTACCCCCTTCCCTCCAAAACCCTCAGTTTGTTTCTCAGAGTCCACAGTCTCTCATGGTTTTTCTCCCTCTCTGATTTCCCCCAACTCACTTCTCCTCTCCATCTCCCAATATCCTCCGTGTTATTCCTTATAAAAGCATTATATTTATATATTAAAATGAGTATTTCATATGAATATATGTATGCAGAACACAAATTTTCTTCAGAGTTCAATGTAGCACCCATAATTAAAGCACCAGTCTTGTAGAGGACTACTTAAGCCTCTCCCATGGCCCTTGAAAGAGTACCTGTTGGTGCTTTTCTGTCCTTAGGTGCATGTGGTGGATGCCTTCCAGAAGCGCTTGCTTAAGAAAGTATTCTCAGCTGTTTGGCTGCATATTAAGACTTAATTCTTCCCTTCCTCTCAAATGAAATCTTCAATCTTTATCAAATGGCTAAAGCCCAATCTTTCTAAGAGAGGGAGCTGGCTGTGCTACAAGAATTCATGTTTCCATCCTCCCAAGTCCCATCTGTGCCCCTGATGTCACCTGGAGAGATAGCTTTTATAAGAGCAAAGCAGGGACAGGCCAAGGACAAAACATGGATGAGTCAGTCAGAAGCCATCAGTAGGGGGCAAAGCCTCTTCCTTGCCTTCTCACATTGTTCCTGCTAATAGGGGTTGTTTATTTTAACATTTCTTTCCTGTGCTTTTACAGGCTGCTTTCTGAAATGGCAAAAGCTTCCAAAGACCTTTAGAAATTCTGCATGGCTACCTATCTCTGAGAGCTTTTGAGGTCGAACCCTGAGACATTTGCTTCTCTCCCCAGGATTATATTTATAATTTTAAGGTTATTTCTAATGGGCTATGGCTGAGAAGAATCAGAAAAGAAAATAATTTGTCATGGAGTTCCCTTCCCCCTACGAACATACACACACACACATGCATACATGCTGCAAATGGGAAACATGTTCGAAATAGAGGCAGACTAATTATCCAGGTTGGAAGAGGGCCAAGATATTGGTCATTGGATTCTCTCTCTTCCCTCCCCAGTTTCTTTTCCTCTCCCTTCTGTCATCTTTCCCCAACCATCAGGTGGGTGGGTGGGTTGCTGGCTGGCTGCTGGTTGGCAAACAGAAATAGTTTAGGAGCAAGTGTTCTTGGGGTATGTTCACTGAAGGATGAACCAGAGCAACAAAGAATGATTTTTCTCTCGATGTTCAGCCAATTTACATCCAAGGAGAGCAGGTGGGGAGATGTAATTTGTAAAGGATGGCAGAAATTTAAATCTGAGTAGGTGATAGTAAGATTTTCCAAAGTGAAATGATGGAATGTAGAAATTAAATAATCTTGAAGAAATATGAGTGGGATGGGAAGTGTTTTACTCAAAGAGCAATATATAAGGGATGTACATATCCATCACAGTGGACAATAAATCACTTGATTCTGAGGGGTGTAAGAATGAACGTGGATGCCTTGAAAGAGATCGGATTCTGTTGTGAAGTAGGTAAGAGGGCAGTTAAAACCCATAAAGTTGAAGACTTGTGAAGTTGAGCAACTCAAATGGTTCAGGTGTGTTTAATGAACTAGCCTTTTCCTGGTTACTGAGGTGTCCTTATGTTAGCCACATCGCATTGTTTGTACAAGGAAGCTGTGCTCACAGATTAATTCAGTCATCAAAGATACGCCCAATGAGTGCTACAATTTGTAATCTGGATTTCAAAGCTGCAGTCTGTTGATGTTCAGACAGTTTCAGAGGATTTGTTCAATAAGCAGAGATTTGTCTTGCAACAAAACTGTCTGGGCCACCTACAGAAGAAAGCAAGCTAAACTCTGGCAGACTTGCCTCTAAAGCACTGTAGCAACGGGCTGCCCCAGACTTAGCATCTCACACATATTGCTGGCATCCTTTGACCGACGTGGTTCTTTTGCTCTAACCGGACAGGTCTCCTCACCACCAAATGCACCTGTCTGCCTGATTTCAGGCAGCGTGCCTTGGCTGATGCTCTTTCTTTCATTCAAAAATGCTTTTTCTTCTCCTTGGCTGTCTGGGTACATAATTATTCTTTGGGATTTTTCCTCTGGGTGTACATCATACAAAACTCCGTCATTCTGTGATGAGAACCTCCTGGTTGGGAGGGAGGAATCTTAAAGATTATCTAATGGAATCAGTATTCATTGCAGTGTGGTGGGAAGGGCACCTCCTTTGGAGCATGAGCCCCACTTGGTAACACTTGCTATATATTTTAGGCCCTGCATTAAGTGATTATAGTCACTATTTTATTTCTTTCTCATAGCAGTCTGATAGGCAAAAAGTGAAGCATGGAAAGATTAAATAACTTGCCAGGGCTGGACATTGAATAAGTAGTTGATGTGGAATTATATTCCAGATCTCTCTGACTCCCAGGCCCAATGCATACTGTTACTCTGATTGCTGTGGCTTGGGCAAGTTTTTTGCATTTCCAGTGCCTTCCAGTCCATACCTATCAATTGTGGATAAGGATTAAAGGTGATGCACATTAAAAACCCAGTACAATGCCTGACAGTACTGCTTCCTAAATGGTAATTAGGTTGTTATTAGCTATCATGTGGTTGTTTCATTCCTTTTTATTCAGAGTTTGGTCTGTGGACCAGGACATCACTTGGGAGCTTGTTAGAAATGTAGACTCTTGGACTGACCTCAAACCTTTTGGATCAGAGTCTTCATTTTAACAAGATTCCCAAGTGAGCTGTATCTGTTTTAAAGTTTGAGAAACACTGGCCTTACCTTATGCTTGCATACCCACCGAGAATGAAACTTGTTACCTTTTGTATTTTTATTTTTGTGTACTCTTTATAAATATTTTCACACAGAAATATGACAAAAATAGTACAAAGAACTCTGGTTCCTTTTAGTGAAGAATGGTATTTGAAAATTAAGATCCACGTGCCAGGTATGCTCAAAACCACAGGATTCCTTCCAGCTTTCTCCCTGTGCATATTTGTAACTCATTTCTCTGATGTTGAAAAACTTGGCTCCACTATCCTCAATATGTTTGTGTTTGCTTGTTTCCTTTGTATGTAATCAGTTTCCTGATCTGCCCATCTTCCCATTTGACTGTCTTCCTGGTATGAGTCCCAACCCCAACGTGCTCACCACTCAACCTGGTGGCCTATTTTTTTTTTTTTTTTAAATTTCTGTGGGCAGCTCCTTTTAGTCTAGAACAGCTCTTACCAAGGGAAGACTTTTTTCTTATACTGAACTCATGCCATACCCTTGTAGCTTCCTCTTCTCTCTTCCTATGTGGGGGCATGAAGTCAAAGTGTGCTTAGGTGTAGCATAATATGGTTAGAAAAAGCATAGCCTGCAGACATTGTTCCCTACTTGCTCCCTGTGAGAACCGTTCTACTTATATAATCTCCCCTTGGCTCAGTTTTTTCATTTGCAAACCTAGGGACAGTATATGTACTTGCAGGTAATTGGGGACCAAATGAGACAAGAATATAATGGCTTAGCAGAGTGCCCGATGCGGTGTGTGTGAGATTGGGCTGGAAAGGGATGTCCAGCCAGGTCACATATAGCCTTGGAGGTCACTGTGGGCTGTTCTGTGTCCTGTCACAAAAGAGAAGTTAACTCTTTTCAGGGCTCAGTTTCTGTGTATGTAAAAGGGAGAATGTTAATATTCTCCAAGCTGACTTCATGAGGTTTGTTGCGAATATAAATCAAGATGAAATATAAGAATTTTGTAAAGTACAACATGATTGTTTTTGTCATGTCTACTAGATGTTTGCTAAAACTCGTGGTGAATGAAGTGCCAAAAGAAAAAGATGACAAAGGTACAAAAGTTGGCCAACTATGCTGGCTATTTTTCTTCATCCCAGAAAGGAAAGAATAAGAGGCACTTAGAAAAGGACAACAAATTTGAGATCACAAGAGAAAAAGCTTTTTTAGCGGAGACATGATGAATTTTTAGAACGCATTTTCAAGGAAGCAGGTAGATAGCATTTAAATGGCTTGACAGAAACACTTTCCTTTAAAATGTACAAGTAAAAAGGTTAACAATTTGAATCTATCTTGACATTTTCGAGTGTCAGCCCAGGGCTATTTTCTTCCTTGCTTAGGAGCATCATCTTTCACATATGCTTGAGATTGCTATTTCCTGGGCTGGACCACCCACCACGGAGTGGAAGCTGAGCGTGAACATATGTGGGAGCAGTTATTGGACAACATCCACACCCCCTGTGTTTTCTGTCCTTTACCTTTTATCTCCTTACCCCCTGTAATTGTGACCTCGTCATCCTGTGGATCATGAATGTCTTGAACTGGAACCTATCTTTTACACACGCTGCAAAAACACTTGCTAAATTGAGTAGATTCTGTATTTCATAGGCCACTGCACTGGTGTCCAGGCAGCTTGGAAACCAGCACATCCAGTGATCTTGGTGGTCAGTTGTTTTAGGGAAAACTAGGAAGAAGGCAAGGCATGTCTTTCCTGATTTTATTCTTTTGTTATTATTTTTTTTTTAAATTTGTTTTGTTTAATTTGTTTAATTGATGCCTTCAATTTATTCTGCTATCCCCTCTTCAATCTCCTTTTCGCTCTTCTCTATGCTGAGATGCTGACTTACATGGATTATCTCAACAGGGTTACTTTTGGCTTCTGGTTGGACTGACTAATGGCCACCTAGAACAAGATGTGAGAGAGGAAGAAAGGTGAGCTTGGGATATATTTACAGTTACTATAAGACCTCTTTAGACTGAGAGTGCCCTGGACTGAAGGTCATTCATCTCATGAGATGCTTAACGCCTGGGACTAACTTTATATATCCTTCTCCTTTTGAATGTTCTGATGATCATACCCTCCCCTCCTCTCTTTGAGCTTAGGGATGCTAATAGCTTAGTTGCCACAGTTAACTGTAGGTTATTATGATCCTTATGATCCTCATATATCCATACTTTGTAAAGAGCTGCTTTGTTGAATAAACTCTTTTCACATCATCCTGTTGTGAGTGTCCTATCTGTGTGGGACCTTGAATAATACAGATGCTGTAGTTACTGACTGATGAACCTGTAAGCATGATCTGTACTTGGAGGGAACACAATATAGTAGAAAGAGCTTTGAGTTCATCTGGACAGTGTTTGAATTCAGGTTTGTTACTTTCAAGTTTGTGACTGTGGGCAAATTTTTATAGTATCTCTGATCCTCAACTATAAAAATAGGATAATAATATTTCTTTATAGAGTTCTTTTTACACTTGTATAAAACATTTTCACATAGTACAGCCTTAATAAATGTTGGTTTTTCCCTATTCTGACAGTGTTCTTTCATATAAGATGAAAGCCTGAATGGGATTAGGAGAGGGACAAGCATGCTAGTGAAAAGTTGAGTTAGACCAATCTCTGAAAATCTCTTTACCCAGTGCCAGCACTTGTTTTCCCAGCTGGCATTCATAGTCAGACCTTCTTCAGAAAGGGAGATTCCTCTGCAGGTCAGTGACTCCAGAAGTCCTTCTCAAATAGCCACATAGAGCAGGACTCAGCTAGCATAGCTCATGTCAACCACATAGGGAGAGCTTGAGGCTTCCAATACTCAGCCAATGGTGGCCGTGATGAGAGGGTTACTTGTTTAGATTATGGTAGTGATGGCAGGTCCAGATATGTCTCCTAGATATAGTATCATGTTGAATTTTCATCTGGCCTCCCCTCAGATGCTACTCTCACTGTTTTTTTTTTTTTTTTTTTTTTTTTTGCCAAGCCCTCCCTTAACCTGATACCATTTTTTCCCCCCTGTAGAAGACTAAGTCTCTATGATAGTCCAGAATCTGCTTTTTAAGAGCAGAACCAGGGGATACTTGGAGTAGGGAAAAACAGCTATAGGTTCCTTCTACATTAATATCTATCTGCAAGCCCATTTCGGATCAATGCACAGCTTAAGAAAAAGACTGAAGTCTTATGCAAACTGAAGGCATATCTTCTGACATCACCTAAGTATGCTACCCCTCAGTGTTTCCCACAGGGAAATTCTGGAGGCCCCTGCCACCACCGCTGTTCTTTACTGTTCCTCAGCCCTACCCTGATGCCCCTCATCTGACACCACTGCCCATCTGGGCTGTCCCCTGGGCTCTCTAAATTCAGTGTAACCACTATCCAAAATAGCTTAGTACTGGGTGTCTGATACAGAGCAGGTATTTCATTTCAGTCTTTCCTGCAAGCTTCAAGAAAGCTGACATACACAATTTGATTCGTGCTGGAAGTTTTAGGGCTCATCTCCTCATCATCTCTCTATTCTGGCTAAGACTACTTTTCCTAACTCAGAACAATTCGTGGACCCTTCAGAAATAGGTGTTTTCAACTTTTTCACCTCCCCAGCAAAAGCACATTTTTGTCTTGCATGATGATTCGTATTCATAGGTGTCATACACTCCTCTGGGCACACACTGATTCATCATTTGCATTTAACAAAGCATTTTGAGTACCTACTATGTGTCAGGTTGTGTTGGGGGAATATAGCTGTCAATAAAGCAAGTGAGGGCCTTGCCCTTTAGGAGCTTCTGTCCCACATGTTACCTTTCCTCTTCCGTCCCAGGCAGCAGCAAACCAAACTAAAGCAAAACAGAACAAAAACAATATACTAGTCTCTTTTTGATGATAGGGGAAGGGGACCCAATAACTGCAAGCCATGGGTAAAGTGTGAAGATTAAATGCTCAGACTCTGGAGGACTGCCTGGGTTCATATTCAGGATTTGTCACTTACTAGCCACGTGACCCTGAGCCAATTCCTTAAGCCTTTGTGCTTCTGTTTCCTTAGCTGCAAAATGGAGGTATCATAGCGTCAGCAGGGAACTGTGAGGATTGATGGTGCCTGCCGTTTGGAAGATGTCCATACAACTTGTGTTTTAAGCTCATGAACAATGATTACGTGGCTGATGGCCAATACTACCTTCTAAGCATAGTTGTAAATTCCTCATATGTATTTAAGCCCTCCCGACAACATTATAGATAAGGACTATTATTACCATGCTTACTTCAATGATGAAGAAATGAAAACACAGAAAGGTTAGGTAACTTGCCCAGGCTCACATAGCTTACATGTGTCTAAGTTGTTCTTAGAACCAGAGCCATGTTAGTTCAGAGTCTGTTCTCTTCATTACCCTGTGCTTTCAGGATGCTGGGTCTTAGCTCAGTTAATACAGGCCTTGTTATATTTGTACCTTTCCCTTTGTGAATCGTGAACCATCAGAAAGCTTTAAAAAAAAAACTAGTGAGAAAATTAGCGTGGCCCTAGTATTTTCAATGGTGACTTCCCTATAACCTTCCCCCCCTTTAAAAAAATATTTCATTTATTTATTTGACAGATAGAGATCACAAGTAGGCAGAAAGGCAGGCAGAGAGAGAGGGGGGAAGCAGGCTCCCTGCTGAGCAGAGAGCCCAATGTGGGGCTCAATCCTAGGCCCCTGAGATCATGACCTGAGCCGAAGGCAGAGGGTTAACCCACTGAGCCACCCAGGTGCCCCACCTTTCCCCCTTTCTTCCCAGGGCAGACATGCTGGAGCCCCCACTGAGGGGTTTGAAGGATCTGGGATCCATGTATAGTAAAGAAGGGATTTTGGACTGACTCAAGCACAAATGTGCAGCACATGCATCTTGTTGGTTTTTCTACCCCATGCTTCCCCTGTGATGATTTCATGTCTATGATGATTTCTTCTCATGATTAGTGTAAAGTCATGAATTCTGTCCCTTCCACCTCCTTGGATGAAATGGGCATTTTTTAAAAGTAGTTTTCATCTTTTATTGTGTGGACATTCTCTTTACTCCTGCCACATGCCATAGACCTTTAGTGATCTTACTGCCCTTCACTGGACCTTTGCATTTCCTGTTATCTCCAAAGGTATTTGTATTTTGTATTTGTATTTGTATTTTGGATAAACTGAATGCATTGTATATAAAAGTAAAGATGCCCCCTGGCTTATGTTACAGCATTATGGCATTTTTCATGTTATCTATTCATTTCTTAATATAGTCTAATTTATACACTTTTTGACCATTGCCATGCATTCAACAAATATCTTTACTGTGCTGTCCATAATAATGCCTAGATCTGTTTCCTGCGAGGTGGCAATTAATTTAGATTTGTCCATATATGAGAGCATTCTACAGTCTCCTCTCCAAAGTAGTCCTATCAAAATAATGTAATGTAAAAGATTAACACATTTAATTAATAGACAAACTATTCATTTGCTCCTAAGGCTGTCTACTCAAAAGGGAGATAAGCTTTTTGCAAGATATAATTCTAATTATGAGATGAGAATTTTAGGAGTATTTCTTTATAATGTATATAATAAGCATGGTATTGCAATTAGAGATGGTATTATTCCATAAAGCAATTATGTTATGATACATTATGAATGGATCAAATAGTCTTTCTTTTTATCTCTCAGTCATACACATGTAGTAGATTACATAAGGGCAGACATACCCTAAGGTAAAGTACACAAGACTGCTCATACCCCCGACACATACACTTATTCAATGCTGCTGACCCAAACTCAGGAGGATGGGTGACTTTTGTTTTTTTTCACTCCTGCTTATAGGTCTTTACTGATTTATCCATACTATTGCTTCTCAGTAGCTGTGATCATTTTCTTTGGACTTTCTTTCTCTCTCCTTATAGAAATCCTTTCCTCCTAGAGCCCAGATCAAATTTTGCCTCCTCCACAAAGCTTTCCCTGATTAGTACACTCTGTTAGTCCCTTGTTTCTATTCATATAGGATTTATGGTCATTAATATACAATTTGAGCTTACAGTTATTATCTAATTGCTTTAGGTGAATTAGGGATCCCTGAGGAACTCCGATAAGATGTACCTAGCAGTGCTTGGAGGAGTGTAAGTTTTCAAAAGTTTTGGTTGCTTCCAATGTAAAATACCAGAATCTTTTGTATTCTTCATAGACATCTAATAAAATACTGGTGCCATATTGATTTCAATAACTATTTCTTTGTTTGATGTGTAGATAAGTAAAGACAATAGCTTGTTGGTAAAAGAGCAGACTTTAAAAAAAAAAAAACCAGAACATGTTTAGCACAAGATAATTGTTTTTTCCTAGAAAAGGAACTTTTTCATTAGTGTAGTTTCCACGAAGCAACATGTGCACAAGTAGCCTTTGGGGGTGTTTAGAAAACATTTGGCTCTGAGGAGCTCTCAGAAAGTTGGCTTGCACTCGGCATTGCTTCTGGGTTATCCTCAGCAGGGAGAAACTGATGAATGCAAGGGGCTGGCCAACTCCAGGGCCAGGAAGCAGAGTGCAAAGGAGAGGATGTGTATTTCTGCTCTGGTGTAAAGACTGTCTACCTCAGTGGCTGGAGTAGCTCCTGGCCCTAGAAAGGACTCAGTAAGTATTTATTGGATTAATGTAGATCTACTTCACAAAAACTGATGTCAAGCACGTTTTATGATTTCTTAGTTTGTTGATCACAAATATTCATGCCAGACAATATTTCTGGAAGGAATTACATCAGCATAATGCAAAGCCCAAGACAGTCTTTGGATAACCAGCTGGCCTCATTTTTGGTGTTAAGCACTGACATGCCCTACAGATTACTTGAGGTGGCCAAATAATTCACTTTCCCAGTTTCAATACCAGTTAGAAACTTGATTAAAATGTGTCACAATCAAGACCAGTCTCTCCCTATCAGCTGGTGATTGCCGTTTATTGCTCACATAATTTACCATTTTGCCTAGAGAGAAGGCTTAAAATGTGGGGAAGCTTGTAACAGGTGTAGTGTATGTTCTTGTTTTTCCTAGTAGCAGATGGTGCTGAAAGAAGATCATCTCTGTGGGGCCATTACAGGATAATACACAGGAATAAATAAGCACAATGATAGGTCTCAGCAAAGACAGCCGGGTTTCGGGGTCAGTCCCACATTTGGAAATGATACATATACAATGAACAGATTTATCTATTAGCTTGAAAAGTCCTATTTAAAACTGTATTTCTTTCTTTTTTATTTTCCTCCATATAAAAATTTTCCCCACAAATCAAACCAACTGACTTCTTATTTGAATTATAGGTAGCGTATTGAAAAGGATCTAAATAAAATGAAGTTCTTTGAAATAATGCCTTGTACTAAAAGGATAAAAGGAAAGGGGTAATTTTCCTGGGAGTCCTTCCCCAGCCCCCAGCAATTTCTGTTTTTAGTTTAATGGGTTCGATAGGACCTGGTCTTTGATCTTGGCCTCTTAAAAACCAAAGGAGCAAAAGAAGGTTAATTCCAACAATTCCACCCTAATGCATCTCTACTATTCTGCATGATGGACACTGCGTGAGTATAATTTAACCTGGCATTGTACTGAGGATTTGATTATATTTTCTTGTGCAAGGTACTTTTCACCTTTCCTGGAAAAAGTGAACCCCCATAGGTATCAGTTATATATATGTATATAGTCATATATATGTATATTCAGATATATATATATATATATATATATATATATTTTAGCAAACATACTCATGTTTCTAATATCTAAATACACATTTAAATTTGACAGTGCCAGGACATTATTTCAGTAGGATCTAGGCTCATCTTTTTCCCTCTCTTTGTTTAAATTTTATTTCTTAATATCCCAGCCTCGGCAGTATTTGAAGAATATTATTCTCTTGGCCTAATGCAATTTTTTCCACATGATGTATTCTTAGTCTGTCCCTTATCTTCCCTTCACTTGCTGACACCACTGTTTAGTCCATTTGGGGCTGAAATGCACTGAAAGCAAATACGTACTATTTTAACATTCTGCCTGATTCTTGTTCATTAGTAAGAGATTCCGTCTAGCAGGTTGGTTAAATGGCCTTCACCCCTTTTAAGGAAAAAAGGCAAAGAATTCTGTTTTGTCTTTGACAAAAGGAGGTGGTGCACAGATACATTTCCCACAGCATCAGAGTATATGTGCGTGTAGGTTTATGCAAGTAATTGTGTATCCACAACTGGATGGTTTTTTTTTCCCCCAGAACTGTAATTATTGATGCTTTCTGAATTCTTATTATATGTCTAGATTGAAGACCTAAAAAGTGTTTCCTTTACTATATTAAAAAGTCATATTTAATGTAAATATTTAAAATAGGGCTTTTGTCTGGCTAAACTCTACATGAATAAAGGCATTTGGTTAACCTCTGCAGCGCAATGTCTGTGGGCCCCAGTGAGTTAATTTTTGATTGCCTTCTCTACCTGCATCCTTAGAATGGAAAGAAGCGTGTGCCTGAGAAAGAAGAAAAACAGACCGTCTTTGTGATGTCACGTGCATCTGCCTCTGAATTTCAGCATGTAACATAAATGGCAACAAGCATTGAGAGAGCAAATAGAAGAGAGATCGCTCTTGAGCTGGGATTGTTCCATCTATCCAAGTAATCTTCAGGTTTTGCACTTTCTGAAACATGAGGTGTGTGTATGGATGGTGCAGGACAAGAGAGGACTCAAAAACTGGCTAAATCTGAAGAAATCTTGTCATTTCTTTCTACCCCTAGCGTATCTAAATAATCCATAACAACAATCGTGGGGGTATAAACAAAGTTAAAACAATTATGATTATTATTTTTTGTCAGGCCGTTGTGTTTAATTATAATGAACACTTAGGGAGAATTATTATAATGCTGAAAATATAGATTAAACTTATTAAATGAAAATATTACTTCTATGACTAAGAATCACATAGAAGAAAATGCTTTAGTTGGACAACTCAATATGAATTCCTTTTATTGTTTACTGTGTCTAATTAGCCTTAGCTTCATTTCATAGACAATATTTAATTATTGGTATTCTTAATTTATCTTTTTTTAATATTATCATCGTACCTCAAGTGCAATTATCTATTCCTGTCTAGCAGGAATAAATTTGCTGAGAAGTTACTGCAAGATAAACATTGCTTAGAAACCATAATTTTTCTATTGTATTTGTCTAGTTAATAAAGGGAGGCATTTTATTTTCCCCTGGTGACCACTTGTACTTTGTTCAGTAATTAAGGAAGTAAGTCGGTGCTTCTACATTTTAGCCTTTCTATAACCTCTGCAGGTTTGTTGGGGATGACAGAGCCCGTTGTGTGATGGTGCTGGGTAGTTACAGAAAAGCCTGCGATGAGACCAGAGAGGGTTCTAGTAGTGACATCTTAAATTAGTATCAGTAATTTGACCAGTGTCAAATGTATCAAACACATTCTGCCTGAGAATAATCTGTGGGTTTGTCAGCGTGTTTCAAAGTTTTCAGAAACAGGTCTTTAGCTATGATGGGATAAATTAAAAAATGCATGTCATCAGTGTGTGTGTGTGTGTAAAGATTTTGTTTACTTGAGAGAGAAAGAGAGCGTGCCTGAGTCGGAGGGGGGGGTAGGGGCAAAGGGAAGGGGAGAAGCAGGCTCCCCACTGAGCAGAGACCCTGACATAGGGCTTGATCCAAGGACCCCAAGATCATGACCCCAGCTGAAGGCAGAGGCTTAACCATGTGAGCCACCCAGGTGTCCCTCTGGGTATTTTTATGTATACATTTGCTCATAGGGGAAGCTGAGTCTTGCTGTTAGATGAGGGTTTGAATCCTCTCCCATTAATTAGCTGCAGGATCTTAAGCAGGTTATGTAACCTCCTGAAACCTTTGTTTTCTCACCCATAGAATGATGGTGATGGTAGGGCTTACTTAGTAGCATCACTTTGATGATGAAATGAGGCACTGCATATAACGTGCTTTGTCTGGTGCTAAACACATAACAAAGAGCTCAAAAAATATTTAAATTATTTCCTTTGCTAAAGTATCTTTATATGTAGATTATGTTAGACTATGAAGTTATAATGCTGAGTTTTGGATGAAATTAATGAAATCATTCTCCTTACTTTCTTTTCACTTTATCAATACAAAGAGCAGCTGCCAGCAATCCTTGTGAAGTGCACTTTCTTGCCTTGTTCTACTCATGCTTCAAGTCTCCACCCAGATGTTTGCTCTTTCTGGAAGCTACTTTCTCTAGCTGGGACTACCCCCCCCCACCCCCTGCCCAAGAGAATTGTGTGTCAAAACACACAATTTATTAAGTTCATCATTTTATGGGGTATGGTTTGTGGTGCCTTAAAACAATTACAATAGTAGCATCAAAGATCACTGATCACAGAACACCTTCCAGAAGGTGGATGCTTTTCTAGCTGGGACTTTCTATTCTTTGTGAGACACACACATTCTGAACCCAGCTCCATGAAGGCTCAGTCATTTTTTGTGTACTACAAGCATTGGTTTCCTTGTCTTACTCTCCAGAAGGTCAACCTTATGTCTTGTTTATCTTGTCATCCTCTCTGCTTTATGCCTATGTAGTCATGACAAGAGCTCAATAAACATTTGTTAAATAAATAAATGAAATATAAAATACTCTTATTTATGAATGCAAATAATGATCTTTCAGTGGTGTTGTCCTTCCTTATATTGTTTTTACCCTTCTATCATCTTCAACCATGTTTTTGCTTTTTATTCAAGTAGCATTCAGAACTTGTGACATGTTCTTTTAAAATATTGTTATCCTGTGGCATTTAAGAGAATTACTTTTCATTTCATTTACTCCCCATGATCCCATGAGGTAGATATTTACCTGGGTGGGGTAGCAAACTTTTTTGAAACCATTACATTTTTAATAAGTATGTTGATATGCCAATTGTTAAGGCTTTTTAAAGTGGAAGGCACTAGGGGAAATGATGTGAAAGTGAGGTTGTCATCCAGCGACTCCATTGCTTATGGAAGTTGATTTGCTACTTACCCCTAGCAGAGGTGCCAAGACTCCAAAATGGACCTCTGAACACATTTGCTACCTCAAGGTGAAATCCAGCTACATCTGTTCTTTGGGTCAAGTTTAGTTAGGTTTCACAGGAACATCTGAGGCTCAGGGGAGCCATGTACTTCCTCAGGATTGCATAAACAACACAGGATGCCTGGTGATTCAAGCCAGGGTCTATCTGACTCCAAAGAGAACCCGAGCTTTTTCTGCACAGGGGCTTTGGGGTGAAGTCACCACTTCATTTGCCCATTGGGTCATGTGGCCCCTCCCCCAGCCTATTTGACTGGTCATTGTCCAAAGAACCCATACGGTACTGAAGCATCACCAAGCCTGAGTCCCAAGGACATAGCCTTACAGAGCCTTTATCTACTATCTTGGGTGAGAAGGTCAGCAGGTGGGAAGCTTCCAGGGGTACTGATTTAAAAAGGACAAACATGGGGCACCTGGCTGGCTCAGTTGGTTGGGTGGCTGCCTCTGGCTCAGGTGGTGATCTCCAGGGTCCTGAGATTGAGCCCTGCGTTCTCTCCTTGCTCAATGGGGAGTCTGCTTCTTCCTCTCCTCTCTCTCCCTTTGCCCTCCCTTCTCATGCTCTTTCTCAAATAAATAAATAAAATCTTAAAAAAAAAAGGACAAACATGTCTGGAATAAATCAGCAAAATGGACAATAAAGCTGGTGTGTATATGTGTCTGCATATGTATATATATATATGCATATGTGTTTGTGTATACATCTCTGTGTGTGTGTTTATCATAACCTGTCTTCTCTGATGTGTGTACAAGAGCAGGAACTTAAAGTCTACAGACTCAGCAAAAATTCTGAAGCTAAAAATGCACAGTTAATGCCTTTTACCAAGAATCAGTGTTCTGTGTTATTTTTTAAATTTCAAACTCTTAAATGTGAACCCTTAGAAGTTTTCTAATTTTCACCATTCAAACAAACAAACAAACAAAAAAGAAGACTGTAGAGAGAAATCAAGTATTACACAAAAGTGGGAAATGCTTTATCCCTCCTACCCCCCAATTTTTTCTTGGGTGTTGGCTGCTTTGCCTGTGGTAGTAAATAAATAGATCTTTTTTAAAAAAAAAATGTCATGTTATTATATACCCGTCTTTATATAATTATATAAATAAAAATAAGTTTCTACTACTTGCACTAAATAACTGTTGGATGAATATTTAAAAGAATCTTGGCTTGAAGGGATGCCAAATCATTGGTCAGCTTATGGAGCCTAATTGTGTGACTCTTTGATGTACTGATGCAGTCAAGAAGGGACTTTGGCTCCTGTTGTACTGGGCATTTGGACCTCTCAGAAATTTCTTATCTTCTACATAAAGAGCCTCTCTACCCACACACAGTGGCCCAAGTCCTAAACTTGAACATAAACTTTGATTGCTTCCTTATACTCATCATTTGTTAACAGGCAATCAGTTAACACATCCTTCCAGATCTACTTCTTGAATATGTCTGAATTCCATCCATATTCCTCCTTTTCCTTTATTATTTATTATCTTAGTTCAAGACCTCCTCATGCTTCACCTGAATTACTCTATAAACATCCTACCTTGTCTCTCTGCATCTTATTTTGTTCTTAATTCATTCTTTCTAATGAGTCCGCATATGATCTACTAATTTTACTCCCAAGTATTTAACCTAAAAGAAATAAAACACATACACATGAAGAACACATATACAAGAATGTTTCTAGAATCCTTTTTCATAATAGCCCTAAACTTGAAGAAAGCCAAGTGTATGCTCACAGGTGAATAGATAAACACATTAGCGTATTAATACAGTGGAGTATTATTATAGCAATTATTGATATGCAAAACCACATAAATGAATCTTAAAAATATTATGCTGGCTGAATGATATCAACCATAAGAGAGTATATTCTGTATGATTCAATTTATACAAAATTCTAGAACAGGTAAAACCTATCTATAGTTTAGAAACCATCTGGGGGCAGTTGTTGGCCATATATATATATATATATATGCCATAGAAAGGGGCATGAGGATGATTTTTCTGGAGTGATGGGTATGTTTTATATCTTGATTAGAGTGATGAATATATGGATATATACATTGATAAAAACAGAAATGTACATATAAAATCTAAGCTTTTTATTTTACTGAAATTATATGTAGACATAGTCACTCAAGAGTGGTTAATGAGCTAAGCATACCTTATCTAGAACACAAAAGCTGTCACCAGCTCTCACCCTTTTATGTTTAATTTAGCTCCAAATAAAAGTGTGACCAGAGAAGATGATGTTTCACTTAACATTTATAATACATTGGTATAACTATATATTTTTAAAAGATTTTATTTATTTATTTGACAGAGAGAGACACAGTGAGAGAGGGAACACAAGCAGGGGGAGTGGGAGAGGGAGAAGATGGCTCTCCACTGAGCAGGGAGCCCAATGTGGAGCTCAATCCCAGGACCCTGGGATCATGACCCGAGCCAAAGGCAGATGCTTAATGACTGAGCCACCCAGGCGCTCCAGTATAACTATATGTTAAATAACTAAAATTTAAATAAAATTTAGAGAGGGGCACTTGGATGGCTCAGTGGGTTAAACCTCTGCCTTCAGCTCAGGTCATGATCCCAGGGTCCTGGAATTGAGCTCCGCATCGGGCTCTCTGCTCAGCGGGGAGCCTGCTTCCCTTCCTCTCTCTCTGCCTGCCTCTCTGGCTGTGATCTCTGTCTGTCAAATAAATAAAATCTTTTAAAAAAATTTAGAGAAAAAATGAACACGTTGGTATAATATTTGCAAAGTGTAATTTGATCTCCTCACTACCATTTACTGTTTCTACCTGTTCAGCTTCCCGACCCTCTTATTTTTCTTACGGTATCCCATTTTTTCCTTTGCAAAGTTCCTCTCAGCATTACAGCCTCATCTTATTCACTGTGGTGTTCCCACAGCTGGAAACAGAGGCTGGCACTTGTTAAGACTTAATGTCAGAATGCATCAGTGTGTGAAGGAACCACATACATAAGTATCAGGTGGGGACAGGGTGAGGATCC
Organism: Mustela putorius furo; assembly: GCF_011764305.1. NCBI lineage: Eukaryota > Metazoa > Chordata > Mammalia > Carnivora > Mustelidae > Mustela > Mustela putorius. The sequence continues at coordinate 24,433,311 of NW_025421273.1, forward strand.
ACAACATTGCTGGGAAGTGCCTGGCTGCTGGGTACTTTATCCCCATTGTGCGTTTGCTCTGGATGGCGTTGCATGGATGCATTGGCTGGAGTTAAGCCTTTGACACTAGGTAAATAACTTTCACGGTCAAACTATGGGCATGTTATTTTTTCTGCTCACACTATCCCCCCGCACCATCCAGCACATCCCCCACCACCCATGCTCTATCAACTACTACCCCCTTTCCTGATTCTTAATTTTTTGTTTTAAAGATTTTATTTACTTATTTGACAGACAGAGATCACAAGTAGGCAGGGAGGCAGGCAGAGAGAGAGGGAGGAAGCAGGCTTCCCACCGAGCAGAGAGCCCCATGCGGGGCTCAATCCCAGGACCCTGAAACCATGACCTGAGCCGAAGGCAGAGGCTTTAACCCACTGAGCCAGCCAGGCACCATGGTGATTCTTAATTTTTTATGAACAACTCTACCCTTGTCTAATTTGGAGGGCTCCATTGTAGACTCAGTGGTTTCTCATTTCAAAGACAATGGAACACCCTGTATCAGTATAATGTCTCCATAAAAACTCAGAGTTCTTTTGTATCGTGTTTTACTAAATTCTGCACATACCTGTAAAGCATTTACAAACTAATGCCTTCGTTTAAAAAAATTTTTACATGGTGCTTCCGTGTTATTAAACATAGAATATTTTACCTTCACAAAGGGCCTGCAGAGTCTTTTTTCCTAATACATATGTTAACATGCTATGGATACCCAAGCCTCTGGAAAAGCCTGGAGTCTTACAGAATGTGGTCCTAAGTAGGCTATTACTAGGCCTCTATGTTCCTGCTAATATATGAAACTAAGACAAGAGAATTAATTTTTTAACTATAGGTGAACCTTTAATGAATGTGCACATTAAGATTTGAAAGATTAACCTATTTGAAAGTTCAAAAGAAAAACTAATGCTAACTGATTAGATATCTCGACTGTGGGGGGGGCAGATTGTATGATTGGGGTAAGTTTTATGTAATTTATCTAACTTTGATTATTTGTACCTTAGGTTTCCTTAAATAGCCCACCAAGAACAATTAAAAACACTATATCTTTCCCAGAGAAAATGTATTTCTTAGTTTGTGGAAGACCTTGCTATATTTCTAACACATTGTAAGTGATAGCTATGTGAGAGCCGAAATACGTGAAATGTTTATTTAGGTGCATTATATTCTGAAAATTAGCTGCGGATAAAAATGGTGATTCTTTAGATGCTATTTTACCTTTATAGAGGTAATATCAGTGGCTATCATATTAAGAGCTAAAAATGGAATACCCTGTGCTTAGTGGTGAGGTTACCTTCGTGCTTTTATTTTGCATGTCTTCCCTTCATATTCTTTCACCCCCGTCCTGAATGAGGCACATGGACCACAAAGCTGACTGGGGCATGATCTATATGCTCACAGAGCTTATGACTCAGGTACAGGAAAGAAGACAAATATGCAAATTATTACAACACGAGAGAGAACACGAAAACACACTAGGAGAGCTCCTGAGTTGTAGGCAAGTTCAGAACCCTGAGCGATCTTGTGTGTTTGGGAGAACTGAGGAGGTTTCTTGGAGATGGCAGCCTTAGAACGAGGTCACAACATTGAGAATTTTTTCTGAGGATGTCATCGCTGGAAGTACCTACACAAAGCAGTGATAGGATCTGTCATGCTTCAGGAAGTCTCCTCTAGTGGTGTGCACGCTTCTCCTATTGATGTTGGGATAAAGGCCCAAATCCTTTATGTGGCCTATAAGCTCTGGCATGATGCAGCCCTGACTAGCAGCTCTCCAGTGTCTGCTCACACCATAGCCCCTCCTTGCTCTTTAGATCCACTTGGGTTCACTTAGCCTGGGAAAGGTTGTCAGCCTGTTTGCTGCTCCTCCCTCAGCCCTCCATAGCCAGTTAACACCTACAGCTCCTTTCCCAGCTCAGCTAAATTGTCACATCCTTAAGGAAGACATCCCTGACCACCATACCTCTTTTCCTTTCGTGTATCACTTCTCCCAGTGGTGGGATTATTTGAGAGAAAACTCAGGCTCAGAAAAGTGTTTACCCAGAATCAATAAAGAAAAACATTTCCTGTGTTTAGTTGATTTTGTGCAATGATTTCTTGTGTGTGGTCCTCGGATAGAAAAATATCAGTATGTCTCCTCTATAATAACAATTATATGGAGATTTATGATTTTCACGGTCACATGAATGCGATCTTCATATCTCACTTGACCTCAAAGCACTCCTGGGAAGTATGTAGAGCAGGTGCTACCCAGTTTTACAGATAGCGCAATTGAGGATGGAGTGGTGACTGACCCAAGAATGTGGCTACTAAGTGACAAACTGGGGTGTTTATAGCTTCTGACTTTGAATCCTATTCCTTTTGATTGAGTTGTTTTTCCTCTCAAATAGTATATCATGAAGAGAAATTAATATAAGTGCAGAAAGTGCTGTGTAATATTTAGCATAAACATCCAATATTCAATTAACGTATGGAGAAGTGGCAGGAGAACAGAGAACCTGAGTAAAGAACAGAATGGAGTCAGATTAGGGCTCTGACGCACTTCCAACTTGTTAGAGAGCGACATTTCTTTAAGTCAATTTGAAAAATTGGCTAGGAAAAAGTATTTAAATCCTGCCTAAGTGACCTCAATTTCTATTCCAATAAATTACTGGTCTTCTTTGCAATTAGTCATCCAGCTTGTCAACCATATGAGCAGAGGATTTATTTTCTGTTTCAGGCAGTTCTGTTGAGCAGATGGGCAGGCTGCCATGTTAGAACCTGGCTGTGCTTCCAGGTAATGTGTGTGTGTGTGTGTGTGTGTGTGTGTGTGTGTGTGTGTGTAGAGGGGGTGGGTGCGGGTGGAGGAAAGGAAGGCGGAAGCTGGGATTATCACTTTGAGAAATTTTCTTATTGTTCAGTCAGCTATGGGTTGATATTTAGACTTCCTTCTAAAATTTAGTTTTAGATGCATCGTTTAGAAGTTGGGAGGCTTTGTCCTATTGTTATGGGTGGCTCAAGGCCTGCAGGGCAGAGGGGAAGCCAGAGTGTGTGTAGTGTTAGTCCTAGAAAGCATTGAGGGAGTGATGCTTAGTTCATCAGCTACAAGGTGGGATTTTGAGTGGCAGTCAGAGCTCATTACTTGGAGGTCACTGGAAGGTTCTGTGAGCTGAAGCAGGAGGGGAGTTACAGTTTAGGGGCTGGGGAAACAGGAATCAAGACCGAAATATAGGAAGAAGTAGACACTGAGAGATGACTGATCCTGCCAGAGGATGTTGCTCTTGCCTAGGCTTACATTCACTGGATTGTTGCAGGCATGTGTCTTCTTGCCCATTGGGTGTTCATGGAGCCTATAGCCCCAGGAAGCCCTAAGGTGCCACGAACATCTCAGGTCAAGCACCTCATGCTCCTCCTAAGGCATTGTTCTCATGGTGCCATCAAACCTCGACATCACATGCAGCTGAGTTCCTGTGGGCAATGCAGAAAATTAAGTTCCATTACAACAGGGAACGTGATGGTTTTGTTTTTCATTGTATACCAAGCATCTAGATCAAAGCCTGGAAATTGTTTTTTTTTTTTTTAAAGATTTTATTTATTAGAGAGAGCGTGCAGGTAAGCAGAAAGGAGGGGCAGGAGAGGGAGAAGCAGACTCCCCACTGAGCAGGGAGCCCAACACAAGGCTCAATCCAGGACCCTGAGATCATGATCTGAACTGAAGGCAGATGCTTAACCGATTGAGCCACCCAGGCACCCCAAGCCTGGAGCACGTTTGATGCTTAATAAATATTTGTTGGTTATATTACTGGGATTATGTTTCCTAGAATTAAAGTATCTATATTGAAACCCCAGCTTCACCATTGACTGTCTTGGTGTCTCAGGGGACAGTTTTTGACTTTTCTGTGCCTGTTTCTTATCTATATGTGAGTACCATGATAGTGAATCTTTCATGTTATTGTTGTGGGGATTAGTGATCATAATAATAAAGATAGCTACCAGTATTGAGCAGTTATCGCATACCAAAGCACTGTTTTAAACTTTATTTTCTATTTAATTATTTAATCCTCCTCAAAACCCTATGCAGTGGACACTATTTTAATTGCCATATTACAGATGACTCAATTAATTTTTGGAAAGACAAATAACATGTCGTTATTAAGAGGTGGAAAATGGATTGAAGCCCAGGCCATTTGGCTCCAGAACCTGTGTTTACATTTGCTCAGGATATAGTAATCACTCAATAAGTGTCCGCCATTTTATTATTAACTATGTAATATTACAAATGAATGTATACCATAAATCCTATTATTTTCCCAAAGATGTCAACTGTGAAGCAGGTAGCTTCATATTAGACTCCAGAAAAAGCAAGAGAAGATTCACACTCATGTTAGAATATTCAGATGAGGGGCACCTGGGTGGCTCAGTGGATTAAAGCCTCTGCCTTCGGCTTAGGTCATGATCCCAGAGTCCTGGGATCAAGCCCCACATTGGGCTCTCTGCTCAGCAGGAAGTCTGCTTCCCTTCTCTCTCTCTGCCTACTAGTGATCTCTGTCTGTCAAATAAATAAATAAAAATCTTTTTTTTTTTTAAGATTTTATTTATTTATTTGTCAGAGAGAGAGCGAGCGAGAGCAAGCACAGGCAGACAGAGTGGAAGGCAGAGTCAGAGGGAGAAGCAGGCTCCCCGCGGAGCAAGGAGCCCGATGCGGGACTCGATCCCAGGGCGCTGGGATCATGACCTGAGCCGAAGGCAGCTGCTTAACCAACTGAGCCACCCAGGCGTCCCAATAAATAAAAATCTTAAAAAAAAAAATCAGTTGACCCTTGAACAACACAGGGATTAGGGGCACTGAGCCTGCTCCACCCCCAGCCCAAATTGGCATATAAATTTTAACTCCCCCCAAACTTAATTACTAATAGCCTACTTTGACCAGAAGCCTTACTAATAACAAATAGTCGATTAACACATATTTTGTATGTTATCTATATTATATACTGCATTCTTATAGTGAACTAGAGAGAAGAAAATATTAAGAAAATCATAAGGAAAATACATTTACTGTACTATATTATTGAAAAAAAGCATGTATTAGTGAACCCACGCAGTTCAAACCTGTGTTGTTCAAGGGTCAATTGTAATTTAAAAATGAAGTCCTTTTGTTACCTGGGGAGCAATTAAAACACATGCAAATAAATTTATTTTACTTAATTTGATCATTAATTTTATTGAAGATATAGCATGTGCTATATTATACTGGCAACTGACATCTGTTAAAACAAGCTTCCAGAATGCCAGTTTGGCTTAGGTAATTCTGTGAAAGAGGTTCAATATCTGTGTTCTGGATAATTCCCCAATAAAAATATCTTGGCAAATTACAACATACAGCCTTTCAAATTTGCTTTTGAATACTTAAACTGAACTGCAGATTTTCAAATGTCAAGAGAATACAGTATTTTTTGTTCTATACTCTGCAACTTGCATTATGCACATGTATATACTTGTCAATATTTACTAAGCTGCAATATTTTGGAGAACAGGTAATATATTTTCTTAATTTTTTTCTCACTACCCTTATGCCAAATCCTTGCATTTTGTAGGGAGTAAAAAATTTATACCACTTATAGATAACCCTGGTTATCTTGTGCCTATTTGGGTTTTATATTTCACATTAAAAAGGAAAAGGAAAAGGCTTTATATTTCACATTCCAGGAAATTGTTTTTCCTGGAATTAGATCATGACATTGAGTGATTAAGTGTATATACATGTCAGCTGTGGTTTATAGGAGAATACAGCTCTGTTCAAATGGAAGGTTTGTGTTTAGACTTTCTATAAGGGCAGTGGGTGTATCCAGTGAAGGCATTTAGGGAAGAACAAGATTTTAGAGCTAGAAAGAACACTGGGACCCTATAATCCAGTTTCTTCCTTTTATAGTTGAGGAAACAAAACCAGGGAGTATAAGCAGCTTGTCTGAACTCACACCACTGATTTTAAAATCATTCATTTTTTTTTTTTTAAGATTTACTTATTTGAGAGAGAGAATGAGAGAGAAAGAGGGAGAGCCTACACATGCAGGGGAAGGGACAGAGAGAGTGAACCTTAAGCAGACTCTCTGTTGAGCGGGGAGCCACTTGTGGGGCTCGTGACCTCAGCCAAAATCAGTCAGACACTCAACCAGGTGAGCCATCCAGGCACCCCCAAATCATTCTTCTTTCAATGCTTTGTCAGAAGGAAGAGATAATATGCTCTAGGAGTTTTGCTTTCCTGTCATAGAAGATAGAACTTACGAAATTTGGATGAATGGGTACTTAATGTGTACATTAGACCATTTGTCTCAAGAACAAATGCACTTAGCAAAGTTTTCATGAGTCTTTTAACTGAATCTGTTAATAAGAGTCTGTGGTTAGTAGAGATATATATCTTTTAGTTTTACTAAAAATAATAAATTTCCCTGATTAAAATAGTGCACATTCATTATAGAAATTAGTAGCATACAAAAACCATGAAAATAAAGTAAGGGTAACTCACTATTTTTTTTTTTTAAAGATTTTATTTATCAGAGAGAGAGAGAGAGAGAGAGCAAGCACAGGCAGACAGAATGGCAGGCAGAGGCAGAGGGAGAAGCAGGCTCCCTGCGGAGCAAGGAGCCCGATGTGGGACTCGATCCCAAGACGCTGGGATCATGACCTGAGCCGAAGGCAGCTGCCCAACCAACTGAGCCACCCAGGCGTCACGGTAACTCACTATTTTGCCACTCTTAGACAACCATTGTTAACTAGTGGATATTTGATACAGGATTTTTTGTAATATGTATATATGTGAGAATGTGTATGTATATAAAATATATAGTTATATATAGTATAGGTTATATATAAATATAATATACATTACAAATTAATATATATCAATACAAACCTATATGGTGTATTTTTATGTACAAAGAGTTAACATTTGCTTATGTGGGAGCATATGTAACATTACTTTAGAATTTAAAAATGTTTTGGGGAATGTTCTATCTTTTCTTATTCCTTGTCTGAGTTTGTTTAACTTCAGAATTATTTCGCCATTTGATAAAACTCATTTTGGGCATAATGACTTCTTTGGGGTAGATTTTTAATTAATAACTCACTTTCCTAAAAGTAGAGATGTGTTCATTTCTGTTTTTTTTTTAATTCATTTTTTTGTATGTGATGGTTTTCAAATGTATTGGCATAAATTTGTTTATAGTACTCTATTTTTGTCCCATTTTCATTCCTAATGTCTTTAAGTTTTTTTTTTTTTGGTCTTATTTACCTTATTTACTTTTGCATCAAATTTGTCAGATGAAGGTCAGTTTTATTAGATGTTTTGAAGAACCAGCTCTGGTGGACATGGACTCATGCCACCTAGATCCTTCTTTTAGGAAGTCCTTTTTGCCCCAGCTTCCTGGAGTGCTGTCAGTGAACAGCATCCAGCTGTCAATGTTTTCAGAAGTACCTCAGCTACAGAGAAACACAGGATCCCTTATTCCTGGGAAGCTCACTTACAGTGACTGAGGCTGGGCTATAAAGGCCAGCTATGTGGGTTCAGTGTAGGGCAATTTTAATGGCTCAGTTCAGATTCAGCATTTTTCACGGGCTTGGCTAAGGTGCCTGGGCTTGCATTGCACATGAACTTCCCTCTCTCTTCCCTCTCTTCCACAGGTGTTAATCCCAAGAACGCTTCCTTTTTTCCCCCAAGGATTATCTTTATTTTATTATTTTTTATTTTTACTTAAAGTCAATTATTAACATATAATGTATTATTAGTTCCAGAAGTAGAGGTCATTGATTCATTAGTCTTATATAACACCCAGTGCTCATTACATCACATGCCCTCCTTAATGTCCATCACCCAGTTACCCCATCCCCAGCTGCCCCAGCTTTCCTCCTGGCAATTAGGGTTATAACTAGGCTAAAGTTGCTGTATAATCCAACTGGAAATATACTAGACCTGATAAAGAAAGGGACCATACTCCAAGGAGCTATATGACCTAGCCAGATGTACTAGCAGAAGCAGGGAGGAATATGCAAAACTATGTTCCAAGGGTGCTTGATCAAGAGACTCAGAAGTTAAAATGGGATAAGGGAGTGTTTATTGATTTTAGAACCCTTTCCTGGGATGCAACATCTAACACCCTGGCAAGGACCCCAGGAGATGGTGTAATGTTTCTACTAGGATGTCTTCTAAAAGTATAGAAAAAAGTGATGGTTCACAATGAGGCCAAAATACCACTGGTTATATAAAAAAAAGTACCACATGTTATAAAAACTTGTTTTTTGGACACAAACTGACATACATAGAGGAAAAATAATATGAAGACAGAAGTAATTATATTGCCACAAGCCAATGAGTGCCTGGAAGAGGAAAGGAAGGATTCTTATGCTATAGATTTCAGAGGAAACTTGGCCCTGCTGACCCCTTGCTTTTTGGACTTCTAGCATCTAGAACTGTGAGACAATATATTTCTGTTGTTGTCAACTACATGAAACTAATATAGGCAGTATCAACAAAAGGTTATGTAATAAAAACTTCTGGACAAGGAATACTTGTATTTGAATCCTGGCCCTATAACTTACTAGTTGTGTAGTCTTAGTTATCTTTATGTGTATAATCTATATAACCTCTCTCTAGGTCTTGTTTTTCTCATTTGTAGTATCTGCATTGTAAGTTAGTACTTGGTAATAAATGAGTTAGTACATAGAAAGCACTTAAAACAGTGCCTTACACATAATTAACACTATGTAAGGATTATTTTTAATATTATTTTTCTGTACTACTCTAAAATTCACTGGAATTTTAATTAAAATCTCCCAAGAGATTTTTTTCAGTAATAAAATTGACAAGCTTATTTTTTTAAAATTGTTATTCTTTTTTCTTTTTCTTCCTTTTTAGAGAAAGAGAGTGCACATGAACAGTTATGGGGAGAGGGCAGAGGGAGAGAGAAAGAATCTTAAGCAGGCTCCATGCCCAGTGCAGAGGCTGATATGGAGCTCAATCTCATGACCCCAAGATCATGACCCGAACTGAAATCAAGAGTTGGGCGCTTGACTAAGTGAGTCACCCATGTACCCCAACCAACTTATTTTTAATAAATTTGGAGATAGCTAAGACAATCCTGAAGAGAAAGAATGGTTTTGGAAATGTAGAAGGGTGGTTGCCCTACCTCATATCAATAATTATTGTAAAGCTTAGTGTACAAGATGGCATTATATTGGTATTTAGAGCAATAGCACAATAAAAGACAAGAACAAATTTTGATACAGGCTCACATATATGGGGAACTTAATTTATGAAAGCATATTAGTCTATCCTGGGGCAAGGATAGACTACTTCATAAATGCTTCTGGGACAAATGATTCTCATATGGAAAAACAATTGATGACTTCTTTACATCACAAAAAATTCCAAGTGGTTAAGACTTAAGTGTATAGGAAAACATTTTTAGAATTTGTAAGAAACTATAGCATAATATCTTTATGGCTTTAGGATCTTGCATCATATTCCAAACACAAAAAAACTTAAGTAAAAGATTGATAAATTCAGACAAAAAATTAAGATAAAAGTATTAAGAAACCATAAAAAAGTGAAACTAGAAGACACAGATTAGGAAAGGGTATTTTAACACATAAAATAGGCAAGGTATTAGAATCCATATTAACAAATAGTAAAAGAACTTCTGAAAAGCAATGAGTAAAACAAGACAATAGAAAAAAGAGCAAGAGACTGAAAGTGTAATTTCACAGAACAGGAAACAAGAGCAACTCTTGAACCTGTGAAAAGTTGTTAAGCTCTGAAAATTAAAACTATAACTAGATGACATATTTTATATCTAATAGATATAATTTGTCTAACAGACAATAATACTTACTGATGAGGATGTAGAAAACCAAGCATTATTAGTTATTGTAAGTGGGAGTATAAATTGATATAATCACTTTGGAAAACAATTTGGGATTATGTTGTGTGGTTTAAGATAAATATGGTAGACAAAGATTTTGTGATGACTCCCAATGATCCCTACCTCCTGGTATTTCCATTTTTTTGTGTGTAACTTCCTTCCCCTTAAATGTGGGCAGGACCAGTGACATGTTTCAATAGAATATGGCAAAAGTGATGAACTGTCACTTGTGCAAATAGATTACATAAACCATTTTGCTAGTAGATGCTCTTGCTTGCTGGTTTTGATGATGCAAGCTGCCACACTGTGAGTTGCCCTAGGCTACAGCCCACATTACAAGCAGCTGAGGGTGAACAGCTAGCCAGGAAATGAGGCCACTGAATAGCCTACAAGGAATTGAATCTCATCAAATAGCGCATGAACTTGGAAACCTATTCTTCCCCAGTAGAACAGTCCAAGGAGACCTTAACCCTAGCTGATCCCTTAACAGCAGCCTTGTGAAAGACCCTTGAAGCCAAGGATCTTGCTAAGCTAAGTTGGGATTCTGGATTCAAGAAACTCTGTGAGTTGATAAATATGTGTCTTTTTATGCTGCTAAGTTGGTGGTGACACTTTTGTACAGCAAAAGATAACTGATATAACAATTTCCCATGATTCTCTAAGTCTTTTAATTATAAATCCTCAAGAAAGTCTTGTACTTTTCTAGTATACAGGTACAGGAGTATGTGTAGCAGTATTATTTGTAAAAATAAAGCTATAAACATTTATATGAGTCCATAAATAGGATAATGGATAAATGAATTTTAATTTACTCATGCAGTGGCATACTGAAAACCAGCAAAGTAAATGAGCTACAACTACATACATGAACCTGATGAAATTCACAAGCACAGAGTCTAACAAGACAGGCAAGATGCTGAAGAATACAAACAGAATGGTTCCATTTACAGTTCAAACTGTGCAAAGCTGAACAATATATTGTTTTGTAATGTACATATTTGTGAAAGGGAATTATAAATATAAAATTGACATAGTTATTTTTGGTAGAATTATTAAAGGAATTCATATTTCTATAAGAATTGGATTGAGGTGGCACACATAGTTGGCTAAAAACTACTAGTAGTATTCTGTTTCTTAAACAGGATTGTAGTTAACCTGATGGTTTGTATATTTATACTTTATACATTAATGTATATTTTATATGTGCTTTTTGATTATATGAAATATTGCACAATAAAAATTGGAAGGGGAGGTAAATCATGAGAGACTATGGACTCTGAAAAACAATCTGAGGGGTTTGAAGTGGTGGGGGGTGGGAGGTTGGGGTACCAGGTGGTGGGTATTATAGAGGGCACAGACTGCATGGAGCACTGGGTGTGGTGAAAAAATAATGAATACTGTTATGCTGAAAATAAATAAAAAATATTGATCCAACATTATTTCTATCCTAACAAATTTTGTAGATAACTATATCATGATGGGTCCTTTAGTTGATTTAACTAAAAAAGTTAGCCCTAAATACTTAATTGATAAACTTTCGGCTGTCCTAACAAGTATTTCATTGGTATTAGATACCCCTATCTTTTAGTCCAGAGATTGGGCTTGAGAACATATCTCCAAGACTTCTATGGGGTTTTTTGGTGGTTGGTTGTTTTTGTTTTGGATTATCCATAGTTCTCATTTCTGAAACCATTATCAAAAAGGACAAAATGAGAGAATACTGTATGTGTCTAAGAGAAATTAAAGGTAGAGAGAACTGGAAAGAGGTCATACTGAAGAGATAATGGTTGGGAATTTTCCAGACTTGGAAGACATGGATCCTCAGATTCAGAAAGTACAAAAAGTCCTAATCAAGTGAAATAAGACTCAGTCTTTCATAATGAAACTGTAGAATACCAGAGGGGGGAAAAATGATCTGAAAAGTAACCAGATTCCTCATAAAGGAAATATTAGAATTAGAGCTATTTCTTGGTAGCAATAATAAAAACTGGACGGCAGCTGACTATCTTCTCCCAGGAGAGCCTTCAAGATTTCTGGAGAAGGGGCATTACATATTATTAGTTTAATAATGAATGTAAGTCCATGTTTCTATCATGACATGAAACATCTGATAGAAAACTCTGGAATGAGTTAAGACTGAGAAAGTATTTGTATGACATTTATGACCTATTATTTAAGATTATTAGAGCAGTATATTAATTTCTTGCTGTTATAACAAGTCACCACAAATCTAGTAGATTTAAACAACATGGATTTATTACCTCACAGTTCTGGGGGACAGAGGTCTGAAATAAGTTTTACTGGGTTAAATTCAAGGTATTGGCAGGCCTGCAGTCCTTTTGGAGACTCTGAGGCAATCTGTTTCCTGCTGTTTCCAGGTTCTAGCAATCTGTTTCATGCAGTTCTTGGGCCATGGCCTCTTCCTCTGTCTTCAGAGCAAGCAATGTCTGGCTCAGATTTTCTCATGCCATATCACTTTGACACTTCTTTTCTGTAGTCAAATCTCTGTCTCCCTTTTATAAGAACACTGTTTGTTGTTGTTGTTGTTGTTTTCTTTTGTTTTGTTTTTTACTGGATCTACCTGGGTAATCCAGGATAATGTCTCATCTCAAAATCCTTAATCAACCTGCAAATGGGATTCCGCCATTGACATCTTTGGGAACCTTTATTCAGCCTACTATAAGCAGAAAGGAACATTGAATATCATTCTGTGTAACATGGTTATATTAAAATGTGAAGAATGCTACATTGACAAGGTATCTGGAAGCATATGTTTTGCCTTGTCACTAAGAACCAGAGTGACCTAAAGCAGGTTCCATTATCTCTCTAGGCCTTACAATCAGAGTGACCTAAAGCAGGTTCCTTTATCTCTCTGGGCCTTCCATTCTTTCCTTCATACATTAATTCAAGAAACATTTCTTATTTCCTATATACCAGGTGCTACTGTTGGTTCTGTAAAATGGCATGGTTTCTTATTCTAAAAGAATAAATAATATGCCTAAAGCCTCTAGTAAGATTCCTGGCATATAGTGAGAATTTATTAAATGAAAACCATTATTAAGAATAACATTGTAGGGGCACCTGGGTGGCTCAGCAGGTTAAGCCTCTGCCCTCAGCTCAGGTCATGATCTCAGGGTCCTGGCATCGAACCCCACATAGGGCTCCCTGCTCAGCGGGGAGCCTGCTTCCCCCATCTCTCTGCCTGCCTCTCTGCTTACTTGTGATATCTGTCTGTCAAATAAATAAATAAATTAATTAAAAAAACAGAATAACATTGTAGGTTGGAATAGAAAACCAAGATATTTAATTGCAACTATGTCTTCAGAAGTTGAGTTTAGGAGAGTAGTTGTGAAAGTCAGTTATCAGGTATTTGTGGAATACCTACCATGTGTATTATGCTATGTGTTGGCAATACAAAGATGAATAAGCCCTGGCCCCTGCTCCTAAAGATGATGTTTGAACATGAGGAACTCTGTACAAGGTAGAGTGCCATCAACTCTGTGATAGAGGCTCAGAGGAAGGGTCCTGGGAGTGCAGAGATGGAAGCATAGAAACAGCACACTAGACTGACCCCAGAGGTAGAATTCTTAGCCTGACAAAATGAATAGTCTCAAAAAAGCCCAGTCAAGTGGGGGGTTCCATATTCTACTTGTCTTTTATGTTCTTCTACTTATCTTCTTTGGCTTTCTCATTACCACCCTGCTCCTCTGTTGTGGAATTTTATTCTTCTTTTGTGCTCTTCCTCTCCCTGCAGGGAGGTCATTCTGCCCTTTGAGATTTAGATCCAAGTGACTGACGCCCCGTTTTTTGTGTTCCCTAGGAAGTCCCATTCTCTCCCATGGGGTCTTTATAGTGTCTTTGGCTCTGACCCCTTTCCTCAGCTGAACTCTATATTACTTTTGTCTCACATTCTATGGTGGTCTTTCTCTTCTCCTTTGTGACACAGTGTGTATGAATTTATTTTTGATCTTTTTCAGTATATTTTCTGTAAACTGCAAGACATTTGTGCTTGAAATTGATGGCGATTTGGAGAAAGGAAGAGACCTTAGCCTGTAGCAATACAAAAAAATCAGAATAGGCTATTTTGAGTACTTTGGCAAGTTTAGCTCTAGGGATTTCTCATTGGTTCCTTCACAAAGTCCAGTTCCTATTCTTGTTGTTCTGTCCTCTCTTCTCTGATTTTTCTCTACCAGTTAAATTTCTGTCTGTTTCTAAGGCAGAGAAGATTAGCATTCCCCTAGTGTCTCTTTCCAACTCTTTCTCTCAAGGTCTATCCTTTGTAGGCAAGCTTTATGAAAACATGTTACTAATCAGATAGTTCTCTCCCTAAGAGAAACCTGCTATCAGCCACTCATTCATTAACATTAACCCTAACATCACCTTTTCAGCTAAATTTTCTCTTCCTAGACAATTTACACTCCCTTCCTTTATGTGCTCGTAGGTTATAGCACTTGTAACACCATAATTATTTGCTTTTGTTTCTGTCTTTCTTACTTAAATTTGAGCAACACTAGGGAGAGACCAAATCTTATTTTTTGTTAAACTGAAGTTCTTTATGCCTAGTCCAAAGTGAGATTCAACTAATGATTGTTGAATGAATGCATGCTTGCAAGATCAAGGGAGTACCTTAAAACAATTAGAGAGCCCACAGAATTGTCCTGATTTCTTTTCTCAAAACTCAGAGTTCTGCAAATTTATGACTGACCCAGGTAGGAAGTCTTGCCTGTTCTTTCTGTCCTTTTAGCCCATTTGTATTTATTTAACAAACGTGTCAGGCATGTTATATGTGTTTGCCTCCCACCATCCTTAAAACCACCAAGTTGTGGAGATATTAGTTTCCCTGTTTTTTTTTTTTTTTAAGATTTTTATTTATTTATTTGACAGAGATCACAAGTAGGCAGAGAGATAGAGGGAAGCAGTCTCCCCACTGAGCAGAGAGCCCGATGCAGGGCTTGATCCCAGGATCCTGGGACCATGACCCGAGCCGAAAGCAGAGGCTCAACCCACTGAAACACCCAGGCGCCCCTAGTTTCCCTGTTTTAAAGATGTCAGAGCTGAGGCTAAGTAACTTGCTTAAGATCATGTAATTATAGAATGGTAAATCAGAATTCAAACTCAAGCTTGTGTCTAAAACTGAGATTCATTCCACTGAGTCACATTCTCTACCCACCTGAATTCTGGAGCTTCAGTGTGATCACTTGACTTCCTTTGGACAGTTGTCTGGGGAATGATGAGTCAGTTATAGTACCACCAGAGGGTGAATGCCATGATGTTCAAGAGTTCCTTATGACTGCTGCTGTCAAGATGATTGGTGGCCGCTATGAACAAAGGTCAGCTTGCTGGCCACTTGTTGAGTTAGTGGGACAATGTTTTTCCTAAAATAACACAGCAAGCCTGGTTGTTTGAAGTGGTGCTTTGGTCTATCTTTATAGCCTTCCTTCTGTATGCCTTACTTATGACTTCCTACTCTCACTTGCCATTCATTTATGTTTTAGACATCCCATAGTGGCTGGTACATACTGGGTCTTATCTACCTGGAGGGTACTGGCAGCCTTTTTCACTGGCAAATGCTTCTACAGTATTGACTGTACTGGCAGGGATCTTAACAAATGTTTCATGATATTAATGAAATTGTTTGATTGAATAGTTAGAGATGTACTATTGGAAGATTAACCTGGCAGCCTTGGAAGGATGAATGGGAGTGGGGAGAGATAGTAGATAGACAAACCAATTAAAACATTAAAGTTATGGGTAGAGAAGTAATCAGAGCCTGAACTAGAGTGGTAATGGAGATATAAAGTATAAGGCAAATGCAAGAGACACTAGGGACATAACTGAAGTGATAGCTGAGGCAATTCCAAATCTCCCTAAGCATATACAAGTCAGGGTATTGCTACTTCCTTATAACTCTTTACTTTGGTCTTGAATTTGATAGGGCATAAATCTAATTTAATTCAATAGGTATTTGTTGAATGCATGCTATATGCCAGGTTTTCTGTTAGAAGTTATGCGCTTCCCTCAGATATCTTATAGTGTAGTAAGTGATACAGGTAAAACAGTGAAATATGGTTCACTTGAGTTGTGGGAATTGAATGAAAGTTTTATGTAATTCTTGGTAGTTGAGATGGAGTTGACAGATGGATGTGGTTTTTAACAAGTGGTGATATGGAAGGAGAGAGGAGGTATTCCAGATGGAAGGAGATTATATGGGGGCAAAAGAGATGTCAAATTTGGAGTAAAGGTGTCTGTAGGAGAAAAAACTGGGATATAGGCTTCAGTCATATTTATAGGGTAAGGAATTTCATTCCACTTAACAGTAGAGAGCCACTGAAGGGTTTCATGTTAAGTGACATAGTATGAGGTGTATTTTGGGAAGATTGGTCTCTGACAACAATCAAGTGATGTGCTATTAGTAAAAGATTATTAAACTTGGGAGTCAATATACTTGGGTGCTTGGTCTAACTATTTTATTCACTAGTAGAACAAGCTTAGTCTTTCTGAATTAATATTTCTTCATTTCGTGCCTGCATGGCTCAGTCGAGTAAGTGTCTGACTCTTGATTTCGACTCAGGTCCTGATCTCAGGGTCATGAAATTGAGCCCCCACATCAGGCTCCACACTGAGCATGGTAGCCTACTTAAGTTTCCTTCTCTCCCTCTACCTCAGTCCCTCACCACGCCCCCCCCAAAAAAGATTTCTTCATTAATAAGAGCAGATAATAATCTCTGAGGTCCTCAAAGGTTGTTGTGAACACTTAATGAGAAGTGGGTGAAAAGGTTTAATAATCAAATAAGAATAAATCAAGTTATTATAAAGATGGCAATGGACTCAAAAAAGAACAGGTATGAGTTTTAGAGAATATAATCACTAAGGTGATAAATAAGGAGAACTGAAGTGGCAGTGGAGGGAATGGAAGGAAATAATGGAATGAAATAATCATTAACATCTCCAGACTACTTACTGAAAGGTGTTCTTCCAAATATTTTGTATACATTATCCCAACAACCCCAAGAGGTAGGAACAGTTACTATAAAGTAAGGTTAAAAATCTTGCCCAAGTTCATTTTATTGGAGAGGCTGGTTTGTAAACCTAGGCAGGTTGAATTGAACCTGGGTGGCTTGACTCTAGGCTTCTATTTCCATTGCTGTGATACTAACTTTTAACATTGTTAGTATGGAATTTCTGTATTAGTTTTGTAGTCAACACTCTTACAGGTAAGGAGGTATTGTATAATGGTTCAGTGTTTGCAAAACTTTCTGTAAGCAGAGAGTTTGATTTACATTCCAGTTCAGCTAGTTTGCTTAACAGTTTGACTCTTGGTTTTTCCACCTGCAAAATGGGGATTCATTTAGTACTTAACTCCCAGAGTTGTTGTGAAAATAATTAGAGATTATCTGGTGAAGCTCTTGGTATAAAATTGCCTTGTTGATTTTAGCCATAATTATTTTTGTATTCTGAACCTGTTCTTCAAAATGTCACTCCATTCAAGGTTATGCTTCCTTGATTGATCTTTCTGTTGTCTTTATGTGAACCAGTTCCACAATATCCATAGGAGCTGAGTTTCACTGAGAGCTGCATTTTTCAACACAAGCCCCATGCTGCTTTTGAAATGCTATTGTCTTTGATTTATTGTGTGACTTCCTGTCATGCACTTAACCTTTGTGGATTTTAGGTAGCTCCTCTAGGAAATGTTGCTTACTCTTCTGCAGAAAACTCAATTTGCTGGAATGGAGTCATTGTGGCTTAATCCTAGTTAAAAACAGTGTCGAAAGGGTTATGGAAGTGATTGGAGACTTTGATTCCAACCAAAAGGGAATGATAGATGGATTGGTCTCTCTCATTTAGGGCTTCAGGCCTACAGGAAACATGATATTGGTGACAATGTTAAAGGCGGAATTGCATAGTGAAAAGAGGCTTCAGAATCGAGCTAGTGTTAGCACTTACTTTATGAGCTTCTGACTTGATCCCTCTGAGCCTCCATTTCCCTTTTTAAAATCATAAGGGTAATGATAACCTCGTGATGTTACTGTGAGGAATAAATAAGATATTGGGAAATGGGTCCAAAACAGAGTAGGTACTTGGTAAATTCTGTAATGGATCTCCTATTTTAGGCTCTTAAATGAGGAAGGAAAGTGCCTGGTGATTATCACTGTGTTTTCTCACCATTTCTGAATGACTCCAAATGCCACAACCTTGTCCACTGAAATGGGAGACAAGTGTGAAAAACAAGTTGGAGAGCCATTCCTATTCAAAGATACCTAGAACCAATGAGGCCATTTGTCTTACTTTTGATGAAGAAAAAGTAATTTTGCAGAGATAGAGTAATTACCTCATTAACCAGGTGACCAAACTTGCTACCACTAAGTGGGTACACTCTGACATCATGGGTCTTCTGATGTTATTCAGTAGATTTTCATAGCATCACCTAGGAAGTGTTTTTACTGAGAAGGTTTATTAAATTGAATGTAATCAAGTTTCTTTACCTAACTTCCATTTTGTAAGAAATGTAGAGGATAGAGGATCAAGATAAATGACACTATAAGGAAACAATCCAGAATGGGGAAGATTTTATAAGATAATTGGTCTGGTCTCTTTAAAAAGTAAATATCATGAGAAAAGGCAGAGAGAGTGTTTTAGATTAAGAGAGACCACAGAGACATATGATTAAATGCAAGGTGTATACCTAAACAGGGTCCTCAATGGGAAAATAAAAGAAAATAAGTATAAAATACATTTTGGGACAATTGGTGGGTGAAATTTGAATAATTACAAATTAATGTTGGAAAAAAGTGCTTGGCATCCTACCTTCTTACTCCCCTACCAACCGTCACTTTTCCTATCTCCCCACCTCTGCTCCTATGTTTTGAATCAGTCCTAGTAAAAGTTCCTCAGGTGATTTTAATGAGAACCACAACCCTAAAATAACCTGTGCACCAGGAGATACATGTAAGACAGTTTATAGTAGCACTCCTTATAACAGAGCAAAGTGGAAACCACCCACATGCCCATCAACAATAGAATGGATAAATTGTCCTGTTTATAACAAAGGAAAACAATTGCTCTAATGCCTATGAATACCTGATAGTTAACTTTTTGGTCTCCTTAAGTTGAATTCCCAGTTTCCATTAAATTTATGTTCTTCTAACCCCAACATTAGTTGTATATTATAATAAGGACATTCCTAGACATTGCCATAAGAGAGGAACTTTACCCTTAATATCTGCAGATTTCATTCACTGGTTATCAACTCCTCTAGAGTGAATTTTGCCATTCTGCTAATGTGTATAACTCCCAACTTCCAGTTTGTGGTTACTGGAGAATGGCAACTAGCTTGCTTCTTTAAAAGCCATTTGCAGTAGTCTGCGTGGAATTTAAAATTTTATGGCTTATTCTATTAGTCCGTATGATATTACTCCATCTGAATTTAGCTAACTGAGCTAATGCATAATTAGCATTTCTTTTCACTCATACTTTTGCTTCCATAATGAGTTGAGAATTATGTTTTCACAGTGTGTACTGGAAAGGAAGACATATCTAGGATGACTTTCTGAGCTGATATTTCTTCTCTTGTCCCTGTAAACTCCCACTTCGCAATTTTTGTTATCATTTTAAAAATTTTCCTGTGGCCAGTGGAAATATAATTATTTAATAAACTTACCCGGCTTGTGGTTCCTCATAAACCCAAGTTCCAGCATTCTGACCTTCACTATCAACTTAATTAACTGGGCCTCTCCTCATGAAAGTAACAGTGTTGTTTTATTTCTTACTGTTGAGATGTGTTAATGACTCATCAGCAGGGTATTAATGTTCATTTTCTTCCAACAAGGACTGAAGATACACCTTTCACAGTTTATTAATTTTAAGGGTCCCTGGATCAAAATAATCTTTGAGGGTTAGAAGCCTCTTAAAAATTGTAATGCACTCACTTGGTTTATTATAATTGGAGCCTGTGTTTGTTTTGACAAAGGGAGGCATATTAGTCCATGAAGGGATGATGCTGTGTGATCAAGGTAAATACCTTCTGAGCTTCCAAGGTAATTCCTGAATATGTCACTAATAAAATATTTTAAGATTCAGGTGCATTTACCTCTATTTGAAAGGGACCTGTGATAAGAACCTTTGGATTTCATTTTTTAAAATGGGGTTTAAAACAAAAATCTCTTCATTACAGGTGATAATATAGTGGCCTGAAAGAGAAGTAAATATAGAAACCAAGAGGTCTTCATTTTTCAGAGCTTTTTCATTTTCTGAGTTTTTTCAGAGTACAGTGTCAACATGATTCAGTTATTGAGTGTATCAGTTAGCTTTTGCTTTATAATAAACCATCTCAACAATTAGTGGTTTAAAATGGAAGCCATTTCTTTATCTCACAATTGTGTCAGTTGGCAGTTTGGATTGGGCTCAGCTGGGTGATTTAAATTGGAGTTCATGTATGTGTCACTGGTCAGTTAATAGGTTGTCTGGGAGCTGGTTGTTCCAGGAAAGACCTAAGGTATTATGGGTGGTCTCTGCTGAATGTGCTTTCCATATATTCTAGTGTAGTCTTTACATGATGGTGACAGTGGACCCAAGGGCATCAGAGAGGGCAGGCCACAAGACATAAGCAGTTTTCAGATCTCTTCCTTCGTCATGTGCTTGGTTGTCTTAAAGGCCAAAGCAAGTCCCATGGTCAAGCTCCGAATGAGAGAGAGAGAGAGAGAGAGAGAGAGTGTGTGTGTGTGTGTGTGTAGAGGAAGCTACTAAGCACAGAGATATAGTGAGGTGTAAGCAGATCAGGCCTATCACTGTAAATAAGCCATCAGAGTAACATAGGAGAAAGATTATTTGTCTAACTTATTGTAGACCAACATTTTACCCAGTGGATTCTAAGAAGTAGTGGTTCAGAGAATATCTACATGGTTTTGGAATAGGAGTTCTGGGGTTAAATACATTGGAGCAAAGTTGGATTAAGCAGAGAGAAAGAGGTTTCTTTATTACAGGACTTCTTACAGTCATTAACATGCTAAGTGTCACTGGGACTCTTCAAAAGTAGATGCAGAATTTCAAAAACTTACTTGACTTTCTATTACCCCCATCTGCCATGGATCTTCTTTAGGGATGCATGGTCTTCAAAATGCATTAAAAATGCTGCTATAAACAAATTATAAGATTCTTGATTAGCCTTTTGTTTTCTTTTTCTTGCTTTTGACAAAGGCCTTAAACTGTATAACCTTAGTGTATTCACTACATTTTCTTTCTTTTTTTTCTAAAGTTTTTATTTAAATTCCAGTTAGTTATCATACAGTTTCGGGTGTACAATATAGTGATTCAACAGTTCCAGATAGCACCTGGTGCTCTTCACAAGTGCCCTCCTTGATTCCCATCACTTATTTAACCCATTTCCCCAAGGCACCTCCCTTCTGGTAACCATCAGTTTGTTCTCTATAGGTAAGAGTTTGTTTCTTGGTTTTTCTCACTTTCTTTTTTCCCTTTGCTCACTTTTTTGTTTCTTAAATTCCACATAGGAGTGAAACCATTTGTCTTTCTTTGACTGACTTATTTTGCTTGGCATGATATCCTGTAGCTCCGTCCATATGGTTGCAAATGGCAGGATTTCATTCTTTTTGATGGCTGTTTAATATTCACGCACGTGTGTGTGTGTGTGTGTGTGTGTGTGTGTGTGTGTGTATCACCTGTTCTTTATCCATTCATCAGCTGATGGACACTTGGGCGGGTTCCATAATTTGGCTATTGTAGATAATGCTGCTATAAACAATCAGGATGCATATATACCTTTCAGTTAGTATTTTTGTATTCTTTGGGTAAAGCTGGATTGTAGGGTAGTTCCATATTTAAGTTTTTGAGGCACTTCCATAATGTTTTCCAGAGTGGCTGCACCAGTTTGGGTTCCCACCAACAGTGTAAGAGGGTTCCCCTTTCTCCACAGTCTTGCTAATACGTGTTGTTTCTTGTGTTGTTGATTTTAGCCATTCTGACAGGTGTAAGGTGATATCTCATTGTAGTCTTGATTTGTATTTCCCTGATGATCAGTGATGTTGAGCATCTTATCATGTTTCTGTTGGCCATCTGTATGTCTTCTTTGGAAAAATGTTTATTCATGCCCATTTTTATTTATTTATTTATTTATTTTTTTTTCTTTTAAATTTTTTATTTTTTATAAACATATATTTTTATCCCCAGGGGTACAGGTCTGTGAATCACCACTTCACAGCACTCACCAAATCACATACCCTCCCCAATGTCCATAATCCCACCCCCTTCTCCCAAAACCCCTCCCCCCGGCAACCCTCAGTTTGTTTTGTGAGATTAAGAGTCACTTATGGTTTGTCTCCCTCCCAATCCCATCTTGTTTCATTTATTCTTCTTCTACCCACTTAAGCCTCCATGTTGCATCACCACTTCCTCATATCAGGGAGATCATATGATAGTTGTCTTTCTCTGCTTGACTTATTTCGCTAAGCATGATACGCTCTAGTTCCATCCATGTTGTTGCAAATGGCAAGATTTCATTTCTTTTGATGGCTGCATAGTATTCCATTGTGTATATATACCACATCTTCTTGATCCATTCATCTGTTGATGGACATCTAGGTTCTTTCCATAGTTTGGCTATTGTGGACATTGCTGCTATAAACATTCGGGTGCATGTGTCCCTTTGGATAACTACATTTGTATCTTTAGGGTAAATACCCAATAGTTCATGCCCATTTTTAAATTGGAATTTTTTTGGATGTTGGGTTTTATAAGTGCTGTATGTATTTTGGATACTAACCTTTTATCAAATATGTCAGTTACAAATATCTTCTCCAATTCCTTAAGTTGCTTTTTAGTTTTGTTGCTTGTTTCTTTGTGCAGAAGCCTTTTATGTTGATGAAGTCCCAATAATTTATTTTTGCTCTTGTTTCCCCTTGTCTCTGGAGGCATATCTAGAAAGAAGTTGCTGTAGCCAGTGTAAAAGAGATTGCTGCCTGTTTTCTCCTCTAGGATTTTAATGGTGTCAGGTTTTACTTTTAGGTCTTTAACCCATTTTGGAATTTATTTTTCTGTTTGGTGTAAGAAAGTGGTCCAGTTTCATTCTTTTGCATGTTGCTGTCTTTTGCATGTTTCATTCTTTTGCATGGTGTTTTCCCAACACCATGTGGTTTAAGGGGTGCTGACCACCTACCCTGCTTGGCAAGGAGTAGGGGATAACTGGCCCATTGGCAATGCTGTCTCCTTAACCACAGTGATTGCTTCAAAAGATGCAGTCTGATGGCTCAAACCCGGAACTTTTCCTGGCATTATTGGAAAAGACACTCTCCCTTTCTACTAGTTTTTCCAAACCAGTAGACTCCAAGCTTGGCATGGCTAGAGGTGATTTTGTCACCAAAAGTGTAGAAATTGAGTTAACAGAAACCAACATGGGAGAAAGCAGAATTTTTGATGAAGAGAGATAGAGCTTTGTTGGATATTTTAATATCTGACTCCAGAAGTGCCTGAAATAACTGGGTTTTCCAAAGACATCTTTTATTGTTTACGTCAGTGTGGGTAGAAATTAGCCTGTTTTGTAATCAGTGCCCTGGCTTTTCCCCCACCACTAGAATGGGAGCTCCTCCACAGCTGGGATTGTCTCCTAACTCATCTTGAAGGATATAATGAGTTAGTGAATGTGATAGGTAGGAAACTGGTTACATCTTTAATGGCAAGCTCAGCATTTGGGATTTTTTTGTCTTTCTGGTTTTCTCAACCAATTCACTGTGCCCTGGTCTCATGCCAGCAACTGGAAGTGTTTCTTTAAAATGTTTCTTTAAAATGTCCATTAACTTGTTTTACTGTCATCTGATTCTCTTTGTGCTGAGGTGCAGGAGAAACAAATTCCCTTTAATTGAGGGTTCCTGTTATGAGGATTCGCATTATTGCTTGGTTTTAACAAACAGGATATTACAGAAACTGGTGATTAATGTGATGGGAATGAGCGAACATGCTACATGAGTCATTACATTAGACCCAACATGTTTAATGGTCTGTTATGCTGAGCAGAGAGCAACAAGGATCCTGCTGGGGGAAAGACAAGACAGAAAGCTCAGAGACTAATTGTTTTCCAAATTGTCTAACTTATAAAGCTGTCACCATTTTCCAAACTATAAATGAAACACCCAAGTCTGAGGAATTTCTTGTCTCCCGTCAGTCAATGAATGTGGAACTTAAGTTGACCTGTGTTGTTGAGAAATGTCCTAAAGTGATATGGTGAAAGTAGTGGTGGTCAACTCTTATCACCAGATCAAGTCAGTAATACACTATTATCTGCTTTCATAGCTAGAAAGTAGACAAGTAAGAGAGACCCACTTCATAAAGTCATAATGAAAACATGTTGGGCTTGTTAAAATGTTTATTTTTAATGGGGGAAGATGCTAATCAAAGTACAGAGGCATTGAACTGGGGGTCAGGAGTCTTGGGTCCGGTACTGGTTCAGCTTCTGTTTGGATGAACCACTTGAGCAAGACAGTTAGCATCTTGAGCCTTAGTTTTCTCATCCACCTAAAGCCTTAGTACTTTATACAGTGGAGTGATGGCGAATACTGAGAAAGGATTTGTGCAAGGCAAGCAATGGAAAATGTCAGGAAACTTGGTTATCAAATATGGTATTATTGATGATACTACAAGTCACATGAGATGCTGAAAATCATGAAAATGTGTTCTAAGGTATTTTCCAGGAATGTAATAAAATTTCTCTTCACTCCTATCCTTGGCACCTCCAATCCATTCTTCACATTAAAGTCAGAGTGACCTTTTAAAAATATATAAATAATTTCCCCTATTTTACAATGACATCATGCAACAAGTGGCCCAGCTAGATCTCAAACACAGATTGGTCTGATATTAGAGCCTTGTGTTAAATAAATTCACTAAAGTACCTCCTGGATTGGTGGGGACTTTGCTATAGATGGAGAATAAAAATTCCATGTAAGTGTATGTATAAAATTACATGTAAGTCATATACATAATTATAGATACAACTTTTGTAAAGTAATTGGATGGAGTTTTATAATTCACATTTAAGCATTTTCTGAGAATATAAATTCTTCAGGGGGTATAAATATACTTTCCTACCTAAACAAACAAAATATCTATATATAAATCTGATGATTCACTCTCAATGCTTAATGGCCTCCATTGAATTCCCATTGCTGTTAGAACTAGAGTCAATATTCTCAGCATGACTAACATGCATCTATACCATCTGCCCATTTTTACATCTCCCTTCTCATCTCACATCTCTCTTTTCCTGTCTGAGTTCTGTGCACACTGCCGTCTTTCAGGAGCTCATTGCACTGTGCTCCTACTCATATCAGATCCTTTGCACTTGCTGTTCCTTTAGCCTGGAATGCTCTTCCCTTTCTACTTGTTAACTCTCACCTTAGGTGGTAGGCTGAATTATGACTTCTCCCCTACCCCCAAAGATATCCATGTCCTAATCTCCAGAAGCTGTGACTATGTTATCTTACATGGTAAAAAGAACTTTACAGATGTGACTAAAGATGGTGAGATGGATAGATTATTCTGAATTGTGCAGGTGCTCCCAGGGCAATCACAATTGTCCTTATAATAGTGAAGAAGGTGAACCATAGTTGTAGGAGATGTGACTGTGGAGATAAGAAGTTGGAGGGAACATAAGACATGTTATCATAGCACAAGGCCGATCTGCCAGTGGAACATTTGGGGTGGGCATCTGTACCTTTCTTGAGAGTGCAGCCAATTACAGAAAGCTTATTACAGAAAAAAGACTCAAGGAGAGCTCTGATGTTTATTTGAAGAGGTGGGGACAGAGAATTTTCAAAGTGGCAGAGTCAGCACAGGCATACATTCCTGAGGGAAAAGCTGGAAAGAACGCAGAATTCTGAGGTGTACAAATGGAGATGGTTGAGGTTGGAGAAGAAATCAACGGCCTGATGAGCACTGTAGTGATTTAGGTCAGTAATAGTCCATGAAAGGATTTTACACAGGGGAGAGAAATGATGAAATTTGAACTGTAGTGGACATATGGGAGAAAGGGAAAGAGTGGCCGGTTCAGTATTTGGCAGTGGGAAGACTGTGGTCCAAAAAGCGAAGTGGCAGTGAGAATGAGGTCAAATTGATAGATCTGAGTGATCTTTAGGAGGTAGCTTCAATAAGATTTGAACTAACAGTATGTAGGGAGAGAGGGAGCCAAAGATATCTCCTAAGTTATTTACTTGGAAAACTGAGAGGCAGGTGGTGATGCCTTTCAGTGAGACAAGGAACAGGAAAGGAGGGATGCACTGAAAAGAAAGGTCATCTACTCAAAATATCTGCATCAACAGGTAGTTTTTTTAAAAAAAATTATTTTTTATAAACATATAATATATTTTTATCCCCAGGGGTACAGGTCTATGAATCGCCAGGTTTACACACTTCACAGCACTCACCAAAGCACATACCCTCCCCAATGTCCATAACCCCACCCCCCTTCTCCCAACACCCCTCCCCCCAGCAACCCTCAGTTTGTTTTATGAGATTAAGAGTCACTTATGGTTTGTCTCCCTCCCAAACCCATCTTGTTTCATTTATACTTCTCCTACCCCCTTAAGCCCCCATGTCGTATCACCACTTCCTCATATCAGGGAGATCATATGATAGTTGTCTTTCTCCGCTTGACTTATTTCACTAAGCATGATACCCTCTAGTTCATCCACGTCATCGCAAATGGCAAGATTTCTTTTCTTTTGATGGCTGCATGGTATTCCATTGTGTATATATACCACATTTTCTTTATCCACTCATCTGTTGATGGACATCTAGGTTCTTTCCATAGTTTAGCTATTGTGGACATTCCTGCTATGAACATTCTGATGCACGTGCCCCTTCAGATCACTACATTTGTATCTTTAGGGTAAATACCCGGTAGTGCAATTGCCGGGTCATAGGGTAGTTCTATTTTCAACATTTTGAGGAACCTCCATGCTGTTTTCCAGAGGGGTTGCAACAGCTTGCATTCCCACCAACAGTGTAGGAGGGTTCCCCTTTCTCCGCATCCTCGCCAGCATCTGTCATTTCCTGACTTGTTAATTTTAGCCATTCTGACTGGTGTGAGGTGATATCTCATTGTGGCTTTGATTTGTATTTCCCTGATGCCGAGTGATATGGAGCACTCTTTCATGTGTCTGTTGGCCATCTGGATGTCTTCTTTGCAGAAATGTCTGTTCATGTCCTCTGCCCATTACTTGATTGGATTATTTGTTCTTTGGGTCTTGAGTTTGCTAAGTTCTTTATAGATTTTGGACACTAGTCCTTTATCTGATATGTCGTTTGCAAATATCTTCTCCCATGCTGTCAGTTGTTTTTTGGTTTTGTTAACTGTTTCCTTTGCTGTGAAAAAGCTTTTGATCTTGACGAAATCCCAATAGTTCATTTTTGGCCTTGCTTCCCTTGTCTTTAGGGGTGTTTCAAGGAAGAAGTTGCTGAGGTTGAAGAGGTTGCTGCCTGTGTTCTCCTCAAGGATTTTGATGGATTCCTTTCTCACATTGAAGTCCTTCATCCATTTTGAGTCTATTTTCATGTGTGATGTAAGGAAATGGTCCAATTTCATATTTCTGCATATGGCTGTCCAATTTTCCCAACAGCGTTTATTGAAGAGGCTGTCTTTTTTCCATTGGACATTCTTTCCTGCTTTGTCGAAGATTAGTTGACCAGAGAGTTGAGGATCTATTTCTGGGCTCTCTATTCTGTTCCACTGATCTATATGTCTGCTTTTGTGCCAGTACCATGGTGTCTTGATGATGACAGCTTTGTAATAGATCTTGAAGTCCAGAATTGTGATACCACCAACTTTCGCTTTCTTTTTCAATATTCCTTTGGATATTCGAGGTCTTTTCTGGTTCCATATAAATTTTAGCATTATTTGTTCCATTTCTTTGAAAAAGATGGATGGTACTTTGATAGGAATTGCATTAAATGTGTAGATTGCTTTAGGTAGCATAAACATTTTCACAATATGTATTCTTCCAATCCAGGAGCATGGAACATTTTTCCATTTCTTTGTGTCTTCCTCAATTTCTTTCATGAGTACTTTATAGTTTTCTGAGTATAGATTCTGTGCTTCTTTGGTTAGGTTTATTCCTAGTTATCTTATGGTTTTGGGTGCAATTGTAAATGGGATTGACTCCTTAATTTCTCTTTCTTCTGTCGTGTTGTTGGTGTAGAGAAATGCAACTGATTTCTGTGCATTGATTTCATATCCTGACACTTTACTGAATTCCTCTACAAGTTCTAGCAGTTTTGGAGTGGAGTCTTTTGGGTTTTCCATATATAGTATCATATCATCTTCAAAGAGTGATAGTTTGACTTCTTCTTTGCTGATTTGGATGCCTTTATTTTCCTTTTGTCTGAGTGCTGAGGGTAGGACTTCTAGTACTATGTTGAATAGCAGTGGTGATAATAGACATCCCTGCCGTGTTCCTGACCTCAGCGGAAAAACTTTCAGTTTTTCTCCATTGAGAATGATATTTGCAGTGAGTTTTTCATAAATGGCTTTGATAATATTGAGGTATGTGCCCTCTATCCCTACACTTTGAAGAGTTTTGATCAGGAAGGGATGCTGTACTTTGTCAAATGCTTTTTCGGCATCTATTGAGAGTATCATATGGTTCTTGTTCTTTCTTTTATTGATGTGTTGTCTCACATTGATTGATTTGCAGATGTGAACCAACCTTGCAGTCCTGGAATAAATTCCTCTTGGTCATGGTGAATAATCCTATTAATGTACTGTTGAATCCTATTGGCTAGCATTTTGGTGAGAATTTTCGCATCTGTATTCATCAAGGATATTGGTCTATAGCTCTCTTTTTTGATGGGATCCTTGTCTGGTTTTGGGATCAAGGTGATGCTGGCCTCATAAAATGAGTTTGGAAGTTTTCCTTCCATTTCTATTTTTTGGAACAGTTTCAGGAGAATAGGAATTAGTTCTTCTTTAAATGTTTGGTAGAGGGCATCTGGGTGGCTCAGTGGGTTACGCCGCTGCCTTCGGCTCAGGTCGTGATCTCAGGGTCCTGGGATTGAGTCCTGCATTGGGCTCTCTGCTCGGCAGGGAGCCTGATTCACTTCCTCTCTCTCTGCCTGCCTCTCTGCTTACTTGTGATCTCTCTCTGTCAAATAAATACATACAATCTTTTAAAAAAAAAATGTTTGGTATAATTTCCCCGGGAAGCCATCTGGCCCTGGGCATTTGTTTGTTTGGAGATTTTTGATGACTGTTTCAATCTCCTTACTGGTTATGGGTCTGTTCAAGCTTTCTATTTCTTCCTGGTTCAGTTGTGGTAGTTTATATGTCTCTATGAATGCATCCATTTCTTCCAGATTGTCAAATTTGTTGGCATAGAGTTGCTCATAGTATGTTCTAATAATTGTCTGTATTTCTTTGGTGTTAGCTGTGATCTCTCCTCTTTCATTCATGATTTTATTTATTTGGGTCCTTTCTCTTTTCTTTTTGATAAGTCTGGCCAGGGGTTTATCAATCTTATTAATTCTTTCAAAGAACCAGCTCCTAGTTTTGTTGATTTGTTCTATTGTTTTTTTGGTTTCTATTTCATTGATTTCTATTCTGATCTTTATGATTTCTCTTCTCCTGCTGGGTTTAGGGTTTCTTTCTTGTTCTTTCTCCAGCCCCTTTAGGTGTAGGGTTAGGTTGTGTATCTGAGACCTTTCTTGTTTCTTGAGAAAGGCTTGTACCACTATATATTTTCCTCTCAGGACTGCCTTTGTTGTGTCCCACAGATTTTGAACCGTTGTATTTTCATTATCATTTGTTTCCATAATATTTTTCAATTCTTCTTTAATTTCCTGGTTGACCCATTCATTCTTTAGAAGGATGCTGTTTAGTCTCCATGTATTTGTGTTCTTTCCAAACTTCCTCTTGTCTTTGAGCTCTAGCTTCAGAGCATTGTGGTCTGAAAATATGCAGGGAATGATCCCAATCTTTTGATAACGTTTGAGTCCTGATTTAGGACCAAGGATGTGATCTATTCTGGAGAATGTTCCATGTGCACTAGAGAAGAATGTGTATTCTGTTGCTTTGGGATTAAATGTTCTGAATATATCTGTGATGTCCATCTGGTCTAGTGTGTCATTTAAGGCCTTTATTTCCTTGTTGCTCTTTTGCTTGGATGATCTGTCCATTTCAATGAGGGAAGTGTTAAAGTCCCCTACTATTATTGTATTATTGTCGATGTATTTCTTTGATTTTGTTGTTAATTGGTTTATATAGTTGGATGCTACCACATTCGGGACATAGATATTTAAAATTGTTAGATCTTCTTGTTGGAGACATCCTTTGAGTATGATATAGTGTCCTTCCTCATCTCTTATTATAGTCTTTGGCTTAAAATCTAATTGATCTTATATAAGGATTGCCACTCCTGCTTTCTTCTGATGTCCATTAGCATGGCAACTTCTTTTCCACTCCCTCACTTTAAATCTGGAGGTGTCTTTGGGTTTAAAATGAGTTTCTTGTAGTCAACATATAGATGGGTTTTGTTTTTTTATCCATTCTGATACTCTGTGTCTTTTGATTGGGGCATTTAGCCCATTAACATTCAGGGTAACTATTGAGAGATATGAATTTAGTGCCATTGTATTGCCTATAAGGTGACTGTTACTGTATATTGTCTCTGTTCCTTTCTGATCTACCACTTGTAGGCTCTCTCTTTGCTTAGAGGACCCCTTTCAATATTTCCTGTAGAGCTGGTTTGGTGTTTGCAGATTCTTTCAGTTTTTGTTGTCCTGGAAGCTTTTAATCTCTCCTTCTATTTTCAATGATAGCCTAGCCGGATATAGTATTCTTGGCTGCATGTTTTTCTCGTTTAGTGTTCTGAATATATCATGCCAGCTCTTTCTGGCCTGCCAGGTCTCTGTGGATAGTCAGCTGCCAATCTAATATCTTTACCATTGTATGTTACAGACTTCTTTTTCTCGACTGCTTTCAGGATTTTCTCTTTGTCACTAAGACTTGTAAATTTTACTATTAGGTGACGGGGTGTGGGCCTATTCTTATTGATTTTGAGGGGCATTCTCTGCACCTCCTGAATTTTGATGCTTGTCCCCTTTGCCATATTGGGAAAATTCTGCCCAATAATTCTCTCCAGTATACCTTCTGCCCCCCCCCCGTCTTTCTTCTTCTTCTGGAATCCCAATTATTCTAATGTTGTTTCATCTTATGGTGTCACTTATCTCTGGAATTCTCCCCTCGTGGTCCAGTAGCTGTTTGTCCCTCTTTTGCTCAGCTTCTTTATTCTCTGTCATTTGGTCTTCTATATCGCTAATTCTTTCTTCTGCCTCATTTATCCTAGCAGTGAGAGCCTCCATTTTTGATTGTACCTCATTAATAGCTTTTTTGATTTCAACTTGGTTAGATTTTAGTTCTTTTATTTCTCCAGAAAAGGCTTTTATATCTCCCGAGAGGGTTTCTCTAATATCTTCCATCCCTTTTTTGAGCCCAGCTAGAACCTTGAGAATTGTCATTCTGAACTCTAGATCTGACATATTACCAATGTCTGTATTGATTAGGTTCCTAGCCTTCGGTACTGCCTCTTGTTTTTTGTTTTTTTGTGGTGAATTTTTCCGCCTTGTTATTTTGTCCAGATAAGAGTATATGAAGGAGCAAGTAAAATACTAAAAGGGTGGCAACAACCCCAAGAAAATATGCTTTAACCAAATCAGAAAAGATCCAAAATCGTGAGTGGGGAGAATGGGGATAAAAAGAGGTTCAGAAAGAAAGAAAGAAAAAACAAAACAAAACAAAAAACAAAACAAAACAAAGAAAAAGAAAAAAAATAAAAAGAAAATGAATAAAGAAAAGTATAAAAAGAAAAAATATATATATTAAGTAAACTAGTTAAAAAATGTTAAAAAAGAAAAGGATAAAAATTTAAAAAAATTTTAGCAGAAGAGAAAGAAAATGAAAAAGAAAAAAAAATTAATTAACTGCAAGACTAAAGAATCATAGGGAGAAAGCCATGAGTTCCGTGCTTTGCTTTCTCCTCCTCTGGAATTCTGCTGCTCTCCTTGGTATTGAAACTGCACTCCTTGGTAGGTGAACTTGGTTTGGCTGGATTTCTTCTTGATCTTTTGGGGGAGGGGCCTATTGTAGTGATTCTCAAGTGTCTTTGCCCCAGTCGGAATTGCACCACCCTTACCAGGGGCTGGGCTGGGTAATCCGCTTGGGTTTGCTTTCAGGAGCTTTTGTTCCCTGAGCGCTTTCCGTAGAGTTCTGGAGGACGGGAATACAAATGGCGGCCTCCTGGTCTCTGGCCTGGAGGAGCCAAGAGCCCGGGGCCCCACTCCTCAGTGTGCCCACAGAGAACAGCGCCCAGTAACTCCTGTCTGACTGACCTCTGGCCGCGCTCCGAGCTCACCAAGCCTACGACCCATTCAAGGTAACCCCAAGCTCTGAGCTCACTGTTGGCTCTGTCTCTGTAGCCCGCTTCCTCGTTCTAATACCTGTAAGCTCTGCGACATTTAGACACCCCTGATCCTTCTGTGACCCTGCGGGACCTGAGGCCATGCTGACCCCACGTGGGCTTCACCCCAGTTTAGCCTCTGGAGTGATGTCCCTCAGCGGAACAGACTTTTAAAAGTCCTGATTTTGTGCTCCATTGCTCCGCTGCTTGCCGGGAGCCGGCCTCTCCCACTGTAGTCTATCTTCCCGTCGCTTTGGATTCACTTTTCTGCCAGTCCTACCTTTCAGAAAGTGGTTGTTTTTCTGTTTCTAGAATTGCTGTTCTTCTTCTCTTCGATCTGCCAATGGATTTGTAGGTGTTTGCAATCTTAAGATAAGCTATCTAGCTGATCTCCTGCTAGCTGAAGTAGTCTCAGCCTGCTACTTCTCCGCCATCTTGACTCCTCTGCACCCAATAGGTACTTTTTAAGAGGCTGTGAATTCAGCTTTAAGATCAACTAGCTAACCTGGATGGTAGTTTGTAGAAGAGATTCTTGGTTGTGAATATGATCTGGAGGAGTTAGACTCAGAGGAATCTAAGACAGTCCACATCTAGGAAGATTAAATAGAATTGAGATAAATACAGAGCTATGTATTTAAGTTCCCAAATTTACCTGCACAGTGTAGGATCAAGGAGCTATAATTTCCTGGTACATACAAAACACAAGCCCTGCAATGTTATATGATCTCTATAATGCTAAAGTGAACTTTGGTAGCAGTACTGGGGACATAACATTGAAAATGAACAAGATATCTCTATTATACCATGAGCTACTCAGTCAACTTTCATAGTAGTGTACTCAGTTTTGGATGCCACAGGTGAACAATAACATGGATGACCTTGAGAATATTCATAGGAGAGTCTCAAGGATGATGAAGCAACTTAAAGCCATTGATAAAGGAGTCTTTTCTAGAAACTGGGATGTTTGCTGAGAGGAGACACTTTGTGGTTGTGGAAGTACTGGGGAAGATACATAATACTATACAAAGGCTGTCCTGTGGAGGAAGGATTAATCTGACTCAAGGGGTAGAAGTGGGATTAATGAAAGTAGTTGAGGAGGTCAAAGGATTGAGAAGCTTTGTGTTGAATGGTTATGTGTGGAAGTTTTGTGATATGTATTGAATAGTGTAGCAGAGTTCCACTGCACATAAAGGAAGACCATTGAAATAATTAGTATTGCCAGAAGTGAAGCAGGCTACCTGAACTCAATATCCCTGGAAGTTCATAAATGTAAGTTTTATGTTTAGTATCCAAAGGCTTACTGGACTAAATGAGTTGACATCTCTTTTATCCTTGAAGGCCACTAATTATGGGTGTACCAGTCTGGTCAGACAGGGGTTCTCAGGACGAGGAGAAGGGGTGTGGGAATAGCAATGGCTGTCAATTCCCAGCATTTATAACTGCTGTCTATCTTGTCTTTTCTAGAAACTAAGGGGGAGTGAAGGATTCAAGTGGCCATGAGTGTATCTGCTTGCCATCTGTAATTGGGCTGAACAAGCTATGACCATGTGTTGAATAGTTGTATGGGAGAAAGGAAGATAGAGCGGTATAGCCTGGAGTAAGCTGGTCCCAGATGAACTTGATTGATCCCTGTCATTATTTTAAAAATGTAATATTCTTGAATCTAAGTGATTAAAAGGACCTTAGAGGTCAGCTTCCTAGGCAACTTCTGATTCAGACTCAAATGGTAGCAACAATGGTTTCTCAGAGGTAGAAGCTCCTGAAATTGGTATCATTGAATAGTCTCAAATTTTAAAAATAATATTATGTTTTAGATAAAATTTAAATATGTAGAGGACTATTTTAAAGTCAGTCAGAAATTGTCCTACCACTCCTGTGGTGTGAAATACATGACAGCATATGTAGATGCAGTCCCTTTATGCCTGGTAATACTAAACATGTGTATCTCTAAATGTATTTATTTGATTTGTGTGAATTTCCCTTGATTTCTAACAACTCCTTCAAATAATATTTTGCTAATAGGAACTGAGGAGGGGATATAGAGGTTTCTCTCCTTTCTGGACCATGGAAACCACACATTGTTCTACAAAAGACAGAATTGAGTTCATTGTCTTCTGCTAAACTGATCAGCCATTTCTTTCTGAGAGCTGTCACGGTGACATATTTCCCCTCATTTATACTGGAAAGTGGGGCATTTGCTTGTAAGACAGGGTGAAAACAATCTCTATGGCATTTCAAAAAAGGTGGAAAATGAACCAACCTCCCTTCCTCCCTCCCTCCCATCTCTTACCCTCCCTTCTTCCTGCTTTTTGACAGTTTGCATGTAGGTAAAGAATATTGCAGCGGTAGGGAGGCTAATTAAAACCAATTATAGCCTGACTGACCTGTCACCACAATCAAATTACCAAAAGAATAGTGTAGCATATTTAGAAAACAGTTTCTCCTAGAGCATGCATGCCTGATTTGGTCACATTTTATTTCAGGGATCTCAGTACAATAATCACTTAGCTGTGACACCAGTTGTCCCTCATTTCTTATGTGTTTATTTTTCTATAGTAGGATCCTGTTCTTAGAAAAATCTAGAAAAGGAGTGAAGACGGCAAAAAGAAAATGGGATGGTAGAGAGGGAAGTCAAAGTTGCCTTCTGTTTATTGGAATAGCATAGATTTTTGTAAAACCTGCTTTTGATTGTTATTTTTTTTTTTTATGTGGTTCCCAGAGTCTTCTCACTCATTAGCATAGCATGGGGGAAGCCTTGTTGTCCCTTTGGAAACTGTTTCTCTAGCTTTGTTTCTCTGGTCACATAATTCACTCTAGGCACATCAGTATCATCTCTGTACTAGTTTATAAAAATTCTTCAAATCAGTTAGAATAGTTCTCTTTCATTCTTCTTGGTTGTTGTGTACTATTCTATGAGATAAATGTATCAAAGCTTATTCAGTTACTCCCTTTTAGTGGGTATTCAACTTCCACTTTTGTCACTACAAACAAAACTAAAGGAAACATCCTCCTACATATATCATTATGCATTTGTGGGTTTTTTTTTTTTGTCTGTGTAGACATTTTTTAATTGAAGTATAGTTGACATACAATATTGTGTGAGTTACAGGTTTACAGCATAGTGATTCAACATTTATTAGCATTACAAAGAGATCACCATATAAATCTAGTACCATCTGTCACCAAAAAATATTATTAAGTATATTTGCAATGCTGTAGGTGCTCCCATGTATCTTATTTATTTTATGGCTGGAGGTTTATACCTTTAAATTCCCTTCCCCTATTTTTCCCAGACACTCCTCCTCCCAATAACCACCAGATTGTTCTCTGTATCCATGAGTCTGTTTCTGTTTTATTTTGTTTATTGTTTTTAGATTCCAAACATATGTGACATCATATGGTATTTGTCTTTCTCTGACTTATTTCACTTATTAAATACCCTCTAGATCTATCCATATTGCCACAAGTGAAAAGATTTCATCCATTTTTTGGGGGGTTGAGTAATGTTTCATTGTGTGTGTGTGTGTGTGTGTGTGTGTGTGTGTGTGTATACCATGTCTTCATTTTTAAAATTAACATATAATGTATTATTTGCCCCAGGGGTACAAGCCTGTGAATCATCAAGTTTACACATTTCATATCACTCACCATAGCACATACCCTCTCCAATGCCCAATGTCCATAACCCAGCCACCCTATCCCTACCCCCCACCGCCCAGCAATCCTCAGTTTGTTTACTGAGATTAAGAGTCTCTTAGTATTTGTCTTCCTGCTGATCCCATCTTGTTTCATTTTTTCCCTCCCTAACCCCCACGACCACCTGTCCTGCCTCTGAAATTCCTATCAGGGAGATCATATGATAATTGTCTTTCTCTGATTGACTTATTTTGCTTAGCATGATACCCTCTATTTCCATCCATGTCATTGCAAATAGCAAGATTTTGTTCCTTTTGATGGCTGCATAGTATTCATATATATATACATATATATATATGTATATACATATATATATATATATATATATATATATATATATAGGCACATCTTCTTTATCGATTTATCTGTTAATGGACATCTACGTTCTTTCCATAGTTTAGCTATTGTAGACATTGCTGCTATAAACATTCAGGTACACATGCCCCTTCAGATCACTACATTTGATCTTTAGGGTAAATACCCAGTAGTGCAATTGCTGGATGGTAAGGGAACTCCATTTTCAACTTTTTGAGAAACCTCCAAACATTCCAGGGTTGCTGTACCAGCTTGCATTCCCACCAACAGTGTAGGAGGGTTCCCCTTTCTCCTCATCCTTGCCAACATCTGTCATTTCCTGACTGGTTAATTTGAGCCATTCTGACTGTGTGAGGTGGTATCTCACTGTGGTTTTGATTTGTATTTCCCTGATACCGAGAGATGTTGAGTACTTTTTCATGTGTCTCTTGGCCATCTGGATGTCTTCTTTGCAGAAATGTCTGTTCATGTCCTCTGCCCATTTCTTGATTGGATTATTTGTTCTTTGGGTGTTGAGTTTGAGAAGTTCTTTATGGATTTTGGATTCTAGCACTTTATCTGATATGTCATTTGTGACTATCTTCTCCCATTCTGTCAGTTGTCTTTTGGTTTTGGACTGTTCCCATTGCTGTACAAATGTTTTGATCTTGATGATCAAAATCAAGATAAAAAGTTTTGATCTTGATGATCTTGATGATCCCAATATTTCATTTCTGCCCTTGCTTCTCTTGCCTCTGGTGATGTTTCTAGGAAGAAGTTGCTATGGCTGAGGTCGAAGAGGTTGCTACCTGGTTGTCAAGAATTTTGATGGATTCCTGTCTCAAATTGAGGTCTTTCATCCATTTTGAGTCTGTTTTTGTGTGTGATGTAAAGAAATGGTCCAGTTTTATTCTTCTGCATGTGGCAGTCCAATTTTCCCAACACCATTTGTTGAAAAAACTTTTTTCCATTAGACATTCTTTCCTGCTTTGTCAAAGATTAGCTGACCACAGAGTGGAGGGTCTATTTCTGGGCTCTCTATTCCGTTCCATTGAGCTATGTGTCTGTTTCTGTACCAGTACCATACTGTCTTGATGATGACAGCTTTTTAATAGAGCTTGAAGTCTGGAATTGTGATGCCAACAACTTTGGCTTTCTTTTTCAACATTCCTCTGGCTATTTGGGGTCTTTTCTGGTTCCATATAAATTTTAGGATTATTTGTTCCATTTCTTTGAAAAAAGTTGATGGTATTTTGAAGGGGATTGCATTAAATGTGTACATTGCTTTAGGTGGCAGAGACATTTTCACAATATTTGTTCTTCCAGTCTATGAGCATGGAACATTTTTCCATTTCTTTGTGTCTTCCTCAATTTCTCTCATGAGTACTTTATAGTTTTCTGAGTATAGATTCTTTGACTCTTTGGTTAAGTTTATTTCTAGGTATCTTATGGTTTTGGGTGCAATTGTAAATGGGATTGACTCCTTAATTTCTCTTTCCTTTGTCTTGCTGTTGGTGTATAGAAATGCAACTGACTTCTGTGCATTGATTCTATATCCCGACACTTCACTGAATTCCTATATGAGTTCTAGCACTTTTGGAGTGGAATATTTTGGGTTTTCCATATAAAGTATCACATCATTTGCAAAGAGTGAGAGTTTGACTTCTTTGCCAATTTGGATGCCTTTAATTTCTTCTTGTTGTCTGATTGCTGAGGCTAGGACTTCTAGTACTATGTTGAGTAGCAGTGGTGGTGGTGTATATCCCTACCATGTTCCTGACCTTAGGGGAAAAGCTCACAGTTTCTCCCCACTAAGAATGATATTTTCTGTGGGTTTTTCTTAGATGGCTTTGATGATATTGAGGTATGTACCCTCTATGCCTACACCGCGAAGAGTTTTGATCAAGAAAGGATGCTGTACTTTGTCATAAGCTCTTTCAGCATCTATAGAGAGTATCATGATTCTTGTTCATTCTTTTATTAATGTATTCTATCGCATTGATTGATTTGTGGATGTTGAACCAACCTTGCAGCTGAGGAATAAATCACACTTGGTCATGGTGAATAATGCTTTTAATGTACTGTTGGATCCCATTGGCTAGGATTTTGGTGAGAATTTTCACATCTGTGTTCATCAAGGATATTGGTCTGTAATTCTCCTTTTTGGTGGGGTCTTTGTGTGGTTTTGGGATCAAAGTAATGCTGGCCTCATAAAATTAGTTTGGAAATTTTCCTTCCATTTCTATTTTTTGGAACATTTTCAGGAGAATAGGTATTAAGTCTTCTTTAAATGTTTGGTAGAATTGCCCTGGGACTCCATCTGGGCCTGGGCTCTTGTATATTGGGGGATTTTTGATTTCTGGTTCAATATCCTAAGTAGTTATGGGTCTGTTCAGGTTTTCTATTTCTTCCTGGTTCAGTTTTGGTAGTTTATATGTCTCCAGAAAAACATGTTTCTTCCAGATTGTCAAATTTTCTGACGTATAGTTGCTTATAATATGTTCTTATAATTGTATTTCTCTAGTGTTGGTTGTGATCTCTCCTCCTTCAGTCATGATTTTATTAATTTGGGTCCTTTCTCTTTTCTTTTTGGTAAGTCCAGCCAGGGCTTTATCAATCTTATTAATTCTTTCAATGAACCAACTCCTAATTCTGCTTATTTGTTCTACTCTTCTTTTGGTTTCTATGTCATTGATTTCTGCTCTGATCTTTATGATTTCTCTTCTCCTGCTGAGTTCAGGCTTTCTTTGCTGTTCTTTCTCCACTGTTCTTTCTCCAGTCCTTTAGGTGTAGATTAGGTTGTGTACTTGAGACCTTTCTTGTTTCTTGAGAATGGCTTGTATCAATATACTTTCCTCACAGGATTGTCTTTGTTATGTCCCAAATTGAACAGTTGTGTTTTCATTTCATTTGTTTCCATGAATTTTTTAAATTCTTCTTTAATTTCCTGGTTGACCCATTCATTCTTTAGTTGGATGCTCTTTAGCCTCCCTGTATTTGAGTTATTTTCAACTTTCCTCTTGTGATTGAGTTCTAGTTTCAGAGCATTGTGGTCTGAAAATATGCATGGAATGATCTCAGTCACAAAACCTGATTTGTGACCCAGGATGTGATCTCTTCTGGAGAATGTTCCATGTGCACTAGAGAAGAATGTGTATTCTTCTTTTAATGTACTGTATTCTGTTGCTTAGGGATGGAATGTTCTGAATATATCTGTGATGTCCATCTGGTCCAGTGTGTCATTTAATGCCTTTATTTCCTTGTTGATCTTTTGCCTAGATGATATGTCCATTTCAGTGCAGGAGGTGTTAAAGTCCCCTACTTCTATCGTATTATTGTTGATGTGTTTCTTTGATTTTGTTATTAATTGGTTCATATAGTTGGCTGCTTCCATGTTAGCAGTGTAGAAATTTAAAATTGTTAAATCTTCCTGTTGGACACACCCTTTTAGTATGATATAGTGTCCTTCCTAATCTGTTATTATAGTGTTTGGCCTAAAATCTAATTTATCTGATGTAAGGATTATTGCCACCTCAGCTTTCTTTTGATGTCTGTTAGCATGGTAAATTGTTTTCTACCCCCTCACTTTAAATCTGGAGGTATCATGGGGTGTAAAATGAGTTTCTTACAGACAGCAGATCGATGGGTCTTGTTTTTTTATCCATTCTGATACCCTGTGTCTTTTGATTGGCATAATTACTCCATTTACATTCAGAGTAAGTATTGAAAGATATGAATTTAGTGCTGTTGTATTGCTTGTAAGGTGACTGTTACTGTATATTGTCTCTGTTCCTTTCTGTTCTGTTACTTTTAGGTCTCTCTTTGCTTAGAGGACCCCTTTCAATATTTCCTATAGGTATGGTTTGGTGTTTACAAATGCTTTTAGTTTTTGTTTGTCCTGGAAGCTTTTTATCTCTCCTTCTATTTTCAGTGATAGCCAAGCTGGATATAGTATTCTCGGCTGCATATTTTTCTTTTAGTGCTCTGAATATATCATGCCAGTCCTTTCTGCCCTGCCAGGTCTCTGTGGATAGGTCTGCTGCCAATCTAATATTTATAACGTTGTATGCGACAGATCTCTTGTCCTAAGTTGCTCTCAGGATTTTCTCTTTGTCACTGAGACTTGTAATTTTCACTATTAGATGATGGGGTATGGGCCTATTTTATTGATTTTGAGGGGGGTTCTCTGCACCTCCTGACTTTGATGCTTGTTCCCTTTGCCATATTAGGGAAATTTTCTACTGTAATTTGCTCCAATATACCTTCTGCCTCTCTCTCTCTTTCTTTTTCTTCTGGGACCCCAGTTATTCTAATATATGTTCATCTTACAGTGTCACTTATCTCTTGAATTCTGCCATCGAGGTCCAGTAGTTGCTTGTCCCTCTTTTCCTCAGCTTCTTTATTCTCCATCATTTGGTCTTCTATATCACTAACTCTGTCTCCTGCCTCATTTATCCTAGGAGTAAGTTCCTCCATTTTTTATTGCACCTCATTAGTTACTTTTTTGACTTCAACTTCGATAGATTTTAGTTCTTTTATTTCTTCAGGAAGGGATTTTATTTCTCCAGAAAGGGAATCTCTAATATCTTCCATGCTTTTCTTGAGCCCAGGTAGCAGCATGATAATCGTCATACTAAACTCTAGTTTTGAGATATTACTAATGTCCATATTGATTAGGTCCTTAACCATCAGTACTGCCTCTTTTTTTTTTTTTTTCTTGTGCTGAGTTTATGCCTTCTCATTTTATCCAGGTAAGAATAGATGAATGAGAGAACAAAATACTAAAAGGGTAGCAATTACCCCAGAAAAATACAAACAAACCAAATAAGAAGACAGCCAAAACCAGGGGGAGGAGAAAGGGGGAGAAAAAGACTATATATATTTATATTAATATTAATATCTATATCTATATTAAGGTTGCAAATAGAACAGAGGTACATGTTTGATTTTGGGTGTATTATGGTCTCTTAGAAGAGACTACCTTCCAAAATTTTAAAGAAAGAAAAACTTATGTATATAGAAAAATAAGATTAAACATGATGAAGGGATGGAATATAACTATAAAGATGAAAATTTAAAAAGTTTATGAAAAAGGAATTGATAATATAAGAGGTTGGTTGAAGAAAGAAAGAAGGAAGAATGTGATCAGGCTGGAGACAAGAACAAAACTATGCACTAGATTTAGGGTATATTTTTATCTTTTAGAAGAAATTATATCCCACAATTTTATTTTATTTTATTTTATTTTTCAGATTTTAATATTCCTATTATTTATTTTTAAAATAAAACATTTAAAAAATTTTATAAACATATAATATGGTTTTATCCCCAGGGGTACAGGTCTGTGAATTGCCAGGTTTACACACTTCACAGCACTCACCTTAGCACATACCATCCCCAATGTCCATAACCCCACCCCCCTCTCCCACCCCCCTCCCCCCAACAAACCTCAGTTTGTTTTGTGAGATTACGAGTCACTTATGGTTTCTCTCCCTCCCACTCCCATCTTGTTTCATTTATTCTTCTCCTACTCCCTTAACCCCCCATATTGCATCTCCACTTCCTCATATCAGGGAGATCATATGATAGTTGTCTTTCTCCGATTGACTTATTTCGCTAAACATGATACCCTCTAGTTCCATCCACATTGTTGCAAATGGCAAGATTTCATTTCTTTTGATGGCTGCAAAGTATTCCATTGTGTATATATACCACATCTACTTTATCCATTCATCTGTTGATGGACATCTAGGTTCTTTCCATAGTTTAGCTATTGTAGACCTTGCTGCTATAAACATTTGGGTGCACATGCCCCTTTGGATCACTACATTTGTATCTTTAGGGTAAATACCCAGTAGTGCAATTGCTGGATCATAGGGCAGTTCTATTTTCAACATTTTGAGGAACCTCCATGCTGTTTTCCAGAGTGGTTGCACCAGCTTGCATTCCCATCAACAGTGTAGGAGGGTTCCCCTTTCTCCGCATCCTTGCCAGCATCTGTCATTTCCTGACTTGTTAATTTTAGCCATTCTGACTGGTGTGAGGTGATATCTCATTGTGGTTTTGATTTGTATTTCCCTGATGCTGAGTGATATGGAGCACTTTTTCATGTGTCTGTTGGCCATCTGGATGTCTTGCAGAAATGTCTGTTCATGTCCTCTGCCTATTGCTTGATTGGATTATTTGTTCTTTGGGTGTTGAGTTTGCTAAGTTCTTTATAGATTTTGGATACTAGTCCTTTATCTGCTATGTCATTTGCAAATATCTTCTCCCATTCTGTCAGTTGTCTTTTGGTTTTGTTAACTGTTTCCTTTGATGTGCAAAAGCTTTTTATCTTGATAAAATCCCAATAGATCATTTTTGGCCTTGCTTCCCTTGCCTTTGGTTATGTTCCTAGGAAGATGTTCCTGTGGCTGAGGTCGAAGAGGATACTGCCTGTGTTTTCCTCAAGGATTTTGATGGATTCCTTTCTCACATTGTGGTCTTTCATTCATTTTGAGTCTATTTTCGTGTGTGGTGTAAGGAAATGGTCCAATTTCATTTTTCTGCATGTGGCTGTCCAATTTTGCCAACAGCGTTTATTGAAGAGGCTGTCTTTTTTCCATTGGACATTCTTTCCTGCTTTGTCGAAGATTAGTTGACCAGAGAGTTGAGGATCTATTTCTGGGCTTTCTATTCTGTTACACTGATCTATGTGTCTGTTTTTGTGCCAGTACCATGGTGTCTTGATGATCACAGCTTTGTAATAGATCTTGAAGTCCGGAATTGTGATGCCACCAACTTTGGCTTTCTTTTTCAATATTCCTTTGGATATTCGAGGTCTTTTCTGGTTCCATATAAATTTTAGCATTATTTGTTCCATTTCTTTGAAAAAGATGGATGGTACTTTGATAGGAATTGCATTAAATGTGTAGATTGCTTTAGGTAGCATAAACATTTTCACAATATGTATTCTTCCAATCCAGGAGTATGGAACATTTTTCCATTTCTTTGTGTCTTCCTCAATTTCTTTCATGAGTACTTTATAGTTTTCTGAGT
The DNA here is from genome assembly GCF_011764305.1 of Mustela putorius furo. Taxonomy (NCBI): domain Eukaryota; kingdom Metazoa; phylum Chordata; class Mammalia; order Carnivora; family Mustelidae; genus Mustela; species Mustela putorius. The sequence goes on from NW_025421273.1 coordinate 24,476,710, forward strand.
ATAGATTCTGTGCTTCTTTGGTTAGGTTTATTCCTAGGTATCTTATGGTTTTGGGTGCAATTGTAAATGGGATGGACTCCTTAATTTCTCTTTCTTCTGTCATGTTGTTGGTGTAGAGAAATGCAACTGATTTCTGTGCATTGATTTCATATCCTGACAATTTACTGAATTCCTCTACAAGTTCTAGCAGTTTTGGAGTGGAGTCTTTTGGGTTTTCCACATATAGTATCATATCATCTGTGAAGAGTGATAGTTAAACTTCTTCTTTGCTGATTTGGATGCCTTTATTTTCCTTTTGTTGTCTGAGTGCTTAGGGTAGGACTTCTAGTACTATGTTGAGTAGCAGTGGTCATAATGGACATCCCTGCCATGTTCCTGACCTTAGCAGAAAAGCTTTCAGTTTTTCTCCATTGAGAATGATATTTGCGGTGGGTTTTTCATAAATGGCTTTGATAATATTGAGGTATGTGCCCTCTATCCCTACACTTTGAAGAGTTTTGATCAGGAATGGATGCTGCACTTTGTCAAATGCTTTTTCAGCATCTATTGAGAGTATCATATGGTTCTTGTTCTTTCTTTTATTGATGTGTTGTCTCACATTGATTGATTTGTGGATGTTGAACCAACCTTGCAGCCCTGGAATAAATCCCACTTGGTCGTGATGAATCATCCTTTTAATGTACTGTTGAATCCTATTGGCTAGTATTTTGGAGAGAATTTTCACACCTGTGTTCATCAAGGATATTGTCTGTAGTTCTCTTTTTTGATGAAATCTTTGTCTGGTTTTGGGATCAATGTGATGTTGACCTCATAAAATGAGTTTGAAGGTTTTCCTTCCATTTCTATTTTTTGGAACAGTTTCAGGAGAATAGGAATTAGTTCCTCCTTAAATATTTGGTAGAATTCCCCCAGAAATCCTTCCAGCCCTGAGCTTTTGTTTGTTTGGAGATTTTTGATGACTGTTTCAATTTCCTTACTGGTTGTGGGTCTGTTCAGGTTTTCTATTTATTTCTGGTTTAGTTGTGGTAGTTTATATGTCCCTAGGAATCCATCCATTTCTTCCAGATTGTCAAATTTGTTGGCATAGAGTTGCTCATAGTATGTTCTTATAATTGTCTGTATTTCTTTGGTGTTAGTTGTGATCTCTCCTCTTTTATTCATGATTTTATTTATTTGGGCCCTTTCTGTTTTCTTTTTAGTAAGTCTGGCCAGGGGTTTATCAATCTTATTAATTCTTTCAAAGACCCAGCTCCTAGTTTTGTTGATTTGTTCTATTGTTTTTTTGGTTTCTACTTCATTGATTTCTATTCTGATCTTTATGATCTCTTCTTCTGCTCAGTTTAGGGTTTCCCTCTTGTTCTTTCAGCTCATTTAGGTGTAGGGTTAGGTTGTGTACTTGAGACCTTTTTTGTTTCTTGAGAAAGACTTGTACCACTATATATTTTCCTCTCAGGACTGCCTTTGTTGTGTCCCACAGATTTTGAACCGTTGTGTTTTAATTATCATTTGTTTCCATGAATTTTTTCAATTCTCCTTTAATTTCCTGGTTGACCCATTCATTCTTTAGAAGGATGCTGTTTAGTCTCCATGTATTTGTGTTCTTTCCAAACTTCCTCTTGTCTTTGAGCTCTAGCTTCAGAGCATTGTGATCTGTAAATATGCAGGGAATGATCCCAATCTTTTGATAACGTTTGAGTCCTGATTTAGGACCAAGGATGTGATCTATTCTGGAGAATGTTCCATGTGCACTAGAGAAGAATGTGTATTCTGTTGCTTTGGGATTAAATGTTCTGAATATATCTGTGATGTCCATCTGGTCTAGTGTGTCATTTAAGGCCTTTATTTCCTTGTTGCTCTTTTGCTTGGATGATCTGTCCATTTCAATGAGGGAAGTGTTAAAGTCCCCTACTATTATTGTATTATTGTCGATGTATTTCTTTGATTTTGTTGTTAATTGGTTTATATAGTTGGATGCTACCACATTCGGGACATAGATATTTAAAATTGTTAGATCTTCTTGTTGGAGACATCCTTTGAGTATGATATAGTGTCCTTCCTCATCTCTTATTATAGTCTTTGGCTTAAAATCTAATTGATCTTATATAAGGATTGCCACTCCTGCTTTCTTCTGATGTCCATTAGCATGGCAACTTCTTTTCCACTCCCTCACTTTAAATCTGGAGGTGTCTTTGGGTTTAAAATGAGTTTCTTGTAGGCGACATATAGATGGGTTTTGTTTTTTTATCCATTCTGATACTCTGTGTCTTTTGATTGGGGCATTTAGCCCATTAGCATTCAGGGTAACTATTGAGAATTATGAATTTAATGCCATTGTATTGCTTGTATGGTGACTGTTACTGTATATTGTCTCTGTTCCTTTGTGATATACTACTTTTAGGGTCTCTCTTTGCTTAGAGGACCCCTTTCAATATTTCCTGTAGAGCTGGTTTGGTGTTTGCAGATTCTTTCAGTTTTTGTTGTCCTGGAAGCTTTTAATCTCTCCTTCTATTTTCACTGATAGCCTAGCCGGATATAGTATTCTTGGCTCCATGTTTTTCTCATTTATTGCTCTGAATATATCATGCCAGCTCCTTCTGGCCTTCCAGGTGTCTGTGGATAAGTCTGTTGCCAATCTAATATCTTTACCATTGTATGTTACAGACTTCTTTTTCTCGACTGCTTTCAGGATTTTCTCTTTGTCACTTACACTTGTAAATTTTACTATTAGGTGACGGGTATGGACCTATTCTTGTTGATTTTGAGGGGCTTCTCTGCACCTCCTGGATTTGGATGCTTGTTCCTTTGCCATATTAGGGAAATCTCTTCTATAATCCTCTCCAATATACCTTCTGCTTCCCTCTGTCTTTCTTCTTCTTCTGGAATCCCAATTATTCTAATGTTGTTTCATCTTATGGTGTCACTTATCTCTCGAATTCTCCCCTTGTGTTCCAGTAGTTGTTTGTCCCTCTTTTGCTCAGCTTCTTTATTCTCTGTCATTTGGTCTTCTATATCACTAATTCTTTCTTCTGCCTCATTTATCCTAGCAGTGAGAGCCTCCATTTTTGATTGCACCTCATTAATAGCTTTTTTGATTTCAACTTGGTTAGATTTTAGGTCTTTTATTTCTCCAGAATGGGCTTTTATCTCTCCAGAGAGGGTTTCTCTAATATCTTCCATACCTTTTTTGAGCCTGGCTAGAATCTTGAGAATCGTCATTCTGAACTCTAGATCTGACATATTACCAATGTCTGTATTAATTAGGTCCCTAGCCTTCGGTACTGCCTCTTGTTCTTTTTTTTTTTTTTTGTGGTGAATTTTTCTGCCTTGTCATTTTGTCCAGATAAGAGTATATGAAGGAGCAAGTAAAATACTAAAAGGGTGGCAAAGACGCCAGGAAAATATGTTTTAACCAAATCAGAAGAGATCCTAAATCATGGGGGGGGGGGGGAGAAAGGGGATAAAAAGAGGTTCAGAGAAAAAAAAAAGCAATAAAAAAAAGAGAACAAATAAAGAATAAATATAAAAAGGGAAAAATATATATATTAGATAAACTAGTTAAAAAACGTTAAAAAAGAAAAGGGTAAAAGTTAAAAAAATTTTAGCAGAAGAAGAAAAGAAAATCGAAAAAAGAAAAAAAAATTAACTTCAAGACTAAAGAATCATGCAGAGAAAGCCATGGGTTCCGTGCTTAGCTTTCTCCTCCTCTGGAATTCTGCCGCTCTCCTTGGTATTGAACCTGCACTCCTTAGTAGGTGAACTTGGTCCTGGCTGGATTTCTTGTCGATCTCCTGGGGGAGGGGCCTGTTGTAGTGATTGTCCAGTGTTTTTGCCCCAGGTGGAATTGCACTGCCCTTACCAGGGTCTGGGCTGAGTAATCCACTCAGGTTTGCTTTCCAGAGCTTTTCTTTCCTGAATGCTTTCCGTAGAGTTCTGGAGGATGGGAATGAAAATGGCGGCCTCCCGGTCTCTGGCCCGGAGGAGCCGAGAGCTCGGGGTCCTACTCCTCAGTGTGCCCTCAGAAAATAGCGCCCGATTATTCCCGTCTCCCTGGCCTCTGGCCGTGCTCCAAACTCACTGAGCTTGCGACTGGTTCAAGGTAACCCCAAGCTGAGAGCTCACTCCTTGGCTCTGTCTCTATAGCCAGCTTCCCCTTTCTAATACCTATAAGGTCTGCAACACTCAGACACCCCTGATCCTTCTGTGACCCTGCGGGACCTGAGGTCATGTTGCCCCCACATGGGCTTCACCCCAGTTTAGCCTCTGGAGCAATGTCCCTTAGCAGAACAGACTTCAAAAAGTCCTGATTTTGTGCTCCGTTGCTCCGCTGCTAGCCGGGAGCCGGCCCCTCCAATCACAGTCTATCTTCCCCTCGCTTTGGATTCACTTCTCTGCCAGTCCTACCTTTCAGAAAGTGGTTGATTTTCTTTTTCTAGAATTGCTGTTCTTCTTCTCTTTGATCTCCCGTTGGATTTGTAGGTATTTGCAATCTTTAGATAAGTTATCTAGCTGATCTCCTGCTTCCTGAAGTAGTCTCAGTCTGCTACTTCTCCGCCATATTGACTCCTCCCCCATCCCACAATTTTAAAGAAAAAAACCTTAAATTTATGCAAGAATTAAGGTTAAATACAATGGTAGGGTAAAATCTGACTATTACATTGAAAATTAAAAAAAATTTTAAAAAGGTATTGGTAAGATAAAATAGTTAAGAAAATGTTAAATTAGGAAAGTGGAAAATTTTAAAAAATAGAATAAGAAAAAAATAAAAGTAAAAAAATTTAACTTTGGAATATTAAAGGATTGTGTGGAAAAATGCATGAATTCTATGTGTTGTTTTCCCTAGCTCTGGAATTCTGCAGTTCTCATTGATTGGTGTACTTGATCTTGGCTAGATGTTCATGCTAATCTTCTGGGGGAGGGGCCTGTTGCCATGATTCTGAAATGCTTTTGCCCGATGCAGAATTGCACCACCCTTGCCAGGGGCCAGGCTAAGTAATCTTCTCATGTTTGCTCTTGGTAGCTATTGTTCCGTGAACACTTTCCATACAGCTTTGGAGGATGGAAATGAAAATGGTGGCCTCCCAGTCTCCAGGCCTGTAGGAGGCGAGAGCTCAGGGCCCCACTCCTCAGTGGGCCCTGAAAGAAAAGTAGTCAATCCCTCTATTCACCCTGGTCTCTGGCTGCACTCTGAGCTCACCCAGCCTGTGACCAAATGTCTATCTCTGGTGCACCACCCCGCTTGAAGTCTTCAACACCAGCAGATTCCTGCAACACACTCCCATGCTACTCCTTCCAGAGGAGGATAGAGGGGGTCTCCCTGGACCTGCTGCTTGTGGAGTCCCTGCTCAAAGAACTGTGGCCCAGCCATGCCTTGGATCATGTTTTTAGGTACTCCTTAGCTAAAAGCCCACTGCTTGTCTTCATCTCTGCCCAGCTTCCCCACTCTGATACCTGGGAGTTCTGCCACCCTCAGACACGCCCCAGTCGTTTTGTGTCCCTGCATGTCCTGAGACCTTACTGTCCCTGTGAGAACTCCATCTCTGCTTAGCCTCTGGAGTGACGTCCTCAGTGGTCAGATGTCTAAAAGTTCCAATTTTGTGCTCTGCTGCTCTGCTGCTTGCAGGGAGCCAGCCTCTCCCACTGCAATCTCTCTTCCTGAAAATTGCCTCAGATTCATTTCTCTGCTCATCCTACCTTCCAGAAAGTGTTCGTTTTTCTGTTCCTAGTATTGCTGTTCTTCTTTTTGATCTTCTGTTGAGTTTTTATCTATTCAGAATGGTCTGATAATTGTCTAGCTGAATTCCTATGTCCTGATGATATCTCCATCTCCTACTCCTCCATTATCTTGCTCCTTCTGGGGTATATACCATATCTTCTTTATCCATTCATGTACTAATGCACAGTTGGGTTGTATCTGCACTTGTGGTTCTAAGACCATTCCAGGAGTGTCATTTCTGGGCATAAGATATGTGAATTTTTAATTTTATCAGATGTTATCAACTTGCTTTCCAGAAAATTAGTAACATTTTCTGTAACACCAGTAATGTAACAAAGTTTGAGTTCCCTCCTGTTGTCACCAAAAAAAAGTATTGTAGCAGTTTAAATTTTTGTTAGTTTGATGAGAGTATAAAATATATTTAGTTTACATATTCCTGGATATTAAAATATTTGGGTATTTTTATAATTTTCTTTTTGCCATTTGGACTTAATTGTCAATGAAATATCTATTCAGGCCCTTTGCCTATTTTTGTACTGAAATTTTCTTTCTCTTGTCAGTTTGTTATTTGTATATGATAAATATTACTTCTGCATTAGAAAATTTCCCAGTCATTTGTCAGTTGGATGTTATTCGTTTGCCATACACAAATTTTTAGAAACATCTTCATATAGACAAATGCCCTTGTCGTTTTTTCATTTAAAAATATCTTCTGCTTCCCCAATTTCGATCAAAAGGCTTCTCTTATTTGTATCTTGGTTGTATAGTTTCATAGATATTCTTGAAATATTTTTGTACATCATTTTAGACAGTTTTTCCAGTTTAATTTGTTAGTAAAGCTACCTTATCTCTTTTGAATTAAATAATTATATTGGTCGTATATTAAATTTTTGCATACCTTGGGATTATTCTCTGTTCCTATGCCAGTGTCATCCTGATGTGATTAAAGTGGCTTTATCATATGTTCCAATAGCTGGTTGGGTCAGCTCTCAATGTTAATTGCATTACATTTATACAGTAATTTTAAGACACTTAATGATTTATATGAACTCTTCTCATCAAAAATTTATGGTTTTAAAAATATATTCAGATCTTGTTTTAAGTACTTCAGTAGTTTTTTTATTTTCTTATATAAATTTCATGTCCTATTAGGTATATTCCTATGACTTTTAGAATGAACATAATATTTTTATTTCCATTTTCACTTATTGGCACCCATTACTTTAATAAAACTATATAAAAATATATTCATTTTATATCCACCCATACAATTAAAAAAGTTAGTTGTAGGGGCTTTTTCTTCAACTTAAATATCATATTTTTGCCCCTATATTTTATTGATAATTTGATCCATTTTATAATTCTAGGTTGAAATTACTTTTCTTCATAACTTTGAAGGAATTCTTTTGTCTTTGAGACCCCAGTGTTGCTGATCAGCCTGGTTCCAGTTGGATTCTTATTATTCATAGGTTATTTTTTTCTTTGAGATAACTTTTAGCATATTTCTCTCCATCTGCAGTGTTATGGAGTTTTATAGGTTTTGATCTGCAGGAGGTGATTTTGACCAGGTGACTGGTCATTTATTCTGTTCGATATGCAGTGGTCCATTTTAACTTAGAAACCTCTCTCTCTTCTGCTCTACAAAATTTCTTTTTTGAAACATGTGTTTGTCATTTTCTCCATCTTTTTTCCTGTCCTTATTTTCTTGAAGTCTTCTTAGTCTGACATTAAGTCTCCTGAATTGATTTCCTATGGCTCTAACTTTTTCTCTCCCATTTTCCAGAAACTTGAACCTGGTCAAAGCTCTCCTGAACCAAACAGTTTTATAACAACCCTGCATCTCTCATCTAATACAGAAAATACATGTTTGCTTAAACCATCGGGACTCAAGGTTGCTCATTGCATGGAAAAAATGGCCAAAGTAATCCATATATGTCTTCTTCATTTTGCAATATATACAGGTAGATTGTCTTTTAGATTATTCAATATATCTTTCTATTTTTTCAAATTGTTCCATTTTTAATTGTAATCTTTTTTTTTGATTTCTGTAATTTCTCTGAAGACACTAATTAAATTTTTAATTTCATCTCTTTTTTGGGATTATATCTATTTGTCTGTGGTCATTACTTCTATCAGTTTATAGATACAAAGAGTTGAAAGTTAGAGGACTAAAAAAAAAAAAAGTAGCATGACAACTGTAAGCATAAGAAAGTGAATGTGGCCATATTAATACTAGACAAAGTAGATTTCAACCCCAGAGGATGTCCAGGGATAAAAGGGACATTTCATTATAATAAAAAGGTCTACCTGAAGCTACAGTAGAGAGAGACAGATGTTTTCCCCCTTTTGTTTGGCAGGAGATGGATATTTTATTTTCCTAATTTGACCTTCCCCTGGGGATGGAGCCCCTGCACAGCCTACATAGGTATTTCTTTTTGCAAGAATATTAGGTTTATTTATGGGCCTAAGGTCCCTTGTGTAACCATCAGTCCTGATTTTTCTAGGTTCTCACCATTATCACTTGCCAGCAGTAAGTCCCAACTTTTGCATTTATTTACCCATTTTACAGTATAGGGCAAATTTTTTTTTGGCTTCGGGGAGAATTCCCTTATTCTCTTTGAGATCAGAAATGGCCTTTTAAACCATGTTTGTTGTAAATCAGCTAGCAGCAAAGGTTTTCAGTAAGAAATATTTTTTCCACAGTATCTAGTCTAATGTACTGCCTGAAGGGGAAGTTCTATCTTGCATTTTAAACTCTAGTTTGACCATTTTTTGGTGACCTTGGACAAAATAATCTCTGGTGTCTTCACCTTCTTCTCCTATAAAAGAATATAGTAATATTTACCTCCTAATCTTGTGTCAAGTGAGGTGTATTAGTATATATTAAAAATGCTTAGCAAAATATCTGACACATAATAAGCACCCTGTAAGTGGTAACTATTATTTTTTTTTCCTATGGTTTAGGTTATTAGTAAAAAAAAAAAAATGACGTGTTCAGTAAATCCACATTGAATAAATGGCATCATAAAATGTTCTGCTGCAGGGATTGGCAAATGATGGCTTGCAGGTTGGACACCTGTGTATGTATGTATATATGTATGTATGTATAAGATTTTATTTATTTATTTGAGAGAGAGAGAGTGAGAGAGTGTGAGACTGGCACAAGCAGGGAAAGGGGAAAGGGCAGAGGGAGAAGCAGTCTCCCCACTAAGCAGGATAGGTGTGCTGGATAGATGTGCAGCTGGGTAGATGTGCAGGTGTCCTGGGACTCTGGGGTCATGACCTGAGAAGAAGGCAGAGGTTTAACTGCTTAACCTACTGAGCCACCCAGTCGTCCCAGGAGACCTGTGTTTTTAAATAAAGTTTTATTGGAACATAGGCCTGCCCATTTGTTTGTGTAATATCTGTCTGCTGTTGCGTTATAGTGGCAGGTTGAATAGTTGCAACAGAGACCAGTGCAAGCTTAAAATTCTATCTGGAGTTTGAAGAAAAATTTGCCTGTCCCTGTTGTCATATGTAGGAACAATGAATTTTCAAGACTGAGGTCAATGCTAAGTCTCCTGAAGACTTGGATATATCTGCATTAGATCTTCTATTATACTGTGTTTTTAAAGTAATTCTCTTAATTACTTCCCCTTTATTCCCTCATTAGCCTTTAAGCTTTCCACTGTCCTAAACCCCATATGTCCCACTGATTCCTCAGATAGAATACTTTTCAACTGTCCTTTCCGTTTTATGTATTCTAAAATTAACCTCTCTTTTTGCTATATCCTTTTTTTTGATCATCTCATTATTTCCATATCTTTTATTTCTTCTGTATTTCATCTTTTTTGCTTCAAACGAAGACAAAAATCCCCAAATATAAACTACACGTATCCAGTCAGTTTTCTCATTGTGGTAATTCTTTTCTAAGTTGGCTGTCATTCTTGAGTCTGTTGACCTCCTTTTCATTTTAATTGCTACTGCCCTAGCTTACATGTTTCTTCATGTCTGGATGTTTTCCCTGATCTAGGTTCATCTTTCCATTCCATCCTCATCTCCTACTGTAATCTTCATATATCCTAAGCTCTATATTCTTGACGCTATTCAAAGACCTGTCTTCCACACCTTGACTTTGTTTGCATGATTGGATATGGAGGTCTGTCAGCCTCTTCAATTCTCTACCCATCATTGTTTTCCTGCTCATCATTCAAGGCTTAACTCAAACTCTCTCTCCCCCTATATTTATCTCACTGTCTCTGCCCGCAGAATTACCTTCCTGCTTTGAGTAACCAATAGTTCTCCAGTACATTGAAGTGCCAAACCTTTTCTTCATATATTTTACTATTATTCTTTCTTCAAACATATGTCTCTGCTACTAGATAATAATGCACTTGAGGGTGTATGTCGAATCTCATTTATCGTTTTGCTTATTGTGATGCCTGGCACAGAAGCATATCAATCAAGATTTGTTAAATAAAGGAGCAAATTTAAATAAGTTATAAATAATTTTAATCAAATTATGAATAATTAATTGCTCAGGCATACTTTTTTTGGTTTGATGACAGAAAAACAGCTGCAGCCACCCCCACAAACACTCAGGACTCTTGGACAGAGCTGTTATCGACCTTGGATGGCAAATTTTTACATCTATAAATAATCCTGAGCAAGCTGCTCTGTGAAAATTTCTTTTTCCTTTATGGAGTAAGACAAAGATGTTAATTATGAAAATGCAGAGAAAAGTAATGATCTGTGTGATGATGGTTTAAAAATCTTGAACTTTGGCTAAAAATATGTTGTTTATTCAGACAGTTCTCTACTCATCTTGAGCAGTATAAAAGTTGCATGATTGAAGATTCAGCTAGTTATTATCCCCTGAAGAGTATATGGTATTTGGATATGTATTGCATATCATCTTTACAAGGTAAATATCTGCAAACACCATTTAATGAATGGGTAGATTTCATGTTTATAAACATTGAAAAAAAGTCTAGATTTTGTAGGACGTCTAAGAATGAAATTTACACAAACTTCATTTGCTTTGTCAGCTACTCTGTCTGTAAAAATAACTACATGGGTTCCTACTAGAGTGTTGGAGAGCAAATTGGTGGAAGCTATGGAAATGGAGTGCATGGGAAAACAATAAGAGGGTGTTTGTGCTTTTGGCCACCTGACTTCTTGGAGTCCCACTGTGATTCGGTGCCCAGAGGAGGTCGTGCCTTTGCAAGCTTCCTGGGGAAGGTGAGTCTAGTCTAGGGTGAGCTGGTAGAGCCTGCCATGAATCCTAGGTGTTCTAGAATGCATGGATGATCTTTTCACTGGTACTTGGTTTGTACCCCGGTGGATCTGGTGTGACCTCAGAGTGGACTGCACAAATAACTACAGTAAAGTCTGATTACATATAAAAAAGTAGAATTATTTATAAGATGCAGTGGGAATGCTGGCCTCATTTTTCAGTTGAGGAATCAAAGCTGAGTATTTTTCTAAGGTCATTGAACTAATAAATGACAGATGTCGGCTTTGAATATGTTCTATTTTACTCATGCATTTGTTTTTAATCAGTATGTGATTGAAAAATCTTGAAATTCATATACTATATTTGTATTTATATAATAAAAATATATGATAGAAAAATAGATATCATATATATACAATATATGTGTGTGTATATATTGTATACACTCACAACACACACATCTGTTATTTTCAATATGTGGTAAAAATTTAAGTATTTCAATGCACATGGGGGACTCAGGGATGTTTAAGTTTTATTTATGATTAATGAGTCTCTGTATTATTTGATTATTGCTATGTAACAATTTACTCTAAAACTTAATGTCTTGAAACAGCAACTGTTTATTCTTTCATGGTGTCTCTGGGATACCATTCAGTATTTCTGGGACACCATTCAGTATTTCTCATGAGGTTTCAGTCGGGCTATTGAGTGGGGTTGTGGTCTTATCTAGAGTGTAGGCTATGAGGGGGTTATGCTTCCAGCTCACTTGTGTGGTTGTTGTGTCTCTTCATGGGATTCTTTCACAGAGTGACAGTTGATGTTTCATATAGCAAGCCATCTAAGAGCAAGTGAGTGAGAGCCGTAAGAAGTCATAGTGTTTTATAACCTCATCTTTGGAAGTGACATACTATTACTTCTGACATAGTTTGTTCATTAGAAGTGATTCATTAAGTCCAACCCTCACTCACAGGGAGGAGAATTACTTTAAGGGCATGATACCAAGAGCATTGGATCACTGGGCCATCTTTGGTGCTTACCTACCACAGGTGATTGTTTTAGTCTTTTTATTATAAGCCTTTTTCTAAGACCCTATTTGGTTTCCTGGGCTCAACAGTACTTGTTTAGAATACTGCAGAATCACTACTGCAGGCATCAGTCAGAAATCAGTGCAATATGGCATCGCATCTTATCATTCTGGGCAATCCTCATAGCTAGTCTTTCCTTCTGATGACAGAGCTGTAGGTGGTAAAGCATTCCATTAGGATCAGTAAATAGTCATCATTATTACAGTTGTCTTTGGCAAGAGGAGAGGCACAATAATGTTTACCTATTTATTACACTCAATGAGGTGTTAAATAGTATGTATCCTTATGTTCAATAGATCTTGTTAAGGGTGAAAGAAAACTGTAGTGTGGGTTATCAGATCAGGACCCAGACTGGGACCTTTGCCTTGTATAGACATGTTATTTAATATCTCTGGTTCTCAGTTGTCTTATCTGTAAAATGAGGTAGTTGAACAAGAACAGGAGTGATGATTCCAAAGCCTCTAAGAATCAGGGAGGTAATACTGGACAGTGACAATTGGAGGTTTAAGGCAGAAATGAGGCAGGGCCCTGTGACAACAGGAGAGTGTACAGACCAGCTTTGGGAGGGATGTTTGATGCATGGAAAGGTGTGGGCATTGTTCCCGGGTCTTTTGACTCCTCAAAACAAGAATTTTTGTGACATTTTCCTATTAAAACCCTGGATATGCCAAACATTATTTATTTGGATGGTCACTTTGAAATCCTTGATGAGCATATTTTTAAGACCTCTCCAGTTTAAAAAATTATGTTTCATTTTTTTCATATAGAACTATAAACTTAGGAATATGTAATGTAAAACACATTTATTATGTACCTTTTATAGTATCATTGTGATAGGTACACATAAATACATTCTTTGTCCTCCTTTAGGTGGTTTGTTTTTCCAGTGCTCCAACTGCTTTAGAAGTATCTACATTTCTGCTCCAAGGAATCAATAAAGAACAGTTAATGTGAAAGATACTTCTCATTTCATTTTTATTTGACCCTTAGTGCTGCTGGAAAAATAGAAAAGGAATCACAAAATGAGAAATTTAAATGAATCTTGATGCTATGTGATAGTAATCTTCACTACCTCAGGTCATGGACTCCGTGATAACATCTATCTAATACTTGTTAAAATTAAGTCATAAATTATATTCATAAAGATTTTTATAAATAACCTCACACAGGGTCAGTGTCAACAGAAGAAATTAAAAAAGCAGTTGAAGAGTCCTGATGAATGAGCTCATAGGCTCTGGAATTGACTGCATGATTGTCAGGATCCAATTTTTACCTAATAAACACGCAAATGCCACCGTTAATATTGATACAGGGAAGTTAAATGGTGATACTCTTCATGATAAAATGTCATTTTGGAAGAGTTAATATGAAGATCATGAGTTTAAATACACAGAACAGACATGAAATGGAAAATTCTGGCCTTGCGAGTTATGAAAGGGATAATTGGGAGAGGGTTATTTCTAGAAGGTTCTATGCAATTTTTAAAAAATCAGTTAGATGAAAGGGACTGTAATTGTACTAATTTCAGGGAAACTATTGTCTTCACTGATTTTAAGCTTCATAGAAAGCATGCTTCAGGAAACTGAGTCGCCATCTCTGCTTCTACATCAGCAACAGGTCTGTGACTGTGGGCCCTTCAGGGAGGATAGTACTCAGCAGAGACCTAGGGACTTGTGTTCCAGAATCAGAGTCTGCTAATCATCCTCCTGGACTCTGGCTCCTCCCAAACTGATTAGACAACACTGATTACATGGTTTTGAGGCCGTCTAGCAAAAAGATTCTCACTGTGGACTTTGCACTGAGACTGCCTGGGTTTTCCCTCCTGTTTATTTTATTTATTTAGTTTTAAAAGATTTTATTAATTTGATTGACAGAGAGAGACAGTGAGAGGGGAAACAGAAGCAGGGAAGGAGGGGGAGGGAGAAGCAGACTCCCCACTGAGCAGGGAGCCCTAAGCAGGGCTTGATCCCAGGACCTTGAGATCATGACCTGAGCCGAAAGCAGATGCTCAATGACTGAGCCACCCAGGTGCCCTCCTCCTGTTTAGATAACCTATTTGTTAGTTCTGTGACCTTGGGCAAGTTGCTTAACATCTCTCTGCATTGGCTTCCTCACTGATGAAATTAGGATAATTCTGTTACAGGGGATTGAGGATTCATTGATGCATATAAAATATAGAAGGTACTGATAACACACAGTAAGCTTTTAATTAACTTCAGCTATTATTGTTTTTCCCTGATGCCTTTGCCAGCCTCATAGGACTTCTCCTCTTCTTTGCCACCCCTGCCATATCTATTGCCAATTTCTGGTGCCAAACTTACTTCAAGTTTCCTATTTGTGATTAGGAGAGGCTTTGTCTAGTCATCTTCAAAAATCATCAGTGGGTTACAGTTTCACACCTAATAGATATAAGGGCTCTTGGATGTGTGTTTTCAGGGAACTGAGCTACTACAGAGCTCTGTATGTGGGCCCCAATATTTTGGTACTAGGCTACCATTGAAATGCATCTTAGTGTTAAAAAATTTGCAGTATGGGATACCTGGGTGTCTCACGTCATGATCTAGGGGTTCTGGGATTGAGCCCTGTGTAGGCTCCCTGCTCTCTGGGGAGCTTCTCCCTCTCTCTCTCTCTGCCCCTTCTCCCCTCTCATGCTCTCTTTCGCGTGTGCTGTCTCTCAAATAAATAAAATGTTTAAAAAAAATCTGCAGTAAGAGGTGCCTGGGTGGCTCAATCATTAAGCCTCTGCCTTCCGCTCAGGTCATGATCTCAGGGTCTTGGGATCAAGCCCTGCACCGGGCTCCCTACTCAGTGGAGAGTCTGCTTCTCCCTCTGCCTCTGATGATCGCCGCCACCCCCGGCTTGTGCTTGCTCTCTCTCTGACAAATGAATAAATAAAATCTTAAAAAGTATTTGGCAGTGAGGTTCAATCTTCTTCCTCCTCCCCCCTCCCTCCCCCTACTGTCTCTCTTACAATGAGAAAATGACACTCTCTTCTCTTTCTAGATTTAGCTCATGTTCCCATCTTTCAAAATGTTTTGAGAGACATTGTCCCCTATGTAGAATCAACCTCTTTTTCCTTGGTGTTAGTACTGTAATCTGCACCAACTTCTATCCTGGGAGCCATACCATTTTAGTGTCTGATCTCTACTTTAGAGTCCTTTGAAGTTACCTCCAATACTTAACACAGGCCTGGCATAGAATAGATTCTTAGAAAAATCTTGAGTCAGGATGAGGGGAAGGTTGGCTGCCAGGAAAATGGCTGTGTTGGTGAGGGTCTTTGATGGAGGAACATTTATTTGTTCAACCAAACTGGATCAAGCTCTGTTCAGATACCATTTTCTAAGGAAGACAGGTGACTTGAGCCATATGTATGAACACAAAAGAGAGTGATTCTCAGGAAGGTTACTGTCACCTGGATTTGGTACAACTACCTTTAACAATATTTGAATAGATTAACTAATTTAAGACTTTGAAAAGGCAATTAAAGGATTTTCTTTTTGAGAATGGAGCCCAAATTGTGGGATGAACTTGTGCTGCTATTAATATTCAGTGTAAACATAAAATCACACACACAGGCACACACACACACTATTGCACAGATGTGTCTTATGTGGGATACTTTAGGGTATAGCGTTAAATCACCAAACTCTTTTACTTTTCTTTTCTTTTGATATTTTTGTTATTTATTTGACAGAGAGATAGAGAGAAAGAGCACAAGTAAGCAGAGTGGCAGGCAAAGGAAGAGAGGGAAGCAGGTACTCTGCTGAGCAGAAAGCCTGATATGGGGCTCGATCCGAGGACTCGGGAATCATGACCTGAGCTAAAGGCAGTTGTTTAACCAACTCAGCCACCCAGGTGCCCCCCAAACTCTTTTTCTATAGAACTCCTTAACCAGGAAGACAATAGTAGTCTTGGTAGGGCCTTCTTTGGAGCCCTTGGTTTTGGGTCTCCAACTCATTTGGTTCCCTTCTGTGTCTCTTTTTGGCCCTCTGGCCTAGGATCTTTCTTGTGCCTGAACCAATATTTTCAGTGTGGACAGCCACTTGATCAAGAATGCTTGTGGTTGCAATTTCAGTTGGGAATAGAGAATACCTTTCAGGCTGATTGATGACTGGAAGATTATTTATGTTAATCAGACACCTTCCTCTTCACTCTGTTTTCTGCCCATCACCACAAATGCCTCCTGATGATACTTGCTGAGGTCAAAGCCATCAGCTAAGGTGTCTCTTACAAAATCCTGACAAAGATGACATGGTTGGACCATTGCGAATTAATAGTTTCATGCCAGCCATATGGGATAATGCTGGTGTTAGCTCTAGACTTGGCATCTAACCAGGCCACTGTCCAATGAAGGCTTTTGCTATTTGGGTGGAACAAGGATATTAAGAGAAGAAAGTAGAAAGGTCACATGGTGCTGTAGAGAAAGTGGATTTGGAGTTCAGACCAGGCATTGAATTCCAGGCCTGCCGTTTACAAGCCGTGTTCTGCTGGGCAGGTTATTTAACTTTTGTGAGTAATGGGGTTCTCATCAAAGATGAGCAATTAATAAGTAGTGCTTATCTTCATTGGGTTGTTGTGAGTATTAAAAAAGATTATATGAAATCTCAGTGAATGTCAGCTTAAGAAAGAAAACCCAGTCAATTACTGAGGTCTTTGTCTGAATTAGATGGTCAGATCCTTTCTGTTCTGAGAGCAAACATGAAGTGGATTTGAAGAAGGAAGAAGTGGGAAAAAGGTCTGGAGACTACAGTAAGACTGAAGGGCAGAGGATCTCTAGGACAAGAAATGCTGTGAAAGAAAGACAACATAACAGAACATTGGTACTTTGTCACAGACCTGGACCTAGGCTGTTTACCCACATTATCTCACTCCATTTTACAGTTAGATTATAACTCAAAAGAGTTATACATTTGGGACATTGTAAAAATTAGAAAAACAGGGTTCTCTCAGAGTGAGACTTGTGGATTATGTAGCAGGAAAGTAACAAAGCTTTAATGACTGAATAGTTTGATCTCAAGTTCATGGGCTGGGCCATCATCCTCCTGGGAAAGAAATGAGGGGAGGGCTGTGGTGGCGATAGGGGATTGGTCCATACTTGTTTACTTCTCATCATTTCAGAGACAGCAGTCCATAAGTAATGATGTAATAGTATTTGTCCCCAAGAAAAAGAGTACAGAGAAAAATTCTCACAATCTTAACAAGTGTTTTACAAAACACATGATTTCTTAAATGATTTAAGAAGCAATGTTCCATTGGTTGTTAGATTTTTTTGTTTTTTGTTTTTAATATGGAATGGGAAAAGATATGTGAGATGACATATCAGATAAAGGGGTAGTATCTCAGATCTATACAGTACTTATCAAACTCAAGACCCAAAAAACAAAGAATCCAGTCAAGAAATGGGCAGAAGACACAAACAGTCATTTCTCTAGAGAAGACCTACAAATGGCCAACAGAGACATGAAAAAATGCTTCATGTCACTTGGTTTCAGGGAAATACAAATCAAAACTACAATGAGATACCACCTCACCCAAGTCAGAATGGCTAAAATTAACAGGACAGGAAACAACAAATGTTGGCAAGGGTGAGAAAAAAAGAGAACCCTCTTACACTGTTGTTTGGAATTCAAACTGGTACAGCCACTCTGGGAAATGGTATGGAGGTTTCTCAAGAAGTTAAAAATAGAGCTACTGTACAACCCAGCAATTGCACTATTAGGTATTTACCCTAAAGATACAAATGTAGTGATCCAAAGGAGAACCTGCGCCCCCATGTTCATAGCAGCAATGTCCACAGTAGCCAAAGTATGGAAAGAGTCAACCTGTCCATTGACAGATGAATGGATAAAGGAGATGTGGTATGTGTGTGTGTATACACACACACACACACACACACACATATGTATATACACACACACACATGCACTATGGAATATTAGTCAGCCATCAGAAAGGATGAATACTTACCATTTACATTGATGTGGGTGGAACTGGAAGGTATTATGCTGTGTGAAATAAGTCAATCAGAGAAAGATAATTATATAGTTTCACTCATATGTGGAATATAAGAAATAGCACAGAAAATCATAGGGAAAGGGAGGGAAAACTGAATAGCAAATAATCAGAGAGGGAGAAAAACCATGAGAGACTCCTAACTATAGGAAACAAACTGAGGTTTGCTGGAGGGGAAGTTGGTAGGAGGATGGGGTAACTGGGTGATGGAGATTAAGTAGGGCATGTGATATGATGAGCACTGATAAGCAACTGGTAAATTACTGAACACTGTATCTGAAAGTAATGATATGCTATATGTTGGCTAATTGAATTTAATTAAAAAATTTTTTAAAAATTGGCTAAAAGGGAAATGTCATACTAAGATGTACTCAGGCACTTGATCCTTTTAAAATAGCTTGATGCCAGCCACTCATCACAATGTCTTTGGGATTATGAGTCCCTCCTATGCATCAAGCACCGTGCTAGGCCCTGAATATATACAAGTGAATAAGACAGCATGGTCTTTGCCCCCATATGTGAAGATGGGAAGATGGACCCAAATAATTACACAGATAACTATATAATAATGTGAAGAACTATGGCAGACAAGTAGAGGTTATTAAAGTCTTTATAAGAGGAGGAATATCTACATCAAGGTGAGGAGGCAGTTGTCATCAAAATCTGCCCCAAGGTATGATATTTTTGCTCAGCCCTGCAAAATGAGTAGAATTTATCCAGCTGCAGAGGAAGGAGCTCCAGGTAGAGCATATACTTATCTGTCACCTAACGTCAATTCCTGTTTATTTTTAAATACCTGCTTGTGCTTTGATTTTGGTAGCAATCTCAATTCACTCTGGGTGTATTCCATTTTAGATAGGAGGTAATTGGTTTGGGCTTCAACCAGTCACTATCCTTTGCCTCTTTCACTGGCTTTGGAACTGGTTCACAGCTTCTTCTATATTGCCTTCTCTATACCTCATGATCTTTGCTTTCTTCTGCCTACTTTGTGCTTGCACATTAACATGGAAAAGGAAGAGATTTTAGAAAAATACATTTTTTTAATTTTAGAAAATACTGGTAGTATTGAAAAGTGGTTACTTAAAATGCAGAACAAATTCAAATTGCATCTCTTATTTGATACAACTGTTCGTGAACACAAGAAAATAGCATCCATTTATTAAGGAAGCCATGTGCAAATGCAGGGCATGTTTGCAAAGGCTTATTATAGTACAAGAGGCAATTGCTGCTTTGTTTATTTGGTTCGTGGCTAAGTCATTACAATGCTCCTCTTCTAGAAAAGAAAATGTACATAGACTGAGATGTCTCTGGCAGCATAATTGCTCCCATTTTATTTAAAGATAACCCCAATTTAAAAAACCATTATTGCAGTGGGCGATGCTTATTTGGGCCTGTCCAATATCCATTTGCCCTACTCTTGGAAATGCCACTCCAGGTTTTTTAAATTTATTTATTTATTTATTTATTTATTTATTTATTTATTTTTGTAGTATTACATTAGCTTAAGTATCATGACTGTTGCAATAAATAAATGGTAAATTTTCAGTGCTTAAGCATAAAAATGTACTTCTTGCCTATGTCATAGTCTTATGTGGTTGTTCCTGGTAAAGTGGCCTGTACTTATTCATTCAGAGATCCCTACACCTTCCATCTTTTTGGTTCAGCCCTCCTCTAAATTTTGAGAGTCCTTAGCTGACAGGTGGAAGAAGATAGAGGATCACATGTGGAAGGTTGCCATGGCAACGCTTTCATGTAATTGGCCACAGCTCAGTAATATGAATACATCTAGCTGCAAGAGAAGCAGGGAAATGCACTCTAATTGCCTGAGGGAAGAACAGGAATTCACAGTCTGTGCTGTAGATATCTGTCTCTTCCCCATGTTGTAGAGGATGCTGATCTCACTACCCCCCCCACCCCCCAAAGGAAGCATTTAGCTTAGCCCTCACCTGTGCTGCTCAGGGATGGATATATGACCTAAGCTGGTTCAGTCAAATGGAACTCCAGAATTTTGTGGAGTGGTTGGGTGGATATTCTGTCTTGATTGAGATAAACAAAGGACATGTAGCTCTATGGTTGCCATCCTGAGAGGGGATGTGTGATGTGGGGAGGTGCTTTAGAGATTGAAGTCAACACTCAAAAGTGGACTGAAAAATGGAGACTTTCTGGTCATTGTTTTATCTGTTGGGTCAAACTTTACCTGAAGCCTTACCTAGTTTTTCTGTCAGAAGAACCAGTCACTTTTGTTTAATTCAGTTTGATTTATACTTTCTGTTCTTGAAAATTTGCAGTCTTGCAGATGATATTATAAATGATACAATTACACGAAGACTTTGGGAAAATATATTATTTATATACTTTATTTGGGGAATGATTTAGTTGGAGAAATGGGCTGTTTCTTAATTTAAGGCATTGTAATTATATCTGTTTACACACTCATTAGTTCAACAAAGTCTTTACATCATGTTCCTTTGTGCTTTTTACCCTCACCAGCTCTTCAACTTCCCCCCATTGGCAATATTGGTCATTAGAATGGTGGCACTATTTAAACTCATATCTCTAAATACATTGGATTTTAAACAAAAGCCATGGTGGGGTAGGGGTCACAGTTTTCCCATGGCTAAACACATGTGAGTGAGCATTTGGCATTTTAATTTACCACTTGCTGAGAGCTAACAAGTAGTGCAACAGTGTGTCAGATCTGTTTATCAGTGCCATAGTCAAACACAAAATCTCACAACATGTAATGTTATGATAACAACAGGGCTTTCAGGATTTTCTTGAGACTGAAGTAGAAACAACCAGCCAGAGAAGGTGTGGCTTTCTTTATTAGCCAGGATATGGATTCAGCTATAATAAAATAAAACATTTTAAACAAAATGGAAGTTTATGTCTCTTTCACAGAGAAATTTGAGCTTGTATTGAGTCTTTGCTCTGAGAATTCTGCAGAGACCTAGTTTCTTTCCATTTTGTTGTTCTTGTGTCACTAGGATATTGTTCACATGATCCAGGCATGCTCACTAGCATGTCTGAGTGTCAGCTGGAGCAAAGATGAAAAGGGGAAGATGGAGGGGGATTACTTAGAATAGCTTGGGTTGTACCCTGTTAATAATAATTTTGAAATATTAGTGGTTTACTTTTTCGCTCATGTGATATGTTTATCATGGGTCATTAGAGGTTCTTTATACCTTAGGTTTCTTTCACTCAGAGCCACCAGAAGATGGACCTGCATCATCGGAAGCATTGCTAAGGCCTATGGCAGGAGAAGGGTAAACTGGTTAGTCTTGTATCAGCAGTTAAATGACTTTGCCTTTCACCTTTTGGCCAGAACCGATCACATGCCCAGACCTAACAACAGAGTCAGGAATTATAATCCTACAGTGGACTGTAAGTGAACAATCCTAATGACTCCTACAGAGGGCATGCCCCTTCATAGCATGACCAGAAAGATGCACATACCAGTTTTTCTCACATCCCATTAGTCAGAATCCAGGCATCCAGTTACACCTAGCCAAAAAGGAAGCTGGTAGCCTTCAGTTCTGTTACAGTGGCTATGTTTCTAGCATTTCCTTTTGAATCTTTCAGAGATTCCCCCCACAGCTTACATTACATCTGCTCTTCCAGGTTGTCCACTTTTTCTGTTAGAGCCTTAGGACATAAAGCATAGTTATTTTTGCCTGATCTGACAATTCTAAAATATCTGTCATATCTGAGTCTAGTTCTGTTGCCTGCTTTGTATCTTAAGTGTGTGGGTTTTTTTTCTTGCCTTTTCGCATGTGTTGTCATTTTTTGTTGAAAACCAGACATAGTGTATCGGGTAATAGAACTGAAGTAAAGAGGCATTCAGTGTAAGATTTTATGTTTATCTTACTAGCAGTTATGCCCTGTTTTCTATTTGTACTAGCTATAGGTGTCTGAGACTTCATTTTTTTCCAGTGTCCTTATTTTTGTCTTCTGGGGTGTCTTTAGGTTCCCCTAGGAACTCCTTAAATACGTCCTAGCCTTGCAGTGCTTTCAGATGTAATTTTCTGTTATTATCCAGGAGACTCGTTGTGTCATGATAAGGTGTGGGAGGAGAAGGGGAAGCATTTTGTATTCTTATGATTCACTCAGTCTTTTAGTAAGTGTGTGTCATAGTCAGTGACTTTCAGAAGTGCTTCTCAGCTTTTTTTTTTTTTTATTATTATTATTTTTTTTAAAGATTTTATTTATTTATTTGACAGACAGAGATCACAATTAGGCAGAGAGGCAGGCAGAGAGAGAGGAAGGGAAGCAGGCTCCCTGCTGAGCAGAGAGCCCGATGCGGGGCTCAATCCCAGGACCCTGAGATCATGACCTGAGCCGAAGGCAGAGGCTTTAACCCACTGAGCCACCCAGGTGCCCCTCTTCTCAGCTTTTTATTTAAAAATGTTTTTACTTTTATTAATTTTTATTTTTAGGTGAGACACAAGGTTAAGGGGGGATTGGAGTTTGGTATTTCCTTTCTCTCACATTAATTAGGCTCTCATAAAGTAGATTTCCTTAAGGACAGATGGAGAAGAGAATGCTCTGGCTGTATCTCAGAACATTTTTCCCCTCTTTCTCTGCTAGAAGCACAAAAGGAATCTCTTCATCTTCACCATCAGAACTTGGGCTCCTGGAAGTAACATGACAGTTACACATGAAAGTATGGGATCTCCCCTTAGGCTGGAATCCAGGCATTTTTAACTCTTACAGTAGTCCACACTCAGTCTTCAACAATTCATCACATACAGTTTAAGTTTTCCTACCCAATCCTGGCCCCAGCAATTTCTTCTCCTGATAAGTTGTGATTCTCTATTTGCCTGTCTGTCTTTCTAGTTTTCAGGGCATTGGTTTGCCCTGTGATCTCAATTCTCTGATGGATTTAAGTAGAGTTATTGACTTTAAGTTCAGTTTTATTCTTGTGAGGAATGGAGTGATAACTTCCAAGTGCTTAATATGTTTGAGCAGAAGCCAACTGTTGATAGTGGTTTCACTGTTAAAGTGATGTCAACTGGTAAATGTTGTGTTTAGAGCTAGAGGCCATGTGTCCAATTAATAATTGGGATTCCATATTGGGGGAATGGCAGTTTCTAGCATACCCTCATTAACAAAACTGTAGGTGAGAACAGTATAAAGCTTAGGTGTCTCTGAAGAACCCACAAAAACACCCATAAGAGTACAACTCAGCATTTGGATTTTGCTAAGCACAGAGAATCCCAATATTAGATTATAACTGTGCTATTAGAGTTGGGACTTTCTGTCTTCCATCTCTCTTCCTTCTCCAGCTACAACACTGGAGAGCCACTGGAGTCTGTATGATGGGCAAGAGGATAAAGCCATTGGAGTCCAATCAATGGGCAACATATGAGTGGGGGAGACTTTAGTTGGATGAGGGTTTGGAGTTTTATAATAATGGACAAAGCCTTTTATTATCTAACTGTGAATGTAAGGGCCCGGTTGGCCAGAGGGAGCCATTTTGTTGCAGTGAACTTAGATTGACCCTATGTAGTGAACTTAGATTGACCCTGCCCCTCCCAGAGGAACTTACTTGCAAAGCCTAGATACAGGGGTGGGTCAGGCCAGGATGTGAAGACATCCAAACAGTGGGGTGCGCATATATTTATTGAGATGAGTTTAAATCCCATTGGCCACCTGTGTGTGGGCGGGGCTCAACCACCCCTATAAAAGTTAGTCTGTGAGGCTGAGGCTGGGGAGGAGTAGGAGAGCCGTCAGAGGAGTAGGAGAGTATCAGAGCCAGGAGAGCTGTCAGAGCTGTAAGAGCTGTCAGAGCCACCAGAGCTCTTGTAACAGCCGTCAGAGCTCTTGTAAGAGCTGTCAGAGCTCTTGTAAGAGCTGTCAGAGCCGTCAGAGCCGCCAGAGCTGTAAGAGCTGTCAGAGCTGTCAGAGCTCTTGTCAGAGCTGTCAGAGCTGTCAGAGCTCTTGTCAGAGCTGTAAGAGCCCCACTTTGGGTGCCACTGGCCCTGCCGACAGTGGCCACTGCCCTGAGCTGCAGCCTCGCCGAGCAGCCCTGTGGGAGCAGCATCATTCCGGGGAGCAGCTTCATTCTGGAAGTGGCTTCCTCCACGTGAGGCCTCCTCGGTGAGCAGCCTAGTCAGGAGCAGCATCATATGGGTAGAGGCCTTGTCTGGAGCAGCCCCGTCAGGGAATGGCCTCGTCCAGAGCGGCCACATTTGGAGCGGCCTTGCTGAGGTCGTCATCGTCCCCTTTTCGTAAGAGACAGCCCTGACCGATCAGTTTGATTCTTGATGCTTGGCATGAAATAAAGCTTTGCTTGACTTTCGCTTTGTATCAGTCTTGTTCCTTTGATCACGGACCCTAACGGTGACCAGACTGAATTTCTGGAAAAACTGTGGAAGCTGTGGCAGAGACTGCTAGTTGCCTGTCCATTTTCCCCTCCCTACTTTGCGACAAACCTAGATTGTTAACTAGGCACATTGCACCCTACCTACAAACCTACTTTATATAGCCTTCTGGACAATAAGCTGCAAACAGAAGTGTTGAATAATAGTTATAGGGGCGCCTGGGTGGCTCAGTGGGTTAAAGCCTCTGCCTTCAGCTCAGGTCATGGTCCCAGGGTTCTGGGATCGAGCCCCTCATCAGGGTCTCTGCTCGACGGGGAGCCTGCTTCCTCCTCTCCCTCTGCTTATCTCCTCTGCCTACTTGTAATCTGTCTGTCAAATAAATAAATAAAAAATCTTAAAAAAAATAATAGTTATAGTGAGTCTCCATAAGCACTTCTTTCTTTTCTTTTTCCTTTATTATATTCCTTGGAATGGAGATTTGGTAGCTGATCTCCAGCAGCCATTTTGGACTGTGAAGATGAGGGTGGAGTGACACATTTTAGGTTTGTGGGAGAAAGAACTTGAGTCTCTGAGAAACATGAAGCTGTAAAACCAGCCCTGAACATTTCACCCCAAGGCTTGTTTTATTGAGATATAAGTAAGCTTCTATCTTATTTAAACCACTCATTTTAAAGGTTTCTGTTTCTCCTAATAAAACCTAACTCTAACTGATCTAAAACCTACTCCAAATTATATGCAGAAAAGAAATGGGAAAAAATGAGAAAAAAATGGGCCATGGGGCCAGATCTTTGCAGATCTACAGTGGTGAAAAAGAATAAACTTGATTTCTCTAGTGTCCAGCTCATTTAACAACCACTTACAGATTAAGCAACTCAGAGCTGAGGAAGATCTCCTACCCAAACCAAGAAAGAGGAGGGGAGGTATATAAATTCAGGTTCTTCAAGAATCAGACATCCACATGTGATTCAAGATGCAAGGATTTTATTAGGAAAACACCTGAATGATTGTACAGTAAGGGACCCAGGTCAACCTGAGAGAGCCACGGACTGCTCTTTGGGTGTGACCCCACATGAGGAGAGGAGGTCAGAGTATTACATGGAAGCATGGCCGTCTGTTATTCAGTTGCAGTAAATCTGGGCAGAGCCATCAGGGAGTCCCAGAGCCCACAGTGACCCTTAGAGAAATCCTGCATCTTCCAGGGATGTGTCTGTCTTAATGTCCCTGCCACACTCAGTCCCTGGCTGAGTCATGGCCTCATGCAGACTCTGCTGAGAATTTCAGAGCTTGGTGGCTCCAGCCCTTGTCAGTTATACTCTCTACACTGGGCACCCTGTGAAGTGCATTCTCATGGCCACACAGAAGTGAAGAGCAGGCAGCTCCAGACAGTAGGTCCCTAGATGTGCAGAGGGTACCCCTGTGCAAAGGGACTCAACTCCTGGTAGAGTGGTAGAATCTTCCTGCATTCATCAGGGTCGGCTGCCATAAGCTAGGTTTCCTGTGTCCCCCATGATGCCACCTAGGAGATGCAAAAGGACCTTGGTGTTGATAGAAACATTGACTTTTGGGCTCTCTGCAGAGATTGAATCTCACTCAGTATCAGCTGCAATACAACCAGGTTTACTGAAGGCTCACTCCCACCTAGACATGCAAACCATTGCTGCATTTGCCAAGATTTTCAGTGTATAAGGGGAATGTTTTGCAATCAGAAAGGCGAGATGACTTAAGTCATCTGAGAGGTTCTTAAAGTGTTACATGTACACAGTGGTAATACATGATATTGTATTAGGAGATATGTAGATAAAATTATTTTAATAGTTATAACTTTGCTTTTAGGGTTCATGGATAGTGATACATCTCCAATTATTCAAATTTTTGAGTTTAAATATTAGTTTATTAAAATTTGATTTTATTTACATTTAAAGAAAAATATGAAATATTGGCAGATGGTTTATGGATATGGCAAACAAATTAGAAGTGAAGATATTATCAACTAGGCTCACACAGCTGGCAAATGATGGGGTAGTGGTAAGAACCAAGGTCTTCCAACTCTTTCTAAGACATTTTATGGACTCTCCAAGAATGACGAACTTCCAGAAAGGTAATGCTGGCTACAACACAATAGGGTGACACATCTTTTAGATAAACAGGCTTACCATAGACTAATATTGAAGGTTTAAAGACTGTCCTAACTGGCATTTCTGTGTGCATAGTCAGGTATATCAAATGTGAGGAGGGAAAATGTGACCTGAACAATGCCCAGGAGCAAGAGAGACTTTGAGAAGCTATATAGAAAAATTTTAACTGTATTTTAAGCATGACCCTGCTAGTGGGTAGAAGTTATGTCTTTTTGCACTTGTTACACACACAACAGATGTCTAATAACTGTTTAGAAGAGAAATGATTGGCTGTTTGTCATCATTACTCATCAGCAAGCAGAAATAAAGCTTTAGGGAACCTGCACATACTTTCTTTCCTCCTTTTGCTCCTTAAGCTCTGCTATGATGAGTACTTGAGCTGGAATGACCTAATTGCCTTAAGAGATACCTAGATCAAATGTTGCAGGAATCAGCAAAAAGCACAATGTAGAGGCAAATGAGAGGATAGTGACCAGAAAGTAAACAAGTCCAGCACTGTCAGATATGCTCATTATTTAGGATTGTCCAATCATTTTTGGTGCTATTACTAAGAGCCTGCTTCCTGATGGTTCTTGCCCTATAAAGGAATCTAGGGAGTGGGATGTGTATGCCTTGCATGAAGTCTTTATGTGTTGGTTCTGCTGGTAGAGAAGGTTTGAGAGGCTTGCCTTCAGGCAGCTTCTTGGGCAAGTGGTGTACAGATAACAGCAATTCTCAGATCCCTTCACAGCCCCCTCAATCAGAATATGCTGTGTATCTCCTCTGAGACTCTCAGCAGCCATGTTATATGTATAGCCATGTCTATAATTAAAATCATGGTAAATTCTACCACAAAATATTTATCTTTATGATATATACTCATAGGTATTTGGCTCATTATAAATTTTTAGAAAGATTTATTTATTTGAGAGAGAGACAGAGAAAGAGAGCACAGGCAGGGTGTGGGGCAGAGGAAGCAGACACACTGCTGAGCAAGGAGCTGACATGGGGCTCGATCCCAGGATTCCTGGGCATCATGACCTGAGCCAAAGGCAGATGCTTAATCCTCTGAGCCACTTGGGCGCCCTTCATTGTAAATATTTAGTAAGTATCTGTTAATTAAATAACAATGAATTAGGGGACGTTTTCTTACCCAATTGTTTAAAATTGATCTTTCTATGTATTTTCAATTATAGTAGTCATTCAGTATCTTTTTTTTTAATTTTTAATTTTTTATAAACATGTATTTTTATCCTCAGGGGTACAGGTCTGTGAATCGCCAGGTTTACACACTTCACAGCGTCTCACCAAAGCACATACCCTCCCCAATGTCCCCCCCCTTTTCCCAGCCCCCTCCTCCCAACAACCCTCAGTTTCTTTTGTAAGATTAAGAGTCACTTATGGTTTGTCTCCCTCCCAATCCCATCTTATTTCATTGATTCTTCTCCTACCCACTTAAGCCCCCATGTTGCATCACCACTTCCTCATATCAGGGAGATCATAATGATAGTTGTCTTTCTCTGCTTGACTTATTTCGCTAAGCATGATACGCTCTAGTTCCATCCATGTTGTCGCAAATGGCAAGATTTCATTTCTTTTGATGGCTGCATAGTATTCAATTGTATATATATACCACATCTTCTGAACTGCCCTATGACCTAGCAATTGCACTACTGGGTATTTACCCTAAAGATACAAATGTAGTGATCCAAAGGGGCACGTGCACCCGAATGTTTATAGCAGCAATGCCCACAATAGCCAAACTATGGAAAGAACCTAAATGTCCATCAACAGATGAATGGATAGTCATTCAGTATCTTTATATGATTTGTTAATTTCTTTGAAGGCACAGGCTGGGTACAGTTGGTACAATAAATTCGAAGAAGTAATATTCTCCAAGGGTTAAAGAATGGTAGATGAGACATCATAAATACTGACTTCTTCTCTTGGCTCTGTCAAGAATAGTCATTGTATGAAATTAAAAGTTTGTTTTTTGAAAGAATCAATAAGATCGATAAACCATTGGCCACACTAATCCAAAAGAAAAAGAGAGAAAGCCCAAATTAATAAAATTATGAATGAAAATGGAGAGATCACAACTAACTCCAAGGAATTAGAAACAATCATCAGAAGTTATTATCCACAGTTATGTGCCAATAAGCTAAGCAACCTAGATGAAATGGATGCATTCCAAGAAAACTATAAACTCCCAAAATTGAACCAGGAAGAAATTGATAACCTGAATAGACTGGTATCTAGTAATGAGATTGAAGCAGTGATCAAAAACCTCCCAAGAAACAAGAGCCCAGGACCTGATGGATTCCCTGGGGAATTCTACCAAACTGTCAAAAAAGAAATAACACCTATTCTCCTGAAGCTGTTTCAAAAAATTGAAGCAGAAGGAAAACTTCCAGATTCTTTCTATGAAGCCAGCATTACCCTGATCCCCAAACCAGGCACAGACCTTACCAAAAAGGAGAATTTCAGACCAATATCACTGATGAATATGGATGATAAGATTCTCAACAAGATCCTAGCAAACAGGATCCAACAGCACATTAAAAAGATTATCTACCATGACCAGGTGGGATTCATCCCTGGGTGACAAGGATGGTTCAACATTTGCAAATCAATCTATGTGATAGAACAAATTAATAAGAGAAGAGAGAAGAACCACATGGTTCTCTCAATTGATGCAGAAAAAGCATTTGACAAAATCCAGCATCCGTTCCTAATTAAAACACTTCAAAGTATAAGGATAGAGGGAACATTCCTGAACTTCATAAAATCTACCTATGAAAGACCCATAGCAAATATCATCCTCAATGGGAAAAAGCTTGCAGCCTTCTCTTTGAGATCGGGAACACGACAAGGATGCCCACTCTCACCACTCTTATTCAACATAGTATTAGAAGTCCTAGCAACAGCAATCAGACAACAAAGAGAAATAAAAGGTATCCAAGTGGCAAGGAAGAAGTCAAACTCTCTCTCTTCGCAGATGACATAATACTTTATATGGAAAAGCCAAAAGACTCCACCCTCAAACTACTAGAACTCAAATAGCAATTCAGTAATGTGGCAGGATAAAAGGCAATGTACAGAAATCAGTTGCTTTCTTATACACTAACAATGAAAACACAGAAAGGGAAATTAGAGAATCAATTCCATTTACTATAGCACCAAGAACCATGAGATGCCTGGGAATAAACCTAACCAAAGAGGTAAAGGAACTCTACTTGAGGAACTACAGAACACTCACAAGAGAAATTGAAAAAGACACAAAAAGATGGAAGACCATTCCATGCTCTTAGATCGGAAGAATAAACATTGTTAAAATGTCTATACTGCCTAGAGCAATCTATACTTTTAATGCCATTCCAATCAAAATTCCACTGGTATTTTTCAAATAGCTGGAGCAAATAATCCTAAAATTTGTATGGAATAAGAAGAGACCCCAAATTTCTAAAGAAATGTTGAAAAAGAAAAACAAAATTGGGGGCATCATGTTACTACAAAGCTGTGATCACCAAGACAGCATGGTACTGGCATAAAAACAGACACATAGAACAGTGGAACAAAGTAGAGAGCCCAGATATGGACTCTCAACTCTATGGTCATATAATTGTCGACAAAACAGGAAAAGATATACAGTGGAAAAAAGACAGTCTCTTCAATAAATAGTCCTGGGAAAACTGCACAGTTATATGTAGAAGAATGAAACTCGACCATTCTCTTACCCCGTACACAAAGATAAACTCAAAATGGATAAAAGACCTCAACATGAGATAGGAATCCATCAGAATCCTAGAGGAGAACATAGGCAGTAACCTCTTCGAGATCAGCCACAGCAACTTCTTTCAAGGTATGTCTCCAAAGGCAAAGGAAACAAAAGCGAAGATGAACTTTTGGGACTTCATCAAGATCAAAAGCTTCTGCACAGCAAAGGAAACAGTCAACAAAACAAAGAGGCAACCCACGGAATGGGGGAAGATATTTGCAAATGACAGTACAGACAAAAGGTTGATATCCAGGATCTATAAAGAACTTCTCAAACTCAACACACACAAAACAGATAATCATGTCAAAAAATGGGCAGAAGATATGAACAGACACTTCTCCAATGAAGACATACAAATGGCTATCAGACACATGAAAAAATGTTCATCATCACTAGCCATCAGGAGATTCAAATTAAAACCACATTGAGATACCACCTTACACCAGTTAGAATGACCAAAATTAACAAGACAGGAAACAACATGTGTTCGAGAGGATGTGGAAAAGGGGAACCCTGTGGCACTGTTGGTGGGAATGCAAGTTGGTGCAGCCACTTTGGAAAACAGTGTGGAGATTCCTCAAGAAATTAAAAATAAAGCTTTCCTATGATCCTGCAATTGCACTACTGGGTATTTACCCCGAAGATACAGGTGTAGTGAAAAGAAGAGCCATATGTACCCCAATGTTTATAGCAGCAATGGCCATGGTTGCCAAACTGTGGAAAGAACCAAGATGCCCTTCAATGTACGCATGGATAAGGAAGACGTGGTCCATATACACTATGGAGTATTATGCCTCCATCAGAAAGGATGAATACCCAACTTTTGTAGCAACATGGACGGGACTAGAAGAGATTATGCTGAGTGAAATAAGTCAAGCAGAGAGAGTCCATTATCATATGGTTTCCCTTATTTGTGGAGCATAACAAATAGCATGGACGGCATGGGGAGATGGAGAGGAGAAGGGAGTTGAGGGAAATTGGAAGGGGAGGTGAACCTTGAGAGACTATGGACTCTGAAAAGCAATTTGAGGGTTTGGGAGGGGTTGGGAGGTTGGGGGAATGAGGTGGTGGGTATTAGAGAGGGCATGGATTGCATGGAGCACTGGGTGTGGTGCAAAAGCAATGAATACTGTTATGCTGAAAAGAAATTAAAAAAAATAGTTGTTGTAATTGACATTTATTGCTGGCTTATGATATAAATCCACTTATACATGCTATCTTACTTAATTCTCAGAATAAAACTATGTGAAAGGTATGGTAGGGGTGTCTAGTTTTCCACTAGTCTTCAGTGTTGTGTTTTCTCCTTCCTTGGCGCACAGTGAGACCAAATTTCCCACCCTCTTGCTTCTGGGAGCAGGTTTACAACTCATTCTCAGCAATGAAGTGGGAATGCAAGTGAGGTGAGTCACTTCCCGGTCAAGTTCAGTAAGAACTTGTGTATGGTCTCTACACGCTGTCTTCTCCTTCGCTGCCTGAAGCAGAGATGGGTCCCTGAAAAGAGCAGAGCCAGGTGATAGTTATTATTATTATTAGCTCCATTTCACGCAAGAGGAGACTGAGGCTGAAGAGAGTACATAACTTACACAGGGTAGGCAAGTGGCAAGGTAAGGATTTGATAAGTAGTTTATCTCAGTATGTCCTCATTGTAAGTTGGTACATGGCCAGCCGTGTAGACTCAGGTCACTACAGCTGTGTGGTTTCAACTCCCTCAACTCCATAAATGGGGATATTAAGATTGTCTTATAGGCATGTTGTGGGGATTAAGGAGTTAACACATCGAAAGCCTCATAAGAACATAGCACAAAACAACTTAAAAAAAATGGACTGTCTGTGTGCCACGCACATGCATATATTTGGAACTTTGTCACATCAAGGCTGCTTTTTAATAAATAGTCCATGTTGAGGCCTGAGAATCTCATCACTCAAGGATTTTTGTTCGGTGACATTTTTTAGATAGGATTTGACCTGTTGTATGAATTATGCCTTCTATCTAAGGAGACTGTTTGGATACTAATTTGCTCTCTTGCTTCTAAGCAACCAGGAGTGGGGAGAGGGTCAGGCAGCTTCTCAAGCTGTTTCAGGGCAGCATCTGTTACTGGGTCCTAAAGGAAGCTGTGTTCCTCCCTCCTGAGAGGGAGAAGCCACTGGTCTGATGGCAGGGTGGGTGGTAAGCAAATGCGAAGCACTGCTGGACTCTCGTGACCTTCAGGAGAGTGAAATCACAGTCATAATTCAGAGAGAAGATTGCTTTGATTTTTATTTTGAGTAAAAACGTTTTGAGGCAGCATGTTGTGAGAATAGTAGGACTCAAGCTTTAATTAATCTTTGCGGGGGGGGGCGGTGCCTGGATGTCTCATTCGGTTGAGTTTCTGCCTTCGGCTCAGGTCATGATTCAGGGTCCTAGGATTGAGCCCCACATGGGGCTCCCTGCTCAGTGGAAAGTCTGCTTTTCCCTCCCTCTGCTTCTGCTCTCTCTCAAGTAAATAAAATATTTAAAAAGATTAATCTTTGGACTTTGGTGTGTTTAATAATTTCTCTAAGCCTCAGTTTTCTTATCTGTAAAATTGGGTTAACACTGACTGTCTGCTTAGAATTGCTCTGAGGTTGGAATATGGTTATACCCAGGGAGGTGCAAATGCTGAACAGTTATGCAGAAATGTTGTCTTTGTTGTTGCCATAGTATTTTTGTGGTTCAGTTTCATTTGTAGCTTTCAGCATTGAAAGAAAAAAAATAACTACACCTCATTTTCATGATGGAAGAAATGATGTTTCTATTCACCAGTGTTGCCTGATTATTTGATCACCACATGACTGTTTCTTCTAATTCCTCACTGTGAATGGTTCTGCACCCAGGATAGGCCCATGGATGGTGTGAATGGTACCCTGTGGACTTAGCTTACAAAAGGCAGGAAAGATGGGAAAGAGTCGTGGATTAATTAATTAATTAATTAGCTTGCTGGCTTGTTAATTTAATATTTACTAAGACTCTATAAGTGTGTTGGGTACTAGGCATAGAAAGATGGAATAAAACAGAATCTTCTTGCTGCCAAATTACTCTCAGTGTTGTGGGAAAAAACCAGATACTTCAGTGGATATTATATGGTGATATAGTAAGAGCAGTGAGAAAATTAAGTTTAGGATGATCTGGAAGAATAGAGGGAGGGGTACTTAGTGTATTCTGTAGTTTGGATGTGAAGGTTCTGCTGAGGGTGACTTCTTTACTTTTGGAGCATGAACAGGGATACTCAGGTATAATTATCTGGTGAAGCAGGGAAAGAAGGGCATCAGGGGTAGGGAGACTTACAGAGATAAGAAATAGTACACTGTAGTATAATCAGTTGTTGCTCCTGGAGTGTGATGTGTGTGTGTGCTGGCAGCTTGGGGAATGGGGTCAGGAATGAGAAGAACATGTTAAGAAAGCTTTATCCTGAATAGAAACACCAGAGGGGTTTAAGCAGGTGGTTGTCTAGGATGGGGTGCAGTGGTTGACAGGAGAAATATCATTGTAGTAACTTCTGTGAGAGAGGTTGAGAAGCTGAACCATGGCTGTGGTTGTTGGGATTGAAACAAACAAACAAACAAAAATGGCATCAAGAGATATCCTGGCTGGAAAAGCCAGCAGCCCCAGGAGAGAGGAGAGTTACAGTTGAATTTTAGGTTTCTAGCTTGGGTAATGGACTGAGGGTTTGCTTACCAACTGAGATAGAGAATTCAGAAAGCAGTTCAGATTTAGGAGAAGACGGTAAATACTTATTGAGGATGAAGGGGTTGGGGACATCACCCAGGTGGGATGATAGCAGACATTTGGAAGCCAGAAAGTGCCCTGTCCGTGGGAGTTTGTGGCTCTGTCTCTGTGCCCTGCTGGAACTTCCTGGGCTTGCTTGGGTCCAGTTAGACACATCTGGGGAGAGGTTAGTGGTGACTAAATGTGGGTCATTTCCATTGTCCAGTGGACAGTGGAAAAATCAAATTTGAGATTTGATTCATTCATCCGTAGTGATGAAGAGCTCTGGGGGGCTTTGGGAGTCTTGAGTTCTAGTCCCTCCTCTGCTTTTAGTTCATCAGTAGGGTCTCCTCTTTGGTCTCTTTTTCTTTATCTTTTAAAGCACAATATGAGAGTTGTTGACTTCTAAATTTCCTTCAAGTCTTGAGGTTCTTTGAACTGTCTCTGCTATTTTATATTTTATGATGCAGACTTAATTCTGAAATTAGTAAAATATGAAACAATAGATTATCTTTTAAAAAAGTAAAGGTACAAAATCTTCCAAATTATTGAGTTCCTGGAAACTGGTCATAAATCTGTACACAGCATTCTCCCCTGCTACCTGGATTTTCATTAACCTAGAGTTCTATTAATCAGCCCTCCACATGCAGTGTAATCTCAGAGTGGGGCTCTAAGTTTATGCCCTCATATGCTGATGATTGATAGTCATTGTGGTTGCCTTGAGGCAATGTGAGAATCCAAAGTCATCAGACACAGAGGAAATTATGTCCAGCCTAGTTTCAAAGGTGAACTGTATTGCTTTCGCATGATTTGAAAGTCATTAATCTGTGTGGTGTATATCAGGGCTCCCTGACCTTTTTGTGGGGAGAATTTTTTAATTTCCGTGAGACAGATTCTTTGATTAACCAGAGTTTCCTTTTTCCCTGAATATATTAGATAAGAGGGTTTCATATTTACTTATGAGATCCTTTGCTATATTCAACTTAATTTTATTCTCATTTGATGTTAAACACAAGTGAAGATGAATCTGATCTTTGAGTATAGTGGGAAGATCTCTTGATTAAAAGTTAGGAGACCCAAGGTGAAGTCCTAGCTCTGTCACTAATGAGCTGTGCGACCGTGGACAAACCACTTCATTCTCTGGGCTTCAGTTTTTACTTTCTGTAAAATTAGAAGGTTGTAGTAGGTAATCTTTAAGGTCCTTGAGATCTTGAATTGGCATATGAATCTGTCTTCCAAATGCTTCGGTTAAATGCTACATGAATTGCCTCTACTATAATATTTTGCATACAAGATCTTGTCAGCATAACTCTAGCCCTATTTTATAACTAAGGAATCTGAGACCTTGAGGGAATAAACACCTTGTGTATGGTACAGCCAGAGTCTGAATTCCAGTGTTGGGTTTTCAAGCCCAGTGCTCCTTCCTTACATGCCTTGCTGTGGCTTTCATGAGAGCACCATAGGGCAGTGGTGGTGAGAGCAACCTGGGGACTTGGAGGATGAGAGGCTTTGCCTGTCATTGTCTCTTGAGAGGATGATATATATTTCACCGTCTTTCTCAGTTTAAGAAATGTTCGGCACTGCTTTTTTTGTGGCTTCTGATTGTTGCTTTCAATCTTTCTTGGCTCGATCATGTCTCTTGGCAGTTGCAATACTGTAATATGAGGATCAGATCAGCCTGCCTGTCTCAAGAGCTGTCAATTTATCTTTGGGTATTTTTAGGTGCCTCAGATAAAGGTAATATAAATATAATGAAAAAATGAATTTCTTTCTGATAGTTTGTGTCATTTGTATAAAAGAGTAAAATCTCCTTTAAAAATACATTTTAAAATATGTGTTCTCTGGATGTAACTCAGTTTTACCAAACTATAAAAATATTTTAGAGGCCAAATGAATTTAGGAAAACTTTCTTAATGTAGTGGGAATTCTCAGGGCCTTTAAAACAGTTGTGCTCATTGTGAATTTAAAGGAGGGAGAAAACATATGCTCTTTTCTCAACCATAGTTAACTGTAAAATCTCCTCTAACCTGTCTCCCCACTCCACCACCAGAATGCTACTGGGCTAGTTTTTCTGAGAAACAGGTTTCCTTCACTGTCCAAAACCAAATTTTTATATTTTTTAAGATTTATTTATTTGAAAAAGAGAGAGTGCAGGGGGTGGGGGGAGGCAGGGGTAGAGGGAGAGAGGATCTTAAGCAGGCTCCCTGTGGAGCAGAAGATTCCTATGAAACCATTTATATTGCTAAAATGACATAAAGAGTATTCCCCAGCTTTCTAGCAAGTTCACATTGCAAACTGCAAGAAATTTGAAGAGGATTTTTGCTTTTGCAGAAAAGCCTTAGTTGTCCCAGTGTAGGTGTTTAATAAAAGCGAGGTGATATAATACAGACTCTTAGGAAGTGGGGGATACTTGAACCAACGTTGTAAATTATGTTCTAAAGTGACTGTGCCAAAAGGAAGGGTTACTGTCATTTATTTGAAATACCTACTATGTGCTAAATACTTTCATAAATGTTACTTACTTTTTTCAACTCAGGTTGAAACTCTTTTCATCCATATTTAATTTTTTTAATTTTTCCTTTTTTTTTTTTTTAATTTGAGAGTGAGAGTAAGAGAGATCACAGAGGGAGAAGAAGAAGCAGACTCCCCACTGCGGTTGCCCAATACAGGGCCCAGTCCCATGACCCTGAGATCTTAACCCCAACTGAAGACAGATGCTTAACTGACTGAGCTGCCCAGGCTCCCCTGTTCATATTTATATGATAAAGAACTGAGGTTCAGACAAGATAAGAAACTATAGCAGCATAGCTTAGATTCACATGCCCATCTAATCATCATCTTAGTTGTTCACTCTGCTTCACTATGTATGTTAAGGTGGTGTAGGGACAGTTCAATCATAGGCACTGAGGAGGCAATGTTCTCTACTGCTAGATCACTCTGACCCCACTGAGACCTGTGCAGAGCCAGCCAGCAGCAACATGGTAGATTATCTCCATGGCTAGCTTTCTCATCTGTTGCCCTTTTTCCTCCATCACTTGGGATTTTTGAAATGGTTTCCACAGTCTTCAGGGAAAAGGGTTATTTCTGGGTCTGTAAATGAAGGAGACTGTGCCGTGCCCCTGTTTCTTGGGAAGTTTGATTGAGAATACTGTCTCTTCAAATATTTGGCTCCACTTTTGGAATGGGAAAATTCCTATCAGAGAGGAGAAAGCTGATCTGTATTGCAAGTTTAATAGGATGTTGCTGTTCATGTCCACATCTCAGATGTTTCCATGACATCTGAATTATGAGGGGTGTTTTGTGTATGCTGTTCATTTTGTGACAGAGTCAGTGGGGTCATCTGGAAAAGAATAAGGGCATTGGAGTCTGGTGGTCCTCAGGATGAGGTCCAGCTCTAGGCCTTGGACCTGTCACTTTCACGTTCCTGACTCTCATCTACCTTTCAGTGTTTGGAGGATTAAATTAGGCAATGCATACATGATTACAGCCACAAGGAAGGAATTCAGTGCATCCTAACAATTATTGCTACCCTTAGTGGTGTGATCTGCATACCTGGGCCTTTTCTTTGTATCTCAGAGTAGCTTTTCATTGTTGTCCCTGGTAGAATAGAGATCTACCAGTAAATAGAGATCAGAGGGATCTTTCTCATGATTTTTTATGGTGGGGAGATTCTTCTGGTGGTCTGTAATCTTCTGTGGATCACTGATCTCCCCAAGTAGAGGGCAAGTTCTTAACCAGGGAAACCAAGCAGGAGATGCCTGAACCATTTTTCCATGGACTGAGCAGAACTCATGTATGGTGGAGGTTTAAACTCTTCTACTAAAGGATGCAAATGAGGATCCTACAATCAGTTTCAAGGACTAGAGATTATGGTTTACCTCGCTAGCCTGTTTTCTGCATCTTAGTAGAGGAGAGGAATATAGCAGGGGTGGGGTATTGAGAAAAGATCACATGGTTTAGAATATACCATGGTGACCATATCTGATCCTTTCAACCTTTTATCTTCCCCCCGGCCCCTTCCAAATCCTCAGTGTCATCTATCTTCCACCTCTGGTGTCTCTAATATTATCCTTGTATTCTTCCACCTTTCTGTATAAACAGATTCTCAGTTCCATCTGTCTTTTTTGTGTTTTGCAAATGAAACCTGCATAGCTTTCACCTGATTATTATTAAAGGTAGTTTCTTTTGTTCAGTGCTTTATAACTTAGTCCTCTTGGTGGGAGGCAGGGAAGAATGGTGTGTTTTAGCTCCAGCTTCACCATTTTCAACAAAGATGCCTGTGTCTGCATTTGTCTGACCTCAAGAGGCAAATACAATGAACTTCAATATAAAAGAACATTCTAGGAACCCAGAAATCACAAAGGAAAACCCATCAGATCTATAAACAGAACATGTGCCTGACAAAATCTGGATGACATTATGAATAGAAAAGTAATATGGCACTGGACAAGATTCAAACACAGCACACACATGTGCTTTGTCATGGAACACCACCACCGCCACCACCAGAAACATTTGGGGCCCAAAATGATGATTAAATTCCAGTGATTTTTTTTATGTAAAGAATTCTGTAGAAGAATTGAAGGAGGGATTGTCACTGTTGATTTCTAATTTGCAAGTGCAAGAATTATTTCAAAACAAAATTGTGTTTTTTTAAAAATTTATTAACTTATTTATTTGAGAGTGGGAGAATGGGGCAAGGCAGGGACAGAGGAGAGAGGATCTTAAGCAGACTCCCCACCCTGCACAGAGCCCCATATAGTCTTGATCCCAAGACCCTGAGATCATGACCTGAGCCAAAAATCCAGAGTTGGATGTTCAACTGACTGAGCCACCTAGGTACCCCTCAAAATAAAATTAAAAAAAAAAAAAGAAGAAGAAGCACGATAAGAAGGAAAAAAAGGGAAACAGTAAGAGACTTAAGGATAAGTGTTTAAGACTTGGATAGACATTTCAGAGAAGGAGTGATGAAACCAATACACCCCTGAAAGGGGTCACTGGATTGGTAAATTGATGAGAAAATAACCAGTACTTCAGGTAGAGGAAGATGGGGAGACAACAAGGGTGTAGGATCCATCTCAATTTCTTTTTCTTTCCAAAAGTTAGATCAAAGAAGATAAAAACAGATTGGGAATATTTAATAGAGGTGCTAAACTCTTAGCACCTTCGAACCTTAGAAGGTACATATTGTTATACTGTAGGGAAAAACCAGATAGTTATCTAGAACTGAAAGCAGTTCTCTACTTTAGCAAAACTAGGTTCTTCTCTCTTGGGGTGAACCAAGGGGAAGGAATAAATTGTCTTGAGGGAGGAAATGGTTGGTATATTGTTTTTTCATAAAAGTAAAGGATTTTGTGATTATGAGATCAGGGAAAAGAAGGTAGTTCCCAGGAAATGCAAAATAATAGAACTTCCAAATTAACAGGGGAGAAAATAGAAGAGCAGTTTGATCATATCAGTAAATGAAGGAAAATGAAGAAATAATAATGTAGAATAAACTAAAGTATCATGAAAAGATGGAGTCAGTTCATACAGAATATGAGCAGACTGAGTTTTCTCCTTTATTTTTTTCTTAAAGAATTTTATTTACTTGAGAGAAAGAGAGACAGTTGTAGTGAGAGTGAGAGAGAGCACTTGAGCAAGGAGGAGAGAGAGAAGCAGGCTCCCCACTGAACAGGGAGCCCAAGAGTTTTTTCCTTTAAAATAAAAACATTTTCAATTGGGTTAAAATACAAAACTGAACTATGTGGCTTAAAAAAATCTGTATGTCTGTACCGATGTTTATACTTGTACTTCTGTCTGCTTATATACCTATCTATATCTTTGTCCATGCTTAAACAAGCAATAAAGAAAGGTAGAAAATTAAGGGAAGTCAAAGAGATATAAAAGCAAAAGGGTAAATGGAAACAAAAAGAAAACAGGCATGACTGTGCTATTCTTTGATGTGGGGGAATTCAAGGTTAAATGCATTGAATAAAAAACTGTGAAGTGTGTAAACCTGGTGATTCACAGACCTGTACCCCTGGGGATAAAAATATATGTTTATAAAAATAAAAAATATAAAAAAAAAAAAAAAAAAAAAAAAACAAGGGACATTATGTAAATGTGCAACAGTTTGTGAGGGCCATGTATTTATACTCATTTGCCCATCAGATAGTTACAAAAATCAATTATTTACTTGGCCATAAGTTAGACCTTCAAAATTGAAAAAATAGAGATTTTTTAAAGGCATATTCTCTGATCATAATTCGATAAAAGTTAAGATAAATAATAAAAAGGTGACAAAAAATCCTTGTCTTTTTGGAATATATGAAAAACTCTACTAGACAAACTTGGAAGTAAAAAGAACTTAAAAGGGAAATTAAAAACTACAAAAACAAAATACTTAGTACCAAAACCTATGGGCTATAGCTAGAACTATACACAGAGAAAATTTTAGTCTTAAATACATTTTTTATGTTTTCATCATCAAAGAAGAAAGAAAAAAACGAATGCTTATTTTATTTTTAAGTGAATCCTTATTTTATTTTATTACTTTTTAAAGATTTTATTTGACAGAGAGACTGTGCACAAGAGGGGCGGTGGGAACCTGCAGGGAGGGGCAGAAGGAAATCCTTAACCAACTGAGCAGGTATCTTATGAATTCTTATTTGAAAAAAATTAAATTAATAGAATAACAATATAAACACATAGAAACTAGGAAGAAGGAATTAATCAAGATAAGTCATGAAATGAAATAAATATTACCATAGTAGAAATAATGAATCAACCAAAGAGCTGATTGCTAGAAAGTTCCCTGAAAATACATAAACCCACTGTAAATCTGACTGAGGAAAAGAGAGATCAAACATTAAAGAGAAAGACATAAGCAAAGATGCAAAGAGATAAGAACCATCAGAGAATGCCACAGACACCTCTGCTGGGCACCGTGGTGTGCTTCCCCAGGTGCCCCCTTCAGGACTGCAGTGTGCATTCTCTCATTGTGGGGGAGCCTTGATTGTTGATGCCTCACAGCTGTGTTTCTCTCCAGGAATTGCTTTTGTCCAAGTGGGCTATCTTGTTCGTTACCATCCAGAGTATATGGCCCAATGTGTACTGGGGACAACTAACATTTCAAAACTGGTTGATAAAGGAATATAAATCCCTGCCCTCCTGTCTCATTTTGGGGTAGCTCCCAAGGCCCTCGGCTCCTATTGGGGCAGCCACAGTTCAGTTGCTCCTCCACCTCCTCAGTCACACCTCCCAAACTTTCCTACAGGTGCTTTTCCTACGTGCACATCCCAATAAACCTCATTTATACAAATAGCTATTTCAGAGGAACCTGATTTAAGCTATAGCTCCATGAAAATCTAGAGAAGATGGACAGTTTCCTTTAAAAAAATAAATGACTGGAAAGAGATGCTGTTTTTCACCATTCTTTATGCTTCTAGATAAACTTTATTGAGGTGTAATTTGCATGAGTAAAGTTGTACCCATTTTAAGTTCACAGATTGGTGAGTTTTCATTTTCTTTCTTTCTTTCTTTTTTTTTTTTTTTTTTTTTTTTTTTAAGATTTATTTACTTGAGAGGGAGAGAGAAGAGGGAGAGGAAGAGAGAGAGAGAGAGAGAGAGAGAGAAGAGAGAATCCTTAAACAGACTCCTTGCTGAGCTCGGAGCCCTGCGAGGGGCCCTTATGGACCGGTCCCAGGACCCTGAAATCATGACCTGAGCCAAATCAAGAGTCAGCTGCCCAATGACTGTAGTGGTGCACCTTCTGTAGTGGTGCGTCTTGACAAATGTGTAGATCTAGGTAACTATCACCACAATCGAGATACAGAATATTTCCTTCACTCTGAAGTGTTCCCTTGTATTCCTTTCCTACCTCCAGCCAGTGATCTCCTTTTTATCACAGATTGGCTTTGTAGCATACATACAGCATGTACTCTTCACTATCACACTTTGGTCACTAGCACAATGTGTTTGAGGTTTGTCTCTATTTGTCATTCCTCTTCTTTCCTTTCTCTCAAGGTCCATAGTCCTGTGCTGCTTATTGTCTGTTTACTGAAAGTGGTTTTATTTTGCCTAGCTTTGTAGTTCTTTAAAACATGATGTTGAATCTGGTGTTAGTAATATTCGTGGCTGGAAGTGGAGTCTCTTGTCATTCTTATTTAATATTTAATGCACTATGAAAGTGAAAAGGAATTAAGTGGCTTAAAATAGGTATAAAAGAGATAAGTCTATTTCTAGTTGCTGATTTTTAGTTTATCTAAAATCCTAGGGACCTACTAACAATATTTTATACAGTAAGAGAATTTAGTAATTTGCCTGAATACAGGATAAAAACACACCAATAATTGGTTTTCATTGGCTTAACAATAAGTATCTAGACAGGGAAATGGGGAAAATATACTATTTTTAGTAACAACAAAGTCTATAAAAATGTTTAAGAGTAAATCTTGTAAGCAAGGCCAGGATTTATATGAAAAAACAAAAAACACCCAAAACCCTCAAAATTCTTATTGGTAGAGTTTTCAAAAATAGCTAAGCACTTACTTTATTTTTATCACTATTCTAAGTGCTTTACATGTATTAGCTCATTTAACCTTCCCAGAAGCTGGACGATTATTATTATTATTCTCATTTCATGGATGAGATAACTGAGGTATAGAGAACTTAAGTAACTTGCCCAAGTTTATCCAGCCTGCAAATGATAGAACCAATATTTGAAATCAAGGCTGAAAAAATGGAAAGACATACTCTGTTCTTCCATGAGGTTACTTAATATAAAAATAGCTTTCTAAATGTAAAGCTCTTTATTCACTGCCTGCTGCTTTTAGGATGCTCCCCTAAATATCTCTGAACCTCCCAAATATTTCTCTAATACACTCCTGCTATCTATCACTATGATATGCATCTGATATTTGCAATGGGAACTCCTTTTATTCCTTAATTTGATATTCAGTAATTATTGTCCTAGTTCAGATCCTCATCATTCATCTAACCATCCATCCATCCATCCATCCATCCATCCATCCATCAATCCATCTATCCATCCATCCTCCATCCATCATATCCATCCATCCATCCATCCATCCATCCATCCATCCATCCATCCATCCAATGAACAGATGATTTTGGTGGCACTGTAGAGGGTAGATTCGAGGAGGCCAGGGGAGGTAGGAATGAGTTTAGTTGTGAGACCATCATAGAACAAGCAGAAAACAAGCAAAGGTCTGAGTAGATAAGAGGAGGCATATTTGAAATATATTTAAAAAGAATGTATGCATTTTAAGTGCATAAATGAATGAGTTCTGAAAATGTGTACATCCATGTAATCATATAGAATATTTCCATCACCCCAAAGATTCTTATGTTTCTTTCCAGCCAGTTCCCACCTTTCTACCTCCAGCCTTAATTATTATTGATATTTCCCCTATCATCAAATACTGGTTCTAGATTATGTATGGTATGTCCTCTTTGGTGTCACAGTAGGTGGGTGTGAATATTGAGGGTGTTATTCCGAAACTCCAATATATATAGCTCCCAGGATTCTAACTTAGATAATTGGTAAATACTTCTGAAGCCTCCACCATGTTGAGGAGGATAAGTTCAATGATTGAGCCCTATTCTAGAATCCTTTAGCCAAACTGATATTAATCTATTAGTAAATATTCTTTGCTTTAACATCAAAATTAGCTTTTACTTCATTGAAAGTATAGTACTTCTTTATTAGCTTTAGAGCTTATACTTTTAAAGTCTGAGCAGTAGAATATAACAGTTGAGAAATGTATAGGTGTGATGGTTAGAATCTGGAATGGAATTGCCCGGGCCTCTGTCAAATTTCAATTTACCACTTCCTAGTTCTATTTAACTTCTCTGAAACTCAGCTTCCTTATCAGCAAAGTGAGGAAAAGTAGTAAGGCATTTTTTGTTTTTTAGATATTTGATGAAATAATGTATATAAAGCTCTTAACAAAACACCTGGCCTATAGTTTAAAATTCCACAAAGTAGCTATTATTGTTTATAGTGTTCAAAAGTCTTTTTTTAAACATTTACTAAGATAAAGCAATAAATCCACACCACCATATAAAGAGACTGTCAATGTAATTTTTGTGTATGTTAAGTTGACAAACATGGATATGGTGCAGATGATTCTTGTGTTACTTGTCAGAGAATTTTTCATAGTGGTGAAATAAAATAAAATAAAATTTACCATTTTAACCATTTTTAAATGTACAGTTCAGTAGCATTAAGTGCATTCACAACATTATGCAGCCATAACCACTATCTGTCTCCAGAACTTTTTCATCATCTCTAGCTGTCATTTTCAAGGAGATACTTGTAATTACATTTTGGCTTTTTGGAGATACTGCAAGTATTAAAGGATAACTTTTCTAGGTTTGGTCTGCCTTCCCAATGTTTGATGCCTTTCTTATTTTATGATTCAAAGATACTGACTTTGAATTCCCAGTCCTAGATACGTGGAGTAACCTAGAGGTTTGATATGTTTTGGAAAGCTCTTTGATGTAGATGTCATAGCTGAGGCACTATTTCTCATACCTCTTCTCTCATACGTGGGGTCATCCAGCCTTAGCTCTGCTTGTGGACACATCTTCCCAAAGCAAACGCAGTCAGACCTTCTTATATTTTACTCTGCCAGAAAAGGGGGAAACTCCTAATTTCAGGACTGTTTTCCCTTAGCTCTTTTGGAAAGAGGTATTATAAATTTTTCTGTGCTATTCGGACATTTGCTTTAGTCTACTCTGCAT
Source organism: Mustela putorius furo (assembly GCF_011764305.1). Lineage (NCBI taxonomy): Eukaryota > Metazoa > Chordata > Mammalia > Carnivora > Mustelidae > Mustela > Mustela putorius. The sequence continues at coordinate 24,521,423 of NW_025421273.1, forward strand.
TCCATACCTCAGTTCCTCTTTGTATAATTATCCCCAACATGATATTATGTTCAGAATAGGACCCATATTCTTCCAACAAATCTATTTCCCCTCCAGTGTTCTTTATCCCCATAAATGGAAATGTCATTTATCTGCCCTGTTGCTCATTCCAGATTCTGGAATTTAATGATCAAAGGATAACTCCACCCCTTTGGCACTGATTGGTCCAGAAACTGACATGACTGAATTTGGATAAAATGAAGTAAAGAGAGGTCTACTAAGGTGCGTCTAGGAAAGTTGTTTTTGTTTCTGGGAATCCTTTTGGAAGTAATCTCTCTCCCTCCCTGCCGTGTATTGTTGCATGTAAAAGTCCAGAACTTCTATTGCATCTGACCTCTAGCTTGAGAATAAGGCTGACATATGGATTTAGGTTCCTTGTAAGTAACTTTCAGTTGAACCAGTGCATTTTTGAACATTTAAGTCAGTCTGAATTGGGTCTCTTTTATTTGTTTTATAAGTCATCTTAACTAATACCCCACTCTAGGTATTAGATTTTAAAAAGGTATATTTTTTCTCTTTAACTAGGTTGCCTTTTGGTTTTATTGATGGTTTCCTTCACTGTGCCAAAGTATTTTATTTTGATGGAGTCCCAATATTTTATTTTTGCTTTTGTTTCCCTTACTTTAGGAAATGTATTTAGAAAAACGTTGCTGTGGCCCATGTCAAAGAAGTTATTTTCTCTTCTAGGAATTTTATGATTTTTAGGTCTCACATTTAGGTCTTAAATCCATTTGGAGCTTATTTTTGTGTATGGTATGAGAAAATGGTCCAGTTTTATTTGGTAAGGGGCTGATATTTTGAAACTTATACAACATGAGGCACCTGGGTGGTGCAGTCAGTTGGGCGATTGACTCTTGGTTTCATTTCAGGTCATGATCTCAGGGTTGTGAGATCAAGCCCTGCATCAGGCTTTGCCCTCAATGTGGAGTCTGCTGTAGATTTTTTTCCCTCTTCCTCTGCCCCTCCCATTCATGCTCTCTCTCTCTCTCTCAAAAATAAATAAACAAATCTTGAAAAAAAAAAAAGAGCTTATACAACTCAACACCCAAAACCCATAATCTGATGAAAATTGGGCAGAGGATCTGAATAGATATTTTTCCAAAGAAAACATACAGATAGCCAACAGATACATGAAAAGATGCTCAACATCACAAATTATTAGGGAAATGCAAATGAAAACCACAGTGAGATATACCTTATGTGTGTCAAAATGGTTAGTATCAAAAAGACAAGAAATAGCCAATATTGGCAAGGATGTAGAAAAAAGGGATCTCTTGTATACTGTTGGCGGGAATGGAAATTGGTGCAGCCACTGTGGAAAACAGTATGGAGGTTTCTTTAAAAATTAAAAAGAGAAATACTATATGATCTAGTAATGCCACTGCTGGGTATTTAATCAAAGAAAAGAAAAACACTAATTTGAAAAGATACATGCAGCATTATTTACAATAGCTGAAATATGGAAGCAATCCAAGTGTCCATGGACAGATGAATGGATAAAGAAGATGTGGTACACACACACATACACACACACACTGGAGTATTACTCAGCCATACAAAAGGATGAGATCTTGCCATTTGGGACAGAATGGATGGACCTAGAGGGTATTATGCTAAGTGAAATTCAGAAAGAATGACAAATAGTATATGATTTCACTTACATGTGGAATCTAAAGAACCAAACAATGGAATCAACAAACAAAAAGTAAAACCAGACCTATAAATAAAGAGAATACAAACTGATGGTTTCTAGAAGGGAAGGAGTGGAGGGCTGGAAAAAATTGGGAAGGGGAATTTATTCCCTCTAGTAATGGAGGGAATAAATCATGGAATAAAGGGTACAACATAGAGAATATAGGTGGTATTAAAATAGCATTGTGTGGTGATGATGGTAGCTACACTGTGGTGAGCATAACATAACATATACAGAAGTTGAATCACTATGTTGTACAACTGGAACTAATATAACAGTTTGTGTTAACTGTTCTCAAATAAAATAAATAAAAAGTTATGTTGCTGAATGGGCTGAATTTTTGGTGTGTGAAAAATTCAGTATGTCAATCTACATGCTATTTTCTGCAATTTTTTTTCTCCTTAGGACTTTTGAATTACCCTACATCAAGACTTATAATATAGTGACAATCTTGTTTGCATTAATTTCAGGAAGCCATCTGTCCCTCCATAAAGTTCTTAGATTGAGAGTAAGAGAATCAGTTATTTAATCTCAAATCTAGATCATTCTTATATAAATTGTGGATTGTCTCATCCCAAGCACTGGAAGATAGATTTTTCTGAGGTTTTGTTACCTGCTTGTCAGGGGAATTTAATTATGATGCATATGACTTCTCAGGGCTTAGCTTTGTGAACCTTGCACCCATTTTTTTTTTCCTCCCAATGGAGGTATATCTGCCTCCCTTACCTCACAACTGCCCTTTGTCCTGGGGGAAGTGAGCTATGGGGACTATATTGTCTAATCTAGATTATTCCTTAATAGAGAAAGTGGACTTGGACCTTAGGGACCAATTCAGACAAATTCTCAGCCACTATCTTTAAAAAATTTTTTTTCTTTCTCATTTTGTGTTCCTTCTGTCTAGAACTCCAGATAGGTGTTTTTAGATTTTGTCAATCTCTTCTCAGTATCTGTTTTTCTTCATTTTTCTTCTGTCTCCTTTCTATGTGATGTATTTTGGTCACTCCTTCTGATATTCCAGTTCACTCTTTCTGTCTTCTGTTGTATCAAAACTGTTTACCATGTCCACTGAATTTCTAATTTAAATGACCATAATTTTAATTTCTAGCCATTGTATTTTTCTTTTTCAGATCAGCCTGATATCTTTAAATAATCTTCTGATGCTTTTTCCTACTTTTGATACTCTATTATTTTATTACTTTAAATATTTATTTTATATTCTGGTTTTAGAATTCCAACATCTTTGCTTTTGCAGGTCTGATTCTGCCATCTGTTGCTTCTGCTGGTAACTCACACTCACAATGGCTCATTTCCTCATGGTTTGCAACTTCAAATGTGAATTCATATTCCTTGGAACTCTGTCAGTAGGAATTATTTGAATCTTCAGTTTAGAATATGTCCATCAGAGAAGATGTAGGTCTGTTTCTGCCTGACTCTTGGTAAGGCAAAAACCAGGTAGTATATTTTGGTTTGGTTTGGTTTGGGACATTTATATTTATAGATAGATATCTGTCCAGATAGATTGATTGATCGATCGATCTATCTATCAAGACAATTCCACCTGGGCATTTCACAGATTTATCACACTTAACTTTGCCAAAACAGAATTGTTTCCCCCTCCTAGATCAATTAAGTGATACTTTAGTAACAATCCTTGGGGTAATTATATAGTCTTACTCATTTTATGGACCAAGACCTCAGGATCCATGTCCATAAAATGAGGATAATGATAGTATTAGTATTAAAATAGCCAATATATGTAAAAACTGTTAATAGAGGGCTTAACATGTATCATATATTAGCTATTGCTTCTTTTTGCTTTGTTTTATTTTTCTTCAATATTCTGCAGCAGGGCTATAAACTCCAGGAGGTCAGAGATACTCTCTGCAGATCCCAGAACAATGCCTTTCACATGATAAGTCTTCATGAAAATATTTTTGATAAATTGAATGTAAGAGGAAATATACTTACTGGAACTTAGAATTTATCTTTGATTCTGCTCTTTCATTGCCCTCCCAGGTCAGTCCATCAGTGGGAACTGTTAATTCTACTTCGAAAACACACTAAAGTCTGTTTCACTAACACCCTGTAGTCCAGAACACCATCACCTCTTTGCTTGACCACTATTAACAGTCTGGCTTTGTTGTACTTTGCTCTTTCCTGTTTATTTAACATGCTATAGTTTGAGACATATTAGGGAAAGAAGAAAGTGTAGGAGGAAGGTAAAAAAAACAAATCAAGGGCCCTTCTGATCTAGAAGGAGACCCTGGTGGCCAGAGGAGTCCATAATGAATGGGCATTTCTCACTCTTGGCTGTAGCTAGTTCCCTGCTCGTTGGAACCTCCATATCATCTTTAGAGCTGGGGAACTGTTCAGCTGCTCACAGTGCTGCATCATGGTTGCCTCTTGTTGCCACCATGTTCTGGTTCCCTAAGTCCTGCCCAGGTGAGCTCTGGTTGTCAGTCCTGTGGACCCAGAGCTGAAAGCCACCTTCTTGTTCTGATGATAGGGGCTCTGGTGACATGCTGCCACTGCAGAGCAGTCTGAGGCAGTGGATAAAGTGACAGGCACTGAGCATGTCCTGGAGGAACTAAGAGCTGAGTTCTGGTTATGGGGTTGGGTTCCCTGGTTTTGTGTTTCTTCTCTGGACCTTTCTGTTTCATCCTCAGAGTTGAAAGCAGCTCTCGAACAGATGGTGCTATAAGCCCCCAAAAGTGTGTTTCTGTAATGCATCTACTTGAATGTACTTCCAAGCAGGGAGAAGGAAGAGGGTGAGGAAGAGAAGGGAATCTCTTAAATATTCTCTCTTCCACCTTCTGGAATTTTTTCCCTCTTATCCATGGAATACCTGCTGAGGGAAGAAGCAAAAGGAAGAAGTCTTCTCTTTGGTCCTAAATAACTTCTTGGACTGAATTAAATGAGGATAGTATTATCTTGTCCTACCTTCCAGTGACATCATGACTTTAAACATTCTATGTTGGATATCATGAGATTGCTTAAGCAGCTTGCAAGCACTTTACCCAAGAGGATGTGTAAGCAATAGTGAGTCTCAAGGGAGATGGGTTGCATCTGACATTTGGGTGTGTTTGCCTCTGTGGAAGGTCACTGAATCAGTGGTAGCTGAATCTAATAAAATTAGTATTTGCTTTAAACTTATTATATGCTCACTGTGGTAAGAAATATCAAGAGGATGTTAGGATGCATCTCCCACTGTTGCTGGGGAGACGAGTGGTATAGACTGGGAAGAATCTGGATGATGCAAAATAATACGATTGTGTAATTTATCAATATGTTAAACTGTGTCTTTCTTTCTTATGCCCCATATTCACCAAGTATCTATATATCTATCTACATCTGTATCTATATCTGTATCTATATATGTACTTTAATGGTTTTATCCTTCCAAGAGTCACTTACTGAGGAACAAATGTGAAATAACTCTACAATTAGGTGGCAATAGTAGGCAACTGGGTGTTATAGAATTCCAGTGTGCTTGATGAGCCAGCTTTTCCTTTTTGACAGCTAGGTTAATTATGCTAGAGGGTGGGAAAGTGAATATGATAGAAGGGACCCTAAGGGCTTGAAAGCCATGATTGAGAAGTATACCAGAGCCTCTTCCATCCTTTGCCAACATCTGGAGGTGAATAGAAGCTGAGCCAGGGAAATGTTCTCTGGCTGCTGCCTGGTTAGGACCAGACACCAACCATAAAGGCTCAGCCTGAAGTGAGTCCTTTTTACCCTGAGATTCTGCAATTCAGCCTTAGCCTATCTGACCCATGATGTGGGAATGCCCTCACATCCATCCTGGACCTTGGAAACCTCTTCTAGATTAGCAAGTAGGGTATGTCGACACTTTATAAGGTGTTAATTATCTGAGATCTTTCCTCTTGGCCCAAAGGAAGGCTATTTATAACACATTTGAAATCTGTCCCCTGCGCTGGAAAAAGTGGTTCTCATGGGGTGAATATGGGATGGGCTAGAAACATGGAAATCGTACTTGAGCTTCTAATGGTGATGTTGACCATGCTTTGTGTAAATGTGGCCTGACTCTCCATAGGCTTAACAAAACAGATCTGAAAAACTGTCTGTATCAGAAAAGAGAGGTTTGAATCCTGAATATGAAGCATATGAGGCACGAGACCTCTGGCAAATCATTCAATTTTCTGGGATTAATTTTCTTCTCTATTAAACATCTTTTAAATTAAATTATAGTTGTGAAATCATTTTGGAAACTGGGAAGTTTCCATATAAAGGAGTTTTTAGTAATTATACTTCTATAAAATGAGAATAAGAATAATATCTATGCATCAGAATTGTTGTAAATGTTGACTAAGTAAGGCAACAAGAAATATTTTTCAAAACTCTTTTTATCTAGAAGAGCTTTATTATTTTTTAGCAGGTTTGTGGATTTAATTATTTTGTTATTTTCAGACAGTGAGGTAGTTTTTGGCTACCATTCCTCTTTCTTACCTTTTGTCTTCCACTACTCCATCATTCTAGTACTAGGATTTAATAATGTTTGCCTGCTCCAAATGGATAACAACAGAGAATTTGTTTTGCCCATGTAAATATATTTAGAGGAGATGAATCCTTTCTCTTGGTGACTGAGTCTTACATAAATAGAACTTAATGTATCTTCATAGATCTTTCTCCTGCTGACATTATTACATTCATCCATAAAAACTATCATCATCACTATACTCCTGCTATTTCACTGAAATGTACAGTGAACATTCCTAATGCAACTCCTTACATCAGTTGTGGTAAAGTTGTATCAAGCACTCCTTTAAGCCAAAATAACCCTACTACTTCATTTGTATTATAAATGACAGAGACTTCTGGAATTTGCCTTTATCCTTCTGATGCAGATGCTCCCTGGAGCAAAGTCACATGCCCTACTATACAATGATTAATAAATAAGGATCACATCATTGAGGGACTTAATCATTTATCATACTGATATTATTTAGTTGCTTATAAACATTTTGATAAAAACTGCATATGCATAGCATAACACAAGTATTAAATTTTATTTAAAAATAGTTTAATGACTAAACAATACAAAGGAATATTATGCAGTCATTAAAATATTTTTTAAAATAAAATGTAATAAAGATATGAAATCTATAGCTATATCTATATAGCAAAATATTATGCAGTCATCAAAAATTGAAATCTTGGGCACCTGGGTGGTTTAGTGGGTTAAAGCCTTGGCCTTCAGCTTAGGTCATGATCCCAGAGTCCTGGGATCGAGGCCCACATTGGGCTCTCTGCTCAGCAGGGAGCCTGCTTCCCTTCCTCTCTCACTGCCTGCCTCTCTGCCTACTTATGATCTCCATCTGTCAAATAAATAAATAAAATCTTAAAAGAAAAAGAAATCCTCACCACGACCAAGTGGGATTTATTCCAGGGCTTCAAGGTTGGTTCAACATCTGCAAATCAATCAATGTGATACAATACATTAATAAAAAAAAGAACAAGAACCATATGATACTCTCAATAGATGCTGAAAAAGCATTTGACAAAGTACAGCATCCTTCCTGATCGAAACACTTCAAAGTGTAGGGATAGAGGGCTTATACCTCAGTATTATCAAAGGCATCTATGAAAAACCCACCGCAAATATCATTCTCAATGGAGAAAAACTGAAAGCTTTTCCACTAAGGTCAGGAACATGGCGGGGATGTCCATTATCACCACTACTATTCAATATAGTACTAGAAGTCCTAGCCTCAGCACTCAGACAACAAAAAGAAATTAAAGGTATCCAAATTGGCAAAGAAGAAGTCAAACTCTCACTCTGCAGATGATGTGGTACTGTATGTGGAAACCCAAAAGACTCCACTCCAAAACTGCTAGAACTTGTACAGGAATTCAGTAAAGTGTCTGGATTTAAAATCAATGCACAGAAATCAGTTGAATTTCCTTACACCAACAGCAAGACAGGAAAGAGAAATTAAGGAGTCAATCCCATTTACAATTGCACCCAAAACCACGAGATACCTAGGAATAAACCTAATCAAAGAGGCAAAGAATCTACACTCAGGAAACTATAAAGTACTCATGAAAGAAATTGAGGAAGACACAAAGAAATGAAAAATGTTCCATGCTCCTGGATTAGAAAAACAAATATTGTGAAAATGTCTATGCTACCTAAAGCAATCTACACATTTTATGCAATCCCTATCAAAATCCCATCCATTTTTTTCAAAGAAATGGAACAAATAATCCTAAAATTTATATGGAACCAGAAAAGACCTCGAATAGCCAAAGGAATATTGAAAAAGAAAGCCCAAGTAGGTGGCACCACAATTCCGGACTTCAAGCTCTATTACAAAGCTGTAATCATCAAGACAGCATGGTACTGGCACAAAAACAGACACATCGATCAATGGAACAGAATAGAGAGCCAGAAATAGACCCTCAACTCTATGGTCAACTAATCTTCGACAAAGCAGGAAAGAATGTCCAATGGAAAAAAGACAGCCTCTTCAATAAATGGTGTTGGGAAAATTAGACAGCCACATGCAGAAAAATGAAATTGGACCATTTCCTTACACCACACACAAAAATAGACTCAAAATGGATGAAGGACCTCAATGTGAGAAAGGAATCCATCAAAATCCTTGAGAAGAACACAGGCAGCAACCTCCTCGACCTCAGCTGCAGCAACCTCTTCCTAGGAACTTCTTCAAAGGCAAGGGAAGTAAGAGCAAAAATGAAATATTGGGATTTCATCAAGACCAAAAGCTTTTGCACATCAAAGGAAATAGTTAACAAAACCAAAAGACAACTGACAGAATGGGAGAAGATATTTGCAAATGATATATCAGATAAAGGGCTAGTATCCAAAATCTATAAAGAACTTAGCAAACTCAACACCCAAAGAACAAATAATCCAAAGAAGAAATGCGTAGAGGACATGAACAGACATTTCTGCAAAGAAGACATCCAGATGACCAACAGACACATGAAAAAATGCTCCACATCACTTGGCATCAGGGAAATACAAATCAAAACCACAATGAGATACTACCTCACACCACTCAGAATGGCTAAAACTAACAAGTCAGGAAATGACAGATGCTGGCGAGGATGCGGAGAAAGGGGAACCCTCCTACACTCTTGGTGGGAATGCAAGCTGGTGCAACCACCCTGGAAAACAGTATGTAGGTTACTCAAAAGGTTGAAAATAGAGCTAACCTATGACCCAGCAATTGCACTACTGGGTATTTACCCTAAAGATATAAACGTAGTGATCCAAAGGGGCATGTGCACCCGAATGTTTATAGCAGCAATGTCCACAATAGCCAAACTACGGAAAGAACCTAGATGTCCATCAACAGATGAATGGTTAAAGAAGATGGGGTATATATATATACAATGGAGTACTATGCAACAATCAAAATAAATGAAATCTTGTCATTTGCGATGACGTGGATGGAACTAGAGGGTATCATGCTTAGCGAAATAAGTTAATCGGAGAAAGACAACTATCACATGATTTCCCTGATATGAGGAAGTGGAGATGCAACATGGCGGGTAGGAAAAGAATAAATGAAACAAGATGGGATCAGGAGGGAGACAAACCGTAAGATACTCTTAATCTCACAGAACAAACTGAGGGTTGCTGGGGGGGAGGGGATTCAGAAGAGGGTGGTGGGGTTATGGACATTGGGGGTTGTGTGTTCTATGGTGAGTGCTGTGAAGTGTGTAAACCTGGTGATTCACAGACCTGTATCCCTGGGGCTAAAAATCCATTATATGTTTATAAAAAAAAAAATTGAAATCTTGCCATTTGCAGTGATGTGGATGGAGCTAGAGGGTATTATGCTAAGCAAAATACCTCAATCAGAAAAAGCCATTTATGATATGATCTCACTGATATGCAGAATTTGAGAAACAAGGCAAAGGATCATGGGGGAAGAGAGGGAGAAATGAAATGGTATGAAACTGGAGAGGGAGATAAACCATAAGAGACTTTAATCTCAGGAAACAAACTGAGGGTTGCTGGAGGGGAGGGGCCTGGGAGGGATGATGTGGCTGAGTGATGGGCATTGGGGAGGGTATGTGCTATGGCAAGTGCTGTGAATTGTGTAAGACTTATGGATAACAGACTTGTACCCCTGAAACAAATAATACATTATATGTTAATAAAAAATATTTTATAGGAGCACCTGGGTGGCTCAGTTGGTTAAGTCTCTGCCTTCGGCTCAGGTCTTGATCTCAGGGTCCTGGGATTGAACCCCACATTGGGTTCTCTGCTCAGCAGGAAGCTTGCTTTTCCCCCTCTCTGCCTGCATCTCAGCCTACTTGTGATCTCTCTCTCTCTGTCAAATAAGTAAATAAGATCTAATATATATATATATATATATATTAGTTAAAATCTTAGTTGTAGACTTTATAACTTTGTAAACCGTATATTCTCCTTGGAGCCATATCAATACATTTTATTTTTTACATGGTTATTGTTAACATATAGTGTTTCAAAGGCTCTTTTTTTTACTCATGTGGTCTACATACCTTTCTTTTTGTTGTTTGGTACTTTTTTTTTTTTGTAATTTGCTTTTTCATTCTATTTTAGGTCAGTTGAATTATATCACCTGGATGTAAAACTTAGCTTCTTTTTATTCATTGCTAATCTCTCCATTTTCAAGTTGTTTAAATAAATGCTTCTTTCTATTTGATGGACAGGTAAATCACTTCTGGAAGTGTTTAAGATAAAGAGGTTATTTTGTTCTATGACGGGTTTACTGAGTAGACTCTGTAGGGATGCCAGCTTGTGAATTTTGAAAAAGCTCTTTAGCTGAATTTGATGGAGGAAGAAGTATATATTGGGTGGATACAGCTAAAATTAGCTCCAGAACAACCATCATCTTCTCTAGCTAATGTTTACACACACACATACACACACACACACACGCACACACACACTTAATTTAATTTTTGTGTAATTCTAACTGCAGTGGACATCAGGTCTAGAATGATGTCACAGACTGTTTTACATGTTTTTGTTTGTTTTTTGTTTTTTGTTTCCTTTTTGGCCCCATGGGTTTATGTGCCTCATATCTCCTCAACTAGATAATAAACTACATAATTGAAAACAGAGTTTCTGTTTCTTCTCCATCCCCAAAGTACTCAGTACAGGGCTGACTGCTCCATGGGGTCTGAAATGTACTACCATATGGTAATACGGTTTTCCATTCCTGGTCCTTTGAATGGGGCCAAATCACCCACTCATATTGTGAAGCAGGTGGTGAACAATAGCTCTAGTCTCACGTGTTCACCTGCACACACCCTGCTCGTCCATTCAGCACTTTCTTTAGTCAACTGAACTCAGTTCCATTGGTTTCAAGGTTTCTAGAGATTCATTTGTTTGTTTAAACATTTATTGATTCCCCACGTGTCTATGCAAAATACTTAGGACATAAAAGCTAATATCCTATCCTATCTGCCGTCAAGGATCTAGTCATCTCATGGTAAGTCTGGATAAGAGTTTCTTCCTCAGGGGCACCTGGGTGGTTTAGTCAGTTAAGTGTCCCACTCTTGATTTCAGCTCAGGTCATGATCTCAGGGTCATGAGATTGAGCCCAACATTGAGCCCTGCACTGGGCTCCATGCTCAGTGGGAAGTCTATTGGAGATTCTTCATCTCCTGCTCCCTCTGCCCTTACCCCCACCCTACCTCTCTCTTTCTCTTTCTAAGATAAATAAATAAATCTGAAAAAAGAAAAGTTCCTTCCTCAGTGGAAGAAGTCAGGCATCCGGTGCTGGTTCTGTGTAGGAGGATAGGCTACTCTAGCTACTGTGCTCTAGCACACATTATATTTCTAAAATACAAATACTTGACATTTTTGAAATATTGCTGTGTTTTCTGTGTGTGTGACATGCATTGATTTATACATTAATCTTGTTTCCCCAGCTAGGCTGTAAGCTCCTTGAGGGGTAAAAAAAGTGTTATTTGTGTTCTCTGAAACACACTTGAGAAACACATACTGTGTTGATTTATTGATTTCTGTAAATAAGAGACTTGGTTCAGCTGCTAAATGATTTGACTTATCCTTTGTTGCTACGCACATCTCACTTCCCTCTCCACTTAGCCTGCATTCCAGGACCCATTGATTCAACCACTCTTTTTCAGTACCTCCTGCACTTTTGGCTCCTTGGCTTTCAAGGCCTCTATCCAATCTTGGATCTCATCAACTATCAGCTTTTTCAGCTCTCACACCCTGGTGGCTGAGCACTTCGGAGAAAAATAAAAGAATGGTACAGAAGAGGACCATAACAAACTCCTGACTTCTATCTTTAGCTGGGCCCTAACTCTGCTTGGCATATACTTCTCTTATGAGCATTCATTAGTGCTTCTTCCAATTCATAGGGAAGCTCTTCCAACTCTATAGTTCTTTCCTGAGGGCTTCTTGTTCACCCTTTGTCCCTTACTCTCTGGTGATAAACTGCCCAGAGAGAATAGAGGCCTTAGAATACATTCCTCACCTCCCTGCCTCCTTTATCTTTAGCAACTCTCATCTTCAGTCTCTCCCTTTTCTTTGAAAGGAAGTGACTCCTTGCCTCTTCCTTCTGTTCCCATTGAAGGCCAGTTCCTATACTTCTGTCCTTGATTCTCTCCCTTCTTGCTTTTTTTCCTCAGGCTCTTGCTCCATCTGTTAATCAGTTTCTTTCATGACTCATTAACTCTTCCCTCTCCGTTGGCTGCTACCCTTCTGCATAAAATAAGATACAAATATCTTCTACCCTGAAAAACCAATTCTGTTTCTCTTGCCACAGTGTCAGAGGCAGGCCCCTGACCAGGGCAGCCTCCGCCATTAAAACATGGCGCCTGGCTAGTTGCCAGGTTAGGATTGCCTCGTGAGACTAAGTGGAACACCCAAAGAGGAAGTAAACAGCATTGGTTGCTAGCGAAGTTGTTCATTTAGGTGCACAGCCTGATTCGCTCCCTCCTATACCCTGCTTGCTGATTGGTCATGTAAGCGTATATAAGTGTGTAGCCTTGCGGAAATAAGGAGAGAGAAGATGCATCTGAACCAGGGTTCTTGTCGTCCTTGCGGGCTGAGGGCGATAAATGGCGCCGGCACCCGGGAACTAAAAAAAGGAATCTTGCAAGGTAATCTGCAGGAAAGCGGGGAGTAAAGGTCCGCAAGTAAGCAGGGACATTAGCCACGTTCAAAACTGGGAATTCCACGGTAAAGCGGGGAGTAAAAATAGAAAAACCTTGCAAGGGAGAATTCTGCAGGTAAGCGGGGTAAAACCACAACAAAGGTGGTGGGAAACTTGTACAAGACCGCAACAAGAAGCGGGGCGGCCTTAGAGCCGGGATTAACTTGTACAAGTGCGCAATAAGAAGCGGGGCGGCCTTAGAGCCGGGATTTAGTGGCAAGTATACGCAGAACAGCCATTAGGTTGGGATTCTAATTATGGGATCTGGACTGTCAAAGTCGAGGTTAGAGGGTTCCCTAAAGGACCTTCTAAAGGCCAATGGCACGCTGTTAAAAACGAAAACTGCTAGGATAAAAACGGTCAAGCAGCAGCTGAAAGACATTCAGCCCATATGGATTCTTCCCCCAAGCTCTTAGTTCTTTGGAGGACACTGCCCGCCATAATGCAGCGGCTGGAAATCCTCAGTGGGACCTAGAAATGTTAATGGTAATAGGACTGTACATGGGAAAGCAGGCCCAAATATAATACAGCCCTGTTGTGTATCTGCAAATAGCCACGGCGGCCACTAAAGCATTGAAGAGGCGGCTCCATGGTTCCTAGATGAAGGCTTGCTAAACATACCTCAATGGGACCACTTAGGGGAGGATTTGAAGAAACAGGATGCTTTAACTCTTTGCCTCAAATTTAACATAACAAAAGCACAGGCACGTGACATACTAGTCTCCTGCAGAAATTGCGTGATCTTACTACCTGCACCATCCTTGGGGGTTAATCCTAAGGGTTTGTTACCTAATCATATATGGCATATGGATGTCACACATGTTTCAGAATTTGGAAAGTTAAGATATGTTCATGTCTCTGTAGATACCTGCTCTGGAATAATTTTCGCCTCAGTGCATATGGGGGAAAAATCCAGAGATGTTATCGCCCATTGCCTACAGGCTTTCGTGGCATGGGGAAAGCCATGCAAATTAAAGACAGATAATGGCCCAGGCTACACCTCACAACCCTTTAAAGCCTTCCTACAACAACTTGACATTCACTTGATATATGGAATACCCTATAATCCACAAGGACAGGGTGTTGTGGAGCATGCGCATCTTACAATAAAAAATGCGCTTTATAAACAAAAAGGGGGAATAGGGGACACCTTCAGGTCCCCTAAAGATAAGCTCAACACCATTCTCTTTATTTTAAATTTTTTAACGTTGGACAAAATGGGTAAATCAGCTGCAGACAGACATGCAAGTGATGCTGCTGCTTCCCCTAAGCCTTTAGTACTTTGGAAGGACATCCTCACAGGAAAGTGGAATGGGCCAGATCCAGTGTTAGTATGGAGTAGGGGTCTGTATGTGTTTTTCCACAGGAAAAGGAGGCTCCAATTTGGATCCCAGAGCGGCTGGTGCATGCAGTCTTGCCTCCAAACACCAGTCATGATGCTCAAGATGCTGATGATAACTCTAGGGATGCTACACCTCCTGTGGCCGACTCAAGTCTGAGAGCTGTGAGCAATGGTTAAAGCATGGCTATATCCTTTACCAGTGACTAACTCTTCTCTCATATTCCCTCCTCTCCCTTTGATGCATGGCAGGTCTGTAACTTGCTAGGAGCATGTACTGATATCTCAGCAGTGTCCATGTTAAATGGTGGCAAATTCCTCAACTGTTCTTATAAACAAAATGACTCTAGTACCTTTGAGACAACAGTTAATGTGTCTTGTCCCAATAATATTACTTATCAGCCCACTCCCATATGGGTCTCGCCACCATTCCTTTTCCTCGTAACAAATGCTAGGGAGCTGAATGATATGTTGAATTGCACTAAGAATTGCTATCTTTCCCAGTGCTGGAATGTCACAGCCTTCAAGCTGGCTGTGATTATGCATATCCCTACCCATGTTCCTATCCCAGTTTCCATTCCAGAGGACAAGTTATCAGTGGTGCTATCCAGAAAGAAGAGAGATTTTGGTATCACAGCCGCTGTTGTGACAGCATTGGCTATATCTACAGCAGCTGCCACGGCAGCAGCAGTCTCGCTTGCTGCAACTATACCCACTGCGGAAGCTGTGAACACCCTTGCAGAAAGAACGGCAGCTGCCCTTCAAACACAGACTCAGATCAATGCACATCTGCAAGCAGGAATCCTGATAGTCAACCAGAGAGTGGATTTGGTTCAAGAACAAGTGGACATATGGGGGGCCCTATTGGGACTGGGATGTATAGTACCCTTCCGGGCAATTTGTGTAACTCCCATAGCCTATACTAATATGAGTGACTTACAGAATGTCTCCCAACAGCTCTCCCAATACTTGCGGGGGAATTAGTCCGCAGAATTCCAAAACTATACTCAGCACCTGCTAGGCATAACAAGTATAAATAACACCAGAGTTGAGCTTGCAACCCTCTCAGAGATAATCAAAACATTGCAAGATGTGTTAACCTTTACGAAACAATGGGCTAGCGTAATTAGTCTGATGATAATCCTCGTAGTGGGCTTGATTCTGCTAGTAAGGAAACTGCAAATTTGGAGGTGACAGCAACATAGGCAACAGCAAGCCATGGTGCAGTCCTTGTTAGCCATCGAGGCTGGAACATCCCCCCAAGTGTGGCTAAGTATGCTGGATCGGTAGTCAACAACAGGTAAGATTGGTGGGGGAAATATACCAACCTAAGACAGGACGCAGATCATTGATATCTGTCGTCTGATTACAGGTAAGGATATTCCCCGCCACTGACAACCTAAGACAGGCACGATCCCTGCCATAAAAGAAAAAAGGGGGAGATATCGGAGGTAGGCCCCTGGCCAGGGTGGCCTCCACCATTAAAAGATGGCACCTGGCTAGTTGCCAGGTTAGGATTGCCTCGTGAGACTAAGCGGAACATCCAAAGAGGAAGTAAACAGCATTGGTTGCTAGCGAAGTTGTTTGTTTAGGTGCACAGCCTGATTCGCTCCCTCCTGTACCCTGCTCACTGATTGGTCATGTAAGCGTATATAAGTGTGTAGGCTTGCGGAAATAAGGAGAGAGAAGATGCATCTGAACCAGGGTTCTTGTCGTCCTTGCGGGGCGAGGACGATACCACAGGATGATGGAAGCAGCGTAAGACATGTAGAATATAAGAGTGAGCTGTGGGACAGATCTAGATTTGATTAGGTGTGACTTTCAAGTGATTTATGAAAATGGTACCAGCCAAAATAGGAAGAGCTTCTGTGGAGCTCATAGGAATGCAAGAGCCAAGTCCAACTGAGCCAACAGTGCAGAGAGGACCTGAATTTAGCCCTCAGCCTGGAGCCTCCATCCCACAAGTTCAGTTTGGTCTACCTAATTTACAGCTGGCCTGAGGCCTATGAATAAGAAATCAAGCTCAATAATTTTGGGGTGGTTGTCATACAGCATTATTGTAGCAAAAGTTGACTAATACTAGCTGGCACTTAAAAAAGTGACACAAAAGAGATACAAGAGACAAAAGGTGGAGAGGACATTGGCTCCTCTTCCTTCCATGCCTAGAATGCCATATTCTGCCATTCCGCTCATTGCCAAGGGAAGGAATTAATCTATAACAATAATGATTATTTTAATGCACTGATGTTCTTTCTTTCTAGTTTGCTTTCTTTGTCTGTGTCTTCCTTTCTTTGTTCATTCTTGTCTAGTTTCTTTCACTGTTGAGCCCTTACATTCAGACGGGCATGAGGAATACAAAACAAAATCCATCTTTTGGTTTAAATGGGGAACTGAACTGTAAACAAGTAACTGATCCACATGCAAGATGCCCTGTAATAAAGTTGTATACAGAAGGAAAGAAAAATGGGAGAGGTTAGCTCTCTGTATTGCTGCAGATGGTCATGGAACACTTGGGAGAGGCACTTTGCAAGGACCAAATTGTTCCTTCTTTCCTTTTTGGAGTTTAATACTTTTTGGAATTTAATACTTCACATCTGTGATCACACCCCAGTTTCTACTCTGCATTCTTCACACACTTTATTTCTTCTGCTGGAAATCTTCTCTTCCTCTTTACCATGCCACCAACTGTGGGTCCTTTCTCAAGGAGGCCTTCTCTACATCCAAGAGTAGGCTGGATTCCCTTACTAGATGCATTTTTAGCACTTGATGTGTTTCTTACTGTAATATGTGTCATATTTGACTTACTAGTAAGGTGTTTTCTCTGCTAGCCAACTAGTCCAAACCAATGCTGTCTGGTTTACTGCCTTATCTCCAGTAACTGGCTTAGTTTAGTGAATGGGATGGAACTGAATTGCTAAAGATCTGTTATGGGTATGAGATCCTAGGCATGGAAGTAGGAAGAGGGTTTGATGCACTTTGCAGAAATTGCATCAATTCACTTTCTGTCTCCTTGAACAAGATACCCAAGTTGCTACCCCAAGTTGATCCCTGAAGTTGGAAAAAAAAAAAAAAAAACAAGAGAAATCCAATTTGGGTCTCCAAGGAGCCTAGCAGTATTCTGTATTGTTGAGAACTCTCTGATAGCTAGAAAATTCCACTCCTGAGCAGCTGGCCTTGCTCATGGCTCATGATGTTTGCTCAGTGTTTGGCGATAACATTTCCTGGCATTGACGTGTACCTGCTACGTGTATGGCTCAGGGACCTTGTCTTATTCATAGGAGTAAAACCTCTAGTAGGGCAGCATGGCCTGCAAATCCCATTAATCCTGGCTTGCAAGGTGGTGGGCGGTGGTGCAGAAGGCTGTGTGCTCTCCCGGTGCCGTGCGTGCCTGTTCTGGGGCCCTGCCTCCTCTGCCGCTGTCCTTTTGTCTTGTTGTGGAGAGGTGGCTGCTGTTCTCTGTTCTAGGTGGATGAAATCATTCAGTTCCTTCTCTTTGTTTGCTGCAAAAAATAAAAATATGAAAATTTTACCTGCTAGAATCAGATGTCCTGCAATATCTATCCAACAATATGAAAAGACTGCTCAGATAAAAAGGAATATTTTGTACACACAAATTCATGTCCTCAATGATTTTTCAGTCATCATGGCTATGGGGCCATGTGGACTCATGCATAATGAGTCACATGATGGCGGGGTTTTCTTAAAACCAACTTGCCATCATGTGATGAAAAGCAGTAGTTTACTAATACAACAGGGTGGGCAAACACTGCCTGCTTTTGTATAAGCCCTCAAATTAAGAATAGCTTTTACATTTTTAAATGGTTACCAAAAAAAAAAAAAAATCAAAGAAGAATGATACTTTTAGAAAGGGAAAATTAGATGAAATTGAAATTAGAGTATCCATTAATAAAGTTTTGTTGGAACACAGTTATGCTCATTTGTTGAGGGAGTGGTTAGGGCCACTTTCCTGCTATAAGAGCAGAGTTGAATAGTGTGACAAAGACTAGGCATGGTTGGCAAAACCTAAAATATTTACTGTCTTGCCTTTTGCTGACCCCTGTAATGGAGGGATATGGGTTTTTTGAATTGACTCATTCTGAATATATCAGAGACTTGCTCAAGCGCCCATTTTGTGTTTCCAGTAGACTGAACTTCTGTTCACCCTCTGAGGAAAGATGTGCCACCAGAGATGGCTCTGTTTGGTACCCTTTTTTACCTACCTTCATGTTATGGGGATGGGTGTGATAATCATAAACTAGAGAACAGAACTGAGCAAGCAGGAGCTACATTAAGATTTGGCCGAGATGATAGAACTCTGTGCAGATCTGCTGCCTACATATCTAGTGAGGCCTTCTAGGGTCTTGGTCACTCAAGAAAAATCAAGGAGTTCTCTTTTTCCTTCTCTAAATGTATTCACACCTGTGGGAGAAACTACTAAGCAAAGACACTTGTCTGCATTATCTCAGTGACCCTTAGTAGGTCTTATTGTCTGCCTCTGGTTGCCGGTGCCCTGTTCTTTCCTTTGCAGTAGTATATCCATGTAAAAAATTATGATTGTTTACTTTATCTTCTAGACTGTGAGTTCCTAGAAGGGAGGGTTTTTCAATTTCCATGTGTTTCAAGCATCTGGAAAGGGCAAGGCACTTAGATTCATGAAAATAGCCAGGGAATCAACAAAGTCTGTCATGCTTCTCACACAGAGTTACAAGTCTGGAAAGCCCATGGTTATGTGATGGCAAGTACCTGCATCCACAGATTAACTTGGCATAACTTTCTGGGTATTAGTTGTACTTGAAGATTTGTAGTAGAAATCACGATTTTTGTATTTAAACAAGCATGGCTAGATTACAGAGTAAAGACTCAGAATGATTAAAGATGGACCACAGACTTCAAAGAAGTTGACCTGCTATGGTGATCATTTGGGGGGTCTGTCTCAGGTCTCTGGAGCGAGGAGAGGGGGGTCAGGGATAAATTCATTCTCTCCTGCAGTTAGAAATCTTTGAGGTGAAATTGTCAGAGAAGGACTAAAGTAACTATGTTTCTGTAAGTCCTCAATGTGGCATTATTATTATTTTAAAAAAAGATTTTTATTTTTAAATAATCTGTACACTCAACATGGGGCTCAAACCATGGCCCTGGGATGAAGAGTCACCTACTCCACTGACTGAGCCAGCTAGGTGCCCCTGAACATGACATTATTAACGATATGAGGCAGGAAGGTGGAAGAGGGAGGCCCTTTAAAGGACATGGCCAGTTCTGCTAGTATTTACAGATGCATTGTACCTTTTATCAGAGATCTTTAGACAGCAGTGTGGACCTTTAGTCCAAGAGATTCTTTAAGAATCTGCTAAAATCTATAGACTCTATGAACTTGCACCATCTACCAACTTGGCTGTAATAGATTTCAACTTCAGCTTAATGGTTATTGTGTCCTTATTGCTGCTAGGGAGGGGGGGTGAATTTTACCAGTCTGGGATTATTCCCTGGGAATGTGACTAAGGCCTTGGTAATATAGGGAAGGGTGAAAAGCGAGTTACTGTTTAGTGGGGCATATGGTCTGAATTGGTATCTAAATGACATTTTCCTCTATTTCTTCTGCTTTTCAGTGACTTTTCCAGTGGGTCACTCCTAACCTGTCCCTCACAGGCAGTCTTTTAGTCCTGTCTTTTCTTCTCTGTGTCTATGCCAATCCTTTTGTTCCTTTAAGGGTGTATTTGCTCCTCCTCAGATGCACTGGGCCACCAGAATCTGGATGGAGCCAGCTACAGTCCATCCCCACTTCCCTGTTAGCTTGGGGGTGGGGGGCATTGGGGACCATGTAACATACACCAAGCTTTTTCACACAATTCCACCATGCCCATGGATCTCAAATTAATAACCCCTGCCCAAGTCTGAGTCTAAAACAGGTCTCTTATTTTCAGAGTGAACAGGGGTAAGGAAGAGGGAATGAGGTGAACCAGGAGATTCTTCCTGTTGTCTGAATTGCTGGGGAAGAGAAAGGTGGGGAGAGAGGTGATTGGGCCCCAGTGTGTACAGCCGCACTGGCAGCAGGCAGCAGCTAGCATCCAATCGTAGCCACATGCCTATTGTACTGTATAATTCTGTAGCTCTTTTGGCAGTGCTTACAGGCATGCTCTCTCTGAGTGCTATTGATTTCTTGGGGAAAGGAGATCAAAAACAAGTGTTATACTTCGTGTCGTGTGTTTTCTGGGGGAAGTAAATAGATTAGCCAAATTGGACAGACAAGATCAGGGCAAGGAGAGAAGAGGCTCCCTGGAACTGCCTTCCCTGAAATGGAATCTCTTAAAATGATCCACAGGGGAAATAAAATGATTAGGCAGGGCAGGAATTTATCCTGTACTCAGATTGAGTGTCGCATTTTGTTTCTGTCTCAGCTTCATGTCCTGGGACTCAAACCACCCTGCTTTCCATCGCATTGCTGTTTGATACCAGCAGCTCCGCTTGCCTTTATCTTGACCATGATGCCGGGGCTAACTGTCACTAAGTTTCTGGATACTGCTGTACAATAGCACCAGGTGATAAAACTTTTTGTGATGATGTAAATGTTTAAACAGGTCTCTGCCATTAAATACAGTAGCCCGCTGGCCTTGTGGAGCTTTTCAGCACTTGAAAGGTGGCCAGTATGACTGTGAGACTGAATATTTAATTATAGTTAATTTAAATGTAGCTTTGTAGCTTTTTTTTTTTTTTAAGAATGCTTTTCCATTTTGTTTATTTTTGTGGAAGAGCAGCTTAAGACCACTCAGTGGTTGTTCCTACCCATTCAGTGGCCTGAGCAGTGACCACATACTCCAGTCTTCAGCAGGGAAGGTACCAGCATGCCTTCAGTCTAGTCTGTAACTTCAGGTAGAGTAGCAGTGAACTCAGGAGCTGGAGCTGGAGCATTCCACTCACCCTGAAATTCCTCCTTGGTCAGGGCTTAGTTATCAGCAGCCTGCTCTTCCTTTTTGATCTCCTCAGGGTCTCTGTGGAAATAGAAATCAGGCTTGACCTCCCATGGGTCTCCATGGAAATGGTGCCACACATGCGCAGAACTTCCTAGGCCAACATCCACCACATCAGACCCACCGAGTGAGCTCCTTTGTTATTGCAAGAGATGGTGATGTCCACAGAGTTCAGAGGAGCATCCTCATTAACACAGAGCAGTGGTAGGCAGGTTAGCCTGTCTCTGTGAGAAGCTGGTGATCAGCCCTCGTATCAGTAACCACCAGAAGTCTCGACTCTCAGAAGGCTGCCTGGATCTGGTTAGTGAAGGTTCTAAGAGTAAAGAGGCCAGCAATAGGAATGGCTCCAGTAGCAGCAGCAAACTTCAGTACAGCTTGCTGGCCAGTATTCCCAGATGGTATGACATTGACATCAGCTGGGTTTGCAATGGCAACAAAGGCATGAGCTGCCAGAAGAACCTTCTCCAAGGTTCTTTTCAGATTTATGATGTAGATACCATCCCTTTTCCTTTTGCAGATGTACTGTTCCATTTGGAAGTCAAGGTTGGTGCCACCTAAGTGGGTTACTGCTGCAAGGAATTTGAGGACCATACTCTTCCTTCATTTGTAGGACATGAAGGGCTCCGAATATTGTGAAAGTTTCCTTTGAGTTACAGTGGGAATACAAAACAACACCATATGGACTCCTTCCTATGTAGTGCGGGAAGGCCATATGTAGCTATTTGCTATGTTCTCATGCATTGAAGTTTTAGATTCTTGCAGTCCCAGAAGTGTGAACCAGCAGCATCCACATCACCTGGGATTGGGAGATTGTTTTAGAAATGTGGTTTCTTGGGCCTCACTTCAGATCTACTGAACCAGAATGTACATTTTAACAATATCTCCAGATATTACATGTATATTAAAGTTTGAGAAGCAGGTCTGGAAACGAGTAAGTCTCAGGAAGAGATGTGGTATCAATTAGAGTCAGCTGAGTTATGCTGTAGTAACAAACAAGCCCCAAGTCCAGTGACTTAAACAAATTTTGTTTCTCATTAATGCTTCTTGTCCCTGGTAAACCAGAGGGGGCTTTGTTCCACATCATTCTTACTCCAGGTTCCAGGCTAATTGGCCAGTGCTCTCTGCATCATTTGTCATTGGTGTTACGTAAGGGAGAACAGACAATGTGGTGAAACCTGTAATTTCTACTCACATTTCATTGGCCAAAGCATGTCGTGTGACTGCACTTAACTCAAAGGGGACAAGGAAGAGAAAGCTTATCAAATGCCCAGAAGGGAGAGAAACAGAAGATTTTGTGAACATACATGGTGAACAGCGCTCATGACTGCTGCACATAGCATAATTGTAGCCTTTTGTTTGTTTGTTTTTAAGCAGCCAGTTCTGAAGATCAACATTTCAATCCTGGACTTTCCATAGCTTTCTAATTGGTCTCTCTGTTGTCCTTTCTTTTTTTAAATCACTACCATATTAATCCTCTTAAGGCATTGTTCAGAACCCTTCAATGACACCTCATTGTCCACCAAGTTAAGTAAACTCCTTTTAGCATGATGTAGTGGAAAGAATGCTACTAATTTATGTGTGACCTTGGACAGTGTTGCCTAAATTCTCTGAATGACAGTGTTATCATCATTTAATTTGGAGATAAAAATACCCACCATCAACGGCTGCTATGAATCTTAAGTAAAATAATGTGTCTAAAGTGTATAGTGTATTAGACATTTAATAAATAAGAGCATAGTCCCTGTCATGAGCTCCTAGAGCACACCATGTATATCTGTATCATGATATTTATCCAAAACATATTGAGATGACCTATTGCATATCTGTTTCTCCTAGTAGACTTGAATTCCTTAAGGAATCTGACTTTACAATTAGTGAGCTAGCATAAGGCTCTACATGTAGAAGATTCTTATTAAATGTTCTAGCTGCACATAATTTGTTAGTGATTTTGAGCTCTCCCTAGCAAGGTTGCCTTATGTGTGTAGCCAGTGTTATGACCAAGCTATATCACTTGCTGTTCCCTAAACTAACAGCATGTTTCTCACCTCTGGACATTTGCTCATGTTTCTGATATATGCTTTTTCCTTTCTGTACCTTAGCTTTGCAAAAGTTTGCTCATCACTTAATACCCAATTAAAATGTCACCTCTACAACTATTATTTTTCTAATTCCTGAACCTGAAAGCAACATTCCCATTTTTTGAATATTCACAGTATTCAGAGAAGATTTCACACCAAAGTCTGCGATCTGGGATTCCTCTAGGAAAGTAATGACCAAGGGATTTATACTAGAGAAGGAGATAGGCAGCACATTCCAGGTTGATCTGGGTGGGCCTCTGCATCTGCAGACATAGAGTGGTGCAGTGCAGGGAGGATGGAGAAAGAAGACAGAGACAAGGCTAGAGAGAGGCTTCTGGCCTTGCAGACCATGGTTACAAAGTTTGAATTTTATTCTCAGAAAATGGAGATGAGCAGGGAAGTGACATGATTGCTTTTGTGACCTAGAAAAACCAGTTTTTTGAGAATGAGAGTATTATATTTAATAATTGATATTTAATAGAGAGATTTGATATTTAATAATTATCTCCAATTTTCTGTGTTAAGGTCAGTTAGCATTGTCTGTTTTCTGATCATGACTTGGTCCTCCCAATGCCTTTCCTTTTCTTTTCTTTTTTTTTTTTTTAAATTTTACAGATTTTATTTATTTATTTGACAGACATAAATCACAAGTAGGCAGAGAGGCGGGCAGAGAAAGAAAAAGGGAAGCAGGCTCCCTGCTGAGCAGAGATCCCGATGTAGGGCTCCCTCCCAGGACCCTGGGATCATGACCTGAGCTGAAGGCAGAGGCTTTAACCCACTATCAATTAGGAATTGCATTTGGCTGTTTATAACAAGGACCCATCTCTCAACAGTGGCTTCAGTAAGATAGAGGCTTATTTCTCTCTCAGGTAAAAGAAGTTTTCAGGTAGCTTGTACAGTTTTTTCCTACTTATTTCCTCTGCCATCCTTGACCCTATGGCTTCCATTCCCAAGATTACATGGTATATAATGGCTGTTGGAGCTCCTGCCATCACATCCCCATTTCAGGCAGTAGGAAGAAAGAAGTGGGAAAGACTGCATTATTTCTCAGAGTTCTGTGTAATGTGGCTGCTTATAATCATTGGCAGACATTTAATCACAGGGCTACCAAGGCATGGGCAATGTAGACTTTTATTCTGAGAAGCTGTGTGCCTGGCTAAAAAAAATTGTGTGTGGGGTTTCTGTTTTGTCTTGTTCTTTTAAAGAAGAGACTCGTGAGAGTAGGTAAATAGAAGCTTCTGCTATGGTATGTGACTCCAACCTTTATTATAATACATCTGTTTTTTCTTTTTTTCTTTTTGGAAGGCTTTGTGCTTCCATTAGTACATACTTGCCAAAGTTCCATCCTACCAAGTCCTACTAACATCTATCTGTCTTCTGGTATTTAAATGTCCATTTTGTTTATGTATTATTTACATTCTGTGCCTCCATACACATCTACTTATCCTGAATCTGACAATTCTTGGTCAAATTTCCTCCTTAACCATCAGTTCTCCATCTCAACAAGAGACAAACCAGGAGGTACTGCACTGACTGAGAGCAGAAGCCCCAGATGTGTTTGAAGAGACACACCTCAGTCAATAACCATCTAGATGAGGAATATATTATTTTCTTTGCCCAAATTTACTTGTTCCTAAAGTGCCCCTATTTGAATTGTTTGTTGTCAACTTTGCATCCCCATGGCTCCTCTCTAAGGTTTTCTCCACATTACAGAAGAGAAATCGGGAAGTATAGTTATCCCTGTCCCCATCTCCATATTGTTCCAGTCTTGAATTTGCTAATAAGAATTTACATAAGGTTTGCAAGGTAGAAGAGTGGGAGAAGCCAGTGTTCTCTGGAGGCCATTGCAAACTCAAAGTTGCTTCCTTTGGAATTTTGTGCCCTAAACTCTTTGATGTTTCAAGCTGAGCACAAGATGCTGACCAAGCTGGCTTTGATTTCACAGGCACCTACCCTTATCTGTGTTCCCTTAGCTCTTCCAATGACTGTAGAAGATCCTAATTCCTATATTAACTGCTTCATAATGGAATAATAGGGTGGCTTCTCTTTTCCCAAATGAAGCCTGACTGATATACCCCTTTTCATCTGAGTTACTTGGTTGCCAAAATTTTGGAGGCTCTTTTCCTCTACTGCTATCTATATGGCCAAGCAGGTATGTTATTTTACACTGTAGACATTCTTTGAGATTACATATATGAATATTAAAATATATAGTACAATCACATCTATAATTTTTTAAAAAGACTATTTATTTGAGAGATAGAGAGCACAAGTAGGCAGAGCAGCAGGCAGAAGGAGAGGGAGAAGCAGGCTCTCTGCTGAGCAGGAAGTCTGATGCGGGGTTTGATCCCAGGACCCTGGGATCGTGATGTGAGCTGAAGGCAGACACTTAATGACTAAGCCATGCAGGCCCCCCATTATGTATTACATTTAATTTATGTTTTATAGTGTATTGTAAATGTATTTCTCTTCATCTCTTTGAAGGATTGATTTCCCAGAGTACCAGTGACTACCTCATACCTCTCACTTTAATTATGTTATGACAAGAAAGTGTCTCACTGTGCTCGGTGAAAATGTCTTAGGAGCCAGTGCGTGCCGGGTGGGAGTAGGGATGGTGACAGAATCAGAAAGTGAAGTGGAAGAGCTCCCAGCTTGTGGGACTCCAATCTGAGTTCCCAACCGTACACTCTTACTTCATCTGTAGAGCTCCGCTTGCATTAGTTGACATATGAGTGATCCACTCAGGATTTCATTTGACAGGAAGTGTTTCACAGCTTAAAAAGAAGATTGAAAGCTGTTCCTTTAAAACCCTAAATTTGAGATGAGCCTGAGAAGTCTCAACTCTTCAACTTATTAGCCATGTGATCTTGGGCATGTCATGAAAACTGAATACATCTTCTTTGGGAGCATAATACAATGGCAAAGCATTACTGAGAAGATGGAAAGAAATAATGTCCACAAATTTGAAGGGCGGTACCAGTCAGGGTTATACTCTGAAGTACTTAGGGCCAAGTGAGTGACAGAAATGAATGAAATAGGCCACCATGAATGGGAAAGGGCATGTCCCAATGAAAAGGGGCATACTTAGATTACTATACTTGTTAACATTTGGGGGATATGGTCAGATCTTTTGCATTTTCAAGAAAACCTGGAAATAAGAATTTTTGAAGAGGAATCTCAGGATTTTGAAAAAATTGATAATAATTTCACTTTTGAGAGCTAATCAAAACATATGTTCATTTGTGAGCCTCCTTGTCTCCTTGTATGACCTTTAATTACACAGTTACCAATTATTATTATTATTATTGTTATTATTTCAAAGATTTCATTTATTTTATTTGCCAGAGATAGCAAGAGAGGGAATATAAGCAGGGAGAGTGGGTAGGGAAAAGCAAGGTTCCCAATGAGCAAGGAGTCCTGGGACTTAATCCCAGGACTCTGGGATCATGACCTGAACCGAAGGCAGTTGTATAACCAACTGAGCCACCCAGACACCCCCAATTATTATTTTTAATGGGCTTTGGAGCTATTGTTTTTTAGCTTTTACTGTGAGCTTCTCTACCTCCTTACTTTCTGTAACATACCTTCCCCCTTGACTCAGATCTGACTGATGTTAGTTTTCCATCAAAGGGGTTGATACTAGAGCTAGGTAGGCCTAATTAGGTTCTTTCTAGGGTCAGTATTTGGATGCTAGGAAAATTAGTCTATCCTTCCTTACTTGTTTTGCTCAACTGCTCTTTATAGGCATAGAGATGCCAATGACCATGTTCCTTGGTCGCTCGGTAAAAATCCAGTTGTGGGAGAGAATGAGGTAAAAAAACTGAGATAAGTAGAGAGAAAAGAGACTGAGAGTCCTGGCAGCACTGAGTTAGTGAGTCCTTCAGTTTTTTAAATTAAATTCTTCATCATTTTAATATTTACAATCTATAAAAATAAGATTTTTCTTCTTTTTAAGTTTTTTATTAAAAAATTTTTTAATATTAACACATAATGTATTATTTGCCCCAGGGGTACAGGTATGTGAATCATTAGGCTTACACATTTCATAGCACTCACTGTAGCACATACCCTCCCCAATGTCCATGACCCAGCCACCCTATCCCTACCCCTGCTTCTGCCCAGCAACCCTCAGTTTGTTTCATGAGATTAAGAGTCTCTTATGGTTTGTATCCCTCCCAATCCCATCTTGTTTCATTTTTTCCCTCCCCACCCCCATGACCCCTGGCCCTCCCTCTCAAATTCCTCATATCAGAGAGATCATTTGATAATTGTCTTTTTCTGATTGACTTATTTTGCTTAGCATAATACCCTCTAGTTCCAATCACTTCTCTCCCAGTCTTCTCCCATTCTGTCAGTTGTCTTTTGATTTTGTGGACTGTTTCCTTTGCTGTGCAAAAGTTTTGAACTTGGTGAAGTCCCAATAGTTCATTTCTGCCCTTGTTTCTCTTGCCTCTGGTGATGTTTCTAGGAAGAAGTTGCTGTGGCTGAGATTGAAGAGGTTGCTGCCTGTGTTCTTTTCAAGAATTTTGATGGATTCCTGTCTCACCTTGACATCTTTCATCATTCTATATTTGTGTGTGCTGTAAGAAAATGGTCCAGTTTAGTTCTTTTGCATGTGGCTGTCCAATATTTCCAGCACCATTTTTGAAGAGACTGTCTTTTATCCATTTGACATTCATTCCTGCTTTGTCAAAGATTAGCTGACCACAGAGTTGAGAGTCCACTTCTGGGCTCTCTATTCTGTTCCATTGATCTTTGTGTCTGTTTTTGTGCCAGTACCATACTGTCTCAATGATGACAGCTTTGTAATAGAGCTTGAAGTCTGGAATTGTGATGCCACCTACTTTGGTTTTCTTTTTCAACATTCTTCTGGCTATTGAGGGTCTTTTCTGGTTCCATTTAAATTTTAGGATTATTTGTTCCATTTCTTTGAAAAAAGTAGATGGTATTTTGAAGGGGATTGCATTAAATGTGTACATTGCTTTAGGTGGCATAGACATTTTCACAATATTTGTTCTTGCAGTCCATGAGCATGGAACATTTTTCCATTTCTTTGTGTCTTCCTCAATTTCTTTCATGAGTACTTTCTAGTTTTTCTTTTCTTTTTTTTTTAAAGATTTATTTATTTATTTATTTGACAGACAGAGATCACAAGCAGGCAGAGAGGCAGGCAGAGAGATGGGGGAGGAAGCAGGCTCCCTGCGGAGCAGAGAGCCCGATGCGGGGCTCGATCCCAGGCCCCTTGGATCATGACCTGAGTCGAAGGCAGAGGCTT
This sequence comes from Mustela putorius furo, assembly GCF_011764305.1. Taxonomy (NCBI): domain Eukaryota; kingdom Metazoa; phylum Chordata; class Mammalia; order Carnivora; family Mustelidae; genus Mustela; species Mustela putorius. The sequence goes on from NW_025421273.1 coordinate 24,549,983, forward strand.
TAACCCACTGAGCCACCCAGGCGCCCCTCTAGTTTTCTAAGTACAGATTCTTTGCCTCTTTGGTTAGGTTTATTCCTAGGTATCTTACAGTTTTGGGTGCAATTGTAAATGGGATTGACTCTTAATTTCTCTTTCTTCTGTTTTGCTGTTGGTGTATAGAAATGCAACTGACTTCTGTGCATTGATTCTCTATCCTGACACTTTACTGAATTCCTGGAATTCTATTCTGGAGAATGTTCCATGTGCACTAGAGAAGAATGTGTATTCTGTTGCTTTGGGATGGAATGTTCTGAATATATCTGTGATGTCCATTTGGTCCAGTGTGTCATTTAAAGCCTTTGTTTCCTTGTTGATCTTTTGCCTAGATGATCTGTCCACATCAGTGTGTGGGGGGGTTTAAGTCCCCTACTATTATTGTATTATTGTCAATGTGCTTCTTTGACTTTGTTATTAATTGGTTTATATAATTGGCTGCTCACATGTTAGGTGCATAGATATTTAAAATTGTTAGATCTTCCTGTTGGACACACCCTTTAAGTATGATATAGCATCCTTCCTCATCTCTTATTATAGTCTTTGGCTTAAAATCTAATTTATCTGATATAAGGATTGCCACCCCAACTTTCTTTTGATGTTCATTAGCATGGTAAATTGTTTTCCACCCCCTCACTTTAAATCTGGAGGTGTCTTTGAGTCTAAAATGAGTTTCTTCTAGACAGCAGATCAATGGGTCTTGTTTTTCTATCCATTCTGACACCCCGGGTCTTTTGATTGGGGCATTTAGCCCATTTACATTCAGGGTAGCTATTGAAAGGTATGAATTTAGTGCCACTGTATTGCCTGTAAGGTGACTGTTACTATATATTGTCTCTATTCCTTCTTTTCTGTTACTTTTAAGATCTCTCTTTGCTTAGAAGACCCCTTTCAATATTTCCTATAGGGCTGGTTTGGTGTTTACAAATGCTTTTAGTTTTTGTTTGTCCTGGAAGCTTTTTATCTCTCCTTCTATTCTCAGTGATAGCCTAGGTGCATTATAGTATTCTTAGCTGCATATTTTTCTCATTTAGTGCTCTGAATATATCATGCCAGTCCTTTCTGTCCTGCCAGGTCTCTGTAGACCTAATATTTCTAATGTATGTCATGGACCTCTAGTCCCGAGTTGCTCTCAGGATTTTCTCTTTGTCACTGAGATTTACAAGTTTTACTATTAGATGATGGGGTCTGGACTTATTTTTATTGATTTTGAAGGGGGTTCTCTGTGCCTATAGGAGTTTGATGCTTGTTCCCTTTGCCATATTAGGGATATTCTTTGCTATAATTTGCTCCAATATACCTTCTGCCTCTCTCTCTCTTCTTCTTCTTCTTCTTCTTCTGGGACTCCAATTATTCTAATATTGTTTCATCTTACAGTGTTACTTATCTCTCGAATTCTGCCCTCATGGCCTAGTAGTTGTTTGTCCCTCTTTTTGCTCAACTTCTTTATTCTCCATCATTTGGTCTTTTATATCACTAACTCCGTCTTCTGATTCATTTATCCTAGCAGTAAGTGCCTCCATTTTTGATTGTACCTCATTAGTTGCTTTTTTGATTTCAGCTTGGTTAGATTTTAGTTCTTTTATTTCTCCAGAAAGGGATTTTATTTCTCCAGAAAGGGATTCTCTAATATCTTCCATGCTTTTTTGGAGCCCAGCCCTATCAACTTGATAATCATCATTCTGAACTCTAGTTCTGACATATTACTAATGTCCACATTGATTAGGTCCCTAACTGTCGGTACTGCCTATTGCTCTTTTTTTGGTGGTGTGTTTTTCCACCATGTCATTTTATCCAGATAAGAATAGGTGAATGAGAGACCAAAATACTAAAGGGGTGGCCAGGACCCCCCAAAAATACATACTAACCAAATCAGAAGAGACCCAAACTTGGAGGGAGAAGAAATGGGGAAGAAAAGGAAAAATAAATAAATAAAAATAATATTATGTATTATATAATATGTAATATGATATAATAATATGCTACATAATTATATATCACATAATATATAAATATTATAATACATAATAATATAATATATAAATATTATAATACATAATATAATACATATTTTTTCCCTTTTTTCCCCATTTCTTTCCCACCAGTTTAAAATATAAAATCAAATATATATATGTATATATATGTATACATATATACACATATACACATATATGTGTGTGTGTGTATGTGTGTGTGTGTGTATCTATCTAATTTGTAAATGACTAGGAACTAGAACAGAGGCACACACTTGATTTTGGATGTATTTTGGTCTGTTAGAAGAAACTAAACCTGCCAAAATTTTAAAGATAGAAAAACTTTTATATATACAAAAATAAGGGTAAACATGATGAAGGGATGAAATATGACCATAAAGTTGAAAATTTAAAAAGATTCTAAAAAAAAGAATTGATAAGAAGTGGGTTGAAAAAAGAAAAGAAAAAAAAAAGGAGGAAAGAATGTGAGCAGGCTGGAGACTAGAACAAAGCCAGGCACTAGATTAAGATATATTTTGATCTATTAGAGGAAATTGTATCCCAAAGTTTTAAAGAAAGAAAAAACATATATGTATACTAGAAATAAGGTTAAATACAGTGAAGGGATAAAATATGACTATCACAGTGAAAATTTAAAAAGATTTTTAAAAAGGTATTGATAAGATAAAATAGTTAAAAAACCTTAAAATAGGAAGGTGGAAAAATTAAAAAAATAGAATAAGAAAAAAATAAAATTAAAAAATTTAACTTTGAAAACTGAAGAATCATGGGGAAAAAAGCTATGAATTCTGTGTTGCTTTCCCCTAGCTCTAGAGTTCTGCAGTTCTTACTGATCAGTGAACTTTGTCTTGGCTGCATGTTCTTACTGATATTCTGGGGGAGGGGCTTGTTGCAGTGTTTCTCAAATGTCTTTGCCTGAGGCAGAATTGCACCACTCTTGCCAGGGGCCAGGCTAAGTAATCTGCTCAGTTTTGGTCTCAGGAGCTTTTATTTTTTGGATGCTTTCCGTACAGCTTTGGGGGACAGGAATGAAAAGGTTGGCCTCCCAATCTCCAGCTCCATAGGAGACAAGAGCTCAGGGCTCCACCACTCAACGTGGCCTCAGAAAAAAGTAGTCAATCCCTCCCACCTTCCTGGTCTCCAGCTGCACTCTGAGCTCACCTGGCCTGTGACTGAATGTTTCTATCTCTGGCGCATGGCCACGTTTGGGGTCTCCAAACTCAGCTGATTTTTGTAGCACACTCCTGCACCAGTCCTCCTAGAGGAGAAAGGTGAGTCTCCCTGGATCTGCTGCTTGTTTGGTCACTGCCTGAAGTGCAGTGGCCTGACTACTGGATCACAGTTTAAGGTAATCCCAAGCTGAGAGCACACTCATTGGCTCCGTCTCTGCAGCTGGCTTCCCCACTCCAATACCTGGGTGCTCTGCCACACTCAGACACCCCTGGTCTTTTTGTGACCCTATAGTTCCTGAGACCACATTGTCCCTGCAAGGGTTCCATCCCCACTTAGCCTCTGAAGCAACGTTCCTCAGTGGAACAGATTTCTAAAAGTTCTGATTTTGTGCTCTGCTGTTCTTTTACTTGCCAGGATCCAGCCCCTTTCCCCATGGTATCTTCCTGAATTTTGCCTCAGATTTATTTCTCACATCCTAGCTTCCAGAAAGTGGTCGATTTTCTATTCCTAGAATTACTGCTCTTCTTCTCTTCTCTCTCCTGTTGAGTTTGTAGCTGTTTGGAATGGTTTGAGAATTTCCTAGCTGAATTCCTAAGACCTGATCGTATTTAGGTCTTTTCCTCCTCTGCCATCTTGTTCCTCCTTCATTTTTATAGATTTTTCCTTAACCCTGTGAATTACTAAAAAATATTCCTTTAGCCATAGAAGCCAGTAAATTTTCTTTTGATTTGCTTATGATAACTTGAAGTGAGTTTGTTTCAATAGCATCTACTGAAAAGGACTACTACTACTACTAGTAATAGTATTAATAGAGATAAAATTCATTAGCTGTCAATTAATTTAGAAATAAGACAAAAGTAAATTTTTGGATTTTGAAGAACTGTCCTTGAACTAAAATTATTTTTGAATAGTTTAAGTATTACCATAAGAGACTTGGTATTTAGAATAGTGCGATAGATAGGCACAAAATGACTTTTTATCCTTATAGGCTGTGGTGTATGATGACCCTTCATAGAACCTGTGCTGTCCATCATTTGTTCATAGAATTTTCTTAGAGTAGTTTCCTGGTATGATTACCTGAATAGTTCAATAGATTTTGATTCTCCCAGAACAGAAACAAAGAGCACAGATCTAGAAGAAAAGATTCAGTAGTCATTGACTTTATCTTTCTGGGATAAGTACCAAATTGATGGGAAAATGAAAAATAATGCCTGAAAGCACTTTCTTAGATGTTATGTGTGTTGTGTGTAACTAAATAGGTATGTTTTTTTTTTGCTAAATATAACTTAATAGCACTTAAAACTAGTCTATGGAGGGAGCAATAGAAGATGTAGAATGATATATAAGATTTGTATGTGGATAATACAAAGGCAACATATAATAAAAAATTGAAATGCTTTTCATTTTACTGTACTAGGAATTTGTCTAGGCCTGGGAGGTTGAAGAGCTGATACTGGTGGCAGGAAAAATTATATATTACTTTTATTACACCCCATAAGGATGGAGTGATTTCTGAATATGTGCAGTTAGTTTTACTTTATTTTTTTATTTTTATTTTTTTAGATTTTATTTATTTGACAAAGAGAGATCACAAGTAGGCAGAGAGGCAGGCAGAGAGAGAAAGGGGGAGCAGGCTCTCTGCGGAGCAGAGAGCACGATGCAGGACCCTGGGATAATGACCTGAGCCAAAGGCAGAGGCTTTAACCCACTGAGCCACCCAGGTACCCCAAGGTTTACTTTAAATGCTATCAGAGTGATCAGAGATTTTTACAGAGAAAATATCTTCCTCAGAGATAGTAAGCATCACACTGAAAGCATAGTTACAAATGTTCCTCAGAGTTGGCAGAAAGCTTGGCAATGTGCTCCTTAATTATCCTTTAAATTACCTCAATGTCCTTCATTCAAGCCCATGGTTTTCTGAAATCTCATGTTTACTGGAGAGGAAACATTAGAAATCAAAACAGAGTTGAAACAGTAAATTCTGTGGGTGCTTGGGTTAAAAAAAAAAAACCTTCTCAAGATACAGTTCCCTAATTGGGATTGTTTTTGTGAATTTAGTTACATTAATCCATGTCTCAGTTAATTATGCAATAACATTTACATGCCTAGAGGCATATTTACAGTTTTTGCTCAGATTTTTTTCTGAAAATGTGTTGTTATGTTCTGAAATAAGTGCAAAGATATTAGCTGTAAATTGAGTTTGGTGTGGGGTAGCAGTGGCTGAAATTCCTGATCTGGCTCTTGGACATGTTAGAATATGAGGAAGTGTTCCTAACCATTCAACCCTTCCATGGTACTAGGCCAAATTTTCAACTGAAGTTTTAAATTTTATATGCTGACTTTACCTCTGAAAAAGTTCCTTTAGTGTTGCCTGTAGGATAAAAATGTAAACATTTTAGTATATCATTAAATATTCTAGTCTCACCTTCAAAGAGTATACCTCATACTGGGCCAGACTGACCCTCCCCATGCTGTTATAGAAAGAGTTTGATAAATGCTTGTTAGAAGTGTGAAGTCTGAGCTGTGGATGCCAAGTGAGATAGTCACTTCACTGAGCTATAGTGTGACCAGATGCAGAGTTAAGTTGAGGTATTTTTCAGCTTCAAGTCTTTCTTTCAGAGTCTTGAGATTATGTGATACTGGTCACATAGGGTTAGATATAAACTATGCCTAAATATTCCCAAAAGGTTGCTGGTCATGCTATTAATTTTGTGTACAATTAATTAAAATTCCACAAGTTTCTATGGTAATGTATTTTTACTTGTCATAACTTTGAGAATCAGAGGATTATTGAATATGGGAGGAGAAAATTTTTTTAACTCATTCAGTCTCCAGCTCAAGACAAAAAAGTCTCTTCTGCCATGTCTTTAATACATTCACTCAGCAGGAAAACACTTATTAAGTGCCTGTTCTGAGCCAGTGAGTGTGCCAGGTTTTGTGAAAGACTCAGAGTTCAGTAAAATATGCTCTGTCCTCAGGGGATTATAGTCTCACAGCAATTATGCTACATGTTTATACATACCCTAGCTGATGGGCAGGGATTAATAGAAGTGTAGATAGAATTCTAGAAGAGTTTCAGGGTAGAAGAGACTAATTTTAACTGATGGGATAAAAAGTATTGGAGAGAGTGGCTTTTTAGCAGAGGTATAAAGAAGGGTGAAGGTTTGAACTCACAGGGATGGGAAAGAAAGAAATTCCAGGGAGAAGGATGTTGTGACACAATGAAGGAGTCTTATAAAGGGGACACAGAGAAGTTATTCGTGGCTGTATCATAGGACATGCTTAGCAGGATAACTGGTTGGAAGCATAGTTAGAGAGATACATTAGGAGAAACAGATTTCTGTAGGTCACTGAGTACTTTTTCTTCTTCTTTTTTAAAAAGATATATTTATTTTAAAGAGAGAGAGAGAGCATGTGAGTGCAGGGGAAGGGGTAGAGGGAGATGGAAAGAGAATCCCAAGCAGAGTCCCCACTGAACAGGGAGCCAGATATAGGGTTCAGTCTCACCACCTTGAGATCATGACTGTGTTGAAACCAAGAGTTGGATGCACAACCAACTGAGCCACACAGGCATCACTGAGTCTTTAGAAAGGCAGCCAAAATATGTTGTGCGCTATGCTGCAGGACCTGTGGAAGCACTGGCCATTTTGAAGTAAGTGTGTGAAGGGTGGAAGATGACTGTCAGGGCTGAATGTCAGGTGCACTGGGGAACAAAGAGACTAGAGTCAATGAAATGAGTTGGGGGATGGTACATGGTTCAGGTAAGAGGTAATTAGAGCTCTAACTAGAGAAGTAGCTAGAATAACCATGAGAAGGGGATAGGGGTGTATCCTGTGGGATTTCAGGACTAATTGTTTAAACCAAGGGAAAAAAAGAGAAGTTACCTTAGCAGTTTTTATCCAAGTACCAAGGGAATTGGCCATGCTAAGGAGAAAGAACAGATCTGGTGAGGAGCTAATAGTGGGAGTTAGGATGAATATGCTTTGGAAGCCAGCAGTTTATCAAGCTGGAGATGTCCAGAAAACAATGGGAAATGTGGGAGTGTAACTAGGAAGAAGCACCAGTGGTATTAGCAGAGGCTTGGAAACAAAAATGGTACTTGATGCTGTAAAAGCACAGGTCACCCAAGGAAAGAGTATAGAGAGGAGGAAGAGAGGGACAAACCCAGAGATTTATTTGGGGAGGTTCACACATTAACGGAGTGGGAGTTCAAAGAGTGAGTATGAACTAGAGAAGAAACTCTTACAGAGGAAGATGATCAAAAAGATATAAGGTAATGGACAAGAAAGAAGGTGAGAGCTTTTTAGCCCCAGAATATGCTCAGTATGAAACGTGCCGAGAAGATGAAAAAGAATTAGAGTTGAGGGAAAGCCAGTATCTCTTGGGTGAAATAGCTAGATGATCATTTAAGTGAACCCTTTTTGTAGAGCATTTTTGCCATAATTTAGCTGATAATGACTTCAGGAAAGAGTTGAGACATGTGTTTAAGATGGGGCAATGTGTTCCTGCTGTGTAAATATCTTTTTGTCCCAAGTATACAATAGTAGATTTTAACAAGTAAAAAAAGAAGTAAAAGACTTAGTGGAAGGTTCTAAACTCAAGTGTTGGTGACAGCTGCAGCACAGACCTTCTGGGTTTTCCATTTTGAAGCAGAGAGCTTGGTTTCTGCATACATGCTCCTGATGAGGTGGGGGAACACAGCCATGTTATTGATTAAAGCTGCACAGTTTCTACCACTTGTGAAAAGAGCTTCTAAAAAAAAAATGTCTCATGATGTGTAATTGGTGACTGGTTCTAAAAATTTGTGAGCTGTGGAGTGAGGAAAAGTTTAGGAGTGGAGGTGGGAACAGGGATTCAGGAGGGACAAAAGCACAGCCTCATAAGTAGGAACTGCGTTCCAGCGCTCCCTGGCTTTGTACCTGGGTCTGTGACAGTCCCACTGTGAGGGTGCAGGCCTGGATTTAGACTTGGGATGATGGGTGGAGATAATTAGAAAACTTCTACACAAGATGGGTATGAGTGTGAAATACTAAAATCACACACAGAGATAACATGAAAGCAAATGAATTTTTTGAAAGTATCTATTTTAAATAAGCTTGTAAACAAAATTTAAAACACATGAAAAACTTAATGCTTTTTGAAAAGGACAATGAACAGAATTAAAAAAAAAAATCAGAACATGAATTCACTCCAGATGAAATTATTTTAGGAACCAGTCTGACAAAGACTTTTGTGTGTATTTAAGACATCAAAGCAAAGCAAACCAAACCAAACCAAAACAAAACAAAAAAACCCCAGAGATATTTTCTATTAAAAGTGGAAGTATTACAGGCAAGTATTATAGTCAAATAACACAACACATGCAAAATAGTATACCATATGATTTCCACCTCCTAAAGTTTAAAAACTGGAAAAACTCATATGGTTTTAGAAGTTAGGATAAGGATATTGTTATTTTGTAGTGTAAAGAAGAAGAGAAAGGGTACAGGGGGCATGAGGGAATTTCGGGATAATATTTGCATACTAGGTTGTAATAATTCATTGGCATATATACTTCTTATGTATACTTTTCTCTGTATTTGTGTTATAATACAAAGAGTTTATTTGAAAATGGGAAAATAGGGGCACCGGGTGGCTCAGTTGGTTGAGCATCTGACTCTTGATTTTGCCTCAGGTCATGATCTCAGGGTCATGAGATAGAGCCCTCTGATGGCCTCCATGCTCAGCATAGTCTTTCTTTCTCTCTGCCCCTTCCCATGGTGCTCTCTCTTTTTAAAATAAATAAATCTTTTTTTTTTTTAAATGGGAAAATAAACTAGGCAGAAAAAGGAACAACTGGCTTTATAAATAAATCTTGGGAATTAGAAGTATAGTTATTGAAACTAAGTAGTCAAAAATTATGTGGGGTTTTCTGGGTTCCATAAATAACCCTCTCTGTACACTACTATATTTGAAGCCAGTTGAGGGATAGATCCCCAAGACAGGAAGAGAGAGACAGGGAGACAGAGAGAGAGAGAGAGAGAGAGAGAGAATAAGTGAGCCTTATTAAGTGGAAGAATCCAGACCAAAAGCCATATATTGTATGATTCCATTGATATGAAATGACCAGAATAGACAAATCTACAGAGACAAAAAGTGGATTAGTGATTTCCAGGGGCTGGGAGTAGGGTAGGGTGGGGTGTGGCTGCTAATGGATACAAGGTTTGTTTTTGGCATGCTAAACTTGTTCTGGAATTAGATAGTAGAGTTGTACAACTTTGTGGCTATCCAGAAAAATAAATGAATAGTAGAGCTTAAATTTATTTATTTATTATTTATTTATTTGACAGAGATCATGAGTAGGCAGAGAGGCAGGCAGAGAGTGGGTGGGGGTGGGGGTGGGAGCAGGCTCCCTGCTGAGCAGAGAGCCCATGTGGGGCTTATCCCAGGACCCTGAGATCATGATCTGAGTGGAAGGCTTAACCCACTGAGCCACCCAGGCACCCTGAATAGTAGAGTTTAAAGGGGGGAATGTGACAGTATGTGAGTTATATGTCAATTTAAAAGAAGGAAAAAAGAAAAAAGTGAGTTTTGCCACTGATATAACAGCTATGTTGGAGGACAAGGCCAAACTATGCAGCCAAGTGCCAAGTAAGTTTGCTGATATTCCTTGCTTACTATGCTTTTAGAGTACCCCATCTCCAGTTGGATCACACCCATGGATATTTTTGGGGTGGCACCCAGGCACCCAGGCACCCAGGATTGCTGTCTCATATAAGTTCAAAATGCAGAAAGAGAAAAAGATTCCAGGGCTTATAGCCTTTATGATGGATTAGTTCTATCCAATCAAAGAGTGTGAAGTAATGCCTGCCACCCAGAAATCAGGTGCAAGGAGTGTGTAAGGGATGAAGCAAGAATAAAGCATGTCATTTTCTAGGGTACATCCCTTCATAGAGATACTTGAGGAGTGAGGCATAAGTCCCTCACCCCCTTTTTAAAGTTCTTAATTATTTACATAACCTCTACACCCAGTGTAGGGTCTTGAACTCACAACCCCAGGATCAAGAGCTGCATGTTCTTCTGACTAAGCCAGCTAGGTACTCCATAAGTCTTACTTTCTAACAAAATCAATTCTAGGTTGACAGGACACGAAGTGAGAATTTGTGCATTAAAGATCGTAGTGATGGGATGCCTGGGTGGCTCAGTTAGTTAAGCAGCTGCCTTCGGCTCAGGTTATGATCCCAGCATCCTGGTATCGAGTCCCACATCGGGCTCCTTGCTCGGCATGGAGCCTGCTTCTCCCTCTGCCTCTGCCTGCCATTCTGTCTGCCTGTGCTTGCTCTCTGCCCCCCTCTCTCTCTGATAAATAAATAAAATCTTAAAAAAAAAAAAGATCGTAGTGATGAATTCACTGTATTCAACACTGTCTTCTCATTGTAGGGAAGCTGCAAAATATCAGAGAGAAAGGGAAACTTTAAAGCCATGACAGATAAAAGGCTGACAACTTAGAAAGAAACAGCAGTTAGACTTATAATTGACTTTCCAGTCAGCAAAACAGATGCCAGAAGAGTCTTAATTACCATTGTAAAATGTCAACCAAGAATAATAATCAAGGTGAATTATTCAAGATTGATGATAAATAAATATATTTTCAGATATATAAAAGTGCAAGAGTTTACTAGACAAATATTACCAATATAAGAATCATTAAAGATACAGAGTATAGAAAAGTGAATGCATAGGTAGGCCTTGGGATAAAAGATGCAATAGAGGGCACATTGTATTGGAAAATGTATCTAAGAGTTGATGTAAAAGAAACAAAGTAAAAAAAAATGCCAATGTCATGTTTTTCTTTAAGATAAAGCTAAGAAATGGACATTTGATGGATATAGAGTGCTAAAATCCTTTTTATGTCTAAGAGGGAGACAAAAATACTGTAATCTTCAGAGTATTAGAATAATGTGTAGCTAATTATGTATGCTAAAAAGTTAACTAAGGCCATGGTAATAAAATCTACAGGTGGATAAAAAAGGCATGTAAAAAACATTACCTAATTGAGACAAGAAAAAGAAAAAAAGATAAAAAAGCAAAGAAAATATTGGTAAACTCCAAGCACAAAATAAGATGTAGAAATAATTTAAAATAAATCAGGTATTGGGAATTGTACAAGTAGATTAAGTCTTCATAAGACAGAGATTTTTAGATGGATATAAAAACAAAATTCAGCCATATGCTGCTGATGAAGTTTACCACAAAAACAAAACTACATGGAAAGGTTAAAAACAAAGAGATGGGAAAATAAACTAATTAGTGTAGCAATATTAATATCATACAACATAGATTTAAAGTATTAATCGAAGAAGAGGACAATTGTGTAAAGAACAGTTCTCTGAGAAGATTTAACAATCACAATCCATTTGCACCTAAAGGAATATCCTTGGAAATCATGAAGTAAAAACAGGACAAAATATAAGGAAAGATGGTCAAATCAACAATTTTAGTGGGAGAGTTAACCCCTGTCAGTTACTTGCAGAGCAAGATGAGGGGATATTCATAAGAATAGACAATATTTAAGCAACACAATTAAGAAGCTTACTCTAACAGATAGGATAGAATTCTAAGTTGAACAAAGATGGAACATGACATGTCTTATAAGTACATGTGAAGTATTTACACTATGATCACACTCAGACACAGAACCATTAATAAATTTCAAAGACTCAGTGCATTCCATGTTCTCTAACCAAAAGGCAATTCAATTAGAAATAATAAGAAAATATTTTAAAAGCCACAGTATGTTTCAGAAATGGAATTATACATCCACAAATCCATTGGTGTGATAAAATACATTAATGAAAGAATAAGAACCATATGATACTCTCAATAGATGCTGAAAAAGTTTATGACAAAGTAAAGCATCCTTTCTTGATCAAAACTCTTCACAGTGTAGGCATAGAGTACATACCTCAGTATCATCAAACCATCTATGAAAAATCCACAGCAAATATCATTCTTAGTGGGCAAAAACTGTGAGCTTTTCCCTAAGGTCAGGAATATGGTAGGGATGTCCACTATCACCACTGCTATTCAACATAGTACTTGAAGTCCTAGCCTCAGCAATCAGACAACAAAAAGAAAGTAAAGGCATCCAAATTGGCAAAGAAGAAGTCAAACTCTCACTCTTTGCAGATGATGTGATACTTTATATGGAAAACCCAAAAGCCTCCACTCCCAAAGTGCTAGAACTCATACAGGAATTCAGTAAAGTGTCAGGATACAGAATCAATGCACAGAAGTCAGTTGCATTTCTATACACCAACAGCAAGACAGAAGAAAGAGAAATTAAGGAGTCAATCCCATTTATAATTGTACCCAAAGCTGTAAGATATCTAGGAATAAACCTAACCAAAGAGGCAGAGAATCTATACTCATAAAACTATAAAATACTCATGAAAGAAATTGAGGAAGACACAAAGAAATGAAAAAATGTTCCATGCTCCTGGATTGGAAGAATAAATATTGTGAAAATGTCTATGCCACCTAAAGCAATGTACACATTTAATGCAATCCCCTTCAAAATACCATCAATTTTTTTCTAAGAAATGGAACAAATAATCCTAAAATTTATATGGAACCAGAAGAATGTTGAAAAAGAAAACCAAAGTAGGTGGCATCACAATTCCAGACTTCAAGCTCTATTACAAAGCTGTCATCATCAAGACAGCATGGTAATGTCACAAAAACAGACACATAGATCAGTGGAACAGAATAGAGAGCCCAGAAATAGACCATCAACTCTGTGGTCAGCTAATCTTTGACAAAGCAGGAAAGAATGTCCAATGGATAAAAGACAGTCTCTTCAAAAATGGTGTTGGGAAAATTGGACAGCCACATGCAGAAGAATAAAACTGGACCATTCTCTTACAGCACACACAAATATAGAATGGATTAAAGATGTCAAGGTGAGACAGGAATCCATCAAAATTCTTGAAGAGAACACAGGCAGCAACCTCTTCAACCTCAGCCACAGCAACTTCTTCCTAGAAACATCACCAGAGGCAAGAGAAGCAAGGGAAGAAATGAACTACTGGGACTTCACCAAGTTCAAAACTTTTGCACAGCAAAGGAAACAGTCCACAAAACGAAAAGACAACTGACAGAATGGGAGAAGATTGGGAGAGAAGTGGTTGGAACTAGAGGGTATTATGCTAGGCAAAATAAATAAGTCAGAGAAAACAAATACCATATGATCTCTCTGATATGAGAAATTTGAGAGGCAGGGCAGGGGGCTTGAGGGTCAAAGGGAGGAAAAAATTGAAACAAGATGGGACTGGGGAGGGAGACAAACCGTAAGAGACTCTTAATCTCAGGAAACAAACTAATGGTTGCTGGTTGGGCAGGGGAAGGGGTAGGGCGGCTGGATGATGGACATTGGGGAGGATATGTAGTATGGTGAGTGCTGTGAATTGTATAAGACTGATGAATAATAGACCTGTACTCCTGAAACAAATAATACATTATATGTTAATAAAAAATGAAATTATACTTAAAATGATTAATGAATTAAAGTGTAAATCCAGTGAAATTACAAAATGTTGGAAGAATTCATCAACATTTAATGGATTTCTTAACAGTAAATGATTAAACATAAATTACTTATTTGGTTCAAAAAGCTTAAAAAAAAAAACAAACCAAGAACAACAAAAACAACCTGAATGTTGTAGGAAAAAGAAAGTAATAAACTCCCCCCCCCCAAAAAAATTAAATGGAAAATAAAGGAAACATACAAAGAACCAAGAAAATCTAAATATTGTTTTTTGATAACAAACTGGTAATAGATTAACCCTTAGAAAACTGGTAAGAACAAAAAGGTGCATGAGAATAAACAAAAGTATGTAACTTGTATCCAGTAGGGCTGTGAAAATAGTAGAAAGGACACTACAAACATATTTATACTACAAAAAAATTGATTTCAATCTTAGATAAATAGCAGTTTTCTCAACAAATATGTTTAAAATACTAATTTGAGTCAGGAAGATGTAAAGAATGTAAATAAAAGAATAATCATCAAAGAAGGGTGATAATAATTAAAAATCTCCCTCTCTCTACCTATTAACCCCAGTCCAGATATGCATTAAAGATATCTTTCTTACAGCACAGATAATTTTTTTTAAAGATTTTATTTATTTATTTGACAGAGAGAGATCACAAGTAGGCAGAGAGAGAGAGAGAGAGAGGAGGAAGCAGGCTCTCCACTGAGCAGAGAGCCTGATGTGGGACTCGATCCCAGGAACCTGAGATCATGACCCAAGCTGAAGGGAGAGGCTTAACCCACTGAGCCACCTAGGTGCCCCCAGCACAGACAATTTTAACAAATAAGTTTTACCAGTCCTTTGAGGAACAGATCTTCATCTTATAAAACTGTTCCAAACAATTAAAATGGAAAGCTACTTAGCTTTTTTCTGTGTGTGTGACGATATCATAATCTTGATATTTAAACTAGATCAAGAAAGGAAAATAGGAGGAGGAGTCAAGATGGCGGAGAAGTAGCAGGCTGAGACTACTTCAGCTAGCCGGAAATCAGCTAGATAGCTTATCTAAAGATTGCAAACACCTGAAAATCCATCGGCAGATCGCAAAGAAGAAGAACAGCAATTCTGGAAACAGAAAAACAACCACTTTCTGAAAGGTAGGACTGGCGGAGACGTGAATCCAAAGCGATGGGAAAATAGACCCCAGGGGGAGGGGCCGGCTCCCGGCAAGCGGAGGAGCAAAAGAGCACAAAATCAAGACTTTTAAAAGTCTGTTCCGCTGAGGGACATCGCTCCAGAGGCTAAACCAGGGTGAAGCCCATGCAGGGTCAGCGTGGCCTCAGGTCCCGCAGGGTCACAGAAGGATCAGGGGTGTCTGAGTGTCGCAGAGCTTGCGCGTATTGGAACAGGAAAGCCAGCTACAGAGACAGAGCCGACAGTAAGCTCAAAGCTCGGTGTTACCTTGAAGCGGTCGCAGGCTCGGTGAGCTCGGAGCGCGGCCGGAGGTCAGGCAGACGGGAGTAACTGGGCGCTGTTCTCTGAGGGCGCACTGAGGAGTGGGGCCCCGGGCTCTCGGCTCCTCTGAGCCGGAGGCCGCCATTTGGATTCCTGTCCTCCAGAAATCTACGGAAAGCGCTCAGGGAACAAAAGCTCCTGAAAGCAAACCCAAGCGGATTACTCAGTCCAGCCCCTGGTAAGGGCGGTGCAATTCCGCCTGGGGCAAAGACACTTGAGAATCACTACACCAGGCCCCTCCCCCAGAAGATCAACAAAAATCCAGCCAACACCAAGTTCACCTACTAAGAAGTGCGGTTTCAATACCAAGGAGAGCAGCAGAATTCCAGAGGAGGAGAAAGCAAAGCACTTAACTCATGGCGTTCTCCCTGTGATTTTTTATCTTTTTTTTTTTCCCTGTGATTTTTTTTTAGTCTTGCAGTTAATTTAATTTTTTTCTTTTTCATTTTTTTTCTCTTCTTCTGCTAAAATTTTTTTAAACTTTTACCTTTTTCTTTTTTAACGTTTTTTAACTAGTTTATCTAATATATATATATTTTTTCCTTTTTATATTGTTCTTTATTCGTTTTCCTTTTTTAAATTCTTTTCTTTTTTTTTCTTTTTTTTTTTTTGAACCTCTTTTTATCCCCTTTCTCCCCCCTCACAATTTGGGATCTCTTCTGATTTGGTTAAAACATATTTTCTTGGGGTTGTTGCCACACTTTTAGTATTTTACTTGCTCTTTCATATACTCTTATCTGGACAAAATGACAAGGCGGAAAAATTCACCACAAAAAAAAGAACAAGAGGCAGTACCGAAGGCTAGGGACCTAATCAATACAGACATTGGTAATATGTCAGATCTAGAGTTCAGAATGACAATTCTCAAGGTTCTAGCCAGGATCGAAAAAGGCATGGAAGATATTAGAGAAACCCTCTCGAGAGATATAAAAGCCCTTTCTGGAGAAATAAAAGAACTAAAATCTAACCAAGGTGAAATCAAAAAAGCTATTAATGAGGTGCAATAAAAAATGGAGGCTCTCACTGCTAGGATAAATGAGGCAGAAGAAAGAATTAGTGATATAGAAGACCAAATGACAGAGAATAAAGAAGCTGAGCAAAAGAGGGACAAACAGCTACTGGACCACAAGGGAAGAATTCGAGAGATAAGTGACACCATAAGACGAATCAACATTAGAATAATTGGGATTCCAGAAGAAGAAGAAAGAGAGAGGGGAGCAGAAGGTATATTGGAGAGAATTATTGGGGAGAATTTCCCCAATATGGCAAAGAGAACGAGCATCAAAATTCAGGAGGTGCAGAGAACACCCCTCAAAATCAATAAGAATAGGCCAACACCCCATCACATTATAGTAAAATTTACAAGTCTTAGTGACAAAGAGAAAATCCTGAAAGCAGCCCGGGAAAAGAGGTCTGTAACATAAAATGGTAAAGATATTAGATTGGCAGCTGACTTATCCACAGAGACCTGGCAGGCCAGAAAGCGCTGGCATGATATTTTCAGAGCACTAAATGAGAAAAACATGCAGCCAAGAATACTATATCCAGCTAGGCTATCATTGAAAATAGAAGGAGAGATTAAAAGCTTCCAGGACAAACAAAAACTGAAAGAATTTGCAAACACCAAACCAGCTCTACAGGAAATATTGAAAGGGGTCCTCTAAGCAAAGAGAGAGCCTACAAGTGGTAGATCAGTAAGGAACAGAGACCATATACAGTAACAGTCACCTTAAAGGCAATACAATGGCACTAAATTCATATCTCTCAATAGTTACCCTGAATGTTAATGGACTAAATGCCCCTGTCAAAAGACACAGGGTATCAGAATGGATAAAAAAACAAAACCCATCTATATGTTGCCTCCAAGAAACTCATTTTAAGACTGAAGACACCTCCAGATTTAAAGTGAGGGGGTGGAAAAGAATTTACCATGCTAATGGACATCAGAAGAAAGCAGGAGTGGCAATCCTTATATCAGATCAATTAGATTTTAAGCCAAAGACTATAATAAGAGATGAGGAAGGACACTATATCATACTCAAAGGATGTCTCCAACAAGAAGATCTAACAATTTTAAATATCTATGCCCCCAACGTGGGAGCAGCCAACTATATAAACCAATTAATAACAAAATCAAAGAAACACATCAACAATAATACAATAATAGTAGGGGACTTTAACACTCCCCTCACTGAAATGGACAGATCATCCAAGCAAAAGATCATTAAGGAAATAAAGGCCTTAAACGACACACTGGACCAGATGGACATCACAGATATATTCAGAACATTTCATCCCAAAGCAACAGAATACACATTCTTCTCTAGTGCACATGGAACGGTCTCCAGAATAGATCACATCCTCGGTCCTAAATCAGGACTCAACCAGTATCAAAAGTTTGGCATCATTCCCTGCATATTTTCAGACCACAATCCTCTGAAGCTAGAACTCAACCAAAAGAGGAAGTTTGGAAAGAACCCAAATACATGGAGACTAAACAGCATCCTTCTAAAGAATGAATGGTCAACCAGGAAATTAAAGAAGAATTGAAAAAAATCATGGAAACAAATGATAATGAAAATACAACGGTTCAAAATCTGTGGGACACAACAAAGGCAGTCCTGAGAGGAAAATATATAGCAGTACAAGCCTTCCTCAAGAAACAAGAAAGGTCTCAGGTACACAACCTAACCCTATACCTAAAGGAGCTGGAGAAAGAACAAGAAAGAAACCCTCAGCCCAGCAGGAGAAGAGAAATCAAAAAGATCAGAGCAGAAATCAATGAAATAGAAACCAAAAAGACAATAGAGCAAATCAACAAAACTAGGAGCTGGTTCTTTGAAAGAATTAATAAAATTGATAACCCCCTGGCCAGATTTATCAAAAAGAAAAGAGAAAGTGCCCAAATAAATAAAATCATGAATGAAAGAGGAGATCACAACTAACACCAAAGAAATACAAACTCTTATAAGAACATACTATGAGCAATTCTACGCCAACAAATTTGACAATCTGGAAGAAATAGATGCATTCCTAGAAACATATAAACTACCACAACTGAACCAGGAAGAAATAGAAAGCCTGAACAGACCCATAACCAGTAAGGAGATTGAAGCAGTCATTAAAAATCTCCAAACAAACAAAAGCCCAGGGCTAGGTGGCTTCCCGGGGGAATTCTACCAAACATTTAAAGAACTAATTCCTATTCTCCTGAAACTGTTCCAAAAAATAGAAATGGAAGGAAAACTTCCAAACTCATTTTATGAGGCCAGCATCACCTTGATCCCCAAACCAGAAAAGGATCCCATCAAAAAAGAGAGCTATAGACCAATATCCTTGATGAACACAGATGCGAAAATTCTCACCAAAATACTAGCCAATAGCATTTCACAGTACATTAAAAGGATTATTCACCACGACCAAGTGCGATTTATTCCAGGACTGCAAGGTTGGTTCAACATCCGCAAATCAGTCAATGTGATACAACACATCATAAAAGAAAGAATAAGAAACATATGATACTCTCAATTGATGCTAAAAAAGCATTTGACAAAGTACAGCATCCCTTCCTGATCAAAACTCTTCAAAGTGTAGGGATAGAAGGCACATACCTCAATATCATCAAAGCCATCTATGAAAAACCCACCGCAAATATCATTCTCAATGGAGAAAAACTGAAAGCTTTTCCACTAAGGTCAGGAACACGGCAGGGATGTCCATTATCACCACTGCTATTCAACATCGTACTAGAGGTCCTAGCCTCAGCAATCAGACAACAAAAGGAAATTAAAGGCATCCAAATCGGCAAAGAAGAAGCCAAATTATCACTCTATGCAGATGATATGATACTATATGTGGAAAACCCAAAAGACTCCACTGCAAAACTGCTAGAACTTATACAGGAATTCAGTAAAGTGTCAGGATATAAAATCAATGCACAGAAATCAGTTACATTTCTCTACACCAACAAGACAGAAGAAAGAGAAATTAAGGAGTCCATCCCATTTACAATTGCACCCCAAACCATAAGATACCTAGGAATAAACCTATCCAAAGAGGCACAGAATCTATACTCAGAAAACTATAAAGTACTCATGAAAGAAATTGAGGAAGACACAAAGAAATGAAAAAATGTTCCATGCTCCTGGATTGGAAGAATAAATATTGTGAAAAGGTCTATGCTACCTAAAGCAATCTACACATTTAATGCAATTCCTATCAAAGTATCATTCATCTTTTTCAAAGAAATGGAACAAATAATTTTAAAATTTATATGGAACCAGAAAAGACCTCAAATAGCCAAAGGGATATTGAGAAAGAAAGCCAAAGTTGGTGGCATCACAATTCTGCACTTCAAGATCTATTACAAAACTGTCATCATCAAGACAGCATGGTACTGGCACAAAAACAGACACATAGATCAATGGAACAGAATAGAGAGCCCAGAAATAGACCCTCAACTCTATGGTCAACTAATCTTTGACAAAGCAGGAAAGAATGTCCAATGGAAAAAAGACAGCCTCTTCAATAAATGGTGCTGGGAAAATTGGACAGCCACATGCAGAAAAATGAAATTGGACCATTTCCTTACACCACACATGAAAATAGACTCAAAATGGATGAAGGACCTCAATGTGAGAAAGGAATCCATCAAAATCCTTGAGGAGAACACAGGCAGCAACCTCTTCGACCTCAGCAGCAGCAACATCTTCCTAGGAACATCGCCAAAGGCAAGGGAAGCAAGGGCAAAATGAACTATTGGGATTTCATCAAGATCAAAAGCTTTTGCACAGCAAAGGAAACAGTTAACAAAATCAAAAGACAACTGACAGAATGGGAGAAGATATTTGCAAACGACATATCAGATAAAGGACTAGTGTCCAAAATCTATAAAGAACTTAGCAAACTCAACACCCAAAGAACAAATAATCCAATCAAGAAATGGGCAGAGGACATGAACAGACATTTCTGCAAAGAAGACATCCAGATGGCCAACAGACACATGAAAAAGTGCTCCATATCACTCGGCATCAGGGAAATACAAATCAAAACCACAATGAGATATCACCTCACACCAGTCAGAATGGCTAAAATCAACAGGTCAGGAAATGACAGATGCTGGCAAGGATGCGGAGAAAGGGGAACCCTCCTACACTGTTGGTGGGAATGCAAGCTGGTGCAGCCACTCTGGAAAACAGCATGGAGGTTCCTCAAAATGTTGAAAATAGAACTGCCCTATGACCCAGCAATTGCACTACTGGGTATTTACCCTCAAGATACAAACGTAGTGATCCAAAGGGGCACGTGCACCCAAATGTTTATAGCAGCAATGTCCACAATAGCCAAACTATGGAAAGAACCTAGATGTCCATCAACAGATGAATGGATCAAGAAGATGTGGTATATATACACAATGGAATACTATGCAGCCATCAAAAGAAATGAAATCTTGCCATTTGCGACAACATGGATGGAACTAGAGCGTATCATGCTTAGCGAAATAAGTCAAGTAGAGAAAGACAACTATCATATGATCTCCCTGATATGAGGAAGTGGTGATGCAACATGGGGGCTTAAGTGGGTAGGAGAAGAATCAATGAAACAAGATGGGATTGGGAGGGAGACAAACCATAAGTGAATCTTAATCTTACAAAACAAACTGAGGGTTGCTGGGGGGGAGGGGCGTTGGGAGAAGGGGGGTGGGGTTATGGACATTGGGGAGGGTATGTGCTTTGGTGAGTGCTGTGAAGTGTGTAAACCTGGCGATTCACAGACCTGTACCCCTGGGGATAAAAATACATGTTTATAAAAAAATAAAAAATTAAAAAAAATATTAAAACAAAACAAATGAACAAAAAAAAAAAGAAAGGAAAATAAAGTTATAGATAAGTTTCATTTACGAATACAGATTCAGAAACTAAATAAAATATAAAGAAATTGATGTTTGCTAATGCGTGGGTTACATATATAGTCTCAGGTATATAAATGTCAAGTATGATTTATTTCAGCAATGTAAGGATAGCTGTATATGATAAAATCTTATCATGTAATTCATCATATTAACAGATTAAAAGTGTATACCACATGACCATATGATCATGTGATTGCTTCCATAGAAACTTTTAATAGGATCCATAAACTACTAGAAATACTAGCTTTCAAAAATTTATTAGATGTAAGATAAATGTAAAAACATCAATAGCCATCTTAAACACCAGAAATAGAAGAGTGGGATATAAATTTAGCACATTATAAGGCTCTAAGTGATAAATTTAACAAAAAAATTTAATAATCTTTATAGAGAAAATTACAAAATATTTTTGAAGGCCACAGAATGGATGTGAGAGCGTTGATATACTATATTCATGGATTAAAAGATTAATGAAGACAGTAATCTTCCAAAGTTGTTCTAAACTGTCAATGAAATTTTAATTAAAATCCTAATTTTTCATGGAAATTGACAAGCTCATCTTAGAAATAATGTGGAAGAAAGGGACATAATAGTTAAAACTTTAGGAAAAAAAAATGGTAGGGGTACCATTGCTCAGTGGGGAATCTGCTTGAGGGTCTCTTTCCCTCTTCCTCTGTCCCTCCTGCTCTTGCTCTCTAGAATGAATGGATAAATCTAAGAAAGGGAGGAAGAAAGAAAGAAAGAACGAACGAAAGAAGGAAAGAAAGAAAGAAAGTGTGGACTGCCTTATAGATAGTAAGAATTTCTTAATTTTTAATACTATAGTAATTAAGGCACATGGCATTGGTTAGGGGATAAATAAATGGACCAGGACCACAAAAAAATTCTGTGCATATGTGGAAACTTGGGATATGACAAAGTGGCATTAAAAACTATGCAAAAAAGTTATTTGGCAAAAAACCATTTGGAAAAAAAATGATTAAAATCACATCCCTGCCACACACCATACACAAAATGGCTAAAGATAGGACGTGATAAGCAAATGTTCAAATATTTAGAAGAAAATATAGGAGAAAACCTTTTAACTTTAGGTTAAAAAAACTTTTATAAAAAAAGAAAAAAACTATAAAGGATAAAAATAAATTTGAGTATATAAAAATGAAAATGTTTTAGTATAAGATGATATAAATTTAAAATAAGTCATAGACTTCTTAAATAAGCCATAGGCTAGGTGAAGATATTCACAACTTGGGTAAATTATAGGTGTTTAACTTCTAGAGTTTAATAAGTCCTGCGTATCACTGTGAAATGCAAACATTTTGATAGGATAATGGATAAAGTCATTGAATGGACAATCTGCAGAAGAGGAAATGTGAAGGGCTAAAGAAAATGAGGTTATCTCACTAATAATCAGAGAAATATCAAATAAAACAGTAAGATATGTCTCCTCACAGTTATCAACCTGGAAAAAAGAATGAAAGTTGGCTAACTTTAAAGTTTGAGGGTGATAATGGAGACTTAGCAACTCATCCCTGCCCGTGAGAGTATCCACCAGTTCAACCAATTTGGAGAATAATTTGGCAATATTTGCTCAATTTAAAATGTGCCTAAATTTTGAATTGGGGAAGTGAATGTATGATGGTTCAGGGTCAATTTCAGGTGCTCAGTGTGAGATTTCACTTCTAGCACCTGGAGTGGGGAGGGAGCACAATAAGTTGGGGGAAAGGTTGGGTTGAACATCAACAGTACAATACATGCCTGGCCCACAGTCCAGCAAATCCACTCTCTCCTTGCTCATTGTTCACCAGGAGATATACAGGAACATTCATAGCAGTGTTGTTGATAATAGCAAAACACCAGAAGTAATTAGAACGAATAGGACAATATTTAAATAAATTGTGATTTGCAAGTACTAGAGATCCTTTATAGCACTTAGATGAATGAGAGTATATGCTTCTTTGTGGCTATAACTCAAAACACAAAGTAGTGTAGTTTAAGGAGGCAACCTGCAAAATGAAAAAATACCACATGACAGACATCATTTATATCAAGTTTGAAAACCTACAAAATTCTATTTTTAATGGATGCATGCACCTATAACAATAGTGTAAGACATGCAAAAGAAAGATACATGGAAAGTCGAGATGGTGATTGCCACTGGGGAGGGCAGGAGGTAATGTGGCTGGGCACATGTATAAAGGGAAGATTAGCTTCTTCTATAATGTTTTGTTCTCCAAAAAAAAAATACCAAGCAAGTTGGCATAATTCGATTAAGCTCGGGTGATGAGTAGTACACGGTAATTATTAGGTGATAGAGGTGAAGAGGAGATATATTGCTTTTCAGAAGGCTGGAGCAATGATAGATCAAGAAAATGATTCAGTTGAAGAAAGATTATTATTATTCCTATTTTAGAATAGGGAAACAATCTCCGGAAGAATAAGACATTAAAGATGTACTAGGAAGGGGATAAATGATGAGTTTTGTTTTGTTTTAAGATTTTATTTATTTATTTGACAGACAGAGATCACAAGTAGTCAGAAGGGCAGGCAGAGAGAGAGGGAGGGCGGGGGAAGCAGGCTCCCTGCCGAGCAGAGAGCCTGATGTGGGGCTTGATCCCAGGACCCTGAGATCATGACCTGAGCCAAAGGCAGAGGCTTAACCCACTGAGCCACCCAGGCACCCATGATTAGTTTGTTTTAAATTCTTCCACATCCTTTATGTCTTTACTTGGATACTTTCTACTCTAAGAGATGGGTCAGCTGTCGACTTTTCCAGGAAGACCCCAGAATAAGGTGTTCCCTCATATGTGTTCCTATAAGAACTTGTGGACATACTACTTCATTGTTGCCTTATTTTATAATTGTATGCTACATTCACAACTTTCACTTGAGTATATTGACTGTGTTTTATTTATTTCTGTATTTCTAAGTGTGGTGTCTGGCATATATAGGCATTGAATAAACATTTAATATAATAAATTAGTATTATTTTAGTATCTGCCTTTCATGATGTTGGAACTCAATAAATACTATTGACTTTTAGATAAATAGATATATAGAGGAAATATGACATCTAAAAAGAAATCTTTAACAGGCGCTTTGAGATGTTCAGTTTGGGAAGTACAAGAGAGGGTGAAGGGATCGAAGACTTGGAGGGCAAGAAGGCCCAAAACAGAATTCCAATAAGAGGAGAAATAATTAATAAATAATAATACTTTAAAAATTTGCTTATGGTCGCACAGCTAGGAAATGAGGAGGCC
Source organism: Mustela putorius furo (assembly GCF_011764305.1). NCBI lineage: Eukaryota > Metazoa > Chordata > Mammalia > Carnivora > Mustelidae > Mustela > Mustela putorius. Next base: position 24,574,380 of record NW_025421273.1, read on the forward strand.
TAAATGTAAATTCAGAGCTTTTCATGCCCACGCCACATCTGTGCTACCAACCACAATACTGTTTTTCAAGTAAATGACCATGAATGTTTTTAGCTGTGTTCTTTAATAAAGGTTAGTTACTCACTTTGGAATATAAGGTTAGAGTGAATGCTAGATGCTTTGTGAACTGTATTGTGTGGTTGGAAGGAAGGAAGGATGCTCTTCCCATTGGTGTTGCCACCGAAAGGCATTTTGGCTCCAGAGCTTTTTTCAGCAACCCCAGAAGGAGCCTCAGTCATACTTCTCAGAGCTCCTGGTGCCAGTGGACCCCTCCTCACCCCACCCCCGATCACAGACTTGAGCCTAACTGTTTTTCAGTTGAGCTATAATAAAGGTGTTATAATAATGAGGTTCTAGGAAGAAGCCAAGGTAAAACAAACCCAGGTCTTGAAATTACATTTGTCGCTTTTGGTGAGGAGAAAGTGGAGCTAAGTGTGAGGGGGCTGAGAGAGCCATGCCTTAATCATCAACACCAGCCCGCATTATTGAAGAGCTGTGAAGCACCAGGCATGGGAATACCTGCTTTATATACTTGGTCACGTTTAATAACACGATGCAAGGTCAGCGTAGCAGAATTGCAGCATACAGTCCTACATGCATTTAACTTGGGTGCATTTTAACTTGCAGGGGAGAAGGAGAGGAAGATGGAGAAGTAGCAGAAAAACAAAAGAAATAGAAGGAAGAAAATGGGGGTAGGTAAGGAGAAAGGAAGGAGTATGCACAGGATATATTTCAATAGTGCATTCAGGTTTGGTTAGCTTTCTACTAATTATTGTTTGGCTTTGAGTAACCTGAGATGGGCACATGAAAGCATTATTCTCCAAAATGGCCTCTGGTTCGGATGCTTCTTATTTGGGGAGCATCAGCTGTGCTAAGTGCAGTTCTAATGTTTAAATAGTTCCCATTCAACACAGCCCTCATGTGCAACCCAAGGGCTTCATCTAGTCTTCAGATGAAGAAGCAGCCATCTCTCTCAACACTGGAAAAGAAACGGGCTCTGCTGGTCTAAATGAAATATAGTGGCACATGGGCTCCAAAGTAGCAGCCTTCCTGGAGATTAAAAAGAAAAAAATGACATGACTCTTGCCTTACAGTCTGACTAGAGTCAAACCACTGAATGTACCCATTAGTACTGTTTTCTGTAATCCTAAAATGCTGGAACTGATGTCTGGAAAGGAAAAACAGATTGACTTCTCTGGACTTGCCTGGGGAGTAAGGGCTGAGTTGAGCTGAGCTGGGGTTGGAGCCCTGTTTCCTTTCCTCCAAAGCTCTCTTCGGGTTCTTATCTGCTGCCTCAGGTAGATTATAGAACAAAGGTTGACAGGTGTACTTTGGCTGCCAGAGAAGGGAGAAACACTGCATTAAGTTTTACAGGGATCAGATTGCAGCAGTGTGCTGGAATGACCTAACAAAGCTGGATTCAAAACCAACATCATTCAAGTAAAAACTCTGAATTTTAATCTCTGTAGAACTGGTCAGTTTCCTTACATAACTCCATTCCCTTGACAAACTAGCTTCTAAGAGCATGTTTCTATTCCCTTTAGGGAAGATGGTGACTCCCCCAGAAATAAAATGGGCATGTTTGTCACTTGAAATGACCTGACGACTTAGAATAGCAGTGCTTATTTCTGCAATTTGTCTTCCCCTTGCCTTCCCTGTGGTCATCAAGGTTTAATATCCTGGGTGGTGGGAAATGAAAGGCGGTGTGTATTTTTCCTTGATATTTTCAAATTTGAATTTCCTGCTGTTAGTGCTCTTGATGCTCAGTTGAAATTAGAGCAGGATGAACTTCTTGAACTGTCACCAACTTGGCCACAGGCTGACTCCAGGACCTCCTACAGGGAAAGTTCCCTGAAGGGACAGCATGAAATGTCTCTGCAGGAGAGATTAAATGGTTTAATAATGTCCTATTAAACCCACAGCTTTGGAACAATACTGAGCCTTTCAATACCACTTGTCACGCGAAGCTCCCATTTAAGTGATTTTAATCTCCGATAAGGTTTTTACTATTAGAAAAGAAGGCACTGGCAATATTATCACTTTTTAACCTTTTTTGGGCTATGGGATGGTGAGCTTTTGTCAGATTCTCATAAAGCATGTTAAATGGTTGCTTACGTGGGTAGGAGGAAATAGAGTGGGTTTGTGAATAAGCAGGTGTAAATAATAATAAAGAGTGAATCAAGCACCAATAACAACAGTATGCCTTGAATTAAGAAGTTGGATTTCTTCAACTCTGTTCATAAATTAAAGAAACAGGCAGAACAAAAGAAAACAAAAGAAGAAAACAAAACTAGATTTGCCAGAATAGAGCATATCTGTGTTGTTTCCATTCCCAATGGACAAATGAAGTGTCAAAATTAAGTGTATAATTCTATCAAGGGAGTAAGCAGAGAGCTCCAAGTAGATTTTTGAAGCTCCTTATTCTTAACTCTCTTGGATATCACAGTTTTCCTTAATCTACTATTTTTCTTATTACTGTAGCCAGGTGATTTTTTAAAAAAATAAACTTAATTTTAGAGCAGTTTTAGATCTATAGAACAATTTCAAAGTTAGTATAGAGACTTCCCATATACCCTGTACCTGGCTTTCCTACTATTAACAGCTTAGGTTAGTATGGCATGTTTATTATACTTGATGAACCTTTGAGTTCATCATCATGAACCATTGAGACCTTTTATTAACTGAAATTCATACTTCGTTCATATTCCAGGGGATTTTATTTCATATCTTCTTCTGTTCCAATATCTCATCCAGGATCCCACATCATGTTTTGTTGTCATGTCTCCTTAGTCTCCTCTTAGCTATGGCAGTTTTGCAACCCTTTTTTCTTTCTATGACCTTGACAGTTTTGAGGGGTACTGGTTGGGTATTTTGTCTAATGTCCCTCAATTGGATTTTGTGTGATGTTTTTCGCATGGTCAGATTGGGGTTTTGTGACTTTTGGAGTAAGATCAGAGAAGTAAAGGGCCATTTTTACCACCTCTTTATCTCTCTATCTCTAGAAATTGACCTCTCTATATATGTGTATATATGTGTATAGGCATACCTTTACTGCACTTTGCTTCATGGTGCTTTATAGATGTTGTGGGTTTTTTTTTTCTTGTTTTGTTTTTTACAAGTTAAGGCTGTGGCAACTCTGTGTTGAGCAAGTCTGTTGGCACCATTTGCCAACAATAGCATTTGTTCACTTTGTGTTTCTGCGTCACATTCTGGTAATACCTGGAATATTTGAAACTCTTTCATTATTATTATATGTTACAGTGATCTGTGACCAATGATTACTATTGATGATTGGCATTTTTTAGCAATGAAGTATACTTTAAGGTATATAAAATTTTTTAGACACAATGCTATCGCACACATAGTAGACTGCAGTATAGTATAAACACAACTTTTATATGCACTGGGAAACAAAAAATGTATTTGATTACTTTATTGAGATTATTGTGATACTTGCTTTATTGCAGTGGTCTGAAACCAAACCTAAAATATCTCTGAGGTATGCTTATATATATGGTTATATCTCTATCTATTATCTATCTATCATCTATCTACAGATAGACACCTATGCTCTTCTTTCTTCTCTTCTTTTTTTCCTCTTCTCTCCCTCCCTCCCTCCTTTTCCTTCCTTCCTTCCTCACTATCTCCGTCCCTTCTGTTCCCTTCCCTTCCCTTCGTTCCTCTCCCCTACCCTTTCTCTTCTCTCTCTTTCTCTTCTCTCCTCTTGCCTTCCTTGCCCTCCCCTTTCTTCTTTTCTTTCCTCTCCTTTCCGTTTCTTTCTCTTTTTCTTTTTTCAGAGACAGATTAAGGAATTGGATAATACTATTGTGGAGGCCTACATCCAAAATCTGCAGAGCAGGCTGCAGGACCATGATAGAGTTGTAGTCTGAGTCCAAAGGTAGTATTCTGATAGAATTCCTTCTTGCTCAAGGGAAGTCAGTCTTTGTTCTATTAAGGCATTCAACTGATTGGATGAGGCCCACCACAGTTTGGAGAATAATCTGCTTTACTCAGAGTCCACTGATTTAAATGTTAATCTCATCCAAAATGACCTTTACAGAAATGTCCAGAATAATATTGACTAAATGTTTGGGCATGGTTTCCCTGCCAAGCTGAAACATAATATTAACTATCATAAGCAGACTCATGAAAAGATGATAATAATTTCCTTTTGTACCCCTCCTCCAACCTCAGACTTGTATTCCAGAGGTCCAAGGAGGAATTCATAAGACTTTGTTTTCATTAAGAAATGGAGATTGATTTTTTTGATGAGGAGCAGAGGGAGTCTAAAGATGGAGAGTTGAAAGTTACCTGAGTTCAGCAGCAGAGCACCACGTTCCCTAAGACTGAGGATTTTAAGACGTGAGATGTTTCTCAATATGGCAAGAATCTATGTCCCCGTCCCGTGAAGCTCTTGGAGATGGTCAGATGGCGTGCTGGAGTAGAAGGTTGTGTGGGCTAGAAACAAGGTGTCAAGGCTTTGAAAGCTCTGGTAAACACTGAGAGGATAAACTGTCACCCTTCTAATGGAGTGCAAGAACAGGGACACTGAGCATCTCAGTTGCAATCAGGATGGGTGGAAAACAAGAGGCTTGTTTTCATTTTCTAAATGCCATTTAAATCCTCTGATTTTTGTTGAATCTCAGGAGGGAAGAAGGTAGTGAAATGGGAAAAATGATTGTGATTGTTTTTCTTGTTACCCTGGTGAATGAACCTCAGGTTAAACATGATAGCTATGATTCAGAATAAGTAATGGGCTGTGTTTTGTACCTCGGTGTAAGGAGCAAACCATTCCATTATATATAACTAAGTGATGGAAATTAAGGAAGGCATGTCATGTGGTGAGCCCTGGGTGTTATACGCAACTAATGAATCATTGAACTCTACATCAAAAACTAATAATGTACTTACTCTATGTTGACTAATTGAATTTAAATAAATAAAAAATACCTTCAACCTTTACAATTTTTTCTCAGTGGTTTTTGACATCCAATTTCTTTTGAAATAATTATAATTTTAAAACATAAAGAATTGGAAAATTCTTATATGCAGAGACCTTTCTTCAGTGACAAGAAACATGACTTGCTCAAGGTCATATAATGAAGAGCAAAGGCAAGACTACAACTGAGGCCTAACTCTAACCCAATAGTGCAATTGCAGGATCATAGGCTCTATTTTTAATTTCTTGAGGATTCTCCACACTGTTTTCCAAAGTGGCTGCACCAACTTGCATTCCCACGAACAGCTCCAATACTTGTTGTTTACAGTCTTGTTGATTTTGCCCATTCTGACTGGTATAAGGTGGTAACTCAAGGTGGTTTTTTTTTGTTTGTTTGTTTTTTAATTTTTATTTATTTATTTTTAAAATTTCTTTTCAGTGTTCCAGAATTCATTGTTTATGTGGTTTTGATTTGAATCTCCCTAATGGCTAATGATGATGAACATTTTTCATGTGTCTGTTAGCCATTTATATGTCTTGTTTGGAGAAGTGTATATTCATGTCTTCTACCCATTTTTGATGTGATTATCTGGTTTTTGAGTGTTGAGTTTGAGGAGTTCTTTGTAGATCTTGGATCTCAGCCCTTTGTATGTATTGTCATTTGCAAGTATCTTCTTCCATTCTGTGGTTTGCCTCTTTGTTTTGTTGACTGTTTCCTTTGCTGTGCAGAAGCTTTTGATTTTGTTGAATTCCCAAAAGTTCATTTTCACCTTTGTTTCCTTTGCCTTTGGAGATGTGTCTTGAAAGAAGTTGCTGTAGCCTATGTCAAAGAGGTTACTGCCTGTGTTCTTCTCTAGGATTTTGATAGATTCTTGCCTCATGTTGAGGTCTTTTATCCATTTCAAGTTTATCTTTGTGTGTGGTGTAAGAGAATGGTCAAGTTTCATTCTCCATACATAGCTGTCCAATTTTCCCAGCACCACTTATTGAAGAGACTGTCTTTTTTCCACTGGATATTTTATCCTGGTTTGTTGAAGATTATTTGACCATAGATTTGCAGGTCCATATTTGGTCTCTGTACTCTGTTCCACTGGTCTATGTGTCTGTTTTAATGCCAGTAACATGCTGTCTTGGTGATCACAGCTTTGTAGTAATCAGGCAAAGTGATGCCCCCAGTTTTGTTTTTCTTTTTCAACATTTCCTTAGCAATTTGGAGTCTCTTCTGGTTCCATGTTAATTTTAGGATTGTTTGTTCCAGCACTTTGAAAAATGCTCGTGGAATTTTGATCGAGATGGCATTGAAAGTATAGATTGCTCTAGGCAGTATAGACATTTTAACAATGTTTATTCTTCTGATCCAGGAGCATGGAATGCCTGTCCATCTTTTTGTGTCTTCTTTAATTTCTTTCATGAGTGTTCTGTAGTTCCTTGAGTACAGATCCTGTACCTCTTGCTTAGATTTATTTCCATGTATCTTATGGTTCTTGGTGCTATAGTAAATGGAATCGATTCTCAAATTTCCCTTTCTATATTTTCATTGTTAGTGTATAAGAAACCAACTGATTTCTGTATAATGATTTTGTATCCTCCCACATTACTGAATTGCTGTATGAGTTCTAGTAGTTTGGGGGTAAAGTCTTTTGGGTTTTTCATATAAAGTATCCTGTCATATGTCCACTCTCGCCGCTGTTGTTCAACATAGTACTAGAAGTCCTAGCAATAGTAATCAGACAACAAAAAGAAATAAAATGTATTCATATTGGCAAAGAAGAAGTCAAACTCTCTCTCTTTGCACATTCCCTTCTAGTGATGTGAAATGTTAGGGTCTGGGAGGAAATGGTCAGGAAAAAATTCTTGAGATGTCTTTGGTGCAAAAAAGGTGGTTTTATTAATGCATGGGGACAAGGCTCTTGAGCAGAAAGAGCTGCACTAGAGATTGTATGGATTGACTGATTATATATTTCTAAGTTGGGTGAGGGGATTAGGGGTAGTATAAGTCTTTTAAGAATTTGGAAGCAAGGTTTCCAGGATCTTGAAGGGTCATTTACTTCTGTTTAGTAAAACCTTATTCATGAGACCCTTCAGTGGACTATGTTTAGAGGATGATTGCTAACATATATCTTGGTGGGGTGGGGTAGAGATAAAGTTGTTTCCACATGGATTTTCATATGTTACAGAAAACTTACAGGTTCCTGGAGGTCAGGCTAATGTCACCCTAAGTCGGCTTTTTGCCTCTAGCAAGGTAGTGAGTTCCTGGAGGAAGGTCATCCTTCCTATCCTAAGTAATTGTCAATGTGCTATAAAGGAAATTTAACTTTTTTTTTCTATATTTCTTTTGCATTTATTCTCCACATCACTGTACTTTCCATGAATATATATTTTATAGACAATTTACTCCTAAAACTGTTTGTGCTAGACGATAATCTCAATTGCTTTCTTAAAATATTTTTATTCTTCTAGCTGTTCTGTTTTATTAGTTTCTGCTCATATTCTATGTTCTGTTCATTCTTCTCTGGATTTGGGGAGAGTATCATTTTCCCCTCACCTGTGTTTGGGGCTGAGGTCCAGCTGTTGGGGTATGTTAAATGGTAGCAGCCCCACCATTCTGGGAAGCATAGTGGACTTAGAACTAGGTGGCAGTCTAGGACCTCTGTCAATAATCAGAAGGAAGCTTCTTGCTTCCCTAATTCATTATGTGCACGAGCTACAAATCTCACTAAGCCAGCTGTGTAGCCAGAGAAAACCCAATGTCCCGAAGGCTTAGCTCTCCTTTAGGTCCTACAGGTCAAAGAAAGGTCCCAAGGTCAAGTCATTTGCTTAGCCTTTTTGCCTGTGGCTCCCTAGATCTCCCAGGCCAGTCTCTTTCCAGAATTTTACCCCTTAGGTTCTTCACCTCAAACCTGGTGCCCAGCCTGTCAGTTGACCCAGCACATAAAAATTGCCCTTATGGTCCAGTTCTCTCCTTGTGAACCTTAGCAAAGTTGATATATTGCTTGCTTAAGAACCCCCAGCTCTTTTAGCTGGTGAGCTCAGAAACATTAAACATTAAACATTACTTGGATTTTCAACCTAGGTGATCATGAGAAGCTTTGCAGGGCAGGACAGATACTTGTTTGAAAGGAGTGTGGATATTGTAATTTTTAATAAGAAAGATATATTTGGACTTTGTCTCCATTTCTGGCACTCCTAACATCCTTAGAATTTCCTAACAAGAGCTTAGGAACGGTAAATGTGTCTTTTGTTATGATAATGTGGCAACTTTTGGATCCAGAAGGAACTGGTTGCCAAAAGAACCAATCTTGTGATTAGAGAGTGTAGGTTCTCAAACTTGGGAGCTTAACCTGGGTGAAATCTGAACTTGGCCCCTATATATGGAGGGCAGGGAGAGACTGAAGGAAGAGGTGGGTCACTGCAGATTGTAGGTGACTGGTAGATATCCACACCTGTCTACCTGTCTACCAGAATCTTAGAAGTTTATAAAGAGGTCTTAACTGAATTCAGCCACTTGTAACATGTAGGTGTTCTCAAACCCACATCACTATCTCAGTGCTATGTTGTTGAAAACAGTGAGGGAATAGGAGGCTGCACATACATTCCAAGGACAAGGGAATGGGTGAGGACCTCTAATTGCCCAGGTCCAGCTCTCAAGCCAACTGGAAGTCATGTCCTCTCAAAGACTTCCAACAGAGGAGGGTTGGCACTTTCATTCCCACCCCCTGACTTCCAGGGAGGGAAGAAGGGCTGGAGGTGACTCAATTGCCGGTGGCCAGTGATTTAATCATTCACAACTGTGTGATGAAGCCTCCATAAAACCTCAGAAAGATGGAGTTCAGAGCATCCAGGTTGGTGAACATGTGGAGGTGCTGGGAGAGTGGTGCTCTCAGAGAGGGCACGAAAGCTTATGTGCCTTCCCACCTACCTTGTTATACACATCTCTTCTATTTGGCTGTTCCTTAATTATATCCCTTTACAGAAAACCTGGTGACCTAGTAAGGTAAATGTTTCTCTGAGTTCTGTGAGCTGCTCTAGCACATTAATCACACCCAAGGAGGGCATCTGGGAACCTCTGGCTTATAGCTAATTTGTGAGAAGTACAGGTAACAACCTGGACTTGCGACTGGCATCTGTGTCCAAGGAGGGGACTGTTGGAACCTCCACTCTATAGCTAGTTTGTCAGGAGCACAGATGACCACCTGGGCTTGTGGCATCTGAGGTTGGAGGAGAGACAGGACTGGGGGAGATCTTGTAGGACTGAGACCTTAAACTGTGGGATCTGATGCTGCCTCTGGATAGACAGCATCAGAATTGAGTTGAACTGTAGGACAACCAGTTGGTGTCCAGAGAATTGCTTGTTGGTGTGGGGGGAACCCCCTTCCCACATTAGAATTGGGTGCAGAACCTATAGCATGGGAAGGACCCTTCAGGCTGGGAAAATACATGAGAAAATGTATATAAAATCAAAGATGTCCTGGGAATATGGAATAAGCTAATCTGTCTATAACCAGGGCCCCTATACTCATAAAATTACAGCCCATCTGTTCTACAAAATACATCATGAAGAACAGCTACTTTGAAAAATCCTTATATATTACCTAATTATAAATCTATAAATACACATAAATTATGTAAATATACATAAATACACCTAAATTTATTTTATATGTGAAAGTGTCCATAAAATTCTTGTGCAGTTTTAATTTGTAATAAATCTGCTTCTATATAGGATGTGAGCAATCTGCAAAATGTGGCAGAGGGTTTATTCAGATTTAAAATTTTGAATGTTAACAGTTAGCAAATATGCCATCATACTGGATACCTTTGGATTTAGCCATTATTATACATAGGGTTTATTACCTAGAAAATGGAATAAAGGTATTAAAACAAATTAAGAGTTTATTTAAATCTTGAATAATTATCTTCTGTTGTATTTTGCAAATTGCTTTATATGTTACACAGACATGATTTATTTACTATTTGAACTGAACCAGGACTTCATGTACACCTTGTACTTATGTTGCATGTGTGTGTATGCGCACGAGCGCACACGCGCATGCACACACACACACACACACACACACACATCATTAGTTCTTAAACTTAAGTGTGCACCAGAAGTACCTCAATGGCTTGTTAGGTTACAGATTACTGCGTCCCATCCAAGAGATTTTGATTTAGTTGACCTGGGGTACTACCCAAGAATTTATCTTTCTAATAAACTTCCAGTGATGCTTATGCTGCTAGTAGGGAACCACACTGAGAGAACCACTGGTTTATAAAATCCATTGAGCAAAAGACACTGGGGGTGATAGGAAAAAATAAAGGATTCTTCCTCCCTGCTTTTCTCCCTCCTTTCATTCTCTTTCTTTCTCTCTTTCCTTCCCTCCTCTCTTTCCTCCCTTCCTTCCCTCACCCCTCCACCCACTTTTGCACTCTCCCTATGTCCTATGTATGTATGTATGTATGTATGTATGTATTTCAACCTTCCTCTGGTAGGATTGATTTGGCAGGGCGATTATTGCCAATTGTTGGTGATCCTAGATAATGGGACTGACATAATCACTCACCACCTTTGGTCCTGTCAGTTGCTGTGGTCTCTTTACATGTTTCCTTGCCTCCCATGTGTGTTTGTCTGGTTTCTTCCCTACACAGTTGCCAGTTGCTGTCTGACAACAGGTCAGTCCTCATAACTTCTAGTGACTTCATTGGTACCTATGGTAGAGTGGGAATTCAGATTCAGCTCCAACTATCTTTGAAGCAGGTAGCACTTTTAACTACTATATCTTGTCTTCCTCACTTCTGTGAAAGGAATGGATAACAAAAACATAAACCTTCCTACTTTAAGAGATAATTTTGACTTTATTCCTCAGTAAGCTCTTAAATTTGGACCACAAAAGATATAGTTTGGTTGAAGGCCACAAACATTTAATAAACTCTTATGGTGGACTCAGCATTGTGTGGATAGGGATAGCTTTCCTACTGTCTGAACATGCCTTTGGGTTTGAAAAATGTTGAGGTCAAACAAAAAATCCAAAGTTGGAGGGGGGAACCTCTCTAAAACACAAAAGTCAGCACACAAAAGAGATGGAATAATGATTTCCTGAGATTTCATAGAGTAAATTGCTTTAAAAAAATTCATGAATACTGTCTCTTAAAAATTCAGGCACATCTATCCAAAAAGAAACTCAGGAAAACTAGAAATTATATTATTATAGAAATAACTAGTCTCTAGAGCTGGCTCTTCTTAAAACGGTCTGTGTATCCTTGATTAATTCACTTTATTTCTCTGTTCCTTCATTTGTGAAATGAAGGGGGGACCTGGGTTATGTTGGGAGTTCTTTGCAGCACCAATATTCTAGGTTTGCAATGTTCAATAGACAAACACACAAAGCAGTCTTTAATTATAAGTTTGCAAAGGTATCTAGGGGGCCAGCTCCATCTGCTCCTGAAGTCTTAAACCTTTATTAATTACTTGTTTCTCAAGGCCACCTCTGTTGGTGGGAGGGGCATAGAAGCAGAGAAACCCCTTGGACCACAAGCCTCCCACTTCTGGTTTCTCACCGCAAAATATTCCCCAGGACTTGAGGGCCAGATGGCAACATTTTTGAAGATGCATTAAGGATTTGAATTCTGGTTCATATTAAATATCACATGTAAATTATTAATCTGTAGCAGATGTAAATGTATATTATTATACTACATTAAACATTCATGTTGCAAAGACCAGCCCGCTGACCACGTGGAACTACTACGGGACCACCATTGGTCCTCTGACTAAAATCCATATTTAGAATACAGGTAAATTAAGCACAAGTTTTTAGAAGGAATATTTATTACCAATACGAGAATACAAAGAATATGAGCATTGTTCTGAAATAAATCACAATAGCTAACATTTATTAAGCCCCTTCCTATTATGTGCCAAATAATCTTCTAAATGCTTGACACATGCTGATAAATTTAATCTTACTGATAGCTCTGTAAGGTAAGCATCATTACTTACTACTGTTAGGGAACAACATTTATCAGGCACCAATTATGTACTAGGGTTGTTCTAGATGGTGAGGATACAGAGGTAGGATAAGACATGTTACAGAATTTATTTTCTGGTGAGATGAGACACAATATAACCCCCAAATAATAAAATGAATAAAATAATTTCAGAGAAGGCTAAGTGTCATGAATTAAAAGCAACAGTTATGTAATTAGAAGGGATTGGCTAGTCTGAGGAAGAGCTGTTTGGGCTAATAGTTTTAGGCTGATTGGCTTAATAGCAATTTCCTAAAAGCATTACACACATGTCAATTTTTTAAATGACCAATGTGTTGAAACATCAGTTTTCCAAAAACTTGTTTTCATCATTTATCTATCAATTTGATATCATTTCATATTTCTCCAAAGTCACTTAATGTACAATGTGTTTTTAGAATAACAGTTTCCTTAGTATTATGTATTTCAGCTATTTTATGTGCCACTGATGTTGAGAATGTTATAAACAGTGTGGTTTTCTGTTTTCCAAAGAATTTTCTATCCAGGATACAGCATTTTGCTTCTCTCAATTTTATCTCTGCTTGTATTATTCCATTTTCCTGTTATACCTCAGCTTGTCTATGAATGGCTTGAAGTAGTTCATGGAGACAAAATGGGCAGCTCCAGTGTAAAGATTAATATAAATTAATTGGAATAGATACACTCTCTAGAATTGGCTGCTGTCAATTTAGCTTCTCTTCAAGGTAGTTTATTCCTTCCTCTCCCAGGTTACCACCACCAGGAGAATGACCTTGTTATTATCCCTTGAGTATTTACCATCTTTGAAGCCCTCCGTCCTCTTTTTGAGGACCCTTTCCCTGCCTCAGAAGGCCATCAAGCCCCTTCCCCACTTCTCCTCAAATTTTACCTGTTTACTTGGTAGCTACTAAAGATCAAAAGTTGTTTTTTGCCTCAAAACTTATTCCAACCCTCTTAGAAATTGGTTTCTTGTATTATAGAACCTGGAGAGCCAAAAGCAATATTGCTTTAAACTATTTTGTAGCTAGGGTGTAGGCACCTGACCTAGGATCTGTCAATCAAAAGACCCCCCAGGTTGGAGGTGAAAGTAAGCAAAGGGAAGGGGCAATATGCCATAAAGAGACCAGCATTTCTAAAAGTTTGGTGGGGAGGTGTCTAGGACAGCTGACATGGTACGTCTAGCACCCAATCCAGGGTATTATACATGCATTTGGAGCAGTGATGGTTTCTCTAAGATAGTCTCAAGTTGGGCCAGAATGTTTTTTCTAGATGCATTTTAACTAGTTGCATCTATGCTGGATTATGTAGCATACATGTGATAATTTGGATTTTATAGAGATTCTGTGAACCACATAGTATCTTTTACTAAGTTACTTTATGCTTAAACCAACTGGAGTGGATTCTATTGTTCTCGAGTAAGAATTCTGATCAGCATGTCTAATGTACTTACATTTTATCGAATACTTGATGATGGTGACTTAGTCCGTCTGGGCTGCAATAGCACGATACCACAGACTGGATGGCTTATAAATAACAACAGTTTATTTCTCACGGTTTTGGGCTTGTCCAAAATCATGACACTGGCAGGTTCCATGTCTGGTAAGGAACCTCTTCCTAGACTACTGCCTTCTTGCTGTGTCCTTGCATGGTGGATGGAGATGGTAAGGAGGTTTTCTTGATCCTTTTTTACAGGCATTAATCTCATTCATGAGGGCTCTATCCTTATTACCTACTTACCTTCCAAAGGCCCCACTTCATAATATCATGACCTTGGGGATTAGAATTCAACATATGAGTTCTGGGGGATACAAATATTAAGATTACAGCAGATTGAGAAGCATCAGAAGAAGGATGCTATAATGGTGGAGTGACTAGTACTGAAATCACTTGGGGGATCTAATTCATAAATCATGTTGGTGGTCACTCATTCTTTCTCCCTATACATTTAGTTGCCTTTTCCTTCTTTCTTACAGTTCCCTTCTTAAACATATGCCAGCTTCCTCATTTATAAATTGAGAATCCTAACCATTACTCACAGGAGTGTTGTTTGGAGTTAAATGCCTTGAATAGTACTTGATCCATAGATGTGTTTAATAGTAAACAATGGTTAGCATTTTTGTTAATATTAGGGACTGATTAGTTTTGTCTAGGATAGCACTAGAGCTGTTGTCTTCAAACAAAGAATAGCAGGTCTTGGAAAAAGGAAGAGGGAGAGGGAGTGACATCCCAGAATTAAATGCATACAACAGTGTAACATGTTCAGGGAGCCAGAGGGGGCTTCCATATGACTAATCCTTCTTACTATGGTAGGATGGGAACTGTTGGATGGATATTGCTAGAGTAGGTAGTGGGACTGGAAGAGTCAGGTAGGAGGTGGATCATGCATGCAACAAATTATAGGCCCTTTCAATAATGAGGCAACCCTGCTCTCCACCCCTTCATCCCAGTCCAATTGGAAGGACTTCTTCCTTCCTCCTTTCACAACATGAACTCACTTAGTCCCCTCCAATTTCATGCCGTATGCATAACCCCCAATTAGCTACCTAAGGGGCAGTATCCTAATTTGATCATTTGATCAGGTTTGTCTCTCTGAAACATTGAGGAGATGAGGCTAATTGTGTGCCAGGGCTATCGCAGGGATAGGAAGAATTATTTTTAACACTCTTAGATAAATGCATACTTGAAAAACTCTGGTAACTAAGATGTTGGATCACTTGGGTTCTGGCAAATGCCCTCATGCATTTATTCCTGGGTGGGGGGGAGGCAAAACAAAAACAACAACAAAAAAAAAACATTTTGCCAAAAACTGCAAATTCAGTAACAAAACAGAATCCTTCTGATGCCAGAGTCCAGAGAGCTAGTTTTGGACTCGTTAATTCATTGATTTGTTATAATACTTCTAGAATTTCTTCTTTTCTTTCCTATCTTCCTCTTCTTTTTTCCTCCTCCCCCTCTTCCTCCTCCTCGTCCTTCTTAGTTAAACCCAGATTCTCTGTTGAGATTTACAGTCTACATCTTGGTGCTAATCTTGACTTACCTTTCTGGGAATAGTCTTTATTCCAGATGATTTATAAGGAACTATTTATTTTTTCTGAGGCTTGCCTTGTCTTATAAAATCAGCCCATTTCCTGAAACTACTCAAGTACAATTAGTATAAAGAATGATTATTTCATATAAAATAATAAGAAAAACCTTTATAGTCATCAATGACAGGAAAAATGGTCATTATTATGGGCCAGGGCAAATCCAGCCATGATTTTTGTTTTATTTTGTTTTTTTGTTTTTTTGTTTTTTTCAATGTGTTAAAACTGAAAACATATTTGCCAGCCACCTCCTCTCTTGTCTATTTGAATGCCCATATGTTCTTCAAGAGAAAATTGAAGTCAGCTTTGAGTTTTTGCAAAATTTTAAAAGAGCCATTTGATGTACAAGATTTCAAGGTCTTTAGAAATCAGATCTAAAGTCAATTGCTCGGAAAAAATTCAAATTACATTTTTCCCCCAATACTTTGAAAAAATATTTGGGTCAGATTCAAAAGCTCAATCTTCTGCTAGTTGGAAGTAGATACACACACTGGAAGCGCACATTTACACATTGCTTATTTTCCAGTAGACTTTAGGAGGTCATAAATTTTGTTCACATTTGGTATTCAGTTGTCCACATTCACATTCAATAAATGTATTTTTCTTTGAACTAGCATCTGGGTGTAGTAGTTTTGGGTTTCCCCTCTCTTACTGGTGGAGAGGGTTCTTTTCCTTTGTAGAAGAATATGTTGTTCTATGTGAGTCTAGTTATTTAAGAGTAAATAACCAAATGAGGATTATCAGAGGAATCCGAATCTCCCCAAATCTATTTACACTTGCTTTGGATTGGGCAGGAATCTGATTATCACAGTGTTTGAGTCCACGTAATGATTCCATTCAGCAGGGTGAAGCTAGTGTGCTGAATTGGGGGTTAGGAGGAAGTTGGGTTCTAATCCTTGGATTTCTCACTACCTGGCCAGGTATCCCCATGAAGGCATTTATCCCCACCCTTGGGAACTTCCTATTCTAAGACAAAAGGGAATAGACCACAGCAGTATTTTCAGATTGGGCGCTTAAAGCCCTGTGGTTTCAAAAAGCTGTCTCCAGAGTTCCCTGGCTTTTGCAGGTTTTATATATGAAGATTTTGCAGAAAAGTGCTTTAGATTACAAGGATTCTGCTGCTATAAAACAAAGATCTAACAAATCTCAAATCTGGTGTTTTAAATCATTAGGTTTATTTGTTTTATTTTCAGTTATTTAACTTAGTGAGCAATTATCATGTGTTGTTATGGCTCTTAAATGATCTAGAGGAAAGGATACCTGCATTTGAGCTGAGGAAATGGAAATTTGATTTTACTTGTTGATTCTGATCTCTTCCCTCAGATGGAACATGAGCCTAGAGTTGCTTCTCTGGTATTTGAAACAGACTGCTGGGTTTTAAAAGTGCCCTACATTACAAGCACCTTGGAAAATCTGGGTGGCAGTATCTCTTATATCTCTTATGGCTAAATGTGTGTGTGTGTGTGTGTGTGTGTGTGTATGTATGTGTATGTGTATGTGTATATGTATATGTATATGTATATATCTCACCTCTGACCAAAAATATTATTCCTAGGTAAATGCCCTTAGAAAAGTATATGTATTTTCCCCAACAAATATGTACAAGAATGTACTTTACAGCATTATTTGTAATACCTATAAGTTGGAGACTCAAATATTTATCAGCAATGGAAAGGAAAAAAAAGAAAAAAACAATGGAAAGGAAAATAAGTTTATTTTGCACTGTTGTCATGGAAAATGATTCAACAGTGAGAATGGTGGATCTACAACTATACACAATGTAGGTGAACCCCAGAAGCACAAAGGAACACATAATTATGAGCTCATGTATAAGATGCAAAAACAGGCAAAACTGATCTATATTGTTAGCAGTCAGGATTATGGCTATCATTGCAGGGGGAGGAAGTGGGAAGGGATCATGAGTGGGGACTTCTGGGATGCTGAGAGTGTACTTTCTTAACCTGGGTGCTGGTAACATATATGTTTTCAGTTCATGAAAATGTACTAAGCTTTATATAGTCAGGACATGTGCTTTTTTGTATGCACATTATGGTGTTGAAATTTTTAAAAAATTCCTCTAAATTATCTTCTCAATTATGCTTCTAAATTATGCTTCCTAAGATTGGTTAGTTCAAAAGACAATAACAATATCAGTTTTGCTAGTACTTTATATCATGGGCAAAAGGACATGTTTTCCACTTCAAGGTATTAACTTGAAATAATACTGGTCTAAAAGGATGTATCTAAGCATGCAAATGATTACCTGCCACCTTTGTACCTGTGGATGTTGGTCATAGTCTTCTGCCAGTTGGAAGGTTGGAAGGTGCTGGTTTAAATTCTTTTATGTCATGTAACAAGCCTTTCTTTACATATTGACCGTTTAAAGCCCAGTTCTTAGTCTTCTGTTTCCTCTCCTGAAAGATGAACTGCAACAGGAATTTCTCATCTGCCATAAACACCTATAATTGGGAAATTATATGAACTAATGATTTCCAGACACTGGACAACAGGTAGTGCAGGGCTGTGATGCCTAAGAGAAGGAAATAGACATTGGAGGCCCAGTGATTTTCCCAGTTCACTCTTTGAAAAGGGAATATAAACAGGATTAGTGGTTTCAATGAAGAGATAGAAATTGAAGTTTAGGGTGGTTGGAGAAGCTAAAATTTGAGAAACAGAGTTGAGGGAGCAAGCAAGTGAGAGAGACACAGAAAAAGAGAATTAGAGAGATAATGAGAGAGAGCTTGAGATCTGCAGATGGGTCCCTCTAACTTTTTAGTAAGTACTAATAGGTGCACGTATGAGAGGAAAATACTTGGGGCTTGGAAAGAACCACTGCAAAGCAATAGGCTGAAAAATTTCTGATGCTCACAAAGCACTGAGAATAGTTCATATTCCCACAAGCCTTAGCTTGTTATTCTAGGGCATTACAGAGTCCTTAGAAGGGTTGTACCTTAATAGCGGGGTTAAATTAACCCTAAGTGACTCTGGACCTGTTATAATAAAACTTAAAGGCAAGCATTGTAAGGATTAAATTTGCTCTTTAAGTACTTAAATGGGTACTGTGATAGGCTGAATAATGGTTCCCAAAGATATATATATAGGCCTTGATCTTTTAAAACTGTAAATGTTACCTTGGACGAAAAACGGGACATTGAAGATATAATTACATTAAGGCTCTTGACATAGGAACATTATCCTGGATTATCTGGATGATGCCTAAGTGCGAGATATCACTTTAGAATAGAAAAGGCAAAGTATTGATGGAAGCAGATATTGGAGTGATACAGCCACAAGTCAAGGAATTTGGGCAGCTACCAGAAACTAGAAGAGGCAAGAAATGGATTCTGTAGGAGGAACTAGATAGGCTAGCACCTTGGCCTTAGCCTCTTTTAAGTCTTGCAGATCTCTAAAAGAACAGTTCTGTTTTAGACACTAAGTTTGTGATGGTTTGTTACAGAATCAGTAGGAAACTAATATAGAACAAAAATAAAATTCAACAGTCTTTAAGGGTACAACACCATCAAGTACCCAAGAATGTAAAATTTGCAAAGTCTGCCATCCAATAAAAAATTACTAGATACACGAAGGAACACAGATATATGACCCATAACCAGGAAAAAAAAAGTCAATAGAAACAATTCCTAAAATGAGAAAGTTAGTGGAATTAGACAAAGACCTTAAGACAGCTATTATAAATTTTCTAAATATGTTCAAGGATATATGAACTTTAAAAGCCTGACTAACATAAGCAGAGAAATAAAAGGAATAGAAGAGGCATAAGTGGAATGTTTAGAGATGAAAATACAGCATCTAAAATAAAATATTCACTAGATGGGATAAACACAAGATATTACAGAAGAGAAAGTGTCAGTGAATTTGAAGACATAGCAAAAAAAAAAAAAGATCTAAACTGAAGCATAATGAGAAAAATGACTAGGGGAAAAGGTCTCAGTGAGTAGCAGGACAATTTCAGATTAATTAACATACATGTCATTGAAGTCTCAAAAGGATTGGAGATCAGAAAAACTATTCTTGGAAAGGATGGCAAATTTTTTTCCAAATTTGATAAAAACTATACATCTACAGATCCAAGGAGCTCAAAAAATCCCAAGTAAAAGGAAACACTGAGAACTACACCAAGCCGCATCATAATCAAATTAAAGAAAACCAGTGAGAAAGAGAAGAATTTCAAAAGCAAAGAAGAGGACATATTTTACACAGAGGTACAGAGATAAGAATAACAGAAGACTTCTTACCAAAATCATGCAGTGCTGAAAGGAAAAACTGTCAACTAGAATTCTATACCCAGTGATAGTATCTTTAAAGAAAAAGGCAAATGAATGACTGTCAGACCATCAAAATCTGAGAAATTACTTCTTGCATATCTGTCCCACAAAGAAATATTGAAATTGTTTAGGCAGAAGGAAAATGAAGACAAATGGAAATTAGGATCTGCAGAAAGGAATGGAGTGCCAAAAAGGACAAATAAATGAGTAAATATTAAAGATGTTTTAACTCACTTACTTAATCTTTTAGATAATTGATTTTAGGACAGTGAAACTTGTATATGGTACCATAGTGGTAGATCCACGTCATCATAAATTTGTCCAGATCCATAGAATGTACAATACTAAGAGTGAACCCTAAAGTAAACTATGGACTTTAGGTCATTGTGTTGTGTTAATGTTGGTTCATCAGTTGTATCAAATATACCACTCTGGTAGGGAATGCTGATAATGAGGGAGGCTGTACATGTGTGGAGACCGGGGATATTTGATAAATCTCTGTACCTCTTGCTTGATATATTGAAAGTCACAGGCAATGAGATGGTTTAAGTGAAACAAGAGGCAAATCAGCAATTCCCTTTAGGAAGGCCTCAAGTTCCAAAAGGTGTGGGGAAGTTTGATTTTAGATTCTTCCATGTGGAGGGGCAGCTTCTCCTGTCCAGTTTTCTGCTCAGGTCTCTATCTAGGACTCTGGGTCATCACATTCATGTTTCTGGCACCTAGCCAGCTAGGTCTCACCTCCCAGTCTCTACTCTTTGTTGACCTAGAATGAACACATGCAAATCACATACAAATGAAGAATATTCACACATTTATTTTACAGTGAAATATGGAGTTGTTTAATTTTTTAATTAATTATTTAAATTAAATATAATGTATTATTAGCCCCAGGGGTACAGGTCTGTGAATTGTCAGGCTTACACACTTCTCAGCACTCACCATATCACATACCCTCCCCAATGTCCATAACACACCACCATCTCCCTCCCCACTCCCCCCAGGAATCCTCAGTTTGTTTTGTGAGATTAAGAGTCCCTTATGGTTTCTCTCCCTCCCGATCCCATTTTATTTCATTTTTCTTCTTCCTTACCCCCCAACTCTGCATCGAATTCCTCATATCAGGGAGATAATATGATAATTGTCTTTCTCTCATTGACTTATTTCGCTCAGCATAATACTGTCTAGTTCCATCCACGTTGTTGCAAATGGCAAGATTTTATTCTTTTAGTGGCTGCATAGTATTCCATTGTATGTATATACCACATCTTCTTTATCCATTCATCTGCTGCTCGACATCTAGGTTCTTTCCATAGTTTGGCTATTGTGGACAATGCTATTATAAAATTTGGATGCATGTGCTCCTTCAGATCACTACATTTTTATCTTTAGGGTAAATACCCAGTATTGTGATTGCTGGGTCATAGGTTAGCTCTATTTTCAACTTTTTGAGGAACCTTTACCAGAGTGGTTGCACCAGCTTGAATTCCCACCAAATTGTAGGAGGGTACCCCTTTCTCTGCATTCTTTCCTACATCTGTCATTTCCTGACTGGTTAATTTGAGCCATTCTGACTGGTGTGAGGCAGTATCTCATTGTGGTTTTGATTTGTATTTCCCTGATGCTGAGTGATGTTGAGCAATTTTTCATGTGTCTCTTGGCCATCTGAATGTCTTCTTTGCAGAAATGTCTGTTTATGTCCTCTACCCATTTCTTGATTGGATTATTTGTTCTTTGGGTGTTGAGTTTGAGAAGTTCTTTTTTGATTTTGGATACTAGCCCTTTATCTGATATGGAATTTGCAAATATCTTCTCCCATTCTGTCAGTTGTCTTTTGGTTTTTGGACTGTTTCCTTTGCTGTGCAAAAGCTTTTGATCTAGATGAAGCCCCAATATTTCATTTTTGCCCTTGCTCCCCTTGTCTTTGGCGATGTTTCTAGGAAGAAGTTACTGTGGCTGAGATCAAAGAGGTTGCTGCCTGTGTTCTCCTCAAGAATTTTGATGGATTCCTGTCTTACATTGAGGTCTTTCATCCATTTTGAGTCTATTTTTGCGTGTGGTGTAAGGAAGTGGTTCAGTTTTATTATTCTGCATGTGGCTTTCCAATTTTCCCAGCACCATTTGTTGAAGATACTGTCTTTTTCCATTGGACATTCATTCCTGCTTTATCAAAGATTAGATGACTATAGAATTAAGGGTCCATTTCTCGGCTCTCTGTTCTTTTCCATTGATCTATGTGTCTGTTTCTGTGCCAGTACTATACTGTCTCAATGATGACAACTTTGTAATAGTGCTTGAAGTCTGGAATTGTGATGCCACCTACTTTGGCTTTCTTTTTCAACATTCCTCTGGCTATTTGGGGTCTTTTTTGGTTCCATATAAATTTTAGGATTATTTGTTCCATTTCTTTGAAAAAAATTGATGGTATTTTGAAAGGGGTTACATTAAATGTGTACATTGCTTTAGGTAGCATAGACATTTCCACAATATTTGTTCTTGCAGTCCATGAGCATGGAACATTTTTCCATTTCTTTGTGTCTTCCTCAATTTCTTTCATCAGAACGTTATAGTTCTCTGAGTGCAGATTCTTTGTCTCATTGGTTAGGTTTATTCCTAGGTATCTTATGGTTTTGGGTGCAGTTGTAAATGGGATTGACTCCTTAATTTCTTTTTCTTCTGTCTTGCTGTTGGTGTATAGAAATGCAACTGATTTCTGTGCATTGATTTTATATCCTGACACTTTACTGAATTCCTGTATGAGTTCTAGCACTTTTGGAGTGGAGTCTTTTGGGTTTTCCACATAAAGTATCAAATCATCTGCAAAGAGCGAAAGTTTGACTTCTTTGCTGATTCAGATGCCTTTTATTTCTTTTTGTTGTCTGATTGCTGAGACTAGGACTTCTAGTACTATGTTGAATAGCAGTGATAGTGAACATCCCTGCCATGTTCCTGACATTAGGGGAAAAGCTTTCAGTTTTTCCCCATTGAGAATGATATTTGCTGTGGGTTTTTCCTAGATGGCTTTGATAATTTTGAGGTATGTACCCTCTATGCCTACACTGTGAAGAGTTTTGATCAAGAAAGGATCCTGTGCTTTGTTAAACGCTTTCCCACATCTATTGAGAGTATCATATGATTCTTGTTCATTCTTTTATTAATGTATTCTATCACATCATTTGACTTGAGGATGTTGAACCAACCTTGCAGCCGAGGAATAAATCCTCCTTGGTCATGGTGAGTAATGCTTTTAATGCACTGTTGGATCCTCTTGGCTAGTATTTTGGTGAGAATTTTGGCATCTCTGTTCATCAACGATATTGGTCTGTAATTTTCTTTTTCGGTGGGTTCTTTGTCTGGTTTTGGGATCAAGGTAATGGTGGCCTCATGAGTTTGGAAGTTTTCCTTCCATTTCTATTTTTTAGAACACATTCAGGAGAATAGGTATTAAGTGTTCTTTAAATGTTTGGTAGAATTCCCCTGGGAAGCTGTCTGGGCCTGGGCTCTTGTATATTATGTTTTTTTTTTTTTCTAAAGATTTATTTATTTGACAGAGAGAGAGAAATCACAAGTAGGCAGAGAGGCAGGCAGAGAGAGAGAGGGGAGGAAGCAGGCTCCCTGGGGAGCAGAGAGCCTGATGTGAGGCTCGATCCCAGGACCCTGGGATCATGACCCGAGCCGAAGGCAGAGGCTTTAACCCACTGAGCCACCCAGGTGCCCCTATTATGTTATTTTTGATGACTGGTTCAATCTCCTTAGTGGTTATGCATCTGTTCAGGTTTTCTGTTTCTTCCTGGTTCAGTTTTGGTAGTTTATATGTCTCTAGGAATGCATCCATTTCTTCCAGATTGTTAAATTTGCTGGTGTATAGTTGCTTATAATATGTTCTTGTAATTGTTTGTATTTCTCTGGTATTGGTTGTGATCTCTCCTCCCTCAGTCATGATTTTATTAATTTGGGTACTTCCTCTTTTCTTTTTGGTAAGGCTGGCCAGGGATATACCAATCTTATTCTTTCAATAAACCAACTCCTAGTTTCATAGATTTGTTCTACTACTCGTTTGGTTTCTTTGTCATTGATTTCTCCTCTGATCTTCATGATTTCTCTTCTCCTGCTGGGTTTAGGCTTTCTTTGCTGTTCTTTCTCCTCTGTTCTTCTCCAGACCCTTTAGGTGTAGGATTAGGTTGTTTACTGGAAACATTTCTTGTTTCTTGAGAATGGCTTATATGAATATACTTTCCTCACAGGATTGTCTTTGTTATGTCCCAAATTGAACAGTTTTGTTTTCATTTCATTTCTTTCTATGAATTTTTAAAATTCTTTAATTTTCTGGTTGACCTATTCATTCTTTAGTTGGATGCTCTTTAGCCTCCCTGTGTTTGAGTTCTTTCCAACTTTCCTCTTGTGATTGAGTTCTAGTTTCAAAGCATTGTGGTCTGAAAATATGCAAGGAATGATCCTAGTCTTTTGGTACCAGTTGAGACCTGATTTGTGACCAAGGATATGATCTGTTCTGAGAATGTTCCACGTGCACTAGAGAAGAATGTGTATTCTGTTGCTTAGGGATGGGATGTTCTGAATATATCTGTGATTTCCATCTGGTCCAGTTGTCATTTAAGGCATTTATTTCCTTATTGATGTTTTGCTGGGATGATCTGTCCATTTCAGTGAGGGGGGTGTTAAAGTCCCCTACTATTATTTTATTATTGTCAATGTGTTTCTTTGATTTTGTTATTAATTGGTTTATATAATTGGCTGCTCCCATGTTAGGGGCATAGATATTTAAGTTGTTAGATCTTCTTGTTGGACAGAACCTTTAAGTATGATACAGTGTCCTTCCTCATCTCTTATTATAGTCTGGCTTAAAATGTAATTTATCTGATATAACGATTGCCACCCCAGCTTTCTTTTGATGTCCATTAGCATGGTAAATTGTTTTCTACCCCCTCACTTTAAATCTGGAGGTGTCTTTGGGTCTAAAGTGAGTTCTTTTAGACAGAAGATCAATGGGTCTTGTTTTTCTATCCATTCTGACACCCTGTGTCTTTTGATTGGGGCATTTAGCCCCATTTACATTCAGGGTAGCTATTGAAAGATATGAATTTAGTGCCTCTGTATTACCTGTAAGGTGACTTACTGTATATTGTCTCTGTTCCTTTTTGGTTACTTTAGGATCTCTGTTACTTTTAAGATCTCTCTTTGCTTAGAGGACTCCTTTCAATATTTCCTGTAGGGCTGGTTTGGTGTTTTGAAATGCTTTTAGTTTTTGTTTGTCCTGGAAGCTTTTTATCTCTCCTATTTTCAATGATGGTCTTGCTGGATATAGTATTCTTGGCTACATATTTTTCTCATTTAGTGCTCTGAATATATCATGTCAGTCCTTTCTGTCCTGCCAGGTCTCTGTGGATAAGTCTGCTGCCAATCTAATATTTCTACCATTGTATGTTACAGATGTCTTGCCCCAAGCTGCTTTTAGGATTTTCTCTTTGTCACTAAGACTTGTAAGTTTTACTATTAGATGACAAGATGTGGACCTATTTGTATTGATTTTATTGACATTGATTTTGTTGATTTTAGGATTTTCTCTTTGTCACTAAGACTTATACATTTTACTGTTAGATGATGGGGTGTGGACCTATTTTTATTGATTTTACTGATTTGGGGATTTTGTTCCCTTTACCATATTAGAGAAATTCTCTATTGTAATTTGGTCCAGTATGCCTTCTGCCCCTCTCTCTCTTTCTTCTTCTGGGATCCCAATTATTCTAACATTGTTTCCTCTTATGTTATCTCTTATCTTTCAAATTCTCCCCTTGTGGTTCAGTAGTTGTTTTTCTTCCTTTTGATAAGTCATTTGGTCTTCTATGTCACTAATTCTCTCTTCTGCCTCATTTATCTTAGCAGTAAGAGCCTCCATTTTTTATTTAACCTCATTAATAGTTTTTTTTAAAATTTCAACTTGGTTAGATTTTAGTTCTTTTATTTCTCCCGAAAGGGATTTTATTTCTCCAGACAGGGTTTCTCTAATATCTTCCATGCCCAGCTAGCACCTTGAGAATCATTTTTCTGAATTCTAGTTCTTATATATTATCAGTGTCCATATTGATTAGGTCCCTAGCCATCAGTACTGCATCTTGTCCTTTTTTTTTTAAATTTTTTATTTTTGATAAACATATATTTTTATCCCCAGGGGTACAGGTCTGTGAATCACCAGGTTTACACACTTCACAGCACTCACCAAATCACATACCCTCCCCAATGTCCATAATCCCACCCCCTTCTCCCAAACCCCCTGCCCCCGGCAACCCTCAGTTTGTTTTGTGAGATTAAGAGTCACTTATGGTTTGTCTCCCTCCCAATCCCATCTTGTTTCATTTATTCTTCTTCTACCCACTTAAGCCTCCATGTTGTATCACCACTTCCTCATATCAGGGAGATCATATGATAGTTGTCTTTCTCTGCTTGACTTATTTCGCTAAGCATGATACGCTCTAGTTCCATCCATGTTGTCGCAAATGGCAAGATTTCATTTCTTTTGATGGCTGCATAGTATTCCATTGTGTATATATACCACATCTTCTTGATCCATTCATCTGTTGATGGACATCTAGGTTCTTTCCATAGTTTGGCTATTGTGGACATTGCTGCTATAAACATTCGGGTGCATGTGCCCCTTTGGATCACTACATTTGTATCTTTAGGGTAAATACCCAGTAGTGCAATTGCTGGGTCATAGGGCAGTTCTATTTTCAACATTTTGAAGAACTTCCATGCTGTTTTCCAGAGTGGCTGCACCAGCTTGCATTCCCATCAACAGTGTAGGAGGGTTCCCCTTTCTCCGCATCCTCGCCAGCATCTGTCATTTCCTGACTTGTTGATTTTAGCCATTCTGACTGGTGTGAGGTGATATCTCATTGTGGTTTTGATTTGTATTTCCCTGATGCCGAGTGATATGGAGCACTTTTTCATGTGTCTGTTCGCCATCTGGATGTCTTCTTTGCAGAAATGTCTGTTCATGTCCTCTGCCCATTTCTTGATTGGATTATTTATTCTTTGGGTGTTGAGTTTGCTAAGTTCTTTATAGATTCTGGACACTAGTCCTTTATCTGATATGTCGTTTGCAAATATCTTCTCCCATTCTGTCAGTTGTCTTTTGATTTTGTTAACTGTTTCCTTTGCTGTGCAAAAGCTTTTGATCTTGATGAAATCCCAGTAGTTCATTTTTTCCCTTGCTTCCCTTGCCTTTTGCGTTGTTCCTAGGAAGATGTTGCTGCGGCAGAGGTCGAAGAGGTTGCTGCCCGTGTTCTCCTCAAGGATTTTGATGGATTCCTTTCGTACATTGAGGTCCTTCATCCATTTTGAGTCTATTTTTGTGTGTGGTGTAAGGTAATGGTCCAATTTCATTTTTCTGCATGTGGCTGTCCAATTTTCCCAGCACCATTTATTGAAAAGGCTGTCTTTTTTCCATTGGACATTCTTTCCTGCTTTGTCGAAGATCAGTTGACCATAGAGTTGAGGGTCTATTTCTGGGCTCTCTATTCTGTTCCATTGATCTATGTGTCTGTTTTTGTGCCAGTACCATGCTGTCTTGATGATGACAGCTTTGTAATAGAGCCTGAAGTCCGGAATTGTGATGCCACCAACGTTGGCTTTCTTTTTCAATATCCCTTTGGCTATTCGAGGTCTTTTCTGGTTCCATATAAATTTTAGCATTATTTGTTCCATTTCTTTGAAAAAGATGGATGGTACTTTGATAGGAATTGCATTAAATGTGTAGATTGCTTTAGGTAGCATAGACATTTTCACAATATTTATTCTTCCAATCCAGGAGCATGGAACATTTTTCCATTTCTTTGTGTCTTCCTCAATTTCTTTCATGAGTACTTTATAGTTTTCTGAGTATAGATTCTGTGTCTCTTTGGTTAGGTTTATTCCTAGGTATCTTATGGTTTTGGGTGCAATTGTAAATGGGATGGACTCCTTAATTTCTCTTTCTTCTGTCTTGCTGTTGGTGTAGAGAAATGCAACTGATTTCTGTGCATTGATTTTATATCCTGACACTTTACTGAATTCCTGTATAAGTTCTAGCAGTTTTGGAGTGGAGTCTTTTGGGTTTTCCACATATAGTATCATATCATCTGCGAAGAGTGATAATTTGACTTCTTCTTTGCCGATTTGGATGCCTTTAATTTCCTTTTGTTGTCTGATTGCTGAGGCTAGGACCTCTAGTACGATGTTGAATAGCAGTGGTGATAATGGACATCCCTGCCGTGTTCCTGACCTTAGCGGAAAAGCTTTCAGTTTTTCTCCATTGAGAATGATATTTGCGGTGGGTTTTTCATAGATGGCTTTGATGATATTGAGGTATGTGCCCTCTATCCCTACACTTTGAAGAGTTTTGATCAGGAAGGGATGTTGTACTTTGTCAAATGCTTTTTCAGCATCTATTGAGAGTATCATATGGTTCTTGTTCTTTCTTTTATTGATGTGTTGTATCACATTGACTGATTTGCGGATGTTGAACCAACCTTGCAGCCCTGGAATAAATCCCACTTGGTCTTGGTGAATAATCCTTTTAATGTACTGTTGAATCCTATTGGCTAGTATTTTGTTGAGTATTTTCGCATCTGTGTTCATCAAGGATATCGGTCTATAGCTCTCTTTTTTGGTGGGATCCTTGTATGGTTTTGGGATCAAGGTGATGCTGGCCTCATAAAATGAGTTTGGAAGTTTTCCTTCCATTTCTATTTTTTGGAACAGTTTCAGGAGAATAGGAATTAGTTCTTCTTTAAATGTTTGGTAGAATTCCCCCGGGAAGCCGTCTGGCCCTGGGCTTTTGTTTTTTTGGAGATTTTTAATGACTGTTTCAATCTCCTTACTGGTTATGGGTCTGTTCAGGCTTTCTATTTCTTCCTGGCTCAGTTGTGGTAGTTTATATGTTTCTAGGAATGCATCCATTTCTTCCAGATTGTCAAATTTATTGCCGTAGAGTTGCTCATAGTATGTTCTTATAATCGTTTGTATTTCTTTGGTGTTAGTTGTGATCTCTCCTCTTTCATTCATGATTTTATTTATTTGGGTCCTTTCTCTTTTCTTTTTGATAAGTCGGGCCAGGGGTTTATCAATTTTATTAATTCTTTCAAAGAACCAGCTCCTAGTTTCGTTGATTTGTTCTATTGTTTTTTTGGTTTCTATTTCATTGATTTCTGCTCTGATCTTTATGATTTCTCTTCTCCTGCTGGGCTTAGGGTTTCTTTCTTGTTCTTTCTCCAGCTCCTTTAGGTGTAGGGTTAGGTTGTGTACCTGAGACCTTTCTTGTTTCTTGAGAAAGGCTTGTAGCGGTATATATTTTCCTCTCAGGACTGCCTTTGTTGTGTCCCACAGATTTTGAACCGTTGTATTTTCATTATCATTTGTTTCCATGATTTTTTTCAATTCTTCTTTAATTTCCCGGTTGACCCATTCATTCTTTAGAAGGATGCTGTTTAGTCTCCATGTATTTGGGTTCTTTCCAAACTTCCTTTTGTGGTTGAGTTCTAGCTTTAGAGCATTGTGGTCTGAAAATATGCAGGGAATGATCCCAATCTTTTGATACCGGTTGAGTCCTGATTTAGGACCGAGGATGTGATCTATTCTGGAGACCGTTCCATGTGCACTAGAGAAGAATGTGTATTCTGTTGCTTTGGGATGAAATATTCTGAATATATCTGTGATGTCCATCTGGTCCAGTGTGTCGTTTAAGGCCTTTATTTCCTCGCTGATCTTTTGCTTGGATGACCTGTCCATTTCAGTGAGGGGAGTGTTAAAGTCCCCTACTATTATTGTATTATTGTTGATGTGTTTCTTTGATTTTGTTATTAATTGGTTTATATAGTTGGCTGCTCCCACATTGGGGGCATAGATATTTAAAATTGTTAAATATTCTTGTTGGACAGACCCTTTGAGTATGATATAGTGTCCTTTCTCATCTCTTATTATAGTCTTTGGCTTAAAATCTAATTGATCTGATATAAGGATTGCCACTCCTGCTTTCTTCTGATGTCCATTGGCATGGTAAATTCTTTTTCACCCCCTCACTTTAAATCTGGAGGTGTCTTCAGTCTTAAAATGAGTTTCTTGGAGGCAACATATAGATGGGTTTTGTTTTTTTATCCATTCTGATACCCTGTGTCTTTTGACAGGGGCATTTAGTCCATTAACATTCAGGGTAACTATTGATAGATATGAATTTAGTGCCATTGTATTGCCTTTAAGGTGACTGTTACTGTATATGGTCTCTGTTCCTTACTGATCTACCACTTGTAGGCTCTCTCTTTGCTTAGAGGACCCCTTTCAATATTTCCTGTAGAGCTGGTTTGGTGTTTGCAAATTCTTTCAGTTTTTGTTTGTCCTGGAAGCTTTTAATCTCTCCTTCTATTTTCAATGATAGCCTAGCTGGATATAGTATTCTTGGCTGCATGTTTTTCTCGTTTAGTGCTCTGAAAATATCATGCCAGCTCTTTCTGGCCTGCCTGGTCTCTGTGGATAAGTCAGCTGCCAATCTAATATTTTTACCATTGTATGTTACAGACTTCTTTTCCCTGGCTGCTTTCAGGATTTTCTCTTTGTCATTGAGACTTGTAAATTTTACTATTAGGTGACGGGGTGTGGGCCTATTCTTATTGATTTTGAGGGGCATTCTCTGAACCTCCTGTATTTTGATGCTCGTTCCCTTTGCCATATTGGGGAAATTCTCCCCAATAATTCTCTCCAGTATACCTTCTGCTCCCCTCTCACTTTCTTCTTCTTCTGGAATCCCAATTATTCTAATGTTGTTTCGTCTTATGGTGTCACTTATCTCTCGAATTCTCCCCTCGTGGTCCAGTAGCTGTTTGTCCCTCTTTTGCTCAGCTTCTTTATTCTCTGTCATTTGGTCTTCTATATCGCTAATTCTTTCTTCTGCCTCATTTATCCTAGCAGTTAGAGCCTCCATTTTTGATTGTACCTCATTAATAGCTTTTTTGATTTCACCTTGGTTAGATTTTAGTTCTTTTATTTCTCCAGAAAGGGCTTTTATATCTCTCGAGAGGGTTTCTCTAATATCTTCCATGCCTTTTTCGAGCCCGGCTAGAACCTTGAGAATTGTCATTCTGAACTCTAGATCTGACATATTACCGATGTCTGTATTGATTAGGTCTCTAGCCTTCGGTACTGCCTCTTGTTCTTTTTTTTGTGTTGAATTTTTACGTCTTGTCATTTTGTCCAGATAAGACTAAATGAAGGGGCAAGTAAAATACTAAAAGTGTGGCAACAACCCCAGGAAAATATGCTTTAACCAAATTAGAAGAGATCCAAAATCGTGAGTGGGGAGAAAGGGGATAAAAAGAGGTTCAAAAAGGAAGAAAGAAAAAAAAAAAAAAAAGAAAAGAAAAAAAAAGAAAAGAAAAGAAAAAATAAAGAAAAGAAAAGAATTTTTTAAAAAAGAATACACCTAAGAAAAATGTAAAAAAGAAAAAATATATATATTAGATAAACTAGTATAAAATCGTTAAAAAAGAAAAAGGTAACAGTTAAAAAAAATTTTACCTGAAGGCGAGAAAAAAAAAATGAAAAAGAAAAAATTAAATTAACTGCAAGACTAAAAAAAATCACAGGAAAAAAGCCATGAGTTCCGTGCTTGGCTTTCTCCTCCTCTGGAATTCTGCTGCTCTCCTTGGTATTGAAACCGCACTCCTTGGTAGGTGAACTTGGTCTTGGCTGGATTTCTTGTTGATCTTCTGGGGGAGGGGCCTGTTGTAGTGATTCTCAAGTGTCTTTGCCCCAGGCGGAATTACACCGCCCTTACCCGGGGCCGGGGTGAGTAATCCGCTGGGGTTTGCTTTCAGGAGCTTTTGTTCCCTGAGCGCTTTCCGTAGAGTTCCAGAGGACGGGAATACAAATGGCGGCCTCCTGGTCTCCGGCCCGGAGGAGCCGAGAGCCCAGGGCCGCACTCCTCAGTGCGCGCTCAGAGAACCGCGCCCAGTTACTCCCGTCTGCCTGACCTCTGGCCGCGCTCCAAGCTCACCGAGCCTGCGACCGGTTCAAGGTAACACGGAGCTGCGAGCTTACTGTCGGCTCTGTCTCTGTAGCCGGCTTTCCCGTTCCAATACCCGCAAGCTCTGCGACACTCAGACACCCCCGATCCTTCTGTGACCCTGCGGGACCTGAGGCCACGCTGACCCCGCGTGGGCTTCGCCCCGGTTTAGCCTCTGGAGTGATGTCCCTCAGCGGAACAGACTTTTAAAAGTCCTGATTTTGTGCGCGGTTGCTCCGCCGCTTGCCGGGAGCCAGCCCCTCCCCCCGGGGTCTATCTTCCCGTCGCTTTGGATTCACTTCTCCGCCGGTCCTACCTTTCAGAAAGTGGTTGTTTTTCTGTTTCCAGAATTGCTGTTTTTCTTCTCTTCGATCTGCCGATGGATTTTCAGGTGTTTGCAATCTTTAGATAAGGTATCTAGCTGATCTCCGGCTAGCTGAAGCAGTCTCAGCTTGCTACTTCTCTGCCATCTTGACTCCTCCCCTCTTGTCCTTTTTTTGTGGTGCGTTTTTCTGCCTTGTTATTTTATCCAGATAAGAAAATATGAATGAGAGAATAAAATGCTGAAAGGGTGGTAAAGATCCTAGAAAAATGTATGCTAACCAAATCAGAAGAGATTCAATACTGGGAGGGATAAAAAAAGGGGGGAAAGAAATAAAAATTAAAAGAAATATATATATGATTGGTAAATAGACAGAGCCACCCATTTGCGTTTGGGTGTATTTTGGTCTCTTAGAAGAAACTGCCTCCCAAAATTTAAAGAAGGAAAAACTTATATGTATATACACAAAAATAAGGGTAAATATGATGAATGGATGGAGTATGACTTTAAAGATGAAAATTAAAAAAAAAATTCTAAAAACAGAATTGATAAGATAAGTTGGTTGGGAAAAGAAAAAAAAAGAGGAGGGTATGTGCTCGGTCTGGAGACTAGAGCAAAGCTATGTGCTAGAGTAGGGTATATTTTGATCTATTAGAAGAAATTCTATCTCCAAATTTTTTAGAAAAAAACACATATCTATACAAAAAATAAGGTTAAATACAATGAAGGGATAAAGTATGACTATAGACTATAACAGAAAATTTAAAAAGATTTTTTAAAGGCATTATTAAGATAAACTAGTTAAAAAATGTTAAAAGAAGAAAGAGGAAAAAGTTAAAAAATAGAATAAAAAAGTAAAATTTAAAAAAAAAATTAACTTTGCAATACTAAAGGATCATGGGGGAAAAGCCATGAATTCTATGTATTGCTTTCCCCTAGCTCTAAAGTTCCACTGTTCTCCTTGATCAGTGAGCTTGGTCTTGGCCGGATGTTCTTGCTGATCTTTGGCGGGAGGGGCCTGTTGCAGTGATTCTCAAATGTCTGCCTGAGGCAGAATTGCACTGCCTTTTCCAGAAGCCAGGCTAAGTAATCTGTTCAGGTTCACTCTTAGAGCTTTTGTTCCCTGAACACTTTCTCTACCACTTTGGAGAACGGGAATGAAAATGGCAGCCTCCCAATCTCCAGCCCAGAGGAGCCGAGAGCTCAGGGCCCCACTGCTCAGTGTTCCCTCACAAATAAGTAGTCAATCCCTCCTGTCTCTCTGGTCTCTGGCCACACTCTGAGCTCACCCAGCCTGTGACCAAGCATTTCTATCTCTGGTGCATGGCCCTGTTTGGGGTCTCCAAGCACAGCAGATTCATGCCATGCTGCTCCTCCCAGAGGAGGAAGATGTGTCTCCCTTGATCTGCCAGTTGTGGGGTCCCTGATAAAGGAGAAGTGACCTGACTGTGCCTTGGATCACAGTTTAATGAAACCCTGATCTGAAAGCTCACTCCTTGGCTCTGTCTCTGTAGTAGGCTTCCCTGCTCTGATACTGGCAGCTCTGCCACACTCAGACACCCCTGATCTTTCTGTGACCCCATGGAACCTGTGACCACACTGTCCTTGTGAGGGCTTCACCCCTGCTTAACCCCTGGAGTGCTATTCCTCAGTAGAGCAGACTTCTAAATTTCTGATTTTGTGCTCGTTGCTCCACCACTTGTGGTGAGCTGGCCCCTCCCTCTGCTGTCTATTTTCCCGTTGCTTCAGATTCACTTTTCTGCATGTCCTATCTTTCAGAAGGTGGTTGATTTTCTGTTCCTAGAATTACTGGTCTTCTTCTCTTCTATCTCCTGTTGAATTTGTAGGTGTTAAGAATGGTTTGATACCTATCTAGCTGAACTCCTGGGATCTGATGTCATTTCAGTCTGCTACTCCTCTGCCATCTTGCCTTTCCCCTCCTGGAGTTGTTTAATTTTTGATAAATACTATTATAATGACAGAAATTCTCAGACTCAAATTTGAAATTTATTATTTGCCAGAATAATATCTTATTTTGAACCATTCATTGAAACAAGGATGGAACTTCTTTTTTTAATT
Organism: Mustela putorius furo; assembly: GCF_011764305.1. Classification (NCBI taxonomy): domain Eukaryota; kingdom Metazoa; phylum Chordata; class Mammalia; order Carnivora; family Mustelidae; genus Mustela; species Mustela putorius. The sequence continues at coordinate 24,608,179 of NW_025421273.1, forward strand.
AATATTTCTTGGTCCCTTCAGTGTATGAAACACTGGAAAAGGCAAAGACTTTTAAATTAGACTGAACTTTAAATCTTTCATAGATGAAATTTGTAATGGGGGTAAGTTGTTGAAATTTTCTAGACAGGGGACGCCTGGGTGGCTCAGTTGGTTAAGCAGCTGCCTTCGGCTCAGGTCATGATCCCAGCATTCTGGAATCGAGTCCCACATCGGGCTCCTTGCTCGGCAGGGAGCCTGCTTCTCCCTCTGCTTGCCGTTCTGTCTGCCTGTGCTCACTCTCTCTCCCTCTCTCTCTCTCTGATACATAAATAAAATCTAAAAAAAAAAATTTTTTTTCTAGACTGTAGCTTTCTTAAGTGGAAAATGGAAGTAACAATGGCTTTCTTGTAGGTTTTGTGTGTGTGGTGTGTGTTTACGTATGTGTGTTCATGGAGATTAGAAATAATGTTTGTAAGGTTCCTAGTATAATGTCTGAATAAATACTCAGTAAACAATAAATAATAGTAAACTCTTAGTTTGTGAACACAACCAGGTTTTTTTTTAAATTAAGATTTTATTTATTTGACAGAGAGAGAGAACAAGAGAGGGAGCAGGAGCAGGGAGAACAGCAGGCAGAGGCAGAAGTAGGCTCCCTGATGAGAGGAGCCCAGTGGGGAACTCGATCCCAGAACTCTGGGATCATGACCTGAGCTAAAGGCAGAGGCTTAACCAACTGAGCCACCCAGGTGTCCTCACAACCAGGTTTCATGAGTGTTTTAATGTCACTTTTAATGATACATTCTGGGCCAGGTATTGATACTATTTTTCACCATCTCCACTCACATCTATGTGCATACCTATTACGATTTCCTCAGCTCTTTTTCATTTGACATGTGGAACATCCATTTTAGCTTTCTTGAAGTTTGTGGTAAATTCTTACCCCTGTTCTCCTTCCCTACCCAGGTCTCCTTTTCCTTTGTTTCAAAGCCAAGACAAAAATGCTGGTTATGGGAAGTATTTATTGGGTGCCATTTTAGACAAATACAAGAATCTGACTGAATACTCTTGACAACTGTCGGTTGAAACTAAACACGGAGTTACCATGGATACTGTTTGCTTGGCCTCTGCTCTAACACATTAGAGCCTTTTTAGTTCAACAATGTGCAAAACACAGATGTTGCCATGCATTGTATTCATAATCAGCTTGGATCTCTTAGCAGAGGAATATCTTGGGTTTGCTCTAGCAGAGAAGGATCTAAATACTGAGAGGGAAAACAGAATGCCCTGTGCCCTCCACTGTGCTTTCTGTATAAGTAGTAACCTCTGCACACACCATTTTTACCTTTCTCTCTGATTCATTACATCTAAACAGACTACTCCTCTCTTGATATTTATTTGGAAATAAGAACATTTACTGCATATGTTATGAAATACCACAAGAGTATCTGCTAGGAAAATTTCACAGAGCTTTGGGTCTAGAAATAAAAACAAGGAATAATTGAAGGAGACAATAAAAGGATATTCCAGGTTCTTTATGAGAGCTGGAGTGGAGTTACAGAAGAGAGGTCCCAGGTTGATTCAAAAAGTTCTGGCTTTGCCTTTTGCAAGCTGTGTTTCCTTGGGCAAATTAAAACAACAAATGAAGACCTTCACTTCTTCATTTCATAGGTCTTCCCCTTGTAAGAACTATTGTGATTACACTGGGCCCATCTGGCTAATCCAGGGTAATTTTAGTATTTTTTTCTTTTAAGATTTTATTTACTTGACAGAGAGAGAGAGAGATCACAAATAGGCAGAGTCAGGCAGAGAGAGGAGGGAAGCAGACTCACTGGTGAGCAGACAGCCCGGTGTGGGGCTGGATCCCAGGACCTTGAGATCATGACCTGAGCCAAAAGCAGAGGCTTAACCCACTGAGCCACCCGGCGCCCCAGGGTAATCTTACTATTTTAAGGACAGTTGGCTGTCAACCTTAATACCATCTCTACCCTTAATTTCTCTTCACCATGTAGCATTTCACATGTTCTGGGAATTCAAAGAGACATGTAGACATCTTTCAGAGGGGGATATTATTTAGTAATGCTATGGTACAAAAGAATTTCTGTTGGCTTTCTACCCCAAAAGTGTCTGTATACCCTTTCTACTATTAGCAAAAGGAGGCAATTCTATCTGTTTTAGATTTCCTCAGCCTCTTTTGATCCAGGGCCATTTGTCTTCCTTCAAAGATTCACTCCTTTCCCATCTCTCTAGCAACTTAATATCTAGGCATTTGAACGTTTAGGTGACTTCATGATGCTGGTGTGGGCATCAAGGAGCCTAGGGGACATTCTCTCCCACCCTATCTGTGGACAAATAGTCAACACTACTATATTGACTCTGCTGATGCTGCCTAGACTTATTACAACAGAGAAGCATTTTCTCTTCCAATACATATAAAATGTAAGAACTACTTTATGTTATTGAGCATCAACTTCTAAAAAAAAGCTTCCCAAAATAATATGCTCTTAGCAGCAAGGCATTAAACCCAGAGATATTGTGTGCAAGAAATATTTCCCTTGCCCACTCCCATCCAGATGGAGTTTGAGGTCTGCAGTCCACAATTTTGGTCTTATACGAGGCCTGCTCTAAATCACTGGATATGTCATGGCTAAAACAATGATACGATTTTCCACCTTGTTACTGCAGTAGACAATTAGGCAAATAGAATTCCAAACTGAACAGTATTTACAGGAAAAACTGATTGTTCTAAAGAAATATTTGTGGTTATTATAAAGAGAAGGGACAGCCAATTCCCTTCACTGGAGTCAAGTGGTCACAAGCATACTGGAAACAACACAATCCAAACATCTTCTCTTTCCACAAATTTCTGGTTGTCAGGAATAATTATAAGTAAGAGAGTTGCCTCAATAGCACTGTGAGCCACTTTCATTTGATTTTTCTTCCCCATCAAGCTACCTCCCTGTGAATAGTGCATCATTTATTGTTAGCCATAGGCAGAGCTCATTGTTGAGGAGAAGTAAACAGAAATTGAATTTGTAAGCCAGCCCTGGGTAAAATATGTGGTGAGCCAAGTTTTGTGATTAGTGACTCAGGCTCTCCTACTCTGGTCCCCCACAACAGCGAGACAATGGTATAATTTGAAGAAAGTGTAATTGTTGATTTCAGCCCTAGGACGTATGGCAGCGATGATGGGATGGGTAGAGGAGAAAGGAAAAGGGGAGCTAACTTTGAACCCTGTAAGGGTGATGTGATAAATTCTTTCACAGAAAAGCTTTATTTTCCCCTATAATTCTGTGATCTGGTAGCACTATTATGGGGAGAGAGATAGTAACTGACTCTCTTTTTCATACTCCCCATACTCATCCATTGCAAGTTTTAATGATTTCTGTACATTTCTACATTCACCATTATGGCCCAAGCCACGTTACCTCTTCTCTGGACATCTGTAACTTCTCTTCCAATAGTTCCTTCTCCCTCTGCTGCTATTCTTTGCTCTTTCAAAACATTTACATATTTTTAAAGACATACATTATATCACATCATATCCCAGATTAAATCTCCACAATGTCTTTTCAAATAACTTAAAATAAAATATTGCACCAGTCCCTCAGGGTTAGTATCTCATGTGGTAACAAAAATAATATTTATTTTTCTTGCATGTTGCACATCCATTGTGAGTCTGTACTATGGACTGGACTGTGTCCCCCCAAATTCATATGTTGAAACCCTAAAGACAGGGCCTTTGAGAGGTGATTAGGTTTAGATGAAGGTCATGAAAATGAGACCCCATGATAAAATTAATAGAATTTTATTAATTATAAGAAGATATACAAGAGAGCTTGCTTCCCCTCTCTCTCTTCCCCACCATGTGAGATACAGTAAGTAAATAGCCAGGAAGATGGAAGGCTTTCAGCAGACACCAAATCAGTGGGATCCTTGATCTTAGACTTTGCAGCCTTCAGAATAATGAGAAATAAATATCTGTTGTTGAAGTCACTCAGCATATTCACCCAGTGTGTGGTATTATGTTATGGCCGTGCAAGCCCATAAGTATAGTCTGCTTAGGGGCTCTGGTCATCAGAGGTACTCATGGACCTAGGCTGATAGCTTCCATATCACTGAGGCAAGGCAAGCAGATTAGTTGAATCCTAGGCTGGTTCTTTAAGTTTCTGTGGGGAAGTGACCCATTTTTTCAGCCTCTCAACTTTCATTAGTCAGAGAAAGTCAGATTAGCCTAACTTGCATTCATCTGGGTAGAGAACAGCTATTGGACCACATTTCACTAAATGAGAGAACCAAACACTGTGAGCAGCCCCAATGACCACCACAGATACAAACCTTTATCAGCATTGCTAAGGTTCTGTTTCACTTGATGCTCTTCTCTTCTTGGCTATCATCTCCATTCATCATCTATTTTCTTGCTATATGTTGGGGCATTTGCACAGCTGTTTCCTCTGCTTGGATGCCCTTCTCCTCAGTTGTGTTCTTGGCTCTCTCTTACTGCTCATTAAAATAGCAGTCAATATGTTCATCTTTAGATGATCCAATCTTGACAGAGCTTTCTTTCCTTTGTCTAAAATTTTGCCACTCTGTTACCTATTTTTGTTTTCTTTCCATATCTTTCCTTTTAATTTATTAATTGATTAACTTATTTATGTACTTAAGTATGGGTTTATTTATTTTAGTGATGTGGCTTTTTGGAATTCCTCGAGTCTTATGTCCTTTCATTAGCTTGTTCACTCTTTTATTCATTTCAGTTTCTGGAGATGCGAAGACAAATAACACTGTACATACTCTTAAGGAACTCATAATCTCGGGGAGAGATGGGCATAAACACACATTACTTGTCAACCTGGCAAAAGAAGTAGTAAGCATAAACACATCCCACATGCTTGACATCATTAGTCATTAGGAAAATGGCAATCAGAATTGTGGTGAGATACCACATTGTACCCACTAGCATGGCTATAATAAAAACAATGGACAATAACAAGTGTTGACAAGAATATGGAGAAATTGGAACTCTCATTACTGCTTGTGGAGGTGTAAAATGGTGCAGTTAATTTAGCAAACAGATTGGCAGTTCCTTAAAACGATAGCAATTCCACTTTTAGATATATATCCCATATTCACACACAGAGTTGTACATAAGTGTTCATAGCAGTGTTATTCATTGTTGTACAAAAGTGGAAACAGGTCAAGTGTCTACCAGCTGATGAATGGACAAACAAAATGTGGCATATCCATTAAATGGAACATTATTCAGCCATAATAGATGAAGTACTGATGTATTTTCTACAGCATGGGTGAACCTTGAAAACTGAATGCCAAGTTCAAGAAATCAGACAGAAAAAGATACTAATATTGTAGGATCTCACTAGTATCTCACTAGTATGAAATGTCCAGGAAAGGCAAATCCTTAGAAACAGAAGATAGATTAGTGTTTGCCAGGAGCTGGGGTTAAGTAGGAATAGGGAGTGACTGCTAATGGGTGCACGTTTTTTTCTGGGGGGATGAAAAACATTTTGGAATTAAATAGTGGTGGTGGCTGTTGTTCAAGGAGGTCATTGAGATGACACAACTACCCTGGACCCAGGCAAATCAGAGGCTCCTCACCACCACTCCTGTGCTGTGCTTAGAATATATGCTCTCTGCACTGTCCCCACAGTGGTAGTCTTTTCGAGGATGCAGTCTTGAGAAAGTAAGGTGTCGTTGAGGCCATCTGGATGATACACCTGACTAAATCTCATTAAGGCCTCTGTATAACTCTCATGACTCTGGTGGGTGAAGAATCTTTGCTTGTTTCGTTGCCGCCCAAGACAAGCCTAGAAGTTAAGTTCCTGGGCTTATTAAAACTGCCACCTACCAATCTGGAGTGGCCTCTCTCTGTCTTTAGTCTCTCCTTGCTCTTCATGTACAGAGACCAGTTTGCAAACAGTTGCAGAATTTATGAAAATACTAAAACCCACTAAGCTATACACTTTAAAAATGTGAATTTTTATATGTGAATTATACCTCAGGAAGAAAGAAAAGAGAGTAGTAAAGGAAGGAAGGAAGAATTAAAAAAAAAAAGGGAGGGGAAAGGTAAAAGAAAGGGAGGGGAGGTAGAGAGGGGAGGTGAGGGAAGGGAAGGAAAGGAGAAAAGAGGCAGGAGCAGAGTTGTTCATACCCTGAGGGCTGTAGGTTAATAAGCATCTTGCACCTTAGGAAACTATTTGTGTTTACATGTTGACACAGTATTTGCCTCTCCTGACAATCTATACAATAGCAATGTTTTGTAAAGTGGAACAAGAGTACTCTGCAACAAATGTTATCTTCATTTTAACTTAAAGCAGTATTTGCATAAGAGTAGTAGTAGGTTTATGTTTATATATATTTTTATTTTTTCAGTATTTTGTCAAGGGGTTATAAAACTTCTAAAATAAAAAAATGTACATAGTTGAGATAAAAAGAAATCTCCAAAGTACAGAATGGAGTTACTGGGCCTTGGAGGATCAGGGGCAGAGGTGACTGGTCAGATTATTAGATGATAGGACTTGCCCAGCAGGAAGAGAGGTAGGAGGTCGAGTGGGTTTTCCAAGTAGAGTGAACAGCAGGTGCAAAGAAGGGCCACCATGTATCTGAGAACTGCATATCATTATATATGGTGAAAGTGGAGTGTGAGTGAGAAGTCCCAGCCAGGTGAGGTGGAAAATTAAGTGACCTGGTCATTGGTTGGCTCACTTAGCTAGTAAGTGGTACAGTAGGTAAGGGGAAGGACAATATAGTCAGGCAATTATTATAAAAACATGAAAAAAATTCTGCTTAAGATTCTCTGGTGACTTTATTGGAATAAAATCCAATTTCCTTACTCTGCCTACCGGGGTTGGCTGCACGATTTTGTGAAAATACTCAAACACTCAAATCCACTAAATTATACACTTTGAAGGATGAATGTTTTTAAAGGACCAATGTATGCTTTTATTGTTTGCTTGGACATTATAGAGAGCAATACAAGGCAAAATTGTGCCTTTCTTTTGTGAACTTTCATCAAAAGGTCTTGAAAAAATAATGATGCATCAGCATTTATGTTAAATAAATTTAAAAAAGTCCATTCTCAGGTGGCTTGGTTGGTTAAGCATCGAAATCTTGGTTTCTGCTCAGGTCACGATCTCAGGGTCATGAGATTGAGCCCTGCGTAGGCCTCTGTGCTCGGTAGGTAGTCTGCTTGCAATTCTCTCTCTGCTCTGCACCCCCCACCCCCGCAAGGTCCATTCAGTGAATTTGTAATTAAAGCAAGATGATTGGAGGTATTAGCTGACATATGATGGTAATCATATTGCACTCTGTAAGTGTATCAAATCAATATGTTGAGCACTTTAATGTTATATAATATTACATGCCAATTTTATCCCAATAAAGTTTGGAAGGAAAGCAGACAGAGGCTTACTCTAAGTTTTTAATAGTCCCCATGTAGCTAATAGCTCAAGCCCAAGTTTATTTATAGTGCTAAAAATGAAATATTTTTCCTATCTAAATGTAAGGAAATAATGATCATAGTATACTGATATGCAGGCTAAATCTTTCTCTTATGAGGTGATTGACATAAATATCTTTTAATATGTAACTCTTGGCAGTGTTTGCATTAGGGTAGTGGGTTGTTTATGTCCATAGATTTTACTTTTTACATGATAGTGTGTTTTCATGGGATTGGGTTCTGCCTGTCTTCAACCTAAACTCCTGACATACACTCCTTCCCATGGTGCATTCCAGCTGCCCTGGCTTTGTTTCCATTCCTCCTGCCTCCTAGCAGGTCTCCTGAGCAGGGCTTTTCAGAAGACTTGGCCAGGTGAATTCCTGTTCAGAGCCTGGTTTCAATGTCACCTCCCCAATGAGGCTTTCAGGAACTGTGCATGGGAATTGTCAGCTGCCTTTAGCTCTTACCCCTTGGCTCCTCTCCTGTTCTTGATAGCACTTATCACCATCTGCAGTGATCTTGTTCATTAGTTCATGTATTGATTTTCCATCTGTTCCCAAAAGAAAATGTTTGAGGAGAGCAGAGGTTTTGCCTTTCTTGCTTAGTTCTGTATCAACAGAATCTTGAACTCCACCCAGCACTGAAGAGGTCTCAATAAATAACACAAGAGTATGTAGTTTTATTTATTTTTTTAAGATTTTATTTATTTATTTGAGAGAGAAAGAATAGGTAGGAGGAGCAGAGGAAGAGGGAGGAAGAGAGTCTTAAGCAGACTCCATGCTGAGTGTGGAGGCCCATTTGGGGCTTGATTCTAGGACCCTGAGATTATGACCTGAGTTGAAACCAGAAGTGAGATGCTTAAACTGACTGTTCCACCCAGGTATCCCATGGAGTATGTAGTTTTAAAAACAGTCATTGAGATCGTGGGTTCAAGTCCTCTGTTCTACCCCTTTCTTAAGGTGAAATTCTCACCCTTAGGCAGTAAGTTTGTCTCTCTGACACTCAGGTTCCTATATTTAAAATGGGCACAAGAATAAGGCATTGTGCCTTTAAAAAGCAACAGTGTACTATAAAGTGCTTAGTCCTATACCTGGCAACTAATAAACCTTTAGTAAGTGTTATCTCTATGGTAAGCAATATTAGATTATTTTATCTCCCATAACTGTTAGCTTTGACCAATGGGACATCTTGTTCAACTTTGTTAATAGTTCATGTATAATATATAATTTTGCCAAATGTCCATCTGGGGGCTTAGAAACATGACTAGAAAATGACCTTAAACCATAATATTTTAATTTTATGTTTTTAATATTACCTTAAACCATAAAAAATTACTTTAGTTTGAGTACAGTTATTTAAGTTGATTTCTATTTTGATTAAATCTAAAGCATATTAAAGATGTTAGATATATGTATTTACTAATTGGCTTCATCAAAGTTTTTTTTTAACACCTAAAATTTTTCAGCTTGAAATAAATCTCTGAGATCAGACCCATGCCAAGATAATGATAAATACCTTTTAACATATGGTTGTCTAGTTGTACATATGTGTGTGTGTGTGTGTGTGTGTGTGTATTTTTTTAATACTAGAGACAGTCCTTGGAAGGGATTGTAAGATGGGGGATATTTTGAAGGGAAGTAGAAATTTATATTAGCATGTGTATTAATAATTTCTAAATAAATTATGGAAAGGAAGTAATATATGCACAAAGAAGAATCAAGTTATGAATGAATAAAAGAAAATGGAAAGGAAACACATGGAACCCAAGTACCTGAAAGGTTTAAACATATTCAGGGGCAATGTCAGGAAGCCCCTATAGGACTCTGAGAGGAGACTAGACAGGATATCAAAGGACCAGAATCTGGCTCAGCTTTGTCACCAGCTGGCTTGTGCCCTCAGGCGATTCTAAATAACCTCTTTGCCTAGTTTTCCCATGTTAAATAGGCTTAATTTTATCTCTTGACTTTACCAGGTTTTGATGATAAAGTAAAATAATAATAATGAAAGGGTTTGGGGAAAGGTAATGCACTTCACTGATACAAAATGTATCTACTCTAAGTTATCATATTTGGAATAAAACTACCACTTATTGACTGGAGAGCTGATTTATGCTAATTTAATCTTGATACAATCCTGTGAGATAGGTATAATTATCTCCCTTTTACCCATGGCAAAAATGAGGCTCAGGCAGAAACAGCAACCCTCTGCAGCTACTAAAGGATTTAAGTATGGTGTATCTGACCTCAAAGCCCATGCACTTGGCACGACATCATTTAACCTCAGCGAATGAAACAGAGGCTGGGTAGGGTTGTCACCTCTGTATCAGAGTCCCAGTCCCATGTGTTTGGGTGGGTGGGCATCATTGCTATACTTTGCAGGGGATGTACATCCACTCATTGTACATTTATCTCCCACATTTATATATACATTTTAAAAACATTAGTATTAATAATTTTTGACAATTTTAATAAAATTACCTTCTAGTTTTCTCATGGCTAGATTCTGATGTGGTATCAAAAGGGAGAATATTTTATTCTCCTTTATTTCAAAACCCTAATGCTGTCTGGATTTTGCCCATCTTCTGGGATGACAACAGTAATTGCAATTTTTTCCCCCATGGAGACATAAGCAGCCCCAATTTCTCATGTGTTGCATTTGCAGCTCTTGGCTGAGCTTCTTTCTGAAATTACTTTTATGAATCTATGGATCATAGGTATGTTCTGTATTTGGATAGAGAATCCCATGTTGGGTGAAAGTACCCTGTAGGCAAAGAAGTCCTACCTCACCCTGCAAGGAGTGAATGTGAAGAATTCATAAACAAGGCCACAGAAAAAGAGAAGTTTGAGAAGTTCTCTTGGGAAACATGTCCCTAGCAGAACACTAAGGAAAAGGAAGGTGCTGGAGATATATCCAGCTAAGGGTGGCTCTCCATGGAGGATAAACACTTACAACCTATGTTCTGATTACAAACCTGTTTGCCCTAGAGCATAATCTCTTACCTTCCTCGCTAATCATCCTGGATTCAAGTATCAATATGAAACAGTAATGGTGTGTATGTGTAAGAGCCAACAGGAAGTTGGGTAGGAAATATAAGGCTCAGAGATATAGTGTAATCAAAAGATTAGGTTTAATCCTTTGTTGCTTCCCATGTCTTGGCAATTACTTAATCTCTCCAGGTTGTCCTTTGAAAAATGATGATAATGATAATTCTCCCATATTTAATGTTTAATACATGGCAAGTACTGTGCTCAGTTTCCATGAGAGCCTGTGAGGTCTATACCTTTATTATCCCCATTCTACAGAAGGGAAAAAATGAGGCCTAGGGAGATTAACTTTCTCTAAGATGCTCTCTAAATCGGTAGCCAAGCAAAGATTCTATCCTGGCTTTTATTTTTAATCTTTATACTTTACTATTCTACCCCGTCTAGAGGGTTTGTGAAAAAATATTTATAATTGTGTATGAAAGGTTTTTATTTTTAAACTTATTTATGTTTTAAAGATTTTTTTATTTGAGAGAGGAAGAGAGAGAGAGAGAAAATCAGTGAGGGGAGGAACAGAGGGAGCTAGACAAGCAGACTCCCCACTGAGCAGAAAGCCCGGCACTACATGGGGCTCCATCCCAGACTCTGAGATCATGACCTGAGCTAAAGTCAGACACTTAACCTACTGAACCACGCAGGCACTCCATGAAAGGTTTTTAGAAGTGAAATTCAAATTATTATTATTTGCGCCATTGTCCAGCCCCATATGAATAAAAATGGTTGAAATATTAAGACATAAATCACACAGTGATTTATGTAATTTCTGTTGTTGTTTTGAATGTCCTTGGCTTGCAGGGAAGAAAAATCTGCAGGAAGGGCACAAAACATTTTTTTTTTTTAAAGATTTTATTTATTTATTTATTTATTTGACAGAGATCACAAGTAGGCAGAGAGGCAGGCAGAGAGAGAGGGGGAAGCAGGCTCCCTGCTGAGTAGAGAGCCCGATGAGGGGCTCGATCCAAGAACCTGAGATCACAACCTGAGCTAAAGGCAGAGGTTTAATCTACTGAGCCACCCAGGTGCCCCAATGAAACCTTTTCTTTTCTTTTCTTTTTCCTCCTCCTCCTCCTCCTCCTCTTCTTCTTCTTCTTTTTTTAAGATTTATTTATTTATTTATTTAACAGAGAGCTAGAGAGCCCAAGTAGGTAGAACGGCAGGCAGAGGGAGAGGGAGAAGCAGGCTCTCCACTGAGCAGGGACCTCAGTGTGGGGCTGGATCCCAGGACCCAGGCTGGATCCCTGGGATCATGACCTGAGCCGAAGGCAATTGCTTAACTGACTGAACCATCCAGGTGCCCCAAAACCTTTTCTGATGAGATTCTCCTCTGGTCAAGCTGGTCTCTATTGGTGCTTGGCTGATAGGAATCATACATGTTGGTGGCACAGGGAGCTATACTGTCTTGGGGCAGTGAGTTTCACACAGCACCAAGACAAGAATGTGTCGCCTCCTCCTTCAAGGGTAGGGTATAGCTTCTGCAGCAGGGGGCAGTGAGCCTGCTGCCCATGTGACACAGTACTGCTTCCCTCCTTTTCCTTTGTGTGAGGCACAGACAAGCAGAGGAGACCTTGTGTTTACAGAGAAAAAAGGAGACCCTGATTTTATTTCCCATTGGTCTCTTCCTCTCATGGTGATTTACAGTTCTTTTTTCATTCGTTATTCCCTTCAGCCCTGGACCTAATGGTTAAGCCCATCCACATGAGAGCCAGCTGAATGATGTGGAAAGATCAAGTCAGAAAGACCTGGGTCTTACTACCTAGAGGATGTATAATTCTTGAAAAATGCACCAAATTTATCTGAGTCCTAGTTTCCCTATCTCTAACCTGGACATCATAACTCTTCATCTTCCCAGTGGTTGTGAGGATTACCTGAAACAATATATAGAAAGTCTCTGGCATATGGGCCACACCCAGTGGCTAGAATAGAATAGAATGGAATGGAATTAACGTTTCTAATCCTTCCTATTTTGAGAAATGCCTCCCCTGCTTCATCTCTGTCACCAGAATCTAGGGAGAATAAGGTCTCTTTTTTCCCCACCTGGTAGCCAGGGCTTGGGTGGGGAACCTAGTCTGAGCCAATCTGATGCTTCCATATAGGACTTTGCATTAGAAACAAATGCTGCTAAGGCCAGAATTTGGGAGATACCTGGGGTGTCACATTGGTGCTCACAGTGTGAGAGCAGATGGTTCCTGTTCATGGTGTTTGTGCTTTTGATCCTGTGCTTCCTTCTTTCATGTGTCAAAATTGTCCTTTGATACTTGTTAAAAGGATAAGGAAGACTCTATTTAAGATCACTGCACTAGGGGTCATGGCTGTTGGCATGGACGGGGGAGATGGGGCTGAACTCTGAATACAACAAAGACGGCTGAGGGTTTGTCACCAAGGAGCAGGATCAGATGGGGTCAGTGGGTGGCAAGTTATAAAGAGGAGACATCAACGGTGGGGAGTTTCTTACTCAACTAACCCAACAGGATTCTTGCTAAAGGTGGGCCAAAACTTGCATATCAAAGGTGAGAGGTGAGTAACTGGACCAGGTATCAAGACTGGGGGCTTCTTCCAAACTGACTTGGCAGGACTCTTGCTTTATGAATGAGGCGGGCTGAAGATCGGAGAGGGACCAATGTTGAAGCCTCTTTGAGAACAGGACTTGGAGGACCCTTATTAAAGTTTAAGGAGAGAGTCTGTCAGCTGTCACATCTGAAGGATGATTTTTACACTGCTTCTTCTTCTTCTTCTTCTTTTTATTTTTTTAAAATTTTGTGTTTCCTCATAAACTTTTGGTACATCTTTTTGTTTTGAGGATAGCCAGTTTCTTTCTGCCAAGAATGCAGATAGATAAATTCTGTTCTCTAATAGTATTATATAAACTGCAAACCTAGTAATGGGGGTATTTAGTGAATCAAAATGTATTTTCTCCACTCTGTGGTCTGATTTATTTTGAAGACAGGATTGACTTATGATACAAATATTCCATGATTTTAGTTAATCATCATTCTTATTTTTTTACTGAGCTACCATCAGGGTAATCTTGGTTTGAGCAACTGCTCTGTCAAAAGTCAGTTTGCTTGATGTCTTCCAGTGTGTTTGAAATACACTACTTAGTCTGAAGCTTGTTCTACTCCTGTGAGGTGGGTCCTCCCCTGATTATCTCCATGTTTGGAGATAAGGTTGCAGAGCTTGGGTGACTGGCCCAGAGTCATGCACTTGTGGTGGAGCTGGGATTCAAACTCAGGTTTCCTGATAGCAAGCCTCAACTCATTTAGGAATGTTTTTAATGACAAATCTAGCACTCTGCCTAGCTCAAATGATAAACCCGAAATTTAATTTAATCAGTACTGTCTGTTCCCCTCAGCATGCTGGTTCATAGCAGGCCCTGGGATTTTCTTTGTTTGTTTGTTCTTGTTTTTTGTTTTTGTTTTTTTCTTTTGGTAATACCATCTACTGAGGAGTATGTCTAATGCATTATAGAGATTGGATCCAGGTCTAGATGGGGGAACCATCTAAGATGGCAGTTTGGAAGTGGTTCTTGTCCTACACTGTATGACTCTGTCAACTTAGACAAAATGAATCAGACTGGTGAAATGCTTGCTAAAGCTAATAGTTGACTGATGGCTTTCCACCCTCCTCCCCCAACCATTAACACTGCCTGGGGGAATTTGCTCCTGGAGCTACAAGTAAGTGACTGGCAGGCTCAGCAGTAGAATGGAGACATCCCACAGAACCAGCACCACGGGGTAATTTTTCTCATCACGACCTGACTCTGACAGGTGCAGGGTGGATGTGTTTTTATCTTGGTAATTTCCCAGTGACATTCTGCTCTGCAGAGAGAAAATGCCAGACATACACACTCCTCCCATGGCATGCGTGCAGCGTGGCAAAATCAGGTTAACTGTTTCCTAAGATTTCTGTGTCAGGGTAACTCTGTTGTTTGAATTGATCCGGGAAGAAATCCCTAGTGGCACTCTTGTTAATTCCAGCTAATCACCCTCTCCAGTAGGAGAACCGAAGGCAGGCTTGTTCCCTTGGCGGGTCTTAGATCTTTAAATGCTCGTGACTTCAAGTCCTAACGAGCTAAAGGAAATCTTCCCCACACAGTTTAACCTACCGCTTCTTAAATGACAATCCTCAGGGTCTTTCCTTCACATTCAATCTCTGATAAGTTATTTTATAATTTCCTGATGACAGTTAAATTGAGTCTCGTTAGTGTAGTTACCCAATTTGCTTTCAATAATTCTGCCTTAAGAAACTTCTGATTAGGAGATTGTGGAAGTGCCACCTCCAGCAGTCCCTGGGGGGGTGGGAGGGGGTGGGGGTGTGCAAATGAAATAGTTGGCTTTTAAAACAAAACAGAAAGAAGCAGAGGAAATATATATATTTTTTAAACCTATCTCTAAGTGCAGGGACTGTTTCCTAGGATTTTATATGGTTAATGAAAAGTCAGACAGCAGATGACATTTACCCTGCTAAATGTTGATGATTAAGAAGGAAAAGGTTATGCCCTGCTTTTTTCCTTCTGGAGCGACTATACGAGGGGGTCAACACAAATGTCTGCACAAAAGGAATTGCCTGTTTGTGAACAACTGGAGCCCAACTCCAGTATTGTTGCAATTGTTCTTGATGATGGTAATTACTTTGTGTCCCTCCCTGGGTATTCCCTTTTCTGAATCTGGACGGTTGAAAGCCTTGCTCCAGCCTCCCAGTCTCTGATAAGCCAGCTCCCTCCTGGACACATGCCAACGGCTCATAATTAAAGTGTTTTCTGGAGGGAGCGTCTCCTTGTACTACCCATTGTGAATGATGTCCTTGGAGTCTGGCTATAGTAATTGAAAAGAAATGAGACCTTTCCAATTTGTCCCTCTTTCTGCAGCCCCTGCCCCACCCCTTTTCCAGGACAAAAACATTATGAAATGCCACACAAGAAAGGAAGGATCCATTTCTGTGAATTTGAAAGCTAAAGCACAATACATCTCCTTCCCCCACCCCCAGGAGTGGATGTTTCAAATGTAACCTTCCTATTACAATTATTCTTGCATGATTAAATAGAAACTGTCCTCCTATTGTGCTCTTTGTTGATGGATTAAATGTTCCAATGAGACATTAGACTGTATTATAATGAAGCATTTCTAGACCGGCAAATTAAAAATTAGGTATGTCTTTGAAGATTACCTTCAATGAGATTTGATTATGTGACTGTTAATTCTAAATAATAAACACTGTCAGCATTTTCATACATATATTATCTCACTTGATATTGATAATAATTTTTTGAGGTAGTTATCACTGGTATTATAAATCCGTTTTTTTTTTCCAGTCATAAAAACCTCAACTCAGAAGTTAAATATCTTCCCCTAGGTCCTCCAGCTAGTAAGTGGAACTGAGACATGAATCCAGGTTTTTGATTTTTGAAGTGAGGTTCTTTTCACCATACCATAAGATTACTTATAAAGTCAACATACAGAAAGTATATTTTGATTTTCTCAGAATTCTGCAAATGTATCTCCAAATGCTAAGGAAAGAAGATTGGAAATTTCTGGTGGTTTTCAGAAGATAGAATTTTGATTGAGTTGTGCTCTTTCATACCAAGTGGCCCAAACACACAGAGGGAGAGCAATTATATTACCAAACCCTGTTCTCAACAATGAAACTCATACACAAAACTTGGAAAGGAATTAAAGAGGCTTGTTGGCTTCTGTTCCACAATAAACGTGGGAAAAGAGATCAGTGTTTGCTTAATGGAAACCTTAATTCAAATTTCTAATTGAGTATAATGAACAAAGGAGAATGTCCCCAATGCTTAAGAACTGTAAACAGTACAGTGTTCTTTTAATGATCACACACTGATTATCTTAGCGAATCTAAATTACATGGGTCCAAATGCTGCTGTGGGAGGCATAGCTCCTTCTCCGTGTTTCCAATATACTCTGGGCTGTCATGGCAAGGGAATGCGGGACAGGCAGGGTTCTTGATAGCTGTCATCGTGATAGAGTTGCAGACAAGAGGACGGTCACTTTTCAAAAAATTATAATAAAGGAAAACCTGAGCTATGACCTTGATTTAAGACTATTGGCTTTTGAAACCCATATATTAGAAATAAGCATAGCTCATGTTTAAAAGAATAGTCTCCAGAGACACAGTTACCAATTCTAAAGATGCTCACAATGATTTTCAGACCCTATACTGTGGGTTGTCCTTAGAGTTTACATCAACTCCCTTTAACTTCCTCAGCAGTTGCAAATCTTTGTCCACAAGGGACAGTTTGATTTTGGAAAAAAACCAACCATATTTGGAGTCAGAGCAGGTCTGGAGAATTAAATGAAGGGATGATGGGGGCAAGGCCATTTTGAGTGAAAATAAAATGTGACAAAGCACAAAGAATCATTTTCTTGTGTGTCTCACTCACTATCTCTGTGGACAAGCCCAAAGGAGATGGTCTTAAAATATTTTTGGTGGTAGAAGCATCATTGAAATAATTCCACTCCTTAGATTTTTTAAAATTAGGATTTTTTCTCATTTTACACACACACACACACACATATGTGTATATATGCATATTTATATATATGTATATATAGACATAGGTAAAATATATGTTATTTTTTGGTAGAAAATTTAGAAAGTGTATTTCTGCAGAAAGAAGAGCACAATCATTGGGATTACCAAGTAGCCACTACCCACCTACTGCTGTCTGCTCTCTGCTCTGATTCTCTTCACAGACACAGAGGAGAAAATAGTGGTTACAAGCTTAGGTGGAAGAGTCAGAGACTTAGGTTCAAATACCAACTAGCTCTGTGATTTTGGGCAAGTTACCCAAACTCTCTTAACCTCTGTTTTTTCATCTATCAAATAGAGTTGAGTTGTGCTAACTTTATTGGGTTATTGTTCATTTACTTTTTATGTATTTATTCATTCATTCAACAAATATTTATTGAGCACCTGTTATATACCTGACTCTGTTTTAAGTCCTAGGAACAAAAGTGGAATGAAGACAATAAGAATCCTGGAATTCAAGGAATGTACTAGGAAGGAGATGTAGACAAAAACCTTAAAAATAAATTAAAGTCTGTAAAAATACAAAGTGCTTTTATCAGTCCCTGAGCCATAATTCTTACAGGGCAGTGGCCGGAGGGCCAGATAATTCCTGCACACAAAGTACCTGGCATTACAGGAGGAGAATCATGAGGTTAAGGAATACTGAGCTTTTATAATGGACACTAAGTCTGCCTGAACTTTGCCCTGGAGATACAAAGATAACATTGTTATCTTTATTAAACAGGGTGTAAATAAACCTGCCTTTTACTATCTCTGTCTCCTAAGGCTGTTCATTATACAAAATCCTTGAAAAGTAGTCTAGAAAAAAGGAAGCCAGCGACTCTGCTTGCAAGATATGAGGAAATTCTAGATTTGTGGAGAAATGTCTTACAACAATGGATGGAAATATAAAATCTTACATACTTATAGACCTACTGATTCTGAAACTCTGGAGGTGGAGCTGAACAATTTGCGTTTTAATAGGCATCCAGGTGATTTTGATGCAACTGAAGTTGGAGATCACTGTCTTTGCAGTGTAGAGGTGGATGGTGAATCAGTGGGAATATCTCCTAGGGCAGTGCCTGCAGAGACAGACCAGGATGTGCCTGGGGCTCCTCATTGTGGTAATGCATAAGGTGGGAAAGAATGAGGGTACAGCCTAAAGAGACAATATCAGTAAGTGTGAATTGATCTATAAATCAGGATACTGGGTTTCTACTGTTACCTTTGGGTGTAATCCTAAACAAATAATCTAGTTTTAAGGACTTTTTTTTTGAACTGAAAAAGACGTTGAAGATCACCTAGTCCTAGAATTCCAAAGAGGGATTTTCTCATGTGACAACTCTAGTTCCCTGATCCACAGGCTTTAGAGGAATTTGCAGGTGACTGCTATGGTGACAAATGTGATGTGGGGATACTTTACAGCTGACATCACTGATCTGTCCAAATTTCTTACTTTTCTTTAGGAAGAGAGAAGACAGCTTATCTATCTTTTGATATTTACTAGTCTTCTGTTCTCTCTGTTTTTCAGAGACCACCCCTGTGCTAGCTCTCTTTTATAAGTGTAATTTCTGTTATAATTTCGCATTGCTTTGGTGAATCATCTTTGAGGTGGCTAGAGAGGCATGGGGCATTTGGGTTCTTAGGCTTTGACTTTGTACTAACATTCGGCCCAGATTAACAATTTCTGGGGCAAAAGTCTTTGTCAGATTACTTTCTTTGAAGGGTTGCTTGTTTTAAAACCAAATGGATATCTTTTTTAGTGCACTTGCAATCAGTAACAACAAGAGAAAAAGGAATAATGCATTTTGAAGAAGTTTCTTGGAAATCATTTCCAAAGGTTTTAGCAAGTTAGATGTATTATTAACTACCATGTGAGATCTCAAAAACAACATTGGAACTCTTAGAATCTTGTCTATTTTGACATTAAAAAAAAAAAAGATTTTAGGGGCGCCTGGGTGGCTAGTGGGTCAAAGCCTCTGCCTTCAGCTCAGGTCATGATCCCAGGGTCCTGGGATGGAGCCCTGCATCAGGCTCTCTGCTTGGCAGGGAGCCTGCTTCCTCCTCTCTCTCTGTCTGCCTTTCTGCCTACTTGTGATCTGTCTCTGCCAAAGAAATAAATAAAATATTTTTTTAAGATTTTATTTCTTTCTTTATTTATTTGAGGGAGCGGAGGGGAGAGGCAGAGGATCTCAAACAGACTGTATGCAGAGCACTGAGCTGACATGGGTCTTAACCCCATGACCCTGAGATCATGATCCAGTCGGAAACAAGGGTTGGATGCTTAACCAACTGAGCCACCTGGACACCCCTGTTTTGACATTTTTTAATTAAATATTTTAGTCAGCCAAACACATTGGAAAAAATAAAATTTTCATTTGAATTGTAGCCATTTCTTTAAGGTGAATCTTTCATTTTAAGTGCAACTAATATTTCAAAATGAAATTAAATAACATTAGTGGGCAATGGTTTTTATCTGTTTCCAAGGAAAAAAATAATACTTCCTAGCTGCATATTTGTTATAGCACTAACTAGTTACTGTACCAGTAAGGACAATATTCAGAAAGATGAGGAAAAAAATGCAGAATGGTAATAATAACAGTAGTGCAGGGGAGAATGGGAGAGATAGGAGACAGAAAAGAGGAGAAATTAAGGAATAAGGAGAGAAAAAGGAGAGAGAGGAAGAGAGAGAAGAAAGGAGAACAAGTAAGAATATATGAAAGGCAGTTGCAGGCTCTGCTCCCTCCACCCCACCCTTGTTAAAATTATGTCATTTCCAAGGGATGAGCAGCTACTCTTCAATTTTAAGCTAATGCTTTCCCAGAAAATGTTTTCTTTGTTCCCTAAATTATTGATTGGGCTATTAAGGGTCTAAAATGAAATTTTAATTCATTGTAAGAGTCTTCCCAAAGTGTGACCTCCTGGAACACACTGATTGACTTGCTTTACGGCCATTTGAGTAATTGAAGAGAGAGGATGGAAGAGCATGAAAGCACAAAGTGAATGTCCATGGACGGCAGCAGGGTCCCCTCTGCAGGCCTGGCTCCAGGGGGGAAGGAGTGGAGGGGGGTATCGGGGTGTTGAAGAGTCCAATAGAAGGTTGGGAATTGTTCTATACTGTCCTTTATGAGAAAAATTATAGGGTCTTCCTTCCAGTCCCTATTAGCACGGTGGAAATTGTCACCCAATTCTCCATGTAGGTGTCAAGAGATCCTACCCCCCCAACACCCAACCATGAACACTGAGAAATTGTTGACCTAAAAGCAGAGAGCACTAGTCGAATCTGTCAAGGTGTGGACAAGTTCCGAGAGTCTGGGAAGTGCTGTGATATGGCTGTGGAAAGAGTAATATTTGACATTCTAAAGCCTTGGATTTAAATCCTTTTACTAACTCATAATGGAAAGAATCTTGGCAAAAGTAATGAGTATCTATACTTCTCAGTGTTCTCATCTATAAAATGGAGATAATGAGAAACAGTGGGGCCAATTCAAGGAGAAAAGAATGTGGTGCAAATAAAATGCTTAGCATCATGCTCAGTAAGTATTTCCATAACTTTTAGCTCTTTTCATTTCTCTTTAATTTCATGACTCCTGCTTTATTTTCTGTGGTTGGGTCATTTTGTACCTCTCATTTTATTGTGAACAAAATATTTTGAACTAGAGACTCTACAAGTTGGATATTGTGTGTATCAGATCAGCCTCAAATGGTACCCATTTATTATTTCTCAGTTTCTGAACTGGTTGAGGGTTGACTGATTGTAGCTGGGCTTGGCTGCAGGTGGCTTTGCTCTATCCTCCGGCTATGACCATCAGGCCAGCCCCAGTATGTTCTTGGCAATGGCAAGGTTCAAGAGAGCAAGTGGAAGCACACAGGCTTCTTTTTATTTATTTATTTGGGAGAGAGAGTGCACAAGCTGAGTGGATGGAAGGAAAGAGGAAGAGAATCCTAAGCAGACTCTCTGCTGAGTGTGATTCCTGATACAGGGATCCCATCTCATGACCTTGAGATCATGACCTGAGCCGAAATCATGGCTGGGATGCTTACCTAACTGAGCCACTCAGGTGACCCAGCACATAAGACTTCTTAAAGCCATCTTGTGGGTCGAAGAAAATCACATGGTTGAGCCCAAATTCTGGAAGTAGGGGTGGCCTTACCTACAGTGGAGGACACTACAAAAGTATGTGCAAAGGATATGGAATTAGGGAGACACAGGGATTTGGGACCATTGATGTGTTTTATCATGGAGATGTGTTAGCCAAGCAATCATTTAGCAGCCTACTGTTGCCTGTTTATTTCTCTTCCTCTATCTGACTCTGACTTAAGGAAGGGTTACCTCCCTTCTGAGTACTGACAACCATGGGAATGAGATATCACCCTGGAAGTAGTTGACTCTGAATGTTGCTTTTTTCAGTTTCTTACTCTGCCTCCTCTCCCCTGTGAAATTATAAACTCTGGAGTATATATTAAACCTTGAATCACCAAGTAGGGCACATTTGTGGCTTAACAGGTTTTTTCTCAAACATCTTCCTTAAAAGTCTCTATTTCCTTTAATGATAGGGACATTTCAAGTGTGTACATTCACACTATAACCTGGTATTCTTGTATTTTAACTGGTGTTACACCTCTGTAACGCTTTTCCTGGTATTATTGTATTTTACTGAAACTTTGCAGGGCATAATACTTTTTGTTTGATAATGGTAGAATTTTAAGCAAGAAATAATGCTGATTGGGTAATAGAGGGGCTGTGAAATTGGAATCAACTCCTGTTCTTGGGCATGAATCCTGTTTATTGCACAGAATGGGTTTTCACACATGACTGTGATGGACTCTATGAATAAACCTCTTATTTTTGTTCTGTGAAATTCTACCCTTCCGAGGTAGCAATCTGAAACTTTTTGACCTCCTTCTTGGGAGGAGTTATGACATGCCATTTAAATCAATATTAACCTGGCCTCCAAAGCCATATGTAATGGACTCTTCATTCTTTGCAGCTTGTCCTGTTCTGATAACATTATCAAACAAACTTTTTCTTCCTTTCTTAAATACCAAGCTATTTCATGCCTCAGATCATTGTACCACCCATCCCATCTGCCTAGAATGTTCTTTCTCCAGCCATCTCTTTATCACCTACCTAAATTCCTGCATGGCCTTTGGGACTTAGTTAAATCCTAATTTATTTTAGAGGCTGTCCTGACCTCACTGTTGTGATTACCTGATTTGTCACCTATGCTAGAATTCTCCATCTTCCTTCCTAGAACTCCTCATGTTTCTAGTGACTAAATGAATAATTTCATGGTTTTGTTGTTGTTTGTTTGTTTGTTTCATGTGTGTTTTCTGGTTAGTATACTTTGTTTCCCTAGCCCTGGCCTATAGTGTTTGGCATAGAGTAAGTTATCGTTTGTCATTTATTGAATGAATGAATGAATGAATGAGTGAATGAAAGAAACTTTGCAGAGACACAGATGCTTAGAACCGGAAGAGATTGTAAAACCAGTTCCCAACTTACGGTTTGTACAACAGCTTTCCTGGCCGCCAGGTAGCTGATTGCTTCTCCTTGAATGCTTCCCCTAACTAGGAACTCATTCTTCTTGATGCTGTCAATTTCATCTTCCTAACAATTGTAAAATTTTCATGTTTCCATTTCCATTAAACTAAAATACATCATCCCATAACTCCTATCTGTTGATTTTCTGTCCATCCCCTTTGGATTTTACAAAACAATCCAAAGTTACTATTCATTTGGCACTATTTTGTATATTTGAAAGTAATGATTGTAACTCCCAAGCATTTTTAATTGAAATACTCACTGTTTGACATGCACACTTTACCATCATTATCTCATTTAAGTGTCAACATGATTCTCTGGGTGTATTATTTTCACCCCCATTTTACAGATGATAATACTGAGACTGAAAGAGTTTAAACAATTACTTAAGAACATGAAGTCAATAAGTGGCAGAACCTGGATTTGAATTCAGGAACCATAATTTGTGTAAAACAGATAATATATTCAACAAATGTGAAGGACTTCATAGAAGCTAACACATTGGGTGTCTGTTCACTTACTTTTTGATCTTTATACTCTCTGAATGGTGCTACCAAATGCTTTTGTCTGTACTTCATTAATTTTGGTGATCTTGGTCCCTTTCTGCATTCAGTGATGAACAACCACATAGGGATGCATGTATAACTAGATATCCATCCCTGTATGGTGCATCTTCCACCCTGAATCTGGATAATGGCAGTGATAAGTGTTTTTAACCCTAAGGCATTTTTTACTCCATTTCACCATCTATTCCTGTGGTTTTCTTAGTACTTGATCTCTGGCTTCATCCCAATGTCCTCAGCCCTAAACTTCCTTTCTCCCTCTGTAGAACCTAACATTGCTTTTATAGTGACAGTGATTCTCCTTGATGCTATTTATTCATATCTGCAGCATCTACCTCATGTACCCCTGGGGAGCGTCCTAAAATAATCTCTGTGTCAGGTTACTTACATTATGCTGCTGTAACAAACAACACCTAAATACTAGTGGCTTACACAGCAAAGGTTTATTTTTAATTCATGCTAAATATCTTTAGTAGGTTAATAAGCAGGCTATTGATCACAGTGCCTCAGAGACCCAAGCTAATAGAGCAACCACCATTTTGAACATGATCTATTGTTGTAACAGGAAAAAAAAAAAAAAAAGGTAGAGCTCTGATGTCTCTTACCAACAGCTGAATGCTTAGCTTGGAAATGACACTAGTCATCTAGCCCATCCAGTGGCAAGGGGGCCACAGAGGACAGTTCTGTCATTTGTGCAGATATTGAGGAAGTAAGAAACGTTTGGTTTATATTTGATAACTTAGTCCATAGGACTAAGATTTGTCTTAGAGATAATTTGATTATATTAAATAGAAACCTACTCAGTGTGGCTCATTGGGGATTTAAAATAGAAATTTATAATGAGGGATCAAGGGATTTTAGTGGAATCTAAGAGCTGAAGTACAGTAACTTTGTACTTCATAAACTATGAAGTACATAAACTATGGATCTTCAGAGGTCTCATAAACTATGGATATTGAGGATTAGAAGGCTTCCAAAGACTAGGCAGCAATTCCATTGCTCTCTGACTTTAGAAACAAATGGACTCTCATCTCTGTTTCCTTACACATTTGATCCATCCTCTCTTTTTTTTCCTGCAAACTAGCCTTCCCTGTTTATTTCTTAGCACACATAACCCTAAAATTGACCATCTCAAAATGGGAGGCTTAATTCTTGAGTCTATTTGACTTGGTAATTTCAGGACCTAGAGCTTCCTAACCCAGACTTTCTCTTATCCTTGTGTTGGCACCCTTCCATAGTTCAATTAATAACTATTATTGACAAGGCAAAGATTATGCCAGGTGATAGTCATCCTTCCTCCAGGGAGCCCAGAAGAGGAATTGGTAGGAATCTTTATCACATTAGCCTTTCCTAGTACTAGCTTAAATGACCAATAATACAGTTTCTGAGAAAAGGAGTTAGATGTCATCTTTCCAGATAGTGTGGAACAAGGAAAATGCCAGTGTTTTTCTTGTCTTTTCCAGCTGACTCCTGAAATCCTACGTTATAATTTTACTTCTTAAATATTAAGATTTAAATCTCAGTTAGATGTAGTGTTCTCTCCTCTAATAACTCCACATATTCTTGTCAAATAGTAAACTAATTTATTAGTTAAATGATTATTGAGTGCCTATTAGGTAGAAAATATGCTTTGTGTTGGATGAAACCGAAAGGAACTGCCCTCAAATTGAATATAATCAAGTACTGACAGGTTTATGTGAATTGTGATTTTAAGGTCAGGATTTCTGAGACTAATAGATCACAACCACTTGTGGAAGGAGGGACATGAACTGACTTCTACAGAATATCCACTGCATGCCAGGCAGCATGTGCTAGGCCCTTTATGAATAATTTCTCATAAATCCTCATGTTATACCAACAGAAATTGACATCATCATTCAAATTTAAAGAGAAGTAAGATTTAAACTTAATTCTTTTAGATTTCAAAGGCTGTTTTTCTTTCTAGGTCAAGCTGCCTGTAGGAGTGAGGTGGTGATACCAGCCAGGGTTGACTAAATTGGGTCAGTCTGACTCTGTTCATTCTCCATGGCTTGTAGCACTACCTAAATCTCTCTTCTAAATCATCTCATGAGGAAACATGCTTCTCTTAGTCTGTAAATAACTGAGTGGTTTTGATTTAGGTTCTTTGTCAATTATTATATTTATACTCAAATCCAAGTGAAGCTTCATGATAAGATAAAGAAGTTGAACATGTGTGAGTTGATTATTAAAGCTGGAAGAAATTATTTCTGACACTGTTGTGGTGAGCCGTATATTCTTGTCAGCACCTAACTTGACTGACCAGGTTGTACCTGGATGAATGGCTCTCTTCATGAAGAAGGTGACCCTCTGGGAGAGTGTAAGACCTGTTCACTTTGTTTTCATCTTGAAATTGATAATCGTCTTTTTCCATTTTGAAGGCTCATCTAGCAGTTTATTAAATGGTGCCCCCATGGCCTCAAAGAGCTCTGTATTCTTCTATGAGTTTCTATCTCATTCTGGGGAAATTGCTTAAGTCCTGGTGGAATACTGCAAACTGTCAAAGCTTCTCAGATTTCTCTTCTCTGAAAGGTATGCACTAACAATCAATAAATTAAGAGGAAGCACAGTGGAATTCTGGAAAAAACATGGAGCCAGGCAGACCTGGGTTTGAATCTTGGGCTCCTTTGCTTAGTAACCATGTAGATATGGGTAAATTATTTAACCTGTTAGTCAACTTCCAGATCTGGATAGAAGAGGGTAACAAAATCTACCTCAGAGGCTTGTTGCTAGAATTAAATGACATAGAACCATGGGAAATACTCAGGGCAACAATGCAATTGTGATATATTTATGCAAGCCTGCCATGAATGACTGTGTAGAAAGGGCACTGAGTGACTCTAAGGAGAACCATTCACATGTGGCCAGTACTGTGCCATGAACAACCATAATCGCCCTACTGAAAGACATAACATACTCCCTAGTGCAAAGAAAGTGTTTCTAAAAAGGCAGTCACTATCATCCTTATTACTCCTCCCATGGAATTTTCATACCTGATGCTCACTTTTGACATCTTCTCTTTGGATTATTGATTCAGTTGAGCAACCTAACTTGTTTGTTTTCAGTCCAGCCAGACATTGCTTCTTCAATAACCCACTCCCATTTAGGAAATGCAGACTATAAGCAAATTATGCCCTGGAATCTTGGGATTCTTTCCTCACCCTGGAGCTAGAGCTTAGCTTTTCTATTTATCCAGGAGGTGGAATCAAAGACCATGGACAGAAAAGCGAGAGCCTGCTTTCATAGGGAAGAATGGTATCTTCATACTGTTAGAATGTGAACTTGAAAATTGTGGTGATCTTCTTGAACATCTGCTTCACAGTCACAGAAGCACAAAAAGTGGTGACAAAAAGAGTTCAAGGATCCAGAGAACTGTGTGACTAGAAAAATCGCCACTTCTCTAGAGAGTATCTGGTAGAGCACAATTTATAACTGATTTGTCAGGAATTAATATAAATTTTTAAATACTGAACTATAGGTGTAACCAAATTCCATTGTTACCTGAAGGGGAAGCATTTTGTGGATCCTAAATTGTGTTGGTTTTGAATAACTTGGTTCCACACCTACATTTTTAAAATGCTGATTTGCTCTCATTGTAAAGCAATGTATTACCCGGACTGGTAGGTGTGTGGTTTGCTCCATTCCCTTGGAAGTGCATCAGGAAAAAGAAAAGGGAGGAAAAAATGAGAAATTACACCCATTTGCATAAGAAGCCTTGGTTTTTATCCTTTCTTGGCCAGTGAATTTATTTGAAATAAATTCTTCTGTAGATTGAAATTGTACAGCTCAAAAGAAGGGGAATGGGTTGTGTATGGTTAGTGAGGGATAAAGGATGCAAATATTCAGATTTTTGAGGTTTACTGTGTTCCAGATTCTTTGTATGCATGTTTAATCTTCATAGTATCTCCAGGAGGCTGTGCCTATTGCTTCCAGATAACAATGAGAAAAGCCAGGTTCAGAAAAGATGATTTGTTCATGCTGGTAGAGTTTGGGTTCTAACCCATATCTGCTGACCCCAAGGCAATTTGTTTTTCTTTAGACAAGGGTCAGCAAGCATTTTTGGAAAAGAACTTGAGAAAACAGGGTTTGTATGCTACTCTCAGTGTGCTCAGATGGTACAAAAGCAGCCATCCAGAGTATGAAAACATACATGAGCACTGCTGTGTTACAGTAAAGCTTAATTTAAAAAAATGGGCAGAGTGGGATTTGGTCTGCAAACCTAGTTTGCCAAACCTTGAAAGCCCCAGAATAAAAGCCAAAGCAATAACCCCCAAAATGAAAAGGACAGAAAATAGTTAAATGAAGGTAAAGTTTGGAGGATGACACTGTTTCGTAAAGGGCATCATACAATTTGCTTATTGTTTTCCTCATTGAATGAGAGCAAATTTCATATACACTTTACAGCTTCACACTTTACATGACTGTCAGCCCCTGGAAAACAATGAAACTTTTCTTTAAATATATACATGACTGGGGGCACCTGGGTGGTTCATTCAGTTAAGCGCCTGCCTTTGCCTTACGTCATGATCTTGGGGTCCTGGGACTGGGCTCCCTTTGGGCTCCTTGCTCAGTAGGATGTCTACTTCTTCCTCTCTATCTGCCACCCCCCTCCACCAGCTCATGCTCTTTCTCTCTCTCAAATAAATAAAATAAAACAAAATCTTTAAAAAATGTGTGTGCGTGTGTGTTTGTGTATACATACACATAACTAGTGTTTCAAGTATTAGGTCTCAGTTAACCACAACAGGCTGGGTCAGAGCATTCCCCAGTACACACAAATTATTATAGTCCACTCTCAGTTAGGTGCTGGTTCCTTCTCATGTCATTGACTAAATTTTCTTACAGTTCTTAGATTACCATGTACAAACAGATCATTGTGTTGTTGACAATTCCAATCATAAGGACATACAGGTAAAATTTACTTTTCAGGTAAAACTGTAATGTTAGTTTCTCTACTGAAGATAGCATGGATGGCACATTTCTTAAGAAAATCTTCTTTGACATTTGTTTATTTATTTTTACATGCTAAACAAATACTGGGAGGCCCAAAACAGAATTCTAAGCAAAAAAGATATTTCTAAGTAAAGATATTTCTAAGTTAAAAGATATTTCTCTACAAATACCAAAGTAAGTATTTGAAAAAGGTGACAAAAACAGCCTCTCAACTCTCACTAAATTCCATAGACAATCACCAACTTGTTCTACTGTTAAAAGATGTGGGACACCTAATAGTTGGAAAACACTTAACATAATAAGTAAATCATGTAACTCAGAGATACTAAACACTCAAAACCATTTTGCCATGGGATTCAGATCTGGTGGCTCAGTACTCTGGTTCAGAAATCTTATTGCCGTTGTTCAGGCTACGAAGGATGGAAGTCCAAGTTGAAGCAGTAACTCCAACCACAGGAAGGAAGGGATTAATATGAGAAACATTTATATCTAGAATTGACAAAATGTGATTCATTATTTAAAAGTCAATATGATGATGGGGCGCCTGGGTGACTCAGTGGGTTAAAGCCTCTGCCTTTGGCTCAGGTCGTGGTCCCAGGGTCCTGGGATCTAGCCCCGCATCGGGCTCTCTGCTCAGCTGGGAACCTGCTTCCTCCTCTCTCTCTGCCTGCCTCTCTGCCTACTTGTCTGTCAAAGAAGTCTTGACTTGTCTGTCAAATCATTAAAAAAAAAAAAAGTCAGTATGATGATGATGATGAGGAGGATGATGATTTTTGGTGGCAGATAACAGAAACTATCTGGCAAACTTAAGCTGAAATGGTGATTTATCAGGTTTGTGGGGTAGCTTACATAATTGAAGAAAGGTAGCCCACATAATTGATCAAATCTTGGAAAGGCAGAAATCAGGGAATCTCTAGGCACATCAGCAGTGAGCCTCCATAGATCTTCTTTCTGTTATGGTACCATGGGGTTATTGACTTCCAACCTGTGCTTGGCTAGTGGCATTAATAGTCCTAATTGAAGACCTCATTGCATCCCTGCCCTTTGCTCTCTAACTCCATAGGCCCATCTCATTCTGATTCTGAAATTGGCCCTGGAAGAGCAGTAGAGGTGATGTAAGCAGAAACATGAATAAGCACTTGCAGATTTCTGCTTCCTTGTTTGTCCCTCCTCTTTGCTGTGAAGATATGCCCAGGTGAGCCTACTGGATAATGTGGCAGATGGAGAAGAGCTGCATGGTCCCACTATTTGAGCTGAGCCTCCAGCTATGAGAAAGCTCATTTGAGGACTGCCTGTCTCATGGGCAGCCGACTAACCTAGCATAGATCCACACAACTGTCCACCTGACGCAATAGAGAAAGGGTAAATGGTTGCTTTAGGTAAATTGTGTGGGTATTTATTACACAGCAACAGTTAAGTAATACACCAATTGTGTCTCTTCATTCACGTTTTAATTTCTTGAATATGAGAATCTGTTGGATTCATCTCGGTTCTTGCAATGTACCCTGAATCACTAAGCTGTGACCAGGAGCAGGCGGTTTGGCTGAAGGGAGAAACACTGTGAGCTATAAAAACAGCCCAACTGGTAATATAGATTATAAATGTATAACATGGAGGAGGGACTGGGATAAAGATGGAGAGAGTCAAAAACTCCTGGAATATGTGTAAATATTCTAAGCATTTCATCAGACTCCTGGAGGAGGAAGGGCTTTTAGACTCCCACTAATGTTAACTGTGAATTGGCATTGGGGAAATGACGTGTTCATAAAAAGTCAAAGAGTGATTGATCAAACCCATGAAGAACTTGATTGAGTGGGCAGAGCCTGTTTTTCGTGTCTGCTTCCTTAGTGCCTGACAAAGGATCGTACATAGAAAGGTGGTATTATTTTTTAGAGGGACACTGGGCATCAAAAGAATTGTCCAGAATAAAATATCCGCTGTCGATATTGAAAAGAGAGTGGCCAAATTCTGCTGGTTTAGGTGTATCAGTACCTGATAATGCGGTGCCTATATAACATTAATTATGGGAAAGTAATAATTTGTGGCCAGAAGCAAAATTGTTAATGTCATCATGTAATACATGTATTTTTCAGGCAACCAGATCATTAACTGCCTGCTTGTGGTGTTTATGACTGTCCTTTCTTCCTCACCATAATTGTAGAATTCTAGAATTGTAGGGGACCTGTGGGTCTAGGGGACTCCTCTGGTCTAGAGAGTCTGTTACACAGTGTGGATACCTGTTACCTCAACCTCACATGTTCTTGGCACACCCCCACATGTCCTTCCTTTGTAGAAGGTTCTCACTGGCTTGTCTGAACCCCCGTTCACTAAATCATTCATTCCTCCTCCACTCAGTGAGCACATAGTTACTGAGCTCCATCCAGACTCTTGTGCACAGAGAAGGTGCAAGCAACCGGAATCAGGTGCTTCCTGTGATTAACATGATTCTGTTCACAAGGGACATGTTCATTTCCCCATTCTTATTTCTCATACTTTATAACCTTCTGCATGCATGTCTAGGCTGAGTCTCTGTATCCTAGCAGCTGAGCTAAGAGGAATGTGTTGGGAGGAATGGCACCTGGGAGCACTTTTCCTCATGTGAGTTCTAAAAGTTAATTGCATTCTACAGGTTAGTTGCATTCTAAAAGTTAGTTGCATTTTCATCATTCCCCCCTCCCTGCCTCCCTCTCCTCCCCTTGGCTGCCCTCCCCCTCCTCTCCCTTCCTCCCTCCTTCCTTCCTCCCTTCCTTCCTCCCTTCTTTCTTTCCTTCCTTCTTTCTCTGTTGTTGCTCTTTGAACAAATACTGATTAAATCCTGGTATTCAAAAAGTGGCATACAAAGCCAAACACTTTGCTAACTTTAAGTTGCACAGAGTCTAACATATCTTGTGGGGGAAAAAAGGCAGATGTTTTACTTAGATCTAAGAAGGAAATTGATAATTGTATATAGTTATGGTTCCTATATTATAGATGTTGATATGAAAGATCCATTTAACCTGTACAGCTATTCTGTAAACTAGATATTTGTATTCCTATTAGTAGATAAAGAATATAGAGCTCAGACTGTCAAGTAATTTTCTCAAAGTCATACAGCTAAGGCACAACAGAAGTAGGATTTGAATCCTGGTTCTTCAAGTTGTGACTGCAAAGCCTTGGCTCATAATCTCTGTGCACAGTTCCATCAGCCTTCGGCCAGATTCCCTCTCTGCAAATCAGACATAGTCCCTGTACTATTTAGCTGTTGTTGAAATATTGCTACGTGACAGATAACTCCCAAATTCATTGACTTACATAAGCAACAAGCATTTCACTTTTTTTACTCATGGATCTGTAAACTGGCTAGTCTTTGGCTGATATCATCTGGATCTAGAAGGATTCACTGTATTTGGCTTCCCCATGGAGGTTGAATGCAGGTCTACTCCAAACGTCTTCTCAAACTACTCCTACCAGAGCCCTGGGCATCTTCTCATGGTAAATGATAGGAGTACGAGAGAGCCATTCAAACCATGCAAAGACCCTAAAGATATTGCTCACATTATGTTAATTAACATTCACTGGCCAAGGTATATTATATGGTCAGCCAACTACCAAGGAGACAGGGAACTATAGCCCTCTCATAGTGGAAGGAACTATAAGGTACTACAGGAAAGTGTTCAGATGTTATAATTCTGTATGGAGGGCAGATGAAAAATTTGGAACAAAAATGCAGTCTACCACAACCCCAAACCAGCAAGATGGCTAAGCAGGTGTGTGTTAGTGGTCTATCCTTTACTGGTATTTAGAATTTGAAGTCCTGGCTTTTGTTACTCCCTGCCCATGAAGCATTCGGCCTGTCTGTCATTCAACCTTTCTGAGCCCTCTGAAGGAGTGGTCATTATATTCCTGTTCCATATTCCTGTTAGACTTATTTAGATCTCAGAGAGAAAATGTGAACTTCTTTGTAAACTTTACTGCAGTATTCAAAGTTAATTGTTAATATTGTTATTTATTATTTTTGTCAATATGATTACCACCTTAATTAGAGTATTCTTGAAGTCTTTTGGGGGATCACCTGGCATTCCACAGTTGGAGAACCAAGTGGTCTGTGGGCTGTGGCATTAGGGGTTATTTATTTTATAGTGTACCCATGGCTTGGTTTCTGGTATTATTAAGTCATTTGTTTATGATATTTAATAAAAGCAAGCATTGTCTCGTCTGCAGCCCATCAGAGGCAGTACAGCCTTTCATTTCCTGGGGTGTGGTTTTCATCTGGGGCAGCCCCAAGTGGGAATGAGGATAGTTGGTGGTTCGTGGGCATCCTCTGTTTCGCCAAAGTGGTCTGCAGTCTACAGGAGCTTGAGAGCCTTATTTCCCATAAGTGCACTGATTCTTGAGCTGAAAGCATTCACACATTTTCTATTGCTTCATAATGGGCTGAATTCTCTCTCCATCAGAGAAACACAAATAGTGTTTGAGGTAAGTAAGAAAGGGCAGGAGGTAACCTCTGCCAGAACCAACTAGTTGTAAGTGTGGATGCAAAATAACATTTCCGTGAAGAAGGAAACCATAGCAATGAAGGGAGGAGGGGGAGGCAGAAGTTGCTATTATAAACCAAATATAAAATTCCTAAGATAAATCTAAACATATTTTTATAAGGTTTACATGTTTGCTCAGTTCAACTCAAATCTATGAAATTTGATTCTCTGCAACTCAATCCAATCAATATTTCTAGGCACTATAGTACCAATAATCCAGGGATGAGCTCTAACTCAGAGATGAATAAAATATAGACTCTGTCCTTAAGAAAATTCCAGCTAGTGGTGAACACACACACACACAAACACACACACAAAACATTAGAGGGTAGCAGCTAAGGTTTAAGAGTCAGGCAAAGCAGGGTTAGTTTCAAAAAGGTCTTGATCTTGCTGAGTCTTAGTTTCCTCATCCAAAAAAAGGGGACAATAATGTATATTTCATAGAGTTCAATTGATACCTGTTTATGTATTTAAAAAACATTAATAAACCTTCCTTTGGAATCAGGGGATTTGGCAGCCTTCAAGGAGCCAACAGAGGTACAGGGGAGGCAGCTATTAAATAGTGCAATAATCTTGAAAACTGTTGCCAAAATCAAATTTAGGATATGTGAGATATGGGATCATGGAGGAGTAGGCTATAGGGTGTGGGGTGTTTAGGGGACTTAAGTCAGACTAGACAGTCCTTGACTATTTCCTTTTAAACAGGAGGAGGAAGGGTTCATTGTAATGAACAGGCATGTGTGCACACATGTACACACACAGCTCATGTGTTTGGTTTCAGGAAGCAGAATGTTTCAGGGAGAGGGAATTACATATGAAAAGACTTTTGGGTGGGAGAGAGAATACCATCCCAGGAAGTAAGAGAAGGTCAGCATGTGGGAGAGGAATGGGAGGGTTGAAGAGACGGACAGAGGACATGTGTGTTGAGATCATATTACGGGGTTGGACTTTGTTCTGAGAGCAATATGAAGCTACTACGGGGATTTAAATGGGATTGGTGGTGATAGTGGTTAGGATTGGAAGAGCTTCACTGTGGACAGTGGGTGTGAGGAGAGGCCAGTTCTAAGTCTACTGTACTCTTCCAGGAGAGAAGTGGTGTTCAGCCTCCTAGTGATGGGAGTAGAAGTGAAGAAAAAAACAGTCTAGAAACAATCTTAGGAGGTCACCAATGTTAAGGTCACTAATGATCTCCATATTGCCAAATTCAGAGGACATGTGTGTTCTCTGAATTGTCATGTGTCAGTTCTCTCTTCTGTCCTCATTTTGCTCTACATTTGACACAAATCGTACTGGTGATGTCATTCTTAAATTCACCTCTTCTCTGTTTCGGAGATGCTATCCTCTCTTGGATCCCCAATGTACTGGTCACTTCTTAATCCTTTTTTTTTTAATCTTTCTAATATTCAAGGCTTATAAATTATTTTCTCTTCTGCAGTGGACTTATTATTTACGTCCCTCCATCCAAATTCATGTTTTGAAATCCTAACTCCCAATGTGATGTTCTTAGGGGGTGGGGCCTTTGGGAGGTGATTAGGTCATGAGGGTGGAGCCCTCATGAATGGGATTAGTGATCTTATAAAAGGTACCCTGGAGTTCTCTCTCTTACCTTCTTTCTGCCATTTGAGGATATATTGAGAAGTCAACAAACCAAGAAATGGGCTCTCACCGGAACCTGACTATTTGGCAACTGAGTCTCAGACTTCCAGTCTACAGACTGTGAGAGAAGATTTCTGTTTATAAGTCACCCAGTCTATGGTGGTTTGTTGTAACAGTCTGAAGGGACTCTGCTGTCTCCTTTCAGTCACTTACTTTCAAATTACTATTTCCAGCCCTACTCTCCCCATCCCCCGGCTTTTATTTCCAGTTGATATCTTGACTTGAATATCTAATAGTCTTGCAAGGTATCAAATCCAAAATGGAAGTGTTAATTCTACCTCTTGTCTTCTATATTTTATGATGCTGGTCTTACAGTTACTTCAAGGAAAAGCACTTGGAGTCATTCTTGACTCCTTTCTCATAATTCACATTCAGTCCCTTAGCACATTCTGGAAGCTTGTTGTAGCTTGACTGCCTTAATGAACTCAGTTAATGATGTTCCTGTATCCATATCCTTTGCAGTGTAACTTGCAGCTTCTCCCATAAAAATATAGTCTATTTCCCCACCCTTGAATATGGGCTAATTTTGTGACTTTCAACAGAAATAAGAGACTGAATATACAAATGGACAATGGCCAAACTATGTATAGAAACAGAACTCTGACCCACAACTGGGAGCAACCAGTCCCCAAGAAGCAAGCCTACTATCTGTAGTAACTGGAAATTCAAACCACCATCTGGAACAAAGAGTCCTGGGAGCCCAAACAATAACCTCTGTAACAATTGGCCCAAAATGACAAGACTCGATTAATAACTGGCAGATTTCCTAACTTTTGCTCCTATTTCCAAATTAGAACCAATCAGAGATCTAAATGGTTACTCCTAACCAATCCCATAGACGTCCCATTCTAGATAATCTCACCTATAGCTTTCCTATGCCAACAGCTTCCAGTCAAGGCATATCTGAAACCTTCTGTTTTTTTTTCCCACTATAATGCTTTCTTCCTCTTCTGCCTGTCTTTGAATCTCTGCCAAATGCAAGTGATGGTGGCTGACTCCCTTGCTATCAATCTCTGAATAAGCCTTTCTTGCTGTCATTTGGGGGTCTTCATTTACTTCCACAACAATATGATAGAAGTAACAATGTGGCCATTCTAGATCTGTGTCTCAAGAGGCCTTTGACAATTCTGTTCTCTCTTGCCTTTCTGCTATCACCATGAGAACAAGACCAGGATAACCTTCTGGGAATTTAAGGGCCTGCTACAGTTTGAAAGACTTTATGGAGCAGAGCTCAGGTGTTCTTTTGAAATTGAGTATACTTTGCCGTGGAGCTTTTTGCAACCAAGAAGTCCAAATAAGGAAGCAGAGGAACTTAGTGACTTGGAGGTTATTGAGGTGATGAGAAAAAGGCAAAAGATTTAGCTCCCCAGGCAAGTAACAAATAAGCTGGCTGGGAACAGTGCTAATTTGGATTGTTCTTTGGTGGGAACAGAGACTTAACTGGAGGAGGCAGGCTCACTCCAGGAGGCTGAGCTGTGACATTGCTCCCGGTAATCAGGCATCCTTCCAGGTGCTGGGACGGAGTAAAAGCAAGACAGAAACAGTTCCTATAATCCTAGAACAAATGTCCTCATGGTAAAACTGGGCTAATGTCCCCCTGTGATGAGATAATGAAGTTAGGGTCAGACCCAGGTCTCCCTGACTTCAGTATGCTTGTTTTTATTCCATAGGCTTTATTGTCTCCAGATAATAGAAAGACCCGGACTTTGGGCTCCTGGCTTTCTCTTGCAGGGACACACGAGTGGTGGTGGTGATGAAGAGGGTTTTTATCATTCTAAAAGTTTACCTTAGTAAGAATCCAATATAATCATTGAAAGAATAATTCTGGGAACATGGCAGATGGTAGCATGACACTTTATATTTCTCTTCATACCTGCCTCATAGAGGCACAGCGTTAATATTGAGCCCTATCTTCCCAAACTGCAAGGTATTTCTTCTGCAATTTGCCTCTGTAACGGGTTTGCTATGACGGTAAGAAAGAATGTGAAGAATTCCTCTGAAAGAATAGACTACATAAAATTAAATATTTCTTCAACTTAGTATCAGATCAGCCTGGACTTCAGCAAAGACTTTAAACCCAGAGTAAAAGCAAACAACAAAAATATCAAATAAGTAGAACTCAGCACTATAATTTACTAGCTATGTGACTTTGGCTTATTTAACTTCTCTGGTCCCCATCAGGAGATTTTATCTGTATCTACAGATACAGATTTGAGAGTAATCTGTTAAGTGCTTAGCATAGTGTCTGAACCCACATAGGTATTCAGTAAATATTAGTTCATTTCTCCCTCTGTAAGTGAATACATGTCTACACACATTATCACTGGTACCCAGAGGTGTAGAAGTTGGAGGGCTGAGCTGAGTGGAGCCTGTAGCCTGAGGGAATAGCTAGGTAAAGTTAAAAATGGTTTAACTTCAGGGTGATGATCTTCTATTCATTTATTCACAACTTCATGTCATACCCATTTTATAGGTGGGGAACACTAAGGAACAGAGGAACTTGATTTACCCAGTATCATCCTGAAGTGGGAATTATTATTAAGAATTATTAAATCCTGTAGTAATGAATAAGATGAAAGGTTTGTGGCCATCACTGATTCCTTCTTTATTGTGAACAGATACTCTCAAAAGGGAAATGTGTTTATCCTGAGCTTTCTATCCCTTTCTCTGATGTTGCTGGAAAGGGTATCCAGAAAGGCTCTGGACAGTTCCTCAGAATCAGGTACTAATAGAGCAGAGCCAACACGTCTTTCCTTGGTCACAGGTCACAGGGAAAGCCTGTTCTCATGATCAGGACACCAAGGATAGGACCGAGGTAAATGTATTATGCAGAAGCCAGGAGACCTTTATTCCCCTTCACGCAATTGGCAAATATAGTTATTTATTGTTATTTTTTTGTAAATAGCTTTATTGAGGTGTAATTGATATACAAAACACTACACATTTATAGTATGCAATTTGAACATATGCAGACAACCAAGAAACTATCATCACAATTAAGACAATAAACATAGGAAGAATGGTTTAAATTGTGGAAAAAAGGACATTTGCTGAAATTGACACCATCCCTCAACAGATGTCATTTATGTTTATGCCTCCCTCCATTCTTTTGAGCATGTAAGCACAGTTGGATCCCTAGCTTTGGTCCAGGCATTATGCAAGACACCGAGTGAGACACAGGGATAAATTGGACCCATGCCTCATTCTCACAGAGCTGAGAGGTTAGCAGAGAAGTAAGCCATATGCTCACTTAGCTTTCAGGTAAAGTCAGAGATGCTAAGTAGTAAGGCAATGGGCATACTTTCCCAGCATTGCCAAGGGAGGAGAATCATCATGACCTGTGAGAATCATGGACTAAAAGGACAAAGTAAGCTTGAGAGATGTCAAACTTTCCAACTTTGCTGGGGCATAAGGTGCTTTGATAATATTGCTAACTGTCAATAATTGACAGTTAATATGTCTTGGACAACATGCTGTACTTTATATACTATATTCCATTCCATCAGAAAAACTATATAGTAGATATTAATAATGCCTTCTGCAAATGAGCTAACTCTAATGACAAGAGGTCAGTTAGTAGTTCTGACCTAGAAGCCTGTGCTATTAGTTGCTGCTTCATACTGACTCTCCCTTGCTGGGGGTATGAAGGGAGCCAGGTTGTGAAGGATCTCTTATGTCCCTCAGTTAGGCAATAGGGAGCCACAGACAGTAGAGAGGGAGTGTGCCCCTTCTGGTCAACATTAAGCTTTAAAAAGGATGGAGTTTAAAAGGGATTTGAAGGCGCCAAGATTTTAAGAGGGAAGCATGTATTTTTTTTTTTTTTTAACAAATATAAGGTGAATCAAAGGGTGGTAGATGTTTGAAAATAAGAGATCAGTTGAAATTTCCTATAAACAAAGTGTTTCTATAGCTGACAGGCTGTAGCCATGGTGGCTGTCTTAGCCAAGGTCATACTGTACCTTAAATAAGCATGGTTTGGGAAAGACAGACTTCCAAAAGCCACAGAAAAATTAATCTCCCTGCCAGAGAATCACAACATGTGTCTTAGCTCCAGCTGCTATAACAAAATACGAGGGACAGATACACAGTTCCCAGGACTGGGAAGTCCAAGGTTATGGTACAGGCAGATTCAGTTCTTAGTGATGGCCCATTTCCTTGTTTGTAGATGGCCACCTTCTCTCTTTGTCCTCACAAGGCAGAGAGAGGAAGCTTTGGTGTCTTAAGGACAGTATCCCATCCTCGGGTCCCTACCCTCACAACCTCATCTAACCCTAATTACTTCCCAAAGCTTCACCTTCTCATAGCATCAGATTGGGGGTTTAAGGTTTCAACGTATGAATTTTGGGGAGGGGATGAAAACATTTAGTTAACAACAGTGGCTTATTCATTGTTTCAGATTTGTTGGAATACCACACAGATATATGTAGTTTATGCTTTGTCAGATGTTGGTTTATTATTAATTTGGGTATGAAGAGCTTAGGAAGGTTGTTGGGTTGTGGTGATTGATTCAAATTGCAACTTGGGCCAGATGGTAATAGGTGATTTATATTTATGTACTTCATGATGCTCAGTAAAGCACCATTTTTTGGTGGGATATTAAGATCCACTTTACAGAAGAGAAAGCTGGGGCTCTGAGAAGTTATGTAAATTTCCCAAGGTCACATGTCTACTAAAAAGCTGGAAAGGAAATTGAATTCAGATTTTTTAAAAAATAGATTTTATTTATTTATTTGAGAGAGAGAGTAAGAGAGCACAACAGGGGAGGGGCAGATAGAGAGGGTGAGGGAGAAACAGGCTCCTGGCTGAGGAGGGAGCCTGACGTGGGGCTTTATTCCAGGTACCCTGGGATCATGACCTGAGCTGAAAGCAGATGCTTAACCAGCTGAACCACACAGATTCTCCTGTATCCAGATCTTATAGCTGAATCCTACTTCTTTTTAGGTTGTCAGGAACTTCTCAAGTGACCCTAAATTCCAAATAGACTAAACAGTATCCTTGAAGCATAAAATATTGAACTACAGGGAATGCAAGAACATCTAGTCTCAACTCTGTTTTGAGGTCCAGAGGAATAAAGTGATAGATCCCAATTTTAGGACATAGTGAAGATGAAAACTTCTATATTTTGATTACTGATCCAAGATCTGCGTGACCCCAAAATCTGGTGAACAATTTTCACTCTATCAAGCACTTTACATTAAATTACTATATTTATTCTTCAAAACAGTCTTACAAATTTAGGCAGGTGTCAGACCATCTTTCTGATGAGAAAACAGATGCTTTGAAAGATTAGGTAACTTCCTCAAATTGTTCAGTTGGAAAGATGTAAGCTAGGTATTAGGAATCTCCTTTTGAATATGAGTTAACTAATTTCGGATGAGTTAAGCGACGTGTCCACAAAGTCAGACATGAACACGGGCCTTATGATTGCAAATCCTTATGATTGCTCTGTGCCCCATTCTCCCTAAGCAGAGGGGGGGTGTTCCCTCTTGTTTTTCCTGTCATTGTCTGAGTCTGATTGCTTCCCTGAAGTTACCATGACAGCTGTGGCTTTAAGCCTGCTCTCCTCAACCTCGGACACCTGTTTACCCTCTGACTTTCCCCCACACATTTGCTCCATGTGTCCTATTGTTCAGACAGTCCGTTTATGGAAGAGGGCATCTCCTTATTGTTTGTGTCCTGAGCTGCCAGCCATGTCCCGTCTTCCTTTACTTCTCATCTGTCATGCAGGCTTGTGTCAGAAACAGGGTCAATTAACTTCCTACAGAGATCTTAACGTGGTAGACACAACTTGATTGATTTGTTTTAATCTGACCCATTTTTGGAATGAACATCGCAGGTAGGAGGGATAAGCAAGCCCAGGAAGTGGGATGAATGTGAAGATTGATTGCTCTTTTATTTTAGAAGAAACACAGAGTAAATGGTAGATGTGGGCAGATGGCAGATTTGTCTGATAGATTGGTGTCATCAAAAGCCTGAATGGAGGGCGCCTGGGTGGCTCAGTGGGTTAAGCCGCTGCCTTCGGCTCAGGTCATGATCTCAGGGTCCTGGGATCGAGTCCCGCATCGGGCTCTCTGCTCCACAGGGAGCCTGCTTCCTCCTCTCTCTCTCTGCCTGCCTCTCTGCCTACTTGTGATCTCTCTCTGTCAAATAAATAAATAAAATCTTAAAAAAAAAAAAAAAAGCCTGAATGGATTGTTCCTTCTGCTTTACGACATCAGCTTCCACTTCTCCATGTCATCATCGTTCTCTCACAAACAGCCCCTGCTCTATCTTGGTTATGTCCTCACCGTGCATTTGATGACTCAATCTAGAAACTGAAAATCATCCTTATCAGCCTCCTTGCCCTTCCTGCTTCAGTTGGTCATTACATCACATTGGTTCTGCCTCTGAAATAGCCTCAATCCTGTCCCTCTTGCTATGCCCTAACCCACTTCATTATGTCAGGCGGGCATCTTTTCATTGCCATTATCTCCTAACAGGTCCTCTAATCTTAACTTTTCCAATCCATTGTCCAATCCTGTTTTGACTGGAGAGCAAATCTGGTCATGTTCCATCTATACTTATAAGCCTGAGTGGCCACCAATGTCTACAGAATGAAGGCAGTGCAATATTTGTACATTTCACATAAAACTCTCCACTGTGCAACCCCTGCATGGTTCTCCAAGGCCATATTCATCTATTTCTTTCTTTGAAGCAATGCTAAACTCCTGCTTTTCCATAAATTTGCTATAATGTTTCATATAGTCATATCTGTGCATGCTCCCTTTGTCTGAAAGAAACTTTCTTTTTTGTCACTTGTCCTTATTCATCTTTAAGACCCAGTTCTAATATCATACTTTCAGACCAGTCTTCCCTAATCCCTAGGTAGAATTGAATGGTGCCACCTGTACCTTACAGTAGACCTCTATTATTTTAAGCGTTCTTCTGACTGACAGCTACTTATTCTATGTTTGTTTCTCCTACCAGGTCTGAACTCCTCTGGAAGAGAAACCATGTATCCCAATTACTTTTCCAGGTAGTGGTGCCTAATAAATTCTCAGTAAGTTGTTTTAGAATTACATACATTGATTGCCCCTCAAATTCTACTGCAAGTAAAGACTTAATGAGAGCTCTTTAGATGCAGAGCAGTTATTCCTTCCTGATATGATATTTTATATCTCTGATCTTTTGCACATGCTTCCTCTGCTTTAAGTGACCTTGCCACACTGTCACCTAAAATTCCATATGTACTCCTTGAATCTCAGTCTAAACATCACTGCCTCACTGAAACATTTCCCTACTTCCTCAGGTAAAATTAATCACCTCTTCCTTCAGATGATCTCACTTGTACCTGTATATTATTTCATTCTTTCTTTTATTGTAGTTAGTGTATGTTTTCTCAAAAATCCTTTGAAAAATTATTGAAAAGCAAACAGATGCCCATTCCTTCCACTCTACTAGAATTAGTTGAGGCTTCTTTTGTATTTGCATAACATTTGTTTCTAGTTTTGTCCAGTACTTGCCTTAGCACATAACAGTCATTTGTTTATATATATGTAAGAGTTTGAGCTCCTGGAGTGAGGGATTATGCTTTATTTATCTTGCTTGATGATTTACTCCTTACTCATTTCTGTTGTTTTCCCATGATCCAACTGTGTTATTTCTGGTCATTCTATCCAGATAATTTATAAATGTTCGATTTCTGCACAATTTTGTCATTTACCAAAAATTTAAAAACCACATTCTTACACAGCTGCTAGGGCTAGGATCCATATTTAGTTTGATAAACTTCTCCCTGTTTTTAGTTTTGTTTTGAGCTTTTTAGTTCATGAATTTTATTTCTGTATGCTGATAAGAAATGTAAAAATAGAATATTAATCAATTTCAGTTTTTTCTGTAATGTCAGGAATTTAAATATTAAAAATTGTTTTTTTTTAATTCCCCTGGCAGGGAAGCTAGTACATAGATGCTAAACAATTATATGTCAAATTGAGTTGAAAAGAACCAAAATATAAGTTTTTTGAGGAGAGTGATTTTTATCTTAATCGATATTCATTTTATCAAACTTGTCACTGGGGGAAAATTAAAAAAACCAAAACCAAAACCAAAAAACACCACTTATGTTGTGTCTACACGACAACCCAAAATATTTTTGAAAGAAAAAAGAAAAAGCGTATATTCCTGTTTGTCTCTAGAATGCCCCCAATGTTTAAATAAATACATTTCCTTGTTATATGGTTCCTGTACTGGAGCCACATATTCCTTGTGGTGGGAACTTACAGACAGACCTTGCTTCCACATTTCTTGTAAAGTGGGTGGATTGTTATGAAAACACAGTGTTCAAGCATGCTGAGCTGCTTCCCCAGGCTGCACATACCCAAGAGGTGATCCTAGTGTATCCTGTCAAAATTAACCTGTATCTCTTTTTACCTTACGATAGTCCAAACACCTAACTTGCCCATCAAGAACCAAAATGATTGAAGGTAAAGCATAATTCATAAAACATAATCGTAGAAGATGATTGCCATAAAGAGACAGCATAGCATAGTTGTTAAGGGAATTGGCTCTAGAAGTAGAGGCTCTTCGTTCAAATCTCAGTGCTGCTACTTTCTAGTAGAGCAAGCTTTCAGGTCATTTAGCCACTTTTCCTCATCTGCAAAAATGGGCTGACTTTAATTGGTTGGTATAAAGCTTAAGTGAGTTAACCTGTTAAAAGTCCCTAGGACAGGGCCTTGCTCATACTAAGTGTTATGTAAATATATATTAATAATTCCTGGCCTGTGAGATTTTTGTTTGTTTTGGATTTTTTTGGCCTAGTTCTTCTGCCTGAAATGTGCTTCTTCATCCCATTTCTTTACTTGGGATGACTTTTAGTTCCATTTCTGTTTTAACCTTGAAGACTTTGATGACAAGGCTACCTGGAGTCCCATCTCCCATGTTTGAGCTGTGCTTTAAGTCA
Organism: Mustela putorius furo; assembly: GCF_011764305.1. NCBI lineage: Eukaryota > Metazoa > Chordata > Mammalia > Carnivora > Mustelidae > Mustela > Mustela putorius. Next base: position 24,651,364 of record NW_025421273.1, read on the forward strand.
TAGTAACTCCTTGAGACTCTTTGTCTCATAACAGTCTGCTGAGTGCTGAACAATGAGTCAAGGCATACCATTGGGTATTGAGCCAGGGGTCAAGTCAAACACATGACATTTTCTAACTTAAAATCTTGTGTGCAGAGATGTTCTCTAAGTGGCTGGCTCCAACACAAGACAAAACTTGAAAAATGCCTCAAGAAAGGCTCAACTTAAGTACTATGGGTTGTAGGTGTGTGCTTAATTCTCTCCTATCCACTAAGTGTCTGGCAGGTTGTGGATGTTCATGAATGCTATAGGTAAACCCAGTAATGTTACTTTGTATTAAAAAAAAAAAAGAGCTTTGTTCAATAGCTTTGTTCATATTTCATGTGGACTTTGTCTAAGGCAGTGAAGAGCTAAAATAAGCATGAATCTAAAAGGATTGCAAAAGGCCCCCCATGGCCTAGGATAGAGAGTAGAGCTATTGTCTGAATGTAGGAGTGGGACTCAGCTGAGATTGAGAGCATGTGTTGTCTACTTAGATCGTTCAAGGTGACTTCCACAGAGCAGAGGAGATAGTATCCCCTTCAGTTTATGTTTACAGTCATTATATGCATTCAGTCTATATGCATTTAACCTTCACCATCCAATACAACAGCCACTAACCACAGTGGCTAGCAACACGTGAAATGTGGCCATTTTGTATTAAGATGTCTTGTAAGTATAAAGGATACACTGGATTTTGAAGACTTAGTCTGAAAAAAGAAGACAAAATATTTCATTAACATTTTTTATATTGATGACATGTTAAAATGATAACATTGCAGATACATTGGGTAAATAGAACACCAAAATTGAATTTGCCTGTTTCTTTGTGTCTTTCTTTAGATGGCTAGTAGAAAATTTAAAATTGTCCATGTGGCTCACATTGTATTTCTGTTTAACAGCGTTCATTTAGAGTGTGGTTTTGAAAGATCACATACACTTATTGAGTGCATGCAGTGTGCTGGGCCTTGTGCAAATTGCTCTGATTAAAAAAGAAGTGAGGTGAAAAAAAAAAGAAATGAGATGAAGATCATAGTGTAGAGAGAGAAACAGCTGCATAAGCACCTGTCTTTAATGTAGAGTAGGAGTTTTGCAATTGGGTAGCATATTGTGTGGAAAAAGGATAATAGGTTTGGGTCATATCAGTCTGAATTTGAACTCTAATTCTACCTGCTGGCTGAATAAGTTCATTTACAACTGTGATTCTCAGTCTCCTAAATCTATATAATGGAAATCATTATATCTAATTTATCTGTGGCTAGTATTTGCATAGCTCATATTAAGCATTTAATAAAACCAGAATTCATGTCATTCGATTGTATCATTAAAGTCTTGTGGTGCTATAGGAGAATAGAAAATGAGAGGTCTCTAATGCCTTAATGGTAAGAAAGTGGGAGAGCTGAGGCTTAAAAAAAATACCTTTGACTAGAGTTACTAATTAGGGCCTCTAAGAATTTGCCAAGTGGAGAAGAGGCGGCAAAAGTCATTAGGAGTATCCATATGCACCAGCCCAAGCAAAACATGTTTCTGGCTTGAGCTAGGGCAGTGGCAGCAGGGATGCACTCAAGAGATAGAGTCCATGGACTTGGTGGTAGGAATCACGTTGTGTATGTCATTATGATTTTTACTGTTTCCTTTTCCCCAGTTGTCCATGCTTTTTTAAAGCTGATATATACTTCTTAGTTGGTCCAGATTGAGGTTTTTTTTTTTTTTTCCCTTTTTTCTCCCTCTCTCAAATGGTCTTTACACTGTTATTTATATTCTGGAGATTATAGCACATGATAATTATTATGCTTCAGGTTACAGCTCAATGTAAAATACAGTGTGATTATTGTTCCTCTGTATTTTTTCCCTTAATGCCTAATAGTATATTTTTACTGGGCACCAATAATCATCTAATTGCTATGTAGTTATTGAAGTCAGATACAATGCTCTGTTAAAGATTACCCTAATTATGAGGCAAGGTTATTAGATCCTCTCTTTGCCTAGTTTTAGGCCTTTAGAATTTTCAAAAAGCAAAAGGTTGAATAGGCATTGAAATCTCAATACTCTTCCATTTGGTCCCCCCTCATTGGGCTGTTAGGGCAACCTTTGTACACAAACTGGCCGACCCTGGTCCCACTTGCTGCTTTGATGAGACCAAGCAGTGCTAGAGCCTGTAATAATGCCCTGAGGCATGCTGGGAAAACCATTGTTACCTAAAATGAGGACTATCTGATAGGACAGTGCTTTTGTTTCTAGTTAGATTTTCAGTCATAAAAATATTTTTTATTCAAATGTACATCTATGAATTTCTTATTTCTTTTAAACAAATGTATTTAGATTTTTGCTAATGTTCCTGGCACTAGAAATGATAGCAGCAGTTTAACCTTCCATTTTTTTTAAAGCGGAAATAAGAATGTAACTTCATCAGTGAAAAATGTAACTGTCCAGAAGAATGAATTTGAAAATAGGCAAAGAATCACAATACTGTTTCTGTGGATGAGATAAAAAGTGTAAAGTGTAGCCTTTACCCATTCCTGTTCACTCATGAGGGTATGATCACATGGAAGGCATGCATTGTCTAGTCACACATCACTCACAGCTGGAAGGAAAAGGAACTGTGTGGGCTCTCAGGTTAAGGATCCCAAGAGATCTTGATCAGCAAAGCAGTAATTTCAAACTAAGGTGTCATTTTAAGATGACTTTACTTGGTTCCAAAAAACTAGTCACACATTTGGAGAGAAGAGCCTTGGAGGCTATATGCAAAAGAAAGAGAAAGATGCAAATCCAAACCATATGGTGAGACTCTACTATTTTAAGGAATTGGTCAGTAAGGGAAGAGAAAAAGAGGGGCTGGTAGTTCAAGAGAAAGGTGTTCTGCCTTCCCCACCTTCCTCTGAAGCCTAGAGCTGTAGCTACAGGCTGAGGGAGAGAGCTGTTGCATAGTGTGAGATCTAAGATTCTAGAAAAAGAAGAGGCTTGAACTACCCTGTTCTACTGGATGGAATGTGAGGCCAGTGGGGGATGAGAGAGAGCATGGGATTGAGACTACAGTTGGAAGGATTAGCCTGGGAGGACATGAAGAATATGCCTTCTTCCAAGACAAGAGGGGAGGAGGTAAGCCCGAGTAAACACAGAACCATTTTAAAGTTTTGAGGATTATGTGGGGATAGGAGCAGAGGAGATGAAGGAATAATGAAGTTGGGACTCTTCGGCTTCCTTAGAAACAGTGGATGAAGTCATCAACCTAGTGGAAGAAGGTAGAATTTGGAGCTGGAGAACTATGAAAAATGGAATTGCTGCTCTGGTAAATATCAGCGCAGAACAAGGGGTAACTTGAGGTATAAAGACATGCGGGCCCTGTGTGACCTTGTAAAATAAAAATCAAATCTTATCACTCTCCTGACTTAAATGGTACAGTGGGCTCCCATTGCTTGGGGGGATGAAGATCAAAACTCTTAACATGGTGCACAGTTCCTTCATCATCCTGCCCATCTTCCACTGCAGCCTCACCTTCTTCCACTCTCCACTGTGTTAAATGCCCTTTGTTTATTCCCAGGAGGCCACTCTGTGCTTTGTGCTCAGAGCTCTGCCTGGGATGTGCTCCTCCCAGCTCCTAGACGTCATTAGTATCTGTATCCACTCATCCTTCAGAACCCAGAGGGAATCTGACGTTCTTAAAAAGGCTTCCCTAACTCCTCTGACTACACATGCCCACAGCTCTCCTCTTTTTTTCTCTTAGCGTATTTCTCCCCAATTGTGATTAAAGAAATCATTTTACAAATAAATCAAGGGAAGGCTGGTTTGACATTAGAATGAATTTATTTGACCTCAGGACTGGCAGTATAATTTGTAGGGCCCAGTGCAAAATGAAAATGCAGGCACCTTGTTCAAAAATTACTAAGAATTTCAACACAGTGACAGCAAAGCATTAAACCAAATATGGGGCTCTTCAGGCATAGGCCCCTGTGCAACTGCCAAAGTCACCCACCCATGAAGGCCTCCTGAGTGTTTCTCCTGCAGGGAACAGAGACTATGAACTCTGAATTTATTCATTCAGTGCAAGTTTGAGGGATGAGGGCAGTGTTGAATTGATGAACCACTATGTTTAGAATGGAATGGGCTCCACAAAGAAGTCAGAATAAGGCTGATGGTCTGGCTTAGCAGGGAACAGCAAAATGTCAGTGCAGTGGGCTTTTGGAGCAATAGATAATATAATAGAATGTCCATGCACTATTTATTAATCTATAAAGTCAGCATTTAATTTTTTAGCTCCTACTTTCTATTGATGGAAGGAATGATTGAACTTTTCAGTCCCTCCCAAAGGAAGAAGGCCTTGAGAAATTTTAGAGAGGAGAAGGTATGGAGTCGGAGTGATTCAAAGAACAGGTTCTAGGGCCAGATAGCCTATGTTTCAAGCTCCAGTTTATCAGTTTTAAGCTCTGTGACCTTGACAGTGACTAACTTCTCTGTGCTTTAGTTTTTGGGGAGGGTGTAAACTTGGGATGATGTTAGTATCCCCTGTGGTAGTTTAAGGGACAAATGAGTGAATGAAGAGTGCCTGATTTATAGTAAGTTCTTACTGTGATTTCACCTAGTGCAGTCTTAAGTTTCCTCTTCTATGCTATTTCAGTTAGGTAGTTGAACTCAGTCATAGTACTACCATATACCATAAACAGCTAGCCCTCACTGTTAGACTTAGATGGATGCTAAGAATGTATCAGCATGCTTTGTAAAACTTGTACTGGGATACATTTAAGCAAGAGGAACATAATATACAAGCTAGCCCATCCCCGTTATAGTGTAGTAGATGCCAAACACCTATCTAGAACACATTAGCATATTAGTATGTAATACATTTTAGTGAATTCCCACATTTTATATTTGAATCTCCAGAGTCAAAGTGCCTTCTTTTAGGCACCTTAAGATGAGACCAAGTGGTAGTAATTCTGGACCATGAGCAGGATTTAATCAGCTTTGGTTCTGACTTCTGTTTTCGTAATTCATATGAAACTAAGTCAGTGTCTGTTGTTTACTGAGCATATGCTATTTTTCTTAACTGTTAGGATGCTGTTTATTTTAGATTTCTCTGTTTTGGAGAATGTTCTGATCAATTCCTGAATCATTATCCCTGGTGTTTTCATTTTATGTAGGACCATCAATGAAGTCATCTTTGGGTGAACCCTCTAGCCACTAGGGGGTTCCCAATCTGCATCTCCAGCCTAACTTTCTTTTGTGAGTTTCAGGTCTAAGTCTAATCCACTTAACATTTTTACCTGGATATCTCCCAATACCTCAAACTCAATTTGTCCCAAGCCAAAATTATTATCTTTTCTGCAAACCCACACTCATCTCTTAAATAATTATCTGGCTAACCCTTAAAAAAAGTTTCCTTAGTGTTGTAGAACCCTCCTTATTTATAATTTCTGAATCCATACTTATCTTTCTACTCCTTTTGCCATAGACCTAGTTCAGATCCTCATCATGTTTGTCTTCAAGCAGTGCGGTTGTCTGTGAACTACCTCTTACACTCTAGTTCTCCTTTCCTTGGAAAGAAATTGCTCACAGATTAATCAGAGCAATTTCTCTAAACTACAAATCTGACCATGCTTTTAGTTATCTCCCTGTTCATTAGATAAATTCCAAATGTTTTAGCATGAGATGTAAGCACTTGCACAGTCTGTGCCTAACACCTCTTTCCACCCAGGTCCTGCGTGATGGTGGTCCTGCATGAGGGTGGATGAAAGAAAGAGATGGAGGAGGGAAGTATTGGTAGAATAATCTTCAGCTTTAGAAGGTCTCTCTGGCTGCTAAACTCAAAACCAATGAGTGGAAGGCAAGGATGATAACAGGAAGATCAGTTAGAAGGTTCTTGTAATCATCTAGGCCAGAGTTGACAATGGACTAGGATATTAGTCATTAATAAAACACTCAACACCTACTTTGTCCAGGCCTTTTAAAAGAAATTGAGATATGCTAAGGTACTATCACTGTACATAAAAAGCAAATCCTTTCATAGAGGAGAAAGGTTCCAAAATATCTCTTTTAGGATTGACTCATGCTCTGTTAGCAGCAAGAAAAATGAGCTGAGACAGCTCAGAGAAGGGAAGGATCATCCATTGTAACTAGAACCAGTAGGCTTCACAGAGGTGACAATAATAGCAGGGTCATGGTCTATAAAAGTGACAAAAGTTCACAAGTGGTACTGAGGTAAGAAGACTGTCCTCTGCTGTCCTCCTCTCTGGCAGGTGGTTGCAGGTGAGATCAGGTACTCAGACCTTGGTTATGGACAGAAGAACTGAAAATAGGGAGCAAAAGCAGGCAACCTTCGCTAGTTGTACTTCTTCCACAGTTGAGTTCTTTCAGCTTCAAGGAACATTTTTTGTCTGCCTTCTGATCTTTTCTGTTTTCCTTACTTGACATAGGCGTTGGCAAGAAGATGATTGCTAATGAAGTCGAACTGACTTCATAACCCCTGATGATTTGGCATGCTATTTTATGGCTGAGGTTTCCACTTTGATTGGATAAGACCCAAAACAAAGAGTTGACTGCTTCTGATGATTAAAAGCTCCCTTGACGATTTTTTAAAGGGATTGTTCAAAGCTTTTAGTGAAACTGAGTAGCGAATTACACTTCACTTCCCTAAAACTCCCCCTACAATTGCACATGGGCACAGCAGACTTATTTCTTGCTGTACAACATGACCGAGAATTTTCTTTTCAGAGTAGTGGCCTTTTAGTAGGAGGTTAAAGTGATCCCTGTATATATAATTTATAAGACACTTTGAGCTTTTTGTATGGAAGCACATTGGAAAAGTAAAATCATTATTACTTATATTGTTATTAGCTTTTTAAAAATTCCTGTTCTCCTGTGAGACATTAGTTTCCAAGCTAAATATTTAGAACAGAACTTTTATCATAAAAATAAGAAGGAATAGATTAGACAATCATGAAAATTAGGAGTGAGTGGCAAAATCAGATAAAGATGAGTATTATATGATGTTTGCTTTCCCTTGAACAGTATTCTTTGAAAAATGTTGTATAAACATTTTTTCTTAGGTTCCTATATGGAACGGATCTTGAGAATAGGGCCAATTTATTCACACACACACACAAACACACATACACACACACACAAATACACACTACCTAAATCTTCAAATTATTTGAAACATATGTTTTACTTCTGCCTCCATACATCTGACAAATAAATAACCAAATTACATAACTAGAATTGTAATGATTTTAAATAAATATACAGAAAATAAAATAATGAACTTTTGCCTCTCTGCCTCCCATCAAAGAGCTTGTCCCAGATATTGGTACCTTGTTGGACTTTAGACATTTAATATACCCAGGAGGTAGGATTGGGAATGGAAAGCATAATATAAAATTTGATTATGTTTCAATCCTGTTAGTTTAAAAAAATCACAGGTTAAATCAATCTTTTTCCATTATTAATTCATATTAGTTAAAATTTTCTAAGGTCTTTTAGGTATATACTTTGTATATACAAAGTAGGTAGGATTAGGCTTTGCTGCATACAACAGAAAGACACTAAATAACAGAAGCTTAAGTGAGAAAGAAATTTCTCTCTCAATTACAGTATGATTAAATGTCAGTAGGGCTACATCCCTAGCTGATTATTAGGGCTGCCTGGTTACCAGGACCCAAGGTTCCTTCTATCTTGTTGCTCTGCCAGTCAAAGCAGACTGTGTCTTGGTCCAAAATGGCCATCAGGGTTTCAGCCAATATATTAGCATTCCTGGCAACAGGAAGGAGGAAAGGAAGATGAAAGGTATACATCCTCCCTTTTATGGAAACTTTCTAGAACCCTACTTCCTCTTGATAGTCCACTGGCCAGAGATAAGTCACATAATGGACAGGCAGCTGAAAGGGAGCCTTGGAAATATAGATTTTGTGACACTGTACCTGGCTGAAAACTTAATTTTCTGTTACTAAGGAAGATGGGAAGAATGGATATCAGAAGGTAGTTTACAGTGTCTGTCACAACACTTTCTTCTGCTTAATTTGAATAATTTTTTTCCTAAAGAGGGAGAATTTGGTTTGGTTTAAGTTTGGTTGATTTTTTTGTTTGTTTGTTTTGTTTTTTGTGTAGGCAATGTGGTGTGCTGCAGTGGAATGAATACTGGAGTACTAGATTCTAGTTCCAGCTTCCTATGATGTGTGGAGTCAGCATCTCACTCAAAACAAGGAGTTTGTATTATAGCCCCTCAAGGAAGTCCTTCCATTCTTTTTCCCTTATCTGGTTCCAAGTTTCCAAGGTTTTACAACAAAGGTAGGTAATGTATGTTTATATACACACATATATCATTACATGATACATAATTTTAAGATCTGTTTCTATAGAAATAAAAGATGTACATATATGACCACATTAACAGAGAGTGGCTTGATCAATCTTTTTTCAATTTTCATGTTCCTTGCTCTTAATAGAACTGAACCTCATGTGGGAGTTAAAATGATGACAGATTGAAGGATATCATCATTCCTCTCTTTCAAATTAGAAGTCAACCTTTCATCCCAAAGAATAGCCCTTTCTTTTTGGTGTATTTGGTTTGTTTCTGTTGCTGTTGTGTTTTCCCCATCATCTTTTGTGGAAGCCAATGACCCTGTCAGAAGTGGATTTTGTGTCCTGAAATATATGATGATGTGACTGAGTCCATGGCATGTTGGGATGCTTGGGCACATTAATGCTGATCTTCTTGGGGAATAATAATATAGATAATTGCATTCTTTTTGTCTTCTTCTGTCTCCTACTCAGTTTTAGTTGACTGAGGTTTTTTGTCTTAGGACAGCTGTCATGTAGCAACAGGTAAAACTCCTCCAGGGGGGATAGCTTCGTGCTGGTTGGTGCTCCACAGTCTCCCTGAGACACTGTACACCTATCCCTTTCTAGTGTCCTAATGTGTTTTTACCAGATGGAATGATTCTGAAGGCCATCATGATTCTAAAGAGAACTAATGTTTAAAAAACCAACCAAAGCAACAACTGCAAAAGAAGATTACTTGCATTTTCTTCCTAACTCTTTTATATATATATTTTTGAGTAGACTCCAGAGCCAGTATAAACTCCAACGTGGGGCTTGATCTCACAACCCTGACATCAAGACCTAAGCTGAGAATAAAACTTGGATGCCTAACCAGCTGAGCCATGCAGGCACCCCTAATTCCTATAATTTTTAATTCTTAGGGGGAACAACACTATATAATGCCATTACCCCTCTCAGACCTTAAGTGGAATAAAGTAAAGGTACAAACAAATAAACAAAATGAATAAAACAGGGCACCTGGGTGGCTCAGTGGGTTAAGCCTCTACCTTAGGCTCAGCTCAGGGTCTCAGGGTCCTGGGATCGAGCTCCACATCAGGCTCTCTGCTCAGCGGGGAGTCTGCTTCCCCCTCTCCTTCTGCCTGCCTTTCTGCCTACTTGTGATCTCTATCTCTGTCAAAAAAAAAAAAAAGAATAAAACTATCTTTCTGTGTTGTTGAAGCAAAAAATTTATTGACCAGTAAGATGGTTTAGGTTGAACCCATGAAGCTACTGTTTTTGTAGGTCAAAGGGTTTGAATACTGGCAATGGACAGTGATTCAACCTAATAGTGGTTTCTATTCTGGCTATGCAGTAGAAATTATTGACATTGAAACTAACACCATCTTAGCTGTATGCTTCCATTATAAAAGCATTTGGCTATTAGGTGATATTTTTTAAATTCAAGGAAATAAGCATTTATTATTGGTATTAAAACAATGTAATTGAAAAAAAAATCCAACCACAGCTCCGTTGTTCTTACATAATTATTTTATTCTCCATTTTTTCTTTCCCAACTCATATATTTTAACTGGTATTTGCCAGCATGAAAATCAAAAAGTTTAAATCTTACATGCAAAAAGATTATGTAGATTAAAAAAAAAAAGTCCAAATCAAAGAAAGCTTTTCTGGCCTTTGAATTTCTGAATCCATAAATGAACACACAGTACAATGGAGCAGAAACAAAGCCTTTGCCTAATGAAATCTGTGAGGAACTTTAGTGTGGAAAATGACACCCTCTGATAGCCTCCAGTACTCTCCAAAGGCAAAAATATACTTTTACAAATTATCTTAACGAGCTGAGGGACATATATTTCCATCAGGAGTGATTTAGCACCTACGCAGTCAAGGCTGAACAATTTAGGAAGAAACAGGATTCCTTCCCCCCTCTTTGCTTGGAGTTGACCCCCTCCAGTGCCCTTGTCCATGGCTTAGAAGTCCCTGAGCAGTTCTTTACCCGGGCCAACTCCCTCCAGACTTCAGGAATATAAGGGGTAGAGTACAAAAAGTGACAGGCAGGGCTAGGATAGAGTAATTGTAGGGCTCATTGTGACTTGTTATCTCTCGACACTCCAGGGAACGTGGCTGTGTCTGCTTTGGAGGGTCCTGATTTCTTTTGGCTGTTTAGAAGTACTAAAACCACCAGCTACCTACTTGCTGGCTCTAGAGGGCTGAAACCTGAGAAGGTAAATGCTATGTGCCCTAGGTAGCAAACACCTGACTTGCCTGGTTACTAAGGAACCATTTGCCTAGCTGGTTACTAAGACAGGGAGGAGGAGAGAGAGGGAGAAAACCCAGCACAGGATGTAGGCCCCTCCCCCTTCCCTCTGGTTTCATTATGTTTTCAAATTTTAGACTCTGACCTGAGAAAAACAAGCAATTCCCTAAAATCTAGGAATCCTCCGGATGTAAATAAAAGGTCCTGAATGACATTTTAGTTTTTTTCTTGAATTGATATGCAAATTCCTAATTTACTTAAAACACACTGTTATGCATTATAATAAAGTCTAATACATGCTTCCATGTAATTATGTGTAATAACCAGTGATCAGTGGGAGGAGGGAAGGAGAGAAGGGAATTGTGTTTCCAGCTGGCCCTCCACACCTGCAAATAACAGACAACTCCTTTCAGTGTAGAGGAAACAAGATAATGACAGTATGATATTAAATACAAACATTAATTCTTGGGAACAAAACATAAGGAAGAGGTCTGTCAATTAAGATGTGTGAAAGTGAGCAACTTAAATTACATTTCTCACCATCTTAAAGAAAAATAAGGACCAAGCAGAATGAAAACCTCAATTTGCTATTTACTGTAATAATCCTGATGCCATTAGTTTTATTTTATTTTTTAAAGAAAGATTTATCTGGGCCACTAGAACCCTACATTGGGACACACTCTTCAGGCTCATTTGGTTTAAGAACCAAGTTGTAATAGGCACCTCGGTGACTCAGTTGGTGAGGCAACTGGCTCTTGATTTTGGCTTAGGTTGTGGTCTCAGGGTCATGAGATCAAGTCCCATGTTAGGGCTCCCTGCCGATCAGGAAGTCTGATTGAGATTCTCTCCCTTTCTCCCGCTCCCACTTTCCCCCCATTTCTCAATTAAATAAATCTTTAAAAAAATACTCAAGTTGTAACATTCAGTTCCTCTCTCTGAAAGGACAATTCAGATCTTAGAAAATTTCAGGAGCCCAGCAGGGCTCTAAGCTGTGAGCAAACAAAACACTATTAGAAAATGCTTTGTTAACAGGAAAGTGTAATCCTAACATAGGGGACTGTTATCATCCTGATTGCTGTCAATGTGAATTTTGTTATATGAGAGGAATGTTCCTGTAAAGTCATCTGCAGAAAGATTTTCTTGACGTTTGAACATACATTTCCATGTGTGAGGCAGTTTAATGTAGTGATTGGGATCTTTGCAGTCTTTCCGATCTGTTTTTCCTTCCTAGATCCATTAATTATGAACTGTGTGATCTTTGGCATGTTACTTAATCTTCTCTAAGCCTCAGTTTTCTCATATGTAAAATGGGAATAAAAATAACTGTAACAACTTGATAGCATTTTGATGAGAATCTAGTGAAATGACAATCCCAGGGTCTGCAGATGGTGCTTATATATAAATAATCTATTTGTAAATAAAGGAATTATTTTATAAGAGCAACCATTTATATCAGAATATAAGTTCTCCAAATTGGCTCATATGCATCAAAAAATGGTGGATTATAAAACAACAGAATCTGTGGGTCTCAAAAGTTTGTGGTGTGTGTTTTTACATGAATTGTGGTATAGAGTAGCTAAGAATGGATGCCCACATAGGACTGGAGAGGAGACAGGTATTCAGGGGTTCAATTCCAGCTTTTCCATGTACTTTCTATGATCTAGGGCAAGTTGGTTAACTTTTTCTTGGTTACTCAGAGAAGACTGTCCCTTTGGAATATGTATCTGATATATTCTAGATGTATCAGATGCATAAACTACCTTTTACTTTTGTTGATTTATGTGGAAATGAAAACACTTCTGCCTTCTAGTTCCTGGGATAATAAATGGACATTTCCTTGGTTTTCATCCCTTCTTTGTCCTGCAGAGAGAGAGAGAGAGAGAGAAAGAGAGAGAGAGAGAGAAGCAGGTCTTTTGTGTCTCTATCCAGGAAGCCATCAAACTTCATTTGAGAAGAAATGTGAGCCTTTTGGTATTGCAGAGTCTGTAAGAGAGGAGGTAGAAGCATGAATGGGCAACAAGAAGGTGGGAAAGTGAAGGGAAAAACTGAGAATTAGAAACTTGAGCTTGGTAGAGCTGAATCTCACAAAATGCTGAAGCTAGTAAACCAGGGATAGGGTTACTAGGGAGTGTGTTGTTAGAAGTTCCAGAAGCAGCTGGAATTTTGAGTGCATTCCAGCAACATAACTCAAGGACAGGTCACTTCGGGTCACCTCAGGAGAAAGATCCTTGCTTTGGTTTAGGAACTTTACTATAAATGCCTTGCTGTCTGTGTAAATTTAATCTGTTCTCTGGTTGTGCTTCAAGTTCTATCCCACAAGCCTTTTATGACTGAATAAGGAAACATCTCAGCACCGAGAATACTGGACAGCTCCAGGACAGGAGGATTAGCTGTGGCAAAATCAGCCTCCTAGGCTTCTCTAGAATTGCTAAATACAATTTAAAACAAGTCTTTAAAGGATCAGAGAATTTCATTGTAACTTGACTGTGTCTCAAAAGAACTCTCAAGACTTAAAAAAAAAAAAAAAGATAATAGCGTGTCCATCAACCCAAAAATGCAAAATTAACAAAGTCTGGCATCCAGTAAAAATCACATGGCATGTAAAGGAGTAAGAAATACAAACCATAATGAATAAAATAATTAATAAACCAAAACTGAGCCCTAAATTATATGAGTCATGATATTAGTATGTAAGGACATTAAAACAGTTATAACTATGTCCTTATGTTCAAGAAGGTAGAAAAAATCCTGGATAAGTTAAGGAGCAACATAGAAGATATGAAAAAGACACAAATAAAATTTCTAGACATGACAGGTGATTTCTGAGGTGAAAAATACACTGGATGGAATTGACAGAAGATTAGAAACTATAGAATAAACGTTTAGTGAGCTTTAAAGCCATAAAAACTGTTTATAATGAAATACTGAGGGGAAAAAGGCTGGAAAAAAATTAACAGAGCATTGGTTAGCTGAGGGAAAATTTCAAGTAGCCTAATACATATAAACTTGAGTTCCCAAAGGAGAGGAAAGAGAAAAAAAAAGGAGAAACTAAAAGAACATTTTTAAAGCCTAAAATATTTCTAAATATCATGAAAAATATAAACTCATAGATCTAAGACTCTTAATGAACATCAAATGATATCATACCAATGCACATTATAATCAGATTGCTTAAAATCAGTGATAAAGAGAAAACCTTAAAGCAACATATGGGGAAAAAGAGACACATGTTATGCAAAAGATAGCAGATTTTGCATCAGAAACATTATAGGTATGAAGGCAGCGGAACCAATCTTTTAAGTACTGGAAGAAAAAACTATTAGCCTAGAGTTCTTACCCCCTGAAAGTACCTCTTAAAAAAGAAAGGGGGCACCTGGGTGACTCAGTGGCTGTCCTTTATTATAAGAAGCAGTTTTTTTTTTAAAGATTTTATTTATTTATTTGAGAAAGAGAGTATAAGTGAACACAAGGGGGGCAGAGGCAGAGGGAGAGGGAAAAGTAGACTCCCTGCTGATCAGGGAGCCCGATGTGGGTCTTAATCCCAGGACCTGGAGATTGTGACCTATGCTGAAGGCAGATACTTAACCAACTGAGCCACCCAGGTGCCTCTGTTATAAGAAGTAGTTAAGAAAATCTTTTAGGCAGAAGGAAAGTAATATCAATGAAAATCTGGATCTATAAAATGTAATGAAGAACAATAGAAATGGTAAATATGTGAACAAATATAAAATATTTTCTACTTGTATTTTAAATTACTCTGAAAGATAATTGACCATTTGAACTAAAGTCATTACAATGTGTCATGGGGCTTACAACAAATGGAAAAGTAAAATGTGTGATACATTGATAAAACTAGAAAAAACAGAAGGAGAAATGGAAGTGTAGTATTGTAGGGTTCTAATACTATATGTGAAGTAACAATATTATTTGGAAGGCATATTTTGGTAAGTTAAATTTGTATTATAAAAATATCAAAGTACTACAAAAAAACCTTACTCATATGCCAACAAGAAGAAAAATGGAATTGTAAAAATATGCAATCAGTAGGATACAGAGAAAGAGAAAAGAACAAAGAGTAGATGGGACAAATAAAAAACAAATATCAAGATTGTAGATTTAAATACAATAATATCAATAATCACATTAAATTTAAATGAACTAGACACCCCAAATAAAGGAGAAAGTTTTGAGACTGGGTAAAAGGTGAGAGCCCACTAAGTACTGCCTACAACATATACAACATAAATATAGATACAAATAGGTTAATTGAATAAAGATAGAAACCAGGGACATATACGATGCTAGACTAATCAAAAGAAAGCTGGAGTGTTTATATTAATGCTTGATTAAGTAGATTTCAAAGCAAATAGAATGACCAGAGATAAGTTTAGTTTAATAAACATAAAAAGATCAGTTCATCAGGACATAACAATGCTAAACATAGTGCATCCTTTGACAGATCTAGGGAATGCACGAAGCAACAACTGATAGAACTGCAAGAAGAGATAACCAAATTCACAAATATAGTGAAGATTTCAATACCCTTCTCTTACTAATTGATAGGAAGCATGTAGAAGACTTTATCAGCAAGATTAACAACTCGATCACATTGGCAATTATAAAATATTATACCCAGCAAAAACAGACTATGCATTCTTTTCACATATACATGGACTATTTACCATGCTAGAATAATATTATGGGTGGTAAACGAAGTCTGAATACATTTTAAAATGTCCAATGTCATATGAGGTATTTGCTGATTGCATGGAATTTAAAAATCAATAACAAAAAATCTGGAAAATCATAAAATATTTCAAAACCAAATAACACACTTTTAAATAACTCATAAGCAGAATTAAAAGTATTTTATATTGAATGGAAATAAGCACAAACATTTCAAAATTTAGATGAAATGCAGATAAAGCAAGGCTTATAGGGTAATTTCTATCACCAAACACCTATATGAGAAAAAAAAGTCTCAAATCAATGACCCATACTTCTACATTATGATACTACAATATAAAGAGTTAATTAAACCCAAAATAAGTAGAAAGAAAAATAAAGGCAGAAGCAGAAATAAATTAATTTATGAGAAAAACCAGTGAAATTGAAAGGTTTTTCTTAGAAATGATCAGTAAGATTGATAAAGTCTAGCTAAAGTGGTCAAGAGAAAAAGAAGGTTTAAGTCGCTAATATCAACAATGAGAGTGGGGACATTACTACAGATACTATGGATATTAAAGGGATAATTAGGGACTATTATTAACTATCTCAGAAAATCTGATAAATGAATGATCAGATTCCTTGAAAGATACAAACTGTCAAAACTCACACAATAATTTGATAATCCAAATATCTCTGTATCTAGTAATCAGTTTGTATTTGTTGTTAAAACTTTCTCAGGAAAAAAAAAAAAACTCAAGCTCAAACTCTAGTAATCAGTTTGTATTTGTTGTTAAACCTTTCTCAGGAAAAAAAAAAAAAAAAAACTCAAGCTTCCTGAGAATATATAACTAAACATTTGGTTAAGAAATGATATAAAGTCTACATAAAGTATTCCAAAAAAATTAAAAGTAGGGAATACTTCCTAAGCCATTTTACGAGACCATCATTACCGTGATACCAAAACCTGGCAGTAAATATTACAAGAAAAGAAAACTAACTCTCATGAACAGAGACACATACAATAATTATTAACAAAACTTCAATGAAGCGAATCCTTCAATAAATAGAAAGGATAGGAAATAATGACCAAGTTTGGTTTATCCTTGGAATATAGTGCTGGTTCTGTATTCAAAAATCAATCAGTGTAATTTACATCCATAGATAAAGAACAACCATCACCAAAAAACCCCATAGAATCATTAAGGAAATGCAAAAAAAAAAATCATTTAATACATTCTTCAGTTTGCTTTCAGCAAACTAGCAATAGAAGGAACTTTCTTAACCTGACTTAGGACATCTGCAAAAAGCTTGCAGATAATAATGTACGTAGTGTTGAAAGACTGAATGCTTTTCTTCTGTGATCAAGAACAAATAAGGTTATGTACTCTCACTGCTCCTATTCCACCTGGTACTGAGAGTTTTAGTGTAAAAAGGCAAGAGAAAGAAACATGAAACCTAGAGATTGGATAGGAAGAGTGAGACAGTCTCTTTTTGCAGATGACATGATCATCTACATAGAAAACCCCAATGAGATCTAATAAATGAGTTTAGCAAGGTCACAAGCTAGAAAGTCAATATACAAAGCCAGCTGCATTTCTGTACACCAGTGATGGGCAATTGGAAAAAGAAATTTAAAGTTTAGTTTCACTTAACTATATAGTACCCCAAACCTTGAAATACTTAGGTACACCTCTAACAAATTGCATGCAACATTTGATGTTTAAAACCAGAGAACACTAGAAATCGATAAGCTGATTTTAAAATGTATACGGAAATCCAAAGAAACTAGAATAGCCAAACTAATATTGAAAAGGAAGGAAGTTGGAAGACTCAGACTATCTGATTTAAGGGCAGTATGAAGCTACAATTGTCCAGAAGAAATGGATTTTAGTAAAAGGATAAAGATATTGATTAGTGGAACAGAGTAGAGGCTACAGAAATACAACAATGCATATATGGTCAGCTGATTTTCATCACAGGTGAAAAGGCAATTCAATAATAAAAGCTTATCTTTTGAATGAATGATCTGGATCCTCTGAATATACACACATAAAAACAATGAACTTGCTCTCTGCTTCTCACCACATACAAAATTTAACTCAAAATGGATCTCAGACTAAAATGTAAAAAATATAAAATTTAAATTATTTAACTTATGAAAGAAAATGCAAGAGAAAATTTGTGAGCCTTGGGTTGAACAAAAATTGCTTAGGTAAGGCACCCAAAGTATGACCAAATAAGAAAACACTAATACATCAGCTTTTATAAAAATTGAGAACTTTTGCTTTCATTAAAACAGTTTTAAGATATGACTTAAAATATAGACTGGGGTAAATATTTGCAAGATCATATTGCATAAAGTTACTTTTCAGAATTTCCTTAGAGAACACTAAAACAATAATATATTTAATAAAAATATGTCAATGGCAAGAAAACAAACCAATAAAGAAATGACAAAAGATTTGAACAGATACTTCACCACAAAAGATAGAAAATAACCACATGAAAAGCTTCTCAGCACCATTAGTCATTAGGGAAATGCAAATTAAAACCACAGTAAGATACCACATATACCTATTAGAATGGATAAAATTTTAAAAAAGAAAACTGAAAATGCCAAGTCTGATGAGAATTCATTGATGGTGAGATTGAAAAATAATACAACCACTGGGGAAAAATAGCTCAGCAGTTTCTACAAAGTTGAACTTACATGTAATAGACAGTTCAGAGATCCCATTCTTAGGGTTTACCCAAGTGTTGTGAAAAACTATGTTCACACAAAAACCTGTACACAAAAGTTTATAGTCTCTGTATTTGTAATTGTCTCAAACTAGAAATAATCCAAATATCTCTTAGCTGGAGAGTGGATAAACAAATTGTAGTACAACCATCCAATGAAACTATACCAAGCAATAAATAGGAATGCATTACTGACATATGCAACATGAATATATCCTAAATGTGTTAAGCTCAGTGACAGAATTCGAAAGGCGATATATTGCATGGTTCCTGTTATATGATATTTTTTAAGAGAGCAAAATCATAGAGAGACAGAAAGCAGATCTGTGGTTACGGAAGGTGATGGGCGGGTGCTAAATTAGACAGCACAAGGTCACGGGGAAATATTTTGGCAGCAAAGAACTGTTTTATATCTCGCTTGTAGTGGTGGTTACATGCATGCGTTTGTCAAAATGTACAGAACTATAGAAGGGTAGATTTTACTGTATATAAGTTGCACCTTAATTCTAAGAAATATTTTAAAAATGACTCTTAACTTTGAAACGGGGGTTGTGTAAATGATGGAACAGTTCCCCCTTTATTAAAAGGGGCAAACAAATACCGTAATTGAAGTAGTTCTATTTGACAAATAGGGCCATGATGGGACAAAGAAAATGCGTCCCACCCCTCCGGGTGCCCTACAGGACTCTCTGGAGGAAAAAGACAGTAACTAACATGACTTACATTTATTAGAAATCCTTCTATATCCTTCAGTTCTTTAAAATGCCCTGATTTACTCTTCACTATTAGCCTGAAGGGAAAGGAAACAGACCTTACACTGTCATTTTCATGAACAAAAAAAATGAGCTTCCTTTTTGTCTTCTCATGAAGGTTTCTGTTTCTGTTCCACTCAGAATGTTTTAGTATTTTCATAAGGGAAGCTGCCAGGTACAGCGGAAGGTTCCTGAAGCAGTGTGTTGACATTGGAAAAGACTGATTTTGACATATTCTTCTAACAACTTTTGATTAATTTTCTGCTTCATTAAAACCCCTTAATTAAATTAACATGGTGTGTAGCAATATCCTTGACAGATTTTGTGTATTAGCAAACAAGGCCTCCGATTTCAAAGACAGTGGCAGTAGGGCTCCTGAAGTGAGGTCAGTAGTTTCTGGGAGGATGTGGTCATGAAGGGGACTGAACTTGGAGCTCATCCCAAAGCCCAGCTGAATTTGGGCAGTGAAGCTGGTGAGAACATAGAGGAGGTCTTGTGTGGACTGGCTTCGTGGTGCTCAGATCCAGCTGTCCAGTGGTGCCTGTCCTCCATCTACCCCTCCCTTGCTTTAATGTGTTCTCCTTCAGACAAGACATTATAATCAAAAATAGTTAAACTCCTGAGCAGATAATTCACCCCACCATGTTTAATCCTTCATGTATCCCCTTAACACGTACAGATATAGCTTTGTAGGCATGATTTTTATGCAAGGTTTGAAAAATGAGGTGCCAGGACTCATATCTTCAAAAATTCTAAAAATGATAAATTGATCATTTTTAAAGTTCCTCTTTCACCTCTCCCCATATGTTGGATTTAGCAGCACATATGCTACTGTTGGCATGATATCTGTCCCTGCATTGTGTGGAACTTCAAACATGAGGATGGGGGAAGGTAATAAAAATCAAAGGTCCATAAGAGTATAAAAATTATTAATACTTATAAATTCATAAATTTATTGCTTCAACTCTAATTATTTTTAATGAAATATATTGACATTCAAATTTCATAGGAAAAAATTTAATTTTCCACCTGGTTCATTTCTGCTATAACAGTCTGATAGAGATGGGGTTGCTTGTAGTCTCCTATATTGGGTGTGCGAATGAGACTAGCATTCTTTCTAGCACTGCAGTCATTGACATGTGCCAGAGGCAAGCTCACAGATGTTTTGAAAAGCAAGAAAAGTTTACCATTTTGCTTAGTAGCATAAAAATACAATGCTATGCTTCCTACCTTTTTTGGAGAAGTGTGATGTTGGTTTCTTTATGAATTCCCATGTAAATTACCTGTTTCAAACAAATTTCATTCATTTGTGTATTTATTCAGCATAGGAGAATTTAGTGGCTCCTATGTGCCAAGCATGAACTGGAATCAGAGATGAAAACCACAGCTTCTGTCCTCAAATATGTCACAGGTTAACGTACCTAGTATAGTAATTGAGGTTAGCACATGGGGATACAGGCATGTTTAGAAAACCAAATTCAGAAGGGTTGGTGAGGTGGTCAACAAAGTAATCTTAGGGTCCCCAGTGCTGAGTCTTGATGGATAAGAAGATACTTGAGTTTAAGGGTCATGATGCAGTGTTGGGGGTGTGTCAGGGAAGAGCATCATGTGAGGATGGAGCTCCAAGGCACCTGGGTGACTCAGTGGGTTAAGCCTCTGCCTTTGGCTCAGGTCATGGTCTCAGGGCCCTGAGATTGAGCCCCATATTGGGCTCTCTGCTCGGCAGGGAGCCTGCTTCACCCTCTCTCTCTGCCTGCCTCTGTGCCTCCTTGTGATCTCTCTGTCTGTCAAATAAATAAATAAAAAATCTTTAACGATGGAGCTCCGTGTGCAAAGCATGGAGATGCGAAGCAACAAGTAAGAGCAGGGGTTGAAGAATACATAATGTAGTATGGTCTAAGCCTTGGAGGTAAGGAGAGCAGTACAAGAGGAGGCTAGAGTGGAAAGCAAAACATAGTTCATGAAGGTTTTTGTGTGGCAAACTCAGACATGTGAACTTCCTCTGGGAACTGTGAGGAGTTACTGGAAAACTTTAAGGAAGGATCTGATCTGGTTGGATTTTGCTTGTCATAAATATATCCCTGGTAGTAGTGTGGAAGGCTGATGTGGATTTTGCAGTGGTGGTTAGTGATAGGAGGCCCAGGAACAAGGGATGAAGAGGCTGAAAAAAATCCAAGTTAGAAACAGTGAGAGCTTGAGTTGGGAGGAAAGAGAGGAGGGGGATACTCAATTAAAGTGTTGAATTTAATTGAAGAACAAAGGGAGAGCTGCTGTCAGCACTAGTCAAGAATATAGACCTCATGGAAAGGCTTCTAGAAAACTATATCTCCTAAAGATAAAATGCAAAACCATCTCCATGGTTACAGCACATAGCCTTGTAGAGGGTGATCCATATCACTGAACATATTGTTTTACCTTGAACATTTTATTTTTACACTCACTAGAGTTGTGTGGTCAGAGACAGAATAACTCCAGAAGGGATCTATAGAATGTCTGGTTTCTGTGTGGGCGGTGTCAGGTGCCATGCTCACTGGACATTAACTCTTTCAATTCTGACAACTATAGAAATCCTTTGGAATAGTACCCCTCTCAGTGCCTTGTCATATCAAAGGAGAATCAGGCACAGAGAAATCAAATAACCTGATTGAGATCACACACAGCCAGAGAAGTGAAGAACCAGAATTCCTCCTCAAATGCTTTTCTTCCTTCTTACCTTCTCTCATGATGCTTTGCAGGATTTCTCTTCTGTTCTTTCACTGGCCTCCTGATTTCATGGTCCTATATTTACAACCTGAATGGTAAAAGAAATATAACATCTTCAAGATCTTTCAAGAGTCAGTCATAACATGGTGATAAGTAGTAAGGGCTCAGGAACCTGAATGCCTGAGTATCTATTCCGCCTCCAGCATTTCCTACCTGTGTAATTTTGGGTTTGGGTTCCATGTCTCAGCTAACTTGTCTGTAAAGTGAAAGCAACAATATCTTCATTTTAGGGCTTGGGGGAGGACTCAGCAGGTTTATAGATAGAAAGCATGTGCAGCAGTGCCTGATGCATTGAATGGCATTCATTCAGCCATTGTTTATTGAATCTAATTAAATAAGGGGTCTCTGGGTTGATACCAAAGAGGACAACAATTTCTTTCTAAGAAAGATGCCTTGAGTGCCAATGAGATAAATGTAGGTGCTGTTACTTGCCATCCAATGCTTTGCTTCATGCAGTAGAAGATTGGGCACATGGATTCAGCAACCAAGGCTCCTCCCTTGAGGCATTGGGCAAGGCATGAAGACTCTTTAAGCCTAGGGTTCCTTACCCTTTAAATGATGTGTGAATATATCTTCAATAGCAATTATAAGGCTTCAATGATGGAAAGAAACCTTTGTCACAGGAGTTCCAGAAGTTCCTATTTCATGAGATTTCAGGTGTCCTCAGGTGCTGTGATTTATCATTAGGTATTGTGGGGAGGAAAGGTTAAAATAATGTAAGGGAGAATTTGGAAGCTCAGAGATTTTCCCTTCTCTTTGTGTCTCTTCTACCTGCCACCAGGATTGCTCTTTGAATGAGCCATTGTTTCTGGTAAGAATGTTGTAGGTATCAGGTGTGTGGCATTGAAAAAAAAAAAAAAAGGTTGAAAAGCACTGTTTTATCCCAACACCTTCAGCTTACAGATGAGACAAGAGTACCCTCCGCCCAAGAACTTTAGGCAACCATACAAGGTCGCAGAACAAGTTAGTAAGTAGGAGAATCAGAGCTGGGAACTAGGTTTTCTTTAAATCTGTATTAATGTTCCTTCCACAACATCATGTTGCCTCTCTCCTTTCTATCAGTCTCTCTAAAATTTTGAAATTTTGATTGTCTAAGTTTGAAAAAGTAAGTCAATGTAGGTAAATCATTTTTTAAGGCATTGAACTGAGAACCAAAGATTAGGACCACGTTAAAACCATTAGAAGATTTGAGCTTAAAACTGATCATGCTGCCACCTCCTCTCTGTGGAAAATTCAAAAAGAAAGTTGATAATCAGACCATACGTGTACAAAAATCCAAAAAATTGCAATTTCCAATAATAAATGATTTTCATGCCTTTTTTCTCAAACATTGATACAAATTAAAAAAAAAAATGCTGTGGATATGCTCTTGCTCTAAGAACCTGCAGACCAGATTCTACTGTCCCTGTCAAAGGAAGGAGACACAGTGCCACTTGAGCACAGAACATAGCCTGCATGTTGCATGTGTATTCATCCTGCCTATATTAACTTGTTTTGGAAACTTGTCTTTCCCTAAAAATACAGCACAGTGAAAAGGTTTAGTCACAGATGCTGACCAGTAAATTACCCTGCATATTACCTTAAAAGATTTTTTTAGCCAGTTTTCTGGGTAGCTCATCAAGGGCCACATTCCCATTGTTCATTCTCAGAGTGGCACTGGGATCCAAGAAGTATGATTCAGAACCTAAGGAAGATAGTCCAAAGAAACTCTGACTCCTAATTGCATTTTTCAATCTCCATAAAGAGACTAGGAGGTATTCTCGAAATCATTTCATCTTTTTTTTACATTTATTTCTCCTTACACATATTCAGCTGTCCCTGCTCGTCTTTCTCCCCGAGCTTCCCTGAGGAATTCCTATCCAGCTTTAGCTTACATGCTCATACCCTTACCCTACATACCCCCATTCCTGCATGATTGTTGTGGCATGAAATCCAAGAGAAGCATCCTGGCAAAAATGATTATCCTCAGAAGGTGAAGGGGGTAAGAACCTTAGTGGAGAAGGAGATGTCCAATTAATTAAGTTGGAAATAAACTGGGAACGCTCAAGCATTCATAATCTTTGCTCCATCCCACAGTTGCCTTCTTTCCCTTTACATTCACAGTGAGATGTTTGATGAGAGGGATTGCTTTTAATGTTAATTTTATTTGGGTTGCTCCTTCAGTGCTTAACACCACATTCAGTCTCAATGCAGCTCTCAGTAATTGTTCTTAACCACTTAAGGAGACGAGGGTCTTGAAGAAATCATTAATTTTACACACATTTGTCCCTGATTTTGACATTGTGTTTTATTGTCAAACTGCATTTTCTAATTTGGCAAACTGGTTCCCCATATCCCAAGGAGAAAGTCAGCAGGAACAAAGTGTAGATCATGGTAAACTACACCCTTGACTTTGCAAAGAATGTGAACGCAAACTTTCTGCAGATGCGTGTGGATGAGATTCTGTCTCCAGTCTTTGGTAAAGCTTTTAATACTAAGAAACTCCTTATAATTGGCAATCAGTTTCCAGGACTAAAAATAACTTGGTAGAAATTATTCTCATTGACAGTCAGGTTGTATTGCTCAGGGTCAGGAATACAAATAGCTGAACAGAGGAGCAGTAGGTTCAGGGAGACTTCTGCTTTAAGTTCTGCATTTGGGAAATTTATTTATTATTGGAAGAAAGAGCTATACTCTCATGTTCAACTTTGGAAAACATGTAAAAAAATCATTTTGTCCTGAATGTATGGCCTGATCTCTCTACAAATTGACCTGTCTTTGTAAAATAGACTTGTTTCAATTTGCATATAATTAATTTTATTATTATCAGTATTTATTATAATCATTATTAAATGTTCATTATTGTGATTTTTAAAATAGAAACATGTGAATTGTTATAGATCATGTGTGGGGGTTGAAAAGAATTTACTGCTTTTAAGGTAATATTGTGATCAAGTCATTGATAATGTGATAAAACTTCACTATTAAAAATATTTACTCTTAGGTAAATATTTACTAAAAATTTACTAAAACTTCACCATTAAAAATATTTACTCTTAGGTAAATATTTACTAAAAATTTACTAAAACTTCACCATTAAAAATATTTACTCTTAGGTAAATATTTACTAAAAATTTACTCTTAGGGCACCTGGGTGGCTCAGTGGGTTAAAGCCTCTGCCCAGGATCCTGGGATCGAGCCCTGCATTGGGCTCTCTGCTCAGCAGGGAGCCTGCTTCCTCCTCTCTCTCTCTCTGCCTGCCTCTCTGCCTACTTGTGATCTCTGCCAAATTAAAAAAAAAGAATCTTAAAAAAAATTTACTTTCTATGTAAGCAAAGAGAACTGAATGCTGAATCAGAAGACTCCAGACCCCAAGTAACCAGATCATCTTGGACAAATTCTGACCATTCAGTCTGATAAAATTTGCAGGGTTATAATCTATGATAGACTATCCCTAACATCCTTCCAAAACTCTGATCAGAATAAAGTATAAGGAATATTGGTCAATAAAAATCATTGAAAGAAGAGTCAGTGGGGGGTAAGGGATGAAAGAAAAGTGAAATGAATCAGGCAGGTATACTATCAAAATCTATGCCGTGTAGTAGCTATATGGAATCAGACTTGGCTAATTTATTTAATCTCCAAATCTCAGCACAGGATTCTCTCCGTTAGAACAATAACAAAAGAGCAAATCCAGTAGCCATTTTTTGAGTGTCTGCTATTCAGATATACCCCACATATATTAATTTCAGAAAAATTATGTCCAATTTATATTATTTGTATATATATTTTATTTTATTTTGCAGATTTTATTTATTTGAGAGAGAGAGAGAGAATGAATAGAGCGGGGAAGGGCAGAAACAGAAGGAGAGACAGAAGCAGGCTCCGGGCTGAGCAAGAAGCTCCATGCAGGACTCTTTCCCAGGATTCTGAGGAATTGACCTGAGCCAAAAGTAGAAGCTTAGCCAACTGAGCCACAGACACCACTATATATATATATTTTAAAGCTTGAATCTCATAGAGATTAAATAATTTGCCCCTGGTAACATAGTAAGCAGTAGGTTGAGGATTTAAATTCAGGTCTACTTGATTTTCTCTCTTAAACATCCTATTTCCTCATTTTGTAAGGAATGAAAGCAACTCACATTTGGAAACATTTTCAGAATGAAAGAGAAGGCCAAACACATAAAAAATATCATCTAACAAAGGACACAAAAGTGGTCACACAGGCCACTGAATCACCTCGTTGGAGCTCAGGGACATCATGAACTGCCCAGAATGCTAAGTGACCTCACACCTGTGTGAGCCACTTAGGACCGTAAATGCAAAGAGTCTGTCCTGGTAAAGCTGTTGTGTTTGTTGTTTTGAAGGAGTTGATGACCTTTGACCTTTTAAGACTAGATCAGAGATGAGCAACCAAACATCTCTGTCAAACAGACTCCAATATCTTCAGTAGAAATTCTTCTCATTTATTCCAGGAACCAATTCTTTTGGTCCTATTGTTCCTAATCAGGATTCTGAAACTTGTAATCACGTTTTTACCAATCACAGAGCATGGTATCCTGGAACCTTGGACTAAGAAGGGCATTTAGAAATCATCTGATTCAGCGTTCTCATTTTGTTGATCAGGACATTGAGGTTCCAAAAGATTAAGGGATTCACCTTGACTTAAACACACAGTTAATTATATGTATTTTGGATCAGGTGGCCTAGTTAGTGGTATCACCCAATACCTCTTCTCCCTGATGAGCTGACAACATACTTGAGAACAGAGACTACATGGAGACTTTGTTTCAGTTTCATACTCTTGGGTGAAGAACTGGATTTATGGTCACTAGATAAGTAGTATGGAGTAATGGACTCAAACAGAAGATACATAGTAGTGAATGCTTCATATTCTCTTTTTTTAGTGACAAATCAAGGAAAAACAAAGACCGCAACAAGGAAAGTTTCTGGTTGTGTCAAGGCATGTCAGATACAGTTACATTTTGGTTTAGAGATTAAATGGGACATACCAGGGTTCCACCCTAAGAAAGCAACAACCATGACCAAGAGAAGCTATTTTGACCAGATTATGTTCTCATCCTGATAAATGTTCTGTACCTTTCCTTTTATTCCTTTCTTCGTTTGACATCAGAATGATTCCATAGAGTACAACACTTCTGTTTATCCAGTTACAATGCTGTTGTCTATCATCTGCTATCCAAAAATACTTCACCCTTTGTTCCTAGCCCCAGTTCACAGAAATTGCTGATGCTTCATTCTGCCCTATAGCATCTGACTATTGCTTTGTTTGTGACTTGGCTTTGATAACTTACTCCAGCTTTACCTCAAAGACTAGTGAAAGGGGAGGGGTCTGCCATTGTGCCTGGCTGAGCAGTTAAGAGAGCTGTAATTAGAAGGGGGTTACCTCTTCTATTAAACAAATTCTCCAAGATTTTGGTAAGGAAGAGCACGAAAGGTAAACTGACCAGAAAGGCAAGAATATGGATAGGGCTTTTTTTTTTTTCCGTTAATTTATTGAACTAATATTTATTGGTACCCACAATTATTATTGACGATATGTTGGTGGGATTGATAGGAGACTTCTGTCCAAATTGTTCAGAGTAAAGTGAGACAACAGCCACTGTGGCAGACATTGGCTAGATGTTCAGCAATTCCATTTCTGCTTCCTGGGAACTCAGGAAAACTATGCAGCTTAGCATCTTTTCTACAGTTGAGTTGAGATCATATGACTAGTTCTTGCCAATGGAATACTGAGAGAAGTGATTTTAGGCCTGGCCTTTCATCATCTCTCTCTCTTTAGAGTTCGTATGTCTGATGTGATGAGAAATCACAGGATAGGAGGTACATCTGTGTCACTGCCTTGGAAATGAGCTTCCCAAGAGATTCACCCAAATTTTATTGGATTATGACTTGAGTGAGAAGGGAACCTTGTTGTGTTAAGCCACTAGAGTTAGGATTTATTTTACTATGGCAGCATAATCTGTATTACACATGATTATAAAACAATGAAATTGCTTACCATTGAAATTTTTCCCAAATATTATGCCGTCACCAAGGAGAGCACCTCTTTTATCCTGGGGAATTATGGGATATTTCCTATAAGAAGAGATGTGTAAGATAAGTCTTAAAAGACTCCATTCCCTTCTATTTTCACCATTCTCTTTTGGATTTTTTTTTTTTTTTTTTTTTTTTTTTTTTTTTTTGATTTTTAATTTTTTATTTTTTATAAACATATATTTTTATCCCCAGGGGTACAGGTCTGTGAATCACCAGGTTTACACACTTCACAGCACTCACCAAATCACATACCCTCCCCAATGTCCATAATCCCACCCCCTTCTCCCAAACCCCCTCCCCCCGGCAACCCTCAGTTTGTTTTGTGAGATTAAGAGTCACTTATGGTTTGTCTCCCTCCCAATCCCATCTTGTTTCATTTATTCTTCTTCTACCCACTTAAGCCCCCATGTTGCATCACCACTTCCTCATATCAGGGAGATCATATGATAGTTGTCTTTCTCTGCTTGACTTATTTCGCTAAGCATGATACGCTCTAGTTCCATCCATGTTGTTGCAAATGGCAAGATTTCATTTCTTTTGATGGCTGCATAGTATTCCATTGTGTATATATACCACATCTTCTTGATCCATTCATCTGTTGATGGACATCTAGGTTCTTTCCATAGTTTGGCTATTGTGGACATTGCTGCTATAAACATTCGGGTGCATGTGTCCCTTTGGATCACTACATTTGTATCTTTAGGGTAAATACCCAATAGTGCAATTGCTGGGTCATAGGGCAGTTCTATTTTCAACATTTTGAGGAACCTCCATGCTGTTTTCCAGAGTGGCTGCACCAGCTTGCATTCCCACCAACAGTGTAGGAGGGGTTCCCCTTTCTCCGCATCCTCGCCAGCATCTGTCATTTCCTGACTTGTTGATTTTAGCCATTCTGACTGGTGTGAGGTGATATCTCATTGTGGTTTTGATTTGTATTTCCCTGATGCCGAGTGATATGGAGCACTTTTTCATGTGTCTGTTCGCCATCTGGATGTCTTCTTTGCAGAAATGTCTGTTCATGTCTTCTGCCCATTACTTGATTGGATTATTTGTTCTTTGGGTCTTGAGTTTGCTAAGTTCTTTATAGATTTTGGACACTAGTCCTTTATCTGATATGTCGTTTGCAAATATCTTCTCCCATTCTGTCAGTTGTCTTTTGATTTTGTTAACTGTTTCCTTTGCTGTGCAAAAGCTTTTGATCTTGATGAAATCCCAGTAGTTCATTTTTTCCCTTGCTTCCCTTGCCTTTTGCGTTGTTCCTAGGAAGATGTTGCTGCGGCAGAGGTCGAAGAGGTTTCTGCCCGTGTTCTCAAGGATTTTGATGGATTCCTTTCGTACATTGAGGTCCTTCATCCATTTTGAGTCTATTTTTGTGTGTGGTGTAAGGAAATGGTCCAATTTCATTTTTCTGCATGTGGCTGTCCAATTTTCCCAGCACCATTTATTGAAGAGGCTGTCTTTTTTCCATTGGACATTCTTTCCTGCTTTGTCGAAGATTAGTTGACCATAGATTTGAGGGTCTATTTCTGGGCTCTCTATTCTGTTCCATTGATCTATGTGTCTGTTTTTGTGCCAGTACCATGCTGTCTTGATGATGACAGCTTTGTAATAGAGCTTGAAGTCCGGAATTGTGATGCCACCAACGTTGGCTTTCTTTTTCAATATCCCTTTGGCTATTCGAGGTCTTTTCTGGTTCCATATAAATTTTAGAATTATTTGTTCCATTTCTTTGAAAAAGATGGATGGTACTTTGATAGGAATTGCATTAAATGTGTAGATTGCTTTAGGTAGCATAGACATTTTCACAATATTTATTCTTCCAATCCAGGAGCATGGAACATTTTTTCCATTTCTTTGTGTCTTCCTCAATTTCTTTCATGAGTACTTTATAGTTTTCTGAGTATAGATTCTGTGTCTCTTTGGTTAGGTTTATTCCTAGGTATCTTATGGTTTTGGATGCAATTGTAAATGGGATTGACTCCTTAATATCTCTTTCTTCTGTCTTGCTGTTGGTGTAGAGAAATGCAACTGATTTCTGTGCATTGATTTTATATCCTGACACTTTACTGAATTCCTGTATAAGTTCTAGCAGTTTTGGAGTGGAGTCTTTTGGGTTTTCCACATATAGTATCATATCATCTGCGAAGAGTGATAATTTGACTTCTTCTTTGCCGATTTGGATGCCTTTAATTTCCTTTTGTTGTCTGATTGCTGAGGCTAGGACCTCTAGTACGATGTTGAATAGCAGTGGTGATAATGGACATCCCTGCCGTGTTCCTGACCTTAGCGGAAAAGCTTTCAGTTTTTCTCCATTGAGAATGATATTTGCGGTGGGTTTTTCATAGATGGCTTTGATGATATTGAGGTATGTGCCCTCTATCCCTACACTTTGAAGAGTTTTGATCAGGAAGGGATGTTGTACTTTGTCAAATGCTTTTTCAGCATCTATTGAGAGTATCATATGGTTCTTGTTCTTTCTTTTATTGATGTGTTGTATCACATTGACTGATTTGCGGATGTTGAACCAACCTTGCAGCCCTGGAATAAATCCCACTTGGTCGTGGTGAATAATCTTTTTAATGTACTGTTGAATCCTATTGGCTAGTATTTTGTTGAGTATTTTCGCATCTGTGTTCATCAAGGATATCGGTCTATAGCTCTCTTTTTTGGTGGGATCCTTGTCTGGTTTTGGGATCAAGGTGATGCTGGCCTCATAAAATGAGTTTGGAAGTTTTCCTTCCATTTCTATTTTTTGGAACAGTTTCAGGAGAATAGGAATTAGTTCTTCTTTAAATGTTTGGTAGAATTCCCCCGGGAAGCCGTCTGGCCCTGGGCTTTTGTTTGTTTGGAGATTTTTAATGACTGTTTCTATGTCCTTACTGGTTATGGGTCTGTTCAGGCTTTCTATTTCTTCCTGGTTCAGTTGCGGTAGTTTATATGTTTCTAGGAATGCATCCATTTCTAGGCTATCATTGAAAATAGAAGGAGAGATTAAAAGCTTCCAGGACAAACAACAACTGAAAGAATTTGCAAACACCAAACCAGCTCTACAGGAAATATTGAAAGGGGTCCTCTAAGCAAAGAGAGAGCCTACAAGTGGTAGATCAGAAAGGAACAGAGACCATATACAGTAACAGTCACCTTACAGGCAATACAATGGCACTAAATTCATATCTCTCAATAGTTACCCTGAATGTGAATGGGCTAAATGCCCCTGTCAAAAGACACAGGGTATCAGAATGGATAAAAAAACAAAACCCATCTATATGTTGCCTCCAAGAAACACATTTTAAGCCCGAAGACACCTCCAGATTTAAAGTGAGGGGGTGGAAAAGAATTTACCATGCTAATGGACATCAGAAGAAAGCAGGAGTGGCAATCCTTATATCAGATCAATTAGATTTTAAGCCAAAGACTATAATAAGAGATGAGGAAGGACACTATATCATACTCAAAGGGTCTGTCCAACAAGAAGATTTAACAATTTTAAATATCTATGCCCCCAATGTGGGAGCAGCCAACTATATAAACCAATTAATAACAAAATCAAAGAAACACATCAACAATAATACAATGATAGTAGGGGACTTTAACACTCCCCTCACTGAAATGGACAGGTCATCCAAGCAAAAGATCAGCAAGGAAATAAAGGCCTTAAATGACACACTGGACCAGATGGACATCACAGATATATTCAGAACATTTAATCCCAAAGCAACAGAATACACATTCTTCTCTAGTGCACATGGAACATTCTCCAGAATAGATCACATCCTCGGTCCTAAATCAGGACTCAACCGGTATCAAAAGATTGGGATCATTCCCTGCATATTTTCAGACCACAATGCTCTAAAGCTAGAACTCAACCACAAAAGGAAGTTTGGAAAGAACCCAAATACATGGAGACTAAACAGTATCCTTCTAAAGAATGAATGGGTCAACCGGGAAATTAAAGAAGAATTGAAAAAAATCATGGAAACAAATGATAATGAAAATACAACGGTTCAAAATCTGTGGGACACAACAAAGGCAGTCCTGAGAGGAAAATATATAGCGGTACAAGCCTTTCTCAAGAAACAAGAAAGGTCTCAGGTACACAACCTAACCCTACACCTAAAGGAGCTGGAGAAAGAACAAGAAAGAAACCCTAAGCCCAGCAGGAGAAGAGAAATCATAAAGATCAGAGCAGAAATCAATGAAATAGAAACCAAAAAAACAATAGAACAAATCAACGAAACTAGGAGCTGGTTCTTTGAAAGAATTAATAAAATTGATAAACCCCTGGCCCGACTTATCAAAAAGAAAAGAGAAAGGACCCAAATAAATAAAATCATGAATGAAAGAGGAGAGATCACAACTAACACCAAAGAAATACAAACTATTATAAGAACATACTATGAGCAACTCTACGGCAATAAATTTGACAATCTGGAAGAAATGGATTTTTCTTTTGTATGCCCATGTTTTCCAAACTGATATAGAAAGAGGAATCTAGGAAAATATTCCATGTGACTTAACGTCTTTGGCCTTGTTTCAGGAATGAGCTCAGGAAGTCTGGACGTCTGCTTTCATGTGGGAAGAAATTAGGTGATAATTATTACGTGGGGACAAGGAGCTGAGAAGGAAGGACATCAGATAGATCATCTCTGAAATTATGTCTAGTCTTTGGAACTAGAGTGATGTTAGTATAGGGTCAGAAATCTGTGTTCTGGAAAAAAATTTGCTCTAGGTCTTATGTGTTTTCCTTAAGAATGTTTACATACAAGGGGGAAGTCTTAAATGTAATGGCAACTGGAGCTATTTGGTCAGAGCAGTTGGATGAGTGTAGTTTGAATTACTCATTTATTTTTTAAATATAATAAGCTCTATTGTTCCAGGTATGGTTCTTATTAAGTACTTAATAAATATTAATTTACTTATATGAGGTACTTTCTAGTATTGATATCATTTTCAAGATGAGGAACTGAGGCATAGAGAGTTCAAGAGTACATATTTCCCACTAGCAAGTGTAGAATCAGGATTTGAACCCAGATTGTATGGCTCTAGATCCCAAATATGTCACTGCTTTACTATGCTGTATTGCTTTTGCTAATTAGTAATAGCAGAAGCAACAATTACCATTTATTGAACTTACCATTTATTGAATTTAAATATTATGCATTTAAAATTGGTTGATATTAGGTTATTGCAGATAGCACATTCATTATGTTGTACTGCAGTAAATTTTTTTCTCAGAAATTAGCTAATTGTGTATATCAATTTTTAAATTTTAACACATTTTCTTTCTGGAATTTACTATATGCCAAGTGCTCTTCTAAATTCACTACATGCATTGTCTCTTCAGTGCTCAAAGCCATATTATGAGTAGGTACAAGTATTACTCCCATTGTATAGATGAGGAAAGAGGAAACAGAAGAGAAAGAACCAGAAGATGTTTATAAACAGGAGAGGCAGAAGCTATGCTGGAATTCAGGCAGGCTTAGGTCCACAGTCTGAGTACTTTGCCACTACAACACATATCATCTCAATAGTTGAGGTGCAAGATTTTTCTGGCTGTGGACTCTAGAAAATGCCCTTGAAACCAGGAACCAGGGATCTTTTGCATTTGCCTCTTCCTTCTTCTAGGTCAGTTAGGATAAGTGTTGGATACTTTCTTGGTCTAGATTACTTTTCACTCCCTTACCAAAGATTTGACAATTACTGGAATAGCAATCAAAGTCCCACTGAAAAGTCATCTTTTTCAGTGAAAAAATTCTTCCTTCCCCTAAGTTATGACATAATGAATTTCCTTTTACTCTGTTTCATTAGAAATATAACATTGAAAAAAATATCAACAGTTTAGTCTTACTGAAGCTTTACTGAAACAGACTTTTTTTTTTTTCAGACTTTTTTTTTTTAAAGATTTTATTTATTTATTTGACAGAGAGAGAGAGAGATCACAAGTAGGCAGAGAGGCAGGCAGAGAGAGAGAGGGAAGCATGCTCCCCACTGAGCAGAGAGCCTGATGCGGGGCTCAATCCCAGGACCCTAAGATCATGACCTGAGCTGAAGGCAGAGGCTTAACCCACTGAGCTTCCCAGGTGCCCCTGGAACCGACTTTTAATGGCAACATGATATCTTTGGTTTTTGCTTTGTTGTCTTGTTTCCTGGGTTTTAGATTTAGCCACAGGAGACAACTTTAAACAGCTTGCATTTTGTAGTAAACACCTGATAATATGTGCAAAACAGAAGAGTCTGGTACTTTGGTAATGACTTTTAACCTAGAAATACGAAGAAAATGTTAGAAATATTATGCATTTAAAATTGGTTGATATTAGGTTATTGCAGATAGCACATTCATTATGTTGCACTGCAGTAAATTTTTTTTCCTCAGAAATTAGCTAATTGTGTATATCAATTTTTAAATTTTAACACATTTTCTTTCTGGAATTTAATAAGGATTTTTTGAAACATGCATAACCTCATGATATATGATAATTGCCTAAAATAAAGCCAACAACAGAACAACAATTATTTGAAAAGAATTCAAAACACAGCTTACTTTTGAAGAACACTTGTGGAAACATCTGTGGAACTTCCAATCT
Organism: Mustela putorius furo; assembly: GCF_011764305.1. NCBI lineage: Eukaryota > Metazoa > Chordata > Mammalia > Carnivora > Mustelidae > Mustela > Mustela putorius. The sequence continues at coordinate 24,685,458 of NW_025421273.1, forward strand.
CATAACTCTGGATAATTTGTTCAGCCTCTCCTAGCCTCTCCACTCTTACGAAGATTACATAGAATTATTTATATGAAAATAATAAGCACAGTGGATGAAGAAGTAGCTTTATTCAACTTCCCTCCCTCCCTTCTTCCTTTGCTTCTAAGGAAGTACTTCCTTCCCTCGTCCCCTTTTTCTCTTCTTTTATTCCTCTCTGTGCCTCCAAGATGTCTTCAGGGCACATTTAGAGAAAGGAGAAGAAAGAGGAGGAGAAAGTGAAATGAGGCTGCTTTTGATAAGACTGGAATTGCATTGGGAAATGGATTTTTTAAAATGGTGATGCCCCCTAGCAATTTCAGCACCCAGAGGAAGACTGACAAATCTTACTGAAGACGCTTCATAATGCTCAGTGTTCTGGTTTATTTATTCTCAGTGTTGACTCCCAATAGAAGTAACTCTCCTTGGCAAGGGAGATTAAAGCCTCCTTCCTCTAACCATAGCAAGTATACTGATATTGCTAATGCTAGAAAGAAAAAAAAATTAAAACAATGTAGGTGGCTAAGATTAATGAGGTAGAGTCCTGTTCCTAAAGGCATTTTTGTTGACAAGTAAAGTACTAATCAGCATTAGTACTGCATACTGGAAGGAGTACCCTTCCACAGAAATAATTTAGTGTAGACTCAGACTCCAAAGACTACTTTGAACAAGTGCATAATCAAAATCATGGACTTTCTGTGACCAGTAATAACTGAAGGAAAAGTGTGGGCATCAGAGCAAATGACAGAGTGGACAATAAGATCAGTCCTGGACTAGAATTATTCCCTGAGCCCCCATATTAGTTTACTTCTGTGATGTAACAAATTAACACAGATTAGTTGTTTAAAACAACACACATTTGTTATCTTAAAGTTTCTCTGGGGTCAGAAGTCTAGGCAAAACTGAGCTGGATCCTCTTCTCAGTTTCACAAGGCTCCCGTCAAGGTTTTATTTAGTAGGCTTCATTGTCATGTGGAGGCTTGATGGAGAAAAGATCTGCTTCTCAGCTCATTTGGGTTGTTGGCATAATTTCCTTCCTGTGGTTTGTAACTGAGGGCTCCATTTTTGTGGTCTATAAGCTGGAGACTGTCCTCAAGTCTTGGAGGATGCTACCAGGTCCCAGCTGTGTGGAATTCCTCAATGTGGCTGCTTACTTCAATCCAGCTAGAAGAGTCTCTCATCTGAGGAAGGACTCAGCCTCTCTTGTAAGGACTCTCACTTGATTAAGTCAGACCCACCAGATAACTTCCCTTTTGATCAGCTCAAAATCAGCTACATGGGATTTTGATTATATCTACAAATCCTTTCATCTTTGCCATTAGGTAACCTAATTGAAGATGTGACATTGCCATTGTTTTTTGGTTAGAAGCAAGTCACAGGTCCCACCTACTCTCAAGGATAAGGGATTATAAAAGGCATGAGTTCCAGGGGGCAGGAAACAGAATCTGTCATAGGCTCTGTCCATAACAATCAAATTGGTTAAGATTTATTGCTGGTTAAGAGTAATTAAAGATAGGCAAAAGAATTCCTGTATACTCTTCACATTTTTGTAATTTCATTCAGTAGACTGTTTAACTTACATCACTTCAAAAACTGGTAAACATTTAGGATAGGCTTGCTCATTACCAATTAACCCTTTCTCATCTTTACATAGACTTAAATTAATGGAGCTTATCTGTATGCATTTGTTTATTAATTCATTCAACAAATATTCAATGAGCATTGACTATGATCCAGGGATTATTTAAATGCTGGGTGTTTTATAACAGACATAAAGATTTAAAGTAATCCATGCACTTACAAACTTTGTATGTTAAAGGAGCAGACAGATAACAAACAAGATTAATTAGTAAAATACGTATTATGTTTGGCAGGGGCAAATGCTAAGGAGAGGGGGTAGGTGGGTTGATATTTTAGAGACTTTGGGTAGTGAAGGTATCTGTAGGAAGGTAACATGTGAGCAAAGGCCTGAAGAAATAAGGGACTAAATCATGTGGCCATTTGAGAGATGAGCATTTGAGGCAAAAAAAAAAAAAAGTACAAGGTCCTGATATTAAAGACATACCTGATGGGTTTTGGGGCACAATAAGGAGTTTGGATTAGCTAAATCAGAGTAAGCCAAGGAGACATAAAGGAGATATAGTGAAAGAGGAAATGGGACACTGGGTCAAGCCAGGTTCTCTAGGTCTTTTTGTAAGGGATTTGTTGTTTTCCTTGAAATGAGAGCCATTGGAACCTTGTGAGCAGGAGAATGAAGTGGTCTGATTCACCTTTTACCAGGGTCACTGGCTGCTGTGTAGAAAATAAACTGAGGGGGTCAAGAGTGAAACAGGGAGACCACTAAGTAGACTATAATGATGATTCGGGTTAGTGACGACAGTGTCTTGAACCAGCCATGGGGTGGTAAAAATGGAAGGTAAAACTGAAAGAATTTGCTGACACTTTGGATTATAAGAGAAAGAGAGAAGTCAAGGATGACTGTCTATTCCCACATCTCTCTATAAATGTATAGCTTTTCACTTAACTACCAAACTACTATGCATTCTGTATAAAAGAATTTATATACATAAGTATGTGGTGAAGCTGCACTGGACTTATGCTAATTCACTTGTGTTTGGTAAAATAAAGAAATCCCATAGACTGATACTTTATAACATATTCCTTCTTATTGTGTTGAGTTAAATACACACAGCAGTGTATACAGTGCTTTATTGGCAATTAAAGAGATTTTTAAGAAAGATTTTATTTATTTATTGAGAGAGAGAGAGAGAGAGAGAGCGCTGGGGGAGTGGCAGAGGGAGAGGGACAGGCAGACTCTCTGTGGAGATGACCCGGTGCTCCATCCCAGGACTCTGAGATTATGACATGAGCTGGAGTAAGACGTCCAACTGACTGAGCCACCAGGCACCCATTAAGAGATTTTTCAAGCATAGTTTTTATTATGTGCAGTTTTTACCTTTCCAGTTCATTTTAGAATCCTACCTCTGAGAGAGAAGTGCTTTTGCTTTAAGGCCCTGCCCTGGTCTTAGCATCCATAATTATGGTGCTCCGGATATACCACATAGGTGAGCAACATTTCTTTGAGAATTATGTCTCCATGGGGCTTGCTTAGCTCCCTTGTACGTGCTGCAGAGCATAGTTGATATGGAGGGAGAGCTGCTCTCCGAGTCTGTCCTCTCAACACTGTGTTCTGTGTGGCTAATGTCAGAGGTATTCACTCAATTCTGGAGATTAGTGCAGCAAAGAACTTTTCAAATTAAAATTTTACAAAGAAAATAAAATACTCTAGTTCAAATTAACTGGGCATACTCTTGATTGGCCTTACTTATAAAATTGACAATCATATGGATAATATGCAAATGTATGCAGAAATAAATATATTTTTATAGGTATTCAATTCTCAGTAACACTTCCTGTACCAGCAGCTATGGTCTTGTTGCTAATGCCAGTCTCTCCTCACTGAGCAGTCCTTAGATCCTCTATCATCTCTCCAGGAAGTGTGGCCTTTTAGGTGTACAAGAGTATAGTAGTCTACCAGACAGAAACATTTCAGTTGGAAATGAGATAACATTTGTCCTAATGGCTTAAATATGAAAGGTAAATTTACTGACTCATGTAATTAAACAGTACAGAGGTAGGAGTGACCACAGACACGTTCATGGATCTCCTATTTCACTAGGTCTTCCGCTCTGCCTTTTGGCATGTTCCTTGGCTCTGCCCTCTAGCTTGTGTGGCTTTGCCCTCATATGGCTCTGTCCATAATAGAAGCAAGGGCTGCCGTTGTTGTACTCTGTGCCCTCTACCACAACAACCATAGGAAGAAAAGTCCAGATCCCAGGACTTACAGAACAAACCTTGGGGCATTCTCACTGGATCAGTGAGGATCCCATGATCTGGACTAGTTCTATTGCCAGGAGAATGTGATGCATTGGTGAGCTTAGGCCTGAATTTCCTGCCCATTGCTGAAAGGACTATGGCTAAGGAGTTGGGGATAGGTTACTGAAATTTAGCCAATTCAGGCACTGTCTGGAACTGTTGGATATGGACATAATCCTTGGCATACTACAGGGTAGAATAAGGATTGGTGATCTGGTCTGTGAATGCAAATAAGGTGGAGACTGTTCAGTAGATGCCTAGGACATGTGATACAGAAATTCAAATATTGTATTTCTGACTTGGCTTGGCCACAATACGAGGCTTTGCAGTGAATGGTAAACAGGCTTATACTTCTAACAACCTTGAATTTCAGAGTGTCTTTCTCCTTCAGTTCTATTCCTGTGTCCATGACACCATCTACAACCTAGGACACATGTTTATAGCTAATTGCTTCTCTACATAAAGACATGTCTGATACTATTTATGAAGAGGAAGGTCCTGCCTGCCTTGTGGGGCATGTGTTCTGATGTTTTTGCTTAGGACCCTAGCACAGAGCTTTGTGTCATTTTTACCAATAGGCTTTTTGCAATAAAATTTGAGTTTCACTGTTTGGGCAGTTAGTTGTTTTTTAAAAATCTCTGTCTCAGGATGCCTAGGTGACTCAGTTGGTTAAGCACCTCCTTTCAGCTCAGATCATGATCCCGGGGTCCTGGGATTGGACTGTTCCCTGCTCAGTGGGGAGCCTGCCTCTCCCTCTCCTTCTGCCTGCCTCTCCCCCTGCTTGTGCTCTCTCTCTGTCAAATGAATAAATAAAATCTTAAAAAAAGATCTCCATCTCTAGTATTGGTGTTCTACTGCTTCAATAGCAACTTAACACATATTTATTAGCTTACAACAACACAAATTTATTATCTGATAGCTTTGTTAGTCAGAATTCCATCCCTGATCTCACAGGGCTATAATCAAGGTTGCTGACTGGTTTGCATTTCTTTTTAGAGGCTTTATAAAGGGGACAGTCTTGTTTTCTTGCTCATTCAGGTTGTGGGAAGAATTCCATTATTTGCAATGGCGTGACTGAAGTTTTGTTCTCTTGAGGGTGGTTCTCAGCTTTTAGAGGTCACCACATCACTTAGCTCGTGGCCTTCTTCCACCATTTTCAAAGGCAACAATGGTAGGTTGAGTCCCTGTCACAACATGTCTCTCTGACCCACTGTAGAAAGATTCCCCACTCTTAAGAGCTCATGAGATTAGTTAGGACCTTCCCAATTAATCCAGAAAATCTTGCCCTTTTAGTGGTCACCTGATTAGCAACAGAAAAGATATGTATGACTGAACAGATAAAATTATGTAATATAATTTTGCTATGTAACATAACATATTCACAACTTTGAGGATTAGGATGTAGACAGCTTAGGGGCTGTTATTCTTACACACACACACACACACACACACACACACAGTGTGCATGCACAATTCCCAAACATTCATTTTTTACCACTTTTCACTTGCCTATTAATATTATTAATTCCATAAAGCAATTCTTAATTTAAGATTTGGATGAAACTCTTAGCCAGGAGTTGTTCAGGTGAATTCCCGGTTTTTATCCAGTATCACTTTCCTTTGATTATTATTCTGGATAATTATTATTCTTGATACCACTGTGACTTTACAAGCTCTTATTGAACTGGCCACTTACTATATCAGAGATTACATCCAATTGTAAAAAAAAACTGGATTATATTTTGTCTGTAGTGTCATAGTTTTGAAGATATAAAAATAAATTCTAGGTTAAGTGCTAAATCAAATTGTATTAAAAAGGTAAACATTCCAAAGGTGCTTCCTGGGTCATGCTGTCAGCTCTTCTTCCAAGTTCATAGTACTTGAGATTTTGCTCCTCAAACTATTTCATGCCTGTTTCCATGTGTTCACTTCAACATTACTTTCCTGCTCAGGGCTCTAAATCAACACTGCATTGAATTTAATCTACTGGCTCTGAGTTAAAATGCTTACTCAATTGCTTACAGGAAAGAGATGTTCTCAGAGCTGCCTGAACCCTAATAATCTTTGGCCAGATTCAACTTTTAAAAAGTCTGTACATCCCACTTGATATTCATGTTCACTCAAGGTAATAATCAGTAATGGTTTGGAGGTGGTACCATATGTCAGGTACTACTTTACATACACTCTCTGCTTGAGTTCCTCCAACATCCCTATAGGGGTATGTGATGTTGTCAATTCTGTTTTAAAGACAAAGAAATAAAAACAAAGGGAGTGAAATCATCTTGCCAAGGCTATATAGCTGTGAAGTATCAGCATTGAAACCTCAGCTCACCGACAAGAATGCCTCTGCCCTTAACCATAAAGCATTAATGCCCCATGAAATTTATTCCCTTTCCAGGTGGCTATTTTACTGTTAATATGGAGGTATAGGTGGATCAGATATTACTATTGTTTTACTGATAGGAAATTGAGTAGTGTAGTTGCCCTAGTTAGATGTCTAATATTGATCATTGCCTAACTGTCCTTCTGTTTCTTCCTTCTATGGAAGCTGTATCATGGCAGGTAACCAGTTTTTATAGATTATTATAGTTTTATATTTCTTGTTTTGGCTAGTGGATTTTTTTCCCTACTTGTTAGACCATGCTTTAGAATTTCTCCTATTGTTGATTAGGGAAAAATGTTTTTGTATTTCCTCTTCAAAATTGCAGACGGGTCTGGGAAATATTTAGGAAGACATACATTCCATATGTAAGGCAGGCTTGCTTGCCTTATTTATTTATTTATTTATGAGCAAGAGATAGAGACAGTACAAATGGGAGGGGGCAGGGAAAGAGGGAGAGGGAGAATCATAAGCAAGCTTCATGCCAGCACGGAGCTCGACACAGTGCTTGATCTCACAACCATGAGATCAGGACCTGAGCCAAAATCAAGATTCAGACGCTTAACTGATTGAGCCACCCAGTCACCCCAGGCCTTTTCCTAATCAAATAAAATTAATTATCTTTGCCATATGCTATTGTTAGCATTCATAGAATATATTCATTTGCAACCAATCTTAAAGCTGAAAATTATCAGAAAAAGTGATATGAATAAAAAACGAGTTCATATGATTTCCTAAGATTCTTTAGGTAGACTGTTCTAATCTTCATTTATCTTGCAGGTCTTTTCAGCCAAAATAAGCTACATTAAAATCCTATGATCCTTCTAAATCTGTAGTTCTTGGAAACAGATGTCAAGGCTTTATCATATGTGTGAAAAAAGGTAGTTTCATTAATCCACTGGAGGGTCCTCACTCTGAGTTTCTCAGCATCCAGAATCTTACTCCTACTCAGAGGGAGATACTATAGGACAATACATGTCTCAGTCTAGGAGAATAAGAAATAAAATCATGAAGAAATCATGAGATGTAAGGAGAATAGGCCTTAGGAAGGAAAGGCACAAAATAGAACATCTATGAAAAGGGATGTAGGATTAATGGCACATGCAGAGAAAAATTTAAAATAAACATATTCTTTGTTCTCAGAGAGATAAAGGAGAATATAGGAAATGTAAAGTAGATCAGATAATTATGAAGAAACAATTGAAAGAGTTAGATATGAAAATAATATTGTTAAGCTAAACTACTACATGGATGTGTTGAACAACAGAACATATAGAATTTCTGAAGAAAAACCGAGTAAGCTGTGTGATCAAGCTGAGGAACTCTCCTGGAAGATGTCAGGAAATGCTAAACAAACGGAAAGAATGAAAGATTAAGAGAGGACAGAATTAGAAGTATCAAAGATAACAGAAAGGACTTCCCAAAGAGGAACAAAGAATACCTGCAGGAGATAAATTAGCAGGAGAAATAATGAATAAGAACTTCTCAGAAATGGACAAAGATATGAATCCTTAGGTAGAAAAAAATCATAGAGCACTGATAGAACTGATAAGAAAATACTACAGCTAGACCCATTATAATGACAGTTGAGGAAATAAAAGATGACAAAATCTCTTAAATACTCCAGACAGGAAAAAAAGGCACATAGAGAGTAAGAGATATCATCAGTCTTTTCACCAGTAACACTGAATGCAAGAGTATAGTGGTAAAATAACTTCATATGGTTGATGGAAAATAATGTTGAACCTATTAGCTATTGAAGTTGTTATTTAAAATTTTTATCAATGTCTTCTTAAGTTCATTGTAGAAGTCAGGCTTAATAAATTCCAAAAAGTTAGTATCATTCAGCACATGAAGTATGGTCATAATTTAAGAAAATTAGGAATCAAAAACAAAGTCTTAGTTTAGAAAGTTTACAAAATATACCAAAATCCTATTTATACTACTAAAATATCCCTAATAAGAAAAAGGATGGAAACTGTAAAATAATTAGGCTACATGACAATGAAAACAGCACTACATGTCAACACCTGTGGTATGTATATTAGAAGGAAATTAATAAATATGAAACATTTATCAGAGAAGAACTATTACAATATATTATCTCAGTATTCAATTGAAGATGTGGGGTAAAGAGTAACAGTAAATCCTAACAGGAAAGGAATAATAAACACAGAACTGAATAAAATGAGATCACATGAAGAAAGTTAGGGAGGCTCCACAACTCCCAAAACTTATTCTTTCAAAAAACAAGGAGACAAACTAATGGCGGAACCAAAATTTCACCATTATGGTAAAAACCAAAAAAAATCCGCCAAAATGGTAAAAACCAAAATTCAGAGTGAAAAGTTGGAAATAAATATACATCTGAAGCATATTTAAAACAAACACTTTAGGGGTGCCTGGGTGGCTAAGTCGGTTAAGCGTCTCCTTCCTGATCTCAGCTGAGGTCTTGACCGTAGTGCCATGAGTTTGGGCCCTGTATGGAGGCCACTTAAAAATAAATAAATAAATAAATAAATAAATAGATAGATAGACAGATAAATAGATAAAACACTTTATGATACCACTTACATGGTAATCTAAAGTAGCTGAACTTACAGAAACAGAAAGTAGAATGGTTGTTACTGGGGGCTAAATGGTGGGGGGACTGGGGAAGTGTTGATCAAAGAATACAGACTTAGAAGATGAGGTGCACCTGTGTGGCTCAGTGGGTTAAAGCCTCTGCCTTCGGCTCAGGTCATGGTCCCAGGGACCTGGGATTGAGCCCCACACTGGGCTCTCTGCTCAGCAGCGAGCCTGCTTCTCTTCCTCTCTCTCTCTGCCTGCCTGTCTGGCTACTTGTGATCTCTGTCTGTCAAATAAATAAACAAAATCTTAAAAAAAAAGAAAAGATGAGCAAGTTCTGGGGATCTAATGCACATGTGATTATAATTAACAATACTGTATTATATAGTTAAAGGTTGCTAAGAGAATAGATCTTAAATTTTTTTTAAGTTTTATTTATTCATTTGGGAGAGAGAGCCAGAGAGAGAGCATGAGCAGAGGGGAGGCACAGAGTGAGAAGCAGACTCCCTGATGAGGGGTTCTATCCCAGGGCCCTGGGATCATGAGCTGAACTGAAGGAAGGCAGAAACTTTGCCAACTGAGCCACTCAGGTGCCCACATCTTGATTGTCCTTACTACAAAAATGAAATGATAATTAAGTGACATGGTGGAGATGTTAGGTAACACTACAGAATAATAATATAGCAATATGAAAGTTTATTAAATCAACACATTGTACACTTTACACAATGTTATATGTCAATTATATCTCAATAAAGCTGGACAATAAAAGAGTATTATACAAATAATATTGAATAAATTTGAAAACTTTGATATAAGAGATAAGTTCCCCTCAAACGGCAGAAAGACAAAATTAAGGGAAAACTAATATAGATTAGTGACCCCTAAAGTAATTGAGAAGGACTTTCAAAATTTCCTTTGCCCCCCAATCCCAGATAGTTTTATAGAGGAACTCAAACTCTCAAGGATTAGATAATTTCTTTCTTATATACATTATTATACAACAATGGAAAAAAAAGAAGGGAAAGTTTGAAGAATTAAGTTTATAGGTGATTCTACTTTTGAATATTGATGTAAATATCCAAAAGAAAATATTAGCTAAGCAAATATAACAGTGCATAATGACTGTATTATGATATAATGGCATCTGTCCCCCCAAATGCTGAGATGATTCAACACAAAATGAAATCTATTATCTTGACAGGTAAATAAAAAGAACTAGATAAATGTTAACAATTATTTATATTTTAAATGATTAGAAAACAAGCAATAGAAACTAGCCTTCTTAAAAACTATTAAAATAACTCTATAGTATATAATATATTTAGTGGAGATAATTAGCTACATTACCTCTAATGTAAGGAGCAAGACAGTGATTTCCACTCTTCTTGCTACCATTCAGGCAGTTCCTACAGATAGGGTGATCAAGTCATTCTGTTTTGCTTGGGACTTCCCTGAATTTACAACTGCATCCTGGAAAATTCCTCAGTTACAGGAAACCTGGGTGGTTTGACTGGGACAGTTAACAGTAAGTCCCATGTTCTAGAAGCCCTCTCAGACACAGGTAAACTGGGACAGTTGGTCAACCTATTACTGGTCTCCTGACCAAAGAAATAACACAAGAAAAGAACATTTGAAATATAATGATTGGAAAGAAAGATACAGAATTTTCATTATTTAAGAAGGTATGAAAATTTATATATAAAGCTTTAAAAATTATTTAAGTTCTTAAACTAATAATATAATGCAAAAAATGCTGGATCTAAGATCAGCAATAAAAATCAACAAGATTCATCATTTACAAACCATTTATACAAGCAATAAAAATTGTCAAGTATCTAGAGATTGTCTAAGAAAGTGTACAAAAAATTTGTGAAATAATGCTCAAGTTATTTTAAAGTACCTAAAACAAAAACCAGATGGTGAAATTTGTTCATGAAGGAGATAATTTTTCAATGTAAACATATAAATTTCTTTCACATTAATTACATTAATTAATAAATGCAAGGCAATTCTAACCAAAATTCTTGCAAATTTTTTGGGAAAGGTAAAATAACATATAACATATTATTATAACATAATAACAGTTTTTGGTAAATTATATACATAAGAAGAAACTCCCCAAATAGATAAGATTTTGAAAAATAAGGATAAAGTAGGTAGAGGAAAACCAGTTCAACAGATTAAGACAAAATATAAAATCTGTAGTAACAAAACTGTGTGGTACTATGACAGATAAATAGACACGTAAAATCAGAGCAGACAGCCTGGAAACAAACCCAAATTTAAATTAATTTGTAACTAATTGAAATGAATGTACAGATTTTTAGAGAAATGATGAAATAATTGGCTATGCTGTAGGAAAAATATTAGGTTGATTTCCTATTCTCTATCTTATAATATTTCCAAGTGCAACAGTGAAAATTGTTGGTGCTCCAGAGACTCTGTTGTCCAGGCACAATACCCCCCTCACATGGACAGTATCCCCTCTCATATTTAAGGTGGAACTAACTAAGGGTAACTAGTTTGTGGCTGTTCAATTTATGCCAGTTACCTAAGTGGTCATTAGTGGAATAGTAACAGAAAATATTGAGTTAAAAATTAGATAGTGAGGCACCTGGGTGATTCAGTTGGTTAAACATCTGCCTTTGGCTCAGGTGGTGATCTTGGGGTCATGGGATCAAGTCTGGCATTGGGCTGTCTGGTCAGAGGAGAGTCTGCTTCTCCCTCTCCCTATCTGTCTGTACTATCCCTCTTTTTCTCTCTCTCAAATAAATAAAATCTTCAAAAAATTCTTTGAAAATTCTTTAAAAAATTAAGTAGTGGACACATATATTGAAATGGTGAAAATCTAGAAAATTAGAAATATCAATTACTAATGAGAATGCAGAATTAGAGGAACTCTTAATTGCTGGTGGAAATGCAAAATGGTATGCTCACTTTAGATGACAGGCAGTTTTTAATAAAGCAACACACAGTTTGACCATATGATCGAGGATTAGCAGTCATGTGCATAGAGATTTCCCCAAGTGATTTGACAACTTAACGTCCACATGAAAACCTGCATGTGAACGTTTATAGCTGCTTCATTCATAGTCATCAGAAACTGGAAACAACTAAGCTGTCTTTCATATGTAAATGGTAAAACGATGTGATACATTTATGTAATGGAATAATATTCTATGATAAGAAATGAGTGAACAAGCAATAATGAGATATAATGATATAATGACTCTTAAGCACATATAGCTAAATGAAAGAAAATAGTCTGAAAAGGCTACACCCTGTATGATTTTAATTACATGATAATTTGGAGAGGGCAAAACTATAATGGTGGTACAGAAGATCAGTGATTGCCAAGAGTTTGGCTGGGGAGAATAAAGGAATGGATGAAACACAGGGGAATTTTTTTTTTTAAGGTGGTTAAAATATTCTGTATGATATAGTGGATACATGACTCTATACATTTGTCAAAACCCATAGAACTTTACCAAGATCCCATGGCAAAAAGGTATAACTGTATTCTAAATTATGAAACAACCTCACTGAAGGAGTAAGGAAGAAAGGTGCTGACCTAAGTAACTTTAGAATTGAGTGCAGTGTATAATATGAAAAAAACCCAGAGTTACAGTGATACATTTATATTGGAGTAGAAAAATTAAGGAAATGGCACATGACTGTAGCCAGGTTTCTCACTATTGGAATGGGAATTTACATAGAAGCTTGAATAAGAGCCTAGAATGATACATGTGATAATGGATTAGAATTGGAGACATCAGTTTTAACTTATGTTTGGCTTAGTATTGATACTGGTGGCTACATATAGAAACACTTATAGATAATGTATTATACCAATTAGTATACATACATATATTTCTTTTTGCACTAAGAAAGTCTAGAGGCAACAAAACCTGAGAGGAAATGGCACATCTGGCACCCAGATTTTGGTTTCTAATAACATTCTCCAACAAGAGGACCCAGGATTCATTATAGAGGTCATAGAACATCTTCGAACACCTAGAACATCTTCTAGTATCAGAAAGTTAGGAAGAGCTCAAACCAAAAACAAAACCAAGAACAATCCATAATCATTGGAGTTTGTCAAAAGGATCAAGAGCCAACTGAAAGACTTCCTGATGTCCAAAGCTGAAAACAATTTGAGCAATAAGAAATAGAAGACACTGGATTATTATATAGGTATAAAATAAATAGCTCTGAGTCCATAGCAACATAAATAAGGGATGAATAAATAAAGAAATGACAAATCCATGGAGAGGAGCTCCAAATAATTTATGTAAATACTTTACCCTCATAGGGGTGGAGCCTAACTCTCCATTTCTTAAGTGTGGATTTCATAGTGAATTCCTTCCAAGAGTATAAGGGAAGAAAACAAGAGTAATTTTGAGTGGAAAAAACCTAAGAAATACTAACTCAACCAGGTGATGAAGTTTAACATCAGCCAGGTGATGAAGTAGTGAATCTTGTTGACAGTATGTACCCTTGATGTGATGAAATCGGCTCCTTACTCCTGTGATCTTAATCCTCCAAACATGTAACCCCAGTTTTAATTATGAGGATAAACATCAAATAAATTCCATTTGAGGGAAATCTACAACGTAGCTGATCAATAGTCCTCAAAACTGTCAAATTTATCAAAAATAAGGAAAGACTGAGAAACTGTCACAACCAAGAGGACCCCAAGGAGACATAATTAATTTAATGCAGTTTACTGGATGAAATCCTGGAACAGAAAAAGAACATTAAGGAAAAAGCTAAGGCAATCTGAAAAAAAAAAAAAAGCATAAACTTTCATTAGTAATAATGTATAAATATTGGTTTGTTAATTTTAACAAATCTGCCATAGTAATAGATATTAATAATAGGTGAATCAGATTGTGGGGGTACTCTCTGTACTATTTTCACAATTTTTCTGTAAATCTAAAACTGTTCTAAAATAGGACATTTAATTAAATATATAGTTGTTTTCTTACCACCATTCTGAGACCTTTTCCTTCCCAGCTTTTGTTCACCAAATGTGAATCCCAATGTCTTTATCCAGAAGCTTCTTTTAAATGCCTTTCCCTTTTCAGTGGGTACTGAGAGGTTTTTCTTTTCTCTCTCTCTCTTTCTCTTTTTTTGGTTTAGGTCTTATTTAAATTCCAGTTAGTTAACATACAGTGTAGTATTAGTTTCAGGTTTACAATTTAGTAACTCAGCACTTCCATACAATGCCCAGTGCTCATCACAAGTGCACTCCTTCCTTCCCATCACTTATTTTATCCATCCCCTCAACCACCCCTCCCCCCGTAACTATCAGTTCTTTCTCTATAGTTAAGAGTCTGTTACTTGGACTGCATCTCTTTTCTTGCCCCTGATTGTTTGTTTTGTTTCTTAAATTACACATATGAGTGAAATTATATGATATTTGTCCTTCACTGACTAACTTATTTCACTTAGCATAATACTTTTTAGCTTCCATCTGCATCATTGCAAATGGCAAGATTTCATTCTTTTTTTTATGGCTGAGTAATATTATAGTGTGTGTGTGTATGTGTGTGTGTGTGTGCGTGCGCGCATGCACGTGCCCACACACGTGCCACCTCTTCTTTATCTGTTCATTACTTGATGGACATTTGGACTTTTTCCATATTTTGGCAATTGTTGATAATGCTGCTATAAATATCAGGATGCATGTGCCCCTTTGAGTTAGTATTTTGGTGTCCTCTGGGTAAATACCTACTAGTGTACTTGCTAGATTTTCAAGTAGTTCAATTTTTTTTTGAAGATTTTATTTATTTATTTATTTAAAAGAGAGAGAGTGAGCAGAAGTGGGGGGAGAAGAGACAGCAGGAGAGGGAGAAACAGGCTCCCCATTGAGTAGGGACACCTCTCCCCCATGTGGGGCTTGATCTCAAGACCCTCGGACCATGACTTAAGCTGAAGACACGCTTAACTGACTGAGTCACCCAGATGCCCCAGGTAGTTATATTTTTAACATTTTGAGGAACTGCCATACTGTTTTCCAGAGGGTCTACACTAGTGCATTCCCACCGACAGCGTAAGAGCACTCCTCTTTCTCAACATCCTTTCCAGCACCTCTTGTTTCTTGTGTTGTTAATTTTAGCCATTCTGACAGGTGTGAGGTGAAATCTCATTGTTTTGATTTGTATTTCCCTGGTGAGTGATGTTGAACATCTTTTCATGTGTCTATTGGCTATCTGCATGTCTTCTTTGGAAAAATGTCTGTTCAGGTCTTCTGCCCATTTTTTTAACTGGTTGTTTATATTAATTTCAGAATATCAGGGGTGTGATAAATCTCTGGAAGCTTTTGGAAGGCTTTTCTTGGATGAAAGATAAGAACTATGGTCTGGGTGCCTGGGTGGCTCAGTGGGTTAAAGCCTCTGCCTTCAGCTCAGGTCATGATCCCAGGGTGCTGGGATCGAGTCCCACATTGGGCTCTCTGCTCTGCAGGGAGCCTGCTTCCTCCTCTCTCTCTCTCTCTGCCTGCCTCTCTGCCTGCTTGTGATTTCTCTCTCTCTGTCAAATAAATAATAATAAAAAAAAATTAAAAAAAAAAACAACTATGGTCTATAGATGGATGTTAAAGGAGAGTAGACTTTAGTTCTTTGGAAGAAAATACTAGGGATTAGAATGGGATGCAGTTGAAAAGGCCTGTCTGAATTTGGCTTCACACATCTGTAAAGTTTTTAAACTTTATACATGGAGGAACAGATAAAATGCTGAATAAGAGAGTTAGAATAGTCTGAATAAGAAGGTTGGAGTTGTCTCATCTTAGTATGATATTCTAGGTCTCTACTGAGTACACAATATGCTCTTGCAACCTAGGTTTGCTTTTCATTAACTCATTTATTCATCCAACAGATACTAATACTTCCTCAAGCCCTAGGTATATGGTACTGAACGAATGGAATGATGCCCTTTCTAGTCCGTGGAGAGCAGATACCTTCTGTGGCATTCGACAGAACTGTGGAATCACAATTAATTAATTAATTACTAATTAATTACTAATTAGTAATTGTGGATCAGGGATGGTTCATGAAGCAGTTTTTTTTTTTTTTTTTTTTTTTTTAGTTTCAAAGGCCACTATTATTTTTTTTAATAGTTTGGTAATATGTTCAAATTTTTTTTAAAAGATTTTATTTATTTGTCAGAGAGAGAGAAGGAACACCAAGAAGGGAAGAGGCAGGCAGAGAGAGAAGCAGGCTCCCCGCTGGGCAAGCAGTCCAATGTGAGACTAGATCCCAGGACTGCCGCTTAACCAACTGAACCACCCAGGTGTCCTCACTATTATTTTATTTTTATATATTTTTTATATCTATTATATTTATATTTTTTATATTTCTGTTATTTCTTTAGAACAGAATCATCTAGGAGGAATAACATCCTAAGAGTTTTTTAAGACTATGAAGATACTTCAAGGACATACTTTGTTCTTGAACTTTTTTTGGTGGGAGGCAGGAGGAAACTGGTTTTGTTGGGCAGTATCTTCCTTTGCCTAATCTCAGTTATCACTCTCCCCAAGATAGATATAAGAAACTAAGAACTGTTGTGTTGAAGACAAAAAATGTGTATAATTTAAAGAGAAGTGGGTCATTTAAAATTCTTATCTTCCTTATTCCTATAAAGTATCAGGTAACTTAGGGAAAGTCGTTCTTTTTAGTTCTGTTTTGGGGCTAATAATTCCCCTTTGCAAATAACCACAGATGTTCTCAAATGAAACTGTTATGTAAAGTTCAAATGAATGCAAGAATTTAAAGAATTTTGCTTAGATATTTATTAATTTAGGGGTCAAAAGAGGTCAATTCATCTCAAGAAAGGAGGCAATATTTCATCCCATGCCTACTATGTACATTTTAAATTTGTGATTTAATTCACTACCTGCAACAACCCCTGGGGGCTGAGAGAGTTTAAATAATTTACTCATTTAGTCTAGCTAACTGAACTGTTAAATGGAGGAGCCAGGCCCCAAGCCCATTAGAAAACCCCAGAGTTCTTTCCCCATAATCAGACTTCTGGATATGATGAAAGACATCAGGAGTCCTATTTTATAAGATCCCCTTTGCCTTCTAAGACAGATTCATTTTCTCTACAGATGTTTCTTGGGACATCTATCATATTTCTGATATCATGCTAGATGATTTAGGGCACATTCCCTAATAGAATAGACATATGGAGCTTAGAGCTTGATGGGAGAGTCAAACAGTAAACAAGTAAATAAATTTAATAGAACGATGTAATAATAAATTAAGTGATAAGGACTCGAAGTAAAATGAACATAGTTTCATGACAGAAATCATTGTCTGTCTGTTGGGGAGAAGGTTTCACTTAAATAAGTTGGTGAAAGTCCCTCTGGGCAATGGTATTTAAGCTGGTATTTAAAGATAAGCAAGTGTCAGTTGTGAAAGGTCATGGAGTAGAGTGGAAATGTCTGAAGGTCCAAATGTGTTTAACATTTAATTCTATAATTCATTTTGAGTAAAATTTTGTATTGGGTATGAGACAGGTTGAGACTTATTCCTCTCCCTACTCCCTCACCCCTGGATGAAAGTTTGCTCAGTCACCATTTGCTGAAAAGGCGATCTGTCCTCCATTGAATTGCCTTTATCAAGTCAGTGGGGCTGATTTCTGGGATCTGTATTCTGTCTTATTGATCTGTGTCTGCACCCCCACCAATACCACACAGTCTTGATTAGTATAGCTACATAATAAGTTTTGATACTGGATAGACTGCTTCCTTCCACTATTTTATTTTTTCAAAATTATTTTAGTTAATTTACTTCCTTTGCCCTTCCGTATACATTTTTCAATAATCTTGTCTATGTCTACAAAAAATAAAAAACTTCCTGGGACTTTAGTATAAATTGTGCAAACTTGTTTGTCAGTTTAGGAGATAATTAATTATTATACTGAGTCTTAATTATATGTTATATCGAGACTCAATAGAATATTTTTTATATGGAATGTCATTATATGGAATCTATAAACTTGGTATATCTGCCCATTTAATTTAGATATTATTTTATTTCTTTCATTAGCACTTTATAATTTTCAGTAAACATGTCCTGTATATATATTTTGATTGATTTACAATTAAGTATTTCAATTTTTGGAGCTATTGTAAATGATGTTATATCTTTAATTTTAGTCTCCAAATGTTTATTGCTAGAAATACAGTTTTTATTTTTTTATTAAGATTTTATTTATTCAACAGAGACACAGCAAGAGAGGGAACACAAGCAGGGAGAGTGGGAGAGGGAGAAGCAGGATTCCTGCCAAGCAGGGAGCCTGATGCAGGGCTCAATCCCAAGATCCCCAAACATGACCTGAGCTCAAGGCAGATGCTGAACGATCGAGCCACCCAGGTGCCCCTACAGTTTTGATTTTTATAGGTTTATCGTTTATCCTGTATACTTGCTGAACTAATTTGTGAGTTCTGGGCCTACATTTGTAGACTCCTTAGATTTTCTATATAGGCAATCATGTCATCTGCTAATAGGGACTATTTTATTCTTTCTTCCTTTTTAAATTTTTTTTTTACTCTTTCTTTCTCATCTGTATGAATTGTATTTTCTTGCCTATTGCACTAGCTAGACATTTTAGTGCTATGTTGAATAAGGGTGATAAGAGCAGACCTCCTTGCCTGGTTCCCCATTTGAAGATAAAAGCATTCAGTCATTTACCATAAAGTATATTACTAACTATAGGTTTTCCATAGATGTTCTTTATCAAGTTGAAGATGTTTCCTTCTATTCCTGTTTTTCTGAGAGCTTTTAAAATCTAGAGTGTTGAATTTGACAGATGATTTTTCTGCATTGATTGATGCAATCATGAATTTTTTCAACCTATTAATATGGTAGATTAAATTGATTTTTTATTACTAAAACAGCCTTGTGTACCTTGAATAAATCCCATGTGATCATGGTTTATAATTATTTTTCCATATTGATGAATTGTTTGTTAGTTTTTTAAAAGAATTTATTTATTTGAGAGAGAGAGGAAGAGATATCAATAGAAACATGAGTGAGAAGGAGTGGGAGAAGCAGACTCCCCACTGAGCAGGGAGCCTGATGAGGGGTTCAATTCCAGGACCCCAGGATCATGATCTGAGATGAAGGCAGACACTTAAACAACTAAGCCACCTAGGTGCCCCATTCTTCTTTAAATGCTTGCTAAATTTTTCCAGTGAAATAATCTGAGACTGGAGATTTCTCTTATGTATATAGATGTGTATAGATTTCTTTTTGTGTATATAGATGTGTTAATTGTATTTCTTTGTTATCCTTTTGTTTTCTGAAGTTTGTATATGTGGTATCCCTCTGTCTCATTCTTGATATTGGTAATTTGTGTGGTCTTTTCTCTTTCACAGTCTTGCAAGATGTTTGTCACTTTCATTAATCTCATAAATTTCCATTTCTTTTTATCATTGATTTTCTCTACTTTTTGTTTTTAATGTTCTTAATTTATGCCATTATATTATTTGTTCTCCTCCTTCTGCTTGATCTAGGTTCTATTTTTTTGCATTTCACCAGTTGTTTTATTTCTTTTTCAAAATTATTTTTATTATTTTTATTTATTTATTTTATTTTGTTTTTTAAATTATGTTCAGTTAGCCACTGTATGATAGTACATCATTAGTTTTTGATGTGGTGTTCAGTGATTCATCAGTTGCATATAATACCCAGTGTTCATTGCAACACATGCCCTCCATAGTACCCATCACCCTGTCACCCCATCCCCTCACCCTCCCTTCTGAAACTCTCTGTTTCCCAAGGTCCATAGTCTCTCATGGTTTGTCTCCCTCTTTGATTTCTTTTCCTTCAGATTTCCCTCCCTTCCCCTATGATCCTCCATGCTATTGCTTATGTTCCACATATGAGTGAAACCATATGATAATTGTCTTTCTCTGCTGGACTTCCTTGAGGTACAAATTTAGACCATTGATTTAAGATTTTTCTTCGTTTTTAATTTATTAATTTAATACCATAATTTTCCTTCTTGCCACTAGTTTTATATTCCACAAATTTTGATGTATTTTAGTTTTCATCCTGTTCAATGTATTTTTTTATTTCTTTTGGATTATTTAGAATTGTTTTTTCAGTTTTCAAGTGGTTGGAGGTTTTCATTTCTTTTTCTCTTACTTATTTCTTATTTCCACTTTGGTCCATAAACACACACTGTATGATTTCAATTATTTTAAATTTGTTGTGGATTAATTTATGGCCCAAGATGTGGCCCATTTTTTAAAGATTTATTTATTTATTTACTGACACACAGAGAGAGAGAGAGAGAGAGAGAACGCATAAGCAGGCAGAGAAGCAGGCAGAGAGAGACAGGGGGGAAGCAGTCTCCCTACTGAGCAGAGAGCCTGATGCAGGGCTTGATCCCAGGACCTTGAGACCATGACCTGACCAAAGGGTTAACCCGCTGAACTACCCAGGTGCCCCAAGATGTGGCCTATTTTGATATATGATCTGTAGTCACTTGAAAACAATTTGTATTCTTTTGTTATGGAGTGGAGTGTTTTATAAGTGCTGATTAAATCTTGTTAAGTAGGGGTTGTTGAGTCCTATATGTTTGTTGATTTTCTGTTGTTCTTTTTAAAATTTTAATTCTTTTTTAAAAATTATTTTTATTAACATATAATTTATTATTTGCCTCTGGGGTACAGGTCTGTGAATCATCAGGCTTATACATTTCACAGCACTCACCATATCACATACCCTTCCCCAATGTCCATAAGCCAACCACCATCTCCCTCCACCCCTCCCCCCCAGCAACCCTCAGTTTGTTTTGTGATATTGAGTCTCTTAGGGTTTGTCTCCCTCCTAATCCCATCTTATTTCATTTTTTCCTTCCCTACCCCCAACCCCCCCACTCTGCCTCTTAGATTCCTCATATCAGGGAGATCATACGATAATTGTCTTTCTCCAATTGACTTATTTCGCTCCACATAATACCCTCTAGTTCCACCCACATTGTAGCAAATGGCAAGATTTAATTTCTTTTGATGGCTGCATAGTATTCCATTGTATATATATACACATCTTCTTTATCCATTCATCTGTTGATGGACATCTAGGTTCTTTTCATAGTTTGGCTATTGTGGACATTGCTGCTATAAACATTCGGGTGCACATGCCCCTTTGGATCACTATATTTGTATCTTTAGGGTAAATACCCAGTAGTGCAATTGCTGGGTTATAGGGTAGCTCTATTTTCAACTCTTTGAGGAACCTCCATGCTGTTTTCCAGAGTGACTGTACCAGCTTGCATTCCCACCAACAGTGTAGGAGGGTTCTTCTTTCTCCGCATCCTTGCCAACATCTTTCATTTCTTGACTTGTTAATTCTAGCCATTCTGACTGGTGTGAGGTAGTATCCATTGTGGTTTTGTTTTATATTACCCTGATGCCAAGTGATGTTGAACACTTTTTCATGTGTCTCTTGGCCATCTAGATGTCTTCTTTGCAGAAATATCTGTTCATGTCTTCTGCCCATTTCTTGATTCTATTATAGGTTCTTTTGGTGGTAATTTTGAGAAGTTCTTTATAGCCCTTTATCTGATATGTCATTTGTGAATATCTTCTCCCATTCTGTCAGTTGTCTTTCGATTTTGTTGACTGTTTACTGTGCAAAAGCTTTTGATCTTGATGAAATATCAATAGTTCATTTCTGTGCCTCTGGTGATGTTTCTAGGAAGAAGTTGCTGTGGCTGAGGTTGAAGAGGTTGCTGCCTGTGTTCTCCCCAAGGAATTTTGATGGATTCCTGTCTCACATTGAGTTCTTTCTTCCATTTTGAGTTTATTTTTGTGTGTGGTGTAAGGAAATGGTCCAGTTTTATTCTTATGCATGTGGCTGTCAGTTTTTCCAACACCATTTTTGAAGAGACTGTCTTTTATCCATTGGATATTCATTCCTGCTCTGTCAAAGATTTGCTGGCCACAGAGTTGAAGGTCCATTTCTGGGCTCTCTGTTCTGGCTCATTGATCTATGTGTCTGTTTTTGTACCAGTACCATACTGTCTTGATGATGACAGCTTTGTAATAGAGCTTGAAGTCTGGAATTGTGATGCTACCAACTTTGGCTTTCTTTTCCAACATTCCTTTGGCTATTCAGGGTCTTTTCTGGTTTCATATTAATTTTAGGATTTTTTTGTTCCATTTCTTTGAAAAAAAATTGATGGTATTTGATAGGGATTGCATTAAATGGGTACATATCTTTTTTTTTAATCCTTTCTGATACCCTATATCTTTTGATTGGGGCATTTAGCCCATTTACATTAAGGTCACTCTTGAATGTTATGAATTTAGTGCCACTGTATTACCTGTGACTGTTAATGTATTTTGTTTTTCTTTCTTTATCATCTACTACTTTTATTTTCTCTCTTTTCTTAGAAGACCCCTTCCAATATTTCCTCTAGGTCTGATTTGGTGTTTGCAAATTCTTTTAATTTTTGTTTGTCCTGGAAGCTTTTTATCTCTCCTTCTATTTTCAATGAGAGGCTAGCTGGATATAGTATTCTCGGCTGCATATTTTTCTCATTTAGTGCTCTGAATATATCAGGCCAGTCCTTTCTGTCCTGCCAAGTCTCTGTGGATAAGTCTGCTGCCAATCTAATGTTTCTACCATTGTATGTTATAGCCCTCTTGTCCCGATCTGCTTTTAGAATTTTCTCTTTGTCACTAAGACTTTTAAGTTTTACTATTAGATGACAAGGTGTGGACCTATTTTTATTGATTTTGAGGGGAGTTCTCTGTACCTCCTAGATTTTGATGTTTGTTCCCTTTGTTATATTAGGGAAATTTTCTACTATAATTTGCTCCAAAATGCCTTCTGCCCCCGCTCTCTTTCTTTTTCTGGGATCCCAATTATTCTAACATTGTTTTCTCTTATGTTATCACTTGTCTCTTGAGTTCTCCCCTTATGGTCCAGTAGTTGTTTTTCTCTCTTTTGCTCAGCATCTTTATTCTCCATCATTTGGTCTTCTATCTCACCAATTCTCTCTTCTGCCTCATTTATTCTAGCAGTAAGAGCCTCCATTTTTTATTGCATCTCAATAATAGCTTTTTCAATTTCAATTGGTTAGATTTTAGTTTTTTTTTTAAATTTCTCCAGAAAGGGCTTTTATTTCTCCAGCCAGTGTTTCTCTATTATCTTCCATTCCTTTTTTGATCCCAGATAGCACCTTTAGAATCATCATTCTAAGCTCTAGTTCTGACATATTAGCAATGTCCATATTGATTAGGTCTATAGCTATCAGTACTGCCTCTTGTTCTTTTTTCTTTCTTTTTTTTTTTTTGTGATGAGTTTTTCCACTGTATCATTTTATCTAGATAAGAATGCATAATTGAGGGATAAAATACTAAATGCGTGGCAAAGACCTCAGAAAAATGTATGATAACCAAATCAGAAGAGACCCAAAACCATGGGGAGAAGAAAAGGGGAAATAAGAAGAAAAAAATATGACTGGTCAACAGAACAGAATCACCCACTTGATTTTGGGTGTGTTCTGGTCTCTTAGAAAAACTACCTACAAAAATTTAAAAAGAAAGAAAAACATATATATACATACATGTACACACACACACACACACACACACACACAAATAAGGGTAAACACAATGAAGGGATGGAGTATTACTGTAAAGATGAAAATTTTAAAAAGATTCTAAAAAAGGAATTGATAAGTTGGTTGGAAAAAGAAAAAAAAAAGAGAGAATGTAATAAGGCTGGAGACTAGAACAAAGCCATGTGCTAGATTAGGGTATATTTTGATCTGTTAGAAGAAGTTACATCACAAAATTTTAAAGGAAAAAAGCCTATATGTATACAAAAAATAAAGATAAATACAGTGAAAGGACAAAATATGACTATAGCATTAAAAATTTATGAAGACTTTTTTTTTAAGATTTTATTTATTTATTTGACACAGAGACAGAGGTCACAAGTAGGCAGAGCAGCAGGCAGAGATAGAGGGGGAAGTAGGCTCCCTGCTGAGCAGAGAGTCTGATGTGGTGCTCAATCCCAGGATCCTGAGATCACGACCTGAGCTGAAGGCAGAGGCTCAACCCACTGAGCCACCCAGTCTCCCCCAAAATATAAAAAGGTTTTTAAAAGTTATTATTATGATAAACTAGTTAAAAATGTTAAAAGAGGAAAGAGGAATATTTTTAAAAAATTGAATAAGAAAAAAAAATAAAATTAAAAAAATTAAACTTTGCAAGACTAAAGGATCATGGAGAAAAAGCCATAAATTCTGTGTGATGCTATCCCCTTGTTCTGGAGTTCCACTGTTCTCGTTGTTTGGTGAACTTGATATTGGCTGGATGTTCTTGCTGATCTTCTGGGGGAGGGGCCTATTGCAGTGAGTCTCCAATGTCTTTGCCTGAGGCAGAATTGCACCACCCTTGCCAGGGGCCAGACTAAGTAATCTGCTTGGGTTCTCTCTGTAGCTTTTTTTCACTGAACGCTTTCTGTAGAGCTTTGGAGGACAGGAATGAAAATGGCGGTCTCCAAATCTCCTGCTCCAAGGAGCCAAGAGCTTGGGGCTTCACTCCTCAATGTTCCTCAGAGAAAAGCAGTCAATCCCTCCCGTCTTCCTGGTCTCTGGCAGCACTCTGAGCTCACCTGGCCTGGTACCAAGTGTTTCTATCTCTTGGCACAGCCCCATTTGGAGTCTCCAAACCCAGCAGATTCCTGCCATACACTCCTGCACCATTCTTCTTGGAGGAGGAAGGAGTGGGCCTCTTTGGATTTGCCACCTGTGGAGTCCTTGCTCGAAGAGCAAGCCTGACTGTACCTTAGATCATTGTTTAAGGTAATCCTGATCTGAGTGCTCAATCCTTTGCTCCATTTCTGTAGTCGGCTTTCCCACTCCAATACCTGGGAGCTCTACCACATTTACATACCCCCAGTCTTTCTGTGACCCAGGATCTGAGATTGCACTGCCCCCACGAGGGCTCCACCCCCGCTTAGCCTCTGGAGCGATGTCCCTCAGTGGAGCAGACTTCTAAAAGTTCCAATTTTGTGCTCTGCTGCTTCTCGGCTTGCCAGGAGCCAGCTCCTCCCCCACCACGTCTATCTTCCCTGTTGCTTCAGATTCACTTTTCTGCATGTCTTACCTTCCAGAAAGTCATTGCTTTTCTGTTCCTAGAATTAGTGCTCTTCTTCTTTTCTATTTCCTGTTGAGTGAAGGTGTTTGGGATGGTTTGGTAACTATCTACCTGAACTCCTGGGACCTGGTATCATTTCAGTCTGCTACTCCTCTGCCATCTTGCTTTGATCCCAGTTGCATTTTATCAATTGTTGAGAATAGTATTGAAGATTATGACTATGATCATAGATTTGTTTATTTGATTTTTTAATTTATCAATTAGTACTTCACATAATTTGCAGCACTGTTGTTTGCTGCATATAATATTTTGGATTGTTATGTCATCTTGGCGTACTGGCTCTTCTGTCATTATATGTCCCTTTTTGTCTCTGGTAATTTTCCTTATTCTGAAATCTGTTTTACTTGATATTAAATAGTAAATCCTTCTTTGATTAATGTTTGCATAATACATCTTTTTTGTCATTTTACTTTTGGCTTTTCTATATCTTTATATTTGAAACAAATTTCTTGTGCCTAGCATATAGTTTGGTCATGTTTTAAAATCTATTCTGTAAATCTCTGTCATTTAATTTTAGTATTTAGACCATTTTAATTTATTGCAGTTATTGATCTCTTGGAGAGTAAACCTGCTATTCATTTTTATTTTCTGTTTGTTCTTTATGTTTTTTGTTTCTCTGTTTTCTAGAAGAAAACCAATTTAGTTTGTTTATAGCACTTGTCACGATCTTAAATTTCCCTATTATCTATTTGTATGCTTACTTATCCATTAGTTTTTTACTTTTTTTTTAAGGTTTTTTTATTTATTTGACAGACAGAGATCACAAGTCGGCAGAGAGGCAGGCAGAGAAAGAGGAAGGGAAGCAGGCTCCCTCCTGAGCAGAAAGCCCGATGCGGGACTCAATCCCAGGACCCTGGGATCATGACCTGAGCTGAAGGCAAAGGCTTTAACCCACTGATCCACCCAGGTGCCCAGTTTTTTACTTATTATTGACTGCCTCCTCCCTAGTAAAATGTACCTTACACATCTACATATACAGTTAGATGTATTAAATAGGGAGCCTTGCCTTCAGTAAATATTTATCAAGTGAATGAATGGACCACAGACCAAAATGAGCTATCTCCCAAGAAGCCATGGTGTATGCAGATGTAGCAAACAGGAAGGGAGCTGATAGGGGCTAAAAATTAAAAATAAATAAATAAATAAATAAATAAGGCATTCTAAGTCAACATTTGCATTTAAAATTATTTAATCAAAAATTGGTGGCTTAAAAAAAAAAGATGACTTCAACAGCATGTGTAAAAAATACACAAGTAGTAAACTCAAATGCTGCCATGTTGGTAGCTCTCTAATCACCCAATTTTCAGTTTTAAAAATCCTTTACAATGTCAGAAGGTTTAGTACCAAATGAATTTGTCAGATTCTTGGTTTTCTATGGCTTTGCTATCAAACTGACTCTGTTTTTATTAAAGTGTGTTGACTTCTGAGGCATTATCAGTTTGACCAAGCATGTGCATGTATTGGTGTTTGTAAGTGCATCATGTATATATCTGTGTGTCTACTCTTAACAGAAGAATTTGTCCTAGGTAGCTGAGGCAGGGTTTTTAACTATATAAGGCCACATTGTTTGGAATGCCAATGGAATAAATGATTTTTGCATATTAATGTTAATTGTATCATAATGTTGTTCTACTCTAATGGAGTCATGAATAGTATTTCCTCTCTATGAACTACTGTATTTAATTACCAGTAATTCCTTCTTTTTTTCTGGTCTCTTGCCTCCCCCCCCCAACCTACATTTAGTTTAAGCTTGAAGATAGCACAATAAAATCATTTTCTTTCATATCTGCATTCTTCTTTCTGAGGCCAAAAAATAGCGAACTATACAGTGACTCAATGAGCAAAAGGGAGCCATTTTGTGATGCCTTTCTTGTGTTCTCGATGATTAGTGGAACGTCCTTTTGATGAAAACATTGATTTAGAGAATGTTAGAGCCCCCCAAAATAACTTCTAAATTGTATTATTTTTATTACTCTCTACTACTATAAAACTATGATTTATGCTACATGTTGTATATACATAATTGCAGTTAATTCTCACAACACTTCCTTTTGGTATTGTCACCTCCATTTTACAGATGAGGATATTGAAGCTCAGAGGTATTAAGTAATTTGTCCAAGGTCATATAGCAGATATAAAATTTCAGCCTGTGTCTTTGGTCCCAAACTCCACACTCTTAGTCATCATACTATCCCACCTCTCTAATCTCTACATCTTTTTTTAGTCTGGAAAAACTATGACACAGAGACAGAGGCTGGTTATCCAAAGTCACAGCAATATTTCATTCATGTATTCATTTAATAAACATTTAGTACAAACGCTATTTGTAAGTAGTGGTAATCACTGAAATATATGTAGGCAAAGAGAAATAAAATAGAGTCTTGTTCTCCCTGTCTAAACATTAATTTATAATTTTATTGGGGGAGGTGAATACATACAAAATTAGGGAGAGGAAATGAATGAAGTGGGAGGAATGGAGAAATTCTGGGTGTGGGTTGAACACGGCAATAACCTAACTTTCAAAATGAGAAAAATAGGCCTTTGTGTGTTTCATGACTTAATCCAGCCACAGTGGTGTCACTGTGACAATCTTAGAAGTCATCCCAAGTTGGGGTCAGCAAAACCTACAAAGGGGTTTATTCTTCTATCTGTTCTTAGTTGCCCAGTTGGATATTAGAGGAAAATAGTACAGGGGCAGGTGATTTAAAGACTAGCTGTCAAACCCAGGTCTCTGACAATCAGTCCGGTGCTTTTACCAATATGTTTTCATATTGCAATAAATAAGACCCAAGAAATTAGTTGGCAGGCAACTCTAACCTGAGTAAGAGCTTGAGAAAACCTTAGAACTATTGTCCAAATAATGCCAAAGGAAAATCTACAAAATTGTTGTTCATTTAAAGTCATGGGAACATACCTTTGTGGGTAGAAAAATAATAAAAAGACATTTCCTCTGGAGAGATATGGGTGACCAAACTCATCACTACTAACAGCTGCTGAGCGAAACTGTTTTCTCAGTTTACAAATTATTTTATCCTAGTTGAAAGGGTGAAAAATGGAGGTACCATATCAAAACCAGGATAGTTTTGGAGGGAGATTTTTCATAATGAGTTATTCTGTCCATCAAATCCATTTTCTAACCTTCAAATGCTTTGCTGAATGTGTTTTCTTCTGTATAGCTTTGCTTGATTCTGTACCAGTTTTTAATTATAAGAGCTAATTCTTCTGACTCCAAATCTCCTGCTCTGCCCACATGCCACATTGTCTCATCTCATAGCTCAGTAGGAGTTCTGCCCACTTTTTGCATTCCAGTTTTATGGGTTCACTGAAGGCAAAAAGAGTTTTGTCAGAGCACAATGCCCTCCCAGGCCAGCTTATTTGTGCTACTATTTGCTGTGGCTGAAAGGCTGTTTTCCAACAAAAATTGATAAAAAGGTGTTTGAAAAGTCAACCTTATGAATAATTCCATTTTGTATGTGTGTGTGTGTGCTGATGGGACTTGTGGCATTTCTGTGCAAAGTGTCAGTTGGTGACCTTACTTCCATTTCCTGCAAATTTATCTTGTCTACAGTATTTTGATCTTTTTAGCCTGACTAGAAAAAAAAATCTTCATAGCAAAACACCCTCTCATACTACAGACAGATTTGATTTCAGGTTCCTGTGAAGGTTTTTCTTTTCTTTTTCTTTCTTTTTTTTTTTTTTTTTTTTTACCTCTGTATTGATGGAGGCCTCTGTGAACTATTTCTAGTTGGCATTTATAGGCTATTTTGCACTACATGGTTAGCATGAAAAGTAGGTGATCTAGAAAAACAAAAAAAATTTTTTTAAATTTTGTGTTTTTTTGAAGTTAATGCTTTCATAGCTTTATAAGATTTATAACAGAAAACAGCAATTTAGAGAGAATCAAGAGGCAATATTGGATGTTGTAAGGCGACTGGCAGACAACGTGTATACTTGTCTCCAGACAGAGTCATTTGAAAGTCAGCTTGGATAACATCAGGGAGACTGGGGTCCAGCTCTGCTGTGTATTAGCCTGTGTTACTTTGGGCAAATTACTTCACCTCTCTGAGCCCAGGGAAAAACCAAGATAGAAGTACTTCCCTGAGCAATCTTAGGAGGTAGCTGAGAGACTCACATGAAATAATAAATGTGAAAATGCCTACTGGACTTTAAATTGCTTTGAAAATTAAAATGGTAAGATTAAATGAAATTTAAACATATCAAATACATCAATGTGGTACCTAAATAGGATAGGTTAGGCAAGCTAATCATGATGATAAGTTCATCAGAATAATATTCAGGTTGAATGTTATTAGTCAGTAATAAAATTTCTTCCTTGTCCATGTCAAAAAAATCCTTTAAAAAGTGCTGTTTCTGTTTTTCTGTGGATGTCTTTGTTCACTTCTGGATTCAAACTTTTTATTGTTGCTAAAGATGTGGCTGGGTGAAGGCAAGCATAATTTTGAGACCGGAGCAGAGGCAGGAAAAGAGGAAGTCAGGAGCAGGTGGTGGGGGAAAGGATAATGGACCCAGGCTCCTGTGTTTTCATTAGAACCAAACAAACATAAAGGACATCTCTCAAGTGAATTTAAACATTAACAGAAAAGACAGGTGTTTCAAATTGATAAGCAACAGACCAGCTAAGTTAATTATTAGCTTGAGAAAGGCTTTTAATGTTTCTAGCCATACCAACCTTCAACAGTTGACTTATAGGCAACTTAACTGCCCTCCCCCAAAATTACAATAATGATTAAAAATGTATATATGAACTTCAACGTGTTTTCATGTACTTTTCTTACTTTTTTCACAACAGCCCTATAAGATGGGCAAGGGGAGCAGAACTTGAGCAGAGACTTGGCTAAAGTCACATAGAAGACAGATATCATTTAATCTTTCTGTAGAAAGAACATGTATTGGAGTTTTGATCCAAGAAACGTATAGCTACACATTTTTACTTTGCCTGGCTTTGTTTACAAATAGAAGTTCTAAGCTATAAAAATTACAACAGAATCAGCAATGAATTTCCACAAAAAAACATAAATTGAGAACTCCAGATGAAAGTTTTATTACCAAATCCATTGACATGGAGTCTCAATTATAAATCAATTTATTAAAATTTCAGTGGCAGATATTTTCTTCTTACAAATACACCCCCCACCTATCTTTCCTGCTGCTTATTTTTTTTTTTTTTTTTTTTTTTATTTGACAGAGATCACAAGTAGGCAGAGAGGGAGGCAGAGAGAGAGAAAGAGAAAGAGAGAGGACAAAGCAGGCTCCGCTCCCTGCTGATCAGAGAGCCCGATGTGGGGCTCTATCCCAGGACCCTGGGATCATGACCTGAGCCAAAGGCAGAGGCTTTAATCCACTGAGCCACCCAGGCGCCCCTCCTGCTTATTCTAAATCCAGCTTAATTCAGTTCCATCACACAGCATCTTCTGTTTGCAGTAGGGTATGCTATGTGTTTATGGAATCACAATTTGACTAGATTTTGTGAGAAAACTCTATATAAATGTTGTCCAATAGAACTTTTCACAGTGATGGCAATCTACCTGTCCATCTGTGCTTCCCATTACAGTGGCCACTAGACAGCTGTAGTTATTGAGCACTTGATAACTATAGCAGTTTGAGTGAGGAACTGAATTTTAAATTTTTAAATATTTTTAATTAATTTAAATTTAAATTAAGTGGCCATATGTGGTTAGTGGTACCATATTGGGTACTGTGGCTCCATGTCAAATTCATGAAGACTGCCCTTGTGATGTTTTTGATGGAAGGCCTTTGAAAAACTTGTTTTTAGATATATTTTATATGGCAGCAA
Organism: Mustela putorius furo; assembly: GCF_011764305.1. Lineage (NCBI taxonomy): Eukaryota > Metazoa > Chordata > Mammalia > Carnivora > Mustelidae > Mustela > Mustela putorius. The sequence continues at coordinate 24,716,307 of NW_025421273.1, forward strand.
GGGCACTGAAAAACAGTTTTTTCCATTACTTTCTCCAACGCATATATCCCTATTTTTATTGTTACTGCAGTGCTTCCTTTCCCTCCTCTTCTTTCTCCTCTTATTCTTGTTCTCCTCCTCCTCCTTCACATCAGCTGATCTGGTTGGGCACTGCAATCATAGTTGTCTGTTCTTCTCTTTCCTCATTAATTACCTAGATTCAGAGCTTTTTGTGACTGGATTCTTCTCACTTCTTGGGACCTCAGTGAAGACATATTCTATATAAGATTTGATTGAAATCTTTCAACACAATTTCATTCTTTACTTGATGTATCTTTCTCTTTTGGACATGTATTAATAACTTGATCTTATCAATCTTTTTTCAGACTCCTCTGTGAGAATTCTGTTCTTTTCCAACGTGGACACAATGGCTGTTATAATAATAAAATCCATAACCTTATCGTGGCCCCTGTGCTTTTGCATAGTCTGGTATGTGACTCACTTTTGGTCTGATATGTGGAATCTCACTTTTAGCCCTTGTTCTTCTATTTCTTATTTAGGTGACCTTGGTCCAATTGTATAATCTTGGTGGACCTCAATTTTCTTAACTGTGTAATGGGACAGGCAGAGAAGACCATTATCACAGGATTGTTGTGAGGAGTTGAGGGCCATACCTGACTGTCCTCAGTTGAATGTTTCCTTCCATCTTCTTTCCTCTGTTTGGATTATGCCTTCAACTAGGAAGAAAATAACTTTTTAGGTCATTTACTGAGACCCTCAAATACTCACAATTCTACTGAAATGTGTTTTTGCCAGACTAAAATGAGGGCTCGCAGTGTTTCACATAGAGGCATTGGCTTTGAAATGGAAGATTATATTTTTGCTGGCACATATCAACTGCTAGATAATAGGAGTAGTTACTCATCAGGGATATGCGGATTCCCAGAGCTTAGTGATGCTTTAATCTTAGGAGATGTCAACATTTAATGAGGTCAAAGAGCAAGTGACGGGTATCCCTGTCTTATTCCTTAGCTTCCAGTGAATTGAACTGAACACCGTAGTTGCCTTTTGAGTTCTTAGACAGATGTTTCAAGCCAAATAAGTTGCTTATTTGAATACACTATTTTCTCCTCTTACAGTTATGGCCTTATAATACCCAAATATCCATCAAAGTAGGAGAAGGAGTTTTACATAATAAATGTAGAGAGAATGTAAAATTGAATTTTGGTGGAAAGAGCTTGATCAAAAGGTAAGAGTCATGTAAGACATATAGGTCATTGAATCACTCTGGGCATTACGTTAATGTATTCACTGACATAGTAGGTTTTGATGATACTTCCAGTGCTCAATTTCTGTGTATATTCATATAGTACCTATTAATGTTAGCACTTTCAGACATATATTTCCTCTGCCTGGAATGTTCTTTCCCTAGATATTGACAATAGTAATTTCCTACAAGACTTTGTTAACGTCACCTTAGTGAATTCTCTCCTGGACTCTCTTTGAAAATTCCAACTCCATCTCTGTCTTCTCTTACCACTCCCTTTCCCCTCCTTTATTTTTCCATAACATTTAGTAATAATGTACTTTGCAATATACTTACTGTGTTGGTGGTCTATCTCCCAGTCTGGAGTATTAGTGTCAGGATGGGGGACATTTTTGACACTTCAGTTTATACCTACAATAAACCAGATACATAGCAGGGGCTTAATATTTGTTGAGTGAATGAATGAAAGAATGCATTCTCTCCTTGGGTTCTCAGGTAGTCCTGTGATGTAGTTTGAGTATTTCTTTGCAAGGCATAATAAGAAACCCAAAAGAGAACATGTTCTATTCCTGTTTTGTTCTTGATCCACTGTAGAGATTTGCCATAAGTTACCCAAATCAGTTCCCCATTTTAGAATGTTTTTATTATTTCCAAATTTTAAAGTTACTTTAATTCTTAAAGGTGTGGCTTAATTCTGTGGAACCTTGCGGGTAATGCTCTTTTCCTGTTTATTTTATCCAGTACAGTAACTATTAAAATGCCTGCCTACTTGACAGATGAGAAAACTGAGGATCAGAGGAGTTAAGGCATTTGCCAAAAGCCATACAGTTTGCTAATAGCTGAACTGATCTCTCAATCCAAGTGTGCCTGGAAATTCTGTCATTTCAGCCATATCTACATTGTCAGGTGGGTGAACAAAAAATGATTGTCCTTCTACCTCACTCTGTCATAAATTCCTTTTCAGTATAGTTTTAAATACTATTTCAATACCAAAGCTACCTGGGCTGGGCCTACCTTCTGAGGCCAGGCTGATTTTTCTTATGGAGTCTCAGCAAAGGCAGGAGTGTGAAAGAAGCCCGGGTCAGGGGCCAGTGAGCTACTTACTCTGTTCTGGGTAGAGCAGAGAGCAGTGGGAGCTCAACCTGTCCTAGCTGTTTGGGATGCAAAGAAGTCTGAAAGATCATGCTTACAGTGTTTGTAAGCTGACCGTCTAGATGAGGGGTGTGTGTATGGTACATTAATTTACATGTGGAGTTCTAATGGGGAATCCAATTAGGCAGGGTGCCTAATTGCTGTGCTTTCAGATACTCTAATCACCAGAGTACTGAAAGTGTTATTTTTCTCACACATACATACACAGACTCTGAGGCCTTGGACATGAACGCCTTTGTAACATACTGATTAAATAAATAGGCCTCCTTATACTTCAAGGTCATCGTTTATATATGTTGGGTTTGATTGGCTTTTAATTAACTTTTATTTTACTGACCGTAAATTAAAAAAATAAATTTGCTTATTATTATAAGTAGTCTCCTAATGGAAGACTTTTTGAAGTTAATTAGACCTGGTCAAGTTACTCAGTGCCTTTTGAGTCCCAGATTGCTCCTATAGAAAATGGAGAGAGTATACCTAACATTTGCTGTGATGAGTAAATGAGAAAATGAATATACAGAAATGTCTGACCAATAAAAGGCACTCAATAGATAGTATCACTATAAGTATTACTGTAGTAGAGTTCCTCTTGTGCTATGAGATCATGACAAGAAAGAGATGGCTTATTGGTTTATTGGCATATTCATTCATTATTCATCCATTGAACATGTATTTATTAAATATTTCCTGTGTGCCAGACACTGTTACAAGTTTTAGTGATAAAACAGAAAATATAACAATGTTCTTGTCTTTACTGAGCTCATGCTCTGCAAAGAGGCATGTATGAATTTTCAATGGTTGCTATAACAAATTACCACAAACTTAGTGGCTTAAAATAATGCAAGTTTATAAGATCACCTCTGTAACTCAGAAGTCTAATGTGGGTATCACTGGGCTAAAATCAAGACGTCAGCAGGGCTACATTACTTTCTTGTAGCTCTAGGGAAAAATTCTGTTCCATGTCTTTTTTTATCTTTTAGAGGCTATTCCCATTCTTTGGCTCATGGCCCACTTCTCTTTTCAAAGCCAGCAAAGTTACAGCTTTCTGACCATTCTTCCTTCTTCTTGACACATCTCTTTCTGAGGCTTACCTCCATTCTTTTAAGGACTCATGTGATTAAGTTAGGCCCCTCTGGATCCTCTAGGATACTCTCTCCATCTCAAGGTCTTTAACTTGAATCACATCTGCAAAGTCCCCTTTTTTAAATATAAGGCAGTGTAGTCACAGGTTCCAGGGCTGAGGACATGGACCTTTTTAGTGGAGCATTATTCTACCTGCAATGGAATACACACTGTAAACAAAACAAGTAAAAATGAATATGTGGTGTGAGTTCTTTTTTTTTTTTTTAAAGATTTTTATTTATTTATTTGATAGACAGAGAGAGATCACAAGTAGGCAGAGAGGCAGGCAGAGAGAGAGGGAGAAGCAGGCTCCCCTGCTGAACAGAGAGCCCGATGTGGGGCTCGATCCCAGGACCCTGAGATCATGACCTGAGCTGAAGGCAGAGGCCTAAACCACTGAGCCACCCAGGCACCCCATGTGGTGTGAGTTCTTGATAAAGGTTAGGGACTAAAGTAAAAAGGGCTAAAAGCAATAGGGAGTGCCAGGAAAGGGAAGGTTTTTGGTTTGGGTAATCAGGGAAAATCCTTACTGATAAGGTGACATTTGAGCAGACAATTGAATTTGCTTAAAGTAGAATTTTTTTAAAACAATCTAACATTTTAAACATTTTTTCTTGTGTATAATGCATAAACTTTTTCTATTTACTAAACATTTGATAAAGAACCAAGCCCTTTTTGACTACATGTGCCTGCAGATGGAACACTAAGCACACATTATCTAAGATTTTCCATTTAATTTTTTTTCAAGTGAACCAAGAACCTAAAGATACTGATCTAAGCAATTTGAAATCATAATCTTCTCGATTTGTCCATTTCTTCCCAATCTTTTATAGTTGTTTCAGTGGCAAACTTTTTATTAACTCACATCTTTTCACATGCATATTTTATCTATTTATATTAATATTTGAGTAAACTATGTAATGACAATAACAGATACAACTGTAAATTGGGACAAGTATAAATGTCTTCTGCTAAGCATACCATTCACTAGCAGTATCTGCTGGTGTATGGGTGTATGACAGTGAGGGTGCCACCAGCAAGGGCTCACACAGTTTATGGAGGAAATGAGGAGTATCACTGTTTAATCTGAGTGTCAATTAAATGGTAGCTTTTAAGAAAACTGTACAGGATCACTAACTTTAATTCATTCAGGCCTAATCCTGACTAATCCAGGTTTTATATATATGACATTTTTATATATGACATTTTTATAATGTCATCATTTTAAAATTATGGTAAGAATGTGGAGGGCCTGGGTGACACGCAGTCATTTGGGCATCTGATTCTAGATTTCTATTTGGGTCATGATCTTAGGATCATGGGATCGAGCTCTGCCTCGGGCTCTGTCCTCAGAGTGGAGTCTGGTGGTCCCTCTCCCTCTGCTCCTCCCCCTGCTCATGTCTCTCTCACTGTTTCTAAGATAAATAAATAAAATCTTTAGAGAAATAACATTATGAAAAAAACAAGATTATAGTAAGAATGTTTAGTAAGTTTTAGGAGTAGAGAGAAGAGTTTTTATATCTAGTATATCTAGTATGCAGAATTAGATTCATTCCGTATTATTCTAGGAGACATCTATTGAAGTGTTTCAGATGATGCCCATTGTGACTCGATATCCTAGATTTGTGTCTGTCTCCTTACACTGAATAGTTGAGTTTGTGCAAGTTACTTACTCTTTCTGTTCCTCAGTTTTCTTATCTAGAAATTGGGAATAATAGTAGAATTTATCTCATAGGGCTGTTAGGAATCTCAAGTAAGTTAATTCCGATGAAGAGTTTAGAAGAGTGCCTGGCACTCATGAGAGACACTGACCTAAGCACCCATAGATTAAAGTTGAACACTTTAATACTGGACTCGTTTTCCATGGGTGTATATTTCCATTCCTCTGTAAGATGTGGGTACTAATGGCAGTTTAACATCCCCAGTACAACTGGAAAAAAACCCACCAAATATTTAATTAAAAAACCTTTAAAGACATCAGAGATTAGAAGAATTGAGAAATAAATGAACCAAAATTCCAGAAGCATTTAATTATTACAAGGTGAAAAGACCCATTTTTCCCTTAGAGCATTTGCCAGGAGCAGGTTGACCAGAGGGCTTTCATGGGGGAAGGAGAAACTAGTCAAGCTTTTAGGGCTATATGGGGCAGGAGTGATGAACTGGGGCTTGGGACATCTACTGAGTAGTGGAGTCATGTGGATGCTAGGGGAATGGCCCATGAAGGTAAGATCAAAAGCTAGCAAAGACAGAATGAAATTTTCCACTATATTGTGGTACTTATAAGCAATCCTAGCCCCAAAACATATCTCGTCTCCCCCTTAGGAACTGCCTGATGAGGAAAGTTAAAACCTCAGGAGAGCAGAATTATTTCTAATGCAGTGATTCAGAGCTAGAGAACTGGGGCTTGAGTAGGGTTGAGAGAGAAAGAGAGGGAGAGGGAGGGAGAGGAGAGAGAAAGAAGAGGGCATTATAAAAAAGGTTAAAAAAATACACTTATTTATGGTATTAAATGGTATTAAAATACACTTATTTATGATACAAAAAGATTGAAAATAAAATGATTTAAAAAGCTAGAACAGGGCGCCTGGGTGGCTCAGTGGTTAAAGCCTCTGCCTTCGGCTCAGGTCATGATCTCAGGGTCCTGGGATTGAGGCCCACATTGGGCTCTCTGCTCAGCAGGGAGCCTGCTTCCTCCTCTCTCTACCTGCCTCTCTGCCTACCTGTGATCTCTGTCTGTCAAATTAAAAAAAAAAAAATCTTTAAAAAAGCTAGAACAGAAAGGAAAAAGCTGATCTAAATAAAAAATATTAAACTATAGGTAAGAAGCACTATTAAAGAATATTTAGAATAGTAGAAATAAAGAAGAAGATTTCAAAATGAAAGTGGAGTATATCCAACAGTATGATATCTGCGCCATAAATCTGTATATATCTATAATATAACTTTAAAATATGTGAGGCAAAAATTAATACAACTAAAAGCATAGAGAAGTTCACAGTAATAATTGGGATTTTAACACACATATCTCAATAATTGATTTAAAGATACAAACAAAATTCCACGTTCTACTTTGTTTAAATCCAGTTTTCAGCAGAGTATTATCTGTTACATGGTCATTCAGCTTCTTGTCAAAACCCTTTTTCTGACAGGGCACTCACTACATTTTGTGATAGCCCAGTCTATTTCCAGAAAGCTCTAGTTTGGTGACTTGGATTTTATTAGATAGTAGTTTTTGGAAACTAAAGTACCACAATCATATATAGCTTGCCTATGAATATCTAGCCAGTTAGTGTCAGATCTGGGTCATGAATCCTGGTCTCAAGACTCATAATTCAATTAAATTTTTTTTCTAAATGAATTACAGATCTTATCTGACTGGACCAAAAACTCCTTGAGAATAGGGACTTGCTCTTGCCCTCTTCACAATATGTGTCTTTAGAGAACTCAGCACATCACTGAACACCTGGGTGGGGCTGGGGGGGGCATGGTATTGTTGGGGAAGGGGTAACAAGCCCAAACCACTGCCTTTGTACCTGGATGTAGTTCATAGCACTAGTTACTGATTGTGTGGCCCCAAGACACTCATTCAACTTCTCTGAACCTCATTTTTCTCAACTTAAATATGAATAATCCCTGTTGAATTTTGTTTTGAGGCTGAGAAGCAGTGTTATATTTAAAGAGCCAGTATAGTACAGGAATATAATAATTGGTAAATCCATAGTGCTTGATGGATACTTACTGTTTAATTAAAGAGGCATATGAAGGGTTACTGATTTAATTATTAAATGAAAAAGACTTTGAAATCCTTCAGTGAGTGTACAAGCATACAAGCCAAACTAGACTAATGATAAATTCAACACGTTATTTGTTAGAAAACAGCATCCAATTTCATAGCAGTAGCCCATTATAAATGCAACACACTACTTATCTAAGTGGTTTTTAGCTGACATTTACTTTTTTTTTAATCTTGCAAAATTATCCTCTTACTTATTTGAAGTTTGAATGGCTCATGACGAGACCATTAATAAATATTTCCCTCTGTTAGAGTGAATTTTCATCTCTCCCTTTCCAGAAAGCAGAGACCAATATAATAATAAGTGGGAACACAAACATTCTCTTTTTACAATATCTCTGGTCATAGGACAGGCTCATTAATGTTGTCATGGCAACCATCCCCTCACAGGTTACATGCTTGTAAGCTTCTACTAAGATGCAAATCTAGCTTAAACAAAGCAAGCTTACTCTAAAATGGCATGTCACCTTTCAAGGGGGATGGTGGTGTTTCTGAGAATTTTATTTTTTTCTGTATTCGGTGTACTATTTGAATAGCTTGATTCCTCGTTTGGTCTTATATGCTAATTTTTATTTTGTCCAAGAGAGAAAAGATAAATTAAAATGGAATCTAAATAAAAGCTTTTTTTCACATTTATTTGCTTCTTTATATCAGCTGTCTTCTCATCCCTTGATGAGCCAATGCAGATTGACACATCCAAAAGTCAGTCTTAAAAAAAATTCACCGTGAACTCGCTCTTGAAGCCTTCTTCTCATCTTGGATGCATCTGTCTTGTCTTGCCTATACTGTGTCTATATCTACTAGCATTGTATTTTGAAAAGTGAGGAAGTTGGGATGAGAAAGCCTTGTTGAGTCAGTTTCTTGGTGTTGGACGTAGATTCTCTCCTCCCAAGTCTATACATCTGGTCATTGGCCCATAGAGTATGGTGCATCTGCTCCCTCTCCTCATAGAGGGGTACTGAAGGGAATACTTCTGAAGGGATACTTTCCTCCAATACGCACACAAGAGAAGAGGAACAGCTAATTCTTTCAGTCACAGCTTGATCCTCGTTGGGACTATCTCCCTTAGCAGGTGCCATTGATGTGACTTTAAAGCCAGAGCCAAGCCTCACACTTCCCCTTTGGTTTCCCCCACTGAGTTGCAAAAAGCTTACTGTCCTTCTTGCTTGCTCTTTCTGTTCCTCTCTCCAAGAGCAGCAGATTCCTCTCCATCACATTCCTATCCTGTTTTGCCCAGTCTGTTGCTAGGTAAATTCCTGTAGCTGGCCTTCTAAACCAGCCTTTTCTGTCCGTAACATGGCAAAATGCATAAGGCAGGCCTGTGTTCATCTGGGGAGCTGATTGGGCATGGAGACTGCTCTGAAAGCTCGAGATTTGGGTCATAAAGGTGGAAATATCACTTTCTTTTCATTATTTTTATTTTTTTCAAAGATTTATTTATTTTAGAGAGAGAGAGAGAGAGTGTGTGTGTGTGTGTGTGTGTGTGTGTGTGTGTGTGCATGGGTAGGGGGATAGAAGGAAAAGAAGGAGAGAGAGAATCTCAAGCAGACTCCCCTCTGAGCTCAGAACCTGATGCGGGGCTTGATCTCATGACTTTGAGATCATGATCTGACCTGAAATCAAGAACTGGACACTTAAGCGACTGGGCCACCTAAGAGCCCTGCACTTTTTTTTTAGATGTAACAATCATATATGTGAAATGAATGACACATACACTAAAGACAATGGGAAAATGAATGCTGAAGTCCAGAAGGCTTAGTAAATTGGGGAAGATTGAGCTAATTTGTGAAGAACAAGGATGATTCAGCATATTAGTAAACAGAAGAAGAGAGCCAAAGCAGAAAAATTTAAAGGCTAAGGGATAGATATATTTACTTGCTGTGCTAGCCAGTGTACTTAACATTAGCTGATATGGTGGCTTCGTTATGTTTTTCACTCATAGTAAGTCTGGTGTAAGTTAGGCAGCCCCCCATCATCTGGAAGCTCTGCTGTCTGGAACATGTGGCCTCCAAAGTTGCACATGCGGTGAAGAGAATATTGGAGGATATGAGGGGATTTGGAAATAGCGAGGTCTACTTATGTCATCTCTGCCACACCCCACTGGCCAGAATTCATATCAGTTCAGTCTAACTCTGTGGGATGAAAATGTAGACTTCCTATGTGATCAGAAAGAGAAAATGGTGTTTAAACGCATAACATTATCTCTTTCATAATAATATCTAGGGACATCTGGGGTACCTGGGTGTCTCGGTTGGTTAAGTGTCCAACTTGGTTTCAGCTCAGATCATGAACTCAGGGTCCTGGGATCGAGCTCCACATCAGGCTCTGTGCTCTGCATGGTGTTTGCTTAAGATTCCCTTTTTCTATCTCCTTCTGAGCCTCCCCCTGCTCATGTGGTCTCTCTCTCTCTAAAATAAATAAATAAATAAAATCTTAAAAAAAAAAAAAAAAAGTTTAGGGATCTCTGTATGGGAATCCTGATTATCAGCAAGGATTGACTGAGGAGCAAGTTATTGTGAGAAAGAAAAATGAGCTGGGGAATCTCAGTGTTATATCCATAAATATTCAGCCTCACATAATCACCTAAAAGGTGAGGATCCATATGTCGGTTGGAGCACTGATGGAGACACTTGACAGTCTTGATTAGTTCCCACTATTGGTTCTTGCCTACTGGTCAGCTATTGCTTATCTAACCACCATCATATTTATGCCTTTAATAACAATGGGCATTGGTGTCATAGAAATTCTGGATGGTAGGGAGCCTATTCTTCCTCAAAGGAATATCAGGTGTGCTTGGTGAATCTTCATGGAGAATTCCTTTATAAGAGTCGAAGGAGAGAAGGCTGAAAAGAGTTGTTGATACCTTTATTGTGAAGGGATAGACTTTACATGAAAGGCTAAAGAGTACCATCTTCATCCTTAGATTGTGAGGAGTCACTGAATAATCATCCTTAGATTGTGAGGAGTCACTGAAAAATCATCCTTATTGTGAGGAGTCACTGAATAATCATCCTTAGATTGTGAGGAGTCACTGAAAAATCATCCTTAGATTGTGGGGAGTCACTGAAAAATTTGGAGCAGAGTTGTCATCTTGTCTATCAAACTATGTGTGATGTAGATTAATCCGGCTTTTCTGATACTCACTGTTAGCTAGTTTAAGATAATCCCTTTCCTGCTATTCCATTTCCCTCTGTACTTCTGGCTACAATTGTGCTTAAAACATTCCTCTGCTAATGTCTGTTTTGTATTTTCCTCATCCCCACTCTAATGAGCTCATCCTGGACTCAGACTAGCTTGATTTGCTTTCCTATCCGTGTTTCGCATAATGCCTGATAGAGGAGACAGCAACCCATTTATGGAGCACAAATTCTCCAAAGCTATTTATAAGGTCACCTCCCCCATCCTCCTCATCAAACTAATCTAGTTAATTGGCACTTCAACTCTTCTGTGAAATGGATATTCCCGAACCTCAGCCCTGAAAGAAACTAAGTAACCTCTGAATCATCAAAGAGATTCAATTATACTCAACCTATATTTTAGTGATTGATATGTTGGTTGTATAAAATTATTTGGAAAGTTGTTCCTCTGTACACAGGATATTTTATTAAGTAGGGCATCCTGTTTCCCAACTATCATTATCTCTTCATATGGATTTAAATCATCTGAGTAGGTGAGCAGGCCACAGAGGAATCAAATGACTTTAATAGTTTTATGAATATTTAGTGGAGATTTAAAAACAAAAATGGATGGAGTACGGAGACTGTAAATCCTTTTCTCTAGGAGTAAGCTAAGTCTTTTCATTTCTTTTTTAAAAGATTTTATTTATTTGACAGAGAGAGACACAGCGAGAGAGGGAAAACAAGCAGTGGGAGAGGCAGAAGCAGGCTTCTCAATAAGGAGGGAGCCCAATGCGGGACTTGATCCCAGGACCCTGGAATCATGACCTGAACTGAAGGTAGAAGCTCAAACGACTAAACCACCCAGGCGCCCCAGAGTAAGCTACGTCTTACATGATTCTAGTGAGATATGGAAAGAAACTAAAATCTTTTGAACTCCTGCAATACTCTGGAAAATATGCTAGGCATTTAACATATATCTTCCCTTTTAAATCTCCTCATAACCTGCAGAGCTAGCATTAGTATCCCCATTTTATGGGCGAGGAAATTAAAGCTCAGAGAGATTAGATCTGTTATTGAGGGCAGGCATCCAATACAATGATCTATAGGACCCCAAGATTTGCAAACCAGCATTCCACGCAGTGAAAGCAGTAGAATCTGACTGAGTCTTTAGACAACATGTTTTATAACTAACTTTTTCATAATGCATTAGCCATTTTTCTGCCCTCCCCCATTTCTATTCTTACAACTCTTCCACACTGTTCTAATTAATTGGCATTGCTCGAGTTTGTCCCTTGGGGATTTGCCTCACCTTAGATGGCCTGTATGCAAAGCACCTCTAGGATAGAAAGATCAACTTAGAATGTTTCTATGGCAACCATGGACTCCCAAAGACAGCTTAGCTCCTCCTTTGACCACACATCTGAAAGCCAGCAAAACAGATGCTTTTTAAAGTTGTATTTAAAGCAAAATCCATTTAGCAATATCAGCCACTATTTTTTTTAAATGTAATTAGTTATGCAACCCCTGCTGATGGTTGCCAATCTAAATCAAGTGGCTACCTCCTCTGCCAATAGATTTTTTTTTTTTTTTTACTTGATTTTCTCCTGGAGCACCTCTACGGGCCTGGGTTTTATACACAGTTGAAGAAATAAAATGCAATGATGTATTTCAAATAAAATCATATTCTCACTAAGGCTTGCCATATCTTTGTCTCAACAGTCAGAATATTTTGTGTAGTGTCAGTGCTGTATAACACAATTGAGCATATTTTTGCTTTCAAAAAAATTTTTTTGGAAAAGGAAATGGGAAAATATTTTTAAACTGCCGTTTCTCTCTTTTTACTTGACAAATAAGAAAATGGTTGTCTAGTGCGGGATTGATGGAGTAGTTTGGATTCAAAGTTGTAAGTTGAAAAAAAGTCTAACAACTTGAAAGTTTCTTGTTCTCGTAATGATTTAAAACACAGTGATTATCTTTTTCTGAACAAAATATTGGGACAAATTTTCTCATATGCTCTGTGGCAATAGGAGAAAATGTTGGCCGTGAGTATGGTCTAGGAACGTATCATGAGTAAGTTATTCTCGTGTAACTAGAGAAGAAAGAAGAGATGATCATAAGCTCTGGAACAACTTCATGGAAGAATTACAAAGAAACACAGGCAGGTGATTTACGGGTAAACCTTCACATACCCATTAAACATCTCTTCCTAAGGTCTCAGCCCTGAGCTCCATGTGGTGGGATGTTAAAAAGAATATAAAAAATACTGTCTTTGAGAAACTTCTAGTGTACTTGAAGGGGTGGGGTGAGCACACATAAAGCAATCAGTGAACAATGGATAACAGAGGAAAGTGGGTAATTCTTAGCCATGCTGCACTGTCATCCTAATGAAGCTGCTGGAGGAGGGGAAGTAATTTCTGATTCTACACTGAGCCTAATTACTTTTACCCAATGGCAGAAACTGGTATTTTCAATGTAGCTACATTTTCTCAGTCACTTGGGACCTATCTCTGTCATTTTAGGTTTTTCTCTCTTCCTCTTTCTCTCCTTCTCCTTAGTTGGTGCAAGTGAGAAGTACCTTTAGTAAAATCATGACACTGAAGGATATAGGAAAAGGAGTCTTATCTGTATTGGCTTCATTGTGGAGCTGGCCTGTGCAGGGGTGTGCAGTCATGCTTGTGGACCAAAGTGTACTTGGCTCCTAGTCACATGATTTCTGGTGCTTTAATGACAAACTGTTTTCAGAGGGAATTCTGTCCTGTCTTTCTCTCTCTCTCTCCAGCCATGAGAGTAATGGGTCCAAACTTTGACAGGAAATACTGGTTAAAAATACAGCATAACTGTTTTTAGACATCGGACAACAGGCAGCATAAGACAGAGATCCCTGAGAGAAGAAACACATACAAGGTGAACTTTCCTGTGCCCCAACTTTCTGCCTAAAGGGAATTTTTAACATGTAGTATAGACAGAAAGAACCCAAACAGTTCAGCAGTTTTGTTGAGTTGAGGAGACAGATGTCTGGAGTTTGGGGAGGTCTAGGTGAATAGTCTTCAGGGTGGAATTTTAGAGAGAAGTAAACTTAGTAAAGAAAGAGTTTCAAAAATCTGTAGAGTAGTCTTCGTGAGTCTTTGATTGAATACTAGTCTGTGAATGTACTGGATGAAATTCCACAAGTATGGACATAAAACAACTTCTAGGGGAAGACAAATTTCCCAAGAGCTATAAGTTGAATAATTTCCAGACTCTCACAGGACTGGAAATCATTTGACTTTCATACCCAGAATGGAAAGAACTTATTAAATATATAGGATAATTATTACAAATCCTAGAAGAGTCCAGTCTTAGTAGTGGCACTACCTTTCACCAGTAGGTAAATCTGCTGAAGATTACCCCTAAGACAACTTGAAAATAATACTCAACAAGAGCAAACTATTGAGCAAATAAAGCAATTGCTTGCTGTATGAGTCTAAAACCCTCTCATAGACTATATCAAAATTTAGCACTCAGCCATGTAAAATTCACAATATCTGGCACATAATCAGAAAGCATGAGACATGTGAAGAAGTAAGGAATTGTGACCCATGCCCAGGAGAAAAAAATAAGACAATAGAAATAGGTCCATAAATAATGAAGATGAAACAATTAGCAGACAGAGGTTGTAAAAGAGCTTTTATAAATATGCTCAAGCTTTTAAAGAAACATGAACCTAAAGACGAAAAGACATGGGAAAAATGTGTCAAAAACTAATGGAGACTCTAGACTGGAAAACAAGATATCTGAAATAAATTTTCACTGAATCTTCTTAAAATGTGTTAGACCCTTTAGAAGGAAAGATCAGTGAACTTGAAACATCACAACAAAAGCTGTCCAGAATGAAGAACAAAGGGAGAGAAAAATAAAAACAAAAGGAAGATTAAGTAATTTGTGAATAAAATCAAGCTAACACACATATCCTGTGACTGAAGTCCCAGACTCTAAATTTTTCTGTAAATCTAAAACTATTCTAAAATATAAAGTCTATTTAAAAAAATAGTTAAAGGATAGAGTAAGATGTGGTGCATAAACAATGAACTTTTAAACAATAAAATAAATTAAATTAAATTTAAAGAAAGAATAAGATATTCTGTGATGCCACTAATCATAGGAAATTTAGGATGGGCTATATTAAGATCAGACAGTAAATTTCTGGGCACTGACTGTTGCCAGACATAAAGAGTGACATTTTATAATGATAAAAAGACGGATTTATAATAAAGACATAGCCAGTATAAATGGGTATAAGTCTCTTAGCAGATATTCAAAAGACATGAAGTAAAAATTAACAGAACTAAAAGGAGAAATAGGGAAAATTCACAAATGTATTTGGAAATTTCAATACTCTTTTCTCACTAACTGATAAAATAGTAGTCCGAAAAATCAGTGTTGATATAGAAGCAACTATCAACCAGCTCAACCTAATTAACATTTATAGAACTTTCCACCCATTAGCTGAAGAATACACATTCTCTGACCCACAGTGGACTTGACTTGGTAATCAGCAACAGAAAAGTACTTGGAAAATTCCCGCACATCTGGAAATTAAACACAATGCTTCTAAATAACCTGTGGGTCAAAGAAGAAATCATAGAGAAATTAAAAATATTTAACTGAAATAAATAGAAACATAAAAATTATAGGATGGAGGGTTCAGCTGCTATAACAAAATAATATAGACTGGGTGACTTGCACATCAGAGATTTATTTCTCACTGTTCTGGGAGCTGGGGAGTCCAAGGTCAGGATCAGCCAGCTGGTTTGGTTTCTGGTGGGAACTTTCTTCCTGGCTTCTAGGCAGCCACGTCTTGCTGTGTCCGCACATGGCCTTTCTGTAGCACCTGCACAAAAGAAGAAAAAGTAAGAGATCTCTTTTTCTCTTCCTCTTGTTAAAAATCCACTAATCCAATCATGAGGGCCCAACCTCATGACCTTATCCAACCCCAATCATCTTCCAAATGTCTTATCTCCAAATATCATCATGTTAAGGGTTAGGGCTTCAAAATATAAAGGGGGACACAAACATTCATTCTATAACATGCAGCCAAAATATTGTTCAGTTTTTAAAAACAAATAGAAAAACAAAAAAACCCAAACCCCACAAAAACAAAAGTGAAAAACAAAAAACTTTCTTTTTAAAGATTTATTTACTTATTTGACAGATAGAGATCACAAGTAGGCAGATAGGCAGGCAGAGAGAGAGGGGAAAGCAGACTGCCTGCTGAGCAGAGAGCCTGATGTGGGGCTCGATCCCAGGACCTTGAGACTGTGACCTGAACTGAAGGCAGATGCTTAACCCACTGAGCCACTCAGGTGCCCGAAAACAAAAAAAAAAACTCTTGAGATAACTTCTTCATTCTTTCATACTAGAACTCTGTGCTCATTGAATAACAACTCTCCATCCCTCCTTCCCATAACCCCTGGTAAGCATTGTTTTACTTTGTCTCTAACAATTTAACTTATTGTTCTAGGTACCTCATATAAACTGGAATTATATGATATTTGTCCTACTGTGTTTGGCTTTTTTATTTAGCATAATATCTTTAAGGTACATCCATATTATGGCAGAATTCCATTTTTTTAAGGCTAAATAATATTCCATTGCATGTAGATCCCACAATTTATCTATTGACCTATCAGTAGACATTTGGGTTATGTCCACCTTTTGGCTATTGTGGCTAATACTGTTAGAAACACTTATGTTTAAATATGTGTTTGAGTCTCTGATTTCAATACATACCCAGTAGTGGAATTTTTGGATAATATCATAGTTCTATGTTCAATTTTTTTAAGAAACTACCATACTGTTTTCCATAGTGACCCCACCATTTTACATTCCCACCAACAATGCGCAAAGGTCCCATTTTCTCCGCATCCCTGTTAACATCCTTGTTGTCTTCTCTTTTTGACAATAGCCACTCTAATGGGTGTGAAGTGGTATCTCATTGGGTTTTGATTTGTATTTCTGTAATTAGCTGTGATGTTGAGCATTATTTCCTGTGTATACTGGCCAGTTGCATGTCTTCTTTGGGGAAATGTCTATTCAATTCTTTTTTGTCAATTTCAAGTTTTTAAATTCTCAAGTTAGAAATAAGAAAGACTTATAATCAGTTATGTTAAGTAAAAAGGAGCAAAGTAAACTCAAAATCAGTATATAGAGGAAAGTAATAAAAACAAATATGGAAATCAATGAAATAAAAACTGGAAAAATAAAGAAAATTGATTAAAGCTCCAGCCAATTAGCAAGTCTTATAATCCTTATGTCCTGAATATTTCTTTAGTCTGTTTTCCTTCTAGAATGTAGACTCTTAGATACCATACTACAATGTAATAGGAACTTGTTTACCTGTTATCCACAAGTTACAAAAAGAACCATGTTGTTTTCATCTTGATATCTCCAGTGTCTGGAATAATACCTTGTAAATAATATCTGTTCAATTATTCCTTGACCAACTAATTCATAATGTTGCTCATAAATTCAAAATTATAAGATAGGACAAAGCAAGCATATTTAAACAACATGAAGCAGCATAGGGAAGTATAGGAAAAGAACACAACATTTTAGAATCAGAAAATTCACCTCTTAGGGGCACCTGGGTGGCTCAGTGGGTTAAGCGTCTGCCTTCAGCTCAGGTTTTGATCTCAGGGTCCTGGAATCAAGTCCCACATCAGGTTCTCTGCTCAGCAGGGAACCTGCTTCTCCCCGCCCCCCCACCTGCCTTTCTGCCTACTTGTGATCTCTCTCTCTGTCAAATAAATAAAATCTTTAAAAGAAAAAAGAAAAAAAAAGAAAATTCTCCTTTTATTTGTGTAGAGAAACACACAAATCTGTGGATCTCTTGTTGCTCTGTGGATCCTCATCCATACAATGGGTGCAAATTAGCTATTAAATATAAAAAAAAAAATTGTGCCTCTTAAGCCCCTTGGAGTCTCCATTCACTAAAAATAATTTCATTGATTCAGATTTGAGGGTTAATCTTGGTTTGTTCCAGTCAAATATTGCTCTATTTCATACTGGAATTGTGCAGTGTCTCTGTATGTGCCTCTTCATGGGCTATCTGAAAATTTACCTTCTTTTGTGTCACCTTCTTTGAATTGTCATTCCCGCCTAAATCACTACACGGGAACCTTGAAGTCAGGCATAGTGACTTGTCTTGCCTGTCTTCCTTGAACCTAGCAAGTTCCTGGCATAGAGGAGAGCATAATAAATCATCATTGAGTGGTAGAGTAGAACGGTAGGAATGATACCAGAGCCTAGAGAAAAGAAAAACTGCTTAATACTTTATTTCTGAAAGAAGCTAACGTACGGTCCACTGCCTAACAGTTCCAATTTCTTTATGTAACACTCGTCACTTGAAATGCCAAGAATGAGGTTCAGTATTAGGTTCTTGGCAGACTTTTGCCAGGACCTCATTGATACCAGACTCCAAATTGTTTTCAGACTATTTGGCAAGTCTCTGTTCTTTTCTATAAGCATTGGAGAGCTTTTCTCTCTGGCACACATTTTCCAATACCGTGCTTTCTTCATCAACTGAGGCTTGTGGAATTTGCCCATGCTTTCAAAGCAAAATAGAAACAGTGAACAGCGAAAGGAAAACTGTAAACCTGCCTGTGAACTAGCACAAGGTAGAAAACTAGGAAGCTGTAATTTCCTGAAAGTCCACAGACAAATCCCAAGACTCATCTGTCACAACAGACTTCTCTCTCCTTTCTGGGTCCAAACCACATCCATCCTTTCAGTCCCCATGCCAGTCCTACACCCTTTATCACCAGACCCATTGCTCTCTGTTTTATCTAAATTTCTGTAGTGTTTGTAAATGGTCCCACAAAATCTAGCACCTGTTTAAAAGCTGTTCTATAAAAATAATTATGTCTGTACCACACTATATTTTTAAAATGCTTTTACATTTACCTCATTTTGTTTTTGTCATTGTTGGGAGAAGGTATTCATGCACCCACTTTACAGGTCCAAGTTAGAGGGCCTCAGGGGCTTATATGAGGTTATGTACCTTAGTGATATCGTTTTTGACTTCAAATATGTTTGCTGGCTTTACTGAACATTTCATGTGTTTTATGCATACTTGCCTTATTTCACCCATCTCCAACGTAAGTATGTCTTCCCATGAGAGCCTAGTGAAATGCTAGGCACAAAGCAACATACTTCGTGATTGCTTTGTCTACCTCAAACCATCTGTTGGTACAAAATTTGCATTTTCCTAAAACATCATATTTCTGCTCTTTTGTTGCATTAAATGATCCTTGCTTTAGATTTTACGTAGCTTCCCAGGTACTGATTTGTAATGAGGCCTAGAATAATAGAAAATAGAAAAAAACAAGTTGTGAAGGATCTTGAGATCATACAAACTATCACCCTTCTTTGCCAGCCCCAGATGGATTCTTCCTTCAGATAAAGAACCTGACAGTTTTGCCAGGGTCCCAATTCCACATGGCTCTGTTGGTGATGGGCTCTCCCACCCTCTTTACCACCCCTAAGGTTGAGCACATGACTCAGTTCCAGATAACCAACCACCTGATGTCCTAGTCAAGGTTATTGGCTCAGCAATAAGCACATGATTTAGGAACAAACAGAATTCTCTCTGAGGTCTTTCTCTTTTCTCCAGTGCTATGGGGAAATGGCCTTTTTCAGTGAGTCCTGGGCTGGGAGCCTCCATCATACTCATACAGGGAGAATGTACCAGAGAAAAATGAAGCCCCAGTTAACAATATTTGAGTCTTTTATCCTTGCCACACCTAAAATAACATTAAACCTGGTCTTTTCTGTTCAATTAATTTCTTTAATGTTTAAGCTAGTTTTAGTTGTATTTTTGTTACTTAAAAAAGTGTATAGGCTAATTCATCTGTCACTCTACAGAAGAGAAAACTCATGTCTAGAAATGACTTAGTGAAATTACACAAGTCTAGTTAGTGATAACATCTGGAAAGGAGTAATCCAGATCACTATAATTTTAGTATAAGAGTTTTTTCTTGTTTTTCAAATTTTAGTATATGACATTTTATTTTTTTATTTTGGGGGGTTATAGTCTATGGCATCACTGCCTTTATACCAGAGGAGTGCATACACGTATAGTCACAAGTACATTGCCAAATTCAATATATTTTACCACCCAGGATTAAGCCCCTTATTGTTCCAAGGTTCTGAGATTCATTGGTATCTGCCATTCATGGCTTATGGTATGATATATGTTTGATATTTGTATGTTGTGCATTTGGAGTACATATTAGAGCTGTACTGGTAACAGAAGGTCAGAGAAGCTATATAAAATTGCTCAATGTCACATAGGGAGTAAGGAACAAAGTTAATAGTCAAATTCAATTGTGTTTGACTCCAACATATGATCTTTTCCTGTACCAGAGACCTTCACATTCTCTGCTTTTATCTGAGCTTTTCATTTTAATGATGAGAAGTATATAGCTCAGAAAGTTTTACCACTTGTTCATATCATTTAGTGGCAGAACTGGAACCTATTCACCAAATACCAAACAAACACCTAGATAATGCTGTGAGCGTTGAACACAGCCCTCACAGATAACTGCTTTGCTGATAATGGGATCATTTGCTTTTCACGGTAGTTGAGGTGGTATTGCCACTTACAGTATCCAAATTCTAAGGCTTCTGGACTTTAGAGGTTTTTAAAGAAATGGCCTTTAAGTACGTAGATGTGCCATTCCCTGATAAGGGGTGTATTTGTCAGGGTTTTCCAGAGAAATAGAACAAACTGAAAATATATGTAAATGTAGATATAGATGTAGACGTAGAAATGGATATATAGAAAGAGACTTATTAGGGGAGTTGACTCACCTGGTTATGTAGACTCAGAAGCTCCACCATCTGCCATCTGCAAGCCAAAGGCCCAGGAAAGCCCATGATGCAGTTCTTGTCCAAACCAAAAGGCTTGTGAACCAGGGGCGCTGATAGTGTAAGTCCCAGTCTGAGTCCAAAAGCCTAAGAACCAAGAATGCTGATATTAGGGGACGGGAAAAGATGAATGTCCCAGCTCAAGCAGAGAGCAGATTCTCTGTTCCATTCATGCCCCCAGTGATTTGGATGATCCCTCCCACCTTGGGGAGGATGGATCGTCTTTACTCAGTCTACTGAACCAAAATTCTAATCTATTGTAGAAACACCCTCACAGACACACTCAGAAATGATATTTTACCAGCTATCCTGGGCATCCCTTAGCCCAACCAGGTTGACAAAATTAACCAACACAGGAGGTATAGGGCCACCTACCAAGTATACTTCCCTTATAAATCTATGGTAGGTTGGTGAGTTAGCCCAAGTGGCCACCAAGGGCAAAAGCAAGGAAAGACTTCAGAAGGCCGGGATAAAGCCATGTCAAGACAGTTCTGATTGTTACAGTTAAGGAAGGCAAATCTGTTGCTATGTCTCAAGGAAAAATATGGATCTGTGGATGAAAAAACCAGTGGGTGAAGATAGTGGGATACAGTGGCTACTAAGGAACCAAAGCAAACATAAAGTGTGGGGATCTAGAATTTTCTTGTTATATGGTGCAGTGATGCTGCTGTTACTGGTCTGCACTGCATGGTGTTTTGATAGATGTGGCCTGAATTATAGGAGACTGTTAGGAGGCAATTTTAGGAGAATTTAGGAATTCCATTTCAAAATAGATGTGGTATGTCAATTTCTTCTTCCTTATCATTATGGATGCCTGTAATGCATCTTTGCCAACATTTGGATTATCTTTGAAAAAACTCTTTGGTACTTTAATACTTAAAAAATATTAGCCATTGGGCACCTGGGTGGCTCAGTGGGTTAAGCCGCTGCCTTCGGCTCAGGTCATGATCTCAGGGTCATGGGATCGAGTCCCACATCAGGCTCTCTACTCAGCAGGGGGCCTGCTTCCCTTCCTCTCTATCTGCCTGCCTCTGTCTACTTGTGTTCTCTGTCTGTCAAATAAATAAATAAAATCTTTAAAAAAAAACATTAGCCATTATGTTTGCATATGCTTGATTATTAGGGAGATTAATCATTTTTTTTCATATGTCCATTTTGTTATTTTGCTTATGTGCATTATTTGCTAATTTCCTTTGCCTCTATTGTTTTGGGATTTGAGTGATTTTTTTAAATTGATTTGTAAACATTCTTTTTTGTTGTTGTTGTTAAGCACTTTTTTTTAAAAGATTTATTTATTTATTTATTTGTCAGAGTGAGCGCAGGCAGACAAAGAAGCTTCCCAAAATTTGTAAACATTCTTTACAGATTAAGAATATAATCACCACGTTTCTTTCTTTTTTTTAACTTCTAAATCAAAAATTTATTTTAGAAGTTATCAAACTTCCTTTGATAGCTTTTTTAAATTTATTTTTTATTTTCAGCATAACAGTATTCATTATTTTTACACCATACCATGTTTCTTATAATTAGTTTTCTTGGTAAGTAATTTTCATTTAAAGTTTTATAGGATTATGTTTGATGTAGACATGTATTTTTCTTTTATATCGGGTTATTTATTTTTTTTTTTTAAATTTTTCCAGAAGTAGTTGTTTTTTTTTTTAATTTGGCACTTCATTTTACATAACATGTGGCATTCTTGAGATGTCTTTTTCATTCACTATATTTAAGTTTAGAAAGTTTTTCTCTATCACAAGATCTTTAAGATCTTTGAAGTATTACCCACTAGATTTATTTATTTATTTAGCATTTGGCAGATAAATTAATCTGAACTTTGTTTTATTTTATGGTATATAGTAAAACACCAAAGTTTCTTTTCTAATGATGAAAAATTCTTTAATAATATTTGTTGAATATCCATTTACCTGTTGAATGTGATACTTGTTTTATCATTTTTAATACTACATTTACTAGCAATTATTTCAGGCTTACTCCATTTAAATACCTTATTGATTATAGCTTTGCAATACTTCTTAATATGTGGCAAACAAGGTTAGTTCCCTTTTTATTTCATCTTATAAAATAAATTTTCATTGCCACTATTATCTGTTTATTCTTTTCTATAAATCTGAGAATTGCTTAGTCAGTTTCCCCTAGAAATGTTATGGGAACTGCATGAAAACAGTTATTGTCCCTGCCCTAAAAAGTATAATTTACAAAAGAAGAGAGACAGTAACCATATAAACAAACAAGTGAATATATAATTTCAGATAATACATGCACTGCATACAATGAATAGGGTTTGGTGACTGAAAATTAGACTATGTAGGATTTAGAAGGCTGTTAGGGAAGCCACAAACATAATGTGTCCAGGAAAGACCTTTATAAGATCTTTTACGCCAGGGTCTGAAGAATCAGAAGGATCCAGATACCCAAAGAGCAAGAAGTAAGGACAGACAAGGCAACCAGGACAGAATACGCACAGGCCCTATGATGAGTCTACCTGAGCATGGTTGAGAAGCTTAAACAATGTGAAGGGACCTGAAGTATTGCAGGCAAGGGCGAGAGGCAGATGATGAGGCAGAACAGGATGACAAGGACAGAGCTCTGAGTGTGGAATGTGTTGAAGGGGTTTCTTTATTGTGTGGTACAAATACCATCTTGGCCCTTACCAGCTGTATAGATCTTGGCAGGGTACTGAACCCTAAGGGATTAGAATATCAGTTTTATAGGAGGGCTGTGTGGTTTGGATGATAAATTTTAAGTGAAGGAACCCAGTGGCTGGCATCAGGAAATTCTTATATAGAAATTTTAAGATGAGCATCAGGAAATTCTTATATAGAAATTTTAAGATTTAAAATGTTATCACCATGGTGTTAAAACTGTTCTGTTCTAAAGTGTTAATTCACTCAGTTTTCCCAACAACCGTATGAGAAGGGCATTATCATCATTCTCACAGTTTTACAAAGGTGGGGGAAGACTGAGACACCCAAAGTGTGAGTGATTAGTCTGAGGTCCCACTACAGTGCTGGGAGGGGAACTCAGCAGTGTAGTGCCACAGTGTTCTTGACCAGTACTCAAGACATGACTTCTTAATATAAGTACAGTGCCTGTCTCTTTCTGTATTCACTAAGCCTGTAAACCCTGAGAAGTCATGTGGTACAACCACTCCATTTTCTAACTGAAGAAAGTGAGGCCCAGAGTGGTAAATGACTTACCCAGGTCATAAAATAAGTCAATACCAAAACTAAGAATCAAATCCTCGTCTCCTCATTCCATTTTGCATCTTTTGCAAGTAGAAGGGACTTCAAATATCTCTACTTTGGAACATTTCAGGCTTGCCCTAAGGCTTTGGGGAGGACTTCAAATGTTGTAAAGTGGCAGGAGGAATTTGTCTGCATTGCATAATAGCTTTCAACCAATTTTAAAAAAAACTTTTCCTTTAGGTTGGTGATAATTATTTCAAGGGCTTTAATTATAAGCCTATAATCACTTGTAGTAGTGATTATATTTATAATATTTTAAATGAAAAGGACAACAATCAAAAAGAAAAAACTGAACAAAAAAATTAAAAGAAAATATCTATACCTATAAATTTTGTAAGTTTACTTAAGTCTTCATTCACTGATCTAGCTTGAAGCTATAGCTCAGCTCCAATAAATACAAACAGCGCCATGTTTTAGGATGCCAAAATGGATTCATTCCTAATGTGCTTAAAGCAATACTTATAAAACTAGTTCCAGTTTTCTAGTTGTCCAATGTGATAGTATCAGAGATCTGTTCTTATGGAGGAAACTTTCCCCAGGGGACATACCTGCTAATATTTGATAAGGAATGAGTGGAGGCATGGAGAACTTAGGTTCTTAGATTCTAGGGATGTCAGTTAGCAGTTCATTGTTGAAAGTCTTCACAATAATTTCTCTCTTTGTTCCCTGAAGTTTCCACATTGTCGTATGAAGCTCCAGCAATTTTTTTTTTTTTTCTGGCTGCTCTTTCAACTGTTGTTGCACTGACCTGAGTCAATATCATCATACATCAAGCACGGGGATAGCATCACAAAAATTTCCCTGCATGTCCTTGGCCATATCTTGGATGAATCTCAAATCCAAGATTTGGAAAGGACAACTCCTTATTTCTTGAAATGGCCCATTTGTTTCCTGAGACAGGGAACTTATCACATCTTCACCATCATTATGATCACCCATAGTGTTTATTGAGAATTCACCATAGGCTCAGCACTCTCCACATGTGACCTCTTTAATCCGTTCAACAAGTTTATGAGGTAGTTATCATTGCTCACATTTTACAGATGAGAAAACAAAGGCCCAAATTAAAAACCAGAATAAAAATCTAGCCTGCAGTTTCACAATATTGGAGATAAAATTGAACCCAGTCCTTTATTAGTTCTGAGATACGTCTCTATGGTCAACCTCTGCATCATAATTGAGAAGCCACAGTTATAAGGTTGCCTCATTTCTATCAAGGGGATCAAGAGGAAGAAGTTTCATTTCTTTCTTCATATCTCAACACCCCAGCTGCTGATTTAACCCAATTCCTTTGTCATACCATGCTAGAGGCACAGTGACCTTTTTGGGTCCTGAAAGTTTTACAGTTGTAATTAGTGAGTCCATATATATATATACATACTTATATGTATATTTATAGCTATTTTCCATTGTATATTTTAGAGGCAACACAGGCTGTAGGCAGTGGCATGTGCTAAGAACAGGACTGTTGTGTCATGCTGCTTGGATTTGAAGCTAAGCTCCCCAACCAATTACCTATATGACCCTGGACAAATTACTTAACTTGTCTGTTTCCTCATTTCCAAAATGGTGATGTTATGCAGATTTAAATAATTCATAGGTGTAAAACCCTTAGAGTACTACTGATACTTGGTAAAAGCCAAATGAATGGGTTTTTTTATTGGTATCATTATTATGTATCAGCTCAGCCTGATTTCCAGCCTCTCTATGTATTCCTGCTTCTTAGAGAGCTGGGACTGGCTTGGGTTGCCTGTGCTGAGACTCAATGTGTTTAAGTACTTCATTTACATTTGGGGGCTCACTCCAGTTTCACCCAGAACCTGTCTCTTTCCCATTCATCAATCCATTTCCACACCATTCCTGGATTTTATGGTGTCACTTTCCTGTTACAATCCAGGATGGCTCCCCACAATTTCTTTTGTGGGGCCACCACTTTATAGGGGCACACATCTATCTCCCCACAATTTCTTTTGTGGGGCCACCACTTTATAGGGGCACACATCTATCTGCCCATCCTTGATACCTGCCACTTTCCTCAGTGTGCCCAGTGTTCCAGCCCCTTGGAGTAACTTGCCTCCCCAAATACCTCTTCCAGGAGTCTTCAGCATTCTTTTCCTTCTGTCCAGAAGGCTCCTATCTGAAGGGCAAAATTCCACTCATCATTTCAGATGCAGCTAAAAATGTTGTCTCTTTTGAGAAACATCCATAGACCTCAATTGGCCTTCCTTTTCTGGATTACCAAAACTTTCTGTGTTTTCTGTCTAATAGCCTGTGTGATGTTCATGTGCTGTGCTTAGCGGTTTACAAGTATGTCTTCTCTGGCATCTCTGTTCTGGGAGCTCCATGAAGCCAGAGGTAGAGACTGGTGATGGTTTAAGAGGTACACAGTACACTGGGTTGGAACCTGAGTTCTGAAGCCTGATTTTCTGGATTTAAATTCTAATTTGCTAATTCCAAACCATGTGTAACCACGAACAAGTCACAATATGCCTTTCTTGGCCTCAGTTTCTTCATAGGTAAATTGGAGGTAATGATAGAAATTGCCTCATAAGATTGCTGGGGGAATAAAATGAGTTCATATATGCAAAACCATTGAAGATAAAACAAGCATATTGTAAGCATTCAGAAATATTGACAGTTATTAGTAGATGATGCTAGTCTGTCACTGGACACATAGATACATTCAACCACTATTTGGTAATTGAATAGATGAATAGATGAATTCCAATAAAAAAATCTTTAATTCCATACATATTCCCATTTTATATCATACCTGTAAAAATAACAAGCAAAAACACTTTGGTTCCTGTCTAAAACTTTTTCCATGTACGTAGGAAGCCAGGACACTCTAAACCCGAAACCTCCCTTTTGCCTGTTTGATCCTTCCCATAAACTGGAGTGTGCTCCTCATACCTGGTTTTAGACCTGGGTCTCTATCAGCTGACACTCCCAGCTCTTTGCTTTGGGCCCTGAGCAGCCCCTGCCTGGATTCCCTGCCTGGTTTTGCCCTCCTCCCTCTCTTGCATGCCAGTCTTTCTGCTCATAGACTACTTGTCTGGACTGTGCCCCACTGTTATCCATCTGGTCTGCAACCTATTTATCTTCCTGGCCTGATGTGGCCTTGTCCCATCTACATTTTCTGCAGCCCTTATAACTCATAGTAGTTCTAGTTTCCCACCTGGCCACAGGCCTTGTCCAGAGGATTCACTGGGTTTCATCTAAATATACCTCAAAACAAAATAGCAAAGCATGGGAAGGACCAGTTCAGTTTATAATTTGGATATCATCAGCTTTTTTGCATCATTAAAAGGGGTAATGCTAAGTACCACTGTTTTCCTTTGAGGGTATCCAGTTATTAGTAGATGATGCAAAGGATAAGCAGTGAATGATATGCATAATGTTTGACAGCTCTTTGATACCGCAAATCAAAATGTAAGCCACAAATCAGCATGTAAGCAATCAGATTAGTTGTACCTGGGTATTCTCACTGAATAAGCACTCAATAATAGAAGTTACTGTTATAACATTCCTTGGGGACTTAAAATAAAAACTTTAATACTTATAATAAAACTTATATAAGGTACTTATAATCAAAACAATACATGGTTTATCTGAAATTCAAAGTTAGCTGGGCATCCTGAACTTTGGTTTGCTAAATTTGGCAACCCTATTTACCATGCCTCATCCCCACCTATGCTATACTAACCTAAACATTGTGCCCACTTTTATCACTATAAAGTGGAAATTTTCTGTGTTTCTAGTACAGTGCTTGGCACAGAATAGGTGCTCAAAAATGTTTGCTAAATTTCCTTTTGTTTGAAGGAGATTGAGAGAAATCACAAAATGAAAGTCAAATACAGGGAAAGCAACATAAAATAACGAAACACTCAAGGACTCCACTTCCCATAGACAATAATTGTGGCCTCCTGATGGAGCAGAAACTTGTGTGCATAAATTGCTCCTGAGGGAATGGCATGTGAATTTGATTTATATAACGTTCAGAAAAGGAACAAATTAGCTTATCTAGAGACATTGAAGTGCAGCATCATGGACAGCCTCTGGAAAGGCTGGCTAATGCCAGGTGCTGCTCTGCAGTTTGTTTGTTTGATGGGACTTGTGCCATTCCTTAATATGCTTTTCCAGTAGCCACAGTCCCAAGCTTTCACTTTTCCAGTGTTTGGTTCTTTCTAATCCTGGAGAAACATCTGAACGAGGCCATCAGTGCCAGTCAGAGGGGCATAGTGTGGTTTATCAAACTGTACTGAACCACTTGAGGTATGTCTATGCCTCGTAGGTGGAGTCCCAAGCCCTTGGCATGGCATTTGTGGCGATTCATGTGGCGATTCTGCACCCTAGTTCCTACCCCCTGCCAAGTCCCTACATCCCAGTCACACCAGAGACACTCACTGCTCCTGAATATGTCTTGTTCTGTCATAACTTCCACACCTTTGCTTCTGTCATTACTTTTCCCTGAGATGTTTTTCTCCATCTGCGCTTTTAAGTAGATCTTAAGCCTCCTTATATGTTTCCCTGCAAAGTCTCCAGTGCTCTGTGTGGTGCTCCGCAGCTTCTCATCAGCCTTTCAGCTGAGCCTCTTTCTATCTCTGCTTCTGCCGAGATGGGGAAAAACTCCCTTTTCTGGGCTTGACATGAGTTAGCAATCTTTATATGTTGGGAATTACATCCAGCTATGAATAACAGGGAATTTTCCAGAAAGTGACTCAAGCCAATTTAAAGTTTTAATTTTCTACTTAAATGTGTTGTCTGGGGATTGGCATTCCAGGGCTGATATGGGGCTCTGCCAGAGAGGAGGCTTTTTCTGTTTTTTAGATATATTATGCTTGTTACTGCATCCTGACCCAGGGAATGTTTATGTCTGGGAGATCTTCAAGGGTGGAGGCTATGTCTTTCATTCCTTTGGTACTTTTTTCATTGTTCTTATCCTCATAGGACAGAGAATAGTGACTATGCAATAAAAGCTTATTATGAAAACGGTAGTGATAAACATGTGAATAACTAATGGAGAATTTCTCACTTGCATAAAAGGGGAAAATGCTATTTGTTCATCATAGATAAACCTCAAAGCCAAGACCTGTAGAATTAAGAAGAATATTTAGTGCTTTTCTGTGTTTACTTTAGATATCACACTTTGGTTTATTTGAGAAAATATCCATTTTTTTTAGCCTCTTACTGTGTTGATTTGAAAAATGAACTTAAAATATAGCCTCTAAGTTAGAGTATAATTTATTCCTAAAACATGTTATAAAGTGGAATATGCTTCTTAGGGAAATAGTATTATAATTGACACATTTTCAACCAAGGATTTGTCAACAAATAAATCACAGAAATGGTGATTAGTATGTCATAAAAACATAGAGCTACAACAATAATTTAAAAGTGTAAAATTATGCCTTATGTCCTAGAAAATGAAAATACACTAACAATAAATATTTATGAAACAAGGGGTCCAAATGTACTATAAATTATATGTATTACACACAAAAAGCAACTCTGTTGTGCCATAAACATGAGTTAAAACTAACATGTTAGTGATAATGATAATGATAACTTTAAAGTTTTGGAGTAGATCCAATTGATCTTATAACCTCAGGGCTCACCACCATCCCTGTACTATAGGAAGTACTGAACAAATGTTTGTGCATTGAATTAAACTGGGCCTATGTAGAGCACGTAAAGTAGTTTCACATCCATTGTCTTTTTACTTCTTCAGTAATCCTTCTGTGTGGTTAATTGTGTAGAGAATATCCCAATTTAGAGATAACTCAGGCTCATAACAGTTAAGTGACTGGTTTTCTCAAGGTCAGAAAGTTAAGTTGTGGTGCCAAATCTCTTGACTAGTTTTTCCAACTAAGTTCAAAATGTTTCCATGTGGCTTCACACAAACATCAATGATTCATATGACCTGGGTCTGCAGACAGAAGCTTGAATAGCCACGTTCTCTTTCTCTTAATAAGTTTTCTTGGAATAGAGACACTCCAAACCACTTTATTTATCTTAATTCTATCTTAATGTAGAGTAATTGGTATTGATGAGTATGATGGAAACGGCTGTTTTTCTCACCAAATGATAGTTTTGATAGGAATGTCTGACATAAAATTTATCCCTGATTCTTCTCCTACACCAGTTATTTTTTTTTTCCACTTATTATTTTAAAACTGAGTTTGCTATCAGGACAAAGAAAGGTCACCATATAACATTAAGCAATAACTTTACTCCACTTCGGCCTTTGTGTATGGGACTCAAAACACTCCTGTTTCATGGAAAACTGGACACAATAATTATCACCAAAAAATATACTTTTATATAGCTCCCCAATGCATCTTTCAAGGATTGCTAAGAGAAGAAGATAATTGTATGCCAGGAGAGCATCCTCCACAGGAGAGGGGGTACCTTTCCATGTCAAAACCATGACTTCTGACTCTAGACTGTGTATTCCAGTCCCATCTCTGCTTCTTACCAGAAGATTGATCTTAGCAAGTTACTGACTCCTCTCTGTGTCATAGTTTTCTCATCTAAAAATGGGATTAAAAATGGTACCTACCTCCTATGATTGTGAAGGTTAAATGTATTAAAATAAGTCAAGCATTGCTTGGCAGGAAGGAAGTGTTTAATGAGTGGTAGCAGGTACTGTTATTAGTTTTATATTTTTGAACAATGGTGGGAATTTCTCATTGTCTGCCTAAAATGTAAGAGAGTTAGGAAGCCAGATAATTGCTTTTATTATGGATGTTAGTGAAACACAAATTAATTGTATCTGTGTGCAGATTGAATTGCTATCATACACAATAAAGTGCTAGTTCTTCTGTTTATAAGAATTGTGAAATTCACAATTGGAGTCAAAGCTATGCTTAATGCTAGATTATAAACTGTAAGAAGGAGGAAATCCTCTCTGTGTTAATCACATCTGTTTCTCACACAATTGGCACATTGTAGGTGCTCAATAAATGTCTATAATTAATTAGTAAATAAAGGAATAAAATAATTACTAGCATTTCCACAAGTCTGATGTGGTTAAGTTACCCCATAGCTACCCAATAGCTACCCAGCATGTTAAAGGTTAAAGGTCACCTCTGTAGAAGGTGACCATATTGATTTTACTACCAAAGCTTAACTTGATATGTAGATGTACTCATGAAATACAGTTCTTTTGGAGTTTATAAAGATATCATGCACTATAAATGTTATCAGTGCTACTTGTTAGTCTCTCAATTACTGCAATTCCAGTATTTCCACATTACCTCTGCTCTGATTAATTACATAAACAATAATAGAAAAAAAGAGGCTATATTTTAATGCATTTACATTTTCCATGATGGAAGGGCTAATCCATGACTGTTAGGTAGGAGCTCAATGTTCAAAAAATGTATTTAAATATGATCTTTGCCAAGTGTTATGACTTTTCTGAGTAGAGAGCCTTCATATTTTATGTTCTGTCTTTGTCTTGAAGGTTTTGTTGCTGACCGACCATTAATAATTCACAAGTTACTTGTTAAGGAGTAGTGTGTGAGGGTCGTTTGTGTGGTGCCCTTCTGTCTGCTTTACTAATTTTAGAAAAGATTAAAGAAGTGTTTATTTCCTTCCTGAGGGCTTGGTAAGGCTCAGGAACTACTTTCATGACCTAGAGATTATGAAACTTCTATTATAATAGGGGTACAAAAGTGAACTGCTGTGTTATATTGAATAACATATTGAAATGTATAATCTGGTTTGTGTTGGCATATTCTCTGAACATAGGATTCTGTCAGGTTCTTCCAAGTTTTATTTGCTTATTGGCTGTTGGGAACTTGATGCTTTGCCACATAAACAATGTTAGCAAATGAGATCAAGAAACCATGACCTCCCTGCTTCCCTCTCCAATCCTGTTTTTGTGGAAAAGCTCCTTTCAAATTCCAGCTCTTCCTTATGCCCAATTCTGTGCTTAGTATGACACAGGTATTCATTAAATTTTGCATGGACCAAGTGATGTCAAAAAGATTTCTCTGGAGCAGCTATAGAATTGTATCTAATCCTCTCTATAGGGCCTTGAATGCCAAGGAAAGTTCTTGGATGTGTCAGCATTTACAGCAGGAGAAGAATAGGCAGGACGAAGCTCCTAAATCCTAAGAGTCTGTGGGTTGAAAGAAGGAATAAAATAATATTCTTAATAACAGGAGATACTCATTATGGGATACTCATTATGTGCCAGGAACTGTGCAAAATACCATATACACATCATGTAATTCTCAGAGTACTCATTTTATGAGCAAGGAGCCCAAGGCTGAGAATAAGCAGCTTATTTAAGGTCACAGACCTTCAGTGCCCAAACCAAAGTGTCCTGGGTTCTGTTTTCCTTTCTTTCTCTTTCCCTGCCCAGCCCCACCACCACCACCACCCCTGAAACTTTTCTGCTTTGGTGACTGGGCTATCCCTTCAGCAGAGGCCAGACACAGCCCCGTGGCTCTGTTGAGTACAACAGGGTAAAAGCAATCAGGCAACCCACTATCTGTGGGTTTAGGCCATGCTAGTCTCAACCTCTTCAGCAAAAGCAAATACTTTGGTCTCTGCCTGACTCCTAGGTCTATTTCTAATTGTTTCTAAACATGAGGAGGGAAAAATATGATTAATTACCAAACCTCAAACTCCAGTTTGGGGAAGATGATTAATTACCAACCTTCAAACCTAGTGTGGGTATAGTGATGTGATACTATTTTATATTTGTTGGTTGGTTTGTTCTGGTTTTGTTGGTGTTTAGAGATCCTCTTTTTTATGACTATAGATCCTTCTATGAACAGCATTAAATGAACAAGAAGATCAATTAAAATACAGGGGAAAAAAACCCTAAAACAACCCTTGCCCTTAGGAGCAGAGGCTCTGATAGCTACATATAAGCCCTCCTTAAGCCAACCTTGCAGTGTGCTGGCTGGAGAAAGTGACATTTACACAGAAATGCCCTGCAGGCAAAAGAAAAAGAGTTGAAACGGAGCCACATAAACATTGTGGCTCATAAACCTGAAAACAGGAAGGGTGACCTTTCCAAAGGATAGAAATGTACTTTTCAGCCTCTAAAATTCAAACAATTTTTGGTGTCAAAGTCTCCTCCAGCTCCAAGTTGCTGTTTTTATATACATGGCTAAGTCGAACACCATTGTAGCTGAAACTTCAGGTCTTCCAATGAAACCAGTGTGGGGTCTGGTTGCTTCCCTGAAAGGGAAATGGGCTGGCTGGTGGGCCTCTCAGAAAATCCTCTGCCACCATCATTTCTGTTGCCGGTTAACATACAGAGAATTACAGAAATTAATATTCAACCCTTTCACCTTTGCTGTCAGAGAGGCTTACTTTAGTGTCTTTCCCCAGCCAGGTAAACCTTCCTAGAGTTCCACTTTCTTCAAGAGATGATAGATCAGTAACAAATCAGGAGTACTCTGTTCTCACAAGGATTGGGTACAAACTTGGGGTCAAAAGAACTAGGGAGGTTTAGTGGAAGGACAAGGAAGCTTGGAGGGCTACCTGTAGTGTCATGAAGGGCTTTTACAAGGAAGAAGGGTGTCGTGGACTCTGAGTCTCCATTGTGATATGCTCAGATCCCTGTACCATTTCTGTGATCTCTGCTCCTGGCTTCCATGTTTTTTGTTCTTCAAAGGCTCACACCTGAAATCCTCCTTTGGGACTGACTATTCTCAGGCTGCTGAGCTGCTTTTCCCCAGACACGGAAGTACGGAAGTGCAGAACGTTTAGGTCCTCATAGTCAATGTCATTAGTCATTCATGTTGGCGTAAGGAAGCCCAGCTTCCTTGCCCCAAGTAGGGACAGAGTTGGGAGGTGTAATTTATACTCTAGAGATCTCCCTTGCTGAGGGGGCCGAAGCTACTTTCTAAGGGACTTTGTCATTGCAACTTCACTGGCGTCTTCCCTTTTTCTGTCCTCTGTTCTCCATTCCCTAACCAGTTCTTCTAAGAGCAGCTCCATAATAAATTGCTGGCACAAAAATCCTTACTTGACCTCTGCTTCTGAGTAAGATTTATTTTGTTAATTCTGAAAAATAAGATTAGGACCAGTGGATAACAGTTAGCAAACTTTGAATCAACACAAGGGGAAAAAAAAACAAAACAACTTTTTACGGATTGAGGATCTCAAGTGTGATTTCTGAGAAACTACCCAGAAATATTTAACTCAAGTCTGGATGAGTAATTTTGGGGACTGTGCTTTGGAGCAGTTCATGTCCCAAGTACGAGGTTGCTTTTTAGATTCCCTATCACTGCCTTACCACTGGAATGTCATGGTATGCAAATGGACCTCAAACCTTCACAGGTGAGCTGCCAACTTTGAACGGTACTTAACAGATTTCCACAGTGCTTGTTTATTTTTCAGTTTATTGTAGGGCTTTCTCTCTGTAATGTAGCTGAGTAGGCTGCACAGTGAAGCAGCTGTTATAGGTAAGAGGCAT
The DNA here is from genome assembly GCF_011764305.1 of Mustela putorius furo. Lineage (NCBI taxonomy): Eukaryota > Metazoa > Chordata > Mammalia > Carnivora > Mustelidae > Mustela > Mustela putorius. The sequence continues at coordinate 24,750,352 of NW_025421273.1, forward strand.
AACATTAAATTGGCTCCAAGTTAACATTTGTGTGAGACCCTACCTTACAAGAATATGAAATACTGATGAATGCAGAAAACATTTTTTTTTTTTTTAAGGCAGATAGCTGCCTGGTGACTGAGTGAATGGTACACACAGAAAATGACACACAATGATTGTTTAGGCATCACAGTGACTGAGCTAAATTTTTATTGACCTGGTTAGTGATGTTTGCAACCCTTTAATTTTTCTAGAATGGCTACCACATCCTGGTGTCTGAAATCCCACTGACACACAAAAAAATCAACAACTGTTTTCCTACATAATTTCCCCCTCCCGCTCCACAACCTTCAATGGCTCCCTTCTACTTGGAGGTTAAAACCTCCATTTTGTGGCTAGGCAGGCACAGGTTCTCACACAGGCCTGGCAACAGGTTTAATGGTGTCAGAGACAGAGTTTTGGTCTTGTCTGCGTCTAGAGAGAGGAGAAGAGGTCTCATACTGGACATAGTTCAGAGGTTACAAGGAGGTGTTACATTAGGAGAGGGTGGTAGGCAGGTCAGAGACTAACAGGAAAGAGAAAGGCAAAAAGTCATGAAAAGCCAAGTTTGATGGGAAAAGAAGAAAGCCCAATAAATCCTCAAGTTAAAAAGTTGAAAAAGAATACTTCCGTTGCCCTAAGGAGGAACTAATAGATGTGGGCGTGAGCTATTTCTGCCAAATGGCACCTTCCCAGAAGGACTGGGTGGTTGGGAACTTTGATATTTCCACTTCTTGGCCTCCGTCTAACTCACGACATAAAATCTAGATTTATTTGTAATCACTTTGTACTACTCCAGTTTCTCTGGGTTACTCCAAGTCCTTTATTCATTGATTTTACGCATATAACCCTCCTCATCTCAGCCAAACCAAATTCTACCCATCCCTGGTGGCCAAGCATTGGACTCCTCACTACAGAATTTTTCAGTCCTTCCAGACTCTTAATATCTGTTGAAACCCAAGTACTTTTCTCATACCATTTATTTGACCCATATCATGAAATGCTTTCAGAGATTTTCTCTTTCTTTTGTACATGGAATCTTGCATATTGGGTATTCATATATTTATCTCTTGCATCATATATTAAATTGCTTATGCTTTGACTTCCCAAGTCGATTTCAGTCCAGACAGTCATCCACCATGTGTGCAGTTTACATCCATTTGGATTATAAGGTTTGCAGATAAGAAAATAAACACTCTGTATTGAGGGTTTAGGAAGGATTCCTGGCAACTAGTGTGCGGTAGGAAGCTTTGATAGCTACTGGAGAAAACAACTCAGCAGTTGAAGGATGTAACAGACTCAGAACCTTTGGGATTAGCGTGTAGCCTCTATAGAAGAAAAGCCCATAGTAACAGCAATAATTGGTAATAATCATTAGCCCAGTGCTAAATGCTTTACTTATATGATTTCATTTACTCCTTCAACAATAAATTTAATTCTTTTGGTAAGTATTAGAATTCTCATTTTAAAGGTGAGAAAATGGAGGCTTAAAAATTATAATAAAGGGGTGCCTGGGTGGCTCAGCGGTTAAATTTCTGCCTTCGGCTCAGGTCATGGTCTCAGGGTCCTGGGATCGAGCCCTGTATCAGGCTCTCTGCTCAGCAGGGAGCCCCCCCCCCCCCCCCCCCCCCGCCTGCCTCCCTGCCTACTTGTCATCTCTCTCTCTGTGTCAAATAAATAAATAAAATCTTTAAAAAAATGATAATGAATTGACCCAATGTCATGTATGCTATTGAGAAGTGACCAGATTCCAAAATGATTTTCACTGTGTTATACTTTGTTCCAGTAACAATGGGATTTATGTATGACATTTATAGTTTCGAAGGAATGTGAAAAATTGTCTCTGGAGCTTTAGCTGCTCTGTCAAAGATTTGGGAACTGTATTTACTGGAACAGAGACTACAATTTATGATGTAAATGCTCAATCTTGTATCTTATTCTTTCTTCTTGTTCAGGCCCTTCGCATTACCTCTAAACATCCAAATGTGAGATGACTTTTTGGAGCATCATTTACCACTTGTCCAAGGGCTTCTCTGATTGTAACTAGTGAAAGGGAACCGGGGCACGGACATCTAATGCTGCTCCTACTACCTGGAATTGTAGGCCATTGAGATGGGAGCTCAGATGGGAGCTCAGCTTTATCTGAGCTGCTTAATTACGTAAAAACATAGAGCTCTACCAAATAATACCTTGTTGATTGCTAATTAAAGGTTTGAGGAAACATAAGCATTTATTACCTTATTCTCCATACTTTTCTCCATTATTATTTCATTAAATGATGTATGTTTTTAATTATGTTTTTTAGAAAGTTGCTATTTTTTTTTTAATTTTGCCAGGTTTAAAAAAAAAAAAGAAAAACAGAAAAACAAAAAGAAAACAAAGCAAAACTGTAATATTTTTGCCTCTACTAACATGCTATAATGGAGAGGATATTTTAACACTAGTAAAATACGGAGGACATAATTTCAGAATTAAGATGAGTCATTTAGTTCTGGAAACCTCATTCTATCCTCTTTATTGTCTATTTCTTTTCCTTGGTGTGGTGAGAACTTTGTCATAGCCTTTACCCATCTACTTACTGGCATTTGGGACCCATTGAAGTGGATAATGTTAAGCTCCTTTGGACCCTTTTGTTGTGTCTATGAAACATTTGGACTTTTTGTATACAGACAAAGCAGATAAGAATTTAAGGCACTTGACTGCTTCAAGGCAAGTTTCACTATACATTTGACTTGGATTCTGGTTTGTGTTTACAGGAAATTATTTGTCCATTGACTCACGTCAAGATTTCTGCCTCTGTTCTCCTCCTCTTCTCAAATTTGGTGCATCAATCACATATGAAAAAGTCTATGTGCAAGTATAGATGACACCACATCGTGTAGAAATACATAGTGAATGCATGTACTCAATGCCTGGAGATTTGTCAAAGGAAGAATAATGTTAGGGTCAGCAGTTCTCACACCATGGCATCTCCCAGCATCTCTCACACCGTGAAGTGTTTAGCTCATTAACTTTCCACAAGATTGTGTCTCCGAACGATAACCTGATCTTTCTGATTGTTTTCAAAAGCAAACTGTGTCCAGAAAGGCAGGCTTTGCTTAGCTGGGGAGTCTCTGCTGTGAGCTTTTCCCCTTGCTGTCCATCTCAGCTTGGGTTTGGTAATTATTAGGAGTCATGGCATGAAGTAGTGAGTCCCTGTAGTTCATTGAGAGAGTAGGGCTTTGTGATGCGGGGACAAAGCAGGGGATCTGATGGTGGCTCTGAAATCTATGGAGATTGATTGTTATGAGTTAGTGGTGTTAAGTTTGGTTCTGTTGCCATGGTGTTTGGCTACTTGGATTGTTTGTTTTAGCTTTTGTAAATGTGCCCAGATATTGCATGTGCATTCAGTCCACTGAAAGGAGGCTGAGGAAGCTCAGTGAAAGAGGAAATAATTACACTCTGGTTTGGGAATGAGTCAGAATCCCAAGGTATTATTTATTACTTGGGTTCATATAAATGCACTCCTCAGCTTCCTTTTCAGAAATGAATTTCTGCTTTCATTTCATGGTAATCAATATTTGCAGCCCTGATCCCTACAATCAAACATGGAGCTCAGATTAACATTCAAACTAACAATATTTAAACAGGAAATTTGAACTTGATATGTGGATTACAGTCTTCACCCTTCAAACAAGACAAGGTTTACATAATCAGCCTTCATAATATTTTTTGCCAGGGTCTGACATTTTCCCCTGGTTTTGGCCTTTCCACTTTCAATGTGATGTTCTGAACAAAAATTATTACCATGTAAACAATTTTTTCCCCATTTCTTCATCTAAAACTTGTGTAAGATGACTTGCCCCTTAGTTTTTGAATCAGAAATTCAGTGGCTGTCTCAATGTGGATCCAGTGAAAGAGGTGAAGCTTCCCTACCCCAAAGATGAGCCGCACCTGTTCCTAATTGCCTAAAATCCCATGTGAAATACTTCAGATTCTTGACTGCTCAGCGTTCCCAAAGAGCAAATTTCAGCAAGCCAGGTGAACCAACGTAAGTGTCCTCAAATACCAGCGTAGGTCTTCATTTATTTATTCATTTATGCATGCATTGTTTTTTCATTCTTATCTTCATATAGTTTGTAATGCATATATTCACCTGTTTGTTTACAAGAACAAATTTTTATACATTCAACAGAAATTGAATGGCACTTTATGAGATATGAGGCAGAAAAGGGTAAAGTGGGAGAATTAGAGATAAATAAGATTTACCTTCGAGGGGGCCACAGTGTAATTGGAGAAGACAGGAGCCCATCTAATAATAGTGTGGTATATTACATCTCCTAACAGATAGTTTTGAAGCATTACAGCTCTGGAAAAGAGTGGTTTATTTTAACTTGAATGCTGGTGAATACAGCTGGAAAAGGCTTTAGGGAGGGCATGGGCCTTCATCTGGAATTAAGGATTATTTATCTATTTTTTAGAGGGAGAGAGAGAGAGAATGAGGGAGTGGCAGAGCGAAAAGGAGAGGGAGAGAGAATCTTAAGCAGGCTCCTTGCCCAGAGTGGAGCCCAAGGCAGGGCTTGATCTCACAACCCTGAGATCGTGACCTGAGCTGAAATCAAGAGTTAGACACTTAACCAACTGAGCCACCCAGGTGCCCCTGGAACTTAAAGAGAATCTAGTTTTGTCTGGGAGACAAACAAGTTGTGGGGAATTGCAGGTGGAGGGAACTGGGCAAAGATAATGATTTCTTATAAAAAACAATGGGGTTTAGAAATTTTACAAGTTGAGATTCACACATGTCCCTTTTAATTTTTATCTAAATTATGCCTAACATCTGGCTAGACTGAATATTTCTTTTTTTTTTAAGATATTATTTATTTATTTGACACAGAGAGAAAGATGACAAGTAGGCAGAGAGGCAGGCAGAGAGAGAGGGGAAAGCAGGCTCCCTGCTGAGCAGAGAGCCCAATGCGGGGCTCGATCCCAGGACCCTGGGACCATGACCTGAGCTGAGGCAGAGGCTTTAACCCACTGAGCCACCCAGGTGCCCCTAGACTGAATATTTTTGATGAGCAGCTGGTTGCCCTGGCACATTGTAGACAGAACCACAGGGGAGCTAAGTCATCTCCCATATTCTACTTTGTAAATCCTGGATTCTCAGGGGGAACTGAAACCCAGGTTTTTTGTTTTGTTTTTGTTTTTAAACTTTTGTTTGTTTGTTTATTTATTTATTTATATTTAATTAATTTATTTTTTAAATTTTTTATTTTATAAACACATAATATATTTTTATCCCCCGGGGTACCGGTCTGTGAATCGCCAGTTTTACACACTTCACAGCACTCACCATAGCACATACCCTCCCCAATGTCCATAACCCCACCCCCTTCTCCCAACCCCTCTTCCCCCAGCAACCCTCAGTTTGTTTTGTGAGGAAACACGGGTTTTCTGACTTGTTGTTTTCACTTGCTACTTAGCATTCTCATTATTTTATAACTTAACAATAGACTCTGCAAGTTTTGGATTGCAGTAGATGGGAATCCATACTAAAAACTAGCTTTAATGTTTTATGTTGCTTTAAAAGTTTAGCATTTGTGTTGTTTCACAAATCAATGAAATATAGATGTTGCCTAACACCATACCCCAGATGCTCTTCAGAGTCCTTCCTGAACATCCTGAACTGCTTCCTAGACATCTCCCCAGAAATGTGCCACAGAAACCACAAATTTCCATAGCCAAACAATGGCTTTCTTAACTGGCTTTCTTAACTGGCTCCTTCTATTTTCTATCTTAAAGTCATCACCAGTAAGACCTGGTGGAAGCATCAGAGTTACTACTGTTGTTCTCTTTTCCTTTTTGACCACTCTAGGTGGCCATTTAACCCATGTCCTATCAATTCTAATCATACCTAATGCTGTGGTTTCTCTGCCTCTAGTCTCACCCTACTCTAGCCTACTGGTGTTCAAGAAAAGTTGCTCTACTCATTCCTTTTTTAAAATTTAAATTCAACTAGCCAACACATAGTTGGTCATACTCTGTGTTGGTTCTACTCATTCCTTATCAAGGTATTCAGAACTATTTTTCTTATTTTGCCACAATCTCTGAATCCTTGAATATTGACGTTTTGAAACACCAGTCAACTTGCTGCTCTCCCAAAACACCATCTCTCTTTCTTTCTTTTTCTAGTCTCTTTCCTTTCTCCTGGGAAATAGACCTGAGGTATATCTTCTGTGATTTCTTGCTAAAACACTTACAGAAATATTTTTCTCAGCTACTTCTTTGCTTAACTGCACTACTACTGTACTACTACTATGTTGTCTGCACTACTGTGAAAAAACATGAAATAACAACTGACATTTTGTTTATGAACAATCATTTCTTCTTTATCTTGTGTTGTCTTCTCAAATAATTAATGCAAAATTTGGTATATTTTAGTGTAAACAATTGCCAAATCTGTGGTAATCTTTCTGAATATCACACATTAACGTAAATGCAATAAGATGCCACTGGATTTCTCAGGAATAAGAACTTTATATTTGAGGAATTCTTCATCTGTAGCATCTTCTAAATCAGATATTATTTGCCATGTGCATTTGGAGTCACTGTAGAAGTTTCTTTGGGAGATGGAGGGGAAACTACCTAACATTAAGACTAGTTCCAGAAAAAGTTAGGATTCTACATGGTTCAAACATTTGTGACTTCAAGACTCTCATTTTGTATTACCTACAAAATCAGAGTTGAATATATTTTAATCTTTTTTGTTGAGGTATCCTAGAGATGGTTGATGTTGAAGATCTTTTTAAAATTCAGTATCAGAAGCATTAAATAATATTGTTACTATTGCCTCTGAAAGTTACTGTATCCTAAATCTTTATCTTAAAATTAAAAAACAAAACAAAACTTATGCTTGTCATTAAAAAAATTTAAAAGCGATCTTCTGAATCAACTTGTGCTACTTAATTATTTAATTATTTTTGAGTGCCTAATGACAGACCTAAGCTTTACTGACTTTAATGAAGTCCAACTTCAAATCTCATTTTAAAAAGAATCAAGGGAAATTTCTGCTCCAGTCTTACTTGGCAAGACTTTTCTGCCTCCATTTTCTCTTTTGTTGAATGAGCATTATCAATTAGCTGTGAGGAAGTTCCTAGAAAAAAAATTATTATTCATTTAATGTACATTTATTAGTCACTTTAGATAATGGGAAAGTTTGGATGCAGATTCAATTATCAAGTCCCCTTACATTTTCAGCAGTCTCTGAATCAAGAAGAATGATCCATTAATTACCTGTATTGTCAAGGGAGTCACTCGGGAGACTTTGGAACAAAAGGAGTATTCATTAGTAGAAACAGAAAATGGAAGGAGCTTGAGTTCTTCATTTCTCAGTTTCATGCCAACTTTGAAAATGGACTTGCTGCAACTCTTAGCAATAGATTCCTGTAATGCAGGGGACTTAATAATGTGTTTAGAACACCAGGATATGGCTTGCATGGTCACTCACAAATGCTTCTGGTTGGAGTTTTGCTGTGGGGTTCCCTTTCTTGTGCTAGGAAAACTTGTACAGCTTGAAATTATCTTCTTTTTTTTTTTTTATTTTTTTTTTTTAAAGATTTTATTTATTTATTTGACAGAGAGAAATCACAAGTAGTCGGAGAGGCAGGCAGAGAGAGAGAGAGGGAAGCAGGCTCTCTGCTGAGCAGAGAGCCCGATGCGGGACTCGATCCCAGGACCCTGAGACCATGACCCGAGCCGAAGGCAGCGGCCCAACCCACTGAGCCACCCAGGCGCCCCTGAAATTATCTTCTGATCCAGTTTCTTTGTAACTGGGCCCAGACTCAAGGTTAACAGGGAAAGAGAAAAAGTTGTCTCCCTTTGTCCTGCACTACACAGCTGACTCCTTTGGGTATCCAGAGCCTTCCGTGTGGCCACAGGTGCTTACCTTGGCTCACAGTGATTTTCCTATATTGATGAAGGATGATCTTTCCAGTATGGGGTGGTTTCTGGAATGGTTTCTGGAATGCTGAAGTCCTCAAAATCATACAGCTCATGCCATATGCTTTGATTCATGAAAATTATTCCACAAGATCAAGTCCATATTCTACCCATTTTTAACTTCTTCATTAATACTTCCTGAGAAGTTCCAGTGTGTGAGGCAACAGGACACAGTGAGTACTGTGGCACGCCCCTCATCTAAGACACTTAAAATATAGGAGGTGGAGGCAAATAGAAATGCTGGTGCCACAACTTCAGTTTTCTTTGGCCCTGCCTAGTTGTGTCATCCCATTTGCAGATGAAGAAATTGAAGAAGAAGGAACACAGTTTGTTAAATACTAGGAAGCACTAGAATTTAAAATACGGTGCTCTGAAGATACAACACAGAGTCTTACCAAGTCATAGTCTTTTTCCAATTCTAGCACTCGTAGGACTGTTTTGAGGAATAAATGAAACAACCCATGAAAGTTACATAGCACTTGTCATATGCTAAATGCCCACCTAAATGTGAAATTCTGAATGTTCATTAACATCATCGCTATTTCATTTTATTTTTTATTTTTTGGGTGGTGGGAATTCATTAATTAAATTATTTTTATTAACATATAATGTATTATTTGCCCCAGGGGTATAGGTCAGTGAATCATCACGCTTACACATTTCAAAGCACTCACCATAGCACATACCCTCCCCAGTGTTCATAACCTAGCCACCCTGTCCCTCCTCCCAACCCCCCAACGGCCCAACAACCCTCAGTTTGTCTTGTCAGATTAAGAGTCTCTATGGTTTGTCTTCCTCCCGATACCATCTTGTTTCATTTTTTCCTTCCTTACCCCACAGCACGCCCCTGCCTCTCAAATTCCTCATATCAGAGATCCATTATCACTATTTTAATTATCATCACCCTGTCACTCATGTTCGAAGAGCAGAGTGGTTATGCATGCTCTGTGCTTTACAGACTGCAATCAAATCCTGACTTGGATACTAAGAATTCATGCGACCTTGGGCAGGGTATTTAACTCCCTCAGACCTTAGTTTCTGGAAAATGGAGATGATACTGGTAGCTCTCAGTGTAAAGTAACCTTCAAGGGAAGTAGAGATGCTTTCCGTCTTGCTCTTTGCTGTCAGACCTCTACTATTATACAGTAGGAGTTCAATAAATATTTGGGAAATGAATGAATATTTCCTAGAGTTGCTCTAAGGTTTGTAAAGAGCTTAAGAAAATGTCTGGTATGGGGTAAGTGTTCAATTAATGTTAACTTGATTTTATTTATATTATTACTATTACTGTTATTATCACATGCCACTTTCCTCATGAGGTCCTCACGGATGATCTCAACAGGGCATGGTCTCTTTCTTCTCTACACATGTAAAAGTATTCTCTTGGGCTTATCTTATGACACAGCCTCTTCTTTTAGGTATATTTTCTCACATTTTACCTCCTCTAGGAGACTGAAACTTTTATGATGATAGGCATTGCTAAAACAACTTCGTGGCTGGCACAACGTGTTAGCAACACTCAGTCTTTCTCTTGCTGAATTAGGCTCCTATATTTTTGCACTGAGATTTTGTATGTTTGTTTGTCTCTTAAGTCATTTATTCCAGGTTGGTAGACAGACAAAAAGCAAGTCAGATCTGCAGTGTCGTGGCTTTTCAGGGAAGACACTAGATACTGCCCCAGCCAGGTTCCTCCCTTCTCAGATGGTGTCTTCCTCCTCTAAGTGCTACTTAGAGGTGTCTGATGGAGGAGTTCATGGATGAATGGCAGATGAAATCAGCTTTCTTTCCATGACTCTTAATGACACAGAGTGGACATTGAAGTCTCCTCTGAAGGCAGATACTGTTTAAAGGGAGGAGAGAAAAAATAGCTCTCTCAAGTAACAGCTATGTGTGTATAGAGTTTAAGAGCTACAAACAGCATTTTCAGATGTTCTATGGGTGGGTGGAGAATGTGAAAGGACATGAGAGAGATAAAGTCTAGATGAGAGATGTTCAGATACAGGAGAGAGCTCATTCCCTCAGGATAGGGTTGAGGTGAGACATTAAGAGTGCCCTGTTTAATGCATGTCATTTGGAAATTAGTATCTTAGTAAGGTAATTCCCAAAGGAATGGTTCCATCAAGTGGTAAGATGCTGCGGTAGAAAGCAAAACAGAACAAAGCATAGGTTTTGGAGCCAGACCAACAGTGATTCTAACCTGGGCTTTGGTGGGTATTCTTGGAAGCCCTATACCTTCTGAGACCTAGCAGTGTCATTTGTAGAGAGAGAATGTGGATGTGGTAGTGGCTGTTATTAGGGTTTACCATATTCTTCTGGGCCACAGAAGACCACACCTCTCAGCCCTTTTGGAGTTCAGTCAAGTTATATGAATAATTTTAGGCAATGTGTTGTAAGATTAAGTGACACAGATCACTTCTTGCCTAAAGCAGTGAAATTCCATGGCACAATTCTTCAATCTCTTTTTCGTATAAGCAGCCTCAAAGAGGCCTTGTGTTGAGATGGGGCTACAAGATGAAAGCATCTGGGGCACTCACCATTTCGTGGAATACGGTTGTTCCAGAAAGTTAGCCCATTAGTTTATCTATATTTTCTTATTCCTTAGCTCAATAAAGATAGATGAACTGTATATTATAGCATATGGCACATTATAGGCACTGAATTAGCTTTCCACCATTGGGGGTTTCAGGGAGATGGTTTCGAGTAAGAGAAATACAGGAACATTTGAGTCCATGGAGGTGTCCAATTATATATGCTCTTTTTGAAAGTCTAACACTATTACTTTTATTTGGCATCATGAGTTTCATATGCTGGAAAGTACCTGATATGAAAATGCTGCTCAGTAAAACTTCGCTGAATAAAAGGGGTGTGGGGGTCTGAGGTCATTTATTGGGTGTTCCAAATGAAGTGCTGCTCTTGGGTAGGATACGTTGGTGGGATTCATGAGACTAGATATTTGCCTACATTTGCTTAGTGCTTTAAAGCTAACACCTCAGTTTCAGAGATGTTACTTGCAGTACCTCATTTAATGAATGATATTACACTGACTGCATTCTATTCCAAAAGTTTCACTCTTCTCAAACAGGACAGACTAGTCCTCACTTCAGTGTAGCATTATTTGACATAGAATCGACTTGGACAGAAAATGAGGCAACAGTGTACACAGACTTGCTACGTTCAGTTTTATAGTGTGTGTGCTACTGAAAGATGGTCTCTATAGGCCAAACCATCCTCTGGCTCAAGGATGCATTCTCTTAGGAAGGGGTGCTTTTTTCCTTGACGTGGTGCATCTGGGTTGCATCTAACCTGTGCGAGGGGGAGTCCTTTCTCTCCTTTGTTTGTCCAAAGTGAATTAATATCAGCTTAGGGCACAAATATATAGACCACATTATTATGATAGCCAGCCTTCCAAAATGAACCCAGGTAATATCCATCTTCTGGTCATCATACCCTTGTATAAACCCCTTCCCTTGAACATGGATCAGACTTAGTGACTTTCTTTCAATGAATTGAGTATGCCAAAGGTAATGGCTTATTACTTCCTAGATTCAGTTACAAAAGATTATGATTTTTGTCTTGCCAGCACTCTCTTTCTGGTTTGTATAACCTTTCTTGACTTCTTACTTTCTCACTCTGGAGAAGCCAACTTCCACACAAAGAGGTCAGAGTGGGAAGAAACTGAAGGTGGTCTCTGACCAACAGCCAGTGTGCAACTGAGTTCCTAGTCCAAAAATCCCTGAGAACTAAACCCTGCCAACAACCAATGAGAAGGCTCAGAAGTATATGTTTTTTAAATGAGACTTAAGATGAAGGAGTCCCTGGATGACACTTAATTCCAGTCTTTGAAGAGACCCTGAGCTGGGTGACCAAACTAAGGCATGCCCAAATTTCTGACATACAGCAACCCTGAGATATGTGTTGTTTATGCTGCTAAGTTTTGGAGTAATGTGTTTTGCAGTGGTGAAAAAGTAATGTACATTGCGAGATGCCTTTCTACTGCTCACCTATACTTTCCTCTTTCAATGCTGCTTAAATTGCAGGTTTGTCATTATCTATCAGCCCTTATGTCCAGTCCCTCTGACCAGCACTATGTGTTACATGCCCACCTTTGTGCATATAAGGGTGGGGCAGCATGATTTATGGAATCACATACAATTACATAAAGGTATTTCTCAAGCAGAGAAGCAGCCACACAGAGAATAACAGATGACCAGTAAAGGGGTCAGGTAGACAAGTAATGAACTCTTAGGATTTCATGCAAACGGTCATTCTTGGCCTGGCGACCCACAGATCTACCAACACAGGCTCTCTTTCAGGCTGAAACAATTTAGATGTCTTTCTACTCAAAGCAAGTAAATGATAATAGAAGACCCATCATTAACCCAAGGGCACATGTAGACTGGGTCTAAGCACAAATCTGTAGGAAGTCTGTGTCTATGCTTTAGTGCCTAAATACCTTTAATAGCAGCTGTAAGAAACTGGTCAGAATATCCTTTTGAGAAGCAGCATTTAGGAGTATAGCCAGTTCTCGCGTTTTTCTTGACAAGTTCTTGAGTGCGCCTGTTGGTAGATGGACCCTGGGATCCATAGATGGACTCAAATCATTGTTCTCACACTGTAGATACCAAGTGATTTTACTGTAAGGACCATACGCATGGAAACTAGACTGATTGAAATCTGGACTTAAATCCATATAAACCTGTTCAGATGGCAGTCCTCAGGGGTACTTAGGTGAGCTCATTTGTGAAATAGTTCAAGCCAGTAAAAACATCGAGTTTTTACTGATATGAACAGCTAATTGATTGAGAGCTTACCACATGGAAAGGAGAGGCCATAGGATTTGGGTCAGCAGTTTAGGCTTTATGAGCATGAAGTAATTAAATGGTTGGGGGGTAGGCAGTACAGTATGATGTGGTTGGGCATTCATTCAGTAAAATGATACTTGCAGCACTTTAAAAAATCAGCCCTGAAGCAAACCTTGTGATTTTTTTATAACAATAAAGAAAAGATTTATTATTTCTATCTAGAGGTGATTTCATGCAATAGAATTCTGAGAATAATATATGTAGTACTTAGGAGCGAAGTTTTAGGGACAAAGTGTCTGAATCAACCCTGGCTCTCTCTCTCACTGTGTGACATTGGGAACGTTAGACTAACTTTTTCTGTTTCCTCAGATAAACATATTTTCTAATAGTACCTAATTCAGGAAATTGCAGTGTGGGTTAGAATGGCTCCAAGGATATTGAATGGGGAGGTAGATAAGTTCAGTGGTTGTACACATAGACCCTCAAGCCATACCAGGATCTGAAGGTCAGCCCCCTTACTTCAGATGTTTGCTAGCAAAATAACTTTACACATCATTAAATTTCTCTGTGCCTCAGTTTCTCTTCTATAAAAGGGGGTGATAATAATTGTACCTATTAAGTTAGGTGGTAGTGAGAATTGACTTGTTCACTTAAAAAATATATTGATTGAGCTTCTATTATAATCCAGCCACCATCATAGGTATTATCAGTATGCCAAAAATAAAGAATCACTGTCTAGGTGGTTATGTTCTGGTAGAGTGAGAGAGAAAACACACACACACACACACACACACACACATACACACACACACATTTTAGGAAAGGGAAGAAGATTAGGGGTGCCAGCCAGGGAGGAGACTAGGAGTTGGGGATGCCAGAAAAGGAGTAAGAGTTGGGAGTTCCAGGAAGGGGGTGGGCATGTTGTAGCAGCAATAGATAGTGTGTTCAGACTTGGCCTCATTTAACATGAGGATATATGAGCAAAGACTTGAAAAAGATTAGGGGGCTATACATGCAGATATCTGGGAGGAGTCTCCCAGGAAAAAGGCCCAGATAGATCAAAGGCCTTAGCTGGGAAGATGCCCGGTGTATCTGAGGAACAATATGAAGCTAATATGGCTGGAGTATTGGTAAGCCGCAGCAGGAAGTAGGAAGTGGGATGAGAGAGCTAATGGGGGTGTCTGGAACTGCAGATCCTTGGGCAACTGTTAGGATTTTTCGCTTTAAGTCTGAGTAAAATGGGCTATACTATAAGATTATAAATGGAGAAGTGACATGATCTAGTTTATGTTTAAGAGGATTGTTCTGGCTGCTGTGTTGAGAATAGAGGTAGGAGACAAGCACACCAGTGGCAGACATTCTGTACTGTGGATTCTTCTGCGTTTCCCAGGATCCCTTCAGCTAAATTGACCATGTACTGGACTCTGTCCAGTGCAATGTAACCACAGGTAATCACACTATATCACTTCCTGTTGAGGCCCCAAAGCCCTTGAAATTGCAGAGCTATCAGATGGAAGAGGTCTGGGGTTTTTAATAGTATAGCTGGGAAGAGAGTATCCCAGGAGAACCACCAGACCATGGGCCTTGGCTTTGAAATTTACATGAAATAAACATCAACTCTAAAATGATTCATGCCTCTTTAAGTGTTCAGTTTGAGAAATTTTAATAGTTGAACAAACTTGTGTGTATTCCAGACAAGATATAGATCACTTTCATTACCCTAGACAGTTTTCTTTTATGACCTGTAGTATAGAATTTCCACTTACCACCAAGATAAGTACTTTTGGATTTCTATCGTGAATTTTGCCTGTTTGTGGACTTCGTGTAAATTGGGTTATTCAGTCTGTACTCTTTTGTGTCCAGCTCATCTTCAATGCGATGTGTTGGGGGTTCTTTCATGTTGTGGCATGAGCAACATTTCATTTGATTTGATGGAGTGTGATATTCTGTGATGATGTTCCAGTGCATTTAGAGACGTTTGGGTTGTTTCCAGTTTTTGCCCATTATGAACAAATCTAAGAGATTTGTTAATTTTAAGAGAATTGTGCACTTTTCTTTGTCAGGGGATGCCTTTCTTTCGTTGGGGTAAATACCTGGGATGGAATTGCAAGTCATAGGTAGATGTATAACTTTGTAAGAAATTTGCCATCTAGTTCTCCCACGTGAAGGAATGATTTTATGCTCCGGCATCCTTGCAGTTTTTCTTCCTTTGTATAGATTTGTCTTTTCAAAAATTTGTATCTTATATATTTTTTTTTAATAATATATTCTGTTCCTTTAGTCTAGACTTTCTGTGGTATTACAATATCTTGCTTACAATTATCGTTATGGTAAACTTTTTTTAAAAGATTTTATTTATTTATTTGACAGAGAGAGAGATCACAAATAGGCAGAGAGACAGACAGAGAGAGAGATGAGGAGAAGCGGGCTCCCTGCTGAGCAGAGAGCCCAATGCGGGATTCGATCCCAGGCCCCTGGTAGAGGCTCAACCCACTGAGCCACCCAGGCGCCCCTTATATTTGTTTCTTGCTGGTATATTAGAAATAAAAGTGATTTTGGATGTTGTTCTTGTGTCAGGGAAAAATTCTGAACTCTTATTAATAATGAGCTTACATATCAATCTTCTTGGATTTTTCTGTGTCTCTTGGTTAATTCCTACCAGGTACAAACATGCTGTCATGCTAAAACATTCTCACATAACCAGTCTCTCTCCTCAAAGAGTTTACAATTTAATTTTGCATATAGGGGCAGAGTGTGATATTTCTCACTAAATATCCATATGTTCCTGCACATTTCCCATCCTCAATTTGGATGGTGTCAAATCACTAATTCTAGCCAATTCTTAACTCTTCTGAGGCAGTTATAGATGGGTGTGGCATTGCTCTGGTCCTGATCCCCCCACTCCAAGGTTCCCCCTCTGTTTCTCCAGTGCATTTAGCTGGAAGCAAAGGATTTTGAATCAAGAATTGAGGATAGAAGCAGCCCAGGGTTCTTAGATAAGAGAATTGCTATAGAGCCACACCGTTCACACTGGATGGTGATTTAAGTGGGAAATAGGGCTTTGTTAAGCTATGGAAATTTGGGAGTTTATCTGAACCAGAAGCTTAATTTAGCTTATTGTGACTGTTACAAAAACAAGTTAATTACAAAGTAATTGTTGCTACTTTAAGATTAAACTCAGGGTGTGAGGGAAACACAGAGGATACCTGACCCAGTCATGCTTTCTAGAGGAATTAAAGTCTAAACTGAGATTGCAAGGATTAATGGCACTATTGTGCTCCAGCACAGTTCCTAGCGCACATGGTCATTCAAAAATGCTTTCTGAGTGAATCAGTGAACACTATCAACAATCAGAGCAGAGGTGTGTTCCTGGGGACGCCTGCAAAGGGTTTTTGATTAATCTAACCCTTGAAAATGTGGTATTTTGTTTGGACAACTCCTAGAGGCTAGGACTTTTTGGAAAAAAAAAAATTCTGTGTATTCCAGTTGTGGATTGATGACCAGAAAATGAAAACCTCCCTTCTCACCTGCCTCACACACCACAGCACTGATGCAGCACTAACCCCCCAACCCCCACCCCTGCCATTCAGTGGGTTCTCCTTCGGGTTTATGTTCCTGGGGTGTGACAGTATTTACATTTCACAGGCAATTCTGTGAGGCTTCTTAAAAACATAGGAAACCAGAGCCCAGAGAAGGTAATTAAAAGCAAAACCAAGAGAGAGAACAGAGGTGTTTGCTTACCTCTGAAAGTCCACAAGGCCACCAGCTTGGGGAAAGGGATGGACAGGTAGAGAGAGAGGCTAAAGGGGGACTGGTTGGGTGATAGCAGTGACCTAATGAATCAGAAGTAAATCCATGGTGACCTGGGGGTAAACATTTGAAGGAAACAATAGCTGAGGAAGAGACCTTTTCATTTTGGATGGAAAGTACTGGAAAGAAATCTTAAACCTACTCATTATCTTCAGTCTTAGTACAATGTCAGAACCTGGGCATCACATAAATACACTGTAGGTCAAGTACACAAACTTATCAATTCTTCCACAAAGACGTGAGGATTTTATTAAAAAGGAAGAGAAACCTCAAGCTTTCTTTTGACACTTGAGGGGGACAAAGTGAGTGCTCTTCTAATTGCTTTGTATGTTTTCCCTGATGGATATTAAATACTCATATAATCAAGCCAGATGTATTTTTTGCCCTCCCTGGTGAGAATTCCTCTCTATCTATTGACAGATAGCATTAGGTGTAATATGTTCTGCATGGGTTGCCATGGTAAGAGTTCATCTGCTTCCCCCGACCATCTTTCCATAAATAACAGAGTGGGAATGCACAGGAAGCCTGTATAGAAAAGATGTCCGGGGTTAGAGCACACACTTAGCACTTCACCATGCTGGGGACTCACCAGGTTTATATTTTGTACTAAAAGCTCTGTTTCTCTTTCTGTCTTTCTTTCACTCTTTCCTTCTGTTCTGTGATTTAGTTGAGTTAATGAAGTGACAGATTTAATTGAATTAATGAAGTGACAATGTGTATGTATGTGTGTGCATGCATGTGTGTTTGTGTATATGTGTGTATAGATACAGTTGAATTTTAGTAGCAGCCTACTCGTTGTAAATACTAGCTCTGTCTTAATTTTATTAGACTTAGGAGTCATCTACTTTTTACTGTGTGGTTTCAAACACAGCTTTATGTTTTCTTTCTGGGAAGGAAAACTCGGTTATCACTTATTTGCCTACTGAAAATTTCTGATTTATTTTCCTAGGATTCTTAAGTAACTCTCTCTTTTGGAGTAAATCACTATAAGGTGACATGAAAACTTTCTTTCTTCCCTCTCAGCAGAACAACCTTTGGTGTTCAACTTAGCAAATGCTCATTTAGTGCTTATTCTACAAATGCTCTGTGATTTTCAGGAATCAGAGATAATGAGGGTATGGTCCTTGTCCTCCAGGAGTTCTTATTCTATTTTCAGAAAAAGTAGTTTTCAGAACAGTAGTCTTGGGTTTAGAAGGTTTTCTTTGCAGGCTGGAAAGATGGGGTTCTGGAGCAGATAACTAAATATGCTGGTCGAATACCATGTAGGTTGAGTCCACAGGTAATCTAGGAGGGAGTAAGCATAACTGACTTGGTTGTTTGAAGGCAGAGCAGGTAGGAAAGAGCACTATTCTAGCATACCCAGTAGTTCCTAGGGGACCACAGCAACTATAGGGCTGAAATCAGAGTAATCAGAAGAGGCCTGTGGCCACAGTTATTTTGTCTCTCCCCAAGAGACTTCTGCTACCTTTGAAGGCAGAGCAGCTCTGGAGTTCTGCTTAATTCTTTCCTTTCTAGCTAAGATAGGGCCTTCATGTGCATATCCTGACATGAACATTCATTTTTATTTTTAAGAGAGAGAAAATGAGCACATGTTTGCATGTGAGTAGGGGAAGGGTTGAGGGAGAGAGAGAATCTTACGCAGGCTCCACACCCAGCGAGGAGCCCAACTCAGGGCTCAATCTCATGAGCCAAAGATCATGGTCTGAGTCAAAATCAAGAGTCAGATGCTCTTGATCTGCCACCCAGGTGCCCCAAACATTCACTTTGGATATTCAAGGTCTTGGGTGAGGAAGGGGCCCACTACCTGGCCAAACACAGGGAAGTGACTGGAGTAGCACTCTATCTCAATATGTGACACACAAGACTTTTATCCAGCAAACTTGGACGAATAATTTTGATTTTATTTTCATGTATAGAAGAGAATTAGCCAGTACATCAAATCTACAATACAGTAAATAATATAAAGTAAAATAATATAAAATTAAATAAATAATGCCATGATAAATAATCTTAAGAAAAAAGTAGATGTATTTAAATAAATATATTAAGTATAAATAATATATATAAATATTAAGTATTACTATAAATGGTTTATCATATGTTAGTCAGGGAAGACTAGCATCTATAATAAATGACCCATGAGTCTCACAGACTTAATTTAATAAAAGTTTTCCATGTATGTCACAATCCAATGTGCATTGACATGGTTGCTCTGCTCCATGGAGTCATGGAAGCCCTAGGCTTTTTCCAATGAGTTGCTCCAGAACCCACTGACCCTTGGAGTCCTCTGTTAGATCATCTGAATATGGTTGGGAGGTGTGGGAACAGGGAAAGCATGGAATACTGCATGGAAAGTTCTAATGGGCCAGGCCTGGGGATGTTGGTTATCATACCCACCACTTTCCTTTGGTCCGATTCAAGTCACATGGCTGCGCAACTCCAAGCTGGCAACATCCGTGTGTAGAAGAGGGAAATGGTTGCATAAACAACTAATCTCCAGCCCACATCAATATAATGCTTTTCTTAAGGTTAAACGTGAATGACTAACTTCAATTTCTTTTTAATTTATTTGATAGAGAGAGGGAAATAGCAACAGAGATAGTGAAAGAGAGCACAAGAAGTTAGGAGAGGGAAAAGTAGGGAGCCCAGTGTGGGGTTTGATCCCAGGATCCCGGGATCATGGCCTGAGCCGAAGACAGATGTTTAACTGACTGAGCCACCCAGGCACCCCTTGAATGACTGACTTGCAAGAACTTTGATAAATAGGCAAGGCATTGGGCTCTGGAGATTCTTGTTTTTTAATCACTGATTTTTTTATAGGTCTTGCCACTGCCATTTTTTTTTAGTGAGAAGACCATAGGCATGGTACTCGGTTCTTTTGGGGCTTGAAGGCCCTTTGTAGAGAGTGAGGAAATCTATTTAGATAGATAGGGTTTTGGGGAAAGCAATAGGACACTCATGCATGTTTAGCATCATTGCACGATATTTGGCATAAAGTAGATGCCCATCATATGTTAATTCCTCTCCCCTGATATCCCTTCCTTCTTCAGCTTTTGACTTAAATATTTGGGGGGGGGGACCTTTGTCACAGAGAAACCATGTCGGCAATTAAAGCAATAAAATACTTCCCCTCTCAGGGAGAGGCGTGCCCTCTCTTCCTGTGTTGGCATGCTTTCAATTTCAATGTCATATTTCAAATTTGTGCACACATTCTAAGAATTTTTTAAATCATCAGCTGTGTTTATTTTTAAAAAACTTTACACACTAATCACTTTTGGTTTAGCTAGATTAAATAAAAAAAATTAAATTAAGCTTTCATAATAAAACCTTGTCTACAGTGGCTCCAAATAACCTTTTTGGTGGGTCAGAAAACCTTGTTTTTAGTCATGTCTATTTGGTTGGTGCTTTCTATACAGTTCTGTCCTTTGACATTTAGTTAGGACAATGATGAGTCATAAAGTCACATGAAGTAGGCAATTGTCCTTTAATATCCCCTTCAACCTAAGGCAAGAATTTCTGAAGCCATTTCAGGTTTATAGGGTTAAGTTTTATATTTAGTGGCCCATTTTCTTACTCATCCACTGTCATCAAATTCCCTTAATCTATTGAGAAGTTCCTACTGTAACTTTATAAAGCCTCAACCTAAATTAGATTGTAAAACTAATGAAACTTAGGAAATCTAGAGCAGTAACCAAATAATATTCTCCCCTCAATGAGCACAGGAATATTTCATTTTATTATGAATGAGGAAATTCTGTGACTAATGGGTGAGAAATCAATAATAGTACAAGCACCAGTAACTTATGCCTTACACTTTTCCCATCAAGACATCTGATGGGGGATTTGTTCTTCCCTGAGATAGAGAAATCTCATAGGTAACACTGAAAGAAGATTTCTGAGTCAGTTTAGAAGTTCTAGTGAACTGAGGAATCACCAAAATGTGTGTTAATGGAAATAATAAAAATTTTTGCATTTATTTGGCACTTAGGATGCATAAGACCCTGAAGCAGTGCTTCACAGCTTGTGGAGATGAGGTTTCAGCTCCAGCTGGGTGACTCCAAAGTTCTTACTTTTACCCTGACTCTGAAGACAGAACCAGACAAAAGACCACTAGTCCTTTGGAATCACCAAGTATGGAATCTCAGAGGTTTCTGCCCTTTTTCCGGGATACTGTAGGAAATCAATTCATCTTTCCAAATCTTCTCATTTCTAAAATGAGGATTAAACACTGTTAACTATACTGGAATTAAAATGAAAAAAAAATAAAATTAGGATAAAAACACTTAGAAAAATATAGTTTTCTTTTTAGGCAGGTTATTATGCAAAGCACAGGTTCATTTGGGGCTCTAGAGCAACTGATTGGCTGAATGGTCTTTACCAATAGGTCATTTGGCTCAGATGTGTTTTCTCTGCCTTAATGAACCAGGGTATATTTTAGTGAGGTTGAATGCCATTTAGAATCCATTACATTTCATTCCATGAGTTATAGATTAATCCAACCTAACATTTACTGAGCACCTACAGTGGGAAAAAATTCATTACTAATAACCACAAATATAAATAAGCTGTGGTCTGGGGTGCCTGGGTGGCTCAGTCAGTTAAGCATCGGACTCTTGATTGTGGCTCAGGTCATGAGATCAAGCTCCATGTTGGGCTTCTCACTTAGCATGGAGTCCTCTTGAGATTTTCTCTCCCTCTGCCCCTCCCCTCCAACTCACTCTCTCTCTCAAACCTTTAAAAAAAAAGTCTGTCTTGGTCAGCAGCAGATTCTTGATTGCAGGTGATGGAAACTAATAATAAAACAATAGCAATAATAATAGGAAATGGATTGGCTTCCCTAACTGAAAGTCAAGTGGTATCCATCCAAATGGTCAGTGATACCATCAGCAGTTGGTTTCTCTTCATCTCTCAGCTCTGCTTTCCTCTGAGTTGGGTGTTCTTGTAGATAAGATGGTATTTTGTTGTCTTCTGGTTTAAGAGCTACCTTAATGATCCCAGTGTAAAAGGAAATTATTTTTATGAATAGCTCTGTGTGAATCCTAGGTGTCATGCTTCTCAGTCTGGATTGGATCACATGCCTACCCCTAGCTAATCCTTAAAGTGAGGGGGACTTGAACTAGATAATGTTGTACCCATTTTGTGACCAAGGAGTGGCATCTGCAGCTGTAGCAGAAGAGGTGTAGAGAAGAAGTTGTTCTTTAAAGGGACATACATGAAAGCTGAGAAGTAGATGTTCACAACAGAGATCATTTGACGCGTCTATGAAGGAAGTGTGGGCTTTTGACATAGAGAGAAAGGGATGAGGTATATTTCAGGTGGAGAAGCCAACATGAATGTGATAGTTAATTTTGTCAACTTGATTGGTCAAAGAGATGCCTGAATAGTTGGTAAAAACATTATTAATGGATAAGTCTGTGAGAGTGTGTCTGGAAGAGGTTAGCATTTGAATCTGTAGACTAAATAAAGAAGATTGCCTTCACCAGTGTATGGGGCCTCATCCAATTCATGATTGGAGGAAGAAAGAATTTGCTCTCTGTTTTAACTGAGACATCAGTCTACTCTAGCCCTCAAACATTACTGACCCTGATTTGGGTGGCTTGTAGACTCAGACTAAATAATGCCAATGGTTTTCCTGGTTTTCTAGCTTACAAATGGCAGATCATAAGACTTTTTAGCTTCTATAATTGCATGAGCCAGTTTCTATGATAAATCTCTTGCTTCTGTTTCTCTTGAGAACCCTGACTAATATAGTGAGTAAAAGACATCAGAAATTTAGTTTGATTGAAACATAGCTTTGTATAAAGAGGTTCAGTGATAGGGTAGATTCATATAGTGGAATGTTTAGAAGACCAAACAAAGAACCTGAACTTTATTTACTGGGCAATGAGAAGCCACATAACTTTTGGGAATGGGAAGTAAAATATCTGTCACTACATGGTGAGTCCCTTCAGAGTCAGAAGATAACTTTCTCCCCCTTTCATGCCCAGCACAAGATAAAGGGCCCAGCACATAGCTGGATCTCATTAAACACTTGTCGGAGAAACATCAGTTTCATTATCAAATGTCTAATAATAGGTACTTCAATGTGTCAGACACTAACTGCTTTATAGGCACCTCATGGGTTATCAAAGAAATAGGATGAAGGAAGTGTGCATATTCCATTTTATAGATGAGGCCTGTGGTACTTGGAAAGGTCAGGTGGTGGAATGAGGATGAAACTTGAGGTCCTCTGTGTTCAAATCACAGGTCCCACATCACATCAGTGTGACTCCATGTGATTTGTGAAACACCTAACAGAATGTTAAGAGCTTTGCACACATATACTGTCTTACTCAGACATCACTATATTTCCATGAGGTAGGTGTTATTATCATTGCCATTTTATGACTGATAAAATGAAATTCAGAGAAGAGACATAACTCAACCCAAATCCCAGAGTCAGTAAAATGAGGTGCTTGACATGTATTTGGCAACCCTGTGTCCAAAATCCATTTTTTAAAAAGTTTTTTATTTACTTATTTGACAGAGAGATAGAGATCACAAGTAGGCAGAGAGGCAGACAGAGAGAGAGGGGGAAGCAGGCTCGCTGTTGAGCAGAGAGCCTGATACAGGGCTTCATCCCCGGACCCTGAGACCATGAGCTGAGCCAAGGCAGAAGCTTAACCCTCTGAGCCACCCAGGTGCCCCCATCCATTTTGGACACACAATTAGTTTGTGTGTCCTATACTTCTCCCACACAATTAGTTTCCCCACCAGCTGCCAGGCCTTAAACTGCATGTGGTGGGGAAGATGGTCTATTAGTGTGTCTGTGTGTCTGCGCGCGAGCGCATGTACACCAACTCTAACATTCAGAGATTCTAGGCTTCCAACAAAATATTAAATGTCCATATCACGTGTCTCAACTTTTTCAGAGATTGTAAAATGGGAGTCATGCAGGCTAAAATGAAAAGATCCTTGGATTAAACTCATGGTTTTGGTCAAAACATTGCTGCTTAAATCTCATAAAAAGGGCTCAGTTAGCTTTCTTAGCATTGTTTTTCTCTTGCATACAAATATCTGTAAATTCTCTGCACTAGAGATCCTTTTACATTCCACGGGACATTGGGTGTGAACTCGCCCAGTTCATGAGAGTGCTAACTCTTCCAGAAAGGTCATTTGGCAAAGTGAGCAGACTTGCAAACCACTTTGACCCTTGAACTTGTTCTTTCTTTCTTTTTTTTTTTTTTTTAAGATTTTACTTATTTATTTGACCGAGAGAGACACAGCGACACAGTGAGAGTGGGAACAGAAGCAGGGGGAGTGGGAGAGGGAGAAGCAGGCTTCCCACTGATCAGGGAGCCTGAGGCAGGGCTCCATCCCAAGACTCTGGGATCATGATCTGAGCTGAAGCCACCCAGGCGCCCCAAACTTGAACTTTCATGCAACGTGTGACATATTCGGAGCATCTCAGGATCAAACACCTGCAAATTAGGGATGGAGATGATGTTCTATTTTGTTTCATCTGACTCTGAAAGTCAAAAGAGAACAAGGATCTGTTTTTGGACTTGGTGCATATGCTGGTAGGATGACATGCAGTGATAAAAAACAGTTATAATGATTAAAAACAAAACAAAACAAAACAAATAACATCAGTTGAAGGCTTGGGACAGTGTTCCAGTCATTGCACCAATCACTATAGATGGAATCTGCCTTTTAGCATGGAGACTTGACTCGCTTTTGGCTTTAGGCCATAAGTCTCCTTTTCTGGGAGAGACTAGAGGATTTGGGTGGCTCTTTTAATTTCATTGACATAGACAAACCCACTTCCCAAGACATACCCAAGAATCCACATTGGGTTCTTGGCAAGAACCCAATTGATAGTGGAAATACCCAGATGTAGAAGCTGCTGATAGCAATATTAAGTCACCTGTTTAGCAGTTTACATTAGACACCTATTTTGTGTCCCTGAAAACGGTACAAGTTATTTTTTCCCCAAATTTTGTTTTAAATTTCTTTACATCTAAACTTTTCTGGTTTTAGGGAAATGTTTGGAAATGCTTGCATGTTTTCTCACCTAGCATTTGCTCCCAGGAGATGGGGAATGGAGGGCACACTACATGCGGGGGATGTATTGGCTTTGTTTTCTTCTCACTCAGTATTGGAGGAAAGACTGGGAAGAGAGTTGGGGTCAGCTTGGGATAGCACAATATACTCCTGGCAGAACCACTGATGTCTGATATCCAGAGTTGACTGACCTTAAATAAATGAGCATTTTAGGAATGGACTCTCAGATGATGTTGACTACCAGGATTCTGGGATCAGACCACACCTTGTTGGGAGGATGGAATTTCCAAGGATGGGAAAGGATTTTTTCCCTGCCAGTAGTTGTAGGAAGAGATTCGTTCTAGGCAGAGGAAATGTGGTGGGACTTAAATAAGAGGTAGAGAGGTTGGGATTAATGCATTCTATATTTTTTTTCTCTGTGGGGCTTTTCAAAGGAGCTTGGTGATCAGGTTGACCTAGACTTAAATTTATGGAGATAGACATTGATTCTGGGTGGTGGTGGGAGGGCACGGAACTAGGTAAGAAGTTAGGAACAGATTCTGATTGGAGCAGATACTTCTACTTAGTTAGTAGCTGCTTCTACGTAGCCACAAAGGAAATAACTGATGGTTGATCAGTGACTCCTCTATAAGCCAGGGTGGGCTACATCCCCAGTGCAGGACAACTGTCTCTGCAAGACAGCAAATTAGACAAATCAGTTGGTGTCCCAGATTGCAGCCTACTAGCAAGGTGGAGAGGGGGGAGAACACAAATCATAACAAAGATACTTACAAACATTTGTTGAATGCTCAATGAATCCGTACCTTGTTTCATTCACTGTGCTAAGCTCTCACTTCAAGTACAAATGAGTTCTTGCTTGCGAGATGCTCACACCCTGAGAGGCAGGGATAACTGGGACTAAATTTGGGAGCAGCAGATTCACACCTCACTTCTAACCAAGGGAGAGCTACAAATTATTGGAAGTGGAATTTCACATACTGGTGAATTGCTATTTCTTCTCTTGCTTTCTTTGTATTTCTATCTCTGGACAAGAGCTTACTGTTAAATCAATGTAAGTTAAATGTGGGTGATGGATACTGTATTTGCATGATCTCATTTCATCTGTATAACCATCTTTAAAGGGAGATAGGTAGCAGCTCTCATTTCCAGGTTATACTAGAGAAATAGGATAGTGAGTTTAAGAGACTTATCCAAAGTGATATGGAGACAAGGTAGATATCTGGCACTTAGGCCCAAGAAGGAGAGAGGGGAACATAACAGAAATGAAGGGGTCCCCTGGCCCATCTTTAGAGTCATAATTCATTTTCAGTTTTATGACCTCCTCAGGGTATATTCACTCTCCCATCCTGTACCATTCATTCTTCCCCATCTTGCTCACCCTCTGCTGTAGACTGTTTGTGTTCTTCCCAAATTCCTATGTTTGAATCTATTCTCTAGTAAGATACTTTTAGGAGGGGTGATATTATTAGAGGCCTCTGTCTAAGAGGTGATTAAGTCATGAGGGTGGAGGCCTCATGAATGGGAATAGTGCCCTTATAAAAGAGACCCAGAGAGCTTTCTGGCCTCTTCTACCGTGTCAGACATAGTGAGAAGATAGGTGTTGGTGAAGAAGGGAGAGGGCCCTCAGCAGACATTGAATCTGCCAGCATCTTGATCTTGGATTTCCCAGCCTCCTGAACTGTGAGGAATACATTTCTATTGTTTATAGGCTACCCATTCTGTGATATTCTCTTTAGCAGCCCAAATAGACTAAGACCTCCTTCAAATGGCTCACAGTTTATATTGAATTTCTTATTATCCTAAAGCACGATAGTCCCTTTCACATCTCTTTGTCTTTATACCTCCTGTCGTTTTTGCCTAGTGTATCCTTCCTCCTTGTACAGTTGATTAAAAAGCATGCTGTCTTTAAAAAATCAGGCCATCAAGTTTTCTAGAAAAAAAAGTTTAGCATAGTGTTTAAAAGCATGGCCTCTGGCTCTATCATTTAGCATCTGTGGAAATTCACTAAACTTTAGTCAGTGTTCTCACATCTAAACTGTAGCCAGCAGAACTACCTACATCACAGGATTTTAAAAGTATTAAATATAAAGAATTTTCCATAGATCCTGACATAGAATGAATGCTGAATAAATGTCATTGTCTTAGTTCTCCATGAAGGCATCCTGGTTTCTTCAAGTAGAGTTAACTACCTTCTAAGACATGTTGTAGATATTGTTCATATCTTTATCATTAGAATTTGTTGTTATCTTGTAATTATCTATTTAAATGTCTCTTTTTATACCACCTTATCACCTGTCCCCATGTCCATTTCCTTAATAGTGCAAGCTCTGACTTCTGGGAACTCCCTAGGCTATTGAAGTTGGAATCAGGGAAAGCCCTAGAAAGCAGAATCCAGGAATCTGTTTTGGAGCTGGATGACCCATGGTCCAATGGCAACACAGGACCTGTACTGGTGTAGTAGTAGTAGTAGTAGTAGTAGTTGGGTGACAAACCCTGGATGCAGTGCCCTTAGAATTACTGATGTTTACACCTATGATCAATTGGGATAGGATGAAAGGAGTAGGCAAGATAGAATTTTATGCAGAGGCTTTGTTAAATAAACAGTTTGGGGAAAACGGTAATGATGAGAATACTGGAGTGGATTAACAACATTGTGGTTCTTGGCAAAAGAAAATGGTAGACCCAGAGCAATAACCTGCTAGCCTAAAGCATGCTGTGAGAGCCAGAAAGGCTTCGTGGCTATTTCGAAGAGTGATGATATTTGTTCTGGCTCTGGAGCAGACTCTAGAACATTGGGGGAAGAGCTGCAAAGTAGACCAGATGCACAGTCATGTTTCTTTTTTAGGACCTTGATAAACAAAGAGGGGGAGCCTGAGAACTGGCACAGGAACGTTTGGGTGGATGAGCCTGAGGATGTTGAACCCTCCAACTCCCCTGTGTGTCCAACCTAGGAAGGAGCAGCCAGCCACCTTTCTCTTGCCAGAGGAAAGCATTCTCTCCTTGCTTGGATACTGTGTGAGGCTCTATCCTGAGACAGGGCCTCATAGTACTAGCCTTTCTCCTCAAGATCACCCTCCATCACTCTTCACTTCCTCTAGCACAATATCCAGGGTCAGATCCTAGCACTCATTGTCTGAGTGGAGAAGTAGTATCTGGACCCCAGGGGAGAATAGCTTATACCCCAAAGGAATTTCTGTAGTTGACTCATACATACTGGTAAGCATTGGAGAAATATTTGTGAGAATGGAATTAGAAGATATTGGAGCAGACAGAAGAGATGATAAAGCTGGATAGGGGAGAATCTTTTATGTCAGGGCACTTACTCATGACTGTAGATTTGGGGTCTGGAAAAGATGTCTAGGTCTTCTGGATAGGCACCTTGAAGCTTAAATATAAAGATGAACTAAACTACAGTGAATGGTGTGGTGATGCCAGAACTTCCTCAGAAGTATCCATCTTAATGGATGGGTCAGAAGGCTGGGGTATGTGGAAATATTTGAATGGCCCTACTGTGTCAAACCTTGAGAGTGCACCAGCTAGCTGGGTTTTCCAGGAGAGCCCAGGGAATACACCCTTCACTAAGAGAGGGAGGAATTCATTAGTGTGGGGTGCATTAGATTTTTCAGTAGCCCAGTGATGGCTGTTTTATGTGGACTTGGTTAGACAGTGGGAGATGTTGCCATAAAACTGAACCCTTTAATCTATAAATGATAGATTTTAGGGTGGGCAGAAACCACATGGCTGCATCTAAACACCAGATGCAATATAGAAATTATGATCATAATTGGCATCAAGTCCAGAGCGGCAATTGGGGTGTCTTATCCAACAGGATTGGAGTGGTAATTGTTAAGACATTTCTTGGGGGTGGGGAGCGGGAAGGAAGTGGGGGTGGAGACAGAAATGGAAAGTCTATTCAGGTGTTTCTCAATTTGTAATGTCAAAGAAGACTGAGAGCTCATGGGCAGAGACTGACGTCCATTGGCTTAATAGGAAATCATGCTCCCTCGTTCAGTCCCCATATTTGTATCAGTTCACAGACCCAGAATCTAATAGAAGGAGATGCCACATCTCCTTGATGATCTCTGAAAGAATAGTTTTATATGGTAAACATACCTCTCTCTGGTTCTTCCCGAAAATGACCTGCAGCCTTTTGGGGGGTAGCTGCATTGGGGAAGGAGGAAATCTTAAACTTTTGACAGATTTCAAATGTTGAGGGGTTTGAGTTGGTACTAATACTAGAATCCACCATCTGGGATGGGAGTCAGGGGAGGAATGGGAGTCAGTGGAGTTTGGGCCCAGGTCCTTTTTATTTTTGTGGTGCTTATTCAGGGCTCAAATGGAATAGAAAGACTTAGGGTCTCGTGAGATGCTCACATTGGATCTCCAAACTGGAATAAAGATTATTAATTTAGAAAAGACTGGAAACTCCTGAAACTGCTTCCCCCATCAGTGGCCAAAACAGTTGATCAGAAAAGAAACTGCTACTATCCGAGGTTCCGGGATACAGAGGTGGTGGTTTTCCCATTGCCCCTTTCACCAGCATGGGCTCTGTAAATACCAACGGAGAGTAGAGAATTATAAGGGGCTACCTAAAGCTTAACTAGATAGCATTATACCACAGCTGGTGGGCTGTATATGGTAGGTTTTTTGAGGAGATCAAAGCAGTTTCTAGCCTTGGAATGTATATATTAGGTTTGCAAATACATTATTTTTGACCTCATTAGTTGGGGGTGAGGAGATCACCTTCATAGGGCAGGACAGCAGCCACCTTTCCCTGTCTTCCCTGGAAGCTATGTTAATTCTCCCACACTCTGTTGTAACACTGTCTGCGAGAGATCTCGGGCAACTTAACATGGTCTAGACCTTCATGCTGTCCACTGTACTGATGCCATCACACTCCCAAATTGCCTATAATAGTCTTAGTACTAGCAAATATACCAAGTCACGTAAGGGTGGTTGGGCAAAGCAGCAGTTCATTGCATGATGGAAATGTATAGAAATGGTGTATTTGAGATGGGCACAGGCAGGGACGCCTGGGTGGCTCAGTTGGTTGAGATGGGCACAGGCAGATCCAAAAGGCATATGTAAATTATATAACTCCATAGCCTAGACTCACTCCCATGTTGTACAATGTTATGGCTACCTAGACTGTCTCAACACACATCTGTGTTGGGGTATCTCCCATGACCAGCTGACAAAGGAAGAAAGGATCCAGGCTGGTTCACAAATGGGTCAGCATGACATGCGGTGCTATGGTCCACTGCTCTGTTACAGCACCGCTTGGGCGGTGCTGAAGGACAATAGTGAAGGGAAATCTTTTGCTGGACAGAGCTTCCACCTCATCATCATCTTGTTGTGAAGGGAGAAGCAGCCCTAGGTGCAGATATATATATTTATTCATTCTTGGGGACGGGCAGCTGGCTTGGTTGGAAGAAACATGATTGAAGAAAAAAGGAGCTGGTGGAAAGAAGTATGTGGATAATCCTATGGCCATGGGCCCAAAACTTGAGTCTGCTTGAGGATTCTTTCTCTTCCTCTCCTTTTGCCCCTCCCCCAGTTGCACATGCTCTCTCTTTCTAAACTAAATAAATAAAAATAATAAAGGTGAAAATTAAGAAAATGGGAAGTTCAAAATGCTATGAGGAGTAAAATCTCTTTTGTATAAATAAAAGATAAATATATGACTCTACATACACACGAAGTGATATAGTTGATTAATTGTTTTAATACTTTTAAAGTACTTCAAACTGTGCAGGCCTAATAGTTGATGCTTTGTAAGTTCTGGCTTATATTTATTATTATATACACCATCATATACCACATTGGTATTTTAAATTATTTATTATTAGTAGTGTAGTAGTAATACTAGTAGAGGAGGGTGTGGGTATGTGTCATAAAACTTTTTGTCTTGTTTTATTTTGTTTATTTTGTACCTTTGTGTTTGGTTGTTTTTTTAAAATCAAATTCATATGTTATGTTTATTTCTCTTTATCTTTAAAGACTCAGGGCTCATTTGGACAATAAGTTAGTTTATCAGCTATTTCTTATTTCCTTTTTGATACTTTTCTATTTAAAAACTTTAAAATATGGGCACTTGCGTGGTTCAGTGGGTTAAAGCCTCTGCCTTCGGCTCAGGTAATGATCTCAGGGTCCTGGGATCAAGCCCCACATCAGGCTCTGCTCATCAGGGAGCTTGCTTTCCCCTCTCTCTGCCTACTTGTGATCTCGGTGTCTGTCAAATAAATAAATAAAATCTTAAAAAAAAAATAAAAACTTTAAAATAAATTTGGATAATAACAAAAATAAAAAAACACAAAGTTTAATTAAAAGAGAAGAGGGTACTATCTTAATCTGAAATAAGTGTGCTGAGGAGAAAAATTAGAGGTCTGTGGATAGCTAGATCAGGTTCTGCTCACTTACTATTGGTGGGAACTTGAGTTGGTCCAGTTGTTTTCTCCTGACTTTGCTTTCCCTACCTGCAAAATGGAAATAATGGCACCTAGGCTATGGAATCATCCTGAGGATTGAGATACTCATTTCAGTTGGGAGGGAGGGGTACTATACATACACACAAGTATACCTATACACACATATACACATACATGAGAGAGCACGAGAGTGATTTTCCTCCATAGTAAATCATATGCCAGAGTAACAGAATGCAGTATTTTTAATGCATGGATTTGGAAGCTGGTTGCACTGTAGATTTATTACTAGGAAAATGTGACTTGTACAAATTAGGAGTCACCAACAAAAAGGGAAAATGCCAATATAAACATCTCCTTCCTGTTCTTTGTAGGGAAGTCAGAGAGAAGAGAAGAAATTTTAAGCCCAAGGACACATTTTAAACCTGTGATTTGCCTAAAATTATAGTCCCCCTCTGCCTCCCTCCTCATCTGGAAGCACCTTTCTCCAGGTCCCTAGGTGTATTTGTGCCACTCAGAATAATTGGCTCATTAGGCTGCAGTGTTGCTCCTTGGCCTGCACCCCCATCCCTCCCGTGAAGCTGGATGGAACAAACAGACCTCTCTATTCACACACTGCGCAGCTTGCTATCTTTTTTGCATATCTCTAAGTCATAAAAGACACAAAAGGATGTCCCCCCCACACACCCCCACCCCAGTTAATTGGCGGCACACTCTCATCCTTAGCTGCTGAGTGGGGAAGCCTTTCAATGCCATGGTAATACTGCCCCCATGTGGTCAAATTTTGAAACTCTCTCCCAAATCCTTCAGCTCGAGTAAAAGAACCTAGGAGGATGGAGCTCTCGGAGACTCTGCAGCTGTGTTGCTTTCCTAGGAGGAGCTACTGTCATTGTTTAGATAGAACAGCTAATTAACTTGCATAGGGAGGATGAGTGTACTTCATTTTGGAGCTAGCTGCTAATTCTCCCAATAGTGTGATTGTAGTTTTAACACTGGTACTTTGAGGTTCCTGCTCTGGGAAGTAAGGGTGAAAATCCCTTTGCCTCCTTCTTACATGGGGTTGGGAAAATAGAGTAATATTGCAGACTTTAAATGCCTTGAGATTCTAGATGTGATGGTCTAATAAAATGTATGGGATTAAAGTGGAATTTGCCTGCAGAAACACTATGGCTTGAATTTTGTCACTTTATTAAGGGGTGTAAGCTGGATCAAGTTTTTCAATTTCCTGAGTCCATATTTTGTTCTGAAGTGCTGTGAACTGTACCCCAAATATTTCGAACTGAGTTAATTGAATGGATTATTTCTTGCGAAATTACATTATGAAGTGTGGAATGCAGTGCTAATCTTAGCTTGCATAATTTTTAAATATTTGAATATAACCTCCAGAGCCCTGGTGGTGAAAAGTCCCCCTGGTTTCTTCTTGCTTACTAACATTTAAGGTAAAATTGGACAAGACAGGTGTCTAAGTTTGAGGGCCTCCATTTCCATATCCCTCATTCATGGTTAATAGTTTTGCATTCCTTATCTCCTTGCAAATGTTGACGTGAACCTTTGGGGAGAAATTGTCTAGACTGTATGTGGAGTGTGTTATATGCCTTTCCTCCTATTCCAGTGACAACTACTTCTTTCCTCACATTAACTAGCAATAGGGTCATTCACAGATCACCGAATCACTTCAAAGTAAATAAATAATCCCTATGAATTCATGCCTCATTTACTATAAATTATCATGGAGCCTAGAGCTAGAATCACCCACAGCCCTGAAGCATATAAAATTGAATGTCTTTAACTAGAGAATACAGTTTTAGTTTCTTGTTGTGGCAGGTGGTGATTAGAATAGGTTCTGTACCGGCATATCCTGTTGGCTTTCCAGTGCCCCATCTAAATGGGTTTGGTGAATAACTTGGATTAAGAGAGTGAATAATTTACAAAGAAAGGTCTCCCTCCTCCTACCAACATGAGTAATAAGAGCATGCTCTGTTCTCCTGTAGCCCATTCCTCCTTTAAAAGAATGTTTCACATCAGAAAATGTAGTTCTTTGCCGACTGGCGTTTGCTGAGGTGAAATTACACTGAATAAAACTTTCCTTGGGCCTAGGATGATGTGCCGCCAACCTACCTGTGCATTTGTCAGTCACAACTCTTCCCAGAGAGGAGGAGCAGTACTGCCACAGTAGGGTGTCTATGTCCTGTTGGGCCCCTGAGAGCAGCTTGCCTTTAGGAGAATGGAGAGAAGACATTTACACACACCTACACAACACCTTCCTCTCCCCCACACACATGGTTTCTGGGAAAATACAGACTTCAAGGAGTTGATCCTCCTGGGGGCATCTGGGTGGTGCAGTCCCTTGAGGGACCAACTCTTGGTTTCCACTCAGATCAGGATCTCAAGGTCATGAGATCAAGCCCTGCTTTGGGATCTGTGCTCAGCGGGGTCTCCTTCAGATTCTCTCTTCCTCTCCTTCAGCTCCTCCCCACTGCTCTCTCTCTCTCTCTCTCTCTCTCTCAAATAAGTAAATAAATCTTAAAAAAGAGAGAAAGAGAGAGTTGAGCCTGGGGAATGACAATGTGAATGGTAGGAAGTGTGGAGCACTTCCATTTCCACTTTTTAGGTTTAATGCTGTTTTTCTTACCATGATCACATTAGTCTATATCACTTTTGTATTAAAAAAAATCATGTACATATTAAAAAGAATGATGGAGTTCTATATGTACAGGCAGCACAATCATATATTTTAAAAATTATCCGTTAGGTTGTCAGGTGGAGAAAATGTATGCAAAATTTTTTCCTTCCGTATTTCTATTTTTAGATTGTATTTTAATATCAAACATGTGTTTGTGAGTTACTTATTTAATGAAAAATATATTTTTGTACAGATCAGTCAAGTTGGGTAGTTGCTTCATGGCTGATGAAATACCCATTTGTCTTGGGCTCTTCCAACAGTCTCTGCCCAAGCCTCCTTGTCTCTCACAGAGGTTTCCTGCTCACTTGGGGCTGGGTGACGGGCCTACCTTGGACTCCCGTAACATTCTGCTCTTACTTCCTTGTGAGAACTCATCATACTGCACTTTAACTGCTTATTAATTGTCTGACCTGAGTAGGCCATAAGCAATTTAAAGTTATATTCCTGTGTTTCAAGTGTAGTGTCTGACATATAATAGGTTTCTGAAATTAATCTTTATTAAATGGCTGCATAAATGGCAAGAAGGAAGGAAAGAAAGGAAAGAGGAGGGAGGGATATTTATGATGGGCGGTTAAACTGGAGCTTAATAGAGAACAAAAGTGTGTTAGTTTTTATTCAGCTCCAAGGAAGAAAAGAGAGTATCAGTGACTACAGAAGCATCTGTTATTTGGGGACAAGAATTTCATCAGGTTGGCCATGTTGTTACAACCTCTTTGATGTATATGAGAAAAAACAATTAGAACATATGTATTTTTTTTTAAAAAAAGACCCCATTTATAATAACAAAAATTTGATTGCCTGGGAATAAATTTAAGAATTGCGTAAGATCTATATAATACAAGCCATGAGAATTTACTGAAGGAAAGGAAAGGGGCCTAGAATACATAAGCTTTCCATTTTAGTGCTTGGGAATTCACAGTACTGAAGTGTCGTTAATTATTCACAAATAATTTTATACACTCGGCGCAATTACAGCAAAACTCCCCATGGAATTGCTCCCTTCTCTGTCCTCCCCGCCCCTCCCTGCCCCTCCCCTCCCCTTCCCTCCCTTTTCTTTCCTTCTTCCCACACTGGTAGAATTTCTGTTCTTTGAGCTCCAAGCTCTCCCCAGGCTCAGAAGTTTGGCACCTGCTCTTCCTTATGCAGAATTTCTCCGGTGGCTGCCTCTGCCTGTCAACACAGATCTCAGCCCCAATGTCACTGTCTCTGAGAAATCTCTGAACTACCCAACTTTAAAGTAACCTGGAAGTCACTTTCTAGTACATTACCTTGCTCTCTTTTCTTCATAGCACTTGGAAGAATCTGAAAGTAGTCTGTTTATATATTTTCATGCATAATATGTATCTTTTCCTGTTAGAATGTAAGCTCCATGCAAGCAGGAGCATTCTCTGACTTAAGTTCACTGCATGCCTGTCCCCCTGAAACAATGACAAACACAAGCAAGGCACTGCTGTGGTTAGTTCTCTTCTTAATGAATAATCAGTTCTCCAATTTAGGAAGTCCATCTCAGCAACAGACTCATCATACTTTCCTTTTTTCCTTTAAACGTGCCCAGAGATTTATCAGCCTGGTTTTCACTGTGTTTACATTGTATTAAAAAACATTTCTGCATTTTGCTTGGATACACAAATCAACCAGTTATTTCTACCACAAAGCTATGTGACTGGATAAAGTTGCTTAACTTTTTCCAGCTTCGACTTCCTCATCTGTGAAATGGGGATAATGAGAGTACCAACCTGAACATTTCTTGTAAATAACAAAGGTATTAAAGATAATGGTAACTGAAAACATTGTCTGGCATAATGTGAACTCTCAATAAATGTTATTATTATTTTTTTAATATCTGAAGTCCTCCTTTACTTGTGAGAGTCCAGTTTCTAGAAGTCTCTTCTGAAGTTATTTGTAAGTCCAAAGTACTACTCTGTGAATGTCTTGGTATGAAATTTGGCTTCACAAGAGAACCATGCAAGTTAATGGTAATGGTTTTGATGATCCCATCTGCATAGGCAGTGCTTATAATCTTCTCATCAATTATCATTTAAATCTCCTCCTTCTTTGCTATCAAAATCCCAAGACTTGTTCTTCAAGTACTTTTACTGGATTTAAAAACACAAGCACAGGGACGCCTGGGTGGCTCAGTTGGTTAAGCGGCTGCCTTCGGCTCAGGTCATGATCCCTGCGGGGATCCCACATCGGGTTCCATGCTCAGCAGGGAGCCTGCTTCTATCTCTGTCTCTTCCTGCCACTCTGTCTGCATGTGCTCGCTCGCTCTCTCTCTCTCTGACAAATAAATAAATAAATAATCTTAAAAAAAAAAAACAAACCCAAAACACAAGCACAAGTACATGAGTGCTAATGGGATCAGCGGTGGTGGGCAGAATTGATGTCTTGTTTCGTTTTGTTTTTTCCCGGCAACTCACTCTCGTATCTCTTCATTTAGCCAGTATTTACTGTGTGCTCACCTTGTACTTGGCACCATTAGAGTCATGGGGAATGGTGTGGTGAACAGGAAGGACTGTTACATTTACACACTTACGAAAGGGCATGTACTGAGGAGTTTAAAGGGCATTTATTAGAAGACTTTAGGTAAGGCTTTCAGATGGGGTTTGGTCCCTGAAAGATCCTGCAGCTGATTGTATACTAGGATTGTCTCCTCTTCAGGAGAAGGTCACCCTTGCTTTCAGAATTCGATATGGATAAGCCATATGCGAAGTGATTTGACGTTTCAGTTTGATTTAAACCGATTGACATGGACAGCTTCACGCCAAAGTGTGTTAATTCTTATTCAGAAATAATATCCCATTAGACCAATGAATGTGTGTCATATTATTTGGCAATGGCTGCTACAAGCTCTCAGTGGGAAGCTATAGACAGAAAGCAAGACCCAAACAGTCTAGGAGGAAAAATGTAGTTTTGAAGCAGCCACATCAAAGAGAATTTATTATCCCTTTGTGCAAACTACATTCTATTCATTGAACGTTCATGCTGTCATTCAAATTGCATTCAAGAACACCTACTATGCATACCAGGGGCTCTAGGGATACAAAGACGGCGAATCCTTTAAGGAGCTGTTAGCCTAATGGTGAACTCCTATAAGGAAACACATGACTGGAATGCACCATAATCTGTTCCTTTATGATCTACAGGATAAAGAATACAGGATCCTTTATGATCTACAGTACTTACATAGTACACATGTACTGTACATGTCCACATACACAGATCTCCCCAGTACAGCTGAGCTAATTCTGCAATAGAGAGTGAAATATTTTATGCAGGAATTAGAAATCAATGTTTCTGCATGTTGAGGAAACCTGTTTTTTAGTTCAGAATTCCAAATCTCTGTAAGGACTCTCCCTAGCAATGTACCCTCTCTCCTTGCCACAGGGCAATGGAAAAAATGTGGATTTTGTGAGGAAATGCAACAGCCAAAGGTGCACTTTGGGGGCTCTGTGAACTCAGAGAGAAAGGCTGCTGGATATCATGCTTTTCCCAGTCTCTCACCCTGGAAATCTGGATGCTTCTTGTCATCCTTGACTGCTGTCTGTCACTCTCTGCACCCAGTTAATCATGAGCTCGTCTGTCTCTGACATTTCTTTCTGCTATAGAAACATCCTTCTGGTCTACTCTTCATCAGTCTGGGATGCAGCTTTGGCACCAGCAGCTTTAATTCCTCGGATGGTTCTAACACATGGAGAAGTTCGAGAACCACAGATTTGCAAATAAATTAGAA
Source organism: Mustela putorius furo (assembly GCF_011764305.1). Classification (NCBI taxonomy): domain Eukaryota; kingdom Metazoa; phylum Chordata; class Mammalia; order Carnivora; family Mustelidae; genus Mustela; species Mustela putorius. The sequence continues at coordinate 24,787,840 of NW_025421273.1, forward strand.
TCTCTGGGGGTGAGGTCCAGATCACGATATTTTGTGGACGCTTACCAAATGATCCCAATGTGCCCCAGTGTTGTAATGCAACACCTCTCAGACTTGGGTGTATATGCTCATCACCTGCGGAACTTGCAAAAACGTGGACTTGGATTCAGTGGCTCTGGGTTGGGGCCTGAGAGCCTACATTTCTGCAAAGCTTCTGGGTGAGTACACAAAGATAAACTCAAAATGGATAAAAGATCTCAATGTGAGACAGGAATCCATCAGAATCTAGAGGAGAACCTAGGCAGTAATCTCTTTGATATCAGCCACAGCAACTTCTTTCAAGATATGTCTCCAAAGGCAAAGGAAACAAAAGCAAAGATGAACTTTTGGGACTTCATCAAGATTAAAAGCTTCTGCACAGCAAAGGAAACAGTCTAAAAAACAAAGAGGCAACCCACAGAATAGGAGAAGATATTTGCAAATGACAGTACAGACAAAAGGTTGATATCCAGGATCTATAAAGAACTCCTGAAACTCAACACATAAAACAGACAATCATATAAAAAAATGGGCAGAAGATATGAACAGACACTTCTCCAATGAAGACATACAAATGGCTATCAGACACATGAAAAAATGTTCATCATCACTAGCCATCAGGGAGATTCAAATTAAAACCACATTGAGATACCACCTTACACCAGTTAGAATGGCCAAAATTAGCAAGACAGGAAACAACATGTGTTGGAGAGGATGTAGAGAAAGGGGAACCCTCTTACACTGTTGGTGGGAATGCAAGTTGGTGCAGCCACTTTGGAAAACAGTGTAGAGATTCCTCAAGAAATTAAAAATAGAGCTTCCCTATGACCCTGCCATTGCACTACTGGGTATTTACCCCAAAGATACAGATGTAGTGAAAAGAAGGGCCATCTGTACCCCAATGTTTAGAGCAGCAATGGCCACGGTTGCCAAACTGTGGAAAGAACCAAGATGCCCTTCAATGGACGAATGGATAAGGAAGATGTGGTCCATATACACTATGGAGTATTATGCCTCCATCAGAAAGGATGAACACCCAACTTTTGTAGCAACATGGACAGGACTGGAAGAGATTATGCTGAGTGAAATAAGTCAAGCAGAGAGTGTCAATTATCATATGGTTTCACTTATTTGTGGAGCATAACAAATAGCATGGAGGACAAGGGGAGTTAGAGAGGAGAAGGGAGTTGAGGGGAGGTGGAAGGGGAGGTGAACTATGAGAGACTATGGACTCTGAAAAACAATCTGAGGGTTTTGAAGGGGCAGGTGGTGGGAGGTTGGGGGAACCAGGTGGTGGGTTTTGGAGAGGGCACATATTGCATGGAGCACTGGGTGTGGTGCAAAAATAATGAATACTGTTACGCTGAAAAAATAAAAAATTAAAAAAAAAAAACAAAAAGCTTCTGGGTGATAGCCATGCTGTTAGTCTGGGGACCTCACTGTGAGTAGCAAGAGACTAGAGTTGCACAAGAGTCTCATAGATGGCCCGCGCACATTCATACCGCTTTCCCACTGATTCATGTGGGATAACTGCAGCCAGCACCGTCTTTCTAAAACACATGATCATGCCACTTCTCCCCTTAAAAGCCATTATCAAATTATTAATGCCATCTATTATCAAGTTCCAGACTTTGGATGATGGTTTTCAAGTCCTTGTCAGCTCATGCCCCTGCCCAAATACCAGTTTTATCTTTAGCCACTCCCTCCAGCAAACATTCCCCAGTGCCCAGATGCTTGGTTTTTACTTTTATTTTACTTATTTATTTTTTTTTAGAGATTTTATTTTTTTATTTGACAGAAAGAGATCACAAGTAGGCAGAAAGGCGGTGTGGGGGGAGCATTTCTCCCCGATGAGCAGAAAGCCCAATGTGGAGCTTGATCCCCAGGACCCTGGGATAATGACCTGAGCCAAAGGCAGAGGCTTTAGCCCACTGAGCCACCCAGGTGCCCCAGATGCTTGATTTTTTATAACAACACCATGCTCCCTTTGGCCTCTGGGGCTTGTGTGTACTGTTCCCTCAGATGGAACATTCCTGGAGTGTCCTGACAAATTTGGTTACTTGAGCTCAGATACCAGGTCTTCTAATTTCCCCACCCTCCCCCTTCTTCAGCCAAGATTAGGGATATCTTCAATATACTCACATTATCTAGCATATAATAATTTTCTGGTCACTTGGATGTCTTGCTCATGAAGGATAAGATGTGTCTCCCTTATACTAAGTGAAATAGGCCGTACAGAGAAAGACAAATACTGTATGTTCTCACTTATACCTGGAATCTAAAAAAAAAACAAAGTCAAATTCAGGGAAACAGAGAGTAGTAGAATGGTGATTGCCAAGGGCTGGAGTTTGGAAGAAATGTGGAGATATTGGTCAAAAGATACAAACTTCAGTTATAAGATGAGAATCTTTTAGTTATAAGATGAGAATCTAAAGTACAGCATGGTGACTATAGTTAATAATGCTGTATTGTGTAGAGTGGATCTTACATGTTCTCACCACCCCCACAAAAGGTAACTATATGAAGTGATGGAGATGTTAATTAAGCTTAATTATAGTAATAATTTCACAAGATATATGTATATCAAATCATCAAATTATACGTTTTAAATATATACAATTTTAGTTATTTATTTAAATATATACAATTTATATCAAATCATCATATTGTGTATTTTAAATACAGGGAATTTTTAAAAATATATTTTTATTTATTTATTTTATATAGACACAGTGAGAGAGGGAACACAAGCAGGGGGAGTAGGTGAGGGAGGCTTCCCAATGAGTAGGAAGCCTGATGCAGGGCTTGATCCCAGGACCCTGGGATCATGACCTGAGCTGAAGGCAGACACCCAACAACTAAGCCACCCAGGAGCCCCTAAGGGCAATTTTATTTGTCAGTTATATCTCAGGAAGCTGGAAAAGAGAACCACCCATTTAGGAGATAAGCCAAGTTCTGTAAAAGTATAAATTTCAGCTCTTTTTTTCATGTTTTTTATAGTCTTACAATAAAATATTAATATTTGAAAAAAATTAAAAATAAAGTAACCTTTGTATGGTTCTTTTTCCAGAGCTTTTTCTTCTTTTTTTTAGAGAAAGAGAGTTCACATGAACAGGGGAATGAATAGAGGGGGAGCAAGAGGGAGAGAAACTCTGGCTGACTCTGCAGTGAGCACAGAGCCCAACACAGGGCTTGATCTCAGGACCCTGAGAACATGACTTGAGCCGAAACCAGAGTCCAATCCTTAACTGACTGAGCCACCCAGATGCTCCTAGCAGAGCTTGGCTTTAAGAAGTCTCAAGATATTTCTTGTGGTCACCTTTATATTAAATATATGCAAACATATATGCACATATACATATGCAAATGAAATGTACATATATCAGTTGGATAGATTCCCCATTGGATGGATGTCCACAGTTGGGAAAACCAGTTTATCAGCTTCTTTTAAAGAGGAGCAGCTTCTCCAAGTCTTTCGGCCTCTGGGCTTTGCTGGTATTGATTGCTCAGCTGGAATATCCAGGAGTGAAATATGTCACACTATAATGGAAACATGGGAAGTCAGGCTAAATGGACTTTGGAGATTTTTTTCCCTTCCTTCCATCCTTCCTCCCTTCCTTCCTTCCTTCTTTTGTCCCCTCCAACTGATAAGATGTATATGAAGATGTAATGAGATAATTCATGCAAGGAACTTAGCATCCCGCCTGACAAGTATTGGGCAATCAGTAAGTAATATCTGGTATCATAATTCTTATTGTAACAATGGTCAGATTTACGGCTTTCCTCCATGATTCCCTTGGTAAGTTGCTCATAGGAAAAACTGTTGTACAGTTAACTTTGGAAGGATTTGAAGAAGAATAAGAAGTTCATTATGAAAGTTCAAAAGCAGCACTGAGGCTAGAAAATACAACTGCTGTTGGGGATGATGTCTGCCTCTTTCAGAGCATAATGCAGGATTCAGATTTGACTCCAGAGCTCTGGGATCTGTGACCCTGAGAAGAAACCTCATTTTAAGGAAAAAAATATAAAAGCATCTCTCAGCTTTGATACAGTCAGGAATTACCAAGAGAATTAACAGTTTTGTAGTTTGTACCCTGGGGAATCCTTTGCTGAAGGGACACTCAGTTGCAGGAGCAGCACCTAGTTGAGAAGTATTTTTATGCAGGTGTAAGTCTTTGTGAAAAGTAGCAGAAGGACTGTGAGTGAAATAGCACATGGAAACTTCAATTTGCAGCTCATTTTGAGTCTAGAACAAAATATAGATGTGCTTTGTCTAGAAATCAAGGAATCTAGATACGGACATTAGAAAAGATTTGTGCATATAAAAACACAATCTTTTCTTTTAAAAACCTGGTTACAACAGCTGTTTATAGGAACAAGGGTACAAAGGCTAATGGAGAATTTGTTGTCCAAAGAGAAATTTCTTTTTTCAGCATTTTAGAAAGGGAAAAAAAAATCCAAGGAAAGGATGCGTGGAATAACATGGTTTGGAAGAACTAATGTCAACATTTCTTTGAATTGGATCAAATTATGAAAACATCTACAGATATCCCAGAATGAGTGTTGTTTAGATACCTCAAACTGTTAAAAAATGAGTCTCTCATTCCTTTTGAGCCCCTCCCCATAATATCAAAGGAAATTAAGAAAAGTGTATGGGCATGAGTATGACTAATGAAGAGGGATTTCCACAGGTTTTGGAAGATAGTAGATGGGACAAGGAAAGTCACTGCCACATAAACACATCAAAAAGAGACTTTCAGGGGTGCCTGGGTGGCTCAGTGGGTTAAGGCCTCTGCCTTCGGCTCAGGTCATGATCCCAGGGTCCTGGGATCGAGCCCCGCATCGGGCTCTCTGCGCTGCAGGGAAGCCTGCTTCCTCCTCTCTCTTTCTCTGCCTGCCTCTCTGCCTACTTGGGGTCTCTGTCTGTCAAATAAATAAATAAAATCTTTAAAAAAAAAAAAAAAGAGGCTTTCAGAAGACATGAAGACCTGTCTGGTGCAGTCCCAGCCATACTTGGCTAATTCTTGGGGATCACCAATAGAGCAAGTTGGCCTGGAACCGGGGATCCCTTAGTCAGACCTGGCAGCAGCACCATCCTCCCCCTTGCCTCTGAAGACTGTGATGGAGCTAGGAAGATGCCGAGAAAAGGCTTGGGTCACCCCTCTTTCTCAGGGTAGATCTGGGTTGATACTCTAGTTCTGAACTGCACATTTCAACAGTATTGAAATAATGCTGAATTTGATGTTGCTTGAGGGGGTGTATAAAAAGTTTTTTTTCTAATTAAAGCTATTCTGTGATGTTTAATTTTTTACCATGCGTATATATCATTTTGGTAAACAAAAAACATTTAAAAATAGGTAGAGGAAGAAAATAGGAAAGGAAAGAAGGAAGGAAAGAAGGAAGAGAGGGAGGGGTGGGGGAGAGAGGGAGTCTGCAGCGCACCACTGTCATGCCATGACCTCCAGGACCACTATCCCTGGCGCCGCTGCTATTGCTAACGTCTAATTGTGTTCCAGATGCTGTGCTAAGTGTTTTGAATGCATTATCTAGTTTCATGACTTTTATCTTTAGCCTCCTAGAAACAAGAAGTGATAAATTCTGACGAATGACAACTTTGATTCGAATCTCTCCCACTTTTAATCCAACCTGAGAAATAATGGCGCGTGCACATTTTCTGTCAGGTATTTTACTAAACGCGGACACAGGGTATTTAGAAAGAAAATTTTTGAGAGCAACGTAATTTCAGTCTTCAGAATTTGATGGGCTGACTGGTGAAAGAAAATTAGATTTGTCTTCAGATGTTAGACAGCATGCTTGTGGCGTAAACTGTAATTCAGTAGGTTGGATACAGGGTGTTCCTTTTCAGTATGCACTTTGGCTGATTCTGGCCCGGCTGGTATATGCACTATATGTGGAGAAGCATTAGTGTGGGGGCTGTGTGTGCTGACCTCCAATGTTCCTTCCACCTTCAAGAGACTCTGACCTCCTCAGATTGGTGCCACGCTTAGGCATTGGCTTGGAATGCCAGAGATACTACTTTTCTTGGGTCATGAATGTAAATCATCCTCATGATCAATGAAAGGAAATAAATTCAATCCAAGTTATTTGACTTTCAGTTTCCATCTCTTACCACCATCTCTCTCATAGCAGACTTTTTATGTCCAAAAAAATCCCAAGTTTAAAAAGGCTATGCAAATATGAATATAAATACAAAAATACATTCTGCTATTCTGCTTAAAAAACAAAGAAGGCAAAAAAACAAAACCTGTTCTAGCCTGAAAGATTGGTTTTTCAATAAGAAAGAAAATAGATTATCTCATCAAATGTTCATTTGTACTCTGAGAGGCATATATTCCCACCATCCCCAAAGATTGCTAAGTATATGGAATGATGTTTCTATTTGCTGAGCTAATGGGTTTCCTTGTTTTCTTACTGCAGTCTGGCAAAATTAAAAGAGAAAAACTGTTATTCCATGTTTGGGGACTTTACAAAAAATTGCATGCTTCATAAGACTTAAAATTACAGATTTCTAAAATTAAGAGTAGTAACCAATGAACCAAACAGTACAGAAAAGAAAAGGTTCTGGTTTTGATCATTTTAAGTTCTAACAACTTTGGGTCTGTCATTTCCCCGTTATTTATTAAGCAGATTCTTACCTAGATTTGTATGAAAGAAGTAAAGAATCTTCAAGTAATACTAAATATATTATATATACTATATAGTATAGCATAATACATATATTACATACTATATAGTATAGCATATATTATATAGTATATAGTATAACTGAAAGTGTTTCCAAATAGTAAATTTGATGTTTATAATTAATATCACCCATGCTCATAAACCTTGCAGTAATGAAAATCTAGTTACCTGCCCTATTTGGCAAACTGCTGGGTCCATGAAGAAAATCATATTGTTCATAATTTTATTTTATTTTTAATTTTTTTAAAAGATTTTATTTATTTATTCATGACAGAGAGAGAGAGAGAGAAAGAGAGGCAGAGGGAAGTGGAGGAGCAGGCTCCCTATGTAGCAGGGAGCCTGATATAGGACTTGATCTTAGGACCCTGGGATCATGACCTGAGCAGAAGGCAGACACTTAACGGACTGGGCCACCCAGGCACCCCCATATTGTTCATAATTTTAGTTTCAATTTTAGAAACACACAGTGACTTCAGTCAATAATAACCCAATAATAATTAGTCAACTTGGTAGTATTTTGTCTTCCTAAATCCAGTCAAAGAAAATCAAGAAGGTGGAAAGATTGTAACCAAAAACAAAAACAAACAAACAAAAAAAACTCACCATGTTCTCAGTTGCCTGAGTAAATCTTTGAAGTTTTATCCTGAAGAAAATAAGAAAAAGGAAAACAAAGAGTTAGATGACATTTTGTTACATATTATTATGTTTTTATTACCATCCATTTGGGCCCCAAACTATCATTATTGAAAATAATTTGGGAGACGCAGACAGAAGAAATCTTTACCAACATCTACTAGATTTCATTCTATTCTTCCTTTCTTCCTCCCTTTATTCCTTCTTCTCTCCCTCCCTTTGTTTGTCCCAGGTTGTCAACTAAGTTGTAAAAGTTCAAACGTGTGCAATGAGAGTATCTTAGTGAATGGAAATGTTCAGTGTTGGGACCTTTATGACCCAGCTTGGATTTCTCCTTCTCCAACACCACCATCACTTTCTTCCTCCTCCTCTTCCTCCTCCTCTTCCTCCTCCTCCTGATCCTCCTCTTTTTCTTTTTGGTATTTTCTTTTTAAAATATTCTTATACAGAATCATCCAGGCAACCTGGCTAGATCCTTTCCCAGCGAAAAAGTGTTTGGAAAATCACCAAAAATCAGAAATATCCAGTGCTTGTGTTGACTTTGGCATTTCAACTGTGTTCTTTTCACAACTTGAGAGTCATATAATCGATGAAAAGAGATCAGCAGACCAAGTTGAAAAAGAAATTGTTCCTTAAATGGCAAAGGATTTGCATGTCCCCAGAGGGAGGTACATATTCTCAAAGTCTCTCAGGTTTCCCTTAAGAGTACAGTGGCTGATTAAAAAGAACAACCTAGGCCAAAGGGAGCTTCAACTCGTCAGAAGTGTGTTGTCATTCTTGTTCTCAGGACATTCTAGATCTGCCACCTCCTCCACCCTGTCTTCGTTCTGGCCGCATGTCTGTCTTATCCTTAGGTGCAAATGCCTGGTTTATAGCAGCCCAGCACATTTCTGAGGATTCCATATAAAACAGTTTCTCAGGAATAACATTCCTAACAAGTCCAAAGTTCATATTTGCAGGTTTATTCATGCACGCATGTACTTATTTTACATTCTTTACATTATTATACAGTCTTTAGACACCTATATGTGGGCACACACATGTGCACACATGTAGAGGGAGAACACTGTATAGGGTTCTAGTTTACTTAAGTAGGTTTGGATATGAATTTATCAATCATGTACAGTACTGCTCTACATGCATATTTGACTATATACCTGCATATAATATACATAGAAGGTAAGGATCATTATTTATGACCACAGATATCAAAGTCCTTTTGATAGTGTGAATATGTGGATATTTGACTTTTTATCACATTTTATGAGCTTATTGTTTATTTTGCTAATACATAACTTGCAACAGGAATAGGAGGAATAACAGTTGTGATTTTTTTTCTTACTCATTCTGTATTTGTATTTTGTGCTTGAAATGTATTATCTCCAACTGATGTCTTTGAAGGAAACTTTTTAAAGTTACCTTTCTACTTCATGAGGGTCAGAATCGCAGACATCACTATTCTTCCCCGCTATCTGGTTTCCCTCTACATGTAGATTATGTTGAAGGATTTCTTTGTTCCTCTGCAACCTGATTAGGTGTAATTGTATGTTGTTTTTGGCTTATGATATTGGGCAAAACTGACATGCATTATTTCTGTAAAGGAGCATTTGCATGTCGGTGTGAAACCTCCTTTTAATCTCTTCCCATCCTTGCTGAGAAATTTGGAAGGTCTAAATAGAAGTTACAAGAATTTCTACTGCCCCAAAGCTAACCTTCACAGTGCCTCCAAACAATGTAATCTTCAGAAAACAAATCTAAACAAAATAACAGGATTGTGAATGTGGTGGGATTTCCTGGGGAACACAGTAGAAGGCACCAAGTTGTGTCCCGCTTACCACAGACCAAACTCCCATATATCAGTAGTAATTGTTATAGGAGTTGAAGCTTTTTTTGTAGTAACAAAGTCAAGAGTCAAAATCTCTAAACACATTTTGTAGAATAACAAATGAGACAAAGTGTACCAATAGAAATATCATGAAGTCTTTATCTTTTGTTAATTCATTATTATTTCAGAGAGTAGTTACAAATCAGTATTAGAACATGGGTATGACTTCTTCCACTTTGGGGAAGGAGAAGCGTATTCCAAAGAAAGGGGCTTGGTTCAGTGATTTTAAGCTAACTGTGAATTTCTCTTTTAGTGTTTAGCTTAAGACAGTTTCTTGTGGGGAATTGATTCCCACAGGTCCCTTAGGAGGTCCCACAGGCAGACTTTAGTGTGCTTTGATTTTCAGACAAGAATAGTAGCATGTATCAGGAATGTGCTTGGTGTCTAAAAAGAGATTTTAAAAATTGTGTTAAAATGCAATTTACTAATAGAATCAATGTAGTGATTCAAGATAGACATTTTAATGGCTTGTTATGATCATTCATCCAATATTTACTCACAGTAGGTTAGATGAGAGCTTTTCCCATCTACTAAAAGCTAGGTGCTGGGTTGAAAAAAATAAACAGGACATTAATTTTGTTCTGGAAGGGCTCCTCAACTGGTGGAGAAGCCAGAGCTCCCTGCGTTATAGAGACTGAAGAATGAAGTGTGGCAAGACAAACACAAGGTTCCACACTTTGGAAAGCAGGGAGAGAAAGAAAAACCTTCCTCGGGGAGATGACTGCTTCTCTGGGAAGTATGGGTCAGAAACAGAAGAAAGCATTCTAAGTTGAATTTGAACATGAAAATACCTGGCTCATTCAGAGATTTACAGCTCCTTTTGGGCGAAGTAGATCAGACGGAATTAAGCTCACTAGCAGCCAAGAATGTTTAAAAAAAAAATGCCCTCACTAATACAGCTCCCTCTTTCTTTCCCTAATCTAACATTGTGTAGTGATTACTTTTCCACTAACATATGAACAGAAAGGGCTCATGGATGTCACCATCTTGTACCCATGATCATCATGCTTTTAATACATGGCAAATGAGAGATGTCTGAATCTCATGGAAAGGCTGAAGAATGCATGGCACCTTGCTGAACTTGAGTTGCGAGGCCCTGTTTCTAGACTGACCCTGCCCCTTGCACCCCTCACTTTTGGCAAGGCTTCCTGTGAATCCATGCTTTGGTTTCCTCATATGCATAACAAACACATGAGATTAGATGCTAAAATCTTTGAGTCTCAGTTTGGACATCCCATGATTCTCCCTAATTAGGCTAAAGAACTTCAGTGAAGTTTCCAAAATGATTACTGCTTTTATATCCTTTCAGGGCCATTAGCTCAGTGCTTTCTAACATAGTGTCTGCCTGAAGTCAGGAAGTCTTAGTTGCCAATGTTAGCTCTGCTTAAACTCCACGAACTTTGGCTTTCTTTTTTGTAACAGGAAAATACAAATTCCCATGATGTAGATTTATTCGAAGATTAAATGAGGTCATGCACAAAAAGTGCCAAGCATACTGCCTGGCACTGAGGTGCTAGAAAAGGTTAGTTCCCTTCTCTAGTTTATATGGAGTAATCATTCACTAGAGACTTGTTGACTATTTTCCCTTAGGGATTTGCCCAAAGCAAAAGGAGATGATAAAGTTAGGCAGTCTTCTCTTGCACTGTAGTTGTCTGAGAGGAGAACACAGGGAAGGCTGACATTTTCATATTCACACACCATTTCTTCATTCTCAGGTGGTGTTATCTATTTAACAAAACATTCTCCAAGTATCTGCTCTGTGGGAGTCATTGCATTTTGTGCCTTAGTATGAGAAGTCTGCCTAGTACACTGAGAAGGGAAATGAATACACTTTGTGATGAAGTTTTCTGAAACTCAAATCAGGAAATATGATCTGACAAATACCCACATGCTTTGGGAGGGGGGTTGGGACTGACTGTTTGAAATTGATTGTCATAGAAATGAGAAGAGCATATATAAAAGAGGGTCGTTTTCTTCCCAGGTTCCTGTCACATCCACTTTACCAACCAATTCCTCCTCCTTGGTCAAATAAAAGCTCGTTTCTGTAGTCATTTCCTCTACCTACTGGGACATGAAATTGTCAGCCACATACAAATACCTTCCTATCAGAGATAAAGTGATATATACCTGTGGACTGGTGTTGGACATATTCCTACAGGAATTCAGAGACAAAGCAGGTGTCAACAGTGGGCTCCTCTCTTTCCTTGCTATACTCTTCCCTAAACCCAGACTACCCAGGGTTCAGGCAACATATGCTTTCTCCTAAGTTGGAATATAAGTTGGAACAAGGCCAGAGAAAAATCAGCAAATAACATTGTAGATCTGAATTGATATTGCTTTTAAAATTTGTCACTTTTTTTTTTTTAAAGATTTTATTTATTTATTTGACAGACAGAGATCACAAGCAGGCAGAGAGAGAGGGCAGGGAAGCAGCTTCCTGCTGAGCAGAGAGCCCGATGCAGGGCTCGATCCTAGGACCCTGAGATCATGACCTGAGCCGAAGGCAGAGGCTTAACCCACTGAGCCACCCAGGCGTCCCAATTTGTCACTTTTTACAAGTGTTTGGTTTAAAAGAAAATGTAGTTAAAGAGGTTGTGAATATCTTTCTCCAAGGTTTTCTGGTAGGAAAAAGTATTTCTTGAATGCATATGTTTTCTGAATTCTTTGAAGGCATTCTAATTAAATGTTGGATAGTTGTCCACATGCTATAGTATCCATCATTTGGGGTTAATCAAATTTTAAAAATGAACTAAGCTGATCTGTACTGTTTGTTCAAAGGACAAAAAAAGCAGGTTGGCAGGGTTAGACTGTAATATTCACAGCAAATTCAACTTTAGGACTTTTGTGGACCAAAGGTCAAATGGAGACACTATTTGATTCCTAATATGGACTAAATTGTGTTCCACCAAAATTCATATCAAGCTCTAACCCTCACTGGGATGGTATTTGGAGACAGGGGTCTTTGGGAGATGTTTGGGTTTAGATGAGAGTCATAAGGATGGGGCCTTAGTAATGGGCTTATAATGTGAAAATACGCCAGAGAAGTTGCATTTCCTCTCTCTCTGCCATGTGAGGACACCGTGAGAAGGTGGCCCAGCTGCAAACAAGGGAAGGGCCCGCGCCAGAATGAGAACATGCTGGTACCCCGAACTCAGATTCCCAGCCTCTAGAATGGTGAGAACATAAATTACTACCGTTTAAGCCACGCAATCTCTGGTATTCTGTTATGGCAGCCTGAGCAGATTCATCCAGTCACATCTTGCCTTCATGCATATGCTGTATATTTCAAATGTGGAAATTGAGCATGGAATTCTGGTGGAGCTGCTTTCCAGGGAGAGACATGGCAAAGACTGACATTTTTCATGCTGCTGCCCTGTTTGTCTGAACAAATATGTGACTCAGCATGTCATGGGGATGGATGGAAACAGTTCACGTTCTTCCCATGGCTGGGCTAAGATGAGTTCACTCAAGAGTGTCCTTGAGCCACTGCTGAAAAACTGCGGCCCAGACTTAGGAGGACTCCTACTGAAAGAAGATACTGATTTCTTACAGTTCATGGACAGATGGAGGAGTTTGTTTGTCTCCCTACTCTCCACCCCAAACCTCAGTCTCTAAACTAAACAAATGAGGGCTCAGCCAGTTAAGTTTCTACCTTTGCCTCAGGTGTTGATCTCGGGTCCTGGGATAGAGCAGGCATCAGGCTTCCTGCTCAGTGGGGAGTTCTGCTTCTCTCTCTCTCTCTTGCTCTGCCCTTCCCTTTAATGTCTCCCCCACCCCAAATAAATAATGAAGTGAGAATGGCTCTCACTTCACTTTCCCTCATTGAGATAAGAAGAGGTCCTCTGTCCACTGGGAGCACACAGTCTAGTGTTGCTGAAGGCAAAATTTGTATCCAGGGAGAAGAGCAAAAATTTCCACCCTCACCTCAGCTGTTGGCTTTGCCTTTCCCATGATTGAAAAGGAGATGGGTTTAATCACAACCCTAGAGGCCAAGCAGCCAGGATTTGCTGTCCTTGGAAATTACTCCAAGCACAAAGTTGTAGAAGAAATTTAATTCACAGAAAGTATTTTTATTTCCTCAGTTCACATATTGGATGGGCATATGATATGCTGACATTAAGATGTGAAAAGCAAAAACTGACAGAGAGAAATTGAGCAATTCCTCATTAGAATGAGTAATTTTCAGTGTTATCTTTCTCAGTAATTGATAAACATAGATCATTCAATCAACACAATGAACAAATCTTATCTGAAGGATATACATATGGTCCTGCATTAAAGAACCAGGGAATACATATTTTTCACACAGATTATTTACCATAATTAATCATGCACTAGACTGCAAAGCAAGTCTCAATAAATTTCAAAGGCTTAGAAATATTCACACCATGTTGCACTGACTACAAAGCAATTGAGTTAGAAATCAGTAACGAGAAGATAACATAATTCCATTCATTTAGAAAATTGAAAATAATCTATGTAATTAATAGAAACATTCTTTAGGTATTTTATAGTCCATAGAACTTAATCAGAACTGAATGGGAAGAAATCAGAGAGGGAGACAAACCATGAGAGACTCTGGACTCCAGAACCAAACTGAGGGTTACAGAAGGGAGGGGGATGGGGGAGATGGGGTAACCAGGTGATGGGTATTAAGGAGGGCATGTGTTGGGATGAGCACCGCATTATATGCAACTAATGAATCATTGAACACTACAACAAAAGCTAATGATGTACTATATGTTGGCTAATTGAACATAATGATAAATAAATAAATGAAAGAACATAATCATAAGGAAAATACTACATATCCAAACTTGTATTTTGAGAATCACATGAAAAGAAATATATAGAACTAAAGGAAAAGAAAAAGAAAAAACCCAAAATTTAATGAGTTAAGTGTCCAACCAAACAGGTTAGGAAAAGATATACAGAATTTTAAATTTTAATTTAAATTTTAAATTCTATAACATAGAAGAAATAATAAAAATAGAAGAAATTACTGAGACAGGCAAAATATACAGTAGTGAGAAAGTCAAAAGTTCTTCCTTTGAAGTGATTAATAAAAGAATAAAACCTTGGCAATAATTGGGCACTTGGGTGGCTTAGTTGGTTAAGCATCTGACTCTTGATCAGGTCATAATCTCAGGGTCCTGAGCTCAAGTCCCATGTAGGGCTCCCCACTCTGCATGGAGTCTGGTTGAGATTCTCTCCCTACATCTGCTTCTCTCACTGCTTGTACTTTCTCTCACTATCCCCTACCACCTCTAAACATAAATAAATAAAATCTTAAAAAAAAAAAAACCCAAAAGCAAAACCTTAGCAATTGTCAATCTAGAAGAAAAGAAAGAAAGGGCACAAATAAACAATATTTGGAATTAATAAAAGGGCCTTACCATAAATAGAATCAATATTTAAAAGATAAAAATTATCTTTTTGGATAATTTTGGATTATGTATATAATTATTTTGGATTATGTATATTTCCTGATTTTCTTATTAAAGCACAAAAATCCATGAAATAACTAAGTGGAAGAAACCATCATCATCCTTATGCAGAGTCAAGAAGCTTTCTTTCAGAACAAGGCCTTTAGGATTGAGACCAAAGGTCGGGGAAAGTCTGCAAGGGAATGCTTAGGAACTTGGAAAATGAAAAGCAAGAAAATAAATAAATACGTATATATATATATATATATATCTTTTGAGTTGTCCACATTTGCACTGACACTCATGTTTCTAATTTCTTTGATCTGAATTTTCCCAGTCACTACCTTTTCCTGCCAATGCTTTTTATCAAAGTCAGTGCTGGCTTTCTAATTGCCATCCAATGGGCCATCTTTTGTTTTGACTTTTGTGCAGCATTTGTCACTCTTAACCTCCTCCTCCTCACTCCCTCCTCTTCCCCCTCCCCACCCCACCCTGCTTCTCCTCTCCAGGAATCCCTATTTTCTCTTAAATTTCAAAACATCTCCATTTATTCAGATTTAACATCTCCTATTAATGTAATGATCCTCCTTCTCTGATGAACTTATACTCATTTGAAGAGGTAGCAACATTCTCTCAGTCTTTTCCTACAAACTTTTGTGACTTCTGCCACAAATCTTTATCCATCATCCAACAGCTCCTCTTACTTTAAAAATAACTCCTATATTTGTCTCCTTTTCTCCACTACCATTGCTTCTACCTTTATTCCAGCATCATAGACTCAAACCTCTTCGAGTATTTCCAGTATATTTATGCTCCTGAGTAAAACTAAACCAAATAAACCAAAATAAAAACTCAACTTCCCAGAGGTTTATTTTTCTTCTCAGGTTTGGTCTGGGGTCTTCTCTCCACTGTTTACTTTTTCCAGGCCTGCCATTTTGTTTGACTTCAAACCTTGACTTACTCTCATCTCTCCTCTCTTAGTGCTGTGCAGTAGAGTTTTATATTCTGCCTCCATAGATTTGATGGATGGAATGGCTTCCCAGCCAGGAACTGATGGATGATGGCTTCCCTTAAAAAACAACAAAACACACTCTTTCTCCATTGTATTTTCTTATTTACCAACTCTTTGAAGTGGTGGTCTTTCTGAAACATCCTTGAAATTTCATTTTTAGTAACTCTTTCTTTCTTTCATGAGAAGTAATGAAAGTCTTTCCAAGTTACAGGTTACCATCTAATCTAGCCCCAGTTAGCTCTACAGTTTCTCTTAACTTTTGGTATTCTGCTCTCTCAAATCATGTACACTGTTTTTCAGACTCACAGGGCACAAACCACCAGGAGTCTTTGAACTGGTCACTCTTCCCACAGTTGTCCATGGGAATCACACTTCCTTCTTGGGAGTCTTTAATCAAATGTCATTTTCATGCTGAGTCCTACCCTGATCACTCAGCCCACTACTTTCTGCTTATTGTTTTAAAATGTAGTATGTTAATAGAACATTTGAGGTACAGTAAGGCCAACAGATCAGGAAACAACTGCTATTAGAAATATAGTTAATGGGGTACTTGGGTGGCTTAGTCGGTTAAGCGTTGGACTCTACTTTCCACTCAGGTCATGATCTCAAGGTTGTGAGATCCAGCCCTTCATGGGGCTTTGTGCTCAGCGTGGAGTCTGCTTGAGGATTCTGTCTCTTCCTCTGCCTTTTCCCACCTCATTCTCCTTCTCTCTCTCAAATAAATAAATCTTTAAAAAATATATACTTCATTACTCACAGTTCCCAAAGAGGGGGCATGCCACACTATGGGGGCAGGGGGAGACCAGCATCAGGATCAGTTACTAGGCAGAGGGAGGAGGGAACTGTGAGCAAGAACCTTTATCTTGGTTTCCAAGGGAATGGATGGACAAGGCAAGGCAAGGAGGTTTCAGATTGGCTAGTTTGAGTAATTTCAGCAGGCTCTGGGACATAGGTACTATCCTTCATCATCTGGCGCCTGGCCCTGGAGTTATTAGGGCAGGTAGATAGTGGCCTGTTGTGTTGGAGCCCAGTAAGAAAAGTGGTTAAGGTATGGACTACAGATTGGTTGATTTGTATTTGAAAAGTATGCCCCTGGGAGGAGTGTTCTTCCCAAGGAGGTGTAGATACCGAGGCAAGGTGACTCAGACATACTATTGGGTTGTCCAGAGCAAGCATGCCCAGTGTTGACAAGGAGGGCAGATTATAACCTCTTCATTATAAGGTTTTACAGCATCAAGTTTACAAAAGCTATTGTTTATACATTTGTACTCCTAATTCCTCTTACTCTAGTTTTTTCCTGTAGAATTTTGCCATCTAACATACTATACTGTATACTCATTATACTTATTATTTATCACTTGTCTCTCTTCTTTAGACCATAGTTTTGTGAGGATAAGAGATCTTTTTTTCTGCTTTATTAACTGATAGTCTCAGAGCCTAGAACAATAGCTAGCATGCGTATGTGCTCAGTAACTATTTATTGGGTAAACATCTTTAACTCTATAATTTATGAACTGTTAGCATTATGTCCCATGTCCCATATCCCAGCCAAGATTCTGAGATGATCTATTTTGGCTGAACATCTCTCTGATTGTTCATGAAAATGGACAGGATAGTGTGGACTCTGAAACAAAATCGAACTGCTTGAGGGATCTTAGTCTATTTAATACTCTTTGGCTTTTTTTTTTTTTAATGTTAAAGATTATCTGGATGGAGTATACGGAATAATATATTAAGTATTCTAAACCCAAGGTCTCACAAGCAGCCTTCTTTGTTAATGGATGCCAATATTTCTTTACCTGTATCATCAGGTTATTGTGAGTTCAGATTAGAAACAGTGTGTCTGTGCCCACATCTACTGTGTGTGGATATGTGTGTCACAGCTGGAAGGAGAAGAGAAGAGAGGACATACACATTTCTGCAAACATGCCAGGAGCTACAAGGCTTGGAATGCTACTCATGGCAACCTTTTATGTTTTCTTTTCTAGTGAATCTCAATTTTTTTAATGTATTTTGAAGAGTGATTACCATGTAAACCATTAAAAACCTCAAAAGCATGATAGTTTAAATTCTCCGCTTAGATCCTGTAACAAACGGTGCCTTAAAGTGACTCAACTTCCTCGTCTTTTCCTTATGATGACACATCATGTTTACCTTATTTCATACAATGAAGAAAAGAGACTTGTGTTGTCAGTGTAGTTGTTTATAGTCCATGTTGGCTTGTCTTGATCGCTTGCAAGCTCAGTGTAGGGTTTGGATTTCTAAGAGGAAAATATCCAATTTGATACCTCAATGAAATTATTATGTGTCCTTGGGAAAAATTTCCTGAATTTAACCGTATTTCTTATTTTATGCTTAAGGGGAAAAAAAGAGCTTTCACTTTTATGACAGAATGAGAATAATATTTTAAATATCTCATGTAACAGGAATCATACTTATAACAAATGTTGTCAAAACATTATGGAGATAAGTCTATGCCAGAGTTTCCTTTTTTTTTTTTTTTTAAACCACCTGCTTTATTAAGAAAAATTGAGAACTGCACACTGAGACAAAAATTATGAAAACATACTTGGTATGCTTGGAACTAGAGGCTTTGTCTTTTGTTGTTACAATATACTACAAAGATGGGGTGTCTGGAGAATTGAAATCCATTTTGTTTTTTCACTGCCGTGCATAATATGTTGAGATTCAACAAATGCCAGTTGGACCTCTTCCTATGCTGTCTCTATTTGCACAATATGCCTTCTGCTAGTCATGATAATGAATGACAAAAAGTTATACCAGTTGGTGGCAATGTTGTTTTCACAGTAATGGTCACTTAGTTAAAATCACAAAGTTATGCTTATTTCCCCCTTATTAACTCTGTTATTTTGAGTTTCTAACTTGTGCTACAGGTTATTTCTGGCTTGAAACTGAAGCCAGGTTTTCTATAACCTCCAAGTATTCATCCTGTTATCTTTAAATCTTTTTCATTACTGAAGGCAAACTAAATGTGAAGTAATAAATAGCAGGATTGTGTGGGCTGAAAAAGCAAATTCTGAAGACCACAGGAAACTATGTCAGACATTGCCTTGCCTCATCAAGAAATTATACATACATGTAGTGGAAAGCAATTTTGGGTCCTGGTTCTGAAATGCCTTTCATCTGGTATTCTGTTTTAAAACTTATTACTTAATAGGCAGAATATGTGATATTTAGTGAAAACTTCCCTGAACATCAATTTTTATCCAGCTAATATCAGAGCACCTTCCAAGATAAGCAATTGATAAAGTTTAACTGTCTAAATTTATTTCATGCATACAATGGATAGATGGGATACAAGAATACATCTGGCAGTTGGAAATTGAGCACATACATTCATTGGCCTAAACTTGTGCTAGAATTCTTTACCCTCTGGCTCAGACTTCTACTCATCAAAGAAATCTTTCCAAGTCACATCCCAATTTGAATTAATATTCCTACCTCAACTGTTACCAACTTCTAAAATGCCTTATTTATATCTCTACTATGGTACTTATCACAACTTGATTTACATCGATTATTTGTACACATATGTTAGTTCCATTAGATGTCAACTTAATTCATCCACGTTTATCAGACACCAACCTTGTACCAACCACACTGCTGGATATCAGGATTGTGAACTTTGCAAGCTCACTGGCTTTGTCTTCTTCATTTGTGTACCCCTCATTGCTCCTACTATCAAGAGATGTCAGTATGTGTTTGTTGACTTTAATGAGATTGGAACCTTCATCTTTAAAGGATGATTCTGGGTGTCCTGCTTCTTGATTAAATGCAAGTGTGCAAAGCCTAGTGTCAAGAACCAAATAGATGGGTCAATGAAAAGAGAGTGGATGGAGACTCAAGCCCTATGGATAAAGTAGATGGAGGAACAGCAAAATGAAGCAGGTGGGTTTAGCAGGAAAGATAGAGAGTAGGGAAAATAATAATAGTAATAATAGAAACAAACACCACCATACTTATTGAGCTGCATGCTTTCTGTGAGTTAACTCATTTAATCCTCCCAGACTTCCAAGGTGACCATTATTATCATTATCCCCCTTTTATAGATGAGGAACCTTGGAGGTATTATTCGCTTCTTACCAGAGTTCCTGTTTCTTCCTTCTATGTATCTATTTGGTTCAGATATTCACCTTTCCCAACATAGACCAAATACCTCCCTGGAAATTGATGGCATCCCCAGCTCTGGGCAAGGTCTCCATTGGTTTAACAATAGTTCCATCCCTTGCTAATGATTTGTTCAGGAATTCAGGCCTAAGATGTTAAGCCCATGGCCTGGTCTGGCCACAGGAACTGGTTTAAGAATTAGCATGTAACCCCACCCCCTGCGTTTGGGCTGAAAAGGCTTGGTGGAGGCTCCCAGGGAAAATGATCTTTCTCACTCTGAAAAGAGATATCCTGAAGCAAATTTCCTCTCAATTTAACAGAGAGCAGATAGAAAGTCAGAAACTGCTGCAGATGTTTTGCCACCATGACCTGAAGAATGAAGACTTCCCGTGTGATGAGCCAATGCATTTCTTCTCTTGAAATGTCAAGTTGGGTCAGATTTTTTGTTTTCATTTGTTAGTTGCTGCTGGAAACATTCTATTTGTCACAAACCTGAGGCATAAGAGAGGTCAAGTGATTTTTTTCCAAAGTTATACGTATGGTAAATAAAGCAACCATCTTCAAAGTCAGGTCCCTGTGACCAGTTCTAAACCCTTTTCTGCATTACCTCCCTGTGGCAGTTTGGGGAAATTCTACACGAATTTGTACTTTGCTGAGCTAGGTTGGGTTTCCTTCATAGGTTTCAGTTTTATGTCACTATTTTGGACAACTTTCCCCACTGCTGCAGTTCTGCCATTGGAGACCCTTTATTGGCCCAATATCTCTAGTCAGTTCCCTCCTCCCACCCTCAGTGATTGGAGCCACTTTCTTGAACCCTTGGCTAATGAGTGCAAAGCTGTTTCAACTCAGATGAATCTCTCAGAAATTACAATAATACACTTATCTTTGAAGCTCTGTCTTTGAGGATATTCCTGTGGTCCCATGGATTCAGCAACTCAGCCTTCTAAGCAATGCTGCCCTGATTCCCCCTAAGTGTTTGTTCTTTCTCATGACATTATGATTTGGGCTGATGCCCTCATTCCTCTTAGTCCTTATATGCCAGAGTCCAGATCTTCTTTCTCATGCCAACCCAGCCTTAAGGTTCTATGCTTTGCAATTAAAGTAGAATGTGGCCAGGACTGTACATTTGTCATGACCAAAGATGATGCATGTATACCACTATCTTGTATACAAGGCACTATGTGATTAAAAAACTGTAAGTGATGTCTGAAAAGATGCAGTTGGTGTAAAACCTAGATGAATTCAAAACTTATTGACAGGAAGAAAAGACAAGAGAGAGAGGTTATTACAATGGAAGGGAATATTGTATCTTGTTTTTAACAAGCCTCTGAGAACCCACAATGGTTAATGCTCTCCCTCTGCCCTATATTCTAACTCTACCCCCTAAACGTTTGTGCTGGCTTCTTTTAAGATTTGGAGTTCTTGCTTGGTGAATGTGAAAAATGGAGACACAAATAGCTGGTGTATTGAATTGCCCCAAGGACATAATGAAGTTATCTTGGCAGATGAATCAAATGATAGTTTTTAAGCAAAAATCAGGAAAATAATCTAATGTTTATGTTGTATTGCCAAGAGTCACATCTTTTAAAATTTCAAAGGAGCAACTAACCGCCTGGAAACCTTGATAAATGTATGTTGACATCCCAGAGAAGAGTGGCTATTCAATTACTTCCATACTATATCAGCTGAACCAGGAGATGAAAAGCATATGGTTGGAAAATGCCCCCAAGTTCATGAGGCCTTTGACTGTTTCTAAAATATTTGATATTAATATCCCTTTTGAGTTGGTCTCAAAGTATTTCCTTTCAACAAAGAAATTTGAAAGAAGATTAGCTCAAGTTAGGAGTCAATTCAGATCACATACACAAATGTACTTATTTATACCTTCATTCATTCCTTCCTTCATTCCATCAGTCAGTTTGTCATAAACCTTGAAAATATTTTCGGAGCACTCAGTTTACCAGTTTTCATAAACCTTGAAAATAGTTTTGGAGCACTCAGTTTACCATAGACTTCCAAGTAGTGCTAGACCCCAAGACTACCAAAACGCAAGAGAAAAGAAGTTCATTTAAGAAGCTCACAGTGTATTGGGGTATGGAGGAAGGGGTTAGGCTCCTACAAATACTCAGTTGACTCATTGTGACTGATATGTCCCTTTCTGGAGACTGGGAAGATGATGTAGGAACAAGAAGGATGAGCTAAGTTCACCAGGGAAGAAAATGACACATGGGCAGACACATAAAGGAAGAGTATGCTTCACCATACAGAGAAAGAGGGACAGAATTATAGGATGAAAGAAAGAGGCGTGGATGTGTGAAGCAGCATGTAGGGCTTCTTGACATATACTCACTGAGCAGTAGAGGGAGGGAGAACGTAAGAGACTGGAAAGATCAGTGGGGACAGATCAGAAAGGGCCATAGTTTCAGACGTTTCAATTTTATACTCCAACTGAGTCACTGAAAGATTTTGTTTTAGTGAATGGTTCTTTTTTTAAATTTTATTTATTTATTTTACAGACAGAGATCACAAGTAGGCAGAGACTTAGGCAGAGAGAGAGGAGGAAGCAGGCTCCCCACTGAGCAGAGAGCCCGATGCAGGGCTCGATCCCAGGACCCTGGGATCATGACCTGAGCCGAAGGCAGAGGCTTTAACCCACTGAGCCACCCAGGTGCCCCTAGTGAATGGTTCTGTAAAAAATTTACTTGAGAGTAGGATAGAGAATAGGAAGGGGATGAAAGCTGTGTGTCCATAATAACTAGAGCAAGCATGTGATTTCATCTGACAAGTTCTCCCTGTCAGGTACAATGCCCATTTCTTCTTTCTGAAGAACATTCTCTGGACAAATTTTCATGAATATGATGCAGGTGGAAAGACCTTGCCCTCTGGATCTGGGGAGAGCATGAGGTCCAAGCCTGGCCAACACTACACAGCCAGTGATCCACATAGTCTGTGCAAGCTAGAGCAAATCACTGTCAGTGTCACCCAGTGAGAAAAGGGGACATTCCATGCAATTTGTTTTGAAGGTAAAAGAAGATACAAAATAAAAATAGCAGAGTAATGAGTACATAGAGGTCTGCCATAGATATTAGTTGAATTTAATTCCCTTGCTCCATGAGGAACAAATGATATCATGGATATGGAATGTTTTTTTATAGAGATATTCAGATGTTAATTTTTTTCTAGGTAAGATTACAGTATCAAAAGAGGAAGAAGAGGGGAGTGCAGAGGTGAGCTGAATCAACCTCCCCTTTTTGATTAGCATATTCATTTAATGCATTCTGAAGATAAAATTGCATCATTTATAGAGAAACTGATGCCCTGAAGTAAGATGGTCTAAAGTCAACGTGGTTTGCTGGTCAGAGAGCAATACAACTATCTCCTTTTAGCCCAGGCCACTGTGCTCTTTCTTACATTTTCTTCTTATAGATGAAATCATTATGGTGTTGTATTTAGAGAAAGTAATGGGAGTCTACCCTTAGAAAACCAAGCAAGGTTAGGTTTCACTTTTATTATTTTCTGACTGAGAACATTTGGAGTGTGAAGGTATCACGTGTATGCATGTATACATGCATATACAATATTAAAATATCTTACATCCAAACTGGTTTTGGTACTTCCAAAATTGTAGGGAAATTCTACTACTCCTAGTTGAAGATATCCTTGGTGTGTGCAGGGATAAGGCTAATAATCAATATATATTAAGCAGTTACAGCCAGCCATGCATTTATACTTGTAAGTGAAATAGTATAGTCATCTCCATTTTGCAGGTGAAAAGACTGAAGCACAGAGAGCCTAACACACTGGTCTAAGTTTACAGAACTTTCTACTAGTAAAACTCAGATTTGAATCCATGAAGTCAGACTGCAGGCCTGTTCTTCACTTACAACCTATAGAAAACAAACAGCACCCATCTGTGAAATTGGCTAGGATGTTGATTCTAAGATAATTCTGTAGCTAAAATCCCATCTATCATAAGAATCAAATCCCACAGAAGTTTCTCTGGCAACCCTTAAGCTGACCTCTACAAGTGCCAGGTTCCTTCTCAGAACTCTTTAGTAATATTTGAGCCTCAAGGGGAATGGGCAGGGTGAGTCGGTCTGGCTCTCTACCTAAATTCACTGGTGACCTTGAACTCACGTGGGCATGGCTGAGGAGTGATTTGCCCCTCAGACTCAAAACTGAAAGCCTACCTCCTCTTTCTTTTCCTTTCCTATTTTGTTCCCCCCCTCATCAAGCCTCATCTTTCCACAGACTATCTGTCAGACACTCTGTCAGGCAAATGGACGGCATGGGAAAGTATTTGGAATATGATGGAGAAAAGATAAAGCAGAAAGCATTGGGAGATGTTCAGCCAAGATAAGAATTGCTTGACCATAATGAAGGGATACTTTAGGAGATGAAAAGATGGGAATTTGAAATTTTGTGATGAACACCAACCTTCCCCTGTTTGTGTGTTGGAGAGAAAGGGACAGACAGTGGACTCTTTTCTCCATAGGAATTACCAGTAGTTACCTTCACTCCATTTGAAAGGAGCAAACTGATAAGAGAAGTAAGAGAAGATCCATGTCTTTAAGATAATCTTTTCTGAATGGAGGCTAATAAGTCCTATGGCATTCCAGATCATGTAGATTTTCTGAGAAATCATCTCAGCAGCAGTGACCTGGGAACTGCACCAGGAAGAATGTCCTATTCAATAGGAGCCTGTATTAGATTTATTTAAGATAAAACTGAAGACTCACACCTATCCCTACGACGTAATGGAAAATCAGTCTCTAACATTGTAGCATACCACATTCCTAACAATTTCACAATCAAAAATGTGTATGTAATTCTTCCAAGAATCATTTTTGTGTCTGCTATTCATTCATTTTAAATGTCTTTTATGTTCCCTTGGTAAGGAATGAATGTTCTTCTTTGTGCCTCCACCGGCTGTTTTGTCTAATCAGCTTTCTTGGACAAGTGGACAGAAAACATTTGTTGAATAGCCTGTGATAAAAGCTGTCAGGAGTGGTTGAGAATGCTTTTCTTGCTTACTTTATGCAGGCGTGGAGGAAATTAGATATGCATGTCATACTGAGGGCATCTCATTTTGAGACTTAGCTGGTGCTTTTGAAACAATACTAATTTTCCAATTAGAGTCCATGTAGACCATGGAGCTCTTTATGAATGAAAATCAAGCATGAATTGCATTTAGATGAATTCCTTGAAGCAGGATTAACAATACTCAGGGTGAAGGAAACTGATGCTGCCTGTAGTCTTTTATAGATGGTTAGAGCCAGAATTTAAAGATCATTTAACCAAATTCTTAACTTTATAAAGAGAGATGAGACACAGAGAAGGAAAAGGTTTCCCTAATGTTGGCTCCCCACTCAGTGCTCATGCCCATCCCTAGGTAGATCTGTGTTTAGATTTTTACATATCTTCCCATTTTGGAATTGATGCTGGGATTCATTTGATATCCTTATTTATTGATTTACAGTAATGGCACCATGTTTATTTGATGTTTTATATGTGCAGTTGCAGTGGGGTTATTAGCTTGTTGCTTCCATTTCCAATTTTTTTTTCTTTTAGTGACTCCCTTCATTTTACAAAATTGCATATATCCTAAAATTGGTAAACTGGAAGTGGGATGAAAAGTTTACTTCTATACCATTTGTATGTTCTTGATTGGCCAAGAGACTGGGATATTTTACTATAGTTGCATCATTTTTCTTTTCCCAGAATATGTCAGAATGGTCATGCTTTGGATGTGTCTTTAAGTAGTTCTAGGGCTAAAGGTCATGTAGGAATTATCTAAGTCTCTACCCAGAGTATTTTACAATGAAGAAATTCAGACTCAGCTCACTTAAATCAGGAGTCACAAATGCAGATATTTACATGATATATGCAAAGACCATGTCCTAAAACAATAGGATTAAACTACTCACATTTCAACCAAATTTGGCTGATTTTACATTAATTTCAAAAAATTGTGTAGTCCAAACATTAGGTTGCTATAGTAAGGCACTGTACATAAAAGTCTTCTTAGTTTTGACTTTGATTTAAATTCAGTGCCTGATACATAAGTCACTACTTGGAAGCAAGGATTAAGACCCTATTCTTCTAAATATAAGTGCCAGTTTCTTTCCACTGCATTGTATGACTTTTCACCATCTTCTGACCTATACAGCTGCTCCTTTGTTTTAATCACATCATTTGTGTTTGTGAGGATAAGTTACATTGAAAAGTTTTTGTTGGCAGTAGCAGCAGTCAGGCAGTAACAAGAAGTACTTTGAGGAATTTTCTTGACTTTTTACTTCAAGTGTGTGTGTGTGTGTGTGTATTTGTCCTGTGTATATCTTATGTATATCTGAGTGTATATATGTGTGTGTTTATGAGTGTGTGTGTGTGTGTGTGTGTGTGGTGTGTGTGTGGGGGGTCATCTTGGCTTATGAACTGGATTTCTCTTCTGTGTAATGCTGCTCAATTATGTGGGCACTGGTTTATATGCTGCCATAGTTTCTGTGTCCAAGCCTTGAAACGGTTCTTTTCTCAATCCATTATGGAGCATTCCATATTTATCATGATCTGCATAAATCAACAGTTAAATGCATGCTCTTAGAGCCTTTCTTTAACACCATATATGGGTTGAAGGATATTAGCAGAAGGGAAGACTCTAGAGATTGATAGAAGCAATCTGTCAGTATTTTCCCCTGATTTCTCACCAATGCCTCATTTTAAATTTCTAGATTTTTCCTTAGTACCCACCAATGAGTGCTTGGAAGCTTATTTGTGCTGTTTTTGAAAGAACAAGGGGTTAGATTTAATGTAATTTAATGACTTCCACCCTAATACCAGTGAAATATACTTAAATGGGAAGGAACCAGGAGGTACTAAAGATAAACTCAGCCTTTTTCTTGTATGAGAAAAGCTTTTCCTAGTACTTGTCCCAGAAACCAATCTTTAATCTCTGAGAAACCCAAAGAAGAAAGGATTTATATACTGGACACTTGCAGAATTTATGAAATCTTGAAACTCAGTAAGGGGAGAAGAAGACAGCTTCTTCTCTGCAGATACACATTCACCATATTCTTCTTAGAAGATTCACTGGTGGTCAAAAGCAAAACCTGTATATGTGTATTATAATATTCAATTTAAATGTTTTAACACAGTCAAGTAATAGGGTTTTTTTTCCCCAAAATTTGAGCTATAAGTAAATAAACCTTATTCAGGAAAAGTCCCAGTTATAGAAACTAACAGAGTATCATCTGTATGAAAAATACTGTATGTGACTTTTTGCTGCCCAGACCACAGTGATTGTTCCTTCAGCATGTCCTCCTACACCAGGCCCCATCTGCTTCTAGAAAGAAGAGGAAGGAGAATGGTGGTTGTGTCAGGTTATACTGATGTAATACACTGGCCACAATAAAGTTGTTTTTGCATACACACAGCCACTCCTTCCTCTACTTTCTACCAAGGATCAACAATAACTTGACAACTTGTCTTTCCATGGTGTTTCACTTTTTACAGAGCTCTTTCATATACATTATGAAATATTTTCTACTAACCACCATGCAGGTAGAATTAACTTTACCTGACAATTGAAAAGAGAAGTGACTACAATGATCACAGTGTCCTGAAAAATGAAAGCTAGAACTATATACCTTGTTTTATGGTTCCAAAATTAGTATCTATTTTGTGATTCATTCAATAAATGTTTGTGGAATATTTTGTGTATGACAGTCACTATCCTAGTTGCTAAGGCTACAAAGGTAAGACATGGTCCTTGTTTTCAAGGGCCTTGAATCCAGTGAGGGAGGCAGTAAAATATGCAGGCAGTTACAATATACTGTGGTGAGTTCTCTGAATGATCCAAGTCTAGGAGGCCACTAGGAGCATAGAGGAGAGCACTGGTACAGATTTGGAGAGTAGTGACCACTTTTGAGAAGAGTGACACTTACCCAATTTCTGAAGGACGTGTTGATATTTTCTAAGTAAAGCAATATTCATAAAGGCATTAAAGAATAGCAGGAATGCGTGTGCAGGGACCCAGAGGTAAGAAAGAATGTGAACAAGAAGCAGAATGAGTGAACACGTCAACTCCTGCGATCTGGGTCAAATTCAGTCTTACTGGAACAAAAATCAAGAAGCAGGAAGTGATGAGAGATCAGGCTGGAGATATTAGCCAGGGGCCTTATTTGCCATACCTTCTCTCTTTCCAACATGTTTGGCCACATCTCTTGAGCATCTAAGTCAGGCTGACCCATACTTCTAATCGGAAAACCCTGCTGTTCTTGGTGTCTGCATGCAGCCAGAGCTGCTAATGTGCCCCCCTTGACCTTTGGTTTTTGAGGAAGGGAGTCAGAGTCTTGAAGACAGTCAGGGGAGTCATTGACTTTGACTTACAGAGAATTGGGATTTCTAGTAGGGAGGCTTGGGCACTTGGTACTGAATTTGGCAAAGCAGAAATCCCTCTGCCAACAGAGAATAGCTCTCCAGAAGGTGTTAGCCCTCAGCTTCTTGCCAAGATTCTTTAGGCACTGAATACTGGAAGGTGAAAAAGCCCGACAGGATTCTGGCAATTCAATATTAGCTACAGACATGGTAATCCACGTCTAGGCTTGTTTTATTGAGACAAACTTGTCTTATGAGAGGGATACACTTTCTAATATTTCTGTGGCCTTACTTAAAACTCATATTTGTTAATGTCTTAGCTAGACTCAATCAGACACAATAATCTGGCTTATTAAATACAGGGTCAAGTGCTATATAATACTTTAAATTGGCTGTCTCTAAATTCCCAAGAATTCCACATGTAGCTGTAGAAACCACCTTTCGCAATCACATAGTTCCTAATATAGGAAACCATATTGGACACATTTACCGATACCCTTCTGTAGAGGGTACACATTCTGATTCGGTGTGGAAGATAAGTAACAAGACAATTCCATGAGATGAATCACTAATTTCAGGGGCCATTTTCACCAAAGATCAGGAAGACTTCCTGTCAGGCCATAAATTAGTATTTCCTTATAAAATGCAGTGAATAAAAGTTTCAATTCTTAAAGTCAGATGCTAGATAAAAGTTTTTTTTTTTTTTAAACACATTTCACTTGTCTTCTATTTAAGTAAAATAGATGGTAAAAATAAGATTTTACCTGCACTAGTCTCTCAGTCATTTTCTGGTGAGATTCTTCTTCAGAGTGCTGAAATAGTATTTGTCGGTTGAACTGCATCCCTCAAAAAGATAGGCTGAAATGTTAACCCCAAGAACCTCTGAATGTGACCTTATTTGGACATAAGGTTATAGCAAAGGTAATTAATTAAGATAAGGTTATGCTGGAGTAGGTGGGCCCTGCTCCAATATGACTCCCCTCTTGATAAGAGGGGGAGAGAGAGAATCATAGGAAGAAAGCCATGTAAAGACAGAGGCAGAGATTGGAGGGGTGTTTTCATAAGCTAAGGAATGCCAAGGATTGCCATCCCTCACCAGAAGCTGGGGAGAGGCAGGCATGAAAAAGTGTCACTGGAAGCCTATAGAGGGAATCGACCCTGCTGGTACATTGATTTGGGCTGATAGCCTCCAGATCTGTCAGGTAGTCAGCTTACACAGTTTTAAGGTACCTAGTGTGTGGTACTTTGTTATGGCAGACCTAGGATAGGAAGACAAATGATCTGGGCAGAACTGGAGATGCCTTCCTTCCATACTTCATAGCTTGAGGTGGTGATCTGGAGCTACATGGATATGGCCTGGTCTCTGTTGTTTCACATGACATCAACTGCCTCCCCTCTTTCCCTCCTTCCCATAGGATGTTTGACAAGGCAGAGTTCTAAATAAAATTTCTTCTATCACTGAAAAATGGACTTCTTTCCCTTACAGAAATGTTACAAAAGACAAAACACTCAAAAATCCCCATGATATTACATAAGTACATCTTTCGTCAAAGCACATCTTCTGTTGTCCCTCTTGATTATAATGTAGGTAAATTAGCTTCTAGGACTGTGACACTGTAGGTCTTCTCTATCATCTGGTCCTCATGACACTTCAGGACTATATGTGTCAGTCACAGGTGGAGGAAAACCTCCATGTCACAGGTGGAGGAAAACCAATCCCAGGACAAGCAGCCAAGGCCTCTGTCTCCCAGGTAGGGTTGTCCTGGTTACAGGGCACATTTTGTTCCTTAGTCTTCCTACTGATTGATAACAGATGGGCACTAAACTCTAGGAGGCATGGAAAAATCTTGGTATTGGACCATTTTCCAAGGCAAAACGAGATGGCAGCCTGTGTTAGTTTGACTTGGCAATAGCACTGGACTAGTAAAATAATGCCAGCCCGTAGATCATCATAAGGTTTAAGGATATCCATCCTTGGTACTGTTACCCTCAGCAACTTACCTATCACATGTCTTCATTTGGCTTTAATTTCTGTCCACCTATCATGTGTCTTCATTTGGCTTCTAATTTCTGTTCAATTTTGCCTACTGTTGGCTTTATTTAATTTCTAGCTAGATAGCTCCTCCTTAGGTTGATTTGTTATATTGTGTTAGATAATTTTTTCCATTTCAGTTTAATTTAGGTAATGACAATCTAAAAATGGAGATAGTCTTCAATTTATCACAGCCTTATGATGTTTGTTATAGTAAAACAAACATGATATGTAAGGAAACAAAAACAAATACCATATAAAACAAACACTCCTTCTTAGGCACAATGCTGTTCATTAGCCAATTGGGGTGGGCTTAGTAATTAGATTCTTCATAGGTCTGTAAAAAGTAGCCCCACACGGCACTTATGGTCATATTAGTTGGTTTAATTGAATTGAGACACCAAGTACATGGGCTTAATGTTGAAGTAGCCCAGCCACTCTCCACTGTCAGAGGAATAATCTGATGTAGCATCCACTCTTCATTAGAGCAAGAGCAGTCGCTCCAAAAGAGGTTTGCATGAATTATAAAGAAGCAAGTGAAACAGAGACATGAAAATACGTTTATTCAAATATGTTCAGTAGTAAGACCACAAGTTTGTTCCTTGCTTGGTTTTGGTGTGTGAGCAGTTTATTCACAAAACAAGGGAAGTATGAGCAGAATATTTCTTTTGGTGTCTTGAGCTGCAGGCAAGTTGACCATGCAGTCATGTCACAATACTGTGAAGTGGTCCACACCATTGACAGTGAGAAGTGGTTTTCACCTGTTTGGAAAAAATTGTAAGAACTATCACCAAAGATATTCAAGGCTATGGTTGACTGAAAGCTTGCATCATGCCCACCCCCCAAATTCATGTGTTGAACTCCTAATACCCAGTGTTATGATGTGGGTATGTTAGGAGGCTTAGGTCATGAGGGCTCTGCCCTCATTAGTGCCCTTATTTATAAAAAGAGACAGATAAACTTGCTATAGCTCTCTGCTCTCCATCATGGGATGATCGAAGCAGGTCAGAAAAGCAGGATCTCACCAGACAGTGGGTCTGCCAGGACCTTTATCGTAGACTTCCCAGTCTCCAAAACCATAAGAAATGAATGCCTGTGATTGAAGTCACCCAATCGATGGTATGTTTGTTACAGTAGCCCAAGCTGACTGAGATAGAGGTATATTTTTCAAAGGATGAGATTAAGTCTGCTGTCATTCTTAATTTATGCTTTTAGAGTTTTTGAATTGGGGGCTTTACAGTTTGTGTGTTCTCTCTCCCAATTACTGAGTTTCTGTCTTTATTACATCTTGCTTGCAATATGGAGGATACAGGGAGAGTATCACTGAGTAGTTACAGTGTTGCCTTCATGTGTCATATAACAGAGAATTTAAAAATTGGAAAGTCTTAGTTTGAATCAAACTCTGCAATTTTTTTGTGTGTGTCCTTGGAAAAGTTGGCCTCTGTGTGTTTGTTTTTTCTTTATGTGCAGGCAGAGGTTTGTTAGAATAAGACTTAGGTTAACTGGAATTCAAGTTCCTAATACTGGATCCAATTTATCAGTTCTGCTTGGGGTGAGCAATAATAGCCAGAAGCAGCAGGATATGGCATGAACTTTATTACAGGTAAGAAGTATGAAAACTATCTTCTATTGCAGAGAAGGGCATACAACAGAAAAGGTCAAAATCAAAGAGAACCTAAGTGCAGTAAAATTGCTCTCTGGAAGAGAAAACACCTTCCTTTAAAACATAACATTTATTCCCTGAAAAAGCAAGGGACTCTAACTACACAGTAAGTGGAATATTTTTCACATATTTTCAGGCGATCAGAGATATGTGATTCTCACTGTTTTAAATACTCTGTCACCTTGTCTTCTATGATACCGTATTTCCCTGGTGTCACATATAACCACTCAGTCTGTTCCTTTTTTTTTTTTTAATCCTTCCAGATCTGTTTTCCTTTAACTGACCAATATATGGTAGAGTTTCTTAGAGCTGGGCCTGTACCTTATTCTCACCCTGTGGGAAACCTCACATACAACAACAGTTTTAATCATCACCATATGCTAACAGCTCCCAAATATGAACCCCCAAGTCCTGACTTTTCATTAGTTTCAGATCTGTAATATCCAGCTGCCTATTTCACATCTCCACTTGGATATCTCAAAACCATCTCTGATTCAACATGTTCAAAGATGAATGCCTGGCTGTCATCTGTAAATCTGGATTGTTTTTCCAGGTGCTCTCTTCAATCCATGATGTTGCTTTCCATCAAGTTGCGTACATGAAATTGTTAGAGTCCATTCTGGAAGCCTTTTTCTCCATCTTGAATTCACAAACTTCTCTATATTTCTACCATTATTTTTCTGTCCCAGATAATGTCATGTCTTATTTGAATTATAACAAATAGCATATGTTCTCCCATTCAGACACATGAAATGGATGTATCTGGAAACTGGCAGTGAAGGCAGCTCAACAAGAGTATTGTCAAAGTTCCATCCTCTAAGGCACAAGGTGTGGTGAAGAAGGGTTTAGTGTAGGTCTGGCAGGCCACAACCAGAATGAGCATCTCCAGCTCAAGGAATTGCTGATTCACCTACCACCTCATTTTATACCTCTTCTTTCCAACTCTCAGTCCCATCCACACAGGTCTTCATGCAGTTACTGAAAGGAACTCCCTACTTTCATATGCTGATGGCTCCACCTGAGACCCTGTTGTCCAACCTTTTTACTGGGATAACTTCTATTTATTTCTCATACAGCAGCTCCAACATCACTTCCACATGGAAGACTTCTCCACTCGAACTAGGTTGAGTTGTCTATTATATAATCCCATAATAACATGCACCTTTCTTTCATTGTATTTGCATTTCATTGTATTTCTTTCATTGTATCTTGTACTTGTTATAGCTTTAATTTTATATTTTTTCTCTAATTTTATAATTTTATAGTTTTCTCTAATTTTTTGATTGATGCATCACCACCCTCCCCCCACGAAACTGTCATCTCCTCAGCATCTAACACAATGCATGGCTCATGCTAGATGTTTGCACAGTATTTGTTGAATGAACCATCTATTGTTATAATGTAATATATAAGTGAAAAGGAAAAAAAGAAAGTTTTTAATGGATGACTTATAAGTCTTTATTTCAGTGGTCCTTCTAAATTTGAGGAGGAATGTGAGCACTTTTTAAATACTACATTTCAATCTGTAAGTTGAACCTTAGTGCTTTTGAATGTGATACATAGTAATGCAAATGATTAGAACTTAGTTTTCAAAGGAAGAGCTTGATAGAATTAGGCAAATAACTTTCTTATTGCATTGGGTTGTCATGGACATTTATAGTATTTTTTTCTTTTTTTTTGAGATTTTATCTATTTATTTGAGGTCATAGGACATTTAAAAATCATGGTTCTGGTCTTTGCTTTATGTTTTCTGGTAGGAAATGAACCAAATAAATGAAATACTGCTGAGCACTTCCCAGAGTTTTTCCCAAGTTCTTTCTTTGATATTTCTTGTCAAAGTGTGCATACTTCTGTTGCTAAAGGAAATTGTCTAGGGCAAAAGGAATGACTTTTAATCTGGATTTGGAGTGGGGATATTTATTTGAGGCATTTTTAGACACCAAATTGAAGAGTACTTAAGTGAAGGTTCATGAAAAATTGCTCTTCTATCAGGTCTCAGAGGGAAACTGAGACTTGGCATGCTTTTTCATTGTCTCTCTTGGAGAAAGAAAGGAGAAAGCTGAGATGCAAGCAAAAAAAAGCATTTCAAGTCTTCAGGTTTTAGGCACTTGCATTATAAAGATTCTTTTTGAAAATACTGAGTTGCCTGGAGGATTATACTAGTGAAGTGTGAATCTATCACCTGCCATTTGTGGTTCAAATTCCACTTGGGTGGGAAGGAAATAAATAGAATATATTTCACTGGCTGATATAATTTAAAAGGTGTATGTAAAACATATTGGGCGCTTGTATCCAAATCCCTGAAACTCTATACCATCAGTTTAATGGGGATTGTGGTCACCAGCTTAATGGGTATTGGTATGATTTAATTTAATCCCATACTCTGTTCATACTATTCTTATACTATTTTTTTTTTTTTTTTTTTTTTGCTTAATGGTTTAGTGAGCAGCATAATGATTAGGGTTAATAGGACACTGACACTCACCAGATAAGACCAAGATCTCAAGCTTGTTGTCTTTTAATTTTTATTTAATATTTTATTACATATATTTGTATAGTAATTAATCTTTAAAACAAATCATGTAAAATAAAAGGAGTTTTTCCCTTCATTGCTTAATGTGAGTAAATTAAAATGTCATGTGACACATTGTTATGTTATCAGAGAACTAATATTTATCAAACAATTAGTCTGTGTCAGCCACAGTGTTGGGAACAGTATCAGTTAGTTCTTACACAGTACAGCTATGTAAGAAATGATACTAGTGACTTAGTCATCTATGCTCATGGGTCTGCTAGTCAGTTATGGTGGTTCTGTTGATCTAGGCTGAGCCTTGCTGGGCAGCCCTGCCTCAGCTGCAAATCAGTGAAGTGGTAGGAGTAATTCTACTTTGTACATCTCTCATCCTCCTTTGACCAATGAACTAGCTGAGGCATGTTCTTCTCATGACAATGACAGTAGCACAAGAGAACAAACAGAAATATTCGAAGCCCATCAAGGAGCTAGGCTCAGCACTGGCATATTTATCACATCTGTCCACCTGCCACTTGACCAAAGCCAGTTATAGCCAAGCTAAAAGTACATAAGAGACACACACTCTACTGAGGACCTAGTAAAGGTGTTGATGGAGGCAGGTGGTGAGGGATTGGTAGCAATCACTCGATAATAGGGACACTTTAAAATTCTTTACCACACTTGGGGGAACCTGAGTGGTTCAGAAATTTAAGGATCTCCCTTCTACTCACATCATAATCTCTGAATCCTGAGATAGAGTCCCACATCGGGCTCCCTGCTTGGCGGGGAGACTATTTCTCCCTCTCCCTCTGTTTCTCTCCCCAGCTTATGCTTGCTCTCTTTCTCAGAGATAAATTCTTTACCACACTTAATTTTCACAGCAACTCTATGCAAAATTTAGAGCTAGACTAAGTTTCAAGAGGTTGAGTAGCTTTCTCCAATTCACAAAATGACTAAATAGTAAAGTTGAGATTCAACATCAGGTTTGTTTGACCTTAGCATCCATGTTTTGGTTTTTTTTTTCCCCTAAAGTTTAAGCATAATATACTAAGTAAAAAAAGAGGGAAAATGAATATTTTATTGACATAGTTTTCCCTCCTAATTTAATTTTACTCTTTTAAAAAATAATACATAAATGTCTAAGTAAAAAAGTTAACTGATTTTTGCTTTTCCTTATATCTTTATCTTAGATGTTAGAAAAAAAAGAAAAAGAAACACAAGAGAAAAATCACTATTTTCAAATAAAAAGTAAAAACTTAACATTATATCTAAAATCAAAACTTAAAAATCTATTCTGATTTCATTTTACCCTAGAATGCCTTGGAATTATGTTCTTAAGAATTTATCTTAAAAAAAATTTTTTTTTTATCTGAATCCTAATGACATGGTGTTTTCTTCTCCCTGTTTTCCAACTTATCCAGTTTTTTTGTTCAATGTATTGAACATTTTTATGATTCTACAGTCAATATACTAAATTCTTTGGTTCTAAAGATCAGGAAAAATTATTGATAACTTGTTAAATGTCAGTCATGGTCTGGACTCTTTATCCATCCTAGCTTATTTAGTATTCACAAAAACCATGTAAGTTAGCAGGTTATATACTATATCCCTGTAGATAATAGGTTCAAAGACATTAAGACACATACTCTGTTTGCTAAACCTTGAAGAGACATATAACCAGGGTCTGTCTGGTTCCCAAACCTGTGCCATTAACCACTCTGCTACATTATTTCCAATGAAGAGTGGGTCATAATCTAGTGTGGGAATTGTGAGAAGCAATAACAGTAGTGAGAGATACCAGGGTCTGTCTGGTTCCCAAACCTGTGCCAAACAGTAGTGAGAGATAACCAGGGTCTGTCTGGTTCCCAAACATGTGCCATTAACCACTCTGCTACATTATTTCCAATGAAGAGTGGGTCATAATCTAGTGTGGGAATTGTGAGAAGCAATAACAGTAGTGAGAGATACAGTTTATATATAACCTATCAAAACACATAGGCATATTTATGCATATGTATATGTAATACGGAAACAAAAGTTTCACAAAGCAATATTTATCCACACTCATCTTGGCTTATCCACTCATATATTGTCTTTGTCTTCTGTTTTATTCCATTCTATTCCACTGGATTTCATTTTTTAAAAACTTCTCTTTGCCTTCTACTGAACTGATTTCATCATGTCCTAAAAGTCACAGGCCACAGTTTGAAAATCACAAATTATGGGAAATTTTGAATAAATGGCAAGATGTAAAGTGTGAGCAAAATTTAGAGGTAGACAGACTCACACTGACATATATTCAAAAAGGAGAGAGAATTAAAGTTGTTTCATCACAGAAGGTACAGTATATGCCAGAGGCAGTCATGTATGAGCTTAATAGGTTTTTGGTCCTTTTGACTTTGATGTTTTTATAAATCAGTATAGTTATACTACAGAGAAGAGTTATACTACAGAGAATAATTTGTTAATAATATTTGCATAAAAGTTCTTTACAGTGACTCCTAAAAGATAGTTATGATTTAACTCTAATTACATGGGTTTCAGTTAATGAGTGTTTTGGTGTATTAAGTATTTGTGCATCATAGCATGATAATAGAGATCAGATTACAGGCACAGTTCCAAAGAGCTCATAATTCAAGTTTATAAAGATAACCCTAAAAATTATGTCCCCAGTAATGAAGGCTGTGAATTTTTTTTGAACTTTTACTATGTACTAGGCTTTGTTCCAAGTGGCTTATAAGTATCATCTCATTTAAATTCATAGCAACCTTGCAAGGTGATTGCCATTATTCAGCTTCATTCACAGTAAGAATCTAAAAGCTCAGAGAGGTGAAGCTCCTTTCCTAAGTCTGCGCAGCTAGTACATAATGAGGTAAGGATTTCAATCAGAGTCTTTTTATTCTAACATCTAAGAACAAGACTCTTAAACTATATAGAACATAAGCTGAAAGAGGTATAAATGGAATTTACCCTAGAACTTTTAGAGAGAGTGTGACTCTACAGACATCTTGATTTCAGACTTCTGGCTTCTAAAACTGTGGAAAAATAAATTCTCATTGTTTTAAGCCCCACCCCCCTCACCTTGTGGTAATTTGTTACAGCAGCCCTAGGAAACTAATGTATGCAGCTTGACAAAAACAGGAATATTAACTCAATAATCAGGATTCTCCTACAAGTAAAGTAGAGGGCCAAGTTGAAGATTCAGGAATCAAACATGAGGTTGAGAAAACATAATTTTTAAGGAAATTTACAAAGCCATTAGATTATTGCATTTCCAGGTACAGACTGAACATTCACTGCCCAATGCAGTAAGGTTTTGTGCATAATACTGATCAAGAATTATGTCTCTTTGTTGTGTTCGTGCTTCATTTCACATATAATTCAATAACAGCATGGCCATTGAGTCCTGAATAAGTTCTATAGCAGAGATTAATCATGGCTTTGTTTCATGTGCACTTTCATGACCAAGGAAAAATAATTATCACAGGCCAAGTCATCAGTGTCCTTGCTGTCAGGACACCAGCACAGAGGCACGGGCAAGCTGACACTGAACCATGAACAGGATAAGGAAGATGGAAAGGCTTGACCCTGTTCCTAGCTCTGCTCAGCAGTCCAAATCCAATAACATAAGCATACCCAGCAAGGGGCATACATGACTCCAGAGTTCTGTGTGGGTCAATTGAAGGAATGAGTTGGGACAGAGGTTTAGAATGTGAAGGTCCGATGCCAGAATTGGTGCATGGAATCAGCAGATATAACTTTCACACACAAAAATTATGAATCTTTGTAATAGAGCTTGAAGTCCAGAATTGTGATGCCACCAACGTTGGCTTTCTTTTTCAATATCCCTTTGGCTATTCGAGGTCTTTTCTGGTTCCATATAAATTTTAGAATTATTTGTTCCATTTCTTTGAAAAAGATGGATGGTACTTTGATAGGAATTGCATTAAATGTGTAGATTGCTTTAGGTGGCATAGACATTTTCACAATATTTATTCTTCCAATCCAGGAGCATAGAACATTTTTCCATTTCTTTGTGTCTTCCTCAATTTCTTTCATGAGTACTTTATAGTTTTCTGAGTATAGATTCTGTGCCTCTTTGGTTAGGTTTATTCCTAGGTATCTTATGGTTTTGGGTGCAATTGTAAATGGGATTGACTCCTTAATTTCTCTTTCTTCTGTCTTGCTGTTGGTGTAGAGAAATGCAACTGATTTCTGTGCATTGATTTTATATCCTGACACTTTACTGAATTCCTGTATAAGTTCTAGCAGTTTTGGAGTGGAGTCTTTTGGGTTTTCCACATATAGTATGATATCATCTGCGAAGAGTGATAATTTGACTTCTTCTTTGCTGATTTGGATGCCTTTAATTTCCTTTTGTTGTCTGATTGCTGAGGCTAGGACCTCTAGTACTATGTTGAATAGCAGTGGTGATAATGGACAAAGCTGTCATCATCAAGACAGCATGGTACTGGCACAAAAACGGACACATAGATCAATGGAACAGAATAGAGAGCCCAGAAATAGACCCTCAACTCTACAGTCAACTAATCTTCGACAAAGCAGGAAAGAATGTCCAATGGAAAAAAGGCAGCCTCTTCAATAAATGGTGCTGGGAAAATTGGACAGCCACATGCAGAAAAATGAAATTGGACCATTTCCTTACAACACACACAAAAATAGACTCAAAATGGATGAAGGTCCTCAATGTGCGAAAGGAATCCATCAAAATCCTTGAGGAGAACACAGGCAGCAACCTCTTCGACCTCAGCTGCAGCAACATCTTCCTAGGAACAATGCCAAAGGCAAGGGAAGCAAGGGCAAAAATGAACTATTGGGATTTCATCAAGATCAAAAGCTTTTGCACAGCAAAGGAAACAGTTAACAAAATCAAAAGACAACTGACAGAATGGGAGAAGATATTTGCAAATGACATATCAGATAAAGGACTAGTGTCCAGAATCTATAAAGAACTTAGCAAACTCAACACCCAAAGAACAAATAATCCAATCAAGAAATGGGCAGAGGACATGAACAGACATTTCTGCAAAGAAGACATCCAGATGGCCAACAGACACATGAAAAAGTGCTCCATATCACTCGGCATCAGGGAAATACAAATCAAAACCACAATGAGATATCACCTCACACCAGTCAGAATGGCTAAAATCAACAAGTCAGGAAATGACAGATGCTGGCGAGGATGCGGAGAAAGGGGAACCCTCCTACACTGTTGGTGGGAATGCAAGCTGGTGCAGCCACTCTGGAAAACAGCATGGAGGTTCCTCAAAATGTTGAAAATAGAACTGCCCTATGACCCAGCAATTGCACTATTGGGTATTTACCCTAAAGATACAAACGTAGTGATCCAAAGGGGCACATGCACCCGAATGTTTATAGCAGCAATGTCCACAATAGCCAAACTATGGAAAGAACCTAGATGTCCATCAACAGATGAATGGATCAAGAAGATGTGGTATATATACACAATGGAAT
Organism: Mustela putorius furo; assembly: GCF_011764305.1. Classification (NCBI taxonomy): domain Eukaryota; kingdom Metazoa; phylum Chordata; class Mammalia; order Carnivora; family Mustelidae; genus Mustela; species Mustela putorius. The sequence goes on from NW_025421273.1 coordinate 24,827,723, forward strand.
ACTATGCAGCCATCAAAAGAAATGAAATCTTGCCATTTGCGACAACATGGATGGAACTAGAGCGTATCATGCTTAGCGAAATAAGTCAAGCAGAGAAAGACAACTATCATATGATCTCCCTGATATGAGGAAGTGGTGATGTAACATGGGGGCTTAAGTGGGTAAGAGAAGAATCAATGAAACAAGATGGGATTGGGAGGGAGACAAACCATAAGTGACTCTTAATCTCACAAAACAAACTGAGGGTTGCTGGGGGGAGGGGGTTTGGGAGAAGGGGGTGGGATTATGGACATTGGGGAGGGTATGTGCTTTGGTGAGTGCTGTGAAGTGTGTAAACCTGGTGATTCACAGACCTGTACCCCTGGGGATAAAAATATATGTTTATAAAAAATAAAAAATTTAAAAAAATCTTAAAAAAAATTATGAATCTGATTCTTTCAAAATCTGATTTTTAAGTATTGTCAACTGATTACAATTAAATAACACCATGCAGCTTATACAGAGAATATCAGTGGGCCGCATACATCACCGTGGGCCATGGAGAGACCTCTGATTGAATGAATTTCTCTTGCAAGTGGAGTCAGGGGGTAGCAGGATTCAGGGAGTGCCAGTAGAAGGCAGAAGTTGGTAAGGATTTTAATCTTCCTCATCTGTAGGAAGACTTTTGTGGTGCAGAGCTGGGCTTCACTAGGATCCAATGGCACAGTTAGTGAAGTGAAAAAAAAATGAATAAAGAAAACTAAAAAAGACCTTTGGAACCAAAGATGGGATCAAAAGGGGCTAGTCTAATGGATTGGCCATTCACTGCCCATGAGATGTAGGGAGGCTGAGAAAAGCCTTCTTGCTGTTTCCTTAAAGTGTGAGAATTTAGATTTCATATCCATTTGTTATGGTGGTCAGAGACTTTAATATTCTTCAAGAGTGGTTTCTCACTTTTCAAGGGTGAAATGATGATAAAACAGGTGACTTATCATTCTCACCATAAGAAAAAGGGCTGAAAAGTCGGAACTGGTGATTAAGGTGAAATGTGGAAAACTTAGCTCTCAGAGTTATGTCATCTGAGATAGTAGCTACGAGCTACCTTTGTTTATATTTATGAGGGAACCAGAATTTGAAGTAGCCGTGAGCCATATGCAGCTTCTGAACACTTGAAATGTGGCCAGTCCACACTGAGACGGACTTTTAGTGTAAGTACATACTGGATTTCAGAGATTTATGACAAAAACAAAGGTAAAAGGTATCATTTTTATGATGATATGTTGAATAAAAATATTTTGCATACATACAGCTAAATAAAATATATGAACACTATTTTCAACTGTTTACTTTTGCTGCTCTTAAGGTCACTATGAAATTTAAAATTACACGTGTCCTGCATTTGTGGCTTACATTTATTTCTTTTGGACAACACTGTGCCAGAGGCTCACGAGTGAAGTAGCCATTTGCTGTACATTGTAAAGTTGAGATTCTGGGTATTGTCTCACTCAGCAGCTGGATAAGAGAGTGTCCTGTAGACCAAAGCAGTGTTTGTTTTTCAGGAGTTAGGCAAATAATATGACCTCATGAAAATGCTTTTCTATGGAAGTATATCCTACAAATATTTGTCCCAAATTTTTTTGGGTCAAATGCAAGAACATGAAACAGCTGATGAATGCCTGTCAAAGCAATTTTCACTTAGATGAGAAAGTATAATACTAAATCATAGCAGAAATTATAGTTTACACGCTGCATTAGCCATCTTAATCTGCATAGTATATTTTCTATAATGAATTTCCATGTGATAACAACAGGTCCAGATGTAGCATTTGGATGATCAGTAAGCTTTTTAGATCAATTTATTATGAATGGAAGAGGCATTTATCTCTTCCTAACACAATTTAATTTGCATTCCCTTTCTAGAAATCTTAAAAGCTCAGTAGAGGGAACTGTAAGGGACATTAAACCAATTCAGAGTGGTAAGCACTTAGTTTCCTCATGTAACATGGTTGTCTTTAGAATACAAATGGAGGCATTAATTTGAAAGAAAGTATAAATTTTGCTTGGTGATGAAGGAAATATTTGAGTTTATGCTATTCAGGCAAATGAAGAATCATTTGTCAGAAAATTATTGTTTCTAACAAGAAATTCAAATACTGTCAATTTGAATTTAAATTATAGGAAGGATTACTATACTCACTCAGGAAGACAGGAATTTAAATGCATGACATTGCTAAGACATTCATAATGTTCTTGGCATTATTTTATACATATAGTGCAATTAGAGTGTGTGTGTATGTGTGTGTAATTGCCAGTCCAATGGCATTTGTTAAATGTCCTTTATGTGCATTGGATTGCATTAAAATATTTGAATTACAAACTTTTAGGGCTGGAATGGAAAGGAACTATGGTTTGGCCCTTTAACCGAAGCATGTATTCCACAACTGGAATTATTTTCAGAGGATTATTATCTGGATGCCTGTGCTTCAAACCTCTAACATAGTGCATTCATAACCTCACATAGTACATTCACATTTTATCACCTCTCGACATTTTCAGACATTTCCCTTTACTAGCCATGGTCTTCTTTACAGAGTTTCAAATTCTACCTCCCCACAGCTTTTATGTGTAGGGAAATACCTCTAACTGCCAGATATGCTTCATTCTTAGTAGTTCATAGAAACACTCAATACATGCTTTTGAATAAGTAATGTGAAAATTATAAAAATTTATCCTCTCCCATATCATCCCACCTAATGAGGAATATAATATTCTGCTCTCTGATCTTAAGGCTACTGATTTGAGAAGAGTTTATAATATGAAGTTGTGTAGTAGGCAAGAATTGTGGCCACGGAGCAGTCTTGGATTAAAATCTCTTTGCATTTATACTGGTTCTTTGACCTGAGATAAATTATTTAGCTTCATTCAGAGAATTTCTCCTTTTATGTTTTCCATGCATTGGCATATGGAGTCAGATTTCTTCTGTTTTATGAGTTATTCTAATTTTAAATATTTGGAAAGTAAAAATATCAAACTCCTTACCTCAGCAAGATAGTAGTTCAAAAAGATCTGTAGAATGTGACCAAAGAAAAAGACAAATTACTTACTCTCAGAGAGTCTGTCACTAAATTGAGAAGATAAAAATATATTCATGTGGAGGGATAACTGATTGACATGTACCCTAATATAAAGGGGCAGGAGATGCTGGTGCTTAAGAGCATGGGCTCTGGAGCCAAGCTGCCTGGGTTCACATTTCTCCTTCAGTACTTACTAGCTGTGTGTCTTGGGCAGATCACTTAATCTCACCGATCCTCATCTGTAAAATGGGAATAATAAAAGTACTTTAAGAAGTTGTGCAAGTTAATTGACATAATATATATGAAGTTTGACCGATGCTGGTTATATATATATAGGCATTCATTAATTATAAATAACATACATACTTATATACATCTATAGAGGCCAAGGAGAAGGGATATTTTTAAGCAGTGAAGAGCATGAATAAAGGAAGTGAAAGGTCCAGGCAGAGTTAATAATCATCCAGATCCCTGTGGGGAGCCTCTGTGCTTAGGCCATTCTTGAGACAGCACTCTATTCTTTGAAACATTCCAGAGACAGTTCCCCATAATATGTAAGCAGGAAATAGATGTTTTCTGAAGATACCATGGAGAGATCCCCGAAAATCCCCTTTCTGAAACTAACTACTTCATCTCTCCCCTCTCCCCCAAGGCTAATCCTCTATAGCTTCTCTACTAATATTGGTTCCACCATTTTCTTGCTAGTGGATCACAGTATCTCACCTAAACCCAGAGCCCCAGTATGCTTCCTGTTTGAAGCTTCACAGTCACCATTCTGCTCAGCAAAGAATCTGTCTGAGGACCTCCTCTCGTTAAGCAGAGAGGCAGCTGCTAGAATATTTTTTCTTTCTGAAAAACGAGTCAATGGAAGAAACTGTGACCTATCAAAATACGTCAGAGGACTGATGTTGATAAGAATGCTTGAGAAAGATAATTGGGCTTTATTCAGTAGGGATGAAAACTACAGCAAGATTTTATGTCAGAGAAATAACAGAATGACTGTGGTGTTTCTGGAGAGAAACTACTTCAGTTTTTGTGATTGGATCTTGAGAAAATTACTCTTTGTTTAAATTTTATTTCTCTGTCTTTACAATATGGAAAGAGGTTTGAGTTAAAATATGAACTGATGGTGAATCCCAAGGCTAGGGATAGCCATTTGGATGATTTAATTATTTTAAAAAATATGGTGATGTGACATATATATATATATATATATATATATATATATAATCTCCAGCCATTGAAAAGAACGAAATCTTGCCATTTGTAACAACGTGGATGGAGCTAGAATGTATTATGCTAAGTGAAATAAGTCATCAGAGAAAGACAAATGCCATATGATTTCATTCATAGGTAGCATTTAAAAAAAAAACAACAAGAGATGAACATATGGGAAGGAAAAAAAAAGAGGGAAGCAAACCATAAGAGACTCTTAACAATAGAAAACAAACTGAGGGTTGATGGAGGGATTTGCAGGGGGATGGCTAAATGGGTGATAGGGATTAAAGAGGGCACTTATGATGAGCACTGGGTGTTATATGTAGGTGATGAATCACTAAATTCTACTCTTGAAACCAATATTACATTATATGTTAACTAACTAGAATTTAAATAAAAATTTGAACAAAACAACAACCACCAAACATCACACTGTAGTTCTAAAAGTCATTAACAAATGATTCAGAACTGTTAAAAGAAAAAAGCTAAATAAAACACACACACACACATACACACAAACAACCATATCGATATATGCTTGTAATTGCTATAAAAACCAGGTAATAGTTAGGAGAGGATTAGAAGAAGAAGAAGAGGTTATGATAGAGATGGGGCCATAAAAGGGGCTTTTCAAATAGTGAGCAACTATTTTTTATCCTGAGTAGTTTACAAAAATAGTGTAATAATAATTAAGCTATGCTTTTTATTTACATGGTTATCTGAATTTATATTTTATCTTACAAAAGAAAGATAGTGAAAATTATCCAAATCATTGGGATATTAGTAATGGAATTAGGATTTTAACCAAATGATTCTACAAGGATTCAGAAGTACTGTAGCATTTCTGGAATTAAAAAGCTGTAGCTTTTTATTATAAACTTTGACCAATGAAAGTTTAAGAAAACCTCCTGGATGTTCCCTATTAGTCTTCTTCATTTTCTAATTTGATTTCGGAAATGCACCACAAATAATTGTATTTTTAAAGATGAACTTGAAATAAAAGAACTTAAAGAATAAAAAGTAATGCTATTCAATTATGCACCTTCTGCACAAATTCAAAATAAATGAAAATGTCACATGTTGAAATTATATTTTGAGTAAAATGACCCAAATAGCATTCAATTACAATTCAATACCATTGGTCCCCACTGTTCCAGGATGTTAACTCTTTATTCGTATTCTGCTGGGCCTTTGATTAGTTCATGTTAAAGGCTTACATGCCTTTGTTTTGAACTGTCAGATTTTTTTTTAACCCCAGGAAAGTTGTGCAAAGACCTTTATTTCATTTCTACACTGTACAGTGCTTGAGAGGGATTAAAAGTCAAGAATAGATTTTACATTCTGTTGAAATTCACAAGTGCCTTGCTGTTTAAAAAACATTTTTAATATAGGAGACCATTAATTACTAGGATTCTGATTGTAATTGCCTGGTCTCAGAATTGATGAACAAAGCCATTTTGGAAAGCAATCAATTTGAAATCTAATTTGTTGGCGAAATGAACCATATAAACAAAATGCCACTTGCAGTTTGTCTAAAATGAGATGTGCTTAACGAGCCCATCATCTTCTGCCATCCTCATCACTGTGGGTCGAAGCCACCTCAAATGTCATCAGTTGAATCCCGTGCACGGAAAGCTGAAATAGAACACTGCACTATGAGCGGAGTGAAATGCAAAACAGATGGCTCCGTAATCCCTGCAGGGTGACTTTTGGGGGCAGTTCTGGGGTGAAAGCGAAGTGGCTACAAAAATGAACTAACTGTAGTAACACACTCATCACCAAAAGTCGCTGGGACTGTTTGAGGTAATACATTCCATTCACATGTATGCAGAATTCAAGGGACAAAAGTGCACGAAACTGGATTTGAGGGAAACAATCTGAATTACTTTTTATGAAATGTACACACACAATGGTACATGTGTATGTACACACACGAAACATATAATGCATGTATAAAACATATATATATAGAGAGAGAGAGAGAAGGAGAGAGAGCATGTGAAAGTTATCTGCTGGGCTACACACTGAAATTGTGCTTTGTACAAAATTTGACATAACAGTCACTTGTTCTTTCATTATTTAAAGGAAAAAAATCATTTAAAAGTTTTTTTTTTTTTTTTTCTTTTTGGTGGGTGCCTTGGTGGCTCAGTGGGTTAAAGCCTTTGCCTTCGGCTCAGGTCATGATCTCAGGGTCCTGGGATCAAGCCCCACATGGGGCTCTCTGCTCAGCAGGGAGTCTGCTTCCTCCTCTCTCTCTCTGTCTCTCTCTGCCTGCCTCTTTGTCTACTTGTGATCTGTCTGTCAAATAAATAAATAAAAATCTTAAAAAAAAAAAAGAGAGAGAGAGAGAGAGAAAAGTCTCCCCCCCCCCACCGCCACCATTTATAAGTCTTACAGTTGCATCTGCCTTCAGCTCAGGTCATCATCCCAGGGTCCTGGGATTGAGTCCTACATCCAGCTCCCTGCTCAGCGGGGAGCCTGTTACCACTTCTCTCTCTCTCTCTCTCACTCTAAATAAACAAAAAAAATTAAAATAAAAAAGTCTTACTGATCATCTCTGCTGACTTATGACTGCACAATACTCAGACACTATAAATTCTTGAGATGGTCATAAAGAACTAATAGCATGTATGAGTTGAGGTTTTAGAGTTAGATTTGTCACCTAGTTATTTTAAATTTGAAAGGCCATGTGTTTCTTGGGGCTTTCTTATGTATTTATTTATTTATTTTTACTCTGTTGGCATGAATAAGTCGGGAATTACTTGAAAATACAGTAATACTGGGGCTTTGTGAAGCTGAATTTATAAAACTCAAATCAACACGAAGATGTAAATGATAAATCACTAAATTCTACTCCTGAAACCTATATTACACCATATGTTAACTAACTAGGATTTACATAAAAATTTGAAACAAATAAACAAGCATCACACCCTTGAGTCCTAAAGGTCATTTATAAAAGATTCAGAACTACAAAAAACATATATTTTATATGTGTGTGTGTATATATATATAATTTTATGTAAAGTATTATGTGTATAAATATATACAAATATTTAAATAAAAATTTTATATATATAAAACATGAAGATGGCTAGACCTATCTAGACCTACCAGGAGACTTTAGGGAGTAGATGAGAACTGGAGGACTGTAGGTCCCTTAATTTATGTGGGAAAAAACCCTTCTGGGTCAAGCAGTCCATGCCCATTGAAGATCAAGCAGGGGAGAGAGTAGGGAAAATTAGAGAGGGCCTTACATGTCTAGGCCTTACATGTCAAAAAGCTCCAGCAGGCAGCAGTTTGGGTTTTGGGTTTTTCTTGTTGTTGTTGTTTCGTTTTGTTTTGTTTTACCAATGGAGGTTGTCTTTGTTGTCTTCTTTATGATTATTTGTATTAGGCGCACTTTAATGGTGTATGTGAAGGAGGTAGACTCTAAATGGCTAAAAATAGTTTTTGGACTACAATTTAAAGCCATGGGGTGTGTGAGGATTTGAGTTTGCACTGGCAGGCTTTGGGGTAATGGCCCTAGCCTCTGTGAAGAAGGAAACAATGTGGAACATTTTAGGCGAACACGAAGAAGGCATCTCTAGACCATTTATCAAAGAGATGGTTTCCAAAAGTATGGGAAGGTAACATCAGTAGGATTTACTGAAATGTCCTTGTACATGGGGAAGAGAAAAAGTAAGGGTATCTTTTAGGTTTTTAGTCTGGGCAACTGGGTGATGTTGTTTTCTGAGATAAGAAAGTGTGTGTGTGTGTGTGTGTGCGCGCGCATGCACGTGCATGCACGCCATAGGGAGTTCAATTCTAGACATGTTAAGTAAGTTTATAATGAAGTTTTGAAAAATACCCTCTACTCATCACCTATGGTATTCTCAATCCTCCTAATCGACAGAAGGGAATGGCAAACATAGGCTGCCCAACTTCTAAAACCCCATTCTATCTCTGACAAACACAGTGTCCCAGTCCAAAAATCTAACCTTGCAGTTGTACCTACTGGAGCGGAAGATGAGGCCTAGGAATCTAGTTATACAAATATATTTACACTCAAAACACAGTGCCAGTGGGAGACATAATAGGCATGAGAATCACTCTAGAAGGTCTCAGGTGAGGTAATTTGGATTTGCACATTTAAATTAAATTAAAAACACTCTAAGGTTTGTACACTATCTGGCAGGAAAAGAAAATAAAAGACATACAGATTGGAAATAAAGTACTAAAACTTTGTTTTAAATACAGATGACCTGATTGCCTACAGAGACTATCTCAAAGAATCTATAGAAGAAGATAGAAGTGAGTTTAGTCATGAGGTAGAAGACAAGGTCAATATACAAAATTAAGTTGTATTTTTACATACTACCCTTGAACAACTGGAAATTGAAACAAAACCAACATCACTTGCAATAACTCCTGAAAACAGAAAATACTTGTGGATAAATCTGACAGATATGTGAAAAATTTGTATGCGGAAACTGTCAAGCATTACCAAGAAGATAAAAGACACAGCACTCAGAATACTAAAAACAAAAATAAAATCTGACAATCCCAAATAACACGAAGGATTCAAAGCAGCAGGAGCTCTCACACACCACTGGTGAGAATACAAAATGGTGCAGCTGCTTTGGAAAATAATTTTTCAGTTCCTTTTAAAGTTAAATATATACTGACTGTAAGATTCAGCAATTGCATTCTGAGGTATCGACCCAAGCTAAATTATACCAACACCCATACAAAATCTGCACATAAATATTTACAGCAGCTTTATCTGCAGTCACTAAGACTAGAAATAACCTAAATGTTTATCAAATGGAGAACGTAGAAACAGATTGTGGTACATTCATACAATGGAATATGATTCAGCAGTAAGAAGGAAAAAAACTAGTGAAAAAATGCAGTGATGCAAATGAACCTCAAAAGCTTTATAAAAATGAAAGAAACCAGAACTAAAAGGCTGTGTGATGCCATCCATATAACATTCTAGAAAAGGCAAAATTACGTGAAAAGAGATTCATGGTTCATAGGAACTGTATTTTGGGGGACAGCCATTGACTAAAAAAGGCATAAGTCATTAAAATATAGTTGTGATAGTCACCAAAGATGTACAGGGATGTGTTTTAAAGAGGTAAGTGGTTCTGCTGGGCTTATTGTGAACTAGTTACTTCTGACCACTGTCTGTTTTTCTCTAACCAGAAGCAATTATTCTGCATTTTGATTAATGTATCTATTTATTTCCATCACTCTGAATAACATGCCTCTATGTTTACTTCTTGATGCTTGTATTTGGGGGATTTTCTATTTGCTATAAGTGATGGAATGGCAGAGGATAAGGACTTGGGTATCTTTCACTCTATCCATATACTTTTACAAAAACACACATTTTCAGTCACCAACCTCAGGTCCTCCTTCTTTGCTTTTATCCTAGTTAGAAGTGGATTATTAATCACTGGCTGCTAGAGGGGAATAGTCACAGGTTAGTTCACTTCTCATCAGACATCACAGGAGCCAGAAGTCAACGGAAACATATTTTAAAGCCTTGAAAGAATAGAAAAAAACAAATCAGTCAACTTAAAATTCACTTTCCAATAACAATATTCTTTAAAAATTAACACTATGTGAAGGTCTATTGTTTTTAGTATTAAAGATACTTCAGCTGCTTTGGGTTTGAACTATTGCCTAAGAGTTGAAAGTATAAATAAATCACACATATTTTTCAAATCAGTGCCTTTTCAGACTGAATTATATGATGCGTCAAGTGCTATGTCATATAATTGTAAATTATTACAGTCAGAACTTTAAAATTGGTAATCCAGTACCTTCAAAATTTTGTTTAGAATGTATTATCATATAAGGAGACTTTCCAGATGTTTCAGGGCTGTCTTAAATAATATGTAAAGATGGTAACATCAGTATCTTCTGGTGTTCCAGTCCCTTTTTGGACTTTCCTAAGAGTTCAAAAAATATTTCACTTTAAGAAAATAAGTCAATCTCTCTTCCTTTGCAGCCTTTCCATATTCACATATAGCTGTAGTACACTTGAACTATTAAAGATGACTGAAGTCATCTACACTATCACAGAAAAATTAGAAACACATAAAATTTAAAATTTTTTTGGGGCATCTGGGTGGCTCAGTCAGTTAAGTGTCTGCCTTGGACTCAAGTCATGATCCTAGGGTCCTGGGATCAAGCCCTGGGCGTCAGACTTTCTGCTGGGCGAGGAACCTGCTTCTCCTTCTGCCTGTTGCCCCCCTGCTTGTGTCTCTCCCTCTCTCTCTCTCAAATAAATAAATAAATCTTTTTTAAAAAAGTTAAATTAGTTATTTGATAAATAAAACAGATGGCACATATAACACATATAACAAAGGACACAGGTAATGCCATATAATGGAATTAATTGGAAATCCTGCAGATAAATTTGTTACCTCAGTGCTTTTGAGAAAGCTGAATATTGGATTAGTCATTAACATTGTTGTAAAGGTAAGAAAGCCTGTTGAAGACTTTAACCATAAAAAACCTTTCCATATAAACAAGGAGTGAGAAGGATTCATCACCAGCAAACCTGCTCTGGGAGGAATTCTTTGGTCTGAAGGGAAATGGTACTAGATAAAAATGTGAATCTCCAGGTAACAATGAAGAGCACCAGTACTCATAACTATTTAGGTAAAAATAAATAAATATATATTTGTCTCTCAAGTTCTTTAAAAGGAAATTGAATGTTAAAAGGAAAATAATAGCATTATATTGGGTTTATTATATATATATATATATGAAAGTAGAAAATATAGCAATAATAGTATAATTAAAAGGGTGGTTAGGTGGAATTATGTTATAATGTTTAACACAAAATAGTATAATATTAATTCTAAATAAATTGTGATTATCTATAGAGGCATTCTGTAGTCTCTAAAGCAACCACTAAAACTAATACAAAGGAAGGTTAGAAATTAAAAGTGTAAAAAATACCTAAAAAAAATAAAATGCTATTAAAGATTCATTCTTGAATATGCACATACTTAAATGTGTGTGTATCTCATAACAGAGCTTCAAAGCACATAAAGCAAAAAGTGAGAGTATTAAAGGGAAAAAATACAAAACTACAGTCATATTTGGAAATTTTAAAAGCCATTTCTCATAAATTGATAAAACAAGCAGAAGAAAATTAGCAATGTTAAAAAAAACTTGGAACAACACTACCAACCAGCTTATACCCAACTGGCATTTACAGGGAACTATTGACTCCAACTACCACACACATATCCTTTTTTTGTTTGTTAAAGTTTTTTTAAAAAATTACTTATTTGAGTTAGAAAGAGAGAAAGAGCATGAGCAGGGGGAAAGAGAGAGGGAAATGGAGAAGCAGACTCTCTGCTGAGTGGGCTCAGTTCCAGGACCCTGAGATAATGACCCCAGCTGAAGGCAGACATTTAACCAACTGAGCCACCCAGGTGTCCCAAGCACACAAATCCCTTGCAAATGTGCATGGAGGTTCACCAAAATACACTACATACACAGCCATGAATAAGTCTCAGTACATTTCGAAAGACTGAAATCTTACAAAATTTTTTTTTTATAAAAATGGAATTAATTTTTTTTAAAGATTTTGTTTATTGAGAGAGAGCGAGAGAGCGAGAGAGAGCCTGCCAGTGGGGAGACGGGCAGAGGGAGAGAGAGAATCTCAAGCAGAGTCCACGCTGAGTGCAGAGCTAACCAGGGGCTTGATTTCAAGACCCTGAGATCATGACCTGAGTCAAAATCAAGAGTTGGACTCTTAACTGACTGAACCACCCAGATGCCCCCCACAAATAGAATTAATCTAAAAAAAAAAAAACAAAAAAATCAATAGAGTATCTAGAATATCCTCAAATGTTTCCACATTTCAACAAAACAAATGAGTAAACAAACAAAAAGCAAGAAACAAAACCACAAACAACCCCTCCCCTTTGCCCCCTCCCCCTACATACACTTCTAAATAACCAGTGAGTTAGGGAAGACACAGTGGGTGAATTTGAAGTCATTTCAGAACAAATGATGATAAACATTCAGTGAGGGGCTAAAAAGTCTTCAGTCAGACCCTGCAGGTTCAGCTCCCAGCACTGCAACTTTCTGACTATATAACCTTTGTCAACTTCCTTAATATTTTTGTAATTTAGTTTCTTTTATTTGTAAGGTAGAGATTATATGATGACACTTTTCTGCTTTGATATTTGACTGTCATATGTGTTATTTAAAGTTTACTTCTTCAAATGCATAGTTTGATTTTTGTTATTCTTTTGTTACAGATTTCTAATTTACAGTTTAGATAAATAATATGTCCTCTAAATGTTTTCTTAGAAATATGTTGAAATTTGCTTTTTTATATGTGTGACCAATCCTGTAGACGTCTCATGCGGGCTTGAGAAGTATATGTATTCTCCAATTATGGGGACAGAATTCTGCATATTTTCATTGTGTTCAAACCAACTATATATATCCTATTTTTTTTTCGTCTGCTAAATCAACAAAGTAATTGATTTTGGGCTTTTGGATTTTTGAGACTAGTTTTGCTGGACTTTCCTTTTAATATTGCTTTTTGGTTTTTCTATTTTAAGATCCTACAATTCTATGCATAAAATTCAGATAAAAATCATCTTGATAAGTTAAACTTTTTGTAGTATATGTTGGCCTTACATTCCAAATAGTGTTTTTTGGCCTTACTTCCTATTTTGTCTGATAATAATACAGATGGGCCATCTTTATGTTAGTAGTTCTTCATTTATATTTTTTTCATTTCCTTTTGATTTCTTTTACATTCTGTACTTTTAGATCTGCCATTTGTGAATAGCATGTTGAGTTTTTGCTATTTTATATACTACCTGAAAATCTGACCTCCAAGCATAGAATTTGGTCTACCAACATTTATTAGTCACCAGTGTATTTGAACATATCTCTTTCATTCTTATTTTTTGTTTTTTATATGCTCTGCTTCATTTATGCATTTTTTTAAAAAAAACTCATTTCCTGCCTTCTATTACTGTGGTTGGTTTTTTAATCATTCTCCAAACATATTTATAATTTTAGAAGTTATACATTTTATTATTTTGTTTACCTGAATGATTTAATGTGCATGTTTAACTTAAGTCTTATCTAAACAGATTTCTTAGTATTATTTTTGTTGAGCAAGTGAATCATCCTCCTTCTGCACAATGTAAGATTACAGAATGCTTGAAGTACATACAGGCACCTTATCTGTCTTACCTATTACATATATGTAATATTTCAGTTCTGTCTCAAATTTTTTTTTAAAGATTTTATTTATTTATTTGACAGAGAGAGAGAGATCACAAGTAGGTATAGAGGCAGGCAGAGAGAGAGGGGGAAGCAGGCTCCCTGCTGAGCAAAGAGCCCGGGATAGGGGGCTCGATCCCAGGACACTGAGATTGTGACCCGAGCCAAAGACAAAGGCTTTAACCCACTGAGTCACCCAGGTGCCCCTCTGTTTCAATTTTTAAAAAGATTTTATTTATTTATTTAAGTGAGAGAGAGCGCAAGCACCAGTAGAGGGAGGGATGGAAAGAGAAGCAGACTCCCCACCTAGAGGGGAATCCTCCTGGGGCTCCATCCCAGGACTGTGAAATCATGATCTGAGCTGAAGTCAGATGCTAATGGACCAAGCCACCCAGGCATCGTCCCTCTGTCTCAACTTTTTAATTCCTGTATTAGACTTAGTTTTGTTTTATGCAGTGTTCATTTAGATTTATTTATGTTTACCAGTTTCTTCACTAGCTATTAATTTTTAATATTTTGAACATTCCTATTGAGATTCATTTGCCTTCATCTTGATAGTATATTTTCCATGCTATTTGGACAATAATCTCTCAGTTCCTTTTTTTTTTTTAATGCAAAAGCAATGACTTAGTTGGTATACAATGTTAGATTTATGGATATTTTGTTGTCACTGAAAATTCTGCATTTTAATTTCTTTTTTAATAACAAGGAATCACCTTTGTTTTTCTGGTTGCTTTAAAAACAAAAGTTTTAAAAAACCATTTAGAAAAACATTTAAAAACGTTCTTTGAGGGGTACTTGGGTGGCGCAGAGGGTTAAGCCTTTGCCTTCCACTCAGGGTCCTGGGATGGAGCACTGCATGAGGCTTTCTGCTCAGCAGGGAGCCTGCTTCCCTCTTTCTCTCTCTGCCTGCTTCTCTGCTTACTTGTGATCTCTCTCTGTCGAATAAATAAATGAAATCCTTAAAACAAACCAAAACAAAAAACGGTTTTTGAGGTTGCATGAGTGGCTCAGTCAGTTAAGCATCTGCCTTCTGCCCGGGTCACCATCCCAGGGTCCTGGGATCCAGCCCTGCATTGGGCTCTTTGCTTTTTAGGGAGCCTGCTTCCCACTCTGCGTGCTGTTCCCCCTGCTTGCACATTCTCTCTCTGTGACAAAGAAATAAATAAAATCTTTAAAAAATATTTTTTAAAAAGTAATTTCTTTATTCATGGCATTAAACAAACTTATTAAGAGGAGTTGAGGAGCTGATTTGTATTTATTTTTTCTGATGGGTGTTTTTTGTGCATCCCTGTTCTGATTTTCTAAATCATCTTCTTAAATTTTAATTTAATTTAAATTAATTTGATCTTTAATTTTAATTTATTAATTCTTAAAATTTCTCATCTGTGGTCCCTCTGGATATTACCTCTCTCATTCTTTCTATTCTGTCCTTTTGGAATTTCAATTGAATGCATGTCGGTTTTTCAATTATTCTTTCCTCTATCATTCTTTGTCTCTCCTCCACATATTTCATATCTCTACCTTTCCACATTGCATTCTCCAGTTCTCTAGTTTCTTTAGATGTGTCTTTCACTTCAGTAGTTCCTCAGCTGTGTCAAAGCTTTTATTTAAGGTCTATATTAAGATTTAACTACAGTGTTGACATCTGTGATTTTTAGAAAAGTTATTTTTAAAATATGCCTTGTTATATTTTTACTCTTTTGTTTCTTACTCATATTTTGAATTCCATCTGTTATTTCTTTAAACATTTTAAGGGTGGTTGCTTATATTCTGGATCTGATAATTATACTATTTGGAATCCCAAGGGTCTATTTTCATGATTTGTTTTTCTACTCATGGTAACTTCTTTTCTTACGAATCTTTAAGTTTTAGGTTTTAAGTTTTAAGTTAATACATATCTGTGTGAATTGAATCCATAGAATCCTGTTTGGGTCTAGATTAAGGACAACTCTTTCACTGAGAATGTGTACTTCTCTGTGGCTAGCAACTGGAGGTGTCTCTATGAAGTCATTTCTTGACATGGTTTTCTAGATCAAACCGTAGTGTAATAGTATTTGAGAGTGGATCTATGATTTTTAATTTTCCTTCCAGTGTCATTTTTTTAAACTTTCTTATGTCAAAGCCAATATAAAGAAGTGTGTTTGTCATTTCCTTTGTCAGTAGTACGCTTAGAAGTTCCAGACTGGTAAGGAGAGCTCCATTCTTTGACTTTTAATTTTTTATTTTTTATAAACATATATTTTTATCCCCAGGGGTACAGGTCTGTGAATCACCAGGTTTACACACTTCACAGCACTCACCAAAGCACATACCCTCCCCAATGTCCATAATCCCACCCCCTTCTCCCAAACCCCCTCCCCCCAGCAACCCTCAGTTTGTTTTGTGAGATTAAGAGTCACCTATGGTTTGTCTCCCTCCCAATCCCATCTTGTTTCATTGATTCTTCTCGTACCCACTTAAGCCCACATGTTGCATCACCACTTCCTCATATCAGGAGATCATATGATAGTTGTCTTTCGCTGCTTGACTTATTTCACTAAGCATGATACACTCTAGTTCCATCCATGTTGTTGCAAATGGCAAGATTTCATTTCTTTTGATGGCTGCATAGAGCTCCATTCTAACTCTACTTTGCCAGGGTCAAAGTGCTCTCACAAGACATCAAACCACTAGGCTCTAGGATTCTGGAATCAGCCAGTGCATCATGGTGGAATGTTGGTTACATCCTTCCTGTGCCATTCTTATCTCACTTTGTGGCTGTTTTTGATGCCTAGTCATTTCCTCAACTCTAATTCATTATGACTTTATCGTATGAGGTGTCTTCAAGGTAAGTCTGCCCCATATTCATTTTTAAGAAATAAATATTTGTATTTAATATAATTTTATATGTTATCTTTTCTTATTCTTTCCTTGTTTCACTTGATAATAGTATTTAAGCACTCTTCTAAGGACTGTGGAGGCTTTAAAGAAAAACATGGAGACCTTGTCCTTGAACAATGTATTGGAAGAATCACAATGCACGGTAATGCAAAGTCGAAATCAAGTACCATGAAAGGAGTCCAAATGAAGTGGGAACAAGGGGACATGCCACTTGAGAAACGGGTCATGCAGAATTAGAAAAACTGTCACTACTTCCCTTAGAACCCTTAAAACAGTGAAACCTCTGCCCATGACATCTGCTCTCTTTTCATGGATGGTTGCTCCCTCTATTCCTTACCTAATTAAAACCATTCTGCCATCAGATCTTGGCTCCATCTTCACTTCCAAATGGAAGCCTTTTGTGACATCCTTGGAAGGTCCAAGTTTTTGTTGTACACTCCTAACACTATGTGTTTCTCACTCACAGACCCTAACAGAGTTATACTTTTCGATTCATTTACGTGGTTAATTTTGATTTCTCCTCTGCAGTGTGCATTCTAAGAGGGCAGTGATAAGATCTGATCTTTGCTCCTCATTGAGTCCCTAGCATATGGCATAAGCTTGGACAATATTCTCAATATGTATTTTTTGAGCGAGTGATTGAATCCCTTCTATTTTATGTCATTTGCTGATTATGTAGGCATTTTGCTTATGGCTTTATCTGATTCATTGCTTAACGTATTTATGAGCCAAGCATATAGCCTACTGGACAAAAGACAGCTTCAATGGTCACATTTCTGGTAGCTGTGGCAACTGAGTGATCCAAGTTCACGCAACCTTGTAGGTTGTAGAATTTATGGGGTTGGAATAGTCTAGGGCTTTCTCTCCTCCCTGGCTTGTACTAACCCAGCAATTCTTAGCTTCTGTGTCAGTTGAACTTAAGGATTAATAAAAACCATAGAAAATAATGCATACATTTTAGAGTTGAACTAGTGAGAGATTTAAAAAGCCATTAACTTGTTCTGGAATACAAGGACCTCTTAGAAGTGCTCAGAAAATGAAATAATTTCTGGATTCTACTGTAAAGACATTATATCCGATTTCATTATATTTATACATTCCTTAGCTGTGGATATAGATGCTTGTGAGACAAAATGGGAAGTAAAAAACTAAAATAGATCAAGATTTAGAAATGAAGATAAGACTGTAAAAGTATGTTGTAAGATGGTAGACCAGAGGTGACGTGGACTGGGTTAATTTTTATAGTTTCTCCAGACAAGTATATAAAAGGGGAACAATATTATCATGGGGAGAAGAGAAATAGTTTTTCTTAGGCTTGTGAGGCCCCTTAGTTAGGATATGCAGAATGAGAGTCGGCAAGGCTGGCCACAGGGCATAATCTGGCCATCAAGAGGATAGTGTCCAATCTGTGGCAGCATTCAGAGGTCTCCATTGAGTGTAAGACGAAACAGGGGAGCAAGTGGGGGGCTGTAACCATTGAAGCGATATGTTAAAAATGGCAGCCAGGAGAGCAATTCTAGAAGTATTAGGCTGAGCTTTTATCTCCAGGATAAGGGTCTTCCTGATTCTACTGGATCATTCACAAAGCCTTCTATTGACTTCCCACTGCTGCCGAGGCCATTGAAGACTGTGTCTGGGGAAGGAGGCTGAATACCAGGCACTTAGACAAACACTGAACTCTCCCTCCTGATGAGGCTGACTGTGCCAGGCTCTCAGAGGACATAACGTGCTTGTTAAGGTTTGGTGAATAGCACCAGTCTCCACGGAGGACGATTTCGGTTCCCATAGAGAAGTCATCAACACAGGGTAAGAATTCAGCCAATTATGCCTCACCTCATCAGTCCTATTTAGATGGTAACCCCATGGGGCATGGACCATGTCTTTCCCTGTGTATTGTACAGTGTTGAGGAAACATTTGGCACTCAATAAATACCAGTAGAGAGCTTGTTTCTTGTCCCCCTCAGCCTCCCACTGAGCTGATCTGAGGAAGGAATTCCCTTTGAAGTCCCTTGTCCCCATGCTTTTTTGATAAACAACAGAGAGGCACAGAGAGAGATGAGGCAACCATACAGTGCTGGAGCTGTTTTGGTATCCATAGATGACAAATTCTATCTCTGTAGTGATACGGCTGGGGGGGGAAGGGGGAGGGACGTATTTAGTGGGACCATACAGTGAAAGAAGCCCATCTTCCATAAACATTTTCTTGTTTCTAGTTTCTCACAGATTCATAATTCGTGCTTTTCAGCCTCTATTAACAACATCCCCGAGCTCTCTTGCTGAGCTGAGAGGTAGAGCCTTTATACGTTTTTAGTTTACTTTAATTGTTCAGGAGTTTTACCATATAGAGAGAGAAAAGCAAGACATACGTGAGTAAGAAATTAGAAGAGAAAATAAGAAACAAATATTATAAGAATAAGAATTGATTTTTCAAAAAAGATAACCTGTAATAACTTGAATAAGCTTTGCCGAGGAGTTGCCTATGGCATTGATGTGTCTCCATTAAAAAATGGCTTTGTTTTTTGATATAACTTATATCAGGGGAAAATATTTAAAAATCATATATATATATATATTTTTTTTTTTTTTTGGTCAGGAAAGAAAGCACAGAACATAATACGTTATAAGTGAAATAAGGCATCTGAATTAACGTGTGCGTGTAATGTGCATATAAATGATCAAAGGAATGTACAATTTTCTTTACATATGGGAAAATCTCTCAAAGTGTTGTCTTAAACTACTAAGGTCAAGACATGTAATGTCATGAAAGGCAGGCCTAATGAGGTTAAATAATTCCTAGAAGATGAGGCCATGGGGTAGAATGATGACAGCTCTAACTTTTTCATATATTCATCGTTCCAGACCTCCCTCTCTCTCTCTCTTTGTCTTTCCTCCCCCTCTTCCCTTCCCTTCCTTTTTCCTTTCTCCCTCCATCTGAGTATTTTAATTATAAAAACTATTCTATCCAAAAACGTACAAAGATGAAGTGTTATCTTAGACTTTGATTTAGGAGGACAGTGTCTCTTATCTTGAATAATAAACAGAATGAGAATAAGGCGTGATGCCGCCAGGATTTCAAAAAGTGTCATGCCTACCCATGTATCCTATGAAGATAAAGCAAAACAGCTAAATTATGCCCTAAAAGGGGTTACAGGTCTAAAAAGGATGATAAAAATTAGGAACATCTTGACCTGAAGGTAATAGAGATTGGGAGATTTTCTTTACGAAAATTTCTCATTTTGTTTTTCGTTCCTTAATCCACCCCTAAAATGAGCCCAAAAGGTAGGCACTAAGAGGATTCACTTAGTGCACTGGGTATTTTGTCACCTTTGGACATGATAAGGAGTTCTGAGATTGAAGTTTTGTGGTGCCTCGAATGAGGATGAGATTAGCCCTCTTCTGAGTGAGAGAATTATATCGTAGTCAGAGTACTGTTTTCAGTGTTCGATGCCATTAGATCTCAAGACAGTGACTGGCATGTAGAAAAGATTGAAGTCTAACATGTTATTCAGAGGTTGGAGAAGCTATGAAATCTTTATTTAGAACAGAGAAGTTTGAGAAAGTAAGTGTGTTGGAAAAATGGTATCCATTAAGTCATCTTAAGTTTTAAAACACATTTTTAAAACAACCACTTGGGTCCGGGGTGAGGTGGTGGTTATTTTGGGGGGTGATAATCTTTTCTGCTGTCACTGTTAAGGTTTCGGTGATGACCGTGAACAGGATGTTCACATGCAAATGTCATTCTTTAGCTCAAGACCAAAGAGCCCTTAACGCCCCAAATCAGATCCATTCATTCACTTAGTTTTTCATTAAATAATTATTGATGTCATGTACTGGGTAAGACACTAAATAGCTGCTAGGAAACTGGGGGTTGAATGAAAATGGTATGCTACCCGAACCTATGGATTTTAATTTCTAGAAAGACAGCTTAATCAATCAACTACAACTTTGGCACTTAACTATATTGTGGTGAGCACTAAGACAACTACACAGTGCTAAGAGAGCATGTGACAGAGGGGATCTCAGCTTCCCTGGTGGTGGGTGGGGTGGTCATGAAAGTCTTCACAGAAGAAATGGTATTATTCTAAGATGTTACTGTAAGGAGAGCAAAGCAGAGAATGAGCCAGGTAGGCAGAAGAGTAAGTGTGAATAAGAACATGGGAAGAAGGTCCTAGCTGACAATTAAATGTTGTGTATATTTGGAGCACCTAGGTGGCTCAGTAGGTTAACCATTTGTCTTCAGCTCAGGTCATGATCCCAGGGTTCTGGGATAGAGCCCTGCATCAGACTCCCTGCTGTGGGGAATCTGCTTCTCCCTCGCTCTCTGACCCTACCCCCAGCTTATGCTTTCTCTCTCTCTCTTTCTCTCAAATTAAAAAAGAAAAATCTTTAAACATTGTGTATATTAAAGGTGTACAACTTGATGACTCGATATATGAATATATTGTTAAATATCACTGCAGTCAAGGTAATTAACATACCCATCACTTTACATAGTTACCATTATTTTGGAGGGGGGTGTGAGAACACTTCAGATTTACTCTCCTAGCAAATTTTAACTATATAATATAATATAATATTGTTAAGTATAGTTATATTGTTGCATATTAGTTCTCTAGAACTTATTTATCTTGCATAAGTGAAACTTTGTGCCCTTGATCAACATCTCCCCATTTCCTCCTCCCCACATCCCCTAATAACTACCACTCTGCTGTCCTTCTAGAAGTTGATTATTTTAGGCTCTACATGTAAGTGAGATCATGCATTATTTGCCTTTCTCTGGATGGCTTATTTCACCTAGTGAAGTGTACTCTAATTTCACCCATGTTATCACAAATGGCAGGATTTCCTTTTTTCCCTTTACGGCTGCATAATATTCTATTATAACAAATATAATATATATAATAAGTATTATTATTGTATATAACTAATAAATATAAATAATACATTTCTCACCATTTTATTTTAGCTATTCATTCATTGATGGATATTTAGACTTTTTCCATAACATGGCTATTGTGAATAATACTGAAATGGAAATGGGAGTATAGATATCTCTTCCAGAGACTGATTTCACTTCCTTTGGATATATACCCAGAAGTGGGATTGCTGGATCAAATGGTAGATCTCTTTTCAGTTGAGGAACCTCCCCATATTGTTTTCTATAATGTCTGTACCAATTTCCACTTCTGCCAACAATGTACAAAAGTTCCATTTTCTCCACATCCTCACCAATATTTGCTATCCCTTGTCTTTTTTTAATAGCCATTCTCACGGATCTGGGGTGACACATCATTGTGGTCTCAATTTGCATTTCCTTGATACTACTGAAGTTGAGCACAGTTTCATATAGCTATTGTTTCTTTGTATACCTTCTTTTGAAAAATGTCTATTCAGATTCTTTGTCCATTTTTTAAGGAGGTTGTGTCTTTGTTTTTGCTTTTGAGTTGTATGAGTTCCTTATATATTTTGGAAATTAACTTTAGTTCTACTTATTCATTAATTAACAAAATATTACTATCAACTATATATTGTGTGTGTAATGGGTGGTGGTAAAGAAAATGAACATCATTTCTGCCTGCATGAAATTTACTGGCATTAAACAGGTGTATGTTATCATTTAATGAATATTGTCTACCAACTATGTATGAACACTACATTAGGGACTGCATGTATAGGGCTAAACTACATTATCTCTGCCCTTGTGGAATTTGTGTAGACCAGTGGCAGAGAGAGATGATAAACAGTTAAGCAAACAAAAATATAAGTACAAGTTCAATTAATGCTTGGAGAGAATTTCATGGACCATGAGAGAGAATAATAAAGATTGGTGATTAAAGAAACCTGTTTGAGAAATGATGCTTAGTTGAGAGTTGAATAGTCAAAAGGGATTAGCCAGGCTCTATATTGACTATTTTATATTCACTCTACTACTTTATGTTTGCCTTTTAAGGTGTTCAAAGCACTTATGAGAATTTTACATTTTTGACTTGGATGAATATACCTGATGTGAATGTTGGGGGATATTTAACTCATTAAGTTATAGCATATAGTTTTGAGTTATGTAATAAGTGTTACTATTAAGAGAAATAGTAACCAGGGCACCTGGGTGGCTCAGTGGGTTGGGGCCTCTGTCTTCGGCTCAGGTCATGATCTCAGGGTCCTGGAATTGGGCCCCACATGGGGCTCTCTGTTCAACAGGGAGCCTGCTACCTCTCTCTCTGCCTGCTTCTCTGCCTACTTGTGATCTCTCTCTCTGCCAAATAAGTAAATAAAATCTTTTAAAAAAAGAGAAATAGTAACCATACAATAATAATAAACTGAACTTAGGAAAGAATAATAACTATTGCTCTTTACACCCTGAAGTCTCTTAGCACTCAAGTGAGAGTCATCTCCAAAAAGTTAACTAACAGAGTTTTTCCTCCTAGGAGCATGTTTTCTTTTCACGTGCCTACATTTAATAGTAAATACTGTCTTGTGTAGTTGTGCAATGAAGCATATCTATTAATTCATTACTCCCTTTTATGCATTTGTCCATTCATTCAACTCATTCATATATTCATTAAGCATTCACTGAGTGCTTACTTTTAAGCTAGGTACAATCATGGCACTGGGGATAGAAAATCAGTTAAGACAGGAGCCTTGCTATCAAGGAGCATTCAGACTAGAGGAACCCAGAGATAAAGTAATTTGTTATCACAGAAAGTGCAGCAACTTCTGTAACAGAGCTAACCTTGAAGGACACAGGAGCACAGTGGAGGGGTGCTTAGCCAAGAGGAAGAGGAAAGGCCTTCTGGAGGAGGGTGTGCTTGAATTGAATTTGTCCTTAAGAAAAACATTGCTGAGTGAGGCAAAGGCATAGCCAAAAACCACGAACAGCATTGGCACAGATGATTCATGAAGTTACAAATAGGTTCGTTTTATTGGAGCAAAGGATTTATTCATTCCAAGTCATCAGCACCATCAGTTACGGTGGGCAATATCTTCTGGTAGGCATTGAAGGATACAGTGTGCACAAGAAAAACATTGACCCTGTTCTCTTGGAGTTACAGAGTTTTAGGGAATGGCAAAGATGAATTAGAAAATCAGGCAGGGATTAAATTATGAAGGACCTTATGTATTAAGCTGAAATATCTACATTTTATCCTATCTAAGTAAGAATATTACAAGGTCAGTTAAGTTTAATTTAAGAAAGATAAACCTGGTTGTAATATAGAAAATGGATTGGGGGAGGTGAAGGTATTAGAGATTTGACATGGAAAAACTACATAAGTAGTTGAGGCAAGAATTATTCAAAGAAGTAAAGCAAGAACTGATGGATTCCTGGTACGGTAGGAGGATGTTGTGGAAGAGATTATTTTAGAGATATTAAGGAGGTAGGCTCTATAGCTAGTCAGGGGGAGTAAAAGAGATAAAGGAGTCAAGGGTGACTCCTGTTATTCTGCCTTGGGATGCTCTATGAATATTGTTATAATTCCTTAAGGCTTGGACTGCTAGAGCACAAGTGTTGGAATGAATCCATAAGGTTATATATTTGGGTATGTAAATTTGCTATCATGAAATTAGGAGCCCCTTGAAGATAGGAAGCTTTTCTTAGACCTTCCTTATAACTTTACTTCTTCCCACACTATAAATCTTCCCATCCTTATGAGAAACTCTGATCATTTAATCAGTGAAGAATTAGATTTGTTCCCCTATAGAAAAGAACTTACATGTTCTTTTATACACTTTGAGTAAAGAAGGTGGTAAATTTTGGCAAGTGAAGACTTCCCTTTTTCCAAGAAGAGGAAATCTAGAATATAAACTAGAAGCATATAAAGTTCTTTATCTCTAAATTATGAATCATAGAAAAGTATAAAATAATCTTTCCTATCTCTATATAAATACTGCTTTATATGTTTTCTGAAGTACAAATCTCAAAAGGTTCCTAATTACTTAATAAAAATAATGATATTCTATATCACAATCCATAATCTGCCCCTATTTTTAATGATCCACGAACTAGGCAGGCAATTCTTTACAACCACACAGACTTTCCTCTCAGGAAGTCACCTCTCAATAAAAGAAGAGAAGGTATGCCTCTGTCAGGTTGATGCAGTATCTAAGTAATCCATGGGAAATGCTATTGTGAATGTTGTACAGGAAACCATCAACAGAGATTACAAGAAGCTCTCTGATGGAAAGTCAAGGAGAGCAATGAATGCTTCACTCATGTTCAGTGTCCTTGATGGATTGCTTATGCTGAGTCCCCCAACCTCCTCAAGACACACCCTCATTTGATTGAACTTACTCATCTTCCTCCATTACTCTTCCTCCATCTGGGAAAATAGAGGAGACACACACTCAAGTTGGAAGAACTGTAGTATGCTCAGCAGCAAACTAATGGAAGAACAAACTCTCAGGAAGCTTGAGGCTAAAGGGGAGTCATATCAACTAACTAGTATTCATTGAATATTAAATCTGAGTAGGCTATGCATTTGTGAAGATAAAGAAAACAGATATGAGACACAGAAATTACCTTCAAGGCACTGACAGTCTACATGCTGAGCCCAAACAAATATAAGGATAGTGAAATGTAGTTTTGGAATCATTCTTATGAAACCATGATGTAGTAAACTTCTCTTGCACAGAGTTAAGATGCCTGCCCCAAAGGTGATGATTATTTTTATTTCTATTATATTTATTTCTGTAAGAGTTGGGAGGGAAGAGTCTAAGGAAATATAATCTCTAAACTATACTAAAGACACTGAAATCGGATTTCTTAAAGCTTTCATGTAGCATGACATCACAATGGTATAGCTTATACCACAGCCCATTTGATGTCACAGGGGAACTAAATTTGCTTTTTTTTTTTTTTTTTAACCATCTAGAAATGAGCGTCATGGCAACTACTACAATTGCAAGGATGCTTTTCTCTGAGAGGCTATTTTGCTGAGACAGCCACAGCTTGATTTGGGGGCTCCCAGGCAAGAGAAGATATCAGAAGGTCCCAAATCTGAATGTAGCTGGACACTTCCGCTGCTCTGCTCTGAGAGTTGACGATGCCTGCGGAAGTGCTCCAAGGGCATTTCTGCACACAAGTCCAGCCTTTCCCCATTGAAGGTTTATGGGGCTTGTAATGTCAAGATTCATGAATTTCAGGGACTGTACTTGTCCTTGGATCAGATTTGGAAGCGGCTTTTGATCAGTGAAGTGAAACAATTAATTATAATAAATAATGCTACTAGGAGTCCTCACACAGTCAGCTGAAGAAGGAGAGGAGCCAGAGAAATAAAGCTTGTTTCTGGCAGAACCTCATCGTCTGGCTGTCTGGATCAGATCCTGTTTGGCTATGGCACCCATAGCACACTGGCTGTTGGTGAAAGGCACAGTTGCTCTATCTTCTCAGCCAGTGGGTAGTATCAGTTTCTGGTGGGTAGTGGGGGTAGTTAAAGGAGGTTAAAAGAAAATCAGAGATGAATGCAAAATTTCTTTGTATTCATCTCTATTTGATTGCTTTGTGCCCTGAAGCACATGATTTAATTATTTTCATCATTGCCTTGGCCTCCTCAGCTTCAATCTCATTGAAGGCAATAAAATTATTCAGCCTTTACAAAAAATGCAGCCATAATAATTTTTGACTCGATGAATAGTTAAGGCTATAAAATCAGCTCCTTGGAAGAACATGTCCAATTGAAAACACCAACCTAGGGTTTTCTCAACAGTTAAAGGAAAACATAAACTTATGTGAGACAGAAGTACTCTGCTTACGATTTTCGTAGTAGATGCTTGTCATTCATTGCCTACAACTTGTATTCAGCGTCTATAATCCACACAAGACTCCTCTGCAGGCATTCTTTTCTGCAGCCTAAAAATAAGGAAAGTAATGCTCAGACCTTGACATCAGTTGGCTTCCCCCAAGGAAATTTGGGAAAACCCTGAATTCTTTTGCTGAGCTGACACTGTAAGGTGTGGGGAAGGGGCAGGAGTGGAACTGGAGAGAGGCTGGAAATGAGTGCTTGAGGTCTGACAAGATCAAAGGATAAAGCAGGAGCAGGAAATGCTACCAATGCAGGGGAATGGGGGCTTCTACGCTTAGGCCAAAAACCATGAAGGCAAGGTGCGAGAGCTATCAGAAATGAACTGGAGGACCCTGGGCTTCCTCTCAAAGTGTAATTTCCATGGAAGGCCACAGCAGGAGATGCTGATTCTGTCTGGTACCCTGAGAGCCTTCCCTCTGGTTTGCATGTGCTTTTTAATATGTGGGTGTGTATACCTGTGCTTGTGTATGTTTGTGATTTCTTTATTCAAAGGGCTTACAAGATTCAAATCTTGGCTCATCATAAACTTAACCAAGTTAGTTCAAAGGCTCACTTTTCTCATCTTAAACTGAGAACAATAAAAATGCAATTCCACAGAGATGTTGCATGGAATAAATGGACATGCAGCACTTAACAAAATGCCTGTGTAAAGTAAGTATGTAGTAATTGTCAGTAGTTGCTTATTTGGTTCTTTGCCTAGCCTCTTTCTCTTACACTTGCTCACTTATCTCCTTCCTTAACCTCACCATATTGCAAGGCTTTAGATGATGTGTCATTCTGTGTTACACAGGAACCATAATGTGGAAAAATTTGTCTTAGAGAAATAGAGAAAGGACAGTGTGTGTGTGTGTGTGTGTGTGTGTGTAGTGTGGGGCAAGTCTCATTAAAGATATGCTTACCGTATAGCAGCAAAGCTGTTCTAAAAAATGTAGTGTATATCTAGTGACATTTTATGACCCACATGAGGTGTATGAAGGTATATAGAGTGCTGGGTGGGTCACCAGCAAAAACTTAAAGGAATTAGTGTCCTTGTCCAAACTATGAAGGAGTTGATGTGGGGCTGCCTGGTTTTGCCCAAAGTCGCGGATGGACTAGGTTTTTCGTTAAACATCTGGCCAGAGGGGCATATTATACTTATTTGTGATAAACTGGTAGCTGAGAGATTTTCAGTTCCTTTTGGAATTGTATGTTATTAGTACTTCCCAAGTGCTTATTTGCTTTAGTAGAAAATGCATTCACATAACCCATCATGGTTTCCCTGTCTTTCAGAGTTTGCAGAGTCTTGCTGGGAGGCACATCAATTCCTCAGTGTTGTTTGGCTGCTGACAGGGACTGATAAAGAGGACAGAGGTTTTCGTGCTGGATAGTGTGGCTCTCAATCTTAATTTAACTACTCACCAGTTGTGTGACCTTGGGCAAATGACTTGATCTCACTGAGTCTGAGTTTCCTTATCTTATGAAATTAATACCTGTCTCCCAGAGGTGCCGTGAAGATTAAATGGGGTGAAGCACATTAAATGTCCATGACAGTATCTAGACCTGACTAACTGCATCATCACTGTGAACCCAATTGCCAAGCCCCTTGAGATACTAAGGGCAAATTCAAGCCTCAGTGAGGGGGGTTGGATCAAATGATCTTTAAGTAACTGTCCAACACTAAGATTTTGTGACCCTAGGGTTACAAACCACACTGAGAAATAATGTCTTCAGTTGAGGTATGCTGACTCTCCCTGTCTTCTCCTGTAAATCATTGCATGGCTGGGAGTGCCAGTCACCTGACCTCTTAGAGCTTGACATTTTTCAAGTGTTAATGGGATATTCCCATTTATATGATAACAGTGAGAAATGGTTGCTTATATTTTAAAATAAAAGGTACTATATGTTCATAAGCAATTAGTCAGGATGTTTTTGCCACATGAGAATGCATTGAAACTATAGTTGGAAGATAGAATTCAGGACCCGAATGTTCAAATTCCAGTTCCTCCAAGGGGCCAGTGACAAAGAGTTTTAACTCATGCTTCTTTTATTAGTAAAATGGGGATGATAATCTCTACCCACTGGATCTTATGAGGATTAATTGAAATACAGCACATAAAATACCTCCAATGAAAAGATATATAATAAAAACAAAGAAAAGGAAAATAAAACATACAATG
The DNA here is from genome assembly GCF_011764305.1 of Mustela putorius furo. Classification (NCBI taxonomy): domain Eukaryota; kingdom Metazoa; phylum Chordata; class Mammalia; order Carnivora; family Mustelidae; genus Mustela; species Mustela putorius. Next base: position 24,856,091 of record NW_025421273.1, read on the forward strand.
TTTCTGCCAATGAAAATGATTATGATACTAAAAGAATGGATTAATAAAATAATTGCTGTTAGTAGGCATAACATAACCACATTAGACACTGGAATTTCTCCTTCTGGGAAGTTTTCTAAAAATATCAGGATGGAAAGTACTCAATGTAAAATTTTGCTAATGTTTAAGTGTATTTCCTTCCTTTCCTTTTCTTTAGAATAGGATTTCACAAACTTTGTCTATAAAGGGCCAAATAGTAAATATTTTAGGTTTTGCTGGCCATATGGTCTCTGTCCAAAATGCTGAGTTCTGTTGTTGTGCGAAAATAGCCATAACAATAGGTAATGAATGGGTGTGTCTGTCTGCCAATAAAACTATTCACAAAAGCAGACAACAGGCTGGATTTGGCTTGTGGGCGGTAGTTTGCCAATCCATACTTTAGAACACGGATTTAGCCAACAATATTTATTAAACAACTGCATTGTTTAAAATCCTGTCTTTGAATTGTTCAAGGTGCAAAGACAAGTCAGTATCTTACATATGTCTTACAAAGCACAAATTTCAAATCAAATCCAAGAATTTTTATTACTAGAAAGTAACTGGTCAGAGTAGAGTTCTCCAACTCTCCCTGGTCTATCTTCATAAATTCCACTCATCTTTAAAGATTGTGAGTACACATCTCTTTCTTTGGGACAATTTCCTCACCTTCAGAATTGTTATAAAATGTTATCTATACCTGTATCATTTGACTCAATTTCCTGTCTCTTTTTAGGCATCATGATCCTGAGCTTCCCTTTGCAGAATTCGTTCCTGCCTTCTATAACTCTCTTACCACATTTTGTTCACTAGCATAGGGTAGCACACCGTTCTCAGCAGATGACTGCTCTGTTGAGGCCCGACTCTGTAAGACGTGTTGCATCAGTGTAGTCCTACTCTGTCACAATAATCTTTTGCCTATCAACTTCACAGTCTCTGTTGATACTGGTCTGTAATGGATGTTAGGATACAATTGATGGATGGTAATGTTCTTAATATATATCTGGGCTTCTTGTCATAATACAAATTTATCAAATTAACCCTAAGTGTTTTACTCCCAATAATGAAGTTTTGTAACTTGTCTGCTCCTTATTTTGGTCAGCCTTTCAATTCTGCTACCTAAAACAAACACTGGTTTGCCTCCTCAGGCTCACTTATAATTGGAAACAAACTTTACTACCTCATTGCTATTAGGTTGAACCATAAAATTTTCCATTTTTTTTTGTAGGCCAATGATTGAATATTAATAATTTCACATGGATCAACCTTAGGCTGTTGTTATCATTATTATTATATAGTGATAGCACTTTTAAAAATTACTTTAAAAAATATTTTATTTCTTTAGTTAGTTAGAGAGATCATAAAAGTGAGGAGGGGCAGGGGGAGAGAGAGAATCTCAAGCAAATGCCACACTCAACAGGGCTTGATCTCACAAGCTCAGATCATGAACTGAGCCAAAATCAAGAGTCAGAGGCTTAACCAACTGAGTCACCCAGGTGCCCTGTTATAGCACTTTTTATTAAAGTTTAAGCTGGAAATGAATTTCCATCATTGGGTAGAAAGGTTGATGGTACCATTCATTTTGTGTATCGCCATTAAGTATCTATCTTTTTGAGCTCTAGTTGCAACAACTTAATCACTGTTTCATCATTTACACTCAGTAATACATAGGTACTTTAAATACAACTATAATTAGTGTATTAATTTAACAGATACAGTATAATATCTATCATACACCTTCATGCATTAATGCCAAGCTAAACAAAGGAATATTATGTGTTCTTGGAAACACATAGTTAGTTAAAAAATATGGAAGGAGGGAGAGCAGGGGTAAATTCTATGAGAGCATATAGATTTAAGTCCACTAACTCATTCTAAAACAGTAAGGGTGCATTTTAACAGATTGATTACATAAATAGCTCTAACTTCTCACTCATTGGGGTCTTCATCCTTTGTGATATGACTTTGTAATTGCACCCAGCAAGGGGTGGAGTCTGTTCACCCCTTGATTTGGGGCTGGTCTTATAACGTGTTTTGGTCAAATGAAGGCAGCAGAAGTCATGTTGTGTCAGCTTTGGATCCAGGCTCTGAGTGGTCTTTCCCATGTCTACTTGGTTTTGTTGGGGCTCTGTACACACTGCCCCAAATTATGGCACCTTGGCGTATTGAATATTTCAAGCCAAAGACGTTTGAGAAAATGGCAGAAGCAAAAATCACAGGTCTAATTATTTCTTTGAGTCTTCATTTACTTATGAAGGCTCCTGTTTGATAAAAAACTAATATTAAATTAATCTCTATGTTTTTTTTTTCCTGTTAATTTGCCTTCGTCAATTTAATTGTCAGGCCTAGCCAAGGACCCTAAGAGTGTGGAGGAAAATGTTTTCCTCCCGACAATTTTACAGACTCTTGCTCAATTTCCCTTACAGCTCAGCCTGGCCTGCTGGAAGGTGAGAAATGACGAGGGGAGTGTAACTTAGCATCCCAGACCAGCTGCTGCCCACTGATCTGGTCTCACAGTCAACTGCAGACAGAATAATCCAGTCATCCAGGTTAGCCTCCCTTAAACTGCTGATCCACGGACCCTGAGCCCAATGGGCACTGAAGTTTTGGAGCAATTTGTTAAACAGAAGATCATTATTGAGTTACAGATTTCACAGAGGAAGTTAGATTTCAGCACATTCTTGAAGTTAAAAAAGAGATTGCCAGATTTAAGAAAAGGGGAAGAGAGAATATCACATTTAAAGCAGGGTAAACATTATACAGACAAGCTTAAACTCAAAAGGCTTCTTTTTTCTAAGGAAGTGAGAAATCCAGTAAATCAAGATCATACTGGTGATATAGAGTATAGAAGGTATGTGAATGTGAATGTGTGTGTGTGTGTGCACACATACGCAAGCATGGTTATACATGTTTGGGAAGTTGGTAGGGTTTGATGAGAAATGAATCTGGAAAAGCAGGTTGGGACAACTGGAAAACAACAACAACCACAACAACAAACCCTTGTAGAACAACTTTATGAAATGGGTTTTATCCCAAATGTTGTCCCTGCTTACACTTTGATGTGGGCTGGGGAAGAATTGTAGAATTAAGAGAGAGAGCTACTGGCAATTGGGAAACTCTGCATGCCAAATACTAGGATGGTAGACACTTTATATACCTGTCCTGTCCTAAAGCTTTCCCATCACTTTTAGGAGTGTTAGGCTAATTTATGGAAAGGGAAGACTTACAGGTCATGAGACCACATGCCCTGGTTTGTCAGAATAGTCCTAATTTACACCTGGTGTTTCAGTGGACAACAGTGTCTCTTTCACTGTCAGAAAGTTGGCCTTTGGATGACATGTTATATTGTCCTACTTAGAGGGTTTATAAATTGCCTGGTTTTGCACAGTTGAATAAGTGGTAGACCTAATGTTTTGAATCTGCAAGGTATAATAATGTTAATTTTTAAACTGACAATATTTGGTGCATCCAGGGTGTGTTAAATATTGGCTTAAAATTTTGTTTTTAATGTAAATTTGGGGATAAGTATTTTTATCCCGTGGGAAGTACCTCTGGCACAATAATTTGAGCTGGGAGAAAACTTGCCCCAATTTATAGATAATCAAATGGCTGTAAGAATGTATCTTTATTGGGCATGTGAGTGGCTCAGTCAGTTAAGTGACTAAGTCTTGATTTTGGCTCAGGCCATGATTTCGGGATCATGAGATTTTGGCTCAGGCCATGATTTCGGGATCATGAGATTGAGTTCCTCATTGGGCTCCATGCTGAGTGCAGAGCCTGCTTAAGATTCTCATTCCCTGGGGCGCCTGGGTGGCTCAGTGGGTTAAAGCCTCTGACTTCGGCTCAGGTCATGATCTCAGGGTCCTGGGATCGAGCCCCGCATTGGGCTCTCTGCTCAGTGGGGGACCTGCTCCCTCCACCCCCCGCCGCCACTTCTCTGCATACTTATGATCTCTCTCTCTCTGTCAAATAAATAAATAAAATCTTAAAAAAAAAAAAGATTCTCTTTCCCTCTCCCTCTGCCCTGCCCCCTGCTCATGCATGCAAGCACTCTCTCTTGCTCTAAAATTATATATATATATATATATATATATAAACAATATATATATATCTTTTATACAAACTTATATTCATCTATATTGACAAAAAAAAGACTTTTAGAAATTATAGTACATGGAACATGACACTTCTATACAGGTAGTTGTGTTGTATGGGTAAAAGGGTTGAAAGGTCAACCATTTTCACCCATTCACATTTGAAGCCTTATGTTAAATCAGTAGATTTGGCATTATCCTTTTTTGAACAGGTATCATTATCATGTTTGCCTTTCTTTGCCAACCAGCATAATTACCAATCATATACAGTTTAGCTAAGTCAATCAAAGCACAATTCTGAGTCAGAGATTTAGAGAAGTGTCATGGTACCTGACTTAAGTTTTGAAAATAGATCATATTCTTTTTCCCCAGTTGGGCCCCATGTATACCTCTCAGCAAACTTGATGTTAATTGCTTTGTTGTAGAGTAGGTCAAGAGTGCTGTCAGTTCTTTCTGATTATATTTTTCCTGGAGCTTTTTAGTATCCAAACTTGTCTTGCTCTATCACACACAATTGATGTTAAACATGATCAGCAAATTAACATACTGCCCAAACAATTTCCTGTGGCTGTTAGGCAGTCTGATCAGAAGCTGTTCTGAGCTTCACCACAAATGAGTAAGTCTAATTTGGGAAGAAAAAAAAAAAGTAGCAAAGCTTTCAGCTCTACGGTGTAGAATATAATGGTCCCTTTATCGTGAGGATATGTTGGACATGGCACAGGTGTATTTACAAAAAGGATTGTGATTCTGGGGCTGTGACCCTTAATCACGTGTGTTCTAAAGCATTTGTACATAGAAGGGCTTCTGGATTGGGCTTACCAAATATCCACTGAGAATCTGCTGGAATGTCCATGCTGCAGGATGGATAAGAATCAGAAACGACTCTCATCTATATGCCAGTGAAAGCAGAACCAAATCCAAACTAATCTGGGTTCAAATCCTCCATTCCAAACTTTTCAAGGACAATTGACTGGTTATTGAAGAATAAATTTTTGTTTTTCGGATTATAAAAGAAAGACATTTAGAAACTTGAAAAATTTGGGGCATTGGGGTGGCTTAGTCTGTTAAGTGTCCGAGTCTTGATTTCAACTGAAGTCATGATCTCAAGGCCCTGGGATTGAGCCTTGCATGGGGCTGTGTGCTCAGTGGGGAGTCTGCTTGAGATTCTCTCTCTCCCTCTCCCTCTGCCCCTTTCCCCGCTTGCATCTGCATGTGTGCACTCTCTTTCTAAAATAAAAATAAATAAATCTTTAAAGAATTTTGAAAAATTTGCAATATTCAGAAAAGAATACAGAAAAAATCAACTTGACAACCATTAATATGATAGCTATTTCCTTTCAATGTTTTCTTTGCACACATATGTATAATTATATCATATTTTTGTTTCCAGTAGATCTATATCATTTATGCCTTGCTTTTTACCCCATGGCATTAACAAACTATGTGAATTTTCGAAGCTATTAATGTTCTTGAAAACATTTTACTGGCTTCATGGTTTTCAAAGTTATGTATGTGCCCCCATGTATTTAATCCTTCTTTTATTTATGTGCATTTAGATTGTTTCCAATCTTTCTTGATTATTATTAACTCTCTGAGAAGCATCTTAATGCATTTGTGTTTGTCTGCACCTCTGATTATTTCTTTTGTCTAGGTCACAGAATTGCTATTTCTGATTTTAAAGTTATGAACCTAAGTTCTTTTATATTTACATAGTATTACCTGTTCATGACTTAAATTTCAGTAAATCTGATGGCTTTGTGATTAAAATATTATTAGACTTTTTTAAAACCAGAAAGGAACCTGGCTTTCTTCTTCTTAGAGGGAGTAACTTTCAAAAGTTTTGTTGTTTCTTACAGTATTTAACACCCTATTATCTAATAACGTGTAGATTGCTGTGTCCTAACTTTTCAGAATTAGACATCATTTATTGTCCTTCAGCTGTGAAAGACATACATTTATTTTTCTTAAATCGCTTTCCTTTCTCCTTACCATTTTCTCAAACACTTCTTTTCTTTTACTCACCCAATATAATTATGACAAATATTGGTTAATTACATCAGTATTCAGTGTTTATGGCATTATGATTGTGTAAATATCATTCTCAGGTGAGCCTAAGTATATATGCTGGAATTTATTTCTTGTGAAACTTAATTCTTCCTGGGGCTCATAATTGCCTTTACTTTTTATTGGTGGTTTTTCTATATACCTATTACCAATTCGTCTCCACATTCTTTAAGAAAATTATAGTATCCAAGTATATCGACAAATATAAAAGAAAATTTGTAGCTTTTATATTTTATATCTGTATCCTTCCGGGAGTTCTCTGACAACCTATTTTAAATAGGTTGTTCCAAGGCAACTCCAGTTCCTGGCAACCACTAATCTTTTCTTCTCCATTTCAAGAATGCTATATAAGTAGAATCATACAATATATAACCTTTCCATTGTTTCTTTTTTCAATCAGAAGAATCCCCTTAAAACTATCTAAGCTGTGTGTGGATCCATACTTTGTTCCTTTTTATTAGTGAGTAGTATTCCGTGGTATGGATACACCACAGTTTATTAGACCATCTGCCCACGGAAGGACATGTGGGTTTTCTATTTTCAGCTAAGTGTCATTTATTTTCCACAAAATTTGGCTTGATTTTTATCTCCAAAAACAGTATCATAGTTAAATATGTGCCTCCTCCCTCACTTAAGAGTGGCTTTTATAACCTATGAATGTCCGTGTCCTAGGACTTTGCATAGTTCTGCCTTATAATAAATTCTAAGAATAAATTTGATTTCTGAACAACTGAGATTTGAGTAACAGAAGAATGAGTAACGACTGTAGGATTCTAGAGATCACTGGGTTTAGAAACTCTCTCCTGGCTTCACAGAATAAAAAGGACTTCTGATAATACTGTCTATTGAAGAACAGTATGATATTGTCAAGCAGCAGCATGCCATGGAAAAGTTGCCCCATTGCTTAATAAAAGCTGCCAGCAAAGAAAGTATATTAAAACAACTGAACGGATTGAGTTGGATGGAGTTGAGTTTGTGCAGATGAGTCAAGGGAAATAGGATGGAAGGGTACCTTGAGACCAGACTGAGCATGACCTGAATATCCAGCTAAAGATTTAGACTTTTTCTCACAGAGTTTCAAAGGCCACATCAGGCTTATGTTTATAGAAGGACTGATGAAAACTGCATTTTAGTAAGTGATTGGCGGCATTCGTCACAATACTGTGGTTATTTATGTTCAGATGATATGTATATCCTTCCCTGGGGTTGGATAGATCTCAAGTGCTATCCCATTTTTGAATAAGCAGTCACATGAAAGGTTTCTCTTACCAGTTAGGGGGAGGAGTGTTTACAAAGGGGGAGGAGTTCTAAAGGCAGTCATCAGAACACTTATCAGACGGGGAAGAATAGGGACTGAGACATTTCAGTTCCCGAAACCTGTAGCCATTTTTGCCTTGCTTCCTGTCCTCACCGTCAAAGCCTCATAATGACAGTAAAGTATGCAGACCCCATGACTTTGGCTCCTTGCATGTAATTTACATATAATCTATCATTTAATCCTCACTGCAAATTTGTGTGGAAGGTATTTTTACTTACATTATAGAGATGAAGTACCTTGGTCCTATGGATGTGTCTTGTGAGGCTACAAATAGGCCAAGAGTATACTACCTTTCCGAGGAAAAGTAGAAGAAAGAGAGCATGCCCATGAAAGAGTTTCGAGGATCTTCAAAAACCAAACTAGAGGACTTCTGGTACCATCATTAAATCAAAATGGGAGCAGTGATACTATGTGTGGAAGAAAACCAACTGGGCAGAGCACACAGAGAAAGGAAATTGGAGTGAAATAGAAGCAGATGACCCAGACAGTCCTGGGTAGGGACCCCTGAAAGCACTGCAGGGATGATGATTATATGCCTTATTGACTCCTGATATAGGAGTCCGTTAGGGCAACTTAAAGAAATAGGATATATCGTATTTGTATTAATATTGATAGCAATATGGAGATTGAGAGAGATGTTATTTTAAGGAATTGCCACCTGCAATTGTAGGTGCTGGCAAATCTGAAATCTGCAAGGCAAGGCAGAAGGCTGGTGACTCAGAGAAGAGTTGATTTTGCAACCTTAAGACTGGAGGCCAGCCGGAGGACATCCAGAGGCTGTCCAGAGGCCATACAGAGGCAGTCTGGAGGCTGTCTGCAGGCCATATAGAGGCAAAATTCCTTCTTTATTGGGGAACCTCAGTCTGTTCTCTTAAGACTGTCAACTTCTCTTAAGACTGTCAACTGATTAAATGAAGTCCATTCACATCGTGGTGGATAATTTGCTTTACTTAAAGTCTACCCATTTCCCTTAGGCGTTCTGGGCCTGGAAAAGTCAACATCTTTCAGATGGTTGGTGAGAAAAGGGTATTTAAATTCATCTTTGTCCATATGCTGCCTCCATGGGAACAAGGCTCTCTAAAAACCTGGCCTTGCCCACTCCATTCTTTTGTCTTGTGTCCATTGTTAAAAGACACATTGGGAGTTTATTTGGAATCAGGCAGTGCCCCACCAGAAGGGTTTAGCAGCTTTCTACCAACAGAAGCTAGGGAGAGACTTTTCAGGAGAAAAGGCAGAGAAAAGTAAGGAAATTATTGATTGGCTGTAGCTTAATGCCTCGTTGGCTGCTAGGCTGATTGGTTGTCCCTAGTGTTTTGACTTCACACCCTTGAGGCAATTTGTAGGCTTAGATTTTGGTTTCTTACATAGGCAGCCAGGACATTAGTGCCACATCAGTACAATGGCTTCCTTGTTTAATGAATTTGACACCGCCTCTAACCACATACACTGACCACCCTGAGCTTTTCCTCTTCCTAATCACATTAAGATTCTTTGTAATCCTGACCTTCAATCTATATTATGTCTCCTTCCCGAGATACTCTCCTCCTAAGCATCTACTTCGGTAACTTCTGCTGATCCTTTCTGTGCAGATGAAGAGTTTCTCTTCCTATGAAATAACTTTTCTGACCTGTATTACTAGAGAGCTAACCGTTTGTACTGTGCATTAAATATGTGCTCTATCAGAGTGTCTGTTGACACAGGTCTGTTTGCCTATCCCGGTACCCAAACTCTTAAAGACAGGAAGTGTGTTATTTATTGTAGTATCCCCATGTTTGACATCTAGTAGGGACCCAAAATGCATTTGTTGAGTAAACAAGTGAATGAGTCTTTACTACTTGAAGGTAATATTTTAATATGCTAGAGCAATTATTTTTTCCCAGATGTGTTATTCTCCCTAATGAAGTAATTAGTCTCTCACCAATTTGTGTAAGTTTTCTTTTAAATAGCAGATTTATGCAAATTAATTTTAGCACACAGTACTATGATTTTTAAAAAACGAAGCCAATGTTTATTTAGGAAACTCAAAAGAAAAGCTAAAGACTCAGTGAAGTATAAAGATTTGCCAGAATAGTGGTACCTACCTCTGGGTTATTTTTTTCACAAGGGAAAACCAAAACCAAAAATGAAACAAAAAACAAACCATTTTTCACGAGGCATTGAAATTTGATCACCAGGCAAAGGAATAATTAACAAGAAAATAATGTAGAATTTGTTTTATAGATTGTGAGTAATTAAAAAGGTATTCATTAGATAAACAACAATACAAATTGCAAAAATGTTAGAGAAACAAAAATATAATTAATGCTATGTATATTGAATAATAAAATATTGTTTTTGGAAGCCTAGTTATTTTGGTACTATTTAAAACACTGCCATTAGCTAACTGTAAGTCTATGGGAAGTATCCTTCTACTCTCTCACTTCAGTTTCTCTACCCACAAAATCGTTCCAAAAATGCTCTAAATTCTGAACTCTAAAATGTCTTAAGATTTAACTTCACCTGTTTCTATGATAAAAAACAAAATAAAACAAAACAAAAAACTAAGATGTGATACCCAAAATATTCACTAGATGGCAGGGTTCCCATTTCAAAGGAAGAGCTACTTTTGTTGTTCCAAAGTGAGAGTCTGCAACAAACAGAATTTGAAATGTGTTTATTTGTACGGCTATAAAAATGGCACATCTGATCCACTTTTCCACTGGGTTCCATGTTTTTCAGTGATTTGCAGCCAGTTTTTGTTTTTTTTTTAAGGCAGATTGAAGAAGTTATTTGATATGCAGTCAAATTCTTTCCAAATAATCACAGTTAATCCCTAGTTCTTCTTTTTAATCAGACATTACATGTCCACAGTGTCATTAGCTGATTTGAAAAAAAAAAAAATGGAACAATTCATTAAGTAGTTTGTGATTTCTGAGCACAGTTCCACAGAGCCCTCAGCAAGTGTAAGTGTGAACATCTCTGGAATTTCTTTTCAGTTACAGAAAGCCTAAACAACACCTGCTAAATTTCATTGAATTCCTGACAGGATGTTCATTGCAATTTAAAAACTATTCCTACCCTCGTCAGTTAGGACTGGCTGAGACCGAATACTGCAAAGGTAAATGGAACTGAATTTCTAGACAAGTAAAGGTGCTTTGATCAACTAAGTAAATGTATGTGGGTAATCTTTGCAAAAGAAATGGCATGCATACAAACAAAGATATGTTTACTATTACCAATTATTATGATTATTATTGTTGCTGACTTGTTTCTTCTAAAACCTTCCCAGCAGTGTTTACCAAGAAACTTAAGGAAAAGATATACATTTCTTCCAAGTCTCACATAGCAGACCAACTGTGTCTCAAACAAAATACATTTTTTCCACTTGCAAAGTTCATACTGAGTAACACTTTATTAAAAGAAAAAAAGGAATCATCCAGACTTCTCTCAACATTCCAGATTTTCTCATTCCCAATATTTTCCAGAAATTGCTAGACTCTCTAGTTTAAACAGATGAAAATTATCCCAAGGCAGAGTTATCTGAAGCATTTCTATTTGCCTTTCTATTTGCAAAACAACATAACACATTAAAAAGAATCCCTCTTAACATAAAACAAAGTGATATATTGTGTGGTCTTGAGGGTAAAATATGAAACAAATACACAAAAGAGCTACCTCCATCCATTTAAAAACAACAACAACAAAACCAGGTTATTCTTGATCATCCCCTCCCCCCCTTGTGATGGACAATAGGGTCTTTAAATCCTTCTCTGGCTCTGGGCAGTGTTTAGACACAAAGTATTTTCATATATCATGAGATCTCTGTCTTCCTGCCTAATCCTACTGTATCATAATGCCTCATAGCACAATGGAGGTGCATGCATGCCTAATTTCCATAAATTACACAGCCCGACGTTTTCATAAAGACAAATTCCAATTGTAAACTATTAAACCCAATTCAGCGTCCTTTGATGTCTCTGAGAAAAACGGGAAGTTTAAACATTCCCACATGGGAATGTGTCCCCTGGAGTAGGTGAATGCAAAGGAGGGAGGTGATATTTGCCCCTCGTATCTCTTCATTGACGTGGGTGTGTTTCCCTCTAGAGAAACTTTTAAAAAATAAATCCTAAATGCTGGGGGCAAACTAACATATTATCACTTCTCCCAAAAGTTAATCTCTAGATCTGAATCCATAAGAAGTCTGTTTCTCTCTGACCCTCTGACTTGATTTCTCCCTCTCAGGTGGAAAGCCAGTCCAGCTTCCCCTAAGCAATAGTCTTACTTGTTAGATGATTTGGTGTTAATTATTTTTCTTTGTTTCTAGACTCTGTCCTTCCAAGCTCCTTTGTAACTGGGTCCTGAGATCAAAGCCAACACCAGCCAGGACTTTGTGTTCAGGTACCGTCAGTCAGTTTTCATCATTTAGTTGTGGAATTTCCTCGACAGAGCTTGTTCTCAGCACCCTGTTGACATGATTCCGCATGCAGGTTGTAAAGAATTCTGTGAACCTTCTCCCTTCCTGTTTACTTTCACTCCTCAATGGAACCTAGTGCTCAGAAGCGGCTCTTTTAAATCTGAAAGCCGGATCACCTCCCCCAAAGCAGGAAAGGTGTGAAAAGCAAACAGAGGAAAGCAAATACAGTGGCTTTCAACAGTTCCTCAGTGCTTGCTTTGGTCTGAGAGGTGATTCAGGGAGTGAGAATTCTGAGCAGGAGGCAGGATGGGGACCATGGATACATTTCTGGGTCCCGCTGAGTTAGTCCTTCACAGGGTGGCTTTGTTATGAGATGTGAAGTGTTATGAATTCCTGGCACCCCACACTGCACACTGGTGTGCAGTATGCAAATGTAAGGGTTTTTAAACACAAGAGAGAGGTCATCAACTAGAACTGGTGAGCTGGAAGCTTCCTTCATCCTGTAATTACTCCTGATGGGATAATACACGCGTACCTCTGAGAAGAGGCTCTTTTTCCCCCAACTGTGTTGTCAACGCTGGCTGGAAACCATGAGGGCCGGGCCAGCGGTGTCCATGTGGGTAATGTCAGGTCCAAATAGGTTGAAATGTCATAACAGAGAAATAGCGCCAGAAGGTCCTTTAACAGCAACTTGAACTTTGGAAGCGCAATACAAAGCAGCTGTTGATAGCTCCAGGCTTGTGGAATGTGGTGGGTGTGAACCTGAGGTGTTGGTGGGTAGATGGGTGTGGGTCCACTGCCAGGGTGGCACGGGGAGGCAGGCAGCCAAGAGACCAGGAGAGGAGGGGATCCTCTAGGCGCATGGCTGCAAGAGAAAGGTCACAATTTTAGAGTAGATAGGGCGACCCTATCAGTTCCTGGTGCACCATGAAGATTTCCTTAAGTCCGTTTTTGACAGGCTTGCAGCAAAAATGTAGGCATCTGAACCAAGAGAGGGCAGGGATGAGTCAGTACCCAGGGTGGATTTGGGGCGTCTGAAAAGGAGCTTACACAAACTGAGGTTTCATCAATTCAATTTGCGACTTCTTTATAAATTCCTTTTGTTTTTTACAACTAACTCTTGGGTGACATTTTTCTGAAATGATCAGCATCAAGTAAAACACGCTATGCAGACACTCTTCCAAGAAAACGGAAACTTTAATGTGGTTTGATTCTGCTACTTTCCACCAAATCTCAATTTTTGTTTTCATAATCTGGGACTTAAATTCCAGTCTGATAATAAGTGTGTATTTTCTTAATTGATTATAATGTTATGAACACTGTAAGTATATAAATATTTATATATTATTTTAATAGATATATTTATAATAGTTTGTGAAAAGTATTTTCTCATTTGCCTTAGGTGTATAAACTTTAACAATAATAACAATAAGTTCAGACTAACTCTACATGTAATTTTATTTCTCATTACCAGTTGGTTATAATACCAGGATACCCCCATATCTTTATGCTTCTACTTTTATTCTTTACTCAGTCAAATGCCACAGAAATTTCATTTATGCTTTATTGAGCACCTACTATGTGCCAGCCTCTCCTAGGTGCTGCAGAGAAGTGAAGCAAGACTACAAAGTCTTTGCCTTTTTTGAATTTGCCTTTATTGGAGGTTAAAAGACATCTTCTACTTCCTTTCTTCCTCTAGACCTTCTTTCTCTTCCTCTTATTTTGAGTACATGCAAATAAGCGTTTTTCTCCTTTACTGTTGAAATTGAAAAATGTTTGAGTATAATACTGTGATGTGTAAAATGAGAGGATAAAATGAGACTGTGTCTCTTTTTACTAATTTTTCCTAGTCTTTGGAGTACCTTTCAAAATATGAATTAGTATGTTAAACATGCTTGCATCCTCTTTTTTTTTTTTTAAAGATCTTATTTAATTATTTGAGAGAGAGTGAGCACAAACAGGGAGGAGTGGCAGAGGGAGAGGGAGAAGTAGTCTTCCCGCTGAGCAGGGAGCCCAGGACTTGATCTCTAGACCCTGAGATCATGACCTGAGCCAAAGGCAGATGCTTAACCAACTGAGCCACCCAGGTGCCCCACATCTTCATGTTTTATTTTAATCTTTTCTATTACTGTTTTTGTCTCCTTATCTTTTTATTCTGACATCTAGTATCATTTGTTAGGTTGGTTCTCTTCACTAATTTGTTCTTTGTATTCAGTTACAATCCACATTACAGTTTTTAGCTGAGCAATTATACATTTAATCTCTGAGTGTCCTTTCCTGATCTTATACCATGCCCTCTTCAGGACAGCCTGTTCTAGTGGTTTTGCTTCTTTGTGTAACTTCTCTAACTGAAGACCAAAATCCAGGTGTATTTCTTGCGGCAACTCTGTTCCACTGACATGAGTTTGCTTCTTCCTCAGACTGTTCTCCTTCTTTTGAACCATGGTCTCTTTTCTCTGTCTGAACGTTCCTTTTTGCTCTTCTTTTTGGAGAGAGGGCCCTGCTGGTTTTGTATGGATGGTGTAGGTTGAAATGAGTCCTGTCAGTGAGGTTTTCTGTTTGATTCTTACAGATCCAAAAGGAGGGATAAAGGAAAAGTTTATTTGATTCTATGTCCTCCTAACCATTGCTGAGATCTAGCAATGAGAAACAGCAGGTGGGTGGTGGGGATTAAAAAGGGAGCTAATGCCATGACTTTCACTGGGCCAAGTAATGCCATTTGGTCAAGACTTTCCAGGGGCCCTCCTACATGGTTCTCTTTTCCTGTCACCCCCAGATGCTATGATGGACTCTCTGGTCTCTGTGAGCTCTGGCATCAGAAGTGCTAGTACCCTTCCTGGGGGTCCTTGAGAGTTGTGCAATCCATTCCACCTTTTCTATTAGACCTGTTCCATTTTTTATCCTCTAGAAAACAATGCTATTCCTTCATACAAAAGGAATTTCTATCCACTTTTACATTAATTTGATGCTGTTCAAACTACTTTTGGCCCAGACTATCAGCTCTTCCCCCTCCAAAACTTCCTTCCTTTTTTTCTTCTATAGAGTTAGATGCTTTGGCTGGTTTCTTGGCTGATCAGCTAAAGATCATCTAACCAGCCTTTCTCCCAGTTGTTTTTGATCATGTGATTGAATCATGTGACTGGATAGGGGGCTTGATTTCAGACATGCAGCATGCCTTTTAAAGGAAAGGAACTCATGTTTTCCTTTTTCTTTCCTGTTCAGTGGAATGTGCATGTGGTAGAAGGAGCTAGAACAGTCACCTTAGGCCCGAGATACGAACTGCATATTAGGGACAACAGAACAACTAGATCGAATAAGCCTGGGTTCCAGAAAAACAAAACTGTGTATCACACCTGGAATATGTATACTGGGACTGTCATGCAAGTGAGAAATAAACCTCTCCATCATTTTAGTACTGTTATACTGGCCTCTGTCACATGTAATAGAAATCTCTCTGTACCACCCTGTCTTGGTTTCTAGCAGCAAGGTAAGCTTTTCCTTATTTTCTTCTTATGTCAATCATTTTTGTGGAATCTGGGAGGAGGAGACGTTACCACCTGCTCCCATTCCTGAAATGATCTCGAAGACTGGTGGAATTCTATATTACAACAATATCTCTTGAGCTGTGATTGGTTTTTCCCTTCCCTACCTGCTTTTTGCCGTGCTGCTATTGTAACGCCAAGAGGTCATGCTTTTACTCATAGATGAAACACTTTCATTTAGAACCTACTACTATCCAGCTCCACTAAGTACGAGAGATACTTTAGGACTTTTCCAGGACCTATCATGTAATAGAGAGAGATAGAAATGAAAAAAGTAAACACACTAAAGCTCATAGGGAACACACTTTTGCTGTACAGGGGACAGCAAAAGCATGGAGGACTGGGTAGAAGATGACCTTTGACCCAACAGGGTCTCTGCCCCTCCCATTTATAGGCTTTTAAAGGATTTTTATCCCTTTAATATTTCATTTCTGTGAGACTCCCAGTCACATATACTGATTTATTTTTCTTTCTTTGTTGTGAAGAATGAGTGGTAATTAGTTAATGAGCTCGAGATAATTGTTAATTAAGTTGTAAACACTTGTGGTAGTACTAAGAAGTGACTTTATTATAGAATTCCAGAAATATTTAAGTATTAACATTATAGAATTCCCACCCTTCTACCTCCTAGAGCAGACATTTTCCTTGTGATAAAATTTGCTATAAATTATATGCTTAAGATAAGCATAGACCTTTCAGTGCTAAGCAAATTGTCAGACAAGAAATACGACCAGTGACCATCTGTTGAGGGAGGGCAGGAAAAAAAGAAAGAAGGAAAGATTAAATGAATACATTATGGCATAGCCTGTCTTGCTGACTAGATTATAAGAAACCACAACTTCTATTTATTATGCATGAGGCTTGTTAAGTATGTCTGATGCATTATTTAAATTGTTATTATCAAAGAAAAAGTAACATTGGGAAAACATAGGTAGTCGGGTCATTCGTGTTGGTGTCAAGAGACTAAAGTTAACCTTGAAGCTTGACAACTTACTAACTTGGTTGTCCTTGGCACAGTAATTAACCTCTGTAATCTCAAGTTCCTCATCTGTTACTTGGGCATTTTATCTATTCTGTACTCCTTTAGTGTCAATGAGATGGGATAGCTACAAAGCCTATGTAGTAAAGATCCAAGGACATAGTAAATACCTAGTAAATGTTAATATAATGTGCATGTTAATAATAGTACTATTTTTTTATTTGCAATGTTTAAAATAAACAGAAAAGTTTTATTCTATTTTATTTTTAAAATATTTTATTTATTTGAGAATAAGAGTGAGAGTGAGCGAGAGCAAGAGAGAGAGCATGAGCTGGGGGTGGGAGGCAGAGGGAGAGGGAGAACCAGGCTCCTCACTGAGCGGGGAGACAGATTTGGACTGGATCCCAGGACCCTGGGATCATAACCTGAGCTGAAGGCAGATGCTGAACCAACTAAACCACCAGGCACTCCCAAAAGTTTATATTTTAAATAATAAATATCCATTTTTATAAAGATATGCAAAAACTATCTGATTGGAAATAGGCATTTTTTTATCTCTTTGAAATTATTTTCCCATTACAATTTACCCATATATTATTCCAGTGTACTTTTATTTTGAAAGACTTTTATTGATTCACCATCTTGCATTGCTGTAACAAAAATATGTAAAAAAATTAGAAATTAAAATTATTTTTTGTGACCATAAAGCTCTAAGTATTTTGTAGTTTCTTCTGGATGAGATTCTCAATTAAAAAATTGATATGTAAAAGAACTTAGCAAACTCAACACCCAAAGAACAAATAATCCAATCAAGAAATGGGCAGAAGACATGAACAGACATTTCTGCAAAGAAGACATCCGGATGGCCAACTGACACATGAAAAAGTGCTCCATATCACTCGGCATCAGGGAAATACAAACCAAAACCACAATGAGATATCACCTCACACCAGTCAGAATGGCTAAAATTAACAAGTCAGGAAATGACAGATGCTGGCGAGGATGTGGAGAAAGGGGAACCCTCCTACACTGTTGGTGGGAATGCAAGCTGGTGCAACCACTCTGGAAAAAAACATGGAGGTTCCTCAAAATGTTGAAAATAGAACTACCCTATGACCCAGCAATAGCACTACTGGGTATTTACCCTAAAGATACAAACGTAATGATCCGAAGAGCACATGGACCCAAATGTTTATAGCAGCAATGTCTACAATAGCCAAACTATGGAAAGAACCTAGATGTCCATCAACAGATGAATGGATAAAGAAGACGTGGTATATATAGACAATGGAATACTATGCAGCCATCAAAAGAAATGAAATCTTGCCATTTGCGACAGCACGGAACTAGAGGGTATCATGCTTACTGAAATAAGTCAAGCAGAGAAAGACAACTATCATGTGATCTCCCTGATATGAGGAAGTGGAGATGCAACATGGAGGGTTAAGAGGGTAGGAGAAGAATAAATGAAACAAGATGGGATTGGGAGGGAGACAAACTATAAGTGACTCTTAATCTCACAAAACAAACTGAGGGTTGCTGGGGGAGGGGGGTTGGGAGAAGGGGGGTGGGGTTATGGACACTGGGGAGGGTATGTGCTATGGGGAATGCTGTGAAGTGTGAAAACCTGGCGATTCATAGACCTGTACCCCTGGGGATAAAAATATATTATATATTTATTTTAAAAAATTAAAAAAATTTGATATGTAATTGGCAAAAACAATATGAATATATCAAGATGTTGCTAATATTAGTTATTAAATGTAAAAGGTAAAATTTTGTTGGAAATTCACTTCTTGTTGAGATGGGTGGGACTGAATTTCAAGTTTTGACTAAGGAGGCTTCACTGACGTCCCTGTTTGAACTGTCCTGTTGTTAAGTAAATCAGAGGTTTCCCTTTAAAGCAACTCACCATAGTTACTTACATTAGGCATGAGGGTCTCTTCTTAGTTTTAAAGAAATCTAGGCTAAGTGGTTGTGAAACTAGAAGTGAAGAAAGAGAGCCGACCAGTTACTTTCTCAGCTAGTTTAACACCAGGAATTCTGACATATATTGAACATATGGAAAATGATTCCCAAAAAATGAACTGTGCAGATTTAACCTCGAGGTGGAGGCAGTTGCGAAGAGGAAGCAAAGATAAGTGAGACAAATGGGAGTTAAAGTACACCACATTGCCTTGTATATTTTAAAAATACTTTTTGTTCCTTTCTCTAAGTATAAAACATGCTAGTGGTGGAAATATCTACCATATAATAAATTTTAACGAACAATGAAGCTACAATCATTTACATAAAAAATCAAGGTTCTCTGTTAAACACTACGAGAAACACTATACTTTGAGTAGAACACTTTTTAAGGTATTTCTATGAATTTATTTGCATTTTAGGCATTTTTTACCATTTAATTTTATTTCTTTTCAGTGTTCCAGTGTTCATTGTTTATGCACCACACCAAAATACCCACCACCAAGCTCACCCAACCCCCCACCTGTCCCCTCCAAAACCATCAGTTTGTTTCTCAGAGTCTACAGTCTCTCATAGTTTCTCTCCCTCTCTGATTTTCCCCCACTCACTTTTCTCCATCTCCCCATGTCCTCTGTGTTATTCCTTATGCTCCACAAGTAAGTGAAACCATATGACAATTGACTCTCTCTGCTTGACTTATTTCACTCAGCATAATTTCTTCCAGTCCTGTCCATGTTGATACAAAATTTGGGTCTTCATCCTTTCTGATGGAGGCATAATACTCCATTGTATATATGGACCATATCTTCTTTATCCATTCATCTGTTGAAGGGCATCTTGGTTCTTTGCACAGTTTGGTGACTGTGGCCATTGCTGCTATGAACATTGGGGTACAGATGGCCCTTCTTTTCACTACATCAGTATCTTTGGGGTAAATACCCAGTAGTGCAATTGCAGGGTCATAGGGAAGCTCTATTTTTAATTTCTTAAGGAATGTCCACACTGTTTTCCGAAGTAGCTGCACAAACTTGCATTCCCACCAACAGTGTAAGAGAGTTACCCTTTCTCCACAACCTCTCCAACACGTGGTGTTTACTATCTTGTTGACTTTGGCCATTCTAACTGGTGTAAGGTGGTATCTCAATGTGGTTTTGATTTGAATCTCCCTGGTGGCTAATGATGATGATCATTTTTTCATGTGTCTGTTAGCCATTGGTATATCTTCTTTGGAGAGGTGTCTGTTCATGTCTTCTGCCCATTTTTTGATGTGATTATCTGTTTTGTGTGGGTTGAGTTTGAGGAGTTCTTTATAAGTCTTGGCTATTAGCACTTTGTCTGTAGTGTCATTTGTGAATATCTTCTTTCATACTGTGGGTTCCCTCTTTGTTTTGTTGACTGTTTCCTTTCTGCTGTGCAGAAGCTTTTGATCTTGATGAAGTCCTAAAAGTTCATTTTGCTTTTGTTTCCTTTGCCTTTCAAAGAAGTTTTCCTTTGCCTGTCAAAGAGATTACTGCCTATGTTCTCCTCTACGATTTTGATAGATTCCTGCCTCATGTTGAGGGTCTTTTATCAATTTTGAGTTTATCTTTGTGTGTGGTATAAGAGAAAGGTCAAGTTTAATTCTTCTAGATGTAGCTGTCCAATTTCCCCAGCACCATTTATTGAAGAGACTCTTTTTTTCCACTGTGTATTTTTTCCTGCTTCATCAAAGATTATTTGACCATAGAGATGCAGGTCCATATCTGGGCTCTCTACTCTGTTCTGCGGGTCTATGTGTCTGTTTTTGTGCCAGTACCATGCTGTCTTGGTGATCACAGCTTTGTAGTAAAGCTTGAAATCAGGCAACGTGATGCCCCCACTTATGTTTTTCTTTTTCAACATTTCCTTAGCAATGTGGGGTCTCTTCTGGTTCCATGTAAATTTTAGGACCGTTTGTTCCAGCTCTTTGAAAAATGCTGAGCAATTTGGTCAGGATGGCATTGAAAGTATAGACTGCTCTAGGCAATATAGACATTTTAACAATGTTTATTCTTCCAATCCATGAGCATGAAATGGTCTTCCATCTTTTTGTGTCTTCTTCAATTTCTTTCCTAAGTGTTCTGTAGTTCCTCAAGTACAGATCCTTTACCCCTTTAGTTAGGTTTATTCCCAGGTATCTTATGGTTCTTGGTGCTCTAGTAAATGGAATCGATTCTCTAATTTCCCTTTCTATATTTTCATTGTTAGTGTATAAGAAGGCAACTGATTTCTGTACATTGATTTTGTATCCTGCCACATTAATGAATTGCTGTATGAGTTCTAGTAGTTTGCGGGTGGAGTCTTTTGGGTTTTCCATATAAAGTATCATATCATCTGTGAAGAGAGAGTGTTTGACTTGTCCTTTGCCAATTTGAATACCTTTGATTTCTTTTTGTTGTCTGATTGCTGTTGCTAGGACTTCTAGTACTGTCGAGCAACAGTGGTGAGAGAGAGCATTTTGTCTTGTTCCTGATCTCAAAGGGAAGACTGTCAGCTTTTCCCCATTGAGAATGATATTTGCTATGGGTTTTTCATAGGTAGATTTTATGAAGTTGAGGAATGTTCCCTGTATTCCTGTATTTTGAAGCATTTTAATCAGGAGCGGTTGCTGTATCTTGTCAAATGCTTTTTCTGCATCAATTGAGAGGACCATGTAGTTCTTCTCTCTTCTCTTACTGATTTGTTCTATCACATTGATTGATTTGTGAATGTTGAGTCACCCTTGCATCCCAGGATAAATCCCATCTGGTCATGGTGGGTAATTTTTTTAATGTACTGTTGGATCCTACTAGCTAGGATCTTGTTGAGAATCTTGGCATCCATATTCATCAGGGATATTGGTCTGAAATTCTCCTTTTTGGTGGGGTCTTTACCTGGTTTGGGGATCAGGGTAATGCTGGCTTCATAGAAAGTGGCTGGAAGTTTTCCTTCTGTTTCTATTTTTTGAAACAGCTTCAGGAGAATATGTTTTATTTCTTCTTTGAATGTTTGGTAGAATTCCCCAGGGAATCCATCAGGTCCTGGGCTCTTGTTTTTTGTTGATCACTGCTTCAATCTCGTTACTAGATATTGGTCTATTCAGGTTGTCAATTTCTTCCTGATTCGGTCTTGGAAGTTTATATGTTTCCAGGAATGCATCCATTTCTTTTAGGTTGCTTAACTTATTGGCATATAACTCTTGATAATAATTTTTGATGATTGTTTCTATTTCCTTGATGTTTGTCATGATCTCTCCCCTTTCATTCATAATTTTATTAATTTGAGTCCTCTCTGTTTTCTTTTGGATTAATTGGCCAGTGTTTTATCGATCTTATTGATTCTTTCAAAGAACCAGCTTCTAGTTTTGTTGATGTGTCCTACTGTATCTCTAGTTTCTATCTCATTTATCTCTGCTCTAATCTTGATTATTTCCCTTCTTGTGCATGGGGTTGGCTTAATTTGTTGTGATTTTCCAGTTCTTTAAGGTGTAAAGAGAGCTGGTGTATTTTGGATTATTCAATTTTTTTGAGGGATGCTTGGATGGTTATGTATTTCTCTCTTAGGACCGCCTTTGGTATATCCCATAGGTTTTGGACCAAAGTGTCTTCATTCTCATTGGTTTCAATGATTGTTTAAGTTCTTCTTTGATTTCCTGGTTGATCCAAATATTCTTAAACAAGGTGTTCTTTAGCTTCCAAGGGTTTGAATTCCTTCCAAGGTTTTTCTTGTGGTTGAGTTCCAGTTTCTAAGCATTGTGGTCTGAGAATATGTAAGGAATTATCTCAACCTTTTGGTATTGTTTGAACCCTGATTTGTTGACCCAGTATGTGGTCTATTCTGGAGAAAGTTCCATGTGTGCTTGAGAAGAATGAGTATTCTGTTGTTTTAGGGTGGAATGTTCTGTATATATATATATATGAGATATATATATATGTGTGTGTGTGTGTGTGTGTATACATGCATACAAATATATACATATATATGTGTATATATACATATATATCTGCATATGTACATACATATACATACATGTATGTGTGTGTGCATGTATATTTATATTATATATATATATGGAAATATCCATAGATAGCTGTTTATATATATATACATGTATATGATATATCTGAATATGTATATACATATCATACATGTACACATATACATATGTGTACATACATGTATGTATATGTAGACATATATGCATATGTATACACAAATTTGTGTATACATATGCAGATATAGATATAGATATATCTATATATACATATATATGTATATATATACATATCTACAGATGTGTAGATATCTATATATCTTTAGATATCTATATATCTGTAGATATCTATATATCTGTAGATATCTATATATATCAATATATATCTGTAGATATCTTTATATAGGTACATGATATGTATATGTATATCTATATATCAGATATATATACATCTGTATATATATACATCGAATGTGTCATTCGATGCTCTTGTTTCTTTTTTGATTTTCTGCTTGGATGATCTGTCTATTATTAAGAGTGGCATGTTAAGATCCCCTACTATTAATGTATTCATATCAATATAATAATTTATCTTGATTAATAATTGTCTTATATAGTTGGCTGCTCCCATATTGGGGGCATAAATATTTACAATTGTTAGATCTTCTTGGTGGATAGACCCTTTAAATACGATGTAATGTCCTTCTTTATCTCTGACTACAGTATTTAGTTTAAAATCTTACTTGTCCAATATGAGAATTGCTACCAGCTTTCTTTTGAGGCCCATTGGCATGAAAGATGCTTCTCTATCCCTTCACTTTCAGTCTGGCTGTATCTTTAAGTTCCAAATGTGTCTCTTTTAGACAGCATATGGATGGGTCCTGTCGTTTTATCCAATCTGCTACCCTGTGCCATTTTATGGGAGTGTTTAGGCCATTTACATTGAGAGTGATTACTGAAAGATACATTTTTATTGACATCATGTTGCCTGTGAAGTCCTTGTTTCTATAGATTTTCTCTGTAAATTTCTGTTCTATGACTCTCTTGGGTTCTTTCTTCTTTTATGAACCCTCCCTTAATATTTCTTGTAGTGCCGGCTTGGTGGTCACATACTCTTATACCTTGCTTGTCTTGGAAGCTCTTTATCTCTCCATGCATTTTGGATGTCAGCCTTGCTGGATAAAGTATTCTTGGCTGCATGTTCTTTTCATTTAGTGCCCTGAATATGTCTTGCCTTGCCTTTCTGGTTTTCCAGGTTTCTGTGGACAGGTCTGATGGACTTCTTCTGTATGTAAGGAATCTCTTGCCCCTAGCTGTCATCAGGA
Source organism: Mustela putorius furo (assembly GCF_011764305.1). NCBI lineage: Eukaryota > Metazoa > Chordata > Mammalia > Carnivora > Mustelidae > Mustela > Mustela putorius. Next base: position 24,879,777 of record NW_025421273.1, read on the forward strand.
GCTCCTGTCTAAAATTATGATTCATCAGTTTCACAGTGAGGTGTCTCAAGGTCTTTCTAGATTCTATGATCTTGGGGGGGCAGATCTTTCTGCCTCTAGGACAGGAACGCTTGTTCCATTCCCCAGATTGGGAAAATTTTCATGGAGATTTTGTTGAACTATATCTTCTAGTCTTCTTTCTTTCTCCTCCCCCTCAGGGATCCCAATAATTCTGACGTTGGAATGTTTCATGGTGTTATTTATTTCCCTAATTCTGTTTTCATAGTTTGTATGCTGTTTGTTCCAGGTCTCCTCCCGATCCTTTTTCTCTATCATTTTGTCCTCTAGATCACTAATTCTATCTTCTGCCTCAGTTACCCTAGCTTTTAGAGGTTTAGATTAGATTGGATCTCATTCATAGCATTTTTAACTTCCTCCTGGGTGACTTTCACTTCTGCCCTAATAAATTCCATGTTGTCATTAATGGTTTTCTCCAACTCAACCATTGCCTGGATAATTGTTACTCTGAATTCCTTTCCAACATACTGTTTACGTCCATATCCAATAGCTCTGATGGAGAGGGCACAGTCTCTGAATTTTTCCTCTTTTGGGCATTCCTCCTCGTAGTCATTTTGGTGAGATGTGGTTGAGGGAATGTGTAGCTGAATATATTAACTGTGATCCAAGCAAGGTACACCCTGGAATACTTCTGAGCAACAGGAAGTCACCACCAAAAAGAAAGAAAAAAGAAAAAAAAGAGAGAGATTGAGAAGAGACAGGGGAAAAAAAAAAGAGAGAGAGAGAGAGAGAAGACTCAGCCAGAATGGGCCCTGAAGGTAAGGTTTATAAGGTATATGAACAGAAACGGACAAATGAAAAGACCTACAAAAGTAAATGACAAGAAAAAAAGAGCCCATCCAAAATAAAGCCCAAGTATAAGATTTATATAATCCCAGAACAAAAACAAATACACAGAAACACTGACAGAAGAAAAGATGGGAGGGCAGTTATGAATCCTCCTCAGTGTGGGCGAGGAAAGTTGTTTTGATTCTTCCTGAGTGATCTTGATATCTTTGTTAAAGGACTCAACTTTCCAGAGATAAAGGGAGATTAAAACTGGTTTATATATAGGGGTAGTATTGATTAGGGAAGGAGGATAACCTTGAAGCTTTTATCTATAGGTATATTAAAAAAATAGAAAAGCAAAAGAAAAACACAGGTATATGTATGAAGAAAGTTCAAGTTAAAAGGTTATTATGGAATTTGTTGTATTGAACCTCTTGTTGTAATGGTAAATAGGTTAAAAAATTTAAAAAGAATGAGAATAGTGAAAATGAATTTAAAAATAAAAGTTGTATCTATGAAATATACAGGTTTTCGGGCAGTACCGGGAGCTTAATATCTTCTTTTCCCCTGATATTGGGGTTTAATAGTTTTATGGGGATCCTGTGGTAGTTGTCCTCTCGTTTTTTTTCAAGGGGCTTTCTGGGGGAGGGGCCTGCTGAGTTGTTCTTCTGTCAGTCTTGCTTGGGTTGAGTCCTCCTGCTCCCTATCAAAGGGCTGGGCTCTGTTGAAACCAGTTTTTCAGGCTTTTGTTCTCTGGAGGTTTTTGTTCTTTGGCATTTTTTTGTGGCTTTTTGGAAGTTTAGTGGAAAGGGAACTGCACCCAGACCTCTGTCTCAGAGAGAAGCCTCAGTCTACTCCCCTCTGGATGGTCCCAAAAATCCCCTCTGCAAAATCTACTGAGCTGTCAACCTCCCACTGGCAGTGCGCACCCCCCAGTCACTGTCTCAGGAGTCACAGAAATCGCCCCTGCTTGTCTCTGCACCCCTGCTACTAAAACCGAGAGCGATATTGGTCCACGGAGCCCACTTCCAGTGGCTGCCTTTGCCGGGACTTCTGTAGACCAGAGACAGAACGCTAAGATTTTCAAGCCCGAGCTGGGAGTGTTCACTCTTGGCGGTTCTAGCACCCACAGGCTAGTGCCCCACACAGAGCACGCTCAGGCATGGGCGAGGAACACACTTCAGTTCAATTGTGCAGTGCGCATGAAGAGTGCAAAAGGCTCTGGTTCCAGAGATCCCTGGCTGGCACACTCATCAGACTCCCTCACACGCAGAGGGTGTCTGGCCCATCGCTGAAAAGCCCTCAGCTCAGGGGCAGGGCCTGGAGGCTTTGCTGCACTCTCTCTGGCAGGGGTGGTCTCCAGCAGTGGCTGTCCTGGGTCCATGTGCTTTGGCCTGTGCCTGTGACTGCCCTAGTCTACCAGTTGCCCCTTAAGACATTTTGCTCTTTTTGAGTGCTTTTAACCAGACTCCAAGTTAATGCTGGTCCCCAATCACAGGGCACTCTCGTATAACAGGTTGCTTCTGGTGGCTCCCTCCCCCTTCTGTTTATTCTCCAATATCAGTCGATTCCCACTCGCTTTACCTCTCCACTGGTATCTTCTGCCCCTGTAGAGATCCAGAAGTGTATAATCCTACATCTCAGGCTAACTCCATGGGTGTTCAGAGTGTTCTGGTAGATAATTAGCTCACTTTGGGGGCCAGTTGGAACAGGGTCTCTTACTTCTCCACCATCTTGCCCCGCCCCATTTTAAGCATTTTTTATTATGTACTGTATATTTGTCAACAGATCTTTCTTCCCAAGCTAAGCCTTTAAATTTCTATATTTCTGTCAAAGAACAAAAATTTATGTTTTTATTCATTATAATTCAGTTTAAAATGTAATCTAATTCCTTGTGTGATTTATTTGACCCATGAAATTTGTACAAATAGGTTATTTTATTTCCAAGTAAGTTAGGTTTCTTCTTAGTCAGCCCTTGGTATCTTTTTGTCTTCTCTCAAAACAGCAACCCGAATGATGCTATTAATATGTAAGTCGGATTACGAGTCCTCAAAGTTAAGTCAACATCGATTTTTACAAGACTCCATTATTTTATGTATGATTAAGTTGGAAAAAATTTACCACATAATACAGCACTGATTGCAAGACAAATTTTTACTGTATCTCTTGTTCAGTAAAATGTTAAAATGTGAAAAATGTGAAAAATAAAATGAAACCTGTGCCTTAGAATTGATGAAATGGATTATTGTCTCCTCAACTCAAAACTCAGAACTTTGAACCTCTTAGCAGAATCCATAGTAATTACCACAGTCTACAGCACCCTCCTGTAATCTTCCAGTTCCCCTCCCTGCCTGCCTGCCGCTCTCTCCCACATCCTGCTACTTGTACCCCAGCTTATATACCACTGGTCACTCCAGCCTTTGTGAACTTTCTGTGCTCAAAGACTCCAGACATACTCCTGCCTCAGGGCCTTTCAAATATCCTATCTTTTTTGCTGCTTAATGTCAATTCCCTGCCTGTCAAATTATCACCTGGCTTATTCTCCCTTCTCTCAGGTGTCCGCTCTCCCCTTCTCAGGGAAGGTAACCTTCCTCAGCCACCTGATTCAAATTTGGCAATACCCGTTTCCTCTACCATGTCCTCTGATCCTCCTGACCCTTTTTCTTTCTGTCCACCGCACTTATCAGAATTTAACCTGTTGCAGAAAAATCCTCACAATATCTCCCAGTTAATATTTTCTCAATGGAATGCCTCTTGGTTATTAAGGCCCAGACTTCCCAGGGTGTTTTTGGATGCAACATTGTTTGGTCAGTGTTTAAAAAGGAAAAGAAAAAAAAAATGATGCCCACAGGTCTAAATACAAGTCTAAATTCAAAAACAAAAACAATGCACATTAAAAGTCTTAACTTGTATTCCAAATACAATTGGTAGAGCATTAAAATTTTAGCACATGACAGTTGCATCATCAACTAAGGAGATGTCCAACCTGACACCACAGAGCCAGAAGCTATTTGTAAACAATATCTGTTGTTTGGTGAACAAAGACAGTGTTTTAGTATTTTACATCCTGAGGTAAAGATTTGTCATTAATATTTAGGTATTTGATTGTATTTTTTTTAATTCATTAAAAATGAATCTTTAAGAATTTATTTATTTATTTGTCAGAGAGAGCAAGAGAGCAAGAGGGGGAGAAGCAGCAGGCAGAGAGAGAAGCAGGTTCCCTGCTGAGCAGGGAGCCTGATGTGGGTCTGGATCCCTAGGACCCTGGGATTATGACCTGGGCTGAAGGCAGAGGCTTAACAGACTAAGCCACCCAGGTGTCCCTGATTGTCCCTGACTTTAATTATGTTATAGTCTATTGGTTGGATTTGGGGGTTAACTATTTTCCTGATTTAAAGTCATAGGGATATAAAATCAGAATTTCCATGCAAACATACCTTGTTTTAAGGAATGGATGAGATGATTAGTGCTGTTACTTGTAAGTTTCCTGTATGTATTTTACTTATCGTTTTAGGATTGTTATTGCTAGTATCAGTACGTTTTTCCTCCAACAAAAGCCCCATAGTGGAAGGTGTTTTGTTTTGTTTGTTTGTTTTTGTTTTTTGATCTGTTTTATTCACTGCTGTATTATTAGAACTAGAATAGAGCCTGACACATGGTAAGAGTTTAAAAAAAATATTTACTGAGTAAATGATTATTTCTGGCCTTTTTGATTATTCTTGCTTTTTTATATTGCTTTGCAGATAGTCAACTTACTGAATTTTTTATTGCTTCTAAGAATTTTTCAGGTGATGCTTACATATTTTCTCAGTAGAATATAGAATTCTTTAGGAGTGATAATTTTGTTTTCCCTTTTCTTATTTCATTGCCTACAACTTTGAGAAGACATGCAATTTTGGTTTTTAGAGTGGTCTTAACAGCCTTAGTCTTAATTCTCATGGGTTATGTTTTAATGTCTCTGTTGGGGCATCTGGATTGCTCAGTTAGGAATCCAACTTTTGATTTCAGCGCAGGTCTTGATCTCAGGGTGGTGAGATCAAGCCCCACAACAGGCTCCATGCTGAGTTTGGAGCCTGCTTAAGATTCTCTCTCTTCCTCTTCCCCTCCTCCACCCTTCTCTCACATGCCTGCTCTCTTTCAAAGACAAAAACAAAAAGCCCAACCTCTTATCTTTAATATACAGAGAAGTTTATGTTTTTAATTGGCATGAGAAAGTTTTACTGGAATGCTTGCATAGTTTTAGTTTTGCTTCTGTGATGTTAAGATATTATACTTCTTGATATTGATGCACCCTTTCTTTCCTTGGCTAATTGGATTTCACATACTATTTTTAAATATTCTGTGGATATTGATTGGTATATCTGTCATATAAGCTAGATTATTTCATGATTAAGAACAATCTCAAGGGGTACCTGGATGGTTCAGTTGGTTAAGTATCTGCCTTTGGCTCAGGTCGTGATCTCAGGGTCCTTGGACCTAGCCCTGAATAGGGTTCCCTGCTTCGTGGTAAATCTGCTTCTCCCTCTTCCTCTGTGAGCTCTCTTACTCTCACTCTCTCTCAAATAAATAGTCTTAAAAAAAATCTCAAAAGTCAGTGACTTAAAACAATAAAAACTAGTTCTTAGACTCACAAAGTCTGTTTGGGTATGTATAAGTCTCTGGAGCAACTATTCTGCAAATGTTAGCATTACTTTATCTATGTCTGAATGCAACTCCCTCAGTCTCCAGTGCAGGGGAAGAGAGAGGTGAAGAATTGGGCACTGATCATTCAGTGATAGTACCCCCAAATCATATTAATTTCTCTTTTTAAAAAAAAAAGGTTTATTTATTTGAGAGAGAGAGAAAGAGAAAGAGCATGCACAAACTGTGGGGAGGGGCAGTGGGAGAGGAAGAGAGGCAATCCTGAGCAGGCTGCCTGCAGGGCATGGAGGCAGATACATGGCTGGATCTCACAACTCTGAAATCAGTACCTGAGCCAAAATCAGAGAGTCTGATGCTTAACCGACTGAGCCACCCAGGTGCCCCCAAATCATATTAATTTCTGCTCACATTTAATTGGCTATAGATACTCACATGGCCTTTTCTATATTCAAGAAGACGTGGAAGTAAAATCCTTCCATGTGCCAAGAAAGAGGGGAAAAAGAACATTGGTGAACAGTAGGAAATCTGCCACAGTAGGCTAGTATTTTATTGATGGTGTTTATGTGTGCATTCTTAAGTACAATTTTTGTGTAACTTTATTTCTTTTGTCATCTTTGTAAAATTTAATTATTGGGACTATGTTGGGATTCTAAAATGTGTCAGTGCCAGGCAGTGGTATTTGGATGGGGCCTTTGGGAGAGAGTTTGGTTTAGATGAGGTGAGGAGGGGCCTCATGATGGGATTAGAGTCTTTAGAAGAAGAGATGTCAGAGGGCTTGCTATCTTTCTCTCTCTCTCTCTTTCTGTGCTGTGTGAGCACACAGGGACTAGTCAACTGTCTTCAAGATGGGAAGCGGGCTTGCCCCAGAACTCAATCATGCTTGGCACTCTGATCTCAGCTTTCCAGCCTTCAGAACTGAGAGACAATACAGCTTTAAGCTTCTAGGTTTTTAATACTTTGTTATGGCTACCCTAGGAAACTAAGACAGCATCCCTTTCCAAAAACTAAGGAGAAGCAGCATCTAGTATGCTTCTTTAGATATAAGTCTGCGTAGGCCGCTGTAAACAAAATATTATAGACTGGGCAGTTCAAACAATAGAAATTTCTCTCTCAACAGTTCTGGAGGCTGGATGTCTCAGATCAAGCTGCTGGCAAGGTGGATATCATTCTAAGGCTTCTTCTCTTGGCTTGTAGGTGCTGGCAGCTCACTGTGTGCTTACATGACTTATCTTTCCATATAATGCTATCACACTAAGATGTGGAGCACTACACATTTCATATCTATGAATATTGTTCCAGCCATATGCTGAATGACACAGATACATTGTGTCACAGCTCTACTGGATGACAGTATACTAAATGACACAAACTTTGAGTGAGGCCTGGAGCAGGAAAGGGCCCTGTAGCAAATCTAGGCCAAAAGACAATCAGCTCTCCTGTTGAGTCATATGACCTTGCAGGCTTGGTGGTATTGGAGTTGTTTGTAGTGGGCAAGGATGCAGTGTGAAATTTTTGACAAGCTCAGTATGAGAATCAAAACTCACACCTCTGGGATTCTAGAATGAGGCTGTACCATTTACCACAGACAACTGTGCATCATTTGAGAGTTTGTGGTATGTTACTGGGTCTTACTAGAGATGGAGCATTTGACTGTTAGATACCAAATGACCCTACAGCCAGGGCTTCTCACTCTGATCTAGGTTCTGTCATAGCCACCAAGCCATAAAGTAGGACAAATCTAGCAGCTGTCCATCCTAAGGTGGAAGTAGTACATCCGGGTTGGACTATTAGAAGGACTGGAGGACATGTGTATGCCCATGTCACCCACCACAATTGCACAGCGCTCACTCCCTGGCCTTCACATATACCTGTTAAGGGGGTTCTATGCAAACATTTGAAGGAGCGGGATAGATAAGCTTGGTTTATGACTGGATTGGCTTGTGCATCAGTGAAAAAAGGTGTGGAGGGGCAGATATATGAGGCACCCAGGTGATTGACTTGGCTGCCTCCTGGTCACCCTTGTCCCATTGCGTGAGTGGATGTATGCACCAATGGTGGTCTGAGAAGGCTGCAAACATTTGTGTATTAAGGTCTGGCCCACGCTGTCAGAGTAAATCGCCGAAATGTGCCAAGATGATAGCAGAGGGTAAGGGGAATTTAGGATGCCTGGTGGAAATGGGGGAAGTTGAGTGCGGTTGTGCTCCGAGATCAGCTGTGGCCCCGCGCAGGCTATAGTAGTTCCTGGAACTTTTTCCAAGTTCTCGCTTGGGCAGATGCTTCCCAGAGGCTGTAACAGGAGCTTCTCATGGGGTAAGTTACTGTCATTTCCAATCTGAGCTGTTCTTTCCAGAAGAGCCTTCTTCCAGAAGTTTACATTTTGTGGGAAAGGATAACTAATCTTTACTACCCAGTCTGTTGCAACGTCTGAATAGCACTTTCACGGTTACAGTCATGTAAGCATATTTAACCACGATGGGAAGTAGGTGGTAATAATAACTGTCTGTGAGACGGAGGACATGTGTGTGCATGAGTGTATGTGTGTGTACGTGTGTGTGTGTGCATGTGTGTTGGAGGCTGACAAAGGAAACAGAACTAACTCGTCATCTTCCATGGAGGAGTCTAGTAGTTTCCCACTGAAAGCCAAGAGGCAAGTAATAGTGGTAAAAGGCCAATGAGAAGAAGTGAGTAAGACTATCACCTCAAAGAACGGAGAGTGGTTGCTCTGAGGAGAGGGAAATAGGTAAAGGTTGCTCTTTGTTTTAAAAGGGGAGATATCTGCTTTCTTAAATAGGTGCATTCTTATTTATGACCGAAAACAACAACAAAAAAGAGAAACGTCTGTTTGTCTACTGAGCAGTGTAAATACTTTCAGGGTGATTTTAGTTCTTAATCCCTCACCCCACTTCCTCTTTATAAAGAACAATTTAGGATTTTCTATTCAGTACTTTTAGTGTTAGTTAGTGTTAAGTTATACATTGTAATATCACTTATCTTCTGCTTCACCTTAAACTTTGTGAAGATTTTATATTTAATGATGTTTTAGATGTAGATTTCTGTTATTTCTCTCCTTTCTTCCTTCCCTCCCTTCTCCCCTTCTTTTTTTTTTTTTTTTAAGATTTTTTTCATCTATTTGACAGAGAGACATTGAGAGAGAGAGAGAGAGAGAGAGAGCGCACAAGCAGGGGGAGGAGCAGAAGGAGAGACACAAGCAGGATTTGGGGTTCAATCCCAACTGAGCCAACTCAGCGCCCCTCCTCCCCTTTTCCTAAACTTAATTTTTCTATTCGTGGTTCTTTACTTTGGATTATCTCTATGTAAACCTTTGGATATTTTTGATAACACATTCGGGGAAACAGATGGACATGTGCATCCTGGGATAAAATTCCAGAGAGCACCCGACAAGGATGTTACAAGTGTTCAGGTGTTACAAGGATGTTCAAGTGATAATGATGTGCTCTGAAACTTGTGTTCTGTGGTGATGTGGCTCTGATGTTGAATATGTATCTGAACGGTTAGAAAAGATAGATTCACAAAGTATGACTTGAAAAAGCAGTATTTTAGGGGAGCCTGGGTAACTCAGTCAGTTAAACGTCCGACTCTTGATTTCAGGTCAGGTCATGATCTCAGGGTCATGAGATTGAGCCCCATGTAGGCTCCATGCTTGGCATGAAGCCTACTTCTTCTTTCTTTTTTTAAATGAAGATTGCTTCTTAACATTCTCCTTCTCCCTCTCCCTCTGCCCTTCCTGCCCCCCGACCCCCACCCCCTGCCCTGGGACTCACTCTCTCTTTCAAAAAGAAAAGAGAAGAAAAGAAAAGAAAAGAAAAGCAGTTGTTTTTATTTTATTATTTTATTTTTTATTATTTTTTATTTTTTCAGTATTCCAACATTTGTTGTTTATGTGCCACACCCAGTGCTCCATACAATACGTGCCCTCCTTAATACCCACCACCAGGCTCACCCGACCCCCACTTCCTCCCCTCGCAAATCCCCAGTTTGTATCTCAGAGTCCACAGTTTCTCATGGTTTGTCTCCACCTCTGATTTCCCCCAATTCACTTCTCCTCCCCATCTCCCAATGTCCTCCATGTTATCCCTTATGCTCCACAAGTAAATGAAACCATATGATAATTGACTCTCTCTGCTTGACTTATTTTACTCAGCATAATTTCTTCCAGTCCTGTCCATGTTGATACAAAAGTTGGGTCTTCATTCTTTCTGATGGAGGCATAATACTCCATTGTATATGGAATATCTTCTTTTTCCATTCATCTGTTGAAGGGCATCTTGGTTCTTTGTGCAGTTTGGTGACTGTGGCCATTGCTTCTATGAACACTGAGGTACAGATGGCTCTTCTGTTCACTACATCTGTATCTTTGTGGTAAATAACCAATAGTGAAATTGCAAGGTCATAGGGAAGCTCTATTTTTAATTTTTTAAGGAATGTCCACACTGTTTTCCAAAGTGGCTGCACAAACTTGCATTCCCACCAACAGTGTAAGAGCATTCCCCTTTCTTTTTTCTTTTTTTAAATATTTTATTTATTTATTTGACAGTGAGAGATCACAAGTAGGCAGAGAGGCGGGCAGAGAGAGAGGAAGGGAAGCAGGCTACCTGCTGAGCAGAAAGCCCGATGTGGGGCTTGATCCCAGGAGAGATCATGACCTGAACCGAAGGCAGCGGCTTAACCCACTGAGCCACCCAGGCGCCCTGAGCATTCCCCTTTCTCCACATCCTTTCCAACACTTGGTGTTTACTATCTTGTTGACTTTGGCCATTCTAACTGGTGTAAGGTGATATCTCAATGGGGTTTTGATTTGAATCTCCCTGATGGCTAATAATGATGATCATTTTTTCATGTGTCTGTTAGCCTTTGTATGTCTTCTTTGGAGAAGTATCTATTGATACCTTCTGCCCATTTTTTGATGTGATTATCTGTTTTGTGTGTGTTGAGTTTGAGAAGTTCTTTATGGGTCTTGGCTATCAGTGCTTTGTCTGTAGTGTCATTTGTGAATATCTTCTCCCATACTGTGGGTTGCCTCTTTGTTTCATTGACTGTTTCCTTTCTGCTGTGCAGAAGCTTTTGATCTTGATGAAGTCCTAAAAGTTCATTTTACTTTTGTTTTCTTTGTCTTTGGAGACATGTCTTGAAAGAAGTTGCTGTGGCCTATATTCTTCTCTAGGATTTTGATAGATTCCTGCCTCATGTTGAGGGTCTTTTATCCATTGAGTTTATCCTTGTATACAGTGTAAGAGAATGGTCGGGTTTCATTCTTCTATACATAGCTGTCCAATTTTCCCAGCACCATTTATTGAAGAGACAAAAAGCAGTATTTTAAATTCAGACATTATTTACATAAAACATTATTTTATGTGAGTGCATAAGATATAACTTAATTATTGGTATTGTGTATTTTAAGTATTTTAAGCATATCCATAAAAGTGTAAAAATATCAGATTTGCCAAAATTTACCTTTAGATATTCTCTTTGAAGAAAATGTTCTCAGTCTTTATTTAGAGATACATGGTATTGAATACTCAACCTTCAAATAACCCATTGAGTTACAGTCTTTACTACCCAGATGAACAAATGGAAGCTCAAAAGTTAAATTTGTGCTCCATGTCACACAGTTAGTAGAGTGGAGAGATGGGATTTGAATCAGCCAAGAAACTCTTTAGACATCTTAGTATTGGGGCACCTGGGTGGCTCAGTTGGTTAAGCGACTGCCTTCGGCTCAGGTCATTATCCCAGAGTCCTGGGATCGAGTCCCACATCAGGTTCTCAGCTCCTTGGGGTGTCTGCTTCTCCCTCTGAACTCCCCTCTCATGTTCTCTCACTCTGTCTCTTTATCTCAAATAAATACATACAATTAAAAAAAAAAACACATCGTAGTATTTTTTGTACCAATTCCTTTGTTTAGAGAAACCCATGTTGAAATTGGAGCTGAGGATGGGAAAGTCTGGGCAGTCAGGATTTCATGTACAGGACAGTCTTGGATGGAGGTTATAGAAGGGGATCTGGGAAAAAAGAGCATTACGCTGAGGAGGACAGCACTCAAGGGAGAAGGGCATATGATAGAATGCAAGATACTTGTGGACAGATGGCACTTAGCTTATCGTTTTCTCATAAAGCAGTCCTTGCCAGGGTTTTTACCTGTACGGTACCCCGTCTTCTCTGTAACTGCCTAGAAGTTTCCTGCCCTTCCACAAAAGCCTTCTAAAGTTTCTGCTGTGCTGGAGTGCCTTCTCTGACCTACGTACCCCTTTCTTCTGAGCTCCCTTGTGCACACATCTGCCATCATTATTATCATCATCATCCAGTAACTTAATATGGTAATTATTTATTTGCATGTCTAGCTCCACATTGGATTGTAAGCTCCTTGAGGCAGTGTTTAAGTTCTTTGCATAGCTGAATATCTGTAACATAGCACGTGACTAGTAGTGGAGCTGGGGTTTGAACCCAGATGTGTTTGTTATCAGAAAGAACAAATGAATAATAAACAGGTTCCCTTGCATGTCTGTGTGGGCAGTGGAGTTTGGGAGTACATTTGAAATTACTTTTTCCTTGTTTTTGATATTTGATCCTGGAGGAAAAAAAAAATGTACTCTTTCACAGAATGGTAGATTACGTTTCAAATCCCAGCATAATTTAATGCATGATCATCTATCATTCTGTAACTTGTTTCCAAAGCTAGTTATGTTTTTATCATTTTGAATATTTGGATGTTACTCTGAGAACATGAGGTACTGAGATATTAGGTTTGGCTATAAAGGAAGAGCAGCATATGGTCACGTGGGAGGGAGGGAGCACTCCTTCCTGTTACTCTCCCCATAAGACACAGAAATTTCTCCCATTCTTAATTTGTAAGCTTTTAAACTTACAGAACCAACTTTCCTATGAGACACCTTGACATAATTGAGTGAAAAAGAAGTAATTTAATTAAACTGATAGTAGAAAATGAGCCCCAGTCAATGACTCTATAGAGGAGCATATTTTGAATTGTCAAGAAGTCATAGTGCAACTAATAGTTCTTTGATCAATCAGTCTGAAAGAGAAGACACAAGGTTTACTTTGGAGACTGTTTCTTTCAGAAGAACTGACTGCTTAGTTGTTTGAGAACCAATGGAAGGGTAAGTTGTCGTCCCCTCCCACCCCCCACAGGATGTGCTGTTTGTCCCATGGGCAGTCATTTCTATTTATGTTACAGTTACAAAACCACTGACTGAAGAGTTTGTTCTAGGAAGTTAGTCCATTCTGTAGCAAACCAACATTTCTACGCTGTCCTGTAGAGACATCACAAATGTGCTTTACATCCCTCACACCTAATTTATACAAAGGATCTCCTGCCCTGGGGGCTGTTCTGTTCACTTTGATGACAAGTAAATGTGGCAGGTGTTTCAGGAAGCACACATAACAGTTCATCCAGGGATAGTTTAACTTTAAAATTCTTTTACATGTGTAATATCTCTGAGTCCAACATTTTGGTTGACATGTTTTGTTTCCTTTTTCATCTCTTTGCATCTGAGACATAGTCTTGCTAACTTATTGTGGACCTCATTGCTGGGCTGGAGGTGAGGAAAACTTCAGATTGCCTCTGCCAAAAAAATAGCCACTCGACCTGCTTATGTCACTGAGTAAACCCTGTACTCCAGATTTAAAATGTATAAAATGGGTTGGTAGCAGTGGGGAGGGAGGGTTGGGTGAGATGGTCTCTCCATGGCTTCAAATGTCTAAGGATTTAGACATTTGTGTGCTAATGTGTGTACAGACTTCTGTGCTAAGGATTTACACATTTAGATCCTCAGCCCAGTTTTTGAATCATAGATGGGCATCTTCAATCAGATATTCCCAAACACCTCAAGGCCATGGGGCAAAAAAACAAAAAACAAAATCTAAACCAAACATCTTAGTGATTGTCCTGTTGTCCTCTGTGTTTGTGAATTTTGTCATCATCCCTTCAGTACCCAGAAAAGTAGTGACACATCATCCTTGACATTACAACTACATTATCTACCCACTGCAAGTCTGCATGAATGTTTGCTCTAAATTTCTCCTCATTCATGCCTCCTGTATGAGACTGGAGTTGATGAACCTGAATTTGAATCACTTTTCAATAAAAATATCTTTATAATACTTATAGCACAGATATATCTCCCCTCTGATATATCCCCTCAGATATATTTCCCCTTGCTGTTGAGATGAAATCATGAGACAGAAATAAGACATGAGAGAGACATGAGGTTAGGAAACGGAAGAGAGAAATGGAGACAAAGAAGCTCTCTTGTGGGTTGGGTTTCAGAAAGAAAAAGGGGAATTGAAGGGCAAAAGGTGGGATGTCCATGTACTGCTCACCCCCTTTCAGAGGAGCATTATCCTCCAGTCTTTATGATACAGCCTAGAGAAATTCCAGCCCTTCATTTAGCAAGACATCAGTGTATTCTGATGCTGGGAAGTAGTTTACATATGACAAGAAGACATCTAAAGAGGTTTAATGGTATCCCAGCTAAGAGGAGGGCTGGAGTTGGGATGAAGTGGTCACAGGGACAGGGACTTTGGGACCCAAGCCTAGAAATTACAGCACAGATGCCAACAGTAAGTAGGATATAAACACAGGCAGAGGTCTCTTGTCTCATTTGCTTATTACTATTTGTCCTATTTCAATAAAATATTTATTAAATAAATAGGTATGACAAGATACCTAAAAGAATTAGATGTGATCTGCTAGACTTCTGTTGGCATTTTCACAGGATATCCAGAGACCAAGCAGGGTGATGGACACCTTTGGGTTATGGTAGAAGCCAATGATGCCAACACATGGGTCCAAAGCTGATGCCAGGTTGGTATATAAATTCCCTATTCCCACCTCAAAACTAGTTTTTATGTTAAGGGCAGAGGAAAGGGCAACAAACCCTGAATTTTTTGTGCTTATACTGATTAAAAAAAAAGATAAAAAAAAATAGAAGGACATGTATTGTCCTTAATTAACTATTTTAATATTTTGCTTCTATCTGTTGAGAGAACATGAAAATTTGTTATAGAGAAGGAGTTAGTTGTAAGGTGTGACTTGGCCCTCACTGCAGATGCTGTCATTTCCTGCCATCCCTCTGCTGCCAGTTTTGTTCCTTTGCAAAACTCTTTAATGGCTACATAACACAGGAGAAAGCTGAGCATTCAGACTCTACGTGGCTTCACCATGTCTTCCATCTTATCTCCTCTGCTCTGTGTCTCTTCTGCATTCTGTGTTTCAACGCCACCACATTAGGGAGCTGGCGAGGGGAGAGTGAATGCAAATACTGGGTCCAGTCAGGGGCACTCTTTTCTGATTCACCTCAAGGTGCCATAATGGACTAGTGATGGGGAGTCTTCTGTTGCAGCACCTACCTGGAAACACATGCGCTCTCCCTCTCTCTCTCTCTGAGTTCACACCCACACTAAATCCCAGGTCATGTGGAACTATTTGTAGTTCCCTCCAAGGCCACCAAACCTGTAGTTATACCAGATTTCCACCCACCCACCACCTCTTTACTCCTCCCTTCCACTTTAATGAACATGTACACATTAAAAAAGTTGTAACTAAAATGTTAGCTTCCTCTGTGAATTCCTGTGCCCACTGGCAAAATTAGGTATTCTGCCCTTAGTATCTATTTCTACCTTGCACATAATTCTACCCCAGCACCACCATAAAACTTTGTTTTCTTTTGTTGTACAAATAATTAGCACTGCAATCAGTTATTTAGAGCCATAGGTCCTGCTTTCTTTGTCTTTGTAGCTCTAGGACCTAGCATGATCCCTGGTCCATAATTGGACAAAATAATGTTTCTTCAATGAATGTTTTCTTCAGTTTGTTTCAACTCTAAGGAGCTGAGATTAAATGAAAAATGGATTTCAAGATTAGAAACCCAATTGGATTGAGTTTCTAAAGAATCCCTTTGGACCTCAGTTTTACCTGATACTGATGAAACGTCTCTTAACATTTTCTAAGCCTGAAATAAGTCAACTTAAGTTCCAGTATAAAGAAGTGATACAATGGGCTGGGCATGACTAGATTTGAATTTTGGCTCTCATTTCAGGCACACTATAGCTATGCAACCTTGGGAAAGTCACCAGACATATCTGACTTCAATTTCTTCCTTCATTTAAGGAAAATGAAGAGCTGTCTTCAGATGGTGGTTATACTTTAAAAACTGTGCTAACGTACATGGCTGCTCTTAGGAGATTGTAAAGCTATATAGTTTCTCAGGATAATACCTTTCAGGAAGTTTTTTTGTCCCCTTTTCCCTCCTTCTTCAAATCAGAAGCAGGAAAGCAAGTCCTAGAATAGGAGTTGGAGGGTATTGATTGGGAGAATAAAATAAGAAACATTTTTATAATAACTAGTGCTGCAATCATTGCTAAGATTGGCTCTCATTTTATAATGAAACATGATTCTGTGAAATAGTAGTTAGCTAAATGTCAAATGAAGGTTATTCCATTAAAATGCTGTTTTAGTCCAATCAAGCAAAGACATGCTTCTATTACTATTACAGAGTATAGCTATTAGCGTTTTTTTGTGTTTATGCAATTTTCTTTGGCTGAAGGAGTTTCTGCTATTCTGTATTCAGCATTCCTTCAGTAGAACAATTTGGCTGGGAATCTTTGTGTTAATGAAAAATTACACATTTCAATATATAATATTTATTAAAATAACTGTAGTGTGCTGTGTGTTTGTGCATATGTATGTGTCTATAATTCTAATCTGCTATTTCAAAGTGGGACTGTGTGTTAAGGAATAAAAACCTATGCAGTGCTTTGTCTTGATACTAAGTTTGGTGAAATACAGCATGCACTACTGCAAGAAGAAACTAGCTTTAAAACCAGAAGCTATCAGTCTTTGGTACTACATTAATAAATGAGTCTGAGAAATAATGTAAACTTTCAGAGCCTCAGTTGCCTATCCATAAAATTAAAAATAGTGATAATGCCTCAACCTTATTATCTCTTACTTGTAAGGTGGAAAGGAATTGAGTAAGTTAAAAAAAGCATTTTAAAATTGAAATGTATAGTAGTTAGATGAAATAAAAGGTATTATGATGAAGCCAAGAGCAAAGACTTTGGGGCAGACATGTCAGGCTCATATTGTGTCTCTACCAATTATTAACTGGATGAACTTAGAACAGTCTTTTGTGGCCCCATTTGTTAAAATGAGAAAAAGGGTGTGTCTTATAAAGTTGTTATGAAGAATCCATTGGGTGCCATTTGTGAAAGGTCTTGCATATGATAGACTGATAGACATGCGAATATTTGCAATCCCAGGATTCTCTCCTTCAACTGTGACTCTAAATCCAAAGAAATCAAGGTTTTTTAGTTTTCTGGAAAAACTTGTTGAATTCATTCTCACTCGTAATGCTTAAAACCTGTATCTGATCATAGCTGTGGGATTTCTTTTGTTTTTTATTATTTTTTGTTTGTTTGTTTTCTTTTTGAGAAATGAGGTACCTTTGCTCGAATCTTGATAATTTGTGAACTGCCTCTCCCACTCATTCTTTTGCCACATCGACTTGACAAATGAGTCAGTGCAGGTGAGTCAAGGCTCTCTTGAAGTCTCATGCTAGTGTACTTTCCCAGCATAGGCCTTTATGAAAAATGAGGAAAAGGTCACTTTTACATCTTATTATTTATTTATTTATTTATTTATTTTTAAAAAGATTTTATTTATTCATTTGACAGAGAGAGACACAGTGAGAAAGAGAACACAAGCGGGGGGGTGGGAGAGGGAGAAGCAGGCTTCCCACCAAGCAGGAAGCCCAATGCGGGGCTTGATCCTGGGACCCTGGGATCATGACCTGAAATGGAAGGGAGATGCTTAAAAGCTGAGCCACCCAGATGCCCCTTATTTTGTTTTATTTAGGAAGAATTTAGGGGCTAGAAGAACTCTGATAAAGTATATGAACAGTATACAAAACCTGTTCATTGCGAATCCATTAGATTTTAGCTCTGTTCTTTAGCTCTGTTCTCCTCTCCAGAACACTGGCTTCACCAATAATGATAAATATCTTAAAAGGGGCCAATTCCTTTGTATTTTCAGCACATAAAGGGAAAACCTGTTTTATTTCAACTGAATGGAGTTGGCTTCATTTCTACCACATCTCTTTGTTTTCTTTCTCATTTTTTTTTGTTCCTTTAAAACTTCTATTTCTTGAATATTTCATAATACACATATATAAAAGTATGTATCCATATGCATATTTAAATATATTGAATATATATGTGTGTGCATACATGAAATACACAAGTGGTTATATACATGTGTATTACATATATGTGTATATACATGTGTATATATACATATACACATGTGTAGATATTTGTGTGTGTGTATACACACACATATACATATTATATATATACACACATACATATTCATATGTATGGAGATTTCTATGTGTGTATCTCCTGAGAACCAATGCTCAATATAATTTAGGGTTTTTTACACACACACAATTCTAGAATTTTAGACTTGGCAGAGAATATTGGTAGGTGATGTTTTCTTCTTTCATAAATATCTTTTCCAGAATTTTCTCTAATCCAGCCCACTGGTAGGTGTGAACTCTGCTTAATAACCAGCTACCATGGGGGATGACTGTTAATGTTGTGCCATGGAATTTCCTTCTTAATTTCTTCTTGTTTGAAGAAAAAATATATATTGTGTCCCCACTATCCATGGAAGGATGCAAGATAGACCTAGACACTTCCAGAGCCAGAGGAACATTTAGAGGATTTCTGTTTAACTTCACTTAAGAGTTCAGAGGAGGAAATAAAGGCACTGGAGACTTCTGTGGGTTTGAGCAATGTACAAGATGCTGTATCCCAGAGCTCCAGCCAGTGCTGCCAGCAACAATTACTTTTTATTTTATTTATTTATTTTTTTGTGTGTTTATTTTTTATTTTTTTTTTCAACTTTAAATTTTTTATTTTTTATAAACATATATTTTTATCCCCAGGGGTACAGGTCTGTGAATCACCAGGTTTACAGACTTCACAGCACTCAACAAAGCACATACCCTCCCCAATGTCCATAAACCCACCCCCTTCTCCGAAACCCCCTCCCCCAGCAACCCTCAGTTTGTTTTGTGAGATTAAGAGTCACTTATGGTTTGTCTCCCTCCCAATCCCATCTTCTTTCATTTATTCTTCTTCTACCCACTTAAGCCCCCATGTTGCATCACCACTTCCTCATATCAGGGAGATCATATGATAGTTGTCTTTCTCTGCTTGACTTATTTCGCTAAGCATGACACCCTCTAGTTCCATCCATGTTGTCGCAAATGGCAAGATTTCATTTCTTTTGATGGCTGCATAGTATTCCATTGTGTATATATACCACATCTTCTTGATCCATTCATCTGTTGATGGACATCTAGGTTCTTTCCATAGTTTGGCTATTGTGGACATTGCTGCTATAAACATTCGGGTGCATGTGCCCCTTTGGATCACTACGTTTGTATCTTTAGGGTAAATACCCAATAGTGCAATTGCTGGGTCATAGGGCAGTTCTATTTTCAACATTTTGAGGAACCTCCATGCTGTTTTCCAGAGTGGCTGCACCAGCTTGCATTCCCACCAACAGTGTAGGAGGGTTCCCCTTTCTCCACATCCTCGCCAGCATCTGTCATTTCCTGACTTGTTGATTTTAGCCATTCTGACTGGTGTGAGGTGATATCTCATTGTGGTTTTGATTTGTATTTCCCTGATGCCGAGTGATATGGAGCACTTTTTCATGTGTCTGTTGGCCATCTGGATGTCTTCTTTGCAGAAATGTCTGTTCATGTCCTCTGCCAATTTCTTGATTGGATTATTTGTTCTTTGGGTGTTGAGTTTGCTAAGTTCTTTATAGATTCTGGACACTAGTCCTTTATCTGATATGTGGTTTGCAAATATCTTCTCCCATTTTGTCAGTTGTCTTTTGATTTTGTTAACTGTTTCCTTTGCTGTGCAAAAGCTTTTGATCTTGATGAAATCCCAGTAGTTCATTTTTTCCCTTGCTTCCCTTGCCTTTGGCGTTGTTGCTAGGAAGATGTTGCTGCGGCTGAGGTCGAAGAGGTTGCTGCCTGTGTTCTCCTCAAGGATTTTGATGGATTCCTTTCGCATATTGAGGTCCTTCATCCATTTTGAGTCTATTTTTGTGTGTGGTGTAAGGAAATGGTCCAAGACTGCACTCCAAAACTGCTAGAACTTATACAGGAATTCAGTAAAGTGTCAGGATATAAAATCAGTGCACAGAAATCAGTTGCATTTCTCTACACCAAGACAGAAGAAAGAGAAATTAAGGAGTCAATCCCATTTACAATTGCACCCCAAACCATAAGATACCTAGGAATAAACCTAACCAAAGAGGCACAGAATCTATACTCAGAAAACTATAAAGTACTCATGAAAGAAATTGAGGAAGACACAAAGAAATGGAAAAATGTTCCATGCTCCTGGATTGGAAGAATAAATATTGTGAAAATGTCTATGCTACCTAAAGCAATCTACACATTTAATGCAATTCCTATCAAAGTACCATCCATCTTTTTCAAAGAAATGGAACGAATAATTCTAAAATTTATATGGAACCAGAAAAGACCTCAAATAGCCAAAGGGATATTGAAAAAGAAAGCCAACGTTGGTGGCATCACAATTCCGGACTTCAAGCTCTATTACAAAGCTGTCATCATCAAGACAGTATGGTACTGGCACAAAAACAGACACATAGATCAATGGAACAGACTAGAGAGCCCAGAAATAGACCCTCAACTCTATGGTCAACTAATCTTCGACAAAGCAGGAAAGAATGTCCAATGGAAGAAAGACAGCCTTTCAATAAATGGTGTTGGGAAAATTGGACAGCCACATGCAGAAAAATGAAATTGGACCATTTACTTTTTATTTTTAAAGCTTTTTTTTTTCTGTAATTTTGCTCATATTAGAAATTAAGAATATTTTCTAGAGTGAAAATATTTGTAGCTGATGACAACTGCTGATATGGATATTTTAATCATTCTCATCCTAAATGTCATAAGACATTTGCCCTGTAGAAAGGAGATTAGTTTATTAGTCATGTGAGCCTGTGACCATCCATTCATCCATCCGACCACCTTCTAATAAACTTACCCAACATTTGTCGTGAGTACAAATCTGTGCTAGGTTTGAGAATGAATAGAATGAAGACCTAGTCCATGCCCTGAAGGTGTTGACAACTTCCTGGAGGCTTAAAGACAATCTCAGAATGGGTAGTTCAGGATAAAATCCAGTTAGTGTCTTGAGAGTGGCATGGCAAATCACCATTTGGGTTGGAGAAGAAAATGTTACTTCTAGCTGGGGTTCAGCCTCAAGCGAGAAGTATGCCTTGAAACAAATAGGGAAGATAGTTAATTCTGAGAACAAACTGGATAAACATACAGAGATGGGTCAAATAATGAAGAGTTAGGTGTGCTTAAGGGTTTCATGCACGAAGGAGATTGTGGGATGTAAAGCTAGAGAATTAGTATGGGATATGATCTTGCAGGGCATTGAATGCCAGGGCATAGAGTTTGATTATTAAGCAGCGGGGCATCATGGAATGTTCCATGCATAATGGCTTGGGAGAAAATGAGTCATTGAAACTACTGTCCAGAGGGGAAAAGTGTCATCATATATGAGCTGAGGGAGTAGAATTTTAAATAAAATGTAGTCGGCAAACCTTACGAATAAAACTGGCAGGGTGAAAACACACACAGAAACATTGGAGTAAGTGACTAGAATGTAACATTTGTGAATGTAGTTAACTGAAGGGGTTTTGGTAGAAGCCACATTGAAATAAGTCAGGTTGTGTGAAACAGTGACTAAATGGTCCGTAAGTAGTTCATAAAGAAATTTTGAGAAATGTTTTGAGAAATTTGCCAGTGTCTACCATGGTGACTACCATGTTGTAAGACTTCAGTCAATATTTGTGGAATGAACCAATAAAAAATACATAAATCTTGATAAGCCACACATTTTCTCTTTGTGGAATTAGCTACAGCTACCTTTACCACATACATAAAACCAGCCATCTGGTTCATTAAGAACAACGCATCAGCATGTCTGACAATTTCAAAATGTGTATCTAAATTTGAAAATATGTATAGAAATTACAGAAAAATTAATGTAGTAAGGAGAAAAGTCAGGCTATCCGAGTTTCAATATTTGTTCTCCTTTAGGCAAGTTTTTTAAACCTCTCTGCCTCAGTATCCTCCATCGTATAGAATGGAGATAGTAAAGTAGAGAGGTCATATCAATGTAATGAAGATAATGCATTAAATACATATAAAGTGCTTAGAAGCAACTCTGACACAAGACACAGGTGGTATTAGCTTTTAAACATTATTATTATTACTCAAGAATGGACTTTTGAGAATTTGCACCCTTGCATCATCCCTTGCATTATACCTTAAAATTTACCAACTGTTTACATTCAATATCTCAATTTATTCCTTTATCCCACTTCCATCATTTTCACACTGATGGTGAGGAAATTTAGAATCTGTCTGGTCAGTTGACCTGCCTAGGATGCAGGTCTCAAACCTAACCTAGACCATTAATTTCTCAATGGTCCTTGTGTACCAGGAATTGTTTTGAGAACTTTGTCAAAATAATTTCATTTACTCATTATTAAGCAAGAGTAGGAGAGGACCAGAGAGGTAGAAGAAAGGCATCTCTAAGTGTGCTCAGTGGATTAAGTCTTCTCAGCTTCTCTAGGATCTTGGTTCAGGATTCCTGCTGGTGCTGCTGCCTTTTCTAAGTTCTGACATGCCAGAGCTAAGTTCTTTTTCCACTTTCATTTCTGGGACCCATTGCTTTGACGCCTCAGGCCCTGCTGTACCTGGGCTCTGAGTAAACAACCACAACCATAAACCCTTCATGTAGGTGCAGAGAAGAACTGTTTTTCATCAGGTTAGTGTGGGCAGCATGGGCTGCCAACTTCCCATCAAAGCCTCATAAACCCTTTTATGAGGCCCATAAAATGCTCCCTACTCCTGCTAGGGGAGAAGAGGACAGCCATCAGACCCAAATCATGCTGGTTTCAATTGCTTCATTTCCATACATCAGACTCTTTGGAAAACCAAATGCCAGCCATGGCCAAATAATAAAGTGGTCTTTGTGTTCCTGTAGTGTTCCTTTACTAGGCCTCCCTGTCCTGTGGTACACAGTAGTGTCTGATGACCCTAGAGAGCAGTTCTGGGTGGTGGGGTAAGTAGCAGGGATTGCAGGGAACCACATCTCCCATTCAGAACTGAACAAGCATGGACTGCCAAGTGGGTTCTGTTCTCTCTGCATGGACATTTGGAGGGAACACTAACTGACCTTCTCTCATGCCTTCTCCCTTGCAGTTGGATCCAGAATCTGCCCTTATTTGTATACGTGCTTCTGGCATGGTTTGTGGTTGCCAAAAGAAAAGATAACCACCTTGTTAATTAGGTTCATCGAATTGCCCAGCTTCTAAGGTTTTCTTATCTAACTGCCTCACATAATGCTTCATCTCTTCTGCTTTGAAATAGAGAACCCTCCAATTTTAAAATGTAGCAATGGGAATATAGTCAGAAGGCAATTTTTAGTTTAGTTTTTTTTTGTTTTTAAGATTTTATTTATTTAACAGGCAGAGATCACAAGTAGGGAGAGAGGCAAGCAGAGAGAGAGAGGAAAGGAAGCAGGCTCCCTGCTGAGCAGAGAGCCTGCTGTGGGGCTTGATTCCAGGACCCTGGGATCATGACCTGAGCCAAAGGCAGAGGCTTTAACCCACTAAGCCACCCAGGTACCCCAATTTTCAGGTTATCTAATTTTCTAGTTAGTAGGTATTTTAATCTCACTATACTGTAAGCTCCCTTAGGGACAGGCATACTTCTATTTCCTTATTTTTCAGTATCTGTTCTCTTTTTTTTTTTTTTTAAGATTTTATTTATGCATTTGAGAGAGTGGGCAAGCATGAGTGGGGAGGGGAGGGACAAAGGAAGAGGGAGAAGCAGATTCTCCACTGAGTCCCCAATATGGGGCTCCATCCCAGCACTCTGAGCTCCTGACCTGAGCTGAAGATAGCTGTTTAACCAGCTGAGCCACTCAGGCACTCCAAGTTTCTACTCTTCTGCCTGGCATATATAGAGAGTACAAGTGCAAAACTGTCAATAAATGAATAACTATTTCTACGTATATCAGTTAGTATATGCAGAGTAATGCTGTGGTAACAAACAAAGTTGGAGGTTTATTTCTCATTCTTTTTTTAAGATTTTATTTATTTGAGACAGAGAGTGTGGTCAGGAGGAAGGAAAGAGGGAGAGGAAGAAGAGGACTCCCCATTGACCAGGGAGCCCGACTTGGGGCTCTATCCCAGGACCCTGGGGTTATGACCTGAGCTGAAGGCAGACATTTAACTGAGCCACCGAGGCACCCCTTTATTTCTCATTCTTGCCATAAGTTTGTCTCAAGATGGTTTTTCTATACTATCCTTACACTGAGATTCATACAATTGGAGCAGTTCCTATCTGGAATGTTCCTGATCTCTTGGCAGAGGGAAAAGAGGTCAGTGATATGAACCACATATTGGCTTGAAAATTTCTGCTTGAGGTACATCTGGGTGACTAAGTTGGTTAAGCGACTGCCTTCGGCTCAGGTCATGATCCCAGGGTCCTGGTATTGAATCCCATATCAGGCTCCAGGCCCAGTGGGGAGCCTGCTTCTCCCTCTGCCTGCTGCTCTTCCTGCTTATGCTCAATCACTCTTTCTCTCTCTCACACTAATAAATAATTAAAAATTTTAAAAACATTAAAAAAAGAAAGAAAGAAAAAGAAAATTTCTGCTTGAGAGTAAGATACCTTACTTCCCTCAAATTTCACTGACCAGTTCAAATGAAGACCAAGTCTAACTGCAAGGGGCTGGGAAATTAAAATTTTCCCACACTCAGTCCCTTAATCATTTTTTATGTCTTGTCAGAGTTTAATATTTACTTGTAAAAGCTGATTACTCTAAATTGTAGTTTAGGGCACATAGTATTTCATTGTAATTTTAAACAGCACAATTAATTTGAAACCTACAATAGCAGATACATTTCTGACACTTGAGGATAAAGCCAGTGACAAGACAACAAACCAATATTGATGATTTGGAGTGGAAAAGTTTCATACATTTGTGCTCAGCACCCCAATCTTCTACATCTACAGTCCTGTATTAGAAAGATCAATGCCCAGAACAACAATGCTTCTAGCGTTAGAATGATCTTCAGTCATTAAAGACAACTTCTGTTATTGCCATCAGCTTATAGTTACTATGGCAAAGCAAAAACTTGATACATCTTAGGAAGGTTTTCAACAAAAAATAATTTGAAATAAACACAAAAAGGTTTTCTGTTGAAGTCACTTTTCAATTCCTACAGGAATATGGGGAGGCACAAGAACATAACATTCAGGAGTGGTTTTATTCTAGTTTTTATATTATTCTGTACAAGAAACCATTCCTTCAAGTAAATGACTTGCAGTAAGATTATAACTGAGGTTGAAAGAGCTGGCTAGTAGACTAGAAAGTGGAAGATAAAAATGAAATTAAAAATGAAGTCCTTAGCAATAAAATAAAAAAAAAAACACAAGGTATTCTGAGAAAGACTGCACTCTAAGTCATTTTTGAGGATTGTGGAGAAAAGAGAGAAATTAATGTTGACTACGATTTAGTGTCTGCACAACATAGTACTGCATGCTTTTTCATGTATGGGATTTGTCATAACTCCATCTAAGAGTTGCCTTCTATGAGAAAGCTCTCCCTTTACCCTTCATAGTCAGGTAAAAATTAAATATAGTAATAGCTAATATGTGTTGGAAATTTACTATGTTGTAGATCAGTGGTTCTTAATCACCTGTGTGTGCTCCTTTTGCTATGTCTAGAGACATTTTTGGTTGTCACAACTGGTGGGGGGGGTGGGGGCGCTGTGCTAGTGGCATCTATTGGGTTGAGGCCAGGGCTCCTTGAAACATCTGACAGTGTAAAGGACAGTCCCCACTACAAAGACTCCTTTGCCCATGGTGTCAACAGTGCTGAGATTAAGAAATCCTGTGCTAAAGTTCTAAGTATTTGCATTAATAAATATTAGATAGCTAATTTTGCTAACTAATTTAATCTTCACAATGGTCTTATGAACATATAGTATTGTTTTTTTACCTGTTACAGGTAAGAAAACTGAGGTAAAATGTATTAAGTAACTTCCCAAGATTATACAGGGGCCTGTATTTGAAGATAGGTAACCAGGCTCCAGATTCTTAACCACTGTCCTGAGTCTTTCCACTAACATGAGTTTTGTGAGAGTAGGATTTCTGTATATTTGCTAATAATATTTGCTGCTGTTTTCTATCAGCCTTTAGCTCAGTGTCCATAGTTGTGGGGTAAATGAATGACTAAGGAGTTCATTCTCATTGTTTACCAGGTGGGTGCTAGTTGGTTAAGATAATTGCTCCCACTTTTCAGTCTTAATTAAAGAATCTTTTATTAAGTATCTTTTATAGATACTAAGAAAATTTTTGTCCAACAACAATACATAATTTATTTGGTAATAAATTTATTTTCAATCAGTGTGAGCCTGTGGTCAACATGAGGTGAAGTTATGGTTCATTCATGATATTTACTGAGTTTTCATTATGTGGCACACAGAGTTTCTAACCTTGCCTACACCCTTCATCCCTAGTCAAAGACTCCATGCCCTAATCACTGGTAGTTGTGAATATGATGAGATGTCACTCCCATGATTATGTTACCCTATAGGGCGCAGGTTGACCTTAAAATAGGGAGGTTATTTTGGTGGGCTCAGTGTAGTCACGTGAGTTTTTAAAAGCAGAGAGCTTTCTCTGTTGGTGGATGAAGAAGTCTGAGAGATTCAAAGCATGAGGAGGATTTGATACATTATTGCTGGCTTGAAGAAAAGGGGCTCCCAGGGAAAGAATGCAGATGGTCCTGAGGAGCTGAAATAGGCCCTGGTTGTCAGCCAGCAATGAAGAGACCTCCGTCTTAAAATCACGAAGAACTAAATTCTGCCAGTAATAGGAGTGAGGAAGAATAAGCCCAGAAGTAGAATCTTTCACAGTCTCCAGATAACAGTGGAGTCCAGCTGACATTTTGATGGCAGTCTTGTGATGCTCTGAACATAGATCTCAGTGGATTATGACCTATGAAACCATGAGCTAATTTATGTTATTATAAGCCACTAAATTTATTCATTCTATATTTTGGAGCTTAGATTATAATGGAGACATGGTGCATAGTAGTTGCCACATGAATATTTTTTGAACAAGTATGTAGATGAATGTTCCACTATTAACTATTACAAATAACACCTAATTTTGACTATGCACAGGTACTGTTAATAAGTGCTTTACTTGTACATAATGATTTAATCTTCCCACAACCCTATGTAGTGGGTTACTACTATTATCTCCATTTTACAGATGAGGGCACAGCATAGAAAAGTAAACAACTTATCAGAGCTTGCAGAACTAATAATTTTAGAGCTGAGATTTAATCCTAGGTGGTCTTGCATTAGAGTCTGGGATATTAACAACTACTCTAAGTGGCTTATCAACTGTGATAAGTGACATAAAGGAAAAATAATGGGGTGGGGGTGGGGGAGGAGAGTAGGGTGGGGAGTTGACCTAACCTGGGGTGTTGGGCAATGCCTTTTTTTGGTAGAGTTTTAAGCTAAATTTTGAAGGGTCAATAGAAATTAGGAAAAAGTATGAAAAAATATTTCAGAAGGAAAAATTTGGGGACATTCCAGTCAAAAGCATAAAAGACTACCATTTGAATTAGTCTTGCATGCTAGATAAATGGATTATTTTCATCAGACTTTAATAATGGGAAGAGTTTAAGGACATCCAAAAATCTAGTTTTCTCAGATTAAGAACCACTGAATGATAACAATATATAGCTCTGCTGGTTTGATAGGTGTGTAAGGAAAGAGAAAACAAAATAAAACAAATCAAAACACCTTTTTATTCTCCTAGAACCAAGGCTGAAAACTATAATTCACAGGTCAAATCTGGCCTACTCACTTTTTGTAAATAAAGTTTTATTGGAACACAGCCACACTCTTTTGTTTACATATTGTCTGTGGCTGCTTCCACTCTATAAGAGCAGAGTGGAGTACTTGTGACAGAGACCATATGGAATGGAAGACCTAAAGATTTACTATCTGGACATTTTCAAAGAATATTGCCGACTTCTGTAACAGAAAAATGCTGCCAGTACTTGAAAAATAATATTTTTGTGTCAATTACATGGTCCAGTATTAATTTTTTTCCAGGAGGAATATCCAAACCTATTCTGTTGGCTTTGGAAAGTATAAAGAATCTGGCAGTTGGGCTTTTGTTTGCATAGAGATTATCTGAATGACTGTGGCTGTGGCCTGTTAAATCGGTGCACCTGCTCTACTGGATAAGTGGATGGCTTTTGGAAGCTCAATAATATGGCTGTATACTTTTATCCATAAATGAAAGTGCTTAAAAAAATTCTAGGAGGTTTAATTTCTGCCAGACATCCCATGAAAAATAAGCCAACATTTTTAAAAGCAGCATGAAAACAAACCTAAAAGAGATCTATAATTAGTTGTTAGTGCACATGGATTTCAGCAGAAATGAGATAAAATAATATCAAGATGACCAGAGTTCATTGCTAGTGTTTGTCTCTAAAACACATGTTTTCGTTCATAAGTTTTTATATAATCTTTAAACATTTTCATATTATTTAGATCCTCCTAATGACTAGTTCTTTAAAATATAAATTGTGTGATTTTGCCACAATGGGTTTTTCCATAGTATTGAATATAGAAAACAAATAGACATAGAGACCATTTTTACAACTTTGTTTTGAAGTACAGTATATGTTCAGAAAAATGCACCAATCATATGTCCAGTTCTTGAAGTCTTGAAAAGTGAACACATCTGTGTAAAAAGCACTGAGATCAAGGAGCAAAAAGGCACCTGAAGCCTTCTTTCACCCATTTTAAGTCAAAATCCAAAGAGTGATAACCCTTGTCTTCACTTCTAATGCAGCATGTTACTTCTGCCTGCTTGTGTTTACTCGTCTTTTGCTCAACCTCTTGTTTGTGAGATTCATCCACATTATTACATATACCGCTAATATCTTTGTTGTTATGACTATAAAGTATTCCATTGGGAGAACATATAATTTTTATTTATTCTATTGTTCAGGTGCATTTGGGTAGTTTCCAGACTGACACTATTATGAATAGTATTCCAGTGAACATTCTATTAATGCCTTTTTGAAAGGCATTGAACATGTATATACATGTTGAACATGTATATACATTTTGTATAACATGTATATACATTTGTTGAACATGTATATACATTTCATCCTTTTTACACTGTGGAAGTATCTTATATGTATACATGTATATACATATTTTATATGTATGTATATATATTTGTTGAACCTGGGTAAAATGAATTATCTCTAATATTTTATTTCTTGCCCAAAATGAAATAGACTGGCTTTTGAAATTATTCTTTTTTTTTTTTCAGTCCACAGTATACTGACAATAGAAAAAATTATATTTTATAAGATCAGAGCTATTACAATTCTATTTAATTTTATAAGTCCCAAAAGATGCCTCAAATTTATTGTATACTTTATTTATTTAGTGTTTTTTTTAACGTATCTAATTATTTAGTTTTATTTAAGGAGTAATTGATAATGAATTTAAAAATCCGTTGTCATGGAATCATTAAATCTCATACTTGGAAGAACTTCAAAGGTCATCTTCAGGTCATCTCCAGGATTAATTTGATTGATGTGTCACTTCTCTTGCTATTATCAACAAATAAGCAATTAGCTTCAGTTTATGTACCTTTAGGTAGAAGAAACTCACTTCCTAAGAAGAAGCGACATCAATTTTCATAAAGCTTAAATATTTAGGAAGTTTGTCCTCATACTGAGCTGATATACAGATTAGGATATCTCTTTCTTTTTTAGGGTATCTTTTTATATTTTTCTACTTTCAATAGTCATTTGGATTTGACCTTAATTTATCTTTTGCATAGTGATTTTGTAGATATTGAAAGATAGTCATTGTGTTATGGAAAAATGTCATTTTGTCCTCTTTCTACATTGATAATTTTTTCTAGATTCTTCACTATCACATAAACATTAGATTGACAAGGTCTAGTCTGTCACCATCTCTTTTATTTTATTTTTTAAATTTTTATTTATTTATTTATTTATTTGACAAGAAAGAAATCACAAGTAGATGGAGAGGCAGGCAGAGAGAGAGAGAGAGAGAGGGAAGCAGGCTCCCTGCCGAGCAGAGAGCCCGATGCGGGACTCGATCCCAGGACCCTGAGATCATGACCTGAACCGAAGGCAGCGGCTTAACCCACTGAGCCACCCAGGCGCCATTAAGTTAGGCATTGCCATACCTCTTTTTTTTTTTTTTTTAAGATTTTATTTATTTATTTGACAGAGAGAGATCACAAGTAGGCAGAGAGGCAGACAGAGAGAGAGAGGAGGAAGCAGGCTCCCTGTCGAGCAGAGAGCCCGATGCGGGACTCGATCCCAGGACCCTGAGATCATGACCTGAGCCAAAGGCAGCGGCTTAACCCACTGAGCCACCCAGGCACCCTTGTCACCATCTCTTTTAAATATTGATGCTCATTTAAAAAAAAAGAGAGGGAGGAGGATTGGAAAAACGATGAAAAACAATCAACAGATGTTATTTTTGGATACCAGGAAAACATATAATTTAAATAATTTTTGATGTATGTTTTTTCTAGTTCTAAGATGAAGTTAAAAATAAAAAAAAGTCATAAATAGTATGATGTTCCAAACAGCAAAAATCCCCTACAACATCACTGACCCTGTGCAGAACAGAAAACCACTATTTTCTCTTTTATACTGAACATGATCTTTCTTTTTTTTTTTTTTTAATTTTTTATTTTTTATAAACATATATTTTTATCCCCAGGGGTACAGGTCTGTGAATCACCAGGTTTACACACTTCACAGCACTCACCAAATCACATACCCTCCCCAATGTCCATAATCCTACCCCCTTCTCCCAAACCCCCTCCCCCCGGCAGCCCTCAGTTTGTTTTGTGAGATTAAGAGTCACTTATGGTTTGTCTCCCTCCCAATCCCATCTTCTTTCATTTATTCTTCTTCTACCCACTTAAGCCTCCATGTTGCATCACCACTTCCTCATATCAGGGAGATCATATGATAGTTGTCTTTCTCTGCTTGACTTATTTCACTAAGCATGATACGCTCTAGTTCCATCCATGTTGTTGCAAATGGCAAGATTTCATTTCTTTTGATGGCTGCATAGTATTCCATTGTGTATATATACCACATCTTCTTGATCCATTCATCTGTTGATGGACATCTAGGTTCTTTCCATAGTTTGGCTATTGTGGACATTGCTGCTATAAACATTCGGGTGCATGTGTCCCTTTGGATCACTACATTTGTATCTTTAGGGTAAATACCCAATAGTGCAATTGCTGGGTCATAGGGCAGTTCTATTTTCAACATTTTGAGGAACCTCCATGCTGTTTTCCAGAGTGGCTGCACCAGCTTGCATTCCCACCAACAGTGTAGGAGGGTTCCCCTTTCTCCGCATCCTCGCCAGCATCTGTCATTTCCTGACTTGTTGATTTTAGCCATTCTGACTGGTGTGAGGTGATATCTCATTGTGGTTTTGATTTGTATTTCCCTGATGCCGAGTGATATGGAGCACTTTTTCATGTGTCTGTTGGCCATCTGGATGTCTTCTTTGCAGAAATGTCTGTTCATGTCCTCTGCCCATTTCTTGATTGGATTATTTGTTCTTTGGGTGTTGAGTTTGCTAAGTTCTTTATAGATTCTGGACACTAGTCCTTTATCTGATATGTCGTTTGCAAATATCTTCTCCCATTCTGTCAGTTGTCTTTTGATTTTGTTAACTGTTTCCTTTGCTGTGCAAAAGCTTTTGATCTTGATGAAATCCCAGTAGTTCATTTTTTCCCTTGCTTCCCTTGCCTTTTGCGTTGTTCCTAGGAAGATGTTGCTGCGGCCATTTCCTTACACCACACACAAAAATAGACTCAAAATGGATGAAGGACCTCAATGTACGAAAGGAATCCATCAAAATCCTTGAGGTGAACATGATCTTTCTATAAATACAGTTTAATTATGTTGTTTTTGACAAACATAATTATCATATGTGGAAGATGTGGTTAATGAAAGTCTTGTGATAACTTCCACTTATTCACTCAACAGTTATTTGTTCACATCTATTGACCAAATAACATGAGTTATTCAAGTCTCTCCTCTTATGGAGCTTGTAGCTGGTGAGAGAAGGTAGACCTGTAAATCTCCCAGTACAAAACATATACTAATAGCTGCAACACAGGTGCCCACCAAGTAGCACATAAAAGGAACACCTGGCTATTTCAGAGACTTGTTTCATGGACTACTGAGTCCTTGGGTGAAATTGCCCCAGGGTTCTAGAGCATGTGGACAGTATAGTCACAACATGTCCAGAGGGGAGACAGTGGGTATAATGGGATCCAGGATGAGGATTAGGCACATGAGGTGCATGGATTAGGCAGCATGGTGAAAGGTCAACCAGAGACCATATTCTTTTTTTTCCCCCAAAGATTTATTTATTTTAGAGAGAAAACATGCACATGAATAAAAGGGTCAGAAAGAGAGGGTGAGAGAATCTCAAGCAGATTTCACACTGAAGGCAGAGTCCAGTGTGGGGCTCCATCTCATGACCTTGAGACTACGACCTGAACTGAGGTAAACAGTCAGATGCTTAACCGACTACACCACCCAGGCACACAGAGACCAGATTCTTAAAGGCCTTCTGAAAGGTACCTTGACTTCACTGGGGCTTCAGTAAAACATTTATGCAGGGAAGTGACATGCATGTATCCATGTGTGTATCCATGGGTGTATCCAAACACCCATTATGGCTGTGTACCACTCACCGTACAGTCAGTTTTACTTGAGTATATATTTATTCTTGCTAATTTCATTTTAGATGGAAGTTTCATCATTGAATAAATAGCATTTCTGTAGGCAATATATAGTTAACTTTAAATGGTCAGGGAGAAACTAAGGAAAAGACTTTTTCCTAAATCAGATTTGAAATTTTCATTTTTCCTGGCTCTTTCATAGATGTTAACTTCAGACTTCAAATATTTATTTAATTTTACTGGTGTTGGTGGATTTACTATCTTTGAAAACCAAGTGTGACATAACTTATTTCATATTAATAATGCTGTCTGAGCTTGGTTTCTATGACTTTTGGATACTATTTGGAATATAAAGACGATCTTCTGGAAGTGGAATAAGACCTTTGCAGCTGTGCTTGTGTTAAGCGGTTTCAGTCCAAAAATAATCATGCTCTTGTATTACCATAGGGCACTGGGCTTTCTTTTGTGTTCAACATTGATTTGGATCTGTAAAATTTAGTATGCCAAGTTTGTCATCAAATCCTTGGAACTCAGGCGAGAGAATGGAGTTTGAGGTTAGTTTTGCAGAAACAGAGCTTTTTATTAATATTGGAAAATAGCCACATTGATTCAAGGAAGGGTGGAAAAGCAGTACTGTGTCTCTTTCAGTTTGAAACAACATGCAATCTCTTGCTAAGTGCTTTACTCCAAAGCTCTGAAAACGTATAGTGTTGGGCTGCCTGAAAATCAGTGCTGGAGGGAGGAGAAATAATTGAATGATGTCTTCCCTCCAAAAAAATGTCAAGCTCTTTCTTTGCCTGAGCAGGCTCATTTGCCCACTGCTCTTTGGCATCTATCAAATCCAGCTCTTTAACATCAGTCAGATTGTCCAGGTGATAAGCATAGCATTTGTTCTAGCCAATGGGTCTGTGCCTGCATTTTCACATTTGGCTTGCTTGGCCTGGGTTCCCTCAGCAGGCTGTGTCATTGGAGTGAGTAAAGGGAGAGATTGTGTCCTTGTGTTAAAAATTACCTTCAACTTTAAAACTGCTTCAACCCACCTTTAGGCTAGGCTGTTGGTGCCTGAAATAAGAAAACCTTGGATTGCTGAGTCCCTCCCTGAAAAAATCCCTGCCTGGTTGGTGCCTTTCTTTTACTGATTTTGTAACTCTATGTTATGGGTTGAATTGTGTCCCCACAAAAGATACTGAAGGCTTAACCCTCACTACTTCTGTGCAGACTCCTAACTCCCACCACCTCAGAATATGACCTGATTTGGAAATAAGGCTGTCGCCAATGTAAGTAGTTAAGATGAGGTCATCCTTGAGTAGAGTGCACCCATAATCCAGTATGACTGTTTCCTTATATGAAGAGGCAGTTTGGATGGAGACACACACAGAGAAAACATCATGCTAAGATTCGAGGGATGCTGCCCCAAGGCACAGGACTTCTAGGAGCTAGGAGAGAGGCCTGGAACAGACACTTTCCTAGTGCTTTCAGAGGGAGCTTGGTCCCGCTGACACCTTGATCTTGAACTTCTAGCCTCCAGAACTGTGACACGGTATATTTCTGTTGTTTAGGCCAATCATATTGATAGTACTTTGTTAAGGCAGCCCTGGCAAACTAAAACATTCTCTGTATGTAACAAATAATCTGTCTTACAAACAAACAAATAAACAATCAAACTCCTTAGTTTCATAAGCATATCTACTGAGCTAAAGTTAGATTTCACCTCTTGATACCCTGGCCTAAAGAGCAGTCTGGGCTTCCTCTAGATATTGTTCTGTCTTGAATTGTTCTAACATAATTGCTGTATTTAATAAAATCTAAGACTAACACCCAGACTCATTATCAATCAGCTAAGTAGCAGCCTTGCCCAATTTGTCCTAGATGCCCTGAAGAAATGATTATATAGCCTGCAAAATCTAGTGGTAGGCAACAGTGGCAGACTTTCCCCATGCCAGGCTAGATGGACCATATTAAAAAGACTTTTGGCATTGCCCCAAAATTACTTCCACTGGCCAAACTAGTGCCATAACTCATTTTTGATACATAGGTCCTTTATTCTGTCCTTAACTCTGGAAATAAAATTTGCCAATTTGGAATGTTAAAATTATTTTAGAAGTGGCTTTACAACTATAAAGGTAATTTAAGATGAGGTTAACCATATTTCTATTTGGAGGAAGTCAGTAACCAAACTTGAAATCTTCAAAAATTCTTTCTGTGGTATATCCAACAGACATGTTTGAATATTAACCAGTGCATTGTGTAGAAGGTACAAAAGTGACTGTGCATTGTGTAGAAGGTACAAACGTGACTGTGCATTGTGTAGAAGGTACAAAAGTGACTGTTTAAATAGAGAGCTTCTCAATAAGTCTAACTTAATAAATATTAAGTGAGAATAAATTAAGTCATTCAGTGATAAATTATTTGGAACTCACCATGTGCCTGGCAGTATGCTGTGCCTCGTAGATGCAGTATTAGGTAAGATAAAATGGGCTTCTAGGAACTTTTCATTGTAAGACAGCAAGGAATATGCACTCTAGAAGGGAGATGAGATAAATGCAAAGGTGACTACATTGAAATCAGATGTGAATAAAATGACTTGAATGCTTTCCTCTCCCTAATGCCTTCCTTCTCCCTTTATTTCACCTTTGAAACCTCAGAAACATACTCTTTACCCAAGATAACTGGTAAATTTATAATGGCAATATACAGACAATAAACAGAACATTATTAGAAAATTTCTGAGCTCATTAGCATAAGAAACAATTACACTTTTTACTACACAGTGGAGAGGGTGAGTGGGTCAACACGGGCACGTGAATTTCTTCTTACCAATGGTCAGTGCAAGTGAAGAGAAAGTTAATTTATTCTAGGGAATCAGCTCCAAACTGCTATACCATTATGTGCTCTTATAATTAAAATTGCTAGTTTAGTATCTGTAGAAACAGGATCAATTTGAGAAAAATAATGTTCTAAAATAGAAAAAAATTATATTTTTTCAAGATTTTTATTTCTCAGGGGGTACCTGGGTGGCTCAGTCGGTTAAGCGGTTGCCTTTAGCTCAGATCATGATCCCATTGTCCTGGGATTGAGGCACACATTAGGCTCCCTGCTTGGCAGAGAGCCTGCTTCTCCTTTTCCCTCTGCCTGCTGCTCTGCATACTTGTGCTCTCTCTCTGTCAAATAAATAAATAAAATCTTTTAAAAAAAGATGTTAATTTCTCTGTATACCAGTGGAGATAATTGCCAGTAACAATTCATCTAACATGTAATCATATGCAGTGGTAAGAAGTTAAGTCCTGGGTTCTAATTTTTGTTGTGCTACCAACTTCTATGCAGTTATGGTAAAACATATTCTCCCTCTGAGGACTATTTTTTATTATCTGTAGAATCAGGTGAATTGGCCTACATGATCATTAAATTTCCTTTCATTGTTGAGATTCAACTTTACCAAATTAGCTCAATTAGAGCAAGAGGCCCATGAGGTACATATTTTGGTTTCTCTCTAGCTGGATGCTGGCCAACTGCTCTTGCCTGCTTAAAGCTTAGCCATCTTCAGGATTGTAGGCTATTGAGGAAATAGCTAGTAGTAATAGGGAACATTTGCACTAGACACTATGCCAAGGGTCTTACTGTCTCTAATGTGTTATTTTTTGTCACAGACCAAGACATCAGTGCTAATACTATCCACATTTTATAGATGAGGTAAGTGTTCTGAGTCATGCAGTTGGGAATTGTAGACTAGATTTGTACCCAGGTACACCTGACTCCACAGAGTCTAGGCTCTTGGAGCTCCAGGCTTCTTGAGAGGGTTGAGTGGTCACCCTCCAAAAGATACATCCCACACTTGGAACCTATGAATATGACCTTATTCAGAAAAAGGCTCCTTGTGAATGAAATTAAGAACCACAAGATGAGATCATCCTTGTTTTAGGGTAGACCCTACCTCTAATCATACATGTCCTTCTAAGAGACAGAAACAGGGACACAGCACAGAGACATGCCAGGGAGGAGGCAATGGAAAAGCCAAGGAAGAGACTGAATGATGAGACTCCAAGTCAGGCAGCATCTGGAGCCACTCAAAACTTGAAGAGGCAAGGGAAGATTCTCCCCTGGAGCTTTGAGAGGGAATATGGCACTAATGACATCTTGATTTTGGACTTCTGGCCTCTAGAACTGTGGGAAAATAGATTTCTGTTCTTTATTTCAGCAAATTTTGATCATTTTTTATGGAGGCCCTAGGAAACTAACATAGTTTCTAATCCGATAGATCTTTAAAATCATAGGAAGCTCTTCTTAAATGCAGATAGGAGTGCTTGGGCCAGATAAACTGAATGAAGATGATATTTGGATACTAGGCATTTAGTTGCCACCAACCCACAGAAAACTGTAGTCTGGGAATGGCACCCTCCCCTCTTCATCCCCTTCTTGCCCCACCCCAACCTGATGTATAGCACCATGACTCACCTGTGTCAAGTTGTCTGCAGTTAGCATGCACTGGACAAATGCTTCTCTAAGTGATCTAAAATTTCACACCAAAAGTTCCCTGAACTTTCCTCAGGCTTCTTGTTGCTTAGAAATCACTGAACAGGGGCACCTGGGTGGCTCAGTTGGTTAAGCTTCTGACTCTCAGGTCATGATCTCATGGGTTGTGAGATCCAGCCCTGCCTCAGGCTCCATGCTCAGCATAGAGTCTGCTGGAAGATTCTCTTCCTCTGCCCCTTACCCTGATTGAATGTATGCATACTCTCTCTCTCTTTCTCAGATTAATAAATAACTCTCTGAAAAAGGAAAGAAGTCACTGACAAAATTGGGGTGGTTCAGTACAATATTTATTTGAACTTAAAATATCAACAAAACCCAAAATTGAGTATCAACCAAATTCAAAATTAAAGGATTGGTCACAGTGTTCTTGTCACTGCTCATTTCCCTTGTCATCTGAAAGGTGAGATCATAATTCTTTAGCAGGATAGTGTAAGAGTTATGTTGTAACTCAGGTGAACTTTCAGTTTCAAATCTCAGAATGTTCATGTATTTATTGTTTGGCTTTCTTGTACATATTTGTTTCACTGTGGAATAATCCTTTGTAGAAATGCAATCTTGGCTAAAAAGCAGACTTATTATCTCTGTAAAATTAGAAGCTACTAGTTTTTGGTAAAGCTAAAATGACACCTAACTTGCAGGGATCTTTGCAAGATGGCTTTGAGAGTAAGAAGGTCCCTAATACAGTGAGGGCTTGGCACTGGTAGGGGTGGCCCATATTTTTATTTTTGCTAATATCTTTTAACAAACTTGAGATTGATTTTTTTCTTTCAATCTCATCTGCTTTATGTTTTCCTAAGTGTATGTTTTTCATAAATAACTTTTTAGCAAAAAATTCTTCTAGAGTCTTCTTTATTTATTAATACATGCTTGGGAATTTTTGTTAGGTGTTTATTTAGAAAAGATGTACAGTCATTGTTTAATGGAATAGTCATAAAGGCTAGTCTCTAAATAAGGAAAGATAATGTCCTATGGTTAAGAAATAATTTTATTTCCCTATATGCTTGATTGAATCAAGAATACTTTTCCTGGGGGGTGGGTGTGCCTGGGTGGCTCAGTTGGTTAAGCATCCAGCTTTTGATTTCAGCTCAGGTCATGATCTCAGGGTTGTGGGATCAAGCCCCAGAACTGGGTTCCCTGCTCAGTGTGGAGTTTGCTAGAGATTCTCTCCCGCTCCCTCTGTACCTCTTCCTACACCCTCCCCTTGCATGCAAGTGTGCTCACTTTAAAATAAATAAATAGATCTTTTTAAAAAAGAGGAATACTTTTATTTGGTTCTATGCAGAAGAGAAAGAGAAAAAATCCCAAGAATTACAAGCAACTGAATATTATTCTTGACTTTCTAATTTTGCTAATTATACTCCTCAGCAGAGTCTGTTTTGTTTGGATTTGAGAAAAGGAGTTGTTCCCAAAGAAAGAAAGATATTTTTGACTTATTTTGTCTTGATTTTGTGGTAAAAGTAACATTTAATTAGTTAAGGATTTGCAAAACCAGCTTTTTTTCTCCCTTTACCCTATGGCTTCCTTCTCTTTTAACTACCACTGAAAGTCATTTTGATAATTCAGCAGAGTCTATTAATCACAGATTCCTGAAAAATTATTAGATTTACCTATTTCACTAGAAAATAGTAAGTAATGTTCGAGAAATTGTATCAGCACAATGTCATTTCTGTCTACAGCCTTAGGCTGTGTATTGGTATAAATTGGTTTAATAGATAACTGGAATTCCTTAATAATTTTATAATAATATGAGTAAAGGAGAACCTGGGTGGCTTAGTCAGTTAAGCATCCGACTCTTGATTTAGGCTCAGATCATGATCTCAGGGTCATCTGATTGAGCCCCATGCCAAGCTCTGTGGTGGATATGGAGCTACTTAAGATTCTCTCTCTCCCTCTGCCCCTCCCACTTACACACACACTTTCCCTCAAAACAAACAAACAAATAAGAAAACAACCATATGAGAGTGTATTTATTAAATGCTTTCTGTAGTCTGAGAATTGTACTGGTATTTTGTACACATTTTCTCATGTCATCCTTTATCTATGTCCAGTTAAAATTTGAGGAGATTGAAGCTCAGAGAAATTATATAATTTGCCTAAGCCTTAGCAGTTATAGGTATTGATTATTAATAATAGCTACTAACAATATTGTAGTAGTGCTATACAAACTTTTAGCATAGCATTATATCTATTATTGACTCAAAGGGCCAAGATAATAGATATTTTATTATTATCACTATGTGCTCAATCAAAGAATATTTCACACTAAATTGCATGGCAGTTTTCCCCATGCGTGTTTTAGTTAAGCATGTTTGTTTAAGCTGAATGTTTTGGTTAAGTTTCATTGACACAGATTTATAGCAATATAATCATTTAAAATAAAACATTAAGCATTAAATTGAGAGCTGACAGAGGAAATGGGCAAACCTTTATATTAGTTATCTATTTCTGCATTAAAATGAAAACATAGGGAGCTACAATAACAAACATTTATCTTCTCACAGTATTTGTAGGTCAGTAATTTAAGCACAGCTTTCTTGGATCCTTTGCTTTAGGATCTCTCATGAGGCATTGTTCAAGGTGTCAGCAGGTTTGGGGTATTATATGAAAACTCTACTGGGGAAGGATCTGCTTTCAAGCTCACTTATGCAGCTGTTGGCAAAATTTTGATCCTTTTGGGCTATTGGGCTGGGGATCAGAGTTTCTAGTTGATTTTTGACAGAAGACTATCCTTAGTTCCTTTCCACATGGGCCTTCCCAATATGGCAACTTGTTTCATTAGGTAAGGGAAAGAGTCTGCTACCAAAGTGGAAGTCAGAATTTTATAACGTAATCATGGAAATAACATTGACAAACTCTGAAATACTCTGCTGGTTACTGAAGGTAGGGAATTATGAAAGACTGTAGATGTCCAGTGGCAGGAACCATGAGCGCCATCTTAGAAGTAACTTATTCTATATTCTTCCTCCTTTTTTTTCCCCCCTGTCATTTTGCTGTGTTGGGATTCTATACTGTAGTATTCTTGATGCTTTCAAGGAATAAGTAAAGAGGATGCACAGTTTAAATTGGGTTCCCTGTCCATGAAGTCTCCTTTCTGGTGCCTGTGATATAATTTGTCCAGCTCTCTACCTTTTTGGATTCTACGACTGCCTATGTATTCA
Source organism: Mustela putorius furo (assembly GCF_011764305.1). Taxonomy (NCBI): domain Eukaryota; kingdom Metazoa; phylum Chordata; class Mammalia; order Carnivora; family Mustelidae; genus Mustela; species Mustela putorius. Next base: position 24,919,915 of record NW_025421273.1, read on the forward strand.
TTGGCTATAAGACAGTGCCTCCTATTGTCACATCAAAGTGTGTATTTTGTTTTTTTTAATAATTTTTTTTTCCTAGAACAGTATTGGGTTCACAGAAGAAAATGAGCAGAAAATACAAAGTTTCTATATACCCTCTGACTTCTCACCACTCCCCACAGCTTCTGCCACTATCAATATCCCACACCTCTGTTACAAATGATGGACCTACATTGATGCATCATCATCACCCTGGATTGAGAGCATTGGAAAAGAAGCCAATTATTCTGTAATAAGGAGCTAGGAAATAAGATTAAGAGATTATATAGTGGAAAGAGAGATAGAATCCTGAAGGTCATGTCCAGAGAGAAGGGGTGATGAGAACAGGCTTTTATTTTGGTATTAGTTGTTTGATATGCAACAGAAACTGTTCCTCATTTATCACAAGCTTTTTCAGTAAACTCCAGCAAATCTGCATTGCTCATGAGTAGTTTGATAAAAGGATATGCTTTTAGGGAAGAACATGCAGGACTGAATCTTTTTTGAAAAGACTGGTTTGGTATGAAAACAAAGGCTCCCGTTAAAAAACAGGCATATATTAACAAGTCACTGAACTTCTCTAGTATACTTGCTAATGTGCTTCCTGCTAAGGATACAGAACCGAGTGTGGTGTGGACCCTGCCTTCACAGGAGCCACAGTTTTCATGACAGCATGTCTTATAAATCTCATAGTGGGCTAATTGACAACCTGTTTAAAGAGATACTGATAAATGTGCCTTCACAAAAAGATTCCTTGGTTAAAGAGGTTTGGAAAATGCCATATGCCATAACTTCTTTTGGAGATTCCCAAAGCTCTTTAGTACTTTAAAGATTGAGAAGTCTGTAATTCAGTGTACTCACAGTCACATGGAGTTATTTAAGTTTATGTAAGCCAGTCTTTTCCAAATGTATTTGCTTCTGGAACTCATTTTTTTTTAAAGAACATCCTTATTACCTCCTCTTGGACGATGTTCCCTGAGAAAATCTCATTTAGAAAATACAACTTTAGCAGGAAATATGAAGTACAAAATGCTATTTATTTTATAAGGGGCATGAATTTGTTAACATTACAGCATATTGGAAAAAGCTATCCTCTTTGAAGTTTTTTGAGAATTCTAAGCGTTAGATCACTGTATCAGTTAGGGTAAGGAACAAGAGCTGCTGTGACAAACGCTTTCTAAATTTCAGTGACTCCGTGTGATAAAGGTTTATTTCTTGCTAATGCCACAGTTACAATGTTGGTTGAGGAGGAGCATTGCTCTGTGGAGTCATTTGGTAAGTCAGGCTTCCTCCAGAGTGTGGTTCCTCCTTTTAGTCATTCAATGAGTTGGGCTTTATGATATTCTGATGATATTCTGAAGCATCAGAGCCCTTCACTTGATCCCATGTACCCAGTTGGCATATGAGGAAAAGAGATTCCTCACAAAGAATCAGATAGACAGTTTTGGGGGCCAGGCCTAGAAACAGCAGACATCACTTCTGTCCACATTTCATTGTCCGGAACTTGGTCATGTGGCTTTATATCTCTTACTGTGCCATGCAAGAAGAAGAGAGCACAGATACAGGTGAGTGTTTGCAATTCCCATAACAAATTTGGAAAGTGTGTAGAATTTTACTAGTGGGAAAGAGTAGGTAAGGGTATTTTAGGCACAAGGAGCCATTTGAATAAAGAGCATAGATTCATAAAATGGAAGGAGATCTTAAAGAACTGTAAGAAGTCCAAGTGGCAGATGAGGCTAAAGGGACAGTTTTGGAAAAGAATATAAAGAATTTTAAGATCTGGAGCACCTGGGTGGTTCAGTTGGTTAAGCATCTGCCTTCGGTCAGATCATGATCCCAGGGTCCTGGGACCTCTGGGTCTGCATTGGGCTCTGCATTGGGCTCCCTGCAGGGACACTGCTTCTCCCTCACTCTCTCCCTCTGCCTGCTGCTCCCCTTCTTGTGCTCTCTGTCAAATAAATAAATAAAATCTTAAAAAAAAAAAAAGAATTTTAAGACCTATAAGGATTTTGGACTTTATATTGCAAATGATTGGGGATCAATGGAGATTTTCAAGGTGAGTGGATAAATGTATTTATTCATAAAAGCAGCTCTGATAAGTGTGTACAAGATGGACTAGAGAGAGGGGAGACTTGTAGAAACAGGGGACATTAGACAAGAAACTGTTGTACTTGCCTGGAAGAGAGGGTTCAGATTCATGATGAAGATTGCATTAGAGATAAAGAAGACAAGCTAAATTGGACAGATAATTTCTTGGAAAAATCAGTAAGATTTGATAAAGTGGTTATTGTGGTGGAGGACTGGAAGAGAGAAATGCTTTTAAAATATCTGAGTTTTGACCTTGATGGGATAGTATTATAATTTACCACATATCATTTTGGAGCTGAACCAGATTTGGGGGTAAAGGTAGTCATATTTTTTTCACATTGCATTTAATGTGATTATTTGAGGTATGTGGCTGGAGTTTGAAAGAGAATAAACTATTGCTTCACAAAAATAAGCACATAGACTCAAGTTAAATCTTTAGAATCAATGAAGTCACCCATCAATCACAATTAAGAAAAAAAAAAAAAAAAGGAAAGGGAGCCAAACAGAGAGAACTCTGGACAAGTCTGAGAGTTAAATGATGGATAGAGAAGGAAGACACTGTGAAGTCGCCTTAGTGATCAAAAATGAAAGTTTATCCAGAGCAGCATGGTGTCCAGTAGGGGAAAAATGTCCTTGCATAAAATATGATGTCCAGGAACTCTCCTTTCTTGAGGAGCACAGACATTTTTGTCAATGTCAAATAGAAAAATAAAATGCATTGCTATTGGGAATAAAAAAACAAACCTCTGTGACCATTACTTAAAACATGTTTCTGAACTTGTTGCTTGACTAATAGAAAGCATTTGTGTTGAAAACATGGCAGCTGATATCATTTTTCTCCACCGAATCAATATTTGGTAAATGCTGAATTTCATTGGAAAAATAAGGGAAAGCAATTTTAGTCTCCATAATGCATGTTATGGAATAAGTGACAGTATGGAAAGTCAGTATTCTCCAATACTATCTGACCACTGATGCTTGCATGCTGACTTTGTGGGAAGATGGAAATGATCGTCACAGTTTTATTTACTTAGAGGAAGAAGTAAGAAATGAGTTCCATGACAAATGCATATCTAAGAGATATTTCTGTGCAGGAGAAAAGAAATGGCTGCTAAGTGGATCCTGATTTGGGTTATAATCAAAGCTTGACAATTTTTATATTTATTTATTTGTGAATGTTTCCTTTGTGGACTTTTAAATGGACATTTATAAAAGGTTTAGTATTTTTGGCAGGGGAAATGCATAAAGAACATGTTGTCATCTTGGAATGTGAATAAGGAAACAAGAAATACATTAGTCTATCCATTTTCTTACTTTGTTTAAAGAAAGAGAAGGATATTGAGCATTAGCTATATTATTAAATTAGGGCTCCCTATGGATCTGTGTATTATCCAAGCAGATGTATGTGCTGTGTGTGCCTCTTTGCTCTAAATATTATTGTCTTTCTCTTACTGTCTCCCTTGCTTTGAGACAAAGTGAATCAGCAGTGCTCCAGATAGATTGAGAATGGTATGGAATAAGGGAAAAATAGAGAGTTTTATCTGTTCTCTGCACAACACAGACAAACTTCAAAAATTTGCTATAGTTGCAGCTGATTTCAGTTCCTTCTGGCTTAGGCACTTTCCTACTCCTGCATTCCATTGAAACACCTCTTTGCAGGGCTGTCAGTGATCTGTGCAGTGGACTGCTACAAGGGGCTTTGTGCATCCACCCATTGGACAGCTCTCTTGTTTTGCTGCTTTAGCTTCCAAGAAACCATCCACTGCTAGTTCTTTTCTTACTCTGTGACTCATTAATTAATAATTAAATTATTAATAATTATGATACAGCTCAAACATATATCATGATACAAGAAAAATCCACAGTCATTGCACTAATTGAATGGGCTTCTTCCACATGGGGTAGGTAAGGTTGTCTGGTTGTAATATTCTCACTGACTAACCAGATAAACGTCTAACACATTCAGCAACGGCCTAGTCATTCATTCTTTGTCACTGGCCCAACATGAGAATGTATATCATACATACCTCACTCTCCAAAATATCACACAGTCCATTCAGATCAGTGTTCTGCCTCTTACCATACTCCACTGCAGCCAAGTAGGTTTTATACAGAGATGAGAGTACAGCAGACCTGTCAAGAAGGTTTAGGGGTTCATGTATCTCATGGTACTCCCTGCTTGATTGTCATGCTGGTAACATTTTCAGCAGGCAGGGACCTACACATCCTTCTAAGGGCAGTGACTCCTGAAGATTATTTCTCTCTATCTAGTTTTTCATCCACATCCATTCTGTAATAGTTTTGCATCCACATCAGGCAAAGGTTGGGTCCTTAACTTTTACCACTCCCCGACATATACCCATCTGTGTTCCTGATTCAGTTTGTAGCATCATAACCCAGCTGAGTGTGTGCTGAGAAATCAGGTTGTCAGTTTAATCCTTTCTTTTAGCTTTTAATAACCTCTGTTTTTTACTCCCCTCTTTTTATCCTGCTCGCCCTCTGCCTAGTCACATACCAGTTAATAGGTCTTATCAGTTATGCCCTATAAATAATGCCTAATTCAGTGCCCTGGTTTCTGTATTCAGCATATACAGGTAACTGACAAAGTCAGTAGTATTTTATGACAGAGGTAAGATTATATCCATGAGCTTCCCCACATTTCCCATCCTCCTTGTGGTTCAATTCGAGGCACAGAATGGCCAGTGGGCTTTGAGTGGAAGTGACATATATGTCTCCTAACCTAAGAAATTTAAAAATAGAAATGATTTCTCCACACTCATTTTTCTCTTGTTCTGGCAACCTTTGAAGTCAAGTGTCTCAGGTGCTATGTCTTCAAGATGGCTGAGGAGTAGCCACAGATCAGAGTTGAGAAGGAACAAGCCCTGAAATTCCAGAGCTTGTTATATGGCATAGCCCAGTACATCCTGACAAATATGCTTTGTGACTATTCTTTTGCCAGTGGTTTGCCTTTCTGGTCCACTCTCTGCACTATTACCAGCTATCTTTCTAAATGTACCATGCTCCCTTCTCATTTTAGGATTGACTGATCCCTGGTGTCTATGCTCCTGGATTGGAAGAATAAATATTGTGAAAATGTCTATGCTACCTAAAGCAATCTACACATTTAATGCAATTCCTATCAAAGTACCATCCATCTTTTTCAAAGAAATGGAACAAATAATGCTAAAATTTATATGGAACCAGAAAAGACCTCGAATAGCCAAAGGGATATTGAAAAAGAAAGCCAACGTTGGTGGCATCACAATTCCGGACTTCAGGCTCTATTACAAAGCTGTCATCATCAAGACAGCATGGTACTGGCACAAAAACAGACACATAGATCAATGGAACAGAATAGAGAGCCCAGAAATAGACCCTCAAATCTATGGTCAACTAATCTTCGACAAAGCAGGAAAGAATGTCCAATGGAAAAAAAGACAGCCTTTTCAATAAATGGTGCTGGGAAAATTGGACAGCCACATGCAGAAAAATGAAATTGGACCATTTCCTTACACCACACACAAAAATAGACTCAAAATGGATGAAGGACCTCAATGTACGAAAGGAATCCATCAAAATCCTTGAGGAGAACACGGGCAGCAACCTCTTCGACCTCTGCCACAGCAACATCTTCCTAGGAACAACACAAAAGGCAAGGGAAGCAAGGGAAAAAATGAACTACTGGGATTTCATCAAGATCAAAAGCTTTTGCACAGCAAAGGAAACAGTTAACAAAATCAAAAGACAACTGACAGAATGGGAGAAGATATTTGCAAACGACATATCAGATAAAGGACTAGTGTCCAGAATCTATAAAGAACTTAGCAAACTCAACACCCAAAGAACAAATAATCCAATCAAGAAATGGGCAGAGGACATGAACAGACATTTCTGCAAAGAAGACATCCAGATGGCCAACAGACACATGAAAAAGTGCTCCATATCACTCGGCATCAGGGAAATACAAATCAAAACCACAATGAGATATCACCTCACACCAGTCAGAATGGCTAAAATCAACAAGTCAGGAAATGACAGATGCTGGCGAGGATGCGGAGAAAGGGGAACCCTCCTACACTGTTGGTGGGAATGCAAGCTGGTGCAGCCACTCTGGAAAACAGCATGGAGGTTCCTCAAAATGTTGAAAATAGAACTGCCCTATGTCCCTGGTGTCTATAAAGCGTGCAGGTTTTGATTGCATATGGAAAGTCCTTCAGGATTCGGCCATGATTACCAGAAGGCTCTGGTCTTCTACAAGCTCTTCATACACATCCTTTCCACTTACATCAGTACATTGGAGCTCAGCTATTTCTTTTTCTTTTTTCTTTTTTTTTTTTTTGGGAGCATATGCTATTTCTATTTATGCAAGTAATAGATAAATATATACTCACTGTAACAAGTCAAACAGTATAGGAGTATAAAAAGCAAAATGTAAAACTTTTCTTTTCTCTTCTTTTTACATTCATTTCCATCCTCAGAATTAGAAACCGTGGTCTATCAACCTGTGGGGCTGCATTCTTTTAGTCTGCTGTCCATGCCCTTACTTATGTAAATGTACTGACTCAGGTGTATGTCTTTCTGAAAATAAATGGTACTCAATTTATATACCTTCTGCAGTTAAATTCTTACTGCCTCTCTGTTATATATATATATATATATATATATATATATATATATATATATATATATATGTTATTTCCACAGCTTCGAAACTCCTGTCCTTATTCTGTGGACTATGCACTTGGCTTTCAAGATGCAGCTCAAACATCAACTTTCGGGCAAAGTCTTCCTCTAAACCTCTGACCTGTAGGATAGGTTCTGTCCTTCATCAGAGCTCTTATTGGATGAGAGTGTAATTATGGCTATAAATACTTTGAATCATTTTGTAATTTTTCATGCATCACCAAATACCTACATGAATGATGTTTTTTATACATTCAATGAACCTTCTAAAATCTTTGCTTTTACTTAACACCATGTCTAGTGTTAGGGGGGATTGGAATTCTCTTAAAGTTGAGCTTAAAATCAACACAGATTTGAATAGTTTGGAATAGAATGTGGAAATTCAAAGGAGAAAAAATTGGAATTCAATAACTGGTGTAACAGTTTTTTTTTTCTTTCTCTCTTTATACTCTTCACAGTGTTTCCTTCCTAGTTGGAGCTGTAGTCTTCAGTGGACCTCTGTTCTCAGGCAGACTCCAAATTCTTTTGGAGTTTTATAATCTAGTGTCTTTCTGTATTTATCTCTTATAGTTCTATAGTACCTTGAAACTTACACTTACTTTGGCATTGGACACACTTCACTGAAATTATCTACTTACCTGTCTTGTGCACTGGAATATGGATACCATCTAGAATAGGATACCATCTTGCCCATTAATATAGCCCAAGAACCTAGAGAGAACATAATAAATATGTAAAATAGTTTTTTGGTGACTTAAAATATACCTTTACTCTACTTTATTAAATAGCTGATGATTTGTTGAATGCTTCTTGTGTGCCAGATAAAGAACTAAGTCCTTTACAATTATAATCTTATTTAATTCTCATACCGATTCTGTGATGAAGACATTGTCCATTTAACTGATGATGAAATTGAGCCTTACTGAGGTCAAATAAATTGGTTAGCCATACATAGCTCATAAGTATAAAACCAGGCCTGCCTGAACTCTCAATCTTTTTGCCCCTGCACTGGACTTGGTGGTGACCTATATGATTTGTTCTGCTCTCTTTTCTACTTTGAAAAGATTGTTACTCAAATGTATTGTTATGACCTGAATATTTGTGTCTTCCCACCCACCTCCCCAGTTCATAAATTGAAACTGCTCCCTAATGCAATGATATTAAGAGGTAGGGCCTTTGGGACATAATTAGGATGAGATGAGATCATGGGGGTGGGGCCTTCATGAATGGGATCAGTTCCCTTATAAGAGTCATGAGACATCTTTCTTCCCCTCTTTGCTCGCGGCTATGTGAGACTCTAAGGAGAAATTAGCAGTCTGCAACCCAGAAGAGGGTCCTCATCAGAATCCATCTATGCTGGCACATTAATCACAGAATTTCAGACCCCAGTACGGTGAAAAATAGAAAGTAAATTCTGTTGTTTATAAGCCACTCAATCTAACTCTCATACCAATTCTGTGATAATGACACTATGCCCATTTAGCAGATGATGAAATTGAGCCTTACTGAGGTCAAATAAATTGGTTAGCTGTACATAGCTCATAAATAAAAACTAGGCCCACCTGACTCTAAACCTTATTTCCCTGGCACTGCACTTGGTGGTGACCTATAATTAGTTCTGCTGTCTTTTCTACTTTGAATAAAACCATGATTCCAAGAGGACCTCATGCTTTTATTGTCTAGATCTGAAATTTTAGGGAGAGATAATCCATGGCCATTTTCGTGTACCTTCAAGGCTCTTTTACAATGACTAAGTCTAAACACATTCATTTATCTTCTTTTCTTCTTTTGAAGCATCCCAGAAATCCAGGCAGCTCTCCTTTCTCTTGGATTCTGCCACCACTCACTATATTCTTTGGATTTCCACTCCCCCACCCGACATATGGACATGTCTGGTTGCATTTCTTTATTTTTAATTTTTTTAATTTAAATTTTATTTTATTTTTTTCAGTGTTTCAAGATTCATTATTTATACACCGCATAAACTGCTCCATGCACCTGTCCACCTTAATACCCATCACCAGGCCTTCACAACACCCCACCCCCTACCCCTCCAAAACCCTTAGTTTGTTACTCAGAGTCCACAGTCTCTCATGGTTTGTCTTCCCCTCAAATTTCCTCCAACTCACTTGTCCTCTCCAGCTCCCCATGTCCTCCATGTTATTCCTTACGCTCCACAATTAAGTGAAACCATATGATACTTGACTGTCTTTGCTTGACTTATTACAGTCAGCATAATCTCTTCCAGTCCCATCCCGTCTTCATCCTTTCGGATGGAGGTATAATACTCCATTGTGTATATGGGCTATATCTTCTTTTTCCATTTGTCCATTGAAGGGCATCTTGGTTCTTTGCACAGTTTGGCGACTGTGGCCATTGCTGCTATGAACATTGGGGTACAGATGGCCCTTCTTTTCACTACATCAGTATCTTTCAGGATAAATACCCAATAGTGCAATTGCAGGGTCATAGGGTAGCTCTATTTTTAATTTCTTAAGGAATCTCTGCTTTCCAGAGTGGCTTTCCAAAGTGGCTGTTTTCCAAAGTGGCTGCACAAACTTGCATTCCCAACAGTGTAAGAGGGTTCCCCTTTGTCCACATCCTCTCCAGCACTTGGTGTTTACTGTCCTGTTAATTCTGAGCATTCTAACTGATGTAAGGTGGTATCTCAATGTGGTTTTGACTTGAATCTCCCTGATGGTGAATGATGAACATTTTTTCATGTGTTTGTTAGCCATTTGTATGCCTTCATTGGAGAGGTGTCTGTTCATGTCTTCTGCCCATTTTTTGATGTGATTATCTGTTTTGTGTGTGTCGAGTTTGAGGAGCTCTTTATAGATCTTGGCTATCAGCCCTTTGTCTGTAGTGTCATTTACTAATATCTTCTTTCATACTGTGGATTGCCTCTTTGATTTGATGACTATTTACTTTGCTATGCAGAAGCTTTTGATCTTGATGAAGTCACAGAAGTTGATTTTTGCTTTTGTTTCCTTTGCCTTTGGAGACAAATCTTGAAAGAAGTTGCTGTGGCTGATGTCGAAGAGGTTACTTCTTACGTTCTCTTTTAGGAATTTGACAGATTCCTGCTTCATGTTGAGGTCTTTTATCCATTTTGAGTTTATCTTTGTGTAGGTGTAAGAGAATGATTGAGTTTCATTCTTCTACATGTAGCTGTCCAATTTCCCCAGCACTATTTATTGAAGAGACTCTCTTTTTTCCACTGTATATTTTTTCCTGCTTTGTCGAAGATTATTTGACCATAGAGGTGCAGGTCCATATCTGGGTTCTCTACTCTGTTCTGCTGGTCTATGCGTCTGTTTTTGTATGAGTATCATGCTATTTTGGTGATTACAGCTTTGTAGTAAAGCTTGAAATCAGGCAACGTGATGCCCCCACTTATGTTTTTCTTTTTCAACATTTCCTTAGCAATGTGGGGTCTCTTCTGGTTCCATGTAAATTTTAGGACTGTTTGTTTCAGCTCATTGAAAAATGCTGAGCAATTTGTTAACATGTCATTGAAAGTATAGACTGCTCTAGGCAGTATAGACAGACATTGTAACAGTGTTTATTCTTCCAATCCATGAGCATGAAATGGTCTTCCATCTTTTTGTGTCTTCTTCAATTTCTTTCCTAAGTGTTCTGTAGTTCCTCAAGTACAGATCCTTTACCTCTTTAGTTAGGTTTATTCCCAGGCATCTTACAGTTCTTGGTGCTATATAAAATGGTATTGATTCTTGAATTTCCCTTTCTATATTTTCATTGTTAGTGTATAAGAAAGCAACTGATTTCTGTACATTGATTTTGTATCCTCCAACATTAATGAATTGCTGTATGAGTTCTAGTAGTTTGGGGGTGGAATCTTTTGGGTTTTCCATATAAAGTATCATGTCATCTGTGAAGAGAGAGTGTTTGACTTGTTCTTTGCCAATTTGAATACCTTTGATTTCTTTTTGTTGTCTGATTGCTGTTGCTAGAACTTGTAGTACTATGTTGAACGACAGTGGCGAGAGCGGGCATCCTTGTCATGTTCCTGATCTCAAAGGGTAGACTGTCAGCTTTTCCCCATTGAGAATGATATTCGCTGTGGGTTTTTTCATAGATAGATTTTGTGAAGTTGAGGAATGTTCCCTGTATCCCTACACTTTGAAGCATTTTAATCAGGAGTGGTTGCTGTATCTTGTCAAATGCTTTTTCTGCATCAATTGAGAGGACCATGTAGTTCTTCTCTCTTCTCTTACTGATTTGTTCTATCACATTGATTGATTTGTGAATGTTGAGTCACCCTTGCATCCCAGGATAAATCCCATCTGGTCATGGTGGGTAATTTTTTTAATGTACTGTTGGATCCTACTAGCTAGGATCTTATTGAGAATCTTGGCATCCATATTCATCAGGAATATTGGTCTGAAATTCTCCTTTTTGGTGGGGTCTTTGCCTGGTTTGGGGATCAGGGTAATGCTGGCTTCATAGAAAGTGGCTGGAAGTTTTCCTTCTGTTTCTATTTTTTTGAAACAGCTTCAGAAGAATATGTTTTATTTCTTCTTGAATGTTTGGTAGAATTCCCCAGGGAATCCATCAGGTCCTGGGCTCTTGTTTTTTGTTGATCACTGCTTCAATCTCGTTACTAGATATTGTTCTATTCAGGTTGTCAATTTCTTCCTGATTCGGTCTTGGAAGTTTATATATGTTTCCAGGAATGCATCCATTTCTTTTAGGTTACTTAACTTATTGGCATATAACTCTTGATAATAATTTTTGATGATTGTTTCTATTTCCTTGATGTTTGTCATGATCTCTCCCCTTTCATTCATAATTTTATTAATTTGAGTCCTCTCTGTTTTCTTTTGGATTAATTGGCCAGTGTTTTATCGATCTTATTGATTCTTTCAAAGAACCAGCTTCTAGTTTTGTTGATGTGTCCTACTGTATCTCTAGTTTCTATCTCATTTATCTCTGCTCTAATCTTGATTATTTCCCTTCTTGTGCATGGGGTTGGCTTAATTTGTTGTGATTTTCCAGTTCTTTAAGGTGTAAAGAGAGCTGGTGTATTCTGGATTATTCAATTTTTTTGAGGGATGCTTGGATGGCTACACATTTCTCCCTTAGGACTGCCTTTGGTGTATCCCATAGGATTTGGACCAAACTGTCTTCATTCTCATTTGTTTCCATGAATTGTTTGAGTTCTTCTTTGATTTCCTGGTTGATCCAAATATTCTTAAACAAGGTGTTCTTTAGCTTCCAAGTGTTTGAATTCCTTCCAAGGTTTTTCTTGTGGTTGAGTTCCAGTTTCAAAGCATTGTCGTCTGAGAATATTCAGGGAATAGTCTCAATTTTTTGGTATCAGTTTAGCCCTGATTTATGACCCAGTATGTTGTCTATTCTGGAGAAGGTTCCATATGCTCTTGAAAAGAATGAGTATTCTGTTGTTTTAGGGTGGAGTGTTCTGTATATATCTATGAGATCCATTTGGTCCAATGTATCATTAAAGCTCTTGTTTATTGATTTTCTAATTGGTTGATCTATTACAGAAATCAGTGTGTTAAGATCCCCTACTGTTAATGTATTCATACCAATATGACTTTTTATTTATTTATTTGTTTATTTTTATAAGATTTTTATTTATTTATTTGACAGACAGAGATCACAAGTAGGCAGAGAGACAGGCAGAGAGAAAGGGGGAAGCAGACTCCCTGCTGAGCAGAGAGCCCAATGAGGGGCTTGATCCCAGGACTCTGGGATCATGACCTGAGCTGAAGGCAGAGGCTTTAACCACAGAGCCACCCAGGCTCCCCAATATGACTTTTTATTTTGATTGCTGCTCCCATATTGGGGGCATAAATATTTTCACTTGTTAGATCTTCCTGGTGTATAGACACTTTAAGAATGATGTAGTGTTCTTCTTTATTTCTGACTACAGTCTTTAGTTTAAAATCTAACTTATCTGTCATGAGAATTGTTAACCCAGCTTTCTTTTGAGGCCTGTTGGCATGAAAGAGAGTTCTCCATCCCTTCACTTTCAGTCTGGCTGTATCTTTAAGTTCCAAATGTGTCTCTTTTAGACAGCATATGGATGGGTCCTGTCGTTTTATCCAATCTGCAACCCTGTGCCATTTTATGGCATTTATGGGGGCCTTTCTGCTGTTCATGTTGAGTGATTACTGAAAGAAACATTTTTATTGACATCATGTTGCCTGTGAAATCCTTGTTTCTAAAGGTCTTCTCTGTAAATTTCTGTTCTATGGCTCTCTTGGGTTCTTTCTTCTTTTATAGAACCCCCTTTAATATTTCTTGTAGTGTTGGCCGGCAGTCACATATTCTTTTAAACCTTACCTGTCTTGAAAGTTCTTTATCTCTCCATCCATTTTGAATGTCAACCTTGCTGTATATAGTATTCTTGATTGCATGTTCTTCTCATTTAGTGCCCTGAATATGTCTTGCCAACCTTTTCTGGTTTGCCAGGTTTTTGTGGACAAGTCTGACGTTATTCTGATGGACCTTGTTCTGTATGTAAGGAATCTCTTCCCCCTAGCTGCCCTCAGAAGCTCTTTTCTAAAATTGTGATTTGTGAATTGCACAATTAAGTGCCTTGAGGTCGTCCTAGATTCGTTGATCTTGGTGGGTGTTCTTTCTGCCTCTGGGATATGAACGCTTGATCCGTTCCCCCAATTGGGAAAATTCTCATGGAGAATTTGTTCAACTATATCTTCTAGTTGTCTTTTTCCAGCCCATCAGGGATCCCAATAATTCTGACCTTGGACCAGTTCATGGCATCATTCAATTCCCTAATTCTTTTTTCATGGCTTCTAAGCTTTTTTTTCCAGGCCTCCTCATGATCGTTTTTCTCTATCATTTGTCCTCTAGATCATCAATTCTATCTTCTGCCTTGGTTACCTTAGCTGTTAGAGTATTTAGATTACATGTGATCTCATTGATAGCATTTTTAACTTCTGCCCGGGTGGCTCTCACTTCCACTCTTAGAGATTCTATGTTGTCACTAGTGGTTTTCTCCAACCTAGCCATTGCCTGGATAATTGTTACCCTGAATTCCCTTTCAGACATATTGTTTATGTCCATATCCAATAGTTCTGATGGAGAGGGTGCAGTCTCTGAATTTTTCTTCTGTTGGTTTTTCCTCCTGCTAGTCATTTTGGTGAGAGGTGTTTGAGGGGATGTATAGCTGAATATGTCAACCACGATCCAGGAAAGCTGCACCCTGGAAAGTTTCGGAGCAATTAGAAATCACCACCAAAAAGAAAGAAAAAAGAAAAAAAAAAGGAGAGAGAGAGAGAAAAAAAGAGAAAACTCAGCCAGAATGAACCCCAAGAATAAGATTTATAAGGTATGTCAACAAAAATGGACAAACAAAAAGACCAACAAAAGTAAATGACAAGAAAAAAAAAAAAAGAGCCAGGGCAAATGAACCCCAAGGATAAGACTTATCTAATACCAGAAGCAAAACAAATACACAGAAACATTCACAGAAGAATAAGATGGGAGGGTGTTCATAAATCCTCGATGTGGGTGAGGAAGGTTATCACTTCCTCCTGGGTGTATTTTGTTATCTTTGTTAAAGGACTCAACTTTCCAGAGATACAGGGAAATTAAGACTGGTTTATATTTAGGGGTAGTATTGAATAGGGACAAAGGATGATCTTGAAGTTTATATCTATATGGACATTAAAAAAAAAAGAAAGAAAAGAAAAAGAAACACTGGTACATGTATGAAAAATTTCAAGTTAGTAAGTTATTATGGAATATGTTGTATTAAACCTCTAGTTGTAGTGGTAAGTAGGTTAAAAAAGTTAAAAGAACAAGAATCGTGAGAAAGAACTAAAAAAGAAGTAATTATTAACTATACAGGTTTTGGGGCAATACCAAGAGCTTAATAAATTATTTTCTCCTGATGTTGGCATTTTATAGTTTTATGGGGACCCTGTGGTGGTTGTCCTCTTGTTCTTTTGGCTTGTCTGCTGGAGGAGGGGTCTGCTGCATTGTTTTCCAGTCAATCTTGCCTGGATTGAGTTGCCCTGCACCCTATCAAGGGGCTGGGCTCTGTGGAAACTGTTTTTTCAGGCTTTTGTTCTCTGGAGGTTTTTGTTCTTTGGCTGCTTTTGCAGCTCTCCAGAGAGTCAGAGCAAAAATTCTGTCTGCTCCCAGACCTCTGTCTCAGAGAGAAGCCTCAGACTGTTCGCTCTAGGTGGTCCAGAACACACAGACTTTCCCTCTGCAAACTTCATAGAATACCACAACCTTCCACAGGCAGGGCACAACCCCAGCCATGTCTCAGTGGTTGCCCAAGGACCCTGCTTGTCTCTGCACCCCATGCCACTAAAGCTGTGACTGATATTGGTCCAGGGGGCCCACTTCCAGTGACTGCCTTTGCTGGGACTGCTGTCTGGAGTACAGGCCCATGCCAGGGGCTCAGACCCCATGGCTGTGCCTGTCGTGGAAGTCTGTGGTCCCAACTGGAGTTCACACTGGGCTCTCTCAGGTGCAGGCTGGAGTGCTCCCAGCCCTAGCAGTGGTGCAAACAGCAAAAAGCTGTGGGCTCAGGGACCAGAGACTGGAGGCCCCACCAGACTCTCTCTGGCATGAGTGATTGCTGGCAGTGACCATCCTGGGACTGTGGGCTTAGGCCCATGCCAGTGACTGCCTGATTCCATCAGCTGCCTCTTAAGATCTTTTGCTCTTTTTGAGTGATTTTAACCAGACTCTAAGTTAATGCTCGTCCCCAATCACAGGGCACTTTTGTATTGGGGTATTACTTTCCAATGTGTCACTTCTGGTGGCTTCCTCCCCCTCTGTTTATCCTCTGATATCAGTCTGAGCACTCCCAGGCCACTTTACCTCTCTATTGATGCTCTCCTGCCCTTGTAGAGATCCAGAAGTATATAACCTTACATCTCAGGCTGATTTCATGGGTGTTCAGAGTGTTCTGGTAGGTATTTAGCTCACTTGCAGGGGCAGGTTGAAACAGGGTGTCCTACTTCTCCACCATCTTGCCCCTCTCCTCTAAGGCAACCTAAGTCTTGACAATATGAGGAAGTGCAACCACCCTCCCCCCATACAGGTGACCTAGTGTGAGGAGGTGGTGCTATTAGGGTCTAAGAACCAAGGATACACGCTGGGATCCTAGACATCAGTGGGAGTGGCCTGGAGAAGGCTGGTACCATAGCAGAGATAGAGCCATACCAGACACAAGATATAGACAGTGAAGTAGTCTAAGTTCTACCTCCCTCCTGCTTTTAATCTCTGTCAGTGCCCCCCACACTGCACATGCTCAGAAGCCTATTGGCAAGACAGCTTGGGAAGGTTTGCAGGGTCAGCCCACTGTGACCAGGGAATGGATCTGAAAGAAAATCAGTAAATGTCTGGTACAGACACTATGGTAGCAGGGAAATAACAATCTCTACTTAAATACAACTTTTCATAAATCTATAGGGAAAGAAATACATGTGGTAGAGCATGTATTCAGAAGTAGATTTAGGTACTAGCTCCTCCATTTATCAGTGTAGTGCTTCTAACAAGGCACATAAACTCCATGAGCCTCAGCTTCTTAATTAAAAAAATGGAGACATTAAAATCTCACTTTCCTCAAGGGGTATCTATGAATGTTTAGGAGATTATATATGGAAAACCAACTATATATACATACATTATAAAGGATGTTTTTGAAGATGATTTATTAAACACCTAATATGTGCCAGGTACTGACTGTGCTTTACCTACTTCATCTCATTTAACCTTCATATGAGTATTTATAGGTAGGAATAAATAGAGCCATTAATACTTGAAGTTAAAGAGCGTGGTAAGAATTGAGCCTAGAGAGGTTGATGGGGACTCAATTTGAAAAAGCATTTTAAATATTGTTACAGAGAGCTGATTGTTTTTAATGTTATAGGGAGTCTTGGTAGTTTTTGAAACAAATGAGAGACAAATTTGATCACAAATGAGATCTAAATTTTAGAAATACCAACTTGGATGTCAGGGAGCAAGTTTGATTAGGGGTGGGAGGAGGTGGTGGAATGGAAGACAGCAAGATCAATAATACAACACTTGCTTAGTTCTTTTTCATATCCACTTTAATCCTGTATTTCAAATTATTATTATCATCTAAGAAGAAAACATGCTATATACAGATTTTGAAATCATGTTTCCTGAGAAGATTTACTAAACCTTGATCAAAATTGATATCCAAGGAAGGATTAAGGTTAGAATTACCTTAGAACTTCTGCTGATTTGTTTTTGCTGGTTAAGCCCTAATGCCTTTATGCTGCTAAAAGGTGTGGATTTGACTTAGAGCCTTGTTTATCCTGATCAGTACAGAGCTTGTGATTGGAATCAATGTTGGGTATGATGTGTGTCTGCCTGCTTCTGGGCTTGTTATGTTTTCCTGCCTGGTCCCCTGCACCTGTTTCCACGTGTCTCATTTTGTGTATACAATGAATACATTCTCAGAAGATATTGCAGAGGGCAAAAGGAGCATCTGTTATCCCTGGAAAATTGTGCATCTGCTTTAGAGGAGTCAAACATTGATCTTTTTAGAATCAAAATTCTGAACAGATCTTACTTTTATTATTTTATTTGAAAATATTACTTGATGTAAGCCAATGTTTAGTCTCCTCTGCTGGGAATACCACACATGCTGGGTTATGTGATGGTCCTCAGCACCATTCCCATTGTCCTTCTTGTGCTCTCCTCAGAGCCTCCAGGGCCAGAACACTAGAAACTACATTTCCCAGCATTTTTTAGTATGTCTTTCTGGTTTGCTTTCCTCTAATAAATGACACTGTATTCATGTTGGAAGGTAGAAGGGAACAGAAGCCATGATACTTCTTTGTCAATGACAGGTACCACCTGGGCTTCAGCTGATAATGATGTTCAGCATCAACTGTGGCTTTTGGGGACACCTGGAAGATCATCTGCCTCACCATTCTAGGCACCCGTGACCATTAGACAGTGGTTTCCTGGAGTTCCTGACCTGGCTGAAATTTGATTCTCAGAAGGCTGGTCAGGGGAACCTTAGAGCTAGTTAGTCAGCCCAACAGCTAGTTAGTCAGTGCCAGTGTTACTGGCACTAAATTCTAGGTATTAAATCCTTTCCTGCTCAAAATACCTAGGGCAGCTCCTGTTTTATTTTTCCAAACCTGACCAACATACCCCATGGATATTGGTGCCTCAAGTGACTTAGAAACCTAAGGAGAATTTTTTTTTTTTTAATAGCTCATTACTCATATCAGGACTCATGGTAAATTGAAGGACAATTTTGAGCAACAAAATCAGGTACATATACTGAGACATCCTGCCTATCCAACATGACACTACATTTCATGAGCCAGACCTTTGAAAATTGAGGATCTCTTAAGCTATGGCTTCCATATTTCAGAGGTCATCTTTTTTCCTTATAGAAAAAGACTTCTTACAGGCCTTGTCTGTAAGAATTCCTCTGGACAAATAGGTAAGAATTCTAGGTTGAAAACAATGACAATGTCACCTGAGACTTATCTTACAGATGTAGGAACATTATATTAAAGAAGTACAACTCAGGGCTTCATTAGACATAACCATATGTTGGTCTTCCTCCATACTTTTACTTAATCTTAGATAAAACAGTCCGATAGTCAACTTAAAAAATAAATACTACTTAATTCAGAAATTTGGTGTCTAGTGTAGATAATTAAAACTCTGAGCATGATTTAATGTCAGTCTTCTCCCTTCCTTAAGCTCTAGCTTGCTTTAGGGTATTTAAGTCCATAATTGGTTGTCTTCCATCTTATCGCTCTGCCTGTTTCTCTTCCTTCACTCTCATTTGTTTGCTTCCCAGATTCTGAGAGCTTCAAGTTGAAAGGAAGTGGTAGGATAAAAAGGACATAACTTTAATCTTTTCTCATGTAACTGGCTTGATGTTCTCTGGTCCTATCTTATTTTTATTTTATTTTATTTTATTTTAGATTATCATTATTATTAGAGAGCGAGAGCATGAGCAGGGAGGAGGGGCAGAGGGAGACGGAGAAGCAGATTCCATGCTGAGAAAGGAGCCTGACTTAGGGTTTGATCCCAGGATCCTGAGATCATGCCCTGAGTGGAAGGCAGACGCTTAACTGATGCAGCCACCCACACACCCATGTTCTGTCTTATGTTTAAAGGTCTTTCTTGGGGTGTCTGGGTGGATCAGTGGGGTTAAGCCTCTACCTTCAGCTTAGGTTATGATCTCAGGGTCCTGGGATCAAGCCCTGCATTGGGCTCTCTGCCAGCAGGGAACCTGCTCCCTCCTCTCTTTCTGCCTGCCTCTCTGTCTACTTGTGATCTCTCTCTCTGTTAAATAAATAAATAAAATCTTAAAAAAAAAAAAAAAAAAAAAAAAAAAGCTAGGTCTTTCTTTATCATAGGGTGACTGTTTTGGCCTTTTTTTAAAGATCCCTATTAGACTCTTCTAATTGTAGTCCCCTTGTCCTAGGTGCAGATGCATCTCTAGTCCAGCTTTTTGCCATAGACTCCTAGAAAAACCAGTGTTTATATAACATCTAGCTTCTGGATACTGGGTTCCCTCTGCTCCTATAAACTGAATTATTGAAAAGGTACCAAAATGATTACAAGTCAGCTCTCTCTCTCCCTTGATTTTCCCACATCAGGTCCATGGGAAATACCCATGAATCCTTTTCACTGACAAACTCAGGGCCCACAGCTATCCACCCCTCTTCCTTCTCATTTTTCCTGATACATGTGATCTTCACTGCCCTTCCTTTCCACAAACATCTTTGATCATTTTTTCTTTATTTCTTCAGTTGAGTCTTTATATTGAAATGCCTTTGTTCAATTATATTGAATGTGAGCATCGTTTTCTATTCCCCTGTAGGGATTTTTAAATTTTATTTTATAATCTTTTTCCAATTTCTAGAACCTCATTGTCACCCTCTTCCATAGTAGAATTGTTAGATATTGATTTGTGGAGCCAGAGCCGTCTTTCTCTGCACTTCACCAGCTATATGACCTTGGGCCAGTCATTTAACCTCCCTGTACCTTACTTTCCTCATCTGTACCATGGGGATAGGAATCGTATCCAAAACATAGTTTCTTGTGAAAAATAAATGGTATGACCTGTGTGAAGTCTTTATTTAATACAGTACCTTGTGCTCAATAAATGTTGACTATTTTGCTATCATGATCTATTTCTAGTCACACTTTTACTTCCCGTGATGACATCTCTTATCAGTTACCTTCTCAAAGTAACAATTGCAGTGGAGTAATCTAATCCCCTTCTACTATTAGGGGGTCATTGGAAGGTCAGGAGCATGCTAGCATGAACTTGCCTGGAGGGAGGACATGAGGAAAACACGAATATGAAGAGGGTAATGCACAGAACCTACAGTAAGCCTTGGAGTTGAGTGGAGAAGAAGGAACTAGCAAGGTAAACAAACAAATAAGCAAGTGAACTGTTGTTAATGTCACATAAGAAATAGAAAAACTCAGTATACAAATTGTGAATTGAGAGTTGTGCTCAAAAGAAAAGATGTCCATATTATCATTGTAGTAGAAAGGTTAAGGAAATCAACTACCTCAGTAAGAATTTCAACTATGTTAAAGGAAGAGGTGTCTGCCATGCACCATGCCCTGCCCTGCAGTGGCTTCAAGACAAACCTAGTAGACCCAAGTCATTTCCTCAGATTTATGACCAAGAAAATAATTTCTTTAAGATCTAAAAAAGAAAACTATTTGTATCCTGCGTGAACAGTGGTTCTTAACCTAGGGAACTTAAAAAAAAATACCTGTACCTGGGTTTCACCCCCCCACCCCAAGATTCTTATTTAATTGGTCTGAGTAGTCTGATATGTTAGAAAACTTCCATGTTAGTTCTAATTTTTAGTCAAGGATGAGAATCATGTTCTAGAGAGTGGTTCTCAAAATATGGCTTGGACCAGCATAATCATAATCAGCATCACCTATGAATTTTTTGAAAATGTGAATCCTTTGGCCATTCCCCGAACACACTGAATTAGAAATACTGTGAGTGGGCCTAACATTTCATCCAAACTCTCCAGATGATTCTGATACACACTAAAATTTGAGAACCATCACATTAGTATAGAGTTTCAGTGGTGTATTTGGGGGAAGGAAGGCTAGATTGTCAACTTTGCATAGAAGGTGTGTGACAAGAAAATGAAAGTGGAGATGAATACCTCCACAGTTCAGCGAAAGAGGGTGGTTGAACTGATCCTCTCATCCCCTCCTTTGCCTTCTGTGTCTGCTTCCATTTTGTCTTTGTCTGCTCCTGGTTTATACGGATTTGTTCTCTTTATTCAGTTATTAACCTTGTATTCCTTAGACACTGGAGATAAGCTGAACTGCCATACACACCTGATTCCTGGTTGGAAAATTCGGTGAAATTTGATGTAGAAGCTGGAATGAATTGGAAGGGGAAAGTGAACATGTGTGTCAGTGCTCAGAAAGGTTAAGTAACTTGCCCACTGTATTTCATCTGGTGGGTCACGGAACTGGGATTTAGAATGCAGGGCTATTTCTCTCTAAAATACATGCTTTTTCTCCCCACTATTGCACTAATCTGTCTCTTCTTCCTGGACATACTCCTGGGCTATAGAGTCTCTAGGCCTAGGTTCCCTGTCTTTCTTGCTGTGAGATGTGGCCATGCTACTAGTTCTAGTTTATGTAAGCAGAAGTGAGTGCAACACTTTAAGGACTGGCTTATAAAATACCACATATTTTTTATTCTCCATGCTCTTTCTCTTTCTTTAGCTTCATGCAGGTATATCTGATAACCTTGTTTGTAAAGATAGGGTAGCAAATAAGATGGTAGGAGCCTAGGTCCCTGAATCACCTGCTGGGAAAACATGTGATAAGCTTTGGACTTTACGTAAGAGGTAAATTTCATAATAAATATAACTATAAATATATTTATAAATAAATTTCATAATAAATTTCACAATTTACATAAGAAGTAAATTTGAGTGGTTATTAAAAAAGAAGCTGGCACAACCCTAACACACCTCAACTCTGCAATGACTGTCACTCAGAACACTCCTGCATTGGTACTAACCATGTCTTCCTCCTTATCACTCCTTTTCACTGTCACACTTACTTTCTTTAGAAACTTTCTGGCAGGGCTAAAATAGTATAAGCCTTTGTGCTTCACTTGCTATGGCTGTGACTGATTAATTTCTGCCTATAATTTATTTGCTTTATGGATTTTCTTTGTCTGGAGACTTTTGTCTCCAAAATAGGATTCTGGTAGGATTCAGCATTGCCCTCAGCAGTTAGAACATGGCCAATAACCTAGCAAGTGAGCCAATGTTTGAGCAATCATCTAACTAGGCTCTGTTAGATACCCTCTCTGCTTCTGTACTCCCATTTGCTTCAGATATATTGTTGGACAAACCTTGGAGAGGGAATTAATTCCCAAGACCTTTCTGGAAATCAGCAAAACAGATTTTTGAGCCCATGAATACATTCTTTAACAACATTTATGAGGTTAGCATCATTAGAAAGAAAATTCAGATTATCTGTCTTCCTATGTATTTTTAAATGCACTTTGGCTAAATAGAGTCTGATGCTACAACTGGTTCTCATTATGCACTAATTACTTGCTAAATTTGATTCAGAAGAACAAAGAAATTTTGAGTTATTCAAGGACAAAAAAGTCTCCAATTCTCAAAAATACACATTTTTTGCATTCCTACTACTCAAAAATAGCTAACACATATTTCTTCATGTTTGAGGGGAAAATCTCCCAGGCTAAAGAATTTGTTCCAAGTTTTGTCAAGGAAAGAATTTATGCTTTAATTTGGTGCCTTAAAAATAGAAGAATGTTAGAATAAGGCTATCTCTCCTTAGTTCTAAAGAAGAGAACTTAATAGTATATTTAGTGTAATTTTGACTTTGACTTTTTAGTGTGACTTTGACTTTCCCAAAGTGTTGTGACTCTTAATAATCTATTAACAATGATATTATTTAAGAAAATTCTTGTGAAAAACTTTTCATGCCATGTACCTTCTTTGAAATTTGTAGTGTTACCAGGATATTGAAAGTTCTGGCACGTCTTCTGTAAAGACAGCCCCCTCATCCCCTGGCCAAATGTTTCATGAAAAATTTGCTTCCTAAATATGTTTAACCAATTCTATGTTTTTGTATACTTGCCCCAGAAATTCTTTCTGTAAAAAAACAGTTCTGCTGCTTCTTTGGATAATTTCATGTTTCTCTCAAAATAAGTCCTATAACATCAATATGATTCTAATACATTTAATTCCTGTCATTTATATTGTTTGTTATTCCCTTCATTATGTACCATAATGCTATGCTAGGCACTGAATACATATTTCTTTAAAACATGACTGCAGAAGAAAACCAGGTGATAGAAATGTCTAAAAATTCTGCTTCACTTCCCTACATAAAATGTGACTTTTCTCAAGTTGCTTTGGATTTTTCTGTTGACGTTTGGCCTGTTTGGATGAAGCTAGAATGTAGTCAGTCTGGGGCATCAACATATAATTGGGAAAAATATGTTATTGACAATGATGTGTTCTTCAAGGTCCAAAGGACCTAGTTCTGACCTAGAAATGCTTTCATAAAAGAACTCCATTATAATTACATATTTGTTTGTTTTCCCTACTGGAAAGTAGATCCTTGAGAGCAAGAGCTTTGTTGCTTCTTTATGTCCACATTCTCTCAGCCTAGTGCTGACTGGCAGAAATATTCAGTGAATACTTAGATAACATGTGATTGCATTTACTATTTTCATACAGGAAGAAGCTCTCTTTCTAGTTCTGACTCGTCTAGTGCATCTATGCAATCAAGTGCTGTGACGTGGATTGAAGTCATACCCTCAACTCATGATCTGACTGGGAATTTTCCATATTTATAATGTCCATTATCAATATAATTTGGAAAAATTAATTCTCCTAAGACTCCTTATATTATGGATGGTTTCTCTCACAGGGTCTATCATTTGTACTTACTACTGCAACTTTGGAAAGTTTGAGAATGAACTGTCATTCTTTCTCTCATTAATCAGACCCAGAGATGATTTTATTGCTTTTGTCTTCCAAAATTAACTGTGGAACTATTATACTTGTGTTTAAGAAATGTGAATCTGAAGTTGTTTCATGAAAGACTCAGGAAGATGTTGTTCATAATTTGAAGCTGCTGATTTTCCTGAAAAGTTATGGTTCTCCCATAATGGAAGTAAACGCTACAAGTAGAGCAGTCTATAAATCAACTAAGGCATATAACAAAAAAAAGAGAAAAAATATATCTAAAAGTGATTCAAAAATATAATTTAGTAGAAATTATTTCTATACTCGATATTAATAGTAATACAAACAGTTAATTGATTGGTTAATATTATTAATGAAGAAATATTCATGACATTTGTTGGCAGAAAGACAGTCTTTATTCAGAACTGTCATGATAGTTGTATGGACAATTGCAGTGAGGGAGAAAGATTAAGTTCAACTCCCAAATACAGCAAGGAAAAGTAGGAATTTATATATAAGGAAATAGGCTGGGATTTAGTGGATGGAAAATTACTAAGAGGAAACATCAGGAATAAGGGGTATTTCACCTAGACCAATCTAACCATAGTTATTGCTGAAACCAGATCAGAGATGGTGGCAGGATAAGAAACTCTTGTTAGATACGGAGGATGGGATATTCTGTTCAAATGACTTAGCAGGAATCTTGGTAAAATTGAACAATGCAAAGACAAAGGAAGTCCAAGTGTCAAAGCCTAGTTGGAAAGAGGATTTAGAAGACTAGAGTCTGGTGAAGGAGAGACTCTTTTTAATATATATACAGTCTATTGTTTCACCAAAAACACACTGGAATAGACACGAAGCTGGTTAATGATAAATAAAAATTCATTTGCAAACTTTTATTTAGTGGGGAAAACTGATAGTATTTTACTCAAATACTAATTTCAGTACTTTTTAAAATTTATTTTTAATTAAAAGCTTAAACATTATATTTGAAAACTATAATAGGGTAGGTCACTCTATCATATTAAATAGCACCATGATAAGCATTATTCAGCTTCCAAATTTCTGCTGAAGTGAACAACTAATGAGGTAACAACAGTGACAATCACAAACTTGCGGATACTGAGTCAATGCATTAAAAAACATTACCATTCAGAAGCATTGTGGGAATTCCAATACTTTTACCAATTCATCTTTAAAAAAAAAAAAAAAACACTTTAATAATCTGGCAGGAATGAGGCTAATATTACATTTTATGTTTATAAAGCCATGCTCTGTTCAGTCCCTAAAATGGTGGCAGTTGGCCTAATTCTGTATTTTGGTCTTGACTCAGAGCTGTCAAATACTTAAGGGGATCATATACTTTAAGGCCTGTTTGAAAATTTCCTTTCTTTCCTATGCTCCTACATGTCCAGATTTCTAAGACTTGCTTTCTTCCATCTCTCTTCCATAGCATTCTCTCATGAAATTCATTCACATTGCCTGTGGCCTGAAAAGAGGGTAACCCTCCTCAGAGATCAGGAAAGAAAGAGAACTTTTTTGAGGAGAACAGGGAAAAGGCTGTGGCCCCTGGTGTTATCAATGACTTTCCACATCGTATAAGTTTCTTCTATTTATTCCTATGATGTTTCCAGAGGGGAGAAAAATATTTTGGTTTCCCTGCTGGTTCTGCTAATCTGTGTGTTGTTCCGATCAGGTACATGCAAACTGTGAGTTTGTAGCTTGGAATGAAGCAGATGGAGCATCAGTAGACATACTCCATTGACACACCCTTTTTACCAATGAACCATTCTAAAATCATCATTTTAGTTTATAATTTTTATAATATATTTAATATAATATAAATAATATAATAATATAATATATAATAATATAATAGTATAAAATATAATATAATTTTTGTTATAACAAAATTTGGGAAATTCTTTCTGGAAAACTATAGGAATTTTGAGAATATTTTTGCCAATATTTTTATTTTCTGTAAATTCCCAGCATGTTCATTTCATATTTCATATAAAAGTGGAATTTTAGTACTGTGGTACATTAAGGTCAAGAATCACTGGCTTTCCTGGTTCCTGAGATCTCACAAAGAGGCTTGACTCCCACATTGATGCCCAAGGTGGACACATCAGTAACAAAGATAGGGGAAAAGAGATGACACGTGAGGGGATATTAAAACATTTGCTTTTTTGACCTCTGAAAGGGTGGGAAAAACATGGACTTTGAAGATAGGCATGTTGGTTGGAAAAAAAGTGCTCCGTTGTTTTCCTTTTTAAAGCTGAGAATAATGTTACTATTCTTTAAGGTGGAAAAGAACTTAAGGGTGCCTCGTACTCCTTAGGCATGCTGTAGATTGGAACTGTTATTTTACAGCGATATATGGGAAATCCATTTCTTAGCTTAGACAGTATAGACCTTATTTTCCCCACATTAAATGTAGCCTTTGAATGTGCACCATTCACAATCCCATAGAACATGCAGTCTTTAATTTCTGCTTTTCAACTCCCTTTTCCACCATCATTTCTGTAATTGGAACCATAAGAGAATTTATGTATTGGGTTAATTACACTCCCAAGGTTAAGATACAGGAACTAAATAAAAAAATTCTTGGTAAAACTTTTGAGGCTGACATTTTCATCTGATATTTTGATTCTGTGATCTTGGTGCAAATTGGGAGAATGTGCTAAGTGACTTTTGTAATCAGGAGAATAACTATTCCACATTTTGAACGAAACAGAATACAAACTGCCTGGGGGAAAGAATTACCACTGGACTATACACCTGGTTGTTTTTAACGTTGGATGGCAATTGATAGGATTTATCATCTGTGAATATTAGTCAATAATATCTACAGTATTAGATGTGATTATTCTTCCTTTAATCATCTGTAAAGTGAAGATAACACTGACATCAGTGGTTAAGAGTGTGGGCTTTGGGTACTATGATTAGCTATGTTTGAGGATTAAGGGAGGCTAAATAACATAATAGAGGAGATAGAAATTAAAATTGCAAGATGCATATAAATGAAAGTCATTGTTACATAAAAAGATGTAAGGGATGTGTGCATGTGTGTGTATGTGCATATGTGACTCTCAGTTAGCTTATATATTATTATATTATTATATATATTATATTTAATATAAGACTTTATATTAGATTTTACATTAAACTTCCCAAATGCTACTATTAAAAATTATGCCCAAACTAGAAACCCATTCTACTAGACATAATGATTTAATATGCTCTAATGAAGGTATAACACATCCATGGAGAAATGAAAGATTACTTAATAAATTATATTGGCATAATTGGCAAGCTTTTTGAAACAATGGCTGATTTATTTCCTCATCTATAGGAACATTTGTCATTTTTTGGCAACTCAACATCTTTTGTACACCCTTGTTATACTTGGAGAGCTTCCCACATTATAAATTCTACCTTTTCAAAGTTAAAATTTTGAACTATCTCCCAGCCTCCTTCAAAAGTACATCAGAGCATTTGACCTTGGCTTCAAAAATTATGTACTAGCTCATGACTTAGGTAATAAGCTAGTAAGTAAAGAAGTGGTGGTGCTAAGATTTAATCTTTTGACAGAGATGGTGGCAGGGACATCTGACTTTTTCTTTGTAATCATGATCCCTAACTAATACATCATTTCACCTCATAGACCAAAATATATTTCCAATGGATTAAAGAGTTGCATTTTAAAATTTAGGTTTTTAAAGCATATATTAAAAAGGTAAAAGTGAATCACTGTCAAATTTAAGAATGAAAATCATTTTAACTTTAAAAGAAATGGAAAAAAATCACAAAAGGAAAATAACCATGAGAAATTATTTTTTTATCTCTATAAATCTTTCAATAAATAAATATAACAAACTTCTATAAGACTTATGAGGAAAAAAAATCATTGCTGAAATCTTGAGTTAAATAGTAGAGAAATGAGGAGGGAATTTAAAAAGTAAAAAACAAAACAAAAAAATGGATAATAAATATTTGAGTAAAATGATCAAATTCATTGGAAGTGAAAGAAATTTAAAATCATGATGAAACTATGTAATCAGAATATTTTTCATTTTAATAGAACTCCCTCATGCTGATGACTATATAAAAAAGTGGTATACTCATATAGTAGCAGAGAGAGTTGAAACTGATACACCTTTTGGG
Source organism: Mustela putorius furo (assembly GCF_011764305.1). Lineage (NCBI taxonomy): Eukaryota > Metazoa > Chordata > Mammalia > Carnivora > Mustelidae > Mustela > Mustela putorius. The sequence continues at coordinate 24,947,853 of NW_025421273.1, forward strand.
GGAAAACATTTAAGAGGTGTATATCAAAATATTAATGTTTTCTAAACTAGTAGTTTCCTTCTGAGAAATATTTTTTTAAGAAAATAATCTGAAATATTCACAAAGATTTATGCACAGGATACTTATTGAAGCAGTAATTTTTAAAATATAGAAATTAAAATATTTAAGTATGAAAACAACTTAAACCTTAAACAGTACAGAAATGGTTAAGTACATTTGAACAATTCATGTAAGTGAATATTACAAAATTATTAAAATTATGTTTCTGAAGAATTTTCAATAACATGAAAAATACACATAATTTAAATGAAAAGGAGGTAACAAAATTATCTCTATAGTCTGTCTTGATGGATGTCAGCAATGAATTCCTCCAGGGGATGATTTGATAATTTGATTTTTTTCCCTTTTTAAACATATTTATACTTCCAAATTAAAAAACCTTTATAATAAAGAAAAAAGTTTCCTAAAATTAATTTTGTCCACAAGAAAAACTAGTTTGACTAAATTTACTTTAAAAATAAAATGTTAAATTAGATTAAACAGCCCTTGTTGAAAACAACTTGTTTGATGGAAAAATTTGTTTTTTTTTCCACTGCCAAGATCATTTATTTCAGACAAAGCTTTTATCTTGTGCCCTGCTTAGAAACCTCATTGGCTCCCTGTTTCTTATGCCTTCAAGTCTAAATCTCTTTGACGGCTTTTCAAGGCCTTCTATAATATTGTTCCATCAGAAATTATTCCCTGTTACTCTGCCTTCTGCTTGTCTGCATTCCAACTTGTATTAAAATCATCTTTGAAACTCCATACTTGCTCATAAAACACATACACACACACGCACACACACACATACACGCATGCATGCACTCTTAAACTATCTATCAGTCTGAGAGACTCATATTGCTTATTCACTTTTTCAACAAATACCTGAGTCTCTACAATGGACCAGGTCCTGCTATAGGTCCTGTAGGTTAAAAAGTTTCAGGAGTCTGTTCATATGGAAAATCTTGCCTGGAGGAGACATTATTTAATCCTCAAGAGGCCAAGAGGTACCTGGACACCTCAACAAATTTGAGGTCAAGCCATCGACCTTAACTTTGGCACCAGAATTCTGCATATTGGGTCTACATTATCTTGTACTTTACGGGAATGAAAACCTTCACAAATTTCTATCTTTATTTATCCCCTCTCTCCCAGTTTTTACGAAGAACAACTATGTAAAATGTACTATTGTATGTGCTGTAAAGAAAATGCTGCTGAGGGCATTATTCTTTTATGTCATTCTGTTCCACCTTATAAGGTTTGTGTCCATTTCTCTTTTTACCCTGACTGCCAGGAAGTTTGGTGTCATATTCTTAAATTGCAGTGACATATACAAATATTGGCTTATTTGCCTTAGTATTATTTTCAGATATTGATTTTTTTAATTTCTAAATTTATAGCTTTCTTTTATTGCCCGTAACTTTTTTTTTTTAATTTCTTTTCAGCGTAACAGTATTCATTGTTTTTTGCACCACACCCAGTGCTCCATGCAATCCGTGCCCTCTCTAATACCCACCACCTGGTTCCCCCAACCTCCCACCCCCCGCAACTTCTTGCAAGGAGGCCCAAACTCCTTGTGGAAAGGGAAAAGGGAGTCATCCAAATGCTGTCTGCTAGACTGAAGTATTTAGTCATTCTCAGCTGTTTGGAGTAATGGTGGCCATTAGCTCTCAGCTGAGACCCTCTTTAGGAATCGCTCTCAGTCAAAAAAAGCCTCTTTCCTGAGGGTTCATCCCTGTCCCTTTGGTGGCCCACATCCAATATCTGTTTGACTGAGGCAGGAATGAATAGGCCCCAGTTGCTTTTTCTCAAGGAAGCATAATACTAAAGGGCTATCTTAATTAACTGAGTGGCAGTTCAACTTCTTCCTCAGCCGAGCCTTGCATCTCTCACCTTCAGAAATGTTGTTCTCTAGAGTACTACTCACCAGAACCTCCCCTTCATGCAAATTTTGGTCTCAGTGTCTTTTTCAGGATGTCCTATCTACAATAACTAGATTAGAAAAATGAAAATGTTAATATCCCCACTTAGCTACTTATAGGTACTCTCTGCAGGGTCCGGTCAGTAACTACTCTCAAACCCATACTTCACATTTTATCCATGACACCACCATGGGTCACCGATCTCCCATCTGCCGTGGACTTCTGTGGGTTTTATAGTTAGAGCCACATTTCTTAGCACTTAATGCTTCATTGACTTCTGTTGTTCACTGTTGTTTCAGAATGTTTTAGGCATATGGTTGTCCTTTACACCCTCTCTCACTGATCCTTACCTTTCTGTGGGTGTCTGTAGTAACCTTTCAAGTGCGAGAAACTGGCAGGGACTTTGAAGAGCTTAAATTGCCCTCATAGCTACTGTGCTACTTATTCAATTTTCAGCCTGTTCACTCCATATGCAGGGAATATAATTTAATCGTCTGGATATTGCAATCTTATATTCATAAGAGACAAAGCTCTAGTCCATATGTGGTCATTTGTGGTGCTCCTGGATTATTATTATGATCTGCTTCATACCAAGAATTAAAAACAAGGTTGTTTTAGTTTGCTAAGGCTTCTGAAACAAAGCCACTCACTTTGTGGCTTAAAACAAAAACAAAAATTTACTCTCTCATAGTTCTAAAGGTCAGAAATCCCCAGTAAAGGAGTTGGCAAAGCCATGCTCTTGTCGAAGGTTCTAGGGAAGGATCCTTCCTTTTTTTTTTTTTTTTTTGTTATGATTTTATTTATTCATTTGAGGGAGAGAGACAGGGAGAGCACAAACAGGAAGAGAGGCAAGGCAGAGGGAGAGGGAGAAGCACACTTCTCCCTTAGCTGGGAGCCTGACATGGGGCTCCATCTCAGGACCTGGAGATCATGACCTGAGCCGAAGGTAGACCCTTAACCATCCAAGCCACACCTACCACTAGGAAGGATCCTTTTACTGCTTCTGAGCTTCTTCTAGTTGTTGGCTATCCTTTGAGTTCCTTGGCTTGTCAACTCATCACTTTAATCTCTGCCTCCATCTTCATGTGGCTTTCTCCATGTGTGTCTCTGTATCCAAATTTCCTTCTTAAAATGACACTAGTCATATTGGATCAGGACCTACCCCAGTTCAGTATGATCTCATCTTAACTTGATCATATTTTCAAAGACATATTTCCAAATAAGGTCATATTCATAAGCACTGGGAGTTAGGACTGGAACATATCTTTTTGAAAGACACAACTCAGCCTATAACAGATATATACTTTGCTGCCCTTAGCTTTCTGATCCAAGACCATTATGACAGATACTATAGTCATACTAAGCATCCTCAGTTGGGGAAAATTGTTTTAATTTATTTGTTGAAATTTGACATCACACAAGAAAAGTTCACAGTTCATTATGTTAAATACTGATAGAGCCCCCAGTAGGCATCAAGTGTACTGGTAAGTTTATCTGCTCTTTCTCTACCTGTACCTACCTCTCCTTTACCTGAGGTATGCAGGGTGCAACGTTCAACAGAATTCTGTAATCTCCTAATTGTGCCCTCTGTTTCAAACCTTTTTTTTTTTTTAAATCTTTTGCTCTTTCCTGTCTTGTGTATCAGTCTGCAGATTGTATAAAATGATGGGAACCATTGGATAGCACCTCCTTTTCTAAACTTTGTATATTAACTTCTGAAATGAAATAAATATAGAACATTAATTCAGGCAGATGAAGAGATATTTTTAAAATTGTGACTAGAAAGTATTCTGTGGACAAATAAATTTAGGAGTTATTGTGTACTAAATTTCTCACAGTTCTGGAGGCCAAAAATTCAAAATCCACATTTCCAGATTTGCAAGGTCTTTAGAATATTTAGGTTTGTGAGAATTCCTGTAAGCAAACAAAACCAAACATGTTTAGCTTGGTTTAAGTCAGCCTTTCCCAAATGTATTTAATCATGACACACATTGAGGAGAGCCAAGTTGTAGAACTTTTTCATAGCCTCTGTATGGGAAACAAAATAAAACTGTCATCATCTTGGTATGTCTCTTTACACAGAAGGCTTTTCTAGATTAGTCAATGACCCAAACTGATTGGAGCCATTAATGAGAACCTCAGACAAAGCACTGGTTTCTAAGGGAAAGGCTCATCCCCTTTAGGATGTATTTCAGCATAAATATTAAAAATACAGGTTTCAGAATCACATTGCCTGAGGTTAAAATTACTTCTCCATAACTACAAACTATTTGTCTTTGGCCCAATTATGTAAAATCTCTTAGCTCAGCTTCCTCATTTATAAAATGATTATAATGACAACAATGTGTATTCATGGTGTAATTACAGAGCTAGAATAGTCCATGTGAAATGCCTAGCATAGTCATCAGCACACACTTTGGTCTCAACCTGTGGTCCCCTCCCCCAACCATTCTCTAACACACACAGTATTACTAAATCATATTGAATGGTAGATACCTCCCCCAATGTTCCAGCTTACAGCTTTTTGGGTTTTGGCCTTGGAAAGGACACTATGCTGGGCATTAGGCTATCAGAGCTCTAGCTTCATTTCTGGGACTACCCATTTGAGAGACCCTGGGAGATCGGTTCTCTCCAGCTTTCATGTTATCTGTGAAATGTGCACAAGATGCAAAAGGTCTTCTCTCATCCAAAACTTGGAACATCAACTTAAGAAAATCCAACAGTATAATGGGCATCTTATTGCCATGAATGAACATTTTTATTTCCACATGCTGCACAACCCTTCCCTTTACTGCAGTAGTTCTTACTTTATGCTAGTTGCTGCCACAGCCCCAAACTTGATAGAGAGTCACAGTAAGACGATCTTACAGGATGCCTAAAAGATTTCAAGAAAAACATTGCAATATTAGAAATACATCGTCCAATATTAGAAACATCCGTTTCATAGATTCTGCTGTTTTCATGGGGGAATTAGATATCAGACAACCTAGTGTAGGGTTAAGGTCACGGATCTGGAGTCACGAGACTGACATAATTATCTTGGTCCTACCCCTTCTCATTTCCTTAAGTCCTTTGTCTTCAGTTTCCTTGTCTGTAAAATGCTGTCTCTACCTTCATAGAGATATTGTAAGATAACATGTGTTAAGCAGTTAAAAACAATGCCTATTGTAGAATAGGCATTTGCTATACTTGTGCTTTTGTAATTCCTAGGTTATCCAGCATTTTAGTAGATGAGAAAACTGAGACTCAGAGATTAAAATGCCTGAACTGGAAGTCATAGAAAACTAATGACAGAGCAGCAACTGGATTCAGGTTTTGAGCCTGATTATCCCTCCTTTTCCTCAACAATTGCGTTCCAGAGAGAATGGCTGTAAAACTACCTAGTTGCTTTTGTCATTCAGTTTGATTACTCTCAAAAGCCCTAAATCACTTTGGCTTACTTTTCAAATTAAATTTAATTTTTAAACAGAATCCTTTGAGTCAGTGATTTTTCTGGTAGGTGAAGCATAACAAAAGTTTTCTCTGTGAATGAAATAAAAATCAATTTAATTCAATTCTAAAGATATTTATTAATTATTATATAAAGAAAGAAAATCTATATCATTTTACTTTAGGCTCTTTTAGGGGAAAGCCTCCCCACCTTTCCTTCTTGTTTTTCATGAGATTTTATTATTATTTTTTTGGCAGACCTCAACATATAGACATTAATCCATGCAGTGATATTTGCAATGATATTTATTTGAAATCGATTACATTCCAGGTACTGTTCTAGGTGATGAGGAGAGAATAGTAGCAAGGTGGGTAAATTCTACTTTCATGCGGGTGAATGTTCTTAGAAAGGGGTCAGCGAACTATGGCCTCCATCCAAATCTGGCCTGTTTCCTGTTTCTGAAAGTAAGCTGTACTAATTCATTTCTTTCTTTCTTTCTTTTTTTAATTTTTTTTTTAAGATTTTTATTTATTTATTTGTCAGAGAAAGAGAGCAAGCACAAGTACACAAGCAGGCAGAGGCAGAGAGAGAAGCAGGCTCCCTGCCAAACAAGGAGCCTAATGTGGGACTCAATCCCAGGAGCCTGGGATCATGACCCGAGAGGAAGGCAGTGGCTTAACCGCCTGAGCCACCCAGGTGCCCCACTTCATTTCTATTTGCCTATGACTACTACTGCACTACAATGGTAGAGTTAGAAAGATTTGTAGACCTCAAAGCCTGGCATATTTACTATCTAGCCCTTTACAGAGAATGTGTGTCCATCCCATCCAATAGGATAAAGCTTTCAACGAACAAGTAAACAAATAAAAATATATTAGATACTATGAATAAAATTAAATAGTATTATGTAAAAGAAATAACATTTTTTTCTGAGGTGGTAACCTTTGAACTGAGACTGGGACACTAAGATGTGTCATGTAAAGAGCCAGGTGCCAAAGTGTTTCTGGAAACACCAACACCAAGTACAAAGAACTGATTAAAGACCATCACTGGTGTTATGTTGTGAGCAAGGGCAAGGTGGAAAAAGAGAAAGAGAATATATAGGGTCTGAATCACAGGGGCCCCTATTTGAGGGAGAGTGGCATTTGACCTGGAAAATTGGGAAAACTTAACATCTGTTAGGTCATCACGCATACCTCCTCTCTCTTCTGTACCTGCCACAAGGGTGTAGGGCACAGTCCTCTTTTCCTGTATGGATGAAAATCTTAATATTTCTGTTCTCCTTTGACTTCTCCTCTTGGCATTGTGTGGACAACTCTGGGTTTTGGTTTGAAATCCTAGGTTATGAGAGGAACATAGCATCGTTTTATCAGTAATAAAGTTGCACTATATTTTAGTTCTGATTTGGCTTATTTTGGCTAACTGATTTTTTAAAAAATAGTCCTAATTGACTATAACCCAGAGAGGAAAAAAAAAAAAAAAAAGAGATTCATTATCAGCCTCATAGGCAGATTTCTTTCAGTTAAGTGTAATGGCTTTGATATCACAACATAGAGTCCAGTGCAAATTTTCACGAATAAAATACAATTTACATACAGAATAAATGAACCATCTAGGCAATACAAAGTCTAACATTGTATTCTAAAATGTAAATGAGATCCTCCTGTGATCTGCATTTTATTTTATTTATTTATTTATTTATTTTTTCAATATATATATATATATTTTTTTATAAACATATATTTTTATCCCCCGGGGTACAGGTCTGTGAATCACCAGGTTTACACACTTCACAGCACTCACCAAATCACATACCCTCCCCAATGTCCATAATCCTACCCCCTTCTCCCAAACCCCCTCCCCCCGGCAACCCACAGTTTGTTTTGTGAGATTAAGAGTCACTTATGGTTTGTCTCCCTCCCAATCCCATCTTCTTTCATTTATTCTTCTTCTACCCACTTAAGCCTCCATGTTGCATCACCACTTCCTCATATCAGGGAGATCATATGATAGTTGTCTTTCTCTGCTTGACTTATTTCGCTAAGCATGATACGCTCTAGTTCCATCCATGTTGTCGCAAATGGCAAGATTTCATTTCTTTTGATGGCTGCATAGTATTCCATTGTCTATATATACCACATCTTCTTGATCCATTCATCTGTTGATGGACATCTAGGTTCTTTCCATAGTTTGGCTATTGTGGACATTGCTGCTATAAACATTCGGGTGCATGTGTCCCTTTGGATCACTACATTTGTATCTTTAGGGTAAATACCCAATAGTGCAATTGCTGGGTCATAGGGCAGTTCTATTTTCAACATTTTGAGGAACCTCCATGCTGTTTTCCAGAGTGGCTGCACCAGCATGCATTCCCACCAACAGTGTAGGAGGGTTCCCCTTTCTCCGCATCCTCGCCAGCATCTGTCATTTCCTGACTTGTTGATTTTAGCCATTCTGACTGGTGTGAGGTGATATCGCATTGTGGTTTTGATTTGTATTTCCCTGATGCCGAGTGATATGGAGCACTTTTTCATGTGTCAGTTGGCCATCCGGATGTCTTCTTTGCAGAAATGTCTGTTCATGTCTTCTGCCCATTTCTTGATTGGATTATTTGTTCTTTGGGTGTTGAGTTTGCTAAGTTCTTTATAGATTCTGGACACTAGTCCTTTATCTGATATGTCGTTTGCAAATATCTTCTCCCATTCTGTCAGTTGTCTTTTGATTTTGTTAACTGTTTCCTTTGCTGTGCAAAAGCTTTTGATCTTGATGAAATCCCAGTAGTTCATTTTTTCCCTTGCTTCCCTTGCCTTTTGCGTTGTTCCTAGGAAGATGTTGCTGCGGCAGAGGTCGAAGAGGTTGCTGCCTGTGTTCTCCTCAAGGATTTTGATGGATTCCTTTCGTACATTGAGGTCCTTCATCCATTTTGAGTCTATTTTTGTGTGTGGTGTAAGGAAATGGTCCAATTTCATTTTTCTGCATGTGGCTGTCCAATTTTCCCAGCACCATTTATTGAAAAGGCTGTCTTTTTTCCATTGGACATTCTTTCCTGCTTTGTCGAAGATTAGTTGACCATAGAGTTGAGGGTCTATTTCTGGGCTCTCTATTCTGTTCCATTGATCTATGTGTCTGTTTTTGTGCCAGTACCATGCTGTCTTGATGATGACAGCTTTGTAATAGAGCTTGAAGTCCGGAATTGTGATGCCACCAACGTTGGCTTTCTTTTTCAATATCCCTTTGGCTATTCGAGGTCTTTTCTGGTTCCATATAAATTTTAGAATTATTTGTTCCATTTCTTTGAAAAAGATGGATGGTACTTTGATAGGAATTGCATTAAATGTGTAGATTGCTTTAGGTAGCATAGACATTTTCACAATATTTATTCTTCCAATCCAGGAGCATGGAACATTTTTCCATTTCTTTGTGTCTTCCTCAATTTCTTTCATGAGTACTTTATAGTTTTCTGAGTATAGATTCTGTGTCTCTTTGGTTAGGTTTATTCCTAGGTATCTTATGGTTTTGGATGCAATTGTAAATGGGATTGACTCCTTAATATCTCTTTCTTCTGTCTTGCTGTTGGTGTAGAGAAATGCAACTGATTTCTGTGCATTGATTTTATATCCTGACACTTTACTGAATTCCTGTATAAGTTCTAGCAGTTTTGGAGTGGAGTCTTTTGGGTTTTCCACATATAGTATCATATCATCTGCGAAGAGTGATAATTTGACTTCTTCTTTGCCGATTTGGATGCCTTTAATTTCCTTTTGTTGTCTGATTGCTGAGGCTAGGACCTCTAGTACGATGTTGAATAGCAGTGGTGATAATGGACATCCCTGCCGTGTTCCTGACCTTAGCGGAAAAGCTTTCAGTTTTTCTCCATTGAGAATGATATTTGCGGTGGGTTTTTCATAGATGGCTTTGATGATATTGAGGTATGTGCCCTCTATCCCTACACTTTGAAGAGTTTTGATCAGGAAGGGATGTTGTACTTTGTCAAATGCTTTTTCAGCATCTATTGAGAGTATCATATGGTTCTTGTTCTTTCTTTTATTGATGTGTTGTATCACATTGACTGATTTGCGGATGTTGAACCAACCTTGCAGCCCTGGAATAAATCCCACTTGGTCGTGGTGAATAATCTTTTTAATGTACTGTTGAATCCTATTGGCTAGTATTTTGTTGAGTATTTTCGCATCTGTGTTCATCAAGGATATCGGTCTATAGCTCTCTTTTTTGGTGGGATCCTTGTCTGGTTTTGGGATCAAGGTGATGCTGGCCTCATAAAATGAGTTTGGAAGTTTTCCTTCCATTTCTATTTTTTGGAACAGTTTCAGGAGAATAGGAATTAGTTCTTCTTTAAATGTTTGGTAGAATTCCCCCGGGAAGCCGTCTGGCCCTGGGCTTTTGTTTGTTTGGAGATTTTTAATGACTGTTTCAATCTCCTTACTGGTTATGGGTCTGTTCAGGCTTTCTATTTCTTCCTGGTTCAGTTGTGGTAGTTTATATGTTTCTAGGAATGCATCCATTTCTTCCAGATTGTCAAATTTATTGCCGTAGAGTTGCTCATAGTATGTTCTTATAATAGTTTGTATTTCTTTGGTGTTAGTTGTGATCTCTCCTCTTTCATTCATGATTTTATTTATTTGGGTCCTTTCTCTTTTCTTTTTGATAAGTCGGGCCAGGGGTTTATCAATTTTATTAATTCTTTCAAAGAACCAGCTCCTACTTTCGTTGATTTGTTCTATTGTTTTTTTTTGGTTTCTATTTCATTGATTTCTGCTCTGATCTTTATGATTTCTCTTCTCCTGCTGGGCTTAGGGTTTCTTTCTTGTTCTTTCTCCAGCTCCTTTAGGTGTAGGGTTAGGTTGTGTACCTGAGACCTTTCTTGTTTCTTGAGAAAGGCTTGTACCGCTATATATTTTCCTCTCAGGACTGCCTTTGTTGTGTCCCACAGATTTTGAACCGTTGTATTTTCATTATCATTTGTTTCCATGATTTTTTTCAATTCTTCTTTAATTTCCCGGTTGACCCATTCATTCTTTAGAAGGATACTGTTTAGTCTCCATGTATTTGGGTTCTTTCCAAACTTCCTTTTTGTGGTTGAGTTCTAGCTTTAGAGCATTGTGGTCTGAAAATATGCAGGGAATGATCCCAATCTTTTGATACCGGTTGAGTCCTGATTTAGGACCGAGGATGTGATCTATTCTGGAGAATGTTCCATGTGCACTAGAGAAGAATGTGTTATTCTGTTGCTTTGGGATGAAATATTCTGAATATATCTGTGATGTCCATCTGGTCCAGTGTGTCATTTAAGGCCTTTATTTCCTTGCTGATCTTTTGCTTGGATGACCTGTCCATTTCAGTGAGGGGAGTGTTAAAGTCCCCTACTATTATTGTATTATTGTTGATGTGTTTCTTTGATTTTGTTATTAATTGGTTTATATAGTTGGCTGCTCCCACATTGGGGGCATAGATATTTAAAATTGTTAAATCTTCTTGTTGGACAGACCCTTTGAGTATGATATAGTGTCCTTCCTCATCTCTTATTATAGTCTTAGGCTTAAAATCTAATTGATCTGATATAAAGATTGCCACTCCTGCTTTCTTCTGATGTCCATTAGCATGGTAAATTCTTTTCCACCCCCTCACTTTAAATCTGGAGGTGTCTTCGGGCTTAAAATGTGTTTCTTGGAGGCAACATATAGATGGGTTTTTTGTTTTTTTATCCATTCTGATACCCTGTGTCTTTTGACAGGGGCATTTAGCCCATTCACATTCAGGGTAACTATTGAGAGATATGAATTTAGTGCCATTGTATTGCCTGTAAGGTGACTGTTACTGTATATGGTCTCTGTTCCTTTCTGATCTACCACTTGTAGGCTCTCTCTTTGCTTAGAGGACCCCTTTCAATATTTCCTGTAGAGCTGGTTTGGTATTTGCAAATTCTTTCAGTTGTTGTTTGTCCTGGAAGCTTTTAATCTCTCCTTCTATTTTCAATGATAGCCTAGCTGGATATAGTATTCTTGGCTGCATGTTTTTCTCATTTAGTGCTCTGAAAATATCATGCCAGCTCTTTCTGGCCTGCCAGGTCTCTGTGGATAAGTCAGCTGCCAATCTAATATTTTTACCATTGTATGTTACAGACTTCTTTTCCCGGGCTGCTTTCAGGATTTTCTCTTTGTCATTGAGACTTGTAAATTTTACTATTAGGTGACGGGGTGTGGGCCTATTCTTATTGATTTGAGGGGCATTCTCTGAACCTCCTGAATTTTGATGCTCGTTCCCTTTGCCATATTGGGGAAATTCTCCCCAATAATTCTCTCCAGTATACCTTCTGCTCCCCTCTCACTTTCTTCTTCTTCTGGAATCCCAATTATTCTAGTGTTGTTTCATCTTATGGTGTCACTTATCTCTCGAATTCTCCCCTCGTGGTCCAGTAGCTGTTTGTCTCTCTTTTGCTCAGCTTCTTTATTCTCTGTCATTTGGTCTTCTATATCACTAATTCTTTCTTCTGCCTCATTGATCCTAGCAGTTAGAGCCTCCATTTTTGATTGCACCTCATTAATAGCTTTTTTGATTTCACCTTGGTTAGATTTTAGTTCTTTTATTTCTCCAGAAAGGGCTTTTATATCTCTCGAGAGGGTTTCTCTAATATCTTCCATGCCTTTTTCGAGCCCGGCTAGAACCTTGAGAATTGTCATTCTGAACTCTAGATCGGACATATTACCGATGTCTGTATTGATTAGGTCCCTAGCCTTCGGTACTGCCTCTTGTTCTTTTTTTTGTGTTGAATTTTTACGTCTTGTCATTTTGTCCAGATAAGAGTAAATGAAGGGGCAAGTAAAATACTAAAAGGGTGGCAACAACCCCAGGAAAATATGCTTTAACCAAATTAGAAGAGATCCAAAATCGTGAGTGGGGAGAAAGGGGATAAAAAGAGGTTCAAAAAGGAAGAAAGAAAAAAAAAAAAACAAAAAGAAAAGAAAAAGAAAAAAAAAAGAAAAGAATTTTTAAAAAAAGAAAACACCTAAGAAAAATGTAAAAAAATATATATATATATATTAGATAAACTAGTAAAAAATCGTTAAAAAAGAAAAAGGTAACAGTTAAAAAAAAAATTTTACCCAAAGGCGAGAAAAAAAAAAATGAAAAAGAAAAAATTAAATTAACTGCAAGACTAAAAAAAATCACAGGAAAAAAGCCATGAGTTCCGTGCTTGGCTTTCTCCTCCTTTGGAATTCTGCTGCTCTCCTTGGTATTGAATCTGCACTCCTTGGTAGGTGAACTTGGTCTCGGCTGGATTTCTTGTTGATCTTCTGGGGGAGGGGCCTGTTGTAGTGATTCTCAAGTGTCTTTGCCCCAGGCGGAATTACACCGCCCTTACCCGGGGCCGGGGTGAGTAATCCGCTCGGGTTTGCTTTCAGGAGCTTTTGTTCCCTGAGCGCTTTCCGTAGAGTTCCAGAGGACGGGAATACAAATGGCGGCCTCCTGGTCTCCGGCCCGGAGGAGCCGAGAGCCCAGGGCCCCACTCCTCAGTGCGCCCTCAGAGAATAGCGCCCAGTTACTCCCGTCTGCCTGACCTCCGGCCGCGCTCTGAGCTCACCGAGCCTGCGACCGGTTCAAGGTAACACGGAGCTGCGAGCTTACTGTCAGTTCTGCCTCTGTAGCCGGCTTTCCCGTTCCAATACCCGCAAGCTCTGCGACACTCAGACACCCCCGATCCTTCTGTGACCCTGCGGGACCTGAGGCCACGCTGACCCCGCGTGGGCTTCGCCCCGGTTTAGCCTCTGGAGCGATGTCCCTCAGCGGAACAGACTTTTAAAAGTCCTGATTTTGTGCGCGGTTGCTCCGCTGCTTGCCGGGAGCCGGCCCCTCCCCCCGGGGTCTATCTTCCCGTCGCTTTGGATTCACTTCTCCGCCGGTCCTACCTTTCAGAAAGTGGTTGTTTTTCTGTTTCCAGAATTGCTGTTCTTCTCTTCGATCTGCCGATGGGTTTTCAGGTGTTTGCAATCTTTAGATAAGCTATCTAGCTGATCTCCTGCTAGCTGAAGCAGTCTCAGCTTGCTACTTCTCCGCCATCTTCTACATTTCCGTGATCTGCATTTTAAACTGTAATTGTCTGTGTAAGTCAGGGACAAATGAGCAAAGAATAATTAAAATGCAGGACACTGTATAGGTAACTATAGCTGTTCTAACTAAAGGGATCTCTGTTAGGAGAACTGGGAAAACCATAGATATAAGATTGACAGAACTGCAAGAACCATCCAAGCTTTTGTCCTAGTAACCCTTAGAGAGTACTCCACTCAACAGAATACGTAGATTGAATTTGCTTTCATCAAAAGCATCCTTAACTTGCTTTACTCATATATTCATTGTGATAACCCTATTAGTAGTAGTGTTTCCTATAATCACTAACATTAATATATTGATATTATTAAATAAATTAAATGATAATGATTAATTATTATTATTAATTCATACAGTTGAATTTAATGGCAGAATTGGGATCCCAACCAAAGCCATCTGATTCCAGAGCCCTTGCTCTTAAGACACAGTTCTCACAGTAATGGTGGTGATTTTTGTGGAGCAGGCTTTTTGATAAGAGTAGAAGGTACATGGGCTTTACAGTCATCTGGATCTAAATTCAAGCCTATTCACATGGGCTGTATCAATTTGGAAGATCTCATTCATGTAGCTGTTCAATTGGTTTCCTCATCTTGAAGTTGTGGATAAAACACATAGCTCATAGAATTGTTTTGAGGATTAAATGAAGTGAGATGAGGTGAGCATTAAGTACAGAGCCTCCCACACATTAGGCACCTTGTCAGGAAAAGCCATTTTTATAGTTGTTGTATTTACATAGCAAGAGTGAACTCCAGTTCAAAGTAGTAATATGTTAACCAATTGCCTGGTCAAATTTGGGTTGGATATCTGTAATATAACTGATTTTTTTAAAAAATTAAAACTTACATTTATAATTTGTGGACATAGGAGTTGAGAATCCATGCAAATTGGGTTATCACAGATCTGGTACCCATGTGGACTCACAGCAGGGGCATGAGGTCTTGGGCGAGAGTCACAGATGTGATTGGTGGATGACACAGAGTTACACATCAAAAGACATAGAGAACTCAAACCAGAAACAGGGAGTTCCTCATATAACCATGTTGTAAAAGGTTTATCCTATCATATGGAGTCACCTTTTCCTCAGTGAATACTTCTGTAGGTTTTATGTACTGCCAAGTTGGACAAATAAATACAAGCAGTTATGTTTAATACAAGAAACTCACGCTTGTTACATTTAGTTATTTGCTGTCATTTTCTTTGCCTGGAATAAAAAAGTCCAGTGAACAGCATCCCTAGAAACATAGACCAAGGCAAGATACATTTTTACTTCCATGTTTTCCCTTTTATATTGGGGTTCTAGTAAAATCAGGATTAAAATTAGTCTCTCCCCCATTATAGAATTTTCTTTTATTATGAACAAATTTTATACCAGCTCTCATTTATACAGCACTTTTGCATGCTAGGTGATTCCACATTCTTTTATTTTTATCTAATATTTTTATTGATGTATAGCTGCCACACAATGTTACATTAGTTTCAGGTATATGGCATAGTGAATTGACATTGATTGTACTATGCTCACCCCAAGTGTAGCTACCATGTGTCACCATACATAGTATGGTATGTTATAATACTGTTTATCCCTATTACTTATTCATTCCATAACTGGAAACCTGTACCTCCCACTTTCCTGCATCCCTTTTGCCCATCTCCTCACCCTCTTTCCTCTGGCAAACACCAATTTTCTCTCTATGTTTATGGGCCTGTTTCTGCTTTTTCCTTTATTATATTTGTCTATTCATCTGTTGGTAGGCTTGTGTTGCTTTCATGTCCTGGCTAGTATAAATAATGCTACAATAAACATAGAAGTGCATGTCTCTTTTTGAATTAGTGTTTTCATTTTGTTTGGGTAAATACCCAGTAGTGGAATTACTGGATCATATGGTAATTCTATTTTAAATTTTTTGAGGAACCTCCATACAGTTTTCACAGTAGCTGCCCCAATTTGCATTCCCACTAACAGCGCAAGAAGATTCCCTTTTCTCCACATTCTCACCAACTTGTTATTTCTTGTGTTTTTGATTTTAGCCATTCTGACAGGTATAAGGTGATATCTCATTGTCATTTTGATTGCATTTCCCTGACGAATAGTGATATTGAGCATCTTTTCATATGTCTGCTGTCCATCTCTATGTCTCTATGTCTTCTTTGGAAAAATGTCTATTCAGTCTCTGGACCATTTTTTAATCAGATTGGTTTTATTTGTTTTGTTTTGATGCTAACTTATGTAAGTTCTTTATGTATTTTGTGATATTAATCCCTTATCAGATATACCATTACCAGAGATATCATTTGCAAATATTTTCTCACATTCAGTAGGTTGCCTTTTCATTTTGTTGATAGTTTCCTTCACTGTGCAAACCTTTTTTTTTTTTTTCTGTAGTCCCAGTAGTTTACTTTTGATTCCTTATTCTTTATAGATTTGTTTCTAAGCCTTTCAGAAAGTTCTTAGGATACTGTTAGGGAACATAAAGTTTAGGACATTAATTATTTCACAAGGGTTACACAGCTGGCATCGAAGTAGCAGAGTTTGGGGTCTAGATTCTCTAGTCCCAAGGTCTGTGCCCTGTTTTCCAAGCCATGCTTCTTTCTCTGTGAAGCTGATGAACAAAAAACACTTGGACCTATCAGTAAGACTTCAAAGTTGTCTAGAGCTTGCCACTTGAGTCCTTTATGAGCTGATCTAGGTTTCTCCTTGTGTTTCTATAGTACATTTGTCATAGGCAGGTAAAATAAATGGAATCAAAATATATGCTACCAATTCTCTGTCTTCCTCCCCATACCCCTGCATGGAGGAGAACAAAGAAAACCTAAACAAATCAAACCCTAATGATGGTATCATTGAAGGAGCTAACATTAGAGATTCAAAGACTTTATTAAGTTAAATTTTCTTAGCATCAAATTATGTTATTTGATCAAAACTTTTGCCAATTCACTAGAAAAAATTACCTAAGGCAGATATTTGTCAGTTAATCATCTAAATATTTGTTAACCAGGTGGTGTGTTAGAGGGGGAAAGCTGTAATCACAAAGACTTTTATCTTGTGTCTACACAGATTATTATTTTTTGGTTCTTTACATCAAGGTGAAGGCCTTGACTTGGAAGAAAGATTAGAGCAAAATAAAGGCAAAAATGTTTTATTCTAAAAGCTAATTTCTCTAAGCAAATTCTCTCAAGTGGAAGGAAATCTGTTGAGTGGTCACTGTGGAAATTTATTTAACATGATCTTTTATTTTTGACTTGGCACCTCTGGCATATATTTAGATACCTAGATACCTTTCTTTCTTTCTTTCTTTCTTTTTTTAATTTGGCAAAAGAAAGAAATGGTGAGTAGTTATAAAAAACAAAGTGGGGGGATAACAGGGGGATGCCTGGGTAGCTCAGTCAGTCAGTTAAGCATCCAACTCTTGGTTTTGGCTCAGGTTCAATCTCATGTTTCAATTGATCCTCAAATTGGGCTCTGTGCTCAGTGGGGTGTCTGCTTAAAGATCCTCTCCCTCCACCCCTCCCACAGCTCTCTGTCTCTCAAATAAATAAATAAGTCTTTAAAAAAGGGGATAACAGAAGAAACACCTGTTCTGTTTAACTTTAAAAAATGATACATTTTTATGTTTATTTTTAAAATCATGCAAATGGAAAAACACATGGCCTAATTTTATTCACTCATTATGGAAATTTTAATGAATAGAGATTCTGTGTATAAAAATATACAATGCTATTCACCTGGACTAAACTGTGGTCTGAATTTGTAAAGAGGATATTCCACACCATCCACCTTGGGCCATATGGAGAATGTGGTTTATGTGCAGAATTCCAACCCACTTCACTGAAGGTTTTGCTTTTAAGCTATAAGACACTCTTTTTTTTTTAAGATTTTATTTATTTATTTGTCAGAGATAGAGCGTGAGCGAAAGCGAGCACAGGCAGACAGAGTGGAAGGCAGAGTCAGAGGGAGAAGCAGGCTCCCCGTGGAGCAAGGAGCCCGATGTGGGACTCGATCCCATGACGCTGGGATCATGACCTGAGCCGAAGGCAGCTGCCTAACCAACTGAGCCACCCAGGCGTCCCAGGTTTTGCTTTTAAAACAATGAACACTGTGATGTGTGGTGGGGAGAGGAATTTGAGACTACAAGGGAAAATAAAGCCTTTGATGAAGCCATGAAAGCTGTTAGGGAAGTCCATCTGGGGACTTTTGACTGCCCCCATGCTATTTTCCTTCCTCTGATTTCTCCCTGAAGAACTATCGTTCCCATTCTACGGTCTTACTAGAATCATCAATCAAGATGACACCTTTTCCCCAGTGAATGATGTATATGTGTTCTAAGCTCTGGTTAGCTAGTATAGCTCGCTCCCAGAAAAGTTAAGTCCTAAGGGGTGCCTGGGTGGCTCAGTTGGTTAAGTGTCTGTCTTCAGATTAGTCATGGTTCCGGGGTCTAGAGCCCCACATTGGGCTCCTTCCTTAGCAGGGAGTGTGTTTCTCTTTCTCCCTCTTACCACCGCCTCCCCGCCCCGCTTGTACTCTCTATCTTACTCTCTCTGTCAAATAAATAAATAAAATCTTAAAAAAAAAAAAAAAGTAGGTCCTAAACCATTTGATCCAAACATATATTCCATAGGCAGTTCACTTAGGAAAATTTCATTATTTCCTACTATGTCCCTCTACCCCCATTACTGCTTGGTTGAGGAATGTTTTTCATCTTTCCCTTTGATTCTGTGAGATACCACAAATTCTCAGGGCACTCTTTTTAGTCTCTCTTTCGATCTCACACTCTTTCACTTTGGTCAGTTAGATTTAGTCTCTGTCACTTGCAACCAAAGAATCCTAACAAACACAAATTTTAAAAGTTTATTTAAATATAAAGGACACATTAAATAAAAAACAAAGCATTGCTATTTTATGTATTTATAACACATAATTGCTATTGAAATAGCAATAATACAATGGTCATATTTATTTTTAATGTTCATCCCTTGTCCTTGGGCAGAGTTTGGGATCACTCTCTCGTACCAATTTCAATGAGAGGCTGAAATGTACTAGAGGGAAGTTTGTTAAGCTGCTTTAAAGTATAGATTTGAGAGAACTAGTTATATATACATTTATTTTGTTTCGTTGTAGTAAAATGCAAAAAGACCTTTTTTTTATATCTGATCCTTCATTAAGTGTTTAACACCTAAAATACTGACTTGACAAATAAATTACCATCTTGATTTTTGCTTGTTCTCACAGTTGAGGAAAGGCTATAGAGATATAAATCTCCACCTGGAAGAATTTCATTGAAGTGTAATTTGGGGAGAGAGGTTACTATATATATTTTGGGACTCAAACACATTTCTGGATAAACTATATAAATTTTTAAAGTCATATTTAGGGGTCTCTGTTGCTGGGCGAATCATGGAATTGGCTCAGGAAACGTTTTGTCTCCTTCATTTCAGATTTGAGCCGCTTATATTCCTTTCTCACTACAAGAGATCAGAATTCACATGGAACATGGGTTTTCTCTTTTTCAAGGGGAAAGAGACATAACATCTCAGAAATTGCTTTCTCTACCACTAAAGAATCTGTAATGGTATAATTTCAGATATAATGATACCTGTGGAGTCTTTGAATTTTAGAAAACGGAGAGAAATTTACATGTGCTAAGGAACCCCTGACTCTTGATAGCCACAGGGCACTTTGTTTTTGCCAAGCTCCTAATTTTATTCTCACAACAGTCTTGGGAATCAGATTCCTATTTGATTTTTATTTTAGAAATGATGAAACTGAGGCTAAGGATTTAAGTGAGGTCCACTGAATTGCCCCAGATGGGAAATGTAAGAGTTTAGATTATAATCTTGCCCTTTGTCAGAGCCCACATTCTTCGCATTAGAACACAGTGCCTTTCTAAATGCCCTTTAAGCCATGCTGGCTCAGCAAAGCCTGTCACAGCATAGTTCCTCATCTCTCCTCCTCATCTCTGTCAGCCAAGCCTATATTCAAAATTCTCAATTCATTTTATAAGAGAAAAAAAAGTAGACTCCTATTTTGCACATTTTTAGCCAAAAGTGCCCTATCCCCTTTTATAAGAGACAAGATGAATACATAAATACTAAGCTTCCAGTCTTCAAATTAACCAAAACCATAGAGGGGATGAGAAATATAAATTCCAAGTTACAATTTCAGTGAACCATAGAATTTCAAGATTGGAAGGAATCTTAAATCGTCAGATTCAATCCTGTTGATTTCTGAAGTTACACTGTATAATAGGTGCTTGATTAAGACTAATGTTGTTTCAGAAAATTATTTGCCACATAATCACAGTGGAGATTTAGTCAGTGTTGTCCATTTGTGCCAAATAGTGTTATAAGTATATTACCCATATAGTTCTATATATAATCATAGCCCATTGTATACTTGTGATAGGACTCTCAGCCTATATTAATCCATAAAAAACCCACATAAAAACCATGTAGTCTTCACAATATCTCAGTGAAGTATTTTTTAAAATATGCCACTTTAGAAATGAGGAAACAAGCGTAGGCTTATTTATTTATTATTCTTTTAAAGATTTATTTATCTGAGACAGACAGCGCACAACGCGGGGCGGGGGTGGCAGAAGGAAAGAATCTCAAGCAGACTCCCTGCTGAGCACAGATCCTGATCCCACAACCCTGAGATCAAGACCTGTGTGGAAATCAACAGACACTTAATGTCCTGAGCCACCGAGGCTCCTGGGATAGGCTAATTTAATTTCCTTAATGTCACACAGCTCTAAGCAGCAGCTGGAATTTGGATGCAGAGGTGTGGTTCCAGTACGGTTGCCTTACACTTTCTCACTGAATTGGGGAATAGCTTGCCTTTTGCAGGGATCCAGCACTGTTCCTGCACCGGAAAAATGATGATTTTGTGAATGATGTTTTCATTATCTCTTCTAAGTTGCTTTTCCTGTTCTAAAGGAAAGCTATTGATTTTTATATATTTACTTTGCTATTGGGTAACTTACTGACCTTAATTATTAGTTGTAATAGCTTTTCAGTGATACCTGATGAGTTTTCTAGGTATACAATCATAGCATCTACAAATAAGCACACTTTTTCTTCTTTCATTCCATTGTTACACTCCATATTGGTTTCTTGCTTTAATAGATTGGGTATAATGTAGGTCTTTGTACAAATTAGTTGGAATGATGAAAATGCTGTGGAATTTTAGAGACTCGATAAGCAGCTAAGAAGCTTTTCAGGTATAATGTAATAATAATGGTCTGGCCTAAATAATGGCATGGTAAAATCAATATCTATTAGAGAGGAATTTTATATTAAAAATTGACTAAATTTAGGGATATGGCCTGGGAAACACTAAAAAGTTTTTTAACCTGAAGCATACAAGTCTAATTGATAATGATCAGGAAATTGACTTTATTTTTTTTTTTAAAGTTTTTTTTTTTTTTAAAGATTTTATTTATTTATTTGACAGAGAGAGATCACAGTAGACAGAGAGGCAGGCAGAGAGAGAGAGGAGGAAGCAGGCTCCCTGCCGAGCAGAGAGCCCGATGCGGGACTCGATCCCAGGACCCCGAGATCATGACCTGAGCCGAAGGCAGCGGCTTAACCCACTGAGCCACCCAGGCGCCCATGAAATTGACTTTATTTTAATAGCTGCTGAATTCCAGTAATCTATTCATCTGAAATAAAGCAACTAGAAAAAATAATCAGAATTTTCAGTTTATAAACAGTTCTAGGAATGTGTCTTTAAGAGAAATTAACATATATATTGCTTTTATTTTATAGCCTCTCCATAGTCGGATATGTGCTCTAACTACCCAGAAAATATATTGTACAAAGTTAACATAATACTTATCTAATTTATAAATTAACCTGAAAAACAATTTATTGATTCATTTAGCCTTTTAAGACCCTGAGATGAATTGTATACTGGTTTTTCAGATTTAGTCCACTTCAGAATCTTTAGGATAGCTCTTAAGAAAGGTTGTTACCAGGAGATTTGTGATTTTATTAGTTGGGGGCAAAGCCCAGAAATCTACACTTTTATCTATCAGTCCAGGCACTTCTGATACTTTCAGAAACCCCTGATCTTGGGCAGTTTGTACCTGCACTTTGAATCTGTGCGCTGTATTTGGCACACATGTCCCTGTCATTCACACACCACATTTCAACACCATCTCGTGTTTCTTTGAACATGGTCTGTTAAATTTTTCTATATCCTTGTCTATATGGTCTGACTTCTGAGCGTGTCCTGATTTTCTTAACAGAAGAACAGCCAAATTACCCTTCTCAACTCTACTTAGACTCAGGGAAGTCTTGATTTTCTTTCTCAGGGTGGTGAGATCGAGTCTGCATGCTCCTCACCAGTGGAGGAGGCAACCAAGTGTTTCTTTTTCTAGTGGGACTGAGCAGAAGCATAGGTGATGCCCCGTCCTTGCACTTCTAAGGAATCCTCTAGGGCTGTCCTCAGCCTACGCAAAAATTGTAGCCATTAGGGAGCTTGTTGTCACAACCAAATGAGAATTAAACAAAAGCAAAGTTTTTAAAAAGCACTTTTATTACTCCTACCTATTTTGCTTAGCTTCAAGGAGGAGGTAGAACAATATTTCATATGGCCTACTCTGTAAAAATAAAAGAAGAAGCTATATACATGTAAGAATAAGGAAATTTAAAAAATCTGAATGCACAGTGCTTTTATCTACCTGAAGTAATTACATACAAGGCCAAAAATACACTACCACTAAAATTTAGGATTTCCGTTAACTGCAAGAGCAACAGAGATGGATTAAAAACAGAATAGTAAACCAGAAATACAAACTATCAAACACCCTGGGCCTATTTACTTGAAGATAGGTAGAAATATCCTGCCTGTTTCTTGTTCAAAACCTAGGTTTGATCTAACTGGCGGGCAGGGGGTGGGGGGTTGGTTACTGATGAGCCAGCACTCTGAGATACTTGTGAAGGAAGGAAGGTTGGTGCTGTGTGGCAGGAACTGTATATCCCACAAAGAAACTTCTGGAGTTGGGATGGAAAGACAAAAAGAAGATCCCACTGGTGATTGGTGAGTTGAGGTGACTTACTGCCTCTGATCACATGAGTGCTGGACTGTTACCGATTGGTTCTAGAAGAGCCCCCCTCAGAACAGATTCTCAGAATTCAGCCATGGGCTTTGTATTGCACCTCACTGTAATGGCTTATTTATTTAAGAATAAAACTAACACAGTATATATCCCTACCACACAAACCCACCCCCATGCCAAAATACGCAGAGGAAGAGAGAAGATCATAGCATCCTGAAGACAGTCCTTAAAGAAGGTATCCCAAGCTGCATCAGTCAGGGGCAGCATCTCTGGGATAAGTTTATCCTTCCATGACCGAGGCAGCGCTCATTTGAATGGAAAGTTTCCAAAATATCCGTATAGGAACAGTTTCAGTATATTAGATTTACATAATTTGCAAGATTTTTTGCATTCTTTTTTTTTCTGTTGAAAGAAAGGGGGAGCCCCATCTCTTCTGATTCCTCCTAGGTGGTCCTGTTGTTCCATCCTGGGAGCAGAAAGGGCATATTTTTTTTTTCTTCTTTTAAAGATCGTAAGTGGAGGTTATTGCTCCGCCTGTATTGTCTGTTGCATTCCCAGGACTGCCGCTTCTACTAGTTTGTGTAAGAGCCCAGCAGGGGTCTTTCATTATCTTTTTTTCTAAGTGTGGTCTTCCTTGCTTTCTCCCCTTGTTTCCTTTCTTTCGGCAGGTATCTTCATTTTCATTTCACTGGGATGTTTCTTTGAAAGAAGAGAAAGTAGTGTGCTCCTTTAGAAGTATTTCTCATTCAAAACAGAGAGAGATTAATAAATTGAGAAGAAGGAGATGAATTGAGAAAGTTACAACTTGAAACGCTGCAATTGTGGGAGAGAGAAAGAGGGTAAGAATAGTAGATAGTGTGAAACAATCTGAGGCAGAACGCTGAAAACCGCTATTCAGAAATGCCACAAATCGGACATTCCCTTTAGTCTGTCAATCTCCTATTCTCAATTCTTATATACCATCTCTTTCTCCTGATGCTCAGTCTAAAGTATTTCCTCTCATGAAAAGAATAGAGTTTTTCAAACTCAAGAGCCTAATTAGGAACAAGGTTTTCCATCCTTTCAGGATTGCCTTGTACGTTCAGCTTCTCTTTCCTGCACTATTTACAATGGAGGCCTTTATAATAAAGGGTGTCACAGTAGGATACTGCCGTCATTGGTAATATCGAAATGAGAACCGTGGAGAGCAAATAGACGTAAGTTCAAGTACTGCAGTGTCCATTCTTTATGAGTGCTTCTGTCTGAAGCGCTCACAAGTAGGCCCATACCATATTGGAGTGACACCAAGCGGATGGGGAGGTGCCTCTGCACCGTCATCACGTTGCCACAGCCATATGGAATGAGCCTCACAGTTAGTACTGGGAAAAGGTTGCTCACTTCCAAATTCTGATACCACGCTTACAGGCTGCTTTCACTTAGCCTTCAGGCAGGAGTGCCATGAAAATGGAAATGTCAGAGACAGCTGAGAGGAAGGAGGATTTTTCTTGGGAGGGATGTGCCGGATCTTGGTTTTAATCACAGGCAACAGTGTTTCTCAGACTCCCAGAATGTGTGAGAATCAACCAGAGAGCAAGATTCCTAGACATTGCCACTAGATGTTCTGTGGAGGAGCCCAGTGATTTTTCATTTCCGGTATACTCCTTGTTGATGCTATAGCTTCCGGTAATTTCCTGGACCAGAGTTAGAGCAGCAGGGATGTCAGGCACAATGTTTCGGGGGGGTGGTGGTGGGGATCCAAATAGGAGATCTCTGAAATTTTGAAATTATCCTTGACTCCTTCTCTCACACGTTTCCTACTCCCCTGAGCTCTCTCTCCCTCTGCCACAATTTCCAGTCATCGGTCTAATAACTTCCACCCTCAAATTATCACTTTAGTGCACCCCCACATCTCCACTTCCCACTTTAATTCAAACCCAAATTGTTTTTCGCCCAAGTCTTCAGTAGTATCTTGAATGACTCCCAGCCTCCACTCTAGTCTTGTCTCAATTTAGTCTAGCCTCCATGTAACTTTCTTTTTAAAATAAAATCTGATCAAACTGTTCCTCTGATTAAAATCCAATGAAGGCCTCCAATTCTGTACAGAGTGAAGTCCAAGCTTCTTAGCATTGCGTATTAGTCCTTCCTCATTTCTCCCTCATCCATCTGTCCAGTTTTCTCTACAGCAGTTCTCCATCCCATCCCCTCAAGCAATGCTTTATTTATCTGACAGCCCTGTTGAGCTACTTGTAGATTCCTGAACAAAGCTATAATCTCTCCCTCTGAAATGTCTTTCATTTTCAGTTGGGGGGAATTTCCATTTATCATTCAAAATTCAACTTAGACATAACTCCTCTGTGAAATTTTACTTGATCCTTCAGAGCCAGCTGCATAAACCCCTCCTTTACATGGTCACTTATCAACTGGTAGTAATAATTTGCTTATTTTCTTCTTCTCCTAAGTAGAATGATTTCCTTAAAAGCAGGGTGTAAAATGTTACTTATACAGCATCTCTTACAATGGTGTTTACTCAATTAAGTTTGATTTTAAGATAGACCAAGTCACATTTGAGGTTTTCCATTCTTCAGATAGAGAAGAGAGTAAAGGTAAAGGAATTGTGTGGTAGCCTCTGAAATAGGGCTACAGAGTGATGTGATGTCTTTGCTGAAACGAAGACAGTTCAGATAGGATTTCTGTCTTATTAAGAGGCTTATGCAGGGGCACCTGGGTGACTCAGTGGGTTAAGCCTCTGCCTTCAGCTTGGGTCATGATCTTGGAATCCTGGGATCGAGACCCGCATCCAGCTCTTTGCTCAGCAGGGAGCCTGCTTCTCCCTCTCTCTCTGCCTGACTCTCTGTCTACTTGTGATCTCTCTCTGTCAAATAAATAAATAAAATCTTAAACAAAAATACTTAGAAAGCAGTGAGTGTGTCTATCTTTATTTCAAACTTTATGCTTTAAGTGCATTGTTTAAATACTCAGTAGAAATATCACCAATTGTATATAGAGCATGCAAATTGTTAATACTTGGGTTATTTTATTCCAGCTGTGCTATACTTTGAAAAACCATTGAATATCCTTTTCCTCATTAAACATGAAGCCTATAGCTAGTCTGAAGATTAACAGAGTATCTATTTTCCTATTAACCAAGAGGAAAAAACCTTTATACAGTAAATCACAACAGAACACTCTCCTGCTCCCTCCTCTCACATTCTCTGTTTATATCCACTAGCCAGAGTTAAGGAAACTGGGGTTACCAACAAGTTTTATTACATTTTTACATTTCTCTAAGGCCTGGGACAACTCTTATTAAAGATTTCAATGTTAAGAGGGAATAAAAATTATAAAACCAAACCCTTCTGGCCCTAAGCATCACGTAAATGGGCCAAGGAAAATTCATTGGGAGTGGGTAGCCTAGAATTATGCTGGCAGTGGTAGGAGAGCAATAGACCAGGAAACCTAAGACGGGGGGACTTTGAAGAGTGCTAGTTCCTGAGAGGTGAGACCTGGAGTTGTTCTCTGTGTGGCTCCAAGACCATCTATAGAAGGGAAGTCTCCTAGTGGACATGTACTATTTCTTTGTTTTTCATAGCCTAAATTCTCATAGACCAGTGACTCACATATATGACTCACTCTCCAGCTGGATTCAGTCTATTAAACCACTTTGGTTTCAACATAAGCTCTGGTCTGACAGGAAGAGAAAGAAGAGGGGATTGTTGAGCTGATTCTGGGCTCGATTTTATGTGGGGCTCAGGTATGGGCTAGCCAGGATGCCAATGCACAGTGTAATTGGGGGAGCATCCTGTTTCCTTTGGTTCCTTTGACCTAGATCCTCTTTCTAAATTGCCCTCTAAACGATCTAAGCAATCCGTACTATCATATAATGCAGGAACAAATTTGCATTTACATTTTGATCCAGAAGAGTCCTCAAGGTAGCCCTGATGTTCCCATTGGAGAATACACCAACAATTATAACCTTTGAGAGTATGCTGTGCTCATGGTTGCCAAGGAAATCGAAAGAACAGAGCATGACTGTTACAATTTTATTGTCTGTTTCAAGAACTATAGCCTCCAGATGGAAGAGATAAAATACAGCCTGTGGGTCATTTTCATGATAGTTTTATTCTCTCCCTCCAGATTCTCACCTCTATGCTTGAATCTTGTCTACATCATCCTTGGGAAAGGGCCATACATTCTAAGCATAAACAACCCTAGTGATGGAGGAATTCACTACTTTTTTTTTTTTTTTGAAGGTCAAGCAAAGCTTTATTTCGCGCCAAGCATTGAGAATCAAACTGACTGGCCAGGCCCATCTCTTGCAAAGAGGCAACCTCTCTCTTCTTTACAGACTAGCTTTTAAGGGCAAAGGCCATGTGGTTGGGCCTGGCCATGCACAGGTGACCAATGAGATTGTAACACAGAGAAAGCTGCACAGTCCTGCTAGGTCACACATAAGTGACCAATTGAGGAATTCACTACTTTTAAAGAGCCTATTTATAGACTCTGATTTTTAATTCTTAGAACAAATGTAATTGACTTTCAGACTAAAGGTCATTTAGTATTGGAAAACATTACCAATGCTCCTACTTCCTTTTTGACATTCTTTCTGTTTAACCTCTTGGTTACTCTCCTTTGAATAGTTCCTAAATTATAAATTTTATTACATTTTATAAAATTTATATAAACTTCTATGTGATTTAACTCTTAATGATTGTTTTATTATATGTTAATTGGTAAAAAATAGAAAATTTTATAGTTTTAAAAACATTTGAAGTTTTCCAAACAGAAGAAGGTTTTAAATTCTTAGTGTATATATGTAAAAAAATACAAGTATATTTATAGATTATGCTCTGAATGGAAGAGAGACATATTTTGAGGACCTTATAGCAAGATTGTCAGTTTTCATATTTCATTTTTTCATACTTTAATGCAGTATAAACTATCAAAGCCTTCCATTGGACTTGTTGGTTTATTTTTCCTTAAGTTGGAGTTTATAAATTTTTTTTTTTAAGATTTTATTTATTTATTTGACAGAGAGAGACACAGCAAGTGAGGGCACAGGCAGGGGAGTGGGAAAGGGACATGCATGCTTCTTGCTGAGCAGGGAGCCTGATGCGGGGACTCTATCTCAAAACCCTGGGATTATGACCTGAGCGGAAGGTAGCAGCTTAACGATTGAGCCACCCAGGTGCCCCATAGATATTTTTGTATATTAGGTTTACCATGCAAGGAATGACCCCAAAGTTGTTTATTTTCTTAAAAAAAAAAAAATATATATATATATATATATATATATACATATATTCTTATACTTGTATGTTTTGACCCTAGTAATTAATATTTTACATAATCTGTATCCATCCCCTTAGTGTTGTTATAAATCTGACTACTTGTCATTAGCATACTGGTGACCTTGAACTCAATTGTTTTGTTCCAGCTGCTAATTTAAAGGTGGAACAGAACAGGCTACCCTGTAGTAAATCTTCCTAGATGAGAATTTAATTTTCACAAATGAAATATATGTAAGTATAATATATGTATGTGTGTGTGAGTATCTCTCATGACAAAGTGAAGTTTATCCTAGGAATGTGATGATTGTTCAGCATTTGAAAATTAATAGGTATAAATTATCACATCAAAAGTCTAAAGAAGAAAAATCATTTGATCTTCCAGAAGATATAGGAAATGACTTTATCAAAATTCTGTATCCATTCATGATAAAAACTCATAGCAAATTAGAAACAGAAGGAAACTTGCTCAACATGATAGACAGCATCTATAGAAAAAGATGCCTTTCTTTAATGGTGGAAAACTCAATGATTGTTAAAGAACAAGATATGTTTCACCATTATTACCACTTTTATGAATATCACACTCTAGGTTCTAGTTGGTGAACTGAGCTAAGAAAAAAAATTAATTCATGCTAATGGAAAAGAAAGAAATAAAACAATCTTTATTTTCAGACAATATAATTATCTATTTAGAAAATACCAAAGAATTTACAGAAAAAAGCAACTGGAACTAAAAAGTGAGTTTAGCATGATTGCAAGATATAAAAGCATGATTGCAAGATATAATAACATTTCTATATATTAAATAAATAAAATTATTTATTTTTAAATTTAAAAAACATAGCATAGAATAGAATTTTTCAGAAATTTTTGGAGTACTTGAACTACCCAATTTTAAGACTTATTATACCTACAGTATTCAAAGCAGTGTGATGTTGGTAAAATTACTGATACATAGATCAAAGGGACACAGCAGAGTCCAGAAGTAGACCCAGTGTATAGGATCAATGGAATTTTAACAAAGGGGAAAGGGCAAATCATAGTTGAAATGACCATTTCTCAACCAATGATCCTAGAACAATTGGACATCCATATACCAAAAGCAAAACAAAAACTTAGATCCTTGAACTCAGAATGGGTCATATACCTAAAAATAAAATCTAAAAATGTAAAATTTTTAGAAAATAACATAGGAGAAAAATGATCCGGTATAGGCAAAGTTTTCTTTGGTTAGACCACAAGAACACAATAAAAAAAAAAAAAAGAAAAAAAATGATATATTGGAATTTATCAACATAGAGAACTTCAAAACTGCTACTTTTCAAAAGATACTCTTAAGAAAATAAAAATACAAGCCAGAGGGGTGGCTGGGTACAGTGTCCAACTCATGGTTTCAGCTCAGGTTGTGATCTCAGGGTTGCAAGATCGAGCCTTGCATCAGGCTCCACACTCCACACAGAATCATTGTAAGACTCTCCCCACTCTCACTCTCTCTCTCTGCCCCCCAAATAAATAAGTCTTTGAAAGAAATACAAGTCATAGACTGAAAGAAAATATTTTTTATCACATATATGGAAGGAATTTGTATCCAGGATAAATAAAGAACACCTAGAACTCCATGGGAAGAAAAAAAAAATGGAAATAAATTTTTGAAAAAATTTTTAAACTGGTACTTTACCAAAAATGATATACAGATGGCACATATACACATACAAGAATGCTAAACATCATTATTCATGAGAGAACTATAAATTAAAAGCATGGTGAGATACTACTATTAACACTGCAAAGATTTTAGTACCTGGTGATACATGGTGACGATGCAGAGCCATTGGAAGGTTTGTAATTGGCTGTTGAAAGCGCAAAATTGTACATTAACGTGGAAAACAGGTTGATAATATCTTATAAAGTTAAATATCCATTTACCATCCCTTTCTGGAAATTCGCCAGAAACAAACGTTTTTTTAATATACAAATCACGTGCAAACATCTGTGTTAACTTTATTCATAATTGGCAAAAACTGAAGATAACTGCTATCCATTAACGGGTGAATAGATAAACAAACTCTGGCATATCACACTTTGAAATACTACTCAGCAAAGTAAAGGAACCAACTACTGATACTTGTATAATGTGAGTGAACGTCAACTGTGTTATAGTAAGTGAAAGAAGCCAGCTCCCAAAGGCTATATACTATATGATTCCATGTCTGTGACATCCTGGAAAATACCAACCTATAAGCCCCCCAAAATGGATCAATTATTGTCAGAGGCTGGGTGGAATAAGAGGGAAGGATGACGATCTGGGAATGGGGGAGTTTTGTTTTGTTTTGTTTTATCTTTTCATTAATGGAATTTTTCTATATTTTGATTTTGGTGATTTAGTATAACTATGCATTTGCAAAACTCAGAGAATCTGCTATATACAAAAAAGTATGAATTGTACTCTATTATACCTTAATAAAAGATAATTAATATAAAGAGGATTTAACAAAGAAACAAGGGGGGTGACACATGGGTGGCTCAGTTGGTTAAGTGTCTGACTCTTAATTGCAGCTCAGGTCATGATCTCAGGGTTATGGGATCAAGCCCTGCATCAGGCTCTGTGCTCAATGCAGGAGTGTGCTTCTCTGCCTCTTTCTCTCTCCCACAGCATCTCTCCCAACTCCAATGTACTTTCTCTCTCTAAAATAAATAAACAAATCTTTAAAAAAAATTTAAAAAATAAAGAAATAATACAAGTCACATAGGATTAAGTTTGAGCCCAGATGATATAGATTGTAAATGTAACAGGATTTTAAAGGAGTGAATCGCTGGAATGATCAACTGAAAGATCAGACAATTCTGATAAAGGAGGATATAGTATTTTATTCAGATCTTGAAAAAGTCTCTTCGTGAAGGAGGGAAAAAGTGCTAGTTCAAAATGGTCAGAGGAAGTGTTTGTGAACAAAATTGTTGTCACTTTGGGCCATGATTATTTATTTTTCATTTTGTCTAAAGACTTGGAAAAGACAATCAAGTATAACAAAAAAATTAAGTTCCTGCTTTATTATGAATCAGTTATAGGATTTTGGGTAAGTTAGTCAAAATATTTGATTTTCTATTTTGATATCATTAGAAGTAACAAAAATAATAATTCCCAAGATTCAACCAACCAACCAACCAACCAGCCAGCCAAACAACAATTTGCTTAACTCCTAAATAATTCCAGACATGGCTATGACAACTTCTAAGTGAGGGACCAGGTGTAATATACTTAAACTTTCTGAACTTCCTTTCTGTTCTCTAAAGGGAGAATGGTAATGATCCTTAACATGCTAGGGTTGTTGAGATAATGTGGTCAGTGGTACTCAGCTTGTTTGTACTTGTTTTATTTTTAAAGGGGATTTATTTATTAGAGAAAGCATGTGCACATGTGTACATGCATGGTCGGGGAGTGGAAAGGGCCAGAAGGAGAAGAGAATCTTAAGCAGATTTTGGGCTGAGTATGCAGCTGGATGCGGGACTTGATCTCATGACCCTGAGATCGTGACCCTAAAACCATTACCTGAGCCAAAACTGAGAGTTGGTCACTTAACCAATTAATTGTGCCACCGAGGCTCCCCTGTATTTTTTTTTTTTTTTTAGATCAAATATATACTCAAGTGGTCACAGCCTGGGCAGGGAAAACATAATATTCAAAGCCAAGAAATGAAGAGAAAATCTGATGTATTCAGGAAACTGAAATAGCTGGATGTAGCTGATAAACAGGCTTGAAGGAGGAGGAATGGTGAGAGAAAAGATGAGCAGTAGCTAAATCACAAAGAGCATGTGTTTTGGCCTTTCTGTTTTCCTAATTATCAGAATAGCAATGGAGAAGTGTTGACTTATTTGAGAAGTATTTGGGAGGCAGAGTTTACAGTATTTAGTGACAAATTGGGATGGGAAGGGAGGGACAAAAATAAATGTAGGAGAACTCATCCATTTCTGGCATAAGCGACCAAGATGTTTGTTGTGTTAGCTCCTACCTAGGAAATGAAGTTCCAAAAACAGGTGTTCATGTTTGCATGTGTCTGTATATATGTGTGTATATATATATGTGGGGGGGGTGTATATTGGATTAGAGGGTGAGAATGAAGAGTTTGATTTTAGAAATGTTGGGTTTGATGAGATAATGGGTAACAAGTAGAAATTTTCAATAAGCAGCTATGTATTTGGATCTGCAGTTTAGAAGAGAAGTATGAGCCTGAATTTGTGAATTTTAAGAACATAGGTGATAGTTATAGGTATGGAAATGAAAGAAATAAAATACATTGGATATATACATTACCTGGAGAAGAGAGCCAAATACATAACTCCAGGAAATACAACTATTTCATGTATAGGATGAGGGATTTCATTCAAAGTGGAGACTCAGAGGAATAGACCGGATGATTCTGACAATAAAAATAGTAAAGGCTAGTTAACATTGAGTGTTTATTACATAATAGGCTCTGTGTCAAATGATATGCTATTATGTCTCCTTTCATAAATGGGGAAATGAAAGCTTAGTGAGAATAAGTGATTTCCCAAGGCACACAGCTATACGCAATGGATGTGGCTTTGAAGCTTAGGAAGTCTGACTGCAGAGCTCAAGTTCTTATAAAGTAAATCCAACTTGGAGAGTTGTTAGAAAAGTGGGAAGAGAGGAACACAAGAAGAAAGAGTTCAGCTGTGTTAAAGCAAAATTTGTACATTTTGCATTGCATTTAATAACTAGGAAGAAACGCCATAAGTGGCCTTGAAAAGAGATATTCCATATAGATGGCAGGAGGTGAAGCCAGATTATAGAACATTGAGCAGATACAGCAAGGACAATAGTAAATATAATCTTAGATGTGATGCCAAGGTCACATTTTCAGTCATCATAGCACTTTGGGTTTACAGAATAACTTTAAGAAGATGAAGAACTGACCAGTTGGTAGAAAATGTAAAGATTTTTTTTTTAATTTAATTTTATTTTTTCAGTGTTCCAAGATTCATTGTTGATGCACCACACCAAGTGCTCCGTGCATATGTGCCCTCCTTAATACCCACCACGAGGCTCACCCATCTCCCCAACCCCTCCCTCCCAAAACCCTAGGTTGTTTCTCAGAGTCCACAGTCTCTCATGGTTCCTCTCCCCCTCTGATTTACCCTAATTCATTTTTCCTTTCCTTCTTCTAATGTCCTCCATGTTATTCCTTAATGCTCCTCAAGCAGGTGAAACCATATGATAATTGATTTTCTCTGCTTGACTTATTTCACTCAGCCTAATCTCCTCCAGTCCCATCCATGTTGATAAAAAAAAAACTGGGTATTCATCCTTTCTTATGGAGGCATAATACTCCATAGTATATATGGACCATATCTTCTTTATCCATTCATCTGTTGAAGGGCATCTTGGCTCTTTCCACAGTTAAGATTTTTAACAATTTAAAATTAAGATTTTTAGCAAGTATGTATGTACCACATGAAGGCTGTGAGGGAAGTGAAACAACTATGTTAAATAAATAAGACTTCCTTTTTAGCAACAACACCCCCTACTGTCCATTCAAACCCCATTTTTGAGACTGGTTCTTGTGTCCACCTGAATAAAAATGTTCTTGTGTTCACCTGGACTCACGAATCTTTTGCTCACTCTCAGATAATGGAAAGTTCTTTGTAACTTCTTCCCACAAAAGCGTATCAATCCAGTTATTAATTTGTCCAGTAGAGCATAATAATCAAAATCTTAATACTTTGTTTGCAGGCCAGCTTTCCCATTCTCTATCTTAGCTAGAGCCTGATTCAGTCTGGTTGTGTGCAGGAACAGGGGCAGGGCTCCACAGAGAGACTCTTTTTATGCTACTAGAAGTTTTGTTCTTCCAGAGATTTCTGACCAGTGAAACTTGGGAAATTTCAGCAATAGAGGAGTGTCTCTATTTAAGGAAGAGGAAAATTCCTTCATTCCAAATAGTTATGTGAATGAGCTGGGTTTGGTGCTCCCTGGGTCTAGGAGCTGTTTGAAAAGTTGACTCATTCACTCATTGAGAAGTTTCCTGGGTTCTTTTGAGACCCTTTTCTCCTCATAGGAACTCTCTTATCTAATTCTCTAAATGCACAAGTGTATTAGGTTATCACTTGTCAATTATGATTTTTTTCCTAAGCTTTAGTGGCAGAGTATACAATTCTTGTTTTCAGGGGATCTTCCAAGGTCTCTTGCCTGTACACCTGTGGGAGAAGGAAACTCACCCTTCGTCACACCTGCTTTGGGAACCAGCTACATCAGGCTCATCTTCTTAGGCAATGCAATTGATTTCCAAACTGCTGTTTCCATGGTGCTGTTTCAATGGTTTCTTCGGTCAGCTTGTCCCTCTTTATATTTATCAGGCAAGAGACATAAGCAAGTCCACTCTGTTTCCCAAGTTGCCAGAACATAGCATAATGCTGATATGATATCAATATCACAATACTTCAAAAACACCCTGAATGTTCATTGGAAACCCCTTTCCCTAGTTTTGAGGCAAAGTACAGAAACTCCTAACCCTGACCTCTCAGGGATAGTAGGACTTAGAGCATCCCAAAGCTCCTTAATCTCCTAACTCCTAAACATTTAATACTTTCTATATGGAAGAAGTGTTGAGACTATGATTTAGTTTTGTTATAAATCTTGTGTAGTCTTGAACCTCAATGTGGAATGTGGCTAATTTCTTTAGGTCTTTGCCTCAGTTAATTCTAAAATAATTTATTTAAATTGATTATGACTTCAAACCAAGAGGATTTTTGTTCTCATTTGCATGAAGTCCTCTCTTAAAAGAAAAGCATGTTGAAGAAAGAGTTCAAAGTACTGACCCATGCCTGGAGATGCTGGCATGGGTCTCTGACTGAGTAAATTCAGTTGAGCATTAATTAAAATGGCAACAGAGTGAATTAGCACACTTTCTCATGCAACATAATGATCAATAAAGGAAAAACACAGGTGCCTTGGAGAAAAATTTAACCCAAGTGCAAATCTTTTATTTATAAGTTTCAAATTAAATCTGCTTGACTTTTGAAAGCTCCATTCAAACATTAATAAATGTTTTCATATCAAAGGGCTAAAGTGCTACGCTTTTTTTGTAAACTAAAATGCATATGATTTTACATGTTCCCAGATGAAAAACATGAGTCGAGCACAATATATAAATGAGAAAAATATTAAAATGAGTTTATTGTAAGCAGAATCTCCAATACAAGTTATGTCCACAATTGTAAATTGTGGTTCTGAACGGTAATCTGGTCACACATTTATGTTTGTCAAATAAAGAATATTCTTGATTAAATAATCCAATTCATGTTAGAGCGACAAATTCAAGTATTTTACAATCATAACTGCTAAGCAGGTCTCTCTGTAAAGGCCATTGACATTAAAGCAAGATTAACATTGGGGAAAAAATAAAAGACTAGGCATTCTTTTTGTGAACATTGATGCTTATAAGGTTGACCTGAGGATGGTCTAAAGAGACCCAGCAAGGCCCCTACTTCCAGTGGTATATTCACACATGTTTTCATAGTTTAAAGCATTATGTTTTACAAAAAGATAAAATGGAAACCTGACTCTTGGCGCATGGTACTTGGAATGGCTGATTTTATTCTGTGAAGGCAATGAACTCTGGTTAAGACCATACTCAAAATATATGCAGTGTATTCTATGAGGACTTCTCACTGAAGAATAAACACAGAGCACTTAAGAAACAAGAATAAAATTACCAAAGATAGCTCCAGCTTGCGAACAAATATAAATTCTGGTTCTCACTTTGGATTATTTTAGAGATGTGCAGATTAATTTCATGGACTTCTTGTGAGTCAGCAATATTTTCTTAAGTTAAAATCATGTTAGCATTATCATGAGATAAAATCAGAAAATAAAATGAAATGAAATAAAGTCCCTAATGATTTACAGAATCCTCCCCTTTCCCAACTATCTCAGGAGTATGGTAATAATATAAGAGTATTCATAATAGATCTGATTGTGAGCTGACAATATGATGGCTAATGTGAATTTGGGGAGTCACATGACCAGAGTTCTAATTCTGGGTTTACAGCTTTTGTATTTATCTATAGGCTAAAAATGAATAAAGGTGGTGGAAAGTTATCTTTGCATGAGGAATGCTTCAAAGAAACCCAAAGATGAGAGGGCAGGTAGTGTAGCTGAAATCTTAAAGTTGTTTCCTGACACATTCCCCCGTTTGGCTTCCATCTTGTCAGATTATACATCCCAAAATGTTACTTTGATCATCTCATGTTCTTGTCAGGAAATTATATTTCACTGCTATTCCTCCAAACCCATCTCCCTCCCCACCAAAATTCTAGTCTCTTCAACAAAAGACCTTCAGTATCATACACCTATCTACTTTTCCAGGTCTTTTACTATTTTATATTCTACATAATGTTTTCTGCCCATCAAACAAAGTGCTTAACTTTCCTTTGGAAAATCTTATACATTCTTCCTTTCACTGTTTTTATTTGTCCCTATTTGTAATGTTGCCCCTGCCCCACTCCACCTCCCTTAAATACCAGCTCACATCCCAAAATCTCACCTCCTTTACAAAGCTGTCTATGACGGTTTCAAGATGAAATGAACTCTTCTTTTTTAAAATGTTGACAGTTCATCCTGGATACTTTTCAATGTACTTATATATCTACCTCTAGTACCCTAGAAGTGCTGGACTTAGAAGAGCAAACAGAAATCAGTTTACTTCTTTCGTTGTCCCTCACTTTGCTGCATCATCCCTCCCCTTCTTCACCCAATACAGATCTTCCTTGACTTAAAATGGTGTTACCTTTCAATAAACCCATCATTAATTGAAAATATCATTAGTAGAAAATTCACAAATTATACCTAACCTACCAAACATACTTCAGTCTAGTCTACATTAAATGTGGTCAGCACACCTACGTTAGTCTATAGTTGGGCAACAGTATCTAAAAACACAAAACCTATTTAGTAATAGTGCTCAATGTCTTATGTAATTTATTGACTACTGTACTGAAAGTGAAAAACACTGTGGTTGTATGGGAACATAATGGTTGTCAGTGTGTTGGTTGCTTGCCCTCATGATTGCTGGCTGACTGGGAGCTGTGGATCACTGTCCTTGCCCAGCATCACAAGAGCGTTTGTACTGCATATAGCTAGCCTGGGAAGAGATCAAAGATCAAAATTTGAAGTATGCTTTCTACTATCATAAGTTCAAAAAAACTTAAGTTAAACCATTGTAAATTGGGCATCTGTTTCTGAACTGATCTATAGCTTTTTCAGCCATTTTCATATATAAACAAAGTTTTATTTCTAGATATTTTTAAAAGTCCAGTCAGGCCTACATATAAGATTTCACTGTCTTTACTCTTTGCAGTGCAGTTCTAAGCAGCTCCCACCAGGTTTAGATGCAAACTTTCCAAAGAGAGTGTCTGACCCCAAATCCCTTTGCCTTACCAAAGATGCCAGTCAAATTTTGCAAAAACAAAACAAAACAAAACAAAAAAACAAAACAAAAAAAACCTCCAAAACCATTCAATATGTTCTGACCCAGTAACAGAATAAGATGGGTCTTTGAAATTCTATAGTTTACCAAATTAAAGCCCGATGTCAGTATCCCTTCTGACAAGCACACCAGTCTCCCAGTGGAGTACCTTTCTGGCTTTCTACATTTGAGTTTGGGTTGGGGAAACCTAATAAGTAGTTTTGGAGGGGAAAACTAATACAGCACCCATTTCCCAGCTCCTTCCTTTGGACAGAAAGAAAAGAGTGGAATCTATCAATATAATATACCATGTTTACTTAGGGAAGGGGGAAAAAACCCAAACTCCCGTGTGATCATCTCATTTGATGCAGAAAAAGCATTTGGTGAAAGTCAATACCTTTAAAAAAACTCAACAAATTAAGCATAGAAGGAAACTACCTCAAAAGAATAAAGGCCATTTATGAGAACTCAAAACTAACATCATATTCAGTGGTGAAAGACTAAAAAGCTCTTCCTCTAAGATCAGGAAAAGACAAGGATGTCTGCCGTTGCCACTTCTCTTCAACATGGTACTGGATATCCTAAAAGGAGCAATTAGGGAAAACAAAGAAATAAAAATGAATCCAAATTGTAATGGAAAAAGTAATAGTATTTCTGGTTGCAGCAACATTATCTTATATATTGAAATCCCTAGAGATTCCACACATACAAAAACAAAGCAAAACAAAACAACATTTTAGAACTAATAAAAGAATTCAGCAAAGTTGTAGGATAAAAATACCAATACACAAAATCAGTTGCATTTCTTTATACTATATGCCATACTATACACTAACAGTAAACAATCTGAAAGGAAATTAAAAAAAAAAAATCACTTACAAATCACCAAAAGGAAAGAATACCTAGGAGTAAACTTAACCATCAAGGCAAAAGGTACATATACAGAAAACTACAAAATATTAAACAAATTAAAGAAAACACAATTAAATGGAAAAACATCCTGTGCTGATGGATTGGGAGACTTAATATTGTTAAGGTATCTATAGCACCAAAAACAATTTGCAGTTTTAATGTAATCCCTATCAAAATCAAAATCTATCAATATCAAAATATTTTTTTTTCAAAGGGGATTTCAAAATCCACCTTAAGATTTCATATGGAATCTCGAGGGACCTCAAAAGGCCAAAATAATCTTGAATAAATGTAGAGTTGATGGTCTTATACTTCTTAATTCAAAAGTTATTACCAAGCTAAAATAATCAAAATAGCATGGCTAATGGTAAAAACCATACAGATGGACAAATGTAATAGGATAGAAATAGGATAGAAAATCCAGAAATAAACATATGTGGCCAAGTTATCTTCAACAAACATGACAAAACTATTCAATGGGTATAGAACAGTCCCTTCAACAAATGGTGCTAGGAAAACTGAGTATCTACATGTAAAGAGTGAAGTTGCACCTTTATCAAACACCATATACAAAATCAACTGAAAATGGGTTAAAGACTTTTTTTATGTTTTATGTTCAGAGATAAAAGCTAAAATACCAAGTTCATAGAAGGAAACACGGGGGAAAAAGCTTCCTGACATTGGTTTTGGCAATGGTTTATTTGATATAACACCAAAAGCACAAGTAACAAAAGTAAAAATAGATGCATTGACCTACATCAATGTTAAGAACTTGTGTGAATCAAAGTATGAAATCAGTAGAGTAAACAGATAGCCTCTGGAATGGGAGGAGATATTTATGAATTATAAATCTAATAAGGGGTTAATGTCCAGAGTATAGCATGGACGCCTATAACTCAACAACAAAAGCAAACAGCTCAATTTTAAAAATGTACAAAGGTCTTGAATACACATTTTCCCAAAGAAGATATGCAAATGGCCACAAAAGACATGACAAAATAATCAACATCACTAATCTGTGAAAACATAAATCAAACCAAAATGAGATACGATTTTACATCCATTAGGATGACTGCTCTGAAAATCAAACAAAGAAACAAATTAAAAAAAAAAAAACAGAAAATAACAAATGCTAGCAAGGATGTGGAGAAATTGACACTCTTATGCACTTTTGGTCAGAATGTAAAATGATGTAGTCACTCTGGGAAAGAGTATAGGGATTTTTCACAAAACTGAACAAAAAATTACCAGGTGATGTATCCAGTTCCATTTGTGAGTATATACTCAAAAGAATTGAAAGCAAGGTTTTAGAAATATTTGTCTGTTCATATTTATAGCAGTGCTTTTTGCAACTGCCAAAGGGTAGAAGCAATCCAAGTGTCCATCTGATGAGTGGATAAATAAAATGTGATATTAAAGATAAAATTATGGGGTACCTGGGTGGCTCAGTGGGCTAAGCCTCTGCCTTCAGCTCAGGTAATGATCTCAGAGCCCTGAGATCGAGCCCCACATCAGGCTCTTTGCTTAGTGGGGAGCCTGCTTCCCCCCCCACTCTGCCTGCCTCTCTGCCTACTTGTGATTTCAAGACTATTTTAATAGGGGCATTTCAATAGGGAAAGAAATCAGGAATATAGGGACAGGTAGGGATTTACAGTCAATGAGTAGAGTGTGATAGTGAATTATGCAAGAGGAGGCATCAAGGGAGAGTATTCTTAGTAAACCAACTTAGACTTAGTAGGATTCATGGTGAAAGCAGGCCAAGGTCTAAAATATCAGGATGGGGAATGAGGAACGTAACCAGATATCAAGAGTGATTGGATATCGAGAGTTGAGTATTATCTCCATATTGCCTTAGCAGGATTCTTGCTAAGACTGGGCTGTGCAGCCTGGGCAAGGACAGAGGCCAAGGTTGAGGCCTATTGAGAAGAAGGCTCAGAGGAGCCTAAGTAAAGACTGGTGAAGGTAAGAGTCTTTGTTAGTTGTATTGTGAAAATTAATGAAGGGAAACCTCATGAAAGTGGAGTGGGAAGCTAGAAGGAACCATACCACTTGACATCAGTTAGAGAAGAATTGTCAGTTATAGACCCACTAGAAGAACCATCAAAGGAAAGGAATCATCACTTATAGACCTCAATAGGGAAGGATGTATATTGCATCTCCTACAAGGAGTAAGCTACCCCTAGCCAATGAGAAACTGTCATCACCCTGAACTTCAGTGGGGTTTCATTCAAAACAATCCCTCCCAGCTTTCTCTTATTTCTCCCTAAAACAATGTTTCTCTCTTCTGTTTTTTGGATTTACCTATGATTTTGCCATAGCTTGCTTGCCCCAAATTGCAATTCTCTGCTATACTCAAATAGACCCATGTTTTCTGGTAAAATAACTGATGGTCCTATATTTAAGGTTAATGGTAGATACATTTAATGGAATATTATTCAGCTTTAAAAGGAAGGGAATTCTGATACATGCTTTAGCATGTGTGAACCTTGAGGACATTATGCTAAGTGAAACAAGCCACACATAGGAAGAAAAATACTGTATGATTCCACTTACATGAGATACCTAGAGTAGTCAAATTAATAGAGACAGAAACTAGGATGGTGGTTGCCAGGGTCTGAGGAGAAGGGGATGTGAGGAGGTATTCAATGGGTGTAAACTTTTAGTTTTGTAAGATGAAAGAGTTCTCTAAATTGGTTTCATAGCTTGTGAATGTACTTAACACTACTAAACTGTATACCTACAAAGTTTAAGACAGTAAATTTTTTGTTACATTTAATCACCACCACAAATAAATTGAAATATTCTTCAACAGTGTACATGCTTCTCATTGCTATCCATCATCAGTTAGATTTTAGAAATTTTGAGCCTTAGACCTATTAGTTTAAAAGTCATCATCACATGTGACCAACATTGAAATTTATTGCATTGAAATGTATTTACTATGACTATATCTTCTTAATTCTGGTTGCTTTAAAAAAAAAAGTCTGTTGGAATACTTTAATCAAATATTTAATGAATGGAATCTATGAAACATTAGATTTTGACACTTTTATTGAATTATAATTACTGAAAACAAAGTTTGCAAATGAGAAGTCAATGACATTAATCACAAAATAAATCAAAGCAGGAATTCAACAAATTGAAGAATGCGTGCTCAAATATGTGTAGGATACAATTTTGAAATTCCCTATTTGTGCTTTGGAACATCTTGAATTGGAAAAAAAAAATATTGGAGGGATGCCTAGATGGCTTCATAGGTTAAGCATCTGCCTTCTGCTCTGGGCATGAGCTCAGGGTCCTGGCATCCAGCCCTGCATTGGGCTTCCTGCTTTGCAGGGAGTCTGCTTTTCCCTTTGCCCCTTCCCCACTCATGCGCTCTCTCATGTGCTCTCTCTCTTTCTCAAATAAATAAATAAAATCTTAAAAAATATCTTCACTGGAGTTGTTATTGTTTGAATTTGTATTTAATAACGGAATGAAACAAAATTGCTGAGGCGTAGTTTTGCAGGATATGATTTAAATACATTAAAAAATTTGAATAGAGAAATTATTTAATGAGTGTCACCCTGACATGATATTTGTTGAAGAAATATACTCCGAATGGAGAATAAAACAAAACCTGGGGGAAAATTTGATTTTTAATTTGTATAGTTTAACATGGAAAAAATAATTGAGAATATGCTTCATTTTGTGGAATTTACTACGAGTTTTCCAGTTATCTCGGTACCTACAAAAAGAATAGTTCCTCAAATACAAATATCAGAGTCTCATAGAGGAATTGAAAGGTTTTAACAGCTTCAAATTTATGAACCACAAAATGTAACTTTGAGACAAATTTCAGGCATATCCTCTGATATGAACTCCATATCCTCTGAACTTTAATTTTTAATATTCTTAATATGTTAAATGGTGTCTTGTGGTGGAAAAATGTATATTTTTAGAGATTTATTTCTATT
This sequence comes from Mustela putorius furo, assembly GCF_011764305.1. Classification (NCBI taxonomy): domain Eukaryota; kingdom Metazoa; phylum Chordata; class Mammalia; order Carnivora; family Mustelidae; genus Mustela; species Mustela putorius. The sequence continues at coordinate 24,990,041 of NW_025421273.1, forward strand.
TTTTAATGTTGTGCAGTCATATTTTTTAAATTAAATTTTCTGATTCTTTACTACTGATATGCAATTTAAAAAACAGAGGCTAGAAGTAAGATTCTTGGATTCAGATTTTTTCCACAGTAAAATACAAATGTGATTTTGTGTTTTGTTCTTGTGAAATTGCACTTGAGAAGTCAGTTTGGGCAAGAAACTACCAAAACACACCTGAGTGGGTTACTTGGGTAGTCCACCTATTCCTCTATGCCCCAATTTTGTGACAATAGTCTAACTTCTCCTTAATAATCTTCTTAATAACTTAATAATTCTTAATAATCTTAATAACTTCTGCCTAAATGGTGATTCCTTTCCTTCACTGCTGTTTCCTGGACAAAGTGTCCCCATGTGCTCAGACACCTGTTGTACCAATGATTCCATAGGACCTTTGCTGTTTCTCCTGAAGAATGTGTGCTCACTTTAGGTAACAGGGTCTGATGATGTTCCATCTGTCACTGGGGGGCTGTCCTCCTTGCCATCAGGGCATCAAGTGATCCATCTCCAGAACCCCTCATAGTACCTGCTTTCTCAGACCACTTTTGGTGTCAGTTCTTGGTGGTTGGTGGTTGGCATCACTGGACATAGATGCTAACATGAGGTTTAGCCTTCAGGAATCAATTCCTTTGGAAGAGAAGGGAGGAAAACAAAATTGGGTCAAAGGTGACATTGAATCATATCAAAGGCCTAACAAAGCCTCTCCCAACCTAGCAAGAAGCCCTGGAAAAGCATGAACTATCAGAGTTGTCCAGAGTTGGACCAAAGTGCTTGTGTCTTAATACCAAGTACTGATCAATCATTAGATGTGGGCAACCCTAAGGAGGGTTGGCCCTGGATTTCTGTAGCTGTAGCAAATCCTGAAGGGACTTATAGCTCGAGCAGTTAAAGAAGGTCTGGGTGGATGATCTCTGTGTCTACCACTGGGATCTAGACTCTAAATTTCCCCTCATTGTCTTCAGTATTTCAGGTTTTTATAGTTTGCTCTGTGATTTTTGATATTTCATTTATTTGTTCTTCTAAGATCAGTAATAAAGCTCTGTATGGAAGAAGGAATACTCCCTCCACTGAAAGGAGCCAAGAAGACCCTCTTGCCACTGTCATAGCTCCCTGGACCCTCAAAGCCAGGACTTCGTCCACTCATTCATATTGTGGTTTCCGTCTTGTCCATTTCATAAAACTGTTGGCCATCACCTTTTTTTCTGATTTAAAAAAACTCCAAATAATCATTATGCTTCTATTCATTCATACCCATTTAGACTCCCTGTGGCAATGCATGGGGAAGTAGGATTGTTTCAAAATTCATTTTAGCTCTTTGAGACTTCACTTTCTCTTCTTAGATTTTACTCCATGAGGAAATCATTCTCTATCATGATTGTTTCTAGAACTGCCTACCCAAGAAAAAAATGGCTTTGATAGATAACTACAGTGCATCATTGTTAGGGGAACAAAGTTTCCAGAATCCAACTTGAGTTTGAATCTCAGCCCTGTCATTTACCAGACCTAAATGCTGGGTGAGTGAATTAATTAAAATAGGACTTAATTCATGTTCCTTAAAAAGTGTTTTTAGGGGCATCCGGGTGGCTCAGTGGGTTAAGTGTCTGCCTTTGGCTCAGGTTATGATCTCAGGGGTCCTGGGATGGGGCTCTGTATCGGGCTCTCTGCTCAGCGGGGAACCTACTTCCTCCTCTCTCTCTGCCTGCCTCTCTGTCTACTTATAATCTCTCTCTGTCAAATAAACAAATAAAATCTTAAAGAAAAAAGTGTTTTTGAATTTCCTTGAAATTTTAAAGTGCCTTGAAATAATCGACATTGCTTAGCAATGATTATTTATATATATATAACCTTATTTCATGTAGCTTGAACTTGAACTCAGGACTATACAATTCTTAGAACTTTTTTTTCTACTTCATATAAAAACGTATTATTTATAATGTAACTTCCAGATGGTATTCCAAAAAATGTTACTGATGGTCACAGAAATTTGAATTTCATATAATTTTTCCATGGCACAAAATGTTATTCCTTTAAATTTTTTCTGGCCATTTAAAAATGTTAGCAAATGTAGGTCAAAAAGATATTGTTCATTTGTACTATATTATAACTGGTTGGAGCTAAGGAATGGTGGAGATGAAAGAGAGATGATAAATGATGTGGGGAGCAAGGGGACATAGTGAGATACAGAGATAGAATAGAGACTGACATCAGAGAGAGACAAAGGCACATATGCACAAAAAAGGAGGAAGAGGTAGAGAGAGAGAAAACTGGCCTCGTGCTTTCCTTGAGGAATAGAAGTCCAAACCAATCCAATTTATAGGCAAGATGAGCTAACTCTAGCTGACACCTTTGGGTATGCGTACACACAAGAATAATCAATCCCTTTATTCTGTCACTAACTAGAATTAGTTTATATTAGGGGTTACCAAACTCCAGTGCACCAAATTCAGTCTGCCACCCATTTTTGTATCACCTGCAATCTAAGAATATTTTAACATTTTTAGATTACTATTAAAAAAAAAAGAAAGAAAGAAAATAAATATTTGTGGTACCCATTTGTGTACATATTGTATAATTTACCTGCCTCCATGCAACAAAACAAAGTTAAGCAATTGTGACAGAGACTGTATGGCCTGCAGAGTCTCTAATATTTACAGTCTGGTCCTGGTGTTTGGTGTCTCCCTGTCTATAGCCATACTCCTGGGGGATCCAAATTCTGTTTTATAATTTTCACAAATTTTAGAGACATGTGACCCATTTCTAGTGTTCAAGGAAAACCTTTGATGGAAGGTGCTGACAACAGTTCTCTGAGAAGTGAAATCAATAAAGTTTCAGTGTCAGCAGGGGTAGAACACTCAGCTTCCTGCCAGCCGTATGAGCCAAATTAGTCAACATCCAAATGGGTTACGCTCTGTGTCTTGCTTTGTGCCTGAACATCGTGGCAGTTATCAAATCATTCATTAAACACACTGGTTCTCTATCGTACACCTCTAGCTTTTTGTTTAATTGTATTTTTGCTTTTCTCTAAATACTTCTGTGGATTCATCTCATTCTCTTATTATTTCTAACATGTTGCTGAGTTGTACCTGAAGGTTAACACTTAGTTAAATGGCAGGGTGGGTCAAACCACAATTTAAAAAAAAAAAATGCTATCACAAAGTTTTCCCAAAGAGCTGTGGGGATCTTCATAAAACATGTGCTATATTGCAAATTAAGCTTTCTTTTGCCTTGCTTCTTTCTAAGGGTTTCTTTCTTTCTTTCTTTCTTTTTAAGTGATTTCAACATTTAGTTATCTGTGTTTTTTTCCTTTCATTGATCTTGTTATCCTTCAGGTGTGTCCCTTTTACTTTACAGAAACAAAAAGTAAAACAGTAGAAAAAGAAAATAAGTTTTAACTAATTTCTTTTTAAAAACAGCTTTATTGAGGTATAATTGATATACAAAGAACTGCATATATTTAATATATACAATTTGATGAGTTTGGACATAAGCAAACACTTCTGATATCATGACCATAATTGAAACAAGATACATGTCCAGCACCTTCCAGAATGTTCTTGTGTCCCTTTGTTTTTTGTTTTCATCTTTTGTTGTTGTTGTTGATGAGTTGTTCAATGGGTATTAAGTTTCAGTAATGCCAGATGAATTAGTTCTGGAGGTTGATGGTGCAGCATATTGCATCTAGTTAACAATATAGCATTGTGTACTTCAAAATTTAAGAGAATAGATTTCATGTGAAGTGGTCTTATTACACTCACACACACACATTCCTGTGATTTCTTGGGTTTAAACAGTAAGGTGAAAGAAAGGAAGCCTAGGATAATCTAATTTTCTATTACAATGATTGGGATGAGCACCTTACCCTAATGGTTATTAGAACTTAAATGCAACTATCTATATTTTTGCTTGTATCACCTTATATCTTCTCATCTACAGAAGGTTGAATGATGCATCCTTAGAAAGGCAATACCTTTATAGCTCATAGTCAGATGGAGACTTAGTAAGTATTATGAAATATCAAATTAGAGAAATCATGGAAAATAATTTTCCTCTGACTAAATCCCAGCTGCACTTTGTCCTGCGCTACACTTTTGTGGACCTGACTGTCTAGATAAATGTATGACTTCACAAGTTTTCTTAAAGTGTCTGAGAAGGACAGAGCTCACTGAGCTGACAGGATCCTGAAACACTTTGACATCAGTTGCTTTGGCTACTTTCAGCTGAATCAATTTTTTATAACCTGATATTAGTTGACATCATGTGTGAATATATCATGGGGGGAAATAATCCACAAGCCGACATGGTCCTGACCCAGAAACTTCTCTGGCAGCAAGAATTCCACTTGAATCCATCTATTGCAATTTTTCTCAACCGAAGGAGTAAATGTGTTGACGTATATATGCTTGTTCACCCAGCCAACATTTATTGAGCACCAGCGATAAGTTAAGGTCTCAGATATAATGATGAATTAAGACATCTTTAACCCCCTCAAGGTGTTCAGAGACTGCCATAGAGACAAACTTATAAATCATACTACAAGGGGATATAGCACACACTGTGACAGAAGCATGTGCATATGAGGAAAAGATTTCTCAGAGAAGGAAGAATTATGCTGAGAACCTGGGGATGTGTAGGAGTAACCAGAACAAGGACAACCAATTCAGACAGAGAAGAGTGGGTAATATCTGTTTTCTAAAGATGTCTTCTGAGGGGCACCTGGGTGGCTCAGTGGTTAAAGCCTCTGCCTTCGGCTCAGGTCATGATCCCAGGGTCCTGGGATCGAGCCCCACATCGGGCTCTCTGCTCAGAGGGGAGCCTGCCTCCTCCTCTCTCTCTTTCTCTCTCTGCCTGCCTCTCCGCCTACTTGTGATCTGTCTGTCAGATAAAAATAAATAAAAATCTTAAAAAAAAAAAATAAAGATGTCTCCTGAGACCATGAGCCATACCTCATGGTGTTCCTGTCTTTGTGCCATCCCCAGTCCTTGCCTTTGCGCTGGCCCTGTATTCACTCTTGGCCAGGGAGCTGTGGCAGAATTGGTGCTGTGTAACTTCTGAGGCTAGATCTTAAGAAACCTTACACTTCTACCTGGGACCCTCGGAACTTTTGCTTTTAGGGTGTTCCCTTTGGTAACCCATCTCAGAAGCCCCCATGTGGTGAGAAGCCCAAGCCCTGGGGAGACACTCAGAAGATGGGATGTCACACTGAGAACGGGAGGCCAGGGAACATGCCAAGGCACCAGACATGCACATGAAGAAATTGTCTTAGAAGTATATCTTCTAGCCCCAGACACTACCTGAAGCCACATGAAGCCAGGCTCTTTCTAAAGTACTGATTCTCAATAAATAGAGAAAAATAAAAGAGTGTTTTAAGCCACTATGTTTTGGAGTAGTTTGCCATACAGCAGTAAATGACTGGAATAGAGGGTACATGTGCAAAATGCAGAGGTAGGTATGAAAAAGTCCATTCTAGGGATGTCTGGGTGGCTCTGTGGGTAAAGCCTTTGCCTTTGGCTCAGGTCATGATCTCAGGGTCCTGGGATCAAGCCCCACATCGGGATTTCTGCTTAGCAGGGAACCTGCTTCCCCCCTCTTTCTCTCTGCCTGCCTCTCTGCTTACTTGTGATCTCCGTCTGTCAAATAAATAAAAAAAGAATTAAAAAAACAAAAGAAAAAATCCATTCTCACCTGTCTAGCAAGTAGTTTAATAGCTTAATGTGGCTGGAGAAAGGATACTAGTCAAACTGTATTAGAACACTTGTGGGAATACTAAGTGCGGGAATACAGTGCAGTCTGAGTCCAGAAGTTGAGCTGACTTTAAGTATGAAAGAGACAAATGATCCCAGTGAAGTCCTTAGGTCTGTGTCTTTCTCCTTTGCCCATTCTTGCCCCCCTCCCACTCCTTTTTCTTCTCTCTTTCTCCAACACTATACTTATCACTCTTTTCTGGATAGTGGAGAAGATGATAAGCAGCGTGCGGTTTACTGTACTATATTTTGTGATCTTTTTACTTCCAGCTTCAAACTGAATAACCAAGAGAAAGACTCATTGGCTGAACATAGTTCATTTGTCCATCGCTGGATCAAACAGTGCAGCTAGTAAAATGGGATTCATTAAGGCCAGGGCAAATTTTCTGTGCAGGAGTTGAGGGTGCTTATGGGTAGTGGGTAGTTGTAATCAAGTCAGATTAATGAAGTTAGATAGAAGCAAATTCCCCAAGAAACCAGGGGGCGTTAGACAAAAGTTGTTCACTACAGGGAGAATAGCAGAGAGGGAACATATTTCAGCAGATGTTTGTCATAGTAGGTTTTATATTTGGAATGCAGAGATAGCCAGAATTTTTACCAAAAGTGTTGTATAGTCACCGTAGCTGTGACTGATATATTCTCTTGGCCATATTGTTTGCCAAAGCTGTCTGCATTTCTTTATCTCTCTATCTAGCCTTATTTTTTTAACAAAAAAATACAAATATATAGGAAAAACATTGATATATTATAAAAATTGAGTTTTTCTTTCACTTATACAGATGGATTTGTGCCAAGAGAAACATATTCTCTCATTTAGTCCCTTTCTTATTCATCTGTGACATTCTGTTTCAAGATACTTAGTGAGGGACATTAGTTCATAGTTATGGTATCAATTCCTTCCTTTCTTTCTTCTTTCCTTCCATTCACTAAATGTTTCGTGAAATGGTTCTTTCCTAGATTAGATTGATGATGGATGGATGGATGGATAGATGGATGGATGGATGGATAGATAGAATTGACCTTCAGTTTTCCAGTGACCAAAAAACATGGGATGCATACACAAAGATAGCCAGTTATATCAGTTTTGATTTCCTCCAAGAGAAAACATAAAATTGAAGCTTTTTCCAGAAATCAAAAAAGGCATTTCTCTTATGAGATGACATAAAAATAATAAGAGAGTCCTTAACCATATCTTTAATTCCATCTTTCTTATAGAGAAAACAGTTTAGACATTTTCAGCAACAAATAAGAGACAGCCCCTACCCTCAATACCTATACAATAGTCTAAGAAAGAGGTATAATCACAAAGCACAGCAATCTTTGTGATATAATTGTTCTGTAGTGACCATGCTTTAGGCGCTATCAAACCAAAAAGGGTGTGTTAACACAGCTGGGTCCCAATAGGTTAAATTCTCTCTCTGGACACACACTTGCTATGGAAATTTGGCCACTCTGTTGTGGGATGTGCTGGAAGCAACTCAGGAGCAGATATCAACTGAGTAGATTGGCAGGGTTCTTAGATGCCTATTTGATGACTCTAGATAGGGTTGTGGAAGCAGAAGAGAGAGAAAGTCTCATGGGAACAGAGGACAAGATATGAGCACCTACTTCAGGATACCTTAGAAAAGGATGACTTCTTCCCAGATGTCTTGGCCTGCCTCTTTAAGCACAAAGAGAATTGAGATAAATGTTATTTTAAGGATTTCCCCTGCAAAGAAGAACCTGACATATTCTTCCATTTTAATTAGTTACTTTCTTTGACAGCTATCAGAAATATTATTCAGTGTTGCTATGTTGTATATAGTGACATTAGGAAAAGCAAAAGGAATAAGAGTCTTTCCTGACAGTAGTAAAGGAAGGTAATTAAGATACCCATGAGGGAGAGTAGGGCTAGTGGTTAAGAGAACAGAATCCGAAGATGGATTTGGTGGGTGTGAATACGGACATCCCTACTTGCTAACTCTATGACCTTGAAGGAGTTACAATCTCTCTGTGCCTCAGTGTCCTCATTTGGAAAATGCAGATAATTATACCTAACTTATGTAACTGGTGAAATGATTAAAAGAATTTATGTAAAGTGGTTGGAACAAAACTGACACACAGGACACTCAATATATATATATAAATTGCCATTATTGCTTGTTAGCATATTAATAATAGCAGTCAGTGTCTTAGATACATTCCCTTATCATACCTCTCCCTATCTTTTTATCTATCTATCATTTATCTTTTCCAGCTACCCATCTATCTGAACTATTATCTATTTTTATACATTGATATAGAATCTCCATCTCACAGGTGTGCCAGTTGAGGCACAGGGAACTCTCAGCAACTCTGCCAGCAGATCTAATTCAGTTGTCTTAACCAAAGAACAAAGACAACAAAAAACTGGTCCCGGATAATATCAATCGAGCTTATACAGAGGTTGATTTCACTAATTGAGTCTGAAAACACAAGCTAAATGTGTCATGAACTATGTTTAAAAAAATTACCTTTCAGAGAGCAGCCACCCCTCACTTACTAGCCTGTTCTTTTAAGAGGTGCACTTTTCATTTTGAGGAAGTTGGGCTCATGGCATTCACAAACACTCCATGTACTGTTGTATCATGTCAAGCAGTGCTTCTTCATAAGAAATGAAACTCGGTTCTGGAATGTTTTCAGTCTACACAAATCAAGCACCGGAAGCCTCCATATTACAAAACACCCTAGTGGTACATTCGTTAAGAGCACAGACTCTGCAGTTAATCTGCCTAGGAATGAATCTTGGCTTAGAAGGGTCCTTGCTGTGTGATCTTCAGCAAATTCATTAACCTCTCTTTGTCCACATTCCTCATCTGTGAGTAATCACAGTTTCCACCTCATAAGATTATTGTGAGGATTAAATAAATTAACATTTGGAAGGCAATTAAGACAGCACCTGGCAAACACTAAGAACTCAGTTAATTTTTGCTATAAACTTTCTGTTTAAAAACTCATATCAGTGAAGTTAAATAATAGGTAATCCTTTAGCCAGGGACTCCAAGGTCATTGCTCCTACAAGGCTCACTTTGTGCCTCTCTTCGTCTTACTCCTTAGCACCAACAATACTGCATTCGTTTTGGTCCTCCAACATGTGACTACTTTCTCAGGTCATGATTTGGCTTTTTTTCCTTGCCTGAGATTCTCTTCCTCTGGTCTTCTTACCCTTCAGTGGAATGTCAACAACTCAAAATGGAAGTCTCTGATCCTTCTCCCACCCAAGCTTCTCCTTCAACAGGTCTGTGATCCCTGACTTCAGCACCCTGTTTCCCCTATAGCATGTATCACAATGCAGTTATCTCATTATTTTGTTTTATTTCTTCTGTCTCTATTAAATTGTAAGCTCCATGAAGGCAGAACCTTATCTGTCCTTTTCACTGCTTTTCAGAAATGAGTAGATAAAATCCACATATGTACTACAGAAGAAAACAGAACCTGACTAGATTCTTTTTCCCTTGGAGTTGACTGTCAAACGTCTACACCCTGCCATTACATAATTTTTAGTCCATTGTCCAGAAGGCGTTTGTTACAGTGGTCTCTGAGCACATCAGTTTCAATGCTTAAGCACAGATTCAGGAACTCTCAGAGCTAAAAGAGAGCTTAGAAATCTCATAGCCCAACGTGAGCCATATTACTGATGACAGTGTGGGATCTGAGAGTGGAGGAACGACTTGTGCAGTGCTGTACAGTTTATCAGAGCAAGAGTTGGAGAAAAAGTTGGATCTGCTTTCTCCTCATCGAGTGCCTTTTTCAAACCATCACAGTATCTTTTCCTATTTTTACAGGTAATTGTCTTTCATTACTTTCAACCAGAATCCCTTCAGCAGATGTTTTATCTGTCTACCTGACCACACACTCCAGAGATATGTTAGAGAGGTTCCTACTCTGAAGAAGCATGCATTTGATAGAAATGCAATTTTATCGGATAATTATAATTATTCTGAGACAGCTATGCAAGGTCAGAATAACAGCTCTCTGTTGATTGCTTACTGTGATTTGCATCATACAATGATTTTTTTTCTCAGAATCCATCTCAGCTAATCATTAAAAACCTGGTAGATTAGGTATTTCTGATTTTGACTTGCAGATAGAAAAATTGACTCAGACATTTCATGATTAAGCCTGCAGGGTGGTAAGGCTGGGGCTTGCGTACATGTCTTCTTACAATTAAGTTTCAATTAGAATGGTCAGAAGCAAGGTGTACGAAGTCAGATGATAGGGGATTGTATTCAGACTCTGCTGCTTATTTGCCATGTGACCACAGACATTTCCATTCACCATCTCAGTGTTTTCATCTGTGAAATGGAATAATAATTCTGATGACAAACCAGTGCTTATGTGAAATGTTAGCACAGTGCTGGCAATATTCAAGTGCCCTCCAAGTGGTGATCATAATGATGATGACGATGATTAGTTTCTATAGTAAGCTATTGCTCCATTGTCCTTAGGTTGGTTAAATTTCCAGTTTAGTCTGGAATTAAAGTATGTGAATCTGGAATGACGAATGGGAAATGCCTCAAAAGTAATATCTATTTCCTTTCATTATACCAGAACTGAGTAAATTTCCTATGCCTTTCATTGACTCTAAAATATTGAGATTGTTTTTTGATCCTGGGAGATGTAGATTTATGTCAGGATTGGATTTGGGGTCATAAGAACTTAGTTTATGATCAATGGTGATGTTTACCCCTGCCTTGCTTTCCCATCTGATTTTATGAAAGCTGGTCGTATTTTATATGACTGGTAAATATTCAGTGTACCATGTGGGACAGATTTGAAAAGAGTGACCCAAAGGTGCATGTTTTCATATGCATTTCTCTTATTTTTTAACTAACAGTGCTGAACAAACCTACTGTATATTTTTGGTCTTTAATTTTATACACCTATGTATTCTTAAAGACTTCTCTAGACTAGAGTGGTGCTTCTTTTTTTTTTAATTTAATTTAATTTATTTATTTGATAGCAAGAGAGGAAGCACAAGCAGGGGGAGTGGGAGAGGGAGAAGGAGGCTTCCCGCTGAGTGGGGAGCCCAATGCAGGGCTCGATCTCAGGACCCTGGAATTATGACCTGAGCTGAAGGCAGACACTTAATGACTGAGCCACCCAGGTGCCCCTAGAGCAGGGCTTCTTAGTTTTAACATGTATGGGAATCATTTGGGGATTTTGTGAAATTATAAATTCTGATTCTACAGGTTTACTATGAAATCCAGCATTTTTATCAAGTATCCAATCTTTGAGTAACAGGGTCTGATAATTCCTTAAACTGTCTAAGAACTTTAAAAATATATGCATTGCTGACTCCTACTCTCAGAGATTCTGATTCAGTAATACTGGAATCAGATAACTATATTTTTAAGTATTTATAGGTAATTCTGAAAATATGTCTTATTTTGGAACTGCCAAACTATCCCAATCATGAATGTTTTGATTAATCTGGGTCCAGTCTATTTTTGCAATCTACCCTTCTATGCCCTGCTCTTTGTCTCTTTTGAGTTACTTAAATTCTTTGAATATGCTATCTCTTCATGTGCTGTTTCCTTTGCTTTTAAAAAAAATCATATTTTCATTCTATTTATCAAAGAATGACTACTTATTCTTAAGGATCCAGTTCTCATATAACCTTCTCTAAATAACTTTCTGTGATGATGATAGGGCCGAGATGGTAGCCTGATGGTTCTCAAGTGGGGGGCGATTTTGTCTCCTTTTCTCCATAAGGATGGTTATTAATGCCTGAAGACATTTTTGGTTGTCACAGCTTGGGGTTGGGGGAGGGTGTTACTTTTGACATGGATAGAGATCAGAGATGATGCTAAACATTCTGTAATACATAAAATAGACCTCACAACAAAGAATTATTTAGCCTCAAATGTCAATAGTATCGAGGTCAAGAAACCCTGCTCTAGGCTAGGTTAGATGTCCTTCTTTTTTTTATTGCTTCTGTAGTATTATTTATCACATTTATATTTTTGTTGTATATATTTCTGTCTCCCCAATTAGTTTGTTATGTCGTTGGATGAGGGATTGCTTCTTTCATATCTATGTTCTCACAACCAATAGATTGGAATGTATATTTACTCTATAAATATCAAATAAAATAAATTGATAAATACCTCTTTGAATATATAACTGAACTAACAAATAAGCTCATACACAGTGTTTTGTGCTATGGGTGGATGGGTTAACCCAAGATCTAGATAGATTCATGGGCTCTGGCTGGGGGTGAGATGTTACTCCGGCTTGAAAGGCATAATATCAAGTCATCAATCACCAACTGTAGAGTCGACCTCCTGAGAAAAAACTCCATTTATTGTTTTGTCAATTGGAAGGAATACAATTGACTGGAACCAGCTGGCTTTGACCTCTCCAAAGGCTATGACCCATTTAATCAGTTTGGAATGCATCCATAACTTTGAAGGTAGATCAGGAAGAATGGCAAGCATAGACAGAGTCAGCTAAGACCAGCAATCTCCTCATTTAAGTGTTTGATGTAAAAGACACAATAATTAAAAAAGAAAATGGTATGAGTGAGGTCAGGGGTAAAGGTAGGAAGATGGGTCATTCTTTATGGTTTTGAAAACTGACAAACTGTGTTTTGTTTGGAAAGACCTGAAAAACCTCACATAACTCATTCTGGGCCCCATTTCATCAACAGTGTGGAGAAATAACCAAATCTGCAGTTTCTGCTTTCTATCTGTCATCTAGACCATTCCAGGGACAGTAATCCTGGGCAGTGTCTTTCAGTTGGAGCCATTTCCCTGGAGAGATGGAGTTATTAATAAGACATTTAAAACTCATATACTTTCTCCTACCTGCTTTTAATTTTCCCTCTTCCTAATACAATTTTACTAATCTCTTGGACACGAAACAAATGAGGGAAGTTCTTCACTGCTCAAGCTTCCTAAGTGTACTCCCCAAATTGAAACGCTATATACCATGTGCAAAATTCAGATCTAGGTGCCTGGAAATAATCTCTCGCATTTTATGTGACTTTCCTTTAGAAGAACATTATTGCGTTTATTACATATTATAAATAACATATTACATTTATTTTATCCTCACCTCACTAAACTGATTCATTTGCTTTTCCTTATTTTCCAAAATGGCAACCCCTCCATAATTTTAATTGCAAGCATCTCCTTTCTCCTCATGCCTTTAGTGTTCATTCCCTTTAATTTAATATTTCCGGAAGCCCAGTAAGATGCAGAATCCCCTGATTCTTTATTTTCCTGACACTCTTCCCTCGTGACCTCACTTAATCAGCATTCAAGGTCCGTTACTTTTAACTTTTATCCCCCCTCAGCTTCTCTATCATTCTTTCCATTTATTACATTTGTCTGGTGGAACACTCATCCTGGTTAATTCCAGCTCTCTTCTATACATGTCTCTGAACAGCCAAAGATATCCAGAGAGAATTCCCCTTCCCATATCCAGAGAGAATTCCCCTTCTCCACTCTCACCCCCACATATGCACACCATCACTTCCATGTTTACCATTTTCCCTTCAAATGTGTGACCATAACCTTGTGATTCTTAACATGGTTTCAAAATCCAGCTCAACTCTAGCCCCAGGGGTTGGTAAATGTTTTCTGTAGAGGGCCAGATAGACGGCAGTATTTTAAGTTTTGGGAGCCATACAATTTCTGTCACATTTTGGCTATCTGATCAGGAAAGCAGCCATAGATAGGACATAAATAAATGGGTGTGGCTGTCTTCCAATGAAAGTATTTACAAAAGCAAACAGAGAGCTGGATTCAGTGTGTGTGCTGTAGCTTCTCGGCCCTTCTCCTGATCAATCCTCTGCTTTCCTAGGTAACTATTTTATATCTTCTTCCTTTCTTTAACCCTTCTATACTTACTTTTCACCCCATGCCAAGACTTTGTTAATTAACTTTGCTCTCTGTTTTATTAAAATATCAAAAGAAATCAGAACGGAAGAATCACATCTTCTATTCTCTCTGAGTGTGAACCCATGTTATCCTGTGTTTCCTCCTATCACTATAGATGAAACATCCATGTTTCTCTTTGAAACCAGCTGCACCCCTTGTGTGCTGGATCCCGAACCCTCTTTTTCCATTCAGGGAAAGTTGCCACAATCATTTCCTCTCTTTCTTGTACTATTAATTTTTCTCTCTTTGATAAATTGTTCATATAAACATATAAATATGCTGTGATGTGCCATCTAATAAAGAAAGAAGAAGAAGAAAAAACACTCCTTGACCTCATATTCCTCTTGAGCCAAAGGCTCATTTTTCTGCTCCCCTTCCAGCAAACCTCAGTGAGTGATTTGTACTCATTACCTTCTCTCCCTCTCCTCTGTGCTTCCTTGAGCCCGCTCCCATCAGATTCTGTCCTCATCATTCCATCACAGGAACTCATTACAGTTGACCCACCCTGGTTACCTTTTCATTGTCAGCTCCTATGACTATTATTAGTTTATATCTCGCCATCATTTAAGAAAATTGATAATTGCATCGTCTTTGCCATACTACCTTCAATTGGCTCCTGGGATCTGCTCTGTCTTGTTACCTTCTGTACCTTTGGCTGCTGCTTCTATGGCTCGTGATTTCATGGTCTGCATGGTTAAATGTCACCTTTTCAGAGAACTTCCCTGATCACCCTCAATAAAAAGTGGCTGTGCCACAGTGTTCCCTTTCCCCCTTAACCTGCTTTATTTTCTCCTAGCACTTGCCACCATAAAACTCATCATATATTTGCATATGTTTGTGTTTATTGCCTTTGCCTCCCTCCACGGGAAAATTTCTACCCTTTGACCTATATCTCCCCATTTTCCTTTCCACCAGTCCTCACAACTACCATTCTGTTTCTTTCTCTACTCTGCGTCTATGAAATCAGCTTAAGAAAGTTTTTTTAGATTCAACATATAAGTGATACCAGGCAAATTTTGTCTTTCTCTGTCTAGTTTATTTCACTTAGCCTAAAGCCCTCCACATTCATGCATGTTTTTCAAATGGTCAGATCTCTCTTTTATTTTTATTTTATTTTATTTTTTTTTTAAGATTTTATTTATTTATTTGTCATAGAGAGAGAAGCGAGAGCAAGCACAGACAGACAGAGTGGCAGGCAGAGGGAGAAGCAGGTTCCCCGCCAAGCAAGGAGCCCGATGTGGGACTCGATCCCAGGACGCTGGGATCATGACCTGAGCCGAAGGCAGCCGCTTAACCAACTGAGCCACCCAGGCATCCCTCTCTTTTATTTTTTTAATGGCTGAACAATATTCCAACGTATGTGTGTGTGTGTGTGTGTGTGTGTATGACATGCACGTGTGTGCATATCACCAAAAGACATTTTTCCAAAAAAAAACATACAAATTGCTAGGTATATGAGAAAGTGCCTAACTAATCATCACTAATCATCAGAGAAATGTAAATCAAAACCACAATAAGGTATTACTTCACACCTGTTAAGATGGCTATTATCAAAAAGACAAGAGAAAACAAATGTTGGGAAGGATGTAGAGGAAAGGGAATCCATGTGCACTGCTGGTGGGAATATAAATTGGTACAGCCATCATGGAAAACAATATGGCAGCTCCTCAAAAAATTAAAAATAGAACTACAGTATGATCCAGCAATCCTACTTCTGCATATGCATTCAAAGGAATAGAATCAGTATCTTGAAGATATCTGCATACCCATGTTCACTGAACTATTATTCACAGTAGACAAGATTTGGAAACAATATAAATGTCTTTTAATGGATGAATGGGTAGAGAAACTGTGGCAACTGCAGCTTTTAAAAATGAGAGCATTGACCACCCAGACCCATGTTCTCTCAACTTAAATGACCCTGCTTTTAACTACTATGTCACACTGTTGATAATTTTGAATGAAGGAAGGAAAAAGTAAGCAAACAGAATGAATGAAATCCCATATCCATTTTCCCCCATTATATCCAGCCTGGCCACAGAAGAAACAGCATAACTATGTTAATTCTATAAATAATGACCTTGTCAATCCTTGCAGAGGGCAACAGTAATCCTGTCAGGTGTCCTCTGCAAACAACATCTCTCTGTCTTGGCCCCTGCTGGGCTCCATAACTTCCAGCTGATTAGTATTTTCCCACCTCTGAATCGGAAGTCCATGCACCTAGGTGTATGATCTGACTGCAGTGGGTCTGCGGTCAAAGAGTGTGGTACTAATGGCCAGGAGCTTGGGTATCCTCAAGTGATCCTAGTTCCAGCACCCATTGGCTTTCTGCTTTTCATTCAGTA
This sequence comes from Mustela putorius furo, assembly GCF_011764305.1. Taxonomy (NCBI): domain Eukaryota; kingdom Metazoa; phylum Chordata; class Mammalia; order Carnivora; family Mustelidae; genus Mustela; species Mustela putorius. The sequence goes on from NW_025421273.1 coordinate 25,006,055, forward strand.
ACTGAACCTCTGTGTGAATCAGTGTGTTCATCTGTAAAATGGGGTTGATAAGGTACCTTAAGGACTGTGAAGAGAATTGAAATAGTTACTATCAGTAAAGAGCTTAGTGCCTTTAGTGCCACTAGTGCCTAGTGCATAGTAAACTAATGAATTATTTGCTAAACAGTACCAATTTCTTTCAGTGAAAATGGCACTGAGCTTTGTGGTGGGTGATTTTAACCTTCCTTTGGAAAGTGCATAAAGAAGCAATTTAGGCTTTGTCTCCCTTGGGTCTGGCAGTTTCTTCTGACTGATTTGACCTATCAATATTGAAGAGAAAAAGAAAAAAAAAATACCAAACACCTAGTCAGTTCAGTTAAACATCCATTTGGCTGATTATTTTACATTTAGCTGACTGGCAGTTTGCCTGAAGAGATCAAAATGGCTTGTTTTGGCATCACCTGGAACAGGCTGAGAGCTGACAAATGACTTTTGAATTTAGGAAAATGGAGTCTGTGATGACTGTCCAAGGTTACAACCATGCCCAGGGTCATGACTGCAGGGCATGAAGAGGAAATTACGAGGCTAATTAGATTGCTGTTGGTGGCCAAACGTTATTACTCCTGGCTTTGGAGGCCTTTGGTATTGCTTTCTGCATTTTGGCATACTGTCCCAGATCTGGGTTTGCCTGGCTGCTGCATAGCTGTGTGGACCCAGCAGACATGATTGCTGTTCTCTGTGACATTGAGAAATCTTCCGATCTGAACTTTGTCACCTCTATCTTCTGTGATTCTTCTCAGCATACCTTGTAAATGTTCAGTTAATGTGCTCCCAGTGAAGGCTGAGTGGGCTGTATAATGTACATGCATTAAACCAGATTAAGGCTCAGAGGTTAGACAAAATCCAATTGAGAGGCATGGGTAATCCAAAAGTAGACTCACATTTTTAGGGTAACAGTATATAGTTGACCTTTGAATAACATGAGCTTGAACTCTGTGGGTCCATTTATAGGCAGATTTTTTCTTAATAAATACAATACAATATTGTAAATAAGTTTTATTTTCCTTAAGCTTTTAATAACATTTTCTTTTCCCTAGGTTACTTTATAGCAAGAATACAGTATATGATACATATAACATACAAAATATGGGTTAATCAACTACATGTATTATCAATAAGGTTTCTGGTCAACAGTCAAAGTAGTCAAGTTTTTGGGACGTTAGTAGTTACATGTGGATCTCCAGTGGGGAGTCACTTTCTCTATGCCCTACGTTGTACAAGAGCCAGCTGCATCTAAGATCAAGGTTGTTCCTTTTTAAAGCTCTTCTTAGACAGAACCCAGTTACTTTACCAAAAACTAGAGCCCCCGATGGGGAGATTGGGCAATTTCCAGCTGAGAAACGCCAAACAGGCCAGGTAAGGAACCAAACCCTCAGCCTACCTACCTACCACTCCCTTAAAGAACATAACTGAAGCACATTTGTGTGTGTGTTTAAATATTTTGCTTATGCATTTGGAAGGAGAGAGAGAGAGAGAGGAGAGAGAGAACACAAGCAAGGGGAGCAGCAGAGGGAGAGGGCGAAGGAGAAGCAGGCTTCCTGCTCAGGACGCCAGTATCATGACCTGAGCTGAGGGCAGATGCTTAACTGACTGAGCCACCCAGGCACCCGTGCATTTGTGTGTTTAATGGTTTCTGGCCTCAAATCATTAGAATTAGGTACCATAAAGTATTAATGCTGACCTGCTTGTTCCTATGCTGATGAAACACTCCAAACCTGAGAGCACTTCATCTTCCTTGCTCCTCCTCCCCACAGCCTCATATTCAAAACAATGCATAGCCCCAGCCTGAGGTTGTGGTCACTGTGTCCTATGGTGAGGGGTAGAACCCCAGCAGTAGGAACATGCAGAAAGAAGCCTCTATGAAAGCCTGCATCCATCCCCTCTCCTTTTCCCCCTCATCTCATGCCTTTCTCTGAGCACGTGCTTCCTGTGTATATTTCCTAGTGATATATGTAGTAATCTTGCTATTCTTAGTGTGGTCCCACAAACAGCAGCATGACCATCAACTGGGAGCCCATCAGACATGTAGAACCTCAGGGTCTACCCCAAACCTATGGAGTGAGAATCCTCATTTTCATCAGACCCCCAGATGATTCGAATATTCTTCAGTGCTTGAGAAGCACTGCACTAAACATTAGTATTTCCAACCAAATTCTTGATGGAATTACAGAAGTTGATTTTTAGGCAGTAAGCTAGATAATTGTTGGTTTCTTAGGAATCCAGTTTTATTTAATAGTCAATAACATTGAGATGATGTTATTCCCTATCCAACTCTTTTCCTCCTGTGTAGAGAGTCTAAATCCTAAAGATGTTTTAATACTTCTTTAATAACCTGCACCTCTCCCTTTTCAAAAAGGAGATGCTGACTCAGCAATCTTTGGCAGCCAATGATATCTAGCTATAATTTAGCAATATTGCTTATTTTTTCATTAGGTTTTTATGCATACTGTTGCAAATTGAGTTGCTTTTTCTTCAAAGGAATTGGTATACAGTTTAATCTATAAGAAAATTTATTTCTGTTCAAAAATGTGAGTTGTGGGACACCTGGGTGGCTCAGTCTATTAAGTGTCTACCTTCAGCTTAGGTTATGATCCCAGGGTCCTGGGATAGAGTCCCATGTAGGGCTCCATGCTCACAGGAGGTTTGCATCTCCCTCTCTCTCTGCCCTTCTTCCCCACCCATGCTCACTCTTTCTCTCAAATAAATAAATAACATCGTTTAAAAAAATGTGAGTATGATTTGTATGGAAATTTTAAGTACATAATAGTAACTGTGATATATGGAGAGGACAAAACTCATGCAGATGATATTTAAACAACTGTAGTTAAGCCAGCATAGACTTCACAGTCTGAAATTAGAGCACAGCATATAGCATATGTCCCTGCCTCGCACGTGCTGCACTCTCAGCCTGGAGTGGCCTGGTTCTCCTCCTCTTCATCTGCTTTCAGTCTCAACTGAAGTAGCATCTCCTGCAGAAAGTCTTCCCCAAATACCAGCCTGGTTGAATTAGATTCTCCTCTTTCTCAGTGTTTCTGAAATACCCTGTGAATAATTTTATCTCTGCCTTCTCACATTGTTCTCTCATTTTCTGCACATGTACAATTTTGTGTTTCCAGTACCTTGCAAGATGCTCATTGACATAGTGCTCATGGGTTAAATGTGGACAGAATAAGTGAATAAGAGAGATGGTGCCTTCTCTAATTTCATCTCTGATTTTCTGCTCTTGGCCAATAAGTTTCAGGATTCTCAGAGCACCCCGAAGGAGTACAGGGGCCACCCCCACTGCAGGTGTCCTGTGCAGCCACTGGAGATGCTCCCAGAACATCAGCTGCTTGTTACAAGTCCGTGGGGTAGTTGCAGCCTGGGCCCTCCTCGTGCTTCTCCTTTGAAGACCTGGCCCCTGAGTGCAGCAAGGCTGCTGCTGCCCTGTCTTGTCTCTGCAGCTCTCTCTTTCCATTTTTGTGGGGTTTGTTTATATAAATCATATTCTACTTGCAGACCAATCTGTGTAGGCCTTAAGAGGAACTTTAGGTTTTCAATGTGAAATTCCGTAACTATTATTAATGATAAAGAAATCCTTAGATACGGCTAATTCAGAGATTTCATAGATATTTCCTGAAGGCCCAGGAAGGTAGTGAGGGATAATTTTCAGCTGCCTTCTGAGCAAGCCTTGAGATACAAATTCAGAAGTATTTAAAAAAAAAAAAATGCCTAAAGTAGTATATGTTCATTTGAAGGAGCCTAAGAAAAGGCGCAATGGATAAAATAATAATTGCTATGTTATTGCCCAGAGATAATTGTTGTTACTATTTGGGTATATCTCTGCTGAGTCTCCTTTTTCTACAGAACAGTTATGTATTTTGTGTATCTTTCTTGAAATCAAAGCATATGCACTTTTGATTTTCATTTTTCATCTATCATTATGTGTCTTCAGACATTATACCCGTGTAATTAAATAATCTTTTCAAACATACTTTTTTAAAAATATAGTTTTAAATTTATTCATGGCAAACAGAGAGCAAGAGAGGGAGGGAGGCAGAGGCAGAGGGAGAAGCAGGCTCCTTGCTGAGCAGGGAGCCTGATGTGGGACTTGATCCTAGGACCCTGGAATCATGATCTGAGCCAAAGGCAGACACTTAACTGAGCTACCCAGGTGGCCTCAAACATACTTTTTGTTAGCAGTGTAAAATGCTGTCATAAAGCAGGATTTCTAAACATCAGCATTATTGGGAGTTTGGATTGGATAATTCTTTATTGTGGGGGCCTTTCTTGTGCATTGTAGAATGTTTAGCAACATCTCTGGAGTCTGGCCACTCCATCTCTCTGACCGTCCAGATGTGACAAGCAAAAACATCTCTGGACAATGTCCCCTGGGATGCAAAATTGCCCCGGATAAGAACCACTGATGAAGAAGAACCATAATGCATACATCATTCTTGTGCTTTTGGTAAAATATGTTCAGCCTTAAAGAAAATCTGTCTTTTCTCTCCCTACCTCCCTCCCTCTCTCTCTGTGTTTTATTCTTATCTCTTTTTGCCTTAATGTCTTTTAAAAAATTGTGGGTTTGGTGTTTTTTTTTTTTGCATTTATTTGAAAAAGAAAGCATGAGAAGGAGAAGAGAGATAGAGACAAGCAGACTCTGCTGAGCAGGGAGTCAGAAGTGGAGATTGATTTCAGGATCCCAGGATCACTAACCAAACCAAGGGAAGATGCTTAACTGACTGAGCCACTCAGGTGTTCTTGCCTTAATCTCTTTCAGTTGTCCTTGGTGGAGTAATTTCTAAGTGACGGAGTGAAAAGGATGCCCAGGGTTAAGATGAGTAACTGATGAAACCAGCATGGGTAGGAGGACTGACCATTTGAGACTCGAAGTTTTGCAGTATGGTGAGGTATAGAGGAAACAGCTCTATTTGAGAATATCTGACTCAGAAAAAATAGTGCTGGGATACATATGCACCAACCTGTGTTATAATTCTTATCCTTCTCATATATCCCTCAACTTGATCTATCCCATAATAATATATGTTTTCTAAGCTTCTATTTTTTTATCTATAAAATAGCAATAAAATAGTACCTAGTTAAGAATTAAGATTAAATGCATGTTGCAAGGATTAAATGAAATAAAAAAATACCTATAGAGTATTTTATTACAATACCTTGAATAATAAATATTAGCAGGCAGACATATAAGCTCCATTTAAGACGGGAAGGAGGCTAACATGGCTGAAATGTTGTAGATGAAAGGGAGGAAGGAAGACGGTGTGGCAGTAGATGAGTCTCACCAGAAAGGACAGTTCAGATTTTAAGTGTAATGAAAAGTAACTGGGAGGTTTGAAGCCAATGTGTGACATGACCTGATCTGCGCATCAGAACGATCTGCCTTGCACAGAGAATGGAGTATGAGCACTTCAGGCTGAGGCTGGGAGACTAGTCGCAGGCACCAGGTGGTAGGTGGTGGGCCTTGTGCTAGGGTGTTGGCAGGAATGATCCTGAGAAATAGTCAGTTGCTGACCGTTCCTGAGACCGTGTTGATTAGCATTTGCCAGGAGATTGCTGAGCTGTGGAAAAGAGAGAAAGGAATCAGGATATACCTCTTAGGCCAGGAGAGGGAGGGAGTGGATCGGACACCATTGAGTGAAATGGAGAAACTGTGAAGAAGCAGGTTTGGTAAAGCAATCAGTACTTTCGTCTGGGCATACATACAAAGTTTGGAATGTTTATTCGATACATAAGAAGAGATATCAAGAAAGTAGATAGTCTGAAGGAGAGCAGGTGAGAACTTGGGATTCATTTAAGAATCATGAGTATTTAGACGCTACTTCATATGCTGCCACCGAAGATCTTCTAAGATGGGACTATCGACAGAGGAGAGATCACCTGTTGGTGAATTCCTGCACACTGTGCCACAGAGAAGTGAAAGCAGTAGGTCTACTGAAGAGGGGAATGTATACCCCTTATGATAACTTCTGAGGATGTGGGAGCCCTTGGGAGGCACACCAGGGAGGGCAAATTCTGTGTCCAACTAAGTCAAAGATTTCTGCCTCAGTCTAGAAAGTGAGGGTATGCGATACATTAGGAAAGATGCCCACCTGACACGTCAGCATTGACTACGTTCCTGATCTGGACACAGCCCCAGCAAGTATGATGTGCCCTTCAAGTGCCATTGGTACTTCAAGAATGTGATATGCTAAGAAGAGCTGAAATTCTCATGTGCTAGATAAGGAATGGGGCAATTAAGCAAACTAGGATGATCTAAAGAAAATAATGAAATAAAACTTGTTTCATGTGGCCTGAGATTTGCACCCACTATGCCCTGATTCTGGTCACTGGTGGTGCAAATGCACTTCCCTGATTAACAGAGAGGTTTTGGGGTTTTGGATATTTGTTGATGCTGTTCATGCTTTTATCATTCCCAGGAAGTGGGTGTACTTGCCTACTGTACCAGTTTGGGAAGATGATCTTTAAAAAAAAAAAATCCTTTCTGCACGGTGGTGAGTTACGGAAGTATCTCTCTCTGCCTGGAGTCATAGATCTGACACAATTAATACAGTGAATTCTGCTGTACATTTAATCAGAGGTAGTTAATTTGATTTTCTAAAATTAAGCACAGCATCAGTTTGCCATTAGTCCCCAGAATTACTGCGTTTCTGAAGTCACTCTGCATACCCCAAAAGGACTTTATTGGATATGAATAATAACAACCTACAAATATATTGATGATAACGAGCATCTAAATGTTCTTTAACGAAAAAGGGGAAAAAAAAACCAAAACCCAAAACCCTGACAAACATGAATGGTGACTCATGATGGCCAGAATTTTTTAAAATTTATGATCATTACAACATGAAAAAACAATTATGAATAATAAAAATCTGTTACAATAATTAGCTCTAATGAATGCTGGTGGTGAGCTAAATGAACTGGAACATTTTAAGGCAGTAGCAGGTAATTTGCATTTTGTGTTATGTCAGATCATTTTATCATTAGAAGGAGAACGAGGGAGAAGAGAAAGATAAAGAGTCAGAGGAAACAAAAGGGAAGCTGATGAGTAAAAGGAAGTAAAACACACTCTCCAGCTTTCTATATTCTTGTTTTCTAAAAAAAAAAAAAATATGAAAATGCTATGGATTGCATTTTTCACTTTACTTTTGCATCAATTCCAACTTGTTCTTAGAGAGTGTCAATATGAGAGAAAGTAAAAAGATAATCAGTGTAGCAGATTTTCAAATCCAACACAGTTGAGTTTGAACTCCCACTTGCCTTTTTATACAACATTATGTAACATAGGCAGTCGCAGCTGCGTTTGTAAAATGGGCTAATGAGTGGTGCCCTTGCAGTTCATGTGGTTGTCTGACTCTTTGGTTTCAGCTCAGGTCACGATCTCAGGTTCATGAGATCCAGCCCCGTGGTGTCAGGCTCCGCATTCAGTGCAGAGTCTGCTGGTCCCTCTCCCTCTGCTCCTCCCCCTACGCACGCTCTCTTTCTCAAATAAATAAATAAAATATTTTAAAAAATGAGCGAATAATTGTCATTGCCTGAAGTTATGGTGAGGAGTGACTATGTCATATTAGTAGCTCTTACTAGATACTCCTGCTCCTGGCGTTCTCCTAGATACCTTCACAGGAACTGAGCCCTTTAGTCCTGACAACCTAATCAGAAGTGCTCTGATGCTCTCTTTTACAGAGGAGAAAACAAGACTTAAATGATGGAAGAGGGATAGTAAGTGATTCGGGACCCAGGCGGGTACCCAGCAGCTGCACTACAGCATCTGCATCTTCCCCTGTGGCTCCCCACAGCCCCCGATGGCCAGTATCGGCACTGGGCCTGCGACACAGCTTCGAAAAGGTCAGGCAGCATGATTTTTCATATCACCTTTTTATGTGCTGGAGAGAAGTGTGCATTTGCATTTGTGAGTGGGTTTTGTTGCAACTAATTCAGTTCTGGAGCCTGAAAGGCAACACTTGGGGACACTTTCAGATTCCTTCAGTGCAGCCCTGCCCTGTCCAGTAGGTCCCCCTGCACTGTGAGGCAGCAGTGTTACTAAAAAGTGACTTTCTCTGGTGGAGGGTGGTGAACGGTTCCCAGAGACAGGTCCTTCCAGAAGCGAAGCAGCATTGAGGGGCCACCACTTACATCTCATCATCCTCTTTGACTCAGCCGGTCAAGCCTTCCCTGCTCCCTGAATTCAGGGCCTGTCTAGGTGAGGCCCAGAATGGTGGTGAGGGCTGGAGGGGGGTTAGTTCTTTGCCCCTGAAGCAGAAAGATGGAGACCTAATTTGCCCAAGCCTGCTCTTCTCTGCTTCAGCATTATTTTCAAATGAAGTTATACGTACACTCAGATCTGAGTCTGCTTGGATAATATTGGAAGAGGGTGCTTATTACATTCTTTTGGTGTTTAAACATGAGCATTGAAAATAGAGCCCATTTTTATCACCATATTCTGTGATTTCACTTTCTAAGATAGCAGGAGCTTTGTCAGATGGGAATGCCTTCAATTTTCCATATCGGGGAGAAAAGTGGCATGGTTTATATGGAGTTAAATGTGTAGGCACTGTCAAGAAGCAGATGTCCAGCCCCTCTCCATTGTGTTGAAATGTACACTAAATGCAAACCCCAAACACAGAATACGCGGACATTAAGTGGGATTCTTCACCTGATACATTGGCCCCTTTTCCTGGATGTACATTTTGTTTTCACAAGAAATACGGAGGCCTGGGACCCCAGCCCCTGCCCCTCCTCTCCTGTCCCCACAGCTTAGCTCCCTTTTCTTCCCCCAGTGCCCTCCTCATCTGAGGCCCCACACTTCTATTTGCTTTTTGGTGATCTGTCTGCTGGAGGTTATCAAATGGCTGTGCACACAGCTGGAAGCTTCCCCTCAGTTCTCTGCCCCCAGTCTCTTCCTGGAATCCTCCAGGACAAGGGGGTGGCTTATTTCTCTCTTTCTGCCTTCTGAGGATGTGCCTCAGCTTGTCAGACAAGTGCCTCCAGGCTGAGCAGGGGTCAGCAGAAATTCGCTGTTAAAGAAAAGAGAGAAGACAAGAGGGTGAAAAGTTTTCTTTTGAAAGCATTTCTCCTTTGGGCAACTTCTCCAGCTGAGGTTCCCCAGGCAGAGCCACAGGGCTGAGTTTAAGGCACCATATCGTTTTCTCCTGTGGACGTCAAGTCCGATCGGAAACTTGTCTGGGATTTGGATGGTCTGGCCAACTGAAAGGGCATATTTGTTGCCCAGTGTTTGCTAAAATCTCATCTGTGAAATGTTGTTTCTGTTTGATTATAATCAGAACGGATTTGATTTCTTTAGCATGCACAAGGGGACTTACTCACATTGAGGTTAGCTTCAGGCAAAACAGAAATGTTGGGCGGGGAGGACAGCAAGGGTTGCCAATTATCTCAGGTCTCTAACAAGAATTGTTCTGCTCTCATTTTCCCATCAATTGCTTTGTTAAAGGAGAAAGAGAGAGGGAGAGAGGTATTTGCTTAACTGCTTAAGATTTTTAGTCAAGCGATGTGGACATTTATCTTCGTTGAAACAATGGATTTTAGTGATCTTTCAGGGACCAACAGAATACTAAGATTCAGCTTCAGGATCTGCCATTTCCTCAGGGGACCCAGTGAAACAATTTTTTCACAGTTTTCAAATTGGGGTTTCTTAAAAAGGCAATATATGGTCAGGTTGTTTGAACTGCCTTTAATCAAAGAGTTCAAAGTCCCCTATTCCAAGGCCTAGATATGTTGTTTTTACATTAATTGTGAATGTTTGTCATTTCTGGGTCAAAGTAAATTTTTGTCAAAACCGGATACTTTCATGTAAGACAAGGGCAGTTGGACATCAAAATATATATTCCCCCAGGAATGGCTTCAAACTATTTCTTTTGATAACATTCTGCCTGACATGTTCAGTGCACCCATCACATCAAAGCTGATTCCATCTTAAAAAACAAAAACAAAACAAAACAAAAAACAACAAAGAAGAAGCTTTTTAATTTTGTTTTTCTTAGAAAATGCATGTCTCGGTTTTCTCTGCATGTGTATTTTTAAAACCACTGATGCGCTATCAAAAGAGGATTTTCAGTAACCTTGAGTAGAGATGTAGAATGCACAATTCTTATTTTGAGCACATAGAACCTGACAGATTTAGGAAAAGTTGTTAGAGGAGGTCACTTTGGGGGCAGTTCTATAGAATGTTTAATGCTGACCTCAGTGACCATGGACAGAATGAAAGCCTTCACATCGCCTTCTCTTTTTGGGTGGTGATAAGTTGACACAGTGCATAGAGTACATCATCTTTTCTATTGTCATTGTCAAAGTTCTGGGCTCTGGCTCTCCTACGTACCGGAGCTATCTGTACACAAGGTCTCCTGTTGCACAAGAGATGGATTGCTGACATCAGGAGCAAATGACCTTCTTGGAAGGATCCACAAAGCACTGATTAAAATGTTATCATTAAGGGAAACATGTTATGGAAGAAAAATGCACAGATTGAGTGTAGGTCTGTGGCCCTTTATACTTTGCCTTTGAATGCCTTTAGGAAGTTGATTTGGAAGTGAGATTTTAAGGACTGTTGAAATACTGGCACTCTGATGACACTAGTGATAATTGCTATGGTAAAATAAAGATAGATATAAGATTTCATGTACTTCTTTGTTTCATAACAGTTCAAAGTTGGATTAGATGTTCAAAGGAACATCCAATAAATGCCAGATGAATAGGGAGGATACTGAGATAAATGTTGTAGTTACTTCCCTTATGAAGCAAAAATACCTGCTGAAACAGGCAGAGTAGAAATCCTCAACTGTTCTAATAGAGGTATATGCTCAAAGGTTGAGCACCCAAGGAAGAAAAGAGTAATCTACTGTATGGATATCATGGAAGAGGAAACCATCGAGTTTACTTTACCTATGAAGTATCTTAGGGAAGAAGAATATATCAGGAATTCTACAAGGTTGTTCAACCTCAGCTATTGTGCCCAGCAAGCTCAGTTCTTCTTTAGCTGAAACTGTCCCAGCTTTAGCATGAAATCTGGGAAAGAGATCTGGGCTCGTTGTGGTACGCCCTATTTGGGCCAGGAATAGTATAGGACCCAAGACCTCTTACTATTGAAAAGTTTGTCAGCTTGATTTGGGGCCCTCTTCACTTCCTACCTCTTTTTTCTCGGCCTATGTTATGTCTTATACCTTTAATCATTGGCTGTATCCTGATGAGACACAAATTATACCTCTAGCCCCTACTTTTCTTCTGAATTCCAGACTGACAGAAGCTACTCTCTTATGTACTTCTCTTCTTCTCTGGAAAGTCTTGGAGAAATCTCTGAAATCAAGTCATATCTCATTTTGATGAGTGTCACTATAGTCCAAAGAGATGTAACCAGAAACAATGTTTTTATTTAACTCAATCATGTCTAGGCTCCTTCCACATTAAATCTATGACTAAATTCTGTTGATTCTCCTTTTTACAACTTCTTTCAAATATGGCCATTTCCCTTCAAGTCTATCACTAAAAATTTTCCCCAAACTATAATAAACTTTTGTTGGTTTAATTACAAAATTATTTTTTGGTCCCTGTATCAGTCAGGGTTTTCAGGATTCTCCAGGGAAAATGGATATCTATAGTTCTATCTATAGATAGTCTTTCTTTTTTCTATCTACCTATCTGATCTATCTATCTATCTATCTATCACCTCTCATCTTTCCTACCATAAGATAAATTACTTTGAATTTGAAGATTTTAACAACAAAATTTCTAAATCAAAGATATTGAATCTATCTTCTATATGAATAAATAAGCAGTTGAAAAGACATTGTCTTTAGAATTTTAGTATAGCTTATTATCTGCCAGGTATTTTTCTGAGTGATTTTAATCTATTAAATTAATTCACAGAGTCTGCTTTTGAATTGCAATCTAGGGGTTTCTGGATTCCTAGAATGGTAATGTTTTCTCCAGGTTTTGTCTCCGTAGGGAAGCTAGGTTTAAATTATAGCTCTCTGTTTTATTTGTTTTGACACTGGGTTTTGTTAGGGTTTTCCAGATAATCAGAATCAATAAGATATCTATCTCTATGTGAATACATATAGACATAGATATGTATATATAGAGACATAAATATATAGAAAGAGATTTATTATGAGGGATTGGCTTGTGTGATTATGGAAGCTGAGAAGTCCCACAGTCTGCCAGCTGCAGGCTGGAGGCCTTGGAAGATAGTATAGTACCATTTCAAACCCAAAGACCTAAAACCAGAAACAACAATGTCTGAGTGTAGGAGAGATGGATGTCACAGTTCAAGAATGAAAAAAAAAAAAAATCACCCTTTCCTTGACTTTTTGTTCTATTCAGTCCCTCTATGGGTTAGATAAGGCCTACCTACCCTGGTAAGGGTGATCTTTATGCAGTCTACCAATGAAATGCTTATCTCTTTTGGAAACCCTCACAGATCCACCAAGAAATAATGTTTTCCTAGCTATCTGGGCATCCCTTAGCCCAGTCAAGTTGACACAAAATGTGATCATTGTATTGGATAAGTCACTTAATCCCATTAGGACCAGCCTTCTCTCACACAAAATGAGGGTTAAGTCAGCCACTTCTCAGCATGCTGGGATATGGAACTATGTTTTCCCCAGCTCTTTGTGCCAATGGGGAATATTATAAATCCTTAACACTTTCATCTTCATTTTTTCCAGATCAATGTAATAGTATACAATAAAAGAAGAGAGAGAACCAGAAAGTTTAGGGTATAAGGAAGGTAATGCCTATAATGACGGAGCCGCTCAGGGAGAGGAAAGATAGAGTAAGATCAATGGATTTGAGTCATGGTGCTGCATAATGATTGGTAGAGTTGGAATACTAGAGTAAATTGGAAAGAAAGGAGATAGTGATCAAAGGGGGATATGCAGGGAATGGAGACATGGAATAGTCACCATAGTTGGAAATGATAAGGTTGAGGTGGAGTCATGGAATGAGTTACTGTGGTAGATGTGTTGGCATCAACCCTGGAAGAGAATTATACATGATTGAGAGGCCAAGAGGGGGAAGAATAATCTACACAAGCATATTGGAATTGTATAGCACATAAAGCAGATCTAGTGTATTAGAGAGAGTATAAATAGACCAGAGGTTAAAGTTTTCAAAAAATGACCTACATATTTCCACTGCAAGATTATATTATGGAGTCAAAAGTCTTGAACCTTACTTTCTATGCTGGCAGTTACTAGTTATGTAAAAATTCTTTTTTTCTGAGTGTTAGATTTCTCATTAAATATAAGAAGAACTGCCCTGCATTCCAGAATTTTTGTTTTTGAGATGATTATAAGAAATAATCATAAGAAAACTATCTAGTATGAAGGTCATTTTGATCTTTATGTGTCAACCTTCATTTTTCAGATCAATGTAATAGTTACTAATTTCATCTGATCCTGGGGACACTTAGTCTGTGGTATAGAAAAGTGAGGGGCACCCATCTTTTTAATTCTTTTAAATGAGAGGCTGGATGACATTCATAACTGCTTTATTCACTTTCCTATATGTGTTATCTATTATCAAACACCTCAATCTGATCAATAAACATGGCAGATGGTTTTATTCAATAAATAGTTATAGAACATCTGTTGGATACTAAGAACATATTTACGATATGAGATGTTTTATATCCCAGTTTATTTTATGATGAGTTTTTCCATTTTATAATATTTTTCTCCCCTGTGTTCAGGAAAATACTCAAATTTTCTAACAATCTAGGTAATTCTTCATAGGCAAAGAAATTCTATGGTGTCCCAGATTCAACACTATACCCTTTTACCCAACCATAAAATGTTATTGAAGTTAATTAACTAAAATGCAAAAAGGAATCAAGTAAATATACAAAAAATCAAAACTAACTGGAAAATTTGAACCTGTACATATACTTATAACTATTTATAAAAAGACCTTAAGTTGTGTACAGCTTTAAAGATTTTTTTAAATTTTTTTTATTTATTCATTTGATGGAAAGAGATCACAAGTAAGCTGAGAGGCAGGCAGAGAGAGAGAGGAGGAAGCAGCCTCCCTGCTGAGCAGAGAGCCTGATATGGGGCTCGATCCCAGGACCCTGGAATCATGACCTGAGCTGAAGGCAGAGGCTTTAACCCATTTAACCCATTGTATTCTTTGAGTCAAAGATCAACAGAATTAAACTTGCTTTTGTAATAACAATTACTAATAGTTTTGAACACTTTTAGAGAGAGTACCAAATATGTAATAACCCTGCTCTAATAATAATCACAGTTCTTTAATTTGTCTGTATTTGACAATGGATATAAATTCTTAGAGAGCAAGGGCTTTGCCATTTTTGTATTTTTATTCCGAAGATCTAGCACACAGTAGGTCTTTAGTAAATATTAATTGCTTTTAATTAAAGACAGATGGAATTTATACAGAGTAAAATGATCTTAAAATGAATTATAAACCTGAAACCAAAACAATTTAATGTTTTCAAGTGTGAAAATAAGTATCTTTAAGTTGATCCATATAAGTCCTGAATAAAAACTGAATATCTCAAATACACTTATCTTTGGTTTTTAAGCAAGCAACAGCTATGAAAAATGCTTCTGGATGTTAAGAACATGTTTGTGTAGGATAAGTAATTTACCATGTCGACACTGAACAGTAGTTTAACTGACCCCTTCACCCTTCAAACATCTGGTATGTCTTTAATAAATAGTGCAGCATAAAAGGTAATATAGAAGAAAAACTTGCTCAAGGGTTTAGAGATATAAGCTTGGTGGGCTGTGGGATTATGGATGTATATGGTTTTAATCATGGAAGATTATGAACATACAATCAGAATTTTTTATTAAAATATAAATAGCTTCTGAACAACCACTGGAATTTGAAATTGAAGCAGTGAGCTCCGAGAGCAATGTAATTTTCTTAACAATAACAGCTTCTATTTGATGAGAATTTTCATTTTTCCAGGCACGGTGATAGGCAAGTTAAGTTCATTACCTTTCATCCTTAAAACCATCTCAAAAAATAGGTATGGTCCTCAGTTTAATTATGAAGACACTGAAGTACAAATTGTTGAACAAACTAGCTGCAGGTCACAAAACAGAAACTAGTAGAACGAGATTTGACTTCAAGTCTCACAGACACAAAAGCACATGTTCTTTAGGCTTCCTAACTCTTGTCCCGAGACCAAGAAAGTGATAGTGTAAACACTTTACATGTATTGCCATATTTAATCCTCACAGAAACTCAACAAGGAAAATAAAGAACAGAGAAGTGACCAGACTTGGCCAAGGGTGAATAGCTGACATGTTGAGACAAGGTTCTAAAGTACAGGACTACACCATCTTCTTTAAATAAGATAAATTGTGGGGTAGCCTCTATTTCAAAGCATGACACATATTAAGCACCAAATAAACACATAGGCTCACTTGCTCCTTCCTCCCTCCCTTCTTCCCTCCCTCTCTCTTTCTTCCCCTCCCCCCTTCCCCTTCCCTTCCCTTCTCTTTCCTTTTTCCTTCCTTCCTTCCTTCCTTCCTTCCCTTTGAGTTTAAAACAACAGAAATTTATTTTCTCAGTTCTGGAGTCTAGAAGTCTGAAAATTAAGATGTCAGTAAGGTTACACTCTCTTCAAGGGCTCCAGGGAAGAATCCTTTCTTGTTTCTTACCCCTTCTGGTTGCCCCAATTGTTCTTTAGCTTTTGACAGCCTAACTCCAATCTCTGCATCCATCTTCACACAGCCATCTTCCTGTCTAGCTGTCTTTGTGTCTCTTCTCTTAAGGCCATTAATCATATTGAATTAGCCAATCCTAATGACCTTACCTTGATTGCATCTGTGAAGAATGTATTTCCAAATGAAGTTGTATTTATGGGGGGGGGTGTCTTTTGAGGGGACATGGCCAACCTATAATAGCTGTGGCTTACTCTTAATTAAAAAACTATTTAATATACAGCATTCTACAAGACAAATGTCCTTGGTCTCTTTCTGCATATTTCTATAATGCCTTCTATGGAGTGGATACTTAACTATTATGTTGAATGAATCAGAAAAATGATAATGTGTATACTATGTATAAATATATACAAAAAATACTAGATAGGTGGAGGATAGCTCCATGTCATGGACATGTCAGCCCTCCCATTTATAAAAGGGATGATTTTCTGCCTTTAGGTTTATAGAAGTATCTGGCGCAGTCATCTTTTTTGGGTTATATTTGTTTTGTAAACTCTTGTATTCAGAGCATTTTCATGTAAATTCCAGGCAATTTCTGATTACTCTTTATTTTATGACCTTTCAGTTAGTGTGCAATCTATTTGACAGTGCGCATCCAAAACCTATAGCAATTTTGCCTAATACGAGAGCAAGTTATCCTGAGACACTAATTTGGACCTGAATAAATCAAATATGATCCAATACTTCTTTGATGCTCTCAATCAACTTATCTTTGAATGGTACAACAAAAAGAGTCATGTTTTCTGGCATGATTTGTTTCTTTGAAAATCTGCTAAATCCAGCTCTTGGTCTAAGTGTTTTTTTCTTACCAAGCTATTTTCATGAATAGATAGTTCATCATTCTAGTGAAGCTAGAAATAAATATACTTATGGAGAGAAAAGTTTTTATACCACCATCATATGGCAGACCATTGAACTGCAACATTTGCCTTCATGAGTTTGGATCAAATCGGTAAAGAGACCATTAGTGGGTATTTGTTTGGGTTTTAGTCATTTTCTCCCTCCACCTATCACACACAATTGGGCCCTTGGGTGTAAACTCTTTCCCTTTGTTTTACTAGGGTATCTGTTTTTGAGAGCTAGAAGTAATGATTTTTATGACTCTCTTATTACCTTTGTGTCTAGCACAATAGGAGGCACATAGTTGGTTCATGTTCTCAGTCACCTGGGAAAGGGTACAAAGCTGTGATTAAGTGTTCATGAACTGACATCATATACACCTTGGGTCTAATCTTTGATTCCTATTGGCTAGGTAATTTTGGACAAGTTATTTAATCTTCAGCTTTTCACCTTTGTACTGGGGCTAATAATAACCCTTACCCTGTGGGATCAAGATGTGGTTGGCACATTGCACAGGTTGAAATATTACTAGCATTAGTTACTTTTAAAAATATATATATATATATATTTACTGAACACCTACTATAAGTCAACTAGGGCCTGAGCTAAGGGTTCAGGAAATCAAGTTTTTTACTTTAGGAAGACCAAGAAATGCCGTAATACATAACAAGAAATGATAAGCATTATAATCCATTATGTAAAAATCTGGCACAGCAAGTGCCTAGATGCCTAAAAAAAATCAAGGAAGAATTCAGAAAGTAGTATTTGATCTGATATCTAAAGATGAATCAGATCAATGCAGGGAAATCAGGCATTTAAATATATGATTAAATAGCTCTTTTATCTTATAAGTACTTTCACGAAATTTGCATATTTATAGGTGTATTAGGGTTCTCCAGAGAATCAGAACTAGTAGGATCTGTTAAAAAACAAAATTCAAGCAAATAAATTTGAAGATAAAATAGGCTTTGTTAAGCACTTCACAAACCGGGCAGCATTCTATCCAGCTAGTAGATGTACTCTGATGAGGTGTACATAATAGAAGGTTTTTATAGGCAGGAGGGTGGGGGTAAGATGTTGTTAGCAAAAGAAAAGAAAGGATTGTTTCAGTCCAGGACCTCATTTTGGGGGGGGAAGGCAAGGACAGAGATTTTATTATGCAGATGACCTTACAAGTGCTGCTAAGGAAATTTCAGATTGGCTGTTTAAAGGTCACCTTCCTGGATTAGGTTGAAACTGTGAGTTTGTCTAGGTCTGCTGTCCTGAGGGGCAAATGACTCCATTTGATGAGGGAACAGAAGGCTGGCTGAAGACAAAGGAAAAGCTGACACCCCACAACCTTCCCCCACCCCCACTCCTGGGTGGGACATAAGTGACATTCTTTAGGCACTTCCCAACTATCTTAATGTTAATACCTTGCTAGAAGGAAAAATCCTGCTAAGGGGAAGTCCTCAAGCAAGGCCTCTGGTATCTTGTAGGTCGTCTTTAGCACATGAAAGTTCTTTTGAAACCTCCCTTTTTCCTTACCTCCCACAACCCCACAGTTTATAACCTGCCACCCCTCACAACCCCGGGGCAGCAGGTCTTTCTGCCCATGGGTCCTGTCCCTGAGCTTTAACAAACAACAACTTTGCACCGAAGATGTCTCAAGAATTCTTTCTTGGTCATCAGCTCCAGACCACCGCACTGAACCTCACTTATATTCTAAAACTTCATCACATTCAGGGCTTTCTTTTTTAACACATCTATATCTGTGTTCTAAGATGTAGATACAAATAGAGGTTTATCATGAGGAATTGTCTCTCATGATTTTGGAGACTAAGAGCTTCCAGGATCTGCCATCTACAAGCTGTAGACCCAGGAAAGCTACCTCAGTTTGAATTTGAAGACCTGAGAACTAGAGGAGCCTGTGGTATAAATCCCAGTCTGAGGGCCAGAGAAGATGAGATGAGATGACACAACTCAGTGAGGCAGGAAAGAGGGTTCAATTCCTCCTTCCTCCACCTTTTGTTCTATTCAGACCTTCAGGGGATTGGATGATGCCCACATTAGGAGGAAGGTGATCCATGATTCAAATGCTAATCTCATCTGGAAACACCCTCACAGACACACCCAAAATACTGTTTCATTTGGACACTGGAAGTGATGAAAATTTAGAATATAAGCAAGGTTCCCTGGGGCAGAGTCCAGATCTGACAACCAAGAAAAAATTCTTGAGACAACTTTGGTGCAAAATGGTGGCCCTGGGGTTGTGAGGGGTAGCTAGGGGGTTGGAGGAGGGAAGGAAAAAGGGAGGTTTCAAAAGAACTTTCATTGTTAAAGAGCACCTACAAGATACTGGTTACCAGACACCTTGCCATTGTCAAGGTTTTTCCCTCTAGCAAGGCATTAACATCAAGATAGTTGGGAGATTCCTGGAAGACTGTCACACAGGTGCCACCCTGGAGGCGGGTAGGGGAGGTTGCAGGGTGTCAGCTTGTGCTTTGATCTCAGCTGGCCTTCTGTTCCCTCATTAGAGGGAGGAAAGAAGACAGGGAGAAGAAACTTCTTAGGACGCTATGCAGGAGTTAAACACATCACTTCCATCAAAATTAGTTGGCTTAGCTGGCTAGAATTTAGTCATGGGGTCTTAACTAGTTGCAAGGGAGTCTGGGATCTATAATCTTTAATCAGGAGGCTGGTGCTCTGCTAAAACCCAGAGGGTTAATTATTAAAAATAGGATAGGAAGAATGGATACTAGAGAATAATTAGTAATCTGTATCACAAGCATGTCATTGCATCAATTCTCTAAGGGTGATCATATTGTCTACATTCAGTGGATAGGATGGTTGAAATTCAGAGAGAAGAGATTACTCGTCAGAAGTCAGTTAAATATGTAGATCAAGGAAGAAGAATGATTATAATCAAGGCAGCAGCACTATAGTAGGTTCTCAGCTATGAAAGAGAAGAAAAACAAATAGCTACTTAATGTTGTTTTGCAATCCATCAGAAACCCGGCAGCTGCAGTGTTCATGTGCCATTGGCAAGTCTGTTTTGCAGACAATCTTGTGGGAAATGACATAACAGGAAGAAAAATCATTGAAAGTAGTAGCTAGATTTAAGCCCTTTGGGGGTGGGGGAAGCACAATTTGTTTTCAATTACTTGATTATATGATTATACAGGTCTCAAAGGTTCTCCCATATGCCCTGCCTGGGTAGTTAAAATCTCCATTTTTAAAACTATCAGCTTCAGTTGAATTTTCTGTTTTTGAGAACAATCCTGGGAACACAAGTAATATAAGTTTACACACAAAAGAAATTCAACCCTGAAAATATGGGAATGACAAGAAAATAAAAAATGTAGTAGCAAAAACATTGAACAAGCCAATCAATTTGCCAAAATTTTGAGGTCAGATGTCCATGAGCCATGAAATTGTTTAAAAATTGCTCTGGATAAATAAATGTATGTTTGGAATTGCTAACAGTAATTTTTGAAATTTCTCTCTAGGAAAATGATAAATAAAAAATTAGGTGAGAGGGAAAAAGCTTTAGGGCCAGTGACAACATGAATACTAGGGAATATATCTAGGCATCAAGATGACATATTCAGCAGTACTTAATCACTACTTTGACTCCTCCCATTTATGGGGAGAAATTTCCAAACAGCCTCAATTATTTTAAAACAACCTTAAAAACTTCCAGGCATTAGAAATGTTAAGTCAGCTATCTAATATTAATTATTTCCTTTTAAAAATTCTTTTGACTTTTTCATTATATTAGAAAGACTCAGAGTCCATTGGTTTTTACACTCCTTTAAAATTTTTTTTAAAGGGTCACCTGGGTGGCACTGTGGGTTAAAGCTTCTTGCCTTTGGCTCAGGTCTGACCCCAGGGTCCTTAGCAGGAGGCCTGCTTCTCCCTCTCTCTCTCTCTCTGCCTGCCTCTCTGCCTACTTGTGATCTCTGTCTGTCAAATAAATAAATAAAATCTTATAAAAAAATTTTTTTTTTTAAAGATTTGTTTATTTTAGAGAGACAGAGAGAGTGCACACAAGGGACAGAAGGAGAGACAGTGAGAATCTTAAGTGGGTGCTGGGCTTGATCTTACGATCTGAGATCAGAACCTTAGCTGAAACCAACAGCAGTCGGACACTCAACGGACTGCACCACCCAGGCACCCCTACGCCCTTTTTTTTAAACCTTATCAATCCTCCCTAAAGAAAGGTTGCCTGTAAGCTTCATTGAAAGGTAACTTTGAAGAGAAGTAGGGAGGTCTTGGTAAGAGGCAACAAATACTCTGCATTGAGAACTTGGAATTTAAAAATTGGAGATGTGCCTGTATATTGAGCATTGTGGTTAAGAAGAAAATCTCAGTTGATTTCTTTGGTGAAATTAATTGATTAATAAGAGCAATAACAAAAAGAATGCTATGCCCTCAGCATCTCATATTATAGCCATCACCTCCACAGATTCCTCATCCTCTTAGTGCCCCAACCCACCAAAAGCTGATGAATAAATTCAGAATCCTAGTTTAAGTAACTCTTGGAAAGTTTTCTCTCCTTGGTCATCAGTCAATATCTGAGTAATAAACAGTTAGCCCTATAGTATATTAAGCTTCCAGTGTGAAGAATTAAGCAACATTTTTAACTATGACAATAGAAAAATGGAAGTAGACTTTATATAGATTAATTTGAAGAGTTTATAAAATCCACATACTTGTGGGGCACCTGGGTGGCTCAGTGGGTTAAAGCCTCTGCCTTTGGCTCAGGTCATGATCCCAGGGTCCTGGGATCGAGACCCATATCTGGCTCTCTGCTCAGCAGGGAGCCTGTTTCCTCCTCTCTCTCTCCTGCCTCTCTGCTTACTTGTGATCTCTGTCTGTCAAATAAATAAATAAAATCTTAAAAAAAAATACACACACACATTCTTGTATGTTCTATTTATCCTGTCCTTGAGGATGTCTGAAATTCCCACCATTTTATCCAGTTCCTTGGGTAATGCTATATATTTGGGCTACCATGACAGTGTAGGCAGTCAAGGGCAGGCAGCCGCAAGATGGGTCACTTAGTCATGAAGATTATTTTGAAAGAGAATGAGAGCTATTAATTGAGATTCCCTTTTACCTAAGAAACTTACCTGTATAACAGGACAACCTTTGTATTCCAGTTTGTCTTACCTCTCTGCTAATGCTCTTCCTCCTCTTTGAGACCCCTACTCTTCTTTTTAGCTCAGGATGTCATGTAAGCCTCATGTTACCTAACTGTGTTTGAAATTTCATGTCTTTGTGGATTGCTTATATATGGGAAACTAAATTTGATTTTCTCTTGTTAATCTGTTTTGTGTAAATGTAATATTTGATCCAACTAAAAGAACCTTGGACAGAGGAAAATTTCTTCCTCCTCAATAACAGAATAACACAGCCTGGTGGCTTCAACAATAGAAATTTATTTTTTAACAGTACTAGAGACTTGAAGTCCAGTATCAAGGTGCTGGCAAGATTGGTGTCTGGTGAGACCTTTCTTCTTGGGTTGCAGAAGGCTTCCTTTTCATTGTGTCCTCACATGGCTTGCCTTCTATGTGTGTATGAGAGATAAGGGTAGAGAGAGAGGGGGGAAGAGGGAACTCTCCACATTAAGAATTCATTTAATTTAAGGTTAAATGTCCTATCTCCAAATACAGTCACATTGGGAGTTAAAGCTTCAACATAGGAATTATAAGGGAATTCAGTCCATGACAAGTCTGTCTGCCCGCCCCCAAAACACTATTGGGAAAAAAAAATCCATATCCTGAATACAGAAGGAAGACAGAGACTTAAAATCTCTTCAACACAGCCAGTTTTACATATTTATCAGCTGTCATTTTAGAAATCACAAAGCAGGGTCTTGGTGGTGTGAGACATGGTTGTGGTATAATAACCTAGGAAAAGACAATATATCATTCACAGGTAGGAAAGGTCTCATGGGGCACAGGTAGTTGAAAGTTAACATAGGGGCAGGGATGCAAAATGGGCTATAGGAATTATATTTGTCCCATTCGTGTCCCTCTGGCATAAGCCATCTCCTTTTCTACTCTTTGCTAACAAAGAGTTCTTAGTAATACCCTTTTGTGATTTACTGTCACTGTCTCGATCCCCTTGTTGGATATTCCTGTCTAGTTTCCCTCAGTGTTCTTGACCTATGACATTTATCCTAATCATGGTTCTTTTCCTTGGACATGTTGACAGAAGTTCCTGTTAGACGTATTGTTAAAATAATAACTGCATATGCTCTTCTAAGTACAATAGTTGATACTGTTGTACACTTATCTGTAAAAACATTATCAAACACTTCCTGAGAAATTAGAATGTGCTAAGTGTTTTACATTTATCTTTCCACTGTATTCTCATAACAGCTCCAACATTACGTTCTTTATTAGCTCCCTTCTCTTCTGGTGTGTCCCTTGTTATATCACCATATTCTTGTCTCACAATCAGAACCTGTACCTAACCTTTAGGATATAATTTAGGATATAAAATTACAAAGAGAATGGAAGATTGTTTCAAACCTGAGTCCTTATGAGGCAAGAGCACCAGAGCAGGTGGCCAATTCAGTAGTAAACTTCTATTAGACCCATTTGTTTGGTGCTGAGTAATGAAGACAACTGCTTGATGGGTAGATTTTCCACTTGACATTAGGTTGTTGTTTACCTTTGTAAGGAACATTGTACATGAGTGTTTCGGAAGACCTTCATCTCTCCTAAGGGCATCTTTAACCTATGCAGGGCAGTCGGCTCATCTGTCTTATTGTGGCTCTACATCAAGGGCTCCTTTTCTCTTAAATACCCAGGAATTTGACTGATAATCTTTTGGAGTGAAAGAGTGTTTTAGACATATAATTGTGCTTCCAAACTCTTAATCTCTTTTGAACATCTTTTGTTACTCATGTAATGTAGCTGGGATTAGATTATTTCAAAATTGATTCAATTAAATGTAATCTATAAATTATTTTAAGCAAACTATTATATTAATGTACAGTAATTACGTTGAATGAGTGCCTAATAGGTGCGTGGCATTATACTAAAATGAGAGACTATGTAAATACTAACAACAGTCTGAATATTGAATATTTGTTACCTCTGCTTAAAGATGCAGAGAATGAGGTACAGAAAGGTTAAATAAATATCTTTTCCAGGGCTACAGAACTTATAAATGGCAGACAAAGTTGGGATCTGAAGCCCTGGCTGACAAATTGCATTTCTGATATGTTTCAATGTTTTTCTATGGTTTCTGAAAGAGTTTGACTTTCTCACAGGTGACCACAGACTCTACAGTCAATTTTTATCCCAGTGTATATAAAAGATTTATTTGGTTCTCACTTTTTCATCTATTTTCTATAACAGACCCAAACTACTTCATATGTGTGTAAGTAAAAATCATGCCTCCTTTGTATATACTAGAAGTTTTCTTTGTCTTGAATAAAGGAATACCAGAGACCAATCCAGGTTAGAATTTTCTTGAACCACGTTAAAGAAAAAATAGAAAGTATTAATTTTTGTTTGGCATTTTAACTTTAAAGACACTTTATGCTCTTGAATGCTAGAGATTTGGCTTAAACCCTTGGTCCTGCTTTTCATTCCCAGGCCTGTTTATGACCTTAGGATCACTGCAAATTTGTGAATGGGCGTATTTGGGTATTTTTTTGTTTTGTGTTTTGTTTGTTTGTTTTTTGGGGATATGTGTTCTAGTCTGGGCTTCATATCTGTGTTTCCAAATGAGTATGCATTTCTGTATGAGTACATGCAAGTCTATTTTTTTCTCACAGAGTTTTATTTCCAATGAGGTCTGTAATGAAGTTGGGGTAGCTCCTGATATTTAAATGAATTAAAATCCTGCTTCAAGAGAATTCAGCATCAACTCTTCTATTTGTCGATATTCTCCCATCCCCAGGTCCCTCTGCCCACTTATTTTCTGACTAAAACCATAAGCACTCTCAGGGCCAATTTTCAAAAATTTTACTTTGAAATTTTTATTTGATCAGCAGCCTCAAGATCTGAAGGGGATTACGTTTTTCCCCTTTTCTTGTTTCTCGAACTAGCATAAATAATCTTCTTTGTGATAATACCCTGTCTCCCAGAGCGCTTGTTTATCATAAGAGGACTCTTGTTTCCATGGACTAATGCACTCAGAAGCTTGGCTGACTTTCTGATGCAAATGTCAGACAGGAACCATGTCTTTGCTTTTCCAGCCAAATTGTTTCATTTTTACAACACTATGTTTGATTTATAGGGGTCTTTAAAATACTGATATTGCCCCCTGCACTAAAAAAAAATGCAGTATGTAGGCATTTTAGTATAGCAATATTAATAAGGATAATTTATAGGGGAAATGGGTTGCAGAGTTTTGGAAAATACTCAACTCTTTGAGCAAAATATGACAGTGTCAATGAACAACACTGACATTTTAAAAGGAGGTACATATATTGAGGAATAACCAGAGCCAATCCCAAGAGAATGCCATAATTTCTTAGTTTAGATTTAAATAACATGTATAGAACTAACAGAGAAAAGGAACGTAAGAAATCAGTTTATTTTTGTGTTCCTTGTAGTACGCTTAGTTTTTTTTTTTAAAGGTTTTATTTATTTATTTGACAGAGAGATGGAAAGAGCAAGCACAAGCAGAAGGAGTGGCAGACAGAGGGAGAAGGAGGGGGAACCCAATGTGGGACTCAAACCCAGGACCCTGTATCTTGACCTGAGCTGCTGAAGGCAATTGCTTAACCAACTGAGCCACCCACTAAGGGGCCCACTTAGTTTTTTGTTTGTTTGTTTGTTTTAATCGACAAATGGTCTGAAGTGACCATCAACCACATCCCTACTAAAAAATAGGATTTCTATCAGTCGGACATTAAACTGAAGACCATAGCTCTGTCTTCATAGGAAATGAAAAGGGTGGAAAAAGGAACGAATTCACTGTACCTATTCAGCATGTGAGGAATAGGGAAAGACAGCTTACATGTCTTTTTAAATTTCATTCCTTCTGTATGACATAGGAATGGGTGTTAATGTTCACATGTCATTGCTAGGAGTCAGAGAGGTGAAATGACTTGCCTAGAGTCTCATGGTCTGTAAACCTTGGGTCAGATATGCAATTCACAGAACATGTTGGTGAAAAGAAGATAATAGAGGAAAACAATGGATTAGTTTGAAGGCATATTTATTTCATATATAGTTTTAGAATATCAAAATACTACTACATCCTAGAAGTCAAAAATTATAACTTTCCAAGTGTATGGTATTATTTCAACCCCAGTTGGTATGTTGGTGTTGTGGAGATAGGGAGTAGATAGGGAAATGTGATTTGCATTGCTCTTCAGAGTAGTTTTATCATAGTTTTATGTACCAACTAATTGGTTTCATGACCATTTAAAGGTCAGAGGGAATCTTTCAAGATGCTTTCATCAAGGACCATGTTTGACAATAGCCACATGACAATAAAAATTGAAATAGAGAGTAAGAGAAGCAGAGAAATTCAGTGGAAGAACAAAGAAAACAGGAAAATTGAGGGATAGGAGGAAGAAATGTTGATTAAATCCAATGCCCTAAAGACATAGACAGCTCTGGATAATATTATTCATTTGTGTTTGATTAATTTTTGAACACTTGCTATGTACTACCCTTTGTTCTGGATGGTAAAGATAGAGTTCCATGAGTTCAAGGAACTGACGGCCTAGTGGGCGTGACAACCAAAGAGATTTGTCATGGTGCCACCATGGGGATAATTGAGTCACCATGGGAGAACAGTAGAGGGCCTCTAATTCAAACTGAAAATGTCCAGAAAGGCTTCTAAATGGATGTGGCAGTTACATGGGGCTGAGACTAGAGGGGTAAGAAAGAGTTAGGCAAAAATGGGGAGCTTTGGGCAGGGGACAGAAAAGTATTCCAGGCATATTCTTTGATGTGCAGTAGCCTGTAAGCAAGCACAAAATGGCACGTTATGGGAGATGTAAGTAGTAGGAATTCTTGGAGAATAGAGTGAGAGGACACAGGAAGTAAGAAGTAGGGTTAATAAGTAGACTAAGAGGCTGTGTATTCTGTCTTTGATTAAAGCAAACATCATTATCACTACTGCCATCATTATGTCCTTCATTTGTTCACTATTCACAAACATTTGTTATACAGCAGATTCTCTGCTATGCAATGTGGTGGAAGAGTTTGTCCTAGAAGAGTTTGGAAAAACATTCCTGTGTTTCATTTTTACTCTCGTACTCAAAAGACTGCTGAAACCATATGTGTGGGTATTTTACACATCAACTAATACTCCGTGACACCAGCTGGGTATCCTATAATGAGTTTAATTCTGACTGACTAGCTATAGTTTGGGGTTCCCATG
Source organism: Mustela putorius furo (assembly GCF_011764305.1). Taxonomy (NCBI): domain Eukaryota; kingdom Metazoa; phylum Chordata; class Mammalia; order Carnivora; family Mustelidae; genus Mustela; species Mustela putorius. The sequence goes on from NW_025421273.1 coordinate 25,032,988, forward strand.
ACCTGCTCCATAGATTCAGTAATTTGTTAGAATGGCTCACAGAACTCAAGGAAACACTAAGTTATGTTTATAATTTTATTACAAAAGATAAAATAAAGGATACAGATGAATAGTGAGATGAAGAGATGCACAGTGTGAGGTCCACAAGTGGCTCTAGCACAGGAGCTTCTGTCCCCATGGAGTTACAGCACATGGATGTGTTCATCAACCCAGATGCTCTCTAAAACCTATACTTTGGGATTTTTGTGAGGTCCTCATGATATAGGTATGATCTGTCAGCTCAGTCCTCTTCCCTAAAGGTGGGGGGTAAAATGGAAGTTCTCAGCTTCTAATCATCATTTGTCTTTCTGGTGACCAGGTCCCATCTTGAAACAATCTAGGAGCCCACCAAGAGTTGCTTCATTAGAACAAAAGACATTCCTATCACCCACGACATCCAAAGGGATTTAGGAGCTTTGTATCAGGAACCAGGGCCAAAGTATAGATATTAGAACAAAAAATGTTCCTACTTCTCTTATTATTCAGGAAATCACAAGCGTTTTAGGAGCTCTGTTCAAAGAACTGGGGCCCGAGATCAACATAAATGTTTCATATTATTTCACACTTTATTTATTTATCCCTGTATTCTGCATGATAGCCCCAAATTTCATTGTGTGTGAAAGTTGTTAGTATATACATACTACATACTTACTGAATTGTCTTGATGTTGTAACTGATTCTAGAGTATAGCTAAGGGTCAGAAAAGAGTTAAAACTACACAAGGAAACTAAGAAAATATTTACAGTAGTGTCAAGAAGAATAAATTCATTAAGAATAAGCTAGAACAAAAAAAAAAGAAAAATAAGAAAAAAGAAGAATAAGCTCAAACAAAAGATGTATTGGACTTGTACATTGAAAAATATAAAATATCATTGAAAGAAATTTTAAAGGACCTAGATAAGTAGTAAGACATTATACATGGATTGAAAGATTTAATATTGTAAAGATGGCAATACTCCCAAAATTAATCTATAAATTCAAGGTAATTCCTGTCGATTCCTAGCTGCCTTTTTTTTTTGCAAAAATTGACCTGCTGTTCCAAAATTCATATGAAAATGTAAGGGACCCAGAAGAGCCAAAACAATTGTGTAAAAAGGAAACAAAGTCACAGGACTAGTGTTTTATAATTTCAGATTTCATTCCAAAGCTATGGTAATCAATATAATGTGATACTGCATAAAGATTTGTAATAATGGAATGGAATTGAGATTCTAGAAATAAACTCCTACATTCATGGTCAACTGGTTTTTGATGAGGGTGTCAAGACAATTAACTGGGGGAGAGAATGGTTTTTGAAGGTGTAAACTTCCAGTTATAAATAAATAAGCCATAAGAATGAAAAGTACAGCAGAAGAAATATAGTTTATACTGTTATAGTAACTTTGCATGGTGACAGATAGTAACTACATCTACTCTGGTGAGCATAACATAATGTATAGAGTTATCCAATCACTATTTTGTATACCCACTATTTTGTATACCAGTTATATACTATAACTCTGTGTGTCAAACTATACCTCAATTAAAAGTGAATCAAAAACATAGTGTAAAAGCTGAATCTAGAAGAAAACATGGGAGAAAGTTTTCTTGACATTTAACTAGGCTATGGGTTCTTAAATATGATTCCAAAAGTAAAAATGGATAAATTGGATTCAGTGAAAATTTAAAATACTTTTGTGTTCAAAGGATACAACCAAGAAAATGCAGAGACAACCTGTACATGGATGAAAATATGTAAAAATTTTATCTCTGATAAGGGCCTCTTACATAGAATATATATAAATAATCTTTTACAAGTCAACCTAAAAATATAAATAACCCAATTAAAAGGTTTAAAGGATTTACATAGAAAGAAAATATACAAATGACAAAAAGCACATGAAAAAAGGCTAGGCATGGTTATAATCAGGGATATAGAAATTAAAATCACAGGGATTTACTGTCTACCCACTAGGATGGCTATAATAAAAAAGTAAGAGAATAATAAGTATTGGTGAAGAATAGTAGTAAGTGATATGGAGAAATCAGGACCCACATAAACTGCACATGGGACTGTAAGATGGTGAAGGTCCTCTGGACAATAGTCTGGCAGTTCCTAAAACAGTGAAACATAGTGTTTTACTTTCAGCAATTCCATTCTAAGGTGTGTATGTGTATCTGTGTGTGTGTATATCTGTATCTCTCTCTCTCTCTCTCTCTCTATATATATATATATCTAAGAGAAATGAAAACATGTCTACACAACAACTTCTACATGCATGCCTATATAAGCATGCCTTAAATTAGGGAAAAAATGGATACAATCTAACTATCAGCTGATGAATGGATAAACAAAATGCAGTATATTTATACAATTGGATATTATTTAGCCATAAAAAGGAATAAAATACTTAAACATGGTTTAATATGTTTCGCTAAATGAAAGAAGCCAGATATAAAATACATACTATACAATTCCATTTGTGTGAAATCTCAGAATAGACAAATTCGTAAAGACAGAAAGGAAATTGGTAAAATGAGGATGATTTGGAAGTCTCTTCATTCTGTTCCCTGCAATAAGGGTTGATTTACCCAAAAGGCATTTTATACACACTGTGTCTTAGGCCCATAACAATTTTTACTGTAGTTTCACTGAAGAATATAATCTTGGTATCTATCTTTACACTTTTTCACTTTTTCTTTCTTTCTTTCTTTTTTTTAGTAGATGAAGGTACCGACAAAGGAAATGTGGGATAGGGCCTACCGAAGTCATAATGAGATTCTTCCTGCTTCACTTGAAGACCTCCTCACCTCATCCCACGTGAGGAAGAAATTCCTAGGATGAAAGAGAAACCACATATCATTGTGGTAAATTGGAAAAATGGCCATCATACTTTGTAGAGTTGCCCATCAAGCAGTGGGTTCACTGTCCCCATGCATTGCATCTGGTCAAGCCTTTGATCAGGAGATGGTGCATATGTGTCATTGCCTATGCCATAAGAGGTCTTGCAGTTTCCAACCTCCTGCCTATGGAACTACCCATGTGGACTAGCCTGGACTAGCCAGCTGAAGGATGAGGGAACAGGTGGAAAGAGGACCCAGTCATCACATGGGACCGAGGAAGTCCTTTTAAACCAGCAAGCCCAATCTGCCTGAGAGACCAGATATCAGGCATACAGCTGAAGACAGAGATCAGCTGAACGTAGCTCCTTACAAGTTTACAATAACAGCCCAATGTAGTCACTTACATTTTAATATTTGATTCCAATTTTGATACACTAGTTCACAAAAACTAACTTAAAAATCACAATTTTGAAGTATTTCTCCTTGAGTTTAGTTATGTTCATTTGACCTAGCTGTAGTATCTATTGGGAATATTTTCTGTTTTCTTCAGTGGGATTTAGAAGATTATGCCCTTCCCTTGATTTCAGAAGGATTAACATTTAACACTGTGTTGGGAGGCAGAACAGTCTCTAGATTAAAATATGTGATCTTGGCAGAAGCAGGGAACTGAAATATAATTTCCAGTTCTTGGATCTACCTCAGACATCACGTGCAGGCTCTTTTTCTTGCAAAGCAACATGATAATTTATTTTATTCAATTACTTAAAAGCACTAATAAAACAACAACAAAAAATAAAAGTGCTAAACAGATTACGGAAACAGCAAGAGCATACAACACAGTGGATTTTTGAACACATAGCGTCAGAGTCCAGCTGATAGTGGTTTTCATAACTTAAAAACACAATTTTGGGAAAGTGAAACATACTCTTCACTTGGATTCTGAAGTTCGGTGGTTGGACAAATAAAGACTCTCCCTCTTAGTTTGACTCTGAAACAGACTGGTTATTGTTTTCTCTCCAACAAAATTAACTATAAGCCTTAAGTTGCAGCACAGCATGAAATAAACCCCAGATAGTTGCAGGTTTAAATAAAAAGGGATGAAGCAAATACAAATATAATTTTATCTGTAAGGTGGGTTGAGAAGACTTTCTTATCATAAAAGCAAGGGAAAAATCACAAAAGAATATATCAGATTTGATGCTTTTGAAGTATTTTGTCTGTGAAAAGATCATAAAATTAAAATGTAAGTAGAAAACTAGAAAAATACTTATGACAAATTGAAAGTTTATATCATTTATACATAAAGTTCATACTGATCAAAAAGGAAAAAAGTCCCATAATTTATCAGAAAGTAATTAAATGTTTATCAACCTCATAAAATCATTTGTAATCAAAGATGTACTAAATAAAATAAATAGACTGAATAGTAATCTTATTTTCACGCATCAGTAATTCAACAAACTGAAGCTCTGCTTTTGCTGGGTACTATTGCTAGGTACTACTTTTATAAAACTAAATAAATCACAATCTTTTTTGGGGGGAGGGAGAGGTTCCGTTCTCTGAAGAAAAATAGATCAATAGGTGCATTATGCATGGAATCTCTTTACTTCCTCTCTGCTTTCTTCTAGAAAAAATCTAGTACTTACTGATCTATTCTCTATGCTTCAGCACCTTTAATACACTTGAATGTTGACTACTCCTAGATTGCAGTTTTTTGTGTCAGAGCTCATTCTTAGGCGTTCTTTTTTTACTTGAAATATCTCTTTGTGAACTTTTTCTGTATCTTTTTCTCCTCATCATTTTAGGAACCAAGCCAGACATCAAATCATGCAGGAATTATTTATATTTCAGGTGGATAGAGTATTTTTCTCCTAAGACACTTTCCACTCTGCTTTCATTTCACTTATTTCTATGAACAGGGAAGACCTTTTTGTATAACTGCTCATTCTTACAGGATACAGACTATGTCTTATTCATCTTTCTAACCTGAAAGACTATTGGAGTGCTTTGTCGAATGCATTTAATAAAAAAGAGGACTATCGTCAAAGATGTTTTGAAATTAAAATTAAACACAGGACTCAAGTATATTCTGTGAAATTTTGCAAATTTTTTTGAAAATAGTGGAAAAGCACCTACATGTTAGAAATTTGGCAAGAATCAATAGATTTTATATATCTACGTGATGAAATATGCAACCATTAATTGGTTTATAATTCATTTATATGTTAGGGAAATCATTTATGATGTAATATTGAACTAAAATATGTTAACAAGCTGGGCAATGCTGAGAATAATGGTTTACATTATGTAAAGCAAATATAATAAGGCTGAAAAGAAATGAGTATCCAAGCAGGGTGTATCCGTTTGGTAGAATTGTAGATATATTCTTTTTTCTCTTACTTCCCAGACATTGTACATATTGGATTTCTTGAGTGCAGTTGAGTATTTTACTTTTATGATTTAAAAACATGATAAATCATAATTAATAGCAAGAGGATTTTAAGAATAAATACCGGAAAATGGCCAAGCATATTTTGCTGTATAGGCTTTTTATTAAGAACACACTTTGTCCTTTTGCTAGTTTACCTGGAAATCTGCAATAGTGAGTGATTACTATTTATAGTAAAGACAACTTCTGAATGGTAAATGACAGTGGACTGGATGCATTATAATACATGGTGGGAACCATACCTTGGGTTCCCTTGAATGTAAGTGCATCTTATAATCGAGCACATTTCTTGGGGGATCCCTAGGGCTATAATGCAATACTGGCTTTTGTGAGGAATGCAACTTCTATGACAGAGTATCTCCCACAATCGCCCAATGTGAATCTCTGCCCTTACATTTCAACTGGTACCTCCTGGGGACAAAGAAGGTAACTCCTGTGCAAGTCTGAGGGTTGCTGCTTGTGCTCCTACGAATATTCTCACTCAAGAGATGTCTAATTCTGCTTTGCTGGAAAGATGGACTTCCTATCCTAGGTTCTTGCAAGTGAATATGGTGCCATTTCTGGCCAATGCGTTGACAAAGGATAAACCATTAACAAGTATTTTCTAAATTTCTAATTTATTAATTATTAGAAATTTATTAATTTCTAAATTTCTAAATTAAAAGCAAACATGCTTATGCATAACTATGCAGTTAAAAATGTAATGGTCTTATTCTGAATTTCTAATGGTGTTTTAGAATAATTGCTGATGAATTTTACTACTGTCTCATCTTATCAAGAACCTCAAGAATTGGTTGGTGTTTTTCTTTCCTTGAGCCTAGGAAAAACTGATGGGTAGGTAATATCAATATTTGATGCTGTCAGTTATAATTGCTCATGAAAGTCTTTCATGTACCAGTACTCTCCTATTTATTTTGTATATTTAAAAAAATGCTTAAAGTAAAAAATACAACAACCACTTATAATCAGTTTTTAGTGAGTATTAAACCTTATTTCTGACTGTGGAATACAATCAACCAACCTACCTTCCTTCTTCCTTCTCTCCACCCCCCCTCCCTCCCTATCTCCCTTCCCTTTCTTCCTTTCTTTCTTCTTTCCTTCTTTGACCTCTCTGACCTTCCCTCCATTCCCTTTCCTTTCTTTAAATCAAATGGGTGAACATATTAGAGAAAGATCTGAGTGAAAGACAGTCTTCTGGAAACTGAAATTACAACTAAAACCAAAATTAGATTTTATACTTCTTTTTTTTTTTTTAAGATTTTATTTATTTATTTGACAGAGATCACAAGTAGGCAGAGAGGCAGGCAGAGAGAGAGGGAGAAACAGGCCCCCTGCTGAGCAGAGAGCCCAATGCAGGGCTCGATCCCAGGACTCTGGGATGATGACCTGAGCTGAAGGCAGAGGCTTTAACCCACTGAGACACTCAGGCACCCCAGATTTTGTACTTCTTATCAAATAATTGAGTACTTACTTTTTAAAAGAGATTTATTTATTTTAAAGATCGAAAGAGAATGCAAACATAAGCCGGAGGGGCAGAAGAAGAGGGAGAGAGAATCTCAAGCAAATTTGGTGCTGAGTATGTAGCCACACGTGGGGCTTGAGCTCAGGATCCTGAGAGCATGAACTGAGCTGAAACCAAGAGTTGGTCACATAACCAGTTGTGCCACCCAGGCGCCTACTGAATACTCATATTTAATGCCAGTCTTGTTTAAATGCTTATTTGGGAGAAATCTCAATACTGATTATTAAAAAGGTTAAATTTTTTTTTTTTAGATTTTATTTATTTATTGGACGGACAAGACATCACAAGCAGGCAGAGAGACAGGCAGAGAGAGAGGAGGAAGCAGTCTCCCTGCTGAGCAGAGCCTGATGCGGGGCTCAATCCCAGGACCCTGGGATCATGACCTGAGCCAAAGGCAGAGGCTTTAACCCACTGAGCTACTCAGGTGCCCCCAAAAGGTTAAAATCTTTTAAGAAAGGTTGTGGTTATTTACACGGTACCTGGGTGGCTCAGTTTGTTAACCATCGGGCTCTTGATTTTGGCTCAGGACATGATCTCAAAATAGTGAGATTGAGCCCCACTTTTGGTTGGAATCTACTTAAGATTCCCTCTCTCCCTCTGCCTTTCCCCTCTCATGTGGGCCCATGGCCAAGCACAAGCACATGTATGATTTCTCCCCTCCCCAAAACAAGACAAAACAAAACAAAAAAACAACCAAAAACAACAACAACAACAAAAAACACACAAAAAACTAAAAAACAGATAAACAAAAAAAACGAAACAACAACAACAACCAAAACCCTATGGTTTTTTATTGTTGTAGCCTAGTAATTATCTTGGAACTAAATATCATTTTTTATTTTATCCTGTGTCTTCAAGTAACATAAGAGAGTGTTGAAGTTTATCAAGAAATCTAAGATTGTGGGCGACTGGGTGGCTCAGTGGGTTAAAGCCTCTGCCTTGGGCTCGGGTCATGATCCCAGTGGGATCGAGCCCTCCCATAAGGCTCTTTGCTCAGCAGGGAGCCTGCTTCCCTTCCTCTCTCTCTCCCTGCCTCTCTGCCTGCTTGTGGTCTCTGTCTGTCAAATAAATAAATAAAATCTAAAAGAAAAAAAAAGAAATCTAACATTGTTTGCCTCAGGACAACACTTAGAGGATGTGTTATTTCTTCTGTTTCTGATTTGAAACACAAAAGTAATAAATATTATGTTTTGGTATAAATGCTCTATTTTTAAAATATTTTTACAGTTTATTTAAATATACTTACATAACTATTCCTTCATAAGTTATATTTCAGACATTCAATTTAAGTCATTTCCACTTGCGTAAGACAAATAATAATAGTCTCAACAGAGAAGTAAATACAATTTCATATTTGCTTCATTATTTGGCTATCTTTGCCATAAACTACAAACTAACAATTGAGATTTGATACGGACATTGTGGGAATTATATTTAAGAAGTTCAATTTTAGGGGGTGCCTGGTCCTCTCTCTCAAAAAAGAGTTTAGTTTTGCAAGTAGAATGAATTTATTCTAAATAGTCCAAATACTTCTACTTCATATTTTCAGTTTTATAAGTAGATTTTGATTTTTAGACATTGTAATATTCGTTAAATGCAAAAATGTGATTTCTAGGGAAATTGGATGCTGTAGCTTTTGCCAAAGACGCTGTTATAAGATGACAAAGAACCATGGACTTATTCAAAAGGACACACATGAACGGTGATAGCCACTTTTGTTTACAATCTCTGAAATATTCAGTGCTGATTCAGTAAATAACCACAATTTCTGCCATTTTACCTGATGTGGGTTGGTGGTACTGAAGGGTATTGTTCTATCCAGAACAAATGTAGCAGATAAAAGAGGACACTCTATTATCATGCAAAGCTTGAAATCTAGTTTCATATCAGTCCTAACACCTAGACATGCACATGTGGGATGGATTAACTTGTGATTTACTACCTATCTAAAAGAAAATAATCTATCTTTCTTTTTCTTTCTTTCTTTCTTTCTTTCTCTTTCTCTCTTTCCTTCTTTGTTTTCCTTCCCTCCTTCTTTTATTTTCTTCTTTCTTTCTCTTTTTTTCTATCTTTGTTGAAAATCTAAGCTTATAAATAGGAATAAATAAATGAGAACCATAGAGTTTATTGTTTAGAAAAGAGATTTGTAAGTGGCTGATTTCTTCTGTCTAAATTTTTTTTTGTTTGAAATAGCTAGGTTGATGAATGCACTCAATGATTAAAACTGGTATCTTAAGACCCTTATTATGATCCAAAATATTTGGTTGTAATTACCATTTAGTATAGATACATCTCAATTAAAGTAATTAAATATGCATTTCCAATCCTTTCTCTTCTGAGAATAAATATTACCATATCTGGCTTCAGAAGAACATCAGAGGGGCTTTGGGCGAGATTACCTTCACTAATCATAAGTTTTTTAAAATGAAATTATGTCATCTCTCAAAAGGTGTATCCTGTTGTATTTTAGGACTAAAAAGACAACATGTCTTTTGATACTATGTGTTCCCATTCTCTAACCAGAAAGTCCTTAAAATGAAATTGAATTATTGTAAAGATAATTAAAATTTTATCTGTTTATTGATCTATATATTTCATATATGTTTACATATTTGCATATATACAAATATACATATATATGAATACAAATATACATAGAGCAGTACAGTTTCTTATAATAAATGGTATGCTTGAAACTTTGAAATAAAGATGAATGAATCCATGCCTGGACTCTCTAATATATTATTGGTAGAGAAAGAAGGAGTTTTCCCAGCTGCATCAATTTGTCACTTTTGTTGACAGGCTGGGTACCATAAATTTCCATCCAGAGCGAATCACTCAGAGGCTCATCTCATCCACAAAATGTCTGCTACTCTTTTTATACATAGTGTTTGCCATAAACTGAAGAAGAAATTTTGGGTGATATCTGCATCTTTCAGCTGGAGCTTTTTTTCTTTTGACTTTCTTTAGAACAGAGTGTGAAAAGAGAAGAGGAAGAGGCTAGGAAGATATAGAAAGTATTAATGCTCCAGGTAAGGTTAAGTCTAAATGGGGTGGAACAAGATATTCATCCTGAAAATAACAAAAAGTGCAAAAGAAGGAGGCCTGTGTATCTAGAAACCACATACCTGATAATAACCTTTACAATAAATCATGTGTACAATGTGATGTGTAAATCAAATTGCTGAAACCATCACCTGGATTTGCCTATGCAGCTACAAGTTGCTTGAGATCAGAGTAGTGAGCCCTACATAATGATATATATATTTTTTTCTTTTTTTAAATTATGCTATATATATATATGCTATATATATATTATGCTATATATATATATATATATACAGCACAATGATAACACATACAGAACTGTCTATGTGAACTAGTAAAATGAATTCAACTTTTGTATATGTATGGCATGACTTAGTTGAGGCATGCAGAATGGTGAAAAAAATTACTTATGTTTGTAGTTTAATGTTTGATTTACTCTACATCTTTGAGTATATGATTTCCGAACCAAGAATATAAGGACTAATATATTTCCCTCTTTTATACCTATTGTCAAGTTATAAAATTCTCCCAGAAATTATAGATTTAACTTTAAGAGAAGTGAGTGATTTTTTTTTTTTTTTTTTTGAGTTCACGGCTAGTAAGAACAGGAATTGGACTTGAACTTTTGGTGTTTAAACAGCAACAAATATGCTGTTTTTCATAAAGTTCCTACCAAATTGAGTTATGATACTGATATGTACCCAGGTAAATGCTGGAGGCAGATTGCAAAAACTTGTATTCCAAAATAGATCTATAGGACATAAAAAGACTGCATAGCAATGGTTACTTTGGTCTTGGCATTTACTTCGCAATTTGATGTATGCTGTCTCTGAGCTGCATTTATCTATGGCATTATTTCCATATCCAGATTTAATATTGTATGTGGAAATCTATTACATGGAATCACATGGATGTATGTTTGTGCATGTTTGTGCATGCGTATGTAAAAAATGCCAACTAGTAATATTATTATCAGCATTGTTATCATTTTATGATACTATTAATTTAAACCTTTACTTGGCATAGTAGGTTGCGCAAACCAAAAGAGAAATACTCGTTTGACAATTTATTCAATACTCGTTTGACCTTTAAATTCCAAGTTTATCTGGAGAATTCCTTTCAGTGGCATAGCACTTTCCTGTAAATCAGAATGTTTTTAGCTCAATCACAATATCTAGATTTGGTTTTAAGTTGAATACATTAAAAAATATATGATGGATAAAAGTTGTTTGACCTTCTAGAAATTCGTAAATAGGACTCTAAGCCATTTAAGACGTTTCCTCCAGGGGAACCTGGGTGACTCAGTCATTAAGTGTCTGCCTTCAGCTCAGGTCATGATGCCAGGGTCCTGGGATTGAGCCTGCGTGGAGTTCTGCATTGGGCTCCTTGCTCAGGGGGAAGCTTGCTTCTTTCTCTCCCACTCCCCTCTCTTGCTATGTCTCTCTCTGTCAAATACATAAATAAATTCTTTAAAAAAAAAAAAAAGATGTTTCGTCCAAAGAGACTTAACAAAACCATTCTCAAATAGTCATAAAATATCTAAATTTTTATATGGAATCCATATAACTTATTTTAGCAGCTAAAATATATCAATTATTATAAATAACTTAACTCTTAGGTGAAAACTACTTTTTTTGTTTTTGTTTTTGTTTCAGAGAGAGAGGGGTTGGGGAGGGGTGGAGAGAGAGGGAGAGAAAGAATCCTAAGCAGGCTTCACTCCCAGTGAGGACTCCAAAGCAGGGCTAGATTTCACAACCCTGAGATCATGACCTGAGCCAAAAACAAGATTCAGAAGCTTAGCCAACTGAGCCAGTCAGGTGCCCCCAAACCAAACAACAAAAAAGGAACTTTGAAGTAATAATTATATGAAACATATTGAAATCCTTACTTTTTAAGTGTGAGTATGTATTTTTATTTTAGATTTATTATTTCTATTCTTAAGTTTTTAAATGTTTTTGTATTCATCTTGCATAATCATTTTGATGAGTGGTTTTCTTTATGGGAAGATCTTGTAGATAGTGTAAGTTCTCATACTTCTACATAAATAGGTCTAATGCTCTGGCAAATGTGTAATTTTTGAAACTTGTCTGAATGCCTCATGGAAGCTAAATGTTCACTTCTACTTCTATTGGCCTGAATAATCGTCCATGGAAGAGGTCCATGTCCTAATTCCCTCAGCCTATGTTATCTTACGTGACAAAAGGGACCTTGCATTTGTGATTATGAGAATTGTGGGATATGAAGATTTTCTTGTACTATCTAGATGGGTCTGATGTAATCACAAGTGCCCTTATTAGAGAAAGGCAGGAGATTTGACAATAGAGGAAAAAGATGAGAGGATGATGGGAACATAGGGTGAAGTGATACATTTTAAGATAGAGTAAGGAGGCATGAGTCAAGAAGTGCAAACAGCCTCTCAAAAATAACAACAACCACCTTAAAACGGATTCTCCTCTGAATCCTCCAGAAAGAGCACAGCTCAGCCAACACATTGATTTTAGACTTCTGGCCTCTAGAACTATGACAATGAATTTGTATTATTTTAAACTAGTACATTTGTGGTTATTTTTTACAGTGACAGTGGAAAACTTATACACCACTGTGGTGAATAACTGAAATTCTACATGTTTTTATCCTACCTCCTTTAAATAAAACATTAGTTGAAAAAAATGACAAATCTGGAATTTGACAGTTTTCAGAAAAGATAACTAAGGAATTTTATAATAGTTGTGATGGCTGTGACCTGTGGGTGTAGGTTAAAAAGAGAGGGGGAGAAGATGGAGTGAAAGCATCCTACTTACCTGGTGGTTACTTTGAGTAGAATTGTTTTAACGAATGAGGTGGTCAGTGTCTCCCTTTGCAAAAGCAACAGATCTCTTCAGCTGCTATTAATAAATGATACTGGCAGTGATAATAGGTCATGCCTCCATGTCCTTCTCAATCTTCACATTCTCCATATCTTAGATCTTTTCAGTCATTCATGAACACTGCCTAATGCACCAGAACATTGCATTAAGTGGCTATCTGGCACTCTATATAAGCATTAAAATAAAAGAGTCATCAGGAAGGGAAAAAAAAATTATAGTAGAAAGAAAGGCCTTTTGTAAATTGCTTTCCAAGAGCTAGGCACCATTCCAGGAAAATGAAGGGCACTTTCAATGGACTTTAACCTCCTCCCTTTGGTATTAAAAGACCTTCTTTGGGACATTATACAAGCCAATGGTGAATATTTTGCCAGAAATTTTCCATTAAAATTGTAATCACTTAATTCTTTGAGGTTAGCCAAAGAGATTTGATTATATAGAGAGTGATCTTAAAATTCACATTTTAAGTTAATTACTATTAACAGAATAAGCCTGTCAAATATTTCTCCTTCTGGGAATCACCCAACTATATATTTTTTTCCATATATTTGTGCCAAAATATCAAAAATTCCCATTGAGGAAAAGAAAAAGTAGTTCTTTTAAGATGAAAACCTATGTTTTCAATATTATGATTCTGCAGAAAAATACATATTCCTGATAGGTTTAAAGTGATAGGAATTTTGACACTAGAACCTAAGCATTCCATGTACCTTGCTTATCATGAGCATTTAAAATTCAACAAGATGAACTATGAAAGAAGTGTTAAATACTGTGTATTGAAGTGAAATATAAAGAAAGAGATGTAAAATATTTGATTACACCATACTCATGAACTATACGTATAGAACCGAATTTGTTAAGTTTATGTGTAGATTCAGCTATAGTTTGATCACTCTTTTCTTCTTTCTCAATAAGTTAATTTATATGAAATCAGGGTTAGAAAAGAAGAATAAGCTTGCATATCTACTTTATGCCATGTACATGTGTATCGCCTATCTCATTTGCACCATTTGGGTTAACCACATTTTGTAAACTACAGGAAAACTGAATCCTTGGGAAGTAACTTACTTAGGACTTTGTAGGTAATACATGAGGGAGATAAAACAGGAACTTAAGTCTTTTGATGCAAAGATTATGCAGATTATGCTCTTTCCTCAGGTGGGGGGCATTCTGACAAATGTGTCAAAGAGGAAGGGGAATGTTCAACTGAAATTTTTCTTAAGGGAGTTGATGTAGAAGGGGTCGTATTGTTGAGGTTTGTTGAATTGGGTGAGTTTTTTTGTTCTTTGTATATGTGTGCACATGCATACACATATGTGTGTGTGTAGCTCATCTGCATCTGGTATATCATTTGTATCTTTCAATGGAGAGATTCCTTCACCCCATCTTTCTTTTCACAATCCCCTGGAATGGTTTTGCAAAGAAGTAAATTAAACTGGATTTGTGATCGTATGGTCAGTCTGATATTTATAGAAACACAGATCCAATAAACAAATTACATGTGCATTATTTTTACTAGCTGCTATCTAATCTTATCTGGAAGAAAAGTTGTGTAATTATCATTTTGCAATACCCGGAAATATTTTTCACGGACCTATGGAGATAGTATAGTAAACAATACATAGAAATATTGGTAGAAAACATTTATTTATTTATTATTTTGATAGAGAAAGAAAGAAAGCATATGTGCATGCAAGTAGGGGGGCAAAGGCAGAGGGAAAGGGAAAGAGAGTACTTTAAACAGGTTCCAGGCCCAGCACGGAGCCCAACAAGACATTAGAGGCCACCACCCTGAGAGCAGGTCCTGAGCCACAATCAAGAGTCTGATGTTTAACTGACTGAGCCACTCAGGCACCCTGAATATGGTAAAAAAAAAAAAAAGAAAAAAAAAAAGAAAAAAAAATTAATAAGTGTTCTGTGCTAGATAACCTTTTTTTCTTTTTTTAAATGCTTGCCAACACAATCCTGACAACTCCCTTATGAAGTAGGTGCTGTTGTGGTCTCCGTTTCACAGATTGAAGAACTGAAGCACACCCAGGCCACGTAATCTGTACAATGTCACTCAGATATTAAAAGGCATAATTGGGATTCATTGACATCCTGGCTGAAGAACTCATATGATTCAATATTTAATTTCTAGTAGGAGTTGAACAGGTTGTCTTAAGATAGTAAAAAACGAAGGGGAAGAAAAGGAAAGAATAAAAAAATGAAATTTCCTAGAGCTAAATTATGATGTGAATCATCCACACACAAGAGTCCCTCAAGGACAAAGCAAGATTAATGGAAAATTCTCAGCTAGGCACATCCCTCATGAAATTTCAGAGCAGAAAAATATTTTTTAAGTTTCCAAAAATACACAGAGACCAAACAACAAGCTGGTTACTCACAAAGAAATGAGAATTAGAGTGGTATTTGACTTCTCGTCAGCAAAACTAAATGTGACAGCGGGGGACAAAAAGTCATTGTAAGTTCCAAAGGAAAGGACAATTCCTTGCCAAAATATCCAGGACAAATACAGCAAAGACACATACTGGGATATGCATGGACTCCTAAAATTTACCACTAACCTCCTAAAGTGAATTTCTAGAATGTGCTCCAGCAAATTTAAGACAAAGTACAAGAAAGAGAAAGACATGGGATGAAAAACACATCGTGTAAAACTTAAATAAAATTTAAAAATCCAGCTGTTAGCTGAGCAGTTGGCTTAGAAAGTGAATGAACTGAGGTGGAACAGTGAGCCTAAAGTTTAAAGAAGAAATACATGAAAGAAGAAAGTCGATTACTGTAATAAATAAAATGATGATGTTGATGCAGTTTTTCTCAATCTTGATCCTATTGACGTTTGGGGTTAGATAATTCTTTACTGTGGGGTGCTGTCCTGCGAATTATAGGATGTTTAGCCACAACTTGAAACACGATGCAATACTATTATCTTTCTGTTGCACAGTATGTGTTTAATAAATACTTGTTAATTGAACTCAGTTTACAGAAACAAAAAGAATAAATCAGAAGCATTTATGGAAAATAGTGAATAAAACATGGGGCAATGTTTTAGCTAACATCATGAAAAATAAAGAAATAATGTTTCAGTAGATAGGTTGTAAAACAAAATTTCTGTAAGTAGGCAAATCTATATTAATAATGAATAAGGAAGCTATAAATAGAATTTGGCATAATTTGGGAAGAATGGGGAACTTGAAACGCACAACAGGAAACAACTGAATCATAACCACCATATTTTATATTAGAAAAACAATACTGTATCAAGTGGAAAAATCAGCAATAGCTATATGAACATGTTATGGAAGGTTTTGGAGATAATTTCCAGGATGAAGAAAAAAAGAAAACAAAATAATACAAAAATGTAATAAACAAGACCCAACATATTAGTAAGACAAGAGTTAACAATCAGGAAAATCAATGCATTTGTGTCTTTTTAATCTCTTAATATTATTTAATTGTATATTTTAATATGCTTTTTTTAAAGCAAAAAGTACATATTTTATGGACAAGCTTTGAAAAAATAATTGAATGACATCACCAAATAATGGACTAGTTGTTTTATGTGAAACCTAATATCCTCTTCAGGATCATTGAATGGACATTGAGAAACTGGTAGAAAAATAGTGAGGAGATGCCTCTATAGAAAATTCTAGACCAAAGGACGGCACAATAAGACTTACATTTTAAAAGTAGCACTTTCAGGGTTGAATGGATAATGGATCAAAGAGGTAATAGAGGGGCACCTGGGTGGCTCAGTGGGTTAAAGCCTCTGCCTTTGGCTCTGGTCATGATCCCAAGGTCCTGGGATAGAGCCCCACATCAGGCTCCCTGCTCAGTGGGGAGCCTCCTTCCCTTTCTCTTTCTCTCTCCTTCATCTTTGCCTACTTGAGATGTCTGTCTGTCAAATAAATAAATAAAATCTTTAAAAAAAAAAAGGGGGTAACATGGGGGCTTAAGTGGGTAGGAGAAGAATCAATGAAACAAGATGGGATTGGGAGGGAGACAAACCATAAGTGACTCTTAATCTCACAAAACAAACTGAGGGTTGCTGGGGGGAGGGGGTTTGGGAGAAGGGGGTGGGATTATGGACATTGGGGAGGGTATGTGCTTGGGTGAGTGCTGTGAAGTGTGTAAACCTGGTGATTCACAGACCTGTACCCCTGGGGATAAAAATATATGTTTATAAAAAATAAAAAAATTAAAAAAAAAAAGTGGAAGCAAAAAAAAAAAAAAGGGGGTAACAGAGACAATAATTCAATTAAGAGTTATTTTCAATTAAAAGTTTAATAATTATGGTGACCTGAACTCAGAAGCAGCTATAGATTGGATAGAAGCCTAACTATCTGATGAGAAACTTGGAAACGGAGAGACAGGAAAAAGGGGTAAATTATTAAATGAGATAAAGGAAAAGAGAATGTCTAGGATAACCTCTGTGGTATTCCACTGGAAGATACAGGAGGAGAAAGACCCTTATTTAGGAGAAAGAAAAAATGAATTTAATTTTGGAATATGTTGACTCTGAGAGCCTATTGTTCATTAATGAAGATGTTGGAAATACAGGACTGAGGACTCGAAGAAGTGAATTAAAGATAAAAATTTATTGAATGTATTTAATCTAGTGTTAGTGTCTTCAAGATCTTATCAATGTGGGAAGTAGTATGCTAGTCAGGGCTCTTGAATTTAGCTATATGATCCTGGAGAAATTATGTGTTCTCTCTACCAATATAGTGGGGCAAAAGTAGGGTAAGATAATTTTAAATATATCTTGATATTTTGGAATTTGTTAAACCTGCTTATTGATTTATTAAACCTGATTATTGTCTAATGACTATTGTCTAATGATGGTTAGGTTTGTAATGTCAAGAGAGTTTTACTAGATACAGAAAGACTGAGTTGTGGTCTATGTTACATAGAGCAATGTGCATCCTAATCAGCTTCTCTCTATTTTTGATTTCCCCCCCAACAACCTGGGAGGAAAGTAAATGCTGTATTGAGGAAGAAATTTTCACAGCTGTACATCTCTGACATAATACCATTCACTTTTGTTTGATTATTTTGCTCATGGATTATATCTCATGTAGTGATGCTGAATATGTTCCTGATTTTAAGCAAAGCATTTCTCTTATTTATTTTCAATCAATTTATAATAATCATATTTTTGTTAATTTAAAAAATATCGTAAAAGGAGCTTGTTGACTTAGAGAGGGATGTACTATGGGATTCTGGGGTATCTTTCAAGCATAATGCACATGTTTCTAGATAGATAAATGGAATTTTGGACTGAGCAAATTTTTGTGGTTCAGAATGATGTGATATTTAGTTTACATTTCTTGATTTTATCCTGATTGTTCAAAACACAGTTACTTTTTTCCTTATTCTTTTTCTTTGCCTCTCTGGTCTAGAATGGAAAAATGTCTTCTCTAAGTATTTGGGAAGTAGCCCAATATGAAACTCTTTTATCAAACCTCTGTGCAACACTTCCCTGGGAAAAATGCCAAAATTGACCACTTATACCAGATAGAGAAAACTCAGCATGTTTTCCAAATTTGAACACTACGATTCTTCCAACAAAGATTTTTGAAAGCCAAGATACAGTTTGCGTATTTTGGTTTACAGTACTCAAACTGAAATTTGATTCACCTTGCTTTTCATTAAGTACTAGGAAGAGGCTTTTCCTGGAATTCAACATAATCTCCTTCCAAGTGTATTCTCTGAATTTAAAAGCATTTCAAATGATTAAAAAATAACTTTAGATCTGCAGTTTGCCACAGTGTACATGATCAGAAGACAGCTGACTTAAATCACATGTTATCTTATAGATAAATAAGCCTTTATTGTGAGTAGGGAGGAGAATTTTAGATTTATAAAATTGATGATTAAAAATGAACAAATTCCAGGTTCTATTCTAAAGCCAACATTTTGCAAAAATGCGTTCTGCTTAATGCTTAGTGGATTATACAAAGAGCGGCACACGTTAAACTCGTTTAAGGATTTGTTGAGTCGATAGTCTTGTTTTTTAGTAACATAGCTTAACACTTTATGTTAGAATCCACATTATTAGTGCTATAGATTAATTGAAAATTAAATATTATTTTCATCCCTCATTGTTAATATCAAGTGAAAACTTTACATAACATAAAAACTGATCCACCAGGACGAGGGATGGGATTAGTTCATGGTTTCTCACACAAATTACATGTGTTTGTGTCTTCTCAGATACCCCTAGGGAAACTATATTTTACTGAAATCTTAGAAATCCAAAAGAGAAAGAGGTAGTAGACTATTCAGCTTTGTGTTAGAGAAACATCAGAATAAGCCCTAGAACTTATAAGCATATTTGTGGACAATAAAAATTCTCAGTTTTTGAGCACCTAAACTTAAAATAACCACATTTATTTTTTTAAAGGTTAGCAGAACTAACCTTCCCTTGATAACAACAATGTGCATTACAAATAAAATAAACTCTGGATTTGTTGCTCTCTATATATCTCAAAGATAAATAACATTTGAAAAAAAATTTTTTTAAAGCTTTTGTTAATTTATTTGAAAGAGAAAACACATGCAGGATGAGGGGCATAGGAAAGGGGAGGAGCAGACTCCCCTCCAAGCAGAGAGAAGGATGTGGGACAGGATCCCAGAACCTTGAGATCATGACATGAGCTGAAGGCAGACACTTCACTGACTGAGCCAGCCAGGCTTCCCTGAAAAATAATACCTAATGGCTTTCTTTTCTTTCACTTTTAATTAAGTTTTGTATGTGGGTAGTAGTTACAGTGATAAATATCCTGTTTGCATGGCAGTTGATGGTATACTTGTTTGAATAGCCCAGAACCTCTTTACAAAAATAGATAAAACCACTAAGATAATAATTCAGTATATTACAGATAACATCTACAATAAAATTATATGAAAACTATTCCTTTGTGTGTGTGGTCAAACCAAAAACAGCAATAAGAACTGTATGATTTCAACAAATCCACAAGAGAAAGCAAAAACAGCACTGAAGAATCCAGAAATTGCCCCAATTGTTGTAGAAAACCTGATGGGCAAATCTTAAGAAGTCCAACTAGAATGTCCATAGAGGTTAATTTTGCAAGGAAATTAATGGTGACCAAAAGAATTTAAGACGAAGCTTAGGTAGTGTAATCACTGTGTATCCTTATGGTTAATGAAATACTCACTTTTAGAATGAAGCACCAGATTTAGGTAAAATTTCTGTGGCTAGAATCGACACTGAGCATTAGAAAATAGACATTAAGTACAAAGGATGGAGATAGCTCATATAAAAGAAAAGAAAAAAAAAACAGAGACAATAAGTCTCAGAAAATACACAGCCATGTTTTTGAATCTTAGTATAATAACAGTGGAGAAAATTGCTCTAGAGTTAGGTGATTAGAAGGTATTTTAGCCTCCCCTCCCCTTCTAGGAGTCCAGGAAAACCTATTCCACTTAAAAATCAGCTATTGAAATATGCTGTAATAGAATTCTGTTAAACCTTGATAAGAAAAGAGTAAAATGAACAGAATAACATACCTATAGACATTTAAGTCT
This sequence comes from Mustela putorius furo, assembly GCF_011764305.1. Lineage (NCBI taxonomy): Eukaryota > Metazoa > Chordata > Mammalia > Carnivora > Mustelidae > Mustela > Mustela putorius. Next base: position 25,053,287 of record NW_025421273.1, read on the forward strand.
TCCCAGAAAGACATGCACAAAAAGAGATAAAACCTATGTTAGTATTTGAAATCAGCCAAAAAGGAATTAAGGAGACAATGGAAATCAGAATTAGAAAGGCTCAGTGAAAATTCATTCAACAAATGAAAATATGAATAAAGAATTAACAGAATCCATAAAATAACTAGAGATGAAAGAAAAAAGATAATTTCAGAAGCAAAGCTTAAATAGGAATGAAGACCATCATGTCATGAGGACAGAGTACATAGGTAGTGGAAAGACAAAAAGGAAAGAAAATACAAAGAAAGAGAAAAAAAGATTTTGAGATAATGGTATAAAAGTAGGTAATTGATGGCAACATATGTATACTTCAGAAGGAGAAGGAGAAGAAACAAATACTAGAAAGCTAAATTTTTCTGGAATAAAAAAATTACTTGAAACTAAATATTGAAAGAACGCACTATATCCCTGTGAAAATTGACCCATGAAGATTAATTTTTAGCATAATTATAACCTTTAGAGAGATAACATTTTTAGTCATCATCCCCCAAAGTTGGAGTCCTTTACAAGAAAAACAGATGGTTATCAGAATTTATACAAGTGTTATTGTTGCCAGAAGACAACGTAGTAATATATGGGAGGCACTGCAGAAAAGAAAATGTAAGCCAGCAATCACATATTCAAACTCATGTTAAAATGTAAATACATCTTACATAACTCACACATCCTATTGTTAACATGCATAATATTTTGTGAGTCCTTCATAAGAAATATACTAAAGAGAAGTATCTTAAGATAATGAAAACGTATAAAGAAGCACTTTCATAAATATTTACAGTAAACAGTGAATAGAGTTTTATTAATATAACTAAAATCAGTTTAGGAGGAATGGGGAGAGAAAGGAAAGCAGAATGAGTGTATTGATTGTCTTATGGTTATAAACTGGGAGTTAAAGTATATCTCCTTAAATTAAGTGCTAGGAGAAGAAAGGGAACAAAAGAAGAAGTTCTACCTAGAACACTTGCTTATAGTAGAAAATAAATAGACACTGTACTACATTATAGTATGCAACAAAAAGAGAAAAAAAAAGAATGAATATAATGTAAAGAAAGCAGTATAAAGGTAGCTTTACAAAATAATAGACTTGTCTAAATACTAAAGATGTTCAGGGAGAGTAAGAGTGAGAATAGTATGAAAGAGGAGAAAGAGAGACCGAGATAGGGGAGAGAGACTATAGTAAAAGAACATTTAGAGGTAAACATAAGATGAAAAATATTACAGAAACCAGAAAGCCAAATCAATTAAAGAATGTCACGTTTCCATCAGGAAGACAGAAGCCACTCTAGGTATTCAGATCTAATTGTTTTAATGTAGAGTCGGGTCTTAAGTATCTGTTGGAAGAGGTGTAAGAACAGAGATGAGGGAAGCTCCTACTGAAAGTCAAAGTGTATCCTGCAAGTCAGAGGAGTCAGCATTGACATCTTAACCTGAGGTACAGAAGTGGATCATTCTTAAACTGGAAGCTGCTGCTTTTCTTGAGAATCTGAGAATTCCCCACCAATTATCGCCAACCGTAAGGGATATGCAGGTAACTTGAGTTGTCAGGAATTTCTCCCATGCCCATAGGTCCAGCTGCAACTGCCGTAAGAGAAGAATGTCTTCTCTTTCATTTCGATCTTTTAAATTCCTATAACTTCCTCTTCTTGGCTGTCATTTACCTAGAACCATATGGAGAAGGGGATTCTGAGAAATGCCCCTGGGAGGAGTGGGAACAAGATAACGCTGACTTGGCGACACAGCATCAGAGTTAGGCAAGAAAGTCATATAGTATAGTACTCTACTATACTGTATATAAGAAATGCACCTGTAACAAAGAGATTCTGAACTGTTTAAAATGAAATAGTGGACAAAGGTGTACTAGACAATTGCAATAAAAAAAACAGGGGTCATAATTTTGGTATTTGACAAAATTGAATGAGACCAAGAAACATAGAGACGAATAAAAACACTTTCTAATGTTAAAGGCGATATTTAATAATAAATACATGACTTATTAAATAAGCATGCATCCAGTAACACAGTGTTGATGCACATAAAAATAAAATACAAGAGATACAAGAAAAATAAAATGCGGAAGTAACATAAATGGCATTCTCTCACCATAGATATTAATAGCAATGTTAAAAAAGGTATCACATGGACCCCTGGGGATAAAAATATATGTTTATAAAAAATAAAAAATTAAAATAAATAAAAAAAAAAGGTATCACATGGGTATTATAGCTTTGAACTGTTGTTAAACAGGAAAAACATTATATTTTATTGTAATTTAATTATATATATTTTATAGCTAAATATATATATGTTTTAATTTATAATTTAATTTCTAATTCTGTGAACTACATATGCCTTTTGTGTATTTTATCTGTTGGTTTGTCTATTTGTAAAATGTTCATCGAAGATTTTTGATATTGCATACTGGTGCCCTTGGTCTGAGTATATTACAAGATTGTCTCATAGAATTTGAACAGCTGCATACACCAGTTGAGTCCACTTGAACCAGAGTTGAATATACCTAGCCTCTTCTTATAATTGAGTTCTGGCTGCTATGTAACTGGGCCAGTCCATTCCTGGGGCTTCTGGCTGCAATTAATTATACAGTCTAATGCATTACATATCCCTCCTAGGTGTCTTTCATTTATCACCATTACTTAATATTTACAACTAAGGTTGCAGCTAATTCTCTTCACCTCTTGATTTGATTCAGCTGATGCTTTTACTGCCTCACTGGATTCTTTATTGTTTTCAGATTTTTCTATCTGGCCGCAGGCTTCAATTTTATAGTCATTTATTGACACTGTTTAATTTATCTCAGGATGATTTCCACACTGGTAAAAGTATATTTCTTAATGTATGAACATCAGTGCTCAGAAATATTCCATTATGTGAATCTCATTCCTCACTGAGAATGGAAAAATGTGTTTATGGGATGGCTGAGTTCAGTCATGACAACATTTCTATTTCTTTCCCTTAGGTGAGGAAAATCAGTGAAAAAACTGAACTGTAAGCCTCAGTGAAAATGTTCAATTATGTTGTCATGCAGACTCAACCCTCAGATTCCCTTCACTCTTTACACCTGCTTCAAAGAAATAGAAACACATGGTTTGTGCTACTCTTTTTTCCTTTTATTCTCCTTTCCTGGGAGCCAAGGCTTGTTTCCAGAGTCTAACCAAGTGTCTAGGGCTGTAGTATACCAGGAACAGATCTTCTGGGTAATGACTTTATCTAGCAGATTCTTGACTCATTCTGGGAACACTGATGTATACTGATGTTAGGTTATTTGGACACTGTACCCCGTTGACCTCACTACATTTTTTCAATCACATCTATCCAAAATTAGACTTGATTCAGATCAAGTATTATTTCTAGCTAATCCATTCAACCCTACAAATCTTTTCCTCAACTTTCGTCCCACAAGTATCCTATACTTGGTCTGCATTATGTGTTTTAATTATCTTATTCTATTTTATAAAATATTTTATTTATTTATATGTCCAAGAGAGAAAGAGCTCAAACACAAGCAGGGGGAGTGGCAGGCAGAGGGAGAAGCAGGCTCCCCCCTGAGCAAGGAACCTAATATGGGGCTCAATCCCAGGACCCTGGGATCATGACCTGAGCCAAAGGCAGATCCTTAACAAACAGGACCACCAGGCATCCCTAATTACCTTATTCTAAAATTTATATCTTAGGATATGAAAAGAGCAATCAGTTTTCAGATTTCAAGGGAAAAAGAGATCTTGAAAGATTAGGAGGGTTTAGACAAACAGGGAGAGGGGCAACAGTATTCCAAGGACATAAAAATGATTTTAAATTAGATGTACATACCTATATACACAATAGTTCAGCATGGGTGGTTCAGTGGTAGAATTCTCACCTGCCACAATAGTTCACGCATAATATAAGTATTTCATACATACATTATTGCTTATGGTATAATAGTTTAAAAGGTAAATGCATACGTCATATAATTTCAACAAACATGTATTATACCATAAGGAATTGTAGATGATAATTGCACTGAGTCAAGATTATAAGTATGTTTTCTCTTTAGTCTTGTGTAGCAGCTGTAAAGATCATGTTAAGAACATAGACTCTGGAAGCAGATTATCTGAGTTTGCATTGTGTCTCTACTACTTCCTTGCAGTATAGTCTTGGTCAAGGAACTTATTCTTTCTCTGCTTCATTTGGCTTATTTTTGAAAAGGTCATATTAATGCTGCACCTATTTCCTATAAATGTTGTAAAGATAAAATGAATTTGTATATGTTAATGGCTTAGAACAGTGCCTTGCATCTTTGCAAGGGACCTGAGACAAACAAAAATGGACAGGAGGCTAACAGCAGACATGGACTAGGGCATTTCAAACTTTTATTTTCAAATTAGATTTTTAATTCCTTCTATTTCCATTTCTAGTCCTGTCTCTTACATTTGAGGTTGCCTATATCTTAAAGTATAAAGGAATTTCTAAACCATAAACTAGGAGATAATACTTGCAAATCAAAACAAGTTCTTACCATCTTATCTTCCTGCAGCTCAAAGGCCACAGCTCTAGGTCATCCTAAAAGAGTCTACAAGTTTCTCTAACAACAAGCCACAGCCAAATAACACACTAATAATTTAATTACCCCTTGAAATTTAAGATAATTTCAGAGGGTTTTAGATTGGTTTAGCAAAGAAAAGATTAAAGGAGAGAAGTCTTATATTTTGATTAATGATTCAAGAAAATATGGTATAAGTTGGCTCACAATACTCCATTTATTTTTACCCAGCTTGATTCATTATCCAAAAGTCTTCAAATATTTAAGCACCATATTTGGGATTAGATATCAGGCACTTATTCCTGCAATTTTAATATTAATATTTATCTTTGTTGAAAGATGTATTTGTATATAAAAACATTTATAGAGATTAAAGAGACTTTTCATGTCTTTGAGGATTTATGCTATGTAACCAAGTTAAGAGAACATTAAGCAGGCCTTTACGTGCCAATGAGATCTGCTGTTATAAGGAAAATAGTTCTGTTATCTATTGTACTGTGTTCCCAGTCTTACTTTAAGTACTGAAGACAAAGTTGATAAAAATGAATAAACTGACACATAGATCAATGAAACAGAATAGAAAGCCCCAAGATAGTTCCACATAAATGTGGTCAATTGATTTTTGACAAAGGTGCAAAAACTATTGAATAGAGAAAGAATAACCTTTTCAAAAAATGATGTTGAAACAATTGGTCATTTATTTGCAAAAAAAGAAGAGAAAATAAAAAATAAAAAGAAAAGAAGAAGAAACTCAATCTATATCTCTCTCCAATGGATGATTTGACCTGAGCAACTAGAAAATTTGAATTACCATTAAAGAGAATGAAGAAGACTTTAGCGGAAGCAAGTCTGTTGGGTAAGGGAGGAGACATAAGCTTACCACTTTAAGAAACATTAGGTTTGAAGTCCTTATTAATCACTCAAGTGAAGATGTCTAGTAAGTAGTTGTACTTATGAGTCTAGTGTCCTATGGAGAGACTTGGGGGGAAGATTAAACAATTTAGGAGTTGTCAGACTGGAGATGATAATCAAAAACTTGAGTTTGGAAGAGATCACTTAGTGAAAGAGTATAGATAGAATGGAAATCTGAGATTGACACCCATGCCTTTCCATTGCTTAGAGATCAGAATATGTTGAGAAAGAAAGGCAAGTGAAAAGAAGCTGCCAGTGATGTAGAAAGAAAGTCAGGTGAAAGAGATACCCCTGCAAGTAAGTGAATAAATGAGTTTCAAGAAGACATTGATAGACTGTATCAGGTATAGCTGGTAGAGAAGGTAATATGTGGGCTTATAATTGAAAAAAAAGCAGTTTCAGTGGCTGTTGAGTTGAAAGCTTGATCAGACTGGGTTCAGAAAAGAATGGGAGATAATTGGGAACATAACACATGTGTGCTTTTTTTTTTTTTAGGAGGTTTTCTATGTAGAAGAATAGGCATTGGAGAGTCAAAGGTGAATTTCCTGTTGGTTTTATTTATTTGAGAGTGACTACATTTTATTTATATGCTAATGAGCATGATCCAAAAAAGAGTAAAATGTGGACGATTTACAAATGTCTGAACACCCATGACCTACTCAAGTGGGTGAGAAAAGATGAATTCAGGTGCACCACAGTTGGGACTGGCCTTGACACATGGACAGTACATCTGTTGTAAGTGGAATGAAGTAGGACTCCATAGATGCAAAAGTAGTTTTGTTGCAAATATTGTCATCACAGCATGTTGATATGCCTTCTAATTGTTCCCATTTTGTCAATGAAATGTGATCCTAGGATGTAGACTGAGAAGGAGTGTGGTAGAGGGGTTGGAGTTTGAGGAGAGAGAAATTGTGAAAGTTACCTAGGAAAATAGAAAAGAGGAAAATTTGTACTAAAATTTCTCAATAGCCTTAATGGCTTATGTGAAGTTAGAATTGAGGCATTTAAAGAGAATCTACTTAGCATGAATTTATCTAACCAAATTTTGTGTACAAGTGTAGGTAGGGCATAGGTAGAGAGCTGAAGCTTTGCCATGTAAGCACAACACAGAGGGGGTCAAGGGACGAGTAGACTGTATGTGAATATCACTGAAATCATGGATCTTATTTGAGGTCACATGGTAAATGCTCCATGGTACATTCTACCAATCTCACCTTGATCCATGGTACAGAGACTCCAATACAAAAGGCATTGAAAGAGCTATTGTTATAGATGATTGCACATTAAAAGAGACCTCCATCTTTTATTGATAGTCTAGCTGAAAGATATTCACATTGATTCCTGTAAATTTCACTTTCTTGAGTGATACCTAATAGGGACTAGACAGGTTCCAAACAGATGAGGGAATTGAAGTCAGAGAGGAAAGTGCCTTGCCCAAGGCACCAGACAGTCACTGAACTGGGAGCAAACCTATTGCATCCTTTTACATGAGCTGTGCTCTAACTTCTAACTTCTAACTCTGTGCTGCATCAGCCTATGCCTCAGGTTCTATTTAATTCCATGTGTTAGTTTTAGTTCTGGTTTGGAGCAACTGTTATCTGACTTGCAATTTCCTTTGTATCCATTAGCAAAAAGGTCAAAAGTTTTGACTATAACCAAAACCCACCTCTAGGAAACAGCAGGATTTTTTTTTTTTCTTAGTCCTAAATCAGTAGGATATAGAACTCAAAAGCCTCTTTATGCAATACAAATTACATATGGCATTAGAAAACTGAGAGAGTTTAGGAAACTAAATCTCAAAGGTAAATATAAGGTAATTAAATAACTTATTTTTAGGGTCAGTGTTTATTTTCTCATAAGAGGTGCATCACTCAAGGAAATAAAAATTAAGCAAATATCTTTTATCAAAACACCAAGTGGAAATTTAATTTTAAAAGGAAGAGTTTGGTCTGTTTTTCACCATGGAGGCTAAGCTCTGGAGAATTGCTCCACTGATACTGTGATGTATTCCTTATACATGCACTGCTTCCCAATGAAAGAACACTAACAGAAGCATTTGTCTGCACTTTGTTCATATTAAACCATTTAGAAATAAATTACTTTGATTTGGAACTACTGTAGTTCAGCCATTCAAATGTTCAGAGTATGCTGTTAGGTAATGTGTTGATATTTCTTTTCTATGCTAGTATCTGAACTTTCTCATTCATGCTCACATGGCATTCTGAGAGAGAGTTGTAAATGATGGCATTTTAAATCTGTCACCATTCAACTTCATACCTACCATGAATTGTAAGTTCCACAAGCATCCGAAGTGGAACGTTTTGCTACTTATTCTATTTTTTTCTCCAATCAGAGAACACAGTCTCTGGACTTTCTTGTCATCTACTAGGGGGTCCAAGCAAGATGTCTGGAATTTACCCTAGGCCTCATATGTTACTGGGTAAAAATTCAAGCTCCAGAGCCAGATAGACATACATTCAAATCTGGTCTCTGCATCTAATTAAGGCTGTTTTAACGTGCTATCTAGCCTTCCCAAACACATTAATGGTGGCTAATCCATAGAGTTCTTTTGAAGGTTAAAGAAGATAATATACTTAATAAATATTTACAGAGTTCCTACTGTCTAGCATTATGTGAATACACCAGTGAGCTGTATATGCAAGGTTAATCCTTTAATTGGCTAAACATACTAGTTGGGAAGAAAGATATCAAACTGATACACCAATAAACAGGCATGATTATATCAAGTAATAAATGCCATGATAGATCTGAGAGAGATTGGGGCATTAGATTGACAGAATAAAGAGGTAAAAATAAAGTGCAGGGGGGAGAAAATGAAATCACAACAGTGTAGAGATCTGGGGGCAGGATTTCAGTAAAGGGGAGGGGGTAGTTATTACAAAAGCATTAAGATGAGTGTAATGTTCTTGGTGTTGTTGTTCAACAATAGAAAATAGGCCAATATCATCAGGAGGAATGAAAAAGATGTAGAAAGATGAAGATGACATCAGAAAAATTGGCAGAGAACAGGTAATACAACATTTTCACTTATTGTTTGAAAATCAATCAATGTAATTAACCATATTAACAAAAAAGGATGAGAAAATTTTTAGAAATATGATTGAAATTTGAAAATGGGATATAATTATTTCAGATGTTGCAGAAAAGCCATTTGACAAAATTGAACAAGATAACAAGATATCTGTTCAAGGGGCGCCTGGGTGGCTCAGTGGGTTAAGCTGCTGCCTTCGGCTCAGGTCATGATCTCAGGGTCCTGGGATTGAGTCCCGCATCGGGCTCTCTGCTCAGCGGGGAGCCTGCTTCCTCCTCTCTCTCTCTGCCTACTTGTAATCTCTCTCTGTCAAATAAATAAATAAAATCTTTAAAAAAAAAAAGATATCTGTTCAAGATAAAAACCAATAGTAAATTAGGAATAGTATGAAACTTTCTCAATGATAGAGGGCATCTATGAAAATTCCACAACTAATATTATATTCCTAGTGAAAGACTTAATCTCTTCCCCCTGAGATAGGAAACAAGACAAGGATGTTACTACTGCCATGGTTATTTAACATGCTGGAGATGCTAGGCATAGCGATAAGGCAAGAAAACAAAATTAAGTGCAAAGATTGGAAAGAAAGAAGTTAAACTCTGCCTATCTTAAGAGATATGATTGTTTACACAGAAAATCCCAGGGAGCCTAATAATAATTTCTAATACTAATAATAAATTTTCAAAGTTTTAGATATAAATTCAATATAAAATATAATGTATACTTCTGTATACTAGAAGGAGAAAACAACTGGAAAATAAAACTTTAAAAATCCCTTTGACAGTAGCATCAAAATCACAAAATAGTTAAGGATAGATCTAACAAAACATAATCAAATTCTCTGTACTGAAATTGATAAAACATGAATAAAATCAATGTACACACAAATGAGAGATCTATGGTACTCACAAACTGGAAGGCATATAATTATAAAGATATCAAATTTTTAAATTATTCTAAGGAATATGAAATATGACATAGAAACAAATAATTTGCTTGATCTCACTAAAATTTAAAAATTACCACTGAAGGATTTGAGATAAAAAAGAAAGGTTATGTACTGGTACAAAATGTTTACCACAAACATGGCATGAAGGACTTGTTGCTGGAATATATAAAGAATATTTACAACTCAATAAGATAAACCATTCAATGTATATTGGGCAAAATACCGGACACTTTACAAGAGAAGCAATAGAAATGGCAAATAAGTATATAAAATGGTACTTAATATCATTAATTATCAGGGAAATTCAAATTAAATCACAATGAGATACCACTACATATCCATTAGATGAGCTAAGAATGAGCACAAATATTGACTAGGATTTGGAATAACTGGAACTCTCGTATATTACTAGTAGAAATGGAAAATGGCATTACCACACTGAAAAATAGTTTGACTATTTCTTGAAACATTAAATGCATACCTTCCTTGTGACTCAGTTTTACCTAAGGGTAGCAAAAACATGTGTATGAACAACGACTTACAAATGAACATTTCTAGACGTTTTATCTGTAATGGCCTCAAAATGAAAATGACTCAACTGTACATAAATATGTGAATGGATACTTAACCTTTAAAAGGAATGAACTGTGGGTACATATAACACAACTCTCACAGATACATTGGGTAAAAGAAACAAGGCAAGAAAGAGTTTACACTTTGTGATTTCATGAATATAAAATACTAGACCATATAAACTAACTTATATTGTTGAAAACCTGTGAGTTGCTCCCTAGAGACAGCCGTGGGATAGAGAATGTATTGCATATGGGTACAAGGAAACTTTAGGGGGTGATGGAAATATTTGTTATCTTGATTTTGTGGTTGATTTTATATGCATATATAGATGTCAAAACCATTCAAGTTGTACTATTGAAATATATGCTCTTTACCTTAATGATATCTCAGTAATGTCATCAGATTTTTTAAAAATCTGATTTTTAAAAAACCTGATGGTAACAAACATTGGAGGGAATAGGATCATCGTCCTCAGCTACTGAGAATTTAAATTGGTACATTTTATAACTTGACATATTCTGATAAAATTGAAAGTAAACCTATGCGAGTTCATATGTTCCAATTATGCAAAGGAAAACTTTCCTACAGTTGCACAGAAATATCTAGAGGGGTCCTCTACAGCGTTGTTTATAATGGGTAAGATGTTTAAAATAGCAAAATATTCATCATTAGATGGATGGATGAATAAAATATGTAATAGTCATGGTGGAATACTCTATGATACTTTAAATATAAATAAACTAGATCTATAAATAGAAGTATAGGCAGATGTACAAAACATCATAACTGAATTAAAAAGAAAAGAAGATTATATATTCAATATGATATAATCCATGGAAATTAAACATAGAACCATTTTTATGTATATCAATATGTGTAAATTTACAAAAACAGATATATGTGAACTCTTAGTATATACAAATGCACTAAAATCATTATGTATTTTTCTTAATGGTCCAGATGGTTTAAAGGGAATTCAAATGGAAGGGAGCTTAGAGCTTCAGGGGGATTCACCTTTATCTGTAGTGTGTCGCTGCCTGAAAAACCTTGAACAAATATTGTAAAACATTAATAGCTTTTAATTCTGAGTGTTTGGGATACAGACATTTGTTATATTATTCTTAATATATATTTTTTAAAACTTCTCAAGCACACATAAACAACAATTTATATTGTAACAACAAGTAACGGTTTTTATGCCTAAAATGTAGGTCTGAAAGGATACAAACAAAAATTATAATAGTTGTTACTTTAGAAGAAGAGAATGGGATTTAAGGTGGGTAATTTGCAATGGTGGGGTGAGGGTAAATTAGTCCACAGAGTTTTTGCCTTTATTTGTGTCATACATTGTATTTAAAATACATACAATGAAATTAGTAATAAAATGGGAAGCCATTGGGCCAAGTTATCTGGTAGAAGCAAATATCTGCTGCTTTCAGAATACTGAGAAAGGATAGTTATGAAGGTAGAGAATAGTTTCTAAAAACTTTCTGTTCTAAAAACGGGATTCCTGAATAGAATCGAGAATTTAATCTGGGTCTTTAATTCCAGAGTCCACTAGTTTGGACTGGAAAAATACACACCCTTAATTTTACCAGCATCCAACTGGTATTTAGCATTCCTATCAACTATGAATGAGAACAACAGATCTCAATGGTATTAGCAGACCTGTGACTCTGTGGCCAATAAAAGCCATAGTATTTTTTAAAAAATATCATATTATAGCTATTATAGAAATATCAAAATGTAACTTAACTCATCACCAATTGAAGATTATGGGATAATTAGATTTGTTTTGCAATATCTTCCTATTTAAGGAAGTTATACAGAAGAAAAATGTATTTTAAATTTATTGTTAAAAATGTCAATAACTAGCTTCCTTTGTTATATATACATACATATATGTATATATAACTAATTGATATATATAAAAATTCCTTTAACGTATCTATCTACTTGTCATAACTATCTGTCTATGTATCTATCTATAATGATTTTAAAGATGTTATTTCTGAAATGTAATAACTAAGCTTCAGTAGACTGCCAAAGGGGTTTACAACATACACAAAAGTGTTAGGAGTCTCTGGTCTAGGAAAATGAATCATGCAAGGATTGGTGAAGGGTGGGGATGGACTGGGGTGCCTAGTGGGGGGGATCAGAGTAGGCAAAGAAAGCTGGATGTCAGCATGAGGGAATATGGCACCATAGGATTTTTTATGTCACAAATGCTATGTTTTTCTGTAGTTATCCTGAGGGGAAAAAGGTCTATTCTTATCAATCTAATCAGCAAGTGGTTTGGTTCAGGAAGTGAATAACTTTGGAGCATGAAAGCATACCTTGAAAAAAAAAATGCCTCTCAGAGTCTATACTTGATGCTGCTTTACATGAGAAGATTGTTATCTTCAGAGTTTTAAACATGAGTTCATAGTTGATAATTACCACCAGGTACCCTGTAGAAGAAAGAATTCTGTGAGATATCCATGATTAAACTTGATCTGATTAGAAAATTTCGGTGTCTCCATGACTACCAACATCCAAATGGAAAACAAAAGACCCAGAGAAACATTGTGCATTTTGTCTAGATCAGTAGAATTATTGCTTTCAAATGAAATTTTATTTGGAGCTATAATTGGTAAAAATGAAGCAAAGTGCTCTGTTTGGTGAGCTAATGGGAAAGCAAGGGTTTTGCCTACTTTTTGTCTATCTTGTCCCTCGTGGCAGCCCAGGAGGCTGCTTTACCACAATCTCAGGCTCCAATACCTCAGCATCTAGATATTTGGAAGGACCCAACATTTTCACTGGAATTTTTCACTTTAATCTGTACTTTTGACATTGTGTAGCTCTATGTACCTCAGCTCTATGCCTTTAAAATACTGTCATCATCTTTCTTTGTACATCTTGCATATCAAAAATGTTAGAATTTCGATGTCATTTTTATTTCTGTCTCTCATTTTCTGAGGGGACAGGAAGGCAAAAATTGTATCTGTTTTCTCCTTCATTCATTTTATCTTCTGGGTCATTGCCCTGAAAAAATTCTTGGTAATCATATCCTCAATTTCGTTTCAGTAATATTTTGCTTAGTTTATTACCATGTTCTCTACCATGCATCAGGTTTTTCTTAACTGTAATACCTTCCAGGCTTGAGTGATTATTCATTGGGTAGATTGGAGATTGACACCTATAAATTGACCTTCATATGCTGAGTTTTAACCTTGCTATAAAAAACTATAAGTGAAAATTTCAGAATATTCCATGGTGGCATTATCTATCAGTCAATGGTTTTCCCTTGGGAACTTCACAGGGATATATTTAATTATGTAAATTTAATACTAAATTTTATTTTGTTTTGCTTTATTATTTTTATAAAAAGGGAAGGACAACAATTCTTAGTCTGTTATAATTAAATACAGTTATAAATAATCTGTAGGTATGTCAAAGACACAAATTTCATTCTGGATTGGCCGTGTACTTGTTGAAGATAAGCCTGTTCATATAAGTTTGATTATGATAGAAAGAGCACTTTCATGAACAGAATCCCCAGCACATAGCGTTTATTCCTCAACTGACAAATTTTGCTTTTTCACAAATTTTAGAAATAACAAAGTAAGGAGGCTTCTTGTGTAGTTTCTTGCTTACAGCTCTCTGTATACAACAGTCATTCTGCTTGCTGATGGTGCTTTAGGCTCTGTGACTTTGAGCAAATCACTTAAACCTTCTGAACCTATTCCCTCATTCACGAAATGACAAGGGTTTGACTAGCTGATCTCTAAAGTCCTTTCCAGAGCCATTGTTATAAGACTTAATATTTACTGGATTGAAGCAAGATACAGTCCTGGCTTTCTCCCAGCCATTACATAAAACTGGAATTAACCCACACCTCCAGCCAGCTGTCTCTGACATATCACACACCATATTTTAGTGTATTGATTGGATGATAACCTTTTCAAAACAAGACATCTAGTGCACGGTTCTTTTATATCTTAAGTTGTCTTTGATTCTTTCAAAGCCATGTATTCTCTTCAGATAAAGTATAAACTTATTTTACTATATCTGAGAAATTCTGGCATTAAAGGGAAAAGTATTCCAGAATAAAATCAATAGGCATCAACTTTCCTTCAACATGTTGCTTTAAAATTAAATGCCAACTGGTAATTTAGTCCCAGATATGTTCATGACTTTACCATAACTGAAAGTAGCTTCAGATGATTTTTTCCAGCTAGGAAATTGATCTCATACATTACATCTAAATAGTTTAAATCTGTGTGCTATTAGTAAACTGCCTAAGGAGGTCTCCAGTCTGTATAACGTTAATTCAGATAAGCTTGAGATTTGTTAGCATAATAATGAGGTAATAGTTTGTTTAATTTAATCTTGACACAGTGATATGTGACACTTCAATAATAGCTAATGTGACCTTAAAGGTTAATGATGGCATCACTCATCTGAAGTGACAGACTACTTCAAGTTCTTCTGCAGTCGATCTTAATTCTTTTTTTTTTTTTTAAGTTTATTGGTGTAGTAAGTAATGAAGCTTCAGTGAACTGTTATCTGGAATTGCAAAATCAGCCAAATTAGTTCCAGAGGTCACATGATGAGACATTTCATCATAATAGCAAATGGCACATGATAATGGCCATGAGGAGGTAGAAATGTTTCTACATAGGTCATAAAATGCAAGAACTTTTCAGAGATGCTTCTGTGTATGGAATTTTCTCAACTAATGAGATGAAGCTTTCTCAGACTATTGTATTATCATTCAACCCCCTCTCTTACTTTGTGCAACAGCCATATATCTGGCTGCTGCTGTGTTTGGCTATGTAAAGAAAGCAGAGATGAACCAGAGTATGAACGAGGCTGCAAGGAGTTGAAAATACGCTCAAGAAAAGATAACAGATAGATTTCAGGTCACCTGTAACAGAAGGTAATGAACATAGTTGCCTAATGCAAGATAAAAAAAAAATACAGTGCTTTTAGATTCGTAGGAGGACATTAGAAATTTCTGTTGCTAGAGGCATAAAAGGTAGGCCATATCCTGGCTCATCCTCAAGCAGGAGAATTCAGAAATATTCTGATTAAAATATACTCTTTTTTTCTGCAGCCTCCCAACCTTCTGCATCTTCTGTTACTCTATTGTGTTGGACCTTGGAGAGAGATGGAAGGGTGAAGATTGAATGTGATGAGTATGGATATAGAGGTGGATGGCATGGAATTGAGAAAGGTGGTTTTTGGCCATCAAGATATAGAGAGACTAGCTTTGAATAAATGGCTGTCTAAGGAAACTTGAAAAAGAAAATTCTAGGTGAATGATCTTGAATGTTGAGGCTTGTGTGTAGATTTCTCTGATCCATACATAGATGTAATAGAGAGAGAGAACCTCTTCAGTGTGAGAAGTTTAGAAACCCTTGAAGAGTCAGATTAATTTTCTGCTTCAGATACTCTCTGAGGTGATCTTCTTTTTGACCTCTCTTACTTCAGTTTTGGAAAATTCAGCCTGTCTCTTCAATGTTAATAGAGCCAAGGAAGGATTTGTCCTGGGTCAGGAAACAAATGTATTTTAAGTTTCCCACTGTGTTTACTTGTCAGATTGGGAGAGGCCATCATGTTTGGATTCCCCTCACACACACACCCTCATCCTGTATGGTTCCTGGGTAATTAGAAGCATACAGTAATGTTGGTTAAAGAGAAATGAAATGATTGGACCGAATTATCCCGTATGACTGCCATGTGATCTTCAGACCACTGTTGAATGCATTTTTGTAGAAAACTCCATTCATTTGTGTAATGTATCAGCTTCCTCTTGTGACTATCCAAGGCCAATTTGACAAAGAGGAAATAAAGGCACCGTGTGTCTATTTCTATTTACTTAGTAGAGTGTTAGGAGAGGGCTGTTGTTCAGAGATAATCATATTCTCGTGCAAAGAAAAACTCAAGTCACGGAAATGAGTGTAAGACTAGGAACCTTTATGCTCTGACTCCAAAGACATGTTCTTATCCATGATTCATTCTGAAAAGACCCCATCTGTATACATGTTAGCTGAGTGAATGCCCTACCAACCTTTAGATCCCAGGTGTATAATGTAGCTCAGATTATGGCAGGTGAAATAAAAAAAAATATTATATCAAGAATACTATGGCATGCTATGCATATTCCAATGCTAACACCTTCTATAGACCACTAAGACCATCTAAAGTCATTTTCTCTAAGCATAACATAAAATAAAATGAAGTAAAATAAAATAAAATAAAATGAAATAATAAAGAAGTTGTTCCAGTCCCCAGCTCTTATTCTGTTTGTCACCTATGTCTTTTAAAGTATTGATCTCATCGTAATGGACTCTAATCCATTCTGTTTTGCTGAATAGCTATAGCTAATTTTGCAGTCTGTGAATAATTTTCCTTGTCTTGTTTCATTTGCCCCTTGTGTTTAGAGTGGGAGGTAGATGCTGTTGGCATTCTCCTGTGGCACAGACGGAGACTGTCGAAGTAGGAATCTCAAGCAGTTCATTCTCAACTAGAAAATGGTGGAGTTGAACTGAAGGCCCAGCTTTGAGACCTGACTTTTTTTACCTAGGACCAGTCTCTTGTTTACACAAGTGTTCTCAAAGATTTTGAATAGCCATCTGCTCTTATCAAATCAAGGCTAGCAGGGCACTTGTAAACTGCAAAATCGAGTCCCCACACCAGATTTCTTTAATCAGAACCTCTGGCTTCTGATGTTATTCCTAACCCGTTGCTTTCAGTATATATTTCTTTGTCATGTCTTCAAGTCTTTCAACTTCTTTAAAAAAAAAAATCCTTAAGCTGCACTTGATGCCATTATTAAATATTCATCCATATAGTTATGTTATAAATATTTACTGAACTCCTACTTTGTGCCACACACAGAGCCCCAAGATAAGAGAACAGATGAGTAAGTTAGAATAGTTGACATCCTAGCTTACATTGTCACTGGGGAAATCAGCCATCAGGCTGATTAGTCTTATTATTGGCTCTGGATGTGAAGGAGGCATTCAAATTGAGATTGATTCTTTTCTTTTCAAGATAGACAGTCTCTTAAAAGAGAAGGTAAAAGGAACAAAAAGAAACAACTTGTATTCCTAGCGCAGTGAGAAGTGTGAGTTAGAAGACCTCAGGTAGTCCTAATACAACACTTAGGGGAGTCTTCAGAAGAAAGATGACAGGTCAAAAATCCACTTAAAACCGTCTCACTGTGTATCCAACTATCCAGCCCATTCCCTTCAGCCCCCACTGGTTTCCTTTGAAAGGATCTCACCGTGTAAGCAGGTGAGGGAATTTGTAACAGGGCATGATCAAAAGCAAATTGGGTAAGCGAGAGAAAGCAATTACACAGGGAGATCATTAATTGGAGGGCTTATCTCTTCAGTGAGTTTGGAATGTGTAAACTGCAGTGTTGTGAATTGAATTTCACGCACTCCTATTGTTTATGAAGAGCTGGCTGTGTGTGGGAGGTGCTGAGTGATTTGCCAAAAGTTTTGTAAAAACACCAGCAATCAGAGAGCCACTGGGCTCTGAAAAGCCCGGAATTGAGTGAAGGTGCAAAGGCATGAGGCCCAGGTGAATTGGGACTTTTTGCTGAAATAGACCTTGAAGCTAAGGAAGTACAATCAGTTATAAAGGGGAGTTTAGAGAAAGGCAGGGCAGACAGGATTGGAAAAGGTCTTGCTAAGAACCCCTTTATCCATCAGATTTAGACACCTGCTGGGACAGGGTCTACCTGGGCTTGGGGTAAAAAGGCTCCTTGAAGTTCATAACACTTATAAAAAAGAGCCTGTTAGGAATCCTACACATATGTGAAGGAGAAGGAAGTGATTTTAAACCGTTCACCTCTCTAGATAGGAAACAAGAGGAAACAGGAGGCCCAGTTACTTTTAATCCTGACATTCCATTCCTGGCTCTTTTGTGCTCACCTGCTCCAACCCTGAGTACTTTTGCCACCTTCCACACCTTCCAGAGAGCCACACCACCTCTAACCTCTGTTTCCTTTGCCAGGATTTTTTTCGGACCTAAGTTGCTATGACCCCACTCTCAGATCCTAGCTCTGGTACGAATTCCTCTAGGTTAAGAATACTTTATGATGGCAGAATAGCATCTGTCTTAGCACTTGGTCCCTGCCTAAACTCATCAGCCTCACCTCCTGCTTCTCTGCCTTTCCTTCGCTTTCATCAGTCCGTGCACCTTCATGCATTCCAAGATCCCCTTCTCCAAGACTGTGAATCACTCTTCATCCTTTAGAACTTTCTCCAAGTGTCAGTCCCCTGGGACAACCTTTTCTGGTCCTCAGGTTAAAGAGCCTAAAAGCAGCCCTACCCCTACTCCTCCAAAGCCCTATCCCTTTGGAATGCAGGTTATTTGATGATGTTTATCTTCATGAAACCCTAAACTCAGCAAGGCTAGGCCTGGATCTGTACTGGCCTCTGGTGTGCTACTTGCTTTCTGGCACAGCGCCTGGCGTATACAAGGCCTCAGCCACTGTGTATTGTCTTTATTCTTTCTTTGTGGATTGTGAAATCCTTGAGCTCAAAGACTTTGTCTTAGATTTTTTCCCCTTAGTTTATAACAAAATACCGGGTGCATAACAGATGTTAAATAAATGTGCGTTAAATGAATAAAACCTAAAAGAAAAGATCCATAGCTAGATTTCTCAGTCTAGGCACTATGGACTTTTGGGGCTATGTGGGTCTCTGTTGTGGAGGACTGTCAGCAGGATGTTCAGCAGCATCCCCCGTCTCCGTCCACCAGATGCCAGCTCTTCTCAAAGTGGTAGAAACCAAACATGTCTCCAGACATTGCTAAATATTACCACTGGGATTGGAGCAGTGGGCATGGGTGTGCAGAATCACACCAAGCTAAGAACCATTGATTAAGAGTGTCTATTTTTAAATTATCTAAACTGTAAACATGAACCACCAGTTTTTGCCCCCCCCCCAAAAGTGACCCATGGACAATAGATAACAATTACCATATTTATTTAGGTTTATTTGAAAATTAACTTTATTGATGTAGGCTATCATCCTGCTGCTTAGAGAATCAGATTTTATGTAGGCAGATAAAGGAGTTAATACATTTTCTTAGAATATTCCCACTAAGGGGGTGCCTGGGTGGCTTAGTTGTTAAGCTTCTGCCTTTGGTTCAGGCCATGATCCCAGAGTCCTGGGATGGAGCCCCATATCAGGCTCCCTGCTCCACGGGAAGCCTGCTTTCTCCCTCTCCCCTTCTCCTGCTTGTGTTCCTTCTCTGGCTGTTTCTCTCTGTCAAATTAATAAATAAAACCTTTAAAAAAAAAGAATATTCCTACTAGGGATTAAATGAACTAGTGTACATGGAAATATCTGAGCTCATAGTAGCACTTCAGTTAATGTGATTTTCTTTTGTTGATCTAATCAAGTAGTTGGTTTCAATTAATCACAGGTAATAGTAAAAAATTGGGAAGAGTTTGATCAAATGAAAAACGTACACATACATACACACAGACACACAGACACACACAAGCAACCTATTTGGTTGATTTTTTTTTAAGGCAAAACTTTCTGATTGGTTGATTGAGTTCTTTGTTAGGGGACAGATATGTTGACACAAAGAGTGGGTTATTTTCTTTCCTGCTGGGTAATACTAAATTGCATCCTGCCAGCTTAAGCTCCCCTGGAGTGTCTCACACAGTGGTGAACCTTAGAGTTCACCTAGGGTGAAGGTTTGGGCTATATGAGGTCAGGTTTTCCCCATGAAGTAGGACAAACAAAAATTTATAATGCCAGTCTTCTTGCTGTAATTTCCAGAAGTAGACGGCCACTGGCTTTTCCCTCCCCCAGCTATTTTCTGGAAAGAAAGTATAGAAGTTATCCCCAGAGGCTCTGGAAGATGGAGCGTTTCTGGGTAAGTAGATTTGTTCTTCCATACCCAGGAGGATTCATGGCTGACTGAGTAGTAAATTCACTCTCAGTGCTTCAGCTCACAAATAAAGAAGTAATACAAGCAGCTCTGCATGTGCATGGGCTGAAATGGAGAGTGGACAATAAGCAACAGGTGTTTGTAAGAAAATACATCCTCCTGGAAAAATGCGATTGCTATTTTGGAAAGAATTGCAAAACTGGAAGGTACAGGGACGTGTAGATGTCATGCACTTCAAATTGAGGTCAATGTTGGATATAACAGTTTATGAAATGAGATTTGCAAAAACAAACAGTTGATTTAGATTGCAGTGTGGCTCTAGGCCTGGGAGGGAGTGTGAGGATTTTGGAGGTGGAGAAAGGAGGTCTGTGGATATGTCTGAAGAACACCTAGGATTATCATTGCTGTAATTCAGTGAGCTTTATTCCTGTATTTGGGCTTGGACTAAAATTGCTTGCTTAACCGTAGCTTCCCTACTGTGAAATAACTTGTGTAGCAATAGCAAGTCCTTAATGCATTTTTGTTTCTTGTGGTATATTCACTGTATTTTCCTCATGATTTCCAAACTGAAAACCAAACAAAACGATAGTTTCATAGTTCTTTCCCTTTTCCTTTTTTTTTTTTTCAACTTGAGATTCCTTTCCTATAATACACATGAACATAAATATAATGTCTTTAGATAGCTGTGTGATCTTAGGACAATCATAACCATTGGTCTCAGTTTCCATATTTGGGGAAGGAAGGATTTGGCAATTTAACAAAGTTTTCTTCTACTTGATTCCTTTCTGCTTGAATCCAAATCTATTTTCTTTTGCTTATTTCAGTTTAAGATGAATTCAGATTGGAAAATGGATGTTTGGGCTTCTCTGGGATTGTCCCAATCTGGTTAGGACTTGGAATCTGATGAAAGGGCATAGATTCTTTTCTTTCTTTTTTTTTAAATTTTTAAATTTTTTTATAAACATAAAATGTATTTTTATCCCCTGAGGTACAGGTCTGTGAATCGCCAGGTTACACACTTCACAGCACTCACCATAGCACATACCCTCCCCAATGTCCATAACCCCCCCCCCTCCCACCCCAGCAACCCTCAGTTTGTTTTGTGAGATTAAGAGTCACTTATGGTTTGTCTCCCTCCCAATCCCATCTTGTTTCATTTATTCTTTTCCTACCCCCCAGTCCCCCCCATGTTGCATCTCCACGTCCTCATATCAGGGAGATCATATGATGGTTGTCTTTCTCCGATTGACTTATGTTGCTAAGCATGATACCCTCTAGTTCCATCCACGTTGTCGCAAATGTCAAGATTTCATTTCTTTTGATGGCTGCATAGTATTCCATTGTGTATATATACCACATCTTCTTGATCCATTCATCTGTTGATGGACATCTAGGTTCTTTCCATAGTTTGGCTATTGTAGACATTGCTGCTATAAACATTTGGGTGCACATGCCCCTTTGGATCACTACGTTTGTATCTTTAGGGTAAATACCCAGTAGTGCAATTGCTGGGTCATAGGGTAGCTCTATTTTCAACTTTTTGAGGAACGTCCATACTGTTTTCCAGAGGGGTTGCACCAGCTTGCATTCCCACCAACAGTGTAGGAGGGTTCCCCTTTCTCTGCATCCTTGCCAGCATCTGACATTTCCTGACTTGTTAATTTTAGCCATTCTGACTGGTGTGAGGTGGTATCTCATTGTGGTTTTGATTTGTATTTCCCTGATGTCGAGTGATGTGGAGCACTTTTTCATGTGTCTATTGGCTATTTGGATGTCTTCTTTGCAGAAATGTCTGTTCATGTCCTCTGCCCATTTCTTGATTGGATTATTTGTTCTTTGGGTGTTGAGTTTGCTAAGTTCTTTATAGATTTTGGACTCTAGCCCTTTATCTGATATGTTGTTTGCAAATATCTTCTCCCATTCTGTTGGTTGTCTTTTGGTTTTGTTAACTGTTTCCTTTGCTGTGCAAAAGCTTTTGATCTTGATGAAGTTCCAATAGTTCATTTTTGCTCTTGCTTCCCTTGCCTTTGGCGATGTTCCTAGGAAGAAGTTGCTGTGGCTGAGGTCAAAGAGGTTGCTGCCTGTGTTCTTCTCAAGGATTTTGATGGATTCCTTTCTCACATTGAGGTCCTTCAACCATTTTGAGTCTATTTTCATCTGTTGTGTAAGGAAATAGTCCAATTTCATTTTTCTGCATGTGGCTGTCCAATATTCCCAACACCATTTATTGAAGAGGCTATCTTTTTTCCATTGGACATTCTTTCCTGCTTTGTCGAAGATTAGTTGACCATAGAGTTGAGGGTCTATTTCTGGACTCTCTATTCTGTTCAATTGATCAATGTGTCTGTTTTTGTGTCAGTACAATACCATCTTGAGGATGACAGCTTTGTAATAGAGCTTGAAGTCCGGAATTGTGATGCCACCTACTTTGGCTTTCTTTTTCAATATTCCTTTGGCTGTTTGAGGTCTTTTCTGGTTCCATATAATTTTAGGATTATTTGTTCCATTTCTTTGAAAGAAAATGGGTGAGATTTTGATAGGGATTGCATTAAATGTGTAGATTGCTTTAGGTAGCATAGACATTTTCAGAATATTTGTTCTTCCAATCTAGGAGCATGGAACATTTTTCCATTTCTTTGTGTCTTCCTCAATTTCTTTCATGAGTACTTTATAGTTTTCTGGGTATAGATTCTTAGCCTCCCTGGTTAGGTTTATTCCTAGGTATCTTATGGTTTTGGGTACAATTGTAAATGAGTTTGACTCCTTAATTTATCTCTCTTCTGTCTTGTTGTTGGTGTAAAGAAATGCAATTGATTTCTGTGCATTGATTTTATATTCTGACACTTTACTGAATTCCTGTACAAGTTCTAGCAGTTTTGGAGTGGAGTCTTTTGGGTTTTCCACATATAGTATCATATCATCTGCAAAGAGTGATAGTTTGACTTCTTCTTTGAAAGGACATAGATTCTTATACTAAGTCAGAAATATTAGAGAATAATGTCAACCCGCAGCCAGTGGCCAATGAGCCAACTTTAGGGATATGTCAAAAAGGACTTAACAGGCTAGAAAACTACAGGAAATAAATGAGGTGTCACTGGCTCTGTGATCTTGGACAACTTACTACTTGTCTTTGGTTTCTTTATTTGTAAAATGAAATTTGCCTTTCCTTCCATGGAAGTTTTCTAGAAAGACTTGAGAGTCTGAGTCTATAAAAGAAAGAAGAGGCAATGTTTACATTTATGACAGATGAAGATAAAGCACATTATGAGAAGAAGATTCATAATGGAAGTTGAGGCATGCAGAGAAATTCTTCTTCTGCATTTTGGAATCTCATAGATTTACTTTACCACAGTTACTCTGGTCCACTGGGGGGATGAACAACATCATGATGGGTTGCAGCAGCCCCTTTGTGACTTGGGTATGGAGTTTTACAAAAACTAATTACCACCTGTCTCCTTACCTATTTTGGTCTGCCCAGGTTGCCATAACAAAATGCCAGATCGGGAGGCTTAAACAACAGAAATTTATTTTAGCACAGTTCTGGAGGTCGGAAGTTCAATATCAAAGTGCCCGCAGGGTTGGCTCCTGGTGAAGCTGCTCTCTGTATGTTGTAGATGGTCCCTTCTCCCTCTGATCTCTCCTGGGCTTTTCTCTGTGCATGCACATGGGAGAGTTCTGAGGCATCTCTTCTTCCTCTTATTAGGTTTCCATTTCTATCAGATTAGAGCCTCACTCTTATGACCTCATTTAACCTTAATACCTCCCTAAAGGCTTTATCTCCAAAAATAGCCACATTGAGGGTTAAGGCTCCAGCAGAATTTGGGAGGGGGCACAATTCAGTTAATTATACCCACCATCTTATTCAGTCTCCTTGGTACCAGTGGGCTTCATGGGAAAGATGCTTGAGGAAAAAATAGAATCGGAGGAATTTCTTGAGTAAGTTATTTGTAGATCCCAGGACTGTTTGGATCCATGGTGTGGAACTTTTGCTGATTCCTCCTTATAAGTCCATTTATCTGGAGCAATACACCAAAAATTCTCAACCAGCCATTTGGAAATAGCGCTGGACTTTATGTTACATATTTTAATTTTGTTATTTACTCTGTGGCCTAGGAAGACTTACTTCTGACCAATCTGAGCTTCAGTTTTCCGATCTGTCGATAGGAATAATTAGGTATTATCCCTGTTTGAATATAGACAGACTATACTAATCTAACTACTACTATTTTTTTTTTAATTTTTTATTTTTTATAAACATATATTTTTATCCCCAGGGGTACAGGTCTGTGAATCACCAGGTTTACACACTTCACAGCACTCACCAAATCACATACCCTCCCCAATGTCCATAATCCCACCCCCTTCTCCCAAACCCCCTCCCCCCGGCAACCCTCAGTTTGTTTTGTGAGATTAAGAGTCACTTATGGTTTGTCTCCCTCCCAATCCCATCTTGTTTCATTGATTCTTCTCCTACCCACTTAAGCCCCCATGTTGCATCACCACTTCCTCATATCAGGGAGATCATATGATAGTTGTCTTTCTCTGCTTGACTTATTTCGCTAAGCATGATACGCTCTAGTTCCATCCATGTTGTTGCAAATGGCAAGATTTCATTTCTTTTGATGGCTGCATAGTATTCCATTGTGTATATATACCACATCTTCTTGATCCATTCATCTGTTGATCTTTAGATAAGCTATCTAGCTGATCTCCGGCTAGCTGAAGCAGTCTCAGCTTGCTACTTCTCCGCCATCTTGACTCCTCCCCCCTCTAACTACTACTATTTTTACATGTGTCCTATATCTTCCTGTTACTGTTTTACTTTTTCTAAAATTTCTTCCCTGTTTCATGACCAGCCCATGGTATTCCTCTTGTGTGAAGATCTCTATGATGTTCTAAAGTATTCTTTCTTATTAGTAATCCAATGAGATTTCCATGGTACCTCCAATTAATGACTTGTTCTGGAGTCCTTTATGTACATCCCACCAAATGTTGAGAGCAGTCTCTGTCATTTTTTAATATTATTCCTCTTTTCTTTAACAAACTCTGCACATTTTATAAGTGGAATTATTATTTATTAAACTAAGTTTAAGAAACAAATATTATAGAAAAAAGCAGAAACCATCCCAAAAAATCCTTCAAAGATACCCTTGGCTGATTTTTGTGGCTGTCACCATGGTGTCTGTTATAAAACCCAACATGCACTTCTCTAATTGTTCATTTATTTACTTTTCTTTCCATTATATCCTGAGATCACAGAGGACAGGGACTCTAATTCCTGTTTGTACCTTAGAGCTAATGTACTGAATATTATGTTATAGGTTTTTGATATTTTGAGTAGAGGAAGTATATAATTGAAGGTCAAGGACTTAACTTTTATATGTTTCCACCAATTAAATATTTATTTTCCTAGTAGTTCTTACCAGGGACTGCTGTTTTTTCACTGGTTAAACAAACATTTATGGGATACCTATAAAGTGCTAAGATTTTTAGTAGATGAGATGAATTTACAGAGAAGAAAGACCCAGCTCCTAATTTTAGTACTTCAATCCTGTAGAAGATGCCCACCAGGAAACAAAAAATGATAGTACACTGTGAAAGATGCACCGAGATAAATGGAAGCACAGAGATTTCAGAGCCCAGAGGAAGCCTAGCTGTCCCCCTGCACTCTCTTCCCTCAAATACACCAGAGTCCTTTCCACCTCAAGGCCTCTACACATCTGGTTCCTCTGTCCCTGAACATACTTTTTTGCTGTTCACATGATTGGGCTCCTACTAATTATTCATGTTTCAGCTTGAATGTCACTTCAAAAGAAAGACATTATGGATGTTCTGACTTTCAGGTCAGTTTCTACCATTCTTTTTCACATTACCTTTGTTTCCTTTATAATGGTTATGAACATTGGACTATATAATTTGTTTATGTGCTTGCATGATGTCTTTCTTCCTCCACTGGACTGGGCACTCTATGAAGGGAGTATCTTTGTCTTTCTTGTTCAGTACTGTTTGAAGCAGCAATATCAGTCCTGGCAATAACAGCCCAGCAAGCATCCATTGGTTGAATGAATGCAAGTATGAATGAGCAGAGAATGTCCAGCTCCAAGGGAACTGGTGAGGGGAGGGCACAAGAATAGCTATCAAGTAATGTTTGTTTAAGATGATTCCACAATTTAAAGTGCTTAGATCTTCCCCTCTGCACATCTGTTATAAGCAACATTTTGCAGATGAGAAAATCTGAAACACAGAGCTAAATCCCTCATACAGAGATAAATAAGCAAAAAGTAATACATGGTGGTATGAGAGACTCATGGTCAGGTTTATTTTGAACCCCAATCCTCTACTTTTCCATGAATTAGACAGTATCTCAAGCAGCTACAGGAATTACTGTTCTCAACCTTTCATTTCCTTCTGGGGAGGCAAATTCTTTACTACTCCCAACTATCTTGTAAACACAACATGTCCAGGATTCAGAGAGATGGATAAAGGAATTTCTGTCATTTCTTTATAAGTCCTATAGACTTTTTCATTTCTGCCTCTGGAATCTCTTTTCTTATTTTAATGTTCATGGTATTTGGCTTTCTGTTACTTTGGCGCTTTGTCATCCAGATAAGGAATATTATATTTATGTGAGTGTCTTGCATCTCCGTGCCCTTTGCATATTCTGCAACAATTGCTCTGCTTACTGTTAATTCTTTGCTTCACCAGAGTTAATTATTTTATTTACAACCTCAGGTTTTCAATTCTCTGTCTCACCAATATCTCCTAATTTCTTCTTCCAGTTCCCTTTATGTATTATTGAATTCTCTAAGTGAATTATTTAACTCTGCATAGCATTTTGGGATGTGATTTGCATGAAACATGTTGTACAAACTAAAAGCATATCATATTAAAGCGTCTATAATTGCTTGAAGAAAATGTCCCCTGGGAATGCATTGTGCCGTATGTAATGGCTGAGGGAAAATTTTGAGCTCTAATACGACAGCAACATGAAACAACAAAAAAGAGTGACATAGTTACATGGGAAGATTTGACTTGCACTTAAGTAGATGAAATGTGTTTATGTGCCAACCAGGTTCTTTTTGTTTTGTTTTAAATTTTCTTTTTCCCTTTGACTTTAAAGGTAATGGAAAGAACAAAAGGGGGATTTTCCCCTTAGCTAATCTCTACAACAATTTTGTAGAGTGGGTATTACTGTCTCCATCTTATAGATGAGGCAAAGATTTATCTGTGGCAGATAAAGCTTTTAGTTGACATAAAGGTCTTTCTTCCAAATTTCCAAAATTTCTAGTCTTTGTTTTGGTTCCTGCCTTTTTTTTTTTTTTAAGATTTTATTTGTTTCCTTGAGAGAGAGTGAGAGAGAGCGAAAGAAAACACAAAAGGAGGAGAGAAGCAGACTCCCCACTAAGCAGTGAGCCCAGTGTAGGCCTCAATCTCAGGATTGGATATCAGGCTCTATCCCAGGACTGGAGACCACAACCAGAGAGCCTTAAGCAGATGACTATTCCTGCTTGTTAAGAGTATATGACAGAAGATATAGTGTGATTGAGTGGACTGAACTCTGTCTAAATGACTTTGGTCACAGAGCTGAGCAAGGAATGAGTTAGGGGATTTAAGGGAACAGATGTGTTGGCAAGACAGAGAGAAATTTCTTGTAGAACATTTTTCTAGAACTTGAGCCTGGAAGTCAGCGGCTTCTAATTATACCATCTCTGAGGTCATAGTAGCTCTGGTTGGTGCCCAAGTACTTATATTCAAACATCTTTGTTTGATTTTAAACTCTCTTGATAATCTTGACACACCTATGACAACAACCTAATTCCCATTGTTTTCTTATTTTTCTCTAGTCAGAGGACTTATCACTAACTTTGAAACACTCTACTTTCAATTCCATTTACATGTATTTCTAGGTAACAGAATAAATTAGTATATATTTCTCATCCCATTTTCTCAGGAGGGGGACAGGGAGAAAGATAAGACTTCCTCCAGCAAAACTGTTCTTCTAGAGTAACGAAGAGACAATATAGATGACAAATGTTGATTATCTTTGTTTAGCAGGTCAAGGTACTGTAACAAAATACCAAAACTGGTGATTTAACAACAGAATGGTATTTCTTATACTCCTAGAGGCTGTGAAACTCCAGATGAAGGCACTAGCAAATAATGGTATCTGGTGAGTGGCAGCTTCCTGGTTCTTAGATGGTTGTTTTCTTGCTGTGTCCTCAACATGGCAGAGAGAGAAGAAGCAAGTTCTTTTGTGACTCCTGTAAGGGCAATAATCCCATTCCTAAGGTCTCTACTTTCATGACCTCATTTAATTTTAATTATTTTCCATAGCCACACATCCTAATATCATCCCATTGGAGAGTAGGGTTTCAAAATACGAATTTTAGAGGAACACACACATTCAGTCTGTAACAATGTTTAATTGTTTCTAGGCAACAGAATAAATCTCAGCTAATAGAATAAATGTCCTTTCATGTATACGAGGTTGCACTGTGCCAGCTCAGAGGAAAACTTATGTTTATCTTAACAGAGTTTGCTCATCTCGAGGAATTATGGTCAGTAGATTCTGTGGGGCCCATATTCAAAAGAGTTCATGCAATTAGAACATGTTTCTTCTCCAGGAATTGGGACATCAAGGGCAAAAGCTCAGGTTGTGGTGATACATGAATCTGTAAACCCAAAGGAGACTAAGGATGAAAGCTCCTCCTGTGGGGAAAGAAAAAGCTAAATGTATGAAAACGGGGCTTCCCTGATCTGAAAAACTTGAGCTGAGTTTTGAGGAAATCATTGTACAAAGTTGACTGGTGAAGGTGGAGTTGGGAGTGCGATGCTGAGAGTGAAGGCTGGGTGCAAGCGGAATCCATGCAGGACAAACCTTTTGCAAATGCTTATGTGAGGTAGATCCTAACCCCAACACACACACACACACACACACACACACACACACAGATCTGTCTGGTCCTCTGTGAATCTCTATCACAAATAATTTGCATATATGCATTTTGAATGAGAGTGTTTGCTCTGATGGAGGCAGATGGCTCTGAATGGGTTGTGGTGGGCCAAGTATGACCCCAATAACAGGAAATATAACTTTTGACCTGGGCAACACTTAAAAGATTCCAGGCCTTACAGAGACCAAACTTTATTTTTTAATCGCTCTCTGTAAACTCATTATGTATATAAGAAGTCACTGTTGGTGAACTAAACTAAAAAGTGTTATATTACTTTTAAAAATTTGCCCTGTAAGTTATGTTAACTTTCAAAGCAAAAGTCAGGTGTCAGTGCTTCTTGAAGTAGTTCTAATTCTCTCTAGCCACGACTGAGCATTTTGGTATTTTTAACTTTGTCATCATTTACATATGATGCATTGAAGATGTACTTTGTGCCAAGAAATGTATGAGGCTTTTAAAGATGCCAAATCGAGCAGGCTGGCATAAGTACATGCATCAAGATTCCACACAGAAAGATGACCAGTCTAAGCCAGAGTAAAAGGCCTTCCTCGTGAATAGAAACCACTCAATTTCCATTCTAGCATTTCGGTATTTGGTGCATCAAATGATTTGAGTTATCTAAATGCAATGAAAAATGTTCTCATTTCCAAAAATTACATTCTACTCCTTAGAAAAATACATTCAATTCCTTAAGGAAGAATTTTGTAAAATTGAGTTTGCCCAATCCAAGGAGAAACTGGGTATCATAAGGAATTAATCCTGTTTTGCAGATCTTGAGCTGCCAAAAAGATTTGAATTATTATTATTATGAATGTTGACGTTCAAATACTGACATAAAAGTAACACTTGGGTACTAGTTTGTTCTGTTCTTAAGAAACTTCATATTACAAAATTGCATGATAAAAGCAAATCATTGTGGGAGTATGGTTTGAGAGATTTAGATTTCCCTTAAAAAAAAAAAAAAACAGCCATTATATGGAAATTTCAGCTTAAAGTTTTTTTTTTTTCCAAGAATATAAATGCGTAGCTATCAAATGTTAAGGTGAATTAAAAAATTCAAAATTTACATCATGCTCTTGACCAATACTAATGATCTCACAATATTTATAAGCACATCATTAGTGTATTACTTTATATTTATAAGCACATCATTAGTGTATTACTTTCATACATTCATATAATTTTATCATCTTACCTCTTATTGTTACAATAAGCAATATATAAAGCCACTGAGTCATTGGTCATGAGGAATAATTTCTTTATGATCATGTCTATAGTTTGTGACTATTATCGGCATTATTCGAACCATGTTCTCAATAACAATGACAACTATCATTTGTTAAATTCTTAGCTCTTTTCCAGATATCTCATAAGCACCTTTATATAAAATATTTAATTTATCATCACAACAGCTTTATGAGATTGATATGGACTTTAATCCCCCATTAGTAAAGATAAAGTGGCTTCTGAGTCAGTATATAGCTGCACTGGGATTTGAGCCCTGGTAATGGTGTCTCCACAGCCTGTAGTTTTAACCAATCCACCTTGCTAGCACCCTTCATTAATCAAAGGGCATTTTGAAAATGAGAGCTGTAGGAATACTTTACTTTATTGAGACAATATAGGTCATAAGGAGAAATGAGCATAGTGTGCTATATATAATAAATTTGAACATAATATACATTAAAAGAAATATATGTGGTAATGAAATTCTGTTATAAATTTCCAGTTACTTCTTACTCAAGTATTGACAATTTTGACCCAGCATGTCTAAGAAGCAAATCTCTTTTGCAGCTTAAGCTACCTTTCTTCTCTCCATTGATTCTGATAATCTTTTTTTTTTTTTTTAAGGTTTATTTCACAGTTTCTGTGCTGCATCATCTACTTCGTGCTTTGGTACTCTTTCATCATCAGCAGAAAAAGTTCAGTTGTTTATACAGTAGGCCAAGTTGTATTCTTTAAATAATATTTCTTTATTAGTTGATAGTTGTTTTCTAAAAAGGACTTTGCTTCCTAATAATGGATCATGCATAATGCTGGTGCTTTGCCTGCCTTATTGATTAAGGAATACAGACATATGTTGTCATTCTCTCTCTCACCTGAGGATTCTGGGCCAATATTCTCTATATTGATAGCACTTATTTGTTTATTTATTACCCATGACTATAGGAGCGAATTTTAAAAACTTAAAAATGATGCAAACATTGTCAATTTGTAGTCTCAGCTAAAAATAGATTTTTCCTCATGAGTTAGCACCCTGACATAATCTATGCAATAAAATATTATATTATAAAATATCATGTCACTCTCAAAGAGTTGTGCCTCAAGCTCTGACTACTTATTGCACTTAAAATATCGTATAGACTGTCATTCAAGTTGTACAGTGGATCAGTATGAGACCTGTGTAATCACTGTGTTCTAATCTAGATGGATTGCTGTGAATGAGTTACTTAACCTCTTAAAACTCAGTTTATGAACTTGTAAGATATGAGTAAGATGTGACTTGGACTTAATTTGGAGTACAGTACCTGCAACAGAATAAGAGCTGCATAAATGACTCCTTTTATTAAGCCAATGATGTTCTCTTGTCTTCCTAGCTTGCTGAGAATATTCATCTTGAATGAATGATAAATTTTGTCAGATTTTTTTTTCCTGTATGAATTGACATGATCATATGGTTTTTCTTCTTTATACTGTTAGTAAGTTGTACTAGCTGAGGTCCTACATGATCTACTTTCCAGTTAATATTCCCATATTATCCTCTAGTGTTCTCCCTTTCTCCTTCTCTGGTCTAGGCACATTACCTCCTTTCCACTTCTTCAACACTTCAGGCCTTTGGACCATTCCACTTCTTGCTCATCTAGCCTTTTCCCAAGATAGCCACATGGTTAATATCTTTATTTCCCTGAAGCTTTTGCTCAGATTTTATCGTAATGAGCCATTCTAGTCAATAATGTTAACCTGAACCTTCTGAACCCCCTCAGTTTGAATTATTTTTTGTGTATCATTTGTCACCTTCTAACATATTATATAACTTACTTTTCATTGAATTTATTATTTTTCTGTTCCTCCATTTTATTTCTTCCTCTAGCTCACACCCCACAAAAATTGTAAGCTCTATGAAAGCAAGGTCTTCTATTTCTTTCTTTCTTTTCTTTTTGACATATTCCAGTGTCTAGAACTGGCTCAGAGTAGGTACCGTATCCATATTAGTTCATTGACTGACTGACTCACAGAATGAATACCTGAATGGGTTCTGCTTTTGTCTTTGTTAGCCCATTCTCACCTATTGGAAGTCCGTTTCCTTATGTGACTGAGGGAGAAGTGGGTATAGTCCTTACATCATATTACTTTAAGGAATCCAGAAGAAAGATTGAACAAGAGATGAAGAAGAGATTCAGAAAAGAATTGTGAGAGTTGTGAGGGCCAAGTGCTTGGCTTGTGTTTCTAAACTTGTTTTCAGTAGTTGTTTGAGAAAAGGTCTTTTCCTAGAATCAGAACCATGTGGATCTAGGATTAGAGTAGGATCAAGTCACTATCCAAAGAAAGTAACGTGCTTTACAGAACCCACAGATATTCATCACTGTCTTTAATTTTGATGTGACACTTCTACAACATAATTCTTATTTGAGGAAAGGGCCAACGTGACCAGATATTAGGAGTCCGCTTTAAATTGTCTTGAAGTAGGAGTTACTCAAAAGCTGGCACAAGCTTATTCCAAGTTACTCTCTTAACCGTCGAAAATTCAGGAAATTTTGTTTACATTGTTCTTTGCTCCCAAACCTTTTCAACTAACCACATTGTTAGTTCTTTCTAAATACACACAAAGAGGGCTCTTGGGTAGCCACAAGGTTTATGTTTATTTTAAGGAAAATTGCTTTAGTCAGCAAAGATAACTTTTCCATATTGGCAAAGCACTCCACAACTTACAGCAATTATGGAAAGATACAGAGTTGAGAAAGGATACCACAAATGAAAACAAACATGATATTTTATAATGGATAGATATAGTAATGTTGAAGAGACACTTAAAAAAGGAAAATTGTTGGAAATATGAAGTTTCCCATAACATCTTACATATGCCTATGTCTGAGAAGTAAAATCCTATAGAGTGAAACAAAGTATCCATTATATTATATCATTTAATATTATTTAACATTTAAGATTTAAATACTTTATTCAATATTATTTAATATTTATTATTTAAAACTCCTCATCACAACACTAACAGATAGGTATTGTTTTATTTTACAGATAAAGAAACCAAATTTTCGATACTTCAAGTAATTTATTTAATGTCAACCATGAAGATGTGGGTAATCAGACTAACTTAGAGTTATTCGATTCTAAATTTCAATTTTCTGTATTAGACAACAGTAATATTCTCCCAAGAGACTTGAGTCTCTTTTCTTCTAATTCATGATATTGTATAATTTACTGAACTGTTATAAGTAAGGGTGATGATGCAAGGCTGTGTCAGGCCCATCAGGTTTAGAAGTTCTATGCATTATTTTTTTATAAATCCAAGATCCAAACCATTGAAGTGAATGTGAGTTCACACCCTGCTTCTTTGCTTGTTATTAACACAGCCTGTGGTTCAGAACAGAAGTCAATCAGGGAAAATGCAGACATGAAAATGAATATTTAAGCCTATTTTTATTATTTGAAGGTTGATTCCTATGGTAAGAATGATTAATTACAACTCAAGAAGTATTCCAGATGAAAAACATTTTATTTACACCATAACATCATGTAGCAAATGTAAGAACTTCTATTATATTGTCCTTTGTAGTAAAAGTTTTTTAAAATTTTTTATTATGTTAGTAAAGGTTTCAAGTGATTAAGTAGTCAGATTATTTTTATAGCAATGAAACGTTCAAGAAGAACGTTATTTTCTGTTTCTGTTTCTTTTTTTTTTTTTAAGATTTTATTTATTTATTTATTCGACAGAGAGAGATCACAAGTAGGCAGAAAGAGATCTCTGGATCTCCTGGATCTCTTATTCTATTATCTATTTCAATTAAAATAAGCCCAGAGATGTTCTAAAAGGTAATAGTAGAGGATAGACCATCAAAAAGAGAGAGGGGGAAGCAGGCTCCCCACTGAGCAGGGAGCCTGATGCGGGGCTCGATCCCAGGACCCTGGGATCATGACCCGAGCTGAAGGCAGCGGCTTTAACCCACTGAGCCACCCAGGTGCCCTAATTTTCTGTTTCTTGAACTAAGATAACACCAGAAACCATGAAACCCAGTAAAGGGAAATAAGCAACCCGTTGTTTTTGAAGAATGGATACATATTTAGCTAAGGAGAAATATTCCTATAGTATTTCTATAAATTGTGATATCTATTAATACTTTCACCTCTAGTAATAAAAAGCACTAGACTTCCAGTTAGACACCTATAAGAGGTCCTGTTGGCTGATGCTTCTTTTACTAACTTGCTGGGTGAACTTGGGCAGGTCATTTAGCTTCTCCGAGTCACTGAATCTTCATATGTTAAATATGGATTCCCTTATCACAAATACTTTATTAGAATACAGTAGAACCAAAAATATACAGTAAATTGTAAAGCCCAAATCACATAAAAGGGATTATTTTTAATAAATTAGTAGTCACTCTAAAAAATTTTCAACAGTTTTGTCACTGTTGCCAATGCCTGAAAATTCTTGTAACCAAAATGTGTCTTACTAAACAGGAAATCAAGGTGGGAGCTGGGATGGGGAGGGGTATTATTTGTAAAATATCTCTGAAATGTTTTTGCTAGTTAAAAACTTGAATACTTAATCTTTATAGATGTAGCAATTAATGAAAACACTTTTTTGTCAGGTGCCTGGGTGGCTCAGTAGGTTAAGCATCTGCCTTTGGCTCAGGTCATGATTCCATAGTGAGGAGATCCAGTCCCGTGTCAGGCTTCCTGCTCAGCAGGGACTGCTTCTCTGCCCCTCCCCTGGCTTGTGCTCCCTCTCTCTCTTTCTCTCTCACCATCTCTATCTCACATAAATAAATAAAGTTTTTAAACAGAGAAAGAAAACATTATTTGTTTCTGTATGTGAGTGAGTGTATTTTAAGGAAAGGGTTGGTATTGGTAAGAAATACGTAGCTGCAGCATTGGGAATTTTATTATAAAATTACTAACCAGAAAATATGCAGTGGTAATTTGTTTTTTGAGTAAACTTTGAATAGGATATTCAGTATTTATTTAAAGAAATAGTTACCATGGCATCCTTACAGAAAAACACACCAGCACCTGATAGCAAAAATAACAGTTTTAATATTGTTCTTTAAACTAGAAAATATGCATATATAGAAACAGCATTGGGGTTAATATTATAAAAGCATGACCATGTGTGCTTTAGAGTATATATTCCAATTGGGAGACTTTTTCAGGAAAAAAAAATTAGTTAAATGAAAGTTTGTTTTTAAACTGTATCACTTTTATTTATACAGCTAGGTAATTACATTTATGTAAATTAAGATGAGATAAGTTTTTTGGAGAAAATAAAGTCACACATCCCCTGATAAACCACTACATTTATCTTTATTGCTTCACCTTCCCTATAGGTTCTGTGACCTGCGACTTCCCCTCCCACATTATTTATGTTTCTCAGAATGTGAATTCCTGAAACAGGCAAAGTTCTTTCATGATTTTTGTTTTATACAATGACATCATTTGACCTAATAACCTTCCTATATCTCATAATATTGCTCCCTGATGCTCTCTGCTCCATCCTTTAAAATCTAGCCAGAAAGTGTTCATGTTTTGAACTTTCCTCTGCTACCTAGTAAAATTAGGAGCTCCTTTGTGTCTGTATAATTATTTTCATTTAATTCTGTAATAATGTAGTGTAACTCCTCACATGAGCTCCTTAAGAAACTTGAGATTCACAAAGAAAAGGATTAATAGATTCAGGATGATTTATTCATTCATTCTTTATTTCAACGAATATTTATAGAGTGTTTGGCAAATATTGAGCAAGCAAGTATCAGTAAAAATCATAGTCCTCGCCTTCATAAAACTTACATGGAACTATCTCACCTAGGGCAGGCAGGCATTTATCAAGCACTCAGAGAATCAAGTTTATTTTTACAACTATGGTTGATTCTATGAGGGTAATGGTATTAGGTAAGGATACCTCTAGGAAAATTTTGACAAATCCAGCAGATCAGAATAGGTGTCCTCAGGGAGAGACCTTAAGATGAGTGGTAGAACCAAAGACCAGACCTATCTGGAGTTCTCTGTTCTAAGAGAAATAGAAAATTGCCAGAAGAGCATTTTTTTTTTTTTTTTTTACATAATCTACTTATCTGAGAGAGAGAAAGAGTAGGGGTGGTGGGGCAAAGGGAGAGCGAAAGAGAATCTTAAACAGATTCCCTGCTGAGCATAAAGTCCAACCCCAGGCTCTGATCTCATACCTCAAGATCATGACCTGTGCGGAAATCAAGAATCAGAGGCTTAATCAACTCAGGTACCCTGAAAATTGCTAGCAGCTTTAAAGGCAGGCTTGGGGTGGGTGGGGTGGTAACACCAGCAAAGAACAGGATTATATTGTCTTCAATTTGTGTGGGTCAACTGGCCAATGTTGTGTGGTGCTCAGGGGAGAGGTGATGGTAATTTGGACTAGATAGAAAATGAGCCAGATTTAAGAGAACTTGAGCAGGTGACACTAATGAGACTTTCTGATGAATTAAGAGGTTTGAGGGATTGAGGGAAGTGCCAGATGACAAGGATGCTATCCAAATTTCTAGCTTGGGTCCCTTCAGTCTAAGACTGGGAACTCCTAGAGGCAGGAGGTAGCTGTGATTCAGCCTGGTAACATCTTCAAGGCCATGCTTTTAGCACCTTCAGCACTAACTTGAGTATTTGTTTATTAACACTAAAAAGTGTTAGAAACAGTTACTATGATCATGATACTGTTTCTGAGGTTTTTGTTTTTGTTTATGTTTTAATTAAAAGTAAGGCTGGGGGTGCATGGGGGGCTCAGTGGTTAAAGCCTCTGCCTTCGGCTCAGGTCATGATCCCAGGGTCCTGAGATCGAGCCTCACATCGGGCTCTCTGCTCAGCAAGGAGCCTGCCTCCTCCTCCTCTCTCTCTCTGCCTGCCTTTCTGCCTACTTGTGATCTGTCTGTCAAATAAATAAAGATCTTAAAAAAAAGATCTCCTTCCCTTGAGATACTTACTATGGCTCAATTAGGGACAGAACTATTGCATATAGTCTCTCATTCTCTCATGATGTAGTATTCCAGGTGTGATGATTAAAGGAGTTATGTTGGGATCACAAAGATGTAAACTCACCATAAATCTATAAGTAGAAAAAATGTGAGAAGAAAAAATATCATGGAAGTCATAAAATTTAAGTATGGCATTAAGAAATGAGTATGATTTTGAAAGGTAGCTATGGGCATTCTGATAGAACAGATATCTTAATGCATGGATATGAGAATATGAATAGACTGTTCATTATTGGTGAACAGTCTGGGTTGGTGGGGACAGAGAGTGTTTGAGACAGAAAGAAGAGGAGAACACTGGAAAGGTTGATGCGGATTTTGATTGATGATATGAGTAGTACTTGCTTAATTTGATAAGTAGAAACTTTATGAGTTAGACACAATAATTAGTAAGAATTGGAATGGGATTGACCTAAGATGCTGGAAGATACTTGATAACTCAGAAAAATACTTACTTGGCATATGATCAGCATGGTTTATGGTTGAATTTGAAACGTGAAGGTCAAAAAAGAAGAAAGGTTGACATACTAAGAAAAATGATGCTAGATTCTGTAACAAATAAACCCCAAATTTCCAAGGTTTGATAAAACCGAGCTTTACTTCTCACACAACTTTCCAAAGCAGATGTTCTTGGCAGGGGAGTGTCTTTTCTCCATGTGGTGACTTAGGGACCACAAATACACCATCTTCTGGTTCTTCCATGCTCTAAAGCCTTGGAATCCTTTCATCCAGCTGACTGAAGGGGAAATAGAGCATGTAGGAGGAAGAGATACTTCCTAAAATTTCTGCCTGAAAATTACACATATAACTTCTACTTCTGTTGCTTCTGTATCAGTTACATAGCCAAAATCAGAATACAAAGAAGGCAGGGAAATATTTTTGGGTCATGTATCCAGGCAAAGAAGAAGAGAACAGGTTTTTAAGAGACAGCTAGCTCCCTCTTTCACAAATGATTTTGAGGATTCGAACATGTAACTCTGCATAAGCGTCGGGGTCACCATCTCATATAAATAATCCACAGCAAGAACAGTGATGCCAAAAATGTTTAATGTGAAGTTATGAAGGTCATTCTGCTGGAGATTTCTGGCAGAAATTTGGTCTGTGGATCTGAAATTTAGAGAAAACCTTTGATTTACTTTTTGAATATGGAGGGGGATTTATAAGCTAAGCTGACTGTTACAGAGTGTGTTCAATCAATAACAACATTTTGGTGCTAGAAATAGAATGATGGATGAAAGAGATATGATCCCTTTTCTTTAGTGAAAGAGATGAGGAATTAGGAAATTGACAAGAGAGCATTTCAGATCAACACTGTCCAATAGAAGGCTCTGCGATGATGGATATGTCCTATATCTGTTCTGGTCAATATGGTAACCGCTAACCGCATATGACTATCAAACACTTGAGAAAGGTGGCCAATATGACTAAGGAACCAAATTTTTATTTTTATTTAATTTTAATTAATTTAAATTTAATTCTAAATAGATTGAAACTCCTTATGGACAAAGACTATGTTTTGACTCATTTGAACAATAACAATCAATAACAATGGTGACAAATACCTCTGGAGTACTGACTCTGTGTTGAGCACAATTCAAAGCACTTTGCCTGAATTAATCAACTTTACCTTTATAATGACCTATTAAGTTAGTCATCTCATTATAATTGTCATTTTTTATGATAAGGAAACTAAGATGCAGAGTTATGAGATATATTTCTTACTCTTAGAAAATATGTGGTCCAATGCAAGAAATAGACAAACAGATCACACTATTGCCATAGTGGGAAAAGCAATGAAGAAAACCACTAAGTGACTATAATGAGCCAGGAAGCAAAGACTGGAATTCACCCAGTGATGGAGATGAAGATGCTACTACAGAAATGGAGCTAAGGCAGGCTGGCAAAGCTGGCTATGTGAAATCTCTCTCATAAGCACCCACTCATTCTGCCTCCCTTCTTCTTTCCTCTATCCTAGAATTATAGGATGCTCAGATTACTTCTATACCCACATGGCAAAGCCCACTTGCCTTTTGACTTTAATCCTACTGTGGTTCCCAGCCTGTGGAGTGCTGACAGTATGGAAATACTGAAATATCAAAACTGAAAGGAACTCTTTGCTCTTCCCAGCCCTCTGGCTTCAGTTAGTCTGACTCTCAGTCTGTTTACAGCTGGAGGTGGTGGCCATGGCCTGTCTGCCCTTACCTCAGGACGGAACAGGTCAGCCTGCCTGGAGCTGAGCTCAGCCCATTTCCATGCATCATTAAGGCTGGATAATGATTAGCTAAATTATTCCTTCTCTAAGCCTAATGAGCTGTGAGGTGATACATTTGTGGTTCAGTCTAAAAGATATAAAGTAGATGAAGTTTGTCCAGAAAATCTTCCTCTAGAAACCATCGACTTGGCTCTTCTTTTGTCATTCTAGAGAAGTATGACCCACATGGCAACCCAGATCATTGATGAACTGTTATCAACTTTGCGACAATAACAGGATTGTTTTTCTTAGTTTATCCTGTATATATATGTACATATGGGTATATATCTATTTTGTGAAAATGTGACAATGGATGTCTCTCATTTGGAGCAGTAATAAATATTTTTCTTTTTTTGTTGTTCTTTTCACTTTCATTTTTTTTAAAAAAATATTCTATTTATTTATTTGAGAGAGAGAGGAGGAAAGAGAGAGCATGAGTTGGAGGGTAGGGAGAGGGAGAAGCAGACTCCCTGATGAGCAGGGAGCCCAATATGGGGCTCTATCCTAGGACCCCAGGATCATGACCTGAGCCTAAGGCAGACACTTAACCAATTGAGCCACCCAGATACCCCTTCACTTTCCATTTGAAATCAAGTGTGTTTATGACTTGCTGGTATGTTTATATAGTTTTGGTTTTGATATCAATTTATGTAATATAGTTCTGAAAGTGAGATTGCCATCTTATCTTTGAATGAAGAAACTCCGGTTTTAAAGGAGTTGTATGTGCATCATGAGTGACTGTGAGTATTTAAATCTGCATAAATGGAATTTGATGTTCTATAAAGAAACTCAACACTAGATTTCCTGATGTCACATTTTGTTCTGGAGACTCTGTGTGTGTGTTAGGGTAGGCTCAGCTGTGGAAACAAAAGTGTCACTGGCTTGACAAAATGGAAGCTAATTTTTCCTCACATAACTGTCCCGGAAGATTGTTTAGGCAGAGAGCCCTCCTCCCCTCATTCCTGCTGTGACCCAGTCCCTCTCTAGCTTATAACTGCACCATCCTTTGGGACAGAGGGTAGGAATTGTGGGAGTGGCACCATAGCTTTCTTAAAAAACTCTGACCAAGAATTTTCCCATACCATTTCTACCCACATTCCAATGGAGAGACCCCATTTATGTGATCTAACTGCAAGAGAGGTTGGGTCATTTCGTCCAGATCTGTATCTAGCTGTGATCTCTATTCTGATGGAAGGAGAGAGATGATTTTGGTGAGCAGCTGCATTTCTGCTACGTTTTCGTTATGTAAAATATTGTTCAGGTTGAAGTGACATATATTCATTCCACTTTTTAAATACAAAAATATCTTTCTTTTTTCATATGTTCAAAATGTATACTTATTGTGTTCCTGATTCCCCTGCTTCTTTTGACTTCTCTCTCTCTCTCTCTCTCTCTATATATATATATATATATATATATTTCTTATTCATCTGCTCTTGAAATACT
Source organism: Mustela putorius furo (assembly GCF_011764305.1). NCBI lineage: Eukaryota > Metazoa > Chordata > Mammalia > Carnivora > Mustelidae > Mustela > Mustela putorius. Next base: position 25,094,134 of record NW_025421273.1, read on the forward strand.
TTGAGCCTTTCCATTCACCCCAGGCTCCAAACTGTCCACATAGACGTAGATCAATCTTTGTAATGTTTAACCCAATTTACTTTCTTTAATATTCTTGCTACCACTGTCTTTCAGACCTTGAGTCCATCTTAACTAAACTTTGCTATCAGCCTCCCAGGGAGACTTCCAGTCTTCTTTCTTTCTCTCTTCAAATCCATCTTACACACTGCTTCTAGGTTAAATCTGAAAAACTCCCTATCCCCCAAAATCCCGAGCTCAAAATTTATGATGACTTTTCACTCAATTTTTGAGTTTAGATCTCCTTCCCCCTGGAAATCAGGTGCTTCTCACCATCATATCAATTTGCCTTCCAGGTACTGGCCTGAAATCTATAGAACACGCTGTGATTCAGTCATTTCCCACAATCTATGCTTATTACTTTTCTATTGCTACTGTGCCAAATTCCCCCCAAATTTAGTAGTTTAAGATTAAACAAATTTATTTTTTACAGTTGTGAAAATCAATTGTTCTCACTGGGCCTAAATCAAGAAATCATTCTGTCTGTGTTCCTTTCTGGAGGCTTAGAGAAGAGAATCCATTTTTTTTTTTTTTTTTTTGCCTTTCCAGTTTTAGAAGATACTCCATATTCCTTGGCTCATGGTCTCCTTCCTCCATCTTAAAAACCTGAAATTACAACACTTCTACTGTTCTTCCTTTGTCATCTCTTTCCCTCTCTTTGTGATTACATTGAGACTACCCAAAATAGTCTAGGATAATGGGACCTTAAGGACAGGTCCTTGGTTACATAAATTCCATCCACAACCTTAATTCCATTTGCTATGGAACCTGACATACTCACATGTTATGGCTATTAGGAAATGGACATCTTTCAAAGGGGTATAATTCTGCTTAGGGTACCATGTTTTCTTCTCTCTTGATTCCAGCTCTCCCCCCCCCCTTCTTTTATCCCTTTTCCCATCTCAGAATGTCTTCTCTAAGCCCCTTCACCCTTTGACCCCCTACTCATCATTCATTGTCAAAGTTCATCTCTTATTCAACTTCTCCAGAATCTCCTCACTGGAAGAATATGCATCCATTCTTCATATTTTGTCACTTTTTAAACACATTGCCTGGTTTACTTAGCATTTGAATGAACAAACAGACACACAAAAATGATTGCATTTTGAGTTATCTCTGTGGGTTGATTGCAGTTTTCTTAGAGGGAGGGCACTATGTTTGTGCATTTTTTTAGTGGCCTTCATAGTCTTTGAGAATGTTCTTATATGTAGTAACCACACATGTAATTTTTGTTGCATTACATAGAATTTACTCATTAACCACCAGCAACCAAGGGGCACAGTAGCATAAGTAATCCTTTAAGAGCAGGCAACCCACAACTAACTTGCATATGTTTTAGGAATGCTTCTTATGTGGCTTTTCCAAGCAACGTCTAGTTAAATTTTCTTCCTTATACTGATTTTATTTCATATAGTTTCTCTTCTGAATGGACTCATGAGTAAGCATGAAGATATCACCTTTGACAGTATGCTTACCCACACTGATCACATTTATTGGCCTTCTCCCTGAAATGGATTCTCCAGAGAAATAAGATTTAGATGTTTGTCTGAAGATTTTCTCACAACAGAAAAGCTTATAGGGTTTCCCCCTGTGTAAGTTCCCTGATGAATGACAAAGTTGATTTCCAAACTCATTTTTTCTATAAGTATCCAAAGTATAGATTTTCTTCCCATGGGGACCCCTTGGTTGGCCTTTTGGCAAACTAGCTTTCTCAGCTTTTTACCCTGATGTGGATTTTGTCTTAGGCTTTGATCAAATGTTGATTTAGGAGCTTACTTAAATCTCATTTTCAGGCACAGTCTTTAATTATTTTCTTTACTTGAGGGCTTTCCTGTAAATACTAGGTTACCTATATCTTCCAGATTTTGAGGATACACATCACTAAGGTTTTTTTTTTTTTTTTTAACTGAAGTTTTGTTGGAACTCTTCTTAAAATTAGGCCCTTTAATTCAGAATTGAATCTCACATTAACATAGAATGTCTTAAGAGCATGTGTTTTGTGAGACCAGTTGCTTCCTCTTGTTTTGCTGGAATAGTGGCTGTGGAATACTTGATAGATAACTGGTTCTCCAACTTGAGTTTGCATCACATGCCACAGAATCACCTGGACAACTTGTCAAACCAGAGAGTGGGGGTGGGGGGGCTCACTCCTTGAGTTTCTGGGATGCCCTGAGAATTTGCATTTTTATTAAGTTCTCATGTGAACCACACTTTGAGAAACACCAATGTAGGTAGTACTCTGCAGGAAGAAGCAATCTAAGAGTAAGAAAATGCATTCACTCAGTCACTAATTTGTTTATTCATTCATTGAATAAGTATTTATTGTGTGCTTATTGCATTTCATTCCAAAGCTTATTTTCTTTTCTTTATATTCATTTTATTGATTCAGATTCAGATATAGAAGTGTCTTCTATTTTGCATAAATTAATATTTAAGATAACTTATATAAATGTATTGAGACATTAATATCTAATGCCTGGGCTGCTTCTTACAAAATAAAAGTGAATTCAATGATTATTTATGGAGTGCCTGCATTCTACAAAACTTTGTACTAGAGACAGAAAGTAAAATAACATATTTAAAAAAATATTAGATACATTAAAATGCTTCTCTGCATCTCTGTATTCTCCCATGCAACATGCATGGATTTGTAAGTCTTGCTATTGACCTTACTATAATAAAATTGATAATTAGTTTAAGCTTGTATGCTATCATCATGTATTAGGCTAGACAGGTTTCATTTGGGTTTCACTTGTTTTTCCGCAAGTGTGTGTGTGTGTGTTTGTTTATTTATTTTTATTTTTATTATGTTATGTTAATCACCCTACAGTACATCATTAGTTTTTGATGTAAAGTTCCATGATTCTTTGTTTGTATATATAACACCCTGTGCTCCATGCAATATATGCCCTCCTTAATACCCATCACCAGGCTAACCTATCCCGCACCCCCCTCCCCTCTAAAACACTCAGATTGTTTCCCAGAGTCGATAGTCTCTTATGGTTTGTCACCCCCTCTGCTTCTCCCCCTTCAGTTTTCTCTTCCTTCTTCTAATGTCTTCCATACTATTCCTTATATTCCACAAATAAGTGAAACTGTATGATCATTGTCTTTCTTTGCTTGACTATTTCTTTTAGCATAATCTCCTCCAGTTCCATTCATGTGGATACAGATATTGGCTATTCATCCTTTCTGATGAATGAGTAATATTCCATTGTATATATGGACCACATCTTCTTTATCCATTCGTCTGTTGAAGGGCATTTCGGTTTCTTCCATAGTACAGTAACTTCTTTCAAGACATGTCTCCAAAGACAAGGGAAAAAAAGTGAAAATGAACTTTTGGAGCTTCATCAAGATAAAAATCTTCTGCACAGTGAAGGAAACAGTCAACAAAACAAAGAGGAAGCCAAGGAATGGGAGAAGATATTTGCAAATTACACTACACATAAAGGGCTGGTATCCAAGATCTATAAACAACTTCTCAAACTCAGCACCCAGAAAACAAGTAAAAAAATGGGCAGACAACATGAACAGACCCTTTTCCAAAGAAAACATACAAATGACTAACAGACACATGAAAAATGTTCAACATCATTAGCCATCAGGGAAATTCAAATCAAAACCACACTGAGATACCTCCTTTTCATTTTAACTTCTGTTGTTAGATCTAAATTGAGAAAAAACACTGCTGAGTACAGAAATATGAAGGGTGAAAATCCCCTACGTTAAATCTGTATTCATTTTTATTTATTTCAGTTGTATTTATAGCCATAGGATTTCATTTATTATTCAAATATTATAGTAAACTAAAAAAGGACTTTTGAAAGGAAATAGATGACTCAAAATCCAAAACCCTAAGTTCATTAATGTCTCTGTTATGTGTTTGTGTGTGTGTGTGTGTGTGTGTGTGTTTGTATTTGTATTTGTGCATATACCCTGCAGTATTTCCTGCTGGCTCTTGTCTATATGTACATTTCTTATAATATGGAGGTGTTCATAGTTTTTATTTTGCCTTTTTCACTTATTATATTATAAAGTATTTCCCATTTTTTATAGTCTTCATAATTATTTAAATGGCTCCGTAAATTTTTATTTGGATAAAATAGCACAGCATCTCCTTTCATTTTATGCATATAAATCCTTCTATTTCTCTAATTTAGAAAAATATTAGAATAATATTCTTAAGAAATATTCCTAGCAGACAGGTTCTATGGTCAAAGTTATGAATATTTTTGTGACATTTTAAATGAGAATCTTATTAATATGTAATACAAACAGTAGTGTATGGAGACAATGGCTTTTCAAGTTTGTCATATTGGGAATTTATGGTTTTTAGTCACTTGATAGGTATTAAATGTGACTTTTGTCTTTAATTTACATGAGTTTTATTACCAACGAATTTAATCATTCTGTCTGTCTTTCCTTCTGGTTCTTTGATAAACAGGTCTTTTGAATCAATAGAATATGCTTTATTTATTTATCTATTTAATTTTAGTGGATAAGACTATGGCTCTTTATAACTGTGGACCCGGAGCATAAACTATAACCTCATTTCAAGTTGCTACAAACACTAAATAGAAACTGCACATTTAACCAAAGTAGACTGCAACTACATTTTCAAATGAAATGAAAATTATTTCTCATCAAACCACTGGAATTAGGAAAGCAAAAACATCCATAATTTGAACACCCCCCAAAAAAGAATTCACATTAGTAGTAATATAAGAAATTAATTAAGATTTTTGATAATGTAAAAATGCATACCAAATAGCATTACCATGAGATATTTTATTGTCTATTAGATGACTTGGCAAAACTACTGTAGGAATGCTTGAAAAAATTTTTCTTGCTGTATTAACGCTATGGATTAACAACCCCCGAATTCATATGTTAAAGCCCTAACCCCCAAAGTGACTGTATCTGGAGATAGGGTTATTAGGAATTAATTAAGATTAAACAAAATGATAAGGGTGGTCTTAATCCAGTAGGACTGATGATCTTAAAAGGAAGAGATCTCTTTCTCCCTTTCTCTGTCTTTCCACATGCGTGCACGAAGGAAGGGCCATGAAAGGGCATAGGAAAAATGTGGTCATCTACAAGCCAGAAAAGAGCTGTCAGTATAACCTAACAATGCTGGCACACTCCTCTTGGACTTCTAGACTCCAGAACTTCGAGAAAGTCAATTTCTATTGCTGAAGCTACCCAATCTGTGGAATTTTGTTATGGCAGCCATAACAGATTAAGACATATAATTAATAATTATCATTATAATGTAATTAAAAATATAGCAATAATAATAATACATGTATTATACAAATGTATCTTTCTTATTCCTTAAAGAAAAAATATTCATTGGAGACTAATGCAGAACTTTGTTTTGGAACAGTCCAGAAAATGTTATTCCAGGTTCGGCCAGGATTTTCCCAATTGTGTTTCTGTAAATAATCACCTCTTATTTTTCTTTTGTTCCCCACAAGCAGTTATTATGTCATTGTATATAAAAATGGCTTACCAGCAGAAAAACACTATCAAAATAAAAATGGATTATTTAATGATAAAATCCATAGGTATATACCAATTGAACATCTGCTGTATTATCTGAACCATATTCCTTTTGTCATAATCTACATCATCAGAATTATCTGCTCCAATACAAATTACAGCATAATAAAGAAAAAATAAACAAAATGGATTTTGTATACCTCCATGGACAGATACTTTATAGTCAGAAGTGGTCTGAAGTGTTAATCTGGTTCTTAAACTGAGGAATCTGGCATTTTTAACAAGACAGCTTCTCAATATACTTACATTCTATTGCTCTCATACCACAGTGTGGGGGAATACTTTCAAAGAGCACATTTGGAAAATGATGACTTGCTTGTAGCTTGTTCTGTTTGTAGAAAGTAGGGAGCATTGTCTTAGCTGAATCCTTGTTCTCTGTTCTATACCTGATACAGAACGACAGGAACCTGGAAGTGCATACATCTTTTTCACCTTCCCCACCCCTCACAGTTTCTCAGCACATGCTGTCAATTTTGCTACATAAATAAACTTAGCAAAGTATGTAATTTCTGGGGAAGGTTGTTTTCTGAGATGAAGGAAACAATGTCAGCTAAACTAGGGACAAAAACCTTACAGCTTCTAGTTTTAGATTTATAGTCCAGAATCACTACTAAAAACTATTTTGTTTGCATTAGCAAGATTTCATATCCCTAGAGCTAGAAGTCTGCAATGAATATTTATCATGGCCCAGGGTCTTGTTCACATTTTTTTACATCTGCTTGTTTTTGTTGCTGTTATGTAACCAGGAAAGTTTGTTGGCATAGACAGTCAGGCCAGGACACTAGGCGTATGGTGGGCTTTTAAGACCTATTTGTGAATTAGATGTATTTTCTTGTTATCAAAACTTCAGCTAAAATCCTAGATTTACTTATTTAGTAACATCATAGCCTTTTATCAGTTACTTTTATTCTCTAAATCTCATCTGAAAAATGGGCAAAATCATAGCTACCCAGGTTTGATATGAAAATTAAGAAATTAAGTAAATATAAAGTAATACTTGTAAAGTGGATGACCTGGGTCTGGAACTTGTTACTTCTTTTGTGTTAGATATCCCATCCTACCCAATTTAAAAAAGATAACTAAAGAAGATCTTATTGTTATTTCTGTAAAAGCATCTCATGAGAAGCTCTCAAGAGCTAAGATAAACTCCATAAAATTAAAAAATGGGGCAGTTTTTCACATCTAACATTTATAGAAAATTCAGAACAAGAATTATTTAATTTTTTCTTATATTACCTGGATAACTGCCTCAGGTAAGAGTTTGTATTTTCAGAAGGCATTGCCCTTTTCAAAGCCACTTTTCTATAGAATATTTTGTTAGTTTCTTACTATAAAACTTGGAGGATAGAGCAATTATCAGTCCTGTTTTACAAATTGGAAAATATAGTAAAGATAAGTAAACACTCACTGAATTTAAATAAGCTCTGACTCATCCCCTCAAACCTGTTCCTTTATAACTCTTACCATTTCAGTTAATCATAATTATGTAACTAATAAAAACTAGAACCTAGCAAGCATATTTCCCTGCATTTCTTCTCCCTCACACTCAGTACTGCTGCCAGTTTCATTACCCCTGCTTCTTCTTTTTTTTTAAAAAGATTTTATTTATTTATTTGAGAGAGAGAGACAGTGAGAGAGAGCATGAGCGAGGAGAAGGTCAGAGGGAGAAGCAGACTCCCCGTGGAGCTGGGAGCCCAATGCGGGACTCGATTCTGGGACTCGGGATCATGACCTGAGCCGAAGGCAGTCGTCCAACCAACTGAGCCACCCAGGCGTCCCATTACCCCTGCTTCTAAGGTATATTCTGAATCCATCAATTTTTTACCATTACACTTTCATTCCCTTGATCATGGTCATCATTACATATTATCTAGCATTGTTGTGATGGTAAGAAGCAGATAGAGAAAAATTAACCAAAAAGTTAAAAACAAATGCTTGTTCTTTTAATTGAGGTTTTAGGGGTTCAACAAATAATACTTGCTTTCTCTGCCTGATTCTTCATCAGTAAGAAAAGAGAAATGGTAATTTGACAAAGAGATAAAAATATCACCTTTATCACCTCCCCTGAATGCAGTTCAACACTTTCTTTTGTTCATTAATGAAGCAACCTTTCTCGAGGTAAATTCATGGCTTGAGTTTGTGAAATCTCTCTTATTCCATCCATGAGCCTAGGTGTTCTAAATCTGCCTCATTATCTGATTCTCCCATAAGCCATGAACAATCAAGTTAGAATTATTCTACTTTATATTAATTGGAGGGCTGACAGTGCAATGAACTGGCAAACCAAGATGATGTCTACCAGGATTCCTTTAGGTTTCTTTGCTTTTTCCCACATGTGATCTTGTAGCACAACATCCCTGCCACACCAAAGGAGGCTGCTATTCTTTCCTGTCTATTATGAGGATGACTTAAAGTAAGACTTGCCTGAGATCTTTTCAGTTTTATACTTTTTCCCCTTAGCATCTCTTGCACATAATGTCTAATCTCTGCCTCACTGGATTCTGCAGAGGTCAAAGTCACAATCTTATAGTTCAAGATCGAAGCTATGGCTTTACATAGTCAAGGCCCAGCACAGACTGCTTAGTAAAGTAGAGCTGCCCACATTTGCTAAGGTCTATATTTTCTATGAGCTATGTCTGCTAAAAATAGCCCTACCTATATCAGTGAAGTCAGTTAGCTGTGAACAAAGCCTTCATAAACCATAATGATCCACCAAGGACAAAATTCCACTTGGGCCACAATTACTAAAGCCTAAAGAATAAAACTGTCAGCCATTCTCTCTCTCTTCCTTTGGTATTTTCTCAAGGTTTCTAACCAGGTTAATGCATGCAAACATTTGAGTTTGAAGGAATTTAATAAATATTAACTTTATTCCCAACGTTAGTGCAGAACAAAATGAAATCCAGGAGACAGAGACACGAAGAGTAAGGGTATCTACTTTATTGACATTAAGGTAAATGTAGACACCGGCTACACATCTCTAGGCAAGAGGGGTTGTTAATACTTTATTCCCAAATTGAGCAGACATATTCACCTTGTCACAGGCAGTACTGCATGACTGAAGACTTTGTCTAACATGGCAGAGTTCTCCCATTAAAGCGTTGGCTCCTTAGAAGAGAAGGGTACAGCTCTATGTGAGTAGAAAGACCCCAGAGAGAACAGAAGAATATACCACAGCAAGAATGATCAGCTTTTGTGCCTAACCACACCATGAAGCAGGCTGATTTCTCCTAGCACTAGAAGGAATAAGATGGGTGGGGGCAAAAGTTCATGTAGCTGAAGCTTCTTCACCTGGAAGCATAAGGAGTAGAGAATTACTATTCTGTGACTAGCAAATATCATCATGATTCTGAACTTCATTTCTCAAATGATGAGACAAACACTGAGAACTTAAATGAACTGAGAAACTAATGTTCATTAATTGCATACTAATATCAAAGAGAGAAAGAGATGCTCATATAAATATGCAGCTGGTATGAATTTTTTCTTAACCTACTTATATTGATGGTGATGATGATGATTAGAATATGCTAGTTGCTTAGGGTAATAAACAGAACCTTCCTTATGAAACACTATCTTTTAAAAAATCTTTGGTGCTTTTTTTGGACCGGTGCTTCTAAGTATGTGGTAGTAGGGAGTGTGGTCACAAATTAGAATGAGGGGAAGGGGAGGGCCATTTTCAGGCTAAGTTAGGCAGATAGAGTTCTGATATTTAACTCCAACATCCCCAGTTGAGAATCTCTTTTCAAGTGAGCTACAGAGCAGTGATTTTGTAGATCAGTATGTTTTATTCCTCAGGTCACTGGGCCTGAAAAATTTTGAAGACCATTACTTTAGAGTCAGCTTAATTTCCCACTCCCTGGCCTGTGTGTAGCCCCACTGGCCTGACACTGGGACCCTTAACTTAGCTCCTTCTCATTACCCTCCAGCTACCTAAGGACTCTTGTGAATCTTTCCTTCCATACTTTTCCCTCTTCCTGCCCCATCTTGCATGAGAGTATTCTGCTTAGCCTCTGAGAAAAGGTGCTCAAATTGTAAATCTTATCACAGAGCAAATCTTTCAAGTGATCCAATCTTTCATACATCCATTTAATCCTAAAATAGTTATGGGAATCTCTGTGAGCCAGACCCTACATAAGAGCTCAGGTTGCTATGGTGGGGAAGATACAAAAATGGCCATTAGGACCTGAAGTTGAAGTCAGAGCTTCAACTTTTTTGTATTTCCCAAAGTATTCTTACAACCTTGCTACTCAAAGTGTGGTTTGCCATGCTACTGTATTAGAAATGATGAATCGTAGGCCCCATGCCCTATTCTATCAGAATATTTTAACAAGAACCACAGGTGATGGGTGTATTCATTAAACTTAGAGAAACATTACTTAAAAAAAATTTTTTTTTTGTTTCTTGTGAGTAATTTTTTATTTAATTTTAGTTAGTTAACATATAGTATAATACTGGTTTCAGGAGTAGAATTCAGTGATTCATCATTTTTTTATAACACCTGGGTCTCATCACAAGTACCCTCCTTAGTACTCATATTGATCAACTGTGAAAGGCCTATTTAATGCCTCTAGTTCATTTGATACATGGTTGGGTCAGATATTGGGCCTTTTCAAAGGATTTGTGCTCTGGTTGGGAGGAGTGCTCCTTAAAATGTCTGATGTATATGTTGGGGTTAAGGCCCATTTTGGAGACAAGACTCATTGCCACTGGCAGTGGTCTTTAGTATTCTGAAGAAAAGCATTTAGTATCCCTGAAAATCTCTTTAAAAGTGGTTGTCAGACCTGGCACTCCTCAGAATCATCTAGAAATATTGCTGCATATATAGAATTTTGGACATACACAGTTATATTTTGGAGTTCTTGGGAGTGGGATTCAGGAGGCTGTGTTTGTAGATCAACTTCCTGTCTGCTGATTCCTAGTGTAGCTAGCCTGACATTGGTCCATGAACAAAGCTACAACAACCTCCCATCCTGTTCTGTGCAACAAAAGATCTTCGCCTCCTCCTGAATTGTGTATTCTCTGCTAAGAGATGGTTCTTTTCCAAAGTAGCCACAGATAGGGCCCTCCATCTATTGAGGAAAAATTTCTTGGGAGGCAGTCAACAGTAGAACTCTATATTAAATCCTCCCTGAGGTTTTTTTCTTTTTTCCTGTTTTGGAAGGATTAACTATATTTATCATCTTATTTTATTGATTGATTGATTAATTGATTTAATTGGTATATTTTTAAAAGTAGGTTCCCTGCCCAGTGTGGAGCCCAACATGAGGGTTGAACTCTTACCCCTGAGATCAGGACCCAAGCTGAGAACGAGAGTCAGATGCTTACCGACTGAGCCATGCAGGTGCCTTTTATTTATCATCTTAATGTGTTATCTCAAAATGTCAAAATGTTTAACTACATTTTAATGCATTATTTCACTCAATCCACTTGTAGAATTGCCCAATAAAATATATAATGCTTGGTTAGATTTGATACAAACAATGAGTATCTTTTTCATGCAAGTATGTCCCAAATATTGCATGGTTCATACTTATGCTAAAAATGTGTTTGTTTTTTTATCTGAATCCCAAATTTAACTGGGCTTCTGTATTTGATAAATCTGGTAACCCTATGACCTCATAGCAACCTACGAGAGAGGCAGAGCAAAAGTTTTTAAAATTTGGTTTTATAGATGAGGAAATTGATATTCTGCAAATCTGTGGCTTTTTTCAGTGTCACAGAGTTAATGAGCTATAGTGCAGAAACCACATCTAGGTTTACTCACTGCTGGTCCATGACTCTATCTTTCACTGTTTTAGCTCAGGGGATGATTCAAGAATTACACTACACTCCTAACTGCTATAGTTAATTTCAGCACATGTTATTTTAGCATATATCAGGGTCAGAGTGGTTACAAGGGTGTACTCTGCCTTTAAACTGATGTTAGATTGTTAAAAATAGTTTGGGAGAGAGGAACTATATATTTGTGTAAATTAGTGGATTCCCATATAATTGGAAGAAAATATATTTACTTAAATATTGGCCAAATAGGAGCCTCTTTAGGTCTGGAAAAGTCCAGTGAACAGAGCATAATTCATAACATGAATAAGAACTAAGTATAAATCTTTATTTGATTAAGGAATAGGAGGCTGTCTCCCTTGGTCGAGTTGGGGAAGTAGAAATTAATATCACGGTCCAGAGGTTAAGACTTTAGATTTTGGAAGTCAAATTGCCTGTGTTCAAACCTAGTTTTATCTATCCTACTCTGTGCCCTTAAATAGGTTGCTTAAAATATCTGTGACTCAGTTTCTCACCTGTAAAATGGAGCTAAAGTAATGTAAACATCTCATAGAGCTGTCATTAGGATTAATTAATTTGACTCAAGTCAAGTGCATTACAACAGTGACTGGCAAGTAGTAAACACTCCATAAACTTAAGCTACAAGGATTATAATGATTTTTCTTCTGCAGCTGCTGCTACCAGCTTGTGCCACGATTATTCCAAGTTACTTCTTGTCCCCAGATCGCCTTCCGTACTGGTTCCATTAAGAGCAACAATAAATCGGGGCGCCTGGGTGGCTCAGTGGGTTAAGGCCTCTGCTTTCAGCTCAGGTCATGGTCCCAGGGTCCTGGGATTGAGCCCTGCGTCGGGCTCTCTGCTCTCAGGGGGCCTGCTTCCCTTCCTCTCTCTTCCTGCCTCTCTGCCTACTTGTGATCTGTCAAATTAAAAAAAAAAAAAAAAAAAAAAAAGAGCAACAATAAATCATTTAAATTCAAACAAAGGTTTGCATCAAACACTCTGTTTATTAGTAGACTACAGTGGCTATAAATGGTGGAAAGCCTAGAGTGTTGCCCTGCTACAAAATCTTCCCCTAATTCTTTATTTCTTTATTTTACTTACAATAAACAAATTAATGTATGCAGTTAAAGCTAGCTAATTCTCTGGGGACAGTTAAGTCATCAGAATCACCTGGGGTGCTCCTACAATGATCAGACACTCCACTGAGTCATGATATCAGGAGATAGGCATTTCCCTTCTAAGAATTAGGCCAAGTACTCACTTTTATCACTGACAGTGTGGGTTTGACTGTCGCCTAGCTTTTCCAAGGTAGAGATAATTCAGGCAAGGACTTATTTTGAAAACATAATCTGTCATATGTTCAAGCTTTATTTCTTATCTTCATTTAGTTAATCGGTAGAAGAATAAGGGAAATTCAAAGCAGTAAGATATACAGACAATTTGGAGTTTGAGCCTGAGCATGTCAGACAAAGGTTTATGTCCTTTGGACATGTACTCCTTAAAATGAGTCTAGTTGTCATAGCCAACGTCTGCAGCCCAGCATATTTCCCTCCATCTGCCAAGAGTTTGAACATTTGATAGGTCTATGCCCTTTCTCCAGCTGATTGCACTGCCCCATTACTGATGACTTTAAAATACTCAAACCACTAATGTAATATGCAGCACCTGCAAATACTGTGAAATATTAGCAGAGTGGTAATGAAAATTGACTGCAAGTATAATGACAACAGGTGAAAATATTCATAGCCTGCTCATGTAGCAAACTTAAGATATAAACTCAATGAGCGTAAATGGAATACGTTCATGACAAATATGAAAATATCCCAAACTGTTAAAGTAATAAAAGTAAATATAATAAATCTTTCCTGCAAATATAATAAGGTCCCTAACTGCAAATGCAATAAAACTTATCAACAGCTGCAGTATATTTGGAACATATTATATAGCTTTACAAAGAATTATACCCCCTGCTGGTATGGCCTCAACAATGTCATGCTTTGTCTTTTTCCAGTGAGTACAAGTCTAGCAGACTACATGTTGCCCAGTATATATTAAGTATGACAGAGCGTTAATACAACCAGGTTTGGATTGAAAATGAAATGCTCAATCCAGATGTGCTCTTTGGCCATTCTGTAAGCATAGCCAGAGGCTGTGGATCTCCCACCAGGGGTTGAAATGTAGCCAGGAAAGCTAAGCATGGGAGGTGAGGAATTGATGAATCACTGGATAACCTTTTTGTTGCTTGGCTATGGTATCTGACTCAGGAAAATGAGCTGTATGCAGGACTAAGGGAATAGGGGCAGGAGGACTGCAGTGAGAAAAGGATGTCGGGGTGATAATGTTCTGTAAAGATCGCCGGTTTGACAGGCGTGCTGCTAGGGATCTTGGATCTTTTCACCTTCCTCCCTTTATCCTTCTTTCTTCCCACGATTCAGCACATATCTGTTGAATATCTATTAGTTTACAGCTACTGAGTATAATAAAGTCATCGTCCCTGGGCCATCTGAGGACCTTAAGTCTTAAGGGAAAACCGAAAGTAGCAATGTGATTCTAATACAGTACAGTTCTATCTGTCACCAGCCAAGAGAAGAGGATCTGGGACAGAAGACTGAGGAATCCCAACATTTAAGGGATGGGCAGTTAGCTTAAATTTCTCTCTTCACATTCCACCTCGTGTTCAGCCAGGTCCTTTTATAGTTTTTATGGTTTTTATGAAATATAATACTAAGAACTGAGCAGAAATAGATTACCAATAATGACAATAGGACATCATGGCTCATGAATCTCAAACTTTGCAAATCTATAAACCCTATAGCCTCTTCTCAACAAAATGTACATTTTTCTTTTAAATTTAATTCTTTTCTCAAATTTTAAAAAAGTGCATTACAACTACTGAGACAATTTTACCCCCTACTCACCCCAAATGGCCTAACCCATAGTAACCAGTGTTAACACCCTGGTTGATACTGGGCCAGGTCTAACTCCTTGCTTGTGGAAGCTCTGATACATATATAAGAGCTTTGTGGTTCTGTTGTTTTTCCTGACAGGGCCTAGGGAGAGAGAGAGAGAGAGAGAGAGAGAGAGGTGGTGAGGGGCAGATGGAAAGGGAAAAAAGATAATCTTAAACAGGCTCCACACCCAGCACAGAGCTGGACGCAGGGCTGGATCTCATGACCCTGAAATTATGACGTGAGCTGAAATCAGGAGTCATCTGAGCCACCCAGGCATGCCCAAAGTTTTGTAGTTTATTATATACACGTTACTTTTTGTCTTTCTTTGCTCTTTTAATAATATAGCACGGACATCTCTTTAGGTCAATAAATACAGAATTAACTTATTTTTAAGTAGTGCGTAGTATTTTGTGCACTGAACTGTCAGTTAATTATTGATTATACATTAGTCTATAAGAAGCATATTTATTTATTATTTTTTAAAAATTGCATTTATTTGACAGAGAGAGAGCATGCATATGTGAGCATAAGTAGAAGGAACAGCAGAGGGAGAGGGAAAGGGAGAAGCAGGCAACACTGGGCTCGATCCCAGGACCCCGATATCATGACCTGATTCAAAGGCAGAGGCTTAACTGACTGAGCCACCCAGGTACCCCTGAAATTTATTTTTTTATGTGGCTTGTGCTTGATTTTCTTAAAGATGGCTCACCACTTGTGTTGGCTATGAAATAAACCTCTGTTTTACTACTTTATTGAACTATAACTTGTCGTTCATTAAACCATGCTTTCAGGTGGATCTATTTTGAACTAGTTATGCTGACCAGGCAGTGTCAGTATTTATTTAATTGCCCCATTACGTTTATTATAATTGGTTTATTGTAAGTTTTTGTATCTACTCCTCTTGGTTTTGTTTGTTTGTTTGTTTGTTTGTTTGGTTTGTTTCACTTTGTTCTATTTGCTCCAATCACATATATACCCTTTCATATGGACTTCAACATCACCATATCCACTTCTAAAATAATAACTGATGTTCTGATCTTATTTATAATGCATTCATCTTATAGTAATGGAAAGATTTGCTTTCATATAGTTTTTCTACTGAAATACAAGGTTGCTACATTTCAATAAATATTTGCTATTTTCTTCATCTTAGAGTCTTATACAATTCTTCTGCAAATTTTTGGTAAATACTATGTCATTTAACATTGCTTTTATAAACATAATTTTTATTTTTTATTCTAACTGGTTCTAATATATACTTGAAATATATTCCAAGAAATATACTTGGAGTATTTATTATTTTCTAATTTTGATGGTTCATCTTTGTGTGTCAGTGTTTATTTGCATGTGTGTTATTTTATTTAAACTAGATTCTTTTGGGGCACCTGGTATCTCAGTTGGCTAACTATCTACCTTCGGCTCAGGTCATGATCCCAGAGTTCTGGGATCGAGTCCTGCGTTGGGCTTCCTGCTTAGCAAGGAGCCTACTTTTCCCTCTCCTTCTGCCTGCTCCTCTGCCTACTTGTGCTTTCTCTCATTCTGCTAAATAAATAAATAAAATCTTTAAAAAAATATCCTAGATTTCTTTTGATAATTCTAGGTGTGCAAACATGTCTGTAGAGATGAATTTCTTGTTCAACAGTCAGTGAACATAGGTATGTAACTTTATTTTTGACTTACTGTATTATTAACTAGTGTCTCTATGGTAATATACAATTATAATGTCGTTTTCCTAATTTTGATGGAAATGACATTGCATCTAATGAATTAGAATAGCCTTTTGTTTGTTTGAGTAGTATTTTGTCCCGTCTTTACCTAATAAATGATGAATTGCATCAATATATCAATTGTATCAAATGCATTTTTAAATATATTACTCTAAGAATTTATTTTTTCCCTCCAATACATTGATTTGATGTACTATACAGTATATCATGTGTGTATATATGTGTGTATATATATGTATATAAATGTATATATGCATTCTCACATTCTTTGAATAATTTAACTTGATTTTATTATGCTGTATTATTATTTTGTAATATAGAGCTCAACATTTTTTTAGATCTTATTTTTTAGAGTAGTTTTAGGTTCACAGCAAAGTTTTTTTTTTATGTTTGCTTTTTTTCATGGCAAACAGTTATTTTTTTATTATTTACTTTTTATTTATTTATTTATATTTATTTATTTTTTAAAAAATTAAATTTATTTATTTTCAGCATAACAGTATTCATTATTTTTGCACCACACCCAGTGCTACATGCAATCTGTGCCCTCTATAATACCCACCACCTGGTACCCCAACCTCCCACCCCCCCACCACTTCATTCCCCTCAGATTGTTTTTCAGAGTCCATAGTCTCTCATGGTTCACCTCCCCTTCCAATTTCCCCCAACTCCCTTCTCCTCTCCAACTCCCCATGTCCTCCATGATATTTGTTATGCTCCACAAGTAAGTGAAACCATATGATAATTGACTCTCTCTGCTTGACTTATTTCACTCAGCATAATCTTTTCTAGTCCCATCCATGTTGCTACAAAAGTTGGATATTCATCCTTTCTGATGGAGGCATAATACTCCATAGTGTATATGGACCACATCTTCCTTATCCATTCATCTGTTGGTTCACAGCAAAGTTAAGCAGATCTCTCAATTTCTAATTTCTAATTTGGAAATTGGGCATTATTAGTCAAAATGTGATCGGTGTAAAGTTTTAAAAATCTTTTTATCTTGATATTAAAATGTTTAGGGTTTATCAATTTCTAAAAATGATGTACAGTATGTAAAAAATATACAGTACACCAATAAACATTATTGTCTAAATATTTTTTTATGTTGAATGACTTCCTTGGGGTATATTTCCTGATGAGCTTTTAACAGACAGAATCTTAAGGTGATCCCCATGATCTATACCTTCTGTTATTCGTGGTCTTATGTAATTCCTTCCCTTTAAGTGTGGTGTGGTGGCCCTTCATTTACTTTGAGATGATAGAATATGACAAAGGTGATGGGATATAATTATTATGTGTACATGATTATGTTGTGTGAGATCATAATGTCCATCTTTCTAGAGTCTGTCCCTTGCTGGCTTTAAGGAAGCAGGCAGCTATGTTGGGGAGACCCATGTGGCAAGAAACATTGTATGGCCTCTAGCAGGTAAGGGCACACCCACAAAGAACCAATCTGCCTACAGCTCAAGAGCTTGGGAGTGAATTATTTTCCAGTCAAGTCCCCGATGAGCCCCCAGTCCTGGCTGACACTTTGATGGCAACCTGTGAGACCCTAAGAGGGGGTCTAGCTGCCTCGCTCAGCCATGCCAACTCCTAACCCACAGAAACTGTGATACAATATGTGTTGTTTTAAGCTATTACTTTGTGGAAAAATTGTTGCACAGCAGTAGAAATACCCCATTATTCGGTCATCAGGTAGAGTCACTCCAATATAGTAATACATTTTTAAATTATTTTACAGAAAGATTGTGTGCTCTAAGTGCAATCAAAATATACCCATTTTGTGGGCACCTGGGTAGGTCAGTGTATTAAGCCTTTGCCTTAGGCTCAGGTCATTATTTCAGGGTCCTGGGATCGAGCCCCATATCAGGCTCTCTGCTCAGCAGGGAGCCTGCTTCCCCCGCCCCCCACTGCCTGCCTACTTGTGATCTTTCTCTGTCAAATAAATAAATAAAATCTTTAAAAAAATACCCATTTTGCTACAGCTTTTTAGATGTTGAGAACATTTATTTGCTAATAATTTGCTATTGTTTCTTGATTTAATCTGTGTGTATATATATGCACACATAAGTATATATACACTTTTACAAATATGCCTATGTTATTTATATGTATATGTGTATGTACACACATAATTTTTCTTAATGAGGCTGAACAATTGTTGAGATTTCACTGTTATTTAACTTGTCTCTGGTGTGAACTGCTACTCCTCTCTTGCCCTTCAGTTATTGAAGTGTGGGAATTAATTTAGTAGAGTATTTTTTTTTAATTTGTTCTGATATATTTTGGAGAGTAACTCCTTGTCATGGCAATGGAAAAAATTTCATCTACCCAGGCAATTTTGAAATCATGCAAATCTTTTCTTCACTTTCAATAGTTTCTCTCTATTAACCCCAAAAATACAGAGTCCAACTTTTTAAAAAATATAAAACTATCATTTATTGGATATTCACTATTAGGCAGACAGTTTTTGCATGATACAGAAATGTGACCTGTCCATAATTGAGTCCCCAGCATTGTACACAGTGACTTGCATATAATAGTTGCTCAATAATTATTTTTGGATTAAAAATAATATTTAATTGAGTGATTAGTAAGTATAGTCAGAGAAGAGCCAACTTGAAGGTGAGCGAAGAGAACACATATAGAAACCTCCGGATCTATTAAAATATTATTTCTGGCATGAAAATTATCTTGCACTATACTTCTGTGTATTCTTTTGTAGTCTGAGAAGCACTTTCATTTGATTCTTTCCAAAGCCTGGTGAAGTTGGTATAACAAGTGTATTTCTCTGAACGCAAAAATCATAGAGTTCAAACAACTAGTATGTCATAGAGTTACTATGTGTCAGACTTGGGAAAGAATCCAAACTTCTGACTCCAGTCCTCTTTCCATTATTTGCAAGCCATCTTTTTTTTTTTTTTTTTTAAGATTTATTTATTTATTTATTTGAGAGAGAGAGAGAGAGAGACAGAGAGCGAGAGAGAACAGAAGCAGGGGGAGTGGAAGAGGGAGAAGCAGGCTTCCCACTGAATGAGGAGCCTGATGCAAGGTTTGATCCTAGCACCCTGGGATCTTGCCTGGAGCCAAAGGCAGATGCCTAATGACCAAGCCACTGAGGTTCCCCTACAAGCCATCTTAAAGTGCATATTTTAACATATTCTTATGTGGAATGAAATGTACTGTACTGCTCTTTAACATTATTGATTTTTCCCATATATTATGTTCTGTCTCTCCAGCAAAAGGTCATGAGTTTTATTATTATGAGGACTTGGCCTTGTGTCTCTATTCAAGGTAACATGGAACCTAGTAAGTTCTCACTGCCTAGGTGTTGAGGGAAATGATATTATACCAGTGACTCAGCTGTCCACAGACACATGTCTTTGACTATCTCAATCTCTTTGTTCACCTTCAGCCATAGACATTATCAGCTGAATGAGCTATTAGGCTCTGCTAATGATGTGGAACATGAAAAGTACACTCTTTGTGATCTCCATATGACAGAACAGAAATGGTCATGCTTTGATTTGTATAGTGCTTTGGCTAGGCCATACATGTTACCTTTCTCAGTACCTAGATTATAAAACACAGGCTAGAAAATTTAGAGGCAGGCACACGTCAGTGGGAATGACTATAGTTTCCTCCTGGACCAATTAAAGAAAATATATTTGTCTATGATACTCCCTCATATAGTTATCTTGCTGACTTTATGGAAGGTTACATTTCTTTGGCTAAATATCATATTTCAGTGTCTTTGGTATCATTCTTTTTGGTTCCTTAAGAGTAAATATGTATTTTCCAGGGATTTAGGAAGATAAAAAGATATAAAGTGGGAGAGAGCCCTTGAGCAAGCTGAACCAGCATGTGCAGGGATACAGAGAGGTGTTCAGGGAAATTCATGAAGCTGTACCTCTGGAGCAGAAGATGGGTATAGACAAATTGAGACAGAGGAGGAGGAAATCATGAAGGATACTGAAAGGCCACTTGCCTTCTACAAAAGGCAAAGGAGAATTATCAAAAGGCAACAGAATGACATAATCCTTGGTGAATGGGTGTAATTGAATTGAGAAATATGAAATTAGGGGCGCCTGGGTGGCTCAGTGGGTTAAGCCGCTGCCTTCGGCTCAGGTCATGATCTCGGGGTCCTGGGATCGAGTCCCGCATCGGGCTCTCTGCTCAGCAGGGAGCCTGCTTCCTCCTCTCTCTGCCTGCCTCTCTGCTTACTTGTAATTTCTCTCTGTCAAATAAATAAATAAAAAATCTTTAAAAAAAAAAGAGAGAAATATGAAATTAGAAGCAGAAGCATCTGTTAATAAATTAAAGAGGCTTTGGGGAAAGGCAGAAAAGAAAAAGAGGAATAATACAGTTTTAGATCATACTTACATTTGAATTTGAGTGCATCAGAATCCATCAACAACTTGGTTTATAAGAACCTTGGTGTATATGTCTGTAACTTGGAAATAGTATCTTTTTCAAAATAGAGTTTGTTTGATGAAATACAAGTGTATAATCATATGTGGGGGTACCATAGGCATCCAGTAACATATTACTGTTGCTGTTACTTCAGAGAGTACTGAAGATACTGCATGACTTGGCTCCTGATCCTCCTGTGATTCCCCCCCCCCCGTACCTTTACCTCTCATCATTTCCTACTTCAGCAACCCTGAATATAGCTCACAGTATCATGTATCCTTGCTAATTCTGCCTATTTTCTCTGGAATATTTTCTTTGTGGCATTTTCTTTTCATTCTTGAAATCTCCCCACAGGATTTTAATTCACTTTGGGGGCTTTCCAGCCTCCTTCCCTTCCTCATATGCTTTTTGTGTGCATCTTTAACATACCTTGTTGGAATATTCTCTGTGTTTCTAGCTCTTTCACTAGGTATGATCTCGTTGGTGTCTGTGGCCATGCTGTACCCATCCCCAATACTTAGTGCATACCTTACCATAACTGTCAATAATTACTGAGTGTAAAAGGTAGATGATTATTTAATAAAAACTAGTAATAGAAGTTGTGCAGATGAAAGAGAAAAAAGGCATTTAAATAAATAAGTGTATCTGGAGATAAGGAGGAAGTAAAAACCTAGCAGATGAAATAGAGAACATTTGGCGATCTCTTTAACGTCATTATTAAATACAATAAGGGGGAGGAGTCCAATTTTAGCTCATGCTTTTTGAGATGGAGGAATAGTTAGTCATGGTGCCTTTGCCTGAGATGGGGAATCCAGGTGGAGGAGCACACATGCAGGGCTGCCGATGAGGGATGCTCATGAGACATCTGAGAATGCACAGGATTTGGATTGAAATGCATCATAATCAGACTTCATTAATGTGATTTGCATTCACTTCTCATTTTGCCTTCAGAGTCCTTCCTCCCATTCGTCATCTTAGTAATTGCTGCCTGTTTGCAATATTTGACCCAGGTCCCTGTCCTCCAGGGAGCTCTGCCTAACCTGCAGGTTCTCTCCCGCATGCATATCTCACTTCTCTCTGGCATAGGACTTATCACACTGTCTCAAAGGAGATGCTCAGCACTTATTTATTTATTTATTTATTTATTTTTTAAATGAAGACTTATGGAATCAGTAAGACTGGCCTCTTTTAAAAAAAAAAAAATATATATATATATATTTTTAGCGTCACAGCACTAAAAATTAGCCCTTACTATAAAAATGTAAAAGAAACAATATACCTCAACAACCTGGAACACACCAATCTTGATTAAGACCAGATGGATTTTCTACCCCCCTCAAATAAAAGCCTGCTACGGCACAACATTAGAGAAGATATCACTTTACTTCTAATTTGTATTCCTCATTTCAGAATTATGAGACTTAAATCTTCAGATTATGCTAAACTGAATTTGTTCTGCATTAATTTTTTAAATAAAGATTCTTGCTTGGAAGAGTTCGCTGAGTTGGTTGGAAGGAAATTCAGGACGCAGCCAACATAAACCTTACAACACTGAAGAAATGGTTGTTCTTCTTGAAAAAAATATTAAAAAATTGTGTCAGGTAGTCCTCACTTTAGATAGCAACAGTGCTAGAAAGAACATATCAGAAAGAAAACTTGTCAAGTACCATTCAGGAAAAGATGAGGCCCACTCTGGGCCTGAAAATTTAACTGTTGTGGTTTTGAGTGCATCTATCTGGTTTCAAAATCTTTCCATAACAGGCAGGTGGATGTTGTTCAAAGGGGCTTTAGGAAGATAAAGGTGTAACTTAAAACTGAACACTTGTTCAAAATGTATACAATTTACTGCACACCTAGATAGAGATAATGCCAACAGTAAGGAATGTATCATAGGGATTTCAGGCAAACATTAATTTTTATTTTACTTAATTAATTTATTTATGAAAACATTTTATTTCTTTGACACAGAGAGAGCAAGAGAGCACAAGCAGGGGAAGCGGCAGAGCGAAGAGGGAGAGGGAGAAGCAGGCTGTCTGCTGACCAGGGAGTCCGATGCAGGGCCCATCCCAGGACCCCAGGCTCATGACCTGAGCTGAAGGTGGACACATAATCCACTGAGGCACCCAGGTGCCCACAAACATCAATTTTTAAAACTTTCACTAAAAATAGCTGGTTAATTGCTCAGCAGTGGTTCAGATTTCATTTCTTTCTTTTTAGTTTCATGCATCCTACTAAGGATGACTCAGACATTATCCACCCACACCTCTGTGGTATTACTGAGAATCATAGCATTCAAATAATGTAAGTCAGATTATCACATTTTGCAATGCCTGGCCAAAGGTACATGTTCAACAAATATTCTTTCCTACACTTTTCTGCTTCAACACCCCCATGATACATTAGTGACTACTTTGTGAATGAGATAAAGTGCTATTTAGGATTTTGGTAATTAGTTTCAAATAGTAGTTTTTCTTTCATTGTAGTATCACTATAAAATGTGAGAAGATTTAAATTCTAACCAGTTGTGGAGATCTATATATCTCTTAGTTATTGATCCAACTTATGGAAAGTTACGAGAGCCTGAATTGTGCTGAGCAAGTAGATTTTTTAACACAATTGCATTACTTGGACTAGGGGCTCTGGTACAGTAATTACTTTTCCTCAAAAAAGAGCTTCTCAGCCCATCACAATTGCAACAGACCTAATAAAGCCAAAGAGATCCCCGAAGTTATTGGAGCTGATCTTCTAGCTGATAGAAGCTTTTTCCTTTAGTCCTGAAAGGAACACATCTCTGGCCTTTATTTTCTTGTTATAAAATTCAAATAAAGTATCTGGTAGCTTTTTTCTATCAAAATTGGCATGATCTGTCTCTTTCATGCATTTCTAAATGTTCTTACATGTTCTTTGATTTTTAGAGTGAATTGCCCATTGAACTTTAATTTGTCATCATTGTGTATGAGACTAAAAGTGTTTTAGACTACTTTATAAATTGAATGGAATTGAGTGCAGGGTGTATGAGAATCTTGCTACCACATTTGCCAGCAGAGACAGTGTTGGGACTAGTGGCCTGAAAACATCCATCCCCCAAGTAGGGCCCTCAGCTCAGGAATACCACTTGCTGTAGAGGATGATAATGGGAAAGGAACTTGGCAGATGAAACATAAAATTTACCAGGTTTATCAGGACCAGGACTGAAGTGAAGGCAAGTGTGACCACTAAGGTGTCACCTTTAAGGAGAAACACTCTCTGGAGTCACACAAATTCTTTGCCAGGTTCACCCTAGAGCCGACCAACTTATCAAGAATTTCTTTGTCAGGTTATAGGCACAGTGTAGCTAGACAGAGGCTTCCTGTGTTCTTTCAGGCTCCCAGGATGTCAGAGCCTTATCCGGATACATGGTTTTACCATTTGGAGCATGGGAGGAAAATAAAAAAAAGAACTTGGGAAAATTGTGTATTGGGTGTTTTTTTTTTTTTAAGATTTTATTTATTTATTTATTTGACAGGGAGAAAGAGCACAAGTAAGCAGAGCAGCAGGCAGAGAAAGAGAGAGAAGCAGGCTCTCTGCTAAGTAGGGAGTCCATTGTAGGGCTCAATCCTAGGACCCTGGAATCATGACCTGAGTTGAAGGCAGCAGCTTAACCAACTGAGCCAACCAGGTGCCCCTGTGCACTGGTTTTTAAAGCTGGCACCTGCAGGTGGCACATATCACTTCCTTTCACGTCCCAGTGATCAAAACAAAGCATAAACAATGCTTAAATTGAACAAAAGTAGGAAGTACAATCCAACTCCTATAGGCCTGGAAGGAGTGCAGGTTGCTATCTGGGAAGTGAGAATCAGATCTTGAGCGAATGTGTTTTATTTCCTTGATGAGGAGGCAGCTTTAAGGAGGAGACTCTTTCAGATATTTTTTGTTTGTTTGATTTTGTTTGGGTTTTGGTTTAGAGGAACAATTTAATTCTTTACTTTGTATTGGAAGATATTTGGCATTTCTGGACATACCCAATAAAAGCCAGTAACTCTTCTCTACTTCATTATGAGAACCAAAAAAAAAAAAAAAAAAACCCTTAAATTTTCAAAACACCCCAAGGGAAGGAACTGGAAGGACTAACTACTGGGAATAGAAAGCATTGTAATTTAGGAATGTTCCCTAACACCCAAGACTCATTCCTCAATCACAGACCTTAAGTCTGTTTTTCAATAAAGGCAACACCAAAGTCACTCGCTCACAACCTCACTCATTTTCTGAGCGCAAGAAATGGGAATGGAATGAAGATACTGAAATGTGTCCACCACGGGTCAGGCACTAAGGCATAAATGATTCTGTAAAAGACACAATGTCAGGGAAACCAGCAAGAAGAAGAAAAAGATAGAGACCAAAGGAAACAAAGCCAGTAGTTGGTGTTGCCTTGACATCTGCAGATTTTGCAGGGAAAAATTTGCCTAAATGCCTGTAATGTTTGGACTTAAGAAGCAGACCAAAATATTAATTGCAACAAATCATAAATACAACAATTTGCAGAAACCATGTGGAAACACTCAGTTGGGTGTGTTATGGTCTGCATGCATAAGTAGGGAAACATATTGCTAACTATAGCCAATGTCAAAACTAGTGAAATGTACAGATTTTAATACCTCATTTCGCTGTTGTTTTGCAGCAGTAAAATACTTTTGCAATTATGTAGCTTCGAGTATTTCTTATGGAAAATTACTTTTTCTAAACATAATGACCTTTTAAGTTGTGGTAATACTTCATTTTAATTTCAAAACTATTTATACCACTTACAGTTAGTGCCTTATGATTTAGAACTTTATTTTATGGTCCCTTGTTCTCCACTCTTTTGTTGTATAAATATTTTCTACTTAATATGACTTTTTAAAAATGATGCTAGTATTAATATGTCAAAGGAGGAGGTAAAATTAATATCTTTTGTGCTTCTATACATTTTAAAAACATGACAGTGAAAGTAAATAAAAAAAAATAAGAAAAACTAAGGGAATTTATTTAGGTAGTTCAAAAATTGATATAGAAAACATTAACATCTTTCCTGCATAAAAAAAAACAGATAAGAGTCATCATAATAGAAGGAAAGTCCCATATATAAGAATGATAAAAAACAATGAACAGCCTTGAAAGGGGATTAAGAAATATGCATGATTTATATAAAGATACATTTTTAAAAATTCTACTGAGCATAAGTAATTGAAATTTTAAGTAATTGAACACTTTTGTATTGGAACACTCAATATAATAAAAGTTTAAATTCACCCAAAATTCATTTATAAATTCAGTACAACCCAAATTAAAACACACATAGATTTCACTGAAAATCAATATGAGATAATAGCTTGGGAAATAATGAAAAAGAAGAATACTAAGGAAAATATATGAAACTAGAGATTTAGACTTGTTATAAAGTTATGGTGATCAAAACACTTTTCTACTAAAAAGTAGATGAGTGTTTCATGCAGGATGGACTAGGATGTTCTGTAGCTAAAAAACAAAATAAAACTCAACATCTTCATGACCTGTGACAACAAAGGTTTAGCTTTGTGCTCATTCTGCAAGCCATTGCAGGTGACCTCAGAGTTCTGTACACACTTCCTCACTCAAGGATTCAGGCTAACTAACAAAATAGTATCATCTTGAACATTACAGGTTATTGTAACAAATAGATAATAGAGTGCTAAAGTGGCGTGCATTAATAATGGAATACTTAAGCACCTAGCTTTTCTGTTTGTAGCTCATTGGACAGAAATGACTCCATCTAGCTACAAGGGGGTCCAGTGAATGGAGTCCTGCCCTAGGCGTGAAAAACAGGGAGCCAGAAATACTGGGTGAACAGCAGTAATGACTAGCACAATTAGAAATGAGCAGATAAATAAAGCAAATGGAAGTATCCAAAGATAGACTATATAAGAATGAAATTTTTAATAAAGTTTGAAATATAATATTGAAATTATATGTTTGTGTGTTGTGTGTGTGTGTATGCATATATTCTTTACTAAATGTTGAATCATTCAGCCAAGAAAGAGTTACCTTTTTACCTTGTGCCTACAATATGCTGGGAGCTACTCTAGGTCCAGGAATATACTGGAGAAAACAAACAATCAAAATCCCTGCCTTTACTTTGCTTACTGAGATACAGACCCGAGGGATACATGAATCATGCCCTCACAGATCATAATCTACCCATGAGAAAAGTGGACGCTTCTGAGATCATACAACGTTTTCCATGAATGTTTTAATTACATGTGCATCATTCTTCCAAGTAGATTGGATACCTGTTTTAATTCTCCATTTTTCCTTTGGCTTTAAGGTCCACTTCTCATTAAGCTAATTTTTTTAACACAGGAATTTGTGCCCTGGGTTTTAATTTGTTTATTTGTTTATTTATTTACTTATTTTTTACTTTTAGGTCATAGACTATAAAGCAAATATGTCTATTTATACACTTAAGTTTCAAAAAATTTATGTTCATTATTTTACATAAAATGCACAATTATGTGCATGGATTGCATAAACCCTTAATAAAACAAAATGAAATAGAATAAAATAATTTCTTGTAGTCTGTCACTTGCACATGTCCACTTCTAATATTTTGATATGTCTATATTCCTTTCTTCTTTACTGTAAATACCCTATAGGATCTAGCTATTCATTTAAAGCTTGAAAAACCTGAGAACTTGTGAACTCTCTTTGGTTTTTAAACTTTTTTTTAAAGATATTATTTATTTATTTGACAGAGAAAGACACAGTGAAAGAGGGAGAAGCAGGCTTCCTGCTAAGCAGGGAGCCCAATGTGGGGTTCGATCCCAGAACCCTGGGATCATGACCTGAGCTGAAGGCAGGAGCTTAACGACTGAGCCACCCAGGAGCCCGGTTTTTAAACTTTTTTAAAACAGATTTTTAAAAATTATTTGGGAGAGAGAGTGAGTGTGAGTGCGAGTTGGGGGGAGGACTAGAGGGAGAGGGACAAGCAGAGTGAGCTAGCCTGACACAGGGCTCAACCTCACAACCCGGAGATCATGACCTGAGCTAAAGTGAAGAGCAGGAGGCTCAAATGACTGAGCCACTCAGGAGCCCCCAGTTTTTAATCTTAATATCAAGTAATAATTTGAGAATGTATTCAAATTGTTTTTTAATGTATTTTTTCTGTTAAGTTCTATTTCTTTTTGAATAAGTAAAATATTACTATGGAAATAATCAATTCAAGAATACATAAAGTTTGTGGTATCTTCCATATCAGTCATATCCCCCCCCCCCGTTTTCAATAGACTCCTTTTAGAGTAGGTTTAGATTCATAACAAAGTGAGGAGAAGTATAGGGTTCCCATATACGACGACCTTCCCCATTATGAACATTCCTCACTAGAGTGGTGGTGTTTGAAGGATGTACACTGACACATTATTATCATTCCAAGTCTGTAGTTATATTAGGGTTCATTTTTGGTTCAGCCTTTTCAGATTGGCTTCTTTCACTTAGTAATATACAGTTAAGTTTCCTCCATGTCTTTTCATGGCTTGATGGCTCCTTTCTTTTTAGTACTAAATAATATTCCATTGTCGGCATGTATCACTGTTTATTTATCCTTTCACTTACTGAAGAATAACTTAGTTGCTTCCAAGTTTTGGCAATTATAAATAAAGCTGCTATAAACATTTGTGCAGAGATCTTGTATGGACACAAGTTTTCAGTTCCTTTGGGTAAATGTTAAGGAGCATGGTTGCTGAAGCATATGGTAGACGTATGTTTAGTTTTCTAAGAAATTGCCAAACTGTCTTCCAAAGTGGCTCTACCACTTTGCATTCCCACCAGCGCTGTGTGAGTGTTCCTGTTGCTCCACATCATCACCAGCACTTGGGTTGACAGTGTGCTGGATTTTGGCCATTATAACAGGTATGGGGTGGTATTTCACTGTTTTTTAATTTCTGATTCCCTAAGGACATATAATATTAGATATCTTTTCTTATGCTTATTTGCCATCTGTATATCTTCTTTGATAGATATCTATTCAGGTCTTTTGCCCAGTGCTTTTTAAAGTGGGTTATTCATGTTTTTCCTGTTTAAGAGTTTTTTGTGTATTTTGGTTAATAATCCTTTATCAGATATGTCTTTTGCAAGTATTTTCTCCCAGTCTTTGGCTTGCATTTTTCTCCTGACTGCCTTTCAGAGAGAAGAAGTTTTTAATTTTCGTGAAATTCAACTTACCAATTATTTCTTTCCTGTTTTGTGCCTTTGGTGTTGTAACTAAAGTCACAGTGGTACCCAAGAACACTCCTGTGTTATCTTCTAGGATTTTATATATTTGCATTTTATATTTAGGTTTGTGATCCATTTTGAGTTAATTTTTGTGAAGGGTATGAAGGTTGTATCTAGATTCATTTGTTTGCATGTGGATGTCCAGTTGTTTCAGTACCATTTGTTAAAAAAATTATCTTTTCTTAAAGAAATTTTATTTATTTAAGAGAGAGTGAGCAAGCGAGTGGGGGGAGGAGCAGAGGAAGAGAGAGAATCTCAAGCAGACTCCCTGCTGAGTGTGGAGCCCAATGCAGGGCTCAATCCCTGGGATCTTGAGATCATGACCTGAGTAGAAATCAAGAGTCAGAATTAACTGACTGAACCACCTAGGTGTCCTGAGAAAGTTATCTTTTCTCCATTCTATTGCCTTAGTTCCTTTGTCAAAGTTCAGTTGACTATATTTGTGTAAGTTTATCTCTAGACTCTGTTCCATTACAGTAATCTCTTTGTCTATTCTTTCGCCAATACCATAGTGCCTTGATTACTGTGATTTTATAGTAAGGTAGCGTCAGTCCTCCAACTTTTTTTCTTCCCCTTTAATGTTGTTTGCTATTCTGGATCTTTTGTCTCCCCATATAAATTTCAGAATCAGTTTATTGATATCCAAAAAATAACTTGCTGAGATTTTGATTGAAAGTATGTGGAATCTTGTCATCAAGTTGAGAAGAACTGACATTTTAGCAATATTGAGTCTTTCCATTCATTGATATGGCATATCTCTTCACTTATTTAGTTTTTTTATTTTATTCATCAGTTTTATAGTTTTTTTTCTCGTACAGATCTTATATGTATTTTGCTAGATTTATACTTAAGCATTTCATCTTTGGGGATGCTAATATGAATGGAGTTTATTTTGAATTTCAAATTCTACTTGATTATTGCTGATGTATAGAAAAATGATTGTGTTTTGGATATTAACCTTGAATCCTGCAACCTTGCTATAATCACTTATTCGTTCCAGTAGTCTTACCCTTTTTCATTAAATTTGTATTTTTCAAATAACTATTTTCAGAGTTCCTCATCTAAAATTTTAATCTAAAAATTTGGTTCTAGGCATTTAAAAAATTCATATTCAGTTTTCTTATTCACAAATTACTGTTGTTTTATATCTTAAAATATTTCTATGGTAATTTTACTTAAATTTTGACTTTAATGATTACAATCAGTGTTCCTTTCCTGTTTTCTTTCATTATAAAGGTATTTATGCTGCTTGACTTGACACTGAATACAATTTTATAGGTATTTTATGCCTTTGCTATAACAAGGGATAAGCTGTGGAGCCATATGACTGCAAAACTTACTGGCTTGTGCCACTGGGCATGTGAAATGAGACAATAATAGTATCTTCCACAGAAAGTAGTTGTCATAATTAAATGAACTAATCAATGGAAAAGACTGAACAGAATCTCAGGTATATAAAAACACATTATTTTCAAATTTTGATGAAATAGAGATGTGATTATTACTAATATTTTTATATAATTGACATATTTTGGGTAATTATTTGGGTTCAACATTTTGGAAGCCTTTATTAAAACATACTTATAAGTAATTTATTTCAAATTATTTGTCTTTATTTTTGAAAATAAATGATAAATAGACCATATAAACTACTTTCTTTGAGTTTTGCCAAAAGTGAAAATTTTCCCAAATGAGTGACCCCTGTGTCCCCCACCACAATGCTGATTTTGGAATATCACCAATGTTGTATCTCCATTTATCTTAAGGGGTTTGTGAATATTTGAAAACAAGGTCAAGAAACAGCTGATTTTAAATAAGTTTAATTTGCAAAATAAATATGTGAAATATAGCAATTTTAGGAGACCCTATGATATGACATTCAGTTAAACAAACAGAAAAATCAAATAACCGCAGAGTCAGGCAACTTGAACTCAAAGAACAATAGATAGTATTTACTGGAGGAAAAAACCACTTCTTGTAACATACTTTCTTAAACTCTGTGCCGATTCAGAGCACTTACTGTCTCTTTTTAATTATCTTGGCACACAATCATATTCAGTCTTGTTACATTATTGTATTTTTGTTGTCTTACAGTCTAACTCCTGGATTGTTAACTATTGATTAGATAATATTTAAAAAGTAGATTCAGACTTCTTGACACAAGGGGCCAAGTTTTTTATATGAACAAATTCTCCAGCCTAGAAATAAAAATAAAACAGAAATAGAAATCATCCTAGGTACTATCTACCATCCCCTTTTCTTATGTCTTATAACTTGTCTGCAGCTGGCTTCCTTGTGAGATGGATATGTCAATGAGAAAGGGCATACCTTCCTTCTATTCTAGCGGAGAAGTTAGACCACACATGTATAAAAATAGACATTTTTATAAGTAATGGTAAAGAGCCAGGGAAATAGGAACAGTGGCCACGCAGTGTCATAGGGACAGTAGACAGGTCAAGCTCAGAGTGAAGGCTCAAGAATGCTGAGATCCAGTCATGAAAAGGGGCCAGCTTCAAGAGGATGAAAGGACAGCTTGTTTCAGGCACAGTGAGTAGTGAGTGTAAGGTCTCTGAGGCAAGAACCAGATATGCCTGCTCTAGAAATGGCCAAAGTTTGCTGTGGGTTGAGCAAGGTTCTAAAGGGCAGGAAGCAGCTATTGGATACAACGTTGGAGATGCATTTAGGGATGTCATTGGATGAATTTAAATCAGGAAGTAAAATGATCTGATTTTCACTCTAAAAGACAAAGTTAGCTGCTCTGTAGAAAATGTCTGTAAGGATGCAGAAAGTGAAAACCTGGAGGCTAAGAGGGCGCATTATTAAGAGTCTCGCTCAGAAATAAACGTGTCTTGAATGTCCGTGATTTCAATAGGTTTAGTGCAAGTTGAGTAGGCCAGGGTATGTTTTGGGAAAAGAGCTTTGTAAATCTTATTGCACTGTGGAAATGTAAGGTAATATTATTATAGTTACTAAATATTTTTAATATCCAATCAACAATTAGTCAAGCCTCTTTCTTTCTTTCTCTCTCTCCTTCCTTCCATCCCTCTTCTTTCCTTCTCTCCCTTTTCTTTTCTTCCTTCCTTCCCTCTCTCTCTCTTTCTATCTTTCTCTCTCTTCCTTACTTCTTTCCTTCCATCAGCTCACCACTAAGCATACTGCTGTACTTAACAATCTTTTCTCCCCAGTCCTTTTTCAGTATAAGAAACTAGCTTCTGATTAAATAAGATCCAGGCACATAGTTGATACTTGATAAATATTTGCCATATTAATGACTGCATAAATAAAATATGATGGATCTGCTACAAAGCTCTTGGGTCAAGGAGATATTTGAATGAGTGAAACACAGATTGAAGGAGTTTATTGCTACAAATTAAAATCAGTTGACAGTCTCTTCATTTCAAGATGGGAATTTTACAAGGTCACTGACCCTGGGATATGTTTTTACATGAAATTTCTTGGCAGCATTAGCTTAGTCTGTTAGCATGAAATAATGTATATAAATGAGCTTTGAAAAGAACAAGGCTTTGTGTCAATAATACTAAAAATTGCTATAATTTATTTTCTGACCCTCTGTGTCAGATCTCATGCTAGGCATTTACACATACATTACCTTGCTTAATTCTCACGAAAACCTTAAAGGAAGGACATTATTCCTTTGTTTTAAAATTGAGGGATCTGTTTGTTACTCAGAAATGTTATTTAACAGCTGGATGAAGGATGAAGCTTTCAAATTCTCATCTGACTCATTCCATTGCCTCAGTGAAGGAGGATATTACTGTGTTTATTTTGAAATAAATATTAACACACAGATATCTAATATATTGTTGATTTCTTTGGAGAATGTCTTAGAAATTATACTGTATATGTTCTAAAAATCATAAGATTAATAGATTTTGGAAATTGAGAGATAGATGTATAAATGAGCAGATAGTTCTTCATATGTAATTCCTTGCCTGACTTTCACATGCTCAAGGTCATTGGAAAGCAAAGCTAGGATTCAAATCCAATTTGGTGCTCTTCAGACCATAGCATACTGATTCAGAATTTGACATTTTGTTCATCTCTATGTTTATAAGACGACTAAGATAAAAGACCCAGAGAAATCTTTGAAAGGGCTCATTTTGCCATTGGTGAAAAGAATTTGTGGTTTACTTGAAAGAAAAAGACATGATAGAAGTAAAAAATAGCTTTGGCTTTAAAAAATAAAATGCCCTACAAAGTGCCCAAGAATAATGAAACAAGGGTGCTTAGCATTATCATGAGTGTAGTGTATCAGTGTAGAGAAGTACAGAGATGAAATGGAAGCTGTTGGATGTCAAAGGCAAGCTTTGCCAATGTCAGTGAGGTCAGACACCTCTGGAACTCATGGCAGGAAAAGTGGGAAGATGTGGCAGATGACAGATTACTGCATGGAGCATTCTAGAGATTTCTCAACTGGAGAAGGGATTTTCATATCCCTGATCCTTCAGCTCAAAATGGCCCCCAAATGACAAATTGGCTGCTTTTTTCCTTTTTCCTTCTATATTATGACCTCTGAATCAAAAAGAACACCTGCAGAAAACAGACAACTTAAACCTGGACAGGGTGAGTCCAACCAGCTAGGACATATACTCTAAATGTTTACTCTGAGCCCATCCATAACAACAAACTCAGAACCCATCTCCAGATTCCTCAGAAGTGATTAAAGTGTATATGCGTAATTCAGGCAACTGATGTCTCAGAAAATTATGGTTGCACTGAATTCATGAAAATTACACTTTTCTTTTAGTGAGAGTTAATTCTTATTTCTCTTAGATATGAAAAAATTCAGTTTTGTCATGGGTTGCAAATGAATCCAGAGTATCCACTGACATCACCAGAAACCCTAGATATTAACCACATTCATGATCATGTGAAAGAATGGAATGGAAAAAATATGGAAAATAAG
Source organism: Mustela putorius furo (assembly GCF_011764305.1). Taxonomy (NCBI): domain Eukaryota; kingdom Metazoa; phylum Chordata; class Mammalia; order Carnivora; family Mustelidae; genus Mustela; species Mustela putorius. Next base: position 25,127,820 of record NW_025421273.1, read on the forward strand.
GTCATTTCAATAGGCTATAACTTATTATGGACCACAAAGTTAGGAGCAGAACCCTCAGCAGGCATGTCTTCTTTTGGATTTTCTGTGCTATTTGTCATATGGGTGATTAAAAGCGAATTACAGTTCCTTGGCTGGAAGTGCGATAGGGTGTCATGTCGTGAGAGTTGTAGAGATTACTCTTTGGGAGGCTTGGGTTGAAAATACCGTGAAAGTTTACATGTTTATATTGACTTAAGTCCTTCCCCGTTATATTGTGATCCAGCCATAGCTTAGTGTTTACCTTGTTCCACTCACCCACAGGACTTAGAGAGCTTCAGCCCACTGGGAGAAGAAATGTAAAGGTGTTTTCAAAAAGTGGATTCAATGTATGAAAAAAAAAAGGATCATAGAAATAAGAGTCAGAAAAAATTAAGGAAGACCCAAAGCAGTAGTTTTCAGTTTTCTGAATGACCTTAAGGCACTGTCCCCAAACTATTTTATGCCTCCTGTGCCTAGTCTATAGCAGAATGTACCCTACTATTTTTCTATGTAGCAAGCATCACATTTTGATGAAATAATTTTTAACTTTTAATTTTTTAACAACTTAGCTTGATATCAGGGCTAATTATAGCTACAGGAAACTTTAGAGAAGAATTTATTTCTATATTGTTTTCTGTCTGAATATATCAGCTAGTAAAGCCTTTCACACATAAGAGATATGTAGTAGATATTTATTGAATGAAAACATGAATGAATGAATGAATGAATGAATGCATATCCTTACACTGTGCCCTCCAAATGGTATCTTCTTACACTGAGTTTGAATGGACTGAATCATATATATATTTTCGTAAGTTCTTCAAGTACTTCTGCTACGAATTTTTGGCCTGGGGGATTTTCACTTTACCCTGGTCTCCATGCCCTGGTTTCTCCAAGCCTCTGCTTGTAATATCAGGGCTAGATCATTGCCTAAACTGTCAGGGCCAAAGTCTATATAACAAATTCCATCATTCTCATCTTCGTTTCTTTTTCAGTAAAGATTTACTGGCACTATGTTTTAGGATCATACCTGGAGCTGATAACAAAAAATGGGTGATTTTTTTTTTTTTAAGATTTTAATTTTTTTAACTATCTCTATACCAAACATGGACCTTGAATTTACAACCCAGAGATCAAGAGTCACATGCTCTTCTGACTGAACAAGCAAGATGCCTAGATCTGGGCCTTTTCTTTACAAGGACCTGTCGTGTGTCTCATGGATGAGACAGATTAACAGCCTGTAGTTAACACTATTGCCAGAAGAGAAGGACACAGAAATGCTGGGAGCACAGAGTCCAGTCGTAAAGGTGAATCTCTATTGAGACTTCTTGCACCCTTCCTCCCAACCCTCACCCTACCCTTACAGTAGTGCTAGGGATGAGTTACACTTCACTGCGGTATTTCCTGGCCCAGCCATGCTCTTTCTCCACCTTCCTCCCCATCCTAAGTGCTGAGTACAAACCATACTAAGTATCTCTTTTGATAAGATTTCTGTTCTTTGTGTCCCATAGTGGAGGCTGGTCTCCTCCAGGCTTCTTTTGTGTCTCTACCTAAACTCTGTCCACTTGGCGGCTACTCCAGTTCACAGAGCCTCACCCAGTAAGTGTTTAATAAAAATGTATTGTTCAGAATACTAATGTTTGAGTGTCAGCTGCCTAGATTCCTTTTTGTTGGAACACATTCCTGAAAGCTAAACTCTTTCATCCTTTGAAACTTTGGAATTTTAAACTCACTCTATCAAAAGGGTTAGAGGCTTTTGGGGTGATACAGATTTTCACATGGTTTAAAACTTTTTATAAGTTTTATGAGTCTTTTGACTAATACTAATATTTCCTTGGGAAATATTTTATAAAATAAAATCTTGTGCAGAATTTCCCCGCATAGTCTCTCTAATGCTTTCCTCTCAAAGCAAAGCAAGAGTTATGTCAGTATTTCCAGGTGACCTACAGAGCACCTGTCATGGTGAATGACAAACAGTAACACACATGAGATGAAACTTCTGCTATTTCTTGCCATAAAAATCTCTCCAAATCCTTACTTCTCTCCTATAAATTAGGTGTTATGTTTATCTTCATTTTACAGACAAGGAAACTAAGTTTAACAGAGTTTCAGTCATTTGCCTTAGGTCATAGAACAGGTAAGCTTCAGGTAAGCAGAGTGAACGATTTGAGCTCAGTTTTGACTCTCTCCCAAAGCTTCTACTCTTAGAGAAATAGAATCAAGTGGTTGAGAAACATATTTGGAATTAGATTCTGTTTGGATATAGTTCCAGTCCCAGCTCTTCCATGTGATCCGCAGATTACAGAATTTTCCTGAGCACTAGTCTCATTATCAAGAAAAATGGGAGTAAAAATGACTAAATGATTAAATTAGCTATTAAATAGGTTTATAAATAATAGTAAGACCTATTGTTTATCCAGCAGCTATCGTAAGCTGGGCACTGCTTTAAGCGTATGATATATATTAACTCATTTAATAATAACCATATGGCTTAGGGGCAAATATCATGCCAATTTTATAGTTCCAGAAACTGAGGCATATAGAGTTTGAAATTTCCCTGCCAAAGATCTTACAGCAAGAAATAGAAGAGCAGGAATTTGAACCCAGGCAAGCTGGCTCCCTAATCTTACTTATCTTTATGCTATATACCACGTGCCAGTGTCCAGGTGGGTATATTAGGCCATAATAAGCTCTCAAAGACCGTTAGTCTCCTGTACTCTATTTATTGCTGTCGACTCAAGTGATAGATATGCTACCTGACATCGACTTACTGTGAACTAGTTTGATGTTGTCTTTAAGACTATAGCAAAGAGTAAGAAAAATGAAGATACTCAAATCAACACTGATGGATTAGAAATCAGTAAAATGTTTTAACTCCTGGAGATACATGCATTCACAATGTATCTCTATTTGGCAGAGGTTTCCAGAGTAACACTTTTTCACAGAGTGTGTAAAGTCAGTAACAGTCACGATCGGACTTGGCTACTACTCCTACCCTCATATCTGTGTTGATTGAGGAAATGTATAGCTCACTACCCTACTACTTGGTTCATGTATTTTAAAAGCTCTTAGTGAGTTCTGATTGCAAGTATGTTATTTGGAGGGTCCTACGGAGCCATTAGTATGGAGCTACCATGGCTAACTGGGACAGCCTGATGACCATTCCATGGTGAGTCTCCAGGGAATGACAGCTTGAGATAGAGCATATGTGCTTGGGGAGCTTTGGAGGGACAGCAGACTGCATTTTGGGCCTTATTGTTTCAGAATGCCTAGACATCATGGGGACAAGACTATTAACAATGGAGCCTGCCATTGTTTTGCTGTTATTTTTTCTCAAGGCTTTCTGAGTGACAGTCCCTGCAGAGAGTGAATTATCATCCTTAACTTGTAACTTAACTGCTCCTTTTGTCATTCTGCATAATTGCTGTCACCCAGGTAAAACTAAATGGTTTTTCTCCCTGGTAAATTCTCCCACACTCAGCTTGGAGCCCTTCAGGCAAGACAGGCAGTGGGGAACCTGGGCAGATAATGTGGTGATCTGAAATGGTGCCTGGAAGAGGAGAGTCTTTGAAAGGCTTTGTCTCTGAAAACAAATGCCAAGCACAGTGAAGACACTGGCTTAAATAACTGAAGTTGCAATTTATTTAGCAGTGACAAAAATAGGTATTAAAATAACATGTACCACATAGAGTAGTTGTGAAGAATAGTTTAGTTAATACATTAAAAGTGCCTAGCTCAGTGTGTGGCATAAAATAAGAGAAACGTAAGTGTTAGTTTTCATTACTTTGTGACATTATGTGTTTAATTTTTACAATAGCTTTCAAGGTAGTTATTATTAGTTCCATTATAGAGACAAGAAAAGTGAACTTTATTGGAGCTGGAATTTCAAAGTAGTGTCTAAAGCAGACATACTTAACTTCCAGAATGACTCTCCAATATCCTCAGTGACTTATGTCGAGATATCAGGATTGTTGATCTCCTTCCTCGGTGCAGCCAGTGAAGGATCTTTGGGGCTGATTATATGCTATCAAGTTTATCAGTTATCAGTTTACTTGAGTGAATCATTGCATTTTTTTGTAAAGCTCTATTTTCATAAAGCTAATATAATTGGCTAAATACAATCATTTATTTTGAAAAATAACTGCTTTGATACTTGTTTGTTGTTGTTTTCCTGGACTTTGAGACATTGACAATAATGTTTACCACGAGAGGAATAACAATCACAATATCAGTGGGAATGATAATATAATGATAATAATGGTTACTTACCATTTATTGAGAACTTACTATGTGCCAAGCATTGTTCTATTTTTTAAATTTTTACTAGTGTTTATTTATTTATTTTTATTTTATTTATTAGTGTTTGTTCATTTTACTTATATACATGTCCCAGAGAGAGAGCACAAGCAGGTGGAGCAGCAGTCAGAGGGAGAAGCAGACTACCCTCCAAGGGTAAGGCAGCCCAATGCGGGACTCGATCCCAGGACTCTGGGATCAGGATCCTTACCGCAGGCAGATGCTTAACCGACTGAGCCACCCAGGTGTCCCTGTTCTAAGAACTTACAATGATCTCATTTCATCCTCATCAGCCAGGTGCTGTTATTACCTCTGATTTATATCTTAAAAAACTGAGACTCAGAGAGGTAAAGTACCTAACTGAAAATCACAGTTATTATATGGTTGAGGCAGGATTTGAGGCAGCCAGACTTCAGAGATGTGCTGTCTTACACAGGTGGTAAATGATAACTTGAGACTCAAAACTGACCCTCCCTTTCTCACATGTTCACACTCTTTTCTCCATATTCAAATCCATAGTGAGCATGGATGCCTCTTGAATCCATCTTCTGCTATACTCACAGTGGTTAGATTAGCTACATGGCTAGGCAACACCTATCCCTTCGGTTTTAGAAAGCGAAATTTTCTTAGATTTCAGTATAACGCGTATTGGCTATGCCCAAATAAATGAACCAGAGTATATAATACAGTACTGAGTTCCCTGACTGTTTAGATGATTCTCAGTCGGGAAGGATAAGGGAAGGGTATGGATATGGGAAGGATATGGGTACGGATGGGGGGTAGAGCCTAGGAAATGAAATAAGCCTCTTTCGAACTATGTTAGTATTTTTGGAAAAGGGATATGTATATTGAAAAACACACTCATACGACCATTGTTTTCTCTATAGACAAACGACAGGGAGTAAAGCTCACCAGAGTCTCTGCTGGTGTGTGTAGTGTGATATGGGTTAAGAAGAGAAGCTGAATGACATTGACCTACCTGAAGGTTTGTCAGGTTTGTCTGGGTTTTACTAACATATGCCTGAGGTTCAGATAGATGTGTGCTTAAGGACTGTTGACATTGTGCCGCTGGTTATTTCCCGAGCCTCAACCTAATCATCTTTAAAACTGTATTTCTGAAAATTTTCTTGCAGATACAGTTTCTAGCATATGGTAGGAATTCCATAACTGGAACCTATTATTATTATTATTATTATTTTCATGGTCTTCTATTTTAATAACAAGGTTAAGGCAAAAAGATCTGTAGTTTTGATAAATTCATATCCACATGAATTTTATTCTTGATGCCCCATTATATACTTTTTCCATAAGCATGATAATTGCACATATACTCCACCTTATACTCTACTTATCTCTTCCTCTTTCTTACAGAATCTCTCCGATCTCTCTTTCAAATCAAGTTATCTCTTCAGTTTATGCTTCATGATTTTTCTTTCTAAGGCACTTAGGACAAGAGATTCCAGTTTTCACAGCATACGTATTTTGTACTAGAACAAAAACAAAGAAAATTTTTAACTCCTGACCATGCTCCCTGAGAAAAAGCAGGTACTGTGATTTGTTCATTTCTTGAACATACTCCATATGTGGTCTTAAAACATACCAAGGCCTGGTTCCATATTGGTGCGCTTTTAAAAATAAATGCAAAGATCAGCTTGTCCCCTCTGGAGATACACGGAGTTGCACATTCCAGCTACATTTTTTGAGGGACTGAAGTCATTGTAAAGAGTGTCCCTGAGAACAAATCCCCCCGGTGATCAGTTGGTGGTGATGCTGCCACTTTCTCATGGTCCAGACCTTAGTCACCAAGGTCAGATAATTTGCAGCTGCCTTGGCAGGTGGAGGGAGGGTGATGATATTTAACCCAGGATATCAGCCAAGAATTATTTATCTGTCAAAACGTTTCAAATACAAGTCAGTGTTCCTTGGCCCGCTGAGTCTAAGACCATCTGCCTCTCCAGGAGAAATATCTTTGGATAATTTCTGTACAGGCAGGAGAGAGCAGCTCATCTCCAGAATTCCAAGGTAAAAAGGAAGAGAGATGCGATTTTGAACCCCTCTTCTCTTACACGGCAAACAAATAAATGTCCTTGGACTTTTGTTTCCACAAGCAGTGACCCTGAATTTTGAGTTGGGAAAGACAATTGCTCCCCTCAGAGGACTTTTGGATTCCAAAATTTGGCTTTGAAGCACCTGGTTTTCCAGGAGTTTGCAGTGTTGTCAACTTAAACAGGCTCAGGCACTACTTTCAAGGGTAGGAACACTGACCTCTTCCAGGCACCTCCCATATTCCTTTTCATGTTACGACCCCAAACTGTAGCCCAGACAGGGCTTGCTGTTCCTCTCGCAATCTCTGAACCCCTTGGTTAGAACAGCACAATGGGGCAATGTTTGGTTTGCAGAAGACAGCAGCATAGCCCTCACCTTCAATTCAGTCCTATATGGATTTTCTCCTGAGATTGAGTTTGTTTGGGGAGAGGGAGGAGAAAGAAAATGGAAACCTAGGCTATGTGTGTGCGTGTGTGTGTGTGTGTGGGTGTGTGTGTGTGTGTGTGTGTGTGTGGTGTTGTGGGAAGTGGGGGCACACTTACAGCCAGTCTGCTGATAAAAAACAGCAGATATTTGGAAGCACACATTATAGTTTTATTTTTCAACCAAACCACAGTGCTGAGGGATTTGAATGCTAAGAAGAAAGAGGGCACATTTGTCAGACTTTTCACTTCTGTTTGTGCTTGTGGAGTTGGTAAATAAAATATCAGAGTAGATATGAATTGCTTTGGTGTCTAGTGGCTTTAGGGCTAAGGCCTTACCTCATGGTATTGTGAGTCCTCCTGCTGGCTGAGAACAGCTTTGTATTGAGTGAAGATATTTGAAACCCATTACCCTATAATAAGCCAGATGAAGAATCCATTTTGTTTGCTGAAAAGTGAGCTCACAGGTATGAGGAGAAAAATTCAATCAATGTCAATAGGTATGTTTTGGAAAAATTTGGTATTTCTGCCTATTGTGTGATTTCAGTGAAAATTCTAGGACACAAGAGGTTCTTGACAAATGCTGGATGAAGGAATGCATGTACTATGCTATGTTTACGTAATATGTGTTGCATAATAGCTTACTATTCTGTTCTTGATCCAAGTAATAGGTCCATGTAATGTTAAACAACAACAACAAAAAGATGCCAGTGGGAAAAGACACCAACTCAACTTAGGTGTTCAATATATGCTGGCTAGATAAATTTAAAGTTCCCTGCTAAAAAAATATCACCAGTGAAGTAATTTTATGCTGCCTTTCCCCTCAAGGCTACAGGATCCTAGATATAAGCAGAACATATATTAAACATATATTTAGGGTAAACTCTTGTCATTCTTTTTAGAGAAAGAATTCCCGTGGCATTCTATTTCTGGATTTGTCCGGAACAGTTGTTTAAGTCATAATTAAAACATTTTCCTTGGTTTGGAAGGGAAGAAGAATTGAGCCCTTGGCTGCCTGGCTGAGAAGAACAGCCCTTCATGGACAAGTAGGTGACATTCTTTCCATCCATAAATCAGTGCCTTAATCCTTAGCAACAGACCTAATCATTGTTCCAGGCTTTCCAGCTGAGTTAAAGCAACATCATGATATGAGGACTGTTAAGGAAATCTCTTGTTGTTCACATACTGATTAGATTCTATATGTCATCACTCCATTTTTAAGGTGAAATTAATAGAAGTTAGGATAATCTTCTGGCATCTTCAAATGATTGTATGTCTAATCCTGGGAGAAAGAAGAGCCCAAGTAGGCTGCTAGATGCACAGCCTGATATGTCTGCTTAAGAGTCCTTGTCTTACCTTGTATGGCAGTGTCCCTCACAGTGAGCTGCTTTTAGAGAGGAGTTCTGGGGAGGATCTGCCACCTCTTGAGTAATATCAGTTGATTTCCTTTTATCAGACCTCAGTATCTTTGTGCCTAATGATGTTTTCATCCTCAGTTTGGCTTAGAAGGAGCACAGAGTCAAATCTCACTCTGCTACATACTTCATAAAGACCAAATATTTTTCATACTATTTATTCCCTTTGCTTATTGAAGGCTTTATGTAGATGTGTATACAATTTAAATGCTATTTTCCTCTGTTTAACAGGTGTGTGTGTGTGTGTGTGTGTGTTTTGCAAACCACCAGACACTTATTTTGGCATGATGTGATCTATAAATAACACATTGTGAATTATAAATTTAATCACAAACTATAATAAAATCACTACTAGCTATGCCCCCATTGGCAAGTTTCAAAACTCTTCCATGCTTTCATTTTCTTATCTGTAAAATGTGGATAATAATATGTATCTTCCAATGTTGTGATGAGGACCAAGTGAATTAATGATGCAAAATATGCACTCATTCACTCTGGGTTCCTTGATACCTTAGGAAATAATTTGATCAGTTTTAGATTCCCAGGACCTCAGGCTACACCTGGAATTCATCTCATTGCCTTTGGCCATGGGATCTTCTAGGCCTGGAATGGCCTTCTATCTTCCTCAAACACCTCTTTAACTTCACCTTCTCAATGTCTTCCCACCTCCTGCCAGCCAAAATAATTCTTTGGTCCTCATTACTCTGCTATTCTGTATATACCAGCATCTCTCAGCTTTGGCACTATTCCTGTTTGGGCCTGGATAGTGCTTTGTTGTGGGTGTCTGTCCTTTTCCTGATAAGATATTGATCAGCATGCCTAACCGCTACCCACTAGATGCCTGCAACATCCTCTCATTATGGCAATTGAAAATGTCTCCAGCTATTACCAAATATCCTCTGTTGGGCAAAACTACCCTGGTTGAGAAGCACTGGTGAATACTTCTGTTATACCATGTATAACATTTTGTGGTACTTATTTTATTTAATAAGGATTTATATAGTACATTTAAATATCAGATATTTTTCTAAGAGCAATGTGAATAAATTATTATTAACACTTGTGAGTTAGGTGCTAGTGTCATACCAGTTTACAGTGGAGGAAAAGAGAAGTTAACATGACTTGTCCAAGAGTGGGGATTCACTGCTGGGCAATCTGTGCCCAGAGCCCATGGTACCAACCATCGTGCTGTGTTTTTTTCTCTCATGAATGAAGTTACCTTTACTCTGGACTGTATAAGCCTCGCAAACCCAGGGGGTGTACAAGAATGGGGAGAGGACTTGGGGATGATAATTATCTTTGTTATCTTTGATTCCAGAGCATGAAGCACAATATAAAGGTTAAGCTAGATAAATGAGTTCTTGTCACTAATTCTGTCTTCTTACCAAGGAATGTTTTATATCACAGAAGGTGGGCCAACGTTTGAAGTCTAATGTACTGAATAGTTTCTAGAGGAGGAAACTGAGACTGGAAGATTAAATGACTGCCCGAGATCACAAGGCTGGTGAGTGGCAGAGGCAGGCCTGGATTAAAGGTCTCCTAACCCACAGTGCAGTGTTCTTTTACCATTTCCATCTGAGTTCCTTTCTGGGGCTACTCTAATCTATGTGCACATGTGTCACAATCATCTTCATCTTCTTCATTATCGTTAGCAACATCCAGGTTTCATTGTTAGTTTATCTACTTATTTTTAAAGGTTTATTTATTCATTTTAGAGAGAGGGAGGGACAGAGAGGAAGAGCGCCAGATGGAGGAGCAGAAGGAAAGGGAGAGAGAGAATCTCAAGCAGATTTTGCACTGAGCATGGAGCCTGAGATGGGGCTTGATCTCACAACCCTGGATCATGACCTGAGCCAAAACCAAGAGTCATATGCTTAACTGTACCACCCGGCTACCCCTAGGTTTCATTATTTATGCTTTCTTAAACTGATTTGGGTATTTATTAAAAACTCACAGTGTGTGGCTTACTTAACTTATACTTACTTATACTTTTTTCCATTCATGACAGAAATTCAAAGATCAAAATGCTTGACATCTCTCCTAATGATTCCCTTCCCAATAGCACTATTGTTCAAATCATTCTATGCCAATTATATCTCAGTAAAGCTGGAAACAAAATCATTCTACAATCTTTGATTCTGATTAGTAGGTGTTTTTTTTGTTTGTTTGTTTTTTTTTTTTTCCTTTATACCCAAGCTTCTTGAAGAGCTGCTTGGGTGATGATGTTTGATTTATCAACATGAGGAATTATTGATTAAAATTACTAATTTTAAGATGTCAGATATAGTGGTAGAACTATTACAGAATCATTAGAGCTTTTCTTGCTTTTATATTATAACTCCATGGTCCCTTAAGCAATTGTCCTTTGGTCTGCCAATGATAGTGATGACAGAAAGTAATGGTACAGCTGCTGTTGTGACTCGTGATTACTGGAGCCAGAAAAGAATTTTACATTATTTAGGAACTTAAATATATATGATATTACTAATAAAGCAGAGTCATAGCTGGATGAAATCATCAAACTAAATCTTACATGTAAGTAGGTACTCTTCACCTAAATTTTATCAAATTTGTGGAAAACCCAGAAGGTCCTTTTGCTTTCTTTAAATATCCACTTACTCAAAGTCTATAATGTCTTAAATTCCAGTGTTAATGAATGCATCCTTTTACGTGCTATGTTATTTTAAAGGCCAATAGCCCTGGGAAGGAAGCACTAATTAAAATTAATTCCCACTGAGGTATTAACAGCAGGGCATAGTGGGGAAAATTTCTAGACACAGAGTTAAAAGACTTACTAACTTGCCTTGTTACTTTGAACAAGTCACTTAACCTCTCTCAGCTTGAGTTTCTTCATCTGGAAATCAGAGATGATGGGCTGACTCACAGATTCCTATTGTGAGCATTAAATAACGAAATCAAGTGAAAACATGTTTTAAGGCTTTTGTGACATTCTTCTGACTAAAAAACCAGGATGTAAGACCACTGAATGCCTAGAGACATTTAAATGGAGACATTTAAAATAGATGCCTTGGACTTTAAAGTTTGTGTGTGTGTGTGTGTGTGTGTGTGTGTTTAAAGAATGAGCTTGCAGGATTTCTGGAGTGTCTGAGAGAAAATTGAAGGCCAACTGACTAATACTGGAACTGTGATGAGATTTCTCAAATGAACAGCTGCTTTTCAGATACTATATTCCCTACTAGTTATTCAAGACCCTTCCAGACTTCTGGCTGTCCCTCTTGCATTGGAGAAAACAAGGAGTCATTATTCAACATCTGACCAGACTTTATAAATCTAAACTGGAAGTTATATCACTATATCATTTTAGGGAATTGCTATTGAAAACTGTCTATTACTAGGATAAACCAATGTGTAAATCAACCAGTCTAAGCAGAGGGATGGAAACAATGCTTTTGGGTACCAATAACTGAGTGTCTTGGTAACCACCAGTCTAAATCTGAACAGTAGAGAAAGATGGCTATTGTGTTCAGGGCTGGTCACCTGAAAACTCTGCTTGTCGAGGATCTGGGAAGTTCCTACCTGCTCTCCCTTAAATGAATTCCTACTATTAGAGACAACATAGTTATTGTTAAAATATCATCACCTAGTGGTCGCCCATCTAGACTAGGAACAGTGAACAGCCAATCACTTTCCTCTGGATTCTACCATTTCCTCTGGATTCTTAGTCATGTGCCACTCCTAGCCACTGTGCTCTGCCAGGCTTATCACAAATTTTATTTAACTTAATTTTTCCAGCAAAGCAGTGAGAGAAATAAGTATTCTCCTCCTTTCTGTGTTGCTGATAAAGTTACTGAATCTATAGAAGTTAAGTGTGTGGAGCTGAGATTCAAACTTTGATGTTCTTGCTCTAAGTAGGCACTTTGTACCACACACAACAAGGGAATAAATGAACCTTGATATAGCCCATGGTCAAGTCCTAACAGAACTTGGAAATTCAGCATAAATGGCTGGTCCTTATCTAACCTCAAATTAAAACCTCTATGGTTCTTTATTTAAACCACTTACTGCTTTTAGCTCTTATTTTAAGTATCAGAACCATTCATAAGCATCTCCCCTACTGAAATGAATGTTGTGGTATTTCCTACAATTCCAAGTTTTTCATCTTTCCATGGTGTCTTTTCATTCATTCCTTCATTCCTTCATCCATACTTCCCATGTTTGAACCCTAGGAATACAGAAATAAATGCAATGGGCATGACCCAGTGATTCTCATTCCAACTTTTGTTAAATGAATGAAATACAGGCCTCCTTGACTATTTTAGTTACTTCCCCAAATCCCTGGAGATATAAATTATCCTTTCATGGTGCTTCACTCACACATGTTTTTTATTTTAGGGTTTTTTTCTTTCTTTTTTTCTTCTCTCTCTTTTTTTTTTTTCCCCTCTACCAAGTATATATTTCCAGCAAGCGATACCCAGGGTCTGGGAAGTAAGTTCTCACATAGTGGAAAATTTTGTCACCTATTTCAAAGACAAAATCCACATTTCTCCCTCATCTCACTTTGGCTTTTACAGCTATAAACTTGTCTGTATTCATTATAATCGTGGTTGCTGATGCAGATAATCAGCCCAGTATGTGAGGTGGGTTTTCAGAGTTTTCACAAGGATGGGGAAGAGTTCACTGGGTGAAATTTACCCAGGTCCGAACAAAATTCTTGTGCTTGAATGTAATACATTTTTTGAGGTTTTTATTTTCTAAGATCGTCACACCTGTGAACAGCAACCCACATATACATTTTGTTTTATTTTTAAATATTTCTGTCACTGTTTTTTAAATAGTTTTTGCTTTTATAATATATTTAGATTTACAGAAGTCTTGCAAAGATAATACAGTGAATTCCCATATATACTTCACTTAGTTTTCCTGATTGTTAACACCTGATATTTCCATGATACACTTAACAAATCTAAGAAATTAGCATTATTACATTACTATTACCTAAAGTCCAGCCTTAATTTTGATTTCAGCATTTTTTCCATTAACCTCCTCTTTCCCAGTATCCAGTTCAGGGCACCATGGTTTTTAGCTGTCTCCACAGTCCTTCTGGTCTATACTGGCCTTTTTCTGTTTGTCGTGACTTCATCTGTTTGGAGGATCTGGGGCCAGATATCCTGCAGAACTTCCCTCAGCTGGGCTTGTATGATAATTTTCACACGGTTATGCTGGGGATATGGGCTTGTGGAACAAGACCACAGAAACATAGTGCCATCTTCACCACATCCCATTAGGAGGACACGACGTCTACATGACATTGCCAGTGATTTTAACCTTCATTAGTTGTTTAATGTAGTGTTTCTCAGATTTCTTCCTTGTGCAGTTACCAGTTTTCCTTTTCTCTGTGTTCTTCTTTGGGAAGACCTACTAAGTCTAGCATTTTCTCAAGGGAGATGGAGGGAATGTAAGTTTTTTTTCTGATAACTGGAATCAGAATTATTCTATAAGAAAATTCTGTTGCTTCACCACATTTATTTATTCGATACTTTGTATCACACAGAGTCATACATTTATTGCCTACTCTGGGTTACAAGACAATGCTACACTATTTATTATGTTGCTCAGATTGTTCCAGTCTGGCCATTGGACACTGTTTTAGGTTCTGCAACTGCTTTTTATTTTATGCGCTAAAAGAAGTAAATTAAACTACTGTCTATTTTGAGAATTAACATAGTATTTGGTTAACCAACTGTAGAATAACATAAAAAAATATTAAAAAAACAAAAACAAAACTGCTGTCCCATGAGGATAGCAACTTTGGTTCACTCCCAGGCCTCAGTACTTAGAATAGTATCTAACAGTAAACACTCTATGACTCTTTGTGAATTGATTGCTTAGGAACACAAATTGCTTGATCAAACCTGCTTTTTCTTAAAACTGTACTATCTTCAGTTGTCTTTTGTTTAAGCTAAATTCTGTCATACAAATATATGTGCATATACGTAAATGCGTGTGCTGGTAGATATCACCCTACTGAGACAGGGTCCATTTTCACTTTCTGCCACCTACCGTTTCTCTTCTCCTCATCATTCACTCTTGCCAACCTCAGAGTCCCTAGTCTAGTCTTTTCCAATCTTATCCCATCCCACTGTCCTTACCTTAATTCACACACACTTGTGGGGGGGACGATTAACAAAGTGAGGACAGTATTTTTTAGAAATATATAATTTGGATTGTAGGGAAAGGGTGATCTATATCCCAGGAGAAAAAAGTGGCTTGTCAGAGTTGAAAATAAAATGAATATACCTCTCAAAAATACATCCTATGATTCATTCCTTCATTCATCATTTATCCAACAAACATGTGTTGAATAACACCAAGTGCTATGAACTATTAATGTGCAAAAGGGGACTCAGCCTCCCACCAGCCTCCCTGCCAAGAAATTTGTAAGAGTTGACTGAAATAGTTGTTTTCAGATTAAGGTCATCACAATCACTAATTATACAAAGTTAAATTCCTTTAAAGGTTGTTGAGTGACTTTCTAATAACAGAGTTTGAAACTTCTTTACCAGCAGACAGCAAGCAATAGTGTCCATACCCATTCTTCTGTTCCATCAACTTCCAAGGAACAATATTGTTTTCACACCTTGTGTAATTTCATCAATGAAATAGGAGTCTAGCCTCAACGATTTCTAAAGTCCCACTAGCTAAAAAGTTCTATTTTCTAATGGGAAGAACAATCACTTTTTAAAAAGATTTTATTTATTTATTTGAGACAGAGAGAAAGAAAGAACACAAGCAGGGAAGAGGGGCGGGGGAGAGGGAGAAGCAGACTCCCCATTGAGCAGCTAGCCCCATGCAGGGCTTGATCCCAGGACCCTGGGATCATTACTTGAGGTGAAGGCAGATGCTTAACTGACTGAGCCACTCAGGCACCCCATGAAGAACAATCACTTGGAATCAATAGACTTGGACTTGAATTCTAATCCCATCATTATAGGCAAATTACCTAACATCTCTGAGATTCAGTTTCTAATCAGTAGAAATTGATTGACTATAACAACTTCTCTCATGGTTTTGGAATATATAAAATGTATAATTAAAATATGCCTTCAGTAAGTGCCATTTCCCATCTTGTGTTTAGACTTCTCGTAGTCTGAAGAAAACTTTGAATTTAGTAAACATGGTCTTATATTCTGATCCCATCCTTAGGCAAATTACTTAACTTCTCTGTGTATTCAGTTTCCTCACTTGTAGAAATGGACCTGATATGATGATTCTTTTATTATGACTTTCTTGATGAATGGGATTATGTATGGGATACATCTGATTCAAATATGTCATCAATATATGCTACTGCTTTCCTCTCTTTTGATCCCAGTATGATTTTGCTTATGTTTGCCCAAAAGAGGGGACGGAAATCTGCTCCAATAGAGAAAGCATGAGCTTCAGAGTCAAGGAGATTCAAAAGTGAACACTGGCTCAATGACTCATTGATGCTTGAAATGGACTTTCAGGCTTTTTGTTTCCCCATTTGTAAAATAGTGCAAGTAACGTTGAGACGATTAAACCAGGTCATGCATTTGAAAATGGTGAGGTTTCTTTTTTGAGGTAGGGCCACTAAAAAAATATAAATACTGTTAGTACAGAAGTAGAACAAATCAAAATTTTTCTTCATTATAGAAATGCTGTTTTCAATATGTATTTCTGAAATTATAACCGGAGTAACATCATCCTTGAGGTACAGCTGTGAATAATCATGAGAAATGTTCTGGCTGATAATGTCATTAGTTCCTTTATGGATCTGGTATCTTATTTGTTATTCAACTGTATTGGCTGAACACCTACTATGTACTTGTGTCTATTCTGGTTGTTCTTTAAGTTCTATGGAAACATTGTTTCTCATAAAATTTTAGGTGATGCCAATGAAAAAAAGTCATCAAGCTAAGCAAGTATGTAATTATTCACATTTGGTTATCAGACTACTACACTGTGAGGTATGCTTGATATAAAAAATGGTACATAAAAAAGACATTTCAGGACAGTAAACATGGTATTTTCAAGTATGTCTACCAAAAATTGAGTGCTGCTTTCTATCTGAAGAAGAGTGATCCTTCCTAAATGACAGATGATATGCCTCACATAAGCCAAAAAAGCTTTGAAAATGTCTATGAAAAACATCTGAAAAGTACCTGGATTTTCTATAAACTTTATAGATATTTTTCCTTGAGTTTGAAAAAAGCAGGTTCTTATTCTATAGAGGGATCCTAATCATAGGTTGATGCATGTCCTACCTCTGCTGTCTATCACTCTAACTCTCCTCATGGACTCTTAAAACTCTGAGGCCATGCCTTTGTTCCGAAAAAGACCTAATTGTGCACTTCTTATTAACAAGTATACATGTCAACAGTGATTCTCTTTGGAAAATTAGCCTAAAATGGGCTTGATTCCTAAGGACAAGCAGGCCTTTTGAATTCTCAATGTATGATTATTGATGTGCTAGATAATGTAACAGTAGAGAAAAATAAATGTATACATGCTTGGGACAAAAAGACAGGAAATATATAATAGTATTTTGATTAGTGGCATAATGATTAGAACCACAGTTTCCAAAGTCAAACACGTTGGTTTTCACACAGAGACTATCATTTCCCGATGATTTGACCTTGGGAGAATTGAACTCTTCTCAAACTGGGCTTCCTTCTCTAGGAACAGGATTGAGTCAATTTTGTAACTTGCAGGGTCGCCATTATGATGGCCTTACATGAGGCATCTGAAGTGCTTAGTGCAGGGGTTTGTACACCTTAAGTGCTCCATGAATGGTTGGTGTTTTGGTTCTTTTTAACATTATTATTATGATTGTAATCGATGACCATGTTGATGATGGGCTCAGAGCCATAAGAAGGGAGATCTCCCAGATATGCTCCATTCTTTCAGTTCAGTAGCTATTCTAGCCATTCTCTAGCCATTTCCAGAGCGATTCCATTCCCCACTTGCTGTTGCAGTGTGGCTCTTTGCAGAGAATATAAGGGGGGTTTGTGGTGCAGAAATAAGAAAGCATCAGCAAAAATAAAGACAAGATGGCTTGTTTAATGGAAGCCCCCCTGAGCTTTGGAGTAAAAGAGAGCTGCGTTCGATGTGCCTTCCAGCATTCACTGTCTCTATGACCTTGCACACGTCTCTTAATCTCCTACTCCTCTGATTCTCATCTGTAAAGTAGGAAAATCACACTCATGTCCTGGGGTTAATATGAAAGTGCAGGAAGATAGAGAATGCATAAGAATCAATGCAATGAAAGGCAAAAATTCGGATAGAAGAAAAATTCAAATAGAACGAATGAACAAAATACATGAGCAGACATTTCACAAAAGATGAAAGAATAAACCAACATAACTATTTTGGAAAACAATCTGTCATTAATTAGTAAAGCTAAAGGTCTGCAAACACTAGGATCTAACAATGTTGTTACCCAGTCTTTTCATAAGGGAAATATATTGGGAAAATGGAGGGTATGAAGATGATTGACATTTTGTATCACCATCTGTATGCCAAGGGCTTTACAATGTCTTTTATTCTCTCAGAGATTCTGTAACTGTGGCTCTTAACTCCAGATAAAATATTCATGTGGCACAGTCCTTGCAGATCACACTCTAGAGTACCATTTGTAATTTCATGATTTAATTAAGTACTGGCCGGTGTACAGACATATGTACAATGTGTCAGTTTATTCAACCAGGGGACTGATCAAACACCATTGTCAAAAGGACAAGGCAGGGAATCACTGAACATATCTGCTTTACAGTCTAAATGCAACACACATTCCAGCCTCTGCTGCAGCTTAGCCAGTGTTTGGCTTTCCAACAAAGTTCATAATTGGTCTTCAAATAAACTTTATTCATAAATCACTAGTTTCTAACTACATATATTTTGGGACTTATACTTCAGATCCCAGACTTTTTTCTGCCTTTCTTTGCAAGACACCATTCTACTTGGTGATAGATGAGTACACGTGAAATTATTAATGCTATGTTACCATATGTTTCCAAAATAAAATCCTTCAAAATGGTCTGTCTTGACCAAGCTCCATGTAATAGATGCATCGGACAAACCCCCTTTATGGTATAAAACCTACTGGCATCCACAACACTGTGAGTACTTCAGGTCAGAAGTCTCCTTTCTGGTTTGGTCATATGCTGGCCCTCTACTTGCTGAGTTATACACTTACCCAGAGCCAGTTTCCCTTGATTCCCTGTGGGATTATGTCACTACTTCTTGTCGTTTACGTACATAATTTTATTAAATATTCTATAAATTGAGTTAAACAAAAGTGTGAGAGGAGGCTAAAGGAGTATTATTTGTAATAAAAACTATGTTAAAAAACTCAATAAAGAGAATTCCTTAAAAATACTTTGGAATTAGGTGTAGGTGAGACCTAGATGAGACAACATAGGGGAAACAATCATAAAATTCTAGGATGGGGGCATCCGAGTGGCTCGTGGGTTAAGCCTCTGCCTTCGGCTCAGGTCATGATCTCAGGGTCCTGGAATTGAGCCCCACATCTGGCTCTCTGTTCAGCAGGGAGCCTGCTTCCCCCTTTGTCTTTACCTGCCTTTCTGCCTACTTGTGATCTCTCACTCTGTCAAATAAATAAAATCTTAAAATAAATAAAACAAATAAAATCTAGGATGAATGCAGTAGACATATATTTCATGTCTGCCTCTAAATTCTTGCTTCAGTTTAAAGATATGGTAATTGGAGGGGCACCAGGATGGCTCAGTCGGTTAAGTGACCAACTTTTGGTTTCAAATCAGGTCATGATCTCATGAATCATGAGATCAAGCCCAATGGGGCTCCAAGCTTGGCTGGGGGTTTGCTTGAAGATTCTCTGTCTCTACCCTTCCCCCAACTTGCACATGCACAGATGGGCCTGTATGACTCTCTCCCATGCCACTCTCTCTAATAAATAAATAAATCTTAAAAATATATATATAAAGATACTGGAATTAGAAATTCCGAAAGATGCATTATGGATGAAATTTATGTAAGAAAAATAAAGGAAGTGAAAAGGTGGACATAGGCATGTCATTTTCATATGTTTTAAGTTAAAATTGCTATGTTTTCCTGCTGTAGTCAACCTTTTTTAACCTGATCAGGTTTGATCAATGAATTCTATGGTAGTAATAAAGTTTCAATATTTAATTCAGACTATTAGAAACAAAAGAGCCAAAATTAGGCAGTATTGCATGTGCAGAAAATATAGAGAAACGGTTTTTCTTAGCTAATTCTAAAGTAATGTGCACTTAGAATGGTGTAAAACCTCGTTACTAGGGGTGTTTTGAACTGAGGGACTCTCCAACCAGGTTTCTAGAGAAGTTATTCCTACTTTTATATGGGGATTAGACTTGCTATATTCTAATGTGTTTATACATTCAATAACAACTTGTTTATCTGAAAGCCTAAATTCAAGGATTTTATTTTATTTATTTTATTTTATGTATTTATTTAGAGAGAGTATGTGAGTGGGGGTGAGGAGGGAGGGGCAGAGAGAGAGGAAGAATCTCAAGCAGACTCCCTGTTGAACACAGAGCCAGACACAGACTTTGATCTCGTTAGCCTGAGTGCATAACCTGAGCCAAAATCAAGAGTCAGATGCTCCACTGGCTAGGCCACCCAGGTCCAGAAGGAAGGAAGGATCTTTATTCTCTGTCTAGTTACAGGAGGTGAACTGCACACCGACTTCCCGAGTCATGCTACAACTGAGGTAATACTGACAGTGGCCACCAGTTATTCTTATCAAGTTAAATATGGTACCCACAGAAATTTTCACATATTCTTAGCATTTGCTCTCCTGGTACCATGATGGCTGATTAGCAGCTCTGCTCTTTCAAAAGGACCATCATTCAGGTTCTGTTTCTTTGACCACTCGCTGTTTTCAAATACAATTCATAGTGCTGTGTAAGGGTGGACTTTTACCTTGCAATCAGTCATGTTTTACTTTGTTTAAACAGAACAGCAGTATGTAAGGTGCAAGATGGTTATGGCTTATAATAGAATAAGAGAAATGCAGTGAAGATCTTACAAAGTGAAAAGGATGGAATGGCAGTTCTGTGACCCCTTTCCAATTAGTTTGCAACTTGCTGGAGTGTTTACTAGTAGTTCACTGGAGCCATTTGAGCTCCTGAATCACAGTTGACCCTTAACTCCACTCCTCCTCCACGCTAATAAAAACAAGAGTTAACATATATTGAAGTCATATTATATACCAAGAGTAATACCAAAAGCTTCACATTTTAATAAATGCTTTCAGTCAGTGTATATCAAACATTAATGTGAGTAAGAATCTCCAGAAGAGCTGTTAAAATACAGATTCTTAGCTAATACTTCCCCTTCCTGCAATTCTGGTTCAGATTTCTGGGGTAGGACCTAAGAGTTTGCATTTCTAGCAAGCTCAGTGTGACTTGACAAGACGCTGTTGGTCTAATCACCACATGTGGAATGACTCTGCAGATGATTGTCTGAGTCAGACACTGCTATAGTTTTCCCCATTTATCCATGAGAAAACCTAGCCACACGAGAAAAGAGGTTAAGTCATTTCCCCAAGATTAAGATAGAGGAAATGATGGAGCCAGGGCTTGAATTTGACAACAAAATCCAGTATCTTAACTTCTGTGTCTATTATACCATGACTCTCAGTTCTTTTTTTTTTTTGAATTTTATTTTATTTTATTTTTTCAGTGTTCCAAAATTCATTGTTTATGCATCACTCCTAGGGCTCCATGTAATATGTGCCCTCCATAATCCCCACCACCAGGCTCACCCAACCCCCCACATCCTTCCCTCCAAAACTCTCAGTTTGTCTCTCAGAGTCCACAGTCTCTCATGGTTTGACTCTCAGTTCTACTTCCTCTTCAATTTGATTTGTGAGTTAGGTCCTTGATGTGCCTGAGTGAGTTTTAACTATAAACCAGATTCCTAATGATTAATAGAACTGGGGGAAAATATTCTTATTGATGTAGAGGAGGAAAAATAATTTTCCCCTCTAATTGTGTAGGTTCTTGGCTGAGACATGACCTATATTAAAACACAGATTGGGGCGCCTGTGTAGCTCAGTTGGTTAAGCATCTGCCTTTGGCCCAGGTCATGATCCTGGAGCCCCAGGATCAAGACCTCATTGGGCTCCCTGCTCAAGCGGGACTCTCCTTCTCCTTCTGCCTTTCACCTTGATTGTGCTCTCTCTCTCTCAAAAAGTAAGTAAAATCTTAAAAAAAAATAAAACAAATTAGCTGGAGAAAAACAAGTTTAATAACATGCATACCTCCCATATGTATGGGAGATATCCAAGAAAACTGAGCAACTTCCTAAAATGGTCCAAGCACCACCTTAAAAGCCATCTCCAGCCAAAGACAAAAGATGATGTTGGGGTGGGGGAGCAGTGGTTTGGGGAAGCCAGTCTGGGGAGGTTATTAGACAAAGCACAATAAACAAGGGTACGGTTGTTATGCAAATTTATGTCCTGGCCTTCTTCACTGCTAAGAGTTTCTAGAGATTTAGTCATGCTCTTCCTGGTACAGAGGGGGAAACACCCTTACCAAAGGAGATTGTCCTTATAAATGTCACTGTCTCTTACAGAAAGGGTAATCTCTACTTGGTTTTCAGAGCTTTTCCTATGTCTGCTGTTTCTTAAAAATAATCAGCCTAAAATAATCCTTGTGCTAAAGAGCCATATTTTGGGGTAGTAACTTCTGTTCCCCTTTGCTAGATTCTATTTCCCCTGAAGAAGTAGAGTGGCTGTAAAGAATAGAGAAATGAGATCCTGGTAACATCTTCTGTTTATCTAAACATGTAGAGTTTCAGACTCAGGTTGCCAGGGTTTGTGAATAGTAGCTGAGCCGCTGGCAAAATCCCAGAATCTCAGCAGGACTAGAGATTCTGAATGGATAGTATTTCTTTGTTGAATTCCCAAAACTAAAATTAATCATGACTGGGCATTGTTTAGAAATTGTCTGGGTGTATGCTTTCCAGTATTTGATTTGTTTCCACATGGACACCTTGTTTTCATTGCAAATGGTTTACTTTGATGGGTTGATTTTATTCCTCTTTATGTAAGACAAGGGACAGTGTGATGTAACTATAGTGACCATGTGTTTATTGAGGCCATGTGACTTTATTTTTTTCCTCTGAAATCTAGGCTCATAGCCCACAGGAAGTAGGGTATGGGCTATTCTCTGACTCTTACCTTAGCCTAGCTTCTGAGATCACCTTATCTTGTGCCTGCATTTGCTTCTCAAATATTGCATTTCACTTGCCCAGAAAGGCTAAGCAAATCAGATCTTGAAGGGTAGCTTTATTAACAAGACGGTAACCTAATAGTGTATAGTAGCAATTGTGCAAAGTCAGTGTTGATTATCTATTTAAACATTAGAAAGAGATGAAAGCAAAGCAAAGTGGAATCTAGCATTAATATTAATGTGAATCATTAATAAGATGTTGTAGAATTGGATTACAAGAAAATTTAGTGAACTTTCAGGACTTTGGAATAGCCACTTAGGACAGTAGGTCTTGTCCATTTTAAGCACACCAAGTGCTCAGTCCTTGAGATTCAGGGGCACCATGGGAAAAAAAGACATTTGTCCTATGGATTGAGAGCTTTATATCGAGCTGATGTATTTTATCCTGATTGTAGCCATCTTTTTTTGAGCCCTCATGGGACATGCACAAGGCAAGTCTCTTTGTCTTTATTAGTATTTGGTCTTTGGGAAGCCCCTAGCCCATGAGCTGAAATGGATACGAGTGCAAAGCCCCTCTTTACATTCACTAACAGAGTGTGACAGTTGAGATGCCTGAAGTTAGAATGCCTGGTTTTAAACACCTCAAGCATCTCTGCCTTTTACTAGCTGTTACAAATATGGGCGGTTGAGTTATCCTGTCTGGCCACAGTTTTCTAATCTATGAAATGAGGTCCACTGGGCCAACGAGAGGATCAGATGAGTTAGTACTTAATAAATACTATATCAAAGAGAAAGTGTGAACTATTGTATTTGGTGCTACAAAGTCAAAGAAAGTTCAGGTTGCTGAGCCACTAGAGCCACTATGGCCTCTTTTGCTCCTTCTTTACCCTGATCACTCTTGTCATCCTCACTGTGAGGTGAGAAAAATCATATATGAAAGAATCCTACGGAAAGACCGCAGCTCCACCAAGCAGTCTATTTTGGATCTATTGACTCTGGGCTCCACACTAGTTTCTGCTTAGAAAGGTGTTCCTCTGTGGGGCACCACAGAGGTGGCTCAGTCATTCAGCATCTGCCTTTGGCCCAGGTCATGATCTCAGGGTCCGGGGATCGAGGTCCGCATCGGGCTGCCTTCTCAGTGCGAAGTCCGCTTCTCCCTCTCCCACTCCCTCTGTTTGTGTTCCCCCTCTCACTGTATCTCTGCCAAATAAATAAATGAAAAATCTTAAAAAAAAAAAAAAAGAAAGAAAGAAAGAAAGAAAGGGGTTCACCTGAAGGAAAATTTGTTCCAGGCCCGTCTCACTGCAGCTACTGTAAAAAAGAAACATTGCAAAGAGGAAAGCATTTATTCAGTGGAAAAGGGGTTTTAAAAATTTTTATAGTCTTCTTTCTCAAGAGTTTGGTCCCTAGCCTCTTGGCCCACTATGTCTTCTGGGACTAAGTTTATCTCTTGTTGGAGGCCACGGCACGGTTGGAGTTGAGGACAACCAGGCCCAGGCTTGAGTCTCCTTCAAAGTCTGGACACCTTGACAAGGTTAAGGACAGGAAAGTTAAGTGCACTGAGAAAGGGTCTGTGCTATGTGTCATGAGCTTGCCTACGTGATTTCCCACACACTCTCCCTGCAGTAGGGAACAATGTGGCCAGAGTCCTGAGTTCTTAGTTAGTCCTTATTGTTCTGTACCTCCCATGACCCACTCCCTGGTTGATTGTCTTGCTAATGGCTTTAGCCAAAACTACCTGGCTTCACAAGGTTTGTTGGTAGTAAATGTAAACTTGTTATAGAAGCTTGTGGTCATCTGACTATGTACTGATGTATTACTCCTCCTATTCTGGTCTGCCTTATAAATGCTTGTAAGATGTGGAATAAATTTGGCACTGTTGGACATCACCCTAGGTGTCCCTCCTGTCCCCATCTCTTTGTCTCTTAATTTCTTTTCACCATCCTCTTACCCCTCACGGTTTCCCTGGTGGATTCGTCGTGCTGGCTGCGACAATCTCTAATGGATACCTTGTCTCCATTTCTTCTTGGACAGTGGTGGAGACTCAGAAGAGGCCCCGTTTGAGGTTACAGACCTTGAAGGGTATGGCCAAGTCATAGTATATACTGCACTTAATGGCTGTGTTGCTATAGTGGCTTTACTGTCCCATCTTGGTTACCCTTCTTTGAATTTTGTTTGTTATTGTTATTTTATTAAACTAATTAATTAATTAAATTGTGTTATGTTAGTCACCATAAAATACATCATTAGTTTTTGATGCAAGATTCATTATTTATGAACAACACCCAGTGCTCCATGCAATATGTGCCCTCCTTTATACCTACCACTAGGCTCACCAAACCCTCCACCTCCTTCCCCTCCAAAACCTTCTGTTTCTCAGAGTCCACAGTCTCTCATGGTTCATCACCCCCTCCGATTTCCCCGAATTCACTTTTCCTTTCGTTCTCCTAATGTCCTCAAGGGTATTTCTTATGTTCCACATTTTAATGATAAAAATTCAGATTCTTGTAATTCCATTGCATCATATATCTGAAAAACTTTTTCCTTTGCTGTATTATATTTTGTCAATCCAAAAGAAATTCATGTGGTATAACCTTGGTATCACAGAGTTATCGTATTGTTGTTATCCTGCCCCTTTTCCCCACCTTTATTGAGATATAATTAACATATAACATTGTGTAAGTGTAAGGTTTACACTATGTTGGTTTGATACACTTACATATGCAAAAGGATTACTATCATAACATTACTATAACATGAGCTCTATCGTGTCACATAAATACCATTTGCTTTTTGTGATGAGAACATTTAAGATCTACTCTCTTAGCAGATTTCAAGTGTATAATTTAATATTGTTAACTATAATTACTATGCTGTACATTAGTTCCCCTGAACTTATTTATCTTAAACTAGAAGTTTGTACCCTATGACCAATATCTCCCCATTTCTCTCATCCTCCAGTCCCTAGTAACCTACTACTCTGTTTTATGAATTTGACTTTTTTAAAATTTAAATTTCACCTATAAGTGATTTATACCGTTTTTCTCTTTCTCTAACTTAGTTCATTTAGCACAGTGCCCTCAAGTTTCATCCATGTTCTTGCAGACAGCAGAACCTCCTTCTTTCTCATGGCTGAATAATATTCCATTGTGTATATATACCACTTCTTCTTTATCCAGTCACCTGGTGATGGATACTTAGGTGGTTTCCATATGTTGGCTATTGTGAATAATGCTGCAATGAACGAAAGAGTGCAGATATCTTGTTGAGATCCTGATTTCATTTCCTTTGGCTATATATCCAGAAGGGTCATATGGTTGCTCTTTTATAAATTTGAGGAACTCCATACTGTTCTCCATAATGGCTCTATCAATTTACATTCCCACCAATAGTGAAAGCTTCCCTTTTCTTCACATCTTTACTGACACTTGTTATCTTTTGTCTTTCTGATAATAGTCCCTGTGACATTTCATTGGACTTTTGATTTGCATTTCCCTGATGACTAGTGCTATCCAGTACCTCTTCATGTACAGTTGGCCATTTATATGTCTTCTTTGGGAAAAATATCTATTTAGTTCCTCTAACCATTTTCTTTTTAAGATTTTATTTATTTGACACAGAGATCACAAGTAGGCAGAGAGACAGGCAGAGAGAGAGGAGTAAAAAGCCAGAAAGCCTGATGTGGGGCTCAATCCCAGGACCCGAGGTCACGACCTGAGCTGAAGACAGAGACTTTAACCCACTGAGCCACCCAGGTGCACCCTCTGTCCATTTTTTAAATCAGATTGTTTGTTTTATTGCTATTGAGTTGCATGAGTTCTTCTTATATTTTGGATGTTAACTCCTTATCAGATATATGATTTGCAAACATCTTTGCCCATTTCATAGTTTGCCTTTTCATTTTGTTATTGTTTTTCTTTCTCTGCAGAAACTTTTTAGTTTTCTGTAGTCCGTTTATTAATTCTTGCTTTTGTTGCTTATGCTTTTGCTGTCAAATCAAAAAAGAAAAAAAATCATTGCCAAGACCAATGCCAAGAAATTTTCCCTATATTTTTTTTTCTAGGAGATTTATGGTTTTAGTTCATACGTTTATGTATTTAATCCATTTCAAGTTAAATTTGTAAGTTGTATAAGTAGGGGTCCCATTTTGTTCTTTTGTATCTGGTTATCCAGTTTTCAGTAACATATTTATTAAAGAGTCTTTCCAGCTCCTATATGAGTATTCTTAGCCCCCTTGTCAAATATTAGTTGAACATATAAATGAGGATTTATTTCTCAACTCATACTGCTCTTTCATTGGTATATGTGTTTATTTTTATGTTTTTATTACTGTATCTTTATAGTATAGTTTGAAAATAGGAAGTGTGAAGCCGCTTGCTTTTTTCTTCTTTCTCAGGATTACTTTGGCTATTCAGTCTCTTGTATATCCATACAAATTTTAGGAATTTTTTTTCTAATTCTATGAAAAATGCCATTGGCATTTTGATAGAGATTGCACTGAATCTATAGAAAGCTTTGGGTAGTATGGACATTTTAACAATACTAATTCTTTTGATTCACAAACACAAGATATATTTCTGTTTATTTTTTTTTGAGCATTTTGAATAAATATTTTATTTCATGTTTAAAATATAATTAAAATCATAAGCAAAAAGCAGTAGTAAGTTACAGAATGTTTTTCTCTGCAAAAGTAAGTGTTACTGATGCCTATATATATTTGTAAATAAAATAATATAAAAATTATGTAAAATTTAAAATCTGTTAAGATATTTTATATATATTTTTAATTTCAGAAGTAACATAATATTTATTATCCATTATATTTTAATCAAATCTCTGGAAAAAGTTTGGTATATAGAATTATGTTTTGATATTTTTTTCTTAAAATTTGGTTTTTATTTTATTTTATTATTATTTTTTTTAGATTTAATTTTATATTTTTTATAAACATATATTTTTATCCCCAGGGGTACAGGTCTGTGAATCACCAGGTTTACACACTTCACAGCACTCACCAAAGCACATACCCTCCCCAATGTCCATAATCCCACCCCCTTCTCCCAAAACCCCTCCCCCAAGCAACCCTCAGTTTGTTTTGTGAGATTAAGAGTCACTTATGGTTTGTCTGTTTATTTTTGATTTATATCTTTTTCAATTTCTTTCATCAAAGTCCTATAGTTTTCAATGTATAGATCTTTTATCTCCTTGATTAAATGTATTCCATTTTAAGAGTTTTAGTTTTTAATGTTATTGTAAGATCGTTACCTTTATTTCTTTTTCAAATATTTCATTATTAGTGTACAGAAACATGACTGATAACTGTATGCTGATTTTGTACTAAGTAACTTCATTGAATTTGTTGATTTGTTCTAACGTTTTTCTTTTTTTTTTTTTTTTTTTTGGTGGGGTCTTTAGGACTTTCTATATATAACATATCATTTGCAAACAAAGACAGTTTTACTTCTTCCTTTCTGATTTGGATGCCTTGTCTTTCTTTACCTTAACTGATTGTTCTGATTGCTTTGGAATCCAGGTAATTCTGGTCTTATGGAATGAGTATGGGAGTCTTCCCTCCTCGTCTATTTTTTGGAAGAATAGGAGAAAGATTGTAGTGAATTCTTCTTTAACTGTTTGGCAGAATTCACCACTGAAACCATCTGGTCCTAGGCTTTTTTTTTTTTTTTTTTTTTTTGGTTGGCTACCCTACATTGAATTAGGCAGGGTCAAAACCCTTTCCCAGCCACATTTATGTTCCAGGAATCTGTTTTTCTTTTATCTTGGGAGAAACCTAACTAAATCAGAACTCCAGGAGACTGAAGAAGTTATAGAAAATGCTTGTCCTATTCTCTAATGTGTATAACAATAAGAAACCGTGGAGAGCAATATGGCGTTAGAAAAGAGTTGACAGCTGCTGTATCTGTAAGGTGCATTTACAGGCCCTCCAGAGTAATTCTTAAATACCACTAAGTTAAGGACAGGGTACCATGGTTTCAGGACTGTGGTAAAAGGTGTAGTACCTGTGGCAGGTGGATTATTTGTTACTGTAAAAAAATGAGCATACTATACCTGTTATATTAATGCAATTCATTGTAATTGTTTACCAGATTCCATTCCAGTTATCAAATTGCAACTATGAAAAGCACCCCCTTTTATAATCAATAAGAGCACCTCTTTTCATGTGGTCAAATGATCTGCAAAGTAAGGTTGAAAGCATTTCAAAAAGGTAAAAATTGTTACTACCTGCTTTTCTCCCTGGGCTTTCTTGACAAAACATGGTTCCACTACTTGTACCTTCTTCAAAGTGTTTGACAGAGTCGTTTGCTTTCAACATGGAGTTTGAGCAAAATGAACTATTGTTTTAAAATATTCTATCATGTGTGCTGTAATATCTCATCCTGGACATGATACAAATGCTATGATAAAAAGAAGAGATGCTTTTAAAGTGAAAAAAAAATTGTTACTAAATGCAGTATTATTTAGATATATTCTTATCATTCAGAAGTCCGGCACAATTTTGCAATCCTTATTCTCCCTTAAAATCACGTGTTGAATATGGAAAGATAGAATAATGTTTTTACTAGATGAATCATTGCATTGAGTATACAACCTTTTGAAACTGTTTTTATTTCTTAAATTGTTCATCAAAGTGTGTGTGTGTGTGTGTGTGTGTACATATGTGAAATCAGACCAAAGAAGCAGGGTAACCTGCTGTTTTATTTAACAGACATCCCGAACAAAATCAAAGCAACATCTCCATCCCACATGGATAAGGTCTTTCTTCTGACTGCACTATGTTTTACTTGTCATAGGTTTTAAATAAAAGTATATTGGTTAATTTGAAAAATACAAATGGTGGAATAAAGAAGATTCAAGGATGATTGAAAACAGTCTTTCAAAGGGACTATGATAAGTATTTAATGTTTCCCGTGCTTGCTTTCTCTACTGAATTCAAAAATTTGTAACTCAGAAGTTCGTACAAATATTCAAAAACACTTTCCAGTATGCCATAGTATTTTTTAACAATGTCTGAGTCAGTGTCCAAGGAAACACATTATCTGTCATGACACAGAAAATATTGTATTAATATATTTCCTACCAAACAGGTTTCCTAACTGGAGACACTGTGTTTTCCAAGGAAATAAAACGACTAAAATGTCAATATGAATAAATTACTAATAACGAACTTTTCACTTATCTTTAATGCCCTGCCAAACACCAGCTTGATTAAAATTCTGATATTTAGTAGAAAGAAGAAAGCGGGTATCTTGGGGAAGAATCAAACTAACTAGAGTAGTGGAGTAGAACATTTCTGTGTCAAATTCCATCTGAACAATCCTGTTTTTTTAAAGGTTGGAAGCCCATACATACTTGGAATTTTTGCTCTCTGCCTTTGATTTAAAGCACAAAATCAAAAGCCTGTTCTATGAAAAGAAGTGCACTTGAGCAACCCAGGAATGTGCTGAAGCCTTTCTACAAATTAATCTCTTCTTTAGTGAAGTGAAACATCGGGACCATTCAGGGACAGTGGGAGGGGTTCGGGGGCTTGAATCTGAGCCAAGCTTAATGAGACGGAGTTGGAGGCAAAATGGAATTGAACTGTACCTTGTTAACTGGTAGAAGCTGTGAACGAGGTGGACTTACTGGCCAAGAACTCTTTTCCTTTGTTGCAATTAACTACAGGGGATATTTTGGTAGTTTTCATAATCTTTAAAGATCACAGAACATTTTTAAAACTTTATATTTTTTTTAAAAAAACTTTGAGATAATTCACTAATTCTGATTGCCAAAT
The DNA here is from genome assembly GCF_011764305.1 of Mustela putorius furo. Classification (NCBI taxonomy): domain Eukaryota; kingdom Metazoa; phylum Chordata; class Mammalia; order Carnivora; family Mustelidae; genus Mustela; species Mustela putorius. The sequence continues at coordinate 25,157,986 of NW_025421273.1, forward strand.
TTCCTGTTGCCTTGAAGAATAAACACTTGTTTGTTGAGCTATTTTGTTAGGCATCTGTATTGCTAGCCACTCTGTCAGGTGCGATGATAATCTGATAATCACAGTCCCTGGCCTAGAGTGACTCACATTCCAGTGAAAAGGGTTTGAATCTTTCAGCCCCAGTGGGAAAAGCAGAAATCAAGAGGCCAGGCATACATCAGACATTCAGCTTAAGTTCTCTGAGCAAATCATTTCTCTTAGGGACCATGACACATCTTTTCCAGAGAGACTGTTCTGTGGTGCAGTATTGGTTTATTCCATAAATTTCTTCCATTAAAATTCTGCTAGTTAGGAAGCCTGATATCTTGAGAACAAATGTTCAACCAGAGCTCTGCAAACCTGAGTTTTCTAACAGAGAAAGATTATTTTGAACCAGTTCCTAAAACATTTCCATGCCTCAGTTTCCTATTTTGAAAACTGGAGATGAGACTTGTTCTGTGAGTTTATTGGAACAGAGTGCCGACTACACTTGGCAATGGCTTAACATGTTTCTCAAAGGCAAGTTATTTGTTTAGCATCTTCTGATCATGAAAAAAACCCCAATTTTGGTGTGTATGCTCTCTCTTGAGAGCCTGACTGTTAAAATGTTCATGGGATAGAATAATACTGTGCTGAGAATGGCTGTTGGGTTAAGTGCAGAATCCTAACTTTCTTTTAAGAGACTCTGCAGAGTGAACAAGTCTCCAAAACCATAGTAACTTTGGTAAATAATATGTGCATGGGGTAAGAGAGAAAATCTTAAACTCTGTGTCAGTTTTGTCTCATCTGTCATTACTTCCCACATTTATGGGTTACTTAATACACGTAAAATATTTGAATAGTCAATATATATGCTTTATTAATAAGTACACATATATTCGGAGTGTGTGCTCATCTTATTGACAGAGTTTATGGTCAACAAAGTTAGGCAATTCCTGTTTTAGAGGTAGAACAACTAGTTATTGGAAATATATTTTCTTCAGTCAAAAGTTGATAAAGTGACAAAAATAAGTCTAATTCCATATCTTTTTAATAAGAAACTAGGAAACTCCCTAGATATAGAAATAGAACCAGTTTCTGTTGTTATTTTTCCATTTTAATGTGTTTACACTCTGAAACTCTGACTTGGTGAGGTTCTCTGAAAGCTGAAAGTCTGTTTTTAGTACCAGCTTTCAGGATTCTTTTACCGCATGGGAAAGGCTACAAAAATGAAACACATTGATGCATTCATTGTTCAGAGCATTTCTTGACTCTGCAGGATATTTGCAACCCCAGATCCACCTTCCTTGCTTCCCACCTTATTGTGAACTCTGGGGAAGCTGGCCACAGTGATGGCATCATCCAAGTCAGTGATTTGCACTTGGACAATGAGAAGCCTTATCAAGGTACAGAGAGTGGCAGAAAAGAGAGTGTGGAGTGTTGATGACCTCAGCTCCCTCCTGATGAGATGGTGAGTTGGTAGTGGCTGAATGGCCACAACCTCTGTCCAGTAGACCTTTGCTACAGCACTGCTCACCCACTTCTGGTGCTGGTCCCTTCTTTTGCTTATTCAGGTAGATGGAGAGTAAGAGCAATCTTGCTCTGTGTCATCTCTTGTTGGTTTCCTAAACCTTGACCCTAGGTTGCAAATAGATCCATCATTAAGGTTTCTTTAATTGTCCCTTTTGGTTTACATCAATTTCCTATCAGGACCCTGATTGAGTCTCCAGCTGAACTCACCTTTCTGACTCAACTGCAGGAGATACAGAGGTGGATAACATATGGACCCAAATCTGGCTATATTCCAAGCTGATTTGTTCTTACATTCAAAGAACGTTTTTGATGTTGTTCTCATTAAAGCAGAGTTGTTTTTTTTTTTTCTTAACAATATATGCAATAGTCAACTTTCAGCAGAAAATATTATGCTCATAGTTTTTCTTACCTGGTGCATTCCTAGAAAAGGAAACCAGTATTTACTGAGACAGTTGCTTTTCAGGAGATCACACAAACAAGGATATTATCAGGTAAAGAAAATTACAACTTACGTGATAGTATGCTTAATAGAATAAGGTAGTGAGTTTATTTGGAAACCAAGTGCCAGACCTGTCCTTGGTGGAGTGTGCTGACTTCCAAGGGAATGTGTATAGTTTAGTACAATATAATTTAGGTATATTAAAAATAAAAATTTAGGAGAAAGATATGCCTTGTATTAAGTTTAGATTTTTGAAATAATCTAATAGTGCTACCCTTACTAACAAGTAATACCTAACATTTATTGAGTGCTTTGTATGTAAAACATATTTAATTCTCATAAAAACCCATAAAGTAGGTACTGTTGCTATCCTTGTTTTTGCTTTATTTTGTTTTTCTAAGAAACTGAAGAATATTAGAACTAATTCTCCCAAAACAGGAATCTATGCAATCTAGCTCCACATATGAGCTGATGATTTTATATATAATGTTGACTTAACAGAAGATTTTAAGAATGAAAATAATTTTTTCTCCTCTCCACCATGTAATACATTTTACTTTGTTATTAGAATAACAAAAATCATTTTACTGCTAGACTTCTTTTTTCATTCTAGAAAGTCCTTTTCAGCAGTTACAATTGGATTATTTCAGAAAGGGAGAAAAAAGAATTCTATACTTCCTGTGAGATATATCTAAAGGGATACATTTTTTAACAGAGAAGGTTTTGGCTTTTCAACAGTTAGAACATTAGTATGAAAGTCCTTTTTGAAACAAATAAAAGTACTCTTTAAAGTCAAGACCTAGGGATGCCTGGGTGGCTCAGGTGGTTAAGCCGCTTCCTTTGGCTCAGGTCATGATCTCAGAGTCCTGAGATCAAGTTCTGCATTGGGCTCCTGCTCAATGTGGGGCTTGGTCCTCTCTCTGCCTCTGCCTGTGACTCTGCCTGCTGGTGTGTGCTCACTCACTCTCTCTCTCTCTCTGACAAATAAATAAAATCTTTGAAAGTCAAGACCTAATTGCCCAAAGCTTCTTCCAGGCTGGTCACTAGCTGTTGTCAGCTAGTCTGGGATGAGTAAAGCACAGAGAGTAATATTTCAACTTAAAGTTTACCATTAGAAATCTACTTGAAAATCTACTTCCTTTGAGAAGCTGTGGAATCTCCTGGATGTTTAAAATACGTCACATTGGCTGTTTTTTATCACCTTCAACTGTGAGTTTCGCCTAGGAGGAAACAGATCCATTTGGCAAATCAGGGTCCCAACTGTGGTTAGGATATGTGATTTATCCTGTGTGGAGCAAATTGGAGGGGCCAGAGTGCTCTGGGTTCTGGTCCTCTCTGATGCTGAGCAGGCCCTGGCCTTGCTCCTGAAATCTGCCTTACAGATTTCTTTTGGGCCAGGCTATATTGTAGATCAAATACATTCCATCAGATCTCTTACTAACCTCCTAGGATTACCTTGCATTGCTGAGACTAAAGTTCAGACTCTGTAGAAATAGTATTTCCCATAGAATGCACAGTGTAAGATCTATCAAAAGAGTAAAAAAAAAAAAAAAAAAAAAAAAAAAAAAAAAAAAAGATAAAAGAAAAGAAAAAGGAAAGCATGTCACGTGAGATCATTATTAAGAAAGAGAATGATTTTCTGATGGAAAATTCCATGCTCCCTTTGAACAACTGCCTTGGAGAATGTCCTTAGGAAACAAAGGTCTTACATCTAATATGTCATTAACCATGCTTATGATTTCCTCTGCGTGTTTATAGGTGGGGGTCAGGGTGTGGAATGCACAAATATTACACAAAAATTACAGTACAGTGATTGCTTCCTTTGCCAGTCCACTTTCCGGAAAGTCATGAAACACTGCAATGGCATCTCTGGTATGTACGGAAACTTAAGCTTTTACCTTTATTTAACCTCACAAATTAGGTCTGACCCAGAGTTTGCATTGTATGCATACTAAGACAAATATTTTGAGTGAATTTGGAAATTTGGGGCATGCATGTTATGGATGAGATTAAAACTCTCTGTCCTAGAAAGATCTTCCTTAGGTCTGCTCTTGCTTGACAATGAGGAAGAGATGTTATCTGTGAAAAAGACACCAAAAACAATATTGGGTTGGGTCCCAGGCCGTAATCCACATTAGCCATTGCTAGATGGTTCCACTTTCTGTCCACTGAAGGTGTGGAGCTTTTATGTGCTAAATTGGTGAGAGTCCAGTACAATGGGGCAGAAGGTCACTGGTCGGGCTTACCTCTTGGGGCTGTTATAGCTCCACCCCATTTATGTCCTTTCCATCAAGTTATGGGGTTCTCAGAACTGATAGGGAGCCTGGTGGAGTGAGCTTGATGTTCCAATCAGGTGACTGAACTCTGGTATAAACTCAGCTGTTCTTTAGTCTGAGACCTTGAGTGATATGCTTAGGTTCTATCTTGGCCTCAATTTCCTTTTCTAAAGGGCTTTTGGAAACATCGTAGTTTCACCACCTAAATTCTGAGCCCATCAATGATAGGTAATACAGTTTACATATCTCCTATTTCGCATGTGAGATATAAAGGCAGAATTGGAAAAGTTCTTACTGTTTTATACTGGGCCACCAGAATAGACTGAATGATGACAGATTTCCTCTAATATATCAAATAATAATGACAATAGTAGTAGTAATGATGGTAGAGCCAGTAATGCATGTCAACTGCATTACTGCAAACCATTTTTCAAAGGTTACTGTCCATTTTGATCCTCACAACAACCCTCTGAATTAGGTTTTTTTACCGTATCCAATTTACAGCTGAGGAAACAGAACAAAAATGCTCAAGTTACTTGGCTGAGGTCAATAATAAAGAAGTGGCAGAACCAGAAATTGCTTAAAGTTGGTTCCATAGTTAATGTCATTTAACTAATACAGACCTTCCAGAATTTGGACATTCAGACATTTCTAATAATTGAAAGTATATTTTTCTTCAATCTGTTTGATAACTATAGAGTATTCCACATATTAAGATTGGTCTGGTTTAGAAAATCAGGGATTAACTAAGGAGTAGATAAAGTAGAAATAGAGTATGAGTCTAATGAACTATTTGCCTTATCACTAGCCTCCTACCATTAGACAGTTTCAGAAGTCGAGAAAATGTAAAGCTTTCCAGCACCTATTTCTTTGGTCTCCTTTGTAAACAAAGTAAATCAGATTGCCCTGGGTTTATTTATACTCTTTGGGAAAAGATCTAATGTGTTCTCATTTAGATTTTTGGGTTAAAGCTGGTTTCCATCCCAAGGTAGATTGGTAAATTAAAAAGCTGAAACCACAAGCAACTCCTCAAACTAATCACGTTCTTGAGTAAAAGCGTGAATACTTCTAACTCCTTTCATTTGTCAAGGATCAGTTTCACCAGTGATTCTTCATACCTTTAGGGCATTATTGATCCAGCTTTGTACTCCACCATATCTTTACTCAGAACTGCCTAAAAAAAAAAAAAAACCTTTCCCATCTGTCTCTGTAACTGGGACACGAGGAAGGACCTTACATACTGGGAAAGTTTAGTCATTTTTTAAGACCTCTTTTAAATCAGAGATGTTGGTGCTATGGACCAAATATTGGTCCATTCTACAGCATTCTTCCAGTATGGCACCCCAAAGCATTTGTACTGCTGTTCCTTCTGCCTGGAATATTCTTTCTCCATATCCCCTACTTCACATGGCCGTTTCCCCCTGCTATGGTCTTGCTAAAACTCTTGACTTAGCTGGTATCCTTCTGTGATATATTCTCCTTCTCTTTGTTAACGTCTTCACCATCCAATCCATCCTCTACTTACTGCCACCAGAGTGACCTGTCTGAAGCACAAATCTGATTAGGTCCCTCCCAATGTATAAGTCTTTCACTGGCTATTACTGCCTATAAGAAGAATTATACACTACAGCCTTAATAACAAATTTTGCAACCCCCCTGCCCTGCCTTCCTGTTGAAGTCTAACCACCAATGTGATCATTTTTGGAGATAGGATTTTTAGGGCGTAATAAAGGTTAAATGAGGTTTTGAGGCTGGGGCCCTAATCCAGCAGCACGGGGGGCATTGGGAGAAGAGCGGGAGATAATTTCCCTACCGACCCCCTCCTTCATCCTCCTCTCCCCTTATCCTCTTTCTCTCCCCTGCACACAACTGGGAAAGGCTATCTGAGCACATGAAGTGATTGCAACCTTTTGTATACAAGGCAGGAAGAGAGTGCTTACCAGTACTTGAGTGTATTGGCACCCTGATCTTGGACTTCTGGCCTCCAGGATTATGAGAAAATAAGTGTGTGTTGTTTAAACTCCTACTTTGTGATATTTTGTACAGCAATCCTAGCAAACTAATACATACTCCTTTAGGCAGTTGGAACATTGGGGTGAGCAATGGGTGTAATATTTGACTAAAATAAAAAGTCTTCTTAGTACCTTTGCTATCACATCAGTACTTAAAGTTTTGATGGGCAAATAGAATGTCATTCCAGTTTTTCTTAGAATAATAAAATCATACCAACTTTAGATATTGTCTCTTCCAATCTTTTAATTTTATTTAGGAGAAAACAGGCATGGGTAAGGGGCCCATATTAGTTAGTTACAAGGTCTGTACTAGAGTTTAAACACTTAGATTTCTAGTTCTTCTATTCCTGCTGTCATATAAAATGTTTCATCTTGTTACTATATTTTTACCATTGATTCAGTTGTCTGTTTTTGTTTTGTAGCCTTCAATGTCAATGTGCTTACCTTTCAAAAATATTTTGTTTGTTCTTTTAAGTGTTTACTTCAGAATATATTTTCCCTACCTGTTTTTACTACCTTATAAACCGCATGGTTTTCAGGGAATATGCTACAAGATTTTCCATTTTCTTGTATGCTTTTCTCAGTTAGTAAATGACTGTGGTTTTCACCAATACTTTTCAGCTCCATTAAAAGGTTTATTTTCCTGAAATGAACGTGCAATTTTTAATTTAATGTACTGAATTTCTAATTATAGTCCATAATTAGATTATGGTCACTGTCCTTGAATTTTCTTCACTCCTGTACTACTAGACACTTTTTCTCCCTCTTTCACATGCCGAAAGGTCTCTGGCTGTTTCCATCTTAAATTTTGCCTTCCTGAGCTACCACAACGCTTTTGTTATGCCCTCACAAGATGTGTTGATGCCTTGTGAAGTCTAAGGGCGGTTTTGCCTAATACAGTTTGGGCACAGTCTCAAGTAAGTACTCAATTTTCATATATGATACTATATAGAGACATTCATGGTACTTCCTAGGCATTTTAAAGACCATCACTGATCTTTTTTCAAATAAGGTATTTTAATCTCAACATCAAATTGAAGTGGTGCAGAATACCCCTTCCAGTGGTTAAAAGTGGATTTTAATTAAAGGACTATCATGATGTTGAAAGCAAATATTTCTAGGGGACCCAAAAGTTTACAAAGCCATTTCACATATGTGATTCCACAAGCTCTTTACTTTAAGCATGTGAGATGTTTACAGGATGAATAATGCTATGTCCTTTTTGCAGATGATGAAATGGATAATGAGAAATCGTAAATGTCTGACCCAGGACAAACCACTATTGAGGACTGAAATCCATTATTTTTTGTCTCTATTTACTTCTTTTTTGTCCTATGCTCTTTCTTGCACATTGCATCTCTACATCATGAAGATATTACTTTTTTTAAATTTTTTTTTTTTTACAGAAGGTTTTGCTGAGTTTCTTCTGGGGCTGTGAGGATAGAAACAAACTCTGATTAAGTAAAATTTAACTCTTATTTCCAATTACTAAGCAGATATTTTGAAAATCACTAGTCACTTAACTCCTGTCCATTTTCAAACTAACTTATATTATTGGATATGGCTTTAATTAGTCATGACCTAGAGCTGTTTAAGTTCAGCTCTTACACCCAGTGCTCTACTTGGGAGAAAATGCACTGAGAGCATATGTGAACCTCTCTTACTGTTTCAGAGATATACTCTTGCTTAGAAACTGAGAAAGAGACTGATAATGTAGAGTTTAATAATTTTTCAGACCTAGCTGGCTTTGGAGCTTGTCTTTGGCACGAGCTAAGATACTGAACCTCTGGAATGCTCACGTTCTTCAATGTTTTTAAAAAAATGAAAGTAATTATGGTATTTCCAGCATGGTTTGTTAGAAATATTCAATAAAATGTGAAAATCCTTTTGCACAGTGTAAAATCTTGGTCCCAGAGGCTTAACTTCTTAAAATCAAAGCTAACCAAATTCAGGGTCTCACATGTCTCTTGCCTCCATTATGAAGTCCAAATTTTTTAGCTGAATACTCAAAATTCTTTAGTCTCCTTCCCTTGTACCATTCCTATTTCACCCCTTTCCCTTGTTACCCAACTTTCATTCCAGCCACACGGAAAAGGCAGCCCTCCCTCTCCACCTATACTGTCCTTCCACGTCACTAAATGTTTGTATTTTCTTTACCCAGCTGTCATTTTTTGGAATACCCTCTCCTCCTGCTGTAAGAGCCTTACACTCCTGCAAGATGAAGCATACCAAGCGTTTATTGCTTTGCCATGTTGCCAAGGTACTTTGTCTCTTGTGTCTATTGCACTACTTTCTGAACTTACTTACACTTTCTTGCCCACAACCCTGACTCTTTCACTAAACTTTGAGGTTCTTGGAGCAACCATCCCATTTGATTCATCTTTGTATTCCTGTTGTCAGGCACAGAGTGGATAGGCAATGACTGTTAGATTGAGTTGAATTGATCAATTCATCCTTAAATTATTACTGAATATCCACTATACGATGTGTACAGGGGGATGCATGGGACAACAGAGCTCTGCTTATGCAGTATTTCAAGTTCACTGAGTAAAGACTTGAAAGATAAAACACTTAGTGAACTTTTATTTAATTAAATGAGATGATCATCATGAAGTACTCAACACGGTTCCAGGAATTAAAGGAACTTACTTTAGTTCTACCAAACTTTAGTCATTTTACCCACAGGAGGAAATGAATTCAAATCTGAAATGATGACAGCAGTGCTTTTTCTTTGGGAAAACTGTCCAAAAATTGTTTAAAAATTGTTTGTAAGACCATTTAAAGTAATATTTAGACAAGCAGCTTGTTCAGTGAGTTTTACTCTGGTGATCTCAATGTTCTCCGAAATTGTTTGAATTTTGAGTTAGAATATTTCCAGAGAATCCTAGGCAACTCATATCCCACTGGACTTCAGTCAAAGGGCACATGTTTTGTTCTCAATTTGAGCTATTCCAACAAATTAATAAGTGTGGGAAAACAATTATAGAATAAACTCAAAATATGTCTAAGTAGGTGAAAATAATACCTTATTTGGATATTTTCTGTTTTCACTGTTTGAAGAATACAGTTTGAATCTTACTAAATAAAATGTTAACAATTAAATAGTTCTTTGGAGCCTATTTGTCCATTACTCTTAAGTAACTAAAGATGAAATAAACTGGTTTTGTCTCCCTTACTAATATTGATCAGATATCTCACAGTTTACCCAAGTTGGTTTTATCCTTAAATTCTTTGTGTTGGGATTCAGAATAACATAGCCAACTCTCTTCTTTGGTGTTTAGTGTGCAAGATAACACAATTTTAGGGAATCTATCATATTTTTTAGTAAGATTGCTTAAGAGAAGAGCAATATTTTGGGCATGTCAGTCTAGAAAAATCAAAATTAGGAAAAAAAATAAATTTTATCTTAATAACCCTAAAGCAAAATTAAATTCGTATCTTTTAGAAGAAAGCCATAAGACATAAGGCAACTCATAAGTTGTTGTGAGAATTAAATCATATCATTAATGTGATCAAGTAAGTACTCGGTAAGGGTTAGCTATTAATATTAAAGCTAGACCTTTAATTGCAAACTTTGAATCAATCTTCTGTTAATATTTAATCTTAATTTATGTTAATTCTAATAATAATCATGCATTGTTTTCATAAAGCATGTATGATTTGAATTGGTGATAAGGCTTTACAAGGAAAATTGGCAGACAAATAGCCTTTGGGAAGAATGCAGAGACCTATGCATTTATTCATGCATCCACCTGTCTATCCATCAATCCACCCCAGATTTCCATTCGTTTACTCAATACATACTAGATTTGTGAGTCCATTATGCTAAACAATGTTCGCTTTGGAAATGTGTCAACTTGCCTAAACTGAGCTTCATTTTCCAGAATTCCTGCTCCCATGTTTCCCATCAGGGTGGACCAAAGAGGGACTTCCAGTGTGAGATATGTAGGGTGGAAGTGGAATAAAAGCCCTGGTGTGACTCACATATATTGTCTTATCTGCTGCTGCCCTTGTTGGTGTAAGACAGTACTCAAGTCTGCAACTACCTTCCCTTAGATATGTCTTCATCTGTTCTTCCTCCCGGACCAGATGCATTTGTTTAGCTGTGTGGTGAAGGGCCCTGAAAGACACGTCTTAAGGGTCAAAGTCAGCAAGAGCTGACACAGATTTCTGGCTTTCCTGGGCTCCCACTGTTGCTCTGTTTCCAGCTCACCCTTGTTCTCCCCTACTTTATAATATCTCCCTTTCCCAATGACCTACCTTACAGACTTCAAGCTGTAGCCTCAGAAATAAACTCAATAACCAATAGAAATTGTTTACCTGCTCCAACAATTGTGTATGGTCAAATATTTGTAAAAAAATCTTCTCATTAAATATATATCCTAGAGGTTCTGTTTCTCTGATTGAACCTGGACTGACCCACAAACCTAGTCTTAGATCTGTCATCATTGAATCATTTTCTTTTATAAGGGAAAGAACACTAGAATTCATTCTAAATAAACTTACTTGAACTTACCATTCTCTTATTCAGAGGGAAGATATTTGTTGCTTGATCCAGAAATTCTTTACTTGACTTCAGTGTTTTTTTAACTTGTTTTTATCTTGCAAGAACTATAACTCTTTAAACTGGTGGTTACATTTGAAACTTTCTTTTAAAAATTTTATCCCCCCCCCAAAATATATTTCCAGGGGAGCCTGGGTGGCTTATTCATTAAGTGTCTGTCTTTGGCTCAGGTCATGACCCCAGGATCTTGGAATTGAGCCCCACATTGGGATCCCTGCTCAGTGGAGAGCCTGCTCCTCCTTCTCTCTCTGTTGCTCCTCCAGCTTGTGCGTGCGCTCTCTCTCTCTCTTTCTTTCTGTCTTTCTCTGTCAAATAAATAAATAATAAATCTTAAATCTTAAATCTTAAAAAAAAATAAATAAAAGTAAAAATTATATTTCTAAATATTTCTTTGTTTTTTGGCTAGCTTTGAACCCTGTGGCTATTAATTGACTGATGGCTTTATTTTGTTTATTAATCCTTAAATTATATCTTCCTTGGTTTCCTCATCTGCTTCAAAGTATAATTTATCCTTCGACCATATTTATCTCAGTTTGCTACATTAAACAACTTTTTGGGGGGAGTGTAGCTACAAACAATAAATGGTTTTAAATAATAAAGTTTCAATATTTTCTTCAGTTTACTACTGGCTATATTAGAGGACTTACGTAGATATAAATTTTAATTTCACTATTAAGTAGAAGTTAAAATTTTTCTAATTTCTTATCAGCATGTCATTATAAACTTTGAAAAGAAGAACCCAAATGAATAAAGTAAAACTAATATTATCTTATACTCAAGAAAGTATAGATGTCTAAACATGTGGGCTGTTCAATTATTTCTGTGTTTTTCACTCATCATTCATTCATTCATTCATTCATTTCTTAATTTATTCAAGCAACAAAATCATATATTTAATATTACTGAAGGAAAGTGTCAGATGCTGGAAATACAATTTTCCTGCACATGAACTAATGGAGAAAACAAATCAAGAGAGGAAAAAATTACAGCACACAATGTGTTAAGCATTATGTTAGATAGAAGTACAGAGAGCCCAGAGATGTTTCCACTCAGAGTGGGATGAACTCAACTCAGAAGAGGGTTTTCAGGAAAGGTCTGTGAAGGATAAGACCAGTGCTAAGATGGGAGGAGAGTGAATAATAAGAAAGAATAGAAAAAAAACGTTTCAGGGAAGCCTAAAGAGGCGTGAAGAGAATGTGACATTTTTAGACTTGCAAATAGATATCAATGTGACTGAATGTTAGAATATGTACATGGATAAAAGGGAAAGTTTTCTGAATACAGAATATGTCTTACCAACGAGTTTGGTCTTTATCCTGAGGGCAGGTACAACTCTAGAAGAATTTTTAAGTGAGAAAATAACAATTTCACGTTTAAGTTTATCTCCACATGTATACCTTAATAATCATCTCAAATTTTTAACAGTCAACAGAGACACATTATTTCTTCCTGAGACTTACTCTCCCCTTAGGCTTGCCTGTCTTAAAAATGGTATGCTGTTGAGTGCTCATGCCAAACACTTACGCATTTTTCCTGTTTTTCTTTTTCCTCCTTGCCCTTTACATCAATTCACTGCCAGTCCCCTGACTGGCTTCTAAACGTATTTTCAATCCACCCCACTCCACTTTATACCCACTTCTCGTGAGCCAAACTAAATCATTTGCCCTTTTTCTCCACAATATCTTCTAGGTAATTTAAAGTATCTATCCAGTCTTTTTTCACATACTTATTAAGGCTGTTTAGCAAACACCGATTCCTTTGCTGACCACGCTGGTTTCAGCTGCAGCTGTGTTGGGCAGTTCTGTGTACAGGGGCAGCGCATGCTACCTCAAGTGCCTCACTTAAGTCAGCTTTTCTGTCTCAGAACATATTTGCAGAGGAGCCCAGAAGTGAAAGAGAGTTAATGCAGGGGTCACCCTTTCAACCAATAGAGGAAGGGAGATGGTGTAAAGACCCCTTCCCATCCTTCAAAGGGAAAATTCTGAGATGCATTCTTCAGAGCTTCCCCAGCACCACTGAACTCCTTTACCCACAGTGCGAAGCAGAACAACAACATGGCTTTGATTGTTTTTCTTCCTTCTCTGGCCCACTCTTCCAGCTCTTTTATTCCTGCTTTCTGGGGTCACCTCATCAATCAACTACTTGCACCCAAGTTCTTGTCTCAGATTTTGTTGTTACAGGAAACTCAAACTAGTACAGCCTTTTTGTATTAATATGTGCAAGGAGAGATGAAGATTTGCAAGCTCTTTGGTGGTGAAAGTGACAGGATTTTGAGACTGTTTTAATAGGAGGATGAAATATAGAAGGAGGAATTCAAGCATTCTCGAGTGTATGTTGGTGTAATCCATTCTGATGGGAAAGAGTTTGGGGGAGGCATAAAATGAGTAGCTCAGTGTTCTAGCACAACAACCAAGGACAAAAGTCCAGAAAGATGTTAAATGTGAGAATAGGGGCCTCAGAAAAATTCTCAAAAGCAAGTAGTTTCTTAAAGTGAGTTTCAGCTTGGTGTGGGAAATAGTTGAAGCCAAAGCAAAGAGTCTCAAATAGAAGATTAGTAGAATGAGAAAACAAGAGGAAAAGAGAACGGATCATTGTGCTAATAACCCCTCCCAAGTCCTGAAATAAAGAGAATGAATGTCCACATTTGAATGGTTTTACTATTCAGGGCTACCAGTAGTTGTACTGATTATTAATTGATGTTTTGCACATAAAGCAGTCTGTGGTCCACTATTTGAAGGTGGCTTAAACATATATAGTTTTCATCAAAGAAAATTTTGACATTTTTAACATGTTAAATTTTTTTGAGAAATTTCAAAGAGATGGATACAATGTGTGGTATTTCCTAACATTATTTAATGATTTTCACTCTTAAGAAACCACAGCAAACATTTTTTAGTAACCATTAGTTTACTTGCACTTGAAATTTCTTTCTAGTGATAGTACCTGATGTCTAAATTGGCTAAAATTGAAATGGTCTTCAGGAATGGCCTGAAAGGAATCATTCCTGACACCAAAGAGAATGAACTTCCAGATTTCAGATATTCTGTAAATTGTAATAAATATAAATGAAACAGGAATTTATTTCATCAGAACAAACCCCTATATTAAGGCAAAGATTAAAGTGTGTTAGAAAGCACAGAAAAATACTCAGGGCTTCAAAGGTTGGGAGATAAATTAAAAAAAAAAATATAATATTTTGGATATCCCTACCAGATTGCATATGCTAAACACATGGCAGTGGTCTTATTTGGACTTTCACAAAGAGAACACCCATCCCTGTATTTCCTGGACCCAGGGAGGTTCGGCTACTACAAGTCTCCAGTTCTGTAGACCCAGTCCCATTTAGTGTCAACCTATCCCGTCAGATTAGGTCTTAGGATGGTAATCTTACTCCAACAGACAGTTGTCAAACCCCTTATGAGGGATATTTTCCATCCTATGATTTCCTTAGCTTTGGCCTGACTGTGGTCTTGACTCTCTCTGGCCAATGGTGCCATTCTCTGATTGACACTTCTGTTTTTATCCAGGTGAGGAGGCTTGCCTTGAGTTCTGCCCTGTTTGCTTCTGGCTCTGACAACCTGACAAAGTCCTGTTAGTCTTTGTTGGGAGCAGAAATGAAGTATTTGAAAACTGTCCCTATACTTTGGCTTCTGATTTGCTTAAATCCAGATGGATTCTCCTATACTCAGGACTCTAGCATTCCACTGAGTACAACTAAACCACTACTCTGATGCTCTACTCATCTACTTTAATATTTACTCTAAAAGAAGCATGAAGCAAGATTCATTGCCAATTCTTTCAAGGACATTCTGATGTGGATGCTATTATTGAGCAAGCATAATAACTATATACACCACTATGGTGTATTCTCATCATAGTGGAATCTCCTATCCAGATTTTACTAGTTGAAACAGAGAGGAAAAGGCAGAGGGAGAAGGGAAAAACTTGAAAGCATATTGTTCAAAACTTAAGGCTGAGAGAGGACAAACCAAAGACACATGTTCACTTGTTGATTCATTCAACAGATATTCTCTGAGAACCACTCTATGTCAGACACTGTTCTGTATACAGGAAACATAATTATAAAAAGAGGCATAAAAATTCTCTCCCTTCATGGCCATTCAGTAAGTACATTCATAGCACATCTGCTCTTAAAGTAATTTCAGCTTATTTGGAAAGACCCATTTAACAGCAGTCATTGTGTTTTAGTATCAGATATGAAACTTGTTTTCCTAAAATAAATAAAAAAGTCTAAATAAACCAAGGCTAGTTTGTTGGACACAAAAGCTATGATCACATAATTGGTTTTATTTGCCTCTATTCGTATGTAGTAAGAACTGAATAGAGTTTTTAATGTGGGAATTTTGAAGACAAAAAAAATGGGAAAAATTTTTTAACACCGTATTTTCTAAACAATTAGTTTATACACAATTATGACAAATTATGATATAAATAATCACAAATAGCTTTGATTTCATCACCAGTCTCAGTCTATTAGAAACTAAAATAAAGAGAAAAGAGTCAGCTTGGGTGCAGGAAATATTTTAAACACAACCTTGGGGCTTGTCTATTTTTTTCTTCCTTTCTCGCCTTTCATTTCCTTCCCCCCTCTTTTTTCCTTTCCAGATACTGAAGAGTTTCTGGAAGGCTTTTCCTCTCTGAAAATTTGTGCTCTGTAAAGACTCTCAGACTCCCTCAGCACAAATATCACTTTAATTGCTCAGATGGAAAATGCACTTATAACCTAATTCTGCTAATGGTTATCTAACCTAATTGCTATCTCTCTGGTATTTGATACTGTTTAGCACTTCCTTTTTCACACAGTTTTCATTTTGCTTTAACAACAACCTTATTTCCTAGTCTCCTTTCATTCATATTCCTTCTCAGTCGATTCTTTATTTAACCACATTTTAAATATTTATATGACCTGTACTCTTGAATTCAGTCCCTTTGTTACTCCTCAGTGGAACATGGTTTCAAGATGCTTTAGCTGGCATAAAGGAACATATAGTCTATAGCAATGGAAGCCACTCTGTCATTAATTAATTAATTAATTAGTTGACTAAATCTTTAATGAAATTGTCCTTTCCTACCCATGATAATTCCTGGTCTAACATATGGCCTTCTTATTTTACCACTATATCCGGAAAGATAACTAAGATTAAAGTATCTCAGCAGAATTTTAAGTGTAATAAAATTAAGTGGGTGACAAATAACAGAAACCACTCTACTCAGCTTCAGAAGACAAAAAAAAATTAAAAAAAAATAAAAAAATAATAAAAAGGACTAATTGGAGTAGTGTGGCAGCTCAGAGAATCCAAGAGTAGGGAGATGGTTGGCTTTGGGAACAAATTGGAACCAGATACTGAAATGTCACTATTCCTACCTGTTTGTCTTAGTGGACTATTGCCACAATAATGCTGAATAAAAACTACTTCAAGAACACAGAGAATAACAAGAATTTATATTTCTTGCTCAAAGGTCTGCAGGTTAGTTTGAGAAACTTGCTTCAGGCTGTGAGTTGGCTGGGTTTGATTAGGATTTTTCCTAGGTTGTCGATTGGATTTATGCACTCTCTGCTTTCTCATTCTTTTTGGACCCAAAGCTCCCTGGAATGTACACTTCTCCTCATGCATCCCTGGAATGGATATGTGAGTCTGAGCAGAAATAAAGGATACTTATTAAAGCCTCAACCTGCAGCTGACGGACCAACACCTTGAACCATGTTCTGTTGGCCAAAGTAAATCACATGGCCAAACTCAACATCAATGAGACAAGGAAAGGTACTCTGCCTCCAGTGGGAGACACTGCACCTAGCAAAGGAGGTAGATATATATGGGGTGACCATAAGGAATTGGCGAATAATAATCCAAACCACAGTACTCCCTTATTCTGCCTATTCATCCTGAGTTATATATAATCATGAAAGTATCACAAATCACTTAGTTTCCCAGGCTATAAGCCTCAGAAATGCGTTTGGTGTATTCAGATGCCTGATTACCTATATGAACTCAATTCCCATGCTCTTCTCTCTCACTCCCATCCCTTCTTACATTTTTATTACTGCTTGACTTAAGGCTTTTTTTTTCTTTTATATTATTATATAAATGTAGGCTTTATTGTATTTTTATTATTATATAATAGAAACAGGTTATATATAAATATGTAACTTACCTCTAAATATTATATGTAGATATTTGCCATACCCTCTGAACCTGTTTTCCTGTCCCTAGCCTCCCTCTACTGTTACCCACTGATGACAAAGCACTTAAGGTTCCACATTTCACTTTCTAAAGTAGGATTCTGCAATTTTATTCCACTTTTGATATATTTTTAATTATTTATCATTTTCAGGGATTAAAATTCCTTAGAATGGAACAGAATTCTATTCATAGTCTTCTCCCAATTCCTTTTTCAAGTTTCATTGGCTTCTGTTGCCCAGCATGAACCCAAATTACAAATAATCACTTGTTAGTCCTACGTTAGTCCTATATTAGTCCTATGTTAGTTCTAAGTACTTGTATATGGATTTGACTTTCAGGATTTCCTGTTACCTACTCTCTGTCTGTGATACTTTCTTTAGATCCCATCTCAAATTTTGTATCTCCTGGGAAGCCTTAGCTGTGTCAGTCCCTCCTGTGCCTTGTCACATACTTCACTTACCTAACATTTTATTTGCCTCATTATTAGAATATTCACTATGAAGCATTTTATATACTACATTTATTTTCATCGCTTAAAAAAAAAAAAAAGATTTTGTCTATTTGTCAGAGAGAGAGAGAGAGACAGCGAGGAATGAGAGCACAAGCAGCGGGAGTGGCAGGCAGAGGGAGAAGCAGGCTCCTTGCTGAGAAAAGGAGCCAGATGAGGGACTGGATCCCAGGGCCCCAGGATCACGAAACGAGGTGAATGCAGAGCTTAATCTACTGAGCCACCCCGGTGCCTCTCATCGCTCCTTTAACACTTTGACGTTTGCATTATGTCCATTTCACTGATAAAGAAATCAAGGTTCAGAAAACTTAAGTGACTTAACCAAGGTCAATGTATTAAGTGAAAAGGATATTGATCAAAGCCAGGTGCAAAAGACCTCATGGAATGTGTTCATAAACATTACATTTTCAGGCTTCACAAGATGTTAATTACAGATTTCTGTGTGTATCTATTTTTTCTAGGGCTGTGACTTAATCAAAGCAGGGACCCAGTTTCATTCATTTTTACATCACTACTAGCCAATGCTCTTGTCCCTAGGTACCTTTTGGACAAATTTATAGCACGAATAAATAAACACTAACGTGAAGTGTTGTGAAACAGCAGCCCATTGACAGGTAGCTCGGGATGTGATAGGAAAGCACAGGAGAAGTAGAAAGAAAAGTCCTGCAATTGGTTAGAGTTGAATTAAGAGGGAACTCAGAGGAGGCGAATTGTAAGCTTTTTAACCAAGGAAAATTGCTTCACGGATCCAGACATGTGCCCTCCAGAATTTCCAGCATGCTAAAGAAGGCAATCTCGATGTATTAGAGTGCATGTTTTATTTCATTTTCTTCCTGTTGTAAAAAATGACTCAATTCTGCTTGAAGAGGGAAAGTGTTTACTTTTGCTTTTTGAATAATTTCCTGGGGAAAACCATTCTGTTTATTGGGGAAGGGAGATGGGAAACTTCAAAATTGGATTTATTATGCAGAACATTTTGAAAGTGCTATAAAGACATCATAAAGTAGCTTTTTATGATTTTTTTTTTAAACAGGGGTCTCATTTTTACTGTCAGACTCTTATTATTAACATAACCCTCTTGGCTTTCTCTTGTCATCCCCCCCTGAATGTCCTCTCTTGTTTTATCTGTGATCTTTCTCCTGCTTTATGAGTTTAAAGGGCCCTTGGCTACTTTCTAATGAGACAAAACCTGGTTTCTGTAGCCTAGTCACTCTATTGCTTAAAGGAAGAAAGAAGAAAGTTCACTGGAAGGTAAAGGAAACAAAACAAAACAAAAAACCTGGCCCATGGAATCTCCTTAATGTCCTTTTGTAACTACCAAGAACAACCTGCCTGATACAGAATTTTTGTTTTGGCTTGACCAAAGTGGGAAAAAAAAAAGAAAGAAAAAAAGAAAAGAAAGAAAATGAAATCACAGCCCTACAATATCTCCCCTTGGGGGAATTAGCCTTATCTCAGTGTTCTCTATCTCTCCTGTGATCTCTAAATGCTGACAAATCTGCTGAACAACAAGCCATGGTGTTTCCTTCTGGACCCCCAAGTTCTCTTCTTACAGCCCTTGGCCCGGGGCGAGGTTTTTCAATCAGTGTCAGCTTCAAGCCAGCAGCTTGCATCCTACTACAAAATTTATGGAGCATGCTGATGAGAACAATGTGGCTCCCTGGGAAGATGACTAGGAATTGGCAGAGGAGTTTTGTAGGTCTGAGCTCTGCAGCTGGCCATCGATTGTTCCTTCATCTGGTTGGACTTCAAAAGACTGCATGCCTTGTTATCTGTTTTGCACCCCTAACCAAAAGCTACTTTGGGAGCACAGGACACATCTTAGAATAAGTGAGAGTATTTTCCACAACCTCATCTCCGCTTTGGCAGAGATGACTCCTTATCCAGGCTTCCTAAGGTAATAGGAGAGAGAAAAAGGAGTGATGTGTTTGATTGGTCAGTTACTTGAGCAGTCTCAAATGCAAGGGGCCAGAAGGTAAAGGAATGGATGTATTAAATGGTAGTGAAAGCAATGGCACAGTGCCCGCTATGCAGTATACACCAAATGAGTACTTGGAGAGGAAATCAAGTGTGGACTCTGAAGCCAGATTGCCTAGCTATTAATTCTGCTTCTGTTCCTTATCAGCTGCAAGAACACAAGCAGTTACTTAACTTACTAGGATCTCAGTTTTCTCATCTACAGCATAGGGACAAAAATAGCAATGCCTCCTAGGGATTGAAAAATACATGCACATTCTTATATCTGGCTCATGGCAAGTGCTTAATTAATGTTAGCTCTTTGTTGAATGGGAACAGTAAATGAGTAGAGAAAATGCAGCCCAGCCATTTTCAAGGTCCACTTCCTCTCATTCTTCAAATAATATCCGATAGGGCTAAAAACAGCCATATCACAGCCATTGCATTTCTGAAAGTGACCTAACGAACAGAAAGATCTATCTTATATAATATTTAGAAATATATGACATGATATATACTGTATATGTTATATATGTACTATATTATATCCTTATGCATTTATTTATGTCTTCTTATATATTGTATGTATAAATATGATTCATATATGTATAGATATATCACATGATACTATATCATATTATATTATCTATAATCTTATTTTGAAGCCCACTTCTTATACTACTGGCAAATTTGAAACCAGTTATGTTTATAGAGAGGAGGAAAACTATTTTGAAATCTGAGTGTCTGGACTGTGGTTGTATTTGTATTAGCTGCCTGAGAACTGATGTTTTGATATTATCTGGTTAAAGAATATTTCTTTTATCAGCGTTTTGGGGTATTATTTCTTTTGGGCCAAAAGTTTCCTTGGGGAAGCACATTCTGACTTATCTAGCATAGGGGCAAGGACCATTGGAGTACAAATGTAATACAGATGGGAATGATGGAGGATTTGACTTTGTCATTTTCCTGGCCCATATTGCCACTCATTCTGAACTTCCAACTCATTCTTTAGTCAGTTTATTTAAATACAGTTCTTCCTAAAAGGAGACCAATGAAAGAGAGGTATTGATCATCTTTGTTGAGATGTACAGGACAGTGGTCCGAGGGACTGTTAGATGTGTCCAGATGTGGTGGGTTTTAAATACATTAGTTTTGGCCAAATTATAAATCAAAAGAGGCATCCAGATGTGATCGAAAAGACAGGAGAGTTTGGCAGAACTGGGTTGGATTTCTAACTCCATCACTTGTGAGCTGGTGACCCTGGCGTTTTAGATATCTGAGTTTTCTCATCCATGCTTAGAGACTTCAGTATTATCTTTCTGAGCCTCACTTTCTCTACCAAAGTAGTTATTCCTCCTTGCTGTTGAGTATTAAATAAAATCCTGCTGGATAATTCAAACAACCAACCTGACCGAGGGTTTTTTGTTGTTGTTTTGTTTTGTTGTGTTTTTTAATATTGAATTCCTATTTTTGAATGATATGGATTCTCTACCTCGTACAATGTTGATTAGAACAGTCATATCAGAGCCCAACTTTAATGAGGTGAAAATAGCACAGATTTTGGAGATAAGATTAAGGGGACATGAATTTTAGACATTGTTAGTTTTTATTAGGAATTTATTTATTTATTTATTTATTAA
This sequence comes from Mustela putorius furo, assembly GCF_011764305.1. Lineage (NCBI taxonomy): Eukaryota > Metazoa > Chordata > Mammalia > Carnivora > Mustelidae > Mustela > Mustela putorius. The sequence continues at coordinate 25,179,114 of NW_025421273.1, forward strand.
AGATTTTATTTATTTACTTGACAGAGAGAGATCACAAGTAGGCAGAGAGGCAGGCAGAGAGAGAGAGGAGGAAGCAGGCTCCCCGCTGAGCAGAGAGCCTGATGCGGGGCTCAATCCCAGGAGCCTGAGATCACGACCGGAGCTGAAGGCAGCGGCTTAACCCACTGAGCCACCCAGGTGCCCCAGGAATTTATTTTTTAAAGCAGTTTTAGGTTCACAGCAAAGTTGGGGGATAGGTACATAGAGTTACCATATACTCCTGTGCCCCTACACATGCATAACTTCTCCCATTACAGTTGAGGATGATGAACCTACATTGACACATCAGGATCACCCAAAGACCCTAGTTTACATTATGGTTTATTCTTTAGTAGTGTACATTCTTTGTGTGTGAACAAATATATAATGACATTTGTCTACCATTATGGTTTCATACAGAGTATTTTCACTGCCTTAATCATCTTCTTTTCCCTGTCCATCATCCTTCCCCTTGAATGTACCAACCTCTGGCAACTACTGATCTTTTCCTGTTTCAGTAGCTTTGCATTTTCCAGGATGTCATAGTTGGAATTATACAGTATACAGCCTTCTTGAATTGGTTTTGTTTACTTATTTATATGCATTTAACTTAACTCCATGGCTTTTTATGCTTTGATAGCTCATTTATTTTTTCAGCACTGAATAACGTTCTATCATCTGGAGGTACCACAGTCCCCCACCCCCACCATACCCTGTTTTCACCTATTTAAAGACTCCTTGGGTTGATTCTAAATTTTGGCAACTGTGATAAACCTGTTATACATGCTTGTGTACATGCTTTTGTGTGAACATGTGTTTTCAGCGCAGCTGGGTAAATATCAAAGAGCAAGATCATTGGAGCATATGGCGAGTATGTTTGGTATGGAACTGTACCATTTTCCAAAGTGGTTGTACCATTTTACATTCTCACCAGCAGTGAATGAATTTCTGTTACTGTATAACCTAGCCAGCAACTGGTGCCGTCAGTGTTCCATAGGCTTTGTTTTTTAGTCTAGTAATCCAAAGCAAGTTAATTTGGCATCTCAGTTTCTTTGTTGGTAAGATAGGATGTCCTGAACTTGAGGATTTATGAAGTTATGTAGACAGTGTTCAACATGCATTAGTTTTCTTAATTTCTTTGTAAAATAAGAATTTTGCTATTTTTCTCTTCTTGTTTGAAGCAAAGAAAATGGAACCCTAAGTCACTGATCCCATAATATCACAGCTTTGTGCTTTTGCATCTTTTTCTTCTGCCCTAGAATATTCCTCTTTCCTTTCTTCTCTACTTAGTACACTTTTTTCCCCTTTCAAGAGTGATCTTAAATATCACAAATCTGAAATGTTACCCATCTCCCTTAATATTAACATAATGTGGAGCAAACACCTGGGGAATATAATCTATCATACATCATTTCAGCCATTTGCATGGGTTATTCTTATTAGTGTTTGCAACATCATATATTTTAAATATCTCTATGGGGATTGAAGAACTAAAGTCAGACACTCAAGATCACAACATTCACAGGTAATAAAGAAGTAGAGGGTCTGGTATTCTAGCCTGTATTTACACAACCCCAAAGTCCCATGCAAATTTCTTTTCATTCTCCTCTTTTACTCTGCTCCCAGAGGACTTCGTGTTCATCTTTCTTCTAATACTTATGCAAATTCAGTAGAATCATTTTTACATCCTCATCTTCACTGCTAAACTATGAATGTCTCAAAGTCAGGGGACTTAGCTTGTTGATTATTGTATGCCCACTCCTGAAGCATTCTTTGTAGACACTAGATATTTAGTCAGTGCTTGGGCTAACATATGCACCAAATATTGACATTTGGTTTTCAAATAATCAATTTGTCCTACAATAGTTATTAGCAAAATGATGCTTAGCAAGATGTAATCTTTCCTGTGTCATTCGGGACATTCTATAGGACAAAGAAGGGCTTTAGGAGAAACATTTCATTATAAATATCAGTTATCAACAACCATGAGAATAAACATACATTCTGTTTAAGATCTTATCTTTACTGTAACTGTCTGTAAATTTCCACATTATCTACAAATAGTCATATTTCTTGACAGCTGTCAGTATTTAAAATTTCAGTCTGGACCATCTAGACTTATGCACATTATTCATGAGTCTCCCCACTATAGTATTTATAGAGAGATCAATGAAAAGATGGTCTGTGGGATTTACATAAATAAGTTTTAAAAGATTCTACATATTCTCGTATCCTATTATTACACAGAACAGAAAATTAATTAAATCAATTTAATAAGAAGCCAGATTTTTCCCATTAATGTTAGCTATTTAAAACTTAAAAATAACACCTTTTCAACCACATATAGAAGAAGTGAAATTTACTGACCTCATTTGATTGGTTATCTATTTTTGTAAGTCCCCAAAGTAGCAAACAATTACTCTTGTCAGTTTTTGTTACAGTCTGGGAAAGATCTAGGGCAACCCTTTTTCATTTTTTTTTTTCTTTCTTCATCATGTTTAAATGCAGACAACAAGGACACTTCACAGGCTTATGCCAAAGACATCAATCGTTTTTTAATGAGGCCATAACCCTGAGTAGGTCATGGAATATTAAAAATAAATGAACATATTGCTGTCACTAGGGATTGAACTCTCTCGGCTGAAGGGTATCGATGAGGAAACACAATACCAGAACACAATACACTGAACTGCCTACGTTTCAAAAGGCAGTTAATTAGCAGACGCTATATGAACGATCCCCTTGCCCATGTCCTTGGTGCACTCGAGTTATGTCTGTGTCAATGAGAGAACCTTGCACTGCTCTTCTCAATAGAGGGCCAATTGGCTGGGACACATGACCAGGCTTTATCCACACAGTCAATTGGAAGAATTAAAAGGTCAGTCATTGAATAGGAAAGATTTCCCTTTTAGTGGCCTTGTCTAGCAAGCAGATTATCCTCATGAATGAGCAAGAATGAGAGTGATTGTTTGTGAGGACCTAGACCCAATCAATGGAAACTCTGAGGGGAAGGGAGAGTTGAATGAGAATATAGGGTGTTACTATAATGACATTTAGGCTCTTCATCTTCAGCTCCTCAGCTATCCCTCTAGACTCATCTTCCACCACTCACTATTACACAGTTAGTGTGGAAGTAAGAAGGAGCTCCCTTATTTTCCCATTTACATCTGCTATATCTAACCTGCTGGTTAGATACATGTAAATGGGAAAATAAGTATTCAAGTATCAACCCCCTTGATACTCTTCTTGCCTATCCTCCTGGACCATGGCTATTCTTTATGCAAGGCTCAGATCATGTGCTGCTACTTTGGCAATGTTCTCCCAACTCAGGCAGGCAGTGCTTGACCCATGTTGGGTGCTGATGGCACAAACGGGTACAACTGCCCACCAAATGTGCATAGAAAGGAGTTGTCTCTACAAAGCAGTTTCCCAGGCAGGGGCTTCATTTTCCAGATTCCCTTTCCTTGAGGTGTAATCCTTTAGCTAGCTTTTGCTATGGCCTGTGGGTGGAAAGGATAGGCATCACTTTCAAGGTAAGGTGTTTAAGAAGTAATCATGTCCTCTTCTGGCTCACTTTCCACATCTTCCCACTGAATACAGAGACAGAAGGACTCTATAGAGGATGGTTGAGGAAGGAGATGGCTGAATAGCATGTGGAAGAAAACCACCTCTGTGCCATACTGGGTCAATTGGATTCAAGCAACTGAAATTTAGAATTCATTAATTTTGCCAACCAAGATGTCCCTTGTAATGAAATATCCAAGAAATAGTTTAATATGTTGACTCTGTGCCAGAAAATTTGCAGTTTAAAACTCTAATTAATGGTAGCATGATATAGTCACTGTTTGCCCATCTCCTTTGTAGTAGATTTGGGAAAAAAAATGTCTTCTCAACTTTTAGAGCTCTTATGCCTTGCAAACTGGTCACACTAAAATGGGAACAAAATAAAATAAGATGAATGAATGATAACCTCAAAACTACCCTTTCATGAGCACCTTCTCTACACAGTAATATATGTCATTTATCTCTTTTAATCTGCAACATCTGTATAATGAGTATTAATACCTGTGTTTTCCAGAAGATCATAATCATTTATTCATTCAACCAGTATATGTTGATTCCCAATTCTGTACCATAGATTTTGCTAGGAACTAGAGACAAGACTTAAAAGAGAGACTTGTTTTTTGTTCTTTTGAAGCTTATAGTTAGTATAGTATATTCATTTTCAGATTTTATCTTCAGTGTCATTGGGGGAGCTCTTTAAAAATGTAAATTCCTACTACTCTATAAGTCCAGAGTGACACAGACACACAGCATAGCAGTGCTGAAATGTGACTAGATTGTTCTACCCCCAAAGCAGTGTTCTTTCTGAATGAAACAATTATCAGGGTGTTTGTTCCATGAAGAGGATTGATAGTGAGATCAGCACACTTGGCTTTCTGGCTGTCATAATTTGGTTACTTATTAAAAGAAGACACAAGATTATATTACCTTTCCATCCATTGAGATTTGGCAAGAATTGAATCACAACTGGGCTGGCTGTTTGGCTACTTTGGAAGAACAACCAGATATTCTTTACCACTGATCTAGCACTCTTGCCAAAGTCACTGTTGGACATAATTTAAATTCACAAATGGTCTGAGCACTGGAAGGGTAACCCAAGTAATTTCTCCAAGGGTAGAGCAGGGATTTGAACCTTGGACTCCTCAGTTCTAATGCACCACACACTAGTTACTTCTAAGCTGCCCTTCTTTATTATTTTAAGCTGAGTTTTTTTTTTTTTTATTCTTCAGCATCTTTAAGACTTTATGACAAAGAACAGTCTAAAAACCATAATTTCTTTTGTTTACTTTTGCAAAAATTAATTAACTTTCTCAGTCTAATATTAAGAACATTAAACTATCCAATATCTTATGAATAAGAAGAAACTTCCAGCCAGTGTGACAAAATATATTAAAAGATAGTTATTGTATTAGTTTTCTAGAGTGGCTATCACAGTATACCACAGATTGACTGAGTGGTTTAAACGATAGAATTTTACTTTCTCACAGTCCTGAAGGCTGGATGTCCAAGACCAAGATGCTGGGAAGTTTGTTTTCTTCTGAGATTTGAGCTCTTCTTGGCTTGCAGATGACTCCTTTCTCCCCTGTCCTCAAATGGTCTTTTTCTATGTATCTCTGGTGTATTTTTGTATGTCTTTTTATAAAGACACTGGTTATATTGGAGCAAGGCATCCTGTAAAGGCCTCATTATAACTTACCCATTTAAAGGCTTTATCTCCTACCTCCACATTCTGAAGTACTAGGACTTAGGGTTCAAAAACTAAATTTTGGGGGTCACAAATCATCCCATAGAAGTTGCTAACTGAATAGTTTTGAATAATATCAATAAAGATGTCATAAACAAGTGTCCATGTCATGAAATCCACTAAATAAACATGACATCTTTTTCTGAAAAAACACACTCAAGTAAAAGGAAACACCAGCCTTCATTTAGTTCCCTCACATAAAAATATGTTATATCCAAGACAATGCCATAACATCGTTATTCTTTTAATAATCTATGTTTTTCTTCTGCTAGTATTCCAAAATATATGAAATCATTGTATATTGATGTATTGAAATGAGTCTTCAGTGCATTTGTCTTAGTGTGTGGTGAACCAGTTTATTACTTAAATTCTAATTACATTTTTCCCAGGTGAGTGAATTTTTGCAGATCACCTTCATGTCTACCAAAGTAATGATAGTATGATACCTGATTTCTTTCTTGCCTTATCAGTGCAATCTCCTAATGCTATCCTTATACTCATGTAACAATCGTACTTTTGCTTGGAGACTGAAATTCAATTGCTTGACAGTTAAAATTCACAGTACAAGGTCAATCATTATGGATGACACTAGCTTGTAGCTAAGCCTTCTCCTTGTCTTTGTTTGCATGTCAGCTGGATTTCTCTGTGAGCATAAATCCCATCAATATCCATCCAAAGAAACTAGCTTGAAGAATAATTGAGAGTGCATTTGGGCAACGATCAAACAAAGCTTTTTGTATTTTTGGAATAAATTTCAGGGAATGCATAGCAAATATCCCATTTCAGCAGCTAAATGCAAATGTTTATACAGTAGGGAGACTGTAAATACGGACTCTTTTATTAGATATCTGTGAAGGTGGCTCCAGTAGATGTCGTTCCTCAGGAGAAGCAATGTACTGTAGCTCTTATGAGCACAGGTAGCTCAGTGGTTTCTTTCACAATCCTGCTTCTGTTATCCCCTACTTGGTGGGGGGTGTCTTTTGAAATGTCTTAACCTTTTTGAGTCTCAGCTTACTCTCCTATTGAATGCAAATGATGAAAATCATCCCTGATCATTATAGATTTAAATATGACAATGGATGCAAAGTTCTTAGCTACAGTGACTGATGTATACTGAACTTTAAATATTATCCTATAATGTATTGTAAAAATATATTTTTCTAATGGATTTAAAATACATCAGTGAGGTTGAGCAATGTGTGGGACTCTTGCTGCTAGTACCAAGTTCCAAATTCTCCTGAGTCCTATTACCAGAGTCCTGAGTTTTACTTGATTCCTATGCCATTACCATAAAAGGAAGTTTCCCTCAGTGGTGCTAGAGCATCCACTTGAGCATCCACAGCCCAACAAAGCGGGGAAGATAAACTTTTCCACAGATTCTATTCCACTCATCATTCTTTTCAATATTATCAGAATCATTTTCATCAACTTACAGGAAAAATTATTTGCTGTGTTTTCTCTTTGCTCTTTTTTCCTTTGTCAACCTCACACATAGCCAATTGAATAGAAAACACAAATTAGTTCTTGTTATTCACAAGTGGTTTATAGATATGCTCAATGCCGTCCATAACATCTTAACAGTGCCTTGGTAAGATGTGCTTTTGATTTTAAAAAAAATGGTACCTATCTAATTTAAGCTGAAAATAATAAAAGAAAGAAGGAGAAACAGACATACAGATAAAGCAAAAGGAGAAAGGGGAAAGAAGAGGAGGAAAAGAAAAAAAAAGAAAGAAGAGAATAAGAGGAAGAGGGAGAGATGGAGGAGGAAGAACAGCAGTAAGAAAGGCAAAGACAAAAGGAAGGGAGACAGGAAACAAGAGAATAAAAGTCCCAAGTCTTCTATTTGGAAGTTGAATGTAAAAACAGCTTTAAGCCCATTCTTCACTCTTCTGAAACTTTTATTTGGTAAAACTCAATCATCATCTTCCTCAGGAAACAGGAAGCTGTTATTTTAAAAAATGCTGATGTAGGTAGGAAAGATTCAGTTCAGTTATGTTCTACAGATAAGTCATGAAGCTTGTATGTATTTAATTTCCTGTGGGATTTAAAGAAAAATTTTTTGTGTGTAGTGAAAAATTCAAAAACGTAGAGTGAATTTTGAGTCACAATGAGGTTCAAATCCCAGCTTCAACATATGTGACTTTCCCTTGGGAAACGACTAACTCTGTTTCTTTTTGAACATATGAGGGTAAAGTTTCCTATTTAACTTGATTTGAAGAAAAATCTAACAGTGCATTTGAAGTACTGAGAAGGCCAGACAACACAGCAATTTGTAATATATTTCATTTATTTATTTTTAAGATTTTATTTGTTTGTTTGACAGAGAGAGAGGGAGATATCAGGAGTGAAAGCACAAGCAGGGGGAACACCAGGCAGAGGAAGAAGGAGAAGAAGACTCCCCGCTGAGCAGGGAGCCCAACGTGGGGCTGAACCCTGGGTTCATGACCTGAGTTGAATGCAGATACTTAACTGACTGAGCCACCCAGGCGTCCCCATAACACATTTTAGTTTTATGGCTATCTATCTTCAAGAAACTTGGGTTCTTTTTGGCACAATACAACCTGATCATGTGATATGCTGAATCAGCTACTGGGCTGTTTGTGGTTACAGAGTGATACATGCTGCTCAAATAGTAAAGTACTTAGAGAACTCAGGGAACAGATAATGTTGGGGCTTCATGAGCTCAAAGGGAGCAGGGTTGGTGGCTGAAGGGAAAAGAGGGGGCATTTTTGCAGAAAGGAAGACTGGTGTTTCAGCAGGGCGGTGAAACAGGTGGCTGAAGAAAACTGAGTAAGGGCTAACATTTCTTTAGCTACCATGGTTGAAATTGTCCTCTACAGCTTCTTTGGAAGCATTGTTGGCTTGGGTAATCACAAGAAGACAGTTTTCCTTTGGATGTAGTAAAAGCACCAAATAGGTGCTTAGTAGAATGGTTCTATTGTTGACGGCTCCTATAGGAGCCTTCTTTCCTGGGACCAGATCATCACATCCTTGTTATAGGGACATCTGGAAACAGGGCAAAGGAAGCTTCTTCTTCTTTTTTTTTTTTTTTTCTCAAGACAATGAATAGTATTACAATCATGGATTGAATGTTACTAATATTCAGCCGCAGTACTGAGCACCTCCCCAAATTTACTGTTAACAACACACTGCTAGATAGGCATTTTTAGTTACTTGTTAATTAAAGAGAAAAAAACTGAAACTATAAGACTTTGGCAACTTGATCAAGGATCCACAGTTTTAAATAGAATGACCAAATCTTGAATCAAGATTCCTTTTTTCCCTCCAGATTACTAAAATCTTATTTAAATTATCTTACAGTGAAGTGGGCTTTTTGGCATAAAATTACTTGACTATAAATTGTGAAATGTATAGATTTATGTCACTATCATAAATCTTGTAATCAAGATTTAGAACAGTTCCACCACTCCCATTATTCCATGTGTTCTATATCCTTATAGTCACCCCCTACTTCTACTCTTAACCCTGTATTGAACCATACAATACTTAAGTGTTTGAGACTGGCTTCTTTCATTTGGTGTAATGCTTTGAGGCTCACATGGGTTCTTGCATGTATCAGCAATTTGTCACTTTTCTTTACTGGGTAGTATTCCATAGCATTGATAGGCCACAGTTTGTTCATCACCCACTGAAGTACATGAGTCTAGATTCATTTACTATTTCCTATCACCAAGCCAAGAGACTTCTAGAAATCCTTAAGAAATTTTTGTATCTCACTAATAATTCATACTATTGATTTCCCTCAGTCTTAATTTCTTTGATAGCACTCCCTTTTTTCCTCCTCTAATGTACATGAGTAAGTAGTCTAGTATAGTGGTTAAGAGTACATATTCTATAACCAGACTTCTTAGGTTTAGATATTTGGTCTGCAGTTTATCTGCTGTGTAACGTTAACAAGTTATTTAATCTTAATGGGCCTCAGTTTTTTTATCTGTAAAATAGGGAGAGGCACGCCTACTTTATAAATTTCTTATGATTGAAAGAAAAGATGCACGCAAACTATTTTGAAAAATGCCTGCCCCATAGTTTCTGTTGTAAACTGTTACCTCCATAAATTTACCCTATAATGAAAATAATATCACCCCAAATTTTATTTTTATGTGTATGCATAAAGGAATTAGTAGCTATACATGGAATGTCCAATACCAAATAGTGATTCTGAGGCTGCAGAATTAGTGCAGGTACCGTATTTTATGCTTTTAGGGTAGCCAAAAGATAGGAAAATTAATCGACACCATTTATGTCTGTCGGAGAACTTCTCTGAACACTGGCACTGTGAAGCAAATCAGGTTTCATGATAAAGATGGAGTTAGGCTTCTAAATACAATTGAATTTCAAGCAGCAAGATAAATGTGTTGATCCTTGCTGCAGTTTGACAAAATGGGACTGATTGTACTTATACTTCCTATATTACCCCACCCTTCTTTTCTCATAGGAACAGAGCAAAGAGACAAGATTATAAAATCAAAGACAAAGAATACTCCCTTTTCTCTGGTCCTTATTGTTAAAAAAATGCTTTTTGACATTGATCTTTTGAACACTGTTTGTATTTGCTTTCTTCCTCATTCAGAAGGGCAAAGGTGGGCTTGGGGTTTTGTGCACACAGAATATTAACTTTTGATATTTAGCCAAAGCTTATTTAAATCTATTTGGATCAGTAATATATTGTAATTATACTGAAAATCTGTTAAGATACGGATTTTCCTTGAAAGTTCAAGTGCCTCTGGGTTACAAATAAAGCCACAACATTTAACCTGAACATTTTGGAATAAGACAGAAAATGACAAATTTACCCTTCTCCTGAAAATAAACAAAATCAAAACTATCTTCCTTCTCATTGCCATAAAGAAAGAAAATAAATGCACACACAAAAATACACTGACACACACTTGAAACAAAAATCATAATCCATGTGGGTTTTCTTTTTTCACAAAGGAATATGGACATATGTTCTCTTTTCATTTACCCATTTATGACTAGAACAGTTTATTCAGAATTTTTTAATGTATTTTCAGCAATTTGTCATTGCTGGGAAATGTCCATTTATCTGTCCCTGACTATAGAACTCTTGACATTGTCTTTGGTGTATCACTTCATAAACAATGACTGTATTTTCCAAATAATATGACTCTGACCTTGACCTTGGACTTTGTCTTTGTCTCCTTTGACATATTCTTTGATTTACACATTTTCTTTTTGTTTGCCATCCATTCTGAAATGACTCTTGAGAAGGCCAGATTTACCTTATGAACAGATTCTAAAAATAATCTGTTTCCCTTTTGCCTGCCCTATTTACCATACCAAATAAATACATAGATCACTCATTCATGACTTTTCTGTGCAAAAGCCTATCCATTCCCTATGTTTTCTCCAGCTGTTGATAACCAGCAGCTTATTTGATAGCCATTTCTACCTCTCTATTGTTCAGGTAGAGCGCTGTGTAGTCATTCTTAATTCTTGGTCTTTCCTCCATTTTTTAAAAGATTTTATTATGTACTTATTTATTTGAGAGAGAGAGAGAGTATACAAGCAGGGGTAGCAGGAGATGGAGAAGCAGACTCCCCGCTGAGTAGGAAGCCTGATATGAGGCTTGATCCCAGGACCCTGGGATCATGACCTGAGCCAAAGGCAGATGCTTAACCAACTGAGCCACCCAGGCATCAGATGATCCATTTTCCTCTTCAGCGGTTGTATTGAGATTTTAAACTATTCGCACTCCTCTCTTGCCACCTCTTTATGGACTAAGAAATAGTCTGTACTTCATTTGTGTATAGCTGCATAGATTTCTTCAGATTACTCCAAAATTTTGTGATTTAATGCAATATTTTATTTTTTCCCATCCTGCTCTGGGTTGAGTGCTTGCCACTGAGTAGTTCTTACTTGAGGTCTTTCCTGCATTTAGAGTCAGATGATACATGAGACTAGATATCCAAGATGTTTCACTCACTTGGCTGGCAGTTGATAGTGCTATTTATTAGAGCTCACCTGGGCTTGTCTACTGGACTGTCTGCATATGGACTTTCCATGTACCTTGGGTTTCTTACAACATGGAAGCTAGGTTCTCAGCTAGAACTTCTCAAGAGTGTACATTAAGAGAATTAGTTTGAAGATTTTTATGAAGCATGTCTATTGCTTCCATCTCATTTTCTTACTTATGTAAGTCATAAGCACACCCCACATTCAAGAGGAGGGGAATGTATGAGTTTCTACTTATTAGTGTTGAGGAATAGCATGTGCCTCATACAGGGAGGGAAGGAAATTGTTGGAGATCACCTTGGGGATTTGACATTAGGCTTTCACTTTTCTCCTTGTTTCCTTCTTTGCCCTTCCCTTCACTACTATTTCTGAATTATCAAGAGTATTCTTTATCCATATAAATCAGATTGTGTTAGTTCTCTGCTCAACACCCTGCAATGGCTCCCCATTTCACTTAGAGTAAAGCCCCCCCCTCTTTTTTAAATGGAGGCTCCATGGTGGAGCCCAAAGTGGGACTTGAACTCACGACCCTGAGATAAAGATCTGAGCTGAGATCAAGGTGGCTCAGTTGGTTAAAGCCTCTGCCTTTGGCTCAAGTCTTGATCCTAGGGTCCTGGGATCGAGCCCCATATTGGGCTCTCTGCTTAGTGGGGAGCCTGCTTCTTCCTCTCTCTCTGCCTGCCTCTCTTCCTACTTGTGATCTCACATAAATAAGTAAAATCTTAAAAAAAAAAAAAAAAAAAGAGTGGGATGCTTAATTGACTGAGCCAGCCGGGTGCTCCAAAAGCCAAAATTCTTTTCTTTTTTTTAAAGATTTTATTTATTTATTTGTCAGAGAGATAGAAAGAGAGCACAATTAGGTAGAGGGGCAGGCAGAGGAAGAGGGAGAAGCAGAGTCTCCACTAAGCAGGGAGCCCAATATGGGGCTCAATCCCAGGACCCCTACGATCATGACCTGAGCCGACGGCAGTCACTTAACCACTGAGCCACCCAGGTACCCCAAAAAGCCAAAATTCTTAAAATGACCTCCAACATTCTACACAATTTGACATGCTATTACCTCTCTAAACTTATTCTCTGCAACCATCTCCACTGCTATTCTACATAACTGTCCTGGTGTCCTTAACAGGTTTTCTTAAATTGTCCCAGCATTTTCCTGACCTACGGCACTCAGATAACTAAATGTCTACATCTCACCTGTTGTCTTTGTTTCAATGTCAGTTTCTTATGAGGTCTAACATAGATGTCTGATTTAGAGTTATAACCTCCCCAGTGTAAGGATCCCCAGTCTAAGATAAGAAGTCTCATTCATTTCTGTTTTGATAGGGATTTTGATATATTAAATGGTTTGGTGCACTCTTGCTCCCCTGAAATATATTGGAACAGACTCCTGGAGAAAAATAGTTTTAGCATAGATTTTTCAGCACATTTACTTACCTGTAGGTGTGTATACCTGCAGCATTTCCTCAAGCATTTGTACCTGTCCTAGGCTATTCTCTCTCAGCACTGCCACACCTAAAGAGGCTTGGTTCTTCTAGAATAAACTATTCTTCATTAGTCAGGTGCTTGCTTTCTTTCATTGATTTAATCTTCCTCTTCCTAGTATAAGAAGTATCCTCCACCCCACTCAGCATGTTACTCATTTTCAAATCTCAGCTTCTATCCTTGCTCTACCTCCATATATATCCATGTTCCAATCTCTTGGAAATTAGTCACCTTTATGAGAATATCTTTTAACTCATTGGTTCTTAAAGTGTGGCCCCGTTTTCCAAAGCTCTTTAAAGAAGTCTTTTGGATCAAAATGCTTTTCAAAGTAAACCTGCAAATAAGAGAGCATCAAACCCATACCTGTTGATAAGTTAGGTACTGCAGTGTAGCTCAGAATATCATATCCTGTCGTTTCCAAATAGCATGGAAAAAAGGAAGACAAAGCACATCCATGTTTTCCAAATAGAACAAAAGAATAAAAAGAGTGTAATTGCAAAACTGGGTTTAAAAAGTATAATTGCAAAGTCAGGTAAAAAAGATCTGGTATGAAACTCTGAGACTACCAACATGTTTGTTTCAGTCAAAGGAATTCCAACCCTAATTATTAGCACCTAATCATGATACTTCAGTCTTGGGTGTGTTTCCTGATTGGCCCATTGTCAATGATATATGAGGTGTTAGACTGAGAACAAAGTTAAGACAAGGTGTCAACTACCACATCTGGAATGGATTGAACCTTCCTTCCAGCCCTATTGTTAACACCCTCTTAACACCTTTCTTTTTATACTGCCTAGGCCAGGGGAGGGTAAATTGGTGGATAGCTAAGACAGTACAGCTGGAAGTACTTGTCTGCTGTGTACATAACCTTCTTCATGGGAAGAATCATTCTATACTATAAATATACTTGAATTCCATTGATGTGGACAGTTTAATCTGCTTAATTGACAGCCCACTTTGGTACACACATCCCCAAATAATTCAAGGAAACAATTAATTCAAATAAACTACATTGGGTAACTGGTTTATAGTTGTATTGAGAGGTCCTTTACTAACCACATAACTGAGAGATTAAACACAAACAGGACCTAGACTTTGAATGGCTTTCCCAGAATGGGTAATGGAATTAGACTGAGTAGGCCATATTTTCATTTAAAGTTCTCTTTATAAATCAACTGCTCATATTTGCAAGGCCGTTTCAGTAGTATAAGAGAGAGCCTGTGTCTAAAAAGAGAGGAAAACTACTCACACACTAGCTGCCCTGGTCCCAGGGTATAGCAATGCAACTTCAAGAGACTATAAAAAGAGTTTTGTTTCTAGGAGTACGAGAGTCAGCAGACATAAGTTCAAGTCCAAGTCCTGACATTTACCCTGTGAAAGTGCCCCTTCATTTCTGGAGGTACCATTTTCTTCCACTGTAAAATAAGGAGCACTCTAAGCTCCTATGCAGATCTGTAAATCCTATGGCTTTAAGTAAATATGTATGTCTAAGCCCACAGATGTGGTGGAAATGTCAGCTGCTGGCACTTGTCCTCTGAAGTACATCAGTCTGTGATGATGGGGTCTGTTTGAGCAAAGATGTCACTTGAATTTCTGACAATCTCCCAGGCACTGTCCCCGCAGTCACTCCAAGGACAGACTCAGCTGTGCAATACAAACCAAAGAGAAGTGACAGGTATGCAGAGGTCCTGGCCACCAACAAGTGCGCTTGTAGGACGATGCCATAAGCATGCAACCCTTGAAGCCATGAGGGCAGCAAACGAAGTCGAAGATGCAGATGCATCTGCTTAAGCAAAAATATGGTTGGCTGACACTTTTATAGGCGATCCTGGAGGGAAGACAGGAATTCAGTGATATACAGTGATGGTGGAATGGATGCCTAAAGGAGCTTATATTCTTGAGGTACTTTTGGTTTCAATATGGGACACTCATATTTCAAAATAAGTGGGAAGTAATGGGTATTGACTCCCTTCTTATTCAATGGACTCATATTAATCAAATTCTTCAGAATGCGTTTTGATGTAACCTAACCCCGTAGAAACTTTACAGCAACTTGGCCTTCCCTTAAATGTTTGTATGCAATATGTGGCTGATATTTTAAATCAGAACCACATTCATTTGTGTACCCTGCAGCCCTCGTTAAAAATGAAAAGTCTTCTGTCTAATAACTCCTGAGGTTGTTGAATTTCGCAAACTCACCATTACCCCTTCCTGGATTTTATTTTACTACTTGGTCAACAGGAACTGTTTGTTGTGTTTGGAGATTTCAGGTCTTATTTGTCCAGTTTAAAAGTTGGCACTGAATTCTAAGCTAGGTTTGCCACATGGGCTTTATGAAGAGATTCTGGGTGAAATGAAATACTCTGCTAAGATAATAATACTCTCATAATCTCCACTTATTAAGTTGTCAAGTGTGGTGACAGTCTTTATTAGCATTCTCTCCTTTTACTTTTCTTTTTTACCAGTCAGCAATAAAAGTTTCCTCCTACTTTCAAAACACATGTATGAGTTGGTCATTATTTCTATTTCTGATGGGAGGGATTTCTTTTGCTGAGACACATCTAAAGCATTTTTGCAAAATATGTATACAAGTTCTATGAAAAGCCCTGAGATCTCTGTGCAATGGTGTAAATTGGCCGACTGCTTTCCTTATAATTGTCTGTATTTTCTAAACATCTTTCTCTTAATAGATGTTATTTCACTAGGGCAGTTTCCCCAGAAATTGTGCACATGTATGCACACCCATTGCTGAAAAATTCTCCAAATAATAATGGATGAAGCTAGGACAGTTTTTTGTTTGTTTGTTTGTTTGTTTGTTGTTGATTATTATTATTTTTTTTAAGATTTATTTATTTACTTAGAGAGAGTGCACACGTGTGTGTCGGGGTCCGGGAGGGCAGAGGGAAAGGGAGAGAATCTTAAGTAGGCTCCATACCCAGCACGGAGCCTGATGCAGGTCTCAGTCTCATGACCCTGAGATCATGACCTGAGCCAAGATCAAGAGTTAGATGCTTAACTTACTGAGCCCCCCTGTGCCCCACTAAGATAGTTTTGATAGTTGACAGAGAGCTTCACATAAAGCTGGAAATGGATGGCAACACATGGGTTCAGAGGCAAAAGAACTGGCAGCTGAAAGCAGCACTGAGAATGTTTTTAGATGCCTGTTATTAGGAACATTCTACCCCCTTCTTTGTCTTCCAACTCGTAGCAGGTTAATGGCATGGCCTCCACAGGGAAGCATGTGCCTGCCATCTCCACAGTTGGGAGGGTTAACTTGACTTCTAAGGGAAGCTGCACAGGAGCACCAAGCAATAAAAAGCCTGGAGCCCAGGAATGAGAAACAATTAGAGATCACTTCATTAATGCTTAATGATGTGGAACAGGCATACAGCAAAGCTGATTGTGTACTCCGTCTGGGTGGGCGATGCTCACACAATGCCAGAGTGGTGCTATAAATACCTGTGCTCTATAGGCTGTGCATCAGCGGAGGCAGGAGATAGAATTATCTGGGGAACCTTGATAGGACAGATTGGAGGAAAACCAGAAAATGACCAGTGTGGGTCCCACTGCCAGTGTCAGTCCAGGCTGGGGAAATATTATACACTTTTCATATTTGGTTCCCTAAGCCTAATTCCTAACAGGCATGGTTAAATCCCACTGAGAATTTATGTTCCTAATAATGCATTAAGCATCTTGGTTGGAAGGTCCCCTAAAGCCTTTCCCCCTGCTTTTTCCCTCTATCATTCTGTAGTGAAAAAGGATTAAAAAATATGCCACAGGTGCAAGTTGCAGCTGTTGAGGGTAAACTCTGTTCTACTATATTAATTCATATCCCACCAGGGGAATTGGAGAATAGTTTAGTTCCCATAAAAAGAAAAAAAATTGTCTTCATCAAAGAAGAAAGAAGTTTCTTACCCAGAGTATAACATTGTTTCTGGCCAAAAGGGCTTTTATAAATGCAGTTCCTTAACTCAGTCAAACAACTGGCGACATAAAGAGGGAATTCCTTGGTTTAAAATTATTTAAATCCTGTGTGTGTGTGTGTTTGTGTGTGTGTATATGCACATATACATATCAGTATACTATACATATATATGGTATGCTGATACATGCATACCAAACCCCAAGAAGGCACATTTTATTAAAAGTTTAAATGATCAAGACTAAATAAGCCAGATCTATATGATCAGTCTTTTATTGCATTTAATTACTGAGGGGGAAAGTCAATGGCAACATATAAGTTTATATTACATGTTTATTTCAAAAAGTAAATTATATATCCTTGCAATAAAAATGTGGCTTCAACTTATTTCCTGTAGCCTCATCTATGACTTTGTATATTCATTACTTATATTTAAAACCATGACCCCTGGTGTACAAGCTTTTAGCTGTTATATGAAGATTCACATATTAGTGTTGTATGGAAAGAAGGAAGGAAAGGGAGGAAGGGAAAGAGGAAGAGGAAGAAGAGGAAGAGAGACCTGAAAGGAAGTGGGGGAGAGAATGTTGGAACATTCTCCCTCCCTGACTCACTGGCTCTAGGGGAATTTTTCATTTCCAAAAGCCTCAGTTTTTTCCAAAAGGATAGTGATTCCTGACCTGCTGATCTTCTGGAATAGTCAAAATAATTCAATAAAATAATGATCAAAGAACTACTGTAATCTGTAAAGAAACATATGATCATATTATGCTCTTTTAACCCAAGTCACCTTGTCCTTTGATATTTTCATAAAATCTTCTTGACTCCCCTATCACATTTCATAAAAAATCCATTGTCTTGAGGTGCCTGGGTGGCTTTGTCAGTTAAGTGTCTGACTCTTGATTTAGGGTCAAGTCATGATCTCATGATTGTGAAATGGAGCCCCACTTCGGGCTCTGCACTGGGAATGGCATCTTCTTGGGACGTTCCCACTCCCTCTCCCTCTGCCCCTTTCCTCCCCACATTCTGTTCTCTCTCTAAAAAAAAAAAAAAAAATCTGAAAAAAAAAATTCCATTGCCTCTGGAAGGTTTGTGTAATGTTTATATTATTTTTTAAAAGATTTTATTTATTTATTTGACAGAGAGAAATCACAAGTAGTCGGAGAGGCAGGCAGAGAGAGAGAGAGAGAGAGGGTAGCAGGCTCCCTGCTGAGCAGAGAGCCCGATGTGGGACTCGATCCCAGGACCCTGAGATCATGACCTGAGCCGAAGGCAGCGGCTTAACCCACTAAGCCACCCAGGCACCCAATGTTTACATTTTTATAATTATTTTCAGCTCCATGTTCCTCAGCTTACACTGAACTGTATAACCTATTTGTGTCATTGCATCTTGTGGCCATTCTCTTTTTTCTGATCCAACTCAGATTTTAGTTGCAATCCCTTGACATTTATGAAACACCAGTCACACAGGGCTGGTTTGCTGTACCATGTGATTATATATCCCCTGGCCTCCCCTGTCAGGGAGAATTCTCACACTTCCTGTTTCTTTGTTCACCTCCAATAACTCATCTTCAATTACCTGTCCCCATTTTCTTTCTCATTATCTCTCAACCACTCCTAATTTAATGTTAATTTTTTTATAAAGCCTTATATCTGTCCCTGATTTCTTTTCTCATCTAAATAAGGACATGTGGGGCACCTGGGATTGAGTCCTGCATCATGCTCTCTGCTCAGTGGGGAGCCTGCTTCCCCCTCTCTCTCTACCCACCTCTCTGCCTCATTGTGATCTCTGTCAAAAAAAAAAAATACATAAATGAAACCTTTATAAATAAATAAATAAATAAATAAATAAGGACATGTGAAAAGATGAAGGGCATCTCAATTTTAGCACCCAAAATGGCAAATGGAAAAAAAGGACATGCATTTTAGAAAGAAATGGTAGCAGTCCATTTTGGACAGAAAACTGTCTTAAAGTATTATTTTATATAATGTTTTAATTACATATTTATAAATCTATAAATCACAAAGATGTGGTGCTTAAGTCCTTACATCCTTCCCCAAACCCACAGTGGATGTTTCTAAACAAACAGGACCCTCTGTGTAGATTCAGAAAGGACATTAGAGTTTTTGTCAATAGAGGGCTGCTGAACCACCCTGGTGGACAGGATCTAGCATAGCCAATTGTACCTTCTTTCCATTCATGCCATAGAACATGTGAACCAAGACAAGAATGAGAAGCATTGCATTCATTCTTTTAATAAGTACATGCTCATATGTTGACATATGTTGGGCACATTGATGATTGCTCAGAATATGCAGATAATGGCTTTCACAGAGATGATACTCTAGCATAGGAGACACCCATGCCAGTATATCAGTGGAAGAAAATTAATAGGTTGTATGATTGAAGTATGGTTGAATCTTCATGAGTACATACAAGAAGGGGTGCACAGTGTACAACTGAGCTTACAAAAATCCTCACAAAGGAGGTATCAGTTTAGATCTGCTTTGAGAAAAAATAGTTTAAAAGGTGAATAAGTTAAAAAAAAAAAAAGTGAATAAGTAAGAGGCCAGGAAAAGCATTCTAAGAAAAAGAAATAAAGATAAATAAAGACAATAATATCCCTGCACACATTTTATACACACACACACACACACACACACACACACGCAAAAACAGTGATTTTATTTACTTTTTTGAAAATTTTATTTATTTACTCGACACAGAGAGAGAGCGTGCACAGGAGCAGGGGGAGCAGCAGGCAGAGGGGGAAGGAGAAGCAAGCTCCCCCCTGAACAGAGGCTTAATCTCAGGAAACTAGGACCATGACCTGAGCAGAAGGCAGATGCTTAACAAACTGAGCTACCTGCCCCCCCCCAAAGACAGTGATTTTATTTTATTTATTTTAATTTTAGTTTTATAAAGATTTTATTTATTAAGTTAACAGAGAGAGACACAGCAAGAGAGGGAACACAAGCAGGGGGAGTGGGAGAGGGAGAAGCAGGCTTCCCACCGAGTAGGGAGCCTACTGTAGGACTCGATGCCAGGACTGCCGGGATCATGACCTGAACCGAATGCAGATGCTTACCTGAACTGAATGCAGATGCTTACCATCCATCCCAAAGATGCTTTTTAGTGGGTCACATTGTGATAATATTCAAACAAATCATGGCTGTCTCCAGAACCATTCTCAGGATGGGAGGATGAAGGTGGAGCCCGGCCACTCACACTTGGTAGACAGGACCGCCGGGATCATGACCTGAATCCAAGGAAGATGCTTAACTGACTGGGCCCCCAGGTGCCCCAAAGACAGTGATTTTAAAAATAAGCATTTTACAAATAAAGTTTTAACTGTTTTTTTTCTATTGAATATTTTAAATTAAATTAAATGGTAAAGGGTGTATTTAACATGCATTATTTCATAACTTATGGTATATAAAGACCCTCACTCTGAGAATCAAGAGCGTGAACATATCTTTCACCTTTGAAATCTGCTTTACACACCTTTGTATCTCTCTCCCCATCACTTCCACCCTTGTCTCTGTCCCCAGGCAACTGCTGAATTCCTTTCATTATAGATTAGTTAGCATTTCCCAGAATTTAAGATAAATGGAATAGTATAACATATACTCATGTTTTGTCTGACTTGTTTCACTCAGCCTAATTATGTTGAGTTTCATCAATGGTGGTGCACATCTATTCCCGTTTAATTGCTGAGTAGTGTTCTGTAGTAATGGAGACCCATTTGAGAGGTTTTAAGCAATTGGATGAAATTGTCATCTTATATGCATTAGGTCGTAAATGAGCTGAGTCTAATTCTATCTCTAGGCTACTTTCCTACTACTCTCTGTTCTTCTTTATAGAAATATTGTAATATTTGTTGTTTCATGAGCTGTTTTGTTTAAAGGCATTTTCTCTTTCCATATAGTAATCACTATGCTTGGGAAAAAAAAATCCCCCTGACTGTTCGTGTAATGAATCCCTATTAAACATTAGGAGCTCAGCTTTTGAGTGTCTACTAAAATGCCTCTGTATCTGTGATAGGGGTATTCATTTTCTCCTTTGTGTTGCTACAAGGGTTGTGCTATTGTTTTGTGCACTCTTTAGCATTAATCATATTTTATACTAATTATTTGTTGCCATGGTTTATCTTCTACTAGAATATGAGTTTCTCAAGGTTCATACCGTGTTTTGGTTATCATTTTATATATTTTATAAAATCTATTTTATAAAATTTATTATACATATATTTTTTATATATATATACCGTGTTTTGGTTATCATTTTATATATTTTATAAAATTTATTTTATATATATATTTTATTCTTTTTAAAAAAATTATTTATTTATTCATAAGAGAGAGAGGGAGGCAGAGGCAGAGGCAGAGGGAGAAGCAGACTCCCTGTCAGGGAGCCTGATGTGGGACTCAGTTCCAGGACCCAGGATCATGGACCTGAGCTGAAGGCAGACGCTTGGTTATCATTTTATATCCAACTTTAGTCAAATGTCAGAACTATAATTGATATAACTATAATTATGCTGAATTTGCATTATGATTTAATGCAGTTGGGATAGAATAGGAGTATTGGGACCTCCTCTTTTTAACCCCTAAATTAGATGGAGAAGACAATAAAGATGTTTTTTATTTTATTTTTAAAAATATTTTATTTATTTATTTGCCAGGGAGGGGGGGGGCACAAGCAGGGAAACCTCAGATAGAGGGAGAAGCAGGCTCCCCGCTGAGCAAGGAGCCTGATTCAGGCTCGATCCCAGGACCCCAGGATCCTGACCTGAGCTGAACGCAGATGCTTACCTGAGTAACCCGGCCATCCCAAAGATGCTTTTTAGTGGGTCACATTATGGTAATATTCAAACAACTAATGTCTGTCTCCAGAACCATTCTCAGGATGGGAGGATGAAGGTGGAGCCTGGCCACTCACACTTTGTAGACCAATGTCCTCTGAAATTAAAACTGTAAATACTGGGGGATTAAAAAGACTCCAATGTAGTTCTTAATTAAAGATGAAGTTTCTTTTCTTTAGATGTTATTGTCTCAAACAAGATTATTTGGGCAAATAACATGGACTAAATACTACAGGTATTTAAACAAGGATTCACCACACATTTACTTAATTAACAGAATACAGGCATAACTAATGGTTCTCAACTATGGGGTATTTCTGTATTGCTAAGGAGCATTTAATGGTCAAGGACATTTTTCTTGCTTGGAGGTGTTAACACTAGGGGCAAGGAATCATGTAGAATGAGTCAAGATAAATGTCTCTGGGACAGTTTTTGAAAGGAAGAATATTCCTCTGCTAAATGTTAATAGCAGTTCCATTGTGAAACACTGATAATAAACAGTTGGGGGAAGGGAGCTTAATTAGCACAAAATGCTTGCAAAGTACCTTGGTTCTAACTCTTTTCCACTGTCTGGTTCTGTTTCCAATGAGTATCCTTTTCTGGACTCCATGTAAATTCCTATCTCAGAGTCTTGTAGACTAGACATTTTCTAGTGTTAATATTCTTACTTTACATTCAGAAAGTTTTTTAAACTGTTTGGCAAATTCAGAAAGTTTAGTCTTGGTGATATAGTCTTCCTCATTAGTATTCCTTTTCTGAAGCTATTTTTGTATTTCTTTGTTATTTCAGAAACATGAAGATGCTGGAATTATCCGTCTTCCAGTTCTGTGACTTGATCTAGAAATTTCTGTTCATGTCTTCCTTATAGGGTTGCAGCAATGATAAGGGTTTAATAGAGCTCTAGAGATTCTGGAAAGAAAGAAGACTACTGAATTTTCTCCATTTTAATATGTGTGAATATATATGTAAAAAATACATATGTATTTCTCTTAGGACTTTGTATTTACCCTTATTGGGTAATGTTTCTTTCCCTGCCTTTTTGTTTTTTAAATAACGATCATTAAATGTATATTTGTCATAAAACAGGTTGCATTTGAGAATTAGAGAATGGCATTACATAGGCCTGAATGCTGCCTCTGAGAATATTCCTTTTAACCTCATGACTTTGAATGCAGTACCTTGAATGTTCATCTAAGAGCAGATATGATTCAAAACTGTGCACTTGGTATTTGCAGAGACTTTGCGGTTAAATCATTTATGAGTGGAAATGCTACGTGAAAATTATGAGCATGCAATTTGTAGGGAGACAGATATAGGTTCTAATTTCAACCTTTAAGATTTACTAGTTGTGTGTCACCAAGTATCTGATTTGCAAGTGTATATGTATCTGTGTATGTCTGTCCAGAGACTGGCTAACTAACTTGACAACTATTATTACTCTTACCCAGGTTCTGGCCACTCACGTTCCTTTTGCAAAGCATACTTCTATAGATAAGCAGGTGGTTTTGGGTGATTGACATTCTGGTGAGCCCCCAGAGCTGTGTCTTTCTACTCCTCTTCTAGCTTTGACTCTATTATCTTGGACAGTCCATCTCCAAAGGGAACTCAGATGGATATATCCAGTGAGAGCAGTGGTGGCCATCTATCTCCACCAGAACCATCTAGGAGGTGAGGCTGGAAATGTCTCCCTTTCCCTTGGCATCTTTTCCCTTCCTTCTCTCCAAGCCAACATACCAGCTGTACAAATATAGGCAGGTTGACATACTGAAAGTTTGGTCTACAGTACTCAAATAAAGCAAAACAAAAATCATGAGAATTTTGTATGTAGTGGAAATGAAATTCAAGGAAACCTCCAGCTTAGACATGGATCCTGCTACTCTGACTTTCTTTTCACTAGTCCTTGGATGGACTAGTTCCTTTTTTACTTTTTAAATTTATTGATTTGACAGAGAGAGATCGCAAGTAGGCAGAGAGGCAGGCAGGAGAGAGGAGGAAGCAGGCTCCCTGCTGAGCAGAGCCTGACAAGGGGCTCGATCCCAGGATCCTGAGATCATGACCCGAGCCAAAGGCAGAAGCTTTAACCCACTGAGCCACCCAGGCACCCTGGACTGGTTCCTTTATGTGGTTGTCACAACACACAATATGTGGTCCAAACCTGGCCTGAAAAATTAAGAGCCTGAGCAAAAATTGAATTACTAATAATTATCTTTTTAGGATTAGAAGAACTGCCATGAAAATCTGAGATTCCAGCTTATGTATAGCTATCAGGAGATCTGATGAACTGATGAACCTTAGTTTTGCTTGACAATAATTACCTGTAGCTCGGTAGCTACTGATGTATTCTAATTAGCCACAATGCCCATCAGTGCCTACTGTTTTATATCAGGGCTGTTCCATTTATTTTCACCATCACCTGTCTGTCTGCTCCTGTTGATCGAAGGTGACAGGGAATAGTCCAGACTAAAACCTTATTTGGAAAGGAAGTATGTTTTAATTAACAAAGCAACTCAGCTTTCCTTTATTCATTTTTTCCCATTATTCATTTTTAAGAGCAAGATTTCTCAAGGTGTATTTCCAGCCCACATCTGCATCACAAATACATAGGGAGCTTATTAAAATGCTATTTTTTGAGCCCTAACCAGGCCTACTAAATCAAAATAACTGAGAATAAGGCCCAGGAATCTGAATGTTCAATAACATCCTAAGATAATTGTACACTCAAATTTAAAGATTTCTGTCATGCAAAATCTTTTTCAAATTAATTCTTCTGGGTGGACATTAGCTTTAATGGGAAGTCTGTTATCATGGAAAGGCTATGGAATTAACTTCATATATTTCTGGGTTCTTTTTCTGGGGGAAGACTATTTCAAGGTCTTTTGGCTAAATTATTATAAGTAGATTTCTTTGCATCATGATCATCATATCATTTTCATTACCAGCTTAATTTGGATGTACTCTGAGTTGGCATTCACAGTCCTTTAGAAGAATTTCTCATGTAATGACATCCTGACTGTTCATTTTAATTTGGTAATACTTTAGTCCAGTGCTTCTAAAAGTGCACAAAAGTGCACTTTTGTACCCTAGAAGGTATTTGGTAATATCTGGAGGTATTTTTGATTGACTTACATTAGTTAAGTTATGTTACTGGCATTTGGTGGGTAGAGAGGCCAGGGATGCTATTAAACATCCCACAGTGATCACGTTAAGCTTCCTAGAATGCACAGGAAAGTCCCAAGAACAGAGAATCATCCAGCTCCAAATGTCAAAATTATTCAGCTTGAGAACCTGCTTTAGAATTTTCTTTCATGATTGAAATGCACCAGAAGACAGGAGTATCCACCTTGGCTCACTGTGCCATTTCTGAGTGACAGAAATTATCATAGGCCCTGGGATACAGGAGCACAGGAACCTAAAGGGGTTTTAGGATTGGACACTAATACTGTCAGTGGTCCTTTATTACATATAGTTTGTTATCCAAACTCCTTAGCCTTAGGGTTCTCAATCAATTAGAGTACATTGGAACTGCCTGGAGAGTTTTTGTTTGTTTGTTTGTTTGTTTGTTTTTAGTTAACATATAATGTATTATTTCTTCAGGGGTACAGGTCAGTGAATCATCAGTCTTATACAATCCACAGCACTCATCATAGCATATATCCTCCCTAATGTCCATAACCCAGCCACCTATTCCTCCCCTCCCACCCCCTAGTCACCCTCAGTTTGTTTCCTGGGATTAAGGGTCTCTTATGGTTTGTCTCCCTCCCCGGTCCCATTTGTTTCATCGCCCCTGTCCCCCTACACACACACCAGCCACCACCTGCCTTTCAAATTCCTCATATCAGAGAGATCATATGATAATTTTTTTTCTCTGATTGACTTACTTCGCTTAGCATAATACCCTCTAGCTCTAGCCATATCATTGCAAATGCCAAGAATTCACTGATACCTGGACCTTATGTCTGGGGTTTCCAGTTCAATAGGTCTGAAGTTTTGCTAAGAATGAGCATTTCTTACAAGTTCCTGGAGGTGGTGATACTTCCGGTCCAGGGTCAACACTTTGAACACCACTAACCATTATTCTCAGTCTCTCTGGTCCCACTCTGTCTTTGGAAGCACATTAATTATTGTTGAACATCTATAGCAAAGGCAGGTGGAATTCTTCTTTGACTCCTGTTTACACCTTGCATTTATTGATTTATTGATTAATACCTTAATTCTGTCCTTTTGTTCAGAATGGCCTTTATTACCATGCTCATAGCATCTCCTTTTAAGAAGATAGTGCCAAAACAAAACACAAATCAATAAACAACAAACCAAAAAAATCCCTGCCCTTCTCCTTTAATGGACTTGTTAACTGTTCATATAATAACTGATAGAATTTTTTGTCATTTAGTTAGAGACAAATTGACATCCCACCTCCTACAAAAAAATTAATCAAATACTACAAATTCCAATTTGCTAATGTTATACCTTTCTTTCTTCCTTTTTCTTTTTTACTCATTATTTTCCCTAAATCCTGGTTTTTGCACCTTGTTATTTTTTAATTTTGTTTCATAACATTTTTTATAAGCAATTTTAAATCTTTTGAAAAACAGGGCAAGGTATAAAAAATAAATAGTACATCTTTCAGGGCCTATTAAAATTCTCACACACAAGAATTTCCCTGCTTTTAAAGTAATCTTAAAATAATGATATTCTCTTCTGAATTTTCTTAGAATAATATTTATGCCCCTTGCATGTCATGAATTTTTTAAATGTTGTAATGTTTTAAATTATGCAGTGTTTAATAGTTCAGTAGAAAATATGAGACATAAACATATGGTAAGGCACATAGCAATAGAGAGAGGCCCATAAACTTACCTTCTAACTTAAGTCATCTACTATTATAAACACTTCTGGAACCATCCTTTTTGTATGTCCTTGTCTCATAAGCAGCTTCTCTAGGGCTGATTTTAATATAAAGGAAATTTAATATAATATAATGGAATATAAAATGAAACAGCAAAATTATTGGATATGTGTATTATCAATTTTATGACATATTCTAAACTGTTTTCCAAAGTGGTTTTACCATTTTACATTTCTCTTAGCACTAGAAGAGATCTATTTCTTTAAAGCTTTGGCAATTCTTTGGTAGGGTCATATTTCTCAAATTTGGCCATTCTGCTCAGAAGGTATAAAATAGTATTTCATCAGGGTCTTAATTCGTCTGTCTGTGTTTGGAATTAGAGATCAATTTATCCTTATTTCATATTTTATTTTATTGCCTATCATGTTCTTAACTGTAAATATTTGTTCTTCCCAGTGAACTTTTCATCTGGGCCATGTGACATTTTCTGTTGGATTTTTTTGTTTGTTTCATTGGGAATTCTTTATATACTCCACATATAAATCTGTATGGTCATATGAATTACGCATTTCTTAACATCATCTTTTGATGAGTGGAAGTTCTTAATTTTTAGTATATTTAAATTTATAAACATTTACTTTTATGCTGAACAAGTTTTATTCTTTTTAGGAAAAAATTAGTTATAATTTGTTAATAATTTATAAGTATTTCTTTCTCATTTTAATTATTATCCACTTGGATCTGTCATCTGTGGTATATTGTAGGGGTTTATCTGTGCTTATTTTTCTAAAGAGTAAATGTATGTCAACATCATATATTAAATGGGTTCTTCTTTTCTCTGTGATCTTCAGTGTCATCTCACATGTAACAAGTCTCCATATATTAGTGATTTTGTTTCTGGACTCTCCTTTATTCCAATGATCAAATTGTCCATCTCTGTACAAATACCACATATTCTTATATAACATAACTTTATAATAATCTTAATACCTGGAATAGCATGTTTACACATGCATTTTTCTATTTCTTCTAGCATTTCTTGTGTCTTTCACAGGTATTTAAGAGTCAGCTTATTAAATTCCCAAAGAAAAGAAGGAACAATGAAGTCTTCATCAGAATTATATTGAACCTTGTGATTGATTTGGAAAAAAATAGCATCTTCGTGATATTGAACCTGCTTATCCATGCATGTGGTGTATCTTGCAATTTATTTTGATATTATTTTATGTTGGTCACAAAGTCATACATTTTGGGGGGCATATTTTGTTTATTCCTAGTTACTGTAATTTTTGTTGCTATTATAAGTATTATCTTTTTTACTATATTGCTGTCTATTTTGGCTTACTTATAGGTTGTAAAGTTATTTTTTCAAAATGTGGACAGTAATTTCATCTATAAATAACAAGTGCAGGAGGAGTCAAGATGGTGGAGAAGTAGCAGGCTGAGAGGACATCAGGTAGCAGGAGATCAGCTAGATACCTTATCAAACCATTCTGAATACCTACAAATCCAACAGGAGATCAAAGAGAAGAACAACAATTCTAGAAACAGAAAATCGACCACTTTCTGAAAGGTAGGACCAGTGAAGAAGTGAATCCAAAGCGGTAAGAAGATAGACCACGGGGGGAGGGGCTGGGTCCCGCAAGCAGCAGAGCAATGGAGCATAAAATAAGAACTTTTAAAAGTCTGCTCCACTGGGGGACATCACTCCAAAGGCTAAGCTGGGGTGAAGCCCACGCAGGGATAGCATAGCGTCAGGTCCCACAGGGTCACAGAAGGATCGGGGGTGTCTTAATGTCGCAGAGCTCACAGGTATTAGAGCAGGGAAGCCGGCTACAGAGACGGAGGAGTGAGCTCTCAACTTGAGGTTACCTTGAAACACAATCCATGACACAAGCCACGGACCTCCCCACAAGATCTGGGGAGACCCTCCTGGAAGAGCTCAGGGATCTGTAAGGTTCAGAGACTCCAGGCAGAGCTGTGTGCCAGAGACAGACACTTGGTCACAGGCTGGGTGAGCTTGGAGCACAGCCAGAGGCTAGGGAGACAGGAATGATTGAGCACTTTTCTCTGAGGGTGCACGGAGGAATGGGGCCCTGAGCTCTCAGCTCCTCTGGGCCAGAGATTGGGAGGGCTGCTATTTTCATTCCTATCCTATGGAACTCTTCAGAAAGCATTCAGGGATCAAAAAGCTCCCGAAAGGGAACCCGAGTGGATTACTTAGCCTGGCCCCTGGTAAGGGCGGTGCGATTCTGCCTCGGGCAAAGACACCTGAGAATCACTACAACAGGCCCCTCTCTCAGAAGATCAACAAGAAATCCAATCAAGACCAAGTTCACAAAAGCAGAATTCCAGAGGAGGAGAAAGTAAAGCATAGAATTCATGGCTTTCTCCCCATGATTCTTTAGTCTTGCATAGTTAATTAATTTTTTAAAAATTTTTAAATTTTTTCTTCTGCTTATTTTTTTAAACTTTCACCCTTTCCTCTTTTAACATTTTTTAATATATCTTAACAATTTTTTTGAAACTTCATTATTATAGTCATATTTTATCCTTCATTGTACTAACTTTATTTTTTGTATACACATAGGGTTTTTCCTTCTAAAAATTTTGGGGTATAACTTCTTCTAATAGATCAAAATATGCCCTAAATCTAGCACTGGGCTTGTTCTAGTCTCCAGCCTGAGCAAATTCTCTCCACTTTCTTTTTCTTTATTCTCCCAACCAGCTTATCAACTCCTTTTTTAGAAATATAAAACAGTTTTTTTCATCTTTATAGTCATATTCCATCCCTTCATTGTATTTACCCTTATATATGTTTTTCATTCTTTAAAATTTTGGGAGATAGTTTCTTCTAAGAGACCAAAATACTCCTAAAATTAAGTGGATGGCCCTGTTCTAGACACCAGTCTAATATATATATTTTTTCTGTTTTCTTTTTTAAATTTTTTTTCTGAAAAATTTTTTACCCCCTTTTCCCCCTAATGATTTGGAGTCTCTTTTGATTTGGTTAAAGCACATTTTCCTGGGGTCTTTGCGACTCTTTTAGTATTTTATTCGCTCCTTCATATATTCTTATCTGGATAAAATGACAAGGCAGAAAAACTTACAACAACAACAAAAAAAAAAGAATAAGAGGGGGTACCAAAGGCTAGGGACCTAATTAATACGGACATTGGTAATATGTTAGATCTAGAGTTCAGAATGACAATTCTCAAGGTGCTGGCTGGGCTTGAAAAAGGCATGGAAGATATTATGGAAACCCTGTCCAGAGAAATAAAAGCCCTTTCTGGAGAAATAAAAGAACTAAAATCTAACCAAGTTGAAATTAAAAAAGCTATTAATGGGGTGCAATAAAAAATGGAGGCTCTTACTGCTAGGATAAATGAAGCAGCAGAAAGAATTAGTGAAATAGAAGACCAAATAACAGAGAATAAAGAAGCTGAGCAAAAGAGAGACAAACAACTACTGGACCACGAGGGGAGAATTCGAGAGATAAGTGATACCATAAGATGAAACAACATTAGAATAATTGAGATTCCAGAAGAAGAAGAAAGAGAGAGGGGAGCAGAAGGTATATTGGAGAGAATTGTTGTAGAGAATTTCCCTAATATGGCAAAGGGAACAAGCATCAAAATCCAGGAGTTGCAGAGAAGCCCCCTAAAAATCAATAAGAATAGATCCACACCCCATCATCTAATAGTAAAATATACAAGTCTTAGCAACAAAGAGGAAATCTTGAAAGCAGCCCTGGACAAGAAGTCTGTAACACAATGGAAAAAGTCTCAGGTTGGCAGCAGACTTATCCACAGAGACCTGGCAGGCCAGAAAGAACTGGCATGATATATTCAGAGTACTAGAGGAGAAAAACATGTGGCCAAGAATACCATAACCAGCTAGGCTACCACTGAAAATAGAAGGAGAGATAAAAAGCTCCCAGGACAAACAAAAACTGAAAGAATTTGCAAACACCAAACCAGCTCTACAGGAAATATTGAAATGGGTCCTCTAAGCAAAGAGAGACCCTAAAAGTAATAGATCAGAAAGGAGCAGAGACAATGGACAGTAACAGTCAGCTTACAGGCAAAACAATGGCACAAAATTCATATCTCTCAATAGTTACCCTGAATGTAAATGGGCTAAATGCCCCAATCAAAAGACACAGGTATCAGAATAGAATTAAAAAAAAAAAACAAAAAAAAAAAAAAAAAAAAAACATCAATATGCTGTCTAGAAGAAACTCATTTTAGACCCAAAGACACCTCCAGAGTTAAAGTGAGGTAGTAGAAAACAATTTACCATGTTAATGGACGTCAAAAGAAAGCTGGGGTGGCAATCCTTATATCAGATCAATTAGATTTTAGCCAAAGACTATAATAAGAGATGAGGAAGGACACTAGAACTCTATATCATACTCAAAGTGTCTGTCCAACAAGAAGATCTAACAATTTTAAATATCTATGCCCCTAACATGGGAGCAGCTAACTATAGAAACCAATTAATAACAAAATCAAAGAAACACATGGACAATAATAGGAAGGGACTTTAACATGCTCCTTACTGAAATGGGCAGATCATACAAGCAAAAGATCAACAAGTAAATAAAGGCCTTAAATGAAACACTGGACCAGATGGACATCACAGATATATTCAGAACATTCCATCCCAAAGCAACAGAATACACATTCTTCTCTAGTGCACACAGAACATTCTCCAGAAGAGATCCATCCTGGGTCATAAATCAGATCTCAACCGGTATCAAAAGATTGGGATCATTCCCTGTATATTTTTAGACCAAAAACCCAAAACACTCCACTCCAAATCTATTAGAACTTGTACAGGAATTCAGTAAAGTGTCAGGATATAAAATCAATGCCCAGAAATCAGTTGCATTTCTTTACATCAGCAATAAGACAGAAGAAAGAGAAATTAAGGAGTCAATCCCATTTACAATTGCACCTAAAACCATAAGATACCTAGCAATAAACCTAACCAAAGAGGCAAAGAATCTATACGTAGAAAATGATAAAGTACTCATAAAAGAAATTGAGGAAGACACAAAGAAATTGAAAAATGTTCCACGCTCCTGGATTGGAAGAACAAATATTGTGAAAATGTCTATGCTACCTAAAGCAATCTACTCATTTAATGCAATCCCTATCAAAATCCCATCCATTTGTTTTGAAGAAATGGAACAAATAATCCTAAAATTTATATGGAACCAGAAAAGACCTCAAATAGCCAAAGGAATATGGAAAAAGAAAGCCAAAGTTGGTGGCATCACAATTCCAGACTTCAAGCTCTGTTACAAAGCTGTCATCATCAAGACAGCATGGTACTGGCACAAAAACAGACACATCGATCAATGGAACAGAATAGAGAGTTCAGAAATAGACCCTCAAATCTAAGGCCAATTAATCTTCGACAAAGCAGGAAAGAATGTCCAGTGGAAAAAAGACAGCCTCTTCAATAAATAGTGCTGGGAAAATTGGACAGCCACATGCAGAGAAATGAAATTGGACCATTTTCTTACACCATGCAGGAAAATAGACTCAAAATGGATGAAGGACCTCAATGTGCGAAAGGAATCCATCAAAATCCTTGAGGAGAACACAGGCAGCAACCTCTTCAACCCTAGCTGCAACAACATCTTCCTAGGAATATCACCAAAGGCAAGGGAAGCAAGGGCAAAAATGAACTATTGGGGCTTTATCAAGATCACAAGCTTTTGCACAGTAAAGGAAACAGTTAACAAAACCAAAAGACAACTGACAGAATGGGAGAAGATATTTGCAAATGACATATCAGATAAAGGGCTAGTATCCAAAATCTATAAAGAGCTTAGCAAACTCAACACCCAAAGAACAAATAATCCAATCAAGAAATGGGCAGAGGACATGAACAGACATTTCTGCAAAGAAGACATCCAGATGGCCAACAGACACATGAAAAAGTGTTCCACATCACTTGACATCAGGGAAATACAAATCAAAACCACAATGAGATATCACCTCACACCAGTCAGAATAGCTAAAATTAACAAGTCAGGGAATGACAGATGCTGGGGAAGATGCAGAGAAAGGGAAACCCTCCTACACTCTTGGTGGGAATGCAAGCTGGTGCAAGCACTCTGGAAAACAGTATGGAAGTTCCTCAAAAAGTTGAAAATAGAGCTACCCTTCAACCTAGCGATTGCACTTTTGGGTATTTACCATAAAGGTACAAACATAGTGATCCGAAGGGGCATGTGCACCCGAATGTTTACAGCAGCAATGTCCACAATAGCCAAACTATGAAAAGAACCTAGATGTTCATCAACAGTTGAATGGATAAAGAAGTGGTAGTATATATATACAATGGAATACTATGCAGCCATCAAAAGAAATGAAATCTTGCCATTTGTGAGGGTGTGGATGGAAGTAGAGGGTATTATGCTTAGTGAAATAAGTCAATTGGAGAAAGACAACTATCATATGATTTCCCTGATATGAGGAAGTGGAGATGCAACGTGGGGGGTTTGAAGGGTAGGAAAAGAAAAAAAATGAAACAAGATGGGATCGGGAGGAAGACAAACCACAAGAGACTCTTAATCTCACAAAACAAACTGAGGGTTGCCGAGGGGAGAGGGGAGGAGGGTAGGGAAAGGGTGGTGAGGTTGTGGACATTGGGGAGGGTATGTGCTATGGTGAGTGCTGTGAAGTGTGTAAACCTGGTGATTCACAGACCTGTACCCCTGGGACTAATAATACATTATATGTTTATCAATAAATAAATAAATAAATAAATAAATAAATATATATACACATATATATATATAATAAAATAAATAACAAGCTCTTTGTTTTCTTATGTGTCTTCTATTTATTTATCTATCATCTATCTATCCAATCATCTCTCTCTCTATGTCTTAAGGATAATGTTAAGTGGATGCAGTGATACTGACAGATTTGTCTTGTTCCCAATGCTGGCAGAGGGAGTTGGAAAGAGGCTTCTACATTTTTTACCATTAGAAATTCCCATAATCTTTTTGCAGGAGAGGTAGAGTGCATATACCTTTAGTAAAATTAAGGAACTCCATTATAGTTCCAGTTTCATAAGAGATTGCATTATAAATAATGTTAAATTTCATGAAATTATCTTCCTTCCTAATACATAAACTTGATAAATGAAATATGTATTTTGTGTATTAAACCACCCTTCTATTTCTGTGATAAATCTAAATTACTTATGAAAGTTATATTTTATGATTATAAGTATTTTTAATACTGTTGAATTTTGTTTGATAATGTTTGATTTAGATTTTTGCATCTATGGTAATGAGTGATATTGGCCTGTGGTTTTCCTTTTATTAAAAATTATTTTATTTTGTTTTTTTAAGTTATCTCTTTGCCCAGCATGGGGCTCAAGCTCATGACCCTAAGATCAAGAATCATATGCTCTACTGACTGAGCCAACAAGGTGCCCCCCCCCCCCCAATTATCCCTGTTTTTTTATCATGGTTGTCTGTCTATAGCAATAAAGTTGCACTGGTTTTATAGAATCAGTTGCATACTGGAGACTTTTAAACAAATGTAATAACCTATTGCACAAAGATTTGGCAAAAGTTACCTGAAAGCCATCAGGAACTGAATTTTTCTTTGAGATACAAATTATCTTCTACGTTTTAAAGCTGTATATACAGGGAATAAGACATTTTTTAATGTATTAAAGTGTTATTAATCATCATGTATATATGAAGAAGAGGTATCATCAAGAAAGACTTCCTAGAGTAAGTGATATAAAACTTGAGTTTTTAAATAATAAACAACACTAGACAGGCAAACAGCTTAGGGAATAAGAGACCAAAGGATCAGCATATGTGAAAACTTGAAAGCATTTTAAAGCTTTGGTGTATGCAGGGAAATAGCAGCAGATATTTGCTATTAAATATGAAGTTTTGGTGGAGAAATGACAGAAGTAAATGGTAGGTAAGCAGAGGCAAGTTCAGACAACATGCTAAGGAGTCTGGTACCTATCTATTTTATGAATATCCTCAGTCCACAAGACAAATAGCCACTTGATGACCTTCAAGTTTGGCCATTAAGGATACCAGAACACCTGTTAAAAGAAGTAGCAGATTCCCTTGGAGACCCTACTCTATGTTGCTGCCATTAATGAAACCAACAGAACCCTCTAAAGCAGGTTTCCTTTGAAACTTAATGAAGAACTATTAACTTGGTAACATTTTGTAGGAATGAGAACCTGTTATAGAAATTCTAATAGAGTTTAGAATAATGAAGGTGTGAGACACAGAAAATAATGGGATCTGTACAATAAACATGGATAAGGGAAATGGCTCTTATCATTAGAGCATATATGGGGATTTTTCTGTAAAAAAGTTAGAGTTCACATTTTGAGATAATTTCCCTATGTAGTTTTATAAGGCAAACAATCATTAAACAGGAACACTCAAGAAATAGAAGGGATAAGTGGTTGGGATAGTTAAGAGGACTGTGTTTGGAATTTTCTCCTTAAAAATGAACCTAATAGAGGAAAATTCAAGTAGGGGGCATTCAGAGGGAAGATTTTTTTTTTTAATATTTTATTTCTTTATTTGACAGAAAGAGATCACAGTAGACAGAGAGGCAGGCAGAGAGAGAGAGAGAGAGAGGGAAGCAGGCTCCCCGCTGAGCAGAGAGCCCGACGCGGGACTCCATCCCAGGACCCCGAGATCATGACCTGAGCCAAAGGGAGTGGCCCAACCCACTGAGCCACCCAGGTGCCCCCAGAGGGAAGATTTTGTTGGAATTTTGGTTTGAGTTAAAACACAGAACAGGGAATTGGATTTTTTGTTTTTGTTTAGCTCAAGACATACTCAAGTTCTTATAAATTTCAGGGAATGGATAGAACCCACATGATCTTTCCAATAATTTTTTTTTTAAAGAAATGAATTCTTAGAAATTCTTAACCAGTAGTACAAGCAAGAAAGAGCTCAAATTTGCATTGCTTCCAAGAAGGGGGAAGAATTTTCCCCAGCCTAATGTCTTCCCTGAACCTAGCACATTATCCTTTACCATGTAAGTGAGTAAGTAGATATTGGAGTCTAAAATTTTGACTGAGACATGAACAGACCTTTCTCCAAAGGAGACATACAAATGGCTAATAGACACATTAAAAAATGTCCATCATCACTAGCCATCAGGGAGATTCAAATCGAAACCACATTGAGATACCATCTTACACCATGTAGAATGGCCAAAATCAGTAAGACAGTAAACAACAAATGTTGGAGAGGATGTGGAGAAAGGGGAACCCTATTACACTGTGCGAATGCAAGCTGGTGCAGCCACTTTGGAAAACAGTGTGGAAATTCGTTAAGAAATTAAAAATAAAGATACCCTATGACCCTGCAATTGTAGTACTAGATATTTACCCAAAGATACAGATGTAGTGAATAGAAGGGCCATCTGTACCCCAGTGTTCATAGCAGCAAAGGCCACATTTGCCAAACTGTGGAAAGAGCCAAGATGCCCTTCAATGGACGAATGGATGAAGAAGATGTGGTTCATATATACAATGGAGTATTATGCCTCCATCAGAAAGGATGAAGACCCAACTTTTGTATCACCATAGATGGAACTGGAAGAGATTATGCTGAGTGAAATAAGTCAAGCAGAGAGAGTCAAGTATCATATGGTTTTACTTACTTGTGGAGCATAAGGAATAGCATGGAGGACATGGGGAGATGGAGAGGAGAAGTGAGTTGGGGAAAATTGGAGGGGGAGATGAACCATGAGAGACTGTGGACTCTGAGAAACAAACTGAAGGTTTTGGAGAGGAGAGGGGATGGGTGAGCCTTGTGGTGGCTATTAAGGAGGGCACGCATTGTATGGAGGACTGGGTGTGATGCATAAACAATAAATTTTGGATCACTGAAAAAAAATTAAATTAAATTTAAAAAAATTGAGGAAACCAAAGAAAAGCACCATATTCAATTAAGGATAAGGAATCCTGCGTTAAAAAGGTGGGACTAGGAGCTCAAACTCAGTGTTCTCAATTACTTATTGAATCATTTACTCTTCCTGGGCCTTAGTTGTTCAATCTGTAAAATAGATTAAACTGTGTATACGTAATCCTCTATGACTGTAACACTATATTACTCCTCATAAAAATGCAGCTCCCTTCTTGCAGCTCACCATTGGACTGTGTGTGTGTGTGTGTGTGTGTGTGTGTGTGTGTGTGTGTTTGCATAGCTAGCATCTATTTCCCTTTCTTCAGGTAACAACATTTAGATTTAGTTTGAGAATTTGATGATAGTCTGTTCTCTATCATTACAGAAGTAGCATAACAGCCGACACTAATGCACTCCCACCATGTGGTGTATGTATTGCATATGATAGGTGTTTAACACACATTTGTTGGATATTTTTTGAATAATATAGTTTATGGGGGGCGGTTCCATTTCCCACTTCCAAAGAGATGCTTGTGACCCAAGCCTAGATGATAAAAACTGTCATGGTGATATTACTTTGTTTTGTTTTGTTTTGTTTTTAAAGATTTTATTTATTTATTTGACAGACAGAGATCGCAGGCAGAGAGAGACAGGAGGAAGCAGGCTCCCTGCTAAGCAGAAAGCCTGATGTGGGGCTTGATCCCAGGATCCTGGGATCTTGACCTGAGCCGAAGGCAGAGGCTTTAACCCACTGAGCCACCCAGGTGCCACCCCCCCTTTTTTTAAAGAAGTATATATGTAACCTAAGTTGGCCAACTGAGGGTTCAGTTTTATTATTACTTTTTTTTCCCTATGGAAGAAGACTCTACTTTTAGACTTGAAGGTAAATTGAAGGAGCTTCTGAGGGTCACTAAGCAACCCTCAGGAAAGCAGAACTGAGAGAAGAGGAGAGGGGAGAGGAGGGGAGGGGAGGGAAGTGGAAGGAAGAGGGGAGGAAGGAAAAACGGAGAAGGAGAAGGAAAGGGGATAATAATATAAAGTAATGCATGATGATACAGTTTTGAGCACCTGGATACACTCTTTATTCCTTCCCCAAGAAGATAAATCTCATGGGCTTTTCAGTTACAAGTGGTAATGAATTCCCTATTCTGGTTAAGCTTGTCTGATTTTCTGTAATTTGCACTTTAAAGAATCTCAATTTCTTGGAAAAGACCGAAAAACTGGGGTGAAATTGGAATGCATTTGTCTGAGACAGGGAAATATTCCAAAGTGAATTAGGTAATAACTGATATGAAGAGTTTGTTTGTTTTTTTTTTGTTGTTGTTGTTTCGTTTTTTTTTTCAGCGGTGTTTTCACCCCCAAACTCATTACATTTTGGAATTGGGGGTTAAACAAAACTGTGTGCATTATAAGTATTATGTGCAGGTTGTGTGTCTTAGCTCAGGGCCTAGAACCACATAGAAAGTGTTTAATCAATCAGGTTGAATGAGTCAGGGAATTAATGAATGAACTTGGCAAGGCTACCAAACACTCCTGTAGAAGAAGGTTGTATAATACTGAATTTTTATCTGAAAGTTAAGTTCCTGGATGTAGTACACAATCAACAATAGCTTGCCTTCCCTATTTCACAGTGATGAAATTGAGTGAAAATTAATATATCCAAGGTAACTCTAAGAAAAGGGAAGAGAGAGACAGAGAGGAATGAGGGAGAAAAAGGACGGACAAAAGGAAGGAGGAAAGAAAGGAAGAGGCAAGTCTGAAACAATATAACTAAACTTAGCCTTTCTAGAAAGAGTTTTTTATATAATTTTTACATCGTGTTTAACAACCTTCTAGAAACACCTTTTCTCCTTTGTATCCATTTTTCCCTGAGTCACCCACTGCCCACTCCTGGGACATCAGTTTGTATAGGTAGGATTCAGAGTAGAAACCACATTATTCTACAGGAGCAGGATTCATATCATTGCCATGAGGGAAGCTGATACGATATTTTGTCTAAAAAAGTCATCTGTATGCACCACGATCATTCTCCAAGGGCCAATTATAAGGCAGGCAGCGTTTGCTCTGCCGCACAGCAGATTATACCATCAACAGACTGACAAGATCAAAAGGAAGATGCCACCATGGAACTAGTTACTACAGGTGTCAAGTAAAGTGTCATTCTAATTAATATACATACTCTTTTGTGAAATGTTTATAAAGAATACTGCATGTGGGGAGTTGCCTTGTGTGCAAATTTCTGCAACAACCTTATCACTTTCTGTTTGAAACTCATGTTTTTGAATTATCTTTAACAGAACATTTGTAATATTGCACAGGGTAGATATCTCATTTGCACTTTTAAAATGAATAGTTTTGGAATTGGAAGTATATGATTAAAAAATAAAAGTAGGGTTTTAATAGAGCGAAGTTAATTTAGAAGATTCTAACAAGCAGGCTGGGATGGGCAAGATTTGGCCACAGTTCATTCTTTATAGTCGACAGAGAGAAGGAAGGAAAAACCTCCTTTCTGAAGTGGCAGGCCAAGTGTGTATTCATTCCCTGTCTTCTGGACGTTAATGTAGGTATGTCCATATAGATCCCTTTTGGAGAGTGGGGAGGCATCCGGGAGGCTTTGTAGCACCCCAGTTTCAGTGTACAGGTCTATATGATTCTTCCTACAATACTAGTAAGTGTCCCTGAAATCCATCACAATGACTTTGCACTTTTCACAAATGGCCAGTCTATGTTTTAGAGGGGTGTTTCTTCTGGTATGGTCCAGGGACAGACCCCCTTCATGATTGCTTGGAGTGCATGTTCAAATTATGATCTCTGAGCCCCACAGTAAACCCACATTATTTCTGGAGGGGCCCTGGAGGAACCTGCCATGGGAAATTTGCAATTTGAAAACCACTACCAGAAATAAGACCACATAATATAACACTGTGATTAAGAGAAAATATTTGAGCCAAGTTGTCTGGCTTTGAATTCAAGTTCTACCAATTAGTTATGAGCTGTGAAACTTTAGGTTTCCTTATACCTCAGTTTCTTTGTCTTTAAAAGAAGCACAGTTACACATTATATAATAGTACCTAAATCATACCTATGTTGTGAAAATGAAATAAATTAATAGTGTAAGCATCTTTAAAAAGTGCTAAGCTCTAAATAAGTGTTAGTTAATAATATTTTAGAGGCAGTACCAAATCAGGGAATTCTCCTCATACCGTCTTCCCGGACCCCTCCCCCCATTGCTTCATAGTGTTTATTTTGATTTTGAAGCTCCAGGAGTGTAGGGATTGTACTGATTTGCTCACTTCTTTTGCACAGTGCCTGGGATAATATATGGTGAATAATTTTTTTAAAAATTGATTTAATACTACTCTCTGTTTCCTTACTAGAACCACTGGCAAAGGAATAATAGTCAACAGCTTTCTGTCTCATAGAAAATTAACCCTAGTATTTTAGGATTGAGAAAAATAGATCTTCATTTTTCAAATCTTCAAACATAGAAAGTTTCTGGACTTTATCAAAACTTGCCCTATAAAATACAGCCTTTCATTCCTTTTTGTTGCTGCTTTTTTTTCCTCCTCCTCTTGCATAGAAGGAACCTCGTCCCGCTCCTGCTTCCCTCTCCACCTCATCTACCCTATTTCTCCCTTTTCTGTGCTAAGCTCCATATCTGTACACATACTTTTACATTTTCTACCAAGGACTGCAAATCACCACGCCGGCTGCACTGTCTACCTGAGAAATTTTCTTGGAATCTTCCCCACATCTGTTCTAAATTGTTTGTCAATAGATCACTGTCTTTCTGTGTTTGATGAAGATCTTGTGGTCAAAGCCTTGTTTCACTTACCCTATATCCCCACGGTGTGGCATAGGGCATCACACACATTTCAGTGTAGGAAAGGAAAGAACTGGTGTGTCTGGATGGCTCAGTTGGTTAAGCATCTGCCTTCGGCTCAGGTCATGATCCCAGGCTCCTAGGATAGAGCCACACATGGAGCCCTGCACTACTTCCCTGCTCAGTTGGGAGGCCTTTTCTCCCTCTCCCTCTGCCTGCTGCTCCCCCTGTCATGTGCATGATCCCTAGTGCACATACTGTCTCTTTTTCAAATAAATAAAATGTTTAAACAAAACAAACAAACAAAAAAGAGGGGAAAGAACTGAAGGACATGCAGCCTAGCGTTCTTCTATTTGCTTGGGTTCTCCTAATCATCTGCATAGACATCCATCTAGGTTATGACAATGTCAGTAGAAACATGGCATTGGACCCAGTAGGGACCAGACTGGCCAACTAGAAAGCAGGATCAGGCTAAGGTGCATTCCTCCAGAGGATCATCCCAAGCATACCCTGAAGACACTGAAAAGATTCTCCTTAGCTGGCCTCAGAAGTCACTCAACAACACTGCTCTTACATTCTCTTAATCACGGGCTGATCTCACCTGCCAGCCCAGTTTTAAGGAAAGGGGACTCTCACAAGAACATGCATCAATGTGAGACACTTGACTCATTGGTGGGGAGGAGGAAGATCTTTCAAGACAAGCCACTGTACCCTTTCTTATCTTTTTCTGTCTCTTTAGACAAATTATGAAGAAATATGTTGACACAAACATTGCAGAAACTTTTAGACATGCTACACCTGGTTTCAAAGTCTGACTCCACCTGGTATGTGCCAGTGGGAATTAAAGTGAATATTGGTGCAGCTTCTGTTACACAGTAGGTGCTTGGTAAATGTTAGCTATTATTAATATTATTTTCATAATTTAAGAAAAATACCATAAAAATATCTAACATGAAAAAGAGTGCAAGATTTATGGTATTTTTCTCCTCTAAGAAATCTCTAAATCAACCCTTTTCTGAATCTCATTACACAATGTAAGATTATATATTTTCAGCTCAGTTTCAATATATTTTATATAGAGGTGGCCCTTAAATCTGAAAAGAAATCAATAACGTTTAAATGCTCTATTGATTTCAATTTACCAACAACAGTGTGTAGCCAGAAACTTGAAAATATCCTTTGTCCAGATGAATTGTTGATAACACAGTGTACCAAGATACTTGGCCTTTATATCATTAAATTAAATGCCTTTTTATAGCTAATGAAAGTGTCTGGCATTTCAAGACCATCCAAATCTATTAGCTTCCATCGTTTTCTTATGAGGAAATATTCTGAATCATCTTCCTTTCCTTTTTAGGAACCCTAGGCAAGAGAGATTGAGTGACTTGACCAACCCACTCCACACATTTATTCTCCTAGAGAGAAGATTGTGTGTTTGTCTCTGTGAGTCTATAACATTGTTGTGACCAAGTGCAAACTGCTATCCTTGCTCCCTGCTAGATGTTACCCAAGGCAAAAAAAGACTGCTATGCAAGTCGTCATTCCACTTCTGCCATCAACGTGTTATCTTTCAATTGGAGAACCAAGTAAAAACCTTGAAAAAACAAAGGGCAAGAGTATATTCTGATGACATTTTTGGGTAAAATCAGAACTGCTGACCCCGGAAGATATTTGTTTTGAGACATGTGGCAAAATGAATTCCCAATAATTTAGTTTCTCTTATGCCTTCAAAGCCAGTAAAGATACCTAGAGGTCAATTAACGCAACCTTCCATACCTAAGCAAGACCCAAATACACTTCAATGAAGCATGGGTGGATATATATATATATATTTTTTTGTTAGCCAAAAAAGTTCTCCTAGATCCATTTTTTAAAAAATATTTTATTTATTTATTTGACAGAGAGAAATCACAAGTAGATGGAGAGGCAGGCAGAGAGAGAGAGAGGGAAGCAGGCTCCCTGCTGAGCAGAGAGCCCGATGCGGGACTCCATCCCAGGACCCTGAGATCATGACCTGAGCCAAAGGCAGCGGCTTAACCCACTGAGCCACCCAGGCGCCCCCCCAGCTCCATTTCTTACATAGAGAAGAAAATGTCTATTCATATATCCAGAAAACACTTCCTTATCCATCTTTTCAATTTTCTTATTCTGAATATGGAAGAAAAGACATTCAAACTCCTTGTCCAGTGTTGTTTTCCAGTGCCAACTTTTTCACTCCACCCACACATCTGGACTCTGCTTTAGACATCACACTCCCTAAAGCATCTGCAACCTATGATAGGAATGTAAATGTTGTATTGTCAACATGAAATATCAATTTCAGTAAAGTCTGGGAACTTCATAAAGATGTGGGCCATTTTTTGATCTCTAATTCCCAGTTTTTCTTACATTGTCACCATTAAGAAATCTCTCCTTTTATTCCAGCATTGGCTTGGTTTTTCTGCACTATCATTACCTAGTGGTTTCTTCCATAATTCTGCTGATGGCTACCATTTACTGTGTGCACAATATGTGCCATAGACTGTGCAAAATTTATATATACATGTATATATATACATATATATGAGAGATAGTCTCAGAAATATACTATGTATGTTATATATAATATATGTTATATATAAAATTTCATGTAGTTCATTGAATTCTTACAACAATCTTACTGAACAGATTTTCAGAATGAAGTCTTAGTACTTTTCTAATATGACATAAAACTTAATGGTGGGATTCGAAATTGATTCTATGTTTTCTGGCTCTGAAGCCCATGTCCTTAAACATGATACTCTTCTGCCTTCAAGTATCATTGCAAGATGGCTCTTCACCATTCTTAAGCTGGATTTGTCTCTGCTTTTTTACTGGTTCCTCCTGACAGAAGCAATATTACTGAACTAGTTGATTAGAATCAGAGATGATATGATACTATATGTGGAAAACCCAAAAGACTCCACTCCAAAACTGCTAGAACTTATACAGGAATTCAGTAAAGTGTCAGGATATAAAATCAATGCACAGAAATCAGTTGCATTTCTCTACACCAACAGCAAGACAGAAGAAAGAGAAATTAAGGAGTCAATCCCATTTACAATTGCATCCAAAACCATAAGATACCTAGGAATAAATCTGACCAAAGAGACACAGAATCTATACTCAGAAAACTATAAAGTACTCATGAAAGAAATTGAGGAAGACACAAAGAAATGGAAAAATGTTCCATGCTCCTGGATTGGAAGAATAAATATTGTGAAAATGTCTATGCTACCTAAAGCAATCTACACATTTAATGCAATTCCTATCAAAGTACCATCCATCTTTTTCAAAGAAATGGAACAAATAATGCTAAAATTTATATAGAACCAGAGAAGACCTCGAATAGCCAAAGGGATATTGAAAAAAAAAGCCAACGTTGGTGGCATCACAATTCCGGACTTCAAACTATTACAAAGCTGTCATCATCAAGACAGCATGGTACTGGCACAAAAACAGACCCATAGATCAATGGAACAGAATAGAGAGCCCAGAAATAGACCCTCAACTCTACAGTCAACTAATCTTCGACAAAGCAGGAAAGAATGTCCAATGGAAAAAAGACAGCCTCTTCAATATATGGTGCTGGGAAAATTGGACAGCTACATGCAGAAAAATGAAATTGGACCATTTCCTTACACCACACACAAAAATAGACTCAAAATGGATGAAGGACCTCAATGTGTGAAAGGAATCCATCAAAATCCTTGAGGAGAACACAAGCAGCAACCTCTTCGACCTCAGCCGCAGCAACATCTTCCTAGGAACAACGCCAAAGGCAAGGGAAGCAAGGGCAAAAATGAACTATTGGGATTTCATCAAGATCAAAAGCTTTTGCACAGCAAAGGAAACAGTTAACAAAATCAAAAGACAACTGACAGAATGGGAGAAGATATTTGCAAACGACATATCAGATAAAGGACTAGTGTCCAGAATCTATAAAGAACTTAGCAAACTCAACACCCAAAGAACAAATAATCCAATCAAGAAATGGGCAGAGGACATGAACAGACATTTCTGCAAAGAAGACATCCAGATGGCCAACAGACACATGAAAAAGTGCTCCATATCACTCGGCG
Source organism: Mustela putorius furo (assembly GCF_011764305.1). Taxonomy (NCBI): domain Eukaryota; kingdom Metazoa; phylum Chordata; class Mammalia; order Carnivora; family Mustelidae; genus Mustela; species Mustela putorius. The sequence continues at coordinate 25,223,406 of NW_025421273.1, forward strand.
TCAGGGAAATACAAATCAAAACCACAATGAGATATCACCTCACACCAGTCAGAATGGCTAAAATCAACAAGTCAGGAAATGACAGATGCTGGCGAGGATGCGGAGAAAGGGGAACCCTCCTACACTCTTGGTGGGAATGCAAGCTGGTGCAGCCACTCTGGAAAACAGCATGGAGGTTCCTCAAAATGTTGAAAATAGAACTGCCCTATGACCCAGCAATTGCACTATTGGGTATTTACCCTAAAGATACAAACGTAGTGATCCAAAGGGGCACATGTACCCGAATGTTTATAGCAGCAATGTCCACAATCGCCAAACTATGGAAAGAACCTAGATGTCCATCGACAGATGAATGGATCAAGAAGATGTGGTATATATACACAATGGAATACTATGCAGCCATCAAAAGAAATGAAATCTTGCCATTTGTGACAACATGGATGGAACTAGAGCGTATCATGCTTAGCGAAATAAGTCAAGCAGAGAAAGACAACTATCATATGATCTCCCTGATATGAGGAAGTGGTGATGCAACATGGGGGCTTAAGTGGGTGGGAGAAGAATAAATGAAACAAGATGGGATTGGGAGGGAGACAAACTATAAGTGACTCTTAATCTCACAAAACAAACTGAGGGTTGCTGGGGGAGGGGGTTTCGGAGAAGGGGGTGGGATTATGGACATTGGGGAGGGTATGTGCTTTGGTGAGTGCTGTGAAGTCTGTAAACCTGGTGATTCACAGACCTGTACCCCTGGGGATAAAAATATATGTGTATAAAAAATAAAAAATTAATAATAAAAAAATTAATTAAAAAAAAAGAATCAGAGACGTTTCCTAGAACACACTAAATAAGCGGCCTGGGTTCCTATGTCTTACATAGGACATATGTCCTATGTCTTACATAGGACTTACAGTCTAACAGTGAGATATCTTCTATTTTCCCTTGTGATCAGAGCTCAGTGAGAGGACATTTCTGTCAGTAAGAGGACATTTCTGTCCTCTCACTGAGATTCATGCAGAGATTCATTTCTGCATGGAAGGAAGTGCCACATCTTCCATCTGTTTTTTCCTGAGATAAGCTCAGGGGTTAGTGGTCTGTCAGAGGATGACATTTTGCCTGGTTTAGTCCCCTTTACCCCATCCCCTCTGGTACTGATGAGTGTGGTATATTCTTATTGCATTACAATGGTAAAATTGTACCTGAGTTCAGAGAGGGGGGAGAGATAACAAGATTATAGATCAGAAGGAAGGAATCTCACTTAGTAATTCCAATATGAATCATTGAGAAGGTGAAAAATAGCCCTGTTAACACCAGAGTTCAATGTTACAAATAAAAGATAAATAACGATCAAACAAGGCAAACACTATAGTCATTCTGATAAAGTTTGGGTAAGATATGGATAAAACTCCACATGGCCACAGAAATGACTAACCATTCTCATCTCTCAATATATGCTGCCTTCTTTGAGTGACAGCTGCTTCTTTAGTATGGCAATTCTAACTTCACTTTGTTCTGCCTGCCACTTAGATTAAATTTATTATGATATTCAGTAATTAAATTGCATTTTTATAAGATCTGAGCCCCGGCTGGTCCCTCTTTCCCTAAACCCTGCTTAGAGCCCTGTGTTATCCTAATTGTCAATCTGTATAGGGATAGTATCAGAAGTAAATAAGACACCGAATATGAGGAATATGTGGTCCATATACACTATGGAGTATTATGCCTCCATCAGAAAGGATGAATACTCAACTTTTGTAGCAACATGGACAGGACTGGAAGAGATTATGCTGAGTGAAATAAGTCAAGCAGAGAGAGTCAAGTATCATATGGCTTCACTTATTTGTGGAGCATAACAAATAGCATGGAGGACAAGGGGAGTTAGAGAGGAGAAGGGAGTTGGGGGAAATTGGAAGGGGAGGTGAACCATGAGAGACTATGGACTCTGAACAACAATCTGAGGGGTTTGGAGCTGTGGGGGATGGGAGGTTGGGGGAACCAGGTGGTGGGTATTAGAGAGGGCATGGATTGCACGGAGCACTGGGTGTGGTGCAAAAATAATGAATACTGTTATGCTGAAAATAAAATAAAATAAAACAAATTTAAAAATAAATAAATAAATAAGACACTGAATATAAAGACATTTCCTAAAAAAAGAAGTACATAAAAATACCCAAATCCATAATAGCCAAACTATGGAAACAGCCCAAGTGTCCATTGATTGATGAAGGGATAAAGAAGATGTAAGATATCTCTATTTCTATCATCTCTATGTCTATAAAGAGAGAAGATGTGTACACACACACACACACACCTGAATATTATTTAGCCATAAAAAATCTTGCCATTAGCAAATCTTGCTATTAAATCTTGTCATTAGCAAATCTTGCTATTAAATCTTTCCATTAGCAAAAACATGGATGGAGCTAAAGAGTAAAATGCTACGTGAAATAAGCCAGTTAGAGAAAGACAGATACCATAAGATCTCATGTGTGTGTAATTCAAGAAACAAAACAAACAAATAAAGTTAGAAAAGAGAGAGAGAGACAAACCAAGAAACAGACTCTAACTATAGAGAACAAACTCATGGTTAAAAGAGGGAAGGTGGATAGGGGAATAGCCAAAATCAATGATGAAAATTAAAGAGTACGGTTATCATGATGAAAAAAGTAAAAAAAAAAAAAAAAATACCCAAGTCCTGTAAGAAGCTACTCCCAATTCTTTCTTCCCACCTAGGTTTCTCTGAAATAAATCATTCCTTTTCATAGCAAGCTAAGTAACCTAAACATTCCTTTGACTGGAGATGTGTTTCTGGTGACCTTTAGAGGTGGGCTGTCACACCATGTTCTCCAAATCACATCACATTCTCCCAGTGTTGTAGCAGCTCTGTATTAGGATATTTGGAGTCCTTACCTAGGTATAAATTAGAATTATACCTACTTTTCTATGGCAATATTGTGCTTCATCCTATCACTTCCATAGTCAAGAAGTTGGTCAGGGAAGAAATGTGGGTAATACTCAGAAACCAAACAGTATCTTGAACCGTAAAGATTGGCAGTTTCTTTCTATCACCCTTACTCTTTTTTGTCTGTCTTTCATCAGCAGGGCCAGATTAAGATCTTTAGATGTGGAAAGTCCTAAAAACACTATCATTTCCTTCTGTTTACTTTTGTCCCTATTCCGTTTTTTTCCATAAGCACTTGCTTAGCTTGAGTATTAATCAGCCCATGCTGCTGTGTGCAATTGAAAGGGACTTTTGGCAGGACTGCTGTGGTCAAGTCACACCTTCCAAACTAAGGGAAGAAAGAGGAAGAAGGAGCAAAAGTCTCCACTTGCCTTTGAGCCTAAGCTACTGTTGTGTTTTAACTGAGAAGCACTGTTTGCTCGTGAGGGGTATGTGTGGGTATGTGGGTGTGCATAGGGACAAGAGGGATTATTTGCTATTTGTTTAGCCACTAATGAAACAATTATATTATAAACAGAAGGGAAAGGGAGTGAATGTGAAATTCTAGAATTAAAACCTAGGATTCCGCAGCCAGATGCTGGAAGACTCTCCTCAGAGGGCTTATTGTGTATCAGCAAAGGTAAACATTAGCCAGATTTTTAGAGTGACATATGATTAGTGCTTTGATGGGAATATACCGGAGGTTTCAGGAACTTACAGCAAGGAGACTTAATTTAGGGCTCCCAAGGGATATTGCAGCTGAGATCTAAAGACTGAGTAGACTGAGTAGGGAATCATGTATGGGAAAGAAGCTGAGGGTGCACAGTCCATGTGATGGATAGGAAGCAAGAGAAACTTAGAGTGGAAGAACAGGAAAAAGCCCCAGTGGATAAGGAATGAGGTAGGAGAGCCATGAAATTGGGCTGAACCATGTTGAAGGGTATGGACTCAGTGGCCAGCATTGTCCAAATTTGAGTACCTTTTGGGTAAGAAAAGGAGACTTCTTATTCATCCTCACTTTGCATTTTATCAAGAAAAAGTGTTTTTCCTCAGATCTCCCTCTCCCTGTACAAGTCAGCATTTGGATACCTGCTTCTCTCCTCATCCCTGGGCTAACCTCTGGCTCCCCAACAGCGCATGTGGCCCTGAATAATAGGTTTGGGTTCTCACCTGATGACTCTCTCTGGCAGTCTCTGTGTGCTTGGGAGAAGTTACTCAGCCATTCTGTGCTCTGTTGAGAAAGCAATAGTAGTTGTCCTCTCATAGAAGGTTATTGTAAGGATTAACTGAATTAGTTTGTGTACAGCAGTTCTAAATAGCTAGCACATGATAAGCAGAGAAAAACTCTCATCTCTCTTTATCTGTGGAATACATAGATTGTTTTGTATCTGTTCGGAGTCCATTCCACCTCTTCTAATAATGGCACTAAAATTTATTTTGCAGAATTATTTCTCTCCACTTTATATTAATGGCCTGGCCTTATACCCCAGTATAGGTGTGCACCCATACCCTAGACCTGGGCAGGCACAATCACAGTGATTCATTCATGAATAGGTTGTGACCCACTCCAAGTTTACGAAACTTGATTCTGTGTTTTGTTTTTGTTTTTGTTTTCTGGAAATGCTAGGGAAAATAATCTTTTTTTACCTGGATATTACTAGGTGGAAGGGAATATAAACTTGGAGTGGTCGCCAAGATGGGATTTCCATTCTGAGAGTGAAACTATCACAGGACAAAACACACTGAAAGATGACCTGACAATTCAGGTTCCTGACATTCTTTTTTGAGTGCTATATTCAGCTATGTTTTAAGTTAACATTTCATTTATATTTTTTCTTAAATTAATAAGAAACCAATATCTGAGTTTCATCAGTTTGAGCAAGATGGCTTCTGTCCAAAGAGCTCAAGCCCACTGACTTCACCAAAGCACTTTCCAATTTGCAGGCTGTTCACAGAGGGACAAATGTGCCGAGTATCACAAGTTGACCCAAGAAAACACTGCTGAGCATAGTTATTGCTAATGTATAAACTTCATATTCCCTCACAAATAAAACCTCTTTCTGTTCTCAAGTCAGATTGGGTCTATGGACTTGATGACTCAGAACATTTGGAGCCTACCAGAGGCCTCTGGTTCTGTTTTCCTCACATCCTGGGCCCTTTTGTTTTCCTGGGTTATGTCAGACTCTCTAAGTTGTCCCTCCCCACCGACTTTCCATTTCAGAAGAACAAATCCATACCATACGTCCATCTGTACCCACCTTTAATTATGCTTTCTAGGTCTTTCTTGCTCTTCCATCCTCCATTCCAGTCTTTCTCAGAAGAAAGAAATGTTTTATTTCAGCTTCAACTGGGACATCAAAGAGATGGGTTTCAGCTCCCAGAGAGACTCAGATGGGCTCAAGGGGTAAAGGCGAGCATGAAGAAAAGCTCCAAATCAGTGAGACACCAAAATCAGTGAGAAGAAACTACTGGTGTTAAGTGAAATGGGACCCGAGATGGTGAAGGAGATCAGTGCCTCATTGCAAATTAGATGAGAAATGTACCCTGCAATTTCCTACTATAGCAAAGATGGAATAAAACACAGCCAGCCTTTACATCAAAGGAGCAGGAGTACTTTGAAGAGCAACTAAGTCTAGAAGCTCAGATATCAGAATCACTCAAAGTAACTTGTGTTTTGGTCAGCTCTGTTTACAAATTGGTGAGAAAAAAAATTTGCTTTGTTTGATTTACATAACTTCTAAAAACACACACAAAGACCATCTAGTTTTTCCTTTCTTAAGAACTTTGGGTTTCATTCTCAATTCTTCTACCTATTAATTGCATGACCTTGAAAATATTTCTAAACCTCTGTGGCTATCTGATCTACAAGATAAAAATGACTATCATTATTGTCTCGACTCAGGAATTATTATCAAAACAAACCAGACTTTGAATATAGACATTTTCTAAATAATGGGATACACAAAAATAATAATTATATATACTAGTATTATCATCATTGTTATTATTTTGTGGAACATAAATTGAAGTAGAGACTAAAGAGTAGAATGAATTTCTTTCATGCAGATTGTTTCATAACTTGCTGTATCAGTGGGCACATTCTTTTCAAAATGACAAAAGCAATACATCAGGGATTTGAATCATTCTTTTCCCAAGAGGAAGGTGTACTGAGTTTATGATGATTGATTGTGACCTTGAAAATATAATTATGTCCATGGTATTGAAAATGCAATTTATTCTTTCAGTATTTAGGACAGTTGGAGGAATTTTACATTGAGCTGCAGAAATGGTGGTGGGGCACTTGCAATTCAAAAATACAAAAAAGAGCATTGTAGAGCCATAGAACTGACTCTCAAATGGTGCTTTACAAATGGATATGATGAGCATTTTAAAAATTTCCATATTTTTAATCATAGGTTATTAATTATTAATATTGTTAATCAAAAGAGTAAGAGAAAAATCAAATCATAGGTATCAGCTATGCCTAAGTATCTCCACAGGGTTTGGCGTGACCCACAATAAAGCTAGATTTCCAACTTTAAGAGATTGAAAAAACAGGTGGAAGTTCCCAATACTTACTCTGATTACAAAGTGTAAATATGTGGTTTCTGACATTTCAGGGTAGAAATCTTAAGTCCAGTATTTACTAGCTTTGCTTCTTCAAACTTAAAAACAATTGCTTTGGGTCCCCGTTTCCTTATCTATTACTTGGGAACACTAATTACTTCTTTGCAGACTGTTATCTATAATGGGCTCTAAATGGAATAGATGTTTGATAGAAGTGCTATTATTAGCACTTCCAAATTTGAGAAACAAAAAGCCAGTTTATTTTATGCTTTATATCTCTATGATTTCCCTAAACTAGAATAAGATTCTTTTTTGTAGCCTTACAATAAATAATTATATTTTTCTTTGTCTTCTTAGAATCCTATATAATCTGACTCTACCCACTTGGATCAAACTTCCAACTTTGTTTATTCCTTTTATGCAGATCCTTAAACTCCCATCCATTCCATCCCTAGACATTTCTAATTCAATGACCTTTTCCTTACAATTTCTCCAGGTATTTTCCTTACCTCAGTACTCTTCTTCATCCTTTCTACTCATCCATATTTTAAACATCCTTTGAAGCTCTGATCAATTTTTTTTAGACTGCGGAAAAGTCTTACTTCTCTTTTAGGGAAAGAATGTGGCAGAAAGAAGGGGTTATTGTGATAGGTAGAGTTATGACCTTCCAAAAATGTTCATTTCCTAACCCATGGAACCTGTGAATATTTTGGATTATATGACAAAGGGAAATTAAGATTTCAGATAAAAATTAAGGTTATTAATCAGCTAACTTTATGGTAGGAAGATTATCCTGGTTTATGTAGGTGTGCCCAATATAATCACAAAGGTTGTTAAATACGGAAAGTACAAAAGTCCGTGTCAGAGTAATGCATCATGAGAAGGACTTGGCCAGCTAAGAAAGACTTGCTGCTTTTGAAGATGGAAAGGAGCCATAAGAAGGAAAGCAGGGGACTTCTAGAAGCTGAAAATGCAAGGAAATGGATTCTTCTCTAGAGTTTCCACTAAGGAATGTAGCCCTGCTAACATCTTGATGTTAGCCTGGGGAGAGCCATTTGTGACATCTGACCTCCAGAACTATTAAATGTCTGTAAGATAATAAGTTGTGTTATTTTAAGCCACCCCGTTTGTGGTAATTTTTATAAAAGCAAAAGGAAACCGATACAGTCCACAAACTTCTTCTGTAAAGAGCCATACGGAAAATGTTTGAGGTTTTGCAGGCCACGTGGTCTTTTGTCCCAAATGCTCAACTCTGCCAGGGTAGTGTGAAAGCAGTCACTGACAGTACATAAATCAACAAGCATGGCTAGGTGGCAATAAAACTTTATCAATAAAAACAGGTGACCCCCCAGATTTGGCTCATAGGCCATAGTTTGCCAAATGCTAGTGAGGCTTACCTATGAACAGACACTTCCAGCACATTTACTTCTTGGACAAGTTATTGAATATTCAGTTTCCCTACATGAACAATGGAGTCACTTAAATTCATGTGGATCAGAGATGATGAACCATATCACAAAATTCATGTTTCCCTTTCCATAATGGGTGTACCCTGCCAAGACTGTGTTTCATGCTTTCCTCATAGTTGGTACAGCATGACCTTCCAATCATGGGTATGTGAGCTGAAGTAATGAATACTATTTCCTTGATTGTCTCATATAAATCTCCCACATGACTCTCCTGCAGGGTTTTTCCTTCTCTGGCTGGGTATAATGGAGGTGATCTTGAATCCCACACATTGAAGATGGAAACCGTCTGTTCTTGGGTCCCTGAATGAACATTGAAGACAGCTGTTCTGCATAACTGTTCACTGATCTAAAAATATTATGTGAACAAGAAGTAACTTCTAGTCTTTTTGAACCATTGTAACTTCTGGAATCTATTCCTATAATAGTTCATGTACTCTAATATCTCATGCTTAAAGTTATGACAAAGATTAAATAAAATATTCTATAAAATACTATACATAACATATGGGATTTAGTAGATAGTCAACAAATAATAGTTTTCTATTTCTTAATTCCTCCAACAGTATTTTGCACTGCACAATGTAAGTTTAAACTGGGATACTCTTCTTGACAGGGGACATTTGACAGGGAACATTGGCTTCTATTTTTGAGGCAGCATGACATAGTATTACAAGAATGGGCTTTGAAGTTGCTACACTAGGATTCACTCCCATGCATCCCTCACTCCCACAACTATTTATTCTCTGGATTTAATTTCTCTTAACCTGCCTCATCATATGTAAAATACTAGTAAATGACAGATAGCTATTATGCTTAGCTCTTCTGTTTGCATTAATATAGATCAAGATTTTAGTACATGCCAATATATACTCATTGCATTGTTTATTCATTTATCAATTATTCAACATTATGAAAGTTTGATGCAGTAACTAGATGAAGTTGCTTAATTTTTTAAGTTCTTTTGTGATACACTATGGCATTGCCACAAGACACGTGAGCTTTAAAGACAGATAAATATGAGTTCAACTTTTTATTTCTTCTTGATCTCTTTTGTTTTAGTGGAGAAAAACAATAACTTTGGAGGGAGAAAAGTTAAATTGGAGTTTTATGCTTATATAACAGCCATATGACCAAATTTTCATATAGCAACTTTTATATGTCTTTTAACTTTGATGTTCCTGTCTATGAAGTAGAGAAACTTGGAGTGATTATAAAGAAAATTAAAGTTAATGGATAAAAATTATTAATAGTTGATGTAATCCCATTGCAATATGCTGAAACTTACAAGAGAGTAACAGGCTTGACTTGTACGTGTATTGGCTAAGTCCTGAAGATGATAAATTATTTTCATTAAAATTCACCCTACTCTATGTAAACCCAAATACTGTACACAGTTAAGTCTTCTGATAAATCAAAAAAGTCTATATGAAAGCTGAATACAAAAACAGAGGTCATTTGAAAAGTGAGACTGGTTAATCAATTCATTTGTGTATATATTTAGACATTCTGTTTAGTTATCCATCAAGCAATCATGGAAAATATAAATCACTGCTTCATGTTAGCTTCATGTCATCAGACACTACATGGCCCAGACAATGCGATAGCAATAGATCATCACCAACAATATTTATTGAACTGTCACAGTCTGAATAGAAAATAAAGAATCCACCATGCCAATAATGTCAAGAGCCTCAAGAAAATTCTATCCTCCTCTCTCAATTGATCAAGGGTATAGTTTTAACCTCTACTCCTACAGAGATGGACAGTTAACAACTCCAAAGCCCCAGTTCTTAATTCTTTCCACACTGCGGACATGAGTGTCCATTTGCTTTTAGGGTATCTGTATCTGGAAGCTCTCAGAAGTTGAATGACGCTCTTAAACTTCTGCTTTCAATGTCCAGGGCTGTGCTTCTCTTCCCAAACTCCAGTTTCATAGACATATTTGACTCGTTTTCTTCTCCCTCATACAATAGGCTGTTATCCTCAGTAGTTCTTTCTTCTAAACACTGGTCTCACTACTTGATGTTCATCTACTCTCTACCTGTTGACATTCTATTTTCAGAAAATATTTACATGAATAGTAAACTCAAATGTCTCTATGGCCAGGCAAATAATGCAAAGCCTGATGCCATTTATGGATACAAACATGTTTTACATATTATATAAGAGAACAGTATTCACTTGCACAAATATACATGATCTCTTCTATTTTTCTTGAAAATCTGTCCTTTTTCCAGCTTTCATTTATCACTTACCACTTATTTTTTGTTGTTGTTTTTAAACTAAATTATATTTACTTAGTTTAAAAAGTCAAATACCATTAGAAGTGTTATCAAGAAAAGTAACAGGGCAAGGGGTAATAGGGGGAAGGGAGGGAAAATACAAAACAAAATGGGACCAGGGAGGGAAATAAACCATAAGAGACTCTTAATCTCAGGAAATAAGCTGAGGGTTGCTTCGTGGTGGTGGTGGTGGTGTTGTGGTGGGGTGGGGGGGGCATTGGGGAGGGTATGTGCAATGGTGAGTTCTGGGAATTGTGTAAGTCTAATGATTCACAGACCTCTACTCCTGAAGCAAATAATACATTATATGTTAATAAAGAAGAAAAGAAAAGAAAAAAAAAAGGAAAGAAAAGAAGTTAGTTCCTTGTCCTATACTTCCTATCCTTTATTCTTGGTCCCCTTTACCCCTTCCGTCTGGTATTTATTTTTATATTTCTTAAGGATAGTCTTATATTACTGTGTGATTATTCTGCCTTTCATTAATATTCTATTCTGGGAGGTGAGTGTTTAGCTTTCATAATCTTCCTCTTGGAAACTCTTTATATTCAGTCTTCCTGCATTCATACCCTTCTAATATGTTTAGAGCAGTGATTTTCACATGGTAGCATGCATCAGAATCAACTGGGGGGTGGTGGCTTGTGAGACAGTTTTCTGGGCCTCGTTTTCAAAGTTTCTGTCTCCGTTGTTCTGGCGGGGGGACCCAAGAATTTGCTTTTCTAACAATTTCTCAGGTAGATTTGACATTGGTGGTCTGGGACACATTTTTGCAAACCACTAAATTTTTATAGCTTCTTATTTGTAAAGTCAACATTTGCTTTTTCATCTTAATGACTATGTTCTATTCCATTTCACTCCAAAGTTCCCAATGGAACTACCATTTTGTGATATTCAAAAACATTTAATAATTTGTTGATTTATTTTATTTTTTGGAAGAATCTCTTCTAGAGTTCTACTTTTATTATTATTTTTTAATTTGTCTCATCCCAACTGCTTGTAGACCTCTATCAGAGCTCTTTGTACACAACATCCAGAAGTTTTGTTTGCCTCTCTCCTAGATAGATCATCTGTTCCTTGGACCCTGTGTTTTCCTGCTTTTTCATGGTTTTCACTTTCCTTCTGCTGAAGCTCATCCTGTGGTCACCAGGAACGCATGCTTGGGGGGAGAGCGCTCACGGAGCAAAGGCGCAAGGAGAGAGTCTTGACGAAACCCAGAGCCAGCTGCCCACACGAGAGCGGCGCGGGAGGGCAGGGAGAATGATGAAAGAGCTTGAAAGTGTGACTGCGTACCCTCTCTTCCAGCCTCGCGGTAGAAGCCGGATTAAAGTGAATATCCTCATGGAAAAGAATAGAGAAGAAGTGCCTGCCGTCATAAAACCACATCAAAGAAAATTCTTGACCATGCCACCCTTTCTGAGAAGCCAAATAGGAAAAATGAAAGACTAGTAGAATTTCAGTGCTTTGAAAATAAAACCCCATGTCTTAAAAAAAAAAAAAAAAAATGAGCTTCCCTAAAATGAGTTATTGTCTGAATGTATCCTTATTATTCATACATATTTGATTGCTAGGTTGGCTAGTCACAGAATTATAAGTTGGAAATTATCATCTCCCAGAATTTTTAGAACATTGCTTAATTACTCTCTATTAGTGATACTGTTGAGAAATCTGGCACCATTTTTATCCTGGGAACATTTTATATGGTGTGTGTGTATAAATTGAAGATGTTATTTCATTGAAAATCTGTGATATTGTAAACCAAAGAAGGCTAAGGATGAACCTTATTAAAGCTATTAGATAACAATAACACAAAACAGAAAAACTAAGTGGAATAAAAAGAAAATATATTTCCTTAGAGATATACCTTTCCTCCTGTAGCAGAATATAGTTGGCATTTTGCAGGTGCATGATCTATATGCTTACGCTTTCCCATCATCCATGTTCATTTTCTTTAAGGACTTTGAAGATATTTTCCCTGGCTCCACGTGGTCCCAGTAGGGCTATCAGTGACAAAATCCTGTCACTACCTATAGGATAGGATTGGTGAATGATGCAGGGTGGTGATGAAGCAGTGTTCGTATTTAGGCATGGGTACATGACCAATCTTGGTGTGTGGAGGTTAGGGGAAAGGTCCCTTACTAACGACCTTGCAAAAATTGGGAGAATGAAAAGGCCTCAGTTGTCAATATGCTTACTTAATGGCCAGAGTCTTTCTGAGAAGGCCAAATAGATGAAGGAAGAAACTCAGCAATGCTAAGATATTTGATCCCCAGAATCTACTCACATCTTCCCTAATACATAAAACAATAAATATACTTTTTAATTAAAGATATAGTTCATTTTCTGACTTTTTGAATAGGTAAATCCAGAAGAATACACTTTTTATCTACCTTCATAGATAAGTCACTTATGATCTTAAATAGAATGTTAACATGATATTCACATTATATACTTGAGAACAATACAATTTTTAAAGGATCTTAGTAGCATGACCTCAATTTTTTTTTATAATTCAAAAAAACTTCTTAAATACAAGTATAAACTCAAAGACAAAGTGATAAAGTGATGTAGTGTAGGTATTTGGAAAATTGTAGAGGATGTTAATTATTATTACTCTTAAAATGACTACTATTAGTAATGCCACAAATTTATTATTCTTCATGCATCTGCAGATTAGAACTTAAGACATGTTGTTCAATGGGTCTAATATCACAATATTTTATTTTACCATCATTTATTAATGCAAATATTGCTGCCATATAGGACAAATTATATGACAGACCATTACAGTTCTGGAAATTTTTATCATAACCAATCATAATGCCACATGTCTCTTCTCACTGCTATTATTCCATTGAACATTTTAGTGCCTCTACTTTGTATGCCTTTCCTCTTATCCCTTTCAGTCATAATCTCACTTTAATTGCCTCTTCTATGGCAAATACAAACATTATCTTCCTTACTCCTAGAATTAATAACTTCTGTGATGGCTTATCATCTTTTTTGTTCTCCAGTGCACCTTTCCAATTAAAATGGAAATTAAATGGAACTGAATATGACAACCAAAATCATGTATGTAGCATTTGGTTGATTTGGATTCCATTGAGTGCTAAACAGAACTCTTTATAATTCAGTCTTTTCCCTATTTATTGTTTCCCACAACCCACTAGGAAAAAGGTTAATATATGTTGATTGTTTGTGTAGATTTGTTGTAAGATAGATAGATAGATGAGAGATAGATAGATGATAGATGCATCAATTGACTGATCCCAGAAGGCTTTTTATTAATTGTTATTTTCATTTCTCAATCCTGAATTTCCTAATCCATTTGAACTGAAAATTTTATTTTTCTCTTTTATTTAAATTGTTTTCATTGTTTCCATCTCTCTCTTGAGTATGGCTCATGAAACTGTCACGTTTTTGTTTATCTGGTTTCAGTTGTGAGCTCCAAGGCTGCCTGGTGAAGAGTGCTTCATTTGTTCTGCCAGTGTCCTTCTCAGTACCCCTGCTATTACCCTCTTATGCACAAGAGTCTCATGGCCTGACAGTCTGAAATTTCCATCCCCTGCAGAATGAGGATTTGGCTTCTGAGCCAATCTTAACTAAAGTATGGTGGTCACGAACTGCTTCTCATGGACGTGACCTCCTCCAGACTGAAGGGGATCCTAATAGTAGATCATCCTACTATACCTGGGAAATAATTGATCCCCTGATTCCCTTCCCCATTTCCTTTCCTTTCACTCTGGTGAAAGGCATGTGACCCCAGAGTTGATCTCTGGACATTGGATTGCTTCCACCCCCATTTACATTTAAAAATGATATTTTCCGGGCGCCTGGGTGGCTCAGTGGGTTAAGCCGCTGCCTTCGGCTCAGGTCATGATCTCAGAGTCCTGGGATCGAGTCCCGCATCGGGCTCTCTGCTCAGCAGAGAGCCTGCTTCCCTCTCTCTCTCTCTGCCTGCCTCTCCATCTACTTGTGATTTCTCTCTGTCAAATAAATAAATAAAATCTTTAAAAAAAAAAAAAATGATATTTTCCCTACCTCATTTACCTCCAAATATCTAATATCATTTTAAGGAGGGCATGGATTGCATGGAGCACTGGGTGTTGCACATTTTAAAATTATTTTTATTTGACAAAAAAGTGATTAATGGCTGTTAATTAAAATGGAAATATAGAAAATAGAAAAAGAAGAAAATAATTAAAATTATGAATAATTCCAACATAAGAGAGAAGCACTTTTTAACATTGACATTTTTAAATTTTCATTTTGATTCCAGTTAATTTAAATACAGTGTTATATTAGTTTAAGGTGTACAATATAGTGATTCAATACTTCCATCCATTATTCAGTGCTCATCCTGACAAGTGCACTCCTTAATCTTCATCACCTATTTCCCCTCTTCCCCCACAACCCTGCCCTTCCCATCAGTTTTTTTTTTCTATAATTAAAGAGTCTGTTTCTTGGTTTCTATCTTTCTTTCTCCTTTTTCTAATTTGCTCATTTGATTTGTTTCCTAAATTCCACACGAGTGACTCATATGATATCTGTCTTTCTCTGACTGACTTATTTTGCTTAGTGTTATACGTTCTAGCTCCATCCATATTGTTGCAAAAGGCAAGATTTCATTCTTTTTTATGGCTGAGTACTATTGCACTATGTATGTTCATCACATCTTCTTTATCTATTCATCAATTGATGGACACTTGGGTTGCTTCCATATCTTGGTTATCATAAACAATGCTTCTATAAACATGGGGGTAGATCTATCCCACTGAATTAGTGTTTTTGTATTTTTTGGGTAAATACCTGGCAGTGTGATTGCTGGGACATAGGTAATTCTATTTTTAACTTTTTGAGGAAACTCCATACTGTTTTCCAGAATGGCTGCACCAGTTTGTATTTCTACCAACAGTGCAAGAAGCATTACTTATCCTTTTTTTTTCTTTTTTATTAATATGTTCAATTAGCCAGCATATAGTCCATCATTAATTTTGATATAGTGTTCAATGATTCAATAGTTGCATATAACACCCAGTGCTCATCACCACACATGCTCTCCTTAATACCTATCACTGGGTTACCCCATCCTCCCAATCTCTTCCCTTCTGTAACGCACTAAGTGAAATAAGTCAAGGTTTCTTTTTTCTCTACATCCTTACCAACACCTGTTGTTTCTTGTGCTGATGATTTTAGCCATTCTGACAGGCGTGATGTAGATATATCTTCATAGGTTTTATTTGCATTTCCCTAATGGTAAATAATGATGAACACTTTTTCATGTGTCTTGGGCCATCTGGATGTCTTCTTTGGAGAAATGTCTGTTCATGTCTTCTGCCCATTTTTAACTGGATTATTTGGTTTTTGGGTGTTGAGTTTTATAAATTAGTTATATATTTTTGATACTAACCTTTTATAGGATATGTCATTTGAAATATCTTTTCCCCTTCTGTCAGTTGCCTTTTAGTTTTGTTGGTTGTTTTCATTCCTGTATAGAATCTTTTTATTTTGATATAGTCCCAATAGTTTTGTTTTTGCTTTTGTTTCCCTTGCCTAAGGAGACATATCTGGAAAAAAGTTGCTATAGCTGATGTCAAAGATGTTTAACACTTTGAATACATCCTCTCTTTCTAAATTTTGCCCCTGAAGGATACTTATTTTTCAAAGTGAAGTTTGTATTGCGTATACTTTTTAGTTAGCTGTTTGTCCTTTTAACAATACATCATGACTATTTTCTTGAATCAATGAATGATCTCTATAATGGTCAGTTTGGACCACTATCTCAAAATGCCACAGACTGGGTAGCTTAAATAAAAGAAATTTATTCTCTCACAATACTAGAGGCTTGAAGTCCAAAATAAAAGTGTCAACAAGGTTGGTTTCTAGTGAGCCTTTTTTTCCTGGCTTGCAGATGACCACCTTCTAGCTGTATCCTCATGTGGCCCTTGTCTCTGTGTGCACTCAGATAAAAAGACATAACTGGTGTCTTTTCCTCTTTTTATAAGGACATCATTAATCCTATGGGATTAGGGCCATGACTTCATTTATACTTAATTTCCTCCTGAAAAGCCCTGTCTCCAAATACAGTCACAATGGAATTAGGACATCAACATATAAGTTTGTGAGGAGCACAATTCAATTCACAACAAACTCTTTAATTTTTAATAGCTTCAGAAATTTTAATTATATGGGTGTACCATAATTTGCTTGACAAATTATATTTATTTACTTGGGCCATGTTCAATTTTTTTCTTTATCTTATATTGAAAAGTATAACTAATGATGCAATTAATGTTCTTTCTCATATATAGCATTTTATCTTATTTCTCAATTATTTGTTTTGGATAGAATATTCCTAGAATTAAAATTACTTGGCCAATAACATACTTTTACACTTTACGATTCACACTACCAAACAGTTTTTGGAAAGGTCATATCAACTTATTCTCATAATGGTTGTCATAAGCGTGTGATTTTATTTCTACTCATGAACACTGTCTATAAACACTTTCTTTAAATATATGATATTTTGATACAAAAAAATGCTTTCTTATATCAAATTATTATTTTTGTTTATTTAATCAGTAATGGAACTCACTATGCTTTAGTGTTGTTTCTTTCTCAAGTGACTAGAACTATTTCCCTAAAACTTGCTCTTATGGCAAAGGATAAGCCCCTTTTACTACTGCGGCAAAATTTGCCCCTGAATTCCATTGCTTGGGAACATGGTACTTGGTTTATGCCAATTCTTCATTAGTCTGGATACCGTTTTTTAAAAAATTTAGATAAGCTTTTTTAAAAGATTATTTGATAGAGAGAGAGTGCAAAAGTGTGTATGGGGGGGAGGAATAGGGGGAGAATGAATCTTAAGTAGTCTCTGCACTGAGTGTAGCGTTCAATGCAGGGCTAGATATCACAACCCTAAGATGACAATCTGAGCCAAAACCAAGAGTTGGGTACTTGACCAACTGTGCCACCCAGGCATCCAAATTTAAATAAACTTTTAAAACTTTTAGAAGAGTCCTAGTTTATTAGGAAAGTTGCAAAGCACCAATAGTTCCTACGTACCATTGCGAGATTTCCTCTATGGTTAACATTTTTTTTAAATTAACATATAACGTATTATTTGTTTAGGGGTATAGATCTGTGAATCATCAGTCTTACACAATTCACAGCACTCGCCACACACAGACCCTCCCCAAAGTCCATCACCCAGCCACCCATTCCCTCCCATCCCCTTACCTCTGGCAACCCTCAGTTTGTTTCATGACATTAAGAGTTTCTTATGGTTTGTCTTCCTCCCCAGTCCCATTTTATTTCATTTTTTCCCTCCCTACCGCTATAACCTCTCTTCCTGCCTCTCAAATTCCTCATACGAGAGAGATCATATGATAATTGTTTTTCTTTGATTGGTTCATCTTAGGGTTCTGATACCCTTATTAGGCCTAACTACCCTCTAGTTCCACCCATACCATTGCAAATGGCAAGATTCTGGTTTTTGTTGTTATTGTTTTGTTTTGTTTTGTATTTTAATGGCTCATAGTACTCCATTCAGGTACACATGTCCCTTTGGATCCCTACATTTGTATCTTTAGAGTAAATACCCAGTAGTGGAATTACTGGGTTGTAAAATAGCTCTATTTTCAACTTTTTGAGGAACCGACATTGTTTTCCAGAGTGGCTGCACTAGCTTGCATTCCTACCCAAAATGTAGGAGGGTTCCTCTTTCTCTGCATCTTCTTCAACACCTGAGTTTCGTGACTGGTTAATTTTAGCCATTCTAAATGATGTGAGGTGGTATTTCACTGTGGTTTTGATTTGTATTTCCCTGATGCTAAGTGATGTTGAGCAATTCTTCATATGTCTGTTGGCCATTTGGATGTCTTCTTTGCAGAAATGTCTGTTCAGGTCTTCTCTCTGATGGCTGATTAGATTATTTATTCTTTTGGTTTTGAGTTTGATAAGTTCTTTATAGATTTGGATACTAGCCCTTCATCTGATAGGCTATTTGCAAATATCTTCTCCCATTCTGTTGGCTGTCTTTTGGTCTTGTTGACTATTTCCTTTGCTGTGCAAAAGCTTTTGATCTTGATAAAGTCCTAATAGTTCATTTTTGCCCTTGTTTCCCTTCCATTTTGCAATGTTTCTAGGAAGAGTTTTGATCACAAAGGATGCTGTACTTTGTCAAATGCTTTTTCAGCATATATTGAGAGTATCATATGGTTTTTGTTCTTTCTTTTATTAATGTATTGTATCACATTGATTGATTTGTGAATGTTGAATGAACCTTGTAGCCCAGGAATAAATCCCACTTGGTCATGTTGAATAATCCTTTTAATGTGCAGTTGGATCTTATTGGCTAGTGTTTTGATGATAATTTTTGCATCCATGTTCATCAAGAACTTTGGTCTGTAATTCTCTTTTCTGATGGAGTCTTTGTCTAGTTTTGGGATCAAGGTAATGCTGGCCTCATAAAATGAGTTTGGAGTTTTTCCTTCCATATCTATTTTATGGAACAGGTTCAGGAGAACAGGCATTAATTCTTTAAATGTTTGGTAGAATTCCTTTGGGAGGCAGTCTGGCCCAGGGCTCTTGTTTGTGTGGAGATTTTTGATTACTGCTTCAATCTCCTTTCTGGTTATGGGTCTGTTCAGGTTTTTATTTCTTCCTAATTCAGTTTTGGTGGTTTATAGTCTCTAGGAATGCATCCATTTCTTCCGGATTGTCAAATTTGTTGCTATATATTTGCATATGTGTATGTATGTGTGTGTGTGTGTATAATATGTCTTATAATTGTTTCTATTTCTTTGGTGTTGGTTGTGATCTCTCCTCTTTCATTCATGATTTTATTAATTTAGGTTCTTTCTCTTTTCTTTTTGATAAGTCTGACCAGGGCTTTATCAATCTTATATATTCTTTCAAAGATCCAGCTCCTAGTTTCATTGATTTGTTCTACTATTCTTTTGGTTTCTATTTCATTCATTTCTGCTCTGATCTTTATGATTTCTCTTCTCCTTCTGGGTTTAGGCTTTCTTTGCTGTTCTTTCTCCAGCTCCTTTAGGTAGGATTAGGTTGTGTATTTGAGACCCTTTCTTGTTTCTTAAGAAAGTCTCCTATTGCTATATACATTCCTTTCAGGACCATCTTTGCTGTATCCCAAAGATTTTGAACTGTTGTGTTTTCATTTTCATTTGTTTCCATGATTTTTTTTTTATTCTTCTTTAATTTCTTCATTGACCCATTCGTTCTTTAGTAGGATACTCTTTAGTCTCCATGTATTTGAGTTCTTTCCAACATTCCTTTTGTGGTTGAGTTCCAATTTCAAAGCATTGTGGTCTGAAAATATGCAGGGAATGATCCCAGTCTTCTGGTACCAGTTGAGACCTGATTTGACCCAGGATGTGGTCTATTCTGGAAAATATTCCATGTGCACTAGAGAAGAATGTGTGTTCTGTTACTTTGGGATGGAATATTCTGAATATATCTGTGATGTCCACCTTGTCCAATGTTTCATTTAAGGACTTTATTTCCTTGTTGATCTTTTGCTTAGTTGATCTGTCCATTTACATGAGGAACGTGTTAAAATCTCTTACTATTATTGTATTATTGTCAATATGTTTCTTTGATTTTGTTATTAACTGGTTTATATTATTGGCTGGTGACGTGTTAGGGGCATAGATATACAAAATTGTTAGATCTTCTTGTTGGACAGACCTTCAACTATGATATAGTGTCCTTCCTCATCTCTTATTATAGTCTTTGGCTTAAAATCTAATTTATCTGATGTAAGGATTGCCACTCCAGCTTTCTTTTGCTGTCCAGTAGCATGGTAAATTGTTGTCCACTCCCTCACTTTAACTCTGGAGGTGACTTTGTGTCTAAAATGAGTTTCTTGCAGACAGTATATTGATGGGTCTTGTTATTTCTTGTATCCATTTTGATACCCTGTGTCTTTTGATTGGGGCATTTAGCCCATTGACATTCAGGGAAACTAATGAAAGACATGAATTTAGTGCCATTGTATTATCTGTAAGCTGGCTGTTACTGTATATTGTCTCTGATCCTTTCTGGTCTGTTACTTTTAGGCTCTCTATTTGCTTAGAGGACCCCTTTCAATCTTTCCTATAGGGCTGGTTTGGTGTTTGCAAATTCTTTTAATATTTGTTTTTCCTGGAACCTTTTTATCTCTCCTATTTTCAATGACATCTTAGCTAGATATAGTATTCTTGGCTGCATATTTTTCTCATTTAGTGCTCTGATTATACCATGCCAGTCCTTTCTGGCCTACCAGGTCTCTTTGGGTAGGTCTGCTGTGAATCTAATATTTTTACCATTATATATTACAGACCTCTTGTCCCAAGCTGCTTTCAGGATTTTCTTTTTGTCACTGAGACTTGTGAGTTTTACTATTAGATGATGGGGTATTGACCTATTTTTATTGATTTTGATGGTAGTTCTCTGTGTCTCCTGGATTTTGATGCTTGTTCCCTTCCCCAAATTAGGGAAGTTCTCTGCTATAATTTGCTCCACTCTTCCTTCTGTCTCTCTCTTGCTCTCTCTTCTTCTGGGATCCCAATTATTCTAATATCGTTTCATCTTATGGCATCACTTATCTCTCAAATTCTCCCCTGGTGGTGCAGTAGTCGTTCATCTCTTTTTCTCAGCTTCTTTATACTCCATCATTTGGTCTACATCATTAATTCTATCTTATGTCTCATTTATCCTAGGAGTAAGAACCTCCATTTTTTATTTCACCTCATTAATAGTTCTTTTGATTTCAACTTGTTTAGATTTTAGTTCTTTTATTTCTCCAGAAAGGATTTTTACTTCTCCAGAAAGGGATTCTTTAGTATCTTCTCTGCTCTTTTCAAGCTCGTCTCTTGTCTTTATGATCATTATTCTGAACTCTAGTTATGATATCTTACTAATGTCCATATTGATTAGGTCCCTAGCTATTGGTACTGCCTTTTTTTTTTTTTTTTTTTTTTTTGGTGGTGAGTTTTTCTACCAGTTTTGTTTCCAGAAATGAACAGACGGATTAGAGAATAAAATACTAAAAGTGTAGCAACAACCCCTGGAAAATATACAAATATACACTAACCAAATCAGAAGAGACTGGAACCCAGGGTGAGAAGAAAGGGGATATATATATATATATATATATATATATATATATATTCATTCATTAAGACTGGTGAATAGAACAGAGCCAACACTTGATTTTAGGTATAATTTTGGTCTGTTAGAAGTAACTGCTTCCCAAAATTTTAAAGAAAGAAAAACTTCTACATATCCAAAATTAAGGGTAAAAAAAGATGGAGGGATGGACTATGAGTGTAAAGATGAAAATTGAAAAATATTTTCAAAAAGGGCTTTATAAGAAGTTGGTTGAAAAATTAAAAAAAAAAAGGAGATAATGTGATCAGACTGGGAACTAGAACAAAGCCATATGCTAGATTTAGGGTATACTTTGATCTATTAGAAGGAACTATATCCCAAAATTTTAAAGTAAGAAAAACTTATATGCATACAAAAAATAAGGCTAAATACAATGAAGGGATAGAATATGACTATAACAATGAAAATTAAAAAGACTTTTAAAAAAAGGTATTGATAAGATGAAATAGTTAAGAGGGCGCCTGGGTGGCTCAGTGGGTTAAGCCGCTGCCTTCGGCTCAGGTCATGATCTCAGGGTCCTGGGATCGAGTCCCGCATCGGGCTCTCTGCTCAGCAGGGAGCCTGCTTCCTCCTCTCTCTCTCTGCCTGCCTCTCTGCCTACTTGTAATCTCTCCCTGTCAAATAAATAAATAAATAAATAAATAAATAAATAAAATCTTTAAAAAAAAAAAGATGAAATAGTGGGCTTTAGGGAAGAGACCAGAGCAAAAGTGCTATTCTTATCACATTTTATCGAGGATACCTAGTATTAACACCTTGTTTGATTTGCTGGCTGAGGTAGTGTTTGTAGAGTTTCTCCACTTTAAAATAAATTTTTTATATTTTCCAAACTTTATTATTTGAGAATAAGTCACTAAATAAATAATAAAGAGTTGGAATATTTAAGTAAATGTCCTTGAGGAAGGGATAACTACATAAACTATATAGGATATTTGTCTATTTTACTCTGTTTATTAATTTTTTCAATAATTTGTTCGTATCATTATGGATTTGTGGATACTTACTTATTTTATTCTTTGAATTATAATCTAATACTACTTTTTTTTTTTTTTTTTACTCCAGCTTTAGATATCTGGAACCTTTCAGGTTGGTTCTCATGTCCCTCTCTCATACCCCCATCATTTTGTTTATTTGAGTACTTCCTTTTTTTCTGGCAACACAATATTCTCCAGACTCATTTTGTACATCCCCTGCCCCTAACTTGAGATTGGGCATCTTTCCAACGTTGTCTGGCTCCCTTTCTTGTGGAATGATATAAGAACCAGATCTGGGTTTTTTCTCACATTTGGCTGTTTCCTGTTTTGGATAGCCAGCCATGTCGTTACCATCAAAGGTTTTGTTTTGTTTTGTTTTGTTTGCCCATATTTCCCACTCCTACCTAGAACTATCTGTGTTCTGGCTCTCAGATGGGATTTAATGGCACTAATGTATCCCAAACCAGAACTAGCTATAATCGTATGGCACTATGTCTTACCCTATACTAGTGCTCGTGCTGAGCTTTACCTACAAAACTGGCCTGGTTTCTCTGTTCTTGCCCATAGCTTGGTGAATTTCACTTGGTTTACTCTTAAGTCATTTTTTTTCCCTATCAGTTCAAAATATGGCTGATTTCCAATAGCTCCATTTTAGAGCTCTCATGTAATAATGGACAGTAATATGTTTCTTGTGGGGCTTAGATACAAACTGGAGATTTTCAGAAGGGATACACAAATAAGGTTACTCTGAAAACATAACCATTAAGAAAGTCCTCACTGATTTCTTTGATCAAATTAGAAAGAACTGTAGATGTATGCATTTCTCACCTCTCTAAGCATTATAAGATCTCTGAATAATAGTGTGTTTTAAAGGTAGGAATATAAAAGTTGAAGCAGCAAACTGAAATGGAAGGTCAGTTTGGTAAGGCTCTTGAAATTTTTGGTACATGTGTTATAGTCAGTAGATTTAAAAAATTAAATAGCATTGGGGTACCTTTATGGATCAATTGGTTAAACATCTGTCTTCAGCTCAGGTCCTGATCCCAGGGTCCTGGGATCAAGCCCTAGGACTGGCTCTGTGCTCAGCAGGGAGTTGCTTGAGGATTCTCTCCCTTTCCTTCTGCTCCTTCCCCTGCTCATGTGTTCTCTCTCCCTCAAGTAAATAAAGAAAACATTTAAAAAAAATAGATAGCATTGAATGAATTATGGTGATGCCCAGTACAAATTTAATATATATATAAGCTTTCGGTTACTTCCAACATGCCCTTTCAAAATTTTCATGGAGTGTTAAGGGACATATCCTATTTTTTTCTGTGGATGGCTGTCAAAACAAGGCAAGTCCCAGTTGTCAATTTTGGTTCACATAATGAGAGAATTAACATCTTATCCCTTACCAAAAGGTGATTTATCTGAAATTCGCTATACCTGGAGGAACTGCACATTATAGTTACATTAAAGACACTTAAAATTCTCCAAAATTGGACACCTGGGTGGCTCAGTTGGTTACATGTCTGCCTTCAGCTCAGGTCATGATCCCAGGGTCCTGGGATTGAATCCCACATTGGGCTCACTGCTCACTGGGGAGTCTGCTTCTTCTTCTCCCTCTGTTCCTACCCCCTTCTTGTGTGTTCTTTCTCTTTCTCTCAAATAAATAAATAAAATCTTAAAAAAATAAAATAAAATTCTCCAAAATTATGTAAGACCTCTCTTTTGAAAATATTTATTGGCCATTGTTTTATTCTATAATTTTATATTTTATTTTCTAAAAAAGATATATTATTCTATAATTTTATATTTTATTTTCCAGGAAAGATATATTGTTGTGGTCTAAATCAGTCAATGGCAGTAAAAAGAAAAGTAAGCAGGCACATGTGATAAGTACAGTGATTCACAGAATAATATACTTCATGTCCAATGCTGAAATTGTATCAAAAGATTCAAAATTTCACAATATACATCTGGCTCTTTATTTAATAAAATAGATTTATTTCATATAATAGTTATAATTAAATTTCAAGGGAGATGATTTATTTTTATCTGCTGAGTCACTGACATTTTTCTTTTCCTTCTGGGTAACTGCAATGATTAACTTTTGTTATATTTCAATAGATATTTTTCACTTAGTCCCTGAAATGCCCCATTGGAGAGATGTGCAGGAGCGGAAAAAAAACATGATTACAAATGAAGATTTTATCTCTAATAATATTATATAGAAGTTTTGCATTAATTTGTTTGAATACTAATTAATGAGAATGTCTTTGAACATCAATAGAGTACAGTGGTTAGCACCATGAGTTAGGTTCTCACCCAGGGTTTTAATCTGGGTATATTCACTTACCAGAAAATTATTTAACCTCTCATCTGGCAAATGACACTAATACAAATGCCAAAAGCTTCATAAGATTGTGGTATCCTTTACAGGAGCTTAAATGTAAGATATTTGGTATAATGCACAATACCTAGGAAGTGTTCAATAATTATTAGGTGCTAGTATTTTCTCACACAAAAATTCAGAGGACAGCTATGATAGTTAATTTTATGTCAGTGTGACTGGGCCATAGGATGCCCAGATATTTGATCAGACATTATTCTGGGTGTTTCTATGAGGGTTTATGGATGAGATTAACATTAACAAGCCAGTACACTGAGTAAAACAGATGGCTCTTCCTGATGCAGGTGGGCCTCATTGAATCAGTTGAGGGCTTGAATAGGACAAAAAGCCTGACCCTCCCTCAAGTGAGATAGAATTCTTTCTGCCTGACTGCCTTTGAAATTGGGACATCAGCATTTTTTCCTGACCTTGGACTCTGACTAAAACATGAGCTCTCTCTGGTTTTCTAGACTGTCATCCTTCTTGTTGGAATGGTACCATTCACTCTCTTGGTTCTTAGACCTTCAGATTCAATGCTAGATCCATGCTATCCAGTCTCCTGGTTTCCGGCTTGCAGAACCTGTTTTGTAGATCTTGGGATTTATCAGCCTGCATAATCACGTGAGCCAATGCCTTATAATAAATCTGTTTTTCTATAAATATATAATGAAGGGTAAATTGGTGGGGGGGGAGTTGAGATCTTAAAAAGTTCAAGTGTTAATTTCTATGATGTTCTTCTCAGTCATTATTCTTCCACTCTATGTTGACCTGTCAGTGTCACACAATCATTAAAGTGCAGTGGGTGTTGGTGTAAATTTATAATTGGTGTAATCCTTATTGCTGACATGTCAATATTTAACTTGCATTAACCTTTCCTTTGAGGCTGACAAATTGTGCATCTATGGCTTGTTCAGTCTAATTTTTCATGTCATTGCCTTGCAAAGCATACAGATTTATAATGTCACTGTGTGATGGATGCAGGGCTCTCCTTGCCTTGAAGAAGGGTTTCAACCCACTTAGATTACCCATCGGTTTATTTATTTATTTTGAGTTCCACCCACCACCTATTTTTAAGGGCTTTCAGTGAATTTACCTCCCCAAGGCCCATATTTTGAGGACGAATGGAAAAGGTACCCTTGTCAGGAATCATTACCATGCTGCTGCTAAAGAGCCTACACATTGTTCTGGCCTGTCTCACACAGAACAGCCTTCATCTGTGTGTGCATGTTGTCACTAAGAATTTGTTGATGGAAACTGAAGGCTGGTGAAAGAAAATTAGGTCAGAATAGTGTGTGGGAAGCAAAATGACATTCCTGTCAGTTTTACCTAATCTTCAAGAACAGGGCTGCCAGAGTTATAATTTCTTTAGGATGTGGACAGCTGACACTTAAATTCAATTATTTCTATATCTCCTTCCACCTCCCTAATTTAGAGTTATTCCCTTCCCCAACTCTTCACAAATTTTAGATATAAAAAGTGAACAAGTGTCCGAGAACTCTTATTTGAAATTCTTGGACATGGATGCTAAAGAGTAAGGAGATTTAGGAGGACTGAGTCATTCTATGGGTGTTCACAGCTTGTTTCTAAGACAGATTTGTGTGAAGATCAAAAAGACTGACCTGTTAATGTCCTTCAAGTTTACAGTCCACATGAACGATAGACCTACTCTTCATTTCAAAAGAGTGTTTTAGAGTAGTGGAAATATCTGACCTTCCTCCAGCAAATCTATTAAATTTATTTCAAGTTATCTAAGATAAAGATGAGAGCCACTCAGGCCAACTATTTAGGGCTGGATGGTTATTTTAATTTATATTTTATACAAAATTTGAAGAAAACCCAAAGCAGCTGGCACCGAAATTTTCATCTCAGCTCAGCAAAGTGTTATTTACACATGGGCTATTAAAATGTAGCAATTATTGGACTATTTCCTAGATCCTAGATTAAAGTCTAACATATTTAGCATGTCTTGACTGATTTATGAAAATTAAAAACAGTTAATATATGTGTTTGAAATAACACTCCATCTAATTCATTACTTACACTTGACTCTCTCTTTGCCCAAAGAACCCCAAAGCACAGCTGATGTTATGTCTTCAATTATTGCTTAAAATTTTTTCTACTTCTCAATTCCCAAGCAACACATATAACATAAACAAAACTAATAAATCTTAAGACACAAAATAAAAAAAAAATGGTCCCAGATTAATAGTCTTTGACAATTCTAAAATGATGTTGACAATCATATTGACAGGGTTTACTTTATTAAAATGAATTGTGATAAATTTATGGACCAAACAGAAATAGCTATTGCAAGCAAGCAAGCAACAAACAAACAAACAAACAAATAAACAAATTAGGGCTATATTATTTTTGTTCTTTTTCCCTTAGCTATGAAATCTGGTCTTTAAACACTAACACTAGTATCTCTAGGAGCCCAAAATATAAAGTTGGTAAAAACAGAAAATCTTTAGCTGAAGTAGGGACTGTGTTATGAATCCCAACTCATAAACATCCTCTTTGTCCAACCAAATTCATACAGTCTCTACATCATGCAGAATTAAAAACCTCCAGATCCCATTCAATTCTTAGTTTATAAGTGAGAAAACTGCAACTAGAGACTATCTGTAAGGTTGTAATGTGGACAAATATGGAAGAAGTCATGCAGATATGTTTGACAAGAATATTCTAAGCAGAAGGAAGTGTATTTTAAATATAGAAATTCTGCAATGGAATTGCTGTTGGAGAATTCTTAGGGCAGTGAGGTTAGAGCAATAGACTAAGGGAGGATTGTAAGAGAGTCAGAGAGAGCAAGGACCAGTGCAAGGGATTTGTAATCAAGGAATAACATATTCTGATTTAAGTTAAAGAAAAAGAAGAGAAAGGAAGTGGTGGGAGAGAGAAAGATAATAATGGGTGGGAGCAGAAAGAGGAAAAGTAAGTAGAAAAATGGAAGTTCTATTTATGGGGAGAATATTAGAGAAGGAACAGGTATGATTAATAGGGGGCATTTTAATTTTGAGATGCATATTAAGTATCCAAGTAGCAATATAGAATATGTTGTTTGGTGTGAGTTTGGAATTCAGGATTTGGGGAAATGTGAGTATATTTGCCATTTGGAGACATTGGATATGATGAGATCATCAAGAATGTAAGTGGCACAAGAAGTCCAAGGACCTATCTGGGGGTGGGAGATGGTGCTCATATTTGGAAGTAAAACTCTGTTCTTTGGAAAAGAAACCATCTAAGAAGACTGAAAAGGAGCCATGGGGGACATTGTATTAGAATTGTGACAGAGTAATTCCCTAAAAGCCAAGTGTATGTAGCATTTCAGAGAGGATAGAGTATTTAAATATGCCTAATGTCACTAAGTCAGGTGAAATAGGAACTGAGAAATGATTGCTGAATTCAGCAAATGGTAGTCATTAATAACTGACAAAAGCAATTATGGTGGAAAGTCTCCTGTGACTTAAGATAGAGGAGAGGATATGAAGGCAGAAAATAGAAACTACAGAGTTTTTGTTTTTTGGCAGTCACAGAAGGTTTATTTTGGGTAATAGAGTACTGCCATGCTCTTGCCAGGGTTCATAGACAGTGGCTATGAAAGGAGTAGGTGGGATTGTGGCCAGAAGTAGAGGGGTACTAGTACTGAGGCCTGAACCCCTGGGGCCTGTGACCCCTCTCATCTCATGTCCATGGAACATCAGTTCTTCTGGGCATGAAAGGTTTCTGACTAGGTCTGCCTTGGACAGGAGAGAAGGGTCCCAGCTGTGTCTTTATATGGCAGTTGGTCTGAGGAGATTGTAGGATTTAGAGTTAGGATAGGATTGGGTTTTTGTTGTTGTTGTTGTTGTTGATTTTAAGAAAGCATATTACAGCTGTTATATGGAGATATGAGTGATCCCATATATAGGGAGACATGATACAGGATAGGGAGGGCCAATTTCAGGAGTGATTCCTTGAGGAAAGATACAATGCACAGGTGGATGAATCACTCTTACAGGTACAGTGAATTTATCCATCAGAATAGAAGTCAGTCAGAGCATGGTTCAGGCAGGTAGCTTTGATCATAGGACTCTGTGCACGTCCTCTTCAGTTTCCTTCTATGTTCTCTGAGTTTAGAAATATTCACAGTTGAGGAGAGAGCATGGGTTGAAGGATTGGAGATTTCACACCTTCTTGATATATAGAAGACTTAAGGATAAGGAAGTTGATCAGTGCTAAAGGGGTCAAATCTTTTAGTCATATGAACTGCATAGATGTAAAATGAGATTAGTATACATATGTGTTTTTCTCCCATCATATTCAGCTGCTCCTATGAGAAGGGGACTTGGATTTTAAACCAAGTTTAGGCCCTCTCCAGAAAAGGTAAGGAGAGGAGATAGAATTAAAAGTCTGTGCAAGAAGTTGCTTTAAATGAGGAATTTGAACAAGGACGTAAAGGAGGTAAGGGAGATAAGTGACAATGAGAAAGTAGACTGATGATCTCAAGTGGGTATAGAAATCATGGAAGACAAGTGAGCCAGTGGAAGAGAAATGGAAAAAAAAAAAAAAAAAGAGGTGGCAGTTGAGGAATGCAATCATATAAATTAAGAATGGAGAGGGGAAAATTATTGGCAATAACAACATCTGGGTTACGAATATGATAGTGGTAACTGTTCTCCTTACATTCTTAAGGCATTTTGAATTTCACAATTTTTTTTTTTTTTTTTTTTTTTAAAGATTTTATTTATTTGACAGACAGAGATCACAAGTAGGCAGAGAGGCAAGCAGAGAGAGAGGAGGAAGCAGACTCCCTGCTGAGCAGAGAGCCCGATGCGGGACTCGATCCCAGGACCCTGAGATCATGACCTGAGCTGAAGGCAGAGGCTTAACCCACTGAGCCACCCAGGCGCCCCGAATTTCACAATTTTGATACAATTTCAAGTTCTATAAGAATTGGACAGCATTTTTCTTATTAATTTTTTTTTGTTAGAGTGTTTCTAAGAATTCTTCAAATTTTAGTTGAAATGGTCCCTTTTCCAATCCGTGAAGAGATTCACTGTCCAATATAGTAGTCACTGGTAATGTGTGGCTACGTAAATTTAAAGTATAATTAATTAAAATTAAATAAAACTTAAAATTTACTTCTTCAGTCTCACTAACCACATTTGAAGTTCTCAAGAGCCACATGCAGCTAGTCAGTACTATGTTGGACAGTGTGAGTATAAAATATTCCCATCATCACACAAAATTCTAGGAACAGTGCTATTCTGAAGTTTTGCCTCATCCCATTCCAATGCTCAATTCTGGGATGGAATGGAAATGAAATTTTGCTTTGTAACTACCTGATCAGATTTTCTAGAGATAGAAATAACCTGACAACTGCTGTGGCATCACAGCTGCCCAGACTGCATAAGTTTTATGGCATCTATGAAATAGGAAGATCATTGCCATGGTTACTGCATCACATAATATGAGCTAATGAGAAGTAATTCACTAGTAAAAGGAAACACAAAAGACCTGTTGGATTAAAATAACTATTTCCCATATGTTCCCTTTTGTTAAAAATTGTTTTTATTTTGGAGTGTGTGGGGGGGTTTGTGATACAAAACTATTAACCGTTATCATAGTGGTGTACCTTCTAGTCTTCAAATCAAATCCATGATATGACTCAAAATGGAGACTAATATACAGATGGGGGAAACCAATGATTCTTCTAAAGCCTTGAAGCTAGCAATTTACTTCTAGGCTTACTTCTTTTGGAAGAAAATAGATGAGCAAACAAGCAGTGATTTTCTCATGAGTGAAGGTGAGGTCAGCTAAACATCTGCTTAACTCTGGGCACGTGGCACAGTTTTCAGAGAAAATTGCAAAGACTATACCCAGAATGTCAGAAAAGCTCATTTTTCAGTTTCAGTGGATCTTGTGTTCATTTGATGGAATTTTGCTTTCTGCAGCACTTAAACATATTTAAAAACACACACCAGAAAAAGGAAAAGGAAAACAAAGAGAGTAAACAAATATTGTTGCTGTGCTCTTGATCCATGTCAGATTTGTGTGAGATGGTTAAATTATATTGGGTCACTTGATGTTCACAACAATTATTTGTTATATTTTTTGTTTTCATTTTAGTTTTACAAATGTCTAAGAAGTACTGAGAAGCACTGAGATCAAGTAACCTGCTCATATTCTCGGAACTGATGATATTTTGACGTTAGAGTCTTCCTGACTTCAAGAAGCTGTCATCATATATAAGAGTTAAATATCGCCAGATGAATTTCCTGAATAAGTCTGTGAATACTTTGAATAGATTACTCCGTTAGATCTGTTAGACAAAGAATCTACAGTGTTATACAAATTATGGAAAGGTAGTAGGAATGGGCACGTGCAGAGAATTGAGGGAGGAAGACAAGGTTAGTTGAGTAGCTACTCTCGTCATGTGTCTATTTACTTTAAAAATGATTTTTTGAACTTCTATTAAAATAAATTGACAAAATATTGACAAAACCCATTTTCAAAATATATTGACAAAATATTCACCTGTGAGGAAGGTTAAAGAACAATAAACAGTTACCTAAGTTAGTATCTGCTTCCGTAAAATGGTCCTAGAAAATAGGCACCAACTCTATCAATGTCCACTTTTTAACTGTTTTAAAAATTCCATATGATAATTGTTATCTGTTTTTTGGAATAAGGACCTTGCTCTTGTCAGTTTAAAAATTTTTCAGTTTTGTTGTTCATCTCAAAGAACCAAGTTTAATTTGTTGATTCTTGTCTACTATTTTTCTGTTCTCTGTTTTATTCCTTTCTGTTCTAATCTTTATTATTTCCTTCCTTCTGATTGCTTTGGCTTTAATTTGCTTTTATTTTCTAGTTTATTGAGTTGGAAGTTTGGGTTATTGATTTGAGGTCATCCTTTTTTTTAACATGCCCTAAAAACTATTTTAACAGAACTCCATACATTTTGGTATATTGTGACTTCCTCTTTGACCACTGATTATTTAGGAGTATGTTTTTAATTGTCATATATTTGTGAATTTCTGAAATTTCTCTCTGCTTTTGATTTCTAATTTTATCCCATTGTTGTCAGAGCACATAAAAACTATTCCAAAAAACAGAAGAGGCAGGAATACTCCGTATCTTATTTTATGAAGCCAGTATAACTCTCTTACTAGAAAGACAAAGATACCACAAGAAAAGAAATCTAGAAACTAATTTATCTCATGATTGTAAGATATTTAGAAACTAATATAGAAAACTAGAAACTAAGTTACCTTATGAATATAAATGCAACATCATGTAGAAGGACTATTGAATGCAACAACATGTAGGAATGATAATAGACCGTGAGAAAGTAGGATTGACATCAGGGATTCAAGGTTGGTATAATATTGAGAAACTTGGGCAGTATAATATGACATATATATATATATAAAATACATCTAATGATCATCTAAATAGGTGCATAAAAATCATTTCACAAAATCCAAATCCTTTCACAATAAAAAAACAGTCAATAGATTGTGAGTGGAAGGGTATTTTCTCATATGGTACAAAAACACCATAACAAATGCTATACTTACTGGTGAAAATATAATTGCTTTCCCCTAATATCAGGAACAAAACAAAAGTGTCTGCAGTGATCACTTCTATTCAAAAACATACTGGAGGTTCTAGCTGGGGCAACTAGACAAGAAAATGAAATAACAGGCATTAAGATTTGAAAAGAAGTAAAACTGTCTCTATTCACAGATGATTTATCTTGTAAATAGGAAATCCTAAGGAATCCTCTTCCCCAAACCCACTCTCAGAACACTATTAGAAATAACAAACAGGTTCAACAGATTTGCAGGATATAAGATCAATTTTTAAAAAGTCAATTGCATTTCTATACACTAAAAATGAGTAATCACAAAGTGAAATTAAGAAACCAATTCAACCTATAATAGCATAAAAATGAAGAAATGCTTAGAAATAAATTTAACAATAAATTTAATAACAATAAATTTAACAACAAAAGTTAACTAGAATGTTAACTGTAAGTTAACTGGAAATGTACAAAACATTATTGGAAGAAATTAAAGAAGACCTACTTAAGTAGAAAGCCATTCTATGCTCATGGACTGGAAGATTTAATAGTGTTAAGATGGCAGTACTCTACAAATTGACCTCCATATTCAATCTCTGTCAAAATTCTAGCTGCTTTTTTTGCAGAAATTACAAACTCACCCTAAATTCATATGGAAATGCAAGTAACCCAGAATAGCCAAAATAATGTCAAAAAAGGTCAGGGTTGAAAGAATCATAATTCCCAATTTCAAATCTTACTGCAAACCTTCAGTAATCAAAAGTGTACAGCACTGATACAGGATAGACATAAACCTATAAAGCAGAATTGAGAGTCCCCTATATTTATGATCGGTTGATTTTTGACAAGGTTGCCAAGATCATTCACTGGGAGAAAGAACAGTGTTTTCAACAAATGGCGCTGGGAAAACTGGATGCATGCATGAATGAATGAATGAATGAGTGAGTGAGTGAATGAGTGAATGAATGTTTGACT
Source organism: Mustela putorius furo (assembly GCF_011764305.1). Taxonomy (NCBI): domain Eukaryota; kingdom Metazoa; phylum Chordata; class Mammalia; order Carnivora; family Mustelidae; genus Mustela; species Mustela putorius. Next base: position 25,256,724 of record NW_025421273.1, read on the forward strand.
TCTACCTCACACTAATTACAGAATCAACTCGCAATAGACCATAAATCTAAATATATAAGCCAAAACTATTAAAGACTTAAAACACAGAAGTAAATATTTTTGACAGTGGATTTGGAAATGACACCAAAAGCTCAAGCAACAGTAACAAAAAATAAATAAATAAGCAACAATAAATAAATAAATAGGATAGACTTAAAAATAAATAAATAAACAGTAACAATGACTGAATAAATAAATAAATAAATAAGACAGTCTTGATCGGTATAAGAATTTGGGGGTTCAAAGGACAATACCAAGGAAGTTAAGTGTTAACAGGATGGTAGAAAATACCTGTAAATCACATTTATGATAAGTATCTAGTATCCTTAATGTATAAAGGATTACACATTAAACAAACAAACAAACAAAAAACAAGTAAAAAATAAGCAAAAGATTGGAATATGTATTTCTCTAAAGAACACATAATAAAAAATATAGCAAACACATAAAATGATGTTCAACATTATTAGTTTAGGAAAATACAAATCAAAACCGCTTTGAGATATTACTTCCCCCCCACTAGGTTACCTATTAGAAGCCTCATAAATTTCTGGTGGGGATTAAAAATGGTGCAATTCTTTTGATACACACTTTGGCTTATCCTTTAAAAGCTAGAGATACAATTTTTTTTGTTTTTCAGATATTCGACTTTTAGCTTTACACTCAATAAAAGTGAAAATATGTGAACATGTGTCTACATAAAAACCTGTAAATGAATGTTTATGGCATCATTAATCACATTAGCCTAAAACGGAAACAAGTCAAATGTCTATTGATTGATTAATGGATAAGCAAAAGTGGCATAACCATACAGTGGGATATTACTTGACTATAAAAAAAGAAAGAAGCACTGAAACATACTACAGCAGGTAAAATCTGTGAAATATTATGCTAAGTGAAAGAAACTGGCTAGAAAAAGCCACTTATTGTCTGACACCATTTATATGAAATGTCCAGAGTAGGTCAATGTAAAGTAACATAAAGTAGGCTAGTGGCTCCCAGAGACTGCAAGGGAAAGGAGAATGAGGATCAACTACTAAAGGATACAGTGTTTCTTTTTGGAATGTTCTAAAATTGGACAGTGAAAAAGCTTGCACAACTCCTTGGGTATACCAATTTACCACTGAACTATTTATACTTTAAAAGTGTAAATGTTATATTTAATGAATTTTATTCCAGTAAAGCTGCTACTAAAGAAAGAATGTCTGAGCCATACTTTTTTAGTCAAGGGAGAATTTCCTCACAAATCCCTACTGGGTCTTTCTGCAAGGGTCAGTTTGGAAGACCCACCTTCTCTGTGCATCCTTCCTTTAACACTCAGAATCAAAACTTTCACCTTTGTGAGTACATATTTATTGCACTTATCAAAGTGTAAATCTATTAGCTGCTCATATAATCATTGACCCTCTTAGAGGTCAGAAATCATCTCTCATATCTATTGCAGGATCCAGGTTCTGTGTGTTGAATAAATAAATGGAACTTGAAACTATAGGGGAGGTGCAGAGGAAGCAAAGGAAACAGCTTCTTAACAGGGCAGGGAACAGGACTTCTGATATTAACCATATATGCAGATATAAAATGAAGCTTGATTTCTCAGCAAGGTTGATTTCTATTCAATGGGTAAGGCTATTGAATGTTCAGGTGAAGGATAACAGGTAAGATCAGAATGTAAAGATCAAATTTAGGGACACCTGGGTGGCTCAGTTGGTTAAACGTCTGCCTTTGGCTCAGGTCGTGATCCCAGGGTCCTGGGATTGAGCCCCATGTTGGGCTCCTTGCTCAGCAGGGAGTCTACTACTCCCTCTCCTTTGAACTCATTCTCTCTCTCTCTTTTAAATAAATAAATAAATAAACTTTTTAAAAAAGGAACACATTTATTCAGAGGAAGAAACCTCTGAAATAGAAAATAAGAAAGAAAATCAAAGAAAGAAATGTTTGGCGTTTTTGCATCTGATGGGAGAGCAGGGCCATTTGGGAACATGATGCCACATGAGGACAATTTATTCTGTTGTCAGAAAAGTTATCTTCTGGTTAGTGTGATCCACTGAAGTTGCAGGATTTCAGTAGCTGCCCATTTAAGGGCAATCCATCATTTTCAACCCAGCTGCTCCACCTTTACTAGAAAAGTGGGTGGCAAACTGTAAAAGAAACAAATAGCTCACTTGTGCAATGAGATACCTTTTCCCCCAGTGTTCTCCGAGATGACAGTTTCTTTGGTGGATCAACCTGGCCCTTCCATTGCTCAGTAGAAGTGGGGTGTAAATATGTCAACAAAGATTTTCGGAGTTTCTGGAAGTAATCAGCATGAACCCTGAGGGAGACATGGCCCTCCTTGTTTGCTCCAGGACAATGCGAAAGAGCTGATATACTCAAATCTGCAACAACAGAGAGGAGGTAGAAAGCCGCTTGTCAGAAAGTTATTTTTGTTAACTTTAACTGTGGTAGGTGTATATACATAATTCCACCATTAAACTCTATTCTGTGGCAGATTCCAGATTCCATAGTCCTAGTGACAGCTGGTAAGCCATTCACAAAGTAATTATACCATCCGACTTTAAGTCCCAATAATAATCCTGAACATGTAGAGCACACAGTATAGTAGAGTTTCAAGAGAGGATTTTGTCTAATCTTAAATTTGCATGCAAAATTCATTTTGCTTGCATTTAGTCCTATACTTTGGAGTAGCTTTGCTCACTCCAGCCCAATGGGCCCTCTCTCATACTTGATCTCATTTTTAAAATGTATTTAAAATAGTGTTATTGAGGTATAATATATAACATTATATTAGTTTTCATTGTACAATATAATGATTTGATGTTTGTATATATTGCAAAATGATCACCACAATAAGTCTATCTTACAAATATTTTCCTTGTGATGGAACTTTTAAGATTTACTCTTTTAGCAAATTTTAAATATGCAATATATGTTATTACTTATAGTCACCATGTTGTACATTGAATCCTCATGATTTATTTCTTTTGTAACTGGAAACTTCTACCTGTTGATGCCATTCACCCATTTTGTTTACCTACTGCCTTGGCCAACCACCAATCTGTTCTCTATTTCTGTGAGCTTGGTTATTTTTTGTTTTTGTTTTCTTTTTGTTCTTGTTTTGTTTTTTTAGATTCCACATATAAGTGAGATTATACACTTATTTATCTTTCTGACTTACTTCACTTAGCACAATGCTCTCAGGTTCTATCTATGTTTTCACAAATGGCAAGACTTTATTCTATTTATGGCTGAATAGTAATTCCATTGTGTGTGTAATTATTCCATATTTCTTTTATCCATTTATCCATAGAAGGACCCTTAGATTGTTTCCACATCTTGGCTACTATAAATAATGCTGCAAGGAACGTTGGGGTACAGATATCAATCTCATTTTTTCACCCTCCACAACCCACACAATTCTCTGAATACATGGATGTGTTTGTTTCATCTTGAGCCCTGTGTCATTGTCCATAGTTTCCTGTGGAAGATGAGTTGGATTTTTGGATCCTGATGTTGGAAAGAAGTTGGGTGTTGTCAGTCTCTTGTAGGACCCTGGTATCCAGGTGTTAGATGATTTAATGATGACTACTAATGAACTCCAACTTATCTTCTGCCCTTTATTAGACTCAAACATGATTATGTCCTCTCATGACTTAAACATTTTTACCAAAGTCCCCCTTTTACTATTTTTGAGGGTTCAGAGGAGCCATTTGCCCTGGATGCAGGTAATAAGGTAATGTACTACGTGTAGGTAATTCAATGTAATAATAAAGTCTGGCTGAAAGCCTTCTTTTTCTTATTACCTCGAGGCAGAAATCCTAAACAATGTCAGGAATGAAATACCTTTCTCTGCTGGGGTAGACTCTCCCACTGCCCCCAACTACACCATCTCACACTACTATTAAAGAGTGTACGGAACTTCTTCAGAGAGAGGAGTTGATTCCATCAAGGAAGAGGACCATGCCTGATTTATTCAAAACTTCACAGTAATTTCCATAATAGTTCAATCTTCCATTATAGGTGCTAAATTTAGTGTTTAGTTTTTAAATAAGAACATTGTAAGCAAAGGGTAGAAAACACATCAAACAATTAAGGTTAAACTATATGATATGTTCTAATAGCTATATAAAATTAGAATTCCTGATGCAAACATAGAAGGAGGATCCAGGGCACGAAATGCTCATGAAAAATGAGGAATATGAATTGGCTTTGCCAAAATAGTAACATATGAAAACTCAGTAAAGGCTAATGAGAAAGAAAGTGTGACACGGATTGAAGGGAGATACATTTATTCAATTACTTAAACATAATTTGAGTACTTTCTATTGAAGTGTCCAGGAGATGTAATATTTGTAAGGTGTTGTTCCCAAATAACTCACAATCTATAGGGAGGAGGCATTAATGTAAAAAATATAAAGGATGTTTTTGAGTACCTTCTATGTACTAGGCATTTCCCAAATATTAAGCATGCCAATAAGGTTGCAAAGCAGATATAATTATTATTAGCCTTTTATAAATGAGGAAACAGGGTCAGAGAGGCCAGTTTCACACAGTTTCAGGTGGGACAGCTAGTTTGTGAGGTCAGTCCTATCTGCAACCCCTGGGAAATAGAAGGGGAACCTGTTTGTTTACAGCATGGGATCCATAAGAGCATGCGGGAAGAGTAAGAGAGGAAAAGACGGTTAGAGTCTTTCAAAGGGCTTCTGAAGTCCCCAAACTTTGGTGAAGTCCTGGGGAAAAGAAAAAAAAAAAAAGCCAGTTGTTAAAACAAAAATGGAAGTGGGTAAAATTAAAACCTAACATTTTGAATAGTGTCACAGAACAAATCTGTATCTTAGCATTTTCTCTTAATTTTAAATCCTGGTATTGATATATAATGCAAAAATAGATGTCTGACTAGTACCTGGCCTAGTTCCATAAAGATTGTATGAGTCCTCAAATTGTCTGGATTTATTAATATTATAAAATGTATTCCCAGAGATTCAAGTAGATTCACTCCAGAAGCTACCTTTTTAAAAAAGCCAAAATAGTAACTTAAAAGTGTTACATTTATCCAAGTTTCCAAAGCTTCATATAAAAAATATACATACATACATGTGCATGTATAGATATGTGTGTATATATACACTGTGTGTATATATGTATATATATGTAGTCAGACACATACAGATATACGCACCCACATGTGTGTATATGTGTGTATTTTTTGTTTAGTTTCTCCAATTTCACAATGAAATATAAAAGGAACAAAATGATTGGACAAAAGGTTGGATACTGCCCTTTGTCAAAGTGTCATAAATATTACATGTTTTAAGGGGATTTCTTAGTTTAGTTTAGTTTAGTTTTTTTTAATGCGATTCTAACTTATAAATGGTGAATCTTTAGTACACATCCAGCCTAACAGTCTTTTTAGAGGGTTGTATGTGGAGCACATTAGTGAATTACTTCCAAATATTCAAAATTCTGTTGCACATGAGTCACAGTGAGGAGAATTTGAGGATATTTGAGTTCACTCCCAAGGTATCTCCTTTATTTTCAATAGTATTTGATGTTTGGTTCTCTGGGGTGTTGCAGGAAGAAGGGGCAGTTTAAAAAGGCCCAAAAGAAGCTGCCTGTTTTACATTAAAAGCCTAGTCAGCTTTGCACTTGCATTGCTGTCTATGTTTTATCCTGGGGCCTTGCGGATGAAAACTATTTCAGGACACTCTTCTGTTCTATGCCGGGGTCACAGAAGACCTTCAAATCAGAAATGGGAGGGCTCCAGCAGTCTCAAAGCAAATTTAATTTTTTTTTTTTTTTTTACAAATTACTTGATAAATTAGATCATAATTTTAATAGATTATTCTAGTGTTTTTACATCATTTAGGAAATTTAAGGTCAGTGTTTTTGGAAACATAATTAAACCCATCTTCTTCAGCTTTGCAATTGGAGCTCAGACACCACTAAGAAAAACTGAATACTAAAAAAAAGAATTTTTCTTTTTTATTGAATTGATGTTTTCTTCTGCCTTTTAAGCTTAACTTTAAATAGCTTTCATACTCCTCCATTCAAATAATGTCCATGAATATATGTCTATTCACAATAAAGAACATAATCAATAAAATTTTTAACTATTTGATATCTCATATATATTATACATATACATATATTATACATACATATATTATATATATTATACATATACATATATTATACATACATATATATTATACCAAGCTTATAAACTCATTTTTGCATCTTGAAAAGTGAGAAACTGGAACTTGAACAGTTGGTAACTTCTCTGGATTATCAATGAGTGCTTTATATTTACTAAGCACGAATAAACTTTGGGATCCGTAATGCTTATCCATAAAAGCCACTTTTGAGTTAACTGTAACAAAACCATTCTTCTATGCACATTTATACTCAAATTCCCCAGATAGCTTAATCAAGACTCTTTTGTTGTTGCTGCCATTTTGCTCAAAATTCAATCCAAATTGGTTTGGACAACCATATGCATTACACATGCTTAGAAACATACACACTGAATAAAATTAAAAAAAAAAAAAGAAAAGGGAAGTTGAAACTATTAGTTCAATTAACCAAATCACAGGCATCAGGAGTCTCAGACATGAGTAGGAGGGCATGTCTTTATTCAGATTTTTATCCTCGTAGACTAGCATTTCCCACAGGAGCATATTCTTGTGCATGGATTCCTCCTGGCCTCACATATCTTCAATTTAGTCACACAAATGAAAAGGGCTTTCCATCCAACATTTCCACTTTGAAAAATTGTAGGTTCGATCCTTGACTGGCCCATCATGAAGCACGCAGCCCTTCACAGAGCAGTCATTCAGGCCAGCTTGGTGAGAGCACGTAAGAGGAAGAGAGGTCCTATGGGACAATTTTCAGAATACAAAGAGGGGGATAAGTTTTATAAAAGAAAAGAGGTGAGTGAAGACACGATCAACAGGATGAAAATTCTGTGCTGGAAACTCAGTTTGGGTCTTCTACCACAGGAAATGAATTGCATGGAATAGTTGTCCTTGGCTTATTTGTCTCTTCTAGGAATCACTTAAAAATAAATCTAATAGTCTTACTGTTTGTTCTTTTTTTTTTTTTTTTTTTTGATATCCCATCTTTGTTAAGTTATCCCATCTTTATATAAGTGGTCCTCTTCCCTCCAGTACTATAGATGGTGGTGAACTTTCATTGAAAAAAGGTGCGTTAGGGGAAAAGGGGAGGAGTCAAGTCATTACTAGAGGTGAAATGAATGAGAGCCCTCCTTCCAAACCCCAGTCTATGCCCTTATCAGAAATTCTTCTCTCTTTCCATTCCAAACCATATTGTATCCCATTTTAAAGTGATGGAAGATTCTTCCACATATCTATGCACTTTTCTTTTTGCAAAAACCTTGCATTTTCAATGTTTCCTCTCTTACAGATGACTCCCCCACCCCCATACCTGAAGTTCTAGGTGGACATGAGGCAGGTAATCTCCAAGAAAAGGAAATGATATGGCTCTTATCCACAGCAGTAGTGGACATCAGGTTTAGAAACCCTGAGTATATTCTAAAACTTAACATTGGTTTTTGTCACAAACACCACAACCTTTAAAGAAGTGATAGTTGTTATGTGGTGAAGATTGATTAAATAAAACAAAGTATTGATATCTATGAAGTTATCAGGTCTATTAAGTCCTGAAGATTATCCAAAAGAAGTAAAACATAAACTGATCTAGTTCAAAGATCTTATGTATAAGACTTGATGAAGCAAAAGAAGTAGGAATCAGGCCACTAAGTAATTCCAGAGGCAAGGGATGTCAGCTACCTCTGATTTATAATTTATATGTAAAACTACTGAATGTAGGCGCCTGAGAGTAGGGGAGGGTGGGTAGCTATGTTCTAGATATCTAAAGATAAAATTTATAGTGAAGAGGATAATACCTACTGAGTTACCAGAGTATACATATAATCAATTTGTGCAAACATACATAGGTCAGGTGAGATGGATATTTTTTTATAAAAGGCCACATTCTCTGTAACTCAACCCCAAATTGTAGATGTCTCATTTCCTCTAGGTCCTCAAGTGTAGTCTCTCTGTGTCCTACAACATGTGTTCATCTCCTGGGGTCATTTTGAAATGTCCTGCTCTCTCCTATGTATTTCCAGTGACATGCAAAGAGAAAGGACTTTTCTCTGAGTCATATTAGCTTTTTACCCCCTCTCTATTTGTTACAGAGTTTCATAATATTCTGTATTTCTACCTTGTGTCCTTAGGTGGTCAAGAACTTACCACTTAGTCCTTCTAGGTATCATTTCTTATGAAGTCACCTCAGACCCTCTTATCCAAGTCAGTCTTCAGTTCTTGCACCTTTGCTCACCGATTATAACTGACTTTGGTCCATTATTTCCTTGGGTGGCTGAGACCAGCTGGTTATATGTCCAAATCATTTCCCTTTGCTTCCTGGAAAAACAGTTATGCTTCTTCTCCCAGTCTCCCTTGCACTAAAGTGTCACCAATAACTAAGTTCTTGCCAATAGCGTAGCCACTAAGTTCTCGCTAATGAAACATGAGTAGGATGAATGTGCCCCCTCTAGAACTGTCCTATTAAAACCTCCTGTCATCTCATGCACAAGTCTCCCTTTCCCAACCACCAACTAAATAGAGAGTCCACTAAGGGTCCTCCCAGGGGAACGTGAAACCACAGTGGAAAGAGTGCTTGTCTTTGAATGATCAGTCAATGGCTGCTTGGCTGGAAGCATTCACTTTATACCGTGACCACAGAACAAAATACACTTTTTTTTTTCATTGAGGTTTGGAGGTTCCTCTGTTATGGAAGTAAGTATTATTTTGACTTGTAAACTTTACCTTCTGTGCTTAGTCAAAATCACCTAGGAAGAATTCATCATTTTCGTCTTCAATGCTTGGTGATTTGTTCACTAAATTTCCTCTCCATCTTATTGGCTTCTCATTTAGTCCAATGTGAGGACTTACAGTAGTCAGTCTATGGTTAACTTCTTAAGGATGGGGACCTTCCGTCTTTTGTATATGCCGTGATACTTACAAAGCAAGGCACAGAGCATGCGATATAGATGTGCCTATTGATCCAAAAATCCGCAAGAGAAATGTGAGAGTCTTTCCTTGGCAGCAGAAGAGGTCTATGGAACAAGTAAATAAGGACATATGTGTTATATTTGCACATTTAAGGAATGCCACTCACAAACCACTCAACAATCACATCAGTTTTTGCAGGTGTGCTTTAGATTCCATAATCAAAGCCGGAAGGAGATCCAGTTTTACTGATTAGATGGCCATCACTCTTTGACTGACTTCCTCATATTTTTTAAACAGACTTCATTTTTTAAGAGCAGATGTAAATTCGTATCCAAACTGAGTAGAAAGTATACAGAATCCCCATATAGTTCTGCCCTGATCTATACACAGCCTCCCCACTATCCACATTCCTCACTGGAGTGGTACATTTGTTACCTTTGAAGAACCTACACTGACACATTATTATCACCCAAAGTCCAGAGTGTACCTTAGGGTTCATTCTTGGTGTGAATTGTGCGGGTTCTGGCAGATGTACAATGACCTGCATCCACCATTATGGTGTCATATCAAATAGTTTTACTGTTTTAGAAATCCTTCGTGCTCTGCAAATTTATTCCTCTCTTTCTCCCTCCAATTTCCAGCAACCTCTGAACTTTTTGCTCTCTCCATAGTTTTGGTTTATCCACAGTATCACATAATTGGCATCATACAGTATGTAACCTTTTCAGATTGGCTTCTTTCATTTAGTAATAGCTGCTTAAGATTCCACCATGTCTTTTCATGGCTTAATAGCTCATTTCTTTTCATCACTGAAAAATATTCCATTGTCTGAAGGTGCTACAGTTTCTTCACACTCCATCCTGCCCTTCACAAAATCCACTCCTCTTCCCCAAGGGCACAGCTCCAGTCACATGGAATCCTCTAGTGTCAACAGTCACATGGAACCCTCTGGTTGGATCCCATAGGAGAGGCCTGTCTTCTCCTATGCATCCCCCAAGGACCCCATTTCGGCACGAAGGTCTGAAAGGCCAGGACCTGTACCCTGTCTGTGGTGAAAACAGAAAAAACAATAAAAACTTTGATTTTTTAAAAATAAAGCCCCATACATCAAATTAAGAATCTGACTATTCTGACAGCATGTTCTTTTTACATATCTGATGTAAAATAGTTCCATAGTTTATGAAAATGCAAAGTAATTGAATTTTCTCAATGTCTGTATTTGGCAAAATAAAAAGAGAGCAATCAACTTTGAGCTTTCAAGTATTTTTAATTCAATAAATATGTAATTGATTAATTAATTAATATATAAACTGCTTTATAAAATCCACATATCTGGCTGCAGCACCTGTTTACACTTTATTATAATTTTTTTTTTTTTTTATGTAGACGAATGCCTCTGCACATTCTAGACCCTGTGACAGTAGAGATCATGCCTTATTCATCTGGATGCCAGGATCTAGTTAGTACAGAGCATGTTTAAAGAATATTCTTTGTGGAACAGATGGAAGGAAGAAAGGTAATAAAAAAAGCAAGTTGAACAGTAGAAATATTTCCTTTTAATCTTTTTTCTTGTGAGCATAATTTTAAGAAGTACAAAAAAGCTTCAAAACAAAATATGCACTTTAAGAAGTCAATATTTGTCTATAACAGGCATTTCAATCTTTCGGTCTACTTGTTACTACCTACCCATATAAGTATCTATGAAATGTTTGTATGAAAAAGAGGTAGTTTATTTAATGAAGTAACACTGATTTCACGTGTTTAAGGGAGAGATGCCTTGTACTGAGGGAATCTAAAAATAATTTTAGGAAAATAATTATACCAGTATTTTTCTTATGATATTTATAAAATTTACACCATTTTTTTTTTTACAACTGTTGCCTCATCTGAGCCTCAGAGAACTCAATGAATTAAGTATGAAATCCGCTTCCCGGAAGGAAGGATCAGAGAGCCTCATTTCTGAAGTGGCAGAATGGAAACTCAGAGCCATATATTCTATCCTCAAACATATGTTTCTTCCACATAGCTGTCCTGTACAAGCAGGGATGCAGTGAGAACAGAGCAATTTCTGTCTCCTATCCTCTACTCCCTCATGCATGACAATCTCTTCCCACCTCAGGAGAAGGAACATTTTATCATTAATATTATTTAGATTTGTCAGAATATGGTGATAGTACAGACTGGCTTTTATTATTGTTGTTTTTAAATTCTGGACTGATAATGCATCACCCCTCTTTTCCTGTGTCCTGAAAGGCAATACTTACCCAGTCATTGGCACACCCATGTGTGTTAGTCAGACAAAGCCAGCTGCTATGGCAAATACCTCTAAATATCAGAAGATCCTTTTTGCACAATAACAATTTATTTGTCACAATAAAGTGTAATATAGTCCTTCAAAGGGCTCTTGGTTTCATGCAGTCTTTTAGAAATCTAAGCTTTTTATCCTTTACCTCTCTACCCTTTAGGTCCTGTTTCCCTATTTAGCCTGTAGATGGTGAAAGAGAAAGCAGGAAGGTTTTGGCAGTCAGGCTTGTGAGTGGCATCCATCAGTTCTGCTCAGGAAGATGGCACATGTCACTGTAAGGGAAGCTGGAAGATATGAACTTCATCTGTGCCCTGGGCTAAGGGGCTCATTGGGTTTTGATGAACACAAAGCATCTCCATTACACCTGTACCCAGGCTTTGTTCACTCTCAGGGCTAAGCTGATGAATACTTGGGATCCTGGCCATGGTGGATGTCTCTTTTTTTTTTTTTTAATATAATTTTTTATTTTTTATAAACATATATTTTTATCCCCAGGGGTACAGATCTGTGAATCACCAGGTTTACACACTTCACAGCACTCACCAAAGCACATACCCTCCCCAATGTCCATAATACCACCCTCTTCTCCCAAACCCCCTCCCCCCAGCAACCCTCAGTTTGTTCTGTGAGATTAAGAGTCACTTATGGCTTGTCACCCTCCCAATCCCATCTTCCCTCATTTATTCTTCTCGTACCCACTTAAGCCCCCATGTTGCAACACCACTTCCTCATATCAGGGAGATCATATGATAGTTGTCCCTCTCCGCTTGACTTATTTCGCTAAGCATGATACGCTCTAGTTCCATCCATGTTGTCGCAAATGGCAAGATTTCATTTCTTTTGATGGCTGCATAGTATTCCATTGTGTATATATACCACATCTTCTTGATCCATTCATCTGTTGATGGACATCTAGGTTCTTGTCTCTTAATCATGCATTTTACATAATATTTTGCAAGTTATTATTGAAATATAAGCACTATTTTTCTGGCAATCAAACTTTTTTAATGTTAACTCACTTCAATGATCATTATCAGAAAAGATCAATTTACTTTCTGATCATTTTATAGTTTGCAAAGAATTTTCACTTTTTTTTTTCTTTTCTGTAGCATAACCATTACCCTATGGATGGTCAAGATCTATTTCTCTCCCCATTTAATATATGAACCATCGATGCTCAGCAAAACTAATGGTGTGTACCCCTTCTTCTAGTAGCTGACAAGTACTCTAGAAATACAATTCTGTGAGGGGAAGTGTGTCAGACACTTTCTAGTTACCCAACCAATATTCATTCATTTGGTTTCTTTGTTAAAGATCATTCTCATTTCATTCAAATTTGCAGCAGAATGTACTTATGTGGAAGAGTTCAGGGCACTAATAGATAAGTAAGAGTCCCTTCTAAAAAGGGACAGGTAAAGCTGATTCTGTCTTCTCCTTTCTTCTTGTATTGATCAAAGACTGTCAATGCTTACAACAGCAAACATTTATTTTCCCATAGATCTGAAGGCCAGAGTTGCAAAAAGGAAGCCTTGGCAGTACATGTATCCTCAGAAAGCTGTAGGGGAGAATCATTCCTTGACTCTTCCAGGTTCTGGTGGCTGCAGGCATTCCTTGGCTTGTCTGAATAACTCTAGTCTCTGCCTCCATCTTCACATGACTTCTCCTCTTCCTTGTGTCTTATTTTCTTTTAATTCTTGTAAAGATTCCAGTTATCCCTGGAATCAGGACCCACCTGGGTAATCCAGGGTAATTTAATCTCCAGATCCTTAACATTATTGCAAAAACATCTTTACCAAATAAAATCACATTCACGGGTTCTCAGTGTTAGAATGTGGACACATCTTTTCAGGCCCATCTTTCACCCCACCATACCATGTCTACAAGAATGGCTTCACATCGTTGTCATAACAAATTACCACAAACTTAGTGGCTAAAAACAAAATACTTCTTCTGTCTTACAGTTATGGAGGTCAGAAGTCTAAAATCAGGTGTCCTTTTAGAGGCTTTGGGAAGGAATGTGCTACTTTGCCTTTTTCAGCTTCTGCAGGCTGCCTGCATTCCTTGGCCCAATGCCCTTTCTTGCAGCATCACCAACTGTTGTTTCCATCATATCTCCTAGTACTAACTACCTCCCTGTTGCAACTGCTCTTGTGATTATATCAGAACCATTCATATTATCCAGAATAATCTCTCCACCTCAGTATCCCCAACTTAATCATATATGTATAAATTCCTTTTTGCCATTTGAGGTCATATATTCACAGGTTCCAGGGATTAGGGTGTGGATATATTTGGGTAGGCTATTATTCAGTCTTCCACACCTACATTGCCCCCAATCAAAAAAAAAAAAATGTGCCCTGAATGCTTCAAGCTTTGGTCAATTAAATTATGTTTCCTGGGTCGATCTAGCAAGGGATGTTGGGATGTAAGATGGATGTTGCTTCCTAAATGGGCTGTGGCTGATGCTGGTGGACACAGGAAAAATGACCCCTTCTTCCACTCACAAAAGAGCCAGGACTTGGAATTCCCAGGGTTCTGGTTACTGACCTCTGATATCTGGCTTATTCTGCTGTTGGAGCAATGGATTTTAATTTGCAGCTCTCTCCCTTGTGGAAAGCGTAAAGTACTCTACTAGCATTTGGCTTATTAATCTTCATAATATCTCTGAACACCCCTGTGAAGTTATCAAAGGGCAAAGGAAAGAGCAGCAATAATTATCCTTATTTCACAGACAGGAGAGATTGTGACAAGAAAGTGGTTCAATTAAGTTCTCTAATGAGTTGTGGAGAAAGACAGAAAAAGGACCCAGATCTCCGGATAATCCCATCCATTCCTCATCCCCTGCACCACTGTTTCACTTTACAACTTTCTGACTAAAGATTTCTTAAAATCATGGTCTGGGTTTTCTGGCAGGTGAGTTAGTGACAACAGATGTGCAGGATACATTCATTTATGCATATCTGCCTGTGTCCAGTGTCACTGCCTTCAAGGGGAAGCTTGAGAGCTGTACATCTCAAGGTGGATGAGGCCAGAATGAGCCAGTCCCATGGGAAGCTGAAACTCAAGTTCAGCAGTGCTCATAGAACTGAATTTTTTCCTGTTAAAATTATTAGTTAATGTATATTTTCAAAGGGTAGAATAGGTCTCTTTGAAGTCTCAAATTTGAAATGAGCAAAGGGTAGAACAATAAATTCTACTGTATCACCCCACTCTTGTGTATTTCCTAGGAAATATGCATGTACTCCTTAAGCTTTGTGGGCCTCAGGTGAGCCAGTCTTTAATAAGCTTTTACTGAAGGAATGTCTTGGAGATCATTCTGCAATGGGAGAAGAAAAAGAGGCCTAGGATAATGATGTTTCCCCATTCATATTCCCAAATCAGGCACTGAATCACATTGATCAAAAACTCTACACTCGGGGTGCCTGGGGGCTCAGTGGGTTAAAGCCTCTGCGTTTGGCTCAGGTCATGATCTCGGGGTCCTGGGATCGAGCCCCACATCGGGGTCTCTGCTCAGCGGGGAGCCTGCTTCCTCTTCTCTCTCTGCCTGCCTCTTTGCCTACTTGTGATCTCTGTCTGTTCAAATAAATAAATAAAATCTTAAAAACAAAACAAAACAAACAAACAAACAAAAAACTTCTACACTCTGCTCTTTCGCTTCCGACCCATCCTTTGTGCTATAAGATAATACCACTTCTCAAATTTTGTGTTAGAAGAATTCACCAGATTGAGGGCAAGAATCTGGGAGATTTGGGGATGATACAGGAGAGAGTGGAGGCTGTACAAGATCTCACTTTGTTGAACCCCTTCTTTAGCTTCCTCAGTCCCTGTAGGTGAGCTTTCTGCAATCTGGCCCGAGTCATCCCTCTCTTCTCTAGTCTTCAGTGATCCTGAGAGACGTGATTTTCTGAGAGTACCACTCATTTTCTCATTTTATTTCTTTGCTGTGAAATGCTTTTTTTTTTACCTAATTCCCTTGATTACTATTCATTCATCAGTTTACATGTCATTTCTGTTCCGAAGCCTTCTCCTTCTCCTTCAGGCTGGATGAGATATACCTACATCGTGCTCTATGACACCTGTGTTCCAAAAAGATTTGTTAAATACATGCTAAGTTCCATGTTCTAGCATATTATAAAGTTAAGATTTGAGGTACGTTTCAGAAGAATCGTCAATCAGAGGAAAAATAAAAAGCAAAGATGATCCTCATCCAATGTGTCTGTAACCCTGTATTCTGGAATCCCAGTTCTAGGACATTTTCTTAAGGAAATAATATGAAATTCAGAAATAGTTTTGGCAAGATGATATTCATGGTAGCATTATTTATAAGCCTTAGACATTGAAAACAACATAAATTTTCAAATATAGAAGTAAGGATATTCTGTGGAAGGGATTGTATTCATCCATTGAAATTCTTCCAAAGAAGAGTTTATAATAACAAGGAGAGTACTTTTACTGTAGGGTTACATGAAGAAAGTGAGCTATAAAATTATATATAACACCTATTAAAATTTATATATTAAAAAATTCAAATAGCCCCAAACTTGGAGTAAGAGAGAACAGTGGGAAAAAAAAATTCTTCATGAAACAGATACCAAAATATTGGGGTAATAGAGCTATGGATAATGATCTTTAATTTTATATTCTTAATATATTTTAAAATGTGATAAACTCATGTTAAAAAAAGTTTATTAAAATATTATTACTTTATAATTAAACCCCCTAAAGTCACAAGTTCTACAAACATATGTCTAAAAATATCTCCATATATATGTATGTATATATACATACATATATAACAAAGTAGCACTAGCACTTAACTGTATTGTAAAAAGCATAAATTAATTGTTTAATAATTAATGGTTTTACCTTCTTTTCTGGCAAGACTTGCATATTTCTTATTCATTTCACCTGGCAAAAGATATAAAAGTGTCATACTCAGGAAAATTTCTTAATTTGTTTGTAGTGGACATCTGTTTTGTTTTGTTTTTTCCAGCCTGGGATTCCTTCTGGGTTCTTTGGAGATGGCATCCTGATTTTCTCTGGGGACCATTTCTACTATATTCATAATCTTTGAGGTTTTAAAAGAAACTCATGTCCGTCAGTCATTTTATTTTAGTCTCAGCAGCAGGAATTGATCCAGAGATGGGATAAAAGCCAAATCAGGTTAATGTCAAGAATCTGTAGGGTTTTGTTGAAACTTTTAGGAGAGGCACACATATTTTCCTACAATCACCAGTACTAAGAGCAGTAAGATTAGAGCCACAGTGTCCTATCTTTGTGAACATAGGAAACAGCTGCTGCAGAGTGACATGGTCCCAGAGAACAGTGCAGAGAGTTGGAGAAATGAATGGGGAGGGAAAGATTAATAGAGAGACAGAGAAAAAGTGAGAGGGAAGAGAATTCCAGTTACTTTATTTAATTTCTTGGATCCATTTGTGTCTGAAATAACTTGAGACACACTACATTTTCAATTTCTGTTTAAATTCTCTTGAGTTACATTTCTATCCCATGCAATCTGAAAAATCCTAAATCCTCATTCTTATTCAAGTGCCTCACAGATTTTTTTCCTCTTCTACGCATAAACCTAGTCTCTACAGAGAGAATCGAAGGAAAAGGAAAGCATAAATGTTTCCATTGCGAAAACATCTAAACAGTCAGCCCACCCTGTTAGAATAAGTTTTAATCGACTGAGCTACCCAGGCACTTTTACCATGTTAGAATAATGTGACCTATGCTGTTTTATCACTGAGGTCCTTGATCATACTTGACAGCTCCATGGCCACCAACTTTCAGCTCACAGGTTCAAATACGTGGAACACCTTAGATTTTACATTTCCTAGCTAAAATATCTAATTACATTCTTAATCTTGGTATTTTCTGTCTCTCACAATTTTTATTTTATACCATCAGTAGTTTTCTAAATATTCTCTTCAAAGGGTATTTGTTTCTTAATTAAATACATAATTGCAGTATATACTTAATTGCTGTTATTGAGATATTTATTTTAGCATCTTTTAAACAGATTCTTTGTTTGCTGTATCTTAGAGCCCTCCCAATGTTGTTATGCTTTGTTGTCCTGAAATGTTTGTATGAAAAATATCTCTAATGCCATAAATGAACAAAATATATTAATGAAATCAATATTTTCCACATTTACTTAAGGAAGTAAATGGGAAGTATCAGAGCTGACGTTCTGAGAATCTTTATGCATAAGATTAAGTACTTGATTCTGGGCTTCTGGGTGATGCATATTCGCTAAACCAGTAAGAAAAAAAATCGCTAAGAATTTAATCTGGATTTTTCTTTTAAGTAGTTTTTCATGAGATTTATCAGTTTGTCCCCTGAGTAATAAGTGACTTCTCAGTTAAACACCAAAATACCAGGTAATTTTCCTGCAGAATTTTCACCAAAAAAAAAAAAATTAAAAAAAGTAATCCCAGAAAAAGTCAGCCCTTTCTCTTGGGGCACTAGTTGGAAGGGACCATGGATGCCAGCACCTGGAGTGAACAGGAGTAATAGAATTTATAATAATTAATTCATAGCAGCTCTTCTCTAGTGATCAAAGATTGAATCATATGCAAGTGTGGTTTTAATTTCCTCTTTTAAATGAAGAACAAGCAAAACTATAAATCATATATCCATTTCTGCCATAAATCCCATTTGTTCCATTGCTTGCCGACAGTCTGAAAGAAATATTTTATTCCTTGCATTCCTTGTCCATATCAGGTTCATTATATTTTATTCTTTCCAGTAATAAGTAAGCACAGGACATGCAAACTCTGAAGTCATTAGCAGTGATTTCTCTACTGCCCCCACGATCGATAGTGACAGGCAATCAGACACGCAAACAATATTGGCTTGTCTCCACATACTGCAGCTTACATTCCAAAGGAGACAAGATACATGCACTAAGACATTGAGGGGCATCTTACAGTGATTTGTGGGTTACAGTGGGAAAAAAATAGTCTCCAGCAACCTCTGGTTTCAGGAGATAAATTTTCAAGTTCGAAACCCCCAAACAATCTAGACATTAAACTCTTGGAAACACCAGTGCTTTGGAACTCCTCATACCCACCCATATGATTCACTGACAAGAAACTAAAAACATGAAAATACCCTACACTTACTTTTTTTTTTTAACCTTCTAGAGACCGGGCTTTTCTAAAAGATCTCAGATGCTTTGGATACCAAGAAAGAGTCGGGATTTTGAGCCAAATTTGTAAGATGTTTTATTTTCTCTTGCAATCTCACTCTTCCTTTGAAGTTTTGCAGACTTATCTATAATTTTCTCTTTGTTTATACTTTCAAATGTTTGATATATTTTTGTGGATACATAGCTTTTGCTATGGAAATGGCCCTGCTTGATGTAATAACCTAATAGTAGATAATACAGATGATTTTTCCCTTTCTCTCTGAAATAATGGTTTTGCCCCAGTTACATATTGATATGCTGAATTAGAAGTACAATGTTCCAAGAATAATGAAAAACGTATGTGAGATGTTTTCAGTCTTTTATATTTAGAGCAATTTAATAGAGAAAAGTATTAGGATTTTGGTCATAACGTGGTGCAAATTTGTTTGTTGACCATTAAATTTGAAAGTAAGATTATGACTCATCTTGAACTTATAAATATACATATTTTTATATAATATCCCTAAAAGTCATAGCTCATCACTTTGTAGGCATGGGTATAACTTTCAGAAAAGGAGTCATGGATTGCAGTTCTAATCTCAGTTTCTTTGCTATGTCTTATTGTGTAAGTCATCTGATTTATTAGCTTTTCTTTGGCTTTCTGTCAGGGAAAAGAGTCCTTTCTTTCCACTTACTCTCAAAGAAAGTGTTGAACATCATGGACATTTGCTAGGATAATATAGTTTATTTGAAAGAACACCAAACCAAGAATAAAATTGTCCAGGCCAGGTCCATTATTTATGTTTATCCTCCTTTGGGGGATAAGTTCCTCAATAAAAAGCCACATCTTTGGGTCTCTATTTCCTAAAGTATAAAATGAGAGATTTTAAGTAGGGGAAACCTAAATTTCTTCCAAATTAAAGTATGATCAGAGCTTTGGTGTTTTCTTCTCTCCTTCTACAAGAAGAAGGTTGAGGTAAATTTGAGATAAGGAAATGCATGTATAGGATGAAACATAAAAATTATAATGCTGTACAATGGAAAATATATGCCAGGCAGTGTTCTTGGCAATACACACACACACACACACACACACACACACACACACAGCTCATTTAACCTTAATAACTGCATTGTTTTTTGTTTGTTTGTTTGTTTGTTTTTTGTTAGGTAACATTATTATCTGCATTTTACAGAAGAGTGGAATGATTCACAGAGAATCAAACAGAATAGCCTGGCCAAAGTCTCACAGCCCATTAATGTCAGAATCAAGCTTGAAACACAGGCAGCTTGGCTACATAGCTAATGCTTTTAAACTCTGAGCTATAATGCTAGTTTTCTCATTGAAATGTGATAGTCCAGGGTCTTTATAAATGTGGTAAGTTCTTGCATTGTTCAGAAATATCCGAAAGACTACCTTTGGCCATGAACACAATCTCTATAGTGATAGCTTGCCTTCAAAGCATAATCCCAGGAGTCCTCTCTCATCATTATACCTTCTTTATAAAGAAATAACTTGCTTCTAATGACAGATCCACATGTTGGTGGAGAATTATCTGTATGTTTTGGTTTGTTGCAGCTAATACATTGTAATCATGGGAAAAGGTCTCTCTGATATTTGCTGTACTCTAATTTCCTGAACAATATGTCCTTTCTCTCATGTGTCTCCTTTGGAAGGCCTTCCTGAGGTTTCCTGTGGTATTGCAATTCTTGTGGATTTTGCAAAGTGGTTTTGTGATGTTTGAGACTTGAGACAGAGTAAGAAAATGTTAACCTCTTACTTCCCTTAGAGAAGGAAGGAACAGGGACGCCTGGGTGGCTCAGTTGGTTAAGCAGCTGCCTTCGGCTCAGGTCATGATCCCAGCGTCCTGGGATCGAGTCCCACCATCGGGCTCCTTGCTCCGCAGGGAGCCTGCTTCTCCCTCTGACTCTGCCTTCCACTCTGTCTGCCTGTGCTCGCTCTCGCTTGCTCTCTCTCTGACAGATAAATAAATAAAATCTTTAAAAAAAAAAAAAGAAAAGGAAGAAACAACTTGGATGATGATACCAATCATAAAAATGATAAAAAATAAGTTGGAATTTTTAAAATTCATGTACAACATAGGGTTCAAGTGTTTGTTTCCATTTTGGGATCAAGGTGATGCTGGCCTCATAAAATGAGTTTGGAAGTTTTGCTTAGCAGTAATATATTGCATTGTAGGGGAAGAATAGTTGAGTTGGGAAAAACCAAGTAGGAGAATGCTGCCATAGCCCAGATGACAAATGGTAGTGACTGAATCAATATGATGGTTAAAGGAATGGCAGAAAAATTTGACTGAATTTGAGAAATATTAAAGAGATGATCTGGCTGAAATTTTACAATGGCTTGTGTTAAAGGGGCATGATGGAGAGGAAGTTGTCAAAGTAATACCTACATTTCTAATTTCAGAATTAGGAGGATTGTGGACAAAGTACTTCATTGTACTCATTGAGTATCAGCTTTTTCATGTTTGAAGGAAACAAGCACACCTGGCAAGCATATTAGATCATTCCAGTGAAAGGATGCAGAGGCACCAAGGTCAGAGGCAGAACTAGGTAGTAAAAAGAAAAGATTATTATTTAAGAACCATTAACACATTATTATTTTACTATATAGACTTGTAAGACGTATAAGAAGCCTTCACAAAACATGGGGCACCTGGGTAGCTCAGTCAGCTAAACATCTGACTCTTGATTTTAGCTCAGGTCATGATCTCAAGGTTGTGAGATCAAGCCCCATGTCCAGCTCCATGCACAGCCAGGAGTCTGTCTGAGAATCTCTCTCCCTTTGCCCCCCCACCATGCTTGTGCATGCTCTCTCTCAAATAAATAAGTAAATAAATCTTAAAGAAAAGTCTTCATAAAACAGGTGACAATCTGAAAAGAATGCACAGGGACAGGAAAGTATATGACCAACTCTGATTCTTTTCTAGAATCTAAATAGCCAGAACATTAATAGTCAGAAGTCATTTTAACTTGTACCTCTTTCCTGAGAGAAGTAGAAAACTGATAACTGAACATACTTCTCAGAAAAAGCGAGAATTTGAGAAACCTGCCTCATTCAACTTGAGGCCATGCTGTCCACAAAGAGGGCAAGGGGGTCTCAAAATCGGTATGCTCCTAGAAAGAACTCCCTGTCCCTCAGTACTGACAATCCAGTCATCATGATCTGTATGCAGAGGCTCAGATCTCTCCTGCTGTGTTTGTGTCTTCAGGCTGGAAGACAAAAGAGCCAGAGCCGGGGGATGCTCTCTCTCTCTTGGGGAAGGATATTTGTTGAAGATGGCAACTTCATTGGCCTAGGTCTCTAAACACATTTATAGAGAAGAACAGGTATGCTTAGATGCTCACCCACCCACTTCGATTACATGTAAAAGAAGTAAGCCTTTCCTAGGTTAAATTACTGAAATTTTAAGCTGTATTTTACCAGCTAGTTTTATTTTAATACAGTATACATTTCACTAATTTACTTATTGTTCTGTCTGCCCCACCCACCAGGAGCCCTGAAGAGATGAGATCCTTGATGCCATCACGGAATAATGGGAGTGAAGCCAGGAAATCACCTGCTTCCAGACATCTTGCTACCTGAGAAGAATATACTCATGTTTGAGCTACTATTACCCACATTTTTCCTTTACTTGGAGGCAAGAGCACTCCCAGCTGATATACCATTAGTGAAGATAGCTGAAAAAAAAAAAATCAATCTCAAATGTGGAGCTCTGAATGACTGTTCTTGGTTATGTCAAGGAGGATTTACTCATTTTGTGTGAGTTAACCAAGTATCAGGTTTATTCAAATGGGAAGAACAATAACAATAGATTTGATGCTTTCAGGGAAATTTAGTTTTGTTTTTTTTTTTAAATCAAAATGCCTACTATATTTGTATCCAATAAACTTAAGGTACTCAGATGTCTAAATTAAAAAATTGGCATTTTATGTGGCTTAGTTCATTATAAAACATGTTCTGCCATTTCTTTGAGTGTGATGAAAATTTTGTTTACACAGTATTTCTCTTTATGCAATAACTGAAATGTGACCAAACACAATAAGGTATGTGCTTGATGTATCTAATGTCAAGAGTACAGTTAGCCTCATTACTTTGTCAGAAATTTAGATAAGACTGTCACAGAAATTTAAATGTCTTAAATGTATATTCAGAAAGCTACTTTTAAAAACATTTTTTAAATCCAGCATCAGCTTATTGAGATGTTACTAGCCTCTTTCTTTGGGGTAAAAGCAAAACAAAACAAAACAACAGGGAAAAGGTAGTTAGTTTATTTCTCTCATTTGGATTCAGTTGAATGAAAAACAGCGATATTATTCCATGCTAAGCAAGTGAAACTGGAAAGATTATGTAGAATAATCTACCCAGAATTTAAAAGAGTTTGGAAAATTTTTCATGTTTTTTCACTGGTGAAAATGGTCATTTAAGCTAACAAAAACTTTTAATCAATTAATATTGCACTTCAGAATCAATGTATGGTTGTAGTAATGCTTTTGTTGAGGACATAAGATTAATTTATGATAGAAATGCTTTATTAATTACCTCACCTGTTTATGATGTTCATTCAATGAATTAACTGATACTAGCAAGCACTCAGTATACGGACATTCTAAGTAACAACCCTGCTCTGAAGAGAAAGTTCAGGGTTGCAGGAAGTATAATGGTTTTGCAGTCAAGCGTTCCTGAGTCTGAAGTCCAGCTTGGCTTTTCACCTTTTTTTTTTCTCTTCTGTGGCCTCACGGCATTTAAAGAAGGCATCAAAAGTCCAGTTTTCATCTTGTGTTAGTGGACCCATGTAGATCTGGTGCAAAAATGAAGTGCGATAGCCCAGCTCAGTTTGCAGATCAGAGGAGACTCTGTGGACATGTGTTCTGTTCTTAAAGAGTTGGCAGTTTATCACGTGGGTGACAAGACAGCCCACCACACACAAAGGAGGTCTAGATACAACATGGAAGGGGGTTTACCAGAAAAGCAAGCATGGAAAAGATGTCCTGTGAACTCAGAGTTGAAAAAAGTGTTTTATTTGAGCATGGAGAGATGTGTGGATGTGTCTTCTGTTGCCCCTTTAGGAAGGAATATCTTCTTGCTTCTCATGCGGTGGCTGAGTGATACATCTTTTTCAGTATTAACTGCACATCAGCTTCGTTAATGTACTGGATGATTTGCGTTCTTCCTTATTATCCCTCATTATTTGCTGTCTTGCCCAATTTAACTTCATCCATCTGAAAGCTGGAAAATTGTGTTTAGATTCTTTTTCATTGTTGTTTGGCTTAAGCAGGCTTGAAAGTATTGAATCCTTAATGACCTATCTTCATTATGTGAGGAAATTACATAATGCAGTGTATCAGCTTGGCATTTAACCTTAAATTTTAACTCCATTATTTAGTCATTAACCTTGCGTTTTATATGACCCTCATTCTTAGGACAGTCAGTAGAGGCTCACTTCTGCATTATTGGAGGATACATTAAATCAAATTCAACAAAACTTCCCAAGGACCTAGCAGGGTGGGCTCAGGTGCTTTATATATTCATCTTTGTACCCTCAAGCCCTACCATGGTACCTAGTACAGATTAGGCACCCACTAAAGAGTTCTTTTTTTTTTTTTTTTTTTTTTTTTTTTTTGTTTGGGAATCTGACAATTAAGACAGATTTTTCAATATTATGTTTACTCAACTCAAGTATAGGATTATAGAGATCTATAATTTGTTTGTTGTAGGGAAGGCAGGGATGACTGGTTTTATAGGTGGAGACAAAGAATGGTGGTAAATCAGGGGTCATAAGTAAAGGCTAATTGATTTTTTCAACAAGAAACCTCATAGGATGATACTATCTTGTCATCTTCAAATTTTCGTGTTGGCCTTGTGGCATTCACAAATATTGGAATCCTTGACTCACAGTCATTAAACACATAAGAGAAAGAACCCTATAAACCAACCACTAGTAAATTCATTTCAAAAAGGACATTCCTTCCAAATGACCAGAGTTAGTCTCTCCCATCCAGAAAATTCTCATCCCAGTTTATAGCTCCTGGAAAACTGGATGACTATTTGAAATGCTGCTTGGAAAGCACGGAAACAAGGCGAAGGCAAAAAGTGGGTTTCCCTGGATGAGTAGGTACCACTCTGAGGCAGCAGCAGGAAAATATCTCTTATTTGGATGTTTTGGGGCTGGATGAACTTGTTCACTGGGTGGTTCTTTGGAATTTCTTTCTCTGGCTCTTGCAGGTAACCCTATTTTTTAATTCAGCCTTTCTCCATACAAATGATTAATTTACCATTTCCAAATTTAATCACGGTCCAGTTATGCCACTCAGGTTATTTCTATATCACTTTCAGCAGTGTTTTGGATGTTCCTGACACTTTTAACATGCACAATTCCTACCATGTTTGCCTGATAATATTTAAACTTCCAGAGAATCCTTTTATTTGTTTACTTACTTATCTACTTATTTATTATGAGGTACCTCTCCCAAATCATCACGTTTCTTATCCTCTGTAAAATACCCATTTAGTCTTTTTTTTTCTTATTGTGTTTCTCCTTGTTCTGTATCTATTTCCTAATAATAATGCTGCTAATGATAATTAAGATCTACTTCCTAATTACTAGTAACTCAAATGTCACAACAAGTCTGGTACTGATGGAGCCTGGATCTGAAATCACGTTTGTATGGGCCAAAGGTCTATGAATTAATTATTAAATAAACAGAAGTAAACAGGATTGTCATTAAACTTATAGTTACATATAAAAATAATGGTAGTAAGCAGTAAAATTAACAAAAATTAAAGGAATCTTTCTTTAATAAAAACAAGTAACTAAGTAATAAATAAATTCGCAATGAAAGTGTCACTGGTTGCTTCTTTCAGCTTTCTGCCAAAATTCCCAAAAGCAAAGCAACTTCAGGGAATAGTGTATAGGATTGATAAGGTTCAGAAAGTAGGGGCACTATTGTCCCTACAAGAACAGTATGGATTGGACCTTCTTTGTCGATCAGTGATTTTCTCATCCATTACTTACTGAATTATTTTCTTATTCCACGTGAATTTTATTTCAAATTTCTCATTCTTTTTGAGCTTCCAGATCTCTACTCTTCTCCTTTCCTCTTTAATGATAATCTTGCCACTTTTCATTGTCCATACAAGTACAAATAAATGGTAAGGGGCCACCTAACTGCCCATATTACATAGAGAAATTCTAGCAAATGAATTTTATCTAAGAGTTCTAAAATGATTGTAAGTAATCTCATTGAAACAAAGAAATTACACTCTTTATAAATTATAAGAAAGAGAAATAGTGCAGAATACTGAGAATAGACAAAATTATTTTTTTCCAGAAAAGGGGATTTAAGATAGATTGCAAAAAAGATGAGAAGTTTATTTTAGATAAAAATGATAATGAGAGACTATGAACTCTGAAAAACAATCTAAGGGTTTCGAAGGGGCGGGGGGGTGGGAGGTCGGGGTACCGGGTGGTGGGTATTATAGAGGGCACAGATTGCATGGAGCACTGGGTGTGGTGCAAGAATAATGAATACTGTTATGCTGAAAATAAATAAAAAATAAATTAATTAATTAATTTAAAAAATGATAATAGACATAGATTTTATTTTACATATAAGTTTCATAGTTTTATTTTATACATAAATTTTTATTTTAAGGTTTAAAATGTGTTAAAAATTTAAAATATGTATTAACATAAAATATACCAATTTTGAAAAATATAACAAAGCACAGAGCAAAAATTAAATAAATATAAAGGAAAACAAAAACAAATATAAAAGCCCCACCCAGGTGTGTAAAATTTGTTCAGAATTGTTTATCCATTGCTCTCCTTGCTGTTGTTAACTTTCAGAGTAGACTTTTCTGGACCACTGACTTTGGACTTCTTCATGTGACTTCTTTTGGTCAAAGAACTATGAGCAGCTTGGGTGTGATGCTCAAGAAGTTTTAGAAGCTGTACACGTTTTTGCCAGTCTTTTTGTGTTCTTATAAACGTTGGTGTAGATTATTGGAATCATGTTACCCTCTTGTGCTATTGTCTTCCACCAAAGGAAAACCCAGAAAGAAAGAGGTTTTTCAAAGGACACCCAAACCTGATTTTCAGGCTGGAGCCAAGCTCGAGAGAGACCTTCTTAGAGCTTCAGGACCATGGAGTCTGAGGATGCGTTGAGGTACAGCACTCACCTTTATAGTGAGTGAGAAATATGTATTTGTTTTAAGTTATTGAGATTTTGTGTTTGTTTTTATTGATCATATGCGAGGAAATGCTGACCAAGACATGTAATATCTTATCCCTCTGCCCTTTCACCAAGTGGGGTGGGTAAGGAAGAATCATTATCAAATATTTTAAAATATTTTCATACAAAAACGTATTGCTTATATGTTTATGATTTATGTATGGTTTCAGGTGATATCTTAAAATGCAACTTTCCAGCCTCATATTTTAACATTGTTCATGATAGGTCAATTTCATAAAGCCCATTATAATGGGTTCACAATATTTCATCATATCAAGACCCAAATTCATTTAATCATTTCCACATTGTTAGACCATTAGGTTGTTTCCAATTTTAAATGGCACCAGAATGAACACTTTTGATCTTAAACTTGTGTTTACATTACAGAAAATAAGGATAGGAGAATCCCCTGGAATGGAATTAATTCGTCAAAACAAGAACATATTTTAAGTTTGCTGATGCACATTGTTTATGTCATCCAGATAGTTTGGGCCAATTTACCCTTCCATCACCAATACATGAAATTTCAATTTTCTTGTACTCTCATTATTATTAGGAACTTAAACTTCTAAACATTTCCTAATTGTATAGGCAGAAATGGCATCTTATTTGAATTCACATTAGAATTTAATTTTTAAAATACTGAATTATAACATTAAAAGAGAAAAGACTGCTCATCAGGAGTCAGCCTGCGATTATAGTAAGTTATGTGACATTAATTTATGCCACACTGCCATTGTTTACTTTGGAGGACAGCATTATAGAAATGGTATGCAAAGGATTTCTGGAGACATAATACATTGGCATTTCAAAAACCATTTTACAAAGGCTCTTTGTGAATAAAATTGAAAAGACATGTACTTAAGGGTATTAGAAATAGGTGAGTTTGTGATAGATTAAAATAATGATTCAGATGTGGTCTTGCCAATAATTGGGGAAATTTTGAAAATCTATTTTGAGTTGTCACAATGATTTAAAGGTGTTGTAAGCATTTAGTAGGTGAGGGGGCAGGGATGGTACATTTCTTGTATTTTATAAGGTGGTCCTTTACAAAAGAAGCTTGCCACAAGGCTAAGCACAATAGATGATAGAATATAGATATCAGATCAATAACAACCTACATAATCTCAACAAGATCTATGATAAGTTTTTTTTCCTTGGCTCCTGTTTCTCTTCCTTCCTTTCTTCCTTCCTTCCTTCCTTCCCTCCCTCCTTCCTTCCTTTCTTTCTCTCCTCTCACTCTAAATACACACACACACACACGCACACACACAAATACTAAATATTTCGTAATGAACTCATTTAATAACTTGAATGGGGTTAACGTTGCTATGCAGCTCAAATTCATGAATATCAAATTCAAGAATAAGAAGGAAAAAAGCCAATGTCCTGGCTAAAAAACCAAATTCCAAAATATTATAAAAGACGTTCAACCACTAGAAATATTTTTAACAGGAAAAAACTTAAAACAGAAATAGTAACTTAAAATTCAATCAGAAATGCTTTGTGACCAAGAGTCAATGAGAGCCTATTAGTTTCTAGGAAATCAGGAGGTGTAGAAATTGACCATAGGCTTTGCCAATGATTTGAGAAGGCTCACTTGGAATCTTTTGAAAACCTACTCATAGCCCTCTGTGAGGGCTACCAGCTTCTGCCATGGGAGAACAATAATGCCTTCTCCTTCTCCTCCGTGTTCCAAATCTCATGTTAAGTGTCTCTTACAGTCAGACCCTAAGCTATAATCCAACTAGTCAGGAAGTGAGGGAAATGTGGTTTTCAGGTGTCAAGCCCTTGTGATGCTATGAGAATATAGAAGGGGAGGCAGTGGTACTGAGATGTCAGTAGTCAATCTGGCACACTAGGCAGGATTTCCAAATTCCATATATTTTCACTTTTCCTTTTGCTCCTTGAAGCACAGTATAACTACACCATCTGTTCCAATTTATTTTTCTCCCTTAATTACATTCGTGCTTCAGAAGAAAGACTATAAAAGATATGTTCAAGATAGAATGCAGTTTCAGAGATACAGCTATGTTGAAGGTATAGCTAGAATGTGGAAGCCACTGTAGGATCTAGCTCCTGAAATTCATAATTTCAGCAACACTAACCATGAGAAGGTCTGTGTAGAACACTGGGATGCCAGGTGGCCAGAAGAGGGACAATGCCAAAAATACAAGCATAGACAGCATTTGAGACCAAGAGCAAGAATGGATTAGCTGGCATTGCACAGAAGTCGGAGAGATTCATGGAGAGCATGTAAAGTAAGAATTACAAAAAGTGAGGAACAGAAGGCTCAAGTTTATTTGGTATGGACAGGAGGAGAGGACTTTCAAGGTAAAGAGAAGTGATCAGGAAAATGAAGGAGGCACACAAGAACTTTTTTTGGATGTAAAAGAGTACAATCATTGCTGTCCTTTTTCCTAAATCACCACTATGCAACCATTCCATGATTATCAGAATGTGGTCTAAGTCTTATAAGAATGTCCCTTTCATTTTCCATTATTTTAATGTTTTTTGAAAATTCATTCTTTAACCCATTTCTCATTGACATATTGCATTCCTTTCCCTAGAACTCCAAATTCTGCTCTTCAGCATTCAGCATGTACTTAGTGGCATTTGTCATGAATACAAAATAATCTCCATATTGCATTCCCTAATGACTCTATGGGCCATAATATAGTTCACAGTTATAAGGATGGAAGAAGGAGTCAATGTGTTCACAAATTTTGATTCCTTATGTTTTAAACCGATGGTTGGCAATGCTTTTCTGTCAAGGGCCAGAAAGTAAATATTTTAGGTTTATGGGGCCATACATTATCTTGCAATGACTCAATTTTGCTTTTGCAGTGTAAAAGCAGCCAATGACAATGAATAAATGAATGGATGTGGATGTGTTTCAAGCAAACATTTTTTTTTAATTTTAAAATTTCTTTTCTTTTTTTTTTCAAATTTTATTTTATTTTGTTCTTTTTTCAGTGTTCCAAAATCCATTGTTTATACACCATACCCAGTGCTCCATGCAATATGTGCCCTTCACAATACTCACCACCAGGCTCACCACACCCCCTAACCCTCTCCAAAAACCTCAGCTTGTTTCTCAGAGTCCACAGTCTCTTATTGTTTGTCTCACCCTCTGATTTTCCCCAACTCACTTCTCTCCATCTCCCAATGTCCTCTGAGTTATTCTTTATGTTCAACACGTAAGTGAAACCATACGATAATCGACTCTCTCTGTTTGACTTATTTCACTCAGCATAATCTCTTCCAGTCCCTTCCATGTTGATACAAAAGTTGGGTATTCATCCTTTCTGATGAAGGCATAATACTCCATTGTATATATGGACCATATCTTCTTTATCCATTCATCTGTTGAAGGTCAAGCAAACATTTTTAATTGAGAGTAAAATTCAAATTTCATATAATGTTCATTTATCACAAAATATTATTCTACTTTTGATTTTTTTCCCTAACCATTTAGAAAACTTAAAAAAAAAAAAATCATTCTTAGCTCTCTGGCCTACAAGTCAAGGTGCATGCTGGATTTGGCCAAAGAGCCAGAGTTTGCCAACCCCTTTTTTAGCTCTCTACTCTCCAAGAATATCCACTTGCCACATGTGGTTATTGATCACTTGAAATGTAACTAGTATGACTGAAGAACTAGACTATTTATGTACTTATTTTTAAATTTTTCTATTTTATTATTTAAATTCAATTAGCCAACATAAAGTACATTATTAGGTTTTTTTTTTTTAAGATTTTATTTATTTATTTAACAGGCAGAGATCACAAGTAGGTAGAGAGGCAGGCAGAGAGAGAGGAGGGAGCAAGCTCCCTGCTGAGCAGAGAGCCTGATGCGGGGCTTGATCCCAGGACTCTGGGATCATGACTTGAGCCGAAGGCAGAGGCTTTAACCCACTAAGCACCCAGGTGCCCCTTTCATTAGTTTATTATATAATGTTCAGTGATACCTTAGTTGCCTATAACACCCAGTGTTCATCACATCATGTGCCCTCTTTAATGCCCATCACCCAGTTTCCCCATCCCCCTACCGACCTCTCTGTTATTTATTTTACTTTAAATTTCCAAAAAGAAAGTTATTCATTTGGTTATTATAAAATTTGGTGCATTTAGAAGAACCTAGGTGTGTGAACTTGCTTTTCTAACTGCAAATTTTATGATATATAAATAGCAATAAATATCTCTGATTAAAATTTAACATCTGAATTCAAATGTGCTGAAAGTATATAAAACACACACCAGATTTTGAAGACTTGGTTTGGAAAATAATGTAAAATGTCATTAATAATTTTATATTGAATACATGTTGAAATGATAAAATTTTGAATATATTGCTCTAATTCAATTGCTCTAATTAAATAAATTTGTCTAAATAAAATATATTATTAAAAGCACTTTTATCTGTTTCTTTTTACATTATAATGCGGCTACTAGAAAATTTACAATTACATATGTGGCTCACATTTTATTTCTATTGGACCGAGCTGCTCTAGACATATAGCTAGGTTACATTTCCTGGCGTCTCTTGCAATTTGGTGGGACTATATGACTGAGTTCAGGTTGAAGGAATGTGGGTAGTAGTGAAATAAGATACTTCTAAGTTTTGTCCATCAGTATTCCCATGCTTTCTCTTTCACCCCCTGCCCAATGAATGCAGAAAACTCAGTAGAAAAGTAGGAGGCTTTAGAGCACATTACACAGAAAAATGAAGGGAGCTTGGGTCCTGAGAGACAGCATAAGGACCAGCTGGCCTGGAGAATGACCTGACCTGATATCCCTATCCTGAACTATACCACAAGCAAAAGACAAACATTTATGTCCTAAGCCACTGAACTTAGTATATTGTATTCACCTTAAGGAATCCAAAAAGCTTAAAAAATATCCCATGGAGCCAGCAGAGTTCAAAGAATACATTTACCCTTCTACTTTAAACAATTAGAAAATGGGCACAGTTTTTGACAACCATTTTTAGACTTAGAAAACTGGAATAATGGGACCATGACCTTTGAAAAAGGAAACAAACAAATTAAGCCCTATCTTTGAGGGAGAGAGAGAACTCCAAAAGCTTACAGAGGGGACTTCTCTACTAGCTGACTGACACCTATCAGTAAATGTGTGAAGGAAACTTCATGAGACCTGTGAAAGAGCGATCTAAAAGAAATAGGCAGAGGCATGTGGGTGGCTCAGTCAGATAAACGTCTGCCCTCAGTTCAGATCAAACCCCCATGTTGGGATTCCTGCTCAGGAAGGATCCTCCTTCTCCTTCTCCTGCTTCCCCTGCTTGTGAGTGCTCTCTCTGTGTCAAAAACAAACAAACAAACAAACAAACAAGCAAGCAAACAAAAAAAAACATGTAAAAGTAGGCAAATGAATTCTGGTGTCTGTGATGTGAGGTGGGAGAATTTGTGTTTCCATCAATCCTAGAAAAGAGACACAGTAATAAATGAGATATGTGGTAGAATTCTTAGAACGGTATTGTCTTAGTCATGAGGTTGCTCTGGACCCAATTTGAAGACCTTGAAATAATCAAACTAATTCCAAGAAACTTAACAGAGTGCAAAGACAAAATAAAATATTATTTAAAGGATTGCAGACATATCCAACAACCAACAATATAAGAGTTGTAGCTCCAGCATTCAGTAAAAATTGCCAGATGTACAAAGTAGTCAGAAAATATAATTCATGAGCAGGAAAAACAAAAAACAAAAAACAAAAAACACGGAATGGAAGCAAACCCAGAAATAAAATAAGTAATGGGGCTAGAAGATAAAGACATTATGAGAACTATTATTAAAACACTGTGTATGTTGAATAAGGTAAAGGAAAACACCACCATAAGGATAGAACTAGAAGATATAAAAAATCCAGTCATAAAATCTAGAGATGAAAAATAAAATATCAGAAATGAAAAATATCTCAGTTGTGATTTGCCACAAATTAGAACAGGAAAATATCAGTTAATTAATTTGAAGATATAGCAATAGAAATCATTCAAAATAATGCAGATGGGGGTAAAAAAAGTAAAACCTGAGTTTCAGTAAGCTCTGGAACAATAACAAGAAAATTTGAAACTTAATAAATGGAAAAATGGCATGCAGAATAAGTATTTTTTATTGTTTTATTTTATTTTATTTGTGTATTTATTTGAGGAAGAGAGAGAGAGAGAGACTGAGAGAGAGAGCACGCACAAGCAGAGGGAGGAGAAGCAGACTCTCTACTGAACAGAGATCCAAACTCTGGGTTCCAATTCTAGGACCCTGGGATCATGAACTGAGCTGAAGATAGACACTTAACTGACTAAGCCCACCCAGGCCCCCTGGAGTAAATATATTTTTTTAATATTTTATTTATTTCCTTGAGAGAGAGAAAGAGAGAGAGAGAGAGAGATCACAGAGGGAGAGGGAGAAGCAGATTCCTAGCTAGGCAGGGATCCCAATGCAGGGCTTGATATCAGGACCTTGAGATCATGTTCTGAGCTGAAAGCAGATGCTAAACTGACTGAACCATCCAGGAACCTGTAGAATAAATATATTTTTTTTAAATGCCAACCCACATCATAAACAAATTACTGAAAGTAAGAGTTATAGAGAAATTCTTAAAATTACCCATAGGGAAAGGGAACAGTATCCACAGAGGATTAAATATAAGAATTATGAAAACTGTTAAAAAAATAGAACATGTATACAGATAATCTGATAGTGGAATAGACAGTGTAATCATAAAAATGTAAAACAAAGTAATGCAAAAAAAGTCAGGAAAGAATTAAAAAGTAAGAACAGAAGGAACAAATAGAAAACGACAGCAAAACGGAAGGCTTAAAATGAACCATATAAACATTTTAATGCAAATGGTATAACATGGTAAGTAGAAGTGAGATATTCTCAGATTGAATAAAAAGCCAGACCGATATGTTGTTTATAAGAGACTCATTTTAAATATAAAGACATGCATAGCTTAAAAGCAAAAGTGCAAACAAAATACCATTCAAACAACACTAAGAACATATGACTGACTGATGTGGCTATACACTCTATTATTAAGAATCAAATTAAGTTTCAGAACAAGGAATATTGCCAGGGATAAACAGGAAACATTTATAATGATAAATGGGTCATTTTAGTAAGTGGATATAACAAATCTAAATGTGTTTGCCTCAAATGATGTGACAGAACTTGAATGGAAAAAAGAAATAGATGAAATCCACATGTATAGGACTTGACAAAGAAATATGTAGAAAATCAGTAAAAATATCATAGACTTGAACAGAACTATTAAATAACTTGACCTAGTAAGTATTTACAATATACTCCACTCAACAACAACACAATAGCTATTCTTCTGAAGTATGCATGAAACATTCAACAAGATAGATTCTATCCTGGTCTGTAAAACAATTCTGAATACAGTTAAAATAATTAATCATGGTAGGTATGTTCTCTGCCCACAGTGAAATCATTAGATCAATAACATAAATATATCTGGAAAATTCCAAAATATTTGGAATTTAACAGCGATTGCTCAGCAGCCCCTAAATCAGAAAAGATATCAAAGGAAATTAGATTGCAGAGGTAGTAAATCTCTTCCTAGTTTCAGGGATGAGCATGCAACCTGATCCAAAACTAATCTGATCACACAATCCTTCTGGCCTCAGTCACTGATTCAGAGAATACACAAAAGAAGTTTATCCAGAGACCATCATGGTTACTTTGCCAGAGTGAGTAGTTACATAGAGAGGTGCTTCTCTTTTGCAGTTGTAAAGAAAATAGGACCCAGGCTTCATGCTGCTGCTGTTCTCATGTTATCTTGAGAAAAAGAGTGCCCTTGAACATAGAGAATCTCTCAGGAAATGAGGGCCAAGAAATAGAAATTGAATTAGTGCTGATGATATCGCTTGAATTACTCAATTTAGCAGAATCTGAACCCAGAACTTGCTTTGATCTTTGCAGTTACAAGAGTCAACAAAATTCCCTCTAAGCCAGCATGTACTGAGCTTTTCAGCTTTGTGTCAGTCAGAATAGGTCTGAAGTCCTGTGTGCATCAAACCATTTCTTCGTGTCTTTCCTTCTTTGCAAATATAGAAATAACTTTATTCCCTGGTACTGATTTTGAAAGACATATAGGACAATAGTATTTTAAAAATGAAAATAGATCAATATTCAACTTATTTTCCCTGACCTGCATGTGATCTGCAAGCTTCTAGTTAGATACACAGAGGGACTGGTAGCCAATAGATGATAATTTATTCATCTTAGGGCAGATTTTGTGGTTCAAAACTAAATATCTCTGGAAACTGAGCCCTGTTGCAAAGGCAGTTATCATTTGTTTTTTATTAGTTACATTTTCCCACCAAATTATCTGTTAAAAGGAATCATAGTCAAGTGTCCCCAATGGATGACCCCTAGGTTTTACTTTTTAATGATTTTATGAGTTTAAATATAATTCCTTTGCTAACTACAGGATATTTTCTTTAATCTGTTTGATTAAGCAAGCCAAGAATTGGAAAGATAATGTTTCCTAACTTCCTTTCTGATGAATAATGAATGTCACTAAGGAATTAGATAGTAGGAGGTAGTTGCCTCGGCCATCTGCTGCATATGGGTACAGAAGAAAGATATTAAACTTTAAATTAGGTATTGCTTCACAGGACCTAAAAGATGAAAGGAAATACACACTCAACTGGAAGATAATAATCAATTTCTATCAGACAATTTGCTTCTTTCAAAGTACAAAAAATATAATTATCTCTTTTACTCCCTGGTCAACATATTTTGTATTTAGTTGAATACAGGAAATCAGTAATCAGCACATCCCTTTTTCAGTCTAATGTATATTCAAATGTCTACAAATAAAAGTGCAATTTTTAAAATATACAACTGTTGAACATCTAAGAAAAAAGAAAAAAATACTTTTTCCACAGATATGATACACTAAAGAAACAGAATCTCATTTCCATGGCAACTACATCAAAGGTTAAAGGAGAGAAATAGAACATTTATTGCTAAGTACACTTACTTTAAAAATTATTCACCAAGTTATGATCACCAGTGTAACAGTTAATTGTAATGAAGGACGGACCTCTCCATTGCTTCATTTCTCTGTATAGTTATTCATAAGAAAAACGGTGTCTATTTATATATCTGCAAATGTCTGCTATTTTGATATGATATCTGTTTAAGCAAGATTTAAGGAAATAGATTTTTAGGTGAAGAGTGTAAATACTGGAAAGGATGCTATGGAAATAATTTAGTGTAGTCGTTAATAGCGTAGCTACCAAGTCAAGCAAAGAGATTAGATTAAAATTGTATATATGACACTTGGACATGTTACCTAATTTTTTTAGCTCTCAATTTATTCATCAATAAATTGAGTAAATGTTATTCATTTCATCTAATATACTAAGTACATAAAATAGTGTAAAGACACATCAATAAATTTTAAGTGAAGGGCTTGGAAAAGCAATTTGGAGGAAAAGGAATATACGTTATAACCATGTTAAAAACACTCAACTTCACTGGTGATTACATAAAAATGTATTTACTACCTTTCATGAGCTAAATTGAAAAAAAAAATTGTAAAAGATTTAGAATATCCAGTGTCAGTAGAGCAGAAGGGAAGGATAATTCTTTCACGGTGTTGTTCAATGTACAATTGGGGCAACATTTAGGGACAGTATTTAGGAAGCACCTGAAACATTTTAAGATGTGTCTGCTCTTTCATGTATTTATTGTGTGATTAGGAATCAACCCTGCTGAGATACCAACAGGTTTATAGCCATTTATATGAAAGGAAATGTTTCGCTGCACTATTTGTGATAACAACAACAAAAAAATCTCATAAGCAGATGAAGGGACAATGACACTATGAAATACTATGTAGTCCAAAATAAATAAAGTCTGTGTGTGTACGATGACATGGAAAGAGGTTTGTGAGATACAGTTTCATGAAAAAAAGAACAGGAGAGAAACAACATATGTACTATGATTTTCTGTTTATAATCGTGGATATGTATGTGTTTCAAGGAGTATACTTAGGTTTTATATTAAAATGTTAGACCTACATTAATTAGACTGTTATTTTATAAGCTACCCAGCAATATTTCTAGTGCCGGAGCTGTGTTAAATAGTTATTATTATTTCTGCAATTATTTATTTAATATTTTGAGTCAACTAGAATAAGAGCTAATAAAAATAAGGTTGTCTAACCTAGAAATGAGAAGTTAGAATAAAAACAATTGCACCCAAGTTATGGTGATCATGGGTATCTTTCCAGGAGTCTAAATTGCATGATTTTATGATATAGTATAGAGTATTTCTGTTGCTTCTTTCTGCTACTATAGACTAAATAATAAAAGTATTAAGATGCATCTTTCTTTCTCATTTTTTAGAAAAATAATGATTATTCAGGCTTTCATGATATACCATGGTCTGAATTCTTGGCTTATTTTTTGTTTTGTTTTGTTTTCTTTTGTTCAATGTGGTTGGTTTTACGAGTGTGGTAGGAACATCAGATTATAGAAGATAGGACACTCAGATGCATTAGGTCAGAATTAGGGAATAGATAAGGTTGGAGGCTGAAGAGCTGAGGGAAAAGAGAATATCTTAATATCTGTTTTTGTTTTTGTTTTTGTTTTAGGTTCGGAGATTTATTGCTTGGATGGGAGAATATCTTAATATCTTAACCCTAGTGGAAAAGATTTACATTCCTCAAGGCTAGAAGACTCAGGAGTGCTGGGATTCTCATGTGAGAGTCTTGCACACCCCACTGGTATAAACATTCCAAAAGGACAGATCTTTACTTGGGGGTGATTTGCTTTGAGACCAAACCACAGGTTTTGTGTGCAGTGGATCTAGCCAGCTCTGCAGTGGGTTGATGTTATCTGAACTTCTTATAACTACTAAATATTCTACAAGAGTGTCATAAATAAAATGTGTTGAAAACCAGAGATTCATCTTAATATCTTCAGACTTCGTAGGTCACAAATACCATGAAACATACCATGGGGAAAAGGACACACACACATCAATTTTCCAGGTCTGGCTTCAAATAAGATTATATAATGTAACACTAAGTAGGTGATTAATAAATAAAGTAGATCATAATTGCAGAATGTTAGCATTTTAAAATAAGAAGCTAACAATTTAAAATTTCTTCAACTTAATTCAAAGAAAGGTAAGCTGAAGTCTCATGATCTATGTGGCTCTCATAAGGCCAAGTGTTGGGTTTCTTGTCTCTTTATAAGATATAAAATGGAAAAAATGGGGGGGGGCACCTGGGTGGCTCAGTGGGTTAAATCCTTTGCCTTTGGCTCAGGTCATGGTCCCAGGGTCCTGGGATCGAGCCCCACATCGGGCTCTCAGCTCAGCGGGGAGCCTGCTTCCTCCTCTCTCTCTCTCTCTGCCTGCTTCTCTGCCTACTTGTGATCTCTGTCTGTCAAATAAATAAATAAAATCTTAAAAAAAAATGGAAAAAATGGGGTTTGATATCTCCAGCCAGGATTGCCTCATTAGTTGGCTATATAAACTGTTCCACCATTATATGATTCAAGCTGACTGCATGTCAGTTATTGAGCATGAACCATCTGCACTGACTGTTAAAATATCCAGCTGACTAATTTATCATAGATCCTGAGTTCTATACTTTCTCCTTAGGTTTTTCCAGCACCAACAGGAAAGACTCCAGTGATTTCTGTTTAGTTTTCTCTTTTCTTGTTAATTCCTGGAAAAGTTCATAAAGTTCATAGGATTTTTATTTACTTTTGTTCCACTTAAAAATTTATCAACAAGTTACTGATACACGTTGATAGATTGAATAGGCATGTGGAGAATACAGCTAGGATAAAATGCTAAATTAACTGGATAATGAAATCAAGATACGAAAATATCTCACCAAGTTGAAACAATGGGTACTTGCTAACTCAAGAGGTGGAGATCAATTAATATGAAAACAGGTTAAATAAATTAATTCTTGGGGCGCCTGGGTGGCTCAGTGGTTTAAAGCCTCTGCCTGCTCAGGTCATGATCCCAGGGTCCTGGGATCGAGTCCCGCATCAGGCTCTCTGCTCACAGGGAGCCTGCTTCCTCCTTCTGTCTGCCTGCCTCTCTGCCTAGTTGTGATCTCTGTCAAATAAAAAAAATAAAAATCTTTAAAAAATTAATTAATTCTTAAAATTTAAGATATGGGGAAAGTAGCTCAGTGGCAATTCAAACAGAAATAACCTAGGTTTGATTTGATTGAAACTCAATATATACTCAATATAACAATGTATAGAAAAAATGCCTACTTTCACATCATTTTAGTTAATAGTGCTGTGATAATATAACTTAGAATATTTTATCACATTTTGAAACAAGAACCACAAAGAAGAAAAATTATGCTCAGTTTAGCTGTATTTTAATTTCTATGATAGCATACAAGATATTTAAGTTCAGAAGAGAGACTCTTATTTATATATATATTTCAGATATACTGAGGTTATATAGCCAGTAAGTTCAAAACCTGAAATGTGGACACAAATCTGATAATAACCTCTTTTTATTATATTCTACCTATTAATATCCAGGCTCTATGAGTGGGAAAACAAATCTTTGTATTTCCCAGGAACTCTGTGTAGTTCATTGAGCATAGTGGAAGTTTTACAAAGTAATATGAGATTTTGATTTATAGTTTGTAAACTATTGTTTTCATTTAGCGACCATGATACTGGGAAACAGTCTTGGTTGATATTTATCAATATTATTTTTTTAAACCAAAATTCAGGGGGATAAGGTAGTTTGCTCAAATCAAATCATAGAAGTAGCAAAGCAAATCCGAAGTAAGATTTTTGTTTTTATTAACATATAATGTATTATTTGCTTCAAGGGTACCGGTCTGCGAATCATCAGTCTTACACAATTCACAGTACTCACCATAGCATATATCCTCCCTAATGTTCATAACCCAGCCACCCTATCCCTACCTCCCAACTTTCCAGCAGCCCTCAGTTTGTTTCCTGAGATTTAGAGTCTCTTATGGTTTGTCCCCCTCCCAGATCCCATCTTGTTTCATTTTTTTCCCTCTCTACCCCTCACAATCCCCCCACCCTGCCTCTCAAATTCCTTATATCAGAGAGATCATATGATAATTGTTTTTCTCTGACTGAAGAGATCTTGCATCTTTAGACTTTAGTTGAGTACTCGTAAGTGTGTTCATCAGGTTTGAAGTTTCTCTAGTGAAATTTCTTCAAAGTTTTTCATCGCTATGAGTATAGCAAAGTAACTGTACTTGTGGGTAACTCACATCTGGAGTTCAGTTTTCATTGCTATAATTGCAATTACAGACTTGCAACAGTTCTTTGTACTCATAATTTCCTTAACCTACATCAATTACATTTATCCCATGTCTAAATTACCCTGAGAGCAATATCAGTTGGCACGTTTCCTTAGTGGATTTATGATTAGATCAGGATCACGAGCGAACAAAGAAACGTGACAGGAGAATGGACAATGTGGAAAATACCAGAGTGTGGTGACTCAAATCAATGAAGCTACAAAAAGGAAAACAGGAAGAAATAAAGACAACATCACCAGAAAAAAAAATAAATATATGAAGTCGGTATTTTTAACTCAAGTGACAGGACTTTAGAAATATTCATTTTTGAACATGATAAATTTCATACAGTTATTAGGTAGGTTGTGAATTCATCTTTAGTGGGGAATGCAGTATTAATCAAAGTGGTCTTGTGCTTCAAGTTGTCCAAAATTTAGAATTGACAGGAACAGTTCCAGAATTGACAAAACAACAGTATGAGAGCTGCTCTAGGATTGAAGGAAGTCCAGTGGACTATGTGGGTCCAGGAAGAGTAAGTAATTCTTCTGAGATAAATTTTTAAAGAGAGGATGTTTGAATTTGGTTTTGAGAAATAGATATGAGTTAGTCAGGTTTTATTTGGGAGTGGGGATACAGTACTTCAGGCAGTGAGCCATTTATTAAAATATTTTAGGGCTACCATTACTCTCCTCCAGGATGATAGAAATTATAGAAAATAATTTCATTGACTGTCTGTCACATGCGACACTTACCGCCATGGTAATGGATGTCTAATATCAGTTTATTTTCTATTTGCCAGTATATTTTTCCCTTGGAAAAGCTCCTTTCATTTAAGAATTAGTTTGCATTATCTTCAATTGGATAGGTTCCCTGTTCTTACCCACTAAACTGGTTAGGTAATCTCTAATGAACCCTGATAAGCATTGTGTGGATAACACCATCACAAGGGAAAGGGCGGAGGGAGAATATAGAGAGGAGGAGAAAGTGCTATCACAGTACTTGTCAAGTTCAATTGGCATAATAGCTATTTATGTATGTTGCCCCACTGGGCTGTGGGCTCCTCATGGACAGCTCTTATCAAAGTGCCTGTCTCATGGCAGGTGTTCCATAAAGGTTGAATGAGTTAAATAATGAATGAGAAGAATATGGAGATTTTCAATTGTTTCATTTTGCAGTGAGAGTTGAATACATATTCAAGCAAATGTTCTCTGTTGCCTAGGAAATTGCAAACAAACTGCTTAGCCCAGCACTCCATAGCTCCGCAATCTCTTCTTAATCCATGTTTCCATCCCTATGCCACTGACTGCACATAGCAACCTTATGCACTATACAAACTAGAATTTACCAGAACCTGGTTTGGACTTGTCATACCTCCACTTTCCTCTGTGTCCTCTCTTCCCTCCAGTGTCTTATGACTATTGAGTAAACTCTGAATACTGACTACGATTTGGAAGACACAGATTCTAATCTAGCTTAGTCAGTAATCCCTAAAAAACCTAGAATATGCTGTTTGATTAATTTGGTTGTCCCCTTATTATCCTTAAATAGTTATTTGTCAGTCTAAGCCTTGGGTCTTCTCCAACCCAGTCTGCTCCCACAACCATTGTTGAAAAATTATGACAATTTCTTTCCTTTGCCTTAATTTTCTTCATAACATGTACCATTACTTGGTGTCCCAGAAATTAGAAGAGTACCTAGCACAAAGTATATGCTAAGAATATATTTACTGAATGAATAAATGAATATATAGTTAAGTGACTCTATGCTTGTTTTATAACGTAACCCTGAAATCTTTAAGGTGGTCTTTGTCTAATATATCTACCTCTGTGTCTCCATCATGCATCAGTCTGAACCAGCACATTATGGATCTTCCAGGAATATACTGTTTTTGCATGGTAGATGCATGCATAATGCTTGAATAAATGGTCCTCATTTAAGCCTACAGTAACCATAGCACAGAGGGAAGTCTGACTTGTTCATTATTGTAATAAAATCATGAGCTAAATAGAATTTTAAAAACAGTATTTAGGATACTCTTTTAATGTAATGTATACAAAGCATATAATTAAGCTGAGATACCATTTTAAGGTATTGAGGAAAAGACACAGTATCATATATTCTCTGTAGAGAAAATAGCATGCTTTGGACACTGTGAAGTTGACTTAGAACAAAATTAGACTCTAACTCTAGGAAGCAATTTCTGCCTCTTCTGAGAAGCTTGTATTTATGAGATGTGGTTGTACCCTCTTTGAACCCTGGG
The DNA here is from genome assembly GCF_011764305.1 of Mustela putorius furo. Taxonomy (NCBI): domain Eukaryota; kingdom Metazoa; phylum Chordata; class Mammalia; order Carnivora; family Mustelidae; genus Mustela; species Mustela putorius. The sequence goes on from NW_025421273.1 coordinate 25,299,071, forward strand.
ACACTGTGGATATTACTCTAATTTTACACACCTGATTCTACCCATTTTAGTACAGTCATTGTGTGTGGGTCTTATTCCTCTTATTAGCTTAAAACAAACCCAAGATCCAGGGCTCCTTTCCTGCCTGTTCTTTCCAGTAGGGTGCCTTGAATACAAATGACATCTGTATATCTTACTCAAACACTTAGTTTTATTGAACTGAGAGGGAATACTCAGTTTCCCCTTCGGCTGACTTACTCCATTTAAGAAAGGCACAGGGAAGGTTCTGTATTCCTAGGGTGTTCAAATATACCTATTCATTTTATCCAAATACTCTCTTATTCTCACTGTGACTTTATCTCAGCTTTTGTTGGCCTTGGTCAGGAAGAAGGGGCTAGAGGGACACACAGGACCTTGACTTTGTAGTTCAGCTCCTCCATCACTCACTGCTCCTCAATTCCCAGATAAGCATGATTTCCAGGTCCAAGACAGAGGATATGGCTGACAGGACCATTTAGGGCATATTCCAGGCCACATCCTCAGTAACTATGGTAACTGTACTTGATAAACCAGATGGTGGGACTATGTCATGTAAATGAGCCAAAGATGGTCTTCATGTATTGGGCTCTAGGTGTTTACTTCTTTACTGCAGACTGAGACTCATTAGCTCAAAATCCTGCTGGCACCAAACTCAAATTTATATGCATTCATTTATTTTAAAAGTCACACAGCAAGTGGATTTTTAGACATTTAGATCCTGTCTCCTTTGCATACCTTCTGAACCCTCACCTCACATCTGTTGGTCACTGGTAAGAGAGAGCCTCATGATTATAAAAGTCCCAAGCTGCCCCTTCTGAGTTTATCAACCCAGAGATTCCCAGCTGGGAATTCAGCTGCTGGGCTGGACCCCTAGAAGGGTAAGCCTCTCCCTTATTCCCAGAACTCCCTTGACCTCTTCCCCTAAGGGACTTCTTCTCTTATACAACCCTGACCAAGTGTTACCCAATAAAACCTATTGGGTCTAACTACCTATTGTGCATATATATATATATATATATATATATATATATATATTTTTTTTTTTTTTCCTAGTCAGCTCCAAATCCCTTGAACAAACTATCATCAAAGTTCTTTCTCAGAAGGAAAAAAAAAAAAGGGAGATAAATTCATTTATTCCTGGGAAGAAAACAAGTTATCAGGATTATATTAATATTTTAGCCTTCATGCATTCATATTGTTACTTATTAAAATAAATGTAAACTCTTGGTCTTTTCCTTTGTCACACACACACACACACATACACACACACATACACAGAGATACACACATATATACATATACATGGATTTCCTTGTTTCTGTTGCTTTGCCATGTTCTCATTTTAGCTCACACTTTTCATCATTCCTTTCACTTTTCCCTTTTAAATAGTCTCATGGGTTTTCTTATACTTCTATGTATTTTCTTGAGAAACAGAATCTTAAACAGGCACAAGTTTATGTAATACATAAAGACTTAGAAACAAGCACAGCGAAATTGTCCTGAAGAGTGAGTGTGTGTGTAAACACACACATCCTGACCCGCAAATTACCCAACAAGAAAATCTGCTGAGCAAGCTTTCTGTGATCTAGGAGTTGGTTATACAATCTTTATCTTGCACAGGGGGATTATAGCTATTAGCCTTATTCCTGGTTTGTTTGTTTTTAAACTACAGGCTTGATAAAGGATCACTGTATCACACAGGTTTTCTCTTGGCCATCCTTTATAGGCTCCAGGTCTGGTCATTTCAGGAGCCCCTCAACACCCCTGAACTCTTCCATGGCTTTCAATCACAATTAGGGTTAATAACGTTTTGGCCTCCCCCTGTGTGTGTTCCTCTTCTCCAGCTGCGATTGAATTCGGGCTTCCCCACAGCCTCAGCTCTCCCTGCCCCCCATTGCATCTTGGAAGGAAGCTCTCCACTTTCATCTAGGCTGATTATGCAGGTATGAGTTTCCCATGGCAGCTGGCTGAGATCGCGGTGGCAGCTTGCCTCCCCCTGGCATATATACTCTGTCACCAAACGGCACTTTTAAGTCTTCCTTTGCTAACATCCTTTATAGCTCCTTGCTAGACAAAACAAATCCTTAAGAGAAAAAAGGACAGTGAAGGGGGGGCAGGGTGTGGGGAATCACAAAGGAATAGAGAAGGGAGGGAAAGGAAGAAGACTGAGCAACAACTTCCCTTCTCTTCAAGTGCCCTGATTTAGCAAGCTCCTATAAAACTATTAAAGGGTGCTAACAGGATTTTAGGAAGGAAACCAGCATTTACCAAGACTTTTATGTAAAGAGGGAATCCTATTGAATGCTCACGATTACTTAGCAAATATTTCAACTGCAACAACTCATTGAAAGTGGACAACATATTTATTTGGTGGTCACTATTATTATTATTTTATTTTACCAAAAAGTAAACTGTGCCAAGTTATGATACCTAGTTAACAAAGACAGGGCTTGGATTATACTCTTCATACCTGTGAATCTCTCTTACCCATATCTATGAGTTTATCCAACCTCATGATAAATCAAACATATGTATTGTACCCTACTTTAGGTGAAGTTCCAAATTGAAGTTTGGAAAGTTTGATATATATTCCATTTATTATTTTTTTTTTTGAGAGAGAGAGAGAGAGAGAAAGAGGGGGTACAAAGACAGAAGGAGAGGGAGAGAGAGAATCCCATGCAGGCTCCACACAGTGCAGAGCCCAACATAGGGCTCAATCTCACAACCCTGAGATCATGACCTGAGCCAAAATCAAGCAACCCCATTTATTCTTATATATATATGTATATGTGCATGCACTTTCCCATTAAAGGGACTGTGGTACTCTTCAGAAAAACTGCAAGCAGTAAAATTGGATCTTCAAAATTATAGTTGCTACCAATGTAGTAAAATTATGGAAAGAGTTCAAGAACAGACATGTCTAGCTCCCAAACACTCTCAACTTCCCACACATCCTATTGGCTTCCAAAGTAGCCTAACGGAAGAGAACCAGTCTCATTCTCAGAAAGCATTCTGGGGGGAAAGGTAGTTAGGTTTCATTGATGTGTAAGAGTTCTAACCTGTAATGGTCATATTTGCTAGAGGACTCTAAGTTATTTGAGACCCTAGTACGGATATAGGCACATATGCAACCAACAAATGAATGGAAAATCTGACAAATAACAGCCTATCCCGTTAAGAAAAGAGAAATAAAAGCATTTTTCATTTTACTGGTCATCTAAGTAAGTTTGAATTTAAGGGGTCAGGTGGGCAGAGATATTTAATAGGAACAGATCCTTGAGTTTTAAATTGTTACTCTGGGTATTGGCTTTCTAATCACCAATATGGAGAACCTCACCATATAACTACAGAAAGAAAGAACACTGCCTGGACCAATGCCAGTGTGAGACTGAAAGGGAGAAGGGGGATTTAGGACACCTACTGAGTAAGTAGGAAAATCTGCTGAAAACCAGATTCTCAGGTTAACATATGGCATGTTATTAAGGCATTTGATATATGGTTAATAAGGCCTGTTTTGTTTTATTATAGCCTTTTTGAATTCCTATTTCCTATCATATAGTTGACTTGTATATGACTGGAATTTGACACCACCTTCACCATGCTAGTAGTTTTCTTATTTTATTAGTTTATTTTATTTTTCAAACAATCCAAATTAATTAAATTTCTTTCTCTTTTTCTTTTTTTAAGATTTTTTTAAATTTATTTGAGAGAGAGAAAGAGCACAAGCAGGGGGAAGGGCAGAGGAAGAGGGAGAAGCAGACTCCCCACTGAACAGGGAGCCCAACTTGGAGCTGAATCCCAGGACCCTGGGATCATGACCTGATCTGAAGGCAGATGCTTAACCAACTGAGCCATTCCTCTTCTTTCTTTCTTTATTTTTTAACTTTTTAAAAGTTTTAATGGGAGTATAGTTAACATAATATTATGTTATTTATATATATATATATTATATATATATGATGTTGGCTTCAGGTGTACATAGTGATTCAACAGCTACATTCATTAGGAGATGCTCACTGTGATAAGCAGAGTCGCCCTGTCACCAGACATCATTATTACAATGTTATTGACAACATTCCCTATGCTGTACTCTTTAATCCCGTAACTTACTTATTTTATAACTAGAACATCATACTTCTTAATAACCTCCACCTACTTTGTCCAGGCCCCCCTATAGTAACCACCAGTTGTTCTCTCTATTTATGAGTCTGTTTCTTTTTTTTGGTTTTGTTTGTTTGTTCATTGTTTGTTGTTTTGAATTTTTAGAGTCCACACATGACATAATATGGTATTTGTCTTTCTCCGTCTGACTTACTTCACTTAAATAACACTTTTTAGGTCCACTCATGTTGCCACAAATGGCAAGATTCCATTCTTTTTTATGGCTGAGTAATACGCCTTTGTGTGTGTGTGTACACCACATCTTCTTTATCCATTCACCTACCAAAGGACCTTCAGACACTTCCATATCTTGGCTATTGCAAATAATGCTATAGCGAACATAGGGTTGCATAGAGTTTTTCAAATTAATGCTTTAATTTTACTCAGGAATTAATGGATCATATTGTACTTCTATTTTTAGTTTTTTGAGGAACCTCTATGATGTTTTCCATAGTGGCTGCACCGGCTTGCGTTCCCACTGATAGTATATGAGGTTTCCCCTTTTCCCACATCCTTGCCAATATTTGATTTATCTCTTGTCTTCTGATACCAGCCAATCTGACTGGTGTGAGGTGATATCTCATTGTGGTTTTAATTTGCATTTGCCTGATGATGAGTGATATTGAGCATCTTTTCATGGTCTTGTTTTGTATTTTAATGGGCAAATATAATCCAGTGTTTTTACAGGCATTATTTATGGGAAGATTCATTTACCTTTTTGCTGTTCATCCATATCCATACTACTATTTAGTAATTACCAATATGCGCAATCTTGGATTTTTTTTTAATTATTTTATTTATTTATTTGACAGACAGCGATCACAAGTAGGCAGAGATACAGGCAGAGAGGGGGAGGGGGGAAGCAGGCTCCTGCTGAGCAGAGAGCCCAATGCGGGGCTCAATCCCAGGACTCTGGGATCATGACCTGAGCTGAAGACAGAGGCTTTAACCCACTGAGCCACCCAGGTGCCCCACAATCTTGGATTTTTAACCTATCTTTGTTCCCTATGAGATGATGAAATTCTTAAACAAAGAAACTCTAGCATTATAATATCCTTTTAATGTTTTTAGTTTTGTTCAAAACAAGTTGTCAATAAACGATTGGTGATGACTTAATTGGATAGGCACATTTTATGTTGGAGAATTACTGAGTGGCTTGTCGGCTACATTGTTCAAAGTACTACAGTTTATGAAAGGGAAGGTGGAGGAAGCGTTTGATACATACTCCTTGCCTTCTGAATCCATTCTATACTCCAAGGACTGCAACCAGGAAATCCCTTCCTGCTGTCTGGCTTTGGTTTGGGTGTGGTCAATGTGAAATATAGGCAGGCATCAGAAGGATGTCAGAGAATCTATTACCCTGGCTATCTTCCCTGGGTCACCACAGTTGGAGTATTCCTCCATAATAATTCTCACCAACCCCTGATCCTCTACATACCTTTCTCTAGCTGAATTCTACCCTTCCACTTACTTCTCCAGACCCAAAGGTAGGAAAATTTCCCTGCTGTCACCAGCCCCAGGAGTACTGTACCAATCCATATTCTATTCTTTAAACTATCCACAGCCTTGAATATAGTTTCTTTATTAAATTCCTCAATTATCTATCTCCAGTGTGCTGTTTCTTGCTGACAATAAAGGTATTGAATATATCACATGTTAGCACTTGACAATTATTTACAGTGTGCCCCTGTTTGGCAGGTATCATTAAGTAAAATAAAAATATAAAAAACAAAGGCCAGATTTTTATAAGTGAAAGCTAATCTAAAAAATTCAGGTCTGTAACTCGTGGCTTTTTCATATGATCCCAAATAATAACTTCCATTTTTTTTTCCACTGTTCTGCACTGACATGATTTGATTCACTATGCTGGGCAAAAAGCTAGGTGTGGTTATATGACTATAGCCCAAAGTCTCAATAACCAGAAGTGGAAAAAGTAAAGAGTGATAGAAGTTAAAACCACTATTACCAGCTTCACACATTCATTCAGCTTTACATTTTTAAAGGAGTTTTTCTTTCCAATATCTAGTTCTACAATGGACTCAAGATAAACAAAGACTGAGGCATGGATAATTATACTTTAAAATTTCAATTCAATTTTATGAAATCATGCAGCACAGATTTCACAGTTTTTTGTTTGTTTGTTTGTTTGTTTGTTTCCTCAGATGTCTTTTCTGGATACTTTCCAGTGTGTTATGTATAAATTGAAGAGTCCAGTTTGTAGAGCATTTCCTTAGGATGTTTGGGGTTGAAATGGGTGGAGGGTCGTTCTTTTTTTAATAGTAAGAGAATACTTAACTAATAGGAAAGGAAATTATACATTATATGGGAATACATATGATCTGCCTTTAAGACCTATTAAATTGTTCTTTTTCAAAGATACAGAGGAAATAGTTCACTGATAGTGAAATTGACTGAGTTTACTTTTATGCCACAGGAACTTGACCTTCATCTGGTTACATAAGCTAAATTTATTGCTATTGATACCCTTGCTCCTATTTCTAGTTCCACATATTTTGTGTGCCCCAATTCTGACAATATAAAATCTAAAACTGTATTCTATCGAATATATAGATGGGACTGGCCTACAGAGTGTGCCCTTTAAACTATTACTGTATAGAAAGATCCTCAAAATGGTATTCAAAAAGCGATTCATAGGCAAATTACCATAATAGTTGATTTTGTGATTTCATTTTCAGGCTATAAATATCAACATTCTGTAGTAATTAATCAATTTACATTCTTTTTTCCCTAATTGCTTACATTTCAGTTAAAAATGATGTATTTGTTTATTCAGTTGTTAAATGCTCAGAAAATATGCAAATTCTATAATTTTTCAGAACATAAAAGTTAATGAAGTGAGCATTTATTGAGACACTATTTTTTCTTATTATTTATTCAGAAAATAGGTTTTAGTTCTTACTATGTGCCCATAATGCCTAAAAGAAAATACAGGAGCCAGATTCAAAAAATATTTGCAGTTTAATGAGCAAAGAGACATATCACTAGATAATATAGTGTGATGAGCTGTCAGCTGGGAAAAGATTATATATATATATACACACATGTAAATTAGATCACAACATTAAGAACAATTATATTACTCAGGATAGATTCAGTGATGTGATAGTAACACACAATCCCCATAATCCATGGGACTTAACTGCATTTTATTTCTCTCTCGTTCTGTATGTTGAATGCAAAGGGACACGATGCTCCAGTTATTACAGACACCCAGAGGTCAAACTAACAAAGGTTTGATCTTGACACATACTTTAATAATCACCATACCAGGGCATACATGACAAACCACACACTGAATCTTAAAGCTTCCAGCTGGAAGTGACATATTTCACTTCTTTTATGTTTTGTTTTGTTTTTCCTTACAAATAAGTCATACAACTACCCTTCCCTTCAGAGGAAGTAGGAAAGCACAATGTGTTAGATCTGGAGAAATGAAATATTTGTTAACAGCCCAAATGATGAACACAGGGTTAAATCTAAATATATACCTCAGAAAATATGCTGTAGAGAGGGTAATACTTGAAACAATTCCTAAAATCAGAAAAAACATTTTTCCAGGAAATACTTATGTTAGAGCAAACAATTTTTTTTTTACCCTGATCTATTCTATATGTCCTTTCAACTTATTTTTGTTTAATAGCTTATGATAATAAAGATGTGTCTTTATAACAATTAACCAATAACTTTATACACATAAGAGGTCTTTCTATACACAAAGATATATTACAGACAAATCATGATCTATATTTTTGATAAGCCTAAAATATTTCACTAGTATTAAAAAATTATTCTATGCCTATAGTCACATACACACACTAATACCAATGTTTTCATAAGTTTATAAGTACGGCCTGAATTATTTTTTGAGCGGTTTGGGTTTTCTCACACGCCAAGTATTTCCCCCTAGTTGTTTGTTCTCAGTCATTTTCAAAGCAAAACTAGATGCTATGAATTTGATTGATTTATTAAATGACTTTTATGAGTTTTTTTTTTTTTTAATGTTCCGATATTCTGGAAACTCTTTACAAGGGGGGAAAAAAGAAAGCAAAGTCAAAAATAAATGCACAGAGAAAGTGTTTTTATTAGATAACAGAAAATTATGTTTTGCTATTGGTAAATGGAATTTTAACTTGGAAAGGTTGTATCTTGTTCACAATTCAAAAGTGACAGTACTGAAGCAAACTCTGTACCTGAAAATTCAATTTGCTAGTAATTTAGGACAGTCATTAGAAGGTACATATTCTATTTGATAGAGTTTATTGGTGGAAGAAATGATAACAGATTTGATATATTTTTTAAATGAATCCAAAACAAGTTTCAACTGTAACATTAGAAAGGTTTTCAAAGGCTGTAGATTCATGAGAAAAGAGTTGTAATCTTATTTCTAGTATCCTTTGGGAGATAATTTTGAACAGTGGGAATTTTGGTAATATATTTATAGTTTTCTTTAAAGCCCATAATTTCTATCTTTTATCCCAACTATTAAAAAAAGTCCTGCCAGTCTTTCCAAATGAATGAAGTTTATTTCCATCCTCAACTACATATTCAACTTCTTTTTCTTTTTTTTTTTTTAAAGGTTTTATTTATGTATTTGACAGAGAGAGATCACAAGTAGGCAGTGAGGCAGGCAGAGAGGGGGGGGGAAGCAGGCTCCCCGCTGAGCAGAGAGCCCGATATGGGGCTTGATCCCAGGACCCTGGGATCATGACCTGAGCTGAAGGCAGAGGCTTTAACCCACTGAGCCACCCAGGCGCCCCATCAACTTCTTTTTCTTTATACAACTCCTTCTCACTTTGTTGCCTCTTCTAATACTTCCTTCAGTTCAACAATTTTCTGTCTGAATGTCCTAAGTTTTATTTTTTATTTTAATTTTATCTTCTGATTTTTAATAATTGTTTCAGTGAAATGATACTTGTTTCTCTTTCAAATTCCTTGGTTAAAAAAAAAATCAGAAAGTCCCAAGTCATTGACTTGTACACAGCTCTTGGAATCTCACAAGTCTTACTGTACTATATCGTACAGGTGAGGAAACTGAGATTCAGAGAAATAATAACAATAACAGAAATAATTATAAGTTAACCTGTTTCTATCTTTAAGCACTGTGATATATCTATTATAGAAATTATCTCAATTAATCCATACCATAGTCCTAAGAGCTAGGTATTATTGTTTCCATCTCATAAAAGAAAACAAAACCCCAGAATATTAAATAATTGGCCTACAGAGTGGGCCCTTTAAACTATTACTGTATAGAAAGGTCCTCAAAATGGTATTTAAAAAATGATTCATAGGAAAATTATCATAATCTTTGATTTTTATAATTATCTATTTTCAATTGACTTTAGCTCTCATATCAAGTTCATATATCAGAAATCAAAAGACTGCTTGTAGTATGCTGACGAATCCTGAGGTGAAGATGGAGTCTTAGTCTTTGTCAGTTGCTATAAGAATTAACAGATCAGGCAACTTAAAAACAACAGTTGGGAGGCTGGAAGTCCAAGACCAAGTTGCCAGCATGACCACATTCTTGTGAAGGCTCTCTTGTTTCCGTGTTGACACATTGTCACTCTGTTCTCACATTGTCCAAGAGCAAAGGGTCTCTCTGGAGACTCTTTCATATCAGCACCAATCTCATTCATGAGGGCTCTGCCTTCCTGACATAAGCACCTACTTTCCAAAGGCTCCACCTCCTAATACCACCATCTTTGGAGTTTAGGATTTCAGTGCATGGATTTTAAGGAAACGTAAGTATTCAGAATATAGCAAATGGAGATTTCACCTCACAGAGAGTCTAGTAGTTGGTATCGCTGCATCTTTTGCATTTGTTCTCAGTATATGACTGGGATGCTCAGTCAGTTAAGTATCTGCTTTCAGCTCTGGTCATGATCCCAGGGTCCTGGGGTTGAGCTCCTTGCTCAGCAGAGAAGCCTGCTTCTCCCTCTGCCCACTCCCCACTTATGCTCAACAGCCTTTGAAGAAACTTTCTAATATTTCTAATGCTCTCTCTCTTTTAACAAATAAATTAAAAAAATGTTTTTTAAAAATATGCATCAGGGTTAAATTACCAATAGTTAAATCAATTTATAGATTATATTCTCTTAAATACTTCTATGTTTTAACAATCTACTTTGTCATAGCATAAGAAATGACTATAAAATTATATTTTGAAACTTTAAAAAGTTCATTTGTCATCTCATGGCAAAGAACTTATAAGAATTGTCAGCTTTCAAGATAAATTGTGTAATTTATTTAGCTTAAAAAGCATGGGTACTTCAATTGATGATCTTTTTGTGGTATTGTGGAGATTAATTACATTTGTACCCTCTTCCATGTAACTCTGCATGGTTTCCACTATGGGTGGACTATATTTTCCAGTGCCATGGTGTTGCACTTGGCTTGGTGACTCTCTTGGTTTAATGTAATGTAAGTAAACATGATACGGGCTTGAACGTGTGGGTATAGTTTGCCTTGCCCTTATGAGCTCCTATGACCTGCTATAAGAATGTGACATGAACAATTTCTGATTAAGAAATTATCATTAGAAAACCCAAGCAACAGAGTTGAACCCAACCAACAGTACATATACAAGACTAGTTGATCCTAAATCAGAGCCACAGCTGACCCACAGACTATAAATATATGAGATTTTTAAGCAGCAAAATTAATACAGATATCAAGTGGTAATTAAGGAGTATGCTGAAAAGCAGATATTTTTGAAAATATGAACACCCAACATCCCTCCTGTCAAAAAAAATGAGTATCATGGGGTGTCTCAGTGGGTTAAGCCTCTGCCTTCGGTTCAGGTCATGATCCCAGGGCCCTGGGATCGAGCCCCGCATTGGGCTCTCTGCTCAGTGTGGAGCGGGGAGCCTGCTTCCTTCTCTCTCTCTCTGCCTGCCTCTCTCCCTACTTGCGATCTGTCAAATAAATAAATAAAAATCTTAAAAAAAAAAAAAGAAAAACGAGTATCACATAACGAAAATGGTTATTTGCTGTTACTGCTGTTACTCCCTGCCAATTTAGAATAGTAATTCCAGTTCATATGGATATGAGCACTCTCATAGAAATTGATTCAGAACTTGACAATGTTCTTATAATTGATTTAACATTTTAGTTATTCATGAAGCTCTTTGTTATTTTACTCCTATAAATTTTAGCACCCTCATGGTGGGCTTTCAGCTCTTTCTCCTTTCATCTATGTCTTTATAACTTAATTCGTATCTCTAAGTCAATTCCAAGGGCTCAATCAGGTAAAATTTTATTATATTCTCTTAAATACTTCTATGTTTTAATAATCATGATGGAGTTGTTTTTGTATTTTCCTCTGTTTTTATAACTTCCTTCTTTCATTCCAGCAATCATATTGAAAACACATATACATATACGTTGTGAACATAGGCTCTGAAATTAGACTACTTGAATTAAGCCAAAATTATTTAAATCTTATTAAATTTAAAGTCATTTTTAAGGTTTTTTTTTTTTTTCTTTTAGGGAGAGAGTGAGAGAGAGCAAGTGAGCAAGTACATGGCCCATATGAATGGATGGAGGGCAGAAGGAGAGGGGGAGAAACTTAAGCAGGCTCCGTGATCATCAAGGAGACTGACATAGGTCTGGATCTCACAACCCTGAGATCATGACTCCGAGATCACTATCAAGAGTCTGATCCTTAACTAATTGAGCCACCCAGGCACCCCAATCTTATTAAGCTTTAAATGCCTGTTCTTGTGTGAGTTAATTTTAGTATTTGTTTTTAGAGTTGTTGCCAGTGTTACATAAGTCAGTATATTTCTTAGTACAGTGGTTGGCACATAAAAGTGCTCAGTGGGCAGTGTGGGAGACTGGAAAACAAGGATGATAATGCAAACGACTACCTCTTTGGTTTAGCAGACAAGGACCATGATTTTGTCCAAACCTGCCTTGAAATCTACCATATAAAACACCTCATTTATAGAATAAATGCTATTCACACCATTCCTCCTCACTTTAATATATGCTTTTTTATTCTGTCTGTAATATTATAGATATCCTTGTTCTTTTCCTTATTCTTCAGCAGCCAGACTTCTCTTTTTTAAGACTTAACTCATTCTTACCTCCTCTGAGAAGCTCTCTGTGATTCGTCTGTAGTGCGTTAGTCATTTCCTCAACATTATTCCTTAACCTTTTGTGCTGTAATTATGAGTCTGTGTGAAATATCCATCAAACAATCAGCAGCAAGAATGCTGGTCATATTTATTCATCTCCATAACACTCATGACTATGACAGTGCTCAATATGTATTTGTTAAATTAGTAAATGAATGCATGTATACAAGGTGAATGAGAACAATTTTTCACTTTTTGTGAAACAGTCAAAACATGAGAAGACTGGGAAAAGTCAAGATGGCGGAGAAGTAGCAGGCTGGGACAACATCAGGTAGCAGGAGATCAGCTAGATAGCTTATCTAAACATTGCAAATACCTACAAATACAATGGGAGATTGAAGAGAAGAAGAACAGCAATTCTAGAAACAGAAAATCAACCACTTTCTGAAAGGTAGGACTGGCGGAGAAGTGAATGCAAAGCGACGGGAAGATAGACCCTGGGGGGAGGGGCCGGCATCCGGCAAGTGGCAGAGCAACGGAGCACAAAATCAGGACTTTTAAAAGTCTGTTCTGCTGAGGAACATTGCTCAAGAGGCTAAACTGGGGTGAAGCCCACACATGGTCAGCGTGGCCCCAGGTCCCACAGGGTCACAGAAGGATCGGGGGTGTCTCAGTGTCGCAGAGTTTGCAGGTATTAGAACAGGGAAGCCAGCTACCAATACAGAGCCGAGGAGTGAGCTCTCAGCTCGGGGTTACCTTGAACTGGTCGCAGGCTGGGTGAGCTTGGAGCGTGGCCGGAGGCCAGGGAAACGGGAGTTTTTGGGTGCTATTCTCTGAGGTGCTCAACTAGCACTGAGGAGAGGGGGCCCGGAGCTCTCAGCTCCTCTAGGCCGGAGACCAGGAGGCCTCCATTTTCATTCCCGTCCTCCGGAACTCTATGGAAAGCATTCAGGGAACAAAAGCTCCTGAAAGCGAACCTGAGCTGATTGCTCAACCCGGCCCCTGGTAAGGGCGGTGCAATTCCAACTTGGACAAAGACACTTGAGAATCACTACAACAGGCCCCTCCCCCAGAAGATCAACAAGAATTCCAGCCAGGACTAAGTTCACCTACCAAGGAGTTCAGTTTCAATACCAAGGAGAGTAGCGGAATTCCAGAGGAGGAAAAAGCAAAACACTGAACTCATGGCTTTCTCCCCATGATTCATTAGTCTTGCACTTAATTTAGTTAGTTTTTTTTTTATTTTTTTCCTTTTTCTGCTAATTTTTTTAACTTTTACCCTTTTCTTTTTTAACGTTTTCTAACTAGTTTATCTAATATATATATATATATATATTTTTCTTTTGTATATTTTTTCTTTATTTGTTTTCTTTTGTTAATTGTTTCTTTTCTTTTTTTTTTCCTGAACCTCTTTTTATCCCATTTCTCCCCCCATTATTTGGGGTCTCTTCTGATTTGGTTAAACCATATTTTCCTGGGGTCTTTGCCACCCTTTTAGTATTTTACTTGCTCCTTCATATACTCTTATCTGGACAAAATGACAAGGCAGAAAATTTCATCACAAAAAAAAGAACAAGAGGCAGTACCAAAGTCTAGGAACCTAATCAATGCAGACATTGGTAATATGTCAGATCCAGAGTTCATAATGACGATTTTCAAGGTTCTTGCCGGGCTCAAAAAATGCATGGAAGATATTAGAAAAACTCTCTTGGGATATATAAAAGCCCTCTCTGGAGAAATAAAAGAACAAAACTCTAACCAAGTTGAAATGAAAAAGGCTATTAATGAAGTGCAATAAAAAGTGGAGGCTCTCACTGCTAAGATAAATGAGGCAGAAGAAAGAAGTAGTGATATTGAAGACCAAATTACAGAGAATAAAGAAGCTGAGCAAAAGAGGGACAAACAGCTACTGGACATGAGGGGAGAATTCGAGAGTGACACCATAAAATGAAACAATGTTAGAATAGTTGGGATTCCAGAAGAAGAAGAAAGAGAGAGGGGAGAAGAAGGTATATTGGAGATAATTATTGGAGAGAATTTCCCTAATATGGCAAAGGGAAAAAGCATCAAAATCCAGGAGGTGCAGAGAACCCCCTCAAAATAAACAAGAATTGGTCCACACCCCATCACCTAATAGTAAAATTTACAAGTCTTAGTGACAAAGAAAATATCCTGAAAGCAGCCAGGGAAAAGAAGTCTGTAACATACAATGGTAAAAATATTAGGTTGGCAGCAGACTTATCCACAGAGACCTGGCAGGCCACAAAGAGCTAGCATGATATATTCAGAGCACTAAATAAAAAAAAACATGCAGCCAAGGATACTATATCCAGCTAGACTACCATTGAAAATAGAAGGAGAGATAAAAAGCTCCCAGGACAAACAAAACCTGAAAGAATTTGCAAATGCCAAACCAGCTCTACAGGAAATATTGAAAGGGGTCCTCTAAGCAAAGTGAGAGCCTAAAAGTAGTAGTAAATCAGAAAGGAACAGAGACCATATACAGTAACAGTCACCTTACAGGCAATACAATGGCACTAAATTCATATCTCTCAATAGTTACCCTGAATGTTAATGGGCTAAATGCCCCAATCAAAAGATACAGGGTATCAGAATAGATAAAAAAAAGCAAAACCCATCTGTATGTTGCCTACAAGAAACTCATTTTAGACCCGAAGACACCTCCAGATTTAATGTGAGGGGGTAGAAAACAATTTACCATGCTAATGGACATCAGGAGAAAGCAGGGGTGAAAATTCTTATCTCAGAACAAATAGATTTTAAACCAAAGACTATAATAAGAGATGAGGAAGGACAGTATATGATACTCAAAGGATCTGTCTAACAAGAAGATCTAACAATTTTAAATATCTATGCCCCTAACATGGGAGCAGCCAACTACATAAACCAATTATTAACAAAATCAAAGAAACACATCAACAATAATACAATAATAATAGGGGACTTTAACACTCCCCTCACTGAAATGGACAGATCATCCAAGCAAAAGATCAACAAGTAAATAAAGGCCTTAAACGACACACTGGACCAGATGGACATCACAGATATATTCAAAACATTTCATCCCAAAGCAACAGAATACACATTCTTTTCTAATGCACATGGAACATTCTCCAGAATAGATCACATCCTGGGTGCAAAATCAGGTGTCAACTGGTATCAAGTGATTGGGATCATTCCCTGCATATTTTCAGACCACAATGCTCTGAAGCTAGAACTCAATCACAAGAGGAAATTTGGAAAGAACCCAAATACATGGAGAATAAACAGCATCCTTCTAAATAATGAATGGGTCAACCAGGAAATTAAAGAAGAATTGAAAAAAATTCATGGAAACAAATAATAATGAAAACACAACGATTCAAAATCTGTGGGACACAGCAAAGGCAGTCCTGAGAGGAAAATATATAGTGGTACAAGGCTTTCTCAAGAAACAAGAAAGGTCTCAAGTACACAACCTAACCCTATACCTAAAGGAGCTGGAGAAAGAACAAGAAAGAAGTCCTAAACCCAGCAGGAAAGGAGAAATCATAAAGATCAAAGCAGAAGTCAATGAAAAACAAACAAACAAACAAAAAATCACAATAGAACAAGTCAATGAAACTAGGAGCTGGTTCCTTGAAAGAATTAATAAGATTGATAAACCCCTGGCCAGACTTACCAAAAAGAATAGAGAAAAGCCCCAAATAAATAAAATAATGAATGAAAGAAGAGAGATCACAACTAACACCAAAGAAATACAGACAATTATAAAGAACATACTATGAGCAACTCTACACCAACAATTTTGACAATCTGGAAGAAATGGATGGGTTCATAGAGACATATAAACTACCACAACTGAACCAGGAAGAAATAGAAAACCTGAGCAGACCCATAACCAATAAGGAGATTGAAACAGTCATCAAAAATCTCCAAACAAACAAAAGTCCAGGGCCAGATGGCTTCCCAGGGGAATGCTACCAAACATTTAAAGAAGAATTAATTCCTATTCTCCTGAAACTGTTCCAAAAAATTGAAATGGAAAGAAAACTTCCAAACTCATTTTATGAAGTCAGCATCACCTTGATCCCCAAACCAGACAGGGATCCCATCAAAAAAGAGAACTACAGACCAATATCCTTGATGAACACAGATGTGAAAATTCTCACCAAAATACTAGTCAATAGGATTCAACAGTACATTAAAAGGATTATTCACCACGACCAAGTGGGATTTATTCCAGGGATGCAAGTTTGGTTCAACATCCACAAATCAATCAATATGATACAACACATTAATAAAAGAAAGAAAAAGAACCATACGATACTCTCAATAGATGCTGAAAAAGCATTTGAGAAAGTACAACATCCCTTCCTGGCAAAAATCTTCTAAGTGTAGGGATGGAGGGCACATACGTCAATATTATCAAAGCCATCTATGAAAAACCCACCTTAAATATCATTCTCAATGGAGGAAAACTGAAAGCTTTTCCACTAAGGTCAGGAACACGACAGAGATGTCCATTATCACCACCGCTATTCAACATAGTACTAGAAGTCCTAGCCTCAGCAATCAGACAACAAAAAGAAACTAAAGGCATCCAATTCAGCAACGAGGAAGTCAAACTATCACTCTTTGCAGATGATATGATACTATATGTGGAAAACCCAAAAGACTCCACTCCAAAACTGCTAGAACTTGTACAGGAATTCAGTAAAGTGTCAGGATATAAAATCAATGCACAGAAATCAGTTGCATTTCTCTACACCAACAACAAGACAGAAGAAAGAGAAATTAAGGAGTCAATCCCATTTACAGTTGCACCCAAAACAATAAGATACCTAGGAATAAACCTAGCCAAACAGGCTAAGAATCTATACTCAGAAAACTATAAAGTACTCATGAAAGAAATTGAGGAAGACACAAAGAAATGGAAAAATATTCCATGTTCCTGGAAGAACAAATATTGTGAAAATGTCTATGCTACCTAAAGCAATCTACATATTTAATGTAATTTAGGAATTACATTTGATAGGTCAAAGTACCATCCATCTCTTTCAAAGAAATGGAACAAATAATCCTAAAATTTATATGGAACCAGAAAAGACCTCGAATAGCCCAAAGAATATTGAAAAAGAAAGCCAAAGTTGGTGGCATCACAATTCCGGACTCAAAGCTCTATTACAAAGCTGTCATCATCAAGACAGCATGGTACTGGCGCAAAAACAGACACATAGATCAGTGGAACAGAATAGAGAGCTCAGAAATAGACCCTCAACTCTATGGTCATCTAATCTTCAACAAAGCAGGAAAGAATATCCAATGGAAAAAAGACAGCTTCTTCAATAAATGGTGTTGGGAAAATTGGACAGACACACCCAGAAAAATGAAATTGGACCATTTCCTTACACCACACACTAAAATAAACTCAAAATGGATGAAAGACCTCAATGTGAGAAAGGAATCCATCAGAATCCTTGAGGAGAACACAGGCAGCAACTTCTTCGGCCTCAGCCACAGCAATGTCTTTCTAGGAACATTGCCAAAGGCAAGAGAAGCAAGGGCGAAAATGAACTATTGGGATTTCATCAAGATCAAAAGCTTTTGCACAGCAAAGGAAACAGTTAACAAAACCAAAAGACAACTGACAGAATGGGAGATGATATTTGCAAACAACATATCTGATAAAGGGCTAGTGTCCAAAATCTATAAAGAACTTAGCAAACTCAACAACCAAAGAACAAATAATCCAATCAAGAAATGGGCAGAAGACATGAACAGACATTTCTGCAAGAAGACATCCAGATGGCCAACAGACACATGAAAAAGAGCTCTACATTGCTCAGCATCAGGGAAGTACAAATCAAAACCACCTCACAGCTGTCAGAATGGCTAAAATTAACAAGTCAGGAAATGACAGATGCTGGCAAGGATGTGGAGAAAGGGGAACCCTCCTACATTGTTGGTGGGAATGCAAGCTGGTGCAACTGCTCTGGAAAACAGTATGGAGGTTCCTCAAAATGTTGAAAATAAAACTACCCTATGACCCAGCAACTGCACTACTGGGTATTTACCCTAAAGATACAAACGTAGTGATCCAAAGGGGCACGTGCACCTGAATGCTTATAGCAGCAGTGTCTACAATAGCCAAACTATGAAAAGAACCTAGATGCCCATCAACAGATGAATGGACAAAGAAGATGTGGTATATACACAATGGAATATTATGCGGCCATCAAAAGAAATGAAATCTTGCCATTTGTGATGACATGGATGGAACTAGAGAGTATCATGCTTAGTGAAATAAGTCAATTGGAGAAAGACAATTATCATATGATCTCCCTGATATGAGGAAGTGTAGATGCAACATGGGGGGTTAAGGGGTAGGAGAAAAATAAATGAAAGAAGATGGGATTGGGAGGGAGACAAAGCATAAGTGACTTTTAATCTCACACAAAAAAAACTGAGGGTTGTTGGGGGGAGGAGGGTTGGGAGAGGAGGGTGGGGTTATGGACATTGGGGAAGGTATGTGCTATCGTGAGTGCTGTGAAGTGTGTACCCCTGGCAATTCACAGACCTGTACCCCTTCGGATAAAAATACATTATATGTTTATAAAAAATTTAAAAAAAACATGAGAAGACTCCTTACACATTCGTATTTCCTGACAAAATGAATAAACCCAGAGCTTCCACAGATTTAATTGTCCAAGAGTCTACATGTCCAGAGATTTGTGAATACCACAGAAACTTCCAAATATTTCTTTATATAATATTAGGTGAGTTCATCAGGTACTCATATTTACATAGTTTTAAATGACTCTATCAGTCTGTCATATTTGACACCTAAGGTAAATATTAAGCATTTTAGGAGTTTCTGGGAATTTTGCTGTCCTTGTTATACTCTCTAAATTGGATATTCCTTGTTCACATTTGGAGAGCACAGTTGGATGTCTTTACAAAGTCTTGAATAATTTTGATACTAATTTAACTGTGATAGACTAGCTCAAGCATCTTGATTAGCCTCAATATTTTTAGTGCTCAATGAGGCATTTTTGTCAATGGTTTAAAGCTTACAGAATTTAGAAATGAACATCTGCTATTCTCTCTATCTTCACTACATAAGAAATTCAATTTCAGAAGAAAATCAGAAAACCCTCTAGCATTAAGTGTCTCTCTATAGATCATCCTTGATTTCACCAATATCCATTTTTTTAAACGTATATGTAGACATTAGTTACAGTAACAATCATCTCAGACTGGGTGTGCCAGACATTGTGTGGCCTTCAGACTTCAGACAAATTACTGAATTCTAAGTTGATACAAAGAAATAGCTTTCATTACTTCAATGTAGATAGAAGGATGGACAGGTAGATAGATGAAGATGTGGAGCATCAGCAAAATTAATTTGCCTATAGACACATATTTAATAAGCACCAAATAAAACACATATTAAATAAGCATCATGGCTTTGAATTCAGTTTTGAAAGATTTCAAATCCCTTAATCTTGTACCACATGGCCCTCTCTGCAATTTTGCACTTAAAAAGAGGAACTTAGTTGTTCCGTTAAAGTATGTAATAAAGTATTCCATAACAAAGACAATTCTAGCCATACAGACACACTCACATATACACACACGCATGCACACACACAAGCTAACTTTGGTCCCCATTCCCCTAACTTGGCAAAGTCTTGATATGCAATTATAATATAGCAGGCATAGCTTAGAAGGCCAGGGGGTAATTTTCTCCTGATGTTCCTTTGATATAAATGAGCTGGGAAGGCAAAAAATATTTCAGTCTTCCTCTTATTAACCAAATGAACATCTGAGGAACCTGGTTAAAACAGTCTTTGATGTAATTTATGGCTCTTAGCAAAGTTTTGCCCAAAGCTCTATTATAAAGATGAATAAGGGCATTATTACCAAGTTAACAAAAATATAGATCTTTGATACAGTAATTTAAATAGAGTTTATGATGTAACTTAAGTACATGATGAGTGTAAAATGGAAGAGAAAAAATGATGAATTGTAAATATGTGGGAAAGGATATGAATTTTTATCAGATTAAGTATATTAACTGACTAAGAAGGGAAATTTTGGCATTAAGTAAATATTTAGTTCTCTTGTTATTTCATAGTATAGGCTATTTTTTCCAATATAGCATTGATTGTATTTAAAAATTAAGTGAGCACAGATTTGTTTGCTGCTTATTTTCTAGCAACAGAACTTTTTTTTTTTTTTCCTGAGAAAGACAAAGTTCATCATGTATTCTCAGTCCCAAGCACATAGTGGATGCTCGCTAAGTATGATTTTGCATAAATCAATGAATGAATGTATTTAGGTCTACTTAAATCTGGTCTAACAGAAAACAACCAAAGTAAAGTATCACATTAGCTTGAAACACAACTTTAAACTATTTTAAAGTGCAATATAAAATAGTGCTCCAGACCTAGCTTTACTGTGTACTAGTTATATGACTTTGGGTAAGTTATTCAATTTCTAATACCCAGTTTCCTGCTCTAAGTTAAGATGATCTACCTCATAGCAGTTTTGTGGAGATTTCAAAAACTGAAGACAGTGTCTAGTAAAAACTGTGTGTTAGTTCTTAGCTTTGTTCCTTATTAATGACCAGGCTTCTTGTTCTGCAACATCATTCCAAGCCATGTTGAGTGGGCAGGCTTGATGAAGACGATGGGCAGTATATTCAGGCTAATCTCTAGTCCCTTTATCAGGACTTTCTGGCACCAAGAGTTTTCCATGAGGGCAATCACATTTCCTTAGTAGTTTTTATCTTTCATCAGTAAGCAGATTCAGATAATTTTCT
This sequence comes from Mustela putorius furo, assembly GCF_011764305.1. Lineage (NCBI taxonomy): Eukaryota > Metazoa > Chordata > Mammalia > Carnivora > Mustelidae > Mustela > Mustela putorius. The sequence continues at coordinate 25,320,179 of NW_025421273.1, forward strand.
AGCAATCAAGGAACAAGCTTGGGAATTGAGTATCAGAACGGGAAAAAGAGAAATATTACAGTCCTATAGACCTACCTTCACATTCCGGTTATGAGTGTGATCTTAGGTAAGTATTCTTTTGAATTTATGTTTTTTCATCTGTGAAATGGATTTTTTTTCCAAACTGCTTTTCAAGATTATATCATGCAGAATCTTAGCAAAGTTGTAATTTCTGCCAGAGAATTTGATATCTCTTTTTAACTTTCATATTCTCCCTCACCATCTATTGCCCTCCCAAAACAACCTGAAATTGCATGGCCTACTAGATTGAAAATTTGTTCTTTCTGGTCCCAGGGGGATGGGTATTGGGCAGTAGAAACTAGCAGGATACTTTAGCACTCACAACACTGAAAGAAACAATATAGATCTTGAGTCAAAATTCTAGTTCCTGGACATTTTCATGCACTGGGACTTGAGAAAAGGACCATATTTCTAAGCCTTTGGGTAGCTCTACTAAGTTTACAATAATTATGATGTTTAATCATAATAAAGACCAAATGAGAAAATGTGGGAGAAAATACATTCAAATCCACAACGTGCTGTACAAATGTAATTGATTGGGTTATATTTATTCAGGGACACAATTAGGCAACCTCCATTCATTTGGAATCCAGCAGACACTGCTAGGGAATGTGGCTGGGCATTTATTTGGCACACTTGAATTAAAACAGGAACTATTAATCTGTCTTCAAGTATTGTGAAGTTCATTCATGATTCGCTCTCCTCAAGCTTCCCTGCTAACAAATCCACTGAAATACAGCCCGGCCCACTCAATACAACTTACTCACCATGCTTATTGCATTTCTCCTTCATCCATTAGGGACATGTACTATTGTTTCAGGCTTTGTTATTTTTTTTAGCAAGAAAAATTGTGTTGCTGTCCTTTTTCTGAGTGAAAACTCTCATTTTATAATGATATCTTACTTTCATATCAAACACATTAGCACAGGCTTTGCGATAATGTAGTCTTTATTTCAAGTATACTGATTATAACGCTAAAGTCAAGAGATGGTGTATTAGTCTGCTAGAGCAGCTGCCAGAACAAAGTGCCCCAGACTGAGTGATTTCAACAACAGATTTTGCCTGTCTCACAGTCTTGGGGGCTGAAAGTCTGAGATGAAGGTGTTGGAGAATTGTTTTTTTTCCCGGGCCTGTCTCCTTGGCGTGTAGATGATCATCTTTTCCTGTGTCTTCTCATGGTTTTCTCTGCATTTGCTTGTGTCCTGACTTCCTCTTCTCATAAGGATACTGGTCATATTAGATTAAGACCCATTCTAATAATATGATTTTGAGCGTTTCTTAAAAGACCCAAATGCAGTAACTTCTGAGATAGTGGAGTTAGTTTTTAGAGGACACAACAGCCCACGACTTCAATTGCAAAGGAAACACTTCTAAGGGAATTTGATGGAGTGTTTTAAAACATCTTAATCGTTTATTTAAATAACGAAAGTTTAGCAAACATTTACTAAATATTGATTTAAAGCAGGAGCCTACATTTTCCTCTGAGAAATAATAATGTGGAGACACATGTAAAATAAAAATCAGACTTCTGCAAGTTTTAATTATCTTCCTAAACACCCTGAGACATTGTGTCTATTTTAGAGAACAGTAAACCAAGGTAAAGGTTACTTGTTCAAAATCATATAAATGGTAGATGGCAGTCCTGACAATCAATCCCATAGCTATTGTACTTCAAAGCCCATAATTCTTTATTTTATTTTATTTTTATTTTTTTTGCTCTACTATTCAGACTCTCTAGATTAATAAGAGGCTGCAGTAATCAAATATTTTTTTAAAGATTTTATTTATATTTTTTAGAGACTGAGCATGAGAGAGTAAAATCAGGGCTAGTAGCAGAGAGAGAGAGAAGCATCCTCCTCCTGAGCAGGAAGCCTAACTTGGGGGCTCGATCCCAGGATCCCAGGATCATGACCTGAGCCAAAGGCTGATGTTTAACTGACTGAGTCACCCAGGTGCCCCAGGATTAAATATTCTTAAGGACTTCAAAGAAGGAGAAATTTACATAGGGGTCTCAAGTGTAAGCTTTAGAATATGACTGTGGACTCATACCCATGAACCATTGTGTCTCCAAGAATTCCTAAATTGTGCAGTCCAGTGGTTCAAAATCTTTTCTCTCTGGTCCCAGAAGGATGGATACTGGGTAACTGGAGCTTCTTGTGGGGTTTAGCAGCCAGAACCTTAGTAAATGAGTCCAAAACTCTAAAGGATAGCAATTCAACAATACAAGCTAAAAGGACAGAATGAAGAAAATCATAGGCCTGGGAAAGCATGATGTGATCAGGAAGCAAGGAGGAATCCGATACATTAATATGTACAGAAATAGATGGTATAAAATGGCCTCAGAAAACCAGCTGAGGGACAGATTTTAGAAGACAGTGAATGCTACATTAAGTGGTTTATGTAACAGTGTGGAGGTTCCTCAAAAAAATTAAAAATAGAGCTACCCTATGACCCTGCATTTGCACTACTGGGTATTTACCCCAAAGATACAGATGTAGTGACAAGAAGGGCCATATGTGCCCCAATGTTCATAGCAGCAATGTCCACAATAGCCCAGATGTGGAAAGAGCTGAGATGCTCTTCAATAGACAGATGGTTAAAGATGTGGTCCATATACATGATGGAATATTACTCCGCCATCAGAAAGGATGAATATCCAGCTTTTGCATCAGCATGGATGGGACTGGAGGATATTATGCTGAGTGAAATAAGTCAATCAGAGAAAGTCAATTATCATGAGGTTTCACTTACTTGTGGAGCATAAGGAATAGCATGGAGGACATTAGGAGAAGGAAGAAAAAAGTGAAGGTGGAGAAATCGGAGGGGGAGACAAACTATGACAGACTGTGGACTCTGAGAAACAAACTGAGGGTTTTAGAGGGGAGGGGAATTGGCAGGATGTGCTGGCCTGGTAATAGGTGTTAAGGAGGGCATGTAGTACATGGATCACTGGGTGTTATATGCAAACAATGAATCATGGAACACTACATAGAAACTAATGGTGTACTGTATGGTGACTAACATAACAGGATAAAAAACAATTAAAAATTAGAAAAATATAAAAAAATGGCGATTTATGTAGTAGTCTCTAGGCTGGTGGTTCTAAACATTTGTTGTGCAAAGGAAATACCTGGAGGACTTGGGACTGACCCTAGAGTTATTTATCTTGAACCCCAGAAAATTCTAAGGCTAGGCTTCCCGGTGTCATCCTTTGAGAATTATGGCTACAAGTGATGTGTAGTCAGGAGAAGCTGATGAGCAGGAATGACGTATAAACTGGCAAATGAGGGTTGGGAAAGTGGAAGACCAATTGAGAGATTATTTCAGTAGATGTGTAGGTGGTTATAAATTCCAAATATTTCACGTTTTAATACACATACAGCATTTGCTTATTCAACTTAATGGGAGGAAAGTTGCTTGTTATTTTAAGCTAGGATTGAAACTGTGTTCGGTCCCAAATAATCTCAGAAAGCATTTTAATTCTCTGTAAGCATTTTGGCTGCTTATCGGATTGTTTTTCCTTTAGCTTTAATCTAATAAGATAATAAAGCCACTAAGAAAGGATTAGTGATCCCTGACCTGTTCCTCTAAGATGCTTTCAGTACTAGTATTATGAATCAACTGAGCTGACTTAAGTAAAATAAATGACATCCTTTACTTTGTTTAATCTGGCAGTCAGAAACACCAAGATCTTTCTTAATGTTCCTGCCAAAGTTTCCATTGGGTTCACTGCAAATCCTTTCTCCTGTTGAAGGGACCTGGACTCCCTTTCTAGTTATTTGCCCTGCTCCCTGAGCAATTCCGGGAGAGAGTGCGGTGACCAACTCAAGTTTATACATACAAAATGGCCCACAAAAACAATGAAACCTCAGTTAATCAGAATATTGCCATGATAAAGTCTTCCAGGGAATTAAATTTTCTCATTAACAAAAGGTTGATCCTATACTCCTTTTGGTTCAACCTATCTTTAAAATCATGGGATGGAGTCTAATTTCTATTTATGTTGGAAACTGTCCTGTCAGACACAGCACCTATGGAGTTTGGGTACTTGAAACAAAGTAAAACAAAACAAAAGCTATTGAACTGGATTTCTGTCTTCATATATTAGATCTAGTGAATAGTACTACTGGAGAGACTTGAATCTCTCTCCAGTCTATAACTCTGTGAATATCTTCTGGCAATAAAATAATGTTAAGACTATAGAAATAATATGTATATTTCTGCATTATTGAGAAAATAGAGACAACAACATTAAAAAATTAAAATATTTATATTCTTACCAGAAAAAAATAAATTAATAAAATATTCTTACAGGATTTAGTTTGTTTAAAGATACACATTTTGGTTTTTTGCATACCTTTAAGTCCATATATTCAAGCAGAATACACATATGCACAACCATGCATCCATATATCTCTATATTCATAGTTTGTGATGTAGGCTGATACCCATATTTTTGCCTACCACAGCAAGTTTTATCAAAGGGGTTTTTACTTGGTATTACTGATTAGAAATAATACCTCACTTCCAGCCTCATATCAAACTGTGTTTCATTAAAAATAATGTATCCATTAGTTAATATACTTATTCATTCAACATTTATTGACTCACTGCTCTATCTAAAACTCTGTGGTCAGCATTGTCGGAAATATACATATGCAAAGTGCACACTCCAAAGTCTCAAATAGTTAGCTTATAAAGCAGTTTCTAAGCTCCTGAGCCAGTTTTATCTTTTACCCAGAGCCTCCCAGTAGTGCCTGGGCAGTCCACATAACTCATTTGCTGACAAGTCTTAACCCTCCAGAATAGGATAGAAATTCTTATGGACCAAGGAAAGATACCAAAAAATCATCAACTTCCATCGTGTGACCCATATGCTTCTTATGCTCTTTCAAGGATATTTTGCAACCATGCAGATGAGACATGTCTCCAGAGGAAATTCCTTCTTCAGTGTGTCTTTTATTTGAGGAATTGGGCTACACGATGGATGGCTCTTCATGTATGAGATTTTGGGAGCTGATGTTCTTGGGCCACTCAACAGTCAGTTTTTACCTTGTGAGAGAAGAGAGATGTCCTCATTCACTGGTGGCTACTTACTGAACGTATGGAGTCCACAGATCAGTAAAATAGAGAGTCATTCTATTTTTATTTGTAAGGCCAGAGAGAGTATCAAACAAAACATTAACTTTTGTACTTATCAGAGAGCACCGTCAGGATTTATACATTGGTTTTCTGGTTGAAATAAATCAATTTTTAAAGTCTATTTAGCTGTTCAGTAAAAATATTTGTTGATTTATTTAAATTCAATTAACCAAGGTATAGTACATCATTTGTTTTTGATATAATGTTCAATGATTCATCAGTTCAGTATAACACACAGTACTTAATTTTTGAAATAATTATACTGAAATTCAATTTGAATGGGTTTGTGTGTGTGTGTGTGTGTGTGTGTGTGTGTTTTGTTTTCAAAGCTTGGTCCAATTTTGGTAATTTCACTTACTTTGGAACATAAGATATTTTGTTTCAATATGACTTCCGGTTCTTGATTTCTTAGGTAAAACCTGATGTTCCCTTTATTTTGATTTTTCCTCAGAGATAATACTAATGACTGAGAAATTTTCTATTGAATTGTGACACATGTTTTGGATAAGATTCATAAGTCACTCATTCATTCATTCTTCCATCCAATAAACATTGCATGACCAGAAAGTATTAAATTCTGGGTTGGATGCTGGACTAGTTGAATAAGAGGTGATCACTTAAGATGACCCAGGATAAGATATTTTGAATGAGTATGTGTGTGATGCCAAAGAAATATAAAACACGGGTTTCTTATGAAAACTATGGTATTCTGGAACCATTTTTTGAAGATAATAGGATGCATGAGGTCTTAAAAATGAGCTGCCATGACATGTTTGGAAGACATGGATTAGTACAGTATGGTGGAGGTCAGGGCTGGGCTTTTGAAGTTATGATATGGAAGAGTGTTAGGAAGAGTTCCATCTTAGAGGAAGAGAGAGTGAAATGAGGGTAGCTTAGCAGAGAAGAGGCAGAGGAAATTTGGGGAGGGCAGGCAGGAAGGCTGGGAGAAATTGGTAATATTCCTTCAGACCTACCTCAGGCGCGTAAGACACCTCAGGGAGTTGACTGACACTGGCATGTCTGTTGCAGGGTCAATGCCCAGGAAATTAAGGCAGCTAATACTAGAACAATATTCTTGTTAGAATTTTCTGATTATAAAAATAAAACTTTTTTATGAAAAAAAGTTCTTTGGAAGCTATGGTATAAGTGTTCTATCGTAAGTAGGAAGGTATTTCAGTAAGTTCCATATTCACAATTTTGGTCATTATCAGGCTATTTATAAACAAATGTAATAAGGTGATGATATTAACAAGGACAGAATTTGAATCATTCTTCTCTATATTTTCCTCATAGTGTGCCCTTTTCCTAGAATAATTTTGCCCACTACTTCTATGCAGAATATTCCTATTCATCTTCTAAAACTGATTTTAAGATCACTATTCTAGGAACCTTCCTCTTTCCTCCTACCCTTAACAGCCACACCCCTCCTCTGTGCCCCTTTAATGCCACATTAATATCTAATTCACTGAAATTGCACTGACATTGCACCTGTCAGGTTCCTTCACTGATCCATGAGATTTGTGAGAAAGTAATTGTGACTAACTCATCTCTGAATGTCTTATGTCTGGTGATGGAATAAAATGGAACAGAGAGTCAATCAATGCTAGTTGAAGAATGAATGAACAATAAGACTTTCTAAAGCAAAATTGTCCCCTAATCAATACTCTTTTACCTCCTTTCTCCTCTGGCATCCAAAAGGTCCTCAATTGGATTATTTTAAATAAATTATATGCTCTGACTCCCAATGGTTTTTAAATAATGCACACATTTTATTAAATGTTTAAGAAATGCTAAACAGCAAAGGGCAGAAAAAACATACCAGAATCCTACCACCTAGAGATAATCAGTAGTAACATTTTGGAAAACGTGTGTAGAACTTTTAAAATTTGTTATGGAACAGTTGGTTTTGTTTTGTTTTGTACTGCACATAGTACTTGGCAACCGGTTGAAATAAACTGAACATATCATGAAAATGTTTAGTTTATTAAAATTCCTTTCTCATTCAACTTTTAATAACTGCATGATATTCCATCATATGGGTTTGATATGATTTATGAACCATTTTCCTCCTTTGGGAAATCGATGTTTTGTTTTTAAGGAAGGACTTATTATAATAATTAATGATGTGAAGAAGATTCTTTGATTTCACCTATGACTGAATTTTTATGAGGCTTTTGTAGAAATCACAATGATAGGTACAGAGAGCACCAAAGTTGAAGACTTCAATATATATTTTAAATTGCCAACTGGAAATGTTAAATAATTTATACTGCCATCAACAATGACTCAGAATAGGAATTTTCTCAAATAACTTTATATTATGTTCATTAAAAAATTGTCAGTTTGCTAAAATAGAAATCTCATGTTTAAATTTGCATTTTTCTAATGACAGAGAATTTAGGTATTTGGATATTTTCATAGTAGTCTTATTCAGTATAATTTTGTTTTAATTATATAATTAGGATTAATTTGCAAATTTACAAGGCTGTCTGTCAAATTGCTGTGAAGTTTTGTATGGATTTCCAGTTTTTCAGACTAACTTTGTCAAAGATTGCATAGATTTTTTCCATTTCTATTCTAATACTGATGGAATGGCCAGAAGTCACAAACCACAGCTAAAGGCAGGTATCTGCAACTTCACGAAAGTTTGCCTTACACCACTTCGCTTTTACTAAAGGCTTACATTAATACTTGTTTTCACTAGCTGAAATAAATCTGAAGGGGATTTTCAGTTTTACAGAAAAAAAAGCAAAAAGAGAAAAGAGTGTTCAGAGGTAGTTTGCAGCAAGCTTTTCAGAGACAGCACCCATCCCAACCAGAGTGGCTTCACCAAACTCCTTCCTTGGGAGCTGCACTCAGGTATCTCAGCATCAGGCTGCTAGGGCTTTGAACTATGTGAGTATCTGGGCTTTATCTCAGTTTAGCTTATGCAACCATTACCAAGATGTGTTATAAGATATCAGAAAAACCTAATAGAGGTAATTTTTGGGGGGTCTGGGAATGCTTAAATTTTTTTTCCATATAAATGAATGGTAATTGCTTCTTTGCTTTAAGCCATTTTAGACTTATGCAAGAAATTTCATAGGAATCTGCTATTTTCAGCTAATGGGAAAACTGTACTAGGAATGACACTGTGTATCTTTGAATTTTTCCTAGAGTTTGATTCTAATGTGAATGTCTTTATAGCATTATTCATAATTTATATTAGCTTTCTAGATCTGAGATAGATTATCTTCTTTCTTATAAGGAAATATTATTTTATTCTCAATTCATGAAACTATTTTTTTAGGCATAGATGATGACTTCCATCAAATGTTTTGTACATTCAACTAGATGTAATTTTGTTTAATAATTAAAGAAATTAATGACGTGACTGATTCCCCAATATTGAAACACTTGGCATATATGAATAGTTGTCTACCTTTTTGTGGTTTTCTTATTCCTTCAAGGAAATGAGGGACAAATATTTGCAGCTATAATCATAAGTGTCTGCTCACTTTTTTTTAATTTTTTCTATTGAGACTTCTTTGTCATGTTGTGACTTCAGAGTTGATTGATTGGATCAGTTCTATGATTTGGAAATCTGCAGACTCTCTTCTCTTTCAATTAAATTAATAACCTGTGGGTTAATTAAAATTATTCTTCCTTAGAAATAAAGCAATCAATTCTAGTCCTTACTCTTTTATTTCAGGACACTATCACATTTTGCTTATATTATTTTAGTAGTCTTCTAACCAGTATCCTTACATCTACCCTTGTGAGCCTACATTCTGTTTTCCACATAGGAGCCAGTGACCCTTTCAAAACACAAATCAAATTATGTCAATCTTGTGTTTAAAATCCTCCAAAGGCAGCTCTTGACACTCAGAGTAAGAGACAAAACATTCTTACCATGAATTCATAATCTACAGCTTGTACAGTAGAAAGTAGTTAAGTCCCTAATCAATTTACTGAGTGCCCAAGTAAGGGGTGAATGTAGGAGGTATAAGAGGGGGTGTATCCCACCCCCGCAGCATTATCTTTTATTCCTCAACCCCAGATAGAGCTGGCATAGAACTAACTCCTTCAAGAATCCCAGAGCATCCATTTGATGCTACCTGAATATTAAAGAGGTGAAGATGGGGAATTATTGTAGAAAATAGAATTATCCATGCCATGATAAAATGGAATCAGAAACTAATGTAAGTATGCACACACACATGGATGGATGTACCTATAAGTATATGTGTGTATGTGTGTATAATTTTATGAAAGCCATACAGGCATGTTATTTTTAAAACCCACATGAAGTGTGAAAAATTAAGTATGGACATATTTGTTCTACCATAATGTAAAGTTGAAAATCTTTTGGTTAGTAAAACCCAACTTAGACAATGCCGTACCCATAATTCCATAGAAAGTCCTACCTCCATTATATTTAGTTCTCTCCCCAGGTAGATTACTTTAGTCCAGTTATGTCTTGGCAATTCACTTCATATGACTGTAAATCATACCAGTGTTAGATCCAACTTAGTTGCTGAAAATACCTTGCTCTCAGAATATGAGTGGAGCAACATGAGATATAAGTATAATTCAGATACCACTTTATCTCTATGCACCTAAAGAAAATGTTAAAATATACTCAGCCATTCTTATTAGTATTGTTCCCTTCAAATTCAAACATGGAAGATTAGAACCATAGACATAAAAAAAAAAAATGCTAGCTTTCACAGTAGGTTTTAATTGGCCTGATAATATTACTATACATAATCTTTGCTTTGGTGCTGGACTTTGCCTTGGAGAAAATGTTAAATTATGAATTCCCATTTGATTTTTAATATTTGATTAGTAACACCACAAAATAAGATGTCCCAATCCATTCCACTACCAATTATACACAACATATAGGGTGGTGAGATAATTTTAGATCTGGTCAACAAAAACATAAAATACCCATTCTATGGGTAATTTAGGGGATGCAGATGATCCATTTGAGTAACTCAGTCTTCAAGAAGGCAAGAGTGAACTAAAAACAGATTCTTCTGTTTTTAATAGGTAGTAGCACCTATTAACAGTTACTGTTAATTGCCTTGTTGTTAACAAGGTAGTAGCAACTGAGTGGACTTGAATGAAGCCATCAATAAATCCAAGCTGAGAAATGCATTGTTGCTTTAAGAGAAGAAATACTTATATTGGTTTGTTTTTATGCGATTTTATTTATATTTATTTTCTTTCCTATAAACCATATAGGAGAAATTGGAGATAATAAATGCCTTCCTATTGGAATGGAAGTGGAGGGGGGGAGGATGATAGTGAGGAAAAACTGGACTTCCTCCAGGGAATTAGGTCTTCATTTTTTTTTTTTAAAGATTTTATTTATTTATTTGACAGACAGAGATCACAAGTAGGCAGAGAGGCAGGCAGAGAGAGAGAGAGAGAGAGAGAGAGAGAGAGAGAAGCAGGCTTCCCGCGGAGCAGGGAGCCCGATGCGGGGCTCGATCCCAGGACCCTGGGATCATGATCCGAGCCGAAGGCAGAGCCACCCAGGCGCCCCAGGTCTTCATTTTTTAATGAACACTTCTCAAGGACCTACACTATCCAAATTATACTTTATGAAGTGAAGCAGGTATACACGAAACCAATAATAGAATAATAAGTTGCTGTAAAGGATCTAGAAACAAATGCACGAAAACACTAAAAAAAAAAAAGAAAAAAAAAGAAAGAAAAGAGCACTGATATCTCAAAGTTTTATTATATAGATGCTGCTTTAAGGTCTGGTATGATTGGCTACAGAAATTTGCCAATCATGTTTGAAAGAGTAAAAAGGGAAGAGCCGTTTGGAATTTGATACATTTTTGTAAGATTGTGAGTCATGCTCGGTAAGTGTTTGATGAGTGAATGACTGTATAAATGAATGGAGAGAAGAGTTATGATTACTTATTTACTTGTTGTCTTGTGATTGGTTATCGGGTCCATAAATCCATCATTATTGTCCCTTTAATACACATTTTTAGCAAGATTTTGTTTTGAGGAATTTTGAAAAAGATGCTCTTTTTTTTTTTCATGTAGTGAAAAGTGCATTGTATTGAGAAATAGATTTCCAGGTTTTAGTCTTGGACTATAAATAGCACTTGCACTTGGATAAAATTAACATTATATAGCTCCCATTTTCTTATTTGACAAATAAAAGTGTGCATGGATATTCTCTGTAAGTCTTTAGCACTTGGTGCTTCTATAAATTCAACAAAAACAAATTACAAGATTACCCTTAAAATGATTTTGAATATTCTTAATTATTAATGTAATTTTTAGGCCTGGAATTAAATTTATTTTTTTTATATTTATAAATATTTTCACAAATGAATTTTAAAAGAAAATGCTCTCCTTTAAAAGAAAAATAGGGGTGCCTGGGTGGTCCAGTCGGTTAAGCATCCCACTCTTGATTTTGGTTCGGGTAATGATCTCAGGGTTATGAGATCAAATGCTGTGGAGGGCTCTGTGCTGGGTGTGGAGCCTGCTTAAGATTCTTTATCTCTCTCTCCCTCTCTCTCTCTCCTTCTACCCTTCCTCCTATTTAAAATAATAAAGAAAGAGAGAAAGAAAGTAAAGAAAAATAAAAGGAACATAAACTTAACCTTGATCTATCCTCAATCATGCCAATCACTTACATTTATATTAGACGGTGACATAATGGATACTCTTATTTCCATGGGGGAATTGGGTTAGTTGTTTATAATATTGTGATGAGAAGACATTGGTATCATTTTACTTTTCTTTGAGTTCTCTTTTATTTTGGAAATGAGTTTAAGTAACCTAACTATGGATTGGATTCTAAGACAAAATAAATACAATTTCTTCATTGTCATTAGTACAGATGTCCATGGTATGAAGCTGATGAATGTGGAGCCTTTTTTCATGGGCGCATCAATGACCTCAGGTCAGGTTTCTGACCTGAAATAGCCACCTCAGCTAAGAAAAAGTTTGTCTGTATAGAGCAAAACAAGAGATACTTATTAAAACAAAAAATAAAAACTGTTTGCCACACCTAATAGAACAAATGCTTAATGTAATTAAGTTCACACTAATAAATCACTAACTTAAATAAGCTAAACATTTCTGTAGTTAAGCTGTCATTTTCCCTGAAATTTTTGTTGCAGAGTCATCAATTCATTGAAAAAAGAATATCACTTAGCATCAGAGAAATACAATCAAAACCACAGTGAGATACCACCTCACACAAGTCAGAATGGCCCAAATTAACAAGTCAGGAAACGACAAAAGCTAGTGAGGATGCAGAGAAAGGGGAACCCTCCTATACTGTTGGTGAGAGCGCAAGCTGGTGCAACCACTCTGGAAAACAGCATGGAGGGTCCTCAAGAAGTTGAAAAAAGAGCTACCCTACAACCCAGCAATCGCACTACTTACCTCGAAAGATACAAATGTAATGATCCGAAGGGGCATGTGCACCCAGATATTTATAACAGCAATGTCCACAATAGCCAAACTATGGAACAAACCTAGATGTCCATCAACAGGTGAATGGATAAAGAAGACGTGGTATATATATACACAATGGAATATTACACAGCCATCAAAAGAAATGAAATCTTGTCATTTGCAATGATGTGGATGGAACTAGAGGATTTTATGCTGAGGGAAATAAGTCAATCAGAGAAAGATAATTATCATATGATCTTCCTGATATGAAGAATTTGAGAGGCAATGTGGGGGGTTTGGGCATAGGGAAGGGAAAAAAAAATGAAACAAGATGGGATTGGGAGGGAGACAAACCATAAGAGACTCAATCTCACAAAACAAACTTAGGGTTGCTGGGGGGAGGGGATATGGAGAGTGTGGCTGGGTTGTGGACATTGGGGAGGGTATGTGCTATGGTGAGTGCTGTGAAGTGTGTAAACCTGTCAATTCACAGACCTGTACCCCTGGGCCTAATAATACATTATATGTTAATAAAAAATAAATAAATTTTAAAAAGAGTGATATCAAACATCTAACCTCTTTGGGTGCATGTATTATTTGAGATAGAACAAGATAATATGTTTCTACTTTTTGTTTCAATTACCATTAATAGTTTCAGTTCTGTTTCAAAATATGTTTAAAATTCTTTAGAAGTGGTATCTTCTAAGGATTCATAGATAATTTCCAATGTTTACCTCTCAGTCATTAATTATCAATCAACATGCACATAACTGTAGGGGTTCTGAGAGCCTACCAATGTTTTCAGGAGTGATGACTCACTGGTCAATAATGGGTTGAAAGTGAAAACTCTTGAGTCTCACCAGTGATTTCAAATCCTGTCCTGGCCATTTACCAGTTACATGATCATGGGAAGTCACTCAACTGCTCCAGGCTTCTGTTTCCTCATCTGTAAAAGGAAACAATAATGGACCCCTCCGCAAACATTGTAGGAATTAAATGAGATTATATATAAGAACTTAATGTATAAGAACTGCTTAAATAGTCCCTGGTATATAGTCATGTTATTTTTGTAATAGGCATAATGCATTTCACTGAACACCATATGTGAAGAACTATGTAGGAGCCAGAGATACAATGGAGAGCAAAGTACTTCCAAAGGATGCTTGAGGAGGCAGGGAGAGGGAGGAGGGAGAGAGTGAGGAACAAGAATTATAATTACAGTGCATTCACATGGAACACTGGGTGTGGTTCATAAATAATGAATATTGCAACACTGAAAAAAATAAAATAAAAATATTACAATGCATTCATATTTTGCAATTGCATGCCACATCTATGACGCAGTGATTGTTCTTACTTCAGCATTACTTTATTTCAGGTAGCAGATGTCTTTTTAAAATATTTGGATACATGAAATATATTGACTTGATGTAATTTGTCTTTGAAATGGGGGAACATTTTCCACATTGAGGATACATTTTTAAGGTCAGTAATAAAAGTTGGATTAATGAACACTAGATGGCGGCATTTATGAAAAATTAAATTGGAATAAGCTGTTGAGCCACCTTGAATATCACAAACCTCTTTTTCACAACAGTGACTTTGTTTTTTCCTTTGGTTGTTTGTTCATGTTTTGCTCATTTGTACTATTTCAAAGATAAAGTTTGAAAAGTCACATGGAAAAAGAGATAGGCAGGAAGATACTAAATGTATTTCTCTTGCTTTACACATAGGATTCTTTGAAACACTCTACTCCTGAGTGCTCAGATGAGTGTTTGAGTTGTTGACCTATGCCTAGCAGAGTGATGAAAGATTGACAATGTACAAGTGTTCACTGAGAAAAAATAATTTCGGAAGAAACTCATTGTAAATGCAATGCCTGGCATCGAGGAACTAATGATTCCAGACACAGTTGTGCTATTTTTTTTAATACATAATAATGGATAGAATTAATTGAGGGTGTAGGAAAGTCCCATGTAAGGGGTTAAAATTTTTGCAGGTATAACCTCATTATATCTTCTTATAGCCTAATAAGGTAGATACATTTTTGGTCCAGTTTTGCGGGTGAGTAATTGGAGTTTTAAAAGTTTTGAGAACTTTTGAAAAGTTACACTGATAAATGAGAGAGTTGAGTTTCAAAGTTCAAATCAATGTCATTCTGAGTATGAACTGAGATTTTAGCCATTTTGTTGTACATACATTTAAATCACAGATTTAAACTACTTAATGTAAATACTCAATTTTGAGACAGCGATAGCATCAAGAAAAGTTGAAAGTAACTTAGAAATGGTTTGACCTGCAGATGGGAATCAAATTACTTAACAGGAAAAAACAAATTGAAAATGTTGGGCTCTTAATATCCAGAGGAAATATTTGGCTCTTTTGATTTCATTAGGTCAGGAAAGTCAATTAAAGCTAATCATTTTGTTTTACAGTTATCTTAATTGCTGTTTTAGACTGAATCAGTTATTTGTGGAAATAAAACTGTAACATACTACAGAGGAAACAGATTTCATTTTTTATTATCTTAAAAGTCTAAAATTAATGAGATTCAAGAAAAAAGAAAATGGGAGAAAATCAACATGTTTTGAATGTAGATAACAAGGTTATAATGCATGATTTATATTCTATGTAAATTATAGAACAACTTACGGTTTTCATATTTTCAATGTTTAACAGTCATGTTACAAATTATAACACCTAAACTTTATGAAATATGTATTTCGAGCTTAACTCCAAGAGGATGATATTTTATTTTAAAATGAGACAATTTCACAACTCAATTGTATATTTTATGTAATTATGTTAATAGTAGTTAAATTACGGAAATGAATACTAAACTCAAATCCTTATAAAATTATGAGGAAAATTGTTAATCATCAACATCTATTTTTTTGTAGCAGAAGATAGAGAAGAATGGAACCCCATTCATTTATTTAATTAAACAGTTCCACATCCCAGCTGACTTATCATTTACATATATCAAAGTTTTTTCTTAATTTGGCAGATTAAATAGATCACCTCACATGCAATTATAACATCAATCTGTTAGTCAGACCCATCTAAAATATATTTTATCATGAATTATTGTATTCTCAATGTAGAAAACTTTGAAAAATATGGAAAACAAGATGTTATTAAAATATACATGCTGTTCCCAATCCAGAGATAGCCTTATTTTTTTTTAATTTTTTTATTTTTTATAAACATATATTTTTATCCCCAGGGGTACAGGTCTGTGAATCACCAGGTTTACACACTTCACAGCAATCACCAAAGCACATACCCTCCCCAATATCCATAATCCCACCCCGTTCTCCCAAACCCCCTCCCCCCAGCAACCCTCAGTTTGTTTTGTGAGATTAAGAGTCACTTATGGTTTGTCTCCCTCCCAATCCCATCTTGTTTCATTTAGTACATTTTTCTAGTGTTTTCTTGATGCATGAACTATGAATGTGAAAAAAAGCAGCTGTATAGGCACATAAACACAAACATAGATACATTACATGCACATCCATATGTCTCAAAATGGAAATAATATTGAATATAAAACTTAAGATATTTTTGTCTCTTTTAAACTTAATATTAATTTGTTTACTAATGTACAGTTGGCTATAGGTATTCATTGAAAAACTACATCATGCACTATTGTATTCACTTAACAAAATTTATTTAAACATTCCCGTATTGATGAATACTTAGGTTTATTTCCATTATATTTTGTAATAAATGTGGTAACAATTTCATATATACATTTCAGGTGTTTTTATTTCTTTCAGGTGGATTCCTAGAGATGAACATACTGAATCACAGGATGTGAATATTTTATTATTCTATACTGCACTTCTCTGTCTCTTATTACAGTCTTTGTTTTAGGATTCTTTGTATACATGCCAAATCATTTTCCAAAAAATATGTTCCTATTTTTATTTCTACTGAGAGCTCATTAAACTATTATAACACACACTCAGCAAGTTTTAGCAATTTTTTAAAATCCTCATCAACTTGGTGTGTAAATAAATAGTATTTCATTGTTTTAATTTGCATCTGATTGCCAGGAAGCATGGGCAGTTGTTCATGTCTGTATGTTTTATTTGTGTTTCTTTTGTGCATTGGCTACTCATGCGCCTTTTAGGCAACTTTATTGAAATGAACATGAAAGCAGCGTCAAAACAACATGGTTGCCACACAATCACCAAGCAACTTAAAGCCAGTTTAGCCCTTTTTTGTTTAGAATATGAATAATGTACAAAAGAATTCTGAAAAAAAAAATCTCTAGAGTAGAAAACTGATGCTAATCATATCATTGTTTTTCATGAAAATAAGGCATGCTTTGAAGTATTTTTGCTACTTCCCTTCTATTCCCTTGGCTAAATTTTGTTTTCATAATGTTTATTCAGTTAACCTCAGTATTTTTAGCACTTATCTAGTCTTGATGCTTTCTCCAAATCCCCTTCCCTTTTTAACTCATGAACTTTGGAATTTCTCTAGTTGATTTATTTTTGTCAAATATAATGTACTGTCTCGGGATCCATTTCTTATAACATGACGATTACTTAGGAGAAAGTATGTTTCGTGTGGAGATAAATATATATTTGCAAACTTTGAACACTATTTTCCATTTGCGTAGCAGAAAGCTAGAGCTTTAAAAAAGTAACACTGCCCACATCTGGCCTGGTGATAGACTTCTGTGGCTTTCTAGTATTGGCTAGTGTGTGTTTATATACAACAGATACGTAGGCACCCTCATACAAGTAGTGAAATGAGATCTTTCCATCCTTATCCTTTAATATATGTATGTATATATGTATGTATAATATCAATATAGCGTGAGAATATATGTATATCAGTGTTTATATATATGTCTATATCATATTTTGCTCGTGGAATCTCTTTTCAGTCAAAAATAATTATATAACACTAAAAAGGAAGGGAGTCACAGGGTCATGTGGTTGAGCTCTGCACTGGATTCCCTGCTCAGTGGGGCATCTGCTTCTCCCCGGCCCTTTGTCCCTCCACCCTGCTTGTGCTTTCTCTCTCTCTCTCTCAAATAAGTAAATAAAATATTTTTTAAAAATTTAATAAAAGAAGGGAGTCTTTTATTTTCATTTTGGCCAGTGGATAATTGGGAGTGATTTTTGTTGTTGTTGTTGTTGGTAGCAAGGAATTTCATTTCCTTCTAGAAATGAAATATGAAAGCTGAAGTAACTGATATTTTTCACAGTCATGGTCTTGTATCACCTTGGGAATTAAGTAAAATCTCCTAACTGATTCTGGAATACTTGATGTAGAAGGCAAAACTCTATAGAGGTTTGATTTGATTTGATTTGAATTGAGATGTTCAAAAGATCCTTTAAGATTTAAGACTATTTGCTCAAGAGAAAGAAAAGGATATATATCATGAATGGAAGTGAACTGATTTTGCCATCTCAAGGGTCAGACTCTTAGAGCTGTCTTGTGCACATGGAGATGACAATTAAATCTATAAGATTAAGTGACAACACTATTCAAAAGATTAAGGCTATAAGCTCTGACTTGAAGACAAACAGATCAATCCTTGCTCAAGTGCAACATAGTTCAGTTTATTTTAATATATTGAAGATTATTAAAACAATGTTTTCAGAGCCTGCATTTTGCTGAAAATGTTTGAACATGAGTGCTATTTGTTTATGCTGTCAATCTCATTGTCCATCACTTAATATTTTCTTTTGAAGAACCCACATTACCTGAAATCACTTACATAATTTACCTTTTTGTGTGCTTAATAAATAGTTAAATTAATTGTTTGAATTGTTGTTTTCCACTGGGCAAATGGACATATTTTTGCCAGTATATGAGCCATACTAGTAAATAGCAATTTATGTCTGCGTGTTTCTTTTTTTTTTTCTTTAAGAAACAAACACATTCTAACAATATTGTAGGAATAGTGACAAGTAGAGACTTTTAGTATCACTGAATCTACTCTTCCTATCATCATCAGATTATCTCTAAAGTTCATTCATTGGGGGAAAATAAGTCACCTCAAATGTTACCCATCTTGTCAAGTGATTTTCTCAAATAGACATTTAGTCCCATTCTTCACGTTCTTTCTCCACTTCATTTTCCAAATGCTTAGCTGGTGATAGAGAGAGAGAAGAGAGAATAGGAGAGAAAGAGAGACTCTGACATTGCAGAAGGATTTATTTGTCCGTTCAAGCACATCTTCTTTGTGATAGAGATATAATTCCTGCATTACCTAACAAAGAAGATCTCAAGCAGCTGATTTGTGCTAAGTAAAGCTTAAATCATCCAAAAAGTATTTTTTTAATTTTTTATTTTTTATAAACATATATTTTTATCCCCAGGGGTACAGGTCTGTGAATCACCAGGTTTACACACTTCACAGCACTCACCAAAGCACATACCCTCCCCAATGTCCATAATCCCACCCCCTTCTCCCAATCCCCCTCCCCCCAGGAACCCTCAGTTTGTTTTGTGAGATTAAGAGTCACTTATGGTTTGTCTCCCTCCCAATCCCATCTTGTTTCATTTATTCTTCTCCTACCCGCTTAGTGGTGATGCAAAAAGTATTTTTTAAATGAACAGATACCCATGCTTGTTGGAGCCACTCTGGATAATTTTTTCAGCCCAAGAGGATTAATCCTGGAAGAGATGCCAGATTTAGCAAATATAAATAGGGAATACCCAGTTAAATTTGAATTTTAGAAAAAAGAAAAAAAAAAAAAAAAGACATTTTTAGTGTATACAAAGTCTGCATTTTTCATGGTACATAGTTATACCAAAAAAAAAAAAATCTATTAATTGTATATTTGAACTTCAAATGTAACTGGGTACTCTATTTTATCTGGCAAGTCTATCCTGGAACCACTCTTCACAGAGCTGGGACATTTGTCCTTACTCTCCATAAGCTAGCTATTGCTGTCTTACAGTTGTGCTCTGATAAATGGAGAACAGATAACAAATAGATAAGAACCTATCATACTTTCACTTTTCTTTTATTCTTGCAAACAGATGTTCAAGGCTCTAGAGGAATTTTAACCTCTGACCCATATCTGTAACACTATCCACCCATTCCAGTAGGGAGCCAGGGCCTACCCCCTTATTCTGGACTCAATCTGGAAAGCACAGTGTTCTGAACACAGTCATCTGGAATGTCACAGTCTTCATTTCAATGATGTAAAATGCAAATGTACTTGGATGATTTTAATACTTTGCTGCTTTCCATACTTTCATGTAAACTGCTTGGAAAGTTCCCTTTTTTTCCTTGTAGATTGTCCAAACTATATTTTCTGCTCAATCTCCTATAGGTAAAAGTGATACTATTATCATTGGCATGCATTCAAGGAATAGCCTAATGGTCAGGCTTGGAAAGAAAATTGTATTATTAAAGCAACTTGACCAATTTGATCTTTTGTTTCTTTAGCAAAGCCATACTTGACCCCTAGGCTACATAAGGTCCACAGTTCTATGCACTCATGTTAAGTTTCACCATTTTGAACTTGCATATTTATTCACATGATTACTATCTTCCTCTCCTAAAAAGCTCTATAGAAGGAAAAGGTATATTTGTATTTCCAGGGTAGGCACTCAGAAAGATATACAGCAAAAGTAATTTTGAATGAACCATGATTTGTATGATATTCTTCTCCAAACAGCTGGAAAACCCCAGCCTCCTAAATTTTACTTGAAACAAAGATCTTTCTGCTTAGATTAATTTTAGAAACACATGTTGAAATATTGGGGTAAACTAAGCTCTAGTTTATAGGGCTTCTTTTTCCACTCATCTTCATGGGTATTACAGGCCAAACAAGATTCTTACCTCTTTGAATTCAGAGCATTTTATTATACTTTTATTTTTAGATTTTTTAAAGATTTATTATTTTTTTTTTTTTATTTAAGAGAGAGAGAGAGAGTGCAAGCAGGAGCTGGTAGGGTTGGAGGAGAGGCAGAGGGATGTGAAGAAAGACTGTCACAGACTCCCCACTGAGCATGGAGCCAGAGGTGAAGCTCTATCCCAGGACGCTGAGATCATGACCTGAGCTAAAATCAAAAGTCAGACCCTCAACCAGCTGCGCCACCCAGGCATAACTTTATTATATTTTTAATGAAGAAGATTGGCTCTCTTTTGTTGTATGCATTGTGTGTCTAAAAAAAAAAAAGAAAAGAAAAAGAAAAAGAAAGGAGAAAAAATTAAAAAAAATAAAGAAAAAGAAAAACACATGTAAAAAATAAAATTAATAATTCCAAGAGCAAAAAGAATAAATTACTATGAAAATTCTGAAGAATGAGTGCTATATTCTTAAGGGAGTGATTAGAAAAAGCTTAGTACTAGATCAAGTGATATTTCAAACAAACAAACTACTTTCTGCTGTAAATAAAGGGACTAAATCATCTCTAATTCACCACAAGAACTATTATAGTCTCACCTAGTAAGTATACAGGAAATGTTGGCTGAAAAGTTAGAAACTGAGCATAATCCTCTTCTCTTTTCTTCTCTTTTCTTTCTTAGCTAAGAGGTGATAGGATGTTAGAACTTAAAGGATCTGAAGAAACTAATGAGTCTAATTTTCGAGGTATATAATTTAGAATAAATATCCAAAGAATTTGTAATTTGCCAAGCTAGAGAAATTTAAATTATTGTACATAATGATAAGTGTTCTTTCTTTCTTTCCTTCTTTTTTTTTTTTTTTTTTAGGTTTTATTTTTAAGTAATCTTCACACCCAACATGGGGCTTGAACTCACAATGCCAAGATCAAGAGTCACATGCTACACCCACTGAGCCAGCAAGGAACCCCTTCATAATGATAATTATTTTGAAGAAAATACACCAGAATAGTGAGATAGATGATTATTCAGTGAGGCCAAGTGCTTGCTGAAGGCCCTTTGAATTGAGAGCAGAATATATGGAAGAGCTCACTATGTCTTTATCCAAGGCAAAAGCATATACGCAGATGGTATAACATACACAAAGGTCCTAAGGTTGATATGAATTTGAACTACTTAAGGAACAAAGAGAAAGTCAGGGAGATTGGATCACTGTAGGTGAGAGTTAAAGTAACAAAAGGAGAGAGAGAATGGTGACCCAAGAAGACTTTGTGACTATGGCAAGGCATTTGTGTCTTATTTCAAATCGAATGAAAAAGTATTGGAGGTTGTATGTATACATGTATACTTGTATACATGTAGACAAACCAATGTTTTATTACAGTTATAAATATTTATTAAACATCTCCTGTATAAAGTCAGCAACTGCCTATAACCATTGCAATCAAACATGATTTAGACAAAGGTCTTGCCTTCTAAAACCTCATAAATCTATCAGAGAAACATATAAAAACTATATACTTATAGCAAAATGTCATCTCTGCTGTAGTAGGGACAGACTACACTGTTAAACCTGTGCGGACAGGGACATTCTCTAACACCGTGTCTGGCACATAGTAGGTGCTCAGTGAATGTCTTTGGAAGGAAGTGAGTGGGGAGGGAAGATAATAGATCCTTGGGATAGATTCTGTATCTAGGAAAAAAGTACCTCACACTCAGTGCTCCTATTTTCCATGAAATGACAGAAAGTTTATCATCTTCATGTTTCCAGGCATAAATCTATAAACCTATAGTTACTGAGGTACATGCTGTGGGAGCATGGGTTCTCATGGTCAGGGCAGGAAAAGCTATCATGGTGTTGCAGGTGGGAGATTACATCAGCCAGCCAACTTATCTGGAGCACAGGTAACACAAATGGACCCCAAAGACATCAGGAATTTGTTTGACAGGCTTTGTGGAAATATCAGCGAACATAAGGGCTTCATTATGAAGAGTATGGGTGATAGTGATACTGTGGAAGATGATATTAGGGCAGTGGGGACCAGGTGAATGCTGACACCAAGTGACCAGTCACCAAGAAGGGAATGGAAGACAAGGGAGAAGACCTGAGAAAAACAATGGAGTCTTGCAAACTGAGTACTTGTTGTGAATAAGTAACCAAAGGAAAGGAACTATTTATGTAAATCTTGAATTCTTTCCTTCAAAAAACCAAATACTGGGAAGGCAGCTCCTTTGTGAGGAAGTCACTGTGATTTTCATTAGGAGCTCAGAGGCAGCCACACAGTGGAATTATTTGCTATTGTTTTCTCTTCTCCTTGTAACAATTTTGGAATGGCAGCAGCATTATGGGAGAGAGCTGGAAGGAAGAATGTTTGTAGAACTTCAGAAGTAGAAGGGCACTTAAAGATTATCTATTTCAAAACTTTCATCCCACAGACAAGGCAACTAAAGTTTAGAGAAGGCAAATAACTTGCTATGGTCACTTTGTTGTTTCACAGCAGATCCAGTGACAGAATCCAGGGCTCTTGATTCTCAGTCAAAAATGTCTCCTCACAAACAGTAGAGCTGCATTTTTAGGCACAGTGATCTGAAGGTGGTTTGGCCTGCCGTGGAGCAAGGAGTGGTCAGCGAGCTCAAATTCCTCATCTGGCTCATTTTCCAGTATCTATATTTATTGTTCAAGTAGTAAACAAAATGAGTTAGATGAGAAACCAAAAATCCAAGGGGTCATTTAATGAACTTTCTTAACTGGCATGTTTTACTTACCATATTTGGCAACTCAGCATTTAGTTCAATTCAGACAAGTCTTTTTTTTTTTTTTTTAAGATTTTTTTAAAATTTAATTTTATTTTTTCAGTGTTTCAGAAACCATTGTTTATGCCCCACACCCAGTGCTCCATACAATGTATGTTCTCCTTTTATTAAAGTTTTTATTTATTTATTTGACAGAGAGAGAGAGAGAGAGATATCACAAGTAGGCAGAGAGGCAGGCAGAGAGATAGGGAAGCAGGCTCCCTGCTGAGCAGAGAGCTCAATACAGGACTCTATCCCTGTTCCCTGAGATCGTGACCTGAGCTGAAGGCAGAGGCTTAAACCACTGAGCCACCCAGGTGCCCCCGACTCAGACAAGTCTTAAAAATTGCCTGGCATGGTAGCTATTAAACAGTCACTGTGTGGTTAACTAATGAGTCCGTCATGAGGTGGTGAGAAGCCATGGAATGGGCAAGAGATTTAACTTACCTGTGCTCCAAGCTTATCTCTGCTCCTTATAAATCATGAGAACACAAGGGGACATAGGTAGCTCTTTGTGCCTCTGTTCCTTCCTGCATAAGATAACTTTAATGGTCTTGAAGAACTGTTGTAATGATTGGTCATTGTCTATAAAATGACTTGGTGTGTGTGTGTGTATATATATATATATATATACACACATACATGTGTATGTGTGTGTATATATGTGTTTGCATGTGTGTGTGTGTATACACACATGTATTCAGGACAGTCAATAGTAGACTTAAAAATATTAATTTATGAACATTATAAAGGGCAAAACTAAAATTCTGGGACAGTACCCACGTGGGCAACAGGATCTGGGGATTCATGGACTTCAAGGATTCACAGAGTGAGCTTTCAAGTTATAAAGATCTATATTCCTGGTTCTCTCCCTTGTCAACTATTTGAACACTGAATAAGTGACCTAGTGATGCCAAACGTTCCTTATTATTAAGAAAATGGGGAGGGGGGGATGAGAACTTAGTAAGTAAATCCCATGAGTCTCAAGTTATTTAGCCATGTAAAAACTTGGTACTCCTGGCTCAGTTGATGACAGCTCTGATTATCAGCCTCATTGTTGTTACTCATATTGTAGCTGTGCAGACATGGTATCTTCTAAGATTTGGTGGTATTGGGGAAAAAGGTGAATTGGAGACAAAGTTTCACTCTCTGGCTCTACTTTTTTCCCTTTTAATCACCACTTATATTCTTCTGTTAGGAAGCTAGTTAATGGAGAAAGGGTTAAGGGATCATTGTTGGTGGCTCAAAGATTGTGACCAAGCCGCACTCAACCACCAACGAAGAAATATGGTTATTACTTAATGGAATTTGTCAAGTATCAACAGTCCTATGTCATTCTGAAGGCAATGTGTGAGTGCTACGTTAGTCTCCTCTCTTCCTAATGACTAATCATATAAGAAAAACATTTTCACCTTCCAGAGATTATAGTACTGCCTTAGAACTACAGTTATATACAGGGGATAAGAGAATACCTCCTCTCTTTGTTTTCACATGGGGAAACAGAACAGACAACACTGCACACTAGTTAGGGAAAGAGCTGAAACTAAAATTGGCGTTTCTACCAAGAACTATTCATTGGATCAGGCTAACTTCATATATTTCTGTTTTCTTCAACATAAAATACTGACTATGATTAGGTATCACAAATAAACATTTAATTCATTCATATACCTATTTGAAGAAATTTCATGAAAGTTGTTCATTCACACACTGAATCCAGGACCAGGAACATGCTGCAGAGTGGTGCTACCATCCACTACCTACCAAAAGGACATGAACACAGAAAAAACCTAGGACTTATACCAATTTCAAAGCAATTCAGAGGAGAAAAAAAGCCTGAGTTTAGAATTACTACCTACCATGTCCCGAATGAATCCCCTATACCAACAACCATTTCCATCAATAGGAAGGGAATAAGACATATGAGAAAGAGACTGGATTTTAATGACAGAGAAACTTATATCACATATCTGGTCTCGTCACTAATTATTTGTGGAATTCCTGGAGCCTCTGTTTCCCCATCTGTAACATGGGATAATACCTACTTCACAAGATTGTTCCAAAGATTAAATAGAATATAAAATTAAGCAGCATACTAATAAGTATTAAATGAATACTGGTCATGTTCTCTTTCCCATTTCTTTAGTTCTTGGGGATTCATAGCTCTAAAATCCACCTTCCCTCTCCTGGTAGGGCTTGTTTTTCTTGAGAGAAGTCCACAGACAGCATTCCTTGCAACTGCATGCTTTGAACTGCTTGGTAATCCCCTGCAGTGACATGAACCATGTCAGTCTTTGACTTCCATTATCATGGCTATGATCACCAATCGCTGTTTGGCTTCTGTTCAACTTGTGATCCTATTTATGATGATCCCTTTAATTCTGTACTCAAGGGAAAGATGCCTTCCCCACTAAACACGTCAATTGGGAAGGACATGCAAAATGTTAGTGTCAAAAGTAACTACAGAAGAGTAAATACTACTTAACTTTCACTTGAGAGAGGAGAAACCAGACTCAGAGCCTCACACTGAGAACTTCAAGCATTCCACAGTAAATTTTTCAAATATAAAATTTCACCTTACTGTATGGATTGAATTTCCAGATACTGGCTCTGTACAGCGGTAAGAAAATTACTAGAACTAGAGGAAATGTTCTGAAATTGGAGTAAGTACAAAATAAGAACTAATTAAATGATTTAGAACCACCAAATCTTATGCTTGGAAGGGGACCTCATAATCATCAAGCCCAATGGTGAGCAGAATTCCAACCCCAGTCAAAATAACCATTCCTTATAAAAACTGGAACAAATTTTATAGACCCTATGTGTTTCATAAGATTTTTAAAAATCTACTTTTACTTCCATGGTAATATTTTAAACAATATGAGAAAAGTTTATGCAATTTGAATGACAATATCAAAATTAGAGATCTCAAGACTTTGGTATCAAAATGTACATTTGTATTTACAATTACATTGGCACAAAAAATTAAATCACAGTACTTAAATATGATTGCAGTATTTATTTCTGAAATATTGGGTGCCTGGAGTGTGGAGAGTCTAGATTTTCATTTTCCTTTTAAAAACTACCAACCATATTATTCAAGTATTAAAAACATGGCTCTAAAACATATAATCTACTGATTACTAAGTGGGTGACTTTGGGGGATTTGCTTACGCTTATAAAAACTTAGTATCCTTACTTATAAAGTAGAAGTAATAATAGCCTTACAGGCCAATATTTAATTTAAGGTATTTAGCTTGTGATCTCAGGTAGGAAGTGTGCAATGAACTTGATTTACCCCTTCCCTTCTTCTGAACTCTTAAATTCTTCTTGAGGCCATCAACCCAATGCATTCCATATATAATTAAATAAGACAAATAATGGACATGTTTTGCTGCTAATAAAATAAGTGAAAAATTATTTCTATGCAAAATGATTTGAATGTAGATCATCTCAGGAGAAACACATCTATAATAGGTGATAAGCAAAGGTGGAATATTTAGGGATACCTTATTTGCTTAGGACAGCTTTCTGGTCTGTCTTGGAGGGAAGAAACCCAAAACTGTCTCCATGCTAGTAGAACCACCCTTTGATTCTATCTTCTGTAGGGAAAGCATCACTCAGAAGTGAACTATACCACCTATAGTTAAAGGTGTATAACATTAACCAGGTTGCTTCTAGAACTGTGTCTAGTGAGTTTAGGGTAAGTCTTGAGTACTCTTTCACCAAAAGGTGACAGCCTTCCCTGAATTCACCTTCTCTTTTCTCCTTATTGGACATTATCCCCTCTTAAAGTACTGGCATATAGCAGAAATTGTGCTGCCATTTGATTTTTGTGCCTGCCACTGAATTTCCTGGCCTGAGTGAGGTCAATCCTATATTTTATGGCCCTGCCAAGCTCATTCTTTCTCCTGGAATCTTGCTCCTAAATCTCCCATTTAATGTAGAGTGACAGGTAGGTGACATGATAAGAAGACTCTAAATACTGCAAATTAATATTCATTCACTCACCAAATAATTATTGAATCTGCAAATTTTCAGGGTCATTTTGAGGATTAAGTGACTGAATATTTAGGATGCCTAGTACAGTACCCAGAATGCATGGCAGACATCCTTAATTATAAGATGCTTGCTCTAATTTATCTTAGGGTAATTTATAAAGACTGTGAAGCCTTTACAAACCTCTGTAGGAATTTAGTATATAATTTAGCTCTTTCTTAGCTACCTAACAGATAACATGATAAGAAGTTGTGGATGTCAGGAGTGGTAGGGGAAATATTTAGTAGGGTTCAAATCACTGAGAGAAATAGATGAGATGGGAAGGTTGTGCAGATGTGATCTATGTTGGGATAAAGTCTTAATCCTGAAAGACAGGAGGGTAGATATACAGGCCAAAATTGTAGCCACATTGTAAATGAGTAGTCTGAAAAATTGAAATCATCCTTTAGAGAATGTCCAGATCCTCCTAAAGGACTGTCTCAAGACAGGCCAGAGGCTGGCATGGAAGAGTCTGGAAGAGAATCAGCTCACGTGTGATAAACAGATAAAGAGGGATGGAACATGGAAGTGATAATGGTTAGAAAAGTCTGACCAAGGAGACAGAAGAAAATCCAATTGCATAATCCAAGGTGACAGCATCCAGGCAGAGTCTGCTCTGTAGGCTGAATGTCTGAGAAGAGGAGTCTGGAGCAGGCAGAGAGTAACTAGTTTAAAGATTTATTGTAAACAGAGATTGTCTAAACTGATTTGTATCATTCCATGAGACCAAATGGCTAATGCTGGCTGTTTCTTGTCTTTCATCTCCCTTAATATCACATCCTTGAGGTCCTTACTGTCAATAGACATGTATTATTTGAGTTTATTATTTGAGTAAATTCAGGAGAAACCAGATGAAGTGTGAGACCAAGAATCTGCGCCTGTATCAACTTTGTCTCATCTTGGTAACTTCGTACACACTTGTATTCAGTTGGGTTCATCATATGATGCAGTGGATAGGTATGATGGCAATGTATTAGGCTTGATTTTGAAAAACAATCTTTTTTTTAAAGGATTTTTATTTATTTGAGAGAGAGAGAGCATGGATAGGGGAAGGGACGGACAGAGAAGCAGGCTCCTTCTGATGAGGGAGCCTGACGTGGACTTGATCCCAGGACCCTGGGATCATGACCTGTGCTGAAGTAAGACACTTAACTGACTGAGCCATCCATGCACCCAGAAAAAGAGTCTTGACCTTTTTTCTGTATCTAAAGATGTTCTATATTCACAACCGTGAAAGTAATGCAATTAGTTCAGTCATATTTGTTTCCCAAAATGATTTCAAATCTCCTTCTAAGTTACTCTGTAAACCAACATATATATAGTTTTAAGTTTATTTTTAATGAAAAATATTATTGTTCAGTTTAACCACTCCACTCTTTTTCAAGAATTCACTCTGATGCAAAGCAGTTTGCAAAAGTCAAATCCACCTTCAAGTGGTGATGATTTCTACCACTGAAGACACCAATCTTTATTGTGTCTGTGGAAATAGCCACTTGATATGTGATTTTATGAACTCATCTTGTTTATCTTCTTTCATTTTCTCTTTTAATTGACACCTTGGTTTTTTTTTTTTGTTGTTGTTGTTGTTGTTGTTTTAACATGCTGTAGAGCTGACTTGATTCTACATAAAACAAAGAGAACATGTCAAAGAATAAAGTAACAGATCTGAAGGTAGTCACCTTATTATTTATCTAATATCTCTGCTTAATCAGTGAATTAACTCAGAAGGATTCTACATGTTGGGGTGATAAGTGCAGTATTTTGTTCTTCTTCCTGCTTTAGCATTTATACAGACTCCTTCATGGACATATTCCACTTGATCCTCAAAAACATGTAGAATATAAGGATTTTCTGTCTCTGTTTTAAAGATAGTTTGAATTCAGGGAATCTAAGTGATGTGCACAGGTTATGAAGACAAGTAAAGTTTTGGCTAAAATTCGTTTCACGAAAGATTTCTTTCCTCTCTACTATTTGAGGCTCTGAAAGATTCATCTGCCTTAAAAATCAATGTTAGTATAAAAGACCAAGTCTAAAAATCCAGGAGAGAAGGAATCTAAGGATTTCCAGATACCAGGGTAATTTGTGTGTATGTTAGGGGTGTGTGTGTGTGTGTGTGAGTGAGTGAATTTGTGTGTGTGAATGAATTGGTTGGAGAATACAGGTAGCTTAGATTAAATGTATTCATAATATTCTTAATATTGTGACATGCAAGTGTTTGGGAATGAGGGAAATACATAATATGGCCATTATCAACTCTGTGTCTGAACCAAATAAGGATAGGATGTAATATATATATATATACACATATATATATACACACATATATATGTATACATATATACATATGTAGAATATATATGTATACATATATATTCCATCCTATCCTTATTTATATATAAGGTTATATATATCTTATTTATTTATCTTATTTATATATATCTTATTTATATATAAGGTTACATATATATATGTATACATATATACATATGTAGAATATATATATATGTATATATATATATATTACATCCTATCCTTATTTATATATAAGGTTATATATATCTGGTTAAGCTACTGTCATTCTCCACAAACCTCTGTTCTTATCAATGCCCCTGTTCCTGGCTTTTTTCATACAATGTCTTCTCTTTCTTTGGCTAAATCCTACTCCACTCTGTCTTAAAAGATAGCAGTTTAAGGCTCATCTCTGAAGAAATTTTTACTTTTCAAGATGCATACACTGAGTTTTCCTTGTCTCAATTCTATTGGCTTACTGCTTCATGGCATTAGTGCTTAATTATTCTAAGATTATGTTTCATCTATCAGTTTACTTTCATTCAGGAAATAATTACTGAATGACCACCATGTGGCCAATTTCTGCCCTCCACCTGAACCCCATATCAAATAACAAAATGTCTAAAGTCAGAATAAAATGTTGCACTTTATATCTCCAGTACCAACACAAAGTTTTTACAAATTGGAAAATATAATATTGCATCATTGATTAATTATAATGGTGTCTTTGGTAAATTAATAAAATATTAGCAAATTTACATGAAAATAAATTGTTTAATGACTAGTTGCAGTTGAGTTATAATTAATATAAAAATAACTACTAAAAATTTGAGGATATCTAACGAAATTGAAGACATTTGTTCACCTAAGGTTAAATGTGTCTCCTAAGATAAAATATTATCATGTAATTAATTAGTTCACCAATGGCTTTTTTGGGGGGGGGATCACAGATCAAGCATTTTAGCTCAGTTTGCTTTTAGGTTATCAATTATGTATGTAGCTATAAAATTAACATGACATTGTCTGTATGAACCTATACATACATGTGTGTAAATGTACATAAAAAATTGTTGATGAACTGCTTCTAAGAAAAGATAGCATGGCAATTCTTTTCCCAAGTCATAGGCAGGCATTTTAGTAAACAATCATGGTATTGTATTGTCTAAACACTTTTCACATTTAAACATCAAGAACCTAGAATGAGGGGCGGCTGGGTGGCTCAGTGGGTTAAGCCGCTGCCTTCGGCTCAGGTCATGATCTCGGGGTCCTGGGATCCAGTCCCGCATCGGGCTCTCTGCTCAGCGGAGAGCCTGCTTCCCTCTCTCTCTCTCTGCCTGCCTCTCTGACTACTTGTGATTTCTCTCTGTCAAATAAATAAATAAATAACCTTTAAAAAAAAAAAAAGAACCTAGAATGGATTTTAAAAATGCTTTGTGATAGTGATTTGCCTTATCTCCTACAAAAAGACTGCTATGCTTTATACGTTGAAAAATAAAGAGGAGTAATTCTAGCCATTTGGTTGCCTGGGTGCTCTGGACACGTGGCAGGGAAGAGGAGTTATAAAATAGTATGTAGTTATGTAATTCCACTGGGATAGAAAGTGCCAATGTACAACTTAAAATTCCATTTGCATTTAAAAGAAGCACACTCTACAGTAATTTTCTCTTCGAACATTGTTAAGCATGGATTTATTTTACATAACCCCCGTGGGACACTTTCCTGGTAGCAATTGAACACATTTCCTTACTCGAATGTTAAAGCCAATTTCTTGAGCAAGTTGTGCCAAAATACCTATCAAAATTATTTTGAGGTGTAAAAATATTGTGTCACCTGCTTCTAATTCCAAAACAGTCCAAGTTCTGTTTTATTCAAAAGTTTTTGCCAAAATATTCAACCAAGAGAAAAATAAAATAATTAGATAAAATTACCACCATTTATAGACTGAAAGAGTTTTAAGTGCATCCACAGGAGAATTGCAAATGTTTCTGTTTGTGGATGATATTTCCATTGTCTAATATTCTACAGCACTCACATTTGTAAGAAAATACATAATTCAAATGCCACACATTTGACTGGGTTTTGGTAATGGAGAAAGAGAACAATATAATTTTTAAGCTGAAAAGTATATTCAAAATTTACCCTTCTGTGGTTTCTTGTCTGTTTGATTGATTTTTTTTAGAGATGGGGAAAACCAGGCCCAGAGACATTCACTTTTTCTCACACATTACACAGCAAATAGAGTTCAAATTCAGATATTTTGTTTGTAGTTTCAAGATCTTTCCATTACTGCACGGTGTCTTTCTCGGTCAGAATACAGATGCTTTGATGTGGATACCTAGTGTTCTGATACCTCACCATAAAATTGTCCTGCCAAATCTGTGAGCTATCTTTCTACTATTTCTAGCTCAGGCATCTTTACCTAAGCCTCCTCTTAGAAACATTTTGTGGCTTTCTGGGCTTGCCCAGGACTCGACTGAGGCAACTTATCCCCTTGCATAAGAGTAGTTTCATGGGTCCTTATATCTTTTGCATCAGATATATAACCTCAGCTTTCTTACTTTTTAAAATAATAATTTAAAAAAGTCATCGCTACTGGCAGGGTTGCTGTGAAAATATGTGATGACAAAATTGTGAGCAAAGATTCTAATACATAGTTTATATTCCTTCAAATATATCTCCTCTCCTCTTGCCTTAGTGTTATTCCTGCCATTCAGGATATGGTTCCCATTCTCCACCATTTTCTGGCCATACTCTGCTATTTTGAGAATAGGCTGCTTTCAGCACAATTCCATCCAAACCTTACTTCCTTACAGATAATAGCTAGCTAATCCGAGAAATTTGTGCTCTGGTCTCTGCAGACTTTAAATTCCCAGGTTCAGAAAATAAAAAGTAGAAGCAACTATACATGTAATAAATGTCCAGTCTTACACTGATTGGTTGAGCTTTTACTAATACTTTGTTAAGCATTATACTTGTCTTGCTTTATTTAATCATATTTAAAACTATTCTTAGGAGGTAATTATTATTACTATCCCCATTTGTGAAATCAGAAAATTGAGGTTCAGAAAGGTTAGTCACTTGTCTCAAACAACATATCTAGCAAAGAGCAGAGTTTAGAGTTTGACTTCCTCTGTATGATACCAAAGCCAGTGCAGAGTTATTTTCTTAAGGATTCTCCCTTTAGGTTTAAACAAAAGTCTTTAATGTCTCATCCATTCGAAGGTACTCTACACAATCCAAATCAATTGTCATTGGATCTTTGAGTCTTAAGTCTTTGTTTCTCCAGGCTAAGAAATACAAACTTACAGAAACAATTAGGTTCTTCAGGACTCCCGCATATGATGACATTTCAGATCTACTCATTATATTGACCACTCTTCCCTTAACAGCCCTGACCATTTTTATCCAAACTTCACTGAAGATAGGTAACTCAAGAAGCCAACTGTTTCACATCTTTTTCCAGCAAAGAGTGGAAACACCCAATCATGTTTATTTTTCTATATTTTCACATGATCATTTCACTACTTTACTTGACATTTCCTTCATAAGATTATTTATAATAAAGTTACATGGCATTGATAGATGAATTAATCTTTTATTTTTTATTATTTTAAAAAATATTTAATTTATTTATTTGATAGAGATCACAAGTTTGCAGAGAGGCAGGCAGAGAGAGAGAGGAGGGAACAGAATCCTGCTGATCAGAGAGCCCAACGCGGAGCTCGATTCCAGGACCCTGAAATCATGACCTGAGCCAAAAGCAGAGGCTTAACCCACTGAGCCACCAAGGCACCCTGAATTAATCTTCTAAAAACATATTGATTCATGCTTTCCTTTTCAGTACTATTAGTATTATTAGAGCAAGAATAAAGGATAGAAAGGGTGACTATGTTAGCATGGTCATTTTTTAAATCTAGCCATTCAGTAACTATTCAGGTAGCATATGCTCTATGAGAAGTGATAAGCTAAGCACTAGAGGCAGTATGATGACCAAGATGTCTGCTTTCTCCATAGGATACTTAGAGCTCTAAAGGGTAAAGCAGACAAGAAAATAAAGAAAAATCATAAAAGTATTACCAACTTTGTAATAGAAATCTGTATATATTTTTGTGGGGATACAAAGAGAGATTATTTTACTTTGAAAAAATCCAATTAAAATAGAGCTAATTCTAGAGAGATGTATTGTTGATCAGGAAGCTGAGGTGGGAGAGTTAGGAGCAATATAAAAACATGGAGTTTCAGAGAAGTGGAGACACCTGCCTTCATTTGCATGATTAACTAGCAGTGGCATTAAAATTAAAGTTCTCTGTAGACTCATCCTGAGCCTCCTCTAGACCTCAGATATGGTCTGTACATTCTTTACACACACACACACACACACACACACACACACACACACACATTCACATTCATGCTAGGTCTCATGAGGCAATCCTTATACCTTTCTGGGCTTCATTTCAATGATGGAACTATCCAGAGCCAACACACTTCCCTAGAGCAAGTTGAGGTACCATCAGGTAGCCGGTAAAAGAAGGACTTCCCAGTAGGAAAGTCAGTGTCTTATTCATCCTGCCTCAAACTCGACTTTCTAGACATTACTTGATTAAGCCTTCTAAGAAGACTAATATTGGATATTAAATATCTAATATTAGATATCAAAACCAGCACAGGAGAATCTGCTTGGACACCACTGAAAGATGCCAGAGAGACCTCTGTTACAGGGGACCTTGAAATGATGCTCTGATTCTTTTGAAATTATTATCTCAGTGAATTAATTGTGGAGAGAACCGAAGAATGTGGACCAGGTGGGAAGAAAAAGGAAATGAAAGTAAAGTGAGTGTCTATTGACGTTGACTGAATCGGCAGCTATTTAAGGAGATATCATCCTATCCTGGTTCTTAAGTTTTAAAACATGTCTGCAAATTCTTTGATATTCCTTCCCAACAAGTGGGATCTAATTTCTTACCCCTTGAATTTGCATTAACATTAAATGACTCACTCCTAATGAATAGAATCCCCGTATAAATTATATAAAGTCTCTCTCTCTTTCTCTCTCTCTCTCTCTGGTCTTTGGAGCCTTGTACCTCCATTAAGAAGTTCTGCACTGGTAAACTCAGCATACTTCAGTAACCAAATGGGGATAGAGAGACTAGCCCAAGGAGCCCCAGCTGTTCCATTCCACAGCTGTTCAAGTCCAAGTGCTAGCATGTGAGTGAGATTTCAGATATTCCAGCCCCAGCTTTTGAGCCATCCCAGCTGATGGTGAGAAGAGTTTTCCTCACTGAGTCTTGTCCAGATTTCAGACCCATAATCTAGTCATGTTGTTCTGTTTTAAGCCATTCAGTTTCAGACTAGTTTGTTATAGAGCCACAGCACCTGCAACATGAGCACAGGTAACTCACCCCAGTCTCAGAAAATTCCAGCATTTGCTGTCATAGAACTAGTGAGCACCAGAACCAGGTGGTGAACCCTGGTTTTCTTCACACCAAAGCTGGTGCCTTTTTCATCCTACTACATGGACCATTATGTTTTATTTCAGCTGCGGACTCATGAGATCTCATTTTCACACTGTGATGTCTACCACAGTGCAGTCTAAATATATCACAAACAGATTTCTGTTGGTGCTAACAGTCACAAACCTGTTATCTAGATGGTTAATCTCCATGGAAGAAACTGACACTGGTATAATCATAACATCCAATCAATCCATAAGATCATAACACGCAATTGTCTGTAGCATTCATAGTTTAAATGAATCATTCCTGTGGTAGCCATTCTCCTTCAAGAGAAGAAGTTTGCATCTTTTCCTTTGAACCTGTGGCTAATTTAAATGATAAAATATGGATTATGTGGTATTCTGGGATTTCTGAGGTCTGTCATCTGCCCTTTCCTCTTATAACCTTGAGCTAGAAGAGCCTAAACTAGTCTGAGAGAGGGAATGGCCACATGGAAACCCCATGAAGGATAACTCACCATGTGGACATAGAGGCCAAATGGAAAAGCACAGGTAGCAAGATATCCTGTCCTAGTTGTAGCATCTGACTTAAATACCTAGGACATCCTCAGTGAAACTAGGAGAGGAATGTCCCAGCTGAGCACTACTCAACCCATGAAATTGTGAAGAATGCTAAAACAGTTATTGTTTTAAGCTTCTATATTTTGGGGTGTTTACTTACTCAGCAATAGCTAATCAGAACAATACCTATTATTGTCATTGTTAATAATTCACAGAATAAATAAGACCTATCAACAATTTGGGGTTGCTGTCAAGTGCTTTCTAATCATCAATAGATTTTTGTGACAGAAACAATGTCTAACCACCTATAGATGGGAAGACTGAGGTGTTGAAAAATGTGGTTTGTAGCAAGAATTCATGCAGCTAAGAAATAATAGGAGTTGAGTTATGGATTCAAATTATTTGATGCTAAAATCTTTTTAAATTTGCTTCATTATTCCTCACAGCAATTATCTTTGTTATTATTTTGTTTTGTTGTAATGAAAGTTAGTACCTTTTTCTTCAAGATGAGAAAACTTGGGGCGCCTGGGTGGCTCAGTGGGTTGGGGCCTCTGCCTTGGGCTCAGGTCATGATCCCGGCGTTCTGGGATCAAGCCCCATGTCGGGATCTCTGCTCAGCAGGGAGCCTGCTTCCCCCTTGCTCTCTCTGCCTGCCTCTCTGCCTACTTGTGATCTCTGTCAAATAAATAAATAAAACCTTTAAAAAAAATCCTATAAAAAAAAAGATGAGAAAACTTAAGACATAGGAAAATCAAAGGGTAGCTTAAAATTAGAAAAAAAAAAAGTAAATAAATAAGTACAGAACTGGAAGCTGAACCTAGAATTTTATTCCTAGTCTTTCAGTTATTTTACTGAGCCATGGATATATTTTTATGTTCTATATCCCCACCTTATACTCCTGCAGTTCAGTTTTGGGTTGTTTCATACTTCTTGGACCACCCCCCACATGTAGGCTAATTCTGGTATTTATTCTCAAAGTAGTAGAGTGCAGCAGTTCTCAAATGTGGGGAACTCAGGAACCTTGGTTCTATTAAAAACTATTGTTGACCCCCCCACAGAGGTTGCCTATGTTGGCTGTAACTGCTGCTATACATCATACCAGCTATTAAAACTTGTAAATTTTAAATATATATTAATCCAGTTAAAATAATAATGATAACCAATAAAAATGATAATCCAGATAAAATAATAATGATAGACATTGTAAGTTAATATAAAAAAGAAATTTTTATTAAAGATACCTACATTTGGGGTGCCTGGATGGCTCAGTCAGTTAAGTGGGTGCCTGTGGCTCAGGCCATGATTCCAAGGTGCAGGGATTGAGCTCCTTGTTGGGTTCTCTGCTCAGCAGGGAGTCTGCTTCTCCTTCTCCCTCGGCCCACCATTCATTTTCTGCCTGCCTGTCCTCTCTTTTGCTCTCCCTTTCTGTAAGTAAATAAGTAAATAAAATCTTAAAAAAATAAAAATAAAGATAACTACCATTCTCCCAAATTAAAAAAAAAAATAGTGAGAAGAGTAGCATTTTACATGTTTTTGAAATCTCTTTAACATCTGCCTAAGGGGGGATAACAGGATTCTCGTATCTGCTTATGCATTCACTCTGTTACAGTATCCCATCACGTAGCCTCTGGAAAACTCTACCTACACTTGTAAGGAAATGAATGAATAGGGTCATGTTTGTATAAAAAGAGTACTGAAATCACCAGTTCCTTGAAAGATCATGTGGATCCTCTCAAGAACTAGAACACACTTTGAGAACCACTGCTTTAGAAAAATTTTGCCCAGCCACTTCTCTGGAGACTAATCCTTGCTATGTGAAAGAAAGTTGGAAAATACATGCCTTTAAATAAAGTCAACAGATACCTTTATTCCGTGGTCCTTTCTAAGACACTCAGATGTTAATATGTATTTTAAATTTCTAGAGGAAGAAAAGTCTGCAGAATTTCCTAATTACAGATCATGGAATTAAACCCCTCCACCCGACTGCCCCCTTCTACTTTTAATTTTCTTAGAACATTTAGTAGAACTGGTTATAGAAAACTGTACTTATAAGTGGATGCTTTGTAGACATTTTGGAAAACAGTATTGAGTACTGTTGTTTTCCCAGGGGAATAATCAATCAAATTTCACTATATTTTTCAGGAAGGGAGAAGTTCTAAAGTTGACTGGACAAAACTGTGTTCGGTCAGTGATCAGGATTTCTGAATATTTGGAGCAGATTGTGTACTCCCACAGAGCCATTAGATTCCTGATCCTAAAGCTGCCACCCAAGGATAAAGCTCTTTGGGTCCTCAAAGGTCCATACCAGAAGTTAGAGTCATGTTTGCTCAGGATAAACTCAGTGCATGAAAAGAAAGAGAGAAAGGAAGAAAAGAAAGGAAAGAAAGAAAGAAAAGAAAGAAGGGAAGAAAAAGAGAAGAAAAGATAAAAGAATTATATATCTTATTAAGTGACCACACCTAAGAAAGTGGAACAGATATCAACCTGGAAGGATTTCCAGTTTGAAATGAGAGCTTTAACATTCGTATTTGCCCTGCATAGTCCTGCATTATTCTATACTTTCAGACATGTGTGGCATGAGTTACTTCTTACTACCCTGTTGTGTCTGGAATTGCAGAAATTATCCACCCCTCCTTTGGAGCTTGAAACCTAAATAACTTGATGACATGTTTTTCATTAGATATTGGCATCTAAAAATAAAATTGAAAATTTAGAGGAATATATATATATATATATATATATATATACATATATACACACACATGTAGCCTGGGGTGGGGGTGTCCTTGATCTCAGGACCCTGAGATCATGATTTGAACTGAAAACAAGAGTCAGATGCTTAATAGACTGAGCTACCTAAGCACCCTGAAAATATCTATTTTAAGGGCAATTTCCCATTTTAGTTTTCATTAAAAAAAAATCATTCATATTTACTATTTTTTTCCCCAGGGATGCACTGGTAGATAAAAAACAAACAAACAAACAAAAAACAAAAAAACAAAAACAAAACAAAACAAACAAAAAACCTATCCTTTAAAGAGCTTAGAATTTCTTCCTTTGAGGACAGGTTTTTCCATAAATACCAAGTTACTCTAAATTAGAAAATATTTATCAGTGATAGTGTGTCTCTGTTTCATGGATGCGACCAAATAAAACACAAAGAAGAAATGAGTTTATGCATGTGAATAATTTTACAGACCCACAGATTATTACAGAAGAGACCCTAACAGTAAATGCTTCCCAACGAAGGAAAATAAATCACCAAGTGGCTTACAGAACCCAAGACTCCTGAGTTTATTTCGGCATTCTTAATTATCAGTTCTCAAAAGGGTTTGTAGTATGACTTTTCCAGGACACAGTAAGACATTTCCTGTGTCATTAAAGCACTGAATTGGTTACCGTGTCACTACAAAGAGATTAAGATCACATGTTTTAGAGTCATTGGGTCCTGGGTTCAGATCATGACCCCTGTCTACAAGTGACATGATCTTGGATAAAATGATAAATTTCTAGGAGCCTAACTGCTCCCACCATTAAAATAGAATGATACATGTTGACTTTTTCTGACACCTGGGAATTAATCAATGATGGCATGAATTAGCTGTTTTCCCCCACTTATGTTTAATCCTTGAAGGTCTTTTATTTTCATGTCAACTCTCAGTTATAAAGGAAAACAGTACTCTCATGGTACTGCCTGTCCAGTTTAGAAAATATTTGGGTTCAAACTCTAGTTATATTATTTTACCAGCTATTATTTTATATTACATATTATTTTACCAGAACTTACTGGACTTTTTGTGGGTCTCAGTTCCCTCATCTATAAAATATGAATAACAATTATTCTTGCTGTTAGTGTTGTTAATGAGGAATAAAGGAGGAGTCCTAGGTCTTGCAAAGCTCTCAATAGGTGTTATCTATTATTCATTATTATTATTAGTTGAAAAATTTTAGAAATATGTGAGAGAGATCTAAATATGGAAAATACATGCATTTAAATAAAGTCAACAGATACCTTTATTCCTTGGTCCTTTCTAAGACACTCAGATGTTAATATTTATTTTAAATTTCTAGAGGAAGAAAGGTCTGCAGAATTTCCTAATTACAGATCATGGAATTAAACCCCTCCACCCGACTGCCCCCTTCTACTTTTAATTTTCTTAGGACATTTAGTAGAACTGGTTTTAGAAAACTGTACTATGTAAGGAGATATATAACTTTTTTTTTCCTTTTTAAATGTACTTCCCTCACGCATCACCATGACTCTGAAGCATCCTCTTCCCAGTAGCCTCAAATTTCTTCTCATACCACCCCAATATTGCTTTTTTCTGCTAATATCCACTCCCTTTCCTCCATTTCTAAATGTATTTCAGTCTTGGGAAAGAAAGCTGTTTCTTGACAAGGCATGGTGACGGGTGGGGAAAGGGGTAAAACTGACCTGGAAAGTATTCGATCCTCTTTGGCAACTGGAGGCAACATACCAAGGTTCAATTTTTTTGTGCAGTCACATGTAGCTTAGCTTCTTACCACATCTATTAAGTATTATCACCATTTTTTTTATTGTTAAGGAATTCGAAGTTCCCACAAAAGTTTTTGTCTATGAAGCGTTAGAGTTGGACTTCAAAACTGTTTAATTTTCAAAGTCTATGTCTCTTAACACGTCTACAAAGTACGTATTATTGTCATTTTTTGTTGATAAGGAATTCAAAGTTCCTCCAAAAGTTTTTGTTTATGAAGCCATAGAGCTGGATTTCAAATTCAAGTCTGTTTAATTTTCCAAAGTTTGTATTTTTCTTATTAGACCATTTTATATTATGGTTATTACTCCTATACCAGGAGACATATTTTGAGACAATAAAATTTCCACTAAAAACAAATTTCCAAGATAAACCTTATGTAGTCCCACCTGGGGATACATATGTTTTTAAGGTATAAGTCAGCCAGAAGCCATCTCAGCTCATGACTGAGGTCTCTGTGTTCTCATTCCTTCCCTGCATCTTAGGTCTTTGGACATGGATTTGAAAAAGGTTAGCTGTCTAGGCTCCCTGATGACACCATACTATCATACCTAGGGATCTTGTGATCTTATGTTCTCCTTCCCCAGTTGCAAGTTAGGCCTTATGTTTCTGTAGCAAACCCTGCTAGTGTCATATCTGACATCCATTCTTCTCTTCATTTCTAGAGGTATCTAGGACAACAGCGGGCCCACTAAGAACATAAATAATAATTTAAAAAAATACCTATCCCTTTAGGATGCAGTGTCTAGGGCAACGTCTGAGGTCAGTATATAGAGTGCTGCTAAGGTTCTGTGTCTTGTTCTGTGTCTTGATCTGGACTGGTATGTTCTATTTGCAATAGTTTATTGAACTGTGTGCCCTTTTATACAAACATCTTTTGGTAAGTGAATTATTGTTTAAGAGAAAGTGGGAAAAAAAAAAGAGAGAGAAGAACTAAACAGTTACAACGACAACAAAAATCACTTGCTTCTAAGACTTCTTACATCAAAAGCTGACCAGGTGAGCCAGTTCTTAATATTAAGATATAAGTTCATGGGTCTTGTCATAAAACTATTGCTTTTATGATAGAAGGGGAAAACTCAGCTTGACCATGAATTTGGTCTTTTTTCCTTCTCCTTTCCCTTCAATTTTCATTCCTGGGACTCAGGCATGAATCCAGAGTTAGACCATATCTCTTGTAATTTTAAGAATAAAAGTTATGCTAACATAATATAGGAAGAAGCGAGGAGGATCCTGGGCTTTGGCTTCCTTGAGCAAGGGCCTCTGTCCTAGATCATGACCTCTAGGCTTCTTGTTATTTGAGATAAATGTACTCTTTAATATTTATAGCACACAAAGTTTTCTCTTCCTTTGTTCAATTGTTCTTTTTCTTTCCTTCTTTTCTTCCTCTTCTTTGGTGTGTGTGTGTGTGTGTGTGTGTGCATAGCCAAATTCAATTCTAACTAACTTTCCAGCCTTTCCTGAGAAATTCCAATATTCATTCTGGGCCACTATTATGGCCAAACTATAGAAAGTTAAAATGTTTTATAGGTAGCATTAGAGAAACCAGCTAGTATCACCTTAGTGATCATGTCTAGAGAGTTTATGTCTGTTGCTGGGAATTGGTAATATTATAATGAAATTTTCAGATTTTTGTATTTTTGCTGCTTTTTATATTTACTTTCTTAAATGCTAGTACTATCTCATACCCAATAAATTGGAAGTCATGTTTTTAAAAGAATCAAAAATAAGGTAAATATATATACTCAGGTCACTGTTTGGTTAAAATGAAATGAAATGTGAAACTGAATATATCCTGCAGGTCTTATACGTTGAATGAAATTCCTAAAAAAGATTTTTAAGGGCTCTGAGCTGAGCAGCATTACTGTACCAAGTAGATATTCTGCTAAGAAAAGTCACTTGAGAGATAGCATTCAATACTGCATATAAATTCTAGTACAAGCAAAGAAAAAATCAGCAGCAATTCAACAAATGTTGCATTTGTTCTCCCAGTTGTTCGGGTCCCAAACAAACCTTGAAGTCAGGCTTAATTCCTTAATTTCTGCCACAGGCCACATCCAATCCATCAAAATTTGTCCTATTTGCTGTCAAAATATGTGCAGAATCTGTGGACTTCTCTGCCATCACCTGCTTCAAATCCCAGCAGCTCTTTCCCAGAGGATTCCAGAGTCTCTCTCTTTAACTCCTCTTTTGAACATTGTTTCCTGCCCTTCTTCCTCCCTGCAGACAACAGTCAGATCATTCCTCTAAACAAAAACCCACCTATGCCTTCCCAACTCACTCTTTTTACAGTGCATAGGATTTATATTATCTTAAAAGTCCTTTAATGACCTGCCCTTGCTATCCCGCTTACATTTTAATTACTTTTTCTTACTTTATCAAGATATGCTTTGACTTAGAGACCTTGCATTAGTTCTTCCCTCTACTTAAAACACTCTTATCCCCAAAAGACATCTTGATACATTCTATTCTTTTGTTCAGAGCTTCAAATGCATCCATTCCGTAGAAGTTTATAGATTACACTACCTAAAACAATCAACCACCCTTCACTTGCGTTCTTTCTCTATCCTCTTGTCCAGCTTATATGTCTTTCATAAAATTTTCCAAAATGTCATGGTAATTACTACATCATAATTTATCGAATTATTTTCTATAAAATCTATAAGCTCCATGAGCAGTTATTTCGAGCATTTTATTCACCAAAGTGGTGCATGCGCAATAAAAGAAGAGCTGAATAAATAATTTAAGGAATGGACAACACACAATTCTGCTTTATCTTTGGACGTATGGTCAATTATTAGAACAAAAGTTGGAAGGAAAGAAAGAAAACTTCGAAGAAATCTGCTTCTCTGGAATTCTTTGTGTCAGACGTTCTGACAATCCTTTGTCAGATGCCCAATGCTAACAACGCACTTAGGACTTAAGGCGCCATTCATCACATTCAGCATTCCACATGCAGTGAGAGGAGGAAGCTGGCCT
This sequence comes from Mustela putorius furo, assembly GCF_011764305.1. Classification (NCBI taxonomy): domain Eukaryota; kingdom Metazoa; phylum Chordata; class Mammalia; order Carnivora; family Mustelidae; genus Mustela; species Mustela putorius. The sequence continues at coordinate 25,363,251 of NW_025421273.1, forward strand.
TTCTAGCTGAAAAACAACTCCCCCTGCATGACCCGCTGTGATGCCTCACAGCACCAGGAGTACTGACTCCTAGTCTGCCAGTAAGAAACCCTTAGCTTCATTTAGGAGACACAGGACAAGTAGAGAAGCTCTGTTTTGCTGCTTCAAAAGATAAAGGAATGCCCTGAGTCTTCTGGTTTAAGTGACATGGTCAGGAATCTGGTAAATCATCAGAGATAAATGTGGTTTGTTTTTGTCTCTCTTTCTGAGATTACCTCCCTCCAGACTGCCATAAATGTCTTTAAGTTGTCCCATCTTATCATTGCACGGATGGTGTAGAAGTATGTGAGATGCTCATTTAAGTCCCATTCCAGCATCCCCATCTTCCTCTGACTCCTGCCTCTCATACTTATGCTCACTTCTTTCTTTTTACTTTTTTTCTGATGTAAAACCTAAACACACGCACACACAAAGGTGAAGGAAGACATTATCATTTTTTAATTTTTTTTCTGGTAGTTTTGAACATGCTTTGCATGAGGAGTTTCAATTTTGAACTCTGACCTGCTTATCCAGGCAATGCATTCCAGGTTTCAGCAGAAGAGATTCTTAAAGGAAACCATCATCTTAGGAAAGCAAGAGATGGTGTTTTATTCAAACATATCTAATTCTTAAAAGGTTACATAAATAACCCAAGACACGATCACATTCAATCCTGTTTTTCTTTCAGCAATTGCACATTTTTTCCCTATTTCTCTCTTTGTATGTGGGGTCATACCATTAGGAGATTCATGGGATTAAAGCAGAAAACTTGGAAAGAGGCCAAACATATTGAGTTACCATTCCAGTTTTCTAACCCCTTAGGAGCAAACCATTGAACACATCATTTTATGATATGAATATTTCCTCTCATAAGTTGAAAATTATTATTTGAATGTTTGAGTTTAAAATATTTTTTTTATTTTTTAAAAATTTTCTTTATTTATTTGACAGAGAAATAGAGTAAGAGAACATGAGAGGGGGGGTCAGAAGGAGAAGCAGACTCCCCATGGAGCTGGGAGCCCGATGTTGGACTCGATCCCAGGACTCTGGGATCATGACCTGAGCTGAAGGCAGTTGCTTAACCAACTGAGCCACCCAGGAGCCCCAAGTTTAAAATATTTTTGAATTATGAAACTTCAACTTATTCCACAGGTGCATTTGATATGCCATTAGACATTGAAAATCTCCACCTTTTCTAATAATAGAATGTTAATACTTTAATTTCAGTTTCCTGGGCTAGAGATGTTTAAACATGTTGGAGGATGCAGATATGTATTAAAAGTAACTAAGCTTTGAGAAAGGAAGCTAGACATACAATGCACCTTAAGTTTCTCATCTCATTCCTACAATGTTTCTATAAGGAAAGATTATTACACCCAGTTTATAGATGAGGAAAACCTAAGTTAAGACAAGTGAGCTGAGTCTTGCAGTGGTACCTAGCTAGCATGTACAAAAACTAATGCTTGGAGATGGTCTGTCTCCCAGCTGGTGTACAGAGTACAAGGTGCTTTACTGAGGTTCTGAGATGGAGCTAGGATTATCTTATGTTGTGTGTCTGAGTCTTTGGTTCCTTAAATATGAGATCTAGAGAACATTCTAAAAAATCTTTTAGGTGAAAGAAAACTTGAAGTCGACATTAATGGAAAATTGGTCTTAAAACAAGGATAAAGAAAGAATAATGATAGAATGGATAGGGGAATAGAAAAAGCTACATCAGTTAGAGCTGTGATTTTGTGACATTGAGCATGACTGGAGAGATAGTTTGGGTTAGGAGGTGGAAATTCTGGTCCATCAGGCTTTTGAGGATCCTGCAGATACAGGAAAGGTGCTGAAGATTTTGTGTAAGAGTTGCACATGTAAAGCAGTGGACTAGGATTATGCATCTGACAGTGGAGTATGGGGAAATTAAAAGAGAGAATGGATAAAGATAAAAGTGAAATTAGAAACCTGTCATAACAGACTAGACCAGATGGTTGTTGTTATGAAGCTTATGGAGAATGTCTATACCATCATGAGCAGAATCGTTTACACATCACATAAAGAGAGTATTGTGTGCCCTAAAGATTTGGTTGCCATGGATGCATTCATTCTCATTTACTGGTGAGTACCTCTTCCATTTGCAGAAGCTTGGAATACATAATGGACAAATACAGTCCTTGATCTCAAAGAGCTTAAAGTCTGGTAAGAGAGACAAGCCAGTCAGCAGGCGGTCTCAGGAAGGACACTGTGCTTACTACTGTAACAGTGGCAAATACAGGCCCCTCTTGGAGCATGGGAGAATTCATTACAATTGCAGCTTTGCTGTATCTTTGACCCAAGAATGATTTAGGACTGTTTTGGACTAGATTTTTTTGGTTTGGTTTTAAATTCCAAGTGCTTGGTGAATGAATAATTATGTGAACAGTGGAATGCTAATGAGGAAACAAAAGCAGAGATCCAATTGCACTGGATGAACAAACACTCCAGAAGTGAGATGATAACTTTGGAAAACAGAATGGGTGTGAGCAAGAAGTATGGAACCTTTCACTCTTCCACACAGCATTTCTGGAAACGTACCTGGTAGGAATTGGACAGCCAATAGTCAGTTTTATTGTGAAGGCAAAACAATTATTGAGGGGTATGAGTACAAGGAGGTGGTTCTCATGATGAATTAAGATGCTTATGAAATAGGTATTTCACAATAAATTAACAATTGAAGCCTCTCAGACTTGACATTTAAAATTGCAGTGAAAAAATTGTTGAGCTCCCCATTTATATTTTTCTCAGAATAAATATATTTGCTTGTTAGAAACAAAAGAATAATGACAGAATGAGTTTAAAATAAAATAGAAGGTAGCATATCATCTGGCAGAAAAAAAAGAAAACCAAACTGAATTGGGATATCAGAAATCTCACCCTGACTATAATGATATTCTAAATGACCTTGAAAACTAATAATGACCTAATATTAGGCAACATCTATGGAGTTTCCTAATGTTCTCTTTCTGTCCTTCTCATTGTCCCTTTAGGATATAACTATTCCCTAAGCTCTCCGTCTTCTCTCTTTACTCTCCCCCGTTTATATATCTCTTAACATGTCTATGGAGAAAGCAGAGCCAAATGATTAAAACAAGGTTCACAGTGACTTTCTCTTTTTTATCTTGTAGCTGAAGTTCCTTCATTCATAAACTGGGGATAATAATGTATTGCCTACTTCCTAGAGCAGTTTTGAGAATGGAGATGATGATGTGTATGAAATACTTAGCACAGTGCCCAACATATGGGAAAGAATAAATCATTTTTTTTAATTACCATAGTGTAATAAACACTTAGAGTTGATTTCCCAATTTAATGTCTCATATATTCTCTCAGATGTGTTAGGATTATCTGCAATATTAAAACATAGTGGTAAACTCTCCCCCATCTATTAAGCTATGCTACTTAATGCTGTGTTTATCCACTCAAGTTACTGAGATCCTCAGAACTACACAAATATATTGGGTGAGTTTTGCCCTTGTATACCAAAAACTCTTGAACTAGGTAGGAATACACATATTCTTGCTCGCATGCTCTCTCTTTCTCTGTCTCTTGCTTTTTTCTCACATATCATGTGAGAGGAATGTGATGTCCATATTTCAATTTTATATCCTGGTTGTTATGATTTATTGATGACTAATTGGCAAGAGATCCCAGGAACTCAACACTGGCAAAGATAGAAGTTAATCTCATCCTCTGTGCCATCCTCATTTGGAGCCCTCCAGACAGTCTGCTACTTAGTTCACTCACTCTACTTTTAACAAGGTCCCATTCATGTCTTACCTGGAGAGAAAGCATAGAACAAGAAAAGTTGAAAAGGAAATTAACAGATGAGCTACAGCATCATATGCATTCATTTCTTTCTTTCTTTTTATAGAATATCTTAGATGGGACCAGGATCAAGATTATAAGGCAGCCCTCAAAATATTAAAAAAAAGAGATTAATTCCTGAATAAATATAGATATGCTACATCAAAGATGGACTCTTTGCACATTGTATATTTTATGGCAAACATTGTAATACTTTGATTAAGGATCAAAATAGCCCATAGCTCACTTGAGAAAATATCAAGAAAGCTTTTATATCTAATGAAAAGATTCAACAATTTTTTCAGTTTTATAACAGCAACAGATAAGAGTAGCTTTAGCTATTTTGTAGCCCAAGAGAAGATTTCTCTCATAAAATGCTTAGGTTTGGCACTCTCCTTTGAGGTTTTAATATCACTCAAATTTAAAAGCATCTACTCTTCTATTTTTGTGGGGTATTTATTCCTATGTGTATATGATAAAAGGTGCATACCCCAGCACGAAGAACATACATACACAAATACATTCAAAATATTTCAGTTCAATAATCCAATCTCCTAGTGAAGTGCTTTCATTAACTCTTGAGAACTCATGAAGCCCTGCTTTTGAGAACAATACTGCCTTTCAAAGTTAAATTATGGTCCCAGGAAGTCCAAATTTTCACTTCTCACTCTAGTGCACATAACAATCAAGAAAGTTTGTGAAATTTCAAAGATGATGGATTCTTAGAGGCATACTTTAGTTTGTTAATTCAAAAGAGAACAGAGTAGACTAAATCATTTTGAATAATGGTGAGTGTCATTCTCATAAAAATTCCTTCTGTTTCCTCTTAGAGATGCATTCTAGCTTTGTACAAGCTTTTTAGAGATAAGACCAAGACAAGCCAGGAGTTATGCCAAAAACAAAAAACAAAACAACAGACTTCGATATTAATTGTATATGAAACCCAGCAACAGGTTAGGCCCAAACATAACAAAAATGGAACATTCACAGTAGAAAAGGTTGGCCAAACAAGTAAGACCTTACCATTCACTTCTGACTCCCTTTGCAGTCCATGGTGTACTACTAACATCATGGTTGCCTGAGCAAAAATTCTCAAGATATGACTCCTCCCATGAAGACCATGGTAAAGCCACAATTGCACAGTCAAAGGATTGGCAAGGCTGTCACCTCTTCTCCTGTACCAGCTCTCCATCTGAAATCTCAACCTGGCAAAGATCTGTACAGTGAAGGTTGAAATGTTTGGAGGTGGCTATACACTGTGTCATGGAGATTCAGCCAAAACACAGCTCTCTCCAGAGAGAAAGAGAACCATCTCCATGGCTGGGGATTTGGATAAACACTAAGAGGACTCAGAGACAGAAGTTGAAGCAGACTCTTCAAAGATTAATTGGTAAAAGATCCAAAGAGATTCAGAGGTAAGGAGAGAGTAAGAAGGGTGAGGGAGTGCTGAATAACGAATGATTCTCTTCTACTTGCTTCCAGTGTCTCTCTTCACTTCTTCCTTCCATTCTCTGATGGATGGTTGCTGAGATAAAGGAGCTCCACTTTAGATTGTACAGTCCTATCCCATGTTGGGGTCTATGCTGGGCATGGAGCTTACTTAAAAAAGTTAATTGCACAGCCTTACTAAGAACAGATGATTAAGACCTGGGATTTTTGTATTTTTGTTTTTCTTCTATTCTTGAGACTTCTGCTTCTCTCTATTCCCCACTGAGTCTTTCTCCCAGGCTTTAAATTTAATGCTTCCTGTCAGAAGTTTTTTCTCCTTTCCCTGGGATGACAGAGACATCTAAAAAAGCGAGAAAGAAATAGTTTGGATCATCCTATAAAGATCATAGGCATCAAGAGCCATCTTTTATTCATTTATTTATTAAGTGTTTATAATGTGCTATAGACTGAGGTAAATATTTTATGTTGATAACTCTTAACCATCACAACTCAGTAAATGGCTTTTTATTTGCATTTGTGGTTGAAGACATTAAGACACAGATATTAAATGACTTGACAATATTATTTGTGATAAAGGAAGACACAGGAAATATCTGCCAGGAGGAACAGGTACTGCATAAATTAATAAAAGTCAACATTTAGAGGTTATACATCCTATGCCATGACTATACCACATACTGGATATATATTAACACTTCTACCATCACCAGAGTTATATGAAATGGTTTCATTTTAACAGATGACAAAACTGAGAGAGCTGAAAGTCAAGTTGGTAGCAAGTATGATGGCTAATTCTACATATCAACTTGGCTAGGCTCTGGTGGTAAATTTTTGGGTGGAACATCAGCTGAGGTGTCACTGCAAAAGTGTTCTTCAGAAGCGATTAACATATAAATTAAAGACTTTAAGAAAGCAGTTTACCCTCCATAATGTGGGTGGACCTTAGGCAATCAGTCCAGGAACTTAGGAGCAAAGGCTGAAGTTCCTTGAAGAATTCTCCTCAATACTATAACACAGAAGCTCTGCCTCCATTCCAGCTGGCTGCACTGTGGAATTTGGACTCAATATGGCAACCATCAACTCTGAATTTGCAGCAAGCTTGGTTACCCTGTGGATTTCTGACTTGTCAGCTCCACGACTGTCTAAGCCAATTCCTTAAAATCGCTCCCCTCCCCTCCTCCTTAATCTTAACTAAAATGATAATTGTGATAGTGACAAATATTATGGTAATAACTAAATTTCTCAAAGCACATAAATTTGGGGAAGAATCAATATTATAAATTAGATATATCTAGATTTAGATCTTGATCTAGCTATATTTAGCTATATGATAGATACATAGAATAATGGATAGATATAGGTAGATGATAAGCAGCTAGATGTCTATTATCTATCATCTACCTATCATCTTTCTATCTATCACCTGTCTATCATCTATCTATCTATCATCTATCTAATCTATATCAGCTTTTACTGCAGTAACAAACAGCCCTAATATTTCAATTGTTTTAAATATATATTTCTTTTTCATTACACAAGAACAGCAGTTTTCCCTTAGAGTAGGAAGCTCTGGGTTGTTCCAGACTTCTGGGTTATGCTGGACTTGATTCCATATGTCTTCTTATTTAAGAAATAAGGCTAAAGTGGTAGTTCCCCTCTGAAACATAATTTTCTTATAAATAGAGGTCAAGAAATAGAGAGACAGAAACACAAGTGCATTTAAAGCTTTGGCTCACATGTGGTGTATGGTATATTTTTTCACATTTAATTGTCCAAGGGAAACCATATGCCAAAGCCCAAAGGCAATTAGGCAAGAAAGTATATTCTGTTTACTGGAAAACATGGCAAGTGTGGGGAAAAATGAATAGTCATGAACTCATAATACAATCTACTACATTTTGTAGTCTATATTCTTTGTACCACAATGCTTTAGCAATAGCCATAGAAGAAGATGAACATAATGATATGCTCTTTCTAAAGCTGCTTAACTAATTGAGTGATCAATTGACCTTAGGAAAATGTGGTCTATGTCCTTACCTACAGAGAAGACCCATATTGAAGATAGTATTTTAAAGTGGAATATTAGAAAAAGTACTGGGTAATTTTAAGGAGGCAGATGAGATACCATAATCCTTTTATATATATTTTTCTTTATGTCCAAAACAAATTTTTTTTAAAGATTTTATTTATTTGATAGACAGAGATCACAAGTAGGCAGAGAGGCAGGCAGAGGGAGAGGGGGAAGCAGGCTCCCTGCTGAGCAGAGAGCCCGATGTGGGGCTCGATCCCAGGACCCTGGGATCATGACCTGAGCTGAAAGCAGAGGCTTTAACCCACTGAGCCACCCAGGTGCCCCCCAAAACAAATTTTTAAAAATCACTGATAGCAGTACCTGCGTTGCTCTATCAGTTAATGTTCCAACTCGTTTTAGCTCAGGTCATGATCTAAATGTCTTGAGATTGAACCCAACTTCAGGCTCTGTGCTGGACCTGGACCTGGAGCCTGCTTATGACTCTCTTTCTCTCCCTCTCCCTCTGCCCCTCACCACTGCTCACATATGCTCTTTTTCTCTTTAAGAAAAAAAAAAATATCACTGACAGTCATTTTTTAACTCTCCAAATTTGCACCATTCCATATATAGTTACATTTATTCATTGAGGATTTACTGAATAGATATGAACCTTGAAAGGTATTGAATATAATAATTTAAATATTTGGACTAATTACTCCTACATCACCCATAAGCCTCAACCAAAACTTTACTCTTATAGCTTCTCCTTATAACATCTGGCTAGACAAGCACAGATAGCATTTTTGAAAACCACTTGTTGAAAATGGCCACCCATGCTTGAATTTGGTCATGAAATTGATTTTATCTAGCTGGTTTTATCACTTCTAATGTTTGATGAAATTCACTCTGGTGTCTGCCTTGCTTTCCCTCCAATCTGACAGTGTGTGTGTGTGTGTGTGTGTGTGTGTGTGTGTGTAATATCCTCGGCTATAAGTTCCATTTATTGATATCAATTAAATGAAACAGTTCATCTAAACAATTATATCAGCCTATCAATAGCTGACTGGGTAAATTTTCCAGATCTCACTCTGACACCTTACATTGAAGAAATCGTGTAAACATAAATTTACTGCAAATTAATTAGACCATGAGACATGTAAAGAATATACAGTTAAAATTGTTTTGATGGGTTTGCTTTCATTAATGGTGGGCAAGGGTATACTGCCTCTGTTTTAAGTTAAAAAAATGCTGAAGGGTAAGGGAAATGAGAAGTTCTCCTTTAATGGGTGGAAAGTTTTGGTTATATCAGATGACTACATTCTAGAGATTAGTTATGTAACACAGTACCTATAGGATTATGACCTTCAAAGTTTAAAAGAGTAAGTCTTATGTTAATTATTCTTACCTCACATATACATACACACACAAAGCAAAGTGACACAAAGAAATTCTGAGTGGGGTAGTATATGCATAATGTAGATTACCTAGATTTTGTAAGGATGGTATCCTGAGTGTTTGTGTCTATCTAGATTCATCAAATTATACACATTAAATATGCGCAGTTCTTGATACACTGATTATAACTCAAACTTAAAAAAACTTACATACAGACATCATTAAATTCAGCCTCACAACTGAATATTAATATAAATGCTATAATTCCAATCTATTTATGAGACTCAGAGCTATTAAATGATAGTTACACTTGTAAAAATCAAAATACAGTTTATTTCCTGTATGTCTATCAGTTATCTTCCTTCAGTTTTTACAACAATTTCTTTAAGTAATCTTTACATCCAACAAGGGACACAAACTCATGACCTTGAGATCAAGAGTTGCATGCTCCTCTGTCAACCAGGTACTCCAGAGTTACTTTTGTTTTATAGGAGAAATTAAATTTATTTCTTTAATTCTCTTAAGAACCACCTTATGTCATGGGGCTTTGACAGGATTCAAAGTAATAATAATAATAATAACAATAATAATAATAATAAAATTATGTCATGATTTTCATGTTTAACAGTGGATGGGTTAATTTCTATGACATCTTGATGGACATAATTCTCTCAGCACATTGAGTTATGTATTTATTTAAGAAAGAGAGAGAACAGAGGGAAAGGAAGAATCCTCAGGCAGACTCCCACTGAGTGTGGAGCCTGATGTGTGGCTCAATCTTAGGACCTAGAGGTCATGATTTGAGCCAAAAGAAAGAGTTGGATGCTCCACTAACTGAACCATTGAGACACCCCAGCACATCAAGCAATTTAGATAGCTTTACAACGGCAGGCACATGCTATTAAAGAATAGGAACACAATTTTTATATCACAGTTGAAAATATATACAATACATCATTTATCTTCTAGCCAATGTCTTAAAAAAGGATTAAGGAATTTGGTCTGTTTCTTAGTACAAAATCAATTAACCTCAATTGGAATTGAGGACAGAATTTGTTCCCTATGGTTTTAAGACTAAAGGTCCCAGCTTCTGACTTTCTGTTGCAGGCCAACTTCAGGTTTTAAAAGTCATCTGTACTACCCTCCTACTTGATCCTTTCCATAGGTCATCTATGGAAACATCTAGGCTGTTTGCATTCTGAAGGTTAGTAGGGAATCTCTCCTGCTGCAGTCTGCTAAACAGAATCTTACACAATGTAATGGAATTCTGGGAATAATATTTCACCTCATTCACCTTAAAATGTAGCCACATTAATGGAGTTACATCAAATCATTTTGCCATATTTTATTGATTAGAAGAAAATCACAGATTTAGCCTGCATTCAGTAGAAGAGAATCATACAAAGGCATGACGCATTGAAGATGACCCTAATTTGCACCAGCCATACACTAGTTTATTATCATTTTACATATGAAGAAAACTGAGGTTCGGAGTGCATAAGTAGCTTACTTATGATTAAAAGTTAGTAATAAAAAAGTTTGTATTTGAACTTAAGTGATATGGATCTAAGGTGCTTGCTCTTATTTTTATTTTTTCTAATATTTAAAATACATTCCAAGTATATCTATTAGGTGTTTCTAATATGTTAGGCACTATAATAAGGCTGAAAATATTGTTTTTTTAATAAAAATATTTCATTTATTTATTTGTAAGAGAGAGAAAGCAGAAGAGTGGTGGGTAGGGGCAGAAGGAGAGGGAGATGCAGACTCTCCACTGAACAGGGAGCCTGATGTGGGGCTCCATTACAGGATCTTAGGATCATGACCTGAGCTAATGGCAGATGCTTAACTGATTGAGCCACCCAGGCACTCCAAAGTGGAAATACTGTTACAGAATGGATATGATCCTTGCCCTCAAGACTCTCTCATCTAGTAGGGATATAATATACCCTGATGGGTGGCAAATACAATAGAGTATAAACACAATGGCTAAAGAAATGTGAGGTGCTGCGGAATCCCAGAGAAGGGACACTAATTCTAGAATTGTAAGGTCAAAGGAGATTTCCATAAAATGTGATATGTTATGGCCCAGAAGGATGGGGAGGAAGAGAGAGGGTAAAATAATGAACAAAAGTAGTAGGTAGGTGAAGTGCTTCAGTGGATGGAAATAACAATGTTCAGAGGTACTGTGGTGAGGGAAACATCACTCTGACAATGAATTAAAAGTATTTCCATGGATTCAGCCAAAGATTGTGAGGCCTTTATGGAAAGGGTATAGTTGGAAGACACATAACTCCTATATTTGAAAGGGACCTATTAAGGAACTTGGCTGTATACAAGGCAGGGAGAAGTCGTTGAAAAAAAAAAAAAAAATCTCCACTGTGCAAACATTTTGCTGGCTGCAGATAGGAGGCTAACTGGAAGCTGAGCCTCAACCCTCCAATATCTTTGTAACAATCCAGGTAGAGATAACAATGGTTATGGCTTGAGCCAAGTTAGTGAGATCTAAGGTTGGACAGAAATAGATACATTTATTTATTTGTTTTTTGTTTAGTGAAGCACAATTGACATACAGTGTTACATTAGTTTTAGGTGTGAGACATATTGATTCAACGATTCTGTATATTACTCAATCTCACCATAATGAGTATTGTCACCATATGGTGTTATTGCAATATTATTGATTATATTCCCTACCCTGTACTTTTCACCTTTCTGACTTAATTATTTTTGTAACTGGAAGTTTTTACTTAATCTCCTATATGTATTTGCCTATACTCCATCTACCTCTCCTCTGACAATCACCAGTTTGTTAAAAGTCTGTTTGTTTTTTTGTTCATTTGCTTATTTGTTTGCTTTTTAAGATTCTACATATAAGAGAAATCATATGTCATATGGTTTTTACCTTTCTCTGACTTATTTCACTTAGCATAATATCATCCACGTTGTTGCAAATGGCAAGATTTCATTCCTTTTTATGAGTGAGAAGTATTCTATTATATGTACACATACACACATACACACACACACACGCGCGCACACACACACACACATATATATATATATATATATGTATAAATCTTTTTTATTTATTCCTCTCTCAATGGACACTTGGGTTGTTTCTGTATTCTTGGCTATTGTAAGCAATACTGCAATAAACATAGGAGTGAATATATCTTTCCAAATTACTGTTTTTGTTTTCTTTGGGTAAATACACAGTAGTGGGATTTTAGTATATATTTCTACATTATAGTCAATAAGCATATCTCACTTTTAATGTCTGCAATATGAGCTTTTAATAAGGAGCCAAGAAAACAAATATTCTCCCCAAACCCAAAGCTCTATTAATTTTCCTAAGTGAGCATAATACTGAGAAGACTGTTTTTACCAGATGAGATACTTATGCATTCTTTTCTACATTCTTTCCTAAAGAGTTCAGGGTTTAATAATGAAAAGTTACTTCATTAATTTTAATGCTCTTTCTGTCATGTGGATCTATCTATCCAGTTTTCCATGCTTAGCAGTAGGAAGTCAAAAGACTCAAGAACCTATTTTGTCCGTGACACAAGGTATGAAATGCTAGAGTATTCCCCAAATGGACTGCAGAGCTTTTATTTCAACAAAAAGGACTTCTGGGTGTGCCTGGGTGGCTCAGTGGGTTAAGCCTCTGCCTTCGGCTCAGGTCATGATCTCAGGGTTATGGGATCGAGCCCCACATCGGGCTTTCTGCTCAGCAGAGAGCCTGTTCCCCCTCTCTCTCTCTGACTGCCTCTTTGCCTACTTGTGATCTCTGTCTGTCAAATAAATAAATAAAATGTTTAAAAAAGAAAAAAAAAAGGACTTCTGTGTCACATTAAGAAGAGAGAGTGAGCAACACAGTGGGTTGGGCCGCTGCCTTCGGCTCAGGTCATGATCCCAGGGTCCTGGGATCGAGTCCCCCATTGGGCTCTCTGCTCAGCGGGGAGCCTGCTTCCTCCTCTCTTTCTCTGCCTGTCTCTCTGCCTACTTGTAATCTCTCTCTGTCAAATAAATAAATAAAATCTTAAAAAAAAAAAAAAGAATATCTTTTTTCTTTATAACAACCCTACCCTGCATTATTTTTCTTAGTCTGCTGAAAGATAAGGAAACTGAAGCTTAGTAAACAAACATGATATGAGATTGAATATGAAAAAGTAATGCAAAATTAAATAATAGGAGTGACATGACACAGGGAACCATGCCACAGCTTCCTATAGAGGACCCTTTTGTGAAGTCACTATGGTTATGTACAATTTCCAAAAGGCATTGCTTTAAATTTAAACTGAAACTTAAAGGATCCAGATTTTGATGAGCCAAGGTAGCAAAAGATGCTACCAGGAAATCTAGCTTTAATTTCAAAAACTATACCCCCATACTTTTTACATGACATATTTCTTAAAAAGGAGTGTGTCTTAAAAATTGAATACATTTTAGGTCATGGTACTTCTTTTATCTTTAAAAACCTATGATTAAAACAATGTTTTTATTTTGTTTTGTTTTGTAGTTGTCTAAAAAATTAATGTTTAGAATCAAGAACAGGGGAATTATTTATGTTTATTACATACATCTCCAGAAATATATCTCTCTCAATTTATTCCCAATAATCAAAAATAGTCCTTTTTTCTTTTTAAAAAATTTGCTTATTGATTTATAAGTAAGTAATCTCTATACCCAATATGGGGCTTGAACTCATGACCTTAAGATCAAGAGTCACATGTTTTTCAGACTGAACCAGCCAGGTGCCCCTCAGATTGTGCTTGCTTTGAATTAATTAAAGAAACAGAACTAAATTTCTGAATGTATCAAATTCTACTGGGCTGCTTGGCATCAGGAGACCTGGCCCCCAATCCTTCCATTTCCACTCACTAGCTATATGACTAAGGTCAAGTATCAAACCACTTGAGCATTGGTTTCCTCTGCTATGAAACTAGGATAATTTTCCTCTCTAATTCATAGAGTTGGTTTTAGATTTAATGAAGAGAAATTCTCTCTACATCATGAATATTCTGTATTAAATGACCTTTACATTTTCAGAAATTGTTTTTAAGGATATCAGAAGCTTAAATTTATATTCTATATACCTTTGTTGCTTCAGGTAGCATCAACATGTTGAATGAACACATGATAGAATAGTTATTCTGGTAAAATCCTTTGATAAAATACAAAACAAAACAAAAACAAAACAAAAACAAAAAATAAAACCCAAACTGAGGAAACAACACATATACACACATTACTGTTGTTCAATCAACTACTGGAAACCCAAGAACCATATAAATTTTATTCATGTGTTTTCTCCATGCTTGTTTAACTTGTATTATGTGCCCCAAACTGTCCTAAAAGGTGGGGATATGGTAGTGAATATGGGGGCTGCAGCCCTGCCCACAGTGTCTTATCATCTTGTAGGGTTTGAAGCAACTCTGGACACTTTAACAGAGGGAGTAGCGGTGTCTTTGTGTGCAGGGAGTTGCAATTTCTTTTAAAAATTTTATTTGGTAAGTCAGTGAACCACTCTGCTGATCCAGGAAGCTTTCATAACTTCAAAATTTGGATAAGACCCATGTTGTTTTCTGTCACTGGATCCTGTAAAATTTATGCAAAGATAGAGTCATGAATTAAATGCACTAATCTTTAAAATGGATTTTTTTATTTGAAAAACTGGCATAAATAAATTAATTAATTTATTTTATTTTTAAAGTTGTCCTGTCATTACAATTTCATAGAAACTTCGCATAAAACAATACAGAAATAAGTCATCTAGCACCATCTCTTTTCATGATTCATTATTGAGCAACTATAGTGAGATTTTTTCTTCTGAGTTAAAAATAAAACTGTGGATTCTAAGAGCATTCCAATTAGCAGATGAATGTCTAAAATACCATGAATCTGTGAGAGCTACCTGCATGTGTGCAAAAATCCTGTTTAATATCTGAATGACTATCTAGATGCCATTCTGGTAGCAATTTTCTAGAAGACAAAAAGACCACTTCTGGAGGGGTTATGTTTATTTTGAGATTAATAAGCAATATCAGGAAAGAAGATTCTGTGCCCATTCGTTTCAGAGAAAGTGATTTTTTTTTCCTGTGACAGAATAGTTAATTTCTTAATTATTCTGTTTCTTTTTGATACATTCAATAAACCAAGTAATATGCCCATTCATTCCCTTGTTAAATAATGTTTTATTCTTATTACTGGTTGACAGCTGCATTATTGGCTGAGAGTTAACTCTGCTTTTAAATAATTCAAGTCTAAGGAAAATAGAAATAAAATCTCTGTCAAGAGAATAGCTGAGTGATTCTTGTAAAATAACTGAGGATGTATTTGTTCAATTCTCCTGCCAGAACGCCCCAAAAGAAATGAAGAAAATGTTTCTTAAAATGAGATAGCATGGCTAGATCAAACATATCTTTTGTAGCAAATATTGAATCTAAAAAACAAAAGTATCCACTATATATGTAAAAGCAAAAAACCTGGAAACAATATGGTTCAGAAAAGTTTAAAATTAGGATAGACAAAGACATGGAGAACAATATAAAAAGCTACAAGCAGACTTAGGCAGAAACAGTATTTTGAGGTATAAATATGTGCTTTCCATCCACCTGCCAGTTGAAATAGACAAAGAATAATAACAATAGAGAGCATATACTTTTAATTGACCATACAAAGTGATCATATAATAGAGAAAAAGTAAACCATATTTATTAAAATTCCAACTGTTGGAATTAGTACATCTTGGATACTTGTACACAGATGGCTGGTTTTCTCATTCCAGGTTGGACAAGTCACATAATTTCTCCGTGCTTTGGCATTCTCATTATAAAATGGAAATTATAATGGTACCTACTTTATAGGGTTACTGTAGGTGGTAAAAGGTTAACAATAAGGAAAGCACCTGCAACACTGTCTGGCAGTATATAAATGAAAGGTTTTATTATTTCTAGGATTTTTTCTTCTCAATTAATTATTCCTCTGTTCTGTAGATCTCTTTGCTATGATCAATTCCTTTATTTTTATTTATTTTCTAAAGATTTTATTTATTTATTTATTTATTTGACAGACAGAGATCACAAATAGGCAGAGAGGCAGGCAGAGACAGTGTGTGTGTGGGGAGACAGGCTCCCTCCCAAACAGAGAGCCTGTTGTGGGGTTGGATCCCAGGACCCTGGGATCATGACCTGAGCTGAAGGCAGAGGATTTAACACACTGAGCCACCCAGGCACCCTCCTTTATTTTTATTTTGCTTCTGCATTATGGACAGTCTTTACAGCTCTCCAGTCCCCAACAATGACGGTTCTATTCTTTATTGCCTGCAAATATATCTCCATTTTGTTGAAATATATTTGTGTGTTGTATATCCTTATATTATTTTCACATATTAATCTGATTATTTTGTATCTCTGAATTCATTTCATCATATCTCCCATGAATCGTACTCTCAATTTATTAAAAATACATCTTTGTGCAAATATTTTAAGACACCTAAGCAACATTTTCTAGAAGTTTGGGTTTTTTTCCAAAGAAAATAATTATATCTATGGCATTGTATTTTTATGAATTCCAGGAGAATGCAATCTTTTCATAGATTTCTTTAAAATAAATAGAATAACTTTGTTCACCTGTGATGTATGTTTATAGTCTTTGTCTACTTACAAAGAGAATAATAGGGTCTCTAGGACTCTTCATTGCCCAATCAATGACTAGTTTTTTTTCCCCACCAGATATCAATTCCCTTATCAAAAAAATAAATACTGAGCACTTACTAATTTGCAAGTTCTCTTCTAGATGATGGCAAAATGTGAAGCAAGACCAGAAATGATTACTGCTCATATGACAGACAGTAAACAACGTATGAGTATGTAAAATAATGTTTGTACTGGGAAAAATAATGCAGGGCAAGGGATTGGAGTGTTGCAGGCGATAAGGTGGAGGGGAAACCTGTTTGGACAGAGGCTTGAAAGAAGAAAAGGAGGCAGAAGTGCAAAGACTGGGCAAGACCAATGTGCCCAGACTATGCAAAAGCACTGAGGTAAAGCAAGTTTGGCCTGTTTGAGAGACAATGGAAGGCCAGTTTCACTAGGGTGGAAATAGAAACCCAAAGCTTACATATGTAGGCTTTCATTAACATACTGATATCCAACAAATACTTGGTTGTCCTTGAGCTGCTAGCATTTGGGAGGGTATTTTCTTTTTCTTTTCCTTTTTTTTTTTTTTAATATTTTATTTATTTATTTGACAGAGAGAGAGAGAGAGATCACAAGTAGGCAGAGAGGCAGGCAGAGAGAGAGGAGGAAGAAGGCTTTCCATTGAGCAGAGAGCCCAATGTGAGGCTGGATCCCAGGATCCTAGGATCATGACCTGAGCCAAAGGCAGAGGCTTTAACCCACTGAGCCACCCAGGCGCTCCTGGGAGGGTATTTTCTTCTCAATGCTGTGTTCCTGTACTGAAGCAAAGTCAAAAGCATTTTGTCACCTTTCTGAGGACTGAGGTGTTAGGAACTCCCTGCACCCTCCACTGATGTCCAATTTTCTGGCAAGTCACATGCTCTACATTCCTCAATCAGACCCAATGGGGAGAAAAAATGCAATGCATTTTTCTTATTTCTTTGAGAGGATATCCTGTTCTGCATTAGATTGGAACATACAGCATTTGTAGAATTATGTTTCTCAGTCTACTAACATGTTAGAAAGCTTATCTATACTGAAGATATGATCTTTCTAGTTTTTAATGCAAAGGTCTGTTGTCAGTGATCATGTTTTTCCAAATCTTAGAAAATATTTTAGTGGAGGGTTTTAAGGAGACACATAAGACTCCTTCAACCCTGTGTTCTCCTGAGAGTTTTCAAAGAACAGCTTTGGTGTACAAATGATGGATTTGATTCAGTAGACCTTGAAACCTTCTATTTAGAGTTCCCTGGTGTATAGCAGATCTCAAGGAAAGAGTCAAGTTTGTAAATATAGACCTTTGAGTGTTCTGTATAGATGTGAGAGTTTTGCATAACTTAAAGTCAGGAGAATACCTTTCGCCTTTTAATAGTCCTTGTGCTTTTGTGAAGGACCTACCCGGCCCAGAATATATTTCTCTCCTTTGCTTTACTTAATTGATCCCTTCTCACCCTTCAGGACTCTATTCAAATTATTTTTTCACAGACATCTTCTCTGATCAAACAATTTACTACTGGGCATCTGTTTACTACTGGGTATCTGTTTATTTCATAGTAACTACCCCTTTTTATTCCATAGCACTTCACCTATATGTGATTGCATGTGTTTTTGTATATTTGTTTAATAACTGTCTCCATCAGTTGACTGTAAGTTCGCTGACAACAGGGTTTATATCTGTTTTGACTATCCCTGTATTCAGCCTATGACAGTTTGCCCTTTATAAAATGTTAATTATTGCTCTCTTTTTTGGTGGGATCCTTGTCTGGTTTTGGGATCAAGGTGATGCTGGCCTCATAAAATGAGTTTGGAAGTTTTCCTTCCATTTCTATTTTTTGGAACAGTTTTAGGAGAATAGGAATTAGTTCTTCTTTAAATGTTTGGTAGAATTCCCCCGGGAAGCCGTCTGGCCCTGGGCTTTTGTTTGTTTGGAGATTTTTAATGACTGTTTCAATCTCCTTACTGGTTATGGGTCTGTTCAGGCTTTCTATTTCTTCCTGGTTCAGTTGTGGTAGTTTATATGTTTCTAGGAATGCATCCATTTCTTCCAGATTGTCAAATTTATTGGCATAGAGTTGCTCATAGTATGTTCTTATAATAGTTTGTATTTCTTTGGTGTTAGTTGTGATCTCTCCTCTTTCATTCATGATTTTATTTATTTGGGTCCTTTCTCTTTTCTTTTTGATAAGTCTGGCCAGGGGTTTATCAATTTTATTAATTCTTTCAAAGAACCAGCTCCTACTTTCGTTGATTTGTTCTATTGTTTTTTTGGTTTCTATTTCATTGATTTCTGCTCTGATCTTTATGATTTCTCTTCTCCTGCTAGGCTTAGGGTTTCTTTCTTGTTCTTTCTCCAGCTCCTTTAGGTGGATGGAACTAGAGCATATCATGCTTAGCGAAATAAGTCAAGCGGAGAAAGACAACTATCATATGATCTCCCTGATATGAGGAAGTGGTGATGCAACATGGGGGCTTAAGTGGGTACGAGAAGAATAAATGAAAGAAGATGGGATTGGGAGGGAGACAAACCATAAGTGACTCTTAATCTCACAAAACAAACTGAGGGTTGCTGGGGGGAGGGGGTTTGGGAGAAGGGGGTGGTATTATGGACATTGGGGAGAGTATGTGTTTTGGTGAGTGCTGTGAAGTGTGTAAACCTGGTGATTCACAGACCTGTACCCCTGGGGATAAAAATATATGTTTATAATATTCAAAAAAAAATAAAATGTTAATTATTATTTGTCAAAGGAATGAGAGAAAACCAAATAACATAGAGAATGATTGATAAATATATATTTAATTAGCATATTACAAAAGAAAAGGAGGAGACAGGAGACAGAGAACTGTGTAAGAAAATCACTCACATCAACAAGGGGGAAAAATGGCAGAATTAACAGTAGAAGAAAGAGAAAGGAATTAGTTTTGGTCAACCTAATATTACCACATCCTAGCTTCCTTTTTATATGTATTTAAGAAATAGATATTATAGTTAAGGATGAAATTTATATGTCATTACCAAGAAGCTTCTGGTTAGTACAAATATTCCTATCACAACAACAACAGAAAAATAAATAACCTCACCTACAAAATAATATTGCTTGCTTCATGTGTTCAATTCAGGAGGGGGTCACTGAAGGCTCATGTCTTCATGATTCCTCTATCTAAAGAGGAATTAGCCTGGTTTCCATAACAAATTTGGTGGGATCAAAGAGTAAGGGTAAGGTGAGGGAATATTAAAAATACCAGGTTGCTCAAAACTCTCCATGAGAGATCAGAGAGAGAAGAGATTACAGGTTATGTTAAAAGATAAACTGAGGCATACTTAAAAAATTGAAGAGTTTATTTGAGAAAAATCCATTCAAATAAGGCAGCACCAAACAGGAAGCAGCTAGGTACACTATACCTACAGGAATTGGGGAAGACTTACAGAGCAAAGGCAGAAGCAAAGGAAATGACTTACTGGCTATAGCTGAAAACTTAGTTGGCTCTTTGTGATTGGTTCTCCTTAGCTTTCAATTTTGTAACCTTGAGGTATTTTAAGGCTTAGGTTTCGGTTTGTTTAAATTGGCCACCATGGCATTAGATCCACCTTGGTCTAATGGCTTCCTTGTTTAATTATGTTAACTTGAAAGGATTACATTTTCTGAAGAAAAGAACAGAGAGAGAGAGAGAGAGAGCAAGAAAAATTATTATGTTATCTCATAAAACATCATCTGGCCAGTAAGAAGAACTTTTAAGCTCCCCATGGAGTAAACAGATCAAATTTCTCTTATCCTGTTTGAGGAAAGTTGGATAGGAAAAAAAGTATCCTCAACACAATTTCTTTTTCTTGCTTAAGGGACTCATGCTTGAAAACTGAGAGAAAACAGGAAGCACCAGGAAGTTAAAAGGAAAGACAGTTCTTGCGAGACTTCCAGGTCTCTTTTGTGACTTCAAATACTTCAGGGCATTCCATGCAAACTGAGCCTCCAGCATGGATTGGTCTCTGAGGAAGGAAAGGAATGTAGCCTAAACAAGCAGGATCTTCTTTGTGAATGGCTCATCTTAAAACATTGAAGCTAGGGGTATTATTAGAATACTTTCTTCCCCTACAGTTGCTCAATGAAGGAGACAAGAATGCACTCCTGATGGAAGCAAGCTTAGCAAACAATTCACATGAACAACACATCAGTAATGGACAAAAGCAGAAGCATGTTGTCTTATATTTTAGAATACTGAAGAAAGAAACATTACAAAATCATCATTAGATGTCACTCAAGATAAACATTGTGGGGAAGAGCTGAACAAAGGAGGAAAGGGGACTTCGAATAGTTAGAGAGGATTTGGCAAATGTGAACACATCCTGCCTTCCAGATAAAGAGAGCCAGAGCTAAACCTACCACCTTCTGTACCCTATGCTGTAACTGGGGTCCTTCATTCTAACTTTGAAGAATATGGACCTTTGGATTTTACAATTGCAGGCAGAATAAGAAATCCTAAGAACAAAGATCAGATTTAGAGTATGAAGAAAATGAAGAAAGGACATTGTTCGCTTGAGGTAATTTATTACTGCTATAATTATTTTCACTGATGATAATAACAAAGAGCTTTTCATTTTCTCAGAGGAATGGTTTTATTTAGGAAGGAAACTGGAGTTAAGGTTTGAACTGATTGAGAACGAGAAGTAAAATAGTATTAATTTTGGGACCTACTTGATGAATTCTAAGCACTCTTCTCTTTCTCTGCTTCAAGAATGAGGGAGGGATTTTTGACTTTCCAAGCTCTGAGCCTCTGAAAAGATAGGAGCAAAACAGCCAGAAGAAACAAGAGGGGGTGGGGTAGGGCTGTGATTCACAATATGTCTCATATGGCTTGGTAGTGAGGTATAGGAACTTGAGTGACCTATAGCCTTTCTTCCCAGGTTCCTTCATTCGAGGGTGAAATGGCAAGATTCTTCACTCTGTCTTGCTTGTCTGGTGACAATTATTGCCTCAAAGTATTTTCTTTATACACTTATTTTAGTACAACAAAGTAGAACATATTTAAACCCAGGAAATCAAAAATCTATAAAAATAGAATCATCTTCATTAATTCATGGAAAAACCAATCCTCCAGGATACAATATATGTAAACAGAGATTATGAATAATAATTGAAGCCTCATGTTAATTGATAATTATGATTTCCAGTATTTCGGGGATAGCCTCTTAATTGCATTAAAAATGACACATTCATGCTACTTAAGTCCAATAAAGTCTAGGCTTCATTTCTCGTTTTTTTGGCAGATAAGAGACTCTGACTTCCACTGTTGCTGAGTTGTTGCTCCTTTCATAAAAATCCAGCACTTAAGAAAACTCTTTAGCTCCTCCATCAGTTTAATTTTGTTATTTTAAAAAGATATTTGTCATTTAAGGCAAGATGACGGAGTATTGCTCTTTGAGAGGCAGTTTATGAATTCCAGATAAGGACAGTTTTCTACCTTTGCTAATTATATAAATTCGATAGATAAGAGCGTAATCTGTAAGATCTTCAGAAGAAGTAATGGAGGCCTTTGTAAAGGGCTATAGCATTATATATTTAAGAAATACATGAGCAGTTTCCATCTGGGAAGCATTATTCTGGTGCTGTGACAGCTACAAAGATTATATGGATCAGAAATGTTACTTAGAAACTTATTATTTGATAATGAAGATGAAACCTGTACATAGAAAACTCTAACAATAGTCAAAACTTACATAAAGCTAAACAAACCCAATTTAAAAAAATATAAATCAGAACACAATGAACTATGTTAGAGAAGAGCAGCTATAGAAGCTAAAACAGAAAATTTCTTCCTCCTATGGAAAATGGAGGTGATTTTATGAAGAACATGTTAAGTTCTAAATGGATAGCTGAGATGTAAACTTGTGAAGATAAAGTAAAGAACGTTTGGATATAAGGAAAAACTTGAGCTAAAAAGACAGGCAAGGAATTATAGAATCTTTAGCCAAAGTTTCTAGAGTCATAGAAAACATCCTCACCCATGGCAGTAGGGTTGGAGAATTCCTTCAATGGATCATGGAAATTCTTGGATGCATGTAAAGAATTAAAAGTGTTGAGTGAAAGTTTTTTTGAAAGAGACTATCCAAAGTCTTTGATGTGATTAGAACTGGACATTTGGAGTATTAACCTGTCAATAGTTATTAAGATACATTTTGCTGGTTATAAATGGACTGAAGTGTACTAGCTAAGAGAGTACTGTCTTAGAACTTATGTGTCAGTACAATGGAGTGGCAAAAATTAAAACTGGCATCTGGTTGGATGGCAGACACAAAGGTCCAGGAAAAAATGCTTTGAAATTTTTTATTTAGGGTAAAATTTCTCAATGTCTGCTCTGCTAAATGCTAATCAAGAGTTGTTATATGTAAAAGGACTCTCCAGTGAAATGTGTTGAGTAGATGATAAATTACTTGGTTTTGACACCTTTCAGAGCCTTCACTTTATTGACTTGCTTTGTGATTCTCAAGAGAATTATATTGTAAATGATGACATCTAAAGACTGATAGTAATGGCAATGATAATTTCAACAATATTGTGTCAAGCAGTGTGCCAAACTCTTTATATATATTATCTCATTTAAACACATTAATGGTTTTAATTTAAAATTTTTTAAATTTAATTTTATTTTTTCTGTGTTCTAAGATTCATTGTTTAT
This sequence comes from Mustela putorius furo, assembly GCF_011764305.1. NCBI lineage: Eukaryota > Metazoa > Chordata > Mammalia > Carnivora > Mustelidae > Mustela > Mustela putorius. The sequence continues at coordinate 25,386,297 of NW_025421273.1, forward strand.
GCACCACACCCAGTGTTCCATGCAATACGTACCATCCTTAATACCCACCACAAGGCTTTCCCATCCCCCACCCCCCTCCTTTCCAAAACCCTTAGTTTGTTTCTCAGAATCCACAGTCTCTCATGCTTCATCTCCCCCTCCAATGTACCCTAGTCCACTTTTCTTTTCCTTCTCCTAATGTCCTCCATGTTATTTCTTATGCTCCACAAGTAAGTGAAACCATATGATAATTGACTTACTCTGCTTGACTTATTTCACTCAGCATAACCTCCTCCAGTCCCGTCCATGTTGATACAAAAGTTGGGTATTCATCCTTTCTGATGGCTGCATAATATTCCATTGTATATAAGGATTATATCTTCTTTATCCATTCATCTGTTGAAGGGCATCTTGGCTCTTTCCAAAGTTTGAAAATTGTAGCCATTCCTGCTATGAACACTGGGGTGCATACAGCCCTTTTTTTTCACTACATCTGTATCTTTAGGGTAAATATCCTATAGTGCAATTGCAGGGTCATTAGGTAGCTATATTTTTAATTTTTTGATGAGTCTCAAAAATACGATTTTCCAAAGTGGGTGCACCCACTTGCATTCTCATCAACAGTATAAGAGGGTTCCCCCTTCTCCACATCCTCTCTAAGACTTGTTTCCTGTCTTGTTAATTTTGGCCGTTCTAACTGGTGTCAGGTGATATCTCAATGTGGTTTTCAATGATGATGAACAATTTTTCATGTCTCCAAAGGCAAAGGCAACAAAAGCGAAATGAACTTTTGAGACTTCATCAAGATCAAAAGCTTCTGCACAGCAAAGGAAACAATCAACAAAACAAAAAGGCAACCCACGGAATGGGAGAATATATTCTCAAATGATGCTACAGACAAAGAGCTAATATCAAAGATCTATAAAGAACTCCTCAAACTCAACACTCAAAAACAGATAATCATGTCAAAAAATAAACAGAAGACATGAACAGGCACTTCACCAAAGGAGAAATACAATTAAAGCTAACCCATTAATAGCTTTATGAAGTAGGTATCATTACTATTATGTCCATTTTATAAATAATGAACTCCCAATACAGATGCCTTACCAACTTGACTAGTGTCATATGAGCCATATGTTATGAAGTTGGAATATGAACCCAGAGATTTGACTACAAACCCACACACTTAACCATGATGATGTAATTACTAGGAAACTATTCATATATATTATTTTTAAAAGTATTTAATAGTGTATCTATTAAATGGTTATTAAAAGCATGAAAGATACAACTCTGTAAGGATGCCTAGGTGGTTCAGTTGGTTAAGTTTCTGCCTTTGGCTCTGGTCGTGATCCTGGGGTCCGGAGCTCTTGTCCCAAGTCAGGCTCTCTGCTCAGTGGGGGAGCCTGTGTCTCCCTCTGCCTGCTGCTTCCCCTGCTTGTGCATGCTCTTTTATTTACCTCTGACAAATAAATAAATTTTTAAAATCTTAAAAAACCCTCTCTAAATATTACAAATTCATGAAATTAATGCATCCATTTTAGGAAATAGCATTTGTAAGCATCAAAAATTATTTTCAAGCAATAGTCATGAGACCTAAATATAACAAAATGTGATTTTAAGTGAAAAATACAACATATAATACAATATATGGTGTGATCTTACATTTGATCACATAGAAAAAAAGTGGAAGAAAGAAAATCCATCACAATGTTGATACATTTTTCCTAGCTGATGCATTTATATGTACTTTCAATTTTGCTTTTTTCCCATATTTTTCTCCATTTTCTAAGTAAATCACAATTAGTATGTATTATTATTGTAGCATATTTGTAATCAGCATTTGAATTTTCTCTTTTGTAGCTTAGTCTCTAAATTTACTTTTTTTTTTTTCCAAAGTAGGAACGACAGAACAATGATCTCTATTTTTATGTTGCTCAGCAGCTGAAACCTCTAAAATCACTTACCATTCCTCTTCAAAGAAAATCCAAAGTTCTTTCAATGTCTTCAAGGCAGAAGTCTGAATAAGCAGGTGACTGGACCAGTCTGATTCAAAGAAAGCATTTTTGGGAGAAGAGATTGGCTGATTAAAGTAGAACTGGATAAAAGGAAACCAAACTATGTGTGGATATAGCTCTTCATATGGCACATCATCAAAATCATGGTTCGCCATTTGCCTGAGCTGAAGAAAGGCAATGGCATTCTGTTTTTGCCTAATTTCCTATTCATCTCTAATTATTTGATTTTTCCCATTCTGTATTTGGTGTTAAACTGCCAAGGAACCCCCATTTTATTTCTGTCATGCATGAGTGGACATGACACCAGCGACTAGTCTTTAAGCCAGCTGTGGTCAATCTGTTCTAATCACGCTCTTCTCAGAGTTAACCATATCATCACAGCATTGCTCAGCAATCACTTAGCTACTTAGGGAATCCACTTCAGATTGCTGATTCTCTAACTTTTTTTTTTTCTTTTTATTCGCTTTGTTGCATGACGGGGGACCAGGGATCCATTTTAACATATACACTTTTCAAAATCAAACTTGGTGAAAACAGTGAGACTTTATTTTCAAACAAACTTTTAGATGTTGTCAACACAAAAAGATACACTTGGATTGTTCAGTAAGTTGATTTTCTCATTCTTCAAATTAAATGATGATTTTGTACCAGAAAGGGAAGACATTCTTACTTTTTGTAAATATGAGAGGTTTTGGTAATCAGGGAGAATTGAATATTTAAACTGTACTTTCTGTCCTTTTTCTATGAGTTTTAAAAACCATTAACTGAAGCATTACCATGAAGGAAATTTAGACCAAATGTAATACAAAGGGTGGAATATCTTTTCAAAATAAGGAAGAGATATTGTTACTAAAAATACACAGTAGGAAAAGGAGAATCAGTAACTGACAATTTAAACTTTTAAGGATCAAGAGAGCAAGCCATCTGGATTTAATCAGCATAAATCTATAGCTTGCATTAGCTCCACAATTAAGATACTCATAAAAATCCACTGCATGAGTAAGAGCTTTCCTGAATCATAATTTAACCATGATACACTATCAAATGACTGTTTCATACTTCAATGCGAGACCACAAAGAAAAATGCATGAAGCAAAAAGGTGCAGAGAAAAGAAAATTACCAGTTGGTTTGTTACTTTTCTTCTTTTTAATGTAACTGATAAAAATAATTATTTTAATGATGTCTATATTTGAATTTTTAATAATCTTTGATACTATTTATTAATAAATTGTGTATTTATTGATAATAAAACATAGTTAAGTAGAGTTACTCTACATTTCATAAATCAAATTTGGATATTATAATTTTAGGAGAAACAATTATCATAGAATCATGTTGAAAATGTATGAAAAACCATGGACCCTAGCCCCAGTGTTCTTGAGTTACAGGAGACAACTTGCCATTAATCTAAATTGTTTCATTCTGTTGCGTTTTATAGGTCTTAAAATATTATCAAGTTTCAGAAAAGACAGAAGACACATGGTGAACTTAAAAGCATAAAATCTAGGAAAATCATTAAATTGGAAAATGGTAGAACTCAAACTTGAACAGCTGAACAGTGGATTGGTGAAATAGAGGAATAGCATCAATCACATATATCTGTCTTTGAGAACAGAGAGAATTTTAGAAAACAAGGTAGAAATGAAATCTGGACCTTAGCAGATACAGGAAACTCAGAGTTATGAGATGTTCAAAGAAATATTGGGGAAGAGAAAGAGATTTTCAGCACTTCCTGAGATGATGTCACAACCCAATTTCTTAAAAAAAAAAAAAAATCTCTAAAGGTAAAATGATTTCAGTGGATATCTGGATTATCAAGTATTGAGGAGGAGGGGTTAGGATACTCAGTCAATGAAGCTTTGACAGAGAAAAGAAGAAACTATGTAGATGTATATGAGAACCCAGGTGGAGGGTAGAGAATAGTAAAATCTCAGTATACAAAGACAGGTGAAGAAAGGGACAATTATCTGTGGCTATGGCATAAATGAGCAAATGATTTTCTATAAGCAGAGCTTAGAATGCTGACACTTGGGGAGCCTGGGTGGCTCAATGGGTTAAAGCCTCTGCCTTCGGCTGGGGTCATTGTCCCAGGGTTCTGGGATCGAGCCCCGCATCGGGCTCTCTGTTCGGTGGGGAGCCTGCTTCCTCCTCTCTCTCTCTCTCTCTCTCTCTCTGCCTGCCTCTCTGCCTACTTGTGATCTCTGTCAAATAAATAAATAAAATATTTAAAAAAAAAAAGAATGCTGACACTTGGTTGATTTTATGAAGCATGTTGCTTTCTGAAGAGCAAAAATAAATGGGGGCCAGGAAAGGATTTATCACAGCAGTCTGAAACTCCAGCACAGTCTGAAACACAGCAAGTCTTACTCCTGAAGGGATGGGAATAATTAAACACCATCACATGCCTGGATTAAGGATGTCTTTGCACAAGAGGATTCTGTGAGAACACTTGCTTGAAAATATCTGCCCTACTCCCAATTAAGAGTAAATCAGTTTCTGTATTCAAATGAACTGGGAAAGTATTGTATGACTCTGCCACATCCCTCCATGGAGAATCATAACTGATGTTAACACACTAAAATTCCAGGCAATCACTGGAAAACTCCATACTTGGTCTGGACTGAGCCCAGGGTGGCTCAGTCAGTTAAGCATCAGACTCTTGTTTTTGGCTCAGGTCATAATCTCAGGGTTGCTAAATCGAGCCCTGAGTTGGGTTCTGTACTGAGAGTGAAGCCTGCTTGGGATTCTCTCTCTCCCCTTTCCCTCTGCCCTTCCCCAACTTGCTCATATTTGCTCATGCATTTTCAATCTTTCTTAAAAAAAAAAAAGTAAATTCTTTTAACCTGTTTACTTTTATTTAACACAATGTTAAACCCCTTGCAAGGTACATAGTTTATTTTCCCATGAAAATATGATAGAAGCTGGAAAATAGCAATGTTGACAAGGCATGCCTAGAAGAGAATGTTTAAAGATTTAAGTGTGTACTGAGCTGAGTTTCCGTGATTTTTCTGAACAGTAAATTGATTTTCTGGAAACATCCATTTTGTGTGTGTGGTAACAATTTTGTTGCTAAACTGATATTGGGTTTTGGACTAGAATAGAGGGCAAGGCAAGTAACAGGTGCTGCCAAATAAGAATGAAATACTGAGTAGGCTATAAATCTGTTTTCTCTGCTTCTCCTTCATATATTCTTAAATCCTGCAAGAAAAACCAAGACACGTTGTGGCAAAAACTGGACTGTGAGAATCTTCTCTTTGATTCTGAAGATAGAGGATTCTAATGTTTCATCTCAAGGAGAATAGATAAGTTGTAGTACACACATATGGTAGAATAATCCTGAGTAATAATAAAAAGTAGCAAACTACAGACATATGCTACAATAAGGATGAATTTTTTTTATGATTAGCAAAAGAAACCAGACCCAGAAAAATATATACTGTTTGTATCCATTTATATAAATTCTAAATTAGGCAAAATAATCTATGATTAAAAAAAAAAGATCAGAAAAGTGCTTGCTTCTGGTGATCTGCTAACAGCTAAGGAGCAGAATGGATCTTTCTTGGTGGATGAAAAGATTCTGTATCTTGACCATTGTATAGATTACACTGGAGTGCTCAGTTGTCAAACCCCATCTAATTGCATGCTTGAGATTTGTGTGTATCATTATATGTAAATTTTATTCCCTTCTACACACACACAAAAACTATAATTAAACTAAACTCTAGTTAGTAAGTTTTCTTTTTACAACGATATGGGTGAGAAATTCAGAAACTACTTTTATGTATTTTTGGCTTGGGAAGTGAGTAGATATATTAAAGATAACAGAGGACAAGTTTCTCACTATTGGCTAAAAAAATTCTTGATATAAAAAAGGGTAAGACTAAATATACCCTACAGTGTTAGATTGGAATTGAGAATCTCAGAATGAATTCATATTTTATAAATACACGATACACACACACACAAACACACACACACACGTGTGTGTGTGTGTTTGTTTGGAGATTATATGTATATATAATACATATTTATACAAATATATATAGAATTAGGCAAAATGCTTTTATTTCTGCATACAGACACAAACATTCAAAGAGAAAGAGAAATAGACACATACATTTATATATGTGCATATATGCTTACAGTTGTGTGTGTGTGTGTGTGTGTGTGTGCGCACGCATGAATCTCCCAGCTCTATATGTTGAAAACGGCTAGAACTATTGGCCATTAATTAACAATGTGCATACTTAATGCTTATATCTTAGTTTCCAAACCTGTTCTTTACTAACAGGGACTATGGATCCTTAGAGGGGGGAAAAATCCAGGTTTGGAGTAGTGTATCTGAAGAATTAATTGATAAATTAAGAAAGTATTTTAAGAATTATGGAAACCTATTAAAGGGACATAGAAGCCAGCTTTAGGGAGCACCTACTATCCAAAACGGAAAATTTGATAACCAAGATAAAAAATGGCAATAATCTATTATAGTACACAAAATAAAATAAAATTTCTTGAGTCTATAGATCAACCGATCTGTTATCTATTATCTACCATCTATCTGTCTATCTATCTACCTATCAAAGTTCTTCTTTACAGTAGTATATCAAATAAAGAATACAGAAAGATTGATAGAGTAATAAGATTACTTGATGCTAAAACTAGTGGATAAATTTTTGATGAGTTAGAAGATATCATGTAATACCACGATGTATTCCCACAAAGGAAATGCAAAGGAAAAAAATAAAACTTTATTGTAGAAAACAGTTAAAATCCCCAATACTGGGAAAAACAAATGTCATGTGATGTGATTCTTTGAAAAGGACGTATCAATTCTGATATTCCTTCCAAAATGCTTAAGTGAAAATGAACCCAATTGAATGGAATTCTATGAAATGAATTCTAGTCTGAGTTCTTAGGAATTGTCAAGATTAAGAAAAATATTAGAAGGGACTAAAGAAAAATTACAACTAAATTAATGAAAGATTCTACATTGAATCCTGGAATAAATAACTGAAAAACATTATTAGGGCAATTCATGAAATTTGAAGACAAACTATGAAATTTTATCCAAGTCTAACATATTTTTTAAGATTTATTTATTTTAGAGAGAAAAAGAGAGAGGGTGCACAAATCAGGAGAGGGGTAGAGAGAGAATTCTCTAACAGACTCCCCAGTGAACATGGCTCCTGAGGTGAGGCTCAATCTAAGGACCCTGAGATCACAACCTAAGCTGAAATCAAGAGACTGATACTTAACCAACTGAGGCACCCAGGAGCTCTCCATATATTTTTACATAAATTCTTCAAGCCTATTTTTTCCTTTCATCACTTAACATACTTCACTCTTTTCTTGGTTGTGTGGTTTCTGACAGCAAGTCTACCACAATTCTTGACCTTGTTTGTCTATGGATAAGTGTTTTCTTCTCATCCTCTGATTTCTTTAATTATTTTCTCCTTGCCTTTCCTTTTCTGCAAGTCAAGTAAGATATATCAGCTTAGGTTTAGATTTGCTTGGGGGTTTTGTTTTGCTTTGTGTGTTTTCATTATTTTGGTATTTATCCTGCTTGCTGTTTTCTCATATTCCTGGATTTTACTTTGTTTTCTGTTACTAGTTTTAGATCATTCTTAGCCATTATTACTTCATATATTTCTTCTGCTCTGTTCTGTATTTCTCGTATTCCAATGATGCATGTGTTGCAACTTTAGAAATAGTCCTGTTTCACGGACACATTGCATTCTTTCCCTTTTCCCTCCATTTCAGTTCACAAAGTTTCAACTGAGCTAACTTTAAACTCACTGATTCTTTTTCAACTATGCCCAGTCATCTGAGTCCATCAAAGACATTGTTAATTTATCATTAGTGTTCTTGACTTCTACTATTTCTTTTTGATCCTGTTAATTTCCATCTCTCTGCTTATATTACCCATCTGTTCTTACAGGTTATCTACTTCTCATTGGAACACTTAACATAATAACTATATCTAGTTTATATTACCTATCTAATAATTTCAACATTTCTGTCATATATGAGATGCTTGCTTTGTCTCAGTATTCTTTTTTGGAGAAGGGGGAAATTTGTTAGGCTTTGTGATTTTTGTTGTTGTTGTTGTCAAAAGCTGGACATACTGAAAGGACTCTAGGAAATGAAAAAAATAGGTCTTCAGTGAGTAGATATATGTAACTTTGCATAGCAGTTAGGCTGTATTTAAGGTTTGCTGTACCTGTAGGTTCCAGAACCTTCATTTCTTCTAGGGCCTTAAAAAATAAATATTTTCCTCCTTTTCTCTGCGATTGTGGTTTTCAGGTTCTCCAAAGAACTACTGCTTAAATAGAATCTGTGTCTTGAAGCTTGTTTATTTATAATCCACTGTCATCATACTAGAAACTTGTTGATGTGGTGGTGCACTGTGGGAGAGGAGCATTGTTCTAAAATCTTATTATTAAGTCACGTTGTATTACTGGGCTTGTGTCAAGGAACTGTGACTTTCACAGACATTTTCCTATTGATGTATCTTTCTTACACTTTGGTGATATAGGAAGGCCAAATGGTCTAGAGTGGAATAAATGTTTTTCCCCCAGATTTAATAAAATTGTGGTAAAGTCTTTTCCCCCTTGGTTTTGAGAATATACTGAATGTGTTATACAATATTACTTTTACCTCACTCCCACCAGAGACATAAGGGGATCTTTCTTAATTCTTTACAGAGATATGTAGAGGATATCTACATATGTACATATGGGGTATGTAGAGGTCAAATCCATGAAAGAGTGAGGGTGTCTCTAAGATGATAGCCCCCAGGAGTCTCTCACTCTCATGCTGGGGCTCACTCAACCTCCCATTCTCTGTTACCATTGAACTTTCTTCCAAGTTTGTGACTTTTGCAGTTTCTGCTCCAGGGAAGATAATTTCAGTTTAGATTCTCTGAATTCTCCTATCTCTTCAGATTTGCTCAGCTTTTTCTTGTTGTAAAGATGGGAGTGATGACTGTCAAGCTCTTTACCTGTCAGAACTGCAGAAAAGAATATTTTGATTGCCCTTTGAGATAAATATTTCCTAGAACACTTCCTGTCCTTGTATCTTAGGAATCCTCAGTCTAAAACACAAATATGCTCTATTCTCATTTTGGAGAAGGGAGAATTCTTCCCTAAAGTACCTCTATGGAACACATTCAAATTTTACAGTAGATGAATTATTCTTTCAAGGAGTTCAACTGCATTCCATAGAAGTGCCTTTTTTAGCTATTGTTTATTCCTTTGGAGGACCCTTACCTTTTAGAGTTTCTGTATACTTATTTCGATGTGCTTTTCAGTTCCCATTCATTTAGTGGTATCCTAGATAATATTTAACAAGTTTTGTCTTTGTTTATTTTGAACAAATCTAATCACTGTGTCTGGAAAAAAAAAAACATAATTCTAAAAAATCCCTGAAAGTAGCATCATATTATGATTTAATACACATGCCTGCAATATTATCATGTCTTTCTTATAACTCTTTTTAAAAAAAATGCTACTTATATGTTTATTACTTCAGAGATTAATGATTACAAAATGCTAAGAAGACAAAATCTATGCTTTCATAACTTAATTTTTTAAGTATTTTTTTAAAGATTTATTTATTATTTTAGAGAGAGTGAGAGTGTGAGAGATGAGGAACAGAGGAAGAGGGAATAATCTTGAGCAGACGCTATGCTAAGCATTGAGAATACCAGAAACAGGACTCAGTCTCATGACCCCAGGATAGTCAATGGAGCTGAAACCAAGAGTTGGGCACTTAACTGACTGACCCACCTAGGCACCTCTTAAATTGGTTTCTAATTTGAGACACATAATATTACATTAGTTTCAGGTGTACAACATAGTGATTTAGCATCTTTATATGTTATGCTATACTGACTACCAGTGTAGTTACCTTTTGTCACCATTACAACAATTTTGTAATATCATTGACTATGTTCCCTATGTGGTGCATTTTATTCCCATGACTTATTCATTCCATAAATGGAAGCCTGTATCTCCCAATCCCCTTTACCCATTTTGCCCATATCCCCTTCTCTCTGACAATCATCAGTTTATTTTCTGTATTTATAGGCTTGATTCTACTTTTGTTTTTTGGTTTATTCATTCTTTCATTTGTTTATAGATTTCTCATATGAGTGAAATGATATTTGTCTTTCTCATCTGACTTATCTCGCTAAGTATGATACACTCTAGTTCCATCCATGTTGTCACAAAAATGGCAAGATCTCATCCTTTTTTATAACTGTGTAGTATTCCAGTGTGTGTTTTGTGTGTGTTTGTCTGTGTATGTACGTATTGCATATTCTTTGTCCATTTTTATTTCTCATAACTCTTAAAGAACCCAAGACTTAGAATAGAGGCTTTCCTATCTTATTCATTCTATCTCATATCCTCAATCCACTCATCCACTTTCCTTTTCCTCTTTTTTTTTTTTAAAGATTTTATTTATTTATTTGAAAGAGAGACAGGGAGAGAGAGCATGAGTGAGGAGAAGGGCAGAGAGAGAAGCAGACTCCCCGTGGAGCTGGGAGCCCGATGCGGGACTCGATCCCGGGACTCCGAGATCATGACCTGAGCCAAAGGCAGTCGTCCAACCAACTAAGCAACCCAGGCGTCCCCCTTTTCCTCTTTTTTTCTTAATCCTTTCCTCCCTTCTCTCACTTTCCTGATCCTTCCTTTTATCATTTTGATCCTTTCTCTTTTATTTTCTGCCTTCTCTTAAGCTAACTCCATTTATTTATCATCCACCTATCATCTTTCTATCTTCCTATTGTCTATTTACTTATTTTTTAAAATTCTTAGTTATTTGCTCATTTTTTTCCTCCAACATAGTCCTTAAAATTTTATATACATTCTTTTTAAAAAAATATTTATTTATTTGAGAGAGAGAGAGAGTGAGAGAGAGAATGAGAGGGGAGAAGGTCAGAGGGAGAAGCAGACTTCCATGGAGCTGGGAGCCCAATGTGGGATTCGAACCCAGGACTCCAGGATCATGACCTGAGCCGAAGGCAGTTGCTTGACTAACTGAGCCACCCCGACAGCCCCCTATATGCATTCTCCAACACAAAAGTGACATTGATGTCTTAAGCATTTGCTGTTCTCTAGTTTTTGGAAAACAGAAGAAGCAAAACATACTAACACATTGATTTCCAGGAGCTGACTAGCAGAACAGACTACTTTCTTTATTAATAGAAGACAGGGTACTTATAACTTTTCAGACTTTGCATAACCATTTTTTTTCATATCATTGAAAACGTAGTTTATTCAGGCTGAAATTACTATAACAAGAAAAAAATATCAGAATCTTTTTGTCGTTCAGCTGTGTTGTAGAATTTTGAAATTGTTCAAGTTACTTCTAGAATGTCCATTGAGTGGGAAGCCAAATAATTACTCAATATTTTGAAGTTAATTCCACCTCATTTTTCACAGTGAAGAAAAAAATTAATAAAACTGTAAACATAGAAAATATTTGAAATATTGTTTAAGGATAATAGATTTAGTGTAACCAAATAACTCCTAGGCAACCCACAGCTATCAAAAAATAGTTGGATTCAGAAAGAAAAGTTAAACTATATACTTTGCAAATAATGTTAAGCTTTTAAACTCAGAGAACCAGTTTTGTATTGTTTTCTGTTCTCTACATTGAAATTAGCTATAAGGTGTTAGGAACAGAACAGCTTCTTGATTAGTACATTTTGTAACTAGTATGTATTAATTGGGTAACCAGTACTGATTGGGTATGAGGTTGTAGTTTGTTTGTTGGTTTAAGAGAACTTGATTACATTTCTTAAAAGAGAAGTAAAGGAAGGAATCAAAGGAACACCATGAAAGTTTTAAAATATGTCTGCAAACTTTCTTGACACTCCTCTTATTAAGATAACAATCCGTTTATGTTCCCTTTCCTTGGAATAGCATGTACTTTTGTGACTGTTTTGATCAATAAAATTCAACAGAGAATGATATTATATGACATGAAGTTTTATCATAAAATATGATGTAGCTTCAGCCTTGATTATGGAAATACTTGTACTTAAAGACTTCAGATGCCATGTAAACACTATTAATAGCATGGGGGCTGTCAAGCTGTGAAGAGACTGAAAGTAACCCAAATTTTCATATAGAGGGACTATATATAAATGCCTTGAGACCACACAAACACATTCCCCCACCACAAACATCCAGTCACTGGATGTTCCAGTTCCAGCTCCAGTCTGACTGTAACTGCATAAGAAAGCCCAAACTAGATTGGAGAAACAAACAAGATTGCAGAAAAGATCACATAATGATGGCTATTGTTTTAAGTCACTCATGGGTTGTTACACAATGATAACTAGCTAGAACATGAGTCTTTTTTGTTTGTTTGTTTTTTCTCTTTCTTTACTCGATCTCAAAATTAATTATGTGTGAATATATATATATAGTTTCTGAAATGAGTGGAGATTTAAGGAGTCACTTAATTATACAACTTATTTATATTAGTGAGTACTCCAGAGAAATAGAATCAATAGGAGATATAGAAACAGATTTATTTTAAGCAATTGGCTCACATGATTGTGGAGACTTGGTGAGTCTAAAATCTGCTGGCTGGGGTGGGGTGGGGGGGGCAGGTTGGAAATCCAGGAAAGAATTGCTATTTTAGTCCAAAGTTGCTGTGAACCAAGAAGAACTGATGCTACAGAAAAAGTCTGAAGTCAGTCTGTTGGCAGAATTCCTTCTTTCTCAGGAAAGGTTAAACTTTTGTTCTAGTCAAGCCTTTAACTGTTTGGATAAGACCCACCCACCATATGAAAAGCAATCTGCTTTATTCAAGATCCATTTATTAAAATGTAAATCTCATCCAAAAACATCTTCACATAAACATCCAGAATAACATTGGACCAAAAGCTGGGCACTGTGTCCCAGCTAAGGTGACACACAAAATTAACCATACAATATCTGAGTAAAAAGCAAAGCAGCTTCTTTTTGTACAGGGTCAAATTTCTTCATTAATAGGTTGAAAGACTAAAGAAAAATATTTATTGTGTCTCATTTATCATCCAACCCAGTATGTCATTTGTTCAACAATAAAATTTATAAGATTATTATAAAAATGTAAATGAAAGTTACTGATGTATCTAAAACAGGGCCTGGAGTAGAATAAGCATCAATAAATGATAATCCCCATATTATTCCCTTTAATATATGTTATGAATAAGTAGCAGGATATATGGCAATAGGACTGTTATCTTGGGAGTTTCCTAGCCCAGATTTCTATCAAAGACATCCTACTATTCTTTTTGTGCAGAGACTGGAAGCTAGAACAGGGAAGGCAAAAACATAGTACTTGTATACCCAATCTTCTACATCCTGGTAGGTCTTTCTAACTATCCATTTAGTTGAACCCTTAAAAACCACAGCATATCTCCCAACACAATATTCATAGCAACCAATATCAACAGATATGATTTGATATTTGAGAGGAAACTTAATTGCTTCCTGACCATAGGGCCAGAAATTCCAGCCATTAAATATACATTCTGTGCTATTCCCAAAGCACATTCTTCACCAAAATGCCTTAGTTTAAAAAAAAAAAAAGATTTTATTTATTTATTTGAGAATGACTGAGCCAGGTGACTGTATACCTTGCTTTTTATTAATATATATATTTGTCTTAAAATTTTTTAATTATTTAATTAATTAATTTTAAAAATTGGGTTTAGTTGAGACATAATGTTACATTAATTTTAGGGGTACAACATAGTAATTCCTGAAGTTTATCCATTATTCTGCGCTCAGCACAAGTGTAGCTACTATCTGTCATAATACTACTCTATCTTACTCTTCACATTTACTAATTTCTTTCTATATTTTTATATAATTTTATTATGTTATGTTAGTCATCATACAGTACTTCATTAGTTTTGATGTAGTGTTCTATGATTTATTGTCAAACAATGAATCTTTCTATACTTTTTTAAATCATGTATAACCACACTCAATTGAAAATAGCCAGCTAGACACCTTATATTTTTATGTACTACTTCATCTTGGATAATTTTATGAAAGGAAGGCTGGGATTATATGACACATGTAGTGGAAGGGAGAAATTTGCCTTGGTGTAATTACTGAGGTATTCCAAGCCATGGGACTATCTTCAAGAGCTGAGATGACAGTGACGCTGGTGGAATACAATGATGTGAGAAATCCTGTCCAAAGGATATGCTATTCCAGGCACAAATTGATCAATTCTGTTTCTGTATACCACAATAAAATACTAAGCAACAGGTAAGTCAAAATTAAGTAAGCAGCCTTAGAAGTTTGCAGACTATCAGGGTGCCTGGGTGGCTTACTGGGTTAGGGCCACTGCCTTTGTCTCAGGTCACAATCCTATCGAGCCCCACGTCAGGCTCTCTGTTCAGTGGGGAACTTGTTTCCTCCTCTCTCTCTGCCTCCCTCTCTGCTTATTTGTGATCTCTGTCAAATAAAGAAATTAAAAAAGAAAAAAAAAAAGAAGTTTTCAGACTATAAGCATAGTCATTAAAATAGATAATGAATCAGAAAAGATTCATGGTTTGATTTCAACCTTAAATTTATTGAGGCTTGTTTAATGGCCTAACATGATCTATTTTGGAAAAGGTTCCATGTGCACATGAAAAGAATGTGTATTCTGTTGTTTTTGGATGGATGTTCTGCATATATTTGTTATCTCCATTTGATCTAATGTGTCATTTAAAAACATTGTTTCCTTATTGATTTTGCATCTAGATGATCTATCCATTGATGTAAGTGGAGTGTCAATGTCCTCTATTATTATTGTATTACCATCAACTTCTCTCTTATGTTTATTAATATTTGTGTTATGAATTTGGGTACAAAGATGAGTGCATAGATCTTTACAATCATGATATCTTCTTGTGGATTGATCCCTTTATCATTATGTAATGCCTTCTTTTGTCTCTTGTTACATTATCTATTTTGAAGTCCATTTTGTCTGAAATAAGTATTATTACCTATTCTAATGGCAAAAACCCGGCAGCTTTCCTTACAAGGTCAGGAAAAAAAAGGGGTGTCTACTTTCATCACTTTTATTCAACAAAGTACTAGAAATTTTAGCCATAGCAAGAGAAAGAAATAAAACCATCCATATTGGTATAGAAGAGGTGAAACTTTCACTATTTGCAGGTGACATATTCCTGTACATGGAAAATTCTTCCATTTTTTTTCCCCTATGGAATCTAATGCAGGGCTTGAAGTCATTACCCTGAGATCAAGACTTGAGCTAAGATGAGGAGTTGGACACTTAACTGACTGAGCTACCCAGGTGGCCCTACACATAGAAAATACTAAAGATACTACCAAAAATACCAGAAGTAATTAATTCATGGAATTCAGAGAGATAAAGCAATACATAGAAATCAATAGTGTTTCTATATACCAACAATGAAGTGGAAGAAAGAAAAATTAAGAAACAATCTCATTCACAATTGCACCAAAGAGAATAAAATATCTAGGAAAATGTTTAACTTAGGACGTGAAAGACTTGTACTCTGAAAAATATAAAACATGGATGAAAGAAACTGAAAATGACAAACAAATGGAAAGATATCCCATGCTCATAGATTGGAAGAATTAATATTGTTAACATGTCCATGATACCCAAAACAACTTACAGATTCAATGCAATCTCTATCAAAAATATCAAAACTATTTTTCACAAAACTAGAACAAAGAATCCTAAAATTTGTATGGAACCATAAAAGACCTTCAAATAGTCAAAGTAATCCTGAGAAAACAAAGCTGGAGGTATCACAACTTCCAATTTTAAGATGTACTACAAGGCAGTAGTAATCAAAACAGTATGTTATGGCATAAAAATAGACACATAGATCAAGAGAACAGAAGACAGACCCCAGAAATAAATTATGATCAATTAATCTGTGACAAAGGAGATAAGAATTACAATGGAGGAAAGACAGTATTTTCAATAAATGATGCTGAAAGAACTGGATAGTTACAGGTAAAAGAATGAAATTAGACTACTATCTAAGATTATACACAAAAACAAACTCAAAATGGGTTAAATATCTTAACATGAGACCCAAAATCATAAAAATCCTAGAAGACAACACAGGCAGTGATTTCTCTGACATAAGCCATAGCAACATCTTTCTAGATATGACTCCTAAGGCAAGGAGCAAAAATAAACTATTGATACTATATCAAGATAAAAAGCTTTTGCACAGCAAAGGAAACTATCAACAAAACAAAAGACAGCCTACTGAGTTAGAGAAGATATATGCCAATGACATATCTGATAAAGTGTTGATATTCAAAATATATAAATAATTCAAATAACAACAACAACAGCAAAACCAAACAATCTGATTTAAAAATAGGCAGAGGACCTCAATAGATATTTTTCCAAAGAAATATGGATGTACAACAAACAAAGGAAAGGATGCTCAGCATCACTAATCATCAGAAAGATTACAAATCGAAACCACAATGAGTTACCACCCCACACCTGTTGGAATGGCTAAACTCAACAAGATAATAAATAGCAAATGTTGGAGAGGATATGATGGAAAAGGAATGCTTGTGTACTGTTGGTGGGAATATAAATTTGTGCTGCCACTGTGGAAGACAGTGTGGAGGTTCCTCAAAAAATTGAAAATAGAACTAATTCCACTCTTGGATATTTTGCCAGGGAAAGTGCAAACACTAACTGGAAAAGATATGTGTACACCCATGTTTATTACAGCATTATTCACAATAGCTAAATTATGGAAGCAGTCCAAACATCCACTGATAGATGACTAGATAAAGAAGATATGGTAAACACCCCCCCCCCACACACACACACATGCTGGAATATCATATGGCCATAAAAAAGGATGAGATTGTGCAATTTGAAACAACATGGATGGTCCTAGAGACTGTCTAAATGAAATAAGTCAGACTGAGAAAGACAAATGCCACACGATTCCACTCTAAATGGAATCTAAAAAATGAGTAAACAAAATACAGTATCAAAACTATAAATACAGAGAAGAAACTGATTATTGCTACAGGGGAGGGGAGTGTTGGCTTGGGAAAAATGAGTGAAGCGGACGGAGAGGGAGATGCAGGTCTCCAGTTATGGAATGAGTAAGACACAGGACTAAAAAGCAGAGCATAAGGAACACAGTCAATGATATTGTAAGAGCACGTAATCTAGAAGGACAGATGGTAGCTATATTTATAGTGAAAATAGCATAATGTATAAACTTATCAAATCATTAAATTGTACACCTGAAACTAATATACCTAAGGTAACATGTGTCAACTATACTCAAAATTTTAAAAAATAGATTGAGTATTGTGGAAATATGAAGGCAAATTTCTTTCTTCACTAAGATGGACCTTCAGAGTCAGATTTTTTTAGGGCTGAGTATATAGAGATGGGATTTTATTCAGAGGGACTTAGAAAATAAAGAGAACTTAAAGAGTTTCTAGGACTGGAGGAAAGCTCAGACAAGATTTTATAACTAGACCTAGGCTCACAGATTGATAAAAGATAATAGGTAGTAGTGCTAAGCCCCGAAGCACCCATTTAGTTTCATTAAATACTTTTTGTTCAGAATAATTGTTTGTCCTTGAGGTTGCAGTATGGCTGAGAATGCTGAGGAGAGAAAATTGGTTCCCACTCCAGAAAGAGCAAGAATGCTGAATCCAGGAAGCATGCATAGTCTGGTAATCCTAACCCTCTTATGTTTTTAAGGAAGAAAAAATGATACCTCCTCAAATTCCAGTGGGGTGGGTCTTCTAAAGGAATAAACAATGTTTAATATTTGGCACTTTTTATCTTTGATACAATTTTAAGCATGTATGGGAAATTCTCATATACTCCAAATCCAGATTACTAATTATTTATATTTTTCTCATTAGCTTATTATTTTCTCTCTCCCTCTTAGGCTATACATATGCATACATGCATATATGTGTATGTGTGTATATATATGTATTTACGCATACACATATGTGTGTATGTGTGTTTGTATATGTTTTTCTGCATATTTTTTTCTGATTCTTTTGAGATTATGTTAGACACATCATAATAATCCTTTATTACTATTATGAGTTGAATTGTTTCTTCCCAAAAAGATATATTGAAGTCCTAAACCCAGTATCTCAGAACGTGATCATACTTGGAAATAGTCTTCATAGAGGCAATCAAGTCAAAATGAAGTCATTAAGGTGGGTCCTAATCCAAAGTCTGTTATCCCTATGGAAAGGGGAAAAGTTTGATACGTGTACACACAGAGGGAGATCTGTGTGCATATGCTGCACAAGTATTGATCTGTGTGCTGCCACAAGTCAAAGAACTACCAAGAGCTAAGAAGGAGGCTTGAATCAGATCCTTCCTTAGAGCCTTCAGAGTGAGCATGGCTCTGGGGATACCTTTATCCTGGACTTTTAGTCTCCAGAACTTCAAAGAATAAATTTCCATTGTTGAAGCCACTAATTTTGCAATACTTTGTGATAGCAGCCCCAGCAAACTAATATATTATGTAAATACTTGAGAATAATTTATAGAATCAAGACATTTTCTGATATAACTAACATAAATCCTCCAGTTATGTAATCCATGTATCAGTCTGATTGATACTGTCCTATTAAGGATATTAGTGTAAGATCCTTTTTTCCCCTAATACCTTTTTTATATTTCCATTCTTCAGATTGGGTAAGTTGTATTCCTAAATCTTCAAATTAATTGACCATTTCTTTTGTCTTCTCCAATCATCTATTAAACATATCTAGTAATAACTTACTTTTCTAATTACAGATATTTCATTTTCAGTTCTAGGATTTGTATGTGGTCATTATTTACACTTTCCATCTGTTTGACAGAAACCTGTTAGTTCATTATAACCACATTTTCCTTCAAAACTGTGAATATACCATAATGTCTGTTTTAAGGTACTAATTTCATAATTCTAACATTTGGATCATCTTGAGTTTATTTATTTATTTTTTTTGACTGTTGGTTCTATTGACTATGGTTTATCTTTTCCTGTTTTTTTTTTCTTTTTTTCAAATCTAGGAATTTGTGATTACATGCTGGAAATTAAATATTATGTGTTACAGTGATTTGAAATATTGTTAGGTTCTAGAGAATATATATATATATATATATATATATCTGTATATATATATACAGATATATATATTGAGAGAGTCTTACAGCAGTAAATTTGGTTTGATTGAAACTCTTTCTTGTGGTAAGCAGCAGCAAAGATCTCTGCTCAATTATCTCAGCTTTTTATTTGCTAACCCCTGTCTGTATTATTGACTTTTCTTCCACTTATACGTAGTTCAGGGATTGGTCACAGATTGTATGGAGTTTACACACATATTTGGGATTCATCCTTTGTGTAGTACTTCTATCCAAGGTTTTATTTCTCACTGTATAGCTGTTTGGGCTGCTGTAAACTCTTAAGTCTTGATAGCTCTTAAATCATTGATAGCTTAAACATTTTTCTAGGACTTCCAGTTTGTAAGATACTGTAATATTGAGGCAGAAACATTCAAATAAGACCTAGTGTGTACACCTAAATAGATACATAGCGAAGAAAATAAAATAACTGTATATTCTGGTATCAGTAATGAGATTTGATAAAAGATGTATACCAAGTATTATGCAAACACAGTTAAAAAATTAAAACAAAATAAATGAAGAAGTAGTGAAAGCTTTAAAGAGGAGGTAAAATTTGACAGAAAAGAGTGAAGAGATATGTGACTTTTTCAAAATGAATAAATTGAGGGTGCTGAGCATTCCAAATATGGAATATACCCTGCCAAAGGAACAGAGAAATGGGAGAAAATGAGATTTGCAAATCATCAGGTATAGATGGGAAATGAGAAAGAGAAAACGAAAGAAATGTTAAGGACATGATGTAGAAATTGAAGGGCCTTCTACAACTCGTAAAGAACTAGATTTTTATTTTTCCTGTTGGAGAATTAAAAAAAAAAATGAATAGCCTAACCTGAAGAGTAATGGTCATACTTGTATTTTGGAAAGATAACTTGCAACAATTACAGTAAGAAGAGGAGACTGATATTGGGAAGGCCAGTTAGGTGAAGAAGGCCGAAGACCTGAACCAAAGGTGTCATGGTGGTGGTTAAAAAGGAGATGATTACACATTGGAGAAACATTCAGTAAACCACATAATTCAAGTGGGAAATTAAAAAAAAAAAAAGTATGATTCAAGGGTGACTCTGAGCTTGCAGACCTGAGTGACTGAAAGTTTGAGTCAGAACAGATCTATTTACCAGAGTGAACTACAGAAGACTTCAACACACAGGGAAGGGATTTGGAGCCAAAAACAAAAACAAAAGGAAAACAAAAAAACAAAAAAACCCAAAGGTTTATTTGAAAAGTGTTCAGCTGGATCCAGGATCTGAGGGATTTATGACATGTCATCACATTAGTGTCAGTGCATCCTTTCTCTCCTTCTGGCCCTTTTCAAATATCAGTTTGTTTTTGTTTGTTTTTTTGTTTGTTAAGACTTAATGTACATATTGGGGCACCTGGGTGGTTCTGTTGGTTAAGCATCTGTCTTGGATTCAGATCATGACCCCAGGGTCCTGGGATGAGCCCCACATCAGGATCCTTGCTCAGTAGGGAGTCTGCTTCTCTGTTTCCATCTCCCTCTCCCTCTGCCTCTATTCCTGGCTTGTGTGCTCTCTCTCTCTCAAATAAATGAAAACTTAAAATAGATTTTTTTAAAATTTATTTGAGAGAGCACAAGTAGGAGGAGGGACAGAAGGAGATGCAGACCTTGCTGAGGAGGGAGCCAACAAGAGTCTAGATCCCAGGACCCTAGAATCACAACCTGAACCAAAGGCACATACTTAATAGACTGAGCCACCCAGGTGTCCCATAAATATCAGGTTTTTCATCTGAATCCTGAGCTAGACTCCTGGCTATATTCTCACTGGTAATGAGAAATGTGAGAAATGAAATGGGGCTAAAATGATCCTTCATTGAGCTCTGTCTTTGTATTAGACAACCGTTCTGGTATTCATGTATTTCTTTTAATCTGTCTTATCTATTCTATTGTGATTTTGCAGATAAGAAAGTGGAAGTTTGGAAGCATTAATTAATGGAACCTAAGCCATTATGAAATGTGCCATTTTGGGGGGTCAGTGGTCCCAGTAAATATTTCTTTTTTTTTTTTTAAGATTTTTTATTTATTGATCAGAGAGAGAGAGAGAGGGAGAGCGAGCACAGGCAGACAGAATGGCAGGCAGAGGCAGAGGGAGAAGCAGGTTCCCCGCCGAGCAAGGAGCCCGATGTGGGACTCGATCCCAGGACGCTGGGAGCCGAAGGACCTGAGCCAAAGGCAGCTGCTCAACCAACTGAGCCACCCAGGTATCCCCCCAGTAAATATTTCTAAGCAATTCCCGTAACCAGTTGTATCCAATGGTAGGCAATTAGGAAAAGTTGCAATCAATATTTTAAGGAATGATAATTTGAGACACATAGAAAAATCTTTTTGGTTAAATACATGTTATCTCCTCTCAAATACATTTAATATTGTCTCCATTTCTTTCAGCTTTTGCATGCTACCCGTTTATTGCATGCTACTGGGATATGATCCACCTCTGTTAAGGAGGCCACAGGATGGATTATGAATTCATGTTGTAAACCATTTAGAGCTTTCTGGGTAGAGTAAGTGTTACCACTTGAGGGCATCCTGTCATTATGTTCTGTAATAGTCCTGAGCTTCTAAATCCACCTCAAAACCATAGCTCTCTGACAGAAGGGCTAAGGAAAAAAATAGTCTTTGCCGGAAAGGCTGAGGCAGCAGTGAAAATGGTAATTTACCATGCTAAATTGGTGTTTCCTGGAGTACTAGGTCAGTGAAGACTGTATTTCAGGAAATGCTAAGTCAACAGAAGAGGGTAAGTGATACAGATAGAAGTTGATGGAATCTTCCTGGCAGGGACCAAAGTAGGCATTTCAACACTGAGTGCTCTGCTGATTAAAATTATTCTGGTGGAGGAATCTGCATTTGAAGTTTCCTTTGAGCAGAGAAGGCTAGAGAGACACCATTGTGAGTAGCATTCCTTCAGGTAATAGTGGTAGCCGCTCTCCTCTAGGCTGATCTGTTATGAGGGAGAAGTTGAAAATGAATGATGTATCTGATTGAAAAATTTGAATTGATAGTATAACATTAGCATTTTCCATTGGGTTTTCAATAAAGATGATAAAACAAATATGTTAAGATATGTGCAAATATGTCTGGGAATTTATAATTATTATTAGAATTCAGTGTATCCTCCCCAAATGTGGAATAAGTCAATAAATATTATCCATGTTAATTCTGACCACTTAATTTTTCATTGGTGCTCCCTGATGAGAAAGTCATGGTCAAAACTAGGGTACAGCATAAACAGCTATATTATAAAACATTAAACTCTTATAAAACAGTAGATTTTACTGACCAAAACAATCTATAATTTTTGGAGTGTCTAGTATTTATGGAAAACAATGCAGGTTGGTAGTTTTATCCACCACCTCAACCTTTTTAACAGTCCATTTTACAATTTGAATAAACAGCAATGTTTTGTTGAACACCAAATTGTTTTATGTTCGTGGGGTAGGGGGCAAAAGATGTCATATTTATGAAAAAACATAGATGTCAAGCTTGTTTCTCATGTTTAAAGGACATTGAACTTCTTAAAATTAAATTGATTAGTAAGCTGTGTATATGATATAAAGGAGAGGAAATATATTTATACTAAGGAAGTCTAAATCAGAACTAATCTTAAAGCAATTATTATATACAGATTTATAAATATTTACTATATATGCTATACTATAAATATATATTATATTTATATATATTTATATATATATTTATATGTATTATAATATGCAAATAATACTATAAACTTATTTTATGATATTTATATAAATATAATATATAATATATATTATACATTTTACTATATAATATATACTAATATACTATATATAATCTACTATATAGTATATACTAACATACTATATATAGTATATTAGAATACTATATATATACTAATATATATATTAGTATATATAATATATACTATGTATATCATATAAACAATACTATAAATATTATATAACATAATACAAAAAGAATATATAGTATGTATATATATTTATAGAGAGAGAGAGAGCACAAGAGAGAGGGAGAGAAAGTATAAAATATATGAACAAGTTCAATTATATCTACAGAGCAGCTGGTCGATCTTAGGAAATTGGGTCCAATACCACTCTTGACAGTTTTTAAATGAAGGGATCATGAGTGTAGATTTTTTTCTCTTCATGGCTTAATCCTTCACATCAGTAGCTGCTGTTAGACTATTAGCAGCCACACCAGGTCAACAGAGGAATGAGCCATGTCAAGTAGTTATCAGTTTAGGCCTAGTTTTCTTTAACATACTGTCATGACTGCTTTAGTATGACAAGATAGCATCTTAAAAAGATCTGGAGGTAAACTCTGCTTATTAAAGGCAAGCTATCAAATCTCTCAACTAGAAACATTTGTTAGGGATTTTCTCAGAAGCTTGGTCTTGGATTTCTATTCAAAGTGGAGTTAAAAGTCCCACATACATACCACACACACACACACACACACACACACACACACACACAAGCAGCCCCCATGGGTCCAGAAACAGACTATGACAGGTTAGATAAAATAAAATCTTCTAGTTTGGATTTTCCTGATAGCTTCAGGATGACAGAAAGCTCTAGGGGTAGTAGACTAGAAAAAAATGTCCATTAGGGAGTTGAAAGCCATTTATTGTAGGCAAACTGCCAAGGGGGAGGGAAAGAAAAGAAATCTAGTGAGGTTTTGTTTGCAGTAAATTTCAAGGCATGTGTATGTGGTGTATAGTAAACAACTACCCCAAATTGATTTCCTTGAGGGAACAAAAAAGTTGCTACCCAATAGACTTTAAATGTAATATCAGAAAAAATGTACTAAGAGATCATTACTATGAAATTTCCAATCACCTTATAAATGGAGGGTGAAAAGCAGCCGATTGCAGGGCTAACTTCTTTTTCATCTAATCAACAAGCTGCTCCTGTTCCGTGAAATGGAATGAAATGAATGCCATGGCCTTTTAAAGCAGCACAGGGGATCTACTTACTGTGAGAAGAGATTTGCTGAATAACTATAAAATGCAGAGATAATTTTGGAAGTCAGCTAACAGCGTTGCCACAGAGGCCCTCGGAACCCACCTGTCCGTGATATCTATTCTTCCTCTGACAGGCATCTCATTTATTGGAAATCACTTTTCTCGTCATCCTCAGCCAACATATCTGCCCAGGAGTTTGAAAAAGCGACATTGACAATGACACGCGCTAACTCCTGGCATGATAAAGATTAAGGACATGGAAAATTGTCATTCAGTGCCCATTAATTTCATTGGAAAACAGAAGAGCAAATGTGTTTCAGATTTTTTTCATTAGCACATGTCTGCTGTGGTTCTCTATGGGAATAACATGACAGGATGCTGAGGGGTGACATGAAAAAAGGTACAGCCTTTTTGGTAGCCCATAAAGGTATTCCTTATTCTATCAACTAGAAGGATGAAAAGATGAAAAGATGTTTTTTAAGTTGATTCTCTAATGTTATTTCCCACATCAGTTATAAACATTTGGGAATGTAACTTTCTGGAATTTTAGTTTTGGCCTAAGTGATAATGCAAATCAAACTTAAAAATATGTAACATTCATCTTTGTACCAAATATTTAAAGCGGAGATAATGAAATTCTGATTAAATATGCATAGACACTCAAAGACATAAAGTATATAATGTCATTCTCATATTTAGCAAAGTAACTTATGTAAAGTAGAAAAGCAATAATAAGAAATTAACCAAATCTTTGGTGTTCAGTTGTATAAGCTCTTTAAATAGTTTGGATATTAACCCTTTATCGAATATATCATTTGAAAATATCTTCTCCCACTCAGTAGGAATTTTGTTGCTTGTCGATGGTTTCCTATCATGACAAGGTCATTCTGAGCCTTCCCTCTCCATTTTGCCCACCCCTCAGTATTTAACCATTTATGTGTAGTTTAACTAATTATGTATATGTTATGGTAAAATATATAACTGAGTTTTTCAGCATGCTTAAAAGATAGATACATTTTTGTCCTAAAGATGGTACTTTGGAATACAGTAGTGAAGGAAACAGAGAGTAGAGATGATGATTTAGAATGTGAACAGCAACACACTAAATAAAGGAAAGTATATTTCTTAGAACATGTGACACTCAGTAAAGCCAACTAACAGCCACTGAATTATAAAATGCTGACCCTATTTAAAATTATATTGGTGTAAATTTTTACAGATCTCTGCAGAAACAGATATTCTGTTGACTTCTGACATATATGACAGACTTTCATTTCTATAGTATGGTAGTTGGTCTATATACACCTTCAATGACCATCCCAATAAAAATAAAGTGTTTGAAAATAAAATATTTTAAAAATCTTATTGATTGCATTTCTGAGTAAACATGATAGAGAAAAAAGGCATTAGAGACCCAAAGTGAAACAAAAGCAGAAACCCTAGAGTAAGTGATTTTCAAAACCAGGCAGGGGTTCTAATAGGAGATTTTGACATGAAAGCAGATCCCCCCCAATTGTTGTATTGTGGTCTTTCCAAACTCTGGAGATGGAGCTCTTAACCTTTATACACCTATGGTGCCTCACCACGTGAGAAATGCCATACACAATATCACATAGCCTCCAGAAGTGGTCTCCTGATGCCTTTTGTGCCCCGGGGGGAGGGGAGAGGGAGAGTTTTGCTTTTAAAATTGTTTTAGAGTTTAGAAGACATTTTGACGTGCATTTCCTCATTTAACCTCAAAACAACTCTATGATGTCAGAATCTTTTATTACCCTGGTTAAGAGATTAGGAAATCCGTGGTTAGTGAGAACAAAGACTGATGGGAGCTTGGAACTAAACTTAGATTTTCTGATTCTAAAACCTGTTTGCTGTCCAGAAGTGTCTGAACACAGTCCGTTAATGTGGTAAATTTCACCTTCTAAAGCATCCAGCCCATGTCTGTGGAATAGTTTGTGTCCTGGGAAACTCTGCCTCCCTGCTTAATAGATTGTTAAAAGCCTTAAAAATTATGATCTCTTTTTCAGGTTTGTTTGTTTTTTGTTTTGTTTTTTTCCCCTCCCTTTGATGACCAAAAGAAACTGAGGACAGAACATAGTAGCAGAAAGCAGTGATACCCACATGTCATTCCAAGCCTTCTCAGAATAGTAAGGTAACATTCTTAAAATAACTGTGGAAGTTATTAAAGACAGTGGATCCAGATCACGCCAGCAAGGAAAGCTTTGTAAACCAGTACCAGGGAAGTTACAAAGTTTCTATTTAAAACAATCTTTACTTGAGGTTATGTCTCAATTTCTTGGTCTTCCTCAAATGTATCAGGTCATCTGTGAGTCTGGAAAGGGCATTCATTAACAACCCTAAAACTTGTGATTAAATTTTCATTTAAGAAAACATTCTAACACTTTTAATCAGAAATCTGATGATATCAAAAAAGCCAAGGGAACCCAATACTCAACTACAGAAAATTTATGACAAATAAAATATTACACCAAAAGAAACAATGGGAGTTAAGTTTTCATCAAAAAGAAAACTTTAATGGTGCTGGTGGTGACAATATGGATGAAAATATCTATGTATCATGTGTAATATCATGTATATATCATACATAATTGCTTTCTTTTTGTTAGAGGGACTTATACTAAAATGTTGTTTTCCTTTGAGATCTGAGGCATTTTGGGAATAGAAGAATGCAGACAGTAGAATATTATAAAGACAACCTATTACACCATCACAGAGGCTACTAATGAAATAGGGACTAGTTCCCACAGTCCTAAGGTATTTGACAGACAGCTCAGTAGTCCAGCACATGACAGTTTCATATCCTGGTTGCCAGCAGTAGAGTAAGTGAAAATAATTTTGATTCATATTTGGATGGCTGAGTTATCTTTCTCCCTGTCAGTTTTTTTTTGTTGTTGTTATTATCATCAAAGAGAGTACATTACAAATAGAAAGAATTATTTAAAAAAAAAAGAGTGAATCACAAAAATTAAAAAAAAAATGAATTTCAGCCTGTTTGCTGCTGGAGTGCAAAGATGACTAGGGAACATTGGGGCAACTTGTCTTCACCTGCAGGAAGAAAATTCCTTTTCCAGTTCTTCCTTCAAGGTCTGCCATCTCCTTGAGGCTTCTTGACAATAATAATAATACTTCTAAATTAATTATGTAGTTACCATTTTTTATAAATTTATAAAACTCTTCTTAAACATAATTTCACATTTAATTATCATAATAGCTATCAGATGCTGACAGGGCAGGGACTTCCCTCTTCACTTTATTGATGGTTTTACCAAAGTTTAGAGTGGAGACTATTCTTATTGAGACCTGAATTCTTACAGAGAATGTAGCCTATACACTACATTTTATGGGGAGGATGTTCACATCTTTCTGGTGGGCAACCACAAAATACTAATGAACACATACCATTCTTGCTATATGTCAAGTATCAATGAATTAGATCCTCACCATCACCCTATGACAGGTAATATTATTATCCAGCTTTGGCGGATGAAGGAACTGAAGCATAGGCCATAAGTGACTCCTTCAGGGCCACGCATTGAATAGATAGTGGAGGCTGAATATAAACCATGGCCATCCAGTTCCAGAATTTGTGTATCAGTACAAAAATAAATGCACAGAGAGCCTTTGATTGCACAGTTTTGGTGTAAGTGCCATTGTCCTCACTATTTTCCATTATAAGTAAAATGTTTTACCCTTAACCACAGCTACACAGATACTTTTAATTATTTTACAGATTAATTGTGGAATTCTGTTTGATAACTACCAACCCCCAAATGTTCAGAGAGAAAATGATCAATGCTTTATGCCTGCCTTCAGGCCCATAACTCAACTAACTTGCTTCTATAACCGAATATAATGAAGATCAGAAAACAGAAATGGATCTTCTGATAATCAGGCTTCTTTGGGTAACAATGATTTTATTCTTTTTTTTTTTTAAGATTTTATTTATTTATTTGACAGAGAGAGATCACAAGTAGATGGAGAGAGAGGCAGACAGAGGGCAGGGGGAAGCAGGCTCCCTGCTGAGCAGAGAGCCCAATGCAGGACTTGATCCCAGGACCCTGAGATTGTGACCTGAGCCGAAGGCAGTGGTTTAACCCACTGAGCCACCCAGGCGCCCCACAATGATTTTATTCTTAATCTATTAGGATGATAGTGTGCCTCTAAAGGAGATGAATAGAGACTGATCATATTGACAATGATCTCATATTTTACAAATGGGTACCTCAAAGGTGGTGATAGTTGCTATTTTGTCTATTTGGCATATTTGTTTCATTTTTCTATTTACATTAGCTCACCTCTGCAAAGGCATTTCAACACTGCAACGTGCTTTCACTTTAGTGAGAGTGTTCTAAGCTTTTCTTGAAAAGCCACTGTGGTTCATTGTTCTGAGCTCCACTGGGAATGAGGCGGTTCATGCAGATATCTCTCTGTTGGAAGACGGAAAAGATGGGAAGCGTCCCCATAGCCACAGTTAATATTTCCTTGTTGGTACCAAAAATCACTGGGTTGGTCACACTGCCTTCTGGTATTTGTGAGATTAGCTTTCCAACATGATGGGCCCTGACCCTTGGGTTATTTCCCTTCTACTCTTACACCTTCCTATATCCAATATTTTAGAAATTATTTAGAAAGCTCCCACACAATTCTCAGCGATGAGTTAATTCACATATGTTTATTAAGTGCTTTAGATTCAACTCAGGGTATCTTGCCAACAGGTTATTTCGAAGTACTGGAAAAGACAATTCAAGAAAATGCATTTCATTGTTCTGGTTTATTCCACTGCAGACGTCTGATATTTGAGGCATTTTATATGAAGTTAAAGGAAATAGAACTTAGTAGTTTAGAACAGACCCCAGAGGCAGCCTGGATTCACCTGATTCTGCCACCTAGCAAGATCACATTTTCAACCATGTGGAATACTCCCTGGTAAATAAGAGCTCCGAGTGTCATTAGAATATGAGGAGATGTTATCCTCTAGATCAAGTGTACTAAAAGTATTGCTTACCTAAGAATGGTATGAGGAGACTTTTAAATACGTGAGTGTATGAACTCCACCTCAGATCTATTCAGTCTGTATCTATGGCAAATTATAGCCCCAAATTTCTATTTTTAACAAACTGATGATCATGCCGGGAGTCCTGATGAAGTGGATTGGGGACCTTACTTGGAGCAAAACTAACCAAGACTTTTCCAATCTATACAGCACCTGTTCCTCAATGTTATCAAATCTCCACATTTGTAAGGTACTGCGCTAAAACTGTATAAAGATTCTAAGCTTGAGTATTTGTAAAATACTTAGCTTATATACTTTGCTTTGTTTTCCAGCTAAAATACACATGGTAGTGTTCACATTCATTTGGTTAGAATGTTTAATACCACTCCCAATTTTCTTCTCACCCAACCCTTAGGTCCCTTGGGGGCACATTTTATATTATGAAAGAGGGAAATAAAAAGATTTTATAAACATTAGCAATAAAAACTACTCTTTGAGGAATCCTAATATAAGGATGGTATGTGGGTGTTTCCTTTAGCCCCCCTCAGCATGACTAATGGAGGTGATACCAAAAACAAAAACAAACAACAAAAACAAACAACAAAAACAAAAAACAAAAAAAACACCCCAGAACACCTGAACAGGTAAGGAGTGAAGATTCAGTGCTATTACAAAGAACTGATAAGTTCTTAGAGCAATGGAAAGAGTAATTCCAACAAGTAACAAAGACCCCAATGCCATGCCTACAGCAGAATTAGGGGAAATAAACAGATTAAATTTTTAAGCACTAATAATGAGAATCTATTAATCATTGGAAAAAAATTTAAGACCAGTTAGCTCAAGAGTGTTAGGCAAGGTTGTTCCAGTTCTGCTTCAAGGTAGTCATGCAGGCTAATTTACTTAACACTTCACACTTTATATGCTACGATGCTTTACTTTGTATATAGCATAGGTTGTATTCCCTGAAGATGAGGAGTTTATGAAAAGGGTGGAGGGGTGGAACAATGGTATTTACATTATCAAGTTGTTGTGAAGATTTAAAGGGATCTTGAAAACACATGGAGAGTCCTTTGGTCATGATTGTGTTATATCATTATTAGGATAAACATTGTACCTAATGTTTCATATTAAAAACATTTTATACTGGCAGTTCTCAAAGTATGTCTTGTAAACCCCCTGGGGATCCTGGAGAAATTTTAGAGGTTCAGAAAAGTCAACATTATTTTAAAACATCTTAATTGGTCTATATATATATCTATATATATCTATATATATATAGATATATATAATATATATAACATTTTATTTATCTATCCATCAATGGATGGATGCTAGGATTGTTTCCAACTTTTGGCTTTTGCAAATAATGTTGTTATGAACATAGATATACAAATCTCTATTTTAGTTCCTGCTTTCAATTCATCTGGGTATATATCCCAGAGTGGAACCTCTGGATCATATGATGATTCTATTTTCAATTTTGGGGGTAGGGACCACTATACTGTTTTCCTTAGTTACTGCACCATTTTATATTTCCATCAGCAGTGCACAAGTGTTATTTCTCCACAACCTCAGCAAAACTCATTAATTATAATAGATATCCTAATGGGTGGGTTGTTAGTCCTCATTCCTAAGTGATAGTCTCACTAGAATTGAAATCTCTACTAACTTTGTAGATATTATTCTTTGAATTCAGGCTTCTAATGCTGCTTCTGAGAATTCAGCAGTGAGTATAACTATTCATCCTTCTTTTATTTGCAAACAAAATCTATCCTTCCTCTCTGAATACTTTAAAGATTGCCTGTTTGTCTTTAGCATTCAGCACTTTGATTCAGATGTGTTTAGGTGTTCACTGATCTGCTGAAATGTACATATCAAGACAACAATGACCTCCACACTAACAAAAAATATATAATATCTGTCCTCAGTCTTTTACACATTTTTATTGTTATTCAATAGAAATAAATACCTCCCATATATTTGAAAGATTCTCTCAATTTCTGTGATTCCATTTTCTTATAATTTTCCTTTTTATTCAATTGATAATACCTTGTTATAATTTTTTACATATTCCTTATGTTTATCTGACCTCTAAATATTTGTTATTCTCAAAATTGCTTCCAGGTTTTAGTATCTTCTCTCTTGACACCTTCTCACTGGGTGATCATCTCCAAGTCAATGGCTTTAAATATTACACTTATGACTCTCAATTATATATGCCTGACCCAAACTTGTTCTGAACTTCATATACATATGACAAATACCTAGGGAGTGTGAACTCTGAAATTTATTAAGAATGGTATTAATGACTACTCTCACATCCCAACCTGTTTCTCACTCAGGTCAGTCTTTTCCCTATAAGTAAGTGACATCACCATCAAACCAGATGCTCAAGTCAAAACCTAGTAGTTACCCATATTTCTATATCTAAACTCTCAGTGTACTCTACAAGTATTATCTCCATCTTCACTGCATATTGAAGCTAAAACCATTCTCCTCTCTTACCTGGTCAACCTTCAATATAGTCTCCCCTAAAACTGGTTTTTCCATCTTACCTTCCTATCATTTCTTCTATTTTAATTAGATGAATCTTTTGAAAAACATGAATCATATATATTTTCCCCCAGCTCAAAAGCTCCCAAAGTTCTTAGAATAAGATCCAACAAAACTTAGCTTCATTTTTCCTTTAGCCATCTCTCTAACATTATTTGCTACCTCTTCTTTGCTCATGAAGCTGCAGTCTACTTGTTCTCCTTACAGTTGTTTGACCAGGTCAAGCCCATCTGTGCCTTGTAATCTTTGTGCTTGTCTTTAAGATCAGAGCAATCTTTCTGGTTTCTTTTCAACCTTTGAGTCTCAACTTGAATTCTGCTGAGGCCAAATCTCAATCTTATCTTCAGTGGTGTCATTGTCCCTTCCCCAGTCATGTCAGGGCTTCTTATTTTCTATGAGGCACAGAGCAATATCTACTATCATCTTCTATTTCTTAATTTTTCCCCCTTCAGCAAAAACATATACTCTGTGGCACAGAGACTATATTTACACAAGAATCATCATGGTGCCTATCATAAAAAAAAATACTCAATAAATACTTGCTGAATTAACTTTAAATAACTAATCAAGGAATAAATGATAATTAAAATATGTCCCTGAGATCTAATGATGTAGATTGACATGAAAGAAATATTCTTCTGTGTAATAATAAACTGTGATAATAATATTAAAGATGACACAGGGTATATATATACATATCTATATATATAGAGAGAGACACATTATATATGTGTATGTATATATATATTACATATAATTTTTATTTTCCATAACTACATTTGACTCTGATTTTGTACTTACTTAATATTTATAAGACCACTTCTATAAAATAAATGACCACATCATTTGTTTTAGATAGGATAATAGAGTATTCTGATAATAGAGTATATATGTCAGAAACATTTGGTTCCTTTTAGATAGACAAAGAGGGATAGGTAAAGGAGCTTCTGGATCTTGAAGAGGGATTATACTCCAGATGATCTTATCTGTCAAAATCAATTTGATCTCTCCTTTTGAGTTTACCTGCTTCCTATAATTACAGGTCTTGACAGGTTTTTACTATACTTCACTGAAGACATTGCTACTAACATTTGTCTGACTCTACTCTCTTCATCCATATCTTCTTATGACTCCTTCCCAACATTTCAGGACCTTTTGGATTTTTATAACTGCTCCTCTAACACAAACTTCAAGCATGACCTCCAGTTTTACCTCCAGACAACCAACACTAGTTTGTACTAGTGGTATTGAAATAGTTCAAAGAGCAAAGAGAATAGTTAGGGCTGACTCACATAGTGGGGTCCTCTTCCTCATGAATACAGAATGATAAATCCACTTCCATCTCTGGAAGCTCAGGTTCCTTATCTTAGATGTATAAGAATAAAAGGTACTTAAACAAAAGCAAAATCACAGAATGTACTGTTCTGAACTACATTTACATTCTTCACATGTAAATGCCTACCACAACAAGATTCAGCAAATAATTGTTGAAATTACTGAGGTGTTTCTTTCATCAAAGCACTGTTCTGACACTGGGAAAGTTGCAGTGAACATGAAAAAAAAAAAAAAACTCTGCCTTCATGAAGAGTACCTTCTAGTGGGAGGTGGAAGATAATAAATACATAAATACCTGAGATAAATTAATAGTTAATGAGTTCATATGTGAGTTAAACACTGTTATAGGTACTTGTGTTGCAGAAGTTAAAAACAAATTCTATGAAAAAATAAAATAAAAATAGAGTAACAGGGTAGAGAATTAGAATAAAGGATGGAAGCATCAACATATTACATTTAGGTCCATGGTCATGGAAGAAAAGCAAGTTGATATTTGAATGTTCATGAAGAGACAGCCATGAAAAGATCTAGGGAGAGAAAATACAGCAGACACAATCCAAATGGACCAAGGAATGAGCTTGGCTTGACCAAGAGACAGAAAATCCCAATATGTCTGAAATGTAATGAAAGGGAAAGTAGTGGGAAATGAGATTTTATAAGTAGGCAAGCTCAAGATCTTATAGAACCTTGTCAAAGGTGTTTTTATTCCCTTTTTACTGATGACTGATTGAGTGAATGAATAAATGAAGGAATGAATTGTTCGAACATTTGCCCACCTGATCTGGAGTCATAAATGGAGACTGCATGTCATTCCTATCCTTGCAGAATCATGCTTTTGGGATGATGTGAGTGGATTTGTTTGTTGATGGAAAATATTACTTTCAATTAAAGATGCTGAGACGCAGCAACTTTTTCAAGGTATCAAAAAAATCAAGCTATAATGAGTGAAGCAGTATACATCCCAAGGATTTCTAACTGGAGGTCTTGCTCCCCTTAAAAATCACTCCATTTAAGCAGTGTCTTATTTCCTGGGCACTCCAGCAACTGTACCTGCTCAAATCCACTGGGCACACAGGTGATCTCTCAGGAACATGCACAAGGTAATTATAGGGAGCCTTCCATTCTCATTCCCTCACTCTAGTGTGCCAAACAGCCACTCCGTCAATCTGGGTAGTTTCTGGGAATTATCCCTGTTCCCTGCAATTCCCTCAAGGCAGCAGCCTACATAGTCCCTTTTCTTAGCACACAGAAGGTTCCCCTTCATTTGCTGTCTTGATTTAAGGATAGCACAGTCTAACTCCCAAATTTAATTTCAGACACATGTGCCTTGGACCAAATATCTTGCTGGAATTTGTCCAACGACACCCCCCCCAACGACCCCGCAAAACACACACACACTTTTTTTTTTTTTTCACCTTGGATTTCCTGACTTAATTATCTCAAACTCAGATAAAGCTAGAGCCAAATTGTATGAAAAATCATATCATTAGTTATTATGGAATGGGCTTCAGATTTTAAACAATCGTAGAACATGAGCTGTGGTAAAATAATGAGGAAAATATTCTCTCCTAAATCAGTTTTCCTGTTCCGTATTTTACTAGGTGTGAATAGGTTTTAAATGTATTTTCCTCCACTTGCCATCTTTGTCAGTTCCCTGGTAGATAGGTCTGTGTAGCAAGACCTGGACTGGAATTGTTGAAGAGTGACTCAGTAACCACCTTCATTATCCTAAGTGTGATTATATAGAGGATGGTGACCAGCTGTTCTCCTTCTCTTATGAGGCAAGAATAAGAGAAGAAGGGCATAAATTGCAGCTGGAGGGGATTCAAATGATGTAAGGAGGAACTCTGGGGGTAGCAAGCGTGGTTAAGTGGAGAAGGAGTTAGCAGAGCAGTTAATTCCATCCCTGACAATGTGTCTAGAATGGTTTGGTGAGCTTTACATAAGACAAGGAGTTGACCCAGATGTCTTTGACATGATGTTCTGGTTCCAAGATTCTGCCTTCATTCCTCACTTTGTATTTCAGTTGGTGGCCTTCATAGTCTACTTTCTAATGCAAATGATTCACAAAAGCTCAAGGGACGAAGGTCTTATAAAGTTAGATAGCTACAGTGGTTATACAGTGTAGAGAAGACAAAAAGTGGGCTTTAGAACCAGCCAGAAGAGAGGAGTCCAGGTTCAACTATGTATCTGTTTTCTGACCTTTGCCAAGTCATAATGTTCTTTGGCTTATTCCAGGGTGGCATTTTGTAAAATGGATGAAATATCTGTAGAGCACAAAATACAAATAAATTAAAATATTCCCACTTTAATCAGCAAATCTTGGTAGACTTCATAACTGTTTTTTTTTAATTTTTTTTAAGATTTAATTTATGTATTTGACAGACAGAGATCACAAGGAGGCAGAGAGGCAGGCAGAGAGAGAGACAATGGGAAGCAGGCTCCCTCCTGAACAGAGAGCCCAATGAGGGGCTCAATCCCAAGACCCTGAGATCATGACAGGAGCCGAAGGCAGAGGCTTAACCCACTGAGCCCCCCAGGTGCCCCTGAATTTTTTAGGGCATACATAGGACTGGCTTATATGTCATCTCTCAATTTTCACCCTAATCCTTGAGATTGAGGGTTCATGTTTTATAGTTTTAGAAGCTAAGGCTCAAAGGAATTGAGAGATTTGCCTAAGGTCACATGGTTAATAAAGATGATTTAGAAACTTGAAACTATATGTTTTCTCCAAATCTGGGATCAATTGTTCCTATTGTTTTGTTATTTATTATACTTCACCTAATAAAACCTGTAAATCTACTATGACAAAAGGAGGGAATAACCATAACTATTACAACTATGACCTTTTCTCAGAATGAGAAAGCACTTTAAAACAGCCTGTTCTGGGGACATCTCAATATGTAGCTTAAAAAAAAAAATGCCAGTGTTGTTTTATGACAATTTTTCACCTCTAAATTCTTTACCAAAATTCTCTTTTCTCTTTGAATATACATGTATTATTTAACAATGATCTGAGCATCACTGACAGTGACCATTGGGCCTGATCACCTTCCTTATTGGTTATATTTATATGATCATATATCTATGTGGACATTTCTTTACTTAACGAGAGAAAAGACAGTATGGGGAATGGGAAGACCTACTAAGTGGAGTAAAAGTCTCAAAAAGCTAACTTGCATTGGAAGAAACAAATTCTTTCCACTTGCTCCTAAATTGGAGGTCAGTGTTTTCCACCTCGAATGATATCGTCTCCATATAGTTCTTGGAGAGTGAAAGATTGATAGACATACACTATATCTTTCCTTACCTCCTCAGTTGGGATCCCTCATCTAAACTGCACACCCCAAAAACTAATTCTGATGACTGTTGCCTCAGTTCACTCAAGGATGTTACTTAGGTCACATAATACTAGATGTGTAGGAGAGAAGGAAATTCCTTAGGTGATATAGATGCCACTGAGGGATTGAGGGTGCAATTCTCCTGTGGAGCCCTGTGTACAAAGGCTGATGAAAAGCTAGGTAGTCAGTATTTCCTCACTCACTGGGGCTCTTAAGGGTCTCAGGCTTCCTGGGATACTCCAGTTCCTCTGTCAACTAGCAAAATACAACAGGTGCCAAGAGTCCCTCCTCATCCATAGGACTTCATGCCATCTATAGCCTTCCCTGGCTTTATTTCCACAATCTAGTAAAAGCAAGTGGCAAGAGTATGGACAAGCACTGGATCATATGAGTAAAAATGTTTGTGCAAATTCAATTCACATTGGACTAATTTTACAAACATAGCTGTACTAAATTTCATAAGGAAAAAGAAACTTGTGATAATCCCCTTCTTGCCCACCCTCCAGATCATTATTTAACTGAGGTGTCATAATTTTAATAATCATATATTTAGAAACAATAGAGGAGGACAGAACACAATCAAATGCCATCATGGTAAAAATTATGTGGTAGCACTTTTCAAGATAAAATAGAAGACATATGTCAAATGTCCAAATTTGGGATAGAATATGACTAAAGGTCTGACTGAGAAAAAATATCAATTTATTATGGAGACTGTGTGTGTGTGTGTGTGTGTGTGTGTAACATACATATAAAATTAAATGACCATAGGTATGTTTCCAGTCAACTGTGGGAGGCAGGGTAGCTGAGCTGGAAACAGGTTAAAATTGACTTGGACGGATATTCTAGG
Source organism: Mustela putorius furo (assembly GCF_011764305.1). Taxonomy (NCBI): domain Eukaryota; kingdom Metazoa; phylum Chordata; class Mammalia; order Carnivora; family Mustelidae; genus Mustela; species Mustela putorius. The sequence continues at coordinate 25,423,560 of NW_025421273.1, forward strand.
CTCTGTTGGAAGTACGAAATTGGAAGCTATAATGAATGCTTGCCTCCTCAGCTTGGTTACACACAGAATCCTGCAATCTCACCTAGACCTGCCTTTCTCTAGTTTGTCCAGACAGGAGAATAAGTTAAAGGAATAGATATCAAGAAAAGCACGTAGGTCTTAAATGATGGCATTGCTGCTGTGCCTGGAAAGCACTATGATTTGATAAAACCAAGTATACCATATGTTCTGGGCATCTACAATAGGGCCAAAGCATAGGTATTGGGTTTTATCAGCAAAGTATCTTTAGAGCGGAGCCTTCAGGGAACCCATCTAGGAGTTGAAGATGAAATCCCAGCTCTTCTGATTAACAGTGATGTAACAACTGTAGGTAGTCACTTAAATGTATTAAATCTCTGTTTTCTTATCTGTGAAATACAAATAACACAGGAACTTGCAGTGTGTGGAGAGAAGATTAGCTTTTATACAGTATAGATCCTTAATAAGTGGTATTTTCCAGATAAATACTTGGATTGATTCTTTTCCCCTGATTTCCCCTTTCAATATAATAAAAAACGGATATATGAAAACATACCTCCATTTTGATTTAATAGTTTCTTTTTTTTTTCTTTCAGGTCAAATTAATTTCATGTCTCTCATTGTAGAAGGTGGTAGGTAAGGAGAGGGATGCTTGGTACAATTCATAGAAATAAACACAGGGTTCCCTCCTATCCTTCTTCCTGTTCTTACATTGAGTAGGGGATGTGAGGCCAGGTACCTTAGAAAGCTAACCAAAATACTGCACTGCTATGGTAAAAATGCATTCCTGCCTATGGAATGTCAACCCTTCCTTCAATCCAAAAGCCTCAGATGCAGGTGGTATTAGAACAGCAACTTAATTTTGCCTTGTCCTGCACCGAACTTCTATTCAGGCCCTAACCAAAGTCACCGTAATTTAATAAGAAAGAGAATAAGAGCAAGCAGGAGAGAGTGAAAGGGAACTTTGGGAGTTAAATTAGTAGTAGACTGAGAACGCGGGAAGATTGGTAATGGACTAGCACCGTGAAGCATGGCATCGGGCTTCACACAAATTGTGACTGAAAGTCATTACCACCTGCAAGCTGCCCATTCAACTGTTAGAATCTGCTCTCAGCATTGATTTTGTTCCTGCTGGTCACATGCCCAGCACAGGGTCTCATCATCCCAGATGCCTTTGGCAGCAAACAGGACAAAAATTAAGTAAATACACAGAAAAGAGGAAGGAAAAGAAACAAGTGCTGGTCTACCATAGAGAGAGAATAGCCCTTTGCCTTGGAGTTTGCTCTTTCTGAATGGGCCCCCCACAGGCATTGGTGCTCTGCTTGAATAGAAATGGCTCAAACACATCCAAATCCTTCCACAAGCAAGAAGGAATAAATCACAAATGAACAATGGTATGTAATCATTCTTTTCCAGTACATCTTTTTTAAAAATTCTCTATCTTTAATATATTAGAAGGAATTATGGATGATACTGGGGCTTTACTGCAAATGGGAAACAGGAAAAAGATGACTACTTCAAGGATACTGGACACGAGTGGATACAATTTAATAATAGTAATAATGGCAATGATAATAATAATAATAATAATAAAATGTAGTGAAAAACTCCTGTGAACTAAAACTTTACACACATTTTCTCATTTAATTTCCACGACAATCTTATTAGTAAGATATCTTTAACCTCTTTTATAGGAAAGTAGGAGGAGTGTTCTAATTTGAATTGTAAACCCCCAAAATTCATGTGTGGAAGACTTAACCTTCTTCAGAATGTTAACTTATTTGGAAGTGGGGTCACTGCAGGTGTAATTAGTAAAAGTAAGGTAATACTGGAGTGGAGTGGGTCCCTAACCCAATACAACTGGGGAAATTTGGATATAGACAGACATACAAGGAAAATACCATGTTGGTTGTCACAAGCCAAGGAACTACCAGAAGCTAGAAGAGAAACCCAAAACAGATCCTTCCCTTACTTGAAAAAGAGCACAGTCCCATCAACACCTTGACCTCAAACATTTAGCCTCCAGGGCTGTGAGACATGTTTCTATTATTTAGGTTTTCAGGTTGGGACTCCTTATTCAGCAGCCATAGTAAATTAACAGAAGGAAATTGGGAAAGGTTAAAAAAATATTCTTCCCAGCCTCACAGAGCTAATTTACTGTGGAGTTGGGATTTTAACTGCTCCATTTGCTTAACTCTTATGTTCTCCTGTTTCTTTAAACAAATGCACAGCAACATTGAAAAGAGCCTCAGATGATGTCTGGTGTAACACATCTGATATCTGATTATGCTCTTCCAAAAACATCCATGGCAGTAGCTTATCCATCTCTTCCTCAACATCACCATAAATAGGTATCTCTCTGCCTTCAAAGGCAGACCATTCTTGCTTTCAATAATTTGCAATGCTAGAAAGTCATGCATCTTCCTCAAGGCTCAGCTTGAATCTTAACCCCTCTGTACAGTTCCCCACAAATCACCATATTCCAGATACAGAAGAATTTAAAAAATCCTTTGAACTTTATTCAGTACAATTTTTAAAATACTGCCAACACAGTTCCTCTCCTATTTCTTTACTCTAATTTGATGAAGCAAAACAATTTAATGGTTTAGAACAGTAAAAGTGTAGTCCCCAAAGCTGCATTATCAGTGACCCCCGGGAGCTTGTTAGAAATGCAAATTCTTAGCCCTAACCTGAAATCTATTGAATCAGAAAGTGTGGATGGGATCCAGCCATTGTGTTTCAATAGTGCTCCAAGCGATTCTGACACACACCAAACCCTGAGAAACACTGGTTTAGGGCACAGACTTTAGTCATGTATAAAGAATGCTGGGGTTTAAACTACAGTCGAATGACTGTGATTATTCCCACTCTCTCATAGCTTCTTCCATAGTAACATATGGAAGGTAAGTCATACTAATGATTGATAGAACAGACGAATAAATTGAGATATAGTAGATAAAGCAGATTAAAGCTTTTCTGAAGAAGGAACAATATAAGCAGAATGAAATCTTGTATCAAGTAAAATGAACAGATGCAGACCTATACTTAGAAAAATCAAATATCGTATTAACTTATTAATGTGAAATCAAATATCCACAAAAGACTAAAACTAGGTTGTTTCCAAATTATGCTCTTCAAACTCATGCTTTAAGGAGGAGATTTTGAAGAAAAAAATGCGTATGTCTAGCCTCGTTGACTGGTATGTCTAAGAAAGTGAAAAATACTTTTCCGGGGATTTAGAAACCACACAATGGTACACACATGTATAGTTATTAAAAACACACACACCTACACACACACAACATGTTTCTTGGTAACATATCCCTGCTCACTGAAAGAAAAAAAAAAAGAGAGAGAGAGAGAGAGAGAGAAAGCAAAACCAAATGCTCAAAACTTGGAAGCCCATTGCATACTATCCCAACTGTGCATTCAACACCATCTGGATTCCTTATCTGCCTTCCCTGGCAAGAAACTTTTTCTACTCTCTCATTGACCATTTGATCCTTTCTCTGCTTTCCTCACATCTTTGACCACTGCTGCCTTTTTTAGTCTCTGCTAATGACTCTCCCCTACACTTCATAAAATAACACTCTATCACTACATAATAATAATTGCATGTTCCCACACAGATTTGAAATAGCCGTTCATCTCAATCCATATTCTCACCACTACACTGCCATGGAAGGTATCTGTGAATCCTGCTAACAGCCACATCTTCCACATCTGGTCTAGATCCCTCCTGTCTTCCCAGCCCCACTGTTCGCCCCTCCTTGGCCTCTTCTCCTCTACTTCTACCTTGCCATTGTATCCTTTGCAAAATTTGTTGAAAATGTCTTTAATTCTTCGACTCTAGTTCTTCACTTCCCATTCTCTCTTCCATCCATTCCAGTGTGACTCCTTATTTGCTGAAACTTGCTATGTTCACAGATGGCCTGGTTGTTGAATCCAAAACACTTTGTTTTACCCTCACGTTGTGGTGCACATTGCTGGTTGCCTCTAAAGCATCTCATTCCCTTCTTCTTTTCTAACAGGATCCTAGCTTTTCCGGTCACATCACTCTTTACCATGTAGCCACATGCCCTGAGATGCTTATCCTGTCCTCAGCATCATCATGATTGGTCTAAAGTTATTTCCACATCTATAAATCTAATAACATCTCTAATTAAAGAAAAACAAATCCTAGTCATATATTCTTTCTAAATTAATCTTTAGGTTTGTACCTTTCCTACTAACATGTCAAATATATATTTTTTAATATAATTTTTTATTTTTTATAAACATATATTTTTATCCCCAGGGGTACAGGTCTGTGAATCACCAGGTTTACACACTTCACAGCACTCACCAAAACACATACCCTCCCCAATGTCCATAATACCACCCCCTTCTCCCAAACCCCCTCCCCCCAATAACCCTCAGTTTGTTTTGTGAGATTAAGAGTCACTTATGGTTTGTCTCCCTCCCAATCCCATCTTCTTTCATTTATTCTTCTTGTACCCACTTAAGCCCCCATGTTGTATCATGCTTAGCGAAATAAGTCAAGCGGAGAAAGACAACTATCATATGATCTCCCTGATATGAGGAAGTGGTGATGTCAAATATATTCTTAAAGGTTTCTGAAAATAATGGGTTTAAAGGTCCATTAAAATGCTATTTGTAATAATATTCCTAAAATGATTCTTCAAGTTAATATTCTGGAGTACATCTAGTAGAGTACATAACCTGGAATAGCCAAGAAATTTTTTTTTAATATATATATTTTTAAATTTAAATTGACTAGCCAACATATAGTAAGTACATCATTAGTTTTTGATATAATGTTCAAAGATTCATTAGTTGTGTGTTCATCGCATCATGTGCCCTTCGTAATGCCCATCAGTGAATTATCCCATTCCCCCACCCACCTCCCTTTTCTCAACCCTCAGTTTGTTTCCCAGAATCAAGAGTCTCACATGGTTTGTCTCCCTCTCTTACTTCTTCCCTTTCAGTTTTCCCTCCCATCCCCCATTGTTTTCTGCACTATTGTTTGTTTGTTTGTTTGTTTATTTATTTATTTATTTATTTTGCTTGAGCCAGTGGAGGGGAGAGGGGGAGAAGGAGAGGGCGAGTGAGAAAAAGAAGCCTAAGCAGACTCCTGCAGTGAGTGTAGAGCCCCACCCAGGCTGATCTCATGGCCCTGAGATCATGACCTGAGCTGAAATCAAGTCAGAGGCTTTACCCAACTTTTGTATTAACATGGACAGGACTGGAAGAGATGAGGAGTGAAAGAAGTCAAGCAGAGAGAGTTAATTATCATATGGTTTTGCTTATTTGTAGAGCATAAGTTAATTATCATATGGTTTTGCTTATTTGTGGAGCATAAGGAATAACACAGAGGACGTGGGGCGATGGAGGGGAGAAGTGAGTTGGGGGAAAATGGAGGGGGAGACAAACCATGAGAGACTGTGGACTCTGAGAAACAAACTGAGGGTTTTGGAGAGGAGGCGGGTGGGGTGTTGGGTGAGGCTGGTGGTAGGTGTTATGGAGGGCATGTATAGCACGGAGCACTGGATTTGATGCATAAACAATGAATTTTGGAACACCAAAAAAAATTAAATTAAATTAAAAAAAAAAAAAGAGTCAGAGGCTTAACCTATTGAGCCACCTGGGTACCCCTAGGAAAACTTTTAAAATGGAGTATAATAAGAACTTATTAACTATTCTTAAAAAGTATTATAAAACTAAGGTAATTAAAGGTAGTATGGTAGTAATATCAGATTATTGACAAAGTAATAGCACTATTTGTAGACTCAAGAAATAGTTCCATACTATTATATGTTTATGTGTATATATACATACACATATTTTTATATATGTATATATATCATATATATTATTCAGAGACAAATTGTTTTGTAAAAACATCACATGGCAATTTATTTTTAAGGTTAATATTTGTCTTATATCCTATAGTAAAGCAAATGTTAAGGGTATTCAATATTTCATTTAAAGATTAAAAAATAGGGGCTCCTGACTGGCCCAGAGGGTTAAACCTCCCTCAGCTCAGGTCATGATCCCAGGGTCCCAGGATCCAGCCCCACATCAGGCTATCTGCTCAGCAGGGAGCCTGCTTCTCCCTCTCTCTGTCTGCTACTCTGTCTACTTGTGATCTCTCTCTCTCTGTCAAGTAAATAAATAAAATATTTTTTAAAAGATCAAAAATAAATATTAGAAAATAAATTATAGGGGACTTTTTAAAAATAATGTAATGTGGAATATCATTTGAAAATATTATCAAAGGTCACAATGAAAAATAAATTGTTTTAAAATTAGTATGATGTAACAAAAGAAAACCCAATAAAGGGAAGTAAAACAAATGACAAATGGAGAATTAGTTAAAGTATACATATGGAAGACATACACAATGAAATACTATTTCTTTTTTTTTTTAAGATTTTATTTATTTATTTGACAGACAGAGATTACACGTAGGCAGAGAAGTAGGCAGAGAAGCAGGCAGAGAGAGAGGAGGAAGCAGGCTCCCTGCTGAGCAGAGAGCCCGATGTGGGACTCGATCCCAGGACCCTGAGATCATGACCTGAGCCGAAGGCAGCGGCTTAACCCACTGAGCCACCCAGGCGCCCCCTGAAATATTATTTCAAACTAGGAGTGAAAAGACAGCATTCCCCTCCACCCTATGCCCCCAGCCGAGTTTCCTTCTGAATTCTTTAGGTGTAGTCTAGCCTTTTATTCACTCTACATTGACAGTTAGTTAATGTTAAACAAACTCTGGATGTTTTTACACTTTCTGAATCAGGATAGGTTATTTAGTGCCAGTTCCGCATTTGTCAAGTAGGGAAGAAGAGTTAGCCATTTCATAGGTTTTATGAATACAGGATTCACCATGAGCTTAATATATACTCTAGTGCTCAACACATAGTAAAGGCCCAATATCTATTATTCACTTTAGCATACGTGCAAGCAGAAAAAGGGTAAAAGAGGTATTCGTATAAAAAGAATAGGATTTATATCTTTCAAATTTCTAGAGGGGTTAAAAATTGAAGAGCAAATAACAAAACTTGGTTTTGTTATTTGGTAGGACACATAAGCAGCATAACACAAATAAGAAAAAATTAAATTAAATTAAGACCAATGTATCTGATATGCTGATGTATATAAATGTGTCAAGACTCTCCTATACAAAATTCTAAAAAAGAATAGGATTTGTATCTTTCAAATTTCTAGAGGGGTTAAAAAATTGAAGAGCGGGGGCACCTGGGTGGCTCAGTGGGTTAAAGCCTCTGCCTTCGGCTCAGGTCATGATTCCAGGGTCCTGGGATCCAGCCCCGCATCGGGCTCTCTGCCTGCTTCTCTGCCTACTTGTGATCTCAGTCTGTCAAATAAATAAAATTTGAATAAAAATTGGAGAGCAAATAACAAAACTTTGTTTTGTTATTTGGTAGGACACATAAGCAGCATAACACAGATAAGAAAAAATTAAATTAAATTAAGACCAATGTATCTGATATGCTGATGTATATAAATATGTCAAGATTCTCCTATACAAAATTCTCAGGTTGAATTTGAAATTCTTCACACAGCTACACTGTCTACAGAAATGAAATGGCAAATGTGCTCGGTATGTTGTTTATTAACAAAACCAAGTACAAAAATGTGTGTGTGTGTGTGTGTGTGTGTGTGTGTGTCTGAGAGAGAGAGAGAGAGAGAGTGACTCTTGGAAATGAAAGTGCCAAATGAAGTGATTTCCAAGTATCAATCGTGACGATAGATGGTTTGAAAGCTATAGATGTTATATTGCCACACCAATTTGGCAATGTCGATAAATAAATTGAAAAACTCTAGTGCTTCATTTATGGAGTGCACTGGTTTCTTTTTTGTGAACAAAGTCTCTAGGCAACTCACTGTAGGGAGGGTCCTAATAAGTTTGTTCCTCATAAGTTTCACTTATTCTCAGGTTTTCAAGATCTTATGTTTACCAAGTGACTCATGCAAGGGTTTCACACTAGAGAAGTGACATTAAACATATTGGGGTATAGCTAACTAAGGGACTTTTTATATACTTGGGCTCCAAGAAATGAACCTGAACACCGATTTCAGTGCCACAGCAGAGGTTAAGGAACTTAGAGACAACTACATGGGGGCAAAAGCTTTAATTAGCAGAGAGTTATAGTTGGAGCAAAAGCTCTTTGAAAGCTCCCTGGGGAAAATGCCTTTATTCGCAAGAGCCAAGACCCTAGGCTCCATTCATTTGTTTTCTTTTGTACTTATTTCACTTTTTTTTTTTAATTTTTTATTTTTTATAAACATATATTTTTATCCCCAGGGGTACAGGTCTGTGAATCACCAGGTTTACACACTTCACAGCACTCACCAAATCACATACCCTCCCCAATGTCCATAATCCCACCCCCTTCTCCCAAACCCCCTCCCCCCGGCAACCCTCAGTTTGTTTTGTGAGATTAAGAGTCACTTATGGTTTGTCTCCCTCCCAATCCCATCTTGTTTCATTTATTCTTCTTCTACCCACTTAAGCCTCCATGTTGCATCACCACTTCCTCATATCAGGGAGATCATATGATAGTTGTCTTTCTCTGCTTGACTTATTTCGCTAAGCATGATACGCTCTAGTTCCATCCATGTTGTTGCAAATGGCAAGATTTCATTTCTTTTGATGGCTGCATAGTATTCCATTGTGTATATATACCACATCTTCTTGATCCATTCATCTGTTGATGGACATCTAGGTTCTTTCCATAGTTTGGCTATTGTGGACATTGCTGCTATAAACATTCGGGTGCATGTGTCCCTTTGGATCACTACATTTGTATCTTTAGGGTAAATACCCAATAGTGCAATTGCTGGGTCATAGACGTAAAAATTCAACACAAAAAAAAGAACAAGAGGCAGTACCGAAGGCTAGGGACCTAATCAATACAGACATCGGTAATATGTCAGATCTAGAGTTCAGAATGACAATTCTCAAGGTTCTAGCCGGGATCGAAAAAGGCATGGAAGATATTAGAGAAACCCTCTCGAGAGATATAAAAGCCCTTTCTGGAGAAATAAAAGAACTAAAATCTAACCAAGGTGAAATCAAAAAAGCTATTAATGAGGTGCAATCAAAAATGGAGGCTCTAACTGCTAGGATAAATGAGGCAGAAGAAAGAATTAGTGATATAGAAGACCAAATGACAGAGAATAAAGAAGCTGAGCAAAAGAGAGACAAACAGCTACTGGAACACGAGGGGAGAATTCGAGAGATAAGTGACACCATAAGACGAAACAACATTAGAATAATTGGGATTCCAGAAGAAGAAGAAAGTGAGAGGGGAGCAGAAGGTATACTGGAGAGAATTATTGGGGAGAATTTCCCCAATATGGCAAAGGGAACGAGCATCAAAATTCAGGAGGTTCAGAGAATGCCCCTCAAAATAAATAAGAATAGGCCCACACCCCGTCACCTAATAGTAAAATTTACAAGTCTCAATGACAAAGAGAAAATCCTGAAAGCAGCCTGGGAAAAGAAGTCTGTAACATACAATGGTAAAAATATTAGATTGGCAGCTGACTTATCCACAGAGACCTGGCAGGCCAGAAAGAGCTGGCATGATATTTTCAGAGCACTAAACGAGAAAAACATGCAGCCAAGAATACTATATCCAGCTTATTTCACTTTTTAAATAGAAACCCGTACTTGGGACTTTTCTAGATGTCTTATTTCTCTCTACTTCCTTTACATTCATTATTTTTCTCAAACTGTAAAGAAATTATTTCAGTTCTTATGATTTGGCATTTTCCCCTTTTCTTTCTAATGGCTTCTTTTCAATTCTGTATTTATTTGCTCATTCCTTCAAATAAGTGAAAATAAAATCAGAATCTCTTATTGCATCCCTTCTTTAGAGATAGTTTTTTTTTTCCTCTAACTTTGTCTCAAGGTTCTTTCTTTTTTTTCCTTTTTCTTATAATTTTCCTTTGTCTCAGAATATTTGTTCTTAACCATTCAAGTGATACACCTTCAGGAACCCTGAAATACTATAACTAATATAATCTAAAATTAATTTTGGTTTTCAAATATTTCCATTTTCATATTATCAGTCTGTAGGAACTTGCTTCATTTTTCTTTGTGACCCTCACTTTGGGGGCAGATTAGTGAATAAACTAATAACCCAATCTTTGTGATATAAATGACTCAGCATTTACTGGAAATAAATTTTGATAAAATAAGCCATGAAACTTTCAATACACAAAACTATCTAGAGTAAATGTGAAATCATATTTTCCCTAATAAATGCTCTCTTTTTTAATATTAAGGTAGAAAGTCAACAGAAGAAGTATATTAATTCCTTTTGCTTGAAATGTTTTTAGTAAATAGTTCTCTGTCCAAAAATGAGAAAATGTGGAATATTAATTCTAACTCTAGACTAAATCACTCACCAGTTGAAAGTATCTGTTTCTAAATTAATCATTCTGAAACAGCAAATAAAATTATGTTCAGTATTTTCAAGAATCACAAGCACCCTGAGATTTATGAAATAGGGGAACCCTGGCCATTTTTCCATTCAGCTATTGCAACCTTGAGAGTTATTGATGGATTAACGATATGTGTAAGTGGCAGCGATATAAGTAGGTGGAAAGTTTCAGAAGTCTGGAATGTGTAAGTTTTATGTCAAGTGACTTTGAAATGGAGAACACTTGCAGTTCACTTACAGCAACATGAAATAGCTATTCACTTAGGTTCCAATTTTACCCTCTATAATTGGATCGCTGAAAAACAATAATACACCAAAATTCCTATTTGAGCAATTTTTCTATAGCAACAAGGCCTGCTTTTATTACCTGTGTATTTTTTTAAGAGTCGGGAAATACCCAAAGAGGTTTGTATATTTCCATTGAAATTTTGAAAGTAATGAGTTTTCACCTTATAAATGAAAGATAGGAGGGAAGGTTAATTTTGCAGTGGAAGAAGTTAGAGGAACCAATAGACAGCATTTGTATTTTGTTCCAGCAGACAACAGTTTGTTGCATTTGTTCAATGGGACCCAAGTAGTAACTTCCACCGTGGTTAATTAGGAGGGGATGAAATTTCAATATGTTCTGAAATGTAGACTGCTACTTATATATTTCACCCATTTTATATCTAATCTTCAAGATCATGACAGCTGGTCTATGAGTTAGACATTGAGCTCTTATAGTTCCTTGCCACGCACTAGGTTTTGTGGTACCACCTCATAGCTAGAATGAAACTAGATGCCTTCTTGGTCTTCAGTAGCCCCAGTAGACAGTACTGCATAAAAGTATTACATTTTTAAGAGGGCCTATAAAAGAGATACATTTATGAAGATTATGCATATAACAAATTTCTTCTTACAATAAAATGTGTCTAAGTCCTAAAACAGTTTAGAATCATTGAGACACATCATAAACATTCAGGTAGGAAATGTGAACAAGTTACTGTGCAGTAAGTAGAAGGTCATTTGTATAAGTGACCACATGTCGAACCAGTTATCAGATCACCATGCCATTATTTTCTTTGAATTGTGTTGCCATTAAGTCAATGAAGTTCTGGTTTGGTGATTTTTAAAAAGAATATATTACCGTAATAAGTCTCATTCTTTTTTTTTTAATTTTTTATTTTTATAAACATATATTTTTATCCCCAGGGGTACAGGTCTGTGAATCACCAGGTTTACACACTTCACAGCACTCACCAAAGCACATACCCTCCCCAATGTCCAAAACCCCTCCCCCCTTCTCCCAACCACCCTCCTCCCAGCAACCCTCAGTTTGTTTTGTGAGATTAAGAGTCACTTATGGTTTGTCTCCCTCCCAATCCCATCTTGTTTCATTGATTCTTCTCGTACCCACTTAAGCCCCCATGTTGCATCACCACTTCCTCATATCAGGGAGATCATATGATAGTTGTCTTTCTCTGCTTGACTTATTTCGCTAAGCATGATACGCTCTAGTTCCATCCATGTTGTCGCAAATGGCAAGATTTCATTTCTTTTGATGGCTGCATAGTATTCCATTGTGTATATATACCACATCTTCTTGATCCATTCATCTGTTGATGGACATCTAGGTTCTTTCCATAGCATGGCTATTGTGGACATTGCTGCTATAAACATTCGGGTGCATGTGCCCCTTTGGATCACTACATTTGTATCTTTAGGGTAAATACCCAATAGTGCAATTGCTGGGTCATAGGGCAGTTCTATTTTCAACATTTTGAGGAACCTCCATGCTGTTTTCCAGAGTGGCTGCACCAGCTTGCATTCCCACCAACAGTGTAGGAGGGTTCTCCTTTCTCCGCATCCTCGCCAGCATCTGTCATTTCCTGACTTGTTGATTTTAGCCATTCTGACTGGTGTGAAGTGATATCTCATTGTGGTTTTGAGTGATATGGGGCACTTTTTCATGTGTCTGTTGGCCATCTGGATGTCTTCTTTGCAGAAATGTCTGTTCATGTCCTCTGCCCATTTCTTGATTGGATTATTTGTTCTTTGGGTGTTGAGTTTGCTAAGTTCTTTATAGATTCTGGACACTAGTCCTTTATCTGATATGTCATTTGCAAATATCTTCTCCCATTCTGTCAGTTGTCTTTTGATTTTGTTAACTGTTTCCTTTGCTGTGCAAAAGCTTTTGATCTTGATGAAATCCCAATAGTTCATTTTTGCCCTTGCTTCCCTTGCCTTTGGCGTTGTTCCTAGGAAGATGTTGCTGCGGCAGAGGTCGAAGAGGTTGCTGCCTGTGTTCTCCTCAAGGATTTTGATGGATTTCTTTCGCACATTGAGGTCCTTCATCCATTTTGAGTCTGTTTTTGTGTATGGTGTAAGGAAATGGTCAATATCATTTTTCTGCATGTGGCTGTCCAATTTTCCCAGCACCATTTATTGAAGAGGCTGTCTTTTTTCCATTGGACATTCTTTCCTGCTTTGTCGAAGATTAGTTGACCATAGAGTTGAGGCTCATTCTTGTTTGAGGGAGTGTGGTAGATAAACTCTAGGATCACACTCATAATTCTCATCTTCTGATGTGCAAGCCCTTGTCTGGTCTCCTCACCTAGAGTATGACTTGTGACTTGTCTCTAACCAACAGATTCAACAAAGATTAGAGGATCCATAGGATTAGATTATATGATTTTGTACATAGTATTGTAGCATCTATCTTCCTGGAGACTCTCTCTCCTTTGCTAGATTTGAAACTCAAGTGGCCATCTTGAGTAAACCCGTGTTGCAAAGAATTTTGAGCAGTTCTGGAACCAGGGCAGACTCTGACCAACAGCCAGCAAGAATATGGAGCCCTTGGCCCTACACATGCAAGGGACTGAATTCTGCCAAGAATCTTAGTGAGCTTGGAAGTGGATCCTCCTCTAGTCAAGATTCACATAAGACCAGAGCCCTGGCCAATATCTTAATTCGAATATTGAAGAGAACATAGCTAAACTGTGTTAAGAATCTTAATTTATAGAAACCATGAAATAAAAATGTACATTGTTTTAAACCATAATATTTGTGCTAATATTGTCACCTAGTCATAGATGAGTATTCTAAGAAGACACTTAGACCTGGATATCCATTTCTTATACTCTTTAATACTTATGTTAATCAAAGGTCAGAGTAGTAACATGACAGAATGTCAATAGGAGGTACAATTTTTAATTTAGTACTATTTTTTTTCCAAAGAACAAAGTGAAATCTTTTAGAAGTCCATACTTATAAACTATTCTACTTACACATTTCTCTTGGTAAGAACTTTAAGGTCACAAAATGGTAACAAATAAGCTAAATTTGACTTGTAGACATGCTTAGTGTGTGGACTACACAGGTTTTTTGTTTTCTCTCTCTTTTTTTTTAATTGAAACATTTATCACTTTAAAAACCCAGCAACTTTGCCATGTTCATGTAAAACCTGAATTTTGGGGTTACAATAAAACATCCAGCAACATTGTGTTTATATTTTATCTGGCAATAAGTAACAGAAGCTAAGTAGTTGCCCTTCTTCTTGTTCTTGTTCTTCTTGTTCTTGTTTTTGTTCTTGCTCCCCTCCTCCTCCTCCTCCTTCTTCTTCTCTTTCTCCTTCTCCTTCTCCTCCTCCTCCTCCTCCTCCTCCTCCTCCTCCTCCTCTCCTCCTCCTCCTCCTCCTTCTTCTTCTTCTTCTTCTTCTTCTTCTTCTCCTTCTTTTCTTCTTCTTCTTCTTCTTCTTCTTCTCCTTCTCCTCCTGCTCCTCCTCCTCCTCCTCCTTCTTCTTCTTCTTCTTCCTCTTCGAGGGAGAGAGAGAGAGAGAGAGAGGGAGATAGGATGGGGACGGGCCAAGGGAGAGGAAGAGAAAGAAAGAGGGAGAATCTTAATCAGGTCCCATGCTTAGCACAGATCCTGATGTGAGTCTTGATCTCACAACCCTGAGATCATGACCTGAGCCAAAATCAAGAGTGGAATACCTAACTGACTGAGCCACCCAGGAGCCCATAATAGTTGCTCTTTTAAAGTAGGGAGTATATTGTCCAATTTAGCTCAAGACAAATCCCATCTCATTGTCTTACACACTGAGGCCACATATCAGTAGGCATTTATCATTCTTCAAGTCATTTGTGTATTTCCACTATTGACCCATTGCATGAATTTATGTAGTTCTCTTATACCTTTTGTAATATGAATAAATGTTGAATAAGCATTATGCTTTAAATTATATCACCTGCAGACTGTATATGTATATTAAATTTATTTTGTATTGTCCATTCCCCAGGAAATCTGTTACTGAGATATGGTATCTTTGACTTTCAGTTTCAAAATACTCAGAGATTGGTTGTAAGTGAAACAAACATTCCCCTAGTTTTGTGAGGAATGGGGCCTATTTCCTGTAATACATAGCATCCCCTTTTATTTGCCAGTGTTTCCTGGTTCACATAATGAATTATTCAGCCTATCAGTTATGTATTTTCAAAGAAATACCATGTATAAAATTAACAAAATCCTTTAGTGTTACACAAAGAAGTTGGAAGAGTTTAGTTGATCTAGGCAAGCTGAGCTTTACTGGGCTTGCTCATGTGTCTGTGGTTAGACAGGTATTGGCTGTGAGGTATCTCTGACCTTGGCTGAGCTCGCTCACATATCTAGGGATTGACTGACTTTTGGCTGGTCTAAAATGACCTTGACTGGCTTATTTGGAGTGACTCGCTCTGTTATCTGTAGGGTAGCCCAGCAATATTCTTCCAGCCATGGCAGAGAACAAAGAGTAAGTAACCCTAATCACATAGTTACTCTTCAAGTTTCTGCTTTGTCACATTTGCTGAGACACCAGTGGCCAAAACAAATCACATGGCTGAGCTCATAGTCAGAGCTAGAGAGCAGTAAAGGTTACTTAGCAGAAAGTGTGGTCACAAGAAAAGCTGGAGAATTGGGACAAATTATACAATCAGTCTACCATTGTATGTTACTCTATGTATATCTGTTTTTCCAATCTTGGTAATGTATGAAATATTTTGACTTCAAAAAATATTAGAGTTATACAAAGCCAATAGGATATATTAATTCATAAGTTTAAAAATCATGATTTTTATAGAATTTACTATGCTTTAACTATGTCTGCACTTTGAAAACTATAAATATTATATAGAGTTGTGTTTCCAATGATTATTTCAAATCTATACTGGTTATCTATTAGCTAAGTTTATTAACCTGAACTGATTAAGATTTGTCTCTGTCAGGTTTCTATGCTGATCTACTTTTGTGTGACCCATTTGTTCTTACTTTTTTGTTTTTCTGCATTAGGTATAAAGTGTGTGTGGGTGAGTGTGTGTCTTAACATCAGAGATCTTTTACAAAAATTGCTTAAAATTCTCAAGTATCATTCAAATCTACCAAAACCAATGAATTAAAAAAAAGTCTTCTAATGTATGCTGATTCCCCCAAAATGCTTCAAAAAAGGATATTAAATTTGGAAAAATCTGCATATGGTGTACCCTATCTGACAGTCCATAAAATGTCTATTGTCATATTTAAGATTCATCCTACAGAAAACATCAATTTAATTTATTAAAATAATTATATTACTACTTTATTGGCAGAGACAACATTTGTGTTGTAAATTTATGAATATTTTATGAATTTTGTGTTTTGCAACTGGACATGCATACAAATAGTTCACCTTGACTGTGGGGTCTTTAGAAACTCTATTCAAACATGTGGTTTTCTCTAGTTCATCACCAAATACTTATGTGGTACTAAATTCTACAGTTCTGTCTTTTTTAAATATTTATATTGCCCTGCATTTACTGACTTTCTGAATCTTTCTTGGTTATTTCTATACATTTCCCCATTGTATCTGATTCTTATTTCAAAGAAACATGCCCTGTACTTCTTTTCTCATGTTTTATTTTTATTATTAGCTTTATTATTCTTTTTGTTGCAGTGGTTGTTCAGTTTAGCTGCTGTATTTATAATATGTTATTATTACAGGCAGAAATGATGACATTTTTATTTTGCATATTATAAGGTTGGTTTTGTATCCCTGTTGATATAATAGAGCATCTCTTCTCCACACAAACATTAAAATGGTTTTGGTGGTACACTGGTTTCTTAAATGAATGCCAATTGTACAGCGGAAGCATAAGCATCCTGCTGGAGGAAGTACTATAAAAATGCTACCTCTTTGCTCCATCTACTTTGTACTCTGAGCCATCAACAATACAGTTTTTCTTTAACCCTTATTTTGCAGAAGAGGAAGCAAAGGCTTACTTAGGTAAATCAACCTAAGAAAATGTAGCTAGACTTGAGCTTAATTTATTCCAATTATCTAAATGAGTAAATGAGATTGTTAATAAAATGACACTTTATGAAAATACAGGAAATGCATAATGTGTTGGAATGGATGACAGAGGCTGAAAAATCTTGAAAGATTGTAGCAAGTTTGAGAAATCAAGTTATAAAATGGACCTGTTGTTAAAAGATGCATTATTCTTTGACCAAAATGGGATATTAATCAAATAGAATTTATTTCAATGTCAAATATACAGTAGAAATAGTAAGGTGTATATAAACCATTCTATTAGAAAATCAAGATCTTTGCATTGAAGATTGCCAGTATTCCAATTTAAATGAATCAATGTATACAATTAACCATCCAAAAGTAAGACATCTAATTTAAATATATAATCATTGGTTTCATGGGGTATAGGATTAAAGAGAGAAAGAATATACATATATATTGTTCAAAAGTTAAAATAAAATAAATATTTAGCAAGTAATTTCTTTAGGTAGATAATGAATCAAAGTTTAAGTCTAATTTAAAAAAATTTCAGATATGGGATGCCTGGGTGGCTTAGCGGGTTAAGCCTTTGTCTTTGGCTCAGAACAGGATCTCAGCTTCCTGGGATCAAGCCTAGCAGTGGGGAGCGGGGGGGAGGTCTATGCTCAGCAGGGAGCCTGTTTCCCCCTCTCTCTCTGCCTGTCTCCCTGCCTACTTGTGATCTCTCTCTATATCAAATAAATAAATAAAACCTTAAAAATTTTTCAGGTATGTGCAGGGAGTTTCTGTGCATCTGAGTGAAGGAAGCAGATAAGTTGATGCTTAATAACAGCCATGCAGTTGGAGTGGGAAAATTGTAGTAATTCTAGCAGTGCTAGTACTTGGAGCAACAAGATGTTTATTAATTCACTTCATAGTGAAGAAATCTGGCAGATAGCATCCTACTAACGGTTGAAAGTTAATATTACCAAAGATGGGATAAGTCAACATCATGTGCCTTTTAGTGTGGTATATTGAGAATGAAACATCATTTTGATGATGTTTCTGCCAAAAATGTGTAATCTGAGTCTATTTATGAGGAAATAGCTGAAAAACCTAAATTGGAGGGCATTGTACAATATCTGCCCTGTATTTGTCAGAAATATCAAGTCAAGACACGTAAATAAAGTAGTAATTCTTCTAGATTCAAGATGATCAAAGAGACCTGACGACTAAATGCAAAGCAAAATCTTGAATAGGAACTTGATCAAAATATAAAAGGGTTAAGAGGAAGACGTTTTGCTTGTTTTTATTATAAAGGTTCTATTTTGATAAGGGCAATTTTAAGTTGGATCTGTGGCTTAGAAGGTGGTATTAGCATTTATCTATAGATTAAATATGTATATTGTGTTTATATAGGATGGTATATTTATCCTTAGGAAATGCAGAGTGGATTAATCAGTAGCGGTGACCAACATTTTAACAATTTTTTTTTCTTTCAAGTATACACACGTACACACACAGTTACATGATGAAGGTCATCCTTTAAATTTCTTTTTTTTTAAATATATTTATTTATTTATTTATTTATTTGACAGAGATCACAAATAGGCAGAGAGGCAGACAGAGAGAGAGAGAGGAGGAAGCAGGCTCCCTGCCGAGCAGAGAGCCTGATGTGGGACTAGATCCCAGGACCCTGAGATCATGACCTGAGCTGAAGGCAGAGCCTTAACCCATTGAGCCACCCAGGCGCCCTAAATTTCTTATACTGTACCACTGCTGATGCCTTAAAAGCATAAGAAGACTGAAATACGTGAATATGCACAAGAATTAAAAGGGCCAACATAAATAATCTGAATTCCTGGAATCAAGATACATTATAAATCTTACATTTTAAATGTGTTTTGTGTTTGTATGGATCGTGAAACAAGAAGGTAAAATGCAACTTTAAAAGGTGACTCATTTCATCAGCTACTTAAAATATAAATTTAATGTCCTTAACTAAGCAAGGAGTGGAAATAGGGAAAGTGCTTCTGTTGTTACAACCAGCATTTGCTGAGTTCCCTCTATGCCCTCAGTAGAGGGGGAGGCTGCTGGGGAATGCAGAGCAATGTGGGTTACAGTTCCCATCCCTAAGGATATTACAATGTAGTTGAGAAGACAATGCCAACATTTAAAAGACAGAATTGATTTATACAAAACTGAAATCTCTTTCAGCAATAAGTCTCATGGAATTGATTGAAAGCACAAGAAAAATTCAGAGAACAACTCTTCAGCAGGATGTGGTGTTCTCTGTGTTGACAAGGAAGCTTTTAAGAAGATGAATGAATTGAATAAAGTCTTGAAAGATGAGCAAAAGTTGTCTGAAAAAGGATGAAGAAGAAAAAAATCAAGGGGAGATGGATGAAGAAAGCCAAGAGAACATATTGGAGAAAGGAGTATGGCTTTTGAGAGAAGAGTGGGAAACGGAGAAAAGAGGTAAGTAAAAAGTTGATTAAGGAGCATTAGGAATCCAGGAGAGGTTGCCAGACACAGAGGGACTAAAGAAAGATTTTTCGAACTAGGAAGTGAAATGATAAAGTTGACTTTGAATAAGTTGATGGAGAGACCAGAGCTAAAAAAAAATAAAAAATAAAAAAACAAACCAAACCAAACCAAACCAAAAAACTGTCCAGGGGAATAATTGAAAATAAGTCAAGAGGTGGAGGAGAGCTAAGCTAAGCTAAGGTGTGGGTGCCGGAATGGAGAGAAGTTATTTAAACAGAGGAGTTGTTTCCAGGAAAAACTAGAAATTGTCGGTGTAGTCTATCTTTGGGAAACATGTATATTGAACATTAGCTACTCTTGGGATCACTCAATAACAAGACAAAATACAGAACCAGTAAAACACAGTTTAAAAAAAAAAAATGTGTGCACTCATGTGTATATTTCACCACCAGTTCTCCCAACCCAAGGAATCAGTTCTTCTTGGTAAATGAATGAGAAATGAGAGCAGGAAGAGGGGCACCTCCATGCAAATTCCAGTGCTTTGATGAGTGAAAGATTGAGTCACACAAAAATAGAGCAAGTTCACAGTGCTGGTTTTCAGTTCAGTGGAGTCACTTGCATTCTCCAGTCCTGACCTGTATCCTTTCATGTCTTGTCACAGGAAACAGTGAAATTCCTTTTCCCCTACTGCATTCACCAACTCCAGTTGTGTTTTTGTTTGTTTGTTTGTTTGTTTGTTTGTTTTTAAATTTATTTATTTGTCAGAGAGATAGAGAGAGCACACAGGCAGGCAGAGTGGCAAGCAGAGGCAGAGGCAGGAGAAGCAGGTTCTCCGCTGAGCAAGGAGCCCGATGCAGACTGGATACCAGGATGCTGGGACCATGACCTGTGCCAAAGGCAGCTGCTTAACCAACTGAGCCACCCAGACATCCCAACTCCAGTTGTTTTTAAAGTAGCCTCACTACTAAAACACCTACCTGCACGCTGGTTACAGCAGGTACACCTCTTCTGTATGCCCTCCATCCTGCTTATTTATCCCTATCAGATTTCTCTTCACATATTATTATAATTTTGTCTTTACCAAACATCTGTTATTAGACTACAAGTACAGAATTTTTTAAAAAGAAAAAAATAAAATAAGGGAAACCCAAACCAAACCACAATATTGAATGAATGATAAAGGTGATGTCTGTCCTTAGGAAACCTATATTCTATGATGACATGGGGCAGGAAGAAGAAAATGACAGGAGAAAGGTGGTCTGAGATGCAAGTAGGAATTGTGTACCATGAAAGCGCTTACCTTGCAGGTAATTTCCAGTCAGGTAAAGACCTGTATATCCTCACATGTTCAAAGTGCCTGTATGGTCACATAAGTGTTTGGCCTCTTCCCAAATCCTTTGTGAAATCTCTATGAGGGCAGTGTTCAGGAAAAGCATGCAACCTGGCTTACTCGGTTCTGTGTCACCATTATCCAGTAAGTGTCCTTTAAAGGAAGCCTTGAGGGACGCCTGGGTGGCTCAGTTGGTTGGACGACTGCCTTCGGCTCAGGTCATGATCCTGGAGTCCCGGGATCGAGTCCCGCATCGGGCTCCCAGCTCCATGGGGAGTCTGCTTCTCTCTCTGACCTTCTCCTCGTTCATGCTCTCTCTCACTGTCTCTCTCTCAAGTAAATAAATAAAATCTTTAAAAAAAAAAAAAAAATAAAAAAAAAAAAAAAAAATAAAGGAAGCCTTGAACACATCAAGGCTTGTGTCCCTTTTTCTTTGACATTCCTCAGTGAGGAAAAAGAAACCATGAAAATGGACTCTCAGCCTGTACCCTTTCATGATGAAAACTGAGAAAATAAAATTAAGTTAAAACATAATAAAATAAATCAATATAAAATCAAAACATGTGAAAATAAAATAAAATTATGATGTGAGAAACTAGTAAAAAAGACTCTCAGGTTGAGTTGAGAAGCTGCCTAAGAAGGTGTCTTGCTCTTAAATTTATGGTGAGTTCTTTTAAAAAAGCAATCCATTTGATAGTTTTTAGGCATCTAGTCTGCTGTGAGTCCCCAGAATTAGTGTCTTTTCCTTTCATCTTTTGAAGTTCAAACATTGTTACTCTTCATATTTGGAAGCTGGAGTGCAGGAAGCTCAGCTCCAAGCCTGGGTAATGCCTGTGTAGTATCACTTTTCCATCAAAGGGATTTTGGGAAACAACTTTCTTTAGTGGATCCTGGGAAAGATGGTAATTGATTCTTTGGTGTGGCTGTTGTTTTAACTTGTTTCATTATTCTCATTGTATAGTTTTTGTGTGCATAAACATTTGGAAATGTGGACCAGGTTAAAGTGGTTTATTTTTGTTAGGATAAAATAACATTTGAAAAACAGGAATACAGAATCATCTGTTTTTCCTTCAAAAAGCTCTCAGCAATTTACAATGCTTATTTTGGTCTTCATTTCCTAGGTAAGATTGTCATAATCCTAAACTCCTTGAGACTTTCAACAACAGTGGATTATTTCTCAATTTCCGATTGTGGCTGTGGGTTTTATGGGGTTCAGCTCCACACATTTTCTCATTTAAAGATTCAGGGTAAAGGAATGGCCCTTATCTGGGACATACTATTCTTGTTTTGAAGGAAAAAGGCAAGAGAACTGGCAAAACATGCAACAGCTATATATCACCTTGGGTTAGAATCCTTCGGTTATAGCTAGTCACATGGCCAGGGCTGCCAATAGCAGAAGGATATACTGTTCTCCAGGAGGGCACTGCAAATCCCACAGCAGTGAGAGGGTAGAACAACAGTACCTTTCTCCACAGTATCTACCTGTGCAACAATTCTTTTTCTTTGTTTTCTCCCATTTATCTCTTTCCTTTCTCTCTACTTCTACTTTCCTACTCCTTTTTCCTCTGAAAACAAAATATTATAAAATCCCCTTGTTTCTATGTTGCTCAAATGTAAGTGATGTAAAGTAAAATTTTACTGGAAAATTGTACCTATGGACTTCTGTCATTGATTGAATTACCTTTAACATAATGTTATTTAAATATTTACTGTATAAAACTGGTATAATTTTCTTGTACTTACATCTCTTTTACCACCAGGAAAGAGAAAAAATTTATACATTAAATACAAGAAAACTGCAAAACATTAAAATTTAACTTCAAAACATTAATTCAGTGTATCCAAGGATTTTTTTTTTTCATAAACTGCCTTGCCTATGTCAAGTTAAATTGTGGAGAGAAGTATTACCTGGCCTAGCTCAAGGGATAATATTTTTACTGTAATAATGTTAAAGCAGAAAATGTCCATTTGCATTAATGTGTGCAAAAATGACATTAATGCATCTAATTTATCTTTGTATTCTATATGCCTGCCAAGGTGTCTGGTTCATACTAGATGTAAAGAAATTATATGTCAAACTTTATTTACCAGCTCAGGATAATCAGACCCCATATTTAACAAATGTTTAAGAAAATGATCCCTCAGCTGTTTATTTTAATGAATGCCAGGCATCCTGTCAGGCACTGAGAATATGATGGAAAGCAAAACATATTATTTCTCAGCCTGGAATTAAAAAAAAAAAAAGGAAATAAATGGGTAAATGCTAAGGTATGGAATTATTAGTTGTTCAAGGATTTTTAATAGGATAATTAATCTACTTTGAAAGATCAGAAAATGATGATCGAGCAAAGATATAAAAGAAAAGAAGAGTTAACTGTGGAGTCGAGAAGAGAGGGAAAAGCTGTTTCAGGCAAGGAAACACCAGCTTTGAAATCTATGTGGCGTGAGGAGTCACAGTGCATCAAATAAGGCCAGTGTGCTAGACCACAAGGAGGAGGAGGCAACATGGAGAAATGTAGCAAAAAAAGTATCTTTTCGGTGATGCAGAAAGTAATAAAACCAAAGGCATAAAATAATATGAGAAGCTAAATAAGTCAATCAGAGAAAGACATTTATCATATGATCTCTCTGATATGAGGAGTTTGAGAGGCAGGGCTGGGGGCCATAGGTGATAGGGAGGAAAAAATTAAACAAGATGGGACCGAGAGGAAGACAAACCATAATAGACTCTTAATCTCAAGAAACAAACTGAGGATTGCTGGAAAGTGGGAGGGGAGGGATAGGGTGGCTGGATTATGGACATTAGCGAGGTTATGCTATCATGAGGTTATGCTATCATGTGAATTGTGTAAGAGTGATGATTCACAGACATGTATCCCTGAAGCAAATAATACATTATATGTTAATAAAAATAAGAAAAGAATTTTTGTTTCAAAAAATGAAAGTTGCTGAATTTATCATGAGAAAAGTGGAAATCTGTGATATTCAGGCACAAGGCTATTTCCTAACCATCCATACCCCCACACATGAATAGACATGAAAGTTCTACCAAAGCAGGGCAAAGTGTAAGGAACAGCAGCTTTTGCTGCTACCAATAGAGACATCTCAGTTTGTAGTGGTGGTAATGCCCACTCTTAGAGTCAGGGAAGACCAATGGTTCTAGTAGCCTGATGTGGTAATTGTTGGATCAAGTATACAGGAAACATATTTGAGACTTGACTAAGGTTAATGACAAAAAAGATCTACAACAACCACATACTCCTGACCAAATCTGAGGATGTTCACATGCACATAAAAACCAAAGAAGGGCTCAATGGAAAGTCAGATCTGGAGCAGGCATGAGAACAATCTGAATTTCAATGAACTTTGCTACATATACACATATATCTCATATGCAACATACAAAGAACTTACTTGCTTGAGATGGGTGAGCATAACTTCTGTCCTATTACCAGTTGATGACTAAGGTATACTAACAATGGTTGATCTCTTAAAAAAAAAAAAAAGAATAATGAAAAAGAATAAGGCAAAGATATAAATAGTTGAAAAATGAAGAGGAGAGAGATTTAGCCTAAGAAACTATTAAATGGAAACAAAAGAAAAGAAATGAAATAAACAAAAAAACCACCAGCAATAATCGTGGAGAAAGAAAAAAACACCAGAAATCAGTTACTAGTTTCTCTAAAATGTCCAGGTTCCAATAAAAAATGTGGAGACATGCAAAGAAACAAAGATGTGTGGCCCAAATCAGAAAGAAACAGTCAATACAAACTGTCTCTGAGGGGGTCTCAGATGTTGCACTTGGCAGACAAGAACTTCAAAGCAACTATAAATGTGTTCAAAGAACTAAAGGAAAGCATATTTCAGGATTTAAAGGAAAGCATGACAACAATAAATCAAAAATAGATATGGTAAAAGAAGAATTATAAATTAAAATTAAGAACCAAATTAAAATTTAAGATAGGAAAAGCACAATAACTGAAACGAAAAATCTGTTAGTGGGACTCAATGGCAGATTGAATAACTAAATAAAAAATCTCCCTCAAAGGAAAATCCAGGCCCAGACGGCTACATTGGAAAATTTTATCAAATATTTAAAGAACAAATGGCAGTCCTTCCAAAAGTCTTACAGAAAACAGTCAAGAGGAGATTACTACTTAATTCAAACTATGAGTCTGGTGTTGTCCTGATAACTAGAGTGAGACAAAAACTTCACCAAGAAAGAATACTACATACCAGTATCCAATGTGAATATATGCAGAAAGAAAAGTCCTTAACAAGAATTACCACACTGAGTCCAGCAATATATAGAAGGTTTATACTTCAACTGGGGCTTAACCCAGGAATGCAAGGTTGGTTGAACAATCAAACATCAATTAATATTATATAACCATATTAGTAGAATAAAGGACAAAAAACAGCATGATTATCTCAATAGAAGTAGAAAATAGTATTTTAAAAACTGCCACATCCATTTATGATAAAAGCTTCCCCAAAAATTGGAACAGAAGAGTATTTACTCAACCTGTTAAAGGGCATCCTTTGAAAATCCATAGGTAATATCAAAGATAATGTTGAAAGATCGTATGTTTTCTCTAATATTTGGGATAAGGTGAATATGTCTGGTTTGCCAGTTCTACTCAACATTGTTAACTAAAGTTTTAACCAGCATGATAGAGCAATAACAGAGAGAGAGAGAGAGAGAAAGAGGGAGGGAGATTCATATTGGGAAAGTAGAAGTAAACTGTTTATATGTTATTGGTACTGTTTGAAGAAAATCCTAAAGAATCCTTGGGGATGGGGATGGTTCCCAGAATATAAATGTTAAGCAAATTCTAAGATATAAAATCAATGAACACACCAACTAGAATAGCTGTAACTGAAATGAAAGACAATACCAAGATTTGATCAAGATAGAAAAATTGAACTTTCATATATTGCTGTTTAGAATCTAAGATGGTACAACCCTTGGGAAAACAAGTTGGCAGTTTTTTACACAGTTACCATTTCCATAAGACCCAGCTACTGCACTGCTAGTAATCTTCCCCAAAGAAAAGAAAACCTATATTCCCAAAACAATATGTACACAAATGTTCATAGCTAAATTATCCACAATAGCCACAATTTGGAAACAATCCAAATTTCTACCATCTGGTGGTAAATGGACAGACAAAATGTGGTAGTATCCATGTAAAACAATATTATTTATCAATAAAAAATAACGAACTACTGGTACATACTATAAATATGGTAGAAATTTAAAACAATATGCAAAGTGGAAGAGGCCAAACACAAAAGACCACATATCTTATAATTGAATTTGGTGAAATGCCCAGAAAATGCAAATTTGTTAGGATGCATAACAAATCAGCCATTGCCTAAGATTGTTAGGATTAAACAAACAGGTACAAAAGAGATTTTGGATTTATGAAATATTCTATTTGTCATTGTTAAATACTCTATAAATTTACTAATAATTGTTGAATTACACAATTACGGTAGGGAACTTTTATCATATGCAAACTGTAACTTCGTGAAGCTATTGGAAAATGAGTGACTACAGGGAATAGAACTGTTTGGTAGATGGTGGATAAAAGAATAGATACAGAGGATTAGCTGGGAATATACTACCCAAATCCAGGTAAGATTAAATTGAAAGCACCATGTATACACCCATATACAGAGTAAGAAATGGAAGTGACCCTAGAGAGTTTTGTCTTCCCACACTACTGGATTTTAAATTAAAACTCAATATGTGTAAGTGAGTTTTCTATTTTCAAATAGCTAGTTATTGGAAGAACCAAAACTAAATCCTAGCTCTGTTGAAATATCCAGCACTCGTTGCATGATTCATTTACTCAAAAACTGTTAAAATTCAGCTGAAATTGTTAAAAGCAAAGTTTTCTCTTTAAAAACATTATTGCTCTTTAGAATTGGCACAGAAAAGCAAATGCTTTTGTATGAACTGTGTTAGAATGGGCTCTGAGTACATATTGAGAAAGAAAATAAAACCAGCTAAAGGTGTTTTTTTGAACTTTAAAAAATTTGAATGCATTTTTTTCCAAAGGAAACATAATGAATACCAATTTGTCTCTAAAAAACCTATTAACGGTGGAAAGTATTCAGAATGCAAGCAATTTCCTTGAAATAGTAGGCAAGATGTAAGCCTGATGGTGTTTGTTCCACCTGGCAAATTAGGAGTGGAGTTTGGTGGGTGGGGGTGGGGAACAGCAATGACATCAATGAGATCAGTCAACTCACACAATAAAAATTTTGATACTCAGTTTATTTATTGATTTTAGAATAACTATTAAATTCATTTGAGGTCCACGAAAGAGAGGATTCCAAAAGCCATATCCTCCTAGGAATAAGATAAGCAAATTCTTGCTAATTTGCCCTGAATTACTGAATTGTATTTCTGGAGGGAAAAAAAGCGATCTATGTTCAACATCACTGCAATTTCAAGGTGACAGGCTTAGCCTGTGGAACACTACATGCATGGAAAATCAGTCTAAGGAATTTTTTCCAGTGAAGCAGATGATATTTTAATAAGTAACCTATCATGAAGTGACACCTACTATAATAAAAATATCTTTCTTACAACGAGTAGTAAGAGCTTAATATATAGTGGTATTCTTATTCTATAAGCACCTACTCTGGTGAGGGGTAAATCTAGAGATTGTTAATGCAATGTTGGCTGATTGATCTTCATTATGAATTGTCTTTGATTATGGTGATCATAATCTAAGTTCTCTAGCACCTTATGGTAAATATTCCAGGGGATGGAAAGATGGGAATTCTTGGTAAGAGCACTATCTTTGGAAGCTCAGGGGAAATTATTTAAAGTCTTTGGGCCTTAGTTTCTCCTACTTCAAAATGGGAGCAATTAGGCCGGTCATCCTTATCTCAAAATACATGTATTGGACAGTTTGGACTAAGCTGTGTTACAGTAAATTGAAAAAAAAAATAAATAAATAACCCTACCTAATTTGCAGCTATATTACCTAGAATATGAGATATTCAAGGCTGCTGTAGTAGGGAATGAGAGGTGAAGAAAGCACACCATCTCTTAATTGCCTCAGTTTAGAGGTGACGCACATCATTGTCCCTCACATTTCATTTGTCAATAGAAATCACACGGTCCCAACAAATTGCAGTGGAAGCTGGAAATATGGAGGACTACTCAATGAACACTATTATTGCTCAACATTGTTGATGACTATAACGATACTGATAACAATAATAATAAAACTAACATTTATTGAACATTTAGCATGGGCATGATGATGTGTTAAGTGCTTAATAGAGTCTATTCTACAATCCTCTCTGAAAAGTACTACTATGCTTCCATGAGAAATTGGGGGCCTAATTGCTTTATATATTTTTTTTTTTTTTTAAAGATTTTATTTATTTATTTGACAGAGAGAAATCACAAGTAGATGGAGAGGCAGGCAGAGAGAGAGAGAGAGAGAGGGAAGCAGGCTCCCCGCCAAGCAGAGAGCCCGATGCGGGACTCGATCCCAGGACCCTGAGATCATGACCTGAGCCGAAGGCAGCGGCTTAACCCACTGAGCCACCCAGGCGCCCATGCTTTATATTTTTGCCCAGGCTTATATAGTTAGTAAGTGCTGAAGCTGGTTGTCAGATTCAGATATATCTGATTCCAAAGCTTTTCCTGTAAACCACTCTGCCATATATTATAGACATATCTGAGGCAAATGTAATTCTTATAATGCCATATGCTGCATTATTGTTGTTTTAACTTTCCATGGTCCTTTGACCACTATCTGGGATCTAAATTCAACAATGGGGGATTCAGGTTCAAGGAATTTTCATGGGGTGTAGGAGTGAGTGATTTCTCATATGAAACTGCTGCTGGCATTGCCAGTACACCCAATCTCAATTGTCATTGACACATTATCCTATCTCATCTCAATACTCACTATCAGCCCAAAGCAGATCTTGGCAAATGCAGCTCTATTCCCATTGCGGGAGATGGATCACATCAGGTCTTGCAAGCTACAGTGGTTGGTGATTTGAAAAGCAAGGACTATGATGACATATGGCACGCTGAAATCAGAAAAGAAGGAGAAAAAAGGAACTACAAAAAAATGGGAGAGCCTGGTGCTAAAATCAAGCTATCACTCATCTTCAAACTTCCTCTTTGCTAGGCCATAAACTAAGTATCATTCTTCAGCACATTTAAGGGACCAGGTGGAATAGTGATTGAATCTTCATGAAACACCTTCTTCTGAACTAACTTGATGCTGTAGCCTCTTATCTTGCCTGTAAGAATCATGAACAATTGTAAGAGTTGGTAACAATTTTTCTTTGAAGAGTGTTTTCAAAGATTAGCAACTTGTAAATGAAGGTGTTTTTATATCTGTTTTTAAAGTTGAATATTGTTGGTGTTGCTTATGTTAATTGAAGTAAATTGGCATCAGTTTAATTAATATGTTTTGTTCTTTATGAAAATATAAATCCTTACTGAAAACATTTTGGTAACACAATTGAAAACCAAAATGATGGGTTAATAGATGTTATCTTATTGATGAAGTACTTTTCATATACAACTAGGTACTATTTTAATTTCTTGATTAAAATCAGATTGGAATAGATTGTCTGCTATTTTAACCTCTGTGACTAAATCCTGGCTTCTGTTTTGCTTTTCTTTTCTACATAACAACTCCCATTTGCACCACTAAATCTTCAGAGATTACAAAACAATGACATATGCTTTAACAATGGTGTTTAATGAACATACTGCTGCGTCGAGAACATTATAATAGAGAAAGCATATTGGCTATGATATTAAATGATCTGCAATTCAGAAAGGTAAGCTATAAATGACTAAAATATTCTTTGCTATTATTTAATCGTAACTCATTTTTCAAGGCGTTCAATGCATAATGCCCTTTTTATAAATGGAAAGGAGAAGATGACAAAGCAATATCAATTTACATAAACGCTAGCCCATTAATAACTTTGCAGATCAGGTTGAGGTCAAGTATTCAATTAAGTTCCACTCTAATGATGGTTCTTTCTGCGAGGAATCTGATGCTCACCTCTCCTGAAAACCAAATGATCCAGTCTTGGGAATTACTGATGTCATAAGCAGTTAGATTAACATGTTTGTATTCTGCAGAAAAAATAAAAACATTACAATTAAATTCCTGAAATGTTGTTCCTAACTTAAAATTCATTCTAAAAGCTTTGCAGTATAGAAGAGACTGATAGATGAATATACATTTACTATTTAGCACTGATTTTGTTGTTGTTGTTTGCCTTTCTTCCTTTTTGATTCTTTTGTAAACAAAATGTATTTCTTTCCCTAGGCTCTAGTTGTAAATTAGCATTTGAATTCAAATGACAACATGTTCCTTTTCTTTTCCTGTACAATTCTTGTCACAAATGTGCTGTTTTTAATGGCAAATCAGCTAATTAAAGACAGTGTGGTGCAGAAAATGAATGGAGTTAATTGAATTAGTATTAAAACACTTAGTAATTAATCACTACTTGCATTGCAATTATTCAGAGCTTAAAACTGTTGGCAAAGCTTACTCTTATCCATACGTTTTCTCATTTCTCATTTCTCTTTAAATGCTAGCATTAAAAAAAAATATTCTAGCCATATATGTCCTAAATAGGCAAATTTTGCACAGTAATCATGACTTCATTTAAGATTTTGTAAATCTAACATAATTCATAATGTTACTAACTCTTCCTTAAGATCCTATATTTAAATGTTACTTTTCTTACAAAGAAAAGTTACCATTCCTGTAAAAAGTGAATAGATATTGAAAAGAGGACTCTGAGACAAAATATTAGTGCAAATATCTGCCTTGAATCATTAATTTCCCTTACGACCTGTGGGCTGCTCTCTGAACACCAACTGCCCTTCACTCTTTACATCTCTGACTTCTAGGACTATTTTGGCCTTCAGGTCTCAGATACTTGAATGACTTTTTTCCCCACTCACCCTGCTTACCTAAAAAATCAACTAGCTCACTTCTTGTGACCCTTTCCTCTAATCTGTGAGTCAGCCTAGAGAAAGCTTCCTAGTCTGTAATGTTTAGAGCTCTCCTTTGGAAACACAGAATTTTCTGAAATAAAGATATATTATTGACAAACTGGATAATTGCAAATGGAAGATTGATATGAAGAGTTGTTTAGTTTGTTATAGGAAATCTATGAGCTTGGTTGCACAAATCAAGGAAATACACTAACATGATTTTTGCACAAATTTCTGATATTTTTCATTAATTTATTCACTCACCCATTCATTCAATTAGTAATAGTTCTACACTAGTGAGACTCAACCCTCAAGCTGAACTGAGCACCTGAAACCTCTCTGGGCTATTTTAATTAATTAATTAATTAATTAGTTAGTTAGTTTGTTTGTTTTTACAGAGAGAGACACAATGAGAGAGGAAACACAAGCAGGCCAAGTGGGAGAGGTAGAGAAGCAGGCTTCCCTCAGAGCAGGGAGCCTGATGTGGGGTGAGATCCCAGAACCCTGGGATGATGACCTGAGCCAAAGGCAGATGCTTAATGATTGAGCCACCCAGGTGCCCCTCTCTGGGCTCTTTTAAAATAGACATGTCTATACCTTGAAAGATTATTTATCAGTGGGCCCACAATAGGTCCAGACAGCCATATTACTATGGTTATATAAAAGATGAAATAATGATTATGCCAGAATTAAAAACCATTATTCCAGATGTTCCTCTAGGCACTGGGAATATAAAGACCAATAAATTCAGTCTCTATAGAGTCTTTCAGTCTAGAACAGTCATGAACCACTAAGTAAAATAATGATGGCTCTTACACACAGCACGGAAACTAAATGATTAGCCATAGGAATATATACAATGGTTGAGGAAATTTCCCACGGAATCATATTTATTTCTAAATTTTGGAGTTTAAAATACAATCTAAATACAATACAAAATACAAAATACAAAATACAATCTAAGCACATTCACATGTGCAAAAAGAATATCAGGACTGATAAGAAGTAATAGCAGGAAGAATGATGCTTTTTCAATTATAGATACTTAGAGTTTATATTCAAAACCATATTTCTAAAATTTATTAAACTATGGTATATGGATGTTAGGCCCAGGTTTTATTCACCATTTTAATGCAAGACCTAAATGGTAAGAGACACATAGAAAACACCCAATAAATTTTTTGTTGAAATAATGGCTGAACGAATAAATAATGGAGCTCCAAAATTATAATTACGTTAGTTATCACTAGGCTTTGCCTAAATTAATTTTGCTAATATCCCCCATTCTTTCAGTGAAAATCAAGGACATCTTTTAAATATTACGAAAAGGATTTTCTGAATTGTTTCCCCAAATTGTGACAGTCATAATGGCTAACAGAAATTATTTTCTCACCTGCTGAGCTAAGTACCTCACCTCTTTAACAATCTGTGCAAAGTCAAACGCTATTGCTGCCAAGATGAGATTTTGAATTCTACAAATCTTGGATCCTTCTTCCTAGAATATATCCAAAACCAGGTTTGCCGAAACCAAGCAAAATGCTCTCAAGGCAATTACGCTGCTGCTTTCCAATCCCTGACTGTTTTGAAGGCAAATAGCATGGGGAAGCAAATCCTGTCAAGAATTAATTACAGAATTAGGTGAAAATGACAAGGATGATAGAGAATTTGAGCCAATTTGGAGAATTAGCTGAAGAATTAAAGCTACAGTAATGTGGCAACAATTGAGAGGATTTATTGTACTCACAGTAGAGCTTTTGCCCTGATTTCAGCACATGAGTAAACAACGAAAAGTCTGACACTCTAATTAGCAGTCTTCAGATAGAAAGGTGAGAGATTGACCTATCAGGATCAACTCCCAAGAAAAATAATCGCTCACACTCATTTAATGTTTGTACAACTCTGCTGTAATCTAAGCTCTGTCCTAAGCATGTTGTGAATATTGGTTCCTCCCAACTACCCTATGAGGTAAGTCCAGTTATTAATTGCTTTCTTCCTATTGTTATGGATGAGAGATAGGCATCTGGTAAGTGTCACAACTAGGGGCGCCTGGGTGGCTCAGTGGGTTAAACCTCTGCCTTTGGCTCAGGTCATGATCTCAGGGTCCTGGGATTGAGTCCCGCATTGGGCTCTCTGCTCAGTGGGGAGCCTGCTTCCTCCTCTCTCTCTCTGCCTGCCTCTCTGCCTGCTTGTGATTTCTCTCTGTCAAATAAATAGATAAAATCTTTAAAGAAAAAAAAAAGTGTCACAACTAGGATTTGAACCCAAGTTTTCTTGTTCCAATGCTTATGATTTTAACCACTATGCTGTAAGAGGAGAATCTCAAAGCACCATACCTTGAAGAATATGTTTCCTGGAATTTCCTACTCTTGGTTATTCAGAGATGATAAATGAAATTTTTTTAAAGATTTGTTTATTTATTTAAGAAAGAGAGAGTGCATGAGCATATGATTTGGGGGATGAGCAGAGAGAGGGAGACCGAAAGAGTGAGAATCCCAAGCAGACTTCCCACTGAATGCAGAGCCTTATGCCTGCTAGATCTCATGACCCTGAGACCATGAGCTAAACCAAAATCAAGAGTCTCAGCTGCTTAACCAACTGAGTCACCCAGGCACTGCTAAATACAATGTTTTATATATCATTTAGCTTCCAGAAAATATTGTCATGTTTTAAAACTCCTCTGCCTTCTATTATGACACTGGTTCTCCATTATTGAAAAGTGAGTCTAATCAGCATTCCTTTTCACTCCAGAATAGAGTAGCATTAAGAGATCTACTGTTAGTAACGACCCACTTATGGCTGAGATATTTGAGGTACAAATGTGCACAATAGGCTCTCAAATAAACTGCTGAGGTTCCATGACTCTGTAAAAACACTTAGCAGTTTCCGTGATGATGTCTTTGACAGTGTGTTAATGGTGGGAATTCTTTTCAACTGATGGCATAAATACATTTGGAAAATATCCCTGTGTTATGGGATGTCAGCTTAGGAAAAGAACTGCTATGTGAAAGCAGAAGTTTAAAGGATCAGGTTGTGACTTCTGAAAAAGAAAACAAGTAAAGAATTTAATATCAATCTAAATTCTACTTGTGTGATTATCTAAGCTTTCTTTGAATAGCAGAATTTCAATTGTATGCACATAGTTTTGTCACAAAACCCAGCAAGATTCTTTATCCTCTTCTCAAGCCTTTTCAGACAGGCTGCTTGCCCTTAAGAATGGAGAAATCTCTCCTCTTTCCTCTTTGGATTAACCACAAGGATAGGGCATGTGGGTTTATAAGCTTGGCGTGATGTCTTTAAATTTGAACTTTGATAATTCGAGGCTTCATTCCAATCATGGCCTTGGTTGTCTTTTACGGTAAGATGCGCCCTGTACTGTTCCACAGGAATTCTTTTCCTCTCTACTAACGAGGCTGTAAGCTCTTGAAAATGTGACATGATTCTGGTGTCTCCCAGATGTAGCTGATAATAACCTTCACCTGCAGGCTTAGTCCTGCCAAGTTCCTGAGCACTTGTGAACTTCTGATCAGCAGCAGCTTTGGCATTTGAACCTTACCTCCTTATGTTTCTTCCTTTGGCTGAATTTGTACATTCAGTATTTAGTTTCTGGTTTGAGTGCTTCACTGCCCCTCTGGAATGGAAATCTTTCTTGAGTCCTAGACTGGCTTTGCAACCTTGATTTCCTGATTTTAATATTCCACGTAACTGGAATCTATGTGTGATGAGTTTAAGCTTGAAGAACATAAATACCTTAACTGCCGGTTCTAGACATTTATCTTACTCGGTAATGCTTGACCGCTAAAGGCAAGGCAATCCCTTTGTAAATCAAGAGGATGGCCCCATGTTTAATGTTTGATTAAGGACAGCTTTCTTGCTCTGCATTCAACTGTCCCCTTCTCCCCCACATCTAGGCAAGCTGATAAGAAAGCCTACTTTCTCCTTTAGTACTAATTGGAGGATCAAACCCTGCTCTCCTAGAAAATCTCATTATGGGAGTAAGAAAATTTCACAAGTTCTTTTTAAGATTTTAGTTATTTATTTTGCAGAGAGAGCACATGAATATGAGCACTCCATGCTGAGTGTGGAGCCTGACACAGGGATCCATCTCATGACCCTGAGATCAGGACCTGAGCTGAATCCAGTAGTTGGATGCATGATAATTGACTGGGCCACCCAGGTGACCAACCTTTCACGACATCTATATATCTCTGTCTGTATCTGTCTCCTCTGCCCTCATATTAATTTCTCTGCTCTACTTCATGTCTTCACAGTCTCAAAACTGAATTATTTCACCAACTTCCTAGCTAATCTTTCTGTGTTCCTTGACTCCTTAGAACATGCTGGCATCAGGTTTCCATAAATACAAGCCAACATGACACTCCTATAGAAAATTCTCCAATTACTCCACATTTTCTAAATATGACTTACTGGGCATTTTAAGGTTCGGACCTACTCATGCAGACTTACTTCCTGCTAACTTCCTCATTACCTTTCAGACTCCAGCAACAATGAATTGGTTATATTTTTCTCTACACCTCAACCCCTCCCCAATATATCAACTGCTTTTGCTTATGTGTATCTCTGCCTAGCTAATCCTTTCCTATGCATATGTTTTTTCCACCCCCATTCCCAACTGGCCTGGAAAAATTCTGCTTATCCTTTAAGACTCAGATTGGAGTTCACTCTCTCTAATATCCCTGCTGTGACTCCACAAGGCTGGGTTACAAGTTTCTCTTTTGTATGCATTTCACTCACTACATTCTATAGTAGGTGTTGTGTCTACCTTTACCATTAGACTGTGATGTCCTTTAGGGCACAGACTGTGTCTCATAAATTGATGTAACTCTAGCACCTAGCAAAGTTCCTGACACATGGCTAATAAACTTTTATTGCACAGGGAGTCTTCAAGCCATAAAATGATTCACAAGAGAATTATTGGAGAAGTAACATGGTCCCAGTACTCCTCTGGGAATCAATGCTCTGTGTGATGCCGGCGAGGTCACTTAACCTTTCTGCACCTCCATTCTCTCAGCTGAGAAGAGACCACCTATATTTTAAGGTTCTTCCCAGCTCTATATTTACTATGAAATACAGGCTCCTCAGGCTGCATTTACGTTTTTGATTATAGAAATTTAATAACTCCCTTGAGATAATTTTCAGACACTACATAGGGTGTTAAGAAGCTATTGTGAACTAAGTCATTTGCACATGTAAGTTCTCCCATGAAAGTAATGTAAATAAATGTAAATTGAATGAACAGATACATTTTTGTAATTTATAGAATCTTAAACTTTGTATAATCATTTATACATTAAATATATGAATTTTTCTTCATTACCTTATTTGTTTCTGCAACCATGGTCATTTTTCTCTTGACTCTGTATTTGAAACTGCTTTCTTCTATAATTATTTATGCTTTTTAAGGTCCAACCCAAAAGATACTGTGCCACTTGACCTTGAAGAAGTCAGTATCAGGTCTCTTTCTCTTCATCTCTATCCAAAAACAGCATAGGACCTTTCTTGATCTTCTGTGCCTCATCAGTGTTAGTGACAGATTGAGATTGACAATCTTTTGCTTTTCCCAGCTTCTCTTCCATTTCCTCCTCATTTATCTTCTATTCTTCCCCTTCATCCCTAATGCCACTAGCCAGTCTGGACTCTGACCCTTCTGGTCCTTTCTCACCTTTCTGAAGGATGGAAATTTCTTCACTGAAATAAGCTCTAAATTCTTCCACTTCCTCATTGGTGAGGGAACAGTTCTTGACACAATTACTTTATTATCTGAAATCATTAACAATTCTTTGGTGGGCCTTTTCTTCATTTGCTGAAGAAATCTTACCTGTGGCTCCAACAGCAAGAGCAAGAGACAGGCCATATTTGGGTATAGGTAACCTGCTTACCTCATATACTTCTTTATCCTTCATCAGATATGTTGAATGAATGTAGGGGACAAATATATTTGAACCTTTTCTTTTAAATCTTGATCTTGGTCTAAAAACAATTCCGATTATTTTCTAAATATTTCTGACTTTATCTGGATTGATTCTGATTTCCCTCACAGGCAATGAGAAGCTTCTGAACCATCTGTTTTTCTTCTGAGAGAAGCAAAATTAATATAGCTTTGCCATCCTTTCTGTACCCTGCCATTCCACCTTCCCTGTGAATATGTGTGCTGGCATTCTTTGGACAATTTATTTGAAGAACCCAGTTCACAGCTTGGAAGTCTAGACCCTGGCTATAATGACAGTAGCAAAGAGCACTGCCCTTTGCAGACAGATTCATTATAAATCTCCATTATCATCATCTGCTATTGTCAGATATGGGGGGCAAGGACAGAAGAACACAGCTGGAAGAACACTCTATATGGATACTGAATCTCTTTATAACTGAAGAAAAAGACAATACTCTTCTTCTTGAGGTGGCTTCTTAAAGTGGAATATAACACATTCATTTTTTGCTGTAGCTCTCAAACTATGCAGGCCTCTTCCAAAGTGACAGTGGTGCTGTATTTTTCTTTATCACAAACCCAGACATATGATTTTTAGTCAACAAGATGTAAAACCCCCTCAAATCTCTATGAGTTTGTGTGTGTGTGTGTGCGCGCATGCATGCGTGTTAAGAGTATAAATAGTTCTGATAAACTATGTACTAAAACCAAAGCATTATTTATTTAAACAACTTTTTTTTTTTTAAGATTTTATTTATTTATTTGACAGACAGAGATCACAAGTAGGCAGAGAGAGAGAGAGAGAGAGAGGGAAGCAGGCTTCCTGCGGAGCAGGGAGCCCGATGCGGGGCTCGATCCCAGGACCCTGAGATCATGACCCGAGCCAAAGGCAGCAGCCCAAACCACTGAGCCACCCAGGTGCCCCAAAACAACTTTTTTTTTTTTTTAATTAGAGTTTACTGAGAATCAAGACTTCTATTATATTCAGTGGGCAGTCTAATCATCAATAACAATGATATCGAAGTTATTAATTAACTTGCATTTGCATGCCACTGAATACTTATTTCCTCAGTGTCTGCTGAACTTTCTTACTCATTTCTCTATGTTCCTGGTAGAATATAAGTTCTGGAAATTCTCTATTTGAGTCAAAATTTTGACTCTGCATTTCCTCCTTATGTGGCCTGAGGCAAGATATTTGACTTTCCTGTAGCTTAGATTCCTCTTCTATAAAATCGAGATGAATACTAGGGAAACTACATGTAGAACAGGTTCAATATACACATGCATTACCACATGCAACATGAAAACAAAAATACATAAAATTAAATTAGAATAGCTGTAGTCCATAATATGCTTAAAATATTATTGTAGTAGGTGCTTGCTAAATATATGGGGGATAAGATGAAGTTGATAAGGCGTACAGATAATAAGAATGTAGTAGTTAAGCCATATAGACAAAAAATCTAATAAAAGGTAAAATAAAATAATGTCTTTATGGAGAGGTAAATTGTATAATAAAGATTCAAATTTGAGATACATCACTGATATTTAAATTTTTCTAAAAATGCATTGTTGTTCAGTCAAAAAAAAAAAAATCCAAAATGTAATACATTGCACTGCATGCTGGAAGTAGAATAGGAATAAGACATATGGTTCA
Organism: Mustela putorius furo; assembly: GCF_011764305.1. Taxonomy (NCBI): domain Eukaryota; kingdom Metazoa; phylum Chordata; class Mammalia; order Carnivora; family Mustelidae; genus Mustela; species Mustela putorius. Next base: position 25,461,733 of record NW_025421273.1, read on the forward strand.
TGTCCTTATGGCGCTTTTAGTAGAGAAGATATACACTGAATAATTTTTTGCATTTATAGAATTGAAAATGATAAGGTTTGATATCCTATATAAACACATAAAAAATAAATCCAATTTAATCTGTGTGGAAGATAGGGTGGACATTGGACAAAGTAACTTTTTTGGCTGAACCCTGAAAAGTAAATAGTTATTGAGTGTAGCAGGAGGTAGAAAGGAAGAATAGTGGAATTAAAACAAAACAAAGAAACAAAAAAACTTCAAGTTTATTAAAATCAGTAACATTGACCAAAAAAAAAAGAAAAGAAAAGAAAAGAAAAAAAGGAAAAAAGAAACCTGACCCCAAATCAGAAGTCTTTCCATGCTTTAGGGAATTATCCATACCACTGTGTCAGAAAATTATCATGAATAGCTAATCCAATGAAAGTTTATACAATGATAACATAAATATTTACATCAAACTTAATTTTTTCTTATTTTTTAAAATTTAAATTCAATTAGCTAGCATATAGCACATCATTAGTTTCAGATGTAGCATTCAACAATTCATCAGTTGCCTATACCATCCAGTGCTCCTCACATCAAAGTTTAAAAACCTCTTTTTCTGAACGTTGTCTCATTTAAATTTCACAATTACCAGGTGACTTGTATATGCATTTTTACATTTTACAAAAAAGGTAAGTAAAACTGATTGGCCTATGAAAAGTCACACAGATGATGTTGCCAGAAGTCATGCGATCAAGCTGTAGATCCTGAGGACTATGCATTACAGAGATCTAGCTTCTTTATACTGATCAGGGCTCAGGCTGAAAACTGAATGGCAAGGAGAGTTGCTCAATCAACAAATTCCGGATACCTACAAGCACTAGGCACTGATAAAGGCCTTAGAGGTAAAGCACTGAACAGTACAAGGCACAGTCCTCTCTCTGTGGACCTTATGTTCTAGATGTGAGAAGGGAAAATTATACAAGATTAATAAACAAAATATGTATTATGTTGGTGATAGCTGGGGCTCAGAACAAAAATAAAGTAGGAAAGAGAGATAAGGAGCAGCACGTGCAATTTTAGAGTGGTTAAAGAAAGACTAGGTGGAATGGTGATGTTTGATTAAAGACCTGTAAGAGAGGAGGGATAGAGCTTGATAGATCTCAGAGAAGGGATTTGTAGTACAATTTGTACAATTTGTACAATTGTAGTAAAGACAATTGTAGTTCAAAGGCCATAGAGAGGAGGTGTCTAGGACCAGGTGTATGTTTTTGGAAAAACAAGATCAGTGTGCTTAGAACCGAAGGAATGGGGAAGAAGAGTAGTAACAAGGGGAGAGAATTTATAAGGCTTTGTAGAGCACTGTAAAGATTTTTGGCTATTTGACTGAAGGGGATATGCAGATTGCAGAGTTCAGAGCTAAAGGAAGGTGATATCTGATTTCCATTATAAGGAAAATCACCTAGTCTATTGTATTGCAATAAGACTGTTGACAGAAAATGTAGAAATGTCAGTTAGGAGGCCATTAAAATAATCCATGATAATGGGTATGGTCAGTGAATAGGAGGTGGTAGAACAGGATAAAATTCTGGATATCTTGTTAAGGTTAAGATGACAGGGCTCAACTTAGGAGCAAATGCTGGATATACAAAGAAGAGAGGCATTGGTGAAAATACCAAGTCATATATCAAGTTCATTCATTGAATGAACTAGCCTTGAGGGTGTGTGCTGCTGTTATTCACTGCATTTTTATTGTTGTTTATTTGTTTGTTAGTTCTTTTGTATGAGTGGTTTGAAAAAGAATAGAAAGAATAAGAAGGGTGAGGGAAATTAGTTGGAACTGGGGTTAAGTTCACAGAAACTATAAGAACTATATTCCTAGGAGACTTACAATAAAAATATCACAGAAAGCAGGGCCCCATTGCTTTTTTGTTTTTTCACCTGGAAAACAGTTCTGTTGTACAGACAGAAATGATAGAGAATGGCAGAATTGGGTTACATGTTCTATGGAATTTGGTTGATTATAACAAAATCAATAATAATTACCAACACAGCATCCTAGGAGTGATAATAACAGTTTGTCTATCCAAAACTATCCTTTGGAATGTTTTTATTTTCAATAGTATTTCACCCTGGAATGAAAAATGAAGTATTGTGCTTATACACAAAAAGCCATGTTTCTTGGTCCACAATTTCCCTAAACTTGAGAGTTGAATTGAGAGCAAACACCTTGATGTGAATACTTGAAAAGTGTACTTAAGGAGTAGCAGGGCAGATATTAGTGCTGAACAATGACAAGTATGACATAGGTGCTAGACTTCACACTGAGAGGTCACCACACACATTATTTCACAATGGCTGCCTCAGTAGATGAGCTGACATAACAACCACTGCCGGTGCCATAAACAATTGCCAATTTCATTTTACAGGAGTCACATGGATGAGGTGAACCAGAAAAAGTGATGATGATAGATGAAATTGAATATGTATGACTCATTCAAAGCTGCCTAATAAGTCCAGGAGAACTAGCATGGATTCAGCATTGGAGAGCCTAGGTTCAAACCCCAGGCCTGCCATTTATTAGCTACATGACCTTGAGCAGACCACTAAGCTGGTTACCTCACTTTAGAAAGAAGGAAATTAATACAGACTAACTGGAGAACCATGTGAATCAAATGAGATAATGCAAGTGTAAAAATGGTTAAAATATTGTATAAATATTGATACTATTATTGAACACACTTTCCTTTTGAAAGATGGAAAGGGAGAGAATAGGAATGAGTTATCAATTGTTGAATACTCTCCTTGATTTCAGGGATTACCCATAAGCTAGTCTATTTAATGTAACCAAGAACAGCATATCTTCAGCTAGCTACTATCCATGCATCCAACAATTTACTTGTACATCTTGTCCAATGTTATTCTGTATGTTAGAGTCTAGATCCAAATTTAGGTCTGTTTTTGCTCCTAAGACTGCATAATTCCTGTTATACTAAGTCATTGCCTGTGAATTTTACATGGAGCCACACTGTGTCAGAAATGGAAGAAGTAATAGAAATCATCTAGTGGAATGGTTTTCAAATATTTAGCTGTAAAGTCCTATGGGGAAGCTCAATATTTACTAGATGTAGGGCTGCCCTTGTTAAAGCAGATATGGGAACTCCAAAATTACTTCTGCACTTGGCCCCCCTCCACTTTTTCTCTTGGGATTGTCGATAACTTAGGGTTTGGAAAACATGAACTCAGCTCATTCTCCTCAGTTTCAAGACTGAAAAACAAATTCATGGAGTCTAAATGATTTAAGCAAGAGCACACAATCTTTTAATGGCAAAACAAGAACAAGGACCCCAGTTCTGTGGAACTTCAGTACCATATACCCCATAGGCTTCCTACATTAGTCTTATGGTGTTGATATTTGAAGGGTCTGAATAAATTATATTCCTATCACCCATCCAACTTCTGAACAAGTTAAGATATATAGAAAAGATTTTGTTATATGGAGACAAAAACATCACATAATTGATGGAGCTGTTGGAGAGCATGGATCACTGTGTGGTGACCAAAGACCATTCCCTGCACCCTCACCAAGGAAGAGCTTTTACCAATAAACTTACCACTAGACACAGACATGGACCAGAACACAAGCTTCTTGGAGACGAGACTTTAAACCTGAGTGGGTCGTAGGTTCAGCTCTGCCTACCTAACTTCTCCCTAATTTACCAGAAAACCATCCTCCATCCATGAAAATACAGGGGAAGTGAGAGTCTAGTTCTATCTAATTTAATACACATTTTATGAAGTGAAAAATCATGGGCTTGTGACTCCACTTAATAAAGGACCAGAACCAGAAATCTGAGGAGGTTACCCATAACAGCATGTAGTTTTGTTTTGTTTCACCTTCTAGTTTTAACTTCTCATTTATTTGCTGTGCTACTAAATATTAACATTCTCATGAACATATCCAAGTGTTTGAATACTTACCAAGTTCTATATTTCCTGGTGATTTCATAATTTATAGATGACCTTATTTCTGAAACTAAAAGTTATTGTAGTGAGATGTTATATAAGGCAAAACCAAATGTGGATGAATCTTGAAAGTGTTTTTTCTTTCTTATTCTGAAAGAGCAGAGTCAGAGTGGATGTCATATCTTTAAAACAGAAGACATCCCAAGGAGAGAGAGGAAATTGGAGTCTTAGAATCAGTAAGACCATGCAAAACTTACAAGAATCAGTTAAGGAGGCTATGGATAGAGCCCGTGGTAATTGAGAAAGGAAGCTTGGAGGTAAAGGGGGATTTGAATCATACATCCTCCAGTTTATGTTAAAGAATTGTTGGGAGATCCTCAGTAAAATTCCAGTACATCTTGAACCTATAATTAAAATATATATATATATATATATATATATATATATATATATATGTTACTAGTTATGGCTTGAAACTAACTATTCAAGTTAATTCAAAAACAGATTGAGCATTTGGGAACATTAACTTAAAAAGCCTTTGTTGAGGGGCACCTGGGTGGCTCTGTGTGGTTAGGGCCTCTGCCTTCAGCTCAGGTCGTGATCCCGGTGTCCTGGGATCCAGCCCAGAGTTGGGTTCTCTGCTCAGCAGGGAGCCTGCTTCCCTTCCTTTCTCTCTGCCTGCCTCTCTGCCTGCTTGTGATCTCTCTCTGTCAAATAAATAGGTGGAATCCTTAAAACAAAACAAAACAAACAAAAAACAACAGCAACAAACCTTCGTTAAAAAGGAGTAACATGAGGGGTGCCTGGGTAGCTCAGTGGGTTAAGCCTCTGCCTTGGGCTCAGGTCATGGTCTCAGGGTCCTGGGATCAAGCCCGGCATTGGGCTCTCTGCTCAGCAGGGAGCCTGCTTCCCCCTCTCTCTCTGCCTGTCTCTCTACCTACTTGTGATTTCTCTCTCAAATAAATAAAATCTTAAAAAAAAAAAAAAGAAAGAAAGAAAGAAAGAAAAGGAATAACATGGTGGACAGTGGGAGATGGAGAGGAGAAGTGAGTTGGGGGATAACGGAGGGGGAGACAAACCATGAGAGACTGTGGACTCTGAGAAACAAACTGAGGTTTCTGGAGGGGAGGGATGGGAGGGTTTAGTGAGCCTGGTGGTGGGTATTATGGAGGACACGAATTGCGTGGAGCACTGGGTGTGGTGCATAAACAATGAATTCTGGAACACTGAAAAGAAATAAAATAAAATGAGAAAAAAATTAAAAAAAAAGAAAAGAAAAGAAAGAAAACTCAATGCACTGGGTGCCTGGGTAGCTCAGTCAGTTTAGTGTCTCCCTTCACCTCAGGTTATGATCCCAGGGTTCTGGGATTGAGTCCTGCATTGGGCTTCTTGCTCAGCGGGAGGACTGCTTCTCCATCTCCCTCTGCGTGCCACTCACCCTGCTTGTACTCTCTCTCTGTGTCAAGTAAATAAATAAAATCTTTTTAAAAACGTTAACACACTGTGATGATTGTGAAGACCTCCTTACCAGGTAATTATCAGGTATGGTTTCAATAGCTAGGGGTTCAAAACAAAGTTACAGTGATTTTAATATAAAAATGAACATATATCTTCACTTTAATCCCTCTCTTCCCCCAAAAAAGAAAAAAAATGTTTATTTCTTCTTATTATTCTCCTCTTTCCCCGAATCTTAGTTATAATTTCTATCACTAGGAGGCAGATCACTCTGGTGAAAAACTTGTCTCCGCTGATGTTGCTGTTGTCACTACTTCAACTCACCCTGCAGTGCTGCGGCTCAATATCACTTCTGCAAGGAGGTCTTCTATGATCTTCAAATAATAATGAGTTTCCCTTTTGTGTTTCTCATACCACCCCAAGATTCCTCTTGTCCTTTTTCATGATAGACCTAAATTTGTGATTTTGTTCATTTCATCAGTCAAAATGCTTATTGGGCATCTATCCCATGGTAGGCATGTTTTTAGGCTCTGGGTATACGATTATGAGTAAGACAGACTGGATTGCTGTCCTTGTGAAGCACATAGTCTAGTGAGGATACACCATGTCCTCAAGGGTCTTTGTATTTCTTTGTTTTTCCTCCTGATCTTTTCTAAACTTCTGTAACAGTAGTTGATATTTTGTATGTTCTAAATAGATACTTACTGAATAGATAATGAATAAAGTAGAGGAAATTATGGGAAATATATGAATGAATAAACATGTAAGATGTTGATAAATTCTCTGCAGAGAATTAATGCCAAGTGAAATAATTGATAGTGACTAACTTATCCTATGTCAGTTATTATGAAAGACATCTCTGAGGTCTTGACACTGAAGCTGAGATATGCAAAACCAAAAGAAGCCAATTTATGTACTATTATCCAGAAACTATCATGTTATAAGGAAGTCAAGGCAGTAGTGTGAGGCCTGGAGTTTCAGATACATCAAAGAAAAAAAAAAAAGGAGAGAAGGGATGAGGGAGTGATAGAGGGAGGAGGAGAGAGACTGAAAAAGGAGGGAGAGAAAGGAGGAAGAGAAGAGAATAGAAGGGAGGAAAGAGAAGAGGAGAGAGGCATCAAGATGAATCAAGATAAGCATGAGTGGAAAAGCCATTTGGAAGTGGTCCTGCTAGGCATAACTGTCATTGTGTGGATTGCAGATGAACCATCTGAATTCTTTTCTCACAAAACTGGGGACAAAGGTAAAATGATAGTTTTATATCACTATGTCCTGGAGTTGTTCAGTAAAAACAAAAAATCGATCCATGTGTGTCTTTCATGGCTGCTGCAACATCCACAGGGCTCCAATCCTGGCCCATATTAGGTGAGGGGAAAAATAATGGACAAAGAAAAATTACATGAAGTGAGGAATCACATCACTCACTGCTTTTTAGATTCTCTGAGTTTCAGTTTCCTTGCATATAAACTAAGGATGCTACATAATTTTCAGTGTTTGAGAAAATTAAATAATCTAATATATGTATGTGTTTAATACTGTGTTGCACACTGTAATCATAGAAGTAATAGAAGTATTGTTTATTTCATTCAGTTTTATCCACAATGCCTAAAGCATCACCAATTATAGAGTGCTCACTTGTATTTTTTTTTAATGGCTGAGGGAATGTAAACATGATCTATCAGGCACTGCTCAAGTCACGAGGACCACAAAGAATAGCATGTAACTGTATGTTACAGTGGCTCTAGGTATGCTGTCAGCTCTAGTACAGTAAGTACTATAATTATAATCTATGCAAGGTACTATACAAGTCAAGAATGCAACATCTGATTTGGTCTGGACAAAGTAAAGAAACATATTACTAATGAAAAGGCTTTTGTTCTCTCTCAGAGCATACTTAATTGATGATTATGAATACATCAAGTAAGCACATTTCCAAAAAGGAAAATTTTGTTTTTGAAGAAAGACATGAATGAGACTGATAAATCACGTATCAAGTGGCTTCTAAGGGAATTGATGATTGGGGTTAGGCATGAGAGAATGTGGGAGAATGAGACAGTAATCAGCTAAGCAGAAATCAGATGATGAAGGGCTGCATATGTCACAACAATGAATTTGACCTTCATTGTATAGGGAATAGAGAGGCAGTTACAAATTCTATTCAGGGATCTGGCACTCTCTGACTCTAGATCATTGGAATGCTTGAGATGAAGACAGTCTAGCTAGGAGGCTGTTATCCTGCTATCGTTTTCTGCTATTACCAAGCAGAGAAATGATACTGATCTGAACTATAGCAGTGACAGATGACTAGTGAGTAAGGGACAAATATGGAAATACTAAATAGGAGTAATTTATAGAACCTAGTTGACTAATTATATATAGAAGTTGTGAAAAATAGTACGAGTCAAGGATGATTCAGTTTGATTTGCATTACTGAGAACATGATGATACAATCATCAGAAATTTTTGTTTGGTGCAATTTTGGATGTTGTAGTAATCAGATTTGGCCTTCTATAACACTACATAACAAATAACCTCAAAATCTCAGTGACTAATGAAACCTATGTTTTTCTTGCTTATATGACTACATGCTTGCACAAGATTGGCTTAGCTGGGCTGCAAGTTGTGAGTAGAGCTCAGGCCTGTTCCACATGCCATTCATTCTTTTTGGACCAGATGTATTGGAGTATTACCTATGTCCTAAAAATGCAGGAGCAACAGGAGAATAAACAAAAACATACAGAACCTCTTAATGTATAGGTACATAGCACACGTGCTACCATTTCCATCCATATTTTCACAATTAAAATGGCCAAGTCAAAATATCAATAGAGCAGCAACACATGCTCTGTTCATAGCAGAAAGCACTACATGGTCATATGACAAAGGTCATGAATATACATTTCTAATATATGGAAGGGAGTGAGTGACTGGAAACAATGCTCAATTGATCATCACAGTATAGTTAGTACATCAAGTAAGAATATCCATGAACATAACTAACAGGAGAAACACCAGAAATTTCCATACAGTGATTCTTTATTGCCAAAAAAGCTTCATTGCACTCATTTCATGGAACTTTGAAGTTATCACTTTATGGGGGTTTCCATACTAAGTTAGTTACTTTTTTACATTATCACATTTGATTAATTTTTAGACTACTGCATATAAAAAAAACTGCCATAATTAAAAAATCAAGCAAGCTTTCTCCAATACTGACAAGTAATGAACAATGGCAAGTGTAAACAAATGTCAGTATCCTACAGTCTCAAAGGTTGTTCCTTAAGAACGAACCTTTTCCTTAACAAATCAGTATCACTCGGGCTTCAGGGTGCTGCTGTTTTTCCTAACACCAAAATGTGGACTCACAACTGCTGTCTTACTGTCTGCAAATAGGACCAGTACAATGAGGAAGAAGGTAGGTAACTTTGCTAAGGATTCAGGAATGAATAAATATAAATAGTCTAAGAAAATGTCAAAATAAATTTAACTCCCTTTCACTTCATGATCCAGGCAGGGACTCCTTTCCTTGACTCCTAGACCACTCTATGTACAGAAAAGGTGGTCGTGTAGATCTACCTGGGAGTCCACCAAAATCTGCTGAAATTCATAGCCAAGAATAGGGGACACAGAGATTTTTGGTCAAACATTACTGGTCAGTAGAATTAGGGCTTCCTAAAGATGATCATGTACTAATTTACAGAACCTCTGAATATGTTAGGCTACAAGGCAATGGAGAATTAAGGAATTTAATGTAATTAGTTTTACTAATCAGTTGACTTAGTGAGATTATCCTGTATTACCTGGGTGGCTTAATGTAATTGCAAGATGGTCCTTCAAAATAAAAGAGGGACATCAGAATCAGAAGGGGATTTGGAAATGCTGTCAGAAGAAGACATCAGAGTCAGATACAGGTTTGGAAATGCTGAATTGCTGGCTTTGAAGTTGGAGGAAATGGACACAAACAAAGGAATGCAGCTGGTCTCTAGACATTGAAGAAGGCAAGGATCAGATTATCCCTCAGAACATTTGGAAGGAAAGCAGCTCTGCTGACACCTTGATTTTAGTCCAGTGAGACCCATTTCAGATAGCTCACCTCTAGAACTATAAGATAATATATTTCTGTCTTTATAGGCTTCTAAACTTGTGGTAATTTGTTATAGGAGCCATAGGAAATGAATGCAACCTCTAAATCATTTGCTGATGACTGATAGCAGAAATACCAAACCCCTTCAAAGAAAGAGCTCCATCAACAGGGAATTAAATTTAGCCTATGGACAATGACATCAGAATGCACTAATTACCTTTCTGAAAAAGATACAGCCAACAAACTAAATGGGTTTTCTCCCTTTAAACAGTTTACTATTTATTCTTTCAGAATTCCCTTAAAAAAATACAAACAACTCTGATGTAAAAACAACAACAAAAGAGATATCCATTCATTGGCCAGGCCCTAGAAATATTGCTTTCTTCCCCTCTGGTAGGGAGATAGGATCTCTTAGGGGAAAATCCAATCTTCTTCAACTATAGTGCACTCATAATGGACCCTATGACATTTTAAGCTATGCATAGGTATAAATAAATAATAAAAATGCATTATAAATAAATAAATAAATATGCTTATTTGTATCACAGAACTTTGTGCATCATAGTAATATCTATCCCTTACAACCTCCATACCATCAAAATTCTTATTTAATTCCAATGTTGATGAGCTCAAATTGAATGCCATTTCATTTCCGACTCTCTTGAGTCTATAGACATGTCTGGCATATAATTACCATGCATAATTTTTGGTAGAGTAATTGTTAACATTAAATGCTTGTTGAATTGATCCATAGTACTTAGAAATTTATAAACAGGTCTGTGAATGAGATTTTGCATATCAGGTCCTTTACAAATATAGTTCAAGCATCATGGACAAACTTAAGATGTCAGTAATATTAATGTATTCACTGTTTTAAATTATTGGAACAATGAAGGGAAATTTTAAAAGGAGAAAAATATCTGTGGGCATAGTTTTAAATAGGATTATTTATCTTAGATTATGTGAAAATTGATTGACAATAAAAGTTTATAGTGAAAAAAAGAGTCTACACTGAACAATTGGTTATTTTTAACTATTTTTTCATTTGTATTCATTTTTTGTGCAGTATTCTGGAATAACTTTCCACTAATATTTTTCTCTTTCTCTATAACTATGAAATGTAAATGAATTTAATCAATATGCTCTGATGACTAATTAGTTATATATATCTTCAGGACATTCAAAACTAAAAATACTACAATTAAAAAAGTGAAAATACTATAAGTGATATTCCAGGAGTGTTATTAGAGGAAATAAAAGCCATTTAAAACAAACACATTTTTTGGCAGTTGAATACACATGGGTTTCATCTTATATTACTGTTTGGTTTGACTAAGTTAAATTTTCCAAGTAAAATAATGATTTGGTTGATATAATGCCCCCCAAGTTCTCATTTGGTATTTCTAGTCCTTGAATAGTTCAAGATCTATAACACTTGCAGGACTCACAGTGAAATACTGGACGGCAAAAAGCACATAATAGTGGCCTGGGAAACACAAAGCGATTGGATTCAAATCTATGGATAATATTATCATGGCTTTACCAAATTATATAAAACAAATGCAATTAAATTTTCTTAGATTAGTTAATTTTCTTAGATTAAACAAAAACAATCCTGACTTCATAAAGTGGATGTTGCTCCACAATCTGTAAGTCTAGGACCCCCATCTAATGAGGTAAACGAGACATGCAACTATTTGGGGAAGAAAGAGACTTGTTCTCTGTGCTCATATACAACACATGAACAAAGCAATCAAAGGCTTCAGTAGCAGAGATAAGTGTCGGTCTTTTACTAGGGGTGCAGCTGGCTAACACCCAGGGGCTCAATGTCTCTCACAGAGGATGCAAACAGCAGGGGCTCAAGGAAGGAGGCCTCAGATTTAACCACATGGAGGCCACAATTTAGAAAAAGATGTTGATCTGTAGATATTTGTGGTGACCGAGACCTGGAAATATAATTAGGAGATGTGGGGCCACATCAGCTGCACAAATGGCAGTGAAATGTGAAACGGAGTGAATAGTAGTGCCATTGGAGAGTATGCATGTTGGTATTCCTCTGATTTTGCTTAAAACATGTAAAGTATATCAGTAGACAGGCATTAAATGTAGTGTGTGTGTGTGCGTGTGTGTGTGTGTGTGTGATCATCTTGGCTCTTAGTAATGTGGGCAAGTATTTTCACTTCTCTGAGTCTCATGAGAGCACTGAAAACTAATTCTCAGAGTTGCATTTTACCAGAATCTGGAAAGATTTTCTAATTATAGCAATGACCTAGGAAGCACAGCTGGTTTCCAATGCGTATTTTGCCGTCAGGAATGGAGTGAACCCACCAGGATGAAGAGAGAAGGAGATATGTTATTTCTCCTCTCCTTTATGCCCTTTTCCCAGGGACTGAAGAATGAGTACAGAAAAAGAATGAGTACAGCATTCTTTCCTCCTATCAGTACCTCTCATTCTAAGAATTTTTAGTGACTTCTATTTTTAAAAAAGATCAGGGTTAGAAGGAGAATTAAAGGAAGGAATCAACAGTGGCTCATTATCTTCATAATGAACATTTTCAGAAAAAAATTAGTGAAGCAAAAATTGAAAGTATTCTGGAATTAGTGGAAGCTATAGATTGCAAATGATAAAATTCATATTTCTATGTGTGCAGAATGAGAGAATGGGGTTAGAAAATGGCTCCACTTTCATTTAGCAAAACTTAGATAAATTTCTTCTTATTTTTCAGCTGTATTGAGATAGAATAGATATATGACATTATATACATTTAAGGTGCATACTGTGATGATTTGGTACATGTGAATATTGAAAAATGTTTGCAACAATAAAGTTATTTAACACATATTTCACCTCCTACAATTACCATCATTGTTGCTGTTACGGTGAGAACATTTAAGACTTACTCTCATAGCAACTTCCAAGCCTACAATATAACATTGTTAACTACAGTCACCATGCTGTACATTATATCCTCAGAACTGATTCCTTTAACCTGATATTTTTACATTTTGGTTAACAACTTGTTTCCCCCGCCTCCCACTTGTTGACAATGACCATTCTTCTCCCCGCTTCTATGAACTTGGCTTTTTTTAGATTCCACATACAAGTGAGATCACTCAGTATTTGTCTTTCTTTAATTCATTTCACTTAGCATAATGTCCTTAAGTTTTATCCATGTTATAAATGCCATTTATTTTTCAGATAGTTCATTATTAGTGTATAAAAATGCTTCTGCGGGTGCCTGGGAGGCTCAAGTGGGTTGGAGCCTCTGGGCTCGGTTCAGGTCATGATCTCAGGGTCTTGGGATCAAGCCCCTTGTCGGGCTCTCTGCTCAGCGGGGAGCCTGCTTCCCCCCTCTCTCTCTGCCTGCCTTTCTGCCTGCTTTTGATCTGCGTGTCAAATAAATAAATAAAATATTAAAGAAATGCATATGATTTTATTCCTAGATTTTGTACTCTGCAACTTTACCGCATTTAGCTATTTGCTCTAAACATCATGTGGTGGAATCTTTAGCATTTTCTGTGTGTGAGATCATGTCATTTTTCCTTCTTTCCTGTGGTTATTTGCTAGTGTTTTGTTCCATTGTTTTGCTGATTCTTGAGCTCTCCCAGAACTATTTTTATTTATGGGTAGCTGTGTAATTGTTGATCCCTGTTGGGTCTGAAGCTGAGGCCTTCTACTCTGCTTTGTGACACCAGATGAATTTCTTCTTGATGATGGCTATAGGATTATATTTGCAATTAAACTTCCCTTGATGTGTAAATCTGAAAAGCAGATTCTACCTAATAGGCCAGTGGACAGTGACTAAAGCTGTTAAATCCTAGGCCATGTCTCCCATTATAGAGGGAAAGCGCTTCTGAGGTGTTAATGTGTCTCCATATCACCTACAGATCTAGCAAAAGTATGCACTTTGGGGCAGAGCCTGGGGTAGTGCATATCTAATAAGCTTCCAAGCACTTGTTACTGGAGATTATGCTTTGGGGGTGGTGAACAACACCAAATTAGGAGGACTCTGTTTTAAGAAGAATAAACAGGAAAATAAGGGGAGAGGTGGGTATAACCAAAAATAGTATAGGATGAATTACATAACATATAAGAAACACCTCGCTTACTTCAGAAAAAAACGAGACAGGAAGTTAACAAGTTAGCAAGTTAGGAAATAAGAGGGAAGGAAGGAAGAAGGAAGTTAGAAGAATGAGAAGAAAAGAGAACTTGAGGGAGGGAAGGAAAGAAAAAAGAAAAGTAAAGGGAAATAACATGAAAAAAAAGACCAAGGACAGTTATGGTCTGGAAGAAACAAAAGAGCAGATAACCCAAGGAAGATTGTGCCTTTTTTAGAGTTTCATATTAAAGATTAGAACTTGTTAAGATTCTAAGCTCAAATATATACATACATACTTCACAGTGACATGCTGAAATGAGAAAATGAATTGAAAAGAGAGACACAAAACAGAAAAAATGAATATAAAAGTACTGTTACCCAGCAGAGGTGTACACTAGACATGCCAAGGAATAGAAGGAACACAACTGAAAATGGAAAACAAAAACAAAAACAAAAACAAAAACAAAACACAAGCAGTGTACTGAACCTACCTGGATTGGAAACCCAACTCTGCCATAACTTGTCACGTGGTCCTGGTCCATGGCCCAACCTCTGTGTCTCTTTTTCCTTACCTGAATAATGACAACAAAATTAGCACTTTCTTAATTAGGTACAGTAGGATTTTCAAATGCAGATTCCTGGAGACATATTTAAAATAGCAGCTGGAATATTTAATCAATTCCTGTCATTTCCGTGGTTCTCATCTCCTTCACAGTTCAGAGCAAAGCCTCTCAAATGGTGCCCAAAGTCCTCTGTGATCCAGTCACTGCTACACCTCAGAACTTTCCCCACTATAGGCACTCCTGCTTCAGCCACATTGCTCTCCTTACATGTTCTGACTCCAGGCACTTGACACAGATTCTTCCCTTTGCCTAAAATGTGCTTCTCTTGTTATCTACATGGCTCCCTCACTCATCTTCATGTCTTTACATAGAGCTTAGCCTTTCAACAACAGCCACTGTCTCTAAAATTACCATTGACCATATATTTTTAAATTTATAGTCCTTTCAATCTTTGTCCCAACAGCACTGTGCATCTTGTGTACCTTGATGTATGAATATAGTCATAGATAGTGAGTTTCTACTTCTTTATCTTCTGCTTCCTTCCCACTCAAATGTAAGTTTTATGAGTTTGGGACTTTGGCTGTTTGGATCACTGCTATATCTCTGCCACCTAAATAGTACCTGAGACTCAATAAATATTTTTGAAATAATTTTATTCATGAAGTCAGTATTCAGATTTAAAATGAGATGAAAGCAAATTTTGTGACCTACACACACACACACACACACACACATACACACACACACACACACACCCAACAGAGCCATTTATTGGTAACCTAACATATACTTCTCAATTTACTACATATTTGTTATACTGAGGTAGGGTTTACCTTCTACATTTAAAAAAATTTTTTTTAAATTTCTTTTTAGTGTTCCAGAATTCATTGTTTATGCACCACACCCAGTGCTCCATGAAATACATGCCCTCCATAATACCCACCACCAGTCTCACCCAATCCCCCACCCCCTTCCCCTCTAAAACCCTGTTTGTTTCTCAGAGTCCACAGTCTCTTATGGTTCCTCTTCCCCTCCAACGTCCCCCAAGTCCCTTCTTTCCATCTCCCCATGTCCTCGGTGTTATTCCTTATATGATATGACTCATGATAATTGAGTTCCTCATATGGTAATTGACTCTGCTTGACTTATTTCACTTAGCATAGTCTCTTCCAGTCCCATCCATGTTGATACAAAAGTTGGGGTATTCGTCCTTTCTGATGGAGGCATAATACTCCATTGTATATATGGATCATATTTTCTTTATCCATTTGTCCACTGAAGGGCATCTTGGTTCTTTCCACAGTTTGGCAATTGTGGCCATTGCTGCAATGAACATTGGGGTACAGATGACTCTTCTTTTCACTACATCTGTATTTTTGGGGTAAATACCCAGTAGTGCAATTGCAGATCATAGGAAAGCTCTATTTTAAATTTCTTAAGAAATCTCCACACTGTTTTCCAAAGTGGCTGCAACCAACTTGCATTCCCACCAACAGTGTAAGAGGGTTTCTCTTTCTCTACATCCTCTCCAACACATGTCATTTACTGTCTTGTCAATTTTGGCCATTCTAACTGGTTTAAGGTGGTATCTCAGTGTGGTTTTGATTTGAATCTCCCTGATGGCTAATGATGATGAACCTTTTTTCATATGTCTGTTAGCCATTTGTATGTTCAGGGTTAGAAACATGTCTCAGAAAAACTAAGTAATATGGACTGAGTCACATGGATAAGAATACTTGAACTGGTCTGGGTGAGTCCAGTCCATTCTGCTTATCCTCATGTCTTGCCTGGTACATGTATTTTCACTTGGTCTAAAAATGAGTTAATAAATCTACTCTGACTCTATAAATTAAGTCATTCCAATTCACATGTATAATATGCACCCATTTAAAAATGAGCCTTGCTTAATTCTGGCATTGTGTTTGGTCACCAGGGCTCTTGACCTGAGACTGCACTGACTGGGTGCAGCTCTACAAGCTTACTTTCATCGGAGATATGTAGACAAATTGCAAAAGGACAACACAAAACTGGTTTATTTTGTAATTGCTTAGATATCAAGTGCTTGTGTTTTAAGAGAGAAGTAGGTTCTAAAACAGCAATTCGCATTTCCTCATGAATTATCTCACAGTAATAGTTAGAAAAAAAAGAGTTGAAAAGAAAGACATTTAATAATTTTGATCTTTTCCTTTTTTTTTGGTCTATTAAAACTCTTGCAGTCTTCCCTCTGATTTGATTTTGGCCCTTGCGTACTGACATGACAGGTTTAATGATCACATGTCAGTATTCCAAGAGCCTCCTATTTAACAGAGGAGCACTGTTCCCTGGAATACTCCAGTCACCTCTCATCCACTGACCTTTCCCCTAGAAACATTCATCACCAGTGACACTGACTGATGAGCAGCATGATCCCCTGACCTCCAATTTATTCATGTTGATGGTCTTGACACTCTTCATAGTCTCTGAGGCTCCACACAGCTGCCTAATATCATCAGTGGATCTTTACTTCCCAGAAATACTTTCTATTTCCTCACTGTACTACAATATTACTTTGCCTCCATCTAGCACAAACTGTCACATTTTTTCTAACTTTTTGCTTTTCAAAATATTCAGACTCTCTCGTACCCCCACTGACATTTCTAGGTCTCTCATTTAGTTACCTATAGTTTGTCCATCTTAGGGAGTCATTTTCCAAAGAAAGGGATACTTTTCTTGGTTGAATATCCTCATCAGTTGGGTGAGAAACTGTGCATAAGTAATAAATGAAAAACTCAAGCTGATCAGACATCTTTCATCTTTAGATTACAATAGGTTACAATAGCCATTCTCATGACCTTACTTAATAGTGACTAAGACTATTAATTCCATGCCCCTTCCTTAAGAAGTTTGCTTTGTTATTGTGAATTGTTATTTGTGCTGCTTATAAATGGCTACTATTTTTTTTAAAGATTTATTTATTTATTTATTTGACAGAGAGAGGTCACAAGTAGGCAGAGAGGCAGGAAGAGAGGCAGGCAGAGAGAGAGGAGGAAGCAGGCTCCCTGCCGAGCAGAGAGCCCGATGTGGGACTTGATCCCAGGACCCTGAGATCATGACCTGAGCTGAAGGCAGCGGCTTAACCCACTGAGCCAGCCAGGCGCCCAAATGGCTACTATTAATAGCAATAATGACCATTTATTGTTTTCTAGTTTTTCAAAAAATAAAGAAAAAGGGAACAAAATTAATATTAATATTTATAATAATGATATATTTCTTGAGCAGTTCCATGTGTTAGATATTATGTTTAGTAATAAGTGTTATCTCATTTAACCCTTCTATCAATCATGTGAGGCAAATGATATTAAAGTTTATTATGAAAACAAGCTAACTGAGACACAGTGAAGTTACAGGTAGGAAAATCACATGCATAAGGTCACAAGACTGGTCATTAGCAGAACCAAGATTTTATTAGATGATTCACTAATTATTTTGAATTAATAAGTTTAATCAACCAAATCAGGTTCAAAGAAGAAAGAATGATAATGACAATGATGATGATAAAAAAATACTAATAAAAGTTGCTATCTCTTGTGCTAATGTTCTGTGTACTTCATATAAAGATTCTTGCTTGCTTTAGTGCTTACAAGAAAGCAAGATAGTTACCTTCATGCCTATTTTTACAGATCAGATGATTGAAAATTGGAGAGGTGATGTATTTTTTCCTGAGACAATGGCTGTAATTCTAAGCAATTCTGTTTGCCAGCTGAGTGCTTGCTTTGGTGCTATGTGAGTGTCCAGATCATGAATTATTACAATGAGGAAGACTTTTACTGACAGAAGCAGCTGATGTGCAATTTGATCAAAAGTCTCATTATAGGTAGGCATATAATTGCCTCATCTGCCCCTTAAATAGACTGGAAATTTTTTTGAAAGAAAGTGTTCTGTGTTATTTGAGATTCTCCTCTATACACTCTCAAGAAATAGTTGTTAAATTAAATGGAATGAAGGAAGGGGAGCTTAGAGAGGCTTAGAGGTTTGACCAGGCTCCTAGGGCTGGTTGGTAGAAGAATCAAGACAGTGGCCTGATTTGTGTTCTGATGCTCCTTACACAGTCACATTTTTGTGAATTTACAGGTAGAGAATTCAAGTAAGAAGTGGAAAATACCCTTGTCTGGTAGCTTTTAATGGTTAGCAGAGATCAGAATACGGACCCCTAATTTCCACTTCTTTCTTTGTTTCCTTATTATTCGTCTATAATTGATTATTGAATATAACATTTGTTCTTTTTTTAAAGATTTTATTTATTCATTTGACAGAGATCACAAGTAGACAGAGAAACAGGCAGAGAGAGAGGGGGAAGCAGGTTCTCTGCTGAGCAGAGAGCCCAATGCGGGGCTTGATAGCCAGATGCAGGGCTCAATCCCAGGACCCTGGGATCATGGCCTGAACAGAAGGCAGAGGCTTTTTTAGCCCACTGAGCCACCCAGGTGCCCCATAACATTTATTTTTTATTCATAAGTTATTTACCATTTTCTACTTCCATTTTGTCTCCTTCTTCAAAGTACCTTGTCATATCTCATTAGTCATTAAAAATATACAAATATCTTCATATATGGTCTTTTTTATAAGTGGTCTTGAAGGATAATAAATCTTAGATATGTTGCATAATTTTGAAAAGACCCTTTCTCCTTAAATTTAAATTTTTCTATTTTACTTGGTGAAACAAATGCGTTTTTCAGGTATCTCAAAGATCTATATACTTGAGGCTGATCACATGATGAAGCAGACACTGATGGTTTTGCATTCCCCAAGAGAATTTAATTATCTTAATGACTCTGTTTTCCATCCATAAATTGGAAGAAAGATAGCTAAATAATGGGTGTTCTACATTATCTTTACCCATTTTAAAAAATAAGTGCTAGTTTTAAATCTATCTTCAAATATTTAAATATTAGGATATGGAAAAAATTTACATTCATCAAACTTTATTTTCCTTAACTTTTCAGAAAGCACTTTATAGATCATCTTACTATGTATGTTGCATATCTTGATCTTTTGTTTTATTTTATTTTTATTCCTTTTATTTTATTTTTATATCTTTTTATAGATTTATATCTTTTATAGATTTTATTTTTATATCTTTTATTTTATTTTATTTATTATTTTATTCCTCATACTAACTGTATGACTAACAGCGATAGTTTTGTAAGTCTTGATAACACTTCACATATTTTCTTCATTAAGAATTGCCTGAGATGCAACATGGGTGGTTTAGTGGGGTAGGAAAAGAAAAAATGAAAGAAGATGGGATTGGGAGGGAGACAAACCATAGAAGACTCAATCTCAAAAACAGACTGAGGGTTGCTCAGGGGAGTGGGGCGGATAAGGTGGTGGGGATATGGACATTGGGGAGGGTATGTGCTATGATGAATACTGTAAAATGTGTAAACCTAGTGAGTCACAGACTTGTACCCCTGGGGATAAAAATACATTATATATTTATTTAAAAGTTAAAAAAAAAAAATTGCCTGACTGGGGGTGGGTGGGAAGAATTGCCTAAGGAGTGACATTAGCAACATGGTAGCATAGGAGTACTCCCCTAACCACAGTTTAATGAATATATACACACAGAAATATATTCATAATAGCTAAAGATTCTAAGTGAAAGATTACAGACACCGGTGAAGCACAGAGATAAGACAAGACATACTGAGGAGGGAAAGAAAGGTGGATTCACATTATCCCCATAACCCACCCACTTTCAGGCCCAGGCAGCCCAGTGCAGACAGACACACCCGCCTTTATGGGAGAAAGAGTTTGAGGGAGGCTTTCAACTTCACTGTGGCTCCCCAGAGACACCCCACCCCAGCACCATGCAAGCTTGTAAAGGCAATTTTCATGGAAATTAAAAAAAAAAAAAAAGCAATCTAAAAATTCTTATGGAACCACACACACACACACACACAAAAAAACTATAATATCCAAAGCAATCTAGAGAACAAAGAACAAAGCTGGAAGAATCATTCCTGATTTCGAACTTCATTATAAGCTATAGTAATGACAAGAATATGGTGCTCATATAAAAACAGACATATAGATAAGCACAACAGAATCAAGAGACCAGAAATAAACTTATACACATATGGTCAACTAAAATTTGACAAAAGGAAGCCCAGAGCACTCAGTGGGGAAAGGATAGTCTCTTCAATAAATGGTGTTTGGAAAGGGATTACTCACATGCCAAAAAATGAAACTGGACTCTGATTTTACATTATTCTCATAATTGACTTGATATGTATTAAAGTCTTAAATGTAAGACCTGAAACCATAACAGTTCCAGAAGAAAACATAAGGAAAAAATTCCCGGTTATTAGTCCTGGCAATAATTTTTTGGGTATGACATGGAATGCTTAAGCAAAAGTAAACAAATAGGACTACATCAAACCAAAAAAAAAAAAAAAAAAGAAAAGAAAGAAAGAAAGAAATCTACACAGCTAAGGAAGCAATCAGCAAAATGAAAAGCTTATCTTGAAATGGGAAAAATATTTGCTAACCATATATCTGATAAGGGGTTAATAAGAACTGTAGGAGAAACTCACACAACTCAATAGCAAAAAAAAAGAAAAAAATCTGCGTTAAACATAGGCAGAATACTTGAATAGACATTTTTTCAAAGAAGATAATACAAATGGCCAACTGGTATATGAAAAGATGCTCAACATCTTTGGGATGTTGGGAAATGTAAACCAACTCACAATGAACTATTACCTTACACCTTACACTTTTTGTTAATGTTATCACCAAATTCAAGAGACAATAAATGTTGGCAGAGTTGTAGAGAAAAAAAGGGAACCCTTGTGCATTATGGGTGAAAATGAACTGGTACAGTCACAGTGGAAACCTATTACCAGTAATTCCCCCTCCTGGGCATATTGAAAAGAAATGAAAGAGATTTGAACTCCTATGTTCATTGCAGCATTATTCTCAATAGCCAGGACATGGAGACAGCATAAGTATCTATCAAAGATGAAGAAACAAATAGATAAATAATAGATAACTTATTTTAAAAAAGAAAAGAGCCTACCTTTTGCAACAACACAGATGGAACCTGAGAACATTAAACTAAGTGCAATAAGTCAGACAGAGAAACTTAAATAATGTATGTTCTTACTTACATGTGAAATCTAAAAAAGCCAAACTCACGGAAACATAAAGTAGAATGGTGGTAACAGAGCTTGGGAGTTGTGGTAAATAGGGAGGTGTTGGTCAAAGTGTGCAAAGATCTAGCCAAAAAGAGAGTAAGGTCAGGGGATCTAATATAAAGCATAGTGACTATAATGAACAATATTGTATCATATACTTCAAAGTTGTTAAGGGAGTGATCTTTAATATTATCACATATTTAAAATATGGGTAATTATGTGACAGAATGGAGGTGTTAACTAACCTTATTGTTGGAATTATTTCACATTATATATATGCATCAAGTCATCATGTCATATATATCATATGTCAGTAGTACGATATATTCAACATTACCTGGAGAATCAATCTATAGTTTCAACTAAACAACACCATTCAAAATCTATCTGCATTTGTATCAGCATGGGTTAACTATTACATTTTCCCAAGTGCCTGCCTAGATCTTGATATCATTGCAGGGACAATTTGACTTCACATGTAGCTCTTATGTAGTAACGTGGTATTGGTTAACAGTGATTATAAATCACAGGAAAAACATATGAATTAAAAGATAGTATGTTTCTAGAGGTAACACAACACAGAACATCAATGTGCTTCATCTAACATCATTAGATATTTATTGGGCACTATAAGTAACACATATCATGCTTGGGGCCAAGGATATGATAATGGCTAACACTGTCATTACTCTGTGGAAGTGAATAGTCCAACTGGGGAGGCAAACAAATATAGAGGAGACTATAATATAAGGTGAAAATTAGTCAGGGAGATTTCCTCTGAAATTTTCTTTTTTTTTTTTTTTTTTTCCTCTGAAATTTTCTACAACAAGCTCATGCTTAGGAGTGAGCTAGGTGCGAGGGGATGGGGGAGATAAACCCAAGTTGCAGAAAACTGCACAAGGAGAAGCTGGCAAGAGAGAACTCAGCATAGGGAATTTTAAATAGATCTCAGTGACTAGAATAGGACAGTGAGGAGTTAACTCTTCAGAAGAGCAGTTGATAGGAGATTGTTTTCCACACTCTGCTAAACAATGATCCCAAATGTTAATAATGACCATGGAAATATAAATTGGGAAGGGACTCTTTGAATTAAATTGGATTCATATTTTAGCAAATTTCTAAGCAAAATGTTACTCACTGTAATTTAGTATCTGATAAAAGTTTTTTGTGCAATATGGTAACAAACAAACAAACAAAACCAGGTATCTAGTATCCTTTACCTTTTATTTAGACTTAGTGTGTGAATACAAATACAGGAAAAAAAAACATACACATCTGTCCCAGAATCAAACTGGATGTATAGTAGAAGGAAAGAGGAATCAGCTCTGATTAACTTAATTATTCAACAAATATTTATTTAATTCCCATTATATCTTAGATATTGTGCAATCAGTGATGGACTTTGGGTATTCAGTGAGGGACAAAGTAGATCTGTTCCCCATTCTCAAGGAATTTATGTTCCAATACCCAAGAAGAAGAACCATGAACAGGTAATATGTGTAGCAGACCCCACAGGCAATCCCTCCCTTAAAGATAGGGAGGTTTTCTGACTAGAAGGCAAGAAGGTCACAAATTCTAATGCCCACAGTTATGAAGCAGGGTAACATTAATAGAGGAAACAACCCAGGTGCTAAGATTCTTTCATTGCAATCAAGATTAATGCACATCAAATAATGTTATTGTTTAAAATATCATATAAATCAAATAAAAAAGTAAGTCAAAGCATGTTCATTATCTTAGGTCTAAATTCTTTGGCTACATGATTTTGTGAGAGAGAACTTACAGAGCCCATTATGGAAGCTCCATGATCCTGGATCATTGAGAATGGAGGACAGAAGCATACAGAAGCCCCCCAACCCGCACTGACGGAGAACAATTACATGCCATTTAGAGGAAAAAGTTGTAGTAGATATATATGTTCATGTTACACATCAGCTCAAGAGGGCATTTGAGAAAATAAGAGAAAAAATAACCATCAATCCTAATGATCATGAATCAAAATAAAACAAAACAAAAAATACCAAACACCTTTATACACCAGGAGATTCACAACAATAATAGTTATAACAATGAGTAAGTGGAGAGAATATAACCGTCTGATAATAGTGATCTGCTTACCTTATGCATAGCATGGGCTCACTATGGGATATTATATCACAGCTCAAATCCTCCTGCTTTAATTACCTTCAGTCTAGCAAAACTTGTGTTGGTAGCCTCATTTTCTAACTTGCACCAACATTTCTCTCTTCAGACTGCAAGATTTGTATTTGTTGTTTCTATGTTTTGCCTTGTTCCTATTATCAATATTTGTCCTGTGTTTTAAGCATCAGGGAGTAAAAGGAGGTAGACTTCTGGAGACTAGGTTTATACAAAAACCTGAAAGCACCATAACAAAACTGTGGTTTTGCACAAACCTGGTCATTCTTTCTTTTTTAAAATTGAGGTGTCATTGACATATACATTATATTAGTTTGAGGTGTACAGCATAACGATTCAATACTTAATGATACAATATATACTGCAAAAAGATCACCATGATAAGTCTAGTCAATGTCTGTCACCCTACAGTCTTAATTTTTTTCTTTTGATGAGAAATTTTAAGATTTACTCTCCTAGCAAATTTCAAATATGCAACACAGTATAATTAACTGCAGTCAGCTACCACGCTGTACATTTTATCCCTAGGACTTATCTCACTTCCCTTCTTACATCAAGCTCTTCATTTTACAGATGAATGAAGGGAGAGAAAGGGAGGATTAGTAATGCTGAGAGCCCAGTTCAGGCAGTCTGCTACCTGTCCATGCACTTAGGCCCATTGGACTTCCCCCATCGTTTATTTTGCAATCTACTCTTCAAATGTGGTCATTGGTGCTGCTGGCTACAATCCTGTGCACCATCTTTCAAATTTTCTTTCTTGCTCAGCTACTCTCGATGGTCAATGGCACTGCCCCTCCCCCAGACACTTTCAATTCCAACATTCTGTGTTTGAAGGCAAATGTCTTGCATTTTTGTTTTTCACTGATAGAAAGAGATATTAAAATGGAAATGTGAATCTCCTAAGAGAAAAGTCAGACACTTTATATACTGTTTGGGGCTAGCCTCATTCACTTGGGTTAAAATTCTTTATCATACATCTGAACAACGTACATTTTCCAGAAGATTACTAACAACGCAATACAATGATGTCCAGGACCACTACCAACGTTCTTGCATTTTTAACACCCAATTTTTACTTTATTGATCCCCAATTACTCATTTCATTTAAAACTGTCTGAAATTAATATGCTTTTAAAATGAGAATTGTACCATAATCTTGATAAAGTAAAAGACATCAAATGGTGTCTCAAAGTCTAATCACTAATGCCATTAAAGACAGAGACTGACTTTTAAACAAAAGGGTCACCATGAAATTGTTTTCCTTGGTAAGAAAAAAAATCCATCTTCTGAGACAATAAAACCATGAAAATTTAAGTTATTTTATTTTCACCTGGAATGCCTATTTTCATCTCAAGTTTACCTTTTTCTTTTCTTTTCCAGTAAAATTATTATCTTTTTTGAGGGTT
Organism: Mustela putorius furo; assembly: GCF_011764305.1. Taxonomy (NCBI): domain Eukaryota; kingdom Metazoa; phylum Chordata; class Mammalia; order Carnivora; family Mustelidae; genus Mustela; species Mustela putorius. The sequence continues at coordinate 25,486,624 of NW_025421273.1, forward strand.
GAATTCAAAATTAGCTGCCTCCTTGTACCTTTTACCATCATCAAAAAGTGCATCCTCCCATGAATGATTTAGTGATTGCATTCATGTCCATGTTTTTCTGTATTGATTAACCTTCAAGATGGAGGCTAGTATATGTATGGCAGATGTTACTAGAGCTCATTCGGGTCTTTTTTTTTTTTTTTTTTTTCCCTTCTGGGTTTGTAAGAAGATTGTATGTTCCTGTTCCTATTAAGTAAGGAGTGGCCACGGGATTATTTTAGCCAGTGAATTTTAGGTGGAAATGACATATGTCATTTCTGGGCCAGAGTATTCAATCGCAAGAGTGAAGCTCTACAGTATTCTCTTCCTATTCTGTCATGGACACTTATGTGGGGATGGAATAGCAATCAGGATGTTCCTGACTGGGTGTGACATGTGAAGTCCCCATAGAAATCCCCATTAGACAAATAATAAGAAAAAAATAAAAGACCCTTATTATTTAGTTGCTTCTGTGTGTGTGTGTGTGTGTGTGTGTGTGTGTATGTGTATGTTTAAGTAAAATGCTATTGTTTTTTTAGCTTGGGTTATTCTGACAAGTGCTGGATAATATTAATTTTTGATTTCACCACAATACAACAACTTGCATGTGTGAGGCATTCAAGACATATTTTGAGTTGAATTTTATTTCTCCCATTTTTGTCATTGCTTATGTATTAATTGCATTATATAATGTACTAAATTCTAGGGCAGTTGTTATGTAGACTTCAAAAATATTTTAAGAATTCAAAGGATTTCTTTGGAATGCCCTAGGCTATATATTAATTTCTTTTAGTGCAGGTCCATGGAATTCTTAGACCTTATGAGAATGTTAACCAGGCCATTTTTTGTTATTATTTTCTTGTCATCTTCCCTAAAAATGCACCTAATAAATAGTTCAGGTTTTCTTTTAGAATCTTAAATTGTAGCATTCTTTTTAGAAATGAAAAGAAAAAAAAAAGGCTTTATTTCAAATCAAAATACTCTTAAATATTCTTAACATTTATTAGATGTTAAAATATTCCACAGTAAAATTCAGCCTAATTTAATGAAACATAGCAAAGGCTGCTCTCCCCAAATTTTTGAATCATGATTTGTTTTAAGAATTAATCATATTAAGGCTAAGAAAAACTCTGTGTGCATAGAAATGCAGAATGCATATGTGTATCTAAAGATGATCTTGATGAATTTAGGTAATCAAATACTCTAAGACCTTTGTATATTGTATGTGGGAGGTAAGGTCTCTCCAACTGGAGCACTGTGTATGATCACCAAATTCACAATCCCAGAGGGATAACATTTATTATCATAAAAAGTACTATAGCATTTGAAATCTGAGGTTAAACATTTACTACAAGGTTTACGAGGAGACTATGAATCTCAAGTGAATTCTCTGCATGAGAAAAGTGGATTTATTATCAAAGGCATGAAAGGAATTAGTCTTCTGAATGCTTAATACACTCTGTTCAAGCTTCATAATAAACTGTTCACCTCATTGCGTGCTATTGCCAAGTCTACAATGCAAGACATGTCTAACCTCTAAATTATAGTCCTTTTAAAACCCTGCCAATAAGATAACTAATTCATATATATTTATTATGAAAAAACAATCTGTCCAAGAATAATCAGGATTATACCACTAACATTTAGAGTCATTTGGAAAGAATAGAATCTAGCTAACTTCTAATTTAAAAGACTTGCCTTTAAATACGCAATTTTCATCACAGACAAAGCATTCTAAATCTCAAAAGATCATTAACATTTCAGAAATAAAATGATGGGTGGATCTGATAATTTTTCACAGCATCTTGGAGGATACAAAATCCATTCTGGCTGGTTCACAAATACTTAATTGGTTACTATGTGATGTGCTGGATTTTAAAATATATAAATGCCTCAAAACCTCCGCACAGAAAAGGTCAATGAATCTTAACTGGCAATATCACAAGATCCTTGCTGGAATCTAATTAGCACTAAGTTCAAATTCTGATAAACATTTTGGTGATTGACAAGAGAATAGAAAAGAAACATGATATTGGAGGAGGGTCCTTTCCTCTCATATATATATATATATATACACATATATATACACACACACGTGTGTGTGTGTGTGTGTGTGTTATTTTATATATAGTTTGTATATATATACCCATAATTTCCATTATGGATAATTGGAACTTCATACATGGAACAGTGAAAGAATAGAGTAGAACATATTTTCTTCCTTGGAAAGCACTATTTTAGCAGCAACGGAACAGACTGTTGAGGTCAGAAGGGTCCTGGAGCTAGACAGTGCTTGAGAAGCCGGGAAACAGGTTTTAGTGTGAAAGAAATTCCCCATGGCCAAATGATGGAAACATAAGGAAATTATTCTGATGAATATGAAACATGTTAAGCATTGTTTACTTCTCATCATAAAATAGTATAATGGGCTTTCATTTTACTACATGGAGCTTTGGGGACATACATTTCTCCAACAAATAACAAATGGGAAAGCAAGTTGGAATTAGGCAAACCCTGGGGATAGCATAAGGTAAAACGTCCACCCAAGCTGTGAGCTTGCCATTGAATTTATGCTGCTACTGAGTACATAGAAATCCGTAGATGAGAGGAACAAAAAGAGGATAAGGAAACTGGTTTAGATGACTCCGTTTTGGTCCATAAGTTAGAACCAAGCATGTTTTTTTTTCTTCAGAAACTATATTGTCTCTGAACAAAAAGGCAAATGGGGTGAGAGCAGGTGCCACAATAATACATTCAGCAAGAGTAAGGAGATTCTCACTCTTTTCTGATTTATACGACCCACCAACACCTGACTTACCTATTAGTGTTTCTTATCTCAATAGCTATGACAATCTATTGCAATAATTATTCCACAAACCTCCTTCCCCACTCTACATAGTTCTCTTTTTCCAGAGGAGAACTGTTTTATTTTCGAATCATCGGAATATAGTTCAATAACTAATACATGATAGACTCTCAACTCTTGTTTGTTAATCTAAATGGATTAAGTGTAGGGATTCTGGGGCTTAAACAGATCACAATAATAATTCAGGGGAGGTTAGCATCTCGCATCTTATATGCTTTTATGCTTTGTACAATTTTGTTTTATCTAAAGAAGAAAAAAGATTTAATTAAATAAGGAATGGATTTAAATAAAGGAGATATTTTTGAAAGCAAATCCAGACACATTATCATGACCTAATGATGATGAGTGTTAACAAGTGTTTTTTCTACTAAAATTCTACTAAAAAGCAGCATGACCTACCAAAAAATATAGACAGGAAACAAAATCTAAATTAGAGATTTTTTTTCCTGATCAAAAAAAAATATTTAATCTGAAACACTTTTAACATATTTTGCATATTACTCTTATCAGTTTGTTTATTCACAATAGGCAAGACATAGAAACAACCTAAATGTTCATCAGTGGATGAATCCATAAAGAAAATGTGCTGTATACATAAAAAGGAATATTATTCAGCCTTAAAGAAGAAGGAAATAGGAGCACCTGGGTGGCTCAGTTGTTAAGCATCCAATTCTTAATTTCAGCTTAGATCAGGATCTCAGGGTCACAAGATCCAGGTCCATGGTGGGCTCCATGTTCAGTGTAGCATCTGCTTGTCCCTCTTTTTCTGCCCTTCCCAACCCTGTTACTCATGCACGTACACTCTCTCTTTCTCAATAAATAAATAAATAATAATAATAATAATAATAATAATAATTTAAAAAAAGAATGACATCCTGTCATTTGTGACAATGTGGATGAACCTGAAATATATTAAGCTAAGTGAAATAAGCCAGACACAGAGGACAAATATTACCTTATACTACTTATATGCAGAACCTAAAATAGTCAACTGAGAGAAGAAGCGAGTGGAATGGAGGAGGCAGCTGTCAGAGCTGGGGCAGGGGCAAACAGAGAGCTATTAGTCAAAGGGCATAAAGTTTTAGTTATGTAAGATAAATACATCCTAGAGGTTTACTGTACAGCACAGTGCCTATAGTTAGCCATACTATGGTGCATATTTTAAAATGTGCTAAAAAGATAGATCTTGTGTTGTTATACCAAGAAAAAAAAATAAGAAGGTGCGAGGAAACTTTTGGAGGTGATAGATATGTTTATGGCACACTCCATGGTGATAATTTTATGGGTATATATTTATCTCCAATCTCACCAAGTTGTAGACATTAGATATGTACAGATTCTTATATACAAAAATACATAATTTAACTAACAAAATATTACAATTAGATTTAGATTTCATTAAGAAAAATAGAATGTTGTCATCATATGAAGTAAGCACATTAAAGAATGTCAGCTGTTTGACTGACATGGAAGGAAAACAGTCCTGGGATAGGTTAGTTTGGGACAAATAGTCAGTAACATTTTTAGTATCATTGATTTTCTAAATATTGCCTTTAAAACAAACCATGAGCAATGCGGTAGACTTGAGAGAAAAAAAAAAAAGTCTATATGCTTTGTAGAAATCTTTCAATCCAAGGTAGTTCCACAAATTTCTAACACTTGAAAATGTGCTTTTGACAATTTGGATAGTTCATTACATGAAATCCTACATTCCCCGGCAGTACTGGGATATAAGTTGTCACTACTTATGCAGGTCTTCCTAGGTAGGACATCCTAGTGCTGTATTAAGTAACACTGGAAAATTTATATGCAGAAAAAGCAGAAATCAGATGAAGGTCCTGGCACTTGTGAGATGCAAATGAAAGGGAATCATAAAACATACCTGTATTTCTCCAGGGAAACAGTCCTTTGGCTAGAGAGGGGAAATGTCATACTTGTTGAAATTTTGCTCTTGTGTTAATGTTAAATTATTAATACATGATTAGGGAAATTTGTAAGTGAAATTATCAGATAGATACAGATTTGGGTATACTAAGGCTAGGAGATACACAGATGAACACATTTACATTTTGTAGTTTTGAGTCTCATTTTCTCTTGAAAATCATTAATTACCATAGAAGTTTCATGAAAAGTCAGATTTCAGGACCTCAATTCCTCTGGGGTTGCTGTAGGCAAGTAAAGAGGTCGAGCAGGGTAATGTTTTGAAATATCATCCAAAGTATTTTTTGGTTTTAAAAATTTATATTTCCTCCCCAGGATCATCTTGCAATTAAGACTAGGCCAAACGGGTTAGGTTTATTGCACATAGATAAGAGGCAGGCAGATACTGCCTAGGAAAAAGAAAAAAAAGAAAAAAAAAGCCAATGTTCAGCTTTGAACTTCAAACCAAATGCCCCAGGTTGAGTTCTTTGGAAGCAGATGTTGAGACAGAGTTTAGCATGTGAGAAATTTATTAGGGATTCACACCTGTAGAAAAGAGGGAGAGGAAACAGGACCAGGCAGAGGGAGAAGAGGAATTACCATGCAGGTCAGAGAAAGCCTTGGAAGGGCCAACCCCTAGGGAGCTGTGGGTGTAAAGCCTCTTCAGTGGTTTGTACATAGGCCAACCCATGAAGGGTAAGGCGGCTCCCTCTGCTAAAGCAGCTGCTGACAGCAGAGCCTACAAATCTTTCCCTGAAGAAGAATCTGGCAGTGCATCTCTGAGTCTTTTATAAAAATCTCAACTTATAAAAATCAACTTATAAAATCTCAACTTATAAAAATTTGGTTATAAAAATCTAGCCAAAGCATAGAGAATTAATCTCAGAGCAAGCCAAGCGCTACAGGGAGTGCAAGCTTGAAAGCGAAGAAATTTACCACACCACTGACCAAGTCCTTCCCTGACTGGTGTGGATGGCTGAGGGAGGGGAGGGAAGGAAACAGGATTTTACCATGCTCTTCTCTTGCTGAAATGCTCAGAGTTTTTGGAGCGCTGGCTCTCTGCTTCCTGATCTAGCCCGGAGATGTTGGCAGCCTCTGGGAGAATCCTGTCTTGTGAGACCTGGGAGTAGAGCAGCAATGGCTGGAGAAAAGCCTGAGCGTTCAACCCCAGGGCTTTTTCTCAGGCAAGTGTATATACCTGCCTCTGTGGGGAAGGCAGGTGTTTCTGTATTCCCAAGAGTAAGGAACTGGCTCTTTTGAGAGAAACAGTGGATATGAATAGGCCTGAAGAAGGTCATTCACACAAGCAGAGGCAGGATCCACAGTCATTAAGTTTAGGTATTAGCACAATTGCCAAATAATGGCAGGGTAGGGCAAGCAGGAATTCCTCAGGGAATACACCAGCAGACCTCTGGATGACCAGGGTTAGTTACAAGGCATAAATTGGACCCAGTTACAAAGACTCAGGAGAACAGAGTCTAAAGACAAAGGATAATGACAGACCCCAGACAAGGACAAGAGAACATTCTTGCAATACTGAAGATACATAAACATCAGTTGTTACATTGCACCCAAATCTCAGTCTCCATCTTGACACATTTCCTAAACTTAATAGCCACAGATAGCTAGAAGCTACTATATTGGATAATTCAGGACATTACCTTTCATCACAGAAAGTTCTACTGGGCAGTGCTGCTTGAAAGCAATATGAGATTATCTATTTAAAAATTTTTTACATCTGGATTGCCTGGGTGGCTCAGTCATTAAGCATATGCTTTCAGCTCAGGTCATGATCCCAGGGTTCTGGGACAGAGCCCTGCATAGGGCACCCTGCTCAGTGGGAAACCTGCTTCTCCCTTTCCCAACCCCCCCTACTTGTGTTCCCTCTCTTTCTGGGTCTGTCTCTGCAAATAAATAAATAAAATCTTTAAAAAAATCTATATCTGAGTATTTTTTACATGTGAATTCTAAGTTATCTTTTTTTTGTTTTTGTTTTGTTTTGTTTTTGTTGTTGTTGTTGTTTGTTTGTTTTAAGTAAGCTTATGCCTGAGATGGGGTTTGGAGTCATGACCCATTTGTATATTTTCTTTAGAGAAATGTCTATTCAAGTTTAAAGTATCCATTCAACATAGACACCAAGAAATGGAGATCATGGGGGCTATCTTAGAAGTTGCTTACCACAACTACCAAAAGACATAGCAATTTTATTCCTAAGAATTGGAGAAAAATTAGTATATATGTGCATTCAAAGAATGGAACAAAAACATTCAAAACAGTTTATTCGTATAAGCTAATAGCTGGAAGCAACTGAATATTCATCAGCAAGAGAATAGATAAATATGTTTTGTTGTATACATAAAATAGAAATCTGCAAAGCAATAAAAAAAGAACAGATTAATGCAACAACATGAATGAATCTTTCAGATATTATGTTGAATGAAAGAATTCAGACATAAAATAGTGAATAATTTCCTGCACTGAAGAAAGACATATTTTGTGAAAGAATCAGAATTAGTGGTCACCTCTGGAAGATGAAATCAGACTGGAAATAAATAAAAAAGAATGCTTTGAGGTGCTGAGAATGTTCTGTATCTTTATTTGGGTGATAGTATAGTTGGTATACAGGTGTATATTCATTTAACTTAAGGTTTTTATTTTATTTTAAATTTTAAATATTTTATTTATTTATTTAAGAGAGAGAGAGTGATAGAAAGAGAGAGAGAGACCATGATCTGTGGGGGGTGGGGGGGGCAGAAGGAGAGGGAAAAGCAGACACCCTGCTGAGCAGGGAGCCCAATGCAGGGGACTGGACTCCAGAATCATGATCTGGGCCAAAGACACACACTTAACTGTGAGCCACCCAGGCACCCCAATGTTTTAATTTTAAATTAAAGGTTTTACTTTGTAAAATTTACATTATATATACATGCACACACACACACACATATATAATATAATGTAATAATATAATATTGGGTGTGCATATATACATATATATAGTAACTATATATATATATATATAGTAACTATAGTAACTATATATATATATATATATATATATATATATAGTAACTACATTTGAATCAAAAAGAAATTTTTAAACAAATCTCCTACTGGTAGCTGTTATTCAAGGACTCTGTTGTACAGAATAAATTATGTGAAATAAGAAACACTTTTATACCAAATTCATAGTTATGAAAGAAAAGCAAAGCTTAATATATATGCTTGGTGGGCAGTAAAATCAATATTTGATAATGTTTTCTTTTGGTGTGTAATCACACACTAAAATTGTGTCATGGTAGTTGTGGTAAACAACTTCTAAGATGGCCCCCCACGATCTCCATTGCTTGAGGATCATTCCTTGTGTAACTCCTTTTCCTTGGGCATGGGCCGGACTCATTGACTTACTTCTAAGACACAGAATATGGTAGAAGTGATGTGATGTCACTTCTAATACTAGAATATACAAATATTCTGCCAGGAGCACTTTTTCTTTCTTTCAGACTGCTTATTTCTGGGAGAACCCAGTTGAGGTATCCCAAAAAGATGCCTAATTGAGTGAGCTCAAGAGTAGACTTTCTGAAGAATTTCAACAGTGGTATGAATTATCCTAGAAGCAGCTCTTGTAAAGCCTACCAGCAGTCACATAAGTAGGCTTTATAGCTGACCTTCCCCAAGTCAAACTTGGAGATGACACAGAATGAGCAGATATTTTAGCTACAACTTATCACAAATGCTAAACAAGAAACAGCTGACTGAGTTGTTTTTATCATTATTTTATTATCTATTATTGCTTACTTATAATTTTCAACAATCAATGGAATAATGAATTGCATAAACAATCAGGGATGGATGCTAAAGCTAGGAGTAAAAGTTTGATAAGGAACAGAATATAAACATAATTTCAGTGTATCTTCCCAAAAATTACTTATCAATTACAAATGATGAGATAATAGTGTTAGAGTGAAGAAACCTGGCAAACATCATTTTAATCAAGTGGACAAAGTTAATTTCATCAATAATGGGCCAAACTTATATCATGTATTTTTATATAGGATGCCCTGAAAGGGACGCAACATGACCCTTGTTAAATATACAGTCTGTCAGCATGTATAATCTGAATCTCATTATAAGGAAACATCAGACAAACTCACACTGAGAACTATTCTACAAAAACAAAAGGCAAAAACAAAACTGACCTATACTCTTCTGTTAATTTCATGTAATACAAAAATAAAACTGACCTATATTTTTCTGTTAATTTCATGTAATACAAAGAAGTCTGAGAAATTGTTTCAGATTAAAGAAGACTGAACACACATGTCAAAAAAGCAGCATCATGTCTACCAGTTCCTCTGAAATGATCCCATATATATTTTTTTTTTTTCTACTAACTGTGAGTTTTTTTTAAAAAATTTACTTTGGACTCAACTCCTCAATTTCTGCCTTGATTTCTTTGAACCACATTACCCATCTCCATGTCGTATCTTACCTTTCAGCGGATAGATTCTTGATAATTTGATAGAGTTAGTGCATGTTCTAAAAGACATTTTTTTTCCATTGTAAAATGATTGATATGCTAGAGAGGTAAATATAAAAATACCTATGCATTGAAGCCAAACATATGGCAACCACCTGAAAAATAGGTCAAAAAAGTAATCCCAAGTGTGACTACTGCTAAAACAACTTTAAACTATTGGTATTACCTTCTGGCCTATAAAAGTAATGAAGGTTGAGAAAACTCTACAGTAAATATTTTGATGATTTCTCGTACAATTTTATAGCCCTCTTCTGTTCATAACTTCAAAGAAACTGGTTTTGGACTTTGCGATGCTTTTAATATTTTATCAGTCATAAATGAAATTCATCTTTTCTACTGAAATTAATAAAAGGCTAGACTCTAGATTTTTGTAAGTAATATTATGCAATGTTTGATTTAAAAATATAATGTAAAAAGTGGTAGTTAAAAACTGTACTCACTGGGAATCAGATTTCTGTTGCTAAATTACTGTGGAAAAATACATAAGAACATGAAGAAAAATAAATACCTATTCAATATCATGCTGATTTATTTACTAAAACATATAAAGAATAGTATACTATTTACTGAAAAATGTTAATTATTCACCAAATATATGGTAGTCTATGAGCTGTATGCTGCATGTCACGGATAACTCAGAGGTGACCTGACGGATCTGGGGTTTTTCAAGCTAAAGACAAGATTATACTCTGGGGCCTGGAGGAGAGGGTGAGAGGCTTTGTCTTTATCCTTAGATGGTATCCCCATTTTCCATTATAAAATGTAGACTTTTAAGGATACAGGAAGGTTTAAAAATTCCTGTACAGTATCATTCCTTTGTTTTCACAAAAATGTCAATGTGTTAGAAATAGAAAATAAAGCCATGTTTCTGTCTATATTATGTTTTTTCTCAAACCTTTTACATTTGGCAAGATGTAACTCATGGTTGTCTAAGCACATTCTATCTTTAGTTTTTAAACCCAGGCATTTTTTTTTTTTTTCACAAAGATTCAATTTTTATGTTCCTTATTCCTTTGTACTTAACTCATCAATGAGTCACTCTACATGGGATATTTGACATTCAGTATCAAATATTCTTGTTTTATTAAACATAGGAAGCTGTATTCTGCTAATGGTAAACAAAAATATTTAACTTCAGATTGATTTCATGTGTATGTGTAAGTGTATGTGTTTATATTCCTGCGTGTGTGTATGCATTTTGGGCAAAACGGATTTCTCCCTCTGTTCTAAAAGTTATCAACATAACAACAAGTGAATTGAAGGACAAGTAAAGAAAGAATACCCATGACATTAAGCCTGAAACAAGATAATCATCCCTGAATAAAAAGTTAAGAGAGTAATTAGCTGACAATACACATAAGTAATGAACTCATTCCATAATTCTATTTCCTCCAATGCTTAAGTTGCGTTTATTGGTACTAAATATTTTATAAATTAATATTCAAGGAAAAGTAACATCTAATACTTACTAGAAGATATCCATATTATTTGTTTAGCATATATTACATGTTTCTTAATTTTCACATAATTTTGAGAGTTAAGAATAATTATTTACAGGCTCCTGGGTGGCTCAGTTGGTTAAGTGGCTGCCTTCAGCTCAGGTCATGATTCAAGGATCCTGGGATCGAGCCCCACATTGGGCTCCCTGCTTAGCGGAGAGCCTGCTTCTCTCTTTCCCTCTGCCTGCTGCTCTGCTTACTTGCGCTTGCTATCTCTCTGTCAAATAAATAAATAAAATCTTAGAAAAAAAGAATAATCATTTACATTAAATAAATGAGAATTTTAAGATATTGAAAGGTTACATGTCTTCCTCAGTTACACACCTACAATAAATTGATGGAGACAGGTTTCATATCCAGTGTTCTTGTGTTAGTAAGTCTAGGAATTTTAGAATAGCTTATTTCTTATTATACTTGGCATATAAACCAATACTATTTTATTTAAAAAGAATAAGTTAGTTTGACTTGACTCAATCTGTATTTACCCTTAGTTCACATTTATTTAGAAACAGGTAGATGACTACCTATTGATAAAACTTTAAGCTTCTTTAACATTATTTTAAGTAGTTTGTGATGGTGTCAAAATGAGATCGATTTAAGAACTTTCAAAGTCCTGGTTTTGATATTTAAACATTTTTCATCTTTGCCAAAGATCTGGAAGTTAGAGAATTCCATTATTAAATTTATCAGCAACACATATATGATCATAAATACAGAATTGATGTTACTGAGCCAAGGGAGTTCACTTGGTAAACATTCCTTATTTAAAAGTTTCAAATAAAAACTATATGAAAGGTAGTTTCCCATGAAATTCTTATATATATGGCTAAGTAACTAGACAAAGAAGTCATCCTGCTATCAAAACTCAAGGCCTAAAATTTACTTTCGATTTTCATTGTGGAAATGTAAAGAATATGCACTTTTATTGGCTAGAGAAACCGATACAACCTGTTACTTACAGAAAATGAACAGTGAGTTGGGTAAATATATACTGGGTTATTTTTTCCAATTTTTCACAAGAGCATGGAAATTATTTTTCCCCAAAATAAAATGTTGGCTTTGTTATTACTCTACAAAATCAGAAAGTGATTCTGAGGCTCAACTGAGCAGCTATCTCGCTGGTACTGATGATGATACATTACTGATATGCATGCCTGGGGGCTGAGTATTTGACAGAGAGTTTGTAACTAAAAGAAGATTGGGTTAGGGTGCTCATATAGATTAAAAAAATAGATACACAGAAAGGATAAAGCAAATACAGTACTTAGTGCCTTATTTTGACCCAGAAGTTGGTATCTTCTACTGTATTCAAAGGTGTGTGTGTGTGTGTGTGCATGTGTGTGTGTGTGTGTGTGTGTGGCTGAATAATGTATTGGATAAAAAATTACAAAGAGATAAATTCAGTTAAGCTTTAGACAAATTATTGAAGGAAACAGAGCTACTCCAAAATAGGAAAGAGGCCAGTGAGGGTGTATAATCCACCTCAGAGAATAGTTATACTTTTAATTATCTCCATAGGCCTCCAAGCGATATATTTGTTTGTTATTTCTGTCCTCTGGATCCATTCACTTCTAAGAGAGGGGTACTGAGCTGTCCAGCTATGTTAATGGATTCATCTATTTCTCCTTGCAGTACTATGAGTTTTTGCCTTACGTAGTTTGAGTCCCATTGTTAGGCACATACACATTAAGAACTGCTGCATCTTCTAAGAGACTTGACCCTTCCACCATTATGCAGTACCCTTCTTTGTCATTGTTAACCCATTTCTTTCTTTAAATTATGCTTGCTTTAAATTCTACTGCTTGAAATTAATATAGGTACTACTTATTTATTTTGATTAATATTTAATATGGGATGTTTTTTCCATCCATTTACTTTTAATCTGTATGTTACTTTATATTTAAAGTGAGTTTCCAATAGACAATATATAGTAGAGTCATGATTTTTGATATGCCATGACAGTATCTGCCTTTTAATTGGTGCATTTCAATTACTGACATTCAAAATGATTATTGATACAGTTGGATTAATGTCTACTGTATTTCTTATTGTTCTTTATTTGTTACCTTTATTCTTTGTTCCAATTTTTGTATTCTACTCTTTTTCTGCCTTTTGTGATTCTGAGTATTTTATATTATTTCATGTTTTCTCCTTTCTTATACATCTTGTTTTTTTTTAACTTATGCGTGTGTGTGTGTGTGTGTGTGTGTGTGTGTGTGTGTGTGGTTGCCCTAGAGATTGCCATATACATTTACAACTAAGCCAGGGCTGTTTTCAAATAACAATTATACCACTTCATGGGTTTTCTTATAGTAACAAAATAAATCGAATTCCTTCCTTTTGGTTATTGTATCATTCCCATCATTTATGTCACCTGTGTGTGTGTGCATGTGTGCATATGCATACATATGTATATAATATGTATACATAAGAATACATGATAAACATCATTGTCTGTTAGATCAATTAGGGATACGAAAAATGAGTTTTTATTTTACCTTACTTATTCCTTCTTCAGTGGTTTTCCTTTCTTTGCGGACATCAGAGTTTCTGACCTGTATTATTTTTCTTCTCTCCAAAGAACTTCTTTTAACACTTTTTGCAGGGCAGATCAGTTAGGCTCTGTTAAATACACTAGTAGATTAGGTTTTGTTTAACTAGTTTCCCCTGAAGGTAGCCCTTATTATGAAGAACACAGTACTCTAGAATATTTAAAAATGATTCTTTTTTTTTTTTTTTTCTATTCACCATTCTGGAAGCCTGAGGGAATTCATCTTGGTTATTTACTGTGAGAATCTGGTAGAGCTCCTAGAGGTAAACCTTATAATATTGTAGAGTCTCTCCTATGACTGGATCCCCTTGGGGTTTTTAACTCTCTGAGTTGTACCTATGTGACCTCCTACAACTGATCAATTGCAGTTCAGGTTTTCCCACTCAGCATGGTTCCAGAGGAGGTTTCTGCTTGTAAGTCTCTGCTTCTAAGTCTCTGCTCCAGTAAGCAGCAACTCCCTGTATTTGCCTGTCTTCTCCAGTCTTGGGTACTGCGGCTTTCCCTGTGTTCTCTCTTCTCTTGTGGATCCAAGAGAATTATTGATTTTCAGTTGGCTGGGTTTTTTGCTTGTTGGGATGGAGTGGCAACTTCCAGCTCCTTATGTGCAGAACCAGTTACTACAAGTCTATTTGTTCCTTCTAAATCTCTTTAATAAAACTGTGATCTTCTAAAGGATGATGGCCCTGTCTCATTCAACTCTATAGCCTTCAAGTAATTCATATGTCATGAAAGGCAATCATCTTATAAAATTTTGGTCAATTTGTTAAAGAATTCTATTTAATAAGAATAAAAGTTGTTCGATCATTATTATACCTTCTTCCTTCTGCCCATTCCACATTATGAGGCAATTTTAACAAGACCTACTTGGGATGCTGGTGAAAATTTCCTCTTTCCATTGGATGCAAGATTAAATGACAAGGAAACCCTCTGGAATATCATAGTAAGGATTTCTAAAAATCAACTCCTTCAGAAAAGCAATAAGAACACTGGGAAAAATCTCAAAATTATGGTTGAATTCTTGAATATAATGTACGCCAAGAGAGAATAAAATGGCACCTTTAAACTTTTGAAAAAACAATTCTCAACATTGACGTCTATAGTCAGTAAAAGTATTCTTCAAAGATGATGGTGGAAAAAAAAAAGACTTTTCTAGATAAATGAATATTGGGTGAATTTGTTCCCAGCAGGTAGTGGGAGCATTGTCATAATAAATATAACTTATTGTATAAAACAAGAATCTATAAGCCTACATTCAACATGAGTTAATGAATACAAAAATAAACATAGGCAAAATAAATATTCTTTCCTACAGAATAACATCAATTAATATGGAAGGCATGATGGCTTAGAAAATCATCACTTGATGTTAAAATATTGGGGGAGGATGGATGAAAATCATCTTGTGATCCTCATAAATTGCTTATTAATACGATGGAAAAAAACAGTATCTATACAGCGAGGAAATTTTTTAGATACCACATTACCTACATTATCAAATTTATTACTACCAAGATGGGTACAAAACAATCCTGTGCCTCTGGCTATCATGCACTAAGAGGGAAACAAACTTCCGTGGCATTTCTGCCAAAAAATACATTACCTGAATCTCATCCTGAGAAAAAATCTCATCCTGAGAAAAATATCAAGATGAGAAAATATCGTGCAAGATATTCTATAAAATAACCAACATTTACTCTTTAAAGATAGGAAAGTTATGAAAACTAAAGGATGAGGAAATGATCCAGATTAAAGAAGACTAATGAGGCATTATAGAAAAATGAAATGCATGATCCCAGATTCTACCCAAAACTGGGGTGGAGGAAATATCTGTACATCTGCAAGGTATGAGACGTTTGAATACCAATTGTGGATCAGTTGAGTATTTTTAAAGTTAAATTTCCTAATTTTAATAAATTAACTATGGTTTAGAAAGAGAGCACCCTGTTCTCAAAAAATAATTATTAAAGTGGAAAGGGGTACAGTTTGTCCAATTTACTCTCATTGTACACACGTACACACACAAACATACACACAGTTTATAATATGCATTTTTGAAAACTGTCACAATCTACTGTCAAATAATATGGTACAACTACACATGTAATGTAAAACTCAACAACAGTATACATTGACTTTGTTGTCCTATTCTGCTTGCCAATGATTTTGTACATTTTATTTCTACATATCTGTAACCTGTATGATTCGTAAATACTATTTTGGCTTTAAACAGTCAATTATTTTTAGTGGTTTCAAAATTCATAGGAAAATATGTCTACCATCACATTTAAAAGTTTGATGAGCTTCTTTTATTTGTGAAGATCTGAACTTCCAACATGAAGTATTTCCTCTCAGTCTGAAGACTTTAATATTTTCCATTGTGCAGATCAGATGGTGATAAAATGCTTTGGTTTTATTTGTTGATGAAGCCTTCATTTTGCCACAAATTATAAAGTATATTTGTGCTTCACATAAACATTTTGGGTTCATGTTCATTTTATTGCTATACTTTAAATAAATCTCTGACTTCTATTCATTCCAGTGTAAGGGTAACCAGCATTCTTATTGCTTAGGCTTTACTGAGCTTCTTGAACAGTTTTCAAATTTAAAAATAAATTCATCCTTTATATCTTCAAATAATTATTCTGCATTGTCCTTCACCTGTCATTGACCCCAAGACTCCAATTACATTTATGTGTGACTACCTAATATTTCTCCACAGGTAACCAAGTTCCTTCACTATCCATCATTTTCTCTTTCTCTCTTTTAAAAAATAGTTTCTAATTCTTTGCCTTCATGTGCACTGATCTTCTCTTTAGTACTATTTTATTCTCTTTTATGTCTATCCCCTGAGTGTCCGTAAAAATTTCAGGTACTGTATGTTCAGATCTAGAAGTTAAATTTGCTGATTTTCATAGTTTTAATTCCTCTCTCTGCCAATGTTTTTCATTAATTCTTGAGCATTTTCAGAGTAACTGTTTAAAGACCTTTCCTTGTACTGACATTTTCTCTGTCATCTCTAGCTCTTTTTCTATGTTTTTGCCTTGACTGTAGCTCATATTCTCTTGCCTTTTTTTTTTTTTTTTTTTTGCTGGTGTTGTACTTATTGATTGGGTGCTAAACATTATATTTTTTTAAAGATTATTTATTAATTTATTTGAGAGAGAAAGAGAGAGAGAGAATGAGAGAAAGAGATCATGAAAGGTGACAGTTCAGAGGGAGAAACAGATTCCCTGCAGAGCAGGGACCCCAATGTGAAACTTGATCCCAGGACTCCAGGATCATGACCTGAGCTGAAGGCAGTTGCTTAACAAACTGAGTCACCCAGGTGTCCCCAAACATTATATTTGTTATGTTGTTGAGTGGGTGTTATATTGGTTCTTCAAAGCGTGCTAAAAAGTCTTGATTTTTTTTTTCTTAGATTCTTAAGTTACTTGCACATCACCTTGATTCTTATGAAGTTTGATTTAAAACTCTATCAATTAAAAAAAAAAAATTTTTACCCGAAGGCGAGAAAAAAAAAAATGAAAAAGAAAAAATTAAATTAACTGCAAGACTAAAAAAAATCACAGGAAAAAGCCATGAGTTCCGTGCTTGGCTTTCTCCTCCTCTGGAATTCTGCTGCTCTCCTTGGTATTGAAACCGCACTCCTTGGTAGGTGAACTTGGTCTCGGCTGGATTTCTTGTTGATCTTCTGGGGGAGGGGCCTGTTGTAGTGATTCTCAAGTGTCTTTGCAAAAGCTTTTGCACAGCAAAGGAAACAGTTAACAAAATCAAAAGACAACTGACAGAATGGGAGAAGATATTTGCAAACGACATATCAGATAAAGGACTAGTGTCCAGAATCTATAAAGAACTTAGCAAACTCAACACCCAAAGAACAAATAATCCAATCAAGAAATGGGCAGAAGACATGAACAGACATTTCTGCAAAGAAGACATCCAGATGGCCAACAGACACATGAAAAAGTGCTCCATATCACTCGGCATCAGGGAAATACAAATCAAAACCACAATGAGATATCACCTCACACCAGTCAGAATGGCTAAAATCAACAAGTCAGGAAATGACAGATGCTGGCGAGGATGCGGAGAAAGGGGAACCCTCCTACACTGTTGGTGGGAATGCAAGCTGGTGCAGCCACTCTGGAAAACAGCATGGAGGTTCCTCAAAATGTTGAAAATAGAACTGCCCTATGACCCAGCAATTGCACTATTGGGTATTTACCCTAAAGATACAAATGTAGTGATCCAAAGGGGCACATGCACCCGAATGTTTATAGCAGCAATGTCCACAATAGCCAAACTATGGAAAGAACCTAGATGTCCATCAACAGATGAATGGATCAAGAAGATGTGGTATATATACACAATGGAATACTATGCAGCCATCAAAAGAAATGAAATCTTGCCATTTGCAACAACATGGATGGAACTAGAGCGTATCATGCTTAGCGAAATAAGTCAAGCAGAGAAAGACAACTATCATATGATCTCCCTGATATGAGGAAGTGGTGATGCAACATGGAGGCTTAAGTGGGTAGAAGAATAAATGAAACAAGATGGGATTGGGAGGGAGACAAACCATAAGTGACTCTTAATCTCACAACAAACTGAGGGTTGCCGGGGGGAGGGGGTTTGGGAGAAGGGGGTGGGATTATGGACATTGGGGAGGGTATGTGATTTGGTGAGTGCTGTGAAGTGTGTAAACCTGGTGATTCACAGACCTGTACCCCTGGGGATAAAAATATATGTTTATAAAAAAAAAAAATAAAAAAAAAATAAAACTCTATCAAGACGCTTCTGACAAACTTTTACTGTCTTATTACTTTAAACTTACTACTAAGGAATGACTTCTGAGATCTCTATTGAATTATCTGGATGCTAAATGGAGTCTCTCTACTATAGTTAATTGGAATGCATATATCTTCTAGCCTTGTATATACATTCTGGGAATTTTTCATCTAATAGTTCTTTGACAGTTTTAGGTTGGTTTGTTTATTTTTCAAAGCCTTGATAAGCTTTTTATGCAAGTATAGTTCACTATAGACATGCCTCGTTTTATTGCATTTTAATGTCTTGAGCTTTGCAGATACTATGGGTTTTTGTTTGTTTGTTTGTTCCTTATAAATTGAAGATATGTGGCAACCCTTTATCAATGAAGTCTATAAGTGGTGTCATTTTTCCAATAGTATCTGCTCACTTCTTGTCTCTGTGTCACACTTTGGTAATTTTTGTAATATTTCAAATCTTTCACTATTATATTTGTTGCAGTGATCAGTGATGAGTGACTGTAACTCATGGAAATCTCTAACAGTGGTTAGCATTTTTTCATACTAAAGTATTTTCAAATTAAGGAATTCACATTTATTAGATATAATGCTATTGTACACTTAATAGACTATGGCATAGTGTAAGCATAACTTGTATATTGTCTGGGAAACCAAAAACTTAATTTGATTCACTTTGGTGTGATATTTACTTTTTTGCAGCGGACTGGAACCAACCCATAATATCACTGAGGTATGACTAAGATAGAGTCTCAATGAGGCCCTTACAAATTTCTGGAACTCTTTCTCTGAGTAACTCCTCCATTTCCAGTACATTTTCCCATAGATTTATACCCTGTTGGTTTCCGTAAACTCTTTCTTGAGATCAATGAAATTCTTTTCCATGAGCTGTGTGGTTCTCCCTTCTATGCACATCAATATGGAACAAGTGCCTCCAAGAAAAGGACAAGTTTGTATCTTCCCCCCTTCTTTTAGAGGTACCAACCTTGTGTTGACTACTGTCTGTTGACTAAAACCAGATTTTAATATAATGTGTCCAGTTTTCTAGTTATTTGCTATGGGAAAGGGGAAATCCAGTTCTGGTTACATCAGCATAAATTCAATAGAAACTACTACATAGGTTTATACAAAATTAAAATTGCATGTATTTGATTAGTGTATTTGGCACTTTGAGCATAAAAATGATGGTCTCTCATATGTTGACAAAGACTCTAAACATTTGCTATATGACCACCAAGTCTTTGTTGCCTAATGTTTGGCCTCTGTTTGATCCTTTAAACTCAATATACTTTTTACCGTATTACAAATAAACTTCCTCTTTCAACACTTTCAAATGTTGGTCAATGCCACATTTGTGGCACATTTCATTATTTGTGAACATATTTTTAAAAAATAGAATTTGGATCCATTTGTTTATAACACACTTTATAATAAAAGCACTTCTGATTGTAATAAATATAAAATGTAGTATTCTCAGCAAAGAACATATGGATTTCTAAAGATTGTCTATTTTCTGGACTGCCAGTAGGTTCATGCAGGTTGTATTAATTTCCTTGGTGGTTCTTGGCTTCCTGTATGTCATGATTGGCTATGGAATTTTTAGACTCATAGCATTCTAACAAACATTCCTCTCAGTTTAAATTGGTTTAGTGAGGAGAGCTTATTGTGAGTCCTTGGATTAAAAGGAGAGAGAAGAAAGGAAGATTAGTTTGCTGAATTCCTTAAGTTCTCAAATGCAGTACTAGTGAATGTAATTCTAATTCTTCTAGCTCATATCATATTTTTTGATGAAAGGTATCTATAAATTTTAAATTGTTATCAAAATCATCTCTTTCCACTGTAGTGTCATGTAATCCATGATACATGTAGAATTTGTCAAAATTATCTATAAACATTGTAGGTCCCTGAAGTTATCCAGCTCATGTATTTAAATGTGTTCTGTGTTCTTACATAGTGTAAAGATCAATTTGAATTTCCACATTTTTATGTCCATCTTAGATATAATTAAGACCAATTAAAAATCCTGTTGGCTTATATGATCTCTCTAAATATCAGAAATTAATGACAGATTTGCTATAAGGTATGATAGTGCTTTAAATACCGATTTCTTTTCTCCTCACTTAATGAGTATGTTAAGCTCAGAATGTGACCTTATTTTTTTCTACAAAGAAATAGAGTCTTTGAAGATGTAATTAGTTAAAGATACTGGGACAAAATCATCCTGGATTTAGACGGATCCTTAAATTGAATGACTGGTGTCATTTTAAGAAGAGGAAAGGACACAGAAAGATGCACAGAGATAAAGGCCACATGAGGATGAAGCAGACATGAGATATATTCAACCACAAGCTAAGGAGCATCTGGGACTACCAGGAGATGGAAAAGGCAAGGAAGGATGCTTTCCCACTGACTCTAGAAGACCATGGTCTTACTGATGCTTCGATTTTAGACTTCTATCCTTCAGAGCTATGAAAGAATAATTTCTGTTACATTAGCCTGCCGAGTCATGGCAATATGTTAGGGAATTCCTAGGAAAGAAAGATAGGTATGTTGTATAACAATTATTTTATAGACCTCATATTAACTTATATATTTCTAAGAAACATTTAAAAAAATATACTCTGATGGTAAAGCATAGAATGAATTTAAGTATTCCCAAAGATAGATTTAACTAAAACAACAGAATACATTGTCCACTTAAATTTTGACCACATGTTTTGATGTCGTGTTCTGATAAATGTCTGGTGTCTGGCTGATTT
The DNA here is from genome assembly GCF_011764305.1 of Mustela putorius furo. Lineage (NCBI taxonomy): Eukaryota > Metazoa > Chordata > Mammalia > Carnivora > Mustelidae > Mustela > Mustela putorius. Next base: position 25,507,564 of record NW_025421273.1, read on the forward strand.
CATAGTTGAGGTGACTAGAAACCTATGAAATGTTGAAATTGTTATTCAATAACTCTTAGTACTCTTAACCGTTGGTTCTTCCCCCACATGATTTATGATCAGAACTCCAGTTCTAGGCAATTTCAAAATGGAATTTTTCTGTGTGGGCATTTTATGTGTGAGAGAGAGGCTGTTCTACTATTTTCAACTTTCCAAGAATAAAGAACTCTATAATTGACCCAATCAGCTTGGAAATTACTATATCAAATACTATGGCTAAGTGCATCCTTATATGATACTAATTGAAGAAGAAACTAGATTTTAGTACCATTTCATTATCTGCAGTGAAGTGACCACCATCCAGTAGGATAACATTACTTAAATTGTAAACTCCACAGGAAAATAATAGGTATTCTCTCCAGAAAAGGGTTCTGTGGTGAAAAATATGTGGTTAAATAAATTCAAATGTTTCTTCAAGAAATCTTTATTGTCTTTGAGAAACTAGTATGTATTATGAATCTTTATTTAGAAAAAAATATGCAATATTTCTCAAATGTATTTAGCTTTTTCACACAGTTTTTGTAGAATATCTATAGGATCTGTAAACATGAATGCTCTGGGGAGCAGAGTTTGGAAGTAACATTTTAGTGACTAGTGATATCATTTTTATGTAATATCATGGAGTTAGTACTTAACTGCAGCATGATAATTTTCTTAATCTTTCATAATACTGATGTAACACTAACTCTTACACAATCTTTTCTTTGTTTCAGGTACATTTATAGACAGTTTCCTTTCATTACACCACTTAATCTTTTCAACCATTTTGTGAGATAAGTAATATTAATATCTCATTTAACAGATTTAAATAACATAACTGATGTACCATAGTTGTTTGGAGTTAGGGTAAGACTTCTGAAGCCAGGCAACTTGGCTAAAGAGTTTGTGATTTAACCTGCAACAAAAACTTGTGGGCAAATATTGAAGCTTGATAAAGGCAAGAAAAAAACATATAACTGTTTAACTGTTTTTGATCATAGGTTCATTTGGGAATCCAAAGAAAGCCACAGAATCTATCTTCATAAGAATGTATACATATATTTATCTATAAACATGCATATGATTTCCAGAGCATTGCCAATGTATCCACTGGATAGTAGGTTGAAAACCAAGTGATTTAAATGTCTTTAAATATGATCAAGTTAATAGGTTACAGATCCAGAAAAATAATTAAAGTACATTAGTATATAGTGAAAGCATAAAAAAACTTCTGACATTGGGGTCTAGGAAAGACAATTAAATTATTCTGTACCATTCAATGGGCTAGAATGCTATCCAGACTGATTTTGTTTGATTGCTGTGATGATTCCTATCCTTTTTCTGTTCATCATCTAAAAAATTCTTTGGATAACTGATTATCCTTAATTTGAACCAAAATAATTATTAGTAATCTGATGTGGTGAACAGAACTTTGGTTTACTCTTTTACTTTGATTTTATCAAATCTATGTGTTTTTTGTTTTTATTTCAATTTGACTCAGTTTATTAATTTATTCTTATGGAAAAGATGCAAGTGAAAATTCTGCTGTGTTTACCAAATCAAAACAACAAAATAAAGTACAATTAAAATTAAATAGGTTTTTATTCAAAATTCAAACAAGGAGGCCTAAAATGACTTTTTAATTAAATGGATGCTTTAGGAAAACAGGACTTGATTATACCAAAAACATATCATTCATTCATGATGAATAGACTATTCACGATTTTCAAAATAATGGCTGAAATGCGGATAGCTTGAACACAGTATAGCCCAGTGAAATGATATGGAAACTGGAGGAAGATAGGCCTGGGTTGAAAATCGTTATTCAACAAATATTCATCAAAGATGTGTTGGGTAGTGTGAATCTTATGCTACTGAGGACTAAGATCATTTGAGTACCCTGCATTCAAATAGTTTTACCACTTATGATCTGTAATACCTGGGGCAAATTACTTCCTTCCTTCCTCTTAATGTGAATAGGAATACTAATTTTTACCTGTCTAATGGTCTCTTATAATTACCTATTTAATTTAAACCACAGGACAACATACATCCAGCAATTCATCAGAGTCGAGCACAATGTTTATGGCTCAAGAAGGACCTGCTGAGTAATTGTGTAAGTAAAGAAATAAATAGTTGCTGTTCTGAGAGTTAATACATATAAATATGTTGTGGTATATGCCTAGTACATAGTAAGGGCTGAAAATGTACTTCTTATATTTCTTTTTTTTCTTCCTGTATACTCTTACAGTGTCCACTAAACCTTAATTTAAAAATAGATTTAATGGGGCACCTGGGTGACTCAGTCGGTTAAGTGATTGCCTTCAGCTCAGGTCATGACCCTGGAGTCTCAGGAAGGAGTCCTTCATCAGGGGCCCCTGCTCAGCAGGGAGTTTTCCTCTCCCTCCGATCCTCCCCGCTCTCATGCTTTCTCTCTCATTTTCACTCTCAAATAAATAAATAAATAAAATCTTAAAAAAAATAGGATTTCATGTGTATGATAGTTACTAAATTTGAGATTAATGAACACCTCTAGGAAGTTGCATTATGCTGAATGTCTCTTTAGTGCATGCCTTGCTCTTGTATGCAATGTCCTCATCTTATATGTTTACATGCAGAAGAAACAGTGATTTATCAAGTCCCCACTTCATAAAGAACATTGTTTTTGAGTGCTATGAGCACTTACAGCACAGTGAAGACCAAATTTCTCTCAAAAAAGTAATATTTTAGAGGAAACAAAACAAGATCAGTTCTCAAAAATACCAACAAAGGAAAAATATAACCAAATATGCTTTGTGGTGCCAAAAGGAATACCAGAATACCAGAATACCAGAATAACTGCCTGGAACCAGACAAACTTACTTTGAAAAGATTAATGGAGATAATTTTTTTTCCTATTAAATATGATCTCCACTTTTTGCACAACTGGTGCAATACAAGATATTCTATATGTGATATTTTGTTTTATTTCCACAATAACCAGAGTAAACATATCTTTATAGGTTATAAATCTAAAACTCGGTGAGGTTAAATCATTTTCTCAAGATCATACATTCTAAAATAACAGGGCCAAGATTTGAGCTTGAACTCTAACTATGCTATCACCATCAGCTTTAGTAGAAATCTCAGAAGTACAAATTAATGCTTCCAGTTGAATATAAGTGAAAACCTGCCTCAAACTAGCATATACATTGAGGACTTAATTGGCTCTCCAGACTGGAATTCTGAATGTAGGGCATGACTGGTAAATACAATGTCTTAGGAATGTCACCAAGGACCCAACCCTTAGTTGCCCATGTGTTGTCGTTGTCGTTGTTGTTGTTTTGTGGCTTTTTGTCCTAGTGTCTGTAAGGCCTGATAGCATCAATCAGTGCTGAGAGTTTCCAGAGATAGAAAAATGGAGATAGAAATAGAGAGAGACAAACACACACACACACACACACAGATACACACATGGAGAGAAAGTGAAAAAGAGAGAGAGAATGTTTCTAAAACCATCCAAAGAAAGTCTTCAGGCTTCCTCTGCTTGAATCACCTCTGGACAAACTCTTATGGCAGAAGGCATACATAATCTTAATTCAAGAAATATGAACTTATGAGTGGAAAGGTAGATGGATTGATTGTTTTAGAACAGTGAGAGTCCACCCCTAGATTTGGGTCAATGTCACCCATCAGACAATGTCACCCATCAGTGGGCAGCTGTACTATGTGGAAAGAACAAAATGGATAATGGGGAGAGACACACTGAATCATTGAACCCAATAGTGAACACACAGTTATGTCTTTATTTGAGGATTTGAAAAATGAACAAACCCAAAGAAATGAGAAAATGTCTTTGTTCAATTAACAATTATTTTTAAATAACTCACTAATTCATAGAAGGAGATCAATTTGGAGCATAAAGGAAATCTGGATCTCTTTGCATGTATCAATGGTTGCAGAACTCATAAATTTAACCGTGTGCTTTGGAAAAGAAAAAAACATTAAGAAATTATAGGCTTACTATGCTAAGGAGGAACTGGATAAATTTGAGCACTCTAGGAAGACTGAACATTTGAAATAAAAATTGAGAAAGTAGAGACGAAACGCAGAGCACTTAATTTACTTTATCCTGAGACAACAGAATGTCTTTTAGGTTACTTACAAGAGTACCAATAAGGCATTCCCCTAGTACAGATGAATTTGGATGTCATAATGATATAGGTTCATGTACGCCTGTGCTTAAGTTCTGATGATGCCATTTCCTAGCTGCATTATTTGGGACAGGTAACAATCTATTCCTTGCTCTGTCTTCTCAATTGTAAGATGCAAATAATAACAGTAGCTGTTTTGCATTGTTGTAGAAAAGAATGAGATAATGTATATAATGCTTAGTGAAATACCCAACATCTGTAAGCTCAGTGAATGCTTGCTATTAATTTGGAGATTAATCAAGTGTTAGACTTCCTGAGATTTTATGAGAGCTTAGTCTGCAGAGCCACCTATCTGCTTATTATTTCTGATATTCTGCTTAGATTACTTCTATGCAATGTCATTGTGTTTCTATCTGAGAAGACTTAAAAGAGGCGTGAGAGGAACAAGGATAAACAAGTTGTTTTGGCATTCTTATAAAACAAACTTTCATTTTTTATTTGCTTTCCTGTTCTAGGCATTCTATTGGGGTTTATTTTTAAATCCTTATGCATATATAAAGTATATATGGCATCTAGTAGGCACTCAATACACATTTTATTTTTCTTTTTTTTGTTTCTTTTTATTACTTGTAAAAAAAAAAAAGAGAGAGAGAGAGAGACTGAAGACAGTTAATCTTATATCTACCTTAAACTATTCATGCTTACATAGGAAAAAAAATTAAAGAAAAGAAAGGACAGCTGAAACACAAAATGGAGATAAGAAAGATGCTAACATAAAAATGCAAAACCTAAATTTCCTGCATACTTTCCAAGGGTAAGTCAATTTCAAATAAATCTCCAAAGCTTCTAGTGCCAAAGGTAAAAAAAGGAAACATGATCTGTACAATAATTCACACAACCCATTACATAAAAGAAAACAACTAGTCAACAAAACAAAATTCTTTAGTTTTTAGGAGCTCAAAAATCTTCTGCCTGTGAAGTTGCCCAGAAAACAAGGGGTTCACCTGACTGTGCTCCTCCAAGGATGTCCCCCTTGCCTGGTCCACAGGTTTCTCTCTGCTTGTGTGTTCTGTTGCTCATTAGGCACTCCTTATTTTGGTTTCTCTGTAACCAGCCCACACCTTTATAACTAAATAGTCCTGCATCTATTAACTTCCATTATAGTATACTGGATGAAAACTAAGTTTCTAGTTGATTCATGATGACAATTTTTGTTTCATTTACATTGCATGGAGGTCCTTGAAAGTTGACTACAGCTCTGTTCCACCTGTTTTCCACCCTGGAACCCAGACAGGAAGGTAGTCCTCTACCATTTTTGAGGGGTACTGAAAGAACAAGAGAATCTCCAGAAGCAAGCAGTGGTCTTAAAGTGAAGAGTCACTTCCACTAAGTCACACCCATCCTGACAATGGGGCAGGGATACGTGCCCTTCCTACGAGAACAGTCCTCAAGGGTCAGGATATGGGTATGGTAGGAGTGGTAGGGCCAGGGATGAGGGCTGGATAATCTTCTCACAGGAAAAGGGACTTCAGGTAATTGAAAACAGGAATTCATCCTTATTAACTTTCCTCAAATGACCCAATTTGAGTGACATCGTCTCCCAGGATCCTAAGCTTTACCTTGTTATTTATGGGGGAAAACAAACCAACAAACCAACAAAGCAAACCAAGACTTTTGACTGGCACTGATATTTAAAGAAAAGTTCTTGGCTTGGCACTAAAAAATAATGGCAAAATAAATATTCATAAGACTTCAAAAGTGTCAACAAAACGTTTCAGGTATGTGTATCATAGCTTGATAAATTCTCTCCTTAAACGATTATGATTTTTAAGATTATCTTATCAATACATGAATGCTATTCGCTTTACAGAAAAGGAGACTATCTGAGACTGTTATACATTGTGTCACAAAACCAATGGATTTTTTTGACTATTAACTTTATGTGTTTCTTTGGATCAATAAATAAAATTAGTCTTTTTAAAAGATCAGCAGCATTTATTTATTTTAATAAATCATTATCTATAGCTCTTTTAACAAATTCCCAAACTGTTTCTTTTGGTTATTTCTAATTTTTCACTATTGTAATTTCACTATGCATTTGTCACATTGTTTTCTTTGGATAAATTCTAAAAAGTCACACCATAGTGCATTTTCAGGTATCTCAACAGGCCCTCCAAAAAAACAGCAACTTTCATTTTCTTTATAGAACTCTCTCTTCATCACAATTCAGTTTAATCTCTCCCAATCTGAAGGTGAAACATGCACATTTCAGGTTGTCGGTATGCTTGTTGATTGCATCATAAATGTATCTGTTTTATACACCTCTCTTATGATTGTCTCTTCATGCCCTTAGCCCATGTTCCAGGGCAGTGTTGGTCTTAAAATATTAACCAACACCAGTATTCCACTTACTATACATGTAGGAGGCAGGCTCTGTCCTAGGAATGTAATATACAATTAATATCTTCATTAATCCCCACAAAAATCCTGAGTTAGATACAATTATGAGCCTCATTCCACAGGTAAGGAAATAGAGGTATATAGTAGTTAAGTACATTATTGAAGGTTTTATTAAACTTTTTTTGTATTTATTTGAGGCTTTTATCTCCCATTTGCTTTATATATCAATTAATAGTATTAACAGTGTTCATACAGAATTTCAAAACATAAAGCTCTTTGATATTATGATCCCAAGAATCAACCAGAATTGTACAAATAACCTCTAATAGTTTTAATACATGATTGAATTACTAAAAATAAAAATATGATTAATCTAGAATTTATTTTAAATATGGTGTGATACAAGGACTTAATTTTTTCAAACAAAAGTTTAGCCATATTTTCAGACACCATTTAACAAATTATACTTTTATTCTTACTGATTTGAATGTCATCTTTATAACATAATTAATTCTCTCAAACTTCAGTTTTCCTTATATGCAACATTAAACTAAGTTCATACTTCTTTGTTAATAAAACATTATCTGAATTTTTGTCACTTTATATTGTATTTTTATAACAGGAAAATCTCTTTTTGTTGCTTCTCTTTTCAACAGTTTTCTTATTTTTTTTCTTCCATATTTATAGGCCCAAATGAACCTTAAAGTCAGTTTATCAAAATTCATTTAAAAGACACAAAATATTTGTTAATTTTGTTAAATGTATAAATAATTTTGAGAATATAACACTTTTATTATGTTGTCTTCCTGTTCAAGAACATTATTTCTAGGGTGCCTGGGTGGCTCAGTATTTACTATGGCTAAGTGCATCCTTATATGATACTAATTGAAGAAGAAACTAGATTTTAGTACCATTTCATTATCTGCAGTGAAGTGACCACCATCCAGTAGGATAACATTACTTAAATTGTAAACTCCACAGGAAAATAATAGGTATTCTCTCCAGAAAAGGGTTCTGTGGTGAAAAATATGTGGTTAAATAAATTCAAATGTTTCTTCAAGAAATCTTTATTGTCTTTGAGAAACTAGTATGTATTATGAATCTTTATTTAGAAAAAAATATGCAATATTTCTCAAATGTATTTAGCTTTTTCACACAGTTTTTGTAGAATATCTATAGGATCTGTAAACATGAATGCTCTGGGGAGCAGAGTTTGGAAGTAACATTTTAGTGACTAGTGATATCATTTTTATGTAATATCATGGAGTTAGTACTTAACTGCAGCATGATAATTTTCTTAATCTTTCATAATACTGATGTAACACTAACTCTTACACAATCTTTTCTTTGTTTCAGGTACATTTATAGACAGTTTCCTTTCATTACACCACTTAATCTTTTCAACCATTTTGTGAGATAAGTAATATTAATATCTCATTTAACAGATTTAAATAACATAACTGATGTACCATAGTTGTTTGGAGTTAGGGTAAGACTTCTGAAGCCAGGCAACTTGGCTAAAGAGTTTGTGATTTAACCTGCAACAAAAACTTGTGGGCAAATATTGAAGCTTGATAAAGGCAAGAAAACATATAACTGTTTAACTGTTTTTGATCATAGGTTCATTTGGGAATCCAAAGAAAGCCACAGAATCTATCTTCATAAGAATGTATACATATATTTATCTATAAACATGCATATGATTTCCAGAGCATTGCCAATGTATCCACTGGATAGTAGGTTGAAAACCAAGTGATTTAAATGTCTTTAAATATGATCAAGTTAATAGGTTACAGATCCAGAAAAATAATTAAAGTACATTAGTATATAGTGAAAGCATAAAAAAACTTCTGACATTGGGGTCTAGGAAAGACAATTAAATTATTCTGTACCATTCAATGGGCTAGAATGCTATCCAGACTGATTTTGTTTGATTGCTGTGATGATTCCTATCCTTTTTCTGTTCATCATCTAAAAAATTCTTTGGATAACTGATTATCCTTAATTTGAACCAAAATAATTATTAGTAATCTGATGTGGTGAACAGAACTTTGGTTTACTCTTTTACTTTGATTTTATCAAATCTATGTGTTTTTTGTTTTTATTTCAATTTGACTCAGTTTATTAATTTATTCTTATGGAAAAGATGCAAGTGAAAATTCTGCTGTGTTTACCAAATCAAAACAACAAAATAAAGTACAATTAAAATTAAATAGGTTTTTATTCAAAATTCAAACAAGGAGGCCTAAAATGACTTTTTAATTAAATGGATGCTTTAGGAAAACAGGACTTGATTATACCAAAAACATATCATTCATTCATGATGAATAGACTATTCACGATTTTCAAAATAATGGCTGAAATGCGGATAGCTTGAACACAGTATAGCCCAGTGAAATGATATGGAAACTGGAGGAAGATAGGCCTGGGTTGAAAATCGTTATTCAACAAATATTCATCAAAGATGTGTTGGGTAGTGTGAATCTTATGCTACTGAGGACTAAGATCATTTGAGTACCCTGCATTCAAATAGTTTTACCACTTATGATCTGTAATACCTGGGGCAAATTACTTCCTTCCTTCCTCTTAATGTGAATAGGAATACTAATTTTTACCTGTCTAATGGTCTCTTATAATTACCTATTTAATTTAAAACCACAGGACAACATACATCCAGCAATTCATCAGAGTCGAGCACAATGTTTATGGCTCAAGAAGGACCTGCTGAGTAATTGTGTAAGTAAAGAAATAAATAGTTGCTGTTCTGAGAGTTAATACATATAAATATGTTGTGGTATATGCCTAGTACATAGTAAGGGCTGAAAATGTACTTCTTATATTTTCTTTTTTTTCTTCCTGTATACTCTTACAGTGTCCACTAAACCTTAATTTAAAAATAGATTTAATGGGGCACCTGGGTGACTCAGTCGGTTAAGTGATTGCCTTCAGCTCAGGTCATGACCCTGGAGTCTCAGGAAGGAGTCCTTCATCAGGGGCCCCTGCTCAGCAGGGAGTTTTCCTCTCCCTCCGATCCTCCCCGCTCTCATGCTTTCTCTCTCATTTTCACTCTCAAATAAATAAATAAATAAAATCTTAAAAAAAATAGGATTTCATGTGTATGATAGTTACTAAATTTGAGATTAATGAACACCTCTAGGAAGTTGCATTATGCTGAATGTCTCTTTAGTGCATGCCTTGCTCTTGTATGCAATGTCCTCATCTTATATGTTTACATGCAGAAGAAACAGTGATTTATCAAGTCCCCACTTCATAAAGAACATTGTTTTTGAGTGCTATGAGCACTTACAGCACAGTGAAGACCAAATTTCTCTCAAAAAAGTAATATTTTAGAGGAAACAAAACAAGATCAGTTCTCAAAAATACCAACAAAGGAAAAATATAACCAAATATGGCTTTGTGGTGCCAAAAGGAATACCAGAATACCAGAATACCAGAATAACTGCCTGGAACCAGACAAACTTACTTTGAAAAGATTAATGGAGATAATTTTTTTTCCTATTAAATATGATCTCCACTTTTTGCACAACTGGTGCAATACAAGATATTCTATATGTGATATTTTGTTTTATTTCCACAATAACCAGAGTAAACATATCTTTATAGGTTATAAATCTAAAACTCGGTGAGGTTAAATCATTTTCTCAAGATCATACATTCTAAAATAACAGGGCCAAGATTTGAGCTTGAACTCTAACTATGCTATCACCATCAGCTTTAGTAGAAATCTCAGAAGTACAAATTAATGCTTCCAGTTGAATATAAGTGAAAACCTGCCTCAAACTAGCATATACATTGAGGACTTAATTGGCTCTCCAGACTGGAATTCTGAATGTAGGGCATGACTGGTAAATACAATGTCTTAGGAATGTCACCAAGGACCCAACCCTTAGTTGCATGTGTTGTCGTTGTCGTTGTTGTTGTTTTGTGGCTTTTTGTCCTAGTGTCTGTAAGGCCTGATAGCATCAATCAGTGCTGAGAGTTTCCAGAGATAGAAAAATGGAGATAGAAATAGAGAGAGACAAACACACACACACACACACACAGATACACACATGGAGAGAAAGTGAAAAAGAGAGAGAGAATGTTTCTAAAACCATCCAAAGAAAGTCTTCAGGCTTCCTCTGCTTGAATCACCTCTGGACAAACTCTTATGGCAGAAGGCATACATAATCTTAATTCAAGAAATATGAACTTATGAGTGGAAAGGTAGATGGATTGATTGTTTTAGAACAGTGAGAGTCCACCCCTAGATTTGGGTCAATGTCACCCATCAGACAATGTCACCCATCAGTGGGCAGCTGTACTATGTGGAAAGAACAAAATGGATAATGGGGAGAGACACACTGAATCATTGAACCCAATAGTGAACACACAGTTATGTCTTTATTTGAGGATTTGAAAAATGAACAAACCCAAAGAAATGAGAAAATGTCTTTGTTCAATTAACAATTATTTTTAAATAACTCACTAATTCATAGAAGGAGATCAATTTGGAGCATAAAGGAAATCTGGATCTCTTTGCATGTATCAATGGTTGCAGAACTCATAAATTTAACCGTGTGCTTTGGAAAAAAGAAAAAACATTAAGAAATTATAGGCTTACTATGCTAAGGAGGAACTGGATAAATTTGAGCACTCTAGAAGAAGACTGAACATTTGAAATAAAAATTGAGAAAGTAGAGACGAAACGCAGAGCACTTAATTTACTTTATCCTGAGACAACAGAATGTCTTTTAGGTTACTTACAAGAGTACCAATAAGGCATTCCCCTAGTACAGATGAATTTGGATGTCATAATGATATAGGTTCATGTACGCCTGTGCTTAAGTTCTGATGATGCCATTTCCTAGCTGCATTATTTGGGACAGGTAACAATCTATTCCTTGCTCTGTCTTCTCAATTGTAAGATGCAAATAATAACAGTAGCTGTTTTGCATTGTTGTAGAAAAGAATGAGATAATGTATATAATGCTTAGTGAAATACCCAACATCTGTAAGCTCAGTGAATGCTTGCTATTAATTTGGAGATTAATCAAGTGTTAGACTTCCTGAGATTTTATGAGAGCTTAGTCTGCAGAGCCACCTATCTGCTTATTATTTCTGATATTCTGCTTAGATTACTTCTATGCAATGTCATTGTTTCTATCTGAGAAGACTTAAAAGAGGCGTGAGAGGAACAAGGATAAACAAGTTGTTTTGGCATTCTTATAAACAAACTTTCATTTTTTATTTGCTTTCCTGTTCTAGGCATTCTATTGGGGTTTATTTTTAAATCCTTATGCATATATAAAGTATATATGGCATCTAGTAGGCACTCAATACACATTTTATTTTTCTTTTTTTTGTTTCTTTTTATTACTTGTAAAAAAAAAAGAGAGAGAGAGAGAGACTGAAGACAGTTAATCTTATATCTACCTTAAACTATTCATGCTTACATAGGAAAAAAATTAAAGAAAAGAAAGGACAGCTGAAACACAAAATGGAGATAAGAAAGATGCTAACATAAAAATGCAAAACCTAAATTTCCTGCATACTTTCCAAGGGTAAGTCAATTTCAAATAAATCTCCAAAGCTTCTAGTGCCAAAGGTAAAAAAAGGAAACATGATCTGTACAATAATTCACACAACCCATTACATAAAAGAAAACAACTAGTCAACAAAACAAAATTCTTTAGTTTTTAGGAGCTCAAAAATCTTCTGCCTGTGAAGTTGCCCAGAAAACAAGGGGTTCACCTGACTGTGCTCCTCCAAGGATGTCCCCCTTGCCTGGTCCACAGGTTTCTCTCTGCTTGTGTGTTCTGTTGCTCATTAGGCACTCCTTATTTTGGTTTCTCTGTAACCAGCCCACACCTTTATAACTAAATAGTCCTGCATCTATTAACTTCCATTATAGTATACTGGATGAAAACTAAGTTTCTAGTTGATTCATGATGACAATTTTTGTTTCATTTACATTGCATGGAGGTCCTTGAAAGTTGACTACAGCTCTGTTCCACCTGTTTTCCACCCTGGAACCCAGACAGGAAGGTAGTCCTCTACCATTTTTGAGGGGTACTGAAAGAACAAGAGAATCTCCAGAAGCAAGCAGTGGTCTTAAAGTGAAGAGTCACTTCCACTAAGTCACACCCATCCTGACAATGGGGCAGGGATACGTGCCCTTCCTACGAGAACAGTCCTCAAGGGTCAGGATATGGGTATGGTAGGAGTGGTAGGGCCAGGGATGAGGGCTGGATAATCTTCTCACAGGAAAAGGGACTTCAGGTAATTGAAAACAGGAATTCATCCTTATTAACTTTCCTCAAATGACCCAATTTGAGTGACATCGTCTCCCAGGATCCTAAGCTTTACCTTGTTATTTATGGGGGAAAACAAACCAACAAACCAACAAAGCAAACCAAGACTTTTGACTGGCACTGATATTTAAAGAAAAGTTCTTGGCTTGGCACTAAAAAATAATGGCAAAATAAATATTCATAAGACTTCAAAAGTGTCAACAAAACGTTTCAGGTATGTGTATCATAGCTTGATAAATTCTCTCCTTAAACGATTATGATTTTTAAGATTATCTTATCAATACATGAATGCTATTCGCTTTACAGAAAAGGAGACTATCTGAGACTGTTATACATTGTGTCACAAAACCAATGGATTTTTTTGACTATTAACTTTATGTGTTTCTTTGGATCAATAAATAAAATTAGTCTTTTTAAAAGATCAGCAGCATTTATTTATTTTAATAAATCATTATCTATAGCTCTTTTAACAAATTCCCAAACTGTTTCTTTTGGTTATTTCTAATTTTTCACTATTGTAATTTCACTATGCATTTGTCACATTGTTTTCTTTGGATAAATTCTAAAAAGTCACACCATAGTGCATTTTCAGGTATCTCAACAGGCCCTCCAAAAAAACAGCAACTTTCATTTTCTTTATAGAACTCTCTCTTCATCACAATTCAGTTTAATCTCTCCCAATCTGAAGGTGAAACATGCACATTTCAGGTTGTCGGTATGCTTGTTGATTGCATCATAAATGTATCTGTTTTATACACCTCTCTTATGATTGTCTCTTCATGCCCTTAGCCCATGTTCCAGGGCAGTGTTGGTCTTAAAATATTAACCAACACCAGTATTCCACTTACTATACATGTAGGAGGCAGGCTCTGTCCTAGGAATGTAATATACAATTAATATCTTCATTAATCCCCACAAAAATCCTGAGTTAGATACAATTATGAGCCTCATTCCACAGGTAAGGAAATAGAGGTATATAGTAGTTAAGTACATTATTGAAGGTTTTATTAAACTTTTTTTGTATTTATTTGAGGCTTTTATCTCCCATTTGCTTTATATATCAATTAATAGTATTAACAGTGTTCATACAGAATTTCAAAACATAAAGCTCTTTGATATTATGATCCCAAGAATCAACCAGAATTGTACAAATAACCTCTAATAGTTTTAATACATGATTGAATTACTAAAAATAAAAATATGATTAATCTAGAATTTATTTTAAATATGGTGTGATACAAGGACTTAATTTTTTCAAACAAAAGTTTAGCCATATTTTCAGACACCATTTAACAAATTATACTTTTATTCTTACTGATTTGAATGTCATCTTTATAACATAATTAATTCTCTCAAACTTCAGTTTTCCTTATATGCAACATTAAACTAAGTTCATACTTCTTTGTTAATAAAACATTATCTGAATTTTTGTCACTTTATATTGTATTTTTATAACAGGAAAATCTCTTTTTGTTGCTTCTCTTTTCAACAGTTTTCTTATTTTTTTTCTTCCATATTTATAGGCCCAAATGAACCTTAAAGTCAGTTTATCAAAATTCATTTAAAAGACACAAAATATTTGTTAATTTTGTTAAATGTATAAATAATTTTGAGAATATAACACTTTTATTATGTTGTCTTCCTGTTCAAGAACATTATTTCTAGGGTGCCTGGGTGGCTCAGTGGGTTAAGCCTCTGCCTTTGGCTCAGGTTATGATCTCAGGGTCCTGAGATAGAGCCCTGCATCTGGCTCTCTGCTTAGCAGGGAGCCTGTTTCTCCCTTGCTCTCTCTGCCTGCCTCCCTGCCCACTTGTGATCTCTGTCATATAAATAAATAAAATCTTTTAAAAAAAGAACATTATTTTTTCATTTATTTACCTAATATTTAAGTTGATTAAAAGTAGTATAATTTTTCATACCATCCACAATGTATGATGTTCATTTTTAGTTTAAATTTTTGTTATGCACTTGATTCTTTTTTAAAATATAAAATTGTTATCAATTTTTTACAAAGAAAATGTGTTTTTGAGAAATTCCTGAACACTGCCATCTCTTTAGAAATATTACTCTTGGTGAGAAATTGTTTGCATTGAAGAAAATTTTGGTTGAACTCCTTTATTTGAATAAATTATACTTTTTTCAATTGCAATGTAAAGCAATTCAACTAATTTTAAATAATGATAATGTTATGGTCTTCCTTTTATTATTTTAATGTTTAACATGCTAGTTTTTTGCCATTAGGTATCATTTTGGTCTTTGATTTAAGACACTTTATTGTTTAAATATGTGAAGAAATATCTATATATTCTTATAATATAAATTTATTTTATTAGAAAGAAGTATAGAGGGGCTCTTGGATGCCTCCTTTGGTTAAGTGCCTGACTCTTGATTTTGTCTCAGGCTATGATCTCAGGGTCTTGAGATCTGGGCCTAGTTGACTGGTGCTGGGTGTGGAGCCTGCTTAAGATTCTCTCTCGCCCTCTCACTCTGCCCCTCTTCTGTCCCCCTCTACTCACATATGTGTACTTTCGTTTTTTTTCTTTTTAAAGATTTTATTTATTTATTTGACAGAGATCTCAAGTAGGCAGAGAGGCAGGCAGAGAGAGCAAGAGAGAAATAGGCTCCCTGCTAAGCAGAGAGCCAGATGCAGGGCTCTATCCCAGGACCCTGAGATCGTGACCTGAGCCAAAGGCAGAGGCTTAACCCACTGAGCCACCCAGGTGCCCCCATATGTATATTTTCTTAAAAGAAAAGAAAAGAAAAAGGTATTGAATTTTATGTCTGTTAAATTTATCAAAATAATTATATATCAGTTTTATTTTCATTCTGTATAAATCAAGATGCATGCTTCTGATAAATGGATTGCAAGTTAAATTGAAGATCATTTTCTTTCATTATATCATTGATTATTGTTTCATTTCCCCTTGGTATCTCACACTCTCCTTGGACTGTTACTTCTTCCTATCTGGGCATAGATAAGAATCTCTAACTTATCCAAGACTGGACAAGTCCGTGGAGTCCAAGACGCACTAGACAGTATTGAATGCAAAAATCACATTGCCTGCAGGGAACATTCCTATTTCTCTGTGGTCCAGAGATAATAAAGTGTGACAAGAGTAGGGGTAAGATAAATATGCAGTGAGTAATAATCATCAGATATTCTCACCTCTAAGATATTACTGGAGCTGATATTGTGTATATTATACAGCAAATGAGTGTTCATTCTTCACGATCATTTTAATTTTTCAGACTTCAAGCCAGATGACTAGCATACTCCTTGTGTCTACTAACAGCTCAAGCTGCACTCAGTAACCCCAGCAGCCTCTTTCAGAGACATTTCTGAATTCTCTCAGTAATTCAAATCACTTGTATGGTCATCTTTGCATCCTGCGCTTTCAAAGCAAATAAGAGACGTCTTCACTCATCTATGATGTGTCAATTCATGAACAATAAATATACATGTAATAGAACCACTTTACTGAGAAGGAGGGATTGGTATATCAAAGGTGTGGGTTATAACTTTATGTAATCTTATTCTCATAAATTTTGTCCTAAAAAGTCGTTTGAACTCCTAACCCTCCTTACTCCCCTCTCACATTCCTTCTTATTCTGTTCACTGTTCTTTTTCATCTAGTGTGTCTAGTGACCTTCCTACAGTTACTGGATAGTTTCAAAATGCACGTCTTGCCATCTACTTCATCCATTATTGCCTCTGATATCACTGTTGGAATCATGTTTTTGACTATTAGCCTGGAATGGAGATTCCTCTCTCCACTGATGTCTAGCTTTCTGTTCATTTCCCAAAGGATGTGCTAAACCTTTCTGTGGTGTATGGGCTCTTCTCAAGAAATTTGAGTTGTTTTCCTCAGAGACACTGTCAAAGAACTATAAATGACAGCTTATAATCAAAAGTCTTCCTTTTTCAAAACAGTTAGTTGGTTTACCAGGAACAGCTTAGGTGCCTTATCAGAATCTCATATTATGAAAGTGTTTTATTAATATCAATCTCACTTATGGTATCTGTTATCTCTGAACATCTGCTATATTCTTTGATTTGTTTTGTTTCAGAATTTTGATTTGTTTCAGAATTTTAATTTCTACATCTCAGTACCCAATCATGAGTCCCAATGTGCTTCTAGTGCTTTTCACAATTGGTCTCCATGCAGGTAGAACACATATTGATCCACCAGGATATCCTGGTATTCTCAAAGTGAGTTTACCAGTTCAATTCTATCTTCATTACCAATATTTTATTTGTTTTTATCTCTCTCTTGTCTCCAAGGGGACATGTCTAACTTTGAAGTCATTCCTGCCTTCTAAAAGAATTCTAAAAGTCCTATATATCCATTGATAAACTTGCTGAACCAAAAAATGTTAATATGGGATATAGGTCTGCTAGAACCATGGTTAATTGGATGATGATATGGTTTTATTGTTAGAAGAACATAGAATTTAAAGAGTAATTTCATAGACATTATCTCATTTGATCTTTGCAAGAACACAGCAAACTGTACTTCAGTTTACCAGAGAAAATCTAAGAAAGGCTCTAAGAAGCTAAGTGACTTGCCTATAGTCACACTTCAGATGAGTGGAACAACTAGAGTTTCTCCTCAGGCTTTTTGTCTCACATTATTAAATAATTCAACTCCTAAGCCAGATTTTTGGGCACTAGGCATTTTCTTTACTCATTCACACATTTCTTATTTGAAACTAAATACATATTTTTAAATCAAATCATCATCGTCCTGCCAAACTTATATTATCAATATTCTCCTAGAAATCAGGGAGGTTTAATTTAGCCCATTACTGCCTGCCTCTCCCCATCACACACGCATTTGTCTTGTTTTAATGACTCTACTCCTAAGCATTTCTTAAATCTTTCTCTCCACATGGTACCCTTCCCTCCACTACCCTTGTTCAGAAGCTCATGATTCTTCATGTAAATTACTGCACTATCTCCCCAACTTGTCTTGTTTTCTCCAAGGATTTCCTGTCACCTACAGAACATGGTCAAAGCTTGTTAAAATATATGTAAGACCATCTATCAATTGACACCTTTCTACCTCTCCAGTCTCATTATGTCTCATTACCTGCCTCATAGACTATGATTTAGAAAGCCTGAATTGCCTGCATTTTCGTGTTTACCTGATTCTCTTGCATCTGTGTCCTTTTCATCTATCTCTCTTTCTGTTTGAAAGTTTTCTTTTCTTTGTCTTCTTCACATGCTTCATTCCATTTTGTTCACCCACTGCTTTTCCTATGCAACTTTCACAAATCCTTAGAACACCCCTAGTTACTGTGTTATATATATATAAGGGACATTTTGGTGTTATTATAATGCCATAATACCCTGTCCATACATCTGTTACTTCACTTAGAGCATTACTTGATGCAATTTATATTATCTTTTAATTGACTTACATTATGTATTTATCTCTGTATTTGAAAACTAATTAAATCAGGTATCTTGTCTGTTTACATGTTCTTTCTCATAATTAAACTGTAAGCTTTTTGAATCCTATTTTCTCTAGCATATTATATGAACTCCTTTGTGGAGATAATATAAAATCACATATTTATTAACTATTGGCCTCATCATATAATTTATAAAGAGGAACCATGATCATTACTGTATATATACATATATCTACAATAAATGCATACATATATACATACATACACATGCATCCATAATATGTACATGACACATATATAAAAATATATATACATATATATGATACATATTTGTGTTCTCATTCAATATTTTGTTTGACTTTTTATGTGTGGAATATAGAGATTTGTAGAGGTGTTTTATGCAGAATTCAACATCTGATTCTAAAATCAAACCTACTCTAGAGATATGCTTATCTGGGTGAGTGAAAATGTGTGAATCAAGACTGAGGTAGGATGGGAAGGTGTGGAGAGTCTGCACTTGTATCTCAACTTTTCCCTGATTAATATCTGGAGTTGTGTTGTTAGATCAAACTGTCTACAAGGTGATATGTGTTTTGTCATCCTCCCAACACCGATACATATTACACAAATGTAAGTGAATCCAAGAAGGCTGGAAAGGCCAAATCATTAGAAAAATATCTGTAAATCATAAATCTGTGCATTGGATAGGTGAAAGCATAGAAGCAAAATATAATTTGTTTCCAGTATTGTAAGTAATTGTTACATGGTAACTACAAATATATTCATTAAAGAGTTTAGAGAATATAAAGTAAATAAGCCATGGTGCTTCAACTACTTAATATTATGAAGAAATATTTTGTGAATTTTTTTCTGTGAATTTTAAAATAAAGGGTTAAAATATTTAATATCTTAGAAAATTTGTTGGGCTTTTGGATAGGCTGTGACCACATTATTTTCCCCCATTTAAAATTAAAGCATACAGGTTTTCACTATGTGAAATTCTGCTGATATCTTTTGGGAAAAAAATTAGGTTTGGATATTCAAAGGAAGACACATATATATGCATATAATAATAATATCATGTATATGTTATATGTCATATGTTATGTATATAATTGTACAAAATCATATACATACTTCACATTTGTTGGAGTCATAACACAGTCCTATTGCTTTAATACTATTATTTTGATTATAGAGTACAAATTATTTCACTGAAAGTTTTGGTACTTGTTAGAAGAACTTACATTAGGACATCATTCATTTTTTAAAGAAATTTTATTTATTTGACAGAGAGATTCAGCAAGAGAGGGAATACAAGCAGGGGGAGTGAGAGAGAAAGAAGCAGGGTTCCCACTGAGCAGGGAGCCCCATGTGGGCTTCCATTCCAGCACCCTGGGATTATGACCTGAGCCAAAGGCAGAAGCTTAATGATTGAACCACCCAGGTGCCCCTAGGATATCATTCTATTCTACTACTATATTATTAGGAAAAAATTATATATATATATATATATATATATATATATATATATATATATAAAATATTCTGAACTTACATTTCTAATATCTCTGCATTAATCTTCTTAGTCTGTTGTAATAACAGTATTCATGAACAAAATGCTGCTTTTCTAATTATACATAAAATATCCAAAACACTGTCTTTTTGAGATTATTTTAAGTCTGCAGAGTAGGGTTTCATGTTTGGGAGAATGAAAGACTTAATGTCCCTTATTGTCTTCTGTATATGTGTGGATGGGACCTGCATGGCCTCCCAGCTTTCTGTAAGAACAGAATAATGTATAGCAAGTGCCATTTCCCCCAAGTCAAGATTCTCACTAAATTTGAATGCCAAGTACCTCATCTGCTAATTAATGGCATCTGTAGATTCTAAGTCTAGAATTTCCTTTGATCTATTTCATGTTCAGGCTTAAGCTGTTCTTTAGGGAAGTAAGTATCCTCATTTCATCAATCCTAATAAAGCTCAATTTATTCAAATCCCTTGCAAGAATTTGAGCATCTCACATTTAAAGCATAGTGAGTATTCCAAATCCTTGTTAGCAAATCACTATAACCATCATATTATTAACTTCTAGAAGAGCATATTCAGAGGGAAGGAAATTTTTTTTCACTAACTTGTATCATACTATAATGGGGCAAAGTCTAGATCAGTGGTTCTCCTACCTATTCTATAAACAGAAGCATCAGAATCCCCTGAGGGTTTGGAGTAGGTGCACCGTAGGCTCACCTCATCCCATAAATAGAACTAGATAACTATCATATCATCCCAAATACCCCAGAAATTGATCTAGAGACTAGCAGAACAAACTCCACAATTAAAGATGGAGAAAAGACCATAGTGAAGAAGGTAGGGGAGACATGACTTGGGAGAGAAAAGGATTATTATGGCCACTGGAGTGGGGAGGGAGCTATGATTTTGGAGAAGGGCAAGAGACAAACTAGCACATGTGGGAGCACACAGGGAACACAAATCTCCATAAAAATTGTCTTGGAAAGTGAGAGGGCCCAAATTTTGTGAGTTCTTTCAACCAGCAGAGCTTAAAGCCCAGATTTTAAAAGTCAGCATACTTGGTTCTGGAAGAGACCAGAGGATACTAGGACAGTTCTTGGAAAAAAGACAACAAATAGCCCACAGACATACAGCACGGAAACAACCATCTGAAGAGTGCCTGGGGCACACAGTGGAGAGGTTATTTGCTCCTGTTGGTGCACATAAAAAAGAGGCAGAATTCACAAGCAGATCCCTTTGGAACAAAGGACCTAGCAGGTCTCATTTCTTTCCCAGACCCCTCATCATAAACTCACAGCCACCTATAGGAATCAGTACAGCACCAACACTTGCTGCCTAACTTGCTTACACTAAGCTCCACTTTCCCAACACACTCTGGTGGAACAAGCCTTGCAGTCATACTTGCATCAGTCACAGTGCTATGGGCCCGTTGCCCCAGAAGACCAGCCTCAAACCTTGCCAACACCGCATCTCTTTTGTGTTTTTTTTAAAGAGTTTATTTATTTATTTGACAGAGAGATATCACAAGCAGATGGAGAGGCAGGCAGAGAGAGAAAGAGAGAGAGAGAGAGGGAAGCAGGCTCCCTGCTGAGCAGAGAGCCCAATACGGGACTCGATCCCACGACCCTGAGATCATGACCTGAGCCAAAGGCAGCGGCTTAACCCACTGAGCCACCCAGGTGCCCACCGCATCTCTTAATCTGGAAGTTTTTTAAGGTATTGGTTCCAGTGGTAGTGGTAAGAAGCCTCATTTCACAAGAAGACTAGAACACACCTAGTTCAAATGCACCATATTTAGGCCAGAGACCAAAACCTGCCCACAGCAGGCAAAGAAGGCCTCTGCAGATGACCGGCCTGAAGAATAAAGTGGCTAGAATACAACAGCAGAGCTCACGCAGAACACATTGAGAAAACCTCAGGGGGTGATTAATTCCTTTGTTATCTTGATTATGGTGAAGTTTTTACTTGTGTGTACATATGTTAAAACATATCAAATTATACATTTCAAATATGTGCAGCATATTGCTTAGAAATTATACCTCAATAAAGCTAGTAAACAAAACATTTAAAAAACAAAAACCATTATGATGGGGATCCTAGAGACACTTTCAAATTTTTTGTAGGGTCTTTGTTTAGAACACTAGAACACCATTCTCTCAAACCTATAAAAAACTTATTGTTACAGTTGTTTAATTTCATTCTACAGAGTAGTTTTGATAGTACAATTTTCTGTGTTGTAGTGGGAGTATTTTCAGGGAATATTCTATAATATTCTGTACATATAGCCCTCTGTCTATAGAAAAGAGGGAACACAAGAAAAAGAGAGTAAAGAAGTTAATATGAACATTTAAAATTGATATATTATATTAGAAAATATATATTATATATGTATACACAGACTCCATGCAATCGATAGGTAGATCTAGAGATATAGTGCACATGTATTTTGGAAGTGTAGAGATCAAGTAGTAGTACAGAAATCAGCTTGTTGTTTTGAAAACTCATGCAAAAATGCATATTAAAGACAAAGGTATAACCTAGTAATTAATGGTCTTTTAATAGGATAAAAATAATTACTTAATTGCAGATACAAAAATATTTACCATAAGACTCCATATAACATTTCCCTCTCTAAAATAATGTTTACCATTAACACGCACATAGTCTGTGAAAATGATTATGTGTGTTATTAATAGAACAGTACGTTTCTCACCATTGAAACCAATGAATACCATGTAGCATTCAGGCTTTTTCCCAAAGTTCTTATTAAAACTTATATCCTGCAACATAGGTGCTATGAAGATAGCAAATAAAGAAAGGGAGAGAAATGGCTCTTTGGTCCTTTATACCTTCCTCCCTACCAAAACACTAATAGGTCATTGGAAAGTATTTTAATTAAAAGTTGGATTGTGTGAATAATGAAATGCTCATTTTCTCTCTCCTCTGCATTGAGGCATGTCTCATGAGGTGTTTAACACTTTTCCTTTGTCAGTATGACAAAGGATACATGTTGAAATCTGGGGATCTGTCATGGATTAAGAAGGTGCAAACCAGTATGTGAGGGAGACAAAAAGAAAATGTCAGACTCTGACACCCTTATTCTCAAGTGAATGCCCTTTTGTTACAGATACAGAAATAGAGATTTTGAGAAAAGACTCCTAAAATCAGAGTCACAGAGTACATTAGAAGGGTATGACAAATGGAATCTATGTTACCTCTTGGAATGCACCCAACTCAGTTAAACTAGGAGAGATCCCTCGACATCAGGTCATTCAATATTCTTATCCAGATAAATTAAAGAGAAAAATAAATTCCAAGCGTGAGATCTTAGCCAATAGTTTTACTTTGGATGTCCCAACAAATGTCTTTATTACAAAATCAAAAGGTTTGCTCAAGTTGGGAAGAAAGTGCTTTCAAATCATTTCAGTAATTGGTGATTCCTGAAAAACATGGATTAGTAGGAGTTAAATGTGGTTTCTCAACCTGGGGATTATTGATATTTAGGGCCAGATAGTTCTTTGTTACTGGGGTATGTCCTAGGTATGTAGGATGTTTAGCAGCAGCCTTGGCCTCTACCTACTACATACCAGTATCTCCTCATTCCTTTTGTGATAACCAAAAGTGCCTGTAGACATTGTTAAGTAGTACCCAAAGGTGGAGAATAGCCCTTATTAAAAATTAATAAAATAAACCAGTTCTATGTATTTATTCCTGGTATTGCCTATTGATTAAGTGTAGCCCTCGGCCCACAAGAATGACAATCAGCCTGGTATGATGTTAATGCTTCATTTCCGTTTATTTCATCAACTTCCTTAGCTTATATGTGGCAGGGTGACCAATAAGGGGCCAAGCAATGGGGAGAGCCAATGAGAGTCCTGTTACTACGCTGATTAAATTTGAAACAGCCAATGACTATGTCCTCCTTTAGGCGGGCTTCACCAGAAAGTTCGTTGTAAACTTACAGCGTATTTTGCTGGCAGTGAACCAAGCACCTTCTTGTAATGGCAGGGATTTTCCCGGCCGGAGGCGGTCCCCAACAATTAAGCTTAGAAATACCTTTACTTATTCTGAGATCTTGTTTTTTCTAATCAATTTTTAAATGACTTGACTCCTTTTCTATATCTGAATTTAAATTTTGGGTATAAACATAAAATGTTCATTTCTCTTGATAATTGCTT
Source organism: Mustela putorius furo (assembly GCF_011764305.1). Taxonomy (NCBI): domain Eukaryota; kingdom Metazoa; phylum Chordata; class Mammalia; order Carnivora; family Mustelidae; genus Mustela; species Mustela putorius. The sequence goes on from NW_025421273.1 coordinate 25,531,552, forward strand.
TCAACTATATTCTTTTTTTTTTTTAAGATTTATTTATTTATTTATTTATTTGACAGAGAGAGAGAGAGATCACAAGTAGGCAGAGAGGCAGGCAGAGAGAGAGGAGGAAGCAGGCTCCCCGCTGAGCAGAGAGCCGGATGCGGGACTCGATCCCAGGACTCCGAGATCATGACCTGAGCCGAAGGCAGCGGCTTACCCACTAAGCCACCCAGGCGCCCCAACTTTCAACTATATTCTGTTGGTCACTCCTTACCTCCAGAAAAATGGATTGGTTAAGTGAAGTGCAAACATATTTCATAGTTTTTTGGGAATTAAAAAACATAAGACTTTTTCTTAGACCATTTTACTACCAAATTAAAGGGAAAATACAGATATTTCCCATATACTCCTTATCCCCTCACAAGGAACTTCTTCCTCATTATCAACATTCCCTACCAGTGATACATCTGTTGTAAGTTATAAACCTACAGTGATACCTCACGATAACCCAAATCTGTAAATTACATTGAAGTTCACTGTTGGTGTTGCATATTCTATGGACTTGGACAAATGTATAATGACATATATTCATTATTAGGGCATCATACACCATGTTTTCACTCCCTTGAAAACACTCTATTCTCCACCTATTGCTCCTGCTCTTCTCCTAACCCCTGGCAATCACTGATCTTTTTACTGTCTCTACAGTTTTGCTTTTTCCAATGTCATACAGTTGGAATCATACTATAATAATGTATGTAGTCTTGTCATATTGTCTTCTTTCACTTTGATATTCATTAAAGTTTCCACCATGTCCTTCTATGGCTTAATAGTTCATCTCTTTTTGGAGTTGAAAAATATCCCATTGTCTGGATGGACCACAGTTTATTGATCCTTTTGCATACTGATGGACATCTTGGTTGCTTCCAGCTTTCAAGCCGCTATAAACATTCATGTAAAGGTTCTTATGTGAGCATAACTTTCTTTTTAAATATTTTGTATTTGAGAGAGACAAAGCATGAGTTGAGGGGGAAGTACAGAGGGAGATTAAGAAGCAGACTTCCCACTGAGTAGCGAGCCCAGCAGGGCTGAATCCTAGGACCCTGAAATTATGACCTGAGCCAAAGTCAGATGCTTAATCAACTGAGCCACTCAGCACTCCTCTTTTCAATTTCTTTGGGTAAATATCAAGAAATGCAATCATTGGATTGTATGGTAAGGATATGGTTAGTTTTAATATAAATCATCAAACTGTCTTCCCCTGTGATTGTACCATTTTGCATTCCCACTAGCAATGAATGAGAGTTCTTATTGCTCTACATCCTCACCAGCATTTGCTGTCAGTGCTCTGCATTTTGGCTATTCTAATAGGTGTGTAGTGGAATCTTATTGTAGTTTAAATTTTCATTTCCTTTACAACATATAAGGAGAGACATATTGTCATATGCTTATATGTCATCCATGTATCTTTAGGTTGAGATGTCTAGTAAGGTCATTGGCTCATTTTTTCCAAGTAGATTATTTCTTACTGTCCAGTTCTAAGAGCTCTTCATATATTTTGGGTTACAGTCCTTTAACAGATGCACCTTTTGAAAGTATTTTCTCCCAGTCTGTAAGTTTTCTTCAAATTTTCTTCACAATGTATTTCACAGAGCAAAAGTTTTTGATTTTAATGAAATCTAGGTTATTATTTCTTTTTTGGATTTTTCCTTTGGTATTATATCAAAAAAGTCATCAACACACCTGGGCCACCTAGATTTTTCTCCTATTTACCTTTCAGAAGTTTTATAGTTTAAATTTCACATTTTTGTTTGTGATACATGTTTAGTTAATTTTTGTGATGGGTGTAACATCTGCATCTAAATTTATTTATTTATTTTTCGTTCATGGATGTCTGCTTGGTCTAGTACCATTTGTTCACCAATTACTACTACATTGTCTTGTTTACTGCACCTTTATAGTAAGTCTTGAAATTGAGTAGTGTCTGTCCTCTAACTTTATTCTTCCTCAATATTATGTTTACTATTCTGAATCTTTTTTCTCTCCATCAAAACATTAACATAAATTCATCTATATTATCATAACACAATTTGCTGAAATTTAGATTGAGAGTACAGTAAGCCTATAGATCAAGTTGGGATAAAAAAAACTGGCATCTTGACAGTATTGAGTCTTTTTATCCATGCATATGGAATATTTTCCCATTTATTTAGTTGATTTTGTTCATCAGAGTTATATAGCTTTCCTTATATAGATCTTGTTTGTATTTTGTTAGATTTATACCTAACTATTTAATTTACGGGGTGCCAATGTAAACAGTATTGTGTTTTAAACTCCAGATTCCACCGGTTATCTGCTGGTTCATTTTGTTTTGAATTCTGAGTAATATTCAGTTTCCTTCCCATATCAGATTTAAAGCTCTTCTTCATTATCCTCAGTTCTGCAAGTCTATGGTTCCAGTTGCATAAGAAGTTCAGGGGGAGGAGCATACACAGCACTCTTAGAAAAGGAGAAAAAAAATGGCTCCTTACTTGAAAAAAGACTGACTCATCAGTTGCTGTATTTATATCTCAACGAGGTAAAATGTAGTCTTGTTTATGTGTCTTAATTTCAACAAGTAGTGGCCAATAGACTTAGCTTCTGGGTCCCTTACACCCTAAATGATTAAGCCCTACTTGTTCCTGAACCTCAGCTGCAGTCCCCTTCACCAGTCCACTGATTTTGGTGTTCTTGGTCCATCCATATAACTTTCTCAGCAGGTGTTTGGTTCACATTTCCATCTTCTCTCTTTGACTCTCAACTCAGAACTTGAGGGCATATAATAAATCCATCTTCTTAGAATGATAGATATTTAAGGGATGTTCCTACTCCTCTCTATTTGGCAGTCTCACAAGGCATATTTCTCTGATCTCTTTCTCTAAGTCTTAGAAGCATAGGCAAACTGCCATGTGAATGACTCAACAAATTTTAGATAGGAGATTATTATGACTCTCTTTTTGACATTGAAGAGGAACTTTTGTACACCTCTAACATAGAAAGTAAGTTTCTCCCCTTATTCTCTCCTCTCATTTTTTTGGTAGGGTAGTTTGATGCCTTGTATTAGGATGCAAGAGGTATGCAGCCATGTTTAAGTCATGGAATCCCTCTCTCTATCACTGTGATTACCCTTCTTCAAATTATATTACAACTGATTATTTTTCTGTTCTGTCTTCCCAATATTTTGTGAGTTTCAAGGTGAGATTTGAGCCTCCAGCATCAAATGGAATTACTGGAATATACTAAATTAATAATTATTGACCGAGTGAGTATATGAAAAAGTGTTTGGCAAAGTGATTTTATTAATGCATTTTCACAATATGTTTAAAAGCTTATTCCCTCCTGTGACTCCTTATTTTAATTTAAATGACTTCTTAGTTTTTCTTGCTGTATATTTTTAAGTGATATATTATATGCTTTTATTGAGTTATAAAAGTAAGCAAAAATAAAAACAACATAAGGCAGATAAGATTTTGTAATCAAGGTTCATACTGATTACTGAGTGCTCACTATGTCCCAGGCCTTGTTCTAGGTACTTTGCATTCATTAATTTGGAACAAATACTAGTAAATCCTCATTTTACTGGTGCCTAAATTTATAAAACTCACACATCAGAGATAGAATTTGAGTTCATTCCTATAAGTAGCAAGAAATGTTGAGGCACCTGGGTGGCTCAGTGGGTTAAGACTCTACTTTCGTCCCGGGTCTTGATCTCAGGGTCCTGGGACCGAGCCCCACATCGGGCTCTCTGCTTTGCGGGGAATCTTCTTTTCCCTCTCTCTCTGCCCACCTCTCTGCCTACTTGTGATACTTCTCTCTGTCAAATAAATAAGTAAAATCTTAAAAAAAAAAATGCAGCTTTAATCACTATGCTGTAAAATTTTGAATTCATTTAAATTTTTATTTAAGAATAAATAGTCTGTCTTTAACAATAGTTCTTCCACCAAGGTACATTGAATCTATATGCATTTGTTCAGTTTGAATCTTTTTCTCTTTCTGTAGAATGTTCTTACTTTTTCATATAAATGCAACATGGTCATTGCCAAATTTACTTATATTTTTAATTGGCATGTGGAAAAGAATATCTTTCCTATATTTTTTATCTTCTAATTCATGCTCTTTAGGAAAGGTATTAATTTTTTACATTTACACTTTGTGTCATGTGATCTTAATGAAATATCATTAGTTGTGAAGATATTCAATATACAAATATCTTGTATTTATTTATTTTAAGCACTTAGACATGTTCACTGAAAGAATATCAATTTTTTCAGTATATTTTTCAGTATATTTCCTGATAGTCATCAATCTTATCAATTTTTATTTATAATAAATACATATTATAACATATATTTTGATTACTATATTTGTAAAAAGTTAAAACAAAGAATGAGTTTTACATTTTATCAAATAAATATTCTGTAACTATCTTTAACTAAATTATGCAGTATGTTATCTTGATATATTTACATAAACCCCAATTTAAAAAAATTAATATTTTTCTTAAAATGTTAGTCTTCTATTTCTATTTTATTAATTGTGGAAAATGAAGGAAAATACATGAGATAAAAACAAAACAAACTATAATACTAATGAATCCAAATCCCTAAGGAACCACTGCTAAAATTTTAATTTCCTGTCCTTTATGCATATTGTTCCTCTTCTTATTATTACTTGGTATCTTTATTGATCATTATTTTGCATAAAATATGTCCTGTTATATTAATCATATACACCTCTAAATTTTACTTAACTATCCCTGTGGAATACATATTTTAGAAAGTGGGGGATAAGGAGAGAATGGAGAGCTAAAATAAGGAATAAATATAATAGTCATTAAATTTTATAGTATGTTTGGGAAGGAAGAATTATTACAGAACAAAATTAGTGCAAGGATAAGGGGCTCAGCAGGACTGGAGTTTGTGCTGCATTTTTTAATTGGTTGCTAAGAGTAGCTATCAGAGCAAAGAGGAAGTAAGCACAGATAATATTCAAGGCAGAGGGAACTTCCTGGGCAAACAGCCTGAATTGGAAGTGTGTCTAGTATGTTTGAAGAACAGTAAGGAGGCCAATGTAGTTGGATCTGAGAGACTAAGAGGGAAATGAAAATTAGAAAAGGCAAGTTCTTATAGATTCAAATTCCAAGTGCCTTCTAAGCCATTGTAAGGACATGGGGGATAACATTTCATTCTGGGAGAAACGAAGAGTCAATGGAGAATTTAGAGTAGAGCGCTGACAGGTACCCTCTTATATAAGTCTTTGATCACGTATTTAATTAATTCTTTTTTTTTTTTTTAAATTTTTTATTTTTTATAAACATATATTTTTATCCCCAGGGGTACAGGTCTGTGAATCACCAGGTTTACACACTTCACAGCACTCACCAGATCACATACCCTCCCCAATGTCCATAATCCCACCCCTTCTCCCAAACCCCCTCCCCCCGGCAACCCTCAGTTTGTTTTGTGAGATTAAGAGTCACTTATGGTTTGTCTCCCTCCCAATCCCATCTTGTTTCATTTATTCTTCTTCTACCCACTTAAGCCTCCATGTTGCATCACCACTTCCTCATATCAGGGAGATCATATGATAGTTGTCTTTCTCTGCTTGACTTATTTCGCTAAGCATGATACACTCTAGTTCCATCCACGTCGTTGCAAATGGCAAGATTTCATTTCTTTTGATGGCTGCATAGTATTCCATTGTGTATATATACCACATCTTCTTGATCCATTCATCTGTTGATGGACATCTAGGTTCTTTCCATAGTTTGGCTATTGTGGACATTGCTGCTATAAACATTCGGGTGCATGTGTCCCTTTGGATCACTACATTTGTATCTTTAGGATAAATACCCAATAGTGCAATTGCTGGGTCATAGGGCAGTTCTATTTTCAACATTTTGAGGAACCTCCATGCTGTTTTCCAGAGTGGCTGCACCAGCTTGCATTCCCACCAACAGTGTAGGAGGGTTCCCCTTTCTCCGCATCCTCGCCAGCATCTGTCATTTCCTGACTTGTTGATTTTAGCCATTCTGACTGGTGTGAGGTGATATCTCATTGTGGTTTTGATTTGTATTTCCCTGATGCCGAGTGATATGGAGCACTTTTTCATGTGTCTGTTCGCCATCTGGATGTCTTCTTTGCAGAAATGTCTGTTCATGTCCTCTGCCCATTTCTTGATTGGATTATTTGTTCTTTGGGTGTTGAGTTTGCTAAGTTCTTTATAGATTCTGGACACTAGTCCTTTATCTGATATATCATTTGCAAATATCTTCTCCCATTCTGTCAGTTGTCTTTTGATTTTGTTAACTGTTTCCTTTGCTGTGCAAAAGCTTTTGATCTTGATGAAATCCCAGTAGTTCATTTTTTCCCTTGCTTCCCTTGCCTTTTGCGTTGTTCCTAGGATTAATTAATTCTTATGGACGAGGTATTATTAGGGGATTAGTGGGCCAATGGTATGAATATTTCCAGTACTATTTTACATATAATGTTAAACTAAGTTCCTGTCAGGTTGTACAGCAATGAATAACTCCAATGAATAACACCAGTATACCTCACTATACATTCACCCATACAAAGCAGTGTTTTTAGGCTCCTGCAGCTGCCAACACTTAAGAAACGAGCTTTACATCACAATCTAGTACATAAATACATCTGCGCTTTTATCAATAGATACAGGCATGGATAAAGACATAGACACAACAATTTCTAGTTAGTCTCAATAAGGACAATGTTTTGAAGGTATTTTTGTTTGTTTGTTTGCTTTAAGAGAGAATGTATGTGTATAAGTGGGAGTGAGAGGTGCAGAGGGAGAGGGAGAGAGAGACTCCCCAGCAGGCTCCACACTCAGCACAGAGCCCCATGCAGGGCTGATCTCATGACACTGAAATCATGACCCCAGCAAAAATCTAAAGTCTGCAGCTTAACTCACTGAGCTTCCTGGGTGGGCCAAGAGCAGTGCTTTTTTGTTGTTGTTTGTTGTTGTTGTTTTTAATGTTTTCTATCTCATTTTTTCATTTATTTAAAAGATCTTTCCTGGAGCTGTTAAATTAATTTTAAGACATACTTTTGAGATCATATTTTCTAGCCACTCTCTTTTGAATATTAGAGATGATCTTAATCCTTTGCGTGAGTTTTTTTGCGTATTTGTGACAGTAGCCATCTGTAATATCTGCCTGTTCATGTAGTTCTTGTTGACTTATGATAGTTATTTTATTTTTATATAAGAAAATTGATTAATTCTTTCACACAATCCTTTAGTATTTAAAATTTTAGGCATATAGAATTTTTTTAATTGACTTTACAAATATTTGGACTCCATATCCAGTTCTTTAATCAACAAGATTATACCTCTTTGCAGGCTTTCAGATGAGTTCCAAATTTGCTTTTTATTCCAAAGTAAGAAATCCACTTATGATGACTCTTTTTTCTGATCTCTTTCAGGAATCATTGTTTGCAGTTCATTTATTTTTTTGAATAATCTACAGTTGTCAAACTGGTTCAATTATAATAACCCTATACCATAGTTATTAGTTTGCTAAAGCTACCATAACAAAGTAAAACAGAAACAATAGTAACAACATTATTTTCTCACAGTTTTGGAGGCTGGAGATCAGTTGTCTATACCTTTAGCTTCTTCTCAGGTCTGTCCTTGCCTTATAGATGGTTGTCTTCTTCCTGTATTTTAAAAAAAGTTTTCCCTCTATTATGTCTGTATCCTAGTCTTTTTTTTTTTTTTTATCAAGACACCTGTTGCATTGAAATAGGGCTCTTCTGAGTAACCTTATTTTAGCTTAATTATCTTTTTTTCTTTTTTCTTTCTTTCTTTTTTTTTTTTTTATATTTGACAGAGAGAGATCACAAGTAGGCAGGGAGGCAGGCAGAGAGATGGAGGGGGAAGCAGGCTCCTTGCCAAGCAGAGAACCTGATGCGACACTTGATCCCTGGACCCTGAGATCATGACCTGAGATGAAGGCAGGGGCTTAACCCACTGAGCCACCCGGGCACCTTTTTTTCTAAATTAACATATAATGTGCTATCTCCCCAGGAGAACAGTTCTGCGAATCATCAAGCTTACACATTTCATAGCATTCACCATAGCACATACCCTCCCCAATGCCCATAACGCAGACACCCTATCCCTACCCTCCCAACCCCCAGCAACCCTCAGTTTGTTTCATGAGACTAAGAGTCTTTTATGGTTTGTGTCCCTCTTGATCCCATCTTGTTTCATTTTTTCCTTTCCTATACCCAATGACCCCCAGTCATGCCTCTCAAATTCTTCATATCAGAGAGATCATATGATAATTGTATTTCTCTGATTGACTTATTTCACTCAGCATAATACCCTCTAGTTCCAGGCACGTTAATGCAAATGGCAAGATTCTGTTTCTTTTGATGGCTGCATAGTATTCCATTGTATATATACCTCATCTTCTTTATTCATTCATCTGTAGATGGACATCTAGCTTATTTCCATAGTTTGGTTATTGTAGACATTGCTCCTATAAACATTCAGGTGCATGTGCTCTTTTGGATCACTACATTTGTATTTTTAGGGTGAATATCCAGTAGTGCGATTGCTGGGTTATAGGGTATCTCTATTTTCAACTTTTTGAGGAACCTCCATACTGTTTCTAGAGTGGCTGCACCGGCTTGCATTTCCACCAACAGTGTAGGAGGGTTCCCTTTTCTCCAAATCCTCACCAACATCTATTGTTTCCTGATTTGTTAATTTTAGCCATTCTGACTGGTGTGAGGTGGTATCTCACTGTGTCTGTTGGCTGTTTGGTTGTGTTCTTTGCAGAAATGTCTGTTCCTGTCTTCTGCCCATTTCTTGATTGGATTATTTGTTCTTAGGGTGTTGAGTTTGATAAGTTCTACATAGATTTTTGGATACTAGCCCTTTATCTGATATGTTATCTGTGAATATCTTCTCCCATTCTGTTGGTTGTCTTTTGGTTTTGTTGACTGTTTCCTTTGCTGGGCAAAAGATTTTGATCTTGATAAAGACCCAGTAGTTCATTTTTTTTTAAAAGATTTTACTCATTCATTTGACACAGAGAGATCACAAGTAGGCAGAGAGGCATGTAGAGAGAGAGAGGAGGAAGCAGGCTCCCTGCCGAGCAGAGAGCCTGATGCGGGACTCCATCCCAGGACCCCTGAGATCATGATCTGAGCCGAAGGCAGCGGCTTAACCCACTGAGCCACCCAGGCGCCCCCCAGTAGTTCATTTTTGAGCTTGCTCCCCTTGCTTTTGGCAAAGTTTCTAGGAAGAAGTTGCTATAGGAAGAAGTTGCTGTGGCTAAGGTCGAAGAGGTTGCTGCCTGTGTTCTCCTCAAGGATTTTGATGGATTCCTGTCTCACATTGAGATCTTTCATCCTTTTTTAGTCTATTTTTGTGTGTATTGTGAGCAAATGGTCTAGTTTCATTCTTTGGTGTATGGTTGTCAAGTCTTCCCAAATCCATTTGTTGAAGAGACTGTCTTTTTCCATTGGACTTTCTTTCCTGCTTTGTTGAAGATTAGATGACCATATTGTTGTGGGCCCATTTCTGGGCTCTCTATTCTGTTCCATTGATCTATGTGTCTGTTTTTTGCAGTACCATACTGTCTTGATGATTACACCTTTGTAATAGAGCTTGAAGTTTGGAATTATGATGCCACCAACTTTGATTTTCTTTCTCAAAATTCCTCTGAATATTCGGGGTCTTTTCTGGTTCCATATAAATAATAAATATTAAGATTATTTGTTCCATTTCTTTGAAAAAAATTGATGGTGTTTTGATCAGGATTGCATTAAATTTGTAGATTGCTTTAGGTAGCATAGACATTTTCACAATATTTGTTCTTCCAATCCATGAGCATGGAATGTTTTCCATTTCTTTGTGTCTTCCTCAATTTCTTTTATGAGTACTTTATAGTTTTTTGAGTACAGATTCTTTGCTTCTTTGGTTAGTTTTATTCCTAGGTATCTTATGGTTTTGGGTGCAATTGTAAATGGGATTGATTCCTTAATTTCTCTTTATTTTGTCTTGCTTTTGGTGTACTGAAATGCAACTGATTTATGTGCATTGATTTTATATCCTGACACTTTACTGAATTCTTGCTGAATTCTTGTATGAGTTCTAGTAGTTTTGGAGTGGCATCTTTAGGGTTTTCCACATAAAGTATATCATCTGCAAACACGGAGAGTTTGACTTCTACTTTACCAATTAGGATGCTTATTTCTTTTAGTTGTCTGATTGTCGAGGCTAGGACTTCTAGTACTATGTTGAATAGCAGTGGTGATAGTGGTCATCCCTGCCATGTTCCTGACCTTAGGGGAAAAGTTCTCAGTTTACTCCCATTGAGAATGAAATTCGCTATGGGTTTTTATAAATTGTTTTGATGATGTTGAGGTATGTACCCTCTATCCCTACACATTGAAGTGTTTTGATGAAGAAAGGATGCAGTACCTTTTCAAATACTTTGTCAGCATCTACTGAGAGTATCATATGGTTCTTGTTCTTTCTTTTATTAATGTATTGTATCACATTGATTGATTTGCAAGTGTTGAACCAAACTTGGGGCCCAGGAATAAATCCCACTTGGTCATGGTGAATAATCCTTTTAATGTACTGTTTTATCCTATTGGCTAGTATTTTGGTGAGAATTTTTGCATTCGTGTTCATCAAGGATATTTGTCTGTAATTCTCCTTTTCGATGGGGTCTTTGTTTTTGGGATCAATGTAATGCTGGCCTCATAAAATGAGTTTGGAAGTTTTCCTTCTATTTATATTTTTTGGAACAGTTTCAGGAGAACAGGTATTAATTCTTTAAATGTTTGGTAGAATTCTCTTGGGAAACCATCTGGCTGTGAGCTATTATTGTTTGGGAGATTTTGGATGACTGCTTCAATCTCCTTACTGATTATGGGTCTGTTTATGTTTTCTATTTCTTTCTGTTTCAGTTTTGGTATTTTATATTTCTCTAGGAATGCATCCATTTCTTCCAGATTGTCAAATTTGCTGGCATGTATTTGCTAATATTATGTTCTTGTAATTGTTTGTAATTTTTTGGTGTTGGTTGTGATCTCTCCTCTTTCATTCTTCCTCTTGCTTCAGATTCACTTCTCTGCGTGTTCTATCTTCTGGAAAGTGGTCAATTTTCTGTTCCTAGAATTTCTGCTCTTCTTCTCTTCTATCTCCTGTTGAGTTTATGGGTTCAGAATGATTTGGTAACTATCGAGCTGAACTACTGGGACCTGATGATATTTCAGTCTCTTACTCCTCTGCCATCTTGTTTCCTCCAACCACTTAATTATCTTTCTAAAGAACCCATCTCCAAATACTTTCACAGCCTAAAGTAACTAGGGGGTTGGTATTTTAACATATGAATTTTGAGGGAAAGAAAATTAAATGCATAGCATCATATATTAATACTATGTAGTTTCATAGTGTTTTCTGAATTATTTAATAAAACTGACTTTGGAATCAGACAAAACTGGGTTCAAATTTCTAAGTGCAGGAATTTGGGCAGGTTACTTCATGTCTCTGAGTCTCATTTTCCTTTTTTAAAAAAAGAGAATAACAGTTGAATGACCTAATATGTTCAGAATACATAGGACAGTGCTGGATACAAAATGGATACTCAGTAAATTGCAATCTTTAATTTCCAGTTTGGTGAAAGTTATTTTTAACCAAAAGTTTTCAGTGGGAAAGGTGTTGAGGTCTCTTTGTAGTTGAGCCCCCAAATATTTTCTCCTTCTCTCAAAACCTTTATGTAAGTTACTTTAGATTATTATATAGATGACTACATAATATGTTTTCTTTACATCAAGTCATTTCACTAAATATTCCTACTTTTATTACCTTTGATAGTCTTTATATAAAAATGTTACCTGCAAATATTAAAAATGATAATTCCTCCCCTGACATATGTTTATTATCTTCTTGCATTTGTCAAAAGTTACCAAAAACAACAATAAAAAAGAGAAGGAAGTAAAATGGCAATTTTGTTCCTACCTTCAATTGTGACATCTGTTGTTTTTAAACAGCAAGTAAAATGATGACTTTTATTTTTCATGTTAAGAAAAATGTTATCTTTTTGTCAGTTTTGTAGGAGTTATCATTAGGACATTATATTTTATGGAATCCAAATTGTGTTCTCACTAATGTGTTAATATAATTTGTAGATTATTCATGTCCATACTGAAATTAAAGGTCTTTTTTCAAGGTAGACACTTTTAAAAAATATCCTGTTGAAATCAATTTTTTAGTGTTTCATGAATTTTAATTTGTATCCATAAATGATATTGTATATTTTCAACTTTAGTATTTCCTTTTTCAGGTATAAATGTGCCTCATAAAATAAGTTATACAATATTCAATTATGTTTAATTATTACAGTTTATAGAACATTGAAATTAAATTCTTCAAATGAAAATTTAAAATATCTCTCCTGTAAAATTTCTGTACTCTTCAATATTTTGAAGACATGTTCTTGATAATTTTTGCATAGTTTTCTATAATTTTTATCAACCCAGGTTTTTAAATCTCTTTTAGAGTCAGCCTTGATAAGCCGCTTTTTATTTTTTCATAAAAAGATGTTAATGGAAAAAAATTTCTGGAACAGAAATAGTTGTGCAAAGTATTATGCTATACAAACATAGTCCTTATTCTCAGATTTGTATTTCTCATATAGTTCCAATTTTCAATATTTGTTTTTTTCTCTGTCTCTTCCATTTTACAGAATTTATTTTTACATTTTCAAAGAAACAGCTCTGCTTTCTTTTTTCTTCTCTATTCTTTTTCAAATTTTTACATTTTTATTTTTATCCTGATAACTGTATTTATCTCACTGGCTTTGGTGATTATTTTTTATCCTTTCCCTCAATCCTGAACTTAAATTTTTAATAGTTTCACTTTCTGTTTAAATAATAAAAATGACATGGTAATAAATACTGCTTAGGTCAAGATGAGGCATGTTTCATCTTAAGAGTTTGTGACTACATTGTTATACCTTTTTTAAATAAGTAAGGAGAATATTGCTATTGTTGTGACTGCTTTGCTCTTCTGTTGGCAGACAGGGTGTTAAGGTTAAACTTTCCAGTAGTTCAACCTCTCAGACATTTCTTTTCTTCCACTCAAAGCCTTTATGTGTTGCATGTTTTGTCTTGTGAATAGACAGAAAATAATTTCAAGGAGAGAGTGATTTATAGATTTTTACCTAAACTATTTCAAGAGATAGAGAATGGATATATGTTTGTGTCATCATCTTTTAAGAGATATTATTACATGAAAATTGTAGGAAAACAGGAACTTTGGATTGAAAATTACTGGATATATAATTGAGAATCATTTTATTATTATAATATACTGTGTATAAATATGTGTGTGTATGTATATATCACAGACATATGAATGTCCATCTGAAATTTTGTTTAATCAAAGACTGGTTGCAATATGATCTCTACAACAAAATCAGCTAAAGGGTGAACTTCATACCTGGCAGCTGTGAGTCCTTGAAAAAATTATTTAATTTCTCCATCCCAAGGTTAATGTCTCACATGATTAAATGAAGGAATGTATTTCAAGACCTAACACAGTGTCTGGTTCATACTTTTTCCTCAATGATACTTTTTCCTCAATGAATTTTGTAATTGATAGAGCATTGGTCCCCATAGGTACTCCTTCTTTGTCACCCATTGCATTCCCCCACCACTGAAGCTCGAGTTTTCTTGTATAACCAAGATTGTTCAGGAGTGAAGTACGAGATAGCCACACAGTGGGCAAATATGCTATACCGAGTCCCAGGAGCCTCCTTTTTCTGCCTGCTAACATCTTCCATTTCTTGATTATATCTTAGGGTAGGCTTTGTGTTGGATGAATAACTGGCTTTTGCATAATAAATGTGATTGTCCAAAAAATCCGGTGATGAAAGAGCTGGAAGGGGAATCCAATAGGGTGGGATTCAAAGGTCAGCTTTATGAACATCATCATGGTATTTAATCTAAGTTTTTATCCTTATTTTTCAAAATATGGTAATCACAGTCAGTATTCAGTGGGGTTGTATGGATTAAATGAAATAATAGAAACAGAAGCCCAGTACATGTGACACCAAAGAAATCAAAAAATCATTCCAGTGTTTGATGTGTAACACAAGGTAATTGGCTCTACTCAGTGTACCCCATGCGGTTCCAGTCAATCTAAGAGTTGTTAATAAAAATATTATTGCATAGATTTTACATGTTAGTTTCTGTTCTTCAGTATCTTGTACATCTTATTTTGCAGTGTCTGTGTCTTCGGGTATCTTCCCTACAGTTTTCCTCTCTTGAGTTTTTTGCCAGTGTTCATCCTACACAGTTTCACTTGGGTTTTATAATCCATTTCATCTCTCCTCTAATATTTCATTCCTTCTCCTCCCAGAGCACCTCTGAAATCTTACATATGGTTCAGTCATTTTACACTTCCTAAAACATTTAAACCCTTGATTAAATAAATATCTGCTCAAAGGAGCATAAAATACTTTGATTAAGTACATAAACACTCAGAAACACATACAGTTCTTATAAACACTTTATGTACTACATTAAGTTCAAAATTGGTGACACATGTTTAATGTCACATTTGAACAAACACAAAGCTTAATGTGAAAAAGATTAAGTAAATAAATGTCAGAAACATACTTTTTATAATGGAGCATGACCTGTCACCTGCCAGTAACAGTATTTGTAAATTATTGGGTATGGCCTGTGTGATTACTCATTGATTGTCCATTATTTCAAAAAATTTTATAAAGTTCACCACTAATTCATCATGAAAAATTTAGCAAACTGGAAAAAAAGGAATGTCTTTATCTTGTTAAGGCATTTACTGAGCTTTTGAGATGTCATGCTTAAATATCACATTTTGAAAGTGGTCCTATTAAAATATGCAGAAGGCAAATGTGCTCATCATCATTCTTACTACTGAATATTTATGAGAACCTCTGAGACAGTGCAAAATCTTATATAACAATTGGGAAAGAAGAGCTAAAATTACCATTTATTTTCATGAAATTGGATTTAATTTATAAAAAGTCCAAAAATATCTATACATTATTAAAAACAATAAGATGACGATAAGAATGCCACTAACAAGAAAGTGTCCAAATCAGTGGATCCACCACTATCCACCAATTAAAATAGGATACATTATACACAGAATAACAAGAACTATCATAAAGTATGTAAGTAAATCTGAAAAGCTGAGCACAAGATTATTACAATATAATTTAAAATTTATTAACCCAATTTAAAAAAAAAAAGTTAAGCTAATATTTCTGAATTATTAGACTCAACACCATAAAGATGTCAGATAACACTAAATTAATTTGTAAAATTAATGAAATTTAAATTGGAATCCCTCTTGGGTATATTATGGAACTTGTCAAATTTAACCATAATGTTCTATGGAACCATCAGATTATCTAGTAACTAAAAGTATCTACAATATATTTGAAGAAGAACAAAGTTGGGCAATTGGCTCTCTCATAATCAAAACTATTTTAACAGTATATTAAATAGGACCACATGATATAGAGATAATAACATACAAATTGGTCACTGGAACAGAATAGAAAACCTGTAGACAGACACCCACATACACACACACACACACACATGGGCAGAGGTTGCATTACAATACAATGAAGAGGGAAGGAACTATAGTGCTCATTAAATGATGAAAGGAACATTGATTTTCTTTATAGAAAAGTAGATCTCTGTGTCATACAATGGACAAAAACAAATTTCACTAATATTAAAAGCACAAGTATTACAATGAAAATCAAACATTTAGAATAACATATAAATGGCTTTACAGTAGAAGTGGAATAGGTTATTCAATAGATATGAAAAACAAGTCATAAATGAAATTGATAAAATAAGTAACTTCTACTAGAAAGACAATGTACACAGATTTAAAAGATAAGCCATAGCCTTTAAGAATACATTTGCCATGTATATTGGACAAAGATTTAATGTCCAGAAAACATATACTACTACATATTATTTTCTTTTTAATGGTAAACATCATTCCCACATACAGACGCAAAATGGGTAGATCACGTAAATGGATAATTCACAAAATAATAAAATTGAATGAATAAAAATCATGTAAAAGTATACATTAGTTATAATCATAAAAAAGTAAATAAAAATGAAATACTCTCTCAGGTATCAGATTTATAAAAAATAGAAACTGATGATACCAAGGTAGGTGAAAGTAGGAAGAGAAAATCCCATAAACTTCATTAATTAATTTATAGATGTGTATACCCTATAAAGCAGTGATTCTAATCCTCACTTTAATTACTAGAAGAAGCATTGTTTCTAAGCACAGTTACATTCTGAGGTTCTGGGTGGACAAATGAATACTATTCAGCCTGGTATACTACACAAGAGGAAATGCATAACAGGAAAGTTTATTACAGCACTGTTTTCCATGGGGATCATTTAAAACAAAAAAATCTCCATTAGTGTACCACTGGATAATAAACACTGACACAGACAAGCAATGCAGTTTGCACAGCTGTTAAAATAAATGGCTTAGACCTATGAACATCAACATTGATAAATCTTAAGAACATATCATAGTTTTTAAAAAGAACATTGTAGAATATTTAGCAATACGATGATATCTGATGGGTAACGGTGATAAATACACAAAACAGGATATGGTTGATACATATACATATATGTAGAGTTGCATATTGATTTTAAGGTAGTGATTATCAAGGGGTGTCTGTCTGGGTGGCTCAGTTGGTTAAGCGTCTGACTCTGGATTTCAGCTCAGGTCCTGGTTTCAGGGTTGTGAGATTGAACCCCATGCCAAGCTCAGTGCTGGGTGTAGAGCCTGCTGAAGATTCTTTCTCTCCCTCTTCTTCTGGCCCTCACTTAAAGAATAGTGATTATCTCTAAAGGGGGAAGGTGAGGAAAATGAGATCAGAAGTCAATGAATGCTTCAACTATAGTTGTCAGATTTTATTTAAATGGGGATAATTGGAACAAATGTGGCAAAATGTTAACATCTGATGCATTTGAATTATTAATATAGGGGAGAGTCTCTTAGCTTCTGTATTTTTGGTATTCTGGGCATTATAGGATATTTAGATGTTTAACAGCCTCTCTGGCCTCTCTACCCTAGATGCCAGTCAAGAGAAGACCTCTCCCCATGCCCACAATTATGACAACCAAAATGTTGTCAAATACTTTGCTCTGGTTGTGGGGGGAATAAAGTCTGGTTGAGAACCACTGGTATAAAGGATTTACTAAGTCCTTCTTATATTTCTGTATTTTTGAAATATTTTATTATATGTTATGCTAAAATATAAAAATATATCTGTATATTTCTTGCATACTAAGTTTTCATAGACAATTAAAGACTATGATAGCATGTAATCATAAAATATGCCATGTTATAGCTGACAGATAAAAAGGCTTAAGTAACTAATATAGTTTTTTATTAACTTTGTGTGAATTGTTTGGGAAAGACTGCAACAGAGAAAGGATAGTTCAGTTTCATCTTAAAGGATGCATAGGACTTTACAAGTTTGAAAAGTGATGGAATAACATGATACGTAGAATGAAGAGCAAAGAGGTAGAAACTGTGTAGTAATTTTTTGGAAGGGTGAATTCTTCTATGAAATCAAAACATAGGGCAGAGGTGTCAAATTTTAATGTCTTCTGTGGTGGCAGTATATATATGTGGAGCAAATAGGTGTAAGGAAATTGGGAGCAGTGTGGCATATCAAAATTGAAAAGAATATCTAGAGTGAAGACTCATACCCCATGTTTAATGATCTCTGTTTTCAAATATATGGAGGGGATTAACCTGATATGAGGCTGGTAAGGAATGATTGACATCACTAAAAAATAAAATTAAAATATATTTTATTTTTATAAAAATAAATGTTTTTATAAATGTTTTACAAAAAAATTATAAATGTTTTATTAAGAAATTCCTATGGAATGTTAACACGTTAAAAATTAGCTTGAGAGATCCACAACTTCATGGATTAGGAGTCAATTGCCCAGAAATTGATCTATAGGTTAAATACAGTTCCACATACATTTTAGAAATTGACAAGCTGATTCTCAAACTCCACATGAAAATGTAAAGTATCTAAAATATCCAAAGCAATTTTATAAAGAACTTATGCTCCATGTCTTTGAGAGTTGTTATAAATCCACATAATGAAGAAATGTGGTAATGGTGTAAAAACAGTATAAAGACCAGTAAGACAGTGAAGCATGAGTGGTTCAGTTGGTTAAGCATCTGCCTTCAGCTCAGGTCATGACTGAGTCCCACTTCAGCTCCTTGCTCAGCAACGAGTTTGCTTAAACACTCCCCTTGCCTGCTCCACCCCCTGCTTGTGCTCTCCTTCTTTAAAAAATATATACATAAATTATTTTTAAAAAGACCAAAACACCAGTAAGACAGGATAGAGCCCAACAAGAGGCACAGTCATTCAGTCTTTTGATTTTCTACAAAGATGTCAGTGTAATCATTTTTTTGGCTTTTCAACCAAATATACTGAAATAAATACTATATCTCTACCTGTACATTGTAGCATATACAAAAATTAATTCAAGATGCAGCATAGATCTAAACATAGAAGCTAAAAACCTTTAACCTTTTGGAGGAAAACATCAACACTTCTTTATGATTTGAGCTTATATAAAGTTTTCTTAGGCCAGAGAAAAGAAAAAATATATATATATATATATAGCTAAAGAATAAATTGACAAACTTAGACTTCATCAACAATTAAAAACAAATTTAAAAATGTTTTCTCAAAAAAGGACACCATTAATAAAAATAACAGAAATGCCACAGATACAGAAAAAATATTTCTAGAAATAATGCATGTTCGGATGCCTGGATGGCTCAGTTGGTTAAGCTTTTGCCTTCCTCTCAGGTCATAATGCAGGTGTCTTGTGATGGAGCCCAGCATTCTGGTTTCCTGCTCGGCGTGGAGCCAGCTTCTCCTTCTCCCCGCTGCTCCTCCTGTTTGTGACTGCCTGCTCTCTCTCTCTCTGACAAATAAATAGTATCTTTAAAATTAACAAGTGTTGATATGAATGTGGAGAAAAGGGAATCCTTGCATATTGTTGAATGCAAACTGGTGCAGCCACCATGGAAAACGGTATGAAGAGTCCTTAAAAAAAAAAAAAAATTCATCAATTGATCTATATGATACATAATTCTATAATTTACTTAAAGAAAATGAAAACACTAATTTGACAACATATATGCACTCCATGTTTATTGCAGCATTATTTACAAGAGCCAAGATATGGAAGCAACCTAAGGGTCCACTCAGATGAATTAATAGGGAAGACGCATGCACACGTGTGCATGCACACGCGCACACACACAAGATGTCACACCATGTCACCATAAAAAGAATGGGATCATGCTCTTTGCAACAACATGGGTGAATCTAGAGAGTATTATGCTAAGTGAAATAAGTCAGACTGAGAAAAACAAATACCATATGATTTTACTCATTTGTGGAATCTAAAAAGCAAAACAAATAAATAAACAAATGAAAAGCAGAATCAGACATGTAAACACAGAGAACAAACTGATGGTTGCCAGAGGGGATGTGCTGAGGTATGGGCAAAATAGGAAGAGGAATGAGAGATATAAGCTTCTTGTTATGAAATGAATAAGTAACAGGAATAAAGGCATAGAATAAGGTATATAGACAAGGGTGTAACAGAATTATATGGTGGCAAATGGTAGCTACACTTGTGGTGAGCATAGCATAGCACTTAGAAAAGTTGAATCACTAATCAGGTATACATACCTGAAATTAATGCAAAATTGTGTGTCAACTACCTCAAAAACAAATTTGGGGGGCATCTGGATGGCTCAGTTAGTTAAGTGTCTGCTTTTGGGTCAGTCATGATCCTGGGGTCCTTGGATAGAGCCCCACATCAGGGTCCCTTCTCAGCGGGGGTTTTGCTTCTCCCTCTTCCTTTGCCCTTCCTCCCAATTATTCTCTCTCTCTCTCTCAAATAAATAAAATCTTTAAAAAATAAAGATAAAATAGAATAAAAAAACCCAAAGTTTTAAAAAATGATATATACCTAGCCAAACGCCAGTATTCAGGATACACACATAACTTCTATAAATTAATAATAAAAAGGCCAGCCAAATAAAAAAAGAACAAAAAGTTGGACACTCCACAAAGAAATTGGTAAGAATAGCCAATGGATGCTTGAAAATGAGTTTGTGATCACTATAATCTGGAAAATGGCAATTCCAAAACAACAAAATAACAAAAAAACAGGACACAGCATACACCTGCCAACAATAACAGCAAATGTTGCGAATAGGTAGATCAATCACAATTCTCACACTTTGTTGGTAAGAGTGTAGTGTGATAAAACCACTTCAAAAACAGATTTTGTAATTTTAAATTTTTATTTAACCAGAAATGTGTTCTCTATTAGAGAAAGATCTAAAAATGTGCTTCATGTTTTTGCATCATGGGAATATTTTATGTACACTATTTAAAAACTTCCCACACTAGTCGTGTTGCATTTAACATGTTAATTTAATGCCTAAGGAAATGCCAATTATAAAATCATGCAAGTCCTCAGTGCACACATGAGTTTTCATATAGTCTGAAGGGTGTTCCAAGATATGCACAATTAGAATTAAAATAAAATTTTGGAGTAAATCATCATATTCATATCTTTTTAATCCATATACTCAGCAGAGTCATTGTTAGATACAAAACATACACTCTTTTTTATATTTAAATAGATAACATATGATAATTCTTCACTTAATGATATATGCCTTTAAATACCATAAAATTCCAGGAAGGCAAAAATTTTGTCTTGCTTAAGATTGCTTTCCCAGTGCCTAGAATAATATCTAGCACATAATAAAAACACAAAGGATATTTGTTGAATGATGGGATATGACTGTCAGAGTATAATATTTGCAACACCATGAATGTTTATGAGTATACTATTTGTGTGTCTTCATAAAAATTGACATTTTAAGAGGCTATGTGGCTTGCTGAATATCTAGAGTTAATATATATTATTTTGCTAAAAACTGAAGACTTTTTTTTTTAATCTGGATAGATTTGTGTAGGTGCTGTAGAATTTTACTTCAAATGTCCTATAAAGCATAAATTTGCATTTACATCTTTTAATAACGCTTGCCAAATTATAATTTGGGGACACAAAGGCTTATATAAATGCTTGGTGAATTTTATATGTGCCCATTTCCTATTCAAATGATTTTCACAGCTTATGGGGCCTTCAGTTAGATGCAATCACTCTTTACATTTCATGGCTATGGAATAAGATCAGAAAGAGATGCATTTCCCCACCCATTAATCTCTGTCCTGGTATGTTGGTGTTGTGTTTTTAATATATTAAGACTTATATTTTGTCATTGTTGCTCTTTTTAATACCTGTTATTTTCCAAGTATTATTATGAATCAAAAATTTTGATTCTTTTATTCAGTATTTCCAAAATTATATATTTACATATCAGGAAGTCGGTTGTTTCCTTTGTCATTTTTGGACGATTATACATTCACAAGGATTGAATCTCACTTTTCAACGTCAGATTCTGATTCTGCAAATGTGTTTGAGTCTCCCTTCTCCTGATCAGTGAAGGTTTTTGGTAGAAAGCCAAGACAGGAAATGACTGCTTTCATGTCAGATTTAGGAAACATATATCTGGCTTGAGAGGTGCCCAACAATGAAATCTGCAAAGAGCTCTTACAGTTAAAAAAGAACTTAATCACAGGGTTTGCCATGATTACACTTCAAAAATAAAATTTAAAAATAGGATATTTCTAATAATTTAAACATTCTCATTATAAAAAATAGGAGGTGAAAAACAATAGCATAAGGTGGTAAAAGACCTCAGGTAAAGCCACTGTTAACACTTTGGTATACATCATTCTTACTACCTACCCATTTATCTAGTAAATTAGTATCATATTTCATTTACTATTTTGCTATTTGAATATATTGTTTTTCACTTAGGAATAATGTGATTAAATATTCATCTGCAAGATGATTTTTAAATGACATTTTAGTATTGCATTTGTTGGATTTAGAATCCCATCACTGATTATGGTACCTTTTATCAGTTTCTTATTGTAATGAGGATCCCTGTCTCTACTTCTACATCTGATAGCCTTCCCATAGAATATTCTAGAGTGAAAATGGCACTTTCCATTAGCCCAAGATATTAACAGGATATTTTTATGTTACATTTTGTTATATTTTATATGTTACAAATATATAACAGGGACCTTCGTATAGTATATTTTATGACACAATTATTTACACATTTCATAAGCATTAGATTTTTCAAAGATGATACAATGATTATTATGACTGTAATAAAACAAGCTAGCTCTGAGCCAATTTAGTTATAAGAAGTTAAGTAAGTTCAATTCTCTGAGCTGCAGTGTGTTCTTTGAAAAGGAAGGATTGTGTTGGATAATTACTGATTATCCTTCAAGCCCTAAAACTTTCTTATGCTTCTGGATGTTTCTTAAAGATTTGTTGGAATGCAATTCCCAAGTACAAAGGAGGAGGCAGTTTTATCCATGGTTTTCTAGTTCTCTACCCAGTCTTCACCGACATGTTGTTCCCTCCTTTCTGACTTTCAAGATGCTGGCAGTGATGGATTTTCATCTTTAGGGCTAGGAATGAAGGTGAACAGGAACAAGACAAGTGCATCATAATGTTTTCTTCTGTATTGAGTCACTGACCATGAGGTCTATTTCTCAACAAAGAGTCCCTCTAAGGAAGCAAGACCAGATTAAATATCTCCTTTGTTTTTAAACATTGACTTGTTTGGCCTTATCTTTCCTCACTTTTGTTTTCCACTAGTTTTTACTCTAAGTTGTACTTTACAATGACCAGCAGCCAGAAGAGGCAAGGCAAGCCATACCACAGTAGAGCCAGCACATACTTCACCCAAAGCACTCCTGAAATTAAAACTGTAACAACCGATCTGCCATATATTTGTAAAGCATGTCTTCTGATGACTTAAACCTAACTCCCCAGTGTCATACTCCTTAGATAATATACTTGATTTACTGAAACTGACCTTTCTGAACATCCCATATCATCTAGTCTTTATGGGGCATTTTAGTTGAATATATGACAGCATTAGTTGAATCTGCATGACTGCAGATTTTCACACATTTCATTATCATTAGATTTTCAAGACTTATTGTGCCAATAACAAATCAGAATAGCTCTGATTCTCTGTGTGCCTGCTGGGAAGCTCTTTTAAATTGTCAGAAATTATATTGAGTAACATAGATCTGTCTAGAAAGATCTGTCTGTGAGAGGGAGATTCCTATTCCTGCAGGACACAGGTCTTGGTCATCTCTGGGAAAAGCCTTAGGATGAAAATGAATATTCGAGATGGGGTATTTTTGAATTTTGTCTGTTCAAAGAATATTGGTTATTCTTACCATGTAACTTCAGAAAGTAACATTTGACCTGGTAATATTCTGATTAGTGATTGAACCCCCAAACCCTTAGGCTATCCTAATCCTTATTGACTTTTTTTTCTCCCATGGATGGGCATCTATTAGAACACACTTTGGTACAGGCAGCCTGGGAGACATGACTATTTCAGAGAAACAACTAGATATCTTATGTCTTGACCTAGAGTGGCCACCTAATCAGATCTATGTTGAATCATTCTGATCAAAACAGATGCTTAAGAAAACACTTTGACAGTTCAAAAACTATTCATTATGATCCATGTTTTATAAACATTCAGTGGCATTACATCATCACTCATTGAGTTTCCTTGTTTGGTAAAACAATAATTAACACCTACTCCATCTTGATGCATGCAGCTGAAGAAGACTGAAGAAAACACAGGAGTGAAGTGACGGGTCTTATTTCACATTTATGATCCCTGATCTTGGTCCTCATTGCTGTACAGGAATCAAACTCTATGTCCATAGTCTATTCTCTGTAGGCATCTTTTAGATGCTATTTCCTACCTTCTCTTCAAAGGTCCAATACAGGAACTTGTTCTTATGTGACTTAGACAATTTTAGATATTTTAAAAAGATTTTATTTATTTATTGGTGAGACAACACATGAGAGAGAGGGAGCACAAGTAGGGGGTGAGGCAGAGGCAGAGGGAGAAGCAGACTTCTCACTGAGCAAGAGCCCTGATGTGGGACTTGATCCCAGGACGTGGGGTCATGACCTGAGCTAAAGAAGGCAGATGCTTAACCAACTGAGCCACCCAGGTGCCCTGATAATTGTAGGGATTAAAAGCATATCTACAAGCTCCCACCATGTTTACTCACCAACCTGCATCCATATGAACCCTAACCCTAACCCTCAACCCTGAGACCATGGATTAATTACATTCATTTTTACAAGGGATTAACCATCCTATAAACACAAATACATGATTCCAGTAATTTACCCCTTTCTCCCGCATCATGAATTCTTCCATGTAATGTTGTCCATATCCAAATACACTGTCATTTCTCCCACTTTAAGAAATCTCTTTCTTGTCTTGACTAACCATTCCATATGTTGCCTCATTTCTCTTCCTTTTGCATACAAACTCTCAAAAGAACTAATTATACAGATGTTTCCAACTTGCTTTTCTGAGTCTCCTTTGAAACCACTCCAAACAGGCTTGAGCTCCTCCTACCATTTATCTCTGGGAGATATGTATTCTCCACAAGGTCATTTACTGAAGCTGGTGACCAATTTTTAGCATTTTTCTTACTTGATCTATCAGAAGCATTCAATATACCAGAACTCTATTTCTTTATTGCCTTCCCAGGAAGCCATATTCTTGGTTTATCTTTTCATATGCTTGTTTTTTTTTTTTTTTCTTTTACATTGCTGGTCATTAGTTCCTTAGGGCTTGCTCACTCTATCTTTCATCTATCATATCAACTTCTATTATCTATCAATCATCTATATATCCATCTATTCTTTAAAGTCTATACACCCTCCACAGTGAAAACATCTAGTTTCATGACTTTAATATCATTTCTCTATCTATCTGTATCTACTTAGTTATCTATCTACCTGTGTACCTACCTACCTAGAACGATCATCTACCTATCATCTACCAGTTCCAGAACTCCCCTAAATTTGAAATTCGTACTTCCAACTGCTATTAAAATTTTTCCATGTGAAGATCTAATAGGCAATTGAAACAAATGTGTGCAACTGAGTTTCTAATATTTTCCTCAAAAACTTGCTCTGGTTCAGTTCTTCCCCATCACAGTTAATAGACAAGCCATACAAATCTTCGATCTATGCTTGACTCTCCTCTTACAAATTTTAAACTTCATCCATCCACAAAGCTTATAGCTCTGTATTTCAAGTATATCCAGAAGGTAATCACTTTGCTTTTCCTTCTTTCTAGAATAATAGGTGAGCCATCTATATATCTCTCACCTTCACCTTATTGCCTTCTCTTTGAAACCTTTCTCTACCAAATTATCTGTGGTCTTCTGTAGCTACTTCTATCTTATTGCTACTTGATTTTTCTCCTTAACACCAATCACATTCTCTATGCTTTATATTTTAAACATTTAATATTGTTATCATCTCTCTCCACACAAAATTATAAGCTCTTTGAAAATAGGAATCTTCTTTTTTCTGTTTTATTTAGAACTAGGTACACAACAGAGGGTTAATAAGTATGAAAAAGTGTAATCTAAAATACTCCTTTTAGTTTACTAATAAACTAAGATTCTAGAATGTGGGCCAGTTGGGTATTAATATTGGGCTTTTTATAAATTTTTTTCAGATGATATGCTTATGAAGGAACTAGAAAACACTCATATTCCTACATTCAAAAATTTTAGCCTCTATCCTCTCAGGGGAAGAAATTGAATGTTTAAG
Source organism: Mustela putorius furo (assembly GCF_011764305.1). Taxonomy (NCBI): domain Eukaryota; kingdom Metazoa; phylum Chordata; class Mammalia; order Carnivora; family Mustelidae; genus Mustela; species Mustela putorius. Next base: position 25,557,492 of record NW_025421273.1, read on the forward strand.
GGTTTTGGCCACCACTCTTATGTCTGCTAATTTCAGGAGAATATCTGTTAAGCTTCCTAGCTCCCTTGACTAAAATTTCCATCTTCCTTCCGGTCCTAATTCAATTTTATGACAAGTTGGACATGATTTGTCTTAACACTTACATTCCCCCGTCAAGGCAAATGCAGTCTGCTCAAACATATGGTCTCTTTTGGACAATATTTTAACTTTAATTTATTCTGCACACCCCTATGACTTGGCAATCTCTAGGGACTTTGAATGCTGGATTGAAGGCAGGTCTGTTGAAGACCTTCTTGGACTCAATGGCTAATGGGTGAATTTCCTACCATTCTTCCAGAGACAGCAACATTAATCTAAGCTGAAAAATTCGTGACCAGCATGTATGGTTCCAAATGGTAGCATATGGTGTTAATCTGGGAAGGTTTTACCTTTACTCCTACTCTGTAGGCCAGTGACATAAATATTACTAAAGAGAGAGAAACTTGCTTTTAATTACTAATCTTATGGTGGCTCTTCTGTTTGGGAATAGAAAGGCAGTGTTTCTTCTGAATCTTAATTCTGGACATAAATATCCAAGAAAATTTCAATTACAATTTAACCCTTAAAAGAGGAAAGATAACAAATCTATGATGAACATTGTTACTTTCAAACACTATTAGTGACCTATAGTATTTTTTTCTCCCCTTAATGGTGCCATTTCCCAAGATAAATTAAATAAACATCATAACGAACTTATCTTTTGAAATTGCATAAAAGACTTATAATACAACTGGAAATATCACTTTTCTATATATTTTTGTTTTGCTTTATCTTGTTTTTATTATGTTATGTTAGTCATCATACAGTACATTATTAGTTTTTGATGTAGTGTTCCATGATTCATTGTTTGTGTATAATACCCAGTGCTCCATGCAATATGTGCCCTCCTTAATACCCACGGCCAGGCTCACCCATCCCCCCACCTCTTTCCCCTCCAAAATCCTCAGTTTGTTTCTCAGGGTCCATAGTCTCTCATCGTTCATTTTCCCCTGACTCCCCCACCCCCTTCATTTTTTCCTTCCTTCTCCTAATGTCTTCCATGCTATTCCTTCTGTTCCACAAATAAATGAAACCATACGATAATTGTCCTTCTCTGCTTGAGTTATTTCACTCAGCATAATTTCCTCCAGTCCCATTCATGTTGATACAAAAGTTAGGTATTCATTCTTTCTGATGGCTGAGTAACAGTCCATTGTATATGTGGAACACATCTTCTTTATCCACTCATCTGTTGAAGGGCATCTCAGCTCCATCCACAGTTTGGCTATCATGGACGTTGCTGCTATAAACATTGGGGTGCATGTGGCCCTTCTTTTCACTATATCTGTATTTTTGGGTTAAATACCCAGTAGTGTTGGGTCACAGGGTAGTTCTACTTTAAAGTTTTTGAGGAAACTCCATGCAAATTGGCTGTACTAACTTGTATAACTTGTATTCCCACCAAAAGTATAAGACGGTTCCCTTTTTTCCACAACCTCTCCAGCATTTGTTGTTTCTTGCCTTGCCAATTTTTGCCATTATGACCTGTGTAAGGTGGTATCTCAATGTGGTTTTGATCAGACACTTCTCCAAGGAAGACATACAAATGGCTAACGGACACATGAAAAAATGTTCAACATCATTAGCCATCAGGGAAATTAAAATAAAAACCACTTTTCTATATTTTATGGACACATTTGAATTTAGGAAACAACCAAAGACATTCTGAATTGTATTTGGTGAATCGTTGAGTGATCAAAGTGAGTAATGAATATGAACAAATAGACATATTTGTAAAATGTTTTCTGAAGATGTATCCCTAAATTTTATTAAACTACAGTATAATCATCAGAATAAGTAAACATTTTACTAATTAGCTTACTTGGAAAAAAATGCCTTCATACAGATTTATTTTCATATCTTGGCACACTTAACAGTTTCATAGTACTATATAGTTACTGTATGTTTTGGAAAAGAACACCAAAATATGTCTTTTTAGGATCAATAAATGTTTTATAATAATAAAAACTAATATTTATTAGTAGTTTTCACTTACTAGACAATATGCTTACATTTTTATCAGCATAATTTTTCTTTCAACCAATACCTGTTGAAGGTATACTCTATGTCAAGTACTGTTCTAGGAACTCAGGATACATCAATAAACATGGAAAAAAATAAAGGTAACTGCTGCCATAGAGTATTAGATGAAGGGATACTTGTAGGAAACAATAGACATAGATTGTAATAAATGAGGTAAGTTACAATACTGTTTGGATTGAATTGTGTCCCCCTAAAATTCATATGTTGAAATTCTAAGTCTTATCACCTCTGAATTTGACTTTATTTGGATATAGGGTCTTTACGGAGATAATGAAATTCATATGAGCTAACTGAATAGGTGCTAATGCAATATGTCCAGTGCACTTATAAAAGGGAAATTTGGAGACAGGAAGGATGGAAGGATGCCATGTGAAGATGGAAGTAGAGATTGTAGATTGTTTCTGTAATCCAAGAAACCCCAAAGACTGCTGGAAAACCACCAGAAGCTGAGAGGTCTGGAGCAAAATTCTTTCTCATAGCTCTCAAAATTAACCAATCTTTTTATTTTATTTTATTTTATTTTATTTTTTAAAGATTTTATTTATTTATTTGACAGAGAGAGATCACAAGTAGGCAGAGAGGCAGGCAGAGAGAGAGAGAGGAGGAAGCAGGCTCCCTGCTGAGCAGAGAGCCCGATGTGGGACTCGATCCCAGGACCCTGAGATCATGACCTGAGCCGAAGGCAGCGGCTTAACCCACTGAGCCACCCAGCCACCCTCAAAATTAACCAATCTTATCCATACGTTGACCTCAAGGTTCTAATTGCCATAAGCATGAGACAACAAATTCTGTTTTCAAGCCAGTGGTTTGTGACACTTTGTTATGGCAACCCTAGAAAACTAATATAATGAGACAATGCTTTTAAAAATGACCAACAATAATTTCTGATCTCTCCATTGATACATGCTACTTTTTCCATTATGAGGTGGAGTCTATTTACCTTTGATATGAACTGGTCATATGACTTTCTTTGAACAATGGCATGAGGTGAAAATGGGACTGTGTTAGTAACAGGACTAGTTTATAAACAACGTGCTAGGTTCTGCATTTTCTCTCTAGAAACCTGACTATCATGCTTTAAACTGGAAACAGGTCTGGACTTCTGGAGGAAGAATGATAACATGATGGATAACAGAAGCACCCCAAGTACAGCCAGTACCAATTGACAGATAGACCAGAGATGTGGTCTTTCATATTCCAACCCTTAACTGACACCCCCTCCCCAGGCCCCACCCAACACACACAAATGCAGCTGCAGAAGCAACCTGAACCAATCCCACATGGAGCATAAGAACTACAGAGTGAACCCCTAGCTGACCCACAAAACCATGACAAATGATATATCAGTTGTTGTTTCAGGTTTCTAAGTTTTGGGGTGATTTGTTGCACAGCACTACATAATCGAAAAATGATTGATAAGTTCCAAGTGTGGGGGGAAATAAATGGGAAGAAGGAACTGAGAGAGAGTACTTGTGTGTGGTGGTAATGGTGGGGTTGTTAAGCATGCTGCAATTCTCATTTAATTCTCACAGCAATTCATGAGACAGACATAATTAATATCCTATTTTCAGATAAGCGAGTGAGATTATCTGAGGTTAAGCAACGTGTCAACAGTTACCTAGTAAAGTCCAAATTACAACTCAGAGCTTCTTCCTTGACCACTCTATCAAATAAACTATTGGGAATGGAAGGAAAATAGATCATTGGTGGTGGTCAAGTGTCATCAGAGTAAATTTTTCTCCTTTAGAAAACAGCCTAGAGTACATTTTTAAGAAAAATATTTCAAAGAAAGTGTGATGGTTAATTTTCTGTGTCAGCTTTATGCCATCATCCAGGATGTGTTTGTGAGGGTGTGTTCAAATGATATTAACATTTGAATCTGCAGATTGAGTAAAGCAGATTACTCTCCCTGATGTGGGTGGGCGTCATCTAATCACCTGAAAGTCTGAATAAAATAAAAAAGCTAACCTATTACAAGTAAGAAAACTTATGCCTCACTGCTTTCAAGCTGGGACATCAGTTTTTCCTGCCTTTGGAACTAAACTGAAACATCAGGAGTTCCTGGGGCTTGAGTTTACTGGTGTTCAGACTGGAACTACCCCATCATCTCTTTTGGGCCTCCAGCTTACTGACTGCAAATCCGGGGGCTTATCATCCTCTATAATTGGTAACCTAATTCCTTATATATAAATACATATTCTACTAATTCTGTTTCTCTGAAAAACCATAACGCAGACTATATTTTACATTCCTTATGATTTAAGAGAAAGTATACATTGAGTTTGAATAGAATAGCAATGCTTCCATGCTAAAGATAAAATGTAGTTGATATATATTTGGGAAAGAAGCATCATTTTTGCTATTAATGATGGGTGAATAAAGCATCTGAGGTTTGGAGAACAATTTTGGAAACTTAGTTTAAAACAATTTTTAAAAAAGGTTGTAGGGATGCCTGGGTGGCTCAGTCAGTTAAGCCACTGCCTTCAGCTCAGGTCATGATCTCAGGGTCGTGGGATCGAGTCCCTCATGGGGCTCCTTACTCAGCAGGGAACCTGCTTCTCCCTCTGCCTGCTCAGCCTGCTGCTTCCCCTAATTGTGCACTCTTTCTCTCTCTCTCTGACAAATAAATAAAGAAAAATCTTTAAAAAAATAAATTAAAAAAATTGTAAAAATCAAAGAGAAAACCTTATGGGAGGGACTTACTAATACACATATAGTCTGCATGAGACTCATAATCAAACCAAGTTGCCCATCTGGATTTCTTTATATTTTGAAAGATTTTTAAATAATATATTCATGGAAATTTGAGAAAAATCGAGAGGAATGAACTATATATAAGTGTGCATATTGAACATCTTGCATTTTTTGTTTCAAACTTATTCTTTCTTAACATGATAGTTGCATTTATAAGCACAATTGCGTGAGAAAAATATTTAAAATATAGTAAATGAAGAGGTGCTTTGGTGGCTCAGATGATTAAGTGACTGTCTTTGGCTTGGTCTTTAGGTCCTGGTATTGAGCCCCATATCAGGCTCCCAGCTCAGCCAGGTGTCTGCTTCTTCCCTTCCCTCTGTCTCTCCCCTGCTTGTGCTCTCTCAGTCTTTCTCTCTCAAATGAATAAATAAAATCTTAGAAGAAATAGTAAATGAAAATTGTTTATGGAGCTTCAGACTTATTAACAAAGGCATATGTCACACCTTTAATGAATTTTGTTATGATATGCAAAAATAATAATTTGGTTAAGCAAAATTCAACCAATAAATAAATAGGGTTCTTTTCTTAATCTTTCAATTTTCCAGACATTCTTAGTTTCTGCTGTTATCTTTTACCCTGATCTTGTAATTTTGATTATTGCATTGGCCACAGCCACTAAAGCTAAAAGAAAAGTAAAATGACATTACAGGTTTAAAAAAATAAACATAAAAATATAAAGTTAAGCTCAAAAATAAGCTCAATAAGAACAATAAGCTCAAAAATACCTCTATATTCCTATGGTTCTTAATGGGAAAATAAATTTATTACTCTTATGTTCCTTGGATCGAGATCTTGATTATATTGTAAATAGTAATAGTCTGTGTAATGCAAGTAATGTTTTCATATTAATCAAATTCCAATTATCCTATTTGCTCTTTGAAAAGTCACACTGTAGGAAACTACCTCTACTTCTATTATACAGCATTTCCCTTAAAAAGGAAGCAATTTTTCTCCATACATTTTTAAATAGAATTAGAAAATATATGGTTTGTGGTTTTTGGCCAGCGCTGTTTTTTATAAATTGTGTCTTACTGAGTGAAAAAATCTGAAAAAACCAAACAAAAAAAAATCCCCACTTTCTAACAAAGGTTTCACTTTGATGAAAAATGTGTTCATTTTGTCAGAGATGGAAGGAGTGTGGGTGATGAAGTAGGGTAGACTCATGCAGCTTCATTATTAATTTGCTGCATGACTTTGGTCATGCCATACCAACTTTATGAATCTCTCTTTCTTTTTAATAGTAACAATAATAACAACACCTAATTAGAAGGGTTTTTGTTACAGTTTAATGTAATTAAAAAAAAACTTAATCTCAGATATTCTGATTAATTTAATTGTTTCTGATATTATGGTTCTTTTTTATATCATTACTATTATCACTCTTTAGGCAAAAAAAAAAAAAAAAAAATTCTGTTTTAATGACCTCAGTAGTGAAGAAAAGTAGCAATCCTCCACTCCTAATGTTGTAGGTGCCACATGTAGAAACAGACCCATGATAGAAGTACAAGTGAGTTTAAGTCCAAGGGGATTCATACTTTCATGATCTTTAGGTCCTGGTATTGAGCCCCATATCAGGCTCATATATATATACACACACACACACACACATTTATTTTTTTATAGAACATGAGTGGGGAAAGAGGCAGGAGAGGAGGGAGAGAGAGAATCCCAAACAGATGCCACGCTGAACGTGGAGCTTCACCCGGGGCTCAATCCCAGGACCCTGAGACTGAAACCCAAGAGTTGGATGCTTAACAAACTGAGGTACCTAGGTGCCCCAAGATTGTCTCTCTTTGGAAGAATTAACACTTACATAAAAGAATAAATACCATATTTGATTTTTCCTGTGTAGCCTGTAAGTAATTGAGCCATAATATTGAGCCATAAAATTCTAATGTCATGAATGTGTCCTCTTGGTCCTAAGAAAGCCATTTATTCTTTAGAACTTCAGTTTCTTCATCTGAAAAAAATGCATCAAATTTTTATATCTAATATAACATTAGATATATTAATATGCACATGTAAGACTGCTATAAACAACCAGTATCTTCATAAATACCCATACATATACAAACATACACACACATACAAATACATATGTGTGCTTTATCAATTGTAAAAACAGTTATACAATTAATTCTAATGGAATATTCCAGCAGCCAAATTATATATAACACAGGAAGTTATCCATATAATATGAATATTCAATACATAATGTTATATAAGTTCAAAAATATAAACTGAATTTAATTAACTATAAAGTTAGAATTCTTATTAGGGATAAACATATAAGTTTTCCAACACATTACTTTTTTGTAAAATTGTTTTGGGCAATACTCTGGTTTTCACATTATGTTGGTAGATCCTTATATTTCAATCCATTATAAAATTATACTTCAACCCAGATACAATTTTGTAAGAGTCATTAATTTACCTTATATACCCAGCCATGTGTGTAGAGACTGACATTTTTTCATCAAGATAATCTTCACACTCATGAGCAGTGATAGCTCTTCAAAATGACCCTACTGTGACATTGTTCCTAGCCAGATACTAATTCTTACCACATGGACAATTTCAACGTGACCAAAGATTTTATCATTAGTTACTGTCTTACTGGGAAAGCCAGATTTGAGAAAAACATATAAAAATTCTGACACCCATCTAAATAAATTATATATATATATATATATATATATATGAACAAATGTGGAAGCCATTATTCTACTACAAAAATCATCATAACTACATCCAGACAGAATTTTAAAACCTCATACCAAAAACCTACCATGTATTTTACCTGGATCATTATTACTGCTGTTGTTGTTGCTGTTGTTGTTTGGCTTATTAACAAAGATGATTTCTGTTTTTACATGTAACTTATTAGTTCAAACAAATGTATATCTTGCTCTTTGAAATTCACATTTGAATCAAGTTTTCTTAGCAATTTAGTTTGATCTAAATAATCATGGTAGTAGTTGTTAGGATTAAAATAGTGAGTTTGTAAATCACTTAGAACTGTGCCTGGCACATAGTAAGAATTTGATATATTATGATTTTTTTGTTATTGTTAATAAACCAAACTATGCTGCAAAGGCTAGGAAGGTAAATTTCCTTGCTTCTACCAGGAATTGCTGTTTTTCTGATAACAAAATATCTTAAACTATGATATGATGCTCAGTTTATTTATATGCAAAATGTTGATTTCAGTATTATCATCAAAGTGACTCTAGGAAGTGTGTACAATAAACATTACTTTTCAAAAAAGAAACCGAGGTGCGGAGAGGTTAAGAATTTTCCCAAGAACTCAAAACAAGAGAGTAATAGAGATAAAATTAAACCCATATTTTTCCATTTTACATATAATCTCTGTGAACAGTTGATTCAGAAATAGGTATTACTTATGGATTTGACCCACATTCTTAGGCATTGTGGTTTATGCAATGGGATATTTGTGTCATGATTTCCACACAGCAAAGATAGCTTTATAGAGAATAACTGAATTATGCTTCAGTCCCTTTCTTGAATAAAACAGGATAATAAAGTAGATTAGTCAGTTTATTGTAGGTTGTACTGTGTAACAAGCAACCCTTAAAATCTCAGAGGCTTGGGAAACAAAGATCCATTTCTTGTGAATTGTAGAGTTGACTTTAGTTCCATTGCACATATTTACTCCTTTTACTAGCCAGGTTAAAGAAACCTTTTACTAGGCACCTGGGTGGCTGAGTTGGTTGAGTGACTGCCTTCAGCTCAGGTCATGATCCTGGAGTCCCGGGATCGAGTCCCGCATCGGGCTCCCGGTTCTTCAGGGAGTCTGTTTCTCTCTCTGACCTTCTTCTGGCTCATACTCACTGTCTCTCTCTCTCAAATAAATAAATAAAATATTAAAAAAAAAAAAAGAAACCTTTTAATGGACTTTTGTATCCTTGTGGTAGAGAGATAGAAGGCCCTGATGGAGATTCGTGATACTTTATACTGCTTCTGCTGGACACAGGACAGGTGCAGTCTTTTCCCATTGTGTTGGCTATAGTATGTCACATGATCACACCCAAAGTCAATGAGTCCTAGACTTACATTGCTCCCATAGAAGGCATGTTCAGACAAATGAAAACAGACAGGGATATATAGTCCTTTTACCAGGAGGAGAGAGGAAAGTGAATATGCACAATGAGGACAAATTAATGTACATAATAACATAATCTGTTGCAGGGTTTATTACAACTTAGATTTTATTATAACGAAGGTGGACAATGCTTAGAAAAAACTCATTGTTTTCCTTTACTCTCATACTACTATCACAGTTAAAACACTTGTGGCACCAGATGTGTGTTTGTGTCTGTGTGTGTGTGTGTGTTTCTCTTCGGCAAGCAAAGATCTATGACACCATCGGGGTGTCCTATAATTCAATTCATCTCTGACACTAACCAGAGTTAGCATAGACCCCACAGATTAAGAGCTCAGCCCCTTTGATTTCTAAATTTGTTCTTATTATTTAATGGCATCACTGTCTTCCTTACATCCTGAGTGCTTGAACATCATTCAATAAGGGTTTCTCATAAGATAAATGTATTTTTGTAAATCAGTGAGGATATTGATTTGTGTTTTCCACTCAGAACACTTGCGATTTTCATTTTGCCTTAATGTGGATTGAGATTATGATATTCCAAATACTGTTTTTAGTGTTTCATTGCATATTTTTTCCTACAGGGCTCACAACAGCCTGCGAAAGAAAGTAAAGTTTCACCAGTTCCTAAATGATTAACACAAGAACATTTACTATTTACAAGGACACAGGTTCAGAATACCTCAGAACCAGGATGCAGGATGTGGAGCCTGGTCTTTCCTGCCTTTCCTTCTGACATTCACATTGGCCGGAAAAATATTAAACCATCTGAAGAGATATCAGTTAATTTAACTCTACTTCACAGCACAATATAAGATGCTACCTACCCTACTTGGGTAAATGAACATGTAGCTCAACAAAGACCAGAGTGATACCACTGTTCTCCTGGAAGACAAGTTGGAACATTCCACCCTCATTCCCCAAAACACACACGTAGAAACATTCCCATTACCCAAGGTAATGGCTGGAACTGGAGTATTACCCAACTTCCGGAAGCATCACACCTCCGTTGTGTTTTTGAAGGTAAGATTTAGGACACATCTATGACGTGTGTCACACAACACCTTGCTTAACTGGTCTGCCACTGTGCTTCACTATCTAGTACAGCGGCTGAGCACACAAGAGCTCAATAAGTGTGTATTGAGTAAGTTTGTTGAATGGGCTTTGTTTTCTATGAAAATTTGCTAAAGAAATGTCTCATTCTATGGTAGTCCATGTCTGACATACCAATGATATTCGCTCACAAAGTTAATCATTCTTATGATTCAATATTTATTGATATTTTCTTGTTTCAGATTCTATACTTCTGTGGTATTTATCTTCTGTGTTTTCTTTATATTCTCAGAATTATCTAGTTTGTTGTGACCCAAAAATCTGTACTATGTTTAGGATTTTCACCATATCAATGTTTTTCTCTTTACATCCAATCCTCTATTTATTTATTTGTTATTTATTTATTTTTTAAAAATTTTATTTATTTATTTGACAGAGAGAGATCACAAGTAGGCAGAGAGGCAGGCTGAGAGAGAAAGGGAAGAGGGAAAAACAGACTCCTGCTGAGGAAGGAACCCAATACTGGGCTCAATCCCAGGACCCTGCGATTCTGACCTGAGCCAAAGGCAGACAATTAACCACCTGAGTCACTCAGGTGCCCCCTTACTAGTTTTTTAATATTGACAAATTCACTTAACTTTCCAGGCTTTCCATGTATATGTCTATAGAATGACACAATAATACCTACCTAGAGCCATAGTTGTGGTCATTAAATAAAATATTTGATGCTGGACATTTCAACAATATCTGGTATAGAGTAATTGAATGTGTTCAGTATTAAACACAACAATAAGAGAATTTGATGAGTGCTACTGATTTTCTTTCCTAAAAGCTACATATCTGCACATAAAAATCAAAATTTTGAATATAAATGTCAGAGATTTCTCCAAGCTCTTGAACTTTAAGTTCATAGCTTAAGTAAGGGATCTATTGATATTTTAATGATTCAAGTAGTAGAGGAAAATAATTGCACTATTTCATCTAATCTTGGTTGTTGAAAGCAAATCAGTCATTAATTTTCTAAGTCAACTCAACAAACAACAGATTTTGAAAAAAATGTAATATACTGAGGGGAAGAAATGTTACTACAGGAATCTTAATGACACAATATTACATAAGCACATTTTTAAAATATAGGATTCAAGGACACTGCAGATAAAAGAAAATATATTTACTTAGGTTATCAAAAACAGGAATATAGAATGTAATAGAAATGGAGAGTATCAATGAAAGGTGACAGAACGTTTCTGTGTGCTTAGCAATTTGCTAGATGGAGAAAATGACTCTAACAATTTGAAGCTCTACTGCTTCCCTTCCTTGTTTACAGTGCTGTTGCATTATTATTGAGAAGTTTTAGAAGGCAAATAGGTACCGTGTATGTGGGAGACTGGATTCTGAAGCCAAGAGGCTTCTATGAACCAAAATTTATGGATGTGCCACTACATTGATAACAGACATGAGGGAAAGATACTAGAGGATGATGATTGGAGAGTGACAGAGTTAGGAAGAAATGTTGACAAAGCATAAGAAGGTACCTAGTGAATGGAAAGAAGAAAGGGAAGCCCTCTTTAGACTAATGCTCTGAGGGCAGAGGAATGCCAGTAGACACAAGAGTTTTGGAAAAACCATTTAGTGGGGAGAGAAGAGCTAAGACAAAAAAAAATATCTAGAAAGTTCTCAGTGTACTTCAACCAAATCACAAGAAATCCATAAACAAAAAAGGAAATGGACTTAAGTGGAAGCAGAACTCAATGTGATAATCTTTCTCTATCAACTGCTGGAGCATAAAAACAAGCATGGTTTTAGCCAGACCGTCAGGTGCACAGAACTGAGCAGGAGACAGAGTGCCAGTCCATAGATGGGCCAGACCAGGAAGGAAGACATTTAGGATAAATTGAATCTGAAGCTACAAATATAAGCTACATGGATTATGAATTTGTCTAAATATTAAAAGAAGCATACAGTAATTAATAAACTTTAAAATTCATTAAAAATAGCTGAGTATGTAGAACTCAAATATACCAAGATAAGAAGAATTTAAAAGAAAATAGACAACGTGAATCAGATCATAGAATACAGAAATACCTTCTTTCTCTTCAAATATTGTTGGCTTATGTGTTTTTCCTACTTCCCATTAAAATAAACTCTTTAATGATAGAGTAATGCCACCTCAACCACAAATTTCACTTCATGTGGGTAAAGGATATAATTCTGAAAATTTTGTTTGGCAAATGTGAGAATTTTATTTCCTTTACACCTAGGATGTGGGCTGTGACTCTTCAGGATAATTAAATGGGGAAAAAGTGGAAATTATGACTAGGACAAGGAACTAAACAGCAGGCAGACAGAATGAAGGTTTTGTAATTCTTGATGAAGAGAAATGGAGAGAGAAAGTAAATTCAGCTTTGAACTAGACTGTCCCACAAGCTGAGAGAGGGGGCCACGTATGAAAAAGAGGGGCTTAACTAGGCAGTGTTTTTGTCCTGTGTCTCTGAGACCATAGAAGTCAATATTCTTAAGCATGTCAGAATGCATTGGATGTTTTGGATGGACAAATAAATGTAGAAAAATCACACCTCTCCATAAAGTGGTATCAGTGACAGAGCTCAATGACTTGCAAGCAACTTATTACAACTGTGGGGTAAGGAAAGCCTGCAATTGTTGTTAAGGAAAAAATAAATGGAAATTAACTGAACAATTTAATCAATTTATTGATTAAAATATACAAGGTCTAATTTATTTTCTCTTTACTTACTATGCTTTTTAATATCACTGGGTAATTTAGATAAGTAAAGGACAGGGCTACACAATTTTGATGTATTATTTCTTAACTTAAAAACAACGATAAGGTAACTTAAGCTCTGAGAAATTAAATGACATTAAAATTATAAGCTGACAATTAACAATAGCTATTATCATTGATTGAAGTCATACTGCATGCCTGGTACTCAGATAAACTGATTATCTATATTATCTCATTTAGTCCCTATACTAATCTTGCAAGGGAAATATTGTCATTCCCACTTGATAGATATGGAAATTGAGGCTCATAAATGGTAAGTAACTGGGGCACCTGGGTGATTCACTTGGTTAAGTGGCTGTCTTAGCCTCAGGTCATAATCTCAGGGTCCTGGGATAGATTGGGGGGTCCCTGCTCAGCAGAGAGCCTGCTTCTCCCTCTCTCTGCCATTCCCCCAACTCATGCTCATGCAGGCAAGTGTGTGTGCATGCTTTCTCTGTTGAATAAATAAAATCTTAAAAGGAATAAATGCATGGTAACTTGCATGGATCATACAATCAGTAAATGACAGAGTTTGTATTTAAACCCAAAACAACAGAAGCTATAATCCTACCTTTAATATTTTAGTTTGAATCAGTCAGGTTTCATCAGAAAAGCAAAATTACTATGAGTGATAAAGAACATGGAATCCATTTAGGAACTAGACCACATATAACTATGGGGGATAATTAAAAGTCTAGGTAAGGCCATTGCCTTTGAGTTTGGTGTTGGGTAGGAGTGGACAATCCTCAGGTTAGCACAAAAGAAAAGCTCAAGGGGAGGAGAACAAAGACCAGCAGAAACTCAGAAAGAGCCCACATCTGTCTCTCACCATCTCCAACCTTAATGATAAGGTGACTTGCAGGAGAATCTGTCACTTGTGCCATGGAGCTGATAATGCACCTGCTCCAGGATCTAGAGAAGTTGAAGGGCAATCTGTGGGAGTCAGGAAAGCTGTGGCCTGGGGACTGCCCAACCAACAGGGTGATCCAGTACAGCAGCAAAGATGTGAGCAAGGCACCATTCTTTCGAGACCCCTGTGCCTATCTTCCAAGTGTGAAACTGACTCTTCCTTTATTTCTTTTCAAACCCCATTCAAATCTCTCATGTAGCCAGTGTTCACTTGGAACCAGAGAAGGGATGTATGGGAAAATTAGTTCAGCTGATCTAAGGGGAAACTATACCAAGTCTTGTCACCACAGGGATCCAGTGGGAATATTCTGCACACATACACACATGGATACATACATGTAGGTGTGTGCCTGTGTGTGTGTGTACACATTATGTTCACTTCTGATACTGGTCTTTGTGATTTTTTTCCCAATTAGTTATGAATCTCTTCAACTCTTACCTTCTTTGAGTCCCTCAATTCTTTTCTCACGGTGCTTTTCAATGATGAAACTGGGGCTGTTGGTCTTAATTGTTTTTTTAGAAAAGACAGATTGCTGTGTTATCACATTTATGTATTACATTTCAAAGAAAAATTCAACTACCAATTGTTGTAAAAAATTACCATTAAATCATCTAAGACAAATCTCTAACCCAAATCATAATAAATAAAATGGTGGTAATACAGTTCACCTACAGATCCCAGACGTGCAAATGCAACATATTTTATGAGAAACCCAGTCTGTCTGCAGTGGCCACCATAAGCGCTGCAAGAAAGCTGGGAATTCGTGGGTTTTAGGGCCATGATTGCTTACAGTGTGATTGATGGGCTGTAATCAAGGAGAGCAGGATATATGCTGCACGTGAGATAAGACCGCTGAGGTTGAGAACATCACTATACACAAATAGCTACCAGCACAGATCCCATGCCCTGCTCAGTAGTGATCCAAAATCTCACAAAGATTTTACTACTGGAATTGTTTTATGTGATCTACAGTGGAATGTAATAAAAACGTTGCTTCCTGTAATCTGGATGCATCCTAACTTTAATGCATCCTAAATTTGTCTAAACTGCCTTTTTCAGCAACCAGACTACAGTCAAATCTCCAATACTATGACTTCATGTTCTGATTTTGAATAGGGACTTTAGTATCCTGCAACCCACATATTTGAATTTCTGAAGCAAAATGAAGGACTCTGTACCTGGTATGTTTCCATATGTTTGTTTTGACTCCTTTTTTTCAGCCAGTTAGAAACATTTTGGGTATCAACTTTGTCATTTTGTTATTTATTAGATGGTCTGACTGTAAGCTCTAGACCTGCTAAAATGGGTTTTTCTTTCTAAGAAAGATAGTTTTAAGTAGCTCTCTACTTCTGTAAGAAGAGCATTCTCTAGCTTGGCTTTCCTACTTCTTGATTGGACTCTTGCATGTCCTTTATGAAAATACTTATGAAATTTAAATAAACTTTAAGTGCTGTCCACTTCTTGAGGCTTAAAATCAACTTAATATTCTGACATCCCACAGTATGTGTGAAATTTTGAAGAGCAAGGTCTTTCTTTCTCTCTTGTTCTGTAATGCATTTCCTTCCTTCTTATCTCTGTATCTTCTCTCAGTTAATTAATCTCTGCTAATTTAAATTAACAAAACTGAAAAACAACTAACCTCTCCAAACACTGTGAAATCATTCCCTGATCTATAAACTTAGGGTGTGAATATTCACCACACAGGTTTGTTGTGAGGCTACAAACACAGAATAATCTATATAAGACACTTAATGTAATACCTGGTATGCAGGAAATGTTCAATATAAATTATTACTAATTTTGGCATCTATTATTTTTCGTGTGGTTTGATCTGTCCTTCAGGTTCCTCTCTGAATTTTTTCCCCAGGTCTTAGGTTTCCCCTTAGTTCCTTTACTCCCTAGCAGATCACTTTCTTCTGCACTCATCATGTTGAAAGGTAGAGTAGACCAGGGTGGGCATGCTATCAGAGAAAGGAAATGTGCAAGGTGGTCAATGAGTTTTTTGGCATCCAATGATTTTTAAAGGAAGAGATTTTAACTCCCTACCTAGCTTTATGAAATGGGTACAGACATTTTCATCATCACAATGTCTGAGGTTACTGATTTTTTTGCCCAGAATTACTAAATGCCTTGCTAAACAGGACATTTTGCCCTAAATGTCACAATGCTCAGATGAAATCAGTGCAGTGAGTAGCACAGCAGAAGAACTATGAGACTAATTCAAAGGCAATATGGAAAATAGCAAAGAATAAGCTCTTTGTCCCAGTTATAAATGGTATAGAAGCATTTTATATGAAATTGAAATATAATCATGGAATGTGATGTAAAGATATAATTTTATGTGACTAACTTGAAATTATGTGATGTTCTCCAAATATTCAAAATTTCTGGGATGCCTGGGTGGCTCATTGGGTTAAGCCTCTGCCTTCAGCTCAGGTCATGGTCTTGGGGTCCTGGGATTGAACCTTATATCAGGCTCTGGGCTCAGCTGGGAGCCTGCTTCCCCCTCCTCCTGTGCTTGCCTCTCTGCTTACTTGTGGTCTCTCTCTTCCTGTCAAATAAATAAATAAATTTTTTAAAAAAAGAATCACAGGATTTTTAAGCTTACAATTTTAGTAAATAATATATAGTACCTTAATATCATCACAATGAAGTGCCATTTATGTGTTAAAGAGAAATGTCAATTAAGCCTCATTGGTCTTACTTGGCCCTCATGGTGATTTACCTGTACTGAAACCTCTCCAAATGCTTTGATGACTCAAGTTTCTGAGCTTACATTATTTACTGTAATTATAATTTAAAATCTTTTTAAAAATATCCTATACTAGTGCCATGTAAAAGCTAGTGATGATGCAGTAAAATGCACTAAGAAATCAATAACCTGGAAAGGAAGTTAAGTGAGATAAAAATGCCACAAAAAAGCTCAAACAATGGCCATTAATATGCCATACATTTAATTTAAGAGTGAGTATTCTGAGAAATATTAGAGATAGTTCCACGGAAACATAAACATAAACATTAAAACACTACACCTTTAATTTTCCCTAAATAGTCATACAAATGGGAGAGAATAATGAGAAGATGCTCGCTGGAAGAGCAACGCCCCTGAAATGTGCTTTTAACCCAAGTCACCATCTGCCCTAAGGCATAAAGTATTCTCGATGATTTTAAAGGAGATGGTGTATTTCAGTATAAATATTTTTACAAACATTTATTGTGCTTGGGAAGTATGTCCATATGCAAATATATATTACACTGCTTGTAGATGTATGTGCATCAGAAGACATCCCTCCTTATTTACATTTATTCAATGAGAAAATTTGCCTTAAATCTTTTCATTCTGCTGGTGTATTATGAATTTAGAAGCCTTCTGACAGGCTTCTCCATCTTACCACTGTAAAACATGGAACTATAAATCTCTGAGATCTTTTTCCTCAATACAAAACTCTCCAGAGTTGACTGGAGAGCAAATAAGATAATGTGCATTAAGTACTTAATATAACACAGGCTCTCAACCTTTGGCACATACCATCTCAGTAATAATAGAAGATGTTACAGTACCACGAACTACATGCCAGGCTCTGCTTTAAATGTTTCATGTGTATTGACTTGCGTAGCCCCCAAATTACTTCTCTGACTTAGATACTTTATATCATCACTCCCATTTTACAGATAAGGATATTAAGCAACATAAAGCTTAAAAAACTTGTCATTTTCAATAACTGGAGCATGGCTAAATCAGAATCTGCACCCAAACAGCACTGTTCTAGAAAGGCTCTGTGATTCTTACCTAGTGCCTGCCATTGACAGACACAAATCCTTGATTTCATCTCGATAAACAGAAGGTCACTTCAGTCTTGATTTTCACTCATTACGTATTAGTTGTCCAACCAGAATTCAAGATGAGACCAAATTAGACCTTCAGTGATGACACTGATGAGTAATTGTCAGCAAATCAGTCACTAGTTTCAGTTTGGGATGATTTCCTAGCCAGATGCATGCTCCAAAGATAACCATTGATTTGGTTGTTAATGGAGAATAGAAAAAACCCAAATATAAACTGATGAAATAGGCTATAACAAGAAGTCTCCAAAGGAGAAGGAAAAACCCTAGTGTTGGTAGTGGTTGGGGACAGGGAAAGGCTGCAGTAGGCAGGGGCCCAGGAGCATCATGATTTTAACAAAAATTTAAGATAGCTAAGGGAAAAATAAGGCAAGAGTGATATTATCCTTGAAAACAGCTTGACATTTCACTGGAGGACCCTTTCCTCCAGTTGGAGAATATGAAAGCATGGAACGGCTGGCCCAGAGCCAAATGCACAGGATCACCACATGCTATCAGGAATGGTAGGGTTGTTGTTTCTACCTGGGGTAAAGCTGACCAGAAAAACAAAATCCTTTAACCACTTTGCTCTTTAAATAGTGTTTTGGGTTTTAGACTCAGAGTGAACTCACTAAACCACCTGTGTTTTATTTTACTCAAACATAAATGCTCTTTCCAAATTTTAATTAAAATCTGCTATTTACACTGGTCTTTAATGTGGTGGGTACAGCCATGGAGTATGGGATCCTTTCATGTCTTAGTGAGCAACTGCTGTTGTTCAGAAAGAGTAGGATAATAGAAAGCAAAAAAAAAAAAAAGTTAATTTGTTTCTGCCCGGTGGTAAATATTTGAAATCAGGGAACTTGTATTTCAGAAAGTAATTTAAATATGGAATAAATAGATATGCGTTTGACCTAGTGCAGGCTTGGGTGTTGTTGTAAGATTCCTGAATTGTGTTACTATAGAAAGAAAATGCTTTTTCTTTTCTAAAACCTACTGGTTTCCCCATAGCACAATGCCATAAACACTCTAGAAATCTTTTATTTCCTTATTAGGCTTATGACTGCATGATGTGAAGTAAGGGCAACATCCCTAAACATGACCTGAGTATTAATGAGATGGATTGATGAGAGGGAGATAGAGATTCTGATATCAAAAGGCAATAAGCTTAAGTCCCAACTTCCCCAAGCCATTCAAATTTAGAAGGCTAATACCAAAACAAATGAGAGGCATCTGAGTTGAAATCTTGGTTTGGCCCCATTTATTATTAGTTCTGGGATCCTTAGAAAGTTTCTCAACATCTCCATGGTTATGGAAGTGCATAGAAGTGTCAGAGGACAGAATGATACGACCCGCATAGAGCTCAGTGATTCTAAATAAATTGCATCTTTTAGGATTTAGCTGGACTCTGCCTCCTCTATGAAGTCCTCATTTACTTTTGACCATTCCTTCCTCCAGTTCTGCTTCCTGAATTATTTATGCTGCACAATTAAGAAGAGAGCAAACACCATGCTAGGGTCTAGGAGTGCTTGCTAAAGAGAGCAGCCTTATGAACACTTTTAACTTCTGTTAAGTAAAAAGAAAATATGCTCTCCAGACCCTCCAAGAAAAGATTAAATAATTGAAAAAAGTAGCAACTGAAACCTGGCATTAGGTAACTAGGGCTTTGGAGCTAAATCTAGCTGCCGCCTGCTTTTGTCAATAAAGTTTTATTAGGAAACAGCTATGAGCATTCATATACATGTTGTTTATGACTGCCTTAGTTCTACAACGGCAGAGCTGGATAATCACAACAAAGATCATATGAACTACAAAGCCTAAAATAGTTGTTATTGGGTCCTTTAAAGAAAATGTTTGCCTCCACCTCCTACTCAAGCAGAGTAAATCATTCTGCTTGGCATTCTACTCTATGAGTGTATGTTCTAGGGCAGGCCTATTAGATTATAAAAATCTGTAGTTGGTTTCAGTTCTAGTCTATGGCTCTAACTGGATTCAGAAGTTGAAAGGCAAAGCAAAGGTTTTTTTCGTACACCCCAACTCTTAAACAAAGATCCGGTCTGTCATCTGGTATCAGTGAAAAACAGCAACCTATTTACAGTATAGGAAAGATGTATTGAACATTGATGCATTGGTTTACAGTGTGCCATTTTTCTAATATAATGATAATTTCAGCCCTGAAGTGGTTTCACCGTAGGCACTGATATGTGAACCTGACCTAGGTCCTGTCCCACCAATTTAAGCTGTGACTGGACTGTAGAGTATAGCACCTGACAAACACCTTTAGCTTTTTCACTCTTTAAAGAT
Organism: Mustela putorius furo; assembly: GCF_011764305.1. Classification (NCBI taxonomy): domain Eukaryota; kingdom Metazoa; phylum Chordata; class Mammalia; order Carnivora; family Mustelidae; genus Mustela; species Mustela putorius. The sequence continues at coordinate 25,577,361 of NW_025421273.1, forward strand.
TTTACTTATTTATTTGACAGAGAAAGCAAGAGAGGGAACACAAGCAGGGGGAGCCTGAGAGGGAGATCCAAGCTCCTTGTGGAGCTCGACACTGGACTTGATCTCAGGAAGCTGGGATCATGACCTGGGCGAAAGGTAGACACTTAAAAGACTGAGCCACCCAGGTACCCCCAGCTTCCTCTTTAGATATCTTGCAGGATTTTGATTGTTGTTGTTGGTAGTTTCTTCTCTTCTATGCAGCCACAAGGCCACATGCTTCTGGTCAAAACAGATAACCTGTTCTCAATTCACTCACTCAATTCAGTTCTCTGCAAGCACACAGGCTGTCATGTGTATCTCTAGCTCTATCTTCTTTGTTTCTCTTGCTTGGTAGTAGATATTGCCAGATATCTCCCAGATCTGCCCCTTCTTTTTTTCACGCAAATAGCCTTTTTATTAGGGCACATCCTGGCTAGCCCTCCTTCTAGCTTAATGTGGTCATGGGATTAGGTTGGCCTAACAGAATGTGAGGGGAGATGATGCATGCGACTTCTGGATTCTGACTGTAAAAGAGAAAGCATGTTGTCCTTTTCTTGATTCTGCTCATCTTCCCCTCTTTGGCTGCCTGGATTGCAAATATGCTGATAAAATCTCTTGGCCAGGACAAAAGTACTCTAGGGGCACCAGGGAAATAAAGTAGAGACTCTGGGTTCTTGACATCATGGAGCTGCTAGACTCATCATAACAGTTATACACATTGAAATCACTGTTTTTGAGGTCTCTCTCTTATGCAGCAAACCTATTTCTTCCTTTTTTTTTTTAAAGATTTTATTTACTTATTTGAGAGAGAGAGCATGAGAGGGGAGAAGGTCAGAGGGAGAAGCAGACTCCCTGCGGAGCTGGGAGCCTAATGCAGGATTCAATCCTGGGACTCCAGGATCATGACCTGAGCTGACAGCTGTGGCTTAACCAACTGAACCACCCAGGCGCCCCTAGCAAACCTTTTTCTTAAGAGAAAACTAGTCACTACCCTCATAGAGTATGTGGTCAAGTAGCTGAGGTTACTGTTTATCCACCTACCACACCAGCAGATATACAATTCACATTTGAATTTATGGAGGGAACTTCATCTTATAAAGACACTTAAAAAAAAAAAAATCTGACCAATACAGGGTGAGAAGAAAGTATGAAATCCTTTCCTGAAGTAGTAACATGGAAAGTTCTAGAATTTTATACTTATTCCTGAAGGACTTTGCACTTGCTCTTTCCTCTGCCTGGTGGGTTCTTCGCCTATGTACAGCATATACAGTCATTGTAAAGGAGGAACATTCTTACTTCCTTTAGGTATTTGCCTAAATATCCCAGGGTTAGAAAGGACTTCTAATACTGCTATTGTTGAATGTGAAAGCATTCTTTACAGCACTACCTTGTGTCTTACTTAGTGCCTGTCCCTCCACATTTATACACTAAAAAGAAAACAAAACACCATCCTTCAGGTAAGTATATACTGCATCTGTTTTATTAACTGCTCTTTCTCCGGAGTGAAGAAAAATGCCTGGCAGAAAGTAGCCCCTTGATGAAGTTTTGATGAATGAGTGAACAAATCAGTGAAAACAGGTCAAGAAGACCAGAGCAACTGTAGAGCAGACAGTAAAGTCGTGCTAAGCAAGATGAGCCCGGAAAGGTAGCCCAGGATTTTATGAAGGACCTTGTGTGTCACAGAAAGGATTTTGTCTTTCTCCCAAGAGACACAGAAGACGGTGAAGAGTGCCGCCTGGTCAAGATGGGGTATATGAAGAGATCAAACTCTCTGCAGAATAGAAAGTAGATTAGAGAGAGATCAGAATTCCTTCAGAGAATTGTAGTGGACTGCTTTAATCATTTGGGAGAGAGATTATGGGTGGATAGCAAGGCTAGTCATTGGAAATAGCACTGGTCTTTTTCCAGGCTTTTCTCACCGTCCTCATTTTTGTTCTGTCCCACTCTGCCCTGGAACAGACCTTCTGTCTACAATTCTCCATTCCAGCATCCTGTGGTAGCCAGTTCCTGGCTGGGTTCACCTATGGGAAACAAGGTAGGACACTTGAGAGTAGGAGGAAGGTAACTGCAAGATATTTCTGCCACTTCTCCCGCCTATGGTTTTAATGCAGTGTCTGTGTTTCTTTGATGGTTTCTGCTCTCACTTTCCTCAGCTCCTCTTTCCATGGGGAAAAAGTTAAAAAAAAAAAAAATTTACCATTCACTTGGGTCCAGCTTGCACAGGGTCTCCTCAGCTCTTAGTGTCCGCCAATCCCTCCTGCCTTAAGGGTGGTAGCTGCTGCTTACAATTGTCAATCTCTGGGTGGCTAGCCCCTTGTTTGGTTTATCACCATCACTTGATCAATTATTCTTATTTTATTGCCTATTTTGGAAAAAAAAAAAAAACAGAAACCTTCTGTTTTACTGGACAACCACTAACAGATATAATCCTATATATTCTGCCACATGAATATATTTGTCTATAAAATCAATTGTAGAAATGGCTATTATATATTTTTAATGTAGCACAATTTCTCCTAGAAATAAAAAAAAGACTTTTAAAAAAATATAAAAAAACTACTTTTAAAATGATGCTTAGATTGCAAGCTTCTTAGAAACAAGGTTTGCATCCCTCTTATTTTCCATGCACCAGGTCCCAGTTTGCATTGGTTAAAGACCCAAGCCCTGGCAGAGATATATGGTATTGTACAATACAGATGCTTGGCAGTGAGGATTCTTGTTGTTGACTTTCTTTTGCTGTCATCTTCCTGAACAAAACGGACCACATCATCTTTTTATTTATTTTTTTTTTATTTTCCATTAAAAATGATAGATCTTATTACACCATATTTCTTTTGCAAATGAGCTATTATAATAGCAGTTATCACAGTGTATCACTGGTGTGGCCCAGCTGCTCTTGCTTTTATTGCACTATCCCATTGCCTCGGGGTAATTTGAGACCTCAGATGCATTCTCATATGTAAAACCCATTCTTTACGGTTCAGTATTTTGAGGCATATATCCTCAGTGTTAGTTTTATTTTCTTTTATTTATGCATCCACAATGACCATTTCATAATCAGCTTTCGATGTTCTAATATAATCCTCAAGAAGCACATCCAAGGGCACACAAAATGAACTCCGTGTCTTTCAGAGCGGGAGAGGAATTTAGCACTTTGGCAGGAGTTTGGGGCTGAGTGGGAGCCATGAGTGATGATTCTAGCTCCTGCTTTTGCATGCATTAACTGCTGGTCGCCTCTGAATAATTGGCTAAGAATATTGGTTAACACGTCAAGTGAAAATGTATGTGGCGGTGCCTGTCTCCATCATCCCAGGAGAACATCTGTCCACTTCCCAAATCTACGAAACAATTTGGCTCTCATCTGCATGACTGGCAGCCTGTCCCAGGGAGGCCCTTTGCTACAAAGCAGGGGAAGGGGGAAGTTTGGGCTTGAGTTGTGTTGGCAGGTTTTGTTGAAGCACTTTGGAGAGTAATTTTACAAAATTTGCCCACTGGTGATATTAGCCCTTTATTTTTGTGAAAGTCAGAGGGAAAAAAAAAAAAAAACCCACAACTCTTTCTGTGCATAGAAATTGCCTTAGGAAGTATTCTTTGGTTCTATTAAGGTTATTCCATAAATGTGTATTAAGCCTCTCCAAGCTGAAGGCATGACCAATGTTCTAGAGGAATTAGGTTTTACACAGAGACCAAAACAGTAAAATAGATAAAAATAAATAAATAAATAGATAGATAGATAAATAAAACATGCTTTTACAGTAAAGCATATGGAGTATTTTGAGGGAGGAAGTCATTGTGTCCACGTGGACAGAAAAGAAAGCTACAGGGAAATCCAACAAGTTGAAAAAAATATTGTAAAAAAATATTGTAGCACAATTTGATTAGGAGGAACTAGAAAATAAGAGAAATTGTTTTACCCAATTTGAGATAATGATAAAACTTAGACTTTGTAGCCCAAAGAGCCCCATCTTTTGTTTTGTTTTGTATGTTCCAAGCTATACATGGGCATGCTATAATAATATTCATGAGGCTATTGGCTCCTCTTTGAGCTATACATGATGTTAAAAAATTGCCTTCGTCGCTGGAGCGGGCATGAGGAATTTTTAGCTAATTCGCTGCTGAGATCACTCACCTGTATTTTCTACTAACACTGTGAGCTTCTTTTGTATCCCACGTTTTCCCCTCTGCTAGTAGTCTATTCTGAAGTTTGAAGTCCCTATATAGCTCTCAGAAAGGAGGAAGGCACTGGTCACCAACTAGATTTTCATAAGCCTTGCCTGAAATTTTAATCTTCAACCCATATTTCTGTGGTTTTCAAGACCTGGCTTTCTGATACCCAAGCCTTCCAAAGATGACTTGGTCTATGTAACACAGAACTTACCTTTCTCCTGGTGACATGAATTACCTGTTGAAGCTTTCAACTTATTAAGGATCTGGCCTTTTTATCCCTCTTTATGGGGATAAATTTCATGTCTCAGGGTAGGAAAGTAGTGGGTCAGACCACCACAATGTAAGCCTTGGAAGTCAGATGATTCCTGAGAGGCTGCTATTCTAATTATATCAAAAGTATTAAAGGCTTTACAAGGAAAATATTTTCCACATACTCCTCCCATTTAAGAAGAGTTTGATAACGATTTTGAATGAACTTAAAGGCATACAAACTTTTATCTGGATGTATTAAAAATTATTTAAGGCTCATAAGATTGGTTTGTGAGTGCATTAATTTATAAATGTAATTGATTGTCCAATTTTAATATTTGTGTCTTTCTTATTAGTGTTGCTGTATAATACAATCCAGTATACAGCTCTAGCTGTATGTGACGTCATCATTCCTACCAAGCTCCTTTTGAAAACATCCCTCTTAAAAGATTGGGAATGCATTTTTCTCTCGCTCTCTCTGCATCCTTGTCCACTCACTGGTGGGCTTCTTATAAAATGTGTTGCTCCCTTACCACTTTCCCAGAAGTGCTGCTGCTGAAGGATGAAATATTGTTACAATCCCAGACATTCTCGTCATTCTTGACCTCTCTCCAGCTTCCAGCACTTGTACTCTTCCTTTCCTTCATAAATTCACTCCACTCTGAGTCCTCATTTTTGGGCCCCTTTACTATAGGTTCTTCCTTAGACTCTATTTGAACCTTCTCTTCTTATCTTCTTCTAAACTCTCCTCCTCTGGAGTCTCATTCTCCTGTGTTCTTCGATATTGCTTGCATTGGCTCCTCTGCCAAGCAACTATTCCTCATTTCTAGCTGGTTGCTGATCATGTCTTCCTAAAACATCCTGCCGTGTCTTTAATTTCATATATCAAAAACTGAACTCATCTTCCCACAACCAGAGTAGCTCAACTGCCTGACCTCCTTTTTGGTGAATAGTATCAACTTTCTGTCACCAAGCCTTGAATCCTGAGAACCATCAGTAGCTCTTCCTTTTCTCTTGGTCCAACCCGGTCACTGGGACTGAAGCTGTAAGGATGTTGTCACCTGTATGGAATGTGTTATCCCTTCGGCCTCAGCCCAAGTTCCAGCACTTACCACCTCTCTTGTGGATTATCCCAACAGCTTTTGAACAACAATCCTTTTTCTATTAACTCATTCTGCTACCATCTCACCTAATGCTGACAGGTTGATTAAAGGAAGCTCAACACATTACAATGGCTTCTCATCAATCTCTAAGTCCCATCTTAAGGGCTTCTACCTTTGTGCTCAACTGGTCTACGCACTGAACCACAAAAATGCACTTTGCCCCATTCTTGTCTTATTCATGCTCTTCTTCGTACTCAGTAAGCCATGCCCCTTATCCTGCCTGTCAGAGATTACCCACTCTTCAAGGACCTACTGAATGTTACCTTGAAGGCTTTCAAAGAATTAATTTATTTGAGAGGGAGAGAGAGTGGTGGTGAGGCAGAGGGAGGGGAAGACAAGCAGAGCAAACTCTGTGCTAAGTGGAGAGTACAACCTGGGGCTCGAGCCCAGTATCCTGAAATCATAACCTGAGCTAAAATCAAGAGTCAGAGGCTCAACCAGCTGAGCCACCCAGGTCCCATCCTCGAAGCTTATTAAATGCCAATAGTCTAATAGTGCCAAGGTACTCAAAAACACTTCCATTATTATCCTAGTACATTTTGCAGTCACTTGTGTAATTAACTTATTGACCCAACTGAATCTTGTATTCCTCAAGTTTGAAACATCACCCTGTTCATGTCCATATGATTAGCAGTATCTGCACATACCCAATCTGTGAGTTCAATGAGGGAGAAAAGTTCCTGCTACAAATAAGACCAACCACTACTGTTATGATAATACTATTTTTAAGTCTTAAGTTTAATTAGATAATGATTCTAATACTTTAAAAAGCTATTGGACTCATTTTTGAGCTTAAATATAGGATGTAATAATTTCATGTGACATAGAGGAACTGTCTTAGAATATGAGTAATTTAACTTAGCCTTTTAATTTTGTCTCATTTCTCTGGCTTAGTAAACTCAATGTTATTAGCTGTTCATGTGCAAGAAATAGAGGAGGACAGAGAAAAATAGGATAACATCGATAACACTATAAACAGGATTTATAAAATAAACAAGATTTTTGTGTTCTTCAGAGGAAAATTACAGATCTCATTTAATGTAATCCTTCACACAGCAGTGTGAAAGTAACTAAAAGTTAAGCCATCTCTTAGAGCTGATAATTTCATGGCAAAAACCATTTCAGGAGAGAACCTTCTTATTTCAAAAGTAAAATTTAAAAAAACTATTATCTCATTGATGAATGCCTACTATTTATACTTTGTATTTTCTGCCTCTTGTATTAGATTGGCTTGGTATAATAACATTTTTTTAGGGTTACCTTCTTGTTTTTTGCCTTGACGGTAAAGCCAGTTTAAGTTTTGCTGAAAGGGCATCTGGGTGGCTCAGTAGGTTAAGCACCTGCTTTCAGCTCAGGTCATGATCGCAGGGTACCTGCTCAGGGTCTCTTTTCCCTCTCACCCTGCCCCTCCCCACTCGTGCTCGCTGGCTCTCTCTATATATCAAATAAATAAGCAAAAATCTTAAGAAAAAAAAAAAAAGAAAGATCCACTAACTGGTGCTTTCTTACCATGGAAATTTCCTTGTGCTCTTTTCCCATGCTTGGAGCCCATTCCTTTGACAATTCTCAAATCAGCCTGTGCAGCCTCCTGGGTTCTGCTTTGTGTTGTGGGTGGTGATGTCCTATGCCTTGGTATAAGCCTTCTGACAGACACCTCTCTGCTTTACTTCCTTATTGGAAATCCTCAATACTTCATAGCATCTGTTTGTCTTGCTTTGATGAGGATGAGACTGGCTACTTCAGATTAAATTAAGTAATCCATAAGAAGTATATAGAACAGGTCAAAGTAAACATGTGCTATGCGGTGCTTATATTTAACATTCTTCTTCTGCCTCCTTGAATTCCGGGTGCAGCTGTTATCTCTGGCATCTGACCCCAACTCCCTCTGGTTAGTTTGATGTTGGACTGCCTCCTACCTTTTACAGCTCTGAACTGTCCTGGGAGTTAAAAACCCCTGGGAAACCAACTTCGGCGTGGGATGCTGGCCTTTCACCCTAGCCTGTTATATTCTCCCTCCCATTCTTCATGGGGGGATGGGAGGATTCAGATGTAGTTGGAGTTCAGCCGCTTCATAAATTACACTGCATTTCAGCTTATTCAATACTTGCAGGAATAATTGTAGGGACAGAGGAAAGAAGGGCATTTATATTACTTAGGCAGCTTAGAAGGATCTGTGATGTTGGTGGTTGCACTGTATTCAGAGAGAGTCAGCTCTGCTTGTGTATCTGCCAGATCTGGACAAAAGATGCCTGTCATCCCCATCCAGATGAGAGAACATCAATATCAACAATACGTGCAAATTTGGTGTTATCCAAAGCCAAGGCATTCTGTCTTTTCAGCCAAGTTTGAGAGAGTAGGGGCATCTGCCATGCCAAACATGTGGGGCACACAAACATTCTCCACGAGTCCTATCTCCAACCTGCTGCAATCTGCCCCCAGCCTGAACTTTAGACCAAAGCTGTGCAGGAGTGTCCTCTACAGGCTCCCCTGATGCTTCCTGGCATCAGAATTGCAAATCCAAACATCCAGCACAGAGCAGAGGGCACAGCGTTCAGATATCTGTTCTGGGTTCCATCGGGCTTGCAGGGGGAGCATCTGACTCTCAAATCCTGACTCTGCACATAAACTTTCAGAAAATTTCTCCATGCCTTAGTTTCTTCATCTGAAAAATAGCTACTTTTTAGCATTATTGTGAAGAGTAAACTCGGTAGTTTATTTAACATCCCTAAGACAATTCCTGGCACATAGTGAAAGCTTCCTAAATTGGAGTCACTGCTAATTTTTTTCTACTATGTGAAGGGTCGACAGCAATCATACTTGATAATTCAGAACTGTGTTATTCAGGCAAAACAGATGGGAGAGAAAGGAATTGATGAGTGTTTTGGGGGACCTGCACTCTCCCAATGCTTATTGCTTTCTCCAATTTATTCCTCAGCCCTTAGTACTCTATTTGAAACGTCTCTCAGGAAATTACCTGAAATTCATTTGTACTAATATGAAAAGATTACTAGAAACTCAGCGTAAAACCTCTTGCAGAAGGATTATTTCCTCTTTGGACAATGAATATGAACTTAGGTTAAAGGGAAAAAATTTTCTGAAAGGAATTTCATTTATACATGCATTCATCCATTCATCAAATCTTTCTTAACATCAGCCACAACAAAGCACCATTAGGTCATTACTGATACAGAGAACACTAAGACAGAGTCTTTCAAAGCCTGGTAGAGAACTTGTGTCTATAAATGCCTACATTCTGATATGATGACCACTACAATGATTTATGCAAAAAAAACTTCAAAAGAATAGAGGAAGGAGGGTCTTTCTCTATTTCCAATGAAGGAAAGGAATTGAATTAGAGGTAATAATATGTATATTTTAAAGAATATGAAATCAAGTCACCTGGGCAGTCAACTGGTTCTGTTGAGTAAAGGTTGCCTTTGGATATCTAATAGGTGGCGGCGGGAGCACGCATACACTTATGTAGTCAATCAGTTACAGTGATGGCTCTAGAATTTCTCTAATTTCTCTGTCAAGGTGGTTTGAGGAATGACATCATGTTGGAAAAGTGGGTTGGGGCTTAATGTGGAAGCCTCATTTGCCTACCAGTCATACATTTTATTTAGATAGTACCTTCATCTGGGCGCACTTTGTGATGTTGTTGGAGGTGAACCGATTCTGAGTTTATGGTTTCTTTGCACATATCCCTTTCATCATGCAGATTTGGAATTAGCAAGTGAAAACCAGACATTCCAGCTTCAGGCAGCAAGTTAGATAGAGAAGCTGAGCAAACAGCTTCCAGCTGGCTGATTTTTGTTTCTCAGTAATTAATAATTATATTTTATATGATTTTACTTAAAACTAATTATATTCCATGTGTTTTTTTCTTAAAGACTACTAATTATGCCGGTTATTGAGATCCAAGTTTGTTATAAAATGCTATGTAACTTAATAAATACAATTTCATATGTGAAGTCATTGTTTCTTGCTAATATAATTGTTCACACTGGTATCCTGCCTTCCATTTTACATAGTGGGTGATGGAGGATCTGAGCAAATAACTTTTGTATCCAAAGATGTGCAGCTGAAGAATTTGAAAGTAGGTTTCAAACCTAAGTTTTCTGGCTCCAAATTTTCTATCCCTTCTCATGAAAGGATTGAATTACATTTTATCAAGGAATAGAACTCCAACACTCAAGAATTATTAGACATTATGAAGTCTAACCTATTAATTTTACATATGAGGAAACGTAGTTTAGGTGACCACTGTCATAAAACTGCTTGGTATCGGAGGCGAAATGAGAACTCATAGCTCCTGTCTCCATTATTATGAGCTACCCAGGTCTTTCTGGCCACGAAATTGAGAAACAATGAAGACAGATTTCCCTTCCCATGCTTTTTATTCCACTTGATTTCCTCTCTGTTTGAGTGAGCAACAGCTTAAGTAAGAGGAAATTCTGGAGCCAATTCAAGTCTGCTATTAATTATGTCTCCGAATTCATAAGAAAATTGAGATTAGGAGATATGAAAGATGGTTTTCTTTTTGTTTAAATCACAAACACTCCCATTTAATCATCTGCATTTAAAAGGGGGGAATTTAGACTATAAACTACAACTGGAAACCTGTGGCCCAGGAGAGATTAGCCTATTTATTTAAGATATCGGTGCATATTCAGAGTTACAAAACTGAGTTCTAAGGAGACCTAGTATCCTGCAGCTGGGAGGGGAAGGGCAAAAGGTGAATTGTATTTTTTAAGCCTGTCACTTTGAAAACTCCCTGCCTCAAAATGCATTTCCAGGATTGTAGACTTCACAGCAGCAGTGAAGCGGGAGAAGCAAAGGCATCTTTGGAAGTAGCTACACATAGCAGTACTTAATCTCTCCCCAGGCTTGTGAGAACTTGCTTATGTGGCAGGTTTTTCCAAGCAAGCTCTGCTCTATGGACAATGGAGTTGGCAATCTGGAGACTGTAGCTTCATAATAGAGAGGCTTTGGGGAGAGACGCTTCCTTTTAAAGGGATCTGAATGGATAAGTATTAAATGACTTCCCTGCGAAGAAGTTCAAATAGTTATTAAATATATTCAAGTTCCATTCGATTTCCTTCTTTGAACACTTGAACCTCTTTTCATTGGGTATTATGCTGCAATTTTATGGTAGGTTAAATGATGCCACCGTGTGCATTGAAGTTATTCTTAAAATGGTTATTATGGCATTTCTTGTATAGCCTTGAATAGTTGGTCAATGAATGACATCTCTATTTTCCAACCATTTTTTCAAATAGCATGTGGAACAGAACCAGGAAGGCTGTCATGGCTATCTTGTATTCTGGTTACAGTTGCATCACAATTGAATTCTGTTGTGATTATAATCCAAGCTCTTAACTTCAAAAATGTATTACGGAAAGCCTGTGTCAAGACCAGTCCATCTGCAAGGAGTAGAAACGTGTAGAAATTAGAAAAGGAGTGGGGGGCTTGTTTTGTAAGAAGATGAGAGAAAGTCACATAAAACTTAGGTTCATCAGGACCATGGGGAGATAGATTCACTTGACATGTAAAGATCAGGACATAAGACAACTTATGAGTTCATTTGCTTATGGTTATTCAGATATTCCCAAGTACCATGGCCAGAAACGTAAGGATATCCTTTATTATACATATCAAGAAAACTAAAGATACATCAGTTACAGATAGACTGAATCAAAAGTTAAAAATCACCAGAGGGTTCTTTTCTACTTCCACTCGACTATCTTCAGTATATAGGCTGTGGTCCTTCTCTTTATCAGGCCATGGTCACTAGATGGCCGCTACTGTTCTAGATATGATATCCTTACCTAACACCACCCAAGGGCAAGAAGAGCCATTTCTTTTTGTATGCCTCTTTTTGATCAGAATAAAATCTTCTAAAGAAGTTTGCCACACTAAAAAGTAATAATAATAATAATAAATTAAAAATAAAAAGAAAAAGAAGTTTGCCACATGTTTTCTTTTGAGGTTTATGGGCCATTATTGGGCCGCAGACCCACTTTCTAGATAGAGAGAAGGCTTGCACCATCAACCTCGAGAAGAAGTAACTGCTCTGCCAGAATGGGGAAATGGAAGGGAGATAATACTTCAGAAATCAATGGACAACATCTTCCATTGATGTTGCTCCTCTCTCTTTCAGAGGTCACCTCACTGGTCTGTAGCTCTATTTCAATGAACTTTTGAGCACTTTATTGCGCTTACTGTGCATATAGCTATAAACAGATAGTCTCTACCCTAGACTTTTCAGGAATTACCCATTCTTACATAACATTTTTTTCCTCAGTGTTCAACTTCAAATTTCTGAAATCCTTGGTAGAAAAATCTTAATGACTCAACTTCATTATTCAAGCTAGAGAATAAGTGATAAGTGAATGCCTTGATTAGGCCAAATTGGCTGAAGAGGTACAGAGAGTGGAGTCACATGATCCATTCGGGTTTAATGGATTCAAAGATGGTGATGCTGTATATGTCTAGAGCCTTCTGGATATAGACTCCCAAGATGCAGACCCACCTCCTCTTTTTTATATGCTGGTGGTTTTATAGCATACTATGCTGGTTCTCAACTACTTTCTATATTTATTAATATTAGCATCAGTCAGTCAAAAAAACTCTTTATCCTCCTTATAAAATAACATTTTTGTTATGTATAAATATCTTTATAAATATAAATATAAATGGCAGGATTAATAATGATGAGTATACTTTGAAAAGTTAAAAACAAGAATCTGCTACAATTATAAATTATTCTAATTGCATAATTACAGTAACTAATTCAGTTATCTTAGATATTTTCTAAACTATAGGCTTAAATATATTCCTTAATGCATAATAATATACAATGTGCAAGATCTGCTACTTCTGCATCTTTTAGAATATAGACTTTTCTTCTTAATGAGGAGGCATCAGTGTCTATTATATTTATTTGCAGATCTCCCAGAATTCAATCTGAACTATATTAGTAATATAATTAAAAAGTGGTCACAATAATGGACTCATTATATTGTATACTTAAAAGTTAGAGTTGTACTTTAAGATATTAGGGAAAGTCATTCAATAACTTTGAAATGTATTAATTCCTTCCATGTTTGAAGAATTCTCCTCTGATTTATTGTTAAATGTAAACTGCTTCACTCTTCTATGAATGTTATCATCAACACCTCACTCTTGAGGAAACCATGACCCCCATAAAAAGTGTTTCTAGAGAATAAAAGTAGGGTGAATGTCAACGTAAAATTATGGAGTTAATTAAGAGCTATTTTAAAATGAAATCATCAAGCACCTCAAGATCTAGAACTGTATTCTAGCCATCTTAAGTCACCAGAACATAGCAGAGTATATGCAATACACATTATTGAATGGAACTGAAAGTATTCCATGATTTATACATTAAATCCACTACTCATTACTTCCCGCAAGACCTAGTGTTAGGCTATATTTGTGCTACAAAGGATAATATAATATTTCTATTCTTAATGGTCTTTCCACTTGGGCAAAGGGATGTATTGTGGATGAATGGAAATATGACCACAATCAAGGTGGTCTGTAAAAAGAAATAGATTTGTGATGCACAAAATAAATGTGAAAATTTCAGAAAATTTATTTCTTGTTCTCTGAAGAACTCAGAGAGGTATAGAAACAGAGTTTGTCTCTTTTCTAGAAAAAAGAAAGAAAGAAAGAAAGAAAGAAAGAAAGAAAGAAAGAAAGACATAGTAGTAGGACATAGTAGGACATTCTAGGAGAAAAGAGTTACACAAAGACACATGAGAAAGAAAAATAGGAAAAGTTGGCACCTTATTTCTGAATTTCTCTCTCACTCATCCCCTCTTACTTCTGTCCTTCTATCCATCCATCTACTTGTTATTATTTTTTTTTTATAGCTAACAATGACTTATCTATCCTTTCATTTTCTTAGGCCCCTGCCTATTTGGGTTTGCCATGACTGTAAAATACCTTGTCATCAGAAAAATGTGCATAATTGCATATAAGAGAATTGCATTGCTCTAGAGTCAAGAATAATTCTGAATCATACTCATGCATCCATTTAGACTTATTCCCCTCAGTTGGAATACCTTGGGTAGAATAGCATTATTTTTTTGAATCATTAGTTCCAATAGCTCTGAGCCTCTTACTTTTAAAAGCAAAAGAGAGTAAATGATCAAGAGATAATAGGAGCCAATCTAATGTAATCTACTAGAAACCTAATGTTTTTAATCTTAGTTTTTTAAAGAAATTTTTAAAAAATGTGATACATATCACAAACATCTACTTATTGCTACATAAAAGTCATACTGTGGATTATTTGTCATCTGAAAGTACCAGGCTTATCTCATGGCTTTACCTAGCATCTTCACATTACTGAATATCACATGTTATGGATGTGAGACCTAAGTTCAGAACTACAACTGGGCCTTGAACAACATAGGTTTGAACTGTGTAGGTCCACTCATATGCATATTTTTTAGAGTATAAATACAATATAGTACTATAAACATATTTTCTTTTATGATTTTCTTGACAAGTTTTTATTTTCTCTAGCTTACTTTTTTTTTTTAAAGATTTTATTTATTGATTTGTCAGAGAAAGAGATCACAAGCAAGTGGAGAGGCAGGCAGAGGGAGAGGGAGAAGCTGGTTCCCTGCTGAGCAGAGAGCCCCACGTGGGGCTCGATCCCAGGACCCTGAGATCATGACCCAATCCGAAGGCAGAGGCTTAACCCACTGAGCCACCCAGTCGCCCCTCTAGCTTATTTTTTTAAGAACACAGCATACAATACCTATAATATACAAAATATGTTACTTGACTGTTTATGTTATGGGTTCTGGTCAACAGTAGGCTATTAGTAGTTAAGTTTTTGGGCAATCAAAAGTTATAAGCAGATCTTTAACTACATGGGGGGGGGTTGGTATCTCTAACCTTCATGTTCAAGGGTCAACCGTGCATGATAAGGAGTAGCTTCAGATGATACTGAAGTTCTCCTTAGCCTGACTGACAGACTTCTACTATTTGAGCCTGCTCCAGTTACATCTTTTGCCCATATCTGCCCAGCACTGAAATATCTAACTCCAGCCTCAAAGAACTCCATACATTCTCTTCTTCTGCCTTTTTCCACACTGTACCCCCTGCTGAATGTCCGTGTTCCCCTCCCTGTGTCACCTTCTATTCATTATTTCAGATTAATTTCAGTGTCTCTTTTTCTGGAAGACTTTCAACAACCTCTCCATTTACCCCTGCCATTAATTTTACCCAGTGGACATTAACCATCTCTTTATGAGTCTATTTCTTCTGCTAGCTCCGTAATCCACCTGCATGTCTCCCATATGTCCCAGAATAGTATTTGGAATGTAATGGATTCTCAGTAAATATTGGTCAAAGTAAACTTAATTGAGCATAGCAGAACTCACCTGAAAATTTCCAAAGACAATGTCAACAAAAGAGAAGTAATGTTTTTAAAATTGTATTCTGGAATTTTGGTAAATGAGTGTGCATAGAGGCCAGACAAACCAATTAAGAAGTTATTGCAATTATCTATTGTTTAGGAATGGGTCAATATGGGCCGACACTGAGGTGGAAATAGGGGAATGAAATGGAAGAGCAGCTGTATGAGGCAAGCTTTGTTAAAGTACAGGGAGGCAAGAAGAGGGTCAAAGATGTCCTTCAAGTTTCCAGACTGAATGATAGTGAAAGGGAGGGGTCCTTAGTTTTGTTCAAAAGTTCTCCTTGACTTGTCACTTTGGAGTGATGAGTAATGGGCAGATAGCATGTTGAAGGGGAAAGTCATGCTCAGAGGTCATTTGCAAAATAACCAACCAGGTGACACCAACCCTAGTGGGAAAAATGAAGGCCACTGGCTAAAATCAGTAATCTGTCAGGGAGAACCAACTCGAAGACAAACCTATAGTGATGGTAGCAGAAAAAACAGGTGTCCTCTTGGATCAAGTCCCATTAGGCCATGTAGCACAACCATTAACAACCAGTGAAAATGAATCTAAGACAGCTTGGGGGTGGAACCTATAGAATTTTCTTGTCACACCCCCACTTCCAAGGCACAGCTCGGCAACAAGTATCATTTCTAAGTACAAAGGTCCTAGTATTACCACTTTTTTATCTTATAACATCTGTAAAATCTAAGTATTAACTTCTCTTTGTTTCAATGCCAAATTTTTTGAAGACCAACTTAGTTGTATACTCATTATTATTACCTGTGTTCTCTTTCCATGCCACGATGCCAGGCCACTTCAGTTAATAAGAAGCTCATCTAACTAGACATTTAAATTGAAACAGTTTAACCCAGATTTAATTAGATAGATACATAGATAGATATTTGTTTTTTAATGGCCAATATCTTTCTTAACTGGAAACTAAATTGTCTGAGGTAAAGAACTAGCTGTCTCCCATGAGTTCATTCTGAATGGCAGCTCTTACCTATTAGGTGTTAGGACATCAGACACTGCTAACAATCTTCTAAGGGCCCCTCTTTTACCTGTTTTCTGATCATGTATTCTTCCTTCCTGGACTTATTAACAACACTCTCAACTAGGGTTTTTTTTTCAGCAAGTTTGTGGCAGTGCTGGCCTAGACCTGAGGCTGGACAATCTCTAAATATGGCAGAATGACAGAGAAACAAGTGCTCTTTGGAGAGACTTATATTTGTTTTTGTTGGTTAATTCCATTCACTTGTTCATTCATACATTCATTCTCTAACTCATGGCATCTCCTTGAAGGATTGTCAAGGGAGAATAAGAGATGTATACAAAGATGGCAGGAATAAAGGAAACAAAGGACCAATCTGTCAGAGATGACCTGAATCAATATCACCTGGGATACTTTTTGATACTTAATTTTTTAAATTTATTTTTTATTTTCAGCATAACAGTATTCATTATTTTTGCACCTGGGATACTTTTTAAAAATTTAGATTCCTAGGCTCAATCCCCTTCAACTGACTAAGAATCACTAGAATGAAACCCCAGAAATCTTCATTCATAGCAACTGCTCTACCACACTTCAAAATGTGTGAACAACTGCAATAGAAAAGACATGTTTGGGACGCCTGGGTGGCTCAGTTGGTTAAGCAGCTGCCTTTGGCTCAGGTCATGATCCCAGCGTCCTGGGATCGAGTCCCACATTGGGCTCCTTGCTCGGCAGGGAGCCTGCTTCTCCCTCTGCCTCTGTCTGCCATTCTGTCTGCCTGTGCTCGCTTGCTCTCCCTCTCTCTCTCTCTGACAAATAAATAAAATCTTTAAAAAAAAAAAAAAAAAAAAAAAAAGAAAAGACATGTTTATTTTGAATATTCCTTTGGAAGACTCTAGTAGTTTAGAGATGAAGGACAAATTAAAAAAAAAAAAAACTGACTTCATAGACATATAGAGCAGGAATGGATTCTCTCATTTTACATATGAGGTGAGGTGATTTGTTTAATGTCATAGAGCTCTGACTTCTTATAGTTTGTTTTCAAATAAGAATGATATCATGTTTGGGAATTATTTTATTACTTTTCTAGAGAAGACCTGCCAAATACAAAGGGCATGTTTAATTGTTGATAACCCTTTTCATTTGGATACTAATTTTAATTTTTCTTAAATCTGCCCATAAATAGCATAAACATATATATTAAAATATTTTGGAATCTGTGGAGAAGACATAGGTTTCATTTGGCACAGTTAAAACATGAGATACAGTGATTTCATACTCTTCTTTTAGTCATTGCACAAGTGGACAGCACTCTGGTGTTACTACTTTAGTTGAACATAGCTTAAACTTGGTGCCTTATTAAAAAAAAAATGCTGAATACACACCATTCTAGATCCTGGGGATGCAGTCATGATTGACTTATAGTCTAGCTTCTGGAGACAGAGGAACAGGTAAATAAAATACAATTAGTAAATAACATAATGGGACAATACCATGGGAACACGTAAATGAGATATGGTTAGCCATGGAAGCCTTCTTGAAGAATGTGATGGCTTAGGTGAGTCTTGAAAAACAAATAGATATTAGCCAGGAGAAATAGGTGTATGTTTGGGGTGTGGAGGGTAAAGGGTGTGTGTGTGTGTGTGTGTGTGTGTGTGTGTGTGTCTGATGTAGAGGAAGTGGTCAATAGAAATAAGAAATGGAACATTTCCTCTATATTCCATCTCTGCCTAATCCAAATTGTATGCTTGGCACCAAAACTAAAACAGCCACAAAACATGAGGTTGCCTGGGCCCCAAACACCCTCATTTTGAAATTTATCCCATTGGTGAGGCCTTCTGTTCTCTGTCCCTCCTAATCCTCTAAACCTCACTACACTGCCAGCACCTCTGTGTTTCGTGGATGATTGATTGCTTCATTTCAGGGTCCTCTCTGGCTCCTTGTCTAGTTCTGCTTTCTATTTTATTCCTGGGTCCTGCCCGCAGTCATATCTACTTTTTACCTCCTGAATTCTGCCTCACCCTGGTTTTTTATAATTCCAAATCCTATCCTGTTGTGAAATATGAAGTGACACCATTCAGTTATGGCTCTTTTTGAGTTAGCAACGAAAGTAAAGGATATTTTTCCCCCTCAGGCATATTGTTGGATGAGTTCACTCATATTTGTTCTACTTCAGGCCAGTCTGTACCAGGCTTCATATGATTACTTCATTCTGCAAGTGAGCCAAATACATAATTGAGTAGGTGTAACCACTGAGTTGCTAAGACTCTAGGGATTGTCATGTCTTTGTTGGGGAAAATGAGAAAAATGCACTATTGAAATATAATGCACAAGATTAACAACACATACAATGGTCCTTCCAACCTCCTTTTCCTCTCAGAAACAAAATCAAGCCCATCCAGATGATTACCTTAGCTTCTTAAGTGGAGTTGGATATAAAGAAAAACATAGTAAAAATATGCTAATTTCTGATTCGAAGTGTCAACCCATTGATCTATCAGGCCAAATGCCCTGACTCAACCCCGCAGCCATTGCCCCAAAGTAAAAATACCACTATGCCCAAATAAATAAGTATTTGCTTTAGAATTTGAGAGCCTGTCCTCCCCTATTGTGGTAAGCACATCCTCTCCACTCTTACTCTCTGACTCTGGATCTTGGATGGACTGAACCCACCTGTATTTGGCCAGTCTGAGCTAATGAAAGTTAGATCTAGGGCTTTCATTTGAATTTGTAAGAAAGAACCAATTGTTACAAACTTGGATTTGAGATTCAGTATGTTTCTGAAAACTATTCTACCTCAGAATGAATGGGCCAACAAAGAGAACAGAAAAGAGAGCTGGGAAATAGGGAGCCTTGGTAATATCTTCAAGCCTGTGGATCTGGCCATGCTTTGCAGTCAAAGCTATCCTTGATTCCTTAGGCATGTGAAACACTATCTTTGTTTTATGCTTCTTCTTCTTTTTTTTCTTTTTCTTCTTCTTTTTTTTTTTTTTGAGCCAGTTTGATTTAGATCTTTTGAAAAAAGTGAATGAACATAAGAGAGTTTTGTTTAATGCACTTGCGAAACCTACTCAATCCTTTCTTTACCATGGTAATATCTCTTACCTAGGTCTTAATATCCACTCCTTGGGATATATTGTGATAAATTTATATACTGTGTTAGAGAACCCTATATAGTTTGTTTTAAAGGAGGGCTACATTTCATAAGCCTTCTCCATCAACTCGTGATGTAAGGACTATGCACATCCACCTACCTTTATGCACAGCAACATACATGCAGAACTTCAACAAAATACTTTCCCCAATTCAACTATAATGGATTAATTTTGTGAACCTCAACACTCAAGATTGGGTTTCAATTTCTGACTTGATGAGAATCACTACTACTTAACTCTGTCCTTTTTTGTTGGTTTTATTTTCAGAAGGTCAGGGCTCTGATCTGAGGCTTTTTCTCTAAGCTTCTTTGATGGAGATGAATTTATTAAAGGGGGGAAGGAGAGTAGCATCTTGAGCAACATTAAAACCAAGTCATCAGAATCAAGAACTATCAGGATTCAAGACTGATTTTCCAGACCAGGAAAATAAAAGCAGAACTAGATTTGTGTTAACATTAAGGGACTCGGGAGCTCACTGGAATTGATAACTAATGAATAATATAGCTCTCATTCATAGGGAACTTTCTCTGGGCCATTGATACATATTATTTATAATCCCCACAGTATCTCTACAAGGGAGTTATTATTAAACCCATTTTGCATGTGTCAGCTAACTTTTGCTATATACGAAAACATCCCTAAAAATAATGGCTTAAAACAAGCATCTTCTGGCATATATTAATTTAGCTGATCTCTGCTATCAACTGACATCTTATCTGGCACTAGATGGTCTTCACTAGCTTTATTCTCATGTCTAGTTGTTGCTAGGCTTTTGGCCAGTTCTCCTCTCTGTGATTGTTCCAAAAGGCTAGCTTGGGCTAATTCATGCCATGGCTTCAAGTTATCAAGCACAGCAAGAGAGGCAAATGCCCAATGAGCAAGCACTTTTTAAGCCTCTGCTGGTGTTAAATTTTCTAATGCCTTACTGACCAGAGGAAGTCACACAGCCATAACCAGATTAAAAAGGTAGAAAAATAGAGCCATGATAGAAAGAATGAAAAAAGTATATTTCAAAATGAAATGCATACAGTAATAGGAGGAATTATTGTGATTATTTTTGGGAAAAAAATTGAAAAAAATAGTTTACCAAGAAAAAAAAAGTAATTCCTTGAAAAGCACAGAGTTCAGATCAAAACAAAAAGAATTTGACTTAAAAATGTAGTATTCTACATTTCATGAGATGGAATAATAAGTTGAAACAACTAAAGGCAGAGTTGTAATTCAACTCTTGTTGAAGAACCTTACATATCTACTGTTCCTGGAGGGCTCCTTCTTCTATTGCACCGATGTTTATGCCTTTCTGATCAAATGAGAACTTCTATAACTAGATGACCTATTGTTTACATAGTCTTTGATGAATACTTCATCTGCCATTTTGTTCAACAACAAAACTTCCACAAAAGAGAGACCCAATCTAAAATGTGTTATAGGAACCAGGAAGGCAACATAAAGATATAAGCCAGACTGGAATAAGACAACAGGGGATGAAGAACTTGGAGTAATATGACACATGCCCTACCCATCTACGAGTATTCAAGCTAAGAAGAAAATATAACACTGTAGTCCTCCTGCAAAAGTCTCTCAGGGTCAGAGACAGTCAAGAACTACCTGTTTATGACATCTGCCACACAAGTACTTAGCCATCTTTAGCTGAAATTAGCAACATTCCAAAAGAAATAGTTTCCCCGGAGTCTTGTCCTATGACTAAGTTAGGGATGTGTGGGAATCTGTCCACCTCTTCAAAAAGAACCCCAATGGGCTTTTTTGTAATGATGATATCACCAGCATATCTACATCTTTCCAAAGTCATGGTGTTTGATGCATCCTGCAGGATGACTGTCTGTCCAGGAGGCCTGACAGGTGCTCAGGCTGCATAAGACATCATTCTCAGCTCTGGAGATGGGGATCGGGTTTCCTGAACCCTGCCAGGTGGAGGAAATTCTTGCAACAAAAAGAAATGGAGGTTCAGTTTGTCAGCAGTCAAAGGGCAATGGAAAGCTGTGCATTTTTTCTCTAAAACTGTGAGAAAACCAGGCGTTTAATACCACCATTCCAACGTCAAACCAATCAAACATTGGCAGTTTGGGATTGTTTTATTTTGAGGCTTTAGCTTATCTCCATGGGATAAAAACCTTTCCAAACTGGCTTTAACTAAAAATGTCATCAATCCCAGCTGCTCACTGGTTAGCAAAAAGTGTGGTAACAGAAGGCCCCTTTTGATAGCCCTCTTCCATAATATCATCCAAATTTGCATGGCAAAGATGTGAGAGCTATTTATATGTTGATTATTACAGTGCTGCAGTTTATATTTTTCCCAGCACAGTTGAAAATTATATTTAGAAAGGCTGACATCATCTTTAAATATATATTATAGCTCTCATTTGGTGGAGATGAGCTGTTGAAGTACATGCCACCTACTCAACTTCTCAGAAAAATGGCATAGATGTTTCACACATGGTTATATATAAACGTGAACACTGGCGGAGAACTGCCCTGGAACCTATAGGACTTCCAGGGAGTTTTGTGGAATCTGGTTTTTGCCTTCTCAGTTTTCTCTTTATTTAAAAAGAAAGGCAATATGATTTCATTGTAAGAACATGGCTTTTGTAGCCAGTAAGCTCTGAACTCTGAACCTGGTCCTGCAGAAAAGTAGCTGTGTGATTTTGGAAAAACCTTTATCCACTAGAAACATCTGTATTTATCCATGATAACCTGTGACTATGAATGCTCACCTGAGAGGTATTGCAAACACATTATGCAATAGAGTTTACAGTTAATGAAAAAAAAAATGATTATCATGATTTAAGCATGTTTCCAGGATGAAATGTATGCTTTATATAGACTGTGAAGGCTACTTTTATGTGTCAACTTTCTTGAGTCACAGGCTGTCCAGATATTTGGTCAAACATTATTTTGGGTGTTTCTGCATGGATATTTTTGGATAAGATTAACATTTAAAAAATAGACTGACTAAAACAGATTGCCCTCCCTAATTTGCATGGGCCTCATCAATCAGTTGAAGGCTTGAGTTTGAGTAGGCTGACTTTCTGTCTCACTACATTTGAACTGGGACATCAGTAGTTTTTTCCCTATTTTCAGACTGAAACAACCACTCTTCCAGGGTGTCAAACCTGCTGATGTGTAGGCAGGAATTTTGCCATCAGTTCTGGTTTTCAGACCTTCAGACTCATACTGGAACTAAATCATGGGCTTTCCTGGGTCTCCAGCTTTCTTACTCACACTAAAGATCTTGGAACTTGGCCGGTTTCCATAATCATGTAACCTAATTCTTTGTCTATATCTATACATTCATCATATTGGTTCTGTTTCTCTGGAGAGCTCTGACCAATGCATATATCCAATTATGTGTTGAGTTACCAAGAATAACTTATCAAGCCTTGAAGATATTGTTCTATTAGCTCTATTCTATTTAGCCTAGTCAATAGATGGGGACAACGAGGGCTTCAGAAGCAAATTAATGTATTTTAAGTTCATACAGGTAATACATGGTGGAAGTAGGATTTGAAATCTGGAAATCCAATGCTGTATTTTACCCATCTAACTTCTATCTTACATAGTCTGCAGGTTACATAGAAGTGAACTTCTATTCCAGGACTGAGAAGGTTTTGGGAAATTGATGCTGTCACAAGGAAAGAGAATCAAATATACCTCAGGGAGACATGTGAGCAGCATCACACGTGGCAGTGTGTTTCCAGAGCAAGCCTGAAACCTGTAGGTATACCTATAGAAAATGTATTTAGAACTGGGAAATGTTTTGGTTTCCTTGAACCATCAACCTTCACCCACCAACTAACTTCAATCTGGAATCTGACTTCTGATACTAATTAGATTTGTTTGAGATTCTGTGGTACATCTGAATGACAATGGCTAGGGAGATACCCATGATTGAAATGGCATCTAAAATGTGTAATTCTATAAGAAAACATATTTAGAGCAGTATTTTCCTTATTAACATTTAAGTGTCCTAGTCCAAAATTTCCCCAAAAGAGCTTCATGGCTTAGAGTGATCAAAAATTCACATATTGTTTAATATAATTGGCCAACTTTCACACTTAAGATGAGAAGAGCCAGCTAGTCCAGATAAACATACCTTTTGGAAGGATGATATGACCACCATATTTGATAATTTGAGGTCTCCAAATGACACTTAGATATTGTATTTTGCTGAATTTAACTATTAAGAAAAATTCTTCAAAAATTACTTCCCCACAAATGGAAATAAAAATATAGCTGCCAGTGCCCAGGGTTGTGAGATGACATGTTGTTTTTTTTATAAGCTAGCTGGCAAAAATTCAACTTTCATAAGCGCCTAAGCCTGTCTCAGGCTTTTAAGGAGTCAGTTTTATGTTTCGTACCTTTCTTTCTTCTTGCCTATTAAGCAAGCCCTAGTTTGAGCCAAGATCAGTTTTTATATGAAGCTCAAAGGTAAGTCATTCTATATAATATTTGCATAGGCATATTTGTTTCCACACACTCCATCCCAGCTACCCCCTTGGACTACATAGCACCATAAAACTGATCGACTTGAAACCTTACTCTCAACCTGTCACACCCTTGTTCAAAAAACAGTTTTTATTTCATTAAATCGAAATGTTTCATGCTGTTATTCATAGTCCTCAATAACCTGACCCCGCTTTCCTTGATAGTTATAGTGAGAATAATATCTTTCTAAAAATATATATATATATATTTCGTTTTGTCTTTCTTTTTGGCTTCCCTAAAATAGCACCTCAGTAAACCATGGTCTTGCCTTCTCTTGTTCAGAAAAAAATTGAGAAATAAATAGGAGAGCCAAGAAGATTCTGATCAAAATGTCAACCTCATTACTAAAAGTATAGACATGGAGAAAAACATGGCTTGTAACTCTAGTCATGTATTCAATTTCTCTCTCCCTTCTTACTTAATCTCCAAAACTATAGACATTCCCTTGCAGGGGTAGCTCCAACCTGGATATCTCACTGTACCAAGAGAGATACCAGAAATGGCCCTCTCAGGAGAAGGCTGAAGCAAAAGAATGAGAAATGAATAAAATCAGGCTTACCTGTTTCCTTGTCCCACACTCACTAAAGCTGATAGTGTACACATGGTAGGTGTGGGTAGAAAGAAGATAGGTGTTTTCCATTCTATCTCTGTATAAATTTTCTATTGCTTTTTAACAAGTGGCCCACAAACGTAGGGATTTAAAACAACACATTCATTAACTTGAAAGTTCTGTACATCTTATTTGGATATTCAGAGGAAAATCCACTTCTAAGCTCATTCTTATTGGAAAAATTCAGCTCCTGGTGGTTTTAAGTCTAAGGTCCCCATTTTCTTGCTGGCTGTCCAAAAGGAACTACACTCACTTCCTACAGGTCAGCCTCATTCCTTGCCCTGTGGCCCCTCTATTTTCAAATCAGCAAAGGTATATCAAATATGTTCTGTGCTTTACTCTCTGACTTCTCTGACCTCTAGACCTAGATGTTAAATGGGCTTTTTATTTATTAACAGCTTTAGATTTTAAAAAAATTATTGTGAAGATAATATGGGGAGTTCCTGTATACCACAAACTCACATTCCCCAATAATTAACATCTTTCATTAGTATGCTGTATTTGTCAAAATTAATGAAATAAGTTGATATATTATATTTAACTAAAATTCATATTTAATCTGATTTCCTCAGATTTTCTCTAACATTCTTTTTCAATTCCAGAATCTCATCCAGCATGCCACATTTCATTTAATCTTTTCAATTCCCTCTTGTCCATAACAGATCCTCAGACTTCCATGCATGGGATGACTTTAATTGTTTTGAGGATTACTGGTCTGATATTTTGTAAAATATCCCTCAGTTAGGACTTTTTTTTTCCTCATTAGACTGTGATAATGTGTTTGTAAGTGGAAGATCACAAAGGTAAGCTGCCATTCTCATCACATTCTATTGAGGGCACATGCTCACAATATGATTCCCCACTATTGAGGATAGTATTGGTCCCCTAGTTGAGGTAGTTATTAGTGAAGTCACTCTGTTTCTCAGATTCTCCTTTCCATACTGAACACTTTAGAAGTAAGTCACAATTGTGCAGTGATCCTACAGAGTTGACAATTATACTCTACCTCCTTAAATGTGGGGTGACGAATGTTATTTGGAAGCCTTATGCACAGGACATTTATCTCTTCTCTATTCATTCAGTAATTTATATCAGTTGGGACTCATGGATATTTATTTAATACTTTGGATTATAATTATCTACCTATCTATCTATCTATCTATGATCTACCATCTGTCTATCTAGTTACCCGATTTGTTCCAGCTCTAGTCATTGGGAGCGCCTTCTGTTGGCTCCTACAACTCTTGGGCATCCCCCAAAATATCTCCCTTTCTTACAGTCAATTCTGCTATATAACAAAACTTAGTCACAAGAATGAATTCCACTATATTTCTAGCCTCAGAAATTGTACAGCATGTGTACACCAAGGAACAAGAAATCTTTGGGCCACATTACAATTTTGTCTACCACAATTTCCGTCCTAGAAGTGAAGTGGAACGTAATTAAATTCTATAAAACCTAGTAAGTGAGATATTTTTCCTCCACTTCAATACAATGCAACCATATTGTGGAGAAAAGGGTACTTCCTGTGTTCCTGTATATGTATTCTTGCTGGATTTACTGTTCAGTCCTTTCTGCCTCCATTTCATGCATATTCCACATTTAGTCTATCTGCAATACTTACTGGTTCTCTGTTTAAATAAACATAACTCAACCCTTCCACCCTGTTTCTATGGTATAAGTTACCATCTTTGTTAACTAACAAATTACTACAGCCCCCAGTACTACTGGCCTCTCTAGAACAGTTGTAAATACTAAAAAGATTAAAACAACAAAACAGAGACTCCTGGGTGTCTTAGTTGGCTAAACATCTGCCTTCAGTTTAGGTCATGATCCCAGGGTCCTGGGATTGAGCCCCATGTTGGGTTTTCTGCTCAGTGGGAAGTCTGTTTCTCGCACTCCCCCTCCACCCAGTTGTGCTCTGTCTCTAATAAATAAATAAAATCTTAAAACACACAAACAAATAAGCAAACAAAAAAAAGTTGGTCAAAGGTCTTCTCTGCCCAAAACTCTCCAATGGCTTCTGAAAGCTATTAGAATAAAATCTAAAGTTCTTATCCTAGCTTGTAAAGCTCCAAATCAGTTCTTTGAACACTATCTTTGGACAAAGACCAGTCATCTCCATCAACTTTTTGCAGATCAATGCCAGTACACATTTCCTCCAACAGGGACTGGCCAAGTAAATTCAACAATGCCTGTGCTTGACCATATTGTGCTCAATGACATGAGTCCACTGATCACTGCTTAAATGTTGTGCAATGTCAAGTTGCTATAAACATCTTTAAATGTTTCTTTCAATTTTTTTTTATTAAACTTTTTTTTTAAGATTTTATTTATTTATTTGACAGAGAGAGAGATCACAAGTCGGTGGAGAGTCAGGCAGAGAGAGAGAGAGAGAGAAGCAGGCTCCCGCTGAGCAAAGAGCCCGATGCGGAGCTCGATCCCAGGACACTGAGATCATGACCTGAGCCGAAGGCAGCGGCTTAATCCACTGAGCCACCCAGGCGCCCCTGTTTCTTTCAATTTTATAGTCATGGAGGGCTGGTAGTTCAGAGTTGGATGTGGTTAGTGGACCATTATGAGCACTGCTCTCATAATCTCATACCTGGCCATCTCCTTCCCTCCCACCTTCCCATTGTAAGCTTCCCTCCAGAAAATCCCACATTCCCACACTCTCTAACACACTATTTTAGTGTTCTAGTGCTATGAAACAAGTTGTCAGTATTTTAGCAGCTTAGCACAACACGTATTTATTATCTCACAGTTTCCACGAGTCAGGAATCCAGGCATGACTTATCTAGGTCCTCTGCTTAGGGTTTCAGAAGGTTGTAATCAGATTCTTAAGACTTTGGAGACTTCTTCCAAGCTTATGTTGTTATTGGAGGGTTTCAGCTCTTTGAGGTTATAAGACTGAGACAAGACCTGCAGCTCTTAAAGATACCTCATACTTCTTGGTTAAACAGATCTCTCCATAGGCAGCTACAAAGCTTGCTTCTCAAAGCCAGCAAAGGGGGGGGGGGCTCTCACTGCTAATAGAGAGTCTTATATAATATAATGGAAATATGGGAATTACATCTTATAATATTTGCCATAATATGTAACTTAATCAAGGAAGCTATATCGCATCACCTTTGCTATATCCATTTATTAGAAGAAATGCACAGATCCACATCCATTCAGCAGGAGGGGATTACATAAAGTCATGGATAGCAGGAGATGGCAAATCACTGGGGGTCACTTTATTATCTGTCCGATGCACACTGAGCTGCCTTTGTACTTGATTTTCCTCTCCTTAAGGACTCACCTCCTCAGTTCATTCAGGTTTCAGCTCAGATGTTATATTCTCAGAGTCCTTACCCAACCCTGTTTCCTAAAAGAGTGTTTCTCAATCCCTTACTCCATTTTGTTTTTTTAGAGCATGAATCATACTCTGACACTAAATGATTATTTGTTCAAAATCAGATTTCTTCATTAGAATGTAGGCTGCTTTCCAAGCTCTAAGAAATGGACCTGTCATGTAGTACATATTCAAAAATATTTGTTGAATGAATCAGTGAAAACTGTTAGTTCACAGAAATAGTCACAAACATCTTTCTAACTTGATCCACACATTTTACACTAGATTATAAACAATGTAAGTTGTTTTTCATGTTTAATCTTGTTTCTGTTGCAAGACTGCAAGTAAAAATAGCATGAGAGAATAGAAATAGTGAAGACTTTGGAACAGTACAGACTGAATTGAAATTCAGATTATTTACTGCCTTTGAGATCTAAAAGACTAATTTCTCTGAATTTCAGCTATAAAGCCAGGAAAAACAGAGCATGATTCCCATTAGGTAGATTTGGGTTAGATAATAGATACACTACATACTAGTGTAGCTTTAGACTAGTTTTTTAGGTCTTTGGAAACAAAACCACCTTATCTGTAAAATGGGAATAATAATAATAATAACAAAAAAAATAAGTATATTATTATTTCTCACACATAGGATGACTGTGTGGTCAAATGAGCAAATGAATAAAGTACCTAGGTTGGTGATGAGCATATTATTTGCACTCAGTACAGGTTAGATTTTATTAATATCTATGCTTTTGCATCTATCAATATTATATAAATTATGATATTAGCAATATCAATATGAATTCTGTAGTGCAAATTTGTTAAATGGTATTCACTGTATTTCTATATCTTTCATTTGGTTGTATAGAAGTAGAGTATAATAATAATATTGATAACTACCTTTTATGGGTAAGTTCTGTTATATGTCCTAAACAACTCTTTGTAGCACATCATCAAGAAGCGGATATTGACATTCTACATGTAGCTAACTACACGTAGTTAACTATTCCCAGGTAACACTGAGGAAAAAATAAATTACCATCCATGTACTTTGAACTATGGGGAGTCACTGTTCAATGGATATATGACTTCCTTTACGCAAGATGAAAAACTTCTACAGATAATGTTGTGCAGCATTATGCTTAGAGTTAACAATGCTGTTCAGTACACTAAAAATTTGTTTAGAGGGTAGATCTCGTTTTATGTCATTTAGGCCACAATCAAAATGTACGTAAAAATATTTTTATTATTTTTTAAGATTTTGCTTACAGCATCTCACAAACAATGTGTTTCTATGTAAGGGTAGTTTAAAGAACAAATTAAAAGAGACTTTTTTTATTATTAAGCTTTATGAAACATTCATAAAATCATAATTAAAAAGAAATAATTTCTCTTTCCTTAATATCTGATTATATAGCATCCGTGAAATTCTCCATTACAACCTAAAATACTAATTAATTAAAAAGCAAATATTCTGACAAGAAATGCAAACTCTCTAAATATACCTTGTTGTAGAGTTTTGAATTGAGAAACATTGCAAAATAAAATTAAGTAGGAATGTTAAACAAAGCAACATATAAAAATTGAATATAAAACTCTAATATAAATATGGTGATTTAACCACCCAGAGGAAATAATTATTTAAAGTGATTTTAAAACATACTAATTTTACTATTTTCCCATAGTGGAATATAACCTAATAATGAATAAGTCTTTCAAGTAATCCTAAACAGCATTTAATAGTGTACTATTTATTTTATTAATGCCATCATAACATTGGAACCACACACGTATGCATGTGTGTACATTCACTACAAAATTTCAAATAAATAATTATGTTAGTAGTTGAGGTTAATATTCTCAGTATACTAAAAGAAAAAAAAAAGGAAAGAAAAAAGAAAACTGCTATAAACAAAATGATGTCATGGTAAACCTGAATTTGAAAATATCATTGTGGACACAGAGTTTTCTATTTTTGCTTATTTGATAAATATGTACTTCTTAGCTCTGCCTATTGGAAATGCCTAGGGGCTATGACAACACAATAGCTATTAGAGCACCAAGCACCCTGATTCTGTTGTCCATGTAATATACTCCATCAAAAAGAATGAGCAACCTTTGGAGTATGGTTGATTTTAAGTCTCAAGAAGGAAATGTCCAAGAGGAGTCTGGGACTCCATGTACAAAATGCAGAAAGGATCTTAAAATCTAACAGATCAGGGACGCCTGGGTGGCTCAGTTGGTTAAGCGGCTGCCTTCGGCTCAGGTCATGATCCCAGCGTCCTGGGATCAAGGGACATCGGGCTCCTTGCTCCGCAGGGAGCCTGCTTCTCCCTCTGCCACTCTGTCTGCCTGTGTGCTCTCTCTCTCTCTCACAAATAAATAAAATATTAAAAAAAAAAAATCTAACAGATCATTTCAAAAGGATCCAGGAGCAAGTATGAAGTTGTCTCCTATTGGTCCTAAATGAGAAATGTCAGCATATAGTAGCAATATTAATAGTAGTAGCAATAACAGTATTAATGAAACTAATAAATACAACTAATTAAGTCAACATTGAATATATTGAAACCCATAGTGTTACTCAGAAAAGATAGGAAGAAGAAAGAAAGACTGGAGGGAGAAAACTCATAGTTACCATTTAAGGTTATTAGGACATCAATTCCTCTCTCCAAAAACAATAATTTTTAAAGGAAATAATTAAGAATTTCTTCTGATTTGGGGGGATGAAATGTATTTTGATGTCATCAAATAGATTTGTTGATGAGAAGGAGTTCTTTTTAGAAAAATACACCTAGTAAATAAGGTTAGACAGAATTCAAAAATCACCACTTGGCACCATCTCATAAAGTAATTAATTTAGGTGGTCACCATCAATGGATGAAAGCCTTAGATGAATACTGATGGTGAACTCTATAATGGAGTCATGAGTCAAACTGGATCCACTGATTCCCACAGCCTCTAAATTAAGATAAATAGAAATATGTATGTTTGATGTGAGCTATCAGTTCTAAAGTATTCTTTTAAAAGAAAAGGAAACATGAATCTAATTAAGCCTCTGGAGTTAACTTTCATTCTAAGACACAATTCAGAGTATCTGCAATAAGTCAGTGATGTGGAGGGCCCCTGGAATGTTCAGTTGGTTAAGCGTTGCACTATTGGTTTTGGCTCAGATCTTGATCTCAGGGTTGTGAGATCGAGCTCCACTTAGGGCTCCATGCTGAGTTTGGAGCCTGCTTAGGATTCTTCTTCTCCCTCTGCCTCTCCTCACCTCCCCCATGCTTGCATGCATTCTCTCTCTCTCTAAAAAACAAAACAAAACAAACAACAGAATCAATGATATGGGGGAAAATCAGAGGGATCCTCCAACTAAGTACAGTGATAGATCTTATTTAGATTCTAATATGAAAAACTGAGTGTAAAAACACATTCTGATACCGTTTAGGAAAAAGAGTGAATATGGACTCAATATTTAATGTATATATGGCATATTACTAATTCTACTTAGTTATGATACTGTGATTTGTAAGAAAATGCTTATTTTCTAGATATTATTAGTGAAGTAGAAGAAGATGAAATGGCATATAATGTCATTGCTTTAAAATAAATCAGTGCATAGGATTTAAAAAAAAAAAAAGACAAAAGGAGGATACCTGGGTAGTCATCACTTAAGTGTTGGACACATGGTTTTAGTTTAGGTCTTGATCTTAGTTAGGGTCCTAGGATAGAGCCCCAAAAGGAGCTCTGCACTCAGCTGAGAGTCTGCTCAAGATTCTTTCTCTCTGTCTACCTCTGGCCCTCCCCCTGCTTATGCATTCTCTCTCTCTAAAATAATAAATAAATGTTTTTTTTTTTTTAAGACAGAAGGAATAAAGAAAATAAATAAGAAAATCTTGATAAATTTTAATATAATAATATGTGGGCATATTTCAATTTAGTTTATCCTCAAGTATGTTCAATAAATTCATTATATTTAGAAAGAAAAAGGAAAACCCCTACATCTTCAGGGTGTGGACCTTCCACCAGAGTTTTCTGTTCTTAAGAATTACACACCTGACTGGAGGATCCAAACACTATCTCGGTCTTTGCTCTTCACACGCTCCCTGTTTTCCTGACTCTTTCTTTAGTCCCAGAAGCCATATCACAACTATTTGGCCACTCTTGTTTCATTCTGATTTCATTTCCTGACTATTCTGAGTTGTGAGAACATCACCAAGCTCAAAGCTCAAAAAAACTTAGGACTGGAGTCTTAAGTTCTACTCCTTGAATATAGTCAAGCGCTACATCATGAATGGTGAGAATTAAAAAGAATTTACTGAAGACATAGAAGGGGAGAAAAATTTGTACTAAAAGGTAAGATTTGTTATTCCAGGTAGACAAAGAAAGAAACACAATAACCCAAAGTCCTCTCAGCCCAGTGCACCTTAGAAATAATCGAAAGACTTGCCTGATTATTAATTATAATAATTATGTTAGTAACTAAAACTAATTGAGTTCAGTTTATACTAGACACTTGAATGAGAGCCTTATACTCATGATCTCATTTATTTCTTGCAATAATTCCACAAGGTGGTCATTATTAATGTTCATGTTTTGCAATGTTTAATTAACTTACAAAAGTAAAGCAACTACAAAGTGAAGGAGTCAGGGTTTGTCCTCAGATCTGACCCTCCATTCTGCTAATAAATAGAAAAAAAGAAAAACAGCTTGGGTGTCTCAGTTGGTTAAGTATCTGCCTTCAACTCAGGTCATGATCCCAGGGTCCTGGGATCTATGAAGGTTGCGCACCTGCTCAGTGGGAGCCCTCTCTCTCTGCCACTCCCTCACTTTCTCTCTCTCTCTCTCAAGTAAATAAATAAATAAAATCTTTAAAAAAAATAGAAAAAAATTCTTCTAAAATGTGGAAGAAACACATTTTTGTTTTTTTTAATTACTTTTATTGAAGTATAATTAACATACTTTTTTTTTAAAGGATCCCCCCCCCCGCATTTCCTTAACCAATATTGATTGATTTATTATCTGCTATCCTGTGCTATGATTAGGGGGATAGGGATAAATATGACCTGGTACCAGCTTTGGGAAAATTCAAAATCTAGCCAGAGAGCCTGACACACAAATAGATAATCATAAAGCAATATTGTAGGTATTAAAATTGAGGTGTACAAACTGGTTATTTCTGTATAAACTGGTTATGTTATAGTTGGCCTGGAATTCTGATTTTAGACAGAGATAAAATGGAAGTGTTAATGGAAGGTGGAACTGAGGGAAATATTAATTGTGGGAAGCTGGGAAGACAATTTAGAGAGGATGCAGGGTATAAAAAATGAGCAAGAGTTCATTAGTATGAAGAGTGGCAGAAATAAGCAGAACAATGAAGGGCATGCAGAGGTCAGGGATCAGAGGGGCTGGGGTGAGGCTGGGGTCAGGGTCTGTGGCTCTAAGGTGGTTGCGATCTAATAATTATGGTTTCACCCAGGACATCTGATTGTTCTCACTTTCTTCTAAGGCAGAAGAAATATTCAGCCAGATATATTAGAAGAACATGGTCAGTTTGCACAAAATTTTACTAGACTCTCTGGCCAGTGCCCAATCTTGGGTATGAACTTTGTGGTAAACTATTAAAAAAGAGTATTTCCTTGAACATTTTTTTTTCTTTTTTTTTTTTTCTTTTTTCCAGTTGAAGGTTAAATATCCATATACTTGGTCTCTATTTTTGTCTTGGAATTTGAAAGGAATACAAATCACCACATGGGTTTCTAAGTAAGTAGTCCCTTCAGAATGCCACCTGAGCTCCTTGGCAAGCACAACGGTTGCTCATGATGCCAACCCTGGATGTGGCAGATAGAGGGACTAATAGTAATTGCTGTTTCCAATCCTTTTGGAAGTTTCCAAGCTGTCTTTGGCATCTGTTCCATGCATGCTCTGCTGGCAGCTAGGGAGTAAGGGATTTTGAAGATACTATTAACATTTTTTGTCAATTAAGAAATGTGTGATCAAATAATTGCCCTAAGCTATTCAAGATGGCCCACTTCGGAGAGCTGGAAGAAAGCAATAGAAGGCTGTCTATACTTCACCTTAGGAGAACAGTTTACTTACAGTATGGTGTTGAGCAGAAAATCTAAATTTTGAAAGATACTTTGGGGTTTGTTTGTCCACATGGCTTGGAAAAAAATCTGCTTATTTAAACATCTTTTATCTAATACAGGTTTCTGGCAAAATTAACAGTTCTATATTCTCCATATATATCATGGTATGCCCTACTTAAGTGCCCATATTGATGTTCCTTCCTCCACATGGGAAACCTGTTCCTCCCTTCTCAACCTTTCTAAATGTTGTTTCATCCACACCAGACTTAATTCCTGATTTTGTCATTTAACAGTTGAGCTACCTTGGGTAAACCCCTGAACCTTTTTATCCCCCACGTCCTTATCAGATAAGTGGTGTTGACTGCTTCCAACACTTTGGATGACCATAGGATTAACAGAAATAATGTCCATGAAGCACTTAGCACATAATAAATGCTTCATAATCACCTATGATTTTAGTATAACTTATCACAATATCAGTAGCCTGCTCTATTGCCGGCACTATCGTAAAGTGCTTTCTGATTCTCTGTGTAGACATTATCCTCTGCCTGGTCTTAATTCCCACTGGCAAGCACCAGCACCTTTATTATGAAGGGCATCATTTCTTACCTTAGGTACCAGTTAACATATACATTTTTTCCCCTGTAACTTCTGGAAGTTGGTGTCAATGGTTGATTCACCTACATGTCCACATTTTCTAGAATGGTGATATGCTTAGGACAACTACTTTGTTTGTTTAAATATTTATTGCCTAGATATTTTATCTCCTTCACATTTTGAAAGTGATAAGCAAATAACATGTCCAGGTAAGACAGAAGGTGGGGCCATCAATTACTCTTGCTTAGATGGCCTTCAAGGATCTCCTGATGGGCCTCTTTGATTCCAAACCTGGCCTCTCCAGCCACACTGTCTGGACAAAATGAATTTCCTAGGGTGAAAATCTGATGGAATCACCCCCTTGCTTTTATTTCCTATGGTGGTGTTGTATGGTCAGTCCAGTCTTCAGCAATGACAGCAAGGAAACTTTATAATATTCTGACCCCTGACCTCTCTTTTTCCAGCCTCATCCCACTCTCTTCACCTTTTGCAATATGTGGTACCCATACTAGACTACCTGAAATGTGGTGTTTCCCAGACTCTCTCTTCCCTGTTCTGTGCACTTTTCTTTTTGTCTGGAATAAACTCCTGTCCACTTTGCATGCTCATCCAGCTTCCTATGACTCATCCTTTAGAATATGGTTTAAACATAACCATGTTCCCTCACTGAGGAAGCCTTTCCAGTTCCTCTATATTTTGGTAACTTCCCTGTCCTATATCCTGTCTTGTTACCTTCTGTGTATCTCTATTATAACACTTTATTACCTTACATACAGGTTTTATATCTCAAATTGTTAAACTCTTGAATGTCATACCTCTCGACCATACTTTTCATCTCTGGGGAATTTCCTTCTGAGACATTTAAGACCTAAAATGACCCAGGATTATCTTACTACTTTCTACTCACATATTCACCCACCCCCCCTGCCTCATTTTTAGTTAATATCAAACTATATAAAGTTTTTTTCAGACAATGTTTGCATATAGTTTAACCTTCCCATAAAACCTATTTCAATTGTATTCTCTTGATCAAAACTTAACTTCTTATTGCGGGTTATCTCAGGGATTATTTCCTCTAGGAAACTTTTATGAACACTCAGTTTGGATTAAGTACCTTTCTGTGTTTTCTGACACATGTAATATATATGACTCCAGCTTCCTTCGTGAGTACATTCATATTTTCTTCTGACAAAAATCTACTGACCTTGTAACATGCATCTAGTAGTGTACTAGATCATTATTTGTCAACTTTGGCACGACTGACAATTCAGACCGGGTAATTCCTCGTTGTGAGGACTGTCCTCACAAATACTGTAGTATGTTTAGTAGCTTCCCTAACCTCTGTGCACTAGATGTCTATAGCATGCATTCCTGCTCCTTTTATGACAAAAATATCTCCAAACATTGCAAAATATTACCTATGAGCAAAATCATCTTCAGTTGAAAACTACTGTTTTAGAACCTAAGGTCAAAACAGATTTCCCCTTTGTTTATAGTGATGGATAGGTATTTAATCCATCGAAGGCTTTTTTTTTTTTTTTTCTTGGTATGGTGTTATTACTGATCAAATGTACATGATTGGAATTTAGGACATGAATCCTTTTCCCCTTTAATGTCCTTTCATCTTATTTCAAACAGTGTTTTCTAGATAAAAAAAAAATCAAAGCTTTTTTATTTGATGACAAATACACAAGTTAAGAACCAAAAGTATTTTAACACTGTCATAAGTAGTAGGCAATAAACACCAAGAATGGATGAGGAAAATCAATCTAAAAATCTTGCTAAAGAGTTGAGAATAAGGGCAAGCAATTCTATTCATTTAATACTATTTGTTGAGTGCTGTGAAGTGTGTAAACCTGGTGATTCACAGACCTGTACCCCTGGGGATAAAAATATATGTTTATAAAAATAAAAAATTATATAATACTATTTGTTCACATTTAAATAAATAGTCTCAAGCACATCAGTATTCATTACCTATATTTTTAAAATCCTAAATCATAATATGAATTAAACATATTTCCTCCATGATCTGGCCATGGAAACTAGGTGATCATTGGTTTGTCAATTTAACTCAATATAACTGAGTTTTATGCAGTTCAGCATATTCTGAACACTCTTCTGTATGCCCAACTCTTCAACAAATTTTTAGGTCCTTGCTCAAGGTACTTAATTCTGGAGGTTTTCTAAGATCTAAAGAAAGACTAGAGTCACTGGAGTAGGGGTGTGTGTGTTGGTGGGGAGGGTAGTTAGTCCAGGTGGTTGTAGAGGCTTCTCAGAGCAAATAATACAGACAGTTGATTTTGAACAATGAGTAGGAATATTCAGGTAGACAGGCAATGAGAATGTGTCAGAGGATGGCACTAGAATGTAAATCAATGCACATCTTTCTCCTTAAAAAACTATCTTGCTACAAGAAACACAGCCATCTTGGAGGGGGTTTGGGAGAAGGGGGTGGGATTATGGACATTGGGGAGGGTATGTGATTTGGTGAGTGCTGTGAAGTGTGTAAACCTGGTGATTCACAGACCTGTACCCCTGGGGATAAAAATATATGTTTATAAAAAATAAAAATTAAAAAAAAAAAAAAAAAAGAAAGAAACACAGCCATGTAGGGGATTTAAATTCTGGTACAAGCTTCTTAGTATTTTGAGGGTTGCTTACAATCATTTTGTAGAAAAGAAGTCTATTGATTATGCTTTTAGTGACTCTGATGTAGGCACAAAGAGTAACATATATAGACCTGGGCCACAGTATCATTTTAGTAAGCTTATCCTATCAAAATGTCTAAGAATCTAAACTAGGGTACATCATTGAGTATGGTGAAGGTAGAAAAGGAATTAAGGGGAAAACAAACAAACAAACAAACAAATATTTCCTCCTTAGAGTGAATAAGGTCTATATCCTGACATTTTCCTGTAAGTTGAAGTTTGAATGAAAGGTATATGTGAATGCTCCATCTGGTCTTCAAAACATTTTGTAAATCTAAAACTATCCGACAATAAAATGTTTATTTACAAAAAAGACAGAAAACATTATGAAAAGAAAGAATAGCCAAACCCATGGGAAAAGGTCAGTAGAATAAGATTGTTAGGTCAGAGAGGGCACTGAAAAATTGGAAGAGGATTAAGTTCCTTGTGTTTTTGCAATTATATAGCCCTATCCTTAGCCCCTCCATCATCCCCTTCTTACCATGTGTGCCCTTGGTCTCACTTCCTCCTATTACTAATTAGGCTGTTTTATGTGAATTTCAGCATGCAATATTTCATATTTAATAACCCTATATCAGAAGAAATGGGAAGTCAAAGAGGCTGGAATTTATTGCCAGGTGTTCTGGAAAACATCTGGGGCATTTATAGTGAACCCACAAAATTCCTCAATACCCTGAGGAATCTACAACCCACACTTTCAAGAATCCAATAAGTTTCAGCTGAGAATCTTATAAATACCACACGACAAAGGCCATACCCTGATCAAGCTCATTGGCTGGATATTCAGGAGACAGGAAGTTAACATTCAGGGGTAGCCATAATTGGCCTTTGCATTTAGCACCTTGTTAACATAAATTGAGGAAGTTCACACCTCTAATCTCTTGTTACTAATGTCAGCTTGCTAGAATCTGAACCAAATAAGATGAGATTGGCTTGCTAGAAAAGCTTATTTTTCTCAAGAAGAAGAAAGGAATCTAAATGTTTTGACTGGGAGACATGAAATCTGACATGGGAGGGATTTATATCTGGGGGGCAGCTTCCAAAGCTAAAGGTTAAAGTCAAATGTTACTAGGGTTGTCACTCAGATTCTTCATGATTTTTGTCATTTTAAAACATCATTTCACATTCTCTCTTTCCTTGTACCTTATAATAGGGCCAAACTGATTAATACAATGCATCCAAATACAACCTGTGCTTTCTCCCTTACCTCCTTTGCTCATCATGTCAAGTACATTTCCTCCTATCAACAAAAGTCCAAATCCCACATATTCAAACCCATCCTCTTTTAAACACATCCAGGACACTTAAATACCTGTTTCTCCTTGAGGTATTCTTTACTCCTTCAAATATCACTGCTTATTTCAGTGTGGCTATTTTCTTTCACATAACAAAATTTGACGTTGAAGATTCGTTATTTACTGTTTCTTAGCAAAATGGCATGTTTTTTTGCAGGCAGTTATCTCAAATTTCTCTGTTCCAATGGTGCCTAAGATAGTGCTAGTATTGGTAATGACACTACCAAAAAGAAAGTCTCCTTTTATAAAGCTTCCTGTTGGGGATATTAGAATAGCATTTATAAGTGATAATATTTTAAGCAAGAAAGAAATCTTTCTTTAAAAATGCCAGAGTTTGGGGGTGCCTGGATGGCTCAGTCAGTTGAGCAACTGACTCCTGATTTCAGCTCACATCATGATCTCATGATTTCAAGGTCTTGTGATGTAGCTCCACATTGGGCCCTACACTGGTGTGCAGCCTGCTTGAGATTCTCTCTCTCCCTCTCCCTTTGTTCCTCAGTGCACTCTGTCTTTCTAATATAATAATAGTAAAAATAACAAAATAATATATGCCAGAGTTTGGGCCTTTATAAAGACATTTAGAAGGATAATCTAAAAAAAGATGAACAAGTACTTCAAGTTTAAGAAATCAGAGTAAGTCTGATCAACAGAATTCTCCTTCCTCAGCCAAGAATCTAATGAAATGAATAAAAAAAATATATATATACATATGGTAGAAAGGAATATACTATCAGCAACCTAACATGGAAAAGAAAGCCACCTAAGTCTTCAGAAATTAGAGGTTGTGGAATGAAATAGAAATTTATATATTAGCTTTGTGTCTGTACATCTCAGCAAAGCTGTTAATATTAATCATCCTCCTAATAAGCTAGCAGAATTTTTTGCTATCACCTCAACATTTTGAAAACACAAACTAAATGGATATCTTTAAACTTCTGCTCTTCTTACTGGTGGGCAGTGGATATGGTTGCTGGAAAACCTGGAAAAAGAAGGAAAGTCAAGTCTCCAAAGCTACTCTGAACAGGGAATAGTCCAAAGCACAATGGAAACTATGCAATGAGAATGAATCATACTTTATAACTAGGAGAAATAGTACCGGATAAAGGACACTTAGCCAAACATTTTAAAAAAGATTAGGCAATGTAAACACACTATTTTGGATGCCCCCTCACCATACCACTAATCTGCAGAAGGAGTGAACAATACTCCAAATACTTAACACTCAAACCACTCTTTTGGTGGGAAAAACAAACTAGTTCGAGATAAGTGAAGAAAAGACTCAGTGTTCACAAAGTCACCAAGTTGCCCACGGGTTAGCAATATTACAAAAGAAAATGGCATACAAACACTAAAAGGAGAAATAAGCAAAGGAACAAAATAACATTCTTCATTAGTGTTACACTTCACAACAAATATAATTGCTCCATGAATTTAATAAGCTAATGCCTGAAAGACATAAAGATAAACTAACAGCAACTGATGAAAAAATACATTGAAGACCTGTCGAAGGAAACAATATCATTACTGAATTCATAAACAAATTGGAATTGGCAAAGAAACAATCAGAGTCAGCCAAAAAATTCAAATTACTACCAAACAAACAAACAAACAACAAAAAAAAACAAAAAACCAACCAAACAAACAAAAAATCTTGGGATAAACAGAAACAACACAGGCAAGAAAAACGAAAAAAGATTAAATCAATTAGACAGATGACAAGAAAAAAATCAAAACATTTGAAACAGAGAAAAATTAAAAGGGAACAAAGAAAGAGTATGTGTTTTCAAAACTTTCATAGAAGAACATTTTCCTGAAATGAATATAGAATTAATTGGCAGATACTAAGAATAGACAATATTTCAGCAAAATGTGATAGAGAAAAATGAGCACCAATATACATCATATTTCAGTTACTGAGCTTCAAATACAAAGAAAGTTTTCTTTAGGCAATTGAACAGGAAAAGTAAATTACCCACAAGGTAAATATAACCAGGCTGGTTTCAGACTTCTTTCCACAGGAACATGCAATTCTGGAAGATAATAAGTGTTTGTCTTCAAAGATCTGAGGGAAAGAATTGTATAGTGAGATATTATACATAATTTAATCGACAGAATCAATGAAAACCAGTTTATATGCTTTTATTTCTAACTTAGGTCATTTATATCTATAAGATAGAAACCTTGAGTAATTGTGATAGATGGTATAACACTTCCCATATAGAAACATGTATAGAAATTTTTAAAGAAATTGCTATTATTAGGTTAACTTTAAAGAAGATAAAGGAAATTGAATTTTAAAACAAAATGTGAGATAACAAAAAGGAACTCAATATGGTGGTTTGAGAAGGAAGGAATTACGACATTTGAGTGGTCTGATAATTGCTGATAGTAGTACCTTTTTAATGCAATGATCGAAGATGAGTAACACATGCGAATGAAGTGATGGAGAGAAGAAAGTCCAAGTTGTGGGACAGGCATAAACAAAGGCATGAAGATGGAAGTTGCATGATTTGTTCTAGATCACGTAAGTCATGTAAGTTACTTACATAAATGGTATGGGTAGAAGGATAGGAAAAAGCAGTAACAGAAGAGTGGGTTGACACAGATTTGAAGAAGGCCTTGTGCACTTTTTATATGTTATCCATTAAGCAGCATGAAACCATAAAAGCTGTTGGAAACAGAAGGGGCATTTTAGTGTCTATTTTATAACCCATATAAAAGGTTAATAAAGCAATAGCTTCTATAATAAATGAAATGACTTGATTACAGATTTTTCCATGACCCCAAGTTTTGTTTTTTTCCTTCTTCAAAGAGACAAAAGAAATACATGACTTTCAAAAGATGTCCTGAAACCATTTTTAGCATTAGAGATTTATTGAACATCTCTGATTGGTAATGATTATGAACAGTTTTTCATGTGTCTGTTTAGACATTTATATGTCTTCTTTGGAGAAGTGTATGTTCATGTCTTCTGCCCATTTTTTGACGTGATTATCTGCTTTGTGTGTATTGAGTTTCAGGAGTTCTCTATAGATCTTGGATATCAGCCCTTTGTCTGTACTGTCATTTGTGAATATTTTCTCCCATTTCATGGGTTGCCTCTGTTTTGTTGAGTGTTTCCTTTGCTGTGCAGAAGCTTTCGATCTTGATGAAGTGTCAAAAGTTCATTTTCACTTTTGTTAGAATGGCCAAAATTAACAATACAGTAAACAACATGTGTTGGAGAGGATGTGGAGAAAGGGGAACTCTCTTATCCTGTTGGTGGGAATGCAAGTTGGTGTAGCCACTTTGGAAAACAGTGTGGAGATTCCTTAAGAAATTAAAAATAGAGTTTCCCTATGACCCTGCAATTGCACTACTAGGTATTTACCCCAAATTTACCCCAAAGCTCAGATGTAGTGAAAAGAAGGGCTATCTGTACCTCAACATTCATAGCAGCAATGGCCACAGTTGTCAAACTGTGGAAAGAACCAAGAGGCTCTTCAATGGATGAATGGATAAAGAAGTCATGGTCCATATATACAATGGAGTATTATGCCTCCATCAAAAAGGATGAATACCCAACTTTTTTTATCAACATGGATGGGACTGGAGGAGAGTATGCTGAGTGAAATAGCTCAGGCAGACAGAGTCAATTATCATATGGTTTCACTTACTTGTGGAGCATAAGGAACAACACGGAGGACCTGGGGAGATGAAAAGGAGAAGGTAATTGGGGGAAATTGGAGGGGGAGACGAACCATGAGAGACTGTAAACTCTGAGAAATTAACTGAGGGTTTTGGAGGGGATTGGGTGAGCCTGGTAGTCAGTATTATGGAGGGCACGTATTGCATGGAGCACTGGATGTGGTGCATAAACAGTGAATTCTGGAACATGGAAAAGAAATTTAAAAAATGAAAAAAAAAAGAAAATTAAAAGTAAAAAAGAAAAAAGATTGTCAAAATGGTTAGGAACCATAGACTAAGTCTTAGAAATCGAGAAAACTCAATTACACTAGGTATCATATTTCCTAACTATTCAGTTTTTCTGAATTTTACTTTAGTGAGTAAAGCACTGTGAAAGATTGGCTCCTTTATTCCCCACCATGGTTGAGAATATCAACTGCATCAATCATTTTCAAATGTGTACCCCCTATAGAAATGAACAAGTTATTTTTCCCATGACCTGATAGTTAGTATAATGTACTGAAAGAACACTGATTATATCTTAGAATGTTATTATTAGCTGTGTAGTCTTGGCCATGAGAATTCACCTCTAGAACTGTGAGGGTCCTTATCTATAAATAGGAAGAATACTAAGTAGAACCCAGGGTTAATGTAAACATTGAGTTGCTTTATAGAAAGGGTTTGCAATGGCATATTGTATATGAAGAATAAGTATCATCCAGTCACATTTTCTCTTCCCGTGTCACTGGTCTTAGAATCAAGAAACCTGAATCTTTTATGACTCAATTTCACAATGTGGTCTTGTACAGACAATTAAGCAACTAGAACCTTGTCTGCAATATATCTCTTATGTTTCTTTTCAGCATGGAAATCTATGAGATAAATATTATGTGAAGGTGCTGTAAAAAGTGGTTATAGGATGCAGGAATATAGGATATAGGAAGTGAAATCAATTTAATGCTGCCATGTGAACAACTATGCCATGTTTGTTGGATGCCCAAGATGTAAGTGATCACTTCCCAAAGAGTGAGGAAAGCTCAAACGCTTTGGAGAACATTGCCATTTTGCATCCATGACCTTTACTCTCATTTTGTCTGTTTTACTGTGGGTGATGCTCTTCATATATGGCAATTTCATACCTCCAAATGCAACTCCTATGTGAACCACATGTACAGACTTATTTATGTTGATCTGATCACTAAATGGAACTTACGCATACCAAATGCTGCAGTTTGGGTTCTTTGGGAAAGAATTATTTTGGGAAAGAGCTCATCCAGAAGCTAATTAGAGAAATGGCAGGACTTCCATATTTCCTTTCCATCTCTTTCCTCTTGCTTTCTTTTATAGAGTCTGAAAAACTGATGAGCCAAACTTGAAATGGTATGTGGTAAGAAGTGAGCTTGATTGCCATTTTGAATTTTTTCAACTCTCCTTTATCCTCTAGGATAACTGATTATATATAAATAAAAAAAAAAAAATAAGGGAACTTCATTACACATAGGTTAAAAAATCCACTTGTGGGGGCGCCTGGGTGGCTCAGTGGTTTAAGCCTCTGCCTTTGGCTCAGGTCATGATCTCAGGGTCCTGGGATCAAGCCCCACATCAGGCTCTCTGCTCAGTGGGGAGTCTGCTTCCCCCCCACCACCTCTCTCTGCCTGCCACTCTGCCTGCTTGTCTCTCTCTCTCTGTCAAATTAATAAATAAAATCTTTAAAAAAAAAATCCACTTGTGGTCTACATATGTGAAAATTGATTTCAAATTTTAGCCAGGCTGTTTTGTATAGGCCAGTTAAGGAACAATCATATTGAAGAATAACAAATAGTGTAGAAGATTGCCCAAGTGGTATATTTTCTATTTAACTAGGTTTTCTGGCATTCCTGCCAAGTCCGGTTCTCATGAAAGATAATTTATTTCTTTTGGGGGGTGGCAATGAAATCTATTTAGGCAGCTGTGATATGGATTTATACTCCATTGAACTGTCACTCTGATTTAAATGCCTTGGTCTTATATGGAGGTTGCTTAAAATGAAGATTGGGTGTGAAAATATTCTAGATAAAAACACCACTATATTAGGAGCATAATGAATGGCCTTGCTACATTTTCTCTAAAACTAACCCTAGGCCTAAGGGGTGCAGGGGAACATTATCATTTCAAGTTTATTCAGATCCATGGATTCAGTAGGGTGACAGCAACTTATTTCAAAACTAAAATATCATCCACAAAGATCAACTCTGTTCCCTTGCCAAACAAAATTCCATTAACTAACTTGAATTGGACTTAATAACAATCACATAAACCAATTAGTTTCAATTTTTAACTCCATTAGCAGTATTATTCATCACAGCGTTGCCAGATAGAGCTGTGCTTCTTCAGACTTTCAACAGATTAAATAAATATAACCTGGGGTGCTAATTATACACTGATGATGCAGACACTTCAAGATTGCTTCCTTAATATAGATAGATTTTTTCAGAAAAATTTAAAGAACATGTCCTTAGTCCAAACTGCATCTTCTCATTTTATATTTTAAAATGAATGTGTGTCTCTAATATATAATTGGATCTACAGTAACCTTTGGGCTTTGGTAAAGATAATCATTTCTTTCCATGAAAAACCAGATAACCTTTATTTTTATATTCTCTGCAAAAGCTATGGCTTTCCAGGTACTCTAATCTTGTGTGGTTTTGTAACCCCTTATGGTTCTTAGGGGAAAAATTAAGTGACCTGGTGACTTGTGTTCTGATCCTGGGATTAAGAGGGAGTTAATCATTCAGGACAATGCTCAACCAATGGAGAATGGAAACCATCAACCAGTTGGATGAATGCTCACATTTTCTGCTATGTAAGTCACTCTTTCTTTACTCCCTAAGCAGTCCCAACCAAG
Organism: Mustela putorius furo; assembly: GCF_011764305.1. NCBI lineage: Eukaryota > Metazoa > Chordata > Mammalia > Carnivora > Mustelidae > Mustela > Mustela putorius. The sequence continues at coordinate 25,622,236 of NW_025421273.1, forward strand.
TCCCTAATGCTTACAGTGATAAGTATAACACATTCACCCTTGCATTAGATTTCCTTTTTTCCTCTCATGGTCTCATGTTCCTTCCTTCCTCCATTTTTTCCCCCTCTGGTTTTCTCTCTCATATAATGACCTGAATACAAGTACTGTCTGAGGCCCCGCTTTTGGTACAATCTCAACATAAGAAAATAACTACATCCAATAAATAATTTGTTAAATATTTTACCCATGTTTTCTCTAATTATCACTACAATCTAAAAGCTATGTCTTATATTCCTCATTTATATGTTAATAAAATTAGGATTCCAAGAAGTTAAGCAGTTTACCCAAAGTCCCATAGCTAATAGATAACAAGGTCAGTATTCCAAATACATATGTCTGACTGCAATAGAGCATGGCTTTTGCTCTGCACTCTAATGATGCTACAAGATATATTTCATTCATTTTTGGCTTGGTATTTTGGCAAACACTTTCCTACTTTGGTCTGGCTCTGAGTTTTATCTCTGGTGTTTACTCTTGATTTATTCTTTCTTGGGATGTATCTAACCTCTGATTAGGATGGCTTATATTCCCAGAGAAGCCCTACCACTCCTACATGACATGGTTTAGATTCCAGGGCAACCAGTCTTTAGGGATTAAAAAAAGCTTGCCTTTACAGGTGATAGTCTCAAGTAAAGATTGACAAGGTCTGGTTTGCATTTTTGGCTCTGGTGAATACCAGATTAGCTCTTATAAAGATCACAAGCAATTTCTCTCTCTCTCTAGACTTTTTTTCTAAATTTCAATTTCAGATCTAAATTATTTTAGATATTATAATTTTTAGAAATCTTTAATGAATGGGACATTATGAATTCATATGCATAGTATTTTTCCTCTGGACACAAGAAAATATAGGTATTGTAGAATTTAAAAATTTTTAAGTACTGCCTGATGATTAAATTATGTGACTTTTTCTATCTCTTTGAAACTATGAAGTCATATTTCATTAATTTCCATAAACTGAATAAGTTTCTCCCTCAAATTAGTAGCTAGAAGCAACTACAATTTATTGAGTCCTTATTATGTGTTGCTTTTCATGCATGTCAAAAGAACTATAGTTTAGCTAAAACAACATGGTGAGGAATTTTCAGAAAGGCTTTTGGTATTCATAATCAAAGGAATAGATAACATTGACATGACGAATCATTGCCTTCTTTTCCTGTTTTAAATATGGTTTTGATGAGTAGAGCTGCAGCAACTACCTTGTGCTCATAAAGAAAACACCAAGAGGATCACATTTATTTCAAACACCAGAATAATTATGAAAACTTTCTCGTATATTTAAGCCTGTATAAAGCACTGTAGGGAGCCATAACATAAATGTTAGCATGACTCTTGACCTAAAAATACTTACAATGCATTTATAGAAGTATAGAAAAGAGAATAAGGAGAATGTGGTCAAAATTTTATAATAATTGGTGCCTTGATAGCTTCCAAAGGCAGTCATATGCCCAAAGGAGAAGATTCAAAGATCTTGCCAGTGCAAAGCACAGAGAGCTGGTATCATGGTGGTTTTGGCAGGGGGTCCCACTGACAGGTGTGCTCATCTGGGGAACTATCTTTCCTATAATGACTCTTTCTTCCTCAAGAAGAGAGCTTTAGTCCATGCCCCACCACCCACTGAATAACCCAAACAGATGGACTGTGAATTCCAGATCAATATCATGGATCCATGAGAGGAAGGGTGTCTGAATTTAAGAAATGGAAAACACAATTATTCCCTCCAATTGCTAAAAACTCAGAGACGAACAATATTTTCATCCAAATTGTCTGGCTTTCATTGTACATATTAGAGCCAGACATGTAGTAAACCAGATGCAATTTGAGACTTGCGGAATTTATTTCTCAGCCAAGCAAGAAGCTGAATTAATAGACTTTTACTTTTACTTTTGTTGAAATGAAAAAGCTGAAGATTTTCCAGCATATTCTTACCAGATGGCATGCTCTATTGCCTACAATTTTGCTTCCTGCTGTGGATCATCTCCATCTTGGTCTAGCCCATGGTGGAGAAGAAAAATACGTATCTGCTTATTTGTATGGTAATCAAAGCAGGAGGCAGAGGAAAGATCAGTCTCCCTACCTCCAGTAGGGTTCAGCTTGACCTAGCTGTGCAATTCTTACAGACTCTGGTAAGATAAGATATGTCTTCCTAAAATTCAAAAGCAGGGAAATACTAATCAATTTTGGTATAAAATAAAGTGATTGGCTGTTTGATGGCTAATGACCTAAACATAAGAGAATGTGCTGATATTTATGAGACCTTTGAGTGATTGTGGAAAAGAGAGACTTAATATCTTCATCAAAACCAACTGAATAAATTCACCATTTTCAAGACAGTTTTAAATTTGAAGCATGAGTTTGTTACTCATATTTTCACATAAGATCTTTCAGATGTTTTTACGTGTCATGAAAAGAGATGTTACAGACTAATCATCTTTAGAATTATAAATAACAGTAGAATCAGAAAAGTGTATTATTGAAAGTTATGTTTAGGTCAGCCTAGATTAAAATCTCACATTTTACAGTTTAAATAACTGGTTCAGAGAAGTGAGAGATTTAAGAAGGTAGAAAAGAGAACATTTATATATTGAGTTGATACTGAAGTCTAATCTACCCCTGGTAGTTGATCGTTAAAAGTAGCATGTTTCCGATAAACTCTACATAAACAACAATGAATACTATAGGGATAATTTTCAAAATAGCTGGTGATATTTCAGGATGGCGCAGTTCTATTAACCCAAGTTTTGACCCACATTTGTATCTATTTCTACCTGTTTCTACATGTTCTTACATTGATTTAAATGGTTAGAGACCGTCTATAACTTGTTTCACTTTGCCTGCTGTGTGTGCAGAGATAAGCCTTCGCAGAGAAAGCACTGGATGCCATAATTCTTGAAACATAATTAATATTTGTCCAATGTTTTATAAGTCATGTTCACATACATCATTTCTTTTGAGCTCCATAACATCCTTTCCATTTCACATCTATGTGTAACTTTCCAGATTTCAGAGTCCATGGGAAATGTTTCTTGTTTGTCCTTGGGTTATCTGACTGCCCCTGGCCGTGATATTATGAACAGTGTGTTCTGATTCCTTTACAGTCTTTATGGACAATATTATTTACAATTATATTCCCCCATTAGTACACAAAAACAGATTCCATGAAAGAGTATCCAGACATTAGCTAGGATAGAGTGATGGATCTTAGGGTATCACAAAAAGAAAATAAAAATCCACACTGATCTGCTACAAAGCAAAATTAGGACTCAAACCCTTATCTTTTTACCATTGTTCTCTGGCTATTTCAATTCCTCATGCTTCTTACATTCCCTTTACATCCAATAATTTCAACTCAAAGCTCCTTTGGGATTGAATTCTTATGTGAATATCTCTTTCTGGATCTCTCTTTTTATATTTTATGTAAGTTCAAAAACTTATTTCAGGTTATGGTTTGCTGTGTTACAAGTATCACATTTATCAGTTGAGTTGTCTGTGTGGTCTCTTACTGTTCTATAAATATTGCCTTGAATATAGTTTTTTATACTAAGCTCTCTTGTATTTCCAGGCTGCATTATCACATCTGCCAGTTGTTTAGGGAATACATTCTTGAGCAATGAATGTCCTATCATCGATATTGAAATTGCACATGTTAAGGCTTTAAAAAAAAAAAAAAAGGATTCAAGTCTTACTTTTCTTTTTTATAATTTTTTTTTATTTTTTATAAACATATATTTTTATCCCCAGGTGTACAGGTCTGTGAATCACCAGGTTTACACACTTCACAGCACTCACCAAAACACATACCCTCCCCAATGTCCATAATACCACCCCCTTTTCCCAAACCCCCTCCCCCCAGCAACCCTCAGTTTGTTTTGTGAGATTAAGAGTCACTTATGGTTTGTCTCCCTCCCAATCCCATCTTCTTTCATTTATTCTTCTCGTACCCACTTAAGCCCCCATGTTGCATCACCACTTCCTCATATCAGGGAGATCATATGATAGTTGTCTTTCTCCGCTTGACTTATTTCGCAAAGCATGATACGCTCTAGTTCCATCCATGTTGTCGCAAATGGCAAGATTTCATTTCTTTTGATGGCTGCATAGTATTCCATTGTGTATATATACCACATCTTCTTGATCCATTCATCTGTTGATGGACATCTAGGTTCTTTCCATAGTTTGGCTATTGTGGACATTGCTGCTATAAACATTCGAGTACACGTGCCCCTTTGGATCACCACGACCAAGTGGGATTTATTCCAGGGCTGCAAGGTTGGTTCAACATCCGCAAATCAGTCAATGTGATACAACACATGAATAAAAGTAAGAACAAGAACCATATGATACTCTCAATAGATGCTGAAAAAGCATTTGACAAAGTACAGCATCCCTTCCTGATCAAAACTCTTCAAAGTGTAGGGATAGAGGGCACATACCTCAATATCATCAAAGCCATCTATGAAAAACCCACCGCAAATATCATTCTCAATGGAGAAAAACTGAAAGCTTTTCCGCTAAGGGCAGGAACACGGCAGGGATGTCCATTATCACCACTGCTATTCAACATTGTACTAGAGGTCCTAGCCTCAGCAATCAGACAACAAAAGGAAATTAAAGGCATCCAAATCGGCAAAGAAGAAGTCAAATTATCACTCTTCGCAGATGATATGATACTATATGTGGAAAACCCAAAAGACTCCACTCCAAAACTGCTAGAACTTATACAGGAATTCAGTAAAGTGTCAGGATATAAAATCAATGCACAGAAATCAGTTGCATTTCTCTACACCAACAGCAACACAGAAGAAAGGGAAATTAAGGAGTCAATCCCATTTACAATTGCACCCAAAACCATAAGATACCTAGGAATAAACCTAACCAAAGAGACACAGAATCTATACTCAGAAAACTATAAAGTACTCATGAAAGAAATTGAGGAAGACACAAAGAAATGGAAAAATGTTCCATGCTCCTGGATTGGAAGAATAAATATTGTGAAAATGTCTATGCTACCTAAAGCAATCTACACATTTAATGCAATTCCTATCAAAGTACCATCCATCTTTTTCAAAGAAATGGAACAAATAATTCTAAAATTTATATGGAACCATAAAAGACCTCGAATAGCTAAAGGGATATTGAAAAAGCAAGCCAACGTTGGTGGCATCTCAATCCCGGACTTCAAGCTCTATTACAAAGCTGTCATCATCAAGACAGCATGGTACTGGCACAAAAACAGACCCATAGATCAATGGAACAGACTAGAGAGCCCAGAAATAGACTCTCAACTCTATGGTCAACTAATCTTCGACAAAGCAGGAAAGAATGTCCAATGGAAAAAAGACAGCCTCTTCAATAAATGGTGCTGGGAAAATTGGACAGCCACATGCAGAAAAATGAAATTGGACCATTTCCTTACACCACACACGAAAATAGACTCAAAATGGATGAAGGACCTCAATGTGCAAAAGGAATCCATCAAAATCCTTGAGGAGAACACAGGCAGCAACCTCTTCGACCTCAGCCGCAGCAACATCTTCCTAGGAACAACGCAAAAGGCAAGGGAAGCAAGGGAAAAAATGAACTATTGGGATTTCATCAAGATCAAAAGCTTTTGCACAGCAAAGGAAACAGTTAACAAAATCAAAAGACAACTGACAGAATGGGAGAAGATATTTGCAAACGACATATCAAATAAAGGACTAGTGTCCAGAATCTATAAAGAACTTAGCAAACTCAACACCCAAAGAACAAATAATCCAATCAAGAAATGGGCAGAGGACATGAACAGACATTTCTGCAAAGAAGACATCCAGATGGCCAACAGACACATGAAAAAGTGCTCCATATCACTCGGCATCAGGGAAATACAAATCAAAACCACAATGCGATATCACCTCACACCAGTCAGAATGGCTAAAATAAACAAGTCAGGAAATGACAGATGCTGGCAAGGATGCGGAGAAAGGGGAACCCTCCTACACTGTTGGTGGGAATGCAAGCTCGTGCAACCTCTCTGGAAAACAGCATGGAGGTTCCTCAAAATGTTGAAAATAGAACTGCCCTATGACCCAGAAATTGCACTATTGGGTATTTACCCTAAAGATTCAAGTCTTACTTTTTTATTAAAACTATGATTCATTTCTTCCAAAGTTTCTCAATATAGATATTAAATTAAGGTTAATTTCTATTTATTTTGTACTGTGGGAGTACCTGTAGTTTGTAGCAATATTTATGGGGCAAGAGGAAGTGTTAGGTGTTAAACTGCATAGGAAATTGAAACTTAGTGATTTATAACTTGAGGGGAATGCATTGGTATCATCACACTGTTCCCTTATTTACAAATAGAAAGCCAAAGTCATCCCATCCGACACTTGCTTTGTAATCATTTTACCTTTTGGTCTCTTTAAATAAACTATATAAATGAAAAATGATGGAATTTTTAAGAATATTCTTCTCTTTTAGCTGTAAATCTTAACCTGTTTTTACTAGTTTAATGAAGACAAAAGATGCTATTGTACTCTTAAGTCAAGGTCAAGGAGTCCAACCATTCTCTTTTCCTTACTCCCACATTCAGTATATCTTATATACAGATCAATGCTCTTCATGTGGTATTTACTTTTCTCACCACCAAAAAGAGTAAAAACTAACCTCATTTGAACAAAAGTGCAACAAAAAAGAATCTTTTACGAGGAAAAAATAAAATAAAATATTAGCTGTTCAGTAGATTTGAATGTATCCACTCTTCTGTGTATCAAGTATAATGGAAGCCACCTTGTGAAATAGTCTGACTAATCCACACTGTTCTAGAATTGTGCAATAGCATTTTCCTCTATTTGGCTTTTTCAATCAACAGACGGAAAATCTCTCACTCTCCTACATGCTTGGCTATTAAACTTTTCATACATTGCCAAAAAAATTTGTCAAACAAATAATCAGACATAGCACAGAAAGCAATTTCTAAAACGATAAAGTAAAATCGAATCATGCAAATAGGTATGAAGCTAGAATGGTAATATCGAAAGTTTTTGTGTGTGAAAGATTCCATGTCTAGCAAGCCTCAAGTAGTTTAAGGGTTATTTAAATATTTTCCCAGAATCTGAGTCACACCTTATAAAATTCCAAGGACTTTCATTCATTCCACTGTGAACAAATGCCTGCTGGTTGCAGGATACATACCTTAGATTTCATTTCCTTTAATTGCTGGTCCCAAAAGGAAAAGATCCCCCCCCCTTTTTTTTTTTTTTTGCATAGTATAGAAAGACATAAGTCAAGTACACACACAATTACCTGAGGAAGAGGAAGGAGAAGGGCGGTTTGTCCAATCCATCTCTTTTCCTAAAACTCCTCCCCTACTCTCATAGTGTATTTTAGATCCACGTCAATGCTTTCCATGGAACTGACTTTTCATTGACTGTTTTCCTGACCACCAAAAGAGTAACAACCTCATTTGAACAAAACCGTAACAAACGAGAAGAGGAGAAATTAGGGAGTGACTAGGAGGAAGAAGAATAAGAAGGGGAGGAAGAGAAAAAGAGGTTTTTACTATACACATAAAAATGGTTTTATTTTATAATAATCAGGGAAATTCACATCAAAAGGAAAATGAAAATACCATTTGAAATACATCCCATTGATAATGTTCCTCATCTATTTTTTCTCTTTGACCTTTACTGAAGTATAATACAAAGGTAAAATTGTATGATATTTTAAATACATAACATATAAATAAATCTTTATATATATCTACACATATATGTGTATATCTACACAGATGTAGATATACATATACATAGATATAGATATCTATATCTATATTAAGATATAGATATAAAGATAGCTGTATATATAGATATAGAGATCTATAGCTAATATATATATACATATATATCTCTATATCTATATATATATATGTACAAAATCTTCCCTATGCATTCATCCACTGATGACCATTTAGGTTGTTTTCATATGTTGGCTATTATTAATAATGCTACAGTGGACAGGTCAGTGCAGGTATCTCTATGACACCCTATTTTGGTTCCCTTTGGTTCCCAAGAAGTAGGAGTGCTGGATCACATGGTAGTTCTTAGTAGTTCTACTTTTCATTTTTTGAGGCACCTCCATATTGTTTTCCACAGTGGCTGCACAATTTACATTCCCACCAACAGTCTGCACCAACACTGCAAGTGTTTGTTTTTTTCTGCCTCCTTGCCAACACTTGTTTTTTTGATGATAGTCATTCTGACAGGTGATATCATTGTGGTTTGGTTTACATTTCCCTGATGACTAGTGCTGTCAAACACCTTTTCATGAACGTTTTGGCTTTTTGTATGTCTTCTTTGGAAGAGTGTCTATTCAGTTTCTCTGCTCATTTTTTAAATTAAAAAAAAAAGATTCTATTTATTTATTTAGAGAGAGACTAAGTGGACAAAGGGGGAGGAAGAGGGAAAGAACCTCCAGCAGACTCCAGGCTGAGTATGGAGCCCTACAAAGGGCGGGATCCCAAGACCCTGAGATCATGACCTGAACATAAAACCAAAAGTCGAACATTTAACCAACTGAGCCACCCAGACACCCTTCTGTTCATTTTTTAAGTCAAATTGGGTTTCTTGTTATTGTTATCGGTTTGTATGAGTTCTTTATGTATTTTGGATATTAACTCCTTATCTGATATATGATTTACAAATGTTTTCTCCAATTCCATAGGTTGCGTTTTCATTTTGTTAGGTATTTGTATATTTATTTATTTATTTATTGCTCTGCAGAAGCTTTTTAATTTTCTGAGTTCCACTCATTAAATTTTGCTTCTATTGCTTTGCTTTTGATGTCATATCCAAAAAAAAAAAAAAAAAAAAAAAAAAAAAAAAACTGCTGTCAAGAAAAATGTCAAGGAGCTTCTTCCCTATTTTTTTCTATTTTTATGGTTTCATTTCTTATGTTCGTATCTATAACCTATTTCTACTTAATTTGTCTGAGTGATGCAAGAAGATTTCCAACTTCGTTCTTCTGTATATGGATATCCAGTTTTCCCAATACCATTTATTAAAAAGACAATTTATTCCTCACTGGGTATTCTTCACTTCCCTGTTAAACATTAGTTGCCTCTATATGTGAGAATTTATTTCTGGGCTTTCATTTCTGTTCCATTGGCATATGTATATATATTTTTTACAGCATTTTCATACTGTTTTGATTATGATAGCTTCATAATGTAGTTTGAAATTAGGAAGCATGACACCTCTAACTCTGTTTTCCTTCTCAAGATTGTTTTGCCTATTCAGGGTCTTTCGTAGTTCTATCCAAATCCTATAAATAGGAATTTTTTTTCTATTTCTGTGAAAAATGCCATTGGAATTTTGATAGGAATTGTTTATAATTTTCAGATTCCTTTAGGTAATATGGACATTGTAATGATAGATATTATTTCTTCTAATCCATGAGCATGGAATATAATTAACTTTATTTATATCTTCTTCAATTTTATTCTTCAGTGGTTTATAGTTTTCAGTGTACAGATCTTTCACATCCTTGGTTAAATTTAGTCCAAGGTATTTTAGTCTTTTTAATATAATTTTAAAAGGGATTATTTTTTTATTTCTTTTTCTGATATTTTGTTGTTAGTGTATAGAAACACAACTGATTTTTTTATATTGACTTTTTGTCCTGCTACGTTACTGAATATGTTTATTAGTTCCAACAGTTTTATGGTGGAGTCTTTAGTATTTTCAATATATATCATGTATCCTACAAATAGAGACAGTTTTTCTTCTTCCTTGCTGACTTAAATACCTTTTACTTCTTTTTCTTGACAAATTTCTCTGGCTAAGACTTCCAGTATTATGTTAAATAAAAATGGTGAGAATGGACATCATTGTCTAGTTCTTGACCTTAGAGGAAAAACTTGCAGCTTTTTACCATTGAGTATGATGTTAGTAATGGCCTTTCTTATGTCAAGTTATTTCCCCTCTATACCCAGTTTGTTGAGAATTTTTATCATGAATGGATGTTGGGTTTTATCAAAGGCTTTCTCTTTGTCTATTGAGATGATCAAATGATTTTATCTTTCATTTTGTTAAAGTGGTATATCACCTTGGTTGGTCTATAAATGTTAAAATATCCTTGCATCCTTGGAATAAATTCTACTTGATCATAGTGTATATCCTTTTAATGTATTGTTTCCTTTTAATGTATTTGTTTCTATTTGCTAATATTTTGTTGAAAAATTTTGCATCTGTGTTTATCAGGAATACTGATCTATAATTTTCTTTTCTTGCAGTGTCCTGTTTTGGTATCATGGTAATTGTGAGCTTATAACATGAGTTTAGAAATATTTCCTCCTCTTTTATCTTTTAAAAATGCTAGGTCAATGCCTCCCACTAACCTTGATGAGGATTGTCTAAGTCTGTCCCGGCTGCTATAATAAAAATAGCATAAACTGGGTGGCTTAAACAATAAACCTTTATTTGTCACAGTTTTAGAGGCTGGGAAGTCTAAGATCAAGAGGATGGCAGAATTCTCACAGGGTTTTCCCATGGTATTTGGGGCCAGGGAGCTCCTGGAATCTCTTTTATAAGGGCACTAATTCCATTCATGAGGGTTCCATCTTCATGACCTAATGACCTTCTCAAAGGCTCCACCTTCAAATACCATCACATTGAGGATTAGGATTCAACATCCTAATTTGAGGAGGACATAGACATTCAGTGTATAGAAAATAGGGAAGAAGCAAGGGACCAAAATCACTAATGTGTCCACTGTAGAACTTTTAATAGATTTGCTGAACCAACGGCTGACATTCACCAACCAGACTACTCTCAGCACCTCAGTAAAAATGTAGGGTGCTGAGGAGATTTGTCAGTGAATAAAAAGCATTATGAGTATAGAGCCCTGGATAAAAACTTCCCAGGGTTACACTTGGGTGGTCATACAGGGGCATTCAGTGTGACATTCTAATAATATTTTCACAAAAAAATCTTCTATTTTGTAGACACCAAAGTAATGCTTGAGGGTAGAGAGGGAATTTTTGCAATTAAAAAATTGTTTAAACAACTGGTTTATGTAACCAATGGGCTAAAAGATACTTGAACTATGTTAGACCATGGGCTTCTAGCTGTAAGCCTTTGTCAGCTGATGAAGGGTCTGGAAAGTTAGATATCCTGGGTCTGAATTCTGGCTCTTCCTGTTATTAGCTGTGTGACCCATACAAAATACAGTGATCCTACTTAACCGCTCTGAACCCCAGAGGTTTCACATATATAAAATGGTGACAATAACACCGATCTTAAAGGATGGTGTGAGGTTTAAATGAGTGAATAAATGCATTACTCAGAAGAGTACCCAACACATGGTAAGTGATTGGTGTTTGCTAATAATAGTATTATTCTTAAGATTGCCTATTTTTCTCCTTTGTAGCCTCTACAGTGACTTGCACAAAACAAATGTTCAAAAAATGTTTCATGGAAATATGAACCAAAACACTTTACCAAATATTTTAGCATTCTATTTCACCAGGACTTATTTATTATTCCCTATGACTCTCCAATTGCACTACTGGGTATTTACCCCAAAGATACAAATGTAGTGAAAAGAAGGGCCATCTGTACCCCAATGTTTATAGCAGCAATGGCCACGGTCGCCAAACTGTGGAAAGAATCAAGATGCCCTTCAACGGACAAATGGATAAGGAAGATGTGGTCCATATATACTATGGAGTATTATGCCTCTATCAGAAAGGATGAATACCCAACTTTTGTAGCAACATGGATGTGACTGGAAGAGATTATGCTGAGTGAAATAAGTCAAGCAGAGAGAGTCAATTATCATATGGTTTCATTTATTTGTGGAGCATAACAAATAACATGGAGGACATGGGGAGATGGAGAGGAGAAGGGATTTGAGGGAAATTGGAAGGGGAGATGAACCATGAGAGACTATGGACTCTGAAAAACAACCTGAGGGTCTTGAAGGGGAGGAGGAGGTTGGGAAAACAAGGTGGTGGGTATTAGGGAGGGCACGTATTGCATGGAGCACTGGTTGTAGTACAAAAACAGTGAATACTATTATGCTGAAAAGAAATTAAAAAAAAAAAAGTATAATGGGAGAAATCTCTAACTGGGCAAAACTCCATAAATGTAAGCAACCTCTAACTCAAATTTCATTTAGGTAGAAAGGGAACCCTTAAACAAAAATTAATACAGAACTGCAATGAGCCAATTGACTTATTGGAAACATACTGATAGGCATTTAAGAGAGCTTATGCAAGGTACTGACATGGTACAGTCATGGTAGTCACCTCAATTACTGAAAAAGCCATCTCTTTATGAAGCCTTGGCTTCATTTACAGGAGCAACTCCAATGGAATCACCATTTTCAAAATGTAAACATGATATCTAAATGTAAGACAGAAAGAAGGAATTAATATGGACCGCATGCCAACCCAGTGCTGGGAACTGCATTAAGCACTTTAGGTATTCAATCTTATTTAATCCTCACCACCACCTTGTAAGGCAGGTATAATTATCCTTTTCTTTTATTTTCCTTTTTTCTTTACAGATGAGGAAATAAACACTCCAATGTTATGTGAATTTTCAAGATGAGACAACTAGTAAGTGAAGGAACTGGAATTGACACTCACATTTATTTAGCTACAAATATCTTGCTGTTAGCAATCTTGAAAGATAGATATGAAGAGAAGTAAGAGGGGAAGAGTTTCACTTCAATTCAAAGTGAATTTTCTGCTTCATCAAAAGTGTGCCTACAGGGATGCCTGGGTGGCTCAGTGGGTCAAGCCGCTGCCTTCGACTCAGGTCATGGTCCCAGCGTCATGGGATCAAGTCCCTATCGGGCTCCTTGCTGGGCAGGGAACCTGCTTCTCTCGCTGCCTCTGCCTGCATCTCTGCCTACTTGTGTGCACTCGCTTACTCTCTCTTTCTTTGGCACATAAAATCTTAAAAAAAAAAAAAAGTGTGTCTACACATGTAGTGATATTTTACTAAACATGGAAATGTCATATTTAGGAAAACACAGGAATATAAATGAGAATTCATGTTCATCTGTATGGGCTATTTTGTGATTTTTTTGTAAATATCATTCCAAAAGAAATTCCATCAGCTGGAATTTAAAATATGGAGGCAGTTGAGAATTCCCATAAATAATAAGACATAATAATTTGAACTCCACTCAATGATTTGTACTCCTTTGAACCTATTCTGCTATTACTTAAAATGAATTCACCATCTAAATAGCTACCTGGAAAACCCAAAGTGCTGGTGTGCTCTGGAGCTTGTGGGCCAGGTAAACTTACCTTGCCAAAAATGCTTTTAGAAGAAAAGGTAAAAATAAAATGTGGCTGAAAAGATTACATCAAATCTATAATTTCTAGATGCAGTTATGTAAGTTGTATAAATATTTTAATACTGTGCCCACATACTGTAAAAGGTGTGGAGAGAAAGTAGCCAATTTCTTCAGAGCAAACTTAACTTCACAGATAGCCCTCTACTGTCAACTCAAACTAACCATATGTTAAATTCTCACTGCCCAGATTTTAAAACTTCCTCTTACTTATGTTATCAATATGGGTTTTCTGATAAATGTTATGTTGTTATCAAACAAGTTTCTTTTTAGAAAGCTTGGCAGAAAAATTGTAGGAGGAAAGACTCTCAGGTAGTATGTACTACCCACACCTTCTGCTTGTCATCCATCAGCATAATCCCTTTCCCTTGAGTGGATACTTGGTCCAAGGCTTGCTTCTAACCAATGGATGTGATCATGTGAAAATGATTACATCGCAGAAGTTGTAATACCCATCTTTTTTATTCTCTCTTTTTAGCTTTGAGAAAACAAATAACCATTTTGGGAGAATCCACATGGTAACAAACTGGTAGAGGCCTCTGAATGACAAAAAAGCAAGAAACTGAGGCAGTTAGTCTAACCACCTGCTGAGAATTGAATGTTGGCAATAACCATGTGAGCCTGGATGGAAGTAGACCCTTCCACAGTTACACTGAAATGAGACTGCAGCCCTAATTAATGCATTGATTGCGGTTTTGTGAGAACCAGAGTAGAAGACTCCTGAATCCAGCCAGAACTCCGATATTATAATTGTTTTGATCTAAATACAGCTTAGTAAGTATCCTCCTTACTTACTAAAGTACTAACTAGATATTACAAATATATAGGCTCTTTTAGAATTTTTTAATCAACATTCATTTATTAAGCACCTACTATATGCTAAGATTCATCATGGGGTAAGCATATGGTTACTGACCTGAAGAATGTTTATTCTTTTGGCAAAGACCAGATGTATAAGAAGCAAAGTATAATATCTATCTCACAGGATTATAACAGCAAATGAATGAGACAATGTGCATGAAAACACTTATCAATGTGCCTGATATGTAATAACTACTAGTGCATTTAAAGAACACTTTTTGTTTGTTTAACATTGAGTTATGTGGCTGTGAGGTCACAAAAGCCAAAAATGGGGAGCTCACTAACAGGTGGGGAGATATAAAAGGCCTGAGTGGACTTGCCTAAGAAAAAAAAAAAAGTCATATGGTAGTAGGTAAATATGGGGGATATAGAGTCATAGCAGTCCTACTTTAGAACAGTAGTAGGAGGAAGAAATGGAATAACGAACGATAGTGGTAGAAATAGTTTCTATATGGTGAAAGAGAAAAGACAGGTGATGATTTTTAATCTCCTAAATGATTAGGTCTTAATCAAACAATCCTACTAACTAAAAAAACCCTAGTTCTCTAGTTATTGCAGTTAAAAGATACTTATTTTCTTTAAAATTTTGCCCAAATCATTCAATTAAGCTAGAAACCATTCAGTTAAGAATTATGTCATCTGGGAGCACCTGGCTGGCTCGGTCGGTAGTGTATGACTCTTGGGGTTGTAAATTCAAGCCCTACATTGGGTGTAGAGATTGCTTAAAAATAATATATATTTTTTTAAAGAGTTATGCCATCTGATCTAAAACATTGAATTGTGTTTGAAATTCAGCTGTGACATTCCTTGGTAGCTGCTACCAGATACATTTGTGCTTAATAAATCTATTGTTAATTAATTAGTTATTAATTATTCCCAATTATGCTTGGGAAATTTATTTCCAATTCATAGTTATTACTGGTTATGCCCAATTATGCTTGGTAAGCCTGTTGCTAATTCATTTGTTATTTTGAATTGTGTTCGAAATTTCAGTTACAGCTATTACCCAAAACGGTTATGCTTGGGAAATCTGTTGACAAGTAAATCATAAAATCCTTCTCAGTGCTATATTCTATGACTTTTTCTTTGCTCCTAAGTGGAATAGTCGATTTAGCTAATTAAAAAATGCTTAGAAATAACACAATATTGCACAAAACTGGGCAGGATTTATAGCAATGGATTTGTTACTTGAAGCTGCACTTCAAATTATCATAGAGCCACAAGCTTCAATGGAATTAGAAATGTGTAAGGGAAATCTGGCAGAATTCAGACATAGTACCACTCAAAAGTTAAAAACAAAAACAAAAAGATAAACAAAAATCTTATTGTTAGAGCAAACATGTAACTTAATCATCTAAACTGGGACACTTGTGAGAGTAAACAAGTTAACATCCAGGTGAAATCCTGAAGGAACTGACAGAAGCCGGGGCAGTCCCAAGCACATGGGATTGTGTACCTTTCTCACTGTTCAGTGTTAATGAGTATTGTTTTTGTTCCCTTTTTGGCCAGTAATGATTTTTCTTTTGTTCTTGTGATAGTTCTGAAGGGGAATAATGTGAGAGTTAGAGATTTCCTAGCTTGTTTTATGAATAATAATAATAATAATAACTGTATGTTTATCTAGTGCTTTGTAAGTAATAGTTTTAAAGGAAACTTCCCATAAGCTCATAATGTATGATAATAATTTTATGATCTAAGTGTTCATTCATTTAATGAATACTGATTGAGTATCTTCTACATGCTGGGCACTTTTGCGGATGCCTGGTACACATTGAACAACAGGACAGATGAAGTTCATACGTGCTGAAATTTATATCCCAGGGCAAAAGTAGAAAATGATTTCACTAGAACAAAGCTAACCAATTAACACCAATACTGAAACATTTATTCCAGACTTATTAATGCCTTATGCTTACTAACTGAGCTAAACAGTTGGTCACTTTGCCAGTTATTACCACCACTGTAGAGATAAAGAAACTAATCCATAAATTTACTAAGCAGAGCCATGACTTGAATCTGTGGTGTACTAGATAAATAGGCATGTGGTAAAAGGGAATCTGGTTGAGTATTTGAATGTAAACGTGTTTTAAATATTGTGGAAGAGACAAATAGCTGATCATCACAATTCATATTTTCATTTTCTTCCTAAGGTCACATAGAAGCCATGAGTCCTCTCAGTTCGATTGGTTAGGTGATATGAAACCCAACAGTAGAATGTGAGAAGTGATGGATGACATTTTCAGACCTGGATCATAAAGATTTCTCATGTGCTGACACTCAACAGCTTCACTTCATTTCAGCTGGACCTGAAATAATGTCCACTAGGCTGGGTCACTGGATGACTGTGTGGGAAGGAGATCACACCAAATTGTTCCCCTCTTTTACACTGTCACAAGATGGAGTCTTGATGCAGCTCAAATCCTTTCAAAACTCAGTGCTATAGACAACCAATGCTGAATAAAATGACGGCATAAAGTGAAACCTGGTGTGATCATTTTAACTCTTACTAATTTACAGATGAGGGAATGGAGGCCTGGAGAGGTGATGTAATTTGACCTACATAATCTGAGCCATGAAGCTGGACATACATATTAGGGGCATCTGTCTACCACAGCAGGTTGGAGCATATCATATCAAGAGGAAGGTGAAATTTACTATCTAAAATTTTAGGATAACCTTTTGATTGAAAATATATTAGAATATTATCTAATCTATATATGTTTATAAAAAATAAAAAATTAAAAAAAAGAATATTATCTAATCTATATTCTGGAATCCTATTAAAGCCAAACTTTAGGGGCACCTGTGTGGCTTAGCATTAAAACCTCTGCTTTTGGCTCAGGTCATAATCCCAGGGTCCTGGGTTCAAGCTCTGCATCAGGTCCCCTGCTCCATGGAAGCCTGTTTCTCCCTCTCCTACTACCACTGCTGTGTTCCCCCTCTCTGTGTCTCTCTCTGTCAAATAATAAATAAAACCTTTTTAAAAAAACAACCAACCAAACACAAAAAAACCCAATTTTTATTTTTTTGCCAGGTAGGAAGTAGGTCATATTTTGCTAAAATTAATTTTAATAGGACTTAATCAAATTAATTAGGACTTAAATTAATAGGACTTAAATAGTTCATTTTAATAGGACTTAAATGCATCAAATATAATTTGAAATAATGGAGGAGTGACAAGATCTAAAGTAAGTTTTGATATATGGAGTTTCTTTTAAAATTACTTGCAGCGATAGAACTTGTTTTGTTACACTAATGGAACCTAGAATAATAATAAAAGCTTAGTAATAATTTGGTACATAAGTATTAAATACATAATTACTCCTACATTTAGTAGGATTTTTATTGTGTTATGTTTTCAAGGGATTAGAATAGAGATTAAGAGAGTGGGTTCTACCATCACACTACCTGGGCTTAAATCTTGATTCTACCACTAACTCTCTGATATGGGTCTGTTTCCTCTATAGCTCCATATCAGGAAGTTGAAAAAATACCACATAGATGTGTTGAGAAAATTGAACAGAAACTGTATGTGAAGTGCTTACAACAATGTTTGACACGTGGCAACAATTCAATTAACATTAGCGCTTGTTAACATAAGAGAAATACAAAGGATTTCTTTCTTAAATCAACTCTCATTTCTTTCACATAGATTTCAGTCTAGAAAATAACCAAGTAAACAAATATGCTAAAATTAAATAAATGATTAAAATGCCTTTTGATGTATTATTAATATGGAAAACTTGTGTTCTTTGTAAATCTTTTTCACCAAAGGGAAAAAGGAAATGTTTAATGCTTGAAGAAGACCTAAGTTTGGGAATACTATAAAGTTCTTATTTAAAGCCTACTCTACCTTCCTCACTGAAAATTTGAAGGCTGGGGTGATTGCTATCTTGTTCATCATGGCATCCTAAGTGATTGACATATCTCCCTTTCACTGACAGCATATAAATATGTTTTGCATAAATAAATAGGTTAGTGGCTATACTTAAGTCATTGTATCTATCCAGACCTTAATTTTCTCATCTATAAAATGGGAATATGAGTGCCCAACCAGCAACATAGTATTTGAAACATGTGACTTATATAGTCTCTAGGCTCTAACAGGCATTGGAAATACCTATGGGTGTGAAAACTCTACACTAAACATTGCATTGCATGCTACTTTATAATTAAATATAAATTCACAGTTATATTATGAGGTTAGTATTTTTCTTAGCTACAACTCTTCTGTTCTCTGGAAAACAAAATCAACTTGAGTGAATCTGGGGATAAAGGGGAAATTTATTACATGAGCACAGTCACATCTTATGGACCCCAAGGGCAGCAACACACATAAAGGATTACAACCAGGACACAGAATATCATCCAGCCCCCAAGCACCCTCTATTCCAGTCTCTCTGGGTCTCTCACAGCCATCCATCCTGAGTATTTACTTGATTTGCTTCTCTTTTTAGGTGGTTTTCTCTACTTCTCTGTACACGCGCAAATGATGACTGTCTGGTGCCACACCAGCCCAACAGTCAAGCAAGACTAAATTTAGTGCCTTAGACTAAATTCCAGCCTTTCTGGAATAAAAGTGGATTGTCTTATCTAGGAACAGGTGATGCACTCTGTATTTCCAGGAAGACAAGATCAAATACAAACACAGGTACCAAGCTCTACACTTAATGTTGGGGGAGGCAGCATGGTTAGTTCTAGGGGAAATAGTATGATTGTGGGCTGGATGTTACCTTACCAGATTTTAATATTATTAAACATTAAATATAAATATTATATCATATTAAAAAATTAGACAAGGGTCAGAGAGTTTGAATAATTTGCTCAGAACCACAGAAAAAGTGAAAAACTATAACCCAAATACTGTCTTTCTGACTCTAATCAACACTTTCCTGTGAGTTTACCTCCTGGTAAGTAACACTGAGACCTCTGATCTCTTAACTTTTCTATATTAATCTCTAAGGTGCTTTTAAACTTTTTGGCTTATTCTGACTAATGCCTAATTCTGGTGTCTACTAAGCTATAAACATTCTGAAGTCTACATTTCCATTTTCCTGTTCTTTTCAAACATAATCTTTTCTCCTTTGCACCACAGAACTAAAAGAAACCTACTTTGTAGAATATATGCCTCAGGAGAAGAGCAATTTTAAGAACATTAGGTAGCAAAACACTTGCAAACTTTTGAAGTATATTTTGAACACAGCTGTCACTAGAACTGAATGCATTGTGTTTTGGCATTTTCTCTTCATTTCTAAGGACATTAGAATAAAGTTTTTTAAGATGGTTTGAATCCTCAAGCCCCTTATTTGATAAATAAAAAAACAATTAAAAATAATTTTGTCAAGTAGAGAATAATATTTGTGTGGATATTGAAAGTACTCACTAATGAGTTGGCCTGGAAATGCTGTCCTTCCAGCACTGACTTCAAGCTAGTGTTTTGAACTGGGTTACCTTAGGATAATTATATTATTATGTGGGTTTTTATTTTTTTGTTTTTTGGTTTTTTTTTTGTGAAGAAATGGATAACCTCAGATAACAGATCACTGAGATCAGTTCAAAGACTGATTAAAAAGAGAAATTGAAATTCAAATTTATCTTACTTATCCTGTGTCTTTTTATTAGCTGATGCATGCAATTGAAAAAGAAGATATTAATCAAAAAATAATTACCAGGATAGAAAAAACTGAGGGTTGCCGGGGGGAGGGGGTTTGGGAGAAGGGGGTGGGATTATGGACATTGGGGAGGGTATGTGATTTGGTGAGTGCTGTGAAGTGTGTAAACCTGGTGATTCACAGACCTGTACCCCTGGGGATAAAAATATATGTTTATAAAAATAAAAAATTAAAAAAAAAAAAAAAAGAAAAAACTTTATCATTTTTTAAAAAGATGTTGAAAAGAACAAAAAAAGTTAAATGTCAGCAACCCAGCAGTTTGGAAACTTTGCTAAGGCTTTGAAATTTGAATGTGAACTGTCAGAGAGTACCCAGAAAAAGTGAAATAAGCAGGTTTCATTGTATTTAATTTGGCCTCTTAAATGTAACATGATGGAACTTGTAACCTAGAAATATTTTCTTAGGTATATTCACTAGGGAAGGTAAGCATAATTACAACTGTTCAGACTTCATGGAAACCAAATTGGCGTTATGGACAATTAATCTTTTGAGACATTAAGATAGCTCTGTAATTTCTCACTTCTGTAAAAAGTAAGAGGCAGGCAACATATATCAAACTTGAGTCAGTAGGCCAGAAGTTTACTTAATTGACAATATAAGACAAAGCATCACTAAATTTTTATTACATTGGGGCAGCCCATAATTCAAATAGTCTATATAGTCCTGAGCATACATAATTATGTCCCAATTCTTACCTACCTAAAAGAGTAATAAATTGGGCATTGGGCTTTTCTCCCTTATTCTTTCAGTATACGTTTGATTGAAGTAACTCATCAAAGGGTTGGGGTTTCTTAGAATAAAGTGATGTTATAATGTCCTCTCTACCCATTCAGGCCAAAGGTGCTACGCTGCTTACAGTCCTCACAACAATTAAGCATTTACTGATAATAAAAGGAGCATGGCTTCAGTGCCCGATGAATTAGAAATAAGGAAGTTAGCTACTACAGACTTAGAAAAATTAATACATATTTTAAATCAAATTCCTTACTGTGGAATAATAAAAAAAAATATTTGATATTGGAACAAAAACTCTTCAAACCCTTGGAATTTCTGATTGATAAGAGTGATATGATAAGAGTAATAAGATCTGAGTGATAAGAGTTTCCTTTTCCATTCATTAGGAGGCCCTTTCAACTTAGGGTAATGAAAGGTTAGGTCTGGGCTCCTAGAGGGCTGTGGATGGGTGGGGCCGGTCACCAGAAAGACCAAGCTCTATAAAACTCTTGAACAACAGTATTCTGTGAATTTTCAGACTGGTAAACCAGAACACATCCACATGCTAGGAGTAGTGTAACCCAAACTTAGGGTGACAGAAACTCCTGTCTGGGACCTTTCCAGACATTACCCTATGAATCTCTTCATCACCTGATTGTTTCTACCCTTTAATATCCTTCAAAATAAACCAAAAATCTGGTGAATAAACTGGCTTCCTGAGTTCTGTGAGCCACTCTAGGAAATTAATGGAAACTGAGGAAGGGGTTGTACGAATCTCCAGTTTATATCCAGTTGGTCAGCAGGACAGGTAATGACCTGAACTTGTGATTGACATCTGAAGTGGAGGCAGTCTTGGGAGACTGATCTCTTAGACTATGGGATCTTACATTATCTCCAGGTACACAGGTGCCAGAATTGAGTTAAACTGGTGGGACACCAGGTCCGTGTCACTGAGAATTGAAGAATTACTTGGTGATGTGAACAAGGAAATCACACTGGATTTACCATTAAAGAAATAAGTTAATTTTTTCCTTAGATTATGCTCAATTGGTTTAGGGGTAGATATATAAACAAAAGGCCTGGTTTGAAGCTAGGCTGAAGAAATTGTCCGAGTTACAGTAGGGTAAAACAATGACCTATAATATTTATGACACTTTTATAGAAAGTCAGAGTTGGCTATTAGGTGAGTTTCCTATAAAAGTCAGAAATATACAGATTGGTTTATGCAGCTCTCAATTATGCACCCACACTTAACAGAGAGAAGCTAATTACCTTGACCATATGCTTCCTCCACTTTTCACTGGGAGTCTCTCATGTTTTGCCTTTCCCTTCCTCTTGTATATTGCATTGCATTTTATTTTAATTGCCACCTTACTAGCAAATGAAAGGGAAATATTGCTGTAGGGATGGGTGAAAATTATAGGTTTCAACATTCCCCAGATGGGCTGGCTCCCTGGCTTTAGGGGCCCTGTTTTCCAGAATGTAAGTTTGAAGGTCTTGGCCCAATGCCTAACCCTGAAGTCTATGGACAACAACACAGCATGTTGCTTGGTAAACTGTATGTAAAACTGTATGACTGTATGTAAAAGCTTTGGAGTTCAAGAAAGACCTCTGGCTTCCCAGTGTTTTGACTATGTGGCCATGCCATATTACTTCTCTCAGATTGAACTCTAAATTAAGTTCTGTAGACAGTTAATCTCTACTGTCTCTTTTAGTTATGACAATTTTTTCATCTAAACTTCAGATGAGTTTCCTTCTTTTCAAGACTTCTTCACTTTCTACCCCATTCATTCTCAAGACTGAGCTAGGTGCATTCTTCCATCAAAATACATTACTGTAATTCACATTCATCCATGGATTTTTCCCTATATATAGACGTGCATCCTATAGACAGAGAATCTGTTTTATTCCTCTTTAGAACATCAGTTCTTTGCATAGTGTTCAGCCCATTGCAGGTGCTCAGTAATCACTGGTTGAATTAGGAAAGAAAGAAAGATGGAAGGAAAGAAAGAAAGAAATGACTTAACATCAATCACTCAAACAGCTTCAAACAACAATGAAACTAATTTTCCCCCGATCTCCTGAGTCAAATATTGACATTGGAGGGACCTAGAAGGTAGGAGAATATTTTCCTTTTATTCATAATTGATTATATGAACAATAATAACTGAAATGATTGAGTGCTTAGTGTAGACTCATGAATGAAATTATCTTATGGAATAAGCACAACAAACCTCTGAGATAGGTATAATTAATATCATCATTTTAATGACAAGAAAATTGGCATTTAGAGTTATGTAATATATTCCTGGTTTCCCAGCTAGAGAGCAGTGAAGCTTGAATCTGTGGTTAATCTGACACCAGAACCATTATTTACTGTATGTGGAATTTTGCCTCCAGGCTCCAAGCATTATAGCCCACCAGTGGCAGAGATAGGAACCCAACCCTAAATCTTCATTTCCAGTATTTTCTGCCAGTCTTCATGAAAGCAAGATCTACTTATAAGTATAATTAGAATTATCTATCCATGTTTTTAAAAAGTGGCTTAAATTTTATTCAGTGAAAGTTGCTCTTATAACATAAGCTGATGAACTCAGAGATGCACTAAATGAACATTTCCTCTCAGTAGGTTCCAGTCACAAATGACAGCACAGCATCACTACCCATAAAATAATATACAGAAACTAGGTGGCTGATATAATCGTGATTATTTTCATTTTATCAGAGACGAAGATACAATTGGTGTGTCAATTGAGAGACATAAAATAAATATATATTTGTGTGTGCATTATGTCTGTGTGTATATTGTGTGGAAACTGATAAACTATACATATGTTCTATACATGTGTAGGTGTATCTAAAGAATGCCTGAAGGTGGGGCACATAGGTAGCTCAGTGGGTTTAGCTTCTGCCTTCGGCTCAGGTCATGATCTCAGGTTTCTGGGATTGAGCCCCGCATTGGGCTCTCTGCTCCGCAGCGAGCCTGCTTCCCCTTCTCTCTCTGCCTGCCTCTCTGCCTACTTGTGATCTCTCTCTGTCAAATAAATAGATGAAATCTTTTTAAAAATAAAATAAAGAAAGCCTGAAGGTAATTGCTTATTCTTTCCCTTTGTAGGAATATCACCAAGAATATCTTTATTCATGTTTTACATCCTAGATGCCTTTGATGATGTCATGACATGATTTAGCATTTTTTTTTTTTTTGTAGCAATTTAGCCACCCTCCTCCATTGCTGGACATCTTTTTGTTTTGCTTCATCACTCTCCATAAAGATGGTGTCATCACCTGAAGACAGGGATGCTCCTTTATGCTGGCCTTGGCTTCTTAACAACCATTTGCACTAAGCTTGGAAACAGGAGCCTTTAAGCCTTGCTACAAATCTAACTTTTCAGTTGTAAATGCATATGGTATTGGAATCAACAACATTCAGCTAAGATGTTTTTGTTATGTGTCTTTTGATCAACCTCTGATAGGCAAATAGTAAATAAGCAAACCTCCTGTCCATTTAGACTTATTAAATATTCAAGTGATTCCTCAAATATACTCAGCCTTGCTGTGGCTTCATTAACATGCAGCTCCATTACATTTTACGATAGAACACTGGTACAATATGCTTCCTGCAGTGGCTGCCCACAAACAAATAGATTGTTGCATTCTTCACCAGCCAAAGCTCAAAAGTAGTCCAAAGTCAAGGAGTATTTTAGTAATCAAAGCTGCAGCTTAGAGGCATAGATAATGATGGTAATATCCACATCAGTGAAAAAAGAGGCCACAACTGTCTCATGAAATGCAGATGGGAATAACAAACAGCTATTTCTAGTCAAACTTAGTGCCCCTTATTCTAGAAGTCACTTCTAAAGACACATTTTAGAAAGCCTACATGTCCATTAAGAGGCCTTATTTACTGGTGACAGTATTTGAAATTACTAAAATTGATCATTTGTAAGACTATGTAAACAAACACAAAAACCTAATGTCTACCATGATATGGTAAATAAATATGACAAAGGAATCAAGGACATATATGAACTATGATCACAATAACTAAAAGTACACAAGCATGAGGACTGATATGAAAAAAAAAAAAAAACAGCAAACTTATAAGCCAAGAACAATGAGCTCTGTCATTTACTATATGCCAAACTTTCCCCAGAGATTTTATATTATTTTATTTAATTCTTAAACCAATCCAGATAGATCTATATTTGTATTACACTTATAGATAAGAAAAAAAAGCTAATACTAAGAAATGAGTGATGCTCCCAATGTCATTTAGCTAGATGAGAATATAAAACTGTGTTCTGTCTAATTCCAAGTACTTTGCATTATGCTACATTGCTTTCTCATGGTAAATGATGTTTAGTTGCATGACAGAATTATACAAATTTTTATTTCCTCTACTTTTCTATATTATGTTGACTTTAAAGTCAATTTTAAAGTCTGCTTTGGACTATACAATAATACACCATGCTCATCCCTAGATACAATATTTCAGCCTAACTTTATAGACTTTTCTCCTACCGAAGTGCAATGAATCATGCTGTAGCTTGTTTTAACCAGCTTCATCTCAGATTCTCTCTGTCTTTCTAGAGTACCACCTGAACACAAGCCCATAGTGAATAATTAGTTGAGAAGATTTGATTTTGAAGTGGAATGTGCATTCTACTTTTTTGAGATGGGATTTTGAATCTACATGGGGACATGTGATATTTGCTTCCACAAAATCTTTTGTAAAAACCGATGATATATTAGAATCAATGCTTCTGAAGATCTCAGCAGTCACCATAATTATGTGGGCCAGATTTATTCATGCAACAAATCCAATAAAAGAGTTGTGCAAGGTATTAGTAATAGTCACTTAAAGTAATCTTAACTCCTGCATGGCCCCATCCATACAACTTTGGTAAAAGGAACCACTCAGTTTCAGATTGTAGTCAGTTTTTCATTCATTTATATATTCCAGAAATATTTGGTGTGTGCCTGTTCATTGCAGGTACTCTTCTAGACCCAAGGGAAGGAAAGCCCAGTGATGAAAAGTGATAGGATCTTAGAGAAGAGAGTCAAATAAAGAGATGATTACAATACAATTACAGACATGTGACCCTCAAAAGATTTTGGCAAATACGGATAATATTAGTTCTAGAAAAAAAAAGTAAACTCACAAAGAACAGTCTAGGGCTTTCTGTACCACAGCCTAACAGAACCAGAGTACTTAGAAGTGTTTTATTTCTCTTGGTTGTCAACTGGTCATTATTTGAGTTGACCTTAGGAGTTTAGTAAATTGGTGTTGGTGTAGTCCCTAAATAAAACAAATCAGCCTGAAAATGATCTCAGTGTGTTTGATATTTTTTTTTTTTGGTAATTTAATCATTTGTGGGTTTTTGTTTTTTTTTTTTTGCAGTATTTTAATTTTTTCAATTTGTTAATTCACCACTTCTTTTATGTTGGGAAATCCTGACTAGATTAACAACCATGTAGGGAAAATAAGTAGAAAGTACAATAGATCTAAAGTGATGAAGAGTCTTGGAGAGCTGGAATTTTAAAAGAACATAAGGATTATTTTGTATAACTCATTTATTCATTTGTTTAAACATCCATTCTCACTATCAAAGAAAGGGAAAAAACAAACAAAAACGTCCTCTGTGTGTGTGTGTGTGTGTGTGTATGTTCACAAGTGTGTGTGCATGAGAAAAAGAGAGAGAGACTGAGAACACAGGTTTCCCAGGTTCTTCACTAGGTGTTCTGTGAATCAGGCTTGGGAAGAGGTTGGGGTAGTGTGAGCTGAGGGAGAGAAGGAGCAGATACCAAATACATAGATGCTAATATATGGCGTCTATTCCCAAGGAGCTTACAGTTGAGTGGACACATGAGAAATGAATAATTAAACCATAAGGGAGGATACAATAATAAACTAAGTAGATTGCTTGATTGAAATTTTAAGGAAAATAGAAAACATCAGTGTGAAATCAGCTGGTAAAGTTCTATGGATGTTATGTAGTAAAAAGCCAAATCCCAGAGAAGTTAAACCCCAAAACCATAGTTTGCCAGGGAAGTGTCAAATGAAGAAAGGCCTTCTTCTTAGCTTGGAACCTATTATTTGCCCTTATTCTATGTGCTTGAGGATAAAGACAATGATGGAAATCCTTTCCTTGTGTTGCTCTGTAGTGCCGTCATAACAGGACTTGAACACTAATTTTTATGTTGAACAGGCACCTCTTCTTCACAGTCAGTAAAAGAACCCATTTTATACCACATCCCAAATATCACATCCTAGAGTTTAAAGTTTTTGATTGGGAAGTAACTTCTACTAAAGATGGATCTTTTAAATTAAAAATTAGACATTGTATCTCACAGAGAAAAATCAGCATGTTGAGGATTTTTTGTCTTTCCAAGTTTTTTTATTGACAAATATTAAAAAAAGTGTCATGATTTTTATTATTTCACAGCATTATTCATAGAATAGCTAATAAAAATATTTTGAATAATGTAAGCTTCATATTTTGAAGTTTTTTTTGTTTGTTTATGTAATGTCATTTGGTGGAACAATATTTTTTTCTCTTTTCCAGTAGTTAAAATTCTAATTAATAATCTTAGGCTCAGATGTAGAACAAAAATGGGTAATAAAAATTCCAGGTAGTATAGGTGGATAATATAGGTAGGTATAGTTACGGTACAGCTCTGTAGAACATAGGTAGAGAATACATAGAGGTAAGTAGACAAGTGCAGACATTATTCTTCATGCACTATATGGATCAGTTCCTAAATTATCCTAATAATTATGTGAAATGAGTACTATAATTACTCTAGATTTACAGCTGAAGAAACCAAAGCAAAGACAGGTGTATCAGTTTTCTTTGGCTCCTATAACAAATAATCACAAACTGAGTGGTGTAGAACCACGCAATTTTATTCCCTCATAGTTCTGGAGCTCAGAAGACCAAAACCTGTATCCTTGGGCCAAAATTAAGATGTCATCAGAGTTGTGCTCCCTCCCCAAACTCTAGCAGAGAATCATTCCTTAACTTTTCCCAACATCTGGTCCCTCTTCTGGCATTTCTTGCCAGTGGGGGCATCACACCAATTCCTGCTTCCATATCCCCCCTGTATTCTCCATTTAGTGTGCATCCACTCCTCTCACCTGTATCAAATCTCCTCCATCTCTTGTGATTATATTTATTGCTTACAGGGTAAATCCAGGATAAAGTCCATCTCAAGATACTTACTCACATCTATGAAGATCCTTTTTCCTTGTTAGGAAACACAGTTTCCCAAAATTAGGAACCAGTATCTTTAAATAACTTTTATTCGGGCTACTACAAAAGATTTAGTTTATGAAAAGACTATCCAGCTTGCAATTTGCAGAACCTCTCAGACAGTCAGTACATAAATTTTATTAGTGATTCTTACTGCTGACCACTATCCACCACTAATTTCTAAGGATGTTGTGAGTGTTCACCAATTTTGAGAGAATGGGGTGTTTTAGGAACAGTTGGGTGGCTCCGTTGGTTAAATATCTGGTTTGGCTCAGGTCATGATCTCAGGGTTCTTGGATCAAGCCTGGAGTCAGGCTCCCTGTTCAGCAGGGAGTCTGCTTGTCCGTTTCTCTCTCCCTCTGCCCCTCCTCCCTCTACTCATGTTCTCTCTCTCTTTTCTCAAATAAATATTTTTTTTTAAAAAAAGAGAGAATTAAATGTTTAATTTTTTAACAAATTAGCTTTAACTTTTATCTACTTCGTTAAAGTTTTGGATTCTCTAAGACCTATTTTACATTAGAATAATTTGTTTTTCATTACATTTTTAGACCTTACTTCAAGGGTTTAACAGGTATGAAAAGGGTTCTGTTAGTGACTGTGAAGAAGAGGTGCCTGTTCAACATAAAAATTATTGTTCAAGTCCTGTTATGATGGCACTACAGAGCAACACAAAAATCAGGATTTGTCTTAAATTTTTAAAGCTTTATCTGAGAGGCACGTTTTGACTCTAACAGCAAACTCTCTTGATTGCTTTCTGAATAATTACTTTGTGTGTTTGAGAATAGTTTTAACCATCTTATAATAATGTGAGGAAAGCTTACAACATAATAATGTGTTCATTAAAATAATCCAATAAGTTATAAAAACAAATCTATCAGTGTCATAGGAGTGATTTTTGTTATAGCACTTAAAATTTTATTTTGTGATAATTTAATATTGATTTCCCCAAGTCCAGAAAAACCACGTCAAAGAACAAATGCTTCCATCAACCCCTTGCAATAGAGAAGTATTATAAAACCTACTGTTGAAGTTATTTAAATTCCTTAGTTACAGTGCTGCAATGAAAATTAGTCAGAGTACAAACTTAGTTAATTTTATTCTGTGTAGGCAGTCTGATATTAATTATAAGGTATGGTATAACTACCAGTTTCTGGATGGATTGCATAATCAGCTGAATAATAATTTGCATATATTTAAGAATCCAGTTGTCTGTTAAGTTTTTCAAGATGTTAAGATCTGTGAATTTTGTGATTTTATATATATATATATATGTGTGTGTGTGTGTATGTATATATACATGATCATATATATGTATATATACAAATAATTATATATAATATATAATTATGTATATATATTTATTATATATAATCTCATACTCTTCTAAGAACATTTAGTAAAATTTTGAATGCTATTCAGAGAAAATTTATGAGGACTGCACAAGCTGAATGATAGCATGGAGTCCTGGAAATGGGATGGGCTAGAATTCTAAATGTAAGATTTATTTTCTGGCTCTCCATCAATTATTGACTATGAAATCTTGGGCAACCTCTCTGACTGTTCTGAGTTGCAGTTTTCTCATCTAAAAGATAGTGAGACCATTGACACCTATGTCATCGGATTGTTGTGCTGGCCTAAATGTATGTTTTATAGATTGCAAAGCACCTGCAAGTGTTTTCTATTTAAATTATAAATGCATGATGACTTTTTTTCTGAAGGAGATCCTTTACATATGTAAGAGCCCCAACCTTAAACAAGGTGAAACTGTTGCTGGAGTAGATTGCCCAGGAGCCAACCTCTATCTACAATATTATCCCTGACCCCATGCCTACATGGAGGAGTAGCATAGAAACTCAGGGCTCATAAGTGCAGTTTGCACACTATCAACTGGCCGAAATAAAACTATGAGCATTGTCTCTATAGCCTGTACCTAAAGATGAATGTTTCAGTTCTCTCTTTCCACAGAATATGGATTTGACTATTCTTCTCCTAATATTCCAGGACCCAGGGGCAAAACACCAATGGAGAGCCACATATCACAGGTCTAAATAGTTATAATTTAAATTAACATTTCATCACATAAAATTTATGTTCCCTTCTATATTGACACGCATGCTTTCAAAATGACCTAAAAGGCCAGACTTATATTGAGAATTTCAAATTCTTTGGAGTTCTGACCTCAGGTTTGTCTGACCCCAGTATGTCTTCCTTCTCTTCCCATTTCCAAGTTTACCCTATACTACAATGCACACATGCAAGTGGACATTCCAATGATCATGCCAAAGATTTATTCATACCTCACAGCAAAAGATCCCACTTCACGCTTGGCCATCTCTGTGTCTAAGGAACATACACGCTCAGAACGAGCTTCCATTAAGACTGATCTTAGAAAAAAGCAAAGGCAGGCTGTGGGAGAGGGTAGAAAGCCTTTGCAGCTTGGAATCCCAGGTTTCCAGTTTCTTGAAGCATGTTGTGGGATGGGAGTCTGGGCTATAAAATGGATGCATTCTTAGCTCCTTCAATTCTTCATACTATTGGAAGGTTATTAGCTAGAGGAAAGTCATGATACATCAGCCTTTACAAAAGTCTAAGTGGGGAAGGAGGTTTGTAATCTTGATCCAGGTTTTTCTGATGTTGCTTTTGATACAGTGGAGGACTATTGCATCAGTTCAGCTATCTTTGCCCACTCAGTGGTTCCTAATAACTAAAATCACTCATTTGACCAGTTTTCCATAAGATGGAAACACTCTGAAGACAAAATAGAGAGCCCTTCATTTTCAACATCTGTAAGTGGTAATGCATTAATGTGATGTACTTGTATTCATCAGCTTGAGCTGTCATAACAGAGTAACACAGACTGATTGGTTAAAACAATAGAAATTCATTTTCTCACAGTTTCTGGAGGCTGAAAGTCCAAGGTCTGGTGTTGCCAAGGTTGGTTTCTCCAGAGGTCTCTATCCTTGGCTTGTAGCTGTTTGTGTTTTCACTGTCCATACATAGCCCTTCCTCTGTGCACATGTACTCCTGGTGTCTCTTCTGTGTCCAAAGACATCAGTCTTATTGGCTGAGGGTCTTAGCCTTATGACTTCATTTAAACTTAATTATCTCCATAAAGACCTTATCACAAACTACATCGTATAGGGGACTTTACTGATATCATTTAACGAATTCTTAGCACAACTATGTAAAGATGGCATCTTCTCACTAATTGTTAAAACAATCTGAGTTTAATTAAGATACCCAGGAATATTTAAGCCAAAAACTACTACACTATCACCTTGCCTTCTAGTGGCTCCAGTGCAGATAGACTAGGATCTTCCCTTCTGCCCCGCTTAGAATTGCCCAAGGCAATGTGGAAGAAATACATTGCCATAGGATTTAGGTATCTCACTAATTCTTTAAATCAGCAATAGCAGAAGAATCCCTGAACATGTAGACACTTCTGTGTTCTTGAATTCACAATGTCAAGAACCATGTATAATAAACAATATTTTGGTAGAAATTTAAGGTAATATTTATGTCTTAACCACGTGATTCCATAGCATGACATTAGTCATGAGGGGCTTGATTCTGTTGCCTTTGGTTTATTTTTCTTTTAACTGATTCCTGGCACCACATGTTCCTAGATGAAAATGGGAAGCCTTCCTAGAATGCAAAAGGGAAAATTAAGTCTCAGCAAAGCCTATCACAATAATTAAGAAATGACAAAACCTAACAAAACAGACATTGATTGAGAATATTACGTGGGTGGTGGTGTTGTTGTTGCTGTTGCTGTTGCTGTTTTGATAGCATTCTGAACTTCTAATCACAGTCATTGCTAATCAATAAGAAAAGGTGAAACTTTTCTCTCAAACTCCTTCTTTGGAAGCTAGCTGCAGAAGCAAGCATTGGCTGCAGGAGGCATTACTTGCTGCAGCATCTGGCTTCCCTCATGGCTCCAGATGCAGTTTTATTGGCCATGTTGGAGTTGCCTCTGGGCCTAGGGTTTTGGAGGAGGCTGTTGTTTTGATTTTTTTAGAATATCTTTCTTCCTGGAAGCTGTTTTCCTTTGACTAACCTTCAATTTTCATTTGTGAACTAGGGAAAGTGGAAGTTAAACTTTCTTTGGGGGCTATTTTCATATCCTAGAACTATAAAGCAAGACAAATCTGCCAAAAACACAATAGTCTTTTATTCAGTACTCCAGTTAAAATTATGGAATTATAAGTAAATGCACAAAATATTATTTCAACAAATTTTGAATATTACTGTATATAATCCTACCTTTAGAGATGGATTGAAAAATAGAGGTCACATATGTTTTGGGGGTGTTTTTTAATGAATAATACTGTTACTTATAAAATCATATTTTATGAACATTATTATTATTACTTAGTATTATAAAATCAGAAAACTGTCCATTTATGTAACAAATTGTTTCTTTATTTTTGTATTTTTATAATGCTTGAGCATTAAGATAATTTTCACAGGACAGAATAAAATATCTGAGTAAACTTTAGATATAAGGAACAGAAGGAAATTGAATTGAGCTAATAGTGGGAATCTCATTAAATAGATATAGCATGAGCAAATTTCATAGACCTTTACAATGGGGTAAATTATAATGAATAAATTGTATAAATTTTGTTAAATAGACAAATTACAATTTTTATACAGGTGGTGGGGAGATAGGTTGAGTACACTGTGTGGAGAATAAAGATACAGTGTGGTTCATAGTATAGAAAATCCTTCAACTGGCATGCATGACAGAATTTGCTGGTCACTTCTAAGAGAGTTTTTTCAGGTATAATAAAGGGAGAATATTCAAATAGGTTTGAAGGGGGTTTGTAATAGGCCCAGATTGTAATCCAAGTTAAGCCTGGAATAAGACAGACTGCATCGTCCTATAATCTTTGTACTTCGGTCTGCTAGCCAGTGATTATATTTGCATTCCCAATAATGCAATTTGAATCATATTTTATCTTGGACTTTCTTTGTGTCTGTGGCATAGTTAGATAGCTAGAACAGAGACTTAGGTAGTTTTGTTATCTCTGAACACCAGGATGTCATGAAGATTACAACACTCAAAAATTTCATAACAAGCAATGTCCTATTGTCCTTAAGGTTTTGCTTAAGGACCCACAGGTTCATGATTTTCTCTTCCCAGAGGATAATGATTATTTGGGATTTGGGATTTATGTCAAGGTCAAGGATTTGATGTACAATTTCAGTGAGAACTATGTTAAATATGTGTGAGTTGGGAAGGCTGCTGCCAGACCCCACAAGCTCCACACACGTATACTCTCACACACACATACAAACATACATGTGGGTTTAAAAGATAAAGTATGTATGGATTTTGATGTCAGGTAGACGTACATTCACAACTCATATTTACCAAAATTTATTTAAACTCTTACCACTTTAACTTCCTTACGTGTAAAGGAAGACACAGTCCTTATTTCTGAGGACTATCATGCAGATTAAATTAAAAAAATATGTATGTGCGTAGTAGAATCCCTGTTACAAAGCAAGTGCCCAATGACACCTACAAATGTGGTTTCAACAAGTCGTAGCTTTATCTAAGTTAACTAAGTTAAGCTTGACCTGACATAACGTATATATTCTTAGCAACATTCATGGAATCAATAAATTCTTCTAAAATTATGTAATCAACATTAGTTTCTGAGATCACTAAGTTTCTGCAGGCACTTAGACACTATTAGGCTTAAATAAGCAGGAAAGAGAGGAGGTTTTTTGCAGTGATGTAGCACATTATATTTTCCAAATATGTTTGCAACATCTTCTCCCACCCACATGCTCTCCTGAAATGTGACCTCCTATCCCCTGATAAGAGGAGTTATACCCTTGAATGAGGAGGGGGTATAAAGGAGTCCTTTCATCACTTTAACCAACAAAATAGGACAGAAAGGGGATTCTTTTGTCTTCTCCAAGTGTGCCTCTTGACTGTTAGAGCAATTTTCCGCTCTTGCCTTTTGAATTCTAGCTTCGATGTAAGAAATATGACTACTCTAAGACAACATGTTTGAGAAGCATTTTGAAAGGATCCTAGAAGACAATCTTTCATGTTGAGAAAGAGATCAAGGAAGACTAAGGTTCCAGTTTTGTGTCTGATCCTCCAGCCTCAGATATGTTAGGCTGACACGACATGGATCAGAGACCAACTGCCCAGCTGAGCTTTTCAATATTCCTGACCCACAAAATTGTGAGCATAATAGATGGCTATTTCAAGTTACTAAATTTTGGAGTGCTTTATTACTTACCAATAAGTAAGCAGGATACATGTTAACAGTTCAATTGTAATTAAAGATGGTATCTCTAATTTCTTGCAACTAGACTTCATTATATTGATTTCTCTCTTCTATATTTTACAATTTTAAAATAATTGTATAAATAAAACCTCTAGTGACTGAGTTAATCAACTTAGCGTGTCTACATAAATGGGAAGAAGAGTCTCAAAATTATAATTATGAGAATGTAATGATCAGATGATAGCAACTAACCTCAATCTTTGCCAGGTATTGATCCCTAACTGAATAAGCCTATGAGTGACAGGTTGTGTAAAATGCAAAAATTCTGTATGAAAGATATTATAAGAGTTACTTTCAAATTTGAGCCTTAATTATGGATTCAAAATTGTGATATTCTGAAATTATACAATGCTAAATTCTAATAGGTCTCTCCAGAAAGTATGGGTTTTGAAAGTGGATACTCAGATTCACTCTTCCACCCACATCACTTACTTAAATTCTTTAAACCTTAGTGAGTTTCTTCAAGTATTTAAATGGCTGTTGTAAAGACTAAATGTGCGAAATGTACAAGGGGCTGCAGTGCACAAATATGTCTTCCCTGCCCTCTCCTAAGGTCTTAGCTTCTCATTCCTATAGCTAGAGCAATAGCTATTATTATTTTCTTTCCAGACTCAACAAATGAATCCAATGAATTCTTTCTCAAAACCAAACCAATGAATCAATCCAGTAAATCCAGGGATATGATCTTAACCTAAGATTACCTGATCAGAATACTTCCCCAAAATTAAAAATTTAAAAAAAGTGTACTAAAAATTAGTTGAAAATGTATCTCCTTATAAAAATGTACACACAAATGTTTATAACAACTTTATTCATAATTGTCTTGGAACTTGGAACTAACCAAAATGCCCTTCAATAAATGAATGAAAAAAAAACAGCTGTGTTATATTCATGAAATGGAATATTATTTAGTTATTAAAAGAAATGAACTATTGATCAAGTCCTGAAAAGACACAGCGGAACCTCAAATGCATATTGCAAAGTGAAAGAAACCAATCTGAAAATACTGCATAATGTATGATTCCAACTATATGACATTCTGGAAAAGGTAAGACTATGGAAATGGTAAGAACATAAGTGCCTGCATGGGATTTGGTGAAGCAGGGAGAGAGGAATGAATAGGTGAAGCATGGAACTTCTAGGGCAGTGAAAGTATTCTGTATGTTACTCTAATGGTAGATATGTCATTATACATTTATCAAAACCCAGAGAATGTATAACACAAAGAGTAAACCCTAATGTATAACTATAAATTTTAGTTAATCATAATATATATTGACTTAGCAATTACAACTCATTAGTTTAAAAATTATATTAAAAAAAATTACTATGTACCATATTAATGCAAGATGTTAATAATAAGGGAAATGCAGAGGGTGGGTTGGTGAGATGGCAAATAAGAACTTGCATTTTCTGCTCATTTTTGTGTAAATTTAAACCTGATCTAAAAAGTAAAGTCTAATAATTAAAAAATAAAATAAAATCAGCCCCTCTTTTGTAAGCAAAGCCAAGTAATATGCTGTTGGCAGAACACATACTGTTTTTGGCAGTAATATTCTGTTGGACCCTTCATGAGGAGAAACCAATCTAAAAGAGTATCATGATGACAGAATTCCCCCCAAAGCAATGGTGAGGGACAGAAAGACAGATCTGGAAGCATTTTAGTTCCTGATTCCATTTGTTCCTAAAGTCCAAATTTATTCCTCACCTCCTTATAGCTTATTGTTCATCCTTTACTTAAATTCTAGGCGTTAGCCTAACTACAGCTGAGAAAGCTAGTACTGCCAAGGACCTCCAGAGCACCTCGTACATAGTTAGTACTCCATAGTACGTGGTTCCCAGTCCTAACAGTGAAGCAGTAACTTGCATTTTATGCTATTTTACATTTGCAAAGAATTATCTTCCTTCATTATTCATCATCTCATATGTTTTCAAACTGTATTATTATGTAGATTTCCCCCAGCATTTTCATACCATTAATGTAACCTCTACCCTGATGTTCAGAACAATCTATAACCAAAAAATTATATTTTGATTTCTTCAAAATACTTTGAAGTGTTTAAATATGTAAGTGAATAGAACCAGGACTCATCATTTTCTGAAAAAGTAATTTTAGAATATGCTCTACAAAAATATTGTGTTAGGAATGTCAAACCACAATACATATGTTTTGTGAAAATGCCAAAATATCTGTTTCAGGATGAATGATGATTAAAAATTGACTAGAATATCAAAGTTTCATCAGCACTTCAGATTGTCTTTACATAAATTTACTCATTTGTTTCTCAGAACTGGGCTTTTCTCTTCCTCCCTTTAACACATGAAAAGCAAAGCTCAGAAAATTCAGTGACTAAAATGCCCAGAAGCCAGACCACAAAGCTGGGTTGTGTGATTGCTTGGACTTGAACCTGTACATTTCCCCCTTACATTCCACGTACCGTCTACTGGTTCACAATTTTACTGATGCATCCACTCAGCAAGTATTTATTCGATACATACTACAGACCAGGTGAGAATGTGAGAATCCAGTATAATGTGGCAAACCTAATGCTTTTCATCATGGCCTTTTCAACCTAATGAATAAAAGAATGGCATTTATAAGTAATAATTAAATCTATAATAACAGTTCCGTAAAAAAAATTAAACATAGAATTACCATATGATCTGGTAGTCCCACTGCTGAGTATATATATGAAAGAGTTCAAAGCAGAAACTCACACAGATATTTATACACCAATGTTTTTAGCAACATTATTCACAATAGCCAAAAAATGGACAAAACTCAAGTGTTCATTGACAGATAAATGGATAAACAAAATGAATATATATATTTTATATATATATATATATATAATGTATAGATATGCATTGGGATATCATTCGGTACTAAAAAAGGAAGGACAAAAAAAAAAGGAAGGACATTGTAGCACATGCTACAATATGTATGAAACTTGAAGATATTAAGAGTAAATGAAATAAGCCAGTTACAAAAAGACAAATACTGAATAAGTCTACTTTTATGGAATTCCTACTGTAATCAGATTCTCAGAACAGAAAGCTAAATGCTGGTTGCCAGGGGCTGGGGGTGAGGGGAAGGAAAATTAGTGTTTAAAGGGTATAGAGCTTCCATTTAAGAGGATGAAAACAGTTATGGGGATTGATTACACAACAGTGGGAAGATACCTAACACTACTGAACAATACACTTTGCTTAAAATGGTAAATTTTGTTTTGTATATTTTAAAGAATAAATATAATAATAAGGCATATCATGTACTGTATTAAACATGTTATACATATTGATATATTTTAATCTCAACAACAATTATGAAGGATATGTCTCTATTTTTCTCATGTTACACATGTGCAATCTAAGAGGTTGAAAAGATTCAATCTGAGATTCACTGAATATGTCAACTATTCTTCAATAAAACTAAAGATTCAAAGAGTGACCTTTTTTGAAGGTCACTTAGTTAGAGAGTAGCACAGCTAGGATGTGAACACAGTATTCTTTAACTTCCAAATGTAGCGTATTAATTACCATGCTTTAGTGATTATCAATAACACATTGAAGCTACCATATTCAGCTCTTTGGCTTCCAGTATATTGGTTGGGTCTCTCTGACAGTTTTGTCTCTGTGTGTCTTTATACTCATTTGAAAAACGTGTCTTTTTTTCTCTTGCTTATCATTTGTTTTCATTTGTCTACAAATTTACTATGATGTAGCTGGTGTGATTTATCTTTGGATTTATATTGTTTGGAGTTTGTAGAACTTTGTGAATCAAAATTTTAGATCACTGTAAGCTCTGTAAGATTCTTAGCCACTTCCTTTTAAAAATTTTTAACAATCTTTATTAATTACTTTAATTCTAGTTTCATTTAACATGACCCACAAATCAGTATTCACTTTTCTCGACTATATCTTTTTTTTATACATCAACCTATCTAGGTTTTTGTGCTGGTGATTGCATATTTTGTTTTTTATATTTTATTGACCTCTCTTCCAGTTCACTAATCTTTTAGCCTTTTTTTTCACCTGAGGAAAATCTGCTCAATTGAGATTTAAAATTCGTTATTTTATTTTTCTAGGAATTTAGTTTTATTTCTTATAGATTCCAGTTTTCTGATTATACTCTTTGTCTTTTCTTCTGTTGTCATAAGCATATTAATCATCGTTATTTCAAAGTCTAGGTCTGATATCTATAGTAAATCAACTCTTTCCTGTTTTTATCTCTTGTTTTTCAATATTGGTTTACTTTGGTAATGATGTATTTTACATAGTAATCTAGAATGAGATAACTCATAAAAACACATAAATTTTATAAAACAGTTCTCAAAGAAAGTTTTATATTATCAGATAATCATAGAAACTTTTACAAAGCTCTCTAAAGAAAGTACAAAGCCATTACTTAAGAGATTTTCATACCAGGCAGTATCTGTTTCTAAATACCCTCAAGTGGAAAATAATTTTCATATTTTATTTAGAGAAAGACAGGTGTTAAACTTTAGGTTTTCAGTGGACTTAACGTCCATTTAGTATGAATACTTCATAAAGTCAGTAGATCTCATCTGAAGACTATGTCCATATATTTTTCATGAAATAAACTTTGATTACCAGTTTCTTTTGTTTGTTGACTGTCTATTCTTATAGTAGCAGTATAGAATCACAGAGACATTTAAACGCATTTATGATAAATCCAAGGTTTGTTTCTCCTTCTTGTTGACAGTCAAGAGGAAAGTATTTTTCTGGGCTTTGACACATAACCTCAAACAAAACAAACAAAACAAAAACTTATGATACATACAGGGCAATGGTGCATATTTTCCTGTTGCTTAAAATTTTAGTTTGGACATGAGTCAGATATCAAGAGCCAACCTCAGAGGAAAATCTCTTTCATTGACTGTGATGGTATTCTGAAGTAACAATAATGTAGGTGCTTATGACACTGTATTTGAAAATAAATATCCAATTGCAGTGGTTTTGTTTTAGTACTGGGCATCTTATTAGGAAAATGGCATAACTCACAGCACAGTGAATCATGTAGATGGGTCAAGAGAGGTGAATGTAAGCTTGTGGTTGGGAGCCAACCAAATTTTGTAGTGATGAAATCAGTATTTCTCGAAATCAAGTTGACAATTGGTGTCACAATCATAATAAAAAAAACATAATATGTCCATTATACTGTGGCTTGCAAAATGTAGGTACATCATTATCTGATAGCACTTGTTTTTTATACCTGAACTGTGATGTAGGTAGGGGAACCTGGAAACATACACAAGGACTTGTCTGAAATCTTCAGATTAAAAGTTTAAAATACAAAGCTTTAAGTTTGGAATTTAAGACAAACCTTCCATTTGTCTTCTAAGAAATCTGCAATTTGACATTTTTGAGCACCTATTAGAGGTAAAGTAGTGGATTTGGTGCTTGGCCAAGAGATAAGTCTCAATTTTAGGAACTTCAAAATCTAATTGAGAGAGGGCAAATTTAGTGAGAGATCTTCTTTTGGGGGGTATTGCCTTCACCTGAGGAATGCCTCTTCACGCCAAGGTCAAGTTTCCAGACAATTTTTGTCAATAAGGGGGAATAGTGCCCAGGCCCTATTGTCTCTATTTGGGACAACTCTGAAAGGTCCCCTCAGCTCCAAAATTCTCTGTAAAATCAGCTGAGAACTTTGATGTGATTGCCCTGCAGCTCACCATATACTCCTTCCCAATCCTGTTACCTCATTTCTACATCGGTGTAACCAACTAACTTCTGAAATACATATCTACCTCAGCCTATTTTCCAA
Organism: Mustela putorius furo; assembly: GCF_011764305.1. NCBI lineage: Eukaryota > Metazoa > Chordata > Mammalia > Carnivora > Mustelidae > Mustela > Mustela putorius. Next base: position 25,662,221 of record NW_025421273.1, read on the forward strand.
GTGCCCTAACCACATTCCCAGTGACCAGTGTTGCTAAAAATACATAGAAGTAAAAACTGTGAAAAAAGCATTTTCTCTATATGAAACACTGTATGAACTATGGATCTATTATTATTTGAAACATGGTATTAACTGTAAGTAGCTTTAGAGGCTACTTGAGAAAAATGACTGGGATATCAAAGACAATCCATAGGGAATTAAGTCCAAACTTCTCTACTAATCAAAATTTTATTAATTTGTGGCACCAGGGTTGCTCTGTTGGTTAAGCGTCAGACTCTTGGTTTCAGCTCAGATCATGATCTCAGGGTTGTGAGATTGAGCTTAGCATAGGGGTCTGAGCTCATTGTGGAGTCTGCTTGGGATTCTATCTCTGACTCTCCATCTTTTCTCCTTCTTCCCACATGCACACAAAGTTTCTCCTTCTCTCTCTCTCTCTCTCTCTCTCAAATAAGTAAATAAATATAATCTTTAAAAATTTTATTCATTCTTTAATAAAAAATAGTAAAATTCTTGCACATGGTTAAAAAGAGAAAGTGCATAAAAAGGCCTATGATAAAAAGCAGTACCCTCCTATCTGACAGCCCCACCATCACTGCACCCACTGCACACTCACCACCAAATGTCTCATTTCTTAGCTACACTTGTTCTCATGATGTTTCCTTCCTAATGTAAATTATCTCTTCACTGCCCTTTTTTAATTAACAATGTAACATTTTGTCTCTGAACTTCCAGTTCCCAGGTTTGTAGATTTAACCTACACAGTGTTCCAGTTCTCTTTCTATTCCAAACCTTTGATTGTTAAAATTTTATTACCTTAGTGAAATCATTAACCTTTGAATGATAGTCTCAAATCTCTATTAATTGCTTTATAAATCTAGAAAATATCTTGACTTGATAAGATCTTGGGTAAGGATATTAGCAAGTCTCTTTCTTCTTCCTCTAGCCTGCATTTGTTTATCACTATTTGCCTTTATGCACTGATAGACGAGGTCCGATAATGCTCAGTAACCAAAATTCAGTCCTTTACCCCATGAAAACAAATGAATATTTTTGTGACTCATTCAACATTGTAATATGGACCAAAAGATAGTGTATAGTTGACATTTGCTTTACTATTGCCTCAGTCTAATAACCTTAATGCTACTGTGACCTGGTGTCTGGTCAAGTAGCTTAAAAATCTCCACTGATTGCTTAAAACAACGCTGCATTTCAGTCTGCATATTATTTTAAAGATACATATCTCTACTTTTCTTTACATAATTTTACTTTTATTTCTGTCTCTAAGTTCTCATGTGTATATACCCCATAATGGCTACTTCAATCCCAAATTTAAATGAGATTTCCTTTCCAGGAGCACTGGAGTGGCCCAGTCTAACTCTTGATCTCAGCCCTGGTCGCAGTCTCAAGGTCATGAACTTGAGCCTCATGCTGGGCTCCACACTGGGCATGAAACCTACTTAAAAAAAAAAAAAAGTGTGTGTGTGTATAAATATATATATAAGCTTTCCTTTCAGATACTTCTGCTATGTTTATGTATTCTATTATTTCTCCACTATGATGCTATTCACATTTGAGGTTGTATAATTTGTTGTTGTGGAGGTTATCTTGTGTACTGCAGGATGTTTGGCAACATCCCTGGCCTCTATCCCCTACATATCTGGTGCATTTTTCTTTCTCCAGTTGTCATGACCAAATGTCATGTGGAGTTTTAAATAATCTACAATTGATATCCATTAATCACTACAAATTATCTATATAACCTAACTTAACCTATGCACGTTTTTGAGAAATGCTTTTGGTGAGCTTCTTGTTCCTTTCCTAAGTTATTAGACTGGTTCACAGGGAATCAAATAAAAGCTGTTATATTCAATGGGTCTAGTGGCGGGTGTATTTCTCTTTTAGAAAGATTGATGGGCAGGCTGACATAATTACCAACAACATTAGCATGGTGTTGAAAATGTTTTGCCAACAGAGAAAAGTGAGTTGATAAGGCTAAACATAATTTGCAAGACCTGCTTCCTCACAGAAAGCCTTGATACCGATATTATTCTAGTTGTGGGTTCATGATTTCATCCATGTGACCTTCTCATTATGCATCGTATGCCGATTATAGACACCAACTTACCGTCAACAAGAAGAAGGATATTAAACAGAGAGCCAAGGCAGAACTCAATTTTTATTTTGTTTTAATTTTTCAGCAAAGGAACTCTCAGTTTAATGGTCCTCTTGGTACTGAAGTTCCTGCTCTCCATCCTGCCCATCCCCCAAGTAGCTTTTCAGGAATTATAGAAGGGAAATCTGGATTGCATTTTAAGAATAGGAAATCTGACATAATACCCTTAAATTCAAACCAGTAGTCTCAGTGACTACATTTTCCCAATCTTTAATTCCTCAATCAAGAAAGAACAGCATACTGGAAACCTTTAGAAGGCAAATAACATATTTTTACTCCCTTCTATGTCCCGATGATCAGAGAGGGTGTTTAACCTTCTAATTCTTTTAATACTTACAGGGTTTACCATCTCCCTCTTTCCACACTCCCTCAAAGACGTTAAAGAATTTATGCAAGATATTACCACGAGTAACAAGTAGCACTTTGGTTCAAATCCCTGGCTTCTGTTATCAGAACACATTCTGCTATTCTGCCTACAGGGACCACAATTACTCTCCTTAGGAAAGAGATGAGCCTTTATACACCTTGTGGGCATAGCACTGCAGATATGATGGAGGAAGTAGTTCCTCTCTGCTCATCTTCCGCACTTCTGTGGAGAGCAATTGTACATAAAGCTTCCTAACTCTAGTAAACTGCTACTAATTTGCTTACTGAACTTTAATAAGTCCATTTAAGAGCCTTATTTATGAGAAATGGAGTATTAATTCACCACAGTACATGAAGTATGCAAGGAAACTCATTCATAAAGAGTAAGAATTTATACTTTTGATCTCAAAGAATTAACATCTTCCTGCTTGCTACCTATATAGCAGACTTTGGGCTAAGGGTTTAGGATACAAGGTTATGCAAGCATAGTTGCTCTATACATTTTCTAGAGTTGCTGTAACAGGTCACCAAAAATCAAAGAACTTAAAAGAACAAAACCTTTTCTGTCACTGTGTATAAGCCATAAGTCAGTAAGCAGGATGTGAGGTAGCAAAAGTCTCACTCTGGATCCTACAGGAAAGGATCATTCCTTGCCTTCTTCAGCTCCTTGTGCTGTCAGATGATTCTTAGCTTGTGGCTGCCTCTCTCGAGTCTCTGACCCTGTATTCCCATGACCTTCTACTATGTCTCTTCTAAGGCCATGTGTCTTTCATTGGATTTAAGGCACACCCAGATAATCCTGGAAGATCTCATTTTGAAATCCTTAGCTTAATTACATCTACAAAGGCCCTTTTTCCAAATAAGGTCATATTCACAAGATCTAGGAGTTAGAGTAGAGACATTATTTGGGGGAGCCACCATTCACTCCATTACAGCCTCTTACCTGAAGGACCTTGTAGCTTAAAAATGGGAGAATGACAGACAGAAAAAATTACATATAGATGCTGAGACATAAGTCAGTTTAGGAGGTAATGAGCACACAAAGGAGTGAAACATGTACCATCTGGGGAGATTCAAGAAAAGCTTCACAAAGAGGGTAACCCTTGAGCTCAGTCCTGAAACACAAGAAGAATGAAAATAAGGGAGAATATACTAGTTTGGGCTTCTAGAGGAGAAAAATATACTATATTCCATCACCTACAGATGTGTTTTGTTTGGTCCACATTATATTTGCCTCTACAATGTTTAAATATTATTAGAATGAATTGCCACCATCTAAATCTGGGATATTTCAGTAAGCCCTGCCCCTTTTGAAAAAGTGGAGTATCTAGCAATGTTGAGCCTTCATTAGTGCATGACAAAAGTCACGTGAAGCTGATTGAAAGTACTACTTTTGGGTGGAACTTTAAATTTCAGTTTTTAAAATATCCCTATAACTACCTTTTATTTACATTGTAATTAGGCCAAGTGTCAAGTGACATTTGTTGTTATTCGATTTCCTGTATAATGGAGTTAAGAGGAAAGACAAGTTTGGGTGTCTGGTGGGCTCAGTTGGAAGACCATATGACTCTTGATCTTAGGGTCATGAGTTTGGGCCCCACAAGGGCTGTAGAGATTCCTTAAATAAATAAAACTTTAAAAAAAAGACAGAAAGACAAGTTTAATCTTATCTATGTCTCTGTTAAAAAGGTGGGAGTCTGTGATAGAGAGGACATTGCAATTAAAAAAAAAAAAAAGAAAACATACCTAGAAAACATGGAATGAAAGAATTTTCTTTAAAGGCAAAGTGTCTCGGGGGTGCCTGGGTTAAGCCTCTGCCTTCGGCCCAGGTCATGATCTCAGGGTCCTGGCATCAAGCCCCACATCGAGCTCTCTGCTCGGCAAGGGAGCCTGCTTCCTCCTCTCTCTCTCTCTGCCTGCCTCTCTGCCTACTTGTGATTTCTCTCTATCAAATAAATAAATAAAATATTTTACATAAATAATAAATAAATAAATAAATAAATAAATAAATGCGAGGTGTCTCCAGGGTAAAAAATGGAAATTTTACTGTCATTGCGTACTTCATTTATATTTCTTGGTCATTTTTCCTCTGTGACCATTTGAGCTTTCCTCTCTTGCCTTTATATTTTATATCTGGGAAGAGGTATCGATAAGGAAAAAAATTTCTAATATATAAAAGATGATCTATAATAGTCTTCACTGCTATCTCATTGCTAAATAGGGAACTCATGTTTGGAAAGAAACTGTGGGCTTGAATCCAGGACATGTTCTAAGCATTGACTATTCCTATTCCTCAAAAGCCTGGCCACCTAAGTAGAAGGAACACATTTGACATCACTTGTCTGTGGTCCAAAACTCTAAAATATTCCTGCACAGCAGGATAGCTACTGGCAACACATAATCATCCATTGCTATAGACCAAAGAATATTTGGGCTCCTTGCAGGGCTATAGGTTTGGAGGTGTTCCCCATGGAGGTGTTCCCCATGGATAAGAAATGTCCATCTAAATCTGATAATTGGCTAATTATGCACTTTATTATGCTTTTTTTTTTTTAAAAAACAGTAGAAATTGGTATCCCACAGTAAGAATTCCAGTTGAGTTAGGATTTGGGATTAGAATAATAATAGAATTTTACCAAGTAGAAAAGGAGAGTTCTTTGCCTGAAAAAAAAAATCAGGGCTTGTCAATTTACAAAGTCCAAAATCATTATTTGGTGACTAATAGTATACAGAAACACAAAAAGGATATCTGGCACTTCAGTATGAAAAAGGTCTTCTGAAAGAGAAGGCCAAGAATTTTTCAAAGACAGTTGATCAAGACAATAAAGTCCCCAAACAAATTTTAAGTCTTAGGGTTCAAGTCTACAATCTAAATAATTAAAAACTAATTCTGGTAAGTTCTGGAAAGATGGTGGCAGTGGCAGCAACTTAGATTTTGGATTTTCCCAAATACCGCCCCCCCAAAAAAAATCAAAAGAAACAACTACATAGTAAAACTCAAACCCAAAGCAACACACACACACACAAATACATACACAGTCAAATAAGAAGGTATCTCCACTGAACCCAAAATATAAAATGGTAGAGGAAAAATCACCAAGCCTCACCTGAAAGTTAAGGCAGGGCATTTAAAAACAATAGCTGAAACTGGGAATCTTGCTCACTTCGAGAGTGGGTAATTACAGAGGGCTTTTGTCAGGGCCTTTAGAAGTTGAAGTGGTCTGTCACTTATGAACTCTAGAAACTGACTAGCTAGGGTGCCATTCCAGGACAGGGCCTCGTACTAAGGAATACTGCTGTAAGTGGAAGCAAAATTGGGTAGGATAGGAAAAAAATAACTGAAAATAGACATGATCCAGATACACGGGGAAGAGAGGAATAGAGGCAAGGAATCTCAAAAATAAAGGTGTCATATTTTACATTTCATGAAAACAACAAAAAAGGAAAAATCTAGCTGAATTATAATTTCTTTGTTTAAAATTTTTAATTTTTTAAAAAATAATTTCCTAAAATTTTTAAAATTTTTTTAAAGTTTTTATTTTAATTATCTGGGGATCATTATGACAAGTACACTCTTTAATCCCCATCACCTACTTCTCCCAACCCCCCACTCACTTCCCCTCTGATAACCATCAGTTTGTTTTCTATAATTAAGAATCTGTTTTTTGGTTTGTATTCTCTCTCTCTCTCCCTTTTTTTTTTTTCTCATTTGTTTTGTTTCCGAAATTCCACATATGAGTGAATTCATATGATATGTGTATTGTTCTGAGATCTTTCACTTAGCATTCTACTCTCTAGCTCCAACCATGTTGCAAATGACAAAATGTCATTCTTTTTTATGGCTGAACTATAGATAGATAGATAGATAGATAGAGAAATGAACTATATAATGAAATATATTTCATTATATAGTTCACTTCTTTATATTTTCATCAATCAATGAACACTTGGGCTATTGTAAATAATGCTGCAATAAACACAGGGGTGCATATACCCCTTTGAATTAGTGTTTTTATACTCTTTGGGTAAATACCCAGTAGTACAATTGCTAGATCATCCTCTAATTCTATTTTTTAATTTCTGAAGTACCTCCATACTGTTTTCAACAGTGCCTGCACCAGTTTGCATTTCTACCAACAGTGCACAAATGTTCCTTTTTCTCCATATTCATGTCAACACCTGTTGTTTCTGGTGTTGTTAATTTTAGCCATTCTGACAGGTGTGAGGTGATATTTCATTGTAGTATTGATTTGCATTTCCCTGATGATGAGCGATATTGAGCTTTTCATGTGTGGCTATCTGGAATGTCTTTAGAGAAATGTCTATTCATGTCTTCTCCCCATTTTTCATTAGAATACTTGGCTTTTGTGTGTTGAGTTGTAAAAATTCTTTATATATTTTAGATGCTATCCTTTTATAAGGTATGTCATTTGCAAATACCCCCTTTCCCATTCAGTAGGTTGTCTTTCAGTTTTGTTGATTGCTTCCTTTGCTGTGAAGAACCTTTCTATTTTTATGTAGTCCCTTGCTTTTATTTCCCTTGACTCCGGAGACATTATCTAGAAAAATGGTATTATAGCGAATATCATAGATATTACTACCTGTGCTCTCTACTAGGAATTTTATGGTTTCAGGTTTCACATTTAGGACTTTAATCCATTTTGAGTTTATTTTTGTCTAGGATGTAAAAAGTAGTCCATTTTCATTCTTTTGCATGTAGCTGTCCAGCTTTCCCAACATCATTTATCGAAGAGATGGTCTCTTCCTGGTTGGATATTCTTTCCTCCTTTGTCAAAAGATTTATTGATCATATAATTATGTGTTTATTTCAGGGATTTCTATTCTGTTCCATTGATCTATGTGTCTATTTTATGCCAGTAACATACTATTTTGATTACTATAGCTTTTTATATAACTTAAAGTCTGAAATTGTGATACTTTCAGTTTGGGTTTTCCTTTTCAAGATTGGTCTGGTAATTTTCCTAATCCTTCCTTCTGCTGGCTTTAGGTTTTGTTTGCTCTTTTTCTAGCTCCTTCAGGTATAAGATTAAGTTGTTTATTGGAGATTTTTCTTCCTTCTTGAGGTTGACCTATATTGCTATAAACTTTCCTCTTAGAAACACTTTTACTGCATCCTAAAGGTTTTGAATCATTGTGTTTTCATTTTCATTTGTTTACATATTTTTTTTTATTTCTTCTTTTATTTCCTGGGAACCCATTCATTGTATAGCAGCATGTTATTTGTTATAGCAGCATGTTGTTTAACCTCCATGCTTTTGTGGCCTTTCGAGATTTTTAAATGTGATCAATTTATAGTTTCATAGGATTGTTGTCAATAAGATGCATGGTATGACTTTGATAATTTTTAAATTGTCGAGGCTTGTTTTGTGGCCTAATATGTGATCTATTTTGGAGAAGTAGCACACTTGAAAAGAATATGTATTTTGCTGTTTTAGGATGGAGTGTTCTGGACATATTTGTTAAATCTTTCTAGAGCAGTGTGTCATTTGAAGCCTTTGTTTCCTTGTTGATTTTCTTTTTTGGACAATTTATCCATCCATGTAAGTGAGGTGTTAAAGTCTTCTACTATATTTTATTATTATTATTGATTATTTTCTTTATGCTTGCTATTAACTGTTTTATGGATTTGGGTGTTCCCATGTTGGATGCATGAATATATAATATGTTATATCTTCTTGTTGGATTGTCCCCTTTGTTATTATACTGAGCCCTTCTTCATTTCAGTCTTTGTTTTAAAGTATATTTTGACTGATAGGTGTTTTGCTACTCTGGCTTTCCTTTTGACATTCATTTGCTTGATGAAAATTTCTCTATTCCCTTTACTTTCCATTTCTAGGTGTCTTTAGTTCTAAAATGAGTCTTTTATGGGTAGCATATAGATGGGTCTTTGTTTTTTTTTTTTTTTATCCATTCTGTCACCATATATCTTTTAGTGCATTTGCATTTAAAGTAATTATTAATAGGGGTGCCTGGGTGGCTCAGTGGGTTGGGCCTCTGCCTTCGGCACAGGTAGTGATCTTAGGGTCCTGGGATCAAGCCGCACCTCAGGCTCTCTGCTCGGCAGGTAGCCTGCTTCCCCCTCTCTCTCTACCTACTTGTGATATCTCTCTCTCTGTCAAATAAATTTTAAAAAAAAAGTAATTATTGATAGATATGTATTTAATACTATTTCCTTACTGGTTTTGTTGTTCTTCCTGAAGATTTTCTCTGATCCTTTCTTCTTATTTTCCTTTTTGTGGTTGGCTGGTTTTCTTAAATAATAAGTTTGGATTTCTTTCTCCTCATTCTTTGCATACTTATTAGTGGTTTTTGATTTGTGGTTACCATTAGGATAGCACATAACATCTTCTGCATATAGCAGTCCTGTTTAGTAGTCATGAACTCTTTCTTTATTCCCCCTGGGAATCTCTCTCTCCTTCTATTCTGAATGATAGCCTTCCTGGACAGAGTATTCTTGGCTGCAGATCTTTCCCATTCAGCATTTGAATATATTGTTCCCATTCAAATATATCATGCCACTCTTCTGGCTTTGCAATTTGCTGCTGAAAAATCTACTGATAGCCTTATTGGGGAAGGGGGTACTTTGTATGTAACCTTCTTCTTTTGTCTTTCTGTTTTTAATATTTTAATATTTTTTATCACTGTGCCATTTTTATTATAATATGTGTCACTGTAGATGTGCTTTTGTTGTTTTTGTTGGGAGTTCTCTGTGCTTCCTGGATCTGAATATCTCTTTCCTTCCCCAGATTAGGGGAGTTTTCAGCTATTATTTCTTCAAATAAATTTTCTGCCCCCTTTCCTCTCCCTTCTTTTTCCAGCATTCCTCAAATATGAATATTATTATGTTTGAAGGAGACACTGAGTTCCCTAAGCCTGTTTTAGTTTTACATAATTCTCTTTTCTCTCTTTTGTTCAGCTTGATTACTTTCTATTACTCTGTCTTCTAGCTCATTAATTAATTACTCTACTTCTACATGCCTGCTGTTCATTGCATCAGGCATGTTTCTCACTTTGTTTACTGAGCTCTTTATCACTTCCATGCTATTCCTTATCTCTGTGTTAATGGTCTCATGGATATCCTCCACACTTTTATCAAGCCCAGTGAATATCCTTATGATCATTGTTTTAAATTATTCATCAAACATGTGACTTATATCTGTTTCACTTAGACTTCTGACCATGGCCTTGTCATGTCTTTTCATTTGGGACAAATTCCTCTGTCTTCTCATTTTGTTTTAGTCTCTGTTCTTCTTTCTCTGTGTTAGGAAAGTCAGCTATTCTCTTGTTCTTGAGATTAATAGCCTTATGAAGAAGAGGTCCTGTAATGTCTTGCAAAATAGTGTCTCCTGGTCTCCAGGCCTGGTATTTCCCAGAGCATCTTGAATATGTGCTATGTGTGCTCTGCTGTTGTGATCTGGCTGCATTATCCTAGAGGTCAGTTGTCTGCAGAGGCTCCCTTTACCTGTTGTTAGCAGTGTTTGGTCCTTGATCTGAATGTGGCACACTTTACCTAGCTGTGCTCTGTTCTGTTTATGAAATAAGTGTTGCTACCCCGACTGGAACCAAGTCTCTGCGAAATTCCCAGGTAGGAGATGCAGTGTTAGTAGTGCTTTGGACCAATCTGTTTGGGGTGGGAATCTGCCACACTAGGTCTGAGGTAAGCGTGACTTGGAGGGGTGGTTCCACTGAGTGTGTGTGTGTGTGTGTGTGTGTGTGTGTGTGTGAGTGTGTGTGGTGGGGGGGGTGGCATATGGCCAGGCTTGGTGTAAGTAAATTAGGTAGTGAGCGTTGGTGCTGCACTGGTCCTGCATGCAGGTGGCCTTGTGCAGGGAGACCAATGGTGCTGGCTAGTTCCTTTGCTCCCAGAGTGGTCTTTCTGTGAATACTGTCTCTCTGGGATGTGCTTCAAAATGAGCTAATAATCTCCTCAGTGTATTTCCCAGACACTCTTCAGATCACCATTTTCACACTGTACATCCCCAGGCTAACTGCACTGCCTTTTCTTTAAGAGCAGTTCCAGTCCCTCTGAGTTCTCCTAGAGCCAAGACTGCTGACTTTTAAAACTCCAGGCTTTAATCCCTACTAGTTCCAAGATCTCACAAATTTGGGGCTCTCTTGCTTTTGAGCCCAGTTGCTCTGGGAACCATCTTCCCATGCATTCTTTGTGTTAGTCTGTATCTTACCTTTATCTATGACTATGGTTCCTTCCCCACCTCAGCAGCCATGATCCATTTCTCTCCCAAGCCACATATCCACACTCCCTACTCACTTTAATGTGGCCTCTTGTCTACCTGTAGTGTGGAGTTTGTTCTGCCAGTCTTCAGGTCAATTTCTGGGGTATTTAGGATGATATGATGGTTATCTAGTTGTATTTGTGGGATGACACAAGCCTAGGGTTCTTGTACTCCATTGCCATCTCCCTTCTTACTCTGAACCATAGCTCTCTAAAATTTTAGAAAAAGTTAAATTCACATAAAGATGAGCAACAGAAAATTATCAAGTTCTATCTAGTACAAAGTTATTACAAGATGGAAAAAGAATAGGAGTGGAATAATAACTAGATATAATGAAGGCATAATAGATAGAAGTTCAGATAATATCAGATAATAGTCAAAAAATAGAGGTTGAAATAAAATATGAGGTATCAAAAGGTTATAAGACATTAAAAATTTTACAATATATGAAAGTCACCAGAAATCAATTTTTTAAAAAACCAGAGTTGAAAGTATCAAAAAAGAATTAGAACTTAAAAATGTTATTTCATAAATAGATACAAAACTAAAAGGAAATTAAGAGCCAGTAAACACAGTAAAAAATGTCTCAAGAAAAATAGAAGATTAAAGGAAGAAAAGTTTCTTAAAAAGTAAAGCAAGTAATTAAAGGGATTAAAGAGAAAGCAAATGAAGAAAACAGACAAAAAAGATAAGACAGTTTACAAACAATGCCAGTTCAAGAGAAATGAAAAACAAAACAAGAGAACAGAAAAAAACATATATTAAAAGCTATAATTGAAGAAAACTCTCCTCAAAATAAAACATATAGATAAAACTACATATAAAAAGCATATACTATGTACCAACTTGGAAAAATTAACACCAGTAAATAGTGTAGTAAAATTTGAGGGTGAGGGTGTTAAAGAAAAAAAAAATCCTTTGAGCAATGGGACAATAATAGCAAATGATATGTAGGAGACATAAAACTAGATCATCATCATACTTCTTATTACATATATATATATTAATATATTATATATTTTATAAATGTAGTTGAGAATAAACAAGAATTACAAGGGAAAGACTAAAGTTTTTATGATTGGATAAACATTGATAATATGGATATAGACAAAGAATGAAAAGCAGGATTGAGGATACCATATGCACAAAAATTTAACAGTTTTCAATAATCAATAATTATATCTTTATCTATTTATCTACTTACTTACTACTTATCTATTAACAATGAAAACCACAGTAGCAGTAAACATCTCTGCACCCAGATTTTAGTCTTTGAATACTATTTCTTATTAAAAGAATTTTACCGTTCTTGAAAAAATCTGGCTGAATCCAAGTTTAAAGGAAAAAAAATGCCCAATGAAGCTAGAATATCTTCACATCAGCTAGCAAAGGGTGATATCAATAACTCAGAAACAAACTTGAAAAGGCCACCACTGACTACAGATAGGAAAAATTGAGCTTAATAATTATAGGAATAAGAATTGTAATAGATTGAACTATATCAAACGTACTTAAATCCATGAATTTATAATGATTAAAAACCTAATTCATCTTTTTTTTTTTTTTTGAAGATGACAGGGAACACATTGATTATTTTGGAAATTGAATAAATGATACAAACAAATCAAGCACTTAAATAAACTATATAACTGATTAAACAAATAGCAGAAAAATAAAAGGAATTTTTTAAATAAAATCATGACCATTAAAATGAAAATTAAGTTTCAAAATCAGAATACCAACATTTCATAATCCCTGATAACTTGATGAATTTAAACATTGAATATCACTGGCTGCTAACAACACACAAGAATAAAACAAAACCAAGACATTATCTTGGAAGGACAGCGTAATCTAATCATTTTACTATAGGGATCAAATGAAAATGATGAAGTGTTCAGATAGAGCAGCCAATTTGAAGCAAATACAGAGATCAGAGGAATATCCTGAACCACACCATAAATATGCAATCAATAAAATCCAGACTATGAGAAACTCTATAAATAAAATGCCATGGGTAGCTAAGGGATAAATTGTAAGAAAAAGAAATTGGGGGAACATATAGCTTTAAAGAGAAAAAAACAGTATCAGGTTTAAAAAAAAAAAGTGCTATGTAAGTTAAAAGATTGGTCTGGAAAGTTCTTGAAATTACAGAACATCCATATTGTTATTAATTATAGTTTGACTTCTTTCCATAGAATTTAATAAACATTGTACATTTCTTAAATTAGGAGGTAATTTTCCACCTGTAAAAGTTGTTGGTGAAATATAACTGTGAAAAGTTTTAGGGAAATAAATGACCATATGATACTTTTAAAAAATATATTAATTGAGAGAGTGAGACAGAGTGTGTGCAAGTTGGGAGAGGGGCAGAGGGAAAGGGCAAGAGAGAATCTTGAGTAGACTCACTGCTGAACACACAGCCCATTTCAGGGCTTCATCTCATGACCCGTAAGATCATGACCTGAGCTGAAATCAAGAGTAGGATGCTCAACTGACTGAGCCACCCAGGAGCCTTCATATGTTGCTTTTAACTTAATTTGGTCCTCTTTCCCACCTCTATAGTTGCAAATATTCTATTTTCTTTGATAGCTTGCCATCCCTCAGATCTGCCCCTGGCACATCAACTCCCGAGACACTATGTTCTGCACAACCTTTCACGCTTAAATATTTACTACCGGAACAAATTTATATTCCTCAGGGGGAAAAAAAGAAACAAAAATCTTGTTTTGTTCACTCTTGATCATACTATATAGAGCTGTCATGTGAGAAGTGGTTGAAAGATCAGGGCTCATAACTCAATCAGCAGTGATCTGAAGGATCTATGTTAAACCGCTATTTGTTTTATTTGTGACATCTGAATATCTGTGAATGTGTCTCAGAGTCTTCTCATGATTCCTTGTTTTTAGCAACTCTTGAAATATTTCTCTTTAGTGTCCTCCCTCCCCTCCCTTGCACATACACATAATCTGAAAAGGCAAGCCCTCTGTATGCTGTGTAACTTATATTTAATGTCATACCACCTCAAGATATCCTCCAATTTTGTGGTAATTTGTTTAGTCATGTGTCTCTTATATGGTAGCATGTGAGCATACAAAGGATTTTTCATTACTTGTTTGTATGTTCAATGCCTAGTCTCCCCACACTTAAGACATTACGGTCTATGAAGACATTAACTAGATTTTACTCTTCATTAAACCCAGTGCCTAGCATCCTACCTAAGACATAGACGGTACTTGATATCTATTAAGTAAATGCCCAAGTGACTAAACATATATAGCTTGCTAATATCCCCCTCCAATGCATCATCCAAAATAAATACATGATTCTAAAAGACTGCAGTCATCATATATGGTCTCTTGATCTGGAGATTCCATGGTATTAACATAGCCTGTGAATTATTGAACTGCTTTCCCCCTCCTTTCTAAACAGTATGTCACACAGTCAGCTCATACTTAATCTGCTGCCAATTAAGTCTCATTTCACATAACTTTTACTTATCTCTTTCTCAACCAGATTTTAATACCATCATTTTTAAAATAATGCAGTTTACTTATAAGAGGAAATTTAACAGGGATAAACACATTTTCCATCCCAAGAATCTAACTGTTGAGATTTTTCTGAATGTCCCAGAACATAGCTATCTTCCTCAGATTTATTGCAGCAATAAATCTGTCTTCATACAAGGCATCAATGCAGATGTGGCAGGATGAAGCCCCCTATAGAACATTGAAGACCCAAGTGTCCTTTTTTATCAGATTGATGTGGATCTAAAAATCAATGACATTTTGTATTCCTCCTTACTATTGTTACTAAACCTACATTCTTCCTCTTTCCAACACAGCTGGATAAAAATCGGATTAAATTTGAATTCTAGGCTGAAGTCAGAGTGATACCAGAGGGAAAGAAAAGAACAAACAGAGATGAAAGAGAGAACTATTGACTAAATAATCCATTAATATTATCAAAATGATAAGGATCATTTGATATTGTTTATTTTTCAAAAAAGTGTTTTGAGCTTCCTGTGATTCCTCTTTTATTTATGAGTCCTCACAAGCCATGTTGTTAACATTTTTTTCCCTAGAAGTTTGTAGAAATCAATTCTTCTTCTGGTTTATGATTTCTGAAATGTGTAATTTTTTCCAGAAATTTGAGAAAATGTTTGTAAACACCAACATTAACAAATTTATAAAATACAGCTTTGTGGATTTTAATACCGTATATAGTAAAGAATAAATGTAGTTTATAACAAGCAAGTATCAGATGATAATTTTGTCAAAGTATTGGAAAATTTGTCAGTAACTAACGATGTCACATTTAATAGCTGATTTGTTCAAAAAAATTTGGACATCTACCAGTTGCTGGATTTGATAGCTCCTACAATTTATTTTTACTCTTATTTTACATGCCTCAAGTTTAAAGAAAAGTTTTTGTATTAGCAAAATAGTCAATCTGTGGAAGATTGATGGGTAGACAGTTCCAAACCTGAAAATGCTTATATTATCTCTGTAACTTTTACAGAAAAAGTGGATACAAATATCAGAAACATTTTTCATCAAGTCTGATAGCTCAGACTTTGGAGTTTCTCATTTCTAACCATACAACTGTCACTTTCTAGATATGTAAACCATGACACATTTCTTAAGAACTTTCAGGGACTTCCCCCTCCTTAGTGTTCATGAGATGACAACACTTTATGTAATAGAGTTTGAGGATGTTAAAAGAAGGTAGTAGAGAGAGGAGTCAAGATGGCGGAGAAGTAGCAAGCTGAGACTGCTTCAGCTAGCCGGAGATCAGCTAGATAGCTTATCTAAAGATTGCAAACACCTGAAAATCCATCGGCATATTGAAGAGAAGAAGAACAGCAATTCTGGAAACAGAAAATCAACCACTTTCTGAAAGGTAGGACCGGCGGAGAAGTGAATCCAAAGCGACGGGAAGATAGACCCGGGGGGGGGGGGGCTGGCTCCCGGCAAGCGGCGGAGCAACCGCGCACAAAATCAGGACATTTAAAAGTCTGTTCCGCTGAGGGACATCGCTCCAGAGGCTAAACCGGGGCGAAGCCCACACTGGGTCAGCGTGGCCTCAGGTCCCGCAGGGTCACAGAAGGATTGGGGGTGTCTGAGTGTCGCAGAGCTTGCGGGTATTGGAACGGGAAAGCCGGCTGCAGAGACAGAGCCGACAGTAAGCTCACAGCTCGGTGTTACCTTGAACCGGTCACAGGCTCGGTGAGCTCGGAGCGCGGCCGGAGGTCAGGCAGACGGGAGTAACTGGGCGCTGTTCTCTGAGGGCGCACTGAGGAGTGGGATCCTGGGCTCTCGGCTCCTCCGGCCCGAGACCAGGAGGCCGCCATTTGTATTCCCGTCCTCCGGAACTCTACGGAAAGTGCTCAAGGAACGAAAGCTCCTGAAAGCAAACCCGAGCGGATTACTCACCCCGGCCCCGGGTAAGGGCGGTGTAATTCCGCCTGGGGCAAAGACACTTGAGAATCACTACAACAGGCCCCTCCCCCAGAAGATCAACAAGAAATCCAGCCGAGACCAAGTTCACCTACCAAGGAGTGCGGTTTCAATACCAAGGAGAGCAGCAGAATTCCAGAGGAGGAGAAAGCCAAGCACGGAACTCATGGCTTTTTTCCTGTGATTTTTTTTTTTAGTCTTGCAGTTAATTTAATTTTTTCTTTTTCATTTTTTTTTTTTCTTCTCGCCTTCGGGTAAAATTTTTTTTTAACTGTTACCTTTTTCTTTTTTAACGATTTTTTACTAGTTTATCTAATATATATATTTTTTCTTTTTTACATTTTTCTTAGGTGTTTTCTTTTTTAAAAAAATTCTTTTCTTTTCTTTTCTTTTTTTTCTTTTTCTTTTTTCTTTTTTTTTCTTTCTTCCTTTTTGAACCTCTTTTTATCCCCTTTCTCCCCACTCACGATTTTGGATCTCTTCTAATTTGGTTAAAGCATATTTTCCTGGGGTTGTTGCCACCCTTTTAGTATTTTACTTGCCCCTCCACTTACTCTTATCTGGACAAAATGACAAGATGTAAAAATTCAACACACAAAAAAGAACAAGAGGCACTACCGAAGGCTAGGGACCTAATCAATACAGACATCGGTAATATGTCAGATCTAGAGTTCAGAATGACAATTCTCAAGGTTCTAGCCGGGCTCGAAAAAGGCATGGAAGATATTAGAGAAAACCTCTCGAGAGATATAAAAGCCCTTTCTGGAGAAATAAAAGAACTAAAATCTAACCAAGTTGAAATCAAAAAAGCTATTAATGAGGTGCAATCAAAAATGGAGGCTCTAACTGCTAGGATAAATGAGGCAGAAGAAAGAATTAGTGATATAGAAGACCAAATGACAGAGAATAAAGAAGCTGAGCAAAAGAGAGACAAACGGCTACTGGACGATGAGGGGAGAATTCGAGAGATAAGTGACACCATAAGACGAAACAACATTAGAATAAATGAGATTCCAGAAGAAGAAGAAAGAGAGAGGGGAGCAGAAGGTATACTGGAGAGAATTATTGGGGAGAATTTCCCCAATATGGCAAAGGGAATGAGCATCAAAATTCAGGAGGTTCAGAGAACGCCCCTCAAAATCAATAAGAATAGGCCCACACCCCGTCACCTAATAGTAAAATTTACAAGTCTCAGTGACAAAGAGAAAATCCTGAAAGCAGCCCAGGAAAAGAGGTCTGTAACATACAATGGTAAAAATATTAGATTGGCAGCTGACTTATCCACAGAGACCTGGCAGGCCAGAAAGAGCTGGCATGATATTTTCAGAGCACTAAAGGAGAAGAACATGCAGCCAAGAATACTATATTCAGCTAGGCTATCATTGAAAATAGAAGGAGAGATTAAAAGCTTCCAGGACAAACAACAACTGAAAGAATTTGCAAATACCAAACCAGCTCTACAGGAAATATTGAAAGGGGTCCTCTAAGCAAAGAGAGAGCCTACAAGTGGTAGATCAGAAAGGAACAGAGACCATATACAGTAACAGTCACCTTACAGGCAATACAATGGCACTAAATTCATATCTCTCAATAGTTACCCTGAATGTGAATGGGCTAAATGCCCCTGTCAAAAGATGCAGGGTATCAGAATGGATAAAAAAACAAAACCCATCTATATGTTGCCTCCAAGAAACTCATTTTAAGCCCGAAGACACCTCCAGATTTAAAGTGAGGGGGTGGAAAAGAATTTACCATGCTAATGGACATCAGAAGAAAGCAGGAGTGGCAATCCTTATATCAGATCAATTAGATTTTAAGCCAAAGACTATAATAAGAGATGAGGAAGGACACTATATCATACTCAAAGGGTCTGTTCAACAAGAAGATTTAACAATTTTAAATATCTATGCCCCCAACGTGGGAGCAGCCAACTATATAAACCAATTAATAACAAAAGCAAAGAAACACATCAACAATAATACAACAATAGTAGGGGACTTTAACACTCCCCTCACTGAAATGGACAGGTCATCCAAGCAAAAGATCAGCAAGGAAATAAAGGCCTTAAACGACACACTGGACCAGATGGACATCACGGATATATTCAGAATATTTCATCCCAAAGCAACAGAATACACATTCTTCTCTAGTGCACATGGAACATTCTCCAGAATTGATCACATCCTCGGTCCTAAATCAGGACTCAACCGGTATCAAAAGATTGGGATCATTCCCTGCATATTTTCAGACCACAATGCTCTAAAGCTAGAACTCAACCACAAAAGGAAGTTTGGAAAGAACCCAAATACATGGAGACTAAATAGTATCCTTCTAAAGAATGAATGGGTCAACCGGGAAATTAAAGAAGAATTGAAAAAAATCATGGAAACAAATGATAATGAAAATACAACGGTTCAAAATCTGTGGGACACAACAAAGGCAGTCCTGAGAGGAAAATATATAGTGGTACAAGCCTTTCTCAAGAAACAAGAAAGGTCTCAGGTACACAACCTAACCCTACACCTAAAGGAGCTGGAGAAAGAATAAGAAAGAAACCCTAAGCCCAGCAGGAGAAGAGAAATCATAAAGATCAGAGCAGAAATCAATGAAATAGAAACCAAAAAAACAATAGAACAAATCAACGAAACTAGGAGCTGGTTCTTTGAAAGAATTAATAAAATTGATAAACCCCTGGCCCGACTTATCAAAAAGAAAAGAGAAAGGACCCAAATAAATAAAATCATGAATGAAAGAGGAGAGATCACAACTAACACCAAAGAAATACAAACTATTATAAGAACATACTATGAGCAACTCTACGGCAATACATTTGACAATCTGGAAGAAATGGATGCATTCCTAGAAACATATAAACTACCACAACTGAGCCAGGAAGAAATAGAAAGCCTGAACAGACCCATAACCAGTAAGGAGATTGAAACAGTCATTAAAAATCTCCAAACAAACAAAAGCCCAGGGCCAGACGGCTTCCCGGGGGAATTCTACCAAACATTTAAAGAAGAACTAATTCCTATTCTCCTGAAACTGTTCCAAAAAATAGAAATGGAAGGAAAACTTCCAAACTCATTTTATGAGGCCAGCATCACCTTGATCCCAAAACCAGACAAGGATCCCACCAAAAAAGAGAGCTATAGACCGATATCCTTGATGAACACAGATGCGAAAATACTCAACAAAATACTAGCCAATAGGACTCAACAGTACATTAAAAAGATCATTCACCACGACCAAGTGGGATTTATTCCAGGGCTGCAAGGTTGGTTCAACATCCGCAAATCAGTCAATGTGATACAACACATCAATAAAAGAAAGAACAAGAACCATATGATACTCTCAACAGATGCTGAAAAAGCATTTGACAAAGTACAGCATCCCTTCCTGATCAAAACTCTTCAAAGTGTAGGGATAGAGGGCACATACCTCAATATCATCAAAGCCATCTATGAAAAACCCACCGCAAATATCATTCTCAATGGAGAAAAACTGAAAGCTTTTCCGCTAAGGTCAGGAACATGGCAGGGATGTCCATTATCACCACTGCTATTCAACATTGTACTAGAGGTCCTAGCCTCAGCAATCAGACAACAAAAGGAAATTAAAGGCATCCAAATCGGCAAAGAAGAAGTCAAATTATCACTCTTCGCAGATGATATGATACTATATGTGGAAAACCCAAAAGACTCCACTCCAAAACTGCTAGAACTTATACAGGAATTCAGTAAAGTGTCAGGATATAAAATCAATGCACAGAAATCAGTTGCATTTCTCTACACCAACAGCAAGACAGAAGAAAGAGATATTAAGGAGTCAATCCCATTTACAATTGCACCCAAAACCATAAGATACCTAGGAATAAACCTAACCAAAGAGACACAGAATCTATACTCAGAAAACTATAAAGTACTCATGAAAGAAATTGAGGAAGACACAAAGAAATGGAAAAATGTTCCATGCTCCTGGATTGGAAGAATAAATATTGTGAAAATGTCTATGTACCTAAAGCAATCTACACATTTAATGCAATTCCTATCAAAGTACCATCCATCTTTTTCAAAGAAATGGAACAAATAATTCTAAAATTTATATGGAACCAGAAAAGACCTCGAATAGCCAAAGGGATATTGAAAAAGAAAGCCAACGTTGGTGGCATCACAATTCCGGACTTCAAGCTCTATTACAAAGCTGTCATCATCAAGACAGCATGGTACTGGTACAAAAACAGACACATAGATCAATGGAACAGAATAGAGAGCCCAGAAATAGACCCTCAAATCTATGGTCAACTAATCTTCGACAAAGCAGGAAAGAATGTCCAATGGAAAAAAGACAGCCTCTTCAATAAATGGTGCTGGGAAAATTGGACAGCCACATGCAGAAAAATGAAATTGGACCATTTCCTTACACCACACACAAAAATAGACTCAAAATGGATGAAGGACCTCAATGTGCGAAAGGAATCCATCAAAATCCTTGAGGATAACACGGGCAGCAACCTCTTCGACCTCTGCCGCAGCAACATCTTCCTAGGAACAACGCAAAAGGCAAGGGAAGCAAAGGAAAAAATGAACTATTGGGATTTCATCAAGATCAAAAGCTTTTGCACAGCAAAGGAAACAGTTAACAAAATCAAAAGACAACTGACAGAATGGGAGAAGATATTTGCAAACGACATATCAGATAAAGGACTAGTGTCCAGAATCTATAAAGAACTTAGCAAACTCAACACCCAAAGAATAAATAATTCAATCAAGAAATGGGCAGAGGACATGAACAGACATTTCTGCAAAGAAGACATCCAGATGGCCAACAGACACATGAAAAAGTGCTCCATATCACTCGGCATCAGGGAAATACAAATCAAAACCACAATGCGATATCACCTCACACCAGTCAGAATGGCTAAAATCAACAAGTCAGGAAATGACAGATGCTGGCGAGGATGCGGACAAAGGGGAACCCTCCTACACTGTTGGTAGGAATGCAAGCTGGTGCAACCTCTCTGGAAAACAGCATGGAGGTTCCTCAAAATGTTGAAAATAGAACTGCCCTATGACCCAGCAATTGCACTATTGGGTATTTACCCTAAAGATACAAATGTAGTGATCCAAAGGGGCACATGCACCCGAATGTTTATAGCAGCAATGTCTACAATAGCCAAACTATGGAAAGAACCTAGATGTCCATCAACAGATGAATGGATCAAGAAGATGTGGTATATATACACAATGGAATACTATGCAGCCATCAAAAGAAATGAAATCTTGCCATTTGCGACAACATGGATGGAACTAGAGCGTATCATGCTTAGCGAAATAAGTCAAGCGGAGAAAGACAACTATCATATGATCTCCCTGATATGAGGAAGTGGTGATGCAACATGGGGGCTTAAGTGGGTAGGAGAAGAATAATTGAAACAAGATGGGATTGGGAGGGAGACAAACCATAAGTGACTCTTAATCTCACAAAACAAACTGAGGGTTGCTGGGGGGAGGGGGTTAGGGAGAAGGGGGTGGGATTATGGACACTGGGGAGGGTATGTGCTTTGGTGAGTGCTGTGAAGTGTGTAAACCTGGTGATTCACAGACCTGTACCCCTGGGGATAAAAATATATGTTTATAAAAAATAAAAAATTAAAGATAAGCCAGATTTCCCAATAAAAAAAAAGAAGGTAGTAGATTTAAAGCACCTATGATATTATTTGATATACAAAGAGAGCTCAGTCGGTGTTTGCTTTTCATGACAGCTCTGATAATAAATATTCAACTGTTCTTTATTGTGCATCTAACAATTCATCTGTTAATTGTAAATTACCTATAATAGAATATAAAATCACAATGGGTATTTTTCTGTGTCTGTATCTGTAATGTTGCTGAAACAATTTTGGATCACCCAGTCTAATTCAACCCAGATTTGACAGAGGCAAAGAAAAATTAGATTAGGTGGAGCCTTATAAATTTCATAATAGTAGGGGGGCTGTTTTTAGAGAATTATTTCCTTTAGTCAAAAAAGCCCAGTTCTGAGAGAACAATGGGATATGTGCTAAAACTTGGCCCTAAAGACACCAAGCTTCATTAATTCAGCGCCTTGACCAAAAACTTGTTAAAATGGGTTTTGTTACTTTTCCACAGAACCCAGAACAGTCTGTAACCCAGCTTATGGGAAATAAAAAAAAGACACAGATTCAAACAAGAAAAATAAAATGAAATATGGGAACTGAAAGACCCGAACCAATTGTGGTTTATCTACATTTTATAATAAAGAGATTTAAATTCACTGAGATTTTTCTATCAGGACCTCATTGAAGTAGCTGAAGGAAATATTGTCATTAAAAATAAAACACATTGTGCCCACATTCAAAGGGAGAAAAAATAGTTTCACCACTCCTTAAGAAAATGTATCATCAGGCTGGATTTTGCCTCTTAATTTTGGATTATGGAACAGAGAAGAAAAATCTAAGTATAGTTTCTTTAATGAGTAATTTTGTTTTGAAATAATCTTTTCATTTTTTAGGAAAAAAAGTCAAGAAAAATGCCACATTATAAAATGGGAAGTCCTTTGAGAATTTTCTGAGAAAGATCTATAATTCTATATAATCATACTCCAAAGAATACTTAAAAACTGTTTGCCCTTAGATGACAGCTTAGCCTGGCTATGATCAGAGGAAGTGGCTTTGTTTCCCAGCTATACGACCTCCTAACTGTGTGACTGTAGAGAAATGACTTAATCTTTCCAAGGCTTAACGTTATCTGCAGAAAGGTGATAACAATTATATTTGGGAAGGATAAATATGATAAGGAATGTAAAGTACTTAGCAGAGGTCTGGTATATGCCCTCTCAATAATAAAAATATTAAACTTATATTTATAACATATGAATATGTTTTTATGTATGCTATATAAGCATTATCAGATAGAACACTGTTACTATATGGAACCCAACTGCCTAGTTCTAAATCATCCTGACTCTGCAACTTACTAGCCGAAGAATCATAAACAAGTGACAATCATTTTTGTGACTTTGTTTCTCTGCTACTAAAAAAAGGTAGTAATAACAGGCCCTCCCTCTTAGTGTTGTTATAAGGATTAAATACATTAGGGTATAAAAAAAAACGTTCATGTATAATTCCTTGGCATTTAGTAAGTACCACATAAAAATTAGCAAGTACTATTGATATTTTTTTCATTATGGAATATTACTCTTTCATCTTTTCCTACCAAATTAGAGTGATGGTACAAAGTGGGAGAAAAGTTAAACAGGTATTATAACACACCTAAAAATAAATGAGCATTTTTCCATTTTCTCTTCTAGAAAGAGTTCACTGTTTCTTGCATCCAGGGCTCTGCCATGATTTTCCTGTCACTTAAAGGTTATATTTTCACTTCCTTTTCTTCCTTAGCTCTCTAAACCTGCCCTTCAGCTGCCATTTCAATTTTACTCTAGAAAGCCTTCCTTTCACTTCCTCCCAGCATGCACCCCACTATGATTCTGGAGTGCAAGTGCTGTGTCATACTCCCCACATTAACAATATTGCACCACTGACCATGGCCTCCTTAATTAACTCTGTTTCTTACAAAATGATAACCTTTTTTTGCAGGAGAGGTCCTTATTTATTTTATTTCTCATTATATATCCTCCGTGGCACAATATATTGCCATAAAATATTGCCTTGAGTATGCATTAAATTAACAGAGGAATCTGAACAGGTCAGTGTGTAACTTTTGCATGGCTTGGGACAAAAGTATAAATTAATGACTTTCTCAATATCACTTTTAAAAGTATTAACTTTCTCGCTTTCTCACTTTGAGATGATTCAGGTTATTGTTTGATAAAATTTAGGAAAATATGAAAAATGAACATGTTATTACAAGCATGTAGTTATTTTATTGATGTTCTGGAAGAAAAGCAAGTGGAAATATATACAAAATCTTATATTTTTTTGTAGTAAAATCAGTACATTGCTATAAACAACTTCATATAATGTGTGTCCAACAATGGATATGTAAAAGATGAAAGTAAAATGGGACTGTAAGATGTTGACAATCTGAATATATATTTGCTAAAAATAAAACTTAGCTGTAAAAACAGAAAATTTAATTTTATGCTTTTTAAAATCAACTTTTCTGAAACAGCAGAAAAAAATTAAAAGTTTAAATACAGAAATTAATAGGGAGTTTTAAATGAAACTAACATGAAAATTTTTGATTTTTAATTTTAAAATAGTTACTATGCATTTTATATTATAATTACACTCATATAAGTATGTAACCTTTATGTATTATGTATGCATATGTATCCATGAACCACATTTTGGACCTTTGGGAAATACAAACAGTGGACATTTTCATATGCAAAAATTTGACCAGTTTACTCTCAGAGCAAGAATTTGACCAGTTTACAAATTTGTCTCTGCTCTTATTTAAGTACGGCACGGCCAAGCCTTCCCTGAACTCAAAAGTGGTGTTCATCTCAGATATCAGAGGCATGACAACTACAGTCTTTTACAGAATTCAGATGCGGTTGTCTTTCATTTTAATGACATGGGGTAAAGGAGTGAGGAAATATTTCCCTAGGGCTCAGTAGGGTCAATCATGACAGCAGATATTTAGGGTTTCTGAATTTTCAATGTGCTGAGTACTAGACCCCCAAATCACAGAAGCATCCATGAGTTCTTTAATAAATGTACTTACTTTTTTTTTTTTTCTGTTAGTCATATGTTCCGAGCTCTAAAGAAAAGGACAGAAGGAAAAGACCCCTCTCTCCCAGACCTAAAGATGTATTGAATGGGAACCATTCTGTGTACTATTTTAAAAAAAAAAAAAAAAAAAAAAAGTCCTCATTGATGGCCTGACTGGCTAATTCCAAACAAAACAGAAATGTGGCTCCCTTTAGATGGAGAATGAGATTGTTCATTATCTTAAATCAAGCAAGTAACACAGTGCCTGGTATCAGATCTCAATGCAAATTTACCAAATGAATGTATAATTGAATGGATATGTTAACACCACAGTGGCAGGTTTCTTCTAACTTCTGTAAAAACTTAAGAAAAGATAGACTGGACTAGCATTCTTTTGGGGCTTTAATACTCTAGAATATCCTTACTCACCTCCTCTTACTTTCCATCACACTTGTTATAATGCTCTTCTTGGATATTCAAGAGTGAGACTTTAATTTTTTCATCTATCTTCATTCATTATAGACAGGAATATAATTCTTCTTTGATTTGAACTAGTATAGCATTCTTATTCTATTTATATCCCATGAACATTATAGCATTCACCATGAATAAAAAATATTCACTTTGATCTATATGTATTATATTGCATGAAAATCTGTGTATTAATTTTTGTTTGTTTGTTTCTTTCATGTTTACCACTGAAACATATATAAGATTACTAGATGGCTTGCAATCTTAATTTCTTTTAAAATGAATCCTGGAACTAATGCATTATCTGACAAAACCATATTTTAGGAATTTTTCTGAAATACCAGATATTTTGTGGGCATATCTATGTGATATATGCACACATGCACACATCTAATCCTATAGGATAAAGAAACATCAGTGATTGTTCATCATGAAAAGCTTTTGTATGTATGTTTGTGTATGACCTGTATTATCAACACAACTTCTCCAAGAGAATTAAGTGAAACCAGACAGTTGTGGGTTTTTTGTTTTTTTCTCTTTTTAGAACAGTTTTCCTCTTATAAGATATTCGAAGAGTATAGCTGTCAAATGTCCTTTTGCAATTTCACCTAATGTATTGTTTCCACATGTGTTAAACTTACAGCTTACTGCTAACTTGGACACAAGAGGGTATCCAGTTGCCAACGCTTTCATTAAAAGGCAGTTTATTCTGTTTCACTGTGGAGATACTTGGGGAACATTCTGATTCAAGAAATTCTGAAAGGTTTCTTCATACGAACTACAATTTAACTTATAGAAACTTTCCATTAATTATGCCTAGATATTTCGTGTATGTGCCTGTGGTGAGCTTTTCGGACATACTCTTAATCTTTGTGGAGTAAAATTTAAGCTTCTTTATCTTTGAGTGTGGTCCCATGCAGCAAAACTAAGCCAACAAGCAGCCCCAAAGACCTTCATGTGTTCCCTGCTCAGTAGAAATAGTTTACATTTTTAGATCACCACCTCTGGTATTTTGCATCTGATGACCCAGAGACAAGGATATGTTTAGAGAAAAAATAGTCCGAGTATACACATAGACAAACACACACACACACACACACACACACACACATGCATGATGACGATATCCTCCTTATCATTTAAAAAAAATGCATACACACATTTTTCATAGTTATTTTGACCAAAAGCCATTGTATATATTTAAATAGTCTGCTCTTACTCTCCCTCAGTCCCTGTTTTTCCCCCCACCCTCCCCATCTCTAGTTTAACTCAACAAATAATTGCTTGCTGAATACGTGCTAAGAGTTATTTCAGATGTTGAGTGGCAGAGTTAGAATACTACAAAAGATAAATAGGGCCCCTGACATCAGGGAGTTTTTATTTGAAAGTTAGGAAAGCTGGCCTGGTCACAAGTTACAGAATCATTGGTCTTAGGAAGACAATAAAAGACAATGGAGGGACAGAGAATTACTTTGGGGGACCCAGGGAGATCAGTTGGGACAGACAGGGAGGACCTGTCTGAAGTGACAAGACAAGGATGTGCTGCTTCAGGTCTAAAGCTCATTGAGGTCTTCCTCTGTGGATTTTGTACTTCCCTGACCTGTATCTTTGACTTATGGGCTGGATGTCTATTACTTTTTGCTGCCACGCCTCCTGTTTTCCCTCCTCGTAGAAACATCAGCCATTGTACTGAGAACAATTCCTTCACTAACTCTAATTGTTCGCATGGGCGTCCAAGTCATATTGCAAGCCTGGCCCTATAGTGGTACACATGGCAGGATTAGTCAATTACATTTCACCCCCCTCTATTCATAGTTGTCCATCAATGGACAGGTAAATACCAACTGGTCTCTAAGATTGTACATGCTGATGCTGATTGAGAGAATTTCTCCTATTTTTATGCAATCTGAAATGACATCATTTGGATCCCTAGACTCAGCCCCAACCCTGAATATCACTGTTTGAGTTAGTATTTAAATTTTCTTCCAAAAGTTATTTGATATGGGTCACTGTCACTTGCCATGAGAGAAGTCCTGACTGAATATGCCCACTCTGCTGATTTCTTTCCATTATGTAAATATACCCAGTTTCTCTTGTTACAAACGAGAAAAATTACATTTTCCAATGCCATGTCCTCCTCCAGATACCATTTCTCATCTTTATTCTCTTGCCCTCTGTCTTCTTTTTCACTAACTCCTAATTAAGTTGTATGCCCTGAATCTGTTTCTTTAGTTTACCCATGTTAACTTTTACTTTACTTTACTTTACCCATCTTAACCTTTATCTTCTCATGGGGATCCTGAGGGCTCCCCCTGCTTCCTGTGCATTCTTCTGTATGAACATTTATCACGTTGTGTGGCCATTATTTGTTTATGAGACTCTCTCCACTATAGGCTTTGAACTTCTTAAGTTTGAGGCCCTGTCTTAACCAAGACATCTCTAAGTTTGATGTGATGCAAAGTTCTCTGTGAAACATGCACATTTTAAATGGCCTATAAAATCCTCCCTCCCTAATTACAAACTTGTGAACTGGGAGGCATTCCCAGAAAAGCAAAATGACGACAGCGTTTAGTGCGTTGCCTCCTTTGTACTTCACAGACATGTAGCAAAGCAACATTATCTTACCTTTCTCCCATAACAGTAAATATATGCAAATTTGCTGAATTTAACAATTAGGTTTTCATATTGAATACCTGCAAATTTGTCCAGAGTATTGGCCCCACCATCAACTCAGCCTGAAAAAATTTGTTATGAGGAACATTTGCTTATCTCAGCTGTCTTTGATTTACTCTGTAGCTTAACTCCCAAATGGAATCTTTTGATTTGAGTTCATTTCGTGACTAATGCTGTAGGATGCTGATTGCTTGAATTAAAGTCTCTTTGCATCTCAAGCCATTCACATGCAATCACTAAGAAAAGAACAAAACAATGTCAGCTTTCCAAGATCTAAATGACTCTGTGTAGTGTTCCCAGGTTGGCTACATGGAAAAAACTGACAGTGATAGTAGGAATCCGGCCTCTTGATCTTCCCTGTAGGGTATTTTCTAGGTCTTGGTTCAGATTTTTTCAGACTCTTTCATAAAATTATCACAATATAAGAAAAAAGGGAATCAGTCTACCTATTATTCAATGACCACCAATGTCTTCATGAAAACACCAGTATTACTTTCATATAGTTGTCATAAAAAAGTAACACAATTTCATGTCTGTAAAACAACACAAACATTACTTTAGAGTTCTGGAGGTCAGAAGTCCAGCATGT
This sequence comes from Mustela putorius furo, assembly GCF_011764305.1. NCBI lineage: Eukaryota > Metazoa > Chordata > Mammalia > Carnivora > Mustelidae > Mustela > Mustela putorius. The sequence goes on from NW_025421273.1 coordinate 25,690,902, forward strand.
CCTCACTGGGCTAAAATCAATATGTCTGAAGGACTGAATTCCTCACTGGAGGCTCTGAGAATACATTTTCATGCTTTTTCCAGTTATCTAGAGGCTGCCCACTTTCCTTGTCTCATGGCCCTTTCCCTCACTGTCCATACCAGCAATGTTAAGCCAAATTGCTTACACTTCATCTTTCTGGTTCTCTCTTTTGTCTTCATCTTTCATTTATAAGGACACTTGTGATCACCTTGGGTCCACCTGGACAGTCTCCCCATATCAATATCAGCTGATTAGCCATCTGAATTCCATCTGTAATATTAGTCTCCTTTTCCACGTAAACTTACAGGTTCTGGGGATTAGGGTATTCACATTTTGAGGGACCATTATTTGGCCTACCACAATTTGTAAGAACAATCTTGTTTGAAAGTTGCCAGGGAAAATCCAGGATGCCCCAGTAAATTTGAATTCAGATAAATGATAATTTTTGTTTAGTCTAAGAATGACCTATGCATTTTTAGTAAATTTTAAATATTATGTGGGACATACTTATATATTTTTTTAAGAATCATTTATAAATTTATACGAAATTCAAATTTAACTGGGTGTTTTGTGTATTTATTTGTTAAATCTGGCAACTCTACCAGGGGTTGAAATAAAAAATCCTGGTTTCTGATCAAGAAACAAAAGCATCATAGGACCTAAAAGCATTATTTTACTAACTGAAACTCATTATAATCTTGTATTTAAAAGTGAAATTTATGACTCCAACCCTATGGGAATTGTTAAGTAAAATATAAAATATCTTTTTGATGGAACAAATGTGCCAATTAAAATGTTATCTTATTAATTCTCTAACAGAGAAGTCTCTATCTTGTTAAAAAAATCAAGATACAAAAATTGCATATACGTCATACATATAACAACATAAACAGAATAGTTTAGCCGCATGAAGAAATTGGAAGCAAATACTCTAAAACATCAAGAGTGGTTGCACTTTCTTGATAGGAATAAGGACGATTGTTTCAAATCTTCTTTGTACTTTTATTCTCCTTCCTTATTTCATGTGTTGCTTTCATTATATATAGATGTAATACTATGTGATGTAAGCAGATAATGGTAAAGTGTATCCTGTATCTCCAAGAAGTATTATTTTTATGGTACAGATAGTTGACTGCAATTTTTTTTTACACTCCATTCTGTCCAAAAGTAAACATTAAAATATAGTCAGTTTCTTTTAAGTTAAATTCATTCAAATGCTGTTGGCTTAATAACACTTGAGAAAACATATCACATTGTGGGTATTTAAAGCTGATACAATCATGCAGATAACAGCATCGGGAATCACTGTCACACAACTTCAGTGCCTTTGTTAATTAGCAACATTTGTGGGAACCTGGTCATTTCCAGCAACTTGCTCTTTTGATTAATGTCTTGAAAGGAAAGCCAGCTGTTAATTATGTTAACAACCAATTCCTTGGGAATCATCATAATCCATTTTAATGGACTGACAATTATTATTAATCAAACTCAGAGACCTGAAGAAGTATTACAAATTTGAAAATTCGGCTTTGCTGAGCATCAGGGGATAAGACATGTGTGCAAGCAAAGAATGACAGAAAATTTATTCTCATTTCTTTTAATGAAGAAAGCAGGGCTTTTTTCTAATGACAAGAGTAGTCCTTTGATTGTAGTATTCAGCTCAGCCTCCTTTCATGATGGAAAACAGCAAGCTACAGGGTGGAAAAAGTAATTCAGAATTAGTAGTTTGGCATACTGCAGAAATAAAAAGGATGATAGAGTTCAGCAAGAAACAGAAAAATAAACAAAACCTGATATTATGGGCATAAGTTCAGAAGATAGGTCATTAGAAGTAGTAATAAGCTAGAAAAGAGGACTAAGGAGAACTCTGGGTTTTCCTTCCTGCCTTCGTCCTCTATCATTTGCTACTTCTAGTCATTAGGTTTGGTCAGTGGATCAAGAGATTTATGACTTTCAAACCACTGACAGCATAGATAATGTCACTTTCATTAATTCCTGGTCCTGGAGCCACAGGCTTTATTAATGTTAAGTATTTAGTATATTTGAAAAAGACTCAAATAAAAGACTATTAAATACATTTTATTTTGCATTTCTGGTTAACAGTTCTAGGTGAATAGCATTCATTCATCCAGTGCTAATTATCCAGCGTCTACTTTGTGAAAGACTCTGCTGTAAGTCCTACAGATACTCATTTGAGCAAAAGAGATAAGGCCTTGTCCTCAAGGAGCTTACTGTGTGCTGAGGGGAAAACAAACATGTAATTAAGTGAATAAATACATAATTCAAATAACTCTAATTTGGTAATAATAATTGTAGAGAAAATTGAAAAGGATGGTGTGATAGAGCTTCAGTGATAGACGGGAGGGCCTGTTAACTGTATAAACAAAGAAAGATTCCCTGAGAATGTGATATTTGTACATAAACCTGAATGACTGGACTCAGTGAAACAAAGATCTAGGGGAGCAGCATTCTGGGCAAAGGGTGCTAGCACCAAGTTTCTAATGTAGTAAGAGGCTTGGTGTTCTTAAGGAACCAAAAGATCTGTGAACTTGGAGCATTATGAACATTGAGGTGCAGAGTGGTGAAGTTTGAGCTGTAGACTGCAAAGCCCAGATCTCAGAGGAAGTGCATGACCATAGGAAGGCTTTATTCTGATTGCAGGGAAAAACAATTGGCAGAGTGTTTAGCAGGTCAGAGACATGATCTGAAGTTAGTCTGTTCCTATGAGCAAAGGTTTTTCAGATGAATAAGAGCAGAGACAATTGATGATATAAATATAGGAATACATTTTAAAATCAAACCGTATGTTTTTTGTATCTTTTCAACAAAACACAGTTAATATTTATCAAAAAAGAGTTTGGCTTTGAATTTTTAGGTATTAATCTATTGAATACTCTTTTCTTTGTTAAGCTGGTTGATTATTCCAATATTTCTGCTTAATTATAAATAACCCATCATATATCATAATAATAATCCATCCTAACTAGCTTGTCTCTGAAGCTGGAAGGAAGCTTTCTGGTTTTATATTCAGGGTTCTTAGGACGGACGGGCATTGGAATATGGCAAAGATAAGGGCCCCCAGATATTACGCAGGAACCATGCCCACCACAAGCTGCATCTCCATTGACCACTGCCTCCTTGACATGTTTGATTTTCAACCTTACTTTTTATCTTTGTATCACTTGCAGAAGATTCAAAGGTCTTTGATAAACATCTGGACAGCCTGTTAGAAAAAACCCCAGTGAGAAAGTTTGAGGAATATTACCGGGGTTAATAAATAAATACATTTTTAAAAATTTAAAAATTAAAAATGATAAATTCTTATGAATTCCTTATAAAACAAATGAAAAGATAGATATCTGGAATCAAAAAAGAACTTGTCCTAGCTACTTGAGCTAATTTGGCATAGAGATATAACTAGAATATAGGTCCTTTGTCTTTTTAGATTTTTTTTTTATGATTTTATTGGTCCTTTGTCTTTTATATCATTTACTTTTCACTGCACCACAGGGCACATCCTACTTGTTTTTATGGAAATCCAGGCTTATCCACAGAGGCTAGACCTTCTTCCAGGAACTTTGTCCTTTCTTGCTGATAGAGTAAGCCACCTCAGCCTGTGCCTACTAATCAAGGCTTAAAGCAAACAAAAAATACTTTAACTTTTGCAGCTTTCAGAAGTTAGGAAAACATATAAGACACACACATATGCACACACATATATATTCAAAGATGTATGTGAATTAGAAGTTTTAAGTCTTTCATTGGCTTTGTCATAGATCATTGTTTCATAGGAAAATGAATAAAATGATTAAGAATTTTGGAGACATTCTGAAAACGAGATTGAACACAATTAAGAAATGATGTGCTTTTATGCTTGACAGATAGTTATTTTTCTTCTCTGGTAGAACAAAGTTAGACCTCAATTAACATATCAATAGTACATAAATATTGGATCAAGTCTTACTCCAATACTGCTGGTAATAACTGTGGTGTAAGTGCAACTAGAGTAACTTCTTGCTTTTGCAGGAAAAACGTAATGATTGGGATACATGAGACCTGGCTGTTCATTCCAGCCCAGTTCAAGGAAGATCTGTGATCTAAGGGAAAATACCGTGTTACACTAAGTTCTCAGTCATCCCTTTGTAAAATGAGATGGTTGTAGAGACAGCTTTATAACAACCCTCTTTATTTCTATAATTCTATAAGTTTGCATAAATTGAAAAAGTCATGGATCCTGAAACTAGTCTTAACTGCAGCACTAACTAGCTGTGTGACTTTGTGCACATCTCCTTCCCTCTCTGAGTTCTAGCCTTTCTATCTATATACAAAAAGGACTATGACTTGCAATTTCCCTTATGGATTAAACATTCAGTTTAGTGACTGCAGGAAGATAAGGCTTTTTGAATTATGTTGTTTTTCTGTTCAGAAGATGACTGTGTGTTGTGTCTGTCTTCCCCGGCCCCTTGCTCATTAAATGTGTATGTTTATAGGGTAAGCAGCTGGGGCTTGTAGCACACACTGAGATATAAGAAAAGATATCACAGACAGGATAATATACACTTTTTAAGAGATGTATGTATATTTTTTTCATAAGTTTGGAAAAAATAGCCTGGAAAGAATTTGAGCCTCTAATTATTCACATGGTATTTTAACCAGTTGACAATTTCTGAATATAGGGCTTAAGAAGATCCCAACACATTTCTCCTTGTATAACATTATCAAAGGATAAAAAGGCATATGGGTCTTTTCCATGTATAATAATAATAAATGTTTTCTTATGTATTTTAGAACTACAGAAAACTCTAAAATATAACTCAGTTCTAATTCTATCACCACAGGCATGTTGTGTTCCTATCGTATTGGGGTACTGCTCTCTTGTATCTTTATATTTGTTTATAATTTGGACTATAATATTTATGCTTGGTATCATATTTAATTTAAAAAATGTAATTATTCTCAATATGGCAGCATGGTTTTTAATATCTTAGAGATTTTTCTTGGCACTAAATCAAAATTAACCCTTATCATAGAAATTTTTTTCTATTTTATTTTCTATGATTCTTAATTATTTGTTTTATATTTCTAATTTTCCCATTATTTTATACCTCAGCTTTACCATGTTGTATCTTATATAATTCATTCATGCCTTAAAGACTTACTAAGTGCTTTTTCTGTGTCTAGTGGAGAGTTAGGTTCTGGGAAACCTAATAATAAATAGTATATAGTCCTTATCTTTTAAGAATTTTACATTTTAGCTAGGGAAAAATTATGCAAAGAATGTAAGAGGTATCACTGTAAAAAAATGAATAAAGGCCTAGAATAACAGAAAACAGAATTTAAATCTATCTGTCATGATTGAAGAAAGAAATGAAGCAGAATAAGGAATGAAAACTTATTAGACCAAATGTATGGAAAAAGCATGCATATGCAAGTACATAATGAAAGGTCACCATGGTGGGGGAGATGTCTATAGTTTCCCAGACCAGCTCAAACAATGATGAGTAACTAATAATGAATTAATGAAATAAACTAAGGTCAACCAAAAGCTGTACATTATGGGAATGGATTATGAAAAATATCTAATAACAACACTAATGACAAAGTTAACTTTATTTAGTATTTGTTCTGTGCTAAGTACTGCACTAACCACTGAATATAATGTGGTATGCCCTACTATTACTGGATCCATCTTAGAAAGAAGTAAACTAAGTCACAAATAGAACAGAACTGCGTAGAAGTGATGGCAAAGCCAGAGTTTTAACTCAATGATACTTTACAGGCTGTGTTCTCACCCACTTCTTAGCCAGAGCTCCACAAAGCCTCACTGTAGGCCATGACAAGTCTCTCTGTAGACATCAAAGAATTAGAAGGATAGAAGTGAAAAACCATGCTTTACAAAGATCTCTCTATTGGGAAGGAAATATTTGTTTCTTCTTCTGGCAATTTCCCTTGCTTCCTATATTGTGGCATCTTTGAATTACAATAAAGAGAACTCCTTTGATTTATATTTAGCTGAATTTGCTTCCCAAAACACATCTCGAAAAAGTTCCCTGCAATTGTTTAAAGCTTTGTTTTTTGACCACAGGCCAAGAAAAATGCTTTTCTCACCAACTTCCCTCATTTATCATTTTTATACTTGGTCCTCAAGCAAATACCCTTATTTCTTCTGTGATATTAACTTATTTATAGCAATGATAATATTTATGTAGTAGCTTCACCCATGAATACCATAATGTTCAACTAATATTGATCATGTGCTGAATGTCATAATTTCAGGACCAAGGTTATGCCTTACATTGACTGGTAAATAAAGGAGTAACTGGAAAGTCTGTTAACATTTAGCAGCACAACTTCAGTGGTATATTTGCAGGAAAAAGGTACTCTGGGTGAATATTTTGGAATCTTTGACCAATCTACTTATGAGACCAAGGTATGTGAGTAGAGCTTTATAAATTTCCCTAAAGTTAACCTCAATTCAGAGTTTTCTTACTTTTTCTTTAACTGCTTTAACCAACTGTTTTTTTTTTTTTTCAAAAACATTTAAAGTATTTGTTCCATTTTGTGAACCCATAGCATATTACAGGTATAGAGATGTGAACTTGAAAAATACTTATGAGAAGGTAATGGAATTGGTTAAAAGTTTGGAAAACCAGGGAAGCCAAGAAGTAAAGAAGAAGGGGTACTTGATAAATCTTTATGCTCTGGAAGAAATGGTGTATGGATGGGGACAGTGAATGTCTCTTCTTTTCTCATTTAGACCAAGAGAAAATAAATTGTGCTAAAGCTGAAATAAGAGGAATTAAGGTCTGACTTAAATATGTATGTTCATATCTACTTTATAAAACTAAGGAAGGATATTATAGAATCTTCTCTCTGCAGTTTTTTTTTTTTTAAACATGGTAGTTTATTCAGTTTAATTAATACAACACAAATAATGATTCAAGCACAAGTACTATGTGGAGATAACTAAGTCATCTAGCAATTTGGGTGGATAGAGGATCATAAAGAATAAGAAAGTTCTTATATACTTTCAGAATGGCAGCACTGATGTATCTAGTATAAAATTAAAAATTGGAGATTAGAATCAAGGGCTAGAGATAAATATGTAGAAGTCATCAGGTTATAGGTGATATTTTGAGAAAATAAAAGTGAGTGAAGTCTTGAAAGCCTATTCAACAAAAACTGAGTCTTTGTTTTGATGAAGTTAATCATATGATTAAATCCTAGATTTTGTTTTGTGATTATAGAAAGTTTTCTCCTAACAAAACCATACATACAACTATTGTAGATATGTATATTATTTTAAATGTATTCTTCCTGTGTGTGTGTGTGTGTGTGTGTGTGCATGCACACAATGATAGGTATCAAGAGATTAAAAAAAATGCTGATAATTCTAAATAGGATTTATACAAATGTTTACATTGGAGAGCTGGACGGCATATTTTGAGATTGTTCTAAAGTTGAGCCCATGTAACAGATGAAATGGTGGTAAAGCATTTGATTCAACACCTTCTCTTCTAAGAGCTGCTAATCTACTTGAGAGAGAGAAACAAACGAAACACAAGAACTGATATAAGTGGTATTTTAACACGTGGCACCAGAATTCATGGAGAGATATCTTTTACTTATATGGTCTAAAAAAGAGACATCTACCTTTCAAATATGAAGGAAGGATTTTATAAAAATAGAATATTTGAGATCTTCTGTAGGAGACATGAAGAGAACTTTGCTTTTTTTTTTTTTTTTTTTCTGATGGGAAAAAGTGGGTGGTGACTGCAAAGAGATGTCCAAAAAAGGAATAGAAAGTAAAAATCTTAATTATCCATTATCTATTATCTTAATAAAGAGAAAATCCAAAATATGTGATGGTCTTTATTAATAGTGTGATGCTTAAATTAACTTAAAATAGTTTCTTTTCATAAACCCACCCCTCTGTCTTCTAAGTAGACAAAATAAGTATATTCAATGTGACCTTCGACCACTGGTACTATCAATGCTAGGTGTGCTGGGTCATTTAATGTGTTATCTTGACTGGGCCAAATGATTGATACCCAGATAGCTGGTAAAACATTATTTCTAGGCATGTCTGTGAAATTTCCAGAAGGGACTAGCATTTGAATTAGTGAACTGAATAAAGAAGTTCTGCCCTCCCCAATGTGGGCAGGCATCATCCAAACCACTGACAGACCAAATAGAAAAAAAACTTGGAGGAAGGGCACAGTTTTGTTCTCTGTTCTTTAGTTGGGATGACAATCTACTGCCCTCAGACGTCAGAGTTCCTAGTCTCAAGTCTTCAGATTCTGGGACTTACTCGATCAACTCCCCATGTTCCCAGATCTTTGATCTCAAACTGAATTACACTACCTGGCTTTCCTTGCTCTCCAACTTGCATAACCACATGAGTTGATTCCTAAAATGGCCCCTTTCTTCTCTCCATCCCTCTCTCTCTCAATCTTTCTATTCTATTCTATTCTATTCTATTCTATTCTATTCTATTCTATTCTTCTATTCTATTAACTCTATTTCTTTGACAAATCCTGACTAATATACTAGGTAATTCAGGTTAAACACCTGTTTGTGAAGACAAAAAGTGACAGGAAAGAGTTTTGTTTGTTTGTTTTTGTTTGTTTGTTTGTTTTTTCCAAAGTATAAAGAAGTTAACAAGGAAGAAAGAATGATGGGGACAGGATTTAGAAAATAGCTCCCTGCTTGCTATAGGAATACTTGTCATTTGTAAGATACTATCAAGAGCTCAAGAGGTCCTGGATCCTCATGAACGAGGGGATCTAAAATGTGGTGTTCAAGGCAGACCATAGGAAGGGCATGATAAAATCTATGCACATTAGGACCAGATCCTGAGAGGCTACATTTTTAAAGAAGGGGTGAACTGGAAATAGAAACTTCTGCTTTGGGTGAAAACACCTCAAAACTTATTAATCCCTAAAATTAGACCGATGTCATATGGAGTCACCAGCATCTCCAGACACCTTAAAGAAACAAGTCTGCATTTTCCCTGAACCAATATAACATTATTCTGAGTGTCAAATTATCTTAACAATTTTTTTCACTTACATTGTCCAGTAGTCAATAAAAAGTCGTCCCACATACAGAAAACAAGATAGTATGAACACTAGAAAAACACTCAAACAGACTCAAGATAGTAGAGTTATCTGGAATAAATTTTAAAGTAACAGTATGTTTAAGGTGGTAAATAATAAGATTCAGAATTTTGGCATAGAACTAGAAATTATTTTTTTAAGTGAAAGAATAAAGTAGAAATCCTAGAACTGGAAATACAATATTAGAAATTAAAAACTCAATGGATTGGCTTAACAGAGGACTTGACATAGAAAAAGTGAGAATAAAGTAGATAATAGGCCAGAAGAAAAATTTAAAAAGGACAGAAAAATACTAAAGAGAGAATAAAAGATATAGTGAATATAGTGAGAAGAAATAACATGTGTAATTGGCATCCCAAAGTAGAGGAGAGAAAAAAAAAGATGGAGGATATGTTAAGAAATAATAACAGAAAAAATTTACCAACTTTTAAAGACATCAAATCATTGCATAAAAGTGGGGCTTGCGATTTTATATACAATATAAATATATTCCACCATACTCGCCTCACATAGAGCCAAATTTTCTAAAACAACTGACAACATACTTTGAAAGTTGCAGAAAAGGAAGACTTTACAGGAGTCTCAGGAATTGAGGAACAACACAAAGCTATTTCCTCTCTGTAGCTTCAAAGACTATGGATAGCACCCAGTGTTTCTTCCTAACTGTGTGATAGGAGGTAATGCACAATCCTTCCTCTGCAACAATAGAGCTGGGGGAGGAGTTCCTAGGGGATGGAGTTGCAGAAAGAAATTTGCAAACTGTGTGTGAATTCCTGAGCAGACCTCTAAGTGGCCCCTTCATGAAACTGACAAGAAAGAACACAGCAAGAATTGAGAACTGAGCAGGGATCTGTAAAAGGACCTAGGATTCAGGGTAGCCTCCGGGAAACATACAAATGGAGCAGAGCAAAATAACACTGCAAAAGCTATGAAAAGTAAATTGACATTTTATTTTATTTTATAATATTTTATTTATTTATTTGACAGACAGAGATCATAAGTAGGCAGAGAGGCAGGCAGGGTGGGGGGCGGGAAGCAGGCTTGCTGCTGAGCAGAGAGCCCCATGTGGAGCTCAATCCCTTTTGGGATCATGACCTGATCTGAAGGCAGAGGCGTTAACCCAGGTGCCCCTAAATTGACATTTTAATTACAGTTCACAAAAAAGTGCATTCTGTACTTAAACAGGTTGTCTGCCTGCTAAATAGATTTCAGGAGGAACCAGGGTCTCATAACATAATAAACATAATTTATATGATAAAATCCCAAATTATTCATCATAGCAAGAACCACTATGACCTCAGTTATCAATGAGAAAAGGGAATAGAAAATTGCTAACACTGAAATGGCACAAATGTTGGAATTGTCCAATAATGTTTTTAAGGCAATATATGCACGGAATATTTGTAACCCCCCCCACAAATTCATACATTGATCCTTAAACCCCAATGGAATGATATTTGAAGATAAGGACCTTTGGAAGGTTACTAGAATTAGATGAGGTCATAAGGCTGGGGCTCTTGTCTGATGGGATTAGTGCTCTTATAAGAGGAGATACTAGAGAACTTGCTTAAGTTCTCTCTCTCTTTCTCCTTCTCTTTCTCTCATCTCCTGTCATGTAAGGACACAGCAAGAAGGCAGCCATCTGCTAGCCCAGAAGAGAACTCTCACCAGAACCTGACCATGATCACAGCCTGACACTGGACTTCTAACCTCCAAAGCTGTAAGAAAATAAACTTCTGTTGTGTAAACCACTCAGTCTGTTTTTTTTTTTTTTTTTAATGGAAGCTTTAACAGACTAAGAAAAACAAATTTCATAAAAGTATTCCAGCAAGCAATTGCAAATCCTCTTGAAAACAAATGAAGAAAATAGAAATCTTCAGTAAAGAAACAAAAGATATAGAACCAAAAGAAAGTTTTATACTGAAAGGGATAGTTATGACAACCACAAAAACAAAACATCACTGGATGGACTTAATAACAGAATGGAATGATTGGAGAAATTATACGTGAACTGGAAGACCTATCTAAATGAATTGTCCAATCGGAAAGCAAAAAGAAAGTAAACTGAAGAAAAAAAATCGAATAGAACCTCAGACCACAGACATCTCATGAAAAATAACAAATATGACATTTATGTGATCAGAGTCCCAGAAAAAAAGAAGAATAAATAAGTCTGGAAAAAAATATATGTGTTATATTGGCATCAGTATAAGTATGTAGAATGATTAAACAGTATAGATTCCAGAAATTGAGAGTATATAAAAGCCAATTGATTTTTTTACCAAAAGTTTCAAAATAATTTAATGGATGAAAGAAAATCTTTTCCATAAATGGGGTTGACACTAGATAGCCATATTTATAAAAAATAATAATCTTAAACCTTTACTCTCTCTCTCTCTCTATATATATATAAATTTGAAGTGGAACATGGACATAAATGAAAAAATCTTTAACTATAAAAGTTCTAAAAGAAAACATCAAAGGAAATCTGTGTGACCATGTGGCAAAGGAAATCTGTGTGACCATGTTTTAGATATAGTTCCAAAGAAATAAAGAAAAAAATAGTAAATTATATTTAATAAGGCATTTTTTAGAAATGCTGCTTTTTGAAAGACACTATGAATAAAAACACAAACCCACAATTGACATATAGAAGAAAATATTCATAAGACACATTTGTAACGAGACTTTATCCAGATTATATAAACAATTCATAGTAAGAAAAAGCTCAGTTTTTAAAAATGTGCAAAAATTTGAACAGTCCTCTAAAAAAGATACACAAACAGCTAATAAGCACATGAAAAAGCTCTCAACAGCATTAGTTATTGGGGAAGTGGAAATTAATACCACAAGAACTATTGACATACTCCCTAGACAGATAATAAGCTAAAAACTTAAAAGACTGGCAATAACACTTTTGGTAAAGATGTGGAACAACTGAAATTAGTACACATTGTAAAGGGTATAAAATGTAAAAACCACTTTGGAGTATCTAAGAACTATTTTGAGTGTTTCTTATAAAGGCAAATAAATAATTTCTGAAAGATAGAATTCTACTCCTAGGTATCTACCAATAGAAATGAGAACATATATAGACATATATATTTGTATAAGAATGCCCATAGAAAGAGCATCTGGGTGATTCAGTGGATTAAAGCCTCTGCCTTCGGCTCAGGTCATGATCCCAGGGCCCTGGGATTGAGCCCCGCATCTGGCTTTCTGCTCCACAGGGAGTCTGCTTCCTTCTCTCTCTCTGCCTGCCTCTCTGCCTCTTCTGATCTTGTCTGTCAAATAAAGAAAGAAATAATGCCCATTGAAGTTTTATACATTATAGCTCCAAATTAGAAACAACCAAGTTGTTTATCAGTAGGTAAATAGATAAACTATGCTATTCATTCACCCAAATAACTATTCAACAAAAAAGAAAATAACGGGCAAAAATCTCAAAAACTGTATGATGAGCAAATGCAGAAATACACAAAAAATGTTCATAATGTGTTTCTCTATACAATTCTAGAACAGGAAAAAATTAATCTCTAGTGACAGAGAGCAGATCTTTATTTGCCTCATCTGGAATGAAATTGTGGGAATAGATATAAAGGAGAACAAAGGAAATTTCTGGTGTGATGAAATGTTGTATCTCTTGACTATGGTGATGGATACAAAATTCTATACATTTTTTTCTCAGTTTACCAACTTGTATGCACACACACACACACACACACACACAATGACATACTATTCAGCCATAAATATAATGAGATCTTGCCATTTGCAACAACATGGATGGAGCTGGAGAGTATAATGCTAAGAAAAATAAATCAGAGAATGACAAATACCATATGATTCCACTCATATGTGGAATTTAAGAAACAAATGAGCATAGGTGGGTGGGGAGAGAGAGAAAGAGAGAAAAACAGACAGATCAAGAAACAGACTCTTAACTATAAAGAACAAACTGTAGTTACCAGAGAGGAGACCAGTGATGGGTGAAATAGGTGATGGGGATCAAGGAGTGCACTTGTGATGAGCACCAGATGATGTATGAAAGTGTGGGATCTCTATATTATACACCTGAAACCAGTATTACAATGTATATTAACTAACTGAAATTAATATAAAAACTTAAAAAAGAAGAAACTGAAAATAGTAAATAAAATGAATGCCCACAGAGTTAGATAACTTGAAAATCAGAAAAATAATAACTGCAACAGAGAACAAACTGAGGTTGCCACAGGGAAAGGAGTGAAAGGTTGGGCAAAATGGGTGAAGAAGAGTGGGAGATTTAGGCTTTCAGTTATGGAATAATTCAGTCATGGGAATAAGAGATACAGAATAGGGAATATAGTCAACGATACTTTAGGAGCATTTTATGGTGACAGAGAATGGCTACATTTAAGGTGAGCATAGCATGTATAAATGTTGAATCAGTATATTGTGTACCTAAAACTGATACAATGTTATGTGTCAGCCATAATCAAATACTTTTTTTTTAAAGATTCATCATATTACCATCAGTTTTACATTCAATGACCACAATTTTTATCTTAAAATCAAATTAATTTAGCTAATTAATTCAGTGAAGAATGTATTGTTTAGAGGCATTTAAAATAGTAATTGGTGGAATAAACACTGGTTTTTCTTCTAAGACAAACACATTTCTTGGTGTGAAAACTTTGTAAACCTGAATTATTATTTAACAAGCCCTTCAAATTCAAATATATTTTATGTGTTATAGACACATGGAAATAACATATTTCATTTTCTTCTGCAGCCAGAAAGATGGTTATCAATGCTAATTTCCTTTGTAAGAAAATTTGGAATGATCTCTTGGATTAGCTTTCATAAAATTGTTGCTTCACTATTAACATGATTGTGATAGTTTTTAACAGGCACATTTCTACATCTTAATTGGCTATTAAATATAGAAAAAAGGGAACCTCAAATTTGATGTAAATGATATTTAATAAATGTGTTCTTTAGTGACAATTAATTATTTCGGTCTTTGATAATATTCCCAGGTCTCTAGAGAAAGATGGGGGAAAGCCAATTTCCTTAAAAAAAAAAAAAAAAAAAAAAAAAAATCTGTGTTTGAGTTAATGTCCCTTTCTGAATGAAATTGTGTGGCTTATTTCATAACCTCAAATTTTACAATTTTTTTAAAAAGTTGACTTGCATTTCAAAGATAATTTGAGATTTCCAGGTATCGATTTTCCCTGTTTCCTTTTGTATAAATGTAGTAAACACCTTAAGAAGAATAAAGAAAACATACAAAATACTTAAACAGAATTAGGTACTTTTTTGTTTTTAACTAGCTGGCATATACTCCGCAACTCTACTTCAAACAGATTTATTAACAAAATTTGAAGGGCTTAATAATTTTCAAAGAAAAATACTGCCTCTGGAAGTCAAGGGCCTTTTGTGTTATGAGCCAAACCTGTATTCCATGTTCCAGATAACTCTCAACTTTCTGGTAGGAATTCTGCAACATGCTGTTTTTATTACAGCTTAGAATTATTGGATCAAATGTGGATATAATTCCTAATTTTAAAATATAATTAACAATGCATATTTGAAAATCTTTATTTTCTTTCCCTAGTACTATTTTTTCCTCATGTGAACAGATCTAAATTTTGTGTAACTGCAAAAGGGATTTTCTAAGCTGGTCAGCAATCATGGTAGCATACCCATTGAGTTTATCCAGGGTCATGTGTTTAGCGAATACAAATCAGAATTCTTTGTTTTTCCTTTCTCCCACTGACTCAGGAAATAACATACAAAAGGTAAAAAATGAGTAATTTCACCCTTCTTGAACCCACATTTTTTCCTCACCTCACGCCAGCCCCATCACAAATATCACAAATCTTAGTATATGTTGAATATCTTGGCCTTTTTCTAATTAAAGGCGGCTGCCCAATTCCCCAGGCAGTGCAAAAACCCTTCAGGTCCTAAAAAGAAATGACTTTCAAATCGAAAAGCAACTAAGTAAGTCAGTTTGAAGCCCAAAAGCAATTATAATTACAGGGAAGTATTTTGTTAAAAGTCTATCTTGAGTTGGCTAGTTTGGTTTTCTAGTAATTGGAAGGTAGACAGACAGCGATTTCAATCCTAAACTTACATACAAAGATAATTTCTCCACATTCTAATGATACTTAGGTAAAGATATTTATGCTTAAAGTTGCCTAAATAGCAATAGTGTTTGTCACTCTCAAAAACTCTGTGGGAAAGAGATGATTTTATCTTAAACTGCACTTACGTAATTCTAATTATACCCATGTTACCAGAAATTTTAACTGGTTATATAATACAATTCAATTCAGGAATTGAGTCTGTATTTGATGCAAAGCACAGCACTTAGCTTCTTCAGAAGGAAGGTGATAATGAAGGTGGTTTAAGTACAAGGAATTTAAAATTTGCAAGGGAAGGAGTCAAAATCCCATTATACAAAGCATAGGAGAAGTTTTGCAAATGAAGGGCAAAGGGCCATGGAGATCCAAGGAAAAAGAAGCTATAGCAGCTGGCCCTGGGAAAAAGGTGAGGTAATGAAGAAAGATTTCATGGACAAAGTGACATGAGAGACAGTCTTTGCAAGACAACTTTATTTCCACAGGCAAAGTTGGAGCAAGAGGGCTTTCTAGAAAAAGGAACGGTTAAAAATCTGGAGACAGAAAAGGGTGGGTGTGTGTTATCGCAGCAGAAGTCATAAGGTTTCAATAAAGGGGAGAGCATGAATAAGGTAAAAGTAGGCAATGTGTCTTCCCTGCAATCTGCAAAAAATATGTGAAATTTCCCGTTTTGAAGACATGGACAGCCAATACATTATGCTTCATGAGGAGTAATATGATAAGGTCCATTTGGGGAGAAATAAATAATATCGACATGGAGAATATAATGTTAGAACTGCAGAAACCAAATGGAGAAGTTGGGACTCTCGAGAGGTGGCTGAATAAGAGAACTAGAGGAAATAAGTGTGGCATTCGGTCAGATGCTCTTGGCATGAAGAAAGGGAGCAAATGAGAAAGGTGTAGAATAAACAATTTACTAAATCTCAAAAGGGTGAAAGAAAGGGAGGGTGTCCTTATGAATTAAGGTTTAAGACATAAAAATTTAGCAAGATGATCAGATGGAAAAAAAAACCTTGAGGAATTCAGTTAGAGATCTATTTAAAGGAAGTGGCAGTGAGGATAAATGAACAAGAATTCCTCTCATTCCCATAGATAGCATCAGCCATCACTGCTATAAAGACAAGACAGTAAAATTACATTCATTCATTCAGAAAGCACTTATTCTCATTGTGTGTCAACTGTATTTCAAGAAAAAAAGCACCTCTTCTAAAAGAGAAAAAAAAACTGAAAAAAATTGTATGCATTTTGACATGTGCTTCACACAATATAAATAGTAG
Organism: Mustela putorius furo; assembly: GCF_011764305.1. NCBI lineage: Eukaryota > Metazoa > Chordata > Mammalia > Carnivora > Mustelidae > Mustela > Mustela putorius. Next base: position 25,707,444 of record NW_025421273.1, read on the forward strand.
CTAATATTTACTTAGGATTATATATATATATATATATATATATATGCCAGGACCATTCTCAATTATGTAGTCATTTAACCTTATATCTCTACCTGATAGAAAATCTGGTTTATCAGGACGGGGACACTCAGCCAAGGATACACAGCTAGTATATATCACAAGCTTGACTGAAATTAGTATCTATTTGCTTCCAAAAAAAAATGCTTTTCGTTTGTGTTATGCTATCTAAATTTCTATTGGGATTCAAGGAGTTGCAGTGGGTAAAATGATAGCAAAAATGTATCTTAGAAGACACTGAATACATAACTGAGTCTCAAAGAATTAGGGAGGCAGTTGCATGTAAGACAGATCAAGAGAGGGTGCCAGGGCAAGAAGGGTTTTCTAGAGAGTGAGAACATCCTATGCAGAGACCTGGAGGTGAGAAGCAGGCATGTTTAGGGACCTGCAACACATCATCAGGTTTATGTGTCTCTGGGAAAGTAAGCACTATTAGCTCACCCTGCCATTACTCTTTGAAAATGATATCAGGAAGTTATTAGGGAAAGAAAAATAAAATAAGATGGAAATTGGGGTGGAAGCAAACCATAAAAGATGCTGAACTTAAAGAAACAAACTGAGGGTTGGTGGAGGGGAGGTGGGTAGAGAGTTGGGGTAATTGGGTGATGAGCACTAAGAAGAGCACTTGCTGTAGTGGGGCACTGGGTGTTATAGCCAACTGGTGGATCACAAAATTCTACCTCTGGGGGCACCTGGGTGGCTTAGTGGGTTAAGTCTCTGCCTTTGGCTCAGGTCATGATCTTAGGGTCCTGGGATCGAGCCCCGCATCTGCCGCATCCAACTCTTTGCTCGGCGGGGAACCTGTTTCACCCTCTCTCTCTGCCTGCCTCTCCACCTACTTGTGATCTCTCTGTCAAATAAATAAATAAATTGTACCTCTGAAATTAATAAATATAGAAATTCCTTGTTTGAGGGAAAAAACAATTTATTAAATTAGATCTCAATTAAGCAGAGGCCTCAATTATACTGTGTCTTACAAAATATTATTTTTTTGAGAAGAAATAGAAGAATGCCAAATGTTCAGCCCTCTTTCATCCAGTCACTTGGGCAAGAGCAAAACTGAACCTCGGTGTCTCACCTGTTAGGTAAGGTTTGTCAAAAACATCTCCGAGGTCTAATAACTAGAAGAAAACAAACTCCATTATTCTGATTTATTGTTTCTCTAAAAAGCATCCAAGACAGGAACTCTTTGAAGTAAGATATGGAGGTTTTGACCTCCTCTTTAATCAGAGTTATTTTGGGGTGGGGATGGTTTGTGGTCTGTGATACTGTGTGGGTAAGACAGGCAACAGGATGTACACTTAAAAATATTGATCCTGGAGCATACTGTCTGGGTAAGGATCCTGATTTTTATGAACTATGTGACCTTTAACAAGTGTAATTGTCATATTTTGCTGTGTAACAAGCTATCCCAAATTTGGAAGCATGAAAAATAGCAAACATTTATCACATAAAATTTATAAAGGTCAGAAATCCCAGAGACGCTTAGCTAGATACTTTTGGTTTAGGATCTCCAATGAATTAGAATCATCTTAACAAGCCCACGAATCCAAATGGACTTAGGTGGCTTTTGGAGGAAGTTTTAACTCCTCACTATATGGGTCACTTCATAGAGCTGCTCACGCGTATGGTAACTGGTTTTCCCTAGAACAAGTGAAGATAGAGACAGAGATAGAAGAAGATACAAGTCACAGTGTTTTTATACTTTGGTCTTAAGAGGGGCATCCCATTACATCTGTTATATACTATTCATTAGAAATGAATCACTAATAGCAGAAAGGGAAATTAAGAAAATGATCCCTTTTAAATTGCACCAAAAATTATGACATATTTAGGAGTAAACTTAATGAAACACCTGTATTCTGAAAACTTTAAAACACTGATGAAAGAATTTGAAGAGGATGTAAAGAAATGGAAAGACATTCCATGCTCATGCATTAGAAGAAAATGACATTATTAAAATGCCTCTATTGCTCAAAGCAATATACACATTTAGTGCAGTCCCTGTCAAAATATCAACAGCACTTAGAATTAACAAAACTAAAATTTGCATGGAACCACAAAAGATATCAAATAACCAGAGCAACCTTTAAAAAGAACAACAAAACTGGAGGTATCACAATTCCAGAATTCCAAGTTATATTACAAAGCTTAGTAATCAAAATAGCATGGTACTGGCATAAAATAGATACATAGATCAATGGAACAGAATAGAAAACCCAGAAATAAACTCACAATTATATGATCAATTAAACCTTGACAGCAAGAAAGAATATCCAATGAGGAAAAGACAGTCTTTTTAACAAATGGTGTCAAGCAAACTGGACAGCTAGATGCAAAAGAATAAAAATAGACCATTTTCTTACACCCTAGACAAAAATAAACTCAAAGTGGATTAAAGGCCTAAATATGAGACCTGAAACCATAAAAGTCTTAGAAGAGAGTATAGGCAGTAGTTTCTCTGACATTGCCTTTAGCAACATTTTTCTGGACATTTTTATGTTTCTTGAGGCAAGGAAAATAAAAGCAAAAATAAACTATTAGGACTACACAAAAATAAAAAAACTTCTGCACAGTGAACAAAAATATAAGACAACCTATTGCATGGTAGAAGATATTTGCAAATGACGCCTGATAAAGGGTTAACATCCCAAATATTTAAAGAACTTATACAACTCAACACCCCGCAAATAATCTAATTAAAAATGGACAGAAGACATGAGCAGATATGTCTTCAAAGAAGACATCCAGATGGTCAACATATGTATGAAAAGATGTTCAACATCACTTACCATTAGGAAAATGCAAATCAAAACTACAATGAGATATCTCCTCACACCTGTCACAGTGGTTAAAATTAACAACACACACAACAACAGGTGTTGGTGAGGTTGTGAAGAAAAAGGAACCCTCATGCACTATTGGTGGGAATGCAACCTGATGCAGGCACTGTAGAAAACAGTATGGGGTTCTTCAAAAAGTTAAAAATAGAACTACGCTCCTACCCAGCACTCCTGCTGCTGGGTATTTACCCAAAGATTTAAGACAAACAAACAAACATAATAATTCAAAGGGATACATGCACCTCTATGTTCATAGCAGCATTATTTATAATAGGCAAATTATGGAAGCGGCCCAAGTGTCTGTTCATTGATAGATATATGGATAAAGATGCAGTATATATTCACAATGGAATATTATTCAGCCATAGAAAAGAATAAAATATTGCCATTTACATTTACAATGACATGGGTGGAATTAGAGAGTATCATGTTAAGTGAAATAAGTCAGTCAGAGAAAGACAAATACCATATGATTTCACTTATATGTGGAATTTAAGAAACAACACAAATGAACAAAAAAAAAAAAAAAAAGAAAAGAGAGAGAGACAAAGAGAGTCAAACCAAGAAACAGACTCTTAACTGATGGTTACCAAAGGGACATCTGTGTGGAGGGGCAGTGGGTGAAATAGGTGATAGGGATTAAAGAGTACACTTATCATGATGAGCACTGAGTTATGTGTAGAATTGTTGAATCATTATGTTGTCCACCTAAAATTAGTATAACATTGTATGTTAGTTACACGGGAGTTAAAACAAAAATTTAATTTAAAACAAACAAACAAACAAACAAAATAAATAAATGACTAAGTCCAGCCCAAACTCAAGGAGACAGGAATTAACCTTCACTTTTTGGAATAGGAGTATCAAAGAATCTATGGACATACCTTTAAACTGTCGTAAAAAGTTATCTAATTTCTTAGTGTGAGTTTCCTCATCTGTAAAATAGATATACTGATAATATCTACTAGACAGGTTTTGTATTAGCCAGAGAACAGAACCAATAGGTGCGTGCCTGTATATGTGTGTATGCGGGTGTGTGAGTGTGTGTCTATGTCTGTGTGTAAGTAGAAAGAAAGAGAGAAAGATTCATTTATTATGAGTAATTTGCTCACAAAATTATGAAGGCTAATAAGTCACATGCAAGCTGGAAACTCAGAAGAGCCAATGTGTGTTCCACCCTGAACTGGAGGGTTTGAGAGAGTCCAGTATGAAAGCTGTCAGGCTCAAGACCCAAGAAGAGCCAATGCTTCAGTCTGAGTCTGAAGGCTGGAAAGACCAATGACCCAACTCAAATACTGAAACAGAAGGGGTCCCCCTTAATCCATCTTTTTTGTTCCATTCAGGTCTTCAACTAAGCGGATGAGAAGCATCACCCCACCCCAATCAGCATACCATTAGGAGGGCAAACTGCTTTATGAGTGTGCCAGTTCAAATGTTAATCTCATCCAGACACACCCTGACAGACGCACCTAGAATAATGATTGACCAAATGTCCGGACACTTTGTGGCACATTCTAGTTGACACAAATCTTACTATCACAGGATTGTGACAGAGGTTTAGTCCATTGACAGTTGAAGAATACTTAGAACAATGCATAATGAGCATTGTTACTCTCACTTTCAGATGAAACTAATTTCTAGAGAAGTAGTGTGACTTGGTGTTTAGCAAAACACAAACTATTAAATCTTCATTTTCCTTTCTATTAGTGTTCTTTTTTTCCATGACTTTAGGGATAATCAGGGAAGTCTAATTAACTTGCCCTATAAGGAAAGTAGCATCTGCATTCATTAATGGTGACATAATTTGTTAACTATGTTTATCCTTTCCTGAATTAATCATTACCTTCTCCAGGTGATTTCCTTGGAAATAGAAGGGGGTTCATTAAAATGTATTAATAAATTGCCAATATATGAGCCTAACATCCAAGGAGGAAAATATATTAGATCAGGTTCACCCAGGTCTGTGACAGCTTTATTGGCTTGTGCTCTCCTTTATAAAAACACTTAGAATTTTAAAGACGGAAAGCAGTCATAAGATATAAGGATATAAAGAAAGAAGGAGCTGGATACAGTAAGCATTCAGCTTTCCCCAAATTAACTCTTAAGAGTGTGTGGAGAAATGAGAAAGCACTGTAAACCAAAAGAACACTTAAAGCTCAGCTCCTGTATTCTCAACACTGGTCTATAGACTTCCTCTCAGTAAGGTTTTTGTGGGGCCCATTAACTGAACTTGAAGAATCTACCCTGGCAGCTTCCCACCACACAGCTGTTTCTGAATGCCTTGGTTCTGGTCTCTGAAGAGGACATAATCTAGGGAATATTCCTTCAAATACATAAAATCTCCACAAATCCCAAAGTACGGGTCCCTCTCACTTTTGGCAGGCAGCAAGATGTTTCAGCTTTCAAGCTAGAATTGCCTCTTCAAGGTCACCAGGTTATTATGGAGTTGCAGTAAAACAAAGACAGGCTTCCCGTTGAGAGTTTTCAGTAAAGTCTTCGTGTACACCAGGAAAATGCATCAACATATTAGCCTCCATTGTCTTCTCTGTCTTAGTTAAAGGGAAAAGGACAATAAAAAATTAGAGGAGGAAAAAAAAAAGGAAACAGATTTTGAGTAGAAAATGGATAAAGTTATGATCCAGGTCTTGAGAGCAATGTCAGGATATGCTTTTTAATTTTTTAAAAATGTATCATGTCATTTGAATTAAGGCAAGGAAGGCCATGTGGAAAACAGAAAGCTATGAACAAATTTGTTGATCAATAAAAGATGAAATAGTGTGAACTAATCATTTGCATGAATTAGACTCCTTATGTTTTCTTCTCTTCTCAGATCCAAATTTTTCTACACCTGAAGAGATTTTGACAATCTGCTGGCCTGGATGGCAGTAACCTTGGCATGACAGTTTAGGTGGCGAAAGACAAGACGGTCCATATCTATGGTCCTCTACTTTAATGGGTTAAATCAGGATAACATGGAGGGCTTGTTAAAACAGACCACTGAATTCTACACTCAGAGTTTCTACTCCATTAGATCTAACAGGGGCCCATCAATCTGTATTTCTACTCAGTTCCCAGGTGATGTTGATCCAGGATCACACTCCCAGAACCACGTCTGTAAGGGAAGAAATAATAGTCTGAAAGTTCACAAATGGGTTTTGTTTTGTTTTTTAATACCAAGATACACTAGTTGGATACTTCACACCTTGAGAATTACTTATATATAATAAACTTGTACAAATTTACCATGTATGCTTGTACAATATTTTATAATTAATGTTTTTCATGTATATTATCAAATTTGCTTCTCCAAGTAGCTTAGTGAGATGGAAAGGGCTGTAACTTAAAATGACATTTTCAATAAATGAGAACACGTAGCACTCAGATGGCATAAGAGTATACATTCTGAAGTCAGTGATCATGTCTAATTCATATTAGTATCTTTAACTTAACAATGTGAACAAAGCATATTACAGTTCAAGAAGTCTTTCATTAGTCAATTACTTTTGCACATAACTCCTAAGTAATGGAACCAGAGATCAGAGTCCTATGACTCTAAGTGCAATGTTCTTTCTAATTTTCCATAATACTGTCATATCAAAGTTTCTTTGTTCCTAATCCCCCTTCTATTCGTACAATGTGATCAACAGCAGCAGTGAATATGCCACAGAACCATAAGCTACTTAAGGGTGGGCAGAATGGCATCTTCATCTCTTCCATCATAGGAAGAGGCCTGACACATAGTAGGTACACCATCCAGGTCTTTGGGGGTAATTACATGTTTCTCTTCCCCACCAGCTATAAAACCATGACTGTATGTATCTCCCATCAGAGAATCTCTGGCAGGCCTCAAGCTCGGGGAGTAAGTTTCAGGGAAACCACAAGCCGTGGAAGAGAGCCACCTGGGGTTTGGGCCATATGGTTCTGGCTTCTTCCTTGTGGGAGGGAAGCAGCCTGTTTAAACCAAAAAGCTTAGGAGGGGTGACTGCCAATTCTGCTAACTGGCAGCTCCAGTCTGTAACCCCCGAGCTTGCTCTGCTATGTTTCCAAGTCCCCAAATGTGTTCAAATCAAGGGAATGCTGCTGAATTGAAATGGATTTCCCCATCACTGCAAGGAAACAAGGCAAGCCTTAATTTTGACTTCTAAGCAGAGTCCCAGAGGGAGTATGCCTAATTAGACCAAGGATCAAACTTCTTCATGCCCTGCCAGAGAGGCCCACTGAGTTTCTGTGGGCTGAGGGCCATAGGATCTGTTTTCTGCTCACAGTGGCCTGGCTTCCCAGAAAACACACACACACACACACACACACACACACACACACACACGCAACAACAACAACGACGAAGACAGCAACAACAAAAACCATAATGCATGTTATCTTATCCAAATAATTTACAACGTTGGAAGATGTTTCCTATGTCAGCAATAGACTAAATTCTGTGTTTCTGGTATTTTCACAAAAAGTAACAGCTCTCATAAATGTCCCATTAATCATAGCTACACATTTTACTTGGCTATTTGAATAATTACATGCTAAATAAAAAGTTAAGCCTTCTCTGCAAAATATGAGCAACTTTAAAATAACTTCCATAAAATCCAAGCCATTTGTCTTTATTTACAAAGATAGCTATAATATTCATATAAGCAACAATTTCCATATATAACTGAAAGTTTTCTGAAAGCATTTTAAAACTAAAATTCAGGTTGTACTTCTTTAAAGAACTCATAACCTTAAATAGACATAAAATTATCTTTACAAAAACTAGATATAATTGTATAAATATTTTCCTCCCCAGGGTCTCAGTGACAAAGCCATGTGTTTATAAATCAAATGAACACATTTGAGCACTCTATTTGTATTATTAAACCCCAGAAAATAGAGCTGTCTGGACTTCTTTATGTTCCAACTAACTTTAAAAATCCCAGTTGCCCCAGGAGAAGGAACTAAGATACTGAGGATTAGAAAGACAAACCTCCAAGGGCCAGATACATGGGCCAAGAGTGGGATAAGCAAGAGTGAAGACAAAAAGTGAAGGTTAGAGGTGATTTGTGAAGGGCAGCTGTAACTGATGCAACAGGAAGTCATGAGAAAAAAATAAAATTAAGTTAAAAAAAAAAGTTTATTATGGGAACGGGGGCAGAAAGAAGCCAGATGAGAGAAAGGCCGTGTGTTAGGAAAGAGGGTTGGACCATAGTCAGGTACAAAGCAGGGCCTCTGGACAATGTGACAAGTCCTAGCTGCTGTATATTGCTTCTTTTGTGGTTTTAGCTCCTCTGATATAAAGATACAGTAAGTATGGGCTCTTTTTGCCTGACATCGACATGGTTTCTAGGAAACTGTCTTGTAAAAGGAGATGAATTTATGCAACAAATATTTATTAAGCATTAATATACACCAGACATGATACTATATGCTATTTATACATTGCATTTGCACTACTAAAACTAACAATCAAACGAACCTGTAATTGGAATAATTTCAGCACAACATCCTGAAATAATACTAGATTAAATATTCAGCATAACAGGCCTACCACACAAATGCTTCCAAAATGATCCACAATCACAGGTTGGTATCTCAGACTTACTAAGCGTTCAGAGCCTGGGTATTTGTGTTTACTCTCTTGTTACTATCTCTCATTGAATTGCTTACAGTGAATGAATTCCATTTACAGTCTCGGTTTTATTCCATCTTACTGATTTGCAAAAATCAGATCAAATACGTGGAACATAGAAAATGTTTATCAAATGCTATTTGTATGATAAGAAGGTACTAATGTCACATCATGAGGTAACCAAACCTTTTATCCATCTTCTGAGTAGAAGATTCTCATCAGCTACTTCCATGGAGTGGAGTCATGTTCAAAGGAAGGGATCTTTCTTGTTACCTTTCCATATTCTTTACACTTACTTCCTCCCCTGCATGACTTCTTTGCCAGGAGTGGCATGTCTTTGGTAATTTATCCCCTACCCCTAAATACACACACACACACACACACACACACACACACACACACACCTGGAGTAATTTTTCAAAAACCTAAATTTACATACATCGCCACTACTCTATAAGCTTCTGCAATATGATTTCTGCCTATACACCTGTGATTTTCTGTTTATTTTCCATCCTTTGGTATCTGAGGAATATTGTGGTTCATTAACAGTGAATCCTACAGCTGGCATTCCAGTTGAAGGAGAGGTCTGGATTCTCCCTGGTCTGTTAGAATTAGGATGTGGAAGAATGCTACAGGTATCTGAAAAAGCACCCCAGTCAATGTCCTCTGTAGGGACAAGCACAACATTCTCTTTCCCCAGTATCACTGAGACTCACTGAGTTCCTTGGCATGATCTATTAGCCTTTACACTCAGGCTAATTTGTGTGTTTCCCTGAGTACAGTGTCCTCTTTAGTAAAATCAAGCTAACAATACCTGTTTTGCAGGGTTGTTGTAAGTACTTACAAAATGAGGGATGGGTGGTGCATGGCACAGTGCTTACATGTAGTAGGCACTCAGTACCTGAGAACTAGAGGGCCCTTTATGATCTGACTCCAGACAAATAATCAATTTATTTATCTCTTCCTTGTTTCTCTCATGTACCAAATGCTCTAGTTACACTTTCCAGGGTGATTTTTTTTGTCTCCTCATTGTGCTTAAGACTATTTCTCTGTTTTCTACCATTTTTAAACCAGTGCATTCCTATTCATCCTTCACTGTCCAACACAAATGTAGTTTTTCTCCTTAGCTTTTTGTTGGATTTACCTACTAAAACATAGGGGAATTAATCCTTATCTACACTTCCTGTATTTACATTGAATTTTCTGTATTCCTCTATTATAACACAAATCATAATTTTAGACAGATAAAGAGATAGATTCATGGATGATATAAAGACAGATAGATGACAGACCAACAGACAGCTAGATAACCCAAGTCACCAGGAGCTCTCTAAGATCAAGGACAGTTCCTTATTCATTTTTTTCATTTTTAATTAATAAACTTTTGCATTTTTAGAGCAGTTGTATGTTTATAGCAAAACTGAGGAAAGCACAGAGCTTACACATACCCTGCCTTCCCCTCCTACATATTGCCTCCCCCACCATCAATGTTCCCTTCTGGTGTGGGACATTTATTACAATTGATGAACCAACCTTGATACATAATTATCAATGCAAGTCCAATGTTTACATTAGGGTTCATTCTTTGTGTCATACATTCTCTGGGTCTTTACAAATATATTATGACATGTATCTACAATTATACTATCATGTAGAATAGTTTCACGGTCTAAAAATAACCCCTACTTCACCCACGCTTCTTTCCTTCCTCATCCTTGACCTCTAACAATCTCTGATCTTTTCACTGTCTCCATTATTTTTCCTTTTCCCTAACATCATATAATTGGAATGATACAGTGTATATACCTTTCCAGATTGACTTCGTTCACTTAGCAATATGCATTTAAGTTTCCACTGTGTGGTTTTTGCGGCTTGAAAGCTTATTTCTCTTTATTGTTGAATAATATTCCATTGTTGGATATGCCACAGTTTGTTTATCCATTAACCTATGGAAGAATATCTTGGCTACTTCCATGTTTGAGCAATCATGAATCATATTCATGTGGGTCTACTTTTAGGTTCTCTTTTATGTTTCATCAATCTATATGTCTATGCATGTCTGTTTGTCACCAATACCACGCTGTTTTGATTATTCTAGTTTCATAATGAGACTTAAAGTTTGGGATCTTTTGCCTTTCTGTATAAACTTTAGAATTAGTTCATCAATATCTATAAAATAACTGACTAGGATTTTGGTGGGGATTATACTGAATCTATGAATCAAGTTTATCTTTATGCTGCCTGAAACCAGCGTAGTCTTTGGCATATTTGGGGACCCTCATTTATTTCTACTGATCCCAGATATCCACTGAGACAAATTAAAATGGATAACATTCTACCTCCCCTAAATCTTAAGAAAAAATGTCTTTGGTGGTTGCTGTTGTAAAATAATCATTCCTTCTTCCTTTTATGGTAGGAGGGAGAAGGGAAGAGGGGACCCTGAAGACTGATTGTGTCATATGCTCCACAAGGACAAGAAAACTTCTCTCTCTACTTTGCCGATGGTCATACCCTAACACCTGGAGCACTTCCTGCTATATCACAGAACAAAAAAAAAAAAATGATATTTTTGAATGTCGAATGAATATGTTTTTTGGCCAGAGACCAACATGCTGAAGCAATTTCAGTTCCCCAATACACATTGATTTCTCTGCTCTAAGTCCTTGGCCTAAGCTACCTCCTCTACCTGGGACCATCTCCTTTCCCCACTTTTCACCTAAGTAACTTCTACTCAACCTTCAAGTACCTGCTTCTACATTGCTTCTTCCTTGCCTATATCTCCCATGTGCTTTGTTCCCTATTTTCTTTCCAAGGATAAGCACACTTTGGCATGCATTAGGTACTCAACACCTATTTACTGTTTAAAATAATATATTTCACCTTGTTCAAGGACTCACTCAATATCATAAAAATACATATTTATAAATTGTAATTCTTGAATGAGTTATTCATACACAAAGGCCAAATCTACATTCTAGACTGGGGTCCATAGCATGTTTTTGGATGTAGTATTGTAAGAGTGTTTGACATTTTTCTCTCCTGGATCTATGGTGCAAACAGAGTGGACACTCCAGATTTAAACTCTCTTATTGAAAAAATCGTCTCTAATATAGGAAGACATCTTACATCTCATCACCTTAAAGGCAGCTGTTATCCATTTCCTGACTATTCCAGTTGCAGCTTCTGGTCTTCTGCTGAAAGATTTCATTCCATTATTTATTATTCGACCTATTAAATGTCAATGGGAAGATTCCCTGGAAAGGTGTGTTACTGTGGTTACCAGGAGCTTCTCTCATCCCAAGAAGAGTCTGCTTTCTGGGGTGCAGAACAGGCTTTAAAGTCAGCAGGAACCACACATGCTGCAGCAGAGATGTATGAAGGGCACAAAGAACCTGCTATTATTTTTAAAGCATCCTGGGAAATGCTGGGAAGGATTCTAGGGTTTTCTTTCAAAATGATAACTTATGGACAGTTTGAAGCAAAGCCATGGAAATGAAAAGATTTGATTCTCCTGCCATAGATGGAACAGTAACTTCTTATTCTCCTGCTATCTTCCCCCACCTAAAAGAATGCATTTTTTATGAGGAAGTCAAATTGGCCTTGTCTCGAAGGTAAACACTCCTCACAGAACAAATGAGCCTTTTTTTTTTTTTTGTTAAATTACAGAAACAGTGAAAGATTTATGATTCTCCTGGACAAAATCCTTTTGTTTTAAATAGTTGCCATTTTTCCATGAAGAAATCAGACACCTTGTTGGTGTTTTCTTATAGTAAACATAAGGTCACTGAAAGAACAGGCTAGATGAAAGATCACCCTGGTATTAAATTACTTCCATCTGCAAACACTGTAAATCCCGTAGACATAAAAAGAGAAGTTATGGTTAGAGTTCTGAAGTGTCATGTTTTTGGACTTGAAAAAAGTCCTTCTGCTGAGGACTTTATTCTATTGCCAAGATTAAGAAACATGAAGTTGTGACGCAGTAACTGGACCATGTCAAAAGCATTTTGCTGTAGAAATCTCCCTTGCTCACTCTTTTTCTCAGCCCTTTCCCTCCATTCACCTCTCACATTATCTAACATTCAAGTTTATATTGGAAGAAATTGCTATGAATTAAAGTTCTATAGTATTAGTTCTCAACAGGTTTTTAAGAACTTATTCAAGGCATGCAATTATTCTCCTCAGCATTTCTTTTTACTGATTATACATTGTTTATGCTTGGGATAGAAATCAAGATGGTATATGTTAGAAACATGGTCATTTACATTTGTAATCAATTAATGTTATCCACAGTTGCAATTTGACTAAATTGCATGGTAGTCTTTAAGTAGGACTTAGAGTTTTCATCCAAGTTTATTAGTAGCTACTCTAAGAGAGAGCAGTGACTGTTGTGCTCTTTTGGCTTCTAAGCATCTGAACTTCATTCCTAGTTTTGAGAAATATATTATTGCATGAGTGCAATGATCTGAGGCTGCATATTTGCTTTTTAATCCTTTAAAGATGATGGTAAGACAAGCGCTTCATGGTTGGTAGTAGAAGCAGGCATCCTGAGAAGAATGTTCTTATGATGTGGTCTTTCCTGCTGGCCTAGCTCTCCCATTCAACAGTTCAGTATTTCTGGGTAAAGATTTAATAACTCTGCCTCAGTTTTTTCATATGTAAAGTAAGGGTATGAATGGTTACTATCCCACAGCACTGATCCAAGGGTTCAATGTGTTAATGCACACTGAACTAGCATTACTTGCATGAGACACTATTATCTTCCTGTGGGTGTCCACATAGACTGAACCACATTCCTCAGCCTTCTTGTTCATTCTCTCCAATGTTATTTTTCTTAAATTAACCAGAATAATTTTTGTTGTATACAACCAAGAATCCTGACTGAAGTCCATCTTAAAGCTGATTTGTATTTTCAACCATGAAACACTTTCACATTAGAGACTCATTTTGAGTTCAAAAGTGGGATATTTGTGAAAAAAAAATACACAAAAAAACTAAAAACAAAAACAAAAACAAAAAAGAACGGTTCCCATTTCTTTTGATAGTGCTCTATTTGTGTAATACTATCACATAAAAATTCTGTGTTTGACAGAAGCTATTCTGATAGTATTGCCATGTTTATTTCTTTCTGTGGTATAATTAAAAGGTGATCCAAGTTCTCGTAACTGAGAGAACTTTTGAAGTTCTTACGTCAAAGTGGAATGATCTTTTGAGTTCTGCTGAAAACAGAAAGAGGGGTAGTTTGTCTATTTCTATTTGCCTATGAGCCCACAAATATGCCTCAGGGAAAGAAGAAGAGCAAGCAATATATATATATGCTCATAAAGATGACATGGATCTTCGACTCCTGAACATAGGACATAGGTCAAACTCTGTTTGGCTTTTGTTCAGCACAGCCTGAAGATATTATGGAGAGATAATCAGGGAGAAAACACCAGTGCAAACCACATTATGACTGTAAGAAATCTGGTACCATGTTTTAAGAATTCCAGAAAGTTGTCTGGGAAACAGTAACACCAGAAGCTTTCTTTGATTCTCTCTTTGATAAGATCTCCTCTCAGAGGGCTTGAAGAGAAAGGAGAGATAAAAGATGATATTGACAAAAGTTCTAGCTGTTTCAAAGGAAATCCATGTGGTTTGCATGCCTTATATAACTCTTCCTAAAAAAGGAAGACAGCTGTTTGCTGTACGAAGTTCCAGACTGCTGTGGCCAGTAGCTTCAGGCCACTAATTACAGTTTCAGAGGCATGAGAGAGGCACGCTCTTTTAAATCTATCTCATATCCTTCAACATCCTCAATTTCTTCTAAGTGTGGGCTGCTTCTCATGACCTGAGATTAACCTAGAAGAATCAGGTATTTTCTCTAACTTGCTATGGAATTGTTACTATAATTTTTACTGATGAAGGGTAGAGTGTAGGGCTCTTGATGGGTACTTGAGTTTTCACCCTGTGTAGTGTACGAAGCAGATGTTGCACACATTTGAACAACCAGTGAGCTGGAAAAGCTTTTCTCTATCAATAATGACGTGTTTGCACTGCAGCAGAATGGTGGGGCTGGAAAGCACCAGAATAGGACTGGGGATACCTCAACTCTTGCTCAGGCTCAAGTACGAACAACTGTCTGAGTTTAAAAGAGACCTTGTCCCTCTTTGTTATTGGTGTCCTTCCTTAAAAAATGAGAGAGCTGACTGAGATCACCTCCAAGACAGTGTCCAAGTCTAAACCATACTTATAATACTTAATTTCAGAGAAAACTTTTTCCTAGTTAATAACAATGACAAAAATTTACAACACTCACATAGGCCACATGTATCAGAAAATAGGATACCTTTTTGTTTTTTTAATTAATTTTAGATTTTGTTTATTTATTTGACAGAGAGAGAGAGAGACAGCAAGAGAGGGAACACAAACAGAGGGAGTGGGAGAGGGAGAAGCAGGCTTCCTGCTGAGCAGGGAGTCTGATGTGGGGCTTGATACCAGGACCCTGGGATCATGACCTGAGCCTAAGGCAGACGCTTAATGACTGAGCCACCCAGGTGTCCCGAAAGTAAGATACTTCATTGTAGCTACAATTATTCCATTTATAACTTAGATACCTAATATGTTTGATCTATGTTATGAAAAATACTTTACATATGAAATATTGGCAAACATTTTATTAATAGTATCTGGTTATTAGGGAATATATTGAACCAGTCATAAATATAATGCAATATACTGATGATAATACTGGAGATAGTGTTTACAAAGTACTTATCATGTGCCAAGCCTTGGTATAAATGTTTCAGTTATATTCACTCCCTCAGTCTTCAAACCAGCCTAGGTATTAGACAGAATTTATAACTCTGAATTTAGAAATTAGAAAACTGAGACAAGGCACAGAATGAATATGTAAGAGCTAGGATTTAAACTGTGGCAGTCCAGCTCCAGATTCTCTGCTTCTCAGCACTCTGTTACTTAAAGTTGAAGGTGTATCTGGACAACAGGTGAATCCAGCAATTTATTTTGTAAGACTACGATGAAAGAGTTAAAGCAGAATTAGTTCACATCCTAATTATATAGTTTTTTACCTCTGCAGCTTAAGAAAACTATTTGAACCTTCCAATATTTAATTCCTTCACCTGTAAAATGGGGGATAATATTAAACATAATCATCAAATGGGTTTGATGAGATTAAAAAATGTGGGACACCTGGGTGGTTCAATGGGTTAAAGCCTCTGCCTTCGGCTCAGGTCATGATTCTAGGGTCCTGGAATCAAGCCTGGCATTGGGCTCCCTGCTCAGCAGGGAGCCTCCTTCCCTTCCTCTCTCTCTGCCTGCCTCTCTGCCTACTTGTGATCTCTGTCAAGTAAATAAATAAAATCTTTAAAAAAAAATGTAAAATTGTCCAGCTCAGTTAACAAAGGAATTTATTTATTTTATCAAATATTTATGGAACATCTACTATGTGCCAAGCACTGGTATAAAGGTTATAGCAGTAAAATTCAAGCCATTATGGAACTGAAATTCTTGTGAGGAGACAGAGACTTTAAAAACATTAAAATAAAAAGATAATTTCTGTGTAACAAATATAGGAATTCTGTAAGTCAGGAATTCTGAAAATATGTTCAGTGGAAAAACATGAATGCTTGAGATATAGAATGCCTGGGACTGGAAGAGAACTGTCAGGACTGCTTCTTTACCTACATACCTGGTATCAGGACTGAGATGCCTGACATTCAGGCTCAACTGGGATGCAAACCTGTGGCATCTCAACATGTTGAAATTTATGCAGAGAATTAAAATATGATGATATGATGCTGGTGACTGGGAGATTGGAAAATGGTCAAGGAAACCCTCTCTGAGGAATTAATGAAATTGATACCTGAAGATGAAGAAGGATCCCGGTAAGTGAAGATGAAAGGGAGGATTCTAGGCAGAGATAGTACAAAAATAAGTAGGAGTAAAGGAGTAAACATGGAGCACAGTAGGATACATAAGGAAATAAGGCCAATGATGTGGACAGGACCAGGTTAAGTGTGGCTCTCTAAGCCAGGTTAAATGGCTTCCAGAAGAAGCCATTGTGAAATTCTGAGTTGGAGAATGATAGGATATTAAAACAAAAACAAAGAAAAGAAAGGAAACATAATAAAAGAAACATCAATAAAATGGAATCCTACTTCAATTTCTTTTGGTCATGTCCACCTACAATCCACCTCTAGTATCTTTACAGTGGCTTTAATTATTGACTTTCTTTTTCTCCTATTCTGATCATTCAGGAAATAGAACATCTAAATCTCTTTCCTTTTCCAACAATATACGTAGATCATGTTTACAAAATTAATATACATCTAAAACAGGGACAGAATATTTGGGGGCTGCTGAGTCTTATAAAGAGATACTGGTTTTACTCCAAATCTAGACAAAAGCATGTCATTCAAGTATTATTCATTCAGGCATCTATTTACCCAGCTATATCTCTCCACTGATCACCAGGTATCAGTAAATGCCAGTAACAGAAAAACTGTCATGACACAGTTTCTGTTTTTATAGTATTTCTATGCCACAGAGTAAATTTTCCTTCTTTCTCGTTGTTTTTTTTTGTTTTGGTTTTTTTGAGGGGGAGAGAAAGTTGTATTGGAACACAAAGAAAGAAAAACAGTATCTGATACCCCAAAGTAGTAAACATTGAAGACTGTTCAGCAAGTTATGTGCCCTGGGAAAATATACTTAAACTCATTAAAGTGGAATTTATGTCAGCTGCTTATTCTTGACCCGAGAAGCTCCTGTCATACTCATAGAAAACACTATATTTGGGTGCTTCTATCAAGATTACTTAAGCAAACTGAAAATGGAAGTCTTCCTTATAATCTTTCTGGGCAGTGTTTGTCCATCAACAACAGTCCTCATGAGCTGGATTCCTTCCACATGAAAGGAATTCCAAAACTCAACACATTCCTTAGCTTCCAAAGCAGAAGCAAAAACTTAGACAATTGTTCCAGATGAATGGCAAAAATTCATGTGCTTGCACACACACACACCCCTACTTTGCAGAGAGCAGACTGGTGAGAAAAGCCTTAGCAATTACTTCTTTCAGTTTGTTATCTCTTATCGTGCACCTAATTTGTAAATAACTAGTTTTTTTTTTTTTCTAGGTAAATATACTTGTCCAGCCTTCAAAAATTTTAAGGCTAGGATTGACCAAAATAAGTGTTTCAGACTTGAATTCTCAGTTATCAATTTATTCTCCATAATCTATTACTGGCTTTCAGAGTTTAATGGATCTTCTCATTAACATACTAACCCCAAAGTCAAAAATGGTGTCAAAGTCTCAAAATCAAGGTCGGAAGTCTGTCATCCAGTTTTGGTTTTTCTGAATCTGATATTTAAATATTTGGAAATAAGTATTTTTTTTTTTTAAGTTCAATCTTTGTCAAAAACATAGAAGCAGAATTTATACCAGTACTCATCCTTCCATAACTTACAGGCACCCACGGTCACACCAATCTTTGTATAAACAACCATAGTAATTGTGCTATCCTATTTTCTCTTTCTTTGGCCATAATGCCTAATCATTTAGAATATTTAGAGTCAAATACTCGGAAGTTAATCCTGTCTCCATGTTTGCTATGTGACTTGGGTAGAAAAACTTAACCATTGCATTTCAGTGTTTCAGTGGAAATATGACACTTACATTATAAGGTTATTAAATAATTAATTTGATTAGAACATACAGAGTATTTAGCGGTGTCTGGAATACCACTTACATTTAATCAATGTAATATTGCTAGGAATTCAGGTTTTGTTTTGTTTTGTTTTGTTTGGAACTCTCATTCCCTTTCTACTGCCCCTGTCTACTTTCTTTTTGCTTTTCTTTTTTTTTTTGTCTTTATTTTTTATTTTTTTTTTTCCTTTAAGTAGGCTCCATACCCAGCATGGAGCCCAGCATGGAGCTCATGCTTAGGACTGTGAGATCAAGACCTGGGCCAAGACAAGAATCAGATACTCATCTGACGGAGCCATCCAAGTAACCCCATGTCTGTCTACTTTATTATTTCCAAAACTAAAATTATAACCTCTCGTTTTTAAGAACATACCTTTTATCATGCCCCATTTTAAAAAGCTACCAATAGATTTGCACAGGAGTTTGAGCATTTCCTGCAAATAGAAGAACTGAGGGGCAAAGTAAGGGCGGTAGTGCAATCTAGCATTAGATGTGCAGGAGTTGTCAGAATGCCAGAAACTCTGATATAATTAATGTTATATCAGGGTATAACCTGATATAACAGTGATATATAATGTTATATCAGGTATAACCTGATATAACCTGAGGCATATGACCAGTTATAAGGACTTTCCAACAGTCTTCTAGTCATAGATTTATCAACATTGGGGTTAGAACAATGGGAATATGAAAACATAAAATATAATGTTCTTGACCCTAACAAACTCAGATGGCTCTATGTATGTAAAGGACAGGGAGAATGATAAATCAACTTCTTAAAAACTATGCCATTAATTACATTCTTCTCAGGGAATCCTAGAAAGATAAGAGGCAAGAAAAATACAGCTTTGTAGAGATAGGATCAAGGAAAGAACCATTAAAATATCTGAGGAATGAAGAAATTTCATGTAGCAATCTGAGTATTAAGGAATAGTAGAAAGATGCTGGTGGAAAGGGAGGGTAGGTTGAGATGGTAGCAAATCGGGCCTCAGAA
Source organism: Mustela putorius furo (assembly GCF_011764305.1). Lineage (NCBI taxonomy): Eukaryota > Metazoa > Chordata > Mammalia > Carnivora > Mustelidae > Mustela > Mustela putorius. The sequence goes on from NW_025421273.1 coordinate 25,726,652, forward strand.
ATACAAATGATGGCCTAATATGGAGAGTCAAAAATCCAGACACCAGGCTCTCTTAGCTAACCAGAACTATGTCAAAGACTGACTTTGAGAGCACAAAGCCAGAGACTGTTATTTTAGTGACAGTTACTCTGACCATGCTCAGGAGCCCAGAGAGGTTCACTGATTCCTTTTTTCAAACCAGATTTAGTTTTCACATTTGGGTGGCCAGTGAAGTATGAGATGATACAATGTCTCCCACAGTGATGTTGACCAATATTAAAGAAAGAAAGAAAGAAAGAAAGAAAGAAAGAAAGAAAGAAAACAAAAAGTTTCTGGGGAAAAAAATTCATATTTTTCTGAGACTAATAACACAATTAGTCATTAATCACAGATTAATGCACAGAGTATAGACTTTGTGCTCAAACATTCCAACAAGTCTTGTACAGATAAAATAATAATAATAATAATAATAATAATAATAATTGAAAATGTGGCCCCACACATTTGAATGGCCTGAAGTCATATTTTCAATCATTGAATTAGTCTCTTTGACATCAAAATTTATCTGCCTGTACTTAAGGTGGTCATTGGTGGATTATTTTTTTTTTCCCCATCGGTGGATTATTAACAAAGCATCTTACTTCTGAAACCTATGTCCCTTTCTTAGAGTCTTCTAACTGAAGAATGGGTCAAGAGAAGGGTTTCTACAGTACATAAATATTTGATTAATCTTTGTATCTCCAGTGCTTAATGTGATATAAACAGGGTTAAGATATTCAATGCAGCTTTGTTGAATAAGTGAATCAATAAATGTAGAAAGTGATTGTAGGGAAAATGGAAAAATAAATGATTACACGAATGATGAATGAAAAAAATGGCAGGTTTGTTAGAGATCTTTGATAAAATAATGAATAAATGAATCGGTGAGCTAATTAGTTATTCATTACCTCCATAATTTCTACTCCTGGTAGCTACTATGTTACAGAGATAAACTCGATATTTTGTGAGGTTAAGTCAGGTGCAGTCAGCTGACTACTTTTGTAAAATATGTGTGGGTTCGGCATATTTTTCTGGCTCATTGAAGACAGCTTTGTTGTAGAAGTTAGCTTTAAATTGATCCTTGAAGAAGGCCATCCAAAAATAGCTCAGCATGAGAAGTCCAGCATGCTGTTTCTTTCACTTCCCTAGGCTACTCCCCTATGAAAAATATTTTGATTTAGTTGGTTCATTTCATGTGATGGCAGTATGAATGATCACTTTATAGCGGACATCAGCACAAAGATAGGAATTTACCATTAAAACAGAATGAAACTGAAACTAGTTTGGCCTCCCTCTGCTTTCCTTGAAGATAAATGATTATGATGTCAGTGCAATTTGAAAGAATATTAAATCAGAAGCTGAATATACCTAGCGGTTCCAACTCCCTCATGTCATAAGACCTGGATTTTCTTAAAGTCTAAAACTAAGATAATTCTCTCATTCTCAAAATCAAAATGGTGCTCTGTAACAAGTTTCAGGACACGTTAAGTGAAAAAATCCACTCGTGATGGTTTTACATTTACAATTGACTATGTAATTTGGTTTTCTTCCAGATGTTTTCCAAACATAACTCAGATATATAAAACACACCAGACCCTAAACACTCATTAAGGAGGAAACAAATATACACTATAAATAAAAGACATCTTCTTTCTTATGGTTTTTAAGGCTTTCCCATTTTACTCTTAGAGGATCCCTTTGGCATTTCTTTTTGGACCTCTGAGAATTTTGTACAAGGTGGTGGTGAATTGAGAGAAAGAGAGATTAGGTTCACCTTGCCTCCAGTTCTAATGGGAGAAGAGGAGACCGGTTACAATTTGTTGCATACAACTTTGTGCTGATTCTTATCCTAAATACTTGTGATAGGGTGCATCATAGCCCTGCAAAGATGGCCATAAGCTAAATCCTGGGACCTGGGACCATGTTACTTTAAGAAAAAATGGACTTCGTAAATGTGATTTATGTTAATGATCTTGAGATAGGTAGATTATTTTAATGGTTGTGATGTAATCACAAAGTTCCTTATAAGATAAAGGTAAGTTAGTGAGGGCAGAAGACAATGTGATGACAGAAGCAGAGATTGGAGAAAGGTGATCACAAGCCAAGGAATGACAGAAGACAGCCTCTAAAAGCTGGAAGAAGTAGGGAACGAGTTCTCTCCTGGAACCTCCAAATGAAACCCTCTCTGCTGATCCCTTAATTTTAACCTTGTAAGACTAATTTTCGGACTTCTGATCTCCACAATTGTCAGACAATAAATGTGTGTTGTTTTATACCACTAATTTTGTGATTATCAGTTACATCAATAATAGGAATCTAGTATAATGTTTTGCAGTATTTTATGAAGGATTCATAGCTCTACGAATGAAGAGTACCATCTCCATTTTATAGTGACATCAAAGTCACAAAGAGGCTCCCTCAAGTTCTTACTGCTAGTTAATTATGGGGCTAAAGCTCCAATCCAGATTTTTCAGCCAATAAAGCCCATTATTTTTCCCCAGGACTATGTAACCAATAATTTGGTCCAGTATTCCCCCTCTCACCTGTGTCAACCAGCTAGATTGTTCACACATATGAGTTACCTAGGAGTCCATTCTGCCCCATAACCCATTGCTTCCATTGGATGAACACAATTCTTAGTAAATTATCCCGAAATCTTGCATTAATTTATGTCTTCCTTCACCCAACTACAAATTTTTGAGCTATTTGCTTTGCAAGGGGAGGCAGGAAAGAAAGGATAAAAAAGTGAAGTCAAGACAGAACTTACTGTACGAATCATGGCCCAGAATGCATTTCCCAGCATCAGAGTGTGGAGGAATGAATGTAGGATTTTTTTTTTTTTTCCTCTATAACTTTAGCAGGAAATTACCCAACACCATCCCCCTCCTGCCAAAAACTCTGGCTTTGAGGGATGTTCTTGGAAATGATTGAAAAGGATCCCTTTTCCCTGAGCTACTAGGGAGCTGTACCTAACATCTTTAAGGGCAGCTTGGCCTTCTTCCAGAAGAGATGCTATCTGATTTACTGCAATGCCTACTGTGATGCCTGCACGGCTTGACTTCCCACCTGACCAGTGGGAAACATCTGCAGGAGAGTGCCTCCCTTGGCAGCTTTGCTCCAAGGGAAGGGAGGAGGCCAGCCCAACAGCTGTCTTTCTTATCTGTTACTGATGTGCACAAGAGTGCACATTTCTTGGTTGTTGTTTGTCAAAGAGGCTCTCAAGCATGGAAATCATCCCTGCTCTACTTCTTGTTGAGATCCTTCTGCAATTCATTTGGGATCCTCAAAAAATAAAAACAATTCCTCCTTCATGGAGCTCAACTAGAGGATGTTAAAGCAGATACACATTTTATGGATTAGTTCCTCCCAATATATTTAAACTGTTTTCATTATAAAAATGAAGTCATGGGGAGCAGGACTAAAACATGTGGATATGCAGTATTTCAGCCACCATCATACTGGTAATGGGATTTGGCATCTTGGCAAAAGTGAGATCGGGGGCTAAGAAGTGTAACGGTAACTAGTGTTTCCTCTACACATTTCTTCCATCAGTTTTCCAAATTCTCGTCCCCTGCCATCAAATATTTTAATTTCAAAGTGGGCGAAACAGTCTTCAGCAGCTTTTGTAACATATACCTAGCCTGTTTGATCAGTTTCAAACTTGGCTTATTTCACATAATCCTGTTGTTCCAAAGTATGTGTGTGTAAAGGGAACAAGAAAGTAATGTAGAATAAGGGAGACTGAGGAACAATATGGAGTGACTCATATATGTCAATAAAATCTATTATTAGGTATTAAAGTTTTTTGGGGGGAGAAGTAAAACAAAACTCTAGAATGAACTCTAGAACTCTAGAATCTTGAGTCTAGTGTTGTTTTCTTATTTCCTATTCTAGGTCTTTACCAAATAGAGGAGGGTAAAGAGAAAAATCTGTACTTCATTTTCAGAAAAGTTGGAAGAAGACTTTAAATAGATAATGTGAATTTGGGGAGGCAAATGCTGGTGAGAAGCTTATAGGGGGTAGGTGGCAAAGAAGTTTTTAAAAATCAGCCATTGAGAAAGTACTAGAAGGTAACATTAGTTATTCTGATTTCTACGTTTAAAAACACAGAAACATTTGAAAAAAAAGTGAAATTTATCAAAGCATACATGCTTATACGTATTATAATTTGTTTCTTAATAACTGAAAAGAAATGCAAATTGAAAATTCATGTTGATTTTCAGAGCAGAGAAATCCAGTGAGGTGAATTTCCTTAGAAGAATATTCTGGAATATTTTCATGCCCATTTTTAGTAGAAATTGAAGGTAATAATGCATACCTTTGAAGAGTATGTTGTGAATCATTTTATCCTGTGAAGCTTATAGTTTTTAGCATCTTCCACTGATTTCTTAATAGAAGAACAAGAAGGTTTTATCTGCTTTGTTATCTTATGGGCTTTTCCATTTCAGTCCTATTGGGTCATATTTAGTTGCACTGATAGAGTCCATAGCCTTACCTGGACCTTGAATTGCAGGGAGGGACCTCCCCCTTGCCTAGTGAATCCTGATCCATTTTCTTAGCCCTCATTTCAAGAATATCATCTTCCATTAAAATACCTCTCTTCCTTGGGAATCCAACACATGTTCTAACTATGTATGTTAAGGATAGAACTTAAAAAATCTACCTGGAATTATATTTACCTATATATTTATACTTTCTATTGGTGGACAAACTCTTTGAAAAGATGAAGGGTATCATTTTTATCTTATATCATCTTAAGTAAATCATGCAATGCTTAAACAGAAATAACATAATATACATATTTATAACAAAATGAGAAATTCATACTATTTTTAAACCTTCTATTACCTAATTGCATTAATATTCTTAAGTTGAGATAAATGATAGAAAAAGAACAACTACAAATGATAGCCACTTTTAACTGAAGGTACTATGCTAAAGGTACAGTGTCAATCTTTTTATTTATAATACTTCATTTAATTCTTACAATTATTTGCTCTTTTAAGAAATATGTGGACTAACTATGTGAAAATGTAAGTACACATTATATGTTTATTTTGCATATGAAGAAGATAAGGCCTAGAAAAATTAAGGTCAGAAAACTAGTAAATTGAAAGACCAAGATTCAAAAGTTGGTATGTTTTAATCCTCATCTTTCAATCTTTTTTATTAAAGGACTTAATTAGACATTTGTTTCTTAATTAGATGATTGCTTCTTAATTCTTAATTAGAATTTGTTTCTTAACTGAAACAAAAAGATGACTTCAAAATTTATTCTTAGCATATCACTGGCACATTGATATGTATTTCTTTTTAAAAAATATTAGAGAAAAAACATTCTGAAGCATCCCTCAAAAATGTTTATGGTTTTTAATTTCTATTCAATTTCTAGAATCTATTTTATAGACAACAAATTCTAAACCCCTAATAAACTCTTAGTCGATTCCTTCTTGCAATTAAGAAGGAAGAAAACACAATCACTATCTTCTGTGGTCAATGTTTTATGACATTCATCTTTTGTTTTAGGACTCCCTTATTTAAAAATAACAGAAAGTTAGTTCCAATTATCTAAGGAAAAGAAAGACAAAAGAAATAGGTGGTTTATTGGCTTATGGAACTAAAACAATCTGAGGTAAATTTGTTTTCGGCACTGCTAAAACCCCGGGGTTCATACGTGTACCAAGTCCCAGTGCCTGTTTCTCATTAATATTCTCTCTCTCTCTTTTAGTTTTCCTCTCTCTCTCACTCTATTTTTATTTTGTTCTATCTCTTAACTTTGATTTCTTTTCTCTTGTTTCTATTCTTAGAGAGGATTTCTCTGACTTTAGGAAGGGAGCTACCAACAGCACTAGAGATCAATATTATTAGCAGTGTGATAGAAAAAGCCCTCTTCTCAATTAGCTCAAACAAAAGTCCATGGAAATCAGTCAGTTTTCTTTATTTGCATTAACTATGTTCTATACAGTTGCCATAAGCACTGAATTAACAAATACTAAACCATGGCTCTTAGGTAAAATATAGGGACATGGGTTCTGTTCCTGTGACCCTCTGGTCATAGCATTCTCGAAAACCAATCAGTATTGAACCTTGCTTTACGTGGGTTTCTATTTAAACATATCTTATTTAATATGCATGGTGATTCATAAACATTAAACTCATAGCCAACAACATTCTACCTCATGTTCAAATGACGATTACCTAACACACATATTTTTACATAAAGTACACCATAGCCTTCTTGCTGTTAGGAACACCAGACAGCATTTCAGCTACTGCTTGTGGTCATTGTAAACAGTAAAGTCACCGACAAAAAAGCACAAAAATTCAAAAAAGCTTGGTGCCTAATAGACCTTGGGAAAGAAACTCATTTATAGTAAGAGAGCTGAAACAAAGTCAGAGCTTCATCATGTTCGACCTCAGCTGGGAATTTGTGCATTGGGTGACAAGCATTTTGCTGTTCTGTGAATGACTGAATGACTGGGGAAATGTTGGGAGTGTTTATTTGGGTATTACAAGTACATTTGAGCAAGTAAGGGAATTCAAAATATGGATACCATGAATAAGGGGAATCTTATTAATTGTGTGTGAGTAAGCCTGGGTTTCTTACCAAATTCTAGACAAAAAAAGAATGATATCCATTCCTTCTGGGCCACATGGACAATTAAGTCAATTCAGCATAGTTATCTAAGGAAAATAGATGTGATGAGATCAGATGATAGGCAAGAAATAGATCTACTAAATACCCATCACACCCCCTCTTAGCCTTCTCAAGCAAGAGAGTTATTTCTTAAGACTTTGACCTTTTTAAAATTCTCTCCTCTTAGCATCTAGCTTTCTACATATGTAATTGAAAGGTGTAGCCTAAGTAGTATTTATGATTTTAAAAAAAATTAACGATTTTATTATTTTATAGAGAAAGTGAGAGACAGAGACAGAGCATGAACGGGGGGGTGGGGCGAACAGCAGAGGGAGAAGGAGAGGAAGAAGCAGACTCTCTGCGGAGTAGGGAGCCCGATGTGGGGCTCTATCCCAGGATCCTGAGATCATGACCTGAGCAGAAGACAGATGCTTGACCAGCTGAGACACCCAGATATCCCAGTAATATTTATTAATTATAAAGTAACCAAACTATCATATGTAATAGTATACAGTCTAGCAGAAAACATTTTATTTATTTATTTATTTTATTTATCTATCTATCTATTTATTTATTTATTGAGAAAGAGAGAGAAAGGGATGGGAGAGGCAGAGGGAGAGGGAAAGAGAGAGACTCTTTAAGCAGGTTTCGTTAATAACACAGAGCCAGATGAAGGGCTTAATCTCAAGACCCTGAGATCATGACCTGAACTGAAATCAAGAGTTGGACACAACCAGCCAAGCCACACAGGCACCCCTATGTTCTATCAAATTTTATCCATAATTTCTCCTAAAGGATCAAATTTAATTTAGGATACTCCATTCTTACTTATTTTATTGGAGGTTAATGACTAATGAGTTTCCTATGTTATATCTGGAAAAAAGATTGCTTTGTACCTACATCAGGCCAAATTCACCTTTCTTATTTCAAAGATAGGGTAATGATGCTATTTTGCCTTATTATGTCTCAAGTCCTGAACTTGTTGCTTTTATAGATGGTGCCTTCATCATCAGAAATACTCCTTCTGTGAAGAAAAAACTGAGGTCCAGTTTGCTAAAATATTTCCCCTCATTTATATAAAGATTCTGTGAGCACTTACTGAGTCTCTTCTTGATGTTAGTCTGTGGTTGGCATTGGAGATGCAGTGCTCCCAGAGACAAAGAGGTAAACAGAGGATTAATTAATGCATCCATCTGAGAAGTATATAATTCTTAAAGGAGCCTCCATGCTAATATTGGACTAGCTCGGGAGGGGAAATAAAAAGGCTCTGCTTTTTAAGGAGTGTGCAGTCAAGCAAGAAATACTTGAGCACAGTATGTGAAGTGTTATTTCAGAGGTAAGCACAGTTTATACCAGTAACACAATATGGAAACAGAGATGAGGAGCAAAGAATGACATTTTAGTAACATCTTATGTGATGAGCAAATGTGAGCGGATCAAAAGATTTGGAAGTCAATACAGCAGCTTACTAATATTTGGTTGACTCTAGTCCTTTGGGTTTATGTAAGATGGTATTTCCCTTCTCTGTAGACCTCAAGCCCTGTGAAATGTGAGCAGAAGTCGTACTTTAAGGTGAAAGCACTCAGAGCCAACATGCTGGAGAAACATCAAATGCTCCCATGCATCGGGATCATGGCTTCTCATGGGAAAGCAGGACTTCTGAAATATTACTCATCAGAAGAATAACTGACTGAACTATTAGGTATTTGTATTTTGGGCAAATGGTTTTGGGACCAAATAAATACCAAAATCATTGTGTTAAAGAAGTTAAGTATGTAACTTAATCACAGTATTTCCTGGTACTCTCAGTATGCTAGTAAGTCTTATGAAGTAACAAAAGAAAGCTCAAATTTGTAGCATTCCTGATATTTGTTTTACCCACATCACTAAATCCAAATGATATTTTCCAATCCTCATATTACTTGACCTTTCAAGGATATTTGACACTGTTGCCCTCCTTTACTAAGGTGTCTTGGTTTATTCATTCATACAAGTGTGTATTAACTATTCCAATAACTATCTGTTGACCATGTAGCATGTGTTAGGTTTTGTGCTCTTTGCTGAAGACAAGGCGTGACTACAAATAGTCATGGTCTGTTCTTTCATGGAGCTTGTGTCTACTGGTGAAGGTGGAGTTTACATCAACAAAAGATGCTTAATTAAAAAAAAAAGATGCTTAATTTAGTTCAAGATCAGTAATCTTGAAGGAAATAATCTTACAACTAAGGAGAATGATCTATCTAGAAGGGTGATGAAAAGGAGTTACAGAAGTTAAGATCATGGGGGTGACAGGACAGAGGAAGAAACATTTCAAAGGACCCAAAATGGATAGGAAAAGACTAGAGAAAGACTAAGAAAATGTTAGTAAGTGTAATGTGGCTCAAGCGCAGAAGTAATTACTTGGCAGTACCACAGGCCACGAAACCTGAGGTAGGCATGTTAAGATTTGGTTCTAAGAGGTCCGGGAATCCACTGAAGGAGTTCAGGATGGAGAGGGGCTTGTGGAGAAGGGATGCTCTTCCTGCCATTTATCACAGTTGCTTGTCATACACTTATATGGGAAGAGGGACTCCACTTGTAAAGGTTTACCATTTTGTTCCTGGAATCCACTCTAATGACTAGTCCATAGAATTCTGTACAGTTTTATTGAATGATTGACAGAATGAATTACATAGGACTTCCTACCTTAAATTCTCTCCCATAGATTTTCCACAATTTGAAAAGAAATGTTCTGATTCATAATTTTTCAAGTTCCATGATTTAAAAAGCAACATACTAATTGAGTGTTTTTCATACTTTAATGTGAATGTGAATCATCCGAGGATCTTGTTAAACTGCAGCAAGTCTAGGGTGGGGAATAAGTTTCTTCAATCCTAACAACTCTTGGGTGAGGTTGATATCAGCAGTCCCTGGGATATACTTGAATAGCAATGTCCTGTGCATTTTATCCAAACCTGGATGTACAGAGCAGAGTGAATTCAATGTCTTAGCTTCTTTATCAGTGGTTCTCATAACTGACTGCTGATAAAAATAATCTGGAAAGTTAAAAAAGAAATACACGTGTCTAGACCCCATCACTAGAGATTTGGAATCAACTGATCTGGAGCAGTGTGTGAGCATTGAAAGTCTGAAACCATTCCTCCTGGAAGCCCAAGAAACAGGCATGGCTGAGACTTGGTGTTTTATATGAAAGTCCACCTCTGGATCACTTGGAGTTAAATCCAGCCACCTTGCCCTCTCCTCTCACTGCCAGTCTCTCGCCAGCCCCTACTTACTTTGCTCATTAGCCTAGCTCCTGCACAGATGGAACTTGTAGGCATGCTGATGACTTCCATCACCATCAGGCTGCTCATTGCCAGAGGGTGTAGCAAGTAAATCGCCTGTGCAGGCGTAATAGGGAGAGGAGGAATGCCTTCTCCTGTGATTATATTCTATCAAAATCAAAATCCCTTTGGCTGACTTGCAAGGAAGTATACTTTGTCATGTTAATATGAAAGAGAGCAAATGACACCTAAATATATTTGCTTTACTTTTCTTTTTTCTCCTTCCTTTTTAAAAAAAGACTTCCAGATGTTCAGAAGCTCAGCATTTAATATCCCATCTTTGACCTTTGAGTCTTCTGCCATCTGCCACAAAAGGTGTTTCAGCAAGCTAATGTGAAAAGGCATTTGACAACAGATTAACTCAGTTGTGGCACATTTCAATGACTCCAAGTCAAGGTAAAAATTTCAATACTAATAATTAATTAAATAAAAGTTCTCATGTATCTCCCTCAAATTTCCTGACAGCATGAGCCTCTTCCTACTGTGTGAGTCAGGATTGTATCTCAACATAGTCTCTTAGGTTTTTGTTAAATTATATCTTTTTTCTCTTACAATGGTGTCAAGGATGGATTACTTCCAGTTTGTAAGCATAATTCCATTTGGCCTTTAAAGAGTTAAGAAATTTCTAGAAAATGCAATATCAGTAAGGTTAATAACAAAATACCAATATGAAAATTGAATATTAACATATTTATGTTCAATTATGAGTTAGATTAATCACTCAATAAAGTAATGCAAACAATTCATATTTTAGGGAAAAGGAAAATAAAACCCTGAAAACTAGAAGAGTATTATGTCTCCCTGTGATCTGTGCACTTGAGCTTGATTGCTTATAGCATCTAACATATTTTAAAAAGTCTCATTGACAGCTCATCATTAACATTGTCTCATGTTCTAACTTCTGTTTTTTAATCTTTTAAATGAAGTACACCTTCTTTTAGGCTGGGAAGAATTTAAATTTCCTATTTGTTTTAAATTTCCCATCTTTTCCCTTCTGATTATTCATTCTGAAAAACAAACAAACAAACAAACAAACAGAGATCTCACCAGGATTATTGTTTGCTCTTCAGCCAGCACATGGATCTTCTCACCTTCACTTGGATGCTAATACAACTCTTATCTTCATATGTTCAACTTGAGGACAAACACAATTCCAAATTTTGTTCCTGGTTATAAGAGGAATTTAACCAGTGCAAGGACAGCTGGTGGTGGGTATGTGCTAATGAATCTCTGGCCCACTCGATACAAAAAGAATAATTTAGGCGATCACAGGGGATTTTTGTGATTTGAAAAATAGTTTTCTGGCAATTGAGTGGAGTGGATAGTAAAATTTTCAAGTGTGACTAGAACTGGGATCTTTCAGTCCAGGACTATCAATGAGATGTGTGAATGCCTTTTTCTTGAATCTCAAGCCTTATTCTATTTCAGAGCTTAGACTCTGGGCTATGAACTGTTGATTCCTCATTCATCCTCTGATCTGTTTTCTCATTAATAGGAATGCCTCCTAAAATCCAGAGTGTTGATTAATATTCTTAGATTCCAGCTCAATTGCTATTTTGAGTATTTTTAGTTACTTGTGCAACTAACTGGTACTTTAGGTTTTGAATGAAGTTATCTATTCTTGAGAGCTTATCTGTTATCGTTATCAACATAGTACATAGCACTAGTCATTGATCTCCTAACACTCAGAAAGACAGGAGGACACTAATGAGATTCTTCTATAGTCAAAAGAACTAGTTACCTTACCACAGAAAATCTGAATGAATTCTTCCTTGAAAAGGAGATTTCTTCTTATAACCTCTCCTTGAAGACATTCTTCCTCCTGAAATAGCTTCTAATCTTCTGAATTTCTTTGTAGTGTCCTCTCATCAAGTTAGAATTAACTTATTTGTCTAACCTATCTTTACACATACAGTTTGAATTAAAATCAGACTTTGAACCTGGATTTGAATCCTATTCAATGTGTGTAACTTTGGGCAAGTTTTTTAATTAATTGTACTTCTGTAAAATGGAAATAAGAATATGCTTATCATTGGGCACCTGGGAGGCTCAGTCAATTAAGCAACCAACTCTTGGTTTTAGCTTAGGTCACGATCTCAGGGCCATGAAACTGATGGAAACTTATATGCAGCTCCATGCTCAGAAGGTGTCTGCTTGAGATTCTCTTTTTCCCTCTGCCCAACCCTGCAACTTACGCATGCATGCACACTCTCTCTCTGCCTAAAATAAATAAATAGATTTTTTTTTTTTTTTAGAAAAAGGAATGCACTTTAACTCATAATGTTGTTTTAATTATCAGATGGTATGAGATATACATTGCCTTATACATACTGAGTCCTAATAATCATCACCTGTGATTATGATTATCATCATTGCCGTATTGTCTGTGGCTGTCTTAATATTTTAACAGGTTAGCATTATTTTGAGACATATAAATGAAGATTGTAGCAACTTAACATATTAAGCAAGTAGGTTTATTTATATGAAGAGAGAGTTCTTCATATGTACAGGTACTTATACAAAAATGTTTAAAATGCATTTATCAAAAATGAAAGAAATTTATATATAAATTGATCAGTGAGTGAATACATACATATAAATTAGAAAAATGTCAACATGCTTATCATTGCACACCAAAATTATATTAATTTTCTTGTTCTACATATCAAGATCTTTCAATCTTTTCTCAACTGTGCTTTTGGATTCAGATAAGCATGATTTACGTTAAGAAAGAAAGAGCATCATTGTTAGAAAACTCATTGCATTAAAAAAAAAAAGTATCTCAATTTTATATCACTCATATCAGAACCTCTCCATGGGAAGCATGGACACATTTTTCAAACATTAGGCCTCTAGATAGAAACTCTGCGAAGTAATGGACCTCTTTTAATTCTGTACTTCATTCCCCAGGTAGGTAAGCATCTCTACCCTGCTGACGCTTGCCTGATTCCCTTCAGAGATCTTTCAAATTCCAGCTATCCTTCATCAACCTGTGTTCCAAGTGTTCCAAGCCATAGAGATGGATAATTCAGATTCTTATAGGACGTACCAGTCTGGGGATTTAATAAATCCTAAATTTATCTGACTCAGGTTCCCCATAAGTCAAAAAATCTGAGCTTTCTTCTATGTTTGAGTTTCTTACAGAGACAGTTCTTATGCTCTTAGAGTCCTTGTAATTATTGAGTTCACACTTTTCTATTCTATTTTAGTTCCCTTCTTTGAAAAATATTATTGCCATGGACAACACAGCCTATGACTAAAGCACCACTGCTCCTATACGACCTGCTAATACACAACATCAAAAGTTTTGTGCCACTGTGAGTGTGCCACTGCAAGTAGTGTCTTGCATCTCCAAGGTGTGGCCATGGAGGTTGAAATAACATTTCCTTATTATAAATCTCTGTAAACATATTGACTTGGAAGTTAATATGAATGCTGGTTATTCTGCAGCTAAGAACACCTGTGTAATTCTGACCCATAATTTTTAGAACTTGTACACTCTTGGCTTTCTTTGACTCTGGGCAGCTTCTTAATCTCTCTTCTAAATAGTTTCCTAACTGCCACATTCTCTATGACTGGTCCCAGCCAACTGGCATACCAGACATTTTTGATTATCAGGGGACATCTAGCTGACATTCATTATAGATGTTCCTAAAATTAAGCCATGGTCACATAAATTAGAAGTATCCAAAAGCCCAGCTATCAGTACACTCTTAAACTCCATCAGTATAATTTGAGTTATAAACTGCACAGACATGAGTGGGATAGTTATTTATTCATTCTGGTGCAGTGTACCATAAAGAACACGGAAGCAAAAATCAAGAAGTGGATTAGGGTTTGTTGGTCCCGGAATTAGCTTTATAAGCCTGGGCAAATCTCAAAATTCTTAGCTCATTTGAAAAATTAGGAGGTTGAACTCAAAATCTCTAAGGTTTCTTCCAAGGTTCCTTTCAGATCCAAATGAAAACACTTCAAGAAAACCTATTTTGAAGATCAACGGAGAGAACGTGCTTGACAACAGAATTTGGGTTCTTTCATTTAATACTGGAGATTCAGTTTGTAGGATCTGTGTTAGCATAACCAGAGGAGGAAGCTCATCAGCCAGATGTTATAAGACACACTTTCAAATTTTTCTTTCAAAGCTTGTAGGAGGAAACGGGCTTTAACATTGCTTTCAAGTTATATTTGTATCTATACAAGACAAAATAGGTCTCCAAAAGAATACTGAAGTCTGAGGACTGGCACAATGCAATTTAGGAAAGATGACAAGCAAAATATTTAAAAATACAATATGAAGCAGAGAGCCAAATTCAGAGAAGAAAGACATAAGTTCAGCAAGAGTATTTGTCCACTATTTATTCAACGAATATAAATCTTTTGAAAAAACTCCCACTGAGATTCCAATTACATAGACAGAGAAAGAGAATATATGAGTTATTTGGGGCAGTGTTCCTAAGGTAAATGTAAATGGCACTACAAAATGACTCTGTCTGTAATGGTGTTATGTAGGTTATATAAATTTTTTTTCTATCATCTACTACTGGTTTTGAAAGCAAAACTGCAATTACAATTTGAGTTGAAGAATGAGAAGTTTTTCTACCTGGAAAAAAAGATTAATCTCTCTTTAATTGACTCTTTGATCAGAATAAAGATTTATAAGAAGAAAATGCAATATGCCTCTGCTAAGGAATTAGGAATGATGAATGAGGGAGTCATTAGCATTATGGGGATTCCGGGAAAGCATATGTTTCAAGATGAAGTAACCTTTATTGAAGCAAGATAATTGAAAAAATGAACTTGTTGGTTTGATTTGAATTTATTTGCAAAGTACTTCTTAAACTTTGCAGTAACAAAATCCCCATTCTCGCATTGTTACAAAAGCAAATTAGAACAAGTTCTTCTCCCCTTTATTAGCTACTTGACACAGGCTCAGGGTAGCCTGTAAAGCTCTATAAAAGCAAGGAGAATGTTGTTTATATTTTCCATAAAGGTCTCAGCTCACTATGAATGCTAAGTGGATACTAAATCCTAGTCATGAAAATGTCTCTCTAATGAGTACTAAAGAATTCCCAGAGTAGGATAATGTCTTTGTAACTGGTGTCAAAAATCAACTTTTCCTGCTTTTGCATCAAAATTGTTCTCAGAAGCTCTCTGCCCATAATCTTTTATCATCCCCAGACCAGGTACTCAGTAAATGTTGATTAAATTAATTTGAGAGTTTTGTTGAAGTAAGATGGTCCAGCAAAGAGATGTCTTGGTAGAACCCAGATTTCCAGCTGTATTACCATAATGAAAAGTTATGTGTGTGTGTTTTTAATGCTATGACACAATAATAGTAAAATCCCAGCTTTGGTTTCATAGGCAATCATTATAATCAATCCCTTCACACAGTCCAACTTTTGCCCCCCCCCCTTTTTTTTTATTCTCTCAATTTACAATGCTAGCTCTGGTTAAATTTTACCTTACATTTTCACCCACACAGCTAAACATGGTTGGAGACTAGAGGCTATGTTGGCTGGTCTCATTTTAAATTAATGATTACTAACATCAAGTGGGCCCCTAATGCTGCCCAGCGGTCAGAACACATTTTCCTGATCTAATTAGCTTCTCTCCCTCCAAGAAAATTATGTCATACTTAGTCTTGTCTCCTTGATCATCCCACATGTTGGGTCCCAATCTTAGTTTCTGCTGATTACCTTGTGTCCTATTTCACTTGAACAACAGAAATAGTCTTACCATTACATCTGCTCATGTAATAGTATCAGTTCAACATATTTTACTATCTCTCCTAATAGCACTGGTAAAATTTCCCCTCAAGGACATTGCTCTAGCAATCCTCTCTCAATCCTGCAACATTTTTCTCTCTCTCTATTGGATCATTCCTATTAGCATACAGACATGTTGTTACTTTCCAGTCTTAAAAAAAATAAAACAAAACAAAACAAAAATTTTCTCTACTTCTCTCTCTTAAAAAAAAAAAATATTTATTTAAGAGGCAGAGAGAGAGTACAAGTGGGCAGGGAGGAGCAGAGGGAGAGTGAGAAGCAGATTCCTGACATGAGGCTTGAACAAGGACCCTGGGATGACCTGAGACTAAACCGATGCCTAACTGACTAAGCCACCCAGGTGCTCCTCTACTTCTCTTAACCTTACTTATGCAGCTGCACTCCCTCTTTCTCTTTGCACTATAACAGCAAACCTCCTTGAAAGAATTCACTGTGCTTGCATCTCTAACTCCTCTTCTCCATTTTCCTTTGAACCCAGTCCGAAGAGGTTTTTGCCTCGACCACTCCACTAAAGCTACTTAGAGAGGTCACCATGACTATCATATTGTTAAGTGCAGTGATCAGTTTAGTTCCCCTCTGACTTGACCTGTCAGCATTATTCGAGAGTCACCTCTCCTTCATCTTTATTCCTTTTCTTCCTGTGTCCTAACTCTCCTTACAACACTTGGATCTCATTGGCCTTTCTTCCACAACCTTCTTTTCTGGTTTGTTGTCTTCTCTCCAATCACTTAAAGTAGGAATTTCCCAGGACAAAATTCTTTGGCTTCTTCCATTATTTATTTGTTTCTCAGGGCACCTGAGGGTCTCAGTTAGTTAAGCATCTGACTCCTGTTTTCTGCTTAGGTCACAGGATCAAGCCCCGCCTCTGTGCTCAGCATCCTCTGCTTTTCCCTTTTCCTCTACTCCCCCTACCCTGCCCACGTTCTCGCTCTCTCTTTTTCTCAAGTAAATACATAAAATATTGAAGAAAAAAAATCTTCTCCATATCATTCGAATTTTAGTATATGTGCTGCAAAAGTGAACAGTCAAATGTTTGTCTCTGGCATGGCATTCTCACCTAACTCCAGACTCAAACAGAGAACTGCATGCTTGATATTTCTACATACATGTCTAATTGGCATCTCAAAGTTAACATCCTCCAAACCAAAGCCTTAATTTCTACCACTTCTCTTAGCTGCCAGACCTGCAGTTTCTTGAACAAAAATCTTGGAACCATTCTTGACTCCTCTATTTATCCTACATCCCACAATTAATCCATTAACAAAATGCATTATCTCTACCTTAAAAACATATCCAGAAGCTGATTCCTTTTTACTTTCATATTTAACTCTCTTTGTCCAAGTTCTCTATTCTCATGTAAGGAGTATTTTACCAGCCTCCTAACTAGTCCATCTAGTTTTACCTCTGTGCCGTACACTTTTAATACAACAAGAGTGACCCTCTTAAAATTTAAGTCAGATCCTGATTTCAATAATAAACCTGTAATAAATACTGTTCTGACCATTACTGCATAACAAATTACATTAAAGTGTAATGGTTTAAAAACTTTTTTTTTTTTTTTTTATTATCTCTTGTGAATCTGTATGTTGACTAGTCTCAGCCAAGCGGCTCTGGTTGGGACCTTTTATGCAAATGATGACTGCTAATAATTTGTGACTGGGGCTAAAGTCACCTGAAGGCTTGACTGGGTTGGATGTTCTGAATTACTCATCCATATGGCTGGAAGTAGATGCTGGCAGTTGAGTGGGAGCTCAGTTAGCTGTCATCGATCATACTGCCTATCATGGTCTCTCCATTTGGGTTGGGGTTTTCGGAGTATGATGTCTTCCTAGACTGAATATTCCAAATAACAGGAAGTAGAGGCTTCCAGTCTGTAAAGACCTGGGCCCAGAAACTGGCACAGACCCACTTCTGGTGTGTTCTGTTAGCCAAAGCAGTTACAAAACCCACCCAAGTTCAGAAGAAAGAGCATGCACCCTACCTCTCCATGGAAGGCACAAAAAAGATTTTGTGACCATTCTTAATCTACCGAAGCTTCCATTTCATCTACAATTTAAAGGTATATTCTTATAGTGTGGTCTTCAAATAACTAACTACATAATAAAAATTATAGTTACTTCTCTGATCTCATCTTCTGCTAACTTCCCACTGTTCCACGGTGCTTGAGCTACATTGACCTTCGAGCTATTCCTCAAAGTTTTAATGTTGACAATTTTCTCTTTCCGTATCCCTCAGGGATTTATATATCCATGACTTGATCCTTCTTCTAATATCTGTTCATACGTAACCTTCTCAGTGAGGCCTTCCCTGACAACTCTCTCTCTCTCTCTATCTACATATATATATACACACATATTTTTAGTTTGTTGTCTGTATCCCATCACTAGAAAGCAAGATCCAAAGGATAGAGATTTTTTACTGTTTTATTTACTGCTGCATCTGTTGTGTCTAGAATAGTTCTTGGAACATTGAGGAAGCGCAATAATTTTTTTTTTGAATGAGAGAACATATGCCATATTAATTTAGTAGTTTTATTTCATTCAGTTGCATTAATTTAAGATTTAAGAATTTGCCCACTTGAGTTACGTTGACTTCATTAAAGAACTGTGCATGGAAAGAATGCTCATCCCCCAACTATCTGATCACATTCAGTGAACAACTCTTGGTATATTTGGCGTTAGGAGATTGACTTGTTCTGAACACATAATGTTCTAACTATTGACAACGATAAAAAGAGATCTCATTAAGGAGACAAACCATGAGAGACTGTAGACTCTGAGAAACAAACTGAGGGTTTTGGAGGGGCAGGGGATGGGGAGGTGGGTGAGCCTGGTGGTGGGTATCATGGAGGGCACATATCGCATGAAGCACTGGGTGTGGTGCATAAACAATTAATTTTGGGATGCTGAAAAAAAAAAAAAAACAAATGTAGTGGTACAAGATAAAAAATTCACTCTCTAACATCACTCTGGAATTTGAAAAGTATGAATTGTTAAAATGATTGTGTGTGGTGTTTTAAGGTCTATAACCCTGTTTCCCAGGATTTATATGATAGATTTAAATCAGGTAAATTCAGCCTAAATGTTATTAGCTTAGAAACCATCCACAGAAGACTTTTGGTTTCTCCTAAGCTTCAGTCAATCCAGACCTTCTCTGACCATCCAACAATATTATCTCCACCAAACAAATCAGGGCCTTAATAGGTAAGCATTCACTTTAAACCTTCACTTAGAAGGACTTCTTTCCTTTGCCTTTGGAGACGTATCTTGAAAGAAGTTGCTGTAGCAGATGTCGACGAGATTACTGCCTATGTTCTCCTCTAGGATTTTGATAGACTCCTGCCTCACATTGAGGTCTTTTATCCCTTTCGAATTTATCTTTGTGTATGGTATAAGAGAATGGTCGAGTTTCATTCTTCTACACATAGCTGTCCAATTTTCCCAGCACCATTTATTGAAGAGACTGTTTTTTTCCCACTGTATATTTTTTCCTGATTTCTCACAAGCACAGCTTGATTTAAAACTTCAAGATATATAAAGAAATTGTTGAATTGCTAAAACTTTCCTCTTCACATAGACAAGAGTCATTATTAAAAATGTTAAATTCAACAGTTAATTTAAATTCTATTGTGGCTGTTTTTAATTATTTTTTTCAGAGCTATGCTGTCAATATATCCTTGTTTGGAACATGTTCATTAGTTAACTTACCAATGGTATAGCCAGAACCCTCGATGAGATTTCAGAACTACATGTCAAAAGGATTAAAGAGGAAGTTTCCAGTAAAAATAGTTATTGAAGACAGAGTCACAGTGCTCTTGGCAACAGGCATAGCTGAGCCCAGGAACTGCTTCCTACATTTTATTTGTGGGTCAGCATAGAATAGCAGCCTTGTTCCATCTGAGAAAGGTTACACCAATGCAGAGACAGAGGGCAAGTCTGGCAGGGAAAAGGATGACCCTGCAAAGATTGTCATTCAAAATTGGTTTGAAGGATGACCAGAAACCAACTAGAGGGTCAATTCTCCTGGTATCAGGAGATGATTATTCACCTGACAGCAAATTCCAGGAACTATTTCATATTCAGTAGGTCAATATGCCTCAGGATCCTGCATTGATTACAATAATTACCATTTTGTTAACCTTTATCAAGGACTTACTCTGTGCCACAACAATCACTGAATCCAGGTATTATGTCATTGATCCTAAAACAACACCAAGCCCTTTAATTTTCCCTTCTAATACATGGTAATCCACCCATATCCATCCATCTTCACAAATACCAGCCAGCATTGTTTTTCACCTAGCATCCAGGTGGTTTTCCCTGCTTCCATTATTTTTTTTTTTAAGATTTTATTTATTTATTTGACACAGAGAGATCACAAGTAGGCAGAGAGGCAGGCAGAGAGAGAGGAGGAAACAGGCTCTCTGCCAAGCAGAGAGCCTGATGTGGGGCTCAATCCCAGGACCCTGAGATCACGACATGAGCCAAAGGCAGAGGCTTAATCCACTGAGCCACCCAGGTGACCTCCCTGCTTCCATTCTTAATAGCTTAACAATTTCTGAATACAGGACACAGATTGATCTTTTTACAAGGTCACAATCTATCATCTGTGAATCGGCCCCCGCCTGCCAGATTAGTTTAATTTCATAGCATAGTGTATTTTTGAACTTATTCTCACCCATGTTACCTGGAACACTCCTTTTTTTCATTTCCCCAAGTTTCAATCTTCCTGTTCGACACTTCCCTGTGTTACATCTCTCTTTCATAGCATTTACTGTAACTGAAGGTAAAGAGTCCATTTTGCAGTTGTTTTGTGTCCATTCCTAATGCACTAGAGTATGTTCCATAAGGACAGTGACCACATCTCTTTGTGAATTTCTTATATCCCTAGTAAATGAAGGGCTACATGGCTTAGACATAATTAGCACTACATATAAGGTGTTTTGTTTTTGTTTTTGTTTTTGTTCTTTTCTTCAGAAAGAGAGGGAGAGAAAGGGGGAGGGACAGAAGAAGATGGAAAGAGAGAATCCTAAGCAGACTCCACACCCACCATGGAGTCTGATTGAGGGCTCTTGCTCATGACCCTGAGATCATGACCTTACGTGAAATCAAGAGCCAGGTGCTTAGCCGACTGAGCCACCCAGGCACACCTGAGTGTAAGTTTTTGAAAGAAATAATGAACTTCTATGCCTATAAGGAGGAATTGACATTTTGAATAAGAAATCTCATTTTCACAAAGAAGATATAACATATAAAAAAATGGAAAAAAGAAACTATTTGGGAGGCACATCTCTTTAGTATTATGGTCAATATGATGAGGTCGTAGTAATGCCCTCAAAAGAAGGTAACCATGGAAACTGAGACTCATTCTACATGTATATACAAATTATTGATGCTGTCATCAATTCACTTTAGAGGGGTAACAGTTTCTTCTTTTCTAATTAAAAAAATACACATATATCTATGTATTGACATATAAGACAAAAATTAATGATTGTCCACACTGACTTGACTTTTCTGAGGCTTTTGGCTGTTTCACTTGCTTACTTTTGCTTAAGATATTTTCTTTTCTTAGCTGAACATGCTATTGTCTTCTGTTGTTCTTGGTCTTGCTTCTGTGACATGTCATTCTCATTTTCTTCTCTAATGCAGTGGAATTTCGATGTTCTTTCCCTAATCGTTTTTTTTTTTTTTTTTTTTTTTTTTTATCTTCTACTCTTCTAATCAGATATCCTACATTGACTGGGCTTTAATTATTAAAAACTTAGAACTAAAAAAAAAAATCTTATTTTCTTCTTCAAGTCAGCATCTCAGATACTACTAAAGTGCTTGTAAATTCATTGTGTTGATGACTTGGAATAAAATGGAAGAGGTCTGTTTTCTCCTTGAGTTAAACAAGAGCAAAAGAAAGACTGTGAACCAATACATACAAATATGCTAATAAAATTAGGTAGATTATTATTACAAAGAGAATGCATAATATGTTAGGAGAAAGGAAAACCCAGGAGACCTAAATTTAACTGGGGTAAAGGGTAACCTTTCTGATAAAGAATATTTTCAGCTGATTCCTGAGGGCAGGTATTCTTTAAGCATTCCAAGAATGGGGAGAAGAAAAATCTGGCCCAAAGACAAGAAAGGGGATACTGTCTGAGGATGAACAGGAATCACTGTCCTAGGAAGACAACCTCTCAAAGACCTTTGGTTCCCAAAATCTCAAGTCACCACTTTATTAAACTGGAGTGTCTGAGATGGAACTAAGGGAGACAGGATGCCTCATGACTAAGTAGGAGTTATGACCCTCTGAGAGTTGTGAGATTTCCAAGGTTTTAAGGGAACTGTGAGGCGCTGAATATGG
Source organism: Mustela putorius furo (assembly GCF_011764305.1). Lineage (NCBI taxonomy): Eukaryota > Metazoa > Chordata > Mammalia > Carnivora > Mustelidae > Mustela > Mustela putorius. Next base: position 25,748,770 of record NW_025421273.1, read on the forward strand.
ACAAATGTATTGCCCTGGAGATGGCAGGAACTTTGATGGGATTAATAAGTGGGTTCCTGGGTGGGCCAAGTACTAATTGCTACAGCCTTGGGAGATTTGGTAAAGTTTTCTGTAGTATAGCTTGACATTAAAAGTTTGAGACTACTGAAAGACTGTTAAGTATTTTCTGGGAAAGAATTCACTATTACAGGGATTAGCAAACTACTGTGAGCCCTATCCAGCTCGTTGTCTTTTTTTTTTTTTTTTTTTCACATACAATCTTAGTGAACACAACCACACTCATCTGAATTATCTGTAGTTGCCTTCATGCTATAGTAGAAGAGTGCAATGTTGTATGGCCCACAAATCTTAAAATACTATCTAGTTCTTTTTATTAGTTTCTAAGCACAGCTCTTGCCCATACTTTCTGTATCTTCTATCTGAATTGTCCTTTATGTCATTTTTTGACCTATAGAACTGCTAATCACCCTTTAAGACACAGCCCAAGTGTTACCTTGGCTTCAATCTATATCTCCAAAACACAGAGTTGATTGTTCCTGTTATTTCTTGCAATGCACTTATCACACAGTATTACAATTATTATGTATTTTTGCCTCCTGAAATAATAGGCTCTGAGTATTTTGAAGCCATATTCTGTGTCTCATTCCCTTCTACATATCTTACAGTATATCTAGTAAATAACCAGGCACAATAAATATTTGACCGGGTAAGGGAAAGAATCAATGTCAAATAGTTCAGGGGTCCTTCACTTGAAAGATGTATTTCTCCTCCTTTGATATATCAGAGTTGAATTGTAAATTAACATTACACAGTACTCATGTGTCTTCTGCAAAATGTTTTATTATAGTTTGTTTCAGAGAGCTTGAGAGTCAACTGATCCTATTAACATAAATGACCAGGGTGATTTTCAGACAAAAGATTTGTTTTTGTTATTCTGTGAACTAAGTCATTTGGATACTCTTGCATTTCCATAAAATACTAATATATTCACTAATGTAATCCAACAGTCCTCCTCTAGACTTGCAATTAAAGTCCACTCCCATTTCAGCCACCATATATCAGCAACTTACTGGCCCTGAAGGTCATCAGAATTTAGCTCCAACAGAAGACAGAGAAAGCAGATGTCCCTTTGTAGAGAATTATACAAATAAATTGTCTGAACAACAAATTAACAGAAAGCATTGTGATGACTCACAAATAGTGCTCAGCTGGAAGGTGGTTTTCAAGATAACTATTTTTAGAAAAGGATTTTAACCATAAATGCTCATTAAATTTTCTATTGATTTCAAATAGCAAATTAGTTGTAACTGATATTCATTGATCAATGTGTGCCAGCATCATCAGAATATATTTACCACATTTCCATATTTGACACACCATAATTTTTCACTTAGCATCAATGAGACACTAGGGATTTCTCATAATAATTATAGAAAAGTAGTAAAAAAGAGATGGTCCCCTCAGATTTTCCAAAGGAAGTCTAAGTCTGTTTCCCTAGGTGACAATAGAAATTCTCTTCACTGTGACCTTAAAGTGTTAGTTGAGAGCTAACAAAATGATCAGAGGTTCCTTTGAGGCAGTAAATTCTGAATAAAGAAATGTTTATCATAAGTATTTGTGACATAAAAAAGTAAAAATATAGAGCAAAAGAGATAAGCAAAATATCCTGGGAGATAAATTCTTTTGCAAAGGTTCATGCAGAATGCATATAATTCACACATCTTTAAAATGTGTGGTGTTTTTTATGTACCCATTTCTCCTCACTCCAGAGACAGGTGGTTGGAAGGAGGAGAGTCTTGGCCTCAATGATGGTTCTTTTCCTTTTTTCTGTTTTTTGTCTGCATATCACTGGACTTCCCTGTTAGCTAGGGGGACTTTCAGATGCAAGTTTTGCTGCCCAGAGGTTGATCATAGCACATTAAGATCTTGTTAATTTCATTATAATCTCCTCTTTCCCACTGTGGCTATTCTTGCTCTGTTTCTTCTGTCTTCTGTTCCTCTTAACTAAACTTTTTTACTGTACTGCCCTCTGAAACTCCTCTCAGGATAACAGTTCTTCCTTGATTATCAACCTTAAAAGAAGTATTACATGTGAAAGACTCCACTCTTGGTGGAATAGTCTCAATGACCTCACTGATAGCATATTTCTATACTACTGCTGATCATACTGACTGCTTGGTTTGCACCAAGTCTAACATTGCTGTGGTCTATCTTCTCATCAACTACAACATTTATCCTTTTTGATTTTTAATATACAATATTTTTACTATATCTTGTGATGGTAAGATCGTTCTACGAGATCAAGGTAATTAGCTCCAGGTATCCACTTCAGAAACCACAACTCAGAGAAGTTAAGTTAAACCGCAACTTAAGTTAAGTTAAGTGATCTAAGATCATCAGCCAATAATTAGTTGCCAAACTTAGCATCCAAACTCAGGTATAATATAAAAACATCAGTGAACTACAGTATCAGAAAAAAGTTTCATATGAAAGCCCGGTTTCCAGATTTCTTTGAATTACCAAAAGCGCATGGTATCTCATGAACTTGGAATAGGCAATTAACCAAACAGAGAGCACTTTGTGATTTGCTTTTATGGTGGTCAGGTCTATGACACATAGTCATACAGAAAAGTTCCATAAGACACAGAAACTTCCCTTGGGAAGCTTGGTATCTTATTGATAATAAAAGTGATATAAGCAACATTTGATAATCTTATATAGTAATGTAATCAGTTGCTAAAATATTTGGAAGGAAAAAAACAAAATAAGTGACCATCAACAATGAGTAGAAGAGGAAATGAATACTGGTCTGAGTATCAGTGAAAGCGACAAGAATGAAGTAACTGAAGGGAGTTATGTTAGTCTGGATATTAGTGGGGGTTAGTCTGGCAGATTTGTCTGAGTTCCTTGGAAGCAGACACTGAGACAAGGAGTTAACTTCAGTAGGCTTCTAAAAAAGTGGGAAAGTGAGACAGGCAAAAGAAGAGTCAGGTAAAGTTGAAAAAAAAAAAAAGTGATAGACCAATCTGTATGTGGCAGAATAAGAATTTCCTACTGTGGACAGCTGGGGATTAATCCTAATAGGTATTGTGGCAGACCATGTATAGCATGCCTCACAGTTACCGAAATGAAGGACAAGGACATTGAGATTCGATCCTTATTCACAAAATCTTCATCTGTTATTAGCTATGGGTTACTCCCAAGAAGTATTAACTGTTTACTACTGCCAGTTGCCAGTTGCTTGTACACAGTTGGAATTCCCCCTAAGCCAAAAAAAAAAAAAAAAATTCTTGGCTCGAGTGTTCCAGATGTTAAAAATATTAGCCTCTACTATGTGCAGAGGAGTGCTGTGAGGAGGTGGGTGGTCACAGATGGCGTCAGCAGTAGGAGGGTCAAAAGGCAAAGATCTTAGGGAAATAAAAGAAGAAAAGACTTTTCATATGATATATACAGAAGTATGCACATGGAGGTGAAGGTGTTCAAAATAACCACTCCTCTTTAATATCATTTTATAATATATAAATCATTTTCACATATGAAATATTAAATAGGGTCGTTTATACAGGATTCTGGGAAAACTAATGAGGCTAAATCTCAGGAGGTGCTTAGAAGGGTAACGAGAAATGAAAGGAAATATGTCTGTGTCCTAGATGCCCTGAAAGACAGGCGAAGATATTTGTCTTTCTCACAACAGAGAAAAGGGAGGTCCTGGTGGATTTGAATATGTAAGGGCTATGGTAAACTTTGCATTGTAGAATGGTGTCTGACAACTGGGCAACTGTTCATTCATTTCTTGTAGAAATATTTGTCGATCATCCTTAATAAAACTAAATAAGATGTAAGAGATGTATATGTGGACCATCACAGGACTGTTGATAGGTGCAAAATAAAGAGGCAAGTATGATGATAATAAGGGGGGATTGATTGGTGCAGGAGAAACTGGTGTTCTGAATGTAAATAGAATGTGTTTCTGCAGTGATTCCAGTGTGAGTCCTGTGACTGTCTCAATGAAGAAAGTATTGGTAGGTATTATACTAAGTGAAATAAGTCAATAAGAGAAACACAATAATATGGTTTCATTCATATGTGGAACGTTAAAGAATAGTACAGAGTACAATAGGAACAGGGGGAAACTGAATGGAAAGAAAACAGAGAGGGAGACAAACCATAGGAAGCTCTTAACTCTGGGAAACAAACTAAGGGTTGCAGAAAGGGAGGTGGTGGGGATGGGGTAACTGGGTATTAAAGAAGGCATGTGATATAATGAACACTGAGTGATATACTAATCTAATGAAACATTGAACATTATATTGAAAACTAGTGATGTATAACACCTTGGCTAATTGAATTTATTATTTATTTATTTATTTATTATTTTTAAAGATTTTATTTACTCACTTGAGAGAGAAAGAGAGAGAGCATAGGCAGGGGGAGCAGTGGGCAGAGGGAGAAGCAGGCTTCCACTGAGCAGGGAGCCCAATGTGGGACTCTAACTCAGGACCCTGGGATCATGACCTGAGCTGAAGGCAGACACTTAAACTGACCGTGTCATCCAAGCATCCCAGGCTAACTGAATTTAAATTAAAAAAAAGGAAGAAAATAAAGCATCAGTAAGAAAGAGAAAAAAGGAAAGGTGTGGCAGGCATTACTAGTTTCTAATGCCAGCAGCCCTGCTAACAGAGTCCCTGGTTGTTTGGGATTGTAGGGTTTTTTTCCCTCCTTTTTTTCTAACCTGTAGTGGCTAGCCCAAAAATGAAAGTGCAATCAAAACAATTCCAATACCCTTCCCCCTGATATGTCCAGGGTCTCTTGAAGATAGAGGGGGCTGTGTGAGCTAGTTATGACCAAGGAGATAAATACAGAAATATAATAGGAGAGAGTGTAGTTTCCTATGATAAAATTGAAGGTATTTGCTGCTACCTTCTCATTCTATTATTGAAATCAGCCCCACACCTGTTTCCTAGAGCTGCTCTTACAGCCTTGTGCAGAGACGTGGATGAAGGAAAAGAGGCCATATGATCATAATAACTGAGCAAAAGAGTGAGAAGAACCTGGAATCTCACTGACAGGACTGGGCCAATAAATGAACCCTGTCATCAGAGGACACTGTTTTTTATGAGTTCATGACTATTTAGGTTATTCTCCACACTGGTAGTCAATATTTTATAACATGCAATCATAATTTTTCCTGTCATAATGAGTGAACCATTGTATAAGAACACTGCATACAAAAATAACAATGGTGGGATGCCTGGGTGCACAGTTGGTTAAGCCTCTAACTCGGTTTCCACTCAAGTCATGATCTCAGCTTCACGAGATCGAGCACCCCCCACCCCGCCGTCGCTCTGCATACATCAGGGAGTCTTCTAATCACACTATACCTGAGAATCTCACTATCCAGCAGCTCTCTTTCACTAAAACGAAGGGGGGAAAAAAACCTTTGTGTATACTTTTTGTGAGAGAAGATGCTGTGGACTGAAATGTGGAAATGTGCTCCCCTCCAATTCATATGTCCAAGCCCTATGCGTAAGAGTATCTCTCTCCCTCTGACTCCCTCTCCATAAATAAATAAGACCTTAAAAAATATAAATGGAAGAGGTCTTAGTCGGGAACATGTTTAATTTAAGGTTGTGGATCTAAAAGTGAATATGGTATAAATGGCTCCAACGTTCCATGTGGATTATTTATCCTAACTTGGACAATAGGGGTTGATTCACATCGCATTTTCAACACAAAAGTAGATTTCTAAGAGTGCTCAAGACAAGTTGCCCTTGACACTTCTCTGGTCAACATTTTTTCCAAATTTACTTGGCTGCTAGGAAAGAAAGCATGCATCTTACAGGTTTAGATGAATCAGGTATTAGATAACTAGTAACTTACAATAACTGAGAGTTTAAAAAGATTCTGGCTAGACAAATAACCTAAAATTTGTCAGATAAAACTGAATATCAAAAAAAAATATTTGTAGCTTTTATACTTAGGTTTAAATCACTCAAGCAATGCATTTAGAAGTTACGGCTCAACAACAGTTGATGTGAAAATAACACATGGTATTTGGTTATTTTATTTTTTTTCTTTTAATTTTTTATTTTTTATGAACATATATTTTTAAGTATTTGGTTATTTTAAAACTCAACACAAATCAGCTGGATCATAGTTATTCATTCATCCACTAATTTATCCATCCAGGCCTCTTACTAGCTAAGAGGCACAGATATATGAAAAAATGTGACAGTAAAGGGCTTAACATGTGCTGAGGGAGATCAGTAAGTAATCAAAAAGTACTTTCTGATAATATAGCTGACACTTTAAAGATGCTGTAATTTAAAGGTATATATGACACCTTCCTTCAATATATAAAATACACACTGATAAACTTACTGATAATTGATAACATAATAAAAGTTCCTAATTCATGTGAATGGAGGTAGACTAATAACAAAACTCCATCATTCATTTATGCCCCCCAAAATTGTTAAACACCTACTATGTGCTATACATTGTTTTCCTTCGGGGCATTTTAATATTTAGAAATCAAGAAAAAGAGAAGCAGCCAGTAAGTTAGAAGTGACAGTCTCTCAAGAGAGAAGAATATTTCAGAGCTAATGAAAGAGGAATTCAGAATGGAAAGCTTTATCAGCAATGTGTTGTGTTGGTGTGAGAGATTGATTCAAAAAAGGAATGAGAATTGACCACTGGATTTGGCAAGATGGCAGTAATTGGAAACTTTGTTGATTTTATAGACTGGTGGGAATTAAGGAATCAAAAAGAGAATTGGATATAAAAAAGGGGAAGGAAGCCAGCACAGAAAAATGATATTTGAAGTGTCTGTAGAAAATAAAGCATGAAGGCATACCTAGAGAAGCAGCTGGTCTGGGGAGGGTTTTAAAAATAGACAATATTATAGTACATTTACATACTGATGGGAGTAGTATCAGAGAAGGTGAATTTGATGATGAAAGAGGAAGAAGGAATAATTTAAAGATGACAAGGTATGGAATAAGTCAGAGAGCATGAAATGACAGTTCTTTATACATACAAGGATAGTTCTTCCATTTAACAGAAAATAATGTGGAATATATGAGTTCTTCTGAAAGTGGATTTGTAGAATTGTTGAAAGGATAAAGAAGTGCTATTTTCTTGGTGAAGAAGAAGCAGTTCCTCCTCTGAGCTGAGGAGGTAGAGTGGAAGTGCTAAAAGTTTGAGAAGAAAGAAAAGATTTAGAATAGCATGGTATCAGTCAGGACATACCATGGGATGCTGAAGTAGCAAATAACACCGGAGTTTCAGTGACTTAACCGACAATGTATTTTCCACTCATGCAAAGTGACCAGCAGCAGTTAGCAGAGAATCTCCAGAGGATTCATCCTGATTCATTACTCTCAGTAACACTGACATAATAAGGGAATATACTCACCAATATACTGACTTTAAATTTTTCTGCCTGTGTGAATTATTATGTGAGTTACAAAATAAGTGTGGTTATATAATATAATATGCACATTTAACTTGTACAAATTCAGCTCTGTGCTCCTACCTGGAAGCTGAGAATGTTGACTGCATCATTTAGCTATCTTACAATAGAAACAATCAATGTGTTTTTGTAAACCTAAGACAAACAATTTTACGGCCATTTCCTGATCATTAATAGTGTTCATACTTTGTAGATAATCTTTTCAATGGAAATTTTAAATTGATTTTTCACTCTAAACATTGATTTTATAATCTATTCTTCAGGTAAGATGTAACTGAACTAATTATCTAAGTGACAATCTTATTTAGTCAAAATATCTGACTCCACAAATCCTCAAAATAACTTCAGTAAGAAATGTTTTTAAAGATTTATCTAGAATTCATCTTCACCAAATAATCTCTTTTGTTCATTTCTACATCCAAATTCTTACCACTGTGTTCCTCATACTTACTGAATTCCATAAAGTAGAAAAACCCAAGTTGTGTATTTAGTGAAGTGTAAATAAAATCTACATGGTAGAGGGTCACTTACCACAGCAAATCAAGGCAGACAGGGCCTATTGTCTGTAGGGAGTATTCCAACTAAAGGAAAGAGTAAATTGTTGAAGAAATATCACCAAGAACCCAGAAAAGAAAGACAATCTTAAATCAGGGGCACCTGGGTGGATCAGTGGGTTAAAGCATCTGCCTTCGGCTCAGGTCATGATCTCGGGTTCCTGGTATTGAACCCCACATTGGGCTCTCTGCTCGGCAGAGAGTCTGCTTCACCCTCTCTCTCTCTGCCTGCTTGTGATCTCTGTCTGTCAAATAAATAAATAAAATCTTAAAAATAAAACCTTAAATCAGAAATAAACCCAAGCTCAATTTCAATATATTTAGGAAGTGACTTCCAAACAGAGAAACAGAGCTAAGTATACATACCTCGTGACCCACTGGGAAAAGGGATGGGCAAACTATCTCACATTATCTGAAGCATGTGATATGTAATTATCAGAGAGAAAAAGAAATTATAAATGGTGATCTATATATACAACACATACACCTATTATGAAAACACTCTTTGGCCGGAAAATCACGGAGGCACTGAGCACAGAGATTATTCTCTCACAGGAAGCATCAGAAACTCAGTTGCCTGAACAGGTTAAAACTGAATTGACCACAATAACATTTTATCTCAGCTAGCAAATAAGGGTCAGGTAGGAAGGAATAACCAGTGGATTATTTTCCTACTCAGATATCAGTGCTTCTATGAAATGAGTCTGCAGAAATCAAAGCACTATATTTCCAAATATTATGTATTCATTTATTTCAAATAAAAGATTGTTTCCTTCACCTTTTCTGTGTGGCAAGAGATTCTGTGAAAATAAACGGAGAGGGACACGTGGACACGTGGGTGGCCCAGTCAGTTAAGCATCTGCCTTCAGCTCTGATCATGATCCCAGGGTCCAGGGATCAAGTCCTGCATGAGGCTCCTTGCTCAACAGGGAGCCTGCTTCTCCCTCTGCCTGTTGCTCCCCTTGCTTGTGCTTTCTCTCTCTGACAAATAAATAAAATCTTTAAAACAAAACAAAACAAAACAAAAAATGAAAAAAAATAGAGGGCTGGTACTTATAAAAGTAATGGTATTTGTAACAAAACAGAACATGAGAAAACCCATATGTGAACAGCCTTTCAAGTAATTGATAGAATGTAGCTGGATTCAATGAATGGTGAAAAATAGTGGGATGATAAGTAGAAGTCCCCAGATTCAAACCAGTTGCTCAAAGAACCTTAGGTTATAAGGTCAAGATTAAAACCAATTGAAGCAACGAAAACTTCCCACTTAAATTTATCAGTAAAAAGATTAAACCTGGGCATAGCCATTAAGAAACCAGACCCACTCAGCCAGAATACCTTCATTGATCACGTTAGTCAAGTGCCGCCTTCATTGCCTCAGCCCTATGTTACCAATAATAGAAAAATACCTGAAGAAAGTCTATGCTCTTTAAATGGTACTCTAATGTAGAGTCACAGTATTTATGATATTGTTCTTCTTGTTCAATAAATGCAATAAGCCATTCAGCCACCTCAGTGCACTGATGAGTCTCATGTCGTACATCTATGTTCCTTCAAACCAGTCAAACTCTTAATTTTCTTGCAAGTTAAATCTTAACCTAGTTAAGAGAGAAATGATGGAGAAGTTGAGGCTGAAGTTTTAAATTCTGAAACTTGATAGCTAAAACTTTCAGATGCTCCTTTTTGAAACAACTGCTTGGGTTCTGCCTATGCATTAGAACAATAGATTTTTTTAAAATGCAAGAGAAACCAAGAGAATAAATAAATTTAAATAGTAAACATTTTAAAAGTACAAAAATGTGCTTAGTACAACCTAAAACTAGAAGGGAATGCCATAACCTTCCTTACTTTTACAGGTCATTTTCCCACATCTTGAAACCTTACCATGCAGTGTGGGTTGGTCTTTCTGGCCACTACAGCAAAAATACCATACATTTTGCTTGATTTAACAAGTATTTATTTCTGGAGTCTGGCAGATCCAAGATCAAGATGGCAGCAATATTCAGTTCCTGGTGAAAGCTTGCTTTCTTCTTCATAGGAAGCTGTCTTCTCTCTGTCCTCACTTGGTAGAAGGGGTACAAGAACTTTTTGAACTCTGTCCTCATGATCTAACCAACTCAGAAGGGTCCCAACTTGTAAGACCATCAAACTGGAGGTTAGGATTTTGACATCTGACTTTTGGGAGGACACAAACACTTTGTTTATAGCACATTGGAAGACATTACTCTGAGGTACATTATATTGATAAAATACTAATTTCACGTATACTGTTTTAAAGCAAACTATAAATAGTACATATAACAGGGATGGAAGAGATGTGGAGTGGATATAGTTAGCTTATGGTCTTAGGTATAAAAAGTGCTGCCGTTGTGGGTGAGAGAAAAGCAGGAGCAAAAAAGGAGGATGTCACTGGCCATCAACCAAAACTCAACCCTAAACGTTTGGCATTTCCAAAATCTGCTTTGCCATTTCCCAAAGCAATATGAGGTTTGAAAATGAGATGATTGTTCCTGGAGAGGAAATGGGTGTGGGTTTGTGGTTTCCAGACAAGCGGAAGGGAAAATCATCGTGTCTCATGCCAGGGTCATGTTTTCTCAGGCTTGGGAATGTTGATAGTACTTTGGCAAAGGCAAGAAGACAACCAGATCATTGGCCTTTCATTGTTCTTCACTCAGGTCGGCCCACAAGCAATTTGGTATGGAGAAAGGCAGAAGGAAAAATAAAGGTGACCCATCTTTTAACCTCTCAAAGCCTGATTCAACATGCATAAAAGTAGCTGCCAGAAATGAAGAGAAAGGAAGTCTATCAGAGTCTACGAAAAGCAGGCAAGGAAGGGAGCCTTCAAAAAGCCACCATAATATTCAGTAATCCGTTTGACATCTGGTGAGGAGTTACATCTGCAGGAGGCAATGGGGCTGAGTAACTGAACTTCGATTTTTACATTTTGACTGAATGTGTATGTTTGGCACCTAAGTTTTAAACACAGAATGATTTTAGGAAATGTGTTCTTCTCCAAACATCTGTTTCATGGAGTACAGGAAACATCTGGAGTAAGATCAAGTAGGTTTAACATCAGGGTAGGCAACTGGTAGTTGTACCATTTTGTTATGGACCTATAATGGGTGGTTAAAATTAACTTGAGGGTGTCCCTAAATGTATACGATAATGCCAGTGCTTCTCATAATCAAGTCTGGAAAAAGACAAAAGGTACTCAAAACACAGGTCAGATAAAGGAACAGCATCTTAAACTGAGGACATATAATTAAAGACTAATCTATTTAAAATTGGAAGAAACTTTCAACATATTAGAATTGCTAAACAAGAAGTCATTTATTTCAACAGATCTTGTAATGTTATGAGGAATACCTGCATTAATCAAACTTCATCTATTTCTTTTATTCTCTAGTTTCAGATAACCTCTAGCACATGGCATCCAAAATCGAGATGATTTGCCAAAATAACTTTAGGATAGTTTTTGTTTTTTAAGAATTTGTCTTTTAACCCTATATAATTTGCTGGTTTGTAATTAACCCCCCAGATTTTGTATCTCTCCCCTAAAAAAGGCCAGAATATATACACAAGAAGGAAATAGGACAAAAATGTAAAAACAAAACAAAAAACCCACAATATTTCTTAAGTACATACCTTAATAATTACTATGGTATTACAGATTAAAAACCCTAAAATAATGAATATCCTCTGTTAAGTTGAACCAAAAAGAATCATATATGAATTTATCCATCACAACATTATTAATAACAAAGAGAAGTTGGGATCAATTTAAATATAGAAATCTGTCATTCGAGTCTGGAATTCATATGGTGGGATCTTATATTCTAACAAAATTCTATTCTCAAACACTAAGTAAAATAAAGTAAAAATACTCATTGTATAATGTTAAATATATTTTCCCTTCAGATGGATATACAATTATGTACAGCATGAATCTTAAAGTTTTTGTGGTGTGTGTGTGTGTGTGTGCACGCACGTGTGTATTTAGCAAGCAAAATTGCTCATGGGGTGTCACTCAGCTAGTAAAGAAGAATTACGATGTAGGTAGTCTGACTTCAGCCTCCTACTACTTTTATACCTGCCATTATACTATACTAAATTAAGCCCTTTTAGTGGAAAGTATTTTTTCTAATCTAGCATTTTTGAGTACATACAACATGCAACATGGTCAGACCTCCTAAACGAAGGGTTTTTCATAGGAGAAGATGTCAGAGGAGTTAAAAAAATAATAATAACAATAGGGAAAAAGGGATCTGCCATTGACTTTTGGTGTTTTGGTTCATCTACTTGCCAGGCTCCAAAAACTCTGATCCAGATAGGAGTGAATCAGGGCTGGGGAGGCAATGGAGAAAGTAGAGGGAGCAGGCATCAGCTAAAAGGGGGCTCAGAACTTTACAAATCTTTTAAATAACTAACTTTGCTCTTTTGCATGCTGAAAATAGCAATGTCCTGGGGCAAATCTGCATTCACTCTATCCTAGTTGCTAAATTGGTTTGTGAAACTTGGATAGTTACATAGCTTGTTAGTGCTTCTGTTATTCTTGTTATCCAATCACACGGGGTATGATGCAATTGATCATGTTGTGGTTTTAAGGCTGAAGTCAGAGTACACAGTTGTGTTCTGCTCTTATTCTTATTAGGGAGAAAACTAAGTCAAGGGCAATAAAGGACTGATTTGGTATAAATGGGAGTTTTATTCTTTATCCCATGAATTTCCAAGGATTAAACCATAGCAAATATAAAAGTGTCAAGCAGAGGGATAATACCACAGTAGAATTTCAATCAATTCAAGTTTCTGAGGGGTCTGGGTGGCTCAGTTGGTTAAGCATCTGCCTTCCGCTCAGGTCATGATCCCCGGATGCTAGGATCAAGCCCCATGTTGGGCTCCTAGCTTAGTGGGAAACCTGCTTCTCCCTTTCCCTCTGCCTGCTGCTCCTCCCGCTTGTGTTCGTCCTTTCTTTCTGTCTGTCAAATAAATAAATACAATATTTAAAAAATATATATAAATTCAAGATTCTATCCTTTTCCCTGATCTTCACCCATTTCCAAATATATTCAATTCTCCTCAGATCTCTATATGGATTACTTCATATACTAAAATAATGTAAAGGTGTTGATGTTTGTTGTCCCTATTCACTCTCTCAACATTTAGAGAGAACCTACTATGTGCTAGGTACTGTGAAAATCATTGAGTATATGGAAGTTGAGGAGAAAGTCATGTTCTTATTCTCATGGAATGATAACCTAAATTTTCAGGAGTTACAAGGGGGCAGAAATGGAGTGTGTGGGACCTCAAGCTCTGTCAAGAGACAACTGAGTCCAAATCTAACATTCATCTCATAGCAGCAGCCATCTTCAGGCAATTGACTTGATGTCTTTAGGAGTCTCCTCTGTGTAAGAAGTGGGGGTAGGGATATTTGTTAATTAATATGGTTGCTTAAGAATAAAGCTAGTTAACAATGTAAAGTACTTATAGTAGTACTTTAGTAACTACCACCTGTTCTTGAAAGGTTAGTATAACTTAGTATAACTTATTCTAAGGAACATTTTTTTTTTAAGATTTTTATTTATTTATTTGAGAGAGAAAGAGAGAGAGACCACTAGTGTGTGGGGAGGGAAACAGAGGGAGAGGGAGAAGCAGACTCCCTGACGAGCAGGGAGCCCAACTTGGGACTCAATTCCTGGACCCTAGGATCAAGACCTGAGCCAAAGGCAGATGCTTAACCCATGAAGCCACCCATGTGGCAGCAATGGAACATTTTAAGGGAAGGCTTTGGCTTGGTGTGTTCATGAGATGAGATAATCTGGATTAAAGAAGACCCTTTCTAATTCTCTAGAAACCTGGTTTCCTCATAAGAAACTGCATCTTGCACTTGGAGGCAAGAAGAAAATTTAGTGTTGGATTAAAGAAAGGCTGTATGTAGATTTTAGAAGATTTTGTGATCTTGTGGTTCCTGGTAGTAACACCAGTCTAGACATTGCAGAATTATGGAAAGAAATACAAATGACAGATGACAGAAAGGGATTTTAGCCAAGGCACTAAATAACAGCTTGCAATTATAGACTGCTTAGTTTGGAGAAGTTACTCTTAAAAACACTTTATGGGAATTAAATTGCTTAATGCTCACAGTATGCCTTTAGTAGTGGGTTTTAAACATTTTATGAATTAGAAATGAAGGGATAGAGAAGTTAAATGATGTAGTTAAATTTACACAGATAGAGGCGAAGTCAGGTTTCTCACCAAAACAGACGGAACCAGAGTTTTAACCCCTACACCTACTGCCTCTCTTTGCTTGCCAAGGCAATAAGAAACATCACAGAGGATCACAGGGGAAGAAAAGGAAAACTGAAGGGGAAGCCATCAGAGAAGGGGAAAAATTAATGGAAGACTCTTAACTGTAAGAAACAAACTAAAGTTTGCTGGAGGGGAGGAGTGTGGAGAGATGGTGTAATTAGGTGATAGATGTTAAGGAAGGCAGGTGTTTTGATGAGCACTGGGTGTTATTACAACTGATAAATTACTGAACACTAAAAAAAAGAAAAGAAGAAGAAGAAGAAAAAAGAAAATCAAATCAATAAAAATGTCCAAGAAAAAAACAGACAAACAATGTGCTATCCTGCTCTGGTGGGGATGTTAGACCATGAAAAATACGAGATATTTCTCTCATGTAAAGAATATAAAACTGCTATTTTGAAAAGAAAGCAAAAACATTATAGTGCATGTATATAATATCCAGAAGAAACACTTGTAGACAAGAAGAAGACATTTCATAAATAGATAAGTTCCAGACTGTGAATAGATATAAAGTAATCAGTAAATGAAAAGAAATGAGAGTAAGTGTATACAAAGGAAATTCTAATGCAGGGTCATTTTGGTTCACTTTGGTTCACTAATTTTGGTTCACTAATACTGGGTCATCATGAATCACTTAGGTTGTTTCACTGACAAGGAACTGATTTTTGCAACTGACTTGAATTGTTCAGCTAAGCATTCATGAAAAGTAGGAACATAAAGTCTGGATCAAAAGTTCGAAACCATAAAGTTGAACTTTACAATATAAATAAGAACTTCATAAGAACTATACTTATCCAAGTCCTGGTTGTATCTGGGGAGTTAATGAACCAAAGTTCATAGGGATACACAAGCTAGATAAGGAGGCCTTTGGCAGGAGTATTAGATATCCAGAATTGTGTAGGCCGTTTACCTAACTGACCTACAAATTACCTTCTAAGCCAGAGTCAGGAAAATCACTAATTCCTTCACTCATCAAATCATTTTTCAGAATCTATATATTCATTTCTGTGCTAAGTACTAAGAAAATAAGATGTGGCCCTTTTTAAACCATCATATTATCATATCTATAAATATGGTATCTTAGTGACACTGAGATTTTTCTTCCTGATTTGTGCATACCCTTATAAGTCATATACTTAAACACCTACTGAAAAAAGAAATTATTGCATTTTGTTACCTTTTTTTAGCAGAAGAGGGTGGGAGGGGAAAGGTTTTGCAGAAAGTAAATGTGTCTAGCTCAAAATAAAGAAGAGAACTAAGAATCCTAAAACATGTGGGAAAGGAAAGAGCACTTACAAAGAATATGACATCCATTTCCATATTTCTGCTGCCAAACACATGTGTGCATATGCTGGAAGGCACAAGAACAGTCAAATTTGGGCCATGTGCAGAACTTAGACTGGGATCTAATACAGGAACCCATCTGCACGTGAGCAATGAGGTCATCACAGTCTGTTTTTCTGACATTTTATTGACTGTGTAATGGCATTTGATATTGCTAAGACATGGCTATTCTAGAAGCACTGGTGCATTACAGCAGAGAGGCACATTGTGTATGATGAGTCATGCTCAACAAATTTGTGGTCAGACTCTATAGGGTAAGGAAAAAAAAAGAAAAGAGCAAGATTGAATAACAGAGATCTGGGCAGGAAGCGAGTTCTCATCACAGGCACATGGGCATCTCCACCTTGTGTAAGTTGGAAAGGGCGTAAACAGACCCAGTTTTCCACAGAGTTCCAGGAATCTTCAATAGTTCAAGTCCTGGATCAAATATTAGTCTAATAATACTTCCACAGGAGAAAAAGCACTTCACTTTTCATCTGTGAGTCACTCTGCAGAAGGGATAACATCTAAACATCATAGCCTCTTTTTGGTTACCATGAGGTTTGGATGCCTGCCCAAAAGGAAGTAGAAGAAACAACATGACCAAGGTAAAAAGTTCGATGAAAACCCCCCAGTACTTTTGGAGGGAGGAGAGGAAAAACAATCTGAAATATGAGTATATAGGAGATTAGTTCATTTATGTAACCCATGGTGACTGGCAAGAATTTTCTGGCTTTCATGAGCCAATCCTCAAATACGAAAATGGACACACCTCATGAGAAAAGAATCCTTAGAAGGAAATGTATGTGACCTTCTTTACCACTCCATGATTTTTAAGAGAGGAAACCATCGCCTGCTACCACAGCCACGGTTTGCTAAAGCAAATCTGCTTAACATATCCGCCCCTACCCCTCTCACAAACTCCCTTTTATTCTATAGGGTGAGATGCAAAGATCTTGCCTGATACTTGTGAACCCTCCCCTGTCTGTCCCTGGTTCTCTTACCTATGTTCCTTTTTACTTTGTACCAGACACAATTTTATAAGTTAACCTGGTTAATTCTCACAAGAGCCCCACAGAGTAGATACTAATATCATCTCCGTTCTACAGCTGAAGAAACTGAAGCATAGGGAGAATAAATGATTTGCCCAAGATGATACGACATGTACACAGTCCCACAGACCTGGGACTTGAACTCAGAAAGCATGCCTTTACCACCCAGCTGGGCTGTCTCCTTCCATGGTTGAAAGCCTAATGATATCTCAAATCACACTTTATTTCAAATATTTGGTAGGTGTCAGTGCCTTGAGGGCAGAGCCTGAGTTATGTCCATTTGTATTTTGAGCACCTTTTGCAGGAACTGTAGGAGGTAGTGAGAATAGAGGGGGAAGTGGGAATACCAGACAAGTTCTGAGACAGAGAAAAAAAAAAAAAAAAGCATGAAAGCTCCTTCTGGGAAACCAAGGTTGTTGTGATTTTTATATGTTTGTTTGTGATTTTTCCAAGTAAAACAGAGGCCATAACAAAGATGTGTCAGACAATTAAGGAAGGAGTGAAGACAGAAAAGAGAGATACACTAGGAAGGAGTTAGAAGAGGGCCTGAAGGCCTGAGGAAAGAGCAGAACACCAAGCTGGGAAGAAGGTCCCAGAGCAAGAGTAAGTGCTGGAAGGGCTTCCTCAGCAGGGCAGTTCACAGTGGAGGTACAGTGGGGCAAGGCACTGTGGTTTGGAACAAAGAAGGAGAATAAAGATTCTCCCATCTTGGGAGAGGTGGGGAAACCTTGAGGACTAAGTCAGTCCTTTGCCCAAACTACATGGATGGGAGCACCCTCTAGCCTCCTTTTATAAATGGTACCATGAGATGCAGGACACAGGTAACAAAGGGTCATATAGAACTGGAAAGAGTATTCTTCCCACTCATGTAAAGACAGTTTGATATCTGCCCAGTAAGACCTGAAGTGTGGCAGTGAGGACATTAACCGGAAGTGCTCATGTTTGTCCATGGAGAAGTGCACACCTCAAGATTGTGCCTTCTCCAGAAAGGACTATTCAAGAAGTATCTCTTTCTTTCTCTCTCTCTTTCCCTGTTTCTGTGCCACCACCCCTCCACCACCATCCTTATTTGATGGGTAGGACTGCTGAGAGCTGAATTTCACTTGTTTTGCATTTACCACGAGGCAATTTCTCCTGAAAACATGATGAGCCATTCCTTCTCTTGTTGTTGTTGTTGTTGTCATCATCATCTTGTTTTGTTTTGTTTTATTTGTACTGTCCAAGCTCAGGGAGGGATGGCATCCCCTTGAACTCATTTTCCATGTGATAAACAGACCGAGCATGATTTTGCTGCTGGTCTCTGCTCTTTAGATTCAGACTTCTCCTCTTGAAGTTGGATGGGTAAGAAAGGCAAGCCCTTCACTGGGTACCTGGTTTCTTCAACATGGGAACGATAGGTCAGGTCACCTCTTTCAGCTATAGGCACAAACTGGATGCTGTAATCAAAATGTTAACAAATTTATAATTTAGTTCCTACTTGTTCCCTTGTGTGTGTTCCCTCTGTAGATTAGAACTTGGAGAAAGGGAGGGCAGTTCCCTGGCACATGGGGCCACCCAGCTGGGAATATCAGACACACGGGATGCTGAGGAGTCACCTTCAGATTGCAGAAAGTGTTCACAAGGTTGCTGGGAGCAGGTAGCCATCCCTGAGAGGTGAGTCTGACCGACAGATACATGCATGAGTTCATGAACTGGACTTCCAAGCATAAGTAAGAAGACTTTGCTGGGAACTATGTGGTTAGGCAGGGGCAAAAGCCAATAAAATATAGATTGTTCTATTATCATTAGTACCCCATACATAGTCAACTATGGGTCAGTCCTTGGGAAACAGAGTGTTACATCAAAAGAAAGCCAGGTGGGGGGCCTGGGTGGCTCGGTGGGTTAAGCCTCTGCCTGAGCCTCTGCTCAGGTCATGATCCCAGGGTCCTGGGATCAAGCCCCGGATAGGGCTCTCTGCTCAGCAAGGAGTCTTCTCCCTCTCCGCCACTCTGCCTGCCTCTCTGCCTACTTGTGATCTCTGTCTGTCAAATAAATCTTAAAAAAAAAAAAAAAAAAAAGCGAGCCAGGAGTAAAACTCATGACAGATAGTCTGAGCTGCCCTTCTGATTCAAAAGGAGTAAGTTGAAACACTGAACTCTAGGAAACAAACTGAGTGCTGCTGGAGGGAAGTGGATGCGGGGTTAAGGTAACTGGGTGATGGGCATTAAGGAGGGCATGGGATGTAATGAGCACTGGGTGTTTGAGGCACCTGATAAATCACTAAATTCTACCTCTGAAACTAATAAAATAGGAAAGAAAAAAAAATGAGTAAGTTGTTACATGAGAAGCAAAGCCTTGTGTAAACAGTGACCCTGCATTCTTTTGGCGAGAGAGTGAAGTTTGAAGATGGACAGATCTGAGTTCAAATATCAAATCTCCCATCAGGAGCTATATGGTTAGATGCAGGTACCGTGAGCTCTCTAAGCACCCTTTCCTAGAGAAAATTTGAGCTCTGTATTCACCCTCGGCCTTCTCTGAACATGCTGGTAACCACGATACAGATAAACACCTTGACACTGCATTCTGTAGGAAATTATAATGAGAAATCTGGTGTATGCAAATTTTCATTTTTATTCTTTAAAAAGTTCTTAATGCCATATAACATTACTGGATCAGACCACAGACTTCAGAGAAAATCATAGAAAAATCCTAAGTGAAGGAAGACTGATTTGCATTTGAATCTCCACTGGGCTGCTTTTAAGTTATAAGACAGATTGAGTTAGATAAGAAATTCAGTTAGCTCATCTGTAACATGGGGCAAATAACACCCAGATTAAAATCCTGAATGCTGAGATCTAGCCTCATCTGAGCAACTAATGAGCAATAACCTTGTGTAGCTCAAGCCCTAGTTTTTACTTCGGAACAAAAGAGATAGAAATATCCAAAGGCAATGTCTAGTTATAATGTTTGGTGGAACCAAGGATAAAGATTTTTTTTTTTCTTTTCTGTAAGTGATTTAATCTGGTTTACCCTGTGGGAAAACACTAAAGGCTATCATTTTGTTTTCCTTAGTTGAAGCTATTAACCGTAATTGCTTTCGTTAATAATACTTTACTTATTATAATAATCAAAACTCAATTTTTATACTTATACCCTGGGGCCAGTTTTCAGAGGCACAATTTATAAATGGATGAAAAACAATTAATATCAACTGTAAAGAGCATTAATGATCTTATCAACAAAGTGCTATATAATCTTCAGTTGCAAAAACATGCACAACACACATACAAAAGAGCACTTGGCCTCAGCTAGTGCTGTGGGCTCCTCTAATATCGACCAAACACAGAGTATTTCAATAGTGGAAAAATAATACCTCTGAAGACATTCTCCTCCTGGGCCTAACAGGGGATGTTTCTATTAATCTACTAAAGGTCAGTGCAGCCTATTACAGTTCCTGTGGGGTGTGAGCCTTCAAAGAGAGAAACCACAATAATTTAAAGAGGAAAATATTCCATCATCTTCCCACACCAGTGGTCTCTCACTGTGACCAGCAAGGTAGTCTGTAATAAGACTACTCCCACCCTGTCATACCAGGCCACCTCCTTGCCCCTGAAACACCCCTTTCACTCCAGACCCTACTTCTATTACTGAGACATGTCTCAATGTTTTCTGTCGAGAGTCTTTCATTTACTCTCTCCTTTGCCTATAGTAGCTTTTCCATGAATGCCTCCTTCTTGGATTCAGATCTTATCTCTGAGCTACCTCCCACTGACTCCTTCCCGATGCTGCTCTCGGAAAGCCAGTCACTCGTTAGTACAGTTTCTATTACCATCTGAAATTACTGGATTACTCAATCAGTTTCTTGTTGAATACTATATCCCCAACACCTCAGTCAGGACCAGAATCATAGCAAGTAAGTACTCAACAAATATCTGTTGAATAAAAGGACTTAGATAAATGAATGAATTCCCGCTAGCTGTTGGGACAAAGCCAGTAATTACTTTCTTATGCCTTTTCTGTTGGTAGAATGGGAGAACATCAGTTTTGCCAATTGTTCTTTCTGCCCCTGCACTCTATCATTCCATCCACCCCCTCTCTTTTCCCTTCAACCCATAGTTTCTCACTAGCAGGATAGGCTCAGGTGTCCAAAGCTTATATGTGACTTTAGACCATACTTGGTTATAATCCCAAGAAGACACGTGTTTGTAGGTGAGGCAGATGCCTAGTATCTGTTACCTAGTAAGAAAAAAAATTGAATAAATATGTACTTCTGACTTTTCTACTTTCCAGTTGAGTGATATGAGATGTTATATAACCTCTCTAACTTCATTTTCTTATACCATTTGTCACATGGGGTTATTGCAAGGATCAAATGAAGCCACATATACCCAGAGAGGGTAAGCTTTCAATAAATGATTATGCAGTTATTATTAAAATATCCTCCATTCATAATTAAAATACAATTAACTTTGATCTAATCATTCTGTTTGGATATTTCCATCCTTGCTTCAATGTATGGCCTCTCTCCCAAGGAACCAGGCTACCACAAAGCAATATCTTCCTTTTCCAGTTTTTAATGTGCACAGATTTCCTCCAATCCAATTCCAACGTCAATTGACTTGAATCAGAAACTTGAGAGGACTTCAGCATATGGAGTCACCGCTTGGAATGTCACTTGCTCTCCCTGGCCACTCTAACCAGCCTTCCAAGACCCATCAGCAGGGTCCCCATTCTGATAATGGATACTTACTTCCCCCAACTACAGAGCTACTATTCTTATAATGGATATTATTACTTTGATTTTGTACATTTGCATCCTTATCACATAAGACTTCTTTGATGCCACGTCAGAATGAGTCTCATCAAGTATCTAATTCCAAAAAAAAAAAAAAAAAAAAAAAAAAAAAATCATTTCTTTATCTATGAGCTCTTAGCATAAATCTGAATGCAAAACAAGCATCCAGACCTCAAATCCAGTATAAAAAGTAATTGTAGTCTTGTACACGGAAGTGAGTCGCTGGCCGGGAGCTGCTTCCGCGTGTGCACACCATCCTGCCCAGGCCTCCCTGGCTGTCTTAGAACACCCCTTGTCTTTCTTCATGGGACTAAGGTTTCTGTATGCTTCAAGCTTCATAACAGACACTATTCCCTTTGTGGAGACCTGAAAGTCTCAAATAAGGCAAGCAAGACCCTCTTCTACACACCTAGAACTCTTTATAAATTCTTTCATTTGATATTTTTGTTTTTAGAACCTACCTGTGGTGGGCACTCTTTTAGACATGAGTTATACAGCTTTGAGAAACACTTTAGCAATAACAACAAAGTAGGGGCACCTGGGTGGCTCAGTCCCTTAAGCAGCTGCCTTAGGCTCAGGTTGTGACCCCAGAGTAGTGGGATCCAGCCCTGGTGGATCCAGCCCTAGTCACATGGTGAAGATCTTTTCTCAGTAGGGAGCCAGCTTCTCCTTTGCCTTCTGCCTGCCACTCAAAGGGAGTCTGCTCTCTCGCTCTGTCAACAAAATCAGTAGCATCTTAAAAAAAATAATAATAATAAAATAAAATAAAATTCCCATCTTCATAAACTTTGTGACAAGGAGAAAGATAATAAACAGAAAAATACGTAAAATTTTTTAAAAAAGTTACATAGTTTCTGAAAGGAAAGGTAAAGCAGATAGGGAGCTAGATTTCTAAGGAGACAGAATTTGATATAAAGTGGCCTGGAAAGCCTCACTGATTACAATGGCATTTCTGTAAAGGTCAGAAGGAAGGGAAGGATGAGCCATGCATATCCCCATCTTATCACTAAATACATTATAGTTATGTCATCTACCCATGCTCCATTTACTACCAGTGCCATCCCAATGTAAGTCCTCAAAATGGGAGCCTCATGTCCACTCATAATCCCATCCCCAGAACTTGAACTATGACAGAAAATATATTATGTGCTCAACAAAAATTTTGGACTCCACTGCTGTTCTGTTGATTGTAGCCAAGAGTTAGGTCCTGCTTCATCTTGGAATACTTTCTAGGTATGCCTACCACCTACTTCTCTTGGCATTTCTGTAAATGAATCTGGATTCCACATCACTGGGTTTCACAAACCTTGTTGGGATATCTATCCAAAAGGGGATTAATGGTTTAAGCAGCCAGTTTGGGTACAGGGTAGAAAAAACATTACTGGAAATATAACTCATTGGACAAAATGTATCTCTAATGCATCATCTTTCTGTGGTTGGAAAAATCAATTTGATAAGCTGTAAAGAAGAGAGAGTTAGACTTTCAAGGATCATGCTTCTTAACACTTCATCATCATTAAACTATGCTTTAGTCCATTCAGGCTGCTATAACAGGATACCATAGAATGGGTGGCTTAAACAACAGGCACTTATTTCTGAAGGCTGGAACATCCAAGATCAAACAAAGTGTCAGCAGATTCAGTTCCTGGTGAGGTCCATCTTCCTGGCTTGTGGAAAGCTAATTACTCAATGTCCTCACATAACAGAGCAAGAGAGAGGGAGATCTTTGTCTCTTTTCTTTTTGTGATAGTAATCCCGTCACGGAGGCCTCACCCTTAAAACCTCACCCAAACCTAATCACTTCCCAAAGGCCCCCATCTCCAAAAACTGTCACTTTGGGGGTTAGAACCTCAACATATGATTCTGGGGGTACACAGTCATTCAATCCATAATTAACCACCTTGGGAAGACAACTATAAATGATCATGATTTTAAAAAGCATTACTTCAATCTTTCAGGGTTGAAAACAGTGAGGAAAAATGGAATAAGTGAAAACCCTAGTACACTCAGTTGGGCAAATCTATTACCTAACTTTGGATCTTTGAAGTCAACATTTCATTTATTAAATACCTTAGAAAGTAGAGTGTCACATAAGTGGATTCACACTGAAAATAGCGTACATCAGTCACTATCATAATAATGTTACTTAACCAAATACTACCAAATCTTTAAAACACTCATAATAAGCAATTATTTTTTTCCACTCACACATCAGTGGTCAGCTGGAATTCAGCTGATCTAGGCTGGTGTTGAATGCACTTGATTCTAACTATGGGTTAGACCAGTGTCTACACTGAATCTTGCAGTGCACTTCCTCATGGGGAAGAGGAGGAGCACATGAAGGTAAGTCCATTGTGCAAGTGCACTGCAAGATTCTGCCATCACATCTAATAACATCCAAAGCTTTGGATGACCCTTAGCTGTCCAAGACACATCAAGCCCAAAATCAAGGTGCAAGAAAGAATACCCCATCCACCAAAAGACCATGGCAAAAGTATAGAGGTGTAATAATACTCTAGAATAATGAAGAATTGGGATCATTCCTATCATAATTACTATCATTTCAAGGATTCAGCCAAGAGTTATAATGCTTGGGGTCAGATCTTTTGAAGACTAAATTTAAGTAATAACACAATGAACTCTGTACATTTCTAGGTGCTTGCAATTTACTTATATACAACTGCATTATAGTTTATTTGTTAGTATGGATAAAATTTCTTAGACTTCTTAGAACTTTTAATCTTTTTATTGTGGAGGTTATATCATACTATGGAAAGGATATTAGTGGGAATTCAAACACCCAGGATACAGTTCTGTATCTGCCACTAATTAACACTGAGATTATCGGAAAATTATCTCAAGTTCTTTTGGCCATGTTCCCCTTTTCTGTGAAATGAAAGCTTGGACTAGACAGCTTCATTTGCTTCCATTTCTTCAACTGCATGAGTGCATGTTTCCTGACATGGATGTGGGCCAATAGACCTTGTCTCATCTTTCTTTTTTCTTTTCATTTTTATTTTATTGTTGCAACATATTAAGAGTTCCCTACACCAAAAACACATTTGAAAAATAAAGTGGAGGTCTTTCTTGCCTAAGGTCATGGACACCATTTAAACATCCCTTGGGTGGACCCAGAGTGAATTGGGCCATGCACTGTCAAATGCAGAGATCCCTGACCAGGAGATAAAGATCATTCATAATCCTGAAGTTCAAACTGTGTCCAGAACAGAGAGATTTGCAGAGTTGGAATGAACACAAAAACATGTTTATTTGCATCTACTAGATGGAAATCCAAAGCACATTTTGTAAATGTGATAGTATTTGTCTTTCTGAAATCAACACGAATTGCAAGTTTGCTTGGGAAGTTAATAATATCACATATGCTTTTCTTGGTGACATATCAGCAAAGTGTTTCCATGGAGTATCGCATGTATTTCTACCACACCACAGCTGAGTTCTGATTCAAGCTGGAGCCCCAAGTGACTATAAACCAAACAATTATTTTTTTAGTCCTAATATGTTTGTTTCCTAATGACCCACAGCCTTAAGCTCACACTGGGCAGGATGGCAAAAACTTTCTTTTTTTAATGCTTCAGGCCCCAACAGAGCAAGACACATACTGGAAGACTAGTTGTGGGTGACCAAAATGCAATTTAAAACATCAGCAGCCTTTGATCAGGGCAGCTTGCTTATTTTTAATTGTTTCCAGAGTGCTTGTTTGAAAATTTGTTAGATTACACATCACATGCAATGGGAATTGGCGGCTGAATTCACTGCCTTAATTCTTGGCTCAAAAAGGAGTTATGCTTATTTCAGTTACACTTAGGAAGCTGAGGTTTTGGCCAAGCAACATAAAGGTGATTTCAGTTGCTGTCTCTTCTCACCCATACCCAAAATAACAAGAAATGAACTGAGGGATCTTTTTGGAAAGTGTGAGGTAATTGGTTGTTGGCTATTTTTCTCCAGCTGCACTAACTTTAATCAATTTTTTTTCTCTCTTCTTTATGGATATTCGTGAATACGAATACTATAAAGCTGTCCCTTAACAAATTTGAGCAGTCAGAGCACAATTAACATCAAAGGAAATTTTTTTAAAACCAGGTACATCAACATCTTTCAGTGTTGGTGGGTGAGAATCTGTCTGTCCTGGCACTAAGTAAATGAAGAACCACAATGAGAGAAACACTCCCTTAGTGTCTTATGCCCAGCATTTTCTTCTTCCATCCCTTAGGATCTTATCTGGGTCCCCTCACACAAGTCCCACAGATTCAACAATGACTTCTGTGCAGATGACAGTTAAGTTTAATTTCCAGCCTCAAGCTCAGTTCTTCATCATACACTTTGGACCACCCACTAGACATCACTGACCAGACGGAGGTCATATATGCACCCAAGTCCAATGTAGGTAAGGACAAGATGATTGTCTTTACTCCCCCACCTCCCATACCCCAAACCATCTCTTTCTATATATCTAATTTTGTGAATGGCTTCCACATTTTACTATTCTAACCATCATCAAGAACTTAGACATTATCTTACACAACTTTGTGTCCCCTGTGTCCTACATTCAGTCTGTCACTAAGTTTTATGTATTCTATACTCCCACCCACATAATTTTGTTTTGTTTTGTTTTGTTTTGTTTCCTAAATTCAATCTACTCTTCTGTTCACAATGTCATGAAAACAGATTTTCAACAGGACCTTGAGGTTTCTAACTTCTCTGATGTCAATCCAACCTATATTTTAATATCAGAATTATCTTATTTGAACCCATATGATTATGTCACTTCCAGAATTAGGTAATACTGTCTATAACCCAATGGCAAAATACCTACATTTTTTCACATGACTAAACAGACCTCTATTTGCTAGCCCTAGACTGTATCTTGAAACTTTCTTTCTCCAAACTCTGCCCTCGGCTACAGTGATAAATTATTTGCACACTATTTGCTATGCTCTGTAGTCTATGGTTGCACCCCACCTGCCTTTTCTCTTGCTAGGAAGCATGCCTCCTTCAAATTCTTACTTCATATTTCAAAACTCAGTTCAAATGTGACATCTTTTCTGAATTCTTAAAAACCCACTGGCAAAGTCAATTATGCACCTCTTCTGTGCTTCCACAAATCTAGTGGAAGCACATATTGGAGTGACCAACAGTCCCTGATTACATGTGACTTTCCATATTTTAACGTAAGAAGTCCTGCACCCAGGAAATTTCTCAGTCCCAGGGAAGCTAAATCAGTTGTTTCACCCTTGACATAGTGTATGGTTCACTGTTGGCATGTGGGTCTCTCATCCATCAGATTGTGAGATGCATGAAGTCAATGAAATAGTGTAATTCATCTTTGTAACTCTAAAAGCTGCTACTGTGTCTTCAAAGTGTTGATTTGATAGGGGAGTTGATATTATAATGTTTTTCTCTTTTCTGTTTAACCCTCAGAATCTATGAAGGATGTTGATATTACCACGATTTTTTTATACATGAAAAGAATACATCCAAGAGAAATTGAATGATCTTCCCAAAGTTACATGGGCCAACAACATGTAGATGTTTTTCTGATTACTAAACTATGCTTATTCCTCCATGAAAACTGAGTAAATCATTGACCGGGGTATTCTGTGATGTGTTAGACGGAGTATTTTCCTATGCACAAACTGATTTGGGAGAAGAAAATGATTAAAATCAGATAAGCAGTTAATTACCAACCCTTCCACTCAATTAAATTTTGAAGTAGTTACTCATTTGAATTGGACATCTTCAAACAAGATTGACTGTGTAGATAGAACTAGTACAACAAAAACAACAGAAAATGAAAATGAATGTTATTTTCAGAAGAACTAAATGGGATAATTTAGAAAATTAGACCACTGAGATTTTCTAGTTAACATATTTGTAAGTCTTGATCACATGCCTATTATTTAATACAGTGGTTCTCAACTGGGAGAAATTTTGTCCCAAGAGACAATTGGCCATGTCTAGAGATATTTTCAGCTTTCATGAGGAGGGAAGGGATAGAGACCAGGATGTTGCTAAAGATTGTAAAGTACACAGAACAACTTCCCACGACAAAGAACTTTCCATCCCCAAGTGTCAGAGTGGTAAAGTTGAGAAATCCTAATTTAAAATGTAAGACAGGTAAAGCAAAGATTATCACATATATATTTTAACTAATTCCTTTTTAAGGATTGGAATGTTAACAGGAGTTTCCACAAATGTGTTGAAAATGTTGACCCTAGTGGAATAAATGCTGGTATTAAGTGTTTGAAGTACATGTTGAACTAACACAATCATTTCAGGAACAGGTGTTAGATAGGAAGGGTTTTCATGTGATAAATATCTGCACTACTGCATCACAAATCACATGATTTCTTTCTTCTCAACCCATGACGGTCACTCTCATTTGATTTGGCATTAGTGAATTCCGGTAACCAGGATCCAGTTATTATATAAGAAAATAAAACTAAGTTAAAGCTAAAGCTTATAGCTTATAGCTAAAGCTATAAGTCAAATTATATATATATGTAATTAAATAGTATTAAATATACTATTGTTACATATATTATATAATAATATATTTTAATATATAATCATCGTATAATCATTCTGAAACTCTGGCTTGCTGGATTTTGGCTTAGCAAAATATATACAACTTTACTCAAATAGAAAACATTATCTAAAAAATCCTATAATCCAAAGATTGAAAAGAAATGAAAGCATTTGCACATATTTGCTTTAGTGGTAATTTGCAAAATTTAAAAAAAAGTGTTTTATTATACTTACAAAAACAGTTTTGAATCATGCTATCTTTATTCAACATTATATCATGAATCGCCTTCTAAAAATGTCATTTCACTATTGAACGAATTCCATCATATGAATAGAGCATAATTCATTTAGTAAATCTCCCAAAGTTGGATATTTGGGATTTTTCCTCTATGTTTTGCTGTAATAAATAACACCATGATGAACATTCCTGCACATAAATCTTTAGCCCCTTCTCTGATTATTTATTTAGGATAGATTCCATGAACTAAAATGTTGGGGTCAAAATAAAGCCATTTAAGGTTTAGGGTTTCAGTGATATAATCCATAAAATAGAAATAATAAACCATGGCTTCTCCCTAGTCCATAGTATAAAAGGGTCATGGAACAGCGATTTATTAACATAAACCACAGACCAGGCATCTGACTGTGAAGTTATCTCTACATGTGCAAATATAGGTGGAGGGCAGAGAATACACAAAGGCCCTGTTAGAGAAATAGACTTGGTCAAGTTTATTTTTGCTCTGGTTCAAAAGTTATGAGTCATATAGGACCCTCTATTCAGATACAATGTTGCAGGCAGAATCTCCTGAAGAGAACTGTATGTCTGATGCCCACGTTCCCCAAAGGTAGAGCAAAGAAAATGCATTTCCAGATCATACTTACTGTAACATGCATACTGTATATCATTTGGTACTCATTTAGTGAAATTCTCCCAGACACTGTGCTATCTTTATTGCACATTTTGTTTCTGACCCTTAGAACATTTCCGAAGTAGGTATTATTTCCATTTCACAAATGAGGATCTTGAGGATCTAAGGATTTTAAGTAAATTGGCCATATGAATGGATTAGTAAGTGAAAAATCCAGTATCTACTCTCTCATCTTTATCGTCTCTAAGAAATTGTTCTTTTTTTTTTTAAAGATTTTATTTATTTATTTGACAGGCAGAGATCACAAGTAGGCAGAGAGGCAGGCAGAGAGACAGAAGGGGAAGCAGGCTCCTTGCTGAGCAGAAAGCCGGGTGTGGGGCTGGATCCCAGGACCCTGAGATCATGACCTGAGCCAAAGGCAGAGGCTTATCCCACTGAGCCACCCAGGCGCCCCTAAGAAATTATTCTTAAACTCAGTACTGACCTTCATGTTTATAATATTCATAGCTCCACATATGGGACTACTAAATGTAATCATATAAATACAGATAATTAATATCTTCTTTCTATTTAATTTGCTTCTAAGGCTGGCTATCCATCCATCACTGCAGGCCATCAGACTCAGCTACGCCTTCTCCATGGGCTTTACAAAGAAGAAGTGACCCAATCTTATTTATGGTGAAGCTGTCCACCCAAGGAAATACACCAGCATTTCCTCTTCAAAGACTTCACTGCTGACGAGGACTTAAAGAATGGTGTTTCTTTTAGGTTATAGACTTGGAAATATGGTGCTGTTCTTCATTTCTCTCTAGGACCCTGTATGTGTAAGGAAACCATTTGAAATAACCTGGGGTTCATTGTCCTGAGACTAAGAAACTACCACTCTATGAGAGTGCTTTCAAGTGTGATTGGGTACTGGCTGCCAAATATAGAGAGACTATGTGGGGTCTGAGCTTTGGATTTTGTTTTTGATTTTCTAAGAAAATCATTTGCACTCAAGAACTTCTTTTCTTCTGAATTTGTCTTTCAAAGTCTTTCTTCTAGCCAAATATATAAGAAGATGCTTTCTTTTCTTTTTTCCTCCATTTTTTTCTATTTAATTCAAGATAAAGCTATACTTCCCAGATCCTTCCCTACCACCTACCCAGGCATTTGTCACTTGGGGTGGGGTGGGGTGGATTTTTTTCTGACTAAGTTTTTCAGACTCTCCCCCATGATCCACATTCACACAGGACTCTATGACTATGTTTTTTAGATTCATTTCCTGGTTGTACACATCATCTCCCTTAATAAACAATTTTCACACAACTAGTTCAACTAATCCTCATTTCTTCTCATATCTTTAAAGTCTTTCCTAAGTCATTCCCTCTCTTTCCTCTTTGACTCACCCATCCTCCCCATGGAATTTAGGTTCCCAAGTTGTTATTTTCTGAGTATCATAACTTGGCCTATTATAGATGAAATATGGGCACTTTATGAGTGTATTTAAAAATCAATGGATAACTCTATAGTCTCTATTAACATGTAATTACTGAATATAAACATATCTAAATATGTAAACATTCTCCTTGACCCTTAAAACATATTCAGACTGTAATTGTCACTTACATTTAACACTTCCCTAATGCCTACCGTATGGCAAAAAATGTGTTAACTATTGGCAATGCAAGCATCCATGGACTAGGAATCACATCCAGTAAGGTGAAGGGACCTGCTCATGATCATCAACAGCTAGAGCTTTATATATATGTGACCTTGGATCTCATTTGGGCTTTTAAAAATACCCGCTACAATCACTTTCATGCCAGAGTACATTCTCCTTCTCTGTCTTTTCAGTCTGTTCTTCATAGTGAAATATTTGAAAATACAGTTTATGCATCACCTCTTTTTGAAGTCTTCTTCTGCCATTATCTCTCCATCAGGAAGGGCTATCCACATCTCGCTCTCTCTAACAGCATATTGCTCTAGTAGAGTAGTTATAGTACTGCATTAGGAATATCTAGTCTCTGTGTCAGGCTTCCTCATTGTGCTTACTCATTTTGTTCTTACCTTGTCCAGCAACATGATGTTTAATAGACATTTTCTTGGATGAATTACCTCGTGTACAAGGCTCTGAATTTGAAAGCTCCTGATGAAGTCATAATTATCATCTCTGCTTTTTAAATTCAGCACAGGGTCTGTATTTTAGTCTATTCAAGTTACTATAACAGAAATACAGACAGGGTGTCTTCAGAGACAAACATATATTTCTCATAGTTCTGGAGGCCAGGGATCCAAGATCAGGTGCTGGTGGAAACAGTGTCTGGTGAGAGTCCATTTCCTGGTTCATAGACCACCCTCTTGCCATGTTCTCACATGGAAGGATGAAGTTTCTTTTTGGATACCCTTTTATAAAACACTAATCCCATTCCTGAGGTTTCATTCTTATTACCTAATCACCTCAAAGGTCCCACCTGCAAATACTATCACACTTGGGGTTAGCTTTCAAGATACAAATTTTGTGAAAGACCCAAACCCTTAGTTCATAAGCAGAATGACAAAAAGAAACAGAGAAGCCCCTCATACTCCAGGTATTGAAAATTAGTTGAGATTATACATTGACTTATCTATTCAGCCCAAACAGCTAAACAGCAATGCCTATTGCTGTTCTTTGGATGAACCATGAATGATGCTTAGAAATCTTCCTTTGCTTCCTTTCCTTTGCTTTCAAAGTCATCAGTAAGCTGATGACTTTGATAAGTAAGGCTATGATTCATCTATTCTGGGGTAGAAGCTGATGGCATGATCTTAAGCAAGTTAAATGGCCTGATTCAGTTTTGGTTTTGGTGTGTTTTTTTTTTGTTGTTTGTTTGTTTGTTTGTTTGTTGTTGTTTGTTTGTTTAAATCTATAAGACAGGATTAATATTATCTCCCTCTATTCATAGGGTTTTTGAGTGTCATATGAAACAAATTTTATTTTACTTTTGTTAAAGATTTTATTTGTTTATTTGACAAAGCAGTACACTGTGAGAGAGGAAACAAAAGCAGGGAGAGTGGGAGAAGGTGAAGTAGGATTCCAGGACTCTGAGATCATGATCTGAGCCAAAGGCAGACCCTTAATGAGCTACACAGGCACCCATGAAACAAATTTTAAAACAGTTGACATCTTAGTTGTAGAAGCAGAATAATGGCTCTTCAAGGAAGTCCTCAGGATCTGTGAATATGCTGCCTTCACAAGAGGGAATCTGCAACATGATTAAGGTTAGAGACCTTGAGATGAGAAGATTATCCTGGTTATGCAGGTAGGACCAATCTAGTTACAGGAATTCTTGAGAGAGAAGAAGCTTCCCAGCTGTGTTCAGAAAGAGATGGAGCAACAGAAGAATGGCTAGAGAAATATCACATTGCCAAGATTGAAGATGGAAGAAGGGTGGCCTCTTAAAGCTGGAAAAGGCAAGGATACTGAGTCTTCTCCCGAGCATCCAAAAAGGAACGGAGCCTGGCTGATTCTTTGGTTTCAGCCTTTTGAAAGCCCTGTCAGATTTCCGACTAAGGATAATATATTTGTGTAGTTTTAAGCTACTAATTGTGGTAATTAAATGTTTATCCTGGTCTTATTTAAATGATGCTTCATCATATGGACTTCTAATGAAAACAGGAAGGACAGGCATTTGAAGCCTATAAAAAGTTCATGAACTATATTTTTATCTAGGCTGACTATTCAAGTGAACAATTGCTTGAGTTAATGGAGTGAAGACTTGTTCAATGACCATTGCAAGCACTCTCTCTATGGTTTGCATTAGAGATTTGCAAAAATCTGTAGTTTCTGAAGGACTTAATGTTATGCAATAGATTTAGCTATGAATATTAAACTCTAATTATTTGCATTATTCATTCTTTTACCATTCTGCAAATATCTTTTGAGATATTTGAAAAGAAAGCATTACAAATTGAAAAATTTACTTAATAAAGCCCATCCAAACCAGTAAAACACAACCAAAATGTAATCACCTGAAAGTCTTGCTTACCATTGATATTCCAGGTCTCACCATTGATATTCCTGGCACAGAGCATGTGCACACAATGTAATTGGGGAGTTTTGTTAAATTGACTGTCATGTATACCATAAAATAATAATTTGTTATTTTACAAAAGGGACAATAAACAAAAACTTCACATAAGTGGTTTAATTTTAAATGCATTTTGAAAGATGAGTAGGAACTGAGAAAGAAAGATTGAAGAACTTGGCGAAGGTCCAAGGTCGAAAAGAAGGAAGAATGCTTAAGAAATGTGGATAATTGAATTTGAAAGTCTGGATTGTGTAGGAAAACATAAAAATGGAAAATGGGGCTAAAAAGGAAGTTGCAGACAGATCATAAGAATCCTGCTTTCCATAGAGAGTTCCAGACAAGAAATCTAAAAAATCTTTGCAAGGAGCAACAATAAATATTCCTTTAGTCAAAGAAATTTGACTGGATTAAACAAAGTTAAGCAAGTTTTTTCAATGCAATTTATTTTTAGGCCTTATAAACCTAATGCACATTAAGCTTTTCTAGCAAAAGAAAATGTGTTCTGTATCCATTACCTATTATTCAATAAGCACCTACCCCAAAACAGAGGCTTTCAATCATGCTTTATGATTTTTCAAGACTATGGGTTTCCTGAACAGCTCTGTGCTCACTCATGCATCTGAATTCAGCTGGTAGATGGGCTGGGGTCTGGGATTATCTGCTTGGCTGGTCCCCAAACAGCCTTTTTTTCAGCTGTTTAGATTCTGTTTTTTGATTGTTTGTTTTTAACCCAAGCTCCTTCATATGATGGCAGAAGTATTCCAAAAAAGTTAGAGGTGAAGGTGCAAGGTTACTTGAGACCCAAGTTTTGATAACATATGGTGTCATTCTGTCACACTGTAGTGGTCATAATAAGTCGTAAGACTATCCCCAATTAAGGAGATGGAGAAATTAATTGTATCTTTTAAAGGTGAAGTGGTGTATTAGTCAGGATTTGTGCCCTTCACATTTGTTGAAATCTAACCCAAATGTGATGACATTTAAGACGCTCCACCTCTTGGCCACTAATTGTAGGAAGTTTGTGATTCTCTGTATAGCTTGGTTTTCTAATTTTGAACAAGTAGCTACTATCCATCTCCCAGGATTAGGGGAAGTCTTCAGTAATGCAAAGGATTGAATCCCCTCCCGCCCAAAATTCATGTTGAAATCCTAACTCCTCAATATGATGACATTAGGAAGTGGGGTCTTTGGGAAGTAATTAGATCATGAAATGGGGCCCTCATTAATAGCACTTCATCCTTTAAAAATAGACTCCATAAAGTTCTCTCCATCTTGTTCCCATGTGAGGACATGGCAAGAAAATGACCATCTATGAACCAGGAAGTGACTTCCTCACCAGAAACTGAATTTTCCAGTGCCTGATCTTGGACTTCTGGCCTCCAGAACTATGCGAATTAAATTCTGTTGTTTATAAGCCACTCAGTCTGTAATATTCTGTTATACCAGCCCAAACAGACTAAGAGGAATAACAATACATAAAGCACTAAGTACAAGGTCATGAATCTTGACATGGTATGTTTTGTTACTTCATTATATGTATTATTTATTATTGCTATAATCTCATATTCTACTATGTCTCCTGGTGTAGCTTATTTACCTACCTGTTAAATCAGATTAAGTACTTCTCAAAGTACTTTCTCAAAGTAACCTATATTCCCTTACCTTCAGTCTTGGCTCATCCTGCTTCTCTATATCAAATGCTTTCCTTTTCTCAAAATCTCTCCATAATTTCATTCCTAGCTCAAATGCCAATGCCTTTGTGATGTCTTCATTGAATATCTACTCACCCCCTAAATTCAGAACTGACCTCTCCCTCCCATGTTCCCACATACACTGCCTACACCTTGACTTGAAAATACTTGGCTTTCTCCCCTCAAAGACTTTAAACTTTTGGAAATAGGATTCCATCACTCCAACTCTGCATTCTCGTGGATGCTTGGTAAATACATATCCTTATTCACCAGATTATAACAAGAACTGACTTTAGTCCAAGGAATAATTAATATGAAGGTCACTTCCTCTAAATCTATTCAAATCACAAATCTGATAAGACAAATTTAATAACTTCAGAAGATAACTAAAGTGATGCATTATTAGTTTAATGGAATTAAAAATGGAATAAAAAATGTTGAGGTTATAGGCACCAAAGTCTTGATGTTATGAGACAAGAGCATATTACTAGATAACTCAGGTTTTTATAATATAGCAGGAAGTCCAAGGTTAAGCTTAAACATCACTTACATGCTGCAACAAAAAGAGAAATAACTGTTTTTATCAAAACACCTCACTTCTTAAGCAATTTGCTTAATATGATTTGCGTAATTTTTCAAAATATGCAAAATGAATTTAGTATCCATTATTCATGATGATCTCAAAAAGAGCTTTTGACAATTTGCTACTCTGATATTTTTTCGCATTTGTAATCCATATCTGAAAAAAATTAACATTCAGAAGCTATAAAATACTAAGACTTGGTGATAGTAAATTCTCAAAGAATATGGGTTTTAGAGTCATCAAATATTTTCCTACAGGAGGTTCACATAATACACTTCATCCTTTAAATCCATCAGGTTAATTAAAATCAAATCATTGAGATGACTTTGATGGAAATAAAAAAGTCTCAGAAAAGGGGAAAAAATGAAGATACTGAGAATTGGAGCAGCTTGAGAAAAGGAGAATAAGGAGTGGAAACCAGAGACCTGATTATAACTTCTGTCTACACTGGTAACTCTCCAGCTTAGTGACCTTGCTCAAGTCATGATTCACTACTCCTGCCTCAGTTGCCCCACTTATAATGGAAATCCCACTGAGGTTTCTCCCATTTCAATATTCTAGGAAACTGCAGAATATTACCTCCAACATCTTTCCACAAATCATGTATGTGTCTGTTAGTGTGTATACACATAAACAGTAAAGACATTGGTGGTATCCTAAATAAGTTAGTTGTGGAGAGGTCACAATTTTTCATTTGATTTCTGTTTCTTCCTTATGAAAAGGTTTGGGGAAAAAACATGAGTTTTCTCAATTATTTTTCTGCCTAAATGACTTCTAAAGATAATTCAAAGGCAGATTGGCAAGGGGAAAGTTTCCTCAAAGACCCCAGTTTAAATACCTGGTCAACTACTTCTAGAATCTTGGCTTGAGTTATTTATTTCTTCTCTAAATTTATTTACTTCCGTGTTAAAGTAGAGGTTAGCAGAGGAGGCTTATCACAATATTCAGTAAACATGTATTTCAAGGCCTTTCTTGCATGGATCCATTTGTAGTAGATTGAATGTCGCCCACCCCACACCTCTCAAGATATGACCAAGTTGTCCTAATCTCTGGAAACAGTGAATGTGACATTATTTGGTAAAAGGGTCTTTGGAGATGTAATCAAGTCAAGGATTTTGAGAAGAAATCATCTTGGATTCTCTGAGTGTCCTCATAAAAATCATCCAAAGAGAGATGCACAGGTATAGAGAAGGTGAAAGCAGAGATTGGGCTTGTACAGCCATGAGCCAGAGGACTCCTGGAGTCACCAGAAGCTGAAAGAATCAAGGAAGCATTCTCTCAAGAACCTTCAGAAAGACCATGGTCTTGTTAACACTTGAGTTTATACTTCTGGACTTGATGGCTGTGAGAGAACAACTGTCAGTTGTGTTAAGCCACCAAGTTTCTGTGATTTTGCTATGAAACCTCTGGGAAACTAATACACCTTCCAATGGCCTAGAGGTAAATGAGCAGTGTGTTTACAGGTTTCATGTTTTGTAAATACTTTCTACACTACTATTCCCCTCAGTCTCACTTTCACTGATGTCAGATGATAGTGGAGTAGCCATAAACATTTTTCTGGGTCCAGCTAAAGCCAAGCTGACATGGAAAGAGTTTTAGTAGGGGATTGCTGTGATATGTTTATGTGGTTTCACCTAGCTACCATATTACTATTTATCCTGATATGGAATGGCTTCCAGGAATGCTCCTATGACCTACAGTGTTGGTTTACCAACATGTAGGGCAAGTATTGAGGTCAAGGGTCAAAAAGATCATGTACTACAATGTCCTGCACAGTTTGGGAGTACTTAGAAATTGGAGGAGAAATAAGGTTTGAAATACACAGAGCCAGAAGCTAATCTGGGGAAAATTCCCCCTATCACCAAACACTTAAAATTGGAACCACAGAAGTAATCTTCCATGCTTAATTAAAATGGAAGTTCATTCTTGACAGAAACACTCTCTGTTGATACAGTACCTACAGTTATAATTATCTGACTTAATTTTTCCTTCATGACATATATCTAATGAAATTGATCAGAAATCCTTTATTTTTATGGCACAAATCTGTAGAAATACTACAAACTGAGTATATCAATGTCTGAAGTTATACGTCTTAACGCATTCTGACCTAAAAAAATCAAAGAAAACATATTTGACCAACCATGTTCTAGGAAAGACTGATTACATTTATAATATTTTATAGAAAAAATATATCACAAAACAATTACATGAAAAGATGATCAAATAGTATTCTTCCCCAAAATGCAAGAACAAAAAACTTATTGAAGTATGTCTGAGAAATCACTGATAAAAATATTGTTATTCTTCTCCTTGATCCAATATTATATGTAGTATTTGTTAAATTTTGTGATTTTCTTATCATTATAAATAAATATATTCTTTTATATCTAAGTTCATGTTCATAATATAAAAATTAGTTTTCTTAAGTCACTGACATTTTATATATTTATATATTTGTGTATATATTTACATGTATATATAAAGAAATACACACATTCAGTGTGTGTGTGTGTGTGTGTGTGTGTGTTCTGCAAAGGATCTGACTTGGGTTAGCATATATATTCTAACATTTATAAATCACATAGAAAAAATATCTAGCACAATCATCACTTACTGCATGGCAACTATGATTAAATCCTTAATTCTAATCTGCACCACAGTTAATGGTTGCCTCTGGAACAAACAATTCACACATAACCAACTTGTACTAAAAGATACAGGTAATTTTCTCAAAAGCAAAAAAAAAGAGAGATAATTCTAGAATTATACACTTACCCACTAGACATTCAGAAAGCATGCTATAACACTATTCAGTATAATATATAAAAATTTTAACTGATCACAGTTTTCCAAGCAGTAAAATATTACTGAAGCATGATTTAAACTCTACCACACAATCTCGAAGAGATTCAGATTTTCTAAGGCATGCCGTTTATATAATTTGGGATACCTAATTTAAGAAAGAGAAGAAAAGGACAAGAATTGTTAATTAGATTTGACACATGTGAACACTTTGCTAAAGCCCTTCCTTGGTCCTTAGAGTCCTAGAAAAGAGGAATCCTGGATTTTAAGCTCCATGAGCTACATGGTAAACCTACTTCTGTTTATAAGAGAAAGCCAATGAGGGTGTGATTAAATAGGCACTCATGCATTTGTGTTGTCTTCGAAAAATTCATCTCAATTAAATAAATGAAAATGCATGAAATATTTTTTTTCCTAAAAATATTTGTATTCATTCAATGTCATCAGTAAAAATGTAGAATCACTTATGCAAAATAAAATACCTTTTCATAAATAACTACTTCAACAAAGAAGTCATAAAAATTGAAAATAAGGCTTAAAAAGATTTTTTAAAACTCTGGAAAGTTTTAGGAAAAAATAACAAACACAGAACTGGCCTATCTGGCATGGTCTGAGCTATTTCCCATGCATTTATAGCAAAAGTGGAAGAAAAAACAAAATCTTAATAATTGTCCTCTTTTAATAAGCACTGTTGGTGTTTTCTCCTTTTCTTACATCTGTATTTTTCTAAAACAAGGATGCATTACATTCTTAGTGAAAATTTTATGCAATAAACTTTTGGAATTTTGAGTGATCATAGGAAAACCATTCTTAACAAAAAGCTTAGTTTATCATCCGGCAGTATCTTGAAATTCTCAAAAGAAAATTTTAATTTTAACTTATGTTTCTGACTAAGTTAATTCACACTATCCAGCATTTCTTTTTTCCCTAGGCTGAGATGTCATTTGACTTTGGAACAAGTAATGTCTGATGAGGTGTCATAATTCTAGAGGCCCAAAGCAACGTAGGCAATACGTTGAGAGACTGACTAGCAAGCCAGAAGCTTCCTCCAGTGCTGGACGCTGCCTGTGTCCTCCCTTCAGTTCTGCACAACCCTGCCCAGTACCCCCTGAAGGGCTCCTTCAGCTGTATTACTTTTCACTTTTTTCAGATCTTGTCATTAAAATATAACTCAGGGAGCGCCTGGGTGGCTCAGTGGGTTAAAGCCTCTGCCTTCAGCTCAGGTCATGATCCCAGGGTTCAGGGATTGAGCCCTACATCTAGTTCTCTGCTCGGCAGGGAGGCTGCTTCCCCCTCTCTCTCTGCCTGCCTCTCTGCCTGCTTGTGATCTCTGTCAAATAAATAAATAAAACCTTTAACAAAACAAATATAACTCAGTTGTTTCTTGAAAGTAGAAAAATGGACAATGGGATGAAAACATAACAATTTTATGCATTGCAAATAATTTCTTCAACCCACAACTTCAGCTTTGTTTGTTTGTTGAAGCTTACTTAGGACTCTCCTGTGTGAAAGTTTGGTGAAATCTAGCCAAGGTGCCCTGATTTTAAATACTGGTTGAATTGTTTCCTGACTGACCTGAGATGGTTCATTCAACCGCTTTTAAATTAAATTTTTCTCATCTCTTAAAGGAACCCATGAATGAGTTCAGCAAAGGCTTAAGATGCAGTCTAAATGAGATAAAGTAGTAAAAGTGCTTGATTTAATAACGAAGTGATAAATCATATTATTTTTTACTAGCTTGCACAAGGTAATAGTGAGTAAACCATAATATTTTTGTTAAATTTATTTTTTTGTTATTGTTTCCTAAATGGGAAAGATTTGTGGAATATGGAGCTGCTTCCTGGGGACATATTTCTTTCCTATACTTTTTTTTAAATGTGCCTACGTTTCTCTCTTTCTCTCTCATTTCCTCTCTCTCTCTCTCTCTCTTTAATGTCTCCCACTCTTCCTTCAACCTCTTCTTTCATCTTCTTGTACAAACACACATAAACACTCATTTTTGGTCTTACTGTTCTCTTTGACTCCAACATACTCTATCCCCTCTATCAGTCTTTATTTCTCTCTGTCTCCTCCACTCCTGACACATGCGTACACACACTCAGTCACATCCACTCACACTCACATTCAAATATGGTAAATAGAGAGACAAGAATAGAATGACAGTTTCAGCTTACTTTCTTAGTCTTAGTCTATCCTTCAGCTTATAGAAAGAATGCTCTGATCCCAAACCCTTGTGTATAAAACAAGTCCATATGAGTTTAAGTGAAAAAGGACCTTTAGACCCTCTGTCTTTGGACATCTAACAATTGGGATGGTTTACTTCCTGGGACCAGCCCCAACAGCAGCATCTCTTGGAAACTTGGAAGGGAAAGTGTGTAATTACAGGTGCTACCTCTCTTCTGTGGAATCAGGAATTGTAGGTGAGCCTAGCAATCTGTGTTTTCACAATTCCCCCAGTGACTGTATGCATGTGGGAGTTTGAGAACTTCTAGGCTAGTAGAAACAGTTTTTGCATACTCTCTATGGCAGATCGTTGTTTAATGGCTTATCTTGTTAAAAAATGGATTTGCCAAAAATGGTGAACACAATCAGTGATGTGTTAATTATACAACAGAACCCTCTCAGTTGCTAATTTCTATGAGAAACTTATAAGGAGTCACATTACATTTGTTTTACCAAAACATGTAGAAAATTTGGGACAAATGTAATTAGAGGTTTTTACGTACCATGATTGCCAAAAAGAAACAAACATAAAGAAAGAACAAATGGGTAAAAGTAATTTAATACTTTTGACATTCAAACCAGGAAAACAATCAAAGGAGCAAAAACTTTTTATCCTCATATTACACATTTAGTGGATTCCAACATGTACAATCATCTTTGGAAATGAGATTTTATATAATGAGATTTTTAAAAAGATTTTATTAATTTATTTGACAGAGAGAGAGAGAGAGAAAATGTATGCAGAGAGAGGCAGACAGAGGGGAGGAAGCAGGCTCCCTACTGAGCAAAGAGCCTGATCTGGGGCTTGATCCCAGGACCCTGGGAACATGATCTGAGCTAAAGGCAGAGCCTTTAACACACTGAGCCACCCAGGTGCCCCAACATAATAAGATTTTTTAAGAGGCTGTTTCTTTTGAATTGAATTCTAGTTACTAATATTCTTTCAGCAAGAACAGATGTTTCAAATTTTACATAGCTGCTCCACTCCTTAAAGAAAAATAGAATGTAAGCTCTATGAAGAAAGAATTCTCTTTTCTCTGTCTTCCCAGTGATGTATCCCAAACACCTAAAGTAATGCTTGGCATAAGGCAGTTGATTAGTAACTATTCATTGAATGAATGACTGAGTAAAAATTATATTTGTGTAAATTGTTCTTACCTCTTGTTTTTCCATTATCCACAAAACTAGATTCATGGGGTTTGTACTAGTGTCATCCCATAAGGCCTGGCACTCAGAAGGGCCCCAATGTTTAGTTTAATTCTCTCCTGTTACCATCTTTAGGTTCTGAATAATTTACTTTTGAAAGCTTTTTTTTTTTTTTTTTTTTTTGTTAGGTTCTGTGGGTTCATGGAGTAGGGACATGGCAGAAGATATATGTAAATATGGATGCTCACTATTACTTGATATTCCCTTTGAAATTAGTGTTCACCATGCCCCATGGGTACAGAATCCCCATTACCCATAATTTATGGGAGTTCAGCAAGATATAGAGTAAGTATGAAGTCTGTTGCCCCTATCACCCTGTAAGCAGGGCCGTCAGGACAGACCCAAGAGGCTGTATTTTCTATTCAAACCAAAACTCTTCTACCAGAGAGAAGGCAATGGTGTTCTAGAAACACAAAAGGCTGGGGAAAGCCATCATACCCTTTCTTACTGGTATTAATTCCCCATATTAGCCAACCCCTTATGAAGAAAACCATAGCACAGAAGGAAAAGAAAATAGGGTAACTTACAGTTTTAAATCCTTTCCTACTTACCAGTGAGCTGCAGATAGTGAATATTAGCTGAATGTGCATGGATTAAAAAGTGAAATAAAATGAGTTGAGTTAGTTTGTGTCGTACTTCCACTCTTCTGCATGTATAAGCTACAAAATACAGTATAATTTCGGTGATTCCACATAAGACTACATGCATTATATTTTCATTTACAACTGGCATTGTATAATATAAGGATGATAAGCAAAATATATACTAATCACTTAAAATTTCAATTTTCTAACTTAGAATGGCCTTGGATAGAAAAGGAAACAAAACAAAAAAACAATTAAAAAAAAAAAAAAGCCCACCTTGCAAGTTGAAAGTGTGTGGAAGAAAAGAAAAAATTATAATCTAATACTTTTAACAAAATGAGGGTCTGGGAATGATTTTACCAAGATTATTTTCTTCTCTTTGAATAGAAGATGTTGCATTATGATGTTTTAAATTATATTGCTGGTCCTGACTATCCATAAGTTTTACAAACACATCCACTCAATCAGTACACATTCTAAACAAGACAGTCCTTTCCCTAGTTTTTTGTTTTAACATGTGTGATTTCTGCTGTCTGAAAGGCCAGTGTGGAAAACACCCAGTTGTGGAGCCAAGCACACTTGGTTTTTATATCCTGACTGCTATTTTTAGGCATATGGCTTCCCCTCTACCTTCTTATAGTTTTTATTTCCTTAACTATATGAATAGGGGCTTGCTAATACCTCCTTCTTAGAGTTGTCAAGGGAATAAAATAAAATACTTTATGGGAAGTTAAAATAAGACAATATGTATAAAACTCATCCTATAAATTACTTCAGGGCCAGGCAAGAAGTACAATGGGTTTGGCATCTTGGTATTAGCCAATCGG
Organism: Mustela putorius furo; assembly: GCF_011764305.1. Taxonomy (NCBI): domain Eukaryota; kingdom Metazoa; phylum Chordata; class Mammalia; order Carnivora; family Mustelidae; genus Mustela; species Mustela putorius. Next base: position 25,791,636 of record NW_025421273.1, read on the forward strand.
TAATACTGAGAACCATCTAGAAACTAGAGTGGTAAGCCTCGCCCAAAGGAATTCCAATCTTACAAAATGCTTAAAGCATTGTATTTGACGTTATATTTCTGCTACAATGGAGTAAGTAAAAAATTGAGAAAACCAAGGCTTGGCAACCATGTGGACCAACTGGAACTCTCACACACTCCTCGTGGAAATGTAAAATTATATAACCACACTGGAAAACAACTAGAGAGTTTCTTTTAAAAAGTTAAGAAATACATTCATGCAAAATAAATGAAAGCAAATGTTCTTACAAAGATTTGTGCACAAGGATCAAAGCAGCCTTATTCACAATAACTAATAACTCCAACCAACTCACATGAAGCAGCAAAATGTCTCTCAATTTAAAAGAAAGAAAGAAAGAAAGAAAGAAAGAAAGAAAGAAAGAAAGAAACTGCTGATGGAAGTGCACCATAATAAATCTTATAGTCCTTTGCTGACTAAAGAGCCAGATATCAAAGATTACATGTTATGTGATTCCATGTATGTAGGATTCAAGAAAAAATCAGACTAACCTGTGGTGCAAAAAGACAGATCTTAGTCAGCGGAGACTAGCAATAGAGGATGAGCAGGGTAGCTAAGAGCATGAGGAGACTTTGTGGGGAGATGAAAATGACCTATAGCTTGGTTTTGGCACTGTTTATGGAGTTATTTATACCAATACTTAACAAATTTTACATTTCCTATGCATGTCATTTATCTTATGTAAACTAAATCTCAAGAAAACATAAATAATTGAATGATAAGACTTGCAGCCACTGGGAGAACTCACACTTACCCACTTACCTGTTGACCAGCACAAGAGCCAGTAAAAAACCAACAACCTTTCTTCATCCTAGGAACAGATATCAAAAATATTTGGGGGGTGGGCAAACAAATTGTATCAGTAAGAGATTTCTGTTTTTAGGCTGACAGTTTACAACCTCTGGGGCAGATGATAAATGTATGTGGGTCCCCTTCACCATCTTTCTCAGATTTATACTTCTTCTACAACACTTTTATATGGAAACAATTTCTTCCTCAAGACTCACCAGAACAGTCTTCTCTCTCTCTCTCTCTCTCTCTTTTTTGATCTTTAAAAAAAAATTTTATTTTATTTTATTTTATTTTCAGTGTTCCAAAATTCATTGTTTATGCAACCCACCCAGCACTCCATGCAATAATACTTGCCTTCCATAATACCCACCACCGGGCTCATCCTACCCCTCACTCAGAAACACTCAGTTTGTTTCTCAGAGTCCACAGTCTTCATGGTTTGTCTCCCCCTCCGATTTCCCCCAACTTGCTTCTCCTTTCCATCTCCCAATGTCTTCCATGTTATCCCTTATGCTCCACAAGTAAGTGAAACCATATGATAATTGACTCTCTCTGCTTGACTTATTCCACTCAGCATAATCTCCTCTAGTCCCACCTATGTTGATACAAAAGTTGGGTATTCATTATTTCTGATGGAGGCATAATACTGCATTGTACATATGGACCATATCTTCTTTATCCATTTGTCTGTTGAAGGGCATCTTGGCGTAGAACTGTCTTCTCTTTGATCAAACCTTCTTCACCTCCTCCAGGTGGTTGGACACTCCCTTCTGGGCTCTTGCAGCACCATATTTATGCTTTTACTTTAGCTCATGTCATTGGTACTGGAGTCAAAGTTCCAGAGTGTGAATTTTGACTCAACTACTTATTACCGCAACACCTTAGACAATTCATAAACTCTTGGTCTTCAACTCCTTTACCTATAAAAAGGAGGAAGTAATAATATCTTCTTCTTAAAGTTCTTGAGAGATGATATAAGGTATGCAAAACACTTGGTATAGATCCTGGCACATGGTAGACAGAATTCAGTGGATGTTACTTTTTTCATGGTCATTACCAACATTTACAGTTTGGATTTCATCTGCTCATGTCTGCTCTCCCATTATTCTAGTTCTTTCCTGGGCAGAGAGTGTGTCTTGCTCATCTCATCCCCAGCATCTGCGCACAAGTGCTCCGTAAGAGCATGATGAATCAGTGAGTGGATGAGTCAGAACCTTACCACCTATTTTCATTTCCTAGTTATTTGAGAGTGACTAATGGGAACTTAGTTGTGTTGATCTTCATAAGTGCTGAGGAAATATATATACTCTTTTCTTTCCTACTGAGGCAGTCAAGCTTAACCTTCACTTGTTAGGCTCTCTGCCAAGAAGAAGGCACAAAAGAGTAGTTCATCTAATTTATGAAGACATAGTAAAAGTAAAGGTCCCATGGAGATCCTAAGGACATGAGGCTACTACAGCTGGGGCAGTGAATAACCTAGTAGATGTTCTGCAATCCCACTCAATGCATCACACCAAAACACCATGTCATCATGGAGAAGAAGAGGAGAGTGTGTGTGGATTCTACTTTAGTCCTTTTGAGAGACCAGAATGATTTACCTTCAGGAAACAAGCTATGCATCATGAGATGCCATTTCAAAACATAACAAATCCAAGTTAGGTTAGGAAAGTGATGTGATCTGAGGGAAATAGTTGTATGTGCTATGTACCCAGTGGGGGTGGATTTAGGAGCAAGGGCTTTTAGTTCTCATGGTCCCCAGAAAATGTTCAAGGTTTCAGTATTATTTCCTTAGACATGCATGCCTTTCAAATATTAATTTATTCCACGAATTATATTTTTGTAAAAATTATAAAAGCAACATATGCCTATTGCAAAACATGCAGAAATATATTGTTGAACATAAAGAGGATCCTCATTCAGTAATGGTTACTGTTGAAATTGTGGTGTGCATTCCTGAAGTATTCTGTAAATTTATAATTTATGTAACAAAATAGAAATTAACAAGGAAGTTCCCAGACTTCATATTTTCCAAACCTATGAAAGAGAATCCTTTCTGAGGCCACCCATTTCTCCTTTCACCACTTTTGTTCAGCTCTCTGTGGTGGGTCCTTCAATTTCTAGAACAGCATTTTGGAAATGAGGTGTTCCAAATCAGTACAAGTGAGAGGGTTGCAAGAAACTTTGGCTTAGAGTAAGGGAAATGTTTGAAAGGAGATTCTGGAAGTTGAAGCCAAGGAAAAGTTGGGATGTGTGTAGGAAGAGAATGAAAGAGAAATGGAGCTTTAAAAATGTTAAGTGGCATGACTAATCTTTATGGTGTTTGACAAAAATATGGAAAATATTTGAGTCACTGAAAAATTATTTTTTTTGTTTCCAGACTGTGTTTCCTTGAATTTTAGTCAGGGTTTATAACATTTGCTGAGGCAGAACTGAGTGTCAGAGTAACAACCCATTAATAATATAAAAGTAGTTATCAGTGTGAAAATGGAAATAAGCACAAGTACAGGCATAGCATGAATATAGGATATATAAGATATAGGACATGAATAAAAAATTCATATAAGCACTACTGTTAACACTAGTGAAACTTGGATAGAAAGAGGAAGAAAAATGGAGAGATTTTAAACCAAATCATATTATTTCAAAGGAGCTTTTCTCAGTAAACATAAAATGAACATGGTTCCATATCATTACATCCTTTAGTTAAGGTTTTTTTTTTCCACTCATTGGAAAATCAGACATTCACACAAACCAGCACAATTAAACAGGATTCTATTAAAATACATGGAAAGATAAGGGAGTACAAACACAATAGTTTTTTTGTTGTTAACAGGAGGTCCAAGCCCCATGTGGATTGAAATTGGAGAATTATCTGGTTTCACAGCAGCTCTGGCATGTTAACACTCAGAACTGTGTGCAATGGCACCAGAATGGCAAGGTATGAGTTAGCTACAAACTATCTCTCTATTCTTGTTTTATTCCAATCAACTATAAAATATACCCTTGTTTCTTATTTAAATTTCTAAGATAGCTGGGAGAGAGAAAAAGAAAGAGAAGCTGCCTCATCTATGAATTTGGTTGGGTTGGATATTAACGATCAGCTCAATTTGAAAGCAGAATTTGTCATACAAAGCCATGGTATAGAGAGCTGGCGACATAAGTATAAGTCATTGCCCCAGGCTACAGGGATAAGGGCTTACCATTGCAAGATATCTGCATTGCTCAGGAATCCTTATTGCAATTGAAATTAGAAAGAAGAAAAGAGGTCAGATCTCTTAGGAGTTCATAAGGTAGTCAAGGGACAAATACAGTTGAATATATGTGGTCAAATTATATCATCAGGAATATATGTTGGTTTTCATTTCCCAGTTCTGCTTTTCCCTGTCTTTTCATCATTCCTTCAGACTTTTCCCCTGTGGTGACAAAAAGAGCCACCAGAAGTACTAGGCTTTCAGTTTATCAGAGGAAAGATACATATAATGGGAAGAGATTGCTTCTTTCCCTTTAACTATAGCAGAATACCCATGCTTGCCTTTGACTTACCAGGTTTGATAGGTTTTATACCCCTAAGTCAATCAACAGGGCTTGAGGAATGAGGTAATCATATTGGTCAAGCTAGGATTCCAGACACAGGTTACCCCCACCTAATCCAGGTGGGTTTGAAGTCAGGGAGCTATAATTAGTGAGTACTGGACAGGGATAATCAGGAAGGAAACAGGTGCACTCAAACTGGACAGGTACAGTATGATCATGGACTATTGACAAAGATGTGGACAGTACTTAGGAAAAGTAACAACAATGGTGTAATGTCTCAGAGTAATCTTGTCCAGAACCCAGAGAAAGCTATAAAAATAGGGTTGCCTTTAATAGAGGGACATAGCCAATCTATGATGACCTAACAGGTTTGCAAACATTGGAACAAATATTCTGAAATCAGTCTTTCCTTAAATTTCTTCTAGGTACTTTGGTTGCTTCCCAACCCAAGCACACTAGAGGGCAAGGACACTGATTGTTGTTTGCTTTTATTTACTTTTTGCATAAAGTTAAACAAGATAATTTCCCAGAGATAAACAACCCCAAGAGTTTGATAAACAAAACTTTAAACTTCTCTGTTTCTACAAAGTACACATCTACAAACACACACTCATGTATGTACTCACATTTGTCTTTGTAAATAAACACATGCATATACAGTACATATAAAAATCATGTATATGAACACATGTATGTGTGTATGTGTGTGTCTTACAAAGAAGGTCATGTCATAAGTATTCTCTAGATTGCTTGAATATATTTCCAAGTCCATACATTTATATTTCTGTAATTATTTTACTACATACATAAAAAACTTTGTAACTTCATCATAATTTATTTTGCCATTTTTCTGTTGAGAGAGTCTTTGTTTTTTTTCTGCATTTCTGCTGTTAATACACATTGCAGCAACATATTCCTTTGCACATATCTATATGGACTTCTGGGGCCATGGAGTCATGGTTACACAGGTTTTTACAGCATTCTTCTTCTTGATTATCCTCCAGTATTCAATTTTGTACATATAAAAGTTAAAGATAGTGTGCTCCCTACTTCTTTGAAAAATCTAGCTATTAGCCATCTGATTAGTTTCTTGGGGTTGCCTTCACCAATTACTACAAACTTCATGACTTCAACAAGTTCTTTACTTCCGAAGGCCCAAAGTCTGAAATTGAAATGTGAGGAAGGCTGATTCTTTCCAGAAAGAGGTTCTAAAAGAGAGTCTGTTCCATGCCTAGCTTCTAGTGGCTGTGGGTGATCCTTGGCATTTCTTGGCTTGGAGCTGCGTTGTTCCAGTCTTTACCCCAATTCACGTGGCTTTCCCCCTGCATCTCTGTGTCTTCTCTTTTTCTAATTTTGTAAGGACACCTATTATTCAGTGTGGGCCCTAAATCCAGGGTAAGCTCAACTCCAGATTCTCAATTATATGTACAGGGATCCTATTCTCAAATAAGGTCACATTCACAGGCAACAGGGCTTAAAATTTGGACACACCTTTTCAGGAACACAATTCAACTCACTGCACAATCACCTATTTCTCTTTTTGCTGCTGTCAGTTTATTTTATCTTTCTTTACAATTATTAAATGTCAGTTTCTTTTCATGTTCTTTTTTTACATTTATGATATTTTTATGTGAACTGCCGGGTGTTTGTATTATGTATGTATGTAGGTATTGTAGGTATGTATTAGTTTTCTTTTATCGTAGTATGAATACTTAAAATGAGATCTACTCTCTTAACAAATTTTTAAATGTCATATTATTCTTGACAATACGTGAAGTACTTTCAGCAGATTTCTAGAACTTAATGTTATGCTCATTCATTAGCAGCCCACCATTTCCCACTCCATTGCATCCTTTGGTTCTATGAATTTGACTATTTTAGACACCTCATAAAAACACATTATGCAGTATTTGCCTTTCCATGATGGGGTTTGCTCCTCTGTTTTTTTTTAATTATTATTTCTTGTTATTAATTAGTAGAGGGTTTAAAACATATGATAAATAGTAGATCTATGTCATAAATTTCATTCAAAGCATTTTCTATCCTTTAGATCTTTTTGAAATGTATATTGTCTTCTGTCACACAAAATTTCTATTTTTTGGATAATCAAAACTATAAATTTTCTTGATAAATTTTGGAGTTAATTTCATGCTTTAAAACTTCAAGTTTGTAAACTCTCCTATTGCTCATGTGAATGTTTCTTAGCCTTTAAACTAAACTTTGAGAGCACTAATTTATTTGGAATTTAATTTTATGCATGCAGTGTAGAAAAGGGTTGAACTTTCTTCAGTGAGGACAGCATTTTTGTCCCCCCAAATTGTTTATTATTATATTATTTTATTACTGTTTAAAACATTCTTATCTCACAAAATTGTCATTATAGATTGTTTTGTTTCTAGGTTATTGAATTAATTCCTAAGGTTCATTTTATCTATATTATTTTCTCTATAGTATATAATACATTCTAGTAGCATAAGTGCGCCTTCATTGGTCATATTTTTCAATATTTTCTTGGCCTTAGGTGCCTGGATGGCTCACCAGGCTAAGTGTCTGCCTTCAGCTCAAGTCATGATCTCAGGGTCCTGAGATCAACCCCAGCATTGGGGTCCCTGACCAGTGGGGAGCCTCCTTTTTCTTCTTTCCCTCCCCCCCAACTAGTTCTGTCTCTCTTGCTCTGCTCTCACTCTCAAGTAATTAATAAAAATCATTAAGAATATTTTCTTGGCCTCTCTCTTATACTTACTCTTCTGACTGGCAGTTGAGATTTCTTACAAAATCATCACAAGATAGAATTTTGATTTAAGTTAAATATACATATAATTGCAATGGAGAGAATTAATCCCATCCCAGAGGAGAGTATAATTCCCCAAATCTTAAAATTTTATTTAAAATCTTTCCGTGGCATTTTATAGATTTCTTAACACTGGTCTTACATATATTTATTTAAATGTGTATCTTCATGTTTTGTAATTTTGTTTAGATTTTAGTTTGTTTTGCTTTATATTTTAGATTTTGGATTTGATTTGCTTTCCAATATATGTTCTGATTTGCCGACATAAACATAAATAAAATAATATGAATTTGTTTATTTTCCTTCTATCTAGTCACTTGATTGAATTGTTTAAATTTTTGGTTAAAATATAAGGGAATGACAATAGTTATGCCTACTATAGTTGATAGCCCTATATTAATTAATAATGATTAAGTATCATTTTGCTAATCATTTTATAAGGTTATTAGATATTTGAATCCTCATATTACTCTTAAGTGAGAGAGATCAAACTTTTTTACCCATGTGACAACTTGAAACTTACAAGGTTTAAAGAATTATCCAGATCTTCGATGTGATAACTGTCTGTCCCAGAATCAGAACTAGAGTCTGTCTCTGACTTCTGAGATCATATGGCTAAACACAAGGTTATAATGCTGTCTCCTTAACTAGAAACTAGAAACTAGGAACTAGAAACTGAAAAACACTGGTGTAGAGGTGAAAGCTAGCATTCCTATCTGAGCTTGAAATTTAATGGAAATAGTAATATACTTATGATGACATTTGTTGTCATCAAACATATACTCTTTCTCAATTTTTAAAGGAAATTTAATTTGATTTCTATTTTATTTAATATGTTTAAAAAGGGTAACAAAAATAGAATGGTTTTAACTTATTTATCTATTGACATAATCATAGATGAAAACATTAGAAATACCAGGTGGTTTCCTAGAGTTTACCACCTTGCATTCTTGAAATAAACTCCCACTTAGTATAGTATGTTAATATTTCCCTGAATGTCATTTGCATCTTCATAATATTTTTCTTCATTTATGTTTTCAGAGTAACTCTTCCATTGTTTAATTTTTCAGTGCCACCTTTGTCACATTTTGTTATGAGGTTATGCAAGTTTAGTAAGACATCCAAATTTCTCCAGGCTCTGAAATAATTTTATCACATGCATATTTCTAGTCTCAAAAAGTTTGATAAAATTTACCTGTAGATTCATCTTGGATGGTAGATATTTTAGAGTTAGACCTCAAAAGTCTTTATAATTATTATATAAAATTTTATCTTTTCATACTTCTTATCTCTGACCTTATTTTGGAGATTCTGTTCCATGTTTAGCTTCTAGTGGCTGTGGGCTGGCAATCCTTGGCATTTCTTGGCTTGGAGCTCCAAGCTCCAAAAAATTGGACATTTCTCTAATCTCTGTCCCAACCTTAGGTGACTTCTTCTCCTGCATCTCTGTGTCTTCTCTTTTTCTAATTTTATAAAGACACCTATGATTGGATTTAGTGTGGGCCTTAAATCCAGCTAGTTTTTAGTCCCAATTTAAAGAAAATCACCTGGGGTGCCTGTGTGGCTCAGTGGGTTAAAGCCTCTGCCTTGGGATCAGGTTGTGATCTCAGGGTCCTGGGATCAAGCCTCGCATTGGGCTTTCTGCTCAGCAGGAAGCCTGCTTTTCCCTCTCCCTCTGCCTGCCTCTCTACCTAGTTGTGATCTCTGTCTCTGTCAAAACAAACAAACAAACAAACAAAAAACTTAAATAAATTCACTCATTTTAGTATAAAATGCTCAATTCTGGAATATCTGTCTTATAATTTAATTCTAAGCAAATCATGAAGCACAGGGAGGCATCACAGATACTTTATTAAAAACTGTTTTTCTAGATATTTGAATGTTTTCTTCCCTGTTTTTATATTGATTACTTTTGGCAATCTTGCATCAAATGGCTCAAGACCCACACAGTAATAAAAGACAGTATATGGATCCCTATGCCCTTTTCTTGTGTCATCACAGTCTGTTTCCACAGAAATATTTGTTTTCTAGTAGGAAAAAAAAATCCTGCATAATATTTGGATGTCTTCCTCTAAAGAACTACTTAAATATATTCTCCTTCAAAATTGTACCCGAATTGTAAATGTTAGGGAAGATTTCCACATAGAAATAAATGCTACCCCATTTCCATCTTTCCCTTCAGCTTTATTTCCTGGTGAACTGAGATGTCTTTCAGGGAAATTTTCATTTTCTCTAACTTTGTCAAGATCAGATTGGGAGAGGAGAACAAAATGATATGAACGGGAAAGAAAACTTGCCAGTACTCTACACCAACAGCAAGACAGAAGAAAGAGATATTAAGGAGTCAATCCCATTTACAATTGCATCCAAAACCATAAGATACCTAGGAATAAACCTAACCAAAGAGACACAGAATCTATACTCAGAAAACTATAAAGTACTCATGAAAGAAATTGAGGAAGACACAAAGAAATGGAAAAATGTTCCATGCTCCTGGATTGGAAGAATAAATATTGTGAAAATGTCTATGCTACCTAAAGCAATCTACACATTTAATGCAATTCCTATCAAAGTACCATCCATCTTTTTCAAAGAAATGGAACAAATAATTCTAAAATTTATATGGAACCAGAAAAGACCTCGAATAGCCAAAGGGATATTGAAAAAGAAAGCCAACGTTGGTGGCATCACAATTCCGGACTTCAAGCTCTATTACAAAGCTGTCATCATCAAGACAGCATGGTACTGGCACAAAAACAGACCCATAGATCAATGGAACAGAATAGAGAGCCCAGAAATAGACCCTCAAATCTATGGTCAACTAATCTTCGACAAAGCAGGAAAGAATGTCCAATGGAAAAAAGACAGCCTTTTCAATAAATGGTGCTGGGAAAATTGGACAGCCACATGCAGAAAAATGAAATTGGACCATTTCCTTACACCCACACACAAAAATAGACTCAAAATGGATGAAGGACCTCAATGTACGAAAGGAATCCATCAAAATCCTTGAGGAGAACACGGGCAGCAACCTCTTCGACCTCTGCCGCAGCAACATCTTCCTAGGAACAACGCAAAAGGCAAGGGAAGCAAGGGAAAAAATGAACTACTGGGATTTCATCAAGATCAAAAGCTTTTGCACAGCAAAGGAAACAGTTAACAAAATCAAAAGACAACTGACAGAATGGGAGAAGATATTTGCAAACGACATATCAGATAAAGGACTAGTGTCCAGAATCTATAAAGAACTTAGCAAACTCAACACCCAAAGAACAAATAATCCAATCAAGAAATGGGCAGAAGACATGAACAGACATTTCTGCAAAGAAGACATCCAGATGGCGAACAGACACATGAAAAAGTGCTCCATATCACTCGGCATCAGGGAAATACAAATCAAAACCACAATGAGATATCACCTCACACCAGTCAGAATGGCTAAAATCAACAAGTCAGGAAATGACAGATGCTGGCGAGGATGCGGAGAAAGGGGAACCCTCCTACACTGTTGGTGGGAATGCAAGCTGGTGCAGCCACTCTGGAAAACAGCATGGAGGTTCCTCAAAATGTTGAAAATAGAACTGCCCTATGACCCAGCAATTGCACTATTGGGTATTTACCCTAAAGATACAAATGTAGTGGTCCAAAGGGACACATGCACCCGAATGTTTATAGCAGCAATGTCCACAATAGCCAAACTATGGAAAGAACCTAGATGTCCATCAACAGATGAATGGATCAAGAAGATGTGGTATATATACACAATGGAATACTATGCAGCCATCAAAAGAAATGAAATCTTGCCATTTGCAACAACATGGATGGAACTAGAGCGTATCATGCTTAGCGAAATAAGTCAAGCAGAGAAGGACAACTATCATATGATCTCCCTGATATGAGGAAGTGGTGATGCAACATGGAGGCTTAAGTGGGTAGAAGAAGAATAAATGAAACAAGATGGGATTGGGAGGGAGACAAACCATAAGTGACTCTTAATCTCACAAAACAAACTGAGGGTTGCCGGGGGGAGGGGGTTTGGGAGAAGGGGGTGGGATTATGGACATTGGGGAGGGTATGTGATTTGGTGAGTGCTGTGAAGTGTGTAAGCCTGGTGATTCACAGACCTGTACCCCAGGGGATAAAAATATATGTTTATAAAAAATAAAAAATTAAAAAAAAAAAAAACTTGCCAGTACATCAGGAAAATTAAAGTGTTCAGGGCTCAGAGTAATTTTTGGCAACATCTATTGCAACTCTGTAATTTTACTGATGTGGAAATGAAGTTTGGAAGATGTAGGACAGTTTACCTAAAGTTACTTTGTTTCAGTATGGTTACTAATGCCAGAGTCAAGTATTTCCTTCTGATAGAGACGAACCTGGCATAGAAAAAAGGACACACAGGATTTTTTTTTTTTTAAGATTTTATTTATTTACTTGACAGAGAGAGAGATCACATGTGGCAGAAAGGCAGGCAGAGAGAGGGGGGGGGGGAAGCAGGCCCCCTGTGGAGCAGAGAGCCTGACGTGGGGCTCCATCCCAGGACCCTGGAACCCTGACCTGAGCCGAAGGCAGAGGACTTTAACCCACTGAGCCAACCCAGGCACCCCCAGCACACAGGATTTTCATCAGTGAGGCTAGTATCTATTTTGATACTATACATACTAACCTAGAAACAGACATACCTGGCATTAAATTCTATCTCTTCATATACTAGTAGTGAAAACTTGGTAAAGATTCTTAACTTCTAAGCCTGAATTTTCTTCAAAAATAAGTAGGATGTGCTCTGCTATCAGGGAGGAACATTGTTCTAAGGAACACAGTAGGCTGCCTGTACAAAGTGTCTAGCACTGCGTCTGTCGGCTAAATATTTCCCAAAAACGTTTATTGCCTTCTAACTTTCTGTGACTGAATTTGTTTGTACTGACTTTCCAGGGGTCGAATTAATTATAGGAATAATGCCTGTGTTCCAATGTTGGAATCCAACGTGTCCCACCGGTTGGGACAGCTGAAACTCTGCAATAATGACAGTGTAATCTTGGAAAGTGGGCTGACTGGGATGAGGGAAACATTAGAAATTTAGAAGAGTTGATTGTCCTTCTTAACCAATTTCTAAGAAACACTTCAGTTTTCCTCCTCAGGCATGGAGCTCAAAGATAACTTTTTATTTTTCATAACTCCAAGAAAAGCCTAGGGATACCAGTGGGAACCATCAAAAAGAATTAAATTGTTATGTTCCTCAGGGTTAGGAAAAAAATGAAGGAAAAGTTACATACAAAAGTCCATTTCATGCAACCCTGTCATAGCATCATTTTTAAGCAACCACTTAAGGCCTCATTAGCACGACCTGAGAATAGATTCTGGCATTGCCTGAGCCTAACCCTCAGGTTAGACATCCATTGATTTCAGCTTCCATTGCTCTGTGAAACACATCTGAGTTCTTAATTAATAATTCGCTAGTTTGAGACAAATTTGCTGTTGCTTAAACATGCCTGATTGAAAGCGCAGACATAATGCTCATAAGATATTGGGGGGAAAAGTAATTGAAAGATTATAAATTACTCTTGGTTTTAGGCTAGCCTGAAGCTATGGAAAGCAAAAAGCAATTATTTATATTTGGAGATGGAATTAGCTCCCCCCCACCACCCCCGTGTTATCTAATCAGTGCCTGTTAACTCTTTCCTGCCTGGGTCTCTTGTTGGCTAGGGAAAGTTAAAAGGAGATCACAGTTTGCTCAGGCACTCAATCTGTTCCATATTTCTTCATTTCTTTATTTGCAAAAATTCTTCTAAAACTGACTGTTGCTTAGCACACTAGTGCTTTAACATGTCAGGCAAAACAGTTCAATACCTATAATTAGTGACCTCATTTTCAATCTCCATCATAAATGAGATTTGATTTATTAATATTCCTGTTCTATTAAATGACTGATGAATAAGAAGAATCTGCATTAAGCATTTTATAAGACATACTGAAAATCCAGTAAGGTAAAGAGGCAATAGCATTTAAACCCACGGATGGTTGGCACTGCATATTTTGCACTGATATTTGAAGTTTTACTTCTGTTGCGTGGACATATATTTGTGTTATGGGTCTGATCCCGTTCAACCTAAGGATGGTCGAGCAGAGAGAGTGCTCTCTGCAGGTAGGCACTTATTAAAAGGAAAGCTAATTATTACAGTATCATTAGTATTTGTCAGAGTTTGGCAGGAAACAAAATCTACTCCAGATGGCTCAAACAAACAGAAGGAAATTTTATAGGGAACTTCAGTGAAGGGACTATTTTTAGAAGTGAGGTCAGAGTTCAGGAAACAAAGGATGGAGAGACACCAAGGGACCAACAAAAGGTAGAAGCTGTTAACCACCATTAGGGCTGAAGAGATAGGGAAGAAAACCTTGTATCTGGAGTTGTGAAAACGAAGCCCTTGGGAAAGAGCCATGAGTCATAGCCATCACTGTAAAAAAAATATAGCTCCTTCCAGAGAATAGGACTGAGGCAAGGAAGAATTTGGACAAAGGAAAGCCCTACACTAACTTCTCTCTCTTCTTGTGTTCCAATCTTTTGCTGGTGGATGTCACAAGGACCCAGAGGGTGACGTATTCCACCCCACCACTACCAACAATGACACACGGCAGGCTGGGGAGGATGGAGATTGAATCTAACAGGGAAAAATAATGGCTAATCAGATCATTGATCAACTGGAAACAATACAATTACCACTGAAAGGAATGGAAAAGGGTGAGGAGCAGAAAGACCGGGGAAGGCAGGTATTTGGATGGATTTTTATTTTTCTAGTTTTTAAAGATAAGAATGCAAGACAATCTTGAGTTACAGTCAAGAACATCCATCCACTGCTTCTAACTCTCCAGTCAACCCAACTCACTTAGCTAATCATGCCATCTACTAGGGCTTTCACTGGTCCAGTCTGTTCTGGAGATTTTTCTGTGTCCCTGAGTTTTTGTTTGTTTGTTTGTTTGTTTTGTTTTAGATTTTATTTATTTATTTATTTGACAGAGAGAGAGAGAGAGAGAGATCACAAGTAGGCAGAGAGGCAGGCAGAGAGGAGGGGAAGAAGCAGGCTCCCCACTGAGCATAGAGCCCGACTTGGGGCTCGATCCCAGGACCCTGAGATCAAAACCTGAGCAGAAGGCAGAGGCTTTAACCCACTGAGCCACCCAGGTGCCCCTGTCCCTGTGTTTTTGAACAACTCATCTTTCCCTTATGCTGTTCCTTCTCTTTATACCATTTCAAGCAGCACCCTCTGCTGAGTGGCACCAAGAGCCTCACTCTTTCTGTCTGGCACAGGCGAGGCTGTTTCTTCCAGATCTGCTTCTTTCAAGCTATTCTTTAATTTAATTTAGTTACTTCTGTCATTAAGCAGTATAACGTAGTGGTAAGGAGAAAGGATAAATAAATCAGATGTAGATGCTACACACACACACACACACACACACACATACACACATACATACAGGGTCTGTAGTCATCTAATCCTACTGAGACATTTACCTATTAGTAGGGATAATCCCTCTCTGATAAGGTTGCTATATGGTCTAAACATGATAATTTTGAGATAATGTGTCAGATTCTTAGCATGGGACCTGGCACAGAGGAAGCCCTCAATAACTAATTTGTCCCTCACCAACCTGTACACATGGTATGCCTTCTCTGTTAGAGTCAAACATTCCTCTCTTCTTGTCAAGTCATTCCCTGAAGACTGGGATGCAGGAGAGGGAGGCTCTTTGCATTAACTGTGGCTTGGTCAAATGTTCTGTTACTATTTTTTTTTCTTTAATATAGGCAGATGGAAGTATGAGAAGTACTCTGTTAGTATTTTATTATATCTTTACTTAGGAAACCAGCTTAAAGTTTAAAACAAACTCATTTTTGTTCATTCTCCATTAACCTTTGACAGACTGCAAACCCCACAATTTCTATAGGTGTGAATGTGTCCAGTCAGGCCATTACCCAGGCCTGTTAAAATACGGCCTTACAGGCAGCTTCCTGTGAACACTCACCCCCAGCAGAAATTCTTTTGATAGAACTTATCATGCATTATTTATGTTTCTCTGAACCTCTAATGCAAATTTATGGAATATAATGGAAACATCTTGTACATCACAGTGTTCCCCTATCATTCTATATCTGCCACAAGAGACTTACAAAATTACTTCTGTGGACTAATCCTATATAAACTATTACAGCTCAGCTGTAATTCCTGAGAATGTTTCAATTCTTGGCTTTTCCTTCATTGTGCAGATTGTATTTCTTTTTTCACTGTCCAAAGTATTCATTGCCCATCTCATCACAGCACACGCACAAAAACATATCTCCCTTGCAGCAGGAAGAATGTGGTGAATTATCAGTTTCCTTTCATTTAGTGAAAGCTACTGGGGGAGGAGGAGGTTCAAGAAATTATGTCTGTATGCTATGTAGATCTATAAATTCCCTTGTCACTTTATATGGGTTGGGAACCTTATCATTATAACCACTATAGCCACGTGGCATGAAAAAAGAATTGGGGAAAAACTTGATTATAAGTATATCCAACCCAACCATCTTAGAATTTTGATTTACCAATATCAAGAGCATTCAACCCAGTTTAAGGCTTATCACAATCTCTAAATTTATGGTTGAGGAAAGGATTTAGGCAGGAGATAATCTAAGTAACACTTTATTTATCATTTTTTTTCCAGTATATTTTATCAGTTGACCACCTTTCTGGCCTTTATTAAGACCAGAAAATAGCATTACATTTGTCAGAAACAAAGACTTTATACACTAAGAACAAAGGTAGGGAGTCAGAGACCCATAAGGAATAATTTGTTGGTTCTTCACCAAGATAGAAGTCACTTTGTACAATCATGCAATATGTTATATCTACATAGAACATGTAAATTATTGATGGTCCCATTCATCATTTCATTTCTTTGTGGTAGCCAAGTAGGTCTTCCTTGTTTCATGCTTTTGTTGGCTTTAAAATTAAATGCATTTCTCTGACTGAGAACACATAAGAGCAAATAGGAAGTTAATATGCTTTCTAAAGTCTACAGCAAGGCACCATATGTTGCAGGCAAAAGTCAAGAAAGGAAGTTTTACAAAGAATAGGCCCAACTGAAGATTCTTCACAACCAAACTCCATATGGCATGAAAGATAAAATTCTGTGTTTGTTTGTTTGTTTGTTTTTCCCCCTCCCACACATTTCAGGGATTTCTTTATCCTCTTCACCTTTCTCTTTAAAAAAAAAAAAAATGTAACTTTATTGTCCTCTGTTTATCTCTTCAGACTTCTCAACTATTATTTGTCCTAAGGATAAATTGGAATGACTGGAAAATTAGCTGAGGTGCCTTCCACCACTCACAGGTTCATTTCTAGTCCTAAAGGTAGCTTTTCTTCTGGCTATACAAACTCTCGTGTTCTCTTGTGTCTTTTATCTGCTCGTGTCTATGTGGGGATAACAAAAAATAAGATGAGTCCATCTAACAGTAACTTTACAAGGCACATCACAATTCCTCATGGGATTCTAATACCAACCTTATGATAAATACAACAAAATGCTATCATTTTGATTTTTAAATAAGGAAATCAAGATTATTTTTTCAGCACCAGAAAAAAAAAATTCCATCTCCCTCACCCTTTCTCTTTTTCTCTCTCTCGGTTAAGCTGCCAGCTTTTGATTGTAATCTTGACCTAAAGTCATTAAATACTAATTGGAGACATGCAAAGACCAACTTTTAATGCTTAGTGTTGAAATTACTGGGGGAGAGATTGGGGGAAAAGGTCACATTTTAAGAATCTTTTAATTTAGTCTTCTATTGAAAATTCTATCTCTAACCTAATTCACCATGCTATAATGATGAAAACCACATTTAAAATAGGTTGGATTTTAGTCAGAATGCTTCTTTAAGATTTTGTTTGTTTGTTTGTTTTATCTTTGAAATGATCTGTCATCCCAATTCACCTCAACAGGTACTTGTCAGACACATAGATGCTGGGTCTTGAGTTAACCACCAAGGACAATAAAGATGATTAAATAATGACTTGTCCTAGAGATGTCACTATGATGATGATAAGCAGAGTGAACAACCCTTGAACTGGATTGTTAAGACTGAGGAGGACCTCACTGGTGAATGTGGAGGACATGGTGATTTCAAGCAAAAGGAGGACATAGTAGGCAAAGGACAAGATTTGTGCAAAATGAAGCAGAAAGAAATATGGAATTGAATCAACAAATTTGCTAATGAATTGAATCAACTAATTTTGATAGCCCAGAATAGAAACAGTTGCAGAAATGACCAATTTTCACACTGTGCTTGGCCTTGCCAATAGTGGGATAACTAGATTTAGGGGACCCTTGGTCAATGGACTGAATTAGGTGGACGGTGGGGGAAGAAGAGAGTAAAACCAAAGACAACAAAAGACAATGATGTCTTGAAAGAGGAGGTCATCAATCTACATATCATGTTTTCATGACAAGAACATATTTCTCTTTTTTCCGTTGTCAACTCAAACTCATCCTTTCTCAACTAATTTTACTCCAAGATGGACGGTTCACTTGAAATTCCATAGAACATTTTAATAGTCAATGTGCAATAGCTTGTCCTGCATAACAAATCACTACAAAAGTTTAAGTGTTCTCACCAACTTACTTACACATTCACAGGTCGTCCCTGAGTCTCTGCTTCAAGTTGACCTCTGGTTTGGGTCTACTGAACATGTGTTCATTCCAAAGGTGCCGTTCTGATCTGAAACAGCATACGCTCACAGCAGAGGGATGAGTGAGATATGCAGGTGTCCATTTGGTTTTGGCATATGTTACATCTGCTCACATGACTTTGGACATCATATGTGGCCAAACCCAACAACATGGTGGGTATGTATAAATATTTTATGGTGAAGGAGAAAGAATCACATTTGTTTTAATAGTTGTCATTTACGGAGCCCTTCCATGCCTGCTGTCACTATGTAGTGTGTTTTACTTACTTTACACTTGATAATCTGAAAAAATGATTACTTAATATTATTTTACAAATAAATAAAACGGGAACCTAGAAAAGTCCAAGACCACACAGTTAATAACTGGGAAATTCACTAATTTGATCATTCACTCATTCATCTGCTATGTGCTATGAACTATTCTAGGCCTTAGGAAGGCTACAGTGAAAAATACAGACAGAACCCTATTTCTCATGAAACTTTTACATTAGCAGAAGAAGAGAGACCATAAATTAATAAAGAAGAAAAAGTCAAATGATTATAAGTACTATGAAGCAAATTAGAATAGATTAATAAACTAGACAATGGCCATGACAAAATAATATTAGGAATCCCATTCAGGTCTCTTTTCATGCCATAGTTATTTTCAATATGATGTAGCCAGGTATACCTTGTAACATCTCCTATGTTATGTTTCAGAACTGTTATTTTTATTAATTATTATTATTTAACATTTCTAGTATTCATATTTTGTTTCCCCAATCGGTTGCCATCAGAATACAAGAATATCCCATTTGATTTAGGTATTTGTTGTACATTAGACTTCTTATCCTCAGTTTGGCTTTCTGTGGTTTCAGTGATCCATGGCCGACCACAGGCCAGAAGCAGATGCATCGTCAGAAAGTTGAGAGGAGCCTGATGCTATGCCACCATGCTTGCGTCAGTCACTTTCTTTCACCTCTGATCACACAGGCATTTTATCATCTCACACCATCACAAGAAGACAGGTGAGTTCAGAGCAATAAGATATTTTGAAAGAGAATATATTTTTATAATTTTATCAGTTAACTGTTGTTAATCTCTTATTGTGCCTAACTTATCAATTAAATTTTAGCAGAGGTCTGTATAAAAACATAGTATACTTGGGTTCAAAATTAATATGAAGTTCAGGCATCCACTGGGGGGTCTTGGAGTGTACACCCACAGACAAGGGAGGACCCCTACAGTTCCTTTTGTTAAATATACTGCAGATCCCTAATATGCTACAAGGTAATTTCCTAGGCAATCTTTAAATAAGGCCATCATCACATAAAAATTCAAATATTAAGATAACAACATGATTTCAACTTGCTTTCATTCACTGATGACAGTTAATGTATTAACTGTGACAATAAGGCAGAATAGTTTTCATGTTTTAGTATGTGCTTCCCTATGTCTATAATCCTGATCTTGCTTCTTTGAGGAGAGAGCATCTTTGAAAGTGAGCAGATACAGCAGGTGTTCTTAATTAATTTTACAATTTTTAAAATTTTATTAAAAGATGTGAAGGGGCCAATTTCTCATCTGTGTGATAGAGAAATTGTGAGTAGCTCTTCCTTTTTGCATTCTCTAGTTATCTCTTTGCAAACCCAGAAAAAAGGAAAGACTAGGCCAACTGCAGTGTGGCATAGAGGTAAAAGATTTACTTTTTCAGTTTGAAGACATAGTTTCTGACCAGGAATTCCATTTCTGTTGTTTAATACAGTGGAGGATAAATTACTTAATCTCCCTGAATCTTTGTTTATAAAATAACACTAAAAATGGCCTGATGTTCAGAGCTTAAAGGGTTGCTGAGTTAAGAGGACTTAAGATAAGAACAGATATATAAAAGTTCATTAGATAATTGTAGGAATAACAGCAGCAAGAATAGTAAGAACAGTAATCCAAGCTGATATAAAACTAATAACACATGTATACATGCCAGACAGCTAAATCTTTATCAGGTATTGTAAAGATACATGTGTGGTATGTTTATGAAAGTTGAAATACAAACATGTGAGTAAATATGCAAAAACCAAAATCATGTATATACCATATGCATTCTGATAACTTACTATTTTTTATAAATAGTAAGAGTGAATATTGAAGTTTCTTAAAGTTGGTCTTAAGTTTTCATAAATAAAACTTGGATTAGAACAGAAATAATATATTAAATCCATGGACAAAAAAATTCAATATGAAGTGATTTATTTTATATTTTGTATAGACCTGTAATTATTTGAACATATTGCCAATTCTTATTATGTGATTAACTTCTTTGTATGTTGTTAACTTTTTATTATTTTTTTTTCTTTCTGGTTACTACACTCAACTTCTCTTATTTTTTCTCCATAAAATAAAGAGAAACATGTAGAATATACATATATATATATATTATATATATGTATATACACACACACATACACACACATAATATGTATATATTTATATATACTATTATATATCTCTATTATACATTATTATACAGTTATATATTTATATTTATTATATATATTTATTTTATATGTATAATAACTAGTATCTATATGTATATATAATATAATAATTACTATCACTAGTGTATATAGTATCTATATAATATACT
Organism: Mustela putorius furo; assembly: GCF_011764305.1. Classification (NCBI taxonomy): domain Eukaryota; kingdom Metazoa; phylum Chordata; class Mammalia; order Carnivora; family Mustelidae; genus Mustela; species Mustela putorius. The sequence continues at coordinate 25,812,148 of NW_025421273.1, forward strand.
AGCATCACTGCTGTGAGACTCCAGAGTACCCATCTAAAGAAAGACTGAAGACACACTTTGCCCCATTCACCACAGCAAAGAGTTGATAAGTATGGACATGGATATGTTCCTCTGGGGAACATACATCACACGTAAGTCATATAAAGAAAGTTTTGCAAAAGCACAACTTTTTTTTTTTTTTTCCCTCACAGCACAAGTAAAACCCTTTCCTCATGGAGGATGTGTCCACAGCCTGGATTAAGAATCACTGTGAGAGTAAGTACTGCCACTGATAGAGAATGTTGTAGACCCAGTTCACTGGCTGTATTCTAGATGTTGGCCAAGGGTTCTGTGGTGTAGACAGTAGTGAGCTTCATGGAGGAGAAAGGATTGCCACAGGTATTAATTTACTCATTGTTTGTCTAAAATTTGGATTTAAATTGGTATCATATTTTGAGTTATTAAATCTGGCTACTCAAAGGCTAAGAGAAAGGAAACATATATTAACATATCAGCCTTACCTTAGTATTCTTGCTTCTTTCAGGTCCTTGTAATACATCTTGATATCATGGAATAGATAAAGAAACTATTACCTATTACTAAGCACAACTGAAAGGATCTCTATATGTAATTACAAAGGCTCATGTATGTCACAATTTCCTCCCATTGCTGCACTGAGCAGTCTTCTCTTGGGTTAGTCTTGCTCCATCACTCTAACCCATTTCATCCCATTAAAAGCAGCATAGACATTTCCAAAGCAATGGGAAAAGTAGACCTGCAATTAAGAATTTTCTCCTTCATTCAGAAATGTGTATTTACTCATTCCCTCAGAACACAGTAAATCACATCAGACATTAATATTTCCTTATTTTCTCATTTCTATTCCTGCTGTCTGCTGGGCATATGGCAAATATGTGTTAAATGAATGACTGATTGAACAATATGCTAGAACTGATAAAAGCAGAACTAGAAACTGATAAAAGCAGAATATTGGAAAGCAAAAGGAACATAGATGATCACCATATCTCTGTTCAGTTGAAATATAACTCACCATAGTTATTTTTAATAATTTAAGATTTCTGTGACCAATAAAAGTGTAATTTTTCTCAGTAGAGTTTACTAGTTTAGAATGGACTCAATGTGACATGAAGCACAATATCAATCTTGACTCTCAAACCATTTGGCTAACATTAACTCAAAGATAGGCTTTTATAAAAATTCTCCCTTTCCTTTAAAGTCAAAGATATTTCCTTGAATTTTCACCCTGTTGTGAGACCTTCTCCTAAGATGGATTGCCTCACTTTGTCAAGACCTTGCTTTGTCCTACACACCAGGTCAAACCATCCTGATAGAAGACTAGTCTAGGAAGGCAACATTAATCTCATATACATGGACCCTCCTCTTCCCATAGCTGTAGTCACTCTCATCAGTGAAAAGCAAACCACTCAGCTAACCAGCTATTTTAGCAGGTGATCTTCTCCATGCTAGCTGCTATGCCTTCCTTACATTACTAAAGTCCATTCTGCCCAACAGCCAGATATGGTAAAGACGCCTCATTAAAGAAAATCCATCATTACTTGATTGGTCTAGGTGTCACACTAGTGATTTTTTATTCCCTACTCGCATTTCTAAATTAAACTTTTCATAAACTTATAAAACTTTGATATCTCTATTATTTTTCCCTATATTACTTGTAGTCTTAAATTTATCAGTCAATAGAGTGGTAGTCTTATCTTGCTGCATGGATTGTCTTCATGAACTATTTCCATCATTACTAGTAGAATTTATCAAGAAATTGTCCCACGATTCACATCATATATTATAATTAATTGGCCAGACGTATTGTCTTCAAATAATATTAATTTTTGAAAAGAAAACACTGCAATATAATGATAATTATCTTGCTTGGTGGATAAAACCAGAGAATACTTAGAAAAGTGCTTGTAAAACCTTTCTCTATGCAAAATAAAAAATGTATGCAAATCATACAGAATTTGGGTTTCAAAATATTAAGAATATTATAATTTCATGATACTTAAGAAAAACTTACAAAATACTTTAAAAAAAGGAACACTTGTCTCTAAGTAACATTGTTCAGTGACAATACATCTTACCACAGTAAATGCTATATATTGTACGCATACTTAAAAGTGTAAAATTAATAAATAATTTACTTAACATAGACAATTGAGCTGAAAACAGATCTAGCTCTGCATAGAATTACAAAACAAGCAATGATTCATTGTACTCACTATGAGAATGTCAGTTACTTTCATTTCTTGGTGTTTAGCGACAATAACTTTACAGTTTCTCATAGAAGTACTATGACTACTTTTGAAGGTGGCACATGGGTCTGTTAAAGAAATAACAATACATTTTTTAAAGTTTTCCAATTCAAATGCATGAACTTATTTACTTCAATAAATCCATTTGTTAGTGCTGACTTACATTTTCCTCAACATTTTTAAAATATGATTACTTCAAACTGAAATCCATAAACTGATTGAATTTTAACTGTTCTTTGATCCCTGTTAGCCACTGGTAATGGGCATTACACACAGAAGGCATTTAATTCTTTATTGAACTGATAACATGAAGTTGGTGTTCTTAGTTTCATCACAGATTGTGGTGGAACTTAGGACTCTCAATCATATCTCTTTGTTTTAGCTTGCTTGGGCTGTCATAACAAAATACCACAGAGTAGCTTGTCTCTGAGTCCTAGAGACTAAGACTGTAATCAGGGTATCCCTGGGATTGGTTCTTCTGATGACTATGAAGGAAAGGTTTGTTCCAGGTCTCTCTCCTTGGCTCACAGGTGGTCACTTTCTCCCTGTTTCTCTTCACACCATATTCCCTACATGATTGTCTATCTCTGATTTCCCACTTTTATAAGGAAACCAGTCCTGTAGATTAGGGCCTACCTTAATGACCTCTCTAATGTCTTTGTTTTCAAATGTGGTATCATCCTGAGGAACTAGAAGTTAAAATTTCAACTTACAGATTTTAGGAGGACACAACTGAATCCATAACAGCCTGACTTAACTTACACCCAAATTCATGTCCTTTTCACATGCAAAGTATACTCATCTTGTTCTAACATTTCCCAATTTCTTACCCCATTCCATTATCAACTCCAAGTCTAAAATCTTCTCCAAACATCATCTAATTCAGTTATGGGTGAGACTTAAGGTATGAGTCAATCTGAGGAAAAATTCCTCTCTATCCATAAGCCTGTAGGAACAGACAAGTTATGTGTTTCTAAAATACAAGATGGAATAGGCATAGGACAGACTTCCTATTCCAAAAGAGAGAACTGGAAGGAAAAATGGGGTCATGGACCCTAAGCAATTCTGAAATTTGGCAGGTCAAACTTCACTAGATTTTAAGCCTTGGAAATAATGATTTTGGATGGATGTTCTGTTCTTTGGGTCCACTGAGGTGGCAGACCCACTTTCTCAGTGGTAGGTCCACCCTCTGAAACCATAGAGGTCTCTGTCTTCCAGAATCCAGAAAATGGCCCTGGTCCTTGGGCCTATGTGCTCTGGGTCTACACTGGTGGGGGCAACCTTGCCAGCCTCTGCAGTGTGACTTTGCCCTCAAAATCATTCTTCCTTCATTATATGCCATATCTATCCCTTTGAATCCAGGCTGATAATGTTTTCTGCTGATACAAATTTTTAAAAGTCCTAGTTGGCCTTCCATTCAATTCATGTGAGTCCAAGCTATCAGGGGGAAAAAAAAGGGGGGGTGCGTGTGCTCCATAGATATTTTATGGATAAATGCATCTCTATTTCTGGCTTCTCTGGATGGCTGATTGGATCCATGAGTCACACACCTAATCTCTTTAGCAAACAGTTGTCCAACCACACACTTGGCCCTGTGTCCAGAACACCCTATCTGGATAGGCTGAGAATCTTCCAAATCATTAAGTGCTGATTCCCCTTTGCTTCAGAATGCCTTTGCCATTCTCTCTGTGTTCTAATGTTGCACACTAGTGTTTTGCAGCAAGAAGAAACCAGGCTGTGTGATTAACATTTGCTTAGAAATTTTTTTAGCTAAATATCCAAGTTCAAAATTTATATGGTCTACTTTCCACCAAGCACTAGAACACAATTGGGCCAAATTGTCTGCCAGTGTTCTTTCTTATGAGCTTTCAAATTTGTGTTTAATGTATTTCAATATTTTCTTTCCCCTCAAGGCTTTGTGAGGTCAATGGACTCTTCTATTATGAGAGTCTAAGGATATGAGTCTCAAAAGAGAAACTTCTCAGGCTGCTGCAGGGGTAGGGGAGAGGGAGTCCATTGTCCAATTCCCACACATATTTACGGGGCATGGCTGCCCATTTTTGCCAGCCAGACTCAGTCTTAAGGCACAAAGGAATTGACGAGAGTTTGTTCAGTTCAGCCCAGCTCACTTCAAGCCAGAGCAGCCTAGGAATGTAGTCACCACATTTCCCTAAATAACCCCTAATTTGAGTACACAATCAAATCAAGCAGTGATTGTTTTCCATAGGGCACAGTGGATGTGCTCATCTGTGCAAGTTGCATGGTATGGCCCAGCTTTCTATGAATTCTTCAGCCGACCTGTCAAACAGTCTTCTTAGGGAGAAACCCACAACAAAATCAAGTTTCTCAGTGGGTCCTTTAATTTCTGCTCAATAGAGCACTAACATCTCTTGATTCTCTGAAATTGCTGCTTTATGTGCAGTGCAGTTTCTTAAGAAGAACACCTGGGAACTGTGTTTTGTGCAATGTGTTCACCTGGGATCACACCTGATCTTTATTCCTGTCCTCAAATCCTTAAATGACATTCTTATCTGCATTAATCAAACATGAACAGGTAATGCATTAAACTTTCTCCAGCAGTTGATTTAAAAATAAAATTGCAATATTAAAACAGGTCAGCATTCTGGACTTCAGCCCAAAGAATATACTTTGTTATACATTCAGAAATTTGCTTTCTAGCATATTGGAAAAATGGGGGTGCCTACATAAGTATTGAGTTAGGAGATGGGGAAGTTGAGCATACAGGTAGTAAAGGTGGCAAACCAAATTGTGTCTCCCCCATCAGCCATCACAGTGTAATATCCCAACATGTGCTCTAAGCCTTCCAAGCCCTCCTATATAAGGGTGGAGAAAAGCTATTTGGAAAATGATAAGACAGGGAAGATGATAATACTTACACTAGACACATTAAACTTGAAATAACATACTATGTGTTAGACTTACACTATAAAAAAAAGAAAATATATGAATCATGTTTTTTCCATTACTAGGATCTCACCAAATAACTCTTTTTCCAAATAGTTTTGTTCCTTTGTTTGTTTTTTACTTTCATCTAAAAGTATCAGACCCCAGACATTTACATTAAAAGGAATTCATTGATCTGGAGTTCTGTATCTTTTGCTCTTCCTCATAATTCCTATAAATTAATTAAATATTAATTATTGACATGTAAAACATTATCCTATCTTCTTTGAATAGGCTTTGTGTGGTAAGGAACTGTTTTTGCTTATCACTTTATAAAATAGTAGGCTACGCTGCAAGTACTAAATTCACCTAATATATTTCCTGACAAGATATTTGGCTAACATTATCTGAAGGACTGATGAGGATTCAAGAATCAAGGATTCAATCCCCAAGATGAGGATTCAAAATCAATAAAGATTTTGGCTTCAACATCTACCCCAAATGTGTAATAGAAAGCTTGTATGGGAGACAAAATCTGCCACAAACGTGACAGCCTGGAATGGACCCCCTCTAATCTGCAATGTCTTAAATAAGGAAAATATTTCATTTAATCTGCTGCCAGTTAGAATGAGAGGTAAGTTACATAGCTTTCCTGGGGAGGTAATACCAAGTCATATCAGTTAAAGCCAATAATAAAAGCCTTGTACTTTCTTGCCCTTCTGTCTGGAGTGCTCCTCCCTAATGTCCGGCTCCTTCGGGGCATTCAGCCTTAACAGAAATGCCACTCCTTGAAAGAGATCCTGTCTGTGTATTTCTAGAAGCCTATGATGTTTGCTGCAGTATTGTTTCAGTAGCAAACCAAAACAAAAGGCAGAGAGAGAGAGAGAGACCTAAAACATTCAGTAAGAGTTCTTTAGAGGAATTATGGCATAGCATATGATAATATATTATGCCATTACTATGATCATATTTTGGGAAAATACGAATAATTTACATAAAAGATCATGATGTTCTAGTCATGAGAAAAGAACATAAAGAAAGAAGAATACAAATGGAATATACAGTATGATCTCAATTTTTTTTAATTTGCCATTGTATCTGTCTAAATATCTTTATATAAAATATATTCATGATCAAAGACAAAATATTGAAAAGACACTTAATAAAATAACCATAGTTTTTTTTTCCAGTTTTCTATTTTAAAACAAATTATCTATATGTACATGTAATACTTCTTGATTGGAGGAAAAAGGGCATAGGAGAATTATCAGTATTGGGGCTTTCTTACAGTTAAAAGATCACATAGTTCGATCTTAACTATATATATATATATATATATATAATCATTGCTTTTCAGTTAGCCGTTCTGTTGTCACAGAGATGCCCTTCAGTTGCTGTGGTAACAAATGAATAATAACCCACACCTGTGTAGCACTTCACAGCTCACACATTCCTTTCTCATGCGGTACCTCATTTACGATCAACAAATTTCAGAATAGGTACTGAGGGAGGCAGATCTTCTATGTTCCCCAGTTTACAGATGAGAAATTAGAGACTCAAAGAATGTAACTAAATGCCGTATGGTGATAGCACTAATAACTTCAAGAGCTGGTAGAAAAATCCAAGCTCTCTCAGACTCAATGCATTTCAAAGTAGGTTTAATCTGTCTGTCTACATGTCAATCTTTCTATTTAGTTATATATTTATTTATTTGTTTGTTTTGGTTATATATTTATACACATAAAATAAAAGCCTTAATAAAACCCAGTGTGTAATAAAGTGGAGTTGATCAGCTTTCATCAGAAGTAAGTTCCTATGGGATCATCCACGTATTTGTCATTTCTAGGTTTTCTAAATCCTGATGAATTTTGCAAACCACTGCCCCTTTTTGAGTACCCATACTTATAATCCCTCTCACAGAGGCATAGAGAAATCTTCATCAGCCTCATATTCAAATTCTGTTCTTCTAAACCAAACCAAGATGTACATATATGTGTGTGTGTGTGAGCTTCTCTTTGTGCTTAACAAATGTCCAAGAAATGTGAACCCTTACTAGAGCTATAGTAATTGTCCCAAACATCTAATGACCCATAGAAATTTGCAAACAGTGACCAGATGAAGCTTCTAGAGCAGGGCTGCCTAATATAGCAGCTACTTCCCATATGTAGCCATTTAAATCTAAATTAATTTAAATAAATATAATTAAAAATGTACTTCTTCCATCACACTAGCCACATTTCAAGTACACTCAATAGCACATTACCTTGTAGATACCATGTTAGATAGTTCACATGAAGAATATTAGTATGATTGCAAAAAATTCTTTTGGAAAGTTACCAATTTCTACCTACTAAAACCAAGATGTTAGGTTTTTTTGTTGTTTTTATTGTTGTTGTTGTTGTTTTCCCTTGAGGAGGTTCCATGCCTAACACGGAGCCCAATGTGGAGCTCAAACTCATGACTATGAGATCAAGATCTGAACTGGACACTTAACCAACAGGTGTCCCACTGAGATGTCAGATTTAAACAAACCTCAGAATCTTTATCTGAAAAAAAGGATGGATGATACCTATCATAGAGGGTTGTCATGGGTATTAAATGAGATACATGAGATTCATACATGAGATATATACATGAGATACATATAATCAAAATAAACCTGATTAAAGTATGAAGAAGAATGACTATCATTTTCTATCATGTTCCTCAACTATCCTGTGTCAATTCTCCCTCTGTATTATAATTCGGAATATCTTGGCTCACATCATGCTGGCTACCAAAGATCAAAAAATTTTTTTTCACAATTTTGATTCACTTTCAGAATTTACAAATTTGGTTAAGATTTTGACCTCATAGCAGTGCTCCAATTTCACATATAATTAACTATTCTCCAGTGATGGCAACTGAGACATAATCTTTCTTATTGGTGAAACGCTCTTGAGGAAGTTTTTGTGTATTGTCACTGTTTTTCCATCTTCAAGTACCTTCAGAGATAGAGGCAATAGAGGGGATTATCTTAGAAGAAAGGAACACATATTACACATCCAGGTGTTATTATTGCCCTTTTTTTTTTCCTTGGCCACTATACTTCCATTACAAAATATTTTCAAATCCAAATTATATTACAAGTTTTCAAGGCCACAGCAGTATTCATTGTGTCTCTTGCGAAACCCTCCCTTTCCCCTCAGATCATGCTTTCGGGCTATTGCAAAATGCTCCTAAAATCTCTTGCCTTAAAATTATATGGTTGAGAAGCAAGGACTACAGACACATATATCCCTCAACTTCTGTGTACATATGTCAACTTCTCCCAAGAATTTTGTCACATTTGCTCTGGCCCCTTGGCAGAACGAGGATCCTAAGTTCCATAACTCCATAAAGATTCAACTACTACCTACCAAATCATTAACTATTATCCACCAAATCTCAGTACCACCAATAGTACAAACCAAATCTCAGAACCCTGCTTCCCTGCCTAGAAGTAAGTTGGAATGATATTTTCTCTTCCTCTATGACCAGATAATGAAGAGAAAAATCACACACTTCTCCAATGGGTAAAGGAATTCCCAGTTCCCATCACTTTTTACTTATAATTTTAAATTTCTAAATTTCTCTTATCAAGCCTTGCAGTAAGGAATAGAAGCTGATAATGTCTGGATCATTTTTACTGTCTTGGGAAGCACAGCAGAGGTATGCCCTTTGTCCTCAATTAATGGGCCTTAGCCAAACTTCAGTGACAATGAGAGGCATACTATTATTTTTTTAAAGACTTTATTTATTTATTTGACAGACATAGACCACAAGTAGGCAGAGAAGCAGGCAGAAAGAGGGAGGGAAGCAGGCTCTCTGCTGACTGAATAGAGAGCCCAATGTGCGGCTCAATCCCAGGACCCTGGGATCATGACCTGAACTGAAGACAGAGGTTTTAATCCACTGAGCCACCCAAGCGCCCTGAGGAATACTATTATTATATCCAAAATTGTCGGGAAATGTTTTTTTAGTAGAATCACTTGTAAAGAAATATCTTGTCTCAGAGGCATATATGGAATTATTACAATGATGTAAAATTTATATAGAATAGATGTAATTTCCCAAATGTATGGTTGCATGTTCAAAAAAGGAAGTGACCATTCAGCTTCTGAAGACTTTCCTGTTGCTTAAGACTGAATCAGCTTTAAAAAAGATGAATGTCTGGAACGGTAGTACCAAATATTATTGTCCTTCCAGTGATCTAAGAATCTTATTATGGAACCATGCAATGGAGAGTCCCTGGTGCCCAAGTTATGTGACCTCACACAAATCTCTTACCGTCCTTTGGCTTCTAAGAAAATAGTTGACTTGAGCAAGTTCTGCTCTCTAACAAACTCATTCAAAGTATTGAGCATAACACATATGTAATTTGTTCAAAAATAAGGGGTATTGTCAAAGAAGAGTAAAAGGTCACAGAAAACCTGTTTCGTTTATGTGAAGTCTAATATTTCATCCAACATTAGATAGTTATTTAATAATTTCACATCAAATATGGCTACTTTCTTTGTTGTGTAAATGGGAAACGCCTATTAATAGTCATGGAATTATTAATAACAGACATTTTTAGGTGAGGAACACTGGCAGATACTCATTCTTATGAGGCCAGTTGTTTCTTGTTGATCCTGCTAACCTATATACTTACTTCAATAGGATTTCAATTTTTGAGTAGCTGTATTATTAACATCACTAACTTTTCTGAAAAAGTAAGAATTCTTTGATCTAGAGTTACCATTATTTCCAGACTTCTTAAAATATGTGAGAGCATTAGAAGAAAATGCAGACCACATTCAGTTTAAACACAGAATGACTTATTTGGGTGGCAGAAGAGACATCCCCAGAGAAAATGGTTATTAATAATTGTAATTAATTTTGGTGTAGCAATATACACAAAGATATGCAACAGTGAGCTCACTAATTTCTTTCCAGATAATTCTTTCTGACAAATAATTCATTTGGTTTTCTAAGATATGTAAATGAGCTAAATAAAGTGTCCTACATAGATTTCCCGACTGGTATAGAAAATTAAAAATGGCTACCCCAATCTAATCCTTGTGTTTACCTCCACAAACTTTTAATCATTAATCAGTTCTACTATACTATTTAGTTCTTATGATTCTTTCCAAATTTTTTGCATGTTTTAAAAAATGCCTTAACTGGAAAACAACAACAACAACAAAAACCTTAACTGATCTAAAGAACTGTGTAAGACACTGGCTTCTAATTTGGTGTAGGTTTTGCTTTTGTTTTTGTTTTTTTCACATATATATTTAATTGCCTTAGATTTGTTCTTCTTTTTGGATTTGGATACAACATGATGAGTGATGTTTGGGAAATGTATTGATGAGCACTGACAAAAAAGAGCCAAATGTTTCCTTTGCAGAGGAGGGGGCATTTTGTGTTGTATCTTGAAAGACGGATTTCATGAAAGGTATCTGAAAGCCTGTGTTTGGCTTTAACTTTCTCTATCTAACTAGAGATATGCTTTTGTGTAAATCAACATGACCTCAAAAAACCTGGTGTAACTTTCATAAAATGGAGACAATTATCCTCATTCTAACTACTTACAAAACTTCTGTAAGGATGTAATGCATTTATAGATATAAAACATTATGTAAAGTATTTAGAAGTATGTTTATTTTTCTAATATTCAACCTAGAAAGGCATCATACCTTTCTAAAGAATACACTCCTATCCCATTGCTGTGAAATGAAGTTGATAGCAGGCCCTTCCATTGTTTCCCATTGTTGGTCAAAACATGCAATGATCGTTTTACAATGAATGAGGTCCACCAATTTTGCAGATTCAGGTAACAGTAAGATTTGTTGACTCAAATGTGTATTTATATGTATTGCAAAAATGCTTGCTAAGTAATTCCCTAATCTGGGTTCTGTATTATTAGACATTAGCTATGCTTTTACTCAAAAAAATTGTTATTTGGATATTATTAAAATTAAAGAAATACAAAAAATATACCACATTCATCATCCTGCTCATTCATCCATCTCAACACAAAGGTGAATTGTACTAATGTAAACTATCTATTGTGTCTTTTTGAATCTCCTTGTGACTCTCTTTGACATTATTTTCAGTTACCTACTAGGATGTTTTGACAAACTAAGGAATTGGAAGGTCACTATGAACTTCAAATTCAGTTTGTGCATGAAGTTAAAAATTCAGAAACTATTTTATTCTCCATTGACAACTAGATAATATATTTAAATATTTGACTTCATTTTTGAGAATTACTGGCATCCAGAATACCCTTCAGAGTACTTCACAGGTCCTAGCATATAATTAATTATCAGTCACTGTATATGGAGCTCTCTCATTCTGATGTGCTAGATCTTTAGGCTGTTTCTGCTTATTTGATTTAGAAATATCTCTTTCCTTGAATTATTTTCCTTAGCTCCTCAGTTTCTTGGGGATTTTAAAATCAATTTTCCCCCCAAAATTATCCACTTTGTTAGAAATATGGTCTAATTAAACATTAAAAGCGAGAGGGTAAGGTCATTTACATATCATAGTCAGTCTGAACATGGATTCTTTTGAAATCTATAGATTTTTCTTTCCTGATAACACCTTAACCATCTTTAAAATTTCAACTCCCTTTCATGCTCTGATGTCATGTACTTATTTCATCTGTGAATATAAACACTATTTCTCAGAAGACTAAACATATTTAATGTTTTATGTAGAACTTTATTCGTCCTTCCTGAAAACTGTAAATGACAATCAATGTGTACTTGAATTTTTCTATGCTGTCATTATCTTGGACAGAGAAATTGACCTTGTAGGAATGTATCTGGTAATAGCATGGAAGGGTAATTCTCAATAAATTCTCAATTTCACCAGTCAAAATAATTTCCTGCTTTGGTATTGACCTTTCTAATGTTATCCATTATTTTCCAAGACTATTTGAATCATTATAGTCATTTGGACATGGATTTCATAGTTTATTACAAGAAAATTTATAAATAAGTAAATAAGATATCATATGCACTGCAAGTGTCAGATCAAGTCAAACAGTGGAGTTGCAATTAATGTGAAGAGATTCACTAATAGAGAAATGCCAAACAATATCAAAAAGAAGCCAAATGAAATAAAGTCATCTCAATTTTACAAATAAATACAGCTTCAATAATTGTCCACCTGTCAAAAGAACAGTGCAGTAAACTATCAATACATGTAGTCTTTGATTTTATTCTATTCTATATTTTCCCTATTCTATATTCTCAAACCATAAAAGAGCAATAAGTACCTGCTCATGACTGATGGCAGTATTCCAGGAAAGCTTCCATCTTGCCTTTACTTTTTTGAAGACAAGGATCTGGTTAATCTTTATGGTTAATTTCATGCTGTCCTCCCACCCATGTCTTAAATTGAGTCAAGGTAATTTAACCAAACTATCTTCTGTACACCTTCATGATTCCCTAAAGACCACTGTCATCCATTTCCCTTTTTTTCCAGAAGCCATGCATAAATTGATTTTAAAATATACTATACAAATTTTAAGAACATGCATTAAGTTTGGAATTGTCTGACACGTGATCAAAAATTTCCATTTATACTTTTAATGCCATTCTGATCAAAATTCCACTGGTATTCTTCAAAGAGCTGGAGTAAATAAACCTAAAATTTGTATGGAATCAGAAGAGACCCCGAATTGCTAAGGAACTGTTGAAAAACAAAAATAAAACTGGGGGCATCATGTTACCTGATTTCAAGCTTTACTACAAAGCTGTGATCACCAAGACAGCATGGTACTGGCATAAAAACAGACACATAGACCAGTGGAACAGAGTAGAGAGCCCAGATATGGACCCTCAACTCTATGGTCAATTAATCTTCGACAAAACAGGAAAAAATATACAGTGGAAAAAAGACAGTCTCTTCAATAAGTGGAGCTGGGAAAACTGGACAGCTATATGTAGAAGAATGAAACTCGACCATTCTCTTACACCGTACACAAAGATAAACTCAAAATGGATAAACGACCTCAACATGAGACAGGAATCCATCAGAATCCTAGAGGAGAACATAGGCAGTAATCGCTTCGATATCAGCCACAGCAACTTCTTTCAAGATATGTCTGCAAAGGCAAAGGAAACAAAAGCGAAAATAAACTTTTGGGACTTCATCAAAATCAAAAGCTTCTGCACAGCAAAGGAAACAGTCAAAAAAACAAAGAGGCAACCCACGGAATGGGAGAAGATATTTGCAAATGACAGTACAGACAAAAGGTTGATATCCAGGATCTATAATGAACTCCTCAAACTCAACACACACGAAACAGGCAAACATATCAAAAAATGGGAAGAAGGTATGAACAGACTCTTCTCCAATCAAGACATACAAATGGCTATCAGACACATGAAAAAATATTCATCATCATTAGCCCTCAGGGAGATTCAAATTAAAACCACATTGAGATATCACCTTACATCAGTTAGAATGGCCAAAATTAACAAAACAGGAAACAACATGTGTTGGAGAGGATGTGGAGAAAGGGGAACCCTCTTATACTGTTGGTGGGAATGCAAGTTGGTGCAGCCTCTTTGGAGAACAGTGTGGAGATTCCTCAAGAAATTAAAAATAGAGCTTCCCTATGACCCTGCAATTGCACTCCTGGGTATTTACCCCAAGGATACAGATGTCATGAAAAGAAGGACCATCTGTAACCCCAATGTTTATAGCAGCAATGGCCATGGTCGCCAAACTATGGAAAGAACCAAGATGCCCTTCAACAAACAAATGGATAAGGAAGATGTGGTCCATATACACTATGGAGTATTATGCCTCCATCAGAAAGGATGAATACCCAACTTTTGTAGCAACATGGACGGGACTGGAAGAGATTATGCTGAGTGAAATAAGTCAAGCAGAGTCAATTATCATATGGTTTCACTTATTTGTGGAGCATAACAAATATCATGGATGACAAGGGGTGTTAGAGAGGAGAAGGAAGTTGGGGTAAATTGGAAGGGGAGGTGAATCATGAGAGACTATGGACTCTGAAAAAAAATCTGAAGGGTTTGAAGTGGCCGGGGTTTGGGAGGTTGGGGTACCAGGTGGTGGGTATTATAGAGGGCACAGATTGCATGGAGCACTGGGTGTGGTGAAAAAACAATGAATACTGTTTTTCTGAAAATAAATAAATTTTAAAAAATTTCCATTTATAGTTGTAACTTTGCATTTTGAAATATTAATTCCTAGAAAATTTATAGTAATGATAGATTTTATGTATGCATGTAGATTTTATATATATACATACATGTCATATTTGCAGATGAAGGGGAAAGTCTCCATATATGAGAATCAGAATACAATCATTGCATGAGACTAAAACACACATTCAATGAACTCTGTATCTCTAAGTTAGAAGAAAAGAGAGTTAACAGTGCTGTATATGAGCAGACTACCTGATTTAACTTTATTGTTAGAAAGCAGAGGCTGGAAAAATTTCATAAGATGCAGCTGAAGAAACCACTTCACTCTTTGATTGTTGGGCATAAGTAGCAAGATGAAGTTGTACAAAATCAGAAAAAAATTGGACATCTCTACCAACTGGTTCAAAGTCCCCAATATCACTTTTGGCCAAGGCTTTTGATCCAACATTACTGATTCTGTTAAACTAGTAGATAATTGTGTTAGCCAGTCTCCAAGGAGGTCCCCGGCGCTGTCTCCTGATATTTATACCATTATTTACTCTACCTATATTGAATAGGATATTCAATAATGCTTCTATAACAAATGAGATATTATGAAAATTATTGTGCATGATTTCTTAGGCTAGATCATATGAAACATATGGCTTCTGTCTTGTTTTCTTCCATCACTCACTCTGGGGAAGCTAGCTGCTGTGTTAGAGACTTCTCAAGTGGCCCTATGGAGAGATCTTCTGGTTGAAAGATGGGGGCATTCTACACCAAAAGCAATATGAGTGAGCTATCTTTGAAGGCAATCCTACAGTTTCCATCAAACTTTCAGAGGTCTACGATACTTACTGATACTAAAATATAAGCTCATGGAAGACCTCAAACAAGAACCACCCAACTAAGCTTTTCCTGTTTTTTGGACTAAGAGAAACTGTGAGATAATAAATGTTTATTGTTTTAAGTCTCTTCTTTGAATGATTTTATAACAAAATCTTTTGGAAAACAGACAACAGAACCAATTATTGGGTTATAAATGCACTTTAGTAAGAATCATTTTTTAGAACACGATGACAAGGATTTTAAAATAAGTGTATTTGGGAATATAAAAAAGATAAGTAAAATACCTATTTTAAGAAAAATACTTTATTGGGGGCACCTGGGTAGCTCAGTGGTTTAAGCCACTGCCTTCGGCTCAGATCATGATCTCAGAGTCCTGGGATCAAGCCCCACATCAGGCTCTCTGCTCAGCGGGGAGCTGCTTCCCCCCCTCTCTCTGCCTGCCTCTGCCTACTTGTGATCTCTCTCTCTGTCAAATAAATAAATAAAATATTTAAAAAAATACTTTGTTAAAGGAAGACAAATGGAAATAAAATAATATGTAGACAAGAAAAATAAATAGCTTAAATGTTAAATATAATTATTGATTATAATTTCTTTATTCAACATAAATAACAGAACACAAAGAGTTATTTAATGAAACGGAAAATAACATTCATTTAATAAGATATACCAATTATACACCTTATATACTCCACATCCTTTTCTATCCACTGAGAATATAGCAGTGACCAATCAACCTTCCTGGAGTTAATATGTTAGTAGAAGAAATTAGTCAATAAATCAATTTTATGAGGTATAGTTAGTGACATGGAGGAAATATAATAAAGGAATGATCAACTATATTGGACGTTGACATTTTAGATAAGGATATCAAGGAATTTCTCCATGAAGAGGTTGAGTTTAGGTAGATATTTGAATGAGTATGTGAACAGCTATGTTGGGGGAGAGTAAAAAAAGTAGCCTGTGTAGAGGTTCTGTGGTCAGCTGAAAGGAGAGACATAGAAAAGGAATTTAGACAGGCACCTAAGGCACATCATGCAGGGTCTTATAACTATGGTAAGGACTTTGGATTCTATTCTATGTTTAATGCAAAGTAATTAGAAAGTTTAAAAGGCTGTGATTTTGTTTTTCTTTAAAAGCTTTACTCTAGTTACTTCATGGGGAGTAAGCTTTGAAATAGCAGTCAAGGAAGAAATGGAAAAAAAAGGAAATAGAAAAAGGATGGAGATTACTTAGGTGAGAGGAAAGTGTTGGTTTTGATAAGGGTGAAAGGAATGGAGGTGGTGAGAAGTGGCCAGATTTGATCCACATTTATGTCATACAAATATAAATTAAAAATGTCTCCAAAGACTGGATGCAGAATATAAGAAAAAGAGGAATCAAAGTTAATGTCAATGTGTGACATATCAGCAACAAGGCTGATACAGAAGTAACACACTGTGGTGAGAATTACTGGGTCAGGAACAAATTTGAAGACTTAAGTTCTGGGACAAGTTACTCTTTAAATTCCCTAGACATCCACATAGAAAAGTTGAATAAGCTTCTGCGTATTAGTGATAGCATCCACATAGATGGCTAGAGATACTGCCTTAAGTTTGATAACCATCTACAACAGATATATTACATTAAGACATGAGAAAAAATAAAGTCACCTGGAGATTAAGAGTAAATAAGGAAGCGACAACATCCAGGAATGATGTTTGGGGCACACCACTATCTAGAGATTAAGAACATGAGGAAAAGGCTACAGAGGAAATAGCTCAAGATAAACTGTGAGTAGTAACAGCACCAAGAGAAGACAAACAAAGAAGGTACTTTTAAGAAGTGATCAATTGGAATAAATGCTCCTGAAAGGTAAAATGAGACAAAGACTGAGGATTGATCATTAGTTATGGCAACATGGACATCAGTAATGATTTTAATAAGAATGAATGGAGAATAGACTCCAAAAGGATCATGGAAAGGAAATGATATTACAAATATACATGAACACAGTAAAAAGATAGGGAAGAAAGATTGTGGAGCTAAAATATGTATTTGTAAGACTTGTGAAGAATGGGCAGGAAGAATGAGGGAAATCATTATTTGAATATAGTATTACTGAAATTCAAATTGACTGGGAATATTGAGTACTAAAACAAAAATCTAAAAATAATTCCTCACATAGAAAAACGATAATAAAATTGGAAAGCATCAATGATAAAGATAAAATCTCAAAAACTACCAGGGAGAAAAGACAGATTACCTACAAAAGAATAGTGTTGAGACTGATATCAGACTTCCTTTCCTAACAAAATTGATGAATATCTTCAAAACTAGAGATAAAATAAAAGTCAACTTAGGATTTTATATCCTTCTAAAATATTATACAAGACTTAGGGCAAAATCTATTTTCAGATACAGAGTGATGATGTATATAAGAAGAATGCAAATCTAGTGAGAATGTATAGAAAATAAGAGGGAGGGAAAATCTTGCCAATGAGAAATTTTAAAATATGATCAATTTAATTACTTACTATAAAATAGCTTTGTAGTGAGTCCAATACCTTATGTGTCTAGGAAAAACTATAGTTAATGTTGTGTCTTAAATTTTTAACAATTAACTATGATTTATATAGATAATAACTTCCAAACTAGCAGAGGAAAATATAAATGAAATGGTTAAACTTCCCTCAATTACTAGAAAGTACAAAAAGAGGTGATAACAATAAAAATACATTGTGTTTGGGAAAATTAAAAAATGATCTAGTATTGTTTGGCTAAATCTCAAAACATATTATTGAACAAAACAAACTGGTTGTTAAAAATATACTCCATGATAGCATTTATATAAAGTTTTAGAACATGAAAAACAAAATTATACGCTTTGTGGGTATAGATACATGTGATAAAGGAATAGATACTACAAGAAATTAGTATCAAATACAGGACAATGGAATAAAATGCCATTGTGGAGGAATGCACAAAAGGGCTTCCTCTCTCTTTATAAATTGCTAAGACTTAATAGGAAAAGGTGGGTGGTGAATGTTATAAAATTGAAAAGCCTATCATATAATTCTCTTTTATATAGTTTCATATAAGTACCTTTTTATAATACCAATTATTTGGAATATTTCATTATAAGAGAAAACATGCTATAGAAAGAAATACCACTATAAAATATATGTTTAAGAAAAAAGTACACCCAGGAGAAAAAATATGTCATTCATCCTCTGTTAGTATCCAGTAATTTCCTTTAAGGTTTTATCCATCAGACATACTCTGCTTATCTAGGTAATAGATTAGCCTTTAAAGCTAATGCTGAGATGCATTTGGGCTCCTCCTGAAACTTCATGATAGTGATAAAAATGTGAAAGAGACCAAAAACACTTATCCCTTGGAAACCTTACAGTTTAGCAAGCAATACATAAAAGAAAACAGCCAGCAGTGAAATAAATGCATTCTTGGAAGAAGCACAATGTGTGATAAGGCAACTGGTGTCAATATGTGAGAATAGGGGAAGGGTTTGAGAAGGAGATGATGTAGGAGCCAAGGTCTGAAAGAACAGGAGTTGGCTGGCCATGCAAAGAGGGACTTGTATTAAGGAATGCAACTGGAACTGAGAAAATAAATCAATGAATAAAAAGCATAAAGGTGAAAGGAGCACTGAAGGTACTCACAGAATGAGAAAGAGAGGACACAGAGAGAAAAAAGACATTTACAGAAAAAGTTTTGTAGGGATATAATCAGTCCAAGAGTAAACACCATAGGAAGGAAAGTTCCACGGGAGAGCATGGGCACACCAAAATGCTTAAAGTTTGAGTTGTCACCAGAATAAATGGGATGTCCAACAAGATTTCTTCAGAAATATTTCCAGAACTTTTATGGTGGGTAACTACAATAGAGCAGCTTCACTGCAGCCAATATCAGATGATTTTAGCTTAGAAAGGAGTCATGGTCTCTGCTGATAGATAGTCCAACTCTTAGCCCATGAAAGAAGTAGTCAGAATTGATTAGCATCACAGCAGATGTGTCTACCATTCAGTAATTGTTACAAGTCACACTCTTTCCCATCTTTATGTTCAAAAGCAAATCTTAGTGGAGATCAATGCATCTAATACTTTGATATTTGACGCATGTAACACTTTAGCTGTACGTGTATATTTATACATGTTTTGGATACAGTTACAGGTCATAAGTTATTGACTCATAGATTTTAAACACTTACAAGGAACACAGCATGTGGGTGATTTGTGAGGAATCACGGAGAAGTCCAGGGGCATCAGAAATCTAGAAGCAATAAACATTTAACTCTCAAAAAATGTTTAATCTTGATCCCAGGAAAATTTTTAGAATAAATTATTTAACATCCAGATGGCACTGAATTTAGAAAATAAAAGTGTATTGGGAACCAGCAAGCCATTATTGAGAGAAGGATGTGGGTTGAAGCATGTCATCGTGTAGTAAGAAGATACAGAGGTGAAACCTGTGTCTATTATTTAGACTCCCTGTGATATAAGATCCAGGGTAGTTAACAGTGGCAGGACATGAACTCAGAGAAGTGACGGGGTCTGGTCATGAAGAACTTTGTAAGCCAAGGAGTGGACTTGGATTTTGTTTTGAGAGAGATGACAAACCATTGGTGGACTTTGAGCAAAATAGTAACATAACATAAGTTGTATTTTACAAGGATGAAAATATGGAGATTGCTTTCTTGCTACACATCTTTCTGCCTTTAGTTCCCCCTCTCCCCAAACTAGGCTCTTACTGTGCTTAAGAATTTAGTGGAGGGCTGCCAGGCTGGCTCAGTTGGTTAAGCCTCTGCCTTTTGGTTAAGCCTCTACCTTTGGCTCAGGTCATGATCCCAGGGTACTAGAATCTAGCCCAATATAGAGCTGGGGAGCCTGCTTCTCCCTCTCCCTATGCCCCTCCCCCTGTTGGTGTTCTCTTGCTCTCTCTCAAAAATAAATAAACAATTAAAAAAATAATTTAGTGGAAAAGTAAAAATAAGTTAGTCTTCTGTTAGGGCTTCAACCATAAGGTTCAGACAATAGGTTTGTACGCATCTTACCACGGCACTGACATTTAACTCTAGAGACTGGGGATTAGTGAGAGTCTTCCCCTGGAACCCAGCTGTATTTATTGTCTGCATTCAATAAAGTGATCCTTTTCTCTCAGACCCCTGGCTCATCTATAAACTTCATCCCTGATTTTCAGAGACTTCTACAACCAAGACCTTACTTTCTTTCAGAGAATCTAGCTGTTTATATACTTTCTATCTTTGGGGGTTTGCTTTCCAGTTGTGGCCCCTGTTCAGCTTGATTCAGTAAGGGCAAGGGTATTTTCTTCAGGCTGCATTCAAACTCACCTTTTTTTTTTTTTTTTTTTTTTTTCCCCCTGCAGCTGTAACAACTTCTAGCTCCTGTGAGACTTTTAAGAGCAAATTGAAAATGCTCTTATTTGTCTAGGCTTAGCTGTCAACTAATATGCTAAGAGTGTATTTTATATTGTATTTTCATCATAGCCCTTTGATTGCTTTGCATAAAAGACCCTTTATAACTGCCTCTGCCATTCCCCTCTTGCCTATAGAAGTGAGGTCTGTGCTGGCGAGAAGGACTATTTATTTCACCTCCTCCTGTTATCGCCACCCCCCTTTCTAGTTCTCCATTGTTGCTAACAGGCACTTGATTTAGGCAGACTTGCCAGCAGCAGTCTCTTTTAACTCTTTCACCACTGTCTCTTGCCAGCTCTCTGGATTTTAGGAAGAACTAGCCAAGATTCATTTCTTACTTGGTTAAAAAGATGTTGTATGAGTATACTTGTCTATGGGCACATAATTCACCTATGTTAAGATTGGTATCATTAAAAATTAGTGTCACATTCAAAGACTTCCATAGGGCAAACAAAATAGATTCTACATTGCTGAAGTTGCTCATTTTGTCATTGTGAAGCTCATTAGGGAATATGTACATCCCATTACCTTTGCCATTTCCTACAGGTTCTATCCACACTCAAAAAGGGGGAGTCACACAAAGGCATGAACTGTATGAGGCAAGGGTCATGGGGACCTCTTTAAGATCTTGTGAGCTACATAAATAAAAAGGAATATGACCAATTCATTAGATTGTAGTGACACTTCCTGTAACGTCGTCGCTGGACTCATAGTAAGTGAACAGTAAATAGGAGCTGTCTTTTTCTTAGGGGCTAAGACATTTTTAGTAAAGGTATAATCAAAAGTTCAAAGTGCAATAAGAAATACACAAAGAATTACCTCTTCATCGTAAAATAATAGTACTACTACTACTAATAATAATAAAGCAAAGTCTTTCTTCATCACAGCCTCCTCTATAAGCAATGGCTTATTTCTTCATAATCAACCTTCTCAAAACCATTTCTTCATCTGTCACTCAACAAATTGCAGTCTGATTTTTCCCTCAGCCAGAAGTAGCAGTAAAACCTCAAATGTCAAACCCAATAGCCTCCATCTGGCCTATCATACTGAATAACTGCATATCTTTGAACATTATTTGACGCTCTCTGTTCCACTGCCATGTTTGATTTGTTTTCTTTTGTTTTTCACATAATTCTTGGACTTTTATTTCTATTTTCCATCCTTCCATATTAGAATTTATGTTATATGTGAATTAGAAGCTTGTCTGTTTTATATACTGCTATGTTTGCAGAGTTAGAGAATTCTCTAAGTCTCCCATATTATAAGCACCTAATAATTGATTTTTGGATGAATGAGTGAGTGAAAGAAAAAATAGCTCCCTCACAAAACTATTAATAAGTCTAGTGGGTGGGGGTGAATAACACACACCATCATGATTCATCAGAGTCATTCATTCATCCACACATTGATAGGAACCCTTCTTGTTACAACAAGATAGAATTTATGAACAGCTTACGTTTTTATCTCTATTCAGTATAAGCTCTTTTGTCATTAAATGATGTAGATAGGACTCACTCATTTTCACTGACTTCATCAATTAAGATTCTGTTTACAGAAGAAAGGAAGGAAAAAAAGAGAGAGAGAGAAAGCCTTGGTTCATGTCTGAATTTTTCAGCTACAAAAAAGTGCTAAATACAGAAATTTACTGTTTTTAAGATACTATCACATAACATTCACAATATGGTGGGTTCTTTTCTCCCCACACTTTTTTGTAATTAATCAACTAGTATGAACCATGTGTAATACCATTTATCCTAAAACTTTCATTGAAGAAGAGCTAAATTACTGACAAATCTCCAGGAAAATTTATCCTTAGTCTCCAGGATTAAATTGGGTTAATTTTTTTCAAAACAAGCTTCCTTAGATGGTATAGCACAGGCATTTTTTTGGAATAAATATCAGTTTGCTCCCTCACATTTCTTAAACTTCCTTTCTGTTTTCTGGAGTCATGTGACTAATTCTAGCCAAAAAGCCAAAGATATGTGAGCAGAATCAACAGACACATGGCATTTGAGGCATTTGAGAACTAATATACCAGGTCCATGCTCTCCCTTCCAATTCATTCCAGCCCAAAGCCTTCATTTCCAGATGGTGTGGCTACAATATTAGACAGTTTCTTCCCGCCTTAGTCACTGAGTGATTATGCCTAATAGATTCCATTTCACACTTCAACTCCTATCCCCCAGTCAATGGCCCACTTTAGATACATAACATAGCAATGAATATAGTTTTTGTTGCTGCCAGAAGATAAAGATTCACGGACTTATTTGTTATTTATAGCATAACTTACCTTGACTAATACAAGTACTCATGGAGAAATAAAATTTGGAAGGTATCTCTTCTCTCCTTGTGGGTAGAAAAACTGAATATTTCAATTTGAATATTTCAACTCAAAATAATAGAGAGATCTATTGCCAGCAAACAAGTTTCAAAAACATGACTGAAATATTTTTCTTACAGTTCTGTTTACATTTTTGTTAAATTTTTAAAGTGAAATCCCTGAAAGTGTAAATGTAAAGGAATTTTTGTTGATTGAACCTAGAATTAAAAAGGAATGCAGTGAATAGTTGAGTGAACACAGTTTTCAACTATAAACACAGTACAGGGTATAGAAAGCACATGCTCATAACAAAAATGGGATAACACAATCCTTTGTACTCTCTGTAGCCTGAATTCTCTGATTCCTTGAACCTAAAAATACTTCATATTCAATGCCTTTTGTTAGGTTACTGCTATATTGTCAATAGGAAAAAATAAGTAAATAAAGAACCACCACACCCAAAAAAGGTAACTATGTGATAGATATGTTAACTTGACTATGGTAATCAATGTATAAACATCATGTTGTATGCTCTAAATATATGTAACTTATATTAGTTACTTATACTTCAATAAAGTTGGGCTTGGGGGAAGAAAAAGAAATAACCAAGCTCTTGATTAGGGTAGAATTTCAGAATCGTGAAATTATAAAGTGCATCCAGGACCGAAAAGAAGATACTTCACAGATATATCTCTTGAGATTCTGGAAAAGGCCAAATACAAAGATAAGCAACCAACAATTTTGATATGGTTATTTTAACTGGGATAGATCGGCAACTGGAAATAAACTGATGGAGACTGCACACTCATACTTAGACACAGAAGATCTTATTTCAAATTTCAGCTTTGTCACTAATTATTTGTGATGCCCTGAGTTATGTAAATACTTTAAGAGAAACAGATGGAAAACAGTCCTCCCAGGTTTGAAGTCAGATACTGATTGCTTTGTACCTTTGCAGTGATCTGGGCACCAGGGGTGAGGCAGCAAACCAGACAAACCAGGTCCCTCAGGGAGATTAAATGTAAATGGAGTTGTTTGCATAGGAATGGGAATCTCAAAGTTCCAAAACTTCCACTAGCACAAGTAACTTCTCCTTGGGAAAAAAATAATTTATAGCCCCCCCCCCCCCAGCCCGGATGACTAACAACAGAAGCAGTGAACAATGGACACAACTATTGAAAATAATTTCCCTTCTATATGATGGTTGATTCTATTTACCTGCTTTGAACAAGCTCACTTTATTAATTTCTTCATTCATTTATTTAGTAAATATTTATTGAGCAAATGCTTTGTGCCTCATTCTGTTGTAGGAACTAGGGATTTATGCTTCTTGTTCTTAGTCCAATATGGTCAAACACCTGTAAATATACAGGATAATGTAATCAGATAACAGTGCTAATAAAAGTAATCATAAGATGTTACTGGAACACCAAAAAAATATTTAAAAATTCTGTTGTTGAGATGGGGTGATCAGTGGTAGTAAAGATTTCAACAAATCTTTTATTTTTTGTTATTATTTTTTACAAATCTCTGAATCAAGCTATTTTTGAGGATAATGTAGAAGTTTCTCAAATCAATGTCAACTTCTGGTTAGCAAGTTTGAGTCTAAAGAGAGAGAAAGATCTTTCAGGACAAAGGAATACTATGTGCAAATATAAGAGATTTATATTTGGAGAATTTCATGTAATTAGGCTTTTTTATTTTTTTTTATGGAGTAGGAAGTATAGGGTGGGTGGATTATTTCTTGGAACTCAGCCATTCATTTGCCAGGGTTTAAAAATGTTCTTAAAACAGCTAACCTAAAAATGTGAGCAAAGGAAGGAAGAGGTGTCTTTCCTTTCACATTCTTATTTAAAATTCAATTTAAAGTTGGTTTTCTAGGTTATATTTAGACATTTTAGTGTAATGGAGAGAGAAGCCTTATCATCTTAGCACATCGGCATGCACCTTGGTTTTGTACTTTTTAAAGTAATTACAGGGAAATGTGTGTATTTATAGTTGACTTTGACTTTCTTACAATTATTTAATAAGGCAGGCTCGCAATACTGCTCTCATGATCTAAGAGCCTGTAATCTCTCTGGGGTCTAATTATCTCCTGATAACCTTGCCCCTTGATGACATCTGTATTGCTATTATAAAACATGTTTATTTTGGGAAAGAACATATATTTTGTAGTGTAATAGCATTAAACTGTCAGACCTGAGTGTTAGCAATTTGCCCAAAGAGCTTTCAGAAAAGATTAGCTCAGGCATTATACGTGGCTTATCAGACAATCTAAGAGGATCAGAAGTCATTTTTATAACAACTACATTTTTTTTTCTTGGAAAAGGAAGACTTGCAGCACTAAAACCTGGCTGCAATATCCATGATTAGCGCTATCTACATTTTTATTGAAAGATGCAGCCAATTAAGATAATAAACAAAAGGCATGGAACTGGCATGAAAAGGGAATAGAGACTATGTCCAAAGCAATGTTGCTGAAATTTAAGAGTATAGTTCTGGAATCAGAAATATCTTAAAGCAAGTCCCAGGTCTTTGCTTATGACCTGTGTAAGTTTTTGAAACATATTATTTAATTTCTTTCAACTACAGTTTTCTCAAGTTATAAAATTGGGATAACAATGGATACAGGTAGGCTTGATAACGTTATTCAACTCACATTATTACATGAATAATTATAATAGGTGTTAGTTAAAATATTTATCAGAATTATAAGAAAAGGGCGCCTGGGTGGTTCAGTGGGTTAAGCCTCTGCCTTTGGCTCAGGTCATGATCTTAGGGTTCTGGGATCAAGTCCCATGTCTGGCTCTCCACTCAGCAGGGAGCCTGCTTCTTCCTCTCTCTCTCTCTCTCTCTCTGCCTGCCTCTCTGCCTAGTTGTGATCTCTCTCTGTCAAATAAATAAATAAAATCTTTTAAAAAAATTATAAGAACATAATAACCTCTTAAGGTTATATATTTTATTACAACTATTATTAGTATTCATTCATTATTCAAAAATATATATTCTCCAGCTTCGTGCTAATAATTGTCATGATGCAGGTGTGCAATGGTGAGCAAAACAGATATGTTCTCTGCCATCAAAGACTAATAATAAATATGATTGCATTTCATCATTATTCCACAGCATTGTTTTTGAATCTTCAATAGAAATTGTCCTCCAAGACTGACATTTAGTGTTGAAGTAGGAGAGACCCTCAAGGACCCATAGATCCAGGTACCTTATCAAGGCACATTATACCCAGATTCTTCTTGACCATGCCTGCTTTAAAAGTAAGGAAAGAGGAGCAGCTGGGTGGCTCAGTCCTTCAGCCTCTGCCTCAGGCTCCTGTCCTGATCCCAGAGTCCTGGGATTAAGTCCCACATGGAGTCCTGCATGGAGCCCTGCATCAGGCTCCCTGCCCAGGTGGAAGCCTGCTTCTCCCTCTCCCACCCCCCCCCTGCTTATGTTCCCTCTCTTGGTGTGTCTCTCTCTCTGTGTCAAATAAATAAATAAAATCTTAAAAAAAAAATAAGAAAATAAAGAAAGAGGAGAAGAAAGAAGTTAGGGCACTGGACAGTGTATCAGTTGTTTCAAAAGATGTCATACCATTACTGTTTCTTGGAACTGCTTTGAAGCAGATATTGATTAAATTTACCTAAGCATGTACCCATATTTTCCGGGTCTAAAGGAGTCAATATGGAACTACCTTCTAGTAGAAGGACATAGAAAACAAAGAGCAATAAAATACATATACCATGTAAGTTGGTGATGAATCTTATAGAGCATAATAGACTGGGAAATATGGAGATTGTATAAGGTATGGGCTATATTTTGAAGGATTATCAAAGCCTCAATAATCAGAGACCCAAGAGGGGGAGAGATGCCTCAATTGAAGAAATAGAAGTTAAGAAAAATTGTTTTAATTATATACTTCTATATTTATTAATGCCTTTTCTTTGTGAATTATTTTTGAGTAGCTCAAAAACAAATGCAAAATATAGCCAAAGAAGATAAAAATGGAGTAAAAAATCCAGGCTGAGGAAAGATAATATAAGGTAATAAAACAAAAAACAACAAAAGACTTGGGTTTATGTACAAAATTCACTCTCCAAATGCAAAATATTGTCTTTGAGCTTTTTACTAGCCAATGTAAAGAGAACCTAATCAATTATGAAATTCAGATAAAACCCTAACACAACAACCCATCTGATAATTCAGGAGTTGCTCAACTACTGCCAGTATAGAGATCACAGAGAAGAGTTTGCAAAAGATGCTCCACTATATCAGTTACTGCAAATACAGCCACGGATTTCCTGGTGGATTTATTATAATATTCTTCCAACATAAATAAAAAGCCAAATGCCAAAGTGCAAATCCATTTATAGTATTCCACAAAACAAAACCAGTGAGTCCAGTGATTTCTCTTTAAAAGAACCTAGCTGAATCCATTTCTGATTAAGACTCTTCAAAGTGTTTTGATAGAAGGAACATTCCTCAACTTCATAAAATCTATCTATGAAAAACCCACAGCAAATATTATCCTCAATGGGGAAAAGCTGTAGCATTTCCTCTAAGATCAGGAATACAACAAGGATGACCACTCTCACCACTGTTGTTCAACATACTACTAGAAGTCCTAGCAACAGCAATCAAAAAACAAAAAGAAATAAAAGGTATTCAAATTGGCAAAGAAGATATCAAACTCTCTCTCTTCACAGATGACATGATACTATATGGAAAATTCAAAAGACTCCATCCCCAAACTATTAGAACTCATACAGCAGAGCACCTGGGTGGCTCAGTTGGTTAAGTGACTGCCTTTGTTCTCAGGTTGTAATCCTGGAGTCCTGGAATGGAGTCCCACATCAGGCTCCCTGCTCAGCAGCTAGTCTGATTCTCCCTCTAACCTCTCTCCTCTCATGCTCTCTATCTCTCATTCTCTCTCTTTCCCCCAGATAAATAAATAAAATCTTTAAAAATAAAAAAGAACTCATACAGCAATTCAGTAATGTGGCAGGATACAAAAATCAATGCACAGAAATCAGATGCCTTCTTATACACTAGCAATGAAAATATAGAAAGGGAAATTAGAGAATCGATTCCATTTACCATAGCACAAGAATCATAAGATACAAGGAAATAAACCTAACCAAAGATCTAAATGATCTGGACTCAAGGAATTACAGAGCACTCATGAAAGAAATTGAAGACACAAAAAGATGGAAAAACAGTCCATGCTCATGGATCAGAAGAATAAACATTGCTAAAATGTCTATACTACCCAGAGAAATCTACACTTTCAGCGCCATCCCGATCAAAATTCCACTGACATTTCCCAAAGTGCTGGATCAAACAATCCTAAAATTTTTACAGAACCAGAAAAGACCCCAAATTGCTAAGGAAATGTCAAAAAAGAAAAACAAAACTGGGGGCATCATGTTGCCTGATTTCAAACTTTACTACAAAGTTGTGATCACCAAGACAGCATGGTACTGGCACAAAAGATAGACACATAGATCAGTGGAACAGAATAGAGTTCAGATAGAGACCCACATTTCTATGGTCAAATAGTCTTTGAAAAAGCAGTAAGAAATAGACAATGGAAAAAAGACAGTCTCTTCAATAAATGGTTCTGGGAAAATTGGACACTTATGTATAGAAGAATGAAACTTGACCATTCTCTTATACCACACATGAAGATAAACTCAAAATGGATAAAAGACCTCAATGTGAGGCAGGAATCTATCAAAATCCTAGAGGGGAACATAGGCAGTACCTCTTTGACATCAGTCACAGCAACTTCTTTCAAGACATGTCTCCAAAGGCAAAGGAAACAAAAGTGAAAATGAACTTTTGGGACTTCATCAAGATCAAAAGTTTCTGCACAGCAAAGGAAACAGTCAAAAAAAAAAAAAAAAAAAAGAAAAAAAACAAAGAGGCAACCCACAGAATGGGAGAAGATATTCTCAAATGACAGTACAAACAAAAGGCTGATAGCCAAGATCTATAAAGAACTCAAACTGAACACACACAAAAACAGATAATCACGTCAAAAAATGGGCAGAAGACATGAACAGACACTTCTCCAAAGAAGACATAAAAATGGCTAACAGACACATGAAAAAATGTTCATCATCATTAGCCATCAGGGAGATTCAAATCAAAACCACATTGAGATACCACCTTACACCAGTTAGAATAGCCAAAATTAACAAGACAGTAAACAACATGTATTGGAAAGGATGTGGAGAAAGGGGAACCCTCTTACACTGTTGGTGGGAATGCAAGTTGGTGCAGCCACTTTGGAAAATAGTGTGGTGATTCCTTTAAAAATGAAAAATAGAGCTACCTTATGACCCTGCAATTACACTACTGGGTATTTACCCCAAAGATACAGATGTAGTGAAAAGAAGGGCCTCTGTAGCTCAATGTTCATAGCAGCAATGGCCACAGTTGCCAAACTGTGGAAAGAACCAAGATGCTCTTCAATGGACAAATGGATAAAGATATGGTCCATATATTCAATGGAGTATTATGCTTCCATCAGAAAGGATGAAAACCCAACTTTTGTATCAACATTGATGGGACTGGAGGAGATTATACTGAGTGAAATAACTCAGGCAGAAAGAGTCAATTATCATATGGTTTCACTTACTTGTGGAACACAAGGAATAACTTTGAGGACACTAGGAGAAGGAAAGGAAAATTGAATTGGGGGAAATTGGAGAGGGAGAAGAACCATGAAAGAGTGTGGGCTCTGAGAAACAAACTGAGGGTTTTGGAAGGGAGGGAGGTAAGGGGATAGGTGAGCCTGATGGTGCTTATTAAGGAGGGCATGCATTACATGGAGCACTGGGTGTGGCACATAAACAATGAATCTTGGAACACTGGAAAAAAAAAAAAAGGACCTAGCAGAGACCCAACAAGGATTTTAGATTATCTTAGCAAATGAAATGAATTTTCTTCAGAAAACACTATTTTAGGGGCGCCTGGGTGGCTCAGTGGGTTAAGCCGCTGCCTTCGGCTCAGGTCATGATCTCAGGGTCCTGGGATCAAGCCCCGCATCGGGCTCTCTGCTCAGCAGGGAGCCTGCTTCCTCCCCTCTCTCTCTCTGCCTGCCTTTCTGCCTACGTGTGATCTCTCTCTGTCAAATAAATAAAATCTTTAAAAAAAAAAAAAAAAAGAAAGAAAAGAAAAACACCATTTTATTCAACTAAAAAAACTCCAACATGTGTTATTAATGTAACTATTCTGTAAGGAATGTAGCAATGTAATTTTACAAGATCTGAGGAACATAACGAAGACATTTTCTGAAAAGTCGCTATTACATGAAGACAAAGATAAATCAATTTATTAAGGACTACACAGGGAGGGCATGGAACAAATTTCAAACACTGGTACATCTGATTCTTACTCTTTCATCCCAATTGAATGTACTTCTTCATCTTTATTTACAATTATGTTTAAATACCATTTCCTTTTATTGTACCAGTAGTAGATGTACATAGAACAAAAACGATACCCAGTACAATAATAATAAATGAAATAATACATAATTTAATAACTAAATAAAATAATAAGAAATAAAATAAAAGTGATAATTCTACATCAAAATTACATGTTACAATTCAGTAAGAATCTTCCTTTACCTGTTTGGCAAAATAAACTTAAATTTGTTTAGGATATTTCATATCTGAGACTAGCCAAGAGAGGTGTGGAAGAAAAAATAATGTGAAGAGACATATGCCATAGGACAACTTACTCAAAAGCTGTTATAATCTAAGCACAATGCCAATCATTAAAAAAGGAGAAATAGATCAATGGAAGAGAATGGGGTCTAAGAATAGTTTGAAATATATGTTTGAACTTAATAAGGGCCAACTATTAGTGTTTCTATTCATAATGTTCATAATGAAAATAATGGTTTACTTAATAAATGATTGTGGGTTTTTGTGATTATATTAATAGTAAATAGGCGGTGGGGATTAAGGAGGGCACTTACTGTAATGAGCACTGCCGGTATATGGTAGTGTTGACTCACTAAACGGTACACCTGAAACTAATATTACACTATATGTTAACTAACTGGAATTTAAATAAAACCTTATAGTAAAACAAAGAAAAATCCTTACATCATACAATATACAAACTAAGATGGCTTGGGGACTTTTTAAGTAAGGGAAGTGGGGTTTCAAAAATGCTATTGACTTCAGGTCTACTGGAAAGTCTCACTGTGTTACTGTATCTGACTGAATAAGGTAAAGAACGGGCAAGAGATTCCCTCCCTCCAACAATGCTCCTCATTCTTGTTGCTCCTTGATATGTCCTCTTTGTAATTCTTTCATGCAAATTCAGAGGAATATGGTAGAAGAGATGTGAATACATATATTCAGTCTCCATTTGTAACTGCAATCTTCCCATTAGAGGGCCTTATTAGGCCATTCTTAGTGGGCCCATAGACAGAGGGGATCTTGTATTATGTACCTAGAGAATTGTAAGGGGCTTCATCTAAGGGAAGGATCCCCTCCCTAGAATTCCTGGATGGTATTAGTCCAGTCTCTTAACATTTCAAATAATTATTTGCTCATAACTTTTGTTAAAAGACATGTTCTGTTGTTGAGAGACCCCACTAGTCAGATATTCCTGCTTACACTGGCTCCTGAAGACTTCTACTCATTGTTTCTAATTTTTCCCCAATATTTTTTTTTCCTAACTCTTATTCATCTGTGACACTTAACATCTTTAATCTTTTTTTAGATTATATAAGGTATAAAGAATGGGGGATCTTGTTTGTTTATTTTGTTTTATTTTCTTTTTCTTTTTTTTTTAAAGATTTTATTTATTTATTTGACAGAGAGAGAGATCACAAATAGGCAGAGAGATAGACAGAGAGAGAGATGAGGAGAAGCAGGCTCCCTGTTGAGCAGAGAGCCCTTTGAGGGACTCGATCCCAGGCCCCTGGGATCATGATCCTAGCCGAAGGTAGAGGCTTAACCCACTGAGCCACCCAGGCGCCCCTGTTTTATTTTCTAAATGGCTACCCTGTTTATTTTCTTACATTTTTCAGGAATAAATTACATTATATCTATGGCAATAATTATATCTCCTCCATTCTAATTCTTACATCTGATATATTTGTCTTGTTAAACTGCCTTGGCTAGTAATATGGCCAATAATACATCAGCAAAGCAAAGCATAAGATTTCTTCAATTATGGGACACTACATATTTTTAAATATCCCATGAATTTACCTAGTAATAAGTTAGGAAAAAGTTATGTTGGTAAAACTCTGACACATTACTAAAACGAATTATTTCAATGCACACCTCACTTCTTTATTAGAATAGAATTAATTCTGGCCATGGTGGACTTCATCATTATTTCATTTTTCTGGACTTGGAAGGGATTGTGTCCAGTGTTTCATCATATAGCACAACATTTGTTTTGAATTGTTTTTTGTGTGTCCTTATTTGCATATGTTTATATATTTTTAAAAATTATGCATTACTATATTATAATTTTTATCTATGATCTTTTTCTTTTATTTATAGTAATGATCATATTGTTTTTTTTCTAGAATCTCTCCTTGTTTCTTTTTTAAAAAAGGCATCAATATTTTCTTTTAAAAATTATCTACAGCTCCAATTTTAGCAGTATAATTTAAGGCTTTATCTTCTTTTATAATCCTAAGGTACTTATTTTAAAATTCCTTTCAGAGTGCCCATCATCTTTAATTCTGCTATCATCTTTAGTTCCCATCCAGAATCAGATGACAATCTCTGACTATATGTTTTTTTGGGTGTGTAGTTATTTTGTCTGTTATTTCATTCAGTGGAGGTTTTGTCTCATAAAAATCCCATTTTTTTCTCAACTTCTGGAGACATCCTTAAGAAGTGTTTTTATATTTACCCCCATGAAGTCCCTATCTGGATTTCTGTAAGATTTTCAGACCAGTTTTAGATTAGTTTCTAGGCTTGAGGTTTACACACTGTACAAATGATTTGAGGTTCCACATACATGTGTGGTTTTTCTGGGTGTTCTGATTTCTCCTCATGATGGCTTCCATTAGTGGCTCAGGTATGGAGGACTTACTAACAGACCAGAATCCTAGGCTGGTTAAGTGCAGATTTCTGGATTCCAGTGAGGTAAGAAATAACATCCCCCTAGATTAGAGGGCTATGTAAAGGTGCCACATCACATTCTATACATACATAAGAATCAGTCAACACTCTAGCTTCCTTTATTGTGAACACTTTAGAAGGTATATCTGAAGTTGGCAACTAACGAGTACACATTACTGGTTGTTACAATATTAAAATATTCTTATGTCTTTAGCCACTCCAATCATCCTCATCCTTTCATTCTGACACCTCTTTGAGTCTCCAAACTATGCTCTAGCATATTCTCTAAGACTTAACTCCCAGAGAAAAGCCCAGCACCCAGTTCTCTGCTGTACTAGTTATTAAATTTGTGTAATATTCTCAGTATAATCAACCACAAATCCCCACAAATATTATGATTTCTATCCCATTCCTACTTTGACTATAGATTCTCTTTTTATTTATAGCCGCTAATCTTTCTATCTTCAAGACTTCATGATTATCTTTATATCCTTTCAAATTCATGTGGCATTGTATTCATTAATTATTTGAGATATAACACCCATTCTCAGCACTGAATGTGAAGCTTAAGAGTTCTAGTCAAAATATAAATGTTTTTGTCTTTTTGTTCTTTAATCAGAGATAATATCACAATTTGGAGGAAAATCTGGATATTTTTTATCTCATTTTCTAAAAACAAGAAGTTTCATTGGTTTAGGACTCACTTCTCAAAGGGCTGATTTGGTTCTGAAATTTCATTAGTGTCAAACCCAACTGAGAAAATTTTCATGTACTGTCTGTTCAATCAACTTTACATTCACAATACAAAAGCATGGCTTCTTCACTATGCTTCCTCATCCTAGTTTAAAAATTATAGAGAAATTAAATTAGTCTTCCACTTATATTGCTTACTTCTGCTCATTTGTGTATTTTCTTATTATTCTGTATTAAGTGTACATTAACTGTGCTATAACATAGGCAGTAATTAAGCTGAGTTTACTATCTTGGAGACAGAATTCTCTCACTTTCTATGGAAGTAGTGAAGATAACTGGCCACAATTTTGTCAATTTCCTATGAATTTCCCTATAACCTCTGAGTCTCCCATGTAGTAGAGTAACAGCAAATCTTATCTTCTTACTCTGCCTACATGTCCAGGAAGACCTTTGTATAGGGCACTTAGTACAAGTTAATATATATTTTGGTCATAAATACATGTTTCTGTTGTTATCTTTGTTGTTGTTCTTGTGTGTATGTGTATGTGTGTGTATGTATGTTAAGAAATAACAGCACAAAGTCACAGAATCATATATATAACAACTGTTTTAACTTTCCTCTACACCATAGAATAATATTACAGAGTTAAATAAAGTTTGTCTGCTTTTTAAATATTAGAGAAAAATACACCTTTTAAAAGTATTTAATACTAGAATAAACAGCAAAATAGTACTATTCACTCCACATGCCCCCGAGACTACAGAATACCTTTTGTAGTGTTATGACCATAAATGAGAAATATCAGGTTTTATTGAGCATCTAATATCCTGGCACTACCAATGCACTTAATTTTATCACTTAATCCTTAGAACTACCAGAAAGATTAGGAAATGTTACGCTACTTTTACAAATGAGAAAACTGAGACTCTAAGAGGTTATTTAAGTAAGGTCAAATCCTTTTATTTGACTGGACTGGAATTTGAACCCTAGTTAGTAGGACTCCAAAATGTGTCCTCTTTTCATTACAAACAACTGCCTATAAATTAGGTATAAAGCTCACTAATTTCTGAGCACATTCCACTTTTATGAAAAGTTTTGGCCTTTATGTTGCTTTTCTAGGAGGAATATTCTCATCTCCTTCACTACCTGTTTGATATTCTGTTGAGTAGAGTAAATCAAGCCCTTTGACTTTGGCCATAATATCCCATATTATTCTCATGATCCACTAATTTCAATAGGGTGTGGATCAGATTTTCAAATTTTCCACATAAATCATTCTATCCTGGCACATATCTCCTGCCTAAACTGATTGGACAGCTTCTTTCTGGAAAGATTGCTATTACAACATTTTCCCCATGGCCTATAGTTTCCAACTTATTTGACATGTTTTCTTTAATTTGATCGGAAGTCTTGGAATCTACACTGGCTCATTATGACTGACACTATTTCTTCCGTAGACTGCTTTTCTTCTGCACTTTGAAACTTGCCGCCTCTTTTAGAGCTCTTTACCCAAGCTCAGGGTTATTCAAGTTTAGATCATTTATATGAATGTAAACTATTGCAAGGAAAATGACACATGTATTCCCTTCACTAGACAACGCTGGCTGTATCTGAATTCACCAGGCCTGATATTGTAATGCTTTGCTGCTTCAGAAAAATAACAACAGTGGAAAATCACCTCTATTACTAAACACTGTATTTTTCCCCCATTCAACATACGTGTACTGAATACCTACTGAGCACTGCATACTATGCTAGAATCAAGGCATATTAAGGCATAGTTCTTATACTCAAGAAATTGAATTCTAGTGGAGGAGACAAGTAAATTCTTACAGAGCTATAATAAATATTATGTATCAAAAAAGCTTCCCCACATCATTCTCCCTCAGGTTTCCTTGTACCCCTTTGCCCATTCCTTCTCAACAAGTTTCCTTTGCTGGCATCTGCTCTTTTGTCTTTTTCTGGAACTTTTGCCATGAGTTTTTAGTGTGTTCCCAACCAGCTTCTTTCTTTACCCTTCACATACTCTCTGAGTCTTCATTCTTACTGCTGTCTCTTGACAGATGAATCTAAAATGATGTTTTCTTGGAGCTCACAATCCTTCCACAGATGATGTGGAGTCCCTAGCAATATGCTCTCTAGCAGTATGCTCAGTTTGATGACTGGTGCCATCTCTTCTGGTTTCATCTTTCTTAGTAACTGGTGTTACTTAGTTACTTAGAACTGGTGTTACCATTCTTGATGGCTTCCTGTTTCTAGCCACCCATATCCAATTACTAGATCCTGCCAAGTATATTTCTTCAATCTTGAGAATCCATCCTCACTCCCTATTTTAAGGGAGTTACCACCATCTCATGATCATATACCTACAACAACCAAAACAGTTTTCCTGCTTTGAATAGTTTCCATCTCCAATCCATAATCTGTACTATTAACTAAGTAATATAAAACCCAAATCAAAGAGCTTCTCTGCTTCAAACCCTTCAGTATCTCCTCATCACGCTTAATCTTTATACAAACCCCTGAACAGAGATTTGAAAAGATTTTGAATGATCTGGCCTTAGATTACCTCTCCAGGGATTATTCACCAAGTCTTAATCCTTCTATCCTACAAAGATGTGCAACTGCATTTAATTCCTATATATATATAATTTTCCCTTCAGGCTGCAATTCATGTTTTTTTTTTTTTTTTTTTTTGCTGAAACATTCTCTGCACTTCTCCTTTTTTCCCCCCTTCTACTTGATAAGTCTTTGTCTAGAGTTCAGTTTGAATGCTTCTGATATTCTCCAGGAAACATTGCTTGACCTCTAAATACTATTTAGATTGCCCCCCACTGTCCTCCCTCCAAAAGTGCTCTGGTACCACTCTATTCTTAAAATCTAAGGATAACACTAAAATTAGTGGACTATAATTGCCACTTCTCTCTTTTCTCCAGCAGAGTTTAAACTGATGTAAGATAGCAAATGTATTCTTATTCACTATTAATTTCTAGAAAGTTGTTGTGAACATAGCAAGCATTCTGATAATAGATGTTGAGGAAACAAATGGATGGACAGATGGATGGAAGGATGGATGTATAGACAGAGAGATATTTGGATGGATGGATGGTTGGATGGACGATAGCTAGATGGATGGATGGATGATAGATGGACAGATGGATGGGAGGTGAATCTTCTTCCTGGGAAGTAGAGTTGTTAAAAGGGAGGAAATATCAGAAGAATTAACAATTAAGCTGTGCCTTGAAGATTAAGACTCCCAGATGTAAGATCTGGCAATGATTGAAGAGTGAAGAATTAAGATTAAAATTTCTGTGCTACTGAAGTTTTTACTTCATTCTTTTAGGTAAAAGAAAAAGCTAGTGACCAATCTATGGATGGTCTTAAATACACCAAAAAGATTAGACTTTGTCTTTATATAGTAAATATGACATAAAAGGTACATAAATATTTAATTTTAATAACATTTTTGGGCACTTATCATATACCAGGTCCTCTTTAAGTACTTTATATGTTAGTTTATTTTAACCTTCCAGAATCCCCGTTGTCAGTATACAATAGGCAAGACACTGGGGCGATTCTGCCTCTTGATATAGGCAACAAACAGATGCATTGTCCATAGTGTATCTAAAAATGATTATAAAACATACTATGATTATCACCATGAGTTGAAAATCATAAATAATGTCAGTGATAAAATTTTATTTTATAAAAAATATAATTTGCAGGATGCCTGGGTGGCTCAGTGGGCTAAGCTGCTGTCTTCGGCTCAGGTCATGATCCCAGAGTCCTGGGATCGAGTCCCACATTGGGCTCTTTGCTTGTCAGATAGCCTGCTTCTCTCTCTACCTCTGCCTGCCACTCTGCCTGCTTGTGCACTTGCACTCTCTCTCTCTCTGACAAATACATAAATAAAATCTTTAAAAAAAATATATATATATATATAATTTGTTATCTTAAATCCTATAATTGCTGGTTACTGTGATTTTGACTGGCTTCTATTATGTCATTTCATACAACCACTCAAGTTTTATTTAATTCCAAATTAAACATAAACAATGCAAAATGCAAACTGTAATTTTTGTCTGTTAGGTGCAAATTTTAGTTCACACATAAAATATTTCCTGATTTGAATGACATTCTTAGAATGAAAATTTCATATTCTTATTTATTATTCAGTTGTTCACTCAAAAATTCTCTTCTATCAAAAATTATTTCAATTTTATGAAAAGTATATATTTATAAAATATATAATTAAAATTATGAATCCTTTTTTTGTATTATTCCATTTATTTCATTTTTTAGTGTTTGTTTTACTAGCATACTTATACAAAGTTCAATGACAGAAAATTATCCCTGTGTTTCTTTTCTAGGCATTATTATTATTATGTATTTAATTTTATGACAATGAATGAAAATAACTTTGTAGTAATATGGTCATGAAATTTTTCACTCTGGTTATCTGGTATACTGTGTTCCAATGACAAAGTCTGTAATAGGTGCAAATATTATTCCCATTTTTACAGAGCAGAAGAACTGAGAACTGGCAGTGACAGAGTCATATTTGCATGCCAAGTAGATTATTCTGGATAAGGACAGATAGGAAGCAGGGAGACCAGTTGGAGAGTAGTCTTAGAAGCCTGTCCTGGTGACCACAGTGAAGGATTCATCTCTTTGAAGGGGCTTAGCAGCTTCTGCATGGAAGAATGACCTCCATGTTGTTCCATATATGATTCTTATTAATGTTTACACATGAGATTTCTAGTATACTGGTCCCTCTAGGATATTGTTGATGAAAAAAATATCTCTAGGGAAAGAATTGCTTTTCAGTGATTATGAGGCCAAAGTGATAAAAATGGAATATTGTAATTTCATAGTCATAACACTGGTTTTCTAACTGCATTCCCATCCCTGATTTGATATAAATTTAATGAGGCAACTTGCAGAACATAAGGTGATATGCAGGAAAATATTAGTAGTTCCTACCCTGACCTGTGCTATACCATTAAAGAAAAAGGCTCCATATCAAGTTAAGCTCCATATCAAGGATAACAGATTTCACCACCTCTCTTTGGATGGCTGGTAGCAGAACACAAGATAACCAGTTAAAGTTCTTTCCATTCTAATAATGTTATCATCCTGCATTCATGCAGTATTCATCACTGTTATTACCCAAATAGTTTCTTGTTGGGTGTTTCCACAGCATCACCAGCCCCTTTCTCTACAGCTGGATAGGAGACAAGGCAAAGAGAAAAATGGGACTTAATCATGTAAGATTCAGATCACTCTGTCAATTGGAAACTCTGCTTTACTTCTGATTCTGTTGTTGATTTCTTATCCATAAAAGAATGCATTTGTTGCCTTTTTCTTTGGTTTTTCTATTTTTATAAATTTAGGAGGCAAAGCCTACTAAGTTATTTTATATTTCAGTTACAATGTCTATGTTTTATTTGAAATTTTAAATAACTAATGAATTGACAGGTTTGGAGACTAAGGGAAGAAATGATCTTTAATTGACAGAGAAGATATCATCCAGACCGCTGAAGTCTAAGTTTGGCTGAACATTTACCCAGAGATCATTGCTCTTTGGCATGCTTTATGCCTCTAGGTCTATTCAACAGTGTAATTTCTGGTGAGAATAGAGAATTAAATACACATCATAATCAACTTCAGAGATGAGTCCTATATGAGCTAAGACCACCAATTTATTTTAAATAAGCCAAAGTATAGATTGTCATTTGCTGGTAAGTATTCTGGGTGACTGCTCTTCAATTAATTCCACACTACTTTAGGCAAAAAGGTGTCATTTTGAGGAAAGGGTGATAGAAACAGCTCATCTCAGGGGATATAACAGGAGAAACTGAACATGCGTACAGGGAGAAAAGCAATTTGATTTAGATTCCAAAGTTTTTATTTGGCATGTCTACATTTGTCATTGGAAACCTCCTAAGGAAGTGTTATGAACAAGTTGATCATAAGGTTTGGATTTTAGTCCCATTCTTCTATATTTTTTTTTAAGTTAAAGTAAGATAGCCATAATGTTCTCTCCCTAGAGAAAGGAGAAAACGTTGGGTGGCGGGGGGGGGGGGAGCTATCTACAATCATATTGTTTTTAACCAAAGATGGGAGCAGTTTTTGAAGGTCACAGAATTTGGCCTAACCAGAAAAGCAAAAGTTAACATTAAAAATGAGATATTTTGTGGAAAAAAAAATAAGCTGATAGCTTATGGAGTTTCCCTGGTACATAACTTGTTTCTTATCTCTTGCTACTTTTAAGATTCTCTCTTTAATCTCTGACATTTTAGCTATTATGTGTTTTGGACTACTACGCAGCCATAAAAAAGAATGATATTTTTGTCATTTGTAACAACATGTGTGGACCAAAAGGGTAGTAAGCCAAGTGAAATAAGTCAGGCAGAGGCAGACAAATATTATATGATTTTACTTATATGTAGAATATTTAAAAAATCAAGCAAACAAAAAACAAAAAGACAAAATAATAAATACAAAGAACAAACTTGTGGTTGACAGAGATGAGGGAATTGGGGGAATGAGTGAAATAGGTAAAAGGAATTAAGAGGTACAAACTTCCAATTACAAAATAAATAAGCCACAGGGATGAAAAGTACAGCACAGAGATTCTAGCCAACAATATTATAATAATGTTGTATGGTGACAAATGATGACTACACTTATTCCAAGCATTTTGTAATGTATATAAATGTCAAATCTTTAGGTTGCACACTTGAAACTAATATATGCTAACTGTACTTCAATTAAAAAAATAAA
This sequence comes from Mustela putorius furo, assembly GCF_011764305.1. NCBI lineage: Eukaryota > Metazoa > Chordata > Mammalia > Carnivora > Mustelidae > Mustela > Mustela putorius. The sequence goes on from NW_025421273.1 coordinate 25,852,675, forward strand.
ATTAGAGGGGCGCCTGTGTGGCTCAGTGGGTTAAGCCTCTGCCTTCGGCTCAGGTCATGATCCCAGAGTCCTGGGATTGAGTCCCGCATTGGGCTCTCTGCTCAGTGGGAAACCTGCTTCATCCTCTCTCTCTCTCTGCTTGCCTCTCTGCCCACTTGTGATCTCTCTCTGTCAAATAAATAAATAAATCTTTTTTAAAAAAGAAAATTAGATATTTTAGGCAAAGCATATCTTCAATGCAAACCCTCAAATATTAATGGAGCCACCCACGAGCTGAGCATTTTTAAGTTTGTGATATGTATCTAGCACACTGTTGACAATCTCCTGTAAATTTCAATTTAATGACTTTACCATCCCTGTGAGAGCTATTCACAGAAGCCATCTAATGTGGTGATTTTCCCCAAGTTGAAGAGAGAACAGGGAAAGGTGAATTAGAATTCCCTGAAAGGTGTTTTCAAACTACACACCCCCAGTGTAACCCAATATTCTCCTCCTCAGGTGCAAAGGCATGTGGAACACCAGAGGCCTGAATGAATACAGAAAAAGTGAAGGCCTAGAGAAATGAGATGATGATAACTGATGTGAATCTCCTAGCCAGCCATATATCCAGACAGGTGACCCACAACCCCAGAAGCACCACTGGATGATGCTTTTAAAAATGGGCCATGGAGTCAGATATCTTAGGTTCAAATCCCAGTTCTGCCTTATGTATACTGCAGGATGTTTGGCAATTTATTTAGACTGTCAGTAAGTTGGTTACCTTGTCTTTTGCTGAATATAATAATAGAAATTATTCATCATAGAGTTCTTCCAAAGATCATGTGTGTATATAAATGATTGATAGATAGGTAGATGATAGATGATAGAAAGATGATAGATAGACATAATATATGATAGATAGATAGATAGATAGATAGATGATAGTTAAATGATAGATGATAGAAGGATAGATAGATATTAGAGATAAAAACAATGTTTGTCACATAATAACTGCTGTCTAAGTGTTAGTGCTATAACTGGGAAATATATTTTGGGGAGATAGCAGGACATGATCTTGGCACAGATAGAGAAAGGACAAAAAGGCTTTTTATCAGTCAGGACAAGTCTTCCCACCAGACTACATTTTGCAAAATAGCAGTAAGAGGACCATATAGTTCTTTGAAGTGTTCTGTTGGTCTCCTTGGTATTTTTAAAGAGTTCAGATTTCTTGTTTGTTACAAAATTGGAAAATTGCACATATATATCCACATCATTTGACACTTCACTTTTTCTCCTTGACTCACTCTTCACCTAACTTCCATAATAACTCACCCTCGTTGTCCTTTTATCCCTTATTGGTTGTTACTTCTTGGTTCTTTGCTGGTTCCTCCTCCTCTCCAGACTCCTAAAATTGGGAGTGCCCAAGTCTTAGTTTTTGGACCTTGTCTCCTGTGTACAATCATTCCTTTGTAGAGACTACTCAGTCCCATGGCTTTAAATATCATCCATGCTCTGATGACGCTCAAACGTTTGGTCCTCTCAACACCACCACCATGATACTTCAGTCTCTGATCTAATTTCCTATGTGGCAACTCCACTTAGAAGTCCAATAGGAAACTATTCCAATATAGGTCAGGTGGAAAGAAGATCCTGCATGAGGATTAAAGTGCAAGCCTCAGGCAATGATGGTGACAGAAAAAAATGAAGTGAGGTAACACCATGAAATGAAGCACTTTTTTCTACTGGCTACCTCAAAAAAATAACTACAGAGAGACACAGAAAACTGCTTAGGAGATTTTTTTCATTCCACATCTAGGGAAGGGTACAAGGTACAGGTATTTCTTTAATACACCATGTCATACATAGATGTCCAAGGTAGAGCGAAACCTGCTGGTTGCCTCCCACGGAGAGGTAAGTCTCTAACTTCTGCTTTTTAATGATCTCTCAGGGTGCTACCATCCAAGTGATTGGATATAACATGCTGTTTCTTCCAAGTCCAAAAATGGAAAGATGTTCCAACACAGGCAGGCAACAGATAAAAATAACAGAGAAGGAAGAAGACAGTTGAGGGCATCTGAGAAAGTGCACAGATTTGGCCTCCAATAGATCATATTTATTTTTATTTATTTATTTATTTATTTTTACTTTTATTTATTTTAGAGAGAGAGAGTGAGCATGCAAGAGGGAGGAAGGAAAGGGAGACAGAAAATATAAAGCAGACTTCTCTCTGATCATGGAGCCTGACTTGGGGCTCAATCTTATGTCCCTCAGAGCATGACCTGAGCCAAAACCAAGATCAACTGAGCCACCCAGGTACCCCTAGATCATATTTAAATTAACCTTTCCAAAAACTATCTTTTCTTTTGAACTGCCCTTCATTTCAAATGCCTCCCCTGTCTCATTTACGGAGAGTTCCAGGTGCAAAACCTTGGTGTCATATTTATTTCCTTTCTTTCTGGCATACTTTATACATAATCTCACAGCTAATCCTCCTGATTCTTCCTTTTTAAGACCTGGATGCCTAACGTAGGGCCCAAGTCCAACTCAGATGGGGAATGGAGCTGCATTGCTGGCTTTCCCAAATCTCCAGCTTACACACAGCAGATCATATAACTTCTTGCCCTCCAGAATCCAGTAAGCCAACCCCTCATAGTAAATCTCATTCTGTGTATCTGCATATATTCTATTGATTCTGTTCTTACTGGAGAACCATGATTAATACATGTTCAAAAAGAATCAAGTGAATGATTTACTTTTGTTTTATTCTTTAAAAACATAGGAAATAACTTACATATATTAAAAAATGTGGAGAGCTGAATGATATTCTGTAATACAAATCTGATCTTATTCCCATGTGCTTAACATCTTTTAATGGCACTTCATTTCCAAAACCTAAAAGCTAACTCCTTAGTCTAGCATATAAAACCTTATTTACCTTCCCAGCACCATCTCTCACTATTCTCTCGAATGTTCTTTTGTTCTGGAATTAGAGTTCTCTAAAGTTCTCACACAAGTCAACATTTTCTTCTCTTTGCCCTTCTCAAAATGCCCTTTACTTCCCTTTATCAACCTGAGAAATTCTAATTTCAAGATGCAACTCAAAATTTACTTCCTTCCATGAACCTTTCTCTGAACTCCCAAGTGAGCAAAATTGGATGCTGTCACCTCCATGTTTCCAGAACCACTTATATATTTCTGTTTTGTAGCTTATAACTATTAGTTTAAAAGTCCTTTCCCCCCTTCTCAGTCTTCTGCAAATACAGGGTCATAGTTTGTGTCTACATTCCCAGAACATGTGCAAAATCAATCAAGTTATTTGAATCATGGGATGAAGTGAATGAAAACTAGTGTTCCTACATGTACCTAAATGCTTTGTCAAAAAAAAAAGTATGCTATTAGAATATTATCTAAGTAATTTTCTCCTCTATGCAAAATTCTCTTAAAATCCATTGTCAGGAAAGTATCACATCTTCAAGGAGCAGCTTAAAATGCTTCAGTCCTTTAAGTAAGGGAAATTCCATAAATCATCCCAGTTCTTGAAGCGCACTGGGATATTTATTCCCAATGATGAAAATGATTTTCATTTGAAATATATTTTCCTTCCTTCTATAGTCCTGATTTTTATTTTTATTTTTTTTGTTACTTTGTCTCATTCACTCTGTTGTCTATATTTTCTTTTCCTTAGTAGTAACCTTTAGTTGTCTTGAGAAAGAGAACGATTAAAAGGAAATAAAGTTTTAAGATTACTACTTTCCCTTCAAATTCTGCCATTGTATAAGGTAAACAAATTAAAAGTTTTCTTAGGTGGCATATAATATGAATAAATTAAAAATGACAGTCACAAAGAAAAAATCCCTCCTTAGTTCTCCTAGGCATTTTATTCTTTAGAGAATATATTCACATTCCATCTACTTTGAATATACTTATAACTTACTCTCCTCCCTAACTTATAGTTGCCTGTTTTTACAAATTCACATATTATCCTTTTCCTTTAACCAAGATTCCTTCTTCCTCCAAAGGCTTCACCAAGTGAGTAATCCAAAAAGGCATTCAGATCACACACAAAAAAGCAAAGAAACATCATATTATGTACAGGATATGTTTTGTATTTTTGTAGTTGTGTGACTTTGGGCAAGTTATTTAACCCATTTTAACTTATTTCATCTTATGTATGTAAATATGCTTCTTGTCCAACTTCACAGAATTAGAAGACAATTATATGGGACCTCTATAGAATTATTATCCTTAAGTGTAAGATGAAATGTAAACTATGTTATTGCTTAATTGCAGTACTACAACTAATTAACTTTATCAGTTACTATCAACGGACATAACTATTTCTATCTATAGGGTGGGCATTACCTCTAAGACTTAGTCCATCTAGTGGCCCTATAGAAGTGATATTTTGGTAATCTCCAGAATTTTATGCCCTGTCACAGATATAGTCATTTATTTCTTGTCTTCTTTACTTCCTTCCTTGTGATTTTTTTATCATTTCTGGGATTCTACATTCCTTCTTTGCCACTTCTACTCAGGTTTCCTAAATAAATTTATACATTAATTTATGTATTCACTATTTCATAAGCTTTTTGAAGACAACAAGACTGATATGTTTGTGGAGAAGAGGCAAAGAAGCAAAAGGGATTATTTCAGGTAGTGAAAACAATAGTGTGAGAGAAAATGGCTTAAGATAACAAGGACAGGAGCACCTGGGTAGCTCAGTGGGTTGGAGCCTCTGCCTTTGGCTCAGGTTGTGGACTCAGGGTTCTGGGATGGAACCCATTGTCAGGCTCTCTACTCAGCAGGGAGCCTGCTTCCCCACCTCTCTCTCTCTCTGCCTGCCTCTCCACCTGCTTGTGATCTCTGTCAAATAAATAAATAAGATCTTAAAAAAAAAAAAAAGATAACAAGGACAAATTCAACTGGGTGGTCAGGAAGGGATGGCAAAGTGATGTGAGTTGACATCTTTATGCCAAAAAGGAAGGAGCCATGGGAAAAAGAAGGATCATAACATTTCAAACAGAGGGAATCACAAATGCAATCCTGCTTGCTGGTTGACTTATGGTTTCCATTTTTTTTTTTAAAGATTTATTTATTTATTTGACAGAAAGAGATCACAAGTAGGCAGAGAGGCAGGCAGAGAGAGAGAGAGGAGGAAGCAGGCTCCCTGCCGAGCAGAGAGCCCGACGCGGGGCTCAATCCCAGGACTCTGGGATCATGACCTGAGCCGAAGGCAGAGGCTTTAACTCACTGAGCCACCCAGGCGCCCCTGGTTACCATTTTGAATGCCATTTTAGGTCTAATCTCTCCTCAGTAGGTAAGGCATCTGTAGAAATATGACTTCAACAATTCACATCTTGACATGGTTTGGAAATCTGGACACCCACAAACACTGACCTTGTGGGCTCTCTCTAGAAGCAGCCCTACCATTCCACTGATGATTATATGAGTATACTGGTATATGTACATGAATTTCATGTACTTTAGAGAATGAAAACCTAGACATTTTCCTGGATGTCTAGTGTAATCCAATCTTTGTTACCTGGGTGATGCTCTAGGGCAGAGTTTCTCAGTCTTGTCACTATTGATAATTTGGGGCATTTAAAATGTTTAGAAGCTTCCCCAGATTCCACTACTAGATGCCAGTGGCACCTCCCACACACAACTCCAGTGATGAACCAAACATGTCTACAGACAGCCAGCTATATGTACCAAGAGAGAGAATTGCACCTTGTTGAGAACCAGTGTTCTAGGGAATAAACAGCAAGGCAACCTCTGTTTTTTTGTTTGTTTGTTTGTTTGTTTTTGTTTTTTTAAAATAAATAAATAATTAAATAAATAATTAAAAAGAACTTTCTCAGTAATCTGAAAGAACAATATTTGCTTATCCTGCTTTGTAGAGGTAATTTTTTCCAGTCATCAGACATTCTGTATAGAGTTGACCACTCAGTGTCTGAATTCCTAACCTGTGTCCAGGAGCTAATCTTTGCAAATTACACCCTATCTCTGGAATTCTGTTTCTTATACTTTAAAAACAGGATTAGTTGATGTCCAGGAAGCCAACTATCTTTTTCTTTTTCTTTTTTTATATTTATGCATATATTTGAGAGAGAGTGTTTGTGTTTGTAGGGAAGGGCAGAGGGAGAGAGAAACTTTAGCAGACTTTGCACTGAGCGTGGAGCCCAATTCAGGGCTCAATCTCAAGACCCTGAGATCACAACCTGAGCCAAAACCAAGAGTTGGATGTTTAAACTGCTGTGGCACTCAGGTGTCCCAGAAGTTACCTATGTTAAATGTATAATAATTTTTAGAAAATAAAATCCTAAAATCTTTAGTGACATTGACAAACTCATGATTTCCATGATGTAACTTACTGGGATTTGATGGCCCTGGGTCACTGGTATGTGTGTGGACTAAATTGTGTGCTCTGTATTCTTTAACTACCGGGTTTGGTCTTCCTTTTTTCTCCTAAAACTGTTTGGGAAGACTTTAACTGTTTTTGTTTTGTTCTTTTTATAGTTGTTTCAATCATTTTGTGTTTTAAGCTCAAGAATCTACTAACAAAAGCTTTAAAGCATATCTTTCACATGTTTTTCTCCTAAATGATAAAAATAGTATACTATTTCAAGTAGAGGTAAATATCAAATGGATTTTTTTTTGCTTCTGTCCTTAATTCACTCAACTATTCAGTATGTAATATTAAGTACTTATATCCAAGAACTGAAGAAAAGGAAGTACAGAAACTGGCCTGCTAGTAAGAGCCTGAGGATTTAATGTATAATATATACATGGACAATGCAATGTGATAAGTGTTATGGTCAAGGAAGTACAGAGTGTTAAGGAAGCAGAAAGAAGATGCATCTAACCAAACTTACAGGAGGGATAGACTTAGTGAAGACATACTTTGACTTTCAGCACATTTATATATGTGTTTATAGACTCAAGCATGCTAAACATTCTCTACACAGTCTCAAACTCAAATTTCCGGACCATGTGTGAACAGTAGTCAAACAAGAACTTGGAACAGACGTGAATATGCAGCTCAAACCTTTCACATGTTATGTTTGAGTGCATTTGTTCAAACATTCTTGTTGGGCATAATATCTCCAGGACATTTAGGTAAAAGTAAAAAAGCAAGCAAACAAACAAACAAAAAGCTTGGCAATCACCTGAGTGTTTATTTTGTGCAGTGATGCACATCAAGGAATTTGAAAGCATGAAGCTCAATAAGATAGTTTTTCAATTTGCCAGGGGACAGCAAGAGGGGAGACCAAAATGAGAACAAAGAGATCTGAGTGTCAGTAAAACTGTGAAACCCTTTAAAGTGGAATTATATTTCCTAACAACATATGTATTCAATAAAATAAAGATATTTGATTGCAATTTGTACAGCATCCATTTGGAAGTTAATAATTAGCCTTCAGGAGAAATGACTCTTTTCAAAATTATAATACAATAATATGTCATACTAAAATCTTTGAGGAGTAGCTGAGTGGTTTCATTTCATTCTGGGATCACAATTGGCTTCAATGTATAACCTCACTAAGCATGATGGCAGAGAAGCTTTTGTGCAAAATGAGAGTAGCACCAGGTCAGCACCAGTCAATCACTGTTCAATAGGCTTCCTTCAGATAGTACAATGGGTCTCAAAATAATCCAAGAAAAACAGTGTGAGGCCATTTCAGCTTTAGGATTATTCCATTGAGAGCTTAAATTTCACTTCTCTCTACACTCATTTTCATGTTTTAATTTACACGCAGTTCATAGACTCCCCCAAATAATGATTTAGTTGTCGGGTAATATCATTGCTCAAATGCTTTCATTGCATATAATATCCCCTTTGTATTTAAGAAGTCCCATCTCCTCTCTCAGATTAGTAGTGTTCAACCAGGTAGAAGACAGCCCAATTGAACTAAAGACCTGATAAATCCAATCTTTCAATTTCTCATTCATTCCTCCATTCAGTCCAATAGCCAGTTATCTGTATTTCTGAAGAACTATGGCATATATGATACCCAGACATATTTTCTGATGGATAAATAGAAATGGGAGTTCATAATCATGGCTAGTACTGACAAGGATAAAATTAGGGTTGTACTCTTGAACATGGACAGTGGAAATAATCATTTTGATTGTTGATTCCCCTACCCCTCATCCATCATAAGTAACTAGTCAAGTCAATTATGGTAATTCAACTTCCCTTACAGAGATTGGTTGGGAGTAAGCATGTGGTCAATCTGGCCAGTGACTTATGAGGTCTGTGAAGGCTTCCTTGCTGGCATGAATTAGGCACTGGGCCTTAACTGTATCCAAATGAAATATTTGAAATTGTTATGGACTTGCCTAAAACTGCCACTTGCCTATGATAATAGCACCAAGAAAGAGAAGTGATGGAAAGTACATGATTCCTTAATGATTTTGAGCCTTCTTGTGAAGCAACTTTAAAGACTGACCTATCTTTGGAATTTCTAATATTTTTTTTTTCATATAATTCAAGCCACTTTGAAATGGCATGTTACCTGCAAACTGAAACATCACAACTGAAATGGTGTAATTTGGTATTCTTTCCCTGCAGTATAAATTGTCTGTGTATGAAGAATTCTAAAATGCTTATACACTTAAGCACATTTATGTGTCATTAAGTGGATGTGGAATTTTTCTGACTAAATAATCAAAAAAGCCTATCAAATTTTAAATATAAAGGCTTACCATTGACTTTTATAATAGTGAAAATTTGAAACAAAATAAATGGCAAAAAATGGAAAAATAGTTAAGCATATGATCCAATAGATATTCATTAAAAATTATGTATTTAGAGAATAAATATATAATTTATTGATATAAGTGATAGGAGAATATTTATGTTATACTATAAAGCAAATATAAAAACAATAAGTACACTGAATACAAAATGATATGCTAATACCAACACTATCAGATAATTTCTATAGCGTTCTGACCACTTGCCAGGCACAAGGTTATGCCTTAAAGTGGATCATTGAATATAATTTTCCCAGCAAAGCTATACAGTAGGTGCTCTCATCATTTTAGTGTTATAGATGAGCAAACGGGTCTTAGAGATTGTATAACTTATCAAAGATCTTATGGGCTCTAAGCAGTGAACTGGAATTCAAACTCGGAGAATTATCTTTCTGTAATATATTTAAGATATATTAATGTAGGCTATTAATAATAATTATCATATTAATATATCCTAAATATATATTTAGGATAAATAGGGTCTAGCTCATGTCCATCTCTGAATTCACCTGTTGTATGACCAGCTCTCCATGGTCCATGGGTACATCACTGGGACTCAGAGATGTTCTTAAGTTCATCCTTCTCTTCATTGTGGATCATTACCTTCGATCCCCAAGACCAGATGGCAGTAAAGCGTCACTCCCTATCTCATTTAAATCATTTGTTTTCCACAGTTCCATTAGGACAAGGTTGTTGTGAATAAAGGACTTTTAATAAAATGTTGGCATAAACTGAAAATGATACACCACAGATACGTAAATTTTTTATTTTAAAGCTACACATTTCTGCTCTTCAGAGTCCCTGCCATGGGGAATTCCCCACTAGCTTCTTCTTTCCCTCTGACTGGGCATCTTGCCATGTTGCTAGGGTTCTTCTTCTCTCTACCTCCTGTCTCTTCAGCTGTCAGATTCCAACCAAATCTAAGTTCTTATTAGTTTCTTATGCAAACCATCACAAACTAGGTCCTAGGTTCATTTTTGCATATCCCAAACTCCTTAAGGTACTGTTTTTGTTTTGTTTTGTTTTGTTTTAAGAGGAAGAGGACAGTACCTTTTGGTATCAACGTTTAGGCTACCAGAACCTATAGAAGCTTAGAATCCTTATTATAATACAATTTTACTTGATATATTTTAGACAGAACTTTCTAAAGAACAAATATCTAATTTACTATTTGCACATTTTCTAGATTTCCAAAGAAATATGTATTTTTGAACTTTAAAAAAACTTATTTTAATAAATAAAACTAATTAGCTTATTTTATTATAATTTTTTTCTTTTCACAATATTTTTACTAAAGAGAATTTAATTATCGTCCTGCATCTGCACTTACTCATCCACATGACTTAGGTGAATTCATTTATCTTTTTGACTCCAGCTTCCTCCCTTATAAAAAGAAGGTCCTTCTCTATCTTTCCCATAATTTCCCTTTGCTCACCCACCTTTCAATTCTGTGCTGCTTCTCAGATAGCTCCAGAATAAAGCTTCTTATAATTGAGTATTTCCAGAGCCATATCCTATCTCTAGAAACTTTCTAGTTGTCACACTCAAATCTCCAATTAAATATACCTTATTAATAAGATTACCCTATAATTTATCATTCAAATCAAGATGCTTTTGAAAATGTAATCAATGCTATTAACAATGGCACTTCATAAACCAAGACCATCCAGGCAACTAGATACCTATGGTTAACCTTTATTAAGCGAAGTTCACACTTTGGGATTTTTCAATTTAGAAAAACAAAGTTTTAAATGTTACCCTATAAAAAACGTTTGAATTTTATCCAGGGTCCTCCATGACTTCAGGAGAGAGGTAGAGAATATTAATGGAGATGTTGCCCATGTGTTGTGTATATCATGCTGTGTTGGGTGCATCTCTTGTTCTCACAAGAACCTTCCAAAGGAGGGTTATCATCATATCACAATTGCCTGGTTGACAAAAGAGAAATAAAGGGACAGAGGAGTCTTTGAGCCTCTGTCATATAACCTTTTGGCAGCTGCTGACTCTGTCCAACAAGGCCAGTTGTCCAAAGGCAAAATTAATCCCATCCTATTCATTTTTTATCTACTGGAGTAAAATACCTAGGCTCTTATCCTCTAATGAGATCAGTGTCTTTGATCTAAAATCTTCTATTCTTATTCACATTTAGTATCTGTCTCTGAAGTTTCTTTTTAAATGCATATTCAATATTCAAGTGACTCAAATACAAGTAGCACATAAAAATCTTATTTTTATGCTTATACAGTAATTCTTTGTATTTGACTCCTTGAAAAAAAGAGAAGGAGAAGAGGAAATTTGTTTCATTCTTTCCTGGGAGTCACAATTTATAAAAAGAGTTTGTTGTTCTTAAAAAATTCTTTAAGATCTCCACTAGCCATCACTACAACAGCAGGAAGTGGCTTGTATTCATCAACGGAAATAACTTTGGTCCAAATGGAAGAACCTGAGGGACTCACAGTAGCTCACTTGTTTTCTTAAGCTTTTCCATTTTGTATTTCAATTAATTTTCCCAATGACAAAAGTCTACCAAGGAAACAAAATAATAAGGCCATGTTATTTAAACAAAAGTATCTAGGGAAAGAAAAAAAGGTACAGATGTAAAAGTAAGCAGACCATATACTCAATTAATATTTTTAAAATCCAATATGCTTCAACTAGAGCAGAAAAATATCCATAGACAGTAAAAGCAACCTAACATTAAGAATCCCAGAATATTCCTCCAAACTGGAGGAAAAAAAAATCTAAGAGTAAAAGGACATAACACATAAGCAGTTCCATACACTCATATGTAGAGTCACCATATATAGTCCGAGTGCAATTTTAGCTTAAAGAAGGATAATGTTTTTGCCTTATCCACATACACATATGTAGACAAATCAATTATTTAATATATACTTAATAAGTACCTACCTATACTATGTACTATGAGAGGTTCTAGGGATTTAAAATATATAAAACCTAGTCTTGCCCTCTAAGAACTTAAATTTAAGTGGAAGATATGGATATAATATTCTCTTTCAACCTGGTTAAATATTTTATTGTTGTTTATAGAACAGTCTTTTAAAGGGAAAGAATTTAACCCTGTCTTATTTAAACCGAATTCCAAGGGGAAAAAATTACAATTTTTATTGCAAGCATACAAAAGCATTTGAAAATGTATTCTTTAATTCTTTAAAATACATTCTATCTGCAGTCAGTACTTGTTTATTACCCCCTGGGAACTTCTATCAGGCTTTAGAAGATGTGTGAAAAAAAACATTTAGAAGCAAATAGACCAGAAATATTAAAGCATTAAGGAGTTCATCTAAATTAAATATTTATGCAAGAACAATATAATTTAAATTCAGTATAGGTCAAGAAAATTTAAGTAGTTAATATGAAATTATGAACAAAAGCCTTGCTGTTCTACCAGTCTGTGAAATTGAATGATACAGAATATTAGAAATGTGAGCAGTTTTAGTAGCATTCATTGTATTTACAGTATCTATGATGCATGTTGAGGTAGAGTTTTGTGTATTTTAGGCAGGTATTTTACATACAGAAAACTGAAAAAAAAATTCTGAGCAACATTTCACACCATTTTAAAATGTAATAAGCACTTTCAATGATGGATGAAAAAGAAAATGTACAATTCCCTATATGTGAAAAATGGTTTCATTTCTCTCATGGATTTTTAAGAAGATATTCTATAGCAACAGTTGATTATCTAAGTAAGGAATTAAGAGAGTCTACTTTTAAAGTTTATGAAAATTGAGAATCTACTGTCTTGTGTTAAGAATTGTGGGATGTGGGAGGACCCTGTGTGGTTTAGTGGGTTAAGCATCTGCTTTTTGTTTGTTTTGTTTTTGTTTTTGTTTTTCTTTCATTCCTTCCAGTGAGAGCAGTGACTAATATCTACCCTCATAACTATTGTTGAATTTGAACCAAGGGGCTAGTTGTTGCGTCAACAGTAAAGATGAGTGAATGCCTTTACCCATTACATTACACAAATTCCTTTCCATGCCCTGCCAAGAAATTTTCTTCTGATCTAAATCATTCTTCCCCTTAACAACTCATTTGATTTTATTAAGCAGCTATTTTGAATTCTATCACTATGATTCCCGTAAGCACTAGCTGCACAGAAGTTTATTTTATTTTATTTATTTTAAGATTTTATTTATTTGACAGGGAGAGATCACAAGTAGGCAGAGAGGCAGGCAGAGAGAATGGAGGAAGCAAACTCCCTGCGGAGCAGAGAGCTTTGGGCTGGATCTCAGGACCCTGAGATCATGACCTGAACCCAAGGCAGAACCCTAACTCACTGAGCCACCCAGGCACCCCCAGAAGTTTGGATATAATTTTATGCCTTGCTGTGAGGAATTGTCATAGGGATGTTGGGTATTTTGTCGCCCAAGGAATTTTGATTTGTCTTATAAAGGTGTTCTTTTGGTTTGTTTTGGTTTTTCAGACAATCAGAGTTTTTACAAACATATAGACAGAGGAACATACACACACAATTCTAGAAACAAAAGACCACATTCTGGCCACACATGGCTAGACTCAGTTTCTATTAAAGAAGGTAATTGACCAAAGTCCCTACTACCCTAACATTACCTTATACTGGCTCATGTCACTCCTTTGTATCATTTGCCTGCTTCCCATTAATTATTTGTCTTGTGTCCTTTGTGTTTTGCCATATATTCCCCTCATTTCTGTCTCCATTTCATGTTATTTGTTGTTTGTTGTCTTTTTTCCTTTTCACTTTTATCCAATTTATAATAATTTCCTGGTTTTTAGTGGTTTTCAATCCTAGTAAAAGTTGAGGTATGAGTAAAGGAAACAAATGCTAATCAAGTTTGACTTAGTGTATTAACCAGTTAGGTATTTCCATATCTCTTCCTCGTCTCATATTATATTGTATATTTTCTTTGTTTTATTTCTTTAGCTACCTCAACTTTATTCTAAAATTAGTTAGGAACTATTACAAAGATGTTCTTAAATTTTTCAAAATCAAGCTTTTACCAATGTTTTCTTCATGTATTTCCATAAGATCCAGCAGAGAAGTGAGCCTATTTGGCAAAAACACCATCAAATTCATAAGTGTGATGATCAATTTTATTTTAACTTGTCTAGGCCATGGGGTGCTCATATGTGCTGTCAAATATATTCTGAGTATATTCATGACAGTATTGGGGATAAGATTAACATTTAAATTGGCAGACTTTGAAAAAAAGCAGATTGCCCTAGGAATGTAGGTGGGCCCCATCCAATCAGTTGAAGGTTTTCATAGAACAAAAATATCAGCCTCCTTTAAACAAGAAAGAATTCCCCAGTAGACTGCTTTTGGACTCCATCTGCAATTTTGATTCATCCTGGTTCTCCAGCAGATTGCCTCCAGACTGGAATTAACTATTACTTTCATGCATTTGTCCATGGTTTTGTGACTGTGTTTCAACCCAACAGGCTCACTTACCTGTTGCTTTTTCTGGGTCTCCAGCCTGCAGTCCACCTGCAGATCTGGACTTGCCCACCTCCCTAATTTCTAATAATAAATCTCTTTCCATATAGGTATATGGAAATGTATACACACACACACACACACACACACACGTGGAGAACCTTGACTAAAATAATGAATTTATATTTTCTTATTTAGTTAAATTGCTAGATTATATTAAAAACATATGATTGTAAAAAGAATTTATAACTCAAGCACATTTTTAACCTCTTTGAATTCTAAAGTGGGTGTTACTGGCTTTCTTTCTAAGTACTTGATATTTGTTGTATTTCACACTTTAAAGAAAAAAAAATCTGTTATTACAGTGAACTCTTTCTGTGTTTTAAGAATTATAGTACTAGTTACTTACCTGGCTTAGTCTGTCCAGACTGCTATAACAAAAAGTACTGTGGAAAAAAAAAAAAATTACTGTGAACTCAGTAGCTTAAAAAAAAAAAAGAAAAATTATTTCTCATAGTTCTAGAGATCAGAGAATACCAGATGAAGGTGCTGAACAGATTTGGTGTCTGTGAGAGCTCACTTCCAGGTTCAACACTGGCCTCCTTCTCACTGTGTCCTCACTTGGTGGAAGAGGCAAGAGAGTCCTCTAGTATATCTCTTATTAGGGCACAAGTGTGAGTCATAAGATTCAGGAATTCATGACTAAATTCATCAGTTCATGGTGAATCTAATTCTTCCACCCTCATGGTCCACCCAAAGGCCCTACCTCCATCACAGTGGGGATGACGATTTCAACATGTGAATATTGCAAATATTTAATCCACAACACCAACATATGTCATTTAATTTAATCCATTCAACAACACTTGAAATTAGGTATTAAATTCCTTTTAAGAACGAGTCAATTTAAAAAAAAAAAAAAAAGAACGAGTCAATTTGAGGGGTGCCTGGGTGGCTCAGTGGGTTAAAGCCTCTGCCTTCAGCTCAGGCCATGGAATCCGGGTCCTGGGATCAAGCCCTGTGTCGGGCTCTCTGCTCAGCAGGGAGCCTGTTTCTTCCTCTCTCTCTGCCTACCTCTCTGCCTACTTGTGATCTGTCTCTCTGTCAAATAAATAAATAAAATCTTTACAAAAGAAAAAAAAAAGAATGAGTCAATTTGAGATTAGAGAAGCTTAATTTACTTGCCTGAGGCCGCATGGGCAGGAAGTGACTCACTCAACACTGACCTCAGGTTGAGTTATTTCAAGGAAAATGCCCTTTTTTGTTTTTTGTTTTTTGTTTTCTCTTCCAAATTAGTTAGTTACCTCTGTGAACAGAACAGTTCTTGCCCAAAAGAGCTGGTAAGCTTTTAAGACTACCACCAGTGACAAGAAATTTCCAAAGTGGGCTGCTCTTATGATAAAATTCTAGTAGAAACAGGGTCAGTGGGAGTAGAGTAGACAAAAGACAAAAGGAATTTTTACATCCTTTCCAAAAAAAATTCACGGGCACCTGGCTGGACTCAGCTGGACTCACCTTCAGCTCAAGTCATGGTCCCAGAGTCCTGGGATCCAGCCCCACATGGAGCTTCCTGCTCAGTGTGGAGTCTGCTTCTCTTTCTCTCTTTCTCTCTACTGCTCCCCCTGCTCATGCTCACTCCCTCTCTTCATCAAATAAATAAATAAATAAGTTAAAATGTAAAAAAAAAATCACTCATTTGACATACAAGTTAACATGCTCTTCTTTTAAATGATAAGGACTCCTTGAATTAAACCTACATTTACTAATGTATCCAAACTCTATGAATTCCTCATACTTCCTCCTTCCTTTCCACTTTCTCACTACATTTTTACATTTTGGCCATAACAGCATATTTTCTAATCCTAAAAAAAAAAAAAAAAAAAAAAAAAAAAAAAAACCACTTTGCCTCAGGGTCCTTGTTCTTTTTATTCTGTTTCTCATTAGGTGTGTCCCTGGTTTACTGCATGCTTGGCTCCTCCATCTTTGGGACTCATCTTAAACGCTACTTCAGTCAGACTAGTGTTCTTTCAAGTACTAGTTAAAGTAGATTCCATCTCCTCCTAGTCTCTATCCTATTTCTCTGTTTCATTTCATTGCTGTATTTATCACATTTTGAAACAGTTCATTTGAAAATTATTTTTGCAGTTTGGGTTTTCTTGTCTTTAGGACCTCTGTGATGCATTT
Source organism: Mustela putorius furo (assembly GCF_011764305.1). NCBI lineage: Eukaryota > Metazoa > Chordata > Mammalia > Carnivora > Mustelidae > Mustela > Mustela putorius. The sequence continues at coordinate 25,869,035 of NW_025421273.1, forward strand.
GTTTTTTTTGTTGTTGTTGTTCTTGTTTTGTTTTGTTGTTCTTTTTGCATTTATCTGTTCTCTATTTTTGGGGTAATTATATCAGTATTTTTTAAAGTAATCTATTGCCTTTTTCTTTTCTTTCTTTCTTTCTTTCTTTTTTTTTTTAATATTCTTGTTGGAACCTTCTATTAAGTCACATTAGCAAACAGGTATGCATATAATCCAGCTCAATTAGAATTGCTCTTCTTGGAATGGCAACTCTCCATTTGTTTTTGTTTGTTTGTTTTTCGATATATCCTCCAAGCAGCCATGGTGTCTGTACTAATTCCTTAGTTGTTTTGTTGTTTAATTTTAAGTTACCTTATATCTTTCAACATATTATTTCAATTTTTGACATGAGTTAAAATTAGTATCTGTGGTTATACTGCTCTGTCTCTATAAACCAAAATAGAAGCTCTATGAGGATACACACTTTGTTTTACCCACTAAACATTTGGAATAAAGTCTTATAGGCAATGTAGGTCTAATAATTTTTTAATAATTAATTAATGAAGTCTACTAAGTTTACTGAAATGGGCCTTTGAAGTTGAGGTAACCAGATCCATGAGATGTATGTTTCTAGCTTTAACTCCTCTACAAGTTTGTTCCCACATCATGTATAATTGTTTTCTCCCCAAAAGATTGTGAAGTCTTCCCACTCTCTTCTGTGACCCTTGTTTTCACCTCCTGCAGATGACATGTTCTAGTATACTGTGAGAATCAATTCCAGACTCAACCAGACAACGTAATTAGCTGTGTTACCTTAGCAAGTTGATTAAACCTGTTTTAAGTCTGTTACCTTCTGTGCAAAGTAGAAATAATGATACTTCTTGTCTCATGTTTAATGGCATGAGTTCACCAAACTATGTTTCGTTTTCTTTTCAGGCACCCAGGAAGGCTCCCTGACCCAAGCTTTGACAGTGAGTCAGGCATAATGAAACTTTAGTTGGAAATTATTCACGCCACTTTCAGGCTTGGCTCCTAAAATTTTAGGCTTAGTACTATACAAATACCCTTTCTGCTGGTTTATTGGCCATATGCCATCCAGTGGAGAATGTGAAGGACCCAACAGATGGTCAGGGGAAATGAGTCTGGATGGCCTCTGAATTATTATATTTTACCTTGACATGAACAAGCAATAAAACTTTGTTTAATTAAGCTACTAAGATTTGGACTTTATAAAAAAAATACAGCATATAACCTAACTTGGCTAAGTAGACCTATAATTATAAGAGTTCTTAAAAATTACTTAGGATAAAACTCAGCACAGAGCTTGTCTCATAAGGAAAATTTAGTAAATGTTATTCATTTCTTTTCTTCCATTCATTTTTACCCCTGTCCACTTCAAAAAATTTATATATCTTTGTCAACCCATTTTTACACCTTTCTTATTACTTAGATGGTAACTTTTACTTAGATGGTAAAAATACTATGTATTTTTTATTCCAACCTATGAAACTTGGGCACTCTATTAATTTCCCTAATTTCTTTTGAAACTTTCCATCTCCAGTGGTTCTTCCCTGCCTATGAGTATGTTTTCATTCCATGCATTCATAGGGAATATCCTTCATCTCTGCTATGCCATTAGTCAAATCCCCTATACTTCATAGAAAAGAATTCTATTGAAAAGGTAATTTTTATTCTCTGCTTCTACTCTTCTACTACTCTTTTACTCCCCCAAGTTTTACATTAGATTTTTCATCTTCTTTATTCTACTTAAAATGTCTTCTTAAAGGTCACTCATTTTGAAATGGCCAAATAAATTAGCAATTTTCTTTGATGGCTCTTCAGCATTGAAAAATGCTGACCCCAAACTCTTTATTTGGCTGGAATTATAGTAACTAGCTTCAGTCTTCTTCCCTATGACAAGCTTGTGGTCTAGTATCTTGTCCTTTAGACCTCTGAAAATTCAACTTTACATAGGGTTTTCATAACTTTCAGCAACACTTTCCGACTACATATATGCAGTCCTAATCTATCTCTTGAAATCCACTTGAACCTTTCTAATGGTCTGCTAGCCATAACCATATCTGAAATTCTCTTTATTTTAACAGCTAAACTTTTTCCTCCTCTTAAACTATTCTGGAACATGTCTCAATCTCAACTTATTTGTACCCAGACCATCTTTTCCTTTTAAATGTGCTAAGTGACATGTTTTTTCCCAAACTATCCATATTTGAGGATATAAACCATAAGTTATTCAATATTCTTCACTCATATTCATTTAACTGAACCATTTGTTCTACAAAAGAAAATACCTTGAATATCTATTTTTCTTTTCATTTTCTTAGATCTTGAATGGCACTGACAATGGAATTGCTTGTCAGAAAAGAATGTTCTATCCCTAAATATCCCCATCCTTCATTCCCAAATTCCAGCAATCTGCCAATTTCTACAAATTCCAATCATGAAATATTGTTCAAATTCTTCTTTAGTTGTACATCCTCACTACCCATATCTTAGATTAGCCTGTGTCATTGGCATTACTCTGAAAGGTTTCAGCTAGTTTTTTCACTATGGTTTTTCCTTCCTCTTACTCAAATCCATAAAACTCATTATTCATAGACCAACCAGAGTGGTACTTGCAAAGTCAAATCTAATCATCTCTTAGTGTCCTTCAAATACTTACCATTATAGTTAGTATAAAGTACGGACTGCTTAAGGAAGCTCTTACGGTTTCCATGTCTGGAGCTCAACTAACTGCCCAACATCACCTCTCATTTTCTACCACACTGTATTTTTTTAGCATGCATAAAGAATAATTATTTTGTTATTAGTATTCTTTGACCATGCTACATTCTCTTCTGCCTCCAGATCTATGTACATGCCATTTACCATAGTTAAGACATTCTCTACTCCCAGCCTTTTATCTGGATAACTGCAACTCATCCTTCTTTTCACTCAGACACAGGACAATCAAACAACTTATAGTTAAAGCTGGGATTCTTTTGAGAGTAGGAAAAGGTACTAGTAATAATTACACCAGGAGAATAGGTATAAATGGGAACTGTTCTGGGAAAACCAGTATACATGATAGTCCAAATTAAGTACCACTTTCTAGAAAAAAATTCAAGTCATCATTGCCAAGTTATTTGTTTTTCATTATATTTACATGGTCTTCTATGTCTTCTATAATAACACTTAAAATCTTTTTTCTAATTTTCTGATTTTTCCCCCACACTTTTAGACTATAAATTCATTAATGACAGGGACTATGCCTGTTGTATTCACTCATATACCCTAGTGTCTAGTACAATGTCTATCCCAATGCATACCATAGAGTATATTCAACTATTGGACTTTGATAAATGAATTATTGCCAGCCTGAGATTTTATTTCATCTATCTTATACTGTGTAAACCACTATTGTCATAAGTGTTGTAATCTTACACTCCATATTCAGATGCTTCTCAAGAAGACATGGTTATAACAGCAAATGTCCCCTATTAAATTTATTCAAGATGTCCTATTGTCTCACAAATTATGAACACAATTCCTAGGAGAGCATTCAAGGCTTCTTCCACAAGTCTCCAAGCTTAGCATTACTCACAGTAGTCCTCTGTATACTATGTGTTCCAAACAAAATGTACTCCACTGAGTTCTTTAAAAGAATAAAACAGGGATGCCTTTGTGGCTCAGTCAATTAAGCATCTGCTTCCTTTCAGGTCATGATCCCAGGATCCTGAGATTGAGTCCTACACAGGGCTTCTTGCCCAGCGGGGAGCCTTCTTCTCCTTCTGTGAGTCCCCTGTTTGTGCTCTCTCTCTCTCTCTGGCAAATAAATAATTTAAAAAAAAATAAAAAAGAAAAGAAAAAAATCTTTCATACCTTCACAACATTATGCATTTACTAATGTCCATTCTTTTTTCTTAATCCCTCTCTAATTCATCCTGTCTACATTCTTTTTTTCTTTTTAAGGATTTTTATTTATTTATATGACAGAGAGAGAGAAAGATCACAAGTAGGCAGAGAGACAGGGGTCTGGGGGTGGTGGCAGGGAAGCAGGCTCCCTGCTGAGCAGAGAGCCAGATAGGGGGCTCTACCCCATGTAAACAATGGATTTTTTTAAATTGAGGTAAACTGTCTAAATATATATCCCATAGGTAAACTTGTTTTTACCTACCGTCCTTCACCTACTAGAGATCAAGTAAAGAAGCTATAATTTTTACTATAATAGAAGTTACTCTTTTTCCTTTTATGCTGGCTTTTACTTGGACTTAAAATAAATGTTTGTGGTTTAAATGGTTAACTAGCTAAAACATAAAGGCTCTCGTTATTTTATATTTCCCTCAAAGACCATTTGTAGTATTGGTTAAACCCACAGGCATCTGGGAAGTTGTTTTTGTATATGTGCTGCCGAAGCGAGCACTGGGAAGTTGTTTTTGCCTCAATAGCTCAACCAGGTGGTTCTGTGCAGTGGCAGGACAAAGCTTACGGTGGAGCAGTTTAGAAAGACATGGGATTTGCAAGAAGCTTCTGCATTTAATCTGAAAACTTTGTGAAATAAGTGCACATACAGAAATAGATATATATAAATATATATATGTGTGTATATATATGTGTGTGTGTGTGTGTGTGTGTGTGTGTGGAATTTTCCAATGTTCGAACATATTTGATACACATTAAATTCACATTGTATAGCCCCTCCCCAACCAAAAAAAAAAAATTCACATTGTATAGCCCCTAACTTACCTGAGTCTCCCTGACAAGCTTTCCTTTTGGATTTAAAGATTCTCTTTGTCAGCTAACTTTGTGTCTTCCTTCTTATTAAAGTTGATATAGGAAGACACTAGAAGAATTTTCATTCAACAATTTTTTAAAGATTTTATTTATTTACTTGTCAGAAAGAGAGAGCAAGTGAGCACAAGCAGGGGAAGCAGCAGGCAGATGGAGAAGCAGGCTTCCTGCTGAGCAAGGACCCCCCCCCCCCCCCGCAATGTGGGACTCATTCCCAGGATCCCGGGATCATGACCTGAGCTGAAGGTGAACGCTTAACCAACTGAAACACCCAGGCATCCCTGCATACAACTCTTGAGAGATTATTTTCATTAGAGAAAGTAATACCAACTTCTATAACAAACAAATACCGAATCATATTGTTCTAACATGGAAAATGTCTATTTTTTATGTGAAGTCTAATGCAGATGTTTCTAAATGGTGGGAGGACTTCCGTGTGGTTTTTTGGCGACCCAGACTCCATGTATCTTGTCTTTCTGCCATTCTTTAGAACCTCAGAGGCATCCACCTGATCATGTACATCGTTTACTCAGAGGGAAAGTGAGGATCGCCAGCCAAAAATATACTGACCACTTTTGGAAGTGGTTCACATAATCTACTGACAGAAGTCAGTCAATGGCCTCACCCAACATCAAAGGAGTTTGGGAAATGTAGTCTACTTTTGTACCTTCTTTCTGAAAAATAGAAAATAAGAATTCCTAAAGCAGACCACACTGCAAAGGGAGAGAAAAAATATGCAGTGTCAATATGAATAGTATTAATGCTGCAAAAATATAGTACATAATTTATGAAGCTTACTTCCAATACTGATCAGTATTTGTAAAAGGAGAGAATTGACTTTCAAGAATTCTGTAACACCTAATTTACACAAAATAATATAATAATGCAAGATGTGTGAATTAAGACATAATCTCTTCTAATTTCATTTATGGTAGTAGTCATTTAGTTTATTTCTTAATTACTTAAGTAAAGTTATTTTCCCTCCCCAGTTCTCTGTTTCTTTACCTTTGACAGCTTATTTCCCCTCCCCATATTAAAAGTAGCTCACACTTTGTATTATAACAAGTTGTGAATGGGGTCATTCATCGTGCAAAAAAGACCCATTTGGACTTCATTCCTAGGTCAGGTTTTCAAATGATTTTTATTTTAGGTAAGCAATTCCTGCAATCCTTGATCGTAATAGAAATGGAGGTTGAATCTGCCTTCTCCTGAGCAGCCGAGCAGTTAAATGGTATCTCAGAGTGCAATAACTATGAGAAATGAAGTAAGTGACCAGGGAGATGGAATAAAATGGGGAAAAAAATTAGAAATTGACACTAGCTTTACCCAGTAGTATTTAATGACTGCTTCTATGATCTCAGTGGATAAAGCATCTGAAGGAAAATTTGTCTATGTTGCTCTCCTAATAAAGGTCACACATTATTACGCTGTAGCCTAAACTGAGTGATCTCCTGGTCAGGGCCTCAATAAATCTCTTGGGTCATGAGTGTCAGTATGCACCCTTGATCCAAAATTTTTTATATTTTTCTCTGGATTTATTTCCTGGGAAGGAGGTTATGCTGGGCCTGTAGTCCCGAGTGACCTAAGTAACCCTGAAACAGTAATTGGTGTAGTCTGTTCACAAAGTATTATTAAAAATAGGTGTTTAGGGAAAAATCATGGTTCCTATTGTATTCTATCATAACATATGGAACCCAAAGTTCTGTATTTTTATTTTTCACCTTGTTTGTATATCTCAGAAGTATTAAATATTTCTAAAACAAACTAAATGTTAAGTTATATAGAAGTATCATAAAAGACTGGAAATCAGTTGAATTAAGAAATGAGAAATCTTGAGGTACTTGGTGGCTCAGTCAGTTAAGTGTCCAACTCTTGATTTCAAGGTCATGGGATTCAGCCCCACAGAGGGCTCTGTGCTCAGAGGGGCGTCTGCCTGAGATTCTCTCCCTCTTTTTCCCTCTGTTTGCTTTCTCTCTCTCTCAAATAAATAAATTTTTAAAAAGTGAGAAATCTTCAGCAAGGCATAAGACTTGTTCTACTTCCCTGTTCCTTGTGTCTGCCCTACTAATACTTCTCAGTGGAATTATATAGACCTAAGGGAAAAAACAAATATTTTCTGGTTTTCTCAAGTTATTTTTATAACAAAACTTCAAGTCTACAATATACATTGTATCATCTGTATATATGAATATAATATCTAGTTCACATACTAACCATTTGTTTTAAAGTTGGCATACTGACCACTTGTTTTAAAGTCAGTATTTATACTTACGGTGAATGTTAAATAAAATTTTAACTACACTGGCAATGTATATGTATTATGTGTATACTGCCATAAATCTCCCCCAACATCTTCAAAAAAAAGTCATGGATTTGGACAGTGAGCTTTTAATATCAAGAGATGGCACATTATCTGAAGCAATTTATTTCCTCAGTTCTGGAGAAAGAATAGCAAAAGTTTGATTAGCAAGGGATTTATTTGAAAATACATTCACCTAAATCTTTGTGGTTCCTAAAATATCAGATTTGTGAGAAAGTCCCTATAAGTTAAATGATGTAAAACTTTCAGTTTTAAGTAATAGAATACGAATCAAAATTGGACCAAAAAATTGGCTCAGTAGCCCAATAATGTCAAAATTTTTGAACCAGTTCAAAAATGACAATTTTAGTCATTTTTTTAGCTCCCCCTTATGGTTGCAACATGGCTATACTAGTTTCAGATACCATGTACTCATATGATAACACCAAATGTATAAGGGGAAATGAGAAATGGTCATATTTTATTAAATAGGTTTTTTTCCCCCATAAAAATCCTCACAGATTTCTCATCATGTTCTATTGGCCAAGATCGGTTTGTGTACCCAAGCTCTTGCTTCAAGGAAAGCCATTGCCTGACATTTGCAACTTCTGTCATAAGCAAGCTATGTTAGCAAGAAGGGGAGGATGGCTGTTAAATAGTGGGCCATAAACTTTCATTACTGTATGTTTATATAAAGCTATTCTGTTAGTCAGGGTGGACTAGATTTTTCTTCATAACTAATAATTCTAAAAGCTCCTGCTTGATATTTATTTTAGTGAGGTTGTTAGTTGGTGGTGATACCACTGTGTATAAATGTCACACAGGGATGCAGGCTGAAGCTTTGCTGGTTGCCATAGCAGATGGAAGGAAACATGAGCTATTGTGCACTGATTCCAAAGGCTTTCAGCTTCTAGTCATAGCTTTACTGCTGCTCACATTTATTGTTCCATGGAAATCACAGGACCACATCTAGTTGCAAGAGAAGTTGTGATACATCATGTTTATCTGGGTTGTCCCATGCCCATCGAAAATTTTTATCACTAGGGGGAAATAGATAATGGGGGACAATAAATAATACCTATCAAAACCACCTAACAAGTGGTTGTAGCAGAGAGAATATGGCCCCCCAAATACATTTGCATCTTAAATTCAGAAGACTATACATATATATATATATATATATATATATATATATATTTCTTAATATGGCAAAAATAACATTGCTGATGAGATTAAGTTAAGAATCATGGGGGGGTGGGGAGAATAACCTAAATGGTCTAGGTGGGCTCAGTGTATTCACAGGGGCCTTTATAAGAGGGAGTGAAGAAGACAAAGTCAATGAATGGGCAAGTGATGATGTGCAAACGGCAGGAGGGATTAAAAGAAGGGACCAATTGCCAAGGAGCATTGAAGGCCTTAGAAGTTGGAAAACAAGGAAACAAATTCTCTCATCAAGAGTCTCCAAAAGAAACCACCCCTACTGACGACACCTTGACTTTAATTCTCTAAGACTCATTTGGATTTGTGTCTCCATAAATGTAAAAGAATAAATTTGTATTGTTTTAAGCTACTAATATTGTGGCACTTTGTTATAGTAGCAATAGGAAACTAATACACTGAATGTAGATATTAAACCATATAATGTGTGTCAAGATTTAGTGGGATGCCAGGCACATTGCCTGGGCTCAAAAGACATTAGATACTACCTGGTTTTGTTTATGCAGATAGATATTTTCATGTTGGAAAAACACAGCAAGAAAGAAAATTCTACTAACCTAGAGAAACTATATAAATAGAATACCAAAAACATAATTGAAATAAATTTGTAAGTATTTAGTACTGAGCAATAAATTGGTTCTGAAAGGACAACCATATACATATATTTTTATCTATTTTATATAAAGTATGTTAGTAGCTGTAGGTTTTGTGTAAATCCTCATTGTGAAGTGGAGGAGGTTACCCTCCATTCTTAGTGTACTGAGTGTTAATCACAAATGGTTGTTGAATTTTATCAAACTAGTTTTTCAATTGATGTGGTTCCTCTTCCATAGCTTGTTGATATAGGGAAGTGCATTAATTGATTTTCAAATATTGAACCAGCATTGAATATTTCCTGCATATAATACGTTGGTTATTTGCTTTTGTTGTTGTTGTTGTAAAATTGGAATTAATGTACCAAAATTTTGTGGACGATTTTTATGTCTAAATTATTAGGAGATATTGATATATAATTTCTATTTATCTTTTTCTTCCTTCCTTTCTTTCTTCCTTTTCTTTTCTTCTTTTTTTTCCTCCTATTTTAGTGTTCATGTAACATTAGCCACACAGAATGAGTTAGGAGTATTATCCTCTCTTCTAGTTTCTAAAAGTGATTGTGTAAAGTTGATGTTCATTCTTTGAATGTTCATTCTGCAATGAACCATTGTGCCTGGAGATTTTCAGGAGTAGGGGTAGGGAAAGAGATTTTTAAATCACATTTTCAATTTCTTCAATAGTTATAGGGCAATTTAGGATACGTATTTTATCTTGTTTGAGTTTTTGTAGTTTGTTTTCAAGAAATTGGTCCACTTTTTCAAATCTGTTGAAATTATAACTGTAAAGCTATTTGTAGTATTCCCTTATTACCCTTCCAATAGCTACAGTATCTTTTTTAATAGTTTAATTGAAAGATTTATTTATTATTTATTTTAGAAAGAGAATGAGAGCACACATGAGTGCAAGCAGGGGGAGGGGCAGAGAAAGAGGGAAAGAGAAAATCTCAGCCAAACTCCACACTGAGCATGAAACCTAATGTGGGGTTGATCTCAACCCTGAGATCATGAACTGAAGTGAAATCAAGAGTCAGATGCTTAACTGACTGAGCCACTCAGATGCTCTTTAATACCTTTATTCAGATACAATTTGCATATATAACTCACTCATTTAAAGTGTACAAATCAATAACTTCATTGTATATTCTCAGAAATACAAAATGATCACTACAATTTTATTTTGGTATTACTTTATTTTTCTCAGAGAAGTTTTAGGTTTATAGTAAATTGAGAGGAAGTTACAGATTACCCATATATCCTCTGTCCCAACACATGCACCTATGAATATCTGCAAAAACACACACACACACACACACACACACACACACACACTATGAACTTCTCTCAGCAGAGTGGTATAATTATCACAATTGATAAATCTACATTGGCACATCATAATCACACAATGTCCATAGTTTTTCTTATAGTTCATTCTTGATGTTGTACATACTATAGGTTGGGACAAAGTGTAATGACTGGTCTCCGACATTATGGTATCATACAAAATATTTTCACTGCCCTAAAAATCCTTTGCTTTCCATTTATTTATTCATCCCTCTCCCCAGCTTCTAGTAACCATTGATCTTTTCATTATTTCCACAGTTTTGCCCTTCCCAGAATGTTAAGTAGTTGGAATCATATAGTATGCAGACTTTTTAGCCTTGGTAACATGCATTTAAATTTCCTTTATGTATTTTAATGGTGTGATAGCTCATTTCTTCTTGGATTTGAGTAGTATTCCATTGTCTGGATGTACCACAGTTTATTTATCCACTGACCTACTGAAAGACATCTTGGTCATTTCCAAGTTTTTGCAAATATGAACAAAACTGCTATAAACATCTATATGCAGGATTTTGTGTGGCTATAAAAACATTTTCAACTCCTTTGGGTAATACCAAGGAGCATGATTATATAATAAGAACATGTTTAGTTTTATAAGAAGCCATCAAACTGTCTTCCACAGTGGTCATACAATTTTACATTCCCACCAGCAATGAATAAGAGACCTGTTGCTCCACATCCTCACCGGATTTTGGTGATGTCAGTATACCAGGGTTAGGTCATTCCAATAGGTTTTTGTTTTTTTTTTTTAATGGTATTTTGGTGTTGTTTTAATTTGCATTTTCCTGATGTCATATGATATGCTTATTTGCCATCTGTATATCTTCCTTGATAAGGTGTCTATTAAAGTCTTTGTCTTTATTTTTTAATAGGGTGGTATGTTATTATTGAAATTTAAGAGTTCTTCATATATTTTGGATAATGGCTCTTTATTAAATATGTTTTTTGAAATATTTTCTCTCAATTTGTGGTTTGTCTTCTCATTTCTTGACTTTATGTTTTGTAGAACAGAACTGTCAATTCTAATGAAGTTCAGCTTAATTTCTTTCATAGATAATATATACCTTTGGTGTTGTATCTAAAAAGTCATCTCCATGACCAAAGTCATGTAGGTTTTTGCCTACATAACCATCATTTACGAAGCAATGTGTATCATAGAACTATGTATTTAATTCTAGCACCAGTTCTAACACCGTTTGTTGAAGAGATTATCTTTGCTGCATTGCTTTGTTTGTGCTCTTTTGTCAAAGATCAGCTGAATATATTTATGTCTATCTGTTTGAGAATTCTCTCTTTTGTTCCATTAATTTATTGGTTTATTCTTTCACCAATACCACATTGTCCTGATTCCTATAGCTTTGTAGTAAGTCCTAAACTTGAATAATGTCAGTCCTCCAACTTTGTTCTCTTTCCATACCACATTGGCTATTTTGCCTTTTGCTTCTTCTGATTACATGGTTTCTGAGGATAAGTCAGATATAATTCTTATCTTAACTCCCCTATAGAGGGTGTTTGTTTGTTTGTTTTTGATTTTTTTTCTTTGTTTTGTTTTGTTTTTGCCTCTGACTCCTTACAGGATTTTTTTTTTCATCTTTCATTTCCTACGGTTTAAAAATGAGATACCTATGTGTAGTTTTTGCTGTCACTGTGTTTTTAGTATTTATCATGGTTGGTGTTCTCTGAACTCTTACATCTGTGGTTTGATGTCTGACATCAATTTGGGGAAATTCAGTCATTATTGTTTCAAGTTCTACTGTTTTTTTTCTCTTTCTCCTTTTCCGATGTTTCCAATACATATATGTTGTACTTTTGGTAGTTGTCCTACAGTCCTTAGGATTCTCTTCTTCTTCTTCTTTTCTTCTTTTCTTCTTTTCTTCTTCTTCTTCTTCTTCTTCTCCTTCTCCTTCTCCTCCTTCTTCTCCTTCTTCTTCTCCTTCTCCTTCTCTCTCCTCCTTCTTTCTCTTCTCTTGCTCCTCCTTCTTCCTTCTTCCTCTTCTCCTCCTCCTCCTCCTCTTTCCTCTTCCTCTCCTCTTCCTTCCTCGTTCTTCTTCTTCTTCTTTCTTCTTCTTCTCCTTCTTTCTTCTTCTTCTTCTTCTCTTCTTCTTCTTTCTTCTTCTTCTTTCTTTTCTTCTTCTTCTTCTTCTTCTTCTTCTTCTTCTTCTTCTTCTTCTTCTTCTTCTTCTTCTTCTTCTTCTTCTTCTTCTTCTTCTTCTTCTTCCTCTTCTTCTTCTTCTTCTTCTTCTTCTTCTTCCTCCTCCTCTTCTTCTTCTTCCTCTCCTCCTCCTCCTCCTCCTCCTCCTCCTTCTTCTTTTTCCTTCAGTCTTTGTTCTCTTTGCTTTTCAGTTTTGGGGGATTATATTGATAGAATTCACAACCGCAGAGAATCTCTCCTCAGCTGTCCTGTCAACTAACAAGCCCTTCAAACCCTTCTGAGGCAACCTTCATTTCTCTAACAGTGTTCTTTATCTCTACTCTATCTTTTGGTTCTTAGGATTACCATCTTTTTGTTTACATTGCTCATCTATTCTTGCATGAATCCCTTCTTATTCATTAGAGCCCTTATCATATTAATTATAGTTATTTTTTAAGATTTATTTTTTATTTTAAAAAGAGAGAGGGGGGTGCAGAGGGAGAGAGAGAATCTCTAAGCAGACTCCATGCTAAGAGCAGAGGCTGACATGGGGCTTGATTTTACAACCCTGAGATCATGACCTGAGCCAAAATCAAGAGTCAGATGTTTAAACAACTGAACTACCAAGGTGCCCCTAATTTTAGTTATTTTAAATTGTCTGATAATTCTAACATCCCTGCCATATCTGATCTTGACACTTGTTATATCTCTTCAGATTGTATTTTTTGCCTTTTAAGCATGCCTTATAAATTTTTGTTGATAACTAGACATGATGTTCTATAGAAAAGGAACTGCTGTAAATAGGCCTTTAGAAAAATGATGATGAGGTATAGATGGAGGGGAAGTGTTCCATGGTCCCGTGATTAAGTCTCAGTCTTTTAGTGAGTCTAGGCTTATGGTTTGTGGACTATTCAAGTATTTGCTAGGTTGTTTTTTCTTTTTTTTCCCCTTCAACATTGAGGTGGAATAGAATGGCTGTAGTGGGCTATATTGGGGTATTTCCTTTCTACCATGTAGAAAGTTAAAGCAAACTTAGATTGGGTATTTCTTTTTCTCCAGTTCAGTTAGACTCTAATAATACCCCAGCAGGTTAATCTTCAGCCAACTATTTTTTCCTGAGGATAGCTTATTTCAAAATGATTCCTTTTCTTCTTTCCCTGCTGGAAGCATGAAGATATATATATATATATACACACACATATATATACACACACATATATATATATGTATACATATATATGTATATATATACATACATATATGTATGTATATATATGTATGTGTATATATATGTATATATATGTATATATGTATGTATATATATATATATGTATGTGTATATATATATATATTTACTGTGACAACTTTGTCAATATCCTGGATGTAATCTCACAAAATTTTCCACATTGAGATTCTGGCAAATTTGGTAATTACATTTCAGGTTTTCCTATCCCAGTTCTGGTTCCCACAGTGGCTTCTGCTTGTGAGTCCCTGCACTGGTAAGCCATGAATCCTCACATTTGCCTGTCTGCTCCACAAATCTTCAGGGAAGTGGTTTGCCTTGTGCCCCTACCCTCTTATTTCACAAACCCAAGAATAGTTGTTAATTTTTTAGTCTGTTCAGCTTTTTACTTGTTATGACAGAGTGACAGCTTCTGAGTTCCTTACATGTGGAAATGGACACTGGATGTGGTTATAGTCAATTTTAGAACATTTTCATCACTCCAAAAAGAAATCTTATACTCTTCATCTATCACCATTCTACCCTCATCCCCACCTCACCTTCAGCTCTAAACAACCAGAATTCTACTTTCTGTCTGTATAGACTTACCTATTTGGGGAAGTTCATAAAAATGGAATTATTTAATATATGGTATTTTGTGACTGCTTCTTTCATTTAACGTATTTTTAAGATTTATTCATGTCATAACATAAACTAATATTTCATTATTTTTCTACTGCTGAATATTCCATTGTATGGATAATTTTTAAAAAATTTACTCATCAGCTTATGGATATTTGGGTTGTTTTTGTATTTTGGCTATTATGCATGATGTTGCAATTAAATTAATATGTAAATTTTTGTGGACATTTGTTTTCATTTTTTTAGATATTTAGGAGTAAGTTGCTAGGTATTATAGCAACTACATTTTACCATTTGAGGAAGCGCCAGACATTTTTCTAAACAGAGTGCACCTTTTTATTTATTTTTTATGTTTTATTTTTTCTGAATATACATACCATTATCTCAGTGACATTTATTTATTCATTTGTTTATTATTTATTTATTTATTTTGTGAGAGATAGAGGGAGAGAATGAGAATGCATCACTTGAGCTGGGAGTGGGAAGGGGCAGAAGGAGAGAGAGCATCTTAAACAGGCTCCATGCCCAGAACTGAGCTTGTCATGGGGCTCAATCTCAATCTCATAATGATAAATTCATGACCTGAGCCAAAATCAAGAGTTTGATGCTTAACCAACTGAGCCCCCAGACACTCCTGAGTGTACCATTTTAGATTCCCACCAGCGGATATGAGGATTCTGATTTTTCCACAACTTCACCAAAGCTTGTTATTATATTTTTATTCTAGCCATCTTAGTGGGTATGAAGGTGTATCTCATTGTGGTAAGGAAACCAAGCATATTTGCATTTTCAAGATGACTAATGATGTAAAGTATATTGTCATTGCTTATTGGTCATTTATATATCTTTTGGAGAATGTGTATATTCAGAGCCCTTGCCCATCCGTAATGGACTGTTGTTGTTTTTTTTTTTAATTAATAAGTTATAAGAATTCTTTATATGTGCTAGATATAAGTTCCTTATCAGATATATAATTTGTAATTCTTTATTCTATAGGTTATCTTTTCACCTTCATGATAGTGTCTTTTGAAGCCCTTAAGTTTTAATTTTGATGAAGTCCAATTCATTCTTTTTCTCTTCTTGTTCATGCTTTGATGTCATATCTAAGAATCTTTTGCCAAATCTAAAGTTTTTAAGACATCTCCCTGTGTTTTCTTCTAAAAGTTCTACAATTTTAACTCCTGCCTTTAGGTGTTCATGTATTTTTGTTAATTTTCGTATATGGTGTGTCATAAGGTTCCAACTTCATTCTTTTTCATGTGGCTGTCTAGTTGTCCCAGAGACATTAATTGAAAAGACTATTCTTTCCCCTTCGAACAGTCTTCACACTCATTTAGAAATCAGTTGTGCATAAACAAATGGGTTTATTTCTGGACTCTCAATTCTATTATATTGACCTATCTGTCTGTCCTTATGCATGTGCTACAGTTCCTGATTAGAGTTACTTTGTATTAAATTTTAAAGTCAGGAAGTATGAATTCTCCCAATTCCTTTCCAAGAATTGTTTTGGCTGTCTGGGTCTCTTGAAATTCCATTTGAATTTTAGAATAAGCAGTGTTTCCCTCAGAAAAAAATATGGCTTCATGCTCTACATATGTTGCATCCAAAAATATAACTCTAAATCATGCAGCATGTGACAAGTATAAACCTTAGCATGTTGGAAGTGCTTTTTACATTACCAGAAATTGAGATCGGTGAAGTTAATCTGAAATCCTACTGACAGATCTGTTTTTTGTTTTTGTTTTTTTTTAACTCACTCTTTCACCTAAAGGAGCAAATAGGAATCAAGTATTTAGCATATGCTATAAGGATGACAAACACCTAAGTGTTGAATAAAACCTCCAGAGAGTCATCAGTTTATTTAAAAACTTGGAAATGCAGTAGAGATCTCTCTGCCAGAGGAAGTTTCTAATATACGGCTCCTGTAAATGCACTGGATTTGTTAACAAGCTTCTGTATCAATTCACAAGGCTGTAAGCTTTTCTTAAGACACCATCTACCCCTGGGGATAAAAATATATGTTTATAAAAAATAAAAAATTAAAAAAAAAAAAAGACACCATCTGCCTACAATGTTTGTTCAGGAACTTCTATTTTGAAGTGCTCTTAAACACTTTTTAAGCCTTCTTTTATACACACACACACACACACACACACTCCCACACACAAATGAACATGCGTGCACACAATCATCTTTTTAAAACTATATTAACATTAAGCTTATATTACTTTTACAAAATTATTTTCCTTATCCCAAAATGCTAGGATATTTGAATGTTAATTATGTAGAATTTTAATACAGGACATGTAATTGTGTTTCTCTCTTTGTGTGTGACAAATTTATTTATGTGGCTGACCATGAGACAGGGTTTTGAATGAAATTCTGGAATCATTTATTTCTTTTAGAATTCAAGTTTTGTGATTATAAGTGCCAACTTCCTAGTATTCTTATAAGAGTCATCCAAAACCTCTTAAATGAGTACTACTATACACTATTACCTAGATCAGTAAATCCCAGATCCAAGAAATGAGTTGGAATTTTATGAGGAGCTTCTTACAATGAGTAGTCTCAACCAGGAATCATCAAATCAGAATCTAGGGATAAAGAGAAGGGAAAAGCAGGATTCCAAATTTAGAAACCACTGCACCAAGCTCCCCTTTCAAGCCTTGTTACAGTTATGAGGTTGCCAGAGTTAAAACTCCCAAGTTAACAACAACAACAAAATGTGATTCAAACTGAGTTAAAAGTAAATGGATGCTTTCATAATTTGACTATTATAGATAATGCTACTATAAATATCCGGGTGTACTTATACTTTTGAATTAGTATTTTTGTATTTTGGGTAAATACCTAGTAGGACAACTACTGGAATTTAGGGTAGTTCTATTCCTAACTTCGTAAGGAGCTTCCATACTTTTTTTCCACAGTGCCCGCAGCAGTTTGTATTCCCACCAACAGTGCCAGAGATTTCTCCTTTCTCCACATCTTCACCAACACCTGTTGTTTCTTGTGTTATTGACTTCAGGCATTCTGATAGGTGTGAGGTGCTATCTCTACAGTTTTGATTTGTATTTCTCTGGTGATGAGTGATGTTGAGCATCTTTTCATGTGTCTGTTAGCCACCTGCATGTCCTCTTTGGAAAAACTCATGTCTTTTGCCCATTTCTTAATTGGATTATTCATTTTTTGGGTGTTGAGTTTTATGAGATTTTATATATTTTAGATATTAACCCTTTATCAGGTATGTCATTTGCTAATATCTTCTTCCATTCCATAGGTTGCCTTATAGTTTTGTTGATTGACAAATTATGAAAATAGCCCAAGTGTCCATCGACTGATGAATAGATAAGGAAGATGTAGTATATACATACATATATATATGTATATATACATATATACACACACACACAAACACACAAACATAATGGTTGTACTGTATATATATATATGTGTATATATGGTGTGTGCTGTGTATACACACACATACAATGGAATGTATGTACATTGGAATGTATGTACACATATAATGGAATGATCAATGTGTGTGTACAATGGAATATTACTCAGTTATAAAATAATGAGATCTTGCCACTTGCAGTGACGTGGATGGAGCTAGCCAGTATTACACTAAGAGAAATAAGTCAATCAGAGAAAGACAAATACCATATGATTTCACTAATTTTTAGAATTTAAAACACAAAACAAATGAGCAAGGGGGAGAAAAGGAGAGAAGGAGGCAAACCAAGAAACAGACTCTTAACTATACAGAAAAAAACTGATGGTTACCAGAGGAAAGGTCATAGAGGATGGGTTAAATAGGTGATGGGGATCAAGGAATACACTTGTTAATGAGCACCAGGTGATATACAGAAGTGCTGAATCTCTATACTGTACACCTGTAACTAATATTACACTGTATGTTAACTAACTGAAATTTAAATAAAGACTTTAAAAATAAATAAATAAATGGATGCAATGGTTGACATTACTGAAAATGTTCAAACAGAACAGGATCCAGTCATGGATCATTCACCATGATTTATCCATAATGATGATAGTAGATATTCTTGCCTAGTTCACTCTGTTCCCTTGGAATTTTTTCCTCACTTATGCAAAAATATATCAGGAATTTTAGATTTTACATCATCCAGAAGCACAGCTGTGTCTCAATTTCATAATTCTTAGTAAGAGCCCTGATTTTTGTGCTGATTTTGACTTAGTGTGTTGATGGCCTAATTTTGCCCTCTCCTTATATATTCATTCTTTGCTTGTGGTCTTGTAGTTCTTCTCCAGACTGTTCCCAAACTCCTTGAAACTCTGCTTGGCCGTATGACTTGTTTGGACCAATAGGATTTTAACAGAATTGGCATATACAGAGTTTTGACAGAGAACTTGGGTCTGCCACTTCTTTTCTGCATTTTCTGCAAATGCTAAGAGAATATGTGCCAGCTAATCTCAGTGCCTGGGGCTACGTGATAGCTACTGAGAAGAAAGCAGAGTTACTTTATCTAAGCCTCCACTAAACTAGCCAACTGCCAGTGAACTCTCAAATTCGCAAAAGATCTCAGACAAGATCAGCCTACCTGACTCATAGCTCATGGAATCAGCTATGACTGAGACCAGAGCCCACTTTAAAGTTAACTCTTAAATTCGTGAACTCTGATAAATAATTATTATTTAGAACCACTGAGTTTTGACACAGTTACCACCCAACAAGAGATAACTGAAACAAATATAGTCAAGGAAGCTATATTAAGCTAAGTCCTGTGTGATAAGTAGGACTCTGTTGGGAGAGGCTATTGAAAGGATGTGATTGCCAATTGACCCATGAGCTGGACCTGAAAATTCATATGCTCCTTACCTCTGCCCCATCCTTGGAATATGGATTCTGCTTGCTTTTCCTACTCCCAGAGGCTGTTCCAAAAACAGCCTTTGGTGGGTAATGTGATGTTCAGAATACCTACATGGTATATGCAACTAAACCGAGTTAAGGCCTCTTTATAAACTTTTAGGATTTAAAAGGCAAGGGCAGGGATCCATTCTACTTGCTGCCATCCAAGACAAACCTCATATGTAAGATTCTCTTACTTATGAAAACTGCCACCTACCAACCTCGAGTGGCATGGCTTTTCTTCAGTCTCTTTGTACTCAGGGGTCTGTTTTCAGACTATTCAGGGGAGCTTCCTAGAGGGCTGAAAAGCTACAGACCCTCAGCTTGTAACTGGGGCAATATCATGAGATAATTAATTTAAGACCAGATATGTGGCAAGAATGTTCTTTTAATGAGGACAGGAACATTAGAGCCACTCAGAAACTGTCCTTGGAGTTGGATTCTGCACAATGGCACAGGGTAGAATGGGTCTGGGGAAGACTCTTTGGATGCTTTAAAGAAGTGAAAGATATGGAACCATGAAAGAACTATCAACCCAGTTGCAGGACTATATTACTTATGTGGAAAGAAATAACAGGATAATGCTTGAGAAACAAGATTATGGTAACATTGTATGATGTAGATTATAAATATAACAGAAATTCAAGTAAAGAGAATGAAGAACTGGAGACAGGAAGGCAGACTTCAGGAGGAGGAGGGGGTTAGAAATGTGCTTTGAAAGATTGGCTAAGTTTAATAAAGAAAGAACAAAGATTCTTGGTGAATACTTTAGAATAAAAAGCAAGACTTATTAAACAGTATTAATGTAAAATAGTTTCTTTGTTTGAGGTTATTGCACACAGAAAAGATTATATAGGGTTACTACAAGTTTTAAATTAATATTTAATTTACTAAAGTTATAAATTGAGAGGCTTAGTTTTTTTTGCAAAGCATTTAGATTTAATTCACAAACTTGTGATGCTATTTATAAATCTAGTATATTTTAAGTATGACTTTTAAAGAGGATTTTACAGCTTAGTTAATTAAACCCCCTTAAATATTTTAAACAACATTTATACATTTAATATATTTGATTTTCTTTTATATGAGATTCAATTATCTGAATAACAGAAAAAGCTCCTGAAGAACTTAACCAATTCTTATAAATCTAATAAAGTAGAGACATAAATACAGTAAACTTTAAAGTATTGAAACCACTACAATATTATTTGCAAAACCTGCTAGAATTATCTTATTCTTTTTAACTTAAAATTACACACTTAAATCAATTATTCAAGCATGAATTTCAAACTAGTATCAAATGGTTTATCTTGTAGATCTATGATTTGTGACTGGCATAAGAAGCATTTATCAGTATTATTACTGCACTCCTTTGGGGGAACATTTGGATGTGTGAGGAGGTGCTTCTGCTGTCACATTGCCTGGGGACGAGTACAGGCATTTAGTGGGCACGACCATGGATGTTAAACCTCCTACATGAAGTGAGAGCCAAAAGCACATCTCTTGAGTCAGTTAGATAATACTGTAGTTTGAATTCTTCCAGAAGCCAACTGTGACAGAGGATTTAAGTTCAAGTAATTGCTTTGGGAATGAAGGAGAACGCTGGTAGGTATGTGGGAAGCAAGACAGGAGTCGAAGTAGAGCAAGAAAGTATGCTTTACCAAGCCAGCTGCTACCGAGGGCAACTAAAGCATCATTCAACTCAGGAAACTGGGAGCCAACATACAACATACAACAGGAGCCCCTGGGTTGCCTACATTGGGGCAAGAGAGCTGGTATCAACACACCAAGTTTCCATCCTCTCTGACCGGAGCCTGCTTCAAGAGGTGTTATGTCTCCTAAACTTCAGGCAAGGCTGACAGTCAAGAGAAAGCTGCTAGGGGCAAAGCAGAAACAAAAACTACATATTCTGTGCTTGTTTCTGTTTGTTTGTTTGTTTGCTTGACTCTTCAGATCACAGATCACAGCTAAATAAATGTTGCTTTAAACAAGTAACCCCCAGAAAACCTAACAAGAGGAAGAAGAAGGCAATGCTGGTCTCAGTGCTCAAGTAATCACGCCTGATAACTGACACCTGCCTTGTCACATGTGCTGGTGGGTAGTGATAGATGTCATACTCCCCAGTCTCCAATAGCCCTTGAAAAAGTCTCTGAGACTTGAAATCTCACAGGAGCATGTGTAAAAGGAAAAATGGAACTGAGCTAAAATTAAAAATGTAAAGCAATGTTTATTAAGGACTAGGCCCATGGAAGTGTTTCATGGAGGTCTGAAATTACATATTAACTTTTGTGCAAGTGTGCATTTTCCTAGTGAGAGAGTCCACAGCTTTCTTCACTTCTCTAAGGAGACCATGCCCTTCACAGAAGAATAAGAAACATTTATTTAAAAGTAGAATAAATTCAGTAGCAGAGGAGGAAACAAGAGAAAGGGAGAGGAAAGTAACAAACACCTACAAATATCAAGTATTAATTGTGTCATGACCCTCCTAAGAACCCTGCTACTATGATGAAGAACTCAGACTTCAGGAAATTAGGGGATTTACACACTCAAGGACACAGCAGACAAATGGTGCAGTTGGCAATCCAACTTTGATGCCTTTCTGACTCCAAAGCATATGCCATTCCCACCATGCTGTCCTGTTGCCTCCAGAGGGTCCTGGAGCAAAGCCCTTGAATACGTATTTTCTAAATATTCTTAATAACCATGGAAGAGAAAGAATTAATTTCACAGAAACTAAAATGATCCAAAGGAAACTTGATAAAGTGCAGAGTATTTTTATATGACCCTTCCCTCTAGGATGCACAGAGCTCAGCCCCATGACTATGATGACTCCTGAGTCTGCACCTGGAATGGTGGAGACTGACGTTAAGTCCCCCTGTTCCACAGAGAAAAAGAATATACATTATATCCATTCCCCAGGCCATTAAATGAAACTCATTTGATGAGCAATTATTCATTAGAATTATCCTAAAATTATCAACATATTATATCTAAATTTAAATTGAAAGTTCATCTCAGTAGGGTAAGAAGTTTTAGAAGTTCTAAATTTGTAAGTGATAAGCTTGGACTCCTTACTTCCTTACAATCTTATTTCTTCCTTTACTCCTCCCCTCAAATTTTCCTGGAAGGACCTGAGGGACTTCCTCATTGCCAAATCTAATAACTCACATTCTAAATAATTTAACATTTTCCCCTACATAAAAAAAGATTACAGTTTCATTGTGAGCAATTTAGGAAACACAAACAAAATGAAAACCATACAAATAATGCAAAATCCCAGCTCATAAAATATTAACTGTGAACCATTTGGTGCCTAGCATATCTTATAGATAAATGATAGATAGACACATGTATTTTTAATAAATGTGAAAGACCAAAATATTCATGTATGGAGAGTCATATTGTTCCAAAGTAGGAATGTTCCATCCATGTTCATTCTCTGCGTTATCTCATTGAAACAACAATGTGTCGGGGGGGGCAAAATTAAGAGAGGCCAGAAGTGATATTGATTTCCATTAGAAAAGGCAGAAAGCATATAAATTTTAGAATTATTTGTTCCATTTCTTTGAAAAAGATGGATGGTACTTTGATAGGAATTGCATTAAATGTGTAGATTGCTTTAGGTAGCATAAACATTTTCACAATATTTATTCTTCCAATCCAGGAGCAAGAAACATTTTTCCATTTCTTTGTGTCTTCCTCAATTTCTGTCATGAGTACTTTATAGTTTTCTGAGTATAGATTCTGTGCCTCTTTCGTTAGGTTTATTCCTAGATATCTTATGGTTTTGGGTGCAATTGTAAATGGGATTGGCTCCTTAATTTCTCTTTCTTCTGTCTTGTTGTTGGTGTAGAGAAATGCAACTGATTTCTGTGCATTGATTTTATATCCTGACACTTTACTGAATTCCTGTACAAGTTGTAGCAGTTTTGGAGTGGAGTCTTTTGGGTTTTCCACATATAGTATCATATCATCTGCGAAGAGTGATAGCAGGAAAGAATGTCCAATGGAAAAAAGACAGCCTCTTCAATAAATGGTGCTGGGAAAATTGGACAGCCACATGCAGAAAAATGAAATTGGACCATTTCCTTATACCACACACAAAAACAGACTCAAAATGGATGAAGGACCTCAATGTGTGAAAGGAATCCATCAAAATCCTTGAGGAGAACACAGGCAGCAACCTCTTCGACCTCAGCTGCAGCAACATCTTCCTAGGAACATCGCCAAAGGCAAGGGAAGCAAGGGCAAAAATGAACTATTGGGATTTCATCAAGATCAAAAGCTTTTGCACAGCAAAGGAAACAGTTAATAAAATCAAAAGACAACTGACAGAATGAGAGAAGATATTTGCAAACGACATATCAGATAAAGGACTAGTGTCCAAAATCTATAAAGAACTTAGCAAACTCAACAACCAAAGAACAAATAATCCAATCAATAAATGGGCAGAGGACATGAACAGACATTTCTGCAAAGAAGACATCCAGATGGCCAACAGACACATGAAAAAGTGTTCCATATCACTGGGCATCAGGGAAATACAAATCAAAACCACACTGAGGTATCACCTCACACCAGTCAGAATGGCTAAAATCAACAAGTCAGGAAATGACAGATGCTGGCGAGGATGCAGAGAAAGGGGAACCCTCCTACACTGTTGGTGGGAATGCAAGCTGGTGCAGCCACTCTGGAAAACAGCATGGAGGTTCCTCAAAATGTTGAAAATAGAACTGCCCTATGACCCAGCAATTGCACTATTGGGTATTTACCCTAAAGATACAAACGTAGTGATCCAAAGGGGCACGTGCACCCGAATGTTTATAGCAGCAATGTTCACAATAGCCAAACTATGGAAAGAACCTAGATGTCCATCAACAGATGAATGGATCAAGAAGGGGTGGTATATATACACAACGGAATACTATGCAGCCATCAAAAGAAATGAAATCTTGCCATTTGTGACAACATGGATGGGACTAGAGCGTATCATGCTTAGCGAAATAAGTCAAGCAGAGAAAGACAACTATCATATGATCTCCCTGATATGAGGAAGTGGTGATGCAACATGGGGCTTAAGTGGGTAGGAGAAGAATAAATGAAACAAGATGGGATTGGGAGGGAGACAAACCATAAGTGATTCTTAATCTCACAAAACAAACTGAGGGTTGCTGGGGGGAGGGGGTTTGGGAGAAGGGGGTGGGATTATGGACATTGGGGAGGGTATGTGCTTTGGTGAGTGCTGTGAAGTGTGTAAACCTGGTGATTCACAGACCTGTACCCCTGGGGATAAAAATATATGTTTATAAAAAATAAAAAATTAAAGTTAACAAAAAAAAAAAAGAAAAGGCAGAAAGCAAAAGGTGGGGGAAAAAGAGGGTCTTGGAAGCAGAAAGGGAGAATAGCCTGGGCTGAGTCTGAAGGACATTTTTAAGGAGTTTTGAAAGTAACATTAGAGATGAAAAAGAGTTTGTTTATGCTTTCTGTCACTCATTGTCCTTTCAAAAAATATTTTTTAGGAGTCCACTCTCTACAGTGCAAAGTGTCATAGAACCAGATATGAGACAGATCTGCTCTCAATATGCTTAAAGACTAATGAAAAGCCTATCCACAAATCAGTAAACAATTCCAAAGTGGTATGATATGGGTCCTCACAAGGAGAAGCATTGCCCATAGGAGAGTGAAAACATCTAACCCAGATGGGCCATGAAAGAGGTAAACTCAGAGAAACTTTCTGCAGGGGTTGACAGATGACCAGGAACTGAAGGGCAGGACATTGGTCAGGCAAGGCATTGCATGAGGGTCTTCTCAGTAAGAGATTTCTATCAATAGCAATAGAGAATGACAAGCCAATGGGCTCTCATGTATCTAGGGCAGAGGGTCCCAAAGGAGACAGAAACTGAGTAAAATTTTCTTACTCCCTCATAGTCATAGTCATAGTGACCTCATGGTCACACACACAGAACACGAGTATCTATTACATGTGGATATGTCCAAGTAGTTACTTTCAATAGCACATTTGTTTCATCAACAAATGTGTCAAAAAAGACATCTAAGTATAATTAAGACATCTAACTATAATTAAGACATCTAAGTATAATAAAGACATCTAAGTATAATTAAGACAAATAGAAGCAAAGTGTCAAAGTTAGAGGGAGACCAATTGCAGGATGCACAGAAAGGACTCTTCTCATATGATCACTATCAAAAGAGAAGAAGGAAAGGAGAGAGGAAGAGAAACAATACTTGGAAAAGAAGCAGGTTCTCCATCATGCGCAGTACCTCAGCAAAGGAGATGAGTGCATTGACTATGTAATGGCAAACATTATCTGTTCTCCCAGCATTCTATGAGTCTACAATTCAGGAGTCAAATGACAATATTTCTGAGATGCAGCCATAGGTGGTTTTTCTACATGTGTGCATAGCAAAAAGACAAAGATTCACACAGAGATGTTAACTGTATCTATTTCTGAATGATGAGACTACAGGTGATTTCTACTTTGATTTCTACCTTAATGGATATGACAATCCTTATTTTACAACAAGAAAATACTATATAAATATTCAAAAGCTTTAGTTTTGCCATGTTATTAAACATTTAAGAATATGTAAGGACAGAATGTGTATTTAGATATGATATATTAAGAAACCCAAGAGATTACTCTTTTCATATAAAGAGTATTTATATTCATATATTCATTTACTATTTTGATACAGTTCTTTGCACAGAGTAGGTTTTCTTTTAATTTATTGACTATTGATTTCTACATAATAGGCCACCTTGCCTATATAAAGAGTGCGCACATCAATTCTGGAAACTATTTTAAAGTACCAACTCCATTTGACAAAACAAAGACAAAAAATAAAAATCACTATAAACTAAAGTGGAGAGAAAGTGACAAACTGTAAAAATAATTGTCCAATATACAAAAGGGATGGATTGGCATCTAGAATACATTAAAACATGAGGTAAATACATAAAAATAATAAGTTGGACAAAGAAGAGAAACAGAAACATAAAAAGCCAGTAATGACAGGAACAATCTCATTTTCACTTGCGATCATGGAAAAGCAAACTAAAATTGTGAGACAGCACATTCTTTGCCTTCAGATTAGCAACATTTTAAACACATAATATAAAGAATTGTGTAGTACATGCTGTGGCTTTTTTTGGAGACATCATTGGCAATATCTGTTGAATTGTTTAAATGTGTGTTTCCTCTCATGCAACAATTTCACCTGTTCGTTTTTTCCATATAGAATAAATTGCATATGTGTGCAAAATGAGCTTTATCATAATTCTTTGGAACAATAAATAATATGAATATACTTCCATAGGATTATGGCTAAATATGTTACATACATCTGTAAGACAAATACTATGCAGCCATCAGAAAATATAGTTTTATCATTTGTGAAAATAGACATTCACATATAACCCACAGTAAAAGATCTGGAAGCATGAACATTAAAATAAACATGTGATTTCTTCAGGTGGTGAGATTGGGGAGATAGAAAGGTTAGATCAAACCAGACTTATTCTTATTTGTATTATGTGATTTATTTTACCTGATATTGAAACCATGTCTTATTTGTAAAGTTAATTAATTAAAAAAAAGAAGAAGAAGAAGAAGAAAAGAAAAGAGATAATTTTGTATTTCCCCTCAAAGTTTTGGGTACAGAAGGGAAGAGGGTTATCACCTAATTCAAATGCCTAAATTTAAAGATGAACTTAATACCAAAAGATTTTAAATTACTTTAAAAGAGAGAGAGAGAGAAAAGAAAAGAACCAATTTCGTGTACCCTAAACTGTAGCACAAGTCTCCTGACTCAAATTCAATGTTCTTCCATGTCCTTCAGGTGCACTGAAAGTATTCTTTAATTTTGAGCACAATATCAGTAATTTCTGTGATTTAGATGACAACAATCCTGAGGGTAGTAAGTCTTCACTAAGTGTAAGCAGATGTGTGCATCCCCCATTATAGCAAACAAGAATGAGTAGAAATTAATTATAACCACATTGCTTCCCCAGATTAATCATAATGCACTGGTAGTAATGCTTCTACATGCACCACATGATAACAGTCGATTGAAGAGTTTATGGTCCTAATTATTTAGTATTAAAAGCCTCATTTTAAGGTATCCAGCAACATTCAGTCAGAAAAAAATAATAGAGTAAACACATTTGTTTACATGGAAATTTAAAAGGCATTATAGCTGTAGGCACAATAAGCACTCAAGAATGGAATCATTTCAAGAATTGGAATTCTGTGATAAGAAATCAGCCAAAGTGACAGTACCAGGCATTTTGAATTTGTAAAGGCAGGTATGGGTATGGCAGTTTCCAAATGGTTCAATCAAAACAAACAAAAAATTACAGATAATTCAACATTGCAGTGTTGGGTTTGACCACCTCCCTGCCCCCAAGCCTCCTACATCCTTTCAGCAGAGAAGCTTTCTGCTGTCCACATTTCCTAAAAGAGAACTGAACCTTTGATGTTCAATGCCAGGATCAAGTATCAACTAGGGACCATTTCACCGTGGGAGGAAAAATTCGCATTTGGCCCTATGTCCAAATTCCACTCCATTGTTCAGTTACCAAAACTTAAATTATAATAAAAACAAGATTATGGGCTTTATATAGGCCTATAAAATAACTCTGGAAAATTACAGATCCAGGAGAAAAAAAAAATCAAAACTTCAATATCAGCTGTAAAACTTTCTAAAAATGCAACAAATAATGTAAGAAAGAACAGAGGTAGAATTTGGCTGGGAATTAAGTTGCCCACCTGCAAGTTATTTTTAGACATCCCCAAGATGGAAAGGAAAACATTAAAAAAAAAAAAAATCTTTCCACAAGTCCCTATAAAAAATGCTCTGTGATTGAATCTTCACGTAGATTACAAACCAAGCTTCGGCTCAACTATGTACAGACTTCGAATAAACTAAGGATAAAGGAAAATAAACAAGAGAAGATAAAAGGAAAGATAAACATGGACCTGTATAGAAAGGAAGAAATGAAACTATTTGAGCTAGTCATTTTAAAGCTCTTCTTTTTCTCTTCATTATGCTCAAAGAGAATTATGCTCACTGTAGAAGATAGGTTACTCAAGGAGAAGCTTTAAAATCTACCTTCTCTCTCTCTTTCTGACTTCTGGAAAGTACCAAGCTCGGGCAATAGGAAGTACTTTCCAGATGGGGTGGAAGAAAAAGAGAGTAAATCATGGTATCATAGTATGAAATGTCCTTTGTCCTTCCAAATGTATCTTCTTTACATACATTCTGTTATTAACGAAAGGCAGTGAGATCACAGAGTGCCAGCTTTCAATCACTCTTCTACTTGGGGGATGATGTATTATAAATTATTCAAAGCAAAGTATATCCTGAAGACCAGCACCACCGGGCCTGAATTTTTTTTCAGTAAATTCTAAAAATCGCTGACTCCAGATTATGAAGATCGTTGAATCTGACACAGAACCATCTAAATGACGAGATTTTGTGACTACCCAGCATAAGAGTATTTAGAGAGGTGTAGGTCAGATTTAGATATACTGCATAGGTTTCGTGTTAATAATAGAAAGAAAGTGGGAGCCTGGGAGTTTTCTCAGCAACTCTCTCTAGTCTGGTTTCTGTCACCACCACTCCCATGAAGTCCTTTCTTGGATGGTCACCAACAACATTTATTTTCTAAGTATTATGAACACTTCACCAGCTTATCTCACACAGCCTTTCAATAGCATCCATCACAACTGGCTTCTGCCTCCTCTGCATGGCCATAGTCTTTCTTTCCTCCCCCCACTTATGACTGCTGCTTCTCTGTCTCCATGCTTCCCTGTCTGCTTCTATCCCTCCATCTTCTGCAGAGAGTAGGCCCCTCTTAGCATGTGTTCCAAGATCCCCAGGGGACGCCTGAACCCACAGATAGCATGGAACCCTATATATACTGTTTTTTCCTGCACATACAGATTTATGAGAAAGCTTGATTTATAAATTTGGCATAGTAAGAGATGAACAACAATAACTAAAAGGAGAACAATTATAACAGTATACTATAATGAAACTCATGTGAATGTGGTCTTTCACCATCTAACTATCTTACTGTACTGAACTCACCCTTCTTCCTGTGCTGGTGTGAAATGCCTTCATGAAGAGATGAAGGTAAGTGATGTAGACATTGTGGCATAGCATTGGGCTACTATTGGCCTCCTGATGATTCAATAGAAGGAGGATCATCTGCTTCGGGACCACAGTTGACCACAGGTACCTGAAATCGTGGACAATGAAACCATGGATAAGGGGTGCTGCTCGATAGGCATGTACCACGCTGCAGTCCTGGACCCCTTTCCTTCCTCGACTTCACTGTTCCCCATTTAACCAAATCCATTCTCTGGCTTTTAATATCACCTCTCATCTATGACTAACATAAAAAAATTTCCTCCAAGCTTTATTCCCCTATATCCCACTGTGTCCTTCACTTATCTGCCAAAATATCCAGTAGTTATGGTCTTAAAAACTTTTTTCTCTCTTTTATTTCCAAAGTGTTTTCTATCTCTATCTTTCCTATCTTGTTAAATGGCACTGTCATGCATCTAGTTGTTCAAAGACAAGAAACCTAGAAGTCGCACTTCAATTCTTTCTTTCCCTGAACACTCATATTCAATCCATAAACACATCATCATTTATTTTTTTTTAACTCCAAAAGCATATCTTAATGTTTTCTCTTCTTTTCCATCTGCAAGTCTCCTCATTTGCTGGACTGCTTGGATTACAGAAACAGCTTACTAATAGACTTCCTTACTTCTGTAAATGCTCACTTGAGATATGGCTTCACAACAAAATTTAGAAGTATAAATTATACATTGCAATTGGACATGAACACCAAAATTTTCTCCTTAGATTAAAATTCTTTAATGGCTTTCCATTGTAGCAAATCCAAAGTTCTCAATATGAGATATATAGATATAGATATAGATATATATCTCCAACCTTATTTTCTCTCTCCAGTTCACATATTATGTACTTGCCCTGTTGATATCCCTTTTATTCTTCAATAAAATCAAACTCTTTACTGCTCCAGGGCCTTTGTACCTGTTGTGCACTTAACCTGAGGCCTCTTCTTGGCTGCTGTTTCTTACTCATCTTTGCAGTACTTGTTGATCCTTCTCATCTTCACACTTGAGCTCGCTTCACCACTGTCCATAGTTTCTTCTAGATCATAGAGTCTGCTTAGGGCACTTACTAGTGAAACCATCTTGACATTTCTTTGTTTATTGCCCCCCTTACTTCTAGAGTACAACCATCTTGTTGAGAACAAGCACCTCACAGATCTCATTCACTGGAAGAGTGACTGGCATATTATAGGAATTAAATATAGATATGTGAGCTGAATGAATGAGAGATTGAATGAATGAATGAGTGAATGAATGAATGAATGGAGTCAGTAGCAGAAAGGGAAGGAATTAAATATCATTTGCACAATGAAACCCATATTCCAGTGGAGAGGGTAGATAAGAATAATTATATACATTAATATATGAGTAGAAAAAGAAACACACACACACACACAAATAGGAATACGGATGGGCTGTAATTTATCCCACTTGACAGGAGATGATTAAAAGTGAATGTTTCTGAACTACTGTTTCCAGGGATGCCTCTGGCATCAGGAATTGCCTCAATGCCCTTATTTTCTGCCTAACATTGTGTTTTTTCCACGCTGACCACCAATTAGAAATTTTAGAAGGCACCTTAAAACACCATTCCCTAAGTGTCCCTAAGATACTCTTCTGTAGAAACCAGAAGGTCCCTACAGGGAACATAGGCATCATGCCATGAGGCTAGAGAAGTGGAGAAGTTCAACAAGCCCTAGAATGTTAAGGGTGGGGAGTAGCAACATCCAAGAAAATCAGTTGATGGCATTAAGATTATTCTCTGAGCATAAGGATGCGCTGAGTGAGAGGCTTAGAAGGAAGAGATTTGTGACAAGAAGTAAACCTTTAGCAAATACCAAGAACTTTTAACAATTGCAGTTACATCACGGCCCAGCAAATCCCTACCCACCCCTCCAGCACCAGTTCAGATGTCTTCTCCTCTCTGAAGTATTTGATAAATCATTTCCTTTCCTGAACCCCTATGGACTTCTATTGCAGCACTCATGACAGTGCATAATGATAGTTAGTCAGCACACTGTATTAGTTAACTCAGCATGATGTAAGACAATGCCATAAATGTGGTGGCTTACATAACAGACATTTAATTTCTCACAGTTCTGGGGGTTAGAAGCCCATGATTAAGATCCCATTGGAGTTGGTTTCTGGTGAGACTTCTGTATTTGGCTTAGCTACTATATTTAAAAAGTAAATATCTCCTTGATTCTTCTTCTTTTTCTTTTTTTAATTTATGTATTTTATTTTAGAGACAGAGAACATGAGTGATGGGGAGGCGCAGAGGGTGAGGGAGAGAATCTCAAGCAGACAAGCTGAGTACAGAGGCTACCACAGGGCTCAATCTCACAACCCTGAGATCCTGAACTGAGCTGAAACCAAGAGTCACTGCTCAACCGACTAAGCCACCCAGGCACCTGCTCCTTGATTATGCTTGATTCCACCATACATTAACTGAATTTTTGGAATTGTGTCAATATTTGTAGATGTCTATTTTAATGTTTGCCAACTTTCTAGTTTCAAATGTAAGCATTTTCTGTTTTAGTAAACTTGATCTAAGGACTGATTCAATGAAAATAAACAAGAAGTATCTGATGATTCATTTTCAGAAACATTCTGCTTATACAGGCTACCTCTGTTTCAACTAGTGGTTTTTCCTTTCTTCTACACATTCATTGATTGATACTTCAGTCATGGAACCAGCCTTCTCTCAGAGAAGATAGTATTTGGAAGCCGAAGAAATGGCTGTAAGCCCTGGCTCCAGCACTCACCAGATCTTTGGTTTGGGTTAGTTGCTTTTCATGTCATAACAATAACCATGTCTACTCTCACAAGTAATTTGTGAGATATCATGCCTGTGAGAAAGCTGTGCAAACAATAAACTGCTAACCCAGAATTTCCTGAATTATGTTCTAGAGATTACATGAGAAGTCCTCGAGATATTAATAAATGTTCTACAAAAATATGGCTAATAAACCAAAATGGGTTTCTGAAGCTTAAATATGCTAATATACATAGTGAATATCCAAGAGGGAAATGTTTTATGCTTAACCTCCCCAAACTTTTT
Source organism: Mustela putorius furo (assembly GCF_011764305.1). Lineage (NCBI taxonomy): Eukaryota > Metazoa > Chordata > Mammalia > Carnivora > Mustelidae > Mustela > Mustela putorius. Next base: position 25,901,363 of record NW_025421273.1, read on the forward strand.
CTTAAATGTAAACACTTTTTTTTTTTTAGTTTTACCAAATTCTTCCTGTGGAAAATATTATTTAAGTGCTGGGTTGTAGAAGTTTTAATTATTTTTATACTGTAGAGCTAACTAATGAACTACTTAATCTACTTAGAAGTTTTCTTTATAGAAAAGTGTTGGTTATTATGTATAGCTTTCATTTTTTTAAAAGATTTTATTTATTATTTATTTGACAGAGAGAGATGACAAGCAGGCAGAGAGGCAGGCAGAGAGAGGAGGAAGCAGGGTCCCTGCCGAGCAGAGAGTCCTATGTGGGGCTCGATCCCAGGACCCTGATCATGACCTGAGGCAGCGGCTTAACCTACTGAGCCACCCAGGTGCCCCTATGTATAGCTTTCTTCATCTGGTTAAATACAACTTAATATTTTAAATTTTTCCAGGGTTAATATTTTATCAAAAGCATATTTATTCTACAATTACTTTCATAATAGCAAAAAAGAATAAAGTTTAACCAAAGAAACATATGGATTTTATAGTGGAAATGATAAAATAACATTATGGGAAATTAAATATCTAAATAATTAGAGAAGTATTACAAGTTTACAGATTCTAAGATTGAGTATTGTTAAGATGGAAGTTCTTTTCAGTTGGGCTACAGATTCAACATAAACCCTACCAAAATTCTAGTAGGCTTTTTTTGTTTGTTTGCTTTTGTTTTTGTTTTTATTTTTTCTATAAATTGAAAAGTGTTCCAAAAACATTTATAAAAATGTAAGAAGGAGAGGAGAAGTGAGTTGGGGGAAATCCAAGGGGGAGATGAACCATGAGAGACTGTGGACACTGAGAAACAAACTGAGGGTTTTAGAGGGGAAAAAGGTGGGGGGTTGGGTGAGCCTGGTGGTGGGTATTAAGGAGGGCACATATTGCATGAAGCACAGGGTATGGTGCATAAACAATGAATCTTGGAACACTGAAAAAATAAAATAAAATTTTTAAAGATGTGAGAAGGGAAGACCTAAAATTGCAAAAATAATTTTGAGAAAAATAGAACAAAACTGTAAGACTTTAGTTTTCTAATTTCAGACTTACTCTAAAGCTACAGTTATGAAGATAGAGCAGTACTAGCACAAGGATAAACATAAACATTAATGGAACAGAATTTAGAGTCTAGAAATAAAGTCTTACATTTATAGTTAATTTTTGACAAAGATGAAAGACAATTAATTAAGGAAGACTATAACTTTGTTAGGAGATGGTGATGGGACAATTATACATCCACAATAACATGAACGTAGACTTTCATTTCATACTATGCATAAAAATAGCACAAAATTTATATTTAATATGAGCTAAACGAATAAAACTTTTGGAAGATAACATAGAAAAATATCTCCTGGACTTTGGATTAGGTAAAAATTTATTAGATATGACACCAAAAAAGTTCAATCTATGTGGTAGGATGACTAATGGCCCCTCAAGGATGTCCATCCATGTCCTAGTCCCCAGAACTCATAAATATGCTCAGATGGCAAAAGGTAATTAAGTTTGCAGGTAGAATGAAGTCGCTAATCAGTTGACCTTCAAATAGAAATATTGCCTGCTATCTAGGAAGGGCTAATGTAACAAAGGTCTTTAAAAGTAGAAGAGAGAAGAAGATGAAAGAGTCAGAGAGTCATATAAAAATGATACAATGTGAGAACTTGACTCACTATTTTGGCTATGAAGATTGAGAAAGAAGTCCAGAAGTAAAGGGATATCAGTAACAACTGGATGCTGGTAAGGGTGAGATGATACATTTTCCTTGACAACTTTCAGAAAGGAATATATTTCTGCCAACACCTTGATTTTAGCTCTGTGAGATCCTTTTCAGAATTAACTTCAAAATTTAAATATAATAAATATATGTTGTTTTCAGCCACTAAGTTTATGATTTGTTATAGCAGACATAGAAATCTAATAGAGGAGAAAATCTTCAGGAACTTGGGTTAACCAAAAATTTCTTAGAAATGATACCAAAACTGCAATATATAAAATTTTAAAGACAGTAAATGTGGCCTTATCAAAATTCAACACATCTGTGCTTCAAAAAAATCATTAAGGAAATTAAAAAATAATTAGACTAGAAGAAAATGTTTTATAAAACATATATCTTATAAAAGATTCATATCTTGAACATACAGAGAATATTTATATCTCAATAATAAAATAACCCAACAAAAGTAGGCAAATGATTTGAATATACAATTGAATAAAGAAGATTAAAAAGTGGCTCATAAAGACAAATAATGACTCCTGACATCATTAGCCATTAAAGATGCACATTAACTTATTGGCATATAACTGTTGATGACAATTTCTGATGATTTTTTCTATTTCATTGGTGTTAGTTGTGATCTCTACCTTTTCATTCATAATTTTATAAATTTGGGTCTTCTCTCTTTTCTTTTGGATTAGTTTGGCCAATGGTTTATCAATCTTATTTATCCTTTCAAAAAAACAGCTTCTGGTTTCATTGATGCATTCTACTGTATCTCTAGTTTCTGTCTCATTGATTTCTGCTCTAATCTTGATTATTTCCCTTCTTGTGTGTGGAGTTGGCTTAATTTGTTGTTGATTCTCTAGTTCTTTAAGGTGTAGAGACAGCTGGTGTATTATGGATTTTTCAAAATTTTTGAGGGAGGCTTTGTTGGCTATCTATTTCCCCCTTAGGACTGCTTTTGCTGTATCACATAGGTTTTAGACCAAAATGTCTTCATTCTCATGGGTTTCCATGAATTGTTTAAGTTCTTCTTTGATTTCCTGGTTGATCCAAGCATTCCTTAAGCTTGGATCTTTAGCTTCCAGGTGTTTGAATTCCTATCATACTTTTTCTTGTGGTTGAGCTCCAGTTTCAAAGCATTGTGATCTGAGAATATGCAGGGAATAATCCTGATATTTTGGTATCAGTTGAGCCCTGATTTGTGACCCAGTATGTGGTCTATTCTGGAGAAGTTTCCATGTGCACTTGAGAAGAATGAGTATTCTGTTGTTGTAGGGTGAGATGTTCTGTATATGTCTATGAGGTCCACCTGGTCCATTGTATCATTCAATGTTCTTGTTTCTTTATTGATTTTCTGCTTGGATGATCTGTCTATTATTGAGAATGGCGTGTTAAGATCCCCCATTATTAATGTATTCATTTCAATATGATTCTTTATCTTGATTAGTAGTTTTCTCATGTAATTGGCTGCTCCCATATTGGGGACATAAATAATTACACTTGTTAGATCTTCTTGTTGGATAGACCCTTTAAGAATGATGTAGTGTCAGGGCGCCTGGGTGGCTCAGTGGGTTAAGCCGCTGCCTTCGGCTCAGGTCATGATCTCAGGGTCCTGGGATCGAGTCCCACATCGGGCTCTCTGCTCAGCAGGGAGCCTGCTTCCTCCTCTCTCTGACTGCCTCTCTGCCTACTTGTGATCTCTCTCTGTCAAATAAATAAATAAAATCTTTAAAAAGAAAAAAAAAAGAATGATGTAGTGTCCTTCTGTATCTCTGACTATAGTTTTTAATTTAAAATATAATTTATCTGATATGAGAATCACTACCCCAGCCTTCTTTTGAGGCCCAGTGGCATGAAAGGTGCTTCTCCATCCCTTCAGTCTCAGTCTGGATGTATCCTTAGGTTCAAATTGGGTCTATTATAGACAACAAATGGATGGGTCCTGTCATTTTATCCAATCTGCAACCCTGTGCCATTTTATGGGTGCATTTAAGCCATTCACATTGAGATTGATTATCAAGAGAGAAGATACATTTTTATTCAAATAGTGTTACCTGTGAAGTCTTTGTTTCTATAGATTGTCTCCATAAATTTCTGTTCAGTTATATTCTTGGGCTTTTTCCCTCTTTTATAGAACCCCCCTTAATATTTCTTGTAGTGTTGGCTTGGTGGTCACATACTTTTTTAAACCTTGCCAGTCTTGGAAGCTCTTTGATACAGATGTAGTGAAAAGAAGGGCCATCTGTACCCCAATGTTCATAGCAGCAATGGCCATAGTCGCCAAACTGTGGAAAACCCCAGGATGCCCTTCAATGGATGAATGGATAAGGAAGATGTGGTACATATATACTATGGAGTATTATGCTTCCATCAGAAAGGATGAATACTCAACTTTCATATCAACATGGATGGAACTGGAAGAGATTATGCTGACTGAAATAAGTCAAGCAGAGAAAGTCAATTATCATATGGTTGCATTTATTTGTGGAGCATAAGAAATAACATGGAGGATATGGGGAGATGGAGAGGAGAAGGGAGTTGGGGGAAATTCGAGGGGAAGATGAATCATGAAAGACTGTGGACTCTGAAAAACAATCTGAGGGGTGTGGGGTGGGATATTGGGTGAGCCTAGTGGTGGGTATTATGGAGGGTACATACTGCATGCAGCACTGAGTGTGGTGCATAAGCAATGAATTCTGGAAAACTGAAAAGAAATTTAAAAAATAAATAAAAAACTTCTAAAAATGCACATTAAAACCACAATTAGATACCACTTCACATTTACTAAAATGGCTATATGAAAATAAACATGCAATAATAAATGAATGTGAGAAATGAGACCCACTCACACATTCTAGTGTCCATATAAAATGGTATAGCAACACTGAAAAAGAATCTGAGAGTTTCTTAAAAAGTTAAAAATAGAACTACCAAGGATCCAATAGTTACACTGCTAGTTACTTACCCAAAGAATATAAAATACTAATTCAAAGAGATACATGTACCCTGATGTCTATCGCAACGTTATCTACCATAGCCAAATTACAGAAGCTGCCCAAGTGCCCAGTGACTAATGAATGGATAAAGATGTGGTATATACATACTCAGCAATAAAAAAGAATGAAATCTTTCCATTTGTAATGACATGGATGAAACCCAGATTATAATGCTAAGCAAAATAAATCAGTCAGACAAAGACAAATATCATATGATTTCACTTATCTGTAGAATTTAAAACAAATAAGCAAAGGTAAGAAAAGAGAGAGAGAAAGACAAACCAACACTCTCAACTGCAGAGAATAAACTGATAGTTATCAGAGAGGAGGTGAGTGAGGTGATGGGTGAACTGGAGATGAGGATTAAGGACACTTGCAATAAGCACTGGGTCATGTATGGAAGTGGTGAATCATTATATTACACACCTGAAACTAGGATAAAAATATCTGTTAACTAACTAGAATTTAAATAAAAACTTAAATTAAAAAGTGAAACATTCATTTGTCATATCACCTAGGAAGTCCACTTTTAGGTATCAGTCTAATGAATGAAAGGATAAATGAAAAATGAAAGGATACATCCACATGAAGATTTCTATACAGATATTCTTAGCCTCCTTATTAATAACAGACAAAACTTATAAGGGCTTAAATATTCCTCAAATGAGGAGTGGAGAGACAAATTGATATATACATGCAATGGAATATTATTTAGCAATAAAGAGAAACTAGCTGCTGATACATACTCCACCATGGACAAGCCTCAAAAATCTTGTGCAGAGTGAAAGAAGCCAGGCACAAAAGAACATATAATACATTATTGTTTTTATGGGAAATTTCCATAAAAGGTAAACTTACAGAGATAGATAATAAATTAATGGTTGCCTGAGGTGGTAGGGGTAAATGGTATGGGGTACAGAGTTTTACACTTAGTGGACACAAGGGAATTTATTGGGGTGATGCAGATGCTATAAAACTGATTTACTATGATGGTTATAGAGCTTATAAATTCACTTTTAAAAAATCATTGAATTCTACACATGAAATAGGTAAATTTTGTGATATATAAAATGTGACTTATTGAAGTTACATGTTAAAATGTATTTATTCTGCATTAAAGATGCTTTTCTAAAAGTTTCCCTAGTTCTGAGTGATTTTTCTTCTATCCTTTGTTTAATACATTTCCCAAAAGAATAGCTCAGCATCAATGAAAAATAGCTTTTAATACTGTAAAGTCCAATTGAGAAAGAGGTTTTCAGAAACATTTCTGCTCTGAAAATAAATACGTAACTGCGAAGTTATCCCTTTTGAAATCAGTTTGTACAATATACCAACTATGTGATTTGACAACTCCCAACTTAAACATTTTCATTGCTTTTATTTATTTATTTATTTATTTATTTTTAGTGCTCAATAATATTTCTTTATTCAAAATGAGAGTGAAAACTTGATGAGATTACAGTAGTGGATATATTTATTTAAAAATAAGGTGAGAACTCCCCAAAGAATTTAAATTTTTATAAAAAAAACTAGCATGTTAACTATAGCATGATCCTTAATCTATATTCAAGGTAATTGATATGATGAAGCTTCTACTTGAAAATAGAACTAAATATTAAATGACAAAAGAGTTTATTGTCTGTCAAGGGAAAACAAAATAAGAAATAAGCTGAAAGTTCTGCCCCATGTCTAACTTGTCATTTACCATGAGATAATTTATCAGCAGCAAAGAATTTTAAAAAATACAGTGCAAAATATAAATTTGATAAAATAAATTTTTAATTGCTTCATTTAACTCTTATTGGATTATCACCAGTCACCTCAACAGTTTTTTCAACACACCCTGCAGTTAGAACTTATAATAAAAGTGAAGATAACAATACATATAATTCACTAACATTTCATGCAGTGAACCATTAACAAAGGACGTGTTTGCAAAATCAAAACCTGGTTGTATTTTTATTATTATTTTCAAAGAAAGAACTTCTGGCACACATCCCAGACTCCAGATTCATAACAGAAATTAAAGCAATTAAGGTCTCATTGAGAATTACTGATAATAATGTAATATAAACATGGGTCTTACATTCTAGTTCTCTAGATAAGCTCTCATTATAGAAGAGACGAAAGCAAGTAGAAATTCCAAATCTCTCATTTTTTGGTTACTATTAGCAACGTTTGTAAGGAGTTAAGCCAAGATAGGAGATAAACAAGGAATCAAGAATCCGGGAAATAATAGGATCTTAAGACCTCCTCCTTCTGCCTCTGGTTTATAACAGCTGATTTATTGAGGACATAATATTCCTATCAATTATATTAATTATATTAAATCTAATACTTGAGGAAAGAATTCAAACTAAATTCCACTGAGATGATTTCTGAAAGATGCGATTCATTGAGACTTTGAAATATATATAGACAATATGGTGAATAATTCACTAGAAGTGCATCTGTATGAAGAATAAATAAAATATGCAAGTATCTTTACCATTATTCTATCATTTTTTAAGAATACACTGATTATATTCTCTCTCTCTGTCTCTCTCTCTCTCTCAAAAATGAATTGATAAGTCTTTTAAAAAGTGGGGGAGGCACCTGGGTGGCTCAGTTGGTTAAGTGTCCTGCTTTTGTTTTGGTTCAGGTCATGATCTCAGGGTCCTGATATTGAGAGCTGAGTGGGGCTCCATGATGAGTGGAGAATCTCTCCCTCTGCCCTTCCTCACATTCACATATCCTCTCTCTCTCTCCCTCTCAAAAGTAGATAAATAAATCTTTAAAAAAAATTAGTATATTTATTGTTCTATTATAGGTTCCTCAAAATTTCAAATGATTATCAGTAACTTCTCTAATAAAATGTTTAGTATTAGTTAGGAATTTCAAAATATACACTGCATTTTATAGTAAGATTTTTTTTTTTCCACAGCACCTTTCCAGAAGCCAGTAATCTAAATTTTTAAGTTTTTCATCTGCTTGAAAACTCAGTAAAATATATGCAGAGGGGAAGTGGAGATCCTGTTTGGGATCTATTTACCTTATAACCATCCATTAAATCCATTCCACTATTATGAAATTAAGGACATGATTTTAGCCATACTTGTTATAAAAAGCTCTTTCAAATCACATCAGATGACATCACTAAATATCAAGGGAAAGCAGATTTTGCCTTATCCTCAGAATCAATACACGTGCTAAATCAGTATGCTGGAATAATAAAAAATGACTCCTTCCCCACACTTGAAAATTCATAAGTAAAAATTTCCCTTATTAAATGTACATGCTTCCCCCAGAAAATACAAGACCTTTTGAAATACTATCAATGCCTGAAGAAGAGTATTATAAATTTCAGACGTTCCTGCTACAACTTCAGAAACACAAGTCTTGATGAGGTTTGCCATCTTACCCTGTCCACCTTCTTTATTCCCTTTCAAGATTCATAATCAAACTTTATGTTTGATCCAAAAAGTTGGTTGTTTTGACCAGGTACCTGATTTCATTTTTTTGATGACTCCCCACCCCCTTTACTCCACCATTAAGCTATCCACCAGCCAGCTGAATAGAAGTTTAAAACTAAGAGTGCTAATAGGGGAGCACATGGGTGGCTCTGTCAGTTGAGTGGGTGCCTTTGGCTAAGTTCATGATCCCAGGATCCTGGGATGGAGCCCCACATCAGGCTTCCTGCTCAGAGGAGAGCTTGCTTCTCTCTCTGCCTCTACCACTCCCCCTGCTTGTGCTCTCTCTCTGTCTGTCAAATGAATAAATGAAATCTGAAAGAGAAAGAAAGAGTGCTATTAGGATTCTGTATGGACAGACTATGTTAATAATGACAATAACTAAACACCTCCTATATTACCATCACAGTATCTTTACAATGGGGTGAAGATTAGGTATCATTAATCCCATTTATGATTAAAAAAACCTAGACTTAGGGATGTTTACCAATATGTGGTCTGTCTATTCCCAAACCTGGTCAGGAAACAAGGCATTCGATCCCAAACTCCAATAACCCCCCAATGTATCATTACCCTGCTTGGCACTGAAGATACAACCATGACTAAGTCTGTGTTAGAAATCTACCACTAAAATATCTGCTTTATTTCAGTCTCTTACCTGGAATTTTCCCTACACCCTCCTAAGTTTTTTCTATCTTCCAATACTAATGCTAATGTGATTCTTGAAATGATGTTAATGGAAAATTGGGGATGGGTTTCAGCCAACTCTGGGTGCTGAGGACTTTTTCTTCTCCAGCATCAAAATTACTCTCTTGTCAACAATTCTATCAGTTTCTAGGGTTTACAAATGTACTTGGACAATTAGAAAGGGAAATGTGTGTACAGGGTAGTACATACTTGATGGGAATCAAGTGCACTGGAAGACCCTTGTGTAGGAAAATACTCAGACAAAAACTCAGACAGCTATTGATGAAAGGCCCCCACTGAGAGGTGGAAGGTCTTCCCCTAAGTAGTGGGGAAAACAGTTGGATGACTCCTCAGCAGAGGACATGCAGTGCTCATTCCATGAGTTAAGAAGTCCAAAAGCATCAGCTTGCCTTTTATGAGGTTTCTTGGCACTAGTAACAGACAATAAGGGGCAGCCCTGCTGCTACTGAATTCACTCTCACCAGAACCCACAGATAGAATTCCCTATCCTGGGCCTAGTAGAACAACTTCTCCTCCCTCTCCTCTTCTTCCTCGTCCTCCTCCTTTAAGATTTTATTTATTTTTCAGAGAGAGCACAAGTAAGGGGAGTGGTAAGCAGAGGGAGAAGCAGGCTCCCTGTTGAGCAAGGAGGCCTCTGTAGGACTATATCCATGATCCACTGGAATCATGACCTTAGCTGAAGGCAGGCAATTAACTGACTTAGCCACCCAGGCATCTCCCAGTAGAACTTCTTAAAGACACATGTCCATCCATTTTTTCCCCACCTTCCCCACAGTGGGATGAAATTCTCCACATAGAGTTCATCTAGCCTCTGGGATGTAAGTAAAATGTCTTACCTTATTATCATTTTGATCTTTTGTTTAAAAAAAATTTTTTATATCCTGCATTCTTCAAAAGCTTCTTTTGTTGATTCTCAAGAGTCTTTCTTTTCCTAACAAAATCCTGCTCTTGTAAATAAATTATTATATTTCCTAAAGCACTGTATTAATAGACTTTAAGAGCCTATTTTAAAAGCATTTAGGTTTGGGCGCCTGGATGGCTCAGCGGGTTGAGCCTCTGCCTTTGGCTTGGGTCATGATCCAGCCCCACATCTGGCTCTCTGCTCAGCAGGGAGTCTGCTTCCTCCTCTCTCTGCTTGCTTCTCTGCCTACTTGTGATCTCCGTCTGTCAAATAAATAAATAAAATCCTTAAAAAAATAAAATAAAATAAAATAAAAGCATTTAGGCCATAAAAATTTTTTTATTTTTCCTGAAGCAGTGTGATGGCTCCAACTGACTAGCACAAGAGTCTAAAAGAGGAACATGCCAAATAGAAGAAGGCAATGCTTAATTGTATGATATATTTTTCAGAATAATGATTAATATCTATTGTATGCTGGCATATACCAGACATTTCACCAAGAAGGCCACTTGCTTCATCATATTTAAGCATCATAAAATGAGTCTATATACTGTGTACTAATATTATTCCTATTTTACAAATTAAATACTGAGTCTTAGATACTATTTCCAAGTCTATGTAGCTCAATTGGTCTGATTGAAAGATATATAATGACCCTGGTGTCCCTAAAGTACAAAACCTAAACTCCCTAATATGATAAACATGACCCTTAATACCTGGACAACCTTTGTTTTTATAATTCTCTCTCCAACCTCCATGAACTTCACCCAAATTCTATTCTTCCCTATCCAGCTGTACAAACGTTTTGACTTCCACTGAACTCCATAATTTTACACACTTCACGGTCATTTCTCATGTCTCAATTGTTTCTCTATACCTCTTCAATGTGAGGAATCTTTGTTCTCAGAGTCTTATCTTAGCTCAGATAGCTCCTCCTTGAAGAAAGACTCACCAATTCCCCATGGCAGAGTTAGCATTCCCTTCTTTGTGTTTTTTTGTGCTCATTCCTATCTTCCAACACTATAATTCTTTATTTATGAGTATCTTTGTCTCATTAGTAATTGGACTACTTTAGGGGTACAAAAGGAGGAAAGAAGAAAAAAATACTTATCAAGCACAAGATGTACATCAAGGATCATGGTAGATCCTTCCTCTGCTTTTTTTCCCATCTTTTCACCTGGTATATCATCCTTATAAGTCTTGGATTATATATCATTTCATATATATATGCATGTACTTCACACATATGTGAAATAATTATAGAATTTTTCTCATAAACAAATACACATTTATATACAATTATACAATTATATTTATTCATTTATATGTAAACATTGAAAATGTATTACAGATAAACATATATAAATTACATATTAAAATATATTTATATCTTAAATGTTACTAAAATGTTATATATGTATTACATACATATATAAATATGTATTTATATACATATTTTAAAAATAAAGGAAATAACTGGTAAGATAAATGCAAAATGTGGACCCAAGTCTGGCCTCAGAGCATGTATCCTTTCTTCTAATCCTGTTTTCTCCATATTGCCCCCCCTTATCCCATTGAACAATACCTGTCACATAGCCTTTGCTCAATAAATATTTGGCAAATGAATGAATCACATTTATAAACTTGCCAAGCACTTTCACAACAATCACTACATTTTGTTCTGCATTAAGTCTGATCAGGAAGATGAAACTTATCTAAACACAAATGAAAATCTCAAGATTGACAAGTTACTTACAGAGATGTCTTTTATTTTTATTTTTTTTAAGATTTTATTTATTTATTTGACAGAGAGAGATCACAAGTAGGCAGAGAGGCAGGCAGAGAGAGAGAGAGGAGGAAGCAGGCTCCCCGCTGAGCAGAGAGCCCGATGCGGGACTCGATCCCAGGACCCTGAGATCATGACCTGAGCCGAAGGCAGCGGCTCAACCCACTGAGCCACCCAGGCGCCCCCTGAGATGTCTTTTAAAAATAGTTATTTTTTTTTATACAAAGTTGAACTATATACAAAGTTTTTAGCATGAGGCCTATGGACCTCTAGAGTCTAGAGATGGAATTATTAATGTTTATGAACCCCCTGAATTTTGCATGGAGTTTGTTGTGCATTTTCCTAGAAAAAGGGTTCCTAGACTTTTGTTAAACAATAATTTCCAAAGATCTATGACCCTAAAATGACCAAGAATCGCAAGAATATATTATTCCCATATTCACCATCACTCTAGGATTACGAAATTATGGAAAAATAAGGTATTCAGATACATATTGTGTTTGCATCAGAGCCCTCAGAGTTTATGAAACAGTAATGAAAATGGAGATTCAGCATACTGGAAAAAAAATGACACATCAGTATCATACTTGTAATCCACACATCCAAGCAATTTCCATTTTTATTAAGGAAGTTAAATTATACTTAACAGCTTTTATTGGTTTGTTTGCTTTGGTTTAGAGGGAGATATGGGTGCAGGACACAGTTTTTCTTCTTCAACTTCTGAGGTCTGCCTTTTTAGAAGAAGCTGGCAGGTATGCATGAAAAATATAAACTTCAGGCAAAACATCTGTTTCTCTCACCACTTTCAAGTCAATTTGAAGTGCTTATATTCTAAGTATTAACAAGCAACCCCAGGCTTTGGTAGAGCTTCAGACCATCTTGTAGGAAAATATACACAAACCACACACCTTAAAAAAAAATACTCAGTCCTCTGATAATGTTCCCAGCAGATGTATATCAAGACCAATATTTGCTTAGATATTTAGGAAAATATACATTGGATGTATGTCAAAATGACTATATTTATTTTGATTTGTCTCAATGTTGACATTTTAAACATTTTTATATCAGCAAAAGATAAAGGTTATTAATCAGATTACATGTTAACATTAAGTTTTAATACTCTGTTTATATGGTAATTCAACTTTAAAATTATTGCAAGTTTTACTTCATATAGTTTAGGCGATCTCTACCCACTTATTGACACATTCCACTTCACCCCATTAAATCTACAATTCTGAAATAAAATTAAAATGTGAAAAAACTCCTAATGCATATTGTAAATCTAACAATACCAATACGTATTTTAAAATAATAAAAATAGTAGTTTCAAAAAAAATAGTAGTTTCTTCCTAGAAATGTAAACATGTCATCGTATTACCCTGATTTATCTAAATTAGGAGATAATTCATCAAATAAATAAATAAATAAATAAAATTTTGAACAGCAAGCCTGGCCTTCTAATAGCAATTATAATTAGTTTCAAAAATTCTACTGAAGTGTAGAATATGATTCAAGAAAAAACAGTCCAGTTTGTCTCAGAGTTTCAATACTGCATGAACTCCAAATTAAGCATGGCTAGAGATACTATTAGTTCCTAAGGGAAATCAATAATCCTTGGGGGGGGGGGAGGCATTTTTACTCTTTCTTTCTTTCTTCTTTTTTTTAAACCAACTGAGCCCAAATCTTGCTTCTACTAGAATCTTAGAAAGCTTACAATCCCAGAGTGACTTCAGATAGCTACAGATGTACAAAGGCACACAAAGGAAAAGTTGCCAGAAGTTAACTATATTCCCACTTGAAAGAGAAGAAAAATGAATCTTTCCACTTTGGATTCTGGGGGAGCTCAATTGGATTACTTCTCTTCTTTCTCTAAAAGCAGAAATATCTATTTTCAAGTTTTTATTATTGTTTATGAAAGCAACACATTTCATTCAACAGAATGAGACACAGTCCTTATGTTACCAGTGAAATACACTTTGATGATCTTGAATGACTTTTCCTTTCAACTTCGAACAATTTTCAATAACAAGTAACTTTTATTTGCAAATACTGAATGAAATTGCAAATATTCACTTCAATAAGGACAAGGATTTTCTTGAATTTCCAAGTAGAATCTGGACAGGGCCATATCTAAATGTTACTCAAGGTTCCTGTTACCCTATGGACTTGTCTGCTATGGGCATTGTCATCCATATAATATCAGTAAACTTTCAGAAGTCTGGAAGGAGAAGAAAAACACAAAACGAACAGATCCCATACTTAAGGGACTTTCGAAATGAAGCAGGAGAAAAAAACTTTCCTCCCTACTATATGGTCAGGAATGTAAAATGGGAAGCATGAGGATCAGGGACAAATACTAACTGTGTTTAGGAGTTTAAATCAATTCTAACTGTAGGGAACAGAAATGCTCAGTGGTTCTTCCTTACTTCTTCTGATCAGACCAATTCAGTTTATTTTGTGGGGGCACTCTATCAACCCCCTGTTGATAGTTCTAGAATCTTGCCATTCCATCTTCTTTTGTCTGATTTCTGAATATGCAGATCAGCATGTTTAAACTGAGGGCTTTTCCCCAAAACTGACAAAGGCACTCTGCCTATGTGGGTTGCAGAATGAATACACTGAGAAATTACCTCTGGTGTCTAACTGACATGAGTTGGTATATAAATATTCTAGTTCTCCCATCCCTCAGTTAGGATCATTCTAAGCTATATATTTTTCACTGTTTCTGGAAGTTCCCTGAAAGACCAATGCTAGTAACCTACCAAGGTAGCTAATCAAAAACACCTTTATTTTTTCTTAGAATCACTTTATCACCTTCTTACAGGTATTTCCTTCATATCTCAAGGAAACTATTGGAATTTGAATCTTTGTCTGTGGATCTGCTTCTGGGAAGAATGGAACTAAAACACACTTCCATTTTAAACAAATCAACACTTATTTATTGAGAGACTACTCTATTTCTTTTGCTCAGTGAGGCCTAAAAACAAGGGCTATCCACTCAAATACATCCAGAAGGAGAAAGGGAAACAAATTTAAGAAGCCCAGGTGGAAACCTAATGTACAAAACAGTGTATGTCCTATTTAAGGAGGCCATCTGCTGTTTAACTTCTGTCAATTGTTGCCATGCTGGTATGCCAGCCTACTACTTACAGGTCTTCTAGTTTTTCAAGCAAAGCCTAAAATTCTTAAAATTTAAATATTGTCAACTAATTCAAAAGGGTTTTTTAACATTCTTATAATAAATAATATTATTTATTTAATACTCTCAACAAAACCTGTTTATGGGCTGGATTTGACCCACAGCCTGCCAGTTTGTGAACTCCACACTAAGGATCAAAGATAAAGGACATGTGGTCCATAGATATTAAATAAATTTGCAACTTAGAAGGGGGTGAAAGAAATGCAAGTGACTATGAATTTGAATGTGAGTGATAAATGAGAGATAAGTAACAATCAAATAATAATTTGATGAGTGGGAAGACTTTTTTTTTAGGAAAAAGAGATTTTGATCAGGGATGATGGGGAAGAAGAGATGGAGTAAGCACACATTGGAAAAAGCTTTAAGGGAAAACAGTATAAACAACTTCCATTTAGCAAGTTTCTACAGCTAGCATTGCTATAGAAAGTTTAAAACTTGAAAACAGGACCTGATTCATTATTCCCAAGGGTGGGATTTTCCAATCCTAATCTAATTTTGGGAACTATAGCATGCTATGTCTGTCTCTAGGAGGTTCACCATGTCTATCAGCATGTAAAGGTTCTAAAAATTCCTTGGTACAGAATCTTGTTTGCGTCTGTTTCTCCGGTGTCTTCTAACTATTTTGAGTCTTTATCTCTATGCGGGAGCACCATTTTTGAACACTCTAAGAAATCATGTTTTGTAGGTATCTGTGACTCTAAGTGAAGTAACTGGAGAAAAAGGAAATGTAATAACTTATCTACTTGAAGGATAATCTCAAATAATAAATATATCTAGAGATCTTTATAAACTTCCATTTCTACAAAGTTGGGCATGTCAGAGTTGGGCCAATAGAGACTGCTATAGGATGAGCTTGGATGCATGAATACATGGGTCTAAAGGCCAGTGTGTTTAAACTACCTTGACTTCTCTCACCCAGAGTGTTCCTCAACCTCCAATGATGTCTGGAAATTGGTTCTTGTGGCCTGTTGAGTAAGGTAGCCAATACTAACAAGACCTTGAAGATTTGAATAGTAAAGAACCATAATTCTCTCTCCATGTGCCAGTTCTGAACAGAACACTTCAGTGCCAACACTGACAAGAAAAGTTGGCTATATCTCAGGACATAAATCAATTCCTGAGCAAGTCCACATGCTAGGATCAGTGCCTGAACAAAACTAGAGGATAACTTGATCCCCAAAGCAAAAAGGCTCACCAGCAATCTAATAATGAGGGCTCTAATAATCAGGGACAAGAAGACACTTTACTATGAAAAGTAATATCTTTCCTTCTCCATGTGCTCATATGATCATAGTGGTCTTACAGAATACATTTGAAGGTAGAAAATCCCCCACACTATCATAAACATAGCGATTTGACAGGACAGTTACCATATCAAAACTTCAGATATTACATCATCCTCTGAGCTAATTAATTGGCTCACAAATGACTATCACTACTGGTCTTCTCTGATATAAAACGGATAATATTTTGTTCTCACTGACATAATTATATTTTGATTCTAGTTTATATACACTATGCAATACACATACATACATTATACAATGAAAGGTGTGTTTTTATGTAATTATATTATTATTAATTACACATAAATCAATGAGTGTGGGTTTTACTATACCCCCTTTAACCATCAGACCTCTACCTGTGCTTCCATTTATGGAAATTAAATGTTTACTGTTAGTGTTTCCCACAAAACATTGCCTCTGACCAAGAACTAATTTCCCAATGAAATGTGGGATTTAAAATTAATGTATCCAAGAATGGTTGGGTGGCTCAGTAAGTTAAGCATCTGACTTTTGATTTTAGCTCAAGAAATGATCTCAGGGTCATGGGATCAATCCTCTTCCAGGACTCTGTGCTAAGCACGGAGCCTTCTTAAGATTCTCTCTCTCTCTCACCCTCTGCCCCACCCCCCATTATCTCTTTTTCTCTCTCTAAAAGAAAATAAATAAAAATAAACATAAACGTAAATAAATAAAATAAATGTATCCAACGTCATGTTCATTTGATATTTTCAGAGGTGATTTTTATATCAAGGTGGCAATTTAAAATTGCTTGCAAAACCCAGGTCGTACCTCATTTCTCACTAAGAAGAAAGGCTGTCTATGTAAACCCCAATCTTTTTATTCTACCTTCTGTTGACTGTTGGCTACATTTAATGATAATTATTCAAAACACAAGTAGAATTAGAAGAAAAAAATGATAAGGCAAAATGGGTTTTAAAACACATACAACTGAAGGTTAAAGACCACATATCTAAAATTGTTTATGAGTGTATGGAGGATATTATAATTTCCTTTTTTCACTATATATTTTGTGTTTTCTTCACTTTAATTCAGCTTCAGTTTCACTGAGCTCTTTGCCTATCAGGACATTCCAAATCTTCATCTTTAGATAGTGTTTATTAAAGGAATAATTTCAAATCTGGCCCTATTAAGATATTTCTCTCATGGGTTCCGAGGACTTTGTTGTTGCAATCACCCTTCTTATGTCTTCATCAACATTTCTCTCCCTCAACCTTACTTTCACAAGCCTTTTTATAATACAGTAAAATTTCAGTATGGTAAAATTTCCTACCTTAAAACTATAAACTTACTTGATCCCTTTCACCTCCCAGCCTTAGAATCAGTATTATGTCTTTGATACAAAAACTCCTTGGAAAAATTGTTTGTGTAGTTTGTCCCATTCCCTGTTGAACCTGCTATAGTATGGCTTGTCGAACATCATACACATGGTTAGGGATTGAACTAAATTAGAACCCAAGTCCCACAACTACTATGGTTCAACATTCCTTACCTATTCCGTTATGAGAAAATTTCAGCTCTATACCTAATATTTATTTTTATATTGTATTAACTGAAATATTGTTTTCTTAGCCCTCAGGACTGAGGTACACATGAAGATTTGAAATCATAAGAGTTTTTTACTTTAAAGTAAAACATATATATTGGTAGACCCATTTTAGAACACTCCCTAACTATATTAACTGTTTATGGTTTATGGATTTAAAGAGAGGAATATTACTCACTAAGGAGAAACTCAAAGTAATTTTACTTTATATATATTTTACATATAGATGAACATTTTCATAAAAGACATCATATTTCTCAAACACCATTTTTTCATAGAGCTGTCTGATTCTTCATAGGTAAAACTGGACTTTTGTTTTCAAAAGTAATCCACCATCATACATGAGAGTTAATACATAAGGTAATTCCTTCCCTTTGACATAGGAGCAAAAAAGCCTTCACTGTGTACCTGCAAAAAACAAAAAAACTTTAGTGGTGGGTACCTGAGTAGCTCAGTCAGTTAAGCATATGACTTCAGCTTGATTTATGGTCACAGGGTCCTATGATCAAGCCCTGCACTAGGCTCCTCACTTAGTGGGGAGTCTGCTTGTCTCTCTCTATATATCTCTCTATCTTTGCCCCTCCTCCTGTTCATACTTTGTCTGTCCGTCTGTCTCTCTCTCAAATGAATAAATAAAAATCTTGAAAAGAAAACTTCAGTAGGCTATAAATAATTTATGAGCAATGACATGCAGATATAAAATCACATAGCAATTATCTCAACAAATGGCATTCTCTTTTCATTCCCTATTCTACAGATGATCCAATTTGGATCCCAAGAGGGACTTGCAATGCTAGCCTGCTGCTTAATGGTTTCCTGAACCCCAGTTCTCCACTTTTTCTGTGAAATCGGCATTTATTTGGTTTTTATAAAGGTTTGTAAAAAAAAAAATGGAAATCACCTTTTGAAATAGTTAAGTTGGGCTTTGGAATAAATAAGGAATTTTTATGTATCTGTCTTCTTGTTATCAAACAAGGGTGACACCAGGAGTCACTGCTAATGACTTTAAAATTGTACTATATTTTGGCTAATTGAGTATAATAATAATAATAAAAGAGCTTTCAAGCTGTAAAAAAAATTTGTAGGATGGGACATTTGTTTTGTCCTTCAATAAATATTACTTGGATGCCTCCTGTACAGAAGACACTGTTAGACAACACTATGATTCTAGCAATGAGTTTAAAAAACAAAAAGATTAATAATGATTCCTTACTTCATGGAGTTCACAACTTGAAATAAGTAATACAGTTTTTTAAATCTAGAACTTCTTTTTTCATCTATGGAATATACATAAAACACTATTCCTGTTATCTTTTGTGTAAATAAAATTTTAGTAAAATGATATGTTTGTCTTGAAAACAATAGTCAGTACAGAAACGTGCAAAGAAAAAGCATACACAGACACACACAAAAAAAAACACTCAAAATCCTAGGATCTACAACAGAGAATACTTGATGAATGTCATTCCATATGGATACATATACAGAAATTTAAAAAAATATATATTTTATTTATTTGACATAGAGAAATCACAAGTAGGCAGAGAGGCAGGCAGAGAGAGGGGAGAAAGCAGGTTCCTTGCAGAGCAGAGAGCCCGATGCGGGGCTTGATCCCAGGACCCTGGGACCACGACCCAAGCCGAAGGCAGAGGCTTCAACCCACCGAGCCACCCAGGTGCCCCCAGAAATGTTTTTTATAAAAATGAAAAGAAGATATACTTACATTTGTTTTTATTTTTTTAAAAAAACTTTAATAAATTTTTCTCGAAATGCAGCAGATAAATAGAAGTGTGTGACAATTCTAAAGATACAGATTAATGAATTTTTGCAGTGTAGACATAAAAGCACCATAGAAATCAAGAAATAAAACCCCAGGTATCCTATGACTTTTAACATATCAGTTTTTTCTTACTAATTTTAAACTAAAGATAACTGGAATAATATAGTGTGCAAGCACTCCTCTGTGCCTGACTTACTCATTCAACATTATGCTTGTGATATTCTTCCCTACTACTGCATGTAGCAAAATACTTTGTTCATTATCCCTTCTGTATAGTATTTTATTTAATGTGTATACAATTGTTTCTTTGGGTTGTTTTCATTTTGACGTTACTACAAATAAAGCTGCCATAAACATTTTCATTCATATTTTAGTAAACCCATATTTCTGCTAGAGATATATCTGGTCATCTATCTTTGAATCTACCTATATAGTAATATCTATATCCATATTCAAATCCATATACAAATCTATGTATGCCTATAGGTAAACATATTTTGCTGGGGAGTAGATAAGATTATGTTTGGTTTTAGAAGATAATGTCAACAACTTTAGAAACAAGTTGTAAAATAAACAATTCTACCAAAGAGGTAGAGGTTCTGTTGCTCCATATTCTAATGAAACTTTTCTGTTGCTAGTCCCCGGGATGACTATAGTTCCCAGATAACGGGAATGTTTAGAAAAGCTTAAGATTGCTACTCTCACGTGTGCATTTTTGGTAGTCATTGTTACTGGAAAAAATGTTTGTTACAGGTTTTACAAGTTAATAGGTTTCACTGGCTTCTCTTATATGCATGCTTCTTATACTTGTCCACAACCCTGAAAGGTCAAGGAGAGAGGAATGAATGTGAGTGCACACTACATCCCTCAGTAATCCCAGTCATGAGTATCACTAAGATAGCCTTCTACACACTTACACTGAAATGTTTTGCTGAAGCCTTTATCTTGACACCTTATGAAAATGGTAAAACTATAATCACACTCAAGTGAAACAAAATGAGATTTTTTTTCTACATGTTTATTTGCACAGAACTTCAAAGGACAATCATAGATTTCAGTGTCTAGTTCAAACACAATGAGAAATAACTGTTAAATCTTAACTGATGTAGTTGAATTATCCTTAGGTTGAGAGGGTCTTCATCCTCTTCTTAAATTAGGTTCAGATTCCTCTCATTGGTCTGCAAATTCTTGCCTCTTCATTCTGGTTCTTTGATACTAGAGTGACAAGACACCTAACACCTAGTTGTCTGATCCAGTCTACACCCCCATGGTTTATTAATAACTCTGCCTTTCATTCTTAAAATTTTCCTTTTTTGGAAATGATTATGTGATACTTATACTAACAGACACATGCACAGATAGATGCTCAATGCCACTCATCATTAGGGAAATACAGATCAAAATTGCAATAAGATATCACCTCACACTGGTCAGAATGCCTAAAATTAGCAACACAGGAAACAACAATTGTTGGCAAAGATGTAGAGAAAGAGGCACCCTCCTATACTGTTGGTTGGAATTGAAACTGGTGAAGCCACTCTGGAAAACAGTACGGAAGTTCCTCAGAAAGTTAAAACTAGAACTACTCCATGATGCAGCAATGGCACTACTGGGTATTTATCCAAAGAATACAAAAATATTGACCCAAAGGGACACATGCACGCTGATGATGTTTATAGCACCACTATCTATAGTAGTGTTTCTCCCTCTGCCTCTGCCTGCCACTCTGTCTGCCTGTGCTTGCTCTCGCTTCTCTCTCTATGACAAATAAATAAATAAAATCTTAAAAAAAAAAAGATGATGTGGCATATATAAACATATATGTATATACATACATAGGCAAATACATATGATGGGGCATATATGCATGCCATGGAATATTGCTTAGCCATAAAGAGGAATAAAATCTTCCTATTTGCAATAACATAGATGGAGCTAGAGAGTATTATGCTAAGCAGAATAAGTCTTTCAGAGAAAGAGAAATACCATATGACATTCATTCATACGTGGAATTTAAGGAATGAATCAGATGAACAAGGAAGGGAGAGAGACAAGCAAATCCTAAAATAGACTCTTAACTACAGAGAACAAAGTAAGGGTTGCTAGATGGAAGGTGAGTGGGAAAATGGGTTAAATGGGTGATGAATACTAAGAATATTAAGAAGGCATTTCCTGTGATGAGTGTCAGGTGTTGTATGTATGTGATGAATCACAAAATTTTGCTACTGAAACTAAGATTATGCTATATGTTAAGTAACTTGAATTTAAATAAAAACTAACAAAATCTTAATAGAAGCGATAATAACAACAACAACAAATGATGTTTCCTGTTTTCTCAGTTTATCCCAGGAATGATACCCTGAAGCTGCCTCTGTAACCTGGATTCTAAGCATCTGTTTTCTGTTTTGAAAGTTAGGGTTCTTTATCCTGGGAGCTATGCCATCCCTGAGAAATTAGAGTTTAGCATGCCCTGGTGACAAGAGGAGAAGTTTAAACTATTTCCAACTTGATTCAATGAATCATAACCACTGTGAACAGAAATGGTGACAATATTCAGATGTGATGATAAGGCACACACTTTTCTCAATTTGGTAATGTCATTCTTGCATTTTCTTATTCATCCTTCAAAGCCCATCACATATATCACATCCTCTGACCCTTCTTTAGAACCTCCATGGAGGAAAAATCACACGCTCCATCTACTGACCAAAAGCTTTTCACTCTTATCTCTTAATAATATGCTCCATCTTATTCTGCGCTTTTGTAAATATGACTGTTTTCTCAAGTTAAACTATAAGAAATGTAAGGGTATCTTTCTTCCTTCATCTATGAATTTCTAATTCCCAACAAAAGTGGAATTCTCAACAAATTCTTCTTACCATTTGAGTGAATGAATACATTCAGTTCAACATAGCCAACATATATCAAGATCAATTCAGGTAATTTAAAATTTTTTATTTTGTGGTTATAAAATCTCAGGAGCCATAATAATCCATGAATCCCAATTCATTTCTGGTGAAATAAGACTTGTATGAACTTGCCTTGGGCCTTGGCACAGTACAATTACTGGAAATAACCTCATATTTTTACACGGTCATCCCTGTTTATAAATGGTTTTCCTCCCTTCCCTTCTTTCACATTCCAAATAGGAAATAGTGCATAATAAAGCCAACTCATAGATCATCCCCTCTTCTACACTCACTCTCTAATGCATCCCCCTAAAAATGTTTTTATATTAATTTCATCATTTTACCCTGGGGCGGGAGTGGGGGGTAGAAAAAACTACGATAATCATCAAGTGTCAGAAAGCACAAGAGTATAGAGGAATCTCTGGCAACAAATACTTTCCAAAACCAGCTCAATTCTGAACATGGTTCAGTTTAGCTTGCCAGTGAACTGGAGTAATCTAACCCAAAAACTATTATCCAGTTAACCTGTAACATTGTTAAACCATTACATGCAATACAGACATTCATTTTTCCTTAACATCATAATCTACCTAAGTACAATATCCAATCGGTAGTACCAATACCTATATATTAACCTTTTTCAGACTTAGCTTCCATCAGTAAATGCAAACCAAACCTCCCAAAAGGAGTTCTACGAACAGTCTGTGATCTGTAAGGCGTTGTTAGAACTAGTTGGTAGAGGTGGGAGATGGAAAAAGTGGTCTTTGGATTTGAAGAAAATAGACATCATTGTGTTTTCTCCTAATTGCAATCTCCTTTTGTATATCCGGATTTGTTTGTACTTCATCCATCCATCATTCATTCAACATCTATTTGAGGAAAACTTACTGTATTCTATGTATTAGACTAAGCAATAAGGAATAACAAGGCTGAATAAGACATAAAGTTAGCCTTCAGTGAATTTACAATTTTCAAAGGATAGACTCAGATACAAAAAATTATTTTTTGAAGATTTATTTATTTTAGAATAAATAGAAAGCAGCAGAAGAAAGAATACCAAATAGACTCCAAACTAAGTATCTAGCCCAACACGGGGCTCAGTGTCTGCACTGGACAAACCCCTGATCCTAAGATCATGATCTGAGTCTAAATCAAGAGTCAGACACTTAATTGATAGAGCCACATAGATGTACATAAAAATCATTTTAATACATTATGGTACACATCATAATAGAGCTAAGTGTTGAGTACCCTGGAGCTACAAATAACTGAGGTAACCTCTATTTGAGTCCAACAGAAAAGGCTTGGCATAATAAGTTTTTGGGTTAGGCCTTTTTTTTTTTTTAAGATTTTATTTATTTATCTGACAGATATCCCAATCAGGCAGAGAGGCAGGCAGAGAGAGAGGAAGGGAAGCAGGCTCCCTGTTGAGCAGAGAGCCTGATACGGGGCTTGATCCCAGGACCCCGGGATCATGACCTGAGCTGAAGGCATAGGCTCTAACACACTGAGCCATCCAGGCGCCCCTTGGGTTAGGTCTTTAAGAATGAGTGGAAATGTATTAGGTAGACAAACCAAGAAACGAAGTACCAGGCACAAGGAACCATATCATTAAGACACAGGAGCATATAATACAATGATACATTCTAGAAATATAAGTAGTTCAGTATAGCCATAATTAAGGATGCATATAAGAAATAAAAGAAAATTTAGGTTGAAAAGTTAGGTTTCCATCATTGCACATATGCCATGCTAAATAAAAACCTACTTTATGCTGCAGTTATTGAGACTAGTTTAATCGAGGAGAGCTATGAACAGATTACATATATGCTAATGTGCTTCCATATTTTCTTTTAAGTTATCATCCTTCTCTTTACTCCTCTAGGAAACATAATAAATTTGGAACATGTCATCAAAAGGCTTACTGTTACCATAGTAGGGAACCAGGACTGTGGTGAGTAAATAGCCTTTCCAAGCCCTACACATTAGAGCAGATGTAATCAGTAATTTAGTTCAATCTCTATCTAGCTCTGACTTGGAAAACTTGGAAAGTAGTAAATGTCTAATTGGATGAGATAAATTCCTCATTAGAGAATACTGCCTGAAAGAAATAGCATAGGAACAATAAAGCCCAGGACCAGAAGTCAGAAAATGAGAATTCTGGGTCCAGTTCTGAAGATTTCTACTTTTCTTTTACAAAATGAGAGAGTGATCCACTCAAGTTCTGGTGTTTATTGCCTCTTTATCTAAAAGATAAAACAATTTTATCTTTTTTAGATGTTTTGATAGTGGATAGATGAAAGACAGCACAAGCAGCAGGCTCTCAAGAGTTAGGAATAAATGCCAGATACCCGATCAGGGACTGAGTCCTCAAGGTGGTCATGTGGACATGTGTACACAAAATATTGGAAAAAAATGTTAACTTTTCTACAATTCATGAAGGTCTGCCTTACATTAAGGATTAAAATTTTAACTAAAAAAACAGAGAATCACATACTTAAAAATTAGGAATGGTAGAGTGAGCTTTCAAGATGAAGGGGAATCTCAGAAATTTGACAATACAAGCTTCTCAATGGACAAGGAGGGAAGCTAGAGGAGGGGAAGGACTTTCCTGAGGTCACATAGTTGATAGGACAGATCCAAGACTAGAACCAAGGTCTGTAGACTCACAATCCAGCAATTATATATTCACCTTTATTTTTTTTCATAAATAGCAAAGAAGAAATATCAAGGATAATTTTTCCTGCTCTTCAGAATATCAACCCAACAGCAGTGGAACACATTATTTAAGGCAAAGGTAAGAAAGTCTATGGGAAAGAAAAGAAGATGATTAGAGAGAACTGACCTGTTTCAAGACTTGCTGCTACACAAAGTTCTTTATGTGTACCCTTTAAGAAGTCAACACCCAGGAGGAGAGGGAAGTAATATATGTATTCATGACTTCCTTCCTTCACTTTCAAAATAATTTTTTAACAGTTAACTACTTATGGGACAGTGCAGATAAATTCATAATCTCCAGTCCTCTGGTAAAGAAACAAAGACGGGTGGAAGTTAAATAACTTAATATACTATTTTCATACTTTGCCAGAACAAAGTAACACAAACTAAGTGGCGTAAAACAATGTCTTACAATTCTAATGGCTAGAGTTAGAAGTCGAAATATCTGCAGGGCCATGCTCTCTCAGATGGTTCCAGGAGAGAACTGCTCTATGCTCCTCTAGTTTCCAGTATTTGCCAGCAACTCTTAGCAACCTCTGGCTTGTAGAAGCATCATTACTCTAGCATGTCCATCTTCTCTCTGTGTGTCTACACATCATTTTCTCTCTCTGCATATCTCTGTCCAAATTTTGCCTTTTTATAAAGACGCCTGTCATATTGGATTAAGATCCACACTAATAACCTCATTTTAACTCAATTACCTAAAGACCCTATTTCCAAAAAGTTCACATTCTGATGTCCTCTTCTGTGGGAAAAAATTCAATCCATAATACTTACCTAAGGATATGAAGTTACCAAGTATTAGACCAACAGCCTGATTCAATTCATCTCACCTGAGCAGATGCTTGAAAATTGTTAACATTTGGGATGTTAATGATCATTATTAACAAGCTACATTGGAGTTGGAAGGGATGGGGCTGGCACAGATACTTTGGTCAGTTGCTCTCACTCATTCCAAATCACCAGACCCCAATGACTCTCCTTATACTTCTCATGTTTAATAAACTAAAGGCAGATATATGATGCTTTCTCTCCATGTTTATGTCTATAGAGAGTGTTCTGGGTTCTTTGAATGAAACTCACCCTAAAAATTGGATAATTAGATAAAAACATAATTACAGGATGACCAAGGGCCCTACTCAAGGTATTTGGTGACACCCAAGGATGTGCTCAAAATGAAATATGTCCTATGGAATACCAGGATGGTAGTATGGCATGGGGGTTAAAATTGACCTTCAAGATGGAGTGCCTGGGTTTATATACCTACTAGGTCATATATTGGTTATGTAAACTTAGGCAGTTAGTTAACCTAAGTGCTTTGGTTTTCTCATCTGTAAAATATTGGTTAAAAATAATACCCAATGTAAATGACTGTGAGAATTAAGTAAGAATATTCATTAAAAAGCATATACTGCCAGATGCATGAAAAACACTTGATAATTTTTAACTCTTACTATTATTTTAAGGGTTAAAAGACAAAATGTAAAATGTTTATGCTTTTTCATCTTCTTTCTATTTGCCTCCGTCTTTATCAAAGACAACACAACACACACATATACACACACACACAATCTTGTATATAACCCCTTCCTGTTCTACCTACTAAGCCCCTGCCTCATGAATTTTGCATCTGTTTATTCCCTTGACTAGAATACCCTTCCTGCAAATAAATTTCTAGTTAATCTCTATACCTCTTTTAGGATTCTGATTAAATGCCACAACTTGAGAGAAGTCTTCCGTGATAACTCATCTGAAAAGGCAACCCAATCACTTTCTATCCTCTGACATTGCTTCATTTTTTTCCATCATTTTTGGCCACATGACATATTATACATTCATTTGTGGTTGAATATCATTCTCATAATGTCAAGAACTGCTAGTTGCCAACCAATAGCTATTCTCTCCTTCTTCTTCCAAATATCTAATTAATCAGCACAGCAGTACTTTTAAATAGAAGACTCCATTTCTCAGTACATTTTGCTGCTAATAGGGCCCTGACCTGGCTAATGAGATGTAAGCAAAAATCTGGGGTTGGACTCTCAGGAAAGCTATTCAAGGGAGAACTGAGTCTCCAAAAAAGTGATTATTTATTGTCTTTCTACCCCTTTTCCATCCCTAAAATAGGCACATGATAGCTGGAGCTCCAACAGCACTCAGTGACTATGAGGTGACTTTGAGAATGGAAGCCTTATGCTACAATGGAGAAGCAGATGGTATAAAACAACCATGTAAGAGAGCTCTGATTTACCTAAATCATGATTGTTTTTATACTAATTAACAAGTCCTTGTGAATTTAGTCAAGCTTCTGCTATGAGCAACTGAACACAAATTCCTCAATAATTCATTCCTCTCTTGAAATGTAGAGTCCAAGAAGCCTGCATCTTATTTCTCTTTTCAATGTTGTGACTACTAATGCCCCAAACAGTGCTTGGCACATTGTATATAATCAATAAACATTTATTAAATAAAACAAAAAATAAATTAATATCTACTAGATCTATATGAATTAATAAGGATGTAAAGAATGCAAGTAAAGAAGGCTTTATATGTAGTTTTAAATATTTGCCATGATTACTTTAATTCAGTGTGTTTCCATTGCCTCCTTTATTAATTTTACTGTATTTATTGAATATAGTTGTGTTCTAGGCATGTTTTAGTTATTGTAATTGAATTACTTTTGTCTTAGTATCAGCATTTTATAACCTGAATTAAATTGATGAGCTTTTTTTTTTATAAAGATTTTATTTATTTATTTGACAGAGAGAGATCACAAGTTGGCAGAGAGGCAGGCAGAGAGAGAGGGGAAAACAGACTCCCTGCTGAGCAGAGAGCTCACTATGGGGCTCAATCCCAGGACTCTGGGATCATGACCTGACTCCAAAGCAGAGGCTTAACCCACTGAGACACCCAGGCGCCCCTGATGAGCATTTTTTAATACCACCTATGAATCTGACATTAGGCTAGGAGTTTTAAGTACGTAGTTGAAAAATTTTTTTGTTTATAAATTCAGGTGAACTAGGGGCACCTGGGTGGTTCAGTGGGTTGAGCCTCTGCCTTTGGCTTAGGTCATGATCCCAGAGTCCTGGGATTGAGCCCTGCATCAATCTCAGCTCTCTGATCATCAGGGAGCCTCTGCCTCCCCCCCTCTCTGCCTGCCTCTCTGCTTACTTGTATCTCTCTCTGTCAAATAAATAAATAAAATATTTTTAAAAAATAAAATAAAATAAATTCAGGTGAACTAGAAATTATGTATTTCTTTTTTTTCTCTAACTCAATTTAAAAATGATCTGAGTCTAGCATGTGTAACTGACTAAAATCTCCAAGACAGTTATAACTGGAATTCCCTTTCACCATGAGACGGGCTAAGATTTCAGGTTCTTATGCATAGCTAAAAAATCTTGTAGTTCTTTCTGCTTAAAGGTTTTTTGTCCTGAGACACCTGGGTAGCTCAGTAGATTGGACATCTGACTTGATTTTGGCTCAGGTAATCTCATGGGTACCGAAATCAAGCCTCATATCAGCTCCATGCTCGGTAGGGAGTCTGCTTGAAATTCTATACCGCTGCCATTACTCCCCCCAAAATAAATAAATATTTTTTTAAAAGGTCTTTTGTCCATCTTTGTTTCTGTTATGACACCCTTGTTCCATAGCTCATGATTCTTTATGGTTTAGCAAACCACAGTTATCACAATCTTTGAAAAGGCACAGGTCTTTAGATCTGGTGAACTATGTACAGGTACTGCTATATCCTGCTGGGGTATTTCCAACTAACCTCTTCCATTTCCCAACCCCTGGGAATCTCTCCTTCTGCATTTCTCTGGTCCACATACTGTTACCTTTCCTATCTCCAGGATACAAGACTTATTTCATCTTCAGAGCGCTTAGGATTTTTTTTTTTTTCAAAAGGGAAGAAGCACCATTGATTTCAAACAGCTTTAGCTTTCTACCTGTAAATATTACAGACGCAAAGACTTAAAAAGAAAGGGCCTGCATGAAAGAAAAGAAGGGACTAATACAAAGAAGAAAGTAGAAATAAATATCTCAAAATGAATTTGTACCACATAAAGATCATTTCAAATTCTTCCATTGACCTTGCAAGGTGGAATTGTTCTTCTCACTATGCAGATTAAAAAGAAATCAAAGATCGTAAATTCTCACAAATGAGAATATGGTTGAGCATGGATTTCAACACAAGCATTCCTATATTTAGAAATCCTGCTCTTCTTTTTACAAGGAGTTTTCAGTTTATATTCTGTAGTGTCATAGAGGTCCATGAGATTTTTTCAAGGAATACCAAGGTTCTAAGGAAAATTTTGAATGAACACAGTTCCTTGGTAGCCACCCTCTCTAATCAAAAAATTGATTAGCAGTTGCCCCCAAAATTAAGGAAGACAATACATCCCTATTGATTAAGACAATGCTTTAACATTTTTAGTGATTTTCTTTACATTTGCCTGAGTAGCTGTATCATTTGTGTACAAATATCACAGAGAGTTCAAATTTCTTCAGCAGTCTATTTCAGTACTGTGCAAGGAATATTTGAGTAATTGTTTTTTAATATGACAGTGCCAATGTTTAAAGTTAATTTACTTTTATTTCAAAATTTGAGCTGGTTTAAGACAAAAAACAAATAAAAATGAACAGGTTTAAAGTCACTCATATATTAAATGTTCTCTAACTCATGATTTTTATGGTTTCTGTTTTTTAATCTGCTTTTTTTTTTTTTTTTTTTTTTTTTTTTTTGATTAAGAAAGAGATGCAGACATTGTGTCTGGGCCCGGAAATTCATCATCACACATAGGAGCATGCACTCCTATAAACTTCGCTTGTGTGTGTCTTTAACCTTATAAATCCTAATTGAAAATATGTTGATACCCAGTCCTTGGATTCCAGGCTCACAGTATGAAAAAAGTTCTATTCCAGTCCTTTCAGTAGCTTGGGCTTTTAGAGCTAGCTGTACTGTCAGAAGAAATTGAAACACTAACTCCATATTGTTCTCTTCCATCATGGTTATAAAATCATGAAATATGATATTCTTGGAAGATAAAGATGTACTGAAGAACATTTCCATTGTGTTAGCAATTTTAAAATCTTATGAAAAGAAAAGATTTCCCATAGGAAAAAAATGATCCTTCTAATTTTAGAGGAAGAGAAGTGGATGAGTTGACTACTCATGTAGGAAAATCTTCTCAGATAGTAATGTAGTCTCAAATCAGAAAATATGAAATGGTGGCATTGAGCAAACAGATCTGATCTTCCTTTTCCTTGCTTCTCAAATACACTGTGCTCTGGGCTTGGAAGTACTGGTGGCTTTCTGATATATCCCCATGAATTATTTTTGGCCTGTATTCAGAGTAAAATTGATAAGATCTATATTCTTTCTATTCCCCTCCCTTTTCCCCTCTAAAATTAGGCTTATACATTAAAAAAGTTTTGACTTTTATTTGTTTGTTTATTTATTTACATAATTAAATACCAAAGATGATAAAATCTACAAGACCCTCTTTTTTTTTTAATAGGATCTGGAAATACTAATGCAAAGGCTGATGGGTTGACCAGTATACACTATACAATATAGCCTCAGAGCCTAAATTCAAACTCAGAATCTCTCAGAAATACAGTACATTTAATGAAAACTTCATAATTTTTAATATTCATACAAGAATGACTACATAAATGAATTAATATACAGTGTTCAGTCAATAGGTCAACCTGAAAAGATTCTTCTGAAAGACTATCTTGTTATTCCAATCAAAATTCTGTAAGGGTGAAATAAAGGGAATTAAATAAAAGCTCCAATATTTTCAAAACTTAAAAAATGTATTAAAAGTATTTTCCAATTAGTCCCTAACATTGATCCTTCTCAGATAAGGTAAACATGTTTTGGGGATCTCCACTCCCTTATTCTCTTCTGCAAAGATCAATGTTAAAGTCTTTAGGCAGATTCTGCTTCATCTTTGAGAACACTGTAACCACAAAGAATAGGACAATGATAAATTCTTTCTTTGAACCATACAGTGAGCAAAAGGAAAGCTGAGAGTACAACATTAAGGAAATTAATTTCTTTAGATATCTCCTCTTTATGAAGTAAATAAAACCAGTTATAGTCAAGGTGGAAGGTGTTTAGAAAGACAGTTTCAGCAATTGAGAAGAGAGAGAGTGGGAAGTATGAAGATGCATCACCATTTCAGCTTTGTTTCATTGACTCTGCTTATCTGTAATATTTTACTCCTGAATATACTATTACTTTTAAAAAAGAGTACTTTCTTAAGTGTCTACTAGTTACAGTTGCCCCCCCCCAGGAAAGAGAAATTATTATTGAGTTCTACCCTTGTATTTGCACTGTATGGGAAGTTTTATTTAATATATTAGAACTCCAGCTCAGAAGGTTTAAATATAAGAGAAAATTATTTGGGTCTTAAAACCACATGTTCACATTTTTTGCTTCATTCTGGCATAATATCTTTAGAAATCTTTATCTCTCAGCTCTACTTTTCCCTGTTCTGACCTTGTTTTAAGACATTATCCTATTCTAGTAACACCAAGATGATTCAGACTAATATTTTATTATCTGTAACAGAGGTCAGAAAACTACAGCCATGGGCCAAATCTGATCTGACACTTGTTTTTATAAATAAAGTTTATTGGGACACAGCCAAACTTATTGGTTAATGTATTGGCTATGGCTTCTTTTGCACTACAAAGACAGTGAATAGTTCCAATAGAGACCATATGAATCAAAAACCCTTAAATATATATTATGTGACTCTTTATAATAAAAAATCAAAACAAAATAAAACAAAACTTGCTGACCTGTGAACTATAACAGTACATTATGAATTCTTTCTCATAGTGTCACCACAAAAATCTTAGATTTAATTCTCATTTGGGTTATGTGTCAATCTCTATTATAGAAACAATAACTAAGGTTTCCATAATAGGCCACTCTAGAGTCATATGTCCATGGGTAGAGCTGAGATAGAGCCAGCCTTATCTGAAGGTAAGTACCCAGAAGGTATCTTCATCACATGAAGAAAAAGTAGATTGTGACTGGAGTTATATTAGATTGGTAGGGCCATCATAACAATCTCAAGTGACATAAACAATAGAAGTTTATTGTCTCATGGTTCTGGAAGCTAGAACTCCAAAATCAGGGTATAAACAATTTCAGTTCATTTGAAGGGCTGTGAGGTAAGGGTCTGCTCCAGGCTTCTTCAGAAGATGGAGATGGCCATCTCCCCCCTCTGTCTCTTTGCATGGGATTCTCCCTGTGTCCAAATTTCCCTTTTTTATAAAGACACCAATCAGATTAGTGTCCACCTTAATGACCTTATCTTATCTAATTGTATCTACAACAACCTTATTTCCAAATAATGTCAAATTCTGAAATAAAATCAGGACTTCAACATATAAATTTTAAGGAGGACCCAGTTTACCCCATAACACAGGGCTAGCCAAGATTAACTCACCTTTGCAACTCCATTATCTCATTTTATAACATCCATCCAGGACTGGGTCTAATATTATGGCTTTATAATAAAGAATGTAAGAAGTCATTAAAATGTACCTAAAGAGTCAAATTAAATGAGGAATCTTTGGAACACTAAAGAGCTTTGGATTGGTATTCTAAATATTAATTAAAGTAATTATGACTCTCAATATTTACATTGTAGATACTATAATATGAGGTCACACTACATTAATCACTTAATCTTTATAACAATCACATGATATTTATGTTACTGTTCTTATTTATGGCTAAGGAAAGAAGACTCAGAAAATTTAGGGAAATGAGAGTTAGAGAATTTGGAATCTTACCAAATTACACAACAAGAAGGTGATGAAACCTATCTCATAGGGTTGTCATGAAGATTAAAGGAGCTTACACACCAAAATCCTTACAACACTGCCTGGTAAATAAGCGCTAGATACAGTTGTCATTATAACAAATATTGTGATTTTCAATTTTATTCATATTCTTTCCTCAATGATGTATGATGAAGTTAATAAATTCATGGAGGAAAAGGAGGCATTATTTCAATTAAGATTTTTATGTTGCTGTCTTTAAATGATTTCAATCCCTATCCAAATATATATATATATATATACATATATATTTGTTAAATTTAAAAAAATACATAGTGTATATTGCTTCTTTATCTCTACAAATAAGAAAAAGCTATTGACAACATTTATCAGAAATCCTGACTATGTAATAACACAAACATCATGCTGGAACACTCCAGACTTCTTACTGAATGAAACAAGCCACTTTTCACATACTCTTACTAAAAGAACTTAATATGAAAGTACAGTAAAAATAAAACTGGAAATGCTATTTGTCTTTAATAAAAAACAGGTTTTTTTAAAGCTCTTATCGTTAACATCCCTTCAAAAAATTGTAATCTAAACATGTGGTTATAGAGGACAAGAAAAAGTTGACAGTAGTGTTCCTTAAGTAAGATACTTGAAACTGCTAAGAGATAAGAGACAAATAAGTGAGTGTGTTAAACTGAGATAAATACGTAGGAATTCCTAATCCACTATATACAGGTTGTGAAATTACCAGGATTTATATGCTGCAATGAGAAAAAAAAAAATGGTGAAATTGTCCTGTTTAAGGTTTTGACAGATTAGATTGTCTTACATAGGTTTCTCCACTTAGTAAGCAGGTCCTGACCAGAATTTACTTAAAAGAGGAGTAGTCTTCTGTTTCAATGGAGAAAAACAAACAAACAAACAAAAATTCCCATCATCTTCAGTGGAGGAAAAAGGCCAAGTGATTAGTACTGGCATTTTAATACCCGTTTTTCTCAAGTGACTGCTTCGATTCTTGGGCAAGATTGAGAGACAGCCTATACCAATACTCCTTTTGTGTCAATGACCAAATGAAATTGATATTCCATTGAATGCATTATTTCATCCAAGGTTCAATTCAGACCCACAGGGTCTGCTTTGTTTAAGGAAAAACCATTTCATGAAGCAATTGTTTAAATGTAAACAACCCTCTGAGCAGATGGCACCTCTCTATAACCCCCACCTTCCTCAGAATCTTTCAGCTAAACCGGTTTCATATGCTCACGTACCTATTTTTGTTATCTGAGACAATAATTCAGTTCTAGGTGAAATATGGTTTGTCTACTATGTAAAAGGTAAGAGAAGAAAATAATGTCTATGGCCACCAAAGTATGACTGATATTTCCTGGAAATACAAAACCTGTGAAGATGATGCAGTTACAGGTCATGAACTACATACCCTTTTACAGACTCATGAAGAAAAACACAATTAATGGAATTCTTGTTGCAATATTTCCCTTATGGTAATGGATAGTGTAATGTCCATGATAATAGGTTTAAAATTCACTTTAAATTTTTGTGTTCAGAATGTTACCAAAGAAGATCTGAGGCAGAGAGTAGTCCCCACAATCACAGACTAGGTAATCTCAACCAGTCCTTAAATGATTTGCTAGCCCTCTTTAAAGATTAAAGCCCTCGTTAAATTGAGATATTATTTTTTGTGTCACTTAAGACTTTTTGGAATCTGGCAGAAAGCAAATAACCATGTGCTCAGACATTTGTGAGGTAGACATTCCTATTCACTGTCCCCTCAAAAAACTCTATCCCATAAGAAACAGACAACTTTTGGATTTTCTCCCCAATCTGCTTTACACAAATATTACAGTTCTACAAGCAGTTTTGATCCAAATAACCACTATGTGACTGCTATTCACATAGGCAATACTGAAATTCTGGTTTCCACCCAGCAGAAACATAGTGAAAATTTCTTATTTCAAAATGCATTTGTGAAGTTTCCAAGATACAAAACTACAGAAGCCGTGGATATGTTCCCTTGCTCCCTTCAAAGAATCTACCTTAAGGAGAACAGTTGAATGGCAGCTTTCAGCTATGGCCCTTCTGGGTTTACTAGGGCTAATAGCTATGAATGATAAAGAGAGAGAAAGCAAGAATGAGCAGGCAGAGTCTTCAGACTCTGACAGGTCTGATCCTTAGGAAAGGAGATGGGAGGGAAGAACAACTGGGTAGGAAAGAGCCTTGGATTGAAATATAGTTTTGTTTACTTTAGTCGCTAGGAGGCCTTACTTTCCCTAGGCTACTCACAATAATGGATCATAGTAGAGCTACTTGTGCCAGTCCATTTATTTCTGAAGTAGAAACACTACAACACTGGGTCAGTGGTTCCCCACCAGACGTCCTAGCGATCATCTCAGAACTGCTTATTCATAATATACAACATTGTACACAACAAAAGTGTACAGTCTGTTCCAGTGTCTCCCCTCAAGGAAGCATCAAGAGATGCTTTATTTATTCATCAATTCATTCAATCAACACATGTTTATTAGAACACTTATATAGGCCAGGCACCAGAGATAGAAGGCTTTGTCAGAATAAAGTGATCTCGGGATGCCTGGGTGGCTCAGTGGGTTAAGCCTCTGCCTTCAGCTCAGGTCATGATCTCAGGGTCCTGGGATCAAGTTCCGCCTCAGGCTCTCTGCTCAGCGGGGAACCTGCTTCCTCCTCTCTCTCTTTGCCTGTCTCTCTGCCTACTTATTATTTCTCTTTTTCTGTGTCAAATAAATAAATAAAATCTAAAAAAAAAAAGAATAACGTGATCTTAGTCATTATAAGTAGTTTGATTCATGTAAGTATTATGAGTGTGATAAATGCTATGGGCACTGTCCTGAGTAAAACGTCACATACATATATGCGGGTAAGGAAATTCTGCATATATTGGCAGTTTCATGAACATAACTCTGTTTGAGGTCCTACTTTTTCCTCAGTCTGTTTGCTCACATGGTAATTCCATTCCCATAGTAGGACTCCTGCCATTGTTCTTCCATATCAGGATTTCTGCTTTTGATAATTTTTTGATAACTTTTCTATAATCCAGCTTCTCTCAATTTAATAGCTCCTTCCTTCCTTCCTTTCTTCTTTCCTTCTTTCTTCCCTTGGGGTTTAAAGTCCAATCTCTGAAACACAGACAGGCTCTTTCTGAATTGCTGCATTGCTTTATGAGATTTCCCTTCTTGACTGCCAAAATATTATTTCTTACCTAACCGTGCCCTTATCCCTATTGCCTGTCCATTCCAATGGTGATTTTATGATGTCAGATTCACACCTCTGAAGCATAAATTTGGGAATGTCCCTTCTTTTTTTTTTTTTTAATTTAAATTTTTTTTCAGTGTTCCAAGATTTACTGTTTATGCACCACACCCAGTGCTCCATGCAATACATGCCCTCCTTAATACCCACCACCAGGCTCACCCAACTCCCCACCCCACTCCCGTA
This sequence comes from Mustela putorius furo, assembly GCF_011764305.1. Taxonomy (NCBI): domain Eukaryota; kingdom Metazoa; phylum Chordata; class Mammalia; order Carnivora; family Mustelidae; genus Mustela; species Mustela putorius. The sequence goes on from NW_025421273.1 coordinate 25,937,710, forward strand.
CAAAACCCTCAGTTTGTTTCTCAGAGTCCACAGTCTCTCATGATTCATCTCACCCTCCAATTTCCCCCCAAATCCCTTCTCCTCTCCCTCTCCCAATGTCTTCCATGTTATGCCTTATGCTCCACAAGTAAGTAAAACCATATGATAATTGACTCTCTCTACTTGACTTCTTTCACTCAGCATAATTTCCCTTCTTAACTGAAACATCTTTCCTTTCCCTCATGCTTACTGAAGTAGTTCTAGGAAAGCACATGATGCTCTTCACACAACAAATCATTTCAAACTCTGCTGCCACACACTTTCTCTACATTGACTCCATGCCCACAGAAACTTAAGTCTTTGCTTGTCATTGGAGACAATCTTTTTTTTTGCCTCAATGTTTTTTCTTACCAAAGGTGTCCTTCTGTCAGCTTTTCTACTGGTCTCTACCTATGTACCAAAGCCTAAATCAAATGTCCACTCCTCAACAATATATAAGCGAAAGGAGTAATAAGAATGGAAATGAAAGTGGTTAAGTAGGAAAGAAAAGTAAAAAAATATAAGGTAAGAATTGTGTTAATGGAGAAGTAAAAGGGCCTGGCTCCTTATTTTGAACATGAGGATTAATATTACATATTAATAAAATAAACTACCACTGTTTAGCAATTATCCTGTGTCCAACTGTACAGAATGTATTCCACATGGATAGACTGTTTCACACAAGAATCCTGGTAAAGGGGAGCTCAGTTAGTTGAGCCACTGCCTACAGCTTGGGTCATGATCCTGGAGTTCCTGGATCCAGTCCCTAATCAGGCTCCCTGCTCAGTGGGGGCTCTGCTTCTCCCTCTGACCTTCCCCCTCTCATGCTCACTCTCTCTCATTCTCTCTCTCAAATAAATAAACAAAATCTTAAAAAGAACAGAATCTTGGTAAAGTAGCTGCCTTTGTTATCTCTGTTTACAAATGAGAAAATGGATGCTTATCAATATTAGTAAACTATTCAAAGTCTCCTAGTTTTTAGAATAAAGTTGACATTTAAAAGTATGTTTGTCTAATAACATATATCATGGTCTCAACCATGAGGAAATTACTTGAACATTTGTAGCCTGAAGGACTTGGTTGTTTTATGAGATGACGTAACAACAAGGATTTCACCTTTGAAATGTTTAATTTTAAAAGTTATAAATAATGTGTAAAAGGAGACATGTACTAGCTAATTGCAAACATGGGAATAAAACCTAGGGAAGAAGTCATTATTATAGATATTGATTTAAGAATCATTTATGTGATGGTAAAAGGTAACGTCCTGTGAGTGGATGCATTACCAGGTGAAAGAACAAGTAGGGAAAATAGAAAAAAGCAAAAGATAAAAAATTATATTAAAAAAAAAAGAAAAAAGCAAAAGATAGTGTTTTGGAAAACTTTGCATGAATGATATAATGAGGAATAAATTGAAAGAGAGAAGCTAGGGGAATTTCAAGACATACCTCAGGGCCAACAGAATCATAATGCTGTAATACAGAAAGTAATATTATGGTTTGCATTTAGGTCTCTTAAAGATCCCTGAAACAGAAGTTATAGCAGATCAATGAGAGCAGAAGCCAAATGCTAAATGCTGTAAGAAAGGTTAAGGGGTGATTCATGTTGATGCTTTTGACTTCATCAAAGGAAGTAATTCTTGATCTGGGCTACTTATTAGAAAAACTCCTTTTTAAGGGTTATTAAGTATTACTTACTCCTCTAAAAACTGTGTTCCTTATTCTAAGAGATTTCTCAAGTACTGTGATCCATCCCTGTCCTCACAACTACCCTTTATAGTTACTGAGCAAAATAACACAATCTTTTTGAAGAATTGTTCTTTTCCAGTTGAATTATACGGGCTTGAAGATGTCACCAGTTAGTGTCCAAATGACTATTATTTGACTGAAAAATGTTGCCCTACCACTGTATTTTGTTGATTTCAATGTTTGAAGGCCACTGTGATTATATATTACACTATACTACAAAGTCCTTCAGAGTAGGGACAATGTCATCTCAGTACCTATCAACTAGTGCACATCTACAAGTACAAACACACACACAAACATTTGTCTCCAGCACCAAATAATGGTTATTGAATAAATTAACAAATGAATCCACAGTAAAATAAATGACTTTCCAAGTGAAAAAAGAGAAATGCATTTGTAGAAACATAAACCTAGAGAAACAGAAATTGTATCCCATATAGTGATACTATGTAGTCAGTACATAGGCTAATGGGATACATAAAATAAGAAAGACTTTCTAAAGCTGAGTTCTCTACTATGACACATACTGTTCCTTATAGTACAGTAAGTATTCAAGTAAGGGTTTTATGGCTGACAAAGATTTGGCAAAGTATAGTCTCTCCTTAGTGGAATATTGATCTAAACAATCTCTATAGTACAGACAGAATATTACATGTTTTTAAAGTAATATTTCAATAGATTAAAAATGGAAAATATCTGGATTGATAAATGTTCTTGTCAGTAGTCTCTTCTTTGGATAATAGCTTTTGCAGTTCTCATTTATGATAATGTCTTTCACAAGTGATTATTGAATCATATCAGTCAGAATAAGCTAGGTTAGGCTGTGGTAATAAACCCTAAATCTCAGCAGCCTAAAACAACAAAGGTTTATTTCTCACTCTGATTACATGTCCATTTGGGCTCTGCTCTAACAATTTTTAATAAGAGATCCAGGCTGATCTCTATTATCTGGCAATCACACTTTCCATTACAGACGAAATGGCACATGGATAATCATGCAGCAGCTCTTAAAGGTCTTCACCAAGAAAGGACATGTTACTTCCCTTCAAGTTTTTTTGGCCAAAACAAGAATCATTTGATTAGGGAGAAGTTAATATTCTTCTTATTTTATTGTTTTTAACAAATTATAATATAATATAGTCAAGAACTAAGGTTTTTTTAATTCAATTATTCTCCCTAAAACAACACCACCATATATATAATGTGTGTGTGTGTGTGTGTGTGTGTGTGTGTGTGTTTCATAAACTTTCAAAGTTAGAATGCAGAATTAGCAAATCTAGGACTTTAAATCTAGGGACCAAATATGTCTGCACTGCTTACTAATGCCAGGCTCAGCACAAAGCATACAGGATGAAATACGGGGTGAATAGAACACAGTCCTTCCCTTTGAAGAATACTTGCACTAATGGAAGAGATGGAAAAGTAAATAATTCATAATGAAAGATGTATTTGGTGGTGTGGCAAGACAATTCTGCATGAAAGGGTCAGAAAAGGCTGCATTGATACTGAGGATGTGTTTAAAAGGGCAAATGGGAATTGGCCAAATGAAATATGGCAGATGAGATGAAGCAAGTTGGGTTGGTATTCCTAGCAGAGGGAATGGTAATAAAGAAGTTGGAGAAGCATTAAATGTGTTGCATCCCACAGAGAGAGAAAGCCTTTACTTCTGATTATGAGTGGAGCATCCAAAGGAGGTAGACCATGATGAATGCAAAGGACAACCAAGTTTAAGATGTGAAGATCCTGAAGCATAACATACTCTTTCTTGATCATCTAGCTTTTAGAGTGTTCTGCTGTTGTTCCTCATGAACATCAATTATCTGTATTCTTTCAGATGTATTAAAGATAATTTAAAGTTTTAATTTAATTTAAATTTAAATCTTTAAAGATAATTTAAAAATTTAAAGATTTTTATAATACATCATAAAAATATCTTAACATTTTCCCATTTCCTTTATGATGGCTGACATACAATACTTGGAGATAGTGCCAAAATATGTGAAAGATAAAAATAAGCTGTGTTTATACAACACATAAAAATATTTAAAATATAAGCTATTTTCCTTAAACAAAGAGATCTCTATTTTCCTTAAACATAGAGACCACAAAAGTTTGAGAGGAAATATATATGTAAACAATGAATTCAACACTTCAATTTCACTCCATTCAAGTCCAAAGGGAACAGCCTGTCAGGACCAAACTCAATGACCCTGAGTTGCACAAGCAAGTCTTTATGTTATATGGACCTAAAAATCTCCACCAGGAGCTTACAAAGTGGAAACTAACCTGAAACTAAAACCCAACTCCAATTTCTGCACTCCTGAAGTCACCAAATTCCATGTCCTCTGATCACATTCACCAATGAGTAACTAGTGCTATTTTGAGTCTAGTGCTATTTTGGTTGCTAAGGTTACTCTGCCTGGTTCCTTAAATATTAACTACAATCTTTCAAAAGAAACAGTAATGATCACAATATGCTGACAAATTTAACTGCTTCATACTAATAGTCCATTCCACTAAGAAAACCCAGAGTAGGTATAATAAATCTATTAGAATACTGGAAAATTTGACCAGAATACTGGTCAGCAATGGGAACAGATTTTGGAATGGCAATCCCCAGTTTAAAAAGGGTTCTCAAATTATTTTCCAAGTACTTCTCCTAGCAATAGATTTTTCCTTTGAAAATATATACTAAAAAAAAAAAAATCAAAAAAAGAAGAAAAGGAAATTTTAACACAAATCTAAAACAATGTTACTTTTCATTAACAAGCAGAATTAGGGACACTTGGGTGGCTCAGTCAGTTAAGTATCTGACTCTTGGTTTCAGCACAGATCACAATCTTGGGGTTCTGCCAGGCTCAGCACTCAGCTTAAAGTCTGCTGGAGATTCTCTCCCTCTCTCTCCCCCTCTATCACTCCTTCTACTCATGCATATTCTCTCCTTCTCTCTCCCTGCCTCTATCTCAAATAAATAAATAAATAAAATATTTTTTTTAAAAAAAGCAGAATTATGGGATGTTATACATATGGTATCCATTTGGATATTTAGGCTCTTTGAAATATAAAGTCTTTAGTAATCAAACATGTCTATATTGAGAAATCAGATATCAAAATACTTTCCACAGGGTCATTCTTACCACCAGTTATAAGAGTGGTGCAAAGAGAAGTTCTTAAAACTTATAACAGAATATTTATCTTATGAAAAGGAATACTTTAACAGTATCCCTTATACAGCAATTAAATTGCTCTGTATTGAAAAAAAATTTGTCTAAATGGTAGTGGGAATAAATAATTGTCTTATCTTCTTGTCTACCACAGGTGCTATGTTACTCAGCTCAGGTTGCCATAATCTAGATGGCTCAAATCTATTTTCTCACATGTCTGCGTGTTCAAGGTACAGGCATATCTGGTTTCTGGTGAGAGCTCTCTTCCTGGCTTGTGGACAATCACCTTGAACTTTCCTCTTTGGTATACAGAAAGAGAGAGCTCTGTTTTCTCTTCCTCTTCTTTTAAGGACACTAGACTTATCTGATTAAGGCTCCAGCTTTATGACTTCAACTAATCTTAATTACCTCTTTTCTGGCCCTATCTACAAATATGAATACATCAGGGGTTAGGCCTTCAACATATGAATTTGAAGGGGACAGAATTCAGACCATTCAGTGCTTAACTAGAAATATTTAAAGCCTCCTACTATATTCATATTCCTTTAGGAAAAAGCTGCACTAAACCTATAGATGTTAATATCAGTTGACAGAAATTCCCACAGAAAAGAAAACTTGAGACACATGAGGAAATGTTACCTCCCTATGTTCCCATTGGGAAGGAGCCCACAGAGAATCCAACAGTTCCACCCGCCATGACTCATAATACTTTGAATGCAATAATATAGGTCTGTCACCAAAATATCCATGCCTCCTTAGTCTAAATTGTCAAACTGTAGCACAGTTTGGGTCTCACATACTTGTCTGAGCAATTGAACTGATGATACTAAACATTAGTCAGATGCATGAGGTATTGTTTTCCACAGCATAGTAAAACTCTACCAAGACTATATAGATAGGGATGAAATTTCAAGTCGATAAAATGCAGAGGCCTCTTACAGCAAAGCTAATGAAATGACTAGATGAGTCTTTACAGCTACCTGACTGGAAGTTTGGGAGTTCTAAGAGTCAACCACCAGTCATGTAATTTCTGAATTTTAGTCCTCGGTGGGTGCATTTAAAAATATATATATATATATGTACATATATATGTACATATGTGTATATACATATGTATATATGTGTATATATATACATATATATGTCTTTTCAGGGTTCCAGTATATATGTGTATATACATATGTATATATGTGTATATATATATATATATATATATGTCTTTTCAGGGTTCCAGAATTCATTGTTTATGTACCACACCCAGTGCTTCATGCAATGCATGCCCTCCACAATACCCACCACCAGGTTCACCCAACCTCCCACCTCCCTCCCCTCCAAAACCCTCAGTTTGTTTCTCAGAATGCACAATCTCTCATGGTTTGTCTCCCCCTCCAATTTCCCCCAATAATTTCCCTTTCCTTCTCCTACCTACCTTCTCCAGTCCTCCTAGTTATTTCTTATGCTTCACTAGTAAGTGAAACCATATGATAATTGACTCTCTCTGCTTGACTTATTTCACACAGCATACCCTCCTCCAGTCCCATCCATACTGATACAAAAATTGAATATTCATCCTTTCTGATGAAGGCATAATATTCCATTGTATATATGGACCATATCTTCTTTAGCCATTCATCTGTTGAAGGGCATCTTCACTCTTTCCACAGTTTGGCAATTGTGGACATTGCTGCTATGAACATTGAGGTACAAATGGCCCTTCTTTTCAATACATCTGTATCTTTGGAGTAAATACCCAGTAGTGTAATTGTAGGGTCATACGGTAGCTCTATTTTTCATTTTTAAAGGAATCACCACACTATTCCAAAGTGGCTGCACCAACTTGCATTCCCACCAACAGTGTAAGAGGGTTCCCCTCTTGCCACATCCTCTCCAATACATGTTGTTTACTGTCTTGTTAATTTTGGCCATTCTGGCTAGTGTAAGATGGTATCTCAATTTGGTTTTGATTTGAATCTCCCTGATGGCTAATGATGATGAACATTTTTTTCATGTGCCTGTTAGCCATTTTTATGTCTTCTTTGGAGAAGTGTCTGTTCATGTCTTCTGCCCATTTTTTTTTTTTTTATGTGATTATCTGTTTTGTGTGTGTTGAGTTTGAGGAGTTGTTTATAGATCTTGGATATCAGCCCTTTGTCTGTACTATCATTTGTGAATGTCTTCTCCGGTTCTGTGGGCTGCTTCTTTGTTTTGTTGACTATTTCCTTTGCTGTGCAGAAGCTTTTGATCTTGATGAAGTCCTAAAAGTTCGTTTTCACTTTCGTTTCCTTTGTCTTTGGAGACATATCTTGAAAGAATTTGCTGTGGCCAATGTCGAAGAGGCTACTGCCTATGTTCTCCTCTAGGATTCTGATGGATTCCTGCCTCACGTTGATGTCTTTTAGCATTATCACAGTGTTTTACTGCATTTCATCTAAATTAGCCACTAATTACAAAGGGTTTGCAAGGTATGCTTTAAGACTAATCTGTTTAGCATAAGTTCTGTGGAAAAAAAATGAAATTCTTTTTTTCCTTCCTGCGAAACCTACAAGATCATCTATATTTTTAGACTATGCCCTGATCTCATCCAGAATTATAAGGCAAAATGAAGTAGCAACAGTGAAGATACCAATAATGGAAAGGTAAGAAAGACTAGGCTCCAGAGACAGTATCAGGAAGCACAATAGTGTTAGCTAAAAGCTTACCTTTCAGGATAGATCTGGTTTCAAATTCTTGTTTTCCCACTTCCTGGTTGAGTCATTTTGAACAAAGCACTCATTTTTCCCCAAGCCCCAGGGTCCTTATCTGAAATCAAATAAAAATACCTACCTCATAGGGTCATCCTGAGGATTAAATGCCATAATATTTGTGAAACACTCAATATCATGCCCCAGATATTCTAAGACCCCAAATGGTAGTGATTATTAGTATAAATGCCACTAGAAATGATATGCTGACAAGAGAGAACATTTCCACTCTCTGAAATGTTTCATGTTCATGGAATATTTGTAAATTAATGATCAAATTCAAGAAGCTTATAAAAATCTTTAGATAAGTTTCTGCCTAATCTAAAATATTGCTTGCCATTTGTTCAGATGCACTAATTCTATCAGGCTCTATTATCCAAACTAATTCATTAGAAATGAGATCAGAGTGTTAGATCAAGAATGAGATCAGAGAACTAGTTTCCCCAGCAGTTTACTTAAAATAAATAAGCAAGTCCTCAAATCAATCCCTATTTTCCAGATGAGGGCACAGAGGCTCAGAGAAGTTAAGTGAATTCTTTAAGTTGTTCCAGCTCCTAAGTAGCTATGTTAAAATTAAATGGCTCTTTTACAAAGATTACTACTGAGTATATCTTAGTTTAAAAGTCAGAGATTATGCTGAGTGAAATAAGTCAAGCAGAGAGAGTCAATTATCATATGGTTTCACTTACTTGTGGAGCATGAGGAGTAACACGGAGGACGTTGGGAGATGGAGAGTAGAAGTGAGTTGGGGGAAATCTGAGGATGAAACAAACCATGAGAGACTGTGGACTCTGAGAAACAAACTGAGGGTTTTGGAGGAGAGGGGTGTGGGGGGATGAGTGAGCCTGGTGATGGGTATTAAGGAGGGCACATATTGCATGGAGCACTGGGTGTGGTGCATAAACAATGAATCATGAGACACTGAAAAAAACTTAAATTTTAAAAAAGTAGCAAACTTTTTTTTTTTTAAGGGCCAAATACTTCAGTCTTTACAAGTAAACTGAGCTCTGCCTCAAGGAGGCAACTCTGTCTCATAAAAACAGTTACTGAGAATTAAAAAATGAACATGGTGTATTCCAACAAAACTAAATTTACAAATATGAACAACAGGGAAGGATTGAATTATGAGTTGTGGATTGCTGAATTCTGTTCTAGTTCATGGTCACTTTATAGGATAATTTTCACAAGGGTATTTAAGCATTAAAGAAAAGATTGTGTTCATCTGTGTGTTTCCCTAACAAAATGCCTTGAATTCTAATAGTCTAAGTCATAGTAAAATCCTTTTGCCATAGTCCATTAAAAAACTGTGCTTCATTATGTATCATTGGTCTAAGATATATATTTAGTCACTCAAATATACTTTAGACAGATTGTCACAGCATATATTCACTTAATATATATTCAATGAACAAATGAGTGAATAATCAAATAAAGAAGCTTTGGGCATATATTGAGGAATTATATCTGAATAATAATCTGGCTCCTATCTAAATAATTTTTTCAGATATTTATCACACATCCCTATATGCCAGGTGCTTTGCTAAGAAATATACAGAAGAATGACATAAACTTTCTTTTACAACAAACACAAGTCTGAAAGGCAAATGAACTATACAAGCATGATAAGTGTTACATATGTGAAAATTACATTGACTAAGGCTACTCAATGTGGTGAACAGATTATTACAGAAATAATTCTCAAATTTAACTTCCTACTATGTCAATCTATATTGCACTACTATTCCAGAACTGCAAGAATCTACCCCTCAAACCACAAAATGAAATTATGTCTACATTTAGCATGGGTTGAATTGATTTTATGAGGCTAAAAACTAGAAACAGCATCCCTTACTGGATTTCTTTTTTCTTGTCATCTCCTTGTTTTATTTTTTAAAAATCAGTGATAATCCTTTGAAACTTCACATTGGCTCTTTGGCCCAAACATCATTTTGGAAGTGAGTTATATAAATTCTATCATTTATAGCTTATATTTTTATTCCTTATCATTATGCTTAACTGGTTTTCTCCAAAGGCCTCTTCTGAATTTTTCCTTAACATCAACCATGAAACCAAAATATAGTGGAGCATAAGTAGGTTTTATCTTTATTGTGCAAAATGCACAAGGTACCACAAAAATTGCCAATGTTAAGCTGATGACAATTTAAGGAAGATGAATTAAATGCCAAAACATGTGGAGGGAAATATTAATACATTAAAAAAAACAGAAAAAGGAATATCTGAAATTATCATGGCATAACTTCAGAGGACAGATATTAAAAAAGGATTTGGAAAATAGTCATATAATCTGAATGAGATAAGTGGGTTTCATTTGTCACAACCCTGGGATACGAGTCTTTCAGATCATTGTGAATGACGCTTTGAGTGTTATAATAGAACTAAAAAATGTGGAAGCATTTGATTTAACGCATAGACATCAGTTTTGTCTGCCAAATCCCAAGGAAGACATCTATAAGCCCATCAATCAACATTAGGATCTCTGTGTTGAGCAAATGACATCCAAATCATAAAGCAGTCGTCATTTAAAACACATTTTTAAATCACTGCTCCTACCATTTATAATGGGTATATTTTTAACTCTAATAATTAATCTACCCTGACATATTTCCTTTCTCTTCTTCCTGTTCTTCTCTGACATCTTTCTTTTATAAGAAGACATTTTTAATTTCCTATAGGCAGAAAACCAGCCAAGGTATTCAGGTTTCTAAGTCTCACCTATGAAGGGATTTTAGAGGTTTTATAAATTAAGAAAGTTGAAAAACAATTTTCAGTTTAGATAGCATCTTGACATACATGTGCCATGAACTGAGTGGCATTTCCATTGGGAGTACAAATTTCTGCTCTTGACTGTATCTCAGAAAGGCATTGCCTGAAAATGATGTACCTCAAACACGCAGCCATATCACATTTCCCCACCTCTTTGAGAACCAGTTCATCAGATAATTTCTCTTAAAGAGATTCCAGTACTGTAATTTGCCTCTGCTTTAATCAACAGTGAGATAATATAGAAGCCGCATTAAATGATTCAGAATGATTTAGTCGGCAGGAAACCCATTAGCCTGACCATATTTTCCCATACTTTTCAGCACCATGTCCTGTCATCTGGAAATAATAGGTACCATAAAAGCAAATTCTGAAAGCTTAAAAAAAGAACACCCGATGTTTATTTGGAGGTTGATATTACCACAAATTAATCAAAATGAGAATTTTTTCCAGTATATTTGAATTAGATTTCCCTATGAAAGAATGCTAAAACATTACATTTAAGCATGATATATTTACATATTTACTTTAATCAGATTGGAATATGCCAGATGTGCAAATGTAGAATCATACTAATGTAGATGTTTTCATTTCAAGTAAATCAATGCACAAACTAAAAACAAAACAAAACAAAACAAAACAAAACTGGAAAAAGGAATGAAGAACTGAAAACTAAAGGAAATGACTACTGCATATTAAGATATTTTGAGTCAGTGGTCTATCTAAGGGTTCATGTCTTGTTTTTTTAATGAGCTGCTGAGTCTTTAGGATGTTTTAAATGCAATGAAATAATCATTAAAAATCATAATTACCAACAATTAGTGAATGTGATGGGAAAGAGTAAGGAATCTTGAAAATTCCAAATATGATCATCCTTAAACTCTGAGTACCTGCTAGAGTTCCTTGCAATTTGTGTGCTCTCAATGAATACTAATTGATACTGATCTCACTTTCTAAAATCTCAGATCTCACTTTTTAAAATCTCCCCAGAACTTTCTAGAGAGAACATTCTCCAATCCTCAGAAGGTATTAGCATATCATTCCAAGTTGTAATGAGGCTACCTTGTAGCCAGCAGAAGGAAGAGCTGAAGAAATAAGATTTCAAATGATGTGCTGATGGCAGTAGTTGGAATGAACTCAACTTTTTTAATTTAAGGAAAATTTCTAGACATCATTTTGCAGAAGAAAAAATTCATAACATTATTGTAGTGAGTAGAAAATGCTATCCCCGTAATGAGAACCCTCAGTTCCAACTCTAAACCTCAAAGTGTGCCAGGTCTTTCAAGGTGAAGGGGTGAGATGATTATCAACAAATAACAAATCCTGTAGTGTTTTACTTAACTAGTGAAGATCAAATACTCTTAAATCGGTCTATTTGATTGCTACAGTGCTTATGAAAATACACTTAGTGATGGTATGTGGAATATAGTTGACTTCTAGTGAAGTCACCAAACTGCAGTGGTTAAGACCTGGTTTCCATTTCCCATCTGCCTCTTAAATTCACTGTAAGTATTAAATGAGCTAATCAAAGTAAAGAGGTTAATACTGGTGCCCAAGTCTTGGGAAGTAAAATTGTAAAAAGCCCCTGGTCTCATGGAAATCATAGTCAAAATGGGAGAAATGTCAAACTCTCACTCTTTGAAGATTATATGACACTTTATGTGGAAAACCCAAAAAAATCCACTCCAAAACTGCTAAGACTCATACAGGAATTCAGTAAAGTGTCAGGATATAAAATCAATGCACAGAAATCAGTTGCATACACCAACAACAAGGCTGGAGAGATGTTAAAGAGTTGACCCCATTTACAATTGCTCCCCAAACCATAAGATACCTAGGAACAAACCTAACCAAAGAGGCAAAGAATCTGTAATCAGAAAACTATAAAATACTCATGAAAGAAATTGAAGAAGACACAAAGAAATGGAAAACATTCCACGCTCATAGATTAGAAGAACAAATATTGTGAAAATGTCTATGCTAAAGCTATCTACACACTTAATGTAATAATGTAGTTAGTGCAACCCCTATCAAAATACCATTAATTTTTTTTTCAGAGAAATAGAAAAATAATCCTAAAATTTATATGGAACCAGAAAGACCCTGAATAATCAGAGGAATGTTGAAAAAGAAAGCCAAAGACGGTGGCATCACAATTCCAGACTTCAAGCTCTATTACAAAGCTGTAATCATCAAGACTACAGGCACAAAAACACTCACATAGATCAATGGAACAGAATAAAGAGTACATAAATAGACCCTCATCTCTATGGTCAACTAATCTTTGACAAAGCAGGAAAGAATATCCAGTGGAAAAAAGACAGTCTCCTCAACAAATGGTGTCAGGAATATTGGACAGCCACATGCAGAAGAATGAAACTGGAACATTTCCTTACACCACACATAAAAATAGACTCAAAATGGATGAAAGACCTCAATGTGAGAAAGGAATCCATCAAAATCCTTGAGGAGAACACAGGCAGCAACCTCTTCGACCTCAGCTGCAGCAACTTCTTCCTGGAAATATCACCAAAAGCAAGGGGATCAAGGGCAGAAATGAACTATTGGGACTTCATCAACATCAAAAGCTTTTGCACAGCAAAGGAAACAGCCAACAAAACCAAAGACAACTGACAGAATGGGAGAAGATATTTGCAAATGACATATCAGATAAAGGACTAGTATCCAAAATCTATAAAGAACTTATCAAACTCAACACCCAAAGAACAAATAATCCAATCAAGAAATGGGTAAAGGACATGAACAGACATTTCTGCAAAGAAGACATCCAGATGGCTAGCAGACATGAAAAAGTGCTCAACATCATTCAGCATCAAGGAAATACAAATCAAAACCACAATGAGGTACCACCTCACACCAGTCAGAATGGCCAAAATTAACAAGTCAGGAAACGATAGATGTTGGCAAGGTTGCAGAAAAAGTGAACCCTCCTACACTGTTGGTGGGAATGCAAGCTGGTGCAACCACTCTGAAAAATAGCATGGAGGCTCCCTCAAAAATTTGAAAATAGAGCTACCCTATGACTCAGCAATGCACTACTGGGTATTTACCTTAAAGATACAAATGAAGTGATCTGAAAGGGCACATGCACCCGAATATTTATAGCAGCAATGTCCACAATAGCTAAACTATAGAAAGAACCCAGATGCCCATCAACAGATGAATGAATATAGAAGATGTGGTATAATGGAATACTATGCAGCCATCAAATGAAATGAAATCTTGTTATTTGCAATGATGTAGATGGAACTAGAGGGTATTATGCTGGGTGAAATAAGTCAATCAGAGAAAGACAATTATTATATCATATCTCTGATATGAGGAATTTGAGAGGCAGGGCAGGGGGTGTTGGAGGTTAGGGAAGGATAAAATGAAACGAGATGGGATCAGGAGGGAGACAAACCATCAGAGACTCTTAATCACCCAAAACAAACTGAGGGTTGCTGGGAGGGATGGGGGAGGGAGAGGGTGGTTGGGTTATGGACACTGGGGAAGGTATGTGCTATGGTGAGTGCTTTGAAGTGTGTAAGCCTGACGATTCAAGTGTGTAACCCCTGGGGCTAATAATGCATTGTATGTTAATAAAAATTTAAAAAAAAATAAAAAATGGGGGACAATAGAAATGAGTAAGGCTACAATGGGAAAAAGAGTCTCAGTCTTTTTGATATATATATTTTTAAAAAGCCAATACTTTATGACACATTATATACATGCATTAAGTATTTTTGAAATATTAACTCACATAATATTCACCACATCCTAATAAGATAGATATTATCTCTGTTTTCATTTTATGGGTGAAAAAAACCTTAAGCACAGTGAGGTTACATAGCTCGCCCAAAAGCACAGAGCTAATGTGTGTCAGATTTGAATTTTAACCCTAGCAAATTGATACCAAGTCTTATCACTTATACAATGAGCTATCCAGCCTCCCATTTGCATTTGTATTATAGCTATTAGCAATGAAACTATTGCCATCTGACTAGTTTCTTATATAGACTAGTGTCTTTCAAAATAGCATCCTTGTGGTATTAGAGCAATTATGAGGCCAAAAATCACAGGGATCATTTTTCTCTTTATAACCAAGCCTAAAGCAGAGCAGTTTAGGCTAAGTTTGTGCTAATTCTGCCTTATTATCTGTTCTGAGAGCAGGAAAAATGTCAGTCTTTGTGAGAACTAAGCTCCTGTACCAGTAGAAATGATAAAGAATAAAGAATAAAATGTTTTATTCCAACTTCATTGTTTGACTAAAGCACTTAAGCCCCAAATGTATGATCCTAGAATTACCTAAGTGTCTATCATCCTTCATGATGTGAAAGACAATTCGGATTTGATTTTAAAGTATCCAAGGAAACAAAATTGGGAGGAAAAAATTAGGATGAAGAAAGGGAAAAAAAGAATCCCAAAAGCCTTCCAAAAATATTCCACCCACACTACAGTTTTGGACAACATTGTCAGAGGAGAAACATTTAACACCCCTTTTCTTTAAAGTTGGGTTTGCTTAACTGGCTAGGGCTTAAGAAAATGTTATGTTTATTCTGTGGGAATATTTGCAAAGAACAAATTTAAATTGGCTACTATGAAAGTTGTTTTTGTTGTTTGGTTTTCTTTATATTTGGGTTTCAAAGTATTTGCGATGCCTTTGTTTTCTTTAGTGTGGAGGAAGCAACTTTTCATACAATTTAGTGGTTATATGAAACCACCTCCACTGGACTGTCATGCATTTCACATACCATATATAATATATATTTCAGCTATGTTTGTTTTCCCAAAATCCAAGAACTCCTGCATAAAAGTTGCTCAATTTCAGAAAGATTTAAACCACAGGGAGGATAATTCAAGATGATGCCAAACTACAGGGGTTTCCAAAGCAGACTGCATATGATTTCTCCTCTCTCATCTGTCTTGGGGTCTCTTTTTTCTTTTTTTTTTTTTAAGATTTTATTTATTTGTCAGAGAGAGAGTGAGCGAGAGCGAGCACAGGCAGACAAAGTGGAAGGCAGAGTCAGAGGGAGAAGCAGGCTCCCTGCGGAGCAAGGAGCCCGATGTGGGACTCGATCCCAGGACGCTGGGATCATGACCTGAGCCGAAGGCAGCTGCTTAACCAACTGAGCCACCCAGGCGTCCCGGGGTCTCTTTTTTCAAAGCCACCATAGTCCAATTGAGTGTATGCCCAAGTTAGAGGGCTAGACAATTTTACATCTAATGAATGTGAAGTCTGAAGCTTCTTCCTTCATCTCTGTATCTTCCTACATTCTTACCTTCCCTCTCTCAACATATACACACAAAACCCAAAAACCAAAGAGTCCCAAAGTGGTCTCAGGCTGTGCTTCATCCATTTTACTCTCAAGAACATTAAACAGTTCTAAGTCAGACTTCTACATGGGTAAAACAGGAGAGTCTGATGACAGACTTAATTTACTAAGAGATACATGCGAGAGTTAGGAGGAATCTAATGATTATAGATTATAGATCATTATTAAAATTATAGATCATTATTTTTCTCTTTTTAGTTATCATAGACATTTGGAATAAAATGTTCTGTTGATAAAGTATGAAAGTAGAATTTGTGTCTGAATTCAACTCAAAAATGCCAGTTGAACGGGTGTTGTATATACATTCTTCAACTCAGTTTGAGTGGAGGCACTATTTATCAGATTGTGGGCAATGTAAAGAAAAAACAAAAAAGAACGATAAAACACTGAGCATCACCAACCCTAGTCTCGAAGATGAAAAGTTGAATCTATGGCATATTAGGCAATAGTTATGGCCTTAGGAAGATGATTGAAGTCAAACCAAGACAGTTACTGATATCCCTCTCCTGCCCTCTTAATCTGCTCTCTCCCCTTCTTTGGCCAGTAAAGACTGGAAGCTAGAGGGAAAGGAATTCCTTTCTTATAATCTGAACAGGTCACCCTCCTGAGGCACAGGACAAAGTACACAGGAGAATGGGTCTAAAAGGACAAACAGGGAATCCAGCACAAACATCGAGAAGATTATATTTAAAAGATGATAGACAGAGCCTGTGTGGCTCAGCTGGTTCACCATGGACTCATGACTTCAGTTCAGGTTATGATCTCAGGGTCATGAGATAAGCCCCACATCAAGCTCTGTGCTAGGTGAGGAGTCTGCTTGATTTTCTCTTTTTCTCTCCCTTTGCCCCTCCCCTTGTTCACATATACACTTTTTCTCTTTCTCTCTAAAAGAAAAAAAAAAGATGATAGATGATGGATAGATAGATAGATAGATGACAGATAGATAGATCATGATAGATAATAGATAAAAGGTGTTTATTTGGACATGATTGAATTCAAATATGCTAAAATGCTGAAAACTCTTTGCATTAAATCCATAACAGATTGAACTCTGAAAGCCTTTTCCCCCACCAAAGCGTAACTAAAAACTGAGTTGAAACTACACAGGCAACACCTCTATGAATAAAAATATTTATTAAACCAAGTATTGCTTTCTTTCAAAATAAATCACTTTACACTTTGAGAGAAAAGAGATTGTAATCAGATCTTTCCTATTCTGTCTCTGCTTTGGGATTTTAAAAGGCATCCTGCTACATTTCCAATTCAGGCTTAGAAATCAAGACTATGAGTTTCTGGGAATTGCAAAATGATTATTTTACCAATAAAAATGGTTTTGAGGTAGGTGGACTATTTTTATAAACTGAAGTCAGAGAATAAACATTCCTCTTTAGTATCTATTATTATTCAAAGTGTTGCTATACTAAGCAATAGTGGAGAAATCTGAAAGAGAAGAAAAGGAAAAGGAAAGAAGAGAAGAGTGGGGGAGGGAGGGAGGGAGGACCCAGCTGCACCCAACCACTCTGGAGATAAACATGAAGGGTGTTAACAGAGTTAGCTCTTTTGCTGAGTAATTGGATGTTTTTTTCCTAGCCTTGATTGACTCATAAGGAATAAAATGAAATTTGGCAAATATTTCATTGCCCTCCTATTTGAGTTCCATTAATAGCTCCTACCTGGTTGGTAGTATCTTTTAACCTGGCTGTGGGTGGAAACTCTCAGAAAGCCAACAGCAACACCATCTCCTATGAAATAGAGGGTTAAAAATTCCTTGTTGCCCAAGAAGAGTATCAACAGAGAAACTGGGAAAGATAGAGCCCCATCCAGATACCTGTGAAAAGAAGAAGAGAGTTCTTCAGGTTCCATGCATAACATACACGGCATCAGGTTACCCAAAATGGCTAGACCTACTCTGTGTCACCAGGATTTCACCTGCAGTGGTCTCCCTGGGGAGGCAGGTTTTAGGGAGAAAGAGAAAGAAGGCTGAAAGCACCAAGACTTCAGCAGCTTGTTTGAATCGTGCTTCTTAGTAGGTCCCAAAACAGAAAGATAATTACAGGAAATATCTATAAAATGGTCCTTATTTACAAATGAGAAAGTGCTCCTTTCTCCCTGGGCCATATCAGACTCAGAAGAGAGTAAGCAATAGTGGAGAAATCCGAAATATTTATAAAATGGTCCTTATTTACAAATAAGCTGGGCTACAGTGTAGCCCAGCTACACTGCCAGTTGGTCACAAGAGTTCAGCCATACTCTCGTCTTTCAGTCCCTCTGGCCCACTAACTCTTTTTCTTCTTTTGGAGGTTGTGGCCCATTGGCTTCATTCTGTCTGGATATAGTTCCCCTACCTTATCACATGGCTCGGATTCACACAGCCCCCTGCCTTACCCCCACCTCACTCTCTCACTTGGTCTGTGTGCCAGTTTCCTGCCCTTTTCTTCCTCTGGAAGGGAAGCTATGTGAGAACAGGGACCGTGTTTGTGTGCCTTCTTTTCTCAATATCTAACAGAGGGCCCAGCACGTAGGAGACCTTTAATAAATATTTGTTCAATGCATGAATGAAATTCTCATCCGGCTTTAATTATAGGGTAGCCTGCCTAAAGGCATGCTTTTTTTTTTTTTCCCTCTCTCTCTCTCTCTTTCTCACTCACCGCCCTTTTGTTTTTAAACATGGGAAATTATACCAAAACTTTCCCAGAGCTTTTAAACTCACAAGTACTATAAGCAGGTTTCTGGAATGTCATAAACAGAAATCCCTTGCCACATCATTCTACCAAAGAGTGTTGTCACCAACAGTCACAAACTTTAGCACAGACAGAGCTGAGACACCTGCATTCAGTTTAGGCAGTGGCTGTGTTATATTTTTGTATAGACCTTGTCCTCACCAGACTCAAGAGAGAGACTTAATCCTTACAGTATTTTGTAGAGATGGCACTGTTTTCTCATTAATATCTAATAAAGAGATTAAAGCAATTCACACACATGCACAAAAGCTACTGCCACTGGAAATCACCACCAAGAAAATTGCCTGGTTTAGCAATGTGACTAGAGAACCTAGTATTCACCTTATCAGAAGTCCTAAAGATATAGAAGAAAGAAGAAGAAGCATAAGGCACATTTTTTTTTTCATTTTGTTGAGTGGTAGAACTTTTTTCTCTGAAACTCATCTTCCTCACTTGGAAAATGGGGATAGCCCAGAACTTACAGTCATAGTTAGAAAAAACAAAATTATATAAGTGTGTGTATTTGTGTAACCCCCCACACACATTTTGCACTGTTAAGTTTTTAAATATTTAATAATTTGTGTATTTCACTACTGTTATGCTAAAATTTTTTAGAAGGATGGCAAAATATTAAGTTGTCAGTTATGTCCATACACATAAAGAATTTTAGGGTCAATAGAACTATCAAATAACCAAAATTGTGTTAAGTAGAACAAAGAATATAGCTAAAATGACTTGACTAGAAAAACATAGACTACACAAAGTAAAATATTTATAAGTAAGAAAAAAATGCAACCAAGATAATAAAAGTAAAAGAGGACTTCTTCACAGACATTTATCTCTGTATAAGATTAATAGGGAGGCCAACTGAAAAATGTCTAAAAAAGACAAACACTTTCAATATTTTTAGTAACTTCTATGTACAATAGTGAAAACATGAAGTACATTACTAGACATACACATTTTATATTTCCACCAGAGGACCCAACGGCAGCCTCAGACATGTCACTAATATTCTTATCATGGTCTAGAGGATGCTCTCATGGTCTAGAGGATCCAAGCAGCACACCATCTGTACTTAGTTTTGCACAAAGAATGGAGAAACCTCTGGGAGAGCATTTTATGGGCAACAGGAAGCCTGGACCTCCACTATAGTCACGCTAGTTGTGCAATGCACCGGAGCATCTGCCCATAGAGAAGGATAGAGGCTGAGATTTTATCATCAAACATTGCATCCTGGCATTGGTTGGACACACACGGAAGAAGCACCTTGTGTTAACTTATTTACCCCAAATTTCTGGAAGAAAGACAAGAATACTCAGTGGTAGAAGAAAGAAAAGAACTCAAGAATACTCAGTGCTAGAGGGAAGGAAACTTCAGGTGTGTCCTAGTACATTTCTTCTTTGCTTCTATTCTTTCCTACCAGAGACTATGTCCAGAGGAGGAAAAAATAGATGGTGAAAATATAAAGAGAGAAGATAGTTCAACAAAATTTCTCAAGAGACCTATACCCACAGGAATACCGTAAAGGAATAGGAAGGGGATTGTCCTTGAAGGAACTGCTGGCATTCACTGGGACATGGGATGAACATGCTGGCCTCAGCTGTGAGAGGACCAAACTGACAATGGAAGGAAGAGGGCCCACAGAAGACACTGAGCATTGGGAAGAGCAGAAATCATTGGGGGTACTGCTGAGAAGGGCAGAGAGAGAGAATAAATACAGGTGTCCTCTAGCATCCAAGTTCATGCTCATAGGAAATGGCAAACATGGGTAGTGAGAAATCCAGAGCCAGAGCAACTGCCATGCTAGGGATGAACTGCATAAAAATTTCCTAGGACTTTGAAAAATGAAATTCCTGCCCACACTCTCAGAGACTTGGTATATCTGCATTGTGATCATGGAAATCTGAATTTTTAAGACATCCCCTCCCAAGTAACATCATATATTTGAAAACAACTGATCTGAAGAAGAACAGGAGACAATCACTAGCGACTCACTTGTTGGGAAAAATCAGGAGGGTAGGCAGAAGGATTGATGTTTCTACAGGGTAGGAGAGAAAAAAACAGAAAACATTTTGTTATAGTTTGCATATCTCTATCCTTTCCTATCCTTATTTGGCATTTTTTAGGTGCTCATGGACAAATTAAGAAACAAATTTGAATAGCAAAAAAAGGTTTCTAAATACACTTGCTTAATTGGAAAGTAATCATATGAAAACTGTGGGCTAAATTTGTCTGGAGTTGGTGTTTTTTTGTTTTTTTTTTTTTAAATATTCTTGAGAATTTATAGTAAACAAGACAAGTCTCAAATAACTTCAGGGATTAGGTGGAGAAAAATAGAAATAAAAATCTCATCTTGTAACTTAACTTTAAAAATGGACACCAGTAGGGACACCTGGGTGGCTCAGGGGGTTAAACCTCTGCCTTCGGCTCAGATTGTGGTCTCAGGTTCCTGGGATCGAGCCCCGCATCAAGCACTGCATCCAGCTCTCTGCTCGGCAGGGACCCTGGTTCCCCCTTTCTCTGACTGCCTCTCTGCCTACTTGTGATCTCTCTCTCTCTGTCAAATAAATAAATAAAAGCTTAACATATATATATCATACAGATATATATATATATATATATATATATATATAGTGTCTTTTTTTTTTTTGAAGTGGGCACCAGTAAATCACCAATTTGTAATTTTTTCTTAAGTTACCCATTCTATTGTTTCTAAGAAAACAAATGGCCCTTAAGGGTCCAATTTCTTTTGTGAGCAGTAGATACCTATATAAGTAGAGAAAAAAACTGAACAAAAACAAAGAAGCCATTGGTGGGTTTTCTCTGGACGCCAACAATCAACACAACAGGATTAGAACCACAATGCACCATCATGGTTTAAGTACATAGGCATCACTGTGTAGAATCTGTGTTCTCACAGCTAGGATTTAAGGGAATGTTACAATTAAACATATATTTGTATCTGATCCTGAATTAAAAAAATGAAAAAGTACAGACAGGATCCTTTGGGGAAATATAAAATGTTTTTATTCACTGCCAATGTTAAACATCACTTAAAGCAGAAAAAAAAAAAATCCCATAGGTTTCTGCTTAGAACAGTTATTTTGTCAGAATTTATAGCAGTCAGTGCTATTTACATCTCAGGGTGGAGATTTCCTTGTTCAAAAAGGACTTTCCACTTGGAGGTGTGTGGATTATTAAATTTTATTAAAAAGTCATAGAGAAAACACCAAAAGCTAACCCACATCCATGGATCCTAAATTTTTCCTGGTGTATAATAATATTTTTAACAAGTGAATAAAGGGGACCACTCGACATGATTTTGGCAGTTCCACTATACTTTTTATGCACATCATGAGCTCTGGAAGTTTCTCTGTGCAACAACATAGGCCCTGTTTCTCAACTGTGGCATAGTTGTTACAAGCATAGGTATTGAGTGTATTACCCATCTTCCACCCTCCAAACTCTTGAGGGTATCATTTTTTACAGGTTTTTCTCTGAAACGATGGTGATAATTCTAATTGTCACTTAAAAGGTGATTTCTTACTTTTCCCTAAAAAGGTAATCACATGATGATGATGTTTATGTTAGGTAAAATAGACTTCCAGCTGTGGTGAACTTCATAGATCCTCAGTCTCCCCAAGCACCATCCCATTCCTGCTATTGCCATTGCAGGAGTCTGATGACCAGCTTCCCCAGTGCAACCCAGAAAGTCATGCCTGACTCTCCCAAGATGCACTGAAGAGCTTTTCTACACTTGCCCAAAGGACTTTAACTGTGCTTTCTGTGCAGTTTTATAGTTTCTGCAGAACTGGAACATTGCTATGTAAAATGTTCCCTGACCTTGGTCAGTCCAAGCACTTGATCCAATCACTTGTACTGTTGATCAAAGTGGTTTGGCTCTGGGAGCAGCAATGTAATTTTGGCATTAGTTGCTGTTACTGCACAACCAACTGGCCACATAATGCAACATAAAAAGTAGGGAAGCCAAGAGGACAATATTTTCTTCACTACTTTTTAACTTTACCAAAACACCTGCCCCAGAGCCCTTTAATGTGAGAATCAGGGCCACATCTCTAGCTTAAAAGGCTGAATACCTCTTTGAAATGAGCATTGTAAACTAATAGTAATAGCAAAAGTTCCATTGTAACGTAAATGTATCTGTCATTCTCCTTGTCCAATGAGATACTGAAATGTCAAGTGATCAGTCAAAGTGACTCTAGTTCACATAGTCCACGGCCCAGCTAAGATGGACGCTTCCCATATTCCTTACATCCTGGTTTGGATAAAACCAGCTCTTGCATTGGTGTTCTTTTCTGGTTTTATTCCTATTCCTAAAAAAGAACATATTATGTTTACATGAAGAATTTTAATAAATAGATGAGTAAAAGATGAGCCAAACACAACTAAATGAAAATAGGGTTAATCCTGTTAACAAACAAGCAAACCCAAAGATGCCTAAAGTAAATGTAGTAATGGAAAACATAAAAATGTATTTCATTGGGATTCCATGAATGGATAGTCACACTTGAATACATAGTTTTCCTGAAATGCTTGATGAGTCACGGGATTTACTTAGACCATTTTGTTCTGGAAAATGTCTGAGACAGGTATTCCAGTCAAGAGTGCTCAAAGCCTTATCAGATAAATTTCAGTTTGGTCATATTTGGAAAAATAATGAATATCCACCACGTGCCAGTGTCAGAAAAAAAGCTAGAAAGTTAACTCTAAGCTCCATAATACTCAGAAAGATATCATATCTGCTTCTTTCACTAGTTATTAGCATAATAACTGGCATATGGTAAGCAATCAATAAATATATATTTATTTATATAAAGGACGTGCTTCATTCCCTCTTTTTTCTGGGACTGAAAGCAAAGTCTTCATTGTTGGACTGCACTTTCTAATCCAAAAATGATTTTCACACACCTGCTTGCTCCACACACCTAGGAGGTGAGCAAGAAAAAAATATGAGCCTTGACTACTTGGATGCAGCAAATAATTATTGGACCTTTAAAGCAATTTACCAGAAACCAGGCAGCTAAGAGAAGCAAAACAGGGACTATTCTGCCCTTTCTACCATGATGCCTGGGGCAACATACTGGGGTCTAACTTCATCACCATGGTTTCCTGTTCATCTCACCTGAAAAGAAGCACAATTATCAGAAATGCCTCTTCTTTGGTCCATGTGAAGATGTCTCATTCAAAATATGACTTCTGCAAACCATCATGCTTTGCAGACAGGAACTGACATTTGTTGAGTTCTGATTATGTGACAAGCACTGTGCTAGATTTTACAAATGTTAGCTTATTTAACTCCACCTAATTATTCTCTGATAGAGGTATCCTTTCCTTTTCGAGGCATTAGATACAGGAAAGTTAAATAACCTGCCAAGGTCAAAGAGTTGGTAAATGGTTGAGCCAAGATTTCCACAATCTCAGTCTTGTTTCAGAGTCCATTGTCTTTACTCTATTATACACAAGAAAGGAAAATTAGCATCCTTCACAAAATATCTGGGGATTCGTGCCCCAAGAAATAACTGAACATGCTTGCAGTGGACCTCTCTAATAAGTAACCCTGGTTTCCTTTGATCAGAAAGAATGCTTCAGAACTGCATGGTGTTTACAATGTCTTGCTCCAGGAATTGCTTTCTTTCCACTGAGATGTGAAACCACAAACTAGTTGCTTTGGGTAATTAAAGATCCTTTGCACCAACTGAATGTGTCAACAGCAAATGTCCTGGGTAAATTTCAAGTAAGTAATTACATTCTGCCAATCTGAAATGCCTTTCTAATTTCATTCCCTTAACATATCCACTTACTATACCTCTTAGTGTGGCTGTAGATAATTCTAAAATAACCAAGACCACACACTCAGTTGTCCCAAATAAGAATGAGAAAATGGACTTTGATTTGAAGAGTGTGTCAACTTTTTCTATGTCATTGGATAGAAGCCAACATATAAATGTTGGGAGTTCATTTTCCCCCTTACATATCAGATTTCCCATGGCTAATTCCAACAACCAGAAATGAAAGCTGATTATATCTTCTTTTTTCTATTTCACTCTTACCTGCTATAGTATGGGTAAATCAATTTATTCTTATTATAAGAACTTTGGACTCCTTGGATAAAGTCTTTGAAATATTACATTTATAGCTACAGACAACCTAGTACCCAAGATGTTTTTGAAGGAGCTCCACTCTAGAAAATAAAGTGTCATTCTTAAAGCCATCACACATGCTTTATTATAAGAAGCCATCTTATGTCCCAAAGGGGGAAAAAAAAGTCTCAATAGCAAACCATAATTTGGAAAATATTTTTCTCTTAGAACTTAGTAGGGAGGATTTCCCTGCAGTAAATTATTTCAAAATTTATGGCAAATCAGTTGGATAAGTAAATAGTGCAGTTGAAAAGAAAACTGCATAATACTTTGTAAATTAATTTCCGAAGCAAAAACTCTTTTTATAAAATTTTATTTATTTATTTATTTGTCAGAGAGAGAGAGAGAGAGCACAAACAGGCAGAGAGGCAGGCATAGGCAGAGAGAGAAGCAGGCTCCCCACTGAACAAGGAGCCCAATGAGGGACTTGATCCCAGGACCCTGGGATCATGACCCAAGCCGAAGGCAGAGGCTTTAACCCAATGAGCCACCCAAGTGCCCCCACTTTCTACTTTTGATGAAAACCTACACATCCACTAAGGTCAATGAAATTCAGCTCACAAATCCACATTAGGCACATCATAATCAGACAGAGGAATCAAAGACAGAAATTTCTGAAAGAAGCAAGAGAGAAGTACATATTCACAAGGGTTTCTCAATAACAGCAGCTTAACCAACTGAGCCACCCCAGAATCCCCCGAAGCAAAAACTCTTAAGAACTTGCTTTTATAACAAATCCTCCTCACTTAAGAATATGGTATATCATCAAGCAATTTGTAAACTAATGGTCTAGCTAATAATTCTGTAATTGCCATGAAAACAAATCTACCAATTGTCAATCCTATCTAAAAGCATTTGGAGTAGTTTTATAAGAGATCTCCCACACTCATCTAACACACCCACCACATACATACATACACACACACATGCACACATACACTGTTGATCTCTCTTCCAAAACTATTTTTGTAGCTATGCCTCAAAAATTTTGAGTAATATAAAAGCAGAAAAATTGGCATAAGAATACGTTTCTATTTTTGTAGAGTCTGAATGTTTCTTATTTCTTTGATTCCACAAAAATGATACATTTTTCAAACTGTCAAAAAAAAAAAAAAGAAAAAACCCATAAAACAAGATCACCACCCAAAATTGACTGTTTCTCCAAGTGAAATGTACCAACCCCTCATATCAGAAAAAAAAAAAAAAAACAACTTAATTTTTGAACTTAGTGAAATGCCCAGGGATCATAGCCACATTCAAATTAAAAGAAGTGCCAAATTATTGTATTATGAACTTGAAGCTCTACTTTAGGGAGAGAAGATGGCAAGTGGCCAAAGAACATTACTATTCAATCATGGAACAATTTCCAATCAATCTTAACTTTAATTCTTTGTCCCTTTCTGGAGGTCTCTACACCTCAAACTTTGCCAGAATTATACCAAGTACTAAAATGAAATTGCCAAGTGAATAGTTTAATGACACAGTTTAAGTGTGAAATGTGTCTTTGTGTGTGTGTGAGAGAGAGAGAGAGAGAAAGAGTGAGAATTGGCTTTGAAGATAACTGGATCTTTACCAGTTCTCAGTCTATAGTTAATCAAGATGAAATGCAAGAAGTTAAAGAGATTTAGTGAAGTCAGAGATGAATTTAGAAGTCATGCCTATATGCTCCTTAGTTGGCTCTTTGGTCTACCCATGCTGCTATATAACAAATTATTTCCTTCCTTCACTTGCTTACAAAATACAAACTCCTGGGGTAAAGAACTATATTTTCTAATCTTAACTTCCTCAGTAAAATCTATTTTGACCATAACCTTGCATGGAAAATATCCTCAACAAATGTTTATTGAATTACACTCAATTCTTTATCCAGTATCACCAAGCCAATCCCAACCCAACATTCTCACATGATTTTTCACTGTTTCCCAACATTAACCCAATATCTCTGTCCCTGATGACATCTTATAAAAAAACAATATAGAACTCTCTTCTCCCTTAGGAAATTAATTTTAGATTTTTTTCCTCCCTGCAAATGAGGTAATGACAAGGTCATGAGGACTTTCAAAAAACACTTGCTGTGGGTTCAATCATCCTTTTGTTCACTGGTTATTCCTAAGCTGAGAAAAGTCAATAATTTCTCTGTTACTGTAAAGATTTTGACAGCTACACAATCATCAGAAAAATACGCTCCAGGCCCTGAAGTAATCCATCTCATTAAAACCCGAACTTTGACCAGAAAAAAAATTATGAGGAGTTAAATATTTTACATGCTTGCTTCTCATGGCAAAATGTTGCTTCTCCATAAAAGAACAATCCAACAAAGACACTAGAAGATATAAAAGGTTTTATACAGAGCAAAGGAAATCAATACTCATAAGATGATCATGATTACCTGGGTAGGTTACTAAAGTGTCCAATAAATTGTCCACAAATACTTTTAGATGACTGTATAATAGGGAGAACTGAACTCACATGACATCTCATTTTCCTATCAATGAAACAGAAGCAATGATAGAGATAAATGTAATTTTTTTCCTTAGTGGAATGCATTTTCTTCTTCTTTCTTTTTTTTTTTTTAATTGGCTATGATCTTAGAAGTAATGGGACAGGAGTATTCTTGGATTATTGCTTATTTTAAGAGAGAGCCAGGATGACACAACAGCATCTGCGGAATGTCTATTTTGCCACACATATTGTTCATGCCTATCTTACTTAATCCTCACAATAAGTCTATATAGCTTTATTATCCTCATCTTGTAGAGGATGGTGCTAAGAGAGATTATACATCTTGTCCAAGATTACATGAATAGTCAATAAACCAGGATATAAGCCCACTGGCACTACTGAAATATCTAATACACTCACTTCTCAAACACATCAAAGGAACTAGAAATAGAAGAATAAGAAATTTGAAAAGTTTTCTAGAATTGGCAGCTTAATATCCTATCACCTAAAATTCTAACACACAGGCAAATCTTTTATGCTCCCAAAATATTATCACTTCCATTCTTTGAATTTGATATAGAATATCTCAAAAGATGGGGCACCTGGGTGGCTCAGTTGGCTAAGAATCTGCCTTTGGCTCAGGTCATGATTTCAGGGTCCTGAGATTGAGTCCCACATTGGGCCCCCTGCTCAGTGGGGAGTCTGCTTCTCTTTCTCCTTCTGCCTCTCCCCTAGCTTATGCTCTCTCCCTCTCTCACTCACTCACTCTTTCGCAAGTAAATAAATAAAATCTTTAAAATAATATCTCAAAAGATATTTTATTCTATGATATAGGGATGTTATTATTTAAATCCTGGCTCACTAGACATTAAGGTTCAGGAATTTTTAAGCTATTCCATATCCAACAGCTTGAGAACAAAAACAAAAAGGGTATTCAAGCCTGGTTTCATTAGATTTGGGGATAATCAAGGCATATATTAGCTGTATCCCCATGAACAGGTTAAGAGAAACCACTGAACAATTAAGAGACCAGGAGGAGTATAGGAATTGCATTGGTTCTTAGTAGAACTGATTTCAACATCCACAAGGGGAAGAAGGACACAGACGAGGCGAAGTTGCCTTCACTTTCCCCCTACTGAATCTGGCTGACAAGTTAAATCAATTGATAGTAACATACTTACCCTATAAACCAATGCAAGCCTCTGAATTCTTGGAAAATCTTTATCAAAAAATTTTTTTTTATCCTCAGGACTTCAAGAAAATAGCACCAATGAATAATTTAAGTTAGCATCCACCACTTAGACATCAGTTCAGTATGTAACAAAAACCTCAAATTAGGGTACCTGGGTGGCTCCATTAGTTAAGCAGCTGCCTTTGGCTCAGGTCATGATCCTGGGGTCCAGGGATTCAGCCTGGTAGGTCAAGCTCCCTGCTCAGCAAAGAGTCTGCTTCTCCCTTTCCCCTGTCCCTCCCTTCCCCTGCATGAATGTGCACTCACTCTCGCTTGCTCTCTCTATCTCTCTCTCAAATAAATAAATAAATGAAGTCTTCAAAAAAACTCAATAACAGTAATTTATTATATGGTGTAAATGAAGTCCAGTGGTAGGCAGATCAAGGTTGATATTACAGCTCCCCAGAGTCCTAGGATCCAGGATCCCTTTATCTTTTTCTGTGAACCTCTGCACTAAATTCCATGCTCACATTCACCTTATTGTTCACATTTGATCCATTCTGTCATTGTGCAATGAATCGGGTTTTATTAGAGTCTCTAAGCCAAAATAAGTGACGTAACAAGATTTTTTTTTTAAAGATTTTATTTCTTTATTTGACAGAGAGAGAGAGAGAGAGATCACAAGTAGGCAGAGAGGCAGGCAGAGAGAGGAGGAAGCAGGCTCCCTGCTGAGCAGAGAGCCTGATGTGGGCCTCAATCCCAGGACTCTGAGACCATGACCTGAGCCACCCAGGCACCCTGGAACAAGATTTCTTATGGGGATTAGACATTGTATGATTGTGGGTGCTCCTTAAAGTAGTACATAGAAGTCTGTTGCCCTGTGAATGTGTAGGTAGACTGTAGGTATCAACAGGGCTCACAGTCAGGAAAGATGGATGTGAAGTGGGAACCAGCAAAAACAAACTAGAGGGGTACCTGGGTGGCTCAGTTGGTTGAGCGGCTGCCTTTGGCTCAGGTCATGATCCTGGACTTCCAGGATTGAGTCCCACATCAGGCTCCCAGCTCCTTGGGGGAGTCTGCTTCTCCCTCTGACCTTCTCCTCTCTCATGTTCTCTCTCACTCATTCTGTCAGGTAAATGAATAAAATCTTAAAAAAAAAATGGAAAAAACAAACTAGAATGCATGAGAATAAGCTGAAAAATCCATGAAGATGAACTGAAACCTACATTAGTGTCTCACAACTGCCAAGAATCCAGCTCTGGTTATGTGGGTCACCTGAGAAGATTTGGAATGCCTTTTCATGAAACTGCACAGAAACCTGAAGATGTAACAGAGTTCAAGAAAATAAAGGAGATGAATCTGCTTTCCCAAGGGGTACCTTGTGGATAAAAGGATTCAAATAATCCTATCAGCATTCTGTGTAGTAAGGAAGAAAGTATATTTCCCACCTAAATCAGCTCTTTCTCTTTAACCTCTTAACAACACACTTTTTAATTTTTTTAAATTTTTTATTAACATATAATGTATTATTAGCCCCAGGGGTACAGGTCTCTGAATCACCAGGTTTAAAAAATTCATAGCACTCACCATAGCACATACCTTCCCCAGTATCCCTAACCCAACCACCCTCTCCTTAACCCCCTACCCCCAGCGACCATCAGTTTGTTTTGTAAGATTAAGAGTCTCTTATGGTTTGTCTCCCTCCTGGTCCCACCTTATTTCATTTTTTCCTTCCCTACCCCCCAAATCCCCCACATCACCTCTCAAATTCTTCATATCAGGGAGATCATATGATAATTGTCTTTCTCTAATTGACTTATTTCGATCAGCATAATACCCTCTAGTTCCATCCACATCACTGCAAATTTCATTTCAAAAGATTTCATTTCTTTTGATGGCTGCATAGCATTCCATATATATATATATATATATATATATATATATATCACATCTTCTTTATCCATTCATCTGTTAATGGACATCTAGGTTCTTTCCATAGTTTGGCTATTGTGGACTTTGCTGCTATAAACATTCAGGTGCACGTGCCCCTTCGGATCACTACGTTTGTATCTTTAGGGTAAATAACCAGTAGTGCAATTGCTGGACCATAGGGTAGCTCTATTTTCAACTTCTTGAGGAACGTCCATGCTGTTTTCCAGAGTGGTTGAACCAGCTTGCATTCCCATCAACAGTGTAGGACAGTTCACTTTCTCCATATTCTCGCTAGCATCTGTCATTTCCTGACTTGTCAATTTCAGCCATTCTGACTGGTATGAGGTGGTATCTCATTGTGGTTTTGATTTGTATTTTCCTGCTGCCGAGTGATGTGGAGCACTTTTTCATGTGTCTATTGGCCATCTGGAGTCTCCTTTGCAGAAATGTCTGTTCATGTCCTCTGCCCATTGATCGATTGGGTTATTTGTTCTTTGGATGTTGAGTTTGATAAGTTCTTTATAGATTTTGGATACTAGCCCTTTATCTGATAAGTCATTTGCAAATATCTTCTCCCATTCTTTCAGTTGTCTTTTCATTTTGTTGACTGTTTCCTTTGCTGTGCAAAAGTTTTTGATGTTGATGAAGTCCCAATGGTTCATTTTTGCCCTTGCTCCCCTTTGGCAATGTTTCTAGGAAGAAGTTGCTGCAGCTGAGGTCAAAGACGTTGCTGCCTGTGTTCTCAGGATTTTGATGATTTCCTGTCTCACACTGAGGTCCTTCATCCATTTTGAGTCTATTTTTGTGTGTGAAATGGCCCAGTTTCATTTTTCTGCATGTGGTTGTCCAATTTTCTGAACACCATTTGTTAACAACACACTTTTAAGTACAATGTTAACTATAAACACAATGTAGAACAGCATTTCTCAAGAATTTTTCCATCTTGCATGACAGAAAATAAACCCACTGAAAAGAATCTCCCCATTTCACTCTCTCCTCAGTCCCTGGAAACCATCCTTCTACTTTCTGTTTTTTATAAATTTGACTAACTTAAATACATTTATGTAGAATCATGCAATGTTTGTCCTTCTGCCATTGGCTTATTTCCCTTAGCCTTATGTCATATAAACCAATTAAACAGAATAGATAAATCCTCAATACTTACCTGGCAGGGGAGATACCATGATCACGAAGATTTATCATGTTGCAGCATGTGATGGGATTTTCTTTTTTTACGGCTGCATAATATTCCCTTGTAAGTATTTACCACCTTTTCTTTACCCATTCAACTACTGATGCATGTGTAGGTTGTTTCCACTTCTTTTTCTTGGATTAATACTCAGAAGTCAGATGGCTGGATTGTATGGCAGGTGTTTGTTTTGTTTGTTTGTTGTTGTTTTGTTTTGTTTTTTAGATTTATCTATTTGTCTTAGAGAGAGAGAGAGAGAGCATGAGAGTGGGGAAGGGGGGGAAAGGGGCACAGGGAGAGAATCTTGAGTAGATTCTCTGCTGAGCATGGATCCAAATGTGGTGTTTGATCCCACAACCCTGAGATCATGTCCTGAGCTGGAATCAAGAGTCAGATGCTTGCTTAATTGACTGAGCCACCCAGGAGCCCCTGGATTATATGGTAGTTTTATTTTTAGTTTTTCTAGAAATTTCTCTTCTGGTTTTCATGTGGTTGAATCATTTTACAATTCTACCAAAGTACACTAGGGTTCCAATCTCTGTACACCTTCAACAACACTTGTAATTATTACTTTCTTTTTTTTTAATAACGGCCAACAAAACAGATGTGAATTAATACTTCCCATTTTGGTTTTGATCTACCTTTTCTTAATGATTAGTGATTTTGAGTATCTTTTTATATACATGTCCATCATTTGTGTGTTTACTTTGGAAAATGTTTATTCATGTCCTTTGCCTAATTTTTGGTCATGTTATTTAGAGGTTTGAGGAGATTTTTTGTTTTGTTTTGTTTTGTTGCTATTGAGTTGTAAAAGTTCCTTATTTTTCTGTATGTTAATCCCTAATCCAATACAAAAATATTTTTTCCAGTTCTGCTGGTTCCCTTTTCACTCATTTGATTGTTTCCTTTGCTGCAGTTTTAGTCTCATGCAGTCTTGTTTGCCTATGTTTGCTCTTGTCTGTGCTTAGATAGTTTATTTTATTTTATCATTGGCAGACCAGTGCTGTAAGGATTTTTACCTAAATTTCCTTCTTGCATTGATTTTTGTGTGTAGTATAAGGGTCCAGTTTCATTCTTTTGCATCTGGAATTACAGTTTTCCAACATCATTTTTTCAAGACTCTTCTCCATTGTGCAGTCTTGGCAAAACCAGTTGAACATTTATGGGCTCTCTATTCTGTTTAATTGGTTTATATGTTTCTCTTTATTCCAGTAACGATATTATTTTGATTACTGTAACACTGTAATATATTTTGAAATAAGGTATTATGAGATCCCTAGCTTTGTTCGTCTTTCCCAAGATTGTTTTTGCTATTCAGGGTCCCTTACAATTCCATATGAATTTTGGGATTTTTTTTCTATTTCTTTAAAAAAAATGTCATTGGGATTTTGAAAGGGATCACAATGAATCTATAGATTGCTTTGAGTAGTATAGACATTTTAACATTATTAAGCCTTTCAACTCATGAACATAGGATATCTTTTTATTTATTTATGTCTTCTTTAATTTCTTTGGGCAATATTTTATAGATTTCATGTGTAAGTCTTTTGTCTTCTTAGTTAAGTTTGTTCCTAAGTGTTTTAATTTTTATGATGCTATTGTAAATACGACTGCTTTCTTCATTTCCTTTTTGAATTGATAGTTGTTAGTGTATAAAAATGCAGTTGAGTTTTGTTTGTTGATTTTGTGTCCTACAACTTTGCAGAGGGGTGTGTGGGGGGGTATATTTGGATATTTATACATATACATATCATTTGTGGACGAAGATAATTTTACCTCTTCCTTTCAATCTTGGAAGTCTTTTTCCTCTTGTTTATCCTACTTGCCCTGGCTAAGACTTCCATTGAACATGATGTTAACTGGGGGATTTTTATATATGGCCTTTATTATGTTGAGGTATGTTTCTTCTATTCCCAATTGGTTAGATATTTTTACCATGAAAGGGTGTTGAATTTTGTCAAATGCTTTTTTCTGCATCTATTGATCATGTGAATTTTATCATTCATTCTGTTAATGCACTATAACACAATGGCATTCTTTTGAGTATTTTTTCATCTATGTATATCAATAATATACATAGATACACATATTAGTATGGCCCATACTTTTCTTTCTCTTTTTTTTAACATCTTGGGCATTTATTATTATGCTTATTTTTAATTTATTAACATATATTGTATTTATATATTTTTCTGGCTTTAGTATCAGGGTTAAATTTTCAATTTTAAACTAATAACAACTTAATTACATACAAAAATTCTACACATTTACTTATCCCACACACACATTTTATATTATTGATGTCATAAATTACATCTTTTTATATCATGTATACATTAGCATATTTTAATTATAGTTATTTTTATCCTTTTGTTTATAATTTCCATACCAGAATTGAAAGTTTCTTATGTATTGCCATTACAGTATCACCATATTCTGTATTTGTTTGTGTGTGTGTATATATAAGTATATAAAGTATAAAACTTTATATACTTTATATATATATAAAGTATATTAAAAAGTAAAAAGTATAAAGTATAAGTATATAAAGTATAAAACTCACTGGTAAAGGTATAAAACTTTATATACTTTATATATTTATAAAGTATATATATATATAAAGTATATTAAAAAGTAAAAAGTATAAAGTATAAGTATATAAAGTATAAAACTCACTGGTAAAGGTAAATATCACTGGTAAAGGTAAATATATATATACATTTGAGAAGGTAAATATCACTGGTAAAGGTAAATATATTATAAAAATATATATATATATTTACCTTTACCAGTGAGTTTTATACTTTCATATGCTTCCATGTTGGTTTTTAGTATCCTTCTATTTCAATGTTAAAACTTTCCTTTAGCATTTCTTGTAAGGAAGGTCTAATGGTGATGAATTCCCTTGGGTTTTGTCTTGTTTTGTTTTGTTTTGTTTATCTGGGCAAGTATTTCATTTTTGAAGGATAGTTTTACCAGATAAAGTACTTAGGGTGGAAATATTTTTATTTCAGCTCTTGGAATATAACATTTCCATTTTTTTTTTGTCCTGCAAGAGTTCTGCTGAGAGGGCACCCAGGTGGCTCAGTTGGTTAAGCAACTGTTTTTGGCTCAGGTCATGATCCTGGAGTCCCAGGATTAAGTCCTGCATGAGGCTTCCACCTCCATGGGGAATCTGCTTCTCCCTCTGACCTACTCCCCTCTCATGCAACCTCTCTCTCTCAAATAAATAAATTAAAAAAAAAAAAGATTTCTTCTGAGAAATACACCAATTGTCCTATGGGGATTCCTTTGTACATGAGGAGTCTTTTATTTTTTTTTCCTGCTTTCAAAATTCTCTCTTTGTTTTTGAGATTTAACAATTTGATTTTAGTACATGTCAGTATGGAGTCCTTTGGGCTTCTTGAATCTGAAAGTCCACTTTTCCTCCCAGGTTTGAGAACCCATTATTTCTTTAAATAAGTTTTCTGTTCTGTGCCTTTCTCCCTCTCTTCTTCTAAGAATACCATTATGGGTATATTGCTTTAGTGCTGGCGCCCATTAAGTTTCTTATGCTTTCTGTACTCTTTTTCATTCTTTTTTTCTTTCTGTTCCACTATTTGGACAATTTAAATTACTTGTCTTCAAGTTGACTTAATTCTTCTGCTTTATCAAACCTGTTGTTGTACCTCTCTAGTTAATTTTTAAGTTTAGTTATTTATTTTTCAGCACTCAAATTTCTATTAGGCTATTTTTAAAATTTTTTATTTCTCTACTGATATTCTCATTCTGTTCATTTATTATTTTCTTGTGCTCATAAAGCATGTTTATGAGTATTTTGATTTGTCAGGTAATCCATGTGGCTCTTTTTTTGGGGATTGTTTTCTGTAGTTATATTTTGTTCCTTTGTTTGAAACATGTTTCCATATTTCTTGATGTGTCTTGTAACTTTGTGTTGGTATCTGTGTATACAATAAATCATTACCTCACAGTCTTTACAGACCAGTTATATGTAGTTAAAGACCCTAACTAATCAGTGCAGCTAGAGATTTTAGGGCCTCTGAAAACTTTTATTTGGGAATACGACTTCTCTATGCCCACACACGTAATTTCTCAATTAGTGTGTCTTGCTTTCTCTGGTTTCTCTCTCTCTTTCTTTCTTTCTTGATTTATTTATTTCAGAGAGAGAGAGAGCCCACACAAGCACAGAGAGGAGCACAGAGAGAGAGAGAGAGGGAGGGAGAGAAAAGAGAGAGAGAGAATCTCAAGCAGACTCCCTGTTAAGCAGAAAGCCTGATGCAGGGCTCAGTCTCCAAACCCAGAGATCATGACCTGAGCCAAAACCGAGAGTTAGACACGCAACCGACTGAACCACCCAGGCAGTCCTCTGGTATCTTTCTCTACTACTGCTGAGAGAGGTCTACAGAGTAATTATTTAATTTAATAATTATTTAATTTAATTTAAGAATTATATAATAATTTATAATTATTATATATTATTATAATTACAAAACTTACATTATAAAAATAATAATTATATAATTTAAAAAGCACCTAGTAGTAAAGCTAAAACTGGAGCCAAGGCAGCTATTGTCTCAGCCTAGCACCATTGCACACTATTTACTCATACTGAATATCCTCAAGAGACCCCATTTTTAAAACCATTTTGGGAATCCTGAAATAACAAAATATAAATAAGGCACCCAATTTTGTAGTGCTCCTAATTGCTTAGAATTCTTGGGAGAAAATAAGAAGTGAACTATTGCTTGTGATCATCAGGTTCCTAAGACCATAAGAATGTATGCTTCTTTTGGCTTTTTGAACCACAATCTCTTGCTTATCCTGCTGTCTTACAGGCAATCCTTCTCAATCTTCATTGACTCCACTACATCTCCTCTCCCTAAGCCCTATTCTCATCTCACTCTGAATATTAACTATGAGAAGTCTCTGAGAAGTCCTGACCCCAAAATATATAACTACCCAGTAATAAATACTACTAGTGCCCCACCTAGATCCCTTCCAATCCTTCTGTAAACCCAATCTCAAGCATCTGTGTGCTTTGCCAATAATAGCTTATACTGTGTCTTTTAAAAGGTTGACCCTGGTCCCTCAATTTGCTTCACCCATACACAGAAGCAGAAGTACTTAGAAATTTTCCATTTCCTTTTCTCTGCACTCCTGAGTATGAAACCATCTCTTTTACCGCCAATGGGATGAATTTAAGGTATAATTTATTCTGTTAAGATCCCTACAGAGGAACTAGGTAGAGTCTAGAACTTCATCTGAAATAAATCTGCATTTCTTCCCCCTCCATGTTTGACTTTTCACAATTCATAAGATATCATTTGCATCCAAATCCTTGTCTTAGATTGTTCCTCAAAGAGAAAATCACCTATAACATAAATTTCTCTCTCTTTCCTTAACGCCAGATATATACTTCCAATTGCCTGCTGGGTGACTTCACTTGGGTGGCCAACAAGTCAACTTTGCATACTCAAGACTGAACTCACCTACTTTCCAATACTGCTCATCTCCCTGAATTTTCTATCCTACTGAATTTCATCATTATGTCTATGAAGCTCAAATTAACACCCTAGGATGGTTGTTTTCTTCTTCTTCCATCTTAACTCTTACCATGTTCAACAAACCACTTATTCCTATTACTTCTTTTGCTGAAGTCACATATCTCTCTCTAGTTGAAAACACATTTCTCTCACTTGAATTTTTACAACATTCATCAAATGAGTTTCACTAGCTCAGGTATGCTGCCTCCCAAGCATTTTTCACACTGCAACTGGAGTGATGTTTACAAAAATACAAATCTCATCATCCATCTCCCCTGTGTAAAGACTTGAAACAAGTCCTCATAAGCCCATAGGGAAAAAGTCTGAAAAACTTATACAACTTTCTATTCATCCCCACTTACCTTCACAGCTTCTTTGTTTCAGCTAACTGCTGACAAGCAGTACCTCTCACCATCAGGCCCTCTCTGAAGCAGTATTCTCTTCTTAGAATGTCCTACTCAACCCACAACCCTACTCAACTCACTGCCTACCACAACTCTCAACTATTCCTTCTTCTGCATCTAAATTTATTTACCAAGTCTGCAAATGTTATTTGGTCTCTGTGATGTGCAAAGCATTATTTCAGACAATCAAGTAGCCATAATACCTCACAGTTTGCTTGGAAAGATGGATATTAATCAATTAATTAGACAAACAAATGGACAATTAAACTGCTAAGCATACAAAACATGCACAGAACTATACATCCTTCTACTATTTTGATTTGATCGGGGCAGGTAAATCCTCCCTGAAAAAGTAATAATGCTTGAGTTGAGATCTGATGGACCAACACTAACTAGATAAAGAGGGGTAAAAAGAGCATTCCATATATAAAGAATAACATGGAGGATGTCTTACGACACGGGGTATTATGGTTTATAAATAGAAATAAAATTAGGCATTCAGTTTAGTGGCCATAGTAGGGAAACCTCCTGACCCCTTAGCCTTACCCACAAGGTTGGCTTGATGTCCTTTTGACATGCTCCTATGTCTGTCCAGAGCTCTGCTGCAGTGTTTACATTATATAGTATGACTATTGACATGTCAGTGTCACTCACCACAGTGCAACTTCTTTAAGCCCAGTACTATGTAGTATTTATTATTATGTTCATAGACCTCATGACAATGATGGTACTGTGAAGAAGGAAGAAAACAAGAAAGCAAGCAAGGAAGGAGGGAAATAAGGAAAGGAGAGAGGTAAAGATAAAGTAGGAAAGGAAGAAAGAGGGAAGAAGATGGTTTTAAATAATGAAAAGTAACCCAGTACGTCGGGAAGTGAGAGGTAATTCAGGGTGTGTGGTGGAAAAAATTTGCCCTGAAGTAAAAAAGGGAAGTCCATGAATCTAGCCATGGAGACTGATTTAATATTGGTGCAGAAGGGTGCTCTTGGGTCTTCATATATCCTAGAATGCAGCCTTTGGGAAGAAAGGATGAATAATTGAGTTTGAGTTACTATAGGGAGCTGTCAGTAGATAAATCCTCAAACAGGGCCTATGCTAAAGACCTGAGTCCAGGGGACTAATTGTCCAAGAAAGGTGAAGTTTAGCATAAGAAATTCTTTAGGCAAAGTGAAAGCATTAACCCAACCAAGGTTCCTATGCCTGAAAGGTGAACAATAGAAACTTTTGGATCCAAACAGAAGAATAGTTCTTATTTCAAAATGACCTAGGAGAAAGACTTCTGTCTAACTAAGTTCAAATATGAAAGTGCCTATATTTGAATACTTTCTAATTAATAAAAATAATATTTCCATATGGTTAAACTAATCCAATACTGAAAAGAACTGACAATAAGTAACATAAAATTCCCTGTCTTGTGTATCTCTAACTTAACTACTTTTAAAGTACATTATATACCTTATGGTAAAGAAGTTTCTTACCTTCACCAGCTGATAAGGTATGTTGTTCCAAAAAGAGGGCAAAAAAAGTTTCATAGAAGTTCATTCATTTATTCTTCATTCATTTAGCATTTATTTCTTGATCTCCCACTTGATGCCAGGCATTGTGTTGGGGCTAATGCAATAGATAAAACAGCCACTCTTGGGAAGTTGACTCTTAACAAACAAATGAAAAAAGTACCAACATATTTCTATATTATAATAAATGCTATGCAGAAAAGGATAGGATACTATGACAGAGAAAAACAAGAAGTGATGAGTTGAATTGTGTATCCTCCCCAAATTCATATGTTAAAGTTCTAACCCCCAGAATAAGACTGTATTCAGAAAAAGGGCCTTTAAAGAGGTGACTGGTTGGAATACCTGGGTGACTCAGTTGGTTAAGGCTTTCAGTTCAGGTCATGTTGCCAGGGTTTTGGGATCTAGTCCCACATCAGGCTCCCTGCTCAGTGGGGAGCTTCCTTCTCCCTCTGCATGCCACTCCTCCATTTATACCTCCCCCCTGAAAAATAAATAAATAAAATCCTAAAAAAATAAATAAAGAGTTATTTGGTTAAAATGAGGTCATTATCATGGGCTCAGTTCAATATGACTAGTGTACTTATAAGAAGAAAAGATTAGAACAGGCATGTAGAAAGAAAAGACCACATAAAGAGGTAGAAAAGAGACAGAGGGCTCTACAAGCCAAGAAAGGGGACCCCAAAAAACCCAAACTGCCAACACATTGATCTTACAGTCTGACTTCCAGACCTGTGATTAAATAGATTTCTATTATTTAAACCACACAGTCCATAGATGGTTCTCTGTTATGCCAGTCCTACCAGACTAATAATGAGGGCAGGGAGGTTGGGAGAGGTGCAAAAAAGACTAGATCAGAATGCTCTGAAGAGTGAAGAATTTTTTGGAATTAGGTAAGAACTGTTAAAACAAAAAGTAATACAGGCAAAGGAAACAAAATATGCATGAAGTCAAAAACCTGAAGATCCTTATTCCCTTGGAGGAGTGGTCAGAGGGAACTCACCCGTCTCACCCAAGCCAACAGCAAGATCAAAGAGTGAGATTTCTATGTGCACATGACTTTAGTTTATAGTTTCACATTATATGTATTCCTCATGCCCAGACTTTCAAGCTAACTGCCTCGTTTATTTTTTTCACATCATGCAATGGTAATACTTACAATGCCTGACATTTATTGAGTTGTTATTATACAATGGGCACCATTTTAAGCCTACTAATGATATTAACATGTTCAATACACAAAACAATTCTATAAGTATTCTTTTACTTATCTCATTGTACAGATGTTTTATGGGTATGAAAGGTAAACAAATTTCCCAAAGATGCATGCAAATATAAGAATTAAGATGCGTTTGATGAGTCATTCTGGCTCTAGAATCCATGTTCACACACAACCGTATATGTTTGGGAATCCTGCATGTTTGTGCTCTTTAACCATTCTTTAAGTTTTGTTTTTTGGGTTTTTTTTTTCATCTTACCTGAATATTCATCATGCTCTAAAATAAGATTATTATAAAAGTATGGAGCACACTTCAGCTCTGATAAGACTTTTGAATTAAGAATAAACTCTTCGGGGCACCTGGGTGGTTCAGTGTGTTAAAGCCTCTGCCTTCAGCTCAGGTCATGATCCCAGGATCCTGGGATCGAGCCCTGCATCCGGCTCTCTCCTCAGCAGGGAGCCTGCTTCCTCCTCTCTCTCTGCCTGCCTCTCTGCCCACTTGTGATCTCTGCCTGTCAAATAAATAAATAAAATCTTTAAAAAAAAAAAAGAATAAACTTCATTTAATGAACAATATTTTCATGTTTTTAACCACTGATCATCAGGGTTTTTGTTACCAACAGCAAATACTTTTCTAAGAGATTTAACATAAAAGAAAAACATGAACAAAATCTTCTGATATAGCATATGAAAAAATATTTCCTATACTTCCACCAAATTTCCAAACTGTAAGCATTTTGGTGTATATCTTACCAGATTTGTCTCATTGATAAAAAAAATTGGGTCATTTTGTAACTTACATGGTATCTTAATATTATGTCATGGGCATTTTTCTAGTATATCTATTTTATGCATATAAAAATTATTAAGTAAATGCCATTGGGATTTTTCTAACGCAGAGTCAGAAAAATGTCAGTCAAGTGTCAGAAAGTAAATATTTTAGGCTTTGTGGGCCATATGGTCTCTGTTGCAACTACACAACTCTGCCATTATGATCCAAAAGAAGCCTTAGATAATGCATAAATAGATGGAAATAACTATGTTCCGACAGAAGTTCATTTAAAAAAACAGGTCATAGGGCCATATCGGACTGGTGGGCCATAGTTTAGGAACTATTGTTTTAATTGTTTTGAATGGCTGTCTAGAATATCTTTAAGTGAACACACTAAGATTTATTAAGCCCTTCTCAATATCAGGGAATGTATTTCCTACATGTTTGCTATAACTCATGAAGCTAGAAATACATACATGTTATAAATACCTACTGAATAAAATTCTAGTAGTTTTTAGGATTAGGATTAAAATTTTGACATGCATGAAAAAGACACAGACTTAGGGGCACCTGGGTGACTCAGTTAAGTGTCTGCCTTCCACTTAGGTCATGAACCCAGGATCCTGGGATCCAGTCCCCCATTGGGCTTCCCTGCTTGACGAGGAGTCTCCTCCTTCTCTCTCTGTCCCTCCCCCAACTCCTGCTTGTGCATGTGTTCTCTCTACCTCCTTCTCTCTCTCTCTCACTTTCTCTCTCTCTCTCAAAAATTAAATAAAATCTGAAAAACAACAACACAAATTTCATGTAGAAGAAGGAAATTGATGGTGCTATGTACGAAGGAGAATTTGTACAAGTTTTTGTTGAGTGGGGTAAATTTGAGTTAGTGATGAATCAGGAACCCAAAAGGGAGAATGTTGAAATAGTCAATAGCTGGATGGCAGAATCCAAAGAACCATTCTTCGCAAAGGTAGAATTTATAGTATAGAAGTACAGAAAAGTCTGGATTAGAATTCAGGACTGAAAGAAAGAGAACTTCAGTTCACATTATTTTGAGGTTTGATTTGAGAGGAACCTCTTCACTGGAAAGATGTCTGGTACTTGGGGATGGAAGAGTGGTCGATTTAGAT
Source organism: Mustela putorius furo (assembly GCF_011764305.1). NCBI lineage: Eukaryota > Metazoa > Chordata > Mammalia > Carnivora > Mustelidae > Mustela > Mustela putorius. Next base: position 25,979,692 of record NW_025421273.1, read on the forward strand.
GATATCTAAGACCCTGTCTAAACTCTGAACTTTTGTAGTAATCTTTGGTTACAGATATTCTTTATTCTAGTTTTTAATAGGTTAAATTAAACATGGGCATTTCTTTAGATGGAAATATTAAATCATAAGGCCAATAAGAGGGACATTAGAACTATAATATTCCACATTAGAATGCAAAAATGTAAACCATGAAAGCACAAATATTTGCAATCATTAATCAGTGTGTATTATTAAATAGTTTCCTCAATTCCACAAAATCTGTAAAAGAAAACTATGAAGAAGAAAAGCACTCTTTTTTGATGTTGTTAAAGGTTATTTATTTATTTGAGAGAGAGAGCACAAGCAGGGGGAGGACAGAGGGAAACACAGACTCCCTGCCAAGCAGGAATCCCTACCCTGGGCTCAATCCTAGGACCCCAAGACCATGACCTGAGTCAAAGGCAGATGCCCAACCAACTGAGTCACCCAGATGCCCCAGCAAAAGTACTCTTTACTCTCTAGCAAAACCTAATCAAATCCCTCCTGGAAAAATGCATCATCTGCCTCTTAAGAATATTATAGCATTGGTTTTAAGGTTGCCTGTTCTCAGTAGTTGACAGAGAAAATAATATTTCACTTAAACCAAATCTCCGTTAGATATCAAGCACAGGCCTTGTGATCTGTGAACCAGGACACAGTTCCTCCAGGCTTACCAGGGAATGCAGGAGAAAATATTTGGAACTATGATAATAAATGGAAACTACTCACCTCTCAGTAGTTTGAAGCTGCTATTTAGTGACACCTATACAATAATTCAACACATGAAGCACTTGAAAATGTAATAGAAAAAAGATCTGGCAAAACTTAGGGTCAAAGCATTCACCTGTGACTCTTCTGATACTTGCAGCTACAAATTTTCAAATGCGCTTTTATCAGGAAGAACATAGAGATTTATTATTTTAGGATATATTCAAGGCAGAAACTGAACATTTTTGCAATGGAAAGTTACTTTTCATTTCCCTAGAACCTTTAGATCATAGGTGGTCTGAGAATAGCTGAATATTAGGCTTGATTTCTGAGCAGAGTAGAGAAAGAAACAATGTTAATGCTGGTGATTCAGATACCATAAACAGAAAGATGCAACAGAAATATGGGTATGGTCCCCAGCTTGAGTAAAGGTAACCTAGCACATTTTTGAGAGTTGAGGCCATCTGTTTTTCTTTTTTCCTCTAGTAATAGTAGCACTCAATTATACCACTACTGCTACTACTGATATTACTACTACTATTATTATTTATCATTTATGGAAAACTTGTGATGTGCTATTCTTGAGTAAATTCACTCAAAAAAAAATATGTATCTAATTCGTGCTACATGGAAGAAACTGTGTTAAGTCCTGAGGACACCTTAGCATGGTTTTGCTTTTTCGGTGCTAAGCCCTTTTAATAAGTAACCAGTTCCATATGCCCACATTTGAAGTCTTAAAAGATGTAACTGTAAGAGATTATCCAGTATTTCCATTTCATTAGTATTTATTTATTTATTTTTGAAGATTTTGTTTAAAGTTTATTTATTTGAGAGCAAACCTTTGAGTGTGCACATGGGCAAATGGGAAGGGAAAGATGGGCAGGAGAGGGACAAGACGACTCCTTGAGAGACCATGCAATCATAACCTGAACCTGATCCAAAATCAAGAGTTGGACTTAACTGACTGAGCCACCCAGGCACCCCTATTTCCATTTAAAGGTACGATAGAGGACTGATTATATATTGAAACATTTGGATGTGCTTATGTAGCACAAAGAAATGCCAAATGATTAAGAAAACCTGGAAGACCCTTGCAAGGTTACATGAGAGGAACAGGAGTATCATCTTCCTTCCACTAAATCCTGAACAAAATCTATAAGGCATATTTTATTAATTAAATGTGTGTTGAGCACCTATTGTGCCAACTACAGTACTATGGACTTTCTTAATGAAAATTTTTATTCTAAGAAAATTGTAGATGGGACGCCTGCGTGGCTGAATGGGTTAAAGCCTCTGCCTTCAGCTCAGGTCATGATCCCAGGGTCCTGGGATCGAGTCCTACATTGCGCTCCCTGCTCAGTGGGGAATCTGCTTCCCTCTCTCTTTCTCTTCCTCTCTGCCTACTTATGATCTCTCTCTCTGTGTCAAATAAATAAAATCTAAAAAAAATTTTAGAACATTGTAGAAAATGTATCATACGGTGTTATACAAAATGGCACAGAGATATCCTCACTGTTCTTTACCCAGTTTATTTCAACGGTGACATCCTGTAAAACAATAGTGAAATATCACAACCAGGATGTTGACATTAAAAGAGTCAAGATATAGAACATTTCTGTTACTAGGATGACCAGTCATATATGCTTTTTGTAGTCACAATCTTTTTTTCACTGCCTGTTACTCTTTAACAGCTGATAAACACTGTGTATTAAATATCTATAATTTTGTCATTTTAAGAATGTTAACAAATAGAATTATATACCTATAAGCTTTGGGGGATCGGCTTTTTTCACTGAGCATAATTCTCTAGAGCTTTATCTAGATTGTTTTGTGAACCAGTAGACCATCTATTTTGGCTGATGAGTAATGGTCATAAGATGGAAATACCATTGTTTATTTAACCACCTACCCATTAAAGAAAGTCTGGTTGTTTCTAATTTTGAGCTATTAACAGGTAAAGAAGTCATAAATAGTTTTTGCATAAACATAAGTTTTCATTTCTCTGGCGCAAGTGCCTGGAAGGGCTCTTGCTGAGTGCTGTGGTACAAGCAGATTTAGATTTCGAAGAAACTGTCAAATTATTTTTAGAGCCATTGTACCATTTTACATTTCCACCCACAGTGGAAGAATGATGCAGTTTCCCACGTACTCTCTAGTATTTAGTACTGGTGCTATTTATTTTATTTTTTTTTTACCCATTCTGACATGTATGTGCTAATATCTCAATGGAATTTTAATTTCCATTTTCCTCATGATGAATGATGATTAATTTCCTTTCATGGGTTTATTTGCTATCTGTATATCCTCTTCATATAATGTGTTTTCATGCCCTTTTCCATTTGCTAATTTTATTCTTTGATTTTTTTTACAGTTGAGTTCTGGGAGTTCTCAAATATCTTGGATACTATTCCTTTGTTAGGTTGTGACTTGCAAATATTTTCCTCAAGTCTGTAGCTTGTCTGTTCATCCACTTAACAGGTACTTTCACAGTGCTAAAGTCTGTAATTTTGAAGAAGTCTGCTTTATCAATTCTTTCTAAGGATGTTTTTGGTATTAAATCTAAGAATTCTTTGTCTAGATCTTATCTTAAAGATTTTTCTCTTTTTTTTGCTACAAGTTTTATAATTTTACATTTAATGTGAAGTCTGTGATTCATTTTGAGTTACTTTGTAGAAAATATGAGATTTATCTGAGGTTCCTTTTTTTTTTCTGAAGATGTACTAGCACTATTTTTTGAAAATTCTCTTTTCTCTGTAAAATTTATTTTGTGTTTTGGCAAAAGTCTGTAGGGCATATCTGTGTGGATCTGTTTCTGGGTTTTCTATTCTGTTCCATTGATCTATGCATCTGATTTTTTGCCAGTACAATACAACCTTGGTTATTGTAGTTATATAATGCAACTTGGAAGTGCATAGAACAATTCCTACCACTTTATGATTCTTTTTCAAACTTGTTTAGCTATTCTAATTTTTTGCCTTTAAATATAAATTATAGAATAATTATTGTCTCTCTCTACAAAAATCTTGCTCTGGTCTTTTGATATGAAATTAAATTACAACTGTATATCACATTGGAGAAAATTAACTCCTTTACTATATAGGTCTCTTAATCCATAAACCCATAAATAATGTACATGTCTCTCCATTTTTATAGAATTTCTTTAATTTTTTTTAATCAGTGTTTTGGAGCTTTTAGCATACAGGACCTACCAATGTTTGCTATATTTACACTTAAGAATTTAATTTTTTAAAGTGATTGGAGATGGTATACATTTCATTTTTTATATGTTAATTGATATATATGTATATATATCTCGATTATATATTATATTGCTATATAGAAATACCATTGACATTTGTATATTTATCTTTTATCCCATGTCTTTGTTAAACTTACTTATGAGTTCTATGAGTTTTTGATGGATTCTCTAAGATTTTTTATGGAAATGATCATGTCATCTGAAAATAGAGGTTTATAGTTTTCATTCTGAATTTGTATTCTTTTTAATTTCCTTTTCTTTTCTTATTGCATTTGCTAGAGTTTCTAGCCTTATGTTAAGTAAGAGCATTGAGAGTGAACTCCTTGCTTTGTTTCTAATCTTAGAGGGAAAAATTCAGTCTTTCACCATAGACTATCATATTAGCTGTAGGGACTTTGTAAATTTCCTTATCAAGTTAGGTAAGTTTTCTGTATTCTGATTTTTTTTTCAGACTTGTATCATGATTGGGTGTGGTACTTTATAAAATGTTTTCCAGCACCAGTTGATATGATGTTTTTCTTTTTATTAATTTTATTAATTTTATTTGTTTCTTTTCAGTGTAACAGAATTCATTGATTATGCACCACACCCAGTTCTCCATTAAATACATGCCCTCTGTAATACCCACCACCTGGCTCCCCCAACCTCCCATTGCCCGCCCTTTCAAAACCCTCAGATTGTTTTTCAGAGTCCATAATCTCTCATGATTTACCTCCCCATTCCAATTTCCCTCAACTCCCTTCTCTCCATCTCCCCATGTCCTCCATGTTATTTGTTATGCTCCACAAATAAGTGAAACCATATGATAATTGACTCTCTCTGCTTAACTTATTTCACTCAGGATAATCTTTTCCAGTCCCATCCATGTTGCTACAAAAGTTGGGTATTCATCCTTTCTGATGGAGGCATAATACTCCATAGTGTATATGGACCACATCTTCCTTATCCATTCGTCCGTTGAAGGGCATCTCGGTTCTTTCCACAGTTTGGTGACTGTGGCCATTGCTGCATAAACATTGGGGTACAGATGGCCCTTCTTTTCACTACATCTGTATCTTTGGGGTAAATATCCAGGAGTGCAATTGCAAGGTCATGGGAAGCTCTATTTTTAATTTCTTAAGGAATCTCCACACTGTTCTCCAAAGTGGCTGCACCAACTTGCATTCCCACCAACAGTGGAAGAGAGTTCCCCTTTCTTTACATCCTCTCCAACACACATTATTTCCTGTCTTGCTAATTTTGGCCATTCTAATTGGTATAAGGTGATATCTCAATGTGGTTTTAATTTGAATCTCCCTGATGGCTAGTGATGGTGAACATTTTTTCATGTGTCTGATAGCCATTTGTATGTCTTCATTGGAGAAATGTCTGCTCATGTCTTCTGCCTATTTTTGACATGATTATTTGTTTTGTGTGTGTTGAGTTTGAGAAATTCTTTATAGATCTTGGAAACCAACCTTTTGTCTGTACTGTCATTTGCAAATATCTTCTCCCATTCCGTGGGTTGCCTCTTTGTTTTGTTGACTGTTTCCTTTGCTGTGCAGAAGCTTTTGATCTTGATGAAGTCCCAAAAGTTCATTTTCACTTTTGTTTCATTTGCCCTTGAAGACGTATGTTGAAAGAAGTTGCTGTGGCCGACGTCGAAGAAGTTACTGCCTATGTTCTCCTCTACTATTCTGATGGATTCCTATCTCACGTTGAGGTCTTTTATCCATTTCGAGTTTATCTTCGTGTACAGTGTAAGAGAACAGTCAAGTTTCATTCTTCTACATATAGCTGGAACTACAGAACACTCGTGAAAGAATTTGAAGAAGACACAAAAAGATGGAAGACCATTCCATGCTCTTGGATTGGAAGAATAAACATTATTAAAATGTCTATACTGCCTAGAGCAATCTATACTTTTAATGCTATTTTGATCAAAGTTCCACTGGTATTTTTCAAAGAGCTGGAGCAAATAATCCTAAAATTTGTATGGAATCAGAAGAGACCCCAAATTGCTAAGGAAATGTTGAAAAAGAAAAACAAAACTGGGGGCATCTCGTTACCTGATTTCAAGATTTACTACAAAGCTGTGATCACCAAGACAGCATGGTACTGGCATAAAAACAGACATATAGACCAGTGGAACAGAGTAGAGAGCCCAGATATGCACCCTCAACTCTATGGTCAAATAATCTTCGACAAAGCAGGAAAAAATATACAGTGGTAAAAAGACAGTCTCTTCAATAAATGGTGCTGGGAAAATTGGACAGCTATATGTAGAAGAATGAAACTCGAACATGTGCTTTCTCTTATTTAGCCTGTTAATATGATGGATTGGTTTTTCATTGGCTTTATATTGGTTTTATATCAGTTGGTTTTTCAATATTGAAGGAGTCATGTGTTTCTGGAATAAATTCACTTAGTTATGGTGCATATATATTTTATATGTTCTTTTTATTTATTTGTTAATTCTATGCACCAAAAAATTAAGGATTTTGTATATATATTCATGGATATATTAATATTTATTCATATTCAAATTGGCCAGTAGTTCTTTTTGTACTATTTTTGGCTGGTTGTGTATGCTTGGTAACAGGGTAATACTAACTCATAAAATGAACTGGAAGTGTTCTCTTCTCTTTTCTCTGCCAAATTGGTATCATTCTTCCTTAAACACTTGTTAGAATTCAAACTGTTTGGTCACTAGATTTCTTTTATAGGAGTTATTTAGCTATAAGTTCAATTCTCTTAATAAAGTTATTCAAATTATTTATTTCATATTGTATGAGTTATAATAGTTTGTATTTTTCAAGGAATTGGTATATTTCATCTGTCAAATTTGTATGTGTAATGTTGGTCATAGTATTTTCTTATCTTTTTGGTATCTGCAGAGTATGTGGTTTTATCCCCTGCTTTATTTCTAATATTGTTCATTTTTGCCTTGTCTTCCTTTTTTGTCTATCTTGCTACAGGTTGGTCAATTTTATTAATTTTTTCAAAGAACACGGTTTTCATTTTCTTATTTATTCCTATTGTTTTATTTTTTTAATATCACTGATTTCTGCTCCTTAGTAGGCTTTTTTTTCCCTCCTCCTCCTCCTCCCTCTCCTTCTTCTCCTGTTTTGGGTTTATTTTGTTCTTCTTCTTGGCTTTTGAGGTCAGAGATTAAATTACTGATTTGAAACTTTTCCACTTTTCTAATGTGTGCATTTAACACTTTGCATTTCCCTCTCAGTACTGCTTTAACTGCGCTTTGCAGATCCTATTATATTGCTTTTCTTTTTCACTCAATTCAAGATATATTCTTATTTCTCTTCAGACTTCTTCATTGATCCATGGATTACCTAGAAATTGTGCTGCTTAGTTTCTAAAATTTGTAAGTATGTGGAGATTGTCTGGTTATCTTTCTGTCACTGAATTCTAGTTTCATGAATCCACAAATGTAATTTTTGCTAAATTTGGAGAATTTTCAGCCATCATTTTTTTTTCCAAATACATTTCAGCTCACCTCTTTTTCCTCTATTTCTGGGGCTTTGATGACACAAATGTTAAACCTTCTTACATAGTTTCACACCCTTATTCATTTTGTTTTGTTTTCAGTCTATTTCCTTTCTGTTGTTCAGGTTGGATAATTTCTTTTATTCTATTGTCACTTTAAATGATTTATTCCTTTGTTCTCTCCATCTTGATGTTGAGGCTATTTATTGCATTTCTTTTTAACTTTGGCTTTTATATTTTGATAGCTAAAGTTTGGTTAAAATTCCATATGGTTCTTCCTACTATCTTCTATTTCTTTACTGAGACTTTCTATTTTTTCATTTATTTCAAGCATACACATAATTGTTCACTGAGACATTTTTATAATGGCTACTTTAAAACTCATTGTCAGATAATCCTACTCTCTGTGTCTTTTTTACTGTTGACATCTGTTGATTGTTTTTTCTTATTAATTTAGAGATCTTCCTAGATGTTATTTAGAACTTTTGTTTAACAGACCTCTTCTAATGTGGATCCTATGGAAAACAGATGGAAGAAACACTATTTCCTTACTGCTAGCTGGAGATGGAATTCCAAGTTGTCTTTATTTTTTTTTTAATTTTTAATTTTTTATTTTTTATAAACATATATTTTTATCCCCAGGGGTACAGGTCTGTGAATCACCAGGTTTACACACTTCACAGCACTCACTAAAGCACATACCCTCCCCAATGTCCATAATCCCACCCCCTTCTCCCAAACCCCCTCCCCCCAGCAACCCTCAGTTTGTTTTGTGAGATTAAGAGTCACTTATGGTTTGTCTCCCTCCCAATCCCATCTTGTTTCATTGATTCTTCTCGTACCCACTTAAGCCCCCATGTTGCATCACCACTTCCTCATATCAGGGAGATCATATGATAGTTGTCTTTCTCTGCTTGACTTATTTCGCTAAGCATGATACGCTCTAGTTCCATCCATGTTGTCGCAAATGGCAAGATTTCATTTCTTTTGATGGCTGCATAGTATTCCATTGTGTATATATACCAAGTTGTCTTTAAAACTGCCATTGAAATCAGTGGGGAGGGCTACTTATTATTTCTTGGGCTCAGATTGGAGTGTGACTCTCCACTGTCTCTGTTGTACTACCCTGTATGTTTATGATTGTTCATTATGTAGCCACAGTGACATGACTAGAGGGTGGCTTCATTATTATTGGGTGGTAGTGAAAGTTCTAACTCTCCATTAGGCCTCCTGATACCAATTTATAAGGAAGGAGAGAGGCACGACATTACTATTGAATGACATGTAAAAGTCCAGGCAGACTTCCTACATGGTCTCCAAAAACATCATGAGTATCCTCAGTACTGCCTTGTGAAAATAAATACCCCAGCGGCCACTTTCTAACACCATCCCAGTAGGAGGCTTGGTATGCCTCACTGTAACCTGACAATGGTGGAAATCTAGATTTTCCATTCACTTTCTACTAATGAGTGTAGTGTGGCTACAGTTTTCTCTGTGGGTTTTGTCTGGAACAGAGCAGTTACTGTCTAAAGTTGCCTCCCTTCCTGTGCTGCTTCTTTCTTGTTTCTTTAGTTAGAGAAAGTGAGTTTTCCTTGAGTCCCCCTCTCCTTTTTTTAAAATCTGTACCTCTTGGTGTTTCTGGGTTAGTTACTTCTCTAGTACCTAGCCTGGGTTAAATGAGGCAAAAAGAAAATCCAAGGAAACACTTTCATATCATTATTTCCATTCCAAGATCCCCAGATGGTCACATTTCTTCCTTCTACCTTTCAGTGTCATATTATATGTATTTTTTTAAATGCCAAGTTTTTATCTATACTTAAAAGGAGGAATGGAACAATTAATGTCTATTATATCTTTCTGGAAGTGAAAGTCCTCCATCAGTTATAACTTTATTTCTTACATTTATTCAACAAATATTTATTAGGGTACCTATTAAGATACACATAGTGATTGCAATGGTCATAGTTTATATCCTCAAGGTTACTGTAATTTAGTGAGTAAGATGGATGATAAACAAATACTTATAAGTGTTAGTGAATTGCTAGGTTGTATGTATGAAAAGCATATGATCAAATATAAGGAATCTAACTTAGTTTCATACAATATTTTTTTTACAATACCTGATACATGTGTTTGTTATAAATAATATTATAGTATAAAAAACAACATAGTTTTTTTTTCCTTCCAGTTATGGAATAGAGTACTAGCATTCATCATTTGAAATAAATAAACATAATGAGAATAAAGTAGTATCATATCCAGTGCCTAAGAAATTTGTGATGTAATGGTGGGCGAAAAAATGCTCATGAATATTGAATTACATATATGGAAGTTGAGGGTGTTTCTGGGTAGTACATTCCTATGCTTCTGATGTTAATATAATGAATGATATTACTATAATGAACTCTCGGATTACCTTTTACTGACACAAATAAGACATTCCAGGTTGAGTGAACTTTGGTTATATTCCAGTATGGTCATTCTTTGGGCTTTTATGCCTATGAAACTCTTCAGTGACTCGGTACTACTTCATTATGGAAAGTTCAGCTACTTTATTTTTCTTTGGATTGGGCTGACTTTATTGTCTACCATCCTCCAAAGAACATGCTGACATTTTTAATTTGATGGACTGCTGAGAAACCACAGCAGGATAGAGACCAACCCATCAAAAGTGAATTGAGGATTTCATTGATGTGGAGAGCTAATTATGTGACTATGGGGAGTGGGACACTGATTGAAATCCATATGACTTTTTAGTGTGCACTCTGTAGGCTAGCTCCTGAGAGGAATAGTAAATGAAGGTGACTTATTCTCTGCTCTCACCAAGGGACTGCCTAGTCCTCTGTTAGTAGTCAGAGACCCTGCTCCCTTCCTGAATATGAACAGCTCAGATATGGGCAGAAATGTTCTCCTGCACACATCTTGAAACAGTCTCATTTTGCCCTGAAAAGATGCTGAAATTCTGCCTTCAGATTCTTTACTAAATACATTGACTCTGTTTCTATACTTTTAAGCTTATCTTGAGCCTCCATATTTTAAAAATAACACCAACCAGTTTTTTTTAACTAAAAATAGTAGAAATTTTTATTTTTGGGTGATGTGAAATGAATGAAGTTCTTACACAAAACAATCTTAAATTCAGTCTCAACTTAAAAAAAAAAAAAAACCCTACAATTCAACCTAGTAGCTTTATCTTCTCTACAAAGTTGACTTATTCAGGTAAGTTCTTTTATTTTCTCTGCCGAGTCACTAGAACCCTGGTTTTGAGGTAAGACATATGTGGGTTTGCCTTCCAGTTACTCTGCTCATAGTTTAGTTTCTTCATCTGTAAAATGGGCTAATAACTCCTTTTGCTCAGATTTATCCTTTAAGAATTTGGGTTAATGTATTTAAAGAACCTGTTATGATACATGATAATAGTAAACATACAATAAGCAGTAACAATTAGTCTTATGGACCCCAAATGATCAATCTCTTAAACTTCAAAGCAGTTCCAAATGCAGCATCTTGATTGTAGTTTGCTCCTCGTCAACAATAACTGATTCTGAAAAATGTTTTGCTTTAAATCAATTGTCAAACACTATGGTTTGGCAAAATCATACAGCTAAATTTAGTGTTTTTAAGTCAGACTGCTTGGGTTTGAATATCAAGCCTTCCCTTTGCTAATTCTGTAAACTGTCTTGATTTCGCCAAGCTTCACACATGACTTGTGTGTGAAATACGCCAACTGCTTTATGTATGTATGTATATACATGTATGTATGCAGATATATAATGTATAAGTATGTGTATATTTGCTTAAATATTACATATATAATTTTTTACATTCCTTAGGAACAGATCAAACCCATGAATCTATGGAAAATGTTATTAATATATTGACCTGAGTTTAAATTCCATTTCTATGACTTTGAGCAACTTATGTCTTGTCTGATAAAGATTTCATAAGACAGCACCCATCACTATGTTTCTGAAAGAGGCACACACTAAATGCAGGCATCTAACATTTTCCTACCTGATACCCATCATAGGTATGGCCTCTCTCATCTTACTGAGATTTCCTATATGCAGAATCTGCTTTTCTCTACCTAATAAGGTTCTTCTGTCTCCACACCATGTCTGAATATTTAGCTTTGATTCTTTCTCCTTGGAGTATGAAATATCTAGCTCTTCATTCCCAAATATGTGCTGTAGAATGACCTCTGTTCTCACCATTTACCTTTTTGACTGAACCAACCCCATCAAGTCTTCAGATCAAATTCTTCCATTTTTTAAACAGTTTATCACGATAGTTTAGGTAAAATATTAGCATTTCTCTTGGACATGAATTAAGTGCCATAGAAAACATTGAGTTATTTATTTTATGGGTGTTATCTCATTTAATTCTTATAACTTTCTTATCTAGGTATTACTATGTCTATTTTTAGAAATGCATAATAGAAACCCAGAGAAATTACTCAAAAAAGTCATATATCTAGAAAATGATCAAGTCAGAACTCAAATTTTGGTTTATCTTACCTCAAAGTGCTTTGAGCTCTTATTTCCTAAAATGGTGTTTCTTATAATTAAATGAAAGTTAATCCCCTTTAAAGGGGAAAAAGTCTGGTGGACATCCCACTGTTGGTTAAAAATTATGATCTTGTTAGTGTTAACTTATTAAATTAAAAAGGTATAACTTTCAGATCTATAACTTTTGAGCAAACCCTAAACCAAAATATAGCTCCATTAGATGTTAACAAATCTTTGAAACTCATTATATGCAAAATTGATCTATCAGCATTCCATTATAGTCCCCCAACCTGTTCTTTCTGGGTTTTTTTTTTCTATTTCATTTAATAACAGCTACATTCTTCCAATATTTCAATGAAAAAATACTGATGCCATCCTTAACTACTCTTTTATTCCTCACATCCAGCCCATCAGCAAATGCTACAGGTTTTATCTTCAAAATATATCCGGAAAGCACGCTTTGCTTCTAACCCCCTACTGCACCCATCCTGGCTCAAGTCATTGTTACCTACCACCTGAGCTAAGCTCCCAAGCTATCTCCTCGCTTTAGTCCTTGACACCTTTAAAGTTCATTCTCAACACAGCAATCAGAGGAATCCTGGCTAATCATAAATCAGATCATGACATTTCTGTGCTACAACGTGTCCCATGGTTCTCACTGGACTCTGAACAAAAACCAAAATTCTTCTTATGATTTATAAGGTCCTACATAGTTTGACTCCTGTTTTTACCTCAAATATTGTCTCATTTATTCTGTCCCTTATTTAGTTCTCTCTTGCTAGGTGGACAGGAGAACTTTTATCAAATACATAGGCATGATCTTGCCTCAGGGCATTAGTACCGTCTATTTCCCTCTGTCAGAAGTGCTGTTCTCTGGTTAACTACATGGGAGTCCCATGCGTCCTTCAGATCTTCTGTGAAATTTCACCTTCTCCTGAGACTTTTCTTGATCATGTTATTTAAAACCACAATTGTCTTTGTCTCTCCTTTGTCCCCTTTCTTATTTCCTTTTTCCTTCACATCACTAATCAATCTCACACACCAAATGTTTTACATATTTATATTGGTGACTGTCTCCTCTTTTATTGCAATAAAATGTTGTACAGGGACGCCTGGGAGGCTCAGTTGGTTACGCAGCTGCCTTCGGCTCAGGTCACGATCCCAGCGTCCTGGGATCTAGTCCCACATCAGGCTCCTTGCTCAGCAGGGAGCCTGCTTCTCCCCCTGCCTCTGCCTGCCATTCTGTCTGCCTGTGCTCGCTCTCTCCCCCTCTCTCTCTCTGATAAATAAATAAAATCTTTAAAAAATAAATAAATAAAATAAAATGTACAAAGATAAAGATTTTTGTCAATTCACTGAGGTATTTCTAGTAACCAGATGACTGATTTGTACATAGTAAAACAATAAATCGTTGAATGAAAGAATAAATTGAAAAATTAATAAACTGAAAAATCAATAAAACAGTTAAATATGACATTAGTTTAATGTTATAGGTTATTTTTATGATGTATATTATGCTAATTTGTTGATATTATAGTCAAAAATAGAATGATATTTACCTGTTTTTGTGTTTCATTTGTTCTCAAATGGAGTCTTTTGAATTTGAGTATGCAGAATAATCATTTGAATCACCCTCATTGTCACTTCTTTTAATTCTATTAGCAATGAAATTGTTCTTTATTTTGATGGGCCAATCAGGATAATAGTACACCTCAAGCTATAATATGAAAAAAGATACACTTATCTTCTTTGCATATTTACTAGTACACTTATTGTCAATGAAGTGTGGATAATTGGTATATAAAAAAAATGAAAGATGCCTCCCAAATATCCACCTACCTAGTGAATATGGCACAGAGAGCTTGAGTTCTTTTGTGATCCCATGAAGTGCAGAGATTCACTTTCACCCATGACTTTTTCTTTGGAATCCTATGAAATATGTCTTACTGTGCCTGCTGAAGTTCCCTGTCCTTCACCCCCTGTGAAGGTGATTGTAAACTCAAATTCAAACACAGTAAAAATGTGTGTCAGTCCTCAGTTACAAAGATGCCGTGCAAGTGCCTCAGAATATGCTTGTATTATTTTTGAGATCATCATCCAAAGGAAAATATAAAATTCATAAATTCTCATAAAAATTGAGAACACTTCTGCAGACCACCAAGATCTACAAATTATGGTTTAAGAATCATCCCTTATGCCACAAAGATTTTGCAAGACAAAGTATGATAAATGACACATGGAAATATTACAGTACTTTCAATTGAAAGGGCAACATTCAATTTGTGAAAAAGGACAGGCTTTTTAAAGAAGTGACATTTGTGCCAGGGCCAATTTAGCAAGGTAGAAACTGAAAAAGGAAGTTAATTCAGGGAGAGAAAATTCTCCCAGCTAAGGATTAGAAGCAAGAAAGCTCTTGGTTTCTCAGAAAACCTCAAAAACCTTTAATTTGCTGGAAAACAGAATAAAAGTAGGAGATTAACATAGGATAGAATAAAAGGATGATATGAATATTAGATCCCTTAAGAAACAATGATAGCCAAGAGATACACAATGCCTCCTCCACCTGCCAGGCACAATTCTAAGTGCTTTACACTTAGGTCTCATCTGTACAGTAACATGTTGAAGTAGGTATGTTCTGGTTTATTCTTTTCCTGAGGCTGAGAAAAAAAAGCTGCAACTTTCTTAAGACCACACAGCTGGACAGATGCCATAGTTTGATCCCGGAGTCCATGCTAAACCAGTGTGTTCCAGACTTCTAAGCACACGGCTCAGCACATACCCAGGATTAGAACAACAGAAAACACAATCAACAATTACTGACAGTTGAGGTAAAGAGCGCAGAACACTTGCAGGAGCACACAGCTGCACTTTGAAAGCCGTCTCCTAACGGTGAACAAAATACCACACAGACTCCGTTTTCTCACAAGGCAAAGAGTGGGAAGAGTGACTAATGATTGCTTGCATTCTAGCAAACCATGTAATAAAGGTACATTTCTCATTTCCTTCCTTCTCTATCCTCTTCCCTCCTGCTGCTTCCCCAAAGTCACCTCATCAGAGCATTTCCTTTCATTTCAAGCCCTACAACTGATGTGACTGCTCATTTATCTTTTCTCCCCCCAAGAACTAAATATTTTAGTAGTTTGTCCCCCATGAATCTAATATAAGGAATTGTTGGCTTTCAGTAATTTCATGAATGCTAAAAGTGATCTGTGAAGACTTGGAAAAATCACGTTAAGATCTTTCTTTCCAATGCTTCCCACCCTTAAGAGCATAGGGAACACTTAGCTAAGAATGTTTAAAATTTCCAAGAAAAAAAGTCAAGCATAAGAGGCAAAGTGGTCTTATTTTTTTCTTAGTAAATCATTTAAACTTCTTTATGTGTTCTTTCATCTGTCAACTAGAATGATAAATGGAAAGTCCTTGATGCATAAATGGAAATTCATTTCAATTTTAATAAATATGGCATGGGTATTCTTTGTTCTTTTCCACACATTCTCTTTACTAAAACATGCAGTCTGATAACTGATTAAAGCATTATTTCTAGATGACACACAAAATACAAAGACATTTTGTATAACCTTATAATATGTATTTGAATGGTAAATTATGATATTTAAAAATACCAGGTCACTTAATATTTAGCTTGAATTCTCCTAAATCAATTTAGACCATAAAATGAAAATATATTTTCTTTTGATACAAAATGATTTTACTTACTTGAAAATAGGATAAAGTGGAATATGTGTTTCTTTCTTTTAGTGTTTATCTTTAGGATAAAGTGGAATATGTGTTTCTTTCTTTTAGTATTTCTTTCTTTTAGTGTTTCTTTTAGTGTGGAGAAAAGACATGAGAAGTAATAGCATGGTGTAATTTTTATGTTTATACTGAGAACTCTGGATTATCAAGAAAAAATGTAAATTACACTAAGTATTCTGTTTTACAAAAGCAGATTATTAATGATCACTACTGAAATCATTAAATATTTTAGTTATTAAAAGAATAATAAATGCTGCTCATCAGGCATCTGCAGTAAGAACAATACTGGATTGATGTTATGCTATATTGTTTGAGCAGTGGATTTGACAATGGGAGAGCTAGATTGATCTTTTTTTTAAGATTTTTTAATTTATTTATTTGACAAAGAAAGAGAGAGTGAGCAAGCGAGCATAAAAAGAGGGAATGGCAGATGGAGAGAGAGAAGCAGATTCCCCTTGAGCAGAGAACCCCATGTGGGGCTCAATCCCAGGACCCCGAGGTCATGACCTGAGCCAAAAGCAGACATTTAACCAACTGAGCCACCCAAACACCCTAGATAGGTCTTTAGATAGAAGAATAACTCTATAGTTGGCAGGGATCAATATAGTAAAATGGCCATCCCTAGATAAAAAGGAGTTATATTATCATAGTCAATACTTTATTTAAAATATGTATTGAGTCCAATTACCATTTAGTGCTGGGCATAACACAATTTGGTGCTTATATAAATGAAAAAGACAACAACACAACCCAGTAATTACTGACTTCATGGAACTTATATTTTATTTGTGAGGGAACCACAATTGATAAATAGATAAACATGCTAATATATACATTATGTTCAAGTCCTTTTGTTGCATGGTGGAAAAGATGGGAAAACTGGAAATCTAAATTGACTATAAGTAGAGAACATAGATACATGAAAACAGGACAAGATTAAATATTTGCTCTACTAATTATTATCCCTATGAATCTGGGAAAACATTTACATTCCATGGGAAGATATTACAGCGACTGATCCCTAAGACTTTTCCCATGCTGTATGATATTAAAATACTTGCATTGACAAAAACAAAGGAACAATTTCAAAAAGAATAGACTGTCTTCATACCCATCATTGTCTCAATTAAAATATTCAAGGTAATAATCCATCTGAGTTCAAAAGGCCCAAGCATTATAATAGAATTTAGAGATTTACTGTCAGAATGACATATTAAAATCTTCTCAGTTAGCCCCATGAAGGCAAAAACAAAGTAATTTTTAAAAAGACATCTCCAAACTCAAAGAATATAAAGAATATCCATCAATCTTATTTTAAAAAGTTTTAAACACACCTCCTTTCAAATCTTATTCCTCATTTGAGCAGTCACAAGTCAACCCTTTCCATATTCTGGCAAAAGCTGAGGGAGTTATTCATTGGAAAGGATTTGTTTTTAAATACTCTGATATTGGGACCCAAACATAATTGAGGATGTGTATAAAAAAAAAGGCAAAACAATTAAGTAAGTGTATAATATACACTGAATGTAGAAATCCCTGGACTTCTTCACTAATAAGATTGCTTCTTAAAACAATAATTCCTTTTTGAGGAATTATTAGTATAGAAATAAATAAAAAAATAATAAAACATATAAATAAGAATATTATATCCATATTATATAATATTAAACATCTGTTTAAAGGATTTTTTAAGTTTATATGCAGTGAAGAAGGAACCTATTACAGATTTTTAGTGAGAAAAATAATTTTGAGAAAAATATCATTAGTATGTTCAAATTTATTCTAAAAAAGAAAAGGGGGGAAAGAAAAACATTTTTCCACATATGGCATGTATATCCATGCAATTATATGCAATTATTTGCAAATACATGCAAATATGCAGAATACTATAGAACAATACACTGAAAATTGTTGATTTCAGTACTGTTATTAGCCAAGTGGGGATAAAGACTTTTTTTGTATACAATACTGATGATGCACAAGACAAATTTTCAGGTTTTCATCAGACCTTATGTAGGCACCTCTGTTTTAGCACCAATAACTTTGATTGCACCTACATATTTGTTAGCCTTCCATCTATCTGATACATATGATTCATTTTGATCCATATAGAATTCTCCACATTTAACCATGATTTCATATGCTTCAATCTATTACTTATTTGCTTGTTTCTTATTTATATACACTGGGGAAAACAAGTCCTTTGAGGGTGAAGACTATACCCTTTTAGTTCTCTATATTCCCTAGGGTGAAAATAGTGCATGGTCGCTAGTGGGTATTAGGAAAAAAGCACCTTAAATTTATGTATGAGTGAATAATGTAGCATGTACCATTTTCCTAGTTGAAATGGAAAATACAATAATATATACTTAAATATAAAATTTTTAAAGTAACTAATTATATTTTTATTTCCTCTTTAAACAAATAGTTGTGTAGGCTATAAAATTGATGGCTCAACACTAAAGGAATTTTTTTTTTTTAACGTTTGCATCTAACCTCCTATTTTACCATGTTATCAAAAATGCAGTCTATAAAATTTTAACGTTTTACAACTTCTGGCCAAATATATGATTAAGTTTATAAAATTTGGTGGCACTTAAGAAAATATGCAGTTCTCTTGTAAGATACCCAATTAATGCATATCTATTATTTCAAGTATATTAACTGAATTATTTGCACTTTTTAATCAATCATAGGCTAATGATGAGGCTCATGCTACAATTGTATGTTTTTATCTAATTATATTTTAAGTACAGTTATGATATTCATTATACAAAGTTTGTAACCATTAACTATCCAATATAAATTGCATTTTTATCAATAAATAATAATGCTTTGCTCCCTTCCAAAAAAAAAACCTCCCTTTTTGAAATTTAAAATTGTTTTTTAATTATTAAACTATCTCTTAAAATTGAAACAATAAAGACTGCACAAACTGGCAGGACCTTAAAAGCTCTTGTCTATATTTTTATTTAAAACCTATTCCCACATTTTTTTTCCCAGTGATCTGTAACTACAACAAAAATCATAATGTATGAAAACTGAATGAAGTAGCATTGATTTATATGCAGTTGAAAGGGCAATTGAACTGCATAAATACTCTTACAAATTTTAAATTTTAGTTTGGATACAAACAAAACAAACAGAGCAATTCTTGATTTTTTTTCTTTTTTTTTTTTTGGTATTTGTTTGATTTAGTTCCAGATCCTCAAAGTGTAAGCTTGCTTTCTTCTGTGTCATTAATCTTTTAGAAAGAAAAAAGGAGAACATAAGAAAGAAAATAAGATTATTTTTAAAAAATACACATATGACTACCTATATACATAATATATATACATTCATATATATATGTAAACTTGTGTGTGTTTATAGATAGAGTCAGGGAAAGAGAGAGGCACTGAAATCCCTTCATTCAGTAGACAAGACAGCTCTCTGCTTATTCTCCAGGCAAACATGGGTCATCTGTTTTTACTTGCATTCAATTTTCATAATCATTGTTGGAGAGATTAGGTGGAGCACACCACATAGATGACACTATTTATTTTCCTTGCAATTTGCTTAAATGCAAGTTATCTGATTTTCCTGTCAACTGTTCCATGGACTTGTCTCTAAACTAAGCTGTGCTAAGAAATACATGGAGACATTAGTAGACCTTTGTTATTGCCACAAATATTATTTCAACAATGACATGTAACACTTAAAGGAGGTGCAAACAAATCAAGAACATGAATGAGTGATTATTTAGAACACTAAAGAAGTAGGCCAAATTTTGCAATTCCAGTTTTTTGGTTTTGGCTCTTGGGTGTTTCATTGTTGTTGTTACAGCTTTATCCATACACTACTGAAATCTCAGTCCCTTAATAACGGAAAATCCTTTATCTTTTTCTTTAAAGGTGGTAGACAACTACATAATTTAGCTCAAAAGAACTGGATTCACAGAATAGAAAATTCATTTCCATGACCATTCACTAAAAATTTCAGCTAAACATTATTAGTTATAAATTATATTTGAGCCTTACAGTTCTTCATTGACTGGATTTGAAATATAAAATTTAGGATTATTCCTAATGACTACTTGAGGCAGATAAATCCAACATTTAAATGAGAACCTTGATAGTTTCCTCTTAGTTTGAACCTCAAGATCTAGACTATGTAGCTCTCTAGAGTATTAATCCTTGTCAATCTCCCATCATAAAATAAACTAACATATCTATCTCTTTCATCTTCTTAGTAGTGCATAATACATTCTCAATCAATTGCTTTATTCTTGTAACAAAAGCTCCCTGGGCTGCTAGCAGGTGCCTGGTAACACCCCAGCCACTGGAAAGAAAAGCACTGAACAAAAACTCCTGTCCTCATAGGCCTCACATTCCAGCAGGGAGTTCAAATTTATATAAGTAAGTTTGGTAATAAGTGCTAAAGAGAAAACAAAATCAGGGAAGGGGGATGGGCAGGATGAGTTGGTCTGGGAAATCTACATGAAGAAAGGGCCATATAAGCAAAAGCATAAAGGTTCAAAAGGAAGCCATGTGTATGTATGTGTGTGTGTGTGTGTGTGTGTGTGTGTGTGTGTACGTAAAACAACTTAGAACTCTTATAACTAATAACTCTTAACTGTAGGAAACAAACTGAGGGTTGCCAGAAGGGAGAGAAGTGAGGGAATGGGGTAACTGAGTGATGGTCATGAAAGAGGTCACTTGATGTAATGAGTACTGGGTGTTATATGCAGCTGATGATTCACTAAATGCTACCTCTGAAACGAATAATACAGAATATGTCAACTAAATTGAATTTAAATTAATAAACATTTTAAGAAAAGGAAACCATGTGATTGAATGTCCAAGAAGAGCTTTGCAGGCAGATTAAGCCTATGAAGGAATGGAGACAATAATACATTTACTGACACAATTCGGCATTAATTTTCAAACTCTTTCTTTCCAACAAAAGGTTAAACTCACCAAAAAAATTTAAAAAACAGAAATACACAAAAATTAAATAGAACAAATGTGGTCTAATATGGATATCTAAATAGAGCCACTTCAATTCAATAAGGGAAAAGCGAGCTCTGTTGTAGTTTTCCTGATCTCTCTGTCTTTTCCGTAGAAATACTTTCCTCTACTGAAGATTTCCTAACTATTCTTTTCTACCCTCTCTCTGCTTGAAATCCACATATAGGGAAAGAGACATGGGAGATTTCTTTACACTAAAAGGCATACAAACTGATAATCCTTACAGAATTCATTGCCTGTCCTCTGGAACATTTGAATTGTAAAAGAAAACTCAAATTCAAACCAAATAAATCAATTTATAAGGGTGACCTTCTGGGAAGTTGGAAGAGGTAATAATGGTTCTGTGAAGTGTGCAGGGAGAAAGCACTGAACCAGCTTTTAGAAGCCTTTGGTCCCTTCTTATGAAGTTGCTGAGGGATCCTGGGCACATCATGTAACCTCTCAGAGCTTCAATGTTTCCCTTGTAAAATTAAGGCATTAAGCAAATAAATGACATCTGCACCTATACTGAGATGGATCTATCTTTCTCAATTTCTGTCAAGAGAATGAGATTCTTTAGGAAACATCTTAAAAGGAAGGAAAACAAAGGAAGAATATTTCATTCTGCTATGTCAGAGAATGAACTTCTAAATCAAACTCCTTAAGCACCGACTAAATGATAACCCTCATTTCCATTGAGGGTTAATAACTGTAATAACTATGGTAAGGGGGACTACAAAGTCCCATGACTTTTAATGTATCAAAAGTAGAAAGATTGCATGGAAAGGTCTGGGGAGACCCACATTGTATACAGTATATATTTTCTCAGTCAACCAATTGCCTCTAAATTTGCTATTTATAATTTACCCAGTCTTAATTAGGAGGCTGCTCCCCAAGTCAATCCTGCTGCAGGCAGAACATGAAGTAGAATATAAAAAAACAAAGTGTTTCTAGTTGCTGAAAGCAAGCCATACATATTCATGGTGAAAACAGAAAATCATTTGCCAAACTGTGGATGGTAAATACAAATTAACCTTGTAACGAAAAGTGTAATATTTGCATTTTCAAGCCTTAGATCTCTCTGGGATTAATTAGGTGATCAGTAAGAATTAGAGTTATCACGCACAAAACCTGGCCTAAGATTGTATCTGTCAGTGTGTGTGCTGGATTCATTATTTTCTCTTTCATTATAATTCTCTGGTCTAGTTCACTAAGACTGTGGTATAGACTGATTGATTAAATCTCTCTGTGAAAATATTTTTCAAACTGTACAGTACTACACAGATACTTTGGGGTTTTATTGTTTTTACGTTCACTCAACAGAATAACAAAAGAATGTATTGATGATGTGAAAGACTCTCCAATTGTAACCCTCTTGTTTATCTCCACTGTGACCTCCCTGGTTCAACTACTCAACACTTCCTTTCTAGTGGACTACAACAACTTCTTAATTGTTCTCTCCGGCTCAGGGTTTGCTCCATTCTGGACCATTCCCACAGTGCTGTCAGAGTAAATCTTCTGAGACCCAATATCATCAAGTCAGATCATTTATAAAGTTCTGCCATGCTTTTTGGATAAAATTCAACCATCGTAGCTTGCCATAGATTATCTTTGCCCTGCCTACCTCTTCAGGCTCATCTCTTGGCACTCAGTCTGTCAACAGTTCTTGATTAAGCATCAATTTTGTGCCAGGCATGGTTCCAGACACTACACATCTCTACCACCACAATCTAGCTTAATTAAATTATTCACTGTCCCTATGCAGACTAGAGTCTCTAATGTTTCTGTGCCTTTCTACATTTTTCTTTTTCTGCATCATGTTAAGTGTTCATGGTTTAAGATTCAGGCCAGACATCAAATTCTATAGGATGCCTTTCCAGATTTAATTTTGCCCAGTTTAGTGCCACTCTGGACACATTACTGAACCCATTACTGTCATGTCACCTACCACCCTGCATTAGATCTGTCAAATCTCTTGTCATTCTCCTTCCTTAGACTTATTGCCCCTTGAAAGCAGGGACTGTGCCTGTTATTTCTGATTTGATAGTGCCTCATAGAGTCTCTGACACATTGTAGATGGGAAATAAATATTCACTGAATGAATCAATGCCATAGGGAAAAATGCCAGAGGTCTAGGACAACAAAGAGAAGTTATCTGTGACATTAAATTTATAAAACAAGTTTTCATTAATTATTAAGGTATTTTGGGTAGAAGACAGATTTGTATTTTCTTTTATATTACTTAGATCTGTGTTAGAATGCTTTGGAAATTTATTTCAAAATTTAAGATATCTTGTCATTACAAATCTACTCTTTTAGTTTTATTTTACTAAAATAGGCTATCTTTGAAGTGATAAGCTTAAGAAAAATAATGTATCATGTGTGAGGATTTTTTGGTGTTGAAGAATAATTGCGGACCTTCCTGAGTATCTCCCCCAAAAAAGTAAAGTGAGGGCCTGGGGTGTCAGCATATGACTGAAAATAAACTGTAGTATGAAATTTTGGAGAAAAGCCAAACCAAGAGCAAGTTAGGATACCAAAACACCTGTCAAACCATAAGCAATATTTTAAACCAGAGGTCAACAAACTGTGCTCTGCTGTAGTTTGTTGTTTTAATAGTGCTTATATGGCCATGATATGAGAATGGTATTTACAGTTTTTAAAAGGTAATATTTGAAACGGTTATCTAAGTAACTGCATAATAGCCATGTTTTTGCTTCTTCATCCACAAAGTCTAAAGTAGTTACTATCTGGCTTTCTTCTACAAATAGACGAGTTTGCAAACCCCTGTTCCACCAACAGAAACAAAGGAATTGAGCAGAGAAAGGAAATGGCAGACAGAAGAAGAATGCAAATAGAAGGTGGAAATTTTTCTAGAGGGACCCAGTGAACTCACATCTATACAAAGCAGCGGCACTTGAAACCACAATGATGTGTCAAACAGTTTCTTCACTTATGTCCCAGAATAAAGAAAAGATTCACTTTTGTATATATCTAATCAACTGGCCGGTCCTAGGGGAAAGTCGTATTTCAGAGGCTCACTCATAGTCCTACAGATGTTTTAAGGGAATTTTAGAAGACAGTGACAGTATTAAAAACAGAAGATAAAGGAGAAAAACTCTTTTTAGAGAAAAAAAAAAAAGAAAAAGAAAAAAAGAACACCAGAGAACCCTCTATTCTCCTTTTTTTTTTTCCCCAAAGATTTTATTTATTTATTTGACAGAAAAAGAAATCACAAGTAGGAAGAGAGGAGGCAGGCAGAGAGAGGAGAAAAGCAGGCTCCCTGCTGAGCAGAAAGCCTGACACAGGGCTGGATCCCAGGACGGTGCCCAAGAACCTTCTATTCTCGAATGTCCCTTCTTAGACATGAATAAAACTGGAGGATTTATTTTTGGTTGGGTCTTCTCCTGGAAAACACTATGATAGAGTAAATGAATGTTTGGTGGCCTATGAGACCTGAGTTCAATTCACTTTGGATTTCAGATATAAATGTTGAAAGCTCACCCAAATCTCATTCTTTCTTCTCCTCACTTGAAATGTGTACCCACTTAAATTGGGCCTCATATTTATTTGCAGTGATAATTTGATAACTTGTGAAAAAAGACATTGGACCATGAATCAAAAATGTTGACACATCTTGACTAGAAAAGTGCTAAGAGCTCCAGAGTAAGAAAGTTCCAAAACCCAAACTCCTAAGAAAACAGAAACTTGTATATAGAGTATATAATTGAAACAATTTTGACATGTGAAATTCTAAGTGGAATATATGGATAATGATCAATTTCTAATAGCCCTTAATTTAGGTACTAGCGTTATAACCTGCAAATAACCCTCAGCTCATAAAAAATTCTTTTTGACCTTGCTTTATTTCCTTCTATTTGTCTCCCCTCCACACCTTCTTTATGTCTCAGAACAAAAGCAGAGGGCAGTCCTCTAGAAGCAGTCACAAGGCTGCATCTTTTGAGGGTGAGTGGAGGCAGAGAAAGAATAGAAGGTAGGGGCAGAGGGAGAGAGAGAATCTTAAACAGGCTTCATACCCAGAGCAGGGACCATCAGGCCATCATAGGACTGGATATCAAGGCCTTGAGATCATGACCTGACCCAGCATCAAGAGTCAGATGCTTAACCAACTGAGCCATCCGGTTGCTCCAAGGTGGCAGTTCATACAATCATTACTCGAAGCCATTACTTCAAGGCCTACTATATATTAGACTGTGTATAAGCATTTCTTATTCTTACAACAGCTTGACAAATTAGAGTTTGCATTCATCTGCTAAGGAAACTGAAGCTTAGAGAAAATGAGTAACATAACTGTTGTATTGGATAAGGCTGGAAATTATGCTCCCCAGAATCTTATTTCCTGGATGACTCCAGATTAAAGTTGGCCAAAAGTGGTACTTGTGAGAGATTCAGAAAACAGGTTAAAGCAACAGTCATTTCTCTTAGCAGATGGTTGCAATCAGACACAGTGGTGGACAGAGGCTACTTGTTCTTATTCTCCAGATGACCAAAAGCATCCCCTGGCCCACCACCAGACACTTGGCTACAGAAGCTACACAAATGCAACAGCTTCCATAGACCTTGCCACAGCTTCCTGTCTCTGGTCCTATATAAATAGCCAAATGTGCTTATGCTTGACTTCTCAGATTTCCTTGAAAGCTCTGGCTTGTCCACCTGTACTAGTACTTCAAAAAGACAGGGTGGTGCTTCTTTCTCTGATCCTCTGACCTCCTCTTCCTCACTTTCACTTCCTCCATTCTTCCCACATTGTTTCAAGTCCGATTCCTAGAATAATTCCTTTACTCCCATAATACTCACTGTGGCTTTGCTCCCTGTCTGAATTCTGGCTGATACACACAACCAAGACCACAGAGAAAATAAATGAAGCTAGGAAAATCACAGCCAAAACCCATGCTCTTTTTCTCTTATGGATTGTTATTTTCAGCCATTTTTTATGTTTAAAGATGGCAGTATTTATTTAAAAACAATGGCACTTAACTATCAAACACTCTGTTACTGTGTCACACTGTAGAAGAAATTAAGATGAAGAAGTTCTAGTTCCAGTCCTTAAAAGATGATAGAAAATATAATGTGCATAGATAACAGTAGATGGCATGGGGAAGTAAAGGTCATAAGAAAATTGCAGGCAGTTGTGTAATGGCATTAGGGGCCCCCAAAGGTGGAAAAAAGTTGTATCACATGGAGTCTTCAGATATGGATATTCCCTCAGTATCACACAAAGAGAACAGTAGAGGTCAGGAGATGTGAAACACCAAGAATTAAGTCATTATGAAACAAGATGATACATCTTCATTTTTTTTTCCAATTTATTTATTTTCAGAAAAACAGTATTCGTTATTTTTTCACCACACCCAGTGCTCCATGCAATCCGTGCCCTCTATAATACCCATCACCTGGTACCTCAACCTCCCACACCCCCGCCACTTCAAACCCCTCAGATTGTTTTTAATGCTCTCTGGATTTCTATTAGGGAGAAAACCACATTAGTAAGGAAAAAATGTCTGTGTTAGAAACTGAGCACACAAGTTTTCCCCAAGTTCCCCCAACAGCTGATGTGTCCAGGCTTCAAGAAAGACAAAGCCATTCTGCATAATAGAGACAGAGGAATTTGAAACTGGGATTGAGAGTGGATGTGGAATGCAGAGAGATCAGGGAGAAGGAAATGGAGAAGGCAGAGACAGAGAGACAAGGAGGATGCAAGGGAAGCAAGGGAGAAGACAAGAGAGGAGGAAGTGGTGGAGGAACTAGAGCAACACAGGAAGTGAAGCAGGAAAGAGGAAAAGAGAAAAGGAAAAAAAAAAAGCTAGCTATGAGGTCTTGACACCCAGTAGCAGGAAGTTTCAAAATCTGAACACTCCTACACTAACTCCAAAATCTTCTGAATAATTTTCAAGCTATGTGCATTGTGTGAACAGAGCACACAAGAGTTTTGTGTCAAGGTATTTATGAGAAAAATTGACATAACCTATGAGAATGAAGCAACTCAAGGGTTCAGGGAAACCTAGCGAAGCAAGTCCTGAGGACCTGGCAGAAGTCACAAAGATTTTGGAATGGTTGGTGCTTGTACCAAGATTCATGAGTTCTCCTGAGGGCAAAAGTGCCTCAGATGACATCAATTATAGCAATTAAAACTACCTTACACTGAACATTCCAAGTGAGTCATGCTGTTTAACTGTCCCAACAACTTTTGAGGTACATGCTTTATTATCTCTATTTTACCAATGAGGAGACAGCATCCTAGCAGTTGAAGAGCTTCATAAAATAACAGAGCCTATAAGATTCAAAGATGGTATTCAGGCCCAGGTCTTCCTGTCCCTTAAACTAGCATTTTAATCATCACTTCACCATGAGTTGGAAACAATTAGTTGTATTCACCACAGTCTCCTTTATTCTTTTATTCTCTTCGACTCTGCATTATGTCAAAACCAGATTATTTCTGGAACACTGCACGAAACGTGGGATCTGCTATCAATTTTTCTGGGGCCACTTCTTATTATTGTTGCTTAAAATGAGACAAAGCTGCAATATCACTGTTTCTTTTCATTAGGCACTTGTTCAGGGACTGTTCAGCTATCACAATAAAGCTAACATGATCTCACCCATTCCTATTAAGACAAGTGTTTCAAATTAAAAATTAACATCTTTGACTTGTTAGAATGGTATATATTAACTCAAAGTCGGGTTTCTAAATAGAAAAAGTATGATATTAGTATGATCTAATGGACAAGGGAGAAAGAACACCTCCCATTCCTACCTTCTACCACAGAAGGAAAGATTTCCTGTCCTTTTGTTAAAAATCAAAAAGCAAGGTTAAAAGGCCAAGTGAAAATATAATCCACCTGACAATAATTTTAATCACATCTTATAGGTATAGATTTTTAAGAGGTGACTTGATATGAGATGCTTATAAATCAGAGAGGAAATCTCCAATTGTGGTTCCTATTACTCTGTCTCTTACTATTGGAGACTTGGAGATATGGAGTCTCTTTTTTCATGTTTTTATGCAATGTCAGTGTTTGGCTTAAATAGTAGGGAATAGGTTTACACATTTATACAGTGCACACCCAGTGAAACTCTTTAATAAGAAAATTCTACCATGACTATTGAACTATAAGACACAGAATTCTCTGGATACAGAAAGTGACTCATTTATGATGTTCTATGTTAAATCAAAGAAGTTGAAACTAGAATAATGTCATCACCTAGCTGTTTGGCACACATGTCACAAAATAAGCAACTGATTTTACATTTATGTGTTTCTGTCTCTGTTTTCACAATTTTAACCATATCACTTTTCAGGTGGGTTTTTTACTTATTGAGTGTAATTAGAACCATTTGATTTAGATCAGGTGGTTTCTTGAAACATTTATTTCATATATAAGACTCAGTGAAACTGTTTAAATTTTAATTACTCGTATTTTCAAGTTAATGTGTCTAAACTTAAGCATGCATATCTTCTAATTATCAGAGGAAACTTTGTTCCCTTTATTTTTTATTAGGATCTAGGGCAGGGCATAGCAAACATTTTCTGTAAAGGATCACATAGTAAATATCGAAGGCGAAAGTTCCTCAAACTCAGCACTACTGACACTTTTACAAGATAATTTTTTGTTAAATGGGTTGTGTTGTTTGCTATAGGATATTTAGCAACGTTCTGATCTCTTCCAATAAGACCCCAGTAGTATCCATTTAACCCTTGTCACAACCAAAAATGTCTCCAGACTTTGTGTCAATTGCTGTATGGGGCCCAGGAACAAATTCAACCCCAGTTAACAATTGTTGTTTTAGAATTCACAGGTAATCCATCCTTTGTTGCAAATATGAAGCAGTCACAGATAAAATGCAAATGAATGAGTCAAGCTGTATTTCAGTAAAAGTTTATTTATAGACACCAAAATTTGAATGTCATATAATTTTCACATGTCATAAATAGTTCTTCTTTTTTTCAACTATTTAAAAATTTTCAAACCATTCTTAGCTCATAGGGTAGACAAAAAGCAACAATAGGCCCTACTTGCCAATCCCTAATGTATAGGAAAAAATGATAAACAAGACTGGTCTCAAAAAGAAAAGGAAAATAACTCTATTAAAAAAAATAGTCTTTGATTCAAAAAGTTTCTGATCTACAGTAATGAATGTATATTCCTTCACTTGACAAACACTGTGAAGAAGGTATGTAAAGGGAGTAATGGTAGCAGCCACAAGGAATATGATACGGTCTACAGGGAGGGCTGCATGGAGAAGTGATTAAAACATCTTTAATTGGTGAACACAATTTCACCAGGGAATCCAGGTGAGATATGTATATATGAACATGTATGTTACGTATAATATAATGCAACTAAACACAAGATAGAAAAATGTCTTGAGGAAGCCTAAAGACTCATTTCTGAGTATTGAGAGGTTGAAAAGATGTGATTAGGGTGCCTGGGTGGCTCAGTGGGTTAAGCCGCTGCCTTCGGCTCAGGTCATGATCTCAGGGTCCTGGGATCGAGTCCCGCATCGGGCTCTCTGCTCAGCAGGGAGCTTGCTTCCTCCTCTCTCTATGCCTGCCTCTCTGCCTACTTGTGATCTCTCTCTGTCAAATAAATAAATAAAATCTTTAAAAAAAAAAGAAAAGAAAAGATGTGATTATAATCATTATGCTGTGATTCCATAAGCCAGATGGGTATCCAGAACTACTCCTATTATACAAATTGACCTAATTTTGGCTTTTGTTTCCATCTTTGAATGATCTGTAGCTCTGCTATATGTCTAAAATGTGTTTTACTCGCCTAAAAATATTGAGGAACTTGGATCTCACACAGAATATAATGTGATCATCAATTGATATCAATAATCATCAATAATGATCAACAGATAATAACATGTGATGAACAATAGGAACTTATTAAATTGTAATTTTGTGATATATTTTTATTCATTATGAAGGAGCAACATCTTTCAACCTTCCCATCTCCATTCCGTTGTTGGTTGTTTTGATTTTGTCTTTGATTTTGAGGTTTGCATATGTAGCAGCAGGTCTTATGCACAGTTTTATAACAAGTAGTTGCTTCTGTGCTGGGAATATTACAGCAAAATCAATCATACATGCAACAGACTTACAGACCAACTCATTCATCAGAAATAATTGGAATCAGAAAATAGTGGCATAGATGCCTTTGAAGGACAGATCTGTTTGAGCTCTTCCATGCAAATGTACCCTGAAATCAAAAGATTTCAAGGAATAAGCTACATCCATGGTAATAAAGTGATCTCAAGATAATATAGAGCATTCAGTTTTAGGAAAATCGATATTTTTCCCCAACATTTCTTTGAGTTTGACCCTGCTTATCAAGTTCCTGTCATCTTCTGAGTAGTGGTTTCTATAGCATGTACTGATATAGAAAACCCAATATCATAACTATATTTTCCATGTAACTTTAATCCTCGGCTTGGGCCACAAATATTCACAGTGACTAAGGCCAACCAAGCTCTGCAGTTTTCAGTTGTTTCCAAGAAAAGTATCCGTGTCAGTTGTGGGAATCTGTGGCAACCACCGAAATGGATAAAATTAAGGGTTAAGCTATCCTGTGGCCCAGCCATTTCCTTGCAAGTTCCAGGCTGAGTTATTCATCTGACCTCTTCACTGAATAGCACCCTTCCACTGTTACTGCAGAATTCAAACTATATCGTTAACAATCCAAGGAATGGCCAATCTTGATTAATGTAATTTTCCAAACAACTAAAAGTACCGCTTTGGGGGAGAAAAAAAAAAATTACACACACACACACACACACACACATATTTTTTCTGTGTGTTATGACTCTATTCTAAGTTTTATTCCTTTCTGTTTTGTATTATGGTTGGTAATCTACTTTTCTCTATTACTACACCATCCCATAACCGTTTTTAAGGCAGCAGTTATGTTCATATCTATACATAGGGCAGCACTTCATACAGCACTTAAGCATGTAATGCGTGCTTGTTGTGTTTCGATTTAACTACTTAATAACTTAGTATTATTACCGAAAATAACAATGTTTGGTAAAACAACATTTTGAAATAATTATGAGTGTTGTCTTCAAAGAATTCTTTATTAAGCAACTAGGGAAAGATCTAGATCAGAAAATAGCCACTGGCCCCATTTTTTTTAGTTTCCTTACAAGAAAACATGCAGAAACAGACACATACTGCCCACTCTAGCCTCTCATGCCTTTGTTTTAGAAGAGTAGTTATTTATTTAAATTTTTAAAATTAAGTAAATAAAATATGAAAAGAGAAAAACACTCCTCTCTGCAGGGGCATTCAAAATGAAGATAATCTAATGAAGGTGTCCATGTTTTGTATTTCAGGTGTTTAAAAAACTCATATTTCTGGGCTCCACCCTCAAGAGTTTCAGCTTCAATAGGTCGGTACAGGAGCCCAAGAATTTTCATTTTTAACAAGTTTCAAGGTGATTCTGTGGACTCTGAGAAACAAACTAAGGGTTTGAGAGGGGAGGGGGTGAAGGGTTGGATGAGCCTAGTGGTGGGTATTATGGAGGGCATGTATTGCATGGAGCACTGGGTGTGGTGCATAAACAATGAATTCTGAAACACTGAAAAGAAATAAAATCTGAGAACTACAGATATCATTAAAGTTTCATGTATCCAACTTTACCATTGTTCTCATTCAAGGTAGGTAACTTGCCCTTTTCTTTTAGACGTGAGAAAGTCAGCTGAATTGATATCCAATTACAGCTTCTTTTTTCTCCTTTGGATCATGTTTCCATGGGAGACTTGCTTTCCTACCTTTATTAGGAAATGCATATGTTTTTCCAGATATATTTATCAAGAAATCAGGAAAACAGAAAAAGTATTATAATTCCCCTCTGAAGGGAATTAAAACTTAAATAGAAAGATAGAAATGGTACTGGGCCAAAGGAAAACACTGTCTTGAAAGCAAAGTCAGGAGACACCTACATACTGAGTCAAAGATTGAGGTCAATGTTTTTAGAAAACAGGGCAAGGGAGTAGGAGATAAGTACTGCTTTTAGCTATTGCTTGTTGTAAATTTGTGTTCATGGCCTTCCATTGCTAATGGTGAGCCATTCTCGCAAACACCAATAATAGTAAGTTTGAAGGCATTGTGTATTTTATACAAATTCTATGAGAGTTGTTCCAAGAAATAACACGTTTAGAAAGCAAAATGTTTTCTGATTAGCAATTTCAACATATGATTCTTTGTAGCATTGTTAACCTTGATAGGAAATCTGAATGTTATGTTATTCAACTACTGCCTATTAATGTTTGCAGCTGTGTTTGAATACTAGCTATAGGCTACAGTTCCTGATAAACACTTTAACAGAATTAATGCAAGAAAAGAAAATGTGAATGTTCTTGGGGTATACTCCAACATGAAATCGGAAACAGCTATAAATCAGTTTAATAATGCAAAGCAATATTAATCCAACAGCAAATAAAAATCAAGGCAAGAAAACAAAAGCTTTTATTGCTAAGAATTGAAATGAGTTCATCATATTAAGCACTATGTACCAATCTAAAGATGTTTTTGAATATGCTTTTAAAAATCTGACCAACATTAATTCTAAAATAAATAAATTATTCTATATCTGGAATATTTGTAACAAGTATTTGTAACAAAACAAAGATCAATTTTATTGAATAGGGTAATTAATGTCTTGGGTGTTTTAAAATTTCATTTTAATAATGACAATTTACAAATATTAAATAGTTTATATTGTCTTTCCATTTTAAATTCTTTCATCTGGCATTAATTTTGTGTTCTCCTTCCTTTAGCATTTTTATTATGAAATATGTATATCAAGTTGAGAGGATTCATATATATTATTGAAATGCAAAATCTTGTCACAAAATATTGGTTAATAACAAGGCATGCATTCAGTCATATACATACTTTATTTTATAGAAAACTTACAAAACAGTGTAAATGTACTGCAGATAAAATATTCACTGTTTATTTTTATGGTAACCCATTATTCATAAAAACACATACAGTGATATAAAATAATATGATTTTGAGAATTCTTACAAATTCTCAGGAATTCTAATTTCTCATTCCCAAATGCAAAGACTGTCAAGAATTTAGAAATGCTACATTTAGGACAATATGAGTCAAGGATTTTTGACTTTCAAATTTCCTATAATAACAAGTATATAAAATTTGTTGTAGTTCCTCTTTGGAGCCATGGAACTTGGTGTCTCCTCTGTCTGGAACACTTTTTTCTAGATACCTCCCTTGCTCACTCAGTCATCGGTGAGAACAAATCTCTCATAGAAAATTGCTTGGAAAATATATTAGGAGACCATAAGGATGTATAGTCAGCAATATATTTCCCTGCCATATATTCCCTCCCTTTATTATTAGTTATTGCAAGTGTCTCTTAGAAATAGACCATTGTCTCCCAATTATCTTTTTTCCCCACTTGAAGAAATTTCTTGCATTGCTAATGGCCTACCCTCTGATAGTTAGGAAAGAATTTTTCAAGAATTCTTTGGCATATGTCCCTACACACACACACACACACACACACACACACATAATACCAGACTACTTGATTTTCTTAAATCTCTTTTTTATTATTTCTTTCTTATTTTTAATTTTGCTTCCATTTTGCTGTATTATGGGTTGAATTATATCCCCCCAAAATTCATATTTTGAAAAAAAAGTTAAAGTCTTAACTCCTAGCACTTCAGAATGTGCCTATATTTGGAGATATGGCCTTTAGAAGTAATGAAAGTAAAATGAGGTCATTAGGACAGGCTCTCTTCAGTATGCTTCATGTCTTGCATCCCTATAAGTAGAGGAGTTTAGGACACATACATTTAGAGGGAAGAATATGTGGGACACAGGTCTTCAGAAGAGACCAACCTTGCTGACACCTTGATTTTCAACTTCCTCTAGCCTCTAGAACTATAAGGAAGTAAATTTCTATTGTTTAAGTCATTCTTGGGTGGTATTTTCTTATTATGACAGCCATGGTGAACTTAATTATTGCCATAAAGCATTTCTGTTTCAAGTATTTTCTCATATATTATGAGTTAAAAGATCAAATATTTAAACTGAATACCAAGTGTATATAGTAAAGATTTTTAGTAAGAACTTCATGGACTTTTTTCCAGAAACCAGGATATTTTTATATTTGCAGTAAGCATGGTCTGTTTTTCTTAGGAGGATCATCACTGGTGTTGTTCCTTAGAGTGTCCATTTCTCCTTATGGAAATACAGGAGGGATACATTTTTCTGTATTCTTGAAGGCAGAGGCAGCCATGTGCCTTGTTCTGACCAATAGAATATAAGTAGAAGTTATGTCTATCATTTCTAAGCTGAAGTTTCAAGAGTCAATGTCCCGTTTGCCATGTTTACTTTTTTCTGCTTTGGCAACTATGCAGCATAAAGATGAAGGCTCCTGCATCTTGAGTTCCTGAGTGAGGATCATGGACAGCAAAGCTGCCAAGCTAGTGTGCCATGGTCTTGGAGAAAGGATGGGAAATAAGCTTCTGTTATTTTGAGGCACAATGATAAGGTGGCTCTTTGACACTGAAGAATGACTTATACACCTGGTCTGAAGTATTTTGGACTATGTTTTAGATACATAAGCAATTATTATAGTCTACTTTTTTTTTTTCTTTTTGAAGGATTGAAACTAGCTTTTGAGTAAGAATTCTAAGGGCAATGAGTGGGCTACATTCAGAACAAAGCACTCAGCACATTGTTTCAGGCCTCCTGTGGTCTTCATGATGATTCTGAATACTTGCTGGACACAGATCCTCAGGGCATATTTCTGTACAATGATGTGATTTTCTGTGATGCTGCCAACATGTTCATTTCTTGCAAATATAAATCAAACTCTCCCATACTAACCATAACAGAAAATTCCTTGAGTTTTCCTTAACTAGCTCTCAACATTCTGGGTGCCACTTTTTAGTGGATTAACATCTATAAGGAAACCTTTCTCCACCCCACTACCTCACAGAGGGTACTTCAAAAGGCAGAATAGCCAGAAATATGCCAAGGAATAACCAGAATCCAAACACTCTTTTTTGAGAGTAGGGATAAACAGAATCTAGAGGCATCCTACCTAATTTCTTAGACCAGTATGCATTCTGACTGAAAAATCTACACCAATCTGGAAGCATATGGATGCCATTTATTTCATTTCCTTTGCAGAAGGGTACTTTAGGGATCAGTCCACCCTTTCCCCCAGCAGCACCCCCACCCCCGCCACTTTCCTCTGTCTTATCAATTGGAGGCTACAGAGGAATTAAATGCGTCTTGAAAGAGTGTTTATGAATTAGATTGTGACCATTACTTAAATGATTAAATACTCAAGAGAGATAATCCAACCCAGAGACCATGTCACTAAAAGGGAACCATGGTTAGCATCAATTACTGTTCATTTTCCATAAACATGGCTGTAAGCCAACTGTAGGGGAAAATGTAACATTGGTAAATGACATATTTGGCATCTCCATCTGTTTCTTTCCTTACTCCTTCAGCACTTGTTCTGGGTTCATTATGCTTCTCATGACACCAAAACTCCCATTGGATAAGGGATTTTGTTTCCAGTGTAAATTCCTTAAACTCCTTCACACTGTAGAAACACAATTCCATGTCTCTCGTCATATTAGGGCATTAATATTGAGCTAAAGTCAGAGTACTATGGAATCTTTATCTCTGAAAAGGATTCTAATTTTAGGGAAAGTCCAGGATAAATTTTCAAAGTATTAAGCAGTTTCTTTCAGTTCTCATAGCTGTCTTCAGATAAATAAAGCATAGCATTTTAAGAGGTACCAATTATACCTATTATATGACTTTGTTTATTAGAGGATGGTCAATTATGAAAACTCTTTTGGATTGGCTCCTGTTTCTATCTGAAAATGTAATTGACTCCACCACAGGGTTTCCACTCTGTCCATCTTAAGTTACATGCATGCAGCTTGAGGAATCAACCTCAGGTTAACAGGGGTGGGGCTTGTGGAGTCTAAGCCAATCAGTGTAATCCTATCTCTCTTACCTTGGTAACTATATCAGGGATGAGCCGATTAGCCTAACGAATTTTTTAGGATCATGCAAGGTACCTAATTCAGGGCAGCACACAGGAGAAGACACTTGTTTGGAGCTTCTGGGAATGAAACTTCTTCCGTTTAAAGAAAGACCTTTTGGAAGTGACCCATTTCTCTTCTCTAGAGCAGAGGAGGATGAAAGGAACAGTGCAAGGTTTAGACTCCTCTTGGATCTACAAAAGAACACCTGTCTTAACATAACTCTGACATCAGAAAGTAGAAAAAAGAGAGGAAAAAGTCTTTGATAACTTTATTAATCAATTAAACCACTGAGCCAAACCTACCCTGCAGTCCCTCACAATTACATGAGATCTTCTTCACAATTGCATGAGATCTTTAATCTTCTTTATTTATTTTATTTCATTTTATTTTATTTTATTTTATTTTGGGAGGAGGGGCAAAGGGAGAAAGAGAGAAAGCACTTTAAGCAGACTTCAGGCCCAGGGCAGAGCCTGGAAGCAGGTCCAATCCCATGACCCTGAGATCATGACTTGAGCTGAAACCAAGTCAGATGCTTAAATGACTAAGCCACACAGGTGCCCCTAAATCTCCTTTATTTTTGAATAATTTCAGGGTTGTCCTATTTTAGCATGAAACAAAAATATTATTTCATGCTTAAACTCACAAAGAGTATGAGTCTTTTAATACTTTCTTTAAAAACACCTACATATGCCCTAAGACCTGGTAGATCATAATATAACATGTCCATTTAAGAAAACAGATCTGTTTGTCAAACAAATTGATGTTAAAAATAACTTTGAAGAGTCCCTTTCCATGTTGAATAAGAGTAATTTGATAATTATGATTTGACATGCATATTCCCAATATAAATATTTTTTTAAATTACAGTGGTTTTTACTCACAGGGAATTTAGTATAATTTAGTAGTGATGACAGATATTATTGTTAGGTTGGGAGAAAATACAGAGAGAGAATATGTTTACAAACATGGATTTTAGTCTTCCTTCTTCATGTCTCAGGCATTTATTTATCC
The DNA here is from genome assembly GCF_011764305.1 of Mustela putorius furo. Lineage (NCBI taxonomy): Eukaryota > Metazoa > Chordata > Mammalia > Carnivora > Mustelidae > Mustela > Mustela putorius. The sequence continues at coordinate 26,016,495 of NW_025421273.1, forward strand.
CTATTAACATAATTTAAAAATTAAAGAAAAAAATGCATCCATTAATTTAGTATAGGAGGATATTTCTATTTCTTATAAAAAGAAAAATGAGAGAGAAAAGAGAACTCTGAAAGTCATCATAATAAGTAAACACATCAAATTAACTTACATAACTTCAGAATCTCTGTAACTAATATTTTCCCTCAATTCTACTGTTAACCTTAAAAATTAAAGGGTCAGTTATTTTAACAGAAGAAGGAAAACAAAAAACAAGGTTTATCAAGGAATAACAGAGAATTTCAATTGGGGATGTGCAAGATATGACAAAACCATATGCAAGTCCAGAGGACAAAGGAGGAAATATAAAGGAAAGAGGGGAGTTGACAAGGATTGTTATGAATAAAAATCCACTGGAGGAAAACAAGAGCTTGAAGTATAGCAGCTTTTCATTGGCTGTATTGTGACAATCCTTTATTGGCCTGGCTTTTGCTGGATAAGAAGAAAACCTTTCTTCCTCTTGCTAGGATAGTAGAGTAGTATCTATCTGCAAGGTAAGACTAGAGGGGTATGGCATGAAAGGTCCCTCTTCTGCCCTTCTGACTCTTATTTTTTTTAAAGATTTTATTTATTTATTTGACAGACAGAGATCACAAGTAGGCAGAGAGGCAGGCAGGGCGGTGGGGGTGGGAGCAGGCTCCCTGCTGAGCAGAGAGCCTGATGTAGGGCTCCATCCCAGGACCCTGAGATCATGACCTGAGCCAAAGTCAGAATCTTTAACCCACTGAGCCACCCAGGCGCCCCCTGAATCTATTTTAAATAAGATTTTCTTTTATTAATTTTCACCCTTGTAACCCTACATTCTTGTCCATTAACTAAATGTAGTTTTTCTTTCTCACCTATGCATTATTTATATCTTTATGTACTTCTGCTCTTAATAAATGATTTCCCAGCTTGTTTATTTCTCTGTGTCTTCATTTTTTCTCCTATAAAATGGGCTTGTTTTGAGACTTAAATGAGAGAATACTTAAAAATTCATAGAACACTGTCTGGAGCACAATATGCACTCGTGTAGTGTTATACATTACTTGTCACTGTTATTATTTTAACAGTGTTATGTAACACCATCTGGGGAATGTTTCCTCAGTCATTCTTTATATATGTGATTTTGTTGGATAAGCAATATTCTAAGAAGAGGGCATATCATAATATATTTATCATAATATATAATTTATTTTTGGGGAGGGACAGTTGTATTGTTTATACTTTTTTGTAGTCTTTCGAATTCTGTTTTACTGTTAAAACTACCACATAATGAATATCCTTTTTTAAGCATCTTTGCACACAACTATCTTATTTCCCTAGGATCTATTCTTAGAATTGGAATCCCCCAGTGAACAGTCTGATGTGACGTAAGACCTCCAAATATTCCATGGGCTTCCTTATGTTTCCCAGCTTCTTTGCAGTTGGTTGGAGTCTAGTTCTGGTCAGTAGGATGATGGGGTGTGGACCAAAGTTGTGTCACGTGTAGGTCAAATATTTGATTTCCAGGGTAAGGACTTTGAGTGTTTTGTTCTCTCTGCCTAAGTGATTATCTGTGTTCTTACATGGAGGGCAGTAGACCAAAGTCTGGACATGAAACAGACACATATGAGCAAGAAGTAAATAATTTTGTTAAGTACTGAGATGGTATCTCTTTGTTACTGCTATAGTGCAGACTTCACATCTGGGTGACAAGAATTGAGGAAATCGATAGAAATTATAAGGATATTGATCCATTTTATGGCAGTGACAAAATTATTGGCAAAATTATTATATTTTCAATGTATTTGTGAATATATGTGAAGAGGTTGGGAAGTAGGACACCAATGGTATAAATCAATTGCTATTAGCTGCTATTGACAGGTTATTACAAGTAAAATAAACTCAAGAAAGACTTGATCAATTTACAGGTAGGCTTGAAAGGGAAAAAAAATAAAACTTAGAAATTCAGAGACTTGCAGGTTTGGAAAAGGCATCTGCTTATTACCTCAGAACAGTAAATCTATGAATGAAGATTATAAGAGTCAAAAAAGTCCAGTAAAATTTTCAACTGATTAAATGTCCTTAAGTCAAAGATTAGACTAAGGCTATGGTGTCTTTCATTTACATGAATTAGCTCAACAAAAAGATTGGATTCAGGGCGAGGGCTTGCCACTGAATATCTATGTACAATCTCAAAAAGGTCTATAGTAAATTAAAAGAGAGAGATCTATAATTGGGAAAATAAATATCTGATATAAAAACTATGTCTCAGGATTTACTGTGTTCCTGATTCCTGACCCATGAAACTTGACAAGAAGCCTATAAAGTTTTTTAAAAAGTTGCACTGCCAATGAAACTGTAAGCATAGAAATAGTCCATGTTTATTCAAACTTTATAAACTTGGACAACCAAACTTTCACCAGGAGGAAAGCAAAAGATGTCATGCCCTTAGGGAAGTCCTTTCCTCATAACCCTTTCAGAGGGGCCAAAGAAATGAACAGAAAGTGAGAATCAAGATAAACATGATGAACAATGGATTTGGGAGCTTCTCCCAGATTGCAGAATCAGGAACCAATCAAAGAACATTTCACACTTCCACAGAGGTGTTCTAATCAACTTCCTTCTAGTGTAATAGAATTGCTATGGGTTAGTGATTATTGGGTATATTCCATTCTTCCCTTTTATGTATGTGAATGTTCATTGCTGTTGTCTTATCCTTGCTCCCCTAATGTATATTTGCTATGTGGTGGTGAGGGTGATAATATTGCTCGTTTATAGGATTCTAGACCAAGACAAGCCACATTAAATCTGATGTAGAGACTATTATCACCACTCAGAGATCCTGAAATTAAGTTGGATGTAGTAATCCAATAGGACATTTGGGTAGTTTTATTTTGGGGAAGAGTTGACTCTTCTATATGCGAAGAAAGCAGTACAAGGATGTATTTTGTATGCACATGGGAAGACTCTGGCAAAAGCAATAATGCTCACCAATGTATTTATGTCATTCTGGGATAAAGTAGTTAATCACTAGAACAAGAGGATACAGTTTTATCTTCTTTTTTTTTTTTAAGATTTTATTTATTTATTTGAGAGAGAAACAGTGAGAGAGAGCGCATGAGAGGGGAGAAGGTCAGAGGGAGAAGCAGACTCCCCATGGAGCTGGGAGCCCGATGTGGGACTCGATCCCGGGACTCCAGGATCATGACCTGAGCCGAAGGCAGTCGTCCAACCAACTGAGCCACCCAGGCACCCCTACAGTTTTATATTCTTAGAGACAAAAGTTCTCATTTTCACATGGTGGAGCTATAGGACTAAAGTAGTCACCACATGGGAGATAGTTGTTATAAAACATCATCATGATGTCTTCACAGTCTACCACAGTTTTCACATAAGCTTAAGCCAAGGGTCATTGTATTAAGCTACTGAGATGAAGAATCTTGTGTTGTTCTTGTTTCTATAGACTGTTCAACAGAGATGTAATGTGAGCCCCTTAGAAGTCACATTAAAAAACAGAAGAATCAGGTGAGATTAATGTTAATAATTTTATCTTACATATCCAACATATAATCAATATATAAATTATTAGTGAGGTACTTTATATTTTTATAAGTCTTCAAAACCACTTCTCAATTCTGACTGCCCCCATTTTTGTTGCTTGATAGCTACTGTATTAGCTGTCCCAGATCTGGCTTATCTAATGAATACAATTCTGTAGTTTGAATTGGTTCCTCCAACAATGAGAAGAAACACCATCTTTTCCTGATGCCTTAAGTTAGAGAATAGGATGGCTAATTTTATGTGTCAGTGTGGAAAGTGTGTTTGGATGAGATTCCCATTTAAATAAGTGAACTTTAGGAAAAGCAGATTCCTTTCCACAATGTGGAAGTGGGCATCTCCTGAAGGCCAGAAAAGAACTAAAGACCAGCCTTCCTGAGCAAGAAAGAATTTTTCACCATACTGCCTTCAGAGTTCATCTACACCATCAGCTCTCCTGAGTCTCTAGGCTGCCAGCCTATACTGAAGATTTTGGACTTGACAACCTCCATAGTCATGTGACCCAATTCTTTGTAACAATGTCCCTCTCTAACTCTCTCTCCTTCCCTCTTCCTCACCCTCCCCACAACCTAGAACTCTAATAGAACAACTACTTTAATTAAATTTATTTTTTCCCACCTTCTTCCATATTATCTCTCTCTGTCACATAGGTTGGAAGTCAAAGACTACATTTCCCAGAATACCATGCAGCTAAGAAGTTAGATACAATTAGGAGTCTATTAGTGAGTTGCACTTGCAGGATTTTTGGAAGATAAAAGTAAGAAAAAATCTTCCTTCAGATAAAATCCATTAGGCAAGGGATTTTTCAAAGTTCTGCATTCCTGTCCGTGTAGTTGAAGCAGTTGTAAAGGTAGCAGTCATTCTGGAAGCATCAAAAATCTTCCCCCTGTTCTGTGTCACAGCCACAATAACATGATTCTAACACCAAACATTCAGTGTGGTGCTCTAACCTTACTCTTCTAAACTTTGAGCTATTGTCTAAGTGTTTAATCCATTCTACATGATATACCTAGAGAGGTTTCTGTTTCTTACATTAAATCTGTCTGGTAGAATAATACATTATATTGAATAATTTATTATATTCCAAAAAAAATAAAGATTAGTTATGATAAATGCAAAAGTGCTTTAACAGGGAGGCTAAAATATAGTTACTGAAGGAAAAAAATAATTTCTCTATTACAGAAGTCCAGAGATAAATATGTTTTTGTTAATTTGGATACATATTGTCAAATGGGTACAGGTTCTTCCTTTAGAAAGATGATGGTTCTTGTGGTAAAATTTTATCCATAAAATTCTGGAGTAAATGGAAGCCTCCCACAGGAATACTATATAGGAAACTCACCCATGAGTGTCTGGAAAGGGCTTTCAATGGTCTGTTAATATATAAAACCAAATTAGAGGGATAGAAATAGAGTGGGAGGAGATATTATTTGGAAAAGTGGATTCTGTCAAACATAACATGTAACACATACTCTCATGCCAGGCTACATTATTAGCCAGAACTATTTTGGTTACAAATTTTGGAAACCCAACTTTATTAGCCTTCAAGGAATTTGTTGGATCACAAAACTAAGAATTTCAAGGCTAGATCAGGCTTCAAGCAAAGCTGGATTTAGGATCTCAAATGTCATCAAGACTCAGCTTCATTCTTTCCATCTCAGTTTCATTCTTCTCTTTTGATTCCACACTAAATCAATATCTCCCACTTTGGTAGGAAGGTGACAGCAAGCAACTCTGTCCTTTCAGCTACTCAAAAAGGGGCAAGCTTCTTTTTTCCAATAAAAGTCCCAGAACTCAGGATTCCAGAAAATGAGCTGAGTAAAGTCATGTATTCATCCTTTAATCATATCCTGGGTGGGTGATACAGGACTCTGATTTGGTGATACTTCTATCTCAAAAAAGAGGGTAAGATCAACTCTTACAAAATTCATGGAATAACATTAGGCAACTAAATTCTTTGCCATTGAAAATTAGTATTTTTGTTGTTGTTGTTTGTTTTTCATTTTTAAAGATTTTATTTATTTATTTGAGAGAGAGATAGAGTGAGACAGCATGAGAGAGGAGGTCAGAGGAGGAAGCAAATTCCCCATGGAGCTGGGAGCCCAATCTGGGACTCTATCTTAGGACTCCGGAACCACGACCCGAGCCAAAGGCAGCTGCCCAACCAATGGAGCCACCCAGGCACCCCAAAAATTAGTATGTTTTTAATAGAAGAAAGAGGTATGAATATTAAGCAAGTAATTTTTTAAAAGATTTTATTATTATTTTAGAAAGAGGGAGAGTGGGGGGGGGGAGCAGAGGGAGAGGGAGAGGCAAAGAATCCCAAGCAGACTTTATGCTAAGCATGGAACACTGTGTGGGGCTCAATCTCAGGATCCTGAGGTCATGATTTGAGCCAAAACCAAGAGGCGGATGTCCAACTGACTAAGCCACCCAGACACCCCTGTTTTGTCTTGTTTTCTTTTCTTTTCCATCTTTTACTGGACTTTGACATACTTATATAAACCGTTTAGTTTTGTTAGATCTTATAATTTTATATGTTGATTGTTTTAGCATCAAATTTAATAATCTTATGGATAAAGACTTTTCTATGCTAAAGGTAGAAAAGAGCACATAATGGATGCATGATAAACATTTGTTGTATAAAAAACTGGATTTGCATTCATCAGTAAATTTATCAGTTATCTATTGTCATATAAAAATTACCCCAAAACATTATGCCTTAAAATACCAGGTTTATTTTCTCATGATCCTGAATGTCAGAAGTTTGATCAGGGCTAAGTTGATGCATCTCACCTCTATTGTCCTTATTGGATTCATTCATTCGTTTGTAGTCAGTTCTCAACTTACCTAAGTTAAAATAAATGTGAAAATTTTCTGGCTTTTCATGCTTGGATTTTGTCTGGAGAGATAAGGGATGACTGGACCACATACCTGTCGTGATCTTGTAGACTAACCACAGGATTTCCTCTATGGTGACTGTGTTTAAAAACAAAGAAATCCCTATGTACAATATCCTACTGGCTAATGTAAGTCACAAAGGGTGGAGAAATAAACTCTGCCTCTTGATAAGAGGAGCTAAAAAGTATTGCAGGCTTTTTAGTTTTCAATTTATCCCAGTTCAACCTATGACCACAGCTATTAGTATCCCTCTTATTTCCAAAATAACTCATCCTCCCTAAAACACCCCTTAAAAATTGCAACAAATTTTGGATCAGGCTGAAAATCCAGTTTCTGATCATCTGTGTCTAGTCTAAGATGGATGTGACTTCTAAAATTCATCTCCTTTGATTCAGTGACATGTAAACTAAAAAGATAAATTATTTGCCTTTAATTCTGCACATGGACAGAAAATCCACGTAAGACACTCCCATTCCAGGATGAAAGAACAGAACACACTGGTCCACAGCAATTGTGAATGTTAGTCAGGCACATGGTAATGGGTCACTCAGGAGTGTGTGTGTGTGTGTGTGTGTGTGTGTGTGTGTGTGTGTGTGTGTGTGTTTTAATTAGAGCTGGCATCTGCTTCCCACAAGGAAGTCTACTTCCCCAAGTCTATTTTTCTCCATGGTCTTTAACTCTGGCCTCAGAGCCATTCTTCCATTTAGAAAAGAGGTACCCAAGTAGCTTGTTCAGCTTGTTTTCTACCTCTAGAAAATTGGGGACCCCTAAACACTTCCTATTTTGAAATAACTATCGAACTTATAGTGCATGCAGTAGTACTTTGATTATTACTACTTTCTTTAGAATTCAATGGGTTTCCTATAAATTAATAAAAACCATATTCACATTTGCTATCACATTAGCTAAAGCAATTCACATGGTCAAATCCAGAATCCACCTCTTGATGGAAGGAGTTGCTGATTTTTATGACCTTTTCCTTTAATTGACCACATAACAGATGGCTTAAACAAAAATGCTATTTTGTGATATTAAACTTCTTATTCTTTATGGACATTGACTTTTCTCCAAACAAACTTACTGCCAATTAGTATCTGGCATTAAATTAAATCAACCAAACAAAGGGGTAAAAAAACAGATGTGGGATGTATATAAGGTCTAAGCAAGAGACTCATAAAAGAATAAACAGTTTCCCAAATCCCATTACCTAGGAATAGCTTTTAAATATCCTTAGAATGAGATCACAAAGCCCAGAATTCTAAACTAAGCATTAATACTGACCTCAAATACTGGCTCTAAAATGAAGAATTTATATGCAATTGCAAACTAATTCAAAGATATCCTTGCAGATCTTACCACCATCATAAGAGGTGATGGTTATTTTGGGGGGTAAAAGGGAATATTTGTCCTTAAAATTCTATTCTACAGTGTTAGTGTTACATTTAATCTAGGAAGCTGAAATTCATTCTTATAAAACAGTTGGAAAGGACAGTAAAAATTTTTGCAAGACAATAAATGTTTTCAAGTCTATCTTCAAGGGTCAGTATACTTATACAGTTTCTATAGAAACCATATTTCAATAACTCAGTATCTAAAATAAAATCACCTTGAAGCAAACTAAAAATATTCTATCTATTTTATTACAGGATATAAGCTTTAGGACAATAATCTAATGAAATAAAAAAAAACTGTCTCATTTTTCCTAAACTGCTTAGTGAATTATATGAACTATTAAAATTAAAAAAAAAAAAACCTTGGTAAGTATTACAGTTACTCCTCCTTTTATTCCCTTAACACTCACTGTATTTTCTATCTTCAGGCATTGGATGGGAGAGGAGATATAGTGCATAGGAAGGGAGAAGCAGTTGGATGGAAAAATCAATCTACCTTCTGGAAGCTCATACTCAAGAGAAGAAATCTGTACACAATAATTTAAATACGAACTATGATATAATATGTTAAATTCTATAGAAAACTTCATTGATTCAAAAAGCATGAATTTAAGACCTACTTACTCATTCTTAGACCCTGCAATAGGTTCTGAGAATGGTGTTGTTGTAAAAGTATTGTAAACAAACAAACAAACAAAACCTTAAATACTTATAAAAAATATCTACAGACAAAAATCAGCACTTCAATTTTTATAGCACTTCTATTCATAATTGCCACAACTTAGAAGCAACCAAGATGTCCTTTAGTAGGTGAATGGGTTAAATAAATATTGGTACATTTAGACATTTAGAATTTAGAATATCCTTAACACTAAGAAGAAATGAACTATCAAACGCTGAAAATATACTGGGGGTGGGGCAGAGAACTTAAATCTATATTAGTAAGTGAAAGAAGTCAATCAGAAAAGGCTACACACTGTGTGATTCCAATTAAATGATATTCTGAAAAAGACAAAACTAAGAAGATAATAAAAAGATTAGCTAGAGTCTAGGGAAGGGGGCAAGGGATGAATAGACATAGCAATGAGGGTTTTTAAAGCAGTGAAAATACTCTGTATGATACCATGATGATGGATACAAGTTATTATATATTTGTCCAAACACATAGAATGTCCAACTTCAGGAGTAAACTAAAATGTAAATTATGGACTTCAGATGACTAAGATGTGTCAATGTAGATTCATCAACTAATAAATGCACCACTCTGTCAGGGGATGTTAATAACAGAGGAGGCTACGCATGTGTGGGGACAGGGAGAAAATGCAAAATCTCTGCATATTTCTCTCAATTTTGTGTGAACCTAAAATTGTTCTTTAAAAATGTCAATGAAGAAAGAAGGAAGGAAAGAAGAAAGATCATAGGGGATGAGAGGAAAAAATAAAAGAAGATGAAATCAGAGAGACAAACCATAAGAGAGAGACTCTTAATCATAGGAAACAAACTGAAGGTTGCAGAGGTAGGGAGAGGGTAGGGTAACTATGTGGTGGACATTAAGGGGACATGGGATGTGATGAGCACTGGGTGTTATATAAGACTAAGGAATCACTGACCTCTACCTCTGAAACTAATAATATATTATATGTTAATTACATGAATTTAAATAAAAATTTTTAAAAAATAAAAAGAAAGTTATTCTTAGTTTGTGAATGTTCTTTAAAAATAGCCTGATATGAAGCTCTAATTCCATTGAAAAAAAGTGATTTCAGTATTGGTAATAGCTCAAGTTTAAATAGAGTTACCTTTCTCAGACAAAAAGAAAATATTTAAACCTTCAGCTAAAATATACATCTATCATAATAGAAACATAAAAATTCTTAAGACTATGAAAAACATAAAGATCTATTTCAATTTAGAGAATTTAGCAGTCTTACTGAGAATGAGGCATCTGTATTGGACCTTTGAATGTGCATAGAAAAATGTAATAGTCCAATAAGTGTATTTCTTATATAACTTCTTCTCTACCGTTAGTAGAAAATATCTTTAAACTTTAAACCACTTTAAAATCAAGTTCATCTATATCCACATAACTTGACTACCAGGATACAGAAATGAAATCACCTGTGTCAACATTACTTAATTATTTCTTCTATGAAATTCTTCTTCAGGAGTCTAAGTCCATAAACTAACAATTATCTTCACTCTCTGTTTTAGAAAATTCTACCAATAAATTTTCTGGACAAGGAATTTTTTCTACTAATGGTTATCTGCCCAGCGATAATGAAAACACTAACCTGAAAAGATATAGGTACCTCTATGTTTATCGCAACATTATTTGCAATAACCAAGTATGGGAAATTGCATGCATGCTCACACATGCATGTGTGTGCCTGCGCACATGCAGGCACGTGCACACACACACAACACACACACACACACACACACATACACTGAAATATTACACAGCCATATAAAGGGAAGAGATCATGTCATTTGAGACAATATGAATGGACCTGGAGGGTATTATTTTAAGTGAAACAAGTCAGCCAAAGAAAGATAAATTTCATATGATTCCACTCACAAATGGCATCTTAAAAATGAATAAAAAACAAAAAGCAGAATCAGAATAATATAGACAGATAACAAACTGATAGTTGCCAGAAGGATCAGTGGGGGAAGTGGGAGGCTAGGCAAAATGGGTGAAGGGCAGAAGAGGGTACAGCCATCCAGTTATGAAATGAGTGAGTCATGGGAATAAAATAGAATGTAAGATATGTTGTCAATAATATTATAACAATGTAATGGATAGATAGTAGCTATACCTGCAGGGAACATAGCATAATGTAAAAACTTGTCAAATCACTAAGTTGTACATCTGAAACTAAGATAACACTGTGCATCATATAATAAAATAAATAATAAAAAAGAATTTTCTCATGTAGACTATTTAGTTCTTTTATCATTACTCTTACACACACCTGGGCTAAGAGCTTGCTTACCAAACAACATAATCTTATGAAATATTACCTCACTAATCTTATACCATTGTCTCATGCACTTTATCCAATTGTAATCAGCCCCTATGATGGCTAATTTTATGTATCACCTTGCCTGAGCTAAGGTATGCCCATCTGGTAAAATTTTATTTCTGGGTATGTCTCTGAAGGTGTTCCCAGAAAAGATCAGCAGATTGAGTAAAGATCATCTTCACCAATGTAGCTGGGCATCATCCAAACCATTGAGGGCCCAAATAGAACAAAAAGATGAGGAAGAACAAATTTTCTCTCTCCCCTTGAGCTGTAATGTTCACCAACTCCTGCCCTTGGACATTAAAGCACTTAATTCTCTGGCTTCTGACTCTGAGACTTATAGCACTCTACCCCTTTCTCATGTTGGTGACCTCTGAATCATACCATTGGCTTTCCTGTGGCCACAGATCATGGATCAGAATTCTCAAATTCCATAATCATGTGAACAAATTCTTATAACAAATATTTTATAAATCAACAAATCCTGTTTCTCTGGAGAACCTAATATAGTCCTTCACCTTGAAAGATCATCTTTAAGCTCTTTATCTCGGATGCAAATCCCTATAAATGCTCTCTTTTGAGCTCCCCCATTTGGGGACACTACCAAAATTCTGCCAAGTTTGTGTTCCCCCTTACTGGGGTAGGTTAATAATTCTAGCTTTGCTTGGTCAACAAGTGATTCTAGTGGGCTTATGGAAGAGTCACCTTTTGACAATTTTCAAATGCCCACCAAAATCTGGTTGAGACACACTTTTGTCATGGCTAAACATGTTTGACTCAGAAAGTCCATTCCTCTGAAGCCTGGAGCCTTTCACTAAGGTATCTCCATGACTAAGTGATGGTCTCCCTTTCTGAAATAGGTTTAATAAACTACTTGATTAATCAACAAGTTTTTCTAATGAATTTTTGTGGATATTTGACTGTCAATAACATGAGTGTTTTGCTCTAGAGGACTATACCATTCCATATACTTTATCTAGGTTTCATCTAATGGCATACATTATTCCTAGAAACTTCCCACTGAGAATGATAAATATGACATAGGGTGAATGTCAGAGGTCGTTGTTAATTAAGGAACAAGAGACAGATTTTAATCCAGGTCTAGTTACTCTCAGGCCATTGATATTACTGCTAAGTACTGCTAGTTAAAAACCAATTATAAAAGGGGTGCCTGGGTGGCTCAGTGGGTTAAAACCTCTGCCTTTGGCTCAGATCATGATCCCAGCATCCTGGAATCAAGCCCTGCATCGGGGTCTCTGCTCAGAGGGGAGCCTACTTCCTGCTCTCTCTGCTGCTCTCTCTGCCGCTCTCTCTGCCTGTTTCTCTGCCTACTGTGATCTCTGTCAGTCAAATAAATAAATAAAATATTTTTTAAAAAAACTAATTATACAAGAGAATTGTACCTCCAGGAATATGAAATAGATGTAGTTTTCCCTTCTCCTCCTGCTAAGTAGAGCTAAACCCTTATACATTATATGTAAAACAAATCTAACTGGTCTGAAAGGTGGAGAGAAAATCAGAATAGCTAGGGAGCTTGGGATCCAAGGAATAAACACATCACTGAGTACCCTGGGTTTTCTTTTGATGCCATATATTCCATACTGTTTGCTGGAGAAATTAGCTACCTACGTATGTATTATCTTCAAAATAAATCTGTGATGAAAATTCATACACTATAAATAAGAACAGTTTTGCTACTGCTTTTATTCTGTTCATTCTGCAAATAAGTAACAGCAAGATGCACAGTGGAACTCAAACACTGGGTCATATGATCAAGATTTTAAGATAAAAAAATATATATTCTTCAATATGGGCAATTCTCAAAGAACCAACAACCCAGTAAGGCAGACAAACAAGTGAAAAAATGACTTTGTTTATTGAGACCTTATTAAGCCCTGGACACAAGTTCAAATTAAATCCTTTTTAATCCTTACGAGCTAGATTCTTTCATTTTCATTTTATGAAAGGGACAACTGATGCGCAAAAGGGTTAAATAAATTGCCCAGTATTACAACATAAGCAAGTAGAAGAATCGGAATTTGAACCCAGGTCTGTATGATTCCCAAGACCAAGCTCTCAACCCTATTCTATATAGCTTCCTACAAATGTTCACATAATTAGGAGGTAGTGGGACAATGCAATAATGACATTCACATGTTTGGAAGGAGTAGAGACCATTGTGTTTATTTCCCACAATATCCAGTACATTGCCAGGTACATGTCATGTACGTACTTTTATTTGCTGAATTGTATCTAATTTTATTCAAAACAGCCCAATAAATTAAAAGGTATTTTCTATTTTATAATTTCATTCACTTAGTGCATTCCTATTGAGTATCTATAAAGAATGGTACATAGAATATTTTATTTATTTTCTCATTCCAACATGCTATCTACCACCTTTTTCCTCTGAAAATACTTATGTAGCTGTTTCTCCTCCCTAATTGGTCCCAATCCACATGTCCTCTACCCTTCCTAAATAATCTATGACCTAATAGTCCAATATCCCAGTCACTTAAATATGCTATTAATTGCTGTTCTGTGAACAGAATACATTCAACTGAGCCTATTTATATTTTATATTTGTTTTCAAATATCCCATGTACCATTATGTCAACACATATTTTTTATTTTCCCTTTTCAGCATTTCTGAAATTAATAATAATGTGTAGGCAATTAATTTAATTCAAGTTTTAAAACACCTGCTGGGTTTTTTATGCTTTTTATAGTTTCAGAGAGTAGGGTGAGTATGTGCACAATATGGAAAGATTTTTATTTCTTTGCTCTCGCTCTTTTTAAAAAAATTTTACTGCCACATGAAATTTATACTATATATTCCCATGCCATAAAAATGACTACTTTCCAAACTATTGCTTGTGCAGTTTTATAAGGTGCACCAAAGGGTATTTCTCTTTCCTGCATCATTTTGATAATCACTCTGCCTTAATGCATGAAGGGGTTCTTTTGTATAATAGATGTTGGAATGTGTTGATAACTTTAACAGACAGTTGTTAAATTGAACATACATTTAGACAGAAATTTGTACTGGCTATAACTACAATACTTAGTGTGCTACCAGAAGAAACTGACATATTTCAGGAAGAATGATCACTCGTAATTCATCAGGTATTAAATGACAAGATTGGTTTAACACATTCTATATATCTCATGCTGGTTGACATGCAACTATTCTACTTATCCTAGAGTGCAAATCAAAATGCCATCTACTACTGTGCTCCCATTTCAGAAAATCAAGGCCTGCAGTAATGGAACAAATATTGTTAAATGTGCATTATTGCAGCACTTACTTTGAAGTTCATCCCCATCATTAAATTAGTTGAAAGCATGTGCTGGAATCGTAACATGCTCCTAAGTGCTTCAAGCCTTTTAGAGACTACACCAATGCCTACACACTGAAGACTGACAATTAATTTGAATTAACAAACCCCTGCATGAATATCCACCATCCAACCTGATCTGATAAAGACGTGATGAAAATCCTTAAGCACTGGAATGGTTTTGATGTTTATATTGCCTTTCTTACAACATAGGGATACCCCTTCAAAGATGAACATTGCAAAAAGAAAGGCAAGAGTGCTCGAAGGCAGGCATGAAAAATTGTGAATTTCGTTTCTGACAATGGTGTGCAGCTTAGGGTAAAAATGTCAAACACAAACACCAGCCCCAATGTTGGAGGAAATGGTTCCCAGTACTTCTCCCTAACAGAGACCATGTTGCCTCTGATAATGCACATCACATTGCTTAGAAAGTTTTTCTCCTTTCTGGTAAGGAACTACTCATTCTGTAAGTACTGTCCATGGAGGACACTAATTGAATCAAACACACACACGTGCACACACACACGCACACACAGACACACACAAACTTATTAATTCTTGTAGCCCCAGTTCTTAGAAGATGACAGATACAACACACTCATAACAAATGTTTATAAAATGAATAATCTCAATGGCAGACATGGGTTTCATTTCTGGCCCCATCTTGCACGAACTGCATGAAACTCAGTAAGTTGGTTAAAATTTCTGAGCCTATTCTTCTAATTTGTAAAATTAGGAAAATAAAAGTTATTGCAAGGCCTTGTAATCATATGAGATGTCTGAGGGAATGCTTAGCACAGCCTAAAAGTGGGACTCATTCCTTCCCCATTGAGCCTCTTCCTCCATTTTTCTTCTCAGGTTTGTTTGTTGGATTTTTCCTCTTTGGTTTTCTTTCTTCATTCTTCAACTTCTCAGTACCAGAATCAGCCTTTCCTCACACCAAAGGATGTGCTTACTGCTCCCTGATAGAGGGCATATATACCATTCATCCCTCCCTGAACTTCGTAATTGAGAACACTCATTATGACGGGTGGATTTCAGGTGACAAAAGTCTTGCAAAACACAATTTATTAAAAACTTTGTTTGTAGAGCACAAACCTGCAACAGTAATATAAGCAATTTGATGCTCTGAGTATGACCTTCATCTCAGCACTCTAAACAAAAAACACTGTTTTGATGACCACTCTAAAGGGAATCTGAGTTATCTATTTTATTTTTATAATTTTCCATATCATTGTCATATAAAGAAGGAACTAGAGAGAATATGGCAAAGGACTGAAGAAAAATGAAAAGATTGTTACCATTGTCTTAACAGTCATTTAATAAATGTAATAGTTATTTTTCTGGGTTTTGTTATATTCATGATATTTATCAGTTCTTTCAATTTTCCAACTTGTATTTTTTCTCTTTCAAAGTAAGTATTCATTTATCATACTTAATTTTGTATCCTTTTTTCTATAACATGTGTAAAATTTTATACGCTTTAGAGTCTGCCTATACAACACGGATCCAATCTTATTCAAACAGTTGAAATTATCCATTTTTGTCTGTCTTCTTACTTAGATAGAAGCTACATGTGTTTAAAATGACACCTCTTCTACTCACTTCTGCATGTCTACATGGAAGTTCAAACTTCAGGCTTCCAGAGAGATATTTTCCAAATTTCAATATGACTATGAGACATCTCATTATGTCAGAGTAAACATTGAGTAGCCCCCTCAAACTTTACTTCCCTTGTAAAGTCAAGGTTGGACATCATATTCTAAAATACAATTTATCTAGTGGAATGATGGTACTGTGGCTCACTTGCTGGAAACAATGAGTTAGGGAGAGGCTGCTGCAGGATATCCAAGCATCTGCCACTTGACTTTGTGTGGTACAGCTGGGAATGTCCCATGCACATTGAGACACAACTTTGAATGTGTTTCTTTGGCTGTGGATGCCTGGGAAAAACAATAAAAACAGACAGACAGCATTGCATGAAGTAATTAAAAACAGTGACTCGTTTTGAGATCGTCCTCAGAAAATTGTTGGACATTGGGAAGGCACACCCAAAAGTCTTTCCACTGAACCTCCCTCTGTAGTGAGAGGCAACAGTTGACAGTATTGCTGGCTGAGCTACTTCATCTGCACTAACTTCACCTAAAGGTAATATATTCATACTCTCCTTTTAAAAGAAGTTACACAGAACTTAGCTCTGAAAAGCCATCATTAATCTTTGTAATGATCTTCCAAATAAGATAGAAAGAATGAACACACCTCATAGATTGGAAAACCTGGATACACAGGTTTTTGTTCAAGGTCAGAACTCTGAAAAAATACATTATTTTTAATAAATTTAGGTTTTCTATAGTTTCCTCACAATACTATTCTCTGCCTGCTATAAGAGAGTGCTTTATTCTGCCAACTGGTATTTCTATCAGAAATAAATACTTTATAAATCCATTCCCTTTGAAACTTGCATTCAAGTACAGTCAATCTTATTTTTAGAACATTTATGCATTCTTACTCTCAAAATATCATTTAAAGTTCTACCTATAAAGATCATATTTCTTCTTTACTGCCAAAAGATCACAAATGCCTACAAGGCAGAAAACTTCCTGTTGAACAAGGGAGATTAGATGAGACTTTCAAGGAAAGATTAATTTGTCCATTGAAATACAGTTGGTATTGCCTGAGCTGATGATTTTCTTAGCAACCATTTCAATGAAAGTAATATGACTTAATATCACCAGTTTTAATAAGTGGACATTTTGGTATTACCAAGATGCATTAGGCACAACTTTAAATAAAATAACCATTTACAAGTGACAAGAAGCAAATGGTCATCAATAAAACCATGGAATAGAAACAGAGACTATGAATTGAAAGAGAACTGCTACATTTTTAAAAGCCAAGTTCTCAAGTAAAATCATCAGAGCATCTTCAAATTGCTGATATGGGCATAGCTTATCCATCTAATTATAACGATTCCGTTGACCAAACCACATAAACAGAGGAGCATTTGTCCTTATTTAAGAGGGTACCCAGACCACAAATTGCTCTGTAGTATGCTGAATATAGATAAGCTTGAAGCTGCTTTATTTAGTCTTCACACACACACTTCAGAATAGATGATCTTTGCATGTATAAGCACTTCAGACCCAATCCTGTTTTAGCGAGTTCTAACTTACAATATGATTATGATTACATAGATTTATAAAACCTCAAATATCTCCAGTTATCTCTTGGGATTTTTTCCTCTTTCCTGTTTTCTCATGTACTTAACTAGTACTTAGATTATCATGTATGGTCTGAAATGCCTTTCCTGCTTTTCAGACTCAATTTTATAAATCACTCCAGTCCCTTAAATTAAAATACCACCATGTCAATGATATTTTCCCTCACTCCCACTACCTCCACCACCATCCCTGATAGAAATGATTTCTCTTGTAAAATAGATTTCAGCTGGCAGCCCCTATTGCAGGCTTTCCAACTTCTCACTGCAAAGCCTATAGATAACCTGAACATTTTAATGCACACAAACAGAAACACTCACAGAAATACCCAAAACCCATTTTGACTGACAGCCTACTCTCAGAATCTGAGCCTCATTTTCACAAAATTTAAGACAGATGGCCCCACGTTAAGAAAATCTATAGCAGACTGGTTTATGATGTATTTTATAAACCAGAGTAGTCCTATTTACCTGAAAGTAAAAATGAACTGCATGGCTCATTCATTCACTGGCTTTTAGCTAACTCGTTTATAGAGGTCTGTAAGGTAACAAATACACAGTGCGTTAGATTTCTGGGTTGGGGAGGAAAGGGATCCTGGCTTGGTGTTTTAGCTTCTCATGAGAGAAGCATAAAATAAAGCTCCTCATGAGAGAAACATAAAACAAAAAGCATGATGGCATTTCCCCTGTCAAAGGAGTATAGGCAGGATGATAATTCATCAGAAGCATGGACTCTCAGAAATCAGTATAGCATAATGGATGGAGCCAGAGAGATGGCGGAAGGTCACAAAGAAGGGAGGTGGACAATGTGAAGATGAACACTTCCATTTGGAGCACAGTGATGGAGAGGACTAGGTGAGATATGAAACATTGGTTCCCAGAACAGTGGTTCTGTGGCATTCCCTTAACAAGAGACAGAATTAAGTATAGGCCAAACCAGCAAAAACCTATTACAACATCATCAGTGAGAGGCAAGAAACCATGGCCTCTGTGAAAAAGAGCAGAAATCATAGGGCAACAAGGTAACATAGAAGGAAAGTGTGTATAAAATAATTGGGTGATACACAGAGCAGAGACAATAAGCATATATCATCAGGGAGTAAAAGTGACGAGAGTACTGTTCAAAAACTAAAATATCAAAATAGAAACCCACATAGGAAGGTTTAGTGGAGACGGTGGACACGAGAAAACTCAGTCAGTGGGAGTGGGGCAGAGGGAGACTGTGAAGATGGAATCTCAGAAGAGATGTTAACGGACATAAAGGGTAGGAAAAGAAAAAGCCCCTGAGACCAATGTACAGCCCCTCAGAGGAAGTTAAGAAAAACCGAACTGAGGAAGAAGCAATGTTTGAAGAGAAATTTTTAGCAAATAAAATATGTCTTAAGATGGTAAATGAAAGGAAATCAGAGCATTTGAGGCAAGACATAAAAAGAATAAGGTATCTAGACATTTCATGGGAAGAAATTTTAATTGTAACAATAGAGAAAAAAATCCGATGCACAAAAGAAACAGAAATGTGTATAAAAAAGGACAAAATTGAGCTGTCCTTAGACTTTCCTATAATGTTAAATACCAGAATCTACTAAAGCAACATTCACAAAACTGTGATGAGAGAAAAGTTGGTGATCCATAAATTTTTATACCCTGCAAGTTTTCATTGGTGTATAAAGCCAAAAGAAAGGAATTCTGAAATAACGCGAAGTCTCAGAAAAAAGAAACCACCCACATGGCTACCCAGGGGAAAAAGAGCTGAAGACATTCTCTAGTGAACACTGAAGTAAGTCGAAATCAAGGGCTCAATAACAAGGAAAAGTATGTTATAACACAGATGGCTGTTAGCACAGAAATTGGTAAGGGACAATATTCGATCTCTATCATAGTGTTAGCAAAAGGAAAGCAGACATGAAAATCATTACTGAGGGACAATGTAAAAGTTATCATCAATAGCAACAACTGATATCCAAATTCATCCATTACATTAACATCACTGGATGATCACAGCAGAAGTGGTAAGGAATGTTAAATTCTGTTTCATACAGAAGGCGGAGGGAAAACATGTCTCTATGCTCTGATAATCATAGAAATAGAGTCTGAAAACATATTTTAAAATAAGTAAAAATAACCTCTCATTTAAACCAAAAGTTTAAAATGGAATGTATTTTTTTCCAGATTTCTACAAAACAAATGCAAATAAATATGGTTCATGGCATTGAAGAAAGAAGAGAAAGGGAATATAGTTATTTTAAAGCATGAAATAAAGACGTAGAACCAACCAAATCAATTCCAATAATGAAGGAACAGGATTAACATGATTTAATAAAAGACAAGACTCCTCTGACTGGGATAAAATATAGGAAAGACACAAGGCCCACATCTAAGGTAATCACAGCTAGTGTTTATTGTCCTTTAGGCTTATAGTGAGTACTTTATAGGTATATCAATTTTTTCATCTTCACAGAAAACCTCTCAGGCAATACTACTTTTGTTCCCATTTTACAGATGAGGAAACTAAGATGTTAAAGAGGAGAACTGGCCGAGATTCATCTAAACTTTACAGGAAAGTTAAAGACATGAACAAATATTTCACAAGTCAAACCAAAATGCAGAAGGGATCGCAGTACGGCTAGCCAAGAGTTCCAAGCATTGTCACACACATAAACACACAATCCAATGTTAGAGTGAACAATCTGAGCCTTTTTACTCTGGATATCTAAATGTTGTTAGAAATACCAGGCAAAGCTGAGTGCCACTGTCCTAGTAAGAGCCTTTCATACATTTCTCTTAACCTTTGAGAAATCAAATAATCATGAAATAAATGTCAGAGATGACTACAAAGCAAACTATGACCTCTTACCAAGCCCCAGCCTTTCCTTTCAAATATCATACCTTTCTTAAAATACTTTGAAAATGGGGCACATTTTCCATTTGTTCCTGGGACATTTTTTCCTTTGTATTTTTACATATTCATATGTATACAAGGAAGGGTATCTGGCCTTACATAAATTCAAGGCTATACAAGTTTGGTTGTACTTATTAGAGGCTGGAGTAGACTTTAATAGTCATCATTGTATTTTCACATTCTCTAAATTTTTAATATGTCCATAAAGGACTTCTATAATCAGAAAATGTATCCATGTAATATTCATGCATCCAAAAACTGCTTATTGAACACTTAATTAAGTGTCTGGATTGGTGCTAGTAAGTGGCAATTGACCCTATGGGAAAATATTAATAAGAAAAGGAAAAGAATGCAAGTTTCTTTATTGTCAGTAAAGCATTCAACTTGATGCTCCAGACACAGCTGTACAAACCAGAGGACTGAGTGGGATAAGCTTTATAGGAAGGGCAAACATCCCTGACCACCAATTCCCATGAAGATATCCCACTGCAATCTCTACTGCCTGAGCAGGGTGAGAATTTCATCAGGTGCTTTGAGAAGCTCCGTTTGCCATTCCCATGAGACTTTTTTTGTGGCCTCTTGGCCTCTTCCAAGTGCTATGTAGACTCTGGCTATGTGTCTATCTGCTCACCAGGTGAAAGTAATGGTCATCAGCCCCACGGTCCCCCCAAGTGCTCACTAAAATAAGTAAGTAAGTATAGATAGATAGATAGATAGATAAAATAGGATCTTTGGGTCAGTTCCCAAGGTCTGCATTACCCTGGCTAAAGGCATTTATGAATTCTGTCCTGAAAACTAGGTGCTCGTAATACCCCAGAAAGAAAAAAAAAAATGCACTAACTTCTGCCTTCCTGGAATTCATATTTTAGAAGAAAAACAGACATTGGATAAGTAATTACCACTGTGATGAATGGAACCAAAAAATAGGGGCTGGACGCCTTGAAAGTCTATTTTTCCTTTTTCTGCTTTCTCCTTTTGCATTGCTTATTAACCCAATATGGCACTTGTTACCTTCTGTTTTGTTCTTTGCTTTTCTATGAGCACATCTGTTTTTCCAAGTAGTCAGTTACTTGCAGGCATCTGCACAGTGCCTGCCTCAAATTAAATGCTCAGTAATGTCTTGCTTAAATGAATGAAGAGAAAGACTTAGGTCTCTCAATACGCTTTCCTTTATTAATATTTTCTATTTAGACATAATTTCAAGACACCAGGAGCCATGTTTATTTTATTAGCTTAAATCTTGCACCAGACAATTTGTTAGAAATCTTTTTTTTTTTTTTTTTTGCTTGTTATTACCTAACACTGAAAAGTGATGAAGTGAAAGTGTTTACAGAAAGAGCAAAGTTGGGACACCTGGGTGGCTCAGTAGGTTAAGCCACTGCCTTCGGCTCAGGTCATGATCCCAGGGTCTGGGATCCAGTTCCACATTGAGCTCCTTGCTCAGCGGGGAGCCTGCTTTTCTCTCTGCATCTGCCTGCCACTCGGCCTGCTTGTGCTCTCTCTCTCTGACAAATAAAAAATAAAATCTTAAAAAAAAAGAAAGTAAAGTTAACCTTTTACTCACCTGCAAAAATATGTGCTTGCTGTTAGTGACACATTTCACTGTACCGAAAACATTGAAATATTTACTACTTCTGTTGTAGGAAATTTGGGAAAGGAGAATCCACGACAAGGGTTTTTTGAGCTGTAACGGGAGGGCATGGCTGCACTGTGAGAGGCCACACTCTCATCAGTGCTATGGAACATATTTTTTTTCCTCCGGTGTGAACTGGGGACCTATGAATCTTTCAGCTCTTCCACATCCAATTAGTAAATTAAGGTCACTCCCATCATCCATCTCACAGATAAGAGAAAGTATACACCCCTCACCTATACACCTGAACTCGGAAAACATGGTTCCTTTCCACCAAACGTGACAAATTATGACAAACTAGGAATTTTGCTGGTAGTTTTGACTAAGATTAACAGCCTGGGTGTTAATTATTTATATCATGCTGGGATGATTGGATTCACTTGTTCCCATTGAAGAATCAGCTCAGTCTTCCTTTACACCTAGTGCCTGATTACAGGGATTGTGTACTGGTGAGCTATCTTGTGGAGACAAAGCTACAGAGTTTTGAGACAGTAGAATCCTGCAAGACTGACACCAAGACCTAACTGTTATATACAGTGGTGACATGCAGAAAGTTCTTCTGGATTTTGTGTGGCATGTCTTCAGGCTTCCTTAAGAAGTCCTCTGTCACCTGCTCTGGTTTTATATATCCTATCCTCTGAGTCAGGGGACACTCCACCACATCCCTGCCCCTGTTCCACCTTCTCTAACTCATTTTTCTAACTAACTCAGAAGATATATGATATATATGGTATATTATTGCATCTTGAACAGCCCCTCATCCATAGGAGGGCTTTGAAAGTAATGTTTGGTGATGACTATAGTTAAGGTTGAGTTTCAATTCTGGCAGGCTTAAAATTGGGAATCAGATAAGGTTATACTGGAATATCTTTTTAAGCCCAAAACTAACATTTCATCCCCTTCTCAGCTGGATGAGAGCAACCCCAAATCATCAATAACCAGAGCCTAGTCTGAGAATTTTTTCAAGACTGAAATAAAATCTCTGGTGCTTCTGCATGTGCAATATTTCTACACAGCTTGAGTTAATGGAGGCTTTGCAATCATCAGTACTAAAAAATACATTTCAAGATCCATTTCCATGTGTACAATCAGAAATTCATCCTATACATCAATCTCAGCTATCACTGCTCTGTGCAGGGGATGGTCAGCCCTTCCCCATGTCCATCCTCATGATGCTGCTCTGCAAGAAACTGCAACTAAACTGAAAATTTTAGGCAACACATATTGAAGAACTGCCCAGAGCCCATAACCATAATCATGCTTAAGCTATCTCCTTAATCTTTTTATCACACACCATGAGGGAAATGGTATTTTCCACTCTTCAAATGATGAAACTCAGTTTCATTGTATATAACAAACCCAAGTCCATGCAGCTATAAATCACAAAGAGAAATCGATGTTAGAATTAGATATAGTGGATTAGAGGGAAAAGCTACCAGTTCTAGCTGGAAAGTTAGAGATGGTGTAAGAATGGCGCTCATTTGTGTACTTGAGCTGGAAGCAGTGATTATTGCAGCAAAATAATTAAATATTTGCCATCTAGCCACAAAGCTGGAATTTACCCTAATACCTGTTCATTCAGATGTATTCATTTAGCAAACATATGTTGGTATTTTTATGTATCACTGTTTTTTACATTGGGATCCAGCTTATACTGTTTATATTAGTGATGCAGGCTGGGTCCTAGAACCCTGAGGGGATCCCATAGCACTAGCCAAGAGGGTTCTTGGCTTTGCACAGGATAGAAATCAAATGAGGATTGAGAGGAAGTAAGAGTGGAGGTTACTGAAGACAGAGGGAGAGTGCAGATAACAGACAACATCAAGGAGACTCAGAAAGGAAAGAAAAGTGAGTCTGCTCTTCACTTGGGGCTAGAGTTTTTATTGAGGACTGTGGCCCAGAGTGTGTGTGTGTGTGTGTGTGTGTGTGTGTCTTTTTATGCATTCAGGAACTGGTTAAAACAAAGTCTAGTGGGACACCTGGGTGGCTCAGTTGGTTAAGCAGCTGCCTTCAGCTCAGGTCATGATCCCAGCGTCCTGGGATCAAGTCCCACATCAGGCTCCTTGCTTGGCAGGGAGCCTGCTTCTCCCTCTGCCTCTGCCTGCCACTCTGTCTGCCTGTGCTCACTCTCACTCCTCTCTCTATGACAAATAAATAAATAAAATCTTAAAAAAAAAAAAAAACAAAGTCTAGTGTTTAGGTGTCCTCCATAAGTCACCTATGCCCTAGAGTCAGGGACCCTGGGGAGTCAGTGGTCTTGGGAAACACTCTTAATGCCCCCACCAGTCACTCCATAGATGCAACCTATTGTGCTGGAAGACTCCAAAGAAGTCATTAACTCTTTGACCTTTGCAAGGAGGACATACATTATCTGTTCTATAAAGGGTGGGTAATGTTGGGGAGTAGATCCTAGCAAAGAATAGAGGTGGCAAAAAAGATTTTTCATGGGGTTCCTTCAGGTTCCTGTCTCAATAACAGTCAAATATTGTGCCCTCATAAGGCTTATATTCTCCTGAGGAGAGGAAATGAGGCAATGTGCAAATAAAAAAACAAACAAACAAACATAGCACATCAGTTTGTATTAAGTCCTATAAAGATGAATAAGACAGGCTGAGGGTGTGATAGGGCTGCCATGTTTTATGTAATTGTCAGGGACAAACTTGCTGAGACTCAACAGCTTCCAGGAAGGAGGGAGCCATTAGCATATCTGGGGGAAGAACATTTAATTGCAAAGGAATAGAGTCTGGAGGCTTGAGGCTGAAGGAGGAGTGACAGAGGTAGAAGAGAGGGAGCTGAGACCAGATAACTTAGAGTCCTATGGTCAGTGAGAACTTCTTTGATCATGAGAAAAATATAAATGGAACATTGGGCATGTTTGAGCAGAGGAATTATATTTAAATTTTTAAAGAATTATTCTGGCTGTCTCTTAAATGATAAGTCCATCATTATCACTTCAGACCTAAAATGATTAGGAAATATAACTCCTACAAGATGCATTCAGGCAGACTCACTACAAGGCAGTATTGAATCCTAATCAACATCTTACTACTAAAACAAACCTGTAAGTGCAGGGTGGCTAACATAGAAGTTCCCTTAGATTCTCTGCAAATTATCACATTCTAAGCCTAGGAATTATCACAGAGTGCTGTTAGGAGTTCCAAAACTAGTTTGGAAACAAAGGGGAAAAAAAGTAAATCTGGTTACCTCAGCAACTGAAGTGATTTGTCTTGCAGTAGGAGGGCTTCACAGAACTGTGCCTCTATTAACATCAGCTGGAGGTCAGATGACAATAAGTCTAGGTACTTGCTATGTCACCAGGAGATTTCTACCTCTTCATCAACCTTGTGTCTTGTACAAAGACTGAAGATTGTGCAGTTAGGCCATAACTGCTCCTACTAATACTTCCTTGTTAAGCCCAGTCTCTATATATGCAGGTCAAATTTCAAGACCTCTGATCTATCTGTGCCTTATACTTCACATTAGTCCTTATATTTCAAACACCTAAAACAAGATGTTCAATTCTTATCCCAGTTTCAGAAAGCCCATTATCTTCTCCCAAAGGCATCTATATTTTTATTTTGGTGTCTTCTTTCCTAAAATCAGCATTGTCATAAACTAAAACTTCAAGATTAGACGATCTGATCTCATCTTCAATGGTTCCTTCTTCAGATTCAATATCTAATCTGAAAAATTCTTTAAATGCAATCAGTTCTTCCTTTTAAAATATTTTGCTAGTCTCTCTGCTCCCACTTCATTCTTCTCCTGTTTTAACCCATCCTACACACTGCTCTGGACATATGTGTTAGGAGGTGACTTGGGTCATGGCATTCCCTTAGTTAAAGGTTTGCACAGCTCACTATTTCATCTAGAGTTAGACACTCTCTCAGACTTGACAGTCCCCAAGTACTGTCAAAGAAATACAGAGCTGTATAGTAGTTAAAGTGATGAAAATAGATTTTATTGAGGAATTTGTACATGAGAGAAAAAAAAATCCCAACATAGAATTGGACACAAATCCAAATACAGCAAGGACAAGTGGGGATTTGTAACCAAGGAGCAGGTGAGGGAGGAGCGGTAGGTGGATGGAGGAACAGTGGGAGGAAACATCAGGAGTAGGGAGGAACTCTTGTTAAACAGATCTCATGGGATTCTTGCTGAAAGAGCCCAGGATGAACAGGTATCACCTGGAGAATGCCAGGAGATTGGGAATTCAGTTAAATATTGAGAGTAATCACATACACATGGTGGGGAATCTTGATAAATCAGGATTTAGCAGGATTTTTGCCTCAGGTGGCCAATTGCAAAGACAAACACAAAAGCTGAAAGTTGATGGCCTCGTTGAGCATAAGCTTAAAGAAGCCTGACTAAACTTTGGTCAGGAAGAGTGTCTTGTCAGTATCTCATCCTATTTCATAACTGGAAGAATTTAGTTGGGTTCTTATCTTTACGGGCCCTGACATATAACACGCTTACACCCTCGCCTGCTTTCCGCATAAGAAACTCCGCATGAATCGCCTGCACAACCCTCCACCTATCCAGATCTCAGTCTTTGGAGCCCCCCCCCCCCAAAATCTACATCTTCTTAAAACCTTTCTGAAATCAAAAGTTGTTCACAGCTTTCTTCTATCTCAGGACTTACTGTTTCTATTGATGAGATTTTTTTGAACAGGAACTTTATATCAAGGCCTGTGCTACATGCTGAGAAAGATACAAAAAAATATAAGACCCCTTTAGTAGTGACTGCCAGGTGCCTGCTAGATCCATTCTCTCCTTCTTCATTTATAATAGAAACCCTAGTGTTTAGCGAATTAAATGTGACCAAAAAAATTGTACAATTTTCAGGTTATACCTTTAAGTAGGGTTGTGCCCTCTCCTTTTCCTATCCCTCTTTAATGTTGGATGCAATGCGGACATGATGTCAAAGCTGGTGAACTAATCTTGGACCAGGAGGTTGAAGCCATAAGAAAAAGAAAGAATTGGTTTGTGGATTATTGTAGAACTCATCATCCCATGAACATAAGGTAATGCTTGTGAAAGACTTATTATGATGGCCAGCACATTATAAATAATTTAAAAAGTAAATAATAATAATGCTGATGATGATGAAAAGGAGGATGTTGATGTTTGTGGTGGTACTTTGATGATGATCAGGATGCTTTCATTAATAATATACACTAAGGAATATGAATTTTTGTCACTTCTGGCTATGAAAATAAAGCAGCAGGCTTAGCAATTGAAAGTAACCTAGATTATGTTCAATCCTTCTCATTGTTTGGAATGGAGAAATGAGTCATGCAGCCTTTACTTGCTCTTTGCAAAGATTGCTGATTTTTTTTTTTTTTCTTTTTAAGGTAGAGTGCAAAGAACTAGTAGAGAAAGGACTGAGGGAAAGGGAAAAAAGGACAGGATAGAGCCAGAGAAATAAACTTGGTCTAAATAAGAAGGAGTTTGACATTTGGCCATAAGACTGGGTGAATAAGAATCACCTCATAAGCTGGGACCAGGGAGTACTTTAGTGATTCCCTCTGATGAAAGCTTATGAGCCATTTAGGTTTAAAGCTAGTGGCAGACTCTTAACCATAGGCAACAAGCTAAGGGTTGCTGGAGGGGAGCAGATGGAGGGAAGGGGTAACTGGGTGATGGCCATTAAGGAAGGCATGGGATGTAATGAGTACTGGGTGTTTTATGCAACTGAAGAATCACTGAATTCGACCTCTGAAGCTAATAATTCAATATATGCTAATTAAGTTAAATTTAAATTTAAAAAGTCTTAAAAATAAATAAATAAATAAAGTTAATGACAGAGTCAAGAAGGAAACTTTCACAAGTTTGCTGCAAGCTATGAATTGCATTTCCTTTAATGTGTTTTGAGAGATTAAAATAAAGATTAGAATTTCTATTTAGGGGCGCCTGCGTGGCTCAATGGGTTAAGCATCTGCTTTCAGCTCAGGTCATGTTCTCAGGGTCCTGGGATCAAGCCCTGCATTGGGCTCGCTACTCAGCGGGGAGCCTGCTTCCCCCTCTCTCTCTGCCTGCCTCTCTGCCTATTTGTGATCTCCCTCTGTCAAATAAATAAATTAAAACTTTTTTTAAAAAATGAATTTCTATTTAATTACTAACAAGTGTTTAAACCAAGATTGTTAAACTCTACTCCACGCAGAGACTGGACCTGGACCATAAGGGACTACAATTTTTTATTAAGGTTACAGTAGTTTTAAAATATGGATCTTTGAAAAATGGCAATGCTTAGATTTTATTTTTTTTAGCTACCATGGTTATTCTAAGTATAAGATAGCATTAAGCATGCCTATACTTTGTTTTTCCAAAGTAAAAAGCAAATTATGGAATAATATTCTAAATAAAATGAAAATAACTGAAGGGTTTAAAATATATATGGTGGGATTTGAATTGTGCTTTTTCAAGGTAGTTTTACCTCAATGTGGAATAATATGGCACATACAGAATTATATAGACTCATTATAAGTCTGATGAATTATAAGGTATTATAGACTAAGAAGCGTGACCTATTCTTCTTAATCACCACAATTATTGCCTATAATTGTGAAAGACACATAGATTCTCAGTATATATGAACTGATTGGCCTGATATTTAAAACTGAAATGCCATTGTGCATGCATATACTCACCTCACAATTGAAAAATTCTGTGTATTACCATGTTTTGCCCCTACATCCTCAAAAATACTGATGTCAATATTATAATTTAGATCTCAAAATGTCATTTCTGTGTCTCTAGTTTACCTGCCTCCTTCTTGAATGTTTTTTCCATTAATACACAGTAACTTGCAGGTAATTTATTATTTAAAAATATGGGTATATGGGTATCTTCAGTGATTCTTCAGTTGCATAAAAATGTTTTTTCCATTAATACACAGTAACTTGCAGGTAATTTATTATTTAAAAATATGGGTATATGGGTATCTTCAGTGATTCTTCAGTTGCATAAAAATATGGGTATCTTACATATATCTATATATATATACATATACATTTGTATATATTAGGAGCCAGGAACTATTATTTGCTCTTTGTGACACTATTATCAGGTAAATATTAATGATATACCCCCCTTTTTTAATGATTTTCTTTCTTTCTTTGGAGAGACAGAGAGAGTAGGGGAGGACACATAAGCAAGGGAAGTAGCAGAGGCAGAGGGAGAGAGAGAATCTTAATTAGGTTCCTCACTCAGCATGGAGCTCAAGATAGAGCTCAATCTCACCACCCAAATATCATGACCTGAGCTGAGACCAAAGGCCCAATACTCAACCAACTGAGCCATACAGGCACCGTGATATATCCCTTCAATAAATGAGGAAATAAAGATATAGGAAAGTTGAGTCATTTGCCCAAAGTCACACAACCAGAACATCACACTGCTAGAATGTGAACCATGATGTTCCACACCAGGAAATTTGTTAGTACTTACCATTCTCTGCTCACAGAAATGGATCTAGAACCCCAGTCTTCCAGGAAGTAATGCCAGACATAAATATTTCAGCATGTGTCTCAAACACATGAAAGTAGCCAACATAAGCTAGTGAAGCAGATGTGGAAGAATAATGTGAGGAAGACAGGATTGAAACACAAGAACTGTCATAAACCTGAGAGCTCATGTCTCTCCAATGGGCAATATATCTTGTAGAATGCAGGTCGACCAGATTTCCCACTTTTTAAATTTTTAAATATTGGCTAAAAATAAAACAAAATAACAACAAAAATCTGAGACCAAAGAAATTACCTCCTTCTTGAATCAAATCCAGCACATTGCCCAATGATTTTATTTATTTATTTACTTATTTACTTATTTATTTATCTTCATAGCTCAGCATATATTTGCAAAACTGAAATGACATGGACAGGAAAAGAAAACTCAGAGCTGAAGGCTGGTTCTGGAATTTATTGACTCTGACCCTAACATACTGTTTAATCTCTCTGAACTTCAGTTTCTTCCTCTCAAATAAGAAATCATGCCTATCTTAATAATAATGGACATAAATCCATGAGAACAGTGTCTCACATATAACACACTTCAATAAATGTCTGTAGTTATTTTTTTTAAAGATTTTTCATTTATTTATTTGACAGATAGAGATCACAAGCAGGCAGAGAGGCAGAAAGAGAGAGAGGAGGAAGCAGGCTCCCCACTGAGCAGAGAGCCCAATTCGGGGCTTGATCCCAGGACCCTGGGATTATGACCAAAGCTGAAGGCAGAGGCTTTAACCCACTGAGCCACCCAGGTGCCCCTGTTTGTAGCTATATAATTTGTATAGTTACCCTATGTTGTCTTCTATTATTATTATTATTATTATTATTATTATTATTATTAATTTCCTGGATTAGCTTAAAATGTGGGTCAAAGATGGACCTAGTTATAAGTAAATTCCTTTCAAGGGTTAATCTGATTCATCAGGTCAAAACAAATTTAATTTAAACAGAATCTTCCATGACTGATACCAGCAGTGTTTTTCCTTTGTGCCCTGTTACTTTAAATTTAAGGTGAAAATCTCTATATAATATACATTTGTTTTACAGACAACATTCTAACAAAAATGTCTATAGTCATTTTTATTAACCTCTATTTGGCCAAGTTTTAGGTATTTTATGGGAAGAAAGTTTAGATAAGGCTGAGGGGAAAAGACCACGAAACCACTAGGAATGAGAAAGAGTGTCAACAGAGGAGAAGGTGTGTAAGAGGCTAAGTGAGCAAACATCAGCCTTCTCTCACTTTTACTGGTTGCAGAAATCAGTTCTAATCAGGACCGAGAAACACCCTGGATATATGAATGGGGTATGGAGTTTGTTAGACCCAGGATAACAAAGCCAAGAAGTCAGATAGAGATCCATGTGGCCACTAAGATATTAGCAATAGGAAACTTTATTCTCCTGGGCCAGAAGGATCAAGGAAGGAGGTCTTGGTTCTAGAACCTAGGGAAAGCTAGAACAATGTGGGCCTGCCTTGCAGGACCTGGACCATGGAGAACTGTAGCTGGGGCTCTGGAGGATACCTGAGATAAGACAGTCAGGGACCAATATCTCAGTTCCTCCAGTCTTCTCTCCAATCTGCTCTCAGGGCCTTAAGCCCAACCAGAAGCCAGCTGACACGAGAGCCTCAGACATCCAGCCAGATCAGAACGTCCTCACTCTTTGAGTCAACAAAAAGCAAATAAAGAGCCAAATATGGTTCTGAGAGCAAATGAGCTAAGGGGTAACAAGCCAGCAAATTAATTATACAGTACTCCAGCCAACACAGTCCAGATATGTTCCCTTAAATTCTTTCTTAAAATAGGTAACTGTCTTTTATGGTAATGGTTTTTCATAATTTCAAACCCTTAGCTTGAGCTCCCTATATTATTACATTTAAGGAAGAATTGTAAAAGCACACAGACATGGCCTGAAAATTGGAGTCAAAGAAACCTTGCTCAAATCAAAGCTTTGCTGCATGCCAGCAAGACGATGTTTGAATAACTGTGTTACACTTTTGGAGTTTCTAATTTCTTCCTTTATTAACAGTGAATAGTGATGCTTGCCTTATTGGGTTGAATGAGGAATAAATAAAAATATCAAGTACTATCCACAGTATCTGGCCCAGGCTAGGGACCCAGCAATGCTTTGTCTTTTCCCCTTCCCTTTAAAAAAGCCTTTTACATTCCTTTTTATTTGAAAGATTATTTTTCAATAGTTGTCTTTTCTATTTCTAACCACAAGAAATTCCTGTTCTGATAGAAAAATGCAAACTAGGGCCATGCTCTGGATGTCCTTTCCCACGGTCTCCTGAGCAGATACCCATACCACATCTTCCAAACCCCTCATTTCTGTTCTTTCTGTCATTTATACCCTCAGCCACTTTAAGTGTCTTTCCTGCTGCCATTTAAATTATCTTATCACTTAGCTGTCTTGCTTCCCCTTAGTGAAACAATTTTCACAGAGAGCACTAAGCTTTTTCCCTGGCATTCCCTAATGACAGTATCAGTAAAAAATGTGGGAGTTCTGGGAAAGGAATGAAGGAGCAAGGTGTCAGCACTAACATTTTTTCCTTCTGGAAAACAGTACACAAATTTAAAAAAAGAGAGAGAGAGAGAGAGCAAGAGAGAAGAGAGAGATCTGTTTATAAACAAAACAGTGTACAAAACTGTGTTTCTTTCCCTCTCTAGATTTGTGGCTTAAGAAAATCTTCCTACAGGAACTAGTTCTCTTACAAAATTGTGAAGTGTGGAATTTTAGTCCCTTCTAATCTGTGTCTTTCCATTGTTTTCCAGGAGGGAACAGCACAGGACATTTTCTGAGAGTATGGCAGGAGCTGACTTTCCAATTTTTCCTCAGTCTGCCTTCATTTTATATAAGAGATATACAACTGAGTATGGGAAGCAGGCATTTACAAGTATTTATTTTGTTAAAATCAATTCATTTATGGAAATGGAATCTCCTCCATATTTTTAGGGTTTTCTTTTCTTCCTACTTTTTGAACTACATGTGTATATTGGGTTTTGTGTTGTTTTGTTTTGTTTTGTTTTGTTTTGCAGAGGTCTCCTGCATTTTACGTTTTTCTCTAGTGTTCCTTGAGTTAAAATTATTGGGCTGGCTGCTTGTGGAACCCACCCACAGTGGTTTCATTGAGCACAGAGAACCTAACAGAGACGAGGAAAGGAGATACATTCAGGGACTTACATTGTAAGGCCTTTGCTATCTTGTTTGTCCCCACTTCCCCTCTCACCCACACCCAACACCACACACCAGACATGCAGACCTTGTTCCTTTTTTCCTCAAACAATCCAAGCTTCCACCAAACTTGAAACTCTTGTATGTGGTATCCCCTCTGCAGGGTATGCCTTTTCCTTATAGCTTTCTTTGCTGCTCCATGTTGTCATCAGTTCTCAGGTAGAACATCACCTCCTCAGAGAGACTCTCCTGAAGCAAATGATCTAAAATAACCCCTAATTACTACCATTGTTTATTCTATTATGTCATTCTCAGAGCAATTGTCTGGGGCCATCTTGTTCACGCCTTTGTTCCCAGTCAGTCTTCACTCACTAGAATATAAGTCCCTGAGAGCCAAAAGAACATCTGTATTGCCCACCCCTAGATCCCCAGATGGCACCTGGTAGATGCTCATGAAGTGATTGTGGAATGAGTCGATGGTTGCCCAAAGAATCACTCGGTGATGCCACCTGTAGTCAGCAAGTATGAGCTCATAAAGACTGGTCACTGGGTCTTGTTCACTATTTTTCTCCAGTGCCCATCACAGAACTTGGCATAACAAAAAGCAGCTGAATATCTGCTGTGTGTCAGGCACCATACCACGTGGTTGTGATACACAATTCAGTAACCAAAGGAGAAGCCTTCTTCTAACGGAACTTGTAGTGCCTACTAGTAGCCAGGTGGTTAAACAAGCAGACGTATTACCTTGTCATAAGTGCTCCACTATAGGAAGTAAGGGTCTTTTGAGGTGTTACAGAAGAAGAAGCTGATACTCTGAGGACAGCTGGCTATTGGCAGGGAAGGATTGAATAAAGGAAGAGAGGTAGGGGAAGGACAAAGACAGAAAGGGGGTAAGAGTGGATGGAAGAAGAAGGGAGGCAAGCTTCTATATGTAGCCTCTACATGTATCTATGATTAGAAGGTATCACCCCCTTCCTAAAACACTCCTGTAACATAATCATCATTGCCTAGTTCATAGATGAAAAATGTGAGGTCCTTGCTAGTCAAATCCTTCACTCACGGGCCCCCAAATTGACTCATAGAGCCAGGACCAGCACCAGACTTCCAAGGCTACTGTCCACTCCCTCTTATCTCATGACTCTGGCCACAAAGCCTCACTACCAGTCTGGCTATTATAAAGACAAGGAGTCCCAGACTTGTGCATTGACGGAGACCTCAGGGAGCATTCTATTTATAGAAAATATCTCAAGAGAAGTAATTTTGCAAAAATGATATGGCCAGAAAGAGAGTTCAATTCTCTTTTGTACTGGTAGCTTTTTATTGGTACCAGTACAACAGAGAAATCATAAGGACCAAAGAAAGCATTGCCTCTAAACAGTAGTAACTATCTATGAGAAACAATTACAGGAAAGGAGAGAAGACCTAATATAACATCTTACATTAATATCTCATAACTCAACTCTGCCTTTACACTTGAATTTGATCACCTGTGAAGACTATGCCTCTTAAAATGACTGGATGACTCCTTTAAGCTGTTATTATAGTAGTCCCCCCTTTCCACAGAAGATACATTTCCAAGAGTCCCATGTTGCCTGAAATCATGAATAGTACCAAACTCTATAGATGCTGCTATTGTTTTTTTTTTCTGTGAATACAGACCTATGATAAAGTTCAATTTATAAATTGGGCACAGCAACAGAATAACAATAACTAATATATAATATTAGTATAATTTAATATAAATTAGTATTATATATAAGTATAATATTATATTAGAGTATATTTTATTATAATATTATATATGATTATATATAATATATAATAAATATTATATATAATAATAAATATGTATAATAATAAATATTATATATTATATGATATAATAGTATAATATTAGTATAATTTATAATTTATAATATTAGTATAATTAAGATAAATTAGTATTATATATAATATTATATTAGAGTATATTTTATTATAATATTATATATAATCATATATAATATATAATAAATGTTATATATAATAATAAATATGTATAATAATAAATATTATATAATATTATATGATATAATGGTATAATATTAGTATGATTTAATATAGATTAGTATAATATCTAATATAATAATAACTAATAGAATATAAAAATAGAACAATTATAACAATATGCTATAATAAAAGTCATGTGACTGTGATTTCTTTCTCCCTCAAAATATCGAAACAAGATGGGATTGGGAGGGAGACAAACCATAAGTGACTCTTAATCTCACAAAACAAACTGAGGGTTGCTGGGGGAGGTTGGGAGAAGGGGGGTGGAGTCATGGACATTGGGGAAGGTATGTGCTTTGGTGAGTGCTGTGAAGTGTGTAAAGCTGTGAAGTGTGTAAACCTGGCGATCCACATACCTGTACCCCTGGGGATAAAAATATATGTTTGTAAAAAATAAAAAATTTTAAAAAATATACCTTATTGTATTGAATGCATCCTTCTTCTTGTGATGATGTGAAATGATAAGATGTCTCCATGATGAGATGAGGTGAGGTGAATGATGTAGGCATGTGATGCAGTGTTAGGCTACTATGGACCTTTTCATGAAATCTCAGAAGGAGGATCATCTGCTTCCAGACTGTGGTTGACCACAGGTAAATGAAATCGTGGAAAGTAAAACTGTGCATAGAGGGGCATTATTGTAAGTGTTTTTTTGTGAACTTGGGTGAGCTAGGCACTGCTCATTATGCTTCACATGCCACTGCCTAGTTTATCTTTTCAACAACAACATGTGGTCTTTCTTCTTATTATCCCCATTATTCAGGGAAGGAGACAGGTACCTTTGAATATTATTTCTTAAATTTAATAACAATAAGCAGCAGAGTTGGGGCTCAAACCCCAGTGTTTCTGAATGCAAAACAGGGAATCCTTGGTCTGCAGCATTCCTGCTATTATAAATGTAACTTAAGTGGATTTTATGGCAATCTGGGAGCTGTAAAGGCCTAAGCATCCAGGTGAGGAACAGAAGATGGGGCAACATGTTCCTCAACACATTCCACATACTTGACATTTTTGCCAGAAGGATTTCCTAAGCACTTTTTGAAGAACTGCTTGGGTTCGTGATATACTTAAAATTTTAAGTTTTGTGTTACTCACGATGACCTTTTATTGAGAAATATTTTCCATAGAGTGGTCCCTAAGATAAGATGATAATCACTGTAATCACCAATCACAGTTAACACTGATGTTGAACTCTTTCAGGCAATACGGTTTTCCAATGCCTTCTCTCTTTGAACAAAGGGAATAAGAGTTCAGAGAAGCTGAATAACCACCCAGAGCACCATCTTTGAAGTAAGGCCAGCACAAATTCATATGACAGCCCAACTATTCACTCTGGATAGACCACTTAAGTTCTCTGAATGTGGTCTTTCTCCATGAGAAATACGTGTCTCTGTAAGAAACCATGATGACTGAGTACTTGAGAAATGACCCATACATAGAAGGTGCACATTAATTCTAATTTAACTCTCACACACACACCCATAAACATGGATTTGCACACACATAAACACACATGCTCAGGATAGATGCAGGCTCCAAAACCAGATCTTTAAAATTCAAATCATATAGTTTACCACTCCATTCTTTCTGTAAGTCAGGAAGCTCCCAATATTCATTTTCATACAAAACAAATTATTCTGAAAAAATCTATATTTATATTCATATTCATATTTTTATTTACAGAGAGCGAGAGGGAAGGAGAGATATGCCCCATTTCCTTGTTATTTCTTCTTCCCAAATCTTGAATGGTTTCCCCATGGAGTTCAGGTTGAAAGAATAACCCATATCCACAAATTCTAACTTTTGGAAAGCCTGTGTACTTTCTTGGGTGGATCTTATTACTGACAAAGACCTCAAAGACAAATTCAAACACTTCATTTTACAGAAAAAAAGAAAAAAAAACTGAAATCCAGAAAGATGGAGTGACTTGACGAGATCTCAGGTATATCCTTTGAAATGCATAATTAAATTGTTTAAGATTTCCTAGGCTATTGTAGAATGTATTAAGTTTATCATTTTATTCTTTTTCTTTCTTCTGGCATTATTTATGAAATATAACTATGATAAATATGCTTTGACTTCATTATACCTACACATATTAATGCATCTGAAGGAAACTTTAGATTCAGGCCCTATTAGTGCACAAAGTAAATTGGAAACAGATTCTAAATGGTCAGCTACTAAATTTTTTAAAAACATGATAGGCCCACTGGAAGCAGGCAGCTGCACTGACATTCTTCCTAGAGCCAAGCAAAAAAACAACTACAAAAGAAAAAAATGTACTGACTCCTGGTTTGGTGTTCCTCTATCACCAGATTTATTGACCTGCAAGAAAAGTCAGTGGCTGTTTTGCCCCAGTCAATAATAATATCTAGGGCCAATAAATCCTGGTAATGAATGAAGAATGTGAGTCAATGTATGCTTATTAGATGTGTTCACAAAATGTGTCATGAATAAAATAAGAAAATAATAATCAATCAGCCTTATCAATATTTAAATATTATTTCTGACAACTTTTGGAACTTTTTTTTTCTTTGTTTTTCTTTTGGAAATGACTTTAGATTTTTTTGTTTTTTTAACCATCTTGGAAAGTTCATGCTTGCCTCTTTGTTTGCTGTTCACAGGACAGGAACAGCAAGGAAAGGAAGATAATTTTTCATTTTACAAATAGATTTTACTGCTGCCAGCCTTATGACCTAGTCACCACTATCCTCTTTAGTCAGAGTGGAGTGGCAAAAGACCACCAAGAACAGATGACAGTGCTTTTGGTTATATATCCAAAGGAAATGAAATCTGGATCTGAGATATTTTGTACTCCCATGGTCATTTCAGCATTATTCACATTAGCCAAACTCTGGAAACAATCTAAATACCCATCATCAGATGAATGGATTATAAAAACATGATATATGCATAGAACAGAATATTATTCAGCCTTAAAAAAGGAAGAAAGTCTTCCATTTGCAAAAACAAGAATGAACCTGGAGGACATTATGCTAAGTGAAATAAACCAGACAGGGATCTGCATGATCTCACTTAGATGTGGGCTCTAAGTCGAACTCATAGAAACAGAGCAGAATGGTGGTTGCCAGGGGGTGGTGCTCAGGTTGGTAAACTAAGGAGATATTGGTCATAGGGGATAACTTTCAGGTATAAGATGAATAAGTTCTGGGATTCTAATGTAAAGCATGGTGATGCTAGTTAATAATAATGTATTGCATACTCAAGATTTGCTAAAAAGATTGATTTTAAATTGAATCTTCTACCACACACCTGCACATAGACCCTGCCGCACACACATACATAGGTGGTGACTACGTGGAGGTAGGTGATGGGTAGGTTCTTTAGCTTGGTTGTGGTACTTTTTTCACAATGTATGCATTCCTCAGAAACATCATGCTGTCTACCTTAAGTAGATACAACTTTTATACGTGAAAGATATTTCAATAAAGATGTTAAAAATAACAGCTAACAATGAGCGCATTTGGGAAAAATTCCTACACACGAATCTTTTTTAAGCATATATGTAGGTGGTATGTAGAAAATGTGGTGGAGAACAATAACTAAAGAGTACTCCCAGTTATTGAGAACCTACAAGTTCAAACACTGCAAGCCAGGCCCTCTGTTAAGACATTTTACTGTATTATTTCTAATCTTTAAAAACAATTCAAGGTATCTCCATTTTTTCCAATTAGGAAAGTACAGCTAAGTAAGCTTAATCACTTTTCTCAGGACTGCTAAATTCAAACCTCCTGTTCTTTCCAGAATGTCTTGTTTCTTCTTTTATAGCATGACTTCAAGTCAAGAGAGAGAGAGTAAAATCCTTGAGAAGGTGAAGGTGTGCTATAAACTATGTCATATTCATAAAGGGTAGTAGCTACATCACCAAGGAATTTTTAAAACTTAAATCAACTCAGTTTTAAATCACTAAAAAATCATGTTGTTGCTTATGTATGTATTTATATTATATATTTTTATATTTAAGTAGTTGGATTTTTTAAAATTCTGTTGATCAGTATTTCAAAATGAAGACTTATTTTATAAGCCAACCAAGTTCACATGTCCTCCAAATCATTGAATAAAAGCCTGATAATATTTGAGGGAATGGAGAAAGAGAGAAAAATATAATGAAGCCCTTTTGTTGTAAGTTACATTAAACTATGGAAAAGAATATACTTACAAAAATCCATGTTTATCTTCAGATTAATCACTATCATTTTAAAGAAATATGGCACACATTTCGTGTTAAATTTTCAAAATTGTTTTCCAAATTAGAGTCATGAGGGCTATTTCCTGAGGCCTACCCACAATGTAAAACAGGTTTTGTGCATATACTTCCAAAGTAACTGGCAAAACTAATGAGTTCAACCCCATAAAATAAGCCTAAAGAAGCAACATTCAAGGTGCAATAGAATCGTAAATCATCTCAACCAGTGAGTGAACGAGCACAGCCATCCAAAATCCCGCACATCCCACTAAATGGTCTTCACCGTCTGTGCACAAGTGTTATTTCATGTGGTTCTAATGTAGGAGTGGTTGGTGAGAACGATCCCTTTCTGAGTATTCTGGCTTACATTCTCATTATGAATTTGATCATTGCAAAAATGTGTAGGAGAAAGAGAAAGGGGAAGAAAAAAACAGAATATCATACATGAGAAAAAGAATATTAGACATCAGATCACCAAATTGTGTGTGTTTTTTTTTTTTTTTTTTTAGATGAAGGAGGATAAAACACAGGGCTTTGTGAAGATAAGACATACAGAGTGGTGATTTTTTTTTCTCTTCAGACTCCTGGTACACTACCCCAGCACATTAGCCCAAAGTGGATTCCCCTGCACTAGTGTCCAAACCTCAAATTGTCCCGAGAAAGAAGGTAGCCAGGGTGGGTCGCCCTGCCCACGTAAGTCATTTGGGACTAATTGGGCTCCTGGGGGGCTTGATTTCTCTGTCAGCAGGAGCTTCTGGGTGGCCTTAGGAGTATCTCTGAGTAGATCATGTTGCAGTAATTCAGTCCTTTACTGTTTATGCTTTGGACCAACTCCCAATTGCAATAACATAGTGAGAAAAATGCTACAACTTGTAGGCATGAGTGCTTGAATGCCAAACCTGTGCCAGCCAGTTTTTGATCCCTGTTACTTCCACCTAGATTCTCATTCATATTCAATTAGCTTCACTGTGTCTATTTATCTATATATCTAACCAAGGAGGTGCATGAAGCTAAATACACACACGGAGGGTTTTCCATTGATCTGGTATTTACATATCTAGAAATACACACTGATTAGTATCAGAATGCTGTAAAGCACAAACATATGCACATAATTACTCTACTCTCTTTCTCTGATTGCAGCGAGGAATATTGCTCCTTTTGGGCCTATGCTACATAACCTGCTCTGTCCTTTCTGACCGCCAGCTTGGAAACTGTCAGATTTAATGTCCAAGCTTGGAATCTATTATCTATCCCTTGACCTGCTTCAGAATTTATATCCTAATTTCTCAAGATCTTCCTTCTTTATGCTACTATTCTTCATTTCATAAAAGCCATTTACAAATGCGTTGTGTTCCTAAAAACTAAAGATGAGCTGACGAAAAAAAAATATTAAAATCTACCTCATTTCCTTGCCTTCTTTATCTCCTCCAAGAACAACAAGAAAAGTGTCACCTGAAAGCAGTCTTATCTCATCGGATTAATCTTCTTTCCTATTGGATTATCCAAAGTTCCTGAATGTTAGGAATTTTAATATGAATAACACAGAAGGAGAAAGTTCTTCATAAAAATCTCAACCTGAAATGGTTTCTGCTCATTGCTCTACACACTACTTAGTAAATCTAAACATTTGCTTTTTCAAGATATCACTTTTTATTTAGCAAGTGTACACAGAGAACATATTAAATGAAGTGGAGCCTAAAATGTGTTATGAATAATAGAGCAGCCCATATGTGGACCGAGGGCAATCAGGAACCTCTTTTCTTCCAATATTTATTTTTGTTATTATTTTTAAATATACCAAAAAGATGGTGCTAATCATAAGGAGACAATTAAATATTGATTAATTTAGTGATTTGAGATGGGACCACGCTTTTGAACTAGACTTTGTTTTTGTGAATTTTTTTGGCCAATGGAGTTATAGTAAATTAACCACACTGGAACTATTGGCCAATTTTTGAAGTCTTATAAAATCAATAAAGTCAATTGTTTTCTTGGCCAGACAGGACCCAGTGCACTCAGTCATGTGAGAAGGCGGTGCTCTACTCTCAGTATCGAGTTTTCTGTGCACACACCCACATATATCTGGTGCCATTCTTGTCTGAACCAGCCTTCTGTGTGGCAGGATTTATCCTGCCCTACCTATCTCTTTTCCCTCCTTAAATTCCACATCAGTGTTGTATTGTTGTTCCTTCTGTTGTAATAAGACATTAAAAAGTGGCATGGTGATGGAGTAGAAAGAACAGTTACAGAAAATCCTGAATTCTAATAGAAGGTAAGGTCCTTGTTTATTCAGTGACTTAAGACAAGACTCTCAAATTTCTGAAATCCACATTCGTTCATCAATAAAAAAAAAATGCTAATTTGCCAAATGTCTCTGAAGCAAGTACAAGTAGTTTTTTCTAGAACCCCTCAGAACTATGATCATTAGAAATTAGAAAGTGTTATGAGCCTAATTGTGTCTTTCCAAAATTCATATGTTAATGTCTTCCCTACCACCTCAGGACCTCAGAATGTGGCAGCCTGGAGGTAGGGTCCTTAAACAGGTGACTAAGATACCATAAATGTGGTCTTTCATCTAATATGACTAGTGTCCCTGTATGAAAAGGAGACTAGGATAGACACAGCACAGATACAGGAAAAGCCACTTGAGCACACAGTGAGAGGGAAGCCAAACCTGGCCACACCTTGATCTGCCAGCCCCTGGAATCACGAGAAAACAAATTTCTGTTGTTCAAGTCACTCTGCCTATGTATTTTGTTAGAACAGCCCTTGGAAACTAATACTGAGAATATAATCAGAGGTAAAATAATTATTCTCAATATCAGCCCTATATCGTTTAGCCACCATTCCCCAAGTCAAGCCCACGCCCAAAATTCAGAAAGTAACACACATGTCTATACATTCCTAAGAGCAAATAAATGTTAATTCCCTCTATTTACATACAGTTAAAGATCATTCTTTCACCTGAATGTCACAGTTGGAATATAAGTTCATGCTTTGGTCAAATCTTTAATTACATCAGTAATCCAATTTTAGGAAAGACTGTTTAAGAGTATGGTCATGATCCTCTACCAGCAGTGCAAAACTATATGCAAGTTCCAGTCTACTCAGTAAAGAGTAACAAAGCAGTTTATAAAGAAGATTTTGTTAACTACTGGGAAAATAAATAAATAAATAAAAACACCTCATCAGTATGTATTCAAAGACCTCTAAAAAACTCAAGTGGTTCTTGCACAAATTCTTCTCAGTTTCTTCATACCAGTAATATAAATGGAGGCTCAGGCAGTTCACACTTTTACACAAATGACAAAAATCTATGAAATCACCTTCTCTCTTCCTTCCCATTCCATTCCCAGGTTGGAAGTCTGTAAATTCTGTCTTTAACTGACATCTTAAAAAACATATATAATCTGGGGTGCCTGGGTGGCTTAGTTAGTCAAGAATCTGCCTTTGGCTCAGGTCATGATCCAGGCCTGAGGCCTGGGATTGAGCCCTACTTGGCTTCCCTGCTTCTCTGTCTCCCTCTGCCCCTCCCCCTGCTCATGCTTTCTCTCTCTTTTGCTCTCTTTCAAGTCACTAAACAAAGTCTTACCTCCCCCCCCCAAAAAATATATATACATAATATTAGATGTTATATCTAATATTAGATATCTTTGAAAAGAAAGCAAGTTGAAGTGTGCTGGAGAGATTAAGCAAATTAAGATTTTTGATAGATTTATAAGACACCCTTGGAAAGTATCTATTACTTAATCATTTTTTTTTAAAGATCTTAATTTATTTCCTTATTTGAGAGAGGGAGAGCACAAACAGGGGGCAGAAGGAAAGGGAAAAGCAGACTCCCTAATGAGCAGCAGGGAGCCGGACACGGGGCTTGATCCCAGCACCCTGGAATCATGACCTGAGCCAAAGGCAGATGCTTAACTGACTGAGCCATGCAGATGCCCCTATTTCTTAATCTTACATACCAACTGTTGAAATGTTTTTGCACTACAAGATATTATAAACCTGAGGTTCAATATTATAAACCTTACCATAAAACTGTCATAAAAAAGATCTAGGAGCAACTTACTGTAAATAAAGAAGAAATATCTATATATAACTCACTTAGCCATCCAATTTTATTGAGCAATTACTAATTACTAACATAGTTAGGACTGCAGTGACTAGTTGGGTAGATAGATGATGATAGATAGAGAGATGATAGACAGATAATTTTTTTTTTAAAACTTGTCCTGCAACATTTTGCTTCTCCATGCTTCTTTTAAAAGAATCTCTTCTTTTTTGTGATTTAGTTGGTGCTAAACCCTTCCCCCTGACTTGGACGACATAGGCCTGGCTGTAGAGAGCATTGTGTTTAATAGTAATCGGTACAGGAATGAGCGAGTTGGGCCAATCAGAGACCCTTGAGAGTTATTCTGGAATTGATTTGCAAGGGTAATTTAAACCTAAAACAGCTCAATGTCTTGAACATCAGTGGGGTAGTATGCCTGAAAATTCCACCATCAGAGAAAGAAAAAAAAATAATAACACCCCAAACGGGAATCATGGAGAGATGTGATAGCTGATGCTCCTGTTTACTCTCTTTGACCTAGGTAACCTAATGTTAACTTTCCATTTAGTGAACTCACACATTCATTTTTTATTATTATTAAATTTATATTTGTGTAACCAATGTGATGAGCAAGCAGAACTCATGGAGTAAAATTATAAACCAACTCTTTTCCCTACTATACCTTAAAGTTGAGTAAGTGAAGAAAATTCTTTCTTTTTCCTGGAAGATAATTCAGATTATCTCATGATTCTTTGATCATTCTTCGATAGGAATAAATTCACTTTAAATAGAAAAATGCATTCTCTGTTCAATACGGTAAAGTGTCCAGTTATTATAATAACCAAAACACATTCTTGATTTAAAATTGCATGTATATCTTGTTACACCTTTTTTTGTGGTGGTGGAGGGGGATTTCTCAAACAACCAAAATATATATGATTAGTATACCTAGGTACTATGTGTATTTTGGGTCAGATGAGACAACATTATACATAATAGTGGTTCTCAAAATGTGATACTTGAAACAGAAGCAGTAACAGCATTTAGCATCACCTGGGATGGGCCCTATAAAATACCTATTATAAAAAACCTATATGTGTGTGTGTGTGTGTGTGTGTGTTTAAGTCTGTGGGTTTTTTTTTTTTTAAGATTTATTTATTCATCTATTTGACAGGCAGAAATCACAAGTAGGCAAAGAGGCAGGCAGAGAGCAGACAGCCACGGGGTGGCGGGGTGGTGGGGGGTGGTTGGCAGGCTCCCTACGGAACAGAGAACACAGTGCAGGGCTTGATCCCAGGACCCTGGGATCATGACCTGAGCTGAAGAATGAGGTTTTAACTCACTGAGCCACCCAGGTGCCCAGTCCAACAGCCTACCTTAACCAACCTTCCAAGTGACCTAAGATAAGCTAATATATAAAAACCATCAGTTTACAATTTTGGTTCTCAATTCTGGTTGAACATTAGAATCACCCGGACAGCTTTTAAAACCAAATTCTGGACCCCAGACATTCAA
Organism: Mustela putorius furo; assembly: GCF_011764305.1. Taxonomy (NCBI): domain Eukaryota; kingdom Metazoa; phylum Chordata; class Mammalia; order Carnivora; family Mustelidae; genus Mustela; species Mustela putorius. The sequence goes on from NW_025421273.1 coordinate 26,060,959, forward strand.
TTTCATTGGTACCTGTTGGGTTTCAGGTACTAATAGAGGTTTTAAAGCTCCCCAAGTAAATAAAATGGGTTGTTAAGAGTTTGAACCATTTTTCTACAATACTGTTTTGTTTTGTTTTGTTTTGTTTTTCTTATCTCTTCACTAAGTTGCAGAGCAGTAGGACCCAAGGACTATACAGTTACTGGATTCTTCTCTTCGAGAACTAATTATATATGTTTAACTACATGCAAACAAAATGTTCCCATCCATTCAATCTGTTTCCTCAGTACTGAATTTCACTGTATTTTCCATTTCTTTATATTCATTTGTTTAAACTTTGTGAAATTTCAAGTTGAAGAGAATGCCATAGAAATCTGGAATTATGGTTCATTTTAATTTGTGTGTGGTTTTTGCCTGTGCTGCCTATGGATATCCAAAGATATCTGTCAATGAGTAGCAAAACTTGAAAAGGCATTCACATATGTTTGCTTGATGCTGTGACAATATGCTTTGAGGATTTAAAAGTGGATGACATTTATTTCACTAGACTGCAAATCTTCTAACAACCTACAGCGTGTATGTTACTAATGATAATGTAGAAATATGATTGCTTGCAAAAGGATACAATTAATCTGCAAATGACCATATCAACCCAGGACCAGTTGAGGCTCTTCAAAACCATTAAGACTATTAGTTCTGACCAGAGATAAGCAGAATAAACAATTCTTGCTTAACTGGAATAAGTCCTGCTACCTTTCAAAGTTCTCCAAAGGATGATGAAGCCCAAAGATTTCACTGGTATTTTCCTTTTTTATTGTTCTGTTTACATAGCTCTTGCTCTGTCCAGAAACTTCACATTTGCATTGCTAAGAAACCTTTTTGTTGAGAACATTCCTCCTCTGGTTGACTTGGAGGGGGGGTGGGGGGGGAGAGTTTAAATGATTCTTGGGTTTGGAGTTGTGATAATTTGGCTTTATGCAAAGAGATAAGCCAACTTTTAGCTAAAGGCAATTTAGATTAAAAGAAACTCAAAATAAAAGTGCCTAAATTATTCAAAAAAAATGGATGACTTAAGGCTATTTTCAATACAGCTTTTAGCCTGAGAGACCTGGTCTGCACTTAAAGAACAGTTAAAGTATGTCTAATATAGGAACCCCTAACCCTTGACCTTGCCTTGAATTGAGAGACACACACCCAAGTGAAAAGGAAGACAGGAGTCTACTAGGATGGCTGACATCTGTCTTTCCCTTTATGGCTTACTAACTTCTGGTCTTTTTGATTTGTATTGTATAAGTATTTAAAAGGATAGAGAAACATCATAATAATCCTTCTGTGTGATAGGAATGTATTTTGAATTACAAACCAATTTTAAAGGACTTCACAAGCTAAAAGGAGAATGTGTATTTGATAGGTTTAAAGATTTTAATCTGACATAGCATACAAAGACTCACTAGTAATTCTTCATGACACTGTCTTACTTTATTCTACAGATCCACACCAGCTCTCTCAAAATAATTCACTGAAGTGTTCAAGGCCATGGATTATATGATCCTTTTTTTTTTTTTTAAGATTTTCTATTTATTTATTTGACAGACAGAGATCACAAGTAGACAGACCAGCAGGCAGAGAGAGAGGGAGGAACAGGGTCCCTGCTGAGCAGAGAGCCCGACGTGGGGCTCGATCCCAGAATGCTGAGATCATGACCCAAGCTGAAGGCAGAGGCTTTAACCCACTGAGCCACCCAGGCGCCCCATACTATATGGATTTTTATTCACGAAACTCTACTCAGTCAATTCTCTACCATCGCTACCCTGTCCCTATACCTACTACAGGAAAAAATAATAATAATTGGAAACTTTATGCAAACTCAATATATGTTATATCAAAAGCAAAATAATTATTTTGTAACAGTGCAGAAAGTATTTTCTCCTTATAGCTAAGTACTATTCCAAATGGGTAACTGACTGAAATGACATCATTAAAATGACCCAAAAGGTAAAAGCCATTTCCAAATGTTAATACAACAGAGTTACGTGATTCCAACTACGGCATCCTGAAGGGTGAGGCAGTTAGAATAGAGGATGTGCCATAATATTCAAGAATAAATGAAGGCATGTAGCCTGATCTTCTACCCTATGAGCTGGAAGTTAAAGCCCATAAATCTCATGGAGGATGAAGGAGAAAGAAGTAGCCTATTTATGAAGAGGCAGAAGGGAAAGCTTGTCTCTCTTCAGAATCTGGAAGCTCTGTGGAGATGCCCTTTGGAGTCAGAATGGGGCTAATTAGGCTATTTACATGAAACCCACAATGGAGCATGATATTTAATCACATCATTTTGACAAATAATTAGAAGATAAATCACTCAAATGACAGTGCAACTGTATCTTAAAAATACAGCGTAAATACTGTTGACAGCATTTACAATTGCACCTATTCATTTAATCTTTTGTTTAATAGAAAAGAAAGCAGAAGGCAGATTTGTGCTCAAGCCAATCAAGCCTTCAAATTCTGGCAAGGGTTGAGCCTGGGCACACACCATTCTTGCATGAAATAGAATTCTGCTTCTCATTTATAGCGAACATTGAAAAGTTATAAAATATAATATGTGGTTTGGGGTCTTTTCTTATTAACTGATGGTAAATACTAGCCTTTGGGTTATGTGGGAAATACCAATACATGTTTATGGTCTTCAAAGGGTTGCCCAGAAATTGCTGTGGAGGCAGTCACAAGATTTCTTATGGCCCTCTGAGTTGTTTCAGTGTTTAGGGAAAGCCTCTTTTTGTATGCTGAGCTTTATTTTAAAGCATTTATCTTTGAATACAAGCAAAATGAAAATACCAGGGAAATGCTCTGAGTACATACATGCTATTCTTGAATGCCCTGTCTGTTAGCATTTATAAAAGAATTAGAAGAAGGATCAGGGATAATGGAGAATTTAATTTTCCATTAAATGCTAAGTAGTTTAAATGTATGGTATATGACACATTTATGCTTTTATAGTGACAAGGTCATTTCATGTTTCATTTCAAGCCAAAATTTGACAGCACAGATCTATTCTTTAACTTGTTGCTTTCAAACCAAATTTGTATATACATGAATTTGTGTGTGTGGCTGTCAACGAGTTTATTTCTTGAAATTGGTTTTGTACAGAGTCAAGTGATAGGATAGGTGTGTGAACAGGCTTGTGATTTGATCTGACTATTGAAGGAAGTCTTGAAGAATTGTTCTCCATTATTAAATAAACAAGAAATTCATCAGCAGCAGTTTGCATGGCTATGCTGGGTATAACTTAAAGTAGTTCTGGAGAAGGATCAAATTATACAAGTCTGTCTTACTGATCACTATACTTTACATTGAGGAGCTATAGGATAACAGCATCATTTCTTTACTATGCATCCCTTGGGATACCACTTTCCTAAAGAGTACATTTTCCCCCAAGGTTTTTACAAGTTGACTATGAACTATGTTACATCATGTTTGCCTAAGAAATTTAATGATTTTTTAAACTTAGTCTTACACCCCAAAGAATTATAAATACTGAAATGATTAAACCTTATTTTTCCTGTCTGATCAAACCAGCCCAATTTCTTTAGGATTCAAACATAGATGACAAGGCTAAGACCAAAAATCAATCTTAAGAGTCTTAGGAGGATTGAGCATTCTGATCCAAGGACACCTAGTATGTGGCAAAAGAAGTTTCTGAACATGGATTCTAATTCTCTGTTTTTATCCCATGCACTAGGTTGATTCCAGGATTGGTGAAGTCAACGACTTCATGGACTTTTTGTAGTCATCTTTAGTCACTAGAACGTTCTTGAGGTTCAGTTCTTATGCAACCTAATTTATCTCTGTAAATATCTCTCCAACCTTTTAGACTTATTCTCATACAAAGATATTACCCCTATTCCTAAACTTTACCCTGGGGGATTGAACTGAATATCCAGGACAGAGCAGGACAAAAGCAGGACAAAAGCAGACCTAACATTGTGAAGGCTGAATTAAATGCAAAAATTCATCCCATATAATCACATATAATCATAAATGCTGGTGAGTAGAATAGAAAATGGGTGACAAAGGGAAGAGGAAATAAGAGCATCACTACTCAAAAGGACTTCAAACATGTGTGTGTGTGTCTGTTTGTGTTTAAACCAAGGACTATTTAAACTTTAAAAAAAAAATTCTGAATTCCGATGCCCACAAAAGGATTAAAAAGGAAATAAGTTGGTTATCATATGTTTCTGTTTTTCAAGCATCTACCACTAATACGGTCTCACTGCACTAAGACTGCGACTTTTCTAAACCTTTCAACTGATTTTAAAGTGACTGTTAGTTTTAATCAAAACAAAAAAACTTCAGTAGTGTTTTTGAGTCAAACTTTTTATCTAATTTTAGCTTCTCTTTTTCCCTGCCTGTCTAAATGGAATCAAATTACAGAAAGGTTGTTGGTATTCACATCACAGAGTAGGAAGTGTGAATAAAGATCTGGTCACTTTTTACTCAACTTTTAACAATTTCTAAGACTACTGAATTGTACATTTTCTTACTATGACCGTGAACTACATAGAAGAAGAGCTAGATGGTCAAGGAAAACTTGATGACTGCTACCTAAAATGGGATAGGGGACGATTGAGTCTAGAAACATAGGAGTGGGGCTGGTGGATAGGGAGGAAGGCTAAACTAAGCAAGGTAGAATATTAGTCTATAAGTGGGAAAGACTACATTTTAAAAGAGGTTCCAAATATGAATGTTAGCATGATTATTTTCTTGCTTAGGGCTAATAAGAGCAGAGAATATGATTATTAAAAGGGACCTATTAGTATTGAGTAAATTCTCCAATGGAAGGCAAGTATTTCTTCTTCAAGACAACAAGCAGAAGGTCAGCCTCTTCCTGGTACCGCATGTGATTAAGGCAACTTAAAACTATAGGAGGCAGTTCTCTCCCCCACCAACCCACCCAATCTCCAAGATCACCCTCTTTTTTTCCTCACTCTTACTTCTGCCTTACTCTTTCTTAACCCTGAACATCTCTAATTTTATCAAATGTCATTCTTTCTCTAGTTAATACCTGAGTCCTTCAGAACTCAGCTCAAGTGCCAGCTCCTTAGCAAAACCTTACCTGCTCTGTCAGTCTGACAGAGAGCTCCTGCTCTTATTTTCCCATAACCTTTTGGTCAAATGTTTGTTTCTCTCACAAAGGTAAGATTCATGAGGGTAAAATCAAACCTTCCTTGATATTTTTGCTCATAGGATTTAATGGAGGGCCTTGTACACAGATGTCATCCAATAAACATTTCCCAAATCACTAAGTCGAAAGCCTCCAGGATGCAGCTTATATTTTTCTTATTTTTCATTTTAAGTTGCAAAAGAATTGGAAAAAAAAAAAACATTACTTTACTTGAATTTAGTGTTCCCTATAGTTTTAGATTTTTATTTTTGGAAAAAAACAGTTTTTATTTCTGACATTCCATATTGAAGTCCTTGGTCTATAAATGAACAGCCAGATGATAACCAAACGGCTTATTACAAACCCCTCACTAACAGTACCCTTGTTGAAACTCCACTAATGATGGAATGGGATTGAATAATGAATCAAATATCAAATGTATATATAAAATATTTAAAAATAAATTCCATTTCCTGTCAATTATCTACTTAGAGAAAGTATTTGAGACTAGGGGAGAATATCAATTGCCTCAGATATTTTAAAAATAAATGAAAAAAATTACTCAAAAGTTAAGAGAATGAAATTGCAATACATTTTATTTATTTGCTACATTCTTTTTTTTTTTATATATATATACAACCCTTTTATGTTAAACATAAATATATAAATCATCCGGAAGAATTCTAGGAATTTGTACTTGCAATAGGAATAGTAACATAGAGTTTTGCCTAAGATATCATTTGGATAATTACATTGCCATGAATTGTTTTTCCTGAATTACATTGTTTTTCATATTTCAATGTGGGATGAAATTTAATAGTATTCAAGTAGTTAATTGTGAGATGATAAAATTAATAAAAAGTATTAGTAATAGTATTAATAAAAAGTAAGTATTAATAAAAAGTATTGCATGAACAAATGAATGTATAGACTAAATCATAATCTCAAACACATGAACATTATTGTTAAAATGCCAAAATATTTTTAATAATTTTTTGAGTGAGAGAGTACAAGTGAAGAAGGGTAGAGGAAGGACTGAGGGAGAGGAAAAGAATCTTAAGCAGACTCTTCATTGAGCTGGGAGCCCCATGCAGGCTTGAACTCAGGACTCAAATCATGACCTGAGCTGAAATCAAGAGTCAGACACTGAGCAAACTGAGCTACCCAGTTGGCCCAGATACCCTTTTAATTATGTTTATTCCTCCATCAGTTAGTAAAAGCTAAAATATGAGCAAAATTTTATGTGAATCAAAACCTGAGGCTGGAAAATACCTAATAAAAAAATAAGACCCCAAAGAGACCAAGTTCTTAAAAAAATTCTTTACAAAAGAAAATGAAAAGTCATTCCTCTCACTCATATATCAAAACAGCTCTGTAGGATGCTGACTTTATGTTTGGAAAAACATAATGTTCTGTGGCTCTGTTTCCGGTTCCTGACCTAGCATGACTGCTAGCTCTCTCCCTTAAGATTAACCTGAACCAAAAACCTGAGAAGACTGAGAGGATACCCCAAGTTCTTACTGGCTGTTGGGAATTGGTGTTGGAAGAGGATCTACTCTTTGAAGCAGGAGGCCACCAGGCTAGATGTGGGAGGATGAAAAAGGGAAGAACTTGGAGTTCTCTGCTCATGCATCTTCCCTCCACTGTCTACATAGCAGCAGCCCACACCTGCACCAACAAAGGGAGCATGATATGAATCAAGAGTTGTGTTTTGGGGCACCTGGCTGGCTCAGATGGCTGAGCGTCTGCCTTCAGCTCAGGTTGTGATCCCAGGGTCGTGATGATCCATGATCATCAGGCTCCCAGCTCAGCAGGGAGTATGCTTCTCTCTCTCAACCTTCACCTCTCCTCCTGCTTGTACTCTCTCTGTCTCTGTCTCTCTCTAAAATGAATAAGGAAAATCTTTTAAAGAAAAGAGTTATATTTTCTTTCATTCTGTGTGCCTGAGGCCTGAAGGAAAATAAAGTACTATAAATAGGGGATGGGGTGCAAAGTTTTTGCTTGAAAGCAAAGAAAAATGATCAGAAGTTATAAACTCAAATGCCCTAGGGTTCAGGCAATTAATATTAGTGAAGTTAATAGGCTTCTCAGAGGTAAGATGAGCAGTAAGTGGGTAGTGGTGAATTGCCCTTTCTGGAAAGTCAGTGGCCACTTAGCATCAGCAGTTGGTTGCTGTGTTGTGAGCCCAGGAATGCCAGATCTGCAGGTATTTCAACAGAAGCCAGAAAGTTCATTTTTCTTAGAAATTTACCAATGTATAAGCATCACTTCCTTTTTTTTAACTCAGTGCAAGCCGAATGAAACACATCTGTGAGCATTTATGATCAGTCTCGCCATCATTGTCCATTCCCCACAAAGCAGATGGCATGATTTTCTAATTACACAAATCAAATTGCTTAAAATTCTCCAATGTCTTCCCATTTCACCTGGAATAAAATTAAACCTAATTTCATGGCCTGTATAATCTGTCCCAGGACTTCATTTTCATACTCCTCTTCTCTGTGTCAGGATGCTTTCTGATCAGGGTCTAACCACGCTTTTCCTTCTACGGGCAATGTGATTACATCAGCTCTTCACAGAGTTTCCTCTCATCTTTGTGAATTCTGTTCCATTGTTTTTTCCTCAGACCCCCTTTCTAGCATAGTCTCTATCCCCTACCTTTCCAGTCACTCTCTGTCTCTCTTTTGGTTTTGTTTTCTTCTAGAATGTATGGTTATCTGGAATAACAGTTTATTGTTCTTTTACTGTATTATTATTTCTAAAATATAAGCACTGTGAAAGTAGAGACTTTGTTTCACTCACAGCTGTGTTTTTAAAGATTTTATTTATCTATTTTAGAGAGAAAGAGAGTGAGTGCGAGTCCAATATGGGGCTCACTTTCATGACCCTGAGAACTTGACCTGAGCCAAAATCAAGAGTAGGATGCCTAACCAACTGAGCAACTCAGGTGCCCCTCCCAGCTGTGACTTTAGCATAACTTCTAACACATAGTATGTCTGCTCCGTGTTCAGCTTTTTATTTTCCTCAATTCTAAATCCATCCTTCTATATTCTGCCCAGTGAGACTATAACTTGGCAACACATATTTCTCTGTTGCCAGCTGGATTCCTGTTAGTCTTTGCTAATCAGGAGCACTTGAGAGGTAATGGAAGGCAAGAAGGTGGGGATGGACTTACTTCTTCCTGTTTTCCTGGGGCTCTGGCAGTAACATTCCATTTTGGTTTCTATCTTTTTTCCACATTCCCACAACAAGTGCCTCATCAGAGATACCAAGACCTGCCAAGCAGGAGCCCTTCCATAAAGGAAATCCCACCTCTATAAACCCTGCTCTGAGGTTTTGTCTCCACCAGGCAACACTTATCCTGAGAAGTCTTAATTCCCACACGCATGGGGCAGTCCATCAAGCTTCTAGGTTGTAACAACCTGAGCCTCCTGCCTTTGATGCCCCAACCCAAATCCTTCTGCAAAATCCTCTCTTAGCTGGTGTGATTTCTACTTTTCTTACTGGACTCCAACTAATATTTAGGTATTTAATATATAGTTAACAGATTTATGAATGAAGAAATGTGGCCAACAGATACCCAGTTTGTAAGAGATGTCCTAGAGATCCTACTCACAATTTCCTGTGAGAGTGAATCATCCTTACACAAACAACCACACCATATGTTCCCTTTGAGCCATTTGAAAGTCCTTGTCAGATGTCTTGTTCTCTACCTGTTTGTATCTTCCTCCAGGGTGAGATTACAATCTTTAGAGATCCTTAGACCCTGAGATTATGACGTCTTAAATTGGTAATTTAAAATAAAATATCTACATAGAGGACAATAGAGATATAGGCATAATTATTTGTGATAAAACTATAAGGCTCTCAAGAGCCTTATTTTCCTCATACTATGTTGATGCTTTATATTTTTATCTATAATACCAATTCCTTCCAGAAATGCCCAATTCCTTCCCTCCCCTCCTTTCTTGATGATCCTGATGACTCCATCCGTGTATTCTGATGTCCCAATCCATGTATTCTGTCTACTGCATGATGAAGAACTCTATTGGCATTCTCAAAATAATTATATGAAGAAAATGCTTAAAAGCATAAACTTCTGGAATAATTCAGGTAAGCTCTACACTTTCCCTTCATTTCTTGACCTTTTGGAGAACCCCAACCCATCCTTAGATCAGCTCTTCTATAACCTCCTGAAGCTCTCTGATTTTTGAGTGTTCACTATGAGCTCATGTCCATGCTAGACACTTTATACATATTGTCTCACAGTAGTCTGGCAAAACTACTATAAATTAGAAATTACCCTTTTTATGCTCTAATAGACCTGATAGAGTGCTGAGTATCCAGGTACTCCATAATATGCGATTGTGTCTCTCTTGACATTTTTAAAAGCCTATCATGTGCCAGAAATTCTTCAAGTTACTTGGCACATATTAACTTATTTAATCATTAAAGCATTATTTTTACTCTAATTTTACAGAGAGAACACTGATAAACAGAAAATACCTCACCCAAGCTTATACAAAGGATAAATGGCAGAAATGGGATTTAAAACCCAGCAGTCTGGATCCTTCTATAACCATTTACATGTGTCTAGACGATTGAAGTGTAAATACCTTTATTAAATTTGCCAGATCTAAAATGGGTTAATACTTTGAGTAACTATGCTCAAATAAAACCTGTGTTACCGTGTTTAACTCTTCCTGGGTTATCCATAATAATGGTGCCCAAAATGTTTAATTAGGAGCACCCTTTTTAATGTCAATGATAGTAGTCCTTTTATTTCATTTCATTTCATTTTTTTCATTTTTCATGAAAAGTAGTACTTGCCATTTCTCTTAGTTGACAACACAGATGGCAAAGTGTTATGATTGAGTTAGTGCTTTATAGGAATTACTGGAAATTCTTTAATATTTTCTTATTCTCCATAAGACAAAATTCAAAATTCAAAGCTTGGCCTTGCATGCTTGGCCCTGCCTGCTTGGCCCCCATCTTTCTTGCCAATCTTGATAACATTCCCATGATGACTATAGTCATAGACTATATATGAATCTACTTTTAGTTTTTCCAGCAGCTTTGGAACCTTCACATGAAAGCATTCCCTCTGCCAGGATTCCTCCGTCTCAAAGGTCACTTCATCCAAGAACTCTTCCTTAATCTTTCTATTTTGGCCAGGTCCCCTGCAATACACCTCGTTAGTTCCCAAACTTCTCCTTCAGACCACTTACTATGCATTACATAATTCTACGCATATTTTGTTAGACACCTATGTCCCACAGAGACATAAACATCTTCTGACAACAGACATATCTATCTAATTCATTCCTGTATCCCCAACACCTATTACAGTTAAAGCAGGAGGAAGATTTTGGATTCCCAAGATACAGATAGCCTTTTCAACGATTATCTAGGGAAGGAAAAAAAAAAAAAGGACAAAAGTTCCTATTGTCTCTAGAATTTTTGAAGCAATGACTAGTGTTAGTAACACTGTAATTGCTAACACTTAAGAAACAGTTTCTATTTTCCAGGCTCTATTTTAAGAGCTTTGAAATTTGGCACTTAATTTATCTTCACAACAATGGGAAGTTGGTACTGTGAGGTTTATAGAATGCTCAATACATACATGCTAAACTCCAGCCAGGGGATCAAACTTGCTGAAGAATTGTTCTGCAAACCCTTAACCCAGACCAAGACCTGAGACCATCACTTACTTCAAAATAATCCTTACAAACACTTCGCTTGTAGAAAAACTGGCCAAGCAATTGAATTTCCCAGGGGTTTCAAACTGGAGAACACTGGTTACTTGTCTGAATAATGATCATGGGGTGAGAGGTTATGGCTACAAGGATGTCCAAATCAAACACATATAAAATATTAAAGGAGTCTCAACAGATAGGACAACACAGTGAAATGTCACAGTGTTTCAACTGTGAGTAGATGTTGTCATAATCAGTAAACCTCAAATCCATTGGAAATTTTTCCTTTGTTAATTGTGATTCTTATTATTTTCTCAACACTCAAAGCAAGATAACTATCATTGCCATTGTAAAATTTGGGACCCATTACCATGGATAGTCTATGAAGGGCTATAGATAATTATATCCATTTTTTCTGGACACCTACATCTGCAAAATAGTCACAGAGCTTAGCTATGGCAAATCTGATAACCCTATCCACATGCCATAAGTGGCCTATGTTAATATATATAAAATATATAGCAATCTTTTACCATCCTTCCTTAGGATAGTTATCCTTCCAAGACTCTTCCACCGAGAAAAAGACATCTGGTCTCCTTAGATTAATAAACTGTAAATGAAGGTTGTGGAATTCTGAAAATAACCATCACTTTTCATCTTTCTACTTCAACATAGTGTCATCACCATCTCTATATACTCCGGAATTAAAATTAGATTAATTACTACATAATGATTTACCTTTAAGAAAAAGTGATGGAAAATCTAAATAATATTGTAATCTAAAAATCTCTGATAAGAATGTGGCCATCACAACTTAGAGATATATGCATATTTCTAAGTGAGAACATGTTACAAAATGGACTATAACTCACTTGCTATTTGGGTCATAAACAAATCATTTCACATTTTAAGAAATGTTATTTCTAGTAACAAATGATAGTTCCTTTGGGTTATATATAAAGAAAGAACCATGGTCTTCCAGCTTTGGCTTTAGAAAATTTAGGGGAAAAAAAAGGATTGTAGAAAAGGAAAGGTAAAATACTATGAATGACAGGAAGATAAATATTTTAAAGAGGGAAATTTTTAGATTTCTAAGATACAGAAGAAAATTTCAAGTTTTATCTAACTTAATCACAAGAAACTTAATAGAAACTTAATGGATGCAAGTTACTAATGTGCCTTGAATTTTTGAGCCAATGGATTGTAATATTAATTATAACTAACAGGGAGAGACAAGAAGCTAGTAAATTAATAAAATAAGTAGCATATACAGTGGAGAAAAGTAATATAGAAAAGAAGGAAGAAGAAATGTGGTCAGAGAGAATTGTATCATGAGGGACTGTGGGTACTGAGATAAAGTGACCTTTGAGCAAAGACCTGAATGTGGTGAGAATTGAAGTCACATGAATTTGACTTTTCTGTAAGAGAGAACAAGTTTGGAAATGTATGAAATATAAGGAAGTTTGGAGAAAACATTGAATGACACCCATTTTTGTCCTTACTCATATTAACGGATTTCAGCATGTACGGGTTTCTTTTTTTTTTTTTTTTTTTTGTATTGAATTCTGATACAATAATGAAAGCTGAGAAAGGGAATATGGAAGGAAAAATTACACCTGCTTTCAACTAATCTTGTTTTTCATGTTGTATTGCATACTTCATATATTTAAATATCGGTTTTTCATCTGTAGCCCAAAAGAGCCCCTTTGGAAATGACATAGTACATCTCTGTGGGATATATTTCCTGCATTTAAAAAATACACAATAAAAAAGTAACTTCATAGTGTCTGTGTTCCATCAACCATAGCCTATTTTCTAATTACAACATGCATTTTCCTTTTAAAGTTGATTTTCTCTCTATATAAACATCTTAGACTTATTTTTAGGTCTTTGTTTAGCTTGATTTTATTCCATTTAGGAGAAGAGCATTTTGATTTTTCAAAGAAGTTTGTATGTTTATGATTATCAAATATGGAGCTCTATTTAAAATAAAAACTATTTTATATGGTAAAAAAGAAAAAAATATCCTCATTTCAACAACTCAGTTTGAGGGAGATAATTCATTTTAATTCTAAATTTATAAGCATCTTCAATGTGCTTGGCATTTTACATAGAAAGAAACAAAGCCCAAGATGTTACATTGGTAATAATAAGTTAACTAAGCAAGCATGTTAAATTATTAAATTTGGAGAATACATTGTACTTATTATGTTACTTACCCTTGCAGTGAACTAGAAAATGAATGTGGTCATTCCAGACTGGTTAAATTGGAAATATATTTTATACAGATGTGTCTAATGTAGTTTCCTGGCAGAGGAATAATGCACACAACTTATATTTATAAGTATACAAATCTGGTTTTATATTACAATGCAGTTCTGTAAAATCAGATTTCCCCCTCTGCACTTTGGTTTTCACTTTCAGGATATATTTACCTCCTTTTATCATTCAAAGTATCTTTATTAAAACACTATTTTTTCCAGATCCTTCAGAGTTTGTTTCATTTATGGGTAGGTTGGGGGTTGGAGACTGGAACAGGAGAAAATTTAAGAATAAACAGTGAGCAATCTATTTAAAACCAAGGGATTCACCCTCCTTAATTAGTGCTAAATTGATTTTTTACAAAATCCTATTTCTGCTGCCAACTTAGTTGAAATTCAAGTTCCTTTTTATTTTGTTTTCGATCTTTTTTTATGTTAACTAATTGTACTTCCATCTGTTAAGATAGCTAGACAGTATTAAAGTGTTCATTTCTGTTCTTTTGGCAATGTTCAGTAGATCAATCCAGTCCCAAAGACAATGAAAAATTTATCTAGACTAACTCTGCATTAATATCTCTAGTATCTTGGATTTTATGATAGTTTATGTGTATGTGTGTGTATGTGTAATAATTGTTTATTCAGTTTTAGTGTCTGTATTTTAAGGGAAATTTCAGTGAATTGGATTTTTTACAGAAACAAAATATATTTTGTTACATTTACTTTTTAGCTAATGAATAATGAGTGTGACACCCTGTTGCCGAGTCCCTAATAGGGTGATTCTTAAATTATCTCACTCAAAAAGTTGGAATTTTCACATGATAGCAGTGTAAAGACAGCATAGAAGGGCATAGTATGTTCAAATGAAATCATCATGCGTCAGTGTAAAGGGCCATCAGTTGGCTATTCTAGTACCAAAGGTAACTAACACTTCTGTTCCCCTTCTGGGTATCCTGTAAAAGGCAGTCTTGTTAATTCCTAACTTTCTCAACCCACAACACAGAAACTCAGATCTGGATGTCAGATCACTCCTGGAATATATTTTTAGCAGTGGATTATTACACCATGCATAAGAGAGTGCACATTCCAAGTTGTGCCTTTCATTTGTGTCCAATTGGTCCACAGTGTACTCCACCAAGAGGGTAGAAAAAGTACACTGATTTTTCTTGGGGTTTGCCAATGGCTGTGACTGATGAGTTCAGGATCAGTCCTCAGCAAAGTTATCAATTAGCCAAAGTTGATTTCAGTGTCACTTCACCATTTTATTTCTTGTCTGCATGATTGCCTCACAGCTAACTTATATAAGAAATTACTCCCTAGGGAGCCCTTATTTTGGAACTTTTTCTAATAATGGAAAGTAGACAAAAGCAACAAAAGACAATTTGTGCTAAATGGCATAACAAAAGTTCTATGAATGTACAGAGGAGGAACACACATGGTGGCCTATGCTGCTCAGAGAAGACATTCCAGAAACAATAAGAACAGAGCTGCTTATTACAATTTACAATCAGGCACTATCATAAGCTCTTTATACATATTTTCTTATTTCATCTCTCTGATCATGTTATAGAGTAGGTAGTAATTCATTGTATGCATGTAGGAAAACTCAGGCTAAATTTTTGTGTCATGTTTGGAATCACATGTTCTTAGATAATGAATCAAAAATACCTCCTTCTATGCATAAAGATGACTGCAAGTAATTTCTTACAATACTTTCTTGCAAAGGTAAGATGGGTGATGGCAGTAGTGATGAGCAGAGGAAGGGAGACAAAGATAAGAGATCCTTGCTTCTTCTTTAATGAGTAAAAACCTTCCAGATTTAAAAGGAAATTTCTTGGCCTTGTTGAAACTTAAACCTAAATGCAAGCAAGGAATAGCATACCAAGCTGAAGACGTTCAATTCAAATAAAGTTTATGCATGAATCACTAGATTGACAAGATTTTTAAGTTGTCAGTGGCATTTGGCTGATTTCTTAGCTTTAAGCATTATATATGGATTTGAAACTATTTCCCATTCCCATACTCATCTTGAAAAATGGGTAGATATCAAGCTTAGATAGCAAAGGGAATTATCTTGACAGTAGGAGAACATCATTTTAACTAGTAACTATGCACTGGTAACATAATTTCATAACTACTATGATTGAACAAATGACATTATGACCTAGAAAACTGGCAGTTGTGCTAAATGATTCCCCTTCCTCACCTTCCACAAACATTGAGTCCCCATAATCTACCAAATCCCTATCTGCAGTTTCTTTCCTGACTTCTTTCCTGAGTTTCAACAATGAATAGCACATTCATTCAATAAACATTTATTGAACTCCTATTATGTTCTGGGCATTCTTCTGGGTGCTGAGGATAAGCCACCAACAAAAGTAGAACACAATTTGAATGTGAATTCCTTGAATGCAGAAATGCTGATTTCTATTCCTTTCTTTTTACTGTTATATTGCCAATTTCCCACGGCAGTGCCTGCACTATAGAAGGCACTCAATAATTATTTGTTAATTGAAAACAGACTAAATCTCTGTAAATCTCTGTTCTTGTGTATATTTATATTCGTGTGTGTGTGTGTGTGTGTGTGTGTGTGTGTGTGTGTGTGTGAGGGAGCTGGGGAGTAGGGATGGGGGAGTGGAGGGGGGGAGTCTAACAGTCCAAATAAGAGGGCTACCTGAGTGTTTCAGTCCATTAAGCATCTGCATTTGGTTCAGGTCATGGTCTTGGTATCTAGGGATCAAGTCCCCCATCAGGCTCCTTGCTCAGTGGGGAGTTTGCTTCACCCTTTTCCTCTGCCCTTTGCCCCCGTCCTACTGTCTCTAGCTATATCTCTCAAATAAATAAACTCTTAAAAAAAAAAAAAAGAAGAAGAAGAAGAAGAAGATGCATATATTAGTTTACATGCTAGAACTATGTATAAAAATAAGGGACTATTATAGATGCAAACTGATCAAGTATTAAGGGGGCATGCTTTTTACTATAGGGGAGTCAGGAAAATATTCCAAATGAGATCCTATTTGAGCAAAGAACAGAAAGATCTGAGAAATGATTTGGCTCTCTGGGGAGAGTATACTAAGGTCCTGTGGCAATTCCATAAACTGAACTAAGAATACAGTCAGAGCACTGTGAGCAGGGGTCCAGGCATAGAAATGAGGTCCAGTGAGAAACAATTCAGTGGTCAGCACCAGTTCATACACAGCCTTGTGCTCCATAGTTAGGGCCTTGAATTTTAATGTAGGTGAGATGAGAATACACTGGAGCAATTTGATCAGAGCAATGATCTTATCTGTCTTGTTTTAAGAGGATCCTTCTGGGGAGCAAAGGAAGAAGTTCAAAGACCAGTAAGAAGGTGAATACAATGGCCCAAACAAAAGACTGAATTAAGTAAAGGTCTTTCCGTCTCTGTCTTATTAACACTACTTCTACTCAAACCATCTGCCATCTCTGCACCAAGCTGATCTTTCCTATATGTAAATAAAACTATATCAAGCCCCTGCTTAAAAGTCTTCCAATCCTGCCATTATTTAAATGATAAAATCTAAACTAACTTCTGTGGCACATAAAACAACTCTTTACCAGGATTATCCTCTCAGTCTCTTTGGTGTCCCTTTCCTGCTTCTTTTTCCTTCCTTCATCCCCATATATGTTATAATCTGATACAGAACTTCCTTAATTATTTAAAAAGATTTTATTTATTTATTTGAGAGAATGTGTGTGTGTGTGTGTGTGCGCGTGTGCGAGGAAGATGGGGGAAGAGGCAGAGAGAGAGGGAGAAGCTGAGGCCCCACTCAGCAGGGAGCCCAAGGCAGGGTTGAATTCCAGGAACCCAAGATGACCTGAGCTGAAGGCAGATCTTAACCCACTGAGCCACCCAGGTGCCCCAGATCTTCCTTAATTTTTTATGATATGTCCTGTTAAACCCATCATAAGTTGAAAATACCCTAAGTCAAAATGTGTTTAATACACCTAACCTGTAGAACGTCATAGCTTAGCCTTGCTTACCTTAAACATGCTCAGAATGCTTACATTAGCCTACAACTGGGCAAAATTATCTAACCCAAAAAGTCTATTTTATCATGCAGTGTTGTAAAGCTCCTGTCACTCATAGAATATAGTATTGAAAGTGCAAAATAGAATGGATTTATAGATACCAAACAGTTGTAAGTAAGGTTCCCATCATCATAAAGTTGAACCATTGTAAGGCAGGTAACTTCCACATGTGAAATTATTTTCAGCGCCTCAAACACATTATTAATCCTACAGCCTCCACTCCTTTAACTTCCTATACAGGCAGATATTCCTCACTTTTTAGAAGTTTGCATTAGTCCATTTTGTTTTTATGAAAGAGCTACCTTAGAGCCTATTTCTGGCTAACCAAAAGAAATGGGAAAAGGAATTTTGCTTCTACAAAAAAAAAAAAAAAAAAAGGACAAAAAAGGCATCAAGGGAAAACATCATTCAGCCTTTGTTTGGCAATGAACATTGGAGGCAGCTGACAGCAGGAGCTGGGAAAGTGGCGCCGCCAACCTTCTTCCTTGGGGACCACATTCAGCATTCAGCATCAAGCCGCCAGAGCTTTGACCTGTGTCTGTGGGCACTTGGGCTTATCTCCATTTATTGTGTGCCTCTTAGCAAGATAGGTCCTCCTGTGTTTTAGAAAAGCCTGAGAGGTGGTTTTGTGGGATGGGAGGGTCTGTGAATGCTCAAGAATTTTTCCATATAAATTAATGGTAATTGCATCTTGTCTTTAGGCCATTTCAACCTTGGAATTTCCTAAGTGAGAGAGTGATAAAGGTGTCTTTTGTTATGTTAATAAGTTGGTTTTCTGGACCCCACCCAAAGTAGGTAGCTGTTACAACTTTCAGTCCCACCCCATAACCTTCAGGGAGAGGAGAGAGGCTGAAGGTGAGTCAATCGGCAATGATCAATGATTTAATCAACTGTACCTGTGTACTGAAGCCTCCATAAAATCCCAGAAGACAAGATTTGGAACACTTCCCGGTTAGTGAACACAGGGTTATTTAGGTAGAGTGATACTCTGGGAGAAGGCATAGAAGCCCCGTGTCTCTCCCCACATAACTTGCCCTGTGCATCTCTTACAGTTGGCTGTTCCTGAGTTATGGAGTGGAGTTATCTTTTTATAATAATAAAATATTTCTTTGAGTTCTGTGACCCACTCTAGCAAATTAATCAAACCTACAGAGGAGGCCATAGGAACCTTCAATCTATAGCTGGTCAGTCAGAAGCCTAGGAGGTAAACTGGATTTGTGATTAACGTCTGAAGTGGGTGTGGGAGTGGAGGGAAGACAGTCTTGGAAAACTGAGCTTCTACCATGAAAAATCTCATGTGATCTCCGGTTCAATAGTACCAGAAATGAGATTAATCGTAGGATGCCCAGCTGGTGTGAGAGAAATGCTCCTTGGTGTAGAGAACTCCCACACAGACCCTTTGGAATTGGGCACACAATTTTAGTCCCTCAGAATGTTCCAACTGTCACAAGAGCAGTATCATTTGAAACATTTGTGGTATAGCTAAAAATGAAAGAACGAATAAGCCCTACTAGTAAATTGAAATGACCAGACTGAGGTTAAACAGGTTTATCTGAAGGTGGAAACAGGACACCAAGGAGCCCTTCCTAGCTTGATTTATTTACTCTTTCACTTGTGAAGGTAAAAACAAGACTGAGTGAATGAAATAAAGGGAAAAGCCTATTTTTGTCTCCCTTTTTTCCTTCCAAGCTTCCTTTATGGAATGAAATTGCCCTGCCCTCATTGAAAATTGAGCAAGCCTGAAGTCTTGTTCAGTCTTAGGTAACAGGAAGCCCTATGATCCCTTTAGGTTTCAAAATGCTATCTAAATTTAGAAATTAGGGTATCAGTCCAATATATTAACACTTTCATCTTCATCCCAAGAGGAGACTTTTCACTTTCTCCAGCTGGGGCTGGTTGGAGAGGAGCCAGCTAGAAAAAGGATTTGTCCATTTCTCTCTTCTTTTTGCTCCCCTCCTCCCATTGATTTTTGTGTTATTCCTCCAACGTAAGAGTTGAAATAGGGACAGTGTGGCCAAGTAAGGGAATAGGAAATTACTTACTCGACTGGAATTACAATAAGATGGCTCTGCATCTTTTGCCATGGTAGACATATTTTCCTAAATTTGTCACAGCCTCCTTTTCTGTATCTTTCAAATTTCAGTCCCTTTGATGGAGGTGCTGCCTCTTCTCTAGGCTACACATCACCACCACTCAGCTTCAGCCTCTGCCAGTACACCCCACAGTCTCTCACTCTGGAGTCTCCTCACTCTGGCAGGAAGCCCTCCTGGAAAGAAGATCTTTTAAAAGGACTCCAGACAAATGGTTCCACCACCATACAGAACATCCAACAAGGCCTCTGAGTAATTCTCAGATGTCCCTTTCAACAGACCTGAAGTGAGAAGCATTCCCTCTTCCTTGGAAGATAAAATTCATAGTATCGCTCTTTCCTCACATCCTCTCTTAAAATCTGCTCTTTCAATGGTCTTCCTATGAATGAGGGACTTCTTGGCATTTCCTTTGGACGTCTGTGTCTTTATGTGGCAAGCCTCTCCCAAATTTCTTAACTATCGTATAATTTAGCCTACCGTCTTGACACATCTAACACTTACTGGGTACAAATACTTACTGGGTGCCATAGTCCTTTGTCTATATGACTTATATTTAGAGATAGACACAAACACTAAATAGATACTTGGGACTGACATTATTTAATTCCTATTTTGATTTGGTAGTATAGCAAAGTAAGTAGTAGTAAAGCAAACTAAGGAGATGTTCATGGAGAACAATGAACATTCTTAGGGATCAGAAGAATTGACTTCTTGGTAGTTTGCTTGAGCACTAAAAGATAATAGAAAATAACTAAGCAAAAGATGAGGAAACAAAGAAGTTTCCAAGAACAGGAAAAACATGTACAAAGCTCCAAAATCTCTTAACCATGTTTCAAAATGACCCTGTGGATTATATAATAATCAATTCTATAACTTTATACCAGAAGTTCAATAATGTGGGGGAACAAAATTTACAACACTTGACAATTACACAGTGTTCTGATGCTTCCAAGTTATTTTGTTAATTCTGTCATCTGTGAAGTATAAATGGAACACAAACTTTATAAAACAGCATAAGATACAAATATATATGCCACATCTGCTCTCATTCACATGGATATGTATAATATAAAAGGTAACATACCGACATGGAACAATGTAAGTACTAAAGGACGAGAGCTGAAATAGGAAGAAATATTTCATTCATTCATTCATTTTTTTAATTGAAGTAAAATTAATTTACAATATATTTTACATATTTGTGCACAAATCAATATTTTGACATCCGTACACTCCTGTGAAACCTTTAATATAATCAACAAATGAATATGTCTATCACCTCATCAAAGTTTCCTTCCAAATTTATGCACTACAGTTATAATAACTTCTATAACATCCTTGTCTACTGAGCATTACATCTGTGTCAGTTCTGTGTCAACTTCAAATTGATTGATTTTTTCTCCATGGGAGGTGATCTTTTTCTGCTTCTTTGCATACCTGGTAATTTTTGATGTGTGTTAGAAATCACGAAGGTTAATTTTTCGGTTGGTGGATATTTTTATATGTCAAAAATATTCTTGGCCTTTTTTTCTGAGTTACTTGGGAACAGTTTAACTCCTTCAAGTCTTGTTTTTTAAGAGGTTTTAGTTGAACTGCAACAATGCTTAGTCTAAAGCTAATTTTGCCCCACCTGTGGCAACTCTTTCTCCATCCGATGCCCTGTGAGTTATGAGGTGTTCCAATTTGGGTTATGAAAGTCACTATTATCCCCTGAATTGTGTGAGTCCTGGACACTGTTACCTGTCATCGTTTAAAATGGTTAATTCCTTGGCCTTGAGTAGTTTGGGCACACACATGTGCTATTTGGTACTGAGTTGATACCTGAGGAGAACCTTCTGCAGTCTCTGGGGTTTTCTGCCTGAAAATTCCAGCCTCCTTGCTCTCCCTGAACTCTAAGCAACATTCTGAAATGCAAATTTATATTCACTATCTCTTTTTATAATATTCTTCCCTGAACTGTGCCTCAAGACTCTGCAAAGGCAGAAAATTGAGGCAATTGTAAAACTTGTTTACTGTCTCTAAAGAATCACTGTCCTTCATGGCTGATGCCCGGTAAACTGCTTTTTCATATCTTTTTCTGTTTTATTGTTGTTTCAGCTTAGACAATAAATCCAATCTCTGTTACTTCCTCTTGGTTGGAAGAAAAATCCCATTCATTCACTCATTCATTCATTCATCTTTTTATTGACATTCTAACATGTGGTATAGACTGATACATGTTGGGGAAAAGAGCAGTGAACAAAACAGAAAAAAAAATATTGCCTTAAGTGGCTTGCATTTAACATGGTGTTACAGGGATCATCAAAAATAAATGAAAACATTGTATATTTTTTAAAGTTAGATTGTAGTAAGTAGCATGGAAAAAATAGGACAGGGAAAGAAGGTAGGAACTACTGACAGGAGGCACATTTAAAATAAGGAGTGTCACACTAGAAAGTCATAGAGGTAAAAGAAAACCATGTTCTAAATAATAAATAAATCATAAATCATGTTCATATGGGGGGGGTGGTATTTCAGGCAGAGAGAACAACAAGTGCAAAGGCCCTAAGGTAGGAATGTGCCTGAGTAGAATGGAAGCCAGCGTGGTTAGAACAGATTGATTAAGAGGAAGTGTTTTGCAAGATGAAATTTGAAAGACATAAGAACCAAGCATTCCAGAGCCTTGGAGTCCATCTTAAATATTGGACCTCCAGGGAGTGAAGGATTGCTAGGATATGCCATTATCCTGGCTTTCATCCTCCGAGACTGAATGAAGGTGAGCAAGGTCTGAAGCTAAGAAAGCAGTTACTTGACTGACTTGGGAAACACAGCTGAAGACATAGTGATACAGTGAATCAGAATCACAGCAGAAGTAGTGAACAAGTATTAGTTTCTAGACAAATTCTGGAAAGTAAAGTCAACAGGACGTACTGTTCAATTTGATATGAGGTATGAAACAGAAATCAAGGATAGCTCCAGAGTATTTGGCCAAAGCTATCAGAAGGATAAAGACAGATTGCCTCAAACAGTGGGTACAAGCAACTTGCCTTGGGGATGAAGAGGAGCCCAGGCACATAAAGAAAGACACAGAGGAAGGGCAGTCCGTGCCAGATGTGGGGAATGGCCAGGAGCTGAGTTGTCTGAATGGTACACGGGGTTTAAATTGCAACATAATGGTAAAAAGGGGGTATAAAAATTACTTGTGGTCAGATCACAGGAAGCCATGGACACCAGGAAAGGATTTTATAATTTGTACAGCTGGAAGAGAAACTAGGTAAGCGTTTATGAGAGACTTCAGTGAAAATTTTATTTACAAAAGCTTTGCCCAGCAATTTTAGAGTTCTGCAGGTACCGCTGCAGAGCTAAAAGACAAGGCTAAAAGGAATTCTGTGCTAGGAGCTTCTCCCTGAATTTTTGAAACCCTGAATAAGGCAATGTGGCATAGTTGTAAAATGCTGAGGAATATGGCTGTGGGCCAAGTTGGTGTATAGTAATCAAAAATGCAGTGACTCATTTTGAGCAAAGGTGTCATACAGACTGTGATATACCCAGACAGAAGTCACAGATGGCAGATGACACTTCAAAGAACATACAAACATTAATAAACTCACAGCCTATGAGAGAAAGTGATAGCAGGAAAAGCTTAGAATGAAGGATCGGAAGTTTTCATGTGGTTCTAATTCCACTGTGGTCAGCTGTGATGTTTAAGTAAGGCGTGTGGTCTCTCAGTGATGTAAATATTTAATCTGTAGAGAAAATACCTTATCTACCACTAAAAATCATAGGGATTCAAAAAAACAAAAATTAAGTATGTTCTCCACCTTCTTCCTTCATGTGATTAATTTTATGTGTCATCTAGATTGAGCCCAGATTAACATACTTCTGTATGTCTCTAAGACTGTATGTAGATGTGATTAGCATTTGGATCAGTGGATTCAGTAAAAGAGAGTGTGCTGCCCAATGTGGATTTGCATTATTCAGTCCACTGAAGGTTTGAAGAGAACAAAATGTGGAGGACGGAAGAGTTCACCTCTTTTGGGAGGTGCTTCATGGACTCACTGATTCAACTGAAATAGCTCATCTCATTTTCTGCCCTTAGATTAAATTTTATGTCATCTCTTCCCCTAGCTTGCAGATCTTTGAACTTGGACTGAATTATACCACCAATTATCTTAGCTCTCCAGCTCCAGGGGGCAGATCCTGCATGATGATATAGGTATAGCTATAGATATATAGATAGAGATACAGATAGATGGAAATATGTGTATCATCCAGCTATTTAGGACTTAGGCATACTAAACAGTTTTCACTACTTGTATTCAACAGAACATAAACACATCAGCACTAATTTAATATCTTCATAGACCAAGAAAAGAAGTGGACCCTCCCCTTCTGAAGTCCTCATGATTGTTCTGAAGTACAGAGACAAGCTGGGTGCTTTCTTAAAATCTTTGACTCATGGGATGGAGATGATATTTGCACTATTTGAATGGAGGAGTATGATGGCCACAGTCAGTGAAAACGAAATCTAAGGGTTTAAGTTGTTTTTATAAGTTGTTTATATGAAAAAAAAAAGCATTAAGTCTGTTTAGTTATTTATTTATGTTAAGTGCTCCATATCCTTAGCATTTCTATTCATTTATTTTTTACTCTTCCCTGTGCTGTCTGCCATTCTGTCCAGAAAATTCCCCATCTCCATGCATAATCCCACAAAAAGCCATTCACACAGAAAATGGAGCTATATTTTGCATTGGATTGCCAACTCACCAGCACATACATTTTGTTCAACCCCTTCCCGGATAGTGGTTCTGTGGCAGTAGAATTTAAGCTTCCATGTTGCAATTCTTAAGACACTTCTTTCCCACACTCTGGTTTTTCTGAGGGTCTCTGTGTTGGACACCTTTATCTTCCTCTCTTTCTTCATCTTCCTGGATTCCCCAAAACAGCACAGTGTTAGCCAAATGACTTCAGTGAATATAACCTGATTGAAATCACCTGGATATTCTTGAATATTTCACTTGTCTTCTGCTAAACAAGGCTTCCGAGAGTCTAGATACTATGGAAACAGATTTATATAAATACTTCTATATGAAATGTGCTCTGCCAAAGCTCTCAACTACAGAATGAATTTCTTCAAACTGAAATCTCTTCAAATAATTGTACTGGAAACCTGCAAAGTCAAGCCATGCTTTTCAAAAATGCTTTTTCTCTATCATCACATTAACCACCTACATACTAGGAGAAGTGTCACTTCAGAAGAGCATGCTTGGCACAATTTTCCTTGCTACATCAAACCTCTTCTTAAACTGTTAGCTTTACCGTGGTTTAGGATAGATAAGTACAGGTGAGAATTTGTACTTTTTTTTTTTTTTAAGATTTTTATTTATTTATTTGACAGACAGAGATCACAAGTAGGCAAAGAGGCAGGCCGAGAGAGAGGAGGAAGCAGGCTCACCGCTGAGCAGAGAGTCCGATGCGGGGCTGGATCCCAGGACCCTGAGATCATGACCTGAGCCAAAGGCAGAGACTTAACCCACTGAGCCACCCAGGCACCCCAAGAGAGTTTGTACTTTTTAAATGTTATTTTATTCTTGTATAGCCTAAAGCATTTAGGAAGCATAAAAACCCCTTCAGCTGAAAGCAGAAGAAACCTTTTCCTTTGACATTTCATGCTTTTCAACATATGCATATCTAGATATACCCATTGATTCATTCGATAATGAATTTTACAAATATCTAATGAACATGTACTATATTATAACCAGGAAAACTGTGAAGGGTTGAAGGTACAGTGGTGGCCAAAACCGTATGTAATCTATCCTCATGGATTTATAGAATATGATTTATTTTTAAATAAGGATGCAATGAAACTCAAAAACTGATATATTCTTTAAGGATTTGATCACTTGATTCCAGTCCATTTTCCCTAAGTTTCTGCTCCCAGTGATATTCATTGGTTCTTAGCAGTCTCCTGACTACGGATAATTAAAATGAAATTATCACATTGCCTTTACTGATGGCAAAATATAATGTGCTGAAATTTATTTCAGAATGAATCAGAATTATTAAATAATTAGAAAGATTTTTCTTTGCCAGGAAATAAAAAGTGGGGATAATTAGAGCTGCCACCTGGGCTGGGATCCTGAGATGGGTGACACAGTGGGCGAATTGCCCAAGAGTCACATAAGAGGAAAGTCTGATTCACTGTTCTCAGTGGGAGCAGTTAGTTATTTGATATTACTATATTTTTATCACTTCCCAAGCCCATGAGAATTTCCTTGTATGTTCAGATTTTTTTAATCTATAGAGAAATTTCTTGATTAAAAAAAATAGAAAAGAGAAATATGTAAGCAGGAGAGGGAAAAGGCAAACTAGTACTCTATGTCCAAGAGGCAGAAACCTAGCACTGATTTTACTTGAAAAAGCTGGTTCCAGAGAATTCTTACCATCTCAAATGCAAGTAGTGACAAAATACAACAAAATAAATAGGAAATTAAAATAAAACAAATAAACAAACAAACAAAAAACAGATAACTTTCAACCTCCGGGTTTTATCTATGTTCTCTGTTCTTCTGGAGCAAAACCTCTGAACCTGTAGGGGCACAATAGATTCTTCAGGGAGTCTGCATGAAGAAGGGATTTCTATTTGAATAATAGCGTTTTGTCAAAACAATCAAGCTCTAGGGGTTCTGACACCAAACTTCCTCCAAGAGTTACAAATAGAAGCTGAACTTCAATTTCCCGGCAAAGAAACCACCATCTAATGTCTCTTTGGTGAAGCTATGAAAATAATCTACATGTAATCGCATTAGGATCAGATGTGAAACTAGTTAATAAATTGGTTAGCAAACACTCAAATATTTTCAGACTGAAAAGGTCAACCAGTGCTCCATTTAATTTCTCTGCAAGCACATCAAACAGAAGAACTGCTTCAACTCATTCTAGGATTGGAAACTGCCCTTCAATGACCAAGCCAAATAGAGTTTTTCCACCACTCTTTCTTGTCTCCTGGTTTTCTTTCAGGAGCAAAACAACATTTTCTGAAATTAAGACAAAACCAACACTTACTTCTGTCAACATTTGCTCTTAGTCTACAGGAAATTAAACAGCCCGTAAACTTTGCCCCCCCCCCCATTGATTTAACTTCTTACTGAAGACCTGCAATTTTCTTCCTCCTTTACAAAATTAAGTTTGAGTGTGTTTGGACCTCTTATGCAAGGTAAAAAGATAAACAATTTATCATGTAATACCTAGGAAGAGCTAACATTTTTGTGGAGGTCTTCAGAGTTTATAAATAACTTCTCATACATAATATCTCACCATAATTTTCATAATGGTTATTCCTCTCAATGGTCTATCCATACTTATCTATTTACTTTTTTATCCTTATTATTCCTTTTCCTGTTGGAGAACACAGAAAAGGTGAAGCAGTATGACCAAGACTGCCTTCTTGCTGCCATATACTTATCTTGAAATTCCCCCGTTTGCTTCTATAGTCTGAGTTTTGTCATTGTATTTGTTTTTTTTTTTTTTTTTTCTTTTAAGGATCCAATGACTTCTTGGTTTAAAATTTCATTTTGTTTTAATAAATGTTGCAAAACAAATGTCCTGGGAATGGGTAACTGGACTTCCATTTCTGGAAGTGTTGTAGACAATATATCCTAAATATCCTCTATTTAAAAAAGACCTAGACATATCAGGCATATATAAAATAAACTTCATTTCAAATCCATAACTGAGCTCACAATAAAACAAATTGAAACCAACACCTAGAAACATATTGAAACTAGAACACCAAAGACAATGAAGTTAAGTTTAAAAGAAGCCAGAAAAACAGGCAACAAATTGTTACAAAAGAATAGTAAACAGAGAGCAAAAGATCATTAAGACTAGTGGAACATGTTTTCAAGGATGAGAGAAAATAACTCTAAATCTAGAATTTTATGCCCTGTAAGTCACTAATTATGAGGACAAAAAGTATTCAGAATTCTCCCCCTTACCCTTCCCCAACTCTGTCCCATCCCATCTCCCTCATCCCCTCCCCAAAATTAACCTTCATAATAACATCAATAAAAAACATTTATAAGATGATAAAAAGAAAGAAAGAAAGAGAGAGAGAGAGAGAAAGGAAGAAAGAGAGAAAGTTGGAAATAAAACAAGTGACTGAGCTGTTAATGATGAGTAAGACAGGGCATTTTCTTTTTTTTTTTTTTAAGATTTTATTTACTTATTTGACACAGAGAGAGAGATCCCAAGTAGGCAGAGAGGCAGGCAGAGAGAAAGGGGGAAGCAGGCTCCCCGCTGAGCAGAGAGCCCAATGCGAGGCTCGTACCTAGGACCCCCGGGATCATGACCCAAGCAGAAGGCAGAGAGGCTTTAACCCACTGAGCCACCCAGGTGCCCCAAGACAGGGCATTTTCTAACAAGCTTGCCTAATGGTCAGTGGATTCTCTGAAAGAATGCAATCCGGTTTGCAAAACTGATTAAGGTTCAGACATTTCACAATCCTGTAGAACTGTTAAGGTAGGATGACGTTTTGTTTTTTTAGAGAACACACCGCGGAAGCCATGGTGTGTTGCTCTGGCTCAAGTAACACAGCATCTTGTGTGGGCATTCCTCTCTCCTCAGGGCCTGTGTACCTCCGTGTTTCTAAACTTGACCTTTGGCCAGCTATGTCATGCTACCATTACCAGTGAGTTAAATAAAACTTTATCACATGCTCACTATTTTTGAAGAAATTTTTAAAATCATTTTTTGAACAGTCCTTTGACAGGGATATGCTTTAAAAAGAAAGAAATGAACCCCCTCACACAAATAAAGAGCAAATTTCAAAAAACAAAGGTATAAAACTAAATGCCTACATATGTGGGTAAATTTAAATGAATACTCATCAGCTGGAATTATAATAAATGATTTAGAGGAAAACTAAGAAAATGGAACTGAAAATGAAAAAAACTAAGAAAAGTTTGATTATAATTAATGCACTCTTTCTTGTATTATTTGGGAGAAGGCTAAAGTTATTGTTTAACCTAAGGGTTTATTATGTAAGCTTATGATTATTAAAGTAGACAAAAAATAAAGTTGAAACAGCCAACTAGTTGAGAAAAATATTGAATAGAAAAATACTTCAGTGATAGGAGCACCTGCGTGGCTCAGTGGGTTAAGCCACTGCCTTTGGCTCAGGTCATGATCTCAGGGTCCTGGGATGGAGCCCCGCATTGGGCTCTCTGCTCAGCAAGGAGCCTGCTTCCTCCTCTCTCTCTGCCTGCCTCTCTGTCTGCTTGTGATCTCTCTCTGTCAAATAAATAAATAAAATCTTTAAAAAAAAAAGCAAAATACATCAATGATGGAAGTGAAAAATGAAAATGGAGAACATTAAAATATCAGAGTAATTACAAAGCATGAAATATAATAATAGAAGTAAATAAATAATTAAAATAAGAGTGGACTCCTTTTACTAGTAGCCAAGCCTGTCACATTGGATTTAGAAATGTGTTGTTATTCACAATGCACATGCTTAAAATATAAGGACATTGAAAAGCACATTGAAATATCAAAGATTGGAAAGCAGAGTTGTAAATGTAAACCAAAAAACAGCTGCTATACCTATATTTGCCATAAATACAATAAATAAAGCACATTATTATGGATGGAGGAGCTCTGAGTTATGATAAAATGTATTACCACAAGGAAAACATAGAAATTTCCAGTATTTACCCACCTAATATTCACAACACATATAAAGAAAAATATTGACAACTTCAAAATGGAATGTTGGAGCACAATCTGAGTAAATAATAAATAGATCAACTAATAGTATGTTAATTTGAGTCCCTGTTTCTTGTTAAATCAGAGTATATTATTAGAAATGGCAAAATAAACCATTTTTAAAAGGAAAAACTATTCTTCCTCAAATGCTGCATTTGAAAGCACTGTCTTCTACAGGCTTTTAAGCTTATACACCACACAAGTGTTTCAGAATAATTTATTGAGATATTAATTTGTACTATGTTTTGTAGCTGTGGAATAATCAGGAATAGAGCCTTTCCTTGCTGTCCCAAGTAAAGCATTCCAAAAACTTTGTAAGCTGAAAATTGTAAAGCAAAGCATAAACCCAACTTCCCAAAAGTTCATATTCCACCACTTTGCTTTTATTTTTTTTATTTTTTATTTTTTTTAAAGATTTTATTTATTTATTTATTTGACAGAGAGAGATCACAAATAGGCAGAGAGGCAGGCAGAGAGAGAGAGAGAGAGGAGGAAGCAGGCTCCCTGCTGAGCAGAGAGCCCGATGCGGGACTTGTTCCCAGGACCCTGAGATCATGACCTGAGCTGAAGGCAGCGGCTTAACCCACTGAGCCACCCAGGTGCCCCTACCACTTTGCTTTTACCAAAAACCTATACCAGTTCAACAAGGGCTATTTTTCCTACAGCTGAAAATCACGTGGATTTCCTTCAGTTAGCAAAAACAGGGACTAATGTAGGTCTCTTACAAAAGTAAAGTGGTGGAATGTGACCTTCCCGAAAGCAGGAGATACCTGTAATAAGAATTCCCTTTTCCATTCGTCCCCTGCATACGCTCCAGGATACTATGTGCTGGTGACTTCCCCTCCAGCCACGTTTAAGAGGTTTGGTTTGTTCAATAAGAACTACATTTTACTAGGCTCAGGGTGGAGAAGAGCCCTGGGGTTTAGAAAGAAGCTGGCAGGCAGCTTTCAAG
This sequence comes from Mustela putorius furo, assembly GCF_011764305.1. Taxonomy (NCBI): domain Eukaryota; kingdom Metazoa; phylum Chordata; class Mammalia; order Carnivora; family Mustelidae; genus Mustela; species Mustela putorius. Next base: position 26,090,895 of record NW_025421273.1, read on the forward strand.
GCAGATTGAGGTAGAAAGATTTGGTTCCTGTGTGTGTTTTTCTATGATGGTAACAGTTGGGGTTACAGAGTGAAGATCCACACCATCCTTAAGTCTCTAATAAGCTATCCTATAGACGCGGAGGTTTAAGGAACCCAAGGGCCATCATGCGGGGAGCTTCAGGAAAGAGTCCCCTGTCCCACTTTGGCAGAAGACCGCAGGGCACCTCAGCAGCACACACAATGAAGGGAAGCCTGAAGTCTTTTATTTTCTAAACACCACAAATACCTCACCATGAATGTGACTTAGAGGAGGTGAAAGGTGAGGTCAAGAGGTCCCCTAAAGCCCAAATTAGGTTAAATGGCTCCCCCTTCTAGCAAGGGTGAGCTGGGAATAGCATTTAATTTAATTTTTAAAAGTGTTACCACGTTTTTATTCTCCAAAGCATTAAAGAGTACAATTCATATTTAATACATCCCATGAAAAGTTTTCCTGTAAAACATTTTATTTCCAATATCCGTATGTTTGACATTCTCCAGAGGACTACATTTGAGACTTCCAGGTCTTATAAAAATCCTTTGGTCTAACTGAGACCGATTCTATATTTTGCTGAATCTCTAATGGGTTTTTTAGGTGTGTTTTTTTCTTTTTTTGTAAAATAATGAAAATAGCATAGTCCTTTCATTAATGAAAAGTATTCTCAATAAACATCAGCTATCTTGATCTCAGTATTTGAAAAAGATCTGGCACTTGGTAGATGCTCAGTAAGCAACAAATGAACGAGCCCCTTTGCCACTGTCAGTTCTGTTTCTCCTGTGATGAAACTGAGCCAACACAGTTAACTGAGTTATACAGACTTTACAGACAATGTCAAAGTCAGAATTAAATTACAGATCTAATTCAAATGTCTTTTTCTTGGCATGAGACCACTATTTCCAACTCTGGGCCAGAATCCACCAGTGGGTCTCAAAGTCAATATAATTGTTCAGGATTGGCATTTCGTAAAAAGAAATAGGAGATGGGGAAAAACATGACAGAATAGCACACACGGCATAGAGTAATATAGACTGGAAAACAGCAGCACAAAGCAGAACAAAAGAACAGCTGGACTGTTTAGCATAATAAAGGCTAATTAGTCTTTGTAAAACTTTTGGATATATTGGGTCAATAGGTAAAATGCCTTTTCTGCCTTGAGTCTTGGCCTACAATGTTAGAAAGCCAATAAAGGAGGTCACTTATCTTCTTAAAAAGCTCTTTAACATTTGCTAGAAGAAAGTATCATTTCTAACCAGACTCTTCTGATTCTCTCCCCTTGCAGTCACTATAAAATTTATTTTAATCATGAAATATTCTACCTTTCCAAAAAGTTAAAAAAAAAAAATCCAGTAACAGAGATACCTACACACAAATACACATTAACCTATCTTTCCTGTCTGCTCTCCACTCTGCTCCTTCTGCTTGTCCCCTTCCCTTCCCTTCCCTTCTTCCTCTACTCCATACATCTCTCTCAAGGAACACAATGTTACAGACAGTAAAGGTTCCACTCTACCTTATCATAACCAGCATTTCTTCTCAGAGGTAACCATTATTTTGAAATGGCTGTGCGTTGGCCCCATGTATAATTATGTAATTTTACTGCCCATTTATCCATTCATAATTCATTTATGATTGTTTTATACATAAGAATCATTTCGTTATTTCATTCCTAGCCCAAGTTTTTGACATGTATCCATGTCAAAAGATTGTTACATTATTTTTAACAGGCAGTATCACAATAGATATCTTTACACATATTCTCTGTACATGTGTGAGTGAGAGTTTCTCTACCTTAGATATCTGGAAGTGAAATCAGTCTGCCTGAGTAGGTTATGGGCATTACCAAGTCTCTCTCCTAGGTTTTAAAAAAGAATTGTTACCAATTTACACTCATGCCGAAAGATATAGTACTTTTTGTGTACCAAATCTTTGATAGAATTTGAAGCTATCAGACTTATTAATTTTCACTATCTATTGGGTAATGAATTATTTACTTAATTTTAATTTTGCTCATTATTAGTGAGGTTGAGCATCTTTCTATACACAAAAATGGTTTATTGGCCATTCCTGTTTCTTTTTTGTATATTATGGGAAGCTCTTTTCTTGTGGGGAAGGGTAGTGGTGTTCTTTTTCATTTTGATTGGTAGAAATGCTTTATATATTATGGTCACTAATCTTATCTGTGCATATTACAAGCCTCTTCTCAGGTCTGTGGCATTTCTTTAAACTTCATGATGTGTTTCATTGCATAACAGTTTATTAGAGTTGTTGTTACTTTAATGTAATCAAAATACCAATCTATTACTTTATAGGTTATAATTTAGTTTTTCTTTAGAATCATTTCTCATTCTAATGACATAAATATAAGCTCTGAATTGCATCCCAATTTTTTTTTATCATTTTGATTCTCACAACTTGACTTTTAATACATATGAAATATATTTGTGTGTCTGGAATGATGTGACAATTTGGTTTAAGTTTTATTTGAATAGTCAGTTGTCTCGGCATTATTTATGAATTATTGACCCCTTCTAATGCTACTTTTTAATTCAGGTACCAAACATTCATATAAATGTGGGGTCTTTAAAACTGTTTTATTTCCTCTATTTTTCTACACTTGCACATAGAGCAGTTTACTTTAATTATTTAGTTTTTAACAACTTAGAATCTAATGAGCTATTTTCTCCCTCATTTTCCTTAAGGATTTTTTTTATCAATTTTTAGGACCTTCCCCTTATATTTGAAGATTATAATCACTTTTTCAGATTTCATGAAAAACGGTTGACTGAAATGATCTATAGGTTAATTAGAGGATAAATCTCATGTTAATAATCTTGAGAGTTTTCTCCTAAGAAAATGGCCTAAGTCTCCATTTACTTAGGGCTTTTGTCTTACATTTTTATACTTGATTAGTTTTATTCCTCACAACTTTATGATTTTGTTGTTGTAAATTATGTGGTTTATTTCTTACATTTTGTACCTTTTGTAATTGTGTATTACTTGTGCATAGAATCACGAGAGATTTTTGTATATTGTTCTTATAGTCTCTAAACTTGCTGGATTATTTTATTAATTATAATCATTTATCCATAAAATTGTATGGATTGCTGATTTAACAATCATATAGTTTGCAAACAATAATTTCATCTTTTCTTATTTGAAACATTACATCTGTGATTTCTTTATCTTTTTTTAATATATTCATGAATTTGTCTACTACAATTTGAATAGAGACAGCAATAGGGGTATCCTCTCTTCTATTCCTGGTGTTAAAGAGTTTTTATCATGGGTATCCACAGAATTTTATCAATATTTTCTGCATTTATGAGATGACTATATGATTTTTCTCTTTTAATTTAATATGATAAGGTATATGAATATATCTTCTAATACTGATCAGTTATTACCCTTTGTGATTATATTAAAATATATAATTATATTTTATAATATATATTAAAATATAAATACTATTTTATATTTTATAATATATTAAAATATAACAATAACTTTTATTCTCAAAATACACTGGATTTGGTTTATTAGCTTTCTAGTACTGCATAACAAATGACCACATACATAGTGGTTTAAATAACACAATTAATTATATCATAGTTTCCATTTCTGTTAGTTTGGATTTGAGTTGGGCCCTCTGCTCAGGGTCGTACCAGGTAGAAGTGATGATCTCAGCTGGGATTCATGTTCCTCAAGTTCCTTGGATGTTGCTAGAATTCATTTCTCTGGTTATAAGAGTGATGTCTCTTTTTTTTTTTTCCTCCTATGTTGGCTTTGGCCACTTTCAGCTCTTAGAGACTTACTCTAAGCCAGCCAGAGACTCTCTCTTGGAAAAACTCACCTGATTAGATCAGATCCACCTGGGATATGTCTTTTGATTAACTCAAAGTAAATTGATTAAGGACTTCAATTATATTTGCAAAATTCTGTTATCATAGCCATATGTTGTTACATAAGCATGGGAGTGATTACTCATTATATTCACAGAATCTACTCGCACTCATGGGGAGAAATTAAAACCAGAGTAGCAACTTGTGAGCCATTTTAAAATGCTTACCACAGTCTCCTAACATTATTTAGGGACTTTCTTACCATGTTTGTAAGTGAGATTGGCATATCATTTTTCATTTTATACTGCCTTAGCAGTTTGGAGTTTAAAATAAATCCTAATCATGATCATGCATGGACCTTTGCTTTATTCTCTTTATATATGTTTTAACATATGTATTAATGTTTAATATTTCTAAAGTATAACTTCAGTTGCAGTTAACCACTTACCCTTATTCCCCTACCTGAGGCTGTTAGCTTCTGATATATTAGCTCCAAACTGGTAGGAATGATAGAGGTATTATTCCAAAACTCTTAGTTCCCTCCGTCACTGATTCTCTGTCTCTTATAAGGACACATAATACATGCATGATAGAATGTTAAGACCATGAAATGGGAAATTGGGAGACTAGATTTTAGTTTTGGATTCACTACTGGCCACCATTCTATTGCTGTTAATTAATCATTTTCTAATTTCTGTTGGAAGACAACTTCCAATGAATATTTTCATGTTTCTGCATGCTGCGGGCCTTCTGAGCAAAAACTATTGGCAAACTTTATTGAACAAAGATTGAATGACAACTATAACTTAGAAGTTATAGGTAGCATATTGCTTCTGAGAAGGAAGACAGTAGAAAAAGAAAAGAGATGGAGAACAAGAAAGAGAAAGAGAAAGAAAGAGAAGGACAAAAAATATCCAATTTCATTTACCAAGACCAAGATACTGCAGAAGAGGAGAAACATGGATATGGGTATCAAAGGTTTTCACACCCAAGATCTTGATTTTTTTTTTTTTTTTTTTTAAGTTTTCAAACATGATTCTCACTTGCTTTGCCTACCCATCTCTTCCTCCTGACATCACCAGTTATCAAAGTTCTGACTATGGAACCTACCTCATTACTCACTGTGAGAACATGCATCGCCTTTCTTCCTTTACTATCTATCCAAAAAAATTCTGTCACTGTATAATGAGAAGAAATATATTACTTACATTCCCCTTCAAAGTCTTGTTTGACGATGAAAAAAAAAATGCCTAATTTGAAGGGGTAAAGATACAGCAACAAAGGGACTACTGACAAGCATTTTGGAGTACGAGCAATGTGGAAAACATTTCAAGAAGTTTGGATTTCATGCTCCCTATCCACCAATGCTTAATTCCTAGAAGGGAGAACATTTTTTTTTTTCTAATTTCTTCTCTAATAGCTGAGCCAAATGAAAAGTCTAATACTTAGAGAAATAAGTCTGCATTTATCTTTATCTATAGTATTCTCTTCTGAACATCTTAGCCTAAATATATAGTTTTAGTCTGACATAAAACTTATTCTGTTACTCAAGTTATTATATAGGATTGAGCTTTGTGGTTTGGTTTGCTAAACCTATGGTTGAAAACTAAACATTTCTGGAAAAAATGGATAAGAATATCTTATATTTATTGAACATAGCCAAGAAATTTATTTTTAATAACTGAACCACAGATGGGATGCCATCTGTCAGCATATGGCATTGGCTCTTAAAGCAATGTTTACATCTGGGGGATATGATGCTTTCTTTGAGAGAACAAGAGGCATTATTGGACTAAACATGAAGAAGAGTGATTTTAGACTCATGAATATTGTAAGTTTGCTAAGGATAGAATCAGAGTGTTTATATGCATACAGTTTTCATACATTTGGGTAGATAAAAAGAAAGAAAATCTGTCCATTGAAATTCTGTTATAATAATAGAAAATAATTGTAATTTTGAAATTGTTAGTTTTTTTTTCCTCCCATGACAGGCAAAACTATTGGTATGAAATGATCACATCACCAAATTTGGGGGTTTTTTGTATATCCATTGTGACTCTAAAAGTTTCTATTTATATTTATAGTATCTTTTGATACTAATATAGCATTTTAATTTATTAAAATTCAAACTAGTAACTTTTTTATATTCAGAGGTATGCACAAAATACGTAGTTTTATTCCTTAAGTTTCAATAACTTAAAAAATGTATATAATATAATTTTGTCAGTTTTACTATGTAGAAATTTTCTTATTCTTAATCAACTTTGCATTTTGAAACACAATTAGAATGTGCTTTTATTAATTATTATTATAACTGCCCTAAACCGATCTCTTTCTGAAACAGAATGCATCTAGGAAGACAGAAGTGAGAAGATAAATGATCTTCAGTAAAAAGATGGTCAAATCTTATTATATAATACATGCTTAATTTCCTTGCTGTAGGACATATACTGAAAAGACAATTACATAAATACAACAATACTAATGAGACATGATATCATAGGCATCTGAATCTGTACCTTCTTGAAAAATTTTCTCACTTAACTTCTGAAACTCAGTTTTCCCATTTATAATATGCAATTGGTAATGGGAACATCCCTGTAGTATTGATGTATGTAAAAAGTATTTAATATACTTAATTTGTTTAGAAAATTGCCTAGAACATAAAAAAATGCTCAGTAAATGGGACATTTTATTATACAGAATTAATTATAGAAAAAAATAGAAAATGTGATAAAAGGTATATAGCATTGTATATGAACAAGGAGGCAAACAGGAAAAGTTTTATCCGTTTAGTAATTATTTAATGGTGAACATATTTTCTTTTTAGATTTCCAGGGAAATCTAAAATTATGATTAATTATTTTTCTTCTCCTTCTTCCCATTCTTGATCTTCTTCCTCTTCCCCTCCTCCTCCTCGTCCCCCTCCTCCTCCCCCCTCCCTCTCCCTCCCCCTCTCTCTCCTCCTTCTTTTAAGTAGGCTCCACACCCAATGTGGGCTTGACCTCACAAACTTTACATTAAGAGTCACATGTTCTGTCATCTGATCTAGCCAGGTGCCCAACCCTCAAGATTAGTGAAATTTTTAAATTAAAGAAAACTGTACTCCTAAAAAGCCACTCTTAAAAGCAAATATTGGGGGAAGAGAACTGTAAATGTCCTAAGAGACAGATTGGAATATAAATTTTTTTCAACATACTGTTTTTTATAAGAGGATGAAATTTCCTTAGTGTAAAAACAAAACAAAAATCTTCCTTTCCTTTAACTGTATGTCTGGCACAAAGCACTACCTAATATCCTACATTCTATCTAACTACCTTAAAACTATCTTATAACTATCTATCTAACTATCTTAAAACAAGTATTAAAAGGTGTCTGAGGTGTGTATGTTTGTGAGTGCACAGACATCTCTGTAGTCAATGAGTTGGGATATCACTAAACTTACTATTGCCAAAGATCTGGGAATTGCCAAATAAATGATTCTTTTTCACCCATGAATTTGATCAACCCACACCACAGAAAAATTGAAGGCACATTTTTCATACTAAATTTTATAAGGACCTCTGAATAATTTCTCTGAATCAAGGGATACCAAATTTTCTCTGCTCTAGGAATTGGCAACATCAGAATCACATATGGGCATTAGTTAAAAATAGAGATTCCTTGATCACTTTTGCTTCAGTCACAGAATGTATCCCAGGAATATGATTGTCCAGCATAGATTCAAGGTGATTGTGATGTGTGAGGCACTTGGTCAGATCAAGTTTCTGGCTCTCAAAGGCTATTTCTCTTTTTCCATTGAGGTTCTGATGCAGAAGACAGAATCCATTTGAACTAGTTTGAGCCGAGAGAGATTTATTATGGAGTGTTGAATGACTTTCTCAAGAAGCAAGATAAAATAGATAAAAGGAACAACCCTCAAAGTGACAACAAATCAAGAAAGTACTGTTTCTGCCTCTCCTAACATCAGGGGCTTCCCAAGAAGGAAGCTGCTATATCAGGACACTGATGTGATAGCTTCCAGCTCCTGAACCATGCTGCCTCTGCCAGCCACACAAGCAAGATGGATGCCCCAGCATGAGCTTCTCTCTCCACCTTAGGTTTGTATTCATTTCCTATGCAGTTGTGTTGGGTTAGTAGACATACAGAAACTTGGTGAAAATTAGTCTGAGGAAATTTTAGTTTTTTAGCTTCTTTAGTCCAAGAAGAAAAACTAGAAAGAAGTTGGAAAAAAAATAATGAGGTGGCCAATTTATCATAACTTTTACAATCTCCAGGTTCTCTAGTCAAATCTAAATTTAATTTGTTTGAAACAAAATTATTCAGAAAATGATTAAATTTCATACCATAAGCTCGTATCATTGTCTCTCTCTCTTTCTCTCTGTCTTTCTCTCTTTTTTCTGATTGATAACTTCATTCCCCTGAATCATCAGATCATTTTATCTGGACCTCCTTATCAACATGCATCATTTTCCACTATGTTCTACGGATATTGGTTATTTTTCTTACTGTTCCAGAAGAAAATCTGTAAAACAGTTGGATTTATTGTATCTGCACCAAATTTAGAGTGGTTCTTTGCAAGAGAAAGTACTTATTCTCAAAAACCAGTTGTTCTAAAAGTGCACACTATTTTAACATTCTTGTTATTCATACTTCTGTGACTTTGAAGAAATTAATGAACAAATGTTTCAATTTTGACTACTCTCAGTTGTTTTAAGGCATTATAGAGTTATATTTTTATATAATTTAGAAATATTCAGATTTAATATGATATATGTCGATGTGTGTCAGTCTACTGCTGAATTTTAGTATCATATGATAACATTGGATGCAAAGTCTGGAAAGGTCAGTTTTGCCATAGAAATTTGTTCTTCCCAGAATACATTTCCCTTTCTTAAAACAAAACAAAACAAAACAAAAAACCAGCCAAAACAACAACAAAAAAAGTCCTCACTTTATATTATATTGACTCAGATTCTATTCCATGGACCATGCAAGAATTATACTCATTTGCATGCACCAAACTTGCCCCACCAACCTTTGCATTCTTAGTACTTGGAGAACTCTACTGCTGATTAAATCCAATTTTTTACCACTTTATACTTGCCTTTTCTTAGCTGAAAATCCCTGGAGGAAAACACAGCTGTGGTGATTGAAGTATCTGTGACCCAACAGGGCTCTCACAGAAACCCAGTGATGCTGTTCTATTTGCTGGGCCCAGTCATTGTCCCACTTCCCAGTGGACAATTTCATACTTTTCTGTCTCTTCTACAACCTCTTCTACAACCTGTCTCTTCTACAAACCTGTATTGCCGTATCTTTGTTATTATTCCATGGCTGTGTTTTCTACAGCAGTACAAATACTGAAGCAATGAGCCTGAAACTTCCAGGCTCCCAGCCACACATTCACCCATTACCTACCTCTCTGCGCATTTATCCTGCCTGGTCCTTTGTGCATATTACTACAGAAGAACTATTCATATTCTTATCTAAGTCAACTCCTTGAATCTATCCATTGCCTCCTGCCTTCTTAAAGACAATGCTCCATCAACTAGTTTCCTCTCTGTGCAATCATCAAATTTTCCTTATTTATTGGATTATTTGTATAAGCATAAAGCACAGTATTTTGGCCCTCTTAAACAGTAACCATCTTATGCCACCTCTTTTGTCTCCAACTGCCACAACTTTCTGCATCTCTTTACAAAAAACAAAAACAAAAAACCTCCTTAAAAATGTGGTCTATGTGCATTATCTAAATTCCTCCCTCCCATTTCTCCCTTAAATCCTTGCAAATGAGTTATTATTCGCACAATTGTATTTAATCAGGCAGTCATTAATTAATTGATTCTACTACACAATTATTTGTCCTTCATTACTGAAGGCTTACCTATTGCTAAATACAACTGTCAATTCTCCATTCTTATCATACTGGACCTGTCAGAAAAATTTGGCCCAGTGGATCACTCTTACATTCTTTTTTTTCTTTTTTTTAAGATTTTATTTATTTATTTGACAGATGGAGATCACAAGTAGGCAGAGAAGCAGGCAGAAAGAGAGGAGGAAGCAGGCTCGCCTCTGAGCAGAGAGCCCGATGGCGGGTTCCATCCCAGGACCCTGGGATCATGACCTGAATCGAAGGCAGAGGCTTTAACCCAGTGAGCCACCCAGGCACCCCACTCCTACATTCTAAAAGGTTTTCCTTTGTTTAGAATTTTAGATGCCACACTTTCTTTCTTTTCCTTCTACCCTCAAGTCAATCCTTCTTCACAGGATCCTTTTGCAGATCCTTTTCAACTTGTCTTCTTACTGTTAGTTTCCAGGCCTCAGTTCTCATTCCTTGTCTGTTTTCCATCTATATTTACTCTTTAAGGGATCTTATCTAGTCTTTTGGCTTAACTAACATCTATGTGCTACAATGCACAAACTTTGAAACCCACCTAGGACTCTGTTTCACAGTCAGAACCAACATCTCCAACAACCCACTGGGTATTTTCTGTTGAATTGCTAGTGACATTTCAAAATCAGCATGTCTGAAACTAGGCTTCTGATATTCTCTCCAAAGCCTGTCTTTCCTATAATAGTGCCCATTCAGCAAAACAAAACAAAATAAAAACCACAATCTCATTTTTTTCCAGTTGGATGGGGGGAAAAATATGTGGAACCACCCATAACTCCTTTTTTTATTCACACACCTCATATCAGGTATCAGCAAGTCCTTGTGAGCTTGGCTTTCAAAACGTACCCTATATCAGACACCTTGTCCACATCTCGACCAATAACACTATAGGCCAAGGTATTTTTGGTCAAGATGATCTCTTGCTTGGCTTATGTTCGTAGTCTGGAAATTGGTCCACCTACACCATTATCCATCCACAGGTTATGATTTATACAATTGCAACTTTTATTATACTTTTAAAACACAAATGAAAGAATGCTTTCCTTTCCCAAACCCCTCTGCTGGCTTCCATCTCACTAAGCCAACATCTTTATTTAAGCCTCTAAGACTCTATTTTTCTTTTATCCACCAAATCTATTATCATCCCCCCCTCTCTTTTTTTTTTCATCCCCCTCTCTCTTTATTGTTCATTGTGCTCTAGGTCCATATGCTTTTTTCAAACATAGCAAATAAGCTCCCAGGTCATGGCCTTGATCATTCTTCCCTCTGTACCACTCTTCTTCACTCAGATACCTCATGAATGGATGCTCACTTCAAATTTCCTTATCAGAACAATCATTCTGGGCCATTCTCTTAAGGAGCAAATTCTCTGCCAATACCACTGTACTCCCTGTACCTCTTTCCCAACTCTATTTTTCTCCATAATATTTGTGTCCATCTGGTGTACTTCATAGTTACTTATGTATGTCCTTATTCATTTATCATTGCCCCAGTAGAATATAAGTTTCATGAGATCAGAGATTCTATTTGGCTTCTATTATCACACCTAGAATGGATCCTGATCAGAACAGGTGCTCAATACAGACCTATGGAATGGATGGATGAACATTCTTAAAGTTTTCATTGGGACTTCAATACCTTTCCATTTTCAGTCCTTTTAGTAAGTGGTTACTAATTGAATCAGTTCATCAGATGACCCAGGCCAGAGTTATTAGTTGAGTGGCAGACATGTGGCATGAGCTAATTCCATAAGAATAATATAGTGTTGGTGATGGCTGCTATAGAAGAGAGCCTTTCTTCCCTGGACTTGTAATCAAGAATATATGAAATTAGGGCAACTGTTGCAAGAATCCACCTCCTGAAGCATGAAGAGAAGCTAACAAATGGAAAACAACTGAGCAAAACCAAGAGACAGAAATTTAGGATGATCGCACTCTTTGAGCCCTGAATCCAGCAGCTTTCAAAAGCACTGTACTTCTGGAATTTTCCGATTGTGAATCAATAAACCCACTTAAAGAAGAAGAAGAAGGAAAAAAAAAAAAAAGAAGAAGGCCAGCTCAGAGTGGGTTTTTATCACTTGTAATCCAAATAGTCACAACGGAAATGTCCCAGATTAGGTCAGGAAGTCTTTCTAGTATTTATTTCCATGATATCCTGTAATTTCTATTTTTCTCAGCATTAAAAAAAGTACTTAGATGTATTTTCCTCTTTACTTGTCTGTCTTCTTCATCAGGCTATGTCTTAAAATATTGTAAATCATTCACTTTTTACATGCAGTACCTGAGCCAGTCTTGGACAGAGAGAGAAAGATCACAAGTAGGCAGAGAAGCAGGCAGAGAGAGAGGGGGAAGTAGGCTCCCTGCTCAGGAGAGAACCCGATGCAAGACTTGGACTCCATCCCAGGACCCTGTGATCAGGACCTGAGCTGAAGGCAGAGGCTTAACCCACTGAGCTACCCAGGCACCACTGTTTGTTAGTTTTTGTACCATCCATTCACATACCTCATTTCAATTGTGTCCATCTAAAGATGGGAAAGATCATGGAGTTTGAAGTCATATATGAAAACTTTGAATCACACTCTATAGAAAGGCAAATAATAAGTGAACTATTTTGCCTTGTCTAGATTTTTCACTAAGACAGGGATGCATACTTACCAGACCAGAGGCAAGAAATGAGCATGGTAGTTAGCTTTAATTATGTTATACATGGAAAAATCCATTCCTGTATTTATTCCTTCAACAAATAATGTTTTTGTGTGTGTCTTAAAACAATAGAAATTTATTATCCCACAGCTCTGAAGGCAAGAAGTGTGAAATCAGTTGCACTGGCCTCGAATCATGTTGCAGCAAGGCCAAATTCCCTCTTAGGCTATGGGGGCAGTCTCTGCTCCTTGCCTCTTCCCGCTTCTGGTGGCAATTAGTGTTCCTTGGTTTATGGCATCAATCCAATCTCTGCCTTTGTAGTCACATTGTTCAATATGACTCTATGTTCTTATGTTCAATATGACAAGATTAATTCTTCCTATGACCAGCACTATATTAGGCACTGTTATGGACTGAATTGTGTTACTGCAAAATGTATTTGCTGAATCCCTATCCCGTAGTATCTCAGGATATAATGTATTTGGAGATAAATTATTTAAATGGGTGATTAAATTAAAATGAGGCCTTTAGGGTGAGCCCAGTTAGAAGAATAACTGGTATTCTTCTAAAAAGAGAAAATTTGGACACACACACATACACACCCCTACACACACACACGCACACACATCAAGGATGTATACACACAGAGGAAAGACCATAGAAGGACACAGCAAAAAAGTAGTCATCTACAAGAAAAAGAAAGATGCTTCAGAAAAATAGCAAAACTGTTAAAACCTTGATCTTGAATTTCTAGCCCCTAAAACTGGAAGAAATAAATTTCTGTTGCTTAAACCACTCAGTCTATGGTATTTTATTATAACAATCAGAGCAAACTAACAAAGACACTGTGTATGGAGTATATATTCTTAAGAAGACTTCACCTTTTGAGGCTTAAAACAAAATTATGAAGCAAAATAAATGTAGAAATAATTATACAAATGTATAGCTACAAACCCAGAAGGGGCTAAGAAGGCGATTTCCAGGAAGCTATAAGGGCGTGGGATAAGGGAGCTTGGCCGGTTCCAGGGAGTTAGCTTTGAGAAAGTTTGTCACAGAATTTAAAAATGACTAACAATTAACTAAATGAATCAGGTAGGAGGGCCATGAAAGGGGAAGAAACAGCTTGTGAATAAGTACTACTGTAAAACACAGCCAGATTCATTGGATAATTTAATTAAAGGCTTATGTGGTTCTTTACCACATATGAAAACTAGGGATCAGGGTCAAAGCTATGCTGGACTTCATGGGCCATATTAAAAACATCTTAAGAGCAGAGAAAGTCCTTGAGGATACAGTCTAATGAAGAAATAACGTTTCTATTTCTAGAGGTGATGGTAAAAGCAGGATTTTTTTTATCCTCCAAATTAGTTGACATATATACATGACAGACTCACATTTATGGTTTCTTATTTCGGAGACATAGTCTGCAAGTAACAGAAGTCATGAAATTTGTTAAGTCACTCATAACTGGAGACCAAGTTGTAGAGTAAGCTGTAAGACTGACCAACTCAGTGGTTCAAAAATTTATCAAGAAAAAGGTTCATTCTATCACTCTGCTCTGCTACTCTCAGAGTTAGATTCATAATTAAACTGGCAAAAACAAAATGGCTGCTGGCCTCATATTCAGCCAAGACCTCATACACCTGTTCCTTTGGCTCTCTTAAGGATGACCTAATTCCAATAACCTAACCAGGAGACTTCTTTTTATACCCCAAAGGCCACAGCTGAATCACATGGATATTTGAAGTTGGGTAAAATCAAGGAAGGAGACAGAATTATAATGGGCTTAGACAAATTACTGATGGTAGAATGGATGATGGGTCTCTGTCACAATGACAACTACCTATGCATAAAGTAAAAGTAGGCTTTAGGACTTCCTTCCATCCAAAATAGACACAATGGGAACAAAGGGAAGGGTTTATTCAAGAGAGTAAAGAGTTAGAGTTCCTTCCTATCTTAGGTAGGCTTCCATGTACACCAATGATAGAGAAGGAGGATTGATTCATCCTTACCATTCAGAGGTCACCATGAGATTGAGTCTGTCCTGATTCACTTAATTACATGTAAATTACAGTAAGACAGTGATGGAGCTCACTGAATGTTCATCCTGTTGCTTCAAGATAGTTTGAAGAAAAGACTACAGATTCTTTCTTTCTAAGGCTATACAGTACTAATCCAGGAAACTGAGCATGGCCAAGCCTTCAAATTCCTGACTAACTAGGCATAAGTAATACACAAATTAACAAATAAAATACACATATAAAAGTCAAATATATGTTTTCATTTTGGATATAACATTGAAATCAACTGCCGTGAATTGTGTGCTGCCTCAAAATTCATATGTTGAAGTTCTAACACCTAATGTGACTGTACTTGGAAATAAGGCCTTTATGAAGGTAATTGAGGATAAATGAGCTCATAATGATAGAGCCCTAATTTGATAGGACTAGTGTTCTTTTAAGAAGAGGAAGAGAAACCAGAGCTCATTCTCTACAAGTGCTCATGAAGAAAGGTCATGTGAAGACACAGCAAAAAGATAACCACCTACAAGTGAATAAGAAAACCCTCACTAGAAATCAAATTTGCCAGCACTTTGACCACAGACTTCTAGCTCCCAGAACTGTGAGAAAATAAGTTTCTTCTGTTTAAACCACCCGTCTGTGATTTTATTATTATTTTTTTTTTTTGGCAGCCTGAGCTGACTAATGCACCAACTATCCAACAATTGAAGAATAATCAAGTTCATCTGTCAGTTTTAAATCTAATGTCTACAGGCTGCAGTTACTTTAGAAGATAAACTGGTAACTAAAGAAAATATCACTATGAAGTGGCATTTGCCTGAAGGATTCCATAGAGGAAGTGTCTTATGATTCCCATACCAAAATACAGCACTTACTCACTAGGAAACTATAAACAGGCTTATGCTTTTTTTTGTTGTTTTTCTTTTTAAAGATGGCTTTGGTTGTATTGTTGTAAATGTGTTCTTTTGTGAAAGAAAGAGAAAGAGTAGATGAGATAAAACACTTCAGTAGGATAGTAGAGAAGCCCAAGAAATAAATAATTGTGAAGAGTTTCACTTTGGATTAAGATGTAGTAGGATAAGGAAGAACATATCTCCTATGTTAAAAACAAGGGGAAAAAACTGATAAAATATAAAGCATGCTTTTCTTTTCTTTTTTCTTCTTTTTTATAGCATTATTTTTTTAAATTGAAGGATAACTGGTACAAATTTTTACATTAGTTTCAGATGTACAAGGTAAGATTCAACAAGTCTATACACTATGCTATGTGTACTTTTCTAAAAAAAAAAAAAAGCTTTTGAAAAATAGCTGTTAGAAAGTGCTATAATAAATTAATACCAAAAAGGGATGAAATCTTCAAAGGTGGGCAAAGAAGTACAGATGCATCATCCTTGTCACAATAATGACAAGTGTCTGGTGTAAATGCAAGTGTGCAGATGGGAGTCATGCCTTAGATGGATAGACCTTATAAGGAGAAATAGGATGAATTTTACATGACAGCAATGGTGGCAAGAGAAATTGTTATCTGGAAAAACTCCAAATGCAAAAATAAATACTTCATCTCAATAATTCCCTCCCCAGAAGTATTGGTGAGGAAATGGCAGAAAAAGTGACAGAACTAGAAATTAATAAGGCCTCAAAAACAGTGTGTCTATTGTCTTACAGTGTTCAGATTCCAGGGTTTGCTGAATATACAATACAGAAATGAACAAAACCAACTAAGGCTAAACCCTAAACTACTTACAGTGCAAATCCTGAAAAGATCAAAGGATTAGCCCCTTTTAGGCTGTTGTCCTGAAAGTGGGAGTTAAACTAAGAGGTAAAGTATAATCTTTATACATAGCTGCCCAATTTTCCCAGCACCATTTATTGAAGAAACTGTCTTTTTTCCACTGGGTATTTTTTCCTGCATTGTCAAAGATTATTTGACCATAGAGTTGAAGGTCCATATCTGGACTCTCTACTCTGTCCCACTAGTCTAAGTGTCTGTTTCTGTGCCAGTACCATGCTGTCTTGGTGATCACAGCTTTGTCGTAAAGCTTGAAATCAGGCAGCTGTGTATGATTGAAACTTGACCATTCTCTTAAAAACATACCCAAAGATAAACTGAAAATGGATAAAGGACCTCAATGTGAGGCAGGAATCTATCAGAGTCCTAGAGGAGAACATAGGCAGTAACCCCTCCTCAACATCAGCCACAGCAACTTCTTTCAAAACCTGTTCCTAAGGCAAAGGAAACAAAAATGCAAATGAACTTTTGGGACTTCATCAAGATCTAAAGCTTCTGCACAGCAAAGGAAACAGTCAACAAAACAAAAAGGCAACCCATGGAATGGGAGAATATATTTGCAAATGACACTACAGATAAAGGGCTGATACACAAGATCTATAAACAACTCCTCAAACTCAATACTCAAAGCAAACAAAAAAACAAACCAGATAATCATGTCAAAAAAAAAAAATGGGCAGAAGACATGAACAGATGCTTGTCCAAAGTCTAACAAGCACATGAAATAATGTTCATCACCATTAGCCATCAAGGAGATTCAAATCAAAACCAAATTGAGATACCACCTTAGACCAGTTAGAATGGCCAAAATTAACAAAACAATAACAAGTGTTGGAGAAGATGTGAAAAAAGGGGAACCCTCTCACACTGTTGGTGGGAATGCAAGTTGGTACAGCCACTTTGGAAAACAGTGTGGAGATTCATCAAGAAATTAAACATAGAGCTACACTAGGATGCTGCAATTGCACTACTGGGTATTTACCCCAAAGATACAGATGTAGTGAAAAGAAGGGCCATATGTACTTCAATGTTCATAGCAGCAATGTCCACAATTGCCAAACTGTGGAAAGAAAGAAGATGCCCTTCAACAGTTGAATGGATAAAGAAGATATGGTCCATACATAAAATGGAATATTATGCCTCCATCAGAAAGGATGAATACCCAACTGTTGTATCAACAAGGATGGGACTGGAGGAGATCATGCTGAGTGAAATAAGCCAAGCAGAGAAATTCAATTATCATATGGTTCCACTTACTTGTGGAGCATAAGGAATAACATGGAGGATATTTGGAGAAGGAAAGGAAAAGTGAATTGGGGGAAATTGGAGGGAGAGACAAACCATGAGAGACAATGGACCCTGAGAAACAAACTGAGGGTTTTTGGAACCCTCGTGCTTCCCAGCCCACAAGGATGGGTGAGCCTCTTGGTGGGTATTGAGGAGGTCACATATTGCATGGAGCACTGGGTGTTATATGTAAACAATTAATCTTGGAACATTGAAAAAATAAAATGAAATTTTATAAAAAATCGTCTTTATAATCATATTTGAAACCAGTTGTGAACACAACCTAATTAAGCCTTCAGGAGTGGAGTAAGGGATGAGTAGTCAGAGCACAGAGGAATTTTAGGGCAGTGAAAATACTCTGCATGCTATAGTGGTGGATATATGTTGTCATCCATTTGGTCCAATGTCACAGAATTTATACACCAAAAATGTACTATAATGTAAACTATGGAATTTGGGTGATTATGATGTGTCAATTTAGGTTCATCAGATGTAAAAAATAGCACAACTCTTGTGGGAGATATTAATAACAGGAGGCTATGCATGTGTGGGGGTAAAGAATATGTTGGGTGTCTCTGTACCTTCTTCTCAATTTTGTTGTGAATTGAATTTACTCTAAAAAATTAAGTCCTTTGAAAAATATTCACTCCAGGTATCTTATGGTTCTTGGTGCTGTAGTCAATTAAATCAATTCTCTAATTTCCCTTTCTATATTTTCATTGTTAGTGTATAAGAAAGCAACTGATTTCTGTATATTGATTTTCTACCTTACCACATTACTGAATTGTTGTGTGAGTTCTAGTAGTTTGGGGGTGGAGTCTTTTGGGTTTTCCATATAAAGTATCATGTCATCTGTGAAGAGAGAGAGTTTGACTTCTTTTTTGCCAATTTGAATACCTTTTATTTCTTTTTGTTGTCTGATTGCAGTTGCTGGGACTTCTAGTACTATGTTGAACAATAGTGGTGAGAGTGGACATCCTTGTTGTGTTCCTGATCTCAAAAGGAAGGCTGTCAGCTTTTCCCCATGGAGATGATATTTTCTGTATGTTGTCAAATGCTTTTTCTGCATCAACTGAGAGGACCATGTGGTTCTTCTCTCTTCTCATATTAATTTGTTCTATCGCATTGATTGATTTGTGAATGTTGAATCACCCTTGCATCCTGTGGATAAATCCCACCTGGTCATGGTGTATAATCTTTTTAATATACTGTTGGATCCTATTAGCTAGGATCTTGTTGAGAATCTTGACATCCATATTCATCAGGGATATTGGCCTGAAATTCTCCTTTTTGGTGGGTCTTTGTCCGGTTTGGGGATCAGGGTAATGCTGACTTCATAAAGAATATGGAAGTTTTCCTTCTGTTTCTATTTTTTGGAACAGCTTCAGGAGAATATGTATTATTTCTTCTTTGAATGTTTGGTAGAATTCTCCAGGGAATCCATCAGGTCCTGAGCTCTTGTTTTTTGGGAGGCTTTTGAATACTGCTTCAATCTTGTTATTAGATATTGGTCTATTCAGGTTGTCAATTTCTTCAGTTTTAGAAGCTTATAGGTTTCCAGGAATGCATCCATTTCATCTAGGTTGCTTAACTTACTGGCATATAACTGTTGATAAAATTTCTGATGATTGTTTCTATTTCTTTGGTGTTAGTCATGATCTCTTCCCTTTCATTCATAATTTTATAAATTTGGGTCCTGTCTCTTTTCTTGTGGATTAGTTTGGCCAATGGTTTTCAATTTTATTGATTCTTTCAAAAAACTAGCTTCTAGTTTTATGATGTGTTCTGCTATCTCTAGTTTCTATCTCATTGGTCTCTGCCTTAATCTTGATTATATCCCTTCTTGTGTGGGGGGTTGGCTTAAATTGTTGTTGATTCTCCAGTTCTTTAAGGTGTAAAGAGAGCTGGTGTATTCTGGATTTTTCAATTTTTTTCAGTGAGATTTGGATGACTAGGTATTTCCTCCTTAGGACAGCCTTTGCAGTATCTCATAGGTTTTGGACCAAAGTGTTTCCATGAATTGCTTAACTTCTTTGATTTCCTGTTTGATCCAAACATTCTTAAGCAGGGTGGTCTTTAGCTTCCAAGTGTTTGAATTCCTTCCAAACATTTTCTTGTGGTTGAGTTCCAGTTTCAAAGCACTGTGGTCTGAGAATATGCAGGGAATAATCTCAATCTTTTGGTATCAGTTGAGCCCTGATTTGTGACCAAGCATATGATCTCTTCTGGAGAAAGTTTCATGTGCACTCAAGAAGAATGAGTATTCTATTGTTTTAGGGTGGAATGTTCTATATATTATCTATGAGGTCCATCTGGTCCAATGTGTCATTCAATGCTCTTGTTTCTTTATTGATTTTCTCCTTGGATGATCTGTTTATTACTGAGAGTGGTGTGTTAAGATACTCTACTATTGAGCTGGGGAAAATCAGAGAGGAAGACAAGCCACGAAAGAATGTGGACTCTGAGAAACAAACTGAGGGTTTTGGAGGGGTTGGGGGGTGGGTAGGCCTGGTGGTAGGTATTATGGAGGGCACGTATTGCATGGAGCATTGGGTGTGGTGCATAAACAATGAATTTTGGAACACTGAAAAAAATTAAGTAAAATTTAAAAAAAATATTCAGTGCAGGTCATGGTGCACTCTAACAGAGCAGCCTCTCACCTTAGCCGCTTGATTAAAGAATGAGATTGCACATCCCAGAGACAGAGGCATAACAATTTAGTATCCATTATTCTTTTGGACACAACACATGTTATCCTGCCCTGTGAAAGATATGAAGAAGTTGGAAAATATAGCCCATAATCATGAGGAAAATTAGTCAATAGAAGGAAAATCACAGGTAATTCAGGTGGAATAATTAGTCATCAAGGATTTTAAGATGACTGTTATAAAAGTGCTAAATAATTTATGGTATAAAATAAAAAATATGAGTGATTCTAGAAGAGATGTCAAATAAACAATGTATAATTAAATTGATGTTTTTTAATTGAAAAGTACAGTATAAGACATAAAATGTATTAGATTATTTTAACAGTAGATAGAATAAAAGCAGAAGAAACTATGGTTGAACATAAAGATGTATCAGTAGTAATTATACAAATAAAAGTAGACAGGGAATATAAGATTAGAAAAAAAACTAAATAAGGGACTAGAGTCCTATGGGAATATATTAAATTAGTAAACACTTTTGTCATTTGGAGTGCAGAATGAGAGGATATAAAAGACTTGGCAGAAAATACTTAAAGAAATAATGGCCAAAAACTTTCAAAACTTGATTTAAAAAAATCTCAACTTACAAACAAAAAGGCACAGGAAACACCAAGGAAAATAAAAACAAAGAAATTCACACTTAAGTGCAGCATAGTCAAACTTTTAAAAATAAATATAAAGAGAACATTCTAAAAGCAACCACCAGATAAATAAGACACCATGTGTATCAGGGAGGGGGAACCAGATATCCATAGGGAATCATTTTTAAACTATTGAGAATAAAAAAAATCGATGTAGAATTCCATATCTGGTGAAAATATACTTTAAAAACAACATAATAAAGAAATATGCAGATAAAAATAAGTTGCAAGAATTCATTTTCAATATATGAAGACTACAATTAAAGTTAAAGGGAAGTTTTCAGGCTAAAGTAACTAATAAAAAATAGACACTGATATCTAGAGTAAGGAATAAAGATAACCAATCATGGTTAATATGTGAGGAAATGTAAGTACATTTTTTTCTCCTTTTAGCAAAATCTGAAAAAGACAATGACATTTAAAGTTAAGAAATAATAATATGTAATGTGGTTTATAACACACAAAAATAAAATAAATGGAACAATAGTATGAAGAATGAGAAGTAAATGGAATTGTACTGAAATAAGGTTGTAATAGTGAATTGTCATTACATTAACTCAAAATAGTGTTAGGTTAATGTTGTATGTTATGATTGCAAAAATATTATTAATAAAAATAAATGCATATTATATATGCTTTTATATATAAATGTATGAAAACAATATAGCTAAGGAGCAAACAGAGGAAATAAGTGGAAAACTAAAAGAAATCAAAGGAAGCTGTAATGTTGGATACATTACAAAATGTAATTTGTCAAAGCTCATAGAATTTTGCAGCATATAAAGCTTATGCAAATTTAAGAAGGTCAGGGGTTCCTAAGATAGAATGTATAATGTAACCAAAACACCTAATTATATTACAAATAAATGAAACAATCTCACAGAAGACAAAAGGAAAAAAATTGACCTAATTAACTTTGAAAATCAATGACATCTGTAAGACTAAAGGCAAAAAGAACTGCACATTAGCATTGTTCTCTACTGGATAAAGTAATTTCTCATGGGGGTGTGAGTTAAGAAGGAATACTGTGGTAGATGTATACTGGAGTTTAATAATTAAGTTAATTGATTATAGGTGGTAGGAGTCAGGCAACTTTTCTCATTTTTGAAGTTATACAGATAGGTAAGGAAAAAAGGATAGAATGTTTCATATGTAATGGATTAATGATAGAGACATAAGTAGAAACTCATGTTTAGTTTATTATAGATATAGATTATTCCATACACAAATAATTTTATATACAGGTGTATACATGGATTAGTAGACACACATATATTACATTGTTTCGTTACTTTAGATGACCTAGAAGTATAAGACCCTAGTAAAAATGAGCATACCTAGTGCCCAGACCTTGGTTGCTAATATTACTGTTCAATTAAAGAACCAGAAATCCTTGGAGAAATGACAGATTCTAACACTAGACCTGGGACTATACCAAAGGATTCTGGAACATCTTGTAATTTCAGGAAGTAAAGAGGTGTTCCACCACTCCCCTTTTCAAAAACAAGAAAAAGAAAAAGAAAATGGAAAAAAAAAAAAAAGACATGCAATGTTTAAGGGTGTATCAGAGAACACAGGAGCCAACCAAAAAAATTCCTAATGGCCAAAAATTTTAACCAATATAATAAAGTAGTATTGGATTATTACCTAAGGTATAAAATAAGTATTCATGAGTCTATCTTGATATAAATAAATGTTTGAATAAATCAGAATGGAAGGGAATAAACAAAAATTTTGTGCAGAAGAATTCCAAATAATTTATGTAGATACTGCCCCCTCAAGGAAATGGAGCATAACTCTCCATTCCTTCAGTGTGTACTGACTAGTGACTTCCTCTCAAAGAATATAGAATAGAAATAATAAGGGAGAAGATTAAATTTACATTGCAAAATCTGACAAACTACCTCAGCCAGGTATCAAGATTAACATCACGTACTGTAATATGACACTTGTAGTGAGCATAGCATAACATATAGAGAAGCTGAAACACTATGTTGTACACCTGAAACTAATGTGACATTGTGAGTTAACTACATTCAAAACATTTTTTTTTAATATTACATAATGAAAATAGCAATTGGTATTTTATGGTTTTCCTGGTATTCCTCCTAAAGCCTACAATCTCAGTCTAATCATGAATAAAATATCAGACAAATCCCAGTTAAGGGGCATTCTATAAAAGGATCAATATTCCTCAAAAGTATCAAGGTCATCAGGAACAAAAAAGTCTAAGATAACCTCATAGCCAAGCAGAAGTCAAGGAGACATGATTACATATACATGATTACTAACTGCAGTATGGTTTCCTGGATAGAAACCTGAATCAGAGAATAGACTTTAGGTAAAGAATTAGTAACTGTGAATATACATGTATATTCACATATACACAGAAAAGTAATTTGACAAAATTTAAAATCAGTTCAGGATTAAAAAATATGAAACATAACAAAACAAAACAAAAAACCAAAAACCTCTCAACAAACTAAGAATAAAAAGGAAATTACATCATCTTGAAAAGGGTATCTATGAAGTACTATAGCTAATGTCATAATCAGTGGTGAAATACTAAATATCTTCTTTCAAAATACAGGAATACACAAAATATATATAATTCTTCCATCTGCTCTACACAATACTGGAGGTGTTACCTAGTGCAATAAAGAAATTAACTTAAAAGCTAAGCAAACAAAATGGAAATAAAGAAATAAGACATAACTCACAGATGCCATGAATGGGTTTATGGAAGATGCAAAAAATTTTTAAAAGAACTTTTTGAACTTATAAATAAATTTATCAAGTTTGTTGTACACAAGGATGATATAAAAATCATTAGTTTTTATGAGCAAACAAAAACAGATTCTTAAATACAGAGAACAAACTCATGCTTGCCAAAGGGAATGTGGGTGGGAGACTGGTGAAATAGGTAAAGAGGATTAAGGGGTACAAACTTTCTGTTATAAAATGAAAAGTACAATGTAGGGAATATAGTCAAGACTATTGCAGTACCATACTATGGTAACAGATGGTGACCACTCTTACCATGGTGTGCATAGAATAATGTATGGAATTATCAAAGCACTATGTTGTACACCTGGAACTTAAATAATATTGCATGCAGTTACATTTCAATAATAAATATTTTAAAATGAATTGTTTTTATCTCCTAACAACACACACATGAAAAATAAAATATAAAATGCTATTTATAATAGGGTCAAAACTTAATATACCCAGCCAAATTTTATAATGAGAAACAACCAAGATTTCCATAGTAAAAACTACAAAACATCGCTGGGATAAGTTGAAAATATGTAAGTAAACAGATAAATTGACTTCATAGTTGGAAAACTTAATGTTGGTAAGATGGAAATCAGCTGCAAATTTATCTATAAGTTCATGCAATTACTGTCAATGCTTTTTTCTTTTTTTCTCTTTTTTGGTAGAAATTGATGAGACTATTCCAAGAATTAAATGAATATGCAAGAAATTCAAAATAGTTAAAAATAATATAGAGGACACCTTGGTGGCTCAGTTGGTCAAGTGATTGCCTCAGCTCAGGTCATGATCCTGAAGTCCCAGGAATTTGTTCCGCATTGGGCTCCCTGTTCAGCAGGGATTCTGCTTCTCCCTCTGACCCTCCCTATTCTCATGCTCTCTCTCTTTCATTGTCTTTCTCTCTCAAATAAATCTTTCTTTTTAATAAAATCTTTAAAAAATATAGAAAAAGGATAAATTCAAGAAACAAGCAGTACCAGATTTCATGACTTAAAGTTGCATTAAATTTATAAAAGTTGGCATTGAGGTAAAAGTGAAAATTAGTTTTAAAAAAATGTGGCATTGGAATTCCACTTCCAGCAAAGATAGAATAATAAAGACCAGATTTATACTCTTATCCAAAACAGGTAAAAGACAGGAGAAAGTGATAAACAAGTTTTAAATGCATGGGATATCAGGTAGTGATCCCTAAGAGACGGTAAAAGTGAAACTTAGCCTTACTATTGCCCTACTTACAATTTGGAGAAAGCCTCCAGGCCATAGCACAGTGAGGGGGAAAACAATGGAGACTGCTAGTCCCCCTGAGTTGAAGAGTATGGTGAGAGACTAGGAATGCCAGGATAACTGGTCTTCAAGGAATAGCAGGGGAGAGAAAAACTTGCACATGCAGAGGATTCCAGAGATCTACAGAGGGTCACCCTTCAGTCTTTAACTAAATACAGACATCCAAATGCAGATGAAGCCAGGAAAAAGATATTCATAAAGAATCGGGGGGTTAGGGGGGCGCCTGGGTGGCTCAGTGGGTTAAAGCCTCTGCCTTAGGCTCAGGTCATGATCCCAGGGTCCTAGGATGGAGTCCCACACTGGGATCTCTGCTCAGCAGGGAGCCTGCTTCCTCCTCTCTCTGCCTACCTGCAGTCTCTCTCTGTCAAATAAATTAATTAAATTAAAAATAAAAAAAGAATCAGAAGGAACAAAACCTGATGTTCACAGAATGTAGAGACTAGTTCGAGTTCCCACATAACAAACTATAAAACCTCTTATCACATGGAACACTGGATAGAAAACACAGACTAGTAGTGAATTTTCAGTAATGGGGCAAAATTAGCCCTGGAATAAATGTTGCTTTGGTCCTGCAGAACAAAGCTTAAAATCAAGACTTAGAAGATTGAATGTTTCCAAACAATTTAAGTGCATCCCAGGGGGAAAGCAAAACAAAGCAAAACAAAACAAAAACAAGAGGATTAAAACAACATAATTATACCCAATAGCCAAAGAGGGAAACTTGATAATATCTGCAATTTAATGAAAATTTAATAGGTATACTAAGAAGGAGGAAAATACAACATAATGATGAGGGAAAATACTAGTCACTCAAAACTGATCACTAAATGACACGAATAATTGAATTAGTAAATAAGGGCATTAAAACAGTTATTATAACTGTATTCTATATATTCAAGAAGTCATAAAACATTGAGTATGTTAAGTGGAAACATGAAAGATCTAGAAATAAAAACAAAAACATTTAAGATTTTGAAAAACAGAAAATCAAGGGGAAAAATGGGCAGAAGACACTTGTCCAAAGAAGACATACAAACGGCTAATAGACATATGAAAAAATGTTCATCACCATTGGCCATCAAGGAGATTCAAATCAAAACCAAATTGAGATACCACCTTACACCAGTTAGAATGGCCAAAATTAACAAGACAGTAAACAACAAGTGTTGGAGGAGATGTGAAGAAAGGGGAACCCTCTCACACTGTTGGTGGGAATGCAAGTTGGTACAGCCACTTTGGAAAACAGTGTGGAGATTCATCAAGAAATTAAACATAGAGCTACCCTAGGATGCTGCAATTGAACTACTGGGTATTTACCCCAAAGATACAGATGTAGTGAAAAGAAGGGCCATATGTACTTCAATGTTCATAGCAGCAATGTCCACAATTGCCAAACTGTGGAAAGAAAGAAGATGCCCTTCAACAGATGAATGGATAAAGAAGATATCATCCATATATACAATGGAATATTATGCCTCCATCAGAAAGGATGAATACCCAACCCGTGTTGCAATATGGACAGGACTGGAGGAGATTCTGCTGAGTGAAATAAGCCAAGCAGAGAAATTCAATTATCATATGGTTTCACTTACTTGTGGAGCATAAGGAATAACATGGAGGACATTAGGGGAAGGAAAGGAAAAGTGAATTGGGGAAATCAGAGGGGGAGACAAACCATGAAAGACAATGGACCCTGAGAAACGACCTGAGGGTTTTGGAAGGGAGGGGGATAGGGGGATGGGTGAGCCTGGTGGTGGGTGTTGAGGAGGGCATGTATTGCATGGAGCACTGGGTATTATATGTAAACAATGAATCTTGGAACACTACATCAAAAATTAAAGATGTATGGTGACTAACATAACACAGTAAAAATAAATGAATAGAATTAACAGCAAATTATAATTTATAGAAGAAAAATGAGTGAATTTAAGGCCAAAATGAAATGTAAGAACAATACCGAATAAAGGAACACAGGGTCAGGGACAACTTGAAGCAGCCTAATACAGATTTTATTAAATTCCCTGATGTGAAATAAAGAAAGAAGCATAAAAAATGTTTATGTTCTCTAAATTTAATGAAAAATATGAACCCTTGGATCTACAAAATCCAATGGAATCCAGGCACAAGAAACATGAAGTAAACTATATCAGGTTGCATTATAATTAAATAGTTCAGAAGCAGTGATAAGGTGAGAATTTTAGAATTAGCCTGGGCAAAAAAGACACATTAGAGAAGAATAAACATAAGAATTAAAAACGACTTCTTACTAGAAAATGTACAAGCCAGATCACAGAGCAAAACATTTAAAATTTTTAAAATAGTAAAATTAAAATAATTCTTAACCTAAAAGTTTATGCCTAGCTAAAAAAAAAAAAAAAAAAAAAAAAAATCCCTCTATAACAACAGCAAAAGATTTTTCTCAGACATACAAAAGCTGAAAGGACTTATAACCAATAGACTTGCACCATGTGAAATGTGAATGAAAGTTCTTCAGGAACTAAGAAAATGACATCAGACTGAAATATAGATTTATATAAAGGACCAGAGAAACTCAGAAATGATAACTATGTGGATGAATGTAAAAAAGATTTTATGAC
The DNA here is from genome assembly GCF_011764305.1 of Mustela putorius furo. Taxonomy (NCBI): domain Eukaryota; kingdom Metazoa; phylum Chordata; class Mammalia; order Carnivora; family Mustelidae; genus Mustela; species Mustela putorius. The sequence continues at coordinate 26,118,392 of NW_025421273.1, forward strand.
TTGAAGACCTTTTAAAGATATCTGACTGTTTAAAGCAAAATAAATATCAATGCATTATGGGGTGTATATCATAAGCAGAACTAAAATATATAACAACTGTAGCACAAGGCCAAGAGAAGAGAAATGGAAGTGTACAATGTAAGATTCTTTCGTTATGTGTAAAATAGTGTAATATCACTTGGAGGTAAACTATGATTTACTATTCATAAACTATAAGCTAAAGATGTATACTAAAAACTTAGAACAAACACTAAAGAAACAAAAATTTATAACTAATAAACCCACAAATAAGAAAATTAAATCACACAGAATATATCATTAATATAAAAGAAGTAAAAAAAAGGAACCCAAAGAACAAACATGACAAAAGGAAAACAAATGGAAAAATGATAAATATGAGTCATCACATTAAAAATAAATGAACACCCCAATTAAAAGTACTTTATATGAAATGTAACAGCAGACCCAAGTATACGCCATATATAACCCACAAGAACTCTACTTTAAGTATAAAGACAGGTTATGCATAAAAGAATATGTCAATAATCTAAATAATTTAGAAAAATAGAAAATCCCTAGAAAAACACTTAATAAAACTGACTCAAGAAAAAATAGATAAGCTAAATAGACCTATAGCAAGAAAATACTTTGAATTAGTAATTTTAAAACTTTCAATAAAGAAATCCAGACTCAGATGGTTTCACTGGTGAAATCTGTAAAATGTTTAAAGAATTAACACTAATCCATTACAAACTGTTCTCCCCAAAATAGAAGGGGTAACACTTCCCAATTTATTATATAATGGCAATATACCCTGATACCAAAACCAGACAATGGCATCATAAGAAAACTACAGATCATGTTCTTTATGAACATAGATATAAAATCCTCAACAAAATACCACCAACCAAATCTGGTGTTATATAAAAAAGAGTATGCATCATAATCAAGTGAGATTTATCCCAAGAATTCAAAGTTGCAAAAAGCAATGAAATTCATACACTAACTTATAAAATAGAGAATAAAAACCACATGATTATCTCAATAAACACAGAAAGAATTTAATAAAAACCTTTTATATTGTTAAAAAAAACTCAACAAATTCATGATAGAAGGGAACTCCATAACCTAATAAAAAGTTGAGGTACAAAACCCACAACTAACAACAAAGTAATGAAAAAGAACTGCATGCTTTCTCCTTGAGATCAGGAACAAGATAAGGATGTTCATTTTTCCCTCTTCTATAAAACATTGTTTTGGACATTCTATCCAAGAAACTTAATCAAAAATAAAAAACAAGAGGAATCCATATTGAAAAGGAAGAAGTAAAACTGTCTCTCCTTGCAGATGACAAGTATACTTATGTATAAAAATTCCTAAGAAATCCACAAAAACAAAGCTATAAAAGTAATAAATGAATACAACAAGGTAGTAGAATGCAAGATCACTACACAAAATCAATTATGTTCCCATACATTAACAATGAACTGTAAAACAAAATAAATAATTTATAGTAGAATTGATAAAAATATAATACTTAGGAATACATTTAACAGATAAGGCAAAACACTTGCACCTTGAAAACTAGGAAACATTATTGAAAGAAATTAAAGTAGATCCAAATAAATAGAAAGACAGCCCGTAACCAAGGATTAGAAGATTTAATATTATTAAGATGGCAAAACCCCCAAAACTGATCTTTATGTAATTCTTGTCAAAATCCCACCTGGCTTCTTTGTAGAAAATGACAAGCTGATCCTGAAATTCATATGGCAAAGGGCCAAGAATAGCCAAAACAATTTTGGAAAGGAAGAACAAAGTTGGAAGACTCACATTTCCTAATTTCAAAATTTAGTACAAGGCTACAGTAGCAAGACATTATGGTGCTTGACTAAAAATAGAGATATAGATAAATGGAACTGAGTTGAAAGCCCAAAAATAAACCCTCAAATTTATGGTCAATTGATTTTCCACAGTGGTGCCAAAATAATTCAATAGGGAAAGAATAGTCTTTCAGAGAAGGTCCTCTAGAAGAAAGCATCAGAAAAATGGCATCGCTGCAAACCCATAGCTAGAACTGGAAGGAGCCAGAAGAACAAATAATACAACTTAACTCTCCTTTAACTCTTTGATACCACTGGTACATTATGATAACACAAATTTAGCCAGAACAACCACTCAAAGGTCAAGGAACACAGTTCATACATTTCATAAATAACAGAATGAGAAGTGGGATACAGAGAAATCAAGAGAAATAAGAGAACGTTGAGAGATTAAAATAGATTAATCCCACCTTGATAATCCAGGATATTTTCTTCATCATGAAATCCTCAACTTAAGCCATATCTATAAAGTACTTTTTGCCATGTAAGGTAACATATCCACTGTTTCTGGGGACTAAGGCACGGACATCTTTGCAGTGCCATTATTTTCCCTACTAGTCTCTGTTGATTCATTCTTTTGATATTACCTAAGTTTAATAACAAGTGCACCACACACAATAAACATTTACACAAATACTCATAATTATTATCCAAAATATCCAAAAAGTAGAAATAATTCAAATGTCTACCAGCTGATAAATGAATAAAATGTACTAAGTTTATAAATGCAATTATTATTGGGCAATAAAGAGTGATCTACTAATACATGCTACAATGTAGATGAAGCTTGAAAATGTTATGCTAAGAAGCCATCACAAAAGACTACATTTTATATGATTCTATTCTATGAAATATCCAGAATAGGTAAATCTGTAGAGACAGAAAGTAGATTAGTATTTGTTTGCCTAGGAGTCTGGGGTGAGGAATGTGGGAAATGATGAGTGACTGCTAATGGGTACAGAGTTTCTTGCTGGAATGACGAAAATATTCTAAAATAAGTGAATTATATTTCAACAGAGCTATTAAAAAGAAGTCTGCCTGAAAAAACTAAAGTATTATATAGTCTTTGTGGTCAAAATAACAGGTCATCTTTAGGTGAGAAAGGAGGAGGGAATGGTTGGAAATAACTCAAGAGGAACTGTTGGTTCCTCTTATTAACAATTTAACAATTGTTAAAATGTTAACAATATTCTATTTCTTGACCAAGTGTGGTTACCTGAGTGTTCACTTTGCTATCATTCAATGAGTTCTACATTTAGAATTTATGCACTTTTCCGAATCTATGTTATATTTCAAAATAAAAGTCTATACAAGTTTTTAATAGTAACAAATATATTCTACCCATGACACAAAATAAGTAAAATAATTTGGAAATATTGCAATAGTGGAGCGCCTGGGTGGCTCAGTGGGTTAAAGCCTCTGCCTTCAGCTCAGGTCGTGATCCCATGGTTCTGGGATCGAGCCCCACATCAGGCTCTCTACTCAGCAGGGAGCCTGCTTCCCTTCCTCTTTCTCTCTCAGCAGGGAGCTTGCTTCCTCGTCTCTCTCTCTGCCTGCCTCTCTGCCTACTTGTAATCTCTGTCTGTCAAATAAATAAATAAAATCTTAAAAGAAATACTGCAATAGTGACAGGGTTGTAATAGTGATAGAAAGAAGTAAAGAGACATATGAAATATTTAGGTTAAAATCCACCAGTCTACGTGGATTGGAAAGCAAAATAGAGGATGATGTTAAGGATTACCTTTAGCTTTCTTGCTGTCAGTCAGATTTCCTTTTCAACATTAGGCATACTGGATTCAGGTGGATTTCAATCTACTGGTTCTTAGATGTCTTTACGATTTCCACTTGAAGAAATCAAATAAAGAGCTTTACAAACATTTCAGCACAGATGAAGCATCCAATTTGGACAGTCTGCTAGACTTTCTCCAGTGCCTTTAAATATACCCCATATCCTTTCCTTCTTTCTATCTGTCCAAAGGAGTAAATTCTTGAGATGCATCATATAACTGTATCTCTTGATCTTTGGGCAAGGTTATCCTGGTTGTTTTTTCAGTGGGAAATTCCAGATCAGAGAATGGAAGGAAAGAAAGTTCATGCTGAGGGGTAGTAAAAGCTCCCAGGCTTTGCTAGCCCCAGAGTGCTTTACCATCTCCTTTTGGGTTTTGGTTTCTATTATACCAAGCAGATTTCTGTAAATAGTCCTTTATTAGACTCTCCTTAATTGGTCCATTTGAATGCACCATCTGTTTCCTGCCATGATCTTGAGTGATTCAGTAATTGGCACAAGAAGTGGCCCCAGGAAACACTCTTAAAATAGGTCCTTGGGATGGGTAGCTAGCATATTTGAGAGCTCACAGATAGCTTCTTTGCTTTGGGAAATGGGACACTGATAATCTCTGGCATGCTGTGACATCGTGATTAGTTAAATAATCACTGGTGGTGGCATGAGATGAAGTACAGATGCAATGAAGGCGTTAGGAGATCAAGTGGCTGTGGCACTTAGTCACTATGGCAACAATGGTTATTACAAAGATTGTAGCAAAGCAAAGAAAAAAATTAAAGGTCTGCCTCAGACCATGAATGAAAAATCAGAAAGCTCCTATGGAAACTTGAAAGAGTCCCTTATCTCCAGTAGCTATGGGGAAGATATGAATGAGAATCAAGCCCAAGGACTGAATATAATTGCAAGGTTGTTAAAGCCAAGTAAATGAAAAAATCAGCCACATATCTCATGCTAAGGTAAGGCACTCTTGAAAAAAGAATAGGACCCTGCAATATTTGGGCAGACAAGGGAAAAGATAAACATTTCAAATTTCTGAATTTCAGGTATACTCAACTGAGATTTGAAAGGTAATAAATTGGGCTTAGTTACCCATGGAGTGGTTTTCAGATCCCAAAGGCTAATTAGTTGAAGTTTGAGCTCAACAATGGTTTGCAATCAATGAGGAAGAAATGCTAGAAATTTTCTGACAGTGTTGTGGCTCTCAGCCTTGGCTGTACATTTCAGTCACAGAGGAAGCCTAAAAAAAAAAAAAAAAAAAAAGAAAGAAAAGAAAATTAATGTCTAGGTAGCACCCACCGAGAGTGTGATTTTAACATTCTAGTGTCGATCCTGGGCATTGGGTTTCTGAAGCTGCAGCCTTAGTTGAAAATTATTGATGATGAAGGCAAAATCTGAAGGTTTAGGGATATGGGAATTTTAGAGTAGATTTATTATATGTTACCACCTCAGCTCCCCTCTACCAATCACCCTGAATATCTGATGGAGAACACTCCCCCTCCTAAAGAATCTTTGAAAATCTCTGCAGTAAATGTCTTTATAGTCCAAAGATGACTGATGGTGGGAGAAGCTGCAATAGAATGGCACCCTATTTCAGTGGAATAATGGAATGCCAGTATATTAGAATGCAAGATCAAGGAGTCTAACCATCAGAAACAAGGTACTTAAAGTCACATTGATAAGACAAGTGTTGAATTGGTATAGTGCTCTGACCTGCATTAACCTGTGTCAGTGGCTTTCTGATCACTAGGTGCCTCAAAATGAAACAGATGAGCAGCCCACCGAGGTGTGGCTTAATATATAAAAGCAGAAAATTTGGGGATCTAGTGCTAAAAATCTAGCTCAAGTCATTATGAGTATTCATAGCCTCCTAAGCAGTTCCAAGACCTAAGCCAAGACATAGTCCAAGAGCCCTTCCACTGAAGGAAAGCCATTAATAAATACTATATATATTCCCCAAACCTTCTTTATGTGAGCTATAGCCATTTACTGGGATAGCTGAGCATGTGTGAAAGAGAAATACTCAGAACTTCTATGGGATTATTAATTAAAGACTCTGAAATGCTGCTAATCACTAAAGACTCAAAGCAGCCTGGTTCCTGGATAGTGGGCATGTATTGAGGTCAGGTGATAGGAGAAATCTCAACTCCCTTCATATCAGAATGAGTCTAATGGGACCACTGACTGATCCTATGGGTTATTTTTGGGTTGCTCTGCTGGGATAAAGTAAGTAGAAGCTTATACAACTGCATTCAATGCCAAAAGAGTAAATCAAAAGAAATGCTCCATCCCTGGCTGTAATGCAGAGAAATATCATCATCAAACACTAGAAAGATGTATGTGGTGAAGGGTATGAGGGATTCTAAACACATGTTCAATTAACTCACGTATTTTGGCTGTTGGAAAGCCAGTCAGGAGACTGACTGTGGATCATTACAAACAAAATTGGGCATTAATGCCTATAGCAGCTCTGTTTCCAGATGTAATATATTTATTGGAGAAAATTAATATTACCCTTGCCACTTGAATGGGTTCTCAAAGTGTAGTTCTTAGGCCAGCAGCTTCAGCGTCACTGAAATCTTATTTGAGATACAAATTTCTGGGTCTCACTCAAGATAGAACTCTGCCAGTAGGATTCAAAACTTCCTGTTTTAACAAGCCATAAGATCATTCCTTTGCACTTTCCTGTTGGAGAAACACTATCTTAGATAATGCTGTTTTTTTCCAATTCCTAAGCAATTTGCCTCTGCAAGGCAAGGGTAGAAAATTATCTTCACTTTTTAGTCCACTCTTATGCTATCTTTTATAATATAAACTGGAAAGAACTTAATCATCTTTATGCCTCATAAAACATCAAACTGGTCTTTACATTGATGACCTTATGCTTATGACATCTATAAGGAAGAGGTAGCAAGGACAGGATGGCTTCCTCTAACATTTGGGTACCAAAGTTGAGAGATAAACCTTATGAAAGCTCAAGACCCTGAGCCTGCCATACTGACAGGTTTACAAAATTTCAGTGGCCTGACTTAGGACAGGTTATTTCTTCTAAAATAAGAGACGCATGACAGAAACTTGCAACAGCTAATTTTAAGAAGTACAAAACTTGTTGAGCCTTTTAAAATTGTGGAAGCAGGGTTCTTAGATGGCTCAGTAGGTTAAGCCTCTGCCTTCGGCTCAGGTCATGATCTGAGGGTCTTGGGATCGAGCCCCACATCGGGCTCTTTGCTCAGCAGGGAGCCTGCTTCCCCACCTCTCTCTCTGCCTGCTTGTGATCTCTGTCTGTCCAATAAATAAATAAAATCTTAAAAAAATAATAATAAAAAAAATTTTAAAAAAATAAAAATAAAATAAAATTGTGGAAGCAAAATATACCACATTTATGTATACTGGTCTAATTCACTGGCTAATTCATATGACATCACAAGACATTAGGTCAGGGCCTGGATGGTCTATGCTTCAGTGCAAACTATACTACCATTTGTGTGTTATGATCACCCAATGCAGCTGCCTGAGACAAAGAAGTTATATAGACCTTCTAGCATAATTATGCACATTTCAATAGTTTTGGTGGAAAATCATTTACACTTTTCTACCAAAAACTCATATTCATTTGAAAACCAGCTTCACTTTTGCTTTTATACCCTTTATCTGACCCATAGGTCTATGAGAAATGAACTTCTTATCAAGAAATGGCTATTATCTCATTTAATTAAAATCAGATGTTAAAGATTAACAGGGACTGAATTTACCCTCACCTCTGGAACAGCTAAAAAACTGCACAAAACATATGAAACAACCATTTTCAAAATATTGAACATCAGCAATAAAAAATAATCATCCCTAAAGGAAAAGAAACAAGTAAGATAAGCTCTGTGATTGCCACAACTTACTGGTAGGAGAGTTCCCAGGCTGAATCTAAGGTACAATAAACCTCAGTGGAAACTAGAGATCTCCCTGAATTGATGAGAGTGTTTGGGAAGTTTGGGAGTTTGGGAAGGAGTTTGGGCAGGAGAAAGCAGCTAGAGTTTACAGGGCAGAATAGCAAGAGAAGAGCCAAAAGATTTTCAGAAGTCTGAAGACTGCAGCTGAATATTGACCAGTGCATCCATGTAAGAAAACTATATGAGACTCAAAAAGAAATCACTTGAAATAATTATATAGAATAATCACCAGATATGGATCAAGGAGCGCTTGAAATAGTTTCCACAAGCCAGATTAGAAGACCTCCTAATTTAAGGGACATGAGTTAGAGTACTTAAAATGGTTTGACCTTGTCAGTTAGCCAAACTTAGTACTAGACTAAATGTTGCTGCTAGCAAAATTACAAAAAGACCAAAAACATCATATTGTTTATAAGATAACATTACTTGTGTGCTTGAGTAGCTGGATTGGTTGGATGTCTACTTTCAGCTCAGATGATGATCCAGATGTCCTGGGATCTAGGCCGCTATCAGGGTCCCTGCTCAGCGGGGAGCCAGAATTTCCTTCTCCCGGCCTCATGCTCATGCTCTCTCTTGCTATCTCTCTCTCTCTCAATCTCTCTCAAATAAATAAATAAATAAATAAATAAATAATCTGTAAAGAAAATAAAATAACATTACTACATCACAGAGAAAAGTTTAATCATATTTATAGACATAAAGTTTATGAGGCTACAAAATACCTATCTATCCCAAACAAGGTAAAATTCATAATGTCTGGCATCAAATTTAAAAATCATTCAGCATTTACAGGAACAGGAAATTTATTACCCATAATAAGAAAAAAAATTAATTGATAACATTGAAAAATAGTACAGATGATATAAATAACAGACAGATACTTTCAAGTTATCATTATAACTATATTCCACATGTTTGAGAGGGTAGGGGAATGAGTGAACATTAACAAGACTGAATTGATATTCTAGACATGAAAACTACAACATCTGAGATAACAAATAATTGAACCGGGTTAGAAATTGCAAGGAAAAAAAAATGAGTAAATTTGAAGAGTAGCAACAAAAACTATCCAAAATAAACACAAAGAGGAGAGAAGACTGAAGAAAATTTACATAGCACCACTGTGCTGTGATACAAATTCAAAAGGACATTATGTAATTAATTGGGGTCTTTGAAGAAGAGGAAGGAAGATGGTAAAACATTTTTTTTAAAAATTAGTGAATTTTTCCATGATGGACAAAACTATGAATCTATAGTTATAAGACCAATAAACCTCAAGCACAAGAAATAAGAAGAAAAATAAACCATGGAATATCACAATCAATTTCAGTAAACCTGTGAAAAGCAGCCTACAAAATAAGATACATTATACAGACAGGAACAAAGATACGGTGAATTTTTCATCTGACAATAAAAATTCATGCCTGAAGATAGTAGAGAAACACATTTAATGTACTGAAAGAAAATAAACTATCAACCTAAAATTCCATACCTAGAAGAAATGGCTTTCAAAAACAAGAGGAAATAAAAAAGGTTTCAGACCTATAAAAACTAAAAAAATTCATAAGACCTGAACTATAAAAAAATACTCTATGGGGGCATCTGGGTGGCATAATCAGTTAAGTGTTCAAAAATCAAGTGTCTTGGTTTTGGCCCAGGTCCTGATCTCAGGATCCTAGGATTGAGCCCCACATGTGTCTCTGCGCTTCACATGGAGTCTGCTTGAGATTCTCTCTCCCTCTCCTTCTGCCATTCATGCTTTTTCTTCTTCTTCTTCTCTCTCTCTCTCAAAAGTAAATAAATAAATCTTAAAAAAATACACTAAAAGAAATTTATACAAAAAAAGGGGGGGCCGCCTGGGTGGCTCAATGGGTTAAAGCCTCTGCCTTCAGCTCACGTCATGACCTTGGGGTCCTGGGATCGAGCCCCTCTTCAGGCTCTCTGCTGAGCAGAGAGCCTGCTTCCCCCTCTCTCCCTCTGCCTGTCTCTCTGTCTACTTGTGATCTCTGTCTGTCAAATAAATAAAGGAATAAAATCTTAAAAAAAAAAAGAAAGAAAAAAATTATACCAGGTGAAAATATAAATCCCAAGCAGACTCCATGTCCAGCACAGAACCCAACAGGGGGCTCGATCTCAGGATCTAGAGGTCATGACTCTGAGATCAGGACCTTAGCCAAAATCAAGAGTTGGCCACTTAACCAACTGAGCCACCCAGGCACCTCACTGTTATATAAGATTCTTATATGTGAAGTGTAATATGACTTGAATGTTCACAGTAAGAAGTTAAAATATATAGTATAAACCAAAATAACAAAGTTTTGGCTAATAAGTCAACAAATAAAAGAGAATGAAATCATAAAATGTACTCAATACAAAAATGGCAGGAAAATAAAAGAAAAAGGAAACTAAAAACAGATGGTATAAATGGAAAACAAATGGCAATGTGGTAAATTTAAAGCCAACCATACAAGTAATCATATTAAATGTAAATGGTCTCAACATCCCTATTGAAAAATAGAGATCACTAAGTTGTAGGAAAAAAGTAATAACTAACTGTATGTTACTTAGAAGAAACATAATATAAATATAAAGAAATAATGAAATTAAAAGTAAAAATTATTGTAAAAGATAAACTACATTAACAATAAAAAAGTTGATATGACTATATTAGTATTAGGCATAGTAAGTATTGGAAAAAGGAATAGAGCCAGAGATAAAGAAAGCCATTTCATATAATAAAGAGGTCAATTCGTCAAGAAGACATAATACTTCTAAATATTTATATACCATAATAATTATAAGAACTTTATAGTACACAAATCAAAAATTTATTGAACTTCCAGCAGAAATAGGCAAATCCAAAGTAAGAGTAGGATTTTAACATCCCTCTCCAATAACAAAATAACATCCCTCTCCAAATACAGAAAATCAGTAAACATATAGAAGACAATAACATTTCCAACCAATTTAACCTAAACTTATATATCATTCGACCTAACAATAGCAGAATACATGCTGTTTTAAAAGTGCACACAGAAAGGGCCCCTGGGTAGCTCAGTGGGTTAGGCCTCTGCCTTCAGCTTGGGTCATGATTTCAGGGTCCTGGGTCCGAGTCCTGCATCCAGCTCTCTGCCTGCCTCTCTGCCTGTTTGTGATCTCTCTCTGTCAAATAAATAAATAAAATCTTAAAAAAGGAAAGATTTACTAACAAAGTCCATAATCTAGGCCATAAAAGAATCTTAATAAAATTGAAAGGATTCAAATCAAACATTTTCTGATCACAGTGGAGTTAGGTTTGTAATCAATAACACAAAGAGCTCTGAAATTAAATTTTGAAACCAAATCACTTTTAAATCATACATGAACCCAGGAAGATACCAAAAGAAAATTAGAAAATAAAAATATATTGAAACATCTTGAAAACAGATTGAAATAAAACATACTAAAATAAGTTAAAATCCATCATACAACATTTTGTGTGACATGACTAAGTAGTACTTAGAAATATATAGTACTGAATAGTTCTATTACAAAAGCAGGAAGTTCTCAAATTAGTGATTTCACCTTTTACCTTAATAAAACAAATATATGAGAGCAAATTAAACTCAAGGCAAGTAAATGAAAAAAATATAATTACAAAATTGCAATTATACCAGAAATCAATGAAAGAGAAAATACAATCTATGAAACCAAAAACTAAATCTTTAAAAATAATTCAATAAAACTGATAAACTTCTAGCCAGACTGATCAAGAGCAAGAAAATTATCCACTGTGAGATCAAAAATCAGGATGTCAAGATGTCCTGGTTTATAGATATTCTGGTTTGCTTCCCAGCTATCCTAACATTTTTTTGAAAGACCAAGTGCAAAATGATCATGACAACACTAATAGTATACATAGGTTCTATTTGACCAGACAAACCAATAGCTGAATTTAATTCTGAATTCTGATATAGTACCATCTTCAGGGGAACCAGATGGCCATCCAGGAGTCAGAACCTGGACTAATCCCAATTGAAATTGATGCATTCTCTGGATATATGTTTACATCTATACCCATAAAACTTCTGCTAGTACCACAACTGTGGACTTAAATAATGCTGTACCCATTGTCTAGCATTTCACATATTCCTCCCAACCAGGTAAAATGTTTAACAACAGAAGTGAGCCATTGGGCTCATTTCATGAAATTCACTGGTTTTGCCAAGTTACCCATCTTCCAAAAGCAGCAGTCGTGAAGAACTACAGAAGTCTTGGTTTATAGGACAGGTTATAGGACAGATGTCAAAATTCATAATTTTCCCAAATAGCCTCCTTAAGGAATTTTTGCTTTATGTCTCTGAAACCTTGAACTTGGTGTATTTTTAGTCATAGTGCTCAAGGAAGAAATATTTCCACCAGGAAAAACAGTCATAGTTTAGTTATATAGGAAAATAAATCTTCATCCTGACTATTTTATATTCTTTATGCTACTAAGACACCAGGCACATTATTCACTGCAGTGTACCAAGGGATACTGGATTACATCTCCACAAATTGGAGAATAAGCCTATCTGCCACTCACAGAATTCATGAGGCCAACTCTTAATATACCTTACCCAGTAGTTGATAGGAAGCATCAACAACTTAATAAAGATAGAATCATTAAGAACTCAGATTTTGAGAGAATAAATATTTGTGTCACTCATCACATAAAGACCACCATCCAGTTATGGGTAAAGCTAAGGAAAATGTGAAGTGGGTAATGATAGAAAAAAATATAGGATTCAGGACACGGTACTGAACAAGGGGCTAAAAAGACTATGTTTTACATTAACTTTTTAAATTTATTTTTAATCTGCTTCATTCCCTACTAACTTCTATGAAGAATATTGCCAGCAAACAGTTTCAAGTTTGACTAAAACTATAGCTGAATTATCAAAGAGTATAGCTGAATTATCAGTCAATGATAATAAAGTAATAGATTTTTATGTCCTCTATGTATGGAACATACAATTTTTTAAAATCTGGACAAGATTTTAAATAAATACAAGTGGATATTGAAAGGGAAAAGAGGGAGACTGTACTAAGTAGGTTTTATTTGTCCCTTGAGGCCCACAGTCTGCTCTTCTCCTCCCTGACTTATGTCCTAGACTGTATAAATAAATTCCCTTAAACTCTAGCTGATTAGATTCAGTTAATGGCAGGCACCAGCCAAGACCTGAAAGCAGAGGGAGAGTGTCATGGGCTGTTTATTCCTCCAGTTTCCTCTTGCCCAAGCCATAGATTAACACAGATTTGAAGAAGATGAAGAATATAATATATGAAAAAATTTAGAAAGACTGATAGGGTAAAAGTGGTTTTCTCTCTGTATATAGGAGATACATTCATTTTTTATACAAACAATTTATATAAACAAACCAGGAAACCAAATGGCCCATTCAAGAGGTTTTACCTGAAATTTAATGAAAAGTCTGTACACAGAGATGTGCACCTCAGTAAGAGATGAGGAAGTATTCAATATCAGTAACAGTGGGAAGCCATTACCATCTCTAGGGCCAAAGAGGAAGAGATTATTATGTAATCAGCCCTCAGTGAGCTCTGATTCCATGGAAGAGGGGCCAAGTCACTAAGCAATGTGGCTGTAGAGGAAAGACACTGCCAGAGCCCAGGGCACAGAAAGAATGGGGTGTTGGAGCAAAAGAGGAATGGAAACTAAATATTCCAACTTTCTCTATAACCTTTCCATTTCACATTATGCCCTCTTGGCCAAATACATCCAGAATTCAAAGGGCAAAAGAATCAAGTGCTGCAATCTATCGAGGGCAGAAGTCCATGGCAGAGAGCAATGCAGAGACCAGCAGAGAAGGAAAATCTGGTGAGCATGTGGTCAGGATGGGTGAATGGAGTGGGGTGGGAGACAGCCAACAGATAAAAACCAGCACACCAAGGAAATTATTTTCAACAGATTTTTTTTTTTATGAGCAAAATTGGAAGCAAAAGACTGAATAGAAATGCATTAAGAAAATTAACATGTTTCAAAAAATGCTTTGAGTCAAAAAAATCACAGTAAAGGCAAAAATATAAAAGATGTTCTTGGATTCAACATATTTATCAGAGTCACAAGACACTAGATTGAGTAGTATGACTTTGATTCCTGCTTCCTCTTGATCCTGTAAGACATGATCTTTTAAGGTTCAGAATGAGCAATTCCCTTGCATCTCTGCAGTAATGTCTTTGAAAAAGGTAATTACTATAAATAACCTCATTTCTGCTAAAAATTATAATATGAATTTTTGATGTAAGAACAATAAATCAACCCAAGCAGCTGCCTCACTATTATTCATCATAACAAACTTATGATGTAGCCAATTTAGGGGAAAATGCAATTTTCCTAAAGTGCCTCCTTGAATTATTCAAAGTTTCTGTTGCAGCTAATTAATTTAGAGCACATTACTAAAATGAATCAGTGAAAATAAACAAAAGACTGAGCAAAAATAAAAGTGTAGATTCTAGTAGGATTCTATTTTCTTTGATACTATGCTTTCCACATCTGCCCCCCAAATAGTAGAAATTAATGTAGTAAAATGAATGGGTTCTATACATAGCCAAAATATGTTAGCAATGGTAACTTGATACGCACTTATAAAGTACTCTGGATGGACAACGTGCAATTTCTTTGGAGAAAGGGTGTTTGTCACTTACTAAAATTAAAGCAAGAAGTCGGTCTTTATTAAATACATGATCATTTCAAATACTTCCTTCTTTCACTCAAGTCTTACAAGAGGCAGCCTACTTTACATATTAAGCTATTTACATCTCTTACATCTAACATTAGATCACTTTATGATAAGATTATCACAAAAGAAATTATAAGGAGTGGTAAAAAAAAATCCACATCAGAATGGAAGACAAATGTATTCTTTAAATCACATCTACTAAATTGCTAAATTGCCATTCCTTAGGCTACAGCCACATGCCCCTTCCTTGAAATTTTTTTTTCTTCATTTAAGGAGACATTCATCTCAGATCCATCTGATTTTATGAAAGCAGAGAAACTGAAGGCTGAGAATTCTAACCTCAGAGAGTCATTAATATGTTACATGACCTTGGGCAATCTCTCAAGCCTCATCTCCTTTATTTAAAAGATGATGTTCTCAACTCGAGTAACTTACTTCACAGTCTTGTACAAAGGATAGCTAGCAATGTCTGCCAGGTTTATTGAAAGCATTAAGTGCTAGATACATATTTAATTATGAGATGGAATCTTTGTAACATTAAAAAACCTGCTGCAAAAAAAAAAAAGCAAAATAAATCAGGTACTACTAGGAAGCATAATCAGAGCAATTGAAAGGTTTTCTCCATAAACTAGATATTTATGAATCAAATTTTAAAAAAATAAGCTTTCTCATGAGACCAACTTAGTCCATCTGGGCTGCTGTAACAAAATGCTATAGACTGGGTGGCTTAAACAACAAACATTTATTTCTCACAGTTCTGGAGGCAGGGAAGTCCAAGATCAAGATGCCAGATTTGGTGTCTGCTGAGAGCCCACTTCCTGATTCATAAATGACCATCTTCTCATAGCTCTTCACATGGCCTAAGCAGAACAAGAGAGCTCTCTGAGGTCTCTTTCATAAGGACACTAATCCCATTCATTAGGGTTCCACCTGGGTAGTTCAATCACCTCCCAATGGTCACCTTCAATTACCAACCATCACATGGGAGATTAAGTTTTAGCTTTTGAAGTTTTGAGGAAACAAATGAAAGGTTCAGTCCATAGAAACACCTGTTACAAAAGTAAAGCAACTAAGCCAAGTGTACAATAGTGTTTTTAGGACAATGAACTCCATGCCCCAACAAGATTTGTGTGGAGGCAGAAATTTTATTAATATTGTGCAAAATTGAAGACATGTTGTGTTACTCCAAGTAAACAGATTATGACCAAGAAAAAAAACCAAACAAACAAAAAAAAACCCACTTAGAATCTTTATAGACCTGAGGAAAAAATCAGATGTGATATGCAGGACAATTTTCTACACTTTATTGTCATCCCTTATACATAGGAAGGTGAGTAGAGCAGAGTACAGATAAATTATAATCTATAAAAAGATGACAGCAATATTTCCTAAGTAAAAAACATACTGGAAAATCTGTGAAAACAAAAGCTAGTTTTTTGAAAAGGTCAATAAAATTGATAGGGCTCTAGATAGGCTAAATAAGAAAAAAAAAAGAGGCTACAAACTACTAATATCAGAAATGAAAGAGAGGACATCATTACCTAGCCTATGGATATTATAAGGACAATAAAATATTATGAATAACTCTCCACGCGTTTTTTTTCTTTTTTCTCCATTTACTTATTTTTCTTAATTAACATAAAATGTATTATTTGTTTCAGGGGTACAGGTCTGTGATTCATCAGTCTTACACAATTCACAGCACTCACCATAACATATACCCTCCCCAGTGTCCATCATGCAGCCACCCTACCCCTAATACTCCCTTCCACTCTGGCAACCTTCAGGTTGTTCCCTGAGATTAATTAAGAGTCTCTTCTGGGGGGGGGGGGTGCTGGATGGCTCAGTCATTAAGCATCTGCCTCCAGCTCAGGTCACGATTCCAGGAACCTAGGACTCAGTCCCACATCAAGCTCCCTGCTCAATGGGAAGCCTGCTTTTCCCTCTCCCGCTCCCCCTGCTTGTGTTACCTCTCTCACTGTCTTTCTATCTCTGTCAAATAAATAAATAAAATCTTAAAAAATAAAAAAAGGAGTCTCATGGTTTGTGCCCCTCTCTCGTTGATCTTGTTTCATTTTTTTCCTCTCTTCCTCTATGTTGCTTTGCCTTGTTTCCCAAATTCCACATATCAGTGAGATCATATGATAA
The DNA here is from genome assembly GCF_011764305.1 of Mustela putorius furo. Taxonomy (NCBI): domain Eukaryota; kingdom Metazoa; phylum Chordata; class Mammalia; order Carnivora; family Mustelidae; genus Mustela; species Mustela putorius. The sequence continues at coordinate 26,134,866 of NW_025421273.1, forward strand.
TTGTCTTTCTCTGAGTGACTTACTTCACTTACCGTAATACCCTCTAGTTCCATCTACATCCTGGCAAGTGGCAAGATTTCCATACTGTTTTCCAGAGTAGCTGCACCATCTTGCATTCCCACCAACAGTGTAGGAGGGTTCCCCTTTCTCCACCTCTTCACCAAAATATGTCATTTCCTGACTTGTTAATTTTAGCCATTCTGACTGGAATGAGGTGATATTTCATTGTGGTTCTGATTTGCAATTCCCTGATACCAAGTGATATTGTGCACCTTTTTATGTCTTTTGGCCATTTGGATGTCTTCTTTGCAGAAATGTCTGTTCATGTCTTCTGCTCATTTCTTTTTTTTTTTTTTTAAGATTTTATTTATTTATTTGACAGAGAGAAATCACAAGTAGATGGAGAGGCAGGCAGAGAGAGAGGGAAGCAGGCTCCCCGCTGAGCAGAGAGCCCGATGCGGGACTTGATCCCAGGACCCTGAGATCATGACCTGAGCCGAAGGCAGCGGCTTAACCCACTGAGCCCAGGTGCCCTTCATTTCTTGATTGTATTATTTGATCCTTGGGTATTGAGTTTGATAAGTTATTCATAGATTTTGGATACTAGCCCTTTATCTGATATATCAATTGCAAATATCTTCTCCCATTCTATCGATTGTCTTTTGGTTTTGTTCACTGTTTCCTTTGCTATGTAATAGCTTTTTACCTTGATGAAGTCCTAGTAGTTCATTTTTGCCCTTGCTTCCCCTGCCTTTGGTGATATGTCTAGAAGGAAGTTGCTGCAGCTGAGGTTGAAGAGGTTTCTTTCTGTATTCTCCTCAAGGATTTTTTTTAATTTAATTTAATTTAATTTTTTTAGTGTTCTAAGATTCATTGTTTATCCACCACACGCAGTGCTCCATTCAATACATGCCCTCCTTAATACCCACCACCAGGTTCACCCATCCCCCCCCACCTCCCTCCCTTCCCTTCAGCTTGTTTCTCAGAGTCCACAGTCTCTCATGGTTTGTCTCCCCCTCCGTTTTCCCCCAACTCACTTCTCCTTTCCTTCTCCTAATGTCCTCCATGTTATTCCTTATGCTCCACAAGTAAGTGAAACAATATGATAATTGAATTTCTCTGCTTGGCTTATTTCATTCAGCAGAATCTCCTCCAGTCCTGTCCTTGTTGATACAAAAATTGGGTACTCATCCTTTCTGATAGAGGCATAATATTCCATTGTATATATGGACCATATCTTCTTTATCCATTCATCTGTTGAAGGGCATCTTCTTTCTTTCCACAGTTTGATAGTTGTGGACATTGCTGCTATGAACATTGAAGTATATATGGCCCTTCTTTACACTACATCTGTATCTTTGGGGTAAATACCCAGTAGGGCAATTGTAGGGTCGTGGGGTAGCTCTATGTTTAATTTCTTGAGGAATCTCCACACTATCTTCCAAAGTGGCTGCACCAACTTGCATTCCCACTGACAGTGTAAGAGGGTCCCCCTTTTTTCACATCTTCTCCAACACTTGTTGTTTCCTGTTTTGTTAATTTTGTCCATTCTAACTGATGTAAGGTAGTATCTCAATTTGGTTTTGATTTGAATCTCCCTGATGGCTAATGGTGATGAACATTTTTTCATGTGTCTGTTAGCCATTTGTATGTCTTCATTGGAGAAGGGTCTGTTCATGTCTTCTGCCCATTCTTTGACATGATTATCTGTTTTGTGTGTATTGAGTTTGAGGAGTTCTTTATAGATCTTGGATATCAGCCCTTTGCCTATAGTGTTATTTGGAAATATCTTCTCCCATTTTGTGGGTTGCCTTTTTGTTTTGTTGACTGTTTCTTTTACTGTGCAGAAGCTTTTGATCTTGATGAAGTCTCAAAAGTTCATTTTCACTTCTGTTTCCTTTGACTTATCTTTCAATAATCACTCTCAATGTGAACGGTCTAAATGCTCCCATAGAATGGCACAAAGTTGCACACTGGATAAAATGAAAGAACCCATCCATATACTGTCCACAAGAGACACATTTGGAACCTAAAGATACATCTAGACTGAAAGTGAAGAGATGGAGAACCATCTTTCATGCCAATGGACCTCAAAAGAAAGCTGGAGAAGTGATTCCTATATCAGATAAATTAGACTTTAAGCTAAAGACTGTAGTCAGAGATACAAAAGGATACTACATCATTTTTAAAGGATCTATCCACCAAGAAGATCTAACAATGGTAAGTATTATGCCCCCAATATGGGAGCAGCCAACTACATAAGCCAACTGTTAATCAAAACAAAGAGTCATACTGATATGAATACATTAATTGTAGGGGATCTTAGCATGCCGCTCTCAGTAACAGACAGATCACCCAAGCAGAAAATCAATAAAGAAACAAGAGCTTTGAATGACACATTGGACCAGATGGACCTCACTGATATATACAGAACATTCCACTCTCCACAAGGATTTTGATGGTTTGCTGTACACATTTAGATCTTTCATCCATCTTGAGTGTATTTTTCTGTATGGTGTACGGAAATGGTCCAGTTTTACTCTTCTGCATGTGGCTGTCCCATTTTTCAAACACCATTTGTTGAAGAGGCTAGTCCTTTTTCCATTGGATATTCTTTCCTGCTTTGTCAAAGATTAGTTGACCAGAGAGTTGAGGATCCTTTTCTGGGCTCTCTATTCTGTTCCACTGATCGATGTGTCTGATTTTGTGTTGGTACCATACTGTCTTGAAGATTACAGCTTTGTAATAGAGCTTGAAGTCCAGAATTGTGATGTCACCAGCTTTGCTTTTCTTTATCAACCTTCCTCTGGCTATTTGGGGTCTTTTTGGTTTCCATGCAGATTTTAGAATTATTTATTTCATTTCTGTGAAAAAAAATGCTGATATTTTGATAGGGGTTGCATTGAATGTATAGATTGTTCCAGACAACATACACATTTTAACAATATTCTTCTAATCCATGAGCATTGACTGTTTTTCCATTTTTTGTGTGTCTTCCTCAATTTCTTTCATGAGTATTCTATAGTTTTCTGAATACAGATTCTTTACCTCTTTGGTTAGATTTATTCCTAAGTATCTTATATTTTGGGGTGTAATTGTAAATGGGATCAACTCCTTAATTTCTCTTTCTTCCATCTCATTGATGTACAGAAATGCAACTGATTTCTGTGCATTGATTTTATATCCTGCCACTTTACTGAATATGAGTTCTAGCAGGTTTGGGATGGAGTCTTTTGGGTTTTCCAAATAAAGTATCATATCATCTGCAAAGAGTGTGGGTTTGACTTCTTCTTTGCCAATTTTAAAGTCTCTTATTTCTTTTTGTTGTCTGATTGCTGAAGCTAGGACTTCTAGGACTATGTTGAACAGTGGTGGTGATAGTGGACATCCCTGGCATGGTCCTGATCTTAGGGGAAAAGCTCTCAGTTTTTCCCCATTGAGAATGATATTTGCTGTCAGTTTTTCATAGATGGTTTTTAAGATATTAAGGTTTACTCTCTATCCCTACACTGTGAAGAAGTTTAATCAAGAAAGGATGTTTTGTCAATGCTTTTTCTGCATCTATTGAGAGGATCATATGGTTTTTGTTATTTCTTTTATTAATGTAGGGCATCACATTGATTGCTTTGCAGATGTTGAACAAGGATTATAATCCTTGCAGCCCAGGAATAAATCCCACTTGGTCATGGCAAATAATCCTTTTAATGCACTGTTGGATCTTATTGGCTAGTATTTTGGTGAGAATTTTTCATCCATGTTCATCAGGGATATTGATCTGTAATTCTCCTTTTTGATGGAGTCTTTGTCTGGTTTTGGGATCAAGGTAACACTGGCCTCATAAATGAGTTTGGAAATTTTCCTTCCATTTCTATTTTATTGAAGAGTTTCAGAAGAATAGGTATTAAGTCTTCTTAAATGTTTGGTAGAATTTCTCTGGGAAGACCATCTGGCCCTGGACTCTTGTTTGAGTTGGGAGATTTTTTAATACTGCTTAGATTTCCTTGCTGTTTATGCGTCTGTTCAAGTTTTCTATTTCTTCCTGGTTCAGTTTTGGTAATTTATATATCTCTAGGAATGCATCCATTTCTTTTAGATTGACTAATTTGTTAGCATATAGTTGTTCATGATATGTTCTTGTAACTGTTTGGATTTCCTTGGTGTTGGTTGTGATCTCTCCTCTTTCCTTCATAATTTTATTAATTTGGGTCCTTTCTCTTTCCTTTTTGATAAGTCTGGCCAGGGGTTTATCGGTCTTATTAATTCTTTCCAAGAACCAGCTCCTAGTTTTGTTGAAATGTTCTACTGTTCTTTTGGTTTCTATTCCATTGATTTTTTTTATAAACATATATTTTTATCCCCAGGGGTATAGGTCTGTGAATTACCAGGTTTACACACTTCACAGCACTCACCAAAGCACATACCCTCCCCAATGTCCAAAACCCCTCCCCCCTTCTCCCAACCACCCTCCTCCCAGCAACCCTCAGTTTGTTTTGTGAGATTAAGAGTCACTTATGGTTTGTCTTTGTCACTTTGTCCCTCACAATCCCATCTTGTTTCATCAATTCTTCTCCTACACACTTAAGCCCCCATGTTGCATCACCACTTCCTCATATCAGGGAGATCATATGATAGTTGTCTTTCTCTGCTTGACTTATTTCACTAAGCATGATACGTTCTAGTTCCATCCATGTTGTCGCAAATGGCAAGATTTCATTTTCTGATGGCTGCATAATATTCCATTGTGTATATATACCACATCTTCTTTATCCATTCATCTGTCGATGGACATCTAGGTTCTTTCCATAGTTTGGCTATTGTGGACATTGCTGCTATAAACCAAAGAGGCACAGAATCTATACTCAGAAAACGATAAAGTACTCATGAAAGAAATTGAGGAAGACACAAAGAAATGGAAAAATGTTCCATGTTCCTGGATTGGAAGAATAAATATTGTGAGAATGTCTATGCTACCTAAAGCAATCTACACATTTAATGCAATTCCTATCAAAGTACCATCCATCTTTTTCAAAGAAATGGAACAAATAATTTTAAAATTTATATGGAACCAGAAAAGACCTCGAATAACCAAAGGGATATTGAAAAAGAAAGCCAAAGTTGGTGGCATCACAATTCCGGACTTCAAGCTCTATTACAAAGCTGTCATCATCAAGACAGCATGCTACTGGCACAAAAACAGACACATAGATCAATGGAACAGAATAGAGAGCCCAGAAATAGACCCTCAACTCTATGGTCAACTAATCTTTGACAAAACAGGAAAGAATGCCCAGTGGAAAAAAGACAGCCTCTTCAATAAATGGTGTTGGGAAAATTGGACAGCCACATGCAGAAAAATGAAATTGGACCATTTCCTTACACCACACATGAAAACAGACTCAGAATGGATGAAGGACCTCAATGTGTGAAAGGAATCCATCAAAATCCTTGAGGAGAACACAGGCAGCAACCTCTTCGACCTCAGCCACAGCAACATCTTCCTAGGAACATCACCAAAGGCAAGGGAAGCAAGGGCAAAAATGAACTATTGGGATTTCATCAAGATCAAAAGCTTTTGCACAGCAAAGGAAACAGTTAACAAAATCAAAAAACAACTGACAGAATGGGAGAAGATATTTGCAAACGACATATCAGATAAAGGACTAGTGTCCAAAATCTATAAAGAACTTAGCAAACTCAACACCCAAAGAACAAATAATCCAATCAAGAAATGGGCAGAGGACATGAACAGACATTTCTGCAAAGAAGACATCCAGATGGCCAACAGACACATGAAAAAGTGCTCCATATCACTCGGCATCAGGGAAATACAAATCAAAACCACAATGAGATATCACCTCACACCAGTCAGAATGGCTAAAATCAACAAGTCAGGAAATGACAGATGCTGGTGAGGATGCGGAGAAAGGGGAACCCTCCTACACTGTTGGTGGGAATGCAAGCTGGTGCAGTCACTCTGGAAAACAGCATGGAGGTTCCTCAAAATGTTGAAAATAGAACTGCCCTATGACCCAGCAATTGCACTACTGGGTATTTACCCTAAAGATACAAACGTAGTGATCCAAAGGGGCATGTGCACCCAAATGTTTATATTCCATTGATTTCTGTTCTAATCTTTATGATTTCTCTTCTTCTGCTGGGGTTAGGCTTTCTTTGCTGTTCTTTCTCCAGCCCCTTTAGGTGTAGGGTTAGATTGTGTATTTGAGACCTTTCTTGTTTCTTGAGAAAGGCTGGTATTGCCACATACTTTCCTCTTAGGACCATGTCTGCTGCAACCCAAAGATTTTGAACAGTTGTGTTTTCATTTTAATTTGTTTCCATTAATTTTTAAATTCTTTAATTTTCTGGTTGACCCATTCATTCTTTAGTACGATGCTCTTTAGCCTCCACGTATTTGAGTTCTTCTCAACTTTCTTCTTGTGACTGAGTTCAACTTTCAAAGCATTGTGGTCTGAAAATATGCAGGGGATGATCCAGTCCTTTGGTGCCAGTTGAGACTTGATTTGTGACCCAGGATTGATCTATTCTGGAGAATGTTCCATGTGCACTGGAGAAGAATGTGTATTCTATTGCTTTGGGATGGGATATTCTGAATATATCTGTGAAGTTAATTTGGTCCAGTGTGTCATTTAAAGCCCTTATTTCCTTGTTGATCTTTTGCTTAGATGATCTGCCCATTTCAGTGAGGAGGGTGTAAAAGTCCTCTACTCTTATTGTACTATTATCATTTGTTTCTTTGATTTTGTTCTTTATTGGCTTATAGAATTGACTGCTCCCATGTTAGGGGCATAGATATTTAAAATTATTAGATCTTCTTGTTGGAAAGACCCTTTAAGTATAATATTAGTGTCCTTCCTGTTCCATCTCTTATTATAGCCTTTGGTTTAAAATCTAATTTGTGTGAGATAACAATTGCCACCCCAACTTTCTTTTGATGTCCATTAGCATGGTAAATTGTTTTCCACCCCCTCATCTTAAATCTGGAGGTGTGTTTGAGTACAAATTGAGTCTCTTGCAGACGGCATATCAATGAGTCTTGTTTTTTTTAATCCAATTTGATATCCTGTATCTTTTGTTTGGGACATTTAGCCCATTTACATTCAGGGTAACTATTGATAGATATGAATTTAGTGCCATTGTGTTGCCTGTGAGATGTCTGTTGCTGTATGTTGTCTCTGTTCCTTTCTGGTCTATGTTATTTTTAGGCTCTCTCCTTGTTTACAGGGTCCTTTTTAATAGTTCTTATAAGGCTAGTGATCACAAATTCCTTTAGTTTGGTGATCACAAATTCCTTTAGTTTCTGTTTGTCCTGGAAGCTTCTTATCTCTCCTTCTATTTTCAATGACAGCTTAGGTGGATATAGTATTTTTGGCTACATATTTTTCTCATTTAATGATCTGGATATATCATGCCAGTCCTTTCTGGCCTGCCAGGTCTCTGTGGATAGGTCTGCTGCCAGACCTATCTAATGTTTCCACCATTGTAGGTTACGAAACTTTTGTCCCTAGATGCTTTCAGGATTTTCTCTTTGTCTATGAGATTTGTAAGTTTTAATATTGGATGTCAGGCTATTGACCTATTTTTATTCATTTTGAGGGGAATTCTCTGTATCTCCTGGATTTTTACACCTGTTTCCTTCCCCCAAATTAGGGAAGTTCTCTGCCCCTCTCTCTCTTTCTTCTTTTTCTGGGATCCAAATTATTCTAATATTGTTTCACTTTATGGTATCACTTATTTCTCAAATTCTTTCCTCAAGGTTCAGTAATTGTTTATCTCTCTTTTTCTCAGCTTTTTTATTCTTCATCATTTGTTCTTCTATATGACTACTTATCTCTTCTGCCTCACTTATCATAGCACTTAGGGCCTCCATTTTTTATTGCACATCATTAATATCCTTTTTGATTTTGACTTGGTTAGATTTTATTTGTCCAGAAAGGGATTCTCTAGTAACTTCTATGCTTTTTTTCAAGCCCAGCTAGTATCTTTATAAACATTATTCTGAACTCTAATTCTGACATCTTACTAACGTCTGTGTTGATTAGGTCCCTGGCAGTCAGTACTGCCTCTTCTTCTTCTTCTTCTTTTTTTTTTTTTTAAGGTGAGTTTTTCTGTTTTGTTGTTTTGTGCAAAGAAGAATAGATGAACAAGAGAATAAAATGCTAAAAGGTAACAATGACCTCAGAAAAATATACACTAAGCAAATCAGAAAAGACATACAGAGGGAAAAGAAAAAAAAAAGAATAGGATCAAGCTGGTGAATAGAACAAGCCACACACTAGAGTCTGGGTGTATTTTGGTCTTTAAGAAGAAACTGACTCTCAAAATTTTAAAGAAAGAAACACACACACACACACACACACACAAGCATAAATACAATGAAGAGAATATGAGTGTAAAAATTTTAAAAAGATTTTTAAAAAGGAAATGATAAGAAGTTGGTTGAAAAAAGAAAGAAGAAGAAGAATTTTTAAAAAATAGACAAATACCAAAAATTTTTTAAAAATTAACTTTGAAACACTAAAGAATCACAGGGGAAAAAAACATGAATTCTATGTGCTGTATTCCCCTAGGGCTGGAATTCTGCATTTCTCACACTGATCAGTAAACTTGGTTGGCTGGGTGTTCTTGCTGATCTTCTTGAGGGTGGGGCCTGTTGCTTTGATTCTCAAATGTCTCTGTCCTAGCTCAAATTGTACCACCCTTGCCAGGGGCCACGCTAAGTAATCTGTTCCCATTTTCTTTTTGTAGCATTTGTTCCCTGAAGGCATTCTGCACAGGCTTAGAGGATTAGAATGAAAATAGCAGCCTCCTATCTCTGGCCCCAGAGGAGCTGAGAGCTCAGGGTCCCATTCCTCAGTGCACCCTCAGAGAAAAATAAGTACTCCTGTCTCCCTAGTCTCCAGCCATGCTTCATGCTTACCCAGTCTGAGACTGATCATTTCTGTCTCTTTTGGAGTCTCCAAACCCAGCATATTCCTGCAGCATACTCCCACACTGCTCCTCCTCAGGAAGGAAGGGGAGGATCCCCAGATATGCCACTTGTTGGGCCCCTTCTAAAAGAGCAGTAAGCTGACCATGCCAGAGATCACAGTTATGGCAACCCCAGGCTGAGAGCCCATTCTTGGGCTCACTCTTTTTGGTCAGTGTCTCTGCTCCAATATCTGAGAGGTCTGATGCACTCAGGCACCCTCAGTCTTTATAGGACACTGAGAGCCCTGAGACCACACTGTACCAGCTAGGGTTCTACCCCCCATTTAGCCACCAGAGCAATGAGCCTTACGGGAGCAGACTTCTGATTTTGTGCTTCTCTGTTCTATCATTTGCTAGTAGCCAACTGATGGAGGCTATCTCTCAGTCTATCTTCCCTTATATCACTTCAGAGTCATTTCTCCACACATCCTACCTCCCAGAAAGTGGTTGCTTTTCTGTTCATAGAGTTGCTGCTATTCTTTTCTTTAATCTCCTTTTGAGTTTGTAGGCATTTAGAAAGGTTTGATAGCTATCCAACTGAATTCCTGGGAGCAGATGAAATTTAGATCTCCTACTCCTCCACCATCTTGGACCACATCCCCTTTCCACAAATTTGATAACCTAGAGGAAATGGACCAGTTCCTTGAAATATACTATTTGCTAAAACTCACAAAGAAACAGACAATCTGAATAAGCCTGCATCTCTTAAAGATATAGAGTCCATTAATATCTTTATAAACCAGAAAGCAGTAGGCCTAGATGGACTACAAATATGTAAGAAAGAAATTATACCATTTTTTTAAAGACTTTATTTATTTGTCAAAGAGAGAAAGAGAGAACACAAGCAGGGGGAGTGGCAGGCAGAGGGAGAAGCAGGCTCCCCACTGAGCAAGCAAGATTCAATCCCAGAACCTTGAGATCACGACCTGAGCTGAAGGCAGATGCTTAACCAAAAGAGGCACCCAGGGGTTCCTGAAATTATACCAATTTTCTAAAATGTCTTGCAGAGGATAGAAATGAGGGAATACTTCCTAATTCATTTTATGAGGTCAGCATTATACTTATGCCAAAACCATCCAAAGATTTATAGGAAAAGAAAAATACAAACCAATATCTTTCATGATAATACATGCAAAAATCCAGAATATTAGCAAATTGAAGCCAACTATGTATAAAAAGAATTATACACCAGTAACAGGTGGGATTTATCCTGAGTATGCAAGTTTGGTTCAATATCTGAAAGCCAACTAATATAAGCCATCATATCAAGTGGCTAACAAAGAAAAATCACATGAACATATCAACAGATGCAGAAGAATTATTTGACAAAATCCAATACATATTCATAATAAAAACTCTTGGTAGGAATAGAGGGAAACTTCTTCAAATTTGATAAAGATTATCTACAAAAGTCCCATGGCTAACATCATATCTAGTGGTGACAAACTTGAAGATTTCCCAGTAAGATCAAGATCAAGTAAGATCAAGGAAAGACTGTCTCCTTTCATCACTCCTTTTCAACATTGTACTGGAAGTCTAGCTAATGCAAAAAAGGAAAAAAAGAAGAGGCATACAGATTGGGAAGGAAGAAATAAATGTGTTTGCTTGTAAATGACGTGACCATCCAAGTAGAAAATCCTAAAACAAAAACAAAAACAAAAACCCTCTTGGAACTAACAGGGAAATTAGCGAGGTTGTAGGATACAGGTTAGTATGCAAAAGTCATTTGAATTTGAAATGAATTTGAAATTAAGAACATTACCATTTATATTTATGCATTCCAAAATGAAATAGTTCATTTTAAGTCTAACAAAATATATACAATTTCTACAAAAGGAAAACTACAAAACTGATGAATAAATTCAAATCATAGAATGCACACCCTTCAGAAAAATTAACAGGAAATGTACCATAGACTTAAATAGAAAATACAAAACTACAAAATTCCAAAAAGACAGCATAGGAGAGACACAGATGACCTTGAATATACCAATAATCTCTTAGATACAACATCAAAAGCATGACCATAAAGAAACAATTTTTAATAAGACTTCATTAAAATTAAAAATTTCTGTTCTGAGAAAGACATTGTTGAGAGGATAAGAAAAAAAAGCTACAGCCCAGGAGAAAATATTTGCAAAGACACATCTGAATAAATAATTTTGTGCAAAAATATACAAGGAATTCCTACAACTCAGCAAGAAGAAAACAACCAAATTAAAAACAAGCCAAAGATCTTAACAGACACTTTACCAACTAAGATAAATTGATGGCAGATAAACATATGAAAAGATGCTCCACATTACATGTCATTAAGGAAATAAATACAAATTAAAATCGCATGAGACACCAGTACAAACCTATTGAAATAGCCAAAATCCAGAACATTGGCAATACCAAGCACTGACAAGGATGTGGAGCAACAGTAATGCTCATACATTCCCAATGGAAATGCAAAATGGTCCAACCACTTTGGAAGACAATTCTGCAGTTTTTTAGAAAACTAAACATATTTTTACTTTATGATCCCACAGCAATCACACTCCTTGGTATTTACCCAAAGTAGTTGAAAACTTTTGTCCACACAGAAAGTACACATGGATGTTCATAGCAGCTTAATTCATAATTACCAAATCTTGGAATTGACCAATGTGTCCTTCAGGAGATGAATGGATAAACTGTCTGTGATACATCCAGACAATGGAATGTTATTCATCATCAAAAAGAAAGGAGATATCAATCCATGAAAAAACATGGAAGGAAATTAAATGCATAGTACTAAATGAAACAATCTGAAAAGGTTACACACTATATGATTCCAATTATATCACATTCTGGAAAAGGCAAAACTATAAAGACAGTAAAAGATCAGTGGTTGCCAGCAGTTAGAGCAAACATTTCAATAAGAGAAAATCCAGATTCTGGAAACATCTATTAATGTCATTTTACTTGTGTTTTGTTTTTATTGTTTAATTCCCACAGATAGTTGCTGGCTGAGGTGGAGGGAAGGTGGTTTATTATTCTAATCCTAATGAGATGACTAGGTGGGCAGATTTAGTAAGTGAAGTCCAGAAAAAAATAAGATCAAGAGTCAAGAAAATATTCGATCAAAGTGGATAGAACAATATTTTTTTATTTTTATTCTAGTTAAAATATACTCGAGGAGACACTCAATACTCTATTCCATTTAGGCCAATGTCTCTCTAAGCAAATTATTGTGAATAGATAGAATGGGAGAGCTGAAATCTTAACCAAACTTCTTTAAATGTTGATGAAAAAATCCTCCAGATGAATCTAATATGATCCCTTATAAGTATTCTAGGGACACACTCCACTCCAACTCTCAGCAGAGGAAATGTTAGGATCAAGATACAAAGCAAAACTAAAAAACAAACAAACAAACAAACCAGGGAAAGAATGATGCAGAATTTCTAAAGACCGAAGTCCAGGGGAAGGAAATTTGGAGACTCAGAGATCAAAGAGTACAGGAAAGAAGGTAAGATATTCATAGTACCTGGAGTGACGTTTTATAAGGTTATCAGAAAAGGATCTGAAACTGAATAGACTATCAGTTAATTATTGCTGGGTAGCATATCACATCAAAACATAGTGGCTTAAAGAATTTATTATTTCTCTTGTGTCACCTGGGGAGCTCAGTTGGCTAAGCATCTGTCTTCAACTCAGGTTATGATCTGAGGGTCCTAGGGTTGAACCCCAGGTTGGGCTTCCTGCTAAGCAGGGAGCCTGCTTCCCTCTCTGCCCTTCCCTCCTGCTCTGCTCCTTCTCATTATCTCTCTCTTCCTCTCAAATAAATAAATAAAATCTTTTTAAAAAACTTTAATTATTTTTTCAAATGTTTGTGAATTAACAGGGAATTTCTTCTCCTACATGCATGTTGTCAGGGATTACACATGAACTAGGGAGCTCATGAGGGACCTCAGTTTTCTTCCAGTGTGCTTCCTCTGCATATACCGTTTCATCTTGAAGAACCTCTTTTATAGCCTTTTTTCTCAAGCAATATAGCTAAGACAACTTTAAGCATGGTGGCTAGTTCTACAAAAGAACGTTCCAATCAGAAAAGCACAATTGTTTTAAAAAAAAAAAAAAAGCCCAATTGTGTAAGTGTGTATCAAGACTCTGTTGCATCACACGAGCTAAAGGCCTGTTAGCCCAGATGCAACAAGGTGACACATATCTGAATACTGGGATGGGTAGTCCAATGGATGCACTAATAGAATAGTCTACCACATGCACCGAGGACTGAGTAGTCTACCGAGGTCCACAATGCTATCATCCAGGTGTTTCCAAGTTCCAGTAAGTTTCTTTTTCTCAATTTATTGTTTATTCATTTTTAAAGGATTTTATTTATTTATTTGACAGAGAGAGAGAGACAGTGAGAAAAGGAACACAAGCAGGGGGAGAGGGAGAGCAAGAAGCAGGCTTCCCACTGAGCAGGAGCCCGATGTAGGGCTCGATCCCAGGACCCTGGAATCATGACCAGAGCCAAAGGCAGCTGCTTAATGACTGAGCCACCCAGGTGCCCCTATTTATTCATTTTTAAGACTGTTTTTTAAGAGTAGCTTAAGATTCACTGTAAAATTGGGCAGAAGATATAGAGATTCTTTACATAATCCCAAGTATACACATGTAGCCCCTCCATTATCAACATCCTCCACCATCATGTTATATTTGTTACAACTGATGAGCCTACATTGTCACATCATAATTACCTGAAATTGTTAGCTGACTTGAAGGTTCACTCTTGGTGTTACACAATGTAAAGTTATGGACAAATGAATGTTGACATGTATCTGTTATTGTGGTATCATGCAGAGTATTTTCACTCCCCTAAATATCTTTTGTAAATGTTGTTCCCTTATGTATATTGTAATAGAAGTAAAAACTGAAAACAACTGTTCTATCCTTTTTGATGGAATGTTTTTTTGATTCCTTATCTTATTCTCCTTCAGGAACTCCCTTACTGAATCTACCCATCTAGTAATCTCATTGGGATTAGAGCCATAAGCACCTTCCCCAAGCCTCAGTCAATAACTATCTATGGGGAATAAGTAATAAAACAAAGTAAAAACAAAAATAAGCCTTGAATTAATGTTTGCAAAACCTGAATGCTCACTCCTTGAAATCTTTGCTTGAAGATAATTTTCTTTTTGGACAATCATGAACCAAGCCTAGCTACTGCTATAATTTCTACATGATCCACAGTTATATAATATCAATGAGAACCTAAGATTTTCAATGCAAAGCTAAAGAAAAGAGGAAGGAATTTCTTTTTTTGGATACCTGGACTTGATTTCAGATTGAAATGGTAAATAGACAGTTGGTCATTTGGCAAGAAAGCAAAGAAACATATAATAAAATACTTTCAATAAGTGGATTTGCAATGATAATATAGAAGCCACCATTATATCATAGTCCACTGTTACAATGGTCATATAGCTATTGTAATAAACTATTGTCAAAGTTCTTGCCATACCTAGTGAATTTTTTTTAATGCACCTTTTACCAAATTGTCAATATTAAATATAACGATCAATTAATCTGTCCAGAAAGGGAAGAGGATGAGAAGAGAAACTGGGAGTCAAAAGTGACTTATTTTAAGAGTAATTTATGTTTGTCCTATAAGTAATCCATCAATTAACCACATCAACACAGCTAATATAATCTACTAGTTAGTTAAAAATGTATATTTTGCTTATAGTCACTTGAAAAGAGATTTGGAGTTTAAAAAAAAGTCTAAATTGTACTACTTTTAAAGTAAATTTGAGAACATCAAAAGGAACCTGGAAACTAGATAAATATTAGTGTAATTTGCTAAAGAACACATCTGATTAATTTAGCTTATGTTGAAGATTGATAGGCATGGAAGATTTAGGAAAAGAAAAATGTTTAATTTACCTTGATTTTAATAAGACATCTTATTTTGTCATACAACTTTGGATGCCATGCAATGCATACTGATTAGTGAGGATGATCTGGTTTGGATATAACATACCTATTAGGCTGATGCATAACTGGTTGATGAATAATGTTCACAAAATTTTTACCTGTGATGACTTGGAGATAGAAAAGATAACTCAATATTCTACAGAGATTGATATTGAAGTCTTGGTTGCATTTATATCTTTCATTCATGATCTAAGGCATAGCTTCAAAAATCCCAGAATTCTCTATAACTGGATAAATTCATTTTAATGATGATAATGAGCTATAATAGAAAGAAACTGACCTGAGAAGCCTACAGGTAATCAATGGTAAAACATTGACATGAATTCAAGTCCATCTTTTTTTTTTATCCCTATTACTGTACTTATTGTGTGAAAGACATTCTATTTCTTTAGCATAGATTATGTGAGAGTAATCAAGAAACTCTTCACATACTTAAGGTTGATGTCTTCAAGAATATTGTAACTCCTTGTGATATAAATCACTTTTTTATTATTAACTTATGTATGATATTATATTAATTTCAAGAACACAACATTATGTTCCAGTGATTATGCACAGTAGGCAGTAAGCTACTAGTAAGAAAGCAAAATAAATTTAGTTGATGTTATAGAAATAAAATGGTTGCCCAACACAATGTAATTTGTAGAAAAAAAGAGAGACATAGTGAACCAAAGATAAAAATTCTGGTGAAACCTACAATAAAGGAATGCACAGAGAAAGAATAGCTAATAAAATGTCTGAAGAATAATAACTAAGTAGGTATAAAGAGAACTGGAGTTAAGGGTTTCATGAGTCAAGGGCAGCAAAAGTAATGAAATAATGACAGTCCGACATTCTAGCAGAGCATAAGGCACTAATGAATAATCAGCAGTGAAGTTCCTGAAACAAAAACGAGTCATAGGAGAACAAATTAGTACAATGCATGTAGGAAAATTCTAGAACTGGTTTTGAACTTTTAACCCCACTGTTATATGTTCTTTAGGAAAGAGAAAGTGAGGATTAAAATAGACCATTAATATTAAAAGAATGAGATAATATAAACCCTTCAAAACTGAAAATTCAGAGAATATGTTTGCAGACTACAACTCACTAAAAACAGCGGAAAATGTGTGTATGTGTATGTATAAAACAAATGTAACAAATAAATGAAGAATTTTATATATTCTCCTAAAAAATACAAAATACAATACTGTTATTACAAAACAATTACAAGTGATAACAAGCCACATCAAATCTAAGCTAGGATCACTAAGAGGATCAGAGGCATATGCACATTTAATGCATAACTTATTAAACAATATTGCTTGGAAATAAATGAATTTAATCCTTCAACTCAAGAAGTTAGAAAAGGAAAAAGAAAACAAGCTTAGAGAAAGAATTAGAAGCAGAAATTAATAAATGTGAAACCAGAAAAATTAAATTAGAACTAATAAGAAAAATCCAAGAGCTGACCTTATAAAATTAACAGAAACATACCCAACCCTTCTAAGTAAACTGATCAGGTGAAAAGTGAAAACATTATTATTTAGAAATGAGAAAAATATACAACTCCAGAAACAAGTAAGATTTTAAAAATTATAATGCTGTGCATAATCTATATGTAATCCCATGTAATCCACATTTAATCTCCAATGGAATGAATAATTATTCTAGAAAAATTCAGACTACCAAAATCAACTCAAGACAAAGTAGAAAATCTGAATATATCCACAACCGTGTGGTAAATTGACAGACTCATAAAAAGAGTTATTCTTTGAAAAGGCATGAAGTTCAAATGATTTTAGCAAGAAATTCTTCCAAACTCGGAGAAGGAACTGATAATTTTGCACTATTGAAGCTGTTCCCAACCATGGAAGAGGTGGAAAGTGTCACAATGCATGTTATCGAGTCGTGTTGCTCTTCCCTATATCCATTCAGCCCCACTCAGTCCCGAGCTATTATGATTTGTAATCCATTACCTCAAGGCTTTTGATCCTCTCTCCATTTTTGCAAAAAACTTCATTGAAGAGATTAGATAAGTGTTTTTTTATGGTGGAGATCAGCTTTTACTTGAAGGAAAGAAAAGATACTCCCTCAAACTGATGAGAAAGGAGAGATTTATAAGTCTCTAAAACATCAGGGACCCAAGTTCCACTCTGGCCTGGTCTAAAAAGAGTAAAACCTGGGTTTCCTCCAATGTCTTGGTACTTTGTGAGACCCTGGACACTTACCACTCCCCGCATAATAGAAAAGAGACTCTGGAATAACTGACATTGAATTTCCTGCTAAGCTAGGGGCATATGTACTTGAAGTTGGAATTAAATTGATTTAAAAGGTAATAAGGGATGACTGGGTGGCTCAGTCATTAAGCTTCTGCCTTCAGCTCACGTCATGATCCCAGAATCCTGGAATCGAGCCCATGTCAGTCTCCCTGCTGGGCTGGGGTGGGGGGAGCTGCTTCTCTCTCCCACCCCCCTACTTCTGTTCCCTCTTTCACTGTTTCTCTCTATGTCAACTAAATAAATAAAATCTTTAAAAAATGGATTTTTTTCACAAATGAGTTTGCACATTAAGATCATACCCACTACATATGGATTAAAAAATATTTTTTTTAAGATTTATTTATTTGAGAGAGAGAGAGCATGTTCATGGGGAGGAAGGGGGAGAGAATCTTAGGCAGACTCCACACTGCCCCTGGAGCCCCACACAGGCTTAATCTCAAGATCCTGAGATCATGACCTAAGCCAAAACCAAGAGTCAAATGCTCAACCAACTGCACCACCCAGGCACCCCCCCAAAAAGGAAAAGAAACTTAAATACATTTCTGGTTAATTTAATCCAGAAGAATAATAAAATATCAAGACAGGCTAATTCTACAAACATAAGAATGGTTAAATATTGAAAAATCTATTTATATAATTGATTAAATTAATGGCTAAATTTAAAAATTATAATTATACTAACTGCTGAAAAGGAATTTGAAAAAAATAGCATTCTTCGTTTTAAAAAAAGCAAATACCGTTAAAAACAAAAGGCTCCAATGAAATGAAAATAAATGGAAAGGTACTGCTGTTATCATATATTCTTTCATACAATAATTTAGCTTTTTTTTTTTTTTTTGATAGGGAAAGCAATTGAGCCGGGGGTGAGGTGGGGCAGGGGTCAGCGGTGGCAGGCAGAGGAAGAGAATCTTACGCCTGTTGCACACTCAGTGCAGATCCTTCAATCTCATGACCCTGAGATCATGACCTGAGCTGAGAGCTGGAGTCGGAGATTTAACTGACTGAGCTACCCAGGTTCCCTTTGTCTTATCCCTATTTTTTAGAGACAAAAGTTGGGAATATTAAATAATTGGCCCAAGTTCATACAGATTGTTAAGTCATGATGTTGGAATGTATAATACAAGTATTCTGTTTCCTTACAGACTTAACCACACTGTAAAACTACATGGTCAAAAAGGTAATAAATGAATAAAGCAAAGAATAAATCTAAGTTGTCTGACTCTGAACCAAGGCTTGCTTCTTTTGAAGTTGGAAGTATCTGTCTGTCCTAATGAATTATACACTCTTAGACTGCAAACTTGTCTCTATATTCACCTTTGTTTTCCCTGATACCAATAGTGTGCTTATGCCAATTATAAACCCTTGAAATATGTTTTGCATCAATGAATGAGTATATTAAGTTAAATCTGAGGACAGGTGTGATATTGAAAATGTTTAACAGCTTATATGGCACACGAACCAGTTAATAAGAACAGGCACCAGCTGGAAACAAGCAACATGACCCTAATTGTATATTCTGGTAACTATCAGCCCTGGCCAACAGTAAATACATTGGTCCCTAATTTCTCCTGCCCATGTGAAAATACCATTGTAACTCCCATAGTCATTCTGTTCAGCCTAACCCTGTTGTATTTGACACGGTCATTTGGACTAGTGGTGGGCACCAGACACAGTCCAATTCCTTCCATGTAATCGGCTTCCCCAGAAACAGAGAATAGCTCAAGGGTAGAGTGTAGGGTTCCCATGTGTTCTACACAGTCTGTGTCCTGAGATTTAGAATTCGTCACTATAGGAAGATATATACTGAAGAAGGGAACTCATGTCTCTTCAGGGAGTTGGACATTTAAGTGATTCTACTAATTCTCAGGGCCATATTTCCCAACTTGTTTTCTGGAAATGCACGATGTAAAGAGAAACTGGAAGGTAGAGTAAGGAAAGACAGAAATGAGGGCCAGTCTGGATTTCTAATCCTAATTCTTGATTTCTGATTCCATTTCCTGCATGTAACAGTCAGGGTTCAAGAGAAGCAGAACCAATATATATAGAGGTATATGTTAAGGAATTTATTTCTGGGTATCTGCTTACCTAATTATGGCAGCTGGCTAAGAAGTCTCCACAAGGCTGCCTCCACATCTCAAGTTAGAGCCCAAAGTTCCCAGGGAAGCCTGTCTGGAAGAGAAGATCCCCAGTCAACTGGAATCCCATGAGGAAAAGTTGGAAATCCACACAGAACTGAGGTCCATTCTTGTTGCCGCTGACCTCGTAAGCCAGAACTCTTCCTCAAGGTGCTGAACATGTACACTAACACACCTGTTTCAGAAGTCAGAGGAACTGAAAGAACATCCAGAGGTAAGGGAGAGAGCAGTGGCAGGACAAGCTTCTGTTTCTCACCAAGGGGGTAATGCAGCAAATCAGCCACAACATATGTCTCCTACAAAACGGCTGCTGCCTGCTTTCCTTTCTCTGCCTCTGGAGAAAATCTTCTTTGTATATGACCCTGATGAAACAGATCATTAAGGGGCATTATGGGCAATGTTAATTCAGTCCAGCCAAAGTGGCTATTACTTTAGGCTATTACAAAGTTGTCACTAGGTGGTGCGAACTCAGATGCATCTTTGTTGCTTATAACAAACTGGTAACAAGAAATTCTTAATTTATGCAAAAAAGAAATGGAAACCATAGAAAATGAAACATAGTAGGGTAGAAGATATATGGAGGCCCCAGAATCAGATCTCAGATGATGATACAATAAATTCTTTTTAAATGGCTTATATTTTTATGGTGTTTTTAATTTAATTTGCTACAAAAGATATTTAAACAACTTCACAATCCTAAGAAATACTATAGGGCAGCATTTCCCTGAGGGGTTTATTTTACCCTCCTTAAATTGTTTTGAAAATAGGACAGATACCCATTTGGAGAGAGGTGTGCTTGAGGGTGTCCTTTAACCTCCATACAAGCATTGAAGTCAGTGACTTCTCAAGATTCTTTCCATCTACATGACCATATTATACACCAAAAAGTCTATAATTGCACTTTTTCCCATGGCTTCAATTAGCTTATTCATATTAAGAATCTTCTCAGTCTAAAAAAAATATCCATAACTTGTTGGCTAGAGCGAGTGTTTTCCATGAAATGCCACAGGAAAAA
Organism: Mustela putorius furo; assembly: GCF_011764305.1. Lineage (NCBI taxonomy): Eukaryota > Metazoa > Chordata > Mammalia > Carnivora > Mustelidae > Mustela > Mustela putorius. The sequence goes on from NW_025421273.1 coordinate 26,155,232, forward strand.
AATAACTTTCAAGAATAACTGCTTCCAAAATTTGAGTTGGAACAGTTAGGCAATACCTCTGCTGCTTATGAAAAGCATACATGATCTGACTCTAAAAATAGCTTCTTGATTTAGGTGAAATGACTCAGGGTTAAACTTTAAAAATGAATAAAAGCTGGACCTATCAAACTTTTCCCAATTGCCCTGGACAGCTCCTTTACTGGGACAGATTTGAATAGAAGGAAGATTTCTTGATTTTATATAGTTTGTGTTCATTTTCTGTGAGATTCAGATCCTCCCTCCAGACTCCCAGTTTATAGTCAACCTGAGATCACTTTAAGGGCTACTAATTTTATAAAAAGCGGTGTCATTTTGACAAAAACATTCATGCAACCTTACCCTGGACTTAATTTGGTCTTTTTGGAAGAATGCATATTAAAAAAACAAAAAAAAAGTTGCAGGAGAGGTAAGTGCCTGGATGGTTCAGTTAGTTAAGCATTTGACATCAGTTCAGGTCACAGTTTCAGGGTTCTAAGTTGGAGCCCTACCAGCCCTGTGTCTAGCTCCCGCTCAGCAAGGAATCTGCTTGTCCCTCTCCCTCTGCCCCTCCCCTCACCCAGCTTATGCTCTCTCTCCCCAAAATAAATAAATAAAATCTCAAAAACACAAAAAAGTAAAAAAGGAAACACAACAAGAAAAATTAATTTTATTATTTTATTTGTGAACTTATTGCCAACATTTAATTATATATGTCCATTGGACAAATACAGCTGTTTTCACAAAGAAGCAAAATAATTAAAAGCACTCAAAATTAAACAATCACATTTCAGTGTCTTTCCATATAGCCATTTTTATATAATGCATATACATGGATGTGTATATGTTTATGCTATATATGAGTGCACCCATGTACATGTGTATATATGTGTATTTTATATAAGTATTTATATATACTTATTTATATAAATAATATACAATATGTATAAATAATATATATAAATTAAAAATATATATTCGTATAAATAAAATTTAAATAGATATATAAATATATTATATATTATAAATAAAGTTATATATATTGTATATATATATATATAATGTGTAACTTAATGCATTGCATCACTCAAACCAGGACTTGGAGTATAAAGCATGTAAATCCTGTCAGTGCTCTTTTTTTGTTTTGGAAAAGGAAGTCATCTCTCCCACCCTCACACTTACATTCTCATTCAAGAAAACAAGGTAGATTGGTTACATTCCCTGATGTCTTATGAAGCTCAAGTTCCAGAGGCTCAGGAAATTACTGGGTATGTTACAGGATCTGTAAGGACTTCTTCGTTTCTCGGAGCTAGAGAAAAATATAACCTCTGCCCTGCTCCTACCTTTTCTATATGAGACAAGACCATAACCTGCAACTCCACTTGGTCTGAGAAGGCCCGAGATGGATAGCTAGGACCATCTTTGCCTATGTGTTGGCAAAAACTCAGGTTCTTTCTGAAAAAGAAAAGGCTTTCTCTATAGTTCTGCTGGTAAAATCTGACACTCAGGCATGTACAGAGGATGTAGAAGGCTTACAGCTTGTTTCGGTTCTAGATCTCTTTAAACCCAGGAGTAGCAACCATTTCCCCAGTTCTGATTCTGCATCAATACATTCCTGAGTGCTCAGTATCAATCACTTCCTTATTTCTTGCATCTACCATGTATGGTTGCCTCATTACTTCAGTAAGCCCACTAGGTAATGTGAAACTAACTCTTTATTCTCTATGGTAGATAATTTCCACAGTAACAATTGAGATATGTGCGTTAGCTACTTTCTTAGAACATCTCGACCAGGTTATAAGGAAAACAAAGTTCATTTCAAATTCTGCCACATAATAAATTCAGTAATTAAATAAGTATTATTAGGAAGCAGATACAGACCAGTTCATACAGCCTATTCTGTAGTTTTAATTAACCCCAACTCTGTCCTTTTAGCTGCTCCCACTTCCAACCTGAAGAAATGGGCTGTTTAAGGAAGATGATGATATAAAAGCAGAGAGGTTCATTCACACTAAGTTGGCATCAATTAAAGACCCCTCCCCACAAAAACCAGTTAGTCACAATATAGATAGTAATGGTAAAAACTACCAGACTCCCTAAATTTTCCTGTCTTGTTTGCCTGAAGAGGGGAAGCATGGGTAATGTTTTTTAAAATATTTAAGTCAATCCATGTATTTTAAAATTTTAATTTTTCTACATAAAGCACATTTCAAACATTCATCATACTAATTACCAAGCCACCAATTTTATGGATAACAACTTTCTTCTGACATTCACCATGCTAATTAAGGTATATTATGCTGATTGAACTATCAACAACAGAAGAATCCAATTAGCTACTTTTCAGTATGGTTTCCTGGTCTGTCATTCCTGAACATACCACTAACTGCACCTCTACTAAAGTATTTGAAGATAAATTACAGATATCATAATAAGCAGGAACTGTGATTATCCTAATGTTACAGCCAAAGAATCCAAAGGCTTCAAGATATTACATAACTCACTTAAGATCCTATAGTTAATAAATGGTACAACAAAAAAACACAAATGCAGAGCCCATACAATCCAAAACTGCTTCCTTAGGCTAAAAGCAATTATTTACAGGATTCAACTTGGATCACAGAGTTCTGTGTTCCATGTGGGAATCAAAAATTTTAATAGCCAAAGAGACAGGTGCTAGCTGCAGTTATCCTACATATGTTTTCCCTAAGGATCATTTGGGGGAGTAAAAAATGGTTAAGGATCAGGTGATCTTGGATATTAGGGTAAATATCTTCATTTATCATGTTTAGACAATTATCAGGACCATTCAGCTCATATCATGTAAGATCCAATTTGGTTTTTGTTCAAACAGTTGTTTATCCTAATCTCTGTTGCTTTCTCATAAAGACAAAAGTATAAATTTTTTAAAACAATAGTTAAATGTTCTAAGATACCTTTGGTATGTTTACATTTTGGCTAGAGTAGATCAAGTGTTAAATAAAAATCGATGATGTTTATCTGTCTTTAAGTTTTCAAAATAATTTAAGGCTTATGAGTTTCATTTACATATGATCCTGATAAAATGCCTCTTAACTCTGAACAAACCATCTTAAAATGTGCTTAAAAGAAAAAGCCCTCTTAGACCCTTTGGATATCAAAGGTTCCTAGGAAACACTTGGATGCGACAAATACGAAAGAATCAGAAACATAAGGATTAAATTTCCCTTGACAGCAACCTAAGTTGTAAAATTAAGGAACAGTGATTAGCAAAACAGTTTGAATATTTGGTAACGTTTGTAAAGGCATTCAAGATGTTTTTCAGTACTTGAAACAGGCAGATTCTTCCATTTTCAATTTTAAAAAAAGCTAATAAATATACACACATGTGAAATGAAGTGTATATGTGTGTGTATTCATTTATTTTCCTTATTTTACAATTTCAAGTGCAAAACATCTTTTTAAAAGATTTATTTATTTATTTTACAAAGAGAAAGAGAGAGAGCGTGCACACACATGCACGTGAACTGTGGGAGGGACAGAGAGAGAGAATCTTTGAGTAGACTCCCTGCAGAGTGCAGAGCCCAATGCATGGCTCTAGCCCACAATCCATGAGATCATTGACCTTAGCCAGAATGAAGAGTGGGACCCTTAACTGCCTGAGCCACCCAGGTGTCCCTCAAGTATAAAATTTTCACCTCAGTTTTTCCCCTCCAGTGAGAACTCAATAAACATTATGTAACCTCACTAATTTAAACCACAGATCAATGTATTTGTTGTTAAAATTTTTAAATATGGAAAAAATTTCATTACTTACCCAACTATTGCTCTCTCATAACACCTGGAGGCTCATCTTCAAGTGTTTACTTCCTGAGGAAATGAAGCCCTTCTGTCACAAAATTATCTTCATGGGAGATTACTGCAGGATATGTCCCATGGCCTATGCTATAGATTGTTTCTATCATTCTTCAAACTCCCCCTTTTATAAATAGTCCTAATTCATTCTTTTTTTTTCAGCTTTATTGAGATATAATTGACATCTTAATATTATGAAAGCTTACGGTATACAATATGATGATTTGATACATGTATATATTACAAAATATTTACCACAATATGGTTAGTTAATACATCCTTCACTTCACATTATTGCCATTTCAATTGTTATTGTAAAAACTTTAAAACTGTTCTTACAGCAACTTTTCAGTATACCATACAGTATTGTTAACTCTAGTCTCCATTTATCATGCCCTCAAGGTCTATCCATGTTGTTGCAAATGGCAGAATTTCCTATGGGTGTCTTATATTTTCTTTATCAATTCATCTGCCAGTGGACACTCTTGGCTGTCGTAAATAATGCTGCAGTGACCATGGAAATGCAGGTAACTCTTCCTGAGAGTGATTTCATTTCCCTTGGTTAGATAACCAGAAGTGGGATCACTGAAATATATGATAGTTCTATTTTTAACGTTTTAGGGTACTCACATACTGTTGTCCATAGTAGCTGTAGCAATTTAAAATTGCCACCAACAGTGTACCAGGGTTCTCTTGTCTCCACATCCTCACCAGCATTTGTTGTCTCCTGGCAAACCCATTCCTGAAGAAATTTGCTTACAACTCTAAGACATATTTTAAATGCAGTTTACAGAATTGTCTTTTACATTTTACTGATATCATTCACAATTTTAGAGTTAAATTCTAGGAAACGTGTCTGTTCTCAATTATAGTTGTTTATTATGATGGGAGAGGGACTACCTTATATTAATCCACCTAAATTGTATATTACTTACTCATGTTCTCCTAAGAACATGAGCTTTTCTAAAGAAGGGTCTGTGATTTTTTACTTCCTATTCTTAGACCAAACACAGAATCTGGCACATAATAGACACTTAACAATGTTGAGAGAAAAAAAGAAAGAAAGAAAGAAAGAAAGAAACACACACACACACACACACACACACACACAAAAAACAAATAGGATAAGCAAGTGATATCATTGTGCTACACTTTTTTATGAACAAAAATAACAAATTAAAGCATACTCTAGTGGTTTCCAAATTGACTATGCAGCCATATCTTTTTTTCCCAGATATCAGATCTGTATAATTAACATGTTTTACTGAGCTATCTCCACTTGTCAGTAAGCATGTTGCAAACTGAACACATTATTTTTCCTCTGTTAGGTTGTCTGCAATTTGCTTAAGCCACTTTAGCATTGTCAGTGTGATACATGTGTGTTAGTTTTCATCCACACCCTAGAGATAGTCAATTGCACTAATCTAGAAAATACTCCCAGGGTGAGTCTTGGCATTTAATTAAAAGATAGGGTTGCTTCAAGTGATTCAACTCTCTTTGTTTCCAAACAAGATCAGAGGTTTTATTAATTAGCATAATGGATGTTAAGGAGGAGGTTTTATTTATGAAATTAGTAGTATTCAAGATATGCAAATGAGCTCGGAAGTATTTTTTAAAAAGCAAAAGAGACCAGTGGTCTGTACCTTTAGGAAGAGTGTTCTTGGCTTAAATCCAAAATTCAGTGGAAGATTCTAGGACAACTCCCTCCAAATAGATAGTTGGCTAATCTTGCCACTGGAATAGTAGCACGTTTGCCTCAAGTGAACCTTTCACACAAGAGGCTGGTAGGGGTCCCCAAAAGGACAGCAAGCCAGAGTTGTTTACACTTACAGAACAGATTCAGTAGTCTATTTTTTTTTTAAGATTTTATTTATTTATCTGACAGACAGACATTCACAAGTAGTCAGAGAGGCAGGAAGAGAGAGAGGAGTAGGGGGAAGCAGGCTTCCTGCCAAGCAGAGAGCCTGATGCCAGACCCAATCCCAGGACCCTGAGATCATGACCTGAGCCGAAAGCAGAGGCTTAACCCACTGAGCCACCCAGGCGCCCTTCAGTAGTCTGTTTTTGAGCCTTATTGTTAATATAGTAGTGTTCCCTTACCTAAGGTTTTGCTTTCTAGGATTTCAGTTACCTTCAATCAACTGCCATCTGGAGGCAGATGATTCTCCTTCTTTCATATGTCAGAAGGGCAGCAGTAACCTAAGCTACATCACAATGCCTACATCATTCATTTCACATCATTTCATCCCTGTAGTCATTTTATCACCTCCCATCATCACAAGAAGGGTGAGGACCGTACAATTAAATATTGTGAAAGTGAAAGAAAAAGGATAAAATCACATTATTTTTATGAATTTACAGTCATAACTTTTATGACTATATATTATAATTGCTCTATTTTATTATTGTTTATTATTGTTGTTGTTACTCTCTAATTTTTCCTAATTTGTAAATTATGTATGTATGTGTGTATGCAAAGAAAAAACATAGTATACATAGGTTTTAGTACTATCTGTGGCTGCAGGCAACTACTGGGGGTCTCAAAACACTTCCCTAAGGATAAGGAGACATTACTATAAATGCCTATTTCTATGGCAGCATTTGTCTGAGAATGTTTTCTTTTTAACCTAGGACCAAGATTGAGTGAAGGACACCTGTAGTCCCCACCTATAAATATTTACCAAAAGTAATCTAATTGTAAGCCATCAAATGTTTTTCTTTTATTTTTTTAAGATTTATTTATTTTAGAGAGAGAGTGGAGAGAGAAAGACAGAATATGAGTCGGGGGAGGAACAGAGAGAGAAGGAGAGAAATCACCAAGCAGACTCGAAGCTGAGCACACAGTCGAATGTGGACTCCATCCCACGTCCCCAAGATCAAGACCTGAGCTAAAACCAAAAGTCAGTTGCTCAACCAACTGAGCCACCCAGGTGCCCCACATATATTTTTCTACTTCTATATTCCTTAGAACAGCAAGGAACCTCTATCCAGGTTCTCGAAGCCAGAAATCTTGGCATTACAGTGTGGTTCCTCTTACCTAACCCCATACATAATTTAACATTGAGTCCTAAAATTGTTCCCTAATGTGCCACGAAATTATTCATTTTTCTTCAGTCCTAATAAACTCCCCCAGTTCAGGCTTCCATGAGCTGTCACCATGGGTTAGGACAATTGTGTCCTAACTGATGTCTCTGACAATGATCTTGTTTTACCTTCTGTAAACTAGGCACAGAATGGTCATTCTGAAGTTGAATTTCAATAATGGTGTCAGTTTGACTTCCTCAGCTGCTTCCCAGTATCCTCAGGATAATGTCCTCATGTCCTGATGCGGCGATGCTGTTCTCAAGAAAAACCCTTATGACTTTGCCATTGCATTGCCTATAGGAAAAGTAAGGCATGAAGTAGCACAGCATCTCTGCAGAACTTTAAACTCTTTTGTAGTGTTTGGAGGCAATGTGAAGGTGATGGAGTGATTCAAGATGAGCAGTTGATAGGTGCCACAGCATGGAGAACCCTGTGTAGAACAGCTGATGCTTGACCTGTTTTGCATTTAGCTTTATTTGTCTGGTATTTTAAGAATTTTCAACATCCACTCTATCAAGACAGTAAAAAAATTAAACAAAAGATTTATAGGTTTTCAAAATATATTACAAGTCTCATTTTTCTCTTTTTTATTGAGGTATAATTAACATACAAGATTATATTGATTTTCAATGTACAGTATAATGATTTGATATTTTCATATATTGTGAAATGATCACCATGAGTCTACTTAATATCCATCACCATACATAGTTATAATTTTTTTCTTATTTCAAGATCTACTCTTCTAGCTACTTTTAAATATACAACATAGTATTATTAACTAGAGTTACTGTACATTACATCCCCATGACTTATCTCTTTTATAACAGGAAGTGTGTACTTTTTGACTTCCTTACAATTTTCATTCTTAATTCAATCATTCCACTTCTTGAGAAGGCAGATTACAACCAACCAATTGGGTTGTTATTAGTGTCCAGTCAGTGATTTCCTCCTATTAAATAATTTGCCTTTTACTATGAATATTTTGGTGCCTTCAAAACAATGGTCTTAATTCAAGAATGATCTTAAACTTTCAGGGCACCTGGGGCACCTGGGTGGCTCAGTTGGTTAAAGCCTTTGCCTTTGGCTCGGGTCATGACCCCAGGGTCATGGGATCAAGCCCCACATAGTCTCTCTGCTCAGTGGGGAGCCTGCTTCCCTTTCTCTTTCTCTGCCTGCCTATCTGCCTACTTGTGATCTCTCTCTCTGTCAAATAAATAAATAAATAATAAAAATTAAAAAAACAAAAAACAAAAAAAAACTTTTCTGTTGGTTAAACATCTGACTCTTGATTTCAGCTCTGGTCATGATCTTGGAGTCATGATCTCAGGGTCATGATCTCAGAGTCATAAGATCGATCCCCATGCCAGGCTCCATGCTCAGCAGGGAGTATCCTTGAAATTCTTTCCCTCTGGCCACCCCCAACCATTCTTGCTCATTCTCTCTCTCTAAAATAAATAAATCTTAAAAAAAAAAAAAAAAAAGGAAGAAGAATCTTAAACTTTCTTATGACTGTAAGTGAAAGTCCTGTTCTTTCTCATTCTCTTCTGCTTGCTGTTAATAGTAAGTTTAGCTGTCAGAAACCCAAAAGAGACCCCTATGATTTTTACCATGTGATCTTCACTAACATATGGAGCGTAATGGAAACTAAAATCTGAGAAGTTTCCCTGGCTTGCAACAAAAGAGGAACAAGAAAAAGAAGAGAAGAGTGAGGTGGAAGATGGAAAAATTGGGCTAATTAGCATTTTTAATTGCATTACGTATTTGGTTTTCAGCCTACTTTCAAGTTTCTCTCTGAAATCTTCATTTAGCAATCCCAAGGCCTACCCAGCATTGTCAGTACACTAGAACAGAGTAAGGCCATGGCCTTGTCAGATCAAATCCCCTATGTGTCCTAACATCAGGAATGCCATTGATCTGTAGGTGCCTGTAAAGTTCACAGTTTGGTTTGTGTGGTAGGGAACAAACGTGAACGATACAGAGCAGGCTAAACAATGAAGGACAAGCTTGGTGTCTCCTTACAAAACATGTGAAATTTCCGTAGGCACTAAAGTAACTACAGGGCAATTGTAAACCTGACCTTTTTGAAATGCACCATAACAACTGCTTGTGTGCTTATTTAAGACAATTATTGATAACTTGTTATGTAAAAATAGTTGTAAAATGCATATAGGACAATTTGGTGATGGTGTGGTAAGGTATGACTTCTCTCCTACAAGTTTTCTCATATGATCCAAAGGAATAGAAATGGGATACTATCAGAATTTGAAGTGGACAATTTGATATAAAAAACTAAAAGAAAATGATGGTACAGGTGAGAATGGGGTTTTGGTTAAGATAACTGAGTACATAAATGTTTGAAACAAAATTATAATAGAGAAATTGAATCTGGTTGGAGAAATGCCCTTTTATTATGACATAGTTGTGAATTAAATTAAAAGACTGTTCATCTTTCTGCTGTGGCATAGAGTTTAGATGACTTTCTTCTGTAACTCTTAGATAAGTAAACCTAAATATATTAACTTATTCATTCACTGTGTGTTTTCCAAGTGGTAGCTATGTTTGATCTCTCTGTAAGTCTAAGTCTCCTGTGACCTTTGTGATTGATTCTTTTCTTTTTTTTAATTTCACTTGAATTGTTCTACCTATTTATTGAAACCTATTGGCAACTCTGCTTTGAAGATGGCAGGATCTGGCCCAAGGCCACGACTTTGAGGACACCAAGCCAGTATGTAAACTCGGAGCCCATGACTCTCATACCCTGCTCTTCCCCCCAGTCTGACAAAGCTTTCCTCTTGGACTTTGAGAGAGAAAATTTTAAATCGAATTTCAATTCCCCTGTCAAAAAGTTAAATCTAGTACTGTAGATGACATTTACACCTACAATCTTAAAACAAGCTAGAGAGTAGTAGATAACATGACGTAGATAAGGGCCAAATCCTAGGAGTGTCCCTAGATAAAACAATATAGAATGGCTTTATGGATGGGGTGACATTGCAATGACACCACTGAATAAGGATGTAACATACCTAAAGGCTAGGTAGGCAAAGTGTCCATCTATGATAAATTAGAGACAGTATCTAAGAGTATGGGGGATTTTTTTTTTTTTGGCATAATTTCTGGTCCACGAAATTCCTTACTCTGCTTTTCACGAATTGCAATGTACTTATTATTTCTTTTCAAATATAACTTTAAAAATCATAATGATTTGGTGTTAAGAAAGGATATTTTAGGGGTACTTGGGTGGCTCTGTAGGTTAAGCATCTACCTTTAGTTCAGGCTTCATGATCTCGGGGTCCTGGGTTTGGAGACTGCTTTGGGCTTCGTGCTCAGCAAGAAGTCTGCTTCTCTTTCTCTCTTTGCCCCTCCCTCCAGCTCATGCTTTCTCTCTCTCTCCCTCTCTCTCTCTTTCAAATAAATAAATAAAATCTTTTTTTTTCTAAGGTGGGAAATTAAAATATGTGCTCAAATTAAAATATGATTTTTGTTTGTTTGAATGGGTCCATAAGAAAACATATCCCTGGAGAATAGAACTGGGTGTCCAGAAGACTTCTACTTTTACTTTACACAGAGATGTTCACTTCCTCATCTCGATACTGCAAGCCTAGGGGTAGCAGTGGCTCCCAAGGGTGGTGGCCTGGAGAGCCACATTCTAATGCTTGCTTCTCTACACCTGCCTACACCTTTGTAATTAGTATTTGGTAATTAGTCTCTTAAATTCTCTTCACATTATTCAGCATGAGTATCATTTGTTTTTGCCTGGATGCTGACCAAAACCAAAACAAAAACAAACAAACACACAAACACACAAATTAATAAAGTATTCAGGTAACATAATTATATAGATGGGTCTTTATGCTGCTTCACAACAGAATAAAATGTTTGAGAAAGAATGTAAGTGAGGAAAACTTATTTTAGTTAAGGACCATGCTACGGAAGAAAAGTAATAATAAATATTTCATGAATACAAACTGAAAGCTGGCATTCCTCTCCCTTTCCTTATTCATGCTGTTGCTGGGTTTTGGGACCTGAAGGGAAAGCAGGCATGAATGAGGTCTCTGATGCAGGTCTTCATGCAGGACTATGGGGCGGCTGCAGAAATTTGTAGACTCTCAGAGAATGGGTTGCTGTGGGGACTACACAGTACAGTGATGAACAGCGCAGAGTGCTGCACAGTTGGTGATACAGCCCTAGATTTCATTTGCATGGCAACTATTTACTTATTTATTTTCAATTAAAAAAATCATTTCCCCTCAGAACCCTCCTACACTGTTGGTGGGAATACAAGCTGGTGCAGCCACTCTGGAAAACAGTATGGAAGTTCCTCAAAAAGTTAAAAATAAAGCTGCCCTACAACCCAGGAATCACACTACCGGATATTTACCCCGAAGATACAAATGCAGTGATCCAAAGGGGCATGTGCACTGGAATGTTTATAACAACAATGTCTGCAATAGCCAAACTATGGAAACAACCTAGATGTCCACCAACAGATGAAGATAAAGAAGATGTGAGATATATATATATAGTGGAATACTATGCAGCCATCAAAAGAAATGAAATTTTACCATTTGCAAAGACTTGAATGGAACTAGAGGGTATTATGCTAAGTGAAATAAGTCAATCAGAGAAAGACAATTATCATATGATCTCACTGGTTTGAGGAATTCGAGAAACAAGACAGAGGATCGTAGGGAAATGGAAAAATGAATCAAGATGAAACCAGAGAGGGAGAAAACCCATAAGAAACTCTTAATCTCAGGAAACAAACTGAAGGTTGCTGGAGGGGGCCGGTGAGATGGACGGGGTGGCCAGGTGATGGACATTGGGGAGGGTATGTGCTATGGTGAGTGCTGTGGATTGTGTAAGTCTGTTGAATCACAGACCTATATTCCTGAGACAAATAATACATTATATGTTAATTAAAAACATATTTCCCTGAGAATCCAAATAATTTCCTTGTAATGCAAGGCAACTCCTGCTAACAGGTACTTTATTTTTTTACAGAGGGTTTCTTTAATTGAAGTATAACTAACATACACTGTCATATTAGTTTCAGGTGTACAATATAATGATTCAACAGTCCCATGCATTACTCGGTACTCATCATGATAAGTGTGTTTTTTTTTTTTTTTTTTTTTTTTTTTTTTTTTAAAGATTTTATTTATTTATTTGACAGAGAGAAATCACAAGTAGTCGGAGAGGCAGGCAGAGAGAGAGAGAGGGAAGCAGGCTCTCTGCTGAGCAGAGAGCCCGATGCGGGACTCGATCCCAGGACCCCGAGATCATGACCTGAGCCGAAGGCAGCGGCTTAACCCACTGAGCCACCCAGGCGCCCCATCATGATAAGTGTGTTCTTGATCACCTTTTGTCTACTTCATACATTGTCCTACCAGCTCCCCTCTGTCAAAAGCGGTTTGTTCTCTGTAGGTGAGACCCTGTATTTTTCCTTATCTTTTACTTTCCTCATTTGTTCATTTGGTTTGTTTCTTAAATTCCACATATGAGGGAAATATATGGTGGTATTTATCTTTCTCTGACTTATTTCATTTAGCATAATTCTCTCTAGGTCCATCTATGTTGTGGATGACAAGATCTCACTCTTTTATATGGCTGAGTAATAGTCAATTGTGTGTGTGTGTGTGTGTGTGTGTATACACAAGTACACCACTTATATGGGAATTTTTTAATAAAGAGAATGAATTATTGTCTGAAAAGACTTATTTAACTGGAAATATAGGAAACTTGACTCTTTGGGACAAAGACCCCATGCATTACCCAGACTGTGAAATATACTGTATGTACTGTGATAGGCATAAGCAATAATTCTATCTTTCATAGTGAGTAAATCCAAGTAATATAAGTAGCATAAAAATGAAAGAAATTACTCCTATATTTCTTCTATTCCTACAAAAGATAAATACCTAAAAATGTTTAAACAGATCATGAACTCACCTACACACCAAAGTGTTTAAGATTTCTTAAAGGTCATATAAACTCACTTGGAAAAACATTTTAAGTTTATTTTTTTTTTATTTTAAAAAATATTACTTTGGGGTGCCTGGGTTAAAGCCTCTGCCTTTGGCTCAGGTCATGATCCCAGGGTCCTGGGATCGAGCCCCACATCGGGCTCTCTGCTCAGCAGGGAGCCTGCTTCTCTTCCTCTCTGCCTGCCTCTCTGCCTACTTGTGATCTCTGCCTGTCAAATAAATAAAATCTTTTAAAAAAATTTAAAAACATTACTTTATAACTCATAAAATGAATCCAGTATTATGTAGATATAGCTATTGTTAATATTGTTGGATAATTACTCAAAAAACATTTCCTACCTAGGTACCTACCACATATACCTACCCCCCCGCACACATATACACACCACTGGAAAACTATACCATTTATTTTGTAGCTGAATAGTAATTCAAAGCATGACTTTAGATACTATTGATTTAAACAATCTCCAATTACTAAATATCTAGTTTCCCAAGGTTCATTAGAAAAATCTTGTGATGACTATATTTAAATTAACAAGAAATATATTGTTCTTGTCCTATGATTACTTCCTCATAAACTTCTAGATGGTAATTCCTATATTCATTTATATAGTACTGCATAAATATTCCATATATAATGGAGATATGTAATGAATGTATGTATATGCACCTGATTATATATTATATAATGTAATATAAAATGATATACACATAACAATCTGTTCAGCAGAAAATTTATCTGTTTATCTACAAAATAGTTAATGAGAATGTCCTTTTCTCCAAAACCTTACCTACACTAGGCATTATCATTTTTTTTTTTTAAGATTTTATTTATTTATTTAACCAAGGGAAAGAGAGCACAAGCAGGGGAGCTGCAAGCAGAGGGAGAAAAAGAAGCAGGCTCTCTGTTTCCGAGAGAGCCTGACACAGGGCTTGATCTCAGGACCCCAAGATCATGACCTGAGCCAAAGGCAAATGCTTAACCCACTGAGCCATCCAGGTGCCTGGCATTATCATTTTTTTAAGATTTGATGATCTGATATTCATTTTAAAAATATTTACTGAGACTTACTATAGTGCAGTCTCTTTTCTAAGTTCTGAGAATCAGCCATCATCATATAAACAATTTCTCCCTTCAAGAAGCTTACATTCTCATAGAAAGAAACAGATAATAAACAACAAATAGATAAGGTATAGTATGTTAGATAATATATATAGTATGGTAGAAGCTGATTTTTCTATGAAGTGAAATGAAAAAGAGAATAGACAACAGAGAGTATAGTGTTAGTTGTGGGACTTTTCCACTAAAAATGGTATTCCACATACATCTTTATGTATATCCCTTTTATTGATTGTTACGTCCATATGTTTATTTAGTCTTTATTCTTTTAATTATCTTATTATAGTCACACCTATTTTTTGTGTATTTTTATATTTTTATTATCGAATTATAGGATCTTTTCCTAAGTATAGTGTATATATATATATATATATATATATATATATAGGCATGTTATATATTTATTAATTACATAATTTTCTAATAGAGTTAGTATTAATATCAATACTTTCTAATTTATATACACTGGCTATATTATGAATATAATACATGTTTCACTCCAATATATGATGTGTCATTCATCATGGGTCTTTTAACTTTATCATATTATATATATATATATATAAATATATATATATTATATATATACAGATATATATGTGTATGTGTATTTATGTATTATATATATTATTACATATATGCGTGGACTACTGCTCATTTGAAGGAGAATTTACATCATTAAAATATTTACTCTCTCATACAGTGATGTAATGTACCCATGCATTTATTTATACTTGTTTTTTCTAGCTTTATACAGGATTCCAGAAGTTTTTGTTTGTATTGAAACTCTGAAAACAAGTCAATGTTGGGTATTTGTTGCTATTTTCCCCTGATTTTGTCTCTTATGGATTGCCCTTCTTATGTTCGTGTGTCTTTAATTGTTTTGACTTACAGACTCTTTGAAGACCTGATAAAATCTCTCAAAACTTGTCTCAGTAAAATGCCTACATACAATTTTTCAGGCAATTTCAGAGACTCAGAGGTCTTTTGAAGTTTAGCCATAGACTTTTCATTTATCGATTAACCATTAGTTTAGAAAAACTGTAATATAAGAAAGTTATTAAAGTTTGCATTTATTTTTTAATTTAATCATTTCCTGAATTATCTAACATTTTACTACTTTTTAAGTGGATTTTCTAATGCTTTCCTAGTAGATAATGTATCACTTGAAAATAATAGTATCATCTTCTTATTAATACCTTTTATTTTATCTATTCAGATTGCCCTAACAAGGACTTTCAGAAAAATATTAAATAATATTGGAGAAAACAATGATTTTCGACAAGTATTTCATGTTATTTATAAATATGGCTGTGAGCTTTATTCAATTTCTTTATCATATTACAGAAGTATCCTATCCTTCTATTCATATTTTAGTGTATGTTCTTATCTCGTGTTGGTGTTGAATTTTTCTAATATCTTTTTCAGTATTTGTTAAAATCGTCATATGATTTTTATATGTCCAGATACAATGTTAAATTATTATTAATAGTACCATCCAGGATAGTCTAGGGTCTATATATTTTAAGTAGGAAAATAACCACAAATCTTACTATATTAATACAATAAAATCCTTTCTTGCTCGTATGAGAGGCTTGGTTTGGGGTGTTAGGGGGCTGTTCATGTAAACCAGTCTGATAGAGATTAACTCCCTTAACTCCAATGACCAGAGCAGCAGGAAGGGAACCTGGAAGATGAGACTGGTTTTAAAATTTCTTCCCCTAAATAACACATGTTACTTCCACTCAGATTTTATTGGGTCACTTGTTAATGCTCAGATTTAAAAGGATCAGAGAAGGACAATCCAGAAAGAATTTAATGACTGCCCCCACCATCTTTGCATTCTTGAAATAAATGTGTTATTTCATGTTGTAGTCACAGAAGAATAAAACCTATACATTTTATAGGTCAAACTTATACGGAAATGGCTCCTATGATTATAGATACTAAATACAGATCCAGGAAGGCTGATGGTGTAGTTCCAGTCCAAATCTGAGTCCAAAGGCAAGAGAAGACCAGTGTCTTAGCTTGAAGATAGTTAGGCAGAAAGAACTTTTCTTACTCAGCCTTTTACTACTACATAAAGGCCTTCAACTGATTGGATGAGACCCACCCAAACTGAGAAGGGCAGTGGGCTTTATTCAGCAATCCAATTCCAAATGCTTCTCTCATCCAGAAACACCCTTACAGACACACCTACAAATAACATTTAACCAAATATCTGGGCCCCATTGCCCAATCAAGCTGACATAAAATTAAGTTTATCAGATGTATTATTATAATAAGATAGTTCTATTATTTTATCATTACATATTTATTGTTTATTATTTATGTATGTATTTTTTCTAGGATTTTTTAATCTGTGTAGGTTAAGTGGGTTGTCATGCTTTTTTTAAAAAAACTTTATTGGTCAAATACTAGTTTCATTATTATCATAGTTTTAATAATGAATTAGAAATCTATTTTCTTTTGTTTGGGAACATCTTTAAATGTATGACAAATATTGGTCCTTTGAAATCTTGAAAAAGTTCACCCATAAAATAAGTGAAGGCAAGGGACGCCTGGGTGGCTCAGTTGATTAAGCAGCTGCCTTCGGCTCAGGTCATGATCCCAGCGTCCTGGGATCGAGTCCCACATCGGGCTCCTTGCTCGGCGGGGAGCCTGCTTCTCCCTCTGCCTCTGCCTGCCATTCTGTCTGCCTGTGCTCGCTCTCTCCCCTCTCTCTCTCTGATAAATAAATAAAATCTTTAAAAAAAAAAAATAAGTGAAGGCAAGTTCCTTTTGAGGCATTAGCATTTATAAACTTTCTCATTTTTTCCAAGTATATATATCTGTTAGGGTTTACCACTTAAAACAAAAACTTTTATCGCTCATAGTAGTTATTTACAAAATCAAGTTTCAAACTCCCTACAGTTGTCTCACAGTATTCTATCCTTGTTATATGTATTATTTCTCTGTGTTTGTAACCTCTTTCTTATTGCAGTGGTTTCTATTTCCACGTCTATGTGTATTTTATTGCTCTCAAAGAAGTGTTTTGTTATTGCTTTACTATATCAGGTATCTACTTTTTAACTTTACCAATCCCTTTACTTCAAGATGTTTTCCTAGCTTCTTATATTATATACTTCATTCTTGTTCTTCGTTGTTTGTTGTAAAAGCACTTGATGTCATTTATTTTCTTCTAAGTACAACTTTGACGATGTCTGTCAAGTCTAGATATACAGTAGTATGATAACCATTGCAATGTAACTTAATATTTTAACATATGTATACAAACATGTATGTATTTTTATGTATATACAGACATAGGAAATGTTTATTTTTCCTTTGATTTAAAAAAATCTCTTTAGGAAAATCTTATTTTGTTTTCATATGGATCTATTTGTGAGAGTGTAAATGTGTTTATGCTTTATTAGTCTCTAATTTTATTGTACTTCAGGACAAACAACATGGGGCATGTGATTTATTATTTGGTAGTTTTATTATAAAAATCTAAAATCTAATTTTCTGTGCAAATGTTTAAAACACACACATGTGTGCATATATATTAGTGATCTGTGCCTTCTAGATAGTGGTGATATACCAAGTCAAATTTATGAATTCTTAGATTCAGTTTTTCAATTTATACTTTGCCTATTCTATCTGTCAAAGACCTAGAGAGAAACTTCAAAGTTTCTTACTAAAATTGAAGTTTTGTCAAAATTTGTCATTGGTTTTAACTTGTTTTATAATCACAAACTATGTTATTTGTTATATAAATACTTAAAACTAATATTTAGCCATTTTATATTTTATCTAAATTCAGTTTTCTTTAATATGTAATGCTAGTCTTTTTTAAATTAAATTTAAGTGTATCCAATATGTATTTGCCTGCTCCTTCTAAAATACCATTTCATTATTATAGTTTGCTTGTCAGATATCTAACAAATACTTGAATGTTTTTTGTTTTTTTGTGGTATTTTTGTGTGTTTTTGTTTTGTTTTGTTTTGTTTTTACCCAGGCCCAGACACTTCAGCTTTTGTTAAAGGAGTTTATAAATTCCACAGAGAGGCCAGAACAGATGAAGGATAAGGGACTCCTCATTTGAAAATCGGCACCGGGGATTTCTGGACTGCTGGGCTTTTCAAAAACATGAGGCAGTAAATTCTACACTTTGGCTTAAACAAATCTTAACTGTGTTTGTGAACTTAGAGTCGCATTTGTCTCACTTGCACTCCAGATTGTTCTGTCTAATGAAGTCTTACTTCTACCCCTTGTAATAAACTTCTGGCTCTTTCTGCTGCCTGGCTGTTCCATCTTTTCTTTTCACAGTCTTTGCTTAACTCCAATGTCTCTGTTGGTTTCTGTTGTCTGCAATGGCATAAAAGCTTGACTTTTTCTTATTCTGGTAGTAGATGCCTATGTATCGTAAAATGTGAACTTCTGTCTCTCTTCCAATGTAATGATTTGTTTTAGAATGAATCACTGATCCTGGCTCATCAAAGGAACAGTGTGTGTGCTGTATTTCCTCTACTCCACAATCCATAATTTCCACATTTTGCAGAACAATCTTGACTTTAACAACCAGATTACTAGTATTAATTTATTTGTCATATTACACACGTAACATCTGCATTATATCCACTTTAATAGTTGTTTGGCAATCAACTCTCAAGTTTTAATGTGCCTCTGGCCACTTCTCTTACGACTGATTTCGCCCTTATTTGAGCTCATTATTTATACTCATTTCTCAGAAGGCCAAGAATAATTTTCTAAATATTTTTCCCCCCTCAGGAAAGATATTCAGATTCTTATTTTATGAATCCTTACAAGTGTGTGGTGTTTGTTTTCCTGTTTGTGCATAAGATCAGGTTTGACTAAGGTTTTTCTAAGAGAAAAAGTAACAATGGCTTTAAACACATTAAAGTTCTTTTTCCTCTCACATAAAAGGTGTCTCAGAATCAAGACCTGACCTGGAACCTCCATGAATTTTGCTGGTGTTGCTGATTTCATGCTCTGCCATCCTGGAAGCATTCATCATACCCATGATCCAAGATGGCTGCTGAAGTGTCAACCATCAGATCCATTTTCTAAGCAGAACAATGGAGGAAGAGAGAGGAGAAAATGGAAGTTTACACAGTTCCTCTTATACTGATTGGGCCAATAGGAAGAAAATAGTCAACCAAGAGCAAGGAAAACTGAGAATTGTGCCTGACTAAAATTGAAGAGTTAAATGGAAATTTGAAGATACATACAAATTCTGGTCACATAACTAAGCATTATCTTTTATGAATATATTAAATGTTGGGATTAAAAACATTTTTTTTCTAAAATCTCTGTCAACATTACTTCACTCTCACCTTCCTTTTCTTAGAAAAGAATTACCTATATTTTTCTCTGTGAAAGTATTAATGTGACCTCCTCTTTTCCACAATGGATATTTGTTGAAATTGTCATTTATCTTTGAAATTACATTAAAAAAATAAATAAAACATAGGTGCATATATGTTTTTCTTTTTTAATTAATTTATTTAGAATCAAGCAGTTCCTTCGAATGTTAAGATTATAGTCTTCTTTCCTCGAAGAAGTTTCTTCTATTATATCTTTGATTTTTCTTTCTTTTCCACTTACTCTCTGACATTTATATTATAAATATATTGGCTTTATTAGAACTCCACCCTCAGCAATTTATCTTTCCTCCCTTTTCAACCTTATTCACTTCTGTGAGAATTTATTTATTTTCTAAACCATTAATTGAGATTGTCACTTATAGTATATTTCTTCATTTGCCTGTTTAAAAAATTTTAGTAATGATGATTTTCCTCAGAAACAAGCATTCTTAATCTCAGATTGTTCCATGTTGAGACATACAGTGTTTCTCAAATATTTTTGTGAACAAAAGATAGAAGACTTTTTGGGTTTCATCTTGTTTTGTTTTGTTTTTTCCTGTTTCATGAAGTAAGTCCATTTCACTGGTTTGCATTTGTAAGGATTGTTCAGGACTATTTTCTTTTGGACTACTGAGTCTTTTCACATACCTGGTGATTTTTCTTTGTCTCATATTCTTAAACAGAAGGTCTATGTTTGCCTAGTAATTTGACTTGTGTTTATTTTCAGAGATTGTGTTTAAGTTTTCATCCCCTGCAAAAGAGGAAGAGAATGTTTATACTTTCTGGGGTTTGATTGTGCTAGACTGGGGATCCAGATGGCCACAGGCATAAGGAGGGATGTGTTTCTGTTTTTCTAGCAGGTCCTGTCCAGTCAATAAAGCAGGTGACTGATTTCTGGCCCACTCTCGCCTATAAGGTGGCCAAGCGTTAGCTTTGAATTGCATTTTCAAATGGAAAGGGAAAAAAATACTATGAAGCTAAGCCTGTAGGTCAATTCCTTACTACCACAAGTGGCAGTTGTTTTTTCTCCATGTTTGTTGTATATCAAAAGAGGTTTGGAAAAATCTGCTGTGGTAAGTCACTTCAGTGAGAACTTTGACATAGAGTTCTCATCTCCAGATGATCTAACTAGCTAAGTCTTGCTTCCAGTCATTATCATTGCAAGGTTAGATTTTTGTTTCCTGTTTTTCAGTGAGAAAACCTACTCATTCACCTACCTACTAGACCTCTATTTGGGCCTCCCTCTGTTTGGTATTTTCCAATAATTTCTCAAAGGTTCCCAATCTTTCATGGAAATCTTGTGTTTCCAATGCATTGATGGATAGATTCTTATTTTTAGACACCTTATATGATTCTTATTTTTAGACACCTTATATAATTTCAATATTTAGGGAGAGAGAAGTAAATGTATGAGCATAAATAACCACTTTGAAACCAAAATCCAAAAATGAGGTTTTTGAGCCAAACCATTGTGTAAAAGCCAATTTTCCAACTACAAATATGGTTTAAATATTTCCACTGCTTAGAATATGTGCTTATGTAGGATTAAAAAAAAACTATTTTGAGAGAAATAAACTTGTTTTATTTTTTAATGTTGGTAAACCTTAATATATACATGTGTATTGTAAAGCTGAAAATATGCTAACTTTATCTAAAAGTATAATTTAAGGAGTGCTACATTGACAAACAATACTATTCCAGTATTTGGGGCTTTACATAACAGAATCACGTGTTTGATAATTTCCCCATAGTTTTATCTAAACTCTCAATTAAATGACACACTAAAAGTATCGACACTGTGCCAGATGCAAGGACTGCAGGGCAAATTATCATCTTCAATTAAATGTTAGTAATACTTATTTGACAGATTAAATAATTATTTTTATCTGGTTAACTTGATTAATAATTTCATAATACATTTTTTTTCTTTTTAAGAGAAAAAACATTGAATCTGTGCTCCCAATCTTCTATCATAGGCAACTATAATATGTCACATGATTTTATATCCTAAGATATTTATTTACTTGTTTATTGTTTGTTTGCTTGTTTATTTACTTATTTGACAGAGAGAGAGAGAGAGCAAAAGCAGGGCAAGTGGCAGGCAGAGGGAGAGGGCAAAGCAGCCTCTCCACCAAGTAGAGACTGATGGTGGGGCTTGATCTCAGGACCCTGGGATCATGACCTAAGCTGAAGGCAGAAGCTTAACCAACTAAACAACACATGTACCCCTATAATATATCACACACTTTACAAGGGTAAGATCAGCCTGGCTGTTTCCTCTGTAATCAGTGAATCTGTTGAAATTTGCCAAATATGGCCCCCAGAATTCTATCTGCAGTCATTAGGTGGAATCATCTTGTCCTAGTTAGCAAAAAGTGATAGGATTCTTTACTCTGGAACTTTAAAAAGATTAAAAGCTATTTTTAAAAAAAAATTCATTGTGGGGGCGCCTGGGTGGCTCAGTTGGTTAAGTGGCTGCCTTCGGCTCAGGTCACGATTCCAGTGTCCTGGGATCAAGCCCCACATCGGACTCCCTGCTTAGCCGAGAGCCTGCTTCTCTCTCTCCCTCTGCCTGCTGCTCTGCTTACTTGTGCTCTCTATCTCTCTGTCAAATAAATAAATAAAATCTTAAAAAAAAAACTCATTGTGAAAACTTAACTCACATTTTATTTATTTATTTATTCATTTTAAGATTATTTATTTATTTATTTGACAGATTGAGAGAGAAAGAGATCACAAGTAGGCAAAGAGGTAGGCAGAGAGGTGGTTGGAAGCAGACTCCCTGCTGAGCAGAAAGCTCGATGCGGGGCTCTATCCCAGGACCCCGGGATCATGACCTGAGCCAAAGGCAGAGGCTTAACCCACTGAGCCACCCAGGTACCCCCCTTAACTCATATTTTAAAAAGAACTACATGAAATTTGCTAAATTGTTAACCTAAATTAAAAATAAATACAGAAGGATGTGGTATACAACTTAATTATGATACCATTCTCCCAATATTGGTAATAGTAATAATGATGATGGTGATGATGAGGATGATAATAATTAGGATGGTGGTGGTGGTGGTGATAGACGTTAATATGGTTTCCCCTGTGTTTTATTTTTTTTTTTTTTCATTAAGCATCCGTTCAACTCTATGCCAAGAATAGCTCTGGGTATTTATTTGAGCATTCTGCTCTTTTATGCTTGTGCCTCCCTGCCCTACTCTTTCTCTCCTTCTTAGACCCAGAAGCACAGGTTGCTTGGCCAAATTAAAAACCATAGAGCCAAATGCTTGTCCTGTGATTTTTGTAGGGATGGCTGTCGATATAAGTTGGCCAAATTGCAGAGAATCTAGGGGTTCTTCAGGAGCTCCTAGGAAGAAGGTGATCCTCCTCCCAACGAATTCAGGATGCCTGGAACTGCAGACATATCTGGACGTGTTGAGGAGGAAGCTTGCACAACAACGGAACCAGACACGAGGAAGTAAAGCCGAGAGATGGAGAAAAAAACAAGTTTGAGCAACATCAAACTTAAACTTGAGCTCTGAACCGAGTCTTTCTAGGGCCCTTACTGCTCCAGGACTTCTCAATTTGTTTTCATGGTCATCTGTCCACCCCCCCATCCCCCCACCAACATTGCTCACTCCTCTGCAGCTCCTGACTTGCTTTGAAGATGCCAAACTGACTCTCACTAAGTCCACTGCATTTGCTCTTTCCTCTGTATAAAATGCAGCCCCCCAAGACCTCAGGCTATTCTCATCACTCACCCCTTCACTTTCTTCTGGCCTCTACTCAAATATCAACTCCTCAGAGAAGTCCTACCTGCCATTCTCTTCCTTTCATCTGCCTTTTTCCTCACAGAATTCAACCAATCTGCCACTATATATGATAGCTGGCTTGTTGTTTTTGGGTTTTTTTTTTTTAAGTTTATTAAGCAATCTCTACACCAAACATGGGACTTGAACTCACAACTCGAAGATTAAAACCACATGTTCTATGGACAGAACCAGTCAGGCACCCCAGATAGCTGGTTCTCTTGTGTCACTTCTCCAACTTTTCTGCAAGTGTCTGAGTGTCACACAAGCAGTAGATTTGCCTGTTTCTTCACTGTTGTGTCCTGGCGTCAAGAACATGCCTACTGCATAGTACACACTCAGCAACTGCTTGTTAAATGAAGGAATAAATGAATCAATAAATCCTGTTGCTGTTGTTATTTTGGCTTCATTCAAGAGTAAATTTTCTGTCACAGCCAAAGTATTATAACAAGTAGAATATTATTACACAAGTTTTCATGATACAGAAATTAAGCCTTAAATGGTTAAGTGAAAAGTAAATGGAGCAAGGGATTTAAAAGTCATAGTTGCCCTGACTCCAGAGCTATTAAAAGCTAGTCTCCACTGCTTTCAAAATTGCTAAGTTCGGCCAGGAGGGCTTAAAAAGTGTTTCTCTCCTGATTATGTCTATGTTTTCTTCTTCTAATGGATAATACTTTAATAAAAATCTCATGTTTTATATTCGGTGATGAAAACTAATAGCTAATAAACTCTTGCCAAGCACAGCTTCTGTTAGAACTATACTTTAGTAAATAGAGTTACGGGACTGCTATACTTTGAAAATTCAGAGGAAGTTATATGCATACTTAGTAGGAACATAGATCCAAATTTTGTCTGTGACAGTCCCGATTTATTCTTCTTATTGTTCTAGCAAACAATGAATGGCAGCCCCTTTTCCTCTCAAAGCATCCTATTTACAAATATATATGTATATAGGTATTATTACCTAATATGTTTTATACATATATATATATACATGTGTATATATATATATATAATGTATTAGATATTAGATATGTATTTCCCCCCTAGGATTAGTCCACTCTAACCTTCTGAACCACCTATTGGTATGAGTTCCTGAATATCTGGAATTGTCATTCTATTTCATTCATACAACAGAAATACACTGTTTCTGAAGCAATGCCAGATAGAGCATTCATAGTCAAATAGGCAAGTGTGTAAATAAATAATGGCAATGCACATGAAAAGGACTATGAGGGGAGAGGAAGCTAGATCTCACACTTGTTGACTTTTTTCCATTTCTACAGCTGGCATTCTCTTCTGTACCTCCGTGGTCTTTTACTGGGACATTGCCATAACTTCCTAAGTAAGTTCTCCCACTTCCTCTCTTTCCCCCCACCTCTTATCTGTTAGCACACTGCTCCAAGATGGGCATTTATTTATTTTTGAAAAGATTTATTTATTTATTTATTTGGCACACAGAGAGAGAGAGAACAAGTAGGGGGATCAGCAGGCAGAGGCAGAGGAAGAAGCAGGTTCCTCGCTGAGCAGGGAGTCTGATGTGGGGATCAATACTAGGACCCTGGGATCATGACCCAAGCCAAAGGCAGAATTAACCAACTGAGCCACCCTGGCGCCTGAGGATGAGCATTTAAAACACAAACTTGATCTCATCCTCCTGTTGTGAAGATGAAAAGGATATCAAGTCCCAGTGGTTTAAGAAAGAGAACCTAGGGCAAAAACTTATGAGTTAAAGTTATACTGAGGTGTTCAATGCCAGGGAAGCCAGGATGAAGGACAAGGGTAGTGAAGGAAGAAAAGAGAACACAGAAATGGAGGGAGTATATCCCTGACTTCTGGCCAGTCCCAGGCATCATGTTGTGTGACTGCTCAGTCTCATGGGACCATCTTCCACAGGGCCTTGTGAACTATTATATCTCAGGATATTCTATAAGGAATGGGTTGGGGAAGGGAGAAAGTCTTTATCTTTTGTCTCCTTCTCTTGGTCCAAGTTTTTTTCTTCAGCACTTTATCTCCTCCACATTTTCAGGCTAGGCAATTATGGGAGCTGTGTGGGTCTTGAAAGAGTTCCATCTCAGCAGCCCCAGAGAGAGAATCCCCAGGGCTCGAGGGGAGAAATGGAACAAGCAGGCATGTGGCCCACTTTGCTCCAGAGACATTGGTTTTACAGGGACCAGGACTAGAGTAGAAGGTGTGGCCAAGAGCCTCCTTGGAGACAATGAGACTGAGAAGTTTGAGATGATTCAAAAGACATGTCTGATAGACTAAGTCAATAATGGGTGTCCAGAATGTGCAAGCACCTGATGAATGTTCCTAGTCTGTTATTTATAATTATTATGGATGAAACATTTAAAATAAGTTGGTTATGAATACATTATAAATCCTTCCTCAGTAGACATATGGAGATGTCCTGTACTTATTGGATTTGATTAAGCATAGAGTTTGTGCAAGAAGGTACCTGAGACCAGTGAATGTAGTGGTTAACAATTAGATGTGGCTTCTATCTTCATGAGACAATAGAGCCAAAAATGAATCAAATAAATGATTATGAATTAAATCATGCCTGTGCTGAAGAAATATATGACTCTCTACTAGCATATAAAAGAAAGATATGGCCCAGTCTTGGGAAGGGGTAGTCAAGAAGGTCAGAGAAATGATGCCTGGTTGGTGCATTTGGTTAAGTGTTTGCCTTTGGCTCAGGTCTTGATCCCAGGGTCCTGGGATTGAGCCCCGCATCAGGTTCCTTGCTCAGCAGGAAGCCTGCTTCTCCCTCTGCCTGCTGCTCCCCGACTTGTGCTCTCTCTCTCTCTCTCTGTCAAATAAATAAATAAAATCTTAAAAACAAACAAAAAAATAAACAAACAAACAAAAAAAAAAAAAACAAAAGAAGAAGTAGAAGGCCAGAGAAGTGACAGTTTAGTCAGAAGAAGAGGAGTGAAAATGCATTGTGAGCTGAAGTGATGTCATGGGAGTGATGGATTAACTGCATGTGTTGACATGGCTAGGCCATGGAACCCCAGTTTTTGGTCAAAGACAAGTATAGATGTGACTGTAAATGCATTTCTAGATGAGATTCACATTTAAATGAGTGAACTGTGAGTCAAGTAAATTATCTTACAATGTGGTTGGGCCTCATCCACTTGGCTGAAGGCTTCAGAAAATAGACTAAAGTCTCTTGAGGAGGAATATTGCCTCCACAAGGCCTTCACAGCAGAGGTTGCAACATGAACTCTTGCATGCGTCTCCAGCCTGCTGGCATGCCTTGCAGATTGCACTTACCAAACCCCACAATCTTGCAAGCCAATTCTTTCAAACAAAGCCCTCTCTCTCTCTCTCTCTCTTCATATGTACATACACACACACACATATTTTAGTTCTATTTCTCTGGAAACCTCTGGGCGATACAACAGGACAAAGGTCCTGAGGCTACCAGAGAATGGTTGCTTTTTCAGGGCTCTGAGAAAAGGCCACCATGGTAATGAGAAGTGGGTGGTATGAGCTGAGTGTGGAGAGGGAAGCAGGAGCCAGAACCATAAGGCAGATCGTGTGTATCTTTGTTGTGAGTGCAGTGGAAAGCCATTTAATGATTTTATTTCAGCTAGAGTGGAGACATTTTACTCTGAAATCTGAAGACCTACCTAATAATATGGATAGAGAGTATGTAATCCTGAATTAGGGTAGAGGGAGAGGAGTCAGTGAACATAGCCTCAGCTGTTCCCTTTTGTTTATCCTGTAGGTGCAGCAATCCCAGGATACTGCAAAATGCCCACAGCAGTTGCTAGTGAATTCCTCAATTCTGGGGCAAAAAAAATCCTTCTGCCCAGCCTGCATCTGCAGCAATGGGAAAGGTTTTATAGATGATGACAAACTCTTATAAGCCACAGAAGTAAGCTACATTTTAAATTCATGTTTCCAATTCTTTTTTATTGTATTTTATTTCATCTTTTAGGCATCAAAAAGTTTAATATTTTCCTTAAAAGTTTTCAGACATCTTACAGAAACCCTGGGATCTTTCTCTAGTTGTATCCTGAAATCAGTGTAAGTTAAAACTGGTGCTAGTATACTCCTGAGTTTCTCTCCCTTTTCCTCTTGACTTGGTCTGCTCAGAGCATGGTTGCAAGTTTCTGTAAAAATCAAAGCTGGTTATCAATGCTTAAATAGATATAATTACCAATGAAATTAGAGAACAGCCAACTTTTAATTTTCTAGGTATGTGGGACCTTATGCTAAGTCACCAGTTCTTTTTTTTTTTTCAATTAATTTTTTTTAAAGATTTTATTTATTTGACACACAGAGATCAAAAGTAGGTGAAAAGGCAGGCAGAGAGAGAGAGAGGAGGAAGCAGGCTCTCCACTGAGCAGAAAGCCCAACGCGGGGCTCAATCCCAGGACCCTGGGATCATGACCTGAGCTGAAGGCAGAGGCTTTAACCCGCTGAGCTACCCAGGCACCCCTAAGTCACCAGTTCTTAATAGAGTCTTCACATTTGCCCTGCAACCTATCATATTTTTCCAGTACCCTTACTTTCTCCCCTAACCCACAATATTTTATATCTTCTTTTTCCCTTAAAATCTCACACTCCTCTCCTCAGCAACCTCATCTCCAACCCAATTCCCAATCAAAAACTACATTTCATACTTTTAGAAACAAAAAGCAATTGGAAAGAAAGCTCTTCCTGTGATCATCTAAACTCTCCTTGGTTTTCCTCATGCCCCCTCTTTCTTCTTCCTTCCGATTTTCATGAAGGAAATGTTTCTTCATCATTCCAAATGAAAGCCGTCAAATGATCAGGTTCCCATCAACTTTTCTGTTGTCTTATCTAAGATCCTATCTTTTTGGTTATCCTTCTACTTCTTGTACATTTAACTTCTCCCTCTTCACTGGGTTATCTAACAACAGGAGAACAACACTTGGTGATTTCCATGAAGCATGGAAGAGAAGGAGGGGGAGGAGGCTACCAGAGAATGGTTGCTTTCTCAGGGCTCCTGTCTCCTGTCTCCTGTTTCAGTTCTTTCTCCAGCCACCACCTCTTCTCTAGTATCTCCCTCTTCATCTAATAACAGTCCTTATAGTTATGATGCAATCTCTCCATACCTAGAATAACAATGAAATTCATTCATTCTTGAACCAGTCATAAAATATTTACTTTTTGAGAAGCTGCTGTTACATTTTCAGATAGGCTTTAAAAGAACAAGTGATTAAGACTCTTTTACAATCTTAAAATGGAAGATTGCATCTGTGATAAGTTGTGTGGGTGGGCCACTTTTGTAGTTTGGTACTAGAAAGTCCAGTAGCCTGCAGATATTAAAACACAGCCTCCAATATCAGATTCTTCTGTAATAAATACTATAGGTTCCAGCTACCTTACTCCTTTGTCCTGTTTCTCAAAGGTGAAGAGGACTGCTAAGCTTTGGTTCTCTCAAAGAATCTCAAATGCCTGAAATCTACCCATTATCACCAAGTTGTAGGAAATAATTTTTTAAGGCTCCAACTATCTTATACAGAGCCAGCCAGCTGTAACAAGTGCACAATCATTCTTACCTGTTTGAGTTAACACTTGGATGTGATTTCACGAAAGTGTGAAATCACATCAATGTTTCTAGCTATGAATCTATTATCATAGTCATTTATTTACTTAACATATGTTATTGACTGCTATATTTTGGCTCTGAAGATAGAGCTGAAGACAGGTTGTTTGCATTTGAGTTACTAGTTATGTGGAACAAAGACAAATATTTATTAGTGTTTGATGAGAAACAATGCAGGCAGTGGTTGTTGAAGGAATGACATCTGGGCAGAAATGTTCTCCAATTGACTTGAGGAGGCCCTGCAGGGTAAGTTACATTTGAGCAGAGAAGGAGTTTTCAAGAAGGAGTTAAAGGAATCATAACAATTTCTTAGATTCGATCATTTTGTTAGGTTGAGAGACCCAGGTGAAATGATACACAATATAGGTACACGCAGGGCAGGAGTTGTGTAACAAGGTCAAGAGAACAGGGATTGCTCCCAGAATACCTCTCAGTAGGTGTCGGTCATTCACATGACTACATTCAGCTCATACCATATGCATTAAACTACCTTCTTTCCTCAACAGCCCTGTAATTTATGTACTTTCACTATCACTTGCATTTTAACAGATGAGTCAACTGAGGTTCAATTTGGATAAGTAAATTCCACAAGTTTCCAATAGAATAAGACAAACTGAGACAATTGGAAATCAACCCTGAGGTCCTACAGCAACCCCACAGTGTCTCCAGCCGCAGGCAATAGAGGGTGACTTCCCATAAGGGGTTCCCAAAGATTGAAAAAAGTGCAGACAGCACCTCACTGTAGTAAGGAGCAGAGCCTGATGAAGAGAGAATGAGCTGAATTCCACAGTCAAATTCCCTGGCATTGCCTGGAGGGGCTGAGGGAGCTCGGGAAGCTCACTGATTTACCTTCCAAGACCCAGCTCTTGGTGATGTGGCTTCAGAGGAGTCTGGCAATGGACAAAGGCCTTTCAGCCACAATTCTCCATACCTATGTGATCAAGGACCTGCCAACTTTCTCTCAACTTCCACCTCCAGGTAAAAGCACAAAACTGCTTCACTGGATGTAGAGAAAAGACCACAAGAGAAACTCTTTTGGGTTTGGGAGAACGGGGTGGGATTATGGACATTGGGGAGGGTATGTGATTTGGTGAGTGCTGTGAAGTGTGTAAACCTGGTGATTCACAGACCTGTACCCCTGGGGATAAAAATATATGTTTATAAAAAATAAAAAATTAAAAAAAAAATCTCTTGTATTTCAAAGAAATTTGCCAACTAGCAAATTTCGCTGTTTTTCCCAGTTGAAATCCAGCTCTGGTTCTTTGTCGTAGTTCTTAGGGCTCTAGGGGTACACTTGGAAAACAATATCAGTATAGTATTAACATGGGGCAAAATCACTATTTGCAGGGTTAAAGAAATTTTGTTTGGATCATTTCATTGTCTTGTCACTAAAGCATTAAAAGTTTGATGGTGTTACTTACTTTAAAATATTCTAGACTTTCCAGTATTTCCAATGTTGAGGATTTTGTAAACTGAGTATGAAATATTCTGATTCATAGATTGGTTAATCTAATATAGGCTGAAATTACATATTGCAGAAGACCAAACTTTACTTCATTTCCTCATTGAATTTTTAATTTCTTACTTAAAATGATAAAATGATATAATATAAAATTTCTTACTTAAAATGATGTAAGTAATTTTTGCTTTTCAATGGCAGTTTAATGTTAATTTTTCTGATCTCAAATGCAGTTCGGAAAGCCCCTTGATCACAGCTATGACTAATTTATTTTTAATTGCATTCTGATATTGCTTAACTTCCTCTAAATTTTGGCAGTTTTCTACCATACAATGCACCAATCTTTTCGTGAGAAAAAAAAATATTTACTCTAAAGTGAAAACAGGTTTCTCTGTGGGTGTTCTAATATATTTGTCACTTTCCAGTTCTAAAATATTTTGGCATTGAAAGTATCTGTTTGACCTTTATAGAAGTTTTTGAAATAGTATTGTGTTTTAGTGCTGTTTCTCAACATCTTGAAGTTAAACCTTGTTTAGAATTCTGCTTTCTGCAAATACTAACATAAAGAAACAGCATCAAGTTCAACTGGAAATACATGTTAAGAGTGTGAATGTATTTATGCAGGTTGCTAGCTTAGATCTGGAAATATCATGAAGCTAGGATATGAAGGGGCAAAGAAGACTGTGAATAATATGTAGATTAGATGTGGATATGTCCATTTTTAAAATGAGATGTTTCAGACTCAGAGAGACTAAATGAAATGTCCAAGGTCACACAGTTGAGGCTAAATAAAGACTACTGTTTGAGCCCAACATGCATGCTCATTCCATACTGTATCACACTGACTTGTTATGTTTTGGCATTTCTGAGTGAATTCTATCCATTGAGAGGGATATGAGGGGGAAAATTGGACATGAACCAGTGATGAAAGATTTCTGTGGCTTTGAAACCATGAACAAAGTATGCATGAGTCAGCCATTTTCTATCTCCTCCCACCCAGCTTGGAAAATCTGGTCAGACAACAAAGTATTTCTTTTTGTTGTTCCAGTAATCCTGCAAATTGTTCTAAGAAAGGGAAAATTAAAAAAGGACAAATAGAAAATAAATTAGAGACTCGATCTCTGATCTGAAACAATATACAACATAGATAGGAGGAAAATATGCATATAAAATAAGGAAAGAATGAGTTTGTAAAGTCATGCATGTATTTGTAAGAAGAAATAATCTTGCAAATAAGCACCACAGTGCTAGGCGTAGGGATGGAAATGAAAGTAGACTTTTATTATAATCAGATGTACTACTTGCGAAAAGCTACTTGGAGGAGGTTAATTATTTTTTTTCTTTTTCTTTTTTTCTTTTTTTGAGATGAATTATTAACAAATTTCAAGAAGAAAAGAAATAGGAATAGGTGAGAGGAAGAAGAGGGGTAATTCAAATGTCCAAAGGCGTGGTGTGATCGACTTGGGGAAAACCACAGAGAAGTCAAGAGTGGAAACATTTGGCATTGGTAAAACTCCTTGGATTCTGGACTTAAAAGTTTAAATGTGGTCATGTAGTCTTCAAAAACAATGAATTAATGAAAAGATGCCTTAAGATTTTGTCCTTTTGGGTGCCCCAAATGCAAGTCACAAAACAGGCCCATAACCTTCTATCCTTTGAGGCTGTAAGCCAGGCACCTGAGTGCTCCACAGCTGCTCCCTCTCTCTCTCCCTCCCTCTCTGATGCAACTCAGTCCAAGTTCTGGTCATTTTACTTCGTATATATTTCTTCAATCTATCCACTTCTCTCCGTCTACATCCCCACAATTCTAACCTAACACAGGCTCCCATTATCTTCTCCTGAATTACTTTATTAAAATAGCCTCATGTACGTATTATCAGCCAGGAAGGCCCCTCTTCAAGCCAATATTTCATCCCATTAACTAATAGTGACCAGCAGCTCACAACTGCCATAAATGTCCTATGAAGCCGTTTATCAGCTGTCCTCCTCCATCTATCTCTTTAGACTTACCTTCCTCTCTTTGCCCTAGACTCGCTGACCTTCCATCTCTACTTGTACTCGTCCTGATTCCTCTCAACACATGGCCTGTGTTTGTCATGTTCTCTCCATTTGGAAACGGTTAATATGAACTCATTTTTAGCTTTCCTCTTAAACAGCACATCCCATGGCATCTTCCCCCGACTAGGTCAGATCCCTGTTCTAGGTTCTTGTGGCCCTTCTGACCTCTTCCTTGAACCACTTACCACCATTGCTATAAGCTACCCTCTTTAATTCTTAAAGCCACTCCATGAAGGAACTTTCATTATTTTTATACTCTATTTGTGAGGAAACTAAAGGACAAGGAAGCTAAACAAACAGTTCAACCTTATAGAGATAATAGGATAGAACCAGGATACAGAACTAAGCAATATGATTTCCAAGGCTGTGATCTCCACACTATAGTTGCCTCTGTATATTTGTCAAATGGATGGGTGGACAGATAGCTGACTAGGCAAACAAGTTCATGTCAACAGAGGCTTTGAGGATTTTTGAAAGATGAAAGAGGAGGAGGAAAGTCTATCTACAGAGTTGAGGTAGCAATTGGCATTTTGATCATGGCTGAGATTGGTAATGGAAAAATACCTGAAGAGCCCATCTAGAAGGCAGTGAGAAAACAATGGGTGAATGCTGAGGTGTTAGGGTCAGCACCGAAAAAGAAGTTGACAGCAATTCTAAGAGTGTCATCTATGGAATTAAGAACATCATGCTGACACCCTTTTGTAAATGCTGTGGGACCCCTCAGTGTTAAAGACTTTTTGTCTGTTATAGTCTCCACATGAGTTTCACAAACTTTCTCACATCACCCCCCCTTCATGACTAGAAATGCCTATTTGAATTTGTAAATTCCTCTAGAACATACCATTTTCATATCTTATTATTGGGCCAATATAATATGGCTCTCTTGAGTGGATTTCATTTGTGTTAGTTTATGACAACTAGCTATTTGTTAATCATTGAGCGTTTAGCAATTTTATTTCATTTCTGATTACTTGAAATGAAGACCGGGGTTACAGGTTACACAGAAACACAGATTTAGAAGCCAATTCCTACAAAGTAAAACATGCTTCCCCTTTTCAATTATTAGGAGTTTTGCAATGATTTCGACAGTAGCTTTTCTCCCCTGCCCCTGGAATTTTTTTTTTAAGTTTTTTGTTTTTTGTTTTTTAATTAATTTGACAGACAGAGATCACAAGTAGGCAGAGAGGCAGGGGAGTGGGGGGAGCAGGCTCCCCGCTGAGCAGAGAGCCTGATGCGGGGCTCGATCCCAGGACCTCAGGATCATGACCTGAGCCGAAGGCAGAGGCTTAACCCACTGAGCCACCCAGGCACCCTGGAAATTTCTTTAAGTCAACACATTTTCAGAACATTATTTGCCTTTTGAGAGATTTTGCTAACAAAAGAGCCAGCATATTTAAATAATAATAATGATATGAATTATATAGAATATAAAAAAGTAAAGCCTCTCTCAGAAGTGGTCATGACAAGGCAAAACTTTCAGAAGGACCACTTACAAGATTCTATAAGGCTTGTTCTTAGAACTTCATTTATAGGTTTATACTTGTTCTCTAAGAAATAAGAGCAACTGCATAAAGGCAAGCATGAAATGGTTTCAGTTGAGCACTGAGGACAGTGTTGGAAAGCCCTCTGCATCTTGCAGAATCAGACAGTATGGATTTGCTCTCCCTTCTTTTTTTTTTTTTAGAGCTATGAAAATGAAAATTTCCATGGTATTGATGGTTTCTCAAATGAGCTTTAACACCCAGGCTTTCTCTGCTCTCTAGATTATAGGGATTTTTTTTTATTATTTATTTTGGGGGAAGGCGAAATGATCTCGAAAAACACTTTTTGACAAAACCTTCTTGTAATAGATTCATTTATTTGGTTTCTGTTGTTATTGTTTGGTTTTGGTAGGATGTGATGGAAAGGAAAATAATGAGTATGCATTGTTGCAGGTATAAATTAGCAGGCAAGGATATGAACTCTGCAGCCCTGTTGCCAGTTTGTAGCTATGCCACTTTGAAAAACTTACTTCATCCCACTGTATCTCCATCTCCCTACACAGAGAATGGGTAAGAGGAATAGTGGCCACAGAGAGTTGTTGTGGAGGTTAAAGGGACAGTTACAGTAGTTGGAGGAGTTGTTGGTGTATAACAAGGACACAATCAAAGTTAACTCATCAATATTAAATGTTAATTTTAATACACCATTCACTTGTTCAAAGTCCTTAATGGCTTTCCATATTCTTCAAATCAAAACAAAACTTTCAAGGAAATCTACAGTTAGTTCCTATTCTTCCCATTACACTCTACCAATATAACCAATTTGCTGTAATAAGACCTTTCTTCACTGATCTATAAAAACCTCAAACTCATTACTTTTAGTGTATCTCTTTAAAAATTTTCCTTATGCATTAATTAATATTCCCCTATTCCTTTTCCCCTATTGAATTCATTATTGAATCTATTTGTTCATTAATTCATGCATTAATTAATACCCCTACTAATGGACACAAGGATTGTGCCCACTTCTTTTTTATTTTACTAATAATATGGTACACCTACTTATAAGTATATTAACATCTAAATCCCAATTTGGTTATATTATAGTTTTCCAAATAATAATTTGAAGTTTATCTGGGAGTTTAAAATGTAGAGAACTATTCTGAATTACTTGATTAAGGAAAAGAGGGTCTCACCTCCACCAATGACCCCCCCCCGCCCTGCCTCTCAAATTCCTCATATCAGAGAAATCATATGATAATTGTCTTTCTCTGATTGACTTACTTCACTTAGCATAATACCCTCTAGTTCCATCTACGTCCTGGTAAATGGCAAGATTTCTTTTTCTTTTCTTTTCTTTTCTTTTTTTTTTTTTCTTTTTTAATGGGAAATAAGGGGGAAAAAAATGAAACAAGATGGAACCGGGGAGGGAAACAAACTGTAAGTGACTCTTAATCTCAGGAAACAAACACAGGGTTGCTGGGGGTGGTGGGGGAAGAATAAGGTGGCTGGGTTATGGACACTGGGGAGGAGATGTGCTATGGTGAATGCTGTGAATTGTGTAAGACTGATGATTCACAGACCTGTACCCCTGAAGCATATAATACTATGGGTAATAAAATAAAATAAAATAAAATAAAATAAAATAAAGAAAAGAAAAGAAAAACAACTTAAAACCAGGAATACTCTACCTGGCAATGTTATCCTCATCCTGAGTGGGCTCAGTACAGAATCTGCTTAAGACTCTCTGTCCCTCACTCTTTGCCCCTCTCCCACTCCACATACATGCTCAGTCTCTAAAATAAGTAAATAAAATCTTAAAAAAAAAAAAAAGGGTGGGGCACCTGGGTGGCTCAGTGGGTTGGGGCCTCTGCCTTCGGCTCAGGTCATGGTCCCAGGGTCCTGTGATCA
This sequence comes from Mustela putorius furo, assembly GCF_011764305.1. NCBI lineage: Eukaryota > Metazoa > Chordata > Mammalia > Carnivora > Mustelidae > Mustela > Mustela putorius. Next base: position 26,190,937 of record NW_025421273.1, read on the forward strand.
AGTCCTGCATTGGGCTCTCTGCTCGGCCGGAAGCCTGCTTCCTCCTCTCTCTCTCTCTCTCTCTCTCTCTCTCTCTCTCTGCCTGCCTCTCTGCCTACCTGTGATCTCTGTCAGGTAGATAAATGGAATCTTTAAAAAAAAGAGTGTCAATTTACCTCCTGGATATTAAAATGCCTAGTGAAGTTATAATGTTCCAAAAAGTACAGTACTGTGTAAGAACTGAATTTGGATCAAATTGGATTTTGAAACAAAATAGATATAGACATTCTCATCAAAAACCACACCAATGACAAACTGCAGAGCAGGAAATGTTGAACACCAAGAAGGACACATAAGAGGCACCAGGGTGGTTCAATTGGTTAAGCATCTAACTCTTGATTTCAGCTCAAGTCATGATCTCAGTGTGGTGAGAGCAAGACCCACATCAGTCTCCCTGGTCAGCAGGGAATCTGCTTGAGACTCTCTTTCCTCTCTCTGTCTTTGTACCTCCAATGTGCTCTCTCTCTTTTTAAAAAAAAATAAAAGAAAGAAAAGAAAAAGAAAGAATGACATATAAAAGGTGAATACTCTTATGTATTAAAAAAAAAACCTTAAAAGACCAATAAGAAAAATCAAACACCAAATAGAAATTTTAAAATATAACATTAGAATATATCAAGTTGAGATATTTATCATAGTAAATTTTCATCAAATTTTTCACATATTTACAGTAAAAATAAATTCAGATTAAGAAAAAAGAAATTCTGAAAAAAATTTTAACATTATTTAAATCAAAGGATTTATACCTTTTAATGCAGTAATCTCATTTCTAGGATGCTAATATAAGTAAAAATTAAAAATGCAAGTTAAGTATATCTGTAAGTATGTGCATTGTACTGTTATTTAAGCAGTAAAAAAGAAAGTCACAAGCCTTGGTCTGTCAATAGGGTAAGATTAGTTAATTAGTATAGGGATTTTATTTTCAAGTAATAACTCAAGATAGGAGAACATGCTTGCAAAATAGCATTGCATGACAAAACCTATTTTACTTATGAAATATGACAGCTTAAATGCCAGCTTCAAACCCTAAGGTGCTTTCTCAAGAAGCCAGACGAAAGAACCAGAGACAGTAAAGGTGTAGGACATTTTAATCAGCAGTGAAACAAAGAAACAGCATCAGACACACATGTCAAGGAATCCTGACTAGTATATTACAGATGGAGACAGATTGAAAGACAAACTCATACTTCTCTGTCCAAGAAAAGGATGCAGAATGCCAGGAAGTATTAAAAAATTCTGGCATAACATCATAACCATCCCTATTTCAGAGACAAAGTTTACAGTCAGGAGTTTCCTGCATGAATAATGAGGACCTCTACTTGAGGTTCTTTTATTTGCAGTAGATTAAATATAATCGGATGCAGCATCTGTGGCCTTTGTGAGATATTCTGGGAAAGAATCCTGTGGGCTTCACTTGCCTCCTGACTCATCTCTCAGCAGAAGACTAGCCTGGATAGAGTACATGAAAATGCACAAGCTGTTTGTCTTCTGTACATCTTCATTTCCTTATCCTTATCCCCTATCCTTAATAAGGGCAACTGGATGGCTCAGTCCAGTAAATAGCTGACTTTGGCTCAGGTCATGAACTCAGGGTTCTGGGATGGAGCCCCACATTGAGTCCCACATCCAACCTCCCACTCAGTGGGGAGATGGAGCCCCACATTGAGTCCCACATCCAGCCTCCCACTCAGTGGGGAGCCTCCTCCCTCTCCCTCTGTCCCTCCCTCTACTCATTCTCTCTCTCTCTCTTAAACAGATGATAGATAGATAGATAGATAGATAGACAGATAGATAGATAAATATTTTTTTTTTAATGGGAATAATAATAGTGGCAACATCACAGTATAGTAAGGACAGAATAAGATACTGCTAAGCAAACTCACACATATAGGGATATTTCATTAGGTCTTGAAGATCATTAGGATTATAACTAAATCACTGCCAGTGTGAATTTTAAAGGTGTAGCAGTCTATTAGAGATGGCGTCTTAGCTCAGGCGCTCCAGGAGACAGATTCTGATAAGGAGAATTCCCTGCACTCAGGAGAGCCCTGTGGGGAGGTGAGGACCTTCAGACTGGGCAGAAAGAGAAACTGAAAGCCAAGGCAGCATCAGCAAGGTGTCAGCCTGTGGCATGCAGGGATTTGACAGTAGAGTGGTCCTTCAGAAATCACAGCCCAGACATTGGGTAGGGGCTGTGTTCAGGGAGGGGTTTAACCATGGGGAATGCAGCCACTTTTGGCCTTGGGTGATTCCTCGGGAAGCCTGTCACAACCAATCCTCCCACCAATGGGGGTGCAGGTGTCTGAGTCCTAACAGGAGTCTGGGCTAGGCCCCACAGCAGCCACCGCAAAAGACGCTTGGAACACTTGTGCCACTTCTGACTATGATTCCAAGGGAGATACGATAGTGCCAAAGAGGAGATCTATGGGCAGGAGAGGTGTTTTGTTTTGTTTTCTTTCTCCTAAACTGTTTTTTTCACTTCCGGCACAATATACTGTAGACTCTCAACAAGGATCATTCAAACGCAGAAGACAAGAACCACAAAAACAAATACAAGCTTCATTTCATGCTTTCCTATTACAAAGACACAGTGAAAACTGAAAATCAGTGCCCAAATTGGGGCACTCGTATGAAAGTGTCAACAAATTTATGGCAAGAAAGCATGCAGGTGCTTGCACCACACCCCCTCCCGCAACACACACATACAAACACACACAGAGGCAACTTCCCCTCTGGAACCGATAATCCCTGGCCTCCACACTCTGTTTTTAGAGGTGCATTTTAACAACAAAACAATAGGTATAACAGGTTAAAACACAGGAAACAGGGCTTCTTTTTTGCTTGCTGTCCAAAAGCTGATGTCTTTAGGAAACCAGAGAGGACTTAAGCGAGAGAGATTTCTCCTTGCTCCTGAAAGTAGAAAAAATTCCTTTTGCCTGGGCTGGAGTAGAGGTGCTGTGACATTCACTGTGATAATACTGCCTTTGGACAGTTCTGGAGAAAGGGTCCTTCAGCTGCAGTCAGAGAAGAGATCTATGCATCAGGGGAAGGGAGACTTGCCATGCTCCCTGGCTAGAACCTGGAGAGGCAACCCCCCACCCCCCGGCCCCGCTGAGCTATTGATGTCTACGTAGACAGGCTTTCACCCATCTCTTTAAGAATTGCCTGTTGCAAAGTAGCAAGAGAAACCTAGCAAATCTTTGTCTCTAGATATGGCTGAAGAAATGGAGAAGGGTCCAGATGTGAAAGACCACCCAGACAGGCACACCAGTCTTCTCAGTAGTAGCCATCGTGGTCCAAGGAGCAAGTGACCTGTTGATAAATGTCTGCATGGATGGGAGAGAGATGCTAGGAAGCCAACCCCTCTTCCTTCCTCCGAAGGAAGGGACGTGATTTTGTCCTATAAGGTGTGTAACCTGGATTTAGCTTCAGCATGGTAGAAAGCGGAGATAAAGTACCCTAGATTGATCAAAATTTAATTCTCACCAGCATGACAGGAGTAGATGCTTCACCCAGTTGTAGAAAAGTAAGTTTGGCTTCTGGAACACTGGGATTATTTTGATACATATATAAAACAAAACTAGAAATTCCAGGAGAAATTGATAGTAACCTAGTAGTAGATCTTAACTCGTAGATAAGTGGGAGGAAAGAGGTAAAAAGCATCTAATTAATATATTAACAAGATTGATTCATACCATGTAAGTTAATTATATAACCTTCAAGATAAAGACATCTTTTTTTCAAGCACATAGAATAAATAAAACATATGAGTCCAGTCAAATAAATATGTTTTATACCTGAAACTATAGTAATATTGTGCATCAACTGTACTGTATGTTCAAAAGAAAAAAAAATCCGCCCCCCCAAAAAATCCTAAGTCCCAACAAGAAGTTGAATTATTTCTAGTCTCTGGGCTTTAGGCAATAAAATGTGAAAATAATCACAAAATTGTAGACAACAACAGCAATGGCAAAAACACCCTATAAAACTAGAACATAATAAAAAAAGTATTCAAAATTATGTTTATGAAATCTTCAGAAGATTAATGAGGATAATAAATAGGATTGAGAATTAGAAAAAAACTGCATCTACAGGAAACTCTGTTAGCTTAAATTTTTACACTCTATTTCTAAGGTTAAATAAAGTGACCTAAGAACTCCACTCGAAATTATGACAAAGGTATGGGAAAAAACAATTTTAAATTAGAAAGCATGAAGAGACTAAAAATGTAAATAAATGGAAAATCTCCTTGAAAATAAAAGAGTCACACAACTAGATAGAAGCACAGAAAGAAAAATAAGAGCACAAATGGAAAGAAATTGGACATTAAAATATAGGATTAACCACAGGTTTTAAGGAAAGTGAAGGAATAAAAGTATTTGGAAAAATAACCCTATATTTAAATTTCTAAAATGTATCTGAAAGGTACAACTTCCTGAAAAATATGTTGCTAAAACTGACTCCAAGAGGGATAGAAACCCTGTGTAAATTAATGACTTATATCATCTGGGATTGCATTCAGTTGTATGTATCAGAAATCCAAGTACCATCTGCTTAAACTAACAGGGTTTAATATTTCTCACACTATAAAAGATCTTGGGATGGTCAATAAAATTCAGATGTATGTTTCTTTCCTCATTTTTGTGGGTGGCTTTTATCCACATTTTAACAAAATGGCTGTTTTGCTGCCAGCACTTTGCTTGTATTCTAGGTCAGGGAGATAGAGAAGGACAAAAAACAGTTGTCAAGTAATTGTTTTAAAAAGATTTTACTTACTCATTTGAGAGAGAGAGAGAAACAGAGAGAGAGAGAGAGAGAGAGAAAGCACCAGCCAGGGGAGAGGTAGAGAAGCAGACTCCCCGCTGAGCAGGGAGCCTGACCTGGGACCCAATCCCAGAACTCTGGGATCATGACCTGAAGGCAGCTGAAGGCAGACGCTTAACTGAGTGAGCCACCCAGGCATTTGTAATTTTTCTTTAAGATTTTATTTTATTTATTTGACAGGGATCACAAGTAGGCAGAGAGAGAGAGGAGGGAGCAGGCTTCCTGCTAAGCAGAGAGCCTGATATAGGGCTCGATCCCAGGACCCTGAGATCATGACCTGAGCTGAAGGCAGAGGTTTAACCCACTGAGCCACCCAGGTGCCTCAATTTTTTTTTTATTATGAAAATAATATACTTCCAGAAAGCTCTACCCCTTCACTTACTTTTCATCAACATACAGCTACATGTAGCTGAAATGGGAGCCCAAAATTTTTGTTTTTAAACTGGACATCTAAGAACCTTGAACAAATAGAATCCTCTATAAAAGTGAAAGGGTGGTTGTGAGAGAAGAAAGGGATATTGGGTCTACAATTAATGGGCCTATTGCATGTTAAGGAGATTTAAAAAGATGTAAATGTAAAAACAAAACAAAAATTTTAATTATATGTCTAGGGCCAGTTGGTTTCTCAATGACTTTTTCAAAACATTTTTCCTTCAATATTTAGTTTCAGAGCTTAGATAAGGAAGTTCCCCACATCTGTCTACAAAGCTATTCAAACACCAAAACCTAACCTGAAAAATGTAGAACAAAATTTTCAAATGCAAACAAAAATAATACAACAAAACAAAGTATAGAACTATACCATATATATATATATATATATAATTTTTATTTCTTAGTATAGATGCAAAACCCCTAAACAAAAACCTAGCAAATTGTATAAATCAGTATACAAAGAGAATAATGTGCCATGAATGACACACTTTATGTTAAGATTGCAAAGATAATCAGTATTAGGTGTTATATATAGAAGCATATATGGTAGGTAGATAGATAGATACCAAATTAGCAAGTCCAAAAAATATTTAGTCATTTCAATACGTGACAACAATCAATATAATTTCTTAGTAAAACAAATGCTTACTAAACACAATAGGCTATCTTAAAATTATAGGCAGTGGCACACTTAATGATAAATACTATGATTATTTCCGTGAAAGAAGAAAAGATCAGAATGCCTATTCTCTCCAAAAGAACACTTCTATAAAAGAAGGAGTTTCTTTAGTCATCATTTTGGTAGCTTAGTTATTGTTTTGGTTTGTTTTGTTATATTTTGTTTCAGCTGAAGGATTGGAATAGATAGGGTATGCAGATAATAATTTACTCATGATGCAGTTATCTTAAGATATCAAGAGAACCAAAGAAAAAAATACTAGGAATAATATTTGAAAAGATGATAGGTTGAGAAAATACAAATGGAAATTTTAACAGAATTCTTGAAAACCAACTTGGAAACATAATGGAAAATATCAGTTTAGAACTATTTTATCTTTCTGCTTGATACTTTAATCATCATCTAGCCACACCCAGCTTTATCTGACTAATATTTGTCTAATGTGGGCACCTAGGTGGCTCAGTTGGTTAAGCCACAGCCTTTGGCTTAGGTCATGATCCTGGAGTCCTGGAATCGAGTCCCATATAGGGCTCCCTGCTTGGCAGGGAGTCTGCTTCTCCCTCTGAACTTCTTGTGCGCTCTCTCTTTCTTTCTCTCTCTGTCATCCTCTCCCTCTCAAATAACATGGAAGACACTGGGAGATGGAGATGAGAAGTGAGTTAGGGGAAATCAGAGGGGGAGACAAACCATGAGAGACTGTGGACCAAGAGAAACAAACTGAGGGTTTTGGTGGGGGAGGCAGTGAGCCTGGGTGGTGGATATTATGCACAGTACATATCGCATGGAGCACTGGGTGTGGTGCATAAACAATGAATTTTGGAACACTGAAAAAGATAATAAATAAAATCTTTTTTAAAAATTTGTCTAATGTATCATTCTGTACTGTTTCTCTTATAGGTATTCCTACACCTATGGTTAAAGGTGTATATTGTAAACAGCATATTGTTAAAGATACATTGAAGAAGGCCAATGAAGTTAAATTGTAACTTTGTTGAAAGTTTCATTAAATTGCTCCACCTCTGGCAAGAGTGATCTTTGTCTCTTACTATTTTACTATTTACTATTTACCGTTACTGATAAACGTGGATTTATTTTTATCATCTTGGTTTCTGCTTTGCTCTTTGTTCACTGTGTTCCTTTTTGCTCTTTTCCTTTCTTTTCTTTTGCATTTATGACTGGTTTCCCTCTTCCCATCTTTTCTCCTGTTGTGGTTTAGAAATTATATACACCATTTCTCTTCTTTAAATGGTTCTTAGGTTTTTTTTAATTTTATATTTCACTTAATAAAAACTAAAGTAAATCAATATATTTATTTTTTTTTCCTGAACAGTTCAAAGGAATTAGAACATCCACACTCCAATCTCTCTCTCTCTCTCTCTCTCACACACACATACATACACATACTTCCATGCAAACAAACTTCCCGTCCTGATTCTCTTCTAATCCCCTAAACATTGACATTATTATAACATGCTTATAATTTCTTTTGTTTACCAAAGTTTTTAAAGACTTATTTAATTATTGGGTGCCTTTGTGGCTCAATTGGTTAAGCGTCTACCTTTAGCTTGGGTTATGATCCTAGGTCCTTGTACTAAGTCCCACATCAGAGCCCTTGCTCAGGAGGTAGCCTGCTTCTCCCTGTCTCTGCTGCTCCCTCTGCTGTGCTCTCTCCGACAAATAAATAAATGAAATACATTTTCTTAAAGATTTTATTTATTTATTTGACAGACAGATATCACAAGTAGGTAGAGAGGCAGGCAGAGAGAGAGGGGAAAGCAGGATCCCCACTGAGCAGAGAGCCAGGGGCTCGATCCCAGGACCCCCAGACCACGACCTGAGCCGAAGGCAGAGGCCCCAACCCACTGAGCCACCCAGGTGCCCCATAAATAAAATATTTTTTTAAAGATTTTATTTATTTATTATTTGAGAGAGAGAGAACACTTGAGCAGAGGGAAAGGCAGAAAGAGAAGGAGAGAATCTCAAGCAGACTCCCCACTCAGTGTGGAGCCCACAGTCTTGGATCCCATGACCCTGAGATCATGACCTGAACTGAAATCAAGAGTTGGATGCCCAGTCAACTGAGCCACCCAGCTGTCCCTCTCCAACTTTTTCTTTAATCATAACTCTTCTTTAAAAATATTTTATTTCCTCCTGAAACATCTCCATTTCTTTTAGTAATTCAGTTTTATTTGCTTGAAAAATGTCTGCTTTTTTTTTTTTAAAGATTATTTATTTATTTATTTGACAGAGAGAAATCACAAGTAGATGGAGAGGCAGGCAGAGAGAGAGAGAGGGAAGCAGGCTCCCTGCTGAGCAGAGAGCCCGATGCGGGACTCGATCCCAGGACTCTGAGATCATGACCTGAACCGAAGGCAGCGGCTTAAACCACTGAGCCACCCAGGCGCCCAAAATGTCTGCTTTTTGCTCTTGCTTTTGAAACATTATTTTGTAGGCTATATAAGTCTAGGTAAACAGTTGTTTTCCTCAATATTTAGAAGTATTTTTCTTCATACTCTTCTGTCAGATTTCTGTATTTCTTTCTTTGGTGTCTAGTAGTTTCACTGATATTGTTTAGGTAGGGATATATTTTTGCTTCTCTTTCTTGAGTTCGGTGTATTTCCCAAATGTGAAGGTTCATGTCCTTTGCTTTTGTCAGCTTTTTAGAAAATTTGTAGTTATTAACATTTAAACATTAATTATTTAAAGCACTGCTATCAGACTGTCTAGATTCGAATCTTCACTCTGCCACACACCAGCTATGGAATCTTGGGGAAGTTGCTCAACCAATTCCTGCCTCTGTTTCCATATCTGTAAAATATATAATAATAATAATACCTACTTGATAGAGTTGGAATACTCCCTGAGCCATTATAAATGTACACATCTTATTTATAGTAATAATAATTTTTATTTTTGTTACTATTCTGTTTATTTTCATCTTCTGAAAATCTGTTGAGACTTGTTAGAAGCTGTAGCTCTGTATTTCAAATCTCTTAAGATCTTTTTAGTAGTTCTTTTTGCCCTCCTGTCCGTCTCTGAGCAATGTTTTCATATTTATCTTAACTTCAGCTTGGCCAGAAGACTTTTTAACACATCTGATGAATTATTCTGTACATAACAATTCTAACAACTTAGATTTCCCTAAATCCGATCGTGCCTTTTGTTGTCTCTGCTGATTCTTATTCATGGTGCCTTGTTTCCTATGTGATATGTGTTCGTGCTGTGTCATAAATTCATGTTTTGGGAATATTTTATGCCATAATTACTTGACTATAGAATTGGAGGTGTATGGCACCATGAATGAAACCCAAAGCTCTTTACATTTAAGTCTCATTTCAGGTAGTGAAAATATGGTCCCTAAACTAGTTCGAAGAATGTCATGCAGGAAAACCTCAGGGCCAAAGTCATACTATCTTCTAACCCAGAGCCATATCAGAGTCTTCATCTTTGAAGAATATTCTCCAGTCACCCCTTTCCTCCTCCCCCCAATCCTCCACACTCACAAAATAGCTCCTTTACTGAGCTTATAGAACCCCTGCCTGCTTCAGAGCTCACGGCTCTGGATTAATGCTCAGATTTTGGTTTGTTTTTGCTTTTCACTTTGGATCTCTCCTCCCTCCTCAGACTTCCCATTCCTTTCCTGACAGATCATCCATGCATCTTTCAGTGTTTCATATTGAAACATTGTATTGTTCTGTGTTTTGTAGTTGGAAGAGATTTAGACTGACTGTTTCATTTGTTATATTGCCAGGATGAGAATTTGATGTTTAATTTCAAAAAGCATCTTTTTTCCAGGAGAATTCAACCCAATGAATATCTCAGTATATTAGTTTTTTCACCACGCAATTAATCAAAAAATATTTTAAAGTAAAGATAGATAGTTACACAAATGAAAAAGGCCTTTGTTTTGTCTTCTATTTGGTACTGATGCTGCACACACATATATACACAAAGGCTAGATGGATTTCCATCATATTTGTTGAAATAGGCCATGTTGATTGCAAGTTGGACTGTGTGGAAAGAGAAAACAAAGATTTTTAGGGAAGCCCTGAAAAGTAACAAGGACCCTAACTGCAAAAGGCAACAAACAAATGCACTATTTCTCTTGTTTGGCCAGCCAGTAGTGACAGTGATTTATTTGTTTAATGACAGGTGGAATAACTGTTTACTAAATATTTTCATAATCAAGATAAGCAATCTTTTACAAAAGAGCCAATCCAATTTAATGAATGCTATGTAAGTTTTCTCTAAGTTAAAATTAAACATAATTTACCAAATTTGTAAACACATTTTAAGAAAATATTATTTACATCTAACTTTATTTATAATGCTATTTTCTAAAGAGAATCTTCATGTGAAGGAGAAAAGTATACATTTTTCTAAGCTAAACCCTTATAACACCTAACTTTAAATAGAGATGGGAACACATTTTGGAAAGTAAATTTTTAGCAGTAAACTTTGAGAAAGATTACACAACAATGTCTTCAATGGCTGTTTTGGTACCACAAAAATTCTCTCCTAATACATAGGATTGGCTTGGTCCATGGAAAATTGTCTCCTCCACGTGTCTGCACTAAGTATGAAATTCTCACCTTAAAGAATTAGGAAATTTTATTTTCTGAAAATATTATAAAATTTCTAGGTCCCGCATTTACAGAAAGTGACCCAATATGTTTTGAGGATCCATTATATACCAAGCACCATGCCAATCAGTTTTAAGGAGGTGAAGCTGCTTGTTGACCTCTCATGTACATGGTAGCATGATGAATGTGTTACGAACCACTTGCATGATTAGGGGGACGGAGCACCATCAAAACTCAGACATACAGTACCAGGCAGCCTGGAGGAAGGGATTTTCTCAGCAAATTTCATAGCAATTGATTACACAGTAAAGCATGCGTGATTTTTTAGGGAAATCTTTGTAAAATTATGCAATCCAACCCCACTTTGGAGTGAATCACCATTTATACATTGATTCTATGGCTGTATCCTGATGGGAGAAGAGTTCAGCCTTTATTAAGTCAAAGCCCGTCATGCACCACTGAAATTACATAAAAGAAAGTTGTCAAAATGATCCAAACATGTACAAAGAAAAATTCCAGTGCTTCAAACTCGGCACAAGATTCTACACAAATAGAAGAAAGTGTTTGATTCCAAAATATGCCAATTTCTCTTACTGATCAAATATTCAAATGCCAACTTAGTTGACATGAAGAATGAAGTGAAAGTTTGCAATGCAGTAAGGTAATTTCTCTGAAGAGCTTTTACTCTAAAAGTTCAGACAGTCTAAGAAGAAATTAATGATGCCAGCTCTTTTTCACATTGAAGGATAGATATTCCATCTGTGACACTCTGTTTTTTCCTACAATTCTTAGTATCATTGCTCATATTCAGCAAACCAGAATTGATTATGAAATTTGAAAAAAAAAAATAGAGAGGCATTTACTTTTCAACATCATAACCAGTTAAAACCGTTTCCTGACTTGATTGCTCAAATATGAGATGTCACTAGGAAATGATGAGTGTCCTTAAAGTCTCTGTGTAAGATCTTACACCTTTACTCTTGCAGATTCAGAATTCTCCAGGAAGTACTATGAACCCTCCTGTCACTGTTCCATGAATATTTACATTTTTCTCAGTCAGTAGTAACTCAGATGGATTTGATGTTCATTTCTTTCTAAGCTGCTATATATCAGTCTTTCTTTTTGACAGGTAGTTCTTATAATGTACATCTCCTTTCTGTTTTACTACTGATATCCTTTTCATCAGCATCATGATTAGCTTAACCATCAAGCATCTCATAAGCTTGTTGTGGAGATTTTGCATTATTTTGTTGACTTGTACCCAAGGATTAACTTGTTTTTTCTTCAATTTAGTAAGTATTTACTAAGTGGTTACCATATCCAAGTCACTTTTCTAGGTACTGAGAATATAGAATAAAATGAACAAATCAGAAGCCAACTTTCATGAAGCTTACATTCCAGTGGGAAGAAATATACTAAAAACAAGTAAGTAAATTTATAGAATGTCAGATGAAAAGTGCCCTAGAGAAAAATAAAGCCAAGAATGAAAGAGTGTGCAGTATGTAGGTAAAAAGATGTTTTCTATATGGAAAATAGAGAAAGCATCAGAAATGTGGTATTTGAGCCAAGACTAAAAAGAAGTGAAGGAATAGGGCATTCAGGTCTCTGGGGGAAGAAGGGTCTATACACAGGAATCAAATACAAGACTCAGAAGCAGGGGTATACCTGGTATGTTCAAGTGACAGAAAAAAAAAATTAGCCTCAGTAGTTTGAATGGAAGATTTTCTGCTTACTGAGAGAGGGAAGACTAAAGGAAAGAAGGGTTTAGGGTGGGGGTGGGCATCAGTGTTTCAGTTATGGGAGTATCTATATTGAGATATCCATTAAACATCCAGATAGAGATATCAAATGTCAAGTTGCATATATCCATCTGGAATTAAAGGAGATGTCTGGTCTGCAGATGTAGATTTGGGAGACCTCAGTGTGTGTGTGTGTGTGTGTGTGTGTGTGTGATATAAAATAGTGTCATGAGATTGGATAAATGAGTATAATAAGATAGGGAAATGATCCAAGGGCAAAGCCCTGGAGACTCTACTGTGTAAAAAGGATTTCTAACTGGATTACATGTATCCTGGGAATATACATAAGATTTTCTAAGGAGTACTCAGGCTGGAGATAGTTTTCAAAGTCTATGTCCTCCACTTGATATATATAATTGTGACTAGAATTGCTTAACTTAACACTTTTCAGTTGACCATGCTATGTGTTCTCATTTTCCATCTCTTCTTTCCAAATAACTTCACTCCTGTGCACTTTACAAACAAACGATATCCTTCTCATACATCATGAAATTCTAGGTTCCGTTGCCCCAAGTGTTGATACTTTTGAACTTCAAACAAGGGAAAATTTGAAATTAGTGTCTAACTGGACTCTAATGACCAAGAACAAGTTTTTATGCATATCAGGTGGTTTCTAATTCTTCTATTGCTACAAAGTTGAAGGAGACTCTTACATAGTTATCACCTAAAGTAAAGGTTAATTTATGATGATTGATTATTTAATTTGGGAGCACATAGTTTGAAAGGTGATCAAAGAATCAAGTGACATTTTTATAAGGAAACCTCTCTATCTCCATCTTTGTGAATGAGGTTACTCAGGGAGTACACATACAGCAATGAAGAAAAGGAAAGGACATAAAGTAGCTGAGTAATAATACATAATATTCACTGATAGATACACAAACTCATTAAAAAGGAAGCTCTGAAAAAAAAGGAAGCTCTGTACAAATCATAAAGAAATTCGAGTAATGATATTGGAGTGGGAAGAAAAAGTTATAACTGGGAAAGTGGAGGTTCATATGTTGCTGCAAATGTTCTATTTTGTCTCCTGAATAGGGGTTTCCTGAGTCTGCATTGTGAAAAATTATGCAGCTGTACATGTTTTATTTTTGTGAAATTTTCTCCAGGTATATTTCACTTTAATGGTTTAAAATTATACGAGAATAAAATTCCATGATGGAATGCAATGGAAATAATAGTCTAAGAAAAAAAAGGATGGTTTACAATTTCCTACCGCTAAAGAAAATTGTGTTCATGTACTTTAAAAAAAAATAAAATTTTTGAAGTATAATTAACATGCAGTGTTATATTAGTTTCTGGTGTACAATATAATGATTTAAGAATTCTATACATTTCTCAGTACTCATCAAGATAAATGTACTCTTGATTCCCTTTATTTTCTATCCCTTCCCCACATCCACCTAGTTTTTCCCTCTGTATTTAAGAGTCTGTCTTTTTGTCTTTTTTGCTGTTGTTGTTCATTTGTTTTGTTTTGTAAATTCCCTATATGAGTGAAATCACAGGGTATTTGTTTTTATTTGACTGCCTTATTTCATTTAACATTATACGCTATAGGCCAGTCCAGGTTTTTGCAAAGGACTAACTTTCCTCTCTTTTTATACCTGAGCAATTAAATGTATATATAATTACATATCAGGCAAATATCAAGTTGCTTATGTTCATCTGGGCTGGAAATATACATCATATCTTCTTTATCCATTCATCTATTGAAAGATACTTGGGTTGCTTCCATAACTTGGTTATTGTAAATAACACTGCAATAAACACGGGATGAATATATCCTTTTGAATCAGTGTTTCTGCTTTCTTTGGTTAAATACCCAGTGGTGGAATTACTGGATCATATGATAACTCTACTTTTAGTGTTTTGAGGAAACCCCATACTATTTTCCACAGTGATTGCACTGACAGCATTCCCAACAACAGTGTACAAGAGTTCGTTTTCCTCCATATCTTTGCCCACACTTGTTATTTATCTTTTTTAGTTTAGCCATTCTGACAGGTGTAAAATGATACCTCATTATGATTTTCATTTGCATTTCCCTAATGACTAGTGATGTTGAGCATCTTTTCACATGTTTGTTGGCCATCTCTATGTCTTCTTTGGGAAAATGTCTACTTAGGTCCTTTGTCCACTTTTAATTGGATTATTTGGTTTTTTTTAGTGTTGAGTTGTATAAGTTCTTTATATATTTTGATTATAAATTCCTTATTGGATATATAATTTGCAAATATCTTCTCCCATCCAGTATGTTTTCATTTTGCTTTGTAGATGGTTTCTTTCACTGTGCAGGAGCTTTTTTTTTTTTTTTTTTTTTTTTTTTTTTTTTTGGTTTCATCTCAATAGTTTAATTTTGTTTTTGCTTCATTTGTCAGATGAACCATGTCCAAAAAAGTGTTTCTACAGTTGATGTCAAAGAACCTGCTGCCTATTTTTTCTTTTAGGAATTTTAGGTTTCAGGTCACACATTTAGGTCTTTAATCCATATTGAATTTATGTTCATGTAGGTACAAGAAAGTGGTCCAGCTTCCTTCTTTCACAGGTAGCTGTCCAGGTTTCCAAAAATCATTTGTTGAAGATACAATCTTTTTCCTATTATATATTCTTGCCTTCTTCATTGTGGATTAATTGACCACAGAAATGTGGGTCTATACCTGGACTCTCTATTCTGTTTTATTGATCGTGTGTCTGTTTTTGTGTCAGTATTATACTGGTTTTTTTTAAGATTTTATTTTTATTTGACAGACAGAGATCACAAGTAGGCAGAGAGGCAGGCAGAGAGAGAGGAGGAAGCAGGCTCCCTGCTGAGCAGATAGCCTTATGCGGGGCTTGATCCCAAGACCCTGGGATCATGACCTGAGCCAAAGGCAGAGGCTTGAACCCACTGAGCCACCCAGGCGCCCCAGTATCATACTGTTTTGATTACTGCAGCTTTGCAGTATATCTTGGGATACTTGGAAAAAATAAAAAGTATCCAAATTGGTAAGGAACAAGTAAAATTTTCACTATTTACCAATGACATGATAGTATACACAGAAAATCCTAAAGACTCCACTAAAAAACTGCTAGAAAAATGAACTCAGTAAAGTGGCAAGATAAAAAGTTAATGTACAGAAATGTGTTGCATTTCTATACACTTATAATGAAGTATCAGAAAGAGAAATTGAGAAAATAACAAAATGCTAGTTGGAAACTAAAAAAGTAATAGAGAAAGGAAGGAAGGAAGAGAAAGAAAGAAATAGGAGAGAAAGAGAGAAAGGAAGGAAGGAAACAATCCCATTTATAATTGCAACCAAACATAATAAAATACCTAGGAATAAACTTAACCAAGGAGATAAAAGATCTGTACTCTGAAAACTTTAAAACACTGAGGAAAGAAATTGAAGATAGCACAAACACATGGAAAGATATATACTGATATATTGGAATATACTGATATATTGGAAGAATGAATATTGTTAAAATGTCCACATAACACAAAGCAATCTACAGATTTAAGGCAATCCCCATCAAAATATGAACATTTTCACAGAACTAGAACAAAAATTCCTAAAGTGTGTATGACACCACAAAAGACCTTGAATAACCAAAGCAATTTTGAAAAAGAAAAACAAAGCTGGAGGCATCACAATCTCAGATTTCAAGATATACTACATGTTCATGTGCTTTAAAAGAAATAGAGATATATCCCAGACTGCCAGAGTATTAAGATTTCACTGGATATATTTATAAGTGTGATGTCATAGTTTTCTGTGAAATGACCATGTTTATGATATGTTGGCACTTATCTCTCTTTTCAACTATTTAATCTGAAGATAAAATATTTTGATGTCAACTTTAAAAAGCAGGTAGAGAGGTACAAGAAGAAAGAGTCTAAAGACCACAGATTTAGAGACCAAGAGTACAAGCAAGTATAAGCAAAGGATCATGAGGCTGAGCTGACAATGGAATAGAAAGAAGCTGGGAGCAATGCATAGAAAATATTTCTATGAGGAAGGCATGGTCATCTCTGGCCAACACAATACAGCTGAGAATTTAGCTAAGATGAGGACTGCAAATTCATCACTGGACTTAGCACCTAGTAATCATAGGTGACCTTGACATTAGTTTTTTCCACAGAGTTGTGGGGAGAAAAATCTTACTGAAATATGTCCAAGAGAAAATAGCAGAGGAATTAAAGACGGCCAGTGTAGAACAATCTTTCAAGGAGCTTTGCTTTAAAGGGGAACAGCTGGAAGACGAAGAGAGGTCAAACAGGTTTTTTAGTTTGTTTTTATTTATTTAGATGAAGGAAATTAAACATGTTTATATGCTAGTGGCAATAATCCAGATAAAAGGGAAAACATTGGTAATGCTGCAAAAAGAGAGCGATTACTGGAGCTAAATTCCTGAGTGGGTGAGAAGAGAAGGCATGTGGAGTATACATGGAAAGATTGGCCTTACTTACAAGTAGCTGTTCTTTGATAAAAAGCAAGAGGAACCTAGGTGGCTCAGTCAGTTAACTATCTGAATCTTGATTTCAGCGCAGGTCATGTTCTCAGGGTCTATGAGATCAAGCTCCATGTCAGTTTCCTCAGTGGACATGGAGCCTGCTTGGGATTCTCTCTCTCTCTCTCGGTCTTCCTATTAAAAAAAAAAAAAAAAAGACAGACTATGCAGCTACAGCAGGAAGTTGGGTAGATGTGATTTGAGGTTTTGTTGTAGTTCTTTTTGATTGCTGTTCTCTTGTTCAGTATAACTGGAACAAGATCATCACATTAGAGTTAAAGGTGGGGAGAACATAGAACAGGAGGCTGAAGGGAGATCAAAGCTATAAAACAATCAACTAGAAGAGGAAGAGTCTGGAATAAGGACATGCAGTAGAGTCACTTAAGGTTAGTGGTCCTGGTTCTGAAGTGATGCTCCAGTGAACATAATTGTCTTTCTCCCCAGCTATGTTCCCTTTCCTCTCTAGCTACAGATAGATACAGATGAAGAGCAGGCCAAGAATTGGATTTAATCAATATTGGACGTCGCTAAGAAGTAGGTCACATGAAAAAGTTGTGAGTGAATGATCAAAATGATGGCCCTGAACTCAATGTAGGGAATGAGGAAATGGAGGAACAATGAAGAGCTCTTAGCATCATTGTAAAGTACATTGTGTAGGTTCCAGGGGGTGAAAGGATTGCTGAAACCTCCCTCCCTTCCTCTCTTGTTTTTGCCTTCTTTTATTCCCACCTCTAAATGGCCTTGAATAAACTACCTAACCTCTCTGTGCCTCAGTGTCATCCTTAAAATACAATTCACCTCCTTATATTGCTGTAAAGATAAACTACACTTCTATTTTCATTGCAAAATGTACGTAAAACAATTGGAAGAGTGCTTGGCCTTCAGTAATAGGTCTATCAATGTTAGCTATCAATGTTATTTAATTCTTCCTTAATGCTTTCCTTTCTTTAAATGGTTGTTAAACTTCTACCTTGTTGGGGCACCTGGGTGGCTCAGTGGTTTAAGCCTCTGCCTTTGGCTCAGGTCATGATCTCAGGGTCCTGGGATCAAGCCCAGCATCAGGCTCTCTGCTTGGCGGGGAGCCTGCTTCCCTCCCTCCCCCGCCTGCCTCTCTGCCTACTTGTGACCTCCGTCTCTCTCTCTGTCAAATAAATAAAATCTTCAACAAACAAACAAACAAACAAAAAAATCCTTCTACCTTGTTTAAGGTACTGTGAGAGCCACTGTGAGAGGTTACAAAGATGAATAGCACAGGTTCCCTTCCTCTAAGAACTCACAATGTTGTCCATACTAACAAAGGTGAGTGAATAGAGAGCTCAGGGATCCTACAGAAGTAAGCACTTAACAATGCTCCAGGTGATTTCTTATGGATGAGAAGGAATTAGCCAAATGAAGTGTTTGATGAGGACAGGAAGGGAATTCCAAGAGGACACAAGGGTGGCATTGAAAGTAATGATTCCAAAAATGGCAATGTTAGAAAGCACAGGAATCCCCATGGTGGGTTGAGCCTGTTCTCAGAAAGGCAAATTTAATTTCTGAGATTCCAGTATGTGAATGGCTCACATTTCAGAACTGTCCTAATGAGTATACAACTAAGGCCTACTTATTAGTAAACTACTGAGTTATTAAATGTCAATATTTTTTATATTAGAATTAGCTCATTTTAAAGAGTTTTCTGAAATACTCTAATATAGTATTATACTAAGAAATCTGGCTTTTAGGAAATGCTTGAGAAAGTTTCTGAGCTTCCACTGCATATAAATACAAAAAGTATTTTTTAAGGATTTATTTATTTATTTATTTATTTATTTGGGAGAGAGAGAAAGCACGTGCTGGGGTTGGGGGTAGAGGCAGAGGGAAAGAACCTAAGGCAGACTCCGCACTGAGCGGGGAGCCCATCTCAGGGCTGGATCCCTGGGACCCTGAGATCATGACCTGAGTTGAAATCAAGAGTTGGATGCTTAACCGAATAAGAAAGCCAGGCACTCCAGATGATCAGAATATTTCTGATCAGAAAAGACACGTTATTAGCAGGGCATCTGTGTTGACTGATAGGTGGTGGTTTCCTCCGCTGCTCCTCTTGCAAAGGTTTGTATTTGTTTGGCTGTATAAGTTTTAGTTCTGTTGCAAATATTTAGCCAATTCTACAGTCTGTGGCAACACATATGTGTATGTTTGAAAAACTTTTGCATTAACTAAACCATTAAAACCATATGCACTGATATTTAAATATAATTCATTTATGTTTCTCTCATTAGTGAAGCTATATACTTAATCTATAAATTCCTTTTTCTTGGTAATATGCTAGCTCACACTGAATACTATTCAAAAACTTGTAACTTATTTCAAGATAAATCATAATAAAAACACTGGGTAATTTTCAAATTTGTAGTGTATTTTAAATTAGAGAAAGAGATACAACAGTGGAAGAAGGAGATTTGAAGATGTTACATCATTAGCTTTGAAGATGGAGGAAGAAACTGTAAGCCAATGCATGCTGCACTGGCCTCTGGAAGTTGGGAAAGTCAATAAAATATTCTCCTAGAGCCTCCAGAAGGAATGTTTTTCTGCCTGCAAGTTGGTTTAGGACTTCTGACCTATAGAACTATACCATAAGTTGTGGGTTTTTTTGTTTGTTTTTTTGTTTATTTGTTTTTTAAAGATTTAATTTATTTTTTGACAGAGATCACGAGTAGGCAGAGAGGCAGGCACGGGTAGGGGGTGGGGGTGGGGGGGTTGGAAACAGTCTCCTACCTGACTAAGAGCTCGATGTGGGGCTTGATCCCAGGAACTTGGGCTCATGACCTGAGCTGAAGACAGAGACTTTAACCCACTGAGTCACCCAGGCACCCCAAGTTGTGCTTTTTAAAGCAACTGCTTAAAATTGTTATAGCAGTAGGAAATTCATTCAGTCCGACTTAAGAGTGTTGTAATCATTAAAACACTGAGAGGGGCACTTGGGTGGCTCAGTCAGTTGGGCATCCCAGGTTCCGACTCTTGGTTTCTGCTCAGGTCATGATCTGAGGGTAGTGGGATCAAGTCCTGCCTAGAGCTGTGTGTAAGGCATGGAGCGTGCTTAAGATTCTCCCTCTCCCTCTCCCTCTGTGAACCCCCCCACTCTCATGCAAGCATGCACGTTTTCTCTCTCTCTCTCAAAAATTAGTTACTTAGTTAATTAATTAAAAATGAGAACAGTCATGGCAAAATTTTTTTTGAGATTTTATTTTTATTTATTTGACAGAGAGAGCATAAGCAGGGGGAGCAGCAGGCTGAGGGAGAGGGAGAAGCAGACACCCGGCTGAGCAAGGACCCTGATGTGAGGCTCAATCCCAGGACTTTGGGATCAGGACCTGAGCTGAAGATAGTTGTCTAACCAACTGAGCTATCCACGAGCCGCTACAGCAAACATTTTTTAAAGTAGCCAGCAGTGAGCCAGCAGTGGACGCACTGGACACAAAGAACCATTTGAAGCCCACTCTGAACCCATCTCTGAGGCTCAGTGATGATCAGCTTTCTTTGAGAATATCACATCGAATTATGCAATTTGAGTCTTCAGATCTAGTAAACATGGAAGTCCAGAAATATGGAATCATAAGTTAGTAAATATTTATGGAATCATCTCTGGTTACTCAAAACCACCTTAGTTCTCCCATTTCCGCTTTTGATACACATGAACTGAAAGAGCAGGCTGGAGAGCTTCTATCCACATCCATTCCTGAATATGTTCAACTACATGAACTTTAAATCCAAACACAAGTAGTTATTAAATGAATTGCATTATCCATGGCTTTCAGTTGCTCCTAAAAGTGAATAATGCAGAGCTACTGCACTTACCTTTGGTTTATAAGCATGAAGTGTTAGTGGAATACTGTTAAGTAGGTGATTCTGGTGGAAGGCCATAAAAATGCTACTCTGTCAAAAGTCATAAGGGATAGCCGTGGCAACTCTGGTGAGCAAATATTGTGAGGTATAACTCCAAATTTTTTTTAGGGCAATCATGGGCTCTCTAGCAGAGTTCTCATCTATACAGATCTATAGATAACTTTAATAAGTCATCCAATTCATTCCTTAAGTAAGGAATTACTGCTTTGGTTTGAAATTTTAATAGTTTAGAGGCTGAGAAATATCTAAATATTGCAAATAGCTTAACCATCAGTCCACTAAGCAAGCAGTAATGGAAACAGCATCTGATTACTGGCTCTGAATGCTTCTATAAACACATTTTTAAAACATTTTTTTAAAATCTCTCCTAGCTGCTTTTCCCAAGTTGAATATTTTAGAGGTATACTAGAGTAACATGTTTTACTTAAGAAGATGGATCTAAATGTGCTTTTAGTGAACAACTCTTTAAGAGTGGCATTACTCACATTCTTATTACCTTTTCTCAGGACACTACAAGACTTCTTGAGAGATGTATTATATGCAGTTACTCCTCAATAAAAAGTATGGGAAAACTGACCTTGTAGATTTGAGCTGGTGTCTTGGTTTCATGGCAAGTATGACTTGGACACAGGCCTCCTCAAAGCAGGAGCTGGCTCTGAATTTGGCAATAAGCATTCTAGCTTAGGCTGTGCTTTACCCCTCTGCAATATTTTTGCAAAAGAAAGTAAAGTCAGACATTGGGGAGGGTATGTGATTTGGTGAGTGCTGTGAAGTGTGTAAACCTGGTGATTCACAGACCTGTACCCCTGGGGATAAAAATATATGTTTATCAAAAATAAAAAATAAAAAAAAAAAAAAAGAAAGAAAGTAAAGTCAGGTATTTGCAAGTAACACAAACAGTAATAGTCACATATTACCACAATTACGTATTTTATCAAATCAACCCCAAACATGTGACTCATAACAACAATTATTTTCCATGTTCACCCATCTATAGATCAGCTGAGTATTGGCTGACCTATGCTGGCCTTGGCTTAGGTTTGGTTCCCTTAGCCAAAGCAAGCCACACAGCCAACCTCGGTATCAATAGAATGAGGAAATAACATTGTATCCATAGTGGAGGGGAAAGGAAAGAGAATATTTGCTAAATGATAATCTAAAATGTTAAAGACTCTGATTAACTTAAACCGAAAATCAATTTATTACAAAGATAACAATGTAACTCAAAGGACAAACTGAATAATCAGGATTGAAAAGGAAAGAGAATGGATCCAGGAGTCTATATAAGAGGAATCCAAAGATAGTCTCTGTAGGAACTCGTCCCTACTTGGATGAGCCTGGATCATTTCCACTATGCTTCACTTTAACCAAGTCTGAAATCCCAAGGAGAACATATCAGCTTGGCCTTGGTTGATTCATGTGTGTGCTCTTGGGTTAGCTGATGAGGACTTGGTGCTCAACACCAGTGAATTTTCATTTTGTCTTTCTTATGGGCCATACAAGATGAAGTGTCCGCTTAATTTTAAGGAGAGTGCCCCTGGAGTTTGTAGGACTGGCTGTCAGCTTTGTTAGAAGTTACTTAGGTAATTAAATGTCAACTGTTTATATCCTGTGGGAGACAGAAAACTTCTGTCCTACCGTGTTAGGCAAACTGGAATTAACTCTGAATCACTGTGAGACCATGGAATTGGAAAATGATGATTTATGCAAGATAATAAGAAACTGTCCCCAGAGTTGGTAATGATGGTCTTCTTTTCTCCATTCCTAGATGCTTCATCAGGGAGGAAAATGCTCAAATGAACATCTGAGTATGTTTAGGAAGGGAACTGATACAAGTAAGCAATAAATTAATAACACCACTGTAAATTTTGTGTTTACTAAAATCTTCCCTTTTCATTGAGAGATTTATGAAATAAGTGTACTACAAAAGATACTGCAAGAAATACATCAATACACAATCCCAAATATTGGTAGAGGAGCATAGATGATAGCATTGAGTAAACCATACATGGGTTCACATGGCTGAGTTCTCACAGCTGAACAATGCTTCTTAATATTAAAATACTCATATTACCTTAAAAGTACATATCTATATGTTCTATATCTTATGTATGTCTGTGTACCATACTTACAAACATACATAACATATAAAACATGACATTGATTCTTTATGCTGGCAACTGGATGGTTGCTAGAATTGCTTTTAATTGTGCTTTAAATAATTGTGACTTAAATTTTTAATTTTTTTTATTTTTAAGGGGGAGAGGGGCAGAGAGAGATGGAGAGAGAAAATCTTTAGCAGGTTCCATACTCAGCTCTGAACCAGATGCAGGACTTGATCTCAAGACCCTGAGATCATGACCTGAGCCAAAATCAAGAGTCAGACGTTTACCTGACTGAGCCACCCAGGTGCCCCTAAATTTTTTATTTTAAAATACACCACCTATGTGGCGAAAAGGTGTATCTTTCTTATAAATTTAATAGGTAATTTTGAATGTTTTAGAAAAATAGCTCCTTGAAAACATAATTTTAACTTTCAGTGTTTTTCATTTTTCTTTCATTTATGCTTTTGGGTGAAGTGTAACATTTTGTGAATTTTGAATAATAAGCTATGCTTTATTTTTAATTCTTTAGGATGCAACAAGCCATAATTGTGATAGGAAGAGATAACATAAAAGTACAGATCAGAAAAAGAGAATGAAAATGAAAAATCTTCACAGAAATTATCTGCTTTAAAAAAAACTAGAAAGAATGGAAGTGAACTGACTCTTCTTGGGCATGCTTTGCGTACAGTTTGTGATGAGGCATTACATAGTTTTTACTTCACTGAGACTTACTCAACAAAGCATTAAAAATGAGCAAGAAATTTTTTCCTGTCAAATCAACAATTTAAACAGGTCAGATGAAATCCCAACTACCTCGTGTCCTTTAACAACCAAAAATGTGAATATCAGCCCAAAACAATGAAAATTTTAAAAAAAAGAATTGTTAACATCATATTTACATCTTAGAAGAAACAAATACCACTCCGGTCTCCACATTAAAAGGTGATGGAAACTACGTTTATAAAATAAACAAATTGAAGGAAAAAGACAAAAATCTCTGGAGTGTTACTGTTTCTTGGATTATGATGCCCTAAAATGGCCATCACATCCTTCTGACAGCATGAGAGGATTTTTAGCAAAACATGATCTGACTCAAATTAATGAGTATAATTTTTAACTTGGATATACATGTTAGAAAATTTAGTATTTAATTTTATAATAAAATCATTTTAAATGAAGAAAAATTGTAGACATTGCCACTTGGATTCTAAATTAATGGCAAAGAATATTGATACTGTATTTTCATGATTCCCGACTAATCTTTAAGTTCTAGCCTTGATCGATGAAGGTATCCATAACCAGAAACACGTTTTTGCACAAAATACCACTTTCCAAAATAAAAAAATAAATAACTCACAAATACAATTACTAGTACTCGAGAAAGTCTGAGTGAACACCATTCGATAAGTAACATTCAGCAAAGATAAGTAAGCACCAATATATTCTCAATACAGAACAGAATAATGTCATATGTTCAATATTAGTTGAGCGTAACAAATTTTGGTGGCACAAAGGGAATGATATTTACAGAAAAGAAAGCAGAAAGTTAAGTTTATTAGAAATTATTTCCAAATGTGTTGCAAGCATAATTGATTGTGTAAAGTAGATTTTATAAACTGAGTGTTTGGGATGAAGAAATGAAAATGAGATTTCTAGTTTAATGTATAATAAGGTAAAACAAAAAAAATATAGATAATTATGAAAAGTAAATTATAAAAAGTAAATATTATCTAATTTACTTTGTACCAGGGTCAAAAGTTATATTGAACAACAAGCATTCATTAAAATTATTGTTGAGCTCCCAGAAGAAAATAATGAGGTTGATTTCTTTCATTTTACACCTGTTGTAAAACGTATACATTTTGACCTAAGCACTACAAAACAATTTTCAATTTTCAGCATTAATATAAAAGATTTTCTATGCCTATGATACTGGTACTAACATAGTTGATAATTAAAATTGTATACAAGTTAGAATCTGAGCCAAAATCCCAGGAACATGTAAAGCATATAGTTAGATTTTGTTGCTAGGAGACAGAGCCAGAGATTACCAATAACAATGATTCTAATTTTCTTTAGAAAAATCCAGAGACCACGTGCAGGTTTTGGTTTTTATTTTTGTTTTAATTCACCCAACAATGGAACAAATAACTTGATAAACGAACTGAAAACATTGACCTTATGAACACACTTGGACACCTGATGATAATGCCGACTAAATACGGTGAAAGCAATTAGATTTCATTAGGTGAGATATGAAATGTTTAGAAGATGAGAAGAAATTAACAGACTAGCTCTCAAATAAAAAGTGAGACATGATCTCAGTATTTAGTGAAAATTTAAAGTAATACTGAAGTGTACTATAAGTTATTTGTCATGAGCTGTTGCTTATTGGTAATAAGGTTAGCAGAAGCTTACCAAAAAAGCCCTGAGATAGCTAAATTTGGTTGTTTTACTTTTTAAAAGTTAAACAAGAGTACATATTAAAATAATTAATATGTATTTTTAAATTTAAAAAAACTACACATGAAATATGCAGCGATAATGACATTGCAACAAAATATAAGATTTTAGAACACGGAAGAAAAAATATTTTTAGACCTATAAATGAGAAAAAATATTACCAATAACCATCAGTTTCTCTAGGGAATGTTTTCTGGCCATTTGTTTTCACTGACTTATTTTTTTTTAAGTTTTTTTTGTTTGTTTGTTTTGTTTATTTGACAGAGAGAGAGATCACAAGTAGGCAGAGAGAGAGGAGGAAGCAGGCTCCCTGCTGAGCACAGAGCCAGATGCGGGCGGGGCTCCATCCCAGCACCCTGGGATCATGACCTATGCTGAAGGCAAAGGCTTAACCCACTGAGCCACCCAGGCACCCCCTTTTCACTGACTTATTGAGATAATTTCACACATCATAAAATTCACCAAAGTGATCAGTTCAATGGTTTTTAGTGCATTCAGAGTTGTGCGACCATCCCCATAATCTAATTTTTGTCATATTTTTAAATAACATCTTTAAGATATAATTCACATACTATGAAATTCACCTTTTTAAAGTGTACAGTTCAGTATGTGCAATCATGTTCACTATTTAATTTGAGAACATTTCTTCACTCCAAAAAGAAACCATTACCTATTTCTCCCTCCACCCCCGTAAAACACTAGTTTACTTTCTGCCTTTATGGATTTGTCTTTTCGGGACACTTCATATAAATAGAATTTTGGCCTTTTATGTCTGCACTACACGTAATGTTTTCAAGTTGCATCCATTTTGTAACATATATCAGAACGTCTTTTGATGAACTAAACATATTTAGTTGTATGGATATACCACATGTTATTTACCCATTCACCAGTTGATAGACATTTTGGTTGTTTCCACTTTTTGGTTATTATGAAAAATGTTATATGAACATTTGTGCACAAGTTTTAGTGTGAACACATATTTTCAGTTATCTTGGATTCATATGTAGGAGTGGATTCCTGGATCATATGATAACTATTCCAGCTTTTTGGGGAACTGCCAAACTATTTTTTAAAATAGTGGCATCATTCTACATTCCCACAAGCAATGCGTGACAGTTTCAATTTCCCCATATCCTTGCTAACCCTTCTTATTGTTTGTCTTTTTGATTATACCCGTCTTAGTGTATATGAAGTAGAATGTCACTGTGGTTTGGATTTGCATTTCCCTAATGACTAATGGTGTTGAGAATCTTGTCAAATGCTTATTGGCAATTAGTATATCTTCTTAGGAGAAATATTTACTCAAGTCCTATTCCCCTTTATAATTGGATTATTTTTGTTTTTTTTATTGTTGACTTGTATTTCTGCCATTTTAGGATTAAAATACAGTCTTTTATTTTTATGTAATAAATTTGACGTAAAAGGTTTTGTAAATTTAAGGTACACATGTGTTACTCTGATATATCTATATATTGCAATATGATTACCACTGTAACAATACTTATCATGTTAATAATTCTAGTGCAATTTGTTGTCTATATTCATTAAATTATGCATTGTATTTCTTGTGTGTGTGTGTGTGTATGTGTGTGTGTGTGTGTGTGTACATTGTATTTCTAAGGCTTATTTAATTCCCGCTTCAATTTTATACTCAAACAACAATGAAAATATAGTCTTGATTAATAGAATAAAATAGAAATTTGATAAAATTGAAAATACTGCTCTTTTTGGTTTGCTTTGTAACATTCAATTTTCAAGATTTTGAAAGAACAACTCTAGTAATGCAGTTAGATATAAATACAAAAGATGGTGAAATTAAAATAGAAATGACAGCAATTAAATACATAAAATCAAAATATTTTAAACATTTTCTGTGATCCAATCATTCATCTATGGGACCTCTTTACATTGTTTGAATATGACATGTAAAATCCATAGCTGGATTCTGAATTTAAGTATTGCTGTATAAAATTTGATGATGATTTCAGTTACTACTTCTTCTGCAGAGCAAAATTTTTCTTTGAAACTTATATAGGGAAAGAAAATACCTAAACACTGTATGGTAATTTAATTTGACATTACTGTCAGTGATATAAAAATATGTGGAAAATTTTGAATGTAACAATATTAGTTAAGGGAAAAATCATTTTCTCTCAAAATATGTAATATTTCATGAATTATATATTTTTATTATTAATGTAAACATATCCAACCCACCAGCAAAGCTCTCAACCAGCATCTATAATAATTAATACAGTTGTCCTTGCAATTTTTTGTTATTTCAATCAATGAAAACCACAGTTTTATACAAGTTTTTCAACTTTGCTGTATTAATGTCAAGGTCAAGATATGAGGAAATGGTATATTTATTTAACAGTTAGCTTTATTTACAATTTAAAAATATTTATACATGTCCATTTGTTCTCTTGCCCTAGACTAGTCTGGTCATGTTTATTTTTAATGGATTAATTTAACACTTTGTTAAGTGTGAGTGGATTATTATGGTGTATATTTTACAATTATATGAAATGAATCAGTGGAGAGGCTAAATATGATTGTCTCCTTCTTAATCCTGAAAGGCCCTAGTTTGCTACCCATAATTATGTTGAGAACAGGAGGTGCGAGTATGAGGAAGCAAAAAAACCCACAACCAATCTAAAAATCTATCCAGAAGAGAAATGTGAGCAGCCATCACCACATGTTGGCAATGGCACCAAATAGATTAAAAGCCCTAGAACATTATTAAGAATATTGCACAGAGAAAATATAATCTCAAATTATACATACCTGAGACTGTTAGAAACTTAAAATGACTATTAGTCCACTCTTTCAGAAGGCATGCAGCAGAGTGAGAAAGTCATTCAGCCCATAAAGAAAACTATTCTTATCTAATGCCCACTACAGATGTGGCATACAGTGCAGAGCCAAAGACCATAGAGAAGAGTAATCAATTTGAAACTCTGCCAGGAAGCAAAGTCAGTTTCTCATCAAGGAACATCCCCATTCCTTTCTCCCTTTCCAAGGTGGCATGTCCTCCCCATCTCCACAAAGCAGGAATTCAGAATTATTGTGGATCAGATTAGCTGCTCCCTATACCTGTTGTTTGTCCTCTTCTCAAATGGAAGAGTTTAGTGCAATACTCTGTTCCTGTTCTACCTTTGTGTATCGAGAGAGCATGGAAAAGACACTTCCTTTTTGAGTTCATCAGTTACAAGAACAAGAGGATTCACACTGGAGCTAGACGTGGAGTCTACTATAATGGACTAGAAAACTTAGGCTTTGAGCTTGATGCACTTGCAAAATGGGACCTTTGGACTGACTTCTTTAGGAAAGAGTCGAATATATTTTGCACATGGGAAGTAGAGTTCGTTGAGTATTTCCTGACCTGAAAGCGTTAATCTATAATGCTGTTCTCCAAGTATTTCCAGTTTTTGACCTCTTACCACGGGGAGGAGTATACATCCTCTCCTACCTGTTCTTGAGTGGATCATGTGATCAGATCTGGCTGGTGGGTTATGATGAAAGTGAGATGTCACTTTCAGGATGGAGCTTTTTGTTGCTGTTTAAGACTCTATAAGGACAAGCAATGTTTGAGACAGTAGCTGCTCCATCAGCCTGAGACCAGAGAGAGTGACCAAGGATGAAGCAGAGCTCATGGCCAAATCCCAATGGATAGGTGTACGAGAGAGAAAAAAAAAATTGTTGTTATGAGCCATAAAGAGACAGGAGTTGTTTATTACATTATAATGTAGACTTCCATGGCTATAGTGACATATAGTGGCTTTAGTCACTTTTCTTTAAATAAAAATAAGTCATTCCCCAAACTAAATGATCAAACACTTCATGCTTAAACTGGTGAGGAAGGATGATTGATCGTGAATACTATCTCAAATTTATTTTGGGAATTTCTTGGTCTTATTGAAGTTCAGACTCAGAAAAGTGTAATACTTTTCATGGTGAAAAGCAGGTTAATAACTTTAAAACTTGAGGTCCTTTACTTCATTTACAGTATTTATAGTTACTGCTGGTAACACAATGATTTTAGAATAATGGAAGCTAATGTGACTCTTTACTCACAATTGCTCCCCAGGATACTTAGCAGTTTCTCTCAATCTTCTGGTTGGTTTCTCAAAACAGCTGGGACTTAATTCTGAAAAAGCAGAGAGACAACATTGTCCTACAGCTTTTAATTGCCAATTAAAGAGGTTTCAATTTATGAATCTGTCTCATCTGTGATTAAAATGGAATCTTTTTAAAAAAAGGTTTTTAAATGCCATGAATACTTCTTCCCATTCCTTACCTGAGTAATTCATAAGTTTTAATCTATAGCCATAAATAAAAATAAATTACCCTTATTTAATAGTTGAAGAAAAGTAAACTATCTGTACTGTAATAATCTATCTATGCAAATGTTAATAATATTACATTATGTTTATAGCAATGTCAAGCAGATAGTTTCATGAAAAACCATCATTGTAAATTAATTAAAAGATACTGATGAGGCAAAATGCATAAATATTAAAGTATCATGTACCTATATAATATATAGTCATATATATGCATATCAGATATATTTGTCAGATATAAACACACATATGTAATTCTCAAATGGAAATTTTCTTAGAGAATAAACAATGGTATACATATGTTTATGTTCAAAATAATGTCTTAAGGAGTATTTTTATAAAGGACCCTTGGCTCATTGATTTGTATTTGGATTTCATTGCCAGTCTTAAGTAAATTAAATTATTTCTGTCTCTATTTTCCTGGGTGGGTGGAGGAGTGGTATTTATTCATTTAATTGGTTCTGGAGTAAAGATTTCTCATTTGGTTCCTGCTGTACTTCCAAAGTTAAAGCATGTATTATATTAAGAGAAAATAATGTCTGAGTAAATTATTATTGAACATGGCTCTTTCTGTTATTAATGGCATATTGATTTGTAGGTTTCACCCCCCGTGACCTATTTCTCTATGTCTCCATGGGGATTCCAAATTGGAGGAAGAAATAGGATTTTTTCCTCCCTATATTCAGTATCAAGTCTAACAAATCTTGATACTAAGTTGGTTAGGAAGTTGGTGGGGGAGGAGGGGATCCTGTTTGCAAAAGTAGAAAATCCTAGTATCAGACTCCACATTCCCCAAGTTTCCTGTATGGGACACCACCCTCCTGTATAGTGCTTCTCAATCTTGGCTGCAGATTAGATCATGAGGGAGCTTTAAAAAATTCTGCTGCCCAAGCACACCCTGAATCAATTAAGTATGAATACTTTGGGGAGTGTGTCAACTTGACAGGGACATGAGGTTCCCAGATATCTGGTCACCCACTATTCTAGATTTTTCTGTCAGAATGTTTTTGGATGCATTTAACATTTAAATCAGTAGACCTAGTAAAGCAGATTGTTCTCCCTAACGTGGGAGGGTCTCATCCAATTAGCTGAAGGCCTGAATCCAACAAGAAAGCCTGGCCTTCCCTCTAATAAGTAAGAATTCCTCTTTCGTGACTGCTTTGAGCTGGAACATTGTGTTTGTTTGTTTGTTTGTTTGTTTTCCTGCCTTCAGACTTGAACTGAAACATCTGTGCTTACTGGGTCATGAGCCCGTTGGCTTTCAGACAGGAGCTCACACCCTCAGCAATCCTAGGTCTCCAGCTTGCTGACTGCAGATCTTGGGACTTGGACTTGTCAGCCTTCATAACTGTGTGAATCAATTCCTTATAATAAATCAATCTCTCTCTATATATACACATACATATATATACACACATATATACATATATATCTTATATACATATATATATAAGATGTATACATACATATATATCTTAACACGATTTCATAAAACTCTTACAGAACACTCGTAATAGTATTTACTTCTCTGACTCATGCTTCACGTCCACTGTGGATCAGCTGGGCTCTGCTATGTAGTCTTCCTCATATCACCTTCAACTTCAGGAACCAGGCTGTTTGAGCATACTGACCAAAAAACATTTGTGATCATCACAGTAGAGGGAGAAGAGCACATAGAGATTTACCTCCTGGCTTTTCAACATGACATACATTGTGACTTCCATGACTTCTCACGTTTCTTTCTTTTTTTAAGATTTTATTTATTTATTTGACAGACAGAGATCACAAGTAGGCAGAGAAAGAGGAGGAAGCAGGCTCCTGCTGAGCAGAGATCCCGATGCAGAGCTCCATCCCAAGACCCTGGGATCATTACCTGAGCTGAAGGCAGAGGCTTTAACCCACTGAGCCACCCAGGTGCCCCGAATTCTCATATTTCTTTGGCCATATAAAGTCACAGGACTATATACACACACATATATATGTATATATATCTTATATACATGTATATATAAAGATATATACACATATATCTTACATATGTATATCTATACACACACACATACGTATATATCTTATCTACCGGCTTTATCAGCTCTGGGGCCATTCTGCCTCAGAGATTATTGTTATGTGAGGTAATATATTTTCTTATGGGATAAAAGATTTGGTCATGGTTTTATGTTGTTTGTACTTATAATCATTCAAATTGTGCACCAGAAATATTCCTCTCAATCCTTCAAAACTTACTCATTGTCCTGTCTTTCCTGACATCACAGGGCAGAACTATGCTTTTTGTTTCTGTCATTCTGCTATACATGTTTTTCTCACCACACACATCTGGTGATTTCTAATGTCTTATTTTTCTATTGTCTATCTGCTGGCCTATAGGCTCCCCAAGGGGAAGATTTATATCTTTTCTATCTCTGTCTCTCTAGCATCTACACCAGAAGCAAGTACCAAACAGGGCTCAATATGCATTTTTCTGAACTAAGTCACATAATCCCTTAATGCTGCAATAGTAATATACTTTCTACAAAAGTTGAATGTTATAGTTATGGTTGTATAAGCAGCTATGCTTTTACTGAAGAAGTTTCTTCTTTCACACACCTATGATTTTTATCCTTTGTTATAAAGATCTTAACATTAGTTCAAAAAATTATTTAGTGTCAAGGGGCACCTGGGTGGTTTAGTCGATTGAACCACCAACTCTCGATTTCGGCTCAGGGCTTAGGTCGTTCAGTTGAGCCCCAAATTGGGCTCTGGGTTGGGTGCTGAGCCTGCTTAAGATCCTCTCTCTCTCTCCCCCCCTTAAAAAATAGAAAAGAGTGTCAAAAATTATGAAGTAAAACCAGATAAGGAAGGAATGAATAGGTACATAACCTGGAGTTCTGAAATGCAATGGAATAAGAGCATATTGCAAAGCAATATAATGCAAAAGAATATCTGTTTGATAAGTAAAAATGTCAGGAAAATTATATGAAGACTGTCACACATTCAGCATGCCTAAACAAACACACAATACCTAATGGTATGCCCAATATTCAACTGTGAGCCTTCTAGCTGTTACAAAAACGAACAGCTCTTTCCTCCAGCCATCCAAGAGGCCAAAGTAAAGAAGGTGAAGGGGAAGAAAGTGGCTCTGAAGCCTCTGTCATGAAGAAGTCAGAGGCCAAGAAGTTGGTCACTCCCCTGTTGGAAAAAAGGCCCAAGAATTTTTTTAGGTCTGACAAAATATCCAGGCCAAAACGGACCTCACCCACTTTGTCAAATGGCTGCAGCAGCAAAGGTCTATTTCCTATAAACAGCTAAAAGGGCCTCCCACAATTCACCAGTTCGCCCAGGCCTTGGACGGCCAAACGGTTACCTAACTCCTCAAGCTGGCTCATAAACATAGACCAGAGACATAGCAAGAGAAGAAGCAGAGACGATTGGCCCCAGGATGAGAAGACAGCTGCCAGCTAAGAGGAGGTCCCCACTCCAAGGCCGCTTGTCCTTCGTGCTGGGGTTAATACTGTGACCACCTTGGTGGAAAACAAGAAGGCTCAGCTGGTAGTGATTGCACATGGTGTGGAGCCCACGTAGCTGATTGTCTTCCTGCCTGCTCTGTGTCAGAAGATGGCTCTTCTCTACTGAACTATCAAGGGGAAGGCCAGGCTGGGGCATCTGGTCCACAGGAAGACCCGTACCACTGTTTCCTTCACACAGATTAACTCAGAAGACAAAGGAGCTCTGGCTAAGCTGGTGGAAGCCATCAGGACCCAATTATAATGATGGATATGATGAGATATGCTGTCACTGGGGAAGCAGCATTCTGGGTGCAAAATGGGTGGCTTGCATTGCCAAGTTGAAAAAGGCTAAGGAACTGGCCACCAAACAGGGCTCAGTAGACACTGTTGAATTTTCTGTTTATAAAAGCAATAAAAAGTTCTCTTTCAAAAAAAAGAAAAGAAAAGAAAAACAACAACGTGCACAAGAATCATTATATTTATAATATAAAATTTATCTTTAATCATGGATAACAGGGCGCCTGGGTGGCTCAGTGGGTTGAGCCTCTGCCTTCGGCTCAGGTCATGGTCTCAGAGTCCTGGGATTGAGTCCCATATCAGGTTTTTTGCTCAGCAGAGAGCCTGCTTCCCTCTCTCTTTCTCTGCCTACTTGTGGTTTCTCTCTCTCTCTCTTTGTGTCAAATAAATAAATAAAATCTTTAAAAAAAATGGATAACATTCAGTTAGGACTTTGTATGCCATACTCTTAGCAATTTACTTACATTAATTCTCTTAATCATCACAATAATGTCTCGAATTAGGTACCATGATGATCCCAGTTTAGAGATTAATAACAAAAAAAGAGAATATTTAAGCCAAGTTCATAAAACTATGAAGTTGTATAACCTAGGTTGATATAGCAAGGGTTGTTAACAATGATACCATATCACCTTCTAGACATTGACACTGCTTTTAACTTTTCTTTTATTTTGAAATAATTATAAATTCACAGGAATTTTCAAGGACAGTGCAAAGAGCTCCTACATACTCAATGGTTATGTCTTA
Source organism: Mustela putorius furo (assembly GCF_011764305.1). Lineage (NCBI taxonomy): Eukaryota > Metazoa > Chordata > Mammalia > Carnivora > Mustelidae > Mustela > Mustela putorius. The sequence goes on from NW_025421273.1 coordinate 26,225,130, forward strand.
ATTGCAAAACAGTATCAAAACCAATATGGTACAGTAACAAAATCCATGCACACACTTGGTACAGAGTGTGTGTGAAGCTCTGTGATGTGGATTTGTATAATTGCCACTGCAATCAAGACAGAACTATTTCATTGCCACGAAAAGCTCCTGTGAGCTGTCCTCAATGTCACACTCCTCTCCTCCTCCTAAATATCCCTATCAGTGGGCAAGCAATGATTTTTTCTCTACCTCTTTAATTTTGTCATTTTGAGAACATTCCTTAAATTCAACCATTGGTATATGGCTTTTGACACAAGCTTTTTTACTCAGCCTGGTGTCTTTGAGACCCACCCATGCTGTATCAATGGTATGATCCTTGTTATTGTGAAGTAATCTTCCATGGTATGGCTGTATGACTGTTTAATCCTTTTGCTGAAGATGATTTGCTGAAGATGAAGTCTGCTTAGAGGTGGTTCAAACCACTCAATGGCATCCTTGTCACTGTGAAGGTGAAGGGATGAAATATTTGTGAAAGTGGAATTAAATATTACTCTCTCTGGCAACATAAACCCATTGTTTTTAATGCAAGGACTTTTTCTCTTAAAATATTCAGCAACTCGGGTTTTTCCTTCCTTTTAGTTGTTTCTGCTAACTTACCACAATCCAATACTTGCCCAGTTTTTGCTTTTCTAAAGTGAAAACCACAGACCACTGAAGACATTTTAGTCTTTGTTGTTAATCATTGATGTTAAAATGAAGAAAGAAAGCTTATAAACACATTTTCCCTATTTGTTCCATGTAGTGACAATAAAATCATAGACTGCTGCAGCTTGAATGATATGAGAAAAATCAACTCATCATTTCACAGATAAGAGCCAAAGGCTCAGCAGGCTTCAACAACCCTCACAAGTTCTCATAGTTCATTGAGAACAGTTACAGGAATAACCTCTAAACATATAGCCCTCTAGATACAGTAGCTTTCTCACTAAAAGCTGTTGGGCCAACAATGACAGTCCCCGTCTTCCTCCATTATTATATTACATCTATCTCTGATTACTGTTTGTCTCTTTGTGCACACATTTCCTTTATATCTCCCCTGCACAATTTTGGTTCCCATACCATCCACTCAAAATGGCCAAGACCATTTCTCCCTTCTGGAAATCCTTCCCGCACCTTGTCATATCTTTTTCTCACACACACATGCACAGTCACACACACATGTACAGGCACACACACACACACACACACACACACACACACACTCCTCACATTCTTCCCAGTTAGTCTTACTTCCCTTCCTCCAATTACTGTCTTTAGTCACCTGCATACCCTGGTCTTCTTCCTTCTCCATAAGTAGTTTCCCACTCAGGATCGTCCACACCTCTCTCTCTTTCTCTCACAACCCATAGCCCAAACCCCATACTTTTGACTCCTTTACAAACTTTCCCTTCTCCATCCTTCAGTATGTCTGTCTGCAGACATCCTTAGCCCAACATACTCTTTAGGAATAAAGACTTACAATTTTTCTTCTTGTGATTTCAAAAATGTTATACAAGATGCAATAATTCAGTATGTAACTTTGGTTCTTAACTTTTTTTTTCCAATTCATAAGAAGATGCAAAGAAATGTAGAGGGAGGGAGGTCCCATGAACCCATCACCCTGCCTCCCCAGTATTAAGGTCTTACATAGCTAGAGTACAATATCAAAACCAGAATATTGACATTGGTACAACACATAGAATTTATTAGATTTCACCAGAAATACTGCATTTGTGTGTATGCGAGTGTGTGTGTGTGTGTGTGTGTGTGTGTGTGTGTGTAGCTTTAGGCAATTTTAACACATGTGTAGGTTTGTGTATGTAACCACCAAGACAATCAACATACTTTACTGAATGTTGGAATGTTGTCTTCTTGGTGGGCTGACACTTCTATCACTACACAATATCTCTAGTAATTTTCTGTGCTCTGATACCTGCTTTATCTGATATGTGTATCGTCACTTCTATCTTCTTTTGATTAAGGTTTGCATGGTATACATTTTTCCATCCTTTTACTTTCTACCTACCTATTTGTGATTATTTCAAGTGAGTCTCTGACAGACAGCACATAGTTGGGTCATGATTTTCAATCCTTTCTGCCAATCTATTCTTGTCATTGGTACATTTAGATCACTTAGATTTGATGTAATCATTAAAATATGTTAGAGCCTATGTCTGTCATTCTCTTTGTGTTTTCTATTTGGTTTTGGTGGTTTTCCTTTCTGTTATTTTTTTTTTAATTTTAGCTTTTTATGGGTTATTTGAACATGTTTTAGAACTCCATTTTGATATCTCTATAGTATTTTTGAGTATATCTCTTTGCACACTTTTCTTATGGTTCTAGGTATTACATTGTATAGACATAATTTATCACAGTCTGGTAATGTTGACATTTTATCAGTTTGACTGAAGTGCAGAAGCTTTACCTCCCTTTCTCTTTACTTTCACCTGTATATGATACTATTGTCTTCGATATTTCTTCTACAAACACTGAGAATCACATAACACAGTGTGATGATTTTATTTTAATCCTCCAACATGATTTAGAAAGCACAAGAGGAGAAGGAAAATATACTGTTTGTACCCCTATTTTTACTCACTTCGTTGTTTTTTCTTTGTTCCCCCCATGTTTCAAGATTCCTTTCTTTATTGTTTCCTTTTTCCTTAAAGAACTTCCTTTAGCCATTTCCTTAGGGTTGGTCTGCTGGCAAAACAAAATATTTTAGTATTTTTTCACCTAAGAATGTCTTGATAGCCCCTTTCACCATCTGATTGGCATCAGTTAATTGTCTTTTATCATTCGTATTGTGATTTTCTCTGTTCTTGGTATGATGAGTGATTTTTTCCTATTTCAGCCTGGACATTTCCATTATGTTAGAAGAATCTTGATCCTATTTAAATCTTCTATTTTAGCTTGTTGTCACTGTGTTTAGATTTAGCATGTAGGTCCTGGCCTACTTATGTGGACTTTAGTTTTCAGAGTCTTTGCGATGCAATTCTGGTCTGGTTTGCTATCTTGGTGCTGCTGGGGCTTCTGCTATTCCCTATTCTGCTGCCTGCTGGAGCTGAGTAATACCCTGGATCATCTTCTGCTGGGGGGGGGGGGTGGAGGAGAAAGGGGAGCAACTTGGGGATGGGGGGGCATGATGGGACAGTGGAGAGCCAGAAGATGCTGGGCCTGGGTCTCTCATGCCACTGAGTGGAAGGCAGGGAAATACTGGGTTCCACAAGTGCTTCCCTGGAAGTGGATCAGTTTGCCTGCTGGTGTCCCAATGATTGAGCAGCAGCAGTTGGGAGGAGGATCTCAGCCATCTGATGCCCTAGGTAGGGAGCAGGATTTCAGGTTCCCCACTAGGTCTCTCACAGACTTGTCCTTTCTTGGCACTATGTGAGAAAGAAGGAAAAACCAGGAAACTCAAGTGCTGTCAGTCCTCAATTCCTGAGCTTCTCAGCCAATCCAACTCCTTTTCTTCCTAGCTCTCTGGACCCCTTTTATCATTGCCTGTGGAATTCCGTCAAGGACATTTAGTTGTACTTAAAGAGGAGGAGTGGAAATACGTGGGCAGATGCCTTCTTGTTTTAGAACCAGAAGTCTCCAAGTGCTTTATGTATTAACTTACTTAATCTCCACAACTTCTTTGAGGTAGGATAATGTATAATCTCTTATTTTCCACATATAATAGTTTAAGGAAGAAAAATAAAAATAAAAATTTAGACCCAGGCAAAGATATTAAGGGTAAGGGATATATAGGTGAGATTTAGGAATGCACACACGAAAGAGTTATGTCTGTAATTCTGAATAGATTTATCCCCAAATAAAGCAATTTGGAATGAATGGACACACTTTTAAAAGTTACTTTATTTTGATATGCTCCTTAAAACAGCATTAGAGGGGTGCCTGGGTGGCTCAGTGGGTAAAAGCAGCATGAGAATTCACATTTAATTTTCAAAACTTTTCACTATATTGCTGGGGCAATCATACATAAGACTATTTTTCAGCTATGTTATCTTACCATCATAAAGAAGAACATATAACTTTGAGCTGATTCTTCTTACACAAGATATTACTAGTTAACAACACCTAAAGTAGTATTTCTATTTCTTCAGACATTATACTTCTTGAAAAGTTAAACTCTTTATACTTAGAGATTCTTCTTTACATAGTATTTTTCTTAAATCTGCATAGAAAATATAGAATTTCCATGTCATTTTAGTGTAAAAATATCCCTTTTGTTTCATTCCTTTTTATATAAGGACAGTGTATTCCAAGTCATGAAAGAGAAATGAAAGAAACCCATTACTAAGGAAAGAAGGAGATAAAAGGGTTGGCCCAAGTAAGATTACATTCACACCAGGTATTCTTTACTAAATGTTTGTATGTTGTTTTTGGCATTCACCATCTTCAATTTAAAATAGCCACAGTGCAAGTAAGAACATTAATATGGTATTTTATAGTTTATGTATTTCTTTCATATGCATAGTTTTCATTTTATTATCGTGAAATTCCTAGAATATATTAATTATTAAGAGGCTTAGTGCTTTGACCCCTGGTTGCTTGGGTTGAGATCTTAGCTCTCCCTACCCTTTCCTAACTGAGCAACCTTGCACAAGTTATTTAACTTTTCCTGACTTCATTTCCCTCATACCCACTGAAATGTGGGAAGTTACTTCAACATTTTTGTCCTTCAACTTCCTCATCTCTTAGGTAATACAGTTTTCAAGGAGGATTAAATGAGAATATAAAGTAGAACACGTGGAATAATGCCTGCACATAGTAAATACTTAATAAATGTTACTTCTTCTTATCTCCATTCTATATATGAGGACCATCTGGTTCAACAGATAAGCACATAGAAGAAATGGATATGCAGCATATTGTGTTCTAATTCATTTTATATTAAAATGAAATGAGTTTAAATTTTCTTAAAAGTTTTTGCAGAATTGCATTTCAGAGCTGAAGAGCTAGAGAGAGCAGTAGATAATACTGAGGAAGACATTTACTGCTTGTCACAGAGCAGCCACTTTGGAACTCAGAGCCTTTATCGTTACAACATCCCTTGAATTTTAACATCACCTTTAGGAAACTATGACTTCACCCATCAAATAACCACCTTTTTGGACTAAGGCCGAGTTGGACCTGTCACACGTTTTGTATGGTCAGTGAGCTAAAAATGATTTTTGTATATTAAACTTAGCAATGGATTTGATGATAGGAAATACTTACTTTGGACCTCCAATTAAATGAAATGTTATTCTCTCTAAAAACAATTCCATAATTACTATTAAGTAGATCTATATTACAAAAAATAATTGTAACCAACTGTTATATAATTAATTACAACAGTAAAACATTTGTGGAAATTTGTTTTTTCTTTATTATATTGGAGTCTGTATAATATCCTTAATTTTGCCCATTGGCCTGCAAAGCTTAAAACACTTACTGTCCATTTCTTTACAGAAAAGTTAACTCTCCAAGTAAGACATTAATATGACTCTTTCTCTGAGAAAATGGCTTTTTTGGCCATCAGGCAGCCATGTACCTTGAACTACAATGTTCTAATGGTGGTTATGACTAGCCTCTGCTAATCAGAGTTGATTATTATCTAAATTATAGTATTTAGCCTTGAGATTTGAAATATTTTATTTTGAGTTTATGTTAGACTAGAACAAATTCTTTGTAATTTTAGCCTGATATTATGACCCTGCTGCAGGAAGGTCAACTTTTTCAAACTAGCAAAAGCCTGCAGAAGGTGTGAGGGGTTTCTCTCCCTTCGTTTCCAAGTAACACAGAAAGATTTTTATTTTCTTTTGTGAAAATCCAGGAGACACAGTTTTAGACTTAGTAGAGTCAAAAGTTCAGGCAACTTAAAATCATATACAACAGTATTTCCTTTTCCCTTGATGGCTAAATTCTTGCAAATTTATTTTAACTTCATAAAACCATTAAAATGTTTCTGTATATTTTCCTTTGGGCTCTTTAATGTTAATGTGTTGTGTTTTGTTTTTTTTTTAACCTGCATTATTGGGTATAAACTATTCCTTTTACTCCTTTTGTCATTGTTGTTTTGTTCAAGTATATTGTATATTTATTGTTCAACTGCCTCTACTCCAACTTTACCTCCCCTAAAGCGTTTTGGTCTTAATTACATACGGAACAAGTCATTACACTATATACTTAAATGATAGAATTTGAGAAACAGTGTATTGTGATGTTTGTACAATGAGATTTGGGGTGTCAGATCAGAACTCTAATTTATTGCCATTTATTAAGAACATGACCAACTGAATGAGTTCCTGTGAACTCACATTTACTTAAGTATAAATGGGGGATTGAAATAGTCTCTAACTCAGATTGTTGTGAGCATGAAAGGAACTAAATATTTGGAACCCAGACATTACTTAATAAGTATATTATTACTAAGCTCTGGGAAGTATTTATGGTTCAACTGGTCTAATCCCAACATTATATATAAATGAGAAAAACTATGGCCAGAAAAATCTAAGGGACAGATCCAAAGCTTCCCAGGCCTTCCCACTTAGAAGAGGATCCAGGTTTTAGACTTTTCATTTTAATTTACCAAACTACCAACAAGCTATTTTATTATGGCAATGGAAAAACCAACTTCACACCTTCAAAGTATATCATGGGATAGAAGTGTCTTGAAACTAACTGTATCCACCTCAACTTTTTTGCTCATGGAAAGCTGTAGGCCTGGGCAGGGCATGTTTTTTTTGTTTTGTTTTGTTTTGTTTGTTTTTAACTCTTAAAGTATAGCCCCAGGGTTTCCCGGGCTCAGGATAAGTTACCTGATCATTATAATAAATAATGGAAATACTTAATCTATTCTCACAATAGCAATACAATGTTTTAGAAACATTTACCTAGCAATAGCAGTAGTAAGGAGGAAAGAAGTGATACTCCTTTTTATTTAATGAACACTTCAGTCTATGCTGGGCACTGTGCTGGGTCAGTTTGACGGATACTGTCTTAATTTTCACCATAATCACAAACAGTAGATATCATTATTCCCATAATAAATAATATTAAACTGAAAAAAAAAATATGGTGAATTTTTCTAACTGGCTGAGACATGATAATTAGGGCAGTTTGTTGAGATTGAAGTTCTTTGCACTTCTCCGGCTGTTTCCTTGCAAAAGGAGTGTAAGCTTTCAGTGCCTCGGTGGGGCTGTACATAAAAATATTTTGGTGCCCCCTAGAGGTTATCAGGAACGTGCAATTGTCAAATACCCAGCAAGGAAAAGCCTAAGCCTACTCAGCAGGCACCGTCCATCACTCAGTGCTGCTTAATTCTCTATACTTAAGTGGCTCAGATGTAACCACAAAGTAGCTCTAGAAAGAATGGTTCTCAAATTTCAGTGAGCATCAAAACCACTTGGAGGGCTTGTTAGAACCAGATTGCTGGCCTCCACTCCCCAGAGTTTCTGATTCTGTGGGTCTAATGTGGGGTCTGAACATTTGCATTTCCAGCTACAGTCTCTGGTGTTCCTGATGCTTTTGGTCCAGGAACCATACTCTGAGAACACTGCCCTAGTGAATCATCTCAAAGTTTAAGCCAATTCCAGAAGCTATTTGAGTATTATTATTATTGGGGTGCTGCTGCTGCAGGCCCTAGCTCTCCCCTCCTCTTCTTAGATGACCATAAACAGAGCATGTGCAGAGATGTGAACATCTCCTGTATCGTGGTGACAGTTCCCAATGAATTATAGATTCCTTGATCCCTGAGAGTTTCAGGGGGTCCTCTACATAGAGTTGTGTGTAGGAGAACCAATTGAAATTTGAGTCAGAGAATGCAGGTCCTGATTTCAGCTCTGCCATTTAATCACACCTGACTAAAGACCTGAATGCTTGTCAAATAGCCACCTTATACAGTTTCACTATGGTTTTAACTCTATTAAACAGCTTGGTACTTGGGATGCATGGAAAAAAATTTAGTTAAATCTCAATCTCCATGACTCTGGGGTTCCATATCTGTACTTCAAATGCAAAGATCTTGTAAGAAAAATTAGAAAATTAATGTGAGCACATTTTGCAACAATGGAAAATAGTGGCATGAAGACAGTTAAAGACATGTAATTATTCTGTTAGCTTCATGAATTTGATCAATGTTGTGACTATTATCTTTTTTTCATTCATATTTACCTCTTTTTCATTGATTCTTTATCTTATTCCCTTCCTCCACATGTCCCAATGTCATAAACTTTTTTTTTCTTTTTCCAAAGAAAATGTGAATTGAGAGAATGATTGCTTTTTATTTTTTTAACTGTATGCAGTTATAATTGTCTAAATTGTTTTCTATAATATTGTAGCAACTGGATTATTTTTTTCTTTCTTGTTTTTTCCTTCAACATAATAGGAGACTTGAATGTTGACTCCAGTGGTTTCCACTTCTGTTTAATTCAGGTCAGGATTTATGGAGACCTCATGTGGTGACAAGAGGCACCACAGAAGGCTTTCTTCAGGTTGGGTATAACACAGTCAAAGAAAAATTCAGATCTCACTTGAGAGCAGCATAATTCAGGAAAATGAAGACCTAGAAGTTAATGGTACTGAAGCTTTCAAGGCCTCCAAAAATCACCCTACAATAATACTGGAGGATACTAAAATAATAGCTTTAGAAATAAGAAACCTGGTCACTCATGTATAAATTTCCCTTTATTAGCTGAAAAATTGATAGGACAAATTAATGTGCCATGTTGCTCAGGAATTAGTTGCAGTCTTCTTTTTCTTCTTCATGAAATCCTTGGACACATCTTCTTATTTAAATTTTCATAAATTTAAAAACGTGTTCCAATAGGCATGTGGCTACAAATATTATTTTCAGTTCTTTTTTGGCTTTACACAAAATGGAAAGCGACCCAGACAAAGAATCAAACTTGAACTCATGTTTATGACTTTCATTGGTGCAACAATATAAATAACATTATTTGCAAATATTGGAATGCAAGATACATTTTTGCAATTAAAATACAGAACAATGATTCTTGGTGGTGGATAAAACTGAAAATAAATACATCTTTTTGTTGACAAGGTATCAGAGTTATGAAATTAATTAGTGTGGTAGCAAACATATATCAACCACATAATTATTGGTACAGAATAAAGAAAATTCACTGGGTTTGGGGTAAGGTGGTGGAAGAATCCTTGGTCATTCATAAGCACTTATTCTTTAACTCTTTATCCTTAAAAAAATGTGAGTATGGCTTCCACTTTCTCCTTCTTAAAGAAGTTACATAGTCTGATGTGAGGAATTGGGGGGAGAAGGTTAGGAAAGGAAAAAAGTGAAACAAGATGGGAATGGGAGGGAGACAAACCATAAGAGACTCTTAATCTCACAAAACAAACTCAGGGTTGGGGGGAGTAGGGAGAGGACAGTTGGGTTATGCACACTGGGGAGGATATGTGATATGGTGAGTGCTGTGAAATATGTAAGCCTGACAATTCACAGACCTGTACCCCTGGGCCAAATAATACATTATATGTTAACAAAAATAATTAATTTTAAAAAGAAGTTACATAACAGAACTTTAAGCTAAAACTGAGAAGGACAAATAAGTTAATAAATGTTAGATGTTTTCAAGTCTTTAAAAGAACAGACCAAGGTAAATCTATGGCACTAAAATGAGTTCCAGTTTGGTTATATAATAGGTCTCCTGTCTTTGGAAATGTCCTCAGAATAGCTTAGGATTTCTAGACCTGGGAAACGGAATAGGTAGAGATAGTCTCCTTAAAAGCCATTTTGGGAATTTAAATAGGAAAACAGTTAATAGAGATATTGGTGAAGTTTCAGATTGAGTACATTCTTATGTTAAGGGGGAAAAGGGGTTAATTTTCAGGGCGCCGACTATGTGGTAGGCATACTGTTAGATGTTGGAAATACAAAAGTAAATTGGACAGATCCTCTTGCTTTCAAGGGGAGGATAGATAATGACACAAATAATTGTCACACTATGAACTGGCATTAAGCTGCAGGTTTGCACTACTTCCTGTGACAGCCTACTAAGGTGGAATGGGACAAGAAAGAACCACATAAGGTGCTTTAAATTCAAGAAAAGGAGCTGACTCCTCTAGTTACCATTTCAACTCCATAGTGATACTGGTTTTTGCTGGGAGAGCAGTGGGGAGCAGGCGAGTTATAGCACTTGCCAGACACACATCACACTAAAAAGACAAGAGGAAACAAGGAAATTCTCCTTCAAAACATAGTGGGGGGAAAAAATCCAGATCTTCCCCTAAATAAAGGAAACCTTCTGGTTACAACGTGCGTTGCTAGGGATTTAGTTTTCTCTCCTAAGAGAGTAAAACCACACAGACATATTCAAGCCCTTAGGGTTTTGCGAGCATATTTTATATCCAAGACGTTAGCTGAGCCTGGTGTTAAGTGTGTGACTATAGAGAAAGGGTTAAACGGAAGGGGGTGGCTCAGAGATGGGAAGGCTGGCGAGAAGGCTGGAAAACTTGCAAAAACTCTGAACTTTTAAGCTCCCAAAAAAACACATGTGTGTGTCTGTGAGCGCAGGCAGATCTATTTTGGGGTTTCTTTTTTTTTTTTTTTTCTTTTCTTTCTTTTTCTTTTTTTTTAATCACAATCTATCGGTCTCTCTTTTGCTGCGCTGCAAACACACTGAACAGCCCCTTCAGGATCGTGGCAAACGCTGCCGCAAAGGCACTGGCAGCTCTATTTATTTATGAGTCGCGTTCAAAGGCGCCCTCTCCCCATTCCTCCGCCGCGACCAACCAGCTCAGAGCCTGGGGCACCTCCCGGGCCCTGGAGGTGGGGGCGGGGGCCCGGGAACCTCCTTCCTTCGGCAAACTTTGTCCGGGCGTGGGAGCGAAGGCGCGAGCCAGGGCGCGCGAGAACGCGCCGCCCGCTGCCGCCTCCGCCTGGCGCTGGCAGCCCGGGCCTCACCTCTCCCCGGCGAGGTGCGGGCGCCCCGCGCGCAGCCAGTGGGCGGTGCCGGGCGGCGCGGGGCGGGGCCTAGGGGGTGGGGGCTCCGCTTGGTATATAAAGCCGACGCCGGCTTAACTTCTGACTTGGGGTTATTTATTTGGAGAGCGCGCGGACGGCGGAGGCTGGCAGCAGCGGTGGTGGCGGCGGTGGCTGCCGCAGACGGTGCTTTAAAAAGGCGGCGGCGGCGGCAGCGGCGAGTGATGGGAGCGACGGGGCTCTCGGGCACAGGCGGGAGCTGCCGATCTTTCCGGGCACGGCCGGAGTGCTGAAGAGAAAGGGGAGCGTCTGGGGGCTCCAGAGCAGCCGGCTCCAGAGGCGCGGGTCGGGTTTTTGTTTGGCTGCGCTCAGCGCCAGGCAGCCCGAGCGAACAACTCCAGTTACAACAACAACGCACCTTCCCGCAGCCGAGCGAGACTAGGGCTGCTGCGTCCGTCCTATTGTTTAGACACTTGCCTGGAGCTCGGGAGCCAGCAGGGCCACCGAGTCCCTGCTGCCTGTCGCCACTTTCCCTCCCTGCCACTTCCCTCCCTGGAGAAAGAGGAGCGGAAAGCAGCCAAGAGAGGGGAAGGGGCTGCGAGGAGACAGGCTGCTCGGGACTGCGGCCGCCGAGTCAGGTGCAGCACCAGGAGCCGGGCGGCGTCGCGACGTCGGCGGGAAGACTGCCACCGTGGCCGTGGGGGCCGGGATTCAAAGCCTGGGAAAAGTTCCTGCACTTTGAGGAGAGCCCACTTGCGGGCGGCTGTCGGTGGGGCGGCCGAGGGGCTGCGTCCGCCTAGGTGCCTGCTCTGGTTTCGTCCACCTTTGCCATCAGGTGTCTGCTGCGGAGCTGCGGCGTATCCGGGAGACGCGAGGGGCTGACACGCGCGCACACAGGACTGCCATTCAGCCGCCTCCTGGGCTCTCAGAGTAGCTGTTCCCACCGGCTTACTGCCACCTCGTCATTCCCCAGGACGCCCCAGCAGGACCCAAGACGCAGACACCTCCACCTTGGCCTTTGCACTCCTGCCCTGCCTGCCAGCCAGCCCCGATTCAATCCTCGGAGGAGCTCTGGTCCTCAACTTGGCCTCTTGGATTTCCTCTGTCGGGGAGTGACTAGTGGATATTGCTGCCGGCTGCCGCGGCCCCATTGCCCTTTTGTCTTTTCCCCGTGACCTCGGGGAAGGCCCTGGTGCGGATCGTCGCCAAGGACGCCGGGCGGGAGGCGGAATTACCCGAGACATCCTTCCGCGAAGTGCATGTGTGTTTGCAAGCAGCCCTCGCCTGTCGGGAGACGGCGAGGACCTGTCCGGGCTGCAGAAGAGCCGCAGGCTGTCGGGAGGCCGCGCGAGTGAGCCGCGCCGGAGCCCCGCAGCGCCGCCCCGCGCCCTCCAGGCTGTGCCCCCGCCCCGTGCGCCCCCGCGCGCCATGCCCAGTAGTCCCGCGCGCTCCGCACCCCGCCCGCTGGGCTCTTGCGCCTTCTAGCTTTGGAGAGCCCACTTTGATCCAGGCCACCATTTCTACTGAGCACCTCTCTTCTGTCTCCTAGCCTCCCCCTGGAATCGGATTTGCAGAGGGGGTCAGTAGAATCGGAGCACTCCCTTTTCCGCCCAACCAGCTCCTGCTGCATCTTTACGCCTTTAGGAGCCCCAGCTCTTTTACCGACAAGTTGACTGAGACAGACGACGCGTGATCTCCTCCTCGGAGCTTTGGAGTCTCCTTGTAGCCTTGGCCTGGCCGATTGATCTTCAGGAGCTAAAGTTGCCCGAGGAGCGCCTGCCCTGGTGGAGGAGGGTGGAGGGGAGGTGGGAGGCGCATACCTGTGTCAGCTCTATTGCCGTGAATATTATTATTGTTACTACCATATTATTTTGTGTACATTTATCCGGACACTCTGGGTTCCTAGCCCCGTGCCAGATACTGGGCCTCAGACACAGCGCGATTCGCGCGGAGCAACGAGCTAAAGAGGAACCCCCCGCGCCGGCGAGCGAGGAGGCGGCGGGGGAAGATGCGCGGCGTCGGCTGGCAGACGCTGTCCCTGTCGATGGGGTTAGTGCTGGTGATCCTGAACGAGGTGGCGACGCAGGCGTGCCCAGCACAGTGCTCCTGCTCGGGCAGCACAGTGGATTGTCACGGGCTGGCGCTGCGCAGCGTGCCCAGGAATATCCCCCGCAACACTGAGAGACTGTGAGTATGGGATATTACACCCCCAGACCCTTACACACACTGGGTCACGCATCCCTTTCGTCGAGACTGGAGGGATCAAGCAGCACAGGGACCTGTGCCCGGGTAGCTCTCCTGCACGCGCATCCTGGGCTAGAACTCCCTTGGGAGGGCGAAGGACAGGAGGGCGCTGCACAGGGAGGGGCCGCTGCCCCAGGAGGGGCGGGCCCGCCGGCAGCTGCGCTTGGTCCCTTCTTTCCACTCTAGTCCAGCCACTTGCATCCCAGGGCAGGCGACTTTTCTGGGGCTTGGGCAACCGGGGACGTGGGGACAAATACTCGCCGATGCCCAGGGCAAGGGAGTCGCGACTTTGTTCCCCACACTCTGCAAACAGAGTCACCTTGCGGTTGCCAACACTAGCGGGTCGGTTTCAGGGCCAAATCCCAGCTTTTGTCGCCGTGGGGTGGCGCGGAGGGAGATTGGCTGGGGGTACTCAGAAGGGAGAAACCTCCGCTCCCCGGGTTAGTGTCACCCTCCTGAGGACGGAGGGGTGGAGAGAAGGGGTCGTGGGGCGTCTGGTTCCGCCCGGGGGCGCTTCTGCAGGCCTCAGAGGGAAGGATGCCCCAGGACCTAAGCAGCAAGCTGGGTCGCCACACGCCACCCCCGCTACTCTTTCCCCCGCCCCCCACGTCTCCAGGGAGGAGGCGGTGGCGGCCCGCCCCTAGAGACCTGTCCGGACTGGTGACTGAAGAGGAGGACCTTTTCCCACCGTGTAGGGGAAGTTAGGGGTAGCTCTCTAAGCCTAACCAGCCGAGCGGAGTCCAACTGCTACCGCGACCCCGCGGCCCTCCGCTGCCCCCCTCCGCAGTCCCCCCCGCCCTTCCTGCTGAGCCCTTGGGCCCCCGTACACCTTTCTGGCAGTTTCTGAGCCCATTCACGTGGCCGCAGTTCTCCTTCCTTCCCTTCTTCGCGCTCTGCTGCCTGCAGACATCCCCGCCTCCCTGTCTCTGCGAATCTCTAATGAAGAAGTAATCGCAGACCGGGTGTTGACGGCCCACGCACTCCTTGTGGGGCACTTCCCGAGTTCAGGGAAGTGGAGCATGGAAGCCAGTCCCTTTGTGAACGCCGAGGCCGCCGCCCCGCGCTGCCTGAGCGCCCTGGGCGCGCTGCACTCGCCCTTGCGCATGGGCCCGGCGTGCGCTGGGCGAGGGTGGCGGGGCCAAGCGCGCCCCGACTCGACTCCGGCGGCCTCTACGCACCCCCGGGTGTGAGGGTGGCGCGCTGCGGAGGGGACCTGCTAGGACCCAAACCTCTCCGCCCGCAGGGCCCGCAGCGCCTCAAGTCGCTCTTCTTATCTCACCCAATTCCCTGGCTCTCAGCTTAAAGGCCATAGTTGAGCCTTTTCCGCCTTTGCTAATGGCTCCCCCACCCCCAGCCTCTCTGGCCTGCTCCCCAACTTCTCCTCTTTCCTTCCAGGGCCCACAGAGCTGGGACAGTTGGGGCCCTACCAAGGGTGTCTTGTCAAAACGGGATCTACCACAGTTGTCTGGGGCGGAGGGGGGGGGGTGGTTCACGTTGTGTCAAATAGCCCATAGAAGACCCCAACAATTGTAGGAACAACTTGGTGGTACTTTGCTCGGCATGGGTAGTGGGTTGGGGTGAAAGCAATGCAGAATTTTGTATTAGCCCTTGTCATTGCGTGCCATTCAAAAACAGTTTAAAGTTTGGGACACTAACATGTCTTATTCAACAAAAAGGGAATGCACTCAGAAAAAAAAATAGTAATTGAGATTCGGGTCCTTGAAAAAAAAAATATATCCCTATGAGGGATCAATACAGTTTTCAGAAAATAGTTTACTCAGTGTTAGCTTATAGAATTCTATCTTTGAGAAAATACGCACTTTACATACAGATTTCCAACATGATGTTTTCAACTCAGAGGTAAGAGAAAACTTAACTTCCGTGAAGGCGAATATTCAAACCGCAGCAAAGCCTGGTTTTACTTGAAAATGATTGGAACCAGGGCAAGTTTAGATCTTGACCTAAGATGCCAGAAAAGGGGGTGGTGACTTGAAGGAAACGTGGTTTTGAAATCCGAACAAAAATGTCAGGGCCTGAATCTATTTCCATTATTGCCCGGGCTAGTAGTTTTGACTTTACCCTCACAGCGGGGTTCCCTGAGCTGCAAATGAAGAGTTTAGTTTTCATACAAACATAGAATTGTTGGAAGGTAAATGCCTATAAATGCAAGTCTTTGAAGTGCAGTTCTTTTGATAGCAGTCTAACTTTTTTTATTTGCCTTAGGAAGTTTAGTCACCGTGCCACCTAAGGATAGAGTTCTGAATTTTACAAAATGTATTCCTGGGTAGTATTAGAAAATTGTTCTTTTTAGCTTCCTGAAAGGAACTTTTTCAGGGTGTGCCTAACCATAATAGTTAAATTAGCAGAATACCTGTGAAATGAACATACACATCCTCATAAAAACAAAAATTGAAAGCACTCCCCTACAGACACAAAAGAGGACTTCTGATAACATAATCACTTCGTGTTCTTGTAGATACCAATAAGCAGGGATTCTGTAAACTTGTTAAGAATCATTTAAAAAAATTTCAAAGATTGCTACTTTCTTCTCTCTTTTACTTTGTAAACTACATTAGTTATTGGAATTGTCTTTCACCTTAAAGTTTTTACTTTTCTTTGTTTAACTAGAAATAAAATAGAACTTTCATTTTCTTGTTTTCTCTTAGGGATTTGAATGGAAATAACATCACACGGATTACCAAGACAGACTTTGCTGGTCTTCGACACCTAAGAGTTCTGTAAGTATGTTCTTTGGTACTTTGAAGAATTTTCTTTTGTTCTTAAGATTGCATGTTTTGTATTGTTACTGGTCTCAGATTGAAAAACTGTCCCAATGACAGAAATATAAAATTTTAAAAGGTCTAGGTTTCCTTTCTCTTTTTTTGGTTTATTATTTTATTACAGCTTTTGATGAAAATGTATGTTTTTATTTTAAGGTTGGATTCTTGCCATTGAAATAAAATAGAAATGACCTCAAATGTTTGCTATACCATACCCTAAGTGCCTTATGCATATAAACGTGTAGAATAATTGCTTTCACAATATGAATAAGTAATGTGAGACATTTGATACACTGTAAGGATTTGAGATTAACTAGAAAAAAATTAAGTAGGTCTGCATTTTATTATTACTAATATAAAAGAGTTTTTTAGCAAACAATACTTAGATGTATTTTCTAACGTTTAAATCAAGCAATCCAACTTTCCTGCAGTTTTTGATGGGAAATGTTTCTCTATAAAAATACACTGGTCATATTTTGAATTGTTTCTTGTATTTTATATCTTTGTGGTTTTTATAATGTTGTTGCAATATGATTACTTCTTTAATTAGTGGGTAAAATTTGTGGTGGGGGAACCATCATTGGAGATTCAATGTAATGTGAAACTGTTTCTACCCACAGATTTGTAAATATTTACATTGCAGTGAACATATACTTTTGACCACTGTGTGTTGGGTGTTAATCTTTTAAAGGACACATTTTGGCCATTATGAAATCTTCCAATTTCTGATATATATCCACAAGTGAATTAAATTATGTGCATGGTGACATGCTGTATATTGATTCTTTCAGTTAAGAACTCACTCCAAAATCAGTTTACCAAAAACAGTTATCAAAACTGCCATGTCATGGGTTACTTCTCAGGATAAGCTGTAGTTGGAGGTTCAGAGTTTTGATCAGTAAGTTTTATGCAAAACTACATTAGTATTTTCTATTGAAGTCTTGTGATGTGGATGCTGTTTGCCCTCTGTTATTTCTTTCAAATCTGTCATCAGTAAAATTTGATATTAGAGCTCAAACCAGAGCACTGCTTAATTTTATAAAAGGAAAGAGGTTACAAGTTTTTAGTTGCTGAACTGAAACTCGTTCAGATGGGGAGTGGTAACATTAAGACCCTATTATACTTTGCATTTCAGTCAGCTTATGGAGAATAAGATTAGCACCATTGAAAGAGGAGCATTCCAGGATCTTAAAGAGCTGGAGAGACTGTAAGTATTTTTAATTCCAAAGTTATGACGACATTAACTGTATTTTTTAAAAAATACTTGAATTTCAAGGGCCATGTCTTCCAATTTCATGTCTTAGTCTTTGAACGTTTTACAGAAACAAGAGGTCTAACAAGTGGCTTGCAGACTAATTTACAATTAAAAATTGTGGAATTTTGCACAAATGGTACTAACTTTTAATAAAGATTAAAAAAAATTACAGACTTCCTTTCCTGAGACATTGATTTCCTTGTGAGTTACCATTGCTTTGGTACTTAGAGAGTACATGTTTTCCTAATGGTCCATCTAGTTTGTTTTATTTGCATTTATAGGAGGAAAGGTAGTGATTTAATGTGCATTTATAGTATATTATGGAAAAGAAAAGTATTCCAGTAGTTATTTTAATTTTCATGCTGTAGCTTTGTGTGTCATTTGTGATGTTTGAGGACATATTTTAAGTTCTTAATGATTTAAATTTGGTGTTTGATATTTATCACTTATGGTGAACATTGTTAATAACAGCTATTCACAACTGTATTTCATTATTTTATGATAGCTTTCTAAATATTTCTCCTGGAAAAATAATTCAAAGATTAGTAGAAATAGAAGCAAGAATTGTATTATCAAAGTATTGTCATTTTAGTGTTGATTTTTTTTTCCCCAAGATGATCATATGGACTCCAGATTTTAAAATATATTTTATTTCTTCAGATAACAGAATCTTATAGGTTGATATATACTACTTGAGGGCCGTTATTAATTTATATCTACAGTTTACATCTACAAAGCACAGAATCTTCTGTCTGTAGTAATTAAAATAAATTGTACACTTTGTAGTTTGAAGTATGAATTATATGTCTCATATGTCTTGATAACTCAAGTTTAATAAGTTTGCATTTTAAGGGCAAATAACAGGTCTATTAAAAGTAGCAACAATTTCCATGCCTGTTTTAATAGGCACTTTAGGTAAAAATAAGATTTTATTTAAAATAATGAAATATGAAGTTCATTTTAGATATAGAACATACTCAGATTCACTGGGCCCAAGGGCAAAAGTTAATTCTGTGTAAATTCTGTGTAAATTCTGTGTAAATGTAACTAGAAAAAAATGGCTTGTCAACTTCTAAGATATTTGTAAATATATAGGCTCCATTTTTATCACCACAAGTAAAATTAAACCCAGAGGTGTCTATTTTATTGTAAAATTTTGTCCGTAATAAATATTTCAATATAGGGAATATATCTGTGGAATTCAAAATAACTGAAAGTCACTACTGCAAGCTAGTTTCCAGAGAGAAGTAAAAACACGGTAAATACTTGGTTAAGTTCACTACTAAGTTCATAAGTTCATAACCTATCTCTTAGTATATAAAAATACTCTGAAAATATACTTTGATCTCTTTCATAAGCTCTTATGAATAGTTAATTCCTAATAAGTATCTTGTAAAGGTGCTTTTAATTCATCTATTTACAAAGTAGCAGTATGATTTAAGTATTTGGTAAAATGAAAGGATAATTTAAAAATTATAATTCAAATATAACATTTTTGCATGAATAATTTTTAGTTATCATATGGAAATATATATATGTATATATATATATATATACACACACGTATGTGTATATATACGTGTGTGTATATATATATTCTTAAGCAACATCCAGTTGAAGGAATTTCAGTGGCTTTTCATGTAGTCTCTATTTTGATTTTATTATAGTTTTAAATATTTTTAGAAATGCTAGAACAGACCAAACTTTCTCATGATTTTTCAAGCCACTTCAAGTACGTTTGAACAAATGAATTTCCTAAAGATTATTAACCAGATGGCCTGTTATCTGAAATTTGATGAGAGTTGTAAGTAGGTACTATTTTTTGACTTTTACTTCCCTGAGAATGTCACTTCATCTCAGAACAATTTTCAGTTTTCCTAAGATGCAGTCAGAGGTTTCAGAATGGGAGAAGGATTTGTAATTTTGAATGAAAACTAATATATATGCAGGACTTCTTTAAATCACCCCAGCTGTTGGCCTAAAGCAAATATTTCATATTTGTGAGGAAAAGCTGAGAAAATTCCTTTTGTTTACAACTGCCAAGTCCGTCTGATGGAAGCACATTGTTATCTGACAGCCAATTCATCTCCTTGGGACTCTGGAATTCAAAACTATTTCTTAGGAACACTGTGGATACACTTTTCAAATATTTATTTTTTTTTTAAATACATTAAATAGGGCAGTTTTGTTAAGGAATGCCCTCGAGTTGTCATGAAATAAACTATTAAAAATTTTGTTCAGTATATCATTTAAAAAAATAAAAATTAAAAAAAAGCTAACCAGAAGGTTGGCCTATGGGGATATGTTCTTATTTTAGTAGGTGGTCATCAACACCACAAAAATTTGCATTTTCCCTCCAAAATTGCAAGAGATAATGCAAGAAAAAGGAAGTGATCAATGAATTAACTTTTAAAATAATTAGATATGCGAGCTTATATGATTTTTTAGCAATTTAGATGTGAATTTTTAAATTCATACTCTAATAAAAAGGTGTATAAATGTAGGCTTATGTTACAGATGCTGTTCATATAATATTTAGAGTAACTTAATTTTTGTTCTTTGTGTGAAGAACACAAAATAAAAATATTAGTTACATTTGAATGTAATTTGTGGTTCTAAGTATTTTTTCATTTTAATATAAGAGTAAAACAATTCCAAAGTGATATTTTCTGAAGATTTCAAAATTGTAAGTTTTTTCTTTTCGTTTTATGTTGATAGATTTTTAGCTTGGTCTAGAGAAAGAAGACAAGTCTGAAAACAGAAGATAAGATCTGTGCCCTTTTAGAAATCCAAATTTAATATGTAAAAAACAGATTAGGCTGTTGTTAGGTTGAATTTAATTTTAGCATAGAATGAGAAAGTCATTATTTGTAAATCAAAGCATTATAGCTACAAAAAGATTAATTTTTGCACTTCAAAGAATCAGTGAAATAAGGGTTATTAGTCACATGTCAAGAAATGGATGGATATTAAAAACCTTCCTCCTAAAAGAAAAAAACAAAAAACAAAAAATCTTCCTCCTTCCACACTCCCTTCCCTTCTCCTTCCCCCCTACTTTCTATTGTATGGAAAACAGTATCAGATAATGTGATCACCATCAGAATGTGGTTATGAATTACTGTAAAAGGAGTATGTCTTAATCACACTTACACGCTGTGACCACATATTACTTCCTGTTTTGACGGTTTCCTACTATACTCCCGGACCTAGTATGTGCAGTGGCAGATTTCCATGCTCTGTGTTCCCAGTAGTACCTGCTTCTCTGAGAATAAAATGAAGCCTTGAGAAATGTACCTCGTGTAGATGTATAGGAGATCTCCCATTTGTTTAATCGAAATGTTCAACTGGGATCTAATTTAGTTAAGTAACTAGTTAATGCAATGGAAATTAAATAGGAAAACAATCTACAAATAAACTACAATAAACAATTGGAACATTTATGACGTATACTCCTTTATCCTTCAGAGAAGATACCTGGATATATCTGCAATAAAGACTCCATGCAAAACTGTTAATTCAAACTAATTCTTGGCTGGTGCATAATGTCTTTGTGGGCTAAAAAAAAAGACACTGGGGCCCAGAACATTTGTGCTGGTGTAAAATTCTGTTACTCACTTATACTTTATGGGATTATGCTGCAGTCATTAAAGTTCTATTTTACAGCCTTTTAAGGAGACCCATGCCACTTCAGTTTCCCAGTAGTGAATATCATCAGCGTTTACGGGTTCTGAACACAAAAGCACTGAGTATGAGAAGTTTTGAAATTGTTTAAGGTTGTCAAAAAAATATTAAGACATTAAGTCCTAAATGTGGTGAAACACTTACATGCAAAATGAAATGCTGATATTCCTGAATTATGTTAGTGAAAACCAACAGTATACCACAGGAAATCTTGGGTATTAGATTTTACTTTAACTTTATAATCATCTAGTACTTTTTTTAAAATTTAATTTATTTATTTGACAGACAGAGATCACAAGTAGTCAGAAAGGCAGCCAGAGAGAGAGAGAGGAGGCAGAGAGCCAGATGCGGGGCTGGATCCCAGGACCCTGGGATCATGACCTGAGCCTAAGGCAGAGGCTTTAACCCACTGAGCTACCCAAGCGCTCCAATCATCTTGCACTCTTATGATAAGGGAATTGCAGTAGCGATAAGGGCAGAGATTGAGCTGTTTTTCTTTTCATAACAGTAACAAGGAAGGGTATTCTTTTACAACAAGCATAGTGTTCAGCTCTCCAAGTTTTAGCATCTTCAGATTTGAAATTACATTTTGTCTACTATGTCATTTGATATGCTTTTTTTTGCTTAAAAAAGGAGTCCTAAAGTACTATGATGGAGCCATGTAGGGATTTCTGGAAAAGAATGCTGTCCACTTAGGAATTAACAGGTTTCTATTGAGTCTATATAAAGAGAATACTTATTTTAGTGTAGAAAAGTCTAAATCCTTTTAAATTTGACCAAACACTACACTCCCAGGAGAGGATATCTAAAGGACACATTATTATTATTATTATTATTATTTTAAGGTGGTGCTCAATTAGTTCTGTGTGCACTCACCATTCATTAGCATGTGACAGCCAGTTTTGAGGAGGAGGAATTACTGTGCTCTAGGAGTTTTGTTGTAGGTTGCTACACATGAGTCCAAGGAGAGAATATTTTGTGGAACCGGTCTGAAGGAAAGCACCACTTATCCCCTGTTCATAAAGGACATAGAGAATCAGGGCACCTGGGTGGCTCAGTGGGGTAAGCCTCTGCTTTTGGCTCAGGTCATAATCTCAGGGTCCTGGGATCCAGCTCCATATCTGAATCTCTTCTCAGCAGGGAGCCTACTTCCCCCCCTCTCTCAGCAGGCCTCTCTGCCTACTTGTGATATCTCTCTCTCTCTCTCTCTGTGTCAAATAAATAAATCTTAAAAAAAAAAAAAAGGATATAGATAATCCCTCTCCTGACTAATCCTACAAGTTTACAGGAACACATAACACATTCCTTTTCTTAAAGTAAGGGAAACCTAACAGTGCTAATCTCCTTGAAAAATAATTCAAGCTCATCCCAGAAGAATTGTTCTCTGGCTTCTTTATGCTATCAAGTATAAAATCATAGCAGTTATTTTCTTAGGAAATACAATTTGTCTTTCAAGAACATATCAAACTTACTCGCAGAGACTGTGTATATATCCTGCATGAGATAAAAATGCCATAGATGATCAAGTGTGTATCACTTAATCTGTGATATTTGTTAAAAGTGAATTATTCTCACTTGGTTATAAGAGATCCTGGGCTATTTTAAGTTACATTGACTGACTGATCATTGAAGCCTTTAATGCACATGCGCTATGGAAAGTTTAGCAGGACATTGAGTCCATCTTGAGAGGGTTTCTCAGGCATCGTTTTTTATGGGTCTTGAAGTTGCACAGTGGAGAGAAGGCCTGTTTGCTCTTTGTGGACCATTTTATAAATTCTGAAGCAGCAAGGCTGTTTATTTTTCCCACATCTGTTTTGGGCTCATCCTTTGTGACAGTGTTTGCTGGATGCTGTGTCCTTTATACCTCCTCTGAAATGAGTACTTTAGTTTGCACTGTTACAATGTATTTGTGGAAGCAGTGAATGTCAAATATTTTACATTGAATTCTGTCTTTCATTCCTGTTGGATACCTTTCTGCTTGAATTATGCCTGCTAGACGGAATCTCACAACTTTATGTGGAAGGAGAGACTTTTCTACATGGACTTTCATATGTATTGCTCTTATCTTTTTTCAAAGCAATTTATGTATGCTGGACTGCTAGCAACATCGGTGAGAATGCTTTCAGAATGACAGTTTGGTAACAATGGAGACGATTTGGTATAAGTGCAATTGGAATATTACTTTACGAGAATATTTATAAAAAAATTATCTGTCGTCTTTGCAGTGTCTGTCTGTCTCCTTTGGATGCAGGTGGGTAGTTCTGGAGCCTCCCACTATGTGCAGTCATTCTAGCTTCTGGCAGTGAGCAGGGGATACAGAGAACCTCGACTCTCCTCTGATTAGGCACTTTAAGTTTTATATGCCATTGCCTCCCGTTCTGTAGAATGTAGCAAACACTCATTGGTTGAACTGTTGTTTATGTTTTCTAAACAGACACAAACTCCTATACCCCCTTTTAAAAATCAGAAACATTAAGTAAGAGTGACATCAGAAAACTCTTGCTTTGAATTAATAATAATTGTACCTCCAATAAACCCCATTGTCTATTATACTGCTATTGTACAAAACTACAAAACCTTTAGTTTCAATTCCACTATGAGCTATTGATCAGACTGCTTGATCTTTCCAAACCTGTTTCCTCATCTTTGGAACAGAGTATGACAGTTTGGTAACAATGGGGATGATTTGACATAAATGCAATTGGAATATTACTTTATGAGAATATTTATAAAAAAATTATCTGTCATCTTAGCAATCCATGGTTTCTGTGAGATAATGTACATATAGTTTCACAAAATACTTGTCACATGGTTGGCATTTAAAGAACTATTATTATGCATTTCAACATCTCTCCTATTTTTCAAAAGCTCAGTTTAGGCATTATTTTATCTTCTTGAGCTAATAAAATGTGTACATAATAAATTTTACTTTCGTACATCCATACTATATTGTTTTCATTCGGATTTTCTTATTGTGGCATATGGCAATAGAAAAGATGTGAAGAATGTACAAAAATTCTTCAAAGTTTTGTTTCAGAGTATTTCTCATAATTGCTCTGAAGATGTAGAGAAAGGCCAAGAAGTAAAGGGAGTGAAGAGGAAACTAATTACTAATACGTTTGATTTTACTAATAAGTTCGATTTATCCATCTAAATAATACATACCTGTTAGAATCTCTGCCTTAAAAATGTTAGAATAAAAACATTTTAAAAAACAAGTAGAAGTTTTGCCTGAAAAGAAGACATTTTTGTATGACATATAGGAGATTGTACATGATAAACTCATGAAGGTGGCACTTAAGTGAACACTTACTACAGACTGAGCACATGGCTAAAATCCTTTACATTCACAACAACAGGAACAATTGTTTCCGTATTATATTTTGAATTCAGATAAAGGCTGCACATATTCTGTGAATTAAGGTAAAGTTGAAAAAATAAGAGACTGTCTCTTCTACCAATGGACAAGCCATAGGAGCTGCTGACAGATCATTTGAAGTAATGCTTGTCCATAATGCTAAGGCTGCCTTTCAAATTGAGGTTGTTAAGAACCAGTGTTTCAGAGGACAGTGGTGTTTTGTGTGACCCAGAAAGCTTCTTCACCCCACTGAAGGTCACACTCAAAGAGCTGTAGCACAGAGGAAACAGTTATCAGGATCTCTATCATCTTTGCCTTAAGAAAACATGCTTTTGAGACACACTTTACACCCCTTTCTGAAGTCTTGAATTACCACCCAGAGGATCTCGGTTAGCCCTGATATCTTGTGGGCAGATTCCTTCTAGCTAGTGATGGCTTGAGGGCTGCGTGTGACTCTGTCTTTCCTTCGACACAGTTGAGTGTCCTTGCTCTGAACAGTAGGTAACTGACCCACCTCGTCACCTTACTGGAACCAGTTTAGTCTGGCTCCTAGAAATCCTCCCCAGAGATACGTTTAGTTCACTACGTGCAGTTTTCTGTTTGGGGACCATCAGATTTCGCTTCTTTAACTCATTTACGTGAGGATTGTTACAGCACTATCCTCTTCAAACTACTCGGAAGTATTCTCTGTCATTCGAAGGTGCTAGCAAGGTTGCTTATTCTTCAGCCTTGTTTAGAAATTATTATGCACCTTAGTGGTCTTGAAAGTAATTCTGGATTAAAAAAAAAAATTCTCTTGAAGAATTTAATTTCTGGTCATTTTACAAGAAATGCCTGCTTTGAAATGTTTCCTTCATTGAATATTTTGGGAGAGTTTTGACTTTTAATATTTGTATTTCCATTTATTCTTAGCACTGATGGAAGAAAGAACAGGAATCCCAAGTGTACTGATATTTTCTTATAGGGAAAAATCTTTGTACTGTTTTTCCATGTATATTATCATATCACTTACTACCTGCCCTTCTAGTATGCTACCCTGTCTTATGCTCCTGTTTGGTTTAGAAAATGTTAAGATCATTCACAATAATTTTTATGCAACAATGATAAACTACTTGAATTCAGAGAAAACTTTTATACATATTTTCATTTTTCTCTCAAACTTCAGGCATTTTTTAAATGGATCTTTAAAACTGTGAGCTAAATATCACGTTCATTTAAAAATGTTTTATTTTCAAGTGTTTCATTAAATATTAAAGAATTAGAATTAGAATTAAATTTTAAAGAAATAGACTCCATAAAGCTATGTTTTTCCCAAGGAGAGATTGATGAGAGGTAGAATTTCAATATTATGTTATTTTGAGTTAATGTTTAGAAATGTTTAGCCTTGTGTCTCTTTTATAGAAGTGGTTCAGATGGTATGTTCTCGAATCACCCTCCCTGAGTTCAGGGTTTAGCTCTACTTTCTATGAGCTGTGTACCACTCTCTGGTTGGCAGTAACAACAGTACCTACTGTTGGGGTTGGTTCTGAAGAATGAAAGAGATAATCCATGCAAACCTCTCAGAACAGTCATCATCACGTAGTAAGCTTAGTGTACGTTGGCTGTTTGTCTTAGAGTGAATTAAGATTGGCTGGGAATATGAAAGGAATAATTAAGAAGACACTGCTTGTACCCAGTCTGAACTGTCTACTTTCCCAGGATCTCTGAATTTGTTGAAACATACTGCATTCCTTCCAACTTCTAGATAATGTTGAGGATAGCAGACAGAGGGAGGTTGATGGGAGGGAGAGGGAGTAATTGTTGTATAGGGAATGTGAAAGCAAGTTTGGTGGCAGGGCTTTGGTTAGCCTGAGAGTGGCATAAAAACTAAGGCAGGAACCTCAGAAAGCAACCCAGAGGAAAGCTGGCTGAATATCAAATGCATATGGTAGCGTTTTGCCGAAATATATCAAAATGCAAAAAGAGAAGTATGTTCTCATTTAGCATTTCCTAAGAACTCACTAAGTGCCAGAGAAGAAGGAAGGGGAGACAAGGATGTGGTCTTTATACTTGAAGAGCTTACAGTGTATGGGGAAACAGTTGAGTATGTGAATAAATACAATACAACGTTTAGGACTCTTATTTATCGAATTCTATGGGGGTACAAGGATGAAGCCAAGGGAGGAACTACCTCAGTGTGGGGGAATTAGGGAAGCTTCACGTAAGATATAAGATAGTACCATTGAAAAAGGAAAGCTCCCCAAACAGCAGAAACTAGGAGCTTGAAGGAGCACACTGGTTGTGGCTGGAGAATCTTGGAGAATATTTGTTAGTCCAGTGGTTTGAATGAGACTATGATAGCCCGTGTAGGCCATTTAAAAAATTGAGATTGGCTCTTTGAATAATGGAAGTCTTTACAAGAGTAGTTGCTTCCCTGGAAAAATTCTAGTTGCTGCTATTGTGAATATTTGTGGTTTATTTTTTGAGAGAAAAAAATATAACAAGGTCATAATTAAGTTGCACTTAATCAAAATTATATAATTAGGTTCTGGAAGTATCATTTTGTCAAAAGTACTTCTTCCTTTCTCCATGCCCAGCAGAGAAAAATAAATGAGTAATAGTTTTGGTTTCAATTTAAATTTAACCTTATTATATGCTTTATTTATAAAAAAATTAGTGTAAGTGGGAAGAAATTCTGCCCTTTCACCACTGATTTTACTATTTTCCCCCTAATTGTCTTGGCATACTTTTTTATGAGTGTGCATTTTATTAAGTGTTGAGAATGTTTCTGTAGATGATCAGCTTCTTTATAATAGGAGTTTATATAACAAAAGTTACGGTTTTCATCGTTGCCTCATGGCATTTTGGAGTTGGAGTAAGTTCTGGAGTTCACCTGGTGCAATTTCTCATCTAATGCAGGATTTTTTTTTTTAATATCCTTTGCAGGAAAAACAAAACAAAACAAACCGAAACAAACAAAACGCATGGCCTCTGCTTGGAATAAAGAGTTGAGAATTTCCTAAGACAGGGCATTCCATTTTTTCTAATCCTTGGAAATTCTCTAATTCTTAGAAAGAGTCTTCCTTCTCACCTGCTTTCTTAAGAGTTATGATCACTAGTGCCATTTCTGCCGTCTGCAGGTTAAATAAGTATAATTTTGCTTCTACCTCATGACCATTTATGTATGTCAAGATTGATATGCCTTCTTTTCCTGTTCTCCTAACATTGCTACTTAGGACTCCAGTTTCTTCAATGTGACTTTCGTTTTCTGGACGTTATTACTCTCATTTGCAGCTATAGCAACTTGTAAATCATTTAAGTGAACATTTTTTGCATCAGCTTGTCATTATTTTATTCAAATTTGGGAAAAGCCAAGGGGTAGATTTATTTTTACTGAAATGTTAAATTGTCCACTTATAGTGAATGGGATTGGGAGATGAGTACATCAGTGCCAAAACCTACCTACTGTTAAACAAGCATGCCCACTCCAGAAGAACTCAGTTACCTGGAATCACAGTTTAATTGAGTTAGGCTTGCAAACACGTTTTTCCCCTAAATTCTAAATTTGGCTTCATAACATGTAAACATTTAAAAAAGCATTATCTAAACATTCTTAGCCCCCACGATTGGTTATAACCCAGACTTATTTTCAAGTGAGGGGTCAAGAAATGTAGGTTTAGGTTGGAAGTTTGCAGTTTTCCTCTGCTTTTGCCCATAGGGACAAATTGTGCTGACACTTTCTCACATTTTTTTTTTTTTTCCCCACAACTAAGCAAAATGCTCACGAAATTGGAATTTCCATTTCCTCACAATGCCTTGGCTGAAAATTTAGGTCATCTGGGACAGCACGTGAATTATTTTAGGACACTGTTTACTGTGGCATTTGAGCTGTATGCAGCACTCACCCAACCTATACATCAGAGTCTAAGACATCCTTTTTCATTGTGTATGTTCTGGATGACTGACGTTGCACAGGACGTGAGGTTAGGGTTTAGGCCCGGGGAATCATCTGAGTAAGCGTCATGGAAATTGGCTTTAAAGAGTCAGGTAACAAAAGGTGTAACCAACTTTTGATTTGCAATGCTCGAATTCTTTTGAATGTCATTTATTTCTTTTCCGAAATACAGGATGAGGCAGGACACAACCAAATCCCAGACTCATTGTTGGGTATTTTCTGTGTAACATACGCCTTGTTTTTGTTTTTCTCCAAAGGCGTTTAAACAGAAATCACCTTCAGCTGTTTCCTGAGTTGCTGTTTCTTGGGACTTCGAAGCTGTACAGACTGTAAGTAGACAGAAATAGTTATTGTTGCTTTGGGTAGTACCTTGTATTTTATTAAATGTATTTTGGATCTGTTTCCTTTGCTTTCCTGGAATCTATTCACCGATAGATTAATGGGTTAAAAGTTTGCCTTTTTTTTTTCTTCTTTTTCTTGTGGAAATTTATGATTTGTTTTCCAGTGGTTCCAGTTGTTTTATTTGATTAGCATTTAGCGGTTTATGTATGAGTCATTATAATTGTATTCTTCTTTCTCGGTTATGTGATGATGAGATTTACCTTACTTCTTTACGGAAACTTTTGATTAAGTTCTGAAGAGGAAAACTGACCCTGTACTTCCTCTTCAGAGGAAGTTGGCAGTGTTTTCTTATAAAGTTAGGGTTCTTAATGTCAGCTTTCTTGACATTGTTTCTATACTGGAGTAGTGTTTATTAGTCTGGAAATATTATTATAAGGTATTTAAAGAGGGTTGTAAATTTACTCTTAAATATTCCCTTTAAAGCCAGAATTCCGAACTCTGAAATAGGAATGACTGTAAAGGTTTCATAACAAATATGTCATAGACTGTTAACAACGGAAGTACTTCTCTGGAAGGCGCATAATGTGAGTTTTAGGCAGAATCAGTTTTTCCTCCCTGGAATGCTTGTTCCCTGACCTAATATGTAATAGTGAAAACACATTTTTGAAAGCTTTTAAAATGAGATTTTCAGCCATATAAGTGATTTTGTGCAGATGGGAGATAAGCTACAAAGTGTTGGAAAAATAAGTAACAATGATTATTGACGTCCGTTGTGACATTGTGACAAAACTCTTGGGATATACAGAATAAACTGCTCAGCAAGTCTTCTACCAGGATGGTGCGGATGTCCCATAGGTTTGTGTTTGTAGGGAAGGTGAGCATATTGCTTTTTTCTGAATTTGGCTTCGTCATAGCCTGTTAATTCAATATTGCTGTTATCAATTCCAGAAGTAGGAGGATTGTCCTCTCAGAGACCTCCCTGCATTGTAGCCAGGATCTCTGTAGAGTCCTGCTGATGCTTTAGCTCACTGTAGAGAGAACTGTCCCAGTAGGCAAATGTGCAGCCAGCTAATGTACCCCATCTAGAGTTTGACCTTCCTGGTACTGTTCCTGTAAGGACAGCCAATGTCACCTGGCAGGATTTCTCCTTGTGTTCCCTACTGCTTAACTGGCTCAATTTAAGTAAATTAAAATTAAAAAAAAAGGGGGGGGGGAGAAGAAGAAGAAGAAGAAAGAAAGAAAGAAAGAAACCTGAAGATTGACTTTTAAATAAGAATTCTGTGGGGACTGTTTTGACCAAGGAAATAAGATCTAGGCTATTATAAAAATTACATATATATATATATATATATAGATAGATATAGATATAGATACTTATATTTAAATATTTCTGCTTAGTTTCCAAGAAGGGCCACAAAGATGGTTTTAAGAGTCATTCTACTTTCTGCTTTCAGTTTTTGTGATTGAGGGGATTAAAGAATTGATTTCAAGGCTGGTGTACAGTGAGGCATATAAAGCTACTACCTTTTAATAGTGTCCAAATGGAAATTTTCCTTTTTCTATGTAGCTATTGAAAATACAGTTTAAATGAATGGCTGTTATCTACAATTAAAGCATTAAGCTTAAGAGGGGAAAATTAGCTTCTACACTCTCTCTGAGCAACAAGAATTTGTGATTTTTAGTCTAGAAGTACTTGGATTAATTTTCTTAGGAGACTTCAGGTAGTGTGATCCAGTGCAGAATTCTCTATAAGCAAATTATATTCTGTTGAACATTTTTTCCTCTTTGACAATATCACATAGTGAACCAAGGGATTTTCTCTTATATTTTGTTGTGATTGTATAACTTTAGGAAACCATTGTGTGAAAAGAGAACTGGTATCTTCAAGAAGTAAGTTAAAGGAACAGAACCCATAAAACTCTCAGGCAATATTTTCTAGTTAATTAAAAGCACGTTGAAAGTGGGAAAATAGGCAGGCAGATCATGCATTCAGAGTTATGATGTACCTGTTTGGTTCAGATGATTTTCTCTGGGTAGTTTTGGAAGATAAAGTTTTATTTCTTAGGGCTAGTGTTGATATTCCCGAAGTTACAGATTGATGGCTTAATGTTTAGTATTTAACACCTGACATAAGCACTAAATACATGTGGAAATATAGTGATGTAATTTTTTCTGCATCCTCATGTCCAGAATCTTCTTTTGAGTTGTTGAACTGAATTAGATTTAGTGAATTGTTACCAGTGATACTTCTCTTGAGAGGATAAGTTATAAGCACATGTGACCACTTTTTTTTTTTTAAGATTTTATTTATTTGTCAGAGAGAGAGAGGGAGCGAGAGCTAGCACAAGCAGACAGACAGAATGGCAGGCAGAGACAGAGGGAGAAGCAGGCTCCCTGCCGAGCAAGGAGCCCGATGTGGGACTCGATCCCAGGATGCTGGGATCATGACCTGAGCCGAAGGCAGCTGCTTAACCAACTGAGCCACCCAGGCGTCCCACATGTGACCACTTTTTAATGACCATGATCATTAATTGGGTTAAATGACCACCATTAAATGTCTTTAATAAATAAGAGAACAAGGGCGTATGAGTCTGACTGCCTGGGCAGTGTAATTTCCAAGAGGGAGGATTCAAGTTCATATTTTCTTCATGAGGTACAGGTGCCTAGTAATTCATCCGAAACAAGTGTTCTAACAGATGGAAAAATGTGCACAAATCTACAAACAAAAACGCCGTATAAAATGTTCATTGAAAAATGACTCTTTCTTTCACAAGAAGGATAAGTGACAGAACAAAGGATACAGGACTTCTGATAAAAAATAGAGAAAATATGTTGGGATGGGGAAGGTTTTGGCTGGTTTTTGCATATACAAATTAAGCAATCCATAATTGGCCTGCTAGAGAATGTACTAAAGAACAGACACATCTAGAATGCATGAAACAAATTTTTTATTTCTTTTCTCTTTATCAGTAGTTGCCTAATTCTCATTAGTATCTCTATTTCTTTTTCTAACTTATTGAATTAATACTTTTACCCCTATTTAATTCTTTTATTATTAGTTAATGGGGAATTCATACTACTGATGTCTGATTTTTATCATTATTTACTTAGATTAAAGCTAGTCTGATATACAGGACATTATACAGGTTTTCTTCACACTTTTTAACGAATAATCACCGTTTGAGTCTTGGCTGAAAATGAGATGCCAGGTGAAGAAGCACACATGCTTTTTTTGGACTCTAAATGCAATATAAAGGAAAAAGAGGGTATACTGTATATGAATTATGATTCGACACGGTTGGTTGCTGCTAGCGGCCAAATATGCTTTTCCTTTGCTGTCTGCTCCAATTTCTCTTTGGATGGGTTGAGAGAGCACTACATGTTCAGGTCAAGATGTTTGCTCAGAAATAGTAGTACAGTTGCAGCTGTGTTTGTTGGAGCAGGAGACTAGTTTAAATAGCATTACCATTTATCCAGTCCATTAACAGAACTCTGTAAAATAATACCAACTCTGCATAAACTACAGGACAGTGTAATAAAATTACAAGCACTTGTTGACAGATGGAAAGTTTAAGTAGAGGGAAAGTGAAGGGCCATAGGTTGGCGGTTAGAAGAGACAGCACACAGTTTCTGTAACTTACGTAGATGTGCCCTTCTCCGTTATGCTCCTCCTCCAAAACCGACATTGCACTTTTATCATCAATTTAAGAGTGGAGAAAATAATTTGGGGGGACAATCTGGAGCTGATTAACTGAGATTTTAGTTACTTTTGAAATGGGCGATTGTGATTGATTGAAATTCATGAGTGGCAATTATATATATGAGTAGCATAAACAAATCTTCCTGATAAATGTAACCTTAAAGGTGATTTACCAGTGAGTGATTCACACGTTTCAACTTGAGTTTGCAGCTACTAATCCGGACTCATTAGAGAGGAATTTCATTGGTACTACTGTGGTCGAGCATTTGGTTATAAATATTTGTTTTGTGGTTTTCAGTTTATTTCTTTGAGTATCATTATATTTACCCAGACTTCTAACATAAGCTTAAGTATCCAAGGCATGTAGCAGAAACTCATTTTTCACTTGTATCTACTGAAACAAAACAAAACTAACAAATGAAATTAAATGCATGAGCCCCAATGATCCATTTTCTCTACTTCTTTGAATAAAACCTTTTTTATTTCTGGTTCACAAGTGGCGTTTATTATTCCCCAGTGAGCTTTGGAGGCTTTAAATTATCTAACATTATAAATAGTATTTTTAAACTCAAGGACTCTTTTTATGGCCTACTGACTACTTACCTGAGATAAATAGGTTTTGACTGCTTAATCTGATTGGTCTGGTCACCGTTCATTGTCAGATTGGATCTCAGATGCTCAAAATTATTTCTGATAATAATAATCGGCCCCCCTCCTTTTTTTTTTTAGAAGAAAAAATTTTGTTTTATTGTAAAAATTCATTTGTGAAGTTTAACAAATATACAGTGAGCGTGTCTTTATTCTCCTTCTTTCTTGTCCCATAGAAGGAGCTTTAGTGTTTTGTTTTGGTTTTTAATAATTACAAAAGTAACATAACCTCATATTAAAAAGGTTTGGATCCAGAAAAATGGAAAAGAGGAAGTGGAAGTTATTCATTATCCCACTATCCAGACACAATCACTAGTAAACTTGTCACTTATTATTAACCTAGTTTTCTTTTTCTATGCTTATGTGTATAAATGCTGACATACATTTATTATGAAAACATGTTTGTTTTGTTTTGTGTTTTTATGTCCCCATGGTCTAGTATTAGGCTTGACCTTTAGAAATCTCTCAGTAAGTGTTTGATGTATTGAATTAAATCTCTGCCGGGTTCAGGACAGAGAGCAAACAGTTAACGCTGGGAAGTCATTATGAATAATAGAGAGCCAAATGAAACTTAAAGGGTAACTTGGCTAATTAAATGTTTAGTCCCCTAAACCTTAGAGGGTTTTGGTAGACACCGCAAAATAAAAATAATCTATTTTTCAACTTAAGCAGAATATTCGTTAACTTAATATAATATTACATTTCCATAAAACTATGTAAGTTAGTCTCATAGGATTTGTGTATCGGGGATGAATGCAGAGTACAACGGTGGAGCTCATGTCAAAATTCCTCTTGAATTAATTTCTGCCTGCTCTGATTCAAGTGTGGGCTCCTAGAGGTATCAGGTGCATAGTTTCCTGCTCCGTTTTAGTCTTGGCCTGTTTGGCCCCTGCCACAATAAATCCAACAGTGGTTGTGCGGGAATTGCAGGTTACAGTTGCCACGGTTACCGTTGTCCTGCCGGATCCACATCATTACTCATCTAGGGAGCTGCCATGATAGCTACCGCTGCTCTCCATTGCTGAGGCTGCTGAAGGGGTGGGTGTGCAGAGGAGAAAGTTCTTCAGATGTGCTGTGACTGTGTTACCATTCGGTGTAAGGCTACACTCTCTGTGCTGTTGACACTGATCTTTGCTAAGGGGAACAGATTGACTTTGAAAACCAGGAACCCATAAGTGAGGGAAAACTTAGAGACTCCTTCACTGTCAGTGATTAGAACACCAAGCCTCGTTCTTTGTTCAGTAACTTATTAATGACTTATTATTATTGGTTCCAAGGGGGTCTGTTCTTGCCACTTAAAGAATAGAGATAAGGAGGACTATTTAATTTAAAAAGATTATGGTTTCATGACCAAAGGTTTGTTTTTAGGTAGGTAGACAAAGGACTTGATATACAGAGATTAGCCATTACCACTTGGCATGAAGAAGTGAGACATTAAGTGGGACTCACTTTTGGTTTTGTTTCAAAATCCACATGTGTTCCTATGATTTAGAAGTTATAAATGCAAGGAAGATTAACATCTTACTTGAGATTTTTGCCGGTCCCCATGTTGATAGTTTTATTTGAAAGAGATCACAAGTAGAAGGTTTGTTGCTGAAGAAAGTCAGAAGTTGGTAGGTTTCTGCTGCTGCCCACCCACAAAATATACTCTCTGAGTGTGAAATCTATAGCATCATTAATTCATCAAGTATACTTTCCCCTGCAAGTGTATGTGTTTGAATGGTTGCTTTTGCAAATGTTAATGTTTTTATCTCCACCAACAAGTATTCATAGTAGGCCTGTTTGAATTTGGAGAAGACTGTGATAAATGCTGGTATGTGGTATTTGTGGGTCCCCGCCCTTGCTAACATCTGACCTGTAATATGTAAATTGAAACTTAGCTCCTAGAGAGTGATTGTGTTTGCTGACCCCTGAATTTAAGCTTATGGTTTTCATGACAAAAAGACATTTTCCAATACACATCACCAGAGGACCATGTTAAATTTGGTGATAAATCATAAAATCGCCACTGCAGTCTCAAGGTTATAATTTGGTGACTGAAGTTTACATAAATAATTCTAAGAATAAGTGCCCATAGGATTTTAGTTCTCTTTAGCTAATTTTAATGTATTTACATTATGTTTTAAGACACTGAGATCAATTACTTTATAGCATAAGAGAGGGGACATAAAGCACTAGTGTTTAAATACCTTCTTTGATATTAATTAGCAGCTCTGCCATTTTTGGAAATCAGGTGACACCTCTTGAATCAAGTTTCCTTATCTTTAAAATGGGAGTGATCATATTTTCCCATATTTTCCTCCTGGGGATATTTCAAGTCATACTATAGATTCTATATTCAGAAGAACATTGCCATCTTTCCAGTATGATGGAAACTGTATTGTGTGGTTATTATCTTATCCTTACAAAGTGGTATGAAAAGCATAGTCACACAGATGTCTTTGCAACTTGCCGATAGTCAGCAAATTTCCTTGTTCTGTTTCACCTCTGCCTTGCAATGATTCTCGGTGTAATAACGTGCACGTAAGCATAGCCACATTAATTTTTTTACCACTACAAATTAACATAAAATGTGCAGTTGCATCATTTTGTTTCTCCTTACTTGGCCACATAAGGTACATTAAGGCCAGAATGTTCTTACTGAGATCACTTACCCTCTCCCAGTTGATGATTCATGTCGTTTTAAAATTCCTATCTAAAATGAATTAGCTATAGAGACAGAGACTGTGACTCAGAAACTATGTTAGTGTACATATTTGGGTGGCTGTTTTAATGATGTTTTTTCCTAAATAAATGAAGGGAATATATGGATTAGCTCGAAAAACTGCATAAATTCCTTAAACCACAGGTTAACTATTCTAAAAGTTATCAAGAACATTTGCATATGTTGCTGAAGAACATTTTTATTGCTAATTAAAACTTCAGTCTTTAAAACTATCTAAGATAATTAACCCATTGATCTTGTAATATGCAAATATGAACATTCTGTCATCTTTACATAAACTGCATATGTGATTTTAAGAGCATTTTTAGATTAAACATATGTCAAAATGCAGTGCAAATTGCAAATCGTTTAGCACTTTGGATTTAAACAATATTTGATAATGAAATAGATCTGAGCCAGAAGCTATTTTTGTTTTGTTTTTATTGTAACTCTAATACTTTTCACATGTACATAGGCTTTGCAAGCAGAGGCAATGTGGTATAGATCCTCTTTATTACCTGTTACCCCTAACCAAGTTAATTGCTATCACTGAATTCTCTGTAGAAAGTTGAAATATCATGATAAATATTTGATAAATTGTGATCTATATAAGAAACTTTGGGGTAGAAGTGGTTTTCGTTTTTGTTTTTTTGTTTTTTTTTTTCCTTAAAAACTGAATTCTAGGGAAGGAAGCAATGAAAAGTAAAAAGGCCTGTTGGTAACAACACCCGTGGTGTAGGGTACGACATGGTTGTGTGAAATGTTATTAAGAGAACATCTGCGCCTCTCGAAATCTCCCTCAAATGAATGTGTACAGCTAAGTATGGCAACTTGATTTAAGTGTTTAAAAAAAAAAATCTTAAAGAAAAGAGAAATAAATACGTCTGGAAACAGAATGGGAAAAGATAGCTTTGCCTCGTCATGATAGGTTTCTTCTACTAGTCAAAGATTAAAGCTTGAAGTATGTGAATAGCCGAGAACAGCACAGAGAAAGGTTGATTGCTTCCCCTCCAACAGTTCCAATTGATTGAAAAAAGCCTAATTTAAAGTTCTGTTTGTTCTATGTCTTAAACCATCAGAATTCTCTTTTAGGACCGGAGGAATGCTCTGGAGGAAAAAGAATCCAAGGATAAAAAGTCATTGCAAGCCAACAATTGTTCCTAATCCTCACAAAATGCTGGAGAAATTAAATTTATTCTTTATTGCTCAAAGTGTTACCTAGGTCACTGGGCGATGGGAAAATTGGACTGGAAGTCGAGTAGGCGCAAGCTTTGTTTTGTGTCTAGATGCTTAACCTTAGACACGACAAGGCATCTTAGAGTGTGGTGGGAACTTGGTTCAGAGCGTTAACACCAAGACTTTTATTACCCCGGATTTATAATAGGCTGTGCTGTCAGGAGATGAAAATGTTGTGTTTACATTGCAGTGTTAAATGATCATTTAATTAACACCTAAGGAAAAAAAAAACTTGTGAAATTCTTAGCAGCTTTTATTGTTGGTTTCCTGGGAGGTTTTAATATCCAAGTTTCATTGAGATTTCTTTTTGTAAGTAGGGACACAAAAGACATTATGAACTTTTTAAGGAAGACAAACAGTTTAACCTTGACCCCTTTTTTCTAAAATATTAATTTAAATTACATCTTAAATCTGGTATGCTTATTTAAAAGGTTTCTAGACTAATATATTAAAAATACATCTTCATTAAACATTTTATTTTTTGTCAACTTTTAACATTTAAATATTATTTAATTGACAGTCTGTACATTCTACTGCAAAACATTTGAAACTGCTCATTTGTTTTTTGTAAGAAGTTTAAATACGTTTAGCATACTAATACATATTTTTACATCTTTTAAACCACTGCTGTAGTTACATTGTTCTAAGAATTGGGGTCAAAATATGTAATCACAGGCAAGCAAATTATGTGGGGAAAGATCCCTTATTATTATATTCATAATAAAAAAGTTTGTGTGTAGACAGGACGAATGACACCAATAATAAGAAAATTTAGATGCACTTCATTAGTTATTAAACGATTAGATGTTATCAAGTGTCTTAATTTATTTCTGATCTTTTATTTAAAAAAAACAGTTACCTAAAAGGAATGGTTTGAGGCAAATTGATAGCATTTGGAAAATATGTACTGCCAAGGGCAGCTGCTCGCTCACTCACTGTATTTTTTCTAAAAATATT
The DNA here is from genome assembly GCF_011764305.1 of Mustela putorius furo. NCBI lineage: Eukaryota > Metazoa > Chordata > Mammalia > Carnivora > Mustelidae > Mustela > Mustela putorius. The sequence continues at coordinate 26,262,932 of NW_025421273.1, forward strand.
ATTAGAATTTATATCTTAATTCTTTTCATTTTATCTGGATATGCAACTACATATGCAAGTATATGAAACTTGAAAAAATATTTACAGTTATTTGCTGTTGAAGTAAAACCTTTCTTTTATTTTTCAGAAATGAATGTCCTGTTAGAGTGTAGTTCTTCTAGGGACGCTATTTTTATTCTTACTGAAACTAAACGTGTTTATTCCTCTTTTAAAAGTTTAAATTCAGTTACCTCAGGATAAAATCTGCTTTCTGTATTATTCATGGTAGAAGAACACAAGGAGGACTGAATGTTATTAAAAATCTCTTAATAGAAAGCTCTGTTTGAACCAAGAATTACATTCCCATTCACAAAGTACAGCTGAACATTGTATGAGCACTTTCTACAATGTTATATGTTCTCCTTCTATCAAATTTCAGCTTTTCTCCTAAACTTTCCTTTTCCTTTTTTCTATTTGACATGGATCATTTTCTTTTCAAAGCTCCTTCTCCACCCAGAGTCAAGTAACTAAAACAGTAAGTAGGAATATTGCTTAAACTTTATTTCCTTCACCTTTAGGTAGTTGCAAGACACAAAATGTTCAGAAGTTAAAAATTAAGAGAGAGAAAGGGAGAGTAACACATTTTGGTTATTTAACATACTGGGTAGCTAGTATATTCTAAATGATATAGTTCATTAGACTGATAGCTATTCCAAGCCAATCAGGAGCTGTGTGCTTGTGTGTGTGTGTGTGTGTGTGAAGTGGCAATAGCTATAAGTGAGAGAGAAACAACAATTTTATGAATGTTCAAAATGCTTGAAGAATATGAATTTAAGGAAGTTTTAGGACATTTTACTTAATATAGATAATTATATTGCTTTTATGCTAAAAACAATTGATAAGCTTTTATATTGAGAAAGTCAGTGTTAATGTTTATACATCAGTTATTTGGAATCCCTGCCGAGTAAATAAAAAGAAAGATCTTGGGATTTATTGCAGGTAAAGTCTCCAAGTTTGCTTCCTAAAAAATAGGAATGACTGCTTTAAATACAAATGATTATGCTGTAACAAATATATTTGATAGTTATTCTGTTGGAACCATTGCAAATAATGAGATTGGGAGATGGGATGCCTAGAAATACTCTGTATCCTACTCCACAGGGATTAAGTGAGTTAAAATTAACTTCCCTTTTGCATAAAGCTATCTTGTCTGCTTCTCAAGACCAATTGTAATTTAGTTCTATATTACTGCTTTAACTTCATCTTTCCTATCATAGGATGCACACTGTATCCTGGGCAAGCAGATTTTGTGGTTACTTGCTGGAAGTTCTCAGCACAATTCTGGCCTCCATTCTTGCCTCCAGTTTATAGTAGCATAGTTTGCCTGTTCATATAATAAGCCTTACTTCCTTTATGAAACCCTTCTCAACTGCTTCAGTAAGTTACATCCCAGTGATCATTGATTATAAGGTTGTGGTTATGAGTTTAGACTGTTCACTGTGTAGGAGTGAGTGAATCACTTAATGTGTAGCCTTGAGAATGTCATTCAATTACCTTCCCCGTGCCTCAGTTTCCCCCTGTGTAAATAAAGGGAAGATAATAGAATTTTTCTTATGAAAGTGCTGTATGCAGTAAATTATTCACTAAATAAACAAGGCTTAGTATGATGTTTGACATAGGGTAAATGCTATGTATTTTATGTTATTTTTCTTTTTGTTTTTATTTTTAAAACAATGGTTATTTTTTGTGTCCTATAATGTGTGGTTATGTATTATTCTTTAAACATAATGTGTGTGTTAACAGAGAACCTTGTCTCGTGTTTGTCTTTGTTTTACATATAGGATCTAGTCTAGTATAGGTTGCTTAATCAATACTTTCCAACTGAATGCTTGATGGAAATTAAGCCTGAAAAATATTAACAATAGTTTCAACTTGGAATGCAATATGGTGTGTTGTGAAGAGAACACTTGATCAGCAAATACCCTAGTTACATTGTAGCTCTTCTGGTCTCCTCGAGCTGCAGATACTGAGAAGTGCTTGATTTCTTTTTTGAAGATGAGTTTCTTTGCTTATAAAAGTGTGCAGTAAGTCATTTAAGAGAGTAACCATATCTGGTGTGTTCACCATCTTATCACCAGAACTTAGCACAGGCTTTCTGGTCTCTAGGGGATGCTCAAACATAATGGAGAGATGTGAAGGAGATTGAAATATATAACACAGTTCTAGTTCTATTTCAAATAACGTATAGGGAGCTCTTCACAGGAATTGGAAGAATTATAATGGTGAAATTATTCATGGTAATAAACGAGGAATTAGATAATTATATTATGGGTGAATGATTTTGAGATTGTTCTTTCCCCTATTAGCAATTTAAAAAATAAAGGCAGTTTCTTTTCCAGATAAATACAGCCTGCTTATATTTTGCGCGGCTTTGGTATTAAATCCATATTGTTTGAAGGCTTAGGTTAAAAAAAAAAAAACGATTAAGGGAGATTTTATGGTTATGCATTATTAAGTTGTTATCCTGATACTTGGTAATCCCTCAATATGGGGGAAGTGGTGTGCAGTTGAAGTAGTTTCAATAATCACCCACCTCTCAAACATCACTAATGGTAGCACAAAGAAATGGGTTAAATATCAAATAAGGCAAATCAAAGGTGTTGGCTGATGCAGGTTAGGTTCATATTTGTGTTATGAGCTTTGATAGTAACAGGTGTGAGAGTAAGAACCATCATTTTCTATAATTCTGCCTAGTGAATGCACCTTAGATGTTGTACCCTGGACATTTCCCTGAACTTTTGAGGAGAATAGAAGGTATAGAACCTGAATACCCTGAAGGCAACTGAAACCCAGTGTCTTTTTCCAAAAGGCGAGCTCACTTTCTGAGTTGGTATGGTTTTCTTTCCCTGTTTTTAAGTGGAAGGAATTCCACACCTAATTAATAGTTTCAAGGAAAGTTGTTAATCAGGTACTCCAAGTGACCACCCTGGATTCTTCTGTTATTACACAGGAACGTGATGGAATGAGAAAGCAACATAGTTACATTTGATAAAAGGAAATACCTTTTTTCCTTTCCCCACCCACCATGTAATCCCCTGGAATTTAATTGAGGCGGGAAATTACAATAGCAAATAGTGTGATTAAAAAAGTGAAGTTGTATGAACAAGAATAACACTTGTAGTTATAATAATTACTTGAAAAATCATGACATATATCAATTATCATATTTCAGGGCAAGAGTTTTCACCTAAGGGTGTATGGAAGTAATTTTTTTTCATTCTTTTCAGTCTTACACAGAAGCCCAACTATTAGCAACATTATTTTTGATTCTTTTCTGAAATATCAGACATCTTTCTATTGTCTTAAGATGGGATACTAGATGGTACTCAGATAAAAACTTGAACTATGTATGACAGAGGGGCAAAAAAGAACTAGAAATGTAACAATGTTTTTAAAATGGACAGTCTTATTCTCCCTCTTGTTCAGAAACTGTACCTTGACTTAAAGAGAACAGAGTGGTTCAAAACAACAAGAAAATCCAGATACTGGTATATTTTTATAAATGGAGTACCCTGAAACTTTTAAACTGTAGATAAATATGTTATTTCCAAATAAATGTTCTATCTGTATCATGAGTGTGATTTCTATTGCAAGGTCCTTACTTTGATTATATTCTTATAAGATGATTCAGGGGGCGCCTGCATGGCTCAGCCTCTGCCTTCGGCTCAGGTCATGATCCCAGGATCCTTGGATCCAGTCCCAATTCGGGCTCTCAGCTCAGCAGGGAGCCTGCTTCCTCCTCTCTCTCTGCCTGACTCTGCCTACTTGTGATCTCTGTCAAATAAATAAATAAAATCTTTAAAAAAAAAAAAAAGATGATTCAGGTTTAGGTGTTTCGTAAGTGTAGCTCTTTTCTTCAATTCTCAAGCCTGTGTTACGTTAGTGCCTTATATTTACTTCCATTCTGATTATGTTATGTGTATTTCAAAACAGTGATTCCTAATGTGTGCTTCCCAGTGATCCAAGAGAAAAGTATTCTGTGGTCCAATGTGTCAGAAAATAATGAAAGTCATATCCCCTGTGGTGACTGCAAATACACTTGTGTATTTGTCTCTGAGGCGTCGTGGAATAAATAAATTTGTTTAACATTTAAAAATTCGCTTCTCAAAGTTATTTGACTATAGATCCCCTTCTTCCCATCCTTCCCCCATTTATACCAGTTAATCCAAGTAACAAGAGTGATCTGTAGCTTTTCTGAGAAATGGCTGCTTTTCAAAAGTAGTTTTCAAAAGTGTTTTAGGTACAACTTGAGGTTGGCTGATGGACTTTGAATCAAAATAAAGTTTCATCTGTTCAGAGTTTCTTTCCATAACCTCTCTCTCCAGGCACTAAATGACAAAACAACTTAGATATGATGGGTTAGAGACAGGAATAAAAGGAAGAAAGAATTAATAGTATCATAGATCTCCTAAGACATCTTTTTTCATATATCTGATAGGATCTTACTCTGATCCCTACTGAAAATTATGATCCCTTCTCTTAGTTCCATAGCATGTTGCTTTGACTGCCAATTTTTAAGTAATGAGGGATTTCAAAGAAAATACCAGGGTATGGCTAAAACAGAACTACTTCAAAGCCAGATATTAAATGGGTTTAATAAAATAATTTACTTTACATCTTAACCAGTATTTATAAACACACTTATTTTCTGGATTTTATTAAAAGCGTAAAATAGAACACATTTTGTAACAGTTTATATCCCTCTGCACAAGTGAGCTCAGTGCTCTTACCCTCTCTTACCACTTCTTGCTCTTTTTCTCCTTAGGACGCATCATCACTATCATATTGCATGTTTTTTTTGTTTTTTTGTTTTTTTTTTTTTACTTATTTATTTGTTGTCTTTCTCTCCCAATTAAAATAAGAGTTCCATGAAGGCAGAAGCGAGCAGTAGATACGTAAGAAATATTGGTTGAATGAGTGTATGTAAGCTTTGCAAGAGTCTGCCTGAATTTGAATCCTAGCTTCAAGCTTGCTGGCTGTGTGACTGGGAGCACATTACTTAACCTCTCTAACTCAGTACCCTCTTCTTTAAGATGGAGATAATTAGAACATCAATGTCAGAGAGTCCTTAACAGGATTAGAAGATATAATGCACCTGTCACAGAGTTCAGTGGATGTTAAATATTTTTTCATAAATCAAACACTTCTTGAATTGGTAGGGGAAAAATTATCAAACATTTGCCATCATCTATTAAAATCATGTGTTACTGCTTTCTGGTTTTTAGCTGAGACCCCACCTCCCACCCCGCCACCCCAGTGTCAGAATGGGAAACCAGACTATGCAGAGAGACACATTAGAAGCTGCTTGTTCTTTCCTTCCTTCTTCTTTTTTTTTTTTTTTCACATGCTGCATGAGTTCTCCTTTATCAGAGTTCTCTGTCTTCCCAGTCCTGCTTCTGGAATGCTGAAATCGCACCTGGCTTTGCCACTACCCAGGCACTGCTTTATTTCCTCACAAGCTGGGACAGCTGCCATTCAGAGGGTGCTGTCACCCTGCCTGGTGAGAGGGTTCCCTTCCCTTGTGGGGTTGTGAAAGACCAAACACTAGTCGTCTTCCAGTGTGCAGAATTTTTCACTTACTTTTGGACATGATTGATTCACACACCTCTAGCCTAGGAAACTAAAAGTATTTGACTATGTCTAGTAGATTATAGAAATTGTTTGATATTTATGTTGTAAATATTAGTTTGTTCACAAAATCCCCTCCGTAGGCGGTACACTCCCTAAGGGCTTGGGCATATCCATCTCTACACCGTACAGCCCTATTCACAGATCTGGAGACTCAAATACTCATCCTCATCGGCTGAAGGGAAAGGACAGGGAATACAAAGGATCCACGGAGCCATCTTTCATGACACTTGAGCCTCAGAAAGCATTTGAAGATTTAACCTCTTAATATGTTTGCATTTGTTGTCCCTTGATAGTGTTTATGTTTAAAGACAATAACAGCAAACTTGTTCAATCAATATCTCTTATGTCTTGCATCAATATAAGATATTCACTGATACGTAGGTGGTTTTTAGTAAGAGCTTACTCACTGTGATATCAAGTGTCTGTTCTATTTATGGAAGGCGAGGGGGAAAAAAAAGATTTCTCTGTATCTTTTATAATCTTTATCATTATTTCCTAATATTTTGACACATTTGTGTGCCTGTGTGATTTTGTTTAACTTGCAAATAAAACAAGAGTGTTGCAAAATGGCTACAAGGTTGAAAGAGCTGAATTAATAGGAAGCAATGCAGGCAGCTAGTTTAATGTCATCACTTTGTATCCCTACCGTAGTTGTTAAAGCCCAGCACATCATTCAGTGTGCTTCCACAATTCTTGCCATCCTAGAGCATGTACTTCTGACATTTTTATTAGGCTTTTGTGTTTGGTCACTGTATTAAATCCAGCAATTTATTCCTTTCCACTTAAATTGTCTTTCCTGTGCAAGGGGTGGAGAGGAATTCACAGTGCCTGCACATAAAAGGCCATTATCTTATCTTAGCAAATCCAGCCCCACGGAGACGGTGAATCATGACAGGTCCGCTGGGCAACTGGGCAACAGGGAAGTGCATGAGGGTGGGTAAGGCAGTTCAGGGGAGTCAGCCCTGAGGCTTGCAGTGTAGGGCACAGGGGAGTCTCTGGAAAGCAGCCTCTTGCTGATCCTGGCCCTGCAGACCACTTAGCAGACAGACTTTGGAAGTTTGCATCCAGGGAGTGTGCTCTGCCTATACTCTTGATTAGCTGAAGCTTATAGAAACTACTCAGGAGACCATACTACCCATTGTTTGATTGTCTGGCCCCAAATCAAAGCACTTTTTTTTTTTAAATAGGTTAAACAGAGACATTTGTGTGTATTGCCAGAGGCAGACTATAGAGCAAATATGTGGAGACTTTGGTGCCTTATTCTAATACAGCCTTCATTCTACGTGGATAAATAATTTCTGATTGGAGGGAGAGGCGGTGATGGGGAGGGAAGGGCTGAAGTCAGCCGAGCACCTCCCAACTAGGTTTTTCATAGATTGTGTACATGACCAGGGGGCTCTTCCAAGTGCTTTATTCATATACATAGTTACTTATTTGATCTTCAGCAATATGAACCCAATTACAGATGAGACAGCCGAGACCCAAAAGATGGTAGAATTTGTCCAAGCGGCAGGTAGAAGGGGCTAGTACATACTAGGACTATTTTTTTTTTTTCTCTAAAGTTGTACTAACACCCTGTTTCTGGAATCTAAACTCCTGCTGTGATCATTTTTGTTTCCTAATATTTTTTTATTGTACCATGTACTTGAAGAGTTACACAGGTAAGTTAGCTGTTCTTGAGCCTCTGGAATTTTGCTTCTGATATTTCCTCTGCCTTCTCCCCCTGGCAGTCTTCTGTATACTACCCAAGATCCAGACCATGCCTCCTTCACCAGGAAGACCTACCTGATTTCACAGAAAAAAATGTGACTGGTGTGCTGATTGCCTGAGGCAAACAGCACTCTTCCTTTAGAGATCTCACACACTAGGCTAGCACAGATGAGCCGTCTTCTGTGGAGTGTCTGTTCCTTATCCTGTGCTACCTGACAAAGTATCTCCCATCTGCTTTTTTTGCTGGTAGTATGCTTCGTATCCCAAGAGGATATAATACCAGAGGTCATATTTTATTTATCTCACTACCATCTGAGGTCCTAGCACATGGCTGGAACTGCTTTGTTGACTAAATGAGCTTACTTGAGGACTGAACATAATGAACCCCAATATGTCCTTCTTCTCTGAGCCTTTTTTTGGGGAGAACTTCATCTGATCCTGCTCCTTTTCAGCCATGCCTCACAGCTCTTCTTATGTCACTGCTAATTTTACAGAACAGCTGTTTTATAGAACAGTGAGTGTGTTCCTCTCTTTTCTAGAATTCAAGCATCTGGTGGCAGGTCTCTAAGTCTTTTTCATTTCTGTGCTTCCCAAAGCACCTACCGTAGTTTTAGGCACAGAGGAGGGGCTCCATAAATAATTGTTAAATAGGCTTCATGAGGACTTTTCATTCTTTTCCTCCAGGCCACATTGCTATCATTGAAACAGAAAAATTCAGTCTGGAAAAAGAAAAGAAAAAAAAAAAAAGCAAAGCGCAGTAACACTGTATGTGATTTTTAAATAGTTCATATCTGAAGAAAAAAAAAAAAAAAAAAAAAAGGAAACACAGCATGTGTGGATGTCCAGGTAAACATGTCTTGCAGTTCTAGTGTTTCATCGTATTTATCATAGGAACATGTTGTGTTAATTTATTTTAGAATTTTAAAAAATGGCATGTGAGTCAACATGCTGTGTAGTAAAAAGAGCCAAGTTTCAGTGACAGACAAGATGGTGTTCAAACTCTGGTTTGCTATTAGCAGTGTGCTGGGTGGGAAATACCCTTCTGGCCTGGTTTCCTTACCTGTGAAGTGTGTTTGAAAATTAGAAGATTTCATTTTAATTTTTAAAATGCTAGGATGATGATCTATACCCAGAATAACATTTCATGTCAGCTGGCTTACTGTGAATGCCTAATGTATCAATGAGGCATAAATCATTTAACCATAGAAAATAGGTAGTCATGATTAATGGATTAGTTATGTGCTTTTGTTGCAAATAACTGACACCTGTCTGAATCTGGCTTCAAGAAATAGGGAAAATTATATTCTCTGTCAGAGCAGGAATTACAGAGGTAGGTCAAGCCATAGCTTTTAGTTTCTTTTCATTTCTCCATCCTCAGTGTCAGCTTATCCTATGGCTTTGTCCCTGGTCTCAAAATGACCATCAGTGCTAATTAAGGCTTCCTCTTCCTGGTTCATACTCAGTGGGAGAGAGAGGGGGAAAAATGTGTAGAGAAAAGGAAGAGAAAGTGGGAAAAACGGAAGGGAAGATCTCTCCCACTATCAAATGGATTCTAAATCCCTTTCTTGAATCAGGTGAACCAACTTAGATGAAGTACGTAACTTTAGACCAAGAGTTGCCAAAGACTGATTGTTTTAAATGTATTATGTATAGTGATTATTTTAAATGTATTAAAATATTTTTCTGAACTTTTGGTTGGATGGGTGACTGAATCAGATCAGGATTCTATTAGGAAGTAGGAGTGGGTTCTGATTGATGTAAGGATGAAGCCAAGAGTATGACCACAGTTAAGGACTTAAATTTTAGGGGCGCCTGGGTGGCTCAGTGGGTTAATGCCTCTGCCTTCGGCTCTGGTCATGATTCCAGGGTCCTGGGATCAAACCCTGCATCAGGCTCTCTGCTCAGTGGGGAGCCTGCTTCCTCCTCTCTCTCTGCCTGTCCCTCTGCCTACTTGTGATCTCTGTCTGTCAAATAAATAAATAAAATCTTTAAAAAAAAAACTTAAACTTAAGTTTTTCATTTGATTTTACCACAGGAATTAAGAAAAATTGCTTTTATAGCAGCTTTTAGTTTAGATGTATACAACTGAACATTTTAGAATTCTTGATTTTCTTTGTGTTTTGTTTTCACATGTCAGGATAATAAAACCTACCTTTTATGTTTTTGAGGTGATTAAAATAAAATCTGTGGAAGGTACAATGCCAAACCCATAACACAGGATTGCTTTAAATAGCTGCTGTTGCATTTTCTTGGTTAGAATTTCTTTATTTCACCTATGCCTCATCTGCACTCCAATTTCCATTTCCAAAGTTTTATATTATGAATCTACACAGGTGCCTCATTGCCACCTGTAAGTTAATATACTCAAAAGAAAACTCATGAAAGTCTTTTTTTTTTTTTAACATAGCAGTTTACAGGTATGTAATCATCCTGTAATCTTACAGGATCCTCACAGAAACCCTGCAGTGTAGAAATAATTTATGCCACTTACCAGACTTTTAAAATCTGCCTCCTCTTCTAAATCTGAGTTTCAAGAGGACGGAGATCCTGTTTTCTTCCTGTTTGTATCCTCAGCATTCTAGATAGTACATCCCATGTGGTAGACCGGTAGGTGATTGATCAGAGTTTATTGAAGGAACAGAGAGATAGGAGGGAAGAGGGGAGTTAGATGTGACTCTCTTTGTTCATGACCTTGCTCTGAAGATAGAAACCCCCATTTTTGGTGGGCCAGTGAGACCCTGCCTTCCTCACTTTCCTTTCCTCTCTGTACATGAGAGGCATGTGCAGTTCTGTATGTGTTGCTTTTACGTCCACAGGGCCTTTGCATATGAACATTCCCAGGCTTATCACTCTATCTACTCAGCCACCTGCTGCCTTCTTATTCCTGGTCATTGTCCCATAGTATTTCTGTTTGATTCTGTTGAGATCTTCGTATTCCAGTTCAAATACCACTTCCTCTGGGAAGACTTCTATGATCCTCTAGCATAAATCTTCTCCTCTTTGTACATCCCCACAGTATAAGGATACCTGATTTTAAATGTATGCGAATAGTATGATTATTTTGTGAATGCTTTTTCCTTCACTAGAGCTTCTTGAAAGCATGGGATGGATTTTTACTCATTTACTCCCTAAAGCTTCCGCAGTGTCTGGCATTATCATAAGTACTCAGTAAATGTGTTGAATGAATGCCACCAAACGTTGCCTTGTCAGCCAATTTCATGTGTTTCTCACAAGATTACACTTATGGTTCATAGAAGATAGGTTAGTGTTCTGTATTAGTTCCTTATTTCTTTATATTTTCAGATGTCTTTTTTAGAACTTAAATACTGGAAAACAATAAAGTCTTTGGAAACGGATACTGTTTTCCCTACCTGAAATCCATATCCCATTTCCTTCTCTTATTTTCGGGCTCCGATTGGGGTTTACCTTCACTGGGCTTCACTTCTCTGAAGGTAGAACAGGGGTCCCTCATCTGGGTGGCCCCAGTACCCTGTTAGTGCTCTCATCACTCACCTGTTTTTCTCATTTGTGTCTCTGTTAACCTGAAAATAGACCGGATATAGTTCTGAGATATTTGCCCAGTGCTTAGCATAGTACTTGACTTGGGTAAGGCCCGGAGAGATATTTTCCAAATGATTAAATGCATTTCTTGCACTTCCAAGATATTTTCCAGATATCTAAATCATTTCTGAAAAAGCATTCCATAAACAATTGTAATTTAATTCAGTGTCTTTGGTCTGGCACACACATCCTTCAAGGATTGCTTAGAATAATCTGTGTTTTAGTGATCTTATAATTGTGCTGCATGTTGGACACCACTTGCAAATGTCTGGCTGATGAGAATGGGGGATGAAATCCAGCCCGCCCTCTGCTCATTGTGCTCTGTCTGCCCCTGAGAGGTGTCCTTTAGAATTTTTTCACCCAGACACTAAATATAATAATATGGCCTTAGACAAAGGAAGAAAATGTTAGAATTTTTCTCTTTAAATCTCTCTTTAAAATTTAATCTTAATTCTGAAAACCATCTACCTTTGTCTGTATTTTAAATATTCATAGTATATTGTATCTATACATAGCATATTGGTACAGTAATACTAATTTAAAAATACATGAATAAGATATAAATGGGGTGTTCATGAGCAAAATAACTGGAGAACATGGATTTCATGAGTAATTTCAAAGTCGTGGTAGTTTTCTAAGCTGATTGGTGCTTTTTCTTGATGTCATTTTCAGATGGCTTAAGAAAGGGATGAGTGAGCATAGGGCAATGACATCCAGGACGTCCTGACGTCCTGTGCCACTGTGTGTGTGTGTGTTTGTGTGTGTGTGTGTGTGTGTGTGTGTGTGTCCAGGTGCGCGCGCGTGCATGTGTGAGCCACGTGTTTACCAACTGTTCTTATGCACGTCTGTGGACCAGAATGGGTGGACTGTGGCTAAGGTTTGTCTTTGGAGCGCTCTCACGTCCTTCTTCATGTCTTCCTCTCTGCGAAAGCAGATACAGTAATTTTAATTAATTAATTTAATTAATTTTAATTTAATTAATTAGCCAATTCCCCTTTCAGTTGTGTATTTTATGAGGAACCTTCTCTTCCTCATTCCTTGGCGTACTCCCTAAAACTTTAGGTATAAAGCAACTAGCTACTTCTTTTCTTCTCTGCCTCTGGGACACGATACTAAGGAAAGCATGGTAAGATTCTGTCCTAAAAGAGATGTGCTTGGAGTCAGAATATCTGAATTGGAATCACGGCCCAGCCTCTTTTTAAAATGTGTTATTTGGGCTAAATTACTAAGCACCCAGCTTCAGTGTCTCTCTCTCTTTCTCTTCAGTGTTTCTCTGTAGGTTGAAAATAATAATTAATTCAAAGATTTGCTATAAGAAAGAAATAAGGATATGTGGAAGTGGCTTGCATAGTTCCAATTAGACCGCGTTTATAGAATTGTTTGAGTTTCAAACCATATTAACTGCAGAATCCTTTTTCCTGTTAATTAGCAGTAATAAAATCACAACTGTCCATATGAAGTCTAATGTGATGATTACTGATTAAAATAAAAGTTTGTTTCTTCTCTATATTATACTACTTAAAATGTGACTATTTGGTTAGACAGTTGGCTAATGAACTAATCTGTTTTCTGAGGAAACAACAACCTCCTAATCTTTTTTATTTTTTTTGACTACTATTATGTGATTGAGAAATGAAACAGTGATGGATCTTCCATTAGTGTCCTCAGTGATGTTGAGTCATTTTGTTGCTACAAGTCTCTAGAAGAGTAAAAATCATTTCTGACTATAATATCTAAGAACGCGACACAGGGATTCCATTTTAAATGGATTTCTGTCCTTTCCAAAAGCATAAGAGAAAAAAGTGTTCTTATGAAGACAATGACATCAGTTGAAATAGTTAAAAGATACGTTTATCAACTAAGAAAAAATTTCATACATTTGTGGTATTGAGCTAAGGAAAGGTAATCTAAGACATACAAATTGGGACCACTTTACAGGTTCTGAAATAGTAGGCTAAGGACTTCATTCAGATTTTATTTGGTAGACAGGGGTCAACTGACCAAGGTAATGTTTTGGGGGAGGATTAGGATTGTGCACTGAAGTCAAGAGAGACTTGAAGCCTGGAGATCAATCACAAAAATAATGACATAGTCCAAAGTCCCAATTCAGAGTGGTGCTATTTAAGGAAAAGATATACATATGTGTATGTGTATGTGTATGTATATGTATATGTATATGTATGTGTACTTATATACACACATAGAAGCATTTATTTATTTATTTATTCGTTCTTTTTTTAAAAATTTTTATTTATTTATTTTTGATTTCAGTGTTCCAGAATTCATTGTTTATGCACCACACCCAGTGCTCCATGTAATACAGGTCCTCCATAATACCCACCACCACACTCACCCAACCTCTCACCCCCCTTCCCTCCAAAACCCTCCATTGGTTTCTCAAAATCCATAGTCTTTCATGGTTTGTCTCCCCCTCCAATTTCTCCCAACTCACTCCTCTGATCCTCATCTCCCCATATCCTCTGTATTATTCCTTATGCTCCACAAATAAGCAAAACCATAAGATAATTGACTCTCTCTGCTTGACTTATTTCACTCAGCATAATTTCTTCCAGTTCCATCCATGTTGATACAAACGTTGGATATTTATCCTTTTTGATAGAGGCATAATACTCCATAGTATAGATGGACCATACCACTCGTCCTTTGAAGGGTATTTTGGTTGCCCTTCATCAAGTATTTATAATGAAATTGTGTGTAGAGTCTTGATGGTTTTAGGTAGAGAACCATCAAGAAATTGATGGTTAAAATTTTAAAGAAAGCCTATATAAACAATGAAGAAAGCCAATTCCCTAAGCATTTTGATTAATTGAAGTACTAATGATTCTCAAATGAAGTTCTTAACCCATACTTGTATTAATCTTAAAAATAAAATGGCCAGTTATTTTTTTTAAATGGCTCATTATTTTACCAGCAAAAAGCATTTATTCAGGAATAACAGAATTGCAGTTCAGAGCAGGCAAGCTATGGCAAAGCCATAGGCAAGTACAGGAAATCAAGGGGCAGAACCTTATTTTAGGGAGAAGAAGGATGGGGTTGGGAGGGGTTATTTTGAATGAAAGTCCATTGGAGGAAAGAGGAGGATTCTCATAGGCTGAGTTGCAGGGGTAGTCGATTTCTTGTAGAAGATGTAATATAAATCCTTCCTTGTTGCTGCTTGTAATTGATGTTTCTTTCCTGTTGCTTATTCTTCTGTTGGGGTTTGTAATTGACAATTCTTCCTGTAATTGATGTTAGATGCTACTGCTCCCCCTGTGTCTACTTTAGTGAGTCTTCCCTTTATTAGTTTTCACAGTAGCATGAAATAGAATCATGAATGGAAAAGCATTACTGCTGTTTCAGGGTTTGGAATCACTTCTTACTTTTATTCCTGATTACATAGACCTGTTTCCCTGTTTATTCTGCTGTCTAAAGAAGTAGGGGTGTAGATGTTTTAATGGGGCCTTCATTTTTCAAATGAGAATAAAAAGATGATAAAATTCCCTTGCTGAAAAGGACCTAAGAAACTGTGTCAAAAGAAACAGGTACCAGAAATATTATGTGACCTGCCCAGGGGTGCCCAGCCTGTGGAGGAGGAACCTTCCCCATGGCTCGTGGGTCCAGAATCCCTATGTAAAGGTCCTCCTAAGACATTATGCTGCCTGGTCCAAACCTGTGCCAGGGCCCAAGATCCTTTTTCTTACTATTTCATACTGTTTTCATTACTATTTAAAGGCATATCCCTGAAATTCATGGAATTGTACATGATGCTTATAGTTATTAATTTATTTATTGTCTTTAGAAAATACTTAGGTGTTAATGATGCTATCCTGGGCTCTGTATAAAGCCAGGTAAATGTACAAAAAGGCCTTAGCTCCACTGTGTCTCAGGTTTCATACGTTGAGATTTTTATCCTGAGGCCACTGGGTGTTTAAGTTCTCTCTCATAAGTTCTCCATTATTACTTAGAAGGTTTTCATTTTGTTTTAACTCTGGCTAATAGTTTTGGCTCTAAGGAAAAGGGAAAGGAAATTCACAGGTTGTTTGTTTTTTCCAAGAAGCTGTAATATGTGGATTTTCAATTTGTACACATAACATTCTTTCAAGAGCAAGCTGTTATAGGGGAGCCTGGGGTGGCTCAGTGAGTTAAGCTTCTGACTCTTGATCTCAGCTCAGGTCTTGATCTAAGGGTCATGAGTTCAAGCCCCTCATTAGGGTCCATAGCCAATTCTACATTATGTGTGTGTGTGCATATAATAAACTTTATATATAATAAACTATATATAATAAACTATAAATAAAACTATAAATATATAATAAATAAAATTAATAAAAATAAACTATATAAATGAATAACTACAAATATAAAACTATGTAAAATAAAATGATACATATTTTAAAAGAAGGAATTGTTACATATCTTAGTTTGTAGATGCAAAAGTTTAAAATTGATTAGCCTAACTCTAAAAGGTAAAACCATGTTTGGTAGTCATATATTCCAAAAAATAAGCCATTTCATATTGAGACATGACATTATAGTGTAAAGTGAAAGACATTCAGAGAAAAACAGAAGGTATCAAAAGGCCTAAATGGTATAAGAGAATCAACTGAAGAAACTTGAGTTGTACAGAAAAAGAGTTATCTAGTTACTACTTCATCAGAAAATTTTCAAAACCTCAGAGGCGTTATCTTCTAAGAGAAGAATCAAATGCTAGATGTAGATAGCTCAATCAAAGAAATCCGGTGTTGGAAGTGACTGCTTCAAGGGACTGTTACAGAGAGATTGGTGGCCACATATCCCTCACTACTCCACTATTGGAAAGTTGCATCAGAACTGTGTCTTAAATGTTTCTTTTTGTGTGTGTTGTGTCTTCAGTGTTTCCACTTTTTAATCTTTCTGTTCTGAATGCCACTTAAAGCTAAATCTGATACAAAATGACCATATATAACATAGATTAATAAGATTATAGAGAAATCTTATCAGAGAATAAGAGATTAAGAGAATAAGAGATCTGATAAGAGAAATCTTATCAGAGAAATAAGATTTCTCTGAAGAAAATGATGTTAAGAACACCTCTACCCTGGAAAGCTCCCTGAGGCTCTTCTCTGAACCACTGTGTATGCAACAGTCTTAATTTGAAAACCTCTGGGGTAAATAACTTCCAATTTCCATTTTGAAGGAAAAATATTAATTTAACTTTAATTTAGAACAAGGTCAATTCGTGCAAGTGACTTTTTTTTAAATTGAAGTGTAATTAATATACAATATTATGTTAGTTTCAGGTGTACAATGTATTCACTTGACAATCCTACACATTACTCAGGATTCATCACGGTGAGTGTAGGCACCATATAACATAAACGTTATTAAAATATTATTTGAATTCCCTTTGCTGTATTTTTCATCTCCGTAACTTACTTATTTTATAATTGGATGTTTTGTACCTCTTAATCCCCTTTATCCCTTTTGCCTATCCCCTCACCTGCCTCTCCTCTGGAGGCTCTTATTTTGTACGTGGCTTTAGGGAAAATCCTTACCTCGGGATTGTACTTGAGCAGAAGACACATCAGCTGTCTTAATAGCTAGTCAGTCCAACTCTGTTTCTTGCCCTTTCAGTATAAGTCCTTCCTGAAACCGCTTGAAAATTATTTGAGCTGCCCGAGAAGCTCTTTAACTCAATAAAGTAAAAAGAACAAAAGAAAATCTTACTTTCAGGATTTTAAGAAGTGTCTACAGACATCCTTACTGTGCACAATGATCTTTTTTTCTTCTAAAAATCATAAATCTGTTTTCAGTTGAGAAGGCATAGTTTTAAGTAAATCTACTTAACATTTATAGGCTTGACTTTTCTTAACCACTTTTGAGAATTAAGTAATAGAGGAGGAAGGACAGATATTATTAAATATAGTGTTAACAGTCACATACTCAGATTATCATGTTCTTTGATGCAGGATATTTAGAAAATTCATTTTCACTTTGTTTGTATGATGTTTCTTGTCATACATGAAATTTCCTCAATCCAAGAAAATGTCTTGAAAAATAGTATAGCGCATTCAAACATATTTTCTTGTTGTCTACTTGACCTTTTACATACTGTAGGTATTGTAAAATAACAGTAAATCAAACAAATGTCCATCAATTCCTCTTGTGATGCTTATGAGAATAAACTGGCAATATGGTTCATATTCTTTCGCTTTGCTCACAGAGATCTTAGTTAACTTACTGTTTATTTTATTACTCCACCTACTTATAATGTCAAATGTTAAAAAAAAGGGGGGGGATATTGTGGAGAGTGGAAGGTTGCATAACAAAGAGGATAGGAACAAAAATAAACAAGTGACCTGAACTGGAAATAAGTGGAAAAAAATGTAATTTTTCTGTTGCACAATAGTTTCCATGACATTACCTTTCCTTTTGTGTCTGCTGGTGATTTAATTTAGTAGTTTGAGAAAAAGTGTCTATGGCTATGTTTAAAATTTCTAATTACAGCGATTGGTAAAGAAGTTTCCAAGTACAAGGGGTATTTGTAGAGCACTGGTGAAACTGACAAGTGATTGACGTGTAAACAACCCCACTGTGCCCTTATATTCCATTCCTTGATGCTGGGCTATGGATACTGAGTAAGCCTCAGGAAGTTACCACCATCCAGTTTTTATTAGCTGCGTGGCTTCCTGGATGTAAACAGCATTGTGCTCTAGCTGCCTGAATGCACCACTTTCTTTTCCTTGGCCACATCGCCCTCCCTCAGAATGGTAGAATTATCTGTGAAGTCAACAAATGGGAATTTCCCTTCAATATGTTTAACTGAATTTAAATTCTGAAAAGGAAAGCAAGTGCAGATTTCATCAAGTAGATTGAAAGCCCTAAAAGGGAATGAAAGGCATAGCATTTCTGCTTGAGATTTTCTGTGTATGACTTGCTGGGGTCAGTGTGAAATTGCCCTTTCTCGTCTGTTAATGTAAAGGTTACAGCTCAGCAGGTGCGCACAGCATTATGTTAGGAGCAGTCAGAAACTCTTGTAATTGTCCTTGGAAGTGGTTTACTCTCCATATATATTGATTTTCAGAGTGCCAATTTTTTTCCTGTCTTGGATCAAGGCTTTCTTATGCCATTCTTTTATGTTTAATTCACATACATTTCCTTACTGTACTTCTTAGTTCTCATTTCTTAATTTTTTAAAAAGATTTATTTATTGAGAGAGAGAGAGATCGTGAGAGTGGAGGGGAGGGGCAAAGGCAGAGGGAGAGAGACAGAATCTTAAGTAGACTTCATGCTGAGTTCCTGGAGCCTGAATAGGGCTCGATCCCTGGACCCTGAGATCAAGACCCTCAGATCATGACCTGAGCTGAAACTAGAAGTCTGGTGCTTAATCAACTGTGCCACCCAGGCACTCCATCCTCATTTATTTTAAAACAATTTTATTACAACCTGCTTCGGTAAGCTATTTTGAAATAGTTAATAAAAATGCATTAGTGCTACTATAAATCATGATACTTTAAATGTGGTTCACATTTTTTGGTAATAAATTCACAATGAAAAGATTTATCTGAAGCGAAACTTTGTTTTCCTGAATTTTAAAGTTTGGAAGAAATTCTTCAGTTTGTAGCCATTCTATATTTCTAAATGTTCTAATAACTGCCTCGAGTCTGGAGGCAAAATGTTCTTTTTTTTTTTTTCTCTTTAACTTGAATGCTAAGAACTTGGATGTTTTAAATGAGCTATTTGCCAGCAGATGATGATTCATTCCAGATAAAAGAGAAAACAAGTACAGTAAAATCTGTGTTTGCTAACCAGCAAAATCTGGAAGCTCGCATTTTTGAGATTCCCCAAGCAAAATCATCAAACCAATACATGTCAATAGGGCTAGCTGAAATAGGGTTCAATGGCTATGGTGCAATTAGATAAAAGTTGCTAGAGATTTTTATTGCAAAAAAATTATATACTGTGTAAATCATGGCATTTGCATTCTTCTGCCATCCCAAGAAGGAAAAGTAGGAGGTAAAAAAAGAGGTCGTCATGAATTGACTCCAAGTCAACTGTGATCTATATCCTGTCTTCAGAATGTATCTCTCGACAACCAAAAAAAAAATTTATCAGTATATTCCAAACCTTTGTAAGTTATTTAGAATTTGGAACATATTTTCCCATAGAAACAATGTTGTAAACATTGGTTCAGTTCCCAGACCAGTACATACAGCCTATTTAATCCATATGTATGTAAGATACAGTACCAGTGTTTGCTGGAGTGCTGAGTCCTAAAGGTGTATGTGCAGGAAGGAGAGCAGGGATGGGTATTTTCTCTCTGTTTTCTGGAAGGAAAATGGTCCCGTAGGAATTTTCAGAAGAAACTATTTGCTATTTATGCCTGCCTTCTGTGCTTCTTAATCAGCAGTCCCAGAGCCTTCTAGGGACCCTGCAGTGAAGGCAGGGACCACAGTCTAGCTCACCTGCTCTTTAAAAGGAAAGCAATCAGCTTTCACAGATTTGTTCCTATGTCGTAACATTCGGACCTCTTTACTGCTCAGGACATTTTGATAAGACTTAATAACCTTAACTTTTTAAATGACCAACTTTTAAGAAAAGTAACAAAATAAAGTTAAAATGATTTATGAAGTATGAAAAAAGTACAGTATGACAGAAATAGTTTAATATATTGTTGGAGATTGAAGATCTTTAAGGCTTACTTGTGATTTTAATTTTTTTTCCATTTTTGTCCCCCTTCAAAATGCCTAATTTGTATAAAAATTTTGTCATATTTTACAGTAGCCCTCATAAGCGTGCTGGTAGAGCCTTTACTGAGGAGGGGGTGCGGTGTCGAGGAGGTTGATAAATATTTTGTTTACCAATTGGGATTGAAAATGTTTACTTTTTTTCATTAGAATTAAATTGTTAGTCATAGGGGCGCCTGGGTGGCTCAATGGGATGGAGCCTCTGCCTTCAGCTCAGGTCATGATCTCAGAGTCCCAGGATCGAGCCCCACATCGGGCTCTCTGCTCAGCGGGGTGCCTGCTTCCTCCTCTCTCTCTCTCTGCCTGCCTCTCTGCCTACTT
The DNA here is from genome assembly GCF_011764305.1 of Mustela putorius furo. Lineage (NCBI taxonomy): Eukaryota > Metazoa > Chordata > Mammalia > Carnivora > Mustelidae > Mustela > Mustela putorius. Next base: position 26,282,920 of record NW_025421273.1, read on the forward strand.
GTGATCTGTCAAATAAATAAATAAAATCTTTAAAGAAAATTGTTAGTCATAGTTGTAATTTTACATTGATTTCAGTGGCCGTACTGTTTTTATGTAGTATTCTTCCCCTCCTGCACGTTCATAAGCAACTAGGGATTGTATTGCTTTCTTGCTCTGTAGGAATTCCCACTCTTGCCCTAACAGACCTGCTTGTGCAGGCAGGCTAGCCAGCCCTCCCACCGGGTGAATCATCACAGCCATTCCTAAGAGATGTAACTGTTTCTTAAGGGAGATAAACCTCTGCATTGCTCTGAGCAATAGGAATGTACACATTTATTTTTATTTTATTATGCATTTATTTTTTATTATTACATTGTTAGCCCACATACAGCACCTTGTTAGTTTTTGATGTAATGTTAAAAAAGTTCTTTACATATGTACAAAGGTAAAAACAGATTTCATTACAATAACATTATCTCAAACCATATTTTTAGTCTAGGAATAACTGTTCTGTTTTCTTGTGTGTAGTTGAAAGGATGACATGTGGTTTTTTTGTTTTGTTTTGTTATTTTTTTAGATAAAAGAACACAATAACATTCAAGAGATTATATACCTCATGTGGACATTTTCTATTTCACAAAATTGAAAATTAATTCCCACTTTCTTCAGTCACTATATGTTGATTTTTGTGACATTTTATCTAGAAACAAATAAAATAAAATACATTTTAAAAACATAGATTTCCAATGTACTTGTAGGTCTTTAATTTTGTTTACATTGTTCATTTGCTTTTTATTATTATTATTCTTTTATGAACTAGGATGTGATGGCCAAAAATGTGAACTTTTCAGGCCCAACAGGGGGAGCCAATTCCATGTTCTATTGAGGTTGTTTGGCATGATTGCTGTTGCCCATTTGTCAAAGCAAAAATACTTTCTACAAAATCCCATAACAGATACTCTTCATTAAAAATTATGCAGTATTAAAAAAGGGATGCAGTATTTTATACTGTTTGTTGTTTTTTTATCTTTTAATGTGTAATACTAAAATTATTAATCTATTATGGTCATGCCTAAAAACGTCTAAAACAAAGTCATTATTTTCAAATGTATGATATTTTTTCAAATGTATGATGTTTTTATTCAAGATGATCTTATAATCTTTTCACAAAAATCAATGTAGAAAATACAGAACATTTTAGTGTTCACAAAAGTCTTTTAGATACAGTATATTATGATTAGGTTAGTAAGGATGGAAAATAGCTTTTCTGCTTTATGAACTCATCAAGTGAGTTTGATGATCAAACTCATCAAATTTATAAAATAATGAAAATTATATCATGCTATTATATGGAGTTTTTTAAAAGCCTACATACCTTTTTTTTTTTTTTTAAATAAAGATTTTCGACTGAGTTCAGCATCTGCACTGAATCATTTAAGGTGGTTTTGAATTTCCATAATTGTTTGGTTCTGGGTTCTATTCTCAGGGAAGAAAATGGAGAAGGTTTGCTTATTTGAATTAGGTTAGGGTATATTTTGTCATTAAACATTCTCAGAGATTGTAAAAATTTTCAGTCTGATATTTACACTTATCTTGACAGAAGACATGGAATTGTGTAAGAACATTTTTTTACAGTTTAAAATACACGTTTTATAATTTTCTGTGCAAGTATAATTTTTTAATCTTATTTCACTAGTTATCTATGTATCTTTGTATTGTAGGTGATAATGTATGATAATTGTATTTAGATTATCTTAAATTTAGACATACACACGCACAAATACACAACCTTGTGGTTCTAAGCCACAAAATACTTTGGTCTTTATTTTCTGTATATTTGGTGGTGAACATAGTAATAGATGTGTATTAGTGCTATGTACCTAATTAATTGCTCTTTTAAATTTCAAGAGAAGAAAATCTCCAGCTTATTGTTTGATTTTAGCAAAAAAGGAAATGTCTATGTATTTTCCCCTTTAAAACTCTTGCTCTTTTTTTTTTCCTTTAAATTTATCCTTTGTCATCCCTAGAGCTTCTTTGGAATATTGTTATGCTATTAGGGGACTAAAATACAATAATGCTTGGTGAATTTGCAGCTTATAAAAATTGGATCTGCTACATGATTTTCTAATTAAAAGATAAGTCCTCTTAGTCTTTGTATTGCTTCAATATATAGTACAGTGTTGGCCACACAGTGATACTTTGTAAAAGGTGGATAAATGCATAAATGAGTAAGTGGGTGAATTCTTACTGGCTGTGGACCTCGAAGGGTATATTTTGCCTGTTTTAAATTAGATGCTCACTGCCATGTTTGCTCACAAAGTTGTATGGAAGAGCTTTAAAAATTGTAAATATTTAATGGACACCTGGGTGGCTCAGTCAGTTAAGCTTCCGACTCTTGGTCTTGTCTCAAGTCGTGATCTCAGGGTCTGTGCTCAGCAGGGAGTCTGCTTAAAGATTCTCTCCTTCTGCCTCTGCACACACACTCCTAGCATACATACTCTTTCACTCTCTTTCTCAAGTATATACTTTTAAAAAATTATAAATATTTTATAATTATTTTATAATTGTGATCCTATGAATAATGATAACATTACATTTTTATAATGTAAAACACTACATTTTTATAATTCAGAATATTGACTATTTCGGATATATCTTTATTAGTCTTAAGAAAGAGGTAAGCATATTTTTGCCTATTTGTAGTTTTGATACAAGAATGCTGCATTTTTGCAAGTTGCAGTGAATCATGCTTATAGGAATGGCCATGTAGATTCATGTTTGCTAAAATGAGATCCCTGTTATATCCAATTACCCTTTTGTTCTTCATGCCTCAGGTTGTCATTTTGCCCCAATGGCCAGGTATTAATGGGGCATGCTAACTCTATTGTGCTCGCTAATTATGTAACATTAGTTCCAGACTCCCTGCTTTTAATTGAAATGTTACATAGCTAAATACTCATGCCATGAATTCTAATTCTTTAGGAGAGCTAAGGTAGAGGACTCTATTGAAACCTTCCTCAAATAACATTTATTTGAGATTGTTGAGAGTATATTGAGTAATGAGATATTAATAAGGATGATGTGTTTTCATTTGTAAATAAGAATTGAGTTTAAAAATTGTTTAAAAAGACCATTTTAGAATAATCCTATCCCTCATGAGAAAAGTTGTCTTGACAACAGTACCATTTATAATTAGAAATGATGAATATTTTATTTCTCAAAGGAAAATTCTCCCTAAGTATGCTAGACAGTGATTGGGCTAAATGCTCATCACGCTCAATCATTTCTAATGCAAAAATGCACTGTATATCAACTTGAGTTTTGACTCAATAAAAAAAAAAAGCCTTTACAATTTAGCTTAAGGAAAGGATTTTCGTATGCATTTTCATAGGAGGAATCTGTGAGGTAAGAAAAAGAGATATTATTGACCTCATTTTACAGAAAGATTTCATATCTAATAAGTGGCAAAAATAGAACTAGAGAAATGCAGATTAGTTCTTTCTTTTCATCATTTTGCCAAAGGGTGCAGAAGCATATGACACATTTTAGAATTGTGCTTTCACTCATATTATAATCTATTTTTTCATATCCTATAATTTATATCTTTCCCATTTGTAATATTTTATTCTAAAGTATATGAATGAACACTTAGCTAAAATGAAAATATCCGACACAAATGTCAGTCCTTTTATTAAGTGTTCATGATTTAAGTAAATGACTATTCAAGCCAAAAGACAAGATTCAAACTCCATTTTATGCAATCACTTGTTAGGTCAGTCAACAAACATTTATGCAGTGCCTGTGACATGCCAAACAGTGCGGACTGCTCAAGTTAAATAAAATACAGACCCTTTGAGAGGGATGGAAGGACATCTATTCAAAACAGTGGCCAGCCTTCAGAGTACTGAAATTGATATTGCTGCCTGATGTTGCTAGAGCTTCCATGAACAGGTGGTGTTCATGAGGGCTACATGGAGGAGATGGTACTTGAGATGGGTCATGAAAAAGGAGTTGTATTGGTAGAAGGAGGTTAAGGTGGGGGTATAACACCCACTAGAGGAGATGACATTGGTGATAAGATGGAATGTGAAGTGGGGCCTGACCCCAGAAGGTCTTGTGCTTTTAAAGCCAACGTTTATCATCCAGTAAGGTCTATTACCTAACCCTCAATTCACTGACTGATTGAATTACCCAATTGTTCATATCTGATTACATGTGATATGGAGCCTGGGTGATATAAATTCATACTCTCTCATCATCTATATGACTATGTTAAAAATCCATTCACTTAATGAAATCTTATAACTACTTGTAATTAAAGCAGAACAGGAGACATATTTTATCATTAATTCGAATATACACTTGAAGACCTCAATGGAATATGTTCTCATGATGAATTTAAAATAAAACTAGCATTGTATGGGGTATTTAGTTTTATACTATGTAAGGCCTGCTTTTAATATAGGTTCACTGTTTAGGTTCTCCTAATAAAGATGTTGAGTTTAATTCAAAAGTTTTCAGTGGCAGATTTAGAGAGCATAACCTTATCAGCACCCTTGGAAGTCAGCCATCTTGCTTATTATAAGACATTGAAACAGGTGTAGTGGCTTTTTATATTTCCGTTTGATTGATTGATTGACTTTCACTGAACAGGAATTTATTACCCTCCATTTCTCATTAGAGCACATTTCATCCTAGAGAAACTCTGAGGTCCTAAATTGATTTATAATTACAACTGTGATATTTTTATTTTGAAGATAGTGAAGAAAAGAGAGTACATTTCATAGAAATGAAAGAAATTAAGAGATCCTTTTCTTTCCTCCTACATGCCAAGCTGTATTAGTAGAAAATACCAAGTGGTGTAAATATGAAGATATGTTTGTAGCCTGTGTAGGCATATATGTGTGATTTGTTCTTTCTGTCTTCGTGGAGATCTTAGAGAAAAGTACTTAAGTGTGAATCTGAAGTGAAAAATTACACGCTCCTAGAGCTGAGGACTGGGAAAGAGCATTACAGCTAGATACAATGGCAGGAAAAAAGACACAGACCTACAAAAGGGAGAAAGAGACATGCTGAGGAGATAAACATGGAAAGGGTAGTTTGAGGGACCTTCCATGACGTCCTACAGAGTTTCGGTCTTATGTAGTAGGCAGGAGAAAACAGGGAAAATGTTTAGCATGGTTATGGTATGTGGGAATCTGGAAAGTTAGGAGGGCAGGTTTGAGGGACTGAGGACATCTTTTAGTAGGGCGTTGGCTGTGATGGTAGAGGAAGAATTGTGTTCAGTCTCATGTCACACATGGTTCCTAGCACAGTGTATTCCTCACTACTACTCCACACGTGTTTACTCATTGAATAATTGCTGCTATTCTTCCCCCCACCCTTATTAAAATCCCAGCTAGATTTCAGCTCCCCCCCCCAAAAAAAGAGGGATTGACCCCGAGGTGGCTCAGTAGGTCAAGCGTCTGCCTTCTGCTCAGGTGATGATCTCAGAGTCCACGTCATTGCAAATGGCAAGATTTCGGTTCTTTGTTGTTGTTTTATGGCTGCATAAAATCCCATTGTGTGTGTGTGTGTGTGTGAGTGTACACCACATCTTCTCTATCTCAGATAGCTTTCTTTTTTATTTCTGTTTTTGGTTATCACAGATCTTTGTGACCTTGCGTGCTGTATAGTAACAGGAAGTATAAACAAACCACATGCAAACACACAGAGCCTAAAAAGGAAGACAAAATATTTGTTAAGTTGAAATTAGCTAGATCACAACACAAGGAAAAAAAGACTTAAGTTCTGTAGCATATGTTAAGAAGCTGAAATTAATGAACAAATTTCAGTAAAATAAGATAAGACTGGCTTATCCTTTGTGTTTCATTTAATCTAACATATGCAGAATACCATGTATGGAAAACCTAATTTGGAGCTCCATTTAAATGAGAGGCAAATGGTGTGCTTAGGGATTGGTTACTACTTCCTGATGAAAATACAATTGACCAGTCCTAAATAACTTACGATGTCCACGTAGGATTACTTGTGCTAGACTTTCAAAGCTGTAATTGCTTCCTACCGCGTTTTGCATCATTCTTTTACCTTCATTGCTATGAAAATTTCATTTGGCCAGGAGCCAAGTCCCTTAAAATTTTGGTCATCATAGAAAAAAAGGGGTGAGGGGAGAGGAAGAAAGTAAAATGGTAAAATCAGTTAAATCGGTGAAAAATGATGATGAGAGGAAGATTTCATTTTTGTTATAAACTTCAGGAACTTAAAGCAGCAGAGGGCAGTAGAACATTTTGAGTATGAAACAGGGAAAGGACTGGTCAGTGGAGAAAGACATTGGTGTCTCTCAAGAAGCACTTTGTTTTATTTTTGCTTTATTTCTTATGCAAAAGACTCTCTTTGATCATACTCATTTTTTCCTTGTTCTCGCAGTCCTGCAAACTGGGGTGAATGGTCGCATACTGTCAACATTAATAGTAAAGGAGGCTCATCCATTTAGAAAAACAGCCTTTGCTCCTGTCTCAACTAAATCAGTAAATAGAACTTGCTTCCAGGCACAGTATATGATACCAATTTGAGTTTTAATTCCTTTTTCTTCTTGTGTATAACTTTGTTTGGAAATCCTGGTAAGTGGAGTAGAGGGGCTCAAATCAGGCAGCGTGAGAATTAGTAGCCAGATAATGAAGCAAGTGTTCAATTTTTCAATGTGCAGGTCTCTTTTTTCTGCAGCTTGTCTTTATCCCCATAAACGTTCTCATACTTCCTGTGCTTTGGCATGTCATACCATCCCGTCTCCATTCCCAGGAAATCCTTTGCTCTCCTACTTCTGTGCCTTTCTTCAGACTGAACCTTTTCCCTAGGATTCCCTCTCTTGCATATGCATGACTCCAACTTATAGTCACTTCTTCAGAACTTATTTCATATTCCAGATGCCAGGTGACCTCTTCTGATTTCTCCCCTACCAAAGCAGCTGCCCCCCTCCACTGGATTCCCATAGTATCCATGCTCTTAGCTTATAGTACTCCATTTTCATTTGAATAAAATTATTTTCCTCACAGGGTTGTCAGTTCTTTGCAGAAATTCACCCTTCTGACACATGCACACAGTATCTACTAGCATTTCACATTCTTCTTACACATTTGAGTAAGATTTCTTCAATCAGCAAATGCACATAGCTTCATTTGTTCAATCAGTAAATGCACTCTTACCTATCCTGCATTTAGGAATTCAGAAAGGTGGAAAGGAAAGGACAGGAAACTTACATTTATTGAGTACTCAATTGCATATTAGGGACTCCAATTTTCTGAGTCGGTTCTGTTTAAGTCATCGTAGCAACTCTTTAAGACGTGTAAGCTTATGTCCATGCAGATGAGGACATGAAGCTCACAGGCAGTAGCTCGTCCAAGCTCACACAGATGGTGTGCGACGAAGTGGCATTTCAGACCCACCCACCCCTCCCCTCACCACTTGGAGAGCCCATCGTGTTTTCTCTCCCCAGCAGACGGTTATTTATTATCTACTATGTGCCACACACTGCTTTATGCACTATTGATTCTACATTGAATAAAATACTGTCTCTGTCTTAGAAAGGCTCACATTCCAGCAGGGGAGAGATTAAAGTAATTATTATGATTCTGAGTGACAAGTGCTTGAAACGTGCCCTATGGGTACAAGGCGAGGGGACCATTAGCTCTGCCTGGTGAGAGATGCGCTCCATGCAGAGCTGAAGGTCTGATGTGGGAGGTGATGGGCCATTGGATGATTGGCAGTTCACCAGGTAGAGAAGAGAGGAAGGCTTCCCCGGGCAAAGGCACAAGTGTAAGGCCAGGAAACCGGAGGGCACAGTATGAATATATCCATTCACAGACTAGGAGTGGACTTGACCGATTGGGAGTAGGGAGAAAAGAGTGGAAGGTGCCTCACCCTGCACTCCCAAGGGCCAGCCCGTAACCGACTGTGTCACCTCACAGTATAGAGGGTTATAGTCTGTGGTTTGGGTGTCAAAGTGGTGGTTTCTACTGAATCTGCAGGGTCAGCCATGAAATACATGAGAAGAAGCAATATGGTGAAGAAAGCACAGGCTCTGAAGCCAAATAGAAGATCCAGATCCCAGCTCTGATGTTTTTTAGCTACATACATGATCTTGACTGAGAGACCAACTTTTTTGAGTTTCAGTCACTGCCTTTGTAAAATGGGGATGTTAACTCTCTCAAGACTCGTGGGGATTAGAAAACAGACAGATGCAGAACCCATAGACAGTGGAGTTAATAAACATGGGCCTCTGTATAGACTTCATTTTTCTGCATATGAGTCTATTTGTAGAAATATTGGGAAAGCAGTTGTAAGCTTCTAAGTCTATATATTCTTTATTTTGACACATTAAGTAGTTTCAAGGTGCTGATTATATGCATACATACATATGTGCATAAATATAAAAAATATATTTATTTTTATGTACTTTAGTGAAATTCTGATGCTGTAAGAACAAGAAAGTTCACACACTTTTCATTTTCTTGTATTTACTAGCATGGAATAAAAATGTGCCATTCTTCATTGAGTGTTATTTTGGGGAGTTTTGAGAATAAGCCTAATTTTGTGCCGTTCCTAAGACATTGAAGCTTTTAATAGCAGATTCAACATTATTATCATTATTAACTCAAGATTATATGATTTTGCATGTAAAAAAGTTTTTGTACTGGTTTATAAATCAGTTTCCTTGGTTTTCAAGTATGGATAATTAGCAGTAGTATGGTGCCTGTAACTGAAGTAATGTTTTTGTTTGTTTGTTTGCTTGCTTAAAGATCTTATTTATTTATCTGACAGAGAGAGACACAGTGAGAGAAGGAACACAAGCAGGGGGAGTGAGCGAGGGAGAAGCAGGCTTCCCACTGAATAGGGAGCCTGATGCAGAGGTCGATCCCAGGACCGGATCGCACCCGGAGCCAAAGACAGACACTTAAGGACTGAGCCACCCAGGCATCCCTGTAACAGAAATAATGTTTGCTCGAGGTCCTGTTTGAGGGTGTTTTGTTGTTGTTGTTGTTTGTTTTGTTTTGTTTTATTTTTAAGTTAAAAGAGCGAATAGTCTCTCTCTCTCTCTTTCTTTCTTTTCTTCCTTCCTTCCTTCAAGAAGGAAAGAAATGGGGAGCAGGGGAGAGGTAGAGAGAATCTTCAGCAGGCTCCTGGTTCAGCAGGGAGCATGACACAGGACTGGATCTTGCAACCTTGAGAACATGACCTGAGCCAAAAATCAAGAGTCCCATGCTTTTGGGCTCCATGCTTAGTGAGAAGTCTGCTTGAGATTCTCCCTCTTCCTTCACATCTGCCCTTTCCCACAAATAAATAAATACATCTAGAAAACAGTCAAAGACGTTTGACTGAGCCACCCAGGTGCCCCGAAAGAGTAAATATTCTTATACAGTGAAGTTATCCTTATATATTTCACGTATTTAAATAAGATATCAGTGAAATTATGAATGTGTTCAAGTAAGAATTCCCTGGGCGAGAAACTTCTCCACATACTTAACATCCCCACTTTGTGTCTTGAATAGAGCAGCGTACCCCCTTTTGCTTATAATTAATCTCTATTTTTCTTGATGCTCTCTGGTTTCTTTCTTACCAATTATTTCTAGTTCTCTTTTACTTTTAATCTACTATTTTATGACCTTTTCTCTTCTGCCTGTGAATATGGTCAAGATTCTTCAGTCCTTAGGAAAAGAAAAAGGAAACAGCAAGTAAAAAAAAATCTCCTTTTCTTCCCCAGTGTTTTTCTGTTCGTTAAAACCTTATAACTCTCCATTCTACAGTTAGACATCAGTGTATAATTACTTATTTACTGTATTGACTACCTAAATTCTCATTAATTTTTCAGTCTGCTGCGAGAAACCTCTGCCCTTTGCCACACTGCTTCTGCTCTTTGTATACCAAAATTGTTGATAATCTCCCCAGGCCCCACTTACCAAATGCAGTGACCTAGTCTTCATCTGCTGCTACATTGGACATGTTTTACCATCATTTTATCATGCACACTTCAGTGTTTTCACAGATTTTTCTTTTTTCTCTCTTCGTTCCCCATTTTATACCTACCTTCCAGACAAGCTCACCAGTTTTCAAGTTTTGACCTGCTACCATCAACTGAGAACCTTAAAATGTAAATCTCCGTCTCAGAACATCAGATTCACACATGCAAATAGCACACAAATTTGGATGAAACATGAGCAACTCCAACCTATCCAGCATAAAAAAAGCTCTCCCTTTCTCGGTCTATGCTGATCTTCTTCTTCTTCATCCCCATCAAGAATGTGCTCAGTTCCCTGTATTTTCTCTTGTAGTTCCTAGCACCTTCATTCTCGAAGTCACCTAGGACCCAAATTCAAATGTCAGACTTAGACTTTACTCCCTTCCCTTCAACCATTAAAAACCATCTCTGCCATTTGACTCCTAATTATTTCTTGAATCTTTCTCTTCCTCTCCGATCCTGTTTATTGTTGCCCTGGATTGTTGCACTGGTTCCAACTGGTCTTGCTTGCTAGAGAGATATTTTCCATCAGTGAATTTGCCCAAGTGGCTTCAGAGTACTGTGTCCTAAACCCATGTAATTATCCTGAAAGCTCTTTCATGCTGCTTGGCCTCATTCTGTAACTGAGTCTTCAAGTCAGTTTCCACTTACAAATCTTCAAAAGAAGGGAATATGTTTATTATCTGTATTTTCAGAAACTATCACAATACAGGTAGTCCATGATATTTAATGACTATATAGTCCATAAATCCTTGTGAACGGAGCTCGATATTTTATACTAAGATAGTTTTTTAGTTTTGATTTAAATTCCAGTTAGTTAACATTCAGTGTAATATTAGTTTCAGGTGTACAATTTATTGATTCAACACTTAGATACAACACCCAGTGTTAAACATAACTGTACTCCTTAATTCCCATTACCTGTTTAACCCATCTCCCCCACCCACCTCCCCTCTAGTAACCATCAGTTTATTCTCTATGTTAACCAACAGTTAAGAATCTGTTTCTTGGTTTGCTTCTTTCTTTCTATTTTTTTTTCCTATGCTTATTTGTTTTGTTTCTTAAACTCCACATATGTGTGAAATCATATGGTATTTGTCTTCCTCTGACTTATTTCACTTAGCATAATACCCCCTAGCTCCATCCACATCATTGTAAATGGCAAGATTTCCTTCTTTTTTATGGCTGAGTAATATTACATACACATACACACACACACACACACACGCGCGCGCACGCACATACACACAAAGGCAAAGCAACCTTAAGAAAGCAAAACAAAGCTGGAAATATCAGGATTCTGGACTTCAAGTTATATTACAAAGTGGTAATCATCAAGGCAGTATGGTACTGGCACAAAAATAGACAAATAGATCAATGAAACAGAAGAGAAGACCCAGAAATGAACCCACAACTATATGGTCAATTCATCTTCGACAAAGCAGGAAAGAATACCTAGTGGGAAAAAGACAGTCTCTTCAGCAACTGATATTGGGAAAACTGGACAGCAACATACTAAAGAATGAAACTGGACCACTTTCTTACACTATCCCCAAAATAAACTTAAAATGGATGAAAGACCTAAATGTGAAACAGAAAACCATTAAAATCCTAGAGGAGAACACACGCAGGAACCTCTTTGACATTGGCCGTAGCAACCTCTTACTAGATATGTCTCCCGAGACTGGGGAAGCAAAAGCAAAAATAAACTATTTGGGACTTCATCAAAATACTAAGATAATTTTGACAAAAAAGTGAATGTCTAGGAAAAGTTTGGACATTAGAAAACAGCTTTGAACTTGAAATTCTACATCTCATTTTCAAATCATGCTCTTATATAATAAGATTACCCCTCAGATATTATGTTTACAAGTAAATATTTAAAACAACTTATTGAATGTGTGATGAAATAATATGAAGTATCTTTCCATTGTATTTAGACGGTATTGTTATAAATTACAAATGAGGTAATAGTATAGGATTTGGTGCATTGTAGATGGACATTCTGATTGTATTTTAAGGGCAAGTTGGTATGGAAACGTATTAAGCTTTCAAAATTTTTATAGATTTTTTTTCAAACATATGTTACAAACTATTACTGGCAGTGAATAGTATTAGTTTCATTGAAAGCTTTTGTTTGTTGTGTTTTACTGTTATAACTCAGAATGGACTATTCTTTATAGAATATTTGGTAAATTATACAGAATATTGAGGCTTGATTGCTTACAAAATTAGTGTGCTTTTGTTTGAAATATACTCTGTTAAGTCACTATAAGTGTGTATCCAATAATTTATTTGAATTGGTGCTCAGATGAAAACATATTGAGTTTCTCAGGGCTTTCAGTATCGGTTCTATTTCTGTATGACTAGCTTTCTAATACAAGGAATGTAATTTGAATTGTTTACTGCTGTAAGCCACTGGTTATTTTCAGGCATAATGGAATAATGGTGTTTAGCCACAATGTGGTATTTTCTAAAAGCACATGAGATATTTCACGAATAAGATTAGCTAAAGAATTTAGTCTCATTTTATGACCATGACAGTTTAGGTGTGCAACATGAGAAGTTTGTATTTTCAGAACAGTTTCTCAGAGTGTTATTTTTAAAGAAAATGAAACTCTTTCTTATAGGATCAGATATTAGGTTTCCACTAACTGTGTTAAATGTCTGGTTTTAAGTTACAGTATGGAAAATTTAGGTTACTCAGTTATTTAGGCATTTTAATGTGAACCAAGAAGAGTTTAATAATTATAATCTAAAACTGTCATGCATATATGATAGTGTGACTGCAAATTACTGTTTAGTGAAATACTAAGGATTTTATAATTTCATCTTTCTTAGAATGTCTTGCGGACTTTGTTTCTTGCCATCCTCTCTTCTCTCCCCACTTCAGTTGGCTGTATGGAAAGTCTGGGCCAGAAGGTTGAAGGAAGGATGGCAGGGGAGGGAATCAGTTCTGGGATGACTAGGCCAGAGGTGAGACTCTGGGACATTCTCTTCCCCGAGCAGGCAACAGGATCTCAGCAGTTCCTTTCCATCAAAAAGAAAATAAGGCTCAGAGAAGCAGTTTGATATGTCCTACCATGACTGAATTTTAGAAATGGCAAATTTGACTCTCTTTAATTTCTGGTACTCTGTAAAATAAATGTCTCTGCTCTTGTGAACATTTCTTAAAAGCTCAAAGAAAGAACCAAAGTCCTTTTATAAAAACATTCATAAAGCTCTTAGAAACATCTCAGGGAAAGAATGTTCCAGTTTTAGTCATATCAGTGGTTCATTAAATTGACACCATTTCCTAAAAAATAAATGAATGCCCTGTGATAAAGTATTAGAATAAATATGAGCAATAGTTTATATTACTAGATAGGCATTTCTTTTCATGATTAAATCAAATTATGAGTTCCTCATTTAACAAATGGTAAGTTGCCTTTTATTGTCTCATATATACTTCATAGCTTTACATTGAGAAGTTATAAGCATTTTGTGGATGTATGTTATATCCTTTATCCTTTGAAAATAGAAATGCTTCTTTGTCAGAGAAATATAAATTACTTCAGATTATCATTTTCATTAACATTTGCCCACATTTTCTTGAGTAATTTCCATTCATGGAATCTTATAGAATTATGTGTTGGAGTTTTAGACTAAATTAAAAGATATATTAATGGGGAAAAGTATTATTTAAAGTAGAACTTATAATTAATATTTTCATCTCCCTTCAAATGCCAGATTTATAAAAAGTATTCTTGGTTTTTGATAGCTGTCATTCTGGTGATAATCTTAATGGGGTTCTGTCTATAAGAAATTGATTATGATTTTTGATGTTGAATTTTCAATATAGGGATTATTACTATTCAACTATTTAAAATGTATGTGGCTAACATTAACCTTTAATCCAAGCTTTCTTTTTTTCTAACAATGTTCTTTCACACAGAAGATTGACAAAAAAAAGAACTCTAACCTTAACCCAAGAATAATGCCAAAGGTTTTGGATTGCCACAGCAAACTGTGGCTTTTGGGTAGGAGGGGTTTTCATTCAATAGTGTTAGTCAAATGATTCCATGGCAATATTGCATTTTAGTAGTAATTGTATCCGCCGACCCCCAGACAGGACAACCATTGGTGTTTTTGCTAATAGCTCATTATTTGTGCCTTTGTTTGCTGTTAACTGAGAGAATTGTATTTTGGTCTAAACAGAGGGTGCTGAGTCTGGAATGTAAAACAAACAAAACAAAACAAAAAACCAACATTTTTGCCTGTGGAAAATTTTTTACCATATCTGCTAACTATACACACATAGGTTAACTTTTGATAGCCAACACAATCATTCCTGGCAATTGTTATGGCAAATTGCATTTAAAAAAATAAAAAGAAAAACTTAATGATTCCATTGCATGAATAATAACATTCTTAAGTTACAGAAAATAGTCCAATCAATGATAATCAGATTTTATTCAGTAGAAATTATTAAATTATGCCACTTAATATGTTTGAAGATTTTATATATATATACATATATAATATCTATACATATATTTTGCAACATCCTTTTAAAGAATTCAGATTTAATTTACATGCACATGCCCAAACTTGGTTAATAAACTTTTTGTATCTATCTCAAGTTATTTTAAAATTTATTCATAGCTTGAAATGTTTTTATGCTTTCACTGTTAAAAATGTATTTTGACCACCTCTATATGATTGTGTTACAATTTGACATGATTAAGAGATTTTTCAGTTGTATGATTGGGATAGTATTTCCGGACTAGTTTGCAGGATTTTGTTCCTAAAACACGTTGATTTAGTTAATCACATTCTCCTGTAGTCTCTTGGGATGAAATTTGGCTGTTTGTAGAAAGCAGCCTTCTGATTGCTTTCTGCCTCCTATTTCTTTCTTTATTTTTCTTTCTTTCTTTTTAAATTTCTCCACTTCATTGCTTAAGTGTTTTAGAGTGCATGTTTTTATAGGTATTTTTAGGGCCACACACAAAAAAATATTTTATGTATTATGACTACAAATAGAATGCTATTCCTGGTTCATAGATCTTAGATTATTTCTCAGTCCCAGGGCAATTGAAGTTGAAAATTAGATGATAATAAGCATATTTCCCCAGCTCCAGGTCAGGTATTCCTGCCGATAGGCAGGATGACATTGTGGAAAGTGTCCGTCTCTCTTGTCAGAGTAACCTGGGTTTATGTCACAGCTTTCTTATTTATTGGCTGTGTTATCTTGGACAACTTTCTGAGTCTTGATTTTCTCATCTGTAAAACAGAAATAACAATATCTGCCTCTCAGGATTGAGTGAGATGTTAAGATGTGGTAGAAATTAGACACAGTAAATGATGGCCAAGTACAAACAACCTTCCTTCTTAAACTTTTTAAAAACTTAAACAACAACAACAACAACAACAACAAAACACTTTCCTTCCCACTTGGAAACCAAATATTTTATAGTTCTAGAGGTTAGTACACGCTTGACCCTTGAACAACATGGATTTGAACTCTATGGGCTCCACTTTGAATGTGAGGGCTGTTTTGATGAATACAATACTGGAAATGCATTTTCTAGCCCTTACGATTTTTTTAGTGACTTTTTCTCTTCTTCACTTTTTTTTTGTTGTGAGACTACAGCATATAACACAAGTAACTTACAAAATATGTGTTAACCGACTGTCTGTGTTATTGGTAAGGCTCCTGGCCAACAGGAGCTATGGAGAGTTAAGTTATTGGGGAGTCAAGAGTTATATGTGGATCTCCAAATGTGTGAGAGTTTGGCACCCCTAACTCCCCAGTCAGTTGTGTATACACACATGCACACACACATATATTTATTCAACAAATTTTATTGAATAAATGTACAAGTAGATACTTAACTGAGTTCCTACTGTTCACCAGCTCTGTTCTAGATTCTCGAGACACATGGTTTAATGAAAAAAAGATTCCTGTCCTTGTAGAGCCTAATATCTTAGAAAGTGAATATTACAAACTTCTCTTCAATGTCACTAATGTTTATTTGAAACCATCCCAGCAGTCTTAGCTATCTGTTTCGTTGGTTCACACTATATGCATGTTCCCATAAGCTAATGGAAAGGAGAAAATGTGGCACAGGATGGGAGTTATTTATTTCTTATATAAAAAAGAGGTTCTATAAGTCAATTCAAAAAGATAAGCAGTGAACATAGTGTACTCAGTAAAGGGTCATTTCAATACCAGTGCGTTAGTGTAGGAAATATGTCTCCAAGGCTATATTTCATCAGTGTTTGTGAAGGCAAAAAAATTGAAGAAAATCACAAGTTTTCATCAATAATGGAGTAGTTCAGCAAATTAGGGTGAACCCAAAGTATGCAGCATTATGTCGATATTAAAAATGATGAATTAGAGCTATCAGCATTGACCAAGATGGATACCTATGATGTATTGTGAAATGAGAAAAGCAAGTGGGATTGTGACAGACTTATTAGTATGACCATATTTTTGTATTTATGTTTCTTTATATATGAGTATTTCAAATTTGATGATACTTTATGAACATAGAGAAAGATAGGGAAGAATGTACACAAAGTGTGATATAATTTGTTACCGCATGCAGGGGTTATTGTAGGTTATTGTTGATGGAAGATAAAAAATCATGGCACTTGAACTTCTTTCTGATTTTTTTTTTAAGATTTTATTCATTTATTTGAGAGAGAGGGCACTCAAGAGCATGAGGGGGTGGAGGGGCAGAGGGAGAGAGAGAAGCAGATTCCCCACTGAGCAGGGTGCCCATGCAGCTTGATCCCAGGACCCTGGGATAATGACCTAAACTGAAGGCAGCTGCTTAACTGACTGAGCCACCCAGGTGCCCTCCTTCTTTCTGAATTCTATGAGTTGTTACTGTTATCATGTAGAATGTTGTAATAAAGAAATAAAAAATAGAAAAACTGGAATTTCAAGGTATTAAAAATGATCTATTTAGGGTTTCATTGGTGTATATCCCTTATCAGTGTGGAGATTAATATGTAATCTACTGTAATGCTTTGTTTCATAGCAGGTATTTACTAAATATTTCAAACATTTACTAGCTGCAATATATTGAGAACTCTTTCTAAGAGCTTTTAACACACACGTGTATGTAAATGTATCTCATTCTATATATAATATTTATTACTTATGGTTATATATAATTATACATTATATAATTACTGTATATCATATATTATATAATTATATGTTATATAATTGCATATTATATGTTATATAATTATATATTATATATTGCTTATGATATATAAAATATATATATAAAAAATACTTTGAGGGCTTTTGTTTGCAAGATACCTTTGTCTGGAAATAAGATTTTCCTGCTTAGCTTGGAGTTTTATTTTCTTGGTAGTGGGAATGAGCCAAACAAGGACAGCAACAGAGCCTTTATAAAGTCACCTCCTTTGGTTTCCTCCTACTCTTCAAAAATGTGAGCTGGGCAAGGCATAATGAACTTTGTGCATTCATTCACTCACATCTTCCAAAGTTTATTGCTTGCTAAGTCTTGTGGGGGAAACAAAGATTTATTCATAGATCTTTTACCTAAAAGGAGTTTACAGTTCTGCGGGTTATAAACACGTCATCGGTTCCTTCTCACTTAATTTTTTCTCTTTAGCATAGATTAAGATTTCATTACATACTTATTATCAACTTTCACAGAAAAATCAAAACCCCTTCATTGCTAACCACTAAGCACAAAGTTAGTGAAGAAACTGAAGCAAGGTGTGATCTCACTGAGGGACCAGCAGAAGAGATGTAAAATAAATAAATAAAGATACAGAAGACTGTTGAGGCATACTATCAAAATGGCTATCATGGGCACTATCCTCGTTGGATCCTAATATACTCAGGATCATATTCTAGTTTAATAAGCCTCACTTAGTTTCATCTGCTAAAAATCTTCCATCTAATAAAAGTTTCAGTTTTTAAGTCCAGAATTCTAAGTAGAAAAAAAGCATTCTAATAGACAATTATTCCTAGGATTCTAGTGTGAAAGTTTTGGCTTTTACTTTATTTTTATTTTTATATGTTTATCTTTAAATATGTAGTAACCCAAATATATGTAACATTATATAAATATTGCATCAGATAGTTTAGATATTTTCTATAAATTTTATTTTATAGAAGCTGTCTGTTTTATAGAAGTATTTAATATAATTTAATGATATAATATTTAATACTGCTATTTAAAATAACAATAAGATTTCTAATAAAACCACCTTTTTGCACCAAAAATAAAAAATCAGTGTGATTTTTATGTTTCTATTTATATCTTATTATATATACTTTTATAATAAATCTACTAACACTAGAACAAGTGCTATGATTTTTTAATTTTCCTATGCATTTGTGACCATTGATATATTATGCATTTTTAATTTGTCAGAATATTTTTGGATAGCATTGTTCTCTTTTCTTTCTGGCCAGACTTGCACTTTTTCCTTATTGCTAGGAATTTTTCCTGTTTTCTAATTCATTGTTTGTAGTGCGTCATGAGCAAGGAAAGCAGATAATGCATTTGCTGAATGATGTTTAAAAGAGCTGTTAGTAAACTCCAGAAGGAGGGCCTGTAGTTTTCTCCTCTGTGTGAAACGCATGGCCTTAACGGACAGAATGTGTGTAGTATTTTGACTTCTGGGGGCCTTCTTATTTAATTTGTTGCTTCCTATTTGTTTAACTACCCATACTAAGCTATTTCCTGAGGAATTAAAGGCATCAGGTGAGTTGCCATAGATACATGACATATACAGGAGAGTTTACTATTTCCTTGGGTTTAAGTTGTTACAATTCGTGAGGCTCTTTCCACGTATCACACGATATCAGTGATGACATTGTGTTTAGAGCTAATTTAGGTACATAGTTGCTTAGGTGCTTAGTTGTTGAGCTCGCTTTTGTTAAGAAAAAATGTCTGAGGGGCTTCAATTTCCTGTAGAATTTTGCTGGTAATTTATTAAAATAATGTTCAACTTACAGGAACTTCTCTTATCATTGGAAGGCAGTGTGGGAGGTGGAGGTGCCCCCGTTGTAGGTTCCGTCCTGACCTGAGTGGGCATCATCCTTTCTTCAGTAGGTGATGGAGAGTGACTTTCTTCTTAACCTCTCGGAGCCTCAGTTTCTCCATCTGTTAGATAGGATATCAGTACTTCCAAGTGTGTTGTGGAAAATGATACTTGCCACATTCATTTAGCCACGTTCATTTAGCCCCTGCCAGGGCCGAGTCCCTGTTGCTGTCAGTAACTGGCGGTTTAGCATTTAGTTACCACATACCGATACTGTTTGTAAGGACTTAACTACTGTAAAGGGTGAAGTTTGACGCTGGCAGCTGGAATGTATGTTTCAAATCATTCTTTTTCCTCTCATTAGAAGATAAAAGCACAAATGGTGAGACAATGCTAAAGAATGCATATCCCCATGTTGTGACTGATTCCCAACAAAAGAGGAAAGACATTTAAATAAAGGATTTCTGTTGGATTTTTAGCTGTAGACAAGAAGCCTTTTTTTTTAAATGTGGGGGTATGTTATAATTTAATGATTTGTTCTTTGGGGAGATGGTCCCTTTTTTTTTTTTTTTTTTTTTGCGTATTCATCACGGCTCTAAAACTGAGTAAGGATGAAAAGCATGTAGTGCCTGCCTTGTTCTTACATCAGAAGAATTTTTTCTTTTGTCCATTTTATGCTTGTTTCCAAAGGCTTAAAATGAAAGCTTTGTTTCTGCAATAATGGCTTAGTGTAGGCTTACATTGTTGATCCCCTCAGTAGATGCAATGTAATCCACTTTGGTAATGTGAATTTTTAAACAATCACCGGCCTTTGCCATTAACCCTTCTCTACTAATGATAATACTCTACAAAAACTACAAAGGAACGCGGGCCCAGCTTAACGTTAGACTTGGAGCACACTTAGCTGAATTTGCATTTCTTATTTTAGTAGCAGTGAATTGCTGAGCATATGCTGAACTTCATCAATACCAAATGTAGAATAGGTGATTGTGAAACTAATGTTCAAGTGCAAGCATTCAAATACAAACACGGGAAACAAGCAGAAAATAATGAAGAAACGAAGTAAAAGTGTTTTCCAGCCCAAAATTCCCCTTGAAGGGGCTTCGGCTGCTGTGGCTTCTTGGAATATTTTTTAACATGACCTGTTGCTTTGCGTCATTCATTGTAGTGCAAATGTCTCAAATAAAGCTGTACATGAGTCATTTTTTTTTCCTCCTCAGTTCAGGCTACTTGGATAATAGCGTACTTTGAACACAAGCATGGGAACCTATTGAATGTTTCCTGCATAAAGCCTTCAGAGCTTTGCTCAGCAGCTTGACATGTTTCTTTAGGAAAGAGAAATGGTAAATTAGCTAAGAGTAATTTTATTCCATGACATATTTCCAAACTAACTTTGAGAACACATTTCCCACTTAGTGTTTGGATTCCACTTTGGGGACTTAGAAAAGGTTTCCTGCATTTGGCTAAGTAATATGGATGGTGGATGGCTAAATTAAGATGTTCTTTGGGGATTTGTAGATATTTAAAGTTTTACCTAAAGCAGAGAGGACTTTGCGGCAATTCGCATCGGAGCTGTATTGAAACTGCAGTACTGTATGCTTTCAGGGCTGTGGATTTAATAAACAAAAGATCTGTCACTGAGCTTGGTGCACAGTAGGGGGTAGATGTAATTATCTACTTTAAAGGGGAAAAGACTGTTGTTATTATTTTACATTTATTGAGTGCCAACATTTTGCAATGTGCTGTACCTAACATAGAATTAGACACAGTCCTTGCCCAGTGGACTATCTATTTAAATTAGACACAATCTAAATATTTCTCTTAAGTAGTTCCTGTGTTTTCAAATTCGTTACACAGAGCATTGTACAAGTAGAGAAATATTATTGTACTTGCAAATGTTATTTGAAGCTATAAAGGCTTTTAAAGACAGGTGGTAGAATGAGACGTGATTATTAGACTATAAAATTGCTCATGTTTTTCAGGTCTTTTCCTTTAACTATTATTATAGATCTGAGTTGAAATGGGGAATGGGAGAGGTATAAAGTTCAGGAAATGATGGATGCCTCATTTTGATTTTTGCCTTGGAAAAAATTGCAGTGTAACGATTAAAATGCCACTTCCGTGTTTCAATAGGTTTGGAATTACGCGTATTTGTGTGGATCTTAATGAATTTCAGTCTGAAATTCCACCATGGCCAGTACTCCATCGTCTGGCCCAGCGCGTTGCACGTGTTAGGCACTCACTAAAAATTGTGGAAGGGTTGAATGAAATGGGTTTGTCAGTGGATTTCCATGTCAGCCATCCTTTGCTCTGGACTCTCTTTTCTAATTGTGGAGCCTGAGGAGGCAGTACTATACTGGCTTTGGGACAGCACAAAATAAATAAAATAAATGAATAAATAAATAAAAATAAATAAAAAACAGACTAAAAACCTCTCCAAAACCTTCCTGGGAATACTTGCTAAGAGCCATGGTTTGAAGCGTCTTCTTTCTGATAGAGATGTTTCTTGTCTCTCAGCAAGGCCTAGATCTCTGAGAACCAGGCGAGGCCTCGGAATTACCCAGATCCCTGCCAGTGATCAAAGGGCCTTTTCACCCCGGATGCCTGGTTTCCAGGGAGTGAGCCACTTCACACAGGCGTCAGCTTACTGGTGTGTGATGCAGTCACATCTGTACCGCTAGCACCTGTATTTCAAGTCAAACTGGGAAAATGTGCAGATGAACATAGAGAAGCATGTATAACTTGGTCTGATTATGTATTTGTCCTGTGTACTGGGCCCATTTTACACTGGCCGCTGAGTCCCCAGCCCCAGCACGTGCACTTGGTCTCTTCTTCATCTCACATGTTGTGTATCAGTTCTCAGCAGCAAGACTGTAGTGGTTCCCTCAGGAAGCAGGAAGGAGGATCCCTGATAACCACAGTGGGATCATCCAGTCCTGAGTTCACATCTCTGGGTTGCCATTTACTATCTTTGTAACGGAAATCAATTCAGTTAACTTTCTTCAGCCCTGGGCTTCTAGCATGTGCAACGGCGTAATGATAGTACCGAGGTCTTAGAATTTCTGTGAAAATTAATCTAGCTGTGAAAAGTGCTTTGAACACTATCATTATTATAGGCAATCTATCTGTCTTATATTGTCATGGTCAACTATAAATATAAAAAATTTCTATTGGATGTATCTTTTCGTTTTTTGCATGTATCTTACACTTTTAATGTAAACTACAAAAAGTTGATACTTGAAAGCACTTTTATATGCAACTATAATTCTGATCTACCAACAGCATAAGTGGAAAGCATAGAAATGGGGAGACAGGCCCCCTTTTGACCACAACATCCATGCTGCTCACATCTTCATGCCTACAATGCCTGTTCCTTATGCTCATTATGACTCCGCCCCTTCCGCTTGGCCTTCCTGTTCTCTGCCCTGAGTTGCCTTCTGACTCAGTGAGACACAATACTTTCCCTCGAAAGTCTTGACCTCTTACTCCTAGGATGAACCTCACTTTCTACTTTGATGAGCATCTGACCTCATTTCCTGAAGTATTTCTTCCATTTGCTTCACGCTTTCTTCTGTGTTCCTCTATCCCTTTGTGCCCACTCCTGTTTCAGAACACAGAGCATTTCCGTGACAACCAAAGACAAGATCATGTCTTATGTCTTCTGTCCATTGCCCCTCCAGTCTTTGCATGCTTTCTTTCCCCCTTTTCCACCTGGTCTCTCTCCTTTGCCCCCAAGAGTCCTTTGATCTACCTGTTTTCCATTCACTCATCACACATTTGCTCTTCTTTCTGTCTCTTGGCTGAGATTGATTTCCCCAAATTCACTGTCATGTTCTCATTGCCAAGCCTAAGGGTCCCTGTTCTCAACTTGCCTTTTGTCACCATTCTTGCTCTCTGCTCTTCACCCCTGCTTTTGTAAGTTAATGGAAGGATTTTCCTCTGAGCTTTTGACCTTGATTTCAATCTTCTTCAACCTTCACCAACATGTAGGCCTTAATTGCCAATCAGCAATTCTGCTGATTTTCCCTCTATATTGGCTTCATATCTGCTGTTTCCCCTGCTTTCTCTGTAACCGACCCAAACTACTTCTTGCCTCTGCTGGTCAGCCTGAAATTCCTCCCTGGCCACTCCATTTCTAGTCTTTCTGGAAAATGAGAAGCCACAAAGTCCAAATTATTTTTACCAGCCATTCAAGGTGCTGGTCTGCAATGACTAACTTCTGCCTCAGCGGCCAAGGGACCTAAACACACAGAGAATATTCCCTAAGTCTAGGGCCCAATTAAGCTGCATAGAGGAGATACCTTTCTATGAGAATTCAAGAGAAATACTGTATATAGCTCCGCACTGGATTGGAATCATGAGGAAAGACTCTCAAAGTGTAAGGAACACAAGGAGTATCCTCCTCAGTACACACTAACCAGATTCTAGCTTGTTGCCTACTCTCCTCTTTCCCCAAAAGCTCTCCTTCACAATTTAGCCCTTTGTGAATGCAGGTACCTTTGTGCCTATCATGCTATATCCTCTTTCTTTCTGCATTTTAAATCTAATCATTTCTTCGTAACCTTGCCTTATGTCTCACTTCCACAAAATTCCTTTGAAATGAAATCCTGTCCTGTTTATTCAATAGTGATACTATTTCTTTAAGAGTGATCATGCATTATTCCCCTTAATCATTGTAATTTTATGTCTTAGCCCCCAAAAAGCTCCAAGAAAAGATAGTCGATGTCCAAGCCCCATTGCAATTCCCTATAGTGTCTAGTGTAAGGCTTCTTTATAGTCTTTGATGATGAATTTTCAGGACTATGTAGACTAATGGTATTGAACACTCTGGGCTCTTTATTGCCCCTTGTCAATATGATGTCACCGACTAACCACCGGCTCTTAGGGGTACTATGTTTGTAATAGGGATCTTTTGTGATAGTGGATTAGGTGGATAAGTACTCTTTTAGAGACGCTTCAGAGTTTGCAAAGTTCTTTCATAGAAATATCTCATTAGATCCTCAAAAAAATTCTAGGATATGAGTGCTTTCATTATCTCCATTTTGTAGATGAAAGCACTAAATATCACTGGGTTTGAAAGTGTTAGTGTCTATGTGAGAATGAAAGGACAGTGGAGTTTAGACCAGGAATCTCCCACATAGGCCAAGATACTAACAATGCAGGTTTTTGGTTTTTTGTTTGTTTTGTTTTGTTTTTCTGTAGAAGATTTCAGGTGAAAAACATAATGTGACCTTGGATTTCCAGAGTATTTTATCCATTTCAGGATTCTGGTGTCAGACATGGAGAAGAGAATGGATTCGGTTTTTGGATAAAGACATTAACATTTAAAGGATTGGGAAATAAATACAGGAAAATAAATTTCAGAAAAAATCAGATGGCGAGCAATTATGGGGGAAAACTGGAAAACAAGTCAAAGTGCAAGAGTGGAGTTTGCTAAAATTATCTGCTTGGCCAGTCATTATGGGACAAACAAACCAATCTGAGGCCTGGATCATGTGGCATTTGAGCTCTCTGGAGTAGAAACCATGGAGTCCCTGCATAGGCATGACAGCTTAGGTTGTACTGCTTTCATGTTCCCAGTACATGGATGCAATTTGGATAGACTAGAATGTTCCATTAGTTAGCCACTGCAACCCTCACCAGGCCTTTCCTGCTTGTTTCCCATTGGTATTAAAGCACAGGCAGTGATTATGGGGGTAGCAATTTTTTTAGAAGCTCCTTAAAATAGTAGAAAGATGGAACTTGAGGGCAAAAGATGGCAAGGCCTCAGGAAGCACTGAAAATAGACTCATGGATTGAAAAGCCAGTGAAAACCAGCCAGTCTTTTCTCTTCCTCTGTTCTTCCTCCTCTCTTTCTCTGCCTCTCCTCTTCCCTTTCTTTCCTTCTCCCTTTCCTGAGCTCTTTTCCCTCCTCCTTACCTCACTTATCTGCCCCTTTCTTCCCTTTTCTCCAACTTTATCTTCCACCAGGTGCACAGAGACGTTGGTGTTAGAAGATGGCTTTCTATCTCCTCTCAAGTTCATCTCACTTCTGCTTGAAGAAACAGCACCAATTCATGGAAAGTATTTCAGAATGTTTTCTGGTTTAAAACAAACAAATAGAAACAAAATGGGAAAATAAACAAACAAACAAACAAAAACCTTACAGGACAGCTGTAGTCTGACATCTAACTCCGATCCCATGATCGTGGCCAGTGGCCCAGAGTCATGAAGTACAGCCTCCACCCTTTTAGGTTAGAGAAGGTAGGGATAAGGTGGGACAGGTATTTTTGGAAAAGAAGAAAGAAAAGATGAGAAAGAAAGTATCAGTTCGGGCTTAGCAAATATCCTGAAAAGTAACTGATACACCACCCATTCTCCCAAATTACTATATCAGATTGCCAGAATGAAGCTTGCCTACATCATTTGCCTTTATAGAAGTAAAATCAAATATTTTGTACTCAGCTTTATTAAAGTTGGTTATAAGCCCTAAGTAGAACATGTACAATTTTTGTAATTTTGCTAGAAGGATACGATTTATTCTTTAAATTCTGGTACCAGATTACTAAAATGAAGCATACTTGCATTATTTATTTCAAAATGTTGCCTGTATGTAGTAATTATATATATATACATATTTCACCTTAAGCTTTATCAAAGTTTGTATTAAGAAATAATCCTCAGAGCATTTTTAGTTTTTGTGATTTGGGCATAAAGGATATCATTTCTACCTCACACTGATTGAGATCTCTCATTTAAATATCAAAACATATTTCTCTTTGAATTCAAAACTAGGAAGAAATTAGCTACTGATGAACTAATCCTTTTCTTCATATTGGACCATAATTTTGTATATGCTATGGGATCAGTATTTGTTTTCTGATAAGTTAAGAAAGGAAAGAATTTGTCTTTCTTAGCTTGTACTCTGGCTACCAGAAATCCAGTGCTCAGTTTTGTGTTAAATGGCAGTGGCTTTTCTTAGTTAAGTGTTCCTGCTATATTCTTGCTTACCCTCATTTACTATTTCAGTGTTCTTTTATGATTTTACTCTGTGCCCTTCAAAAATCTGTTTTGGAAGTAGCTGGTGTATAAATAGCATAAAAATAAACTGCATATTCTGACATTTACAGTTGTAAGGATGACTCCGTGTTAAGGATGATTCAGTCAGCTAGTCAAGTCATTGGATGTCTATCTAAATGTGTTGTGGAATAATTTTGACCATCCCACCGCTCTCCTAAGGCACTAGTGTTTCTTGTTCTGTTGTTGTTTTCCCCATCAAAACATTTTTCTCTCTATCCAAAAATGCACGATGACTCAGATTCGCTAATTTTATCAAACCAATGTTTTAAAGGGCATTTTGTTCTCTGGAATCCTGTCATGGGTCTTAAATTTTCTTGATTGTACTAGCCCCAGTGTGGATTGCTGTACCCCATAACTGCCCATCTTACTCATTTCGACCTTTGAGGTTTTGTTCTTTCTGGATCTCTTTGCATTTGCTTGGAGTTTTTTCTTAGCTTCTCAGCCATTGCACTTCTGCCTTGTTTCTCAAAACCTGGCTTAGGTCTAACCTCTTTTGGTTAAATTCACTTAATGAACTCCAAGTGACTCCTACTGCACGTCTCCTTGGAATTATTTACTCGGTTTTTACTATATTAATTTGCCCTTATTTATATGACACATTGAAAGCCTTCTGAAGCCTTTTTTTTTTTTTTTTTCTTAATTACAAGAATGAGTTCTGGCTCTCCAGTTAGAAAATTTACTAATTGTTTCTTAGACTGTGTCTTCTTTTCCTTTTTATATTATCCTCAAACCACATGATTCAATGTTCATGGGATGAAGGAATGCCACTGAATTATGCTGGCTCCTACACTCTCAGATGAAAACATGGAATATTGATTATGTTTGTCTTAACAAATATTTTATTAGGAATTAAGATGGGAATTGTTTCCAGAACATTTAAATGTAGCTCAGAGAGGTGCAGTGCAGTGTTGGACACGGTCATACATTCAACCATTTCAAACAACAGTTTTCTAAGCTGGTTTCTTTGTTTCTACTCTATTATTCATATTCTTTCCAGATTGATGGAGGCATATGGCTTTAATTATCAAGTATATGCTGAAGACATGCAGAGCTACAGCTTTTTCCTGACTTTTCTAATGAAGCTAGTTCCTAACAGCAACATTGGCCAGATTATTTTATTATATTATGACATTAAACATGGACCAGCAGAGGTCTGGCTAATTGGGAATGATACCTTTTCCCCTCAAACTGCTTATTTATTTTCCAGGAAACTAATTTAGTTTGGTTATAAAATGAAACCTCATAATTCAGTATAAATGAGTTTGGTCATGCAATATCGATAGCCAGGCTGTGTGAAATCCTATAAATAAACAAAGATGCTGAAAAAAATGTCTTTAAAAATAAACAAATGCAGCCTTATTGGTTTTGTTTACTACCTATACAACTCATAACACGGAATACTCATTGTTCTTCCTTCTCCTAATGAATTGGTAAGCATTATTTATAACTAGTGGGTTAATTGTACATAGAAGAAGACTTTTGCTAAAGTGCTTTAAAATTTAAAATAGTTATTTCATTTCACTGGAAAATAGGCAAAACTCATTATGCTTAAATGATAAAATTAAGAAAACTTTTTTTAAGTCAAATTCAGATTAAATATGCTTCAAATATAATTTATATTTATTATGTACCAAATGTTCAAAGCTGCTCAAAATCATACAACCCTTGTCACTGACTATTCACCCCACCTATTAGCATCATCTGTCTTATTTTTATTGTGGCTTTCTGACTTCTGTCAAGGCAAATCCTATGTTGCCCATTTCACCTATGTTGAAATTTTAAAATGAATGCTATTATCCTGAAAGATGTTTACAAATTAGATTTTAGTCTTACAGTCACATGTTAATTTTATGAACAACCTCAATGATGGCATGAGACATGACATATTTAGCTTTGAGAGCACATTCTAGATCAAAGAATGGTAGCATGGGGGAGCTGGGATGAAGGAATTCGCAACTGTACAGGAAAGACAGCCTAAAAACAGACTGAGTGATGATGATGTGAATGCCTTAACGGATACTGACTTGGAGCTGGTCGTTGAACTGAAAAGAAGTGTTTCAGGAAGAGTGTATGTGGGCAGCAGAGGGAAAGAAGAGAAAGACAGAAGGAAGACAGACAGAGACACATAGAAAAATTGATTAGCTGATTTGTGATGATGTTTCTAAACCAAATTATAGAAGTTGAAAATAGAGCAGAAATGGGGATTAGGACATATCCGCTTCCAGATATCTGTACCTGGACATATCCAATAGACAGAGATCAAGGCTGGAGATACTCGTTTGTTCATTCATTTCTTCATTCATTCATTTCGTAAATATTATTGGCTGTTAAGTCTGCTTCAGGCATTGGAACAGGCAGTATGTTAGGGAAGGGAATAAGATGAAAAGACATGTTTTTGTTTTTTGTTTTTTGTTTTTTCAGGTAGTCCATGGGGGGCTGACAGGTAGACAAGTAGTATGCTCTAAGTAAGATTTATCAAAGGGGTGCCTGAATGGCTCAGTCAGTTAAGCATCAGCCTTCAGCTCAAGTCATGATTGCAGGGTCCTGGGATCAAGCCCCGCATCCAACTCCCTGCTCAGCGGGGAGTGTGCTTCTTCCTCTGCCCCTTTCCCCACTCATACTCATTTGCTCTCTCCATCTCTCAAGTAAATAAGATCTTAAAAAAAGATTTATAATACACAATCATTGAAATAAAAGATAGAATTAAAATCTATTTTGTATGATCATCATAAGATAATTATGTGACTTATAATTGTATATAACAAAATTATATTGCATTATAATTCAACGATGAAAATTGCGCTAATGGAATAGTTGCTAACTGTGTTTATTGCATGGGAGGTAGAAGAGCTTATACTGCCTGGAAGGCTTCACAATAGAGGTTGCATTTTTACTGAGGATTGATGGATGGTATCAGAAGTCACTTACACTTCTAATAAATACTAATAAAACCTTGGGAGGAGATGCTATCTAAAATACCAATTAAACACATATTTGGATTGAAAAACAGATTTTGTTCATACCTCTCAGACTTTAACTCCATTACAGAAAATGCTTCTGTGGTTCCTACCGTGGTCTGAGCCAACTTGATATATGTATATGCACAGAACAATGCTTGTTTTTTTTTTTTTTCATGGACAATGAGGATAATCAGATAGATACTAATTATTTGGCTACATAATCAGCTTGTGGTCATAAATAATTCCTAGATTACAATGACACTTTTCATTGTATCCTACTCATCTTAAGAGATGACATGAGCTACCTTTCAGAGGGACGAACTTTTTGTGGCTGGTCCGTCTTCTTTATGGTTTTGCAAGATCTGTGACCACTCTATCATTTTATTTTTCTTTTCTTCTTTGCATCTTTATTTTCCTTTTCCAACTTAGGATTTTGTTTTGTTTTGTTTCCCATTTAAACCTTACACCATTAGCCCTGCTCCATACATATTCTTATTTTTCACTTCTGTGATCACAACTTTTGCAGTATTGGCTCCCCAAATTTAGCTAGATGGTTGGTTTATTTAGTAGTTCTCTTTTCCTCATAGACTGGTACATAGATTTTTCTTTTCAACTAGTTTAATAGATCAGTATTTCAGGAGACAGCACAGCTCATCAAATGGGTCTACCAAACTCCCCTGATAGTACTTGCTATTGGTTTGAGGTCTCCGAATGCCAAATCTTAAATGTAATTGTGCAAAATTGTGCAAAAAATAATGAAAATAATATATTTGGTGATAATAATGTGGTTGGCATTAGCTTAGCATCATTATGAATTACTCCTGATTTATAATGTGGAATTAGTTTTGGATTTGGAGAAACCAGTTATTTTCATTTGGGTACTATCCTAGAAGATGAGGAGGGAAATAACTTGCTGATTCATGGTATGTTTGAAAGGAAAAATTAATAGCTTCAAAGCACTTAGAAAGCATGAAGCATTACATACATAGTAATTATATAATCCCCCATGATAGTTATTTATGTTTGTTAGCATTACTCATTAGCTTTAATTTCTCACACTCAGATCTGGGGCTTTATTTTGGGAAGGGTATTTTCTTCCCTCTTCCAATAAAACTATGATGTGGGATAAAGCATGCATAGTCTTGAGGATTAATTCATTCTAAAAGATAATCATTCAGAAGTTAAGATGTCAAATCATGACCCTATTGAGTTTAAAAGACTCTCGCAGATTGTCTAGTCCAATTTTTGACAAGGAAACAGAAGTCATCAAGTATAGGTAAATTTATAAAGTTGCAGAGCCAAGACTGGTCTGTCCCCATGCTTATATTAAAATTTAGTCTCCAGTGGCAGCTGTCTTTAAAGTAAGCTTATAAGAAAGTCAGTAAAACCGAACAAAAGCTTCATTAGAGCCAGTGGTTGTTTAGTTATTATTCTGTGTCTTTTATGACACCGGGCGTGTTTTATAATGTATGATTTTCAGTAAAATTCCATATGGATTTCAGTACATTCATGTAAGGAAAAACATTACAGAGAAAGGAAATTGTGATGACACAGAAACAAAACAAAACAAAACTGTGTCCTACTTATATAGACAAAAAAAAAATGTGTCAGAAGATAGTACTTTCTGGATGTAAAGCTAATGAAATGTATTTTGCAAATGTATTTTACAACAAGTACTATGGAATGGTATTTATTTGCAAAGTATTACTGATTTCCAAGAGTTAGTCAAGCAATGGGTAAGAATATTGAATTCCTATTGAAAAAGAGAAATGAAATGTCCTGTGTTAAATTATTATAGTTTAAAAATTAATTTTGAAAGGGGCGCCTGGTGGCATAGTTGGTTATGCATCTGACTCTTGATTTCAGCTCAGATAATGATCTCAGGGTCTTGAGATCTAGCCCTGCATGTGGCTACACGCTGGGTATGAAGCCTGCGTAAGAGGGTCTTGAGATCTAGCCCTGCATGTGGCTGCACGCTGGGTATGAAGCCTGCGTAAGATTCACTCCCTCCCTCCCTCTCTCCCATCTTCTTTCTTTTCCTATCCTCTCTCTTTCTTTCTCTCCCCGCCAAGAAAATTAATTTGAACAAATATGTCTCTCTCTTCCCCCATAAAAAATTAATTTTGACAAATACATTTATTTTTTTTAAAGGTTTTATTTATTTATTTGAGAGAGAAAGAGAAAGGGAGCACAAGCATGGGGAAAGGCAGGCAGAGGGAGAAGAGGCTCTCCGCTGACCAGGAAGCCCAATGTGGGACTTGATCCCAGCACCCTGGGAACATGACCTGAGCTCCAGGCAGACACGTAATCTACTGAGCCACTCAGGTGCCCTGCATTTATGTTTTCTAATAGTAATTATAGCTAACGTTTCTTGAATACTCCACTGTATTACTGTATTAAGAGTTTTTCATACACTTGCTTATACATTTTTCTCTGATATCTGTCTTTGGCCTTCGATTTTTTTTTTTTTTTTTTTTTGGTAAGAGCTTGGTAATTCACATGCCATATAATTCAATTTTTATAGTGTTTAATTCGTGTTTTTTAATATACTTTTAGGGTTGGGCAATCATCACCACCACATAATCTTAGAACATTGTCATCACCAGGAAAAAGAAACCTGGTAACCCATTAACAGTCACCCTGCCATTCCCCTACTCCGATGCTCTCGGCAATCACTTCCTGCCTCTGTGTATTTGTCGATTCTGTATATTTTATATCAGTGGGGTCACATATATGACCTTTTGTGACTGGTTTCTTTAATTTGGTCTGTTTTCAGAGTTCTTCCATGGCATAGCCTGTGTCCATATGTTACTACTTTTTCTTGAAAAGATGTATTCCACAGTATGGGTTCACCACGTCTTATTTATCCTCTAATCAGTTAATGGCCATGTGGGTGGTTTCCGCTCTTTGGTTTTTTTGAGCAATGCCTCAGTGAACATTTATATACAGGTTTTGTATGCATCATTTTTAAAAAGATTTTTATTTATTATTTGACAGAGAGAGACCCAGAGAGAGAGGGAACATAAGCAGGGGGAGTGGGAGAGGGAGAAGCAGCCTTCCTGCTGAGCAGGGAGCCCGATGAGGGGTTCGATCCCAGAACCCTGGGATCATGACCTGAGCCGAAGACAGATGCCCAGGAGCCACCCAAGTGCCCCTGCATCATTGTTTTTAATTGTCTTGTATATGTACCTGAAAGTATAATTGCTGGTTTATATGATAACCCAATGTTTAACATTTTGAAGGACTGCCAGCTGTCTTGTAAAGTGGCCACACCAGGTTTCAACCCAATCAGCAATGTATAAGGAAGGTTCCTGTTTATTCATATCCTTGTCAACACTTATTATCCTCTTTCCTTTTGATTTTAGCCATCCTACTCTGTGTGAAGTGGTATGTCACTGTGTGAAGGGGTATTTCCCTACTGACTAATGATATTGAACATCTTTCTGTAATTCTTGGTCATTGGTGTATTTCCTTTGGAGAAATGTCAGTTCAAATATTTTTCCCCCATTTTTAATTGGGTTATTTGCCTTTTTATTATTGGGTTGTTAGAGTTTCGGGTTATTTATGTATTATGGATACAAGTCCCTTATCAGAGACATAATTCATAAACATTTTCTCCCATTCTGGGTGTTGTCCTCTCATTTTATTGATGGTATACTTTTTAGGACATGTGTTTTTAATTTAGATGAAGTCTGCTTATCTTATTTTGGTGGTTGTTTTTAATTGTCATATCTGAGAAACTGTTACCTAAAGTTTAAAGATTTACTACTATGCATCTGGTAAAATTTATAGTTTTGGCCCTGATATCTAAGTCTATGATCCACTTGAGTTAATTTTTGTTTATGGTGGGGAATTGGGTTTAAACTGCATTTATCTGCATGTGGATAGCAAGTTATTCCAGCACCATTTGTTGCAAAGGTTACACTTCACAACTTCATGGTCTTGGCACTCTTGCTGAAATCAATTGATTATAAAGGTAAAGGTTTATTTCTAGATTTTTAATTCTATTGAATTGATTATGTGTATGTGTATATACCATATGCCAGTACCACCCTCCTCTGATTTCTATAGCTTTGTAGTCAGCTTGAAATCAGGAAGGGTAAGTCCTCCAACTTTGTTCTTGTTCAAAATTATTTTAGATATGCTAGGTCCCTTGCATATCCACATGAATATTAGGATCAGCTTGTCAGTTTCTACAATAAAGGCACCTGGAATTTTAATCAGAATTGTGTTGAACCTATAAATTAATTTGGGCACTACAATACTAAGTCTGATCTGGGCACAGGATATCTCAGTTTGTTCCAGTGTTCTTTAGTTTCTTTCAGGGGATGTTTTCCTCTTGTTAGTGCACACACCTTGCACTTCTCTTGTTAAGTTTATCCTTTAGCATCTTGTTCTTTATAATGCTACTGAAAAATGGAATTGTTTTCTTAATTTCGTTTCAGATTGTTCATCGTTCTGATGTATAGAAATAGAACCATTTTTGCTGAAGTAGGCTGTTTGTTCTAATTGTGTGTATGTGTATTTTATAAGGTTTTCTGTATATAAGATAATTTCATCTCTACACAGAAGTAGCTTTACTTATTTCCTTTCCAATCAGGATGTCGTTGATATCTTTTTCCTTGCCTACCTCCCCTAACTCCAGTATAATGTTCAAGAGTACAGACATCATTGTTTTGTTAGAGGCTGCTGTTTTTCACAAGGACTGGCCCTGTGGCCAACTGCTATCCAAGTCGATCACTGAGCTGGGAAGAGGGAGATAGTAGTAGAAGTTAAAACACTACTAGTCTTGCTACTTTTATTAAAATATAATTGTTTCCCTTGAGTAAATTCTTGTCATTTTCTTGAAAGCCTTTGGTGAATTTTCAGAGTTCTCAAAAATTTGTTTTTTATTATTTTTGCCTTTATCTTTCTTGCTTTAATCGAGTAGGAGATTTTCAGAGGTTCTGATTCCACCAATGTAGAAGTGGCCCTCAGATTTTCTTGGGGGACATATTTAGGGAAAGGGAAAATGTATTGTAAAGCAAGGTGTTACATAAATATTCTTCAATATTTTTAAAAGGTAGGAAACAATATTTCCCCCAAATATATTTCTGAACATATTTAATGCCTTCTAATTTTTTGAAAATGTCAATTTACGTAAGAATATCGATCAGTATCTAAAAGTGATTCTGTGACTATTTAGAAATTATTATTTTATTCAAAACAAAAAAAATTAGAGGAGAATATTCTTATTTGTGTTAACTTAATGTGAAATGTGTTAAGCTTTATAGTATATTGTCAAATTCTTCTGAGAAGAAAGGAAATTTTCAATATACTGATAGTTGACCAAGATACTTTCTGTGTTTTATTTGGTGAGCTGAGAACTTAGATTTCAGAAGCTTAGAACTTTCTGGCTGTCAACATACTCTGTTTTAAAACAATCAGGATTTCTTTGGGTGGAGTAAATCTGAAGATAAAATTAAGTTTCTTACGGCTAATCCACAAGATGCCCTTGAAGCATTCTTTAAGCACCCATTTTTAAATCATTGTATGATTACATGCTTTTCACCTTTCTTTCTCTTCCCTTCCCTCCACTGAGAACAGATTGACTTTGGAACACTGTGCAGTTTGCTTTGCCAGTCACATTCCAGCAGCTATTATAACTTACTTTGTTCTGACTGAATTTGAACCAAGAGTGTAGTCTGTTCTCAAAATGTGTTCACCAACAGATGTTTCCCTGTAGTCCTCTGTTGCTACATAAGACAAAGAGAAAAGACGCTTTGGCCAATTGGAATTGCCAAGAAATTGATTTTTCAATATTCGTTTCAAGCTGGGAGACAGAGTTCTTTGTTAATTTGTTTTGAGAATTAATATAGATCCAGTACCCAGTTTGGTTTCATTCCATGTGTATAGATAATGTTCACTTAGAAGAAAACATGAAGAATAGATTTAGAAGACAACTTGATGAGGAACTAGTTAAAAATTTGTCGTTTGCATTTATTCAGAATGTTGCTTAATAGATAATAATCAGCTCCAAAGATTGGTGCCTACTTGACCTAACTAGTTGTAATTTCTAAAATATTACTCAGCTTTTTTTTTTTCCAAGTCTTTGTGATTGGCTTGATGAAAAAATCATAGAACTCAAAGAGTTTTATGTGTAACATTATTTCCAGTGGACTGTATTTTCAACTTTTTTCTTTTTCATTATCACTTCTTCCTAATGAGAAAAAAAATTGTCATATATAATTCTCCCTCACTAGAGAAATTAACTCTAAGTAAAAGATTTTGTTGCATTGGGTTGAGCTTTGAGGGCCACACACCTTTGTAATATCAAAGACTTTTGAATCTTCCCATCCCCTAAACCTAGTTATTGTTCCCTGGTGTATTACATTGTTTCATTTGTATGAATGCCCTCTATTCTCTCTCTATAAAATTTTCTTGGACAGTTACGAATACTTTTAACTCAGACTTTTCTTGAATTCTTAAGATGTCACTTCTGCTAAAGTTTTTTTGAATACACAAATACTCTTGAGTTAAAGTAGAAGTAACATCATTCGTGTGTGTGTGTGTGTGCACACACAGGTGAACATACACACATAAATTGGGAAGCTCTACTGTACCAAGTTGCTGAATTCCATTAAAGATACATTTTGTGCAAAAGTTTCATAAGGTTATTGAAATAAGTTTAAGAAACTACCAAACCTGTGTTTCGGATTTTACCTCCTCCAACTTGTGATTCATTCATCTTGGTTTTATAGTGCTATCAAAATATTGGTACCTGTATATGTATTAGTTTTTTAAAAACATTCTTGTTTGATGATAAAGGAAGCAAAAAAAAAAAAGTGCTTAGCTTAGGGCAGTGACAGTGAAAATAGAGAAGAAGAAATGGATGCAGAAAGTGAACTGGGGAAAGGCTCCATGGCAGTGTGAGGGGGGAAAAGAAGAGAGAATTCAGTCATTGATGATGACCATTTGCTTTTTCCTCTGAGCATCTGGAAGGATGCAGTTTTCAGTAATAGAGAGAAGAGAATCCTATTGGATGGGAGACATTCATTTCTGGATATGCAGGGGTGGTTCTGAAAATGCAGACAGGGCCAAGACGAAGGTACTCAGTAGGTCTTGCTAAGACAGAGAAAATGTTCCTTTCAAGCCATTAATTTGCATGGGAGTTCCATTGGAATGAGTAACAAAATTAAGGCTTCGTTTTCATTTTCTTTCAGAGAAAGAAAAAACAGAAATTACCGCAAGGGAGAATAAAAAGAGCAGACCTAGGGGCGCCTGGGTGGCTCAGTGGGTTAAGCCTCTGCCTTCGGCTCAGGTCATGATCTCAGGGTTCTGGGATCGAGCCACGCATCGGGCTCTCTGCTCAGCGGGGAGCCTGCTTCCCCCTCCCTCTGCCTGCTGCTCTGTCTGCTTGTGCGCTCTACCTCTCTCTCTCTCTCTGTGAAATAAATAAATAAAATCTTAAAAAAAAAGAATATTTAAAAAGAGCAGATCTAGAAGCAGTGTGTTCAAAATAGAGTTGAGGTGGGAGAATACTGGAAAAATACTATAGAATTTAACAATAATTAGACAATAATATCTAATCAAATTACATAAATGTGAAGTGTTCTACTTTTAGCAGTTGGGGTGATTATATGTCTTTAATGACATTTTTAGGAGATATGAGTTGAAATAATTATTTTGAGGAATTGCAGGTTAATTGGAGCATTTCTTGAGTATCTATTATGTACGAGATTTAAATGGTGATCCTACCTTAATTATGTTTGAAATGCATGTTCTGTATTATATATATATAGAATATGAATTAATATAGGTCCCAGCAGTCATTAGATGGAACATTCAAATGTTTAATTGGGCAGGGATAAGAACCAGCAAGGGATGGTGATGCACTAAGGGACTAGCATAGCAAAAAGCCAGTCCGTAGACCCAGGGGGCTGAAGAAAGGGAGCAGTGTTCCCAAAGACCAGTGTGAGTTGTCCTATGGAAGAAGGGAGGCCGATGCCTGAATGGTCTCAAGGCAAAGAAACAGCCAAGGATTTCCCACCAGTACCTCCCACTGGATGGACCCAAGTAGAAAAGAGAGGATTTAGAAGCTTGGGTGATTCATCTCTAGAGTTGGAACCAAAGTGCACAAACCAGGACAGGGTATGGAGAATAGATTTAGGAGGAGGAGGCAAACAGAATCACAAGTGTGTAGTCAGTGGATAGTACTCTTTGCTTTTCTTAACAGAAGTCAAATCAATATAAAATAAAAATAAAATGACATCATTTATTGAATGATATGTGAAACGAGTTGATACTGTACAATTGGGTTACCTTTTTGATGATATATGGGAAAGGATATTGTAGCGGTTCTCAGCTTTTCTTACGAAACAGACTGAGTAAAGAAATAAATATGAGTATTTGCTGTACTCTCCCTCCTCCCCCCTAGATGTTCTCAAGGTGGAGAACAAGGAAGAGAAATTGCTAGTTAGAACACAATTCAGAAGTCAAAGGATGAGCACTGACTGGCCAAATTTCAGGTCAGAATAATAGTACAAGCTATTTGGATATAAGTATATCAGAGAGGGATGATAAAAACACTCAAGGATTTTTGTTTCAAGACAAAACTGGTTTGGCCCTTTAGACTGAGCTAGATCAGCAGATGGGAAAGTCAAACAAATACTACTATCACAGGACTTCTAGTATGAATCAGAAGTCCTGAATTCATGAATATGAATTATAATAATACAATTAAAGATACCTACTATTTATGGAGGACTCACCACAAGCGGACATGATGCTAGGTACTGTATAATTTAGATCTATGATTTTAGATCTGTTTGCCCTTGTGACCAGGAAAAGGACTTATATCATTTTCCCGAGTTTGGAGATTAAGAATCTGAGGCTCAAAATAGTTAAGTAACTTCTGCTCAATCATACAGTTACTAAGTTTTTGGAGGGAAGCGCTCACCCATCATTTGGATGCTGTGTTCTCCCTGATTTGCAGTACCTCCTTCCACTCCGTACAGTACAACAAGCTATTAGTGTCCTTCCTCCCCCAGTTCACTCATCTCAGTTTTAGTGCCAGATCTTACTTGCACTTTCGCAGCCCTGAAGTCATCTGGGATTGTGCCTTGCTGTAGCTTATATAGTACATTGTATTTATAACCTTGAGAAACTGTGTTGCCAGTGATTATAATTTAGGCATGCCCTCATTCAATGCATGCCAGTACTCAATGCCTTCAGTGCCGGTATTGATTCATCTCCCATTACGTGTTAAGGACGAGCATGCAGGTTGCATTAGACACAAAATGGACTAAACAGTTTCCTGTTACCCTGTACAGTGGCCAGACAGTAAAAAGTAAACAAATAGAGTACATTATCAAGGAGTGTTAAGTGCTGTGGAGAAAAAAGAGATGAAGACAAGGAATCATTCATTGGAGATGCTGTTTTAGCTAGAATAGACAGGTAAGGACCTTCTGGAGAAGTGATATTTGAGAAACAACGTATGTGAATATCAAGGGAGGGAGCGTTTAATGTTGAGTGAACAGAACATGAAAAAGCCTTACTTAGTATATGACTTGCTTAAGTTCTCTGCTCACAACTTTAAGGTGGGGACAGTACTGTTGTGCTATATAAACGGGATACTTCTAATACGTGACAGCTGTAGAAAGAGATGGAAAGCTGAGTTTAGCTAACCAATACGTCCTTGATATATCTGTGACAGAATGATGATGTCAGAAATCCATCAAGTTATGTTCTAACATAGGCGATGATAGTGTCTAACTTCTCGTCCCATGGAGACTTCTAGAAACATCAAGAGCTCACGTGGTTCAGCATACTGAGTTTTTGTGTCACTTCTCGAACCCACACTTCTCTCTCCTAATGAACAGAACTCAGTTTCCCCTTTAAAAGATTTAGATGTGGACTTATACATAGAAGCCAAAAACACAACTGAGGAGTAGTTTTCAATGCGTGAAAAGGGCTGCCTGCTCCTGGTTCACCTTTCAGCTACTTCTTCCTTATTACTCTGCTCATTTGGTCACCATCCATGGTATCTTTAATTTAAAAGTGTTTGTACCATTTAGGACTTTGACATTATTCTCTGAACACTTTTAGTGCCTCATACATTTTTGTTTGGGGTTGACTCCTGATAAAGGAATTCAGAATTTTGCACAATTTTTTTCAGGGGTCTAGTTGCTTCTCTCTTTCTCTCACAAGAATTTTCAAGGTGTTTTATTAGAATTATTTCACTAAACAACAGTAATAGGAAAGGTGGCTATTATTTCACTTTTTTAACAAAGGGTAGGTTAACTAGCAAAAAGTTTAAGTAATAGCCACTAGGTCAGCTGGGTAGTTAGTTTTAGAATCAGGACTGAAAGTGAGATAATTTGGCATTTAATTTAGTTGTCTTTCTGGAGCTCAGGGCTAACACATAATGACAACACCACACAACTGAGCCAGACCTGGGTAACTAGATATCATTAGGTGAATATAACCTGCGTGGCCAAGAAGCAAAGAGGTGATCTCAATAGGGGGCCCATGGTTTCTGTGTCCTTTTCTCAACTGGTCAAACATTGACCTTTTCCTCTTTGTTTCTTCTGGGTTAAAAAGAAACAAAAACTGTAGAGGTACCAGTCAATTTATATTTTCAAAGAAAAAAAATGATACCACGACATATGCCAGATTTTTAGTGGATCAGAAACCCTAAATTCAGAACAATTGCTTGAAAGCCGCTTAATCAATTAGTTGTAAATCCAAGCGAAAGGCACGAAAACCTGCCAGATGTCACTCATGTGAAAAAAAGATGCTCGTTTTGGATGAATTATTAGGTAATTTTTCAAGGATCACTCACAAGTAAGGATTTTTTCTAGTGTGTTTAAATGATTCATTTTCAGTCTCTCATAAATGTTTAAATTGTGCTCATTCACATTGTCACAGCCTGACAGGGCTGCTCGTCAGGGTTTTTCTTCCCTTGTGTTAAGATTACAAAGGAAGAAAGTACTTTTAAATATCTGTTGCGAAAGAGGGCAGGTGCTGTCTCGTGTATGATGGTCAATTTTAGCCCATCAATACCTTGATGGTCACAGTGACTCCTTTTCTTATGGCAAAAATTACTTAGATAATGTTAAAGTGGATGAAACGGATGCTGTAGTCTGTCCCTAAAAGATTCAGAACATGATCCTTTGATGACAGCTTTGTGGGGCAGGATATTCCCAGCATCACATTTAGTCAGAAATATGGAGGGTATGTGTTAACATGATTTGCATATCTCACTCCTGTGGAGTCTTGTGATAAATAATAGAAATGGGCAAGGAGTCCTGTATCAAGGCAAATTCACATTATTTCCTGATACACACAGTGAAGCTTATTTTGGGATAATGGCTACATATGTTCAGGAAAATTGGGCTCAGGAGCCCACTGTCTGAACATTTTCCAGGAAAAAAAAATGAATGTATTATTTGAAGACATCAGGGAGAAGGTGCCTGTATTATTTATACACTCCCTTTGTATAAGAACAAATACCGACAATCTATTGTCCCTTGATCAGTAAATGGACTGTTGTGGCTAATTGAATATTTTGACAAAATGACCTACATTATACATTCCACGTGGATTGCAAATGTTTGTAATACTGAAAAGACAATTACCAGCTCCTTCACATGGCAATGCAGCTGAACCTGACTTAAGTTTTACTTTGGTGGGCGTTAGTGAGGTTTCTGAAAAGGCAGTTCAGAATTTTACAGTTTCTCAAGAGTCCACTTGGTCACTTGCTCAAGAAATATTTGTTAAAAGCCATTGCATGCCAGAAAGAATCTTAGGACAGGGGATGTGAGAAGTAACTGAACACACCTCCTACTCTTCAGTAGCTCAGATGCAATAGGAAGACATGCACACAAACAGGGAATTCAGGAAAAGGGAGGGATATTCCTTACTCTACTTGGGCTGTCTGGAGGGATCTTTAGAGGAAATGTTTAAAAGCAAATTTGTTCTTAGCCAATGCATTTGTAGGTGATTTGCATATGGCCTCTGGGGCAAAGGGTATTCTAAAAGGAGGGACAAATGCAAAATTAAAGACATGAAATAGCATTAGCCTATTCTAGGCACCACAGTGGATTGGGTATGGCTGAAGCATAGATTGTTTTGAAGGAGGGACAAGGTCTGAACCTCCAGGCTCAAGAGAGGCCAAGAATTTATCCTGCAATTGCTTGGTTGTATTCCCTGCCAGTGTCTTGGATTTTGATCCTGAAGGCCCCAAATAATTGAAAAACTTGGAAATCAGTATAAAAAAATCTTTAGCTGAGGTTCAGAAGTATCATTTTGGTTCTTCCCACATTGCATATTGTCATTATACATCATTGTCCCTAGAAGTGTGCCTAACAAATTAAACATCTTTCTATTCATCCTCAGGTTTTAGTAATTCATCCATACTCCATATTCTGAATAGCTTGCCCACCACTCTTGCCTTTTCTTAAGTCTTGCCTTCTTTCATATTCTTGCAATGTGGGGAAGAGAGGGAGATATGACAAACCAAACCCCCAGAATTCCCTTGACATAGTCGGTTGTATGTTACAATTATTCATTCATCAATTATTATCTCTTTTAAACCAAAAGAGCTTCTGTATCTTGCTTACTCAATATTTATTGAAAACCATCTAGTACTGCTTCCCTTTGGACACTTAGGATATAATAATGAATCAGATAACCAAAGATACCTGGCCTCAGGGACCTTACTTTCTGGCCAGAGGAGATAGATAATAAACAGCAACAATATGTAAATTGTATAATATAGTAGAACATGTTAAGTTCTATGGGGAAAAAAAAGATACTATACTGAGTCCATATTTGGATCTTAACTTCTTTTCCCTCGAGCAGATAGTAAACGAGATGTTAAAACTGCTTACGCAGCTCCACCATAGTTGTGTTTACTGTAACTTTTGGTGCCTCATAAACACATTTTCCTGTATATTTTAATCACCTTGTTTTCAAAGAGTGAAAGAAAATGTCCTTAGGGCATTTGTCATTCCTTATTCGACACAAACCTGGCGCAGGGCAGGCGCGAGTGGATAAATCCATCTGAGAGTTAATGTAGTGGAACGCTAGTGAGCGCGATCGTTTGACAGAAGCAATTACGGCCCGGGGCAGTGTTGGGCCCTTCACTTCATGGTAATCGTCCTGCTCTCTAAAATTATATGAATTTGAAAAATAACAGCAACATCAACAAAAATTTCACTGCAGTGGATAATTAGCTCTTTATTGACAGATGAACTATTTTTTAGAGATTAGTGGGAATTCATTCTGCCACTTGCCCATACTAAATATAGCTGTGGCTTTTTTTGATAGAAGGTAGATTCTCTCATTTGTGTCTTCCATGCCAGATTTTAAAATCATTTATAAATTTACTGGTTTTGGGTTCTGTCTTAGCTAATATGTCAAATAGGATGTTATATTTTTTTTGTATAAAACTGCACTTTATCCCAATGGTTTTCTTCAATTTTTTCTTATTTCAGAGTCGAAATCAAAGATAAATTTATTAGCAATGATGTTATGGTAGAAAGGCCATATAACATGTTTTGTGTTCAGTGGGTTGAATTCAGTTGCTAGATTCTTAATATAAAAAGGTAGATTGGAACATGACTTTTAGAAACATGTACAATTTATAGTTACTAATGATTAATCACATTTCTAGAAAATTGGTGTTTTCCCTTAAATTTCACCTACTGTGTCTTAAGTTAAACAGCTGTTTAATAGTATGTGCTAAAATCTATGGTTAATAATGTAGATTGTGTAGAAACGTTTTTTTCTGATTAGGAGAAACATTAAAAATAATGGAAATAAAGGCAAAATTTCCAGTATTTTTGATATATAATCAATAATTCAATGCCAGAATGACAAAATAAAGAAATGTAGTGTTATTTATTTCAATCTTGATTATAAAGAGTAAACAAGACCTATCACATATGTTAACAAGGTTGAACTGCATTATCCTCCATTCATAGATTTTCTGCATAGCTTTCGATGTGAGGAGGGAAGGGTGTAGAATTTGAACCATACAATATCTAAATCGGAAATATAAACATCGTAACAAAATTTCATCAAGGCTAGAATGTTTAGCCAAAGTCCTAATTGATTTAGGATCTAGGACCAGAATCCAAATTTGAATGTGCTGCTTTAAAATAAAAATATTGATGTATTTTACTTTTTTTATTTTTCTAAGCTTTAAAATAAGTATCTTATGGTTATTGGACTTTGTCCTGCCATTCAGTGACTCATTCAGCAAATCTGTACTGACTGCCTGCCTGTTCTAGTCATGACTCCAGGTTCTGGATAAACAGACAAGACCAAGGGGTGCCTGGGTGGCTCAGTGGGTTAAGCCGCTGCCTTCGGCTCAGGTCATGATCTCAGGGTCCTGGGATCGAGTCCTGCATTGGGCTCTCTGCTCAGCAGGGAGGCTGCTTCCCTCTCTCTCTCTCT
Source organism: Mustela putorius furo (assembly GCF_011764305.1). Lineage (NCBI taxonomy): Eukaryota > Metazoa > Chordata > Mammalia > Carnivora > Mustelidae > Mustela > Mustela putorius. The sequence goes on from NW_025421273.1 coordinate 26,326,393, forward strand.
GCCTGCCTCTCCATCTACTTGTGATCTCTCTCTGTCAAATAAATAAAATCTTTAAAAAAAAAAAAAAACAACAGACAAGACCAATAGCACAGCTGCAGATAGACCAGCTAATGATTAAAGGCTTAAATGTTTGGGGTGCCTGGGTGGCTCAGCCGGTTGAGCGTCCGACTCTTGATTCCAGGTCAGGTCATGATCTTGGGGTCATGGAGTCAGCTCTGTGTTGGGCTCCTTGCTCCGTGGCAGAGTCTGTTCAAGAGTCTGTCTCTCCCACTTCCTCCGTCTCTTCCCCCACCCTTTATCTCATTTTTTTTTTTTTAAAGGGAAAATAGTCTTAAGTATGTGTTAGGACATCAGTCAATTCTCTATATCCGATCATGGATTTCATCATCCGAACCACAAAACTTTTTCTACAGTTTTGAATTGACATTCATTCAGTACTCTTGTTTGTTTGTTTAGGATCTAGTCTGTGCGAAGTATCTTTTCAAACACAGTTGAAACCTCAAAGAAAGAAACATAGAGTCTTTTTGCCCTCATGGCTTATAGTCTAGCAGGAATGATAGATGGACAGGGAGACAGCCCTCCTCTCATTAAGGTGATAGTGATGTTAAGTGTTATAAAGAGAGGAAAAACTCGCCATGGATTTGGGAGAAGAGAGACTTCATTCTGCTAGGGCAACCTGGGAAGATTCTTGGAGAGATTTTCTTAAGTATTATTCACCTTTCCATGATCTTCAATATTTTGATCATCTTCTCACTCGCCTCCTGTATTGAAACACTGCTAGCAAAACGTGTGGACATGGCCTGGGAAGATGAAGGTTTAAATGTGTAGAAGAGCCATCTGTTGCCACTGATTGAAGCAGGGAGAGTGGATATATAGTCAACATTTCCTCTTTCCTTTCCTTTTACTGCCAAACTCCACACACATGGTTTGCATCCTTTGCTTGTTTCCCTCCTTTTACACCCCCGGGACTTTCACTCCACCCACTGTAGTGAACTGTTTTCTGAATGGCCACCGCTGACATCCAGCTAGCTAAATTTAAGAATGTTTAATCATAGTAATTCTGTTTAACCTCTGTGGGTGAGGAGGCCCTGTGGTAATCTGTGGCTTCCTAAAATCCTTTCCCTTCTTAGGAGAGTATCTTTCACATATTTGTTCTTGGCTCTTCTTTCGTTTAAACATGAAAGCTATTTTTCTTCTCTAATACAATACTTTTTTTTGGAAGGAAAGGAACCACACTTAATTTTATTTCCTGTAATGCCTACCTTGCCAAGAATATTATAGATGCTCCATAAATACACACAGCTTCATTTTGAGAGGGATTAAATTAGTGGCACTCACCCTTAGTTATTACTTGTAGAATGTGTAAGAGATGTGGATAGTATTTCCCTCATTTTTGTAAGAAATATTACTGTCTACCTTTAAGATCAAGTTAGATTTGAAAGCCGTATCCCACAAGGCAGATGGGAGGTTCGTCTCAGTCAAGGTATCCCCCAGGATCTTCTAACAATGGAGGGTATTAGGCATTGCCAGAAAAAATAATGACAGGGCCTCTCTTTTTAGTTCATCTAGGTCAGTGATGTATTTCCCTCCCAGATCCCATGGGTCCTTGAAAATCTTTGGCTCTTTAGCTCTGTGTCTTAATTAGAGTACACAAATTTTTGCCGACATTGAGGGCTTGAATATTCAGGGTCAGCACCCTACTGCACATGTGGACCTTCTCCCTGGAGGTCCTACCATTCCCTGTGGGTGCTTTAAGGCCCTTTGACCCTTTCCTCTCCCGAAATAAGCACTCCCTTCCTATGTGAGTGCTCTCGCTCCTGTTTCTTCTAGCTCGATGGAGCCAGCTTTCTGGAAGGAGATGCCTGGGAACAAGAAGTCTGCAGACAAACTCTGCCTTTGTTCCTGCAACCCAAGGTTTCTCAACCTTGGCCCTATTGACATTTTGGATCAGATCATTCTTTGTTGTGAGGGGCTGTCCTAGTAACTGTAGGATGTTTAGCAGCATCCCTGGCCTCTACCAAATAGATATCAGTAGCATCCCCTAATTGTGACAATCAGAAATGTCTCCAGATATTGCCAGTGTCCCCGGTGTGGGGGATTGCCCTGGTTATGAATCGCTGTTATAATTCAAGCTTGCTGAAGTGTGAAAGACTCCCAGTAAACTCTGTTGTGACAAGTATACAGTCAGGAGACATTCTCCTTTAGAAAAATATCAGAAAATTAGTTGAATTAGTAGTCAAACTGAAGTCATGAAAAGGAAGGGGAATAGTATTTATGTGTTAGCAAGATTGTATTCACAATTTACAGAACACCCAGAGACTGCATCCCAGAACTGCTTATTTATTCTGCAGAGAAGGTGGGCTTCAAACCTACATCCATCCAACCTCAGAATTCAAGTACTTTGCATGATAACATGTATTTTCCAGCTCTGCCATTCACTTTGCCAAATATTTTAGGACCCTACTAAAGAGGGCTGCATTCTTTGCTTTATTTTGTACTGTCATCTTTGTTAGTGGGCGCAGGGTTACTGGCATAGAAATACTTCACTAGGGGCACCTGGGTGGCTCAGTGGGTTAAAGCCTCTGCTTTAGGCTCAGGTCATGATCCCAGGGTCCTTGGATCGAGCCCCGCATCAGGCTCTCTGCTCAGCAGGGAGCCTGCCTCCCCCCCTCTCTCTGTCTGCCTCTCTGCCTACTTGTGATCTCTGACTGTCAAATAAATAAATAGAATCTTAAAAAAAAAAATACTTCACTAAAGATAAGTCAGAATATGAAAGACCCATCAGTTCATTCAAATATGAGTACCGGATCTGTCAGGGAATATTAGGACTAAGTCTTTTTTATAGAATATTTGTCTAAGAAACATCAGCCTAGCTCAGAGTCCATGCTATTTACTATTTTCCTAGATTCTGGTTCTTTTAGGACAAATAAGGAAACTAGAATAGGAAGTCAGGGACTTCAGCAAGCCAACATCAGATCGTTGAGGACTTGTAAAGGGAAAGAATGGTGTATGGAGATGGAGCAGATGATAAACACGAACTGTGCAAAATGGCACACGCAACAAAATGAAACGAGGGACATCAATCTGCGTGGTGTGGTGGCGAGGTCTTTTCATGCGACACTAATGAGCTCTGACTTCATTCAGTAAAAGGGAGCCACCGAAGTATTTTAAGCAATCGTGTTTCATGAACAGATATGTGTTTTAGGGGAAAATCGCCCCAAATGATTACTGTTATAATTCAAGCATTGGATATAAGCAGACACAAGTCTCCACACCAAGTGAGTGCCAGTGGTAACTCTACACTTATTTATTTATTGATACTGTCTTTTCCAATTCCCAACATCTCAGACTTCAGTGTGCATTCAGATCACCTGTGAAAATGCAAATTCTGATATTCTAGGGTTGGAATGAAGCCCAAGAGTCTGCATTTCTTACAAGCACAGATGTTGCAAGGGATACCAGTTCATGGACAGTATTGTGGACATTCAGGTTCTAAATGAGAACCATTGTGCTGGGTCCTGGAAGAATAAGGTAAAGACAGATGGTGGTGGCTCTCTTGCCCCCGGTGCCTGGAATATGGGTGTACTGACTCTGTCATTAGGAGTTCCTTTGTCTCCCTCTCCAGCTTCATTCAACCTTCCTTTGTCAACTGTACTTTCTGGCTCCACTCAGTAGCCTTTTACGGCTCTGGGAATCCCCTCCTCCTGGGTTCAGGTTTGGTAGAAATAGATTACTTGCCTCTTTCCCCACAGCTGTACTGAAGAGTCTTCTTGCATTGCTTTGGCTCCAATGAAATCATATGTCTGCTTCTGAACAAGTCACTGTGGTAAGAGGAGTGTGATCCTCCAGTTAGTGTAGCCCCAGTTTGCCCAGGCCTGGGATCGTAACAACGTCTCCTCCATCCGACCTGCTTGTGTGAAAATGGGGGAAAGTATACCAGTCCCAAGGGAAACATCAGAGCACTGAATTGAAAAGGCGATTAGATTCCCACAATATACAGTGATGGGAGCTATGTCAGAAGTTTCCAAATGTTCTTGATTTCTTAGGAATTTTTTCATAGTGCCCCTAGTCCAAAAGAAATACCTAACAGTTAATTTATTTGATAGATAGATCCTAACAACTTAACAAGGATTTATGTTGTGACAACTTACTGAAGTTCTGTTTATTAAGTAGTTAAGTCCCAACAACTTAATCAGATTTATGTCCTAACCATTAAGTAGCTGTTTGATAAAATAATACATGTAAGTTGAGAGAAAAATATTTTTGTTTCATTCCTTAAAAACCGCAATCACTTCCTAAGGGGATGTGTGTACCTGCTGGGTTCCACACAACTTCTTGACCTCAGGTTAAGATTAGATGCTGCTAACCTCATTTCCTGTTCTCCATTGATTTTTGTGTAATAATTTCCCTTTATTCTAAATAGCATTCCCTAAATCCCAGCTTTACAAAGATACGATAAGGAGTGTAGTGTGAGAGCCGTGTTCTCGAAACTGTGAACTACCTTAAGCAAAGTTTTGGTGTTATCTCCAATAGATGTTGAGTATCACTGTTTCTCTAGAATTTAAAAAAATATATATCACGGGATCCCCCTGTGAATTTCAGTACACCATTTGGGAGCCAAAGTCTAGAATTTACATTTGAATTTCTCGTTTTATATCTTTGGAGAGATGGAGAGTCAAATGTTGGCTGTATGGGTTGAATTGGGGTAAAAGCTCTGGGCTGGTGACCCATCTTAGCCCAAAGACCTCTAGGATGGTATCACACACCTTTCCCTTTTCTTCAAGAGAAAAATGGCATATGTCTGCTCAGCTACCACACAACCTTATAGTGCCCTATTTTCCTCTCTGATGTTCTGAATCCTGAATCTGTCGAATTGATGTCCTCCATGAGTAGCTCATCTCAGTATTTGCATTTCAACCTTTGCATCAGTTTTTTTTTTTTTAAGATTTTATTTATTTATTTATTTGACAGAGAGAAATCACAAGTAGATGGAGAGGCAGACAGAGAGAGACAGAGGGAAGCAGGCTCCCCGCTGAGCAGAGAGGCCGATGCGGGACTCGATCTCAGCACCCTGAGATCATGACCCGAGCCGAAGGCAGCGGCTTAAACCACTGAGCCACCCAGGCGCCCCTGCATCAGTTTTAAAGTAAACTACACCAGTCATGATTTTGTTGTCCTCTAAGCTCTGAATTCTTCAGATATTGGCATAAATAACAGAGGTGGGCATACATCGTGTATTTTTCATTCAAACTGTAAAGGCTCTGAAGTTTTAGACTCTGCGCCTTTAAACTTAACCATCTGTAACATAGTTTAATTAATAAGGACTGAGTGGAACATGCTTTTGATCTTGAATGATTTTTCCCCCCTTAAAGTAGTTGGTAGAACATTTTCTAATTGATTATGCTTTCTTCCTTGCTTGTTTATTGTTTTAATGGTGTTGTGTCAATATCTTCCAACCCGATTTTTAAAATAACTGAAGTGTCTTCTGTAACCAGTAGATTTCCCAAAGCATATGCACATTTTGGTTTACTAGAGTCAATAATCTCCCTCGTTCTTCTGTGAGAGATATAATGGCTCATGATTATAGCATCATTACATCAGTGCAGCACATCTCAACATTCATTATCGTCTCCCAAAGCTGTCACTCCTACTGATTGCACAGAATGACCTCCGTTATCATCTCTTCCCATAGTCCAGAAAATAAAATTTACTGAGAATATTAGGTACATCACTGTTATGTGACTATGTAATTTTTTAATTAAAAATCAAAAACTACTAACAGTTATTCAGTTGTCAGAAATACTGTTAAATTTTTCTCTTTGAATATCCAAATTATGGCAACTTTTACTTATAAAAGCAAAATAATGTAGACTGCTATTTTTTTTAAGTTCTCCTTTCAGTGTCTTTTAATCCTGCAAATAAAATATTTGAAAAGCTATTAGCCCAACATTGGCAATTATAGTAGACTTTGAAACACATTATTGTACGTGATTATTTTGGGGGTTTGGTGTAGTTTGTTTCTTAAGTGGCATAAACGTTGCTTGGCTATGACATGCAGTCTTGATGTTATGATTTTTTTAGGACATGTGTTAGTAATGAGTGTCTGTGAGTACTTATCATGTCACATAAACAATGGTGCTTTAATGAGGTGTTGAAAAATACTCCTGCTTGGGGAGCAGAGTTTGTTTGTAATCATGAATGTCAACAGAGTTCCGTGCATGATAAAGCAGCTTGTGTTTCGATGATTGTCTTCCTGATGGGGACTCCTCCTAGATGTTCTCAGTTCTTGTCTCAGCATTTATGCGTGATTGACATGTGACAATCACAATCCTGGGTTCCATTTGTTTTTTGTTTTTTGTTTTTAATCATGGAGATATTTGCATTTCTTTTATAGGAAGAGAATGACATGGCATCTGTTGCTTATTGAATAGACTCTCAATTTATGCTGGCAAAATGTCAAAGCTGTTTGCCTCTATGTATATGATTTTTCTTAGGGACAGCCATTGCTCTCTGTGTTCTAGTGATTGGTTCAATGTGTTGTACCAGGCACTTAAGGTGTCAGTTACTGAACTTCAGATTGTCACGGTAGTTCATCATGTGATGCGACCTATCCTCTTCTGACCCTGTCACTCCTGCTGATTGTGCAGAATAGAAGCCATTTCTCACCTTTTCTTTTTTCTTTTTTTTTTTTTTTTTTTTTTTTTTTTTTTTTTTAAAGATTTTATTTATTTATTTATTTGACAGAGAGAGATCACAAGTACGTAGAGAGGCAGGCAGAGAGAGAGAGAGAGGAGGAAGCAGGCTCCCTGCTGAGCAGAGAGCCTGATGCGGGACTTGATCCCAGGACCCTGAGATCATGACCTGAGCCGAAGGCAGCGGCTTAACCCACTGAGCCACCCAGGCGCCCACCTTTTCTTTTTTCTTACCGTAACAGATGCAGCTATGTTTTATGCCCCTTTCTTAACTGACATTTGATCCTTTCTGTGATGTTGTTTATTAGGGATTAAGATATTTTCTCACCCAAGTTAACACAAGCTAAAAGGCAGAGCAGTTTGTAAATGCATATTCAATATTGATCACCAAGCTAGAGATTTGGGGTATATAAATATGTCGAATTGGGTAAACGGTGCTTCGTATTTTGGCTGTTGTAAAGAGACTATTAACTTAGACCTTCATGTTTACTAGTTTTCAAAGCATATTAATTTCATAGCCGATGTTGAAACTTTTCCCTCATCAGAAATATTTGATTGAGTAAACGCATTTACAATACAGACAAAATATTATAGACCAAATACCTTTATAAAACCTACAGTGTGATCAGGAGATGCCATAAGAATGTAGTGTGACATAACAGGGAGAAGAAGCCTTCCATGAGTCCTCAGACCATGGCACCTTCTGCCTTTGTTTAAAGTCTGCTTTTTTTTTTTTTTAAAAGATTTTATTTATTTATTTGACAGACAGAGATCACAAGTAGGCAGAGAGGCAGGCAGAGAGAGAGAGGAGGAAGCAGGCTCCCCGCTGAGCAGAGAGCCCGATGCGGGGCTCGATCCCTGGACCCTGGGATCATGACCTGAGCCGAAGGCAGAGGCTTCAACCCACTGAGCCACCCAGGCGCCCCTAAAGTCTGCTTTTTGACTTAACGGTATTACAGTAGGAAAAATAAGTTTGTACGATTCAGATTTGAGATGCATCTGTGACAGGTGTAGAATTTATGTGCTTTCTAACAGCGAGTTAACACTTGGCAAGGGAAAACTTTAGGCCTTCAGGAAAATGAAAGTTTAAACTTTACAGAAAAACGACTTTATTTTATAACCTGATGAAACTGCAGAATCAGCACATACTCAATTATTTCATTCTGAACTTACAGAAGATACTTACAAAAAGGAATTCTTGGGGAAAACAACAACAAAAAACCGAGTATAATGACAGTGGTATGAAGCTTCATGGTGATATCATAAGTTTTTTACTGTATCCAGACATGTTATATTAAAAAAAAAAAATCTTTCCAAATTGCACAATCATAAAGACAGAGGCCAGTGCAAATAATGCAGACATTTAAGAATAAAAGAAAAAGAGCATGTATTTACTTGGAGCAGACACATGCATCATTTACTATGCTCTACACAAAATATTTTACGACCCTATTACCGACTTTTTTTTTTCTTTTTTTTTTTTTTTTTTTGCACTTGGAGAGCTCAGGTAAAGACCTCAGAACCTTATGGGTCCTCAATGCAGCTGCAGATAGCGTCTCTTAAAAGAGACAGTGCAGCTGCTTTCCCAGTCTCTTTTGTGCCAGACAAGGAAGTGACTTTCCTTAGAGAAGAGGATTACAGTTATATCCTTAAACGAGGAAACTAGAACCAGATTTCTTTTGTGAACTTGCAGTGGGGATTCTGAAGAAACGTTCTAAACTTTAGCTTATTCTAAACTCAAGTTACTAAGCTTTTAGTAACACTGTGCATTCAACTTTGGAAAGTGATGGGACCACGGAATAATACGAACTTTTCATAACTTACGAATAATCATGCTCGCTGCCTGGGATAAAATGGTTATTTATTCTAAAACCAGAAGAAACAGCAGAGAAAAGTGAGCACTACATTAGCAGTTACTCATATATCCTCTCAGATGTTTCTTTAATTTTGTAATGAATGTTTGCTTTTGCCTTCAAATTAAATCCCAGGCAGGCATTATTTTCTCATTTTTGTATATTGTATAAAAGCACGTAATGCTAAATCAAGATGGAAAGGTAGTGTTTTACCTTCCCTTTCTGGAAAAAAAAATCAAATATTTATTAACTGCTTTCTATTGTTGTCCTTCTCTTTAGAAAGTAATTTGTGGTCAGTGGAGCCCAGTGGGGAAGCTCCCTTTCCTCCAGATGGCTGTGACATTTGAGAAAACCTTGGAGGATTAAAGGCACTCTAGTGAGCACTCACTGCAAAGTCCTGACACAACTTGACAGTCCTAATCTGGGTCCTGAACTGATTGGATGACCAAGGGCACAAATTTCTCATCCAACTGTGCAATCACCATGCACATTTTTAAGGGCACTAAAAACGTCCCAGAGTTTTGGTGACTGTTTTAAAAAATGAACCTTTTATTCATGGCCTGTGCTTGGAAAGGCTCATGGAGGTACCTTGCATGGCTTTAAAAAAAAAAAAAAATCAACCTGATGATATTTTTGCGTGAATGAGCACAGCATGCTGTAAATGTCTTTACTCTTTATTAAGTAAGGTTTGCAAACAATCTAAATGGTTAAACAGTAGAGGAAACTATAGAAATTGATCTCAGTGAGCAAAGCCCACCAAATCTAATTATATATTGTCACCATGTGCTGAAATATGATAACAGAATTAATACAATTACTGTCAGAATTTCAAAGAAAAAAACTTTTCAAAGAAACCTCAAGTGTGTGACGTGAGAGAGACACACACACACAGAATAGCAGGAGCAAGAAAGAACAGCATCTTATATGTTCCTTCTTTTTTTGCTTTCTTTTTATCAATTGTTGTTTAGAATAATTGGAAAGTCTTTTCCTAATTTTTGAGATGATTAAAGTTACCAAGTTTTGGTAATGTGATTTTATTGGTTTGGAATTTTAATTATATCCACTGCAGCTTCCAAAATTACCATGGCAACAGGTGTGTAATTATCAACATTGCACATAGCTTCAATGTATAATGCATTTCTTCTGGTTGAATGAATATTAAATCATACTGCTTAACACCTCCTCTCCTAGTAAAGAGATAAAGCTTTAGCCATGGTCTGTAAATTGATCCTGCTTCTATAGATCCCTCTTACTAAAAAAGCCATTGAATGGGGGTAATTTGTGCCTTCGAGGGTTTTCTGAATTTATAAGAGCCTGACAGAAAGCTGGTTTTATTTCATTTGGTGAAAAAAAAAAAAGGTGATGTGTTTAATTACTACTCATATTTCTTTGGTAGAATTTTCTCTGCGAGAATATTCTGCTGTCGTTTTGGTTGCAAGGTGTGTGTTCATGACTGATGACATCTTAAAGGCATTTTCTTAAGAGCAACTTGTAGGGGCTGTTGTTTGTAACAAATGCTGGTGGTCTTTGTATGAAACACATAGGAAGTGAAACCTTTGAATTAAAACATAAGAAACTATATTTTCATTATGTATAACATGTTCTGTATGTTACAATTGAAACATAAATATAGTCATCTAATGCATATCAAGTGTAAGAAGATAGTATAATCCATGACTTTTTAGTGAAGTTTAGATTTCACTTTGTATCTAATATTTCAGGTGGTCTCTTCAGACTGATTTCCATCTGTAAACAGGTCAGAGGGTGAATGATTATCTATCAGATACTGGCTTTTATATACCTCTGATTATTATCAAGCTGTTTTCTTCTTAAGTCGCTAATAAAATAGATAGCAGTTTACTTTGATTATTATTACTATTATTTTTTGGTCATCTAATGTAATTTAATTCATAAGCCCATTGTATACATTTGACTTTAAAAGTGAGACTTTTAAAGAGCTAACATTGCCAGAAATCTGCTTATGTTTAAACTACATAGCTCAAATAAACAATACTGTAAATTGCAGTAGCTGTAAATAATACTGTTAAATAGGAAGCCAGCTAAATGATTACAAAACTATCTGGATTGCTTTATTATTCAGTCTTTGTTTTTAATGGCCATTTTATTCTGGAATGCCTTTCAGTAACTTGAGATCATTAAAAGAAACATAGGAATCAATGTTAGAACACAAGTTAGCATAAGTAGATATATTTAAAACTTGGGGTCTAGACCCTTGGGTTTCTAAGAGAGATGTTTCTACAAAAGAGTAGAGAAAGGCTATAGGCTATATGTGACCTTTTTCTACTCTGCTGTTCCCTTTCTATTTCAGCAAAATATCCCAGGATAGAATACCATTTAAGTATTATTAATTTTCATTTCACTGTGTTTCCATTTTCACGCTTAAGATGTGTACCAAAGTCCAGATTACCAGTGGTCCAAGATCAGATCACCTAGCTCCATATTGATGCTGCATAAGAAATAGCTTCTACCATACTGTAGTGATAACATGGATTGATAACTAAGGAAGAAGTGAATGTTTTATTCACGCCAACAGGTTCACCATTGCTCAAGTAGTGTCCATTGCATTGAAAGCCATGGGAAAAGCAGGGAGGCTATACTGATTTTCTCTTGTCTAGTATTTCTCTACTATTTATTTTAGCTCATATTTAAACTGTTGGTCTTTTTTTTTTAAGGATAAACGCGTACGCGCACAAGCGCACGCGCACGCACGCACACACACACACACACACACACAGTATTTCTGCAGACTCCCCTTTAATGGATCTGTGCCAGTGTTAGCCATTGTTTCGGTTGCTTGTGGCTGCTCAACTGTGCAAGGTTGCCTGGAAACGCTCCTTCTTCAGCGCAAAGCTCTTCAGCCACTTTCCATACCTCCCAGTCCAGGGCTTAAGGATTCAGGAAATCTAGCCACTGGTGTTTCTGTTTGAAATCTCTTTAGTAAACTAATGATCTTGTACATGTAGAAAACAGCTTCCCGGTTTATGGGGTGTGCATGTTTGAAACAAAGCAAAAACTTCCAAAATTTTTAACATTGTTGTTACAAGTTGAGACAAATCAAACGTTTCCTTTTCAAGTACACTTGATACAAATTTTTGTGATGCTAGTATTTTGTAGTGTATAATATTGTTTCAAAATACTTAAAATTAACACCTACTGTAATCTCTCTGTCTGGAAATTGGACTCTGTCCCTATCAAGATTGTGTCATATCCCTATTATCTGTTTAAACTGCGAAAGGTTGAAAATCAGAGATCTTGATTTGGAAATTTAATGCTTTTATTATGTTTTAAAATAAGTACCAAAAAGAAGTACGATTATTAGGTCACAGAAGATGATGATTTTTCACTTTCTTCCTTGGTTAAATTTGTTTGAGTTAATCTTGAAGATTTGGGGAAATCGGTGTGATGAATAAACAGTATTGATATAATTGTCCTTAGTTGGCTTCATATTAAGTCATTTTCTCCTTTAAAGTAGAGCTCTGCCACTTTGACACAAATTGAAAATACTTTTGATTTGAATTTTCCACTCTTTGTCCAAATTCTTAATTCTAAACTATATTGGGAATATTATAGCATCACGTATGAGTTAAATATGTTACTACATAATACCTGTATGCCATTATTAGCTTTAAAAAGAAACATCTTTTTTCAAAGACACTAGGCAATTTTCAGTCTTTCTCTTTTGTTAAACGTAGTGAGAAATTATTGGTTTGTGATACAGGATAAGAAAGGAAAGATGTGCTCTGCAATGTTTGAAAGATATACTATCATCAGATATGATCAGATATGTATAACCTAAATTTAAAATTAGTTAGACTTTGGTTTCCTAATGGTTTTTTCTTTTTCTAGCTCACCATCAAATTCTGTCAGTAATTTTAATTGTGCAACATTAATATTGCCAACAACACACCCTTTGATAGCTATTAGTAAATTACATCAATTAAATTAGTTATTAGATATTGCAATTTCTCTGTAATATCATGTGCATTCAAATTTATTTGAAGATGTTCCCCTGATTTAATTTTTTTAATTTTTAATTTTTTCAAATTTTTTTAGATTTTAAATTTTAAATTTTTAAAATTTTTTTAAATTTTAATTTTTTTCAAATTTTTAATTTGATTTAATTAAACAGTTACTTCTGATGCATGGATTTTAGTTGCTGCATAAATGCATCTTAAGGGTATTCATAATGCTAATTTTCAGTTTTAAATGCCCATGTGGCCAGTGGTTTACTGACTTGGATTTATTCATATGTTGTTTCTGAGGATAAGAATTTAAATCATTGGTTAAGAAAATCAGATATAGTTCTTCATATTCTTTCTCATTCTCTATTTTCTTAAGCCTAAGTGTCCCTCAGGATAGATCATTGGATCTGTTTGTCAATTGCTGATGAAATTTCTTCAGTTAATGTAAGTTATATTTTAGATATCATAAAGTGATCAGATTACAACAGCATATTGGGAGCAAACTGGAGGAATAAAGCAGAGACATATGCTACCTGTTTCAGTGGGCATCTACTCTATTTTTAAGGCAGAACAATTAATTGTGGGTTACAGGTTACTTTAGTAAATTGAAATGTGGTGTGCTGGTCGTTATTAGGGTGAGATTCTGATTTGCATGTGAATTTGAATTGGTAAAGTCGGTGGAATATCAAAATAAGCTTACTGTGATGATTTTGAGATAATTATCAAGGAGAAGATGAGAGAAATAGTTCAAATGCCTACTCTTTGTAAGACGATCTGTCTCCAGAATGTTTTACCTGTTTTATTACTCTCAATCTGAAGAATGACCCTGTGATTTAGTATTGCTACCATTTTGAAAATTGAGAAACTCATGCTTATTGAGGTTAATTAAACTCAGCTTCCTCCCAGTCATTTCTTATTCCAGAGGATATTAGTTTTCACTACATCTCTAACTTCCTCATTAATATAGGAAGAGATGAGCTCTCCCATGGCGTAGAAAATGATCCCCTTAAATCATCTGATATTTCCATGGAAACCAGGAAAAATACACTGGATCTTTGAGGATCATTACATGCCAAGCCCATAGCAAGAGATGCAGAGATAAGTTAATACATGGTCTCTGACTCCATGGAACTTCTCTCCATGAAAATTAAAATTGTAAAAAGTCATTATAATCCACTATGATAATCGTGAAGGCAGGGTTTAACGTCCTGTCGCAGTAATGAAGGCTTCATTGAGAAGGTGGCCTTTGAGTAGGCTCCTCAAGGATGTGTTCATGAACATAGTTCAAAAGTAGTGAAAGGAGGGACAATTCAGTCTGGAGCAGAGGCACAGAAAGGTGGGTGAGCAGTCCCACTCGCCAACAGAGAGTGTGTTTTGTTAGGTCCAGCGAGCTTCCTGATTAGTTCTGTAGATTCAGGATCACAAAGGGCCTTGCATGGTGTGCTGAATTTCAAGTATTGAGGTATTCACATACCATCTTGCTGGATAAAGAGGTGATCTACAAAGCACTTACTAATTATACATTGAGAATTTCAGATGCATCTGGTGGGAAGATTGCATTTGTGGTAGTGAAGCGGATATGGTTAAGGGAGAGAGTTTCAAGTCAGTAATATCAGTAAGATAACAATTACCCTTTTCTAAGGATCTTGGGCTCTAGGCAAGCAGTTCTGGGGTTTGAGCCAAGCACAGGAACGAAACCAGAAAAGGGGTATGCAGAAATCTTGAATCAAAGTCATTTATATATTTTAAAAACATCTTTGAGTCTTTGCTTTTAATTCTTTGAGGTGAGAAGTTTAGATGTGTTTGAAAGTGGGAGGGATGGCGGTTCACTTTTGTGCTTGATCTTCCCCTTGGAACTTCCAGAGGGTTTCATCTGCTGATTTCATCCCAGACCAGTGCGGGAGTGCTTTAATATGAGAACCTCAAGAGTCCAAATTATGGATATAAGCCTTCCTTTTGACAAGCTATTAAGAAAAAAAGAGGGGAAAGAAGGGAAGAAAGAATGAAGGAGGAAGGGGGAAGAGTCTTTGAATAGCATAATATGAATTTTAAATTAGTGCACCATCTTTGAAAGTAGGTCCCAGAATCCTGAAAGTTCTGTGACCTTGGGTAGGCTGTTTAAACTCTCAGGACCTCAGGGCCCTCTTTTATAAAATAAAGATAATGATTGTATTCCTGTTTTGTGAAATAAGCTTTCTCTTACTCACTGTAAAGTTCTTAGTGTGAAAATACTTTGTAAATTTTAATGTGCTTAGCAAATGGATTTTCTTCTTGCAGTGAATTCTTAAAGACAATCATTTTACTTTTTTGCCATCTACTTTAGAGGGAACATAGTGCCTCAGAGAACTCAGGAAAATTGTTATACAAATTATGTAAATTATGTAAAAATTTATGTGATAAATTACAGCCAGAATTTGTGGAATAGATGTTAGATTTGTTAATATAATTTACTAAAACCTGTGTATGAGACATACTGTTTCCTTAGAAACAATCACAGTTGCAAGGGATGATACCTTTAAAAAAAAAAAAAAAGTGAGTGAGGACCATTTATGGAATGCTTGCTATGTGCTAGTTACCATTTTAAATACACTGCATGCATGAACTCTAATTTTTATAGTCAGCCTGGAGCTACAACCCTATTTTATAAACAAAGAAAATGAAGGTTAGAAAGTTTAAGGAATTGACCTGACATTAAGCAGCTATTACTTATGATGTCAGACTGTATCTGTATTCTCATTTTGTTCATCAATGATCTCAATAATGCTGATCATGGGTAATATTTGATATTTCATTTGCCTTAAGAAGGTTCTCTTAATTTTTACAGATCATTATTTATTTTAATCTTCAACAGATGTATTAGTATAAAAACTCCTCAGGTAAGTGGTTTTCAAACAATGTCAAAAGAATCCCCAGGAATTTCTTGCAGAATATAGTATCTCCATCCAGATTCTTTCCAGGTATATCTCTTTTATATATTATATATTAAAATATATAAAAGAGGTATATTACATATATTATATATATAATATATAAAAGAGGTTCCAGGTATATCTCTTTTATATATTATATATTTGGTTTCATTATTAGAGCACATTCCTTCTTTACCTTTTTTCCTTCTTCCCTCCTTCTGTTCTCTGCTTCCATCCATCATATATTCCTCTGTTCATCTATCTGTATGCACATCTAGCCAGCCAGCAAATCAACCAGCTGACCAACCAGCCAACCAACTAAAATAATTATACAAATATGTATTTAGACTCTCCATTTATACTAAGCACTGTGTGTGGATAGTAGTCGTGTTCTTATAAAAAAAATCTACTAGATTTCTTAAAGTTTTGGAAAATCACGGGGAGTGAATTTAAAGTACAATTTTCTTTAATAAAACTAAGTCCAGATTAAATATTTTGGAAAAATATATATTTTTATATTATATATGTCATCCTTTTCTTTAGAGTGAAGGAAACATCTCCTAAGAGGGAGAGCTTGTGTCCTGCTTTGAGGAGTTACATAGCCCTGGGCTATGGGAAAGCAGATGATGCACTTTCCTATACGGTACAAATTATTACTTCCCCTTTTAATTTTGTATAATCTTCAGGCCAAAAAAGGTGAAGTTTAAAAAAAATATATCAGGCCTTGATGGTTTTATTGACCTGATCTGGGCTCACAATTTATTAATCTGAATTGACGTGTGGTAGGAAGGTCATTTTTTTAAAATAAAAACAATCGTTTCTGAAGTGGGAAAATATTCAGTGAACTGTATTTTTACCCTTAAATAGTGCATACTTAAATATCTAAAGTATGCACTATTTTTAAAAACTAAACCTCAAATTAAAGAACAGAACATTTAAAATGTACCGGTACATCAAAAACGCTGGCCTCTTCTGATTGAATATATCACATTGAAATGCAATAGTGAAAAAAGACAAAATAAATGCACCAGCAAATTTTAAAGTAGGTAAGACCTTTAAAGATTCTACAACAGGAGACATTTTTTGAGTGGGAAATCTTAAATGTCTCTCAGTGTTTTTTTTTTTTTTCTTAATGAGCTTATTCAGGAACTTTAAAGTGATTTTCAACCTTGACTCAAAATTCAAGACCCATGATACATTTCTTGTTTTCTTTTTTGTCTCTTTTCCTGTTCAGTTCTGCCACACTACTTGAAAGAAATACTGAGTAAATGGCTGGTTTCCCTGAGCTGAAAGTGCTTTCTGAGGAACAGCCTAATTAGCATATGCCTTTCCTCTCCCTCCCTGCCTCCTCTCTCACACTAGATGGCGACCTCCGTGAGGTAGGTTGAGAGAGCATCAGACTACCCTTGAGATTGTTAGACCAGAACAAAGGACATACTGATTTCCAATGAAGAGTTACACTGCTGGTTCTATTCACCTAACTTAAAACTTTTGATGAGTTTGGAGTCCGGGAGTGGAGAGTGGCTGAGGGCAGTGGGGCACCACCCTAACAGGAACATGTTACAAAATCTTGGGGAACACAGTAAGGGTACAGGGTGCTTGAGAGATGTCGGGCTCTGATTGAATACTTTCATTGGATTCTGAGGATTTTGGGGTGTGGGGAATGAATCAGCTTGTTTTTCATAGTTTAATTTTCCAAGCCAGTTTTCAAATTGTCATAACTTTAATGTGAGCTATGTGCATATCAGTTGATTTGTATATTCTGAAAGTGCTATGTTTTAATTTTTTGTATTTTGCTTTCTCAACGTTGTATGTTTTCAGTCCCCAGAAGTGTGTATATTTTCATTAAAAATACATTTTTGTATCTAAGGCTGTATTTTAAATACTTATGCATGAACTATAAGCTTTTTCCTGAATTTTATTCTGAAGATTTTGCTTTCCTATTTTTAATGAATTAATTAATTTCAATTAATTTCCTATTTTTATTTTTTTAATCAATTAATTTCCTATTTTTAATGAATTAATTCAACCAAACTTCTGTTATACAACTTAAATATTGACAGTGGTTTTTTTATCTTAATATTAAAATGTTTTCTTTAAACATTTATTTTCCAAGAGGAATGAAAATATTTGAAAGAAAGATTTTAATGTTTAGAAATCACTTTGGGACTCGGTCTTTAAATATTGAAAAATAACAGCATTTAAGGTCTATTAAACTATGACACATGAATAAAAGCAATGAAGTAAAAACAAACCTGGGAACTAGATTCTGCTTCAGATGTCTTGTTAAAAATATGTGTTATTTAGTGGGTAATTTACAGAGAATCCATGAAAAAGCTAATATAGAGTAAACAACCATGATTTTAAAATCATAGAATACAAATTTATGATTTATGTTCCTTTCTTAATGTGAAACATGTGTATGACCTTTATATAGCAAAAAATAAAAATATGATTAAGCCAGAATACCATTATCAAAACAAAACAAAATGAAGATATATTCCATTAATCTGCAGTGATAGTTTAAACTGTGCTAGTTTTTCTTACTATAATTATTTCTGCAGACAAGAGAATAGCTTGGAGGATTTCATATCTGTATTTGCCTAATTTTGTTTCTGTCCTTGGGTTTCACTTCTGTCCCATGGTAATATGTAAAAGTAAGGCCACCTGTTTTCCACTGGGCTTTGAGTTTGGGTAAATTCTTATGACACAGCAATCTATTCTTAATCAGAGTTCTTCTGGAAATCTGAGGTAAGTTAATGGTAACTACAGTAATAATAAGCTGCAGTCAATAAAATGAAAGGCCTTCCAGCAAGACTGCTCCCCTCAAAAAAAGAAAGAAATGTATGAACAGACACACGAACATGCTTTCCAGACTTAAAAGCTTTCTGAATCAAATTTATGAATAAAGATATCAGTTCACTTCCATAAGGATCCAGAAAGAGAGTACTGAAATGTAAATATTGATAGATATCGTCTAGGCAGCATGTATTTTCCTGCAACAAATTATAGGAGAACAGATCATCCTAGAGTAGTGTTTTTAACGAGCTGGAAGTATTTCTGTCTTCAAAAATATTGCCGTGAGTTGTGGAAGGTAGAGGAAAAACTGTTTTTGCTTGACAAATTGCAGCAGTATTTTGGAGTAGTGTTTCCCAGTTTCTATTTTAACTTAGCAATAGGGGAAGTTATTTGCTGGTATATGTGTCAAAAAAAATCAGATCCGAAAGGCCGTCTCCAATTGATTTTTCAACTTGAAAGGGGCAAGGACTGGAAAGTTGTTCTTTGCTCTCCTCCGTCAGGGTAGTAGGCCTGTCAGCTTGTGTGCAAATGCTTTATTCTGAAAAAGTAGACTTTACACTTAGAGAAATACCAAGTTGGACCATTCATGCCCCATGGAGTGTTTGCGAATGGAATAATACGTCTGTGAAGCTAGCTTCTTGCTTCTTGTCTGTCTGCACTTAGGCGAGTGTAAGCATGCATTTTCAATAATGGTTCAAATAATTGAAAAAAATATACAAAGGGTCTTAAAAAATTTTTTTTAAATGGTCTGCATTTCAGGATAGTTGGACTATTCATCCACTAGTTCTGTGCCACAAAGAACTGCAAAAAGGAAAAGAAAGCTTAGCTGCCCAGTTTATCATTTTAGTAGTTAGTTAAGAATGAGAAAGTTTAAAAAAAAAATCTTAAGTGAAATTAAGTTGTATAACCTAAAAATAAGAAAGCAACCATTTTATCCACAGTTTTCTTTCTCATTTCCATTTCCTTTAATTGGAATTTGTATGCTTAATATTTTAACTTCCATTTTGTGTAATTATATTTGAAACTGTTTCATGTAAGACGCTTTCCCATTCCAGAGGTTATTTTGAGAACAGCTTAAACTTCATTTTTTTCTTACTCATGCATGTAAATTAGCCAGTGCAAGCGAATAGGTTCGGTGAGAAGCCAGGTGTTTTCAGCTACCTAATGACTTACTCCAGACTATGAATTTTATAACCCAAATACTCTTCATTTAATTTTTAAAGTATACTTCCAGGGGTGATTTGAGGGACTAAGAGGTCACGGAATCAAACTGTTAGCACACTATACTGTGAAGTTCTTCCTGGTTTCCCTGCTAAGGTAAGCGAATTTCCGAGAGCTCTTCTCACTCCTGCACTCAGTTCATCCATGAATATGTCGTGTTTTATCCTCACATATGTAGAAATGTTACAGCTTCTCTGCTGAATAAAGTTCTGCTCCTCATTTGAATCTTAGTCCTGCACAATTTAGTGCCAGTCTCATTCCAGCTTCAAACCATTCAGTTTACTAAACGTTGTGTCATTCTGCGTCGTCATTCCCAAATCATTTAACAACCTGTTCAGCAGAGGTGAGCACCAACAGAACAGACATGTGGTTGCTATGTGTTTAACTGCCAGACCTCAGCTCTGACTTTTCTCATATATATTCTGTCATTTCCAGCATCTCTATATCAGTTAAGAATGATTCATGTAATAGAACCTAAAATTTGCTGAATCTTAAACAAACTGATGGCGTTTATGTTAGAAAAGTTTAAAGGTAGGCAGTAAGTTCTTTCTGCTTTTCTGTTTGTACCATCTTGAGTATGTTTACTTTTGTCCTCGTGATTGTTACCTCATATTCACATTATGGCTGCTGCATCCCTGACTTTTCTTCCATATTTCCAGGCAAGGAAAATGGTGAAGTGGAAAGGAGTAAAAGTAAAGGGTTGTTTTAGCTTGTTGCATACTTTTTTTCTTTTTCTTTTTTCCTTTCAGTAAAGTAGATACTCTCTCAGAACCCCTCCTCAGCAGTCTTGGGCTCACTCTCATTGGCCAGCACTCTATCATAGCTGCCTACCTGTATGTAAGATGGCTGGGGAGAAGGAAATGCTGGTGGGGTTTGGGTCATCAGCTGAACAGTGCCTGACACACTGCCTTTTACTCACACTCATCCCTCCACTTGGAATGTTCTTTATATTATCTCTCATGTGCCTTTCGTCCACATTGTATGTACAGGCTACTGGTATTCTCCCCTTGCCTCTTTTTGTATTTTCCTATGGAATATCACTTTGTATCCTCATAATAAGAGACAAATTACTATATCTAGCTACTTGCAGCTCTGTCTTAATCTTAAGGTCAAAGAGTATATGAATCAGGATGTTCTCAGTTGCAAGTGTCAAAAAATAATTTTAACTAGATTATCCTATAATTCATTGGTTCATTTAACATGGGAGTCCAGGAATTGCCTGGCTTTGGGCATGTCTGGAACCAGAAGCTGAAATGATGTGCCATTATGAGTAACTGTTTATTCTCCTTCTCATTGTCTTCCGTCTGCCTTCCCTCTCTCCTACACTTTCCCTCTTCTGCTCCTTTACCTCGTTTCTCTCATTCTTTATACTTCTTTTTTCTGTTTTTCTCCATTCTAAAATGGGTTTTCAACACACTGGGTAAAATACAGCTCTGTGTGGCTGTTAAATTTAACTGGTTTTTCATTATGCCAGAGTCCGGGAACCCCTCTTATTCTCAAGTCCCAATTATTTGTCAAATATTTCTGGAAGACTATGACCAGCCTTTTGGTGGAAAGACATTATCACCCTTTGACCAGTCACTAGGAGGAGAATAGAATGTTAAGACTGACCAGGCCTAAGCCATATGACCATTCTGGTGGCCCAGGGGTAGGCAGGGACTGAAATGGATTGCCCCACCACACCATACATGATGTTGGAGAAAATGTTCTGCAAGCAAAATCATAGCTATTGTTTTTCCTCTTTTTTCACTGCATGTGAATGCCTCTAATGAAGTTAAGTAGGAGCTCAGCAGGTAGTTGAAGAAAGGAATGGTTAAATAGAAGAGGAACTGAACTGTGAGCAAGAGGAGAAAACTGGGTACCGTTTCAGTGTTTGGGGAGCTATATTTAGATTATGCAATGCCATTTTATATTTTGAATTCATATGAATTCCAAGTAGATAAGTTATTCAATTAAAAAAAAAAAAACAAGAAAATGAAGCCCAAAATCACATCCAAAAAGTGTTATTTCTGCTTTTGTTCTTTCAGCAAATATTTATTGAATGCCTACCCTATGCTAAGGCACAAAGTGGAAGGTGTTTTATTCTTTTGGGGAAGGCAATTGAGATATTTTTCTCTGCACTTAATGAAAATCTTAATTGATAGAGAAAATAACTGGCAATACATAATTAGTATGTATTGGAAAGTATACTTGGGGAACCATTGGTCTCTTTAAAGCTTGTTATAAAATTGTGCAGTGTTATATTCAACCCCAGTGTTTAAAAATAAGAAGCTTAAAAAAAAAAAAGGATGCAGATATTTAACTCCATTTATGCTAACCCA
This sequence comes from Mustela putorius furo, assembly GCF_011764305.1. Lineage (NCBI taxonomy): Eukaryota > Metazoa > Chordata > Mammalia > Carnivora > Mustelidae > Mustela > Mustela putorius. Next base: position 26,348,171 of record NW_025421273.1, read on the forward strand.
ATTAAAAAAGGCATCTGATACATTTTTTGGTTTCTCAGAAAGCATCCTAAGCATAAGACTATAACTCCAAATAAAAGAACTTTATAGTTACACACACTATTTCTCTGCTACCCTGTTGACTGATTTAGAAGGGTTCTGACATGGAAGATTTGAGCATTTCTATCTCCTGACTTTTTTCTACTTGGTTTGAATAACTCAGTTTGTTCAAGACTGAAGTATGCCCCCTGTCTCTGCTGTCAGTGTTTGGAACGAGGAAAGGAAGGACTTGAAACACGGTAGCCTCCTTGTCACTCCTGCACCTAGTCATTATCTCTCCAGAAATCAGGTGGACTCTGTCAGCCGCACTCCCTGAGGCTGGACCCATTCAGCCCATTCTGGCAGGGATAATAAGGCTGGGAGCTTATTTCAGTGGGCATGCCCTACAACAGCTTTCCCCTTAGTCGTCCTTTGAAGATTGATGGGTTTGCTGAGGGAGACCGATAACACGACTCTCTTTCTCACATTCTCTTTTTTTCCACTTCTGAAAACTCGATAGCTGTATACACTAAGAAGTCTTCCTTGGCACATTTTGTGTCCCTGCTTTATGTAGTTCTCTAAACATGATTCTTGAAGCCAGGCAACTTTTAATGGGTCTCTTCAGCTAAGCAGAAATCACTTACATAGTCCAGCTCTGTATTGTTCGCTTTTCTATTTTTGACACGGTGTGATGGGATAGAAGATGGAGTGGGCAGGGGGGCGGGAGGAGGGAGAGATGCAAGAGAATTTCTAAGACTAGTCATTTAACAGACTGACTGAAAGTTCTCAGTAGCCCTCTGCGAAATGAAATTTCTAAACAAAATTCTTGGCCTTTTTTTTTTAAGGTAATTGAAAATAATTATGTGTTTGCGGTCAACCACCACAATCTCCGTCTATTATAGTACTCAACATAGATGCCACAAGAACAAGTTAATGAGGAGATGAGGAGGTATCATGGCAATAACTTTAATTTTTGTCAAGTAAAAATCAATTCAAATAAATCCAGACAATTTGAACATCTACTCTGTGTTCTGGGCCATTGCTGGGATCTGGAAAATTCCTTTAAGTCATATCTATGAACAAAGTTTCAGTCTAGCAGTAGAAGTTTAGAAAAGTAAAGCTTGCTCATGATAAAATCTCACAGGTGCTCTGCGTGTGAGACTTATGAGGAATTAATGGAACCTCTACTTATGACTTCATATGCACTGAGGAAATGTTTTCTATCCTGACTCCAGTTTTAGGAAGGTCCTTGAGAACTTGCAAGATGACAGAAATGGTATTATTTTTTCTCTTGTAACAGGATAGGTATTTACACATCACACTCAGACATACAAAAACAATATTCTATTCTACTTGTCAGTGAGTGAGGCCTGCACAAACTGATGGAGAGAGAAAATCACGTTGCTAACTAAAGCTATTTCAGCCATATTCAGTTTCTGTTGTTCTCTTTCAATTGCCTGCAATTATAGTTAACTCAATCCTCAGTCAATGTGAAGATTCTATGCTAGGTCAAGAACGTGTCGTCTTCAATGAGTCCACACTCCTCCTCTTTCTTCCTCAAGACGGCCCCGAGAGCAGAGCTACATTCCCATATCCCATAATAGGAGAGGGAGATGCTTCTGGTCTGTGCGCTGCATGTGTCCTTGGTTTCCTCTGGGATCAGAGATACTGTTTGATACTATTGGAGACAGTGCCTTGTACTTCCCACCAATATCTTATATTCTTGTCCATTTTGGGGTGATAATTCTTACATGGTTTGTGAAAGATGACGGTTCTTTTGCTTCTCTTTTTTGAGATCCTCAAATGAGAGGAGCCTCGTTTATAGTAGAGATGGGCAAACTGCTGCATGCAAAGAAATTCCACTACCCCCCACCCCCATGGGGCCAAATCCAGCCACACCAACTCATTTACATGCTATCTCTGGCTGTGTCAGTTCTCCAAGAGAGGTAAGTATATTCTACAAAGACTACATGGCACAAAAGCCTAACATATTGATTAACTGGCTCTTTACCCATCCTTGATATGCAGAATCCTTGGATTGGCCATTTTTTGGCTGTCCTTCTTTTTGACATATTTCATCTTTTCCAGGGAACACAGGAAGACTGGGTCTCATGCCCAGCGTTCTGGGCCAGACAGGATCAAGGAGCTGCGCCAGGTACATCTATCCAGAGATGTCCCTGTTCCTCTCCTGCCTCACTGTTTTTGTGTCACACCATATATAAAAAGGAAGGAGAGCCCAGCCCGGTCGCAGCCTGCCTCTCTCACTTATCTTACATGGGGGTATTGAAAGTGGCTGTATATTAAGTTCCTAACCTCTCGGCTGAAGGTCTTTGGAATCTTCTTAGAGATTCATACATCATTTTCAACCCAGCTGTGTCCATTCCAAACTTTCTTCTTTCCATGAAAGGCTTCTACTTTGTATTTGGCAGGTGGTGAGAACTTCCCTTACATAAATAACTCTCAATGTTTTCTTAGGGCCAGCAATAGCACATCATGTGAGAAATGGCTACAAATGAAACCACTGAATCAGAGCCTCTGGGGAGAGGGGCCCAGTGAGCTGTGTTTCGGCAAGCCTTCCAGGTGATTGTCGTGTCTGCCCAAATTTGAGAACCACTGCCTTGTATCGTATCTGCAGCTAAAGCTAGATTATTTGTATAGTCCAAGTTTCACTCCTGATATGTCAAAGAGAGCTTTCAAAATGTAGAAAAATGTATTCTCTTGCTACAAAGTTAGGTTGGAGTAGACTTAATTTTTTTTTTTAATTAAGTTTTTCTCCTTGCATTTCTGCTCTATTTCTCATTCTCCCCGAGGCACTCAATGCATCTAGTTAAATAGTAATATACACACAGGGAAGAAGAATAAATTTCTTGAGAGGCTACAGTGTTTCCGAGTACAACTCCTGTGTGCACTCATGACACAGATTTATCTAGATGGAGTCCATGCCTAGAACCCGCTGGAACTATTTGCCGAGTCAGGAGTTTCAGCTCTAGCCTCTAAGTCTAACAGTAGCTCCCAGATCGGAATCTTCAGCTTACTCAATTTGATTTAGACCTGCTGTGGGCATCCCAAATTTAGCAGTTGTGAAAGGTAATTCCTTGCTTTTCCCCTCAAACCACTCTCTGTTTCTTGAATTGCTGACCTTCTGGTGGCTAGCTGTGGGACAGTGACTACAAGCATCAGTTTTGGAGTGGACTGATCTAGATTAAAATACCAATTTCATCTTGTGTTAGTGTTGTGATCTTGGACGACCACACTTTCTAAGTCTATATTTTACAGTCGAAGGAAGTTCCAGCTCCCAGGGATAATTCTGGAGATTTGGAGAAAACATATGCGTGCTAAGTGATATCTAGTATCTTAAACTTGCCCTCTCGTCCACGTCCTCTTAGTGACCAAGTCACAGAAGGCAGTACTCTGTGTTCCCTTCCAGAAATACCCATCCTTTCTACAAATTGCTGCTAGTAACAAAGACTGTCTCCATTATTTTGGGGATGGTGTGGTTCTTCCTCCCTCCAGGTGAGCTCACCTCTTAGACCTGCCAGGTATAATGGTGTGGCTCTAGAATACTCAAGAGCACTGCATATAAGGAGTGTGTTCAGATGTCAGTGAGACTTTGTAAAGGTTGTCCATACACTCTCTCTCTCACACGCACACACAACCATGCATACAGCATGCACACTGACGTTGACATTCAGATTCACACACATGTACACACTCACAAACTCTGAGGTCACCCTAACACATGGACCCACTCACACTCATTCACACACACATTTGTATATGCATTATATACAAATTCTTCAACAGAACACACATTTCTTTTTCTTTTTTTTTAAGAATTTATTTATTTATTTGACATACAGAGATCACAAGTAGGCAGAGAGGCAGGCAGAGAGAGGAGGAAGCAGACTCCCCGCCGAGCAGAGAGCTCGATGCGGGGCTTGATCATGACCTGAGCAGAAGGCAGAGGCTTTAACCCACTGAGCCACCCAGGCACCCCAGAACACACATTTCTGTAACTGCAGTGAGGAAGGAATGCGTTTCTTCAATCCACACGGAGGTGTCACAGGGGCAGCTCTGTTGTCCTCTCTCACTTTTCATTCAGCCTCCACACTGGTTCTCTATAATGCCACCACCCCTCCAGGTCCTCTGTACCCACGTTCTCAGAGGGGACCAAGCATGCTGCAGTCATAGCCTCTTGTACAGTTCGTCTTTCTTACTGTCCTGCCACTCACTCCAGACTGAATCATCCCTTGAAATTATCTCTCCTACCCCGCATTGTACCTCGCCAAAAGGGAATGTGTAACAAATTACTCTCATCCATTGAATGGACAATAAATATTGGTGTAGGAGCTGTTTTCATTGTGTGTGGATTCAGCTAAAAATACCATGTTCCTGTCAGAATTTCTTAAGTTACTTGATTATGTATTTACTTACTTTAATTATAAAGGAAAACTTGATAAAGCATGCCTAACTACTTCTTAGGTTTCATTAATGACTATCCTGGGACATACATTTTTAGCAAAAAGAGAAATTCCAGTTCCCCTTTACTGTTCTCATCATTGTGTTCCCTTGAGTGGATTAGAGGCTGTCTTTCCTTTCAGACACTTTTAGAGTCATAATATCTAACATTTACAGGGTCCTGTTTATATGTACCACCCACGATATCAGATAATTTTGAAGACTAATTTTATTTAGTCTTGAAACCAGGCCAGGGGTTGAGTGATTTTTATTCCTATTCTACACATGGGGACAAAATATTTTGAGAGGAATTTGCTTGATGTCAAATGGAGCATAAAGGGCAGAACTTCACTTCAAACCCAAGTGCATCTGCTTTCGGAGTTTGTGCTTTTTTATAACCATGATTGCTGGACATTCTTTTTTGCCCTTATTAAATTTTTAGAACTTAAAGTGGAAAAGGAACCAAAAGAGAAAAGGTGAAACACAGTTTGCTATAACCATTCTTCACGCTTTTAAGGAAAGCATGATTTTATTTTACCTCTAAAAGTTAAAAATATATACATATATATTGGTATTCCTACTTCTGAAGTTAGCATTGTTTTATTTGTAAATATAGATGGTTTTTCAGTGTACTGTGTTCTGTAGCATGGATCCTGCTAAATTTTGACTTTTACACTGGGAGACGTCCTTATTTTCTGCTTATGTGCTCCTGTTGGTACATTTATTGTCTCAGTTAATCCACTACTTCTGCAAATCTTGGATAGTAGAAAGCAAAGCATAGACAAGGAGATGTTTAAGCCACTCACTATTATGAACTTCAAGTCTCATAATACCAAAATTAAAGGCAGGTAGTTTGATGTTGAGTAGTATTTATCTCTAGAGTTCCAAAGATCTCTTGGAACATATCTCTTTAATTATGAAATACGAGTTTGTTTTAAACGTGTCTGTGGGGGCTTCAGGGTGGCTCAGTCTGTTAAGCGTTTGCCTTCAGCTCAGGTTATGGTCCCTGGGTTCTGGAATTGAGTCCCACATTGAGTTCCCTGCTCAGCTGGGTTTCTGTTTCCCCCCTTGCTTGTCCCTCTGCTTCTCACTTGTCCTCTCTCTCTCTCTCTCTCTCTCTCTCTCTCATAAATAAGTAAAATCTTTAAAAATATTTTTAAAATATTTTACTTATTTATTTGACAGAGAGAGAGAGATAGACAGGGAACAGGAGTGTGAGAGAGAGAAGCAGACTCCCTGCTGAGCAGGGAGCTGGATACAGGGCTTGATCTCAGAATCCTGGGATCATGACCTAAGCTGAAGGCAGACGCTTAACAACTGAGCCATCCAGGCACCACTCTTTTAAAAAAATCTTAAAAAAACAATAACAAAAAAAAACATGTCTACAATGGGATAAACAACTTATAAGCTTAATGGAGAGGAGAAGTTGCCTTTAAAGGAACCATAGGTGGATGGATATATTAGGGGAACGTGTTTACATCACAAATCTTATTTTCCCATCACCTGCTCAGTTCCTTGTAAATAATAGATGTTAGATGCTAAATATCATTATCTTTATATGTGAAGCAGAATTTCTACTCTTAAGTCACTTCTTTCAACTAACACATCTGTCTCTGGTCTCTCTCCCCATAGCATTTTAGAGTTGCCAGGGACTTTATTATCAAAATTAATTTGGCAGCTTTTCAGAAAGATAGAACCGAGTGTTCATTGGAAGAAAATCATCAACTGACACTGCCTCCGTTATCACACTCAAGTCAACCACTTTTTGCCAGAGTTTACTCTGCTGGTGCCTTGCATTAGGTCAGCTTCTCTGGATTTCAGTTTACAGTGATGTGTAACATGAACCCCACGCTTCAAAATGCTTAACTCATTAGTGTGTACCATGTTTCATAAACAGTCTATTCCATTTCCTTTGAAGGAAAGTTTTTAAGAAACTGAAGTGTTCTCCTTTCATATACAAGTCTAATGATAAACAGTATTAAAGTCATGGTATCTGTCATTCTAAAATTATGTCTGTCTTGTCATATAGCCAATATGTACGTGTGTTTAATACACTTGGGCATATGTATTTGGGTTTAATAAAGTTAGCTCCCACAAAATTCCTTAGGGCTTCCTTTGGCATTAATTGACTCATCTGACAAATATGTATTGAATTGTTTTGATGTGTTAGGCTTGCTTCTAGGCGCCACAGATATAACAAAGATCAAGTGTGACCCCTTTCCAGTTATTCCAGAAGCTCAGAATCGACTGGGAGAAACAAATAATTGAATAGCAATTACAATACCACATATTATTTGCTTCTCTGGAGTAACACACAGAAGAAGCACAGCCCCATTCCAGGAAAGATTCAGAGAAATAACAGGTAACTGGGACCATATGAGGCAAGACGGCTTGGATGGGGGAAACCATGAACAAGGTCTAGAAGAAAGAAGTATTAGCAATCCCTGCATTTTGTTTTCTAGAAACAAAGTGAGAGGCAGTCGTACATAGCAATTAAACTCGGGTACTCTGAAGTAAGAAAAGGAGGTCGGTTTGAATCTTAGTCCTGCCGCTTAACGGAAGGTGCGTCCTTTGCATTACTGCTCTGTGTCTCGGCTTCCCCATTTGTGGAAAGTGGGTTTTAGAATCAAACCTACATGATGAGGAGTATGTAGCAGGGGATATGCAGGGTATGTGCTGAGAAGAACGGACAGCACGTACATAGAAAGCACTTATACTGTCTTCCAGGGCTGAGTATCAAAGTACCACAGACCAGGGGGTCTTCAACAACAGAGATGGAGGCTTGAAGTCCAAGATCTGACTGCCCACAGGGTTGTTTCTTTCTGAGGCCTGTGAGGGGAGTATCTGTTCCCGCCTCTCTCTTTGGCTTGTCGATGGCTTGTCCTCTCTCCATGCCTCCTCACATCGTCTTCCCTCTGTGCATGTCTCTGTGTCTGAATTTCCCCTTTTCGTAAGAACACCAGTCATACTGGATTGGGATCCACCCTCATGACATCAGCGACAACCCTGTTTCTGTGTAAGGTCACATTCTGAAGTCCTGAGGGTTAGATTTTTGCAGATGAATTTGAGGGGAGGGGAGCAGGGGCATCACTCAATCATAACCAAGCCCAATAAAAAGTGCTTATTTTTTATAAGCACTAAATATATAAACTTGACCCTAAGTCAGGTTTATATATTTTTAAGCTATGGCAGAACATGGAGATCTGCAATTGCAACCAGGTCACTTAGAGCTGCAGAGGAGCATGGCTGGCGTTGCCCTATCTGCCCTCTCACCTCTAAGCCCCTGGAAGGTGAGGGCACTTCAGGGGGCGCACAGCATATCCTAGCATGCACTGTAGGCACTCAGGTGCCTTAGTAACTTTTACTTTGCTTAACCTTCTCATTATTTGTATGAAGACAAAGATTGCTTACCAAATAAATGAACTGAAATTGAACTTTAATTTGTCACTTTCCGCTTTACCTTAACTCTCTGTGTTTGTGGACTTTTGATCTTGATTGCCATTTCTCTGTTCTTTGGCATTGAATTAGCCTGTCACTAAGCAGCTCAGTCCTTTTCATCACCTAAGAGACAATAGTGCCCTGCTGACCACCTCTCTGATAAATCAAGTGTTTGCCTAATTGAGATCTTCTAACCCATTCCTGCTGCTCCCATCTTGCCCTGCCTTCCACTTTTTCCATTTTTACTTCTCCCTCTGCTTCTCCACCTTCCTTTCTATCAATCTTTCTTTTCCTTTGTCCTTCCTGTCATTCCTCCTCTTCCTTTTCCTTACACAGCTAGTAAGTAGGAAACACAGCTTGACTTATTTCTGAATTTTTGTGTATTAAGACCTTGAAGAGATTGTTGTATGGTTTCTTAGCTGTGACCATATGTAGATTCAGATTTGATGTTCACTCAATACGCTGATCACTTTTCTGCCAGATCTAAAAACCACAAGTGTCAATAAGCCATAGAGTTGAAATCCATTAACATCTCCAACATCAATAGGCTGTTGTCACATTTGAGCTTTAGCCTTTTGTTTCTATTGCTTTTTTTTTTTTTACGACATCATTAATGTCCTAGTTAAAAAGAATGGAGAAACATTAATTGTGACAGGGCTAGTGTGTGTGTGTATAAGTGGATATTAAACAATTAGTCACAATTAGTGTGATTTCCATAATTTGTAGCTTGAGGAAGTAGACCATTTTTATGTTGCTGATCATGCTTTTTCCCATTCATATTTTAAGTGGCTTAAAGGCAGTGATATTCTTCTCACTGTTTTGTTTTAGTTTTGAAAAGTATATTCTTTTTATGAATACATGGTATTTATGTTAATATGTAATGGGCTTATTACTTTAAGATAACTTACACATCCATCTGTTGTAGAATTGTTGAAGGAAGACTGACATCAGTCCTTCTGAGGAGGTCTATTCCTCAAGTTCTGTTGTCCTTCATTGTATGTGATGGTAGAAAATGTATAAAGAAGACTGTTGAATAACTAAAATTTGCAGGTTCTGTAGCAATGAACATGTACAGCTTTGCCTGCTTTTATTTTTTTTTTAATGATTTTCTTTTTCCTGGCATATAGGGACCTGAAAAATATTTATTATTCTTTACCTATATTTTAATATGGAGATTTAGTTTCTTTTGAATCAAAAAATATTTTATATAAGTAAGAACACTACAGAGCAAGGGCTGGTAGAACCTGGTTCTAGATTTATTCTTGTACAGACCAGCTGTTTCATTTATGACAAACCACATAATCAGTCTTGGCCTTGGCTTCCTTATCAATAAAATGAAAATGTTGACTTCTGAGACTCTCTAGGGCTCTTAAAATTGCACAAATTTATATTTTCTTATTTTTAATGACCCCAGTCATTACAACAACATGTGCATATTAACCTAGACAAGGGTCTACTTTTAGAGGTGTATTTTATACTTCGTAGATCTCCAAGGAAGACATGTGACAGAGGTGAGGTTTACAAGGTCACATATGTTACTTTTCATATTCAACAGCACTTCCTCCAACTTTTAGGTCTCAGGATCCCTTTGAACTCTTGAAACTTACTGAGGACCACAAAGATCTTGTGATTATTTGGATATTATATATAATATACACAAATACATATATCATATTCTAAATTAAAATAAAATCTGTTAAGTTACTTATTTTGTAAGTTATCTTAAAGCAATAAGCCCATTACATATTAACATAAATACCATGTATTCATAAAAAGAATATACTTCTCAAAACTAAAACAAAACAGTGAGAAGAATATCATTGCCAGTCTCTTTAAGTGCCCAACTTTTTAGAAGACACCTGGATTCTTCTGTCTACTTCTATATCCAGATTGTTGTGATGTCACACAACATGTAGCCTTCTGGGAACTCACCTGTGTGCTTGTAAGAGACTGAGAATGAAAAAGCCATGGCACTGGGGGGCCTGGGTGGCTCAGATGGTTAAGCATCTTCCTTTGGCTCAGGTCATGGTCCCAGGTCCTAGGATTGAATACCATGTAGGGCTCCTTGCTCATTGGGGAGCCTTTCTCTCCCTCTCCCCCTCTTCTTGTTCTCTCTCTCAAATGAATAAACAAAATCCTAAAAAAAAAAAAAAAAAAAGCCATGGCATCTTAAAACTTTTGTGAAAATAATTTTGAACCCAGGGACTCACTGGGAAGTATCTCAGTGACCCCCAGAGCTTCTGGAAATACTCTTTGAGAGCTACCACTCTATAATTTTTTAACATGAAATAAGTCTGTTGTGGAACGTGTGACTTCAAAATCTGGAATTTTGGTGTATGATTCCAGTTATTCAGAATGTCAGTTTAACTTTTAATACTGAAATGATAGACAATACCTCCTGCCTTTATATCAGTTTTTCTACTAAATATACGATGAGTGACAAACTTGGCAAATACTTTTCCATTTTCACCAATTTAAGAAATCTTATCCATTTACATATTGGTGTTCTTCACTTGACCATAAGCACCATAAGGGGAAGGCGTATTCGACACTTAGTATCCTATGTATTTAACTGCCAAAAAATGTACATTAAATGACTGAATGAAGGGAAAAGCGTAGGAAGGAACAAATAAACATATTCACATACCTTGAACAAAATGCAAAGTCTTAGCTTGAAGCAATTCTTACAATGTCTTAATCATCCTCAAATGGAAAAAAGTGATCAAATTTTAATTTACAGTAAATACATGAATATTTTTTCCTTTTTTTAAAATCTAAATTTATTTATTTATTTTTTAAAATAAACATATTTATTTTTATCTCTAGGGGTACAGGTCTGTGAATCACCAGGTTTACACACTTTACAGCACTCACCATAGCACATACCCTCCCAATGTCCATAACCCCACCCCCCTCTCCCAATGCCCCTTCCGCTAGCAACACTCAGTTTGTTTTGTGAGATTAAGAGTCACTTATGGTTTGTCTCCCTCCCAATCCCATCTTGTTTCATTTATTCTTCTCCTACCCCCTTAATCCCCCATGGTGCATCTCCACTTCCTTATATCCAGGAGATCATATGACAGTTGTCTTTCTCTGATTGACTTATTTCGCTAAGCGTGATATCCTCTAGTTCCATCTACGTCGTCGCAAATGGCAAGATTTCATTTCTTTTGATGGCTGCATAGTATTCCATTGGGTATATATACCACATTAGCTTTATCCATTCATCTGTTGATGGACATCTAGGTTCTTTCCATAGTTTGGCTATTGTAGACATTGCTGCTATAAACATTCGGGTGCACGTACCCCTTCGGATCACTACATTTGTATCTTTAGGGTAAATACCCAGTAGTGCAATTGCTGGGTCATTCGGTAGTTCTATTTTCAACATTTTAAGGAACCTCTGTGCTGTTTTCCAGAGTGGTTGCACCAGCTTGCATTCCCACCAACAGTGTAGGAGGGTTCCTTTTTCTCCGCATCCTTGCCAGCATCTGTCATTTCCTGACTTGTTAATTTTAGCCATTCTGACAGCTGTGAGGTGATATCTCATTGTGGTTTTGATTTGTATTTCCCTGATGCTGAGTAATGTGGAGCACTTTTTCATGTGTCTGTTGGCCATCTGGACGTCTTGTTTGCAGAAATGTCTGTTCATGTCTTCTGCCCATTTCTTGATTGGGTTATTTGTTCTTTGGGTGTTGAGTTTGCTAAGTTCTTTATAGACTTTGGACACTAGCCCTTTATCTGACATGTCATTTGCAATTATCTTCTCCAATTCTTTCAGTTGTCTTTTGGTTTTGTTGACTGTTTCCTTTGCTGTGCAAAAGCTTTTGATCTTGATGAAATTCCAATAGTTCATTTCTGCCCTTGCTTCCCTAGCCTTTGACGATGTTCCTAGGAAAATGTTGCTGTGGCTGAGGTCGAAGAGGTTGCTGCCTGTGTTCTCCTCAAGGATTTTGATGGATTCCTTTCTCACATTGATGTCCTTCATCCATTTTGAGTCTATTCTCATGTGTGGTGTAAGGAAATGGTCCAATTTCATTTTTCTGCATGTGGCTGTCCAGTTTTCCCAACACCATTTATTGAAGAGACTGTCTTTTCTCCATTGGACATTCTTTCCTGCTTTGTCGAAGATTAGTTGACTGTAGAGTTGAGGGTCTATTTCTGGGCTCTCTATTCTGTTCCATTGATCTATGTGTCTGTTTTTGTGCCATACCATGCTGTCTTGACAGGTTTGTAATAGAGCTTGAAGTCTGGAATTGTGATGCCACCAACTTTGGCTTTCTTTTTCAATATTCCTTGGCTATTCGCTGGTTCCATATAAATTTTAGGATTATTTGTTCCATTTATTAGAAAAAAAATGGATGGTATTTTGATAGGAATTGCATTAAATGCGTAGATTGTTTTAGGTAGCATAGACATTTTCACAATTTTCGTTCTTCCAATCCAGGAGCATGGAACATTTTTCCATTTATTTGTGTCTTCCTCAGTTTCTTTCTTGAGTACTTTATAGTTTTCTGAGTATAGCTTCTTAGCCTCTTTGGTTAGGTTTATTCCTAGGTATCTAATAGTTTTGGGGGCAATTGTAAATGGGATTTACTCCTTAATTTCTCTTTCTTTTGTCTTGTTGGTGTAGAGAAATGCACTGATTTCTGTGCATTGATTTTATATCCTGACACTTTACTGAATTCCGGTACAAGTTCTAGCAGTTTTGGAGTGGAGTCTTTTGGGTTTTCCACATATAGTATCATATCATCTGTGAAGAGTGATAGTTTGACTTCTTTGCCAATTTGGATGCGTTTCATTTCCTTTTGTTGTCTGATTGCTGAGGCTAGGACTTCTAATACTATGTTGAATAGCAGTGGTGATAATGGACATCCCTGCCATGTTCCTTACCTTAGAGGAAAAGCTTTCAGTTTTTCTCCATTGAGAATGATATTTGTTGTGGGTTTTTCTTAGATGGCTTTGATAATATTGAGGTATGGGCCCTCTATCCCTACACTTTGAAGAGTTTTGATCAGAAAGGGATACTGTACTTTGTCAAATGCTTTTTCAGCATCTATTGAGAGTATCATATGGCTCTTGTTCTTTCTTTTATTAATGTGTTGTATCACATTGATTGATTTGCGGATGTTGAACCAAACTTGCAGCCCTGAAATAAATCCCACTTGGTCGTGGTGAATAATCCTTTTAATGTACTGTTGAATCCTATTGGCTAGTATTTTGGTGAGAATTTTCACATCTGTGTTCATCAAGGATATTGGTCTGTAGTTCTCTTTTTTGATGGGATCCTTGTCTGGTTTTGGGATCAAGGTGATGCTGGCCTTATAAAATGAAATTGGAAGTTTTCCTTCCATTTCTATTTTTTGGAACAGTTTCAGGAGAATAGGAATTAGTTCTTCCTTAAATGTTTGGTAGACTTCCCCTGGGAAGTCATCTGGCCCTGGGCTTTTGTTTGTTTGGAGATTTTTGATAACTGTTTCAATCTCCTTACTGGTTATGGGTCTGTTCAAGTTTTCTATTTCTCCCTGGTTCAGTTGTGGTAATTTATATGTCTCTAGGAATGCATCCATTTCTTCCAGATTGTCAAATTTGTTTGCGTAAAGTTGCTCATAGTATGTTCTTATAATTGTCTGTATTTATTTGGTGTTAGTTGTGATCTCTCCTCTTTCATTCATGATTTTATTTATTTGGTTCCTTTTTCTTTTCTTATTGATAAGTCTGGCAAGGGGTTTATCATTCTTATTAATTCTTTCAAAGAACTAGCTCCTAGTTTCGCTGATTTGCTCTCTTGTTTTTTTTTTTTTTTTTTGTTTCTATTTCATTGATTTCTGCTCTGATCTTTATGATTTCTCTTCTGCTGCTGGGTTTAGGCTTTCTTTCTTTTTCTTTCTCCAGCTCCTTTAGGTGTAGGGTTAGCTCGTGTATTGGAGACCTTTCTTGTTTCTTGAGAAAGGCTTGTACTGCTATATAATTTTCCTCTCAAGACTGCCTTTGTTGTGTCCCACAGATTTTGAACTATTGTGTTTTCATTATCATTTGTTTCCATGAATTTTTTCAATTCTTCTCTAATTTCCTGGTTGACCCATTCATTCTTTCGAAGGATGCTGTTTAGTCTCCATGTATTTGGGTTCTTTCCAAATTTCCTATTGTGATTGATTTCTAGCTTCAGAGCATTGTGGTCTGAAAATATGCAGGGAATGATCCCAATCTATTGATACCAGTTGAGACCTGATTTTGGACCCAGGATGTGATCTATTCTGGAGAATGTTCCATGTGCACTAGAGAAGAATGTGTATTCTGTTGCTTTGGGATGAAATGTTCTGAATATATCTGTGATGTTCATCTGGTCCAGTGTCATTTAAGGCCTTTATTTCCTTGTTGATCTTTTGCTTGGAATATCTGTCCATTTCAGTGAGGGGAGTGTTAAAGTCCCCTACTATTATTGTATTATTGTTGATGTGTTTCTTTGATTTTGTTATTAATTGGTTTATATAGTTGGCTGCTCCCACGTTAGGGGCATAGATATTTAAAATTGTTAAATCTTCTTGTTGGACAGACCCTTTGAGTATGATATAGTGTCCTTCCTCATCTCTTATTATAGCCTTTGGCTTAAAATCTAATTGATCTGATATAAGGATTGCCACCCCTGCTTTCTTCTGCTGTCCATTAGCATGGTAAATTGTTTTCCAACCCCTCACTTTAAATCTGGAGGTGTCTTCGAGTCTAAATGAGTTCCTTGTAGGCAACATAGAGATGGGTTTTGCTTTTTTACCCATTCTGATACCCTATGTCTTTTGATTGGGGCATTTAGCCCATTAACATTCAGGGTAACTATACAGAGACATGAATTTAATGCCATTGTATTGCCTGTAAATTGACTGTTACTGTATATTGTCTCTGTTCCTTTCTGATCTACTACTTTTAGGCTCTCTCTTTGCTTAGAGGACCCCTTTCAATATTTCCTGTAGAGCTGGTTTGGTGTTTGCAAATTCTTTCAGTTTTTGTTTGTCCTGGAAGCTTTTTATCTCTCCTTCTATTTTCAATGATAGCCTAGCTGGATATAGTATTCTTGGCTGCATGTTTTTCTCGTTTAGTGCTCTGAATATATCATGCCAGCTCTTTCTGGCCTGCCAGGTCTCAGTGTATAAGTTTGCTGCCAGTCTAATATTTTTGCCATTGTATGTTACAGACTTCTTTTCCTGGGCTGCTTTCAGGATTTTCTCTTTGTCACTAAGACTTGTAAATTTTACTATTAGGTGTGGACCTATTCTTGATGATTTTAGCATTTTGATGCTTGTTCCCTTTGCCGTATTAGGGAAATTCTTTCCAATAATTCTCTCCAGTATACCTTCTGCTCCCCTCTCTCTTTCTTCTTCTGGAATCCCAATTATTCTAATTAATAGCTTTTTTTATTTCAACTTGGTTAGATTTTAGTTCTTTTATTTCTCCAGAGAGGGCTTTTATATCTCCCAAGAGGGTTTCTCTAGTATCTTCCATGCCTTTTTTGAGCCGGGCTAGAACCTTGAGAATCATCATTCTGAACTCTAGATCTGACATATTACCAATGTCTGTGTTGATTAGGTTCCTAGCCTTTGGTACTGCATCTTGTTCTTTTTTTGTGGTGAATTTTTCCACTTTGTCATTTTGTCCAGATAAGAGTATATGAAGGTTCAAGTACAACACTAAAAGGGTGGCAAGGACCCCAGGAAAATACACTTTAACTAAATCAGAAGGGTCCCCCAAATCGTGGGGGGGGGAAGGGGATAAAAAGAGGTTCAGAAAAAAAAAAAGAAAAAAAGAAAACAAATAATGAAAAAATATAAAAAGAAAAATATATATACATGTATATTAGATAAACTAGTTTAAAATGTTAAAAAAAGAAAAGGGTAAAAGTTAAAAAAATTTAGCAGAAGAAGAAAAAAAATTTGAAAAAAAAATTAAATTAACTGCAAGACTGAAGAATCATGGGGAGAAAGCCACGAGTGCCTTGCTTTGCTTTCTCCTCCTCTGGAATTCCTCTTCTCTTCTTAGTATTGAACCTGCACTCCTTGGTAAGTGAACTTGGTCTTGGCTGGATTTCTTGTTCATATTCTGGGGTAGGGCCTGTTGTAGTGATTCTCAAGTGTCTTTGCCCCTGGCAGAATTGCACTGCCCTTATGAGGGGCCAGGCTGAGTAATCTGCTTTGGGTTTGCTTTCAGGAGCTTTTGTTCCCTGAATGCTTTCCGTAGAGTTCCGGAGGACAGGAATGAAAATGGCGGCCTCCTGGTCTCCGGCTGGGAGGAGCTGAGAGCTCTGGGCCCCACTCCTCAGTGCGCCCTCAGAAAATAGCACCCAGTCACTCCCATCTCCCTGGCCTCTGGCCATGCTCCTAGCTCACCCAGCCTGCGACCGGTTCAAGGTAACCCCGAGCTGAGAGCTCATTCCTCGGCTCTGTCTCTGTAGCCAGCTTCCCCGTTCTAATACCTGTAAGCTCTCTGACACTCAGACACCCCCAATCCTTCTGTGACCCTGTGGGACCTGGGGCCACGCTGACCCAGCGTGGGTTTCACCCCAGCTTAGCCTCTGGAGTGATGTCCCTCACTGGAAAAGACTTTTAAAAGTCCTGATTTAGTGCTCAGGTGCTCCGCAGCCTGCCAGGAGCAGGCCCCTCCCCCTGCGCTCTATCTTCCTGTCGCTTTGGATTCATTTCTCCGCCAGTCCAACCTTTCAGAAAGTGGTGGATTTTCTGTTTCTAGAATTGCTGTTCTTCTTCTCTTCGATCTCCCGTTGGATTTGTAGGTGTTTGCAATCTTTAGATAAGCTATCTGGCTGATCTCCTGCTAGCTGATGTAGTCTCAGCCTGCTACTTCTCTGCCATCTTGACTCCTCCCAGTACATGAATAATTTATAGTCTCTCAGGTGCCATTTGAAGAAAGCCATGGAAAGTGAATATATCTATCAAGAAATTTCAAATGGAGTTAAAAATTCTCTAAGGATGTAGAAGTATATGTATCTGCCTGAAATGATGGAAATATTTACTTCTATATATATTAAGCAAGAGGAGTTATTAGTATTATAATCTAATTATACATGGCATGAGCCCTGTCCTCCCCTGCTAGGCAGACTTGTATTAAGAGATCCATCAAAGGTAAATAAAGAGCACTTATTTCACTTGATATCAGATTTCCTGGATTTTGGTGTTGATGTCATGTAGTGATCTGACCAGAAACTCCTTTATTCAGCCCCTCTGGATTTATGCTTTTCCACAGGAGAACTTTCCAACCATGGCAGCCCTTTAAGATGTAACAACTGCTTATGAGGGAGTGAGTTCCTTACTGGAGAGGGGTTCAAGTCCAAGTAGGTAGATCAGACTTCCAAGATGTTGTGGGACAGCATATGGGGATCCATGCAAGTTCGGTTACTTAAAGTCATTTGGTTGCTCAAGGTCAACACCATTTCTGCCCATTAAGGATAATAGCCAACATTCTATATCAGAGAATAGTGGAATTGGGAGCAAAAACCTATCCATTACCAGTACGGGCCGTTGAGGTGAACCTTACTTCGAGAGCAAAGGAAACAACGTGTCAGGCCAGTGAAATCAGTGTGTAATTTTAAATGTCTTTTACAGGCTATGTAGAATGAGGAAACACTGAAGGTGTACATGGGTGATGGCAAGAGGTCCCTGGAGAATCTCTGTACGTTATGGTCAATTTTACTGTAAACCTAAAAACTGCCTAAGCCTTTGGGGGCACCTGGGTGGCACAGTCCAGTAAGTGTGCAACTCTTGGTTTTGGTTTAGTTGTGATGTCAGGGTCATGGGATCCAGCCCCGTGCCCTGCATCAGGCTTCCTGCTCAGCATGCCTTGGTGTCTGCTTAGCACTTGCTTTCCCTCTTTCTCTGCACTCCCTCTGCCAATGCATGCACTCTCTCTCAAATAAATAAATAAATCTAATTGAAAAAAGAAAACAAGGCCTATTAAAAGTTAGGGGAAAAAATTTTCATTACAAAAAAAAAAAAAAGAAGAAGAAGAAAAGAAAGAAAACTACAAATCAGTATCTCTCGTGTATGTAGGTGTAAAATTCCTTTTTTAAAAAATTAGTGAATTAGGGACCCCTGGGTGACTCAGTTGGTTAAGCGTCTGCCTTGAACTCAAGTCATAACTTCAGGGTCCTGGGATCTAGCCCCACATTGGACTCTCAGCTCAAGAGGGAGTCTGCTTCTCCCTCTCTCTGCTCAAGCTCTCTCTCTCTGTGTCTCTTTCAAATAAATAAATAATAACATAGTTTTGAAAAATTAGTGAATTAGTATAGCAACAACAACAAAAAAAGGCCAGTAAATCATGACTAAGTGGGTTTTTTCCCAAGAATGCAAGGTTGCTTTAACATTTGAAAAATCAATTGCTGCAGTTCAACATATTAGAAGATTTTTTTTAATCTGACAATATTTAGGACTCATTAATGACCAAACCTCTCAGGAGACTAGAAAAGAAGGGAACTTATGCATACTGATAGTGGGCTTCAATGGAAAACCCATGTTTAACAGCCTCCAATATTGTCAAATGCTTTACCTCTGAGTTCACGAGTAAAGCCAGTATGCACACTCCCATCATTCCTATTTAACATTGTTTAGAATATCCTAGCCAGGACGGACACTAAGTCTTAAGAAATAATCATGCAGCTTGGTAAAGAAGCAGCAGGACTAACATGGTTGGTTTTATAGAAGATCTAGAGAAGTCCTCGAGAAAACTATTCAAACTCAGTGGGCTTATCAAGGTTGCAATATGCTTATTGCTTACTACTCTTGGATATGTTTCTGAGAGAGGTGAATTTTTTGTCCATGCAAAAGTTGACGTGTAGGTGTACAGAGAAGCTTTTCAAATATTAGCCAAACGAGAAAAGAACTCATTGTGCATCAGCTATCACCATGATTAAACAAAGGTGTGGCAAATGTGCAATGGAACATTACTATACAGTGATAAGCAGGACTGAACTATTACTACCTATCACAACTCTCACAAGTATGGTGCTACATGAAAGAAGACAGATATAAAAGATCCCACACTGCAGTTTCCTTATATGATATTGTCGGGGAGGCAAAATTATAATGATGGAAATAGATCAGAGGTTGAGGGTCATAGGAAAGATTGATGTCCAGTGGTCATGGGGGACCCTTCATGGAGATGGAATAATTTGGCACCACAATAGGGTCAGTGGTTACACACCTGTATACATTTGTTAAAACTCTAAATTGTATACCTAAGAGGAGTTTAGTTCTCCTGAATGATACTTCTGTGGAGCTGACTGAAAATAATACTTAAAATCTACCTTCAGAGGTATCTCAACAATTATATTGACAGAATGTCAGGAAGGGTATTTTTCAGGAATTGGTTCAGAGTTGTTGGCTGATAAGTGGATTAAAGAAAACCAAAAAGGGAGCTTAATATGATTTTAGAAAGCAACTATTGAAAGATGGTTCTGGAGTATAGCATTAAGGAGACCAGTAAATCCTAGCCAAAAGTTTTAATCTTCTGTTATTTAATGAACTTGGGCCAAACAATGATGCTTATTAGTAATTACAATGGTGGCAATGTTTCATAGGCATATACTTTATATTTTTGAAAGCAAGTTAGAATATGTTACCATATTATGTGGAAGATCTTAAGGCCTGAGATGTGTTCTGGCCATGGGAGCAAGAAAATATGTTCACAGGTATAAGATAGGCATCATCCAACCTGGGAATGCAGTTTAGATTTTGAAAGATCTCACATCTTTCCTGTCATTCTGTTAGCCTATCTGCTTTTTTTTTTTTTTTTTTTTTTTTTTTTTTTGGATATTACACATTCTGACTCTCTTATTCCTGAGACAGGATTTAATTGACTCAGTCATTCTCCAAGATAGAGAATACCCACCGAGAAGAGTTTTTGTGTCAGATCTGTTCATTGCCCAGGACAAGGAATTGTTTGGAGGACAGTAGTTTTTGCTCTATACAGATGTGACAAGTCATATGGCACAAGCACTGTCATGACATTCTAACCATGCCATCTTTATTGGAAGGAATTGTAGTTTGACTGGCATTCAAGAATATAATTCCTCTTTAGTATAGAATTTCATCTGATCCTTAAAGCAGATATTTAAGCTTTTCTTTCTTTCTTTGTTTTTAAACAGATGAGTTTTTCTAGCTCCTTGTCCAGTGAGTGGCTCTTTGTAGGCACTCAGTAAGTATTTGTTGAATGAATTTATGAAGAAATTAATGAATGGATTGATGGAAGACTGAATGAATCAGTGAGGTCCACAGATGTTCTGCATCTTGGCCGAGGGCACAGGGTCTGGCACACATTAAAGGAAAGCCAATTAGAATACACTGAGCAGTTAATCACAAAGGCTTTGCAGTCGGACCGTAACTTGCTAAACCTCAACTTTTTCATATTGACATTAAGACAATGATTGTACTTCCTTTTGGATTTTAAAAAGCACTAAATGCGAAAATATTTGCAAAACCATCACCACATGCCAGGCACTTAGGAGCTACTTACATTAAAATTGTGGATCCCTGATTATAACTTTTATGATTCTTATTATTACATCATGCTTGTGAAATAAGCATTTTTATTACAAGTTCAAAATGAACAGTTTTCATCTTAGCAGAAATAAAGCCATAATTTATGTTCCTTCTGCAAGTTTTGCTCAGTACAGTGCATCTATTTGTGTGTCCTTTTGTGTAAACTTTTGGTCACAATGAGTTAGTAGATCTTCTCAAGTTTAGTAAAACCTATTTTATCTAGGAACTACTCATCACTTAATTTTAGCTTTTTCAGCAGAGCCAAAATCCAGGATGTAAAGAAAATAATTAACCAAAAAATTATTTTTACCTCTCTCTGCATAAATGCCATAATATGTACGATATATGTGTAAATGAATGAAAACGTACACATTTGACACATAGGAGAATAAGTTGAGCTTTATTCAAAGCTTGTTGACTCCTTTTAAATAAAATTCTAGGGGTGCCTGGGTGGTTCAGTTGTTAAGCATCTGTCTTTGGCTCAGGTCATAATCCCAGGGTCCATGGATTGAGCCCAGCGTTGGGCTCCCTGCTCAGCTGGAAACCTGCGTCTCCCTCTCTCACTCCCTCTGCTGTTTCTCTCACTTTCAAATAAATAAATAAAATATTTAAAAATAAATAAACAAAATTATAATAAGCTGAATTTGCTGATTTTTCCACACACAGCCAATTGAAACTAAATTAAAAAGAGGCAAGAAAACTGACAACCGTAGGAATTGATCATTTTTCACAGGCTATGTTTTTCATCAGTACTATAAAGTTGATGACTTCATTGGAATAAATATTATTTATATTAAATGTTATTTATATTTTAACTGTTCCTTTGATAAGTATTGTTTATGTTAAAACTGTTAACTATTATTTATATTAAAACTGTTTCTTTGATAAAGGGTTGTGTTTGTGTTAAGCATCCTGCATCTTTATATCCCTCCCAAACATAAATAACTCAGGGAATACTTCATTAAACAACATTCCACATTCTACAAATTGAATTAAATGTGTTGAAATATGGATAATGAGGAGCTGGCAATGGAACTATCTAGAAGCATGATGTGCAGACCTCATTTTTCCATTTTTAAAGATAATATCAAAAATCTCTTCTTGAGTTCTCAATGATTTATTGAGAATTATTTATAAGCATCATGCAGTCCAATCTCGCTTGAACAAATAGTGGGATAGGTTGATACCAGTCATAATTTGGAAATGAGAAAATATAAATGTTTAAGACAATAATCTGGTATTTACCACCTATAGGGACCCAAATAATAGATAACAGTTTGCGTGACTGAGTTCTCTTGTATGCAGTTTTAACTATTTTGTTCTAATTGGAGGAACTGAAAGGTAACATTTTCAGTGAAGCACGTTCAGTGAACTCAGAAAGTATGGGGTAGGTGTTTGTTACAGTTTTAGCTTCCCAGCCCCCGCATACTTTAACTTTGTGGGGGGAAGTAAGTGTTGGTGGACTCAGGGTGTGCCTTGCATGTGGTCATGTGGTGGTTCTTTTAGTATTTCCAGCTCTCTGCCTTACAAGATAGAATTTCCTAGCTGCCTTTAGGTAGAATGGGTCTTACCTCTGACTGGCTGGTCAGATTTGAGCAGCAGTGATGGGGTCGTCTGAGCCAGATCATCTCATTGCAGGTGTGAGATTTACTTTAACCTTTTCAATCACATTTTTGTCTCAGGACCCTTTATACTTTTCAAAAGTTTTTGAGGTTGTAAAAATATTTGGCTTATGTTGGTTATAC
This sequence comes from Mustela putorius furo, assembly GCF_011764305.1. NCBI lineage: Eukaryota > Metazoa > Chordata > Mammalia > Carnivora > Mustelidae > Mustela > Mustela putorius. The sequence continues at coordinate 26,370,366 of NW_025421273.1, forward strand.
GTATATGTTATCTATATGTTTATCTGTATTTCTGCTCTTAGAACTTAAAACAGAAAATGTTGAATGTGTATTAAATCATTTAAAATAGCAAAACAAACCCATGACATTATTTATGTCATAGTGCGTGTGCTTGTATGTGTGTGTGTTACTCTGGAGTAAATATATATAATATATTACATTATGTTATCTAGTTATCATATAATTATATATTGTATGGTACATTATACATACATGATTCTGGAAAACTCCACTGTACATTAATTAGTAAGAAAAGGAGAGTACCAAAGGAAAAACAAGGCCCAGCAGAAGAGGAAGCAGAGAGACGTGGGAGCACGAGAAGGAATTAGTGTGCCCTCGCTGGATCTCAGGTATAGGGACCCAGGTGCAAGGTGTCTAAAGAGTGCTGGAGGAACAGGAGTGGCGCCCAGCTGACACAGCCAGGAAGCTTGAAGACCTCAGTCCTAGAACCACGTGGAACTGAACTCTGCCAACAGCCTGAATCAGCCTGGAAGTACATTTTCCCCTGGTGCCTCCAGAATGGAATTCAGCCCTGCTGACACCTTGATTTTGATCCCGAGAAACTTGAAGTTCACTGGACTTCAGACTTGCAGGTTGTAATGTAGTAACTTTGTGTTGTTTTAAGCTGCCAGCACCATGCCCCTATCAAGGAATGTAATTTATAGAAACAAACTAAAAAGGAAAACCAGATGCTCCTCTCTGTACTCGTAGAAAAGCATTTGACAAAATTTGATGTCCTTTCCTGATAAAAACCTTCACAAAACTTAACCAAGGACATTTCTCATTCTGATAAATGGAATTTATAAAAAACAAACAAATGAACAAATAAACAAGAAGAACATCATCATGTTTACTGGCAAAAGACCAAATACAAAGATTTCTTAGATATGACGCCAAAAGCACAATCCTAAAAGACCAAATGGAAACATTGGCCTTTATTAATATTTTAAAACTTCTGGTATTTGAGTGACACAGTTAAGAGAATGAAAACACAGCCACAGAGTAGGAGAAAATATTTGGAAATCTTACATCTAATAATGAACTTATATCCAGAAGGTATAAAAAATTCATAGACTCACAAGTAACCCAAAGAAATGTAATGAATTGTGAGCTAAAATTTAAACTATACTTAGGTCATTGACAAAACCAAAACAAAACAACAACAACAACAAAAAAAAACAGGCAGAAAAGAAAGATGAGAATTCCCAAAAGAGCAATAGCGTTAAAAATATTGTGGGGGCGCCTGGGTGGCTCAGTGGGTTAAAGCCTCTGCCTTCGGCTCTGGTCATGGTCCCAGGGTGCTGGGATCGAGCCCCGTCGGGCTCTCTGCGCAGCGGGGAGCCTGCTTCCTCCTTTCTCTGCCTGCTTCTCTGACTACTTGTAATCTGTCTGTTAAATAAATAAATAATATCTTTTTAAAAATATTGTGAAGATATGAACATAATGAAAATTAAAAGACACTTAGTTATTTGGTATTGCTTGAACTTAAATTATCTGTTCTTGGTCCCCTTATCTTTAAGGTTTGGGTGTGGGTGTTGGGGTATGTGTGGTGGGTAGCTATTAATATTTATCTTTCAAAAAATACACTAATCAAATGAGATCATTTCTGTGAGTCTAGTTTATAACTCTAAATTGCCTTAAAAAGGTATTGTTATTTTAATTACTATTATGGGATATTATTATCATCGATATATAATTGTAATTATTACTGTTAAAGGTGAGTTGCTATATCATCAAAATGAAATAAAATACAAATAAATAATGTCGTAATGTTATGAGGATAGTTTGGAACTTGCAGATCCCCAGGAATCCCTGGATTCCACAAGATGATCTGTATGCTAGAACTCCTTCTCTCAGACATGGCAACTAGTTCACCCTGCTGTCTTCATTTAGGTGAACAGAACGTGCAGTACGGTACTCAGTTAGTGAACGATGGGGTGCATAGGAAGAGTGAGAAATGAAATAATTGCTTTTTAACCACTCAGATCTTGAGAACATTTGTTATTCTAGCATAATCTAACTCATCCTAACTACTACACTTTAGAAAATAGGAGTGGAAAGTTCCAAACACCCAATTTTTTTTTGAAATTTAGCAGGCAGGGGTGAGCACAAGCCTCGTTTGCAGCCTTTTAGATATTTACATCTGGGGCGCCTGGGTGGCTCAGTGCATTAAGCCTCTGCCTTTGGCTCAGGTTGTGATCTCAGGGTCCTGGGATAGAGTCCTGCTTCGGGCTCTCTGCTCAGCAGGGAGCCTGCTTCCTCCTCTCTCTCTCTGCCTGGCTCTCTGCCTATTTGTGATCTCTCTCTGTCAAGTAATTAAATAAAATCTAAAAAAAAAAGATAATTAAATCTGGCATTTTGAGTTTAGAACAGATGTGAGGGAGGGAGTACACGTAGAAGTTTATTCTATGAGGGTGGTGGCTATCAAATCACCCACGGACCAGTGACAGCAGAACCAGTGTCATCTACAGCTTCTCAATGATTAACAATGGATACCACCTCAGCAGACATTTAGTGGACGGCTATTTTTTTTTTTTAACTAAACTTGAATATCTTTGTTCTTACATGCTTATGAGTTTGGTTCTCCAGTCTTCTGCTAAATTTCCTACCTGATTAAGTTACCCAGAGTTCTATTCTTTGCATCTAAGAACATCAACCAGCTTTGTACAATCAGATAAATGAGATTTTACTCTGTAAGAAGTTAGAATTCAAAACTCTCCAGGGATCCCCAAACTTCTTTGATCATATTTCCTATCATAAAAAAAAAATGTGAACATATAACCCAAGTATATCTCCCTGCCAGAAATTTAGATCAGTTGTGTAGACCAGACATATCTTGCTTGATCAGTATTCATTATTCTAAAATGTAACCTCACTATTGTAATGAAATACAAAGTCAGCTGTCTGAGAGAAATGCAGAATTTTCTAAGTAAGTAATGTCTGTGGAGGAAAGCTGCAGTGCATTGAATAATTGGCACTATGGATCTAAACTTCACCAATAAGCACCTTTAAATATAAGATAGTACTAACATGGTTGTGACTAATACTAACACGGAATTTTCCTGCTAAACTATTGCTGGGGACTACAAGAAAAATGACACAGAGATGGTATTAGGATGCAAGCTGTATCGGCTTTGATATCTTCTAACAGAGGGGTTCCAGGGCATGGACTGAGTTCCTAAAACCATCTAGCAGTGATTTGAAAAGTCTTTTGAAAAATACATCACAAAGTTACTATGGCACTGCAGGCAAATTGAAGAATGAACTACTTTAGGTTTTTGTCCTATTTTTCAACTACAAGTAGTGCTTCTTTAACATTTTAAACTAAAAATTTATTAAAAGGAGGTAAAATTAAATCTTAACTGAAACTATTAGCATATTATTTTTCAAACTCGTAACTGTTGAACATTTTGAAAAAGATTTGTTTTTATAATATCCTAAGTTAATTACACTATTCCTAAAATACTCTCAGAGGATGCTTTTGTTTTTGTTATTTCATTGAAATGTACTGAAGCTCGTTACTTAATCATATGCTACAAAATTCTTAAAACAGTACCTTTGCATTCAAGTTAATTTTCAAGTGAACTGAAACAAAAAAGCCCACATTCCCAGATTTCATAATCTTACATAATTTTGTTTCCAGCATTGTACTTTTATAGTACCCATAAATAATCCATTTAAGGATGGAAAATACACTCTACCTCAGGGAGTATCCAGGCAAGTTGTTCTTATCATAAATATCTGGTTCTAAAAACCAAAAAGCCTTTTTGTAAAAACTGTTCGAGTTATTGGAGCAATCTTTTCTTTATAAATTAAACCACAGAAGTTGCTATAAAACCATGCATTGGTTCTCCAGGCTTCTCTTGTTGGAGATAATCTGGTAGGTTTTGAAGTACATCAGCCACAACGTATTTAACCCATCTCAGGAGCATCAGGTGTCCCTGAGGCATGAAATGACTCTTTTTGAACAATAGGCAAAGTGTGGGAGATGGAATGTAACAGACAGTGAAATACACAGGAATAGAGACCACCAAGAGAACTGCTAGTAATTTCACTGCACAAATGTTTGTTTAACTGTGGAAGAGATCATATTCGGCATAGAAAGTACTTTCTTTACAGAAGTTGACAGCGTTGTTCAGCAGATAAATTGCTTTTATGGCTAATACGTTAGATTGAAGCTGGAATTTTAAGGATGCAATTCAGTTGTTGAAATCCTATTGTTGAAAATATGAATACTTTAAAGTACATGATTAAAATATGTTTAGGCATGATTTCTGATTTATCCAACTGTATAGTCCTGATGGTAGAATATTTGAATAAATGATTGATGACTTGGTTATCTTTCTGAATTGTGGGTTCTGAGAACTCCTAAACTGACTCATGTTGTCAAGAGAGGTTTCTCGGTGTGGTTATTTAAAAAGATAGACTCAGTAAAGATTTCTTAGCCTCTCTGTACTTATTTCCCTACTTGTTTTGAAGATACTTAGTTTCAGGAAAACATGTTCAAAGCACGTATCCTAAACAGCACTGGTGTGCTGACCCCTAGAGGAAGGAACGGGGTACTGACTCAGAGGTAGGAACGCAGGACTGTCGGGGATGCCAGCCATCACGCATCAGTTCCGGGAGACAGTAGTAAGCTGTGTTCTTCAGGTGAAATAGATAATATGCCCATTGTCAGCATGAAACTTTTTTTTTAAGATTTTATTTATTTATTTGACAGAGAGAGATCACAAGTAGGCAGAGAGGCAGGCAGAGTGAGAAGGGAGAAGCAGGTTCGCCGCTGAGCAAAGAGCCCGATGTGGGGCTCCATCCTAGGACCCTGGGATCATGACCTGAGCTGAAGGCAGAGGCTTTAATTCACTGAGCCTCCCAGGTGCCCCAGCATGACACATTTTTATACCTAATAATTAAGAGGAACCTATAAGAGCTTTCTTGCTTATACTACTTTAGTTTCTTCTGATATCTTCCATTCTGAGAATCTGTGGAGCAAAGAGAAACCTGATTAGATTTCTTTGTTTGTGGTCCCCTCAGTATTCTGATATGTGGGAATGAGTTGGGAGGCAGCAAGGAGCATTGACCAGAGGAATGGGTATGGTTGTCTCTTGGTAAGGAAAATGTTACCATTATTAGCCGCGGTTAGTACATGTTTTCCCGTACACAGGTTATTTTTGCTCTTGAGTCTTGAAAATCTTTAAAGACCCTGACTCTTTGATTTTCTAATTATATTTTTACCCTCTCAATTGAGTTAGAGAAGCCACTCTGCCCTGTTGGAGGCTCCGCTGGCTCTGTTTCATATAGCTGGTGACATGTGCGTGTGTGTCTAGGAATGTAAACTAAATGAGTGAGCCATTGAGTTATGAGGCTTCCAGAAGCCACAGTGCAGGCTCGCCTGCTTTCATCATGCTCCTTCTCTGCTCCCACTTTTCTTTCTCCAAGAGCTTCCTACATAAGGGGATGAAGCCGTCATCATTTCAGACATTGAAAGCTTCTGCTCATTACTGACAATTCATGGCTTGTCAGGCTGAACCAGGATTAGCTGTTTGGCCTGGAAAGCCACGTGCATCAACATTTACTACATTGGTGATCACAAGGACAGGGGGGCAGCGCTCTTTATTGAGACAGCCCCGCAGGGCCGAATCAATCACATCCTGTTGTGCATGGATCTGTATGCAGATTGCCTTTGCACAGCATGACTTAATAAAAGATGGTTGGGGTGGTATTGTTTTATTATAATTATGATGACTTTTCTCCGCTGTATTAACATCAGCCTCAGCTGCACAATAAAAGAATTCGTGGTGACAGGAGGAGAAAGTGTGAGAACTGCCATCATTTGCCTACTTCAGATGGTGTATTAGCAGTCCTTGGATTAAAGTCAGGCAAGTGTAAAGGGGTTTTGATGAAAAAACACATGAGAAAGAAATTTGAAAATATATTGCAACTGAGGAAAATAGTTTCAAAAATTTTTTACAGCATAAACCCGAGCATGCTGTGTTTAAAATATATATATATATATATATATATAATCAGTGTTTTCTTAGACATGTGTATGTAACTTTACTGAAGATTTCCTTAAAATATTTGAAATTCTGTAAAATCCCTGCTTAGAGGGTATGTTGGATTACTGTTTGAAAATAACAAGGTTTTACCCCCATGGGTGTGTTCACAGCGTTACACTGCTCCAAAAAATCTACTACTCTCATCTATTCAATTAGCACTTTTTTTTTTATAAATTGAAGACTGCTGTACACATTTCCTTCATTCTTCAAACTGTAGGACCACTTGGAGAGAAAGACCCAAACTTTCCTAAAGTACTGTAGCTTCCAATTTTTTCATGCTGCCCAAGATGAAATGCATCAGAAGTCTTCATTAGAAGGTGTGTGTTCCCTTCCTTCTTGGCGATCTGAGTACTGCATTTCAGTAATGAGCCAGAGGGCATGTTTATAAAAACATCTTTCAGGGGCGCCTGGGTGGCTCAGTGGGTTGAGCCGCTACCTTCAGCTCAGGTCATGATCCCAGGGTCCTGGGATCAAGTCCCACATCGGGCTCTCTGCTCAGCAGGGGGCCTGCTTCCCTTCCTCTCTCTCTGCCTGCCTCTCTGCCTACTTGTGATTTCGCTCTGTCAAATAAATAAATAAAATCTTAAAAAAAAAACACACATCTTTCAGGATCTATTCTTAAAAAGAAGAGATGTTTTGCAGTTATTATTACGCAGTTCTATCATTTGTCAGTAGGAGTTCTATAAACAAAGCACTAAGGTCTCATACTGTAGTAGCTGATGGCTGTAATCCTGGACAGAGTCATTTCTTTTTCTTGTATAGCTTGATAGTTCCTAGCCAGTCATGAAATAATTTCAAGGCTTTGTTGTTGGTGGTGGTGGCTGGGCTTTTTGGATAGGAAACCATGATGGCTCAGAGAATCTCTGAGGAAAGTGTTGCTTTTTCTTTGCATACCCACCTGTCCACCATCCTGAACCCCTTTTACTCTACAACAAGCAAATGGAAGCATGTTTACCTTAAGTTTTTGACCATGTTCCCATTTTAATTACAAAATTATAATTTCTCTATGTACATAAACACTAAACATTTATGAGTGGGTGTTGCTAGATAACATAATTAGAAGGTTATTTCTGAGCTGATAAATAGACCTTTGTTGGCCCATTCCAGCATACAGAGAGGTTTGGAGGATGCGGAGAATTATGTGTCTGGGAAATGTGGCATACTTTGGATAGCAGTTTGGTCAACTGCCTGTAGGGGGCAGTGTTTCCGAAGATAAAGATGATTAAGGTCCAGAACCAAGATATTTTGGATTTTATCCTGTAAGCATTAGAGACATTGGAGGGACATTTTTTTTCCCCCAGACGATAAGTGATGTGGTTAAATTTAATCGTTAGGTAGAGCATTCCGGCAACAGTATAGAGGTGAGCCATTATTTTATTCTCTTCCTTGATCAGTTAAATAAGCATCGCATCACTAGTCAGATTGCAAATAAAAACATTTATATTACCTTTATAATAGGTGCATGTTAGCTCTTATCATTAATCATTAAATTTTAAAAATTTTAACTGGTTAACTGTTGTCATGCAGACCAAACTTTAACTGTTGAAAATATGAATCTCATATTAAGTCAAACCCTGACCTTTTACCTTCATTAAAGCCCAATTATAGAAGTTCTTAGAAGAAAAGTAACAACAGTAGAAACCCCACACTCTTCCAAGCAATTTATTATATGGTTATATGATGCAGGAATTTTTGAAACAGCTTGGACAAGATGGTTTTGCTGTTTTAATGTCAAACAATATTATTAATTAGTATAAGTAAAATTATATTTTTGAAAGATGAATCGTAAGGACCGACTAACTACAGTACATATTTAGAAGTACTTCCAAACTACATTTTATTACCCTTGCATCCATCCATATACATACCTTTGAAATAATTTGGCATAGAGCATATAATAACAAAAACAAAAGTAGATCACATCTTTGTTTTACCTTTAGATCGCTGACCTTGAATTCAGTAGGCATTTAATAAATGTTTTATGTATGAATGTATATATTTAGCAAATAGCATGTAGGCTCCCACTGTGTACCAGATACTGTTCGCAGCACTTTTTAAAGTTAACTCATTTAATTAAAAGAATAAATGAATAAAAATGAACAAGACATGCTGATCAAATAGATCATTAATGCTCAAATATTTTTCCTCATTCTTGAGAGATTGATGACTATGTTGGCTAATATACCATACTTTCTATGGCCTATCAGCTAGTTATAATCGTGGGAGAAGTGTTTCATTTGGTTCTCTTCACATACATGTGCATAACAATCCTGTGCCTGGGTGTTATTACCAAAGAGGTTAATAGTTTGCAGAAGAGATGGAGATACTGAGAAGGAACATTTTCTTCTGAAACCAATCTTTATCTTTCTTGTTTTCAAATTTTATTTTATTGTAAGAACACAAGAGATCTACTTTTAATAAATGTTCAAGTAACCAGTATAGTATTGCTAATTATAGATACAGTGTTGATCTCTAGAAGTTACTTTTTGCTGAATTGAAACTTTATGATTGATTAATACCTCCCATTTTCCCCTCCTCCTAGCATCTGGCAACCATGATTCTATTCTTTGATCTTATGAATTTGACTATTTTAGATAACTCATGTAATTGGAGTCATGCAGTATTTGTCTTTCTGTGTGCAACTTACTCACTCTGTAATGTCCTTGAGGTTCATGCATGTTGCAAATGTCAGGATTTCCGTTTTTTATAAAGGCTGAATAATATTCCATTGTTTGTATATAGGACATTCTCTTTATGCATTCTCATATCCATCTGTTGATTAATATTCAGGTTATTTCCTTGTTTTGGCTATTGTGAGTAGTGCTGAAGTAAAACATAGGACTGCTGGTTACCTCTTTGAGATGCTGATTTTAGTTCTTTTGAAAAAATGCCTACAGTGAGACTGCTGATCATAAAGTCTAGTTTTAATTTTTGAGGAACTTCCATACTGGATTCCAGAGAAGCTGCACCATTTTACATCTCACTAACTGTGTATAGGGGTTCCAATTTCATCATATCCTTGTCAGTACTTGCTGTCTTTGTGTTTTTAGTAATAACTGTCTTGACAAGTTGTGAGGTGATATCTCAGTGTGGTTTTGTTTTGCATTTACCTGATGATTAGTGATGATGATGATTTTTTTTTAAATGCGTGTTGGCCATTTGTGTATCTTTTTTGGAGAAATGTCTATTCTAGTCCTTATCTTTGTTAGCCCATTGGTTATTATTATAATTGGGTTATTAGGGTTGTTTTTGCTATTGAGTTATAGACATTCCTTATTTTGGAGATTAACCCCTTATATATGTGGTTTGCAAATGTTTTCTCCCATTCTGTGGGGTATCTTTTTCACTCTATTTGGTGTTGCCTTTGCTGTGCATATGCTTTTTAGTTTGATATCATCCCACTTGTCTATTTTTATTTGTGTTATCTGTGCTTTCGATGTCACATCCAGGAAAGCATTGCAAAACCAAAGTCATGAAGCTATTCCACTATGCTTTCTTCTATGAATTTTTCTGAGTTCAGGTCTTTTTTTGTTTGTTTTTTTTTTCTAAGATTTTATTTATTATTTCAGAGAGAGAGAGAGAGCAAGCATAAGCGAGGGGAGCGGCAGAAGGAAAAGTGGACTCCCCGCTGAACAGGGAGCCTGATGCAGGGCTCAGTCCCAGGACCCTGAAGCTTAACCAACTGAGCCAGGCATGTTCCCCTAATTTCAGGTCTTCTGTTGAAGTTTTCAGATCTATTTTGAGTTGATTTTGTGAAAGATGTAGGATAAGGGACAAATTTCATTCTTTTGCATGTGGATATGCAGTTTTTCTAACTCTATTTGTTGAATAGACTGTCCTTCTCTGGTTGTGTATTTTTGGTACCCCCCCCTTAAAGAATGGTTGACCCTATATGTATGGATTTATTTCTGAGCTCTCCATTTTGTTGCATTGGTCTGTATGTCTTTATGTCTGAATTTATGCTGGTACCATATTCTTTTGGTTTCTGTAGTTTTGTAATATATTTTGAAATCAGGAAGTGTGATGCTTCCAGTTTTGTTCTTTTTTCTTAATATTTCTTGGCTATTTGTGGTTTTCTGTGGTTCCCTATGAATTATAGAATTATTTTTTTTTAATTTCTGAAAAAATGTATTGGAATTTTGATAAACATTGCATTGAATTTGTACTTGCTTTGGGTAATGGAAACATCTTAATATTAAGTCTTCCAATCCATGAACACAAGATGTTTACCCATTTCTTTGTGTCTCCATTAATTCCTTTTACCTTTATTACACCCTGGGGAGAAACAGGGACAAAGAAATGCCAGTTCTGGCCCTCTTTGGGTGCTTCTTAACAGACTGCTTCCAGAATAGAATTTCTTTTTTTCTCCTCTTTGTATTCTACACAGTGTATTATTAGTCACTTAATTATTCCTTCTCTTTATAAAAATTAAAATTTAAAGGCCTGAGTTTAAACCCTAGCTTTATTTACACATCATGTGATTAATTATTTTATTTCTTCAACTCATACTTTCTGAACTCTTATTTTATGCTAGTGGGTGACCCTAGGAATAAAGAAACTGTTGGGTAAGATACCACTGTGTACTAAGAATTACTTAAATGTCATGAACAGAGACTTACTGTGATAGTTTTGGCCAGATGACTCAAATAATCTAAGGCTCATTGTCTTTATTTCTCATTGATAAAATGAGGATAATAATGTTTGTCTTCCTACATAGGAACATAATTGTGGTGCTAATTAAATAGGATGATAGATATTTAAAAAGTACTTGCTAAAACCAAAAGTATTGTGTTGAATAAATGACTTCTTAGTTCATTGTCTTTCAGTTTTTGTTTTGTTTTGTTTTAATAATTTTTTATCTTACAAGAAACTGAAAGCTGCTTCTCTGTGGTTTCTTGTAGTGAATCCTGCTTTGCTTTCATGGGGTCAACTGAATGCCTCTTCCTTTTACCTCTGTAATTTTATAAGGCAGTTATCATGACTTATCTTCATCTTTTTTATGAAGATAAATATTTGAAGTGTCTGTTTCTTTTTTGCATGACATAGTTTTAAATCTCTTTGCCATTAACATTCTTCTTTCTATATTCCTGTTTTTTTGTCTTTAATTAATAGACCACACTTTAGATTGGTTTTAGGTATACAGAACACCTGAAGCAAAAGTATAGAGACATGTATATACCCATTTACCTGCTGTACAGAGTTCCACATTTATTTATATCACTTGTGGTTATCACAATTGGAAACATTATTCTAGATACGATCAAGAACTCACTTTACGTGGAGACTAAAGCGAGGGAGGAGTCAAAGATGGCATCCAAGCTTCTGGCTTGTTAAACTATTCAGGTGGTACCATCATCTATTCATATACAATCTCCAAGAAGGAGGGCAAAACTTAAAATGTTAGAGGACGTTTTGGTTTCTGATATACGATGTTGGAGACATCTGTGAGGTACTTACAGAGATGTGTCAATGAAACACTAGGCAGGGAATCTAGGAACCTAGGGGAAAAGCTCTTGAGAAAAATGAGACTGCCAGAGTTATTAGCATGAAAGTAACTGAGGTCCCCAGAGAAGTGCGATGGAGCATGGAAACAAAGGGGAGCTAGCAGGGGACCTAAGGAAAGACTGGGAAGACAATGGAGGAGGTGAAGATTGCAAGAAAAATCAGATTTTTTTTGGTTTTGTTTTGTTCCCCGTGGGGAAGAAAATGAGAGAAAGAATCTTTGCAGTGAGTTTGTTGGTTCCAGCCCAACATTTACAGTATAGTCTCAAGTGGGTTCAAGAGTTATGGGATGTGAAGAAGTCAGGACAGATGGTACAAATGAGTCCAGATTGAAAGGAGAACAGAGAATTGGGTCTTCGATATTGACACTGATTTTCAAGGAGGTAGAACTAACAGCATGGCCAGAATTTGGAGGAATGCTTTGTATAATTTATGTTGGGCCATCTTACTTATAGCTAGACTTTCTTATGGGACTTGATGCTCTAACTACCATACAGTGTTCTCTGATTTTCTCACCCAAGTGTGTACTGTTTTTGAAATCCCCATTTCCAATAGAACACATTATTCATTTGTATATTGATTCTAGGTTTTAGTTCTGTTTATACACAGATTCCATTCTGCTAGTCTGGGGTTTCCTGTGTCAGACATCAATTATAATTTACAGAAATCCTGGAACCAGGTATATTTAACTGCATAACATCTGGGATATATTTCAATTCTTTTTATGTTTAGCTCAATCAATAATATCCATCCTTTGGATAATACAAAATCCTGACGGTATTATATACTGGTTTAATTGTATTTTTAATTAATTGACAGTTTCACCCATAGTAAATATATAAGGTTATCACTAATCAAAACATATAACATTAAATAAAGGATTAATTTTAGGATAATATAAATGTGTTTTGTGGCATATGAATGATCTTATAAAAATGGTAAGTAGCTTAATGTTAAGCTAATGAAAAATATTCAACATAGTAGAAAAAATTATAAGAAATGGAAATGTATCAAATCTTACACTAATGGGAATTGTTAAACTTTATTCTTTTCCTACTCTGGCTGGATTATAAAAGGACAGAAGTAGCATAAGTTTTCAATATTTAACTCTTTGGTTTAAGAAAATACTCTGTTCACATTGTGGAGAATAATAATTGGGCTAATATTATAAAGAGGGCATGCACAGTACAGCCTTAAGTCTGAAACTAGACTATCTGGGTCTCAATCCTGGCATTGGCATTTACAGGCTGAGCAAATCACTAAGTATTACGGCCATCAGTTTCTGCATCTATAAAATGGGGCTAACAGTGGTACCCATCTCATAGGTATTTACAAAATTTGATTATATTAATATATGTAAAATGATCAAAACATAATTGAATTATATATTAAGTGTTCTGTGTTTCTAGCATCATAATCCAATTGCATCTATACCCAGCACTTTTCAGTGTGCTTGCCATTATATGAATATCAATCAGAATAGCATTTTGTCCTTATACAATGCCATTCTTATGATGGGGAGCTCAAACTTAGGCTTAGATGACTGAACCATTTTGTCAAATAAAGTTAAACTGATGATAGAGTTCTAAAACTCAGTTATATTCTATTTAGAACCTACATGAAGTATGTCTCACATAGTATGTTAGCAATAACATGCATTAGTTGAGTCTAATCTCTCCCCCAATTTTCCTTTTAGGGACTCAATCAACCAGTGTTCTTTTGAATACGTAATACATACCAGTCAATATACTATGATCTTAGTGGTTAAGATACATGCAGTTGTTACCTTGAGGCAGTTGTATCCTGAAGGGCAGGAGTTTTATTAAACAACTGCTACAAAGAAAAAGTTCCAGTAGTATTTGATTATAAACAAGGGTATCTCTCCTAGTGCTGAGTCATAAAATCCCTCCAAATGGAAGTGCTATACTGTGCTAAGCTGAGATCAAAGAATGAAAATTTAGCTATATTAGGCTTATATTTTTAAGGGGGGGTGATTCAATTTAACATTCTGTGCTTTTGAATTGTATGAATGTGATTTAATGAGCATACCTATAAATCCTATAAACTGTATTTTAATGATTACTCTGACTACTATGGGAAGAATTAATTGAATGGGAGATGTGGATGTGGAGAAAGCAGATAGGAGGCAGTTTTGAAACACAGGCAAGAGATTATGGCATTGGCCTAGAAAGAAGAATGGCTGGAAGAATGAAAAAAAAATGTAAACAGATTACAGAATATTTAGGAAAGAATTTGTAAGACTTAGTGATTGATGGGTTGAAAAAGAAATGAGTATACCATGGTTATGAGGTTTCTGGCTTGAACTAATGAAATATAAAATATACTGGATATGAAAATCTGATCAGGTGCAGGTGTGGAAGTGGGAACGTTTATCAGTTTAGTATTAAACTTTATTTCCTCTTCAAATGAGGTCTGGACTACTTATGGAGTGAGTAAAATCGAGAGATGGTTGCATGGTTCTAGAGTAAAGAAGAAAGCTCTGAACTGTTGATCTATGTCATAAACATAACAATGCAAAATTTGAAGACATGAAAGTGGAGGCTATGAGGAAGAAAAGGCTATGGAAGAGTTCCTAGGAACACCTGGTGCCTGAAAAAAAGCCAGCATTGATGATCTATTAAAGGAGGAGAAACTAGTACAGGCAGCTAAAGAGAAGTGCATGGGAATGACGTCTCTTAGATTCTGTCAAGGAAAGAGTGGGCCCACTGGGATTGGGTGAAATACTGCTGATAGGTCAAGTAGAAAGAGGGCTAAGTATTTTCCACCAGATTTACTGAAATGGGTATTGAGGCCAAGTGAGAGCACATGAGATAAAGTAGAACAGAGGAAATATTGGAATAGAGGAATGGGATATTTGACTTGAAAGAAAATGAGCAAATGTGACTTTCTGGTGGAGGAAAAGGAATTGAAGGCTGCTGCGGGGCAGTGGGAGGCATAGTGTAGCTGGATGATGGACACTGGGGAGGGTTATGTGCTATGGTGAGTGCTGTGAATTGTGTAAGATTGATAATTCCAGACCTGTATCCCTGAAAAAAGTAATACATTGTATGCTAATTTTAAAAAATATAGCAAGAAAAAAAAGAAAGAAATGGAATTGAGAAGTGTCTTTTCTTTTAAAGATGGAAAATAAGATTTGCTAATGTATGGAGAGATCCAGTAGACAGCTGTAAAGGCAAAGGAGAAAATTCCACCGTTGACATCTCCAGGATTCTGGGAAAGTAAGAGGAATGCAGAGCACAGAAGGGAAAGAGAAAAGTGGCCATGCAGAAACTGATAAATCCTGCCCAGAGGTGGTGACCATAAATTTAATATAGATGCTTACTGATTCTGAGATTGTTTCGTGGGCACTCAACAACCAAGATACGTGTACAGAGAATATGGGGAGCTGAATTGATTTAGGGTGAGGATTTTAGGGCATGAGCAACAAAAACCCAAAGAGGCAGGTGACTTTAGGTTATTGGCAAAGATACGGTAGCAAGGATGAACCACTGAATCCAAGCTGGACAGGTTTCATCTTTGTCCTTATTATCTTCATTTATCTTCATCTTCTGAATAAAGATGGAATTAAAGTCAGAAAGGCCTGCAGAAAGGAAGAAGGTAGAAGACATGGTTGGTAAAGGGTGAGTGATTCTTCCATCTCGTCATGCCTCTGTCAGCACTAAGACACTGTTGAAGAAACAGTTTCTCCATTCGGTTCTTGGGAAGACTTGTAGTTAATCATGTTGGGCAGAGCTAGACATGTGTTAAAGCAAATGTTGCAAGCAAGCCAGAATATTGCACCTCAAAAGCAAGTGCTGGTTTGGCTGATTCGTTTGTTACTACTTACCTTCTGCTGTTCTCCTTCATCTGCTCACCATCCTTTCGGTTGAATGCTCCCATGCTTGCTTTACTAGGAAGGAGGCAGAGCTGGCGGGGATTTCTCCTCAGCTGGGAAAGCCTTCCCTCTACGTGTGGACCCTGACCCTCTCCCTTCAGCAGATCCACATCCCCATCCCTGAAGCTGGGTGGGTGGATTTGCTTACACTTAGCTCTGTGATGTCTCTGCAGACATACCTGGGGGAGCAGGTCCAAGATCCAGATTTAGAGCGGGAGGTAAAAGATCCCTCTCAGCCTTAAGTCTAAACTTTGTTCTCCTAGCTAATGTAATTGCATAGGTTATGAATGGACTCTGTCTGCATTCGATCCTTAAATATGGGACCTTGAACAAATTACTTCATTTAAAAAAGTAAAATAATTAATACCTCTCTCACAAGTTGGTAGGGAAGATTGAACAAGTTAACAACATAAAGCCTTTACCCACTGCCTAGAACATAATATTTAATAAATATTTTCCAGGGGTGCCTGGGTAGCTTCGTCATTAAGCGTCTGCCTTCAGCTTAGGTCATGATCCCAGGGTCCTGGGATGGAGCCCTGCATGGGGCTCCCTGCTCACGGGAAGCCTGCTTCTTTCTCTCCCACTCCCTCTGCTTGTGTATCCTCTCCTGATGTGTCTCTGTCAAGTAAATAAATACAATATTTAAAAAAAATAAATATTTCTTTAAAAATTAATGAATAATTTATCAGTAGGTCCTTAATGGTGGTTTAGAGGGTTTTTGGGTTTGTTTTAATTTTTAAATTATTATTTAAACATGTTTGTTTTACTCTTTTCTCATGTGATTGGTGATCTTTGGATTTGTACCTCTTCTTTTACTCTGGAGGAAAAGAGGCATAAGTTGGAATATGGGGTCACTCTGAACCCCTAAGAGCAGAGGAACAGTGAACATCCTGGGGGTAACTGAGCAGGTAAAAGGAAGAGACAGGATGGTGTTGCTGAATGATGGGTGCAGTGAATAGGGTGCTTTGCGTCACAGAGCTGGAAGACGTAAAACCCAGAATCTGAGCCAAAGACTCAAAAGGTTCTCGAGTCTTTATTTTCCCAGTGTTGTTTCATTGCACCTAAGAACTTTGAGTTATAGTTAACTGCTTCAGTCAAAAGTGAAAACCAGATTTAAATTATCTGTGTAAAGCTTGACTCTTTCTAACCAGCTATGTTTATTTAGTTGGAATAAGAGAAAATACATGAAAAGAATAACTGTTTCTTATTAAGAAAAAAACTAGTGCTTACACATTTCATATTTATTTATTGGTTTTCATTGTTGTTATTACCATAGGACATTTTTAGTTACCTATATTGTTTTTAAAAATGAATATATATTATCTATCTAATTAAAAAAATATATGAGGATTTTAACATTATTGTTATATCAAAAATAAGCCATTCACCTGTGTACAGTGAGTAAAGTGGGATGCTAGTTTTAGCATGCATATTGCCCAACTGATAGAGCTTTTATCTCCTTCATCACATATTCCCTTCCTTCCTACCCTACATAATTCACCTTGAACCTCCAGGATAATGCTATACACACTGGCGTGTTCATCTCTGGGTTATATACCTCAGAAGTGCAAGTAGTAGTCTAGAACTAAGAGACCAGAGGTTTACTTCAGCCTCATTAGTCATCAGTAAAGACCACCTCTCACCTTAGGCCCTCAACTTTTTTAAGTAAAATGAAGGAAATAACAGCCCATTTTCACAGAGTCATGATAAAAATAATCAAATGCCTACATGAAAAGATGCTAGTGTGTGTTTTAATTTTTAAGTAAAAAGATTCTAAATGTGGAAAATTATAAGAGATCATACTTGTTAAAGCAAAACACAGTAAAGGATTTGATTTAGAGGCTACTTTTTTTTTAGTTTTTTAAACAACAAAATAGTAAGATATTAAAAAAATAATGCAAGTTAGAAGTATTTGGTAAGCTCTAAACAGTAATAAACATAAGATGATATTGCTATTGCAAAAATATTCATTTGTGTAGATGTCTAGATTCCATTTGGACCTAAAATAACATTGTGTCATAGACATATGCATTTTAAAAGTAGTTGGAATTGTTAAAAAGGATGGCTGGCTAAATTTTATCTTTTGAGATTGAACAATATACAATTGGAAAACTGGGGGAAAAAAGTATAGTAATTTAAAGTACTGCTACTTCATAACCGTTTTTGCTTAAGTTGCTTCAGGAAATGCAAGTAAGTACCGTTTAATGAAAAATACACATAGATGGTAAGTATATTAACCCAGGTACATAACGATGCAGTAATGTTCCCATTTTGAGTTACCATGAATCTTCACTTTGTCACATATACGAAAATGCCAGTTTCCAGGAGTTTCCCATTGGGACAGTGTGATAAGAGGCCACTGAACTTCACTTTTTTGAACCTTTGTTGTTGGAGCATTGGTTTCCGGATTGCTATTCTGTTCACATGATGAACTAATTGACCTAGCAGGACTCCCTATAGAATAGCAGCTTCTGCTTAGTTCATCAGGAGTACAATTTGTTGTTTCATTTCCTCTTCTCATCCCATTGGGGAAATTGAATTGTGAAAAGGCTACCTACTGGGAACATTCAGTGCTCATGGCTGAGTACGTAATTTTATTTATTTATTTATTTGGTACTATCTTAATTAGTAAAGAAGGAAGGATTTTATCGGGTAAGAATGTGCTGTGTTTTGATACACATGAATAAGTGCCATCAGCCAAACATGTGACTCATAATAATCTTGTAAAAATCAGGATCCTTTGCCGATACAAGGATTATACATCATTTTAATTTGCTACGCTAGAGCTGTTTGAGGTTGTAGTAATTGTGAGTCACTCCATGCAGAAGTTAAAGAGAAGTCAGTGGCAGATTGACTGGTTTAAAAAAAAAAAAATTTTTTTTTAAAACATACTTGTGAAGTTTGAGAGATTTATTATTTGGACCATACAGACTTTAAATTTTAATTTTTTTCCAATAAAGATGAATTGCTTGTCCTTCGCAGTGTCCAGCTGTGGCCTTGAACAGCTTGTCCTTAAGTTTTAAAGCCTTCACATTTTTCATTAAACTGTGCACTCTTAGGCAGCAACAGAGATCCCAAGACCTTAAACATGATGATGAACAAAGTGGGATTATATCCTTATTTTACATCTTCTTTAGAATTTAGTGCTAGTTTCTCCTGTATCTTATTAAATTTTTAAGTGTAGTCAGGAAATTTTCTGGGATTTAAATATACTTTAAATTAAAACCTTGAATATTTTCTAAAACACCAGTGTCATGACCTGTTTATCCTGAGTAGAGGCAAAACCATGTAGTGATTATAAACTCTGGCTCTAGGAAAAGACAATCTTGACTCAGATCTCTACTCTGTCCCTCCCTAGCTTTGTACCTTGGGTGAAAACCTTTAATTCCCTGAATCTTGTAGGTTATAAATTAATAAGGATAATGAGAGTTAATACAAGTAAAGTACTTGGAAGAGTGCCTAGCAAACAAGAACCACTCAGTGGGTTTTAGCAGTTATTATGTATATTTATACATAATTTAGCACAAAACCTGGTGCAAATTACGTGCTCAATAAAGAACTCATAAACGAATGAATTAATGAATGGGCGAAAGGAAGTGCTGTCTAGAAACCTAGAATCATTAAAAGTACACATCTGTCCTACACATTGAAACAAAACAGCACATTTCTGTGTAGTTTTAAAATTATAGACAAATGTAGGAAAGGTGGTAAAGACCTTAAAATCTATATTTGGATACTAGATTATTATCCCCAAATCATTAATATAAATTTTAAAGAATTTAGAAGTTGACTTGCATGTTCTGTGAACCTGGAGGACTAGAAATATAATTAAAAAAATACACCATTATTAAAATACTGTGAAAATCTTGCAAGAACATTTCAAAACTACATCTTACAACCCCTATGAAAAGAGCTTACTTGTACATACTTCCCTAATATCTGAAGTGAGGAGGGTGGGGAAAGACACTGTATGGACTGAGTTCCTTGTCAAATTCTGTGCCACATACAATGAGTATTAAAACAACAACAATGGCAATCACCACAAAACAAAACAAAACAAAACAAAGCAGGAACAACAACAAAAGGCCAAGGAATGATCCTTTCTCCCAAGGAAGGTATAATCAACAGGCAGTTATACACATAGTATGCTTTGTACTTGCCTGTTTGGCCTGCCTTCACTACTTTATTTATTTATTTAATTATTTTATTTTATTATTTATTTATTTATTAGTTTATATATAAATATATATTTTATAAAATATTTTATATATTATTTTATTTTATTTTCATTTATTTATTTATTTTTTAAGATTTATGTATTTATTTGCTAGAGAGAGCATGATGAGCAGGAGGGACAGAGGGATATGGAGAGAGAATCTCAAGCAGACTCAGCACTGAGCACGGAACCCAATGAGGGGCTTGATCTCATGACCCTGTGATCACAACTTGAGCCATAACCAAGAGTCACATGCTTAACCAACTCTGCCATTCAGGGCCCCCGCTACTTTATTAATTCATGGTTATCTGTGAAAAAAATTAGGATTTTATTATTACTGCACTGTTGGAAGTTGGTATTAATGTGTGAGGTAGGACATGCTGGCCACAGTGAAACTTCCATGAGATATGATATTTTAAAACCAATGAATTTGGCTAGTTAATTTCCCAGCTAATTTTAAAATATCAGTCTCAGTTTGGAATTTTCTTAAAAAAGAATATGTTATTGTTTCATCTCCCCAGTGTATAAATAGTAAAATGATTCAGCATCTTTTCCATATATGACAGAAATCATTATCTTGGCAGGTGGGTGGGGTGGATGGGTAACTGCATGATGAGCATGAAGGAGGACCTGTGATATGATGGACACTGGGTATTGCTGCAGTGGATGAATTACTGAACTCTGCATCTGAAACTAATGATATACCATATGAATTAATTGAATTAAAAAATAAGATTAAAAAAAGATGCTTCTAGCTAGCTGAATAAAGATGTTAATTGAAAAAAAGAAATTATTATCTTGGCAAATATGGCAGCAAAAATAATATTCACAAATACTTCATTTGTTGATCCTGCGTTCTTACAATTAGTTGGGTCATGTGACTAGATCTAGACAACAGCATGTCACAGATGTCCCTTCTGGGTGGACTAGGTGCATATGTGACACTATGGTTTCTGTTCTTCTGCTGTAAGGAAGTAATACTCTTTTTAGTAAATAGTTCCAGATCAATTGGAATTGCAATGAAAATATCTGTACTTACTCCTTATTTGAGATACACACACAAATTAATTTCAGGTAGATTCAGGATTGAAATGTGAAGCTGAGGAATATTTCTTTTTTTTTTTTTTAAGATTTATTTATTTACATAGAGACACAGAGATAGAGAGAGAGAGAAAGAGAGAGAGGCGGGTGAGGGGCAGAGGGAGAGCACAAGAGAATCTTAAGGACACTCCGTGCTGAGCATGGAGCCTGACGCAGGGTTTGATCCTACAACCATGAGATCACTACCTGAGCTGAAACCAAGAGTTAGATGCTTAACGAACAGTGCCACTGAGGTATCCCAAGCAATAATATTTCTTGAAAATGTCATAGAATATTTTTAAAATATTTGATTTGGTACATGTTTAAAAAATAAGACACATAAAGAACAAACATTTAGAGAAAGATATTGACAATTAGAATATTGACAATTGATTAGACTCAATTAAAACTAAAAAACTTACTTTTATCAGAGATACCATCTCATTAAGGGGAATGAGAGAAATATATTTGTTATACACATAATAACTAAAAAATTTATATATCAATTAAATATATTTACAAAACTCAAAATAGAGGTGCCTGTGTGGCTCAGTCGGTTAAGTGGCTACCTTTGGCTCAGGTCATGATCCCAGGGTCCTGGGATTAAGCCTCTCAATGGGCTCCCTGCTCAGTGGGGAGTCTGCTTCTCCCTCTCCCTCTGCCTGATGCTGTGCCTACTTGTGCTCTGTCTGTCAAAAAAAAAATAAAAGCTTTAAAAATAAATAAAAAAATAAAACTCCTAAAATAAATTAAAAAAAACCCAGATAACCCAATAAAACAAAAGAGAAAGGGACAAAGGTACTGCGAGAGACATCAAAATAAAAATAGACAAATAGCCAATAAACATTTTTAAAAAGTGCTCGACATCATTATTCATCAAGAAATGATTAAATTAAGTTAAAAACTGTAGAAAGATGCCATCACTTATCCATTAATCTGGCTGTTAAATAAAACAACAAAAACAAAAAAGATAAAACCAAGTATTGGCAAGGACCATAGAATTCCTGAAACTCCTGAAAAAAATGCCTTTGGGGGCATACATTGGTATAACCAATTTGGAAAATTGCTTTGTAACATCCAGTGAAACTCATTGTACTCCTTCCCTATGGTCCAGCAGTTCTACTTCCAGGTATAGGTGCAACAGAAGTAGGTAGATTTGCATTTCAGAAAATGTGAACCAGGATGTTCATGACAGCAGTATTTTTAAAACCTTCGGTGGACACAACCTATCAATCAACAATGGAACACAAAAAACAAATAGAATATTTATACAATGGATGACTCTTCAGCAGTTAAAATAAACAGGCTCTAGGTACATACAACATAGACTCTTACCAAAATAATGATGAACAAAAACGTCAAGCATAAAGCAAAAGGTAGAAACTACATAGTGTGATTCATTGATTGATTTATTAAAAATTTTATTTATTTACTTGACAGAGAGAGACACAGCATGAAAGGGAACACAAGCAGGGGAAGTGAGAGAGGGAGAAGCAGGCTTCCTACAGAGCAGGGAGCCCGATGTGGGACTTGATCCCAGGACCCCAGAATCATGCCCCAAGCCAAAGGCAGACACCTAATGACTAAGCCACCCAGGCACCCTGATTTATTTTCTATAAATTTTATTTATGGAAAGTCCAAAAGTAGACAAAGTCAGTCCACTATAATAAAAATCAAAATTGTGTTTTCCTTTAAGGAGATAAATGAGTCATGGTGGGGAGGGAGTAACCGGTAGTGTTTTGTTTTCTTACTGTTACGCGGTGTGTTCATTTTGTAAAAAGCCATGGAAGTGTATTCTTGTAACTTGTGCATTTTGATGTATATGTGTTATATTGCTATAAAACTCAACACTGAATCTCTAAGCAATTTATTTTAAAAGGCTACTTTCACGATTCCACTAGAAGCAGCTCCTCTCTTCTCAAATCAGCCAAGACTTACTACTTTTAAAGTCAGAATTTTGTGTGGCCTAAATTTGGTTCCCATGTTCCCTGCTCATGTTCCCAAGATGCCGCTATCTAAACACACAAGATTACTTTCCCAAGATTTCAAAGGGATGCAGTATATTACACGAACACTAGTAGCTTGTTTGGGGATGAGAAAGGCTTTCAAAAGGACAGCCTGTCAAACTGTCTTCCAGATACTAGAATTTAATTCCCCAAACGCTGCTCTTCCCCTTTAATTTCTGTTTTAGGTTCAAGTTTAGCCTTTAGGGAAAACAAATAAAGGGATCGGTGTGGGAGAAAATATGCACACTTAGATATGGCAACAGAGAATCACCTGTCTGTATAATCTGGGTCAAAATACTTACTTTTCCAAGTTGTGAAAAACAAAACTGGACTAAAAATGTCCTAAAAGTTTCTATCACTTTTAACCAAAGAGTATTTTCCCTTTCACTAGTTCCACCATGTTCTCCACTATCGGAATGCAACACTGCCACTTGGCAGACAGTAGCAGAGAAGTTGAAATCTCAACAGTGTAGGCTTAAACAAGCCAGCAAAACATCAGGACGCTCGGTTGGCGGGAGCATGAACATATATCTTCTGAAGGGCAAGTGACGTAATGCGAAATCTCTATTTGCTTTTTGTGTTTGAGTAGAGTCTGCGGGCAATGATTTCAGCAGAATAGGAGATGCTCCCTATTCCTTGGCTTTTGATTGAGTTCTGGACTCAGAAATAGCTGGGGAGAACTTATGATTTCTTTGCAAAGTTCAAGCTCCTATGTATCCAGTGAAGAAGTTGGTATAATAGAAGAGAGTCAAACACCAGAGATTAGATCTACTCCACTAGGAAAGGCTGGCCCTGTGATTAAAAGCAAAAAGCAAAACAAAGACCTTGGATTGGGAGTGCTTATGATGGACTAGTCTTTTCAGGCTGATGCTGAGATGGGGCTACAGATGTAAAAACAAAAGCAAAAACAAAAACAAAACAAAACAAAATGAAAAAACCAGAGGGAAACTAGAGCACAGTTGTGATCAACAATGGTTCCTGAGCTCCACCTGCATCCAAATAGTATATGATCACTGCAAGCAAATTATAAAGTCTGAAATGAAGTGTAGTTAGTTTCAAGCTTGATGTTATTAATTTTTTTTTACTCGTTCCTTCAACAGAGACTCATTAAACATTTTTCAATATGAGTGATTAGCTGATTAGCTGGGGGTACACAGTATATATGACAAGGCACCTAGTTCAAAGGGCTCATAACCATATGAAAGGAGAAAGAAGTTATATAGAAACAAGTTCTTACCTCAGTGTAATGAAAAGAAATATTTTTAAAAATAGAATAAATCCACCAGGAGAGTGAATCCAGGTTCATACACAACAACTCTTTTCGGACCTCCATTTTTATCTCTGAACTTCAGGGCTTTTTTTGCACATTCTGATTTTTATTCCAAGGAGAAAGTGTGAGACCTCAGCTCCCTTCTCTACTGTTTGTGCCCAGATCTCAGCCTAAGGAGCGCTTGGCCTCAAGGCTGACCCTGATCCTCTTTGTCTTATAGGCTAAAATTTCAGATTACTGACCCTCCCCAGTGCTCACTTAACCTTCTCCCCACCCCCCTTTGTTTTTATCATGATATTTTCCCTTGACTCTTACTCTTTTCTATTCCTACGAGGTTATACACTCTTTTGGGGGCAAGGCCATTCTTACTTCATTGAGGAAAACCAGCTTCAGACTCTGGAATTCAGTTTATACTTGTTGCATAAATAATGAGTGAGTTCAGTCTAGGAAGCTGAAGGGACAGCATGACTCAGTCAACCTGGTACAGCCAAAGAAAATGCAGGAAGAAATCATTTGTATCATTGTATCTCGTGTCATCACTCTAAGCGTGACTGGTGTCTTATAGGACTTTTGTCCTGCACAATACATAGCGGAGAAAAAAAAATGCTATCCACTTCTAGAGTAGGAGTTATTTTGACTCAGACTCAATTATTTTTTCCCATGGTAAAATATATGGATATACACACACATATGTGTATGAGTTTAGATTCCTTGGTTAATAAAAAATTCTTAAGTGCATATCTTATTGTTTCTTTAAAAACTATGTGTAACAAATTTACCTGCTCTTTTAGTCCCATTTTTCTTATACATTAGATTTGTTCTATAACAATAAAATTCAGCAGTTACGTTATGTGATTTATTTATGCTCCTAACTCATTATACTTTAGTGTAAACATTTGTTAAAACAGGAAGAGAAAATATATCCATAGTACTATATGTAAGATTATTTAAAAAAATCCACTCAGATTAGCTATACTGGAAATGATCTTTAGTGTTTGTTGTGGTATTTCCTACACTAGAATGTACCACTGGGAGGGACAGAGACATTTTCTCTCTAAATTTGATATTTTGCATGTAGTAGGGTTTGAAAATAACTGTCTATTGAAGTAGTAGATGAATGAATGAATCTATACATATAAAGCTGAATAACAATGCACACATCTTTTATCTGATTTAGGAGCATGTTTTGTTCCTTGGGCCGTTACTTGTTTTCATTCTCTGAAGTTACCCTAGTAGATAAAGTTATCTGGAGAAGTTCTGAGTAATGATGGAAACTGAGACCAGGAATCAAAATGTATTGTAGTAAGTTTGCAAAACAGCTAAAACACCCAGGGTTAACTAAGAACCAGCTGTCTGTCATCTTACAGTTATATCTATGTAAGAAAATGTTTTCCTCTGTTATATTTAGCTGAAAATTCAGCAGTGCAACACATTACATTCACTGTCATTCCAGAAGTCTTGCTACAGGTTGAAGGTAACAATTAGATCTACCATGGGATATATTGAATATTTAGTTTCCTTTTGATATGTCAGATGATGCTTTGACAAACACTAGTGAAAGCTTGAGCATGATTTCACTAACTCAAACCTGCTGTTATGTGTCGCACTGACTAAGACATCAAAGGCTTTTTAAATACCAGTGACTTTCCTGGGAGAGCTAATAGCATGTTAGCTTGAAGAAAAACCCTTCTAAGTTGTCACTTGTTGAGCTTTGTAATTACTTACTAAAATTACAAAACTTTAATAATTATTCATTTTTAAAATCTCTTCTCATATTTGACTCAAGTAAATTGTAGGAAAAATAAGTCACACACGTACACCCACACACACACACACGAATAATGTCAAAATAAAAGGGAGAAAACAAGTGTGAGAGAACTATATGTTGGGAAGTTGTTGCCTACCAGGACATTAGCTGGACCTATTAAAGCCCCTAAATAAAAAACACTAGTTAATGGAATTTCTTCATAAAAAGGATATCAGGGCTATATTACTTTTTCATTAAATGCATACCATGCTATTCTATTTTCATAGTTCAGTGGTTTCCCAGTAGATGGCACCATTGTGACTCATAATGTTCCATATTGATAAGGAAATGTTATGAAACACTTTCAATTTCAAAACATTTGTGCATAGTGCAATATGGTAACACTTGCAGTGTTACCTTGGAAAACAAGTACTCCTACAATATCCAGAAAATACGTCAGTGTAGAAGCCTGTAAATCTCACAAGAATCTCCCCAACAATTTGTATATCTAGTGATTTCATGTCTAGTAATTTTGTCTTCTTAAGTTTTAATTATTTTAATTATTTTTAGAAAGAATATGAATGCACACACATTTGTTTTTTCTCTCTTCTTACAATTCTGAAACCCTTCACAAAGATTTCTGTTAACTCCCACATTCTTACATATTTTCCAGGTATCTATAACCATACATAGGATAAATGTGAGGAGGACCATTAACGGCTATCATTTTTCTATCTAGACGTCCAACTTCTCTCCATTCTGGTTGATTTAGCTTTGTCCTACCTGTAGGCACATGAATTACTTAGAGTAAAGAAGGCTTCTAGATCTACAAATCCATAAATCTTTGGAAGTTATGAGATGTATATTTGATTATCTGTGCTTTTAATATCCATAGTAATATCCAATCAAAGTTTGCTAGTAACTTTTTTCTATTAACATATAATGTATTATTTGCTTCAGCGGTACAGGTCTGTGAATCATCAGTCTAACACAATTCACAGCACTCACCATAGCACAAGCAACTCCCACATGTTGTGTCTTAAAGATTTATGGGCAACTTTCCTATTTAAAATTTGGTACACATTTATTTTTTTCTCTAGGAACAACATTTTAATGATTGGGAGGTTGTTTGGGTATTCCATAATGATATTTTAAGCTGTGATCTGAGAACGCCTCCAGGATTTTGAGACAATAGGGCATTAGTGATTGGAAGTGAAATGATTGGTGTCTGATAAATATCAGGGGATGTTAGTATCTTCCCAATCAGCTCTTAACTTATTTGTAATTATTTACTTACATTATTTATTCACTCTGCTATTAATTATTTTAACTAACTGAATTTTGGCAAGTCACTCAGAGACACTGAAACTTCCCAGGGGTTTCAGGGTACCTGTGGCCCCAGTTGTTCTGGGGGTGCAGAAATGGGATAGTGACACCAGCACTGGGCACCAGCCCCAGCTCTTCTCCTTGCTACCTGTGTAACCTAAAACTCTGGGCTCTGAGATGGAGTTTTTTGGTCTCCAAATTGGAGGAGATGGTACCTTCCTGGCAGTGTCGTAAGCGATAAGAAGTACACAAGACTTATGTGTGGGTGTATGTAGTGTACAAACGTATACTATTCGAGAGTTGATGTTCAAAACTGATGCTGCATTACTATTCTACTTTTCTGAAATGAGGTATTAAAAACAGGTGATTAATTATGGGATGTTTTATGACCTCACACAGTTTTGTCCATCTTAGAATAAGTCCCCGCTTTCAGAGATTTCCTCTGGCCTTTGTCTCTCCTTCATCTGAGTCCTGGGAAACTCTAGTGCTTAACAGAACTCAGTGCAACACGCAAACATGGCTCACTGGGGTTCAGTGCAGCTGTCTGTATGGGTCCTTTGAATAAAATAGGGCCAGGCCAGACACTTAGAACAGAAAATTCTAACAGTAAGCAATACCCCTTTCTCTCTATCCAAAACATTTCCTGCTCCTCCTTCATTGAGCTCATGGCTCATTGCACTCTCTTCCTAAATAATTTCCAAAGACAAAACCCTGCTTCCACCATGCCCACTCACATAGGTTTTGGTTAGGGTTTCTCTGTCTGTGTACTACAACTGTGAGTACACGACTGGCCAAAGTTCTCACTTGGCCCTATAGGTTAAGGCAAATTGTAGTTCTGAGGAGCCTTTGGGAACCATACTATACCTGTGGGAGTCCTCGTGTATGTTTCTCTTTTGAAATGCTTCGTCTTTCATTTATTAATTTGTTCAACAAATATTGATGGAGAACTTCATATGCCAATTACTAAATCAGACACCATGTTGTGCCCTCAGGGTCCTTCCGCTTTGTCTAAAAATATGATCCATCATTTGTTGAGCACACACTGAGTGTCAAGTGTTTTACAAATGTTCCCTAATTTCATCCTTGTAGAACTCTGTGAACTAGGGATTATGGATTACAGATGTGAGAGCTAAGAGCAGAAGATAAGAAACTTAAGAAGGGTGGAGGGAGGAAGAAGAGAAAGGAAAGAAAGAGGGAAAGAAGGGGGGGGAGAGAGGAAAGTAAGTTACAAAGGAGTGAGTAGTGAAACTGTCATTCCACTGGAGGGTCCTCTGACACCAAAGTCCAAGCCCTCACCCACTCTGGTTTTTTGTTTTTTTTTCCAGAGGGGGAGGAAACCTTTGTATCTGGAGATAAATTTTTATTTTTAATGTTTGTATTTAAAAATCCCAATAGAGCTTTATTGGGAAGTTATGAAATGATGATGAAGAAAACTGTGACAAGAAACACTGGGAAACTAACTGGCTCATTGTTCTGGGAGCCCATTGTTGGCTCAGGAGCCCACACCAACATGTTGTAAACCCTGGCTTCAGTGCTGGCCTTGTGCCACACCTTTCCTCTGTGTACTCAGATCACTGATACCACTAACCATAGATCTCTACCACAGGCTTCTCCCTAGCTGCTTCCCCGTGAGACATAGCAGGCAATCATAGCTCATAAAATAAATGAAGTTAAATGCCCCAAATTGACAAAATATGACCGTATGAAAACATGGAGTCCCTAAATTTACCAGCATTACTGTCTCTCTCCTGACTGGCTATTATACCAGATGACATATTTCACTTTATTTATTTGACTATAGACAAATCTTAAACTCCCAGGGCCTCAGTTTTCTTATCTGAAGAATGGGAGGAACGAAAGTTTTAGTTCACAGAATGTTTGTGAAGCTTAAGTGAAATAATGCTGGTACGGTGTATCAGAGTTCCTAGGTCATGGTAAATGCTCAACCAGTAGAAGTATTATTGGTCTTGTTGGTGTTTTTGTAGGTACTATTTATAAGGTGAAGGCCCTGGCTACCTTATTTCAATGCTTTGGACTACTTGGTAAATTCTGAGTTCCTGTAGTTGGTAATTTTTAATTTCTATTGCCTAACTATGTTAATAGGTCCGTCTAATTGGGTAAATCTTAGATAAATTTGCAAGGGCAATCAATGCAAATGGTACTTATATCTTGAATAAACCTAGAAAGTCATAAATTTATGAAGATGCTTCTTCTCCATTTTGAGTTGAATTTTTTGGCTGAGATTTGTTGATGTTGTTGTTTTGTTTTGTTTTTTGCTCTGCTTCTTTTGTAGATAGCCAACATAGCAGAGTGGTTTGAGGCACAGATTCTAAGTCCAGACTGCCTGGGTCAAAACCCCAGTCTGCATTTACTAGCTGTATGACCTTGGGCAAGTTCGTGAACAGCACTATTCTTTAGTTTTCCAGTCTGAAAAATAGAGAATATCATAGGACATCTCTGAGGGTTGTGGTGAGCAAAAATAATGTCCGTGAATTCCTTCATGGAAACATGATTAGTATTATAAGAGGGTTATTATTTTCTTCCTTTAAATTTTAAGGTTGCTTATTCCATTGCTTGTCTTTAAAATTCTCTCCAGAATATAGAAAAAAAATGCAGTTATTCCTAAATGTACTTAGGTATTTCAAAATATTGTTTATAATACATTGTAACTATTATAAAAGCCCCTGTAAGTATGTATAAGCAAGATTTTTTTAAAATATACTTGACTGGTAGATTCCAAGATTAATGAGGTTCTAGGATAGAATAAGCATTAACATAAAGATTTTATTTAGCCCTAGGGAGAAGCAAAGATGACTACTTCATAGACAAAGACAAAAAGGAAATGACATAGCATTGTCTGAGGCTGAGAATAAAGTCAATCAAAGCAGAGAGCTGCTCAACAGGTGACAGTTTGGTCTTGGGTCAGATGTCCAAAAGAATCACCGTTTTCTGTTATGAAGAGTGGCAAGAGGCCAGGACCGGTTTAGGGGGATACATATCTGAAAGTCTAGGGGATGTCTTAGATTGGTTCCTCAGAAGCACACTCTGACACAAAAATTCACATGCAATAATTTGTAGGAAGTGTTTCTGAAAGGGGAGAAGGAACTGGGAACAGGATGGGTGAAATACCAAGCAAAGTTGGGCAGAGGATAGCACTAGCTCAACCCACAGGTGGGCGCCGGGGACATCATAGGTCTGACCAAGACTGGTCCACCCAGGGACTCGCGAGCTGCAGTTTGGAGCTGGTTGTTGGTGAACGACCAGGTATAAGGCCCAACCCAGGCACTTCCCGTTCCTTGTGCACACAGGTGAAGCACATTCTGGCATTCTGAAAGCAGTCTTTTGATGGAAACGATTCTGTCGGTTGTGGGGAGTGAAAGCATGTTGGGAGCTGGCATGAACAAAAATGATAAAGGGGACCCACCCCAGGTCACCCAGGTTACAAGAGCACTAATAGCTTCTGCGGCTGAGAGCGTGGGACTTTATGTCTTAATGTGGGTGAAAAACCCGTGAGGTACCAAGGAGTCACTGCTATTCCATATGCCTTTTTTTTTTTTTTAAGATTTGTATTTATTTATTTTATAGAGAGAGATCACAAGTAGGCAGAGAGGCAGGCAGAGAGAGAGGAAGGGAAGCAAGCTCCCCGCTGAGCAAAGAGCCCAATGCGGGGCTCAATCCCAGGACTCTGAGATCATGACCCGAGCCGAAGGCAGAGGCTTAAACCACTGAGCCACCCAGGCGCCCCTCCATATGCCTTTTTAAAAACCGACTGTAGTGACTTTTGTGATCCCGTTTTCATCCCTAGGGAGCGCTCATTATGTGTTCTTCCAGGTTTTAAGGTATGTTGTTCCATGGTTTTGCCTTGGTTACTAAAAATAAGAATCAGAGAGATCCCTTAGATGTATGTGTGTGTTATCTAAAGTACCCGCATACGTATTTCCTTCTTGAACCTGTAATAACTCTGTGAACGAAGAAAAACGTGACACCCTACTCTCATTTCCTCAGACAGAATGCTAATATAATTAGGTAACATCTGAGTCACAAATGAAACCAGAGAAATGTCCTTCCTTGTCTGGCACCTTTGCAGACTGAGAACTGAAGGACATGCTTAGTCATAAGACTTTGGATTATCAGCTGCATTATACATCAATGAGTACAGAATGGATACTGTGTTTATCACGTTTAAAGACGGAAAGGGTGGTATGGAGGCCAAGTCTCTACCAGCGTTCTGTCTCCTAAAACACTGGATCTCATTTATGTAACCCCACAGTACTAGATCAGTTTTGTTTTCCTAGGAAGTTTGCTTTTGCTAGAGAAACCTGTATATTTTGATTGTTGAAGACAGTGAGGATGTTAACAGTTTTTAGCTAAGACCTTGGAGGGTCCACTACCATCACACAATTGTCAGAAGCCACTGAGGGTTGCAGAAGGGAGGGGGCTAGGAAGACAGGGTAGCGGGGGGATGGGTATTAAGGAGGGCACACGTGGTGATGAGCACTGGGTGTCGAACACTACATCAGAAACTAATGATGTGTTGTATGTTGGCTCACTGAACATTCTAGTTTCAGCTAGAAACTAATCACTCAGAACAGTATCAATGCTTACATTCAGTAGTGTTTTCTCAATCAACAAAGAACAAATTAAATTATAGGTGTATTTTGTACACTCCTTGTTCTATCTTAATTTTGTATCATTCTTGTCTCACTTCTACCTTTCCTGAATTTTAGGATTTTTCATAGTTTCAGCCAGTCTCTTTCCATTTACTATGGACTGAATTGTGTCCCTTCCCTCCCCTCCCCCATTCAAATACTGAAGCCCTAACCCCCTCAGTGTGACCTTGTGCATGCAGATGGGGCCTTGTGGGGAGTGTTCAGGTTTAGATGCAGTCATGAGGGTGGGGTCCCCCATGAAGGGATTAGAAGAGACACCGTCCTCTCTCTCCTCACCATCTGCAAGTCAGGAGAGAGTTGTCCCCAGAAACTCACCACCCTGACGCCCTGTATCTTGGACTTCTCAGCATCTAGAAGTGTGAGGGAAAATTCTTCTGTTGTTTAGGCCACCCAGCCTGTGGTATTTCATCGGGTAGCCCAAGCAGATTAAGACACTTTTCTCGGTCTTCTGGAACTAACTTGGAACAGAAGGAATGAAAAAGAAAACTTCATCAGCATTGTCAGCCCTTAGCCCAGGTATTAAAGTGGAGATTCCTTTCAGTTCCCTAAGTTTAATGGAGAATCTGATGAATGCCATTAGATTGAAATATTCACCAGACTTCTGGTGAATGTCAGGCACGGCTTTAAAATCTAGAGTATGTCTGAAAGGGACTTATGTCTGATCATTACATACCACTCAGAGTGCCCGGGCTTGCTGGTGGACATTTTGTAGTAACATTTAAAAATACCAACATTTTATTTTTCCTTTGCAGTGAAGAGAGCTGATTCATGATGAATTCCTCTGTCCCTCTCTTCACCATCTGTCTCCTCCTCAGTGTTGATTTCCTGTTGACATTAAAAGGAGCAACACATTTTAAGAATTTAGGATGGAAGCTTTAAATTTGATGATTAACTTTTTGAAAAACATGGATCAGATTTTCTTATAAATCCATTTAAAATGCATTGTGACTCATTTAGTTCATAGTGTAGAACCATGCTTATTATGTTGGAAACAACAATATTCCCTTTACCTCAAAAGGCTAAGAAAAATATCATGAACAGATTTATTTCTACAGCATAATGAGAGGAAGGGGATCCTGTGAGAAGCTGATAAGAGTCTTATGATTCAATAGCACACAGACTATCAAACCCAGCTCTGATGTGGGAGGTGCTCAGCATTTTATAATTCACAGTGGAATGTTTCTTTTGCCTTCCACATTCTTCCTGTTCCCCTTCTGACAGCACTTATGCATGGCCATGCAACATTATTTAGCACATCTATGTGTTTGTTTTCACATTCATTTTTGTTAGATTATTCATACTTTGAAACAATTTCAGACCATTCTGGATGAAATAATGGATACATGCATGGAATGCCATCATGATAGGTTGCTCGTGCCCCTGTGCCTTGTCAAGCCATATTTCAAAGATCATTTCTTGCTCATTTTTGATCTTCCTTGATCGTTCATAAGCCCTAATATGTTTCAAATAGTGCTTTTAATGAGATGACCCAAATTTATATATCGATATATCTGTATCACAAAAAGTGTCGCTTGTTGGATGCTTTTGAGTATAAATTATCAATAATCTGCTAAGAAACTTTAAAGTACTTTATCTCCCTCTCCCTCTGTCCCTCCCCACTGTGCACCTCCTCCCTCTCTCTCTCTCTCTCTCTCAAATAAGTAAATCTTTTTAAAAGGGGGGGATTATTCCTCAGTGGTGCAATTGGTTAAGCGTCCGACTCTTGTTTGCAGCTCAAGTCCTAATCTCTGGGTCTTGAGATTGAGCACTGCATGGGGATCCATGAGGATCCAAGAGCAACTTAAGACTTAAGACTTAAATTGCTTAAGACTCCCTTACCCTCGCCCTTTGCCCCTCCCCAGTGGGCACGCTTTCTCTCTCGCAAATAAATAAATAAAGCATTAAAGTATTTTCTAATTTGACCATCTGTGTTAAGATGTCCATATGGAATCAGAAATTAACCCACGGATAGATTAGCATGGTTTAGATATTTAACGCGGGCATAATACTTCAATCTGTCTGCTTATTTTGGGAAAAACAATACACGTTCAAGCAAAAATAAATGGATGAACTTCTTACCAATGATGCATTTTTACTCTTTTATACATGAGAATATTAGTTTTAACTATAGAAAATTGCCAATATTTGGCCATTTCAACCTAAAAAAAAAAAACCTGTCAGTTTCAAATGCTTTGATCTAGTAGGATGGTACCTTTTAAAATGTAATTGCTGTTTGTGCCGTCTTTGGACTATTTGTATTTTGATATACAACATAATTTTTATAGAACCCTAGCTTCAAGATTTCAGCTTCTTAGAAGTCCAGTATTAGGAGAACCCATAACTGAAGACGCTAAGCCATAGTTAAGAAATTTGGTAATGAAGGCTGCTGTTAAGAGAGAGACAGTGAAGTATTCAGTAGCTAATACACAGAACCCTCTAAATGTTGATGAGATTTTTTGCTTTTTAAATTACAAATAATGAGTCTTAGTTACCTATTTCTGTATATTGTTCTTGTTGGTAAAGAAAATTTGAAGATTTTCCCACTTGTATTCCTCTTCCTCTATATAGATATAAAAACAATTATTTTGTTTAATTATAAATAATATGCATAAAAGCCATACTTGGTATTTACCTCCTTTTTTCCTTCATTCACATTGTGTAGTAGGTACTATTCTAAGCACTAGTGTCATTGATGTGGATTTATTAATTAGGGATCCTGCTCCCAAGAGGCCTTACACATCAATGTGAACAGCTAAATACATAAAGAATTAAGATGTCTTCCATGTTATGAAGGACAGTGGCCAGCAGGGGGTGGAAGAAACTCTTTCCAATGAACAGGTCAGGGTAGGCCTCTCTGAGGAGACATTTGCACAGGGGCCTGAATCAGATGGAACAAACCTGTCACAGATGGGACTTCACCTTTCAAGGGATCCGAGACAAGGAGACAGGGTTTTTAGGAAAGAGAGAGAGAGAGCCAACGTCTATGAAGCAGGACAAAGGTGTGAAATGACAATGGAGATAGGAGGTAGGAGCAAAGTGGGTGTGCGGAATATTCACTATCTTTCTGATCCGCGCCCCCCCCCCCCGCCAATCTGGAGCTTTTAAGTCCAGCAATTCTATTTTAAAGGACTTGGAGGGGAGACACTTTAGATAATGTGTATCTAACTTACTCACCTTGCCTTTGCTTCCTTTTCTTTAAGTTCCGCAGTACTTTCTAAGTCATTATTATCCCAGCTCTGCTACAGCTCAGCCATCTGGTTTACCCCATGTTTCTTTTGTGTCTCTCCTACTCAGAAGTGACTCCCAGTTTGCATGCAGTACAACCAATTTTTTAGAGTGCACTCAAAGTAAATTCACATATAGGCATAAAAGGAACCATGAAGATTGGATAGGATATTTATTGTTTTATATCCCCCTTGGGTTGGAGGGGGATATTTAAAAACTACAAAAAAAAAAAGTGATTTGGGACAATGGAAAGATTATAAATAGATATCCCTAGTGAGCATATCATAGTACTCATTCTATAATCTTTTTGGAACATTCCTGAATATTTACCAAAGTGAAGACCCTCTCAAGCAGATATTCTGTAGTTTATTAGTTTACTGTAAATAAAACAGAATTTGAGAAATGCAGTGTTTAAAATGTTGATTCAGTTTTGTCATTTAGAATTTAAATCATCTTTCCAGGTAGAGGTGAAGAGCACTGTTCTGATTACAAACAGTTAAGTGGTAGAATTGTCACTTGCAAAAGGAGGTCTGCATTTGATTTTTACTGCTCATGATTTCACAGGAGACTTTCCTCTTCGATTCCTAGTGCCATAGTTGGCACTAAATTATTTACTACAGTAAATACGCACTTACTGAATGAAGGAATGAAACAGGGGAGATACAACTTACAATGCAAATACAGATTTTAGTCATCATGCCATATTTCAAAATTTTTTTGTGAGTAAAGAAAGTTGTAACTTTGACACATTTATTGACACCACTAACAAGTAATGGTTATGGGTTCATTGAAATGTTTTGAGCTTTAAATATAGCCTTCCATTACATGTCTTTTCGTAAAGGAATGTAAACTTGGCTGATAGTTGATTTCCTACACTATTTGTATGGTCGAAGGACCTCTTGGCAATCTCTCTTTATTGGTTAACGTTTTTAGATGGATTGGGATTTTTCAGGCAAAGGTAATATTTTGTGTTGCTTCATTAGGATTAGTGAATTAAGTGTATAAATGAAACAGTTTGTTCATTGTCAAGTTACCCACAGTTGGCATAGAAGTAAGGTAGGTGCATAGGACTGATGTTTTTTTTTAGCCCTCTTTTCATTGACCAGTGCCACATTGCAGGAATGTTAAATTGAATCAAGTGAGTACAAACTAGTGGTAAAACACTTTTATCTGCTTATCAGTTTCAGAGTATCTTAATTCATGAAAATGACAAAGTCTCATTGTTCTCTGACAGTTCTTGGTTCTGAATTAGATTACTTATCCATCGTAATGTCTGTGGAATTCCAGAATAAAATTCTAGAAGAGAGGAATTTTGAAAAACATTTTGAGAGGACAGGTCATGAAGTGAAAAGGGTTTAAGAGGCCCATGAAATGTGTCATAGCTTTAAAAATATTATTTTTAACACATTATAGTGTCTTATATTATAAAACTTCATACATATATTTGTTCACATATTATAGTGATCATTTATTCAAATACAGCTTGATAAGTGGAACTATTATGCAAATCTATATTATTATAGATATTTCTTAATGATCAATGGTGTGCTTTGTTGTACTTGAAGATCTATATGTATTCTTTTATTGTTGTTTTAAGATCTGTATGTTTTATTACTGTAGATTCATCCAGTGGATTTCAGTATTTAAAACACCCAAAAAACTTAAATAACAACCTTTAGCATTTTCTAACAGTTTCCTATTTCAAATTTCATTTTATATTATTGGCTAAGTTAATTAAACTGTTTAGTATGAACCAAAATACAGTGGTCTGTAGAACTCAGTTTTGTTTTTTTTAAATTTGGATTTTAAAAAAACACTCTCTCTAAAACAAACTAATAAAAAGAAATGTTTCTTAATAACAAATATTGCATTAAAAAACATTTCTTTTAATTAGCTTACTTGTTTTATAGAGAGTGTGCAAGTGAATGGAGGGGAGGGACAGAGGGAGAAGGAGAGAGAGAATCTCAAGCAGATTGTCCGCTGATTCTGGAGCCCTGCACAGGGTTCGATCTCACAACCCTGAGATCATGACCCGAGCAGAAATTAAGAATTGCTTAGCCGATTGAGCCACCCAGGTGACCCATCACTAAGAAGCATTTCAAGTAAATGTATTCATACCCTTTCTGGACCTTTATATACATATGTAAATAATCACAGAAGTGTTGGTTAAGATGCTGTGATGCACCATCCTGCTTTCAGAAGTTTTACCCCATTTTCCACCTCCAGGTGTGGCTTGGTGGTTATTTTCATATCCATGAGTCCTCATTTGCCCCAATTCTTTAGTCGCTCAAATTTTAAAATAGCAGCAAATGAGACTTTACAAACATCAGTTTGTAAGTCCAAATAAATTATGCCTGTGTATTTCCCCTTGTTCACATATTCTTATTAAGTACTTCAGTTGATTGGATAAAATATGATTTGCCTTATGAAAACATTTGTCTGTTTTCCAAGGAATTGTGTTTGCTTATTTTCTCTGAATATTCTGTGTATTTCAAACACTGAAGTTTATTATAAGTATTCCATGAAGCTTTGTTTTAGCTCCAGTTACTTCTGCATTGTTAATGATTTCTCGAATTTATGGACTTGAGCAAACTTCAAGTTTTTAATAAATGGCTTTTCTTTTTATAGAAAATGATTTTTAATTTTGCCACCAAGTCTCATGCTTTGTTCTACTTATTGTAATTTTTAAGATTCTTTGACATTGTTTTGAGGTCACTTTAATGTCACTTTTTTTTTTAACCTGTAGCCCATTTTTTGAATTTTTAACAATTTTTTAAAATATTTTTTAAAGATATTTATTTCCTAAATATTGCCCAAGCTTCTTGTGGCTTTTATTTATATAAACGAAATAGTGTCAGGGGGAAATTAAAAGTCTATAGATGTGTGTATAGGATATATCTATTGTTGAGAACAGAGTATCCATTTAAAAAATACATTATATTGATTAGATAAAATTAAAACTCATCAGAAATTATTTCTAAAGATACGTGTCCTAAATATTCCTGTTTATAAATCAGTCTGAGAGAAAAGAAAGGGGGGGGGGCACCTTCAACTTTAAGTTTCTAGGAGGAGCTTAGAATTTTTAAAAATCAGAAAAGATAATAAAATTTTACGTGGATACTTTATGATGGAAAGCGGCTCTTTGGCTGAAAGCTTGAAGTATTCTCTGGAGAAAACTCATGTTTGAGTCGACTTCCAGATGACACTGAACTATTTGCATTTCCGAGGTGACTCCCACATTTTAATGACTTCCTTTGCCTGCCAGCTGCCCCCCAACCATACACACAATGCTTTGTACATCCATGTGTTTTTCAGGACTCTTCTGAAATATCCCTGACCCCTCAGTTTGGGCTTTGATGTCACGTATGGTGCTTCTCTGGAAACCTGCCTTGTCACCTGTCATGCTTAAGTGTGAATGAGCGCTTTGGTTGGTGCTTCTTTCTAGACTGTGAACACCTAGAGGGCAGGAATGCTGCCTTTGGGGCCGTTGCATCTCCAGTGTGGTACCCAACACACACAGCTACTGGATGAAGCAGCTGTGAGTCTGGAATGTGGTGGCAGTAGGGAGGGAAAGGACTGTTAGGTGAGCAGTGCTGATAAAACCTTCTCTGTGTAGGAAGCAGAAGAGGAAGAATTGTAGAATGCTCGATATGAACTCAGAGCTTAATCTAGGAAAAGAACGAACATAGTGACCAGACCAGGGAATCAGATTCTTCAGAGAAAAAGGAGTTTAGCATCAAAGGAAGGTGGTAGAAGAGAAATCGTTTTCCAAAATCATCCTGTTTCACTTGATTTGGCAGTGGGCTATCTGATCAGAGGTAACTTCAACAAAATTCACTATCCAAGATTATGTTAATGGAAAAAACTCCGGAGTCTGCCAGATTAGGGTCATTTGTATGCTGGTGATAACTAAAATTGTAAGGAACAGATAAATAGGGTTGCTTTAGATGTTGCAAATTTATTGAAGAGAAGAAGGAAAAGTTGGAGAAGCTTAAACCGTAACTGAAGGGAAAGGAGCTGAGACCAAGAGGGCAGGACAAGGACTTGGCTGCCTAGCCACTGGTGCAAAATAAAGATTACCTGGTGTTTGGCGGTGATAATGATGATGACTAAAGAATATATGATGATAAATAGTGTTTAGCGAGAGCCAGGCTTATGTCATTTCATTCTCACTTCAGGATCGCCATCTGGCGAGGATCTCCTTGCTATTCCCAAAGACGCCAGTAGTGACTGAGAGGCAAGGAGGGCTCCCCGAACTAGGAAATTTGGGGAGTGTCAGGAATGGCGTTCAGTTAGAGAGTCGTATCCTCCACGCTTTTCTAAGCTTAAACCACATTCCATGCAACATTTGTGCTATAGCTGTCCTGAGTTTAAGAAGTAAGTTTCCTTTATCTCACTGGATCTTCAGGAAATCCAGAGATCAGCAGAAAGGTGTGATTGTCCTCCAGTGAAAGACAAAGAAACAGACACAGGAAGCTGAGAGGTGGCCAGATATCCACAACCTGGAAATGCTAGCAGTCTGGCCTGAACCAGCCAACAGCTTTGAGTTTGCATAACATCGCGCTTTGCTCTAAATCACACAATCCACCTCCGCAGAAGGTGCTTCTGTAGGAAAGTAGTAGTCACGTTGATATTTTTGTTACAAAACAGTAAGCGTATGTGCTGTTAGATACCATTTCACCATCTTCAGATGTGTTAACCTTAAAAATAAAGCTGTCCGTTATTTTACCAACAACCAGTTTTATTGGGGAATAACGGAAAATGGCATTTCAAGATATGTAAGCTATGGGAAAAGCGTAGGCACATCCAGCAAACAAAGGAGAGAAATGTTATCTTATAGAGAACTGGAAGGAAGTTGGGAGGAGTTGCTTTGAATGAAAATCCATTAGAGAAAAGCAAGAGTTCAGGGTGATGAGGTTTCTCCTTGACTGAGTTGCCGAGGTATTGGATTTCTTGTAGGAGGTGCAATGTGCACCTTTCCCCGTGGCCTGTAATTGAGGATTCTTTCTTGTGGATGATTCTGTTGGGTCTGTCACTGATGCTGAGTGGTACGGCTCCCCCCTTCCCAGCTTTCCCTTCCTGTCTCCAAAGTTCGCTTCAGTGACATTTCCCTTTATTAATTGTAAGAGAAGAAAAGCGCTCTTCTTACATAGTGGGTCTGCACATCCAGAGATGAAAAAGGTGTTTTTTTTTTTTTTTTTTAAAAGATTTTATTTATTTATTTGACAGAGAGAGATCACAAATAGGCAGAGAGAGAGGAGGAAGCAGGCTCCCTGCTGAGCAGAGAGCCTGATGCGGGACTCAATCCCAGGACCCTGAGATCATGACCTGAGCTGAAGGCAGCGGCTTAACCCACTGAGCCACCCAGGCGCCCGAAAAAGGTGTTTTATGAAGAATTTTTATCATTGTGGATTGTCAAAGTTGAAAGCACATGGCTGTTTTTAAAACCTCTCTACATGAGGTGCTGAGGACCCAGTGAGTATCACGAGTATGGTCCTTTGTGTCCTAAGCTGCCGGCCACATTCTTGTTGGAACCTTTACTGTGGTCCAGAATCAGCAGTGTGTTCAAATAAGAGAAGCATCGCTACATAAGGAAAGGTATGAGTTTGCATTCTTCTTCTTCTTCTTCTTCTTCTTCTTCTTCTTCTTCTTTTTATTAGATAGAAACTCTCTCTCTCTCTGTTTCTTTTCTTTTCTTTTCTTTTCTTTTCTTTTTTTTTTTATGTTCACTTAGCCACTGTATAGTCCCATCATTAGTTTTTGACACAGGGTTCAGTGTTCATCAGTTGTGTATGACACCTAGTTCTCATGACAACATGTGCCCTCCTATCCCATTCCTCGACCCACTCCTCTCTGAAACTCTCAGATCGTTTCCCCGGGGCCATAGTCTCTCACAGTTGAACTCCCTCTCTGACTTCTCCCCCTTCAGGTTTCCCTTCCTTCCTCGATGGTCCTCCATGCTATTGCTTATGTTCCACGTGAAACCATATGATAACTGTCTTTTCCTGCTTATTTCATTTAACGCAGTCCCCTCCAGTTCCATCCATGTCGATGCAAGTGGTGGATATTCATCCTTTCTGATGCCTGAATAATATTCCATTGTATATATGGACCACATCTTTTTTATCCTTTCATCTGTGGAAGGGCCTCTCAGTTCCTTCCACAGTTTGGCTATTGCGCACATTGCCGCTATGAACACTGGAGTGCATTCTGCTTTTTAAGTGAAGGCTTACAACATCAGATGGTAGCAATAGTGTCTTAAAATTTACCACTAGTGATGAGATATGATCAGCAGATTATTGCTTTTTCTCTCCAGGCCATCCCCCCCGCCAACTGCATACGGAATATTCTCTAAAATCATTTCCTTCAAGTGTGTCTTCTCTACCATTTGTAACCATGTTTCCATTCGTGTCTAAGGTTTTTGACTTAAATTACTTACTTGAAGTAGCAAAAGAAGAGAGGGCAGTGGGTCAGGAGAAATGAAGAAAACCCATTCTGAGACCAATCCATGATCCCCCATTGTACTAATTGTCATCACATTCATCTAATCCACACCGTCGCCTGCAAAGTCAGTATTTTTATGGCCACTAACACACACACACACACACACACACACACAGAAGCAAAACAGTGAAATAAATTGTGCAAAGTCTCCTAGGGGATATGGGAGGTTTGTCGATTTAAGCTCATGTTTGACCTGCCATGCGATGCTTTTATCTCTATGCTTAAAGACCCTTGTGTTAAATTCACTCTTGGCACGTACTTTTAAAGTTCCTATTGTGAAATGTAATCATGGCTGAAAGTAATGCCTCGTGAAACACACACACACACACACACACACACACACACACACACACTATACGTAAAGGTATGGACTGATTTAAAGCAGATACCCAAATGCCCACCTTCCCAAGAAGAGATGGAACCCTGTCATCACATTACACATGTCCCCTTGTGTCTTTTTTCCTATGACACTCTAGCTAGCCTCCCTGGAGAAAAATAATTTCTCCTAATTCATGGGAATAGCTTATTTGTTTTTTGTTTCCTTAAAACGTGCTTTGAGGTTTTTGTTGTTACCTAACTAAGAGAATTTAGCTGTGTCCAGCTGAGAAATGACACTCACTAGGAAGTTATACAGGAATATCTTTATGTTTATGATACATTGTTCTCTGTTGTCACACTGAAGATCAGGAAGTCTTATAACTTGGGACTCAGATGACCATTTCTCAGCCTTTAGTGCCCCTAAGTGGCCAGAGCAGAAAATACAGCATTTTACATCTCTTGGACTCTCCTGTCCAGCTACTTCCTTCTGAGATCCTGATCTCATTTCTACAATGTTCTGCATCTCCCTTGATCCCCCCCTATTAAGAAGGGGATCCTAGGACTTTAATTTGACTTTTCTTACAGAAGGGCATTTGTGCAGCACAAATTTTAAATGGGAAATTTCTGGGATGCTGAAGTGGCTGTCTGTCCTGCTCCCCAGTTAGGACTCCATGTCAGTACAGTTGTTATATCATTTGGGGATTAGGCAGGAGCAGTAGCCCTCAACTGCTGGTCAGCAAATATGCCTGGCTTTTCCTTCGCATTCACAGAGCGTTGTGCCTTAGGAACAAGTCCATTTGCTGTGGTTTTGTTATGAGCTGTCAGGTCGCCTAATGCCACAGATGGATGTTTTGATTTTTAGTCCTTTTTGAAGCTCCTTCATGGGGATCAGACTGCCTCTGAACACACGCAGTTTGTGGGCATTTCCTTGGTATGGGGAGGTAGTTTTAGTAATGGAAAGAAAGTAATTTAATAGCACTTTTAAGACTTATTCTTGGTGGGAATTTATTGGTTCCTTTGTCTCATAATCAAGGCAGAAATTCCTTTTTCGTATGTCTCCATGGAGACTCATATGCAACTCTTATCTTTCTAGAGGCTGAAAAAGTTTATGCTAGTTTAAGTTATTATCCTATATTTTGAAAAGCATAACCTTTCTTAATGGGAAACTTGGTTTAGTCACATATTAAGCAAATGTTTATGGAGGGATCTATCATATGTCAAAGTCATTGGCATAAACAAGACGACAAGCTTCCTGTTTTCATGACACTTAAGCTCTGTAGCTGCTAGAAGTGATGATTAAATAAATGAATAAATCAACTAAGTGAGATAATTCCAGATAACAATAAAAAATGAAGAAATAAAAAAGATTCTTCAGTCAGAGAATGAGTGGGAAGAGAGAAGAGCTATTTTTGATGAAAAGTCAGGGAAATCTGCTCTGAAAATAGTACATCTGAGTTTTGTTGCCAGTGCAGAGTGGGAACCAAGAATTGAGCAGCATTTGAGGCAGAGAGACCAGAAAATGCAAACTCACAACAGCATAATCGTATTTGGATGCATCTGAGAATCAGAAGACGACTAGTGAGTGAAGAAGAGAGTGTAAGAGTAAAGTCGGGGAGTGAACAGGGACCAGGTTCAGACCCTTCAGAGCTGCGCATGGTGGTTATTCTGGAGATGGTGGTCCTTACGAGGTACTAATCCCAGAGGCACCTGTAATATTCCCGGGTTTAAATAAATGGTGATAACAAATTACAATTCCATGTAGATCCTTAAAAGAAAAACCCCAACTACTAAGAAGGTTTGTGAGTTCTTTAAATAGTGCAGGACATAGAATGCTTTTTAGATCACAATGAAGCAGACACAAGCCAAGTAAGCCAGTAAGTACAATAGAAGAATTACTATTTTTAGGTTAGCACACATTTCGTCCTTTTTTGGTGTTTCCTTCACATTTTCCTTACTGACATGGGCCCAGTTTTTGAGACTTAGATAGTATCTCACAAGCTAGACTGCCGAAGAGTTACATGCTCACGTTCAACTCTGTGGTCTTATTCCAGCTTAAGTACTTGCTACGGTGCCCTTAGCTCTCTAGGGGGATGTCCTAAGGAGCTGCTGCTCTCCTTGCTCTCACATTTATGTGGCAATGTTCTTGAGGATTACGTGCCATCTTGTCACGTGACCTTTTAGGCAGATATTTTCTTTGCTGCAGCATCAAGAGGGAAAAGAGGTTTTTCCTCGGTAGCTGGAATGCTTATAATTTCAAAGACAAGATGTATTTCCTCCTTGCCAGGAACACAGAACCAAGTCTACCCATTACTTGGGACAAGGATGTCTGTGAATGAACAACCCTTAACCTGTTTTACTAATGACTTACCTCTTTATTCATCTCCTTGTGTCAAACACATTTCTGTGAACTACCTAGAATCCTTTTTCATCAGAACACAGAATCTAGAGATCGTATAATGTGTTCACCACCCCGGGGCTGTATTCTCATTATTTTCAAATTGCTGCTAATGGGTCCTCAGCACTTTCTGTAGCCTCATAATTTCCCTACTTCAACAGGTATGGCCAAGAGTGGCGTATTTTCCCCTTTCTCCACAGCCTCCAAATCCTTCTCTAGACACTGACGTCCACAAAGACAGGGTCCACACACCAACCTCTCAGACCAGAGACTGTCGGGGAGCAACCCAACCTTCTGTGTCTTCAACAGACTCTGTCATGAGAAAGGGGACAATAAATCAAAATACAAGCTCTTCCTACTTGAAAC
Organism: Mustela putorius furo; assembly: GCF_011764305.1. NCBI lineage: Eukaryota > Metazoa > Chordata > Mammalia > Carnivora > Mustelidae > Mustela > Mustela putorius. The sequence continues at coordinate 26,414,960 of NW_025421273.1, forward strand.
ATGTGAGGTTGGCAGTCAGCTATCCTTACCTGAGGCACCTGCCTTTCCTCTTGTTTGTAACATTTACTCTCAGACCTCACAAAGATGTTCAAGACGGGACTCTTCCTTAAGGCAGACCATATTTTTTTCAAGAGCGTTACTGAAACGATCTTTCTTGTGCTTTTAGGAACAAAAATAAAACAATGCAAGGTGGAGACACTATATTATTAATGTAAAAAGTTGACTTTATATGCCAAGAACATTAAAGACATTTTTTGTGCATCAAGAAGGAGGGGTAGGGAGGGGTGGCAGCTAAGAAGACCAGACTCTTAGAGGTAGTGGGTAGCTTCATGCTTCTCTAGGTTTAAAGCAAATATTTGTTTATGTGTTGTTTTGTTTTGTTTTGTTTCTGAGACAGAGTGGCCAGCCCAGAGCAGACTGCCTGGCAAAAGCAGAAATGGAAGGGCAGAACACGTCTTTTATGGAAGTCAGATAAATTTCACGCTCTTTAGCATTGCCTCTGACTGGAGGCCTTTCACCGTGTCTGCCTTTCTCCCCAGTGGGAACAAAGAAGGAAAAGTGATTAAAGTTCCCTCAGTAATAGACAGCAGGAGGCAGTGGTCTTGGCGTCTTCTACAGAGGGAGAGAGAGTCCTTTAACAAGACTTGTGAGAGTTCTTTGAAGAAAAGCAGTTAAGACTCGCAGGGCTGGTAGAGGTCTGTCGTAACATTTGTTCATTTCCTCTACTTCGTACAGCTTCTTTGACTTCCTGCAATAGCGTCACCCTCTTCATTAAAATGTCCGCGATAAAAGAAGGAAAGTGAAGTTGAGCTCCTAGCTGAGCCAGGGTTCAGCATGCTCTGCTGTAAGAGTGCTCAGAACTTGACTTTTATAAGGCAGGCAGATAGGTACTAATGATTACTAAATCTGCTGTGTGTGCGTGTGTGCGTGTGTGTGTGTGTGTGTGTGTGTGTGTGTGTATAAGTCTAAGAAGGAGCCAGAGACAGAACCTGAAGGAATGAATGAGTACAGGAGAGTATTTGTTCTGTATGTTAGGTGGCCTGGGATTCGGAATGGCCAGAATTGTCTCTACTCCGTCCTATGAACTAGTTAGAGTCCCCCCTCCGTCCCTCCCTCCCCCACTCCTGAACCAAACCGCTGGACCTTTCCCTTCCTTTAAAAAAACGAAAAAGGGAAAGGAAAAAAAAAAGGTTTGCAATCAGTATTCAGACGTTCTTATAACTAATAGGATTAGGGGCGTTACAAAGGGATTTGAACAAGATAATTAGTTTACTGCTTAGTCGACAGTGGAGCAAGCAAAATCCTTCTGAGAAAAGGCAGACAAAATAGGTCAGAAAATGTGTGGGAAATGAGGTAAGACCTCTCAACGAGGACCCTGATCAACTTGAATATTATGAAAGGACTCCAGAGCCTTCATTCATTGCTGCAGACCGTTTGCCTTTTTTTTTTTTTTTCCCCAACTTGGCCACCAGAGGTGTGAAGAAAAGTGACTTACTTAATTTTAGAGTTAACGGGTGTTGTTCTTGGACCCTGAGTATTCTGTTCCAAAGGCATAAACGCTGCCTTTAAAGTATTTTTCACAAGGTGACATTAAGGGGATGTTTTGGAAACTATGGAGAGCTCTTATCAGGCATTTCACAAACTGGAAAAAAAATTATACAATTAGGAGAACTCTTTTTTTTTTAATTCCTGATTTTCTTGAATAGATTTATTACTTTAATTGTTCCCCCCACCAAAAAAAAATCTAGCAAACAGAAATGTGAGGGGTGTGTTTTGTGCTTAATTCAAGTGCTTACTTAAGTATTTTTGCTCTCATTTGGGCAGTTTTCACTCTGGTAGGATATTCTTAAGAAGCACTTGAATTTCTTAAAAATTACTAAAAGTCATTTTTTCCCATCTCCTTTCCATCTTCTTAAGAACTGGCATTAGCAACTGTACAATTACTGTATGTGAATTAAAGAATACTCCCAAAAGAACAGTAGGAAAAAAAAAAAACCTTCAGAGTATCTGTGTTTGTGGACACCATACACTTTATTTAGTTAGTGTCAGAATCTTCCAGCAACCACTGGCCAGATCAAAGCCATCAGCGGGTTGTAAGAAGGCTTTTTTGCCTGGCTTTGGCATAGCCTTGACTTAAAGGCTGTTAGAGGAAACGACAGGGGATCTTTGCGAAATGAACCCACTAGAGAGTGGGACTGACTTGCATTATCTACCTAGAGGCCAAAGAAGGCTAGTTGACAAAAGAACACGTTGGATAAGGGAAGCAATCAAACCACTGTAATGACAAATTGTTACCATATGACATCATAATTGACTTAAATAAAGAAGCCCAAATGTCTGTTTTCATATTCCCAGAGTTTGGTGTGTTTATATTCCTTTTTCCTGTTTAGACAGAATGCAGTGTATGTTCTTTTCATGCCTTAGTAACACATCGTGTTATTTTCCCCTCTCCAAATATATGAGGCTATTTTTTGCCATCCTATCTTCAGTCCCTGGTTTAGTTTTAGGATGCCATTTGAATTAATCTCTTAGGGAAAAAAGAGTAGTGTGGGCCCTTTCGTACGGCTGGGCCAATTACTCTCTGCAGGGGGATGCCCGGTTGGCTAGCAGGTTTTTAACTCCAACTTTCCATTGTGGGCAGATGGATGCCTTTGTTAATTTTTCTGCAATTTATCTGCCTCTTTTTCATTTAATCAAAGATGCTTTTGAACACCATGATGGATTTTCAGTGGTTAGCACTCATCTTTAATTACCGTGTATGATACATATGTTTGGAGAGTAGATTTCCTCAAATAACCAACTCTCAAAAATGATCATATTAAGAGATGGTTTCAGACACAGGTTTTCTTAAACTTCACTTAGGACTTAGGACACCAGATAACTAACTAAAATTTAAATTGAATTAAAAGAGTTGTAGACTGTCTTGGGTATATAGCTCTGCATTTTATTCTTTTTTTAAATTATTTTTTAGAAGATTTTATTGACGTATTTGACACAGAGGGAGAGAGGGAGGAGAGAGTACCGGCAGGGGGAGTAGCAGAGGGAGAGGGAGAAGCTGGCTTTCTGCTCAGCGGGGAGCCTAGTGCAGGACTTGATCCCAGGACTCTGGGATCATGACCTGAGCAGAAGGCAGATGCTTAACTGACTGAGCTTAATGGACTGGGACTGTGCCCCAGTCCTGTGTTTTAGACATGGAGCAATAACCAATGTGAAGAATAACAGGGCTCCCGAACTCCAGAGGAAGGCAATGTGAAGAGGACCGATACTGACCTTGGAAGGAATGGCAAGGTGCAGAACGGAACGCACTTATATCAAACAGGAGGTAGAATGGAAAATTGGGGGAAGGAAGTGCTTTTTAGGAGGCAGGATTTTAGATCCTTGGACTTCACCCTTAAAATGAGGAAAAAGACTTGCAGCTAATGTTGGATAGGTAGGAGCCTTGGGAAAATATTGAGGGTTGGTGATGGGGGGTGGGGGGAAGGCAGGTTCAGTAAATCTTTGCAGTGGATCATGGTGGTAAGGAATCTGGTGGAATAGAAGTGGAAAAGTAGGATGTACTAAATCGAACAGGAATTTAATTGTCAGGATGCTTCTGTGTTTGCGTTGGAGAACCGGTCACCAGCTTTGGAGAAAGGCATGTCTCTGACGTTCATGTTAACAACAGATGATGTCACTGTCTCTTAGATGTTTTCATTTCAGGGCCGAGGGGTTGAGATTTGAAAGAACTAATTGGAACTAGAAAGTCTATGTAGGAAGCTAATATTCTATTCCAGGTGGAAAGTGGTAAAACCCAATGGATAGTAATGACCAGAAAAATAGAAACAAGTTTACAGATGCAAAGAACATCTTGAAGTTATCTAAATTCTTGAGAACATGTCACATATGGAATTGTGTCTCCTACATACTCAGTTACCATTGTAAAATGAGCCCTTTCTCCTATTATTAATTATTCTTGGAATTGTTCATTATTATATGATAGCATTGAACTATAACTTATGTATCCTGTCATCTATTAGCAGACATTTAGTTTGGTTTGTAATTTTTCCTTACAAAAAGTGCTTCGAAGAACACATTTACCCATAAAATTGTTGATAACATTGCTCATTATTTTGGGGCGAGGTTCCTGAGATCATTTATTCATTATTGTCCTCATTGGTTGTGAGTAGTGCTGTGTGTAGCCCTGTGCTAGAGAATGGATTATAAGTGCTCTCTGGAGTCCAGGACATTACAGTTCGTAGTTGGTATGACAACCAAGAGTCCATGCACACTGCAGACATTGACTGATCCCTGCATTCAAGGAGCTATCCTGGATTCCACCTGGAGAAAAGATGAAAAACATATGGTTCTGGACTTGCAGGAGTTTGCAGTTTATTGTGACTGGATAATTCTGTACCAAAATGAGCATGGCTCAGAGAATAAATGTTTAGGGCTTTAGAGAATAGTGCTAAAATATTGTAATTAAGTGAATGCCGTTCCAAGAACAAATGCTATAAGATTTTCAGGGACTGGCGAAACATCATAGACTAGAGTGGTTGAAAGGGCCACAGTGAACTAGGTCTGAAAAAAATAGACATGCTTTCACTTCAGTACAACAGGATGGAGGAAATTTCATAGGGAAGAATACGAGTAAAATTCTAGAAATGAGTTGGGGAATTTTTGATTGGAAGAATAAGAAGGGGTCGACCCTAACCGAATCAGAAAATGACAGATGATGTGGTATGTACTGAATCTAAGTGTCTCCTTCAAAAATTCATCTGTTGAAGCCCTAACCCCCCAGTGCAATTGTATTCAGAGGTGGAGCCTTTGGGAGGTAATGGTGTTTAGATGAGGTCTTGAGAGCAGCCCCTCAGAAGATGAGATTGGTGCGTTAAAAGAAGAGGAAGACACACCAAAGCTGCTTCTCTCTGTCACCTAAGAAAGGACGCAGCAAGAAGGCAGCCATCTCCAGGCCAAGAAGCAGGCCCTTACTGCGAAGTCAGTCTGCGGAAACCTTGATTTTGGACATCTCAGCCTCCAGAAGTGTGGGGAACAAATGTCTGGTTTTTTTTTTTTTTTAAGCCACCCGACAGATGGTCTTTTGCTGTAGCAGCCTAAGCTGACCAGGACATGGAGTCATAGGTATAAACAAATAGGTAAAAATGGGTTGTGGCATGCCCGGAAGGTCAGGCTCGATAGAACATTTGGTCTATTATTAAAATCGACCAGTGTCAGTTTTGTACAGAGATCAGAAATTCAGTTTGCTGGCCACTTTGTAGCATAGCTAGGAGAAGAGGAGGAAGAAAAGTAAGATACCATGGAATTGCTGAATTACTGAAAGTTAATAAAAGTGTGGATTTAAGAGTGAATTGAAAAGCTGAATACAAGGTAGTCTGTCTTGAATGAGTAAAGGAACAAATTTCAAGGGCCTGCTTGGTACCAGGCTGTTTGCTCGGCTTCTTACAAAGTTTAACTAAGTTGAACTTAGTCTTCTTGGTTTACTTAGAACCTTTCAACTCATATGAAACACCCAAATCATACAAGTCCTCTGGACATTGTGAGACTTCATATTAGGAACAAACATTTTCCAGAGTACAGGATTAATTGCTCACATCAACAAAGTGATCACCCTGCACAAAGTGTCCATAAGCATCTCCAAAGACATAACACCTTTTACACAATTGAAGTAAAGATACTGTGGTGGCTGGGCAGGCCGGTCTCCAATACGTTTACTCTTCTCCTCCTTCTGTCCTATTTCCATCCCTGGAACGCTTCTCAGTGGAAAATCTGGAGTCCTCTCAAGTAAAGCCCAGCAGGTGATGGGTTTTTTTGTGTGTTTTGTTGTTGTTGTTGTTGAATGGAATTTCCCGGATTCTGGGATTCCCTGAATCTCAAAACTGCTGCAGTATGAAATCTCTAAAAGCATCTACTTTGATACTGAGTGTGGCTTGCTTGCTGGAAAGTATTTCATTCCTTTGCTGAATATCCTGATTTTATCAACACAGAACAAGAGATCAAGTCCTTCATTTAGGTCGGGGGTCTGCAAACTACAGCTCAGAAGCAAAAACAGCTTCGCCTGGTTTTATAAAAAACTTAATTGGAATACAGCCACACCATTCTGTGTCTAGTCTGTGGCTCTATCCTCACTACGACCGTGGACTTGAAAGTGCGGTAGTTGTAGCAGGGACCATGTGGCCTGCAATGCCTGGAGTATTTCCAGTCTGGCTCTTCGTGAAAAAGTTTGCAGACCCCTGCTTTCGATGCAAAACAATTGCATGATTGGTAATAGTTGTATTCATGAAAAACAGCTTTCTTTGTACAAGTAGGCAAAGTCTAAAAATTAAACAGAATGTAAAATGCAAGCTGTAGAATCACCACAGGGTTAGCAGCAGGAATCAATAAGGTATGTAAAATATTGAGAAAGTTGCCTGGAATGCAGGAAGCATGTAAAAAATATTAGCATTTTTGCCGTATTCTCTTAGTTATTTCACACAGTTTTTAAAACTTAAATTCTCCAGGCGCCTGGGTGACGTAGTGAGTTGGGCAGTCGGTTCTTGATTTTGGCTCAGGTCATGGTCTCGGGGTCCCAGGGTCAGGCTCTGAACTCAGCGGGGAGTCTGCTTCAAGATTCTCTCTCTCCCTCTACCCCTCCCCCCACAAATAAATAAATAAATAGATAGATAGATAGATAAATTTGATTTAACAAAAAAACAAACAAGCAAAAAAACTTAAATGCTCTAATGAGCATATCTGTAGCCAGGCTCTGATCTCTAAATTCCAGAGTCTTGTCCCACTGCCTACCGTCCATCTGCATTTGCACATGTGAGGGGCAAGGTCTCCCTCTTAACGTGTACAAAACTGACCTCCTGGTCCTGCCTTCCAAACTGGCTTCATCTGTGAATTACCTCTTCTCAGTAATGGTCTACTCAGGTTGCTGAAGTCAGAAAACCAGGGGTCATCCTTGACTTTCCTCCATAGCACATACCCCATATCCAGTCCTGAGGCAAATCCTGTTAGCTCTGCATCCAAAACGTATCCATAATCTCACCACTCTTCCTCCTCTACTGCTTAGTCCAAGCTGCTTCCGGCACACACCAGGGTATCAGAATAACTTCTTAAATGGTCCTTCTGATTCCATTTTACCTATGGTTCTATGATTTTCCAAACAGTAACTGTTAATCCTACTGAAACATAAGTTTGAGTATGTAACTCCCTCTGTTCAAAACCTTGCAGTGGCCTCTAAGCAGCCTATGGTTCTGTTATTATGAGGCTTCTAGTCCCTGCCTTATCTTGACCTCCCCAGTCTCTCTGACTTCACATCTGACTTCATCTGCTACACCTCTCACCTTGCTCATTCTGCTCAGCAACACTGGCCTCCTTGAGGCACCACAGTATGTCAGTAATATTTCCACCTCAGGGCCTTTGTACTTGCTGTTCCCTCTGTCTAGAATGTTTTCCCCTCAGTTAGCTACATGGCCGGCTACCTCCTTCATAGGGTTTATACATCTTTTTTTCTCACTTTGTCCATCCATACAGACAAAACTCATTAAAATTTTGCATCTTCTTCATCTCCTTGCTTCAGATTTCCCTTCCCTACTTTATTTCTCTCCATAGTTTATCACGATATGCTACATTGTTTACTTATCTGCTATTGTCTGTGTTCTGTCACTAGAATAGTAACTTGTCTGAGGGTTATATCTTATTAATAGCTATTTCCCCAAAGATAAAGCAGAGCTTGCACAAAAAATTGGGGGGGGGGGTAGATGGATTGTTATTTTCTTTGTCATTTTCAAGACTACCATTTATTGAATACCAACCACACCAGTGCTAACACAGTATTAACTCGGGCTCAGTGCCAAGGTATGATTTTGTCTTATAGATAAGGCTTGTAAAGGTGAAATGGCTTTTTCTAAACCAGTGCCTTAGTTTTCTGGAGCTGCTGTAACAAAGTATGGCAAACTGGGCGGCTTAAACAACAGAGATTCACTGTCTCACATTTCTGGATTTGGAAGTCTGGGCAGAGTTGTTTCCTTCAGAGGGTTGTGAGGGACAATCATTTCCATGCCTCTGGCCTTGCTTCTACTGCTGGCAGTCTTTGGCATCCCCTGACTTGGAGGAGAATCACCGACCTCTGTCCTCCTCTTCATGTGGCATTCTCTCTGCTTTGCATCTGTCTTTGTGTCCAGTTTCCCCCTTTTATGAGGATATCAGTTATTTTGGATTAGAGCTCATGTTAACTTCATTACTGCCATGAAGACCCTTTCTCCAAATAAGGCCACATTCCTAGGTACTGGGATGCCGAGGTAGTGCAGATTTCACTGTGTGAATGTGAGAGAATCACAGTTCAACCCATGGCAGTCTTTCATGTCATTTGTAGAGGAGCTGCAGTTCAAACTGGGATTCCAAAGCCCCTAATATACCAATGTCTGAACCCATATGTGTTTTTAGTAAGAGTTATTCAATGCCTGCTTTGTGCTGTGGACTCTGGTAGGAACTATAGATAGAGCTTAGCCCCTTCTATAGCAGGAGAGAAAAACATAAAGTTAAGTCCTATGACTTAAAAGCACCCAGAAAACGGCTCACCTGCCATTTTTAATTATATAGAGCTTTCCGTCTATTAGGTTTATTTTGCCAAAGCCTTCTAATGAAATAGTTCCACCATTTAATTTAATTTTCAGTGGGGTTGCCAGAAGTGCAATTAATTGATAAAAGTTCCAACTATGAAATTTTGCTTTGGAAAGCAATCTGCCATATCTTTATATACCATTAAATTCAATCATATGCTTGTCATCTTGGCAGAACATCTTGATATACTTGAAGAAACATGGTAGTGGAAATAAAAAAAATATTGTCAGTACTACACTGTAGGGTTTCCAAATACAAATGTTAGCATGATTGGGTTATACCGATCCATCATTAGGTTGTATCTCTCTGGAGTTGAAACTACATCTGAGCTTGGCAAGGATGCATTATCACCAGTCAGAGTGGAAACCATGTGTCAGTCTCCCAAAGAAGATATATAGGCTTGTGTACTCTTAAGATTGGATATGCTTATGTTGCAGACTTTAAATCAATTTCTGAAACCTTTCTACAGATGTTGACTGCTGCAGGTCTGTAAATAGCAAAGTGTATTGTGAAATGCAGCTGATGCACACAGCCTCAGAAAACCCTGAAATATGGGGCAATAGAAAACAACACAAGAATAAAAACAGGGCCGGCATGAAATTTGCTGAATGGTCTCCTCTGTTTAATGACGTCCTTTACACAGTATTACCTCCAAAGGTAGAGTTGCCATTGTCTCTGATCAGTGCAGAATCTTTATGGTTTTTAAATTCTAGAATTTCTTTTGTGGACCTTATTACTTAAGATGGATAGGAATTATTTGCAAAGTGTGATATAGTTTAATTAGATAACTTTCATTTTTCAAATGTCCAAGTTAAATATATTTAATTGTGTTCTAATATTTGGGAGTGGGTTGGGCATACTTTTAGCAGATTTACTAGTGAAAAAGTCAGAATGCCCCAAGTCAGGCCCTTACAAGGAATTTTGACTTCTGCAAACATCTGAACACAGATGTTCCCTTCAGTTAAAATTGTACCCCACACTGGACAAAAATATCTAACTTTGCATCGACAAGACTTCTTACTTAAGGCCACAATAGAGTTATTTGAAAGTGGTTGAAGCTTGCATATATTAAAAAAAAAATTCCTCTTCATAAACAGCAAACTTTTGATTAACAGACAATGTGATCTTAATATGGATTTACCCCCTCAACCACAAACGGATGAAAACCTGTGGTGGCCAGTGTGGCAAGGGGTGGGGGGCAGGCGGCTGTGTCCTGGCCGAAGACAGAACCTGTTCTTTTATGATCTAAATTTTATGTCGTTCACTGATGCCTTTTTTTTTTTTTTTACTTATGTTTTGTGCTCCGTGCACAGAAAACCGTTTTCTTAAATCAGGTTTCCATGCTTCTTGTGAAGAATTCTCAATCTTTTGTTTAAATTTGCCTCAGATACAGTCAACAGTATGTCTAGGTCGGTTTACTTCCTTCCAATATGTATTTGCTTCAAAATAACATCTGTACTGGTAACAGAGGTTCATGCTTCTCTCATCCAAACACACACTCTCTCTCCTCTTTCTCTTTCTCCTTCTCCTTCTTCTTCTCTTTCTGTTTCTCTATTTCTCCTTCTCTCCCCATTCTGTTCCTTTACACACACACACACACACACACACACACACACACACCCATAATCTCCTTTCTGTCTCTCTGAGTTCAGGACAGTATAGCCCTTGAGGATTGCTTGGAAAAGTATAACTTCCAAGCTGAAGAAAAGCTTTTTAAAAGTGTGTCCCCCCTGCTCACAGGTCACTCACTGTGATTAAATCCCTTCCAGATTATCAGACATTCCATACAATAGCCTAGAACTGTCTTTCAACCTTAGATTTTTCCATTCTATAAGGACCATAAAGGACTTTGGTGGGGGAAAAAAGTTCTATGTAATTATTATGTTCCAGGCATAATTGTGACTCATCAGAGAACCCAACTCATATTAAAAATCATTTTAGGGGACGCCTGGGTGGCTCGGTCGGTTGGACGTCTGCCTTCGGCTCAGGTCATGATCCCAGGGTCCTGGGATTGAATCCCACATTGGGCTCTCTGCTTGCTTGGCAGGGCGCCTGCTTCTCCCTCTGCCTGCTCAGCCTGCTGCTCCCCCTGCTTGTGCTTTTTTCTCCAACAAATAAATAAATAAAATATTTAAAATATAATAGTTTTAATAAAACAAGAGCATAATAACAATAACCACATAAATGATTCCATCAAGAGTTGCATAAATTGCTGTTCAGGACAAAAAGAAAAAAAAATGCACATGTTATGGTTGTAGGTGGGAAAGAAAATGGTTGAGGAAAGGCAAGAGGGGTTCAGACGGGGTCTTACTGAGTTCATGGTTTCTCTTCAACAGAGAAGAGAGGTGGACAGGGTAGTTTGTGCAAAGTGGGGGGGCAGGCAGAGCATGTTTAGAGTGGAAACCACTTTTAAGAGGAGTTTGGAGGGTGAGTGGGGTTATAGTGTGAAACAGGGTTATAGAGTCACACCTGACCAACTTCAAAAGTTCTGCAGCATAGGAACGAGGTGACTCTGTTTGTGTTTTTAAAGTTCCTTGCTTAGAGATACAGACGAGGAACAGGAGAGGGCATAGACAGGCGGCACAGATACCAGGTTTCGTAAGATTCATCTGGAGAGTCAGGAAAAAAGAATAGCAGTGTTCGCTGTATTGCCAACTCTGTGGAATATTCCCTGCAGCTGAAAAGTTGGCTGAGTTTTTTGTTTTTTGTTTTTTTAAAGATTTTATTTGCTTATTTCACAGACAGAGATCACAAGTAGGCAGAGAGGCAGGCAGAGGGAAAGGAGGAAGCAGGCTCCCCGCTGAGCAGAGAGCCCTATGTGGGTCTAGATCCCAGGACCCTGGGATCATGACCTGAGCTGAAGACAGAGGCTTTAACCCACTGAGCCACCCAAGCACCCAAGATGGCTGAATTTTTAAGTCTACTTCATATTTTTTTTAAAGGAATACTTAGATATGTTATGGATTGAGACTTTATCAGATGAGGGAGTTGGCTGAGGAAAATAAATGGAAGTGAAAATTTTGCTAATAACACATTGAAATGGAAAAAGGCAACATTTCTTGCTTCAGTAGTTTAAAAGTGACTAGAATAAGTCACACGAATCCGAATCTTAGATTCGAATGGAGTTTTGTTTCTCATAGGTCATATCATGCCTGGGAAATCTCCAAGTTTTTTATAACAATATATCAGGAAATGCAGTGACATTTTCAGTGTATACTGTTCACATTATTTGTGTGCACACACGCTGCTTTGGTGATTAGAGAGTCTTTTATTAAAAGATGAAGTATTGAGTAGGGCACAAGAGGATTCACTCTGGTCTCTTTAAAAGGGCTACTGAAATTTTGACTTACATTTTACTGAGTGCAGGCACAAACAGATTGGATTTAATTTCTTTGCCCATGAGAGATAGCTGCCTTCTTAGAAAAGGCCTAAAATAATTTCTTCCAGGGTAAAACCTTGAAGACTTAGAGGTTCAAGAGACTGGTGCTTTAGGGGACAAGGCATGGAAATGATACATTTTCTCATAAAGTTTAAATGCATTTTGGCCCAAGCTGATAACTTTTTGCTCAAGGCGCTTGAATGGATCATTCATTCATTCATCACAGGTTTATTGAACCATGGCTAAAATATCAAGGCATCAGTTATCAGGGGAGAACAGGAGAAACTAAAAAAGAAACTAAAAATGTGTTTTAGAACTAGACCCACAAATGGCTTTGTAATCATGGTTACCAAGTATTTATTGAACACTTACTATGTACTAAGCAGTCCTGGGAGCTGGTAGTCCATATTGTAGAAGTCAGCCTGGAACACTTGAGGATGACTATCGCCTTGAAAGTAGATGAGGTAACCCAGCACGCCCTGGAGACCATCATGATGCAGTGGTTTCCGTGGAGCAGAAAAACAAAACCCGACATTGAGGAGGAAGGGTCAGTGCATAAGAGCACCAAGACACAAAGACAGACACCCAAGGAAGACATCAGGCGCATGACTGAAGAGTTGAGTTGTTTGGCAGTGAGGGCACCATTTGACTATAAAGGACTAAGGAAATACTAGTTCAGCACCTGCTGATGGAGGTGTGAGTTGATGTGACATCAGGCGTGTGATCCTCGCAGCCTAGGAGGAGCAGGGCAAGGTGTAGATGACATTTATTAATGCGGGAAGGGAAGGGAAATGCTCCCAGAAGGCTTCCATTTTTTTAGTAAATTCGAAGACAGACTTGTTTTTCTGGATCTAAGAAACTAAATAGAGGGTGAAAAGCTTGAAAAGAATGATCAAGCGAATCACTGCCTCTAACCACCACTGTGGCAGATGGCAAAGGGCAAGGACAAGAGAGGTTCAAGAGAGGAGGACTGCCAGGGGCTTTCCTGAAATTGAAAGCCATAAATGTGTCATAATGTTATCTGATTTGATCTTCATTCTCCTGTTTTCCCCAGAAGTGATTTGTATTAAAAACAAAACAAAACAAGGGGCGCCTGGGTGGCTCAGTGGGTTAAGCCGCTGCCTTCGGCTCAGGTCATGATCTCAGGGTCCTGGGATCGAGTCCCGCATCGGGCTCTCTGCTCAGCAGGGAGCCTGCTTCCTCCTTCTCTCTGCCTGCCTCTCTGCCTACTTGTGATCTCTCTCTGTCAAATAAATAAATAAAATCTTTAAAAAAACAAAACAAAACAAAACAAAACCTTAATTGATATTTAAATTTGTCTTGTTGGTTTTAGGGTAGTTGCAGTGGCTTTTCAGATGGGTGGAATTCCTGATCCCCGGGCCCAGGATCAGACCTACCTGGGTTAGAATCCTGGTGGAAACTCTAGCTTGAGAGACTTTATTGTCTGTAAACCGAGGATATTTTCATCACATCACAGAATTTTCCTTTTTCTTTTCTCCTCCTCCTCCTCCTTCTCCTCCTCCCCCCCCCACCAGAATTAGTAATAATGTAACAGTCGATACCCCAGGACAGTACCAGTGCAATAAATGTTTCCCATTGCCTTTGTTGCTGTCATTTTTACCACTGTCTTTTAGTAACTTAGTGTCGCTTTCCTATTTCATTTTTAAGAGAAAAATTCTTTCAAGTCTCTCAGCTGACTAATCAGTCAATTCTGTGTCTCTGCCTTCTGTGGCATGTAAATATCATTCAACTATTAGCTTTACCTCCTCCATGAGGCCTTCTCTGATACTCCAGTGCTCTCAATACCTGTGTCTCTGCAACATACCTTGAGGCTTAATTGCAGTCTCTGTAGGCATCCTAACTCATACTCTGTGTTTGCAATAGCATCAGCCCTATTATTAGGACACAGAAATGAGTGTCTTCTCCTTATCTAACGCATGCAGAGGAGCTGCCCAAGGGAGACTTAGTAGGGCGCTGGCAACACTGATCAGCCCCAGGCTGCTAGCAGTTATGTCCATTCCCTCCATCTTTCTAGCCCCTTTGCTGTCCATTAATGCAGAGAGCGCTGCACCCAACCCTGTTATTAAAATGATAAATTGGTTTCTGCTTCAGTAATTCAATGTGCTTGAAGCCTACTCTTTCCAGAATCTTGTTTTTATATTAACGTGTTACTTTAAAAGGAGATATTTCTTACCTGAATTTCAAATTCTCAAGAATTCACTTTTTATTTTTAATATGCATTTAGACCTTTTAAAAAAAAAAGATGTTTTTAAGAAATATTTTAAAATTAAATGCATTTTCTCCAACTAAGAGCTGGAGGGATGCCCACTGCAGAACAAGTAAAAAGGATTTACACAGAATCAGAAGATGTCTCCTGCTTTAAACATCCCCATTTCTTCTCAGCGGTGCTGTGTAAACAGGCCCAATGTTTGCTGTTACCTCTGTTAGGAGAAGCACATTTTACTTACAGATGACCTATTGGGGTTGGTACTTCATGCATCAGCCAAAAACATGTGTATGACCTTGTGGGTGTGTCCTTGGGTATTATTCCAGGATCAGGTCCCCAGAATTTGTAAGATTTTCCAAGGGTTCTGAGTTCCTTTTTCTCTCATAAGATATAAGAATACTCGCTCTTGTGGAAAAGACTTTTCAGTCCCATGAAATTAAGTTCAAACACAAGTTCTATCACTTACTAGTTTGGCAACCTTGGGCACCTAAAATGACTGTCTAATCTTAGTTTCCTATAGGGTTCCCTAAGGATGTCGTCAGTAGGCTAACTGATGCAATGTATGTAAAGCCTTGGCTCATGGTGGGTGCTTCATAAATGCTATGAAGATGTCTTTCTTCTGGTCTAAAAATCATCCTAGCCTTCCCAGCATTCCTCTTGCTCATTCGCCATCAGAGATAGAAACCAGCTGCTCCAGTCTCTCTGCACAACAACTGTCTGTGTGCTTAAAGTACTTAAGCAAACCCTTGCCTCCTTTACAACAGGTTAATTCCTTTGACCCTTCTTCCTAGCCAGTTGTCAGAAGGGAATTTTCTCAGAGGTTTGCCCACGGAAGGCGATATATCTCTGGAGGCAGGCAGTTGAGGGCAAAGCTAGAATTATGAACAACAGAGCTGAGCCATGAGCTTGGTGTCTCATTTTCCTGGGCTGTGCCCCATCTCCCAGATGGTCTCTGCTCTTGCATGAGGGAGCCATCAACTCAGAGTGATGTCACAAGATTCCCATCAGCCCCGGACACCACTGGCACCTAGAAATGGGGAGTAAGTGTGAGGAAATGTTATTTTTTAAGGGATGTATAATAAAGAAGAAAGAGTGAAGCAGAAATGGGGGAGGGAGAGTTTGGAGAAAGGCTTTGAATTGCATCCAGCATTTCTAGCCAGTCTGGAGCCAAGAAAAGTCAAAAATCAGTATGCGAGACTGGCCATCCAAATACCTCTTTCCTTTACTGTCAGAAGCGAATTAGCCAGCTTTAAAAGCAAGGACTTTGCAATTCCAGAATTGTAAATTAAGAGTAGATAAAAGAAAATATGAAGCATTTTAATTGAATGGCTGTAGCAAAGACCCCTCTGCATGGTTATCTATTCAAATAGTTAGCTAAATTTTAGATGGAAAATATTACAATCCTGGGTGGTGGAGGGGCGGGGGAGCGTCTGGATGGCTCAGTTGGTCATAAGCATCTGACTCTTGATTTCAGCTCAGGTCATGATCTCAGGGTTGTGAGATTGAGCCCAGCCTTGGACTCTGTGCTGGGCTTGAAGCCCACCTTCTGCCCAACCCCCACATGCACACATGTTCTCTTTCTGTCTCTTTCTCTCTCTCTCAAAAAAAAAAAAAAAATTACAATCCTAAATTCCAGCTATTCATATTATCAACTGTATACACAGGGAGTATGAGTAAGTAACTCTATCAAAATAAATGCTGTCCAAAAATCCAGCCTATACCCATCTCCTCTCTATTATATCAAATGAGATAAATTAGATGAAAATATCTTATCTGTATTCGTTTTTTGTCTGATTTATTGTTAATATTTTTTCAGAACAAAGGCAGGAGAAAATTTAGAGACAAAACCTAGACATCCATGATATATGGGGATTGTGAGCAGGATAGAAGCAGAGTTGGCCCTGATGAATGCTTGCTGAAAGGAGGTGGCTTACCGCAGGTAAAGATATTCTTTCTGAAGGCCAACTTCTTTCCGCTTGATTCACACATTGTCCATGAGATTCTGACCTCCTACAGCTGTTAATAAAAGCCCTGGGGTCTTGGCATCAACTTCCAAGCCCAGCAGTTTTCCTGTCAGATGGGAAAGCAGTGCCCTCTCTGAGGAACCAGGGTGGAGAGCGAGGGATCTGTGCATCCAGTGAGCAAGGGAGAAGGGGTCAGGCAGATGTAACGGTCTTACCAGAGAAAAATCCAGAGGGTCTCACTGGACACTGCGGTGATCCCTTATGAAATGTGTCGCCAGTAAATTGAGAGTTACAAGAGTCAAAGTGGTCGTATTTCAAAAGATTACATTTTTAAAATCTGCTGAAGGTTGTTCTTATTTTAACATTGCTCTCATTTGAATCCCAACATACTTTTTTGATTTGGGGAGAAGAAAATGGAGTTTATCACTAAGAAATTCTCATAGGAGGGTGCTGTAGCCTGTGTTTCATGGAAAGAAATGGGTTACAAATTGCTTGTGGAAGCCCAGAGGCAAGTCCTCTTTCCTTTCTGCAGGAGAGAGGACTGAAAAGGAGGAATGAGCATCTTTATTTGCCACAGCATGGCTAGACTGAAAGAAACAACTTTTTAGGAAAATAGCAAAACCTTGAAGAGTCTGTCTTCCTCCTCTCTCTCTCTCAAGTCTCTTTCTTTATTTAGCACCTGCTAAATAAAGCAAAAAAGAAAAAAAAAAAGAGAACAATTACTTTGCAGTAGTACTACAGTGAAAATCACTGGAGTTCTCAGTCGCTTTACTCACAAGATATTTGAGGAGAAAGAAGGGAATGAGAAGTAGTATTAGAGGGATTTACAGCTCTTCCCCAGTGAGAAGATAAGAAGAACAAGTCTGAAGAATGAGAAATCACTGGTCAAAAAGAAATGGAAATCTCATAAGCTGGGATTTTACCAAGCCTGAACCCACACAGTAACATTTGGAGCCCAGGAAGCACATGGAACAATCTGTGTCAGTAGATTTAACCTGCTATCCACTGTCTTTCTGAAAGACTTAAGAAATCTACCTATTTCCTAATCTTTCAGAAATATTCATTTTATCAATGTGCTAATACTGCACTACTCTAACAGTACTATATATCCTGTTTATGTATTTAAAAGTTTGTACTTTTATATGACCCAATGACCATAGTTGTTTAAACATCCCAGACTATGATTTTTAAGAATTACTTTACCTTTGAGAGTAACTGGTAGAAAACATATTTCAACCATTGTTAGAAGGGCTTTCACTTTTGACTTGTGTATTGAGTTGTGAAGTTTCAGTGCTTTTCTTGAAAATTACTTCATTTGCTTTCAACTGTTATTATGGTAACTGTGAAAATGGGGATAGTCTGTATGCCCAGGAACAGAAAGAACTGCAAGCAAGGGCTTTTGGAAACAGTTATTGGGAAACTTTGTCTCTGGGGAATTACTGAATATTTTCAGTCAATGAGATTATTTGAAAAGGATAGACAATGTATAAATTTCATTTTGTTGCATTATTTCCAGCTTACAGAAAGTAAGCATTTTTTTGTTTTGATTTGGTTAAAAAGAAGAATATGGAATAACAATAATGCCCTTCTTAACTAGATTATTAAGGAATTAAAAATAACTGATAATTAGAAACTAGGAAGATTATAAGGAAATGCAAGAGGTATGAGAGCTAGAGCATTTAAGTTTTAAAATAAAGCTATGGAAGCGATTTTATTTATAACTGTTACTAAACAAATTAAAATACAGTCTGGAACCCACTACTATGATTTATTTTAGGATTGACGGCTCAGTGCCTTTTTTTTTTTTTTTTTTAAATTCCTGAAAACATGATTTGAAATGTCAGGCCTGCCAAGAATATAGTCAATAATTGAGAACCTGTGGCCCAAGAATATAGTCAATAATTGAGAACCTGTGGCCCTTTTTTTTTTTTCAGTCATCAACATCAGTTTCCTGGATAGAGGCAAAATACCTTTGATAATGTCTGAACTTGATCAAAATACAGTTGGGCAACTGAATCGTCAATATATGTTGATGACATTTCTTTTATCTCTAGGAGACCATTAGAGAATCATGCCTCTTCAGTCTCTCCATACATAAAATGAAAGTGATATTGCTTCCCCTCTCTAGTGATGCTACAAGAACGAATATGAAATCCCATTATGCCTATGCCCATGTTTTTGCCCTATGGTGTTGGACTACATTTCATTGAATGGGATATTAAAAACAGTAATCACAAGTAAATTCTCTATTGAATTTTTAGATTTTAAGCCTCATTTTAGATACTTATAGTTCTATTTTCATTTAATTCTACCAGAATTTCTCAGAATACACCACTCTAATATCAGAAAGAACAAACGATACTCACTGAATCAAAAGGGACCTGGACAGACACTAATTTTGTGCTATCGTAATCTCCTTACCTACTGTCAGAGACCATGTAAGTCACTCCAATGGATAGGAGATCATGTCCTATTTTCAAAGATCTGCTTTACCAAAAAACTTCTGCCCATATTTCTAAGGAAGGAAAGCTTTGATCCAGCTAGGTTTGCTAATTTTTATTAATTTTACAAATAATACAAATAGGATTTTTAAAATTCTCTTCCAATTTCAGCAAATCTTTCTGCTGAGTCAAGGCATTATGCAGAATTACAGCAAGGTATGTGCTAATTACGTGTATCTGGAAAAGCCATAGTATAAATCTGACATTTGATTTGGAAGTATAACTACTTCTTATAACACAATGAATGTCATGCTGTGCATTTGGCAACACAATGTTGTCAATTACAGCATCCAAATTCATATCTGTGGAATGGTTAACTTGAACAATAAAATGAAAATAAAAAGAGAGACCCCAATATTTGTCTCAGAATAGTCTCTTTTAACAACAGCAGTAAAAAAAGTCAAATTCAGCCAAGGCAAAAGAATAAGAACTTCAAAATATTCAGGTTTGTGTGTTTGTCTATAAATGTACATGTTTTTTAAACCTCTAGAAAAGGATTTTATTTTCTTCAATGTTAGATGATTTTGCAGGTCTTCCTGAGCATGTAGGTCACTGGTGTCCTCACAGATTTGGCCTTGCTCCTCTCTCACTGGTCAAGTGTCCAGCATTCCTGAAGTTCCATCCACTGTCAGTAGCTGTCAATCAGTCCTGCTTTCTATGGGACTAGGTAGATCAATAAAAACCCCATATAACCTCCTCCTTGTTAAGATTATGATTTCTTTGAAATTAATCCACTGACTTTTTAAAAAAATATTTTATTTATTTATTTGAGGGAAAGAGAGAGCATAAGCTGCGGAGGGGCAGAGAGAGAGGGAGAAAGAGAGAGAAAAAGAGAAGCAAACTCCCTGCTGAGCAGGGAGCTGGATTTAAAGCTTGATCCCAGGACCCTGAGATCATGATCTGAGCTGAAGTCAGAAGCCCAATCAACTGAAGTCACCCAGGCACCCCTATCCACCGACTTAAAAAAAAAAAAAAAATCTAGGTCACTGCTGCCTCTGCAGATGGTCCCTGTGCTCTCTGCTAATGTAGCTAAAAAATCCTACTGCTCAAAAAATAAACATGAGTTGGGACTCATAACTGGTTATTGACTTTTGTTAAGATGGGTAAAATTTTCCAAGATCTCGGAAAAAGAAAACCATTCATACTTTGTTGGTTAATTTCCTACTAATACACATATAATAGGCAGGTATGTGTTGCAATTACTTGACCAATGAGTATTTCTCACAAACCCATACATAGGCTAAGAACTGTACTCCATTGCGAACCCTGAATCTGCTGGGGTTAATTTTTTATGTATGATAACTAAGCATAGTTTATGCATATATCATTTTATGCAGTACTTTCATAGCAAATTGATTTAAGTGCCTTTTTGGAACAGTTGTTGGGCAGAATTGATTTGGTGGCCAACAGACTGACTTACACAGCAAAATCGTGTTTGGGTATATTCTGGCATCTAAATAGAGCTTTAAGCAAATGGAAGGGTCAGTGGTGCTGGAGAGCAGTTCTTCATCAAGTTAAACTGAAATTCTGTGACAGACGTTATTAAAAGAGATTCAGTGAAGTATGGTGGGCGAAACTACCCACCGACAGCTGGCAGCAACAACCCCAAAAATGTATTTGAGTTGCATTAGAAATTTTCAAGGAAATTATGTCTCACTGAAAGTGTATAGTCTGACATGGTCAAAATAGAATTGATGAGATGTTCTAATTGCAAAATCCCTGTCACAAGATAAAGAAAACTCTCTTTCCAGAGTAGACAGATGGGGATGATGGGGTAAGGATGCATATTAGATATATTTGTACTTTCTTTCATTGCAAACTCGTAACATCTTTTCAAACCCAGGACAGTGCCAGCTTGGAGCACTTTGGGTTTAGCTTCCTGAGGGCGGGGACTTTATTCTGTTCCCTTCTGTGTCCCCAGGACCTGCTAAATGTCCCATCAGTTTCTTTAATTTCTAAAGAAATTAAACCTCGTGTAGGTTAGATATAGCCATATCTGCTTTGTTGTGAATACTAAATATGTGATGTGTATAAAGTCATGGGACAGAATCTCAGAGTAGAAACACATTCCCACTAAGTATCTAAAGGACCCAGGTTGGACAGTTGAAATTGTTGAGCTCTGATTCTTTTTGCAGTACAGTTGGTGTTGTCTTGCTGGTGTTTTTTGTTTGTTTGTTTGTTTGTTTGGGTTTTTTGTTTTGTTTGGTTTGGTTTGGTTTGGTTTTTGGTCCTGTACCTTCTGTCACGGTTTCCTCTTCTCAACTCTGAATTCTGTCCCCTCTCTGTCACCTCTTTTCTCCTGCCCATCTTCTTTCCTCTCTCCTTCATATTTCCTCATATTTCCACACAGTTCTCAGTCATTTCTTTGCTTTTCCATATCTTATTCAATTCTGTCTGCACTGTGGCAGTTTCCTTTTGGTCCCTTTAAAATGGTGGCAGTGAGAAGCACCTAGTCTGCTGCTGGTGGTCAAGGACTTTCTGATGGTGGTGCGACCCCCACTCCCTCCAGCTGTGAAACCCCACCCAGGGTAGCTCACTGAATTTAGAACTGGAAGTTGCTTTTCACATCTTATATCCATGGCTAATTCTCTTTTAGATGGACTTTGGAAATCATGATGGAAATGGGGCTTTGGATCTCCTTAAAATGTCTGCTGGCTGCATAATCAAGGGTGGTTTGTACATTAAGTGGGGACATTAGCTTAAGATTGCCCTTCAAAAGTTATAAAATGGCTTTTTGCATTCAGAGCATTATGACATACTCGGATATGGGTTATGAACCTCTTATCCTTCTTTGTAATTCAGAAACAGTGTATGATGAATTTAAATTTCCTGAATTTAAAATGTATCTTAAAATAGCTCAGTGCTTACTGGGATTGTTTTAAGTAGTTTTTGATAGTGACAGCAATATAATTCCCAGATCCTGTGTTTAACTATAAAAAAGACTTTTCTGTTTTATCCAAAATTGAACTTTGGTATAGATATAGTCGGCATGTTCAGAGTTTACTTAAATTGTAGTACATCTTGTGAAACCCTTTGGTGGTATGCATGTCCAGATTGAAATGGTAATATGGAAACTTACTGAATATTATTAGTATGTGTGAGGTCCTATGTTAAATATTTCATATAATCTTCTCAACAGTGCTATGAAATGTGTTCTAAATATTTAGTTTTAATTTGAAGATTAGGAAATTGAAGTTTAGAAGAGTTAAAAACATTTTTTAAAAGCCTGACACAAGGTCATAGAGCTAATAAATGGCTCATCCAGGATAAAACTCTCAGATTGTTATGGCCGAGATCAAGCCCTCAAAGTTCACAATGAAGTGGCAGGAACAGAAAGAAGCCTGGAGAGTTGCACAGGGCTACATCAGGTCTAGCATTTATCAGGCACTTGCTTTGTGCTGAGCACTCCACTCAGCCTCGCACAAGCTTCATTTCAGCTTTTCCAAGCAACAACCTTAGGTCGGTAGGTGGTTTTATTGTCCCCATCTTTCGATAAAGTGGATGAAGTGTTAGAGAGGTAGAACAGCTTGCCCAAGTAACAAAGCCAGTTAGATGCGGATCTAGATGGCCTGATTCGAGTAGTATGGCTCTCAAACACGCACTGTGCTCTTCTGTCTGTTCACAGGGAGATGTGACATTGTTCTCACCCGCTACGTGACACATTTAATTAATGTTGAAATGTCCTACCAACTTCCATCCTTCACAGCCATGCTTCCTTTCTACTTCCTGTAGAACTAGCTACCTTGAAGATAATTCTTAGGAAGGAAAGAAAACATGGATGGGGAACACCCCCCACCATCTCCCCAATTTTGTATGAGTTCTTGAGGGGTGACCTTGAGATAGTCTAACAATACCAGATGGTTCTTTGACTATATAGCACGAGACTGTACTACATATAAACTAGCCTTTCTCTTGAGCTAATGCAAACATCTCTCTCCCCTGTGAGACTTTTTTTTTTTCTTACCCTCACACAGCTATTTGGATCTTCAGACACATGAAAATAATTCTCTTCCATTAAATGTATTATTTGATTATATATTATTACAAAGAGAGTTTCATTAAGTGAACTATACTTTTTAACAAATTAGGGATTTAAGCTATGATGACTTCTACAGGTTGGCACAGTCATTTCCCACCCACGTTTATATTTATTTGCTTCTCTAAGTTAAAATCTCGGCAAATACTCATTTATCATTACTCAGTAGTTTCCAAAGTAGTCCATGGAAGTATAGATTTATGATACTCCTGGTCAGACTCTAAGAGAGGTTAAACCGTGGAGGAAAATAAAATTACCAGTAATTAAATTTACAGTCAGGTTTGCCATCAAAAGCAAATTTATTGCTTCATAGCGAAAGATAGTTTAGACACTTTCACATAAAGCGAATCCATTTTTACATGATATAGGTATTATACATTGCTGTTTCAATTTATATAATTAAAATGATATCATTGCACTCTGAGGTTAATGGGATACTCAACTGGAAACCATACGTCGTGAGTAATAAAATAGCAGTATGGCAGTATTGGCTTTTTTGTTAAAAGCTGATGCAGTATTTCAGC
Source organism: Mustela putorius furo (assembly GCF_011764305.1). Classification (NCBI taxonomy): domain Eukaryota; kingdom Metazoa; phylum Chordata; class Mammalia; order Carnivora; family Mustelidae; genus Mustela; species Mustela putorius. The sequence continues at coordinate 26,438,192 of NW_025421273.1, forward strand.
ACCATTAGATTACATTCTAGCTTTTCAAAATCTTTAGAACAGAGTAAGAAGCAAGGGCATGCTGATTTTAAAAAGCACACTCTTGAAAGTTGTCTTTATTTTTTACTAGAAGGATTAAATGAAGATTTATAAGGAGTTGTTAGGATAAGCATGTTTGACAATGATTTTCATTTTACCTCCTTTTTTAATTTTTTTTTTCTAGAGACTACTCCAGAGAGTCTAAAATTATCATTAGGGGTTATAATGTAGGATTGTTTTAAAATGAAGATCACTCGGGTTTATTTAAGTCTGAAAAAACTTTCTTAGATCATAATATTTAACAATTTTCCTACCTAAATTACAGCTAGTGAGATAAAGTTAAGGTATCTACATAACTAAGATATATCTCTCTATATTCCCAAGTTTGCATATGGGGGACTTTTTCCTCTCTGTCTCTGTCTCTCCATCTGTTTTTTTTCTCTCTCTGTCTGTCTTTCTGTCATTATCATACATGCACATCCATTTAGAAAAATATATATATTTATTATATATACTGTATATTATTTAATATTCATTTAGATCAGTCAACATAAATATACACATGTAGAAAGAAAGTGGTGATGGGAAAATACATCTCCTCTCATTTTTGAAAACAGGTTTATCCCAAGTTCAAAACAAATCAAGAGTTGCTTCCATAGTGTTTACAAATTCTGTGAGAAATATCCAAAGAATATCATGTATTGTAAAGCAGTTGTGGGAATATAGAGATAAAATTAGGGGAAGAACACTATATCCAATGTAGACAGTTGAACCAAAACAAACAAGTTTTGAAGTCTGGTATCTGAAAGGGTTTAAGATGATCTAAAGCAATAGCTACTCCCTGATGGCCGTAACCCAATAGTTGGGCCCCTGTTATATTAAGAAATACTAATCCAAGTAAGAAAGTGTCATGAAGAAAGGACCAAAATAGTATATACTAAATATAGTAGTCCCCAGCAAAGGTAATTATTATATTGATTTTTAAATTGCCTTAGAAAGCCTATTGTATTTATCAACTGAGGGGTAGATAAGCAAGAAGTTGTATATCCTTACAATGTAATATTATGTGATAATAAGAAAATGACATTCAGGTTCATGCTACAACATGGGAAAGGAAAAGGGAATGATTGCTTTTGCATAAAGGGTTTTGAGGCACCTGGATGGCTCAGGAGATCGAGCAAATCTTGATCTTGGGTGTAAGTTCAAGTCTCATGTTGGGTGTAGAGATTACTTAAAAATAAAATCTTTCAAACAAATGTCTCTTTTAGAGTAAAAAAATGTTCTAAATTTTAGATTGTGATGATTATTACACAAATCCATAAATAATCTAAAAACCACTGAATGAGTAGACCTTTTGATAGGTAATTTATTCTTCAATTGAATCTGCTACAGTATGTTGCAAAATTTTTCCTTTTGGGGAGGATCATAATTTGTTGAGATTTGATATTGCCAATTTTACTTATAAATTCTTGATTTGTAGGTGTTTTTTCAACTGTAGCTTGTCTTCCATTGACTTTTTTTTATTATCAAGGATCACTTTTCAGTTGATAATTGTAAATTTTAAAAGGAAGTCCTGATATTTGACTATCTTTATAGATCCCAAGATTTTATAAAGTCAGAATCAAGAAAAACATCCACACTGACTTTTTGTTGACAAACGTATATTTAAGAACACCAAGAGGAAGAGAAAGCAACAAAATTTGCTGGTCTTTTAATTTTTTTTTAATTTATTTATTTATGAGAAAGAGTGGAGGGAGGGGCAGAGTGAGAGAATCTCAGACCAACTCCTAGCTGAGCTTGAGACTTACACAGGGCTCAGTTTGGGGCTCAGCCCAGGGCTTGATCTCATAACCCATGAGATCATGACCTGATCTGAAACTAAGCATCAGACACTCAAGTGACTGTGCCACCCAGGTGCCCCCAAGCTTGCTGTTCTGAAGTAGTTAGATACTGTGCTTTAGTTGTTCTTGCACAGATTTCTGAAGCCTTTATTTCATTTTGTTTCATTCCTTGCTCATCTTGTTTCTTAACTGCGAATAAGATTAGCTGAAAGCAGGGCACCTGGGTGGCTCAGTGGGTTAAAGCCTTGGCCTTTGGCTCCGGTCATGGTCCCAGGGTCCTGGGATCGAGCCCTGCTTCGGGCTCTCTGCTCAGCAGGGAGCCTGCTTCCTCCTCTGTGCCTGCTTCTCTGCCTACTTGTGATCTCTGTCTGTCAAATAAATAAATAAAATCTTTAAAAAAAAAAAAAAGATTAGCTGAAAGCTTCAAAGTCATCTTATTTGAAGGTCCTGGAATCCCAACACCCTCTCTTTCTTTCCTTTTAATTATTTATTAAATGCAGTAAAATTCTTTCCACTGATATCCCACTGATGTCACCCTCAATATGTCTGTGTATACTGTCTTTGCATAGTGGTCTTTTCATTAGAAATAACTTGCCATTTCTTCTTGCCAAATAGTCTCCATCACATTTCCTGAGACCCAGCTCAAGGTCTTCCTTTTGAAAAGAATTTCAAATACACCAAGTCACTTTTGTTATACCTCATCATTTAATTTTCACCTGTATGTCATTATTATTTGTGTATGCATGCCTGGTCTTTCTTACTATATTTGCAGTCATTTTTATGAAAAAATGGAAGAACATTTTTAACGCATCTCAGCAAAGGAAGAGTGTAAGTTGTAAAGCAAAAGCATGGAGTTATGTTCAGGAAATGATTATGTCTTAGTTGGCACCCCTGTTTTATTGATTAAAGTATGAAACTCACACATATACCAGCACCCAGTATTGAGAGAATTAAAGGGTTTTTAGGCTCATCAGTTGAGACTAAGACTATAGTTTAGACTGAATGAAGCCTTTCAATGACCGTTTTCCATTTAAAATATGTGCTATTTATACTTCAGTCATTCTAACTTCGCTAGTATCTTTATCTTCTTGATCTCAGTAAAGATACTTGGATCACCAAAAACAATATATTTTACCATACAATATTTTACCATATCTTTGGGAGCCAAAGCATAAGTAGTACATTGTGGTCTTAATTTAACCACTGTAGAAGATGATATTTTCATAAAAGATATTCTAAGGCATCAGGTACCTGTTAAATAAGTAATTTGCTTGAGAACTTAAATGTCAACAAGTAAAATACTAGTTTTACTTTGTTTTGTATGTTTTTATTTATGCTACTGACCACAGCCTGACACTGTATTAGGCATTGGGTTTACAAAGATGAATTATTCAGTATCTGTTCTCCAAGAACTTCCAGCTCTCCTGGGATGTGTCAACAAGTAAGGTCATAATTATAATCCAGAATATCAGTTAAGTATAACATGTTACACAAGCAGGAAAAAAAAAAGAGTCTACTTCAGTATTAGGATATTTCAGAGAACATTTTTAGAAGAGAAAATATTTAAATTCTGCCTCAGAGGGATGAGTATATTAACACAGTGAACAAACACATGTAAATATTCCAGAGAGAGGGAAATACATGTACAAAGGCTTGATAGAAAAAAAAATGTATATTAGATTGTGTCTGCATATATATTCCATGAATCCATATCTAAACATAAGAAATGCCGTAACAAAAGTCTTTTGTTGTTGTTTGTTTGTTTATTTGCTTTTTACTGTAATCTACCATCACAGCAGTCCAAGTACTGACAAAATGGAGTATTTCCTCCTCTGCTATTTTGGGGCTTTGTATATTTTCCTACTGCTGTTTTGTCAGTTCAGTGGTGTGATGATTACCTTACCTGCCTGCTTCTTGAGAGAAGTTGTGTCTTCTTATCTTTTATTTCTGAGGACTGGCCATGTGCTCAGCACACTCTGCTTTTAACAATTTCTGAAGTGAACTGAATTGAGCTAATGGGACTACAGGAAAAAAACCCGTAAGCACCTTTGCGGGCAAAGGACTTCATACCTTCACATAGACTACAACAGATTGTTCAATCCCCACAATAACCTCCGACACAGTAATGCTTGGTGGTTTTTCCATAGTTAGGAAAAATAAAGTATGATTTAAGAGCTCTCAGTAACTTGAATAAGACCACATGGTCAGGTCACATTGTTTTAGGGAGTGGCACTAAGGATTTTTATCCAAACCTGATTCCAGGTCAGCCCCAGTAAGCCACCCTCCAGGAGGCCATGTTAGGCATCTGGAAGTGTTTTCAGACCATTGTGGTTTTACCTGTGTGCTTCAATGTGGCAAAAAAACATAGGTTTTCTTAAAACATGGGTTAGTAGCTCAATGATCCTTCTCATAAAAGATACAAGGGAGGTTTTTGTTGTTGTTCTTGCTGCTATCTACTTTTAGAACCTGCAATTAGCTGATGGATCTACCCCATTAGGTATACCCTCCTTGAATTCACTTAGTAGGAGTGTTCAGGGGTAACCCAAACGGTGGCTTAAATACCACTTGGAAAGTTTAATGTTAATAGGGAACACTATTATGGATACTATTTTGAAGAGAAGAAATAGAAAAGGTAAAAGTTACTTATGTATTGAATTCGTTATTTTTTTTTCAAGATTAGTATCCTGGGGGGCACCTGGGAGGCTCAGTGGGTTAAAGCCTCTGCCTTCAGCTCAGGTCATGATCCCAGGGTCCTGGGATCAAAACCCGCATCGGGCTTTTTGCTCAGTGGGGAGCCTGCTTCCGTCTCTCTCTCTGCCTGCTTGTGATCGCTGTCAAATAAATAAAAATCCTTAAATTTATATTTTTAAAAAAGGATTAGTATCCTAGTTGTGAGATTTTACAACATATATTTTACAACAACTGAAAAAATGGCCTCTCTTATCCAACTTTCTTCTTTGTTAAAGAACTATATACATATTCTTTGTTTTAATGGTGCTTTTCCTTTTTCTTAATTTTTCTGTTGGCATTCCCACTGGTTGCACATAAATGAACATGTTTCAAAACCAAGCAAAAGTGGGAAGATACTATTTATTAGGGTTGGTCCGGTGGGTTACTAACATGGGGTTCAAAGACAACGGGCATAACAGATACCTAGGAGACTTGTTAAAAACAGAGGTTATTGGGCATCTTCCCTAGAGAGTCTGTCTAGTATTTCTAGAGTGGAGCTCAGAGGTCTGGTCTTTAACAACCTCTTCAGAGGGTTCTTGTGGGTGATCCTCAAACCATACTGAAGCCACAGCTCCAGGGTAATGGACCCATAATGCCAGAGAGGCAAACATATGCAGAAGCCTCCTCTGTATGAGGCAAGAGAGTAGAGGTGAAGCAATATGAGATTTGGAGAACAACAGAGCCAAGTTCAAATAACTCCAGTAGCATACCAGCTGTATGACCACAGGCGAATTGCCTAACCCATGGAAACCTTTGTTCCCCGTCTCCAAATGAGAAGTGAAGAGTATATCCTGATGTGATTACAGAAAAAAAAAAAAATTAAATAAACCAAAGTGTATTGTCTGGCAGTTAGTAACTGCTCAATAACTGTAAGCTTTTCAATTCTGAAGTGTACAGTCTTCACACTTAAATTTCTATGGAGATTTAAAATTGCCAATAAGTTGTATAAATAACCTTCTATTGACACTTTTTATTAAGAACAAGAAAGCACTGTTATCAAATATATTAGAGATCAGAAGAAAAGTAGATCTCTGTTATTAGCATTATGTCCAATAAAACTTTGGTTACTGAGTACTGGAAGTTATTGCAGCTTCTCGGTAACAGAACAATTTTTAGTGGAGGAACAACTAAAAAAGACTGTTCTTGCATCTTGGCAAACAATGATAAACAAATCTATTTTATGGGGTCATATTAAGACCTGGAGAGGAAGGGGAATATGTAGAAGAGACATCCCTGCTTATTAAAAAGCAGCAGTCAGCTTGGTGGTTAAATATACCCTATGGGCCCCCGGTTGGCAGAGTCTGTTAAGTTCCGACTCTTGGTTTCTGTTCAGGTCATGATCTCAAGGTAATGAGATTGAGCCCAGCATTCAGCTCTGTGCTCAGCGCAGAGTCGGCTTGATATTCTCTCCCTCTCCATCTGCCCCTCCCACCCATGCTCCTGTGTGTGCGCTCTCTCTCTCTCTGAAATAAATAAATCTCATAAAAAATACTGTAAAAGAAAAACAGAGAACCACAGAGCAGTGATTATATCAGATTTTATGCTGTCAGTGAATACTTTTGAAGGCATGAATGAGAGAACAGAAGGGAGGGTAGAAGAACTGGGCTGACTTTCCCACTTGCAAAGAGTGAAATCTTGAGTACACTAAACATTGCTTCTTGGGGACAATAATGTGCAAATCTCAAATTTGTCGATGCATAGCATCAGAGAAGAGATTCAAATATGCATTGCATGGTTCACTCACCGTGGCACAAGCACTCATTAGTGTGTATATCCTTCTCTGATCCCTTCATTGGGCTCTCATCTCATATGCCCATTGTTTTGTGGAACGCTGAAGTGAATTCACCCCTCTTGCGCCGCTGTAATACCAGTATATCTAAAAGTCCTCTCAGAAGTCCAGTTATTTCCTCATTTCCTCTCATTGAGTCTATAGTATTAGATTTTGCTGCTCATCAGAGCTGCCCCCGCAGGCTTGTACATAGGTAGTTCTCTTTCTTATCAGTATCCATCCAGCAAGTTGCCATGTTTTGTTAAGGTTTTTTTTCTTCAGAACTTCTTTTTCCGTCCCTACCTCCTTTACACAAACCTTTGCTTACTGAATGCCTGTCCTCTGCCAGGAATTCTGTAGAAACAAAATGAATGAAAATCCCTGCCTTCATTTATCAGATTGTCTAGCAGATGACAGTTATCTAAGAAAAAAAATTCAACTGAAACTTTTGAATTTTATAACAAAGCTGTGTGCAAGTCACCTAAAGAGCACAGAAGAGGGAATGACTGACTCGCCGATAATAAATAGTTCTAGTTTATAGTTATGCAATAATTAAATGACATTTTAATTATTTAAAAGGTAATTTGTATTAATAACAGTATTGTCATTTGGACCAGGCAGATTGGCTTTAAGAGATATTTAACTCATTTTACAGAGGAGCAAATGGAGAAAGAAGCTAAGTGCCTTGCACACAGGATCGCATAGCTAATAGGTTTCAGAGATCTTGGCACTAAGCTCAGCTGGGAAATTGGAGAAAATCTATGTTGAAAGAGGTGCCATTTGCTTTGGGTCTCGAACGATTCTTAACTCTCCATCTGTTGGTGATAAGAGCTGTGTGCTTAAGACAAAAAAAAAAAAAAAGATTATGCAAAAGCTGAGAGGTTTGGAAAAATGATAAATTCAGGGGGAATCTCATTCATGTCCAGAACATTGATGAATGTCCTAGCAGTGGCGGTAGCAGTGGAGAACAGCAGACGGGGACTTGATTGAAGACACTATTGAAGTCATTTAGGGAATGCGTTGGATATAACAGAAGGGAGAGGATCTAAAATGGAAAACTCCAAGGTTTCCTGGCTGATGACCAGGAGAGCCACTTCTCAGGCCTGGATCTGGGGGTCCTGAACATTTCCAATTGTGCAAATACCAAGAATGTAGAACCTTTTCCATTGGAACCACTTATGTTCACCTTCATTCATATCTTTGTTACTGAGATTAACTTCAGAATCAGACAGACTTTCCTGCTCTTTTCACTTCCTTGTGATCTTGGAAAGTTGAATAAACCAGCTTTCAAATTCAACATGTTCAATATTTTCAGTATTCAACTTAGCACTTGTAATAACCTATTTGGAGGGTTGCGCTTTCACCAGTTTTATTGAGGTATAGCTGACATACAGCCTTATATTAAGATTTACAAGATGGTGATTTGATATATGTATTTATTGCAAAATGACTGCCACAATAAGTTTACTTAATACCCATCACATCACACAGCTAAAAGAACTTTTCTTGGGATGAGAAATTTTAAGATCTACTTTCCTAGCAACTTTCAAACATACAATATAATATCATTAACTATAGTCATTATATACTCAGAATTTATTAATCAAAACCTGGAAGTTTGGACCTTTTGACCATATTCACCCACTTTCCCCATTCCCACATCTCATCCGTCTACAACCAGTCTGCTCTCTGGACGTATGAGTTCTGGGGGGTTTTAGATTCCACATATAAGTGAGATCATACAACAATACAGTATTTGTTTTTCTCTAACCTATTTTGCTTAGCATAATGCCCTCAGAGTTAACCACGTTGTCATATGGCAGAATTCCCTTCTTTTCATGGCTGAGTAATATTCCATTGTAGCTTTTCAATTGTGTTCATTTCTCTATCCTCATTTTCTTTATCCATTTAATCATCAAAGAAATTTAGATTGTTTTCATGTCTTGGCTATTGTAAGTAATCCTGCAATAATCTTGGGAGTGGAGATACTGCTTTGAGATAGTGATTTCCTTTCCTTTAGATAATACCCACAAGTGGAATTGCTGGATCATACAGTGATTGTATTTTTAATTTGGGCAAGATCCTCCACACTGTTTACCACAGTGGCCACACCAATCTATACTGCCACCAACAGTGCACAAGGATTCTCTTTTCTCTACATCCTCACTAAAACGTTATCTCTTATCTTTTGGATGGCTGCCATTCTTAAAGGTGTGAGGGGATATCTCATTGTGGGTTTTATATTTGCATTTGATGTATACACTTATGTTGAGGATTTTTTTCATGTACTTGTTGGCCATTTGTATGTTTTCTTTAGAAAAAAAATGTCCATTCAATATAGATGCAAAAAGAATGTTAGCAAACCGAATCCAACAGTATACTTAAAATATCGTACACCATGATCAAGTGGGATTTATTCCTGGGATGTGAGGATAGTTTAATATTCACAAAACAGTCAATGTGATATGTTACATGACTAAGAGATTTTTTTCCTTTTTCTTTTTGCTGTTGTGTTGAATGTATCATTCATATATTTTGGATATAAACCCCTTATCAGGGGTTATGATTTACAATTATTTCCTTCCATTCTATATATTGCCTTGAATTTTTTTTTTTGATGGTTTCCTTTGCTGTGCAGAAGTTCTTCAGTTTAAAATAGTCCCACTTACTCATCTTTGCTTTTCTTTGCCTTTTCTTTTGGTGTCGAATTGAAAAAATATCACTGCTAGAACAGATGTCAAAAGCTTACCTCCTATATTTTCACTTGGGGTTTTATGGCTTCAGATCTTATATTCATCTTTAATCCCTTTTGAATTAATTTTTGTGTATGGTCTAATATGGGGTTTGACTTCGTTCTTTTATATGCGGCTGTCTACAAAGCCATTCATTAAAGAGACCATCCTTCCCTTTTGCCTAATGTTGGCTCCCTTGTTATAGATTAATTGGACATGTGTGTATACGTTTATTTCTGGATTCTTCTGTTCTATCAGTATATGTGTCTGTTTCTATGCCACAGCCATATTGTTCTGATTACTGTAGGTTTTGAATATCATTTGAATTCAGGGAGTGTGATACCTCCAGTTTTGTCCTTATAAGATTGCTTTAGCTATTCAGAGTCTTTTGTGGTTCACTACAAATTTTAGGATGGTTTGTTCTGTTTCTTGAAAAATGGCATTAGAATTTTGATAAGGATTACATTGACTCTGTAGATTCCTTTGGGTTTAAAGACATTTTAACATTATTTTTAAAGCCATTTTAACAATATTAATTCTTCTAATTTATGAGCACAGAATATATTTCCATTTACCTGCGTTCAGAATACCACAAAACTAAACTAGTCTCCTTGTCTTCAGTCCCATTTCTCCAGTTTCTGCCCTTGTCTTCCTCACCTTTTGCACTTTTGTATCTTGTTTTTCCTTATTCAGAAAATTTGAGTGGTTGCAAGCTTTCCCCGAGATGAAAATAGTCTTAAATTTCACTGAGGACCTGATATCTGAACCTGAGTCAAACTCAAAAGTTTGTTACTTAATATTCACCAAAAAGAATTTTCTAGTTAACTGGAGACCCACTCTCTCTCTCCACCAACACTGTCCAATACCAATTCTCTGCCCATTGTCCCTGCCTACTCCAACATTCAATTTCCAGATTAATCTTCCTAAAAATCAACTCCAATCAAGCCATTTTCCTACTCTGAAACACATTTTTACACTCTACTGCCTAGTGATATAATTACAAACTCTTCCCTTGGCAGCTCCATCCTGCTAACTCAGTAATTCTGACTCATTTTTCTCATTCCACACAGTTCGCAGAACAGTACACTCCCATCAGTAATGTCTCACATCACCTGCAGTGCTCTTCAAGGAACGAAGTAGTACACTCAGGGGCACATAACAGGCTCTGAGTAAAACAGTTGTAACACGTATATAACCCAACAGCTCTGTGGTTCTTACTATATGCAGGTACATTTTGAGGATTTTTTTTTTTTTTGAGCATTTTAAAAGTATGAACTTGGGTTGCCTACGTGGCTCAGTCGGTTAAGTCTCTGCCTTCAGCTCAGGTCATTATTCCAGGGTCCTGGGATGGAGCCCTGTGTTGAGCAACCTGCTTCTCCATCTGCCACTCCCCCCCACTCATGACCTCTCTCTGATAAAGAAATAAAATCTTTTAAAAATTATTTTTAAAAGTATGAACTCATTGAATTCACCTTATAGTCCTATGCAGTAACATTATCATTATTCCATATGCTAGTGAAGAAACTGAGGCTCAGAAGGATAAGCATTTCTTCCAAGGGCATGTGGTTAATCAATGGCAGATAGTCTATCTCAGATAGTCTAGGTCTGCAATCTGTGCTCTTAAATCCTTTGACATGCTGGCTTTCTCCCTGGATTCCAGCCAACCGCTGTCTGCCATGCCTTCTCCAATACTGAAGGCTGAGAATTACTGAGCTCTGTCATTTTCACCAAGGTTCAAAAAAAAAAAAAAAAATCCTATTCTGTCTTGAAAGTGGCCTGAATCCATCTAACGTCCAGTGACTTACTTTTTTGATCTTCTAAACCACCTTTCTCAGTTACTGCACATCTCTTACTAACCATATACTATCTTTGTTGTCACCAAATTTGTGATATATATATATCACATCTTTCTAACTGAATCAAAAAACTCCCAAAACCAAACTCATTATGGACACTGCAAATGGCTCTTCTGATTCCCTGGTTTAATTAACATGACCTTTAATCTAAGTTCAAAGGATTTCTGTCTCCTTTCTCTCCCTTGATGAATCCATATCCACATACAATCCACTTCTGAGTTTTGGTTTTTCATGAATCCTTGATACCACTCTTAATCTTCTCCGCCTTTTCTATCTATAGAGTGGGAGATGGTGCAACTGTTAACCAGCCTATGGTAAGCAAGTGATACATTATTGGTTGTTACAATGCTTACGGTTCTCACCACCCTTTCCCCAGCTATCATAAATGCCTTGTGTCGGATCTTCCAGACTCAAGTTTTTGACGTCACATATTCATCCTAAATCCCATTGCCAGTTTAACTTACCTAAGGTACAGCCTTTGCCCTGCTCCTACCTACCACCCTTCCCTTCCTGCCATCATGTGCTGAAATAAGAATGCACTTCTCAAGTAGTACCAAAAAATCTACCCATCACACCTTTGATTTATCCTCTGACCTCCTCCCCTATTACTCCACTGTGGGTGTTGTACCTTCTTTTTTTTTCTTTTTTTTTTTTAAGATTTTAATTATTTATTGGGTGTTTTACCTTCTAAGCAAATGAGACTAAAGGCTACTCTCATGAAAAGTTTTGTTTTTCCCACTCCATATTTCACTTGTGCCATTTATTTCAATAGAAGTGCTGTCCTCTGCTCATGCACCTTACATCTGGACACATTCGCGGTACCTTTTTTCTTAGTGTACTGTCTTGCTTTTGTAGATTCACGATCATTTAAGTCTCTCAACCAGCCTTATATTTGGCTACTTGCTTATCTTCTTTACTGGATTTGAAAATTCCTGAAGCCAGGAAATGGGCCTTACCCCAGCCCAGTAATCGTGCAACATCAGTCAATACCTTGCATGTAGTAGATCTTAAATGAATATATGTTGGATTGAAATAACTGGTAACCTCCCCCTGATTATATATAGGAAATATGAGTCATTGTTCCAACAGTCCAATCCATCATATGGCAAAGGACATAAACCAGAGGCTAAGATAACTTATGGAAAAACCTTTTAAGTTCTGGGGCACAGGAAGGACATATTGAGATTGATTAAGTCACCCCTGTATCATCTTTAGAATTCCTCAAATCCTGACTCAGTATTTATTTGTATTTCCTTTTTTATATATTTACTTAAATAATTTGTCTCATTGTTTAGCAATAATACCTTACCTTCCTGAAGCTTAATTTCCTTTCCTATAAAACCAGAATAATGTTATCCACTTGGAAGAGTGGTTATGAGGATTAAAGGAAATACAGATCATATTCTATAATTTTATTTATTACTTCTAAAAAATTATTGCATACCATAGGTGCTAAAAGTGTGTTGTTGTTTTCTCCTTTCTTGATGAATATGGTCCTCTTAACTGGAGGGTCCTGCGATCCTGAACTGAAACTGCCTGCTCTAGTGGACAGGACACAAAGGCAGAGACCCTATAAACTAGTCTGGGAAGCAGTCTAGTTGTGGGGCAGCCACACATAAACCTTGACCTAGGGGAGCAAAAAGGCCCTGAGATTGACAGTTAACAGTTTCTCATTCTTTCATAAAAATAAAAGGTTGGTAAGTGTTAGCATTATAAAACCCTTCCACATCCCAGAATTCTGCCTTTGGGATTCAGAAGCTTCTATTAAAATCTGTTTTAGAAGGAATGGTCATCTGACTGTACGTTTCACTTTCCTCAGTGATAATCACTGTGAACCACCTCATATCCCTCTGACTTTCCTCCCACTCACCATCTCCACATTGAAAACAGGATCCTAGGAAAAACTGTGCCTGGAGACTGAGCAGAGCTGAGACTGTAGGTAGCAAATGAGATGGCCCCAGCCGGCTGGATGGGAAGACTGCAGAGCCTGGAAAGCTGGCAGGATCTAAAGAAAGCAACTGCCATTCTTATTCACCTAGACCCTCCAAGGCAGTCTTCATCTTAGGAGAAACAGAGAAACACAAGTGATGAGAAAACATTGAACTGACAGAGACACAGCAGTAACACCACCACTGTTGGTTTTCATGGAGCATTGAAGATTCAGATTTGCCTGGGTTCAGTGTTTTTTTTTTTTCCTCTTTGTTTCTTATTACATTCTGATTTTTCTTTTTTCCAGTGTTTTTCTCTACTTTCTTCCTGCTCGATAGCCTCCTTTCAACACTTTTCCAGCATCAAGGCTGTTAAATATACACTGTTAAACATTCTTAACCTGATGTAATGAAGGGAAGGAAGTCAGTCTGAATCAATGACAAGCTGGAGAAATAAGCAATTTTTAAGGAAATGGAGTTTTATTACTCTTAGGGATATACTGAAACTACTGAAAGCAGGAACGGAGCTACAGCACTTAGGAAATGGACGATTGTTTTAACTCCTACATAAGCACATATTGTAATTTTACTGTTTGAAATAAAGTATGTGTGTTTGCTTTTTTTTTTCCCCCCCTAAAGACCTTTACTCCTTAAATATAAGAACGTATATTTCTTTACAAATTGCTTGGCAAACATTTTTTATTTAGACAGTGCAGATATTGAAATACGAATGCAAATCTCAGTTGTTTAAAACTTGGTGCTAATGAGGTCAGGACCACACTCTAAATCTCCGTATCTGCCAATTATCTCTATTGCGTGGCCACAGCTATGTGAACGGCAAGCTCTGGTCATAAGAAGTGTTAGGAGAGAGGATGTGGATGAATCCATCCCCTACGCCTCTGCATAATTGGAAAGTGGTTCTGTTTTCATCATCTATGTACTGTGGTTAGTAGTTTCATCTTTCCTAACTAGCATCAGCTATCTTAGAATTTTAAAAATAATTTTAGCACCATCATTGTGACTGTAGTAATTTATCTGGTATTTCAACTTTCTGTGGTGTGGTAGTGTGACTTAAAATTAGATGAGCATTTTTCTGTTTTCAGTTACATTTCCTGCATGTATAGTTATATCCTACTTGTTAAGGCTAATACTATTTGAGCTCATTGAATTGCATCTGAACTCTGAGGGAAAAATAACGATCCATTTTATGAGATGAGTGATTTTTACAAACTTCTCATTCCAACTGAAAGAGTGCTCTTTTTCCCCCTTGATTAAAATGTATTTCTCAATTAAATTAAAATGCAAATATAGACAGTCTGTGTTTATGGTTTTAATAGAATTATTTAAAGAAGGTTTTAAATCAACCTGCTGTTAATATTTCATGCAAGAATGGTTAGTTTTATTGTTGGCCTGGTACAGCCATGTTCCATTTTCAAAATGACTTAAAGCGCTGTGAAAACTCAATCACGCTGCCCAGGTTTTATCAGTTTTTGGCCGCTCCTCTCTAGGATGTTTAAATGGACTTCTTTCCTATATACTTTGTAAGTTATGCCAGTGATGTTGGAGAAATATCAAGTACTAAAACTTAAGAACCCCTTGAAACTGAGTTAGGGACAATTTACTTTCTCTCTCTCTCTCTCTCTTTTTTTTTTTTTGGTTGGGGTTTTGGTTTTGTTTTTTCTTTTTTGTTTTTATTTTTTTTTCTTTATTTTTTGGGGATTTTTTGGTTTTTTTTTTTGGTTTTTAAAGAAATAGTTTATAACAGAGTTGAATCAACTCAAATTTAAGAGAATCATATTTTATAATTTATTATGAAATTAAAGATTTGGAAAAGTACTTCAAGAAGCCATTTAGTTCAGCCTTTTAAGCTACATTATAAATATAACTTTTTTGTATTAGAAATTGCATCTAATAATATGGATTTAATTATGATCCTGGTAGAATATTTTTTTTTCAGCTTTCTAAAGAGGTGTTTTAGTGTTGTCAAATACCATGATAAAATAATTTTTAAATGACATTTTATAACTTGACCTTTTTCTTTTTTTGTCATTTTTAGTGATCTCAGTGAAAACCAAATTCAGGCAATTCCAAGGAAGGCTTTCCGTGGGGCAGTTGACATTAAAAATCTGTAAGTATTCTTTTCTAATATATACTGTCATCTTATAGTTACCTATTTTTAATGTTAAATTTATATTAAATAATGTGTCAAAAGAAAAGTCAAAGGCCTATTTGTCTTTATGCTTGGTTAGGAGAGCTTGTAACAGTAAGTCTTAAATTGTTTTTACAAGCTATTTGGGGAAATTCCCATGTAAAAGATGTCTTGCATCTGAAGCTGTTATCAAATTCATTCTTCAAACTTTGTGGTTAATCTTATGAAATCTCAAGAAATGAGTTGATTAAAAGGTATTTACAATGCATTTTCTCCACTTTTACTGTCAGCGTACATCAATAACTCCCTTTTCTGTTGTTATCTGTGTTTACTGGAAATGCAGAATATAAAACTATTTTTTTCTAGAAAGAGTAGATAATATTTTCTTTTTACAGATGCCTGGAGCCTGGAGCCGTGGCTAGCTCTCTTTCTTTCTTTCTTTTTTTTTTTTTACCACTTCAAAATCACTGTTTTTCATTATATGCCAAAAGTGTGAGAGTGAGAGAAAATTATGTCTTTCCCTTTGTGTGACTATTTTTCTTACATATTTTCTCCGTGTATCTTTATGGAAGAATATGTGTATAGCCCTCTTTCAAAAGAAAAAAAAAACCCATGAAGTAAAGGGAACCGTGTTTCTGAATTTTCCCTTTATACATCTAGTGTCTTGTGTAGAGTGGTTTATTGTTTGTTTGTTTGTTTGTTTCTGCAAGTGCCTATTTCTTTGAAGATACATATTGGATTTAAGATTTCAGTGACAATCCTAATTTTGTCAATATGTATCTTTATAAATTCTAAAATACTGCATGCGCCTTTGTAAATTATTGGTTTTGATTGACTGCAAATGCTAGGACATAAAGTGTTGTCCTTAGCTTTCACATTAGTTTGGAATGTAGGGGGAAAAAGCCTCTCCCAGCTGAGATTAACTACCAGGAATTCAATATTTCTTAGCTAGTGATAAACAGCGCAGGCACTTTTCAAGAATTAACTTATATTCAGCATTCTCCATGGTGGGATACAACATTATTTTTCCAGTAGGAAGAGTGAGACAGATGTTTTCTGTCGTCAAAGAGGATGACTGCTTATAAAGCTATAAGGTTCAGCCTCTGCATCTTCTCCTCAATGTAAATGATTTTTGCGTTAAATCCATACTTTCTAAATGTACAGGTGAAGGCAGAAAAATATAGACTTCTAGATTTAAATGTGTAGAGCCAATAAAGTTCTGGCCCTAGGTTTTCATGAATGTTTGCATGTAAGGGGATTTTATTTGCTTTCTTATTTTATCTTCTCTTGCTAGGGTTTGAGGAGGTCTTCTGGTAGATTCTGAGATGGAAGGTGTTAAAACTACCTTTGTATACTATGTCTCATCAGAACTATATGAAGATCCCAGCACAACACCTACTCAAGTTGCCTGTACGTCACTTAAAAGGATAGTCATGGCTATAGTTGACCATTCTCTGGGAATGCCACTTGCAATCTCCAAATCCTTAAAACAGGTGGCTTTTAATCTTCTTAGTAAAGATATTCAGGGAATCCAAGTTTATAAGTAACCCATCTTCCATATTTAAGGATACATTTGGGAATGAGATACCAGTCATGATGGGATTCCTTCATATATCCTCTTCATTTATCCTTAAAGACTATGATTTTAGAAGTTTAGAGATAAAAAGAAAAGTAAGATCCGAGCCAGTTTACTATGAAGAATGTGATACTTATCCGTGTCTAGTATAAGTCAGTTGGACATGGGGCTAATAAGTGGAAAAAGAAAATATAGCAGAAAGTACTAAATTTTCATCAGACCCTGATTTATAAACAAGATATTATGTGCTATAAGTTCTGAGGAAAGAAAAATAAAAATTATGGCTTGAGGTCATCAGGGAAACATAGGAAAGAGTTCCTGAAAGAAAATATAAAGAAGTCTTCCAGGATCTTGATTCATGTTATGTGTTGGTGAGTTACAGCAGAGAAGGGTAGATTGAAGAAGTTAGAATCTATTAAAGAATCAATGCAAAGTTAGAATCAATCTCCACTGTTCTCGCTGCCTTACACATAACAATGTCAAATACCTTTAGAGCAGCATTGAAATACCACAATGCATTTCTAGGTTTATTTAATTAATTAGGATCATAGCTACAATTCTATAGAATTTTACAGTTAAAATGCATGTTTCTATAACTGAAACATTGTTCAAACTACATTGTTCCAAGAAAAAAATAGTTTCATGGGGCTTTGTATGAAGATAAGTTTTATCATTAAAAGTTAAGAAGATGCCTGCTAAAATATGTTAGAATTGAGGGTAAATTTTAATTCATATTATTATTAAAAGTAACCATCAGTCATCAAGTAACAACTCAATAAAAGTCCATAAATTCAGTGTGGGAAGGAGAGGTATAGTATACTCTGTTCTACTTACCATTCCACTGTTGCAATTACAGTTTGGATAATCCTGCATGGTGGATGGCTTCTGTTCCAACTCATTCAGAGAATAAAAGAGAAAAAAGTCTAGACAGAAGAAATATGTTCTTTAGCTGCATTACGACGATATGACGATATTTTGTATAGAGCTGTCTAAATGTTCAGTCTGATGCACTGTAACAGGTTTATTGGATTTACCACATTCAGGCCTTATTCATAGCAAATTCCAGTTATCAGAAGATTTTCACTGGAAGCACTTACTCTAATCTTGTGGATTCACTAAGTATGCCCAAGGCAGTATCTTAACAATAAGAAACTGATGCTGTGAATATTTTGCAAATTAGCAGATTTTATTCCTCTTCCTCCAGGCAAGACACACTAAAACTATTCTAGGCAGATGAACATTTTATCTTGCTCTTAAATATCTCCAGGGAGGAATTCCCATAACTTTTTGCTTATTGCTATTAATTTCTTAACTGGAAGAAAACTCTGTATATTTTATTTTGTTACCTAATTTTCTCCAGCCACAACTTAAACCACTTTCTTTTTCCTGACATTTTAGATTGTAATATCTGAGAATAACAAGATCATGTTAAAATACCAACTAAATTATAGTGTTTATAATAGTCACTGGCAGCACTTTTCCATAGTATTTACATGTTTTTAAATTCCCCACTCAAGTATGAATTAAAGTAGCAAAACCATATTATTACCAAGTGAAGCCTCACAAAAATAAGCCTTCTATATGTGTTTAATTTATTGAAACACTGATGAGGTAAAGCCTTGCTGCCTCCTGATCAGATTTTGAATTAAAACATGTTATATTATTTAAACTACTTTGTTTGCAAGTATCTATGAGGTATTTCCATTTAATTGAATAATTTAGAAGAATATTTAAATTAAGCCTTGCTTTATTGCTGGGACTCATGAACTTATTCTCTAAGCATGCCTCTTAACAGATTAAAGATTTTCCAAGTCTCTTGTTTTTATGACAAAACATTCCTAGTTATAATTATTCCCAGATTTAAGCAAGAAAACTGTACAGATATATGAGCTTAAAATTGCAATAGATTGCTAGTTGCTCTTCATATCACAAGAGTAAACGTTAACATATTTTTAGTTTCTTTAGTGAGCACAACATAAACACTTAAAATAGTTAAATTACAACATGCATCATTTTGGATATACTTGTAAGGTAAATCAAACCTGCTTTTTTCTTCTTTCATTTTGCAGTACACGCTCAAAGTGTACTCTGTGTTCCAGTCAAACTGTAATGTTTATTGTCTTTATAAATAAAGACATGTCTTTTCCATTTGCTTGCATTATCTGAATTCCCTTAACGCTATATGAGTTGTACCCACCTTTTGCAGGAAAACCACCTCTCAGTAAAAAACAGGTTAGGGAAAATATTTGTATTTATCTTTTAAAAAATATTTAAATTCAATTTAGTTAACATATAGTGTATTGTCAGTTTCAGGGTAGAATTTAGTGATTGATCAGTTGCATATTACATGCAGTGCTCATTACATCAAGTGCCCTCCTTAATGCCCATTACCCAATTACCCTACCCCCCCACTCACCTGCCCTCCAGCAACACTGTTTGTTTCCTAGAGTTAAGAGTCTCCTATGGTTTGCACCCCCATCTGTTTTCATCTTATTTTATTTTTCCTTTTTTTAACATGCATTAATTTATAGACAAGGGTCAGGTTGTAAGGTGATTTAATTTTGTTTTCTTTGAGCAAGTCATCATATTATTTGGAAATAAATATGTATAGCCATGACTTTTAGGAAACAAATCATTCAATTTGGGTTGCAATGATTATTGGCAGTAAGATTTGGCAAACAGGAAAGACAGAGTTAATCTATATGTTATCATATAGCTATTTATATTATTTAGAAATTTCGTTTTTTTGGAACTCTGTCTTCAATATATTCTATTGATGAAGCCATTAAAACCCATAGAAGGAAAATACTCCATCCTAGACTAGAGACACAGAAAGACTTCTGTATTTTACTTTATTTTTTACATTTCCCTGGTTTTAAATACTAGGAAAATTAGTATCCCACAAGATACTGCGTACCAGTAAGGGAACAAGTGTTGCTTACATATTATAAAATCAATATGTAACAATTAGAAGAGTGTATTTTGTATTTTACCATGCAAATGAAAGACTCCTTTTAGCTTTGTCTTATGAATTGTTGTAATTGTAAATTATCTGCTATAATCAGCTAGCTTTCCTGTTTAGTTCCTTATATTTCTTACGACTTATATACTTAGTATATTATCATAAAAATAAAATTTACTGATACCAAATTTAAATTATATCTTTTAGTCCTTCCAGCTCTTTCTTAGAGTGTTTTCAGTAAACCTGAGGCTGAGGAGACTTTGAAGAGGAGGCTGGTTTCTCACTGAAGGGGCCTGCTATCTTTCGTGTTAGATTAAATGCCACAGGTCTTAAGTGAGATATAGTATCTTCTGAACAAACCTGTAGAGATGGCTCGTCATTTGGATAGTTAGTACAAAACTTAAGTTTCATTTCAATGAATACAGCTCCTCTTAAACATCCAGAATCTTGTCTGCAGACAGTGTGGGTGCTCTGGAGAAGCTAGCTGTACCATGGGAACTGTCCATGGTCCTGTAACCTGCCTGGTTTGCAGTCGCTCAGGAGGCAGCCTGAATTGTGATAATCCCCACAACTGCAGTCAAGTTTGCTAACAACGTCTCCAACTTTTCGTTTTGCTCTGTCTGCAGGGTGTCTTAGCATTTTTCTTCAATGACATTATTCTGTTATGTGAAAGTGAATTTATACAACATATAATCATAAACACTTTCCAAAACAAAATAAAACAAACAAAACACAAGACTATCTGAGTGATAGGGAATCCAGTTCACATATGTATAAAATAAGACTTGGTGTGATCTTCCCATAGCTGCTATGTTTTCCTTGAGATAGAACATATCCTTAGTTTTCTTGCTTCCCCAACCCTGAACCGGCACACTTTGCTACTTCTTAACTATTACAGTAGTGTACGGATTGGATTTTGATCTCCAGTCTGTATTCTCATTTGTTATGTTTATTGTTGCAGGCAAATTTGTTTTTATAAAGCACTGTTTTTGTTTTTTGTTTTGTTTTGCTTCTGTTTTAATCCCATCACTCCCTGGCTCAAAAATCATTCAGCTTATTAAAAACAACAATTCTTTGTTTTGGCCCTATGGCAAAGCCTTGGGGGTATAACAGAATATTGTCATAGTTTTACAGGTTCTGAGGAATGTAAAATCTTTCCTGAGAGAACAGAGGCTTTTATTGAATAGCATGCTTTCTTTAGATATTTTGATTTGTCCTAACATTCTGACATCCACCCAAGCTTCCAGCCCCCTCTCCCAGTGAATCTGCACACAAGCTCTTTGCTCAAGCCATAATGACCTCTCTCTTACAAACATTCATTGTGAACATTGTAAAACCTTGTTCACAGCTGTTCTTGAGTGGGTCTTTTCCCTCCACAGGGAATACCCAGTTTTATTTTCTTTTTGGATTCTACCTGTTTTGTTTTGTTTTAGGTTCAGGATTTTTCTTTCCTCACACAAACTACTTCAGCATAGGGTGATCTGTTCCTTCCCTGACATTCTATAGCACTCTTTACGTGCTGACTTTGTCTTTGAAGTTTGGCCACCAGAGATTGAGCTGAACCTTTCGTTTGCAGAATGAACAGTTCCTGAATCTCTTTCCCTGAATACTTGCTATTGAGTGGGGACTTTAGCAATACACAGATTTAAATTTGAATCAAGATTTCACTGCTTATTTACTTTGAGTAAGTTATTAAACTTCTGTGAGCTTCACATCCTCTTCTAGAAAATCAGAATGATGAGAACATTTAGCTTTTCAAGTTAATGTAAGGAAAAATGAGATAATATCTACAGACCCTGCTATTTGCTATGCATTCAGTAAATGTAAGCAATTGTTAATTGTTATTGTCAGTTTCAGTTTCTACCACCTTTGATTAGGGTACAAGAGCTACTAGAAAGTGAAGGACTACTTGGTTGTTTTTCATCCATTTTCTGGTACCATGTCTCTTAGAACTTACCTTTCACTTTTCCCTAATAAATTAGCAAGTGGATATAACTTTATACCATAGACAATTTCAATAAAAACTGAGATTCTTTATTCCTAAGAAAAAAACTCCACAACACTTTTCTTGAAAGATTTCAAAAGGACCAAATTCTCAAATATATTAGTTAGCATTCCTCAAGGGACAGTCCTTCCTTTGGTAGATTTATTCACTAATACCTGGGTTAGCACTGATGTGCTTTTATGCTGAGGTTAAATGGCATGGTTGCCAAAACTTCAGCCTAGGGTGGGTGTTCATTCATATGGGTCAATTTACATTATTCTCATGTCCTCTATCCATTATAACTTAAATCTTGAATTACTTCTTTAAGAGTCATTATTGGTATAAGATTTGTATATTTAGGCACTCATATTGACTTGAATTTTATACACACAAGGGAAGAAATAGAACAGATCATACCCATATCCTTAACAACATTTTATTTCTGCCATTTGATTTATATGTTTTATCAGGTTTCTTTCCAAATGGCAAAATGCTGTTTCTCCTTCCTATTGATTCTAATCACTTTGATATATTATTTTAAGTGTACTTAAGCTTTTGGAGTTTGCCATTTATAGCAATATGAACTAAACTTCTATTTTAGTGCTCAAAAAACCCTGGAGAATCAGAGCGTAGTTATAATACGTTTTGTTGAAATATAGGGAGACTCTATCTGGCTTTAAAGTTATATTTTTAAAGATTTTATGTATTTATTTTAGAGAGAGAGAACAAAGTGGGGAGAGGTGCAGAGAGGGAGGGAGAAGCAGAGAGAGAGAATCTCAAGCAGACTCCATGCTGAGTTTGGAACCCAACACTGGATCAACCTCACAAACCTGAGATCATGACCTGAGCTGAAACCAAGAGTCAGGTGCTTAACTGACTGAGCCACTCAGGCACCCTGGCTTTAAAGTTTTTGAAGACTTTTTATGTTCTGTATTGTTTCAGAGTTAAGTAAATTTTATGGTGTTTGAATTCTCACAAAAAGAAAATCAGTTGGTAATACGATCTTATTACTTGGACACTGCAGTGCAACATAAATTTTCTATGAGTAAGGACAAAAACAAATAAAGTTAATGCAGGAAGGTGAGTTTGTATATGTAATTCAAACATAGTATGTATCCAGATTTTAATAACTGAAAACAGGAAGACCCTGAAAAAAAATGTAAAAAGTTACAGAATGCTGTAAGTATCTCTAGATATATTTCAGGAAAATTTGCCAAGTAAGCAAATTTTCAACCTTTCTGTTATTTAATATGCATATTTCTAAAATTTATATTCATCAGCATTATATATTGTTGCTCATACCTAGAATTAATCAAAATCTGAAACGAGGCTAAATCATTTCTTGTGTTGAAGAAAATCAGATCTGCTTTAGAAACTTCATGTGTGCGAGGCTCAGAGTAACACCTGCTTGATAAAGATAAACTACATTACCAAAGACTAAATTTACCAGGTCAAGGAAAAATTAAAACAAGCAATCGAGTGTTATTTTGGAACAACCTAAGAGAAATAGTGACCAATGAAAAAAGAATCATAGAATGTTAATGCTGAAAGAGAGCTTGAAGTTTTCTATTGTTTTAACATCGTTAATTGCATGAAATTAAAGATAAAGCACTTGCTTTAGAATGCACCCTTACAAACTAGAACAATGAAGGTTAAGATAGAGATGGAATTCAAACAGAAACAGAGGAGACTGGAGATAGGAAATACAGGAGAGAGGCCACAAAATCTGTGCTAGGATACGTCAGCTGAAGGTCTGAAAGAAATCGCTGATAATACTATATCTGCGCTGTTCTTTCTCTCCAGAAAATAAAAAAGAAGTGCTCGCTTGCTCCCTGTGGGACGTGACCCTTATACCAGGAAAGCATCCTGAAGCTGTTCCTAATGTATTTTACTGCTCTTATTATCCAAAGATCAACAAATTTACCCTGTGTTTGGCTAAATAATTGGAATACTACTTTTTGGAGAAGTAAAAAACAAAACAAAACAAAAACTTCTCCTCTTACTAATGCCTTAATTCAGAGTAATTTCATTGCACAATTGGAAATCACTTCTAAACAGAATCAGCCTGTCACTAAATCTGAGAACAGATCCTTTCCTGTTTACAGAAAGCAGAAAGGCCCCGGTGTTGGTCTTGAAAAGATGGTAGAGAAGGAAGTGAACTGGGTGAGAAGAAACAAGGTGCAAAAAATAGTCCCAAATCCCTGAAATAAAGTATGCTTTTGCATGGTGTTGACACTCTTTATCTTAAACCATATACAGACAAATGGACGTTTTTTTGCAGAGAGATTTTTCTCATGGGCAGTCAGAGCGGGCACAGCACTCTGCTTAAACATTCCTTTCGATATAAGGAAATCCACCAGTTGATGAAAAATTATTCATTTTGATTTTTCTCTCATACAAGTAACTTTTTCATACAATACCTTCGTTTTCAGAAGGTCGACGGCCTGAGCCATGATTGCATTCAGAAAACTAAGGAAAACTTTGGTCCTATGAAAGCCAAATATCCTTGTGCTTTAATACCAAGGACTTGGGTTTCTGTTAAGAATCGGAAGCATGCAACCATGAGCGATGTTGAAGAGGGATGAAATTACCAAAGTTTCCAGCAGTGTCTCAACTTCTGGTGGTATAGTGAAAGTAATCTGCTTTTCAGTCCCTGTAGAACAAGATTTGCTTGAGTGCTTTCTGGCATGCTAGGTCTTCCCCTTTGTGTATAGTATGCATGATTTAAAAGAAGCAGTGTCAGCACTGACTTATACATTGACAGCTAAGGATAATAAGATATGGGCAAACATACAGCTCACCCTTTTACAGATTAACCTGGAGACTGCATTAGGCAAATTTGATAGCATTAAAAGATTTTGCCAATTTGTCTGGAAACAATTTCTCTTTTGTGGTGTGTCAAGGGTAACACTTCATGCCATTGTACTAATTTAAATGGCTTTGATAAATTGTTCAAGAGGTTAGAGAATAGTAGTGTAGATATATATTTAGCACTTTAAAATAAAAAAGCTGTTAACTTAATTGTTAAAAGAATTTAATCTGTAAAAATCAAAGGTGCTCAAGAATGTAAGTGTTTTCTTGGAACCACAGCAGCCATATTACATCATGAAGCTTTAAAAGTCTTCTTAGAAAATAAAATTATCCTTCTGCATTACTTCTTAATAAGTAGAAATGCTTAAGCTATTACAGTAGCATGGATGGTACCTATTATTTGGGGAAAGCCTTAGTTTATAAAAGCAATAAAACCATATATTCTCCAGAGTTGGCCTTTTTTTTTTTTAATGTTGTAGGTCCTAGATTGTACCATTTGCATGACATCAAGGTAGTCTGTGTCCCCTGGAGACTTTCTTTAAAATGAGATGTATATTTCATGAGACATTCCCTATGTACATAATTTCTAAAGTAAGGATTTTGAAGAAGCCCCTCTGAAAGTTACTGGATTAAATCATTGCACCTTAATTCCATAGCCTTGTGAGAAAAACAGCTGTTTTACGGGAATGTTGAAACAGTACTTTAAGAATACACCTCAAACGTGAATTAGCCTTTTTGGTGAATTTCGCACTTGAAACGAGGACAGGATTCATTTGTATTATGACCATAGTCTGAGCCCTGTACATCTGATTCCCTCCAAATGCATGAAGAACTGACAATTCACCTGACTATTTCATCAAACATTTTGTTTCTGTCTCAAGTGAAGCCTTAAAATACTTTTCTTTACTGGAATAATAATATCGCTAAGCATCAAGCTACTAGACTTAAACAACAACTGCTTATGTGTTTAAAAAAAGAATTTAAAATAATATAAAGATATAACAGGTAGGATTTAGTACTTAGCTGTTTATTTCAACCAAATAAATAGGTCAGCCTCGATAAAGAAAATTGTAATTCCAAAAACAAGCGGCAGGAACAAACTGATTTAACCAAGTTTGGAGTAACTTTGTCTTTTCATCTTTGAATTATAACAAATGAGTGCTCAACTACAAGAGAAGATTCATTTGTTGGCATTTTGTACTATTTAGAAGGAACTGATAAAGCTTTTACACTCTTTAGCGTAGATTGGTGTAGTGTTTTAATGATGTTGCTGCAGTATGCGTTCTTGCGTTTGCAGCTAAAATTAACATCTTTGAGGAAAGCAAAAAGATTAATTTCTTAATACTTTATAACTTATTTTCTGGAAATTTGGGGAGTTTCTTAGCTGGAAGTATGCATATTTACAGTGCAGGGAAATCACATGTACGGACACACAGTGCAAATCATGGATATTAAGCAAAGCGTAATGCAGAACAAGGGCTCGCTTTCTAAAGTGTTTTCCTGGTTGGGAATAGCAGGGAGGTACGTGGGACTTCATTTCTCTCTTGCGATTGGGAGTTCTCTAAGGAAAACTGCTTTTAAAAGAAGAAAACCTAAAAGTAGTCTTGCTCTTTCTTGCCAAGGATGGTGAAATTAACATGCAGCTGGGCGTCTCTGATAAATGGATTCAGTTAGGTCACTGAGGGGGTGCATGTGACATTAAGTGATTTACAGTCCTTTACCTTAATGAAATTGTTTCAGCAAGATGACGCTGAAAGCTCTTAATGGATAGCTTTTCTTGATGTAATGAAATTGCATTCCTATGGCATTTAATATAAGGCACAGTTATTATTTACTGGAGCTTTCCAAGGGCTGCTATTTGCACAGACAGTTCAGAACAAAAAGAGATCTCAGTCGCAGTACGGAGGCCAGAATGGCTTGTGACATTCTTAAGCAGATGAGTGTATTTGTGACAGCATTTCAGTTCCTGCAGCCAGGGCTTCCTAGACCCATCAGGGGACTTCCTTTCACCCAACCCAGATAGTCTTCAGCCTTTTACATATATTCTTCTAATCTGTTTACAGGCAACTGGATTACAACCAGATCAGCTGTATTGAAGATGGGGCATTTAGGGCTCTGCGGGACCTGGAAGTGCTGTAAGTGTTGCTTCTCTCTCTGACTCTTTTGAAAACGGGAGCTTTGTGTCTGGGGAGTGCTGATGGGGGAGCTTATCCGCTAGCTCAAAACCTTGTGTCAGGACGGTCTCTTAGGAAGATACCTTAAGTCACTCCTGGGGAATATACAGAGAACTTGAAATGTGTGTGCACATAACCGTGGGCATCATTTCTGCATGTTTAGGTAAAAATGTCTCTTGAGGGAGAATATTCAGATATTCACACTACTGTCCGGTATGTGTTTCTCCTTATAACAAAATATTTTCAGTCATAGGATTTGTGAGAATGCCCAGAATTGCTAAATATTAAGATTTAAGATCAGTTGTGTCAAAAAAACGACAACAAAAAAATAAAACCTCTTTAGTTGCTGACAAGTTGGAATATTGTGTAGTTGCCATGCAATGGGAAAACGTTTTCTCGTTTTGAGATGTCACTTGTAACTGGATAACATCATTTTTGAAAGATGATTTTGAGATCTGTTTTCTAATTTTAATAAGCTGCCCACTGGGTCCATTTTAAAGTCTTCACTACTGACTCAGTAAAGCACAGCCCTCAGCTCTGAATTGTAACTGGCATCCTCTCTTTCCTTGCTGGGTAGGTATGGCTGACAAAAATGGGTTAGAGGCAACTGAGTAATCTCTACAGATCTCTGACTTGGTAAAATAATTTTAATGAAGTTATTCTAATGAAAAATAATTTTAATGTAAACTGGAGTTACTAAAGTGTTTGAAATCGCCTATACATTTGTGAGATTTTTTTTTTCCTGCCAGAGATTCACCAGTCTAGCTTTTAAAATAAATTTGCAGATTTCTGTCCCAAATAAAATTATTTCTCTCTGCTATAATTCATCCCTGACTAAATTTATTCAGAATCCGAAATTGAATTAAATATGAAGAGGTTTTGAATTTTTAGTCCATGTGGTAAAAATTATCCAGGAATCATGAAATCCTCCTGAAAAAAAAAAAAAAAAAAGATTCCATTACTTTAAAAATTGAGTTTGAGGAACAGAATGTAATGCTAGAAAAAGTTTGATGTTTTGACAAAACATTTCTGATTATTTTTAAGGACTTAACATAAGAACTAGTTGATTGGGATAAAATGTTATAAGAACATATATCACTATCTATCCACGTGACAAGTCACCTTTATTTCTGTTGGTAACAGTCTAACTTTTTCTCTAGGGAAAACATTCAGAGTGCTTATCCTAAATATTGTAGTTACAAGGCCACTTTTTATTTTTATTCATATACAAAGCTCAGTTTGCTATTTCAGAGTCAGAATAATGAGGATACAACTACGGTTTCATGATAGTAGTCTGATGTCAAAACCATAGTCAATGTTGTAAACTTGGTATATGAAGAGACTACCATGGGTGTTATTTAATTGAACGGATCTTATCAAGCCAAAAATGTATTACCATGTCAATACTTCTAACTAGGAATAGGAGCAACACCAAAAATTTTATAGCAAGTTTGCTGAATACTTTGCATGGACTAAAATCCCATAAAGTACTTTGTTATTAATTAAATGAGCTTATTAGATATGAAATAATGCATATACATAATATATTGAGTATATATATATGTGTGTGTATATAGAGGTGGGGGGGGGAGAGAGAGATACATACACACAGAGCACCTGCTCTGTGCCAGACACCATGCTGGACACTGAAAACTCTTTGACACAAATACAATAACTATTCATTTGGTTCATCTGCTTATTTGTTATAAAGTAATATCACTGTTTTTAGATTTAGTAAGCTCATGAAAACAAAATCACCGCATATATTGTGTTTGTCATGTTAAAAAGGTGACTTTAAACTACTATCTTGAAACACACCAAAGAGCGAAAAATGTCTTATGATTCATGGAGTTAAAATCAAAATCCACAAGTTTGGGAACACTTTTGAGGACCTTAGTATATAGGTTTCAAAGAGATACATAATGGTCAGAGTTTTCTAAAAATTAATAATTAAAATTAGTACGTGATACAAGAAAATGTGCCTTTTGAAATGCCTTAAATATTTTATATTAAAATTTGATAGTCAAGCAGACATTCTTTTAATATGTATTAATTTTTAAAATCCTCATAGTTCATACAACCTTTAAAGAAATTAATTGATGAAAAATTTAAGGCTAACTGGAGAAAGCACTCAAAGGACTGGGATTTATCAAGCCCAAGTCTCTTGTCGAGTAAATCAAAAAAGTTCTTCTGTTGTAAAAATTTGGTTGGGGGCTTTTTTAGTAGAAGGTTCCAGAAAGAATGTTTTCTGTTTTGCCTATTTTTACCATGTAGGACTCTTTACAATATATCTTCTTGAGTGGAGCTAAAGAAGCATTAATTAATTTTCAAATCACCTTAAATTTAGAGTCCCAATGCTTCAGGAGTTTTTTGTTTTGTTTTGTTATGTTTTTAAATTTTGGTTCCATGAGCCATTTGTGAGTATATGGATTACATTGAGGCAAAACAGGAAAAAACGGAAGTAATCATCCTGGGCCACTGATGAAAATTTGTTAAGATATTTATTAGGTATTGGAGAGTAAATAAAGTTTAAGAAGGGAAAGTCCAGGTAAATGAAAGCAAGGGTAGGCAGTTTATCACGTGTATGTTCATAAAACCTTAGCAAATTGTGGAATTCTGATTGACACGA
This sequence comes from Mustela putorius furo, assembly GCF_011764305.1. NCBI lineage: Eukaryota > Metazoa > Chordata > Mammalia > Carnivora > Mustelidae > Mustela > Mustela putorius. Next base: position 26,467,350 of record NW_025421273.1, read on the forward strand.
TTCAGAAATATTTATTTTAAAAAAGTTTATCTTCTTAATATGAAGATATCACAAAAATAACATTGGAACTATTTTGTTTTCTATTTTGGTGTTTTCTCTTTCTTTGGACAGCAGATTCAGAAATGAAATATATTCCTTAGGTTGCTAGTTTTATATTTTTTGTTCTTTTTCCATAAAATAAGCAAAATTTTATTTAATTGAGATGTAGAGGTTCATATCCATAAAATACCAGACTCTCTGCCAAATACTACCCTGAGCATGAAGGGAATAAGAAAAGAATAAATCAAGAGCTAAGTCTGAGAGGACCTATGTGACTACCAAGACTCACATTTATGCGCTTACACATAAAGCACATTTATGTGCTTACACATAAAGCTATCCTTTGTACAAGAATATATTCTCATTGCAAAGAGAAAATCTTGAAGTTGAAGATAGAAATACACTCTCATATAGGAGAAAGTGTTCACAAATAAAGAAGTATAATAGACAAATTTGCATTGTTTCACTGTAGGAATTGATCATGACCATAAAAAATACATTACACCATACATAATTAACACATACTAATTACTAAGTTTAAAATAATTTCATTGGTTCCACATACTGCTCCATTACCAGGCATCAATATCAATATTGTTTTGCCAACATCAATACTGAATAAAAAATACTAAGAAAGGTAACATTTCTTCAGTTGTGTTATGCAAAGTAACATTTTGATAAAAGACTCCAAACTTGGCAGCAGTTTCAGCATTCAATGAAAACTCTCTTTTGTATGGAATCGTAAGAAATTATAGTTCAAAATTAATGCATGTCTGCTGCAAGTGAATTACTTTAAAAAAAAAAATGTTATCCCTGAAGTCACATTTCAGTATGTTATGTACTCTAAAGATTTTAGCCATATAAAGTCAGCATAAATTTTGAGGGTGGGAAAAGGGCTTATTTGAAAGCAAATCCCTTTGAGAAGTGAAACCTTTTAGTTCAAACATCAGGATATATTTTAATGGCGTTTGAAAAAAAATCTCATTTCACTTGAGCACAGAAAAATGCTACAGGCTTTTAGATAACATGAACCAACCAATTCAATGCTTTGTAGGTCCTTCATAAAGTGTTTTATTTTTTCTTTTTCTTATGCAACTTAATTCAAATCACTTGGATTAATTCTTCTATCATTCAATACATTGCAAAGCTGGGTAGGAAAGAAAGTCTGCCTGTTGTAGATCTGTAGCTACTGTGCCCTACTTTGCCTAGAAGTCTAAGTGCCCCCTGAATACCCCAAATCATACCATTAACAACTGCATCCTCCAGCTGGCCAGAAGTAGCCTCACAAACCTATCTCGCTCAGTCCAAACAGACTCAGTCCATGGACTCTTTGAAATATCTGAATTTGTTGCCACTATTTAAAAATTGGGGGGATAAAGACAAAACTTCCCATTTCTGGCTTCTCCTGAGAAAATCCAATTGTTTGGCAGCCTTCCATTACATCAGAGCAGCAACGCATCAGAGCTGAGTTTTAGCTGCTATAGCACAGAGTATCATTGCTGTCTTACCAAAGTCTTCCTCATCCCCCACTCTCTGCCTGCTCCTCTCCATCTCTTGTCCTCATTCTATGTCCTGTTACTGTATATACAACCTGTTTCTCTCCATTTATGTTCCCTGCCTGGCTTACACTGGCAAGAGAATTCACCAAGTCTACTTCAGACCTGTCTCCATTATCAAATGGTATCCACTGGTCATTGAGCCCTTCCTCTTGCCTCCGTCAGCGGCTTGCATGCTTTCCTTACCCCACATGCTGTTTTCTCTATACGAGAATTGTTTTCCATCTTTGCATTGCACAATCACAGCCCTGGGGTAGTTGTCTTGTCCATTTCTTGTCATAAACAGACTTCTCTGAAGGGCGGGGGGTGGGGGGCACTCTTCTTAACCTTATTAACTCTAAGTTTTTATAATTTGTGTATTTCATTTCCCCAGTTGAGCTATATGCTACTTTAAGACAGGTTTTATGCCTGATTTATTTTTATACCATTCCATGTTGCCCTAACGTTAAAAACCCTTTAGGAAATACTAGATGAATGAACTGTTACTGGTGATTGTAGAAATAGTCAAAATAATAACAAACAATGCCTGTGTTAGGGGAAAAGTAGGAACAACTTAAAACAAGCAAGAATTATGCTATTTTCGCCATCTCTGCCTTGACCACCCATCTTCCTGACTCTAGCATCAAGAAACCGTGATCACTATCACACCACAGTAAGCAAAGGACAAGATACGTGCCTGCCACATAGAACTGTTAGAATGTATCAATAAACTGCTACAGCCTGACATTTTATCCCTATTCAATGCAAATCCCAAGTGCAGATATCATTCTTGCTACTCAAATTTAAACAGCAGCATGGCCAATGTCCACAGTAAAGAATACTTAGCAGGACTCTTTGGGAGATTTCAAATATCTTCATTTACGGATACTAATTACACACAGTGCCCCTCTAAGGAAATCCAGCTGCCCGATTTTACTGACTGTTGAATATCTCATGTTAGTTCCTTAAGCAGTGTCATAAATACATACTTATTCATGCACATGGTGCAAAGGGCAACATGTGACTAGTCAAAAATATAAGACAAATCTCTCACAAATATTTGATAAAGCTGAAAGCATAGAAATATGTTGATGTATAACATTTATTTATTGTCTTGTTTAACATATAGGGCATTCCTTATATTATTACCTTTCTACCATGTAGTTGTCCTGCATAAACATAATTGCATTGTCTCTCAATTAATATATAGGATGACCAATGAATTTGCATTACCTGAAATGTCTAACTTTTTTTTTTTTTAATTATTCTACAGCACTCTCAACAATAACAACATTACTAGACTTTCTGTCGCAAGTTTCAACCACATGCCTAAACTTAGGACTTTGTAAGTAGCCACAATATATATCTAAAGGTCAATTTAATCAATTAAGGGTTCCCCTAAAGTATTGTTTTTTGTAAACAAAGAACAGAATCATGAGTTCATTGCGGGGTAGAGAAGGAAAACACCACATTTTTAAAAAGTGCTAGATGTGATATTTGAATAAACGAACTATCACTCTAAAAACATGAACTATCACTCTAAAAACATGAAAGCTTTCTTTTCAATGATATGCATCGTGGGAAGTTGGGGGAGAGAGAGACGTTTACTTAGAGCTCTTGTGGAGGTCACATTTCATTAAGAAATGTAAGACTCCTTGATTGGCTGTCAGAAATGATAAATGGTAAATCTTTATGATTTTATTACTGTACAACAAGCAGACCTAATAAAGCTGAACTGGATCTCCTACATTCTTTGTAATGTAAAATTACAGCATAACTCTCCAGTCTTTCTGTAACTAAGGTTGTGGCAGCATTTGAATTTAAAAATATCTTTTCAGAAGATGAACATTAAAATATTTTAGATGGTAAAAACTTGTTCTCTCATAATGTATTTGCTGCAGCTATTTTTGTTTTCCTCTTGGAGGAAAATTAATCCTTTAAGTGGGATAGTTAGTTAAAGCATTTTCAGAGATAAATCTCATTTGAACTCAGATTAGGGATCACCCTGGCCTCAAAAATACTATTTATACAACATGTGAGAAATAGTGGGAAATATAAGTAAAGCATTGAACTTCTTGAAAAAAACAAATGTGTTTTTAAGTGGGGGATATATGTATGTTGATTGGGTTTTCAAAATAATTTGCAGTTTACAATAGTTGATAACTGGAAATATATTGTATTTATTTTTTTCTCTTTAATGAAAAATCATTTGAATTGCCAGCTTTTTAATGATTTGGATAGTACCAATCTGAATGTCCTTTTTTTGGTCACTAAAATATGGTGCTCTGTGTATGATACAACACATCATTATCATTTCTTTGGAATATGATTTAACAAAATAAAGCAATTCTGAAAGTATGCAGATATAACATAAATTCCGTTTTCTTGATGTGCCTAACCTGACCAAGTGAATAGACCAGTTCACCCAAGACTATATTTGATGAAATTCGTTGCTTAACCATTGACTTTAGCTAATTTTTTAAAATGTGAAGTGAACAGGCTCCTAAATGGCAAAAATGAGGCCACTGAGAATGTGGAAACATCTGTCATCTGCCTTTTTGATAGTGTGCTTTATTTTCCTATAGAAATCCATCATAGTTTGTTTTGCTAATCAGGGTTTTAAAGTTTTATGTTCTTTTCTCACTTCAAATTTGTGCACACGGAATTGAATCGTTGTAACATGCTTGATTCAGATGAAAATGTTTCTAGAACAATGAGGTAGAGTGTGCTTCGTGGTTTCCAAAGGATGCCACTCTGATTTCCAAGCAAACTGAGCTGGAGGTCACCCAGCTTTCGCAAAATGTAGCTTTTTGTTCTGGGCAGGCCGTCTAAGTTTTGATGCGAGACATTCTGTTCCATATCTTACAGGCTCAAGGAGAATGTAAAACAGTCATCTAACTTGAAATTCCCTTGCTTTGGTTGTTTCATTATTCTGTATTATCACTGCTACTTAAAAATTCCATTTTTATGGTCCAATTATGTTTCTGGACCGAGTTCCATGTTTTAATATCCATTACTGTTATTGGGTTAGAATTGAGCACATCAGCTAAAAAGGACTAAAATGGTATTACTGTGTCATAAATGATTCTGGAAATGATGCTTTGATTTATAGCTTTGGATGTCCTTTTCTTTAGTTTGAGAAAACATAAAAGCCAATTTGAAGTCATTTACCTAATTTAGTGGATACATTTGTCTGATATTTTATTAATGGAAAAGTGCTATTTGCCACTTGGAATGGATCCATGGTCTGGTGTGGATTCCTGCCAACACAGAGAGGGGGGCTCACTTAATTCCTTCACTCCCAGCCATGTATGTCTTTTCATTTCAGTTCCTGCTCTTTGAGGATAGGGTCCCAAGAGCCAAAAGCAGCTAATCCCTTTTTCTGCTATTAAACAAAAAGAAGGAAATCAGAATAGGGACATGAAAGAAGTGTTTTATATTGAATTATTATTCTATCTTGTTCAGCAAAAAACGAAAGTGACCTGCTAAAAAGATTTTGCCAGCAGTTCCTCCAGAAACTAACAACAGCAGGACTAAGGGATCTTTCATACTGGAAGCCGTGACTTTTATGAACATACCCCCACCCCTGCCCCACCCTTCACCTCCCCTTCCCCACCCCCCCACCCCAACTTGCTGTCAGTATGTTGGGACTGCAAAGCAATTTGCTTTGGACATCTCTGTTTCTTTTTACTCTTTTGAGTGAACATAAGGAAATCATCTTTATGGTCATGTTCAAGCTTCTGGATGTTGGCTTAGAGGTAAATGAAGAGAAACTCCATTCTGCAGTTGTACACCAGTTTAATGTTGAGAAAACGAATTAGGTCGGGACTTCCTTAGCTTTGTCTACTGATATTTTAAGAAATAAAGCTGTAGGTTATTATGAAGACTCTTTTTTTCAATTTTCAAAGTAACCGTTTTCTGTTTTTCTTGCTTTAAACTTGTCTCTTTCTTCCCTAGTCGACTGCACTCAAACAATCTCTACTGCGACTGCCACCTGGCCTGGCTGTCTGACTGGCTGCGCCAGAGGCCCCGGGTGGGTCTCTACACTCAGTGTATGGGACCCTCCCACCTGCGGGGCCATAACGTAGCTGAGGTGCAAAAACGCGAATTTGTCTGCAGTGGTAAGGGAGAAAGAACCTTTACATTGTCGTCTGATTTTACACTGCCGTGTCGGAGAACTGTGGAGAATGCATGCTCTCAGGGTTTCTGTGTTGCTCACTAACGCGTGCCGTCGTGCACTAATCACTCCATGGACGTCCTCTGTTTTAGTGCTGTTGAGAATAGGTTCTAGGATGTGTGTGATTGGCAAGGACAGGTTCCTCTGAAGTGAGGATGGAGGATTTCTCAATTTTCACTCCTGGGGACCTCTAGGAAATTCCTAGACTTTAATTCTGTGTGCTGCTTATTTTCCTGTTAAGTAATAATGTATGTCTACTTTTCTGTGAATGATTGGAAATATGGTTAATCCTGGATACCTGCTGGGAAATTTTAAAAAGTAGCTCGACTGTAGTTGCAGATTGACAATATACTTTTCGTGAATACTAGTGGTTCACGTGTACTCTAAGAGATAAATGACTAGATTTAGTGGATGAAAATCTGGAAACGAAAATAAGGCACAACCTATATGAAAATTTCAGGAAGTCACATTCACTTAGTTCTTTCTATACGTTCGAGCTCCAGTCTAGGTATTTCTCATATATGTATCTCATTTCACCTCCCTCATCACGACTGTAGTGAAATGTAATATTATCTTTCTACAAGAGATGAAAACTCTGAGAAAAAGATGTTAAGTAGCCTTATCCAAGATCACACAGCTGAGTCCAGGCATCTCAACCTAGGCAGATTACCAATGCATATATATAGATATTTATGTTTATATTTATATTTATTTATAAAACAATATGTTAATAGTATCTGATACATATTGACATATATCTTATTTTATAAATACAGGGCTGGTTCTTCTTCAGAAGTGCCTGTTCAAAATACAATAACACAAAATTTTGAAATATATATAATGCGTCACAAATAGTTCCTTAAAGGAGGCACAAGAAGTACTAGCAGAAGATTCTGATTTAGTGTTGTCTTTTAGAACTTTTTATGTACTTTTCCAGACTTTTTACAACCCAGACAAAATTTTCTTATAATGTCATGGAATGGGAATGTTCTCTTCAGGTCTGATTGCTTTTTAAAAAATTAAATAATGCAATGACTAACAGTTCATTACTAACCACTTTTTTTCTCTCTTCACTTTTCCCTTCCTGTTTTCTAGATGAGGAAGAAGGCAAGTTCACGTTTCTTTTTTAGACTGAGACTATTTTTTGTAAAGTTTGAGAGCTTGTTCAGAGGGCTTGGGTTAGTAAAGAGTTTGCAGCATCTTCCTGGCATCCAGGACTGCTCAGGCCCTCTCGCTGCAGATCAGAGAGGGCTGTCCCCTTGTTCCAGTAGCCAAGTGTATGCAGATGCCCATTACTACAATACGACCGACATTCTGTTGTTTGTCATTCCAACAGCCAAAGCTCATTCCCAAACAGTTTTGTTTCCAAATACTGAGTAGTAAAAATATATGCCTGCAGGTAACCAGTTAATGCTAACATTGTAGACCAGGCCAAGCCGAATAAAAGAACTGTCTAGATTAATAATTACAGAATGGCATGTTACAAATTATCATAATAACTTCAAAGAAAGCACAAATGTTGAACCTCTCAAGACATCTAACTTAGAAAGATCTGATTTTCCCCACATTTATTGGTGCACGATTACTTTTTTAGAATCAACAGTTACACCTTACAAGAGGAAAATGTTACTGTTTTCCTTTTTTTTTTTGAAGATAGAGTAAGTTACGCTATTTAAGTTTAATAAAGACCAAACTCTATTTAAGTTTATCAGAAATGAAATCTAGGTTAGTCTGAAACTGCTGCTTTTTTTGGAACTCAGAATAGTTTTGAATCAAATTCCAGTTTCAGGTCTGAGGTTAGCCTTTCTTAACAATTATTTCAAGTCTGAAAAATGATCATTTTCATAATTAGTTTTAAGAATCTCATTTGCTTCATCTGAGTGTTGACCTAGAACTATAAATGCATGCTGCCTAAAATATATCTTAGAACTCAAGGACCAATTTTATGCTGAGATATTTAGAGACATGTATTTCTGTTAAAGAACGTGCTCTGTTGTTGGAGATAAGCTCATTTGTTTCACTATTCACAGTTTCAGGAAGGAAAACCTTGCTGTTTGTTTCTCTTGCAGGTCAGCAGTCCTTCATGGCTCCTTCTTGCAGTGTTCTGCACTGTCCAGCTGCTTGTACGTGTAGCAACAATATCGTAGACTGTCGTGGGAAAGGTCTCACGGAGATTCCCACGAATCTGCCAGAGACCATCACAGAAATGTATGTGCCCTGAAATTTCCTCTCATCTCTCCACCTCCACAGTGACCCAAACCGTGAATTTCTTTAGAGATTCTGTGTTTCTTGAAGGCCAATGGGATCAATTAGTTTAGACGAATAATTTTTCCAGAATTACATTGAGCCTGACTCTGCTTAATGAAATATTGTGCTGAAGGTGCTAGCGTTTTTCTTTTTCTTAACATAAGTAGAATGAAGAGGAATGTATTTGAAAGGATAAATCCTACTTGTCCTTTTCTTGGGAAGGTGTTATTAGGGTATTTAGGAAAAATAAGAGTGTGGTTGTACATAGTCTGACCATTGGGGTCTGTAGATCTGCCCCTCCTGTCCAAGTTTACCTTGAAGGGAGGAGATATTAGGAGGACCAAACTGGGGAAACAAATTATAGAATCAAGATAATGAGATGATGTTCTGCCTCCTCAAGACCTCGGGTTTTAAAATGCAGTTTCATTATTTCATTTGAACTATCGTATAGTCTGCCAGAAAGCATAAAAAGAGTAAAATTATAAAGTCAGAAAATACAAGAGTTTTAAATTAGTGAGCATTTAACCTATGTAAGCAGTGGCTATCTCTATCAAAAGTTGTTGACTTGACGAAGTACTTCATTTTGTATAGAACGGCTGTGTGCATTTGTTCTTGCCAAATATAAGTCATGTAGGTAAAACAAGGTCATGTAAGATGTAAAATGAACTGCTTTTCCCACCTTGAGAAGTAAGCATTAGGGAAAAATCTTTACTTCAATATCCGTTAGCTAAGACAGCAATCCTTAACTGCTCAGCCTATCATGTTATTGTTTTAGAGGCCAATTCTTAAAGTTTAAATACATAGTTTTGGACATTTTAGGTTGAAATGATAAAATAAGCCTAACTTTGTATAAGTCTATGTAGTAGGCACAAAAATTAAGTTATTATCAAACACTATTAATTTTTTGCTCATTGGCTGCTTTAATTTTATTTATATGAGACTAACTTTAATCCACAAGACCACTAACATCATTTAAAGTATTTAATAGGTGTTTAAAAATATGCTTAGAACTTTATAGTATAAAACACGATCATCTGTAAAGAGTCTAGAATCTATGGAGGTTTGACACAGACATGAAATAATGTATGCACATAATAATATTATTAGCAAAATTTAGTTTTGTTCATCAAAGGCATTTATAAGTATCTTTTAGCTGACCTTTGGAAAAAGAATAATATATGGTTTTCGAAGAGGTAGGTGGCATTCCACAGAAGAGAAACATCAGGAATGAGAGACAAAGGTGGTGGGGAGCATGATGTTTTAAAGATTGCATAGTTGAGCCTACCTAATTAGAGTAACAGGTGCATGTTGGGGCATCATGGAAAATAATGCCTCAGAAAAGACATCCCTGTATAATTTTAGGGCCAGAGATTAATGAAAGACTTTTGTCTTAGTCAGAAGATGTAATATATGTAATATATGATAAATTAAGTAGTAGGAAGATATAGAAAGATTTCTTTTTTTTTTAATAATTTTTTATTTTTTATAAACATATATTTTTATCCCCAGGGGTACAGGTCTGTGAATCACCAGGTTTACACACTTCACAGCACTCACCAAAGCACATACCCTCCCCAATGTCCATAATCCCACCCCCTTCTCCCAAACCCCCTCCCCAGGTAATAGTATATTCTTCTATCCAAAGAGCATTTATTAAGTAAACACTTAATATAAGAAAGGCAGCATGAATTTTTCAGAGATTTTCCCATCAAGTGACTGGCAAATTTTAATGCAATTTAAAAATTATGAAATGAGGTACAAATTAATGCATGTGTAAGAGAGAAACTAATGAAGTTCAAGGTAGCTATACACTCACTATCTGTGAGATTGTAGGCAAGTTGTGTATCCTCTGTGAGCTTCTCTTCTCTTCAGAAACTAAGGGTTGTTGTTAATCTGTGATGAAATAACACACGAAGAGCTTTACATGCTTAATAAATAGTCATTCAGTAAGTGGAGATACCTCCATCATTGAAGCCTTTGTATAAGACGTAACATTTGAGGTAGGCCTTGAAGGATGGGTAGGGAATGGAAATGCCAAAATGAGGAGGGGGCTTTCAAAATGAATAGAACATCAGAAACATTGGCAGTAAGAATGGAAATGTAAGACACAACCAAACAGGAGCTCGGTATATCTTTTGGAAGCCAAGAGAGTGGAAAGGTAGTTTGGAACCAGTTCATGGAGGGCCTTGTGTAGTATAAGGACCTAAATCTTTATTTGGAATGCATTTGAATATAAGTTTCATCTGGAGTTTTCATCTGAATCTTCAAAGAATTCATCTGATAGCTGTGTGCCAGTGATTGGCAAAAGGACAGACTGCCAGGCATGAGGCCTCCTTAGGTGGCTATCATGTTGATAGAGGAAAGAGGTCATAAAAGCAGGAGCTAAGTAGCAGTGGGGATGATGGTGTGGAAGCAAGAATGGTAGTTAATACAGGAGCAGAATTCATGGGTTTGGGCATTTGGTGAAACGAGGGACTAATGGAGAAAAAAATGAACCCAAGATAATGCCAGAATTTCAAGTATGAGGGATGGGGAACTGGTGGTGGTTGTATCATTGCATGTAAGAAGCTGAAGGACAGGACAAAATCTGGGAAAGGAGATGGTAGTGAACAAAATGTGTGAAATCCTGAGGTGCCAGTGGGATTTTTAGAGGTGATCAGATAATACAGACTATAGTAACTTGAAGCAAGACAAAGACTTGAGGCAAAGATTTTGGAGAAATTAATATTGTAAAATAAAAGTTGGTGGTTAAATCCATGAAATAGTGAATAGAAAGGAGGTGATAGAAGAGAAAGCCAACAGAAATAAGAGGAGCAAAGGGCTAGCATGAGAGGGGAGGCTTAGTTTGGCTGAGAAAGAGTGTTTTGAAAAAAGACAGTTGTCACTCTAAAGGACAGACCTGGATTGATTTGAAGATGCAGAAAAACTACCATCATTAGGAACTCGGAGACAGTGGGTTTAGAGAGAGATGAGAATAGAGAGAGTTAGTAAGGTCTCTGTGGGAGCACCATCGTCCTGGACCCAGGAGTGGGTAGATTAAATCCTGATTTTAAGAAAGAACAAAACACTGCTGTCGGCTGACAAAAGAACAGTGAGTTGTAGATATAACAGACTGAAGGCAATGTGTGACATTTAAAGTAGTTTATCTCATGTAGTCTATTTCATTTTTTACAACAGAGCGTTTCTTCTATTTTGTATGCTCTATAGATTTTGTATTATCTTGAAATTTAGTAACATAAAAGTTATACTAAATAATAATGTCCCATTGGGTTTGCCTGTATTGAGGAGGTGGTGTATCAGATAAAGCTACAATAAATTAAATTTATAAGTAGAGATGACAACATATGTGAAGCTCTAGGTGAATTTCACTTCTCTGATTATTACATTATCAGCTTTATCAGTAGAGCATCTGGTAATAAATCATATTGATCTTCAGCTCCAACAAAATACCCCATTACCATTCATTATAGTGGCATAACAGACTAGCTTAGTAACTCATTTCTTTTATTACTCTTTTATTTTTATTAGTATAAAGAACATCAGATTCATAAAATGTGGAAGTAAAGCTGTACAACATCTTCTTTTTTCATATTTATAGATTCCAGTTTTTTTAATACATGATGAACTGAAAATTACAAGCTCCCTCCATATTTTTCAAATAAGTTTTAATCAGAATTTTACCATAAATTATAGGTAGAATTTCTTTACTACAATTTAGCAGACAATTCATTCAGTGCTATTGAGTTGATTTCCTTCTGTATGTGGCATGCCTTTATTCCTCCACCGTCTCATAATATAATCTAACAAAAAAAAAGTACTACAAGTAGGAGTGATCTACTGCCTGTTATTCTAGGTAGAGAAATTTGACTCATCCTTTCCTTTCTTCTACGTTGTGCTTACAACCATAATTTCACACTTCTGGTACTTGCTGAAACAGTATTGTTAAGATAGACGGGAAATGTTTTTTTTAAGTTAGAATTGAAAAAAGGGATAGGAAGAGACTGACATTTATCCAAGAGTGTTGGATGCTGTACTCATATCATGTGACCTTCTCATTGATTTTTGATGTAGGTATTTATGGAAGTAAAATACAACAAGAAAACTAATGCAGGAACATAAGCTAGATAAATGTTGGTGTATTTCTCTAAGAGGTCTCATCACCCTGAGGGGATTGTACAATGCTCCAGGATCTGTCATCTCATTTGCAGGCTAGGAATCTTATTATGATTGCACCTATTACATTTTGTTTATATATGTTTATATATATAAGCTTGTCATATATGTGCCATATATGTGCCATGAAGCTTCTACTGAAGACAGAGGCAGGAACTAGTTCTGTTCTGATCACCACTGAATACCCAGCAACAAATCTATTATGTGGCACATAATAAGCAGATGATAAATATAAAATAAGTTTTTATTGAGTAGGGCTGTGAGTTCAAGGCCCACGTTGGACATAGAGCCTAATTAAAATACAAATAAAAATTTTTATAAAAATAATAAAAGGATCTATAGTAAACAAAATTAAAAATAAAAATTGAAGGAACAACACTTTCTCTCCCAGGAGGAAAAAAAAAAAATGGTGCTTTTTAAGCACACAGTAAGTAAGAGAAAAATTTGTTAGTAGGATAGTTCATGGAAAGAGCTAAAATGGACTATAAATACTTAAAATTCAGTCGTTAAGTTTGCCTATTCCCCATACTGGCTTGGATTCTACTCTCGACAGGTGTCTGAGAGCCCCTTTTTTCTCTGTTCTGGGCTAATCCAGCCAGTATCTAATGGGTAGCCTCCTTCTTTAGATACATTAATTGATTCAGTCATCCTACAGATAGGTCTTAGATGACTTCTTTCTCTAAGGCCATTATTTCTTTAGTAATGAAGCCTATAGGCATTTGCTCAAATCCCTCAAAGACTGACAATTTCAGTCCGCTGATTTTTTGTGTTTTTATTTTCTTAATGAGGTCAAAAAATGTTAAGAAATCTTGTTTAAAGTGTTTCAGTCATGAAGTGGCTAAACTGACCTCAGTCTGAGATTTATTTGATTCTAGAGTTCATGTTTTTTCATTGATCTAACTAAAGAAGAAAAAAAAGGTTAACAGGGCATGGGCTTCTTGGGATATTGTAGAAGATAGAATTGAAAAAACCACAAGAGCTGATACTCAGAAAAACAGGACAAGAGAAGCTTTGGGAAGCTTATATATGAAGAAAACACAGAAGGACTATCAAAAAGACAGGCATTGAAGGATAAGAATGTGTACCAAACTGAGACCTGTTTCATATTACTTTCTGCCTACAACTACCATAGTGTCATCTCTCCTGTCCTCTGTCACATATTCTCATCCTCCCTGGATTTCATCTGCATAGAACTTGTCACGGTGTAATTTGAAATTCTGATTAACGTCATACTACCCTGAATGGACTGCAAACTCAGGGAAGGTCTGTTTTCCTTGACATTTTTGCACCGACACTGCACAGTGGGGATGCAAAAAAGGTTAGTGTTGGGGACAAGTACAGGGGTCCAGTGCGCACATTCTGGAGAGCCTCCAAGCCTCCATTCTTCATGGTAAACAGAACATGTGACAAAGGAACACAAACTAATGGCAATAAAGAGGGAAAAATAGAACATGTATAGTATAAGGTAGAAAAAGTATAGAAGAAAGAGGCTATTGCCCACCTGAGATCTTCCCAGCACTTTGCTGTTTTGAACTCTGCTGGTTAAAACCTTCTTTTCCTACAGATGGAATGCTTGAGGCAAGTCTTCAGGATCTGGCCCATGGCAACAGAATTATTAATAGCAAATTGATTCTCTGTATATCACATCCTCAGAATTAATTTCTTAAGTCACTTCTGGATATAAAATTTTGAATATGAGATGATGGATTGTTGTAAAATAGACATTTGGTTCTCTTCAATCTAGTTATAGATTTTTCGTGGCAGATCACCTGTTCCAACCATTATGCAGATGTTCCATAAATCATGGAAAATAGTAAGAACATGGGTTGTAACCATTTAGTATACCTTGTTTATTCTTTTTTTTTTTTTTTAATTTATTTGACAGAGAGAGAGAGATCACAAGTAAGCAGAGAGGCAGGCAGAGTGAGAGGGGGAAGCAGGCTCCCTGCTGAGCAGAGAGCGTGATGTGGGGCTGGATCCCAGGACCCTGAGACCATGATCTGAGCTGAAGGCAGAGGCTTAAACCGCTGAGCCACCTAGGCGCCCCTATCTTGTTTATTCTTTTTTTTTTAAAGATTTTATTTATTTATTTGACAGAGAGAAATCACAAGTGGATGGAGAGGCAGTCAGAGAGAGAGAGAGGGAAGCAGGCTCCCTGCTGAGCAGAGAGCCCGATGCGGGACTCAATCCCAGGACCCTGAGATCATGACCTGAGCGGAAGGCAGCAGCTTAACCCACTGAGCCACCCAGGCGCCCTATCTTGTTTATTCTTAATGTCTTCCTGCCTTCACTCTTGGTTGCCTTGTTTAGGACTCAGAAGTTGGAAACCATGCAATTCTTTTATTTATTTAGAGATTTTTTTTTTTTTTTTTTTTTACTCAAATTTAATTTTTTATTTTTTATAAACATATATTTTTATCCCCAGGGGTACAGGTCTGTGAATCACCAGGTTTACACACTTCACAACACTCACCAAATCACATACCCTCCCCAATGTCCATAATCCCACCCCCTTCTCCCAAACCCCCTCCCCCCGGCAACCCTCAGTTTGTTTTGTGAGATTAAGAGTCACTTATGGTTTGTCTCCCTCCCAATCCCATCTTGTTTCATTTATTCTTCTACCCACTTAAGCCTCCATGTTGCATCACCACTTCCTCATATCAGGGAGATCATATGATAGTTGTCTTTTTCTGCTTGACTTATTTCGCTAAGCATGATACGCTCTAGTTCCATCCATGTTGTTGCAAATGGCAAGATTTCATTTCTTTTGATGGCTGCATAGTATTCCATTGTGTATATATACCACATCTTCTTGATCCATTCATCTGTTGATGGACATCTAGGTTCTTTCCATAGTTTGGCTATTGTGGACATTGCTGCTATAAATATTCGGGTGCATGTGTCCCTTTGGATCACTACATTTGTATCTTTAGGGTAAATACCCAATAGTGCAATTGCTGGGTCATAGGGCAGTTCTATTTTCAACATTTTGAGGAACCTCCATGCTGTTTTTCCAGAGTGGCTGCACCAGCTTGCATTCCCACCAACAGTGTAGGAGGGTTCCCCTTTCTCCGCATCCTCGCCAGCATCTGTCATTTCCTGACTTGTTGATTTTAGCCATTCTGACTGGTGTGAGGTGATATCTCATTGTGGTTTTGATTTGTATTTCCCTGATGCCGAGTGATATGGAGCACTTTTTCATGTGTCTGTTGGCCATCTGGATGTCTTCTTTGCAGAAATGTCTGTTCATGTCTTCTGCCTCACTATGCATGCATTTATTATGAAAATACTTAAAAATTTAGAGATACATCCAACTTAAGGGTTCTTAAGTGCAAGAGAAAATAGAGTTAAGAAAGTATTATAAGAGTGAAAATTCAAGCAGTTCTACTTTAATTGATAGTTTTACTAGGGCAGTTGTTAATGACTGAAGCACTCATTTGCATTTTGCTGTTTTACACATCCCTGTGTTTTTCTTACTTCAGACCCACTAACAGAATTAGCTAGCATATAGGATGACTGTTGGCTTTAAATTGTATATATTTACAGTTTTGTGCTTTGCAGGCTAACTGATGTGACAGCACTCTCCTAGTGTATGTCTAGTAGAAACATTTATGACCTAGTACCTTAAAAAAAAATCATCTTGCATTGTGGCTAAGACCTTTTTTATTATAAAGAAGCTTGCTTCAGACCTACTGACACAGAATGTAGGGAGCTATATAGTCTCTAAAGTTTAGTGGAAAACTTTTATACTTTTGTAATGTAGAAAATAATTATGTGTTTTTACACAAACCTAATTTCAAATACGGATCTATTACTCTACATACCTACTTTGATGAAGATAATTCGAAGTACATTTATCTCTTTGGTTCTGAGATTCTTCCAATAGCAGAAATTTGGTATGTGTTCCCCAAATCTCATTTTAAAAAACTAGTTTTCTTCTACCAAGTAATAGAATTTTCATCTAGAAATGTCAGTAAATAATTTCATCATCAAAATAAAGCTATCATTAAAATATATACATAAATCAATATTTCAGTTCTGATTATGTGCTAACATAGTTAACGATTAGAAAAACAAAATGGTAGGATTTCTGACAATATATTTTATAAGATACGTAGTCATTTGATATAAAAGAAATTGTTCCTGCAAATGTTGGTCATCCTTATTTTTATTTCCTCGGGTTTTTGGGTGGTATTTTCTTCAGTTTTCATATTACCATCCCATCATGAAGTAAGCACCCAGAAGAAGACATCCTAATTCACCTTCCTACAGAATGTAGAGTTAATTCATTGTTCAGTATACCAAACAAAGATCTCTATCGTGTTCTGTCAGAACAAACATCTCATTTTCTTCGTTATCAGTAGCCATGCTTAGTGTGATGCCTACAGCAGCTCAAATGGTTCCCCAGCAAAATAGTGAAGATAAATTATGTAAAATAGATTTATAGATTCAGCTCTACTTGTAGTTCTGTAAGCCATTATTGAGTTCACTAATATTAGAGTGTTCTCATATTTATTTTGGCAGAATTTTCAATTTCATATGTGTATCTTGAAAATCTTTAATTGCTATTAATGAAATACTAAAATAATTATCTTTAAAAAGCTACATCTATCCATTATATACACAGTCAGTTTTTAAGAATATGTGTTCATGATAAGAAAATTATTACTATTTCTCCCAGCTTCTTTCCTCCCCTCCCCAATTTTATTGAGGAATTACTGACAAATACAATTGTATATATCAAAAGTGTACAATGTGATGACTTGATAAATGTGTATATTGTGGAGCGATTGTCAAGAACAAGATAATTAACATGTCCGTCACCTCAAATAGTTAACACAGTTAACTCTTTTGTGTGTATATGGTGAGAATACTTAAGATCTACTCTCAGTGTTGTGTTATTAGTTATAATCACCATGCTGCATATTAGGTCCTCAGAACTTACTCCCTTTATAACTGAACATGTATAGCCTTTGACTACATCTTCCCCTTTCCCCATCTCCACAGCCCCTGACAACCCATTCTATTCTCTGTTTCAATGAAATCGGCATTTTTTTCCAAGCTTCCACATACAATTGATAGCATGCAATATTTGTCTTTCTCTAACTTATTTCATTTAGCATAATACCCTCTAGGTTTGCCGTGTTGTTGCAAATGACGGGATTTTCTTTTTATGGCTGAATAATGTGCGTATGTGTGTGAATTATATATATGTATATATGTGTGTATATATAAATATCACCCACACATATATTTATATCACATTTTCCTTATCCATTCATCAGTTAGAGGACATTTAAGTTGTTCCTCTGTGTTGGCCACTGTGCATAAAGCTACAATGAACATGAGGGTACACACATCTCTTCAAGATACTCATTTCATTTTCTTCAAATATACACCCAAGAGTGAAATTACTAGGTCATGTGGTAGTTCTGTTTTTAATTTTTTTAAGAACTTCCATACTGTTTTCCAAAGGGGCTGTACCAATATACATTCCCACCAACAATGCACAAAGATTTTCTTTTCTCTACATCTTTGCCAACATTTGATATCTCTTGTCTTTTTGATAATAGCCAGCCTAAAGTTCTGGGGTGATATCTTATTGTGGTTTTGATTTGCATTTCCTTGAAGACTAGCAATTTTGAGTACCTTTTCATGTATGTATTCGCCATTTGCATGTCTTCTTTGGAAAAATGTCTATTTAAAGACCTTTTCCCATTTTAAATTGGATTTTTTTTTTTTGCTACTGAGTTTTATTAATTCTTTATTTTGTTTGGATATTAACAACTTACCAAATATATCAAATATATGTATTGCAAATAGTTTCTCCCATTCTGTTGGTTGTCTTTTGAATTTATTTTCTTACTTCTTTTTTATTTGTGCCTAACTTCCCCAAAGAGCTATATATGTAACATATGTTAGGTGTATATATACTCACATACTTTATGTGATTTTTGTTGAGATGTATGATCATTAAAGCAAAAAGCTATAATGGCTTGCCTAGGAGAAAGACATAGAAGACTCAATCAAAATTCTATAATATTAGTTAAGAAGTGAAAAGAAGTATGGCAAAATTAAAAACAGATGGGCAAGAAAGAAATACTGAAATGACCAGAGTGGAGATTAAGGTGGTAAGGCAAGAAAGAAACTCTAACTGGTTTCTCTTTTAAAATATCCAAGGAGTCTGATGAGTATTATGCAAGAGAAGAAGAACATGTGGGAAAATAGCATGTATTTTCATGCACTACATACTCAACAAATATTTTTGAGTGCCTATTCCGCCTCAGACATTATGGATGAAAGGACACATTCCCAGCCTTCAATATGTTTACAGTATAGAGAATTAAAACCACACAAAGAGAAAATCTGAAAGCTATGTGATAAGTAATAAAATACAGACAGAGAGAATACAGAGAAACGCATACCTTGATTTGTGTGGGAGAATAAAGGCATCTCCAGGTATGAGAATGTGTCTGGCAGGCGGAGAAACTGGGGTCACTAAAGACAGAGGAAAAAGCATGGGCAAAGTCCCAGAAATGTTAGATGTGGTATATGTTTGAGAAATTAAAGCAGTTTTTGGTTGCTAGGACATAAATTGGGAGCCTGATGTTGAAGAATCACCTCTCCTAGTAACAGTAGTATGAAAGGAAGCATTTGGAGTGTATTAGTAGCATGATGAGATCTGTTAGATAGAAAAATTACCCTAACATGGGGTGGAAAATGCTTTGGAGGGACGGAGTACACTAAGGAAGTGATAGCAACAGTCCTTAGGGTGTGGTAAAGGTGAGCATAGCAGCAGATAGGAATGTAAGGAGATCCCAAGAATGGGTCGATCCACTTAAAGCTTCTACAGAAAAGTAAATGGAGATCCATCAGAGGTCAAATAAGACGTGTGTAGACTTTAACATAAAAATGAAGACAGCTGGTGCATGGTTAAAACGTTCCTTATTAACAGACAAATCACCAGCATGTGTTTTTTAGGGATTAAGTCATAGATTTATGGTTCTATAATCACCTGGAAAGATTAAATTGAGAATTCATGCAGTTCAAATACTACTAGTGGCCACAATGTTACCTAAACTTGAGGAAAAAGATGATGGATAATTTGGACAATAAATCGGTGCAGAGGAAGAAGGTCAATAGCTATCTACTCATTGAGTAATACTGTTAAAAAAGTAATGTGGAAAGACAATTTGCATAATGTTTATAAAACTAAAATTATTACCAAATGGGCAACTTAGCTCAGTGCCTGACTCAAAGTTAGTGTCCAAAAGATTTTCATCAATAATGAAAAACAAAGCAGCAGAACAATTATCTATTTTTCTTTCTTGAATTGCTAAAGAAAAATTATATATGAAATCTTGCTATTATTGACATTATGAATCTATACTCTGTTCCCCTGAAATCAGTGAGCCTTATACGTAAGCCCATTTCCCCCTGTAAATCTAAAGCATGTGATTGTGCATTTTGATGTATCTTTGCATTTGAATATATATGCATATGAGTACACAAATTAAAATGTTAACATTCATTTAGTTCACCACGTGAATATGAATTCAGGAAGAACAATCACCCTTGCACATACACACATTTGTGTCTTGCTTTAAACACTGAAAGGCCAAATGGAAGAAGAGTTATTTATACCATGAAAACATCAGCTGGATTTACCCTAAGGGGCATGTACCCTAGAATGACATCACAAAAAAATAAAATAAAATAAGATTACAGAAATGGACAATATTCAGGAACAAGTCACCTAAGACAGGGATGGCTGATACTCAGTATGGACACAATCCTAAGGCAGAAGTATGCACATTTGCATATTTCTATATGCATAATGTGTCCCTCCAGAGGCAAATATTCACTCAGCTGCTGAAGCTATTTATTAAACTTGGAAAGTATTTCAGTCTAAAATATCTTCCGTCATTTTATATAGACATATGAAAGATTTCAGGGCATACATTTACTGCTAAAACTAGTAGTAATAATTCAGAAATATAAAGTATTTACTTTAGAATTATTATGTACTAGGCAAGAGAATCCCTAATGTCAACGGAATATAGCTGCTTCCTCCTTTTCAAATGTTGGATTAATGTTACCTATGATGAGACTCTTTGCCTACACTGAGCAGTCTAAGATCCAGAAGCTAGGGTCATTCCACAACCCCCTCCCCACACACAAACACACCCCATTAAATCTATGTTCTATTCTCTGGCAGCTGTTTTTGCCATTTATGTTAAAAGCAGATGGGGAAAATGCAAAGAACTGTCAGTTTTATTGCCATGTATAATCAACATCTGGGCTGTATGTTACAGATACAATCAATCCAAACTCATACTTCACTGATGTAGTAAAACCTTTTTGAGTTCCTAAGACAGTTTCCAAATTTGAGACAATGTTATATATTTTAATCATGTCAATCATGGAAATTACAACATTTTATGTATTTTTTCAGCCTTCATGTGAATGATGTATGTGTGTACGTGTTTAATATATAATTGCTGGGTTATCTGCAAATCTGTACTGCTAATTTGTTTAAAGCTGTGTTTTGGAATCACATATATTTATTTTAAATAATGTATCAGATTTATTTCTCTATATAATCTGTGTGTGTGAAACTAGCATGTTGTAGATGTTTTATTATATGATGCTGCTTATTATGTGTGATTACATATATACACATGTATATCCCCATATGTTTATTCTTTCCCCCTTTTTAAGCAAGAAAAAAAAACATTTTTTCCTCCATCTCATAATTTTTACAAAAACATGTTTTATAGTAGGTTTTAGTTTCCTCATTTTTTGGAAAGAGAAACTGAGACAAAGAAGCAAATTAATTTTTGCAAAGGATACAGAGTTTATCAGTGGTTGTAAATCTCGTACTTTTAATCACTTAACCATACCTTTTTATTTTTAATCACTAAACCATACCTTTTTGTCTTTATGCATACACATATACAAAACATAATACCTCTTGGAGAGAGCTATTTTAGCTTTGGCATGTGGATGCTATTTTGTATGGTTTGTCAACATAATTTAGTTTGAAAAATATTGAAAATAATTCCTGAGAATTGAAAACTAGTGAGCTGGAAGTGTCTTTTAAAATAAATTAATATTGTTTACTGTCTTGTAAATGGCTTCAGAACTAGTTGGAGTTTTTAATTCCCAGGTTGGACTGTGTTGTATACTCTACTGATGTAATATCTGCTCGCTGATAACCATTGTAGAGTATTTTATGTCACAGAGCTCAGATGTACTGGTACATCATTTCCATGTTCTAAGAGTCTATATAGTATGAGAGCAGAGAGATTTCTTGATAATTTTCCATTTTCTACAATCTTTAAAATAGGCACCAGAAAGTGGTATATATTGGCTGCAGTTCATTCCCTAGGAACCCTGTAAGTGTGAAGACATGCATGGTTTATTATTTTTTTTAAAGCAGTAATTAAAGAATAAGAGAAAGATGCATGTGAGTGAGGAGAAAGGTTTTTATTGGCTAAACATATTGTACCTCTGAAATTTTGGATGGGGTAGTTAGAAAATGGCTTCCATTTCTTATCTAATTGGACTTCTAACTAAAAGTTCCTTGTGATTTTGATGCAATGGTAACAGTAGTTTGCTTTTGTATAAACTACACACACACAGACACAGACACACACACACACACAGACACACACACATCTAGAATGATAAAATGTTTTGGAATTGTTCACATTACATTCTGTGGAGGAAAAGGTTCTGGCTACTTTTACATGAAAAAGATTTCCATATAGTATGTGGTTAATTGAGCATTCTCCCTCCCTTATTCAGTTTTTTAAATATATTTTTACTTTGAAACTCAAAATATTGAATCTTATTTTTATGAAGGACTAACATTTGGAAGGCTCTTAATTATGGTGGATTTTACCCACAGCATGCCAATATATCTTAGTGATGACACTATCTGTTTTTGTAACCCTAGAATGTTCTAATTAGATTCTTCATGGAACAATGGATTCAAATTTGCACTCTATAAAATTCAGCAGATTTTATGCTATTAAAATAGAAGATTAGAGGATAGGAAAGATAGAAAATGTACATCTCATTTTCTTTTTTTAACCTTCACCCAAATGCTCTAATATATTTCTTCCTTATTTTTTATAATCTTGTGGAAATATCTTCCCATCTTTTCTATAGGAGTATGAAGACCATTTGAGATGTGTGTTGCTTGTAGTTTTCAAAAATATATCCTAAAGTTCTTATAATGAAAAGTATGGTCCTAGACATCTGAATTTAAAGGAAGTAGACATTAGTTTATTGTTTGCCCAGTAAAGAGGAGGAAATGGACATTTTGAATCATTTTAAAATTTATTGGTTGACATCTGTCAGTGGTAGAATATTTTCTTGCTTGAGAATATGTTTGAATGAAGGAAGCAATTATGCTTTGCCTTAATGGACTGCTGGTAGAATGCCATAAAAACCAATTAGCTGCTGAGTCAGTGTAAATAACCATATAAGCTCTGTTTCAAATCCTTTTTTTTTTTTTTGAACAAAGGTTGTAAGCAAATAGATAAAGAAAAGCAAGCAAATCCATTTTACATGTGATTGTTCAGCTTTCTGTTGCATATGTTGTAAATGAAATAGTTTAAGGGCACCTGGGTGGCTCAGTGGGTTAAAGCCTCTGCCTTCGGCTCAGGTCATGATCTCAGGGTCCTGGGATCGAGCCCCATATCGGGCTCTCTGCTCTGCGGGGAGCCTGCCTCCTCCTCTCTCTCTGCCTGCCTCTCTGCCTACTTGTGGTCTCTCTCTGTCAAATAAATAAATAAAAAATCTTAAAAAAAAAAAAAAAGAAATAGTTTTAATGTGAAGGTTAAGTCATGGTATATTGCAAGAATGACTGATATGTGCAACATCACTATATTATGTTGGAATTATTATTTTTATGTAAAAATTTGACACTATTTGGTCATGAGTTGTCCTTGTTTTATAACTTTCTTTGCATGCATTTTCTAAAAAGTATATACCTTCACTTACATATCATTTGTCTACTTGACTAGGAATATTTATCAATAACATGAACTGTAGATTAGACACATAAATTTAGTTGTTTTACTTAAATGTATTTGAGTGCCATTAGAACAATTAGTGATTATTTTAAGTGTTCTGGATTCAGAGAGTTTAAAGTAATAACTGAGTTTAAAAATTTCTAACAAAATTCTTCATTTAGATGACAGAATTAGTTTGGCCACATTTGTGAATTAATGTTATTGATATTTCAATGCTGAATATATTAATTTTAAGAACTTTTTATTGAACAAATTAATCAGAACTGTAACTGTAAAATTAGACACTTTATCAGTAAAACGTCCATGAGGGTATAAACATGTTTGCTTCTGATCACCGATGAATTCCATTCATATAGTGTATTTTGCATAGGTAGAATACAGAGAGTGAATAAATGAATAAATACCAGTTTTCTGTTCTCAGGAGCTTGAAATGATATTTATGAAAAGTGATCATATAAACTAGTTTTACATTAGTGTTTCATTGAAAGAAATCTACTAGGCACTAAGAATTTTAATTTTTTCTCATCATAGCTTTATATTATTTTGAGCAAATCTTTAATAGAATGAAATGATGTTTCATTGCTCTGGATTTGAAGAAAGCCCTCGTTAATAGTGTTGTGTCTATAGCTTGCCTTCACAGTATTTTCATTGATTACATTTTAAACTTCTTAAGATCTAACTCTAAGAATGGATCTCAGCAAAAAAAAAAAAAAAAGTGTCTCTAAACCATCAATTTATAACATACTAATCAATAATGTAACAGTGAAATGATTTAAATGCCCTTTGTTATATTTAGAGCTTTTGAAGAAAGTACCCTTTCTCGAGACCTAGATAAATAATCAAGATGCCAAATCCATATTTTCTTCATACAATTTATTTCTTTTCTTCTGGGGCAGATCTGCCCCCTAGGAGCCAATGAACCTGGAGGAGAAAGGATATGTGAAAAATGACTAGAATACAGTGAGACAGAGCAGAGACACAGAGAAGAGGATGCCCTTGAGTATATAGAGAAAGATACAAGTAACCACACCTGAGAAAATCAAGGCGGGCTTTAAGAGGAGGCCATGCTGCAGTCATCTTAAAATAACTAAACAATACAATTCATAATAATGTAAAATTACTACTAACATAAATGGGCTAATAATAAGGAATGGTTAAGGAATGTGGTCCATTTTGATAATGAGATATTATAAAGACATTAAAAATAGCATCTTCCAAAATATTTAATGATATTAGGAAAATATGTAGGATACCATATTTGACATAAAGTGTACAATCTGAATTCTTTATGCAGGAAGACTTTAATGAGATAAAATAAATGTGCATACCAAAAAGGCCCCTAAAAGACTGATCTGACTGGTACACTATGAGCAGTTTGTATTTTCTTCCTCACATATTTTGTAAATAAACTTGAATTTATCTTGAGTGTGAACAAAATAATTTCTGCTTTTTGAAGGAGGAGAATCATAACCAGTGATGCTGATAATAGAGAAAAGAGTTTACCTTTTGTATCAGAGAGGAAGGGATAGTAACCTGGGGAATAACAGGATTTAGAGGATTAGAAAACAAATCCAGAAATCAAGAAAAAAGAAAAGTAGAGAACCAGAGGCATACAGTGATCCGTGGAAGAAGTATTGTTTGCAATGTTAAGTGCTACAATGAGTTCAGGAGCAATATTGTCGAGGAAACCCATTGCATATAGAGATAAGGCGGTCAAGGTGAAACCCGAGCCTGTTGAAGAAAGCCTGGCACTGTGAGGAGGACTTTGGAATTGGATAAGACCAAAATGTATGCATTTCTATTTAACCATCTGGGGTATTTTCTTTTTTCTTTTTTTTTTTTTAAATAGTGACAGTTTATTTTATATGCTTATTTGTGTCAACAATATAATTAACATTTTTTCTGCATATTGGATTGGTCTAATTCTAATTATTTACAGTGCCAAAAAAGAGAAGCTTTAGGTAAATAGAATTTAAAAAATAGCTTCAGAAAAAGAAAACAAAACACAAAAGAACAAACAAACAAAACCCTTATGTAGCCTGTAACTCCAACCACAGTAGGTTGGCAAGGAATACTTTGCACATGTAATTACCCCAAATTTTCCAACACTCATCACAATTCTCTTGGTTCCCTGGATATTTTAAAAATTTCTGATTTTTAAGAATTGATAAGAGGATAGTATCATTTTAAAGCATTCTTGCCTATAATGGCCACCATTTCCTTCCTAATGAACAGGAAAGAATATAACATAAAATGAAAAGATGTTTTGCAACTTCTGATCATAAAAGAATTAACATTATAGAATTTTACCTTTAATTTATCCACTCATATAGGAATTTTTAATCCAGGAATTTTTTTTAATTTTTTATTTTTTATAAACATATATTTTTATCCCCAGGGGTGGGGTATTTTCTTTGTTTTGATTTGCAGCTCATTGTTTGGTAATAGTTACATGTTCAAGTATTACTAATATTCAGTAAAAATGAACCAATGTATATGACACAGTATCATCAATATACATATATGTAGTTATTGTATTTATGCATAAATATATAAAAATGCCAATATAAATATATATACCTGTCTATATTGTGTGTGTGTGTGTGTGTGTGTGTGTGGATTTTAATCCATGCAGGAAAGTGAAGCTCTTACCATGTATTTTAACAGAGGGATTTAATATAAGGAATGAACTCAGCAGTTGTGAAAATGATACACAGAACAGAAAGGGGCCTGTCCCTCTGGGACTATAAAAACCTAAGAAGAAAAGGATGGTGTACAAAGTTAGGAGGTGGCCCCAGCAGGAGCTAAACTTAAGAAGGAGATCTGGGGATCCCTGCTGGGAACATCCCCTGATGCAAAGCAGGGGAGGATATCCTGGCTTCTTGGCTCAACCTCCCTTCCGTCTCTAGTGCCTCTCATTGGCCAAATCCCACCAATGCCAAAGTGAGCCTGGGATAGATGGTTCCCTAGAGTCAGCCTCTGGGATACAAAGAGAAGAGGAGAAGGGGATGGAAACATTTATTACGATGTTCACATGGATAGAAATGAAGCTGGGAGGCAACATTGTTTGATGGATAAAATACTTACCAAAACACTTAATGAAAGGTGTTTCCCACTAAGTGGGAAAAATTGTATATTTCTCGATAACAGAACCAGAGGGTAGAATTATTGGCAACTCTGATTTCAGTGCATGATAAAAACACTTGTATTTAAATACACTTTGCTATAGTGGTTTTCATACGAAGTATTTAGAGTCCAGCCAGTCTTACTGAAAATACTTACGATACTTAATGGTTTGGGAATTTAAGATTTGCCTCATAAGAAGCTGCAAAATTAATTTTCTGACTATAACAGCTTTTTTGAACCTATAATATGTTTTCTGTGGAGGAAATAAAAGGTTTATAAAATTTAATATTCCAACAGTAATTTCTTTTGTGAAAGAGTTATAATTATCTCTTAAACATTTTGTACATCTATTCAGTGTTACTACATATTTCTCTTTCTGATATAAAGGTTATTAAAATGTACTCCGAAGTTAGTTTCTTATAGGTGCTTTCTTTTTTATAGAAAGTCCAGACTTAAAGATTAATGTTCCTGTAATGTCTAAAAATCAGGAGGTTTTTATTCATTATATAATTGCCTTGTTTTTATTCCCAATCTTGCTCCACATTTAGGGCATGGCATTATTAATTTTAGTAGTCATTTTTGAGGGGGGAAGAAAAAGGAATTGCTCATGAAGAGTATCAACTTATCAACTTTGCTTCTTGACATGAATCCTGGGCTTGAATTAAACATCCCTGAGAGCTCACGTTTCCTTTTAAAAATTGAATTTTTTCATTGCAGACGTTTGGAACAGAACTCAATCAAGGTCATCCCTCCTGGAGCTTTCTCACCATATAAAAAGCTTAGAAGAATGTGAGTGAATAATATTATGGAATATATGTAATTTTAAAAATTATACAGGTCATGACCATGCAGGCATTTACTTGCGTATGAATATTTGAGTGTTTGACAGCTTAAATATTAAGTGATGTGACTATCTGATTGCTCGTTGTATAATACTATAATGTTAAAATATAAACCATGTGATATTTTTAAGTTATCTGAAATTTAACATAATGATTCACACCCATGTGAATGTACGTGATCAGTATAGTATGCAGTCAAACCTTAGATATTCTATTTTCAAAAATAGGACATGGCATCTCTTATAATGATTTTAGCAAAGAGCCAATAATTGATTTAAAAGTCTGACTTTTTTTTTTAATTTAAGATGCTTCAGATGTTTCATGTTGCAAATTTTATACATGTATTGATAGGTGCAAAATCGACATGTAAAGGCAGTAAATAGCTTTCTCCTGCTATAAATCCTCCCTGACATTCTATTTCATTTAACCTAACCCTATTTCTAATCTTAGTGACCTGAGCAATAATCAGATCTCTGAACTAGCACCAGATGCTTTCCAAGGACTACGCTCTCTGAATTCCCTGTAAGTATTGACCACATCACAGAAGGAAAGCAGAATACACAACTAATAATGGCTCCATTTCTTTAAAAATCCGAATTTAAGAAAAATTGTCTTTACTTTTTCTTATGAACTATTAATAATATTAATTACTATCGATTTTAATGAATTTCATCATTTTTGTGGAAGACTGCCACCCGTCACTAAAACCAGCCCATTTTTGAAGGTGTATATGTTAGGATTTCATAGTTTTGCTATTTAGAGAGCTAGGGTAAGAGCCTCTTTATTATTGTACATTGATATTATTGGTAATTTTTCTGGTTCTGAAATAAAGGGGAAATGTTTATTTTGGAGCACTCTGGTCATTGTTGTATTTATATTCCTTAAGCCAGTAGCCACTCTCTAGGGACAAAGTCCCCTTTGGAATGATGTCCAGTGAAGTCTTACAGAGAACAGTTGAAGATGCCCAGTGAGGGGCTTCTTCGACTCCTGCTTCCTCTCCTTAAGACTTCCCTGAAAGGACCAGCTTTACTCTCTCAAAGAACAAAGATAACAAAGTATGACAGCTTTTTAATCTCAAAAGGATTTTCAGGCAGATAACTACATAAATGAAAGTGTCAAATAAATGGATAAAGGCTGTTATTTTTTCAAATTAGTAAAAAATCTTCAGAAGTCCACCAAGTAAGGTAAACTTTCTTTCAGATTTTAACTTTAGAGTTTGAACATGGAGGATGGCGTGTATTTGTCTAAGAGTGTGGGTTCGGAGAAGGGTTCTCCTCGTGGGAAAGGATGGCAGAATTCCGAGTTCTGCCAGACGCATGCGTGAGGCTCAGATAAACACCTGGGGCTTAGTAGCAGTCATCTGAGCATGGGGCTCTTGAGGTTGCTATGCTGGTCTGCTCAGAAAACTAGTTTCCTCTGAAGAAAGAAAGAAAATCTATCACTTCACCTTTCACCTGAAGTATCTGCTTAGGTCTGTTTCTGTTTGCTGTTGATGTTTGTTTGTTTGTTTGTTTGTTGAGAGAGAGAGAGAATGGGGGAAGGGAGTGGGAAAGAGGGAAGATCTCAAGTAGACTCCTCGCTGAGCATGGGGCCCCACGGGGGACTTGATCTCACAACCCCAAAAATCAAGAGGTGGAAGCTTAATTGAGCTACCCAGGCACCCCTCTTGTTGATGCTGATTTAACTAGAGGAAGTCCAAGATCAGTGGAAGAATTGTTGGCAGAAAATGTAGAGTGCAAACCGCTCTTAGGATGGGCTGGCAGATTCTACAATAACAAAGTTTAATGTAAAACTCCATTAAATTACTCAAATTGTCTGGACAGTAATATTGTCCAAAGTAAATACAGACCACATTCCAGCCACACAAAAGAACAGAACACAAGTCTAGTCACTGTTCCAATGCCTGGTCCTTCAAGTATCTGTGCCTCAAAGAAAGCCAGTAAATGTTAAAAGAGAGAGAAATGGTTGGAGAATTCTTACATAGATCTGTTTGTTTACAGTTTACTATTAAGCTATTGCCTTAATCTTAATAGACTCTTTCTGGTTGTATGATAAAAAGATATGATAAGATAAAATAAGTAATAAATAAAACATATAATTTCTTGTTTCTATATTATATTATAGATTATATTTAATATCTATAATAACACATATTTATTAACTACTGTTATGTGTTTTATTCTATTACATATTACACTCTATTATGTAATGTGTTATTTAATATTATATTTATAAATAAACACATGGTTACAACTAATGACTCTATTATAAATTACTACATGCCTACCCATATAAATATAATAGACTCAGAGCAAATAGGAAGAGAAATAACACATGTAGAAGAACATGCCTGCTGAAATGAAATCTTAATTTTCATGACCAGAGCTTCACGTTCACAGTTTTTTTTCAGAAAGCTGTAACAAAGCATTATCTTTCCTTATAGAACTGACTTTTAGTCAGAGCATTAAGTCACTGGGGAATTTCTAGTTTGAAACCTAGTAGTATGCCGAAGAGTAGGAACTGTTTTTCAGAAGTGGGATACCCACATACAGCCGTGTAACATCAGAAAACAGATGTTACATGAAGAGCATCAAACAGCTATATGAGGGAGAGTCCATGTGCTACAGCTGGTATCATTTTCCTGATTGTGTTCACCTTTTGAATTGACCTTCCAAAGATTAATTTATTTACCCCTTCATAAAGTGTACAACTCTCCAGCCTTGCAATAGCCTTTCTCTTCATTTCAGCAAAATTGTACATCCCACAGAGTTGAGTTGGGACCCTGTTTGTCCTAGCCCTACTCAGGGCTCTGGGGATGCATGAGTGAACAAAATACAGAAATCCCCCCCCCTCATGGAGATTACCAATGATAAACTATACATAGTCAGAAGATATATTATATCTGATTATTTTAAAATGCTGTGGAGCAGCACCTGGGTGGCTACTTGGTTAAGCGTCCAAATCTTGATCTGAGCTCAGGTCATTATCTCAGCATCCTGAGTTCAAGTTCTACACTGGGATGCACGCTGGGGGTGGAACCTAAAAAAAAAAAAAAAAAAAAAAAAAAATCTGTGAAGGAAAATAAAGCAAGCAGAAGGAAGAGGAATGCCAGTGGGAAGAGAGCTGAAATTTCAAACAAGATTGTCAGCAAAGGCCTTCTAAGAAGGTGATACTGGGAAAAGACCTGAGGACTCCAGTTGTAGGAGTGAGCTCTGCAGATCCATGGAGAAAGAACATTCAAGACAGAGAGAACAGCTAGCTACTAAGGCCCCAAGACAAGAGTGTCCTGCATGTTTTAAGAAAGTGCAAGAAAATGTAACTGCAGGGAGGCAGAAGGTTGAAACTGAAATTATGCAGAGGTTGCAGTTGTTGCTAGAGGCAAGATCTAAGACATGACCGCGAGGACAAAAGGACAAAGATGTTGACAGATAGATTATAGGTTTGCAGGAAAAGAGTAAGGTTAGAGAGCATAATGTAATAGTGAGCCATCTCCATCTTTCGAAAGAAGTGGAGTGACTTGGGTGGGGAGTCTGGATAACTGCGATAGCCATGCAAATTGGCAACACTCTCCTTTTTAAAATCAGGTGTTTGCATGTAAAGGTTTCTCTCAGTGTCTTTCTGGAACTGCACTCTCATACATACATACCCAGTTTAATTTAGTCCCTGCATTTGCTAAAGAAACAACAATAATTAAAGGTGATATGATGCCAAATACTTCTAATGCATTTTATTAAATAAAAAGGACTATTTTAAATTGTTACTAAATTACCTTAGAATAGTAAGTGTGCCTGGCTGGTTCCGTCGGTAGAGCATGTGACTCTTGATCTCAGGATCGTGAGTTCAAGCCCAACTTTGGGTGTACAGATTACTTACATAAATAAAGGCCTCTCCTATTAAATAATTGCATTAACATTTGTTTATTTTTAGTAACATTAAAATTCATTTTATTACATATTATTACTGTATATTGTTATATTATTGATATGCTAATATATTTTATTATTCACTTAATTTATTACATATTAATGAGAAAATGTCATTCAGAATATGTGGACCTATTGGATGCTTTTATCCTCGGTGCTTTTTATTGCCCTTACTGTGACATCAACAGTATTTCTATAATATTTAATAACAATTTATTAGGGATTCAATATATTAGTATATTAGGCATTGTCTGTAAACATCAAACATCTTTTATTGTTTTCCACTGACTGATTAGAAACATAATTTTGTAATAAGGCTAAGCAAGATAGCCTTTAGGACACTAATTGGGTTGTGTTCAAATGCCAACTCACTTTACTAGGCACATGGATGACATTGTTACTAATTTCCTTGTGCCTCAGTTATCTCATTTCTAAAATAGGGATAAGATGAGTCCCCTACTGGCCTTGTTAAAGCACTGAGGAAACATTCCAGAAACAAAAGAAAGGGCTTTGACAAACTCTTCTCCTAAGTAAATTTGTGCATTTCTCAATTTTGATTATCCCAGAAAATGTTTATGTCCAAGATCTTCAACACATAGTTTTGGTCTTTTCTTTCATTAACCCCTTGGAAACCGTTGTAGTGTTTATTATAATTTCTCTTTTCACTAACTAGCTCCCAAATTCTGCTGAGGTCTACAAGGAAAGATGGCTGTATTTTAATTTGATTGCTGTATTAACAATCCATGCAGTCTTTTCTTAAATGGTGTTAACTGCTAAGTACCTTACATTTTAACTACTAGTTTTCAGTGAAAATGTAACAACCTCTTTTTTTCTCTTTATCATATTCTCTTTAAAATTGCTTAGTGTTTTATTTCTCAGATATACATTGTTTTCAATGTTGTAAGTATAGCTTTCTGACATTTGTTTGAATAATGAAGTCTGCCCGTAACACCTTTTCATGATAACCTTCTTATAGGTTTCTGTTTTGAATTTTTTTTTCTCTTAGTAGTAGATTTGTCTTTTGCCAGTTTTCAACAGCAAAGGAGAATTCAAAGATGGGCCACCAGCTATTGGTATCTCCACTGTTTTAACATTGAAACTTGCAGGGATGAAACTTGACTTAGAATTCTTAGCCTTGGGGTGTCTGGGTGGCTCAGTCTGTTAAACGTCTGCCTTTGGCTCAGACCATGATCCCAGGGTCCTGAGATCAAATCCTACATTGGGCTCTCCGCCAGGCAGGAAGCCTGCTTCTCCCTCTCTCCCTTCTTGTGTTCCCTCTCTCAGTGTGTCTCTCTCTGCTAAATAAATAAAATCTTTTAAAAAATAAATAAATAAAATAAACTTAGAAGGAGGAAAAAAAACTTTAAAGGAAAAAAAGGAATTCTTAGCCTTCCTTCTGGTATCAGGTATAAGAGCTGCTTAAGATTTCCCTATTGGCCCAATGGGCTATAAAATAATTCTTGATCAGCACACTTGTACACTGTATACAGTATGCTGAATATAACTTATGTCTAAGAAAAGCTACCCAATTTGTCACTGTTGGTAGTTGGATGATATTATCCATATCCCTTAAGTATTTATTTTCTTCTCAGCTAAATTCATTTTCATCTTTCAATTTCTTTTAAGATTTTCTTTGCCTCATAGGAATGTAGCCCAAATACTCACTGGCCTTCTTGCACTTTATATCTTTATGTGATGACATGTCTTTTCCCCGTTTTTATGGATTTTGGCCCAATTTTTTTGACTCTCATCCAGCTTCTCTGTTCTGGTCTTTGGATTTTTTATATTTCTCACTCCTTTTTCCTTGTTACCATTTTGATCTCACTGTGTGTAAGAAAACTATACCAGCTCTAGTATTTCTATACCTTTTTGTACAGAAATCTCATTCCCATCACATTGAATATTTACTATAATATTTTTATGATTGACAGTACTCCAATTGTCTCATGAACAACAAACATCTATTTTTTTTAATATGATCCTAAAGAAAACAATGATTTGTTGGGAAAATAATAGTTTCACATGGTAAATAAGAAACACCTCCTAACTTGACCTCCCTTCAAGCTATTCGAGCCAAGCTTTAAAGCAAAAGTCCCAAATGAACAACCTATTAAATTATTTGCCTCTTAATCCTTTTTTTTCCTTTTTATTTTTTAAATTTTAATTCCAGTATAGCTAACAATACAGTTGTTAATAATACAGTGATTCCACAGTTCTGTCCACTACTCGGTGCTCATCATAAGTATGCTTTTGATGCCTTTACGTATCCCCCCATTCCTCCACCCACCTCCTCTCTGGTAACTCTCAGTTTGCTGTCTGTAGTTAAGAGTCTCTTCTTCGGTTTGCCTCTATTTGTTCATTTGTTTTGTTTCATAAATTCCATGTATCAGTGAAATCACATGATATCTGTGTTTCTCTGACTGGTTTATCTCACTTAGCATTATACTCTCTAGATCCATCCGTGTTATTGCAAATGGCAAGATTTCGTTCTTTGTAATAGCTGAGAAGTATTCCATTGCACGTATAACCATCTCTTCTTTATCCATTCCTTTACCGATGAACACCTGTGCTGCTTCCATCCATAGCAGGGCTATTGTAAATAATGCTAATAACCATCGGAGCACATATATCATTTTGAATTAGTGTCTTCGTGTTCTTTGAGTAAATAACCAGTAGTAGAATATTGGATCATATGGTAGTTCTATTTTTAACTTCTTGAGAAAACTCCATACTGTTTTTCACAGTGGCTACATCATTTTGCATTCCCAGGAACAGTTCATAAGAGTTCCTTTTTCTCCACATCCTTGTCAGTATTTGTTGTTTCTTGTCTTTTTAATCCTAGCCATTCTAATAGGTATGAGGTGATATTTTATTGTGGTTTTAATTTGCATTTCCCTGTGATGAGTGATGTTGAGCATCTTTTCATGTGTCTCTTGGCCATCTGTACATCTTCTTGGAGAAATGTCTGTTCCTGTCTTCAGTCCATTTTTTAACTGGATTATTTGGGGGTTTTTGGTGTTGAATTGTATAGGGTTTTTTGTTTGTTTTGTTTTGATTTTTGGTTGTTTGGTTTGGTTTGTTGTTTGTTTTTTGTTTTGTTTTATATTTTGGATACTAGCCCATTATCTGATATGTCATTTGCAAATATCTTCTCCCATCCAGTAAGTTGCTTTTAGTTTTGTTGATAAAGGAAACATTTTATTTTTATATAGTCCCAATAGCTTATATTTGCTCTTGTTTCCCTTGCCTCAGGAGACATACCTAGAAAAATGTTGCTGTAACTGTTGTCAGAGTAATTGTAATTTTATGGTTTCGGGTCTCACATTTAGGTCCTTTATCCATTTTGAGTTTATTTTTGTGTATGGTGTAAGAGAGTGGTCCAATTTCATTCTTTGGCATGTAGCTGTCCAGATTTTCCAGTATCATTTGCCGAAGAGACTCTCTTTTTCTCTTTGCATATTCTTTTTTCCTTTGTAAAAGATGAATGGATCATATAATCGTGGGTTTGTTTCTGCGCTCTTTATTCTGTTCCGTCGATCTGTGTGTCTGTTTTTGTGCTGGTACCATACTGTTTTGATTACTGTAGCTTTGTAGTCTAGCTTGAAATCTGGGATTATGATACCTCCAGTTTTCTTCTTCCTTTTCAAGATTTCTTCGCTATTTGGGGTCTTTTGTGGTTCCAAACACATTTTAAGATTATCTGTTCTAGTTCTGTGAAAAATGCTGTTGGTTTTTTGATAGTAAGGATCACATTAAATCTGTAGATTGCTTGGGGTAACATGGCCATTTTCACAATATTTACTCTTTAATTCATGAGCATAGACTATCTTTTCATTTATGTTGTCTTCAGTTTCTTTCATCAGTGTTTTGTAGTTTTCAGAGTACAGGTTTTCACCTCTTCAGTTAAGTTTTTCCTAGATATTTTATTCTCTTTGCAGCAATTGCACATAGGATTGTTTTCTTAATTTCTCTTTCTTCTACTTCATTATTCAGCGTGTAGGAACCAACAGATATCTGTATATTGATTTTGTATCCTGCAACCTTATGGAATTCATTTCTCAGTTTTAATGGTTTTTTGGTGGTATCTTTACGGTTTTTTTATATATGATATCATGTCATCTGAAAACAGTGAAAATTTTACTTTTTCCTTACCAATTTGAATACCTTTTATTTCTTTCTCTTTTCTGATTACTATGGTTTAGGGCTTTCAGTACTACGCTGAATGAAAGTGGTGAGAATGGACATCCTTATCTTACTCCTGACCTTACGGGAAAGGATCTCAGTTTTTCACCATTGAAAATGAAGTTAGCTGTGGGTTTTTCTTGGTTAGCCTTTATTATGTTGAGGTGTGCTCCCTCTAAACCAACTTTGTTGAGGGTTTTCATCATGAATGGATGTTGTAATTTGTCAGTTGCTTTTTTCTGCATCTCTTGAAATGGCCATATGGTTTTTACCCTTTCTTTTGTTGATGTGATGTATCATGCTGATTGTTATGCAAATATTGAGCCATCTTTGCATCCCAAGGATAAATCCCACTTGATCTTGGTGAATGATTTTTTTAGTAGATTCAGTTTGCTAACATTTTGTTGAGGATTTTTGCATCCATGTTTATCAGAGGTATTGTCTTGTAGCTCTCTTTTTTTTTTTACTGTCTTTATCTTGTTTTGGTATCAGGGTAATGCTGACTTCAGAACAAATCTGGAAATTTCCCTCCCTCTTCTATTTTTTAAAATAGTTTGAGAAGGATAGGTATTAACACTTCCTTAAATGTTTGGTGGAATATACCTGTGAACCCAACTGGTTGTGGACTTGTTTGTTGGGAGTTTTTGTTATTGTTATTTTTTGGTTTGTTTTTTGTTTTTTGTTTTTTTAATTTCTGATTCAATTTAATTGCTGGTAATCGGTCTGTTCAAATTCTCTATTTCTTCCTGATTCCATTTGGGAGGTTGTATATTTCTAGGAATTTATTCATTTCTTCCAAGTTTTCCAATTTATTGGTATATAGTTTTACATCTTATTTTCTTATAATCCTTTTTATTTCTGTTATATCAGTTCTTATTTCTTTTCTGTTTCTGATTTTGTTTGAGTCCTCTGTCTCTCTCTTTTTTCCTCTGATAAGTTTCACTAAAGGTTTATCAATTTTATAGATTTTCCAAGAAGGAACTCTTTATTTCATTGATCTGTTCTATAATTGTTTAGTTTCTATTTCATTTTTTTCTCCTCTAATCTTTATTCCTTTATTCCTTCTTTCTTTGGTTTAGAGTTTTACTTGTTTTTTTTTTCTTTTTCTAGCTCTTTTTGGTGTTAGGTTAGATTATTCATTTGAGATTTTCCCTTGCTTTTTGAGGAAGACCTGCATTGCTATAAACTTCCCTCTTAGTATAGCTTTTGCTCTGACCTGAAGATTTTGGACCTCAAGTTTTCATTTTCATTTGTCTCCATGTATTTTTTTATTTCTTCTTTGATTTCTTGGTTGATTCATTCATCATTTAGTAGCATGTTACTATGTATTTGTGTTCTTTCCACATTTTTTCTTATAGTTTATTTCTAGTTTCAAACTTGCTCCTTAATTCTTTTATGGGCCCTCCACAATTTCTACGCATCCTACTTCCTTTTTGCATTTTAGTGGGCTCAAAATATAAAACTCCTTAGGTTTTCAAAATTGCTATTTTGGGTTGCTCTTTGAAATAATACTTCATTCACCTCACTTTTATTAGTCTGGTGGCACGGGCAAATGATCATTCAACAAGTAACAGTTGGATTCAGCTTAATTGGACACCAAGCTTAGAACCTAGTAAAGCTGCTGGCACATAATAAGTATATGATATCTATTGTTAAATTAATCAGTTGAATGGTATTGCATTGAATATCCTGAAAAATGGCTGCCTTGATCTGCTCATGTGTGTTTCCAAAAGGCTTCTTTTCTCTTATTCCTGACCTTAAATAATACAATTATTGTTGCTTATCCTTTTTTAATTCCCTTACCTCTTTGACCCTGACAATACGGAATTTGCTTTTATTCTTTGATTTCTTAAAATGGTTTCTTCTTTAATTGATTTTCCTTTTTCAAAGCGTCTGTATTCTGCACAAGTGAATTTTTTGTTATACTATGTAACTATACCTCTGGGATCTATACAAATGGAATGTCTCCTTATACAATATAGTGTCCAGCTTCATTTGTTTATTCACGTGAGGATTTCTTTCCTATATTGTAATACATCCCACCTCTCACTGACATCTTAAAAGGAAACAACAGCTTTTCCCTCACTCATATTCATTTCTCTTGTATTGTTATTTTCTCCCTTTCCAAACAAAAATCATGTACTGCTGCCAAACATATTATTCAGATTCTTATTTCAACTTTTTCCTTTATATATTATGACATCCTTCATGTCCTTTCCAAAAAATTATTTTTCTCATATTTAGAAGAAATAAGATCATTACAGACAATATAAAAAATAAAGAAAAATATATAGATGCAAATTAAAATCAACTCTGAATATCATATTGCCTGCCATCCAGAGATTTTCTGCTTTTTCTGTATATATTTTTCTAAACAAAGTTAAGATCACACTATAATATACTACTTCATTATTTTTTTCAAATTTAACGTTATAACATCAACACTTTCATGTTGTTAAATACTCTTCAAAATGTGATTTTTTTCAGTGTGAAATATGCCTTTAACTAATATCTTTTTTGGAATTTGGAGACATTTTATTTGTGTCTATCTTTTCATTGTTATACATTATATCAGGACTAACATTTAGTGCATAAAATATTGTCTGTCTCTGATTATTTTCTTAAGCACCTAAGAGTGAAACTAAGTATAATTTTTAAAAAATTTGATATATATTTATACTTATATAAATATAATTTATATATTTATAAATTTGATATATATTGCCGTATTATCCCCCTAAGGACTATAATTTCTATCTTTTCATAATTGTAGTTCCCTCCTTTGGGGCGTTAAAAGTAGATAGGCATCATTTCAAGCTTATTGTTAATAACCAATATGATGAGCCAAGACACTGCTATTCATTTCACCCAGTTTGTTAATTATTCCATAATTTGTCCCCTTGATAATTTATTTCTTCATCTCACTCATCCAACAGTGATCACTCATCAATCCAATGTTACAGTGTCACTGCATTCTCAAATCAGAGCTAGGTGCCAGGGGTACTGAAGGCACTAAGCCATGTCCTTGCCCTTGGTGGCTACCCTTAGTGGCTGATCAGAGGTGGGTACCATGAGGATGAATTCCTGTTCATATTTTTGGGGAAAAGTACATTTCAAAAATATTTCTATAATATTAGTGATCATCTTCTTACATTACAGATCTTATATTTCCCAGGCATACACATTATGTAGCAGAAACCTTACCTTTATCTAGAGTCCTTTCACATTTTACCAGTATGATAAGCCTAAAACCATTCCTTTAGTGAGCAATGAATTCCACACCTAGTGTTCTCTTTTGTTACTGTAATATGCCCTCATTATGTATGAACCGTGTGTGTGTGTGTGGCAAAACATGGCAATTGAACAGTGGACACTTCTAAGAAAGAACAATAAAATTATGAATTGTGTTCATTTTTGTTATTTTTTAATATTTTTTAGTGCTTTCTTTCTTAAAAGATTTAGTTATTTTAGAGAGAGAACGTGGACGTGGGGAGGAGCAGAGGGAGGGGGAGACAGGGAATCTTAAGCAGACTCCCCACTGAGTGCAGAGCCCAACCCAGGGCTCGATCTTATGCCCCTGAGGTCATGAGCTGAGCTAAAATCAAGAGTTGGACGCTTAACTGACTGAGTGACCCAAGCGCCCCTGGTTTTTAGTGATTTTTAAACTTTCTGCTATGAGCGTATATATGATCTATAATCAGAAAAAAATGCATTTGCAAATTGAAGTTTGTTTACTCAGCTGTAGCTTTTATGATGTATGGAGTGCTTACTAACCTCCTGTATGCCTGGATACATATGTGATAGATCAATTTGTTATGCTGGCTTGATATCTAATTTTTTTCATTTAAATCATGTTTTTTCAGTGTTCTCTATGGAAATAAAATCACAGAACTCCCAAAAAGTTTATTCGAAGGACTGTTTTCCTTACAGTTACTGTAAGTATTTGGTGGTTTCTGATCCGATGAACCAAGCATTGTATTTTAGTCAGTGTACCTCTCATGGTTTCATGGAGACTTCAAAAAGACTCAACCCCAAATGACATAGTTTAATGAGATGGAAAAGATTAGTCTGGTGCAGCTAATACTGATGACTGTTATTTATTTGAAGACACAGCACTTTGAAGTTGTTTCAAAACCTTTCTGTCCACCCTGTCACAAATGTAGGCTTCCTGGCTATTCTGTCATTAAAAGCTCGTGCTGTCCCTGCCCTTTGTGAAACCCTCTGTTTTGATTTAACAATAGTTGGGAAGGAGAGTGACGTACTGATAGGTTTATCCGTGTTTATCGAAAGCAGCCACAGGAGGGACAAGGCTGGGATGCTGTGCCCCGAACCCAGAGGTGGTTGCCGAGGGCCAGAACACAGAAGGAGCACTTCAACTGGTGTCTACTCAGAAACTAATCTGTCAATGCCTGGCCTGTGACTTCTAAAAACCATTCTGCTTAGACAGTAGCTACCAATCCTTTGTCTCAAAAGAAGAATGTACTATACACATATGTATAAAAACAGAACCTGACCACAAGTATTTTAGTGAATGCTCATATGAAAAAGGAATTGAAAAAAAAAATGCCATTTTAGATCATCAAATTCTCTTCACATCAACAAACATACACAGAGTTCTTCATTTGGGGTTGCTGTGGATACAAAGATGAGTGTGATATACTGTCTTCTCTCAACTAGTTCATAGTCAGTCTACCTTAAAATTCTCAAGTTTAAAATGTTATTTTCTCTTTTGGTGTATACATTTCTTGGTGTTGGGGTTTCTATCATCAATTTGGCAAAAACTTACTCCTAATCCCACAGATTTCCCAAATGTATATCTTTTTCCTTACTGGATAAATGTATGTTATAATTATATCCTAGTATTCATGTTTTAAATTTTCATCATTATCCAGAAATGTATTTAAATCCCAACCCAGTTTTCATACACAACACACCCAGATGCACACAAATGAAGCAAATTGCTAACAAGACGATATTTACCCTTACTATGTATAATACTCTTCATTTTATTGCATTCTCTGTCTCTCTCTGATCTCTCTCTTTCTATATCTTCAGTTTTGTACAACCCAATAAATTGATTTTACAACAGACCCGTAAGTTATGAAAAATACTGATCTTTAGGACCTAATGTCTTTATTTGGGTTTCAAATTATTTTTTAACTCTTGAGGTGAGCTCAGCAAATATTGTTTCTGATCTTTAATAGAATGACTATACATTATACACATTATAGGTATAGCTAGATGCTGTAGGCCAGGAAGGCCTGTGTTTTATTTGCTTCTCTGTCATTCTTCTACATTCTCCTAGCACTATTATCCTTGCCATTTACTTGCAATCTCTTGCTATCACTGGCCTGTCTAGTACTAACATTTAAGTAGCACCTTCTTTTTTCCTTCCACACCTACTTACTGGTGACTGGTGTAACAATCAGGTTAATAAACCATGGGATCTGTATGCAGGTGAATCTTCCTTAAAAAGCTATCTTTGTCCCTCAGTCTAATATTTTATCTCTAGATCAAGGCCTATTCCTAAACCTGTCAGGGCTAAAGCAACACAATTTTCTCTTTCTGGCTAGCTGAGAACTTGGCTAAGCATCTTAGATTTGCTTGAACAGATGAGGTACTGGGGAAAAGAAGTAGGTTCATGCAAGAAGCAAAGGAAAGTAGAGCGTGCAACACTTTTTCTCCTACTTTGCAGACCACATCATTTAAAGTAAGTACAAAATCCTCAAAACAGCACCTTCTTCAATTGTCTTCAGTGCTCCCCGCTTTTTCCTTCTCCTTATTTCTGCTCTTTCCCTCCGTCAGTTAGCTGACAGATTAGGGAACATCGTCAGTGTGATCTGTGTTGTGGCACAGAATGGAGAAATGGGATTACCAGTCTATACCTGAAACCAGTTCCTCAGCTTTTAAGAAACTATTTTGAGGACCGCAGAGAAGGCCAAAAAGTCAAGTCCTAAAGGGCGGTTAAAGAAAAAGAGAAAAGAATTGTCTCGAGGAAGTCACAGCTTTGCATGTGTGTGGATACCTAAAAAAAAAAAAAAAAAAAAAAAAGTAAGGCAGAAGAAATATCCTATATTAATTAAAAGTAGAGATTCTTGGTGGCCAAAAAGAAAATCATTTTTCAGTATGTTGAATAAGAAGGCATACAAACCTAAACAACAGAGCACATATTTTTTGAGGTACTATTTGTTCAAGCCTTAAGTATCAAAGCAGTAAAGCAAATGCTAATAGAGAAGAAAGTATCAGAAAATGTTCTCTGCCCACGGAGAGCACTAATCCACCTTTGGGCAAACATGTAGGTTTATAGAAAGGAGTTGTGGAGATTAAGTAGCCCTGAATAACTTCCTTGGGGACCTA
This sequence comes from Mustela putorius furo, assembly GCF_011764305.1. NCBI lineage: Eukaryota > Metazoa > Chordata > Mammalia > Carnivora > Mustelidae > Mustela > Mustela putorius. The sequence continues at coordinate 26,508,996 of NW_025421273.1, forward strand.
GAGGAAGAAATACTTGACTTGGGTGGAAGCTTCTGGAAAAGGTGAGCTTCCCGTGCAGCCATGATGGGACAGAGCATTAAAGGTGGAGGGCAGGGCAAGTGTATTCCCAAAGGGAGTCCAACATGCATAAAAGCTCAGACATAGTCCCATATAACCTACAAGAATGGCATTTGCCAAAGTATGATCTGTAAACCACAGTTCCATAGAATATTGAAATGGATTATTGATAGCATGTTGGGGGAAAAAAATGGGTTTCTGGCATATTTTGTTAAGCAAAGTTAAATGAATATCTATAATGCAGGACCAGGGCCTTTAATAGGGCTATGCACTGTGTCACTCTCCAAGAGGATCCTAAAGCATTCATTCAACAACATATTTATGGAGCTCCTTGTATGTGCTAGGCACAAGCGAGAATGCCTGTCTTGAGGAAACAGAAATGACAGCAATAACGTAATAAATAAACCATAGGCAACAGAGAGAAATATGTATTTAAGAAAATAGAAGAAATAAACAGATCATAACAAAGAAATTGAGTGTGCTAGAGGGTGAGGTGGGGCAACCACAGGCGACTGTATTGAAGAGAGAGGTCAGGGTAGGCTGAACTGAGAAGATAAGATGGCAACAGACTCAAAGAAGAAGAGTCAGACAGCAGGGAAGAAAACATTCTACGAAGAGATCCCCAACAAGGAGACTGAAGCTGAAGCATCCAGGGGAGAGAACTTGGAGGTCATGAAGTTCAGAAAGGGATGCTAATGGTCCTACTGTGTGTTGAGGCAATTTGTCAGGATGTTGGCTTCACTCAGAACGATTTGAGAGTTACTGCCTGGCTTTGAGAGAAAGTGCTCTGTGTTTTAAAAGGCTCACTCTGGCTTCAGTTTTGAAAATTGCCTGAACTGCTTCTCAGAGCATCTAGAGAGACTAATGCTCTATGACATTTTTTTATGGTGTCCTTGACAGATGTTAGGTCTCACTCACCTTTGTCCACTGCCTTACCTCTTCATCTTCCAGAGAATATGTTGAATAATTTTTATTGAATAAATGTGTAAGTACCACTAGATGTAGACATTCATTAAACCACATGACCCTTGCTTTATCTGGCATATCTTCCACCTGTGATACCTAAATTATTCCAGTTAAAATGTTAGTACTAAGGTTCAGAGAAATGTTTTCTTGGTTTCTTGTATTTCTCAAGAAGGACAGAATCTTGAAGGTGGGTTAACGAGATGCTACACTTTAATTCTACAACTATTTGATCAAACAGATTATTGAATGCCAACAAGATAAACTGCCTTCGGGTAGATGCTTTTCAGGATCTGCACAACTTGAACCTTCTCTCCTTGTACGACAACAAGCTTCAGACCATTGCCAAGGGGACTTTTTCACCTCTCCGGGCCATTCAAACCATGTATGTATATATGGCTTGGATCCAATACGATGACTGCTGTCTTCACTGTGAATTTGAGAGTTGAGTTCATAGCAAGTCATGTGTAAAAGTATTCTGTCTGTGTTTCTGAAAGGCATTTGGCCCAGAACCCCTTTATTTGTGATTGCCATCTCAAGTGGCTGGCGGATTATCTCCATACCAACCCCATTGAGACCAGTGGTGCCCGCTGCACCAGCCCCCGGCGTCTGGCAAACAAAAGAATCGGACAAATCAAAAGCAAGAAATTCCGTTGTTCAGGTAATTTCTTACTTCATGTGAGATACTTCGCCTGTGTTACCAAAACAGTGGTTATGGAGACCTAGAGACAGCTGGTCTTCAGATGAATTACCAAACATTGTAGAATATACTTCTTTTTCTTCTGTCTAGTTACAAAATAAAGAGAGCCGTAGATACCATTCATATACCACTCGTATATGTAATATTTTTAACACTATATCCAACATAACAAATAGGCTACCAGCCACCAGAAAAAGATGCCTGGATACTTCATATTGTATTTTTAGGGTTCAACCTAAACAGGGGCCTTTTAGCAAGCTCAGAATCCTTTTTATGTCTGTTAAGTCTCATGTCTGTTGTATTATTCTCCATTGAGAAACTTAAGGTAATAAATCCTGTTCTCATTTCTTCAGAAAGTGAACTGAGACTTGGTAGTGTGATTTGATCTGGCTCGGAAGTGGGGGGGGGGGGATTTTTTCCCGATCCCTTGCTCCCTTGCTTCGCACACTAAATGTGTTTACTTACTTTTCACCCTCTTATTTTAAATAGGGATGTGAGGATAATTTTTTTTTTCTACCAAAAGGCCATCTTTTAGGATTTGGGGAGTAGTGTATATAAAAAGCCAAATATAGATCCATTGAGTTACTATTATATAAAAGGCTTACTTTATTGAAGTTTACTATTTGCTTTGGTCTCATCTCTTCTATGTTCTTATGCTAAAATATATTCTGTATGTTTTGAGTAGTATGCCGTCTAACCATTTCCAGGGTATTTCACATTCGGCAGTTAATTCATACTAAAAAGCTAATATCAAAACAAAGCTGTTTATTGTCCATGGTCCTAGAGACATTTACTACTCACTGTACATTATTGTACTTCAGCCACTGCTGTGAATATAATTCACTTAATTATCTATAGTATCTCTAGTCCCTTCTTAATCTAATATAACTCATATCTCTGCTTGCTGACATTCAGGTGCATCTTCTATTTTTTTTTTCTCTTTTTTTTTATTTAGCTAAAGAACAGTATTTCATTCCAGGTAGGTTTTGCTCGGTAGTAGGACTAATGGCAGACACCCTTTCCTCACCTTATAAAATATAGCTTCTGAAACTTTGATATGCATGTGTTTGAAAGTACAGTGGATACTCTGTAGATAGATTGACTTCTGCATAGATCACTTGTAGCTGTTTCCTGAAAACCTGACCTTTGCATGCAGCTTCTGATGTTAGACATATGTATTATTAAACCCCCATCTTTTTTTTCCTCTCTCACTTTGGTACATTATCTAAAATTTCTCACAGTAGCTAAAATATCTGAACCTATAGCCTTCTACTTAAATCATTTTCTCTCCTTATGTTGTATATCTGATCTTTCAACCTGTTTTTAAAATATAGCTTATTGAGCTGGTTTTAAAGACAGACCTTTCTTGTTGTCAAAGAGCCAGTTCTATATGAAATCAGTTAAAAACACATAGAATTCTTTTGTCAACCATGAAATTTACTTTTTTAACATAAGTCTTTGTACTAAAAAAGTGCCCCCTTTTCACTTTATTTTGCTTTACTGTTGTTTCACTTTTCACATAAAAAAGCAACTTCCTGCTTGTTGACTTGCAATTATACATTGTGAGTCAATGTTGTTACAGACCTGGAGTGACAGAGTAACTCCACAAAAACAATACTGACAGACATCCTGAAAGCCTCAGATGTTCCAGGGCACTAAATGTCTTGAATAATTTAAGCAGATGAATAAAATATTTTTTAGAAAAGTAATTGAAATGTTTTACCACTACAATCTTAACACTGTCAAGGCTGATGATTCTGGAACTAGCTCTTTGAAATATGTTTATTTTTTCCTTGCCTGCCAATTGTGTAAAATGCCTCTTGACTTGTTTGTTTTAAACCATTGTATAAAAGTATATGTTAGTAATTGATTGGCTACATTTACCATCTCCTGGGGATATCCTAGACTATCATATATTTTAACAGCTACCAATAAGAAGATATTCTATACGGTGTTAGTTTGCAAAAACCTTACTGGTTTTTAAAGAAGAGTTCTGGGTTCGGTCTTTATTTTAAGGAGATATGTGTTATTTGCCATTATTTAATTATAATTTGAATAATTTTATGTGTATAACAGATTTTGTTTTACTTCTTATTTTGAGCTTGAATGATCAATAATATTTATATATTACACAGGCTGCATAGGAAGTAACATGTTGAATAGAACAGTTGATTGGCCTTCATAGGGAATCTTTAAAATTCATTATCTTTACCTCACTATTAAGCAGAAAGTCATCTGATAGCCATTACTTAACCCAGAAAAAAGCCATATTCTATACAGCACAACACCTGTAGGATAAAACTTTAATATTAGTAAAATTTTCAAATTGTGGTAGTTAATAGAACTGTTACCAAATTATTCAATCTATTACACTTAAATATACTTTATTAGTAATTTATAAATTAATATTTCTGATTCATAAATTAAAAATCCAATGTCCAAATGTTTTCATAAATTCTTATACAGTTTTGCCTATTTATTGACAGCAGTCAAAATAGGTTTTTTGGGAAATACATTGTATATGTGATATCATGGCTTAATTGTCAATAATTTATGATCATTCAGTTTACATTAAAGCAATAGCAACAGAAGTCAGGACTTGGAAGAATTCTTTGGTCTTCTCTCCTTTTTTCCCCTAGATTATATTAAATTCCCTAGCTTATCTATTGAGTCTCCATAAGAGAAACATCATTTGTCATTTCATTGAATGCAGACTATTTTAAATATAAGATACCTAATGTACTTGTCATTTAGCCCTCTGTTCCCAGTATTTCTTCATTTCACTTTTAAAATGAAAACTACAGGAAAACAGTTCCATAGTAAATGCCCTGGCATTAATTGCCGAATCTAATGAAATGATCATACTCAGCTTTGCAATTGTATGAGGTTCTGATTTCATTTCCACTAAGTGACACTATGTATAAGTTGGAAAGGTCATTAAAAAGCATGTAAGCCACCACATAAGGCTTAATCCAGATGTATTTGCTTTTGAAAATCTCCGTGATTTGTTTTTCACTTACGTTTGCATGTTTACTTGCCTACTACCATTCTATATGGCATTCTAGATATTATAGTAATAACTCAACAGAAAATCTATCTTGCAGAGAGCTCATCACTTTAAAGGAATCGACAAGAACTTAATTTGTGCTGTGCATCTCGTATGCCATTGCTTTTCCTGTAAGAGCACTGTGCTTCAAAAAAGTACCACAATCGTTTGCAAAGCATGATGATGGCTGTCATACTATGCCATCCCCCTATAATTGCCATAGTAAGGAAAGAAGGAAGAGACCTTCGGTAGTTTTATATATGTTGAATAATCTTAATTGGGATTACTCTTTCTTTCCTCCTTGGTGATTTTTACTTTTGCAGGAATTCACCATTTTGGCTGTAAGTAAAAGTGTCTGATCTGAAACATAATGTCCTCCCTTTTCAATCCTGATGTACCTTCTTCTAGTCTTGGTCTTTTGCGCCTTTTTTTTTTTTTTTTTTTTCAAGAAGAAACTACAGATCTTTTGAGCTTCTCTGTTGTCCTTGTAGCTCACCTTCAACTTCTTCCTGGATGTTGTTCCCGAAAGCTGTTGTTTCCATTCTGCAGTTCTGAGGAACAGTGGAGGCACCTTTCAGTGTAGCCCCTTCTTTGTGTTTCCAGGAAATCTTCGGTAGTAATACTCTTACTATGGTCATAAACATTCTGCGGGAAGAATGCATGTCATGTAAACAGTATTACGTTTCCAGAACGTCTGTAGCTTTTTCTCCTGCTTCCCTTCATCTTTCCTCTCGGTCTTACCCTTGGCCTAGTGGATGGTGTAGTGATTATGTCGCGAGATTTTCTGTTGTGCTTGATCTAACCATGTGGTTGCCAGGTATGAGTAAAACATGGTTCCGTCAAGCACCATGGAACGTCACGCAGCTTTCTACAGCATGACAAGCTGCTGAGGCTTAAATCAGGATTTACTTGTCTCCTTTTATAAAATCAAAATGAAAAAAGAGGGCTTTTTTAGGCGTTTCTGAAGATTATGTGAGAGGGAGAGAATAATATAAGACCATAGAAAAATTAAAAACCTGAGTACATCTATTTGCCTTGAAAGCCCTAATTTAAAATGATATATAGGAATATGTTTCTTACTGGATACATTTTAAATTCCTGACTCAGAGAAAAAAATAAACTTTGTAACAATTAATAGCCATTGTATGATTAGCTGTCAACTAGGCTAGAATGGCTCATAACTGGATCAGCAGAAAGTACAGCTGTGAAAAGCTCATCTCTATTAATGTTTTCCTGTCCTGTGAATCTGGTTACTCTTTTTTCCAGCAAATTCCAAGCCCTTGTTTTAACCCTCTCCTGACATCCATTGACCAAAAATTCCCCAAGTTGTCTCCCTGCTGCATAATCTATAGTTATCTTACTATTTTTCTTCCTACAAATTAACAACTGTTCTAACCTTTAGACTCAGTATCTTTTTTTTTTTTTCCCCTTGAATCCTCAATAGGCACAGAAGATTATCGATCAAAATTAAGTGGGGACTGCTTTGCAGATTTGGCTTGCCCTGAAAAGTGCCGCTGTGAAGGAACCACAGTAGATTGCTCCAATCAAAAACTCATCAAAATTCCCGACCACATTCCCCAGTATACTGCAGAGCTGTGAGTTCATCTCCCAACAAAATCTGGGTTGGGAGGGAGCGAATGAAAACAGCATAGCATTGCAATTTTTTTCTTTCCCTTTTATTTTCAAGAATTACATTGATTTTAATTAACGCACATGACCATAACTCTTCTTTGTACAAAGATATATTAGAGGCTCTCTTACTTCATCTTTCTGGTCCAAGACATGACTACAGAAATTAATTTACCTCTCAAAAAGTCAGTTAGTTTTTAATAATGCTAATAATAAGAGCATTCCTTTGATATTTGTTTCTTGGGTGTTATTTATGCCTGCACCCATTTCTAAATATGTAATAGATTTCTAAGGTATACAGTCTTTTGCAGCAACTACAAAAAAGTAGTTGGAGAGTCACCATTTTGAATCTCTGTTAATTATGAATTCAGTCAGAGAGACTTTATTGGCTTTATTATCTCACTGACTCGAAGGTGGAAGGATTCCGTGATTATGGAGTATTAAAGTGCAGAGGATAGTTTTTCCCTGAACAATGGATAGCATAGGAAGAGCTGGAAGAACAACAAGATCAGTTTCTATTTATAACCCTACCTCAAGCCTAGCACATACTAGGTGCTAAAATATGTTTGTTGAATCATCTGTAGATTCTATGCCAAGTATGGTTTGCCTTTAGTGACTTTATTTATAAAAGTCATGCTAGTGTTCTAAAAATTCAAGAGAAATTTGGTGAAATCTCATTGTTTTGTGAACATCTTAGCAACGTTTATATATAGCACCATCTGGTATTTGCTATTAACTGCTTTGCAAAGTTGGTTGTCCTTTTATGCTTGTATAATCCTTTTGTCTTCCACTAGCTTGTAACTCCTTGATGTCAGGGATTGTGTTCTATAGTTTAGCTCCCACTGTGCCTAAACTCATGCCTGTCACTTAATGCATCTTAAACAATTTAAATAATTTAAAATAATGTAATGCTAGGGCACGTGGGTGGCTCAGTGGGTTAGGCCTCTGCCTTCAGCTCAGGTAATGATATCAGGGTCCTGGAATCGAGCCCCACATCGGGTTCTCTGCTCAGCAGGGAGCCTGCTTCCCTCTTTCTCTCTGCCTGCTTCTCTGCCTTCTTGTGATCTTTCTCTGTCAAATAAACAAATAAAATCTTTAAAAAAATAATAATAAAATAAAAAAATAAAAAAAAATAATGTAATGCTTTCAAAGAGATGACATAAACTGCCCTGTGGCTATAGTGATACTTATTATTATTATTCCTGTTAGTTTTTGAATCTATTTCAAAGCTTCAGGATTTTTTGAAATGTGTGGAGACCATTCAGACAGTAAAAGGCCTGAACTCTATTGCAATGGTCATGTAAGGAGTTGTATATATTTCTAATACTATCACAAATAATATTTCAATTTATATCTTCTAGCAGATAACAGCTTAAGTAGGCTTATCTGACATTTAAGAATTACAGCACTAGCATCTAATTTAGTAATTAGGAAAGTTTGTGTGCTTTTTAAGAAATTAAGAATTTTGTAAATTATACATTTAAAAATTAATACTGGGAAGAAAATATTTATGTATCAATATCTAATAGGGTACTTATATCCAGAATATATAAAGAGTTATTATAACTCAGCAATAAAGGTGTTCATTACCTAGTCAAAAAGTGTGCAAATTATTTGCATGTACATTTCTCCAAAGAAGATATACAAATGACCAATAAGCAAATGCACTCATTATCATCAAGCTAAAAAATGGTTAGTATCATCAAGTATTAGGGAACCCTAAATCAAAACTACAGTGAGGTAACACATTCCCTAGAAGGGCCATAAAAACAAAACAATAATTGGACCCTTCATACATTGCTGGGGGAATATAAAAATGACACACCTTTGGAAAACAGTTTGCTTATTCTTCAAATTGTTAAGTATAATTTTACCCTGTAACCCAGCAATTTTATACCATTATAAATATCTAAAGGAATTGAAAACATATATCCACACAAAAACTTGTATGTACACCAGTGTTGGCAGCAGCATTGTTCATGATAATCAAACTCAAATACCTATCCCCTGATAGATAAATGAACCAAATTGTTATATCCATACTATGGAATATTCCTTGGCCATAAAAAGGAATGAGGTACTGATGTATGCTAAACATGGATAGGTCCTGTAAACATTAAGTAAAGTGAAAAAATGTCCAGAATAGAAAAATCCATAGAGACAGAAAGTAAATTAGTGGTTGCCAAAGACTGAAGCAGGGAGGGAAACAAATTGACAATGATTTCTGATGGATATGAGATTTTTCTTTTGGGTGATGAATATGTCCTAAAATTGGGTAGCAAAGATAGTTGCACAATTTTGTGAATAAGCTAAAACCACTAGATTGCACTCTGTAAAAGGGTGAATTTTATGGCATATAAATTGCATATCATAAAAGCTGTTAGTAAAAAATGTATGGAGCAAGTGATTAGGAAAAAATGGTCCAAAATGCTTTCTGGGGTAAAAATAGTTTTGGGCAAGGTTTGAGAAACTTCGTTCTACAGATTTCTGAATGAGAGAGCTGGCCTTGAATTTTGGTTGCTGGTTTTCTTTACTGTGAGCTTCTTAATATTTTGCTCATTAAAATTTGAGTGAAATGGGGTGCCTGGGTGGCTCAGTGGGTTAAAGCCTCTGCCTTCAGCTCAGGTCATGATCCCAGGGTCTTGGGATGGAGCCTGGAATCGGGCTGTCTGCTCAGCAGGGAGCCTGCTTCCTCCTAACTCTCTCTGTCTGCCTCTCTGCCTACTTGTGATCTCTGTATGTCAAATAAAATAAATAATATCTTTAAAAGTTTTTTTGAGTGAAATGGGGAAAAATCAATACTTCCACAGACTTTCTGTGACATGTATTCTATGTTTTACTTTAGAATAATCATGAAATGACCTTATATTTCTGTAAAAGAAATTAAACTTAATCCCTTCCTGGCTGTTGGTGATTGAAACTTTTGTTTCTTTTTTTTCTGAGGCGTCTCAATAATAATGAATTCACGGTGTTGGAAGCTACAGGAATCTTCAAGAAACTTCCACAGTTACGTAAAATGTAAGCCGTGCATTAGCCACCTTTTTAAATCTCTTTGGTGTTTTGCTGTGTTTTTCAAAGCCCTGTGCAGTCTTATTCAGATTTCTTTGGAAATTGGGAACTATAAAAGATCTGGAGAAATTTCCCTATAGTGAATACCTGTGACATGAATTTAGGGTAATTTCTGAGAGGAGCCTGAGTAACCACCTCTTTTCTATGTATTCTAGGATGCCAACCACATTTTTTTGTAGCAGAGCCCCTGTGTCTTACTTTAATTCAGACAGCTGGTTTGTTATGTGGCCACAGCAGGGATTCGGCAATCTAAGCTCATTAGAAATGGGCTCAGTAGTGTTTTGTAACTTCCTTTACTGTTCCCTAAACCACACTGTTATATCTCTTTCAGCACATTCATGTCAACTATTTGACTTTTTGCTTCATTAAACTTTCATTAGAAGATAGTCAAAATTAATGATTGGTAAACTGACTTGATAGCTCATCTGTATTACTACATATCCACAACTCATATTTTAAAATAAGTTTATAAACTCAGCAGTTCCAACAGCAGTCACGCAGTATTCCTGTTCCCTGAAGAGGAGGGAGGGTCAGAACAGAGGTCAGGAGTATCAGGCCAACGGAACAACCTTCATACAAGAGGAAATACCAAAAGGAGAAAAGGAGGGTTGCTCTGTAATATCTGTTCTTGTCTATGTGTAAATGACCCTCGGTCACATTGATTGCACACAGCAGAGCAAACTACATCCTGTGCACTTGACCCCCATATCATACCGCCTCCCAAAGAGTTTCTTGCTGTTTGATTATTCTCTTTTTCACTGACATTGATTGCTCTTTCGTTTTATTCATACCTTTCAATTCAGCACATATTTATAGAGGAACTACTCTGAGCACATGTTTATGGAGGAATAAAAGGATAAATAAAAATGACCCTGGCTCTGGGGTCATTCCTTATCTTGGAGTGAACAGTGAGAAAGAGAAAGATAGAACCTATAGGAAGGTGTTACTGCACCTGGATATTTTTGCCCTCTGGGCAAGCAATGTTGTGTTTTGTATCATCCAAAATACGGGTTGTTTGGACGCAGTGAGAGGTTTGACTGGGAACAAACCCATATTCAGATACATTTCTGATGCAAGCTAAATCCTCACACATTTAACCCATCCATCTTCTCTCTACACAACAGCCTTCTTTTAGTCATTAATTAATTTAATAGTTTTTATCAGGGACACTTACTTTAAAAGTTCCTTATTAAACTTCATGTTGAATATTAAAGTTTAAACAACTCAATACCTGACCTGACCTCAAGAATTTTACACTCCTGGGGACCCTTGCAGACAATCTGACATTGACTGGGCTGCTATTTTTTACCGCTGACATTGTCCCTCAGAACTATCATCAGTTTGACTTGATGGAATAGGAAGGGGTGTCTTTTCAGAGCTGTGGGTGTGGTGAGCAGCCAACAGCTTGGAAATCATGAAAAACCTTGTTCACTAGAAGAAAATAATCAAGCATGTTGCCTCAGTGCCCTCTTTGTTAGAAAGAAATAGCTTTGGGGCACCTGGGTGGCTCAGTGGGTTAAAGCCTCTGCCTTTAGCTCAGGTCATGATCCTGGGGTCCTGGGATCGAGCCCCACATCAGGCTCTCTCTGCTCAGCAGGGAGCCTGCTTCCCCCTCTCTCTCTGCCTGCCTCTCTGCCTACTTGTGATCTCTGTCTGTCAAATAAATAAATAAAATCTTAAAAGAAAAAAGAAATAGCTTAAAATCTTTTTTCAACATTTTTTTTCTTATTTAGAAACTTTAGCAACAATAAGATTACAGACATTGAAGAAGGAGCATTTGAAGGAGCATCTGGTGTCAATGAAATACTCCTCACAAGTAATCGTTTGGAAAATGTTCAGCATAAGATGTTCAAGGGATTAGAAAGCCTGAAAACTTTGTAAGTATTCTTATCTGCATAGTGACTCTTTTACCATAGCGTTGTAGTTCACTGGTCGTTATAATTCCAGGCTGGGGAATTGTGCAGACTTCCTCTGACCCTCCCATCTCTTTCTCTGTCTCTTACAAACACGCAAGCACAAAACACATGCACACACACACACATTTTGTGCATCCAAACAGTGCCTTACTCAAACACCCTTGACTTCAGTATGTTGCTTGCCAAAGATCAAGACTGTCTCCTGGCTGCTGATTCCTCAACAAACAGATTGCCCTTTTTCCAATGTTTGTAGGGGTATGTTCCCTGTCCCCATTCTGCTTCAAAATGTTCATCCTCTTGCCCGTTCCTCAACCTCCATCTAATGTTTGCTTTTGGCCCCCGGGCTCAAACTTCAGAATCCAATCCAAACCCTGTGGCAGAATAACCAAGTTTTTCTGGAAACCACTTTCTTTCGCTTCCATAAGGTCTTAGTGAAAAAGAGAGACTGATTCATGATAGATCTTGTACTATCTATTTCAAAGAAACATGCTAAGAGATATGTCAACTTGCTCAGGAGTAGGGAGGTTAGGAAAAATAAATTATATATGTTTCTTAAAAAATTTCTTGGCCAAAGAGGACAGGGATTGCATTGAATAACAAAAACAACACTTTATGTTACTTGAATTTTCTACAATACATATGTTTAGTTTTTATGATCTCTAAGGTATGCATTATGTTTGACAAAAGTGGCAACCTGAAAATTGGAAGAGACACAACCCCAAACTTGGAAGCCTTTGGTAGACGCGAAGGAAACTACCTGTAACCAAGAAGCCACTGATAATATTTGCAGTGGATAGAGGTCCAAGCTCCGTCGTGTCTCCTAACCATCAGAGCCACAGCCAGGGGATCTGATAGCCGAGAAGTCCCCTGCCTGCGCTCTATCAGATGCAGAAGGAGAAGACCATTTCCCTTGCCCATGTGGATGCCTTCATAGCATCCTAAATTCAAATCGTACTGAAAAATCTCTGCTCGTGAACGTAGATGTGTGCTCCTTGAGCTTCACGGGGAGAATATGGCACTTCACTTCCGGTAGAACCAGTCTGCAGCTCTCCCACAGACTAACTTGAGTGCCTTCAAAATGTTGTGCAAATATTCCTTTAGCCTTTTTTATGGAGGAGATACTGAGGAAAGGGGAGGGGAGAGCAGAGAAAATACACCCCAGGTGGCTCCATCTACTCCTGCCCCTGGTCCCCTCCCTGAGGGTGCCTCAGGCAACAACAAAACATGAATCCTGCAAGCAGGAAAACATGAATCCCTTTGTTGCATACTAGTCGAAGGACTACTTGTTAGGGGAACCTTCTCTTTGGAAGGGGCAGCATGAGGGATGGGGAGTGGAGGGTAAGGAGGTGAGGAAGGAGTCCATATCCCACCTACCTTAGTCTGCCTTGGGCTGCCATAACAAGATGCCACAGACTGATGACTTCAACAACTGAAATTTGTTTTCTCACAGCTCTTGAGGCTACCAGTCCAAGATCAAAGGGCTGAGAGGGTTGGTTTCTGGCAAGATTTCTTCTTGGCTTGTAGATGGCAACTTCTCACTCTGTTCTTAATGGCCTTTCCTCTGTGTGCAGAGAGAGAGAGAGAAAGCTCTTGGTGTCCCTTCCTCTTCTTATAAAGACTGTCCTAACACATTAGGGTCCCACGTTTAACCTTAATCACCTCCCCAAGGCCCTCTCTCCAAATATAGTCACATTGTGGGTTGGGGTTTCAACATATGAATTTAAGGGCATATAGTCGAGTTCATAACACCAACTCAAGCAGCTTATTAAAGTGTTTTTGTGGGGGTTTTTTTGTTTTGTTTTTTGTTTTTGTTTTTGTTTTTTCCTGACTGGTTCCACTCACAGGACTCTCCCTGAGACAAGTCCTCTAAATTCATGTCCTCCTTCATTACAGTTTTAGCGATGTTTTTGTGCCTCTTGTATTTGGCACCTAAGACAGATTCCACTGGCTGTCTCCTTCAGCCACTCTGCTACACAAGAATAATAGAGCATTTTAGAACAAGCTCAGAGTTTTCGGAGGATGAAAGTAGGTTTATCTGGACATATGTATTTCTCCAAGTGGTATCTTTCAGTTTGGGACTGTGAAGATTTTGACACAGCACCCTACTATCCCTAGACTTCTTAACTCCGTAGGACTAGTAATGCTCTTAGTATTATGTGCACAGATTTCAGTGAGTCTGAATATTTGAGACTGCAGGCAAAATGTCATACCTATGTGTGCTTATGGATTTTTCTAGCAACAGAAAGTAAAGCTTTTTTCAGCTTCTCCCAGGTATCCATGACTTCACCAAGATTAAAACCAAGTGTTCTTTGTTACTTACAGCAAATGATAGTGCTGATAGAAATGACCTTCTGTTGTGCATTTCCCTCTGAACATAAAGTGATGCCTTGATAGGGACAGCATCATTTTTTCTCCCTATCTGTGACATAGCAGAATGCAAAAATTAATATTTCTATTTATTTCTGTAGAGCCATCTAGAATTTTAAAGGAACACTCTGCTGTTAATTTATTTTTGCCTCTCTATTTTATATACTGCAATCTTCTAGTAGGGTAGGGTAGTCCGCACACGTCTAGAAAAATTCAGGGAAATAACTTTCAGCCTTATTTCTGGATAAGACTCATGGCAACTCTTCATTTTTACATGGGGTTTTTAACCCACTGAGTCCATTGCATGGGGGTTTTAAGGAATTTTTCTAAGCCCCACAAATAAACAGTTCAACGAAGAATTACAAAGGGACCCAAAACTTTAGCAGTGATGAGGAAATGACAACTATGTTAATCCTATTAATGGCAATGACTTAAAAAAAAAAAAAAGAATCAGAATTCTTTCAAGAGAAGCTTACATAAACTTCATTGTGAACAACTGGAATCTGTTAACGATTACTTCTTTTTAAGTTCCAAACTTTAAAATAATAAAATAGTTTTCATAAGGACAATAATTTGTGCAAGATTTCTGGGTGCTCTGTCTAATTTGGGCTCCCCAGCCCATGCTGACAATAACTTGGCATGGATATCCTTGAGGTGCCCTCAGTTCTCCATCTGCCGTGACTATTCATTCTTGTCTGCTCCCAATGTAATGCCACAGTGAACACACAAATCACGGGGCTTCAAGGGCTCAGAGAGCTGTAGGTGAATTGGGACATTATGTAATCAGGCAAACATAATTAGCATCAGAGGAAAAAGCATTCTACCCTCCTCAGATGGGGCCGGGAGTCCAGGCGAGGCTCACCGGGCTTTTCTGTAACTGAGTGTGGTCATTGTAAGCTAAGCATTTATTTTATTCTCACACAGCTGTTGGTGTATATGGGCAGCTAGCTATTCCTAAGGACAAGAGATCATTCAGAAAACAGTAGATGAATGTTGCACATTTGCAAAGAGGGGTTATTTGGGTCCTCAGATAGGCAAAACTGATTGTTTGGTGCTTTCTCTCCAACCGTGGTCTCTTTTCCCTCAGGATGTTGAGAAGTAATCGCATAAGCTGTGTTGGCAATGACAGTTTCATAGGACTGAGTTCTGTGCGTTTGCTTTCTTTGTATGATAATCAAATTACTACCATCGCGCCAGGGGCGTTTGACACTCTCCATTCTTTATCTACTCTGTAAGTATGAAGGCTGATGTTCGTTTATGTACGACTGACCCCGTGTATTTATATTTCTTACTTTTATTAATAGCATTTTAATGCATGATTAGGCATTTCACAAAAATGTGATCAAGTGTTTACAGATCAACCAAATGTGTTCATGTTAAACTTCTTTAATTCTTTCTAAAAATGCTACCTATACTCTTATATTAAAATATAACAAAAATTTAACTATTTTTTCCATCGACTCTTTTTTTGGAATAAGGTGATATGACTTCATTTATAAATTTTCACTTTATTATAACTTGACTGCACTGTACATCACAGAAATGTTGTATATTTTCTCCAGTGTTCTCACATTGGAGTATTTTCAGCATAAGTATCATAAAAACAGAGCTGATAGGGTTATGGCCAACAAACTGTGCTCAAAAGGCTCATTCACAGTGACAGGGCCTACATTAGGATGACCAGACCAACAACAAAAACTGTGCACTAGAGGGCATTTACTATGCTATTAGGAAAATATTGAAGAAATAGGTTGAGCCTGTCCAAGAGGACATTTTATGTAGAAAGTTAGAAAATAAAGAATATTTGTAGGTCTGTAGACACTCAGAAGGTGTTGTGGGTTTTTTTTGTTTTTAACCCCCTGAACAATGTGTTTCAGTTCTTTTATCTGTCAGTATCTAAAAAAGCAAGGTTTGAAATGATAAATCTTACAATGTATTTGATTTCCTAGTAACAATGGCATCTAAATATACTAATCTAAATCAGAAGGTAGTTAGAAAGGAAAAAAAATATCCAATGTAGCTCAAGTCACTGCAGAAATAATTTGAGGGAAGCATGCATCCATCAGTAAAGTACTTAATCCTCTTTCCACATAAAGTGTGACACTTTACATCGAGTGACTAATTTGTGCATATTAAAGATGGCATGTTTATAAATAATAAGGTTGTCAATAGGTTTGTGCTGAAGTGGTAAGATGCCAAAAGTATTGGGATTTGTAGAAGTAAATTCATTTTTATAACTGGCATTTAATCAGCTCAGCTGTCAGTTTAGATGGGAAGCCTATTCTCTGGAGCAAATAAGAGATGGAAATCCTGAAATGACAAATTAATGAAATATCTGTTGTCAGGTTAAACTCAATAATATAAGGTAATCAGCCTTCATCTTTTTATTAAATTACTGCATTATCAGTGGAGGGAAGTTTGACAGCAAGTCAGATCACTGACGAGTTTAAATTATTTCCAAATGAGATCTCTATCAGGATCCACTGCATAACCCCCCAAATTGCTGCCTTTGCTTTCTTTTCCTCATAAATTTTTTTGACGAATTCTCACGTAAAAGTATTGATATTTTTTTAAGTTCCAAACATACATAGTTGAGCGCCCCCCCCCCAAAATGTATCCCATGGGTTGGGTGTGAGTGAGTATGAATGGGGGAAAGGCATGGAGGTGGCAGGGAATACAAAGATTAAGAAGAAATCATTCCAGCAGTAATAGTGTTGGGGTTGGGGGGGAAGGTAGCCTGGGGTTTTGAGAGGTAAGAAAGTAAAATTCCAAACTCAACCCTGTCTTGCTTGCGTGGGACTCTTAGAAACCTGTTGGCCAATCCTTTTAACTGCAACTGCTACCTGGCTTGGCTGGGTGAATGGCTCAGGAAGAAAAGAATCGTAACCGGAAATCCTCGCTGTCAGAAGCCGTACTTCCTCAAAGAGATCCCCATCCAGGATGTCGCCATCCAAGACTTCACGTGTGACGATGGTAAGAAAGTCTTGCTAAATCTTCGGGCACCAGGGGTTCACGTGACCAGTCCCCTGCTGTGGGGCCAACTAGAACAGTGTGTCCTACTTCAGGCGACAGATAGTTTCGTGTATTTTTTTGCCTTTGTTTTGTTTTGTTTTAGAAACAGGACACATACTTCTTCAGTCTTGCTTTCCCATCCACGTCCGCTTGATTTGTGTTTCTGAATGTTTTATTTAAATTTTCCAGTTTCCAGATTGTGGTGGCTGCTGTTTATATGGCTTCATTTTAACTTTATTATTCTAAGCATCTCTTTCAGGAACTGCCATTTTCAAAGGAGAAAAGCAATTGACCTAAAAATATAGGAATTCTAGGAAACCTAACAAAAATAACAGTTTTCGCTTTTTAATGCTCTGCATAGATCACCATATTTGATTTCTCCTAATAGCCTCATAAGGTAGCTGCTAGGGAATGGAGACCCCCTTTAAGCCTTATGTTTTAAAATGAGTGGCCTGAACATTTTCTGCTAAACATTTTAAATTAATCTACCCCTTTAGGCCTCTACATGTCTGTGTCCTTATAATTTCTCCATAATTCAGTGTAGATTTACATATTCTCACTACAAGTGTAATTTGTATAAATAACTGAACAAAGAAAATTACTGTTATGATTGGAGGGATGATATAAATTATTAGTTATTTTCTGGAATTCAGCCCTAGGCAATCTGAAATTGGTGCTCTATCAGATGGATAGCTTCCATTTATAAACACCCCATGTACTGTATGTTCCAAAGTGATCTCGTGGCTCAAGACTCTTGTGTTGGTTAAGCTAAAAAAGCATAACATCCCTCCTTGCATTCTCAAAGCCACGCCTCTGGGTTTTCCTCTATTTCTTTTGGCAAATTAGGCAATGATGACAGCAGCTGTTCCCCACTCTCCCGCTGCCCCACGGAATGCTCGTGCTTGGATACAGTCGTCCGATGTAGTAACAAGGCCTTGAAGGTCTTGCCCAAAGGAATTCCCAGAGACGTCACTGAACTGTAAGTAGAGCTTGCCTTTCTGTTTCCTTAACAATTAATATTTAATTAATTAATATTAAATATAATTTAACAATTAATATTAAAAGTGGAAACCCAATAAAAATCTCCAGAGTCCCATTTCCAAATTCTATAAGCCATTAAATAGCATCATGTAAAACCCTAAAGAGATCATAGAAAAGCCTTTAGATACATCTGGGAAATGCTGGTTGTGTCTGTTTCTCTCTTACTCACTGTAGGATTTCTCAGCATCTGTATTATGCTAAGGTACACTCTCAAGCTCCAAGAGAGGGTAGTAAAATATAAGAGAGCTCCCATGCTTGTTTGTCCCTATAGCCCTTTTCTCATGGACCATCTTGCAAGACTCATGTTCCATCACATACACCTTGGAAAAAGATGTATATTTAGTCCATCCACAGTATCTAGGATATTCCATATGGTTAATTATTCCTTACCGCTGTGTCCCCTGGGAGAATAACTTCCCACATGGGATACATAAATATCTAGGATGTAGAAGAAACTGGCCTGATCTTTATCCTTAAAAAAGAGGCACTGCCCTTTGGACTTGAATTAGAATCCCTCCGACCATGAAGGGTGTGGAGCCAATTGTCCCTAATATGTTCTTATCTGATATATGACCACAGATTACATGGTCAGTATGTACTCCTCTAGATACCAAGCACCATGCACACTTTCTTAGCTGCCTCATGTTATATATGTGGACTGGAATAAATCCAAGAACAAGCTGCTTGCATAATATGATACATGCATTCTCCCTTCCATTACATAATCTGCATACTAATGTACCAGGAACAAATGCTTGGTATGAGTGCAGTTGAGTCATTTTGCCTCTGTTTATTTTTTTCTGTGTGGAACTATGTATCAGAAATGATTTAAGTTCCAATGTAATTTGTGCAGATGTGTCCCTATAATTCATGCCCATGTGTGCAAGCATTCTAAATAAGCAGCTCTGATAAACTTTTGGCAACATGGAGCGTAGGTAATGAGTTGCAAGAAGACGTCACTTCCGTTGTCAGAGAACTTATATGCCTATCATGTGCAGTTCTGGGAATCCTAATTTGGTCCTGCATTGAACATTGAGGGGAAAAGAAGGTGTGATCGTGTGATCTTAGCACTCGTACACAGAAGGTCCCTCTTGAATTGGACTGCTCTGAAGTGTTCAGCTTCTGCTGCCAGTCACAGCTGTTAACTGACAAAGCACTGATTTGTGTGTGTGTAATTAAATACTTAATTCTTATTTTAATAAGTATTTATTTTGAAAGATTACTCTCCACCCTGCTAGATGCCTTCAGAGTATTCCATAGGCAAAGCATTGATTCTGGGAACACCCCAGCCAAGAACATAGCACTCAGCGTAACCAGATCATCTTTCATGCAGAACCCCTTCTTTCTAACTGGCCCATACCTTAGTGCTTCTCCCCAATGCCTATCCAATAATTTTAAACCTTCTTTAATTTCCTTATTAAACTATATCTGAGAACCTGCTTGATTCATATCCTGTTTATGCCATCTATATGTCTCTTCTGTCAGACAGTTGAATCTTCAATCTATTTCTTTACAAAGTACTTACAAAGTAATACTTTTCTAAAGAAACATGTTACAGAGATGAGGAAAAGATTAACTCATCTCTTGTGAATTCTAGTTTTACCTCCCCCAGAGCTTATTCTTAGAATCATACCAAGTCAGCAAGATCCTTCTCTACAATCACGTATGTGTGTGTACTAGAAAAATTTCATTGCGTATTATATTAAATTATTAAAGAATTTGGCAAAAATGAGGACATATTAGTGGACAATTTTGAACAAGTGGTATCTATTATTTTTAATCAGTTCCATATAATTTCCCTCTTAGATTGTTTTACGTAAACATCCATAGTGCACATTCTGAATCCTTTTAGCTTTCTGTTATGACATTTTCCAGAATAAAGGAAGAATACTGAAGTCTATGGGATTATGCTTCCCTCTAGTGGTACCAAGAAATACATAGGGGGAGTTAAGAAAGGAGTCAAAGAAGAAATACAAAGGCAGAAAATCTGAGCAGGCATAAATTAGAAGTCATAACATATATCCGCTTCTTAGTCCCATATTTACTACACATTTTGATGAATTGTACCTTTTATATAACTTTTTTTTATTTTGAACTATTTGAGATAGACTTTACCTGAGGCAATTTCTCAGCTACTTCTATATCCAGCAAAAATACTAATCACCTCAACCTTAGATCTCAAGATGGGCCATGACACTGGGGAGCAGGCGCCCTCTGCCCACTGGACCAGAATCATTTGTGGGCACATCTGTAGCCAGATAGCCCACATTGCTGAAAGACATCTTACCCTTCATTATCTATATTCTGGAAAAATACAGCCTTGTTTGAGATGGAGTTTATTTTTCTTTTTGTGACATTATGGACAGAAACTAAACTATTCATTTATTTTTATGCCTTGCCAATTAGCCCAGTGTCTATCTATTCTCAGATTATCGTGCTGACTTTAATCACAAAAGAAAACTTCACATATATGTGGTTATGTGATTAGTACTTTTACATGTATATGTTGTATTTGTGCCCTTGATAAAGGTTGTGATTTTCTATAAAATCATGTAAAATTATTATCACAAACCAGAAACACAATGGTTAAGAACTATGTTTAGGTCATTTTTAACTGAAATCTAATTCTCATTCCTAAACATCTCTTTTAAGGCATCGATTGGTCCTTACTAAGTGTATGAATACACATTAATGTGGCGAAGAGTGG
Source organism: Mustela putorius furo (assembly GCF_011764305.1). Taxonomy (NCBI): domain Eukaryota; kingdom Metazoa; phylum Chordata; class Mammalia; order Carnivora; family Mustelidae; genus Mustela; species Mustela putorius. Next base: position 26,529,503 of record NW_025421273.1, read on the forward strand.
TCTTGCCCTCAGTAGTAAGGTTCTGTCAGTAGTAAATGCATTTCATGGTATTGTCCCCCCGTAAATTCAAGCAGACTGAAGACTGACTGAAAATATGGTCGGTTGAATGAAACTTCTTGACTCACAACTGGTTGGATACATGACTCGCCTCATTACATAAGCCACAAAGAACTGGACTCACCAACCTCTCCTTGGTTTTATAATTTACACTAAGAGATTACACTCTCAGATAATTCTACTGGATTGGATCACTGAGCTTTTTCTCCTTTAATTCTTTTAAATACCAATCCCAGGTAGAGAAAGCGTGATGATGTCTTAGAGCCAGAATTCAGAGTGCTTCCCTTGCCTCAGTTAAGGGTGAAATTGTGTCAACTGTTTTGTGCCACACCATTGTTCCTTTTAAAAAAGATAATATTTTTTTTCCTCGTTTTTAGGTATCTGGATGGAAACCAATTTACATTAGTGCCTAAGGAGCTCTATAACTACAAACATTTAACACTTATGTAAGTAACATATTGCATTTATTTCATCTTTGACTTACTCTGGTTCACCAAAGTCGGGGTAGCAAGGGGCAGAAGATTGAGTGCACCTTTCAGATAATATAAATCATTTACAGTTAGATGCTTCCCTCCTTCCTTATTGTGGTTCTGGATCACTAGCTTCCCCTTCAGTGAATATCAGTCAGGCAGTGGCACATCTTAGAGAAAGGACCTCCTCAATTCAATGTACAAATATGGTAAAGTATAAGTATCAGAGAACTACAGAAACGTGGTGAATCCGGATACTTCTACTTATAATGAACATGGGCTATTTGATGACAAGCCAGGAAAAGAAAGACAGAAAATAATACCTGTATTTTTCTTGACTTTAAGAAAAAGGTTGTGGATGGTAATAAATTTACTGAAAATGTACTTTATTAGGTCTGATTTTCCTATATGATATGCTCTAAGATATGGACTTCCAGTATTCAAATTTAATTTTATAAAATTCATTTTTAGTTACACAGTATTTAAGTAAACTTGACAAAGATGCTGACATTCTGAACATAAATTTCAGACATTGACTTTTTTTTTGCTTTGCTTTGATGCCCTTGTAAAATAACATCTCTCTTTTTCATCTTTGTAAATGATTTTTTACGTGGTAATACAAGATTATCTTTAAATATACCAACATTTTGATCTAGTTATATACACAATATTTATACAGATACAATCGTACTGTATATAATGTCACACTTAGAGTAGCCTTGCTAATAATTGGTAAAGCTTCTCAAAAGACACGCAAACAGGGCGCCTGGGTGGCTCAGTGGGTTAAGCCGCTGCCTTCGGCTCAGGTCATGATCTCAGGGTCCTGGGATCGAGTCCCGCATCGGGCTCTCTGCTCGGCAGGGAGCCTGCTTTCTCCTCTCTCTCTCTGCCTGCCTCTCTGCCTACTTGTAATCTCTCTCTGTCAAATAAATAAATAAAATCTTTAAAAAAAAAAAAAAAGACATGCAAACAAAAATAAGCAACAGGAGTCAATATAAAGGGAAATACTTTATTTTTAGTTTAAGTCCTATCTGATTTTAGAGTAAATATGGCTGGCTGAGGAGACCAGTTTCTAGAGTTCATAGAATAAGGAGGCTGATCCCTAATTAGTGAGTTCTAGAAATGTAAGTCACAGAAAATGTTACATTTCTCAATGTAAACTTGGCCCTAGGAAGGTTGTGGTTAGTTAAAACACTGTTAATCATTTTCAGTTTCTCTTAAACATGTAAGAAAATCACTTTGTACAAAGTATGTAGGACTGTTTAAATGAAAAATGATTAAATTAAGAAAGAATATCCCCTAAGATGTCTTGTTCTGCCTCTCATTACGTACTTACTAGCAGCAGGAACTGATTACATACATTTTGTTCTGTTAAATAAACCATTAAATTGCTTCAATTTCCAGAGGGTCACTTCAGCAGAATTGGGTCATTTGTGGGACAGTATGCGATTATTTAAAACCAGTTTGGAAATGAAAAATGAGCATTTGTAGATCCAGAAATGGCTTTACCAATGACTCTTTATGCTACTCTAGGCGAGTAACTGCTGCTAATATAGATACACTTATTTATTTTCTAAATCCAAGGATAGTACTTCAGCAGCTGAGAAGATGGATCATGAAGCTCCTATGTTGTATAGGTTCATTTTACTGATATTTTGGTCATTTTCATAAAGGAATATATAATCTTTGGCTTTTCTGCATCTTACGTTTATTTATTTATGTATTTATACATTTTGCTTTAGGAAAAAAGTAGTGAATATACATATATACTGTGATCATCAACTATGACCTATAATTTTTCATTTATTCATAAATCTTCCTTTTATTTATGTATTTAGCATTTAGCAGCAGAGAAAAATCAGTGACTATATACATATCGCTCTATGACTGTGTATTTATATACTCGCTCATTTTTGCATTGTTGCCAGATAAATATATATCATATATCATATATATATACTAATAGCATATATATTAGTATATATTACAATATTCCATTTTATTACAGTTACATTATGTATTATGCATTACATTATATATAGTTACAGGTATATTATATATAATATAAAGAAGATCAAGTTCACTGAATATAAATTACAGCTAATAGTACCAGTTACACTTAGCTATAAACAGCCACATAGCATTGGTTAAAAAACCCACATCTCTCTTATTTATTTATTAATTCAACAGATATTTATTGAGGACCCGCCTACTGTGTGTCAGTGACTTTGCCAAGGGCAACATTTTTCATTATGTCTTTGCAAATGTAATCAAATGGATGCCCTTAGTTACCACGTTTGGCTATGTGTACCAGGGAGCATGTGTATCTGGGAAGCTAAAGGAGATGCAACCAATGGAAGGTTCGAGAACAAAGGTTCATTTCTCACATATAAAACGTGTCCGTCGTGACTGCCTCCCATGTCTTTGTCCTGGGACCAGGACACCGATGCTGACTGTGGACCGTCACAAGTCCTGCAGAGGAGCGAGCAGAGGGAGATGAAGGAAGAGGGAGCTCACTCTAACCTTCTGTTAAGTGAAGCCTGCAATGGTGCCCACACTTCCTTCACTGGCCAGAGCAAAACACCATCACTTCTAAGTTCAACAGGCAGGGGCATGAATAATGACGACTCCTCTAATCTATCTTAGGGCATCATCCAGGGTTTGGTTATTCTCAGGTAAAAGCTGTGTGCTATATAACAGTGCCACTATGGCTGAGTGAGAAGAGCCTTCTCTAAGAATCACTAATATTTCACTTTCTCTGGTAACAGAACACTCCATTTGTTTCTTTTTTTTCTCTCATAGAGACTTAAGTAACAACCGAATAAGCACCCTTTCTAATCAGAGCTTCAGCAACATGACCCAGCTCCTTACCTTGTGAGTATGAAAATGTGGTCCTGAGTATTTATTAATTCACTGGACAAAATGCATTTTCTAGGCACTTGGACTTTCTCCGTTAACAAGGCAAATAGAACCTGCCCTCAAAAAATATAAATACTATTGGGAGATATGGACAAAAAAAAAAAAAAAAAAAAAACCAGAAACAAACCTTAAACAAACAACTATAGGTTCCAGAAAAGAAACAAAGAATAATTTATGTTTGTGGTGGGCTTGGGAGAGATCTTTAAGAAGTCCATCAGCTGAGGGAGGGAATAGCTGAGGCACTGGCATCCGCAGGGCAGGAAGCATTCTAGACTACATTTAGAAAGAAATATGTTGTATTACTGAAAACACAAACAGTAACAAAATACTGTACATCAATATTCCCAGTTTATAAAATGCTAAAGCAACCGTTTTCTTAACTGCTTTATTTTTAAAATGACATTTGGCCATTTGGGGATATCTGAGTAAAACAAATCTGCTGTGTATGCTTTCAGAATTCTCAGTTACAACCGTTTGAGGTGTATTCCTCCTCGAACCTTCGATGGATTGAAGTCTCTCCGATTACTGTAAGCATCTTATGGTCAACAAAGTATCTCTTATCTCAGGCATCTGAGTTTTGGTTTGGCTTTTTTACTGATTTAGGTAATTTCAGACATTTTATGATTTACTACAAATTTGTAGTAAATTTGTACAAATTGCATCTTTTTCTGATAAAGGCTCAACAGCCTTTATCTGAGCAACACCAGGTTTTTGTAGTGGTTATTTATTTGGTAATAGATAATAGTAAGATATATGTCTTATAGAGATTCAGTTAATTTTGAACAAAATACAGGAAATTTAATTTCTTTAAAAGTTACGTAATCAATGAATATGCTTTTACTGTTAAAATGTATTTTAAATATATGCAGTGAAACATGATCCCCAATCACAGTCCCCTACCCCAGAATTAATAAACAGTTTTATGTTGTCTTCTGGTCTTTTTTTATTTGCATTTGTTTTTAGATGCTGTTATGTATGCCCACAGCTATATACCTTCTAATAAGCATAAATGGGATTTGCGCTTGTTCTCTCATCAGCGAATTTTTATTTAACAATAGTCCTTAGCTGTTCAACTCGTACTAGACTATTCTATAGGGTGAAGGAACCATAGCTTATCTAATCATCCCTACCTTTAACTATCATGTGATGGGTTTTGTTTTTTGGTATTTGGGTTTTTTTTTTTTTTTAGTTGTTTGGTTTTATTGTTGTGTTTTTTAGAGAGGGGGAAAGGCAGAGGCAGAGATTGACTCTTATGCAGGTTCTGCGCCCATCACCGAGCCTGAACAGGCTGGCTCTCACAATTCTAAGATAACCACCTGAGTTGAAATCAAGAGTGAGACACTTAACTGACTGAGCCACCCATGCATCCCAAAGGTCATGTGGTTTGAGTCCACAGATTTTCCCTATTCCATACAGTGCTGGAATGAACATCCTATACATTCTTCTTAGTGTCCAGTGTGTTGTGAGGATACCAAAAGTAACTGTCAAGTTGTCCCCCGAAAACAAGAATTTGTCAGTTTACAAACTTATTTTCCATGAACTCTGTTTTAATAGAGCATGATTACAAATCACTCTGGCAAATGTTGAATGGTATTAATTCTTTCATTTTTGTTGTATGACAGAGTACCTATTTTAATGGAGTACCTGTTTCAAACCACTCTGGCAAATATGGAATATTAATAGTTCTGTGACAGATTGAACATTATTTTCCATTCCTGTTTTAATTTGAAATTCTAATAACTGGAGCATTTGTGTTTATTTTATTTTTTTATTGATCACTTGTGTTTTTTATTCCATGGCCTCATCATATCATTTCCAGTTTTCTAATGAGTATCTTGTCTTTTCCTTATACATATCTTTATGCATCTACAACTTGATTCTTTCAGGTCTTTTTACAAAGGAGTTAATCCTTGTATCTCATATGTCTTATAAATATTTTCCAATCTGTTCCTCATATGTTATCTTTCATTTTATGGATATATTTGGTGTTGTCAAAAATGTATCACTCTTTTCCTTTATGGGTTCTGAGTTTTATATGGTACTTTGAAAGCCTTTCCCAGGGTGTCTGGGTGCCTTCAGCTCAGGTCATGATCCCAAGGTCTTGGGATCAAGTTGCACATGGGGTGGGAGGGGGCTCTGCTCAGTGGAAAGTCTGCTTCTCCCTCTGCCCCTACCCTCTACTTCTGATCTCCCTCTCTCTCTCCCTCAAATAAACAAATAAAATCTTAAAAAAGAAAAGAAAAGAAAGCCTTTCCCATCCTATATTTACAAAATGGACCTCTTCTTTATTTTCTTTTCATATGTTTTTGTTTTGTTTTTACATTTAACTTCAATCTAGAATTGACTTTATGCTAATGATGTGAAGTAGGAACAAATCTTTGGTTTTCCCAAATAGTACCCAGTTACACCAAGACTGTATATTAAATAGATTTTTTCTGTACTGATTTAAAATGCTTATTGTAAACTAAAGTCTTACACATGTGAGAATTTCCTGGACTCTCTAACATATAAGAAATTTAATACTGCCTTTTTTTTTTTTTTTGCTTTTAGTTCATTGCATGGAAATGACATTTCTGTTGTGCCTGAAGGTGCTTTCAATGATCTTTCTGCATTATCACACCTGTGAGTACCTAGTTCATGAATGTGGTTTAAGATCAAACTCACACACTCCTCTGCCACCTCTCCTATTGTCACATGAGATGTGGTTGACTCCATTTTGATAGAAAATGTGAAGATTTTCAATCCTGATACAGGACCTTCTGCAAGATGGCCTTCGCTTATCCTTTCGGCCCTTACTCTCCGTTAGCTATAATGGAGTTGAATTCTCTTTGCTTAGCTAAAAGTGACTTCTTACAAACACGGCTCTCCAACTTCCTAGCTATGCCTTTTCTCTTAATGTTCTCAGATTCTAGAATACAAGCTCCCTTTCAATTCTGTCTGCCCAAACCTTGTATTTTCCAGGTGACATTCTTATGCCCTTTATGAAGCTTATCTTGAGTTTCTCAAACTGGATTTATTTATTGAGCAAATATTATTCATCACTGGCTATGGCACCATGGAAAAATAAATTAGAGATGGCTTAAGAACTTTATAGTATGATAGTGGGGAAACGGCCATATGGTCATACTGGGTGAAATATTTTTTTCTTTACTTTGTGCTCTGCGTTATAGTAGCCTGTTTATATCTCCTTATTTTTGGAAAGTACAATAAAACAACATAAAAAAACATAAAAATGTATCATACACTCTTTTGGGTCAAATATTGTTATTCCATTATTTATAGGGCTAGAGTTGAGACCATGGAAAACCTGCAAGGAAGATCCAGGAACAGATTTAGGATATAAAACTTTAAAAAAAAATTTTTTTTTTATTATGTTATGTTAGTCCCCATACAGGACTTCATGAGCTTGTGATGCAGTGTTCCCTGACTCATTGTTTGCCTGTAACACCCCTCCCTAAAACAGCCTTAGCTCAGGGCCGGCTTGGTGCCCCCTGGTGGCAAGTGTGCTTCAGATTAAATAGCAGGTGCTATCAGTTGCCTACCAGCTCCCCAGAAATCTCCTGCCAGATTTTCCCTTGGCTTTGTCCTCTCCTCCAAAACCTACCAAATCCCAAGAAGATACATTTAGACAATTGAGAATTGGGGATGGGCAGAGGATAGGATCCAGTAGTCAATTATGCTATATCTGAACATGCTTTATGGGGCTCTGTCAATCACTGTAGGTTTTGTGTACATCTGTCTAACAGACTCCTTAATGCCTACTGTTAATGTATCTCTCACTGGGAGAGTGATTTGCAATATTAAGAAGAAAGTAGTCATTCTGCTCGTGTTCAGCTGATTTATCAGAAAATGCAGCTGAAGGAAGGTGTTCCCTGAGCCAAGCTGAACATTTCCTCCAGTGAGCATCCCCCCAACAATAGGAGCAGTTTGAACCATCCCTGCCATGTGTCTTTCTGTCCTGTATTTCTTTTGTGCATTTGTCTTTGATTCTCTAGATCATAAAGAGCTCTGCTCCATTCACTTTTCCACTGTGTCCCTTCACATAGGAAGGACTTAGCAAATGTCAGTAGAGATGACATTAAATGACTCCAAAATATCCTTTTGCTCATTTCAATTTAGAAGAAAAGTGTGAGTCTGAGCATAACATTTACTACAGTCCAATTCTTGATTAGAGTTGGAGGTGAAAACTGTTGATAATATAAGGTATTAATGTTTTACAAGTATATTTTGGAACTTTCCTCATGACAGAACAGGATGAATTTTGCTTGGACTATAGACCTAGAAGCATTGCTAATCCCAAGGTAATTATAAATCAGAATTAATCCATTTTATTATTTAGCATTTATATGTATTTTATTTTATTTTAATTTTTAATTTTTTTATAAACATATAATGTATTATTAGCTCCGGGGTATAGGTCTGTGAATCACCAGGTTTACACACTTCATAGCACTCACCATAGCACATACCCTCCCCAGTGTCCATAACCCCACCACCCTCTCCCTACCCCTCTCCCCCTGGCAACCCTCAGTTTGTTTTCTGAGAGTAAGAGTCTCTTATGGTTTGTCTCCCTCCTGATCCCATCTTGTTTCATGTAAACTTTTCCTACCTGCCAAACCTCCCACGTTGCATCTCCACTTCCTCATATCAGGGAGATCATATGATAGCTGTCTTTCTTCGATTGACTTATTTCGCTAAGCACAGTAGAATTAATCCATTTGAAATGCCACGTTATGCATCTGCTACTTGCGCCAAGCTTGGTAAGTTTACAAAAGCCACAGGTTGACTTCTCTGGCCTCAGTTTTTCAGTCTCTGTAATGGATTATTAATACTGTTGACCTCGTAGAGTTGTTGTTTAGGGTAAAGTGAGGTAATTCATATCAAGTGGCCCAGCACAGTACCTGCATTTTGGTGCAATAAATACCAGCTATCATCTTGATGACTTTTTCTATCGTGGCTACTGCTTATGGGAGTGGGAAGCCAAGTTCGAAAATAAAGGACTTTGTAAAGGGACAGACATCTGGTTGAAGGTCCAGATCCACAATGGTGAACTAGCTCTGTGTGTCTTTATTATTTCATGCCCTTTCTTATCTCGGTGCCTTCACACTTAACTGGTCCTTTACCACGAAACATCCTTCCCAACCTTTTCCACCTCCTTGAACCTGAGGATGAAAAAGCTCAGACTTTTTAACCACCAGTCTCCCAGAAAAGTTACCCTCTCTTCACAGTCATCTCACATAAATTTTTACTGTAGCACCTCTAATGCAAATTATTTACATGTTTGAGAATGTGTTAATCACCTTCCCAGAAGCAGTTCTTTGGTGTTAAAATAATGTATTATTTATATTTGCGGCCCCCAAACCTGGCATAGTGATTGGGTCCTCAGTAAATCATTAGTGAATGAAGGCAGTATTAATCTGTGTGTCGGGTATGCTTGTACCAAAAATAAACCTGTCTCTGCAAATACAGGAACAGCTTATAGAGCCCAGGTCAATTCTAAGGCTAGTAACTAACCCCTAAGTCCCAGCTGCACATAATTCAGGAAAATGGGGAATCCCTGATGTCTCTATTTTCTTCTAAATTGTTATCCATAAATCTATAGGGATTTTCTCCTGAGCGTCACTTTGAGTTATGCTCCTTTAGGAAATAACAATACATCCATGCTGTGTGTGTGTGTGTGCTTCTGTGGTGTTGTTTTCCAGAGCAATTGGAGCCAATCCTCTTTACTGTGATTGTAACATGCAGTGGTTATCGGACTGGGTAAAGTCAGAATACAAAGAACCCGGAATTGCTCGCTGTGCCGGTCCTGGAGAAATGGCAGATAAATTGCTACTCACGACTCCTTCCAAAAAATTTACATGTCAAGGTATGACTTTTAACCATTTAAAGAAAAATTCCCTGTATTAATTTTAAAGGAAAGACATGGCTGCTAGACCTCAAAGGCACAACTGAAAAGCCTTTAATAAATAATGACTAATGACTGCTTGCACAGGACTGAGCAGTTACCAGAGGAGGCCAAGTAAAGAACCAGGCTTTTCAAATAAACTGCAGAAGTAATTAGTTGAAATGTCTAAGATTTCATTAAAATATATGGCAAAATGAAGAGTACACAATTTCTGGAAGTTTCTCTCATAGCCTCTAACAAGTACAATATTTTGCTTTTGGCTTGTCTGAACGTGTGCCCTGCTCCCAGGGCTGCCAGGGCCCTGTGGCTTCCTGATGCCAGGTAAGGAGAAGCAAGCCCTCCCGAGTGTTCAGGCCAAACCCTCTGACTCGCCTCCTATGTTGATGTGAGTGTCTATTGCTTGTTTGTATCCCTTTCTTTTCCCTTTGTTTTATGTATCTGTGGATTCTAAATAGTGCCTTAGTAACAAATACTTTCTCTTCTCTTATTACAAGAGTCATCTATGCTTTACATAGAAAATCAAAATAGGAAGATGTTAACAATAACAAACAGTATATGCCTTCAAGAACTAAAATTATGTATCAGTCACAATACCTAGAGATAACCCCTATTGAACTTGATTTTATTAAATGTTTTATGTATAAAACTAATTCCCAGTATTGTGGAGGTTGAGAAGTATACAGTACGTTCTTGCTTCCTAAGGCTTGCAAACCTAGCTGAAGAAAAACTTCCCACACTTAAACATTTGAGGTAGGAAACCATCTAAGTAGGTCATAATGTGCACTGGGTCATGGTGTGAGTTTCCAGCTTCCCATTACAATAGTTATATAACCTGAGTTTAATAGCTTAGTCAGCCTGTACCTCTGTTTCCTCATGTGTATGCAGAGATAATGGTAGTACTTATGTGAAAATGTTATTTTTAAGGTTAGATAAGTTACTACATGTGAAATTAAAAAAAAAATGGTAAAGAAGATGCTGATGTCACAGAAACAAGACAATTGTAGATTGCAGGGGTGGAGGGAAGGGGGAAATGGGGAGAGAGATATAGGTTAAAGGGCACAGTCTTTGTGATAAGGATAAGTTCCGAGGATCTAATGTTCAACATCGTGAGTGGAGTTAATTACATGGTATTATGCTGGCAAGTTGCTGAGGATAGATGTGAAGGGTTCTCACCACAAGCACACAGAGGTTAACTATATGAGGAGCTAGATATGCCAAATACCTTGATCTTATTAATCATTCCTTAGAGTATGTGTGTATCAAGTCACCATATCGCGTACCCTTTAAGTGTATACAGTTACTGTCAATTACTCCTCAGTACAGCTGGGGGAAAAGATCAATGGAATTAATATGTGTAAAACACCTTGCCTTGCACACAGTAAGCACTCAGTGACAATTTTATTATCATAGCACTTTAGAACACCAGCAACACTGTGATGTAGGACAAGCAATGTTTTACTGATCAAAGAAAGAATTTCCAAAAACCATATTCCCTCCAAGCATTTTTTTTTTTTTTAAATAGCATCTGAGGCTTTTTCATAGCTGTAAATGGCTGCAAAAGATGTAGTTTGCAGCGCATTTTAAGTACTGACATTTTGAAACAACACTTTTCCAGGGGCGTCTGTGTGGCACAGTCAGTTATGCACCCAACTGTTGATTTCGGCTCAGGTCATGACCTCAGGGTCGTGAACTCAGGGTTGTGAGGTCAAGCCCCAGGTCAGGCGTCCTACTGGGTAAGGAGGCTCTTTAGGATTCTCTTTCCACCTCTGCCTCTACCCCTCACGGCCCTACCCCTAAAAAAACAAAAACAAAAACAAATACAACAAAAAACAAAAAAACTCTTGTTATTCTTCTAAATGTATTAGATGGAATCTAAATATCACAGCTAATTTAACAGAGACAAAAACAAGATTCTCTGTAGATTTCACACTGTTCTTTTACTTGAACTTCTGTTTTTTTTCTTGAGTTTCTGTTTCCAGTACCTTGGAGAATCGTCTCATTTTTTTGCTCCAAAGGGGTGTGTGTGTGTATGTATATATGTATATATTTAAAAAATTTGAATTTTTTAAATGTCCAAAAATCTTTGAGTTTTGAAATTTTTCTTAAAATTGAATTGCTGTTAATACCCATGCACCATTGCTTGGGACATCATGATTATTTATCAGCATGTTAATGTTTTTTTAAAAATTGAGGGATGCCTGGGTGGCTCAGTGAGTAAGCACTTACATTGGGGTCAGGTTATGATCCCAGGGTCCTGGTTGCGAGCTTCAAATCCAGGTTGTCGCTCAACAGGGATCCTGCATCTCTCTCTGCCTGCCACTTCTCCTGCTTGTGCTCATTCTCTCTTTCTCTCTCTGACAAATAAGTAAATAAATAAATAAATATATAATACCTTTTTAAAAAAACTGAAAGCAAACTTCACTGGAAATGCCTCTCTGGGATTATGTGCATTGATTGCAAGAGGTTTTGCAGATAACTGACATTTTGTGATATTCTTTTGTAACTACAGTTGTTTCTTTGGGGCAGTGCCCCAAAGTTTCTAGTGTGTTGTTAAGGCATATCATTGTTTTGGAAAGTGCAGGAGATTGTCAGATGAGAGGCAGGGAAAGAGAATCTGACATTAAAACTTTCCCTTGGGCATCTTCATCAGGCAGATGTGTTTTAGAAAGATTGTATGGGCAAATACAATCTGTATTTACAAACTGTAAACTGATTTTGTTATATTTCTCTGTACCCAGGGAAACTTGTTTTCTCCTTTCTGAAAAAAATGCTGGTGCTTATGTATTTTTCTCAAAGTTTAGAGTTCCCTGGAGATATTTCTTTAAACAATATTTCATGATAATACAAATTTGAGAAAAGCTACATACTTGCATTCGATTCTCTGACAGACATTGTTCACAATCTTTTATTACACATTCTCAGAAGTCCAATATATACACACATACATAAATGACTTTAACTCAAGATATAGTTAAATGATCTGACCTTTTTCTTTAAATTAATTTATTTATTTCAGAAAGAGCGATTGAGCATGAGTTGAGGGGAGGAACAGAGGGAGAGGGAGAAGCAGAGTTCCCGCTTAGCAGGGAGCCCGATGCAGGGCTAGATCCCATGACCTTGAGATCATGACCTGAGCTGAAGACAGATGCTTAACTGACTAAGCCATCTCAGTGCTCTGACTTTTTTTTTTTTCCTTTAATAGCATCTTGTTTAGTTCTTAGTGTGGCGTGAATGGAAATATGCTTGAGGGAATATTAATCTGGATCAGGGATGCATGATAAAACTTCCTGCAGTGATAAAAATGTTCTGTATCTGCACAATCAGACACGATAGTCACTGGCCATGTACAGTTGCTGAAAGGTAGCTAATGCAACAGAGGAAGCAGATTTTTAATTGTATTTAATTTAGATTTAACCTGGAAGTGTCAGGCACAGCTCCTGGCTCCCATGTTGGATAGTGTGGTTCTACAAAAGCTCAGAGGAAGAAATGGTGTCAGAGGAGAGTGGTGGTGAAAAGCTGAGTGCAGGTGTATCTAAGCCAATCATTGGGGCAGGCTGTCAAGCGTGAGGAGTATGCCACAGAAGCAGAGCTGTGTTGCAGGAGAATGCTGGAACTGTGATTCAGTTTAGTATCCATGAAGTTCTCATGTCAACAGGTTGTCTCTATTTCAAGCCATACCATAAACTGGGTAGCAGACCACTTGGGCGTAGGGCAGGTGACAAGACACGCAGACATGCAGAACTCACCAAATAGAGTCTAATTGCATTTGGCAGACTAACTTTGCTCAGTTTTTCTATACTGAATATATACTTTAATATACTTTTAGAGTGATAGCAAATATTGAAACTCATAATGCCCTTTGCCATCATTTCTTGGTATTTGTCAAACTATTGTGAAGCTTCATTGTCTTAAGACTCTGCTAGTTGACGATTTTTGACAGTTCAGATCGCATCTTTGCCACTACTACTGTAACTACTGCTGATAATAGTAAATAATTACTAACAACAGCTTATATCGAGGGTTTGCATTATGCTGAAGATTTTACTTATCTTTTGTAATCTTTGTATCATTCCTAAAGCAAATACTGTTATTTTCCCATTTTGGAGATGAAAATATAATTCGGAGAGATTAAGTCATTTGTTCAGCATCACTCAGCTGCTAAGACAAGGAGCCAGAGTTTTAGACTCACTGATTCCGGTGTTTACCACTGAACTTTACTTTATAGTTTTCAGTAAGAATATTCTCAATACAAATCAAAATAAAGAAGAGTGCCATTTTTCTATTAGAACATACTTAGAAAATGAAAAATTTGAATCACTTTCATATGCTTTGCTAAAAGTATTTATTCATAATAGGTGGGTTAGTAAAAGTCAAAATACTCTAATCTGCTAATTAAAATAATTCACTCTAAGAAATCTACTGAGTACTGAGTTTTTGAGCTAACAGGCCTTATGAGCTTGAAAGCAGTAAAATGACACTTCTTTAAATATTTTATAATTTGAGTTTTTAATATTTTAACTTTTCCCATAGTTATGCCAGTTTAATATGTTTTATTTTATTCATGAAAAGCATGTAAGTACATGTTCCTAATATTAATATTTGTAAATATGTAATTTCAAATTACCACAGGAAGATAAATATCCTTTAATTGAACCCATGTTTGGGGCGTCTGGGTGGCTCAGTGGGTTAAGCCACTGCCTTCGGCTCAGGTCATGATCTCAGGGTCCTGGGATCGAGTCCCGCATCGGGCTCTCTGCTCAGCAGGGAGCCTGCTTCCCTCTCTCTCTCTGCCTGCCTCTCCATCTGCTTGTGATTTCTCTCTGTCAAATAAATAAATAAAATCTTTAAAAAAAAAAAAATTGAACCCATGTTTATATAGCTATGTATAAATATAATTTAAATGTTTTCTCTGCTAGGAAAGGCTAGGCCATTATTTTGAATAATATATTCAGTTAACGATTTTTATCCTACATTTTTCAGAGTATTTTCTTTGTGTTAAATATCATAGATTCAGGGCACAACAGAAATAAATTAACGGGATGAAGTAGATTATCAGAGAATATTTAATTAATACCCAGATTAGAACACTCTTGAGTGGGTAGTAAGTGGTCACGACTTCTCTCGACAACCCAAATTTCCAGTCCATCTTTTAACTATCACGTGATGTTAGAATAATCAAGCAGTCTGTAGGGAAACAGAGATTTTGGCCCTCCCCATGGAATGCAAAATATTGTTAATTTCTGATATTCTTTTTATTGCTCTTGGTTCAAAAAGATTTAGCTCTATAGACAACTAAAGTTGTTCACCTTTAATTTGATAGACATTTATTAAACACTTAAATGTGCCAAAGAGTGAAAAGTCTGGTGGAAATGAATGATATATTCCTTCTTTCCTTCACCAAATATTATGTGAGTTCCTGTTAAACACCAGGCAGAGTTCCAAGGTATTAAGAATCTAGTGTATGTTGTAAACAAGACATAGAAAGATGCTTGTCTTCATGGAGTTTATAGTATACTGATAAATACATTTAAACAGATAATTTCAAAACAAAATGAAGGTTTGGCAATGGAAATATATGTAAAATACTAATAACACAGGCGCCTGGGTGGCTCAGTCGGTTAAGTGCCCGCCTTCGCCCAGGTCATGATCTCAGGGTCCTGGGATCCAGCCCAGTGCTCAGCAGGGAGTCTGCCTCTCCCTCTGCGCCTCCCCTCACTTGTGTGCACTCATGCTCTCTCTTTCTCTCTCTCAAAAATAACTAAATTTGTTTATTTAATATTTTAAAAAAAGATATTAATACCATATATCCAAATCAAACAATCATGGAATTGTAACTGATACCACCAGGTCCATTAGGCTTCAGGAGATTCTCATAGTGAGTCAAGTAGAGACGAGGAGCCCCAAATGGATAGGTGTCTGGTAGCCATGAGCTCAGATAAAGAAGCAGGAATATGGTTCTCAACATACTTCATTATTTCATTTACAAATGTCAGATAAAGGGTCAGAAAACCCAGGACTTTTATATATCTCAAGATTATCAACATTTCACCACCGCAAGAATCTCTCCCACTAATTTTATATATTAAGATTCCTCTAAATTCTGGGATTCCTGGGGGAAATTCCACATTTCTCAGCAGTAATATAGTAATACTGGCATTTTTTTTTTTTCTTTAGCAAGATCAACATCTTTCTTTTAGAGAAGTTCTTGAAAATCTTGAAGTCTTTGTTTTGTGTCTCAGAATTACTGGTTAATACTGTCCTTAGCCACTTAGGCAATTAAATAATATAGCCCAGGGGTGCCTGGGTGGCTCACTCAGTTAAGCTTCTGACTTGATTTTGGCTCAGATCATGATCTCAGGGTCATTGGATTGAGCCCTGTGTTGGACTCAACCCTCAGTGGGGGTCTGCTTGGGATTCTCTTTTTACATTTTCAAATTTATTAGCACCAGTACATAATTATAATTTTGAAGTAAACTTAGCTTTTCTGGGATTATGAATTGTTCACTGGCCAAAGAAAATATTCAGGTTTGTACATAGTTAGCTGCCAAAAGCACCATCTTTAAAAAACAAACAAGGATTATTTTTCTTTTTCTTTCTTTTCTTTTTTTTTTTTTAACAAGGACTATTTTTCATTATACTTTTGGAAACTTAAAACACTGGGAAAATTTTAACAGACATTAATATTAATAGGTGATGAGAACCAGCAATTCGTATTCTGCTCTTAAATATTGTACATCGATATTCAATCTCGTGATAAAATTTCATGAAATAATTATTGTCCTTTTCCATTCAGCTGTGACTCAAGAAGTTCTTTTATTGGCCTGAGGTCACATGTATATATAGGAAATAGCCAGGCCTAGTGATCCCAGAGGTATAATATGCAGCCTTCGTGTTTTTGTTCAATCATTTATGTAATTCAGATTTGTAAGATTTTTAACCCCTTATTATCTGTCGACCATCCCCAATCCTACAGTAGAACTACAGGGAGTCCAGCGGTTTCCATCTTGCCAATTTCACCGGCTTCTTTTTAGTCCTCTTTGTTTGTCGTCTTAGCCATTGGTAGCTAACTGGTCCTTCTTGTACATTCTCTTTGCTCTTTCTTCATTCCTTTGCTGACACCTTTTTCTTACATTCTTTAATACTGACATATAGAAGATGGTCTCTCTACCCCTATTAATTAACTGATTTCAATCCCATAGCTTCAAATGTCAGGCATGATTTTTCTAACAAACTACGGATTTAATATTTCCGTGCACCTAGTGAATTCCTCCCCTGCGCAGGCTTGCAGAAACTTATAACACGTTTTCCAAAACACGCATTTTCATTTCCCACATCCTCTTGCAAGTGCATTCTATAATTGACGTATATACATGTCTCTACTGCTGAACTGTAAGTTTTTCCGGAAATTTCAACATTTCACTTACCTTTGAACTCCCAAAACTTAGCTTACTGCCTGGCTCCTCAATAAAGTAGAACCTCAATAAATATTTGATAAATGAATGACTTAATGATGGAATGTTGTTAAGAAATATGCATTTGATATTAACACTTAAGAAATGCAGCAATGTAATAGCAAGCAGAGCTTAGAGTTTTGGGGTTTTAAATAAAAACCTCGTTTTAGTTAATTATGCCCAACATCAAATACCCCCTACATTTTCCCTGGGTTGTCTTTGATGTACCTTTGACTTTATACAAGGGCAATGCTAGAGCATTCTCTTATTTGACTTGGGTTTCCAAGGGATGCCAGAATGAAGGCGGACTCTGGGATATAGTTAGAAATTTGTGTCTGGAGCTTTTAGTAATAAATCAAAGTGAGAATGCAATTCTCAGTGGGTGGTGATATTGGTGTCAGGTGCATAGCTAGTGATTTCAGTCAAGTAAGCAAGTCTGCCTACAAGCTTTAATGGATTTGAGGTCCAGCAGTTTGTCTGTTAAAGATTAAAGTAGCTGGCAAAGACAAATTGTTAACCAAACTTTTGGCTCGTTTTCCCTTTGAATTATTAAGCTAAACACACTTCCAATCCATACCACTGATGCTAGAGGGCTCTCTGAAGTCAAGACCGAATCTTAAATCAACCTAGTTATCCTAGAATGCCCTCCTTCATTTCAGTGACATTAGTAAACATCTGTATTTCTGAAGCAGGATTTCTTTTTTTCTTCTCTGTGGCACACATCTTATAAGGGCTAATGTGTTAACAATCATTTAAAATTCCTTGAGACTAGTTAACTTTGGGCAGGTGGAAAGATTGAAGATTGGTGAGGTTGTATCAGCAAGGAAGCTATATTTCTTTGCCAGGCAGCAGTTTAAGAACTAAAGTTCCCTTCCAATGTTGTAATGTTTCTGGTGGTTGTCCACGCTAAATGTACGAATCGCAGTTAGTCCTTAAACACATAAAATCATTAACTCTAGGTGTTGTTACCCTGTGAATAATTATTTTGCAGTGCTCCCTACCATTCCCCCATGATTCTGATGATAATAGTCCCCACAGTTTTTCCACATTTCAGCATCTCCTGGCATAGACAGAAGGTACCCAGTGAAACCTATAATGAATGAATAAATAAAAACCTCTAGTTTGCCTTTGTGCTAAAATGGAAGCTAACAAGCAGAGGAAGACTTCCTCTCTCTTCCTAAGTGAGCCACTCATGTTCCTCTCAGCTACCCACCTTCTTTGGAAGTCTAAGGAAGACTGTCAGAACTTTCTGTGGCTTCTGTGTTTGCTCTCATTGTATTTTGTACTCAAAACTCACTACCATTTCATTTAATGCTTAAAGCAACCCGTTGAGTTGGCTACCATTATTCTAGCTCCACGCACTTACCAACAAATCTGGGTTGCTAACTTAGTGTAATGGACCTCAGATTCTCTGTTCCAAGATTACTTGCATTATGATAAGAGACTTGGCTAATTCTTATCTCTGCACATCCTTCATCTGGGAATAATCAAGTGTTCAAAACTGTACCTGTGGTTTTTTTTTTCTAATGAGCTGTGCTAATTCTTTTACAATTTTGCTATGACTTTAGTATCACTCTTTTGCTGTGATATCATCTCCTTGTTATAGAAATGGATTAAAGATGTCATTTCCCCTTGCATAAGAACTTTGCAGGAAAGGATCTCAGAGAAAGCATCCTGGCTAGAAAATAAATCACAAATTGAAGACAAAGAGAAAATAGAAGGTAGACTTAGAAGAGGAACAATATATTGGTGGGAAGAGGAATGAAAGGAGAGAGCCAGATACAAGGGATATAAATTTTGAGGGTTTAGATTATAGAAATGAGCAGATTTAGATAAACGGGTGGTATCACATTATAGGAAGGATGCTTAGTTAGAAGGAATCATAATCTAAATGAGAAAATAAAGTAAGTAATAAAAATAAAACAAATACGAATTACATCTTCTTATGGTACTTGAGGATATTAAAGACTGTTTGGAATTGATAACTCACAAACACTTTTTGAATTACCCTGCATTCAACCTCAGGAACTAGAAATAAGAAATTATCTATGAAGTATTGACTTTAAAAGAAGGGTTTGTAAAAGAAAAAGCGAGTAGAAGGCTATCTGTAGTAGTCAACTCTAGGAACATGAAAAAGTTAGAACTCAGTATTTTAGAACTATAATCCTAATTTTGATGCCACCGAGGCAGTTTACAGGTGTAAGAAAGAGATCAGGAAACACCAGTGCAAGTGGGAAAGGGTGATATTTTGATTCCTTCAGCTAAACTGAATATAGATGAAGGGGCAATGATCTCATGTGGTTTTTACCCATAAGAAATTCCAGGTAATGAAAATAGTTGAGCAGGAATAATTATATAGGAAACCGAATTTGGTCCTGGGAAAAAAAGCGGAGAAATTAGTGCTTATTGATTAATATAGTAGATATAGTTCCGTGGATATTTATTAAATAAATCTTGGCTCTGTGCTAAGCTGGAATACTCCAGGCTGGCAATTTTGATATCCGCGTACTCTATTACAGTCTTCAGGATGTATTTAATTGGTTTTCTTGAAACAATCTCTGGCTTCTGATCTAACCAATTAAACATAATTTTTGAAAAATATCACATTCCACAGCATAAACATAGAAACTGCCAACCCTGAACTCCTCTATTCAAACTGCAGTCTTACAAGGTCGAAAGCACAGAAATAGACCAAGAGACAATTGTCCTCAAGGTCTTCTTGCGGAGTGGCCAGATGAGTGTTAACAGTCCACACATTTGCTGATCTGTTTTGCTTGCATACCTTCGTAGCTGTTTCCCCCTGCACCTTTTTTCCAAGTTAGATTCTCTCTTCTGCCCTGGCTAAGGTACCCACTACTTGCTTTTCTACTGCAGATTCCCAAGCATTAAGAGGTTAGCAGACACAAAGCTATTTATACTGGGGTATTATCTTAATTTAACACAAATGCCAGCATTTATTTCTTTAGTGTGCTGAATAGCAAAATTTCCTTAATAAACACATTGGGGAGGGGGGGAGAAGTTAAATGTCCCTGAGCATCACTTTGTTCTTCATTCCAGCAATTTTCCAGCTGTGATTTGATATAAAACTGCATTAGTTACTCTGGTCACCAAGACAAAGTGAAGGAGACAATGGCAGGGCCTCTCTGGTGACTGAGGTGTCCTTGGAAGTAAATACCACCCCTTTCCATTAATGCAGTCATTCCCAGAACTGCCATCCATTTCCAGATGTTTAAAAAAGAAACAGAAATCTCTTCATAGAAAGATTTCAGGGGTTTTGCTAATAGAAAAACCGACAAATACAGAACAGTATCCTCTTTTGGATTTCACTCCATAACCATTACATGAACTTGGATTTGTATTTTCTTGGGTAAGGGAATACACAGTTATGCAGAGTTCTTATGCCTACCTGATAATTCACATGGTATTTCTGTTTCTGTGAGCAAACCAATAACTCACAAACATAAACTCCAATCTGTAGAAAAGTTTGATGAATGGTAGCTTATATGAGCAGAAATCCTACAATTGTCGGGTGCAGCGATCTTAGAAGGTTAGGTCAGCGATAGTGGGAAAAGGGGTATGCTGAACCGTCGACTCAGATAGCTTTGCTGGAAGTTACGTGGGATGAGCTTACAGCTGGAATTATCCCGCTTGTTCCAGTGAGGATAAAGAACTACAGAGATATTGCTGATGGCAGAAACATAATTAATGTTTATGTTATAAAATATGTGCATTTTATATAGATGAATATGTCACCCTGATACTGTCCTCATCGGTTGCCAAGAGGCGGTCTAATGAGCTCTCAGAAATATGGCCAAAAGTAGCCTCAGTGGAACATAATTTTATCAAAGACAGTACAGTTTCCACATTGTTAGCCATTTATGGAATGAATATGTGCAAGCAAAGGAAAATGGCTGCAAATGAATCTGCCTTTAATCGAAACCTTTCATGGATCAGGTGATTTTTAAAGTGTGTCTCCCAAAGGTGAGATTGCAAATGAAGATTTTTTTTGACAGTATTTTCTTCTTGGAGGGAAAAAAAGCAGAAATCTCACCCTCCACATGCCTTTGCTAATGTGTTAACGTACTGAACCAAAAGGCTATGAGGGAGAATATAGTGGAAATTACATTTTTGGTTTATTTCCAGATGCATGAAAGTGACACTGTTTTCTATCTCCTGTGTGTGAAAGTAAAGTACTGGACTAATGATTTCTGGGCAGGTGCATACTCTTGTATTTTTTATTGCACTGATGTATTTCTATTTATGCATTAAACTCACCCACACATCCCCCAATACCCCCCCACCCACCCACACACACACAGAGTCCTCTTTGGGATCAAAGGTATGCATTTCCATGACAGCTGGCTGAAGTTAAAGTGCAGGCAATGGCCGTGGAATGCATCCACACAGGCTATTTGGTCTGCGAGGGGACTGATCCCATGACACTGGCATCACCAACAGCAGATCCTAACCACTTAAGCTCACAGCCCATAGTCCCGCTCTGACATTGGGCACTCTCACCATGCCTGTCAATGAGATGGTCTCCTGTTGAATTCTTGAACATTGTACAATGATGTTGACTTCTGTTCTATTCATGGAAGAGAAATACATACAGATATGTGACCAATATTTTTATATGAAATCTATTGTTACATTAAGGCATTTAAATAATTTAAGAGAACTAAAAATACAAAGCATGGGTTTCTTATATTTTTTAATTAATTTTCAGGTCCTGTGGATGTCAGTATTCTAGCTAAATGTAATCCCTGCTTATCAAACCCATGTAAAAACGATGGCACCTGTAACAATGATCCAGTTGACTTTTATCGCTGTACTTGTCCCTATGGCTTCAAGGTCAGTAGAAGGTTTTGAGGGAACTCTGATCTGAAAACATAGCTTTCTTTGGTGGGTCCTCATTATTCTATTGTTATATATATATATGTATATATACAGAATGAAAGAAAGAGAGAGAGATTTCTTTTATTCACACTTGACTTTGCTTGGTCATTCTTTCTCTAGGGGCAGGACTGTGATGTCCCAATTCATGCATGCATCAGTAACCCATGTCAACACGGAGGAACTTGCCACTT
Organism: Mustela putorius furo; assembly: GCF_011764305.1. Lineage (NCBI taxonomy): Eukaryota > Metazoa > Chordata > Mammalia > Carnivora > Mustelidae > Mustela > Mustela putorius. Next base: position 26,551,392 of record NW_025421273.1, read on the forward strand.
AAAGGAAGGGGAAAAAGATGGATTCTGGTATGTCATTAGTCTATAATATTCTGTCTGAAGCATTGGGGCAGGAATAATTAAGCTAACATTCATGTTCCTTTTCAAATTAAAGAGTGTTGTTTTTAAAAGAATACCAAAAATGTATTCATCAGGACAATATGTATTAGTCCTTCACAGAAATACTGTAATATGAAAAACAAGTGGAGACATTACAGTATTCTCAGCTCATGATGCTATAAAATTAAGACATTTTTTAAAACATGCATGTGCATGTGGTATGATTCATACACTCAGATTAGGTCAAGACAAAGCAGTGACTCTGTTATGCTAATTAATAGGCAATAGTCTCCTACTTCAAGTTGTATATTCATCTGTTGCTTTGTGTATTGCTTTAACAGACAGTGTATAAAGATAAGATGTGGGTCCCACTGAAACAGAAAATTAATGATTCATTTGCAGACCGCAAAATGAGTAGACAAACATGCTGTGAACATTTTTAATCTGGAATTATTTAATCATATAGTACAATTACTTCAGATGTACTTCATGAATTATGAAATAGAGTTCTTATAATGGCAGTAATAATTTCATATAGAATGTTAATCTACTACAAAGCTTGTTAGAAATATCACTTTTTATAATAAGTATTCTTCATTTCTACATTCTGTTATGAAATGGTCCCTTAAAAGATTATTCTGATTCCTATCAAGAGCAAGTGTACAATGTTTTATTGTCATTGAAATATTGTATTCATTGAGACTTAACGAGAACATTTACATTTTATAATGGCAAGGAAGATGTAATTTTAATATCATATTTCTTTTTTGTTTTGAGACATGAGGAACAAAATAGCTAGGATAGGAGGTGGTGTAATTTTTAAAGTCAGAACCAGTTCCTCCTCATTTATGAGCAGAGAAGCGTGAATCATTTTATTAGGGCAAAAGTTGAGATTAAGATATTTAGGGCTATAAACTTTGCTTGTGTTTTAGACCTGTGAATATACTGGATGTATTGACGTATGGATTATTTGCCATCTTGCAGCCAGCATAAATTTTCTTTTTCAAATTATTTCTGATTTCGCAGATACTACCTTAAATTCATGCTTACTACATGTCATTTAAAAGTATCTTAAAACTCAATTTGTCTGTAATTGATGAGTGTGTTTAGTTTTTTATTTTCAATTTTTGGACCATATGGTTTTAAAAGGCAGCACGAACATGGTTTTCTTTTCTTTTCTTTTTTTCTTTTCTTTTTTTTTTTTTCTTTTTTTGCCTTTTCTCCCGCTGGTGTTCAGGTGTATTTGTGCTGATGGATTTGAAGGAGAAAATTGCGAAGTCAATGTTGACGACTGTGAAGATAATGACTGTGAAAATAACTCTACGTGTGTCGATGGAATTAATAACTACACGTGCCTTTGTCCACCTGAATACACAGGTAGGAAGAGTAGGAAATTATGTGCCATCAATAGTGTGTCTGTTTGAAAGCATCACTGCCAATGTGCCGTATATGTGTAGTAAGACATTGTATTATTCAGTAACTGGTAGGTGTTTTGAAAATTAGATATAATGTGAATAACGGACAGTTAAGATGGTTTCGGCCAACCAAATGAAAGACCAATCAGGCTCAGAACACAGGCATCTACATAAAGTCATTCTATCCAGCAGAAAAAGAAGTTCTCATTCTGAAGCTTTTAGTCGCACGGTTGGATAACATTTTTCATGCAAAGCATTTTTCTTATACAAACCAACCCACCAATAATACATAGGTGAAAAGGGGGGACATTTTTTTCACATAGGCAAAACATAACAAAGCATTTGAAATTACTTGTGTCCATCATGTCCTTCAAAATAAATTATAATCAAGAAGATATTGAGCACTCTGGTTAATCTTATAATTATCAACTTTTTTCCCGATATTTTGTATCCGGGGGTAAAAAATTTCCTGTCTTTGTGAACTGGTAAACTTCTCTGCACAAACCAATTTATTATAAAGCCAACGTCAGGTTTAGACCCACCGGTTATGTCAGAATATCTGTTTTGATCGATTTTGGGGGACTGTGAATGAGAAGCATAATAGTTAGATTCTTGTTTCTGTAATAAACCACTGCATTTTACAGTTGATAGAGAAAAGGAGAATGTTACGCCTTTTATTTGTAAGAAAAGGTGGGAAAGTAGATTCTGTCACTCTTTCCAAAATTACCATTTTCATTTTGATGGGTATTTTTCCTTAATCATTTATTTCCTTACAATATTAATGCATAGTTAAGAATATCAGAGGGTAAAATAACTATGTAGATGACTGGGGTTAACATCTCTAAACACGAAAAGATGAGAGCACATCTGCATGATCCACTTTCCCAGGGATTTGTCAGAATACCATTGAAATTTAAGCTTTTATGGAATACTCAAACTTTGCATTTTATTAAGTACTTTTCTTGGTGGGAAAATGTTAGGTAAAAGAGAAGTGTTCTGTTTTGACATCCCAGATCTGTCTGAGTGCCTTTCAACCTCTCTCTTCCATGATATGTGTTTTTTTTTTCTTTAACGCCAGTGAAGCATGCAATGTAATATATAAAGTTTCCAGTAGAAATGTGAACATGTTGGATCGTATTTGTTCTATCACATAAATGCAGCCCTTGGGGCCCTTAGTGGCTAGTTTGAATTCCTTGATATTTTACATTAATAAAGGATAGCAAATACCCATCCTGAGATGGTTGGGAAGTGTAGGTGCTACACAGCTTTCACATTCACAGTAATACTACTTGTGTCATGCCTCAGAGACATGCCATTGACCTCCATGCACAGATTCTGGAGCCCTTGGAGCCACTGAGAATCTGAGTTTTATTGGCTGAGCTAAGTTAGACCTGTATAGAACCCCAGTGTTTGCACTAACATCTGTTACCTAGTACCTTCCTAGGACAGAAAAATCCTGTTTTCCTAGCATTGCCCTAATCATTATCAAAAGGGCTTAGTTTGATCTGGACAAATTGGACCCAAGCATTTCAAACATGCTTGGGTTAGCCAATGTGCTCCTGAGCACAGAAACCAAGAATTTCTCTGTACCCCCACCATGAAACCCTAGGCTTGAAAGCATTGTGTACTCAGTTCCCACCCACCTTGTTTTTAATGATAATTTACATCAGATGGCAGACTCTTCTTGGTTGGTTTAGAGGGGTCCACCTGCTTTGGCTTTAGATTTGCTGTATCTTATTCCTAATCCATTTCTTTTGAGTCTTATCTTACCTTCTCTCCCTTCATTTTCCAAGCTTCCTTCCTACACCTGCTCCTCTCAAATGCATTTTCTCCATCCTAAGTGATTCAGTTCAGTGCCGCTTCCTCTGAGAAGTATCATGAAGCTGCATTTCCCCCTGTCAGATCCTTAAAACATATCAAAAAATTCCTAAGGCTTAACAAAACCACTTTTTAACCAAAATGTGACATTTCTAAAAGCCATCATGTGGGAATCTGCCATAACTATCTCTCCAGAGTCATCTGCCTCTCAACAAGAACTGAGGCTGACACATTTTTAGTCATAGCAATTGCAAATACTGGTTTTCCTTAATTTAGGTAAAGGATAAACAAAAACACTGAACTCAGTAGAAAGCTCACAGCCTACTATACATAAAGGTATTACCGCTGTAACTGGGCTGGGTCTTGGGGGCAACAAAGAGTTTGACAGTTTGGCATTGGAGCAGATATCTATATGAGGAACATTTGTAACCCATCCATTAGCTATAGTATTTTTGTTCATATGTGAAATGAGCTCATTTACAAGATATCAAGTAACCATCTGCAAATTTTGAAATCAGTGGCACATAAGTGGCCTTTAATTATAGGAAAGCATAAATTGGACTCTAGAGTTTCATATCATGCTTCATCCAAGTATGTAGTGAGGAAGGAATTTTTTTTTTTAATAATGCGGCTGTATTGTTTTAGATTTAAGATTGGAATCTGATTAATGAGATCTGATTAATGAGTAGGAGACCTGGGAAAAGAAACCCCTGCTGTGCTCGGGGAATATAATCATGTTGTCATTGCTTAAAAATCACTCAAGTCATAAGTTGCTTTTCTGTTTGGAGATGTTTTACTCTATACCGCCAAAGGCAAACAATGAGAAAGAGAACTGTTTAGCAGGAACAAATAAAACTTCATGGGAAAAGGTTGTAAATTATTATGGTGAAAGGTTTTATTTTTGGCACCTGTGTCAAGAGTCAGAAATGGACATAATATTGTTACAGAGAAAATTCAGAGATTTGAAAGCAGACCGACAGAGAACTCATGATGTGATGGGCAGGCTATAAAACAGAGCTAAAAATATCCAAAACAAAATGAACCACCGTTGGGAAATTAAATTTATTTAAACCCTTGTGACCAAAACATCACAGTAATAGTTATTGATTTATTAAAGGAAAAAACTCACTGCTCTTTCCTGCTGCAGGGATTGACAACATAAATTTTTAAGGGTCAATATTGTTTTTTATTATCTAATCCTTGCTATGCCTTTCCCACCCGAACTATCAAAACTATTCTTTTCTACGTAACCCAACACATTATCTGTCCTTCTGGTTGTATAACATGACGGTTACTTGCTAGTATTTTTCAGATAAGATTAATTTTTGGAAAGTTATTCACATTTTAAATGAACATTACTATGCTAAGGGTGCAGAAAGTAAGACTCTGGAATTAGTATACAAATAATTTAAAAATTCACTCTCAGGTTTTAATTTTAGCTTGCAAGATTTTTTGTTTTTAATCATTACTATATCCTTCTTAAAAACAGCACATAACTTGGAGCTAATTTTCAAGGAATCCCTCAAATTATATAAGCTCAAAACCTATGAAAGTGAAAATTGTAGATATGGCATCCCTGAAATATTGACAAACTTGACACCTGTTCTCATGCTCTGGTATGAACTTCAGGTGTTGAATCGAAAAATATGTTTTTGCAAGTTTTCTGAGAGTCAGAACCCTGGATCAACTCTGTTAAGGTGATGTTTCTTAACACTGTTCTCATGGGACTGTATACAGAGAAGACACAACCTTGATCACAGTGTAAACCACAATAGCATTAATGAGGTTATATAAATTTAGTGAACGAAAGCTTCCGTACAAATTGGGCATGTAAAGACTTAGAATGTATTTTGTTAAAAATATCCAGACCGTTTTAGTTTTTCCATTTTGTACCACTATTCCTTTGTTTTCCAAATCACCAATGCCCACACACAAATCATAAAGTTCACATCTTAAAAAGTAGAGCTGCTGGTTGTTAAATGAACCGGTTTAGACACAGAACCTCTCGCTCCCTGTGATGGCGTTTGCCTTTTGCTTCATTTACTCCATGTTTGTGCGTCTGGCCCGGCTGTAGGTAAGAAATCTAAGCATTGCTTCAGTTTGCTCTCACCCTTGGCTTCTCTGTTGTTACTGCTACGCATTGGCTTCGTGTGCTCTGCTGTTGTACTGCAATGTAAAAAGTCTTTTGTCTCTTCTGTCTTTGTCGCTGCCAGCTGCTAATCTGAATGAGGTGGAAAAAGGTTAGTTGCCTTTTAAGTCTATTATGATTTTCATGTGAGTTTCCCTCTTTCTTTTAAAGCTACATAGATTTCATTGTGTGTACGTGGTAAAAGGAATGTTGGCAAAATCTGAAATTAATATGTCAAATCAGTCATTTGGATCCTTGACATATGGATAGCAATGCCAAAGTCCATAAAAAGGGCATCTAAAGTGCACTTTATCAATTTCTAGAAAGCTATGAAAGAAATTCTCTGAGTGGGAAGAAGGGGTGACTGAAAAGAAAGACTAGTATTTTCTACTTTTGACTTGTTGGTATGCTTTTACTTTTTAAAGATATCACAAACAGGAATTGTTTTTACAATGAAAAACAGGTCATTCCGTATAGTATAGGGTATTGATAGAAAAATGTTTAAATAGTGAGAATTTTCCCATAACTTTAAACTAACATCTTTAGTAATTTGATATATGGAAAATATTAGAAGATGTGTATATTTATTAAAATATTTTATAAAATAAATATTACAAACCCCAAGAGGTTGATTTTTAGAATCACACTGTCAGAATGTCATATTAGGCAGTATTTTCAAATTATAAAAAGAGCCATATAGAATCATTGACATCAGCATGGTCCATATAGCTCCCCAAAAGCATCAGGGCCCAGGAAAGGAAGTCCTAGAGTAATTACAGCAATAGGCATTTCTCGGGAATAATCATGAATTCTTTGAAAATTCCATCTTAAAGATTCAGAATTATTACTAATAACATTGGTTTTTACTTATCTAGTTGACCGATGTCTTCATGTGTTACAGGCAGGCACAGCATCCTTGCAGGAGCACTATATGTGCTTGTCTTGACATTTCCTGTTGTATGCGAAGCATTTGTGTAGGATGATAGGGCTAACATAGAGTCCATTATACAGCAGCTCTCTTAGTCTCTGCTTACTAAGGACTTCATTTTGTTTTCTGTTGCATTATTCAGGTGATATGCTGTGTTTGGTCATTTACTATGTACAGAGCTAAGTTGAAAAACATGAAAAAAAAATGGCTTTGTATTTTAGAATGTTAAAATATAGCCTGTGCGGTCCTCAGAGGATTAATGAATCCAATACTATTCTTGGGCAAATGTCCTCTTTTCTTTTTACAAGTAAAGCAATTGGTGGTCAGGGACAGGGATGTTTAAGGTTTGATTGTATCTCAGAAACACAGTAGCAATTGTTCTCTTATAGGACTATGCCCTTAAATAGTTATATGTACTCTCAGGAACAAGCTTGGCAGTGTAATAGTGTTTTAAATCACCATGTGGTTTCATATGTTGACTAAATTTGATGCTTACGTTTATAAAAGGCGCCTTCTATTTCCAAGAACCTGCTGCTGACTGACTTTGTTTGAAAAGCAGTCAAATTATTCTCTATTTTTTAATCTGAACCTTAACTAGAAATTAAATGTCCACTTCTTTGTAGCAGAGAATAGCTTTTTTAGATAAAAGAAACTCCATAATTAAGTGACATATTGTCAACTTAAAAGAACACTGTAGATGTGAACAATAAGGATTTAAGCAATAACTCGTATAAAATGTGAAAACATTAACCCAAGGATATATACCTTTTAAGTAGGGGTCCAAATGCAAACTAATGTCTAACTGACCCCAAGGCATGCCCTGTGATTTCAGGGGGGCCTTCCACTGGAATCAGTCCCTTCTTATGGGCTGCTGTCTTCCATTTGGGATCTTTTCACATTCTCTAGTGGCTTTGCCTGATCGTTTATGGTAAACAAGCTCTTCGGCTCTCTCTTCAACTTGCTGTATATAATTGTCTTTTATGTACATTTGAGAAAAGTTAAAGGTGTAGCCACGAAATTCAGGTGCACACAACCTATTTTATCTACAAGTAGAAAAAAAAAAAAAGGAAAAAGAAAGTGCCCAATCAGTGCCAGCATGATTAATTAATTATTTCCCTGTTGATTAAGCTACCTTCCATCATGTGGGGCAGTGGTACTGATGAATTGGTATAGCTAATGGGAAAAGCTCAGATTCCTCATCCTGGCACTAATATTATCAACTCTGGAACTCCTTGCATCTTTTTTTTTTTTTTCTTTTGGTTTGAAAAACAGGGTGAGTGACATCTGTCCCCCTTCACATAGGTGTTTGAGAACAATATGGGAGCATGTATGGGAAAACACCTTACAATATTAAATTTCTATACTTCAGAAATACCAGGGACTGCCATTCTAACAGCATAAGAATTCTTAAGAGAACTTTGATAGAAAAAATTCCTACCTAAAGTAAATTGTATGTGTGAAGGAAATTTCTCTTCCCATATTTTTCAGTACATCTTTCTCTAAATTATTATTTTGTAATTCTGTTTTCTATGCACATGTCAAATAGAAAGACTTTAGAAATGTCTTTTGTTCTCTTTACCCCCTAATTTGACTTTGAAGTATAAGGAAATATTAAATGCTGAAGAACTCTTGGATTTCACTGTTTTTTCTTTTTAGGCTTTGTTCATATTTCCAAAGTGTTATGATCTCTTAATAACAGTGACACTTTCTGCTATTAAATCTGCCTCAAAATGTATAACACTTTATGTCAAAGTCAATATAGCTACCATCATGCTTGCAGTCTCTTTTAACTAGAGAGAATATTATGGGAGCCTAACAAGATAATATGGTTTGCCTTCAACTTCCTACCTTTCAAAGCCTTCTTAAATTTGAATCTCTGAAAACATCTTAAAGGTCCTATTTGCTCTTTAGTTCTTAGGCAGGGCCCACTGAGCCCAGAATGACAGTTTAGCTGAACTAGGCTTTATTCAAACTCATTTGGATTTATTTATTTTGAAAACAGAGTTAAATATTTCTACAGTTTCAGTAGTGGTTGGAATTGGCCACATTATTTAGGCTGGTGTTCCAATGAGGAAGCGCTGAAAAACACCTCCTTTTTTGTTTAGTTTAGGGAGAGGTAAGTTTTTCCTTTTAAAAATTCAAAAGATATTTATTGAGAAAATACCTTATGCAGGGCATCAAACATCAAACATGATTTTGTCAAATGCATAAAACATTAACTTGCCTACCAGGCAAACTGTTTGGCTTTGCTTCTTCACTTCGAGTTCAATTTGGGTCAGTTATTTTACCCATACAATGCCATTTTCTCTCATATCCCAAGAAAGTTAGCAGCATAATATAGTTACTTTATTATGTGATAAGTGAAAAAAGACTTTTCTGAATGAAAGCTAATCAAACTTTCTGTCTAACAAAGCATTATGGAGCAACCCATTTCATCTTACTTAGAACAAAATTGAGAACATAAAATTATTTTCCTTGTTCAGAACATGTTATTATTTACATGTACTGGATATTTTCTTGAGCCTTCTTATTTCGAATTATGATTAACTATTTATCATGAGGTTACTCTGTGGCCATGTACCCTTCTGCACGTGGCCCATTTTGCACACCTTTTACATCCAGAGAACATTTATCAGTGGCAGTTGGATCTTCAAGAACTCATGGGCTCTCAGGATCATTTCCTTATATAGAAATACAAACAGTGGAATTAAGTGTAGAAAAGTGGGAAATACCTGGGTAGTTTATTGAGGATATTTTGGAGGTCACTGAACTTTCTGTTTAAAGGATGAATATCAGTCTAGTAAATGCAAATAAGAAAACATCATATTGGGGCATCTGGGTGGCTCAGTCATTAAGCATCTGCCTCTGGCTCGGGTCATGATCCCAGCGTCCTGGAATCAAGCCCCTTATTGGACTTCCTGCTCAACAGGGAGCCTGCTTCTCCCTCTGCTTGTGTTCCCTCTCTCGCTATCTCTCTCTGTCATAAATAAATAAAATCTTTTTTTTTGAAAAAAGCATCATATTTTTAAAAAGGATCCTCACGAAGAGTTGGCTCTTTAAAAAGGAAGGAAGGAAAAAAGGAAGGAAGGAAGGAAGAGAAAAGACAAGAAAGAGAAAAAGAGAGAAAGAGACGGGGGAGGGAAAGAAAGAGAAAGGAAGGAAGGAAGGGAAGGAGAGAGAGAAGAAGGAAGGAAGGAAGAGAAAGAAAGAAAACAATACACTCTTAGTGATGAATAAAGTCAATTATTACCATCATCATTGGTAAGGATACTGAATATTCAGATTGGAGACCAGACATCTGTTCGTGTTAATGTGCTCTGGTTCCTGGATTATCATCTTGAGCAGAAAATGTAACAAACAGGGCTGGACTGGTTCATCAAAAAAGGAGAAAATAGAAATTCTCTTCTTCCCAGTGTAGTTCAATGAACAGTTCTGGGATGACTCCCGGCAACCCATCCCTCCCTCTGCTCAGTTCGTCTATCTCCTTATTACACTGAAAGATCGTTGGGAGGAAAGAGAAATGCTTTTCTTTTATACAAATGAAGAACAAATGGGAAATGCACAGTTGGGTTTTGTTTTGTTTTGTTTACAGGAATTGGATGGAATTTTAAAATGTTGGTCACGAGAAACATTTAGGTCCATTTATCTTACCTTTTCAACCATGGCACTTGAGTGCCAACATGCGGACTTCAGTCATTTCTGAATTCAGACTCCCCATTTCCAGTTGGAACAGTCATTCATTGTCAGATGAGATTATGGGGATATCAGAGAGTCTGCAGTCTGGGCATCTAGTCCAGCCTGCAAGGGTGCACCTCGGGCTGGGGTCTCAGAACACAGTTCTGCTACTGCTGTTCCTTATTCTCTCTTCTTCCTTGTGTTCTTTATACCACCTGGGTCTCCATCATTAAGGTTTCTAAAAAGTTGTGTTTTTTTTTTCCCCCTTTGTAAAACAATCAAGTAAGTGCTGTCTTTCACATTATTCAGCAGCCATCGAGTATCTAGTTTGTGCCAGGCAATTTGCTAGTCAATGGAATGGGAATAAAGAGATGTAAAAATATAGATCAAAGTATCCTTTGACCTGAAGTAGTGTACTGATAAGAAATTAAATCTCATTTATTTTGTCCAATAGGTTACTGTTTTTGTTTTATCTATTTATTTATTTATTTTATGTTACTGTTTTTGACAACTTCCCTTGTGGTACCACTTCAAGTAAGGTAAAATTAGTACCATTTATTCAGGATTTTCCTGAGCCAAGCAATAACTCAAAATGCAGATATTTGAAGAATGACACATTTGACCCTCCAAAACTCTATGTCCTGGGGGAGTAAACCAGATTTCCTCCCCTGTTACAAATATATTTGAAAATGTTAAAACAGATTAAGCTTAACGTTAGAATTCTGGTTCACTTATTCAGATTGCTGTCATAAGTCCCCTTTCTATTATTATCAATATTAATGATCCTTTTGTATTAAAAAAAAAAGTTCAATAAGAACTTATAAATAAGAACAAGAACAGCCTGCAGTGTCAGCCCTAGAACCTTCCTCTCACCCTTCATACATCCATGATTCCCAAAATGCACTTTGAGACTTTTGTTTTGTTTTGTTTTGTTTCTGAGAGAAAAAAAATTAAACTGGTTACATTAGCAAGAAATAGCAATGGTTGAGTGTTCCAGCAATGTTGTGTGCGCATATCTAACATCATGTTGTTGTAGACATCCTCAACCTGAATTCATAACTTAACTTTTGGAAAAATTAAAATGAGATATTAATTAAGTCAAATATACTTTTTCCTGTTGCTTTATCAGTATAAAAGAAGTGAATATTTTAAATGGAGTAATTTGAAGTGGACAAGTTCCAAAAATCCTAATCCAGAGTCCAAATAACCAACCTCTTTCCTGCTCAGCAGGCTTTGAGGACTGAATAGGCCAGGTGAGACTTGCTGTTGCTCAGATGTCTTGGCAGATAGAAATCAACTAGTCGTCCATCTGCTAGCTCTTCATAAATACCTTCTTCCTGAAAGCATGATTTACCTTAGGAAGAGGAACCCCTTTAGGAGTAATAACGAATTTGGTCATATAGTTTTTGATAACAAATAAAAATATAATAACCATTCAACCAGTCTCTAAGCCAGGATTCTATCCATATTTCAGTCACTAAATGAAACCCAAGGAACACTGGAAAATTCGGCATCTTTCTTTCTTCTCGTTTTTCCAGATTGACACTTCTCCAGAGTAAGGACTTCATCATGCATCGTCATCCATGTTTTTTAGCCATTGGCTGGGTCTATCTCAAAATATTCCTTCCCAATATTTTATTATGAAAATTATTAAACTAAATCAGCTTTGTATTTTTGATCAAATAAGAAATTCTCACTCCAGAGTACATGTGAATTAATCCTAGTATTAATGGTTTATTTCCTTTTACACTATACTTATTAGTTTCAGAAAACATTTAATGTCAACTCCCCTGTACTGCATATCTTCATTATTCATTGATTTGCCAAAGAATCACTGTAGCTAAAACTTTTCAATGATGTCATGAGTTGAACCAATATTTTTTTAAGAAAAAACATGGTTAAGAAATTTGAATATATGAAGGAAATGTTAATTATTATTAGTGATAAGATTCAGCTCAGATATCCTACAGGTATCATGAGCTTTGATGTCTTAGAAATAATATAAACTAGGAAAAGATATTATTATTTTTAAATTAATACTGTAGATATCTGGTGGTTGTTAAATGTAGCTCTGTGCAAAGTTAAGCCAATCCCTGTATTCATTGTAAAGTTGACGAAACAAGACACTGGACTCACTTTTCTCCCTCTCTATAAGACATAGTTGCTGGTGGTTCTCTTGGCCTTTCTCACGTTTTAATTCCCTAAGGGGAAGAGAATCTTCATTACAGTCCAGGGACATCTACCCTGCAAACCTTAATGGTTAACACCAGTTCCCGTTGGAGAGGAATGGAAGGGTTTGGTCCATGTCTACACAGATTCAGTGCTTTGCAGAGAGACTTTTAGCCCCACAACAAATGTAAAGCCCACCTACTCAACTGTGCTCTGTTGGACCTTGGCTCTTCGGCACTGCAGAGGTCATGGTCATGGGGTACTTCCTGTTTTTGTGCATTATTTATTCCAAACTCTGTTAGAGAATCTCAGAGACTGAAGGGAAAATTTTAGTCCAAGGAGAGGACAGCCACATGAAATGAAATAAGAAATAATATGTAAGGGCCAAAAAGAAAGCAAAGAAATTATGGTATAAATTGAAAGTTTTGTTCCCAACTATAATTCTCCAATAATTTAGCATTTACCACCTGTATTAGTTTTCTAGTGTTACTATAACAAAGTACCACAACAGGTACTTTGTGGGTAAAACAACATAAATTTCACATCTCACAGTTCTGGAAGTTGGAAGTCTGAAATCAAGGTGTCAGCAGGATTGATTCCTTTTGAGAGTCTTGAGGGAAGCTCTTGTAGGTTTCTCTCCTTGGACTGTGGGTGGTCATCTTCTCCCTGTGTCCCGTCAGTCTTTTCTCTGTGCCATATCTCCCCTTCTTATAAGAAAATCAACCGTAATGAATAAGGGCCCACCCTGATGACTTTTATCTTTGCAAAGAGGCCATCTCCAAATAAGGCCACATTCTGAGCTATGGGAAGACTCCAGCATATCCTTTTTAGGGGACAGAGAGAGGAACACAATTCAACCCATAACACTACAACACTACATTTTAAACTCTTGATTTTGCCTCAGAAAATCTGGTTATTTCAGCGTTTTCAATGTCACTAAAAGGTATATCCAAATATACATACCAGACACCTAGAAGTCTGAGACAGCTCCTTCTCTCTCCCCTGCTCTCATCCACCCCATCACAAATTCACGAATTTTGTTTCCTAATCATCTCTCCAGGCCATCCATCTCATCTACCACTACCTAAGTACAAGCTGAATCATGTGTTGTGTCCATTTTTATCTGCCCTTCTGCAGTCCATCCTTCAACAGAGCCAGAATGTTCTTTTCGAAGTGCCAATATCATCTGATCACTCCTAACTTAAAACCCTTCTGTGGTACCTGTTGCTCATGGAGTGAAGACATTCTACCACAAGGCCCCTGCCAACCTCTGTGGCCTTCTCAGCTACTTTGTTTTCCCAGGCTCATGTCCAGTCTGTCAGAGCTAAGATTTTCCATGCATACAGCCTACTGCATAGAGCAGCTGCTACTGCTCTGCACTGCCCACCCCCCACCCCCTGCTTCAGAACCTTCACGTCCCAGTCTCACATCTTCCTAAACACCCCTAGCATGGTCTGTCTCCCTTCTAGAGCACAAGAACATCTGCTTAGCCTTTATCCCACAAACGATTTTATGGTTACTTTTGAAATTATTGAATACTATCTCTCTCCTCTCCCTTTTATGTGTGAGCTCCCTGAGAATAGGACTATCATTTTGTCATTGTTGTAGTTACAGTTCACCATTTTACTCCTAACATTAGCACAGGTCCTCATGCAGAGTTGAAACTCACAGCGCATGGTGATGTTAAAAGTCTGAGTTATCATCATTAGAAAAGGCTATAGGGAGATCACTCCCTATGGTATCATGGAAGAAGTTTGTAGAACAGTTCTGAAACTATTTCAGTATGTTTGGTAAATAAGAAGTGTAAACAAAAGGATAAGTTAAGATGCCAGAAATATAAATACAGATAAAAGGAAGGGTCCCTCTGTGTCCAAGAAGGAAGGAACATTCTAATCAGCTAGATTCATAGATGTGAAATGAAGCAGGAGGCAAGGCAACTGCAGGTAGCCTTTCCCACAACAACCATCAAAATGCATTGGGATTTCTGCTTCATCTTAATAATATCACAGTGTCATAACTTCAGAAGGTTCTGGGCACATGCGGACTCTTTGTTCATACTCCTGATGAGTGCAATAATGTCTTGTACAGCTCAGGGTGACGCTCACTCTGCTAACTTGAAGCCTACATTATCCATCTTTGTAGAAGCTTCTTCCTTTTTTTTTGTTAAGATTTTTTAGAGTCAATCTGACCTTGCACAACTTTATTCCTGAAGATCATTTTACTGATAAAGAATCGGGGCCCCAAAAAACAACAACAAAACAAAATAGTTCACTTTCCTGCAACCAAGCCACTCTTTTATACTGAATAAGTCAGAAAGGCCATTTTAAGCAATAACTCAACAACCCAAATATCATCTCACCCATTAAGAGTACTTACTCCCTAGGATCTCTCTATGCTGACACACTCCTCACTCCAAACAGAACATTAATTCTGATGGTCTTGCTTCTACTATTCCACCTACAGGGTGGGACATTTATCATTCAAGTCAGGGATCTGTATGCGTGCACGGGGACACTACTGATAATTACCTTGAGACAACAGGTGTAAACCAGGGCAGTCCTGAGCAAGTCAGGATACGTGGTCATGTTTCCACTATATCAAATTCTTCAGAAAAACTACATTTACAGGTGTTCAGTAAGTAGCAATCATATTTCCTGCTCAAGAGAGGGCTTGGAGAAGTCGGTCCCTTTTCGGGGAGTGGGCATCACTCTTGCCTTGCTCCCTCCCTGCTCATGCTAGTATCACTGTGGAACTTGACCATTTCTGGTCCCACTCTCTGCCATACTTACCTGAGAGATACAAACAGGAAGAAGTGATCCAAGAACTAGATGTCACTTTCTAATAATAAAAAAAAGACACCTGTTTAGAAGATGTGATACCTTTTCTTCACAAGTTCTAACAAATCAATCACTAACCTCTGTTAATCTGAAGAAATAATTGTATGCTTCCTTTTGGACCACTTTACATTTCTTCTCCAAAACAGTGATATCTCTCTCTCTCTCTCTTTCTTTCACACACACACACACCTTTTATTTCAATTCTCACAAAAAAAAAAAAAAGAAACAAACAAACAAACAAAGAAAAGAAAAAGCTGAAAACTCCAAGCATAAGACAAATTAAAAGTGAAAGCCCACTGGGGACTTCTAAGGGTATAGAGCTTAAAGCAAATTAAAAAAATATATATATAGGATTTCCTGGGATTTACCAGGGTGGGTTGGAATAAGTTATGGAGTTCCTGGGTTGCCTTCAACCACTCCAGTGAGCTGACTTATCTTTCCTGCTGCCCTGTTCAAATATAAAGACCTGATAATTGATTACAACACTAACTATGCGTAATAGAATAAAGAACATTTCTACCTTTCCTTTCTATCAGTTCATACTTTACCATCTCAGGAAGGAAGCTAGACATGCATGATACTGTCTTAGCTGGCCTTAGACCATCAAAAGAGCAAATTCAGTTGCTTTATTTTCTATTATTCTCCCTGATTTTTTTTTTCACTAATTTGGTACTAGCTATAACCACGCATATACCAGAAAGAAAGAAAGAAAGAAGAAAAGGAAAGGAAAAGGAAAGAAAAGAAAAAGAAAAGGAAGGGAGGGAGAGAGAGAGAAAGGAAGGAAGAAAGATTGCATAACGTTCACTTAATATTGTGACTTTTAGGAGAAAATTTTTCAATAGTAATGAAAAGCATATGAGTCAATGACCAACTGTTAGTGAATGTTATTTCTGTTCTTCATGGAAAAGCAATGCAACTTTCAAATACCCAAGCTTTCTTTATGGTTGAGAAGTAGACATATATAAAGTTCTGCATTCGTCTGTGGAGCCCTCTACAATTCCTTTTTTTTTTTTTTTTTTTTTTTTTTTTTTTTTTTTTTTTTTTTTTTTTGACAATTCCCATCTTATATTGAGCCCTTCGAATTTTTGGACAGTACTGGAACTTTAAAAGCTCCCTTCCCCCAAATACAGCAGAATCCAATATAATTCAAAAACATGAAAGAGAAATAGTCCAAAGCAAACATTTGTTTTGATAATTGACCAGAGAAAATTTAAAGTAATATTTAAAGGAAAGTAGTAAACTATTTATTATCAAAGATGGGTGGTTCATTATTAGGCAAAAATTAAACAGAAAAATATGTAAAGGATAAAACGAGATCCAAGTTGAATATAGGTCAGTAAGATAGAGATCTTGTATCTTTTTTCAATAACTATTATTTTAGTCTGTCTTATCATACTTTATAAAGTTATGAAGGCAAATATGCCAAGGATATTGCTCTCAGTGATCTTTCAGTCAAAGACAGGAAACAAGGTAAACAGCATAATATCCATGACATCTAAAAGGGTGCAGCACTCTTACCTTTCCTTATTAAATGGCTGTCATGAGCTTAAGTGACTCTATATTGGTACAATGTTTAAAACTGCCTAATAGGGGCACGTGGGTGGCTCAGTGGGTTAAATAATGCCTCGGCCTTAGGCTCAGGTCATGGTCCTGGGGTCCTGGGATCTAGCCCCGCATTAGGCTCTCTGCTCAGCAGGGAACATGCTTCCCCCTCTCTCTCTGCTACTCTGCCTACTTGTGACCTCTGTCTGTTAAATAAAAAAAATAAATAACTGTCGGATACAGAGTGGTAAACACTATACAAATACTTATTAATTTAAGTCAGTAAATAAAGACATATAGTATGTGTGCCGTAAGATATGAACAGGCAAACATGACATACACAAATTGTAGATTAATACCAAGTGGATGAAAAGATCCAGGAAGATTTCATAAAGAAGAGATATATAAGGGATGGAAAACTGACAGCAGAACTTAGTAAAGTTACTAAAACAAAAGGAAACACCATTAACCCAGACATGAACTTGAGATAAATTTGTAAAATCATACAAAGACACAGGAGGCGAATATAGCTTGCAAGATTTGGCTTTAGAAGTGAGTTAGGCAGTAATAGGATGTAGAGGAAATTTTTGTAATATTTGTTAGTATTGTAATATTTGGTGACACTTAAAGGGAGATAAATCCTTTTGGAAGTAATCAGCCAGTCTTAAGCAGAGTCAAATGTGTAGCTATGTATTGGTCACAGAGAACTTTTATACATGGCTTTAGTAATGGTTAATATTGCTGCCGTGCTATTCTTATAAGATAGATTCCTTATAAAATAAGGAATATTTATTTTATAAGGAACAGCTATCAATCTTTTTTTTTTTGCATTTAAATTAGCATGTTTAGTCTTAAAGCTGTGGACTACAGAATGGCAAATCTGTTTAGCCAACAGTGTCTTAGAACCATCTCCTCTCTCACTCCTTTCCACATCAAGTTTATGAAGAAACATGTGATGGAGAATAAACGGTCAACTCTAATTTCTTCTCTTAGAAATGAATTTCCCTATGTCCTATCTCCAGCTCAGACTTTCTCTACTTGTTGATTGGGAACTGACTGAGGGCAGAGTCCATTAACATCTGTCCTTGTGGCTGCAGAATCTAGCCCAGAATCATACAGTAAATCCTTAATGAACTGTGGTTTGGGTTGGCTTGATTGGATTGGATTGGGTTGGTTTAGTTTAGATTGGATCCAAGTGAATAAGAAGTTAAACATTTATCTTTTTCTTATAATTTTTAAAACAATTTATTATTTGGATATAGAGTGAAAATACGTTTTTATTTATTATATATCTTAAATGGTTCCTCTCTATCATTGGTTATTACAAACTTCTTCTTTTTCTGTAGACTACTGTAAACAGCCTGCATCCAACCGAATAGATTTGATTAGAAAACTAAAAATGAATTCATCATGGTAGGCTGATAAATTATAATGAATGAATTCCATCAAGAGGTATTACTTAAAGTAAAACTAATTGAAAGTGAAAAGCTTTAAATAAACCCTGTTTAAAGATAGCTCATCATGTAAATGTTGTTTAAATCTTGTTGTATCACAAATCTAACGACACAGATAGCCTTCTTGTAGAAGAAATAAATGAGACTTTCCATGTAATTAGTTCACTTTAAGAGACAGGAGAAACCCTAACTTACCATACATCAAAATGATAAAATAACTGGGTACATTTACATATTTACATCATGGATACAGATCTTGAAATGTAAATAATATGCCACATTGAGTTGCCAAACAACTCTTTCTATCAGGCAGCAAAGTTTTACCTTAAAAGGACAGTCTTACAATAAAGGAATGCAAACTCCTGATTTTTAACCATTGTTATTTAAATCCACACACTTTGAATGAATGAAAGTTCTAATAGTTTCTGGTAAATGAACAGGTCCATGTAGCTGTGTCATTTTATTCATGCACTTACTGTATATAACACAATTAAAAAGTGGTTTAGAGGTAAGGTAGCAAAGGTGAGAACTTTCAAATTTTATATCTTTCTAGTTACTTATTATCTCACACAATGATTGGGAAAGTCTCACTGAAAATCACATTTGGCCTAAGACAAAATAGAACATATTACCTACAACTGAAGACATTTCTTAAGGGGTTTTCAGATATGTAATTCAACATAGAGTGTCTAGAATCTGCATGGTTATGCTTTTAGCTCTCATGTATTGATAAAATTTATTCTCTATGTGGTAGCTAATACTCCGGGGGTGGCGGGGAGAAGTGTATGTTCTGATTGATTCTGATTGATTCTCCTTTTGCTTTTTTCTATCTCCGTGGATATAACTGAGGATTATTCTGTTGAGTTGTTGCAATTAAGTCATAAGAGAGAAACAAAGCCTTTCTCTTCCAGACTTTATAAGACCTTGGAGACTATGAAGAGATGAGGATTATTTTTCCAAACATAAAACAACAGGATAGGCCAGACATAAAGGGGTACATACCAAATGATTTTATTTATGTCACATTCAGAAGCAGACACAACTAATGTTTGGTACTGTTAAGATAGTGGTTACTTGGGGTGCCTGGGTGGCTCAGTGGGTTAAAACCTCTGCCTTAGGCTCAGGTCATGATCCCAGGACCCTGGCATCTAGCCCAGCATTGGGCTCTCTGCTCAGCAGGATACCTGCTTCCTCCTCTCTCTGCCTGCCTCTCTGCTTACTTCTGATCTCTGTCCGTCAAATAAATAAAATCTTTAAAAAAAAAAAATAGTGGTTACTTACCCTTGGAGTCAGGCTTCTGGGATACTGGTAAATGGTGTGTTTCTGGATGTGGATGCTGGTTACATGAATGGGTTCAGTTTGTAAATATTCACTAGCTATTCATTTATCCTAAGGGTATATGCTATAACTTAATAAAAAGCCCAACTTAGCATAAATAAAACAACAGGAACAAAAAGCATTCAGATTTCCTTTTCCTCATTCCAATAGTATATTCTAAGTATATTCTAAAGGGGCTCATATTAGTTAAAAACCACAATAGTTGTGTTGTCCCAAATCATAAGCCTGTTTAGCAGCATAACCAGCATTTTGGATCGTCTGCTTCCGTATCTTGTGATTTATTTTTTCCCCAGTCACAAGCTGTGCTAACCTCTGAGGCCCCTGACAGCCCGATGGTGGGAAGCCTGTTAACCTTTCTCTGTGTACTAACATTGTTTGCCATGTTAACAGGCGAGTTGTGTGAGGAGAAGCTGGACTTCTGTGCCCAGGACCTAAACCCCTGCCAGCACGACTCCAAGTGCATCCTGATGCCAAAGGGATTCCAGTAAGTCAGAGCTGTCCTGGGGCTTGCGATGAGGCGGTAGGGGATGGGGGTGGGCGCCTGTCTTCCTCACCTTCCTTTCAAGCCTTCACTGCACACTTTTGCTCAGGATGAAAGGGATGCCCTCCATTGTCAGTGGCATTTTTATGAATGTTTCTATGCAGCATGGACTTTTTTAGTTCAGGAAAGAAAATAAAAGACATTTCCGTTTGTTTCCTGGCTCTTTGTTTCCTGCATGAAATAAAGTAGACTTTGACTAAATTTACTTAAATGTATTTGCAGGCCAAATAATTTTGTAATATCTGCTAGGGGCTTTATTATCTGAATATAAGTTTGTGGTAACTAGGGAGTTAATTGAATGTAACTGAGATTTTTTTTTCTTTTTCTTTTCTTTTCTTTTTTTTTTTTTTTTTTCTTATTTTGGTCTGCACCAATTATTAACTATCCAAGGTGAGGAAGATGGAGTGACCGTATGTCCCAGAAGGCCTGGGGACAGTCCCAGTTTCTGCCCGTTGTCTCAGCATTGTTATTAATAGTGCTCCTTTCACCGTATGTTTGTCTTTTGTGGGATGACAAAGCAGTCATTCTAGATAGAGGGTTCCCTCAAGTGAACCCAGAACTTTAAAATTACTTCTTTTCCTCCTTAGTAATCTTCCTGAAATATGTTTGTTATCAAATTAAATTATTCCTTTGCCACAGTCTTGAAATAGTTTGAGGGTCTATCAACAGCAACTTCTCTTCTTAGAATGGACAGTAGTTTAGAGATCATCTGATCCAAATTCTTCATTTTAAACATGAGGGAAACAGGACCCAGACAGGTTGGTGGCTGTCCAAAGAGCTCAAGGTTATTCATTGGCAGAGGTGGGAGCTGGGTTTCCTATTTCCCAGTTGAGTGACTTTTCAAATACAGGTTACTTCTAAGACGTCTTGTAGTTTATTAACATTACAGTTGGTTTGTTACAGAAGGTAAGTTGGATTCTCAGGAATGACACCGTTGGGTTCAAGAGCAGGGCTGTGCTTGTATCAGGCAAGTAGCAGATAGAATGATTTGTTCTTTTACCCAGTTATTGACTGAGCACCTGCCATAGGTCAGAACACACTATTTTGTAGTGTTTTATAACTACTCACATTCACATACATTATCATCTCAGAAACAACTTAGGCATAATTGCCATAGGATTCAAAGAATTAAGAATTGCTGAAGTGGGGAACAGTTTTATAATATGGGAATTGAGCTGGAACTCTAACATTTTGTTAGCTGTCCACAGATATCAGATACTCTAATTTGAATGGGAGGTAGGGTCAGTATCTCCAGAATTGCCTTCCAAAAAAATCAGTCTGAATAAAATGCTTGTTCTCCTTTTATTTACATAATATTTTTATTCACTGTGGCTTAAAATTTTAGAATATGCAAACACAGTTTTAGGATATAAAAATACAGGGGCACCTGGGCGGCTCAGTCAGTTAAGTACCCAACTCTTGGTTTCAGCTCAGGTCATGGTCTCCCAGTGGTAGGATCGAGCCCCGCATCAGGCTCTGCACTCAGCACAGAGTCTGCTTCAGATTATCTCTCCCTCCCCCTCCTGCTATCTCTCTCTTAAATAAATAAATAAAATCTTTAAAAAGAAGAATATACAAATACAGTTCAGTACCCACTGATTCCATTTGATACCTTATTGAAAAAGAAAAGAATATTCTTTGATTCTACTTTTGTAGAATTTGTTATATTTTTGTTTACAATCCAATGCAAAAACCAGAGGTCTTATTGAAATCTTCATTTATACATGATTCTGCATTGCATCCTATTCATGCAAGCACTGTACATGAATTATTTTAACTCCTAATATCTTTGATCTGTCCACATTGAATTTAGCAAAATAAAAATCCACCATTTAAAAAAAAAAAAGAAAGAAAGAAAAGCCACCATTGACATATGTAACAAATATCATTTCTCAAAGAAATTTATCAGGAAAGCAATGGGTTTCCAGAACTGCTTATCTGCCTGGCATGTTTCACAGGACTTTGCATATGGTGATTCTAAGAAAAAGAATTTGTGGGACTTAATGGAAACCATTAAAAAATGAGGGGGTTGGTCTTCAAAAAGACTACTCCTACATTCAGTATCTTCTCTTACTGTCAATTAAATTACACACAGAGAAGTGCATCTTCCTGGCTTATGGGCTCGCTGATTTGGGCACCCATTGTTTTCTGCCATAATTCATGAACTTGTTTTATGGCTGTATGTAGTTTAGCAGAAAGCCAGGGAAGTCATGGTGTACGCCGTTCCTCTCATATTATAAACAATTGCACCTTGTGAGATATAAGGGAGTTGGAGGGAGTTGCAAAAAGAAAATGGACTTAAAAACCCAAACTATATAAAACTACTAAAGAAAACCTCTTCTGACAGATGTTGTTTGGACAGACCCTATTGTTTCTTCGACTTCATTTTCTTATTACTAAGCTAATAGAGCTGGTTTTACTTTTCTTGCTTTATTATATACCTCATAAATCTCCTAAATTGCTTTGAGATATTTTTAGACCATGATATGCCATAGGCAGTATTTTCAAGCATGCGTCTTCCTTAGTCAGCTGTTGGGATTCTCCGCCAAATATTTTATAGTCTTTGCTTTCTTCCTCACTCCTTGGGAGATAATAGAGTTGAGGGAGTGAAATAGGTTTTATTGATAATACAAACCTTAAGGAATCCTTAATTAAATTTTTTCTTTAGTTTTGTAATTTGATCTGAGGAGCAAGGAAAGAACAAACAAAAAAAAAAGTTTGTCATAACAAGTACTAATGGGCTTGAGAAATAGTATTTGTAGAGAAAAGAATATAAAATAGCTCCTAGCCACTGGTGGTGATTGTGTGGTTCTCTTACCTTTTACTTTGATTTCTTTTCTCAGATAAATAATTCAGAGTGTTTCAAAGCATTTCTTCTTTCTTTTAATGCCTCCCATTTTAGTGGTTCTGCTCACATGAACATTGATGCAAGCTCTCTCCCCAGACTTTGTCCATCTATTTGAGGATGTATATGGCCACTTAAGATCCATTTAACTTCAGATGTGTTGTTTACTTTGCTTTGTTATGATTTCGTATTAAAACCACTGGCTCTAGAGCAAGCATGCTTCTGCAGTGATCTCATTTTATTTCCTAATTCATACACACAGAGCTGAAAGTCTGTTCCCTGTAGAGGTTCTGTACCCCCATTTATTTTAATTCATCAACCCTTCAGTAACTCTTAAATCCTGATTTTACATTTTTCAGAGAAAACCCTTGGTATTCAGTAATGTCCACATTCACTTGGGCATTTTTAATTACCCTCATTCACTTAAATTCTCATGGCTTTGAAATAGAAAACTGGAAAATTAGTCAAGACTAAACCACAAAGACTTTTATAGAGTTATGAAGGCTTAATAGAATTATTGTTTAAATCCTTACTATTTATTGATCATGCATTATATATCAAGCCACTATACTGAGTCTTTTACAGCTAGTGTTTTCATTTAATCTTTTAACAAACCCATGAGATGGAAATTATTTTGTACTGTGATGAAAACACAAACACCTAGGAAATTTAAGTAAATTAGTCAGGATTACATACATGTAGAGATGAAGCTGGGATGCAAACGCAGTTCTGTGTAACTGCAAAGTCCAAATTCTATAAAGCTAAATAAACTGTAGGTTCCTGGTTTGTTTGTCTTTCTAACTCAGTGAGCCCTCTCTTAAACCCCAAACAGAAATGCTCATGGAAGCCCAGTGTGTAAAATTAATGATCACAACCAGAGAGTGTTGCTGGAGAAACGAGGGAAGCAGGAAGCTGCCAAAAGCCTCCTTCCCTTCTCTGGTCCCTGATCGCTCTTCAGAGCATGCTTTGAAAACCACTGCACCTGCCACACTGCTTTTTCCTCTGGCAGCTTTTGAGTCCTTCATCCTTCAGTGGTCAGAAATCTGGACCCTCTTTTCAGATTGCTTAGGTTTCCTGCCTGGCTGTGGCATTTACTATTTGAATGCCCTTGGATAAGGTCTTTAACCAGTTTGTCCTTCAGCTCCCTCACCTGTTCAGTGAAGTAGTAGACTCTGGAGAAGGAGTCAGTGAATCCAGGACTCTGGAGAAGGATTCTGTGAATCTATATATGCCCAGTAGTCACAGAGGGCATGGCAAGGAGGACGTGCTCCAAGAATGCCATGTGTATATGACCCCTGGTTCTTCACCGTCAGTGCGGCAGAGACCCCATCTTACCTTGTGCCACCACAGTGAACAAACTTTTTTTTTTTTTAGATTTTTTAATTTATTTCACAGAAGGAGACAGGGAGAGAGTGAGCATAAGCAGGGAGAGAGGGGGAGAGAGAAGGGGAAGCAGGCTTCCTGCTGAGCAAGGAGCCCGATACGGGGCTGGATCCCAGGACCCCAGGATCATGACCTGAGCTGAAGGCAGATGCTCAACAATGGAGCCACCCAGGCACCCCTCTTTTTTCTTTTTTAATCAGTTTCCCTGTCCTACTCCATTAGGTCAGCCCTGCTCTGCCATAATGATTCTCTGGATTCATTATGAATTAGAGTTTCCAATGTTGACATCAATTTTTTTTTCATAAAATTCTATTTTATTCCAATATATCCCTTTCCTATGAGAAAACAAAAATGTAAATTATTTTTAAAATGTGTTTCATATTCTTGGTAAATTTTACAACATAGCAATTTTTTTGGTCTCCACTGTTGAAAGGAATCAGAACAACGAAAACAGAGGACACTCTAGGCAAAAATAGTGGGGACAGAGGGAGGGAGGGGAGAGACGATAGAGCAGGGAAAGGAGAGGAAGCGAAGGAAGATGGAGAAGGGGGGAAGGAAGAAAGGAAGATGGAGGAAGGAAGTAGGAAGTCAAACATGATAAGGAGAAGAAAAGAAGGAAGGATGGGTGAGAAGGAGGAATGAGGGTATAGTTCCGTGCTCACTGGGATTGTGGAGGCTCACGATCATCAGAGTCCTTACCATCCCTCGGACAGATCATGTTGAGAAATCATGGAATAACTGTTTTCTACGCCTCCATTAATTTGGGAGCTCCATGAGCCTGTTCCATATGAGTTTTGTGCTTTTTGCTTCCATTGTCACTTCCTTCTCTTGAAGTGTATTTGACACACAATGCTACAGTGGTTTTAGGTGTACTCAATACGTTTGCAAAGACAGTGCTAACTTTTTTCTAGGTGAAATGCAACCATTGTCCTTACTTTGGCTCAGTTGGGTGTGAAACTGTTTATATGCTTCATATGTACTTCATATGTACTTCACTGAACAGGTGCGACTGCACACCAGGGTACGTGGGCGAACACTGCGACATTGACTTTGATGACTGCCAAGATCACAAGTGTAAAAACGGGGCCCACTGCACAGATGCAGTGAACGGCTACACGTGCATTTGCCCTGAAGGTTACAGGTAAACGTAGAAACAGAGTTTCATGTTTGGAGTTCTGTCGTGCAGAAAGGCTTCAACTCATCTCGGCAACTAAGTGAAAACAATGTATTGTTGCTATTTTCTTTAGCGGCTTGTTCTGTGAATTTTCTCCACCCATGGTCCTCCCACGAACCAGCCCCTGTGATAACTTTGATTGTCAGAATGGAGCTCAGTGCATCATCAGGATAAACGAGCCCATCTGCCAGTGTTTGCCGGGTTACCAGGGAGAGAAGTGTGAAAAGCTGGTCAGCGTGAATTTTGTCAACAAAGAGTCTTATCTTCAAATTCCTTCAGCCAAGGTCCGGCCTCAAACGAACATCACCCTACAGGTAAGCCATATCCCGTGTCCAGGGAGTGAGAGCTGATTTCATCCTAAGCCACCTTCAACTTCAAATCTTCAACATCCATGGTAGTTCATGAGTGATTCTCTTTCTTAAAGAGATGGTTACCGTCCTCATAACACAAAGACAGAAAATGCTCTCTTTGTGAAAATCTTTAGTCATTCTCTCCAACATTTGTATTTTTTTAAACTAAATGGGAACCAGGTATTTTTATTCACTACTTGATTATGAAACAGAAAAAGGAGAGAGAGAACAACAAAACATGTTTTGTGCTCTAGTGAAGGCATTATATTTATTTTTAGGACTCCAAGTTCAGGGTCTTTTCTTAGGAAAGCTGCAGGTGAGGAGAGCATGGGTGACATCACACACTTTGATAAAATAGTCAGCGAGTGCCTTTTAATTTCTTACCTCAAAACCTTTAAGAGGCAACATGAGAGTGCCTAGTGGCTAAGTTGGTTAAGTGTCTGCCTTTGGCTCAGGTCATGATCCTAGGGTTCTGGGATGGAGCCCTACATCGGGCTTCCTCCTCAGCAGGGACCCTGCTTCTCCCTCTGTCCAGCTTTTGTTCTCTCTCTGGTTCATTCTCTTTCTTTCTCAAATAAATAAAAAATAAATTTTTAAAAAAAGTGACATGAAATGAACAAATTCAAATGTTATCGTAAGACTTTTAACGACATCACCTTGTCCCTTTGAGCAAGTCAGTCAGACCCTTGCGGAACAGGTGAGACTAGATGAGGGTTTATGAATTGAGGACACATGGGGCACACTGGGGCTGTGTGTTTATCTGATAAGGAAAATATTTTAACGTATTTTGAATGCAAATGACTTTAGCTGATTTCCAAAAGATGCCGCTCCTTGTTTGGCTTATCCTGACACTCCAGTGAGGGCAGGAGCCCTTCCAGCCCTGAGGAAGTCAAGCACGCCTTCTTTAAAAAGCCCTCCTCCCTCTGTTCCAGCGTTTTCCTTACTGGACTGTTACAAGAAGTACCTAGTGGGGTTCAGGCGTAAGACCTAATTTTTACCAAATTGGTTCTTTAAAAGCACAAAAAGGCCAAAAAGCAAGAGAAAAAAAAAAAACAGATTTTTTTCCCATTTGTGCGCTGTGAAGAATAGGAGCAAAAAGACCAAGTGAATGAAAACCTCCAGCAGAGAAAGTTTTAAGTATGTCCCATGGTGTTGACTTAAGTGTTACTGGTTTTAATTAATTCTTTACAAATTTATTTGCATCAAAATAATTTAGGAACAGGTGACCTTCCAAGTCATCACTTCCATGTGCCTTGCACTATTACTTTCTCACAGCCATAAGGAAAAAATAAGCTGGAGTAAAAATTGCACTGAGCAGTCTTGCTTCTTTTGGGTGACGTACGTGCGGATGACTGTGCCTCCTACTAATGTCAGGGTTACTTCCTACCAGATTGCCACAGATGAAGACAGCGGGATCCTCCTGTATAAGGGTGACAAGGACCATATTGCCGTTGAACTGTACCGGGGACGGGTCCGTGCCAGCTACGACACCGGCTCGCACCCGGCTTCTGCCATTTACAGGTGAAGGTCTCTCAGTTACTGGTAAAGGTGAAAACAGTGGTTCGGTGAAAAGCTGTTACTTCTCTATTATTCTGTAATGGTGAGCGGAGGGCATAATTGGGCCACGGCAGTCGTTATGATAAGTGCATTACTTAGGAGCCTGGCAGGAACAGATGTCATGCTCAAATTGGATGATGGAGGAGAGATTCTCAAGGGGACTTCTTATAAAGATTGTTAGAGAGCACACAGTAACTGGGGGCCAGTAAAGAGGGATATAGCTACTCCCCCCTATGCTTGAAGGGGTGAGTGGGGACAGCAGTTATGGAAATCCATGCTCAAAATTGGACTGGTAGCTCAGACGGCCTGGCAGCAGCTGTGACCTTCAATGAAAGGATGAAGTCCGTCCTCAGAGAAAGCACCAGGGTTTTAAATATCCAACTTTGCTCTTCTTCTGCCCGACATTCCCCAACCCTGGCTCCCCCTTTGACCAAATCGGATTCCAGGAAAGAAGAAATCTACTGATGACAATAATATAGTTTGTTCGTGAGCCTCCCAGGGCTGAGAGCAGGGTGAAGACAGGTGGAGGGTAGCTCTAGAGAAGAAAAGGCAAGATACGCAACACAATAGGCCATTTAACATTACCTTTCATGCAAGGCATATTTAATATTTACTGAACACTAACTATGTGCCAGGCTCGGATCCAAGCTTTCAAGAACAAAGCCCTTTCTCTTAGGGAGATTACACAGAAGATACCAATGTACACATACAATAAGAGATTGGTAATGTTATTTAATTCGTAAGTGTTCTAATAATGTAATGAGATTGATGATATTTTGTAGTTATGAAAGAATTGGTATTCATAGGGCATAAGTCTTACTGGAAATGTGCTTTTTGCATAAGATTTACCTTCCAAGGCCTCTATTGGATCTCAACACCGATTCACTATAGTCTTACAGACAAGTTACCTAGTCTGCTTATCCACATGTAGAAATTAAATGCCACCAGTTAAAACAAGGTCACAAAGTCATACACAGTTTCTTTTCAGGCAGGTAGCTTAAATGAACTAATCAGGGCAGTTACCAGAGAAAAATATGTTCTCATCATTTGACTCTTGAAAAGGTCTAACTTTTTAAAGTTACATTATAACTTCTATTATAAACAGCCTTGAGGTTGGTAACATAATAGTGTTTGTGTCTGGAGTGAACTAAAAGCAAACTTTTGTCAAAACAGGGCCAGACTTCATCCACCCAGTTCTCCCTGAGTGTTGCCATGGGAAAAATGTGGGCCCCGGTTTTACTAGAACTCTTATTTTTCAAGGAAAGGCATAAATCTGGATTTTTTAAAAAAAATATAAAGTATCTCATCCTTAAAGTATTGATTCACTTTTTTTTTCTTTCTTTCTTTCTTTTTTTTTTTTTTTAAATAAAAAATTTGGTGAACAAATGCATCTGTAAGCCAACCATGATTGGCAACAAATTTGGGGGCATTGATCGGGACATTAAGTTGGAGAAACTGACCTCTATATTTTTGACATATGTTTTGGTGAGCTTCAAAAGCCTTCATATCCTATTTGAACCTTCATAACAATTCCTGGAAAGTAGATGCCAATTGTAGCCAGGAATGGAATTCAGTGAATCTTTCTGGTGATGAGCTAACCCACTTGGGAATATTTAGAGTATGCAAACAAATGCATAATTACTGGTTTCCAAAGGGAATACGAATTTCATCTCCAAATGGCAATAAATTAATGCCAACATTTTAGATATTGTTAGGCCTTAAATTATTTAGCCTCAGTTTGTTTCAGCCCATCATAAAGTTTCAGAATATTGTTTTTGTGCTTCATTTTTTTTTTCTTAATTTTCTCTTTTGTTCTAGCGTATGCTACAAAAGAGCATAGAACTCTCAGAAGCAATAGTGAAGTTTCTTGAGATTGGCTTATTAAAGTTAGTGTTCACTTAAAATATATTTAAAATGTTTCTAGATATGTTGTAGAAACCCATGTGATTATATCATAATGAGAATTTTACCATAAAGAACTTTGAGTTTATGTTCTTACTATTTTTTCCTAACAAAGAGTAGAGCATACCCTGGGACATTTACCAAAAAAAGAATAATTTCACATGGTACACTTTTCATTGTAAACCAGAAGTCCACTTCTCTGCTTGTACATCATGTAATGGAGACACTTATTGTGAGGTCCAAGAAAAACAGTTTTCATTTAACTCTTGCTTTTTGGTTTATGGCATGAAAACCAAGAAAAGTCATCGCATTATTTTTAAGTAAAATAAAAGCAGTAATTACGCAGGATTCAGGTAGAGAGATGATTGATAATGGATTATGTATATAATATGAACACATTAGATATATATGAATATATTCATACACCATTATGGAATAGAAGAAATGCTTCTGTAAAGTAGAAACTATAGTGGACAAATTATTTCAGCACACTAGGAGATTTAATATTTGACACATAAAAAAATATAGTGACTGAGAAATCTGTTCTGATCTAGGCTTGGCCAGTTACTAGTGGATAAACTTGGAACAGACACAATATTTCTGTGTCTCAGAAATCCTATCTATAAATAATGATCCCAACACATACCAGTGAGATTCCTCTGAGGATGAAATTCCAAACTCAGCTCTGTCCTCACTCCTCTGCTCACATAATCTTCATTCTCTTCTACCTTGTAGCAAGACAGGGAAATTTTCCTGATATCTCCTTATGGAGTATAGCAGAGGACTTGAAAGGTGTATCTTCCATTCCCCCCCCCTTTTTAAATTGTGTTATGTTAGTCACCATACAGTACATCATTAATTTTTGATGTAGTGTTCCAAGATTCATTGTTTACGTTTGACACCCAGTGCTCCGTGCAGTATGTACCCCCACCACCAGGCTCACCCATCCCCCCACTCCCTTCCACTCTAAAACTCTCAGTTTGTTTCCTGGGGTCCACAGTCCCTCCCTATCTTCTATCCTTATACCATAACACTAGAAGTAGAGATTGTTTACAACATCTGTAGAGGGTTGTTGAAAATAATATCCAGGCTATAAATACATTTACTCCTTGACCTATGAAATCCCCCATCTTGGAATTTATACTATTTTGTACACCTGACACTAAGGTAACATTATGTCAACTAGGCTTTGATTTTTAGAAATTAATTAATGCTTTTAAATGTGGAGGTGAGGTGAACCATCTTACAAAGGGGCAGGAGGACACAAAGTCATACACCATGCGTTGAACAGATTCATTATCTGGGGAATAGTACTACATCAGGGAACTTTTCCCAGACAGTTGTTAAGTTTGGTTGGCTATATAGCCTCTGGGTTACGTGATTTATAGGTTTACATTAAAAAGAAGAAGAGGGATGGGAAAGAGAATTGAGTCTCATTGGAGAGACGGACAATAGAATCTCCTTGGTCTCATATCCAACACACACGCTCAGCCATTCTTGATACTCTATGGGAAGACAGCACTGTTTACCAGCTTTGGAACTTTGAACAAGTTACTTTATCTCTTTACCACTTCCATTTCTTCCCCTAAGCCATTGGAATCATACCTGTTCTTCACAGGTGGCTGGGAGAATTGGAAGTAACAAACATAGAGCCCCTGTGTTCATGCTAGGCATAGAGTTGGCTCCCAGTAATTGGTGATGCTGCTGCTTTGTGGCTATTCTTGATGCTAGAAATCCAGATAATGAAGAATAAATGCAGATGTTATTGCCTTCCATGGGACTCTTACTGTATGTTCAAGCCTACAAGTCCCTTTTTATGTAGTGCATTTTTATTTAAATGAGGTAATTTGCCTCAAAAGCATTTATTAAAAGGCAACTTGACCCATCAATCATGTTGTAAAACATCCTTTTGAAAACTTTATGCATGTGCAATTAATACCTTTAATCCCCTTTGGCCTCCATTCCTTTTGATTTGAATAGGTAGGCAGGGAAATACCGTATTACCATCCCCACTTCATGGTGGAGTATCCCTATCCAAGAGGTAATCAAAATGAGAACACCAGTTGAATTTGTCTGGTGTCTGACTCCTATTCCATTGCACAGAATATGCCAACAGATACTTTGAATTTTTAAGGTGAAAAGCTAGAGCTCACATAAGCCAAGTGAACTGTTGATCTTTACTGAACCACTGAATTACCTTAAGATTTATGCCTGAGACAGAATGATGAAAATGCCACTGTTGATATGTCCTGCAGAAAGAAAGAAAATCAGGGGCAAGTTAGAGCCCCTCTTCTTCTAAGCCCTGAGTTTTTAACCTTTCTCTGTAGCCAACCACAAGACCTAGTTGAGTAACTGCTTTGTTTTCATACATCTACTTAGAAATGCAAGAAACCCAAATCTCTGCTAATAGGTAAGTGTAGTAAAACTAAATACATAATAGTGGTAATAAATTCAATGTACATTTCCAGGGGAAAGGCTCATTGTTAGATGGTTCACTTGCAACTCTCATGAGTCATCCAATACATAGTTCCCTGGGGGAGTAGTGAAAGAAAGTTTACCAATATTTCTCAGAAACCGAAAGGATATTATGCATAGTGAGTGGAGAGGTAGGAATGACCATGATAGACTGAGAAAATCGATCATGGCTCGGTTGTATCAAGTAACAACTGGTATGTCAGCCGCTGCTTTTATTTTAAAAGCTATGTAGCCAAAGGATTTCTGGACATCCCCAGTTAAGCTCATGTTTTAGAAAGCAGCATGAAACACCGATTTCGGATATTTTTAGTTCTGAAATACTGTCCTCAGGACAGTACACACACTGTCATCTTAAAAAGCAAGGAATCTAAATTAATTGTTGCAATACTTATCTGTTGGAAGAGCATGGTGAGTCCTCATTTAATTGCAGGGAAATATAAATGGAATCAAACTTAGTGATAACTCTGGTCAAGTTCAGGAATGATCGGCTTAGACATTTAAAACTTTGGGAAGGGAGGCACCTGGGTGACTCAGTGGGTTAAGCCCCTGACTCTGCCTCTGATCTCAGGCTCCTGGGATCAAGTCTGGCTGGCATCGGGTTTTCTGCTCAGCAGAGAGCCTGCTTCCCCCTCTCTCTGCCTACTGCTCTGCCTACTAGTGATCTCTCTCTCTGTCAAATAAATTCTTAAAAAATAAGAAAAATAAAACTTTGGGAAGGAAAAACATTTAATCAGTCTAAATTTATAATTGGGAAAATAGGATCCAAATCCACCTTTGAAGTCTGTATACCTTATATGCATTCTCATAACCTTCAAACTCTTATTATAAAATTATTACTTTTTTTTACAGTTCTCTGATTTCTAATAAAAATACCAATTTGTGCAACAATTATATAAGGTTATTTTTTGTAGAACTTTATTCTTGGGTTATTTGGGAGAAAGATCACTTATTAAAGGCTTGTTAGTGGTGAGAACACACTACTTTTTAGGTTTTTTATTGCAAAAGTGATGCATAATAGTTAAAAATATGTAATCTAGAAGAAGATTCAAATCTCATTAGCCACTGGCTGTTCCATGTTGAGTACCATAAGTGCCCAACTGTTAGGGCTGTTGTGATTCTTAATGAGTTAAGACACATGAAGTTCTTAGAACTGGCCTATAGTATGTGCTTTGTGATTCCTTGGTCTTAGTATTTTCATTTCCCTGATAAGGAAAATAAAATGGAGAAAAATGACCTGAGGTCACATTAATCCAATGTCACATTAATCCAATGTCACAGATCTAATGAGACCTAGGACAGGCTGAACAAGATTTACCTCCTAGCAGTTCCTTCAGGATATGGCTACTGAAAAAATCCAAATTTTTAAATAAAAATACGTATTTTAGATGTCCATCCCTAAGTATGCTTGAAGCCTCTTGACTCTATAACTGTAAACCAGTTAGAATTACTTTTAAAATATATATATATTTTATTTATTTGACAGAGATCACAAGTATAAGCAGAGAGGCAGACAGAGAGTGAGGAAGGGAAGCAGGGTCCTTACCGAGCAGAGAGCCTGATGGGGGGCTCGATCCCAGAATGCTGGGATATGACCTGAGCCAAAGGCAGAGGCTTTAACCCACTGAGCCACCCAGGCACCCCAAGTATTAAAAAAAAAAAGCTACCTGTTATTCTTGGGGTGCCTGGGTGGCTCAGTCGGTGAAGCATCTGCCTTGGGCTCAGGTCATGATCTTGGGGTCCTGAGATGGAGCCCTGCCTCTGGCTTCCCTGCTCAGTGGGTAGTCTGCTTCTCCCTCTCTCTCTGACCTTCCCTCCCCCAACCCATGCTGGTGCTCTCTCTCTCTCTCCCCTCTCCTCTCCCTCTCTCTGTCTAATAAATTCATAAAAATCTTGAAAAAAAAACCTATATGTTATTCTTAACAAATCACCCTTATATTTCACTTACTTAATATATATACTGAGCATCTACTACTTATCATTGGATAATGATACATTAAGGATACATTAAGGAATACAGAAAGAATACATACTTCCTGTTTTAATATAGCTTGCTCAGTTTTACTGCATCAAACCACTGTCGTTAGTGATGATATACCAGGATCAATTGCCTAAGACCGATGTGTGACCAAGAACCCACTTTCCAGCACAAATGGCCTTTTCTTGCAAATGTAAAAGAAAAAAAGAAGTCTCATTATTAATATTTACAATTTAGTCAAGGTCTGTGTTCACGGAGCAGTCCTGTAAAACCACTGACATGCTGTTTATATTCACAAAGGAGAAAGCAATTGGTCACCACTCTAGACATATCTTCATTTTAATATTTTACTTAAAACTTAAGTAACTTCAACAAGATCTGCTCCCAAAGAAGTTATTTTATTTCTGCCAGTCTTTAGCATTATTTTATAATTTGTACCAAAAATAAAGCTAACTAATATCTTCCTGAAGATACTGAAATAGTATTAGATTATTTATATGATCACAGTGAGTGGTAGTAAGGGTGATGTTGACATCTCACACTTAACTTTGGACTTTCTATATCTGGATGTTTCACCCTGCACTTTTTAAAAAATCATTTCATGTGGATCTCAAATTTATTATCAGAGGAAGAAATATTTATTAGCATTAACTGAAGAGAAGACTGAAGTCTGTAAGCAACTCAGTTTGGTCAAACATTTCCTAAATGGTCTAAGGTCAAACATTTCATAAATACAAGACCAGGGTTCAAATCCAGGTTTGTCTGACTCCAAAATCTGTATGCTTGGCCATTCATTGATAACCCCATCCAGTATCTTCCCTTAGAAGACAACCCTATATAAGACCACGATTAGTAGGTACAAAACTTTATTTAGTAAATGATTTTCATGTATATTGTTTCCTCTGTTGGTTTTACTGGTATCAAATGTTGGGATAATTAAATTTGTACAAGGTGAAAATATTGATTGGCATATCTCATATTTATCATTTAAAAAAGATGATATCTGAGATAGGTTATCAAAGATCTTTGGACATGTGGACTCTTACAACCACTTAAGACTGGAAGAACTTCAGATGTTTTCACAGTTCTGAAGAATGCTTTATACTGTGGTCAAATCACAAAAACCTTTTTAATCTATGTTGGCAAACAAAGGAATATTATTAGACACCTGTGCTGAGAACCATACAGAAATGTTAATACACTTTTCTATTATTTTCAGGCTTCTCCTATTTGCAAATTTAAGTATCAGCACCCAGAAATTTAAGTCATCATTTTATGTAGGGAACACTAGGTATTCACAGTTTCTCTATCACGTGCTTCCATATTTCCAAGTTTAAGCCTTTGTTTCATTCTTCCTAGTCAACATCCCAGTATATTAGCTCTTGAGCCCAACCTCCATTTTACCATATTTTTGCCTCCATGGTGAGAAGTAAGTATATCCCTGACATTGTGGTATATGGATCCTTTTTCTTGCGTTGGCTCTATGCTCATCTTTGCCTGCTGTTAACACTCCTGTTAGGTTTTCAACCACACTTCAAAACTATATAGCACCTTCCTGCTAATTGCACCCAACTTCATCTTATTTTTAATCCCCATTTTTCATTTACCTCAGTTTCTTAATCTTTTTGTTTTTATCCATTTTATGAATCTCTATGTGCTCTCTCAAGTTTTAGAATGACTGTTAGACCTGGTGTTGGAAGAATATGATTGGGTAGGGATTAAATGTACCCATTTCCATTTCTCTCTGTGAAAAAACATACTTTATTTTTATTTAAAAAAAATTTTTTTTATAAACATATATTTTTATCCCCAGGGGTACAGGTCTGTGAATCGCCAGGTTTACACACTTCACAGCACTCACCATAGCACATACCCTCCCCAATGTCTATAACCCCACCCCCCTTCTCCCAACCCCCCTCCCCCCAGCAACTCTCAGTTTGTTCTGAGATTAAGAGTCACTTATGGTTTGTCTCCCTCCCAATCCCATCTTGTTTCATTTATTCTTCTCCTACCCCCTTGACCCCCCATGTTGCATCTCCACTGAAAACATACTTAATTTGTATACATTCCTAAGAAGTGGAAACTGATTGTATTCCCTGATATATCTTCTATTTTTAAATCAGTTATTGGCCTTGATTTTTATTAAAGTTAGGTAGGCATATCTTTTCCTTAGAAGTGCTTATTGGAATTTATATTTTCACTTCTTTGGGTTAATAAAAAAAATTGATGCATCAGCTAAGCTACTTTTTCTTTATAGTGTGGAGACGATCAATGATGGAAACTTTCACATTGTGGAGCTACTTGCCCTGGATCAGAGTCTGTCCCTGTCCGTGGATGGAGGGAGTCCCAAAATCATCACCAACTTATCAAAGCAGTCCACTCTGAATTTTGACTCTCCCCTCTATGTAGGAGGTAAGCTTTGTTCCAAATGCAGTAAGTTCCCAAAACCCTATGATTCTCATCATAGACCAATGCTGAAATTGTTGATCCCTGGTGTCATGGCAAACAACCCATGTAGTGATCAGTCATTGAAAGATGGACAACAAGGATACACAAAAAAGAGCCCTGGATGTGTGTTAAGTGACCTGTTTATGTCTGTCTCAGCCTGTCAATAACCAATGTCATGGTTGGACAGGTTCTTGTGGTTCTTATTGATGATTGCAAAGTGCTCATCAGCAACAGGCATCAGGAAATTTTGAAGAAAAATTAGAAGTTTCTTACTTAGAAGACCTGAAAATTACACAGCACACCTATGGTCACATAGCAAGATCTTAGGGAAAAAGAGAGAGAGTCAGAAGAGTGCATGTGTGAGAGCAAGAACACATGGGCCCAGCTTGCTGCTTTTATTGTGTCATGCTAGAAAGAAAAAGAAAAAAGGTTCTGTCAAATCTTACCATTCCAGATTGTGCTACCAGTTGCCAACTGTAGATGGTTGGATAATTATCAACAAAATCAAATGATGAATGAACGAACAAATGAATTAAATGTACAACTTGTGCTGGGGTAAAAGGAAGTACTTCTGGTTTGCTAAGACCTTAAGGTGAATGAACAAGACAGAGGGCTGGGAAGGTGGACTAGGGTTTGGGATAATAGAGTGAAGATTCTGGACTTCATTTGTAACTAGCCAGAAGGCAGATGAGGAACAGGTAAAGAACAGAGGTATGGGCCAAGTTCTGAAGGAGCCCAGAGGAGAGGACCCACAAAGGAGAGAGCTTTCCTCTGTTGGGGGTGGGGAGGGGAAATAGAAACTGGAGATACAGAATTTCAGTTTTCAGGCCAAGGAGCAAGAAAGTATGTGATGTTGAATTGAGTTACATTGAATTAAATCACATTGGATGGAGGTGATTGACTGATAAAATTAACTCATTTTACAGAGAAGTGAACTAAAGTTCCTATGCAGATCAGTGTAACTGATTGGCTTAGCAGGACAAGCATTTTCACAGTGTTTGCATTAATTTCCTGCAAAATAGTAACGTTGGGATTCTCCATATTTATTATCCTCTTAAAAACTTCCTTGAAAGCATTTTTGGAATTTCCTGAAAGTCCAGAGCACTTCTATTTTTTTTATAATTTTCAGCATTAGAAGATCTTAACATTTTGAAAGAATTTTGGATTTTTTAGAAACCATTAAAAATCTTGGTTCAGTTCCATAAAAACTTTCTTAGTACCCACCATGTGCTGGGAACAAGGTTAACATAGGTACAAAGGTTACAACGTTGAAAATGAAATATCCCTTCTTTGCCCAGGGGAGTAGGAAAAGCTGGCATGTCTTCAAGGAACCATACATAGTGCATTGGAATAAAAATATTGCATACCAAGTCTGCCCCGCAAGTTAAATGATCTTATTGCTTCATGGAATCACAACTATGAGATGCACTAAAAAACAGAAGCCTCCATTTCTTGCCTGCACTACTGTTATCAACCATTACATCAGGTTGGGTAAAGCAAGTCACAGATAGATATAACTGTGGTTTGAGAAAAAAGAAATTGTACTCACTGAGCAAATGCAATGTGTCCAACACAATGCTTCTTTGCAGTCTTAATCCTTAGAGACCTAGGTAGTAGGTATGATTTTTTGATTCATGATCCATAAGGAACTTTACAAAACGCAAGGACTTTACAAAATGTGTGCAAGTTCATGGAGCCATGAAATAATGGAGACCTCATTTGAGTCCGGGTCTTGGCCCTCCGACCCCAGAACCATCGATCTGCACCACCATTCACTTTTTAACATAGAGCAGAAAGGGAAGTGATCTAGGTTTTGTGGCTTTTTGTTTATTTCTGGACTTGTCCTTTGCTTGATTTATTGTGCTTTCATCAGAAACCATTTCACTGAACCTTTTAAAACCCCTTTCTGATGCAGTGAGGGGGGTGAGGGGACCCTATGAAATGGGAGTGCTTAGGTCAGAACATTTCTCACGAAAGGTTAAAATTGAAAAATGCCAGTCTTTCTAAGCATATAGGGTCTGGAAGAATCCAGATAGTACCTCTGTCCATCCAGGCCTGAAGGAAGCCACTTCCTGAAGGAAACCTCACTGCCAGAGAACATAGTGGGCCCATTTCTATCCAAATCTCCAAATCAGAGTGCAGTCTCAAGGGTAATTCAAATTAAAAAAAAAAAAATACAATGTAATCAAAAGACCCCAACCCTGATATGGATGTGGCAAAGGCAGGAGAACCTGACTTAGCAAAGGAGAGGGAGGTAACTAAGCTCATCTTTTTCTCCAAGTCTGAAATCAGGCATGTCTGGAAAAAAAAGACCATCCCTGTGTGGACTTCAGTTCACACATTTATGATGAATGGAGATGATTAAATTAAAACTAATCCCAGAACAAGGAATTTTCTTTCACTTGGGCTTTCCTGGAAATGGTACATTTCAGGTTTTTTTAACCCACTCTAGAGAGCAACTCCATTCCCAATGCCAAACGGACATAGACTAAAAGTCTAAGGTCATGAAAGTTCAAAGCCAAGACCCACAATTCAGTACTTGCCGACGTGTGACACGGGAGCACTTGCATCAAAATCAGCCTAGCTGCATGTTATTTAGAGTCCTGCACCCCACTTCTTCTTACCAGTTAGAATGTCGAGGTGGGAATAGAATGGGGCCTGGAGAGCCACCTTCTAAACATGGACCTTTGGTGGACCTTATGTGTGACTGACTTGGAAACTGCAGTTCCTGTCCATCCCCTCATGTCACAGATGAGAAGACTCGGCTCCACAATGGTTGGAAATAACTGGCTCATGTGTACACAGACCAACAATAAAGACTTTGACCTTGAGCCTGCCTGTTGGTTTTGTACATTTATCTGTCTGACATTGGTGATGTTGGTGACATTGGCTAGAACCCAAATAGAACTTCTTTGCATAGAGAAGATGATGCTGCTACAAGGCAGGTCCCGGCCAGTGCTGAGGATCTAGGTCTTTAGAAACCAATCAGCCCTCTGGAGAGTGAGAAGGAAGTCTTCCCCAGCCTGTACCCTCCAGCCAGTAGCTCAGAGCCCAGGCAGAATGAGGGTGTGAGTACCAGGGGGTACTCAGCCACCCTGAAGGCCTCTGGCTCCCTCCCCTTACCCCACTGCAATCTGGACAGCTGCCTCAGGTAGGATCCCATCCAGGAACTATTTCAGGGTCTGGCTTAGGCCGTGGAAAGATTCCTTAGTTTTGCCAAATGAAGGTTACCAGATGACTGTCACGAGTGGAACATATATATGCAAAGCCTGCAAATTCTGTTTTTGGAGGAATTTCTTTTGTATTTCTGATTTCTTGGCATATGAAGCCTTCACTCTCAATTAGCAAGAAAATAAAAACAATGCGGATGAAGTGCTGATGTGATAGGAAGCAGGAGTGAGTTTCCCAGATGCGGACCAGCACCACTGTGGCTCAGGATGTTGGCGGCGATGAGCCGAGTTGGTTGCCAACTTAGAAGTTGGCAAGGCTGGGGTGAAAGGTCACTGTGAGCCCAGCTCTCACCCCTAAGGCTGGATGGATGGAAATGTGATCCAGAGATTGCGAGGTTCACTCATCAGCTGATCTACAGCATGGTCTTACGGGGTGACACTGAGCATGTCACCCCACCTGTCACTGTGCTTCCTGGAGCTCTGGGCTTTCTGGGCGTGTGTCTGGGTTGAAGAGGTGGGTGGAGAGAGGAGGGAGTCCAGATTTCTCCCCAATTGCTGATCTTGCCTTTGGCTACAATAGGTCTGCTTTGAGGTTTTATATGGATGCCTCCGTGTAAGGTTTTATTTGAAACAAATGTTAAAAATTAAGAGACAGGCTGCCAATGAACTTAGTTCTTTATGTTAGCTTTGCATTAGAATTGCCTGGAGCATCTCCCAAAAATTAAGTCAAAACAAAGAACCACCCAACTCTTCTCCCTTCTCCCTAGCCCCATGCTGCCCAGATAACCTGATGAGGTAGGTCTGGGTGGAGGCTCCAAACATCAGTTGTTCTCCAAAGATTTCAGGTGATTCTTACGTGTAGCCAGGTGGAGAACCACAGGCCTGGATGCTGATGATCTGTGGTTGTCCTCAACGACCCTCACCCTGACTGCCACCTTGCTGGAAGAACTCAAAGGGCTGAGGGTGGGGGTGGGGGCAAATTGCTGAGGATCCCCCACAAAAAGCCCACCCACTGACCCCGTATCCCTCCGCAGGCATGCCGGGCAAGAACAATGTGGCTGCGGCCCTGCGCCAGGCCCCCGGGCAGAACGGCACCAGCTTCCATGGCTGCCTCCGCAACCTTTACATCAACAGCGAGCTGCAGGACTTTCGCAAGGTGCCCATGCAGACCGGCATTCTGCCCGGCTGTGAGCCATGCCACAAGAAGGTGTGCGCCCACGGCACGTGCCAGCCCAGCAGCCAGTCAGGCTTCACCTGTGAATGTGAAGAAGGCTGGACTGGGCCCCTGTGTGACCAGAGGACCAATGACCCCTGTCTTGGAAATAAGTAAGTTGGAGCTGCTTGGGGGTTACACACAAATACCCTAGCCCTCCAAGCAAAACCCGGGAAGGGAGGGAAGGAGGAAGAAAGGAAGAAGGGAAGGAGACCAGGGCGTGGGGGTAAGAGAGACGGAAGTCAGCCCATTGGCCCATCTCCTTCCTATTCTTTCCATCACCCTTCCAGCATTCTTATCCCCTCTACCTAATTCATGTCCGTTCCTGCCTTCCTCCTGCGCTGCAGATGTGTGCACGGCACCTGCTTGCCCATCAATGCGTTCTCCTACAGCTGTAAGTGTCTGGAGGGCCATGGGGGCGTCCTCTGTGATGAAGAGGAGGATCTGTTTAACCCCTGCCAGGCGATCAAGTGCAAGCATGGGAAATGCAGGCTCTCGGGACTGGGGCAGCCCTACTGTGAATGCAGCAGTGGATATACTGGGGACAGCTGCGATCGAGGTAAGCCGACCCCTGGGCACCACCCCTTGAAGCAAGAACTCCCTGCCATCTTTGAAAAGAGAGAAAAAGGGAGACACACACATGGGCACACATACACACGGGCACACACACACACAGAGGAGTGATATGAGGAATACCAACCTCTGCATTGCCTGTAGCTGCTGCTGTTGATTGATTCCCCAGCGATAGGAAGGCACCAGATGTGAAGTGTCCTCAGCCTCCATCGCAGGAACCCAACGTGGCCTTCAGCCGTCTTCTCGCTGCTTGGCGCGCTGTGAAAAATACTCCTTTTTACTTGCTGGTGCAGCACATTAACTTTCTTCCCTTCTTACTTTTACCTGCCATCCTCATCCATTTGTATTATTTCATATCTGACACAGAGAAGAGGCAGCTCGTAACTCTGCTCTAGGTTTAGGACAATGTCACCTTTGACCTTAGAATGAACTGATTTATCACAGCACAGCGTGCAGGTGAGAGGGATGGAAACGTGCCGACCTGCTGGCCCACCTTTCTCCTTCTCTGCGTGACCAGACTGCGCCTCGCCTCCAGCTGGCAGGCATTTTGTTGTGTGTATCGGAGGGACGAGACAAGAGGAACGTGCCCATGGAAGCGTTCAGCAGATGTCTCTTTTTGAATCAGTTCATACTAGGGTAATTTATGAAGTTAGTGGAATGTTACTTGTATTAAGTCACAGATTGAATGATATTAAACCCCAGGTCTAATAAATTAAATTGCATACTCTCTGAAACGGCCCCCTGTGGTAAACAAAACCAGCTGTTAGTAGTGTAAAAACAGAAGATGTGTATTTTTGCAATAAAGGAAAAGATTTAGGAATCCAATTTTCTTGTCAGTCCAATAGCATAGTATTTATAGTCCACATATATAGCATCCACTTTGCAGAAAATAAAGGCCAAAAAAAAAAAGTATCTTTCAAGGAACAGCAAGCTGTACCACCAGCCCATTATATGGAATATGAGTGGGGCCATGACAACCGTGGTTACCCATGGCAGACAAAGGCAGCACCTCTTGGACTGAGTTGTGGATCCATGGTCCCTTTGCAGGACTCACAGGGAATGCCCTGAAAATGCTTGTTCTTCTGTTCTTTTCTAGAAATCTCTTGCCGAGGGGAGCGGATACGAGATTATTACCAAAAGCAGCAGGGCTATGCCGCTTGCCAGACGACCAAGAAGGTGTCCAGGTTGGAATGCAGAGGCGGGTGTGTGGGAGGGCAGTGCTGCGGACCTCTGAGGAGCAAGCGACGGAAATACTCTTTCGAATGCACTGATGGGTCTTCGTTTGTGGACGAGGTCGAGAAGGTGGTGAAGTGTGGCTGTTCCAGGTGCGCTTCCTAAACGCGTCCCTGGCAGCTTGTGTCTTCGGGAGTGTTGTCTACTTCTCGACCACGGTGGACTCATTAATGCTTCATAGTGGAAATATTTGAAATATATTGTAAAATACAAAACAGACTTATTTTTATTATGAGAATAAAGACTTTTTTTTCTGCATTCGGGAAAAAAACAAATGCTTCATACTAACGCTTCCCAGATGTGAGAGAAGTAGGAAGAGATACCCGGAGGCCTCGGCACACGGAGGGGAAGTGCTGCGACTCAAATTCATCTTTGTAACATGCTGAAGACAAGCAGAAGCACAGAGACAAGGGAGAGCCAAGCTACTGTGTGCTGCCGTGACATCATCACCCAGCCCCTGACCCCCACCCCCACACTCCCCCCACCTCTCCACCCCTGTGCCCTAATTCCCATCTCTTCGGTTCTCAGTTCCCGAGGACACACCAGGCACCTGTGTGTGATTGAGGATGCGAGGCGGAGGAGCGGAACGCGAGAATTCACAGAAAACACAGTTGAGGCATATTTGGTGCAAAACAGTGTCTTGAAGACCTGGATTCTAGTCATGAGAGGGATGGGAAAGCTAACGTAACGTGTATCTTCTTTTTAAACTTCAGCATGTTAACAGAAGAAGCACACAAAAGTGTTTATCTACCGTTTTCCAGTATTAATTTTTGTAATATAAATGATAAAGGAGATGATAAAGAACCAATAGATTATTGATAAATAAATTAGTAATAATATGAATTTTTGTTTCTATGAGGTCTA
This sequence comes from Mustela putorius furo, assembly GCF_011764305.1. NCBI lineage: Eukaryota > Metazoa > Chordata > Mammalia > Carnivora > Mustelidae > Mustela > Mustela putorius. The sequence goes on from NW_025421273.1 coordinate 26,594,456, forward strand.
AACAGCCCTATACAGTATTCAGTTCCAATGAGAAATATTTATTGTATCAAAGGACATTGTACTTAACATTTTAGGCCATTCTTTTACTGTTTCTCAATGCTTTAATATATATTAATTTATAATTGTCCTGATATTTTTGTATATTTTTCAAACTTAAAAATCAGGATCTGGGGGAGGGGGTTTGGGTTTTTTGTTTGTTTGTTTTGTTTTGTTTTGTTTTTTTGTTTTGTTTTTGGCAATAGTACTAACATAGGGTGTTATCTTGGGATAAATATGTGTTGATCGGTTTGTTTACCTTGACATCTGACCACTGGTGTCACTGACCTACTGGCCTCATTCAGGACACCTGCAGAGAGTATGTAAAGTCTGTGTGTGAGACATTCATTGTATAGAAAGAAGGGTCCAGCCCCTCTGCAACATGTCCTCCCAGAACAGAAATGGTGTGTAGCAATTGACACTAGAAAAGTAGGTATTTTACAAATTAATATTTCCTTGACATTTTTTGCCCTTTTATTGGGGGCGGGGTGGGGAGAGAAAAGACTGTAATGTCAAGAACTGTGATTTTTTTTTCCCCCAAACAATAAAGCTCCTTTATTACCTTAATGTTCCTATGTTAACATGTTTGCTGCTAAATTACAATGTAGAATTGATAATGACTTATAGTGGACTGTGCTCGTCCCTTATTAAAATCCCAGGGTACCCTGTGCAGATGCAGATGTTCCTTTCCAAAAACTTTTTTTTTTTTACACAGAAAATTAGATGTACATGTATAATTCAGTGTGCTTTGTCTTTCTCCAGACTAATATCAGTTATACTACTGATGTTTGTAAATTAAACAGATATTTACTTCACTAACAGCTTGGTGATTTTCTTAGAAATTACAATATATTTATAGCCTACTCCTTAAGAATCTCTTAAAGTGATACAGAATGGATAGGGAAGAAAACCTGTATTCTGTTGTGGACATAAACTGTTTTATGATTAGCATATTATCAGATCAGGGACTTTGGAATGGCCACAGGAAAGGGATGGATAGAAGAACACATCCTTTGCTATGGAAAAAGTACATAGTCAACTAATTTCTTCCAAAACAATTACAAGGTGAAGTCTAACTAACTACAAATGGTATTTTTGTTTTTGTTCTTCTTTCCCCTCAATTAAAACCAGATGGAAAACAGTGAAAGACAAAGAGTGCCTTTCTCCACAGGCATCGTAGGCAAGGCTTGGAACAGGGAAACAGCACGGGCTACATGGAATATTATTAGTTAAGCACCATGCTGGAATGTCTTCATTTTCTTATAAGAAAATCTTGCACATGTGCACACATACGTGTGCACATAGACATAGGCACAGATGTCCAATCATTTATTCATTTCTGCTTAAGATGTCTATATTTTCATTGTATAAATATTATATGGTCTTTGTACAACATTTATTTATTCCCACTGTTTCATTTTTTTCAAGGACTGGGAATCACTCTTTAAACAAAGAAACATCTGCAAATATAACAGGAGTTAGATCTGTGTTTATAGGTATGTGTTATCTCAGTGACCACTATTTTCCAGGGCTTTTTATATGCCAGGCACTAGGACAACGGCTTTATATGTAATATCTCACTCTTCTCTCACTATAAACGTATGGGATTATTGGGCTTCTCTCTGACACAGACAAAGAGCTTGAAGACAGAAGAGGTGAATTCCACCCAGGCCTCTGAGACCACAGGGTCCAGCTTCAGGGGATAAAGGGGGTGTCCTCTACCAAGGGAATGTCCTCTACCAAGGGGACTTTTAGACTCTGGATTCATATTTCCACAGCACAATTATTCTACCAATCATGTCGATTAAAGTGGTCGAAATTAGAGATGTTTTGTTTTTTTTGTTTTTGTTTTTTTAAGGAAAAAATAGTAAAGTCTTAGTAGGTTCTTGACTATATCCTTTCTCCTTCCTGTTTCTAAAGGCATTAAATAGAATTACAGTGGCCTGGGATTTGGGCTGAGTTAGCAAGTTTCTTAGGGGATCGTTTGCCTTGTGATGAGACTGCATTCTGTATAGGAGCCCTTCTTTGAGAAAATCCAATAGCCAAATAATTACCAGCAAATGAGATGAATTAAAGGCACTTACTCATGTTATAAAAAGCTCCTCACTTATAAGGCCTTGGCCATAGGATTCCTTTAAATAAGAAACTAATCTAGAACATTTCCAACAGAATTCAATAGGTTATAATGAAAAACATTTTGCCCATTTTGAAATCAAAGCTATTACACACAACAATGGAAGTTTGTAATCTGAAAAGATAAAGTGATTAAACATCCCTCATGTGTTTACTTTAAATTCTCATAGGAGTTGAGGCATCATCAGGGGATTTGACAGGTGTTCATTTTCAGATGTGTTCCTTGAATAATAACTATCTCAATCTTTGGAATTTGTGCTCACCATACCTTTCCTGAAATTATTTCTTTGTTTTGTTTTGTTTTGTTTTAAGATCTTACTCATTTATTTGACAGACAGAGATCACAAGTAGGCAGAGAGGCAGGCAGAGAGAGAGAGGGGGAAACAGGCTCCCCACTGAGCAGAGAGCCCAACGTGGGGCTTGATCCCAGGACCCTGGGAACACGACCCGAGCTGAAGGCAGAGGCTTTAATGCACTGAGCCACCCAGGCGCCCCCCTGAAATTACTTCTAAACAATGTTACACTAGCCTCAGTTTTAGAATTGCTCTGAGCATTCTGGGTTGTTTTTTGTTTTTTGTTTTGTTTTATTTTTTTGATGTCTTGCTTTGTTAGCAACAGCTCCTTCTAGAGAAGTGATTGAGGGAAAAATTGTTGAAATTGATTCAGGACTTACAGACCTAGAGCATTAAGTCCTCTACCCCAGAGACTGACCATTACATCAAAACTAACATTTGTAAAAGGATATAAGCTATAAAAAGTATGTATAGCTTCATATAAAGCTTTTTATAAAGCAAATAAAACTACACAAAATACATAAGCATTTTCATTATTAATCCTCTCTATATACTTAAAAGTCATTTAGCAGCAAATTTTTATTTTTTATCTCCTATCATGTGCAAGAAATTATGCTAAACTTTCAACATATAGTTTGGTAAACTTGGCATTATTTCTGCCATCTTAGAGCTCATGGCTCTGTGCACTTAGAGTTCAGGTTAAAGTGAATAACAAATATTATTATACAAAGGACATATAATATTAGATTGTAGTTTAGTTCTCTGATGGAAATTATGAGGTACTAGAAAAAAGCAGAGCAGAGAAATCCAATCAATTACATATTGGGAGGTCAGTGAATGACTCTGTGAGGTAGTGACATTTAAGCCAAGTCATGAAGGATAAAGTAGGATCCAGGACAGAGACTGTTGGAAATATGTGAGGGCATCAAAGCTAGGGGTCAACACAAAGATCTCAGTCTGTGCCTAAGCCTGAAGAGGAAAGGAACTCCTGTGTGGTCAAGGAAATCAAAAAAGTTTGTGTGGCAAGAGCAAGGCATAAGTTTCTCTTCTGTGTAACAACACAGGACATTTTCTGTCTTCATTAACTCACCTTAAATTGTCTATATTTTTCTTTTGATCATCTGTTTGCAGTGATCCATCAAAATCACAACAAAAATGGATTCCCATTTTAAAACAGCAAGTAGGTAGTTTTGTATAATCCGGGTCCTCAACTTCCAAATGAAATCCTTTGAAGATACAGGAAATATAAATACTTAAAATAGTACTGAAAATTAAGAGTAATATTTCTGGAATCTCCAAGGAATTTTCATGAATTCAAAAGTGGATGAGTCTAGATTGAAAGAAACAACTGCTGGCCAACCTATACTTGGAGACTCACATGAGTTCCTTTCTTTGCACACCAAGATCAGAGACTCGGGAAATAAATCAACTGGAAAATCATCAAAAAATATCTGTGTTGTCGCAAATGGCAAGATCACAGATATTTTTTGATGATTTTCCAGTTGATTCATTTCCCAAATCTTAGTGAGTAGGAGAAGAATAAATGAAACAAGATGGGATTGGGAGGGAGACAAACCATAAGTGACTCTTAATCTCACAAAAGAAACTGAGGGTTGCTGGGGAGAGGGGGTTTGGGAGAAGGGGGTGGGATTATGGACATTGGGGAGGGTATGTGCTTTGGTGAGTGCTGTGAAGTGTGTAAACCTGGTGATTCACAGACCTGTACCCCTGGGGATAAAAATATATGTTTATAAAAAATAAAAAATTAAAAAAAAAATATCTGTGCATTTAGGTGTCACTTGGTGAGTATGTTAGAGGGCTGTGCCTCCAACCAAGGAGGTAGAATCATCATTTGACTACTAGAATGCTCCAGTTCTCATCAAAAAAAAAAAAAAAAAACAGTGCAAGAAATACTAGAGAAGACCAATTGTGTTGTACCAAATATTGAAAGATGTAGTTTCTGTAAATAGATTATTGTAGATATGGACTGAGCCTGGAAATGCCACTGTAGTAATGCTTGCTTAGAACGGTATGGAGGGACACTTGTTAAGTCATCAGTCAGTTAAGTGTCCAGCTCTTTGTTTGGCTCAGGTCGTGATCTCGGGGTCATGAGATTGAGACCCATGTAAGGCAGAGTCTGCTCAAGATGCTCTCTCCTTCCTATTCATGCTTGCTTTCTCTCTCTCTCTCTAAAATAAATAAATCTTAAGTCACTAATAAGCTAATAAAATGGTGAAAATATACAAGCCATATTTGGGGATGAGATCTAGGAAGATCAGAAACCTACAGTGGGCAATGGAAGTCTATGAAGATTATCTCAGTAGGAGAATTGTTTACAAATGTATTACAGGAATTTTAGCTGATAGCATGTTATAAAGTAAATTGTTCAGGTGGCTATTTCTTAAGTCCAAAAAGAAGGTAAGAGCTAGGAATAAGAAAGGGGGGAAAAAATGGAAATGAATCAGGAAAGACAGAACAGACTTATTGTTACAGTGGAAGAATTAATAATTCACAATGACATCGGGCAGGTTTGGCAAGGAAGAAGGGGAAGTTGAGTATACCTCCTTGTTTTGAGCTTGTGTGTTTATTTCTGCTGTTTCTAAAGCAGAATAATTGAAATCTGGGTGTATTTGCAAGCAGAGTTTGAGTGCCTGCATAAGGCTAGAAAGTGGCTGCTTGGGAAGGCCCAGGTTTCCACCCTCAACCCAACTTCCTGTCTGTTGAATGAAAACAATACATGTCTCCAGACTGTGTCTTTAATATCTCTAAATATCTTAGGTACGTTCAATCAACTCTGTCTATAGGATAAAATCCAATATTTTCACTATGGTGTTCCAACTGTCCCACAAAAGGATCTTTGCAAGCCTGCAATATATGCTGTGAGACGGACAAATGGTAGGAAAGGATATTTTAAAACAAATTGTGGACTGAGATGTGTAAAACCATAGATGTAGGATTTATCCACATGGAAGTGGTAGCTGAAGCCAAGACAACAAATGAGTGTATTTAGACCCAATAGAAATGAAGTTTTCCACAGGAGTAAGACACATCTTTTGACAATGCTGACGTCTCTATGACACATTGGTCCCAGAATGGAGATGAAGAAAGAGCAATTTTAATAACAGAGTGATGAGGTAGTAACTGGATAGCCAGGGGTTAGGAATGGAATTTATGAGCTAATACAATGCCCTTTCAATAAATCTGATAGTAGAAGAATAGGAGAGTCAAGGTAGCAATTGGGAGGGCGCCTGGGTGGCTTAATCGTCAAGCCTCCTCCTTCAGCTCAGGTCATGATCTCAGGGTCCTGGGATTGAGTCCTGCATCTGGGTCCCTGCTCGGTGAGAAGCCTGCTTCTCCCTCTCCTCCTCCCCCTGCTTCTGTTCCCTCTCTTGCTATGTCTCTCTCTGTCAAATAAGTAAATAAAATCTTAAAAAAGGAAAAAGACAGCAACTGGAAGAGTTGGTGAGGCCCCAAGGTTTGCATTCAATGGGTCAGTAAATACCAGTTTATCCCCTGCAGTCACAGCTTGTGACAGTGTGGGACAAACACTCCGATGTATCCTGGAGGGATACTGAGCTGGAGCTGGAAGAGCATACGGGGGGGTCGTCAATTACACGAGCAGGTGGAATGATGGGAGGTAAAAGTGGGGCCCAGCTACACTGGGGTTGAGGAAGCAGGATGCCCAAGAGCAAGAAACCGCAAATTCATCCAGAAGGAAGAGAACAATATAGTATATGCAACAATTATTTTCCAAAAGAATGTCTCTGCCTCCCTCCTCTTCCTCTCACAAAGGAGAAACAAAAGACACTTACAAATGATAACTGTGTCTGCAGGTACAAAATTCAGCAGAGTGGAGGCATTGCCATCCTGCGTTTGGAGCTAGCTTTGTCTTTGTGTCAGCGTGTGGGTGGCTGAATTTGGATTCCAAAGAAAATCAGACATAAAAAAGCACACACACAAAATGAAGGAGTGGGAGAAACGGCCACAGAGAGGGTCATCTAAAAAAGCGTGCCATCATTAATCTTCCTTCCCTCCTCCAAGTGGCCAGAATTATTTTCAGTGTGTTCACATAGATCGTGGCAGAGAGATTAAGTGACTTGCCCAAGGTCACACAATCCAGATCTGACTCCAACCATAATGCAATATTGATTTCACGGAAATTGATAGGCAAAGTCATGGGACAACCTCATGAGGTAATGTTAGATGAATGTGTATGTATCAAAAGGAGTTTTTTTTTTTTTTAATGCCCATGAATAGCACTCACTTTCCCAATAAAAACACTATAAAATATTCTTCATTATATCTCTCCTTGGGTAAAGGAAAATAAATAATACTTTTAACTGCAGTTTTCTTCCAGGAACTGAGACTGGTCAGACAGAACGAGTTTTGTGTGGCTGCTTAAGTATTTCTGGTCATCGTTTTGGTGGAGTGGGCTGACAGGGAGCAATTGAATTCTGTTGTGAAGATAGTCACAAGGACAGGATCGAACATGCCCGAGTCCAGTTGCAAAGTCACAGCCTTGGACTCATTCCAGGTCTCCAGGCATTCTTTGTAAGGAAATTAAAAAAAAAAAAAAAAAAAGACTTGGAAAAAAACTAGAGAACTCCTCTTTGAATGAGCGCGTCTGATAACATCTCTGTCCACCATCACAGAGGCCCACATTATTCCAGAAAGGAGAGAGATGCACATCTCTGAATTGCCTAATCTCACAGTTACCTGATCCTACTTGGTTTCTGCTCGCAATATTACCATTCAATTACCCTGACCACCAGTTCTTACTTTCAATTACATCTCCACATTGATTTTTTTCATTCCTATTATTCCTACGTTCACTACAATTCTTCTCTTCTGATGCCTGTCAGCTCCCTTTTGGAGCTGTGAAGGGAGCAGTAACACATTTCTGAATGGTGCACACAATACTCTGATTAGGAAATAGATCTTTTATCATTTGGCAAACAAAAGAATGGTGGTCTCATAGCTCAGGAAAGGAAGTGAAAATCCCTGTATCTCTGTCTTCTCATTTAACCTTCTTTTCCTTTTCTGCCCTTTCTTCTAAATGCTTTTGTATTTTAGAATATTAACACGGGATTGTCCCAAGAGGAAAGTGAGTCTGAGAACAGAGCTGGGAGTGTAGCGATTCACATCATAGCTGCGATCAAAATGTAGGACACTCATAAGCCCAGCACACGCAGGAGGCAAGAGGACCAGTCAGTTAATTCAGTCAGACCTGAAGCTGTTCCTCTGAGCATTGATGCATACACAGACACACAGAGACACACACTTACACACGTGCACACACACACACACACACACACACAGAGCATGCAATCTCCTAGAACAAAACTTCACTTACACACTCACTAATTCCAAAGTCAGAAATCAATTAAGGAAAGCCCTATGATATCTTGTCACCTGAGCTTTTTGCCCCACCCAGCTAAAGAACCTACATTTGCAGATCACTTGAAGGTCCAACTCACAGACTGGAAGACACGTCAGCTCCTGAGCTGAGGGAGACAACCAGGACCCCAAGAAATCTCATCCTCTCTCACGTAGGAATAAAGGAAAAATTAAATTCCTCTAGGAATTGCCTGTGAGGTCCAAATCTAAAGGGATAATGGCTGTAGCTTTGAATGCTCCCATTTTCTTTATTTGAATAGTTTTCTTTTTAAAAGTAGAATCTTCATACACAAGAGAGCAATTTCAGGAATGGCTGTCATGACACAGTGTGGAATCCGACCAGTCGGTCTGTGATAGAAAAAATGCCACATCTGGAGACATATCCTTGATTTATGAAAATCAAGGGTTTCCTTTATGAAAATCAAGGCTCCCTTTCCTCACCTCACTTGGATCTCATTCTTTCACATTATAATTTAAGGGAAGTATACCCAGTCCTCAGGGTATACTAGCACATCCCAGCCAATCTCTTGTGGACATGCCTTGATATACCTGCTGGAAATACTTTAGACCCAAAGGACTGACCCTGTCAGCTACTGGACCCTCTGTCCATGGACAGCCCTCAGCTCTCAGATCCTGTTAGATTTGCCTTGCCTAAGAGAAACATATTTTCAAAGGTCACACACTCTCTCCAGGGTGGTCTCCATGCAATGACTAGAGGTCACAGGCAGTTAAATGCCTAATCCCTTTTCTCCAGTTTGGAACATGTGTGAAGGACCACTCCAGTTGCAAGGATCAGCTGAAACCTTCTTGAAGGTTGCATCACAGTGCAACATCTCCCCTTTTCCCAAGCCTGCTTCCTTCCCTTCCTTTCCCTGGGTGGCAACTGTAAGAGCACTCTTCATAAACATTATGCATGCAGTGTCGGCTTCCTGGAGAACACAGCCTGGGATGCTCCTGTCTGCGCTAGGGAGTGAGCAGGAGACTGCAGTGGAGCAATGAGTTGGCCCTTGGAGGACAAGAAAGTGACAAACTTCCACCTCAGGCAAATCAGGGAGGTAGTGGGTGGCATTTCTATACTGAGATCTGATAAGAGTGGCAGGTTGCTTGAAGGAGTCAGTCATTACTGCTTAAGTCCCTATGTCGCTAGTGGTCTAGAAGCTGGAAGAAGATCCCTTCACAGCTGTCCTTTATCTTGGCCACAGGGCTTGCACACCCCTCAATAAGGGAGTCAGAATCCCAGTATTTTCCCTTTCCTAGTCTTCTTGCAAGATCCAGCAGTGTCCTCATTCAGCCTCCCAAACATAAAGAGAAATAATTACCACCCCTCACTGGAGAACAGAGCTTCATCCCCCAAAGGTCCTGAGCTTGGCAACCCAAAGTCTCCTATGACTCAGGCTGTCTCATTCTTCCAAGAGCAAGAAAGAAGTCATCTGGTCTCTTAGCTCAGGGCTGCAATAGAGGAAGATGATAGACTAGGTAGCTTAAAGAGGAAGTGAAATTGCAGATGACCATTTTTTTTCTCTCTCTCTGTCTTCATCTTCCTATAAGACCTCTAACCTTCGTTGATGGCCCCACCCTTATGACCCAAGCTAACACTAATTCTCCTCAAACCTCCAAATATTATCACACTGGGGGTTAGGGATTCAACATATGAAAAGCTTATTCCTCGGACCCTCGGCTAGTTCCTGTCTAGCTTTCGGATGATGGCAGCCCACAAGACCAACAGTCTAGCCCTTCCCAAATTCTGTACAATAGAAGCTGTGAAAGATGAAAATGATTATTCACTTTTTTTTTTTAAAGATTTTATTTATTTATTTGACAGACAGAGATCACAAGTAGTCAGAGAGGCAGGCAGAGAGAGAGGAAGGGAAGCAGCCTCAATCCCAGGACCCCGGGATCACAACCTGAGCCAGAGGCAGAGATTTTAACCCACTGAGCCAGCCAGGTGCCCCCCATTATTCACTTTTTTAGCTACTAAGTTCTGGGGTGATTTGATAGACAATTGTTGACTAAAACGTCTCCATCATGTGAGTATCTGCCAGAGCAGTGAGCATATAGCATTCGCCTCATTTCTTGCTGCCAACACAAACCACAAATGATCCTAGGCCTCAGCAGGCCGAAGAGAACTTGATTCCAGTCTCAGCCTCAATGAGAGATGTTTGGATGGAATTTTTGTGTCCCCCACACCTATGGTGAAGCCCTAACCCCAAACGTGTTAAGTAGCCTCTACCTTTATAGAACATACATTCTAGTGGGGAAGCCAACAAATCAAGTCAACCACCAAATATTTGCATAATTCAAAACTGTCATCAGTTCTGTGAGGGATAGTGGAATGGAAAAAAGTAATCGGAAGGAGCCTCTTTTAGGTAAGGGGGTTAGAAAAGGTTTCAGTGTGGAGGCGATGTTTGAGCTGACACCTGATAGAAGATGATGAGCTTGACCAAGAAGGAAGCGCATTCCAGGAAGAAGGAGAATCAGCCTGCGGAGCCCTTTGGTGAGAAAAGTATATTTGAGGAACAGAAAGGATGCATGAAGCTAAGGTACAGAGAGGGGACAAGCGGCGCCAACGAGGATAGCAGAGGGAAGCTAGGGCTGGCCTGCTTGATGGTGATGGGCTTTGTAAGGAGCAGAATTTGAAATTTTATTCAAAACCAAACATAAAGTCATTGAATACTTTTAAAAAGAGAGACTGGATATTAAGTGAAAGTATAATCACTCCCCCAAATATTCCCATTTTAAGAGAAGCTACGGAGGACATCTACTTCCTTCCCTTCAGGAACATCTACTTCCTTCTCTTCAGGAACATCTACTTCCTTCCCTTCAGGAACACTTCCCTTCCTTTCCTTGTAGCCAGTCAAGCCAAATCTCCTCCCCTTGGAATAAGTATTCTGTGATGATGTCATATGTTCTTACTGCTTTTCTAGAATGAAATGGAGTTAGTAGCAGAATAAAGCTTACCTTTCTTTCTGGTGACAAAAAGGAGCCAGACTCAGGTCTTAGCACAGTGTTGCTTGTTCCTTGAGAGAGAGATTTTGTATAAATTTCCGTGAGCACCACCAGCCTCAAGGCATCCAAAGGTGCCCCACTACACAGGAGGGATTTCCTCCTCCTCTCTTCTCCTAGCCCAGACATTACCTGCTCCTGGAGTTAACATCAGCCCTTTTTGCTCACAAAAGGTTAACATGCTAGATGAGAGCCTGTACATTTATTTTTTTTAAGTAAATAACAAGACAGAAAATATTTTTAGCCTGTAGCCAAAAGGTCTCTTTTACAACCAGTCAGCTCTGCCATTTTTAATATGTAAGCAGTAGTCACAGGCAATATGTAAATAACAAGAGGCTACATTCCAATAAGACCTTCTTTATGGGCACTGAAATTTATATTTCATATAATTTTCATTTTGTTTTCATTTTGATGTGTTGTGAAATATTCTTTTGATTTTTTTCAAATATGAAATACTATCAACACTGCTTGTAGCTCACAAGCCAGATGAAAAATAGGCGGGAGGTGACATTTGGCCCATAGACCAGAGTTTGCTGACCCCTATACTGGATAATTGGAATATAAAATAAATAAGCGGTTGTTCTCTGTCTTGGAAGAACTAATAGTCACATTGGAAACACGACACATGATGAAATCACTGCCCCATAAAGTGGTATGTAAGTACCATAACTGCAATTTGGCCAAAGAGGCGTAGAAGACTCGAGAGAGAATTCTCTTCAATTCAGTAGTCTATTCCTGCCCTGGTTCCTCTTCTCTGTTGTCACCCTGGAAGAGCGTGGTGTCTGGTACAAGGATAATGCTCAATAAATATTAACTGAATAAGGAGGTGAGCTAATGAGAAAATGTCTCAGGGGAGCTTCCTGAGGTCAAGGAAGCAGAAGTGAATACTCCAGGACAAGAGTCATTAAGCAATTTCTTCTTTGGTAAGGAAGATGGGTATTTAGGAAATAAAGAACAGCCCTGTGTAATAGGTGTAGGGGAGGCAAAATTTCACCTATATCCATCTTGGGTTTTTCACTGGGGCTATTTAATAAGAAGACAAATTAACAAGAGAAAAATGAACAGTTTATTAGTAGGTAGAACATACATCATGCAAGAGAAATCTCAAGGAAATGTAACTCAAAGCCATGCCTAGAATTTCAGCTTCTATGACATCTTCACAGAGAAGAGTATATTTGTAGAGAAATGACAGGACCATGCAAAGCAGTGTTGTGCTGCCAAGGGCAGCAGACTGTGGGAAGGTAAATAAATGGGAGGAGCCTGATAGAGTAAGGTGTGTTTGTGGCTTCTTCTAAGGCTATCTCTAGGGTGTCTCCAATAAAAGAAGAATGTATACCCTGCCTGTGGGCAGAAAGGGAGAGGGTAGAGAGAGCTTTTCCCACATTTGCTGCATCTTAATTGCCTTCAGCTAAAAATAATGTTTATATCAAAGACACCTATTTTAAACTGCTATATTCTGAATTCTTTCATGGGTATAAGTAAAATAATTAACAGCAGCAGAGACAAGGGAGTGAGTGATAGTCAACTGGGTCAAAGAGAGTTAAAAGAGGCTTTCTATATTTGAGAGAGGGAACAGGCTCATGAGAGCACAAGCAGGGGGAGTGGCAAGGGAGAGGGGAAGCAGACTCCCTGCTGAGCTGAACATGGAGCCCACTGTGACCCTGGGATCAGGAGCTGAGCTGAAGGCAGACACTTAACCTACTGACCCACCCAGGCACCCCAATAAATAAATTAATCATAAAACAAACAACTTAAAAAGAGAGAGAGAGAGAGAGAGAATGAGAGAGAGAGAGGGGCTTCCTGGAAGAAGTGATATTCAATCTGGTAGAAATAAAGGGGAAAGGAGGATAGACATCATTTTTCCTTCCATATTGGCACTGGGATGAAGGGAAGTCCTTGGGATCGGGATTAACAGTGAAGATGGAGGTCTACTGTGGGGCAACTGCAAAGGTTGTTCACCTGGGGATGCCAAATGCAACAATAGCTGGGCAAGACCCAGATTGTGCTTCTAAGGCTAATTGGGAGTCACATTTACCAAGAAAAACTGACCAATAAGTAATAGGGTGTTTGTCTTTATAATGACCTCATCCTACCCCAAGCTCTTAACATTATGCCCAGTCACTGTTGCCAAGCTGGGGCCTAGAAATACAGCCTGAAAGAGTTAGTAAATATATTCTGTGCCTTTATAAAAGGGTAGGAAATTGATACTTGGAAGATGGATGTTAATTAAGGTATATGTCCAGCAATATGTCAGAAAATATATCTTTTAAATGCCTTTTGTAACAAAATACCCAGTGTAACAGAAAAATACACAATTATCCTTTTAAATATATAGCTAAGTATGTAAGAAAGTAGAGAAAGCACCAAGAGCCAAACCAAAGAGGCAGCTGAGAAAAGCTGTAACCACAGGCCTGCCTTCATGATGGCTGAGTTTTAAATTTGTATTACTTCTCAATAAATTACTTCAGAGTGGTCTTAAATTGCTAGCTTTCAGGAAACTTGGCAGAAACAAACACAAATACCCTCTATAGGAGGAATCCCAGAAATTTAAACATTAGCTGAAAATCAAAATTATACAGTATAAAACACTAGACAAAGTAGGCCAACCAGTAGAGTTAAAAGGAACAAGAATCAACCAAATTAAATCCATTTTAGCATTCATATATTTGAATTATCAGATATAAGTGTGGGAAAAGTGTATCTAAAATATTGAAGAAATTAAAATATGCACGAGGAACAAGACCAGGTAGGTCTTGTTTTAGAAAGAACTGAAGGAATGTTAAAAAAAAATAACTTTTGCAGAAGAGTCAATATGGCGGAGAACTAGCAGGCTGAGACTACTTCAGGTAGGAGGAGATCAGCTAGGTAGCTTATCTAAAGATTGCAAACACCTACAAATCCAACAGGAGATCAAAGAGAAGAAGAACAGCAATTCTAGAAACAGAAAATCAACCACTTTCTGAACGGTAGGACTGGCGGAGAAGTGAATCCAAAGTGACGGGAAGATACACCCCGGGGGCGAAGGGTTTGGCTCCTGGCAAGCGGAGGAGCAATGGAGCACAAAATCAGGACTTTTAAAAGTCTGTTCCGCTGAGGGACATCACTCGAGAGGCTAAACCGGGGTGAAGCCCACGTGGGGTCAGCGTGGCCCCAGGTCCCACAGGGTCACAGAAGGATTGGGGGTGTCTGAGTGTCGCAGAGCTTGCGAGTATTGGAACGGGGAAGCCGGCTACAGAGACAGAGCCGACAGTAAGCTCACAGGTCGGGGTTACCTTGAACCGGTTGCAGACTAGGTGAGCTCGGAGCGTGGCCAGAGGCCAGGGAGACAGGAGTAATTGGATGCTGTTCTCTGAGGGCGCAATGAGGAGTGGGGCCCCAGCTCTCGGCATCTCTGGGCCGGAGACCGGGAGGCCGCCATTTTCATTCCCGTCCTCCAGACAATTCCGCCTGGGGCAAAAACACTTGAGAATCACTACAACACCTACCCCCTCCCCCAGAAGATCAACAAGAAATCCAGCCATGACCAAGTTCACCTACCAAGGAGTACAGTTTCAATACCAAGGAGAGCAGCGAAATTTCAGAGGAAGAGAAAGCAAAGCACAGAACTCATGGCTTTCTCCCCATGATTCTTTAATCTTGCGGTTAATTTAATTTTTTTTTTTTGTATTTCAATTTTTTTTCTTCTGCTAATTTTTTTAACTTTTACCCTTTTCTTTTTTAACGTTTTTTAAACTAGTTTTTCTAATATATATTTTTTTCTTTTATATATTTTTTTCTTATTCATTTCTTCTTAAATTGTTCCTTTTTTTTTTTCTGAACCTCTTTTTATCCCCTTTATCCCCCCACAATTTGGGATCTCTTCTGATTTAGTTAAAGCATATTTTCCTGGGGTCTTTGCCACCCTTTTAGTATTTTACTTGTTCCTTCATATACTCTTATCTGGACAAAATGACAAAGCAGAAAAATTCACAACATAAAAAGGAACAAGAGGCAGTACCAAAGGCTAGGGACCTAATCAATACAGATATTGGTAATATGTCAGATCTAGAGTTCAGAATGACAATTCTCAAGGTTCTAGCCGGGCTCGAAAAAGGCATGGAAGATATTAGAGAAACCCTCTTGGGAGATATAAAAGCCCTTTCTGTGAGAAATAAAAAAACTAAAATCTAACCAAGTTGAAATAAAAAAAGCTATTAATGAGGTGCAATAAAAAATGGAGGCTCTCACTGCTAGGATAAGTGAAGCAGAAGAAAGAATTAGTGATATAGAAGACCAAATAACAGAGAATAAAGAAGCTGAGCAAAAGAGGGACAAACAGCTACTGGACCACAAGGGGAGAATTCGAGAGATAAGTGACACCATAAGATGAAACAACATTAGAATAATTGGGATTCCAGAAGAAGAAAAAAGAGAGAAGGGAGCAGAAGGAATATTGGAGAGAATTATTGGAGAGAATTTCCCTAATATGGCAAAGGGAACAAGCATCAAGATCCAGGCGGTGCAGAGAACCCTCCTCAAAATCAATAAGAATAGGTCCACACCCCATCACCTAATAGTAAAATTTACAAATCTTAGTGACAAAGAGAAAATCCTGAAAGCAGCCCGGGAAAAGAAGTCTGTAACATACACTGGTGAAAATATTAGATTGTCAGCAGACTTATCCACAGAGACCTGGCAGGGCAGAAAGAGCTGGCATGAAATAATCAGAGAACTAAACGAGAAAAACATGCAGCCAAGAATACCATATCCATCTAGGCTATCATTGAAATAGGAGAGATAAAAAGCTTCCAGGACAAACAAAAACTAAAAGAATGGAAAACACCAAACCAGCTCTACCAGAAATATTGAAAGGGGTCCTCTAAGCAAAGAGAGAGCCTAAAAGTAGTAGATCAGAAAGGAACAGAGACAATATACAGTAACAGTCACCTTACAGGCAATGCAATGGCACTAAATTCATATCTCTCAATAGTTACCCTGAATGTTAATGGGCTAAATGCCCCAATCAAAACCCACAGGGTATCAGAATGGATAAAAAACCAAAACCCATCTATATGTTGCCTACAAGAAACTCATTTTAGAACTGAAGACACCTCCAGATTTAAAGTGAGGGGGTAGAAAACAATTTACCATGCTAATGGACATCAGAAGAAAGCAGGAGTGGCAATCCTTATATCAGATCAATTAGATTTTAAGCCAAAGACTATAATAAGAGATGAGGAAGGACACTATATCATACTCAAAGGATCTGTCCAACAAGAAGATCTAACAATTTTAAATATCTATGCCCCTAACATGGGAGCAGCCAACTATATAAACCAATTAATAACAAAATCAAAGAAACACATCAACAATAATACAATAATAGTAGGGGACTTTAACACTCCCCTCACTGAAATGGACAGATCATCCAAGCAAAAGATCAACAAGGAAATAAAGGCCTTAAATGACACACTGGACCAGATCGACATCACAGATATATTCAGAACATTTCATCCCAAAGCAACAGAATACACATTCTTCTCTAGTGCACATGGAACATTCTCCAGAATAGATCACATCCTCGGTTCTAAATCAGGTCTCAACTGTTATCAAAAGATTGGGATCATTCCCTGCATATTTTCAGACCCCAATGCTCTGAAGCTAGAACTCAATCACAAGAGGAAATTTGGAAAGAACCCAAATACATGGAGACTAAACAGCATCCTTCGAAAGAATGAATGGGTCAACCAGGAAATTAGAGAAGAATTGAAAAAATTCATGGAAACAAATGATAATGAAAACACAACGGTTCAAAATCTGTGGGACACAACAAAGGCAGTCTTAAGAGGAAAATATATAGCGGTACAAGCCTTTCTCAAGAAACAAGAAAGGTCTCAAGTACACAACCTAACTCTACACCTAAAAGAGCTGGAGAAAGAACAAGAAAGAAAGCCTAAACCCAGCAGGAGAAGAGAAATCATAAAGATCAGAGAAGAAATCAATGAAATAGAAACCAAAAAATGAATAGAACAAATCAATGAAACTAGGAGCTGGTTCTTTGAAAGAATTAATAAGACTGATAAACCCCTAGCCAGACTTATCAAAAAGAAAAGAGAAAGGACCCATATAAATAAAATCATGAAGGAAAGAGGAGAGATCACTACTAACACCAAAGAAATACAGACAATTATAAGAACATTCTATGAGCAACTCTATGCCAACAAATTTGACAATCTGGAAGAAATGGATGCATTCATAGAGACATATAAATTACCACAACTGAACCAGGAAGAAATAGAAAACCTGAACAGACCCATAACCAGTAAGGAGATTGAAACAGTCATCAAAAATCTCCAAACAAACAAAAGCCCAGGGCCAGATGGCTTCCCAGGGGAATTCTACCAACATTTAAAGAAGAACTAACTCCTATTCTCCTAAAACTGTTCCAAAAAATAGAAATGGAAGGAAAACTTCCAAACTCATTTTATGAGGCCAGCATCACCTTGATCCCAAAACCAGACAAGGATCCCATCAAAAAAGAGAACTACAGACCAATATCCTTGATGAACACAGATGTGAAAATTCTCACCAAAATACTAGCCAATAGGATTCAACAGTACATTAAAAGGATCAATCACCACGACCAAGTGGGATTTATTCCAGGGCTGCAAGTTTGGTTCAACATCCGCAAATCAATCAATGCGATACAATACATTAATAAAAGAAAGAACAAGAACCATATGATACTCTCAATAGATGCTGAAAAAGCATTTGACAAAATACAGAATCCCTTCCTGATCAAAACTCTTCAAAGTGTAGGGATAGAGGGCCCATACCTCAATATTATCAAAGCCATCTATGGAAAAACCCACTGCAAATATAATTCTCAATGGAGAAAAACTGAAAGCTTTTCCGCTAAGGTCAGGAACATGGCAGGGATGTTCATTATCACCACTGCTATTCAACATAGTACTAGAAGTGCTAGCCTCACTAATCAGACAACTAAAGGAAATGAAACCCATCCAAATCGGCAAAGAAGAAGTCAAATTATCACTCTTCACAGATGATATGATACTATATGTGGAAAACCCAAAAGACTCCACTCCAAAACTGCTAGAACTTGTACAGGAATTCAGTCAAGTGTCAGGATATAAAATCAATGCACAGAAATCAATTACATTTCTCTACACCAACAACAAGACACAAGAAAGAGAAATTAAGGAGTCAATCCCATTTACAATTGCACCCCAAACTATAAGATACCTAGGAATAAACCTAACCAAAGAGGCTAAGAATCTATACTCAGAAAACTATAAATTACTCATGAAAGAAATTGAGGAAGACACAAAGAAATGGAAAAATGTTCCATGCTCCTGGATTGGAAATACAAAAATTGTGAAAATGTCTATGCTACCTAAAGCAATCTACCCATTTAATGCAATTCCTATCAAAATACCATCCATTTTTTTCAAAGAAATGGAACAAATAATCCTAAAATTTATATGGAACCAGAAAAGACTTCGAATAGCCAAAGGAATATTGAAAAAGAAAGCCAAAGTTGGTGGCATCACAATTCCAGACTTCAAGCTCTATTACAAACCTGTCATCATCAGGACAGCATGGTACTGGCACAAAAACAGACACATAGATCAATGGAACAGAATAGAGAGCCCAGAAATAGACCATCAACTCTATGGCCAAATAATCTTCGACAAAGCAGGAAAGAATGTCCAAAGGAAAAAAGACAGTTTCTTCAATAAATGGTGTTGGGAAAACTGGACAGCCACATGCAGAAAAATGAAATTGGACCATTTCCTTACACCACACATGAAAATAGACTCAAAATGGATGAAGGACCTCAATGTGAGAAAGGAATCCATCAAAATCCTTGAGGAGAACATAGGCAGCAATCTCTTCAACCTCAGTTGCAGTAACATCTTCCTAGGAACATCGCCAAAGGCAAGGGAAGCAAGGGTAAAAATGAACTATTGGGATTTCATCAAGATCCAAAGCTTTTGCACAGCAAAGGAAACAGTTAACAAAACCAAAAGACAACTGACAGAATGGGAGAAGATATTTGCAAATGACATATCAGATAAAGGACTAGTGTCCAAAATCTATAAAGAACTTAGCAAACTCAACACCCAAAGAACAAATAATCCAATCAAGAAATGGGCAGAAGACATGAACAGACATTTCTGCAAACAAGACATCCAGATGGCCAACAAACACATGAAAAAGTGCTCCATATCACTCGGCATCAGGGAAATACAAATCAAAACCACAATGAGATATTACCTCACAGCTGTAAGAATGGCTAAAATTAACAAGTCAGGAAATGACAGATGCTGGTGAGGATGTGAAGAAAGGGGAACCCTCCTACACTGTTGGTGGGAATGCAAGCTGGAGCAACCACTCTGGAAAACAGCATGGAGGTTCCTCAAAATGTTGAAAATAGAACTACTGTATGACCCAACAATTGCACTACTGGGTATTTACCCTAAAGATACAAACGTAGTGAGCCGAAGGGACACATGCACCCGAATGTTTATAGCAGCAATGTCCACAATAGCCAAACTATGGAAAGAACCTAGATGTCCATCAATAGATGAATGGATAAAGCAGAAGTGGTATATATACACAATGGAATACTATGCAGCCATCAAAAGAAATGAAATCTTGCCATTTGCAATGACGTGGATGGAACTAGAGGGTATCATGCTTAATGAAATAAGTCAGTCGGAGAAAGACAACTATCATATGATCTCCCTGATATGAGGAAGTGGAGATGCAACATGGGGTTTAAGGGGTAGGAGAAGAATAAATGAAACAAGATAGGATTGGGAGGGAGACAAACCATAAGTGACTCTTAATCTCACAAAACAAACTGAGGGTTGCTGGGGGGAGAGAGGTTGAGAGAAGGGGTTGGGTTATGGACACTGGGGACGGTATGTGCTATGGTGAGTGCTGTGAAGTGTGTAAACCTGGTGATTCACCAACCTGTACCCCTGGGGATAAAAATATATGTTTATAAAAAATAAAAATTAAAAATAAAAGAAGTGGGTGGGATCAGAAAGCTTGTATGCTGTTTTGACAAAGAATGATAAGTTTGTGGAGAAATGACAGGACAAATGCCAAGTGTTTCAGATTTTCAAGAAAAGTAAATATATGGAAGGATAGTAATGGAAAATAAGGACTCACAGTGTCTGTGTGAAGATTCAAGTTGGTGCCATCTTAAGTGATAAGAGTTCTCTCCTATTCTTGGTACAGGGGAAAGGAAGGAGAACACCTCCACAGAACGGAAAGTTACAGCGTGCTTCTATGCAGAAAATGGGGGAGAGCTGAGAGCTTTTTCTGCATCTGTGGTTTCTCAATTACCTCCAGCTCAAAATAGTTTGTATGCCAAAGTGGTATTATTTTGGAGCAACATAGTTGGATCCCATTCAGAACCTAGTTGTGTGCAAGTTTGGTTCCTCTTGGATGTTCAAGGGGAAAATCCTTCCTTGCTTTTTCCAGTTTCTGGTGACTCCATGTTCTTTGGCTTGGGGCCACATCACCCCAGGCTCTGACTCTGTCTTCACATGGCTTCCTCCTTCGTGTGTCTTCTGCCTTACCCTTTTCTTAACAAAGATATTTGTCATTGGATTCAGAGTCCACCCTAATCCAGGATGATCTCCTCTTGAAATGTTGAACTTAATTATGTCTACAAAGACTCTTTTTCCAAATAAGGGTACAATTACAGCTTCTAGGTAGACATATCTTTTGAGGGACCACTCATTCAACCCACTGCAAGAGTGTTTAAAAGCATCACAGAAACAAATTATTATGTAAAAGAATTTGTCTTCTTTTTTTTTAGCCAAAGTATAATTGACATACAATGTTATATTAGTTTCAAGTATACAATATAATGATTCATACATTACAATTCCATACATTATTCTATGCTCACCATGATAAGGAAAGTTACCATCTGTCACTATACAATATTATTACAGTATTATTAACTACCTTCTCCATGCTGTACTTTTCTTTCCTTGTTACTTATTTATTTTATAACTGGAAGTTTGTACTTCTTAATCCCCTTCACCTGTGTCACCCATCTCCCCACCCCAGTGCTCTGGAAATCACCAGTTTGTTTTCTGTATTTTATGTTTCTGTTTTTTGTTTTTTAGATTATATATTTAAGTGAAATTAAAAAAAAAAACTGTTGCAATAAAGCAACAGTATGAGTTAAACAACATAGAAGATACAACTTCATAGAAAATTAATGAATCAGAAAATACATTTGAAGAAATAACCAATATAAAGAGACAAAGAAAGAAAGAAATATGAGGGATGTGTCATGATAAATGGTTGATAGTATGAGAAATTCTAACATGTCTATTCACATCTAACATATCTACTTAATTTTTGGGGAGAAACAAAAAGAGGGAATTGAAAAAAAGGAAATATTAAAAGAGATAATGGTTAATAATTTCCCATAATGTGTCCAAAATATGATTTCTTCGACTCAGGAAATACAATGATTCCCAACCAAGATTAAAAAAAAAAAGGAAATAAACTTTGGAATTATAATCAAATTGTTAAATATCAAAGGCAATAAGAAGATCCTAAACCCAGCCAGACAGAAAAAAAGACTACTTGCTAGATATGCAATTATTCAGTCTCACTGAAGGCATTTTTCTTAATGACAATAATGGAATTTAGAAGACAGTGGCAATGAATGTTCCATGAAGTGAGATAGTTCAATTCAATGTGAATAAACTAAAGTTAGAGCGTTGGCCCAGTGAAAATTGGGGGTAATTATAGTACCAACCTCATAGGATTGCTACAAGCACTTAATAAGTTAGATATGAAAAAGCACTTAGCCTAGAGAAGTAATTTAATTTTATAATTATTATAAATACTTAAATGTTTATCATTATTAGTTATGATTATGTATTATAGTAAAAAAAACTTAGAAATCAGAGATGAAGAGATTTGGCTCCAAAGAGAATCCCTGTCTCCCATTAACTGAATGATTTCATGTTTGTTATTTAGGGTCCCTGATCCCCAGTTTCTCATTCAAAAAATGATACTTGCATCCTACATCATAGTATTGGTGTCATGACTAACTAAGGTAGTTAAATAAAGCTCTCAGTACAGTGTCAGGCTTACAACAGAACTCAGTCACCATCACATTTCCTACCTCCACTACCTCCTCTTTAGCTGTCATCCTGAAGTGGTATTAATTTCTCTGAATTTAAGTGTCTTCATCTGACAAAAATTAATAATAGCACCTACTTTGTAAGAATCATTAATGTTCACTTTAACTATTCAACACTCATTTGTTAAGCATGGACTTCTTTTGTGCCAAGCCCTGTGCTGGGTTCTGGAGATCCAAAGATGATTAGGTGAGTTGACAGCCTTGGGGCTGAGGGTAGGAGGCAATGGAATATGGACATAGGGTAACTAGCACCATGCCTAGCACACAGAAGGCTCACGTTCCAGGCTGAGCCATCATTCCTTCCTTTCCCTTGTCCTGTGTGCCGGGCATTATACCCATCATCATAGATGAAGTGATATATGAGAAATGGTTCTCCTGCTCGGGACTTGGGAAAGCTGTGCCACGTAGTTAAGAAGGCAGGTCTGGATAAAGTGAGCCAAATTCAAGTTCTCTTTCCCCCAGAATTTGCTAACTGTGTGCATTTATTAGTTTTAACGCCCAAATACGGAAGTTGATACAGATATTTAGAGGCAAATAGTTTATTTTGGAGGTAATCCCATGAAGCATATGAGGGAAGAGGGAAGTGAGAGAGTGAGGGGAAAATTAAAGAAAGTTAATAAATAATGCTTTATGAGTATGTTACTGCTGGACAACTGAGAGTCATGCTGTGGTCACTCTGACTTTGTGGGCCACATCTCAGAACTGTGGCATGGGGACAGAGAATATTGGGTAATTTATCCATTGACTCCTGTCCCCTTATTGACTGAGGCTTACTCTGGGACCATTAATCAAGCTGGCCAACCCTGCTCCCATGGCTGGAACTAACACTCAGACAAAGATTCCAGGAAATGGTACAGGAACTGTCTGCTAGGGTGTGGTATGTGGATGGGTTATAGACAGAATCCCCTATGATGACTTAATCTCACTAAGCCTGTTTCCCCACTTCATAAAACTGAGTGAATAATGTTTTACTTGTGTTACTTATATTTCCCATAATACTTGTAATACCAAGTGCCCCCTGAACTCTATTCTCTTCTTCACCCCCAGAAAGGACTTGTGTCCAGTGAGACTACATTTCCCAGACTCCCTTGGGGTTGAGTGTGTCCTTGTGATGACGTTCTGACCAATGGAATACAGTGTGAGGGATAGATGCCTCTTTCAGATCTGGGAATTCAGGGATCAGGTGTATTTTGTCCCCACAAGCTCTTTATTCCCCGTCTAGGCAGCTGAAATGCAAACATGACAGAGATCCAGCTCTATCTATGCAGATGAGGATGATGCCCTGAGAAACCCAGATGGAAGGACCCGAACTTCTGAAAGGTCAAGTAGAGCACAGCTGAGCCAGTCTATCTAGATCCCTTCAGTCAGAGTTATTACAGGAGAGAGAAATAAATTTGTGTGTTTGTGTGTGTGTGTGTGTGTTAATATTTTAATTATTTACTTTGAGAGAGAGGGAATGAGGAAGGGGTGCAGAGGGAGAGGGACAAGCAGGCTTCCAGTTGAGCAGGGAGCCTGATACAGGGCAGGATCCCAGGACTCTGAGATCACAACTCCAGTTGAAGGCAGAAGCTTAACAACTGAGCCACCCAGGCACTCCAGCTTCTGTGTTTTGAAGCTATGATATTCTGGGGTCCTGCATGATAGTACCTTTCCTTATCTTCACCAGTGGATTCCTTCATGAGGGGGTTTTGGATGATAAATGGGATAATCCATGAACATAGGGTGCTTAGAACTGTGCCTGGTACCTGGTAAAGTTCTGGTAAATAATTGCCTGTTATTATTATTTCTGTTTACTAAGATATGATCTTCTATCACAAAAAGAACCACTTAAACTCAGTGGGGGGAGAAATGGGACCGCAAAGAAAGTTAGAGGTATTGACATAAGAACTATAGGAATTAGATTCTGTAGAGAACAAATCCCAATGTCTGTCACACATAATAATTCTGACAATGCCTATCGTTATTGAGGACCCACTATGTGCCAGGTTCAGCACCAGGAGGCTCATCTATGTTGTTTTATTCATTCTTGTAGCTCTCTTACAGGAATAAGAATTCATTTACTGGTGAGAAACAAACACATGGAAATCAGGGAGCATTAGTCTTGAAGTCTATTATCATCAGGGAAAAAGAAAGAAAAGAAACCCTACCCCAATCAAGATTCTCACTAAACTTTTAGAATTTTGGAAACGTAGCTGACTTTTAAGAGGATACGAGAAATGACAAATGTGCGGGGAGTTTCTGAGGCATCTGAGGGAATGTTAGGTAACATGCAACATTTTAATTCCATTTTGTCTGGCTCCTCCACAGCTCACTCTTCGGGGAGTCTAATCATTAATCACCCAAAGACTGCATGTCTACGCTCAGGTTGCCTTTTCTGGGAAAGTGATATATCTTGAATTTTAAAGTCATAGTAATGGTCCCCAAATGAGGCCAGAGTACTGATTTTTACCATTATCCACACAATCAACAAATCGAGTCCTACAGGACAGTAGCATTTTTCTCTCCCGGGTTATGACTATGTATAAATATGCATGCAAACATAATAGGACTTTACAGGGAGAAAGTCTTCCAGAATCACTGCACGGACTCTGTATTTTCATTAAGGAGATACCCTGGGAGAACGAAGGCAGCTCTCAACTCTGTGGAGTAAATTCTCTGATATTTAGAATTCAGGAAGTATTTTCCCAGAATATCCCCCCACCCCCCCGCCACCACCACAAGGATAAATCCCCAGCTAAGACTCCCCTCTCCAGGGCAGCCATCAAGCATTCCCACCCCCACTCTTCTTTCCTCTAATCCTCTTCTCCCTGGCCTTAGACCAGCCCAGGACAAATGGAGCAGCTGCCAAAGGAAGTGATCTCTCCAGGTTGCAGATTTCGCAGTCTCCAAACGGGAGAGAAAAGGGAAAATTCGCAGTCTTGGCTGGAAAGAAACAGGGGGGAGTCCAGGGGCCCCTAGGACCTCCTGGCAGTGGCCATGACAAGGATTCCTTCCTTGAGAAAACTTCAGTCAGGCTCCGTTGAGTCCTCTTCTCAGCTCGGCCTTGTTCTGTGCCTACAAATCCCAGTTTTAGCAAAGAATCCCACTAAGCAGTTTATCAAAAATGTCCCCTATCCTTGATACTCAGTTCAGTGGCTCATCTCAAACCCTTGCTCTCCTACCACCCCACCACCTGTAGTATCTAACAAAACCCCTCCTAGAAATTTCCCAGCCAACCCCTCATCCTGCCCATTGACTCCTGTTGTATTCAGAGTTGAGTTCAATCTCTCCCCAGAGGCAAGAGTCTTGAATGAAATCTCCCTTGACCTATGCAATAAGTGTCCAGGAAAATCTTTTTTTTTACACCCTTGGAAAATAGAATTAGAAATATCTCTATTCTGTGGGACTATAATGGCCTGTGGATTTTGTGTAAACTATTTAGATATGTATCCTGGATGGACGCGGTCAGAGCCAGGTTTTTAAACACTTTGAAGAAATTACCCGAGTTTTCTTCTCTCGTATTGACCTTCTGTTACCCTCAGGCAAGTTGTTCAACCTGGGCAAGTGTTAGGACTTTTTCATTTAACAGCTATTAAGTGGAGCACAGGCTGGCGGATGTTGAGTGGCATTCCACAAGAAACCACAAGAGATGTTGCCATGGAGAAGTTTATTACTCACAGGAAGTACACAGCATGCTTCCAGGGTCACAGGGGAAGCACAGGAGAAGGCCCTGTGGGGGGAGGGAAGATTTGCTAAAAGGGCTGTTGGGAAAGTCATGACAAGAACCTCCATTTGTGGGCGCCTGGGTGGCTCAGTGGGTTAAGCCGCTGCCTTCGGCTCAGGTCATGATCTCAGGGTTCTGGGATCGAGTCCCGCATTGGGCTTTCTGCTCAGCAGGGAGGCTGCTTCCTCCTCTCTCTCTGCCTGCCTCTCTGCCTACTTGTGATCTCTCTCTGTCCAATAAATAAATAAAATCTTTAAAAAAAAAAAAAAAGAACCTACATTTGCTTGTGACTCTGTGGGCTGCTCTCTAGGGCAGGAGTCCGCATGAGGGGCTTGTGTCAGTTAAAGGCCCCTGCAAGAAGCTTGGACACGCAGAATGGATGCCAAGGCAGCAGTACCATGGAGTAGCTTACTAAACTCTCAACCACTGGCCTGGATTTCCTCTTTGGTTAGGGTAGGTAAGAGGAGCTGCCCTTCCCAAGTCAGAGAGCTGGTCCTGAGGCTCAGTGAAGAAACCAATTGAGGATGCTTTGGGAAAGGTAAATGTATTTAAAGGGAAGCTGTGGTATTTCCTATGGAGAAAAGCATATATTCAGATGCTATGGAGACATTTGGGGAAATGCTCACAACCTATTAAGTGAATAAAGCAGGCAAAGAAATGGCATAAATAGTATTATCCTAATTTTGAACTAGACAATGAGAAGATCAAGGTAGGAAAGAAAAATATTCAAATTTAAAAAGTGATTCTGTGGCTAATGAGCCTATTTTTGTACTAGCACACATTTTCTATATTCTGTTCATTGAAGATTTATACTCTCAGGAGGAATAATAAGGACTAAAAGTATGTGAATTGGAGGCTGTGGTTGGAAACCCTGTTTGAGGGGCTACGGATACTAGGCCTTAAAAGAAGAGGTCGCCGTTCAGAACTGGCCTTCCTCATCTCCCACACCTCCCAACCCTTCCACCCTCTCCTCGTCTCCCCCACCCCTCCAGCTCCCTCTTGCTGGTCTCCAAAGAGAAGGCAAATGTTCCTTTGTCTGAAGCAAAACTCTTTCCCTTACACCCAGGCCCTTCCTCTGGCTCGTCTTCTAAACCAGACTGCTTCTTTCCCAACATACAGTGCCCTTCCAGTCATGAATCCTGTTGAATACACTTCTGTCCATCCCATTATACCAGAATATTAATCCATACCCTCCCTACCTCATCGCTATATTTTTTTTCAGGTGTGAATATGAAAAGGGCTATAGCATGTGAAAGCACTTTATAAACTGCAAAACATGGAAGTAAAAATTAGCCATTTCTCAATATTCTTGGTTACTTTCATTAAAATCCTTATTATGCTGCATTGGTAGAATTAGAACTGCAAGTTTACTGGTCTTTCTTCTGCTACACACCACAAGTTCCATGAGCACCAAGTGTATTGTCTTCTTTGTGATATCCTCAAGACCTGGCATGGGGTAGCTGTTCAAAATATTTGTCAAATCAAAGAATTAACATATTTGATGAAAAATGGGAATTTAACCTGAGAATCATTTCCTTGGTAAGAAATGGGATTGTGGAGCAGGCCAGAAACTAACTGCCCAGGGTTCAAATCCCAGCCCCACCCATAATGTAATTGTGGCCTTGGGCAAGTCATTCAAGCTCCCCACACCCATTTTCTCATTGGTAAACTGAAGATAAGGACATTAGCTACCATCCAGGTCATTGTGACATTATTAATTAAAATACCCCGAATGCTTAAAACAGTTCCTGGAACCCAAATAAGTCTTCATTATATGGTGGTTTTTATTTTACGGTTATATAGAGGATTGTAGTACTTTCTCAGATCAGTGACACAGAGGTTCCAACATACCCTGCCATTTCCTTTCTGTTTCTAGGATAGAAGTCTTCCTGGAAACGAAAATCAGTACTAATATGCTACTCCTCAGCAGCTTCAACCACTTTCTACTTTCCATTGCTCTTGCTAATGTATGACATTGTCCCCCATACCAAAGGATCAATGCGGTGGAGGCAGGTTTTACATTTGATTTCTGTTCGTATTGCCAGAAACATTTAGCTCAGTCCTTCACACCTTGTAGAATTTCAAGACTATGTGATAAATGGGGGAAATAGTGGGAGCCTGTGTGGCTGTCTATGAAGCACCTGCTTTTGGCTCAGGTCATGATCCCAGGGTCCTGGGATCAAGTCCTACATAGGTCTCCTGGCCCAGTCCTACATAGGGCTCTCCGCCCCCTCCCCTTCACTTGTACATACTCTCTCATTCTTCCTTGCAAAAATAAATAAATAAAATATTTGAGAAAACAAATAAAAATAAATGTGGGAAGTAGTAATAATGAGGATGATTTGAGAACCAAAGAAAAAGTAGAAGTAGTTTAGGAATGTGGGTAAGAGATACTGAGATATGGGTGGGCACCCATAAAGTGATGCAGGTTAATAGTTTTTACACTGAGGACATGGGGAGCTATGATACTGTGGTTTATAATAGCAGACATTTAGCCTTCCTCCTTTGTTCCTAGCACAGACATTCTAAAACCCTTAGAACACCTAGGTGATGAGAATGGCACAGTATCTTTTGTTATGTTAATTAGGTGACAGCAGGACCCCACCTGAGGAGGGGAGACTGGTTGCCAGGGGAACCCATGTGCTGATTCAAACGTTGGAACTTTCAGTCCCACTCCCTGACCTCCTGGGAGACGAAAGAAGCTGGAGGTTGAATTAATCACCAATGGCTAATGATTTAATCAATCACAACTATATAATAAAGCCTCCTTAAAAAGCCAAAAGGACTGGATTCTGTGGGTAAGGGGGAGGCATACTCTGAGAGGGCACAGAAGTTCCCTGTCCCTTCCCCATCCTTTGTTCTATGCCTATCTTTATATAACCAATTCATATCCATTAATATTCTTTGTAATAAACTAGTCATCTAGTAAGTAAATTGGTTTGCTGAGTTCTATGAGCTGCTCCTGCAAAGAAACCGACTCTAAGGTGAGGAGCGTTGTGGGATCTCCCTCAGTCAGAAGCACCGGTGGCAACATGGACTTGTGACTGGCACCTGATGAACCTGGGGGGCAGCCTTGTGGGACTGAGCCCTTAACCTGTGCGATCTGAAACTAGCTCCAGGTAGACAGTGCCAGAGTTGAGTTGAATTGTAGGATACCCAGATGGTATCCAGAGAATTGCTGGGTGGTGTAGGGCCCTTCCCCCTATACCTTGCCCCCAACCCACACACTGGAATTGGAGGGTAGAATCCTTAAGGCAACCCAGGGGGTGGAGGTGGAATGTGGAAGAGACTGACTTCCAGCACACCGCTCCCAGCCTTCCCACCTTAGTGAAGATAATATCACTTTTATTTTCTTCTATCTCCCTTTATAGGGCTTCATATGTGCATAGGAGTCTTCCACTTTACAAACATAGAAGAATGATCATTATCACTTCATACCTAGTTGAGTGCTGGCTCCATTAGATAATATAATCCTTGGGATTCGCCTCAAGTCCCCATTGCTGCCTGTGTTGACTTGAGAATGTAGTAAGCATTTATTATAATGGTCTGGAATTAAGGGCGACGTGTGTTTCCAAGGAGAAACGTTTCTGATGAATTAACTGTATACTTTTCATTACTGTTGCAGGGTGATTTTCAAAAAGGTAAATGCAAGTCTCTTGTATAAAATGAACACAGGTTTTATTTAACATGTTAGAAATGAAGGAAACTATAAGATATCAAAACCAGCACATTTCTTTTAGTTAATTTATTTAAATGTTTGTTTGTTTACTTATTTAACTGAAGTATAGTGGACACACAATGTTATATTAGTCTCAGGTGTACAACGTAGTAAAACCAGCACATTTCATGTGCCCCATAGCTATGTGTGGCTTCTAACAATCCTACCAGACAGTGCAGATAAAGAATATTTCCCTCACCACAGAAAATTCTACTGGCAATCATTGCTCTGGATCATGGTAAGTTCTATGGATAACTGGCTGCTGAAGGATGCCTTATACCTGGGCAGATTGAAGGAGGTGTGTGTGGTTTCTTATGGGAGGAAGTGACATTTGGGTTGACTGCCAAAGAGCTCTGTTCAAACATAATGAAGGGCTGTTTAGCGTGAGAGTCTGTGTCAAAGCTTTGAATCAAGAACAAGAGAGCAGGGGAAATAGAAGGAAGGCTGGACAGAGGGACAAAAGGAAGATCCTAAAAGTGCATGGAATTTGCTTGTGACTCTAAAGCAGGAGCCAAGTTTTTCTTTCCTTCTTTCTATAAGGGTTCACTTTGGTAAACCTTGCTGTCATGCTCTTATGTCAGGGATGTATTCTTTCATTTTATTGTAGCCTTGCATTTTGATGATAAATTCTTAATGCCAACACTGCCCATAAGAATGTCAAAATCATATGAAAGAGAGGGTGGGCAGCCCAGGGCAGGAGCAGTTCTGGTTAGCATGGGTTTTTTTCTATTCTGAGACATTAGGATTATTTCGGTTTTCTAGATTTTTCTCTGGAGGTCTGGCATAGGGATTTGAGGGCATCCTGGGAAGGAACTGGAGGGAGAGGTGACTCTAATTTGAAAAGGGCTGCTGATAGGGCTCTAGACATAGGAATGGCCCAAAAGAAATCTGTAAGATGGAAACTACTTGACAAACTTTCAGAGATATGAAGTCCAACATGCAACTTAAATGTTTTCTTCCTGTGTAGTAATTCCCTTACTTACTCTATTTTAAAGTCTTTAGCGATACCTAGTAGCAGGTCTTTGCTAACACTGACTTTTGAATAAAGTGTGGTTAGGACAACCCAAGGAAGGCTAAAACACCAGGGGATGAAGTAAGGATGTGACCGGGGATAATCAGGAAGAAATCTAGGACAGACAGTCATCAGGAAAAGGTAATTCTCCTAGGGGTACTCAGTAGTCTTGACAGGAGGCTAGAATTTCTGCAAGATGGAGGATTACTCAGAGTCTCTACAACTCAATGATACTTGAGTTACACAGTGATCATTACAGTAATTACCATAATGAGTAGAATACCTCCTATATCCCAGAAGCCATATTTACGTGCATTGTCTCATTTAATCTCCACTTGAGTTACATAGTAATCATTAAAGTAATCACCATAATAAATGGAACAGCTCCTGTACCCCAGATGCCATATTTATGTGCATTGTCTCATTAGTCTCCACAATAATCCCATAGAGTGGATACTCCAATTCATAGAAAAGGAAATTAACCATGATAAGAAATAAGCCCAAACCCCAGAAGCTTTCTGAAATAAAAGTCAATTTCTCACCCAAGCAAAATGAAAAGTGTATTCTTTCATGAGCATGGAGTCCTCTTCCTATGGCTGGCAAGAACCCAGACTCCTTCCACCTTGTGGCTCTGCCATTATCAGTGAGATTGCATTGATAAACCACATGTCCCTGGAGGAAGGGAGGTGCACATTGTCCAGACAGGGTTTTATGGACCTGTTCTGGAAGCATTGTCTGTAGTTTCTGATGACAACGATTGGCCAGAAGACAGTCTCATGGCCAGATCTAACTTCATGGGGCTAGGAAAGAAACACTAGCTGTTTCCTCAGAAAAATAGGAAATAAGTAGGGGACATGGATATCTGTTGTCTCCCATATCAGGCAATTTTTTTTTTTTTGTAGTTGATTTAGAAATTTCAGAGGAAAAATTTAAAATGAGATCTTTTATTTCTCTAGAGTCCACATGATGCTCCTTGTACACATAAGCTTAAAGTTTGGGGCTGTTTGGTTTATCCTCACTGATTTGTTGACTTATAAGCCTCTGTTTCTAAACTGGACTTCAGGTAGTTTACCAAATAATATTTATAACAAAAAGTAGAAAGACAACATTAGTGTTGGAGCCAATAAGTCTGGTTTTCTTCATTGACAAACTGTAGAGAGAAGTATTTGCTTTACGGGGTAATTGTTACAACTCATAATACACATAACGTCCCTCAAAATATATCTGGTACATAGTACAAGCTCAGTAAATAGTTGCTCTTCTAATGTGATTGTCCTAATTAGATTAACTAAGAATAAGGTGAAATGAGGTTTAATTAACAGCAGAGAGTGGAAGTATTAAACACATGACTGCCTTAAAACTTTGAAAAATGGTAAAGAGGTTGAACTTAAATCCTGAGAAACCTTGAAGCCAAAGCAGTGGGAAACATCATCAGAGCCCATGTACAGAACATGAAAACATATCAGTTGTCTGAAAAACCCAGAATTCCTGACACTAAAACTTGAGAGAAATTTTAGGATACAGACAATGGTTTGGGAAGTGGGTCACTTTCTCAACCAAAACCCTCAAATGAGTAACAAATGTTCTAGAACCATCTCTTATTGTCATAATTTCTCTCATGGGTGTACTACCAAAACCAAATTTGGGAAGAAAAAACCTACCAACCGCCAATTCTATAAGAATGAACAACATGAACTCCAAGTAGCATTCTGATTATTTCACTTGACCCAAAGACAACATTCGAACATCCACAAAAATGAATGAACACATCCTTTATGCCTTTGCTCCCCTCAAAGGGGGTACAAATGCCTCAGAACATGTGCAGAAACAATACAGAGGGCAAGAAGAGAAAATACTGGAACTTCCAGCTGCATTTATTTTTATCCAATCCTACTCTGTTTCTCTTTGTTTCACAACATAAGCACTTTCCTAGTACTCCAGCTATATAATCTATTAATAAATGAATGTACAAGCATTGGTCAAATATGCTCAAAAGTGTTTCTTTTTAACTTTTATGATCAAAATGCATTGTGTGCCTCTGTTTCAGTTAATCATCATATATACTGAATTTCATTTTTGTCTCATTTCATCTTTTAATGAAATTGCAGAACAGACCACTAAGGCTATGTACCTTGACCAGAGCCTATAAGGTTTTCATTTTTTTGAGTTTCCCCTTCTTTGGGGAGGCACTATGATAAGTGGAAAAGGCACTAATAATTGAGTAAAATACAGTGGTCGTGCTTAAATACCACCACAGGCAAAAATATAGGTGAGTGTCCCTGAACTATAGGGAATGATGTCACCACCCCCACTGCACATTCCTCAGTGCATAGATGGGGGGAGTGGCATTTATGTTAATGAGGGTGGTGCCATAAAGTAAGTGCTCAATGCATGATAGGTGCTCAGGGTAGGTCACTTGGATCTTCTTAAGTGTCCTTAAAGACACTTAGAAGTGTCTTTAGAGACACAAAGACACAAAGACCTCAGCTGCTTTGCCTCTGCCACGGAGCCTCCAGTTTATTCACCCATGGGGCAGCTTCTCCCTGAAGAAATATTTGGCCAAATTTGGAGAACATGATTCCGTTAAGGTGATGATCTAATCATGGTATCTGGACTAGGCTAAGATCTCTGAAGTCAATGTTTTGGAAAGCAGAGTTCCTATCAGGTAAAAACTACACTGTGATAAGGTAATACTCAGTTCTCTTGCTCCCCCTGGAGGGAAGTTCCCTAGTTCATTGTAAGCAGTGCTGAGAGAACAGAAGCTGAGTGAAAATACCAACTGCTCTAATAGGCAGGGTCTGCCATTATAATATGACAGCTAGTGGGTTGTCTCTGAGGTCCAGGGTCTGATTTTCAACCCTCAGCTCCAGCTTACACCCACTGTGTAACTTTAGGTCAATTTATCCCTCTGTGCCTCAGTTTCCTCATCCAGAAATAGCACTCACCTTATAGGGCTGCTGATGTATAAGTATTTTTATAATTATAATAAGTATTTACTAAACAGTCAACAAATATTAGCTGTTATGATCAGTGATTCTGCCTTTTTCCATATGTAGAGTGCTATGCTGAAAATGGATTTTTTAATTATTTTATTTTATTTTATTTTTTTTGAGAATGTTGCTCTTTCCTCAGAAGGGAGATTTCAAACCCGATACGAACATGTGAGCCCATCTTCATCCAGGGCTTTTGTGGCTACATTGGAGCCATTTCCCCTCATCGGTTTCCTCCTGGATCATGAACCTAAACCACTCTCCTATTTTTCAGAATTTCTGGTCAGCGAAGTTGCTGTACTGACCATAAAGACATCTGTTGCCTCTAGTGCATTCGGTGCTTCTAATCTTCATCCCCACCACATGTGTTGTTAAGAATGACATGAAGCAGTGGCCCCTTTCTCTGTCCAGTCCTTTGGACCACAATCCCCACACCACACAGGCATGCTCTCTTCCTTTCCAAACCTCACCCCAAACTTTCCACTTTGCTTCATGTAATGATGGGGGCTTAGCCCTGCCCATCTGGACTCTGTATAATTTCTCCTGCTTCTATATTCTTCTTGAAATTACGTCAAAAGCCTCATTTATTTCACTCTTTGTGATTTTTCTTTTGCTTAGTTTGACAGTATTTAGAGGCAGTTGTTTCAAAAGGCTTCTAAGTAACCCTCTGTCTTTTTCTACTGGGACCAGCATTGGGACATATTTTGAACATGAAATAAGAATTACCCTTAATGACCAAATATGTGTCTTGGTACTGCCTTCATGAAGCCCCACATGTTGGAAATCCACTGGGCATTCACATCCAGGTCAAGGGCTGGACCACAGTGACTGGTCAAGACACTTCATCTTCTAGAACTCTGCAAATTTTGGAGGAAACTTTTAAGAATGTCACATTTTCTTGGGTGCCTCTGTGCCTCAGTTGGTTGAGCATCCAAGTCTTAATTTCAACTCAGGTCAGGATCTCAGGGTTGTGAGAACGAGCCCTACGTCAGGCTCTGTGCTGGGCATGGAGCCTGCTTAAATTCTCTTTCTTCTTATGCCCCTGTACCTGCTCACACACTATCTCTTTCTTTCTCCCTCCCTCTCTCTAAAAAAAAAAAAAAGAAAAAAGAAAAAGAGAGAGACTATTATATTTTCTTTAATAACATAATACTAGTTTCTATCAAAGCCTTCCCAGTTTAGATTCTCAAATCCCAATATTCTAATTAGATCATTAATAAAGATTAAGAAGCTATGTGAGAGGGGTGCCTGGGTGGTTCAGTAGGTTAAATCCTCTGCCTTCGGCTCAGGTCATGATCCCAGGGTCCTGGGATTGAGCCCCGCATCGGGTTCTCTGCTCAGCAGGGAGCCTGCTTCCTCCTCTCTCTCTCTCTGCCTCTCTGCCTACTTGTGATCTCTGTCTGTCAGTTAAATAAATAAAATCTTTAAAAAATTTTTTTAAAAAAGGAAAAACAATAAGTTTCAGAAAAAAAAAAAAAGAAGCCATGTGAGATTGAGACTTGAGATTCAAATCCCAGGTACTATCTGAGAAAGGCTGAGAAAGGTTTTCCCCTTACTGAGCCTTAGTTCTGTATCTGTAGAATGGGGATGGAAGTGTCTATGTCACAAGAACTGGGAAGGATTAATGAGAGGATGAGTAATGTGCCCAGAACCACAGCTGGCATAGAAAATGTGCTTGATAAAGAGTTATGATTATTTTCAATCATTCAAGACAGTATAATTTATTTTCCTGCCATGAGTCTGTACTTTCTCCCCCTTTGATTGGGAATTTATGAGCTCAGTGTCCTGACACTGGTTAGCTCATGCTGACCAAAAGCTATGATCAACAGTTATAGATGTCTGTTCTTGAAATCAAGAAAATAAATTGTTTGGGGTGTACAGTGGAGTGAATCTTTCACATGATGAAACCCATAAGTGAAAAAATTATACAAGTGAGCAGTGACAAGTGGGTGTTGGAGTTTTAGAATCTCTGTCTGACCACCAGCAAGCCTTTGAACTGCTCAGAGATTTGAATTCATCATCTGAGAATGTTGCTAATACATCGTGCCTTCCCCAGGGTTATTGTGATGGAGAACAGTGAGATAATATGTAAAGTTCCTAGCTCCGGCCCAAGACACAGCAGGCTCTCCACAAATGATTGGTTTCCAGTTCCCCCTTTGTGGCAAAATGGTGGGAACCAGCATTCTCACCCTGCATCCTCTCACGAATGCACACATGCCTGGGAAGGAGTTTTCTTCCTGAGAATGACAGCATCATATATCATTAATAGCAGGTGATTAGGTTAGACCTCAAGCCTGGGTTCAGAAGAGTCAGTGCTGGCTCTCATAGATCTAATTAATCTCACTGCGCTGTCCTGATTTCCTAAATAGGAGGCCACTCTCAAAATTCCTCCAGAAAGTGCATTTCATTTTATTCTCCCCCCCACATTTGTAACTTTTAAAATGGACTTTGTTAGCTGAGTTGATCCCGGCATCTTCCACTGACCACCACCTCGCCTCTCGTCCTAATGGGCTTCTTAAATCCTGATGAAGCTTTTTTTTGTGTCCATCAGCAGCCACCATCTCCCTTTTCTGTCCTTGAGAGAAAAGTGCTCTGAGAGCTGGAGGGGGAGGGTGAGAGTGCTGGGGGAAAGCCTCAGAATTATCCTGGCTGAATTTGGTATTTGCTCCAATCTTTGATCTCGGATGCAGGAAAGTGTCAGCCAGACCAAAGTCATTTTATATATAGGCCTGCATAAGTGAAGTGGAGGGACTTCATGGTTAATTGATTAAATAAAACGTTCCAAAGAAGGTGCAAGATCAAAGGGCCACTCTCTGGTTTTATATTTCTCTGGGGTCCCACAGGCTGTGTGGGTGACACCAATGACCTTGGGCGTGAGAGTATTCGAAGGCTGATGTTTGTTTGTTTTATTCCAAAACACGATTTGTGTTTCCCAGGGCTGCCTGGTGACAGGTTGCATTGTGGGCTCCCCACGGCCCCCGGTCTGTGTTTGGAGGGGGCCTCATCTGGAACAGCATCCATGGGCGGGAGGGCATGACCCTGTCATGTTGCCACCAGCACCTCTTTCTGCCAAACCCCAAGGAAACAGACTCCATTATGTTACTGGAAGGCAAAGACCACAGTCTT
Source organism: Mustela putorius furo (assembly GCF_011764305.1). NCBI lineage: Eukaryota > Metazoa > Chordata > Mammalia > Carnivora > Mustelidae > Mustela > Mustela putorius. Next base: position 26,631,052 of record NW_025421273.1, read on the forward strand.
CTCTCTCTTTTTTTCTTATTTCCAGTAAGAGTCAAGGAAAGGTTCACAAAGTGCACGGTCAGTGCCTGGCATGGAGACAAAAGAGAGACCAGAAAACTTTCCATTGTCCCAGCTGTCCTGATAAGAGGGGTGGGAATCTGCTGGGCAAACTTTTGTGTAAAGGTCCTCTGGTTATAGGAAATGCAGCCCAGAAGGAAGAAGCCATGGGAGAGGACCTGCCAGCCAGAGGAGTTGCACACACTGTCTTTGGGGCCACTGAGCAGAAGCCATGGAGTCACAGCCCTCATTTATCAAGTGGCTCCTGTGTGCAGCAACAGCTCTAGGTATGCAGAGCCCTGGAAAAGACTCGTCTGTCCTCCTTCACAGTAGATAGAATTGATGCTGGGTGTGGAGGTGGCTCTCTTGAGGTCACACGGTTGCTGAGATTTAAACCTGGGTTGGTCTGGCTCCAAGGTCCACGGCTCCTCAGTGTCACCCTGGGCGGGATGAGGTCCACCAAAGATTCATATGTTGAAGTCCTAACCCCAGGATTTCAGAATGTGATGTATTTGAGGATAGGCTCTTTAAAAAGGTATATAAGTGAAAATGGAGTTGTTTGGGCAGGCTCCTAACCTGATATGACTGGTCCTCATATAAAGGAGAATTTTGGAAGAAAGACCATGTGAAGGCACAAGGAGAAGAGGGCCATCCACCAGCCAGGAAGGGAGGACCCAGAAGAAACTAGTCCTGCTGACACTCTGATCTTGGACTTCCAGCCTCCTGTAGAAATATGAGAAAACAAATATGGGCTGTTTAAGCCACCCAGTCTGTGGTACTTTGTAATGGGGGTCCAGCCAACTAATATGTACTCCAAGACTCTGGTTTCTCACAGGAAAACCCCAGAGCGACAGGTGCTAGAGACATGACCCCTCCTACTTGCTTTGCGTAAGACATACACAATGAAGTTATCAAAGAGTTGTTTATTTTAAGGTACTTGAGTATATTTCCTGCTGAAACAACTTTGGGTCTTGTATGGGGAAGGCCAGATCATAGTATGGGACACATTGGGTGAGAATTTTACATCCTTTGAGAAACTTTCCATAACCCTACAACTCCAGAATAATTTAGATGAATCTCTTTTTCTAGTACCTGAAGATCTGGTGCACACCTCCTTCTTAGAAATTAGTGCCCGTTCCTACAATTACTCATTTAACTCTCTGCATCCTATACTCGAAATACCTTGAGATCCTGTCTTTGTCTTATTAACCTTTGTGTTCCCAGGACCAAGCTAAAGGCTTCATTCAGGATACTAGAGTGGACCAATGAAGACAGACAGACAGACATGCTTGAATGAGACCACCGGCCACCATCATTACCTTAGCAGTTACCATCATCCTGCCAGTGAGCTCCAGGTGAGGCTCCAGGTTAGGGACAGAGACAGAAACAAAGACCCAGGTTCAAAAATGAAAGAGCCCGTGGCCATTTGAGCTTGCTAGAAGAAATGCTGATCTCAGTATTTGACTCTGAGGGAGTAGGAGAGAAGATGTCCCCCACGGTATGTGGGAGGAAAGGGGGCTTAAAGGGAGAAAGTCAGGCAAGGTTCTGCCAAAGGTGCTCCTCCAGAGTGGGCAGGGCGTGGTGGAGAGGGCTGAGCAGAGCCCCACATCCCCACAGGCCTGACCCCAAATTTTGTACAGTGCCCACCATGCTGTTTTGCTTCCAAAGCACTGTGGCTTCAGACACTTTTCAGCAGGTCTCCCATATCTTTTCTCTTTCCTTCCCCTTTTCTTCTTTCCTCCTGCCCTTTCTGCCTTTCCTCCTCCTTCTCTCTTTTCCTCAAAGTTTCATCTTCCTTACCTCCCTTCGAGTTTAGTGACTACAGTGTAGAAAAGCCAGCCTTTTTCACTTGTGCTAAGATAAGCCAAGGACACGAGCAGTGTTGATGTCAAGTTGAAAGTTCTCTACAAAAAGCAGAGCTCTCCTTATGGAGGATGACTGTGAGGGGTTCCCCCCCAAAACCGTAAGACTGGGTTTGCTTTTCCAACAAATACAACCTAACCTGTTCCATTGTACTGAAAACTAGATTCATGTGTTTTGTCTTAATTCGGGTGGACCCTTTTTTTTTTTTTTTTTTTTTTTTATATGAGTCCTAAAGTTTAGAATCATAAGTTCTGAGTGGCTATCTTAGGAAGGAATGGAGGTGTTAGCTTACCAAGGGCTATTGGCAGACTCATGGTCACTAAATATATGGGTGAGATTATGATGTAACTTCTCACACCCTGTTCTTTCTCTCCTTCCCTCTGTGAACCAATCCAGAACTGTCCCCACCCAATGGCAGTCTGTGTTTTCTTTGCTTTATAGTTCCTCCTATGGAGGGACCGCGCAGGGTTGCAGTGCCTTTCGCCTGCTGGTTCTGACCCAATGCACATGGCTCATTCTTTTTCATTACTATTAAGGCAACTTGGAGATGATATACTATTGACTTGTGGGTACATGTACCATCCACCCATCTCATCATCTAGCCAACCAGTAAATATCCACTGTGCGTGTGCTCTGTTGTCTCTGTGGGGCACCACACTAAGCAACAAGGTAGACAACAAGGAGTTCAGTTCAAAAGATCCAGATCCCAAGTAACAAACAAATCAGGGGTAAAGACTTGAAATTCTAACAGACAATGCAAGGGTTCAACTAATAAAATAACAGAAATGTAAGTCTCTAGAGGAACTTGGGATCTTGTACCAAGTAAGTGACACAGATAAGATATGAAACAAACATTTCATCCTAGGGTAGGTTTGAAGCTGCTCCTTGAAGGTATGTTGGTATGGATCAGCAGAAAGGACACACGTATTTTTTTCAGAAGCAATAATGTGAATAAAGAGTAGAAGGAGGAATGTGCATCATGTATAAGGAAAATCAGTAAGAGCTATTCCTGTCAAGAAAGGAGGATGCTCAGATCAGGGAATGGAGGAAGGTAAGATTCTTCACTCAGTGAGTTGAGTAGCATCCTCCCTGTCCTCCTGCAGTTCACGTCTATCGGCACCTTAGAATGTGACCTTATTTGGAAATAGAGCCTTTGTGGATAAAATTAGTTAAGAGTAGGTCATACTGGACTGGGATGTACCCTCAATCCAGCAAGTCTCTTTATATGGAGAGGTAAGGACACATAGACACAGGAAAGTAGGCCATGTGAAGATGGGGAAGTGATTAAGTGACAGTCTATGAGGCAAGAAAGATCAAGGACAGCCGGACCCACCAGAATCTGTGAAGAGGCAAGGAAAAAATTCTTCTTTAGAGCCTGCAGAAGGAGCCCGCTCCTCTGACACCTTGAATCTAGCCTCCAAAACTGTGACAGAATAAATTTCCCTTTTTAAGCCACAAGTTTGTGGTAATTTATCATGGTGACCCCAGGAAGTTAATACAATAGGTCAGCGCAGATTAAGATTCTCACTCTGGAGTCAAGACACCTGGGGTCACATCACAGCTTTGGGGCTTCCTAGCTGGGAGTCTTCAAACACATCAATTTTAATTCTTCAGATGTTAATCCCCTAAACATAATATGGATAAATAATAACACCTATCACATGTGGTTTCTGTGAGAATTAAGTTAAAATATGTCCACATTTAACAAAACACTTGACACAATGAGCACTAAATGCACGAATCTTAGGATCATTCACTATTTTTATTATTTTATCATTGCCATTAATTGTTCAAATAATAATATCAAAGGACTATGATGGATGAATGTGAAAATTAGTACTTTTAATATATTTCTTACTCTTGAATTCCTGTCTGCTCAGGAAGCTACAACAAAATACCATAAACTGAGTAGATTAAACAGAAGACTTTTATTTATTGACTTTTAAAATAAAGTTTTTATTTTAAAAGATTTTTATTTATTTATTTGACAGAGATAGAGGCAGTGAGAAAGAGAATATAAGCAGAGGGAGTGGGAAAGGGAGAGGGAGTAGCAGGCTCCTTGCTGAGCAGGGAGCCCCGATGTGGAACTTGATCCCACAACCTGGGATCATGACCTGAGCCGAAGGCAGACACTTAACTATCTAAGCCACCCAGGCACCCAACAGCAGACATTTATTTCTCAGAGTTCTAGTGCCTGGAAAGTCCAAGGCCAAGGTGCCAGCAGATCTGGTCCCTGGTGAGGACTTTGTTCTTGGCTTGCTTCCTCACTGTGTGCTCATATGGGCTTTTTTCTGTGCATGCATGCGGAAAGAGAGACTGAGGAGAGAGAGGTCTCTGTTTTCCTCTGCTTCTAAGGGCACTAATCCCATCATACCAGCCGCATCTTCATGACCTCATCTGATCCTAACACGTCCCAAAGGCCCCATCTCAAATACCATCACATTGAGGGGTAGCGCTTCAACACAGGGATTTGGGGAGACACAAACATTCAGCCTACAACAGTCAATAAAACTAAAAAATAAATAAATATATATATATATATATATATATACACACACACACATATATATACATATTATATATTTATAATTTTATAAAATAATTTATAATTATTTTTATTAAAATAAATAATTAAATAATTAGAATTTATAATTTTATAAATATATATTTATAAAATATATAAAATTATATATATTTATAAAATTCATGCCTATGCACAAAAATACAATGAAAAACTTGATACACTATTATCTATTAATCTTTTACTATAAATGTTCAATTTTCTAAAATTGAACACACAAAACATTTCCCATTTTTACTCCAACTTTGTGCAGGAGGCAGCAGAGATATGCACACACAGTAGAGACCTATTTTCTTGGAAAATATAGAATTATTTGGCTGTAAGACTAGTTACACTGATGAAGAGACAGCAAGTTGGACGTCTCAGAACATACCAAGTTAAAAAAAAAAAAAAATTGGCAAGCCAGTGCAACCCATACTAGCCTCTATTTTGATCAGTGTCCTAGGATTACTGTTCACCTCTTTCCAGGCTTTGCCTTTGCGGGTAAAGTCTTCAACTAAATATTTTAACAAGTGGTTAAAAAACTGAGTTTTCAAATCTGTGAAGTCATTGCCTCTTCCCAACCCGGAGACAGAGAGGCAGCTCTGCTGTCAGAGGCTCGCTGGTGAATTCCTGGGGGTTGATCTTACAGCTCACAGAGCTATCCATCATTTTAGTGAGCATCCTCAGAGGGGGCCCCTGGTGATTTACATGCTCCAGATAAATTATGATGCCTCTCATGATGTTATCATCATTTCGGCTCACGGATTCGAACACTTTCTGGGAGAGGACTTTTTTCACCCTTTCTTAAATGATGAACAACTCCCAGACAGATTATATTGTAGTTGTCAAGTAGAAAGATATAGGTATGTTTTCTTAAAGATAAACAACTCAGCCACCACAGCTAGTCAGCCTAGCAACAGGAAAACATTGCCCACTGAGACTTCACTGTTCATCCCACCTGGAAAAGATCATCAAGCTTGCATGGTCTTTTGTTCTTACTCTATCTAATGATGAATTTTCTCCCATAGTTTCAGCAGACTATTCCATCTCTATCACGGAATGACTTAAATAAAGCAAAAAAGCCTACTTTTCTCTTTCAATAAATCCACAAGATATCTGTCAACTCTCAGCTTTGACCTCATTTGACCTTGAATGGACTGGGTTTTGCCTTCTACCCTGTCCACAGTGCAGCTCATGGAACAGGCATTTTTCTCTTCTCAAGCCTATCTTGTAAGATTCATATCCTTTCTGTGGGTGGTACATCTCATCACAATCTTTTGAAACTAGACCATAAACTTTTAAGACAAGCATGGCAGGCAAAATAATGTCTCAAAGATGTCCATGTCCTAATCCCTGGGACCTGTGAACATGTTATGGTAATTGGCAAGGGATAGTTAAGATTTCAGAAACAATTAAGTTTGCGAATCAGCTGACCTTAAGATGGGAAGAGTATCTTGGAATATCCAAGTGAGTTTATTATAATCACAGGGGTCCTTAAAAGTAGAAGAGGGAGATTTGTTTTGAGTGATGGGAGATGAGAAAGATCTGATGGGCCATTGCTGGCTTTAAAGATGGGCAGACAGCGCAGCCAAAAGCCAAGGGAAGTGGGCAACCTCCAGAAGTTGGAAAAGGCAAGAAAATGGATTTTCCCTCAAGCCCTCAGAATAGAAAACAGCCCTGCCAACACCTTGATTGAAGCCCAGAGAGACACATTTGGACTTCTGACCCTCAGAACTGTGAGATAATAAATTGGTGTTGTTTTAAGTCACTGTTTGCTTTAAACTTTGTTAAGGGAGCAATGGAAACTAATGAAAGGAGACAATGTTTTTATTGTCTTCCACTTCTAACACCCATCCCAGTGCTGGCACCTGGCAGCTACTTAGTGAATGTTTGGTGAATGAATGAATGAATGGATGGTGTCCAAATGTCACAAAGCAAACTTCCTCTCCCTCTCTCTCTCAGAGACTCTGCTCCTGGAGCTCTTAGGTATTCTCTGTACATGCTTCTAGCTCTCCTTTCCCTTGTCCAGGGATTGCCTACTATGGCCTGAGCCCCATCAGCCAGTCCCTTCCCTCTGACTTCTCAGTCCCTGCCCAGATTTCTTCAATGACCCATCCTTACTTTATTTTATTTAGTTGGGTAGGAGCGGGGCAGAGAAGGAGAGAGAATCCCAGTCAGGCTCTATGCCCAACGGGGCTCCATCTCACAACCCTGAGATCATGACCTGAGCCGAAATCCAGAGCAGGAGGCTTCACAGACTGAGCCACCCAGGAGCCCTGACCTATTGAAAGGGAAGTGTCAATGCTGTTCTCACCTCTGGAGCCTCACTGTTACTCTGCACTTCACACTTGGTATTCAACACTTCTAAGATGCCTGGGGTTTCCAAACACGCCATTTGTTTCATACTTCTGTGACACATATGTTGGTTTTTTGGTGGGGATCAGAGGGTGAAGAGGTAATTCAGTTTTGTTTTGCTTTCGTGATGTATATAACCTTATTCTCTTGGTTCATTGGTTCAGGTCACAAACTCATATTTGTCCTTCAAATCATTCAATGCATCCAGAAGACTTCTTTGATTTCTTAGATATAGTATTCAAATCTTCCTATTGGCTCTACTTTTAAACTTCCTTACTGTGGTCTTGATGACTTGGGACTCACTGTATAACTTGGCTTTCTCCTTTCCTTCCCCGTCATGTTAATGTCTACACTCTCATGTTCAGTAGCAATATCTTTTACTCAGCAGGCTTTCAGTCACCATGTAATAAGTTAATAAATAAGTGGTATTTAGGAATCTAATCTTTGGGATTTTAAAGCAAGATGATATTTACATTTATATAAGGAAGAGCAGACATAATTTTCACATAGGATGAAAAAAAACCCCTCTTATACTATAATGCCTTGAAATGGAAAGAAAAGACATTTCATCTTATTTTTTAATAGTGTATATATTTTTTCACTAATGCAAATCATCAGTATATTGTTAGAAAAAATTTTGTTTAAGTGTTTTTAGTTGTAAAGTTGGGGTTGCTTTGTTTAGAGTATGGTATTTAATACAGACTAGATGTTTTCTGTGATTAAGATTTTATCTTGTGTGCTTTGGTTTAATAAAAAGGAAAGTAAAAGGAAAAGCAAAAGGATTTCTAAAGCTAGGAAATTGTGTTTAATGGAATCAGAATTATTGGTAAGAGCAGATTCTGAGAAAAACATTACCTCTATAAGGTCTCTTATTTTTGTTAAAATGTCTCTGAAATAAGCACAGGTTGAGAGGAGGAGGTTAAGGTCAAGTTTATATAAGTGAATCACCTGACTCGATGATTATTTTGGCTGTCCTCATGATTGATTTCTCTGTGTCATTCAGAATTAATCAGGAGAAAACTCAGGTAATCAGATCAGCTGAGCCTGAGTCTGGTTCAATGACCATATGTGACATGGCTAAGGAGTTATTTTCTTCACATGCCATGTCCACTGATCATCAACCAGAAGGGGAATTATTAGGTTTTCCCCATGGAACTGTGATTAAGGAGGGAGAAGAGACTGAGTTTTAGCTGCATTAGAGCATAAAGGAATCAGCAACTATGCACTTTGCAAATGGTCGATATCACGGAGCTTGTTTTCAGGATATTGTGGGTCCTAATTTGAAGCTAGAGTTCATAAGATACCTTTGAGTGCAGTAGGTAGTGTGTCAGTCTTGGAGAGTTCATGCCTGCTTTATTTTCAGTGATGCAAACATTCCTGTGGATTTACTTTTTTTTAGAAGCATGTATTTTATTTAATTATTTTACAAGCAACTCTTCATTAAGAAGAAGCATCCATGAATTACCTAGAAAGGAACCATTCTTATTAATATCACTTAAAATGTATTTTGTATTAAAGAAGACCTTGCCTAGCATAGCAAATAGAAGTGCAGAGCACCTTGCTAAACTTCAATTCCAGATAGATGTTTTTTTTGGGGGGGGGTACCAGTGTGTCCCATATATTACATGAGACTTACTGATGGTGAAAAAAAAAAAAATGTGTTCTTTATCTGCTATTTAAATTTAACCGGACTTCTCTCTTTTATCTGGTCAACTTTTCAAGTACCCTCTAGAACATACTCTTTAATATTTTTAACTGTAATCTTAGCAGGAAGTATGTGAACCCAACTAAATGTTCTTTTAATGACCATCTTTAATTATCTGATTAGTGGAGTTATAATTTAAAGGAGAATAAATACGGATGAAGGTTCACATGTGTTTACTGAAAAGTTAGTTAAGTAGAGTTTGGAAAGACGATGACACTAAGTAATGACTCTGGGAATTGTGTGGAAAAATTTATGACAGGCATGTAGTACTTTGTATTCCGTTTGATAAATTAGACGGGATTACTGCCATCCACTGAGAAGAAAAATACACCTCTTGGATATTTTGGTAGCTAAGATGATCAAATGAACTTGTTTGAGGAAGTGTGGGGGGAGAAACAGCGGCATAGGGTTGGAGTTCATCAGAATAGCAATTACCCAAGTGGGTCAAATCCTTTTTTTGTTTTGTTTTGTTTTGTTTTAGGAAAATAGATTTTGATAATTGAAGTCCAGGAGGAAACCACCTGGTTCATCCAAAATGACCTTCAAAATACAAATATCAAGGGATTTATGTCATTTTTAAACTCTATATCTCCCATTATTGGCTTCTTCTCTACATTATTTGGGGAGAAAACAGCTGGCTCTTGTAATTATTATTATGGGATTTGAATTGATAAAGAGAAGACACTTTTCTTGTAAACATTTCTTTTGCACCTTCATAGGCAACCTCCACTCCTACCCCCTAGCTATCAATCACTGCTCTACTTTTAACCATAAGCTGGCCCTGCAGAACTGGGAAGAGGCCAGCCAAGGAGCCAAATACTTAGCCAGTCATCTGGATATTCTGTTGACAGGATTCCACACGTTGGTTTTTTTTTTTTAACATCTGGGTCTTTGGCCACAATGACGTGAGTTGCATCTTTTTTCATTAAGAATATCTGGCTTCCTAAAGACAAAGAAATAAATTCACAGGACCAAAGTTGCTTAAAAACATTATCAGAGGAATCCCTCGCTTCTGAACTGGTTAATGCCTAAATTAAGATTTCTAAATAGCAGTGCTAGGGACATTTTAGACCAGAGAATTCTTTGCTTGGGGGGCATCCAGAGCATTGTTCAGCATTTAGCAGCATCTTGGCATCTACCCAGGATGCTTGGGTAGATGCTCCTGGTCCTGACAGCCCAGAAGTTTTCCAGACATTGCCAGATTTCCCCCCAGGGAGGACAGTTGAGAACTACTGGCCTAAACTACCCCATAGTGATCATTTGAGGCCTGTACCACCTAGCCTAGGGACTGGCAATCAAGTCGAGTCTAGGGATTGTGATAGAACCACAGGAAGGGGGAAGATAATGGGGGTAGTGGAGAGTAGAAGGGCAGGAGCTGTACACTGGTAATAGCCCTAGCTATTTCCTTCCTTCATTCATTCATCCGTCCTCATTCATTCATTTGTTCATTCAACAAATCTGTACTGAGAGTGTGCTAAGTAGAAATAGAGCACACTTACTGTCCCAATGGCTGGGCGTTCAGTAGAGAAGCCAAAACAGAGTCTCTGCTCTCGTGGAGCTTGTATGCAAAGGGAGTGCGGAGGACACTGGATAAGAAGACAGCTAATGTATCTGGTGTTAACAAATGCAAGGATGAGAAGTTGTGCAGGAAATTGTGACCTGCATCATCAGGGTCTGGTCAGGGAAAACAGAAAATTCAGCAGCCATTTTAATGGCGAGGATGGCATATGGGGGATGGATTCACAAGGTCCTGGAGGATGACGTGGGTTGTAGATGTGGAATGAGGACACAGAGGTCACACAAAATGCTAGCCCAATGCAGACAGGAACAGCAAGTCAGAAAAAAATGGGCTGGTGGCCTCCCCACCTCAGCTGCCTTGTGGCCTCCCTCCAGACCTGTTAATAATGACGTTATACGGGGAGCCAACCCACAGAGGGGAGCCCCAGCTTTGCAAAGGGGAGTATGGAAGGGAGATTGAAGTGAGAGATGGAGCCTCAGAACCAGGGTAGGGAGGCTACTATTTTATATAGGAGTTCTTTGGAGCCTACCCTAGCCTGCTTCAGAGAATGTCTTGGTCATTTTTATCTGTGTATGGATAGGCTCCAGAAGAATCATCCACATTTTATAAACTTCTTCAAGGCAGAAGCAGCCTGCTTATCTATCTCATATTATCACAAAATGTTTGTTAGGTGAATGAATGAATGAATGAATGAAATGATGCCTTTAACATAATCCTATTGCCATTTTTTTCTGAATTACTTCATTTGATGCCGACCTCAAGTTTTTAACTGCTAAGTTTAAAATGGAACACAAATGTCATCATGGAAATTAAGCAATCGAGCTGAAATATTACTGGACTATACCTGATAAGATGGTGGCATTTTTTGCAGCCCATGTTCTACCGATGGGTGTGGGGGGGGTGGGGTAGGGGGTTATCTGTGGCCAATTCAATCTCATTCCGTAAATATTAGCTAGACACCCACTAAGTGCCAATCTTTGTGTCAGATGCTACATGGGACCCAAAAGAATTAAACCCAGTCCCTAAAGGACTTAGAATATTGATTTCTATGTGTGCCATCTGGTACTTATCACAATTTTTAAATGGTCTTTTCCTTGATTTATTGAGACCTCTTGAATCCTATTATTTTCTATTTTTAAAGATATTAACAATACACTTCTGCCCCCACTTACTTCAGCCTCCAGTTTCATCTTTTTTTATGAACAGAATAAAACAGATTTTCCTCCCAGAAGTAACCTTTTGGTAGTAATTGTCTAAAGAGAGGAATTAACTCTTTCATACTCCCAGGGCACCATGGTTAAATGTTCCATAAACCTCTTTCCTAATTACCACCTGGAGAGAGACTTGGCATCTGGAGAATAGCAAGCAATATGTATACATTTGTTTCCTTCATTGTTATCCCAAAGAAGGCCATAAGTTCATCATTCCAAAAAAAAGAAGCCTCAGAGATTCTTATTCATAAATAAGAATAGGATGGGGTTGTGGGCGGGGGTGTGGTTAGAGTTTCCCAACATACTTGGAAAGTTTGGCTCCTTGGATATCCTGAGTGTTGACCACCCCACTGAAAAGGGCAAGGAGAAAGCCAAGGGGTTGAGGCGTGGGCAGGGGGCTGCTTCGACAAGCCTATTATGAGAGCCCTGTTTGTTAGAAGTGGTCTTCCTTAGCTCATCTCCAAAAATACCAACAAATACGTCAGATGCTGCTAAATTTACCCATGTATCTTCCCTCTTCTCTTTGGAGAAGCACTCTATTGAACACTAATCTTCTCTTCCCCTGTTGTTTACGCACCATTTTAAGGCCCGCGAATACCTTGCTCAACATTTGTGGTTTTTAATATTTCTTAGTCTAGGCTTTTAGGGAAGAAGGCCTATAGAGTTCTTTAGATTGCTTCATTATAGATAGTCCCAAGGTCTTCTCCACTTGTGTTATCACAGATCCTGATGCATTTTAAATTCAGAATTTTGCCCCTGAAAGGTCTCAAAAAGTAGCATAATATCATCCATGTCTGGCATGATTCCTAACTGTAACTCTACCTTAGAAGCAGGGCATCCCTGAAAGACCTTCAGGGACCACACTGAAGGTTTTATACAGGTTAGAACAGGCTAGTGTTAAATATAATCCAAAAAACCAAACGGTGCTAAAATTTAAATTCTGGGCCCCCAAGCAAATTTTCTTAGATGGACCATTTTTCTTTACTCTGAGGTAAAAGTCTTTAGCAGAAAAAAAATCTCTCTTGATAGCTGTAAGCTCTGCTCGTGTTCTTGGGAGCAGGAAGCATAAAAATACAAATGGTCTATTATACGTGGTCAAAAACAATTTTTCAAAGCAGCTCAGCAGATGCATTATGTTATCCTCATTCCCCTCCACTTATTATTTGGTTAAGATAAACATTCCTAGTCAATGCTGATTGCATTTAGCCCAATCATATTCTTTGTACATGTTTCAATGATGATCCTATTTCCTGCTTTTAACCGTGCAAATATATGACAATAAAGAAAATAATTTTGTTCGCAATTGAATTACAAAATGTGTTCAGTTCTCTATTAATAAAACCTCTATCTTGTTCAACATCCTCAGTAAATAGCCTTTATATTTTTCCTCTCTTCAATTTGCCAGCTGACAATAGAAAGCATTGAGGCCGAGGACCACAAAGCAAGAGATGGTTAGCCAGCGCCATCTAGTGGGAAAAGCAGAGTTTGACCAAAGTTTTTGGATTGATCTTTTTCTTCTGACACAGAAAAATAAATGCTGGGGATATTTTAATATTTTAAAGTATTTCGATTCTTTTAAAAAATTGAATAACAACCCTAATATCCAATACATGCATTAAACTTAAATGTATTACAACACTATTCATATCTCAATAATACTAAGTCAGGTAAGATGATCGATGTGGAGCAGTGAAAGCAAAAATTGGCAATTATCTGATAATCTTCCCAGTGAAGACAGCTAATCAACAGTGTTTCATCCTAACTGTAATTGGCCGAAATCAGAAAATATATAGACATCACTGATGAAGCTAACTTACTCATTTACCTTCACTCTGCTCTCTGGACCTATTCAATTTATTCTCAGCATTGATCTTCTTCTTTAAACCAGTGTGGTAGCCCGAGACCAAATTCAGCCAGTGCCTTTCAACACAGAACAAGTATTTTAGAGATTCTAGGGGTGGGAGGTAGAGGCTGAGATCACAGACTAACTTTTTACAGAGCTTTGGGACTGCTTTTTAAGGTTGCTCTGCAGGGAAACTGGAATTTACTCAACAGCATGGAGAAATCTGGTGTATTATTTTCCAGAGAAACAGAAGTGAGATGTGTTAATATACAGATGGTTTCCCAACTTATGATGGTTTGACTTAAAATTTTCAAATTTACAATGGTGTGAAGCAATGTGCATTCAGTAGAAACTGTACTTTGAGTACTGAATGTGGCTCTTTTCCTGTGCTGGTGATATGCAGTTCAGTACTCTCTTGTGTTGCTGAACAGGACAGCAAGCAGCAGCTCCCGGGCAGCCATGGGATCATGAGGGTCGGCAACCAATACACTTAGACAACCATTCTGTGCCCATACGACCATTCTCTTTTTCACCTCCAGTACAGTACTCAATAAATTACATAAGAAATTCAGTACTTTATTACAAAAAATCTGTTACTTCATTTTCATCAACTTTAGGCTAATGTCAGTGTTATTTCTTTCTTTCTATTTTTTTTAAGATTATTTATTTATTTATTTGACAGGCAGAGATCACAAGTAGGCAGAGAGGCAGGCAGAGAAAGAAAGAGGTGGAAACAGGCTCCCCCGCTGAGCAGAGCGCCTGATACGGGGCTCGATCCCAGGACCCTGGGATCATGACCTAAGCTGAAGGCAGAGGCTTTAACCCGCTGAGCCACCCAGGCACCCAAATGTCAGTGTTCTGAACACATTTAAAATAGGCTAGGCTGAGCTATGATATTTGGAAGTTAGATGTACTAAATGCATTTTTGACTTATGATATTTTCAGTTGAAAATGGGTTTATCAGGATGGAGCTCTATCGTCAAGGAAGTTCTATATAGAAACATTTATTTTAAGGAATTGACTGATGCCATTATGGAGGCTAGCAGGTCTAAATCTGCAAGGAGTCCTGGCAAGCTTGAGACCCAGAAGAGATCTGATGTGGCAATTAAAGCCCAAAGGCTGTCTATTGCAGAATTTCCTTTTGCTTGGAGGAGGTCATTCATCTATTCTACTTGGGCCCTCAACTGATTGGATGAGGCCCACCCACATTATGGAGAGCAATCTGCTTTTTTCAAAGTCTGTCACTTTGAACCTCACTCAAAAACACCCTCACAGAAAAATCCAGAATACTTTTTAAGCACATACCTAGGCACTGTGGCCCAGGAAATCTGACACCTAAAATGAACTATCACATTAGGTGAAGTGTGCACCAGGAAAAATGAAGGTATGGAAGAATTTGAGAAAAGCTTTAATACCTGCTTTTCATCCACCTCAATAAAATGATTTCTTTATTTCAGAGGTTCAAAACTGCTCCCTATTTGCTATTGGCACCTCAAGCAACATTGGTTCTGCTTTAACATATGGCCTAAGCCATAAGTCATAAGTTTGCATGGCAGCCTGGACCTGTTGCAGAACCTTCTCTCATTCTAGAGCCCACTTAAAACTAGCATCTTTTCAGGTTATTCCATAAATGGGTCAGAGTAACACAAAAAAATGACAAATATGTTGCCTCCAAAGTCCAAAAAGGCCCAGTAGGCATCGTGCCTCTTTTTTGGTTGTAGAAAGGGTCGAATGCAAAATCTTCACTTCACCTGGGAAGGAAATATCAACATGTCCCACATCACTGGACTCCTGGAAATTTTGGGGTGAAGGCAAATGACCTACCAATAAGTCCAGAGTAGTTGCTACTCTTTGTTCACTAGGTCCAATCAGCATATTAACTGTCAGTGTAATAGACTAATATGTTATCTTAGAGAAGGGAAAAGTCCTTGGTCTGTGTAAAGATGCTTATAGTCTAAGTTATGCCCTGATGTAAAACAGTAAAAGTATATTGCGGAACTTGCCAAATGAAAGCAAACTGTTTCGGTGAGCTTTTTGGAAAAGTATGGAGAAAAAGACATTTGCTCACTATTGATCCCTCATTGATTCAACATATGAATTTGGAGGAGATAAAACTCAACACAACAACCCTCATGTTTATATTATGTTCTTTTACTGTAATCTTTGGCTGAATCCCTATAAAACTATTTGCCTTATACCTAAATGGAGAGTTACAGTCTCCCTCATTCTTATATTGTGTTTTTTAAAGAATAGTTTAACAGGAACAACTCTTTACCATCAAGAGGTAGTTTTTGCTTCTTCTTCACATTTGCCTAAATCAGTGCTACTTTTTTTTTAAGATTTTATTTATTTATTTGACAGACAGAGATCACAAGTTGGCAGAGAGGCAGAGAGGCAGGAAGGGAAGCAGGCTCCCTGCTGAGCAGAGAGCCTCATGTGGGGCTCAATCCCAGGACTCTGAGATCATGACCTGAGCCGAAGGCAGAGGCTTTAAACCACTGAGCCACCCAGGTGCCCCTAAATCAGTGCTTCTTAATCTGTAAAGTACATTTCCTCATCTGAGGAGTCTTGGTAAAATGTAGAGTCTGATTAAGTAGAACTAGGGTGGGGCCTGACCTTCTATATTTCTAATAAGTTCCCACATGATGATGATGGTGGTGGTGGGAGTGGTGGAAAATAGTACTTCCTGCTACCTCATGACACTTTCTCTGTGCAGACCACAGCTAGAGTATTTTATGCCTACTGCCTCAGAGAGGGGGATATAATCATAACAGTACCGACAACAAGAGTCAAATTCTTGGCCTTGAAATCTCAACAGCCAAGTCCAAGGACCAGTCATTATTTGGAAGAGAGGGAAGAATATTCTATCATTCAGAGTCATGGTACAGAGCTGAGTGTAAGGAGACAGTGTGCCCTGCCCTACTCAATTTCAACTCACCCCCAGGATAGTGTCTCAGAACTAATGCTCCGGATACTCTCTAAATAGTCTTGAACTTTGTAAGGCACAGGAGCAGAAGAAATAGCCAGGTGGTGTGTCCCGGCAAAGGACTCAAAGGCAGTCTCACAGGTTACCATGATCCCCAGAGTGTGGAAACTAACACCAAAAAATCAAGCTTCAGCACTTCCTCTCCAACACATCTCCAAGGAGAAGAAGATTATGCTTCCTCCACAAACAAAAAAAAAGAATTTGGAAAAGAAAATTAAATTCCACTATAAATCATGGAGGAAGCTTACTTGTGTGGACTCTACAGAGATTCATAATCAATTAATTAGTTTTCTCTTTACGTTTTGCATTGACCTTCAAACGTCGAATGATATGTTCTACATAAAACAGGTACCCTATAACTATTTGATACCCTCCATTTTTTTACTTGGCTCTATATTTATACAACTATTTGAGGCCATAACTCTCTCTTCACACTCTCCAGTTTGATCACCACTAGCCACATGTGGCTCCTGATGAAAAGCCTGAATTGAGATGTGCTCTAAACATAAAATATGTATCTGATTTTGAAGATTTAGTATGATACAAAAATGTAAAATATCACACTAATTTTTTTTAAAGATTTTATTTATTTATTTGACAGACAGAGATTACAAGTAGGCAGAGGCAGGCAGAGAGAGAGGAGGAAGCAGGCTTTCTGAGGAGCAGAGAGCGTGATGCGGGGCTCGATCCCAGGACCCTGAGATCGTGACCTGAGCTGAAAGCAGAGGCTTTAACCCACTGAGCCATCCAGGTGCCTCACACTAATACTTTTTATAATCATTGCACATTGATAATATTTTGGATGTGTTTGGCTAATTTTGTATAAACAAGATATTCATTTATAGAAATATAAAATATTATAGAAAATATAAAATCAATAAAATTTAAAATATAATAAATAAAATACAGTATTAAACTTAATTTTACTTTTATTTTTTTACTTTTTAAAAAATGCACCTGTTAGTCAAGCATTCTACTCTTGGTTGAGGCTTAGATCATGATCATGATCTCAGCGTCCTTAGATGGAGCCCCATGACTTGCCTGGCCCTGGCTTTGAACTTGGTGCAGAATTTGCTTGAGATTCTCTCTCTCCCTCCCCCTCTGCCCCTCCTTCTCATGCTCTCTCTCTCTCTATCAAATCAATCAATCAATTTTTTTCCATTTTACTTTATTTCTTTTCAGTATTCCAGCATTCATTGTTTATGCACCACACCCAGTGCTCCATGCAATACGTGCCCTCCCTAATAACCACCACCAGGCTCATATGTGACTCACATTATATTTCCATTGGACAATGTGGCTCTGTATCCTCATTCATGTTGATCTTTCACCAAAGTAGCTACTATCACTGTTTAAGGTTTTCCATATGGAAAAAAATTAAAATTAAAATTAACTTTTCCATGTAGGCTCTCAATGATTATATAATGATAATCTCTAATGTGTCCTGACAGGGTGTACTAGAAATAACATTAAAAAAATAGCTTATATCTCATTTCCTAATAATCGAGAATAATCACTTGGTCTGTAATTTGTACAAAAAGGAAAAAATTTTCTATAAAGTAATTAAGGCCAAGCCAACAATACCTCTGATATTTTCTTGAAAATGATGACTAAACAAGTGTAAGTTCACAAGTGAAATAGAAATAAAAACAATGAGAAAAATACTTTGATTTTTCAGTTTTGGTCAGACTTACTAATTCATAAGTTATATAACATGTAGGGATACATTAAAAATAGGATAATTTGGCAAGGATTTATTTACAAAAGGACTATTTATTGAAGTACAGGGTAACTTCAGAGACAATGCATTCATCAAGGGCTAGAAACACCTGAGATTTTACACCTGTAGTCCTAAATTTGGCCATTTAGAATGGCACTGTGACCTTCATTCAGAGATATAGCCAGATCCAGGGAAACTCTTAGAGATGAAGCAGAGGAAAAAATCTTCTGACTTCACTCTCCTTGAATTCTACAATTTTTGTTAAGTTTCCCCATTGGCCAAAGCCCAGTATCATCCAGTGGGCATGGGAGACTTGTTGATGCCAGTCCATCTTGATCAGCTTCCCAGAGTATATGGCTGGGTAGAGAACAGTGGAGAGTAAATCTGTAGGAGATCTGTGGTACTTACTGTCTTTTCAGAATCATTTGCCATATTGCTAGGCACATAGGTCAACCATTCACTCCCTCTGTACTTTTTCCAAAAGGAGAATTAAACCTTGAAACTAGAACAGGATTCAGAGACCCAAGTCGACTACTGGCTTTCCGTTTCTCACACACTGCATGCTCTCCCTAGACACACTAAGTTCTCCTATAGCCTCAGTTACTGTCTATTCACTGATGATTATAAAACCCACAGCTTTTGCCCTCCACACTAGATGGGCATAGCCAACTGTCGTCTGGTCACATTCACCTGGATGTCTCACAGGCTTCTCAAATTAGTTTGTCCAAGAAAGTATCCACCATTTACGGCATGATATCCAGACAAAGTCACAATGCGAATAAACCTGTTTATTTTCTAAAATGAAGATAGAAAATTTACAAGAGGCTGATTTAATCATAATTAGGAGAGGCTCAAAGAAGTAATTGTGGTTTTTTTTTTTTAATCTGAAGAATCCATGAAAAATTCAGGGTCTCATACTAACACCAAGGCATAGCTTGAGATGGCTACAACACAGTGTACTCTACGTAAAAAAATGACTGGGTTTCACCTCAACAATTGCACTGGCGAATAGTTACCAAGCTCTTCCTGTGTGCTAGGAGCTTTACTTGTGCTCTTGTCTTACATGAACCTATAATGGGGAAATTAAGTCTTAGAGGGGTTATGACTTGTACAAGGTCTCGTAGCTCATAAACGTTGGAGTTGGGTTTCCAGTCTAAGTGGACTAACTTCAGAACATGTGCACTTCACTTCTCTGCAGTACTGAAAGCATATTATTCTTACATTCCAGACAAAAGGACTAGAAGGCCGTGAGCTAGGTGTTGCTAGGTCTATCGGTGGAGATGCTAGCGGGGAGGAAGAAGACAAGGAGATATAATATGGCATGGAGAATCTGGGGAAGAGAGCTCGTAAGGTGAAAATAGCTAACAAATAGGAACTTTTTTTCTTTTTTTAAAATGCTATTTAAGTATGCATTGTGCTAATTGATTGTAGAAAAGTGATAGTTTCTATCACGTGGTGAAGATAGGTAAATTCAGTATGAATTTCAAAATTTTAGACTTGTGTGCAAATTTTACAGAACATTCAGGGAATTAGATATACAAAGACTTCATTCGTTTGTTTCATTTATTCAAAGAGTTATTATTTCTTGAGTCCCTGCTAGAAGGTGGAGAAACGAAAGGAAAGGTCACAGTCATTGCCACGAAGGAACTCAGCCTGTCAAAGCAGCTTCCACAGCAGTAACTCAGGAAGCAAGAACGAAGCTACAAGGACAGGGAGGAACTGCACTGCCTGGACTGCTCAGAGAGTGACAATTGCATAGTTAGCTATTCCCTGAAAAACCGTTAAGGCTATGGGATGACAACAGGAGAAGGCTCTAGAAAGGAACGCAGTGCGCAGATCTGAAGCGCTTGGGCTTTTTGCTCTGACAACCCAAATTGCTTTTGGTAGAAACACAAGGGGACATGCATTTTCTTGCAGCATCAGTTTTATTAAAATGATGTTAAGTCAAAAAGGACACGCACCTTATTAAAATAGGGATGTATTCTGTAGTTGAACACGATGGCATGTGAATCAGAAAGTTATGACAGGAAATGAAATTCCACAGCTGGGCAGGCAGATGGCTTTGGCTCCCACCCCACAAAACCTTGGGGCTGCATTTCCAGGCCCCGAGGTCTCAGGTTCTAGGGCAGGTGGAGAAAACAGTATTTAAGTGTGTGAGAGAAGTGTTTAAAGAGTCAGGGACACAGACTGGGAAGAAATCGTGGCGCTAGGAACTCGGAGTCTGTGCTCTCCTCTGCTCCGCGGACTTCTCATCAGTCCCTAAAGACCCTCCACTAGGTGCCCTTTTGTCACCCCACAACGCCTGGCTAGCTGGAAGCTCCCCTTTTCAACTCCCGGCCCTCGTTGCCAGGGCCACCCTCTTCAACCCCGCGCCCGGGCAGCCTCCCAGACGGAAGCTTCGAGGGCGCGGCATGCGTCTGACGTCACTACGCGGCGCCGCCAGATCCGGGGACCGCGCGAAGCCTCACTTTCCCGGAATCCCGGCCGCCGGTGACCGCAGTGGGGAAGTTGGGAGAGGGCGCCGAGCAAAAGTCCCACCCGGTGTGGGGGCTGGTGTGCGGGTCGCCGCGGGAGAGAGGCGCGGTAGGAACAGGTTGTGGGTGCCCCGGGCCAGGGCTGCGGGAATTCCTCGGTGCCGCCCGCGCTGTGACGGCCCTGCCGGCTTTCTCCCTGGCTTGTTGCTAAGGCCGCCAGACTCCGTTGCCAAGGACCTTGGAGCTGCTGAGCCTGAAGGGTGCTGAGCACCCTTCCTTTCCAGAGGTCTGGCTGTGGCGGAGAGTAGCCCTCGTTGGCCTTAATGGAAAACCGGCCGTCTGCCACCACCCTCTCCCCCTATTCCGTAAAAGCAAAACAAAAAAGCCCCCTTTTTTTGTTGCCCCCCCCCCCATACACGTCGCTTATTTTTTAACTTTGACAACAGCCTGGCCTTGAACTATTCTTAAATATTTGGAAATGTATGGTGATGGAGGGGAAGAGGGTAGTGAAATAGAAAGCAAATTTTAAGACTCAGTGCTGTTCCCTTGGATTTACTTTATGGTAAAAAGGAATTGTAATGGGTGGATACTGGGCTCTGTCGCTGCACTCTAGAATTTGAAGGAGCTCTAGAGATGGAGCATGGCTTCTTTAGCGGGGTGCCTATTACACTTTGGGAACTTTCTAAACAATGGATGAGAAAGTAGGAAGAAACGGGGCTTCTGCCCCTTGATAATTTAGCACACTGTGTAGTGTAGTGGTGTCAGAGCGTGGTGCAAGAAGAAAATGCATATGGGGAAGGAAATAGGGTATGTGACCTATCCAAAAATAATGAAATGAAATTATGCTTTCCTATCATTGACACAGATATCCACAGCCCCTTTCAGATGAGCAGATGGGCTGCAGTACCTAAGGAAACTAAGGGAAAGTAAGGGTTCCACTGTGGATCCTGCTTGGTCTGCTTGCTCTCTGATATTATGACATCATTTAGATGTTTGGGTCACGTGGATTCTAGTGCCTATTTAGAATCTTTGTATTGTTTTGTAAAAGTATGAGCTGTGACTGATAATATTTGTAGCACACAATAGTTCTTACCTTTTCACTTCCTCTCATCATTATTACCTCTTTACACCACCCTTCATGTGTTAATGGAAAAGCACTCAAGAGAGTTAAGTGTCAGATAAATTAAGCAGTTTTCTTGTACAGACAACTCCTGTATCAGTCTTGTCAGTGGTATGCTCCCAGATGGATATATGTTTTTAAATACTTTATTTATTTATTTTAGAGTGAGAATGTGAGGGGTGGGGGTATAGAATCTCTATCAGACTCTCTGTTGAGCATGGAGCCAGTCTTGGGGGCTCAATCTCAGGACCTGGAGCAGAAATCAAGAGTTGGATGCTTAACTGAGCGACCTAGGCACCCCTGCCAGATGGATATTATTTTTAATATATTAATATTTTGAGAATACTTAATTTGTAAGATAAAGGGTGATACTTCTAACAATAAGTGAAAAATATTTGTTTTTTGGAAAGAAGCTCTCTAATACAGAATTTTTGAAAGTAGGTATAGAAGTGTTTGCATTGAGTATGTGTGTTTTGATGTTATTGCTGGAAGTTATGTAAGTGTATTACACGTAAAAACTGACCTGTATGCATAAAACCTTTGGGAGCTCAGTTTTCTGGCATGTTTTATGAAAGATTTTTAAATGAAGAGTTTCCTTGGGGCGCCTGGGTGGCTCAGTGGGTTGAAGCCTCTGCCTTCGGCTCAGGTCATGATCCCAGAGTCCTGGGATCGAGCCCCGCATCGGGCTCTCTGCTCAGTGCAGAGCCTGCTTCTCTCTCTCTCTCTCTGCCTGCCTCTCTGCCTACTTGTGATCTCTGTCTGTCAAATAAATAAATAAATAAATAAAATCTAAAAAAAAAAAAAAATGAAGAGTTTCCATGGCTTTTTGAGCTCATTCAACATATAACGTAGCACCTTCCTACTAGTACCTCTCAGGAACATCTTTTTCACATAAAGGAAGGTAGAAGTTTCTTGTTCCAACAAAAACTTTGTAGGTTGGGTAGATAGTGTTGGAAAATATACACCATGATTTGATGGGGCCAGCTCTGCTTTCCTTATATTTCTGGGTAGGATCTTTGTGCTTCTTTTCAGCTATGACAGTTATTAAAATTTATGATCAAAAGGAATATTAATTTATTAGTTTTCACCAACATTAAAAGTAGTTACTTTAATTACCCCCAGTTACAGAGTCAAAGAAACAGAGACAGATTTATTTATTTCTAGATCATACTATTCTTATCAGGACCTTCTCAAAACAGAAACTTGAGACAATAGTAGATTGTCTCTGAATATTCACTGAAATGCAGTGTTAGGTCAACATATTTAAAGCCTGCCTTACCTTATCTTAAAGTAGTATGAAAAATTCAGTGAGGCATTGATTATCATAATTGTGAAAAATGCCTTGGGAATGAATGTGAAGTAGGATATTGGGAGGTAAGTCATCTGCTAGTAGTAGGATGAGAAAATTAAGTGACTATATTAAATCAAGAAAATTGCATTTTAAAATTGTTCTGTGTATGAAACAATCCTACATTTAATTTATCCTTCCAAGGCACTTTGAAATGGTCACATCACGTTTGAAATATTTTGGGACTGAATTATGTGGAGTTCCATCCTTGTGAAGATTTCTAATTTGTCAAGTAGATGAAAATCATCTCATGAGGAATCACTGGAAAAAGCATCAGTGTTTATCCTGAAGAAGAGAAAACTAAGGAGTTGAGTCTGTCCCCACATATTTAAAAAACTGTCATTTGGAAGTGGAGGAAGGCTTCACCTGTGTTACCTTAATGAAGATCCTACCTACAGTGTAGTTAATAACAAAAGCTTAAAGTGGGAAATGCTCTAGTGGAAGAATGACTGGAGTGCTATGCAAGTGAAGGAATGGAGTAATCAATTAGCAATAAGCAGGAAACAGTGCAGGAATCAGAGTGCCAAGGAATCAAGAGTGCCAAGAAACAGAGATTAGGAAAGGCGGTGTACAGCTTGGGATTGGAGCTAGACCTAGAAATACCAGCAAGCAATTGGGTATATGAATTTGGGTGCGTGTGATGGAGAGTTCTTTGGTAGAGATGAAAATTTAGAAGTAATCTGATTAGGCAGGAAATTATCACTGCGAACTAGAGTCCTCCTGTTAGTAGAAAAGAGGAAAGTGAGGAAGAGGGAGCAATGAACCATCACTGTCTGGTTAAGCAACTGATATATTACCTTATTTATCCTCAGTAACAGCCTTTATAGGTTTGTATTATTCTCCCCTCTTAATAGGTCTGGAAATCGAGATTTAGGGAGATTAAATAATCTACCTAAATTCATAAACCTGGTAATTGGTAGAGATGAGGATACAGACCCCAATCTGAGCCAATAGCTCCTTCTATCTTATCACACCACATTGATCACATCTGTAGAATTGAGTGTGGGAAGTGAAGGGAAAGAATAGAGAAAGAAGATCTTAAGTTTTTCATCATGAGGGACCAGAAAATTGGTGGTACATTGAATTAGCAAGGGGTCCATAACTTCAGTGTGATAACCTTAGTTTTGGTTATATTCAGTTTAAGGAGCTTGTAATGTACTGAGTAGGAGAGTTCATTTTGTCCCTTGAAAAACAGGACTTGATACGCCGATGTTAGCATTTGGAACTTTGGAAATAGAGAGGCCAGAGAAGATAGAGATACTAGGGGATGTGCCAACCACTTTCTCATTTCAGATATCTAGTCCATATTTTCTGAATATAGCCAGAAGTTTGCAGTTGAGTTTCTAAAAACATATTTTGACAGTATGAATGGAAAAAAAGTTTATTCTTATATATCTTATTTTCTTACAGATTGTTTTCCATTTGCTATTATTGATAGTTATTGATGTTCATATAATTTCATATTTTCTCATTAGTCTTTCTGGTATTTTGTTCCATGCCATACCCTTTTTTGTATCTCTTTTATTGTATTTTCTACTCTGTTCTGTGTTGGTCTTACGTTCTCAATGAATCCCTCATTCCCCAAATTCTGAAATCAAGTCTCATTCGACTGCAGGAATAAAAGGGAAGCAATGCAGAAATCAGAGTGCCATGGAGTTGTACAGTTGAGAAACAGAAAGGCAGGTACAGAACATTGCTTTTTAAATGAAAAGGTGAATTTTGTTAATAGACAGATAGATAAGAGGGAGCTTTATCTCTTTCACCTCTTTTTTTGTTGATCTTCCTTTTTTTCCAGGTAGCTGTGATCAAAGGACATCATCAAGCATGCAAATAAAACACAGGACTACAGTTCAACAAAGCAACTCCTCATCTTCAACCAGTTCTCCAGAGACTGCAAGAAAAGTTCATCCTCGACCAAGTGATAAACTTAACCCTAAGACCATTAACCCTGTAGGTAAAAAAGACATTCATGACTCAGCAGATTTTTTCAAAGTAATAGACATTTAGCAAACTGTTGAACCATTCTGAATGCTGTCCCAAGTTTCTTTTGTTTGTAATTTTTTTTTTTTTTTTGCTTACATTTAAGCTAGTGACAAAAGGCATATGGTAATCATGATGAAGAATGGAAATGATGTGAGTATGGAAGTGAGAAGGTGTAGAGAATAACTAGTTATGGTATATACTATCATATTCATGGATGAGTGTACTAGAGTGTAAAGTAAATTGCACATCAGCTTTATTTTTATTTAATATAGTTCTTTTACTTCCTAACATCAATGAATAAACTTGTATTCAGTTGACATAGGATCAATTACCTGCTTCTAGTTGCATAAACATCTCCGACCATTTTGCTATGATCTATAAATATGTGGATCAGTGAATTATCCAAAAAGCGAGCACACCTGTGCTATAAAACCAGGTGGTGTCTGCCCAGCCTTGCATAGGGTAAGATGATCATGGTTTCAGCCTTCAAAAGGGATTATGAGAGTGGCTGAGACACTGACTTAGATGGCAGGTGAAATACAGCAAGGATACAATGAATTGGCCAAGAGCAGAAGATTTCTGACTTTACAAATGAAAAGTAGTATAAGCATGTGTGTTTCCTTCTTTCTGTAATTTGCACAGTATCAAGTTGAATTCCTGAAGAATGCCCTGCTCTCTTCTTGTTCTTGCTTCTTTTTCCTGTGTTTAGTTGAGAGAATTGATGGTGACACTTGAGTCTTCTTCCTCTCTTTAAGGAAGAACTTTTGAAAGTAGTAATATAAGTAGCCCTAATTTTAAAACTTATTAAAAATGAAGGAAAATTTTGAGAAATAATGGTTTGACCTGAGAAGACAGTATATTATACAAGACAATGTCTAAGATCTGTACAAGCTACCAATCCAAAGTAAGTCAGTTAGAAGTCAGGATAGGGTTCACCACTGGGGAAAAAATGTAGTTAGGGATTGGGAAGAGGCACTGAGGAGGTTTCTAAGGTGCTGGTAACATTCAGGTATTCCACACCTGAGTATTATTACACCATTGTTTTGGAGAAGTCACTGGTCTGCATAGTTATAATTTATGCACATAAATGTGTGTAAGTTTTGAGTATTTCACTTGAATCAAAAGTTTAAAAAATTTTTTTTAACTGAGGATAGTGGGGTGTATTTAATAAGGTTGATTATTTTAGAGTTGAAATATGGTCTGTAGTGATACGGTTAAAAATTGAAGGGACGGGGCACCTGGGTGGCTCAGTCAGTTAAGCATCTGCGTCTGCCTTCGGCTCAGGTCATGATCCCAGAGTCCTGGGATCGAGCTCCATATGGGCTTTCTGCTCAGCGGGGAGCCTGCTTCTCCCTCTCCAGCCCCCCTGTGCTTGTGTTCCCTCTCTCGCTATCTCTGTGTCATAAAT
Source organism: Mustela putorius furo (assembly GCF_011764305.1). Lineage (NCBI taxonomy): Eukaryota > Metazoa > Chordata > Mammalia > Carnivora > Mustelidae > Mustela > Mustela putorius. Next base: position 26,657,186 of record NW_025421273.1, read on the forward strand.
AAATAAAAATCTTAAAAAAAAAAATGAAGGGACAACAGTTTTTTTGTGTGTTTGGTAATGGAATTTTGGTAAAATTGGGTAAAAATTGACAAAACGAAGCCATTGGTAAAAAAAAGAAAATGATAATGTGGGACCTGGAGGATGAAAATATGATTATATCTAAAATGAGTTAAAAAGAAAAAGAAAGGAATTGCTTAGAATTTCAATCAGAAATTTTGTCTTGGTGGATGTTTTGGAAATTTAGGGATTATTTATATGACCTATAGGTTCAAAAAGTAAGATCATTTGCTAATAGTTGCTCTGACTAAAAAAAGTATCTATAGCCCTAAGTTGTCTTAACTTTTCCCTCAGTAGAAGAATATTTTTTCAGCTTTCCCTATATAATATGATTACTTGAAAACAGTTTTTTTTTTTTTTTAAGATTGTATTTATTTATTTGACAGAGATCACAAGTAGGCAGAGAAGCAGGCAGGGTGGATGGGGGTAAGCAGGCTCCCCACTAAGCAGAGAGCCTGATGTGGGGCTTGAACCCAGGACCCCAGGACCATGACCTGAGCCAAAACAGAGGCTTTAACCCACTAAGCCACCCAGGCGCCCCCAAAACAGTTTTTAAAACATATTTTTCTTAGTAGGAATTTTAGTTAGATGAATGAAATATTAGAATTTCTTTGAATTATGCAGAATGTGGATTGAAGTTTATAAATGAATCTCTTATTATAATATTATATGCTAATGAAATTTTCATCTATGTGTTTTAACTTCAAACATGTGCTTTTCCAGAGGAAAAAGTTAATTCTAAACTTATGCCCTTAAATGTATTTTTTAATTATTGCATTTATTTTTAAAGATTTTTTAGCTAGTTACATCTTTAAAATAGATTAGTAAGTTTGTACTTTGTAATTTAGACAACTGTATTTCATTTGGTTATATTCAAGTACCATGTGAATTTACTTTTTGTGCCTAAATTATTTGTGTCTCTGATCGACTATGTTGAAATTATGTATGCTGTGATTATTCAGTTGTTGTGATCAGTCGCTTCTTACATGGTCTTTGGGAATACAGACTTAATGTATTCTTAAGGTAATACATAGACAAATGCAAAATTATGAAGTTTTGTATCTAAGCAGACACATCCAGGCATATGTTTGTGAGAGCCTTGTTCTATCTTCAGCTCTATCACCCCTTTCCATCCTAAGCCTTTCTCTTTTAGAGAAGCGTAAAATGAGTTTGGAGAAATTACAGGTTCCCTGACTGTCCAGGCATTTGCCTGGAGGACAAGTAGGAGATGTGTTGGAGGCTGAAAACAAATCTGCTTTCTCTATACTTACCTCTCCTTTTCCATGGACCCCTCACCTTGAAAGAACACAGTGGCAGATAGTAGAAAAATGTATTACCTTTACTATATTTATTTGTGATGTTCATTCTTAATAGTATTTATCTGTATTATTTTTATTAGACATGTAATTCCAGCTTCCTTCAAGCCTTCCAAAACAAGGTAGGGGTATAAATGAAGTAGAGAACGCGTGTTTGGGGTTCCTGTACTGAGGGGTTGATAATTTTCCTCAGTTTTGTTGCTGAGCAGGTTGATGCACTTGGTACCAGTGTCGTGGGTTGAAAGCCAGGGTGTCCACTCGCCCCTGACCTCATAGGATTAAAGCTGATTAGGTACCTTCACAAAGTGGAGGTGATAATATATTTATCATGTTCTTTCATTTTTTATTTCAGTTTGGTGAACAATCACGAGCTCCTTCTGCATTTGCAGCCATTTACTCTAAGGGAGGGATTCCTTGCAGGTAAAATCAATACAGGTTATAACTGACCGTATTATTCAAAATAATTGAGTAAAATCGATAACAGTGTTTAGTTTAAATGTATTGAAATCTTTATTTACTAGGGAGGTTGAAATAGGTACTTTATTCAGGCTTTGGTTGTTGAACTGGTATAGATCGTGGGATATTGTTGAAGAAGATCATTTTAATTCCAAAATAGAATTACCAATAGATCTATAATTTAAGAAATTGAATGAACCAGTTTCTGAAATAATATAAGCCTTCATAGGCTTGGGCAAGTTGCAAATAAATAGCCTATTTTATTTGTAAACTGAAAATTGACCATTGAACAAAACTGTTTCATTATTTTTTGAAATGATATTTCAAAAATTTTTAAAATTACTGAAATTATATTTTTTAATGAGTACATACAGGTATTTTTTCTCAGAAAAAATACCTTTCGGGGTAAACATCAGAACTGTTCTAAAGAAAACAATACAATTACTAATAGAGTGATACCATTTTAAGATTTCACTATCAAGAAACATTTATTTCTTCTAAGTATATCCAGTTTTAACCTGTTCTAGATGATGAAAAATACTATTTTCATTGTAAAAAGAGTAATCACAACATTCTTTCTGTAGTCTAAAATTCAAGAAATACAGTTTTTCGTCATATCTTCAGATTTGGACGCATAAGCTCACATTCTTCATTTTATTCTCATTCTGAGTTGAGACTGTATTTTAAGTTTCTTATACCTCCCTTTCTGACTCCACACAATTATGGTTGCTAAAATAGTAAAAATGTTACCAAGGTCTCTTGATATGAAGAAAATAAGGCTAAAGAAGGTGTCAAGAAGTTGAGAACAACAAAAGGGAAACATTTGAAGGTGATGTGTAAGTTCACTGTCATAATTATGATAGCTCATTGATGTATTCACACATCAAAACATATAAAATTTTATACTTTAAAACCATGTGCAGTTTTTTGAATGTTGTTTTTTTTTTTTTTAAGATTTTATTTATTTGAGAGAGAGAGTGAGCACAACTGGGGGAAGCAGAGGCAGAGGGATAAGCAGCCTCCCCATTAAGCAAGCAGGGAACCTAACAAGGGGCTCAATCCTAGGACCCCAAGATCATGACTGAGCCAAAGGCAGGCACTTAACCAGCTGAGCCACAGAGGCGCCTCTGTTGAATGTTGGTTATGTCTCAGTAAATGTTGTTTAAAACAAAATAAAACAAAACAGCAGTGACTAATTGAAGGGGCTACCACTTTTTAACCTGGTGTGGGCTACTTAACCTCCTGCCCTCAGTTTTCTTCCATTTAGCAGGGCTAAAATCTGCCTTGTCTACACTGATCATTAGGATTAAGTGATCCATATATGAAAAATATTGTTCCATATAAAACAAGTTATTGTTTCTCATTCTCATTGTTTGCACATTTGTAGGTTATCTGTTTTAATTATGACTGAAAGATGTCAAGTGTAGCATTTGTATTAAGACTCACAGACAGCAGTATGCTTGAGTTCTGAAACTGTAGGCTTAACAAATGTGGAGTTTAGTTTTGCCATCAAACGATTTTACCAGAAGAGTAGGAGTTTGTGAGATTATAGACATTGTTGCATAAGATATCTTTGTAATACCATTTCAAGCTATGGTATCCCTACATGTTATGGAATAGTTCTAGTATGGTTATGTTATAGAAAGGGTAGGAATATGTTAGATAATTACTGTTTAGGATATAATTACGTTGCCCATGTTATGTTCACTGATATTTGTTATTTTAGATTGGTCCATGGTTCAGTGAAACACAGATTACAGTGGGAATGTCCTCCTGAAAATCTTCCATTTGATCCTCTTCTTATTACTTTAGCTGAGGTAAATGTATATATTCCATTTCTCCTGAATGTTTATGGAAAAAAAAAACTTTAAAAATCATATTAAGTATTATTTTGTAATGCATCAGTAAATCTTATTCTTTGCTCTGGAAACAAGAGTCAAGCGATGTCATTAAAATACCACACTCCCTTAGGAATTAATTATGATCAATATATGTTTATTAGAAACTGATTAATCAGGTTTATAAACAACTTAATCTACACAGGATTTTATAGATAAGTGGATGAAATATTCATACTTAATTCCAAAAATAAAAGTACTTAAAGTCATAGGGAATTAGTTATTTCAGTAGAACATCAACAATTTAATCTAAACTGCATCAGATAACGAGTGATCTGTTTCTACACAACCAGTCCTGTTTAATATGAGCATATGTTTCATAGGGAACTGATTTTAACTACTTAAACGTCCTTTTGGAGAAGTCTCTGGGCTTTTGTCTACCTGTACATTTTAAGTACAATATCACGGAGATCATTTTTTAATAGAGGATTTTAGGAAAACTTCTGATCAGTTCCTTTATATTATTTAACATTTTATATCAGGAAAAAGTTGGCAGAGTATTAGCTTGAGGTGGATTAGTGATCTCTTCTGTAAAATTTATTCCTTTTGTTAGAGTCACAAGTTGAGAAATGAATTAATCTGTTGTCTTGTATTTAAGTTATAGATACTGGTCTTTTTTAAGAGTTAAGGATCATTTTTGTTGTCTTTGTTTTTTTTTAATTTATTGCAGAATTATTTTGGTATGATAGTGGTATATTTTTATAGGTAGCCTATCTTGAAATTGAGTTTTGATCAAAGTCTTTTAAACTTGGTATTAAAAACTTAAAATGTGGGGCGCCTGGGTGGCGCAGTGGGTTAAAGCCTGCCCGGCGGGGAGCCTGCTTCCCCCTCTCTCTCTGCCTGCCTCTCTGCCTACTTTTGATCTCTGTCTGTCAAATAAATGAATAAAATCTTTTAAAAATTTAAAAAAATGAAAACCTAAAATCTATCAGTGTTTCATTTGTTCTTTTAAGAATTTTAAACTTTTTGTATATGGTAACAAACCATTCTTTAGATGAATCAGTACTATAGTAACACCTTTGAAAATGTGCCCCAGCTAATCATAACGGGATGGGAATACTTTAATTTGGAGAGTCCCTAGAGGGAGTCTGTGTTTAATGGAGATCACATAAAGTCAGTCCTTTAAATACTTATTTTCCAAACACCATTGCCTTTATTTCTGTGTTGGGTAGATTGTTAGCCTTCACCTCTACTCACTTAACAATGGGGAAGTACTGACAGGACCACCACTATGGAAATCCACTTCACCTCTTGACCTGATTCCTCATCTCTAAAATGAATGGGATCGGGGCACTCTTAAGAGGCTAGAACCTGTGGTGCAAAGTGGTGCTGGTGTGCTTGGCTTGCACAGCTTTCAAAAGCATCCAGGAAAGGAAATGTTTGATCACTGTTGGAAGCAGGTAGTTTGGTCTAGAGGGCAAATTGATTGAAAATTACTATTTTTAGGCATGACTTTGCAGCTAGTTATATTTATTCACAGACAATAAGAAGTCCAACTGAGGGAGTATTACTATTGCTTTTTTTGTTTGATGTTTTTACAGAAAGCCAGATGGCCCTTCTAACTTGACTCAGAGTGATGGGTTAAATCATGAAAGAGTACTATCTAGTAGTTGCTGATGCATTTAGGGTGAAAGAGATTATACAGGTTTTTATTCATATTTTTATTTCACATCCTAAAGTAAAAAAATGACATTTATAATCTTACATTGGTTTTTGAACCTAGGAAATGATGTTTTAAAAATACCTTAATGTAAAATATTTAAATATGAAGGGAACAATATTTTAGAAACTCATTAAACAAGTTGTAAAGTCACTGTAAAGGTAGGAGATCCAATAATTATGCCCTAAAATGGTGGCTATAAACCAGCATTTTAGATGCTTTTAGGCAGTATATGGGAGTATATACAAAATGTTTTTTAGTATCTTAGTGTGTCTTAGGGTGTTTTTTTATTTTTTCTTTTATTTACCTTTCTTTACCTCCTTCTGTTCTCTTTCTTATTTCCTTTATTTTTCCTTTGCTTTTCCTTCCCTTTTTCCCGTTCCTTTGATTTTTAAAACATTTTTCTTTCTTGCTGTGGGTAGAAATTCTTCCTGTCTCATGTATGTCCATTGTTCCACAATTTCTGAGTGTAATTGAAATTGTAATTATTGAAATTATAAATCATGATTAGGAAAACCATAATAAAACTTTATTTTCATTTAGACTAGTGAGGATTCAATTTTGTGTCTTGTTTGTTTCTGTGTTTTGTCTTTGACAGGGTTTGAGGGAGACTAAACATCCATACACCTTTGTGTCGAAGGAGGGTTTTAGAGAATTGCTGTTGGTCCAAGGAGCTCTTGAGAAAGCTGTACCTTTGCTTCCAAGACTGATTCCTGTGCTAAAGGCAGCTCTGGTATTTTCTATTCATTTGGATTTCCTGTGGTCACTTAGACTACTTTATGTCTTTTTTCTTTTAAATTGTATTTATATTGGTCCTTTACCTGTGATTTTGATGCATGTGCAAAATTAGGCCACACTTATTCAGGGACAAATAATTACTTATTTAAGATGCCTTTAGAGGGTATATGAAAGATAGAAGAGTACATTTGGAGTAATTGGAGAAAGTAATAAAACTCATATCAGTCTTGCTGCATGCTGCGATAAGTTTCAGTTAGTGTTTCAGTCAAGCTAGAAATTTATTTTTTTGTTTCTAGATGGTATAGCATTAAAGGTTGGTTATCTTCTGTTTTTGAATGTTCAATCTTACTTTTTTCTGGTTTGACCTTTCTTTTTCTCTAACTTTTCTTTTCTCCTCTTCCCTCTCCTGTCCCAACTAACCCCACAGGTCCACATGGATGATGAAGTGTTTGCAAGAGGACTGAATGCTCTCGTGCAGCTGAGTATAGTCGTTGGTCCTTCTCTAAATGACCATCTGAAACATCTGCTTACAAGTGTAAGTATTGAAAAGATGAGAGAGTGGTTGTGAATGGTGTATCATGCCCTGTCTGTATCTTGTCATGATTCAGTGGCTTCAGATTAATCATTAACTGATTCAGAAATCTTAAAAAAAAATCCATCATTCTTTAAAAAAAATATAGATCAGACCTAGTAGTTCATAAAACATTTTACAAATGTACAGTATTCTCTCTAATTTTTTTTAATGGAAAGCACTTACATGAGCAGAACTTAGGGTTATAAGAACAAGCAAGCAGAAGTTGAATGGACAAAAATTAAAGGACAGTATAATGATATTATGCCCATGTTGATTAGTCATGAATTATAAGGACGCCTCCTGTAGGGGTATATACCTGTGATTGTGCATTGCCACAGCCATGTTTTTCATCTTTGTTTTTCCCTGTAAGTTTTTTAGTGAGTCTGTAAATAGTATTCAGGATGAGACTTTTTTTCCTCTTAAGTGTAGTTTAATCCTGAGGACAAGTATTCACTTGGATACTGGACAGTTTAGCAAGTCCCCAAGACAACACATAGGTTGCTAGAAGGACTCATGAGACTCAGAAAAGCTGTTATTTAGTCTTTCAGTTTATTACAGTTAATAATATACAGAAAGAATACCAGTTAAAATCAATGAAGGAAGGAGGTACATAGAGCAGAGCCCAGGAAGGACCAAGTGTGGAGCATCCACTTGTCCTTCCTCCCAACAGAGTTGTGTGGACAGTGCTGGTCTTTTCCAGCAAGGATATGTGGCAACACACAAGGAGTATTGCCATCCTGAGAAACTCACCTCAGTGTGGTGTCCAGGCATGCATGTTCATGTTAGGGGCCTACCGTGCCAGCATGACTGGCTGTATGCATGGCTGACCTTAGTCTCCAGCCTCTCCAGAAGTTGAGTTGAGTTGTGGCCCAAGGCCCCCCGGGAAACAAAGATACTCTTACCTGGCAGGTCATACCAAGGGCATAGGGTTTCCATCTAGGAGCCAGGGAGAAAAACCAGTCCTTTCTTTAGGCAGAGTTAATCCTTTACTGCACACACTGATAAACAATTGAAAGTCCTTGCTGGAATAACCCACAGCCAGAATTTCTGTGTTCATCTTTCTGTAGTTCAGAGTTGAAGCATGTATTTTGATCATAGTTCCACTGTTTTTTTTCCCCGGACCCATTTATCTGAGAGATCCCAGAACTTTAACTTCTTATTCTACAGAGACTAATACACTCCAGAAACATTTGACCAAGCCTGTCGAAAGTAGGGATGACAGTGAATCTATCAGGACTGCTGTGCTGAGTCTAGGAATGGTGGGAGATGAATTCCCACCAGCACCAGGTGCTTGATAGGGAGAAGACACGTGGGAATGGACTCTGAAACTTTAGTATGTGGGAAGCCTTGGGAACGAAGGAAGAAAATCCTGGCAGGATTTTGCTTATAATGTTTAGATCAGCAGGTTGTCCCTGAATAAACACAGGAATTTCACCCTAACAAATAAAATGGCTCATTTTAGATTGATTGCTCCAGTCAGACAAGCAATGTTTTAACAAATCTGTTGCTCTCTGGCCTCCCATTTTGTGCCAATTATTATGCTATAGGCACTTAGACTATAATGCTGAACAAAAAACGATATGCTCTCTGCCCTTGTGGAGATTGGTTTCTGTTTTTTTTGGGAGAAATAAGTAGCAAGGACATCCACTGAGAAAGTTGGAATGAGGTGAAGGGAATGTGATATACAAGAAAAGGAATCACATGGATCCTTCCTGCACTTGAAGTTGAGCAAGGCCCAGAACCTTCACTTCCTAAATATTCCTAAATAGCCTCCCAATCCCACCCATCAGGGCAGAAAGAAAAAAGCCAGATTAACAACTAAACTATGTAAGTTTCTTTATTTGTTTTAATTTTTCTGGGCCAGTAGCATTAATGTTTGGTCACTCACATTCTTCTCCAGAACCCTGCTTTTTCTTATATTGGACTGACTTAAGGGGGCCTTTCACCTTCTGGAGTGTCAGCACTCTGGGAAGGTCTGGTTAACACACAGACGTTCACATGCCAGTGGTATTCCATAGCCGAAATAGGCCATGTGGGTTTAAATCTTGGTCTGTTAGTGCACACCACCAAGAGACAGGCACCCCTGACATTCCATTGAGGTGCTTTGGTGCTCCTTCCTTACCTCACTTAACCCCTGTTAGCCAGAAAGACTCCATTTTGATTTACATATATTTTTGTTTATAGACCTCTGCATTAGATGTTATTTGAAGGGGTTCCTTGACTAGAAAAAGAATTTCAAAACCAGTTACTGAGCCCATATACAACTCATTTTATTCATAGGCAAAATAAGTCACATCCTTTCTTAGCTTCAGTTCAGACCTCCACTGACCCTGGTGGAAAGAGGAAATAAATCTTGATAAAAATGCAGAACCAAGGCCTTTGCTCAGAGATCCTGGTTAAGTAATTATGGTGTAGGACCCTAGAATTCTAGTACTTTTTGAGTAAGGATATCAGATGATTCTGGAGGTAGTGCTTCATGGATCTGCCCATAAGCCACTGCTCCTCGGTAGTGGGGTCTGCAGAAAGCAAACCAAAGATCTGATTTTGCAAGGGGTACTTTTTCTTTTTCTTTTTCTTTTTCTTTTCCTTTTCTCTTCTTTTCTTTTCTTTTCTTTTCTTTTCTTTTCTTTTCTTTTCTTTTCTTTTCTTTTCTTTTCTTTTCTTTTTTTAATCCATGCTGGGCATGGAGCCCAGTGAGGGGCTTCAACTCGTGACCCTGAGATCAAGACCTGAGGTGAGATCAAGAGTTGGAAGCCCAATTGACCGAGCCCGTGAGGTACCCCAAGAGGCACTTTTTCTTGTCCATCCCTAGGGCTATCTGTCCTCTCATTTAGAGTTGCTTTTCTCACATTTTTATCTCTTTTTTTTTTTTTTAAAGATTTTATTTATTTATTTGACAGACAGAAATCACAAGTAGGCAGAGAAGCAGGCGGGGGGTGGGAAGCAGGCACCCTGCTGAGCAGAGAGCCCCATGTGGGGCTGGATCCCAGGACCCTGGGATCATGACCTGAGCCGAACAGAGGCTTTAACCCACTGAGCCACCCAGGCGCCCCTCACATTTTTATCTTTTGGGGAATATTCTGACCCTTCCTCATCTTTATTTTTGACCTGACTCAAGAAGGGCTTCTAACTCAGTGCTCAGTGATGGGAAGCAGTCTTGGGTTTCTTCCATCCATGTGAAGAGGAACAACCAGAAACCAAGTCTAGGGCAGGCCCTTATAAGTATTTGATCACTGACTAATTCTTGCATGGGCTTCATTTGTATTCCCAGAAAGTGGAGCCATGATCAAGTCTTGCTCTAGGCTGAAATGTTTAGGTCTTTGGGTGAGTAGAGTAATTGAGACATTTGGTGGGAGTACACTATTATAGGTTGTACCTGATGATCTGAATTGCTGTTTTTTCCTCTTTGTTCGTATGATACTATCCTCCCTCACCTTGTGCTCTCCCTTTTCAGTCAGACTTCCACCTTTCTATCTAAAGCCCATTCAAGCCGTGCCTAGGGACAGGTGGTCTTGTGGTTTGTAGTCTGAATGTCCTAACTGTTAGAGGGTCATTCATGTGAATGCTCTCTCCTTTTTGTCTCTTCCCTTTCTTACACTGTAGGAAACATGTGTTTTAAGAGGTTTAGCTTTCCATCATGGTCCTCCAAATGCTCTTGCAAAATACAAAATGGAAAAGTATGCAGTTTCATAGAAAACTTACACTGGATACCATACTGTACCAGATTTTATAGGATTCGCATGATTTGAAATAATATGAATTCTCTTTTAACAAATTTAATGGGTCTATTATGTATAAATTTCAATGAGATATTTTCTGAAAGAAGCCTTGGAATCTAAAACAAATGAAATGGTATTTGGGTACTTCTATACAGTAAGGTCTCAGTGGTTTTATTTCTAGTTAGCATGCTCTTTAGTGAAGTTTACTTAAGCCTGGGGTGAATATTGTTGATTTTCAAATCATTTCATTCTCCCAATCTTACTTTAAAAGCTTTCCAAGAGACTGAGGGATAAGAAATTCAAAGAGCCAATCACCAGTGCATTACAGAAGCTAGAACAGCATGGTGGAAATGTAAGTAAAACATTATTCCTTAAGTCATATATATATATATATATATATATATATTTATATATATATATAAATATATATATATATATATATATATTTTTTTACTTTTACACTACAAAATTGTCTATATATAATGTATTATTTCAGCCATAAGTAATCATGTGGAGTTCATAGTATTTTCATATGAGAGCTCAGAGTTTCTGTCTTGCATGGATCATAGTTTTTGAACATTGGGACCCAGACCAGACTGTGTAAATGCTGGGCCTATACACTTTGTCTGTGCTTATGTGGCACTCCATGTGGTGCAGATTTGCAGGTTTTTTTTTATTTTGGATGTTTTTGCTTAGACCATAGGAAAGTTCAGAGAAGAAACAGATTAATGTAGAGAGCTCATTGAAGAATGTACTTTTTTTTCTTTCATTTGCCGTCTTTTCTGTCTAAAAAATTGACAGTTTTCCCATCCAAGGATTGAAATGCGATCCCCAAATGGCTGCAATACCATGTCTGGAAGTGCACATGTTCTGGAACATGCGTGTGCACATGCATACACATGCAAGAATGACTCCTGCTGGAGTCTTGCAAGCAAGAGTGGGAGGGAGGGAATCTCATTATTTTCTGTGTGGTGTCAAATAAGTAGGTTAATTGAATTTTCATCTTTTAAAGAAGTGTTCACGTCATGTAGTCTTGGAAGTATTTCTGTAAAGCAGTGATCCCACCTTGTTTGGAGATTACATTTAATCAGATCTGAATGGTAACGTGATTATTTTAGTATTGTAGAACTTAGTTTCATTGGAGGTACTTTCTAAAGGAATTATAAAGAAAATTTGTGTGACCATATACAGTTTTAAAATGGCAGAAGTGTTAGTTTAAGCTTTGTGTAAATTACCTAATTTGACCAATTCCAGTGACTTAAAATTGGTTATATTCTTCTCATGAGAAATGCTTAGAAAAAAGTTTAGGAGGAGGAAGTAAGTCCCTAGATTTCTTTGTTGTGTGTGGAGGATTAGCATTCAGACACCTTGTTGAGATGTACAAAACCATATCCTAGCCCATCCAGTGTCTCTCAGCAAAAAGGACATTCTTTTTGCTTGCAAATGCACTTCTGAGAATTGGAAAGCAAAATAATTTGTCATTTCCTCCCCTGTGAAATGCAAGTAAACAGATGCTAAATACTGATGGCACAGCTTTCAATCTGAAACTCTCCCTAGGTGTTTTTCACACTTTCTGTGGAATGGGGCAAAAGGAAAGGGACTGGCCCAGTGCGTTAGATTTCAAGGGTGAATGCGGAGGAGGGAATAGTTTTCAAGTAAATAAACTTGAAAGGAGAATACAGAGGGATGTAGATGACCAGCCCAGGGCCACAGAGGTAGCTAACAAGGAGTTCCTGTTACTGTCACTTATTCTCATTAGTTTGGAATCCTGCTAATACAGAATTTTAAAAAATGATGACGTTAAGTATTGTGTATTCCTTTAGACTTTTTCTCATTTGTCTAAAGTCTTACCTGATATTTTAATTAATAATTATATTTGATCAGAGATTTCTGTTGGGATACCATTAATATAATTATTGTCATACTTTCTGGTGGCCTAATGACCATCATGCTTGCTTTTGGTACTTTATAATCCTTCATGAAATTAATAAATGCTGTTCTTTCCCTACTAAAACTTTAAAATGTCTATATATCTTTCTTTTTCTTTAAATAGTAGAGATGAGTCTTTAAAAGGGTCTTCTCAGTATTGCAGTTTCTCATTTCTTGGGGCTTGTGTGTCCCCCAGTGATAGAAACAGTCAACTTCTGGGGAGACAGGAAAGTCTGCTCCAGGCACATTCTCATTTTCTTACAACTGATCAGTTTGCTACCTGCCTTAAGTAGCATTCATTTCACTCTTACCTTGATTTAATTTTCGTCCTAAATTATAGGCACTATACTTCTACACACCACAATCTTGATTGAGCATGTGGGAAGTTACTACATGTCAGGGCCTCAGTTGGGTGTTATTTATTTATTTATTTATTTATTTACAGATTTTATTTCTTTATTCAAGAGAAAGAGAATGAGTGGTGGCAAGGGGCAGAGGGAGAGGGACAAGCAGGCTCTGCACTGAGCAGGAAGCCCCACGATGGCTTGACCCCAGGACCCTGAGATCATGACTTGAGCCGAAGGCAGAGGCTTAACAGACTGTACCACCCAGGCAGGCGACCCTCAGTTGAGTACTTTCTGGACATTAAACTCACTGAATCCTCACTGACGCTCTCAGGGGTAAATTTTGTTGTTATTACCCTTTAAAGATCTAGAAACTGAGTCTCAGAAATAAATAGCCCCAGATTTGATAGTGAAGTGACTGGCAGAAGCTGGATTCAAATACTGGTGGTATGGTTCCTAACTACTTCCTTAGTTCAGTACTTTTTTTTTTTTAATGGTAGGAGACAACCTGTATTTTACTCAACTGAGAAAAAAGTTCACTTCTCATTCCATCATTCTGTTCCCATTCCATTTTGTTTGTTTTGAGTTTTGGATACTCTTTTAAGCATGCTCCTATAGATGGAATACCTATTAGGAGAACCCTTTGTGATACTAATGAAGCTGTTTTTTTCTGTTGACAGGGAAGCCTTATCATCATCAAATCCAAAATTCCAACATACTGCTCCATATGCTGTTGAAGAAGGGAGCCCACAGAAATATTGTTACTCCCTGGTGACAGGTGTTAAGTGGTGACCATAGGTACCTTTGGAACCTTTTCAGATTTACTTCCGTTTATTCTTCTGTCAGTCACAGCCACCGTTCATTATTTACTTCATTAAGATGAGTATACAGTACCACTGAATCATAGTAAAAGTTATTTCAACAACAAAAATAGTATGGTCAATGATGGAAAACTATTAAAAACAGTTCTATAATAGTACAATTTTGTGGGGTTGGTTTTTCATATTTTACAGTTTGGTATGAACAACCATTATTGGGTTATAGCAGATGTGTTTGTATTTATTTTCTAGTGCCTTTCTTTAATAATAGCCCTTTTCACAATCATTTTGTAGCTGTGTACTTATTTTTAGACGTTTTGTCATTTCTTGGGTTTTATACTTATCAATGCTATAGAAATTTAAAGTAGTGGACAAACATTTGTGAATTCACTGTTAATTATTGTCTGTAAATATGTATTTTATGGTGTAGGATACTTGGAAAAATTTCATTCCAGAGTATTCTAGTTTAAGACATTTTTTTAAATATGTAAATTCTCTTGTAAGTATGTTATTTATTACACCTCTTTAAAACTATCTAAACTTTAGGAGTTGTTTATATTTAAGTAAATGTTATTTTTGTATCCCATAGTCTGAAAATACTGGAGATACTCATTTCTTGAAGATACTCAGAAATTAAAATCTTAAAACTCTTAAATGTACCCAGTGATTTTGTTGTGTTTACTTAAGTTTAACAGTTAATTTAATTGGAAAGTCTTTCAAGACCTACTTGATAGGCATAGTTCTCAGTGATGACATTGTAGGAGCTGACCCTGGATCATTCTACAAGAGAAAGGAATAAGAGTGAGAAAGAGAAAACAGGAATAAGACTTTCCATCCTAAGGGAAAGAAGGGAGGCCATAGGGACATGAATAGCCACACCAGATCCAAAGCAGACTTACTTTTGGAGGGATGGAGATTAGGGTTACTCTTTTATTTGGGGGAGCAGCCATATTATATCTCAGCACCACTGAAGAACACCTTGCTCCATCCCTCAAATACGTGGAGTGACCTCTTTGCAATTCTCATTGCAGATACAGTCTCACAGCTGGAATTTAAAAGAGTACACATAATTTCTGAAGAGTCCTAATTGCAGAAATGCCTGTTTATCCCTCAGAGCTCTTGTCCTTCCTGGTCCTCCTGTCTGGGATATTCTCTTCTTGGGTCTCTATTCACCTGTCACATCCTTAGATCATATTAAGCTAAAACGAGCACCTGCTTTTACTCTTCTCCAGCGTACTTAGCGCCACCATAAGGCAAAGATATGTACAATCCTCCAGTGCCATAAGAAAAACACAGCATTTTTAATTTAGTATTTATAAAATTTGTTGAAATAAATGCATATAACACAGACCAGTAGAGTTATAAACATTTTATTTGCTTTTATTTTTTTGAAATACAAAATGTGCACATTGAGTTTACACAAACACGCGATGGCAAATTTCAGTGTACATGTATTGTACTACTCTTAATTTCTACACTGGTGATAGCAGGGCAGCTTTCAACATCCTATCTCTACACCAGAATAGATAACCTGATTTATTGTTGCAAAAACAGTTGCAGATTTCCTCCTACTGTAGCTTCTTGTTCTTTATGAGAGTTCTGCAAAACAGGGAGGGTGTTTGTATCCTTAGTAGTGTTGTGGCAACTTTATGATTTTGGCTTATGATCAGCAAAAAGAATCTGAATTGTTGGAGTTCTATGATGAGCAAAATCATAATACAGTCCACGTAAATTGCTTAGCATTTATTTTCATTTTCAGTGAAGTTTTGGTATGGTAGTTCTGGATAGAATGGACTCACTGATGGTTTCAAACTGAATTCTGCTTTCTCTCTGTCCTCTGTAGGCATGGGGGTAGTCCAGGTCTCTTTGGCCCTGAATGGCATGTAAAACAAAGGTACCTTGAAGGAGTCAAGAGAAAGGGGATGGAATAGGCCTTCAATGCTGTTAGGGATTACTTGGCATTAAGTATTACCATGTAACAGAGGGCAGATATCTTGACCCTTTGCATATACCTATGAACATCTTTGCTTTGTTCCACACCTTCTGGGACCTCCACATAATGACACAATAGAAAACAGTCAACCTGTAGGATTGGACAAATCCAAAATTATATACATCAGGTAGGCCTTGGCTATAATATGTATTATGAAAAATTAAGAAATGCTTATTAAATAAGCTTTATTAGGCATATGCTGACATCTGGTGATGAACTAATTTGTTTCATGTTATAAAAAATGCCAGATAAATGAATATCTTTAACAGAAGGCAGCAAATCCATAGAAACTGGGACTGTGTGTTTGTTTTTTAATTATAGTAATCTTGTTTACTTAGTGTATAAATGGAATTACAGCATACAAACATGAAAATTAATTTCTGGAAATTAAATGCAGATGCCAATATTTTAGAAAACCATTTAAAATCCTGGGGCTGAATACATCCGGTTGAGTAGCAAAAACCACTGATATTTTAAAATCACTGATAATGTGAAAGCTCAATAATCCCATGGCTAAAGAATCAATAAAACTATATGCCAGATTCTAATTGGAATAGTCACAGGGTATGAAATGACTTAGAACATCCCATGAACTCAGTGGCATTATGAAAAGGATGCAAATTTGTAACTGGAAAACTCAAATCTTTTGGGAATTGCTTTATATTAAAACAAAGCTTGTTTGCATAATATGCCTCAGTGTAAAGCTGAGCAATCTATGCTAAGAGTGGTAGCTCCAACTTTAAGTGTGGTAGAATAGTTCACATTTGTCTGTTTGATTGAGGATGCTTTTAACAAGTTAAATCACATTTTCAAAGAGCTGCATGGAGCGCATTATGTTTTCATCCTGTAAGGGAGAAGCACAGTGGGATTAAATTAAGTATCTCTGCAAGGGAAAGTACACTGTTTTGCCTCTAAGTACTGCCTCCCCCACTACTGCTTAAACCAAAAGCTCAAATACTAAGTGTTTGCAAATATAAATACCATCCTTTCATTTTCCATAGAGATAAGTATGGAGAGCCCATTTTACATTTTGTTGAATCTGCAGGCTTTAAATATTTCATTTGAATCTTACTTCTGTTAATAGAGAATATTTCTCAAATTGGAATGCCAGAATGGACAGTAGAGAGGCGCTGAGGGTAGGACCAAAAATAAGTGAGCACAAGCAAATTTGGGGATTCCAGGTAGATCGTAGGCCAAGTCACAGAGCCTTGTACATGTAGAAGGAAACAGGGTTTGTGTGTGAGCTAAGAGCCAACTCCATTCAGGATTGGAGTTTGGGGGTTGGGAGACCTGTCTATAGTCCTTTCACCTCTCTCTCTGGGTCTGTGGGGCCTTTAGGAGCCTTTAAAAATTGCCAGGGAAGGGATTGTTTGAGAGCCACCTTTGGCCCGTGGTTGTGTTCAATTTAGCATATTCCTTAGAAACCAGGGGATAAACTCTGTGCATTATAGGGGCACTTGGAAATTGTGAATGGCACTTGGTGAGCTGCTTATAGTAATGGTAAATAGTAGCTGACCTTGTGCTAACTTCTGGGGCTAGAAGCAAAGGAACAGCCCCAGCAGACTGATGGCACCAACTTAATGCTCTTAAAGACCACCATGTCAAAATATGAGTTGGAAAGCAAGCAGAAACCAAGAAAGGGAAAGTGTATCAATTCAAAAATTAAAAAAGCTAAAGTATCAACTAACCTCATTGTCTCTATATTTTATTTTAAAGTGTTTATTCTTAATTCTTAATCTTAGTAATTCTTAATGCTCCACCCATGCATCAAGTCAAATAATTATAGATAAGCTAAAACTGATCTCCCACCAGATGATGGAAAGCCACTTTGGATTTCCCCTCTGAATTTTCCACTCTTTATTTTTTATGACTGAAGACCATTACTGGTTCAACCAAAAAGCCATTTCTGGTGCTCATACAGTAAAGCAATGTGTTCTCCGCAGAAACTGGTTGTACACTTGGCCTGTGATGTATACTTTGCTGTACTGGAATTCTCAGTCTATGGAGATAATACGTTATATGCTCAGTGTGGAAAAAGAGCAGTTCGAATTTCACATATGTTTTAACCCTCAGTGATAAATACTCTCTAAAGGATTTAGGAAAGAAAAATGCAGTGTATGTGTAACATTGTATGTTTAGGGGTTTCTGCATAGTTCTCCTCAGGGTAGGCACTCTTTAAATGTAAATTATTTGAATTATAAATTGATGCCGGTTTTCAGAGTGGTAGGCTTCTCTCAGCTGTGTACAAGTGGTAAGGTTAGGTCAGCTTTGTATTTTGCTCAGTTCATGGTGACTAGCTGACTCTACTTAGTCTGGCTATTCTAAAAACAAAAGGGATTACTTACTTTTTGGCAACTTTCAATGAACTCATCTATGGTAACAACTCCATCTTTATTTTTGTCCATTTTCTGTTCAGGAAGAAAAGAACAAAACACTATTCAGACTTCTCCCTTGATAACCTCCCTTGATACCCTCATAGCTGAAGCTGTTGAAGAGTCCACCAGCCTCTTTTCATAGGGAAGAACTGCTTCAGAACACGAGCTAGTCCTTTCTTAGTGTAAGAATCCTATGGCCAACTGCTGTTAGTCTGTTCCCTTTTCAAGTACCATGTGGTGACCAGTTTGTGGACACTTTCAGAGCCTTGGTTTTCTCATCTATAAATTGAGACTAAAAAGGATTTATAACCATAAGGATTCTTTTGAGAATTTATTGAAAACAAACATAAAAACATGTAAAACAGCGATTTCTTAGTGTTCTGTTTAGGATATAGTGAATGTTCAATAACTGTGGTTATCAGTATTCTAATAAATTCAAAACCAAAATTATGAAATTAACATGATGGTTAATATTCTATTGTTTTATCCCTTTCAGTAAGAGGTTTTTTTTTTTCTTTTGCATTCTTTTGAATTATTGTGATACTTTGCAAGCATTAGGACATTTACTCGTTTTCACTCTGTCTCTGACTTCTACTAGCATCCCTACCTGGAAAAATGTTTCGACGTGTTGTCTAGGAGCATCTTCCTTGAGGACAGGATATGTGCATTTACCCATCATATCGTATATTGCTTTCATTATATCAAGCATTTCCTGAAAAGTAAAAGGTGCTCACATGAGGTTGTTTGCACTGAATGAAGAAACCACTCTGACAGATTATTCCTGTTCTATTTTGAATTTTTTTTTTTTTCCCATTAAGTGCCTTTTGGTTGTTCCAGGGGAAAAGCCAACTGTTTCGTGCCTTAAGAGCAGCAGGGTCAGAGCGTAAGAATTAATTCTGATCTTGATTTCAAAAGGAAGTAAATTCCTACATATCCAAGAAAGGAAAAGAATGATCTGGTTTAATGTTTAGAATTCCATAGACTTCCTATAGACTTACCTTGTTTTATTGCGTTACATATTATATATCTTTTTTTTTTTTTTAAGATTTTATTTATTTGACAGAGAGAAATCACAAGTAGATGGAGAGGCAGGCAGAGAGAGAGAGAGGGAAGCAGGCTCTCCGCCGAGCAGAGAGCCCGATGCAGGACCCGATCCCAGGACCCTGAGATCATGACCTGAGCCGAAGGCAGCGGCTTAAACCACTGAGCCACCCAGGCGCTCCCATATTATATATCTTATATGTTGATTATCAGTTTCCTTTTACTGAGAAGGAACTCTGTATCATGAGCATTACGCTAAACTAACTGATAGGTTTCAAAGCTTATTAGGATTTTCCTTGTTTTTTTTCCTACTATGGCTTTAAATTAAGAAATTACACATGTAGTTTAGTCAAAATAGTATGTATGCCTGGGAAATCCCTTGAAATTTCATTAATTTTTTAATTAAAATAAAATCTAGTTTGACTTGTCATTTCCAATCTTGGTAAAAATAATATCTAATTACTCAGACATGCAGGTTTATTGTTTCACATTTGTTTTCTTCATATTGAAATTTCCATGTAAACGTCTAGATTAAATTGGTAATACTGATGTAATATTACATTTACTTTTTAGAGAATTCAATTGTTATTAATGATAAAGTTGTTTATAATTTATACTTCATGGGTAAAACATTTTAAGATGTTTTGAGTTTAGATAAGAAGCAAGAATTTTATCTGATTTAAGCAGAATTCAGGAGATGTGGCACATGTAAGATCAGCATGTTTGTGTTAAACATAGAGATAGAAAGGAATTGAAGGGCCAAGAGGTACCTAATATCTCCAGGGCATCCAGCTACTAAATATTTACTGTATTACTGTACACCAGTTACAAGAGGCATTAGCTGTTCAGGATATGCTCAATACTCAGAAGCACTTAATATTCATGAGGTCTTACTTTAGCCATCTGTTGGTGAGAAATATTCTGGCCCCATGTATCTCCTGCTCAAAAAACACAAAACCTATGGCCTTCAATCAGGCTAACTGTCATACTCTACCTGTGGTCAGATACATTTGTCCCTGTGTCTGTCTCAGTAAGGTCAGGTAATTGCCCAGGGTCCCTTTTGTTTGAGGGGCCTCATGCTCAAATCAACTTCAGGAAAAGCAAGTGAGTCAGTGAGAAGGGACGTTATGAACATTGAGCATCCCCCAGGATTCATGTAATGTCTTTTAACCTCATTTGGACCCTATCCTAAATTTGTTAACTTACCCCATCCCTTTTCCCTTCTCACTGCGTTTTATACTAGTTTAATAAACCATTGATAGGAGTTTCTTAATTTGGTCTGTGGGCCTTTTTTCTTGGGTAGCCTGGCTGACAGTGTTTGGGGGCCCCATTACTCCCTTCAGGTTAAGTTCTATGCAATATAGGTAATTGCAGTCTCGGTAATTTTAAAATTGTATTTGTTTCCATGTTATATTGGGAGAAAAAAGGTCACAGGCCAAATATTTGAGCACGGTATGTATACATTTTCTTCCTGATTCCAACCACAGCCTTTATCCAATTTACAGTATTTATTTGAATGCCGTTAGGAAACAGGAATACAATCCTTATGTGTTTTATATTTACTTTGAAGATATATGCACCATAAACTATTCCTATCCATAGCAAGTTTTTTATTAGAGTATTTCACTACCACCACCACCATGTAAAATACTTCAGATTTCCTAAAAACACAATTTTCAAATTAATAATTTCAATTGTTTAACATATATAGTTAGAAAAGAAAAATGGAAACAGTCCAAAGGAGAGTTGTATTGGTGTGGCATTTCTTACTTCTTTAGTGATGTAGCCATCTTTATTTATGTCATACAAATTAAATGCCCAGTTGAGTTTTTCTTGAACTGTTCCCCGGAGCAAAATGGAAAGACCCTTGATGAAATCCTAAAAAAAGACATAAAAGCATAATTTGATATGACATTTCTTAAAAAAAAAAAAACAAAACACTGACTATGATAAAAGTCTTTCTCAAATGATGGAAGCAAGGATTACAGCCCTCTGGATTTTTTAACCATTATTTAGCAAGATAATGTGTTCTTGGTCTTCTGTTTCTTAGAGTTCTCCATGGGCATAAACCACTCCTTAGCTTTAACGTTCTCATCTTTGATTTGGGGACTGTGATTTAAATCACCTATGAAACTGAAAATGTTATGAGGACAGACACCCAAACAGCAAGATGCATGCTCTAAGTGATACTGGTTTTCTATCACAATTGCAAATAATTTCTTTTACGGAAAAGAATCTTCTAACACTGTACGTTATGAAATACAAGCACATACATAGCTTATTTCCCATGAAAAAAGATCTGCTAGTCTGTCTTTAAGATATGGGTCAACTTCAAGTTATAACACACATGGTCAATAGCATGGAGCTGGAAGCCAGACTGCCTGACCTCAAATTCCACTTATGTTGCTTGATAGCTTTGTGTCCTCTGACCATTTAACCTCCCTTTGCCTCAGTTTGCATATCTGTAGAATGGGGATTACCATACATACTTCTTAAAGTTTTTGTGAGGATTAAAATAGTTAAGCTTTAACAAAGTCTAGCAAAGGCATTGGTTATGTGTTTACCAAGTAAATTAGGCTGGTTTGCTTGAACTTGTTCAAATTTGAACAATTCCTATATATTTGTTGTCACGTGGAGCAGAGCTACCATCACAACGTGGTGTTTCTGAGCTTACACAGATCTAATAATCCACTGGTACATGGAATGGAAGAGTCCAAGGGGCAGGTAGCAGTGGCCTTCTGGGTGAATTTGCATTTTCTCTCTCCATTTCTATATTCTATCATCTTATAATTGTTTTCCTGTCCCAGTTTCTTAATTTTCATGATTTTTTAAAACTTTGTAATTAGGTAACATTCACATAGTTCAAAATTTAACAATACGTAAGAGGTTTGGTAAAAATTTTCCATTCCTGGACACCAGATACCCTTTTTCTTTCTCCTTGGGCAGCTTGCATTAGTAGCTTCCTGGATTACTTCCAAGGAGTTATTGTGCATATGTAAGTATGAGGCATATTTATTGATATGTGTTCCACACATCCCTTCACGAAAGTAGTCTGACAGGTTGTCCTGTACCTTTATTCCCCGCCCCCCAACCCTTAACAATCTTAGGAATAATTCAGTCTTTTTCACAGTTGCATAATTACATATGAATGTATCATAGTTTATTTAACCACTCTTCCACTGATAAGAATTGAAAGATTTCCAATTTTATTTAAAACAATTTTACAAAGAGTGACCTTATATGTATATAAGTCATACTTGAGCAAAAATATCTGTAGAATAAATGCTTAGATGTGAGATTTCTGGGTTAAAGCATTTGAACAAAATTGCTTCTGAATTGCACCCCAGTTCCCCTCTCAAAATCTATATGAGAGTATTTTTATGTATAAGGATATTATAGCTTGCCGATACTGTATAGTATCAAACTTCAATGTTTTTCAATTTTATGGAAAACTATTTCTCAGATTACTTATATTTGTATCCCAAATAAATTTGAACATATTTTTCACAAATGTCTCAATTTATAAAAACTCTTCACATATTAGTGAAATTATCCCTTGTCTGGGATATGCATTCAAGTGTTGTTTGTAGTTTGTCATTGCTTTTGATTTTTCTTATATTTATTTATGCAAGGTAGGTATTTTTTTATTTTTATATTTGTCAGTCTTTTAATATATGTCTTTTGATTTATGTCATATTGAATAGGTCTTCCCCATTTGAAGTAATAGACAGGTGTTCCCGTACTTCTTCCTACCACTTCTGAAGTTTACCTTTTTAACATTCAAATCCTTATTTGCTTGGAATTTATCCACTGTTTTTAGATAGTTGTCTGGTTTCACACTATTATTAACTACTGATTTGAGGTTAAGATTTATCATATCCTTAAATCTTTTATGTATTTGTCTATATTTCTGAAGTTTCAATTTTATTTCACTAGTAAATCTGTTTATTACCTCTATTACATTGGTTCAATTATGAAAGCATTTTAGTAATCTTAACAGCTGTTAGGGCTATTTCCTCCTGGAAGGTCTTCTTTTTCAACTTTTTTCTCTATTTTTTTTCTTGCTTTAATATTCCACATGAATTTTGAATAACCTGTTGGGGTCTTTATAGGATTTGAGGTAAATTTACAAATCAACTTTGGCAGAATTGACAACTGCATGCTGTTGAGACTTCCTAATCAAGACTATGAGAGACCTTGCCCTTGTGCAAGTCATTTTGGTCACTGAACCTATCAGTGTTCTGCTGCTGTAACAAATTACTACAACTTTAGTGACTCGAAATAATACATGTTTATTATCTTATAGTTCTGCAGGTGAGAAGTCTTGAAATGGATTTCACTGGGCTGGATCAAAATGGGAGAGCACTGGGGATATAGAGGGAGAGTTTGCTCTCTTGTCTTTTTTTTAGCTTTTAGAGGCCACTTTTGTTGTTTGGCTTATGACCCCTTTCTCCATCTCCGGAGCACATCACTTTAGTCTCTGCTTCCCTTGTCATATCTTTCTCTTCTTACTCTGATCTTCCTGTTCCCTCTTACAAGGACCCCTGTGATTACATTAGACCCACTTAGGTAATCCAGGATGATCTCCCATCTCAAGATCCTTACTCACACCTGCAAAGCTCCTTCTACCATGTAAGGTAACATATTCACAAGTTCCAGAAATTAGGATGTAGACGCTTTTGGTTTTGTTTGGATATACAAAAGCTATTACTTCTGTATGATTGTGTATGCTGCCAACTAAGTGTTTCTGTTGTTTATTATAGTTTTTCCATTGAGTCTCCTGGGTTTTTCATGGATGCAATCATATTAGCTGCAAATGGAGTTAATTTTACCTATTCTTTCCAATTTTTATATTTTTAATTACTTTCTTTTTTTCTAACTGTAGTGAATAATATATACAAGACAATATTATATAATAATAATAGCTATCCTTATTTTGTTACTGAATTTAATAAGACTGTTTCTAGTGTTTCTACTTTAAGCACGAGAGTGACTTTAATTATGCTAAGAAGGTATACAATTCTCATTTTACTAAAAAAATTTATCAAGAATAACCATTGACTGACTTTCTTGCAGAAAGGAAAAGCTGATCTACAAATTCATAGGAATTGCAAAGGGCCCCAAATAGCCAAAACAATATGGAAAAGAAAAACAAAATTAGCTCAAACTCCACTTTCGAAACTCACTACAAATCTAAAGTGCCACATTGGCATAAGAATAGACATATAGACCAGTGCAATAATATCGAGAATGTGGAAATAAACATCTGTGACCGTTGATTTTCGACAAGGGTGCCAAGACCATGCAATGGGGAAAAAAGTCATGTTTTCAACAAATCCTGCTGTGATAACCAGATAAGCATAACCTACTTCCCATCTTTATTCAGGGAAAAATGTAAAGTGAGAGAAAACGAGAACTCAAGAGAAGGCTACAAAGAATTGTAGAATTAGGTAGGCAGAGAGAAAGGAAGCTGGCAAGGGATCTTGAAAATAAGTATGAGAGGTCACATGAGTTCATTTTCCTAGAAAAGGGTGGTTCATACAAGATGCTGCTGGGGAATGAAAGTGTTCATTCAATATGGAGCAATACGGAGGTCAGCAGTGACTGATGTGAGAACTTTGCATGCAGTAGAAGAAGCAAACAGTGATGGAGACTAGGTAGCAAACTCATGACTCCTGGCTGGCCACGATGATATAAAAGTGGCTACATCTGAAGAGGAATATGGGATCACAGGAGAGATTTTTGAAGATGAGTACTTTGATTACTGGAGGGAGCCATCTATGAAGAGAAGATTACTAAAGTGTGTGTGTGTGTGAGGGAGGGAGGTAGTGCAAGAGAGGAGCTTATTCTGAGAAGGTGGGAGGGATCCAAGTTTAGGTGGAGGGTCCGAGCTGTGGGAGGAGGAGGTGTGTTTCCTCAGTTAACAAGGAAACAAGAGAACAGGCTGTGGATGCCAGTAGCTGATAAGAGCGGGAAGGTAAGTGAGTCCCCACCTGGCAGCTTCAATGGGTGTCATCTGCTTGGGAGTGAAGGGTGTTGTAGAGAGGGCAAGAATCAAGGGTTAAAGGAAAGAAGTAGGCAGTCATGGTACTAGATAATCAGGTGACTTGTGCAAATTACCCAAAGATGGATATCCCTCAAAATAATCTGTGCTATCTCCTGGAAAGTTGTTATAATATATATAAACCTGAAATATATAACACACTGTAATCAAGAATTAAGGTGCAATGTACAACTGGCAAACTATAAACTGTGGCTTTTTAGAAGCTATGAAATGGTCACTGCCAAGTATGGGAAGGTAGGCTTGTCAGAGAAAGATTGCTGGACAGTTTTTAAAGACCTGATGAGGTTGATGGTTATCAATATAAACCTTATCTGTTGCTTCAAATCATGAAGTAATAGTCATACTCTCTTAACTGAAAAGGGGGGCTGGATACAAGGTCTTTGAAGACATGCTTAGAGCATTGGTTCTCAAAACTTAGCTTGCCACATGATCCTCTGGAGGGCTTGCTAGAACACAGATCGCTGGGTCCCACCCTCAGGATTCTGATTCATTAGGTCTAGGTCAGGGTGTAAGAATATATATTTCTAGCAAATTCCAAGGGGATACTGATACTGTTGGTCCAGGAATCACACTTTGTGAACCACTGGACTACAGAAATCATCAATGGCATTGGTCCTATCACCAAACAGCAGATCAAAGTAACTTTTATTTAAAGTCACATGTGGGGATGCCTGGGTGGCTCAGTGGGTTAAGCCGCTGCCTTCGGCTCAGGTCATGATCTCAGGGTCCTGGGATCGAGTCCCGCATCGGGCTCTCTGCTCAGCAGGGAGCCTGCTTCCTTCTCTCTCTGCCTGCCTCTCCATCTACTTGTGATTTCTCTCTGTCAAATAAATAAATAAAATCTTAAAAAAAAAAAAATAAAGTCACATGTGGAGGGACGCCTGGGTGGCTCAGTTGGTTGAGCGGCTGCCTTTGGCTCTGGTCACGATCCCAGTGTCCTGAGATCGAGTCCCGCATCGGGCTCCTTGCTCGGCAGGGAGTCTGCTTCTCCCTCTGCCTCTGCCTGCCATTCTGTCTGCCTGTGCTCGCTCGCTCTCCCTCTCTCTCTCTGACAAATAAATAAATAAAATCTTTAAAAGAAAAAAAGTCACATGTGGACTTTTGTTGATTGCTTTCCTACTAAGCTCTTACTAATTTCCATTTGGTGCTTCATCCAGTTCTGCAGAAGTGCTCTCCACTTCTGGCTCTAGTGATAGAGCTGTGACCAGAGCAAATCAAGAGGTACATATTATCCCTTTGGTCAAAGCATTTGGATCTGTGGTTGGCATACAACTGAACCCAGTCCACGTCTGCTCAACATGAATAGTTAAGCTTGGAGACAAATTGATGCTGGCATCTTTTTTGTGACCATGGGAGAGCTCACCCTCAGTTGTAGCCATCCATATCTCTGGACTTTTTCTTTCTGTGAGCCAATAAAGTCATCATATTGTTTTTGTTAGTATGTGATTTTCTATTATTTGCAAACAAAAATATCCTTATTTACAAGCTGGCAGCTAATTTACACCTTAAGTACTATGTATTGCAAAACTACTTCCATTAAAAAATAGCTACAGACCTTGGGTACCCCTCTACCTTGTAATATGCCATCTTGCAGGATGATATCAATAAACAGTTACTTCAAAAGAAGAGTGATTCCTTACTTGTGGTAAAGGAAAATGAGAAACTCAGTGTATCTTATGTGGTTTTCGCTCCATGCTTTTCTGAATGGTAACTGAAATCTATCAAACAGGAGTCACAAGGCAAAAAAACAAACAAAAAGCCCTCTCAGAGTACTTTGTATAATTACCTTTTATCTGTGAAAGAAGGTTGCATGTGTTCCCTAATGCACAAAAATGGTGGATACTGAATTCTGGTTTTCATTCTCTTATGATCAAAGCAAAAGAAGAAGGCATAAAGATTTGACTTTATAATATCCCATCCTTGATCAGTTGTGACCTTGTAGGTATCTACCAGATTTTTGCTTAGTGCCTTAGTTCTGGTTGCTATGACAGGAGCATTAGTCTTCCTCTGTCAGAGGAGTTCATCAAAAGGACATGACCACTGGCTGACCCACAAGCTGGCCCAGGCAATCTGAGGCTCTTAACCCTCCCCTGTCCTTAGAATGTATGATCTATCTGCACACCATGTCTGGACAAGGAATCACTTCAAGGAAGTAGCCATGAGACCAACTAGACATATGTGACTGAATCCCATTAAGGCCTCCATAACATTTTTTAAGATTCTTGTGGGCAGTACAGAGACTTACTTGTCTTGCAGTTGCCTAAGACAAGCCTCATAGGTAAGTTCCCATACTGATTACACCTGCTACCTACCACTCTGGAGTGGCCCGCCTCTTCCTTCAGTCTCTCCTTGCTCTCTGTGTGTAGGGGACCAGTTTGGAATTTCACCAGAGGAACTACTGAGGTTGCAAACCAACATCCTGCCTCCCTACCTGTCACCCAGAATATCATGGCTTTTAATCATGTTCTTGGGGATGTTTGCCTCAAGCAGTGCTGTTTATAGTTGGGAAAACAACATTAAGTGACTTACCAATGGTAAGAAATGTTAATTCGCTAGTCAGTGACAGATTCTGTATGAAAAATCATGCATGTGTTTGGTATATTTCTTACTTTATTCTTGCTTATGTATTTTTCTGAAATTTTTAAAGATGGTTCATTTTCTCTGGTATGACCTCCCTGATTAGAGTTAAACTTCCACAGTAGTTGAGCCTCCTTTCAAAAGTATTTGAAAGACACAATCTCAGGTAGTACCTGAAGATTGCATCAGGTATTAATATGTCTAAAAAATAATAAGGAAATTTTCTAAGATTTGTGGCCTGATTTTATCATGCAGGAGGGATAATATACTTACCTCATTTGATCTATAATATGGTCTATTTAGGTGATTTAGTGTCTTAAAAGGTGATGATAGACAAGTTAGAGGAAACTTCTTTGGCTCTAGAGGCCATTAAACATTAATAAATTTTTAAACAAAAATGATATAAATACATAAATGTATATATAAATATGCTTGATTTACATAAAAATTACAGAAAGTGATACTGAAGAAATTGCAATCACACGTAATCCTATCACTTATGCAAATTGAAATCTTACCAATTTTTAAGCATACTATATTTATAGTAAAGGTCAAAAATGTATATATGTATAATATGTATGTATATTTATGTATGTATAATATGTTGTATGTAATAATATATATATGTATAATAATGTATATTTCACTTAAAATAACAAGCATTTTCCCATTTCACTGAAAAGTCATTGTGACATCACTTAAATAACTACATATTAGGTTGAACCTTACGATATTGCTGATTTTTTTTTTAAGTGGGTTCCACTCCTAACATAAAGCCCAATGTGGGGCTTTAAGTCATAATCCTGAGATTCAAAACCTGAGCTGAGTTCAAGAGTCAGATGCTCAACCAACTGAGCCACCCAAGTGTCCCAAATTGCTAATTTTTTTTTATCATATTTGTTAAGAATAGTAATTTCATGTGGTTTAATCTAATGATACTATCACAGTAGTTTTTGAGCATTTTGGATCCCAAACCACAATAATTACATTTTAAATGGTAATCTAGAGCATACACACACACAAATATACACTAGAAAGTCCTTATTTCTCTTCTATTAATTTTTTAAACATTCTTTTCTTAAAATTTTATTTTATTTTTTCAGTGTTCCAAGATTCATTGTTTATGCACCACACCCAGTGCTCCATGAAATACGTGCCCTCCTTAATACCCACCCCAGACTCACCCATTCTTGTCATTAATCTCTAAATTAATTTTACCACCTACTAATGATTGTAAATAGAGTTTGAAACACTGCTTTGTCATATGAATATATCGTAATTTACTTAACCATATTTCCTACTGGTGGCTATGTAAGTGAATTAAATTTTTTTTTCTTTATTATAAGTGATGCTGTGTAAACATTGTTTTCAGTTTCCCATCATTTTGACTTATTTCCTTAGGAAAGGAGTAGAAATCCTAGGTCCTGGGAACACTGAAATTTCATAGTAATAATGATTATAGTTTATGGATGTTTGTGGGGCGTGTGTTAGGCAATTTCTGTATGTTATTTCATGTCGGCCTCATGCAACCATAGAGAGTAGGTATTGCTGTCTTTATATTATAAAGAGATGCTCAGAGAAATCAAGTGACCAAGCCAAGGCATAAGTCAGTGAGGAGGGAGCTAAAAATCAAACCCAGACCCCGGGACTCAAAGCACAGGCCTCATTTTGACTAGAATTGAAGCAATGGGCTGTGGCTATACAGAACAGTATGAAATTAACACAGGCCATATCTTCTTTCTTGCTACTGTAGGACATAATTGTAGGGTGATGTGTAATAGTAACTCAGAGTGATTTGCAGTTCATTTTCTTCCTCATAACACTTGTAGAATATTAAGAATGCCAGGAATACATAATTCTTGTTATAAAATTACTTCATAAATGAATTAGAAAATAGCCCTAACTTCTTAAATACAAGTGTGTCAGTATGCAAATATATGTGTGACTCTGAAAAGCTTTAAGATCAGCTAAGAAGCCCAAGAGTTACATGTCCAGCAACAGTGAGACTAACAGAGATCAACTCTCTGAGACTGATGAGATGTTAACCAGGGTCACCAATATTAACTGAGCATTTTCCATGTGCCATGCAATTTTCAAGAGTCTTTAAACCCATCATTTAATCATACAACAATTTTATGAGGTATCATGATTATTTCCAGTTTACATTGAAGAAATTCAGTGTAGAGAATGAGAAACCTGCCCCAGGCATCAGAGCTAGAAGTGGTAGAATCTAGATTTGAATCCTGTGTGTGACTGACAAGCATGTGTTTTTTTAGATGAGAAGAGATTTCTGGAGCTTCCCTAGAGGCTGGATGTTAATGGAAACTAATTTAGGCCTGGGGCAGGGAAGATGTAAGATGAGCCTGGAGCATCTTGTAGTGCCAGAAATTAAGAGTGTGATGAAAAAACACAACAAAAGAGAAGAAACAAGCACAATGATAGGAGTATGTTGAAGGAACACAGTAGTCGACTTAAAAAGCTCCCAGTTGCCAAGCTGTAACAATTTCAGCAACAAAATACATAGAGGTTTACTGGATTATAATTCAAAAGAAAAAATAAATATCCATTAGTCCATACTGATATAAATGTCTTATTGAAAAAATCCATAAATGGAGGAGAAGAGACAAATATCCCAGGCAGAAGAATTCCAAATAAATTACGTAAATTATATTCTACTCTCAAGAAGGTGGAACGTAACTCCCCCATCCTAAAGTATGGGCTGTGCATAATAACTTTCTTCCAAAGAGTATGGTTTGGAAAGAGGGAAAAAAGAGTAGCTTTCCAGAGAGGAATGACCAACCCTACTTCTAATAAGTGACCAAGGTATAAGTCAACAACCATACCTCTTGTTGATAAAATTTACTTGGAACTTTAATTCTTTGGCCTTTCTCCCCAGAACATGTATCCCTCGGCTAATTATGAGAAAAAAATCAAGCAAATATGTACAAAGCATCTGACCCATAGTCCTCAAAATTGACAAGGTCATCACAAACAAGGAATATCTGAAGAACTGCACATCTGAGAGGAGCCTAAAGAGACCTAGTGGCTAAATTTAATATGGTATCCTACATAGAATGGTGGGACAAAGAAAGGACATTGGGTAACAGCCAAGATAATCTGAAGAAAGCATGGGCTTTAGTGAATAATGCATCAATATTAGTTCATTACATGTAGCAAGTATTCTATTTTAATGTATGATATTAATAATAGGGAAACTGGATGTGAGGTATATGAGAACAGTCTGTACCACCTTTGAAATTTTTCTGTGAAAGTAAACCTGGTCTAAAATGAAAAAGGAAAACCACCTTTATTTAAAAAATGAATTTTTTAAAAAAGAAGCTGACCTGTGGTCTGTCAGAGAAAGATATTTATTGTATGCTTTTCTTGTCTGTCCTGTAATAATCTGTTACCCTATATTCTAGCATGTGCCATGAAGGATTTAAAAGATACGTCCTTGGGGCCGACAGGAAGTGGTAAGCGAATGCAGGAGGAGCTGGGTACCCCCATGCAAGACGAGGCAAGACTACAGGGAAGGAGTAGGCCAGAATGATGGATGATAAGCAAAAACCAGGACACACGTGGCCTGGTCATATTCCCTGGGAATCAACAAAAAGGTATGGGTGGGGCCTAGGGCAACTGACTGAACTGTGAAACAGTTGGATTATATGAAAATGTGAGAATATAAGCTCCACGAAGACAGAGGTTTGTGTATTTGTTCACTGTTATGTTCCCAGCCAGCACTTTGGAGAGTATTTGGCATGTAGTCATGCTCAATAAGTATTTGTTAAATGTATAAATGAAATGAGAAGACTTCTGAACCTACCTTTCACTTTCCTTCCAATAGTTCCCTTGAATGGGTACTAGACAAGAAGAACAGAATTATGTGTACAGGTTGTGTAAGTGTGTGTGTATGTGTTGAGAGATATGAGAAAGATAAACCCTAATGATTAATAAATGTGATAAAATCAGAATTTTCATACCTATTGGTAACACTGCCTAAGTAATTCCCACTGATGTTTGACATCTCAAAAGAAAATAGCTATTTACTTATTTTTTTAAAGATTTTATTTATTTTGAGAGAGAGAGAGCATGCAGGCAGTGGGGTAGGGGAAGGAGAAGGATAAGCAGACTCTGATGTGGGGCTTGATCTCAAGAGGCTGAGATCATGACTTGAGCTAAAATCAAGAGTCAGGTGCTCAACCAACTGAGCCACCAGGGACCCTGAAAATAGCTGTTTAATTTGACTCATCCCTGGAAAGAAAGTTTTCTCATAACCATAAATGATATTTGGGAGGAAAACATTATTTTCTCATCACTATGAATGACAAAGAGATTACTTTTTAGCTTTAGAATATCTCCAGGCAGTGCCACTCATATTTTATTCAGTATGAATTGGATTGTCAGTGAATGGTGTTTTCTTGAAGCTTTGAACTGTAGCTCTGATGTCAAATCATCAGTCTCCGTAGGAAACGGGTATAGCTATTCCAGAACTGTTCCAAAGAAAACATTATTTTAAGTCAGCCTCAATAATTTAAGTAAACTTTCAATTTGGGACCTACTCAGAGGTATGTGTTGCCCTGATGGTGATAATGTTTGGCAGATGGTAATTGTTGAAGTGGTGGTAAAGGTTCAGAGCTGATCGTGTAACCAGCAATTGTGCCAGTGATCAGTGATTTTTGTGGATGGAATGGTCTGAAAGCGGATTGTGAATGTTGGTGATAATATTCAGTAATCAGATCATAGAATGCTATTTTAAATGTCATCTAACAAACATTGTGGCTCAGGTCCCCAGAAGGAGACAGTCTACTGAAATGGTTAAGAATGGGATTTGGAGGGACGCCTGGGTGGCTCAGTTGGTTAAGCAGCTGCCTTCGGCTCAGGTCATGATCCCAGCGTCCTGGGATCGAGTCCCACATCGGGCTCCTTGCTCAGCAGGGAGCCTGCTTCTCCCTCTGCCTCTGCCTGCCATTCTGTCTGCCTGTGCTCGCTCTCTCCCCCTCTCTCTCTCTGATGAAAAAAAAAAAAAAAAGAATGGGATTTGGAAAACTATGGCCTGAAGGGTCAAATACGGCACATATTGTTTTGTAGACAAAACAATATGGAACGCAGGGATGCTCATATACATTGGGAATGTTTGTGGCTACCACAGCAGGATTGAGTAGGTACAATAGAGACTGTATGGCCTCCAAAGCCAAAATACTTATATTTGGCTCTGTTTAGAGAAGTTCAATGACCTCTGGTTAAAAGCATAGGAGTTAGAGACTTAGAGCTGGGGTTCGATCCTGGTTCGTAAACTTTAGTGTGAACCTCATTGGTGCCAATACTTGAAGTGAACTGACATAAAACTATTTATAATGTATTTCTAATTCTCTATCTGTCATCTATCAGTCTATGTATGAGTTATATCATCTGATCTGTCTATATCGTATTAATCAGAGGGCACGAACAACTATACCAATACTTCCAAAGCTTAGTGGCTCAGTACGATTTACGCTTACTTGTCATTCGCACACAGTGATATGGGGAGAGTGCACTGTTCCTTGTAGTCATTCAGAGATCTAGGCTCCTTCTACTTTGTTGCAGGGCCAGCTGAAATACGTGAGCTGGTCCCCACAGATAGGAAGAGAGTGGAAGGAGATGGGGTCATTCCACTCACACCTCATTGGTAAAATCTCAGTCATGAATCCACCTAACTGCCCCAGAGGCTGTGATTATGGCCTATTTGTGAGATCACCAAGTAGAGCACCTGGACATAGGTCATCAGTAGCAGTCCCTGCCATGTTTACCATGTGTCCTATTTCACTGCACGAATATTACACATTTGATTATCGCATGCTGCAGGCCCTACCAGAGATATTAAATAATATGGAATAATGTACACAGGGTATTACCTCTCCAAATCTGGAAGGCTGTGAATGACAGAACTCAGCTGGCTCAAAGGATTTCAGATGAGGGGTTGGGGATCTATGTACACCTCTCAGGCAGGATAACAGTTGCTAAGAGATGCATTCCAGTGCCAGACTGTCTGAGTTTGAATCCTGGCTCTCCTACGTTTTAGCCGTGTGACCTTGGGCAGGTTACTAAACCTCTTCATGATTCCCTTTCTTCATTTGCTAGAAATGAGTTAATAATGACCTAAAATTGAGTTAATGGTGGTACCTATGAAGATGAACTCATCTGGTACATATAGTGTACTCAGCACAATTGCCTGACTCATGAATTCAAATGAGTTCTAAACAAGAGTCAGTTATTATTACGGTATATAGCTAATACTATTTTTAAACACTTATTAGTATTAGTGACTGACATACGGTAAGTGCTTCTTATATGGTGAGATGCAGAATTACCTTTCATAGCATCATAGACAATCATCTAGCCTTTGAATGAATACATTCAATGATACATAAGTGTTTAACAAGATGACCAATGTCGTTATTAATCGGCTTTGTTAGAAAAATATCTTATGTAATAACTGCTGTGTAATAACCTCATAAATATTGAGTGTGTGTTTGGTGCGAGACACTGAGCCAAGTCCTTTACTAACATTAGTACTTTTTCAGTCTTTCATTCCCCTGTGGAGTAGCTTTGCTTGCTGATATTTTACAGATGAATACTAAGGCCTAGAGGGTTTAAATTCTCAGCCCGGGGTCTCACCGTCCCTAAATGGCAAGGAAGGGATTAGGCCCAGTCAGAGCTAGACACAGGCACCACCACACTCCCTTGTTCCTTTGTCCTATTCACTCTGCACCTTTGGGTTTAAGAAAATTAAGTAGAAAACTTCCCTTTCTCTTTATTGTAGAATCAGAATGGTCTCTGTTATACCTCCCAAGATGCTACTGTTACTCAAAATGTGTTCATTGCCTAATCATTTCTGTTTGCTAGAGACTTTCCAGGTAGCTAATCGATTTAGAAAAATAATTATGATAGCCTAGAGTTATTTTTTATTTTGATTTAACATTTATTAATTCAGCCATTAGTTTGCTTTTAAAGAAAAGACATATTACTAACATGCTTATAATATATAGTCATTACAACTAATTTCCCAAATTATAGTCAATGTTCATCACAATTACCAACATTTTACATAAATATTGTAATAGCAATGTTATGCCTGGTCCCATATCATTAACACCAGACTAAATTTACATGCTGAAATTGGATACAATGTGTTATAGGTAATTGATGGGACATTTCTGATACATAAGTAATTTCAAGTAATGGAATCATTAGTATTTTTTACCCTATTCGGTTTTTGCAAACTAGCTATTAAAGATTTCATTAGGTGAACTGGGACCATTGACTTCAATGTTATTGCTACACAAAGGCTGTGCTGGAATTAATCTTGTTGCTGAAGTGCTGCAAATGCTAAGACCAGATTATCATGGGGTGATCTGAAACTGCCATCCACAGAGGAAATGTTACAGATGTTACCTGTGATGTTCCCACAGGTCCCCCATTGCTATTGCCACAACCAGGACAAATCCAACTGCATTTGCCTCTACCACTGCAAGTTTCTTGGTCTACTGGACCTTCTACTCAGTCACTGTTGGCTTCTACTCTTCTCTCTGCCATGCTCTTTCATGGTTTAATTATAAGAGATATCATGTTGAGCTTCCTGGCCTAGAGTCTTTATTTTAGGTGCACTCAGTCTGCAGAAGTACTTAGTACATGCGAGGAGACACTTTGCTTCCCTGGGAACCCTGCTCCTGGGGCCACTGACTGATAGCCTGGAAGGCGATGCTTTCTTCTCTCATCCTGATTCCTCAACGTCCTTGTTCCTACATAGTCAGCGATGCTGTCTTGGACTTCCCCCCTTTGAAACATGGCAAATTTGAAAAATTTGTTGAGAAATAAGTCTATCAACTTAATTTTAATATCTCTTAAGCTCATCTTCTCCTTCTCATCACCAATGCCTCAATTATAGTTTGGGTTTAAGTTAGCTCCTGTTAGAATTCTTGGAATACATAGCTGTTAAATAAACTTCTTGTTTCTAGTAACATAGTCCTGATCCCATGACTCTCCTGCTGAAAATTCCGTAAGGACTCCTCACCTCCCGCAAGAGAATCCAGCCTCCTTATCATCCTGCCTTAAGTGGTCAGGAGCTGGACTCTGCCTCCTCATCCAGTCTTACTTTTTGGCCTTTTTCCTTTGTATTCTAACTTCTAGGTGATTTATAAAAGCTTTCTCTTCATTCCCAACCTCTGCCTCTGACTCACTCTCCACTGCTTTCCATCCTGAGTGCTTACCCTTAACTAGCTTGTGCTAGTCCTTCATATCTTTTCCATCAATTCATGGGCATGCTTCCTTGATACAGCCCTATCATTACCTTTCCTTATTGATCCCACTCTATCATCTGCCACTTATCATGTCACTCAGTGCAATTTCTGATCACATATAAGATTCACCTTCCTCTACTCCCCCAAAGTAAATCATCTCCAATTACTTGTTTCCCTTATACATAATACATATTTATGATTCTGCAGCCAATTCCAATGAAGTGTGTGTGTGTGTGTGTGTGTGTGTGTATAATTGCCCCACACAACCAAGCAATTCTTTGACACCAACTGGGTGTCCTATAATTTAACTCAACTCTGACCTTTTCTACCTGGAGATACAGCCAGATCCTACAGGTTAAGGGCTCAGTCCTACAAGACTGCCCTCCCCTAATTCAGATGCCAATTGCGAGTCCACATTTTCACCAGTGCTTCTGAATGAAGGGGTTGAAAAGATAAACAAAATTGACAAACTCTTAGCTAGACTAAGAACAAAAAGAAAATACTCAAATTAATAAGACAACCAGAAGTGAAAGAAGAAACATTGCAACTGGTGCCATAGAAATCAAAAGAATCCTGATACTATTATGAACAGTCCATTGGAGTAGTCCAATGGACTGAATAGCCTAGAAAAAAAGTGGATAAATTTCTAGAAACACAACTTACCAAGACTGAAACATAAAGAAATAGAAAGTCTGAACAGACCTATAATGAGGAGATTGAATCAGTAATCAAAAACATCTCTCAACAAAAAAAGCAGGACCACATGGCTTCACTGGTAAATTCTGCCAAACATTTAAGGAACTAATACCAATCCTTTTCAAACTCTTCCAAACAATTGCAGAGGAAGGGATATTTCCATACTCATTTATGAGGTCAGCAGTACCCTGGAACCAAAACCAGATGAAGGTATCACAAGGAAAGATAACTACAGACTAATATTATTGATAAATATACATCCAAAATCCTCAACAAAATCCCGGAAAATTCTAACAACCCATTAAAATGATCATACAACATAACCAAGTATCCTTATTCCTTTGATGGAAAGATGGCTCAACATATAAAAATCAATTAATGTGATATCCCACATTAACAGAATAAAGAAGAAAAATCACATGATCATCTCAACAGATGCAGAAAAAGCATTTGACAAAGTTGAACTCTTATTCATGATAAAAACTCTCAACAAACTAAGAATAGAAGGAAATCATCTTCACATAATGAAAGCCATATATGACCAGCCCACAGTTAACAACATGCTTAATGATGAAAAACTGAAAGATTTCCCTGTGAAATCAGGAGCAAGGCAAGGACGTTCAATATTGCCACTTTTATTCAACAGAATACTGGAATTCCTAGCCAGAGAAATTAGGCAAGAAAGATAAATCAGGTGTAATGATATTATATATAAAAAAATTCTAACAATTATACCAAAAAACTGTTAGAACTAATAAATTCAGTAAAGTTGCAAAATACAAAATCACATACAAATATACACCAACAATGAATTATCTGAGAAGAAAACTAGGAAACTGATCCCATTGACAATAGCACCAAAAAGAGTAGAATAAAAAACTGGGAATAAATTTAACTAAAGAGGTGAAAAGCTTAAGTACTAAAAAATGCAAAGCACTAATGAAAGAAATCAAAGAAGACACAAACAGTAAGTTCATGAGTTGTAAGGCTTAATATTGTTAAAGTATTCATACCACCCAAACCTATCTGCAGATTCACTACAACCCTATCAAAATCCCAAGTGGTATTTTCTACAAGTAGAAAAAAATTCATATGGGACCACAAAAGACCACAAACATTCAAATCAATACTTAAGAAAGAATAGGGCTAGAGGCATCCTGATTCCTGATTTCAAAGTATATTACAAAGCTATAGTAATCCAAACACTACGCTACTGGCATAGAGACAGACATCGAGACCAATGGTACAAAATAGGAAGCTTAGAAGTAAATCCATACATATATGGTCAAGTGATCTTTGACAAGGATGTCAAGAATACACAATGGGAAAGGGAAGGGATGGTCTCTTCAACAAATTGTATTAGGAAAACTGGATCACCACACCCAAAAGATTGAAATTCCATCCTAACCTTATCCTGTATACAATTATCAATTCAACATAGATTAAAGACTTAAACATAAGACCTGAAACCATAAAGTTCCTAAAAGTAAACCTGAGGGGGAAAACTTCATGGTATTGGTCTTCGCAATGATTTCATGATATGATTCCAAAAGCAGAGGCAACAAAGAGTAAATAAGCAAGTGCTAAATTAAAAAGCTTCTGAGCAAGAGGATAATCAGTGGAGTGAAAAAGCAACCTACAAAATGGGAGGAAATATTTGGAAACCATGTATCTGATAAAGGGTTATCTCCAAAATATATAAGAAAGCCCTTCATCTCAATAGTAAATATCTAACAATCCAATTAAAACACAAGCTGAGGACTTGAATGTGCATTACTCTGGATATATCGAAACGGCCACCAGGTATATGAAAAAAATGCTCAACATCCCCAGTCTTCAGGGAAATACAAATAAAAACCACAATAAGTAGCACCTCAACCCATCAGGATGGCTATTATCCAACAAATATAAGATAAGTGTTGGGGATGTGAGTAAATTGGAACAATTGCACACTGTCGGTGGGAATCATAGGTGTGCAGCTACTATATGGAAAACAGTAGGGAGCTTCCTCAAATAATTAAAAATAAAAATACCATGTGATTCGGTAATCTCACTTCTGGATATTTATCCAGAGGTATTGAAATCAAGATCTCAAAAAGATATTAGACTTCCATATTCATTATAGCTCTGTTCACAACAGCTAAGTTGTGGAAACAGCATAAATGTCCAGAGACGAATGAATGGATAAAGAAAATGTGGTTTACACACACATAATGGAATATACTATTTATTTTTAAAAAGAAAAAGATTATTTGCAATATGCAGCAACATGAATGAAACTGAGGGCATACTGAGCCATCACAGAGAGACAAATACTGCGTGATTCCACTGACAGGAAGTATCTAAATAATCAAATCCTAGAGTCCAGTTGTGGCTGGAGCAGGGGGTATGAGCAGTGACCCATGAGCATAAAACTTCAGTTAAGGAAAAGGAATAAACTCTAGAGATGTGCTGTACAGCATTGTACTTATAGTCAACAACATTGTAATACACACAATTCTGTTAAGGTAGCTCTCATGCTCAGTAATAACAATAGCAATAATAATAAAGAATAAAAGTCTCAAAAAGAAAAAAAAAGTTATCAAACTACCAACTCAGATTTTCCTTGTAAATAGTCTAAATCTCTTCCCATGTGTCTAAAGTCAAATCATATATTAAAAAACGGTTTAAGACTCACCTCAAAACTCACAGCTCCATTGTGGTCCGTATCAAATGCATTAAACAGAAAGTGCGCGTATGTTGTTGAGTCTGAAATGTTGGAAAGGGAGTATCATTAAAGCAGCATTGCTTTGCTTTTCCTTCCTTCTTTCCTTTCTTTCTCTCTCTCTTTCTTTCTTTCTTTCTTTCTTTCTTTCTTTCTTTCTTTCTTTCTTTCTTTCTTTCCTTCCTTCCTTCCTTCCTTCCTTCCTTCCTTCTTTTATTTTATTTGACAGGGAGAGACACAGCAAGAGAGGAAATACAAGCAGGGGGAGTGGGAGAGAGAGAAGCAGGCTTCCCGCTAAGCAGAGACCCTGAGGCAGGGCTCAATCCCAGGACCCTGGGATCATGACCTGAGCCAAAGGCAGAACTTAAAGACTGAGCCACCTAGGTGCCCCTAAAGCAACATTTCAATATCCTACTGAAGACTGGCACAGCACACGGAAGCCTCCTCTTATTTAGGAAAATTTACTCCATCTCCTGTACTTATGCTTTCTTTCTGGCTGTGCACCTTCTTTCTGGAGAGGATTGTAATTTGAGATTCCTGAGAGTGAGCTCCTCACACAGAGGCCATTGATGATACACATTCTCTGTAAGGTTGTGGCTAGAAATGCTCTGAGCACTTGGGTGTCTTGGGTGGTGTTTCTGGTGCTGAGATGAGTAATGGTACCATAGGTGGGTGTGAGGAATAAGTGAGACGCATGTGGAAATTGTTTGGTGCTTGGCAGGGGCTGTCTCTACAAGTAAAGTAATAAAAATACTAAGGGAGCGGGGTGCCCGGTGGCTCAGTCGTTTGAGCATCTGACTCTTGATTTCGGCTCTCGTGGTGGTCTCAGGGTCAAGCACCCAGGTGTGCTTGGAACTCATCGGGGAGTCTGCTTGAGGTTCTCTCAGTCTCCCTCTCTCCCTGCCCCTCCCCTGCTCTCTTGCTCTCTCCAATAAATAAATTAATTAAAAACAATACTAATAGTGAGACACACATGAATTGGCGTTTTTAGTTTTGTGATTATGAATTGTCATTTTTACAACTCAGATAAAGCTAGGGACTCAGAGAGCTTAGGAAACTTGCCTAGAGTAACAGAGTCAATTAGGAGTAGAGCAGGATGAAATGGAGTCCTTCTGACTGGAAAACCAGGCTAGCCCACAGCCAGTGAAGTGGCCTGATGAACTGAGGACAGGAGTGACTTGAGAAGTTTCTGTGGCCATGGTAAGAGTGTGGGGTCCTGAGGGCCCCTGGGCCTTGGGTGGGATTCACGGTTCAGGTAACCGTGGGCATTTTGGGACAGGGCTCTCTGTCCCTAGCACCTCACAATGCTGCCTGAGAACTCTGGAGTATATCTGAGATCCAATGCTTCCACTGAGCTTGCTTTTGATGGGTTTTCCCGTTTTTCTTCTTCTCCTTTTCTCTGTGGCCTCTCTTCATCTCTGAGCTTTCTGCTTTTTCATGTTAGAAGTATATTTTTTCTTTTCTTTAAAGATTTTATTTTATTTATTTGACAGAGAAAGAGAGAGATTACAAGCAGGCAGAGAGGCAGACAGAGAGAGAGGGGGAAGCGGCTCCCTGCTGAGCAGAGAGCCTGATGGGGGCCTCGATCCCAGGACCCTGGGATCATGACCTGAGCCCAAGGTAGAGGTTCAACCCACTGAGCCACCCAGATGCCCCAAAAGTATATTTTTTTCTTGCTGTTTTCTTCTCTCAGTGCAGTTTTCATTTTTCAGTGCTTCTGTTCTTGACCCTTAATCAAATTTACTTGATTATTTTAGATGTTTCATCTCATGGTTTTAGCCTTATACCTTAACCTTTTTTATATTAGAAAAAAAAAAAAGTAACCTTTTAGCTCATTGGCTCCAGCCTTTTATCTTCTGTTTAAAATTTCATCTTTTCTATTTTATAACTTTTAACCTTTATTTTTTATTGGGATTGAACAAAACTTCTTATTCACCTTTTACTTTATAAATTGCTTTTTTAAAGGCTGTCAAGAAACTAAGTCACAGTAGCAGGAGGGGAGGATTGCCCTTCCCAAATAAGGGAGGTCAGAGGTCATAGAAACTTCCCTCCCAGCTCTCAAGCACCCAAGGCCCACTTGTGGATGGTTTTTCCTGAATGCTCTACCCCAGTGGTAAATGCTATTGGAGACCATATATTTTATAAGGTAGACTGCACACTCAGTTTCTCAAAATGACGGAGGCATTGTCTTTTACCTCTCACCTTTAAATACGCTGTATGAAACCGCTTGTTTTTAAACATAGGAGATATTAACACTGTTGTCTGTGAACTAACCAGGGACCACAGTTGGGTCTAAATAATATGTCCTGTAATTGTATCTTGAGTGAATGTCCACACAGTATCGATGAGTTGCAGAAATAAATACTTTTGAATATAGGTTATTACTAGGGATTTGGTTATAATCGATTTTGTACTGTTCCTGGAAGTACCATTACAGAGTTGTCAAGAATTGGCAGCCTGTTTCTATTCACAAAGTTGTTTTGCTCTCAACGGTGCTGTTACACAGACTTCTTGAACTATTTAGTGCCCTATGGTGATAGGAGTTGACAGGCGTTATGTTAAACTTACATTCCGAGGGAGAAAAAAAGAGATTTTGCATATTTTATAATGAGCTTCCATTAAGTAGGTCTCTTGGTATCCTATTTAGACAATCAGGGTACAGGCCTTTACCTTTGCAAGCAGGATTCAACATGAATAATGGCTCAGAACAAACAATGTTGGCAATTTTTTTAAAATTAAAAGAAAGTAAGCTAACATGAACATACAGTAATTAGTTTTCTTCATAAATGGGGTCACTCTCGCTTTAAAGCTTGACACATGGGACAGATACTCTCAAGGTTTGCCCTGATGTAGTGTAGAGGATTCCTTGTTCCTATAAACATATCTTGGCAAGTCCCCTGGAAGTTAAACCAGTTTTCCAGCCCAGTTATAGTGTGCAGACAGCAGTTGTCATTAGTGTAGTGAAGTTGAACTGCCTGGGTTTGAATTTTAGCTCTACCAAACATCAACTGCATGGCTTTGGGAAAGTTGTTTAACCTCTCTGGGACTCAGTTTCCTCATCTACAAAATGATAACACCAGTATGTACTTCATAGGGCCATCCCGAAAAGATTAAATGAGATATTAATATGCAAAGTGCTTAGACATATATTAAATGTCTAATATTGTCTAATATATGTCCTAAGCATATATTAAATGTTCAATAAATATTATCTATTATAATTATTGTTTCACAGACAACCACCTTAAAGAAATGTGAGTAATTTTTTTTACAGATATAATACATTTCTACCTAAAAAGGTTCCTGTTTTTTTGTGAAATCTCTATTGTGTGTCGAGGTGTGTCTAGATTGGAGTTCTAATTTGATGTCAATTCTAAAGACTGGTAGAATCATGTCATGAAGTGTTATTGTGGCTTCTGCTGGAGTTCATATTTTTTATGACAGGCTTCTGGAGACTGTGAAAGTTTCTGAAGAAAGAGAGTGAGGTTCTGAGCTTTGACTGGGTAATAGGAAGGAGCTGAGGCACTGGAAGTCTCTGACTAGGCACAGAGATAGATACATGAAGTAAAGGCGAAGTGTCCACAAAAGCATCTATGGTCAGGTTTCATCTGATGGTTATTTTTCTTAGATACTCAATACACATTTACTATGACAATGAATAACAGGCATCCTGGATTCTAGATTTCATTATAGTTGGGAGCTCAAAAGATAAAACGATCTCTCTTCTCTCCACATGACCCGAAAGTCTCCTTTGACCATGTTTCTTTAACTTAGCAAATACAGTTCCTGAGTTTGATA
Organism: Mustela putorius furo; assembly: GCF_011764305.1. NCBI lineage: Eukaryota > Metazoa > Chordata > Mammalia > Carnivora > Mustelidae > Mustela > Mustela putorius. Next base: position 26,700,219 of record NW_025421273.1, read on the forward strand.
TCCTGAGATTGCCTCAGTTTCTTAGAATCTTACATGTGAAGTAGAAAATTAAATGTAGAACTTTTTTAGTTGGGGAACAACATTTATAGATGCTTAGGACAAGAAGGAATCTTGGATACCATTGAGTTATTTATCTACATTTAACAAAGGTGGAAAATTTTGCAGGTACCTTCAGTGACTTAGCTAAGATTACCTAGTTGGTTAATGATAGAGTTGTTAATGAAATCAAGACATTCCAACACCAGCTCCTAGAAAAAAAAAAGCATGTGTAGAGTGGAAGGAATACTGAGGACTCCTTTATTCCACATTTTATAAATGTTGTAAAAGTATTGTTCCACAATTTACAGAAGAACAACCTGAGACCCACAGAAATGTACCATTTGAGTCACCATTTGATGGTGACAATCTATCCACAAACCCAGGACCCAACTTAGTCCAATGACTTTAACCCATTTAATTCCAACCCACATCAATAATACCAACCCTTGATTGAAAAATCTATCTATATTCATAAATTTCAGAATGTACTTGATTATCATGATCCAGGTCTGTGGATTGAAATCAATCTGGCTGATTTTTTTCTTCCTACCACAAATCACTACTCCACTTGAATTCAAGCCCAAGGTACAGAATTAGTTTAATGCATTTGAATATATAATTCAAAACACTGTTGCTCTGGTAAGGGAGGTTCACATACACGAATAATAGTTTCTGTTTGATAAGTCCTCTATAAATCACCCTGAAAATCCTCAGAAAATCTGTCCTAGGACAAGAAGGATATTCTATGTCTGGTGTTACTAAAAAAATCTTCATGCCCTTGACCCTGTCCAAGTGCCTCCAGTGCCTTGCACACAGTAATGGTTCCATAGGCGTTTGTTGACTTAGTCTTCTGAATGGAGCTAATTCATCTGTTCCTTCCATAGGTAGCAGGTGCCTCATACAGGCAAAGTAGGTACAGAATCCCTACAACATGAGCAAGAGGAGCCCAGGAAACTGCAATTTTCATAAGCTTTTAAAATGGTCAGTGAACTAAGAGTGTACACTTTAAAGCTTCCACTGTACGTGGAGTTAAAAAAGTACTGCCATAATGATACCAGGAAGGGCACCAACCAACCATTCATTTCCTCTAGGCTGGTTTTCCAGCAGGCATACTTAACCCTCACAAACCAGATGCTTCTGGTCACACCTCTTGTGCTGACATCCAGAACACCAAACAGGTTGTGCTTGGTAAACCATCTGATGAAGCAGTAGAGAAAATGAAGAGCCTGACACGTTACAAATTGCAGGAGGTTCTGTAGAGAAGACAAAGTCTTTTCCTACAGGAAATGGGGAGATGTGATGATTTATGGACCCATCATTGTTCGTGCTCTTAATGAGAAACCTGTTGCTTTCAGACTTAAATAAATGGTTCCATAAAAGCGCGAGGATGACCATGACATGAATTTGCCTCTCATCGGAGATTCTGTCCTTCCATAGGACCTATTCCCCTTTCCAGCTGCACTGCAAGATACAATTTGCATGTGCAAGATACAATTTGCATGTGCAATATTAATTTTTTAAATTGCTAGTCATTTTTCTTTAAAATATATCATTTCTTTCAGTAGTGCCTGGTACTTTTAGATTTATCCATTCAATTAACATGAATAATCAAAGAATTTTTAAGAAAGCAAAAGTGATTTTTTCCTCTCGAATCCCGTTAGATTTTGCAACAAGAATCATTTGCAAAAGATTGTGCTTAAGTAGATATTCTGTAATGCCAAAATGTTATTTTTCAAATAAAGATAAATTTTTAATGTGGAGCTGTATCCCATTTCTAGCATGCAATAACTTTCACTTGAGATAATAAAAAAATAACTTAAAGACTTCCATTTGTGCTAGATGCTTTGATATTATTGTTTATCAATATGCTGACAGATACTTAGCTATAATGTAAACATGATTTTTCTTCAGAAATGCCAAGTTTTTTCAATAATTTAGAAATAGACAAGTTAATCAAATGATATTCCAAATTCTTTCTTAAGGCAGACAATGGACCTATTACATCTGGGCATCAGGCCCTATGACCAAGAGCTGTCTGTGAACTGTTAGTAATGAGATGGGGTGGGTGGGAATTGTCACCCATGATATATCCAAATTCATGTAATAAGGGGTCACCTTGTGTTTTCTCAGAATTCTAATTTAATTCTTTTACAAGAATTTAATTCTTTTTTTTTAAGAATTTAATTCTTGCAAAAGAATTCTTTTTAATTTAATTCCTTTTAACAGTCATAGCAAATGAAAATGTCTATTTTGACAATTCACACACAGAATTGTCTTCAACCCACTGAAATATCTAAAACCAAATGGATCAAAAACCAAAAGAGAAGTTAATTTTTGTCTGAAACTAATATTTAAGTGTTGTATAATTTCAAAATGCCTTTTGTAGAGATGATTCCATTGTACTGTCCCAGCCAACATGTGAAGCTATGCCATTCATTCCTTCCTGATTTCACTCATTTACACGGTACGATCAAGTCTGATGACTGGTCAGTGACTTTTCTACCACCTGTGCTCACAGCAATGAACAATGCACAAAACCCTTCCATCCCTGGGAGAAGACATTTTAGTGAGGAAAGAGACAATAAGCAACAACAGAAGAGGTAAAACATGTATTAGTAGGTGCTCTTGAGTGCTAAAGAGAAACGTAAAGTTGGCATGGGGAGTCCCACGGGTTGTGGTTTAAGATAGGGTGGCCAGGAAAGCCTTGCTGAGATAGTGGCATCTGAATAGGAATGAAGGTGGTTGGATACTGAGATGGTTATTTGGGAGAGAAGAATCCCAGACAGAGGGAATAACAGGTTCAAAAGTCCTAACAGTAGCCCAACAGCTGTGCCTGCGGAATTAGAAGGAAGCGGGTGTGGCCGGAACATAGAGAGCCAAAGGGGCGAGGTAGGAGCGGGGAGAGGACAAGACAGAGAGGGAACAGGGATCACAGCTTACAGGTCACTAGCAGGTGTGGTTCAGACTCTGATGGAAAGGAAGGTTCTGAGTAGAGCAGTGACAGGAGCTGGCTTTCACTGAACAGGATTACTCTGGCTCCTATTGAGAGAAAAAACGTGCTGCAGGAGTGGGGAAGGGTTGGAAGCAGAGACTAGCTTAGAAACGATTGCGGTTACTTTGGTGTGAGAGGATGGGGGCTCCTTTACACAGGAAACAGTCAAAGAGGATGATAAGGAAATAGTGAGCGTCTCTGCATCTTGATTTCGGTATTTATTAAAAAAGGAGAGTCACAGCTAAGATAGTTGGGAGGTGAGGGGTAGTGCATGCCAGGGCCAGGGACATACTGGATGCCTCAGGAATGGCTGCTACCACAGCTCAGGTTGGTTAGTCTGGGTGGCTTCCTTTTTATGTTCGCCCTGTTGTGCCTGCATAGTGCTCTCATACATGCTGTGATTTAAACCCCTATCTTCGCACTTAATGCCTTATTTGGACATTGCCCATCTGCGGCACTAAATGGAATGTTCTTTTGGGCCGGTACCACATCTTCTTCCCCTTTCATTATCAGCACCTAACACACAGCTGGATACACAGTAGATTCTGTTTGAGCTGGGCTTCCTGTTGAATGAAAGAGAACTTATAAGGCCTAGGGGCAAATCAAATGATCTCTTCACTCATCTCCAACAGGTATGTGTTATCATTACGCCTTCTTTGTTTCCTTTCCAATTAAATTAATATTCAGAGTGGTATTAACTTTCTCAGATGTGGGGGGGAGGGGATAACAAGAGGTCCTAAAAGAGAAAGAGCAGAAAGAACACTAGGTAAGGCTCTACAAAGATCTAGGTTCTAAGCCATTATCCACCCATTAATGGATGTGTGACCCTGAGCAAACCATTTAACTTCTCTAAAGCCCAAATTTCGCATCTGAAAATTGAGGACAATTATATTTGTCCTAATTTGAGAGTGGGAAGAATCTAATAATACCTACAGTACATGCTGAAGAGCTTTGTAGCATATCCTGGACTGAGCCATTGCCACCCAAATGTGCTGTGTGTTTGAGAGCCATAGTATGGGATACACAGTAATATAGTTTCTTGCATTCAGCTGAAGGAAAAATCCTGGCTATCTGATCATTTGTAAGGTGCTCATTTTTATGATACATTGAAAATTATACACACTCGCATGCTGTGTATTAATTCTTTTACATAGCAATTAAAAATGTAGGCTCATGCCATAAAAGATAAAGCCCAATTCAAGATTGCAAGCATAATTCTAATGGAGAGTATGTTAACAAGTCCACATTTTCACTTACCTCCCTGTGGAAAGAACTGTGAGTAAATCTCTTTGAAGGTTTCTTCATTAACAACACCACTGGGACATTCCTAAAGAAAGTGGTAGAGAAGCAATATGAGCAAAGTGTTCATAAAACTGATTTTTTTTTGCACATTTTGAAACGAAACTGTCTACTGCGCAAAGCTGCACCGGGGAAAGTGAAATATCCATCCATTTTTCAAAGGGAATAAAAGCACACAATAAACTCTTCTTTGTTCCAGGTCCCACAGAATGAAAAAAAAATTACAGATGTAAACATCTTCACATATTATCAATATTAAAGCCGTGCTGACACATGAAAAAACACACCATTGCTTTTAAGGATACAAATGTTTATTATCAACAAAGTAAGAGGAAATTACATTGTTTTTCATACAGGAATGGTATCACAGGATGATTATGATGTGCTCTTTGCTGAATCTTGGTGCCATGTTTCTCTGGTGATTTGCTGGACCCACAGTACCTTTAGTTCAGTGAGAAAATGGTATGCTCCATGTGGGAGTAGTCCAAGGAGGAATAGTTCCTAATTTCTGTTCACAGTGTGTTCAGAAGTGCATAATAGTTTGTGACAGGTGACCTTCAGTGAGATGGGACTGCAAGATCTTTTTAACTTCTGGAGAGAGGGTCTGAAAAGAAAGAGTCCTGAACATAAAGAATTTCTATTTTTGTTCCATGGGTGGAGTTACTTTTCAGACTGATGGATACTAACCTTCGGAACTCCACTAATGTTGGACCACTGACCTGGTGGGACAGAGGGCAAGGCTACCTGTACCAGAGTGGATCAGGCATTTTCTACAAAAGGAACTGAAATCTTAAATGTTAGAAGAGGTCTGTCTTGGTACTGAAAATGAAGACTAAGAGACTCATAGACAAAGATGGGAGCAAAATTTCCTCCACTCTCTAGAGTTAAAGAATGTTCTGGTCAGGAGTCTGAGGTGTAGAGACTCGTGAAGCAATAGACACTGATAATTACATAACAATCTAACATTAAGTCACATATGAGATGTTAATTGTACATTGACTATGGGGCGGTGGTAAGCTCTGTCCAGTCTTTTTGAGTGGCTCCTCAGGAACAAACAGCCCCACTTTATTTGTCTCAGCTGTCATGGTGCTCCCATGATGTCTGGAGCATCAAGGGTGTGTTAAATTCCCTGCCCTGAGATACAGATATTCTGTGTACTTTAAATTTGACACTGTTCCTGGGATCTTAAAATAATCATCTGTTGTGGTGTTAAAGCTTCTCCTAATCCTCAAAATCATTGCCCCCTCATGAATAAACTTGGTTTATTAACTTGATATTTCTTTATTCCAATGGGCCTGTTACTCACAACTAAAATGTGCCTTACATGAGAAGTTTTCTATTTTCTCACTCATTGGTTTGAAAGGTAGGACCTTTGATATATGAACACAATTTAAAATAATGCCTTCAATGTGAACTTGTGTTTACAGAGCTTGTCAATGTATATTTTTCCCATTTGATCATTATAATAGACCTATGACTTAGGTTTCCACATTCACTGAGGCAGAACTGAAGGTTCTGTGGTCATGTTCTAGCCAGTGGGGGAGCTGGAATGTGGGCTTGAGACTTTCCAGATCACCACAAGATTTGGGATTAGATGACCCTTGTAAAAATAATGACCCCAAAGGCCTAAGATGATTGGATCAAAGAAAAGGCAATCAAAAACAAATGAGAAGAAAAGCAGTTAATTTTATTTTTAAAACTGTTTACAGTTAATTTTATGTTTGTGTTATTTTATGTTTAAATTTGTCTGGGCCACAATGCCCAAGAACTTGGTCAAACATTATTCTGGATGTTTCCATGAGGGAATTTTCGATGAGACTGACATTTAAATCAACAACATTTGAGTAAAGTTGATTGTCCTCCATAATTTGGGTGGGCCTCATCTAATCAGTTGAAGATCTAAATAGATGAAAGACTAATCTCCCCTGAGCAAAAAGGAATCCTGTACAGAAGCCTGTACCTTCTTACCTGATCCACAATACTGGCTTTTCTTGGTTCTATGGCAGATGGTCTTTGGACTCCAACTATAACTTTTTCCTGAGTGTCCAGCTTGTCTGCCTCCCCCATCAGATTTTGAACTGGCTAAGCCTTTAAAATTATGTAAGCCAATTACTTAAAATAAATCTCTTCCTGTTTATAGGTACATCTCTTAGTTCAGTTTTTCTAGAGAGTCCTAAGATATAAATGAATGAACAATAACCAGCTATAACCATAAAAGGAAAAAAAGGGCATGTATCTAGCTAATCTAGCTAATCACATTAAGCCGAAGGCAGCGGCTTAACCCACTGAGCCACCCAGGCGCCCTCATGTCATTATTTTTAATGGCAGCCTAATTATGTGCACATTGAATTTATCATATTGTTGGATACTAAGGACATTTCAGCATTGGGGACTACATACAAATAAAGGCGTAATTAAAAGTCTAGCACAAACAGCTGATTGCACCTAAGGTTCTTTCTTGATGACTAACCCAGAAGGAGAATCCCTAGACCAGAAGGTTTAAGCGGTCGTGAGGTTCTTTACAAACACGGTCACACTGCACTCCAGAAAGGCAGGACTGGTCTGTACCCCTGCCACATGTTTTTGAGAAAGCTTCACATCTATATGTGCTGGCCAGAATCACATGGGGATTTGACATGCACCAGATCCCAGGAACATACACCAATAATTTGCTTCCCTCATGAGCCTAATCATCAATTTGAAGATGAACAGAGGGCATCAAGGCATTTGCACAGATTCCTCCAAGGGATAAATTGATGCATGTGTTTTTCATGCAGACCGGATGTTTTGAGGGAAATCTGCTGGACCACACTACCACAACCACAGACATTTACTGAGCCTCTATTCAAGTCCTGCTTACATACAGTGTTTAACATTTTCACTAACCCTGAAAGGTGGTGATTCTTTAGAGAAGGAAAGTGAAGGTTGAGGATTTAAAACTAAGTAACTCATTGGAATCACAGTTTTTCACAGAGCTATCCATCTGCTTGTTCTTTCAACAAATACTTATTTAGTACCTTCCATGCATCAGGCACTGTTCTAGGCACTGAGTGAGTGAAAAACTGGACTGAGTTTTAAAAATTCCAGTTTTGCTCTTATGGAATTTAAAGTTTAAAGTTCCATGGAATCAAACTCATATTTCCCTGACCTTTAATTGCAATGTTGTCTTGCCTTCTGTATTATTATCATTTTTCTTTTTTATATTAGGACTGAAGAAGCGGTCTTCTGGTGCACCATTCATAAAAATACTTCCTTTGGGAGGACACACAGTGTTTATTTCCTCCCAGAGCCATCTATTGTGGTTGTGTTGAAGACACCCACATGTAAAAGGAAGCCATTCAATCAAAACTGGGGACATTGATGACAAAAATACACACGCCTGCGCACATATATAATGAAATTGTATTTTGTGAGATTTGTGGAAATTGTTAAATTTTTTTTTTGGAGAAATTATTGTCTTTCATCCAGCAAAAACTTGCACACGTCTGCCTCTTCACCACATACCATTTACTCTAATTATGAATAGCTTGACACTAAAGAGGTTTGGAAAAAGTTGCAGTTTTTAGGACAGGTTAAATTAACTACTTCATCAAATGTCAAGGAGTTGGAGTTTCCTGGCACTCTGCTGTCTACCACATTAATCTGCTCTGACCAGCGAGCTTCCTTTATTACATCTTAAACCCTTCACCTTGATATGATCAGGATGCAATAAATGTATAATGAGATTTTCTTAGCACATAACTGCCATACATTTGTCGTGTGATGAAGACACTTGTCCTGTGGGGCCTTATAGATGCATTTCTTAGTGATCATTTTCAGCTCTCTTACATAGGGTCATGATGCATCTGAGTGCCAAATCCATTGTAAATATACAGTGAATATTTTCCTACTGCTAATATCAACACTAATGAAGTGGGTTTTTTATGACAATTAACACGAGGATAACGAAGATGGTGATCATGAGAAGTACCGTGATGATAAGCAAATACATGAGCACTTTTTTTTTTTTTGCACTTTCTATGTTCTAAGCACTGTATTAGATGGCTTACATGGATTATTTCCTGTGAATGGATAGATGCTAGCTTTACCTCCATTTTTCAGATGAGGAAGCGGGCAGAGAGAGACTGACCATTAGAAAGTGGCCAAGAGTCATCTCTTGATCAGAATCAGGAAACTTGAATGTTTAAGCAACTTCATAGAAAACCCAGTTCAATTGTTTCATTTTAAAGGTGGAGAGAGTGAGGCTAAGGTTACAGGAAGTGCCCCTTAACCCCACAGTGGGCTGCTGAGCCTTACCTTGTGTCCGGGTTTCCCGAGGTCTAAGCTGATGCACGGACTTCAGAAACCCCTTCATGTCCAAACAAGAGCTGGCATGCTCTGCCTGGCGGTTTTTAGAATAATCTAGTGAAATGCTTCTGATTCTGGGTTCTGGACTTAAGTAGAATTTGGATTGAACCTTTGGTCTGCCACTTCAAATCTGTATAGCTTCAGACAAATGGTTTAATCTGAGTCTCATTGTTCTCCCCTCTAGCATGGGGATAACTATTGACGTCAGAGGGCTGTTAGAAGAATCAATAAGATAATGCATGTTATGCGATTATCCTAACCACCCCCCCTTGCATATCCTATTTGTTCATTAATGAAAGCTGTTGGTACGGTAGTAATAATCTCAAATTTGGTAAGCAGAACTCCATTATACAGTGTTGCTATGACATTGTTGCAGCAATACCAGAGTTAAATGGTGTTCATCAAAGCAGTTGAACCTACTACAGTGCAGGTCTGCTATGATATAATGAGCCCATAAGACAGATATTAGTTATGCTTCCTCCTTTAACACTATAAATTGAATGAACTCTCTATCATCAGAGTTTACTCTCAAGGGCAGGGGAATACTGCAATTGTAAATGACAACTGAGAAGAATAATGGCCACCAGATTGGAAATAAATGTTAGTAGAAACCCAGCAAAATTTTATCCATTAATTCAAAGGAAAGCTTTCCCTAGTAATATATACGTGAGTACATCAGAAATACAGCACTCCAGGGTGCTTGGGTGCCTCATGTGGTTAAGTGTCTGACTTGGTTTTGTCTCAAGTCTTGATCTCAGGGTCATGTTCCACAGGGCATTTGCTTGAGATTCTCTCACTCTGCCCCTCCCTCCCCAAGCTTACACGCCCTCTCTTTCTCTTTCTCTCAAAAAAAAAAAAAAAGAATTACAGCAGTCCATGAAGACTTCTAGGAAAGTACCTCAGAAAGAAATTCATGCATATATAGAAAACTGCTAGAGAAATTATTTTCTGAGGTGAATCATGAATCCTTACATGTTTATCTCACAAGAAAGCCTTTCAGAATTTCCTTGAAAATTATCAGAATACTCTAGAAATAGTTGCAGTGATATGCAAATCAGGTGTATTTTCTCAGGGATATTTGTCCACTCCACTGGCTGAAATCTCCTCTTCCCATAAATCATCCTGCCCTGGTGTATGTCATCTGCTCAGATTCAGGATTATTATCAAACATTTAGAGATACCTCTTTAGGAATCCGAAAGGAAGAAGTATGGCACAAGAATGTCATGAGAAAAAAAAAAAAACTAAAACTAAAAGGCCTTGTAAAAGAAATAGTTCTGCAGTAACCCTTTTATGATATCTATGAAGTCACATTTTTTAAGCATCCATGTATTTCATCCCCTCTGACACTCCTTTTGCTAAGGAGAGTATACTTGGTGGTGCTTATGTGGAAAATCTTGGGATTCTACCAACAGAAATGTCATGCCATCCATGTTTTGTCCAGTATCTGTTCTTTTAGTTTTTCTCCCTGACAAAAGAAGCAGACTGACACGTCTTTGAGAAGTAGAACCAGCAGATTTTGATGGACCTACCAAAGAGAACACAAAGGCTGGACATCAGACACTCAGATCAGAGAAAAGAAAGAGGAGAGCTCATATCGCTACCCAAATAAGGTGTGCATCCATTCATTCTTCTGGCAAGAAGAAAGTGGCAGGTAAGTTGGCACTTCTTAGAAGAAGTTACCTTCTTAAGCAGTACAATTGTTAGTGACCATACTTACAGGGGGCTGTGTGCAAGTTTACAAGCAGAGATCAGCAAGCATACTGGACACTTAGAAGAATGCGGGGCATTAACTCCTGAGCTACACCAAAAGGGAACAGCTGAAACGGACTAGGCAAAGAGAACAGGATTTCATGTGTGGTAGACTTCAGGGCTGTTTATCATAAATATGTAAGTAAGAGGATTAGCCCTACAGTTTTCAGAGCATAAAAGCTGATCACTAGGAACTAGAAGCAGTTTTAAATTTCTGTTCTTTTTTTAAAATTTAAATTCAATTAATTAACATATAGTGTATTATTAGTTTCAGAGGTAGAGTTCAGTGATTCATTGGTCTTACATAATATGCAGGGCTCATTACATCACATGCCATTCTTAAGGTCCTTTACCCAATTACCCCATCCCTGCATCTCCATTCCCTCCAGCAACCCTCATGTATACCACATGGACCCCATCCAATTATTATAGTTAAGACTCTGGTGTCTGCAGTGCCCTAAAATCAGATAAGAAGTCTCCTTACAGAGTATTCTTTAACAAAAGTATTTTTGTCTGGTTGTATTACATGCTATGGATATATCACAACATTTGGGAAATATTGGCTTTTGTTTTCTTAATTTTCAGGATAAGAGCATATCAAGCTGAGTTATAATTTCATGGCCAAAACAACTTTTTTATCCTTTGAGTTCTTCTTTCAGATTTCCCATTAATTAGTTGATTAAATCATTAAAACAATCCACCACTTCCAGTAGGGATGACTTTCACAAGACAGAATGAACTCACCGATACAATAAAAATGAAGGATGGAGCGTTTCATTCTCGGAGACCTGCAGTTGGAAAGCATGACTGGCTTTATATATTATTCCACCCTGCTTAATAACTAATCCAACTGGGAAATCAGAGATTCTTCTAAATTAAATTCCACCCTCCCTTCCTGTGTTTGGAACAGGGTTGCTCAGAAAAGTCACTCTCTTAATAGCACGACAATTCAAACATGGCCTGGCATTTCACAATTATGGGAGAATTTTTGAAAGTTCCAATGATGCTTTGCCATGGCTTATATTGATAATATCAAGAGCCTGATCAAGATTCTGTATGTGGACTTCTCTGTTCCTCTTAGACTTGGTAAATACTCTGTAGGCAGGGACCGATTTTTATAAAGCCCAAAAGCCCAACAGTGTTTAGAACAGAGAGCATTAAAAAATGTTTATCTTTTTTTTTTTTTTTTTTCTTTTTTTAAAGTAATCTCTGCACCCAACACGGGGCTTAAACTCACAACCCTGAGATCAAGAGTCACATGCTCTACCATTTGAGCCAGCCAGGTGCTCCTTAACCTGCTCTTAGCTTTTAAGATATTAGAAAATAAATTTGCTCTGGAGGTATCCTTGAAAAACTTTATGCAAATTTTTGGAACGTCACATACTCCCAAACATTTTTACCCCCCTGTAATTTGCCTTTTCTTCTCTATCTAGCTGATGCTGTGTGTGTGTGTGTGTGTGTGTGTGTGTGTATGTGTGTTTTAAAGATTTATTTACTTGGAGGGGAGGGGCAGAGACAGAGAGGGAAAGAGAGAGAGAATCTCCAGCAGACTTCCACTGAGTGTGGAGCTTGAAGCAGGGCTCAATCTCAGGACACTGAGATCAAGAGCCTGAGATCATGACCTGAGTAGAAACCAAGAATCTGACACTCAACTGACTGAGCCACCTAGGAGCCCCAGATGCCCTGTGTTGTATTAGTCAAAGTCCCCACTTTCTCTTATATATATCTCTACCACTAGAGACCATTAAATGGTTACGAAGAATTTTTGAGGTCAAAAACTTGGTTCCACTCCCTACCTTCACCACTTTTTATCATAAATGTGTTCATAAAAATTAAGAGGAAACCACCAGGGTCCAGGAAAAACATTTCTTATTTCAACAAGGATTTTCTGATCTTTACTGTATTCAACAATGGTGCTGTAAAAAGCTCATTGAAAATAAAAGGATTAGTCCTTCAGTTTTCAGAGAATAAAAGCTGATCACTGAGAACTAGAACCAGTTTTAACTTTCTGTTCTTTTTTCTTTAAGTTCAATTAATTAGCATATAGTGGTGTATTATTAGTTTCAGAGGTAGAGTTCAGTGATTCATCAGTCTTATATAACACCCGGGGCTCATTACAACATGCGCCCTTCGTTATGTCCGTAACCCAGTTACCCCATTCCCGCAAGCCCCTCCCAATCCCCTCCTCAGTTTGTTTCCTGTGACTAAGAGTCTCTTATGGTTTGTTTCCCTCTCTTATTTCATCTTGTTTTATTTTTCCCTCCCTTCCCCTATAATCTTCTATTTTGTTTCTTAAGTTCCACATATGCGTGAGATCATAATTTTCTTTCTTTGATAGGCTTATTTCACTTAATACTTTCTAGTTCCAGAGGGTATCATGCTTAGTGAAATAGTCAATCAGAGAAAGACAAACTATCATATGATCTCCCTGATATGAGAAAGTGGAGATGCAACATGTGGGGCGTTAAGGGGGTAGCAGAAGACTAAATGAAACAAGATGGGATTGGGAGGGAGACAAACCATAAGTGACTCTTAATCTCACAAAACAAACTGAGGGTTGCTGGGGGTGGGGGGGTTGGGAGAGGGGTGTGGGGTTATGGATATTGGGGAGGGTATGTGCTATGGTGAGTGCTGTGAAGTGTGTAAACCTGGCAATTCACAGACATGTACTCTGGGGATAAAAATATATTATATGTTTATTAAAAAATAAAAAAAAATACTCTCTAGTTCCATCCACGTCATTGCATATGGTAAGATTTCTTTTTTTTTTTTTTGATAGTTAAGTAGTATTCCATTGTATATATGGACCATATCTTCTTTACCCATTCATCTGCTGATGGATCTCTGTGCTCTTTCCATAGTTTGGCTACTGTGGACATTGTTGCTATAAACATTGGGGTGCAGGTGCCCCTTGGATCACTACATTTGTATCTTTGATGTAAATACTAGTAGTGCAATCGCTGAGTTAAATTTCTGTTCTACTGTCATTTATTTTCTCTCAATCTAAGTTTCCTCACTTGTAAAGTGACCTCTAAGAAATACCGATGTCGCATATAAACAACAATGGAAAATTAAAATAGACAATGTATAAAAAAGAAAAAATTTTAAAAACAGGATACAACCAAGATGATGGACATACTTTGCTGCTTCTAAAATTTGCATTAAGAAACTTCTGTATTCTGTAATACACACTTTGGGCTAAATATCATACTCAGAAAAAATGTGGAGAAGCACTTCTCTCCATAATATTGAAAAAGACACAAGTGCTGGGTGATAATCAAGATTCAGTTCCGTTGTTTGAGTGTGAGGGTATAGGCATATTCCTAGCTCAGTGAGGTTCCCTCCTCATCCCAGATGAAGAAGCAATCCCAGGCACAACTTTTCTCTGCACTTCAAACTCTCTTTTGCAACTCTAAGGAAGAGGGAAATTACACAAGATTTATAGCCAAAACACAAACGAACAAACAAAAAACCTCAAGTTCTATCTCTACTAACAAAGGAATCATTATTGAAATGTCCAGCCTCTGAGTCTCAGTCTATAAAATGTAGAAAGTAATAGAATTAACAGTGAAGGAATGATAACTCAGAGACATTATGTATATAAAGATCCTAGCACTATTCTAAAAACTCTACAAATGTTGATGTCTTTTAATATTCTCGAGTCCTTTATGCTGATTTTGTAGAAATGAAGTTGCCCAAATTTTGCAAGAAAACCCTTTCTGGGATCAGGCCCAAGTCCTAAACCTTCATTGGAATGCACATAGTTATCTGATTTAAAGAGTCTTCAGAAAAAGTTTTCCCCAACTTTATGCAAAGAGAGGGTTTATTAGGACAAAACTCATTCAGTCAGTTACAACACAGTTAAGTTCTGCAGGTATCCAAAACCACTGAGGGGGTGGCAAAAGACAACACTGACCCAAGAGAAGGCCTGTGTATTAGTTCTACCGATGCACAAAAAATTACCCAAAACTTAGTAACTTAAGAGAACTCAAGTTTATGATCTCAGGTCTGTGGGGCAAGGGTCTGTCTTGGCTAGGCTGTGTTCTCTACTCAGGGTCTCACACTCAACATGTTAAGCTGACTGGTTCTCTTGTGGGCCTGGCAGTGTTCCTCCTAGCTCATTCAGATTGTTGGCAGGATTCTATTTCTTTTGGTTGTAGGACCAAAATTCCCTTTACCTGGTAGACTATTAGCTGTGTGCCTGGCTCGGTTTTCTTCTCATGAGTTCTGATTTCTTTTATCTTTGAAAGGGCTCATGTGAATAGATCAGACTCATGAGGATGATCTCTGTGTCTTAAGTTCAACTAATAGGGGACTTTAATTACAACCATAAAATCTCTTTAAGGGAATCCTTCGTTAGTGTTTGGTTGAATAACCAGGAGACAGGAATCACAAGTGGGCCATTTTCAGAGGTCTGCAAACTATAGTCTGCTTCTTCTCAATATGAGTGGACCTCAGTTTTCATAAGGGTTTCTGTTCAAATGTCTTTTCCATTGTAAACTTCACTACTTGGAACCCTAGTTTAGCTAGATTTGAAAGGAATCAACCTGTCAAGTCTGTGTTCATCAGTGCACAAGAGAAGCAGTAACTGAAAAATGAATATTCTTTCTATGATTGCTATGAAGAGTTATTCCATATGCTGAGGAGTATCCTGTCCTTATTTATTTCTGCTCTATATCATCAAGGTCATTATGCAGATTTTATAAATTCATTTGCTTTCAAATTAGCATGACATCAGCCTACTAATATTGGAAAAAAAACACAACTGAATAAAAAATTCTACTTTAAAGAATCATGCAATATTTCAGTTGGAAGGAATAAAACACTGATATGATGATATGCAAGCGCACACACACACACACACACACACACACACACACACACATATATATATATATATATATATATATATATGATTGTAAGAAGATGTATTTTTCTGGAGCTTTGCAACAATCTTATTCTCAGTCTCCTTTTCCTGACCTACTGCATTGGCTAGATTCTGGCTCTTTGAGAACTTCATTGTGCCTATCTTCTCTAGGCTTCTTATGTGAGATCATACATCTTCCTCATTGTGTAAGCCATTTTTATTTATTGGTTTTCAGTTACTCAGAGTCAAAAACACCCTAACATATGCAATGACCCTGTGGTCATTTTATTACCTCTCTCAACAGAGTGGGACAATGGAAATGAGCTCACTTTATTGTTTGCTGACAAATTTGGTGGAAGTTCTACTGGAAGCATACCCTAGAGATTGCTTATAGGTGTGTCTATGTATGTAGATAGAGTAGATTTGACTTGTCTAGTCTAGATTTTAGAAAAAAATCTGGTCTATGATATATTGAGCTTTGAGGGAATGCAGAGGGTGCAGGATAAAGAAAAGTAGCATTTAATGATCACCCATGCTCTGTTGGACACTGAGCCAGCTTGTGTAGGAGATGGGGGTCCTCATTTAGTCCTTATAATAAGTAAAGGAAGTAGATATTTTCTTACATGGTATGTAATAAATGAGCTCAGAGAGGTTTAAAAAATGTCCCCAAGGTCAAGGAGATGTTTAGCCATAGGACTGGGATCTGAACCTGGATTTGGCTAAAAAGCTTTTGTGTTTTCCTAAGCTGCCCCCGTGAAAGGCAAGCCTAACTATAGAAAAGAAAAATAAACTCATGGAGAACTTTTACCCAATATTTTTTAAACCTATTAATTCCCACTAAAAAAAAAAATCATCAATCAGTTATTCAACAAATATCCCCAGGTCAGCAAGCATGGGCCCCACCCATGCGGAGCTTACAGTCTATAAGGAAGACAGACATTCTTCAAATATTCACAAGAATAAATGCCAATGGCAAATGGCATGAAAACTCTAACTGCTTTTCGTAAGTTAACTCATATGTCACAAGTGAAGAAATGCGGGACAACCACTTCATTTGCTTTAATGGGAAAGGTATAGCACAGCCCTCCGATACATCTTATCATATATTCCATTAGCTTTGCTTTCTTGTTCGTAATTGTGAGAAAGGAATTTTTTGTTCCTCTCTCAGGTACTCGCTTCTCAGCAAGCTGCTGTTTCCAGGAGCAGCCCTGAATCTCTGGAGCTTGGCTACACATAGGGGGAATGCTTATTCTGTTTAATTAAATTCTGTTTGCTGCAAATACTTAAGAAGTCATACCCTTCTTCGCTTCAGCTTTCTTCAGGGTTCTTCCTAAAGGGGACAATTAGCAAGGGTCACTACCTGGGAGAATAGCCCTGCCTTGACTCACAGTGTGTTCCCTACTGCAGCGCAGTGGCTCAGAAGAAAACCTGGGACCTACCTGTTCCTCTGAGTCAGCTGCCCAGAAGGCTTCAAAGTGGTCTCTGGAGCTCAGATGATGAGTCAGATCAGCCAGCCAGCCTCAAACATTCTGAGCGTTTTATTACAGCATCAAGGCACAAGGGGGCAGCAGTGTCCTCCATGAGAGCAGGAAATCTGATTTCTAGCTCACACTCTGAGAGTTCTTTCCCTAAACTTGGTGTAAGTCTGAATAGATTTCTTTCCAGAAAGATATTTCCTATTTCTGGAAGGTGGCTGTGATATCCTTTTCCCAAATTTGGTATGTAGAATTTAATTTTTTTTTTTTTTTAAGTAAGTCAAACTCATGACTCAGGTCAAGAACTGAACTGAAACCAGAAGTTAAAGACTTAACCAACTGAGCCACCCAGTCTAGGTATATAGAAACATTAGCGATTTCAGGGAAAGGGGCCCAGAGACTATTAACTCCTCCATTATGAATATTTTAGTTGGAGTAAATCAGCCTAAAATTACAATATTCTTTCTTTTTTTGGCAGTTGCCCAACCTTTTTAGTTGGGCAAAATTTTAGTCCTCAAAAATCTGCAGGTTGTATATCTTAAGGAAACAATTAAATAAGCAAGATGACAACAAAATTCCAAGTCTGAAATTTGAATAAATTTGTTCTTAAGTGCACACGGGTTCTGAAGTCAAATTGCTTGGATTTGCTTGGTTATAGTATTGGGAAAGTTTTTAATTTTAGAACAGAAATAATGATAATACTTATCTGAGTTATTATGAAGTTTAAAAAAACATAACCCATATACAATGTTTAGTAAAATATCTGGCATTAACTGCAGTGAGGATGATTTCTGTAACAGAGGGGTGATCATTACAACCCCATTCAGTTTTTGTTATATTTTAACTTAATGGAGGATTTTATATTTATCCTTATTAAACATTTTGTTTATTTAATCCTAAATCAATCTTCCTTTTTCTTGTTCTAAATGTTAGCCTCTGCAATTTGTAGCCTCTGGAATTTCTTAGCCCCTGGCTTAAACTCTACTCATATCATTAGTTTTGGGACTTCGAGTGGGTTATTTAACTTCTGCAAGCCCAAGTTTTCCCATCATTCATTTATTCATCAAATATTTTTGAAAGCATATTATATGTCAGAGAGTGCAGAAAGTGTTGGGGATAAACAATCAACAGGACGATGAAGCCCTCTGGAGAGTTTGGAATCTATTAGAGAAGGCTCACATGAAAGAAGGAGCTCCAGAGATGATCATTCAGCTAGAGTAGTAGTAAGTGCTCCAGTGGAAGGATGGGTGCTCCAGTAGTAAGTGCTCCAGGAAGGGTTACAGGGAAGACCTTCTTGAGGAAGTCACACTTAAGGGACTTTGAAACAGAGACTTGAGGATGAGAAGGATGAGAAGTTGGCCAAGAGCTGGGGGAGAGGTCAAGGGCATGTGTAAATCCTGGCATGAGTTCAAGTCATACTGAGAGTCTCAGACCAAGTTAGTTAATTCAAGGCCCATCAGACATGTCAAGGATTGAGGTCTTTACCATTGATGTGATGAGGATAATATACCTGTTTTATAGGGCTCTGGAGAGAATCAAGTGGTCCTTTATACAAAGTGCCCAGCAAAAGGGCAAATCACATTCCACACAATCAACATTGTTCTGTTTTCTCTCTGAATTTCTAACTCTGGTACAATATTTACTCAATACATAATTATTTAGCATCTACTAAGGTGGACAAAGCTCTCTGCTTAAGTTGAATAAACAGAAGAGAAAAAACAGATATGGTCTTGCCTTGGTGGAGGTTTTCCACCAATCAGCTACTCTGTTCTTTGTATGGGTGAATTTATTTCACCTTAACAAGAGTTTCAGCATAGCTGAGGATTAGGGTTTCTTGTACTCATCTCTGAAAGTGGGGGGAAAAACCATATTGCCATGGATTATACTGAAAATAATTTAGAATTATTACTTTTTAAGTAAGAGGTACTTCTGCATCTTTAATTTGACAATAATTAATGATGATGATGATGATGATAATTTCTACAACGCATACTTGTACATGATGCAGCTGCTAAGGATGAATCTCTGTCCTAATACAAGTGCTAATGAGGCCTCAATGATACTGTGTTAGGAGCTAGCGTCCTTATACAGGGGTAGACATTTAACACCCTAGTAGATGTAGTTCTATGTAGATCTGATAACTGAAGTAGCCCAATTCTTATTATATTTAATATATTAAATATTACATATATATTTATTCATTTAATATATAAAAATCTTGACTTCTCAGAAGTGTTCTGGGCATAGAAAAGAATCATCAAATCACAATCTACCACTTTTACTCTTCATTTATATCTATACACTTTTCATTTTTGGAGCTTGTCAATATTCAAGACATTTATTTTGCAAATATGGTAAAGGCATTATTTCAGTCAGCAAGCGACCCCTTTAAAACTCATGTTATAAAAGTTTGTGATAACAATTTTTATTCTCTCTAGTGAGGTATAAAGATATAGGCTTTATGTTCTTGCTACATATGAAGTGAAAACAATACATGTTTTCTTTAGTAACATATAGATGTTTTCATTTTCTTTTTCATCAGCTGTAACCTTACTGCTGCTCAGAGAAAGAGATTAATGTTTGGATTTAAATAATGGGAGGTTTATCTCAAGTTTGTGTGTGTGTGTGTGTGTATTTTCTTTGTCTGTTTGTTTTATTATTTTTTTTGGAGTATGAGAAGTCTAGAATGGTTTGGCCTCTATATAACCTCTCAAAATATTCTAGATATCTCTTGCTTTTTCACAGCTTAACATACCTAGTAAGATCGGGAATGTTTCCTCTGGTAGTTACAATGCACAGTTGAAAAAAAAAAAAAAAAAAGACTTTCCCCAGAGAATTGGGATAATTGTATTTTAGCTATTGTTTCTGATTATACTTTCATTCTCACAAATAGTGTTGTCCTTCTTTAAGAACTATTTCCTTGATTCTACCATCAGAAAATGATTTGTCACTTCTTTCCACAAGTGTTTGATTTTTTGTATTTTTCCATCTTATGGCTCTGTGTCAGGCACTGTAAGGAAACTAACCAAGCTCATTACTTCAGAATAAAATATGAACCAAATATTATTGCAGAATACAAATTAATCACTAAGAGCACAGTCAGTACCTATATTATGATTTCTTCATTTTGTGACTACTATAGAGAGTAATTTTGAATGAAAGGAGGTATTATTCTTTAAGATCAGAATTCAGCCAAAGAGAAAGACTTTCTTTGGTGGGGGGATGTGGAGGGAAGTGAGTTATGGGGAAAAGATGGAATAGTGTTGTTTCTGACAAATTGAAGTTTGAAACTTTTGATGGACACCCAGGGGGAGATAGAGAGTTAACAATCAGGAACGAGTCTGGAGCTCAGGTAAGAGATCTAAGCTTGTATCTATGGATTTATGTGCCTTAAGCACCTAAGTATAGAGATCTCTCAAAGAAAACAGAATGAAAAAAATCAGGGAGCTCACTACACAGTCTTGGGGAACAGCAACATTTAAGAGATGGGCCTGGGAGAAGTGGAGGGGTACCAGAGGGAGTAGTCAGAGAGGTACAAAGGGAAGCAACAGATGGCAAAGTCAAGGACTTCAAGGAGCTCATGGCTTTTATTTCCAAACTAAGCAGAGTTCAGTTAGGTTCCAAGAGGTCATGAAGAAGAAGGGATAAAAGCATAGACTCTGGAACCAGACTGCATGGGCTTGAATCCAGGCTTCCCTACTCATACTACGTGTGTCCCCTTGGAATAGTTTCTTAACTTCTCGGTGCCTCGGTTTCCTTCCTTATCTGTAAAATGGGACTAATAGTAATATTCTTATCCCATAGAATTCATATAGAGATGACATTGGCCAATATTTGTAAGACCTTAGACCAATCTTCAGTTCATAATACACACTAAGTACATTTCCTATATTTAAATCAAACAATTAATTAATTTCAAGACTGCAAAGTATTCAATACATTTGCAAAGGAAAAAGAGTGTGACACACACAAAACTGAGTACAGGGAAAACTGAGGAAATTTAAATGAGATCAATGGGGAGCTTAAATGTCACTATCTTGTTTGTGATAGTGTACTACAGTTTTGTAAGATGTTATTTTTAGGAGAAAATGGTATGGGGACCTCTTTGCACTATATTTTGCAACTGCTTGTGAATCTACATTTATCTTAAAATAAGTGATTTAATTTTTTAAAAGATTTTATTTATTTATTTGACAGACAGAGAGAAAGAGTCACTAGTAGGCAGAAAGGAAAGGGGGGGGGAGCAGGCTCCCTGCTGAGCAGAGAGCCTGATGTGGGGCTCAAGTCCTGGACCCTGAGATCATGACCTGAGCCAAAGGCAGAGGCTTAACCCACTGAGCCACCCAGGTGCCCCAGGATTTAATTTAAAACAAAACAAAACAAAACAAAGCAAAACAAAATACTCATAACCATGAAAAAAAGACTTTTGACCTAAGGAAAAACAGTTTAGATGACATAGTAGGGACAAAGATTATAGCTGGAGATTAAATTGGAGATGAGATATTATAGACAGGATTTAGATCATTCTTTTAGGAATTGTATAATATCAGTATAAGAATAAAATTTGCCAACAGAGAGGGCAGTGTCTGCAGATAAATACTGTTGTTTGTAATGGTTTGCAGTATGTACTCCCATGTATTTTTTTTAAGTACAAGAGAGATTTGAATAGGTTTAGAGGATATAAGGAAACAGCCAGGAGAGACAGGATGGGGAGAAATTAGAGATACAGAGTAAAAAGGGAGCAGGATATCAAAAGGAATGGGATTAAGAATACGGGGAAAATGGAACTTTTTTTTTTTTGTTCTGGAAAGAATAAGACAGTAAATAAATATAAATCTAGTACAGTTATGTACTAGACCATGTTCTAGGAAAAGAGGGTATGGTGGTGATTGTCTATATTTTCTCTGAGAGAACAGATGTTTTTGTAGATGCACTTATTGACAGAATCAGGAGAGTTTTAAATGATGTAAAATGATGTAAAGGTATCTAATTTTAGCTAAGTATAGATGGAGAGACATTCGACTATGAAAAAGTAAAGGGGATATCAAATTGGGTATAACACTTGTGAATTAGTAGTGACACTTACACTTCTGATTTTTTCCTTTTGACAATAATAGAAGAGTAAATGATATTGGTTAACCTCAGAGTTGGCTTTTTGCCTCATGGACATTATAATAGGCTAAAAAGAAATGGTGTCCCAAAAGATATACTTACTCTTAACCCTGGGAACTGTGGATATTACCTTATATTTTAAAGATGTGATTACTTTAAGAATCTTGAGATAGGGAGATTATACTGAATTACCCAGGTGGGCTCTGAATACCATCACAAGTGTCCTTATAAAACAGAGGCAGAGAGATTTGATTTACATGCAGAGGGAGAGGTAATATGAAGATGAAGCAGAGATAATGGTCTTAAAAATTGGAGTGATGCAGGCACAAGCCAAGGAATCTTGGCACCCACCAGAAGTTGGAGGAGGCAAGGAACAGATTTTCCCCTAGGGCCTCTGAAGAGAACATAGCCCTGCCAACTTCTTGATTTTGACTCAGTGTTGTTTATTTCAGACTTTTGGTCTCCAGACTGTGGCAGAAAAAATTCTGTTGTTTTAAGTCACCTTATTAGTGATATTTTGTTAAGTCAATCATAAGAAATCAACACAGGTATGATCATAGAACAAGAGTAAAGGAGCAGGAATGTTTCAGAGCTGTTTCATGTGATCAAAGCTGTATGGACTGGATTAATGTGGGGCTGGAGAGACTACAGCAGGGATGGTGGTGACAATACTCTGGTGTTTAAAGTCAGTACGCAGGTAGTAGTGGGAGACAGGGCCCAAGGTGTTCGAACAGAGGGAAAGTTGTGGTTGAAAAGGGGAGACTAATTTAAGATTTCCATAGTGCCACACTTTTAGATAATTATAAGGTTCAAATTATTCATCAGAGTGAAAAGTGGAACAGAAGAGAAAATAATGGCATTCAAAAAGTCAAGAAACACTGAAGTTCAGGTAGGTTTCTTTAAGGTCAGTTTCATGGATATTGTTTTCAGGCCAGGAAATCAAGATGTTTAAGTCAGAGATCAAAATATTTAAAAAGTATGAGTTAGTGACTCTGGAATGACAGCATGAGATAAGTTGATTCTGACTCTCCCTGGCTCTGCTCTATTCTACTTTTCTTTGCTTTAGGAAGTTCCAGTCTTTCATTTCACATGACATTGGTGGGGCTCTCAATTCCAATATCCTCTGTTTTCTGAGACCACAGGGCTAGGTCAATGTTGCAGGCTTGTTCAAGAACAATTCTCCATCACCTAGGTCACAGCAATTGGGTCAGGTATGTCATGTGACTAAATCCAGATTCTGTCTTGCTGGGGTTGTGAGGGTTTTCTCCAGGAAGGCAGAGAGAGAATCCTGATGATGATATTGTTGGAGCCCCAATCCAGCTATGCCTGATGCTATAAATGTTCCTTTAAATTATGTGAGCCAATACAATTTTTAAAACTTTAAATTATAAGGACTAGAAATTGTACAATAAAGCATGAAAAGGAAATACAGATTGGGAAGGAAGACATAAAACTGTCTTTGTTCTCAGATTATATGACTGTCAATGTATAGATTCTGAAAAAATTAACCAAACAAGCAATAAGTTTTTATAGCAAGGTTGTAGGATATAATGTTAATATACAAAAGTTAACTGCTTTCCTGTATAATAACAACAAAAAAGTAGAATTTGAAATTAAAAACATAATGTCATTTATATTACCATACCCAAAATGAAATATGTAGATACGAATCTAATAAAATATGTACAAGTTCTAAATGAGAAAAATTTGAAAAAATCTGATGGGTGAAATCAAAGAATAACTAAATAAGTGGAGAGAGATTTCCTTGTTCATGGATAGGAAGACTCAGTATTGCCAAGATGTCAGTTCTTTCCAGCTTCATCTAGAGATTCAAAACAATCCTAGTAAAAATCCCAGGAAGCCATTTTATGGTTAGCATAAACTGATTCTGAAGTTTACATGGGGAAGCCCAGAAGAGTCAACAGAAAGGTGAATAAAGTTGGAGGTCAATGATCCCTGACTCCAAGACTTAGTATAAAGCTACAGTATGGCATTGGTGAAAGAACACAAAACCAGACCAATGAAACAGAATAAAGAGCCCAGAAATAGACTCACATATAGTCAATTTATCTTTGACAAGATGCATAGGGAATATAATGTAGCAAAGATAGTCTCTTTAACAAATGGTGCTGGAACAACTGGGCATACATATGCAAACCCAAACAAACAAATACAAAATGAATCTACACACAGACCTTACAAGCTTCACAAAAACTAACTTGAAATAGATCACAGACCTAAATGTAAAGCTCAAATCTGTAAAACTTATAGAAAAGTATAGGAAAAATCCTAGATGACCTTGGGTGTGGTGATATCTTTTTAGATACAACACCAAAGATAAGATCCCTAAAAGAAGTAACCAGTAAACTGAAATTCATTAAAATTAAAAACTTCTGCTCTGCAAAAATTAATGTCAACAGAATTAGAAAATAAGCCACCAATTGGGGGAAAATATTTACAAAAGACACATCTGAAAAGGCCTGTTATCTAAAATGTACAAAGAACCCTTCAAATTCAACAGTAAGAAAATAACCCGATTTCAAAATGGGCCCAAAACTGTAATGGGCACTTTCCCAAAAAGTATATATATATATACAAATAAGCATATGAAAAGATGCTTTGCATCATTTGTCACCAGGGAAATGCAAATTAAAATGGCAATGAAATACTCTTATGCACCTATTAGAACGGCCAAAATCTGGAACTCTGATCAGGATGTGGAACAGCAAAATTCTCATAAATCACTGGTGGGGCTGCAAAATCATGTAGGCCCTTTGAAAGACAGTCTAGCAGTTCCTTACTAAACTAAACACACTCCATGCATACCCTCCAGCAATCATGCTCCTTGGTATTTACCAAAAGGATTTGAAAGAGTATGTCCACACAAAAACTTGCCCACAATGTTTATAGCAGCCTTACTCATAACTGCCAAAAGTTGGAAGTAGCTGAAGTGTCCTTCCGTAAGTGAAGGGACAAATAAACTGTAATACATCCAGACCATGGAAAACTATTATCAGAACAAAAAAGAAATGAGCTATCAAGTCATGAAAAGACATGAGGAAACTTAAATGTGTACTATTAAGTGAAAGAAGCCAGTCTGAGATGACTACACACTGTATGACTCTAACTATGTCAATTCTGGAAAAGGCAAAACTATGGAAGTGGTTAAAAAAAAAAAAACACGGTGATTGGCAGACATTAGGGTGGAGAGGGATAAAAAAGTTTAGCACTGAGGATTCTTAGGGCAGTGAAAATAGGCTGGTTTCTATTTTAATGATGGCTATGTGATTAAAATATATTTGAGCAAACCCATAGAATGTACCAAGCCCATAGAATGTACAACACCGAAGCAAACCCTAAAATAAATGATGGGCTTTGGGTAATTATGATGTCTTCATATAGCTTCATCTGTGGTGAGAAATGCACCATTTTGGGGAGTGATGCTGTTAATGAGGGATACTATGCCTGTGTCAGGGCAGAGGGTATATTTGAATCTTTGTATGTTTCTTTCAATTTTTTTGTAGACCTAAAACTTCTCTAAAAAATATAGTCTTAAAACTAATTTGAATTATGTTTTTATTACATGTATTTCAAAATATCCTAACCTATACAAGGTTGGTATATTTTCCCCAACTTTTTGTTCTTTGTATGACAGGCTACAAATGAATAAATATAGTCCCCTGTTTCTCTTGTTGGTGTGTTTTGATGCTTCAGGAGATAACAGTTAGATAAATGAGGGAGAGTTCATATTTTCTTTGGTTATTCTTTTAATCTCTGACCCCAGGCACAAGAAATGATATATTAGTCTATTTTATGAACTTCATTTTCACAACCAGAAGGGTTTGAGCTCTAGAGAACTATTTCAAAGACCAGCAGGGAGCTGAGATGATGCTGAAAAAGAAAAAAAAGCACACATACACAACAAATGAAACAAATTAATCTGCAAGAACATTTGAAATTTCAAGAAATTTTAATTTCACGGTTGTTCTTACTCATTCAAATAAAATCTATTTGACAAATCTCTATTAAACTCCTACTGTAAGCCAGGCACATACAAATGAATAAGATGCACAATTTGAATTGACTTTTCATTGTGGCCTAATAATTACATAATGTGATGAATTTATTTAAGAAGCAAAATATGATAGAACACTGAACTAGAAGCAGTAGGTCTACCATAAGTTAGGCATAGTGAAATATATTGTGTTGATACAAATAAATATTGAGGATTACATAAAAATAAGATTCTGTAATGTTGCATTTCAGATACATCTTATTCATTACATTATCTGCTAATTAAAACGGTCCAGGTGCTATTATTTGGAGACCATGAAGGATCTATTCCATTAACACTTTTTTTGAGACCCCACCTATATATCTGGCACTGGGCTAGGCACTGGGAAAATGGCAGGTCCAGTTCCCTCCCTTGGCCCTTAGTGCCCACCAGAGGACCCTCTGAAGCATCAGAGGGATTATCCATGTCACTCTTGACATTTAGTAAGTGATAAAACTCACATTTACACACGAATGTTTTAGTTTCCTAAAACATTACAAAGGTCTCTCCTAAATGGTCTCATTATTTTTATTTTTCTCACCCCAAAACTGAATTCCTAATTCCTGTCCCGTTTGATGTTTACATAAATAATTATTTCCAGAACATGACTTTGCTTGAGTTAAAAAAACTCATCATGTTCAAGTGTGTCATTTTTAATCTGGGGAAACTAAGCAAGGGGGTATCAAATGACTTGCTTGAGGAAGAATTAAATACTCCCCTGAACAAACTGTAAAAGACAGACATCAGTGAGGAAATACAATGCTGCCAGGTTTAAATCCTCATTCTTTCTCCCCTAAATATACAAGTCATGATGGGATTTTTTTTTTTTTAAAGTTTGTGGCAATGAGGCTACCTGATAAGTCAAATTTAGGATGACTTACTCTATAAGACTAGAACTCTCATTGTAGAAGTACTTTGAATTATTAAAGACATATTTATCTTTTCTCTCCTTTTATTTAATTAATTTTTTATTTTTTATAAACATATTTTTATCCCCAGGGGTACAGGTCTGTGAATCACCAGGTTTACACACTTCACAGCACTCACCAAAGCACATACCCTCCCCAATGTCCATAATCCCACCCCCTTCTCCCAAACCCCCTCCCCCCAGCAACCCTAGAAGAAGTCAAATTATCACTCTTCGCAGATGATATGATACTATATGTGGAAAACCCAAAAGACTCCACTCCAAAACTGCTAGAACTTATACAGGAATTCAGTAAAGTGTCAGGATATAAAATAAATGCACAGAAATCAGTTGCATTTCTCTACACCAACAGCGAGACAGAAGAAAGAGAAATTAAGGAGTCAATCCCATTTACAATTGCATCTAAAACCATAAGAAAACCATAAGATACCTAGGAATAAACCTAACCAAAGAGGCTAAGAATCTATACTCAGAAAACTATAAAGTACTCATGAAAGAAATTGAGGAAGACACAAAGAAATGGAAAAATGTTCCATGCTCCTGGATTGGAAGAATAAATATTGTGAAAATGTCTATGCTACCTAAAGCAATCTACACATTTAATGTAATTCCTATCAAAGTACCATCCATCTTTTTCAAAGAAATGGAACAAATAATGCTAAAATTTATATGGAACCAGAAAAGACCTCGAATAGCCAAAGGGATATGGAAAAAGAAAGCCAACGTTGGTGGCATCACAATTCCGGACTTCAAGCTCTATTACAAAGCTGTCATCATCAAGACAGCATGATACTGGCACAAAAACAGACACATAGATCAATGGAACAGAATAGAAAGCCCAGAAATAGACCCTCAACGCTATGGTCAACTAATCTTCGACAAAGCAGGAAAGAATGTCCAATGGAAAAAAGACAGCCTCTTCAATAAATGGTGCTGGGAAAATTGGTCAGCCACATGCAGAAAAATGAAATTGGACCATTTCCTTACACCACACACAAAAATAGACTCAAAATGGATGAAGGACCTCAATGTGCGAAAGGAATCCATCAAAATCCTTGAGGAGAATACAGGCAGCAACCTCTTCGACCTCAGCTGCAGCAACATCTTCCTAGGAACAACGCAAAAGGCAAGGGAAGCAAGGGCAAAAATGAACTATTGGGATTTCCTCAAGATCAAAAGCTTTTGCACAGCAAAGGAAACAGTTAACAAAATCAAAAGACAACTGACAGAATGGGAGAATATATTTGCAAACGACATATCAGATAAAGGACTAGTGTCCAGAATCTATAAAGAACTTAGCAAACTCAACACCCAAAGAACAAATAATCCAATCAAGAAATGGGCAGAGGACATGAACAGACATTTCTGCAAAGAAGACATCCAGATGGCCAACAGACACATGAAAAAGTTTTCTCTCCTTTTTTCCTTCATTTTTTCTACTTTCTTCTCTTCTTTCTTTATTTCATTACATAATCATTTCATCTATACACAATTATTCAAAGTAGGGTGTGTGTCCTGGGCCAAAAGGATACAGACATGAGTAGGCACACTCCCTGTTATCAATGACTCAGAATCAAGTAGAGGAGAAAGATGTTAAATGGATCATTATGAAACAGTGTGTTGTGAGTGTTGCCATCCTTTGAGGAAGGATTGTTTGCTCTTTCGTGGAGAAGGGACGTTTAAGGGCTGGTGGGCTGGGAAAGATTTGTGGAAGAGAAAATGCCTGAAGTTTGGGACTTCAGGGACTGAACCAGATTCTGAAACTAGTAAGGGCATTTCGGGATGAGAAACTACCACCTGCAAAGGCAAATAGTATTTTCTGTGGCTTTTCCTCATGCTTGCTCCATGGCATGTAGGGATATATAATTAGGAAGAGATATGCTTGGTAGAAAGAAAACACCACTGGCCTATTCTAGTATCTGTTTCATAACTGTAAGACAGGGCAAACAAAACATCTTAATCAACAAAAGATTAGGATGAGGAAGGACATGGAAATAAGGCAGAGAGAATGAGCACGGCTAGTACGAGTTCATGATGCTTGAGCCATAGATAGGACCAAGTGGTAGCTGTGTTAATGCACACAGCTTTATGTATAGATTAACGCCTAGCATTCTTTCTTTGCTTTTTCTGATACTATGCTTCTTTGACCACTGCTGCTAATCTTGGAAATGGATGAATGATTCACTTTCTTCTCAAACAGCTGTGTAGAAACTACTTCAAAAGGTGGAATAAGGCAGAATGAATGTTCTCAGATGCAGGAGCAATGCTATCCAAAATCAAACATCTGGCATGATCTCTGCTGACGTATCTGGCAATTAATTCAGATCATTAGAAGTTGATTTGATAACATGTACAATTCTCAAGATACCCTGCTTCTAAGTTGAGTAAGACAATTTCAGAGCACCATGAGGGTGATATATTTTTTTATTTAATGTGACTTTTGGATGAGGTTGCCAAAAATGACAAGACTCGGGCTGGTCTTTCAAAGAAAATAACAATAAAGAATAGAATGTAATTAGCAACCTTTAATTTTCTTCATTATGGTTTTTTATATTTTTCCATCTTTCTGTAATGAACATGAATTAGTTTTGTAGTTAAAAACAGATAAAAGTGTTACTATAAAAAGAATAAAATCATCACCACCATCAACAAACTTATCCTTGGTAAGTTTCTGTCATGTTCCCTTATGAAAAGTGCAACAATTAAAAAGACTATTTCTTGTTCATCTAGAACTGACACTGTGAGTTTCTGGTATGTGTGGTCATTGGCAATTTCTTGTGTTTTTTTGTTTTCATACTGGGGATATGGTGGATGGATTGCCAGAAAAGGTACTATGTGGTGGGGAGGGAGAGATAATTGGACTAGAAGTAAAGGGGCCTAGATTACAGTTCTCTTATCTTTCCTGTCTATTATGACCTTGGACAATCTTATTGCACCATCTGTTTTTTCAACTAAGGTGGGCCCAACAATGCATGCTCCATCTGGCAGACAGTGAGGCTAAAAAGAAGTATAAATAATTTGCAGGCTACAAGAAGCGATACGCATGTAAGTTGTTTCTTAAGAACAATTACTCATAGTCAAAATCCTGCTTAGAGACTCAACATAAGGGACCTTGTTCTAGAGATCTACTTATTGTACAGTGGGGAAAAGAGGTCTTTTTGAAATTATGTTAACATATATGTGGGCAGTTTAGGTGTACATAACTGGTTCAACTGTAATACCTGTCCTTTCTCGCATTTAAATCTGAAAAGATAATTGCCAAGTTTCATGATAATAATGACATTTACATTTATAAATTCCCTTTCAAATGCTTACATATTCCAAAAGATATACTACCAGAATTTTGTTATTTAGACAGTTTTACTCAGAGAACAACTGTTTAACACCTTGAGTTGCTGAGAACGGTATAAGAGTATTAAATACTGTATTATATTTCTGATGCATTTGGAGGATTTTCTTTTCTGCCTACAATTTAATTTTCACTTGAGTTTTTCTTTTGCTCTTCTCATATTGATTTTATTTTGTAGTACCATTAAGGAAGTGAAATGAAGGTAGGTAAGGGTGTATCTATAGGTATAGGCATTTTTTCAATACATTTATTTTAGTGTAAGACTACTTGGAAACACTAAATTGCTGCCGAAATTCTATTTCATGTTGAATCAATAAGCACATTTTATTGGGTTTTGAGCATTTTGATCATTAATAGTTCAGTGAACGCTATCCATAATCTACCTTTAAGTTTAATGTTAAAATTATTTAAAAATAATTTGCTTTTGTTCACAGCATAATTTGTTTTTAATGGAAATTCTCATTTGGGACTTTTCTCATTAAAAAGCAACTGTGAGATAATTGTCTGAGTGTCTGGTTATGCTTTCTTAAGAAGGTTTTAATATCTGCTTATATCTGAAAATGGGTTATTTTATAAAGCGATAATTTTTCCCCTCATTTATGGGGACTTTACTACATTCTTCCTCCATGGTATTTCATTCCTCCTTTAAACACCTTTTATTTGGTATTTGATAGCTCTACATATATATAAAGACACATATTACTAGACTGTAAGTTCAGTGCTCTATTCCCATATATAGCAAAGTGGCTAACAAGAAACATATATTTACATTTATAAATTCCCTTTCAAATGCTTACATCTTCCAAAAGATATACTACCAGAATTTCGTTTTTTAGACAGTTTTACTCGGTCTACTGAGTATTTTGAATGAATGAATGAGTGAATGAATGAAAGAGCTATAAACTGCAAGACACAAGAGAAGACGTGGTCATAAAAATACATGAAGATATAATCCACATGACAGTCTACATAAAATGTTATGTTAAAAATAAAACCCCAAAGAACATAAGACAAAATATTTTAAAAAAATATTATTCAGACCACATCGTGATTGCTGTTTTTCTGTGTAATGAAGAATGCCTCAGACTGCAATTAGCAAACTAGTCTTTCCACCAAATGGAGCAGAATTTAGCCTAACCTATTGCTGCAGTGAGTGAGAAAGGATGAGCAGAAAACACACAGGGCTTCCATCCCCTGATGGAAACTCAGGTCTGCGAAAACAGAGAAGGTAGTTTCAGCACAGTTGATCATGTTCCTAATAGAGGAAACTGATGAAAAACAAAGGCTCCAAATGATGTAGTTATGAATAGTCTCTGTTTACAGAGTACCTGAAACAAGGGCAGAAGCAGAGATGGATCTTCAGCAAATAGTTACAAGGCTCCAATCAAAAAATAAAAAGCCTATTAGGATTGTCAAGAAAAGAAAGAAGAGATACCTAGACAATAATTCAATAAGTAGTGAATCCAGAGCAAAACACAAATGGAAAAATGTATTTTCTTAGCCAAACAAAATAAAAGAGTTCTAGGGGTTTAAATTAAGAGTTCCATCATGAGAAGAAAGAAGGAGTGGAAATGAGCGCTCCCGTATCACTGAGTACAATACTTTGTTTCTATGAAAACTGTAGTTAATGAGTAAGGAGCCATCCATTAAGGCCTCCTTCCATAGTGTGATCTCAGCCTCAAAGATCCCCAGGTTAAAGAAGCAAACGCACCTTCTGCATGTGTTGTTATAGTTCCCTACTTAGATCTTGTCTATGAGAACTGCAGAGCTGTTGCTCAGAGGGAAAAAAAGAAAAGGAGGAAAGAAGCTTCCCTTCCTTGACTCCTATCCACCAAAAATACTTTAACAAGGGCTATCCCTTCTTGTTAAAAATATTTTGCTAGAACACTACTATACCAGGTCAAGAATCACATTGGTCAATAAATATTGACCAGATTTTGTTACATTTGTACAATTTCTATAGTCTAAGAAGTCTCTAAGAGATCCAGAGTTCTTACATTTAAAATTTGTCTTAGACAACAAATGCAAGAGAAATAAGGAAAGCAAACACCTTCACAGACTCAAAAAAGAAAGACATTCTAGAGAGAGTAAAGGCAAAACCATCTTTTTTAAGGTATTGTAAGAAAACCTGTTCATGGCTTCAAAGTAGTACTAACTATAAGTGCCAAATTGCAAAAAGGGCCACAAAATGCTCTTACCCTAATCCTCCCCCTTGGGAGGTCCCTTTCAAAACTGTTTAAAGCAAAAATAATAATTGTTTTTGAGTCTGTACCATATGTAAAAAAGAAATGTATGAAGCCAGGAGTAGAGAAATGTTAAGTAAAATGCTGTAAGATTTTTTAAGCATATGTGATGAAAAAGAGTATTACTTGATGATGGACTATGATAAATTAAAGGTCTGTGCTGTAAGCCCTAAAACAACCACTAAACCACACAACCACTAATAACAAAAGAAAACTTGATAACGGATGGGATGGTTAATTTTATGTGTCAACTTGGCTAAGCCACAGTAACCAGATATTTATTCAAACAACATTCTAGATATCTGCCCCCCCTTTCTTAAGATTTTCTAAATGTATTTGTCAGAGAAAGAAAGAGAGAGAGAACACAAGCAGAAGGAGATCCAGACAGAGGGAGCCGCAAGCTTCCCAGTGAGCAAGGAGACCAGTCCTGCAATCATGACCTGAGCCAAAGGGAAATGCTTAACTAACTGAACCTCCCAGGTCTCCCTCTAAGATCTTTCTTTGAAGTTTTGTTTGTTTGTTTTATTTTTTTTAATGGGATTGATATTTAAGTCTATGGACTTGGAGTAAAGCAGATTGCCTCATCCAATCAGTCAAGGCCTTAAGAAAAGGTCTTAAGTGGGTAGGAGAAGAATCAATGAAACAAGATGGGATTGGGAGGGAGACAAACCATGAGTGACTCTTAATCTTACAAAACAAACTGAGGGTTGCTGGGGGGAGGGGGGTTGGGAGAAGGGGGGTGGGGTTATGGACATTGGGGAGGGTATGTGCCTTGGTGAGTGCTGTGAAGTGTGTAAACCTGGCGATTCACAGACCTGTACCCCTGGGGATAAAAATACATGTTTATAAAAAAATTAAAAATTTAAAAAAGAAAAGAAAAGAAAAGAAAAGGTCTGACTGCCCCAGAGATTGAGGGAATTCTGTTAGCAAACAATCTTTGAACTTGATCTTTTCCCTGGATCTCTCCTTTCCAGTCTACCCTGCAGATTTTGGATTTGCTAGCCTCCACAGTTGTGTGAACTAATTCCTTGAAAGCTCTCTCTCTCTCTCTCTGTTCGCTACACACACACACACACACACACACACACACACACACTCACATACCCCTTATTGATTCTGTTTTCTAAAGAAACTTAATACAACTAATAAACCAAAAAAGGAAATAAATTAAATAATAAACTTACTAAATGTATACAAAGGGATCATAAAAAGAGAGGCTTCCTTTTATCTTCTGTGAAATGAGCATCAGTAGTTAGTAGGGTTATGAAAATCAAGTCATACAGATCTATAAAAATATTTAAAGCCTTTAGCAGTAAATAATGCAGAAATTCTTAATTTTTTTCATTACTATCAGTAACTAAGTCCTAGTTTCCATTCTAATTTTTAAAATTTACCCATTTCCTATGATTATTCTCAATAACGCTGTCTTTCTCTTGAGTCAGAGCTTTAGAATTCTTGGCTCAGTGACTCAAGTCAGAATGTCTAATTCCTCAAATTTGAGGAAAGTTTTTGATGTACAGTAAACAAAAAAGGTGGAAGTGATTTAGAATTTACAACCCCTAAAGGTTTAGGACCCCAAATAAAAATGTTTTTAAGTGAATGTATAAAATGCATAAAATAGGTCCTGTGAGTAGTAATAGATGGGAATAATCTGTTTCATGTTTTACAAAGAGTAAACTTTTGAATAAACAGCTATTTTAATAACATTTGTGTTCAAAGAATGCAACACTTCATGCAAATGCAAAATTCTGGAATGAATAAGTTCTTTATTTCCCATTTCTCATGAGCAAGCCATGAGATGATTTCTACTGCTCTGATTTAGAAGATATGAGGACGGGCCTTTCCACCTTAGCTGGCTCTGTTGCCAACACTTAGTGTGAATATAAAAATTCAATTTTAGTGAATCAGAAGGCTCTGGTGTCACTGAATTTTTCTAAGGGAATACTTTCTGGTTTTGTCTACATTTGTATTCCTCTCATTTAATGGAGGGAAGTAATAAGATTTTTCTATTTGCTCCAGAAGCTATTTCACAAGTACATAGATGGAAGTTTAGGAAACATATTTTAAAAGGCCACAAAGGGAAAACAAATTGATCTATTGGTTTTGAACCCTAAGGTCTTTCAACATAAGAGTTAAGCATGCCTGGGAATGTCAAATGGTGCCTTCAGAGAAGTAGTGTGTGCCTGGAAGCTATTGCAGCTGTCTTCCATGGTGTATAGAAAGCATTCTAGTGTGGCCCACACAATTTTCTGGCCCTTTGTGTGCATGCCTGTGTGTGAATTTGATGGACTTTACTCTGTAATTAAGTAATGTTATATGGCACAGTTGAATAGTTAACCATAACTTTGGGAAAGTATCATTTGAGCCCTTTAA
This sequence comes from Mustela putorius furo, assembly GCF_011764305.1. NCBI lineage: Eukaryota > Metazoa > Chordata > Mammalia > Carnivora > Mustelidae > Mustela > Mustela putorius. The sequence continues at coordinate 26,735,047 of NW_025421273.1, forward strand.
AAGCAGATAGCTTTCTCTGGCTGATTGAAGAAAAATAAACCAGAAATGGGAAGGAGGAAAAGTTAGACTCACCATTTCTGGCTTAAAGAGGAAGGGAGCTACATGCCAAGGAATGTCTGCAGACTTCCAGATGCTGAGAGCAGTCTGTCCTTGTCAGTCAGCAAAGGGACAGAAACTCACTGGTGTAGCCACAAGGAACTGAAATCTGCCAACAGCAAGAATTAGCTTGGAAGTGGAGTCTCCCGTAGAGAAAATAACTTGGCTTGGCTGACACCTGGATTTCAGCTTAGTGATTTTCTTAGCAGAGAACACAGACATGCTATTCGGTATTTCTAAGGCATACAATTGTCAGTTAATAAGTGGGTGTTGAATTTAGCTCCTAAACTTATGATAATTTGTTATGCAATAATAGAAAACTAATACAAATGACTTGGATCTCACCCAAAACATGTTTGTTCATTATTTTGTATTAACCAGTTCATTTGTTCATCTATCCATTCACTTATGAATGCATTCGTTAAGTACCAACCTATGCTTTGCCAGGAGTTTCAGATTTACAGGGCAATTTAATGACCCAAATCCTGAAGACTGTGTTATTAGGATACTGGAATGTGATATCATCCACTCTCTCCAAACATGATCAAATACAATTAGTGTGGACACTCTGCAAGTTGGGACAACTGAAAACAATTCAATATGTAGTTTTGTGGCTCACTTAGAAAGTGTGGTGGGCCCAGTGAAAAGCCAGAAGTATTGACCATATGTAAAAAAATGAAGACAGTAGATGGCAATATTTCAGTCTAATTATTTTGGCTGTCATCTCAGACTTAACTGAAATCGCCTCATACTTTCCCACATAGCCAATGATTATTATGCCTGGAAGTTCCAAACACAGTGTCCCAGGCTAATTAATTATTATTACTATTTTTTCTGCAGAGGTTGGAAAGCAAACAGAAGCCTGCCTAGGGACTGCCCTCAGATCATTCTTCCCAGCTGTGTGGAAGTCCACTCCATCCCTTATGCAAATCACATGCCTCTGGAGAAATGAAATCCCTGGCCTAGGTCTTGCTTATTAGACCAGAGAGAGCAACTTAACACACCTCAGCTCAACCTAAAGCTTTATTCCTGAGCAAGAGAAAAACTTTGGTGGCCCAAGGCCAGATATTTCATGGCATCTGTAGGTAACTGAAGAGACAGGGTACAAATTGATTCCTGAATTTATACATTGCTAATTATTGTACACTGGCTTAGCTGGAAAACATGGGATGTCTCCTTTTTCTCTTTCTTTCCTTGCCCGCTCTGTCTCCCTTCTATTTTCCATTCTTTCTTTCCTCCTCTCCTCCCTTCATTCATTCGTTCCTTCATACTTTCCGTCTCTCTTTCCTCCCTGACTCTTCTTTGCCCCCCCTCCCTCTTCCTTGACTACTTTTCTCTTTCTCCATCTCTTTCTCATTTCCGTTTTCAGTTTTAATTATCCCAAACTCCAATTATGGTCCTCTTCTCCCTTCTTTAGAGGTAACCAACATTTTATGTTTGCTATGTATGCTTCGAGGCCACTACTTTAATACCATTTAAATTATTTATTCCCATGGAAAATATAAAGCATTGCAGACAATAATAGTATTGGATAGGATGTGGACCAACGGGACGTTTTTATTCTGTCACTGGGTTATTCACTGCCACCGTCTCTTTGGGAGCCACTCCAACTTAACATATAAAATGTGCAGACACCAAGAGTCAGGATATCCTTTTTCTTGGGCAAATATTCTAGATGTAATCTTACATATGCACCAGGAGAGATGTACAAGAATTTTCAAAGCAGCCTAAGTCACAAAAGGAAAATGTTGGAAACAACTCACATGTTCACTGACACAAAGATGACTACAAATTTTGGTCTGCTGGGTTGACAGAATACCATATGGCAGAGAAAATTAGTGCAATGCTTCACACATACACCCATTCCTAGAGCTCCTGTAACAAGGTATCATGAACTGAGTGGCTTCAAATAACATAGTTCTGTAGTCTGGAAGTCCAAATTCAAGGGCTACACTCCTGAAGGCATCAGGAAGGAACTGTTACATGCCTCTCTGAGCTACTAGTAGTCTCAGACATTCCTTAGCTCACAGGTGGTTGTCTTCTCCCTTTGTTGGTTTGTCCCATGGATTTCTCCATGTGCATGTATCTGTCTTTGTGTCTAAATGTCCCTTTTATATAAGAACACTGGCCCTCATCTTAACTTGACCTTGTTTCTTTTCTTTTTTTTTTTAAGATTTATTTATTTATTTAAGAAGGTGAGCATGTGTACACGTGTGCACAGGTAGGGGGAGGGGGATGAGAGAAGCAGACTCCCCACTGAGCACAGAGCCCTGATGTAGGGTTTGAACCCAGGACCCTGAGATCATGACCTGAGCTGAAATCAAGAATCAGACACTCATCCACCCAGGCACTCTAACCTGATCCTAGTTCTAAACAAGGTCACCTTCTGCAGCACTTGAGGTTAGGACTTCAACGTATGAATTGTGGGGTGGAGGCACAACTCAACTCATAACAATGTATCCATATGGATCAATATCACAAGTATAATATTAAGCAAAACAGTTAAAATCACATAAGAACATAAACAATATGTTTCTACTTATATAATGCTTCAACTATACACATTGAGAAACTAAAAAGAAAATGCCAGAGGAGGGATAGTCATCACACCACTCAGCATAGTGTTTACCTGTGTGTGGAGTGGGAGAAGGGCCCGAGAAGGGCAGTCAAGGTGGTGCTCTCTCCCCAGGTGCATGCTGGGTAGAGAGGTATTTGTTGTATTACTATTAATCACTAAATTGTACACATGTTATAGACACTCTTTTTAAGGTATCTTTCATAAGAAAATGGTGAGGGGAGAAAAATAACTCAAATAAAATATATAGTTTTCTTTTTGTGATTTCTTTATAAATTATCATAATGCATATATTCTGAAACTTGCTCTTTTTAACTAAAACTTGGATCATACATGTATCCACACAGAGATCTAGGTCATTCATTTCCTAAGTCATGTATTCGTGTATCCATTTCCCTATTCATGGACGTTCCCAATGTCCCAATTTTTCCCTATTACGATTTTGAAGGTTATAATGATGAGTTTTCTTTGAGTATCAAGTTCGTCTGGAGGCCTGGTAATGACTTCCACCAGTCACTTAAGCTAGTTTTTCTTTGACTCAGTTTCTTCTTTTGGAAATTATTGATATAAACTATGTAGCACTTTAGTATTTAGCTAATTGATTTTGTAAACATATTAAATTCTACTTCCCTCTATTTCAAGAAGAGGAAGGAAGGCCACAAAGTCTCTTTTATGAGTAGAGTTTTAAAGAAAAAGATTATTTTATTCAAAATGTCAGTGTTAGTGATACCTATATTTTATTCTGAACCTTCTTTTTTAATTTATATATTTTTTTTTTATTTGACAGAGAGAGAGATCACAAGCAGGCAGAGAGGCAAGCAGAGAGAGAGGGGGAAGCAGGCTCCCTGCTGAGCAGAGAGCCCGATGTGGGCCATGATCCCAGGACCCCGAGATCATGACATGAGCCGAAGCCAGAGGCTTAATCCACTGAGCCACTCAAGCGCCCCCCGAACCTTCTTGTTTTCACAATTTCTCTCTTATTAACTGATGTGATTTCTATCCCTTATATTATAATGACTTCTTAAATTTCATCAGTCTAGACATTTCTTCTGAACGACAATTACAATTATCTGCCATCTGGGTAATTCCCCCTTCATGCATCATAATTGTGTTATAAGCAAGATAAGGCATTATCTTGTTCCCCAACGTAATTATCTTGTCTTTGGCAAACATTCTTCCTCTTCCTCCCTTTCCTGCCTCAGTGACTGCCTGTTACAATCAAAATGTGGGACTCAGCCCTGAATCCTTCCAACTCCATTCATCGCTTCTTGTTCAATCTACTTGGTTCCCAAACATACTTTTTGTGTTTTTTGTTTTTTGTGTTTTTTTTTTTTTCATTTTTACTACTATATCTCTAACCTAATGTTTTTCAAAGCATGGTCTCTGGACCAGTAGTGTCCACATCCCTGGAACTTGTTAGAGATGCAAATTCTCGGACTTGACACCAGTCAGAAGTTCAGGAGATGGAGTTGTGTCTGTTGGTGCCATCACATCTCACTCAGACCTCTGAATCCATCTCTCAGCCACTAGAGTTCTCTTTCTCTCTCTCAGAAGTGCAATTCTAAGGTATCATTCTTCTGCTTAAAATTTGTTATTGGCTGTCCAATGTCTTCTGGGCAAAATAAAAGGGAATGACATCAAAACCACTAGGGATTTGGGTCTCACTGCCTCTATTTTATTTTATCTCTCTTCTGATCTCCTACCTTTCGAGACACAAGATCATCCCGAACTCTGGCAATAAGTACAGATGTATATTTTCTGAGTGTTTATGCTCTCATGGATTTCTGGCCTTCTTTCATGGAGCAATTTTGTTTCCTTCCTCTTCCATAGCCATCTTATATCAGGTGTGGGTTTCTTCTCAAGGGCTCTCTGTCCTTCTATGTCCTACTAAAAATCACTGCATTTTTAAAAAATAATGAATACTGTTATGCTGAAAATAAAAATAAAAATAAAAAATAAAAAAATTATATACATATATATATATAAATATAAATTAGTCTACTTGGTTTCTTGAAAGACATAATTTTGAAATGCAAAAAGATAAAATTTTTGCAAATGTAACAAAATCCAAGGCTTTCTAGAAGGAAATGAAAGAAAATATTCCTGGTCCTCTGGAGAGAGGACCAGGAAGTTGGATTAGGTTAAGAAAAAGATTTACCACCTGTACTCTTGATTTGTTACCATAACCATGCCATGTTAACCATGCCTAAAAATAAGTTTAAAAATTAGAGCACATTAGTTGCAGGCACATGAATGTGTGTGTAGAGGGGAAGTAAGGATCTTAAAGGGTAAGAAATTGCATAAAAGAACAAAAGCAAGTCTTGAATAATTAGGAAGAGGATAAAATGCATGTCCTCATGACTATTCTATATTTTTTTCTCAAGTTTGAGAAGTGTATGGAATTCTTTTAAAGGTATAATTTTCTCTTGATTCTCTTCCTTGTTCTCAAATTATTTTTATTATTTCTTATATAAATATATAAATGAACAGGTGTAAGGAAATGGTAACATGATCTATTCTAAGACCTATAATAAATAATTTATAATTTATATTTATATATTCATACAATTTATATAATTTATATTTATAAATAATATAATTTATTAATCTTAATTACGTAGTGGCAGGACTGGATTTTAACCAAAACATGTGGATGTTGTGCAATGTTACACAGCTATAAGACCAAACAAAATTAACAAGTTACACATAAACAAAATTACAAAGCTAATTGATTTCAAACTAACAATATTTATTTAATATGACAAATCCTGCTGTTTTGCTAAAGGGAAATTGCCCCACACAGTGTGAATATGGAGTAGAATTCCATTCCAAGTGGAACAAACTCATGTCCTTATCAATTTGCATCCTTCTTGCCATGGTGGTGGGCGGTATGCTAAGTTAATTCTCTTCCACTTTTGAGCAACTTGAAAACTTCACTTGTAGAGTTGTTTCTATGACACTGGCCTTTACTTAGAACAAATGTGTCATTTACAGGTACTTTTAATCTTTATTTCCTCACTACCCAATGTCAGGGCAAGCAGTACAAAATGGCACCAACACAAATGTTTATACAAACATGATTGTGAAGTCCTGTGATCACATGAAGTTTTCAGAGATAAGCTATCCGGTGATCCTCCAATATGAGTCAGTAAACTATGGTTTCTGGGCCAAATCCAGGTACCCTTATTTTTGTAAGGTCCATGAGCTAAGAACAGTTTTACAATTTTTTGATTGATTGATTGATTTGATTTGATATATTTATTTGAGAGAGAGTGAGCAAGAGAGAGAGCATGAGTGGGGAGGAGAGGCAGTGGGAGAGAGAGAGAAGCAGACTCCATGCTGACCAGAGAGCCTGATATGGGGCTCGATTCCAGGACCCTAAGACCGTAACCTGAGCTGAAGGCAGATGCTTTGCTGATTGAGCCACACAGGTACCCCGGCTTTCACAATTTTAAAAGGTTGAAAATAAGAATATGTGACAGAGATGCATGAAACCCACAAAGTCTAAAATTTTTATAATCTGGCTCCTTTATAGAAAAAGTCTGCTGTTTTCTGTCTTTATGTAATTTTTTAAAAAGATTATCATGAGATGAAAGCAGAAAAGGGAAAATATATTTTAGAGAGCTTCAGGACACCTGGGAATACATTTTCAGAAAGCAGGGAGGAAAACACATTTCTACTTACTGGAAAATGTGCTTGGTTACTCATTGCCCAGTATTTGTAGATAAAAGCACAAATAGACTACTGCTCAGGAGAAGCACAGACATTCTTGGTACTCAGAACAGACAGAATTACTCCCAGGATTGTCATAAAGAGGACACTACAGAATGGAATGATGTCCTCTCTGGTGTGTAACCACAAGCTTTACAGAGTCGTTTTATATAACAATCCTGCATATAGCCTGATGATATCATACCAAAATCTGATTCAGTAAAGGCAGTTTTCAAAGGGCTGGCATGGGTGAGGTAGCTCTTTATTGATCTGGTTTGATGTAAGACTAAACTGTAGACTCTGGAAGTACAGAGTGACTGGATGCCCATGGGGCAAATCTTTCTTAATATACTCTCTTGGATTAGCTGTTGAACATAGGAGTAAACACCCTGACCCACAACTGAAGGTCAGCTTGTCTATGTCACTAGGTAAATTCATACCCATTTTATGTTATTACTATAAAGAGCACGGCATATTACTGGGAACATGGCAATGCAAAGTTCCAGGGATAAGATTTAACCTATAAATAAACTACTTAATGATTACATGAAAGCAATAAGTTGAACACTGGAGAAAACTCCTTTATTCATGTACTGCAAGAATGACAAAGGACACATCAGAAACCACAAGCCAGCAGTGGCATCCATGCCAGTAATTGTTGAGATAAAATCTCTGCCTCCATTTAGAGACAATTCCATGTAGTTCTCTCAATCACTGTATTTTTTTAATCCTTTTACTTTGAAATAAGGGAAAGAAACTGGGCATATAGGGCTCAAAATAATCTACACCCAAACCCCATTAATTGCTCTTCCTTTAGTATTGTATGTTTACATATCCTTGTCATTTGCGGGAAAGATTTTGAGGGATCATCTCCAAAATCTAAGACTCAGAATAAAAGACAGTACAACTGTGTCTCATAAGTGGGTGAATGGTCCACAGTACGGGTTGGCTCCAAGGGAAAGCAGGATACTGAATTTTGGAGCTTGATGGACCTGGTTGGGTGGACATGAAAAGGAGAAAGAAGTCGTGAAAGGGGGCTTTACAGTTTTGCTCACATGAGGGTTCAGTAGAACTTCACATGTTAGGATGGAATTCCTGGTAATTTAACCAGATAGACGTCTTTCTATAGTTTCATGATTGCTTCTCTCTGAAGCTCTGTAATCTCTTGGATTGTGACCCCTATCTTCCAAGAATGGCTGAAGTTTATCTACTGTTCTTCCATAACACACTGTCTACACATTTCCTATTGTACTTAGTACATTTCATTGTAATGATCTCTTGAGTGTAGAGTTTCTTACAACTTTGAGCTCTTTAGGGAAGGAGGGCCAAATATTACTTCTTCCTTCCCCTTGCAGCTAAGGCATGGTGGCTCAGTCAGTTAAGTGGGTTTTTGATTTGGGTCATGATCCCGGGGTGCTGGGATCGAGTCCTGCTTCAGGCTCCCTGCTCAGTGGAGAACCTGCTTCTTCCTCTCCCTCTGACTGCCACCCTGCCTACTTGTGCTCTCTCTCTATGTCAAATAAAGAAATAAAATCTTTAAAAAAAATACTATCATTATTTCTATCAGATGTTTCCTATAGGTCTTTGCAGAAAATGGCACAACAACTGCAGGACAAATAAGAGATTATTCCCAGCACTAATGGAGCAGTCAAAGATTGAGCAGAGGTATTGGTGAGTGTCTCTTGGTCCTTCCTAGGGAGACATATTAACTGGATAGTTGCCATGAAATGTCTTGGCTGGATTGTGTGCTGCCTGGATGCCCATGCCGGAAAAACCTGCCTCTTTCTAAGCCTGGTTTTCAAGTCTTCCCATTGATTCTTTGAGCTACTTAATATAATGGTTAATAGACTCCTTTTTTGCCCAATGTGGTAAAGTCATTTTCAGTTGTTTGCTACTTAGAACCTTGTATGTATGGTGACTTTCCTAAGATTTTTTAAATGTAAGCAAAAGATACTGGTTAATTGTAATAAAACATTTGGCTGACTCCCCACCAAAATATGATAAAATAATTTTTCACATTTATTTATGTATAAGCAAAATCATTTGTATCTTATTTATAACTGCTCAGTCACCTGCCTTGTTATATATTATGTTAGGTCAGCCAATATAAAGAGATCAGAGTACCTATAGCCCAAATGCTCCTCTTGGAAAGTGTGCTGATAAACCCCAACTCAGTGTTTATTAAAGGAATAACAGTTATAATATGCTGAGTGGGCTGACATTTGTGCCATCATTGCTTAAGGGTCAGCTCTTCTTTGGACTCTGTCAAACAGGTCCACATCCAGAATTAATAAGGGTGAATTACTTATGAGAGGATTTCAGAGCACTATTTTAGAGCCCCTCACCCCCATCTCCACCACTGTGTACAATAGTTGTCACCCCCGCCCCTGAAGCTCCATTCAACTTAGATTTTTAAATTGGCTGTTAGTGATTTACCCAACATCAACTGTTCACTGCCTTGCTCTCTCTCAGCCTGAACAAAGTTAGCTCTTTAGGGGAAGACATCTGTATTCCAGCAGCCATCCCAGTGATGGAGTGAAGATGCATCTGTTCCTCTACACCTTCCATACTCAGGAAACCTTGAGCAAAAAATGACTTATGTCTTTAGTATTATAGTCTTTTAGAGGTGGCAGACTCATATTGAGTTATTTAGTAGTCTCCCCTCTCCAGTGACAGTAGTATTCTATACTCTGTAAATCACTGGGATTTGGGAGCCACTCAGATAGATTGTGACCAGGGAATTTTGTAAGAAGAACACAAAGAACTGGAAAATGCACATGCATCTTTATGCCATTCAGCAGGTGAACTGGGTGGTTAGAGAGAGTTAGGCTGGGATGGAGGAATACTTGGGGACTTCAGAGAATATATTTTTGTTGTTATTGTTTGACTTGCTTAACCCCTTCACACACTGAGGGGCCACGGTACAAGCTATAAAGTGCCAGGTTAATACTGGAAAAACTTGTGTTCTGGAAATTCTCTGTCTAGATTTTGACCGGGGCTACAGCTCTCCTTTCTCTCTCCCCCTTTCTCTCTGTCTCTCTCTCTCTCTCGCTTTCCTTTTCTTTCAATCTCTCTTTTCATTCCTGAAATGGATTTATAGATTTTCAATGACCATGCTCTATATTTTCTGCCTTTTTTGACCATCAATTGCATTATCAGGATGAGTTTCAATTGCTGTCATTCTGGAAGTCATAGTGTAGAGTATCCTGCTTTCCCATATCAGGAAGGTTTGAGTAATAAGCTCACTTTCTTGAAATTTCATATGAAAATTTTCTTCAACAGAAATCTGAAAGCATGAAACCTTACACATTTGGGGTTGCCCCATGGAGGTGGCATACAGCTGCTACTCATCTCAGGAGTTTGCTTGTATCTATACTCTTCATTCTGAACTTCCTATTCCACAGCAGGTTAAGACCCTGCCTTGCTTCCTAAATGGGATATCCAGAGGCTACTGCCTGTTGGAGTGCTGTCAAGCATGTTACTTAGGGCAGGAACTCAGAAGCTAAGTTGGAGACATCTGATTTCTTCAGCAGTGCTCCTTTGGACATAAATTTATGTGAACTCTGCGTGATTCACTCAAACCAAGGTAAACACTGATGACTGTGACCAACCGCAGCACTCAAGAATATTTGCCCTTTTTGACAACTGGGGCCAATCTTCTTTCTAGCTCCTAGCATGGACAATTCATCATTCGAGACAATTTTCTTCATTGTTATTGTTGTTGGAGAACAAAGACTGCAAAAGTTAACCATTGTTCAAGCTGACAGTCATTTTGTGGAGAAAATGCGATGCTTGGACCAGTCTCTTTGTCCTTTATTTTATCATCCCCTCTGGCACCCATTTGTGGATCTGATTTGATTTCTATTTTCATTTTGAGTCTTTTCTCTATGACCCCGGGTCAGAGAAAATATGAAAAGCAATGCGTTTTGGTGGGTTTATTTATCTGAGTCAGTGGAAGAAGAAAAAGCCAACGGAAATGGAAGGAGGAATGAGAGACCGAGAGAGACCAACTGAGAGTAGAGTTATGTCTGTATGAAAAGGAAACATTTACAGATGGCTCTGGAATTCTGACCATTTTCCTAATTAATCCTGATGCTGTTTTCAGTGTAACAATGAGCTTCAGTCTTTAACATGGACACAGTTGTCACAATCCATTAACATTTTATTCCTATACTTGGTCACCAAGATGAATGTTGGAACTGGGAGGGAGAAAGAGGAGAGAACCAACAGCAAGAATAATCAAGAGAAATTGTCTTTTGTCATTGAATAGTGAGTTTTTGTAGTAAGTATTTGAAATACAAGCTGTGTGCTTATTAAATCCCATCGCATTTGGTGCTTCCAGGAATACAAAAAGTGAGCATGCTAAGACAAGGATATCAGTAGAAGAGGTTGGTGCGTATGAAGTGGGTAATGAAAATGAACTCAACACATTGACAGAATACACCAAGTGGCCACCTGGGGCTGGTATCACTATTGATGCCACCAAGCAACTGAGACAGACTTAACCTTACCTTAATTTACAGAGGAAAAGTAAACCATAGGCCATAAGTCTTCTCAGAAATTAGGCGCTCAAACTCCACCATTTCTAAAATATCCTTATGGGAAAGCAAATGAGCTAGCGTACTTTGTTCAAAGATAACTAAAGCAATGATGCAGAACTCTTCTTTAGGTGAAATAAATTGTTAGCAGGGAGAGTTCTTAGTAAGTCTTTGACTCAATGATACTAGGTCTAGTTCTCAACTCTATATTGAGACTTCCCTGTCCCATTCCTGTAGACAAAAAGAAAGAAAAAAAAATAAATCTATATAATAAATGCTTAAACACTAGAGAAATAGGGAAATTCATAGTTAAGTGAATCAGTTTTTGCTTATTAAGTATGATGTAAAGCCATGGCTCAGACTTTAGTGTGAAAGGATTTAGTGTAAAAAGGATTTAGGATTGCTTTGAGTGCATATTGAAAATGTACATACCCAACCTAGGTCAATCCTAATGATTCTGATTAAGTTGGTCCTGAATGTAGCCCAGGATTTACTTTTAAGGAAATTGCCCAGATGATTCTAATGAAGGTGGTACATGGACCACTCTTTGAGAAATAGTTTCTTATAATGTAAGTGTGTGTGTCTCTAATAGGGAGATACACTGGAAGGACTTCAAGTGAAAAAATTGGCTTGGATTGTTTTGTGAAGGAATTTTACTGACATGATAAGGAGTTCAAGTTTTTAAATAAGTAACTACTGTGATCATATTTGTACTTTTAGATATACAACTCTCACAGCAGGTTGTTTTAGAGAGGGTAGGAGTCAAAGGAAACCAGTCAAGAAGTTTTCCAAGAGATGAGGGCTTGATCTAAATTTTATTCCACACACTATCAGATCATAATGATGAATAAGACATGGGTCTTTTCTTCAAGTTTCTTACAACCTATTAAAAAAAATCCAATCTACAAGACACAAAAGGCAAAGAAGTAGTTGACTGTGTGCACAAAATTTTGGACAGTTGCAGAATTTTGCAGAACTACAAGGACCAAGGGAAGAGTAAGTTCCCAGACTAGGTTAGATCCTGAGAGAAAGTTGGTTAGATTGGATCTGAGTTTGATGGTGCTGTGCTCTTTTCACTGGTGGGGTCAAAAGTGGGCTTTACAGACTTATATGAGCAAATGAAGAAGAAATGAAAGTGCAGAGTGTTTCTTTTGGAGATTTTTTTAAACAACGAAAAACAGAAGTATGATAGCAACTTAAAGACATTACAGGGCTAAGCAAAAGCTACTTTTTGTTCAGTTTTGCTTTTGTTTTGATTAATTCTTTTTTTTTTTTATAGAAGATACTGGATACTTGAAGGAAAATGGGAAGGAGAAGTTGAAAACTAGAGAAGTGGTCAAGGTGGACAAAGAGAAAGAGAGAAGAAATGGGACCAAGAGAATCTGGCCTCAGAAAGGAAGAGATCAGAAAGCTAAAAAGGGTGGGGAACTCCACATGGCACTTCTAAGGTAGGCAGGAAGCAGCAAGAGAAAGGGAAAGCATTGACAAGGGAAATGATTTAGACACTGCAGGTTGCCATTCGGAAGCCCTACTACATCTTCTTTCTCAGTTTGTAGAAACCAAGTGTAAGTTTTGTTTATGTGGCAATGTGCTTATAGAAGGTTGATCCCTCCCCAAGTCCCCGAGGATGAACCATGGTTGATCTAAACTCAGCATGCTTAATCATTCCCCTTGTTGGTGACTAGGGGTTGGCAAATAACAATGTTTGGGCCAAATATACATCAGATATCTCTATTGAGGATACTTTAAAGAATGGTAAATAAGTTTCCTTCCTTGAACTTGGTAGTATGATGTCATGATGCTTGGAATGAAGAAGCCATCTTCTTCATGAGGTAGAACCTAAGGACCAAGAGTTAGATGCTTAGGATGGAGGAAAAGAAATCTGGGTCTAATGATAACACCAATACTGATCAAGTATGTTACCTGAGGAACTGCTTGCTCCCAATTTCCTGTTTGGAGAGAGATTTATATTCTTCATTGTTGAAGTCACAATAATTTACAATTTCTGACATTTACCTGAGGAACTGCTTGCCCCCAATTTCCTGTTTGGAGAGAGATTTATATTCTTCATTGTTGAAGTCACAATAATTTGCAATTTCTGACATTTACAGTAAACTACATAAGTGACTGTAGGAAAATTTGTGTTTATCTTTTCATTTAAAATGAAAAAGAAAGACATCTGCAAAGAGCCATGGAAGCACATCTGGGTTTTGGGTTTGGGATATGCAGAAATTATCTAGGGTTTCCACTGAGGATCCGAGAGTGATAGCTAATGAGATCAAAGGAAAACAGCAATAAAGCATACTCAAAATAAAGGTGGACTGGCTGTGGTGAGAAAGGCTTCCCAACATTTCCAACCTCCCCATGAAGGGTAAAGAGGAAAAAGTATGGATCAAAGATAAGTTGAAGGTGGTCATTGGAATGCAACATCAACCTAAGGTCAAGGGTTGGTTGTCCATGGGGAAGCAAGGACAATATGGAAATATCTTATGAAAGACTCAAATGAGTACTCAGATGGACTCAAATGAGTATTTGTTAGTTTAGACAGTGTCTGATCACCTCCAAAGACATGGCTTGCCTTTAGTTTCATCACCACTAAAATAGCACATAGCTCTTAGATTTTTGTGAGGACAAAATGAGATAAGACATGTAATTGATTTTCCATTTTATCTAAAATATTTTAAACACCAGTAAATAGACAATGATAATTAGGCCCCAAGTTCTTGCCAAAGCCAGGAAGGGGAGCATCAAAAAGCCCACACACATCAAAATAATGTCAAATAATGACTCCTGAGTGCACTACATATTTTGTTTTTAATCAGCCAGTTGTATAAAATTCCACTCACCATGCACATTAGTAAATTTCTCCAAAGTTAAATCAAGGGAAAAAAATTCTGGCACAAAATAGTCTGTGTATCTTAACAAGACAAACTTCATATAAACTGACTGCTGCAGCACCCACTGAGTATTTGCCAACCATTTTTTTTTTTTTTTTTTTTTTTTAATTTTTTATAAACATATATTTTTATCCCCAGGGGTACAGGTCTGTGATGGGATTGGGAGGGAGACAAACCATAAGTGACTCTTAATCTTGCCAACCATTTTTGTAGCCAACACACACTCTTTATTTAGCTGGCCCAGCAAGTTCCTGTAGGTGTCGTTGCTCATCCTGTCACTAGGTGGGGTGGAAAGGCAAATACAGAGCAAGCTTGCCTGCCAAGTAACCAGCTCTCTGTGCAGCTGTGGGTTAGATGGAGGGAGCTGCAGAATTCTTGCTTCTTTTGATTGCCTAGTTCTTTTCCACATAGTGTGTTCCTGAGGGAGATTCACAGCATCGGTACCACCTGAGAATTTGCTGAAAATGCAGACTCTCAGGCCGCATCACAGGAGAACTGAAGCAGAATCTGCCTTTTAATAAGCCTTTCTGGAGAGTTGTGTCCATCTTAATGTTCTAGAAGCACTAATCTTAAGGACTTGTCTGAAGCCAACTTATGTGATAGGCAGATACTTTTTCCCCCCAAAGGCCCTCCCACTTCTTTATTGTCCTTTCATGACAAGGGATATGGGTTCTCAAGGGAGGCCCAGCTTCTCAAAGTCCCTCACTGTTGTGTCCCACTGAAGCCAACCCTGAGTCACCAGTGAGCGCCAGGGGTTTAACACTTGGACTGGAGAGCAAGAAAGCCCAGGGATTCATATTAACTTGAGTGCTAAACAGGCTTGGATTTAATCTAGGTTCTGCCTTGGGTTAGTTCACTGACCCGGGACAAATTAAACTCTGTTTTTGTGCCTCCCCCACCCCAGTTCACAAGCAAGACTCTGCAACCCTCTTTATAACAGTTAACTCTTTCTTGATTGCCTATCAGGGAATGTAACAGAGGAAAACACTAGCTGGTATTACCAGTGGGCACCTAAAACAAGACTGGCCAGTTAGCTTTATTCTCTGGAACTTCTGGATTGGGAAAATAGACACTAGTTGTCTCTTGGTAGATGAGCAAAGAGGAGTTGTAGAACACCTGGGGAAATTATTTCTTAGCTGTGGGCTCAGATATTAAAAAAAAAAAAAAAAGTGGAAACAATATGATCTGGAAATATGAACCTTAATTCCTGAGAGTTTTCCAGTTTGGGATCCTCATTTCCACTACAATTCACTTTTACTTTCTGCTTTTGAGTTCCTTTAAATACTACCTTTTACCTATCTGGCAATCAAACTCTCTTTTTCTCTCTGCCTACACTTGCTTCAATTTCTTAAATCTACACAGTCATGACCACACAGTAAGTTTTAAGTGAATGGCAGTTATAATTGTTTCTATCACTACTACTAGATGATCAACATCATTATTATTGTTGTAGTGCCTCCTACACCAGCCTTATCTTTCCATCCAAATTTAGTAGCTAATAAGTAATCCTCAAAGCTGTAAGAAAACCAGTCACCTGAATCAAGACAAAAAATAAAGAGATACTGTCTCTATATATGCTTATACATTCCCTGATGGATTGCTATTCAAATAATTAACTGAAAAATTAATAATGCCTACAATCGCTGACCATGAATGGCAGCTGCCCTTTAAGAGCACACTTTATATGTTAACTGCTATACCAGGGAGAAAAGAAACTGCCTCACCCTTCAGGAGGACCATGTGCCAAGTTATTACTCAGATTTCTAACTGAGGAGTCCTAACTGAAGTCAGAAAGGGAAACTCAGTGACTTAGGTGACAAAAATAACAAGTTACAAAACGAAGAATTCTAGGCCCCACTTGCTGTCATGGTGCTCGTATAATAGTCTGCGTTCGAGC
Source organism: Mustela putorius furo (assembly GCF_011764305.1). NCBI lineage: Eukaryota > Metazoa > Chordata > Mammalia > Carnivora > Mustelidae > Mustela > Mustela putorius. Next base: position 26,750,761 of record NW_025421273.1, read on the forward strand.
CTGCAGCTTAACTAGCAGCCAACCCCACCAACCTACCTGTCACACTAATCTGAGTCCTCTTTTTGAGAAACTGACTTGTTGAAAGCCCCAAACTGTGTTCTTCAAAGGATCGATCATTGAATGTGTAAAATACTCGTCCTTGTCCATAGAAGATACTTATTATCAGCATGAATGAGAAACAATAATAACCAATATTTGGATGGTAAGGCTTACCAAGCTGCTTTTTGAAATAAAACAGTATTTTGAGTGAGGCATCATTTTCTATATTTCAGTAGAGATAAGGGAGACTTGAGAGGGAAGATACCTTTCCCAAGGTCCCCAGCCCACCCTATGAAGTGACATCACAGACAAATATGGATAGTTCTATTTAGCAAATCACTTGGTGATGCTTTTAGAAATAATTCTTTAAGTAGAAGGCAAAGACTTTCTGAAGATGTTGTCCAATGGAAGTTTCATAGGCTTCTTTCCTAGAAGGTGTGGAGACTGTTTTAGGGAGAAACTGTTCCTTCTTCAGAGTTATGACTAGTAAAATGATGAAGGGCACTGGGGACACTTCCCAACAAATTGAGTCCTATAAGAAACAGATCTAGGGCAGGACAAAAGTCGTCTCCATATGCCATGGAATGAAATTCCTCACCCCTGGCAGTGCCTGGCTGCCAAGCAGAACTCAACATCATTATGATTTTCTAGTGTTTCGAGCTGACAAATTGTTTTCAAGGGAAACTGAAGAGTTTCCAAGTTCTTGGATGAAGAGTGGATGACCCTTTAGCGGGTCTCTTATCTTGAAGACTTAGTTACCTGATACTTTTGTACCCAAGGAAGGGTAAATTTTCCTTTTGGAAAGAATTAGAGTTTTCTCTACTTAAAAGTTTTAAATGAAATGAAAGGACTGTGGAGATCGTATAAACCATTTTCACAGGTTGGCACAGACCTACTACTAGAGACTCTAGAATGAATTTCATATTTTCTTAGTAGAGGTCAGTTCGGGTACTCACCTAGCCATTCATTTCTTTTGGAAATTGAATTTGCATTGGCCTGGGGACTTAGACATTGGATTGTCCAAATAATTCAATGCAGAAACAAAAATTCATGCTTATCAGATTTAAGGCCAGTTTTATAGTAAGTAGTGATTTAGAAGCATTAAAAACAGTTTAAGGGGAGAAGGAAACAAGTCAACACTTCATTCATTCCAAACATGAACCAGCGCCATTAGGTCAAGAATTTTTTTGTGTGTGGGAAAATAATATTATAGAGGCTCAGCCATCACTAGGAGTGGAAAAGGGGGTCCATAAAAGATGACACTGTTTATGAGTCAGTCAGAATTTTCATACTTGTCGTTCTGGAGCCACCACTGAGCTTGTGGATTAGCCTAAGCCTTACATTTGTGGGAAGCATCTTTTACCTCAAGGCAGATTTCGAGTTCTGCCTTCCGGACAAATTCCTAAACCTTTCTTATGAACATAAACTTCATGATAATTCTGTCTCCAATATCCTCTAGCTGCTACTGGCTGCCTCTTCAAGATGAGCGCCGCACGCCACATAAACTCCGTGCTGTCCCTGCCTTGCCTTCAGAATCATTCCAATGCCTGCAATGCCCCTTTCCTGCTTAGGGAATGCTCGTGATCCTTTAAGTACTGAGTCAAATATCTTCTTCCTCAGGTGCCCTTTTCATTCCTCTCACTCTGCTTGGCAAGCTCAATTGTTTTCATTTCTATGTTCCTTTACTGTTGGCTTATTGAGGTTTATCATGGTAGGTTGTTTTGCCATTTTTCTCTCCCTCTTGACTACAAGCTTTTTTAGGGCCATTTTTTATTTGCCTGGCTAATGTCCAATATTTCCTTGATGAACATATCAATATACAAATGTAATTACTGTGGATTTTAAAATCTAAAACAAAAATCTCACATTTGCCATATAATCAGATAGTGCCTTTGAAAAGTTACTATTTTTCCATCCAATGGCTCATTTGACAGTTGGTGCCAGGCAATAGGGAGATTGGGTAATAATTAAAGAAACAGCTGAGTCTCAAAAATAGTCATTTAAATTGTGAAAAAAACACACAATAATTACCCTCTAGATCCATGTACATGCATTCCCGATGAGCTACCATTCACAGGATTAACTGAAAATTAATGATTCTGCTACTGAAGCACCATGGATTGCCCACAAGCTGTATGGCTTCCATGATTCAAGGTGCTTATGAATATGACTTCTAATGGCCAAAAAATGCTGCACACGAGCATTACTTGCCCAGTTTTAGAGAGGGGGAATCAGGTTCAGAGGTCTTCCAATGATGTTTCAAATATCAAATAGCTACATAAGTGGTTAAACAACAAGGGGAGTCCCTCAAAAACTGATTTCTTAATCAGTTCAGGCTGCTATAACAGAATACCATAGACTAGGTGGCTTAAACAACAGAAATTTCTCACAGTTCTGGAGGCTGAGAAATTGGAGACCAAGGTGCCACCAGATACTATGTCTAGTGCGGACCTGCTTCCTGTTTTGTAGGCTGTCTTCTTGTGTCATTCCATGGTGAAGAGCAGAAAAAGGAAGCAAGCTCTCTCATGTCAGTTCTCATAAGGGCACAAATCTATCATAAGGACTCTGCCCTCAAGATCTGTTTACCTCCCAAAGACCCCACCTCCTAATATCATTACACTGGGTGTTATGATTTCATCATATAAGTGATGAGGAGAACACAAATACTGACTCCATAATATCCTATTAATCGCAATGCCAAAAGACTAAGCTGGTGCCATAATAGTGGTGGTATTAACTCCAAGGCTTTTAACTCAATGTGGAAGTCTATGGAACAAAAGTCAGCACAAAGACCACTTTAATAAACAAATATGATGACATTCCTGCCTCAGGTTATCAGAAGAAACATAATGCTTTTTGGAATCAGCCAGCGCTAGCCTCTGGTGTGGCTGGTTAATGAGCTGGATTCTCATGATGGTGCCATCCCTTGGAAGCACAATTCTTGGAACATAAAATCCTCTTGACTTGAGTAGCTGTCTAGATTCTCTGAGTGCTAAGGGCTGTTTTTCAAAGAGTATCCTAAATACAGAATCTGGGCAGAAGAACATCTGCAGGTTACAGTGAGGAAACTTATTGCTACACTTACCTGGGAGAACTCAACTAGTTTCCCTGCCAATTATAACATCAGTCCAATGGGTCTGAGTTCCCTGATAGAGAAATTAAATCCAATCTACAATAGGTTCAAAGTGGGATTTTTGCAATAATATTCATGATACTTTCATGAACACTATGATGTTGAATGATCCAGATAATAATAAGGTAATCTAAAATTTCTGAGTATTTACCATGTGTCAGGCACCTTCCTAATCATTTTATATATACTTTTTCATTTAAGCCTCCCCCCAAAATATATAGTATATGCAGTCACTATCATTACCTCATTTTACAGTTGAGACAACAAAGTTATACTGTTGATAAGTGACAGAGCTGGCTCTGTCACTTATCTATTATACTATGCTCAACTAGTCATTTATCACTTTAAATTCCATGAGGACTGAAGACTCAAAGAAGAAGGGACATAGTTCTCACTCCTCTTAGTATGGTAGGGATACAGGCCAATAAAACATCTAAAAGATAACCATGTCATATAAGAGGTGCCAAGAGTGACCTGGGAGGTTGGAGGAAGACAGAGGAGGCTTTATAAGTATCTGAGACTTGGTAAAAGAATCAAATTACAAAGTTGGCAAGAGAACATATCACATATTCTAGAAAGAATGGGTATATGAAACCAAAGAATGACAGGGAATATGGGTGGAAATGTAGGAGAAGGTTAAACCCTGAAGGGCCTTGAATGTTGCACAAAGTAATTAAAATTTTATCTAATTAAAAGAATGGTGATCATTGAAGAACTGAAGCAGAGTTAGTATCAATAGAATTGTTATTTATAAAGACCACTTTAACCAAAGTGTAGTGGATGGATTGACGATGGTGGGACTAGAAATAAGGATGTTAATGAAGCTATTAGAATAGTCAAAGCCCAGACATAAAGTATGTGGATTGGTAATGGAAAGCAGGTAACACATTTGGAGTATTGACAGCATAGAAAGTGATTAAGAGCTCTAGTCTGGGGCCATTTAAGCATGAGCCCCAGTTCTGCCAGTGCCTACCTGTGTGCTTTTAGGTAAACTTATAGGGTAACCTGTGCTTGAGTTTCCTCTTCTGTAGAATTGAGGTAATAATGGTATATATTTTATAGCATTGCTGTATATATTAACAGAAGACACTTTGAATGTTATTGCTGAACTTTACTGTACAGTTAATGCAAAACACTTAAAACATTGCCTACACAAAGAAAATGTTAATGCCAGAGATATTTGGAAACAAAACAATCTAAATGTATATCCATTTTGCTGATCCTCACAAAATTAGTTCTTTTTCCTGTTGTAGAATTGCATTCTAAAGCAAATTACTTTGCTTGAAATTAAATTTACACTAAGAAAGCACAAAAATTATCCTAGTTTAGAATGGCTAATTTGTATAGAAAGTGAAAATGTGATACTACTTCTATTTTTGTGGTCTTTTTGGAGTTCTTGTAGTTGCATGATATAATGACTTTGGAGATAGAGTGTTCCAGAATAAGTAACACAAAGGATTGTCATGTGTTACTGGCTTTCATAATGTATTTTTTTCTTTTATTACTACCTGGTACATATAAAAAGATATATAATCACAGGTAATTTAGTTCTTAAGAACTATTGGTACACAATTAAATATATCATTGCACTAAACTTGCTTAGATCTTATATTAAAAATTATTGATTTCTGGCTGCCTTATGCTCTGAGGATTTAAATTTGTTTTATAGTAAAATATAAAAACATGAACTTAGGAGTATTTTTCTTCTGAGTGTTGGACTTGGACTTTCATTAGTACCTCAGCTCATTCCTCAGTGGTTTATCAGGGTAAGCTTCAGAAGCCGACAGACAGGCTTGGCCCAAGGAATTGAGAAATTTTGTTTCATTGAGGGGTTAGAAAGAATCAGTTTCAGTAATGAATTTCCCTGGCTGTTTCTCTATTTTATTCTAAGATCTGCTGTTAGGATGGAGACTAGATTTTGATTAGAAGATAAAGGTAGAAAGACTAGCACATTCTTGGCTACTTCATAAGAGAGATGATTTAGACTTGAGCAATGGCATGCTGAGAAGGAGGGAATAAAGTTGAGAAAGAGAAATCTGACAGAACGTGATAGCTGATTGAATATGATCATTAAGGAAAAGAAAGATTTAAGGGTGATCCCAGATTTCTAGGCCGAGTATTGGGTAGATTATGAACCTCAAAAGATAAAGATTTGAGATTTACTTACATACATGGCAATTGGTTCTATGAACATGGATGTGCTCCTTTTATGAGAATGCAAATGAAAAGAGCAACTCATTGGGGAAAAAGCCCCAAGGAAAAATAGTATTTGAAATATGTGTGTAGGAAAAGAAAACTTTGAAGAGGAAAGTATTCTGGAATACATAGAAAGAAAACCAGAGAAGCCAAGGAAATGGATAATATCTTCAAAGGAGAGAGATATCTAGTCTATACTGTGATAGGTCCAATAAGATATATATGGAGTTCATAACATTTTTAAAATAATAGGCTATATATATATTCATATTTTATAAAAATATATAATATAATAAACAGAAGTAGAAGACTTGATAACTAGAAGACTCGATAAACTATATTTAATAAATAGATATAAAAGTATAATAGATATATTATACATTTATATGTTCCATATATATAATATATAAACATATATATATATGAATATATTCAGCCCATAATACTAGCCATGTTCAGAGATCATTAGAGAGAGATATTCTCAACCAGTCCCAACAGTCCCAGCCAAGGAATGAATTTGTGAGTGAAGAAATCATCTCAGAGATTCTAGCTTCCCAGATATCACGTGCAGCAGAATCTTCCACTTGAGCCCTGTCCAGTTTGAAGAACTGTAAGAATCTACAGTCTGAATCTAGAGAACCTGAATGTTAGTCTCTATTCTTCTCTACTGTTTTAACTAGTGGCTTTTGGATAGCTTGTTTTGCAATAATAGCAAACTAAAACCAGTACCAAAGCTGATAGTCATCCAAGAAAAGGTCATAAAAATGATGGACATTGTAGAGATCCTTCAGTTATTATTCAGAGATCCGTATTTTCACAGAAAGATTTGCCCTTCACATAAGTTCATTGAAGCATGCAGAGCATGTACAGTAAAGTAGTACCAACTCAGTCACCAATTTCATGATGCAGTCATGCCCTTCTGTCTGGAACATGCACACATACACACATGCACACAAACACACACACACAAACACACATTTACATGTCTTGGTAGAACTAAATTTGAGATGTGAAATGATTTTTTAAAGAATACGTACCATGTGAGACTATGCTACTATATATATACAGTATATATATGGTACTATATATAGTATATTTGGATTGACATTAAATAATTTGGGGAATAAAAGGAATTTGAAACTGCAGTTTCCCCACACCTTTATAAAAGACTCTGTTTATTCTTTTTTTACTATTATTATTTATTTTTTCAGTATCCTAAGATTCATTGTTTATGCAGAACACCCAGTGCTCCATGCAATACGTGCCCTCCTTAACCCCCACCACCAGGCTACCACATCCCCTCACCCCCTCCCTTCCAAAACCCTCAGTTTGTTTCTCAGAGTCCATAGTCTCATGCTTCATCTCCCCCTAAAATTTACCCCAATTCCCTTTCCCTTTCCTTCTCCTAATGTCCTCCATGTTATTCGTTATGCTCCACAATTAAGTGAAACCATATGATAATTGACTTTCTCTGCTTGACTTATTTCACTCAGCATAATCTCCTCTAGTCCTGTTCATGTTGAGATAAAAGTTGGGTATTTATCCTTTCTGATGGAAGCGTAATATTCCATTATACATATGGATCATATCTTCTTTATCCATCCATCCATTGAAGGGCATCTTGGACTTTCCACAGTTTGGCAATTGTGGCCATTGCTGCTAAGAACATTAGGGTACATATAACCAAAGAGGTAAAAGATCTGTACTCGAGGAACTACAGAACACTCATGAAAGAAATTGGAGAAGACACAAAAAGATGGGAAAGCATTCCACGCTCATGGATCGGAAGAATAAACATTGTTAAAATGTATATATTGCCCAGAGCAATCTATACTTTCAATGCCAACCCAACCAAAATTCCACTGGCATTTTTCAAAGTGCTGGAATAAATAATCCTAAAATTTGCATGGAACCAGAAAAAACCCCGAATCACTAAGGAAATGTTGAAAAAGAAAAAACAAAGCTGGGGGCATCACATTGCCTGATTTGAAGCTTTACTACAAAGCTGTGATCACCAAGACAGTATGGTACTAGCACAAAAACAGACACATAAACCAATGGAACAGAGTAGAGAGTCCAGATATGGACCCACAACTCTATGGTCAAATAATATTTGACAAAGCAGGAAAAAATATCCAGTGGAAAAAAAAGACAGTCTCTTCAATAGATGGTGCTGGGAAAATTGGACAGCTATGTATGGAAGAATGAAACTTGACCATTCTCTTACACCATTCACAAAGATAAACTCAAAATGGATGAAAGACCTCAACGTGAGGCAGGAATCTATCAAAATCCTAGAGAAGAACATAGGCAGTAACCTCTTTGACATCAGACACAACAACTTCTTTCAAGACATGTCTCCAAAGGCAAAGGAAACAGAAGTGAAAATAAACTTTTGGGATTTCATTAAGATAAAACCTTCTGCAGAGCAAAGGAAACAGGCAACAAAACAAAGAGGCAACCCATGGAATGGGAGAAGATATTTGCAAATGACACTACAGAGAGCTGATATCCAAGATCTATAGAGAAACTCCCTCAAACTCAACACCCAAAAACAGATAATCATGTCATAAAATGGGCAGAAGACATGAACAGACACTTCTCCAAAGAAGACATACAAATGGCTAGCAGACACATGACTGTGTTTATTCTTTGGAAAGTTCACAAATATGAAACTTTGCAATCTACAGAAAGTCCAATGTTGCCATTTTAAATAATTGTGTTAATAGGTCTATTTTTGTTGTATGCAACTAATATTAAGTAATATATAGAAAGAGGAGATAATTATATTCAAATAAAATCAGGATCATCTACATGGAAGGGTAGAAGACTCGATAAAATATATTTAAATTTAAATAAATACATTTATCTGCATTTTAATTAGAACTCCAGAACATTACCCAAAGCTGAATCACTCCTTCACTCTTACTCCTTTTGTTTTCTAAGCAATGTTTTCCAGTTTCTTCTATGTCATTCTTTATGTCCTTATGCATCTTGTTCATTGAATTTGAATACACACACACACACACACAGACACACACACACACCCCTACCTCCACCTCTCCACACCTACAGGATTTTTGATGCATGAATATTGGATACAAGAAATAAAGAGTTTAGGCATTTGGAAGAAGAGTGCTCTCAGAAATAAGAGAAATAGGTTTCGCTAATGCTCAACCTTGCTAAAGAGGAGACAATATCCTAAAAAATATAAATATCAGAAACTTCCCTTACTGCCTCTTTTTTTTTTTTTTTTTTTAAATCATCTCTAGCTTTTCAATATGGGAGGTGGTTGTGCTGGTATGGCAGGAGCAAGGAAAGGTAAAATCAATAAGAGGTTAGAACATATATCCTAAAAATGGGTGAAAATTGACCTTTAAAACATTGTGAAATTTGACTTTTCTGAGTTAGTTTAAGATGAGAATCTATTTTTTCCTCTTGGGGCCAGCTGCACAAATTCTAAGAGACAATCTAACTTTTGCCTTCTCTGGCTTCAGATCACAAAAATAAGTGGAGAGACCTGGTCTTTATAGAGTTCTTGCTGCATTTTATTTTTATTGTAACTGGTATTATATTCATTTTTCATTACAGTTACATTGCATTAGAATTCATTTTTGTTATTTCCACGGTTACTGCTGTTATCATCCTTGTTAATCTCAAAGTTGAACTACTGCAGGGCATTTCAAGCTGGTCTAACAGCCTCTGCTCTCGTTCCTCTTACTCAGTTCTGTCAAAGGAGAATGTTTCTTTTTTATTTTATTTTATTTATTTATTTGACAGAGAGAGATCACAAGTAGGGAGAGAGGCAGCGAGAGAGAGAGAGGAGGAAGCAGGCTTCCTGCTGAGCAGAGAGCCCGACGTGGGGCTCGATCCCAGGACCCTGGGATCATGACCTGAGCTGAAGGCAGAGGCTTTAACCCACTGAGCCACCAGGTGCCCCAAAGGAATGTTTCTAAAACATAAATCTCATCATATCTTATGCTTGTTGCCTTGGTGATCTCATCTAGTCTCATGGAGATAAATATGATTTAGATGTCAAGGTCACCAACATTTCTTTTCCAGCCTGGACCTCTCTCCTTGAACTCTAAGCTTATATATGTTATTACTACCTATGGCATAAGTAGGCATATATGTCTACAAGAAGTCCTAAGTCCTCAAACAAATGGGGTTCCTGGCCTCCTCTCCAAAAGTGGTCTTCTTTCAATATTTCTGAATGTCAACCCATTCTTCCTATTGCTTGGACAAAAAGGTCAGTCATTTTTGAATAGGAACTGAGATACAGAGAGGCTAGCTGATATCTGTAAGTGAGTAAGTAGCAGAATCAGGATGTGAACTGAGGCAGTCTGACTCCAGAGTCTATACTTTTTACCCATATGTTATGATGTTTATTACCTTAATAACTCCTTTTCCTGTAATCTTGAACTTCATATGATACCTGCATAACAAATATCCACTAATCACCTCTGAGGTGGCTTGATAATTCAAATGAGAACTATAAATTCTGGTTCTACCTAGTTGTTACATAAAAGATTTGAAATTCTACTTGTTTAGGGCCAAGATTTTTTTTTTAATATTTTCACTCTATTTTTTAAGATATTCTGTGTTTCTGTTGAGATACTCTCAGCTACTAATTAGCTCTATAACCTTGAGAAGTTTCTAAACCTCTTGATGTTATGACCACTCTGCCAAAAAATGCTATGCATATGATACATAGCCTGGGCTCTACCGTAATAATGTAGAAAAATAAATAACCTGAGTTACAAGGTCCCTTCACTTCTTGAGGACAAGAATCACATCTATTTGCGTACTTTTCATTTCCTAAATGTTTATTGCAGTTCCACCTTCTGTAGAAACTCAATAAATTTGTGTGAATGACAGGCTGACTTTCATGATTTGGTATGTGGTATGGGCAAGGTGGCTGAGAATTTCAGAAGCAGTTTGTTATAGTAGCAAGAATTCTGAACTGAGAGGCAGAAGACAAGGTTTGAAGGCAAAGAAGGAGATATATCATTATGTAATTGATTATTTGACTTCAGGACAAATAACCGTCACAGTGGTCAAGACTTCAGATTTGTCTCTGCAAAACTTGGAGAAGGTGGGATTAGTTGTTCTCAAAAGTGTATTAGCAGAAATCTCACTGTATAATTTACCTTCACCACAATACCCAAAGAGTGTGAGCATTGGGCATTTTTGTTTCTGTTGGGTATATTCATGGAAGGGCTTAGGAATGCAGCATCACATATAAACTCTACTTATGTATGATTTCTTTTAGATTTCTCACCACTATTTCAAGTAGATGGTATTATCCCCATTTATAAATAAGGAGGGTGAAGTTCAGGGAAGTTTCTCAGGGTAAAATGACTAGTAAGTATCAAAGCTGGGGTTGCAACAGGATTAGATGGCTCTTAGTTCCCACCTTTGCACTGACCCACACGTCTTTGCTACATTTCCAGTATTAATAATGAAGGAAAGAGGTCAGTGGAAGGTATTGCGAGAGACTGGCTCTTTTAAACATCAGGTTTATCCAACTCTAGCAGCAAGTGCTATGATCAACTGAAGATTATTCTAGTCACATAAAACACTAATTAATTAGGGAAAATTGGCAATTAACTGCATGCTCCCAATCTGTTTTCAATAAATGTAATCTATCCAACAAATCAGCAGCATTTATTAATGATAATACAAAGTATGTTCAATAACAGGCTTGCCTTTAATTAGGGAACGAATATGGGGTTTTATGTGAAGTTCTGTGTAGGTGCTATTTAATCTATTGTGTATATTTTATTGGTCATATTATATGGGTCTTATGCAAAGGAACCAAGTAGGTATTACTAGTATTTACTTCATTGTGCAGATTACATGGTGCCTTGATTCTGCTGGTGACAAGCAATAAAATACTCAGTTGTATGTGGCACATTTAAATGTGTTTAATCTACTATTAGTTCCATGAAAAACATTATTTCCCACCCCACTTCCAATCACTGCTGATAACATATGGGGTCTATGAGTCCTGAAATAATTACACACCACAAGCTGTAGCAATAAACTACAAAGCAAGTTAATCAAATCCTGTCCTGGAATTTGCTTATTTCAAAAACGTTTAGTGACTTTTTTTCTCTTTCTCTTCCTCCTCTCCCCACCCCGCCATGAAACTCTGCATTGGACTACATTTCTGGTTAGAAGCTCCAACCTGGATTTTAACCACAGAAATTGTGCTATTTATTTTCTGGGTGATAAGGCATGAAATTACTGCTTGGAATATTTTTTGTTTTTCCTTTCTCTAAATACTTTAACAAATAATCTTTTATGATCTCTTTATGGGACAAGAAGGTGTATAATAATACAGAAAGTTTCCATAACTAGTTAGCTGCCTAAAGATGAAGTGATGTGACCAGGTACTATGCTCAGAGGACTGAAAAAGAATTTTAAAAAATAGGAGAAACTGTCATTGGCCCATTTAGGCAAAGCCAGTGCAAAAACAAAAAATAAAAAACACACAAGAAGAAAATGTGAATTCTTGGTTTCTGAGGAGTTAAGGACTATGATGCCAAATTGTAGTAACTCTTGACCCACATTTTTGGAAAATTAAATTTTCTCCTTTTATCAATGTTGTTTAATCTATTGTGTATATTTTATTGGTCATATTATATGGGTCTTATGCAAATTTCAGAATTTTTTGATGATCAGTAGGTGATATATTAAAAACAAAAATAGGTGGATGAGAAGATGAGAGAACTGGGCGATGGGCTTTCAGGAAGGTACGTGATGAGATGAACACTGAATGTTATACACAACTGATAAATTATTCAACACTACATCTGAAACTAATGATGTACTGTCTGTTGCTTGGAATTAAAATAGAAAAGAAAATGTCGATATCTTCATGAATGAAAAAACTAAACACAAAAATAGAAATTAGGTTATACATTGACCTACCAATAGTGGTTTAAAATTCACATTGGAAATAAATTATTTTGTTTATTTCTTTACTGACTTATTCAAATGCTTAAAAAAAAAAAAGGTCCATCAGGCTGAAGGATTTTGTAGGTGCTATTTAAGCTTACTCTAAGCACTTCTCTCTGTTAGCCAAGGATCTTTAAGAGGACATTAAGAGGAAAGTATTCAAGAGGACCCTAAGTTAACCTTCTAGGATAGTATTATCTACTCTAGTGAAATGGTCCTTTGATGTTCCTCAGTGGTTTTAAAGGCTCTTTTTTTAAAAATTATTTATAGATTATAGTGTTTAAAACTTTGTGGATGGTGAGTAGAGGTTGCTATGGCAAAATGGAACTGGAAAAAATATTCCCAAAACTATGTCTGAGTCCTACTTTTATCACCAAATGTATTGTCCTTCCACACATTAGGAATAAATGTACTGCCTGCTGTTTCCTCTTCCACAAAATGTCAATATTTTTCTTGATGTGGCTTTTTTAAAACTTTTTTTTTCCATTTTATTTTATTTTATTTCTTTCCAGTGTTCTAAAATTCATTGTTGATGCACCACATCCAGTGCTCCATGCAATACGTGCCCTCCAAAATACCCCCCACCAGACTCATCCAACTCCCCACCCTCCTCCCTTCCAAAACCCTCAGTTTGTTCCTCAGAGTCCACAGTCTCTCATGGTTTGTCTCCCCCTCTGATGTGGCTTTAAAATGATATGACCTAAAGTGAAAATGGCCTGTATACGAAAGTATCTTATAATAATGTATAGTGCATACTATACTTCAAGCATCATTAACATATTAATAATATACCACATGTGATGACATAGTTCTTTTTCCTTTTTGATATTTCAGTGATGATTCTCAAAATCTTTAAGGGTTATGTTTGCACCCACTAGTTCTCCAGCTTTGTCTTTCCACTCCTGAATTTGCCATATTTTATTAACTCTAATATATTTCTGTCCAGTTCTCTAACATGATCTTCAGTACCATGTAAATTGGTCACTTATGCAAAATAATTTATATGGTAATTACTTCATTAGAGTGGCTCAAATATTCACTCTTGTCTTGAATTGCTAGCCTCTTATCTCACTCACCGTGAGACCAACAAGCTCAAAAACACTGCTTTTAAAGTGTTTAGTAGGGTTTTGCAGGCAAATTTTTAGACTCATTTTTACTTCAGTAATTCCATTAGTTTAGTCTTTATTTGGTAATTAGCTTGTAAAGCATTTGAAAACAGAAGCACTGTTTCCTTAATCTTTGTATCCCCTTGTTCCTCTTGTTTTTGTTTTTTGTTGTTGTTTTGTTATTTTGTTTTGTTTTGTTTTGTTTTTTTGGCAGAAAAACAGAGCCAGAGAAGCACGCCCAAACAAAGTGTTTGGGAAAAGGTGGGGGTTTCTGCTCAGGACTGCAGGCACTAGAATCTAAGGATACCTGGAAGACAGCTGGTACGGTGAGCCAGAGTCTAGGCTTCCACAGAGAGTTCACCTGTACGGGTGGCACAGAACTCAAGACAAAACAAAAACAAAAAACAAAAAACAAAAACAAAAAACAAAAACAAAAACAAAAAACAAGAGGGAGGCCAGAAATAGCAAAACATGGGGAGCAGTTCTAAAGGAAGAGTTAACCAGGACAAATTCCCTGAGGCTAAGATTTAGTCTCTGGGGCCCTTGACATTGTACACACAGCCCCACTCAGGGTTAGAGAGGGAGTCCAAGCAACAAGTGTCTATTAAGAACATACTGTATGTCAAAAAATGTATGTGGGTAAGTCAAATGCCAGTGGCCTGGCTCTCATTAATATCCCATCTCGTAGGGATTCAGTGAATAAATAAATTAATTTATTATTACAGTCGATGATAATGCTAAGAAAGAAACAAACTGAGTGCAGTGACAGAATGTTCTGAGGAGAAGGGATTTGATCTAATCCCATGTGCTCAGGAAAGGCAGGATTTAGGGCGATACTGTAACAATCCATACTAAATAGGAGAGAATGTGTGTCCAGAAACAACATGTGAAAAGACCCTGAGCGCAGAAAGAGTCAGAAGCTCTTCTCCACAAGTGATTTCTTTTTCCAACAATGAAAATAAGAGTAACGTGTGGATAAGCCTGTAGTTAAGACCAGGATGGAAAGGTGTTGCGGGGAGTACCTGGGAAGCTGGGCTTTGGGATGAGTAAAGAAGCGGTGTAAGGACAGGGTTTGTAGTGAGCTCTGATTCTCCCAGCCACGCACAGGCTCCACCTCCAGATTTCCTCTGGCAGGTGTCATAATTCGGTTATTTCCCTGGAAAGAACATGTGCTTAGGAAGTTAAAGGTCTGGCTGCAAAGCAGAGAGCAAGCGGTGTTAGATCCAGATATAGTTCTCATTCAATATTTTGCTCATCCCCATTGGTTTACCTCTGTTTACCTGGAGCCTCTGGATGTTTCTCTCTTGCAAGACCAGGGTGCTCATGTTTTCCTTCAGTTTTGAGAGCACCCTAGATCTTCCAAGCACTTCTTTTTCTTCTTCTGTGAGTCAGGCTAGGTTTCTGCTGCCCACCACCAAAAAACCCGAAATAATAGATACTTCCCTGTCCTTTCCTTTACATCTCAGCTACCACAATCTTTAGTCCAATTCACCATCATATATATGTCAGACTACTACAATATCTTCCTTACTAGTTTTCCTTTCTTCTTCTCCCTCGTCGACCAAACCCATTGTCTGCCAAATAGAGTTTAATATATTATATATATATATAGCATATATATATGCTATATATAATGTATAATTATATAATAATAATATATATTATATACAGGCTGTATCACTCCCTTACTTAAATTATCAATGGCTTCCTATCACACAGAATCAAAGCTAGCCTCCATGGTTCTATGTGACCTGCTTCATGCCCACCTGGTTGGTCTCATCCCTTCTCCTTCAACCACAACCACAATAACTTTCACTAATTTACTGGATTTTATAAACCCTTTCCTGCCTTAGGGCTTTTGCACTTGCTGTATCTTCAACTGGGGGTAAGTTTTCCCTTGCTCATAAGGAGTCTTGACTTAAGGAAAACTTCCTGTGTCAGTCAGGGTTCTATGGGGAAACAGAACCAAGTAAGAAGGAAAGAGAGAAGGAGTGGGGGAGAGAGGAAGAAAGAGAGGTGAGGGGCAGAGAGAGAGAAGGAGAGAGAGAGAGAGAGAAGGAGAGAGGGAAGGGGGAGGGAGAGAGAGAACGAGCGGTTGTTAAGGAATTGGCATGGGATTATGGGCACTCATGAGTCTGAAATCTGTAGGGTAGTCTGGCAGGCTGGAAATTCAGGCAAGATTTCTATGTTACAATACTGAGGCAGAATTTCTTCTTTTATGGGAAACCTCAGTTTTAGTACTTAAGGTCTTCGACTGATCAGATGAGGCAACCAGTTTATTAAGGAATGCTTCACTTAGAATCAACTGATTGTAGATGTTCATCACATCTACAAAACACTTTCAAAGTAATATCTAGATTAATGTTTGGCCAAAGAACTGAGCACCAGAGCCTTACTCAGTCAGCAAATTAAACTTAACATCATGCCTTCTAGGTCCCCTGTGTCTGCATGAGTGTCTCTCACAGAATTCTGTCCTATTCTTTTCATTGAATGTACCATACCACCATTTTCACTTAATTAGTTTTTCCCTTTCTTATTAAGTTTACACTTCCTACACTAAACTCCAGTGTTTATGAGTTGAGGATACTCTCTTTTATTCATTGATACATATCCAATACGAGCAAAGTACATGTAATATAGTAAGTACTCAGTAAGTGATAGATGCTCCGTATGTTGTGGAAAGGATGAAAACCAGGAAGAGCTTGACAGAGAAGTTGTTATTCAAGCTCCTAAAATTCTATGGGAGTTGAAATGTCACATATTAGGCCTAATTCATTAGAATGTGCATAGATAAAAAAAATTACAGATTCTATCTCATTTCCTTTGACACATCTCTTCATATTTCCCTCAAGTTAAATTAATCAACACAGATCTCACACATCAACTCAAATGTAGCACTGAAAAGACTTCCAAAGTTTTGGCAACTTATTTTATTTTAATGAAGATTTGAATGCCTGCCAGGATCACTAAAATAATTGCCAGTTAGGCTTCTATTAATGAACACATTTAACTGGGAACTGTAAAAAAAAAAAAAAAAATGGAAAATGACCTGACTTTATGAGGTAGGTTCCCTGCCGGCCGCTTACAGTGATGAATGGTGCCCTGAATTTGTTTTTAGTGTTAACCACAAAACTTCCAAAGTTGCACAATGGGCTTTTTGAAGAGCATGTGCTGAATTTAAAAAATTATTTACTAGACTCCCAGGGACCCCTTTTTGTGGACAAGTTAGTTCTTCCAAAAAAAAAAAAAAAAAAAGTGAGAAGAGTAATGTCATTCAAACCTGATGCACACAGAAGTCTTACCACTTCGTGGTGCTTGGGTTCTGTGTAAGGACCTAGTTCCTTGCAGAACATGTTGTATCCACAAACTTCCTTGGATGAAACTGCTTTTGAGCTTGTTGTCTATTCAGTTCTGATGTATAGTGCCGAGGAAGTCGGAATCCTCAAAGCATTCAGAAGACAGACTTAATAAGTCTTCATGCCCACCTGGTTGGTTTCATCCCTTCTCCTTCAACCACAACCACAGCCACAATAACTTTCACTATAATATTATTATTATTATTATTATTATTTCTAAAATCTTGATCTGTTAAGGGATATACGAGTTTGAAGAAACAGTTGACACATTGCTCTGAGACTAAGAAATTTGTGTTAGAAGGATTAGCTGGACTAACTTAGGAAATATTTAGGATATTCTCTAGAAAATTAAGGGGAAGGAGGTTTTATTGACTTTGGCAGAGTGCTAGTTGTTTCCCTAAGGTAGTTTCTCCTCCTACCTATTCACAGCTTAGTCTAGCCAGACACCACATTTCCTAAGGGTGATTCATGTGACCAGTGAGTCCATAGAATGTAAGTGGAAGTTATGTATATAACTTTCATGTGATCTCTAAATTAAAGCAAGTCACCTGCCCCTGGTCTTTGGCTCTTTCACCATCCCTCAGGACATAGAGATGAAAGTGACCTAGTTTACATAATGCAGATAGAGACATCCGCCAAGCAGAGGGAGAGTGGGGCAATTTGTGGGAAGAACCCTGCATTTTGGGAATGTCCTGAGGGAGCAGAACTGCCCCACTAGAACGGACAAGCTCACCTGTGACTTAAAAGAAAAATGAAATTTGAACTTATAGAATTGTTGTGTGTAAATGGACAAACCATCTTAAAGATTTTAGAAATGCTTTCAGAGTCTTTTTGCCTTTATAAGAGTTGCTTTTATGTAAGTTGTTTCTTAAAAATTATTAATTAAATTAAATTAATTAAAAATATTATTAATTAATTTAAATAATTATAAAAATAATTAAATAATTTTAAATAATTATAAAAATAATTATTATTAAAAATATGTTCAAAACATCACAAATGATCTAGTTTCTTTTGATTTTCATGAAATCTCAGTGAAGGAATTATTATAAGAAATACTGTTATCAGTTTCTCCAAGAATTCAACTGACATGGTAAAATAAAACCAAAATAGTGCACACTTTCCAAATTTGTCCTCAGGCTAGAGTGTGGGGCAAAACTCACAGAAAGAGTTTCTAGGGGTTTCTGGGTAGCTCAGTTGGTTAAGCATCAGACCCTTGATTTCAGCTCAGGTCATGATCTCAGGTTTTCGTGTGGAGCCTCCTTAAGATTCTTTGTCTTCCCCTCTCCCAGCCCCACCACTTCTGATTATAACACAATTCAGAGGAGCAGCAGGATGACAATGTTGTTGATGATAATGATCATAGGAATAATGCTAACTACAATTTGAGTGTTATAATAAGATAGGTTCTGTGCTCTGTGCCTTACACTCATTACCTTTGCAAGACATCTGAAGTATAATTTCTCTAATTTTGCAGATTAGATAGGTGAAGCCCAGAGAGACCAACCATCTTGCCCAATGTCAGAACTGGCATCCAATCACATTATCATATTTACTCCCAAATGTATGCACTTTTGTATAGAAACAAGTTATCATTACAGGGCTGAGGCTGCTGCACTTAGAAAGATCTACTTGCAAAGTTGGCCCTTAACTGCTCTACTATTCTGCTAGGGACACTATCACAAAATAGCACAGATGGGCAGCTTAAAGAACAGGAATTTATTTTCTCACAGATCTGGAGGCTGGACGTCCAAGATCAAGGTGTTCACAGAGTTGGCTTCTCCTGAGGCTTCTCTTTGGTTTGCAGTTGACTGCCTTCTCGCTGTGTCCTCAAGGGGCCTTTCCTCTGTGCCCTGCTTCCTTGGTGTCTCTTTTTCTTCTTCTAAGAATGCCAGTCCTATAGGACTAGGGCCTCATCTTTATGACCTCATTTAACTTTAATTATCTGTTTAAAGGTACTATCACAAAATACAGCCACATTGGGAATTAGAACTATAACATAAATTTTAGAGGCAGACAATTCAGTCTTTAAGAGCTAGAATCTGGGAAATTGGGAGAGTTTCCACCATTCCCTGATAAGAAAGGCTCACTGTACCTGAATTGTTTGTGCAAACAATATGGTTTATGCTGAACACCTGTCTTGCTTCTGGAGGTCTAGAATTTAGGTACATGCTAGATAGAGGGTGCCTATGTGACCAGTCCCAGTAAAAGCCTTGGGGACTAAGTACTTAATGACTTTCCTTGGTAGATAGCATTTTACCTATGTTGTAAGAACTGATGGCTTGGGAAATGAACACATTCTTTTTTTTTTTAATTCAATTTTTTTTCAATATTACAAAATTCATTGTTTATGCTGAGTAAAAGCAGAGAGAGTTAATTATCACATGGTTTCACTTACTTGTGGAACATAAGGAATAACACAGAGGACATTGGGAAATGGAGAAAAGTGAGTTGGGGGAAATCGGAGTGAGAGACAAACCATGAGAGACTGTGGACTCTGAGAAATGAACACATTCTGTGTGACTCCACTAGGAAAGCACTTTTGGAGGTTTACATTTGGTTTCCTCCAAACATTATCCCACGCACCTTTTCCCTTTGTTGATTTTGTTTTGGTATCCTTTTGCTCTAACAGATGGTAACATTGAATATGACGATATACTAAATCCTGTGAGTCCTCCTGGCAAAAGACTGAACTTGGGGGTGATCTTGGGAATCTCTGACATAATTTTCTCCCATGCCATTCCCTAATTTAGAGAAAATTTAATTTTACTTTCTTTCAAAAAATTTTTTAGCCTCTCTTAATGTAAAATGGAGCCATGTAACTGAGTTTTGACCAGTGGAATATTGGCAGAAATAATGTCTGACACTCCAGGACATGCCCAATGTGTCCCATGTATTCTTCGTTCTCTCTCTATTTTCTTGACCAAGGAACAGACACAGTTGGCCTAGTGGAGGGTGCTGAGACCACAGACAATAATGAAATCGTAAGATGGAAGGAATAACCTTAATGAACAGGTGAAGCAGAGCCACAAAACTGAATCCAACTTTTAATGATCCATGTAGGATTGGGAGATAAGAAAGAAACAAACCTTTGTTGTGTTAAGTCCCTCAAATACAGGACTGTGTGTGAAGGGAACTAAAAAGAAAGTGAGAGAAGATAAAAATTTTATCTTTTTGCACTTTTTGATTGGGGTCACTCATTCACAAACATTTATTGATTATATGTTACATACAAGGCATGTTCTGAAAATTTAATGTTATTATGGTAAAAAAAAATAGTAATACAGAACCTGTCTAGAATAGGGAAGCTTCTAGAATAGGGAAGCGGTCCTTAAATCAATGCAATGGTGGGGAACACCCAAGGAGGGTCTCCTAACCTACAAGGTGTCAAATAAAGTTTTCTACATATAAATCATTCAAAGTTAGCTTTGAGTCAACTTTGAGTCTTCAACTCCTCTCAACTTTTCAATCCAAACAATCAAAATGGTGTGTCAGCTCAGCCTCCACCACATACCATGTTTTGCCACCATCCTGGTCTAAACAACACTTCTTCCCTTACTCTCCTGAGACTTCTTTCTCTAGGGTCTCCCTGTTTTACTTTGGCTCTCTACATTCCATTCTTCTTAGAGCAGCCTCATAGAATCATTTTTAAAAAATCATTATAATCTATTATATCTGACCCTTTTAAAACTAGCACTTTCTCCATATCTTTAGAAATAATAAAATAAAATAAATAGTCCAGGTTCCAAACATTCTTGCCTCACTCCTGCTTTAGGACTCGTGGCTGTTCTCTCTGCCTGGAATGACCTTCAGATGGCAGTATCCTTCTTAGTATTACAGATTCAATTAAGTGCTATCTCCCCAGGGAACTCTTCTTTAGCCATGCATCAAAAGAAGCTATCTGGGGACGCCTGGGTGGCTCAGCGGGTTAAAGCCTCTGCCTTCGGCTCAGGTCATGATCCCAGAGTTCTGGGATTGAGGCCTGCATCCGGCTCTCTGCTCAGCAGGGAGCCTGCTTCCTGCTCTCTCTCTCTCTCTCTCTGCCTGCCTCTCCGCCTGCTTGTGATTTCTGTCAAGTAAATAAATAAAATCTTTAAAAAAAAAAAAAAAAAGAAGAAGCTCTCTGTTCTACCTTTCTATAACACATTTCTTCACAATTCTGATCACACCAGGGATTTCCTTAATTGTTTATTTATTGCCTCATCCCTCCCCTTCACCAACCCTGCCTCCACCAACTCCCATTAAAATATAAGCTCTAAGCTCTAAAAGAACTTACTCATCATTTTAATCAATGCTCCCTAAATACCTAGTTGAGTGGCGGATTCATATTAGCACTCACAGAATGAATGATGGAAAAAATTATGTTGAGGTAAAATCTAAGCTGAGATGTGGAGAAGGTACAGGAGTTTGCCTCGGGTAAGGGAGTCATGGAGAATATCATTCTCTTCAGGAAAAAAGGGCAGGGTGAATTTCTCAGGGTGAATCACATCACAGCAGGCAGTTCTTTATGGCTAAAGCAGAGTGAATAAAAGATAGTGAGAGATGAGACTGGAAAAGTAAGCAAGGGTTAGTTGGGTCACTATAGTACAGAGAGAATCTAACTCAGGGTTAGATTCTAACTCAGGGTTGAACTTAAAGTAGATACTCAACAAATATATTTTGAGGAGTACATGAGGCTCTTGAGTCTATCTTCTAATGACAATGGACAGAGATTAACTAGTTTTAAGTAAGAATCAAAAGGGTCCAATTTGTGCTTTAGAAAGATGCCTTCAGCTGCTCAGGTTCAGAGGAAGATAACACTGGAGTCCAGGAAATTGGGAGGCCATTGTGGTAATGAAGGTGAGAGATGAAAGAGAGACAAGTGCAGTGTAGAGGAAAAGGAAGGGGTAGAGGGGAAAGAGATAAAAACTAGAAAACTGACTGAGCTTAGTGATTAATCAGATGCAGTATGTTCTTAGGGAAGAATCTAGAAAGACATCTGATTTCTGGGTGACTGGGTACATAGGTAACATTTATTGAGAAAAGACAGGTTTAGGAGTCAAACAAGAATTAAATATCCTTCATATGTATTTCTTTTCTTTTCTTCTTCTTCTTTTTTTTTTTTTCAAGATTTTATTTAAAGAGAGAAGATAAGTGAGCAGGGGAGAGGGGTAGAGGGAGAAGCAAACCACCCACTGAGTAGGGAGCCTGATGCAGGACTAGATCCCAGGATCCCAGGATCCTGACCTGAGCTGAAAGCAAATGCTTAACCAACTGAGCAACCTGAGTGCCCCCTGAATATGTATCTCATTTAATCAACATACAAGCTATTTTAGAAGGTAGGCATTATATGGATGATACAAGATGACTTTTATCTGTTGTCTTGGTCTAGTACTTTTATTCTAAAACCAAATACTGAGTGGCACAATGAGCCACACATTTGGAATTAGGAGTAGAGAATATCAAGATGAATTAGCCTCAGGTCATGGTCTTTAGGAAACTGATAGGTTAAACAGAAATAAGGTTCTTAGTCCACTTTTATGTCTCTCTCTCTCTGTCTTTCTTTGTTAAGGAAAGGGGCAGTTGTGGATACTGGTGTGCTGAAGTGATGGGATAGCCCTTAAAAAGTAAATCCCTCTCTGGAAAAGGGATAGGGTAGAAGGGCAGTGCAGAAACTACTGCCTCCCCTGTGGGAATTCCCAAGCAATCAAAGAAGAGGCTGAAAACTGGTATGCTAACCCACTAGACTAATTACTACGTCAGGCTCAAAGGGTCCCCAAACAGGGAACTCCTGACCAACCTGTGTATAATGGTTGTTTGAAAATGAAATTAAATATTCATAATTGCTTATTGTTAGGTAAAAGTAATCTGTAGTATACATGTATTAACAAACCCATTTGTGGCAAAAGAATCCCTATGCAAACACATAAGTACATGCACATAAGAATATCTAGGAGAATAAAGAAGAAAGTTAAGCATACTTATCTTCAGTGAGAAATCATGGGGAGTTGATTGTAGATGAGACACTTAGGTGTTTCAATTTATGTCCCCCATATGATTTCAAAAATTTAGCATGATACGTAATTAATTGAAAATAAAAAAAAATCATCCAAATGCCACAGATTATATTTAATAAATTCTTGTGTAACGTACTTCAAGATGACATTCCAGAATTCCAGAGTTCCAGAATGTTCACCGTGATTTCAGTTACTTCTGTACTTAATACAATGAGTAGGAAAGAGCCGAAGGCCTCCAATTTCTATTGAGCAAACTCTCAATGAAGGAAATTAAGCAAAATATTTTTCATCATTTTTCACTTGTGTGGGCATTAATAGCCTGAATCTTCGAAAGAGAATTTGATGTCCAGAGAAGCTAAACCATCTGCCCAATGTAGGAAATGTCAGTTTAAGGGTTCGAACCCCGTAAAGCACTTCTATCATGACAGAATTTGGAAATCAGAAGGGCAGCCATGTTTATCTGCTGAGACCTGTAGACAAACTTCTCAGAAAGCTCTGCTTCTGGAAGTCTGACAGAAAATCCTGCTAGGGCATAGAAAATAACATTTTAACTCTGTTCTTATACCTTGATTTTAAAGTACATGAGTAATACTTTGCACTTAAGAGAGATCTTTTATCTGAGTCTTTCAAGAGCAGAACAAAACCAATTATTACCCACCCCCCTTTTGTGATTGGAAGAGAAGATCTTAATCCCTAATTTGCTGACAGGGAGACAGAAACTGCCAGGGATGAAGTGATTTACTGAATGTTACACAATCAGCCTGTGAAGCCTCAAGAATAACTCTGAGGGCTCATGATAAAAGAGCAATTGCCTTATGCAATTAGCAGCTTATTTCTCTATCCTAAACACCATATCCCGCTCTTTTTCAAGCATGTGCTAAACTCCTCCTCTCTCCCACCCTACCATAAGTGGGATTTAGTGCTTCTTATATAAAGGTACTTTGTAAAAAATGTAGACCCCTATAATTTCATCCTCACTTCCCCTCATCTATTTTTAAAGATGCAGTGAGTTCTCAAACTCGTCAAGTGGTATAGGAAAAAAAAAACGATTAACAAACAAACAAACACACAAACAAAAAACTTTCATCTCCTGCTGGTTCTTTTGGCCACAACATCAAACCTCTTGCAGAAATCAAGAAAAAGTTTGTTGCCACTATTGGCAAAATCCCCAAGAAGAGGTCTGGATTTTAGTACAACACTGAGGGTAGGGATTAACCATGCTTGAGCTATGACTTCAGATTTAATTCAGCTGCTTCAGCTGATGGCTTCGGGGGTTGCTGTCTCCCTAGGCACACTGCTGTGATGGACACAACCTATGGTCACTCCTAGTAAGTCACATTCTTTTCAAAATCCTTACCTCGAATGCTAGGATATACAAAGGTGGTAGGATGAGATGTCATGCCCATGACTATATTACATCATAAAATACTGTGCCTTAACAGACTAGAGAGATTCTCCCTTGCTGACTTTGAAGAAGTGAGCTGCACATTATGAGAGATTCTGTGAGAAGGCCATAGGCAAGGGACCATAGGCTGCCTCCAGGAAATGAGTGGCCTCAAAATGACAGCCAGGAAGAGAGTGGGGAATCTCAGAAATACAACACAGGGATATGAACTCAACCAACAAACATGTGTGCTGGGAAGAGGATCCCAGAATCCAGAAAGAAATGCAGCCTAATCAATACCTTGATTGTAGCCTTGTGAAACTCCCTCCACAAGACCCAGTTAATTTGCTTCTGGACTCCTGATCCTCAAAACTGTGACATGATGCATGAGTGTTTTTTAAGCCACTAAATATGTGATATTTTGTTACACATAATTAAAAAAACCAATACAGACATCCTTCGTTTTCAGGTAGAAAGGATATTAACACTTAGCATTTTTAGGGAAAAATGATGTTACCAAGCATTAAAGTGATACCTTAAAGATATATTTGAATCTAATGGTTACTTTGATCTATTATAATTCAAAGAAGTGAAAGAAAAAGAAGCAGGGAAGGATTTGGGACAGGAAGGCACCAGGTGTCCAAAGCAAATAGATCTAACTTCTTTTAACTTCCATGTCTTACCTTAAACAATGGGAAGAATATGCTGTAAATTATTAACTAATGAAAGTAAATGTCAAAGAGGCATAGCCATATTAAAACTTAATGCCCCGGAAGACCATTCATGATCACCTAAAATTGAACTGAAGTTAGGCTTGAACGAGAGCAACAAATCAAGTTTATGAATCATGTATATGGATATTTATCTGACCTTCCAGGTCAGCAGTTATCAAATGTGACTTTCTGTTAGCTCTCTATTAAATGTGATTTTTTTTTTCAATTAAGAAGTTTAGGAAAAAAAAATATTGAGCATCACTGCAGATTTAACTGAGTAAGAATCATCAGAAGTAAGATCTCTTACCCATCTTTCAAAGGGTGGAAACCCACCAAAGACCTCATTAAGTCCCAACATAGCCAGTCTAACCACTGGTATTCAAGAGTATAGGACTCATCACAATTAGGTCAATTCTTTTTGTGACAGAACCACCTTATGATTAGGATTTTATGCATCTAGTTCATTGACTGTCAATCTTAGCTGCACATTATAATTAGCTGGAGAGCTTTATAAATCCTGATGTTCAAGCTTCTTCCCGGAGCAATTACATCAGAATCACCAAGCATGTACCAACAAATTTGTAATTTTTAAAGGTCCTGGCAAGGTTGCAACACGCAGTTAAGTTTGAGACTACTGACATGTAGAGAATACCTTGTATATTTCAGCATCCTTTCTAATACATAGTTATGTAGCTCAAAATCCAGCACAAGGTGTGGGAGTATGTAAGCCAATCATGACTGGTCACTTAGATGGAACACAAAACAGAGTCTGACTATTTGGAGAGTACTATTTTAACTCCTTTTTATTGAACTTCATGTTTATTATCTTAACTCTCAAAAATAAACAGACAAAACTCCGACAAAACAAAACAAAACTCAGGAAATGTAGGTATCAATATCCCAATTTATGGAGATAAGGAGACGGCCTACTGATTCAGAGAGAGCTGCCTAAACAAGTAAGATATGTACCTGAAAAAAAAAAAAAAAGATATGACCTGTGTCCGAGTGACCCAAAGCTTATGATATCTTCACAGTGACTCTTAAGGTGTCTTAATTAAAGATTAATTAAAGATTCTTTAATTAATTCTTTAAAGTGTCTTAATTAAAGATTCTTAAAGTGGTCCCCAGACCAGCAGCATTAGCATCACCTGGAAAATTATGAGGAATGCAAATTCTTCACCCCAATCTCAGACCAACTAAATCATAATCTTTGGGGCTGGAGCTCAGCAATCTGGGCTTTAGCAAGCCTTCAGTTGATCCCAAGGCACATTCAAGATGGAGAAACAGTATGTTATATTCCCCATTTCCATCAGCTGCCTACTTTTGGAGACTCAATTTAGCAGGTGGTAAGAGAAATAAAAATCTGGGGGTGACTCAGTGGGAAAAACAGAGTGACAGGCTGAGAAATTCTCTCTACTATCTTACCTTTCTCTCACTCCCCATTTTTTTTTTTAAGATTTTATTTATTTATTTGACAGACAGAGATCACAAGTAGGCAGAGAGGCAGGCAGAGAGAGGAAGAAGCAGGCTCCCTGCTAGCAGAGACCCTGATACGGGGCTCAATCCCAGGATCCTGAGATCATGACCTGAGTTGAAGGCAGAGGCTTTAACCCACTGAGCCACCCAGGCACCCCTCACTCCCCATTTTTATTAATAATCTGTGTTGGAAATGGGGAAATGTTATCAGGGATATAGCACTGGGAAAAGATTGGGGGGCTCTGGCAATCTTTACTAACAGGGGTGATTTGTCATAGTGAGCCTTTTTTATGTAAGTATGACTGTCTTTAGATGTAGGTAACTAGTTCATCCTTTTAATAAAAATATAAGGAGCTTTAAAAGGTTTCATTAAAAATAAATAACCCAATTGGCTCCATGGAAATGATTTTTTTATCTTAAGAGCTTGAGATAATTGGTGTTCAGGAAACCAAGAGTAGCTGGTTTGCATTCTCAGAGGCTAAGCTGGTTCAGTTTGCTGGCATCATGCTAAACATGAGTGCTACTGCCCTGCTTTCATGCCTCTCTTGATATAGTTCCTGGTATATTTATTAGAGTTGGACATTTGACTAGAGGAAGACAACCCCAAATGAAAAGAACAGTTATCTTTGATTTATCAGAGACATCAAATTAATATTTTCTGAGAAAACTTTGGATGGCTTTCTCAGAAAGGAGTAGGTGAATATGCTCTGGGCACATTCGGGTCTGATGGACATTGATCTCACGGCAGGATGGGTGGGACAGAAAAATTAACGCAAGAGCAGAGAAAAAGAGAAAGCGGAAGGCAAGGGGGGGGGAGTGAAAGCAAAGAGACAAGAATTGACAAGGAGAAGAGATAGAGGAGGTAGAAAGGAGGCAGAAAGCACAGGAAGAGGAAATAGAGTGGGTATCAGAAGTAGAAAAGGGGGAAGGAGAAGGGTCCTGGAAAAGAAGGAGGAAGGGAGAAGAAGAAGAAAAGAGGACAAGTAAGCAAAGACAAAAATAAAAGAGAGCAACAAGAATGAAGGAAAATAAAAGACAAAATAAACAAATGCAGACGTCAGAACCCAGGCAATTTCTGTGAAGTGCCGCTTGGAGACCAACCTGCAGAGATGCTGCCTCTGGGGGCTAATGATGGCAGTAATCCTGATTTCAATTTGCAAAAAGTGGTATGAAAGGCAGCCTGACTCCAAACGGAGAGACCTTCAGTCACAGCAGTGGAGTGATAACGTAGCAGGGATGATGAGAGGTTGGATTAAATTCTCCTTTATTAGACAACCATTTTGTATCTGATTGTTGCTGCCAGTGGTCATTCCAGCTGGTGTTTGGTAAGTGTTTGCTTTCTCTGCACACTGGGCATCATAGGCATAACTAATAATTCTCTAGCCTCATTTTCAAAGCTCTTTCTCTTCATGCATGTTTGTTTACACGTGTCATCTTGATAGATTGCACATCAAGATTCCTTTTAATGAGAATCCTGTTTGTGTGGGGCAAGTGTGCATCTCCATGACATCTCCCTTCTTTCCACCCAGTCTACCCCCACAAAGGCCTGGGTATTAGCAGAGTACCAGGTTTTCAGAGTAGTAATGGGGAGAGAAAAATGTAGAGTCTAGGCCAGGAGACTGGTGAGAGCAGAAATGGGGTGGAAAGACCCCATGGAGTCAAAGAGATTGTGGGAGGTTGTGTGCAATATGCATGTTGGAACCCTATAAAAATATTCTGAAAAGTCCAGTAGTGTTATGTATTCTCTGAGTAAACTTTTGGGTAAATCCCCATGGAAGAGGCAGAGTTTCTCATTTGGTCTGCATAAGGTTGCAACGAGGTAGCAATTGAGATGGTCAGATTTGAAGAGGCTGGGATTAGCAGAACTCTTTGAACACCGTAGAGTCTATAGATCATGGAGCAAGGCTGTTAGGGGTAAGATTTTAGGAGGGATAAATGCAATTTATTTTGGATCACAAGGGGCACCGTTTGTGTAGCTACCAGGTTTACAAATGTGTAAGAACATAATACATATAGGCCTATGTATGCCATTTGATGCACAATCATGTGACACTTTTAAGGATGAAATGCCTTATTTATTTATTTATTTATTTATTTATTTTAAGTAGGCACCATGCCCAACATGGGGCTTGAACTCACAACCCTGAGATTTAGTAGCATGCTCTACGTACTGAGCCAGCCAGGCGCCGCAGGGGTGAACTGTTTTCAAATAAATTCATGACAAGTCTGTCCCTATATAGACCAGAAGCTCCTTGAATATCTTCTCTGGCTTTCGAATAACCTACAAAATCTATCTTAATACTAAACACGTACCAATAGTATGTCCCTGATCAACTGTCTGAACCATCATTGTCTCTCACCCTCATTCTCTGGTATGCACGAACTATCACTCCTTTTGAAGATGATGCACTCAGGAAGGAGAATCATAGGTTCACCTGGTTTACAAAGAACCAGATGTAAGGACTACCTTCCTACAGACACTTGTGTTTACAGTCATTGGTAGCATGTTTTTTTAGAAACTTATAGTGACTTTTCTCCAATGCTAGGAATGGTGTTCTTTGATGGGCCTTAATCTATTGTCAAGATACAAGTGAAACATAAGACTATCGTTCAGTAATGAAGAGAGAATTGAAGCTTACTGAAACAATGTCATTATAGCCAAAACCAACCAAACAAAACATACCACGAACAAAATTGAGTATGCCTTTTTTCTGTACTTATCATTGTTTAATGTCCACCCACATTGTGTGAGCACTGGTATGCCAAAGTGACTCAAAGTCTAAACAGATATTGATGATATCCACATCTAGGAAAGATCCATATGAAATGTGCATATGATGGGGCCCTCACAGAACCATCTATTTTCCCTTCTTCCCTCTCACTTCTCAATGTTCTGCTGAGGGTAAGTGAAGGTGAAGGTAAAGTCAAAAAGGAAGTTCTTACATTCTTAAATCCTCTGTAAAGAATCTGGAGTTCCTTCTTGGTAAATTTGCTCTGGGCTTCCAGAAGCTCCAGAGCCTCAGGCCGATGCCGGACAGTGGCCATCTCCAGTTCATCTTCCACGCTGTCTGTGGAGAAGAACCAAAAAGAGGCTTAAGAGCAGTCACAGGTCACTGATGCTTATACACAACAACAGGAAAGCAATGAAACGTTTACTGGATGTTGGTGATTTTTCCAGAGGAAGGAATCTGATACCACCTTAAGTAGTCTTTACATTTCCAAGAGTTTACATAACTAAGAGAAGACAATTCCACATAATCTTTTCCTCCCACAAACTCTAATCACTAGATATTACAAAATTAGCATTTTTATAATGCAGTTTGAAGAGTGCACAAAATCATGAATAACCTTAAAACCTGGAATTGGTATATATATACCAAGTATGAGTTAGAAAAATGGAGCTCAGTTTAATGACAATTAGTACTACCCTGTGTATCACACAACTGGGAGGTAGGACTCTGCTAATACTCTCTGAGGAGTCCACTGAAATCAAATATTTGGCCTGGGCCTACAAATAAAGCAGCTAGGTCAGGTGTTGAAGTGAGTAATCAGTGGCTGATTTGACTGGCATAAACCCAGTCTTCACGGGGACACTCTGGATGGACTGGGCCTGGGGACATTTCTGGCAAGAACCTACTCTGCAGCCAAGAGTGTCTATAGCTACAGATAAATTCTAAAACATTGTACTTTCCTTTGTGAGTCATATTTACACTTTAATTTCTCAAATGTGCTCTATGTGTAAAGAATTTGATATCCATATAAATTTGGGAAATGCTGTAAATGCTAACATAGTTTGGGACCAAAACTAGAAATTAAAGGTTTCCAGAGGATTTGCATCAAACAATTCTGTGTAACTTTGTTTAACCCAATTGACCCCATAGGGTGTTTGTCCAAGGAACTATTTCTCCCCGCATCTGGTAGTCTCTACATATTTGCTCTGGGGTCCTATAAAGCGCAGCTGGGGCCTTGTTGGAATGTATTAGGATCTGGCTGCTCAGGTCTCAAAGTATAGCATCCTTTATTAATTTCAGCTTTTATTTTGCAAAAAAAAAAAAAAAAAAAAAAAAAAAAAAAGCTGGGGCCCAGTGGAGGCCTAAGAAATTCTTCTTGCCATCAGCCAATCCACATTTTGGTTAGGGAACTCGCCAGAAATAGAAGCATCCAGGCCCAGCCCTGAAGCCATGGTTTGCTAATTTCCATTATACTCCTTCCTTTTAGATGCAGATTTCTAACTCAGATACATGAGTCTCAGAAGTGCTTTTTCTCATCATCTCTGCACCCAGGGCATACCAATGCCATGTCTCATGTATCAGTTGAAAATACAGTTATGGTTGCCAAAAGTCACATCATTCTGATACTCAGGGCTACCTTTCACTAACACCTGTATCTGCTTCCTGCCCTGTCCCACTAAGTGCAGTGATGGGCCAGAGCTCTCACAGAACAGGAGTTAAGTTTGTACAGAACCCTAATCCAGGGTGTCCTAATGACTGCCTTCAAGTTTACAAAAGACCAATAATGGCAATGAAACAGGTGCTTGGAAGGGTTGTGTTTGTCAAAATGGGGACGAGGTTAAAAGCAGAGATTTGTTTTGTACTTTTCATATAATAATAGTTTATTTTGGAACAGCGAGATGGAAAACTGCATGATATTGATGGATGGATAAGAATAATAAAAGGGACATGAGAAGATGAGAAGGCCAAGAATAAACTTGAGCTGACAAGCATAAAATTGATGCGAAAGTAAGCGAGATATGCACCTGAAGGATGCAGAGGCCCACGGATAGCTGGGGAAATGGCAGCTACGCATTCACAAATTGACCTCTGCTTGGGCTTTATGGGGAAAATCAAACAAGCCTAAATGGGGCTCCTTCAATTTTTTCCTTCATTCCCTGGAACATTTGAGTAGAATGGGTTGATTGTACTCAATAAGTCCTGAGCTTACAAAGGAGGAGTTCCCTAAAATTGCTCTTGATCCAATGAATTGGACTGTGCTGTTATTGTAGTTGCTAAGGCAGAAATAAACGCTCTGGAAAGACCTGATGTAAATAGATAATACCAGATAAAAAGACTCTGCTTTCTTGAAAAATATTTTCACATAAGTTTCTTTTGAGTTGATTATAGTATAATTCCCTCAGCTTAAGATATTCCTCCCTCTTTCTTCCACCTGTTGAAATGTATATATCTCTTATGACCTAATTTAAATATTACTGCCTCCTCTCTGAAGCCTTTCCAGATTGCTCCATTGTGCAGAAGTATGAAGTATGCAAAACATAACATTTTGACCTGTTCATGCCTGCCTTCTCCATTGTGAGTACCTTGAAGACACTGGCAAAGTCTTGTTGATATATATATATATGTATATATATATATATATATATACATAGGTATATATGTATATATATATATATCCTCTGGACCTAAAAGAGTCTGGAACCCCAGTCACTCAAGAATTATTTGGTGTGGGGCACCTGGGTGGCTAAGTGGGTTAAGCCTCTGCCTTCAGCTCAGGTCCTGATCTCAAGGTCCTGGGATCAAGCCCCACATCAGGCTCTCTGCTCAGCAGGGAGTCTGCTCCCCCCCACCGCCTTCCTTTCTGACTACTTATGATCTCTCTCTCTCTGTCATATAAATAAATAAATAAAATCTTTATTTAAAAAAGAATTATTTGGTGTATGAATGAATGAATGGATGGATGAATCAGTAAACAAATGATGTTGCTACTAAAGTTTCCATTGCCCTGGAACCCCTTGAACCTTAGTTGTCCTCTAGAAAATTATTTCTCAAACTGAGGTTTGTGGACCATTGGTGGACCTTAAATGCCTTCTTTGGAATCATGTTCTCCATGCCTTGTTCTGAGAAACACAGCAAAAGCAAAACAGAGGAAATTTTAATCAGATTTTCTGAGTAGTCTTTCAATCATAGCACAACCTTCTCTAGACCCGGTGACCCTTCCACTGGAAAGAAACAAAACAGCACATTCACTCCTTGGCCTCTATAACCACACAGCATTCTGAACCACACCACCAATACACTATCTTCCTCTAGCTGTCACAGACTTGCTGAGGCTGAGACTGAAACAAAAGACCCGGAGCCAGAGGGTCAGTGTAATTGAATTAAGAGTGTGATGGGATGAGCATCATGAGTAATACTCAAAGCACCACACTTGAAGCATCTACCTGAGGACTCTTGTTTTCCCAGCTGACTAACATCTTACTTCCTAATGACTCCTACCTGCCAAAGGGCTGTTTCTATTTCTAGGAGGCTGACAGGCTCTAAAAACCTGAAATCATCAGCAATCACCAGCAGACATTAAAAAAAGCAACACCACCTAACCCAATCAAGACTGATTCCTGGAGGCAAACTCTGGAGAGCACAGCATGATTCTGCATAGGACTTGAAATTCACGAGTTGACTCAGCCACCTTTCAGGAGCATGCATTTAGGGGGATTTTATTTTAAAGATTGTTGATGTATTTATTTATTTGAGAGAGAGAGAGAGAGCATGGGGAGAGGGAGGGGCAGAGGGAGAAGCAGACTTCCTCCTGAGCAGGGAACCTGAGTGTGAGGCTCAATTCCAGGACCCTGAGAGCATGACCTCAGCCAAAGGCAGATGCATAACTGACTGAGCCACCCAGGTGCTCTCTGGGGGGATTTTAATAAAGTGCTTAACATTTACTGAGCCTTTACTATATGCTGGGAGATAGGCTAGGTGCTTACTGATATAATTCCAGTCTTCACAGTAATTCCACAATGAGGTATAATGTCTTTTTCTTTACACATGTGATACTCAGTCTTATTGAGGTGAAGATAGGAGTGACCAGATGTCATATAGGAGAAAGACAGAGACAGGGATCCACACCCAAGTCTCTGATGCTAAGCCTTATGTTCTCTCTACTTTGTCACATTTTGTCTCAACACCAACAGAAATAAGAATGTTAAAAATAACATATTGAATCTCCTCTCCTTTTCTGCATTTTCAAATGTCTCAGAAAAGTTGACTAGATCCACTGGGTCCATTTTCTATCTTCTGCTTCCTCCTTAATCTCCTGCAGTCTGACTTCCGGCACTATTATGGGTGGAATTGTATCACCTTAAAATTTGTATGTTGAGGGCCTAACCTCCAGTATGGCGGTATACAGCTTCTAAGGAGTTCATTAATATTAAATGATGTTATCCAATATAATTGTCCTAATCCAATATAACTGTTATATTTATAAGAAGAGAGAGCGACACCAAGGATACACACACGGAGAGAAAAGGCCATGTATAAGCATAGCAAGAAGGCAGCCATCATAACCCAATGGGAGAAAGGTCAATAGAAACCAATCCATCTTCATTTGGGGCTTCCAGAACTGTGAGAAAATAATTAGCTGTTCAAGCCATCTAGCCAGTGGCATTTTGTTATGGTAGCTCTAGTAAATAGATTCATCCACCTATATTCAAATAACACACAACACTCATAAAAGCGAGTCTTGTTGCCCACAGTTTGCCAGTGAACTTTGGACAGTGGGCAAGCCCCTTTTATCATTTAATCTTTACAACATAATTCGAGAGAGGGATTTTCATCCCCATTTTAGGGATGAGAAAATGGAGGTTTGGGAAGTCTAAGTAACTTGTTCAAGGTCAAAGGGCTAGTTAGTAAGGAGGCACACAGGTGTCTTCATCACCCTAAAGTCCAATTTTTTAAGCATTCTGATGAGATTGTTAATAAAAATCACCACTGTATAGAGAGCTTTTGCTCTAAGCGTAGCTGGGTATTATCTCTTTCTAATACTGACAAAAATGCTGTGAGAAACCTATTATTGCCCCTATTTTATAAGGAATAACTGGGACTCACAGAATTTAAATAATCTACTCAAGGTCACATAGCAAGCAAGGGACAGAGCTGGGATTTGATCCCTGGTTTTTTAACACCAAAGAGTAAGAGCTCAGTCAATACGCTATTTTAAGAGATGGTCATATATATATATATCTCCAAAATCCTAGGAGGAAAATAAATTTTAGGCTGTCGCTGAACCCCTGTGCCTTAGGGGAACCGTGCCTGTGTGCCTGGGAGACATCAGTGGTAGCAGTGCATGCTGTGCTGATTTAGAAACAAATAGAACAAGGTGTGAAAGGGATGCTATCTCAGAGCTGGAAAAACGGAAACAAAAACAAAACAAAAAGACTGTGTGCTTTTATACATTTTAGCACCGAGAAGTGTGTCTACGATTAAAACCAGGACCAGGTGGGACCCTGGCCACCTGAATCATCCCCAGGCCTCTG
The DNA here is from genome assembly GCF_011764305.1 of Mustela putorius furo. Classification (NCBI taxonomy): domain Eukaryota; kingdom Metazoa; phylum Chordata; class Mammalia; order Carnivora; family Mustelidae; genus Mustela; species Mustela putorius. The sequence continues at coordinate 26,785,386 of NW_025421273.1, forward strand.
CCAAGAGTTAACTCCACCGGCATCTTGCTGAGTTGCTAATTCAGTGCCGCTTTTGCATCCTGAGACAAGCTGAATACAAATAGCATTTTAATTCATGTATCTTCTAACGGATTTAATTTTAATCAGTCAACTAATTCCCAAACCTAGACACCCTTGAGCTTCCCAGCTGTCTCTTTTTGTTATTTGTTTCTTAGATTTAACTCTCTCAGGGCCGAGGTTGTCCTATGGCTCAGTAAATAGTCCCCTCAGGCCATGACACAGTTTGGGCTAGAAATTGGAGTTCAAATCACCTGAGAACAACAGAATGAGTTTTAAAAATAGGCATCTTTCTCCTCTTTCTTACAACTTCTCTTCTACAGCAGAAGTTTATTACAGCCCCACTTATAATTATGCCAATAGGACTCTATCCAAGGTCAAATCATACCCTCCAGAATATAACACAGAACATCTTGCTTTCTAAACAAATATGAGTGTGAGGTCTGCCTTCCTAAAGCAACTGTTTGTACACAAGGCCTGTGATGCTGAAATAAGACCACTTTATAAATAATGTCCCTCCCCTTGGAAATTTGGTTTAGAACCCAGGCTGGGTACACAGAGAAGAGTCTGCTGTTTCTTTCCACCTAGGACCGATCAGACCACTGACTACATCAGTCCAACAGTAGTGTGCTAGTTTGGGACACTAAATGTGCTCAGTGAAAACATGAAATCAATGAATGCCTACTATAAGCCTCCCAGACATAATAGATGTATCTACAGCAGCTCTATTTCACAATACAGCATGACCCTTCTTTACATAGCATATCCATTTTTCATTATAAAATATCATAAACACTATGCCTTTAAAATTCTATTTGAGCTGAAATTGATTTGCCTAGCCAAAGACTCAGCCAGCTTGACTTATATTGCTTTATCTCATTTATAAAAATACACTTTGTATCTTTATTCCTAATGTTTATGCTTTATTAAATTGGCTTAATAGTGACTTTATCAGTGTGGCAATAAAATCGTGATGAGGATGATTCCCTCCTAATAATAGGCTGCACCTGATATTAGAAGCTTGGTCCAGTGGCAGGTATTGGAGGATGGTTTGATGAATTTTGCTCTAGGTTTTAGATTTACACTAAACACCACTGGAAGATTCTTGACTATATACATTGAAGACTATTCATGAGAATGTCTAGAATAAGAAGAGGTTAATGTTTGGTTAATGTTCACATCTGACCCAGCAGGACAAAGACCAAGCTGTCCAGGTGATGATTTCAAGAGCGATTGTACATGGTACCAAGGCAATTTCTTTCCTCTCTGTCTTCCTGCTTTGAAAACTTGTACAGGCTTTGAGAGAATGCCATACACTCAGAGCATTCCTTTCCTTGGCTCCAACCCTCACTGTTCCTAGAGGGGCTGGCGTTATAATCAGTCGAGGACGTTGATTTTCAGGATTAAAGAATTTGCTTAAGTTCGCACCGCTGATCAGTGGGGTTGATGGGAAATGACACAAACCTGTCTATTTTCTGTTCAGTCATTTGACTTCTCTCAGTGGAGAGTTCAAACCTGGGACAAGCACTATAAGCAACTGTTTAAACTTTGCCAACTTTAAACGCTTTATCTCAAGAATCCGAAGGCCTGGGAACTCTTCTGACTCTTGCTGTGTGCACAGCCATTCACCTCTCCACCCACCAGGAGCTATTTTCAGGTGCACATGGAGAGTACACGAGCAATTAACTCCAAGCTGATGAAGCACAGCCCACGGGTAGAAAGCAATCAACCCATCCACAACACTGCAGGAGACTAGCACAACCCAGACCACCCTAAATAGCTAGAATCGCCAGATTTTTCTTAATCAGATATGTGTGTCTTCAGTTTTGGTCCTGAAAGTATGTTGGGACCAAAAAGGCCCTTTATTAATTAGTACTGTATCCTATTTAATATTCATAGATCACATGGGAAAATGGAACGTATTTTGAAAACGGCCAGTTATTTTGAACATCTTCTGTTAGAGGTGATTGTTGGCAATGATATTGAAATTTCCATTCAAAGAGAACTTGAATTACTTTGCAATTTCATGACTGTATTCAATCACTTAGAAAATGTAACTACTCAGAGGAAGATTGCTGAAGGTTCTCTCTCATAGCACTCATGAATGGATTGCCCCTACCTTACTTATAAACATAAAGAATAACTCTACAAGTAAGCTTAGATTTTATAATATAATCACCTAATTGGAATGCTTGTTATTAGTGTTAGCTGTATTATTACCAGAGCAAGTCATGTGTGACTCCTTATGATAGCTATTACTATAAGAACCTACCAGCTATGAATTAATAGCTGGTAGGTTCTTACCTGCTTTTTGATAAATGAGCAGCATAAATGTTATATTACAAGTCATTATACACAGAGAGAAAAATCTACAACAGAAATGCTGGGGTTTGGTAAGAAGGAGACAAGGATTATGATTGAACTTACTTATCAAGATAGACCCAAAAGATTGATACTCTAGTCAGGAAAGTCAACAGCTGAGAGGGAATAGAATCAAAGAAAAAAAATTTTTAAACAAAGAAAGATAAAGAAAGATAGCCGTGATACCTCACTACACTAAAAATGCCCTAACAAAAGAGTCTCTCCTCAAGTTTGATAGACTTTCTTTAGTTTGTCTTTTAAAATCAGATAATAATAACAAATCACTTTTTATAGCATTTGCTGTGTAAGCACTTTATTTCTATTAACGCACAGAATCCCCATCAGCACACTATGGACACTAAATCATGTTCTACAGAAGACGCTGGCTCAGAGAGATGAAGTAGTTTGTCCATGGTCACACAGTAGCAGGCCCACAGTATGAACAGGAACTCTGCATACTCTGGTTCTAGGATTCACATCATTAACTATTCTGTTGTTCTGCCTACCATAGAAGAGAAAGGAGTATGGTGTTCCACTTATCTGGAAATCATACACCCACCAAAGAATTAGGAATTTATTAGCAAAAGGTCTCTACACAGAAAAGAGAGTTACCCTAGAATTGAATGTGGCTTTGAATCCAGCCCCTTCACCTTGTAAATTTATACTCGGATATAAAGCCTTCGCACTAGCGGTTGGAAGCCAAAGGCCATGGCACACAGCAGCAGTGGATCTGGGCCCAGACCAGGCTCTCCTTGGCTCCTAGTATGATGCTTTGCCAAATACCTGTCACAATGTCCTATCTCAATCAGAGTGTCCCCCTGTTTACCATACCCGCAATTTTAATAAGCTTCTCACTCCACTTTGGAAGCAGTTGGGGCTGGGAAAGAAGGGTTATAAACTAAAAGAAGCCCATGAGTCTCAGTAATAAAACCTAACATTTGACAATTGGCACCTTGTAACAAACAAAATTATTTTCACTTTCATTATTATAGATAAACCTCATGATTACCCTACGTGCAAATATTGTCACCCTGCTTTTATGGTTGAGGGAATCAGGGTTGGAATAAATGTAACTTACAAAGGACATAGAAACAGGAAGCTCTGAGTGATGACCTAAACCTCAATGTACTGACTCTAAAGTCTAGAAGTGACAGCTGATTGCCCGAGAAGGGAGGCAGGAAAATAAAGTTGAAAAGGCACATGAGTATTTTATAGCAAATAATAATAACAAAGTAGTCAATGGCCAACTTTTGATCCGGGTCATTAGGAACAAGCTTTGTTCTCTTTACTTTGTTTCGGAAGATAATATGCAGGTGATGCATTTTTAAAATGTTAATTTAAAGCCTATTGTAAAAGATTAAACATATGGAAGTTGTACAATTCTTTATTTATTTAGATATAACTGATATATAACATTATACTAGTTTTAGCTATATGACATAAAGATTCAACTTTTGCATATTTTGCATAATGATCACCACAATAAGCCTAGGTAACATTCATTAACAAATATTAACCAGATGGATAGAAATTTTACTTACATAAAGTCTAATGTTTGATTCACAAGATGTTGCTGGTCTATGTGTTGCTTTAGACAGTAAAGAGCTGGAATCAAGTATGTAAGGAATTAAGAAGAGTTAATTTTTGACTAAAAATGTGACACATTTTTGGTGTCATATCAGGGGATATTTGGGGGCTAATATCAGGGATGCAGGTAAATATTCTGCACAAAATATTTACCTGTGATGGCCATATTTAAAGTTTATTTATTTAAGTAATCTCTACTCTCAGTGTGGGGCTCAAACTCATGACCCCAAGAACAAGAGTCAGACGCTCCTCCAACTGAGTCAGCAAGGCATTCCTGTCATGTCTATATTAAAAACAGAGCATCAGGAAAACCGAGCAGTAATCTAGGTTTTGTTACATTTTTTGTAGGTTTCAGCTAGTTTCTTGCTTCAGAGAAAACCAGATTGCTTAGCATAAATGTCAGTTGGGCATTTACCTGTGACTAGAATAAGTTAGCATGACTCTGTGCCCTAGTTCTGCTGGATGTCCAATGCCATGAAGATGAGCATAAAATTCAACCTGATATTATAATATAGAATGACTCTGAACACAAAATGAGCAGGTACATATGATTTGGACACAGTGATCAATCATAATATTATTGTTATTTGTAGTAATATTAGTATTAATTATAGTGACAACAGATGCCACTCTTAAACAGTAAGAAGAGAAGTGTCTGGGAGCCCTCATTCTAGCAAATTATTCAGTTGTTCCAATCGAATTTTTTTCTCCTGGATCTGTTTCTCAATTCTGTTATTGGATGATGTGTTTGACCTCCCTGAGCCTCAATTTTAAAATCTAATAACTGGGAATAATACTCATAACAATTTCTTAAACTTGTTTTGAGAAATTGTTTGAATTATAAGCTGACATATAGTGATTAATAAAGGGCAGCAATTATGATTATTAATAACTATTGCACACTTACTAGTGAGGCTTTGTTCTAGAATCTTAGGGTTGAGGGTTCTGTTATTATACTTCTTGAGTTTGAATCCATTTGCTGACTCTCCTTAGCTCTGTGAGTTTGGGCAAGGAACTTAATCTCTCTATGCTTCAGTTTCTTCATCCATAAAGGGGGATAATAATAGGACTTACTGCAAAGGCTTGCTGAGAGTTTGAAATGAAATAATGGTTAAAAAGCATTTAAAACAGGTCTTTTATACTCTTCTACTTTGGTGTGGGCAAAGGAATAAGGACCATTTTTTGGAATGGAATTTGAAACAATAATCTGGTTTTACTGCCTATCATTTCCTCCCACACACTGTATGACATCATATCTTGGACAGTTTGATACTCTCTGAAAAAAGCCTGAATTGTCAACTTTAATCCTTTTGTTTGCACCATATCCTTCTACATTTATTCTCTTTGAGGCTTTTCTCAGTTGAGGACAGGGCTTTGCAGAAGACAAGTCTCCTCAGACTTCCATCCAGCATGCATAGTTGTCTATTTTCTGCTCTGATTGCTCTATATATTATTGACCTGATTGAATATCTGTCATTTCTTCTATGATGTGAACATCTGGAGACAAGAGAGCTATCTCAGTTATCTTGTTACCATCAATGTCTACCATGGCTCTGGATACTAGGGACAGTTCATCATTCATTCATTCATTCGTTCAATTATTTATTGAGTGCCTATTACAAACCAGGCACTGTTCAAGGCACTGTGGACACTAGAATGAAAAACAACAACAACAACACAACACAAAAATCTTTGTTCGCATAGACCTTAATTCTAGTGGAAGAGTCACTAATTGTACGTCTAAAGTGGAGCTGTCAGCTGACCGGATGTATATATGGGTCTGGAGTTGAGAATCATGATCTGGGCTAAAGATATAAATGGCAGAGTTATCGTCATATAAATCATATGTAAGATCCTGAAATTTAATGATATCACTAAGGGAGTAAATGCCAACAGAGACAAGTAATTCTATCTCTTACTGAATGAATGATAACCACAGAATAAATGGAATAATGCATGTAAAGGCTTTGCATAGCATATGGTTCATCCTTTACCTGCATGCTCTCTGCTATTATGATGATGATTTTGCTACTGACCCTTCCAACATCTGCTCACCTAAAATAGTCATTGATTTTTGCACTGTCATTGAGATAAATTAAATGTGATTGTATTACCTCCAGGAACACTCCCTGGATAATATACCTACCTTCAGGCAGATTCAGAAAACACTACAATGTACCATGGAATTGTTTTTCTACCCAAAGTCTCAAAATCTTTTCTGAAAGGTGAACAAGTTTCTCTGCCTGCTTATCCCCAGAACCATCTTTTTGTTTTTCTTCTTCTTCTTCTTCTTCTTCTCTTTCTCTTTCTCCTTCTCCTTCTCCTTCTTCTTCTCCTCCCCCCCGCCTCCCGCCCCCAGAAGCTTGGGAACAAAGATGGGCCAATGTTTCTGTAAAGAACTTGTGCCTCTCACACTTGCTGCTCTACATCCCCTGGCAAGAAGGCAATTTGAAAGTACGAAAGTTAAACTTTATCCTGCAATCTAAGCAGATAAGGTAGCAATGCTCTGTATTTTACAGACCTCGTGGAGTGTAAAATTGAGTCTGCTTGAAATGTTAGGCTCCCATTTCTGTTTTTAAAGGAAACCAGCAGAAACCGGAATTGGCTGGATTCATGTTTAGCCCAAATACTACTTCGTAGCTCAATGCTAATGGAAAATAGTTATTTATGACTCCTTTTAGAAACTGCATGAGTGACCAATCGTAAAATTATTAGTAAAAGAAAAAATAGAGAAGGATTTTGTTTATCTAAATTTCTCTGTAACTGAAGTAGTTTTCATTCTACCCCTCTGGGCAAATTAAATAAAAAAAAAAAAAAAAAAAAAAAAAAAACAACCCAGTAGAAAAACCATGTGTGAGGCAAAGATTTCATCGTGTAAGTAATCTGGGAAAAAAAGATACCAGTTAACAACAAAAGCTTGTTTCAAGAATGGCTTGTGTCCTTCAGACACTTTAAGCCAACTTATCTAAAATAAAACTATCATCCTAACTTACTTTCATGACCTTCTCTGCTCCTTATCTTGCTTTAATGCCACCATTATCTTTTTGGTAGAATCGCTTTGTCCCCTTTGTCTTCATTCTGTACTACAAATTGTTTCTCAATGTGTCCAGTTTTGTCTCATAACAATGCTATTACAATATCATTGACTATGTTCCCTACGCTGTGTCTTTTATTTCTGTGACCTATTCATTCCTTAATTTCATAACTGGAAGCCTGTGTCCCCTATTCCCCTGGACCCATTTTGCCCTCCACTTTGGCAATCATCAGTTTGTTCTCTATATTTACAAGGCTGATTCTGCTTTTTTGTTTGTTTGTTTGTTCATTTGTTTTTATAAAATATTTATAAATTCCAGTTCATTAACCTACAGTGTAATATTAGTTTTGGGTATACAATATAGTGACTCACCACTTCCACACAGCACTCAGTGCGCATCACAACAAGTGCACTCTTTAATCCCCACCTCCCTTTTAATCCATCCCTCCCCTTCTTCCCCTCTGGTAACCATCAGTTTGTTCTCTATAGTTAAGCATTTATTTCTTGGTTCGTCTCCCTCTTTTTTCTTCTATGATTGTTTGCTTTATTTCTTAAATTCCACATATGAGTGAAATCATATGGTATTTGTCTTTCTCTGACTAATTTATTTCACTTATCATAACAGTCTGTAATTCCATCCATGTTGTTGCAAATAGCAAGATTTCATTCTTTTAAATGGTTGCATTACATACACACACACACACACACACACGCCACCTCTTTTTTTATCTATTCCTCAGTCAATGGACACTTGTGCTGTTTCCATAACTTGGCTATTGTAGATAATGCTGCTATAAATATTGGGGTGCGTATTTCCCTTTTAATTAGTATTTGTTACAGATTCCACACAAATTAAAATATATAGTATTTGTCTTTCTCTATCCAGCTTATTTCACTTAGCATAATACCCTTTGGGTCCATCCATGTTGTTGCAAATGACAGGATCTCATCCTTTTTTATGAATATATATGTGTGTGTGTGTGTGTGTGTGTGTGTATCTCCATCTATCAATGGACTCTTAGATAGCTTTCTTATCTTAGTTATTGTAAATAATGCTGCAATCAACATAGGTATGCATATATCTTTTTGAATTAGTGTTTTTTTTTCCTTTGAGTAAATATCCACTACTGAAATTATTGGATCATATAGCATTTTTATATTTAATTTTTTGAGGCATCTCCATAATGTTTTCCACAGTGAATGTACCAATTTACATTCCCATCAATAGTATGAAGAGTTCCTTTTTCTCCATACCCTTGCCAACACGTGTAATTTCTTGGGTTTTTGATTAACAGGTGGAAGGTGATGTCTTTGTGGTTTTCATTTGCATTTCCCTGATGATTAGTGATGTTAAGAATCTTTTCATGTCTGTTGGTCCTCTGTCTGTCTTCTTTGGAAAATGTCTATTCTGGTCCTCTGCCCATTTTTAAATTGGATTGTTTGGTTTTTTTGGGGGGGGGTGTTGAGTTGTTAAGTTCTTTTGGGTATTAACCTCTTTTTGGATATATCATTTGCAAATATCTTCTCCCATTCAGTAAGTTGGCTTTTTGTGTTGTTGATGGCTTCCTTCACTGTGCAAAAGCTTTTTAATTTTGAAATGGCCCTAGTAGTTTATTATTGCTTTTCTTTTGCTTAAGGAGACGTATCTAGCAAATGTTGCTAAGGCTGATGTCAGGACATCAGCCATAGGCTTTCTATTCTGGGGTTTCTATTCTGTTTCATTGATCCAAATGTCTACTTTCGTGCTGGTACCATACTCTTTTGATTACTACAACTTTGTAGTATATCTTAAATTCTAGAACTGTGATAATTCCAGCTTTTCTTTTTCTCAAGGTTACTTGGCTATTCAGTATCTTTTCTGGTTCCATACAAATTTTAGAATTATTTGCTCCAGTTTTGTGAAAAATGCTGTTGATATTTTGATAGGCGTTACACTGAAACTCTAGATCACTTTGGGTAATATAGGCATTTAACAATATTAATTCTTCCAATCCATGAGCATCATCCTCTATCACTATCGTCTTATATTTAGGCCTTTTTTTAATCTTGTAAGCAAAGAAGTCTAGTGATGAAGTTTTAAACTCTCACATTATACAGTTAATAAAAGCTCTGTTTTAACAGTTAGTAATTGGGAGATCTTGGGTTAGTGATTTAATTTCCTTGCTTAGTCTCTCATCTAAGTGAGGATTATAATTTTGCCTTCCTCACTGGTTTGCAGTAAATGTTTGCAATAATTCTTTAGGCTTAGAATAATGTTGTTCTCCATAAAAGTTAACTGTTGATATTGTGTCACATAGACTTTTTATTAGACAGTTTCCCAACTGATTTTCCTCTTGTTTTTTTCTCCCTCAACAATTTACTTTCTTTCTGACTTTTTAAAATTTGTTTTTGAGTCATCTTCTCACTCTCAGTCTTTGTTGGTTCCTTGATAGAAACCAATACCCAATCAGTTTTTGCTGATTGTTTTTGATACTTTGTATCGTGTCTTCAAATGTTGCTCTTGATCCTCTGCCAGTTTTTTCCCTGTCTTCAAGTTCACTATCAACCCTTCTAAAGCTGGACTTGTGTTTAACTCCCTTGACTATTGGCTGGCTCTAACCATTTGAACCCCCCCCCCCAAAAAAAATCACTTTCATTTTGATGCAGAAATCCCACTTCTGGGTATCTATCAGAAAAAAAAATAAGACTTAAACAGGACATTGAAGCAATATCTGAACCTTCATATTTATTACAGTTTTATTTACAATAGCCAAGAATTGGAAACAAGCTGAGTGCCCATCAATGGCTGAAAGGATAAAGAAGATGTGGTATAAAAATACAACAATATTATTCAACCAGAGAAAATAGAGATATCCTGCCATTTGTAATAATAGCACATGGGCATTATGTTAAGTGAGATAAGCCAGACAGAAAAAGAAAAATACTATATGATATCATTTATATGTGAAATCTTAAACACAAAAAGCCAAAGTTTAGAAACACAGAGTAGAAAAGTGGTTGCCAGCAGAGTTTGGCGGTGGAGAAAGCAGGGAGAGTTTGGTCAGAGAGTATAAACTTTCAGCTAAATGATGTGTTTGAACATCCAATGTAAAATACGGTGACTATATTTAATGACACTTATTAGGTAATTGACATTTCCTAAGAGAGTTCTAACCAAAAGCAAAAACAGACAAACAGGAATGACATATATGTGAGGTGATGTACGTGTTAATTAAGTGGTGGGGGGTGGAGAGTCTGTTCACAACTACACAAGTATCAAATCAATACGTTGTACACTTTCAATATCTTACAGTCTTATGTATCACTTATAAGTCAATAAAGCTGAAATAAAAAATAAATAAGAGGCTTGGATGATTCCTCACGGACTCCTTTTATCAGTAAGGTCCAGCCTTGTGTTGGTAGTAAGAACCTTCCAACTCCAGTCCCAACTCACCTCGTCCGGTGACATCTCTTCCCCACTTCTCACTCCTCCTGACAGTTTAAGCTTCATCTTTTCAACTACCTAGAACTTTCTTCCTGCTATTTCTTCTTCTAGTGAAATGATTTTTCTCCAAAGGGCCTCAAAGAAATATTACCTGTTTGTGAAATGCACTTAGATGGGATTCAATTCCTTCTCCTGTTGTGATCATCATTGTCCTCATAGAATAACAGCATCAGTGGCCAACATTTATTGGCCACTGCTGTAATCAGTTCACATGCTTATTTACTCCTTTGGGACAGTATATGGAATATATACCATTATTATTACCACCTTTCAGATGAATAAATTAGAGTTCAGAAAGAGTAAACAACTCACTTAAGTTTTCTATAGCTGGTTAGTTGGTCACAGAACCAGAATTCAAACCAAATAGGACAAATTGAACAAAGAAAAGCTGGAGTTATCACAGTTCCAGAATTTAAGATATACTACAAAGTTGTAGAAATCAAAAGACTATGGTACCAGCACAAAAGTAGACATTTGGATCAATAAAACAGAATAGAAACCCCAGAATAGAAAGCCTATGGCTGATGTCCTGACATCAGCCTTAGCAACATTTGCTAGATACGTCTCCTTAAGCAAAAGAAAAGCAATAATAAACTACTAGGGCCACATCAAAATTAAAAAGCTTTTGCACAGTGAAGGAAGCCATCAACGACACAAAAAGCCAACTTACTGAATGGGAGAAGATATTTGCAAATGATATATCCAAAAAGGGGTTAAAAAGGCCTAGAGTTATCACCCTTAACTTCCTAACACTCTTTTCTCATATTGCCTCTCACAGGATTTACCTGTATTCATTGTGATATATAGACATCTGTGTGATGTCTATACATATTTGTTTATTTCAGTATAATGTCTGCCATGTTGAAATGAAATCCACTAAACCTGCCAGCAGGTGAGAGCTCTCCTGGGACCCCTGTCTCTGTCTCTTTCTTAGACTCAGCTTCATTCTGGTTTAACAAATATTCTTGGTAAATATATGATGGACCAGGAAAACAAAAAAAATGCGCAACATGCCCTTTGTCACTAAATACTTATGTGAATTTGGATAAGCCACTTAATCTCTTCATTTTTAAGTTTACTCTTAATGGAAAGTATAACCCTAATGATCTGTCATTCTCTCAGGAGTTTTATGAGGCTTAAAATGAAATGGCCAGGATAAAGAATTTTAAAAACTATAAAAGTCAATATAAATACCAGGGACAAAGATCCAAATTAGTTAAACACATAGTTTACAGCAAGTAAATGGTAGTGCTGACTGGTATGCAATTTGAGTTAACTGTTGACATTCTAACTTTTCCCACTTTCTGCTTCCCATGGTTAGTGAAGTGCTGCAAAAGGAGGAAATTTTCTGTTAGCTTTGAAACATCTACCATTTTTCATTGCCAGGAATAAGAGGTGCCATTTCATTGGCTCCTGCCATCCTAGATTTGGAAAAAGAATTTGAGACACAGTCTGTGCTTCTTATTTGTTGATGGTGAGACAGAGGTCCAGAGAGGGGAAATAACTCAACCAAAGGGATACCACCAATTCCCTGGACAATTGGGCTGCATAAGTCTTGTTCTATGCTGAGCAGATAAGATAAAACCAATCAAAACACTGAACCTCTGGAGAGCTGGTGAAGTACAGATTCTGAAGCTCAATTTCTGGGTCATCCTTTTCCCCAGCCTCTACACCTCTTACTAATAATACAATTCTCAGTTCTTATTTTCCTATTCTGTAAAATGGGAATAATAAAGGGAATCTATCTTATAGAGGTATTTTAAGATATAATGAGTTAAACTGTGCAAAGCACTTAGAACTGTATCAGCCACATATTAAGTACTAGATGCTTATTAAATAAATAAAAACAACATCTGAGTATTTGAATGTAACATTTTTAGGGCTCATACATATATAATGAATTTAAAGGACCTTGTTCTCTGCTTTGCAAAACAAGTCCATAAAACTTCATGAGTTACACTTCTGTTCCTCCAAAGATTTTCCTGGCTATATGCCTAGGTCAGTATTTTTACTTAAAGTCACTAAATAGTTAGCATGAGGTTAAGTAATTCTCAGAAGGTTAAACATTTAAAAAAATTTCCTGGAGTTTACCATTGTGTTTTTATTTGGCAGAATATTAGCCGTTTAAGTCACTTTTTGAAAACAAATCTTCCAACAGCCAAGTGCTGAAAATTCTCTTCGAAGACAGAGTTCTGAAACTTTCTATGATCAATATGCTACCAGAAAAAAACAAAACACACTGGAATGTTTGCTGTATTTGATACCAAAAATCTGAAGTGAAAGTTAGGAAATTTTGTTTTGCAATTATAGAAGACAGTATACTGCTGGGTTAGGAGTCTTCTAGCCCCACAATTATTTCATCACATTTGCTCTCCTGCGTTTGCTCAAATCAACAACAAAAGCCACTAGAATGAATCTTTCGTTTAGCGAATCAATTATTTTGATTGAATCGGGTTCTCAGATTTACTGGGAAGATAATATGAAACAAATTGAAATAAAAATATGTGTATAAATACAAACACACATAAAATCAAGTGTTTAGTATATTATCTTTTGCATTAGTTCCTGATTATTATCTTGTAAGTAATCTTTTGGTCACCATAATGTCCTTTGAATAAATAGAGAAAATGATTACTTTATCAAAACATAGTTGGACAAAGAGAGACACAGAGAATTACTCAGTTATCTAATAAGGAGACATAAAGATATAGTGACAGACTTGACAGCATTTGTATTTTAAACAAAAAGGATTTATGCTCACTTAGAGTATAGTAGCTGGCAATTTCTTTTTTTAAAAAAAAGATTTTATGTATTCATTTGAGAGAGAGAGCACACAATCAGGCAGAGTGGCAGGCAGAGGGAGAGGAAGAAGCAGGCTCCCCGCCAAGCAAGGAGCCCGATGTGAGACTCAATCCCAGGACCCTGGGATCATGACCTGAACTGAAGGCAGCCACTCGACCAATTGAGCCACAAAGGCGCCCCACTAGGAATTTCTTGATACTAAGCCATTCATGAAAAAGCTAGTTAAATTTCTTGATCCTAAAATTATCTACTCAATATCAACATACATTTATAAGCCAGTTGTCAACCTATCCTGGAACTAGGAACAAATCTTCCAAGAAGAGTAGCGTGACTGACTCTGAGAATTGTTACTGGCCCTGTACATCTCCAACCCTTGACTTTCAAGATATATAGAAGCCAGAAAACATCTTCAGTTTGCCCCCAGAGCCACTCTCTATCCTTCTATATACTGTTCTAGGGCTGAAGGACTGGCCTTTACGGATATTATCTCAATTCCTTGTGCTGTGCCCAATGGGAAGAACCAACAGATCAGAGAGGAAGAAGAGAGAGGTCATGGTATTTATTTTGGGGATCCCTCCTGACTGAAGGTGGGGTTGTAGTGGCTGCTTTCCTCTTCCAAGGGCCAGTATCCCTACTGTGAAACCCTTTCTGATAGCTACAGGTATAGCAATGCCTTTCTTCCTCTCTGGTAATGATGTGTATAGAAATGATAACTTCACTTCTACTAGCTTTGGGTGTTTTGTTGTTTGTTTGTTTTTTTAAAAAGATTTTATTTATTTATCTGGTAGACAAAGATCACAAGTAGACAGAGAGGCAGGCAGAGATGGGGAGTGGGGAAGCCGGCTCCCTGCTGAGCAGAGAGTCTGATGCGGGGGCTTGATTCCAGGACTCTGAGATCACGACCTGAGCTGAAGGCAGAGGCTTTAACCCACTGAGCACCCAGGCTCCCCTAGCTTTGGGTGTTTCACCAGCCTTGTAGGGTCTAGAATCTCTGCTCATATTTTTGCAAACAATCCCTTCATTAAACTCTCCCTGATAGCCCTATTTAAGTGTGCCTTGTGTTTCCTGCCAGAATGCTGACTGATACCAACTCACAGAATTTCAGTGTTGGAAAGTACTGAACTGGAGTCTAGTTCTCATCCTAGATTTTTAAAATAGCCCTGCTATTTTGAGAAAATCCTTTCCTTTCTGTAGACCTCAGTTTTCTCACATATAAAATAGGCTATATCCCTTAAAATAGGCTATTGTGGTTGCTGTTACAATAGGCTAAATACTTAAAACGTTTAAAATAAGATGAACTTTTGCTTAGATAGAAATTCCCCTTCACTCTCTCCTTCAATTTTACCAGTAAGAGTTTTTCTATTGATCTGACAGTCCTATATCTTGCCTTCATTCGGTAAGTGCATTTGTATCATTGGACACGGAGAATTTGGGGTGTGGGTTTACTCCAACTTCTCAGTTATAGATTCTGTACAAATCATTACAACCTTTTCAGGACACAGTTATCTCAATTGTGACGTGGGGATTAAGGCCTACCTTCCCACATGCAGAGTGTCACAGCTAAAGCTTTCCCATATTTCTTTCTCATTTGAAGATTTGTGATTCAAAGTATGAAACAGAACTACGATTATACACCGTAAAGGGGCTTCCTCAGTCAATATCAGAGGTGGTCAGTACAGCTCAGCCTGATGAACTGATGAAGATAGAAGGTTCTAGAGTCACAATTCCAGCTCTGTTAATTGGCAAAATTTTCTAACTTCTCTGTGCCTCAGTTTCCTCAGCCCTTATATGGGGAAAATAATACACCTGCCTCAGAAGCTGACTGGGACTCTCAACTGAGATAATAGCCTGTCATACTTTCACACTCATGATGTTTCATGTACTAAATACTTTGTATGAATTATCTTGTTTTATCCCACAACCACCCATTTGTCTGATGATCCCAATGGTCCTTTTTGTACCATGAATAAGCTATGCTCCTTCTCTACTTAGAGTCTTTGCTCTTGCAATGTCCTCTTCCTTGAAACTTTCTCTCCAGACTCTCATGCCATGGACCTCCTCTTGTTTTGGGGTCTCAAAAGTCACCTTATGAACGATGCTTTCCCTCATCCAGACAAAATAGCTTTTCCACCTGCATTCAATTTCCATTACTTTGCCACAGGTTGACTTACTTTATAATACACATCACCTTCCAAGGTTGTCTTTGTTTTCATGTTTATCATCTTTCTTCCCATATAAACTCAATGAAGACAGTGAACTAATATGTCTTAATCCTCCACTCTAAAGCCAAGGCCTAGATTCATGTGGACAACACATGGTTTCTCAAAAAAAAAAAAAAAAAAGTGAACAAATGACCAAATAAGGAGACTGAGCGTCCAGATCATTGCATTAAATAACTCCAAGCATGTTGTTAGTAGGAAGCACAGCAGGAATTCAAATGCATGCCAGGATGACATTAAAGCCCACCCTGGCTCCATCTGCCACTTTCGGTAGTTCTTGGGAGGGATAATGAGGGTCTGAGCAAGTGCCATCGCACAAGACAGTAGTAAATATAAAAGCTATTTCAGAGAGAAAATAGACCAGAATTTAGTGGCCAGTAACATGGTGGGTGGGAAGCATAAAGTAAAAGGAAGTTATTTTTGTTGTTGTTTTAAATTTCAGCAAGTGGACAGCTTTCAATGGGTGATCTGAGAGAGTCAGAGAGTGAGACTCAGTGAAGGTGACCAGGCTCCTATATCTGGTTGTGCTCTGATCTGCATCTAGGGTTAGGCGCTCAAAGAGTGGGCAATAGGCTACACAGAGCACAGACACCCCAGGTGTCCCCAGCCTCCATCCCTATCCCATTTCTCATTCTTGTTGGGGTATTTTAGTGTCAGGAGGAAGACATTTGAATCCTGTCTGTTATTCCCATTCTACTAGAGGCCACTGCATAGATCTGCTATGTTTGTCGTTCCCCAACATCTTTCCAGGGCAACAAAGAATTTGATATTTACCTGACACTCTCAAATCTCATAGTTAAGAGGTGTGCTTGAACCCCAAAAGTTTGAAACTTGTTATTTTTCCTTTTGTTAAAGATGAGTTATATGTTTGATTTTCAAAAATTTAATACTGCTGTCATAATGTCTCATGTAGAAACTCTTGGCCATGTGCTACTTCTTTTAATGCTTTCATTTGAAGCACAAACAGCAAAAGAAATAATTTCAAGTCTACATTTAACAAATGACTATAAAATCTGCATGATTTCCAAATATTGAGGATATTAAATCTATGTAACAAAAAAACTCAAGAGGTAATATACTTGATGTGTTTAAATATTTAAAAGGCCAACTCAAAAAATAATTTTCTAAAATACTTGAGGAAGCTTGTATTCACATAATTTAATGCTTTCATCCAATAATTCCAAATCTGGGAGAGAAATAATCTAAAAGGCATACACAGATGTATACACAGAAATGTTTATCCCAGTGCTATTTATATTGTGGGATGAAAACAGAAAAGGGGGAAAAGGTTAATATTCGGAAGCCAGGGAATGTGGTCAAATACAGTATACTGTCGCTTTACAATGTGATAATATATTGCGATTAAAAGTGCCATTTACATTTTTGGAACGCCTGGGTGGCTCAGTTGGTTAAGCAGCTGCCTTCGGCTCAGGTCATGATCCCAGGGTCCTGGGATCGAGTCCCACATCAGGCTCCTTGCTCGGCAGGGAGCCTGCTTCTCCCTCTGCCTCTGCCTGCCTCTTTGTCTGCCTGTGCTCGCTTGCTCTCTCTCCCTCTGTCTCTTACAAATAAATAAATAAAATCTTAAAAAAAAAAGTGCCTTTTACATTTTTAATAACAAAGTTAGTGCATATGAAAGTATGCCATGTAAGAAAAGTATAAAAATGTGGTATAGTTGTGATCATTAATGCACACACTTTGTTGGGAAAAGATGTTACTTATTTGTAGTTACTACAAGGTAGAGGAGAATACCAGGATTAGGAGTGTGTTGTATGATCTGTGTGTGTGTACGTGTGTGTGTGTGTGTGTGTGTGTGTGTGATTTCTTAACTTTTCTTTTAAGCTTTCTAAATTTACTGCCATGAAGAGGAGTGACTTTGGTGAATAAACCACTTGCCCTCCCAGCTCTGAAGGAGAAGGAGGGGGAGGAGACGGAAAGCTGTCCTGTGGAGGAAGGAGCAGGTGCTGCAGATTCCACTCTCAAGCATTGAACTAGGACCAATATGCTTGGAAGTTAAAAAGGAGGCTGATTTGGGTCCAGCAGGAGGAAGAATGCTATGTAAAGCTGGCTGACACCAAATTGGTGTCTCCCTGATGAAGCACAGCAGCTTGCTGGTGGTGACAGAGGAGTCTGTCTGGAAGCCAGATGTGAGGTGAAGCTCCGGGTCTTCCTAGGTTCTCTTCAAACTCTCTAGTGCTCTGACTAGAAAGTCAAGCACTCCCTAATTCAGCAGGAGTTTTGGTCTTTCTGTAGGAAATATTTTTTTTCCTTTTGTTATTTGCATGATAGAGATAAATTCCACATTCCTTCCCTGAGGAATGAAGAGCTCTTTCTTACCTAACTTCCTGGAAAAGAGAATGGAATTTAGAATGAGTATTGGCCCTTCGTTAACTACCTTTTGGCCCCTTAATCTTTGAAGGTGCATGGGATGTGGTGGAGAATATTCCCTCAGCCACTGCACCACTCGTTCAAGCCTAGAACTGGCTCCATCAAGCTGAACCTCACCACAGGGTTCTCTGTGGTCCAGCATGCAGACATTTGGTGGCCAAACTTTTCCTCTGGTGGCATAGGGTCCTCTGCCCCTCCGGGCACCTGGCTGTAACCATCTGCCTTGTGTTCTCATAACATTTTTTTCAGTCCTGTGCCTGACTGTGTGGGGTCTGATTGTGGATAGGGACCCATAAATAACAGCCTTCTGATATAGCAGTAGAATTAATGTGTTTTCCTATCCAAGCAATCTATTTCCACCTGCTAGGGTGTTCTCATGCCAGGTGGCTAGTGGGGAAAGTGTGGCTAGTGGGGAAGGGAGCTATATTTGCAGAACTTTTGGGCTCATAGTCTAAGTCTAGCATCAGTTCAATATCAGCCAATTTACGAAATCCCATTTTTATAAAAATGTCAGTTCTCAGGATTATTCTGTTCATTTTTAGTATCTTTTATTATTATTTTTTCCCTTCAAGAAAGATCCTGGTTTTCCCTTCACAATTAGTTGAAAATTTCATTGCATCCTCCATGACCATTTATTTGGGGTCTGACCTTACCAGGGATTGGTGCAGGAAGAGTGCTAATAGGACTTGGCAATTTTGTTCTTCCAAGTGAAGATAAGAATCCATTTGAAAATTATATTTTACCTGTCTGCTGTGTACAAATGACTATGTTTTCAGTGAATATCTGGTAAATTGGCAATTTTGACTCCAGCTTGAAAGGAGGAAAGCAATGGCTCTAATAACCAACATTTGCTGACAAATAGTGGCAATAAAAACGTCTGCAGCTTCAATATTGGGAATGATTGAGGCCGGGACATCATTCTGGGATTACGGCCTCTTAGGTTGCTGATGACACATTATGTTTTTGTTTGTAAGACAATGTGTGTGGTGTGTGCGATGAGTGGAAAAAATTGAAGCAATGGATCTCAACAATAACTTAAATTTTTCTCCATCAGATTGTCACCAATAAAAGTAATTTTGTTCTGTGCCCTCTCCCCACAGAATGTTCCAGTAGAATAGAAAGTTTGTAAAGCTCTTTTATTTACTGCTATATCTCCCCAAATGAGAATAGGAACTGACACGTAATACATACGGTGTACTGGCATGTAATACATTTATGGTGATTGAATAAGTGAATTAATTAAATCTTATTATTATGATAAATTTTGTCTAAAGACTGCACTGAAGTTACTATTTTATCCTAGGACTTTGACTGGATGTATCAGGTTGTTTGAGGTACTTTCTCTAGTTTCCCCATTTACATTATGGAGATTAGTGAAATTTAAAATAAATAAATAATACATTTTAATACATTTTATTTATTTAAAATAAATAAAAAATACATTTTTTATATCACTGAGCCTATCAATTCCTATAAGATGGTGAGGCAGAATATAAAAAGAGTTGGTGAAGGCATGGGTTAGAGCCCACACATAGAATGTGTTAGTGAGATTCTTCATACGCTGTTTCATCACTGCCAAAGAACAACACCTTCTCTGTCTGATTCTAACAGTTGTTTGATGTTTGAAAAAAACTGTATATGAAATAATGTAAACGGGACACCAGGGTGCCTCAGTCAGTTAAACCTCTGCCTTCAGCTCAGGTCATGACCCCAATGTCCTGGGATTGAGTCCTGTGTAGGGCTCCCTGCTCAGCGGGGGGTCTACTTCCTCCTCTCCCTCTGTGTTCAATCTCTCTCTCTCAAATAAATAAATAAATAAAGTCTCAAAAAAAAAAAGAGTGTAAACACAGGATAAATGTAAATGTTTGTTATAAATTGTATCTAGCATCATTATAAAATAAATAAAACATTGTCCTTTAGATACCCTCTACCTTCTACTCCTCAAGATTGTCACAAAATTGGAGAGAAAGAGAAGGTGGAGAGAGTGAAGGTTAGTCTTCTATGTCAACTTGGCTAAGTTAGGCACCCAGTTATTTCAAACAACACTAATCTCAATGTTGCTGTCAAGGTATTCTGCAGACCTGGTTAACATCTACTAACAGTCGACTCTATGAAAAGGAGATGACCCTAGATAATGTGGGTGGACCTCACCCCAGGCTGAACAGCCAGGCAAAAACTGAGATTTCCTGGGAAGAAGGAATTCTGTATCAAGACTGAAGTCTCCCATCCTGCCTGAGTTTCCAGCCTGGCAGCCTGCCCTAACGATTTCAGACACGCCAGCCCCCACAGTCATGGGAACCAATTCCTAAAAATAAATACCTTTATACATGTTTGTGTGGATATACATACATATGCATATTTACACACATATGCATGTGTTTATGCATGTGTATGTGTGTATGAATGTATATATTGGTTCTGTTTTCCTAGAGAACCCTGAGTGATGCAGAGAGAGAGAGTGAGCAAAGGAAAAAAAAAAAACCTATTTGCATAAATGGTTTCCATTTTGTAGTAGCTTTTCTAACCTAGTGATTCTTCTGAACTTTGGGGGTATCTGAGTGGTGTGTGCCAAATGCATGGATGAGTCAGAAAATCTACAAGGTGATGCAGGGTGAAGTGTGTAGCAGCTCTGCTAACCAGTGAGCCCATGGAAATCCCAAGGCTACTCTCACCTCTCGGATCAAACAGAAACTTCCAAAAGTTTTGAAGTCCAGGCTCTCATAACTAACACTGTGCCATCAGCCTGCCAGATGGGAAGGGCCTCACAATCGCACAAAAGTTCCCCTGGGTGTTTGGGTACACTAGAGTACATCAATAGACTTGGTTTTGCATAATATAACATATAGATTTTTTTTTCCCTTTAGAAGCAGAGAACTGGAGTGCATGCAGACCTAAAAGAACAAAACAAACAAACAGGCAGGGTGTTGGGGGGAGAAAAAAAAAAACAAAAACAAACTTGCTTTGAACAGCAGGAGACGACGTTTTGGCAGCTGAGCAGGGCAAGAGCTTCATGAGCCGCTCTTTAATGCTGCGCTTGGTGCTGTTCTGAGCGTAGAGGAAACCTAGAACATATGCGATGGGTTCTGTTAATGCTGTCTGCGGAAAGAAACGGGCATGCTGCACGGCTTATCACAGGAAGCTGGGCAGGCAGGGGACGGATGCAGACATCTGCTAAGCAGGCAATCACAGGCAGTGGGTTGGGACCCCAGAAGGAAAAAAAAAAAAAAAGGAAATAATCCCCCCCCTTCTCATTGTTTAGGTTTTCTTTTCAAAACTTTTCCATATGTTGCATTTAATCATACGGTGCATTAGCTAGTGGAAATAGAATTTCACGAGTCTTTTTGAGCAGTTAAAGTAAAATTTGGTGGCTTTTTTTGGCCTGAGGTTAGGAAGATCACTGAAAGAATTAATGGGATTGAACTGTCTATATTCAAACCAGAGTTGGGGCCCATGTGACAATTTTCTGTTCTTGTTGCTCCCCGTCTTTGATTACAGAGGCGATAGACGCCCTGAATAAATCATTCACACCGCAATCACCTGTTAGTACCTTTGCCTTCCCTGAAAGTGAGACAATAGATGTCCTTGATATTCAGCCTCATTAGCACAAGTGGATATGCCCAGAGATGCAACCTGGCTTTTTTTCACATGTGCGTATTAATGGATAGAATTATTCAAGCAAAGTAATTCCAGAAGAAGCAAGGCGTGTTCACAAAGTGTTAACCCTGGAATAGATGGAGTTATATATGTGACTTCACATGGTTACGGACCAGTCAAGGAAAATCAATAGCACTTGGGTGGGCAAGTTAGTAAAAAATAAAAAAAAAAAAAATCTTGGAACAACTGTTGCTGTCAAGACCCACAACTGTCCAACTCATCATTAACTTGTCCACTAAGTGCCCAGCGCCCGAATTTGTATGTTGATATATAAATATATATATATAGTCCCCCCTCCAAATTAATTCAGAAATTGTTGAATATAAGGCAATAATAAGAGAATCAATTCAAATCTAGGTTAGACCATCTTCTATCTTTATAATATGGGCCTGGCAATGCATCATGTGTAGTTTTCTACTTTATAATTCCTACCTTGGAATTTTAAAGAGTTCTGACCACAAGGCTACTAATCTATTTCCTTTTGGGGATATTCTACCACATCATCAGGGTGCACTGGGTAAAAACCTGATGAATCTTTTGTGTGGGGGAAGACAGAGAACTAGTAGATACATAAATCAAATCATATCATTTCTCTTCGTAAAAGCTCTCTATAACCTTCATGCTATTCTTTGGGGAAAAAAATCACACTTGCTACCACAGACACCAATCCCTGAATGAGCTGGCCATGCCTTACTCTCTGACAACATTTTAACCATCCTCTTGCTCTAGACTATTGGCCAGTGGCCAAGCTATTCTTCTTACCTTTGTTGGAACTCATAAAACAGTCTCTCCTCTGCCCTTGACACTTATATGGTACAGAATGTCTTGTTTATTTAATATCTCAAGTGCTAATTGATCATCTGGCACATAAGAAGAGATCAATAAATGTCTGACAAATGAGTGAATAAATTTACTTTCAATACCAAAACAAGACCTGATTTCATTTCCTTGAGTTAGTTAGTTTTTTAGCTTATAAAATAAATCAGATTTACATAGAAAGAAATCTTTAGTTGGCTTCTTCCTTGTACATTTGTAGAGGGACACATCCATCTAAGTAAATATCTTCTGGAACATTAGGATTTTGCTTTATTTTAGCTTCCCAAGCATGACAGTCTGCTCTCTTCTTTGGACATTTCAAATCCCTGCCACTGTATGCACAGTCTGGTGACCCTTCACCAAAGATCAACTTCAAAATGTCCATGCAGACTTTAAAACTCAATACAAGCACATTTACTTCTGGTTAACTTCTGCTGTGGTATCTCCACGCTTCCTGAAGGAAAGGGCCTCCTCCATCCCCTGCTCTATCTTTTCTGTTGTTTCGGCTGCACTTCCTCCTGCTACTGTTATGGGTATCACATCCTACTATAGGGTAAGACCCTATTCTGATAAGGAATTAGAAAGAAAAGGTTCTACCAGCCATCTGCAGTAGGAGAAAGGCTTTAGTCGTACCTAGTACCCAGCTCTTTCACTTCATGTTTGATTTCTTGGTGTCCAGCCAAACTCCATAGGCACCCCTGAAATTGTCACATGACAAACACTCAAGAAATATTTGCTAGTTGCTTGATTTCCTCCTTTCCCCTTAAATTCTGATACCTGCCAAGCTCACTCTATCTATAACAGCTGCAGGACTCTCAGGTCTAGGTGTAGGAGAGGGAGCTTCCTGCCTCCCAAGCTCAGGCTATTAATGGTTACTCCCTGACTCCACCCCAATTTGGTAATTAATGATGTTCTCCCTTGGAACATCTTTTGAACTGGACTATAATGTTTTGAACTGTACTATACATTTGTTGTTTTTAATCAGGAGTCAGAAGTCCCAGATTTTAGTTCTTGTTCAGTGACCTTGGACAGGTTATTAAACTTTTTTGGGTTTCTGTCTTTTTTTGTAAAACAGAAGGACTTATACTAAGGGATATTTGTTGTAAAAACACAGTTTAAGGATCCCTTTTAGAAATACATTTAAATAGAAATTGTATATGACTTCTAAGTAGTTTTTATTTCCTGGTAGATAAACAAATCAACTTTTATTTGACTATAGACATTATTCAAATTCTCAAGGGTCTTTTCCTTCAAAATAAATAAGAATATGATTTATCATAATTGTTGAAAAATGATATAAACAAAGTCCCCAAAGTTTCCAAATTATGTGGAAAAACAAATATTTTATTTTATTTTAATTCTAGGATAGTTATCATTTAGTGTTATATTAGTTTCAGGAATATAATACAGTGATTCAACACTTCCATACATCACCCAGTGCTCATCATGACAAGGGCTTTCCTTAATCTACCTTGTTTTTACAGTGTATTCTCCTCAATGAGAACTTTAGCTTTCTTAAGTCAGGTTGTAGACACCATATAATTTCCTCTATCTCTGTACCTCTCTCTCTGCTACCAGATATTTCTGTTCTTTTCCTCTTAAAGTGTAGTGGTTGAGTGGTCAAGCACTGTAGTGAAACAGCCTGAAACCAGATCCCAGTATCTTATGACATTGGGTAAGTTTATTGAATCCCTCTGAATCTCAGTTTCCTGAACAACAGAATGGATTAGTAATAATATCTACCTCATAAATTTGTTAGAATCTAATGGATAATAAAGCACTTATTTAGCACAATGATTGTTCATAATTTTATAATGTAGATTCAATAGATGTTAATTTTTTTTTCAGTTCTTTGGTATATGATATTTCCTCCTACCTCAGGTCCTTTCTAGATGCTATTACCTCTAACTGAGCTTTTCTTCCCCCCCCCCCCTTTGTGGCTTGGTTAACTCCTGTCTGCCTTGAGATTTCAGTTCAATATTACTTTCTGAGGAAAACCCTACATGACAGATGAAACTAGATTATGAACAGCTCTATTATATTCTTGTAGAGTTTCCTATATTTCTCCTTCATGACATTATCATGAATATAATTAAAACAATTGATGACATTATTTTATATTTGATACATATCTTTCCTATTGTGGTATAAGATTAAGGATATCTACATTCAGCTTTTAGAGAGCAACCATTGCTGACTGTTATCCCACTATAAGAAACCATAATTCTGGTCAAACCATGTGATGCAACTGTTTTCAAGTACTGAACAACAAGAAATGTAGAACTGTAGTACTTCAGAGAAAAGAAATCTAAGAGGTAACCTTCGCAAGTGCCCTGGCTCTCTCTACCTAGTGGCATGTTCTTTCCATAGTCCAGAGGGATACAGATCATGCTTATAGACCTCAGAATTCTGGACTCCCAAAGTGACTAGAATTTGCAGGAGAAGGCGCTAGAAACTATACCACCAACTTTCCTGGCAGATTGTGGGTCTTCTCAGCCTCAATAACTGTGTAAGCCAATCTTTCATTGTATCCATATTTATCTACATGTCTATCTCCAATTGGTTCTGTTTCTCTGGAGAACCCTGACTAATACAGTCACTGATCAAGGCCTGAATCATGCATGTTCAAGATCAGATCCCATAATACCGAGGAGGCACAAGCTGCCAAAGGGCTGAGAATTGAATGGAAATACCAGAAGTCATGTCATGCTGGGAGATGAAATTCTGACCCAAAAGGAAAAAAAAAAAAAAAAAAAAAAACGGAAGGAAGAGAAAAAACCACACTGCTGCAGTAAACACCACTGGCATTCACTGGAGAGCTCAGACAGACCATGTTTTTGAGGTAAGAATCATTTCCTAGAGTAAGGGCTACATCCTATGACTACATGTAAAACCAAAATTGACCTATCCTAACAAATAATAGAATGAAAGTTGTTAAAACCAGAGGAAGTGCTAGTAACTATGGAATGCCTTCCAGAACAATACTCAACACTCTTGAAAAGAAGATAAAATCCAAACTCCTTACACTGCATTTTAACAATCACACCATCGAAAATGAGCTGACTTGTTAAGGAATGGAAAAATGTGACCCATAATCAAGTTCTTGAGAAAAAGGATCAATAGAAACAGACCTAGGGATGACACAGATATCAAAATATGTAGAAAATGGCATAAAGTAGAAGATGGTCATAGCAAGTAACCAGTTGAAAAATTTGGGCAATGAAATTAAAACTATAAAAAGGAAACAAATAAAAATTCTAAAAATGAGAAGAAAAATATAAAAAATATAAAAACTTCCTTAGGTGGACTTAACAGCAGATGGGAGACTACTGAAGAAAGAGTTATGAGCTTGACTAGATATGAAAAGAGACAAATCATCCAATCTGAATAACAGAGAAAGGTGATTAAAAAGTAAATAGATTTTTTAATAATTAAAAGAAGATATCAAGTCGTCTAACATGAATGTATTTTTTTAAAAAAAGATGAATCAGGAAAGAAGAGTTTGCAAAAAAATGTCCCAAATATTCCAAATTTAGTTATAATCATTAATGTACAGATCCAGAAAGCTTATTGAACCACAATCAAGATAAATACTAGAAGAATCGTGTATAAGCACACCATAGTCAAATTGCTGAAAAAAAATGGGGAAAAAAGCTTAAAAAACCCAAATCTAGAATAAAAAGACATATTACAAATAGAGATAAAATAATATAAGAATGGTTTCTCACAGAAATAACAGAGGCCAGAATACAATGGAATAAGTTCTGGGGGAATATACAGACTTTCAATCCAGACTTCTATATTCAGTGAAAATAGTTTTTTGAGAAGGAAAGTGAAATAAAGATATTTTCAGACAAATCAAAGCTGAGAAAAGTCATAGCCACTAGAGCTGCATTACCAGAAATACTGAAGGAATTTCTTTAGGGTTAAAGGAAATGATGTGATATGAAGATCTACAGATAGAAACAAAGAGCAAAATGAAGAGCCTTGGAAATTGAAAATACATAATTTTATTTCCTTTGTTTAGAACAACAATGACAAAACATATTGTGACATTCATTATATTTATAGATATAAAATTTGACAATATCATAAGGGCGGGAAGGCAAATGCAAATTTACTGCTAGTACATTTTACACTAAGTGGTATAATATCAACACTAAGTAGTCTGAATAAAGGCAGGAGACATATTACAACCTCTAGATGCCAGGGAAATAGGTAAGGAATAGTAAGAGGTGGTGCAGTTGAAAAGCCAACTGAGGAAATAAAATGGAATACCAAAAATATTCAATTAATTGTGAAGAAGTCAGGGACAGAGGAGTAGAAAAGCAAAGAGAGCATAAAAAGACAGCAGACTATATTCAACCATATCCTCAAATCAGAAAGCAAATCTTTCTTATCTACTACTGTATCCCCATTACCTTGCATAATGCCTGTTATATAAAAAGTGTCAATCAATATCTGCTGAAAGCATGAAATCAGATTATATGTTATATTATGGTCTCAACATATACAGATTAGCTGCATGTCTATAATTAGCAGATACATTTAAAATCTGCATGGTGTATTTCCTCAGTGTGGGTGAAGCAGTCTCCTCCCCAACTCTAAATAGACATCTGGGTATGAAGGCTTTCTGCTAAGGATGAGTCTGACTACATTCCGAAACCAATAAAACTAAAAGAAATTTAATGTTGAAGGTTTGTCAACCAGCAGAATGCCTTAGTATGCAGGACATTTTACCATCATGAACACTCTTTGATATATTAAAAACCTTACATCACATAAATATTTATTCATTTATTTAAAACAAGCATTTATTGTAGCTCTTATAAACATTTAAATAATGTTTATTGTATACTATGGATATAGATAGGTTATATAAGAAAAAGTCCCTGCTCTCCAGAGTCTAACCAGGTACATCAGTATTAACACCTATTGCATTGCATGATTAATTTGCCAATTTCCTTCACTAAATCTCAGATTTGCTGAAGGATTCTGTGCATCCATTAATTCATTTATTCAAAAATCATTTATTGAGTGGTTAGAATGTGCTAGACATGGTCCAGGTGCTGGGAATAATGTGAGTGAATAAAACAGACACCAACTCTTACTCTTTTTCATCAGACATTATATTCATAGAAAAATAAAAAAAAATAAATAGCAAAATATAAAGTCTGTCAGATAGAAAACAAAGATGAGGCATAGAGACTTCTGTTGGTGAGTAGGATTGGGAAGTGGAGTGGAAGAGTCTGGTATTTTTCAATGTGGTTGCCAGGGAAGGATTCAGTGGAGTTATATTTGAGCAAACATGTCTAATGAGATGAGAAAGTGTCTTACTCTGTTTTGATTATTAGCATTATTAGCAGCTACTGCAGCATATTATATATATTAGGCACTAATATAGGTATGTTCAATGATTAATCTTCTCTATTTATTAAGTTTTTCAATTAATTCTTATGGACACCTACATGGATGGATTAATACCTTAAATTAATTGGCTATATAAACCTTTGAGTCCAATGATCTGTTCATAATTTGTGGCCTTAGAGATCAAAATTAATCCAACTCCCTTTTTTCATCAAGAAGTTAGGGGCACCTGGGTGGCTCAGTGGGTTAAAGCCTCTGACTTCGCTCAGGTCATGATCTCAGGGTCCTGGGATCAAGCCCCGCATCAGGCTCTCTGCTTAGTGGGGAGTCTGCTTCTCCCGTTCTCTCTCCCTACCTCTCTACCTACTTGAGATCTCTCTTTCTGTAAACAAACAAACAAACAAACAAAAAAACCCCCAAAAGACAAAACCTTAAAAAAAAAGAAGTTAAACCAGAGATCTAGCACTTTAAAACTCCTGAAACAAAGTAATACAAAAAGAATAAAAAGTAAGAGTACAAATAAATAGATCACTGCACATTGTGATACAATTGAATGAAAATGTCTTCATTTTACCAGTGGGAAAGATTTCATCTTAAAAAGTCTGACATTACTGAAAATTAATCAGCCTAGGGTGTTTGGTCCATATTTGTGACCCCCTCTTTCCCCAGATTTCAGTGGTCATGTATCTCAGTGGTCATTTTGCACTGACTGCTTTTCCTGTTCTACAATAAATGGCACTACATGTAAATGTCAGGTGTCCACAGTGAGTGATGGGCTTGAATTATGAATTCAACAACTAATGACCACAGTGATAAACATGGCAATTTTGCCACAATGAGAAGCATGCTTATCTTCCTCCATTTGTATGTAGTACAGCTGATAGCAAAAACGAATACTTTCTGTGGCTTTGCACGGGAATAAAGTCTCCTACTCCATAACTAACAACCCTATTCGGGTTCTTTCTTGTGCTTTTGAATTATGGACAATGTTCTTCTTCCTAGGTGTTCAGCCTGTGGATGTCACATGGAGGAAAAGAGCTAATGATGTTTCCATAGACATGGTGTCTTCCCTGGAATCAGTAACTATGACCAAGTGCCAAGAGTTTCAGTGGCACTGTGATTCCATCTGTATGTCCCTCCTTTGAATCACTTGCAAACTGATTTATGAGCAGTGACTTGATGTTGAAGCTAGGAAGTATATTTTTGACTAGTTGCAAATGTGAACTTATCCGACAGCATGTTTATTTTTCAGATAAGCTTATGGCTTATAAGTACACACACACATTTTATTTTGTATTTCCAAATTTATTTCTAAAAAAGAAGGTCCCAAATAATTTGGGGTTCATACTCTATTGAAAACTGCTGCCAACTACGCCCATTGTTACTGGTCCTACTCTCAGTTCTGGATGTAATTGTTCACCTTTAGGAAGGGCAACAGCAGGGTTAATGACTGAAAATGAGGGGAAAATATCTACATTTAATTTTGAAACTTTATGAATGTCGGAGGCAGAGCTCTGACCTTCCTAATTGACTGGTTTTGTTTTCCCTGGTTGTAAACAAGTTACATTTTATCTATCAGTTAATCCAGAATGAGGAAGCCAGAAGGTACCTGAATTTGCTGGAAATGATCTACAGAATCTAAATGCAAATAGAGTGAGTTTGACTCTACTTAGAGATGCTACTTGAAGACACCTGTTTCTCATAAAATGCGTGCCACTCGGTCTGTCAGCCATTCAGACTCCCTCCTGTGTCTCTCTCTGTCCCAGTTTTCTCTAGCTCACTCTCCCCCTCTCTTCCTTAGCCTTTGTCACTTCTTTACCTGTCTCCTCCTTGCTCTCTATCTTTGTGCTTCTCACACTCCAGGTTTTTCTCTCTTTGTCCTTCTAAATCTCTATTTGTATCTCTCTTTTATCTTTCTCTGCTCTCTGTCCTTCCCTGCCTATTACTCAGTTTCTCTCTCAATCAAGGCAGGGTTCTACTGAATTTTTTTTACCTTTGTGTTGACTGCAAGTCTCATGAAAAATGCAGAGAGAGCTTTAGTCAACAGACTATAGGATAATTATTGTACCTTATTGCTGGGCAAATATTAGTAAACAACTGGATGGCTAAGAGCTATAAGGCTTTCTAAAACAGTACTAAGGGCTTGTGATTGTCCACATTAACACCCCCTTCTCTTGGCAGAATGAGTCAAAGAATACTAGCAGAAAACAAAAACATGGAAAAGTTGTCAGTTTTCTTCGGGTTCCTTTAAAATTGATCACTGAAACCCAATTTTCCTTCGTTCTTCTGCACAAATGACCCAAACTGCATATATGGTGAGATCCTCTGTGTGGGGGCTGGGAAATTATCTATAGTCCTCTATAAGTAGGGGTTTGCCCTGGACAGTGCCAATTTACAACAAAGGTCTTAACATCCCATCTGTTAGTATCCACTTTTCATGTCCAAAGTGTTCCAGTTTAAGATAACAGATTACATGAGCAACAAGTGTGGTCTGGTTCCATAATGTTCAGTCACTGTCAAAATGGCCACTTCATTATATGGTAAATAATGTAAATGTGCAATTTCATTTTTTAAAATAGCTATAAGTAGGAGCATCTGAGTCGCTTAGTCAGTTAAGTCTCTGTCTTTGGCTCAGGTCATGTTCCTGGGGTCCTGGGATTGAGCCCTGTGTTAGGATTCCTACTCAGTGGGGAGCCTGCTTCCCCTCACCCCTGCCTGCCTCTCTGCCTACTTGTGATTTCTGTCAAATAAATAAATAAAATCTTTAAAAAAAAGGTATTCTTGCCAACATAAAAAATGTAAATAATTTAGAATGTATTAATAATTATAACATTTGTAGCAGAAAGTCTAGCCACTTTGGAATCAGAAAGAACTAGTTTCAATCTAGGCTTTGCCATTTTTCATTTTGAGACTTTAGATAAGTAACCTAACCTCACTGAGCCTTTTTGATCTCACCTGTAATCATGGGGGAAATCACATCAGGATAAACAGTAAAGCAGGAACATTCTCTGCATTTCACTTGAACGTAATCTTGCCTTTAGAAACGAAGGACATAAATAATACCTAAAATGCAGTGTTCTAACACAACAATAAGAACTTTCTATGTGCCAAGCACTTTACAAGCATTATATCATTTAACCTTCCTATGAACTCCATGTGGCAGATAATAACATGATAGCCAAATTATAGGTAAGGGAATTAAGGGTATAAAGCTTTGAAGGAGCAGGACCAGGATATGAGCATATGTCTATCTGTCTCAATCTAGGTCGACATGCTGACTTCTCTACTGCACTAATGATGGCTCTAATAAATCAGAACACTTCACTTATTGGGTCTGACTGTGTAACCTTTGGCTATAGCATGTCTGTTTCACTTTGTGGGGGTTCTTTATTTCCTTCCCCAACCCCTCAGTTAGGCTTCTTAAATCATCCTATCTTGAATATAGTGCCCAAAACTTGATGACCTATGCTCCTTTACTAGAAATGCTGCCTCTAATTCTATTTTCTTCTGTAGGACATCTATCAATTTCCTGGTGGTATTAAAAAGTAATACTGCAGTTGAAGAGAAAACTGCACTAGAAGATCCAATTTCTTCATCTGAAAAATGGTGCTAATATGTGACACTTACTAATGGCAAGGAAGGTAGGAGATGAATGAAGTAATTGTTTCTGCAAAATCTTTCAAATGATAGAAGAAATACAATGAAACCCATTATAACTTCCAACATGAAACATCACTTTCTTATTCTTTTGGGTCACTGTATGTAATCTTCTTTCAAAACTTCATTTATCCTATAAAATTATTTGTTTATTAGTCTAACCAATAGGTACTTATTGAGTATATTATAAGGCAGACCCTGTGATAGGTACTTGGGATGATAATCAGATAAGACATGCAGTGAAGCTCAAGTGTTTACAATTTTGTGAATACCAATTAATTAGCCCTGGCTACTTATTAGAATCACCAGAATGGCTTAAAAATTTGCTATGACTGATCACTCCAGACCAAGTGAATCAGCTAACTCAAATGGGAAACCCAATTTATTTCTGTAAGATTTATTTATTTGAGAAAGAGAGAGAGAGAGAGATGGTGCTTTTGACTGGGGGGCGGGGAGGGCAGAGGGAGAAAATCTCAGGCAGACTCCATGCTGAACATTGAGCTCATAGTGAGGCTTGATCTCATAACCCATGTTATCATGACCTGAACTGAAACCAAGAGTTAAGTGCTCAACTGACTGAGTCACCCAGGACCTTCTAAATTGAACCACTGTCCTGTTCTGCACCAAACCACATGCAGATAGGTTTTCCTAAGAACTATAGTTTTACAATTTTGATATGGACATTACATCAGGTTGAATGGTGTCTCTCAAAAATTCATGTTCATGCTGAACCTTAGAATGGGACTCTTTTGGGAAATAGAGTCTTTGCAGATACAATTAGTTAAGATGAGGTTATGCTGAATTTAGGATGGGCCCTAAATCAAATGATGTGTGTCCTTATAAGATAAAGGACACACACACACACACACACACGAAAGAAGGCCATACAAAGATGGAGGCAGAGATTGGATTGATGCAGGTATGAGCTAAGAAATGCTAATGATTGCCCTCAACCACCAGAAATTAAAAGAGAGGCATGAAATAGAATATCCCTCAGAAACTCCAGAAGGAACTCACCATGTTGATACATGGTTGACACAATTAATTTAAGACTTCTCTCCTAATCTGTGAGAGAATACACTTTTGCGGTTTGTAGTAATTTATTACAGAAGCCATAAGAAACTAACACAGATATCAGTTAATGAATTTTCTAGGATGCCAGAAAAAATCAAATTATATCATGGCTACATATTCCTCCTCTACTTAGAACACTTCCTTTATATATGGAGTTCTTCAAAATCTAAGGCATGGTGCTGTACTTATGATACCTTCTTAATGGTACTGGTATTTTTTACAAATTCTCACTAAGCATATTTACACTAGGTAAATTAATTTATAACACCCTACAGGTGAGTAAATTTTTCACTTTGGAGTTGACATGCTCTATATTCTGCAGTTAAGGTTAAGTAAATCTCTGTTGAGGATAAGCATTCACAAAGAACTAAACTAGAAGTAAGAGTCTTCCCTTCCTTGTTTCTAGTTAATTAACTAATCTGATATTTATTGAATTTTAGATGACTTTCAGTATCCCTGATACTAATAGCCAAATTCCCTACAATGACTTGCAAAGTGTGCCCATTGCTTCCACCAAAACTCCTCTCTTTTTTTTTTTTTTACTTTTTTATAAATTAATTTATTTATTTTCAGAAAAACAATATTCATTATTTTTTCACCACACCCAGTGCTCCATGCAATCCATGCCCTCCATTATACCCACCACCCGGTACCCCAACCTCCCACTCCCCCGCCACTTCAAATGCCTCAGATTGTTTTTCGAAGTCCATAGTCTCTCATGGTTCACCTCCCCTTCCAATTTGTCCCAACCCCATTCTCTCTCCAACACCCCCTGTCCTCCATGCTATTTGTTATGCTCCACAAATAAGTGAGACCATATGATAATTGACTCTCTCTGCTTGACTTATTTCACTCAGCATAATCTCTTCCAGTCCCGTCCATGTTGCTACAAAAGTTGGGTATTCGTCCTTTCTGATGGAGGCATAATACTCCACATCTTCCTTATCCATTCGTCTGTTGAAGGGCATCTTGGTTCTTTCCATAGTTTGGCAACCGTGGCCATTGCTGCTAAAAACATCAGGGTACAGATGTTTTCACATCTTCTTTTCACAACATCTGTATCTTTGGGGTAAATACCCAGGAGTGCAATTGCAGGGTCATAGGTCTGTCTTTTCTTCTTATTTACTCTTCTGATTCTGAACTTGCTTTTGACTGTCTCTTCTCCTGAAATGTCTTATCTCAAATATCTCCCAGATCACTCCCTTATTTCTCTCAGGTCTTTAGTCCAAAATGGACATTTCAATGACACCTTCTTGGCTATCCTATCTAAACCTGAACTGTCACCTAACCACTCACCTAACCACTCTCTCCTGCCTTACTTCACACCATATGTTGGTTTATTACACTGGTTGACTTTGTCCTCCCCAAAGTCATATGTCAATGACATAACCCCCATTATCTCAGAATGTGACTGTATTGGAGACAAAGCCTTGAAAGAGACAATCAGCTTAAAACGAGACCTCTGGTGTGGGTCTTAATCCAATCTGACTGGTGTCCTTAGAAGAAGATGAGGAGGCACCAGGAATGCCTTGAGCACAGAGCAAAGGCCATATGAGGACACAGGGAGAAGGCAGTCATCTGCAAGCCAAGGAAAGAGGCCTGGTAGAAACTAAACTCTTGACACCTTGATCTTGAACTTCTAGCTTCCAGAACTATGAGAAAATACATTTCTGTTGTGTAAGCTACCCATCGTTTGTTATAGCAGCCCGAGAAAACCAATACAGTTAACCATAAAATCTATTGTCCAACCTGGAACACCACTGAAAATAAAAAGGGGGCATTATAATCATGATATCAAGATGATTGGCATAAACCCAGACTTCCAGGTATCGCAGAACTTTCTGTAGCCTTATCAATAGTGCCAGTCACTATTAATGTACAGTGTACTTAAGTTGTATGTTTATTGCTTGCCTGTCTCCACTGGGTAGTAAATTCATTGAGGGCATGGATTTTCTGTATTTTTACTACTTTATTCCCAGTACCTAAGTATATGGCATGTCGTTCCTTCTCAATTAAAAATGTGTTAAATAAATAAATGTTAACCATAGTGAATGGTTTTGGTTTACTGATTTTATACAAAAGACTTTATAGAAAAGATCTTCATGTGACTACTAATTATTTTGCACCTGCTACCTGCTAGACAGAGGACTAGACATCTTATATATGTTATCATTCATTCTTAAAATGATTTTACAAGCTAGGTATGATCCCTATTTTATACTTTAAATTTTGAACTTAAATACATCAGAGTATTTAGGTCACTTCTATATCCCTCAGCAAGTACGTAGGGATTCAAATTCAGGTCTACATTTCTTCATGCAGAAAAGATGCTGACACATTCTCAGCAGTTAGAAAAGAACATAAATGCAGATTTCCAACTCAACAAGTCCATTGAAATAATCAATATGTATTAGCCTCAATATTGTACCTGTTGAGGTAGAAGGAATATTCACAAATTATATCAATGTGGGTTCAGAAGAAGTCATGTTTAATTAAACAGTGTAAGTGGAAAGAGTCCCAAATACTTTAATCCTAACTTCTCTATCAGCACTACAGAAAAATCAAGAATAACAAATCAATATCCCTAAGATGGATATGAGTATCTCTTCCTGCTAATTTGATTTTAATAACTAATGCTCTAGGCTGACGCACAATGTAAAATATTGTCCTTGAAAACAGGCAGCTCTGTTTGCTGCTCAGGATTTTTATTTATTAGAAACTGAACCAGGAAAATCTGATGTTAAATTTATCATAGTAGCTGAAGAGCTACATCCTGCTGAAGAAAATTAATTGCATGCCAGTTTAGTAGATGTTGTCTGATAACTTTTTGTAAGTAACTATCTTGACCACATCAAAATGTTGCCTAAGAGAATTCTTTGAGTTACATAAAGTCACATTTTGCATGCAAATATGAAATAATATCATGTAAGTAGTAAAGTCTCACACTATGTACAAATTTGAAAGTAATTCAGTACTTGAAATTTTGTTCCATTTGTTAAGAATTTCATAACCTCAAAGCAGGCAGACTGAATGAGTGGTGAGCTGTCTGGGATATTGCTTCAATACAATATCCCTTAAAGCTTGTAACAGAAACTCTGGCCATTCTTTTTAGCCTTATGGAAACATCTAATTAAGACCTTAAATTGCTTGAGGTCTTCAAGAACATGTTCTTCAAATGAAACATAATCCCTCTGTAATTCACACTAACCAAGTGTGACTCCCAAATACAGAGGGACTAAAATTTTAATCCTGAAAATCCTAGTATCACTTAATTCAATTCTACAAGTGTCTGTTCATGCTTAATTCCATTAAATGCTCCTTGATGCTTTCTCTTCCCAAGGATCATAAGATTATATTGAAAACGAGGTAAACTTTTGAGAGATAAAAGTAAAATAATTTAGAAAAAATTACTTCACTCTAGAGACTAATCTGGTGCCTCCTTCTATCATTCAGAACTCCTTACATTTTATTGAATGTATCAGATTCTCTGGCTCTTCCGGATCATGGGATGGAATATAGGATTTCTTAGTAACCCAAAACCATCATACTTTAGAAATCTGCTATGGCCCAAGCATTGTAATGTCATATTATAAATATTATCTTATATAAGCTTCATATAAATAATTTATCAAGAAAAAAACTCAACCCAATAATGTTTTAGTTTGCCCAGGATCAGAAGTCTATAAGTTGGGGCACCTGGGTAGTTCAGTCTGTTAAGTGTCTGCCTTCAGCTCAGGTCATGATTCCAGGGTCCTGGGGTCGAGCACCACATTGGGATCCCTGCTTATCAGGGAGCATGCTTTTCCCTCCGCCTGCTGCTCTCCCTGTTTGTGCTCTCTCTCTCTGTCAAATAAATAAAATATTAAGAAAAAAAAAAGAAATCTAAAGGTTCATGGACTATGTCTATGAACCTGGTCTGTATGAATCCCAAGTCATATATTTACTATTTATGTTACATTTATCTTTGTCTCTCTGGCATCACGCACAATGCCTAGCATTGACTGTTCAAGACGTATTTGTTAAATGAATGACTCAATGTTGGTTGAATTCCAAAGGAGAAAGGGAGGCTCCTTTTTCATGAATAAATCATAACTCTCTCAAGGTTTCCAAAAACAATTAGCATTTTCATAGAGGCAATCTGAAATGCCAGATCTGGCAAACCTGTCACTTGGAGACAAGGGCATTCAAAAAGCTAAGCCTTGAAAATTTGCAGAGAATGCCCTTACCTGGTGGCTTTCAGTATTAGGCTGTGGTTGATGGAAGTTATGGGGGAACCAGGAGAGGGTGGTGGTAGTAGCACACCCAGCATTGTCAGCACGCTTGAATAGTCTGAGATAACAATACTGTTAAAATCACTTGATCACTACAAGGAACAGATCAGAATCATGAAACTGAGATAAGATATCCATCCATACAGAGTATAGTATTTTGTTCTCAGGCTGAAATTTCATAGGAAGCTTATAAAAACAGTTTTGTGGATAAAGAATTGTGGATCCTATCTTATTCTCTGGATGAGTAAAGTCGCTGAATTCCATGTGACCTCAGGATAGTATGGGCACAGAACTGATCAGGACAATTTGTCTGGTAAATGTTTTTATAGCCAAGATAAATCTGAGGGTCAGGTGTACTTTGGGGAGGACATTGAACTGAATAAGTTTGAGCTTCATGTTACTAACAGATGCCTTTTTATTTTTTTAATCTTTTGAGCATTTTACAAAGCATTATCCAACTTGATCATCAAAACAGTTCTATGAGATAAGCTTGTTTGGTATTATAGCCTATAAATCACAAATAAGGGAATTTCAGGAAGTTCAGAAAACATACAGCTCAACTGCTGCCTGGCTGAGACTCTATTCCAGATCCTCTCATACTGAATGGATCTTTTCCAGTATGTTCTTGTTACTTAAAATGTGGTATTCAGACCATCAGTATAGTCTGGGAGCATGTTAGAAATTCAGAATCCTCTGGCTCATCCCTGAGCGACTGAATCAGAATTTGCATTTTAATAAGATCCTCAGGTGATTTGTATGCACTTTATATTGTGAAAGGCATCTTAGACATTATGCTGTATTAGTCATTCCGAATGCCTCGGCTTTGGGAATCTTATCGCGATTTGTTATGAATGAGGGTTAAGTGAAGGCACGGTCATAAGAAGAAGCTGCCCATCTATCAGTCTTCTAAAAACATAATCAGATTTATATACCAATGGTACCACTGATATTAATATAGTATAGGTTAAGATTATAGACTCTGAATCTTGGCTTTCCGGCTTACTGTGAGGCTTTGGGAACATTATTTAACTCTTTAGGCTTCAGTTCAGTCATCCTGGAAATGAAGGTGATAAGGATATTAACCCCATGAGGTCATCGTGAGCATAAAACAAAATGAGTCTTCAGACCCTGTACTTGGTGAGGACACAGTAATGCCCAGTATTTTAAATGTGATGCAAGACAGAGATTCACCCTGCTTGTTTATCTTACTTCTGAAGAGGTTCTTTTGGTCTTTCATTAAGTCAGTCCTTTGAACACTATCAAGGAGACTCACTTCATATTGACTATGATCTATAGAATTCTGCTGAGTGTCACAAGTTCATTGTGAGTTTCCAGTGAATTACCCCTGCAGGAACAATTGACACATTTTTCTGGTGTTTTCATCTTAGGGATTACTCATTTTGTCCATATTTGAAGAAGCCAAAATGAAGTACCATGAGTTCTTCTGTTTTGGGACCTGAAAGTCTGGGCCTTCTAGAGTTTGATAAGCTTTTAAAAATTATTCTTAAAATCCATGGAACAACTGAGAAAAATTTCAGATAAATTCTCTTCCCTAACAGGTCTGGACATAAGAAAATAGAGGAGGGTTCCTCTGTGCTGGGGTGCTCAGAGACTCAGGGAAGCTACAGGGATTGATTTTTAGGATAGATGCTGATCACAGCAGGGTTAGCTGAAAACTAGGAACCATGCGGTCCT
The DNA here is from genome assembly GCF_011764305.1 of Mustela putorius furo. NCBI lineage: Eukaryota > Metazoa > Chordata > Mammalia > Carnivora > Mustelidae > Mustela > Mustela putorius. Next base: position 26,823,831 of record NW_025421273.1, read on the forward strand.
CCACTCAGTCTGTTAGCTCCATCCCACTAATGCATCGGGATATCTTAAAGAAAAGAACCAAGAATAAATTAACTGGCTGTGTTGTCTCTAGTCTGTGCAGAGGTAGTATGAAGACCCAACTTTTATTCTAAATGAGACAAGAAACATGGAAAATGTTTTATTAAAATGTGCTTAACAGAGATGAGTTATTTTATTAGTTAATATTGTGTGCTTTTTCTCATATGGAAAGAATTTCCTAACCTCAAAATGTGTGGTGTGCTATTTCAAATTAAATATCAGAAAATGACTAGGGTAAAGAAAAGTATGAGGCTAATAAGCTGTTCCTAGATACAGAAACATTATTCTTTATAGAGCTAGCGAATACTTAAAAGGTTGAGAGAAGGCTCTGAAAACACTGCAAATTGTCACAGGCATACAAAGAACTTAACAATGCAAAATGAAATGTAAGTGGAGTATCTTAATTCTTCTCGCTTTTCCTACTGACCACAATCCCATATCTTTCTGTCGATCTTTATTTTGTATCATGACTTCTTCCTTCTATGCCTGGTTTGCTCATTCTGCCACAGCTCAGGGTCTTTTATCTACTGGAGGACTTCATGTTTTCCTGAGCCAAAGGAAAGGAAAGTTATCTTTGTCTTCATCACGAACTTCAAAAAATAAAATTAAATTTAAAGAAAGAAAAGAAATGTAAGTAAAAAATTATAAGCCACATATTCTTTTCAAGTCTCCAAAGATGGTATTTTTATTTTTAAATGGAAAAGTTATTACTTAAAAAATTAAATAAAACAGATTCAATTTTTAAAAACGTATCTCTCTCTCTCTTTTTTTTTCTTTTTTTAAGGTTTCATTTATTTATTTCAGAGCGAGTGAGAGAGAGCAGGAGCAGGGTAAGGAGCAGAGGAAAAGAGAGAAGCAGACTCCTCATTAAGCAGGGAGCCCAACCTGCAAGGGCCTGGATCCCAGGATCCTGGAATCATGACCTGAGGTGAAGGCAGACCCTTAAGCAACTGAAGGCTTAGTCACCCAGGCACCCCATCTCTGCACGTTTAAAGAGCTGAGAGTCATCTTCAAATCGTTATGTTAGTCAATACATAGTTTCACCTACATGCTCTATCAGTTGTGGCTTCTTTCTTAGCTGAATTTGAAATATCTTTCTTCATGCTTTAAAATCTCTAAAAATTCATTTCTATCTTTCACCCCATCAAGATTGTATTTTTTATACTTTGTCTTTTGGTTGCTTATTTTTTTACTGAAGAATTGCTATGTTTTATCATATCAAGTTTAATTATTACCCTTTCCTTGTTTTACGTGGGTCTATTTCTTTCGGTCAAGCTTCTAATCATTTCTCAATATATTTTATTCTATTTTTTTTTTTTTAGATTTATTTATTTATTTGGCAGATAGAGATCACAAGCAGGCAGAGAGGGAGGTAGGGGAGGGGTAGCCGGTTCCCCGCTGAGCGGAGAGCCCAATATGGGGCTCTATCCCAGGACCCTGAGATCATGATCCAAGCTGAAGGCAGAGGCTTAACCCACTGAGCCACCCAGGAGCCCCTAGTTTATTCTATTTTAAAAGTTTTGCTTCATTATTTTTCCTTTCGCAGTTTTCACAGCCTATATATCATCCATATTTATTAATTCCACCTTATGTTTACTATTCTTGTTAAAAGTAGGATTTTAGCAACTTAAATTTTTCTCATTTCAGTTAAGTTTTGGGTTGTTTCTAGTTTTTTTTTTTTTAAATATTTTATTTATTTATTTGACAGAAAGAGACCATATGTAGGCAGAGAGGCAGGCAGAGTGAGAAGAGGAAGCAGGCTCTCTGCAGAGCAGAAAGCCCAACTCGGGGCTCGATCCCAGGACCCCAGGACCACGACCTGAGCTGAAGGCAGAGGCCCTAACCCACGGAGCCACCCAGATGCCCCGATTGTTTCTAGTTTTAACTCAATTTTTTATCACCTTAAAAATTAAGCTAATTTTGTTTTATTTGGTGTTTTCTTTCATTTAATTTTAAATCTAAATTTATAATGGTAGGCAGAGAGAGTGACTGTGAAAGTGGCATCTGGCCTAGAACCTATGATCTGAAAAAGAGAGCTTATAGCTGGGCAAAACTTTCTCAGCTTGTTTGTTTTTTCCCTTCAGACTGTAAGTCTCTTGAGAGCAGTGGTCCATGCCTGTTTTGTTCTCATTGTATCTCCATTGTCTGGCTCATAGTGGGCACTTAAAAACCTATGAAGGGTAATAATGATTCATAAGGATTGTCTATTGACCAAAACAGCAATTTATTAGCACTATGTGTTAGACTTTCTCTGGAGGACTTTCCATGCATTAATGTACTTAGTCTTCCCAACGGCACTTCACAATATCACCGCAATCTATATACGAGGACATTGAGACCTAGAGAGATATTAAGTGGCCTGCCTGGGTCACGGTGTTAATAAATTGGTAGAGCCAAGACTTACCCTTGTGATCTATTGCCAGACTAGGGGCCTTAACAATCACTTGCCCAGTATCTGGCAGGTCATATACCAACTGGTCAGTAAGAAGCAGAGACCCCATGGAAGGTACCTCTAAACAGACCTGTACACAGTCACGACTGAATACACCAAAGGTATGTGGCTTCTCATAAATCAATTTGGCAAACATAGAACCTATCTAGAAAATTCATGGCCAAATGGCATTACCTTTAATTGCCCAAGCTGATTATTCTGAGCAGACTATCCTCAGTCCCTCCCTGCCCTGAGGCAGTCTTTGTCATCCCACCCTCTATTACATTATCAATTTTAAATCAAACACAGCTGGTGGTGCCTGGCTTTCCTCCATTGGCTCCTCTCAGTTTGCAGAAGATTTATGGAAGCTGTATTTTAAAGAATCACATTTACCCACTGAGCTCATTTTCTTCTCAGTTAGAATTCCATCATTCTAGTCCTAAGAGTAAAAAGTGACTAGAACTTAATAACTCAACATAGAACTTTCTACATTTACTTTGTCCATTAGAATAACTCTCTGCTTTCATAGTGAAGCTGTTCACGCAGAGTTGAGATTCAAAAATCGGAAAAAAAAGTTTTCATATATGCTTGATTTTATAGAACGTTGATTTAATAACATTGGTTTAAAACTAAACACTCTGTTTTAGTTAAAACAACAACAACAACAAAAAAACCTAAACACTTTGAAACCTAGCAAAGTCTTGTCAGTGTCAAAGGCTTCATATCGGAGCTATTTGTTAATTATCCATTGATGATTTAGAAGCTGTCTAGAATTTTCTGAACAAAAATAATCATGTAACACTGGTTTTCATACTTTTTTAAAATAAGTGCTTAAATATAACAAGGATAAATTTTACTGTAGATTTTTAGAATTAATACAGAGCATATCTAGCTAATGCACAGCACTGAACTCATCTATTTTTCTAGTCCCCTTGATTGGAGAGTACTTAACAAAAAGTTGTTTAATTAAACCATAACTATTTTTTCTTATATTCTGATTAGAAAATGTCAAACCAATCATGTAATCTTAAATATTAGAAAATGCTAAATCATATAATCTTAAATATTAATAATATTTTAAAATGTATTAGTTTCATGCAAGAACACTCACTTCAAATTAAACTTCCTTTCTGCCCAAACAAATCTATATAAGGATGTAATTCTACCCATGTTTATCCTTAGTCATCTGAGGACTGAGTTATAGAGAGATTATAGTAAGAAGGCGCTTTTGAAAGAAGAAAGAGCGAAGGGGAAGAGGAGGAGAGGCTGGGCGAAGAGAAAGAAGGAGAAAAAGAATTTGTTTTGGAAAAGGGAAAAAGGAAAGCATTTTTCAGCCCAACTCTAAGACATGAGGTACTGTTATTAGAACTTAAAAGTAAAAATGTTTCTTTTTGTGAAAAGGCATTCTACATATAGGTAGTATAAAGGTGTGCTAGGGCTACCACAACAAAATACCGCAGACTGGGTGGCTTAAACAGCTGCAATTTATTTCCCTACAGTCCTGCAGGCTGGAAGTCTAAGATCAAGGTGTCAGCAGGTTTGTTTCTTTTCTGAGCCTCTCTCCTTGGCTTACAAAAGGCTTCTCACTGTATCCTCACGTGGCCTTCTTCTTCTGTACTCTAGAGTCCCTGGTGTCTCTTCTTCTTCTTCTTATAAGGACATCAATCGTACTGGATTAGGGCCTCACCCTTATGACTGTCTTAACTAAATCACCTCTAAAATACCTCATCTCCATATAGTCACATTTTAAGCAACTGGGATTAGGACTTCAACATATAAATGTTGCAGGGATCATAATACAGCCCATAACAGGAGTCTTTCAAGAAATTCTTGCTGATTACTGAGGGGAAAATGACTATCCACTAAAAAACCAAAACGATCATGAGGGCTGCTCTTCAGCATTACCCAATGGGGTGGTGGCAAATTGGATTTCTTAACGTTCTTCTGGTTCTGAAGGTCCATGTTGCCCCTTCACCAGGGGCAGGGAAAGAGAAGAGCAGAGGAAGAGAAAGAGAATCCTAAAGAGGCTCCAAACCCAGCATGGAGCCCAGTGTGAGATTCAATCACAAGACCAAGAGATCATAACCTGAACTGAAATCAAGAGTTGGACACTTAACCAACTAAGCCACCCAGGCACCCCAATCAAGTTCCTCTTGATTAGATTATTATAATACTATTACAACTGGTTACCCAGCTTATCTATATCCCTCACTTCCATGAGATTGATCTTTCTAGACCATAGTTCCAACATAACAAGCCCAAAAGCATTCAGTTACTCAGGCAATGCATGCTCTGACTGTGGCCATGCCAAGAACTCTACAAGGCATAGGAAATACAAGAGAGCTTTGCTTTCCATTGCTTCCATTGCCTACCAGATAAAGTCCAAAATCCTTAACATAGCATTCAAGGTCATTCAGTATTTAGGGCTTACCCACTTTTCACTGTCTCTTCCTTAAATGTTCCTATTCTTGTATTCATTTAGGACTATTTTTCATCTTCAAAATATAGTTTGCACTCTTACAGCCAATATACCCTATATTCCCTCAGGCTTTCCATCTGTTCCCTCACCTACCCATACTTCCATTCAACTTTTAGACCTCTACCATTTCACAGTGTAGTGAGACTTTGTGGATCTACAGGAAAAGGATACATTTTAAATGTTTCTACATTGAGTGTCTGGGGGGAATGAGGAAGGAATCATTCAATGGAGACAGAAATGTGAAAGACAAGTATTATTTCTGAGGTTGGGGATGCTGAGCTCAGTTTTGGAAGCTGCATGAAAGTGCATTGCTCTGATTTTTTTAATTGCTAAACATTTAGCACTGTCAACAGTTCTTGCCATACAATAATACTCATTTGATTTAATAAGTATGTGCTTGCTGTCCTTGGTAAGCAAAGAAATGATGTTACCTCAGAAATCATAAAGAGCCAGTAAGGACCCATTTATTTAAAAGATAGATACACAAATATGGAGCACTTGGGTGGGTCAGTCAGACTATTTTTTTTTTTTTAAGATTTTATTTATTCATTTGACAGAGAAAATGAGAAAGAGACAGAGAGAGCACAAGCAGGGGGAGCAGAAGAGGGAGAGGGAGCAGGAAGCTTGATGCAGGACTTGATCCCAGGACCCTGAGATCATGACCTGAGCCTGAGACAGATGCTTAACCAAATGAGCCATGCAGGTGCCTCATAGCATTGGACTCTTGATTTCAGCTCAGGTCATGACCTCAGGATTGTGAGATTGAGCCCCACATCAAAGTATTTAAGATTCCCTTTTTTTCCCTCTCCCTCTTCCTCTATTCTCTCTTTACCTCTCTAATAAATAAATAAATAAATAAATAAGCAAATAAATAAATAATACACAAATTAAAATAGTCTCACACTATGAAAGGAATAATTTCACCCTTGAGGTTCATTATAATGGAGACTGAGTTGTAAACGCAAATATGTTTTTGTGTTTACATAAGGCCCAAATACAGCCTTATGTAAATTAAAAGAATGCTTAATCTGATTTTGGGGTCAATTAACTATAGTAATAGAAGAATTTTGGCTAAAAATTAGGAAACTCTAATTTCTAGCTCTGTTGATCACTAGATTTGTAATTTTGGTTAGGTTACTAAGCAGATCCTTTTTTTTTTAAAGATTTTATTGATTTATTTGACAGAGAAAGAAAGATCACAAGTGGGGGGGGGTGGCGGGGAAGCAGGCTCCCTGCTGAGCAGAGAGCTAGATGCTGGGGCTGGGGGGCCTTTGATCCCAGGACTCTCAGATCTTGACCTGAGCCAAAGGCAGAGGCTTAACCCACTGAGCCATCCAGGTGCCCCTAAACAGATCTCTTTAAATCTATATAAATCTATATAATCACATAATCTTACCTCATGTGATTTTTTATTATAAAAATCCGAATGAAATAAATATGGAAACACATTAAAAACTGAACTTCATGGTACATTACATATAACCATCATGACAAAGATAACAATTTTGCTGAAGAAACTCTGCTGTTGATAAATTTAGGTAGAAAATACATAATTTATTTAAAATCATTTTCATTGGGAATTTGAAAGGATGGTAGTTTGATAATTAAGGGATATGATTACTTATTTACTTTGGTCTTTCTCTTGGTCTCTTGTTAGAATTGAAGGATTTGTTTTTTAATCAAATTTACATGGTTTATTATCAAGTCATCAACATTTTAAAACTAGTTCTTCATGGGTATTTATTTACTCATAATAACTTGTTCTTCTGATAAAAGAGATTCCTGATTTAGATCACTGCACATTTTTGTATGTCCCTGAGCACCTACTGCAGAGTATTAGTCTAATTAATCAAATTAGATATAACTGTTCCCTTATCTCTTTTGGGAGTCTTCTTGTCATTTTTTTCTGAAAGCTTAATACTTGGAATCTACCTATTGTCATTATAGTCTTCCCAACTACTAATTGAGCTGAAAATTGACTTAGGTTTGTTTCCTCAAATGATTTAAAGCTGCCTTCTAATAATTTATTTGTATGGCTGGTGAGAATTTATCTCAGATGGATTAAGATTTATATTGAGCTGCTTATATTCTGCCATTTTGAATAGAGAACGGGACAGGGGTAATTTTGCAGGTGTGACCAGGTTCTAGTGACATTTCCCAAGCAAAGTTCCCCCTAAGACTCCTCTTCCCATACAAAGCTGATCATAACTGTAACAGCTGCCATTTGTGGAGCTCATAACATACCCGTGCTGGGCATGTGCAGCTGTTTTGCTTGGCAAGTTACTTAAGTTATTAAGGCTCAGTTTCCCCATGGGTTGAGCAAGGATAATAATAGTGTTTGCCTCACTTAGTTCCTTGAGAGCTTAAATTAAATAATTAAAGTTCTTGGCACAGTAACTATTGCTTGGTAAACAGTCATAAATATTAGTCATTGTTATTGAGATAACAACTTTAACCCCAGCAAACTGTGACAATTAATAAGTAGAAACAACCTCATGCCCATAATCAAACTCTGGGTTGAATTAATTATGGTAACTCCAGATGACAGAAGTGATATGCAGCCATTAAATATTCTGTTATAGAAGAATACATATGAACATGTACTCTAGATCTGTTGTTAAGTGTAAAAGTATTCCAGATGGCTCATGGAATACACTGGAAAAACATACACTAAAATGTGACTAGTGGTTACCTTCTGACTGTAGGACTTCTGTGTTATTGTTTATTTGACTTTTGTGTTTTTCTGCTTTCTTCAGTGTTTTCCATAGACTGTTGTTTATTTTAAGAAAAAACACTTATAAGAAATATATAGCCTTAATAACTCAGTGTATTACCTTCCTGTTATTAGACAACCATACAATGACTGAATTGGCCATGCATATCAGCCTTGGCTCACTACCACAGCAGCTTGAGATTTTATAATACACACACTCATTTCAGTTTTTATAGGGGAGACAGTCAAGGGAGAAGAAAGTTGGAATAGGTAAGTGTAGCTATATCTGAACCAAAGTGTTCCAGATGATAGAATGACTGAGGAGAAAGTGGGGCAAGTTTGTTTCTGGCATGCATGAGCCCCCAAGCTCCTTAATGCGAGTATCCCTGGACCATTTAAAAGGGTTGATAGTCTGTGTGTTCTGTAGGTTTGTATTTTATAATATACACACTACTTAGTGGGTATATTATACCCACTAAGTATAATATATATATATATACTTTTTATAATACACACTCGACCTCTAGTCGAGTGTGAGTAAAAATAGGTTGACTTTATCTTATGTCTGCTGCTTTAAGAAGGGTCAAATTAGTTTTAAAAGATTATGTATGAAGAAGAGGAAGCTGGGTAAATTTCTGGTAATAGTTCACAACTTCAGTGAACTATTGCAAAAACCAGGAAACTAGAATCATTTCCAAAAACTTTTGCCTTCAAGTAATTATTCATGTGGACACCAGATCGAATTTTCTGAAACAATAATCTGGTCAGATAACCCAGATCTCAATGCATCAGTACCTTCTCAGCACCCTTGTGTGGGATAATTAGGCCCTTCCTAATTTTATCCTTGGGTTCTTAGTAAGTCTCCTTTTCTGCTACATAGTTTTTCAAACTGGGGCCTTCACAATCTGGCAGTACAGTTCAAAGAAAGCACATTATTTTACATTCATGACTCCAGTCAGAATTATTCCTCTACCAATCTTCTAGGTTAAGTCCTAAGACATAAAATTATCTCTATTTTCAGATATCATTATCTTGTGTATAGAAAACATGAAAGAACCCACCAAAAAACATTCACAGTTAGTAAATGAGTTCAGCAAGGTCACAGTAGACAAGGCCAGTATACAAAATTCGATGGTATTTCTCTACAGTAACAATGAAAAGTTCAAAAATGAAATTAAGAAAGTAATTTCATTTACAGAATGAAATTATATTATTTACAAAAGGAATATCATGCTTAGAAATAGGTTCAACAAAAGAATTGAAAGACTTGTACACTGAAAACTGTAAAACATTGGTGAGAGAAATTAAAGACCTAAATGACTGAAATGATACCTCATATTTATGGAGTGGAAGACATGACTTTCAAGATGGTAAAACCTCCAAATTGATCTGTAGAGTCAGTGCAATCTCTGTCAAAACCCCAGCTGGCATTTATACACATATTGACAAGCAGCTCATAAAACTGAAATGAAAATGTGAAGAATCCAAAATATCTTTTTAAAAAATCTTAAAAGATAAAAACAAGTTGGAAGACTCAGATTTCTGGATTTCAAAACTTGCTGTAGCTTTGGAAATCAAGGTTATATGGTTTTTGCTGGAGGACAGACATATAGGTAAATGGAATAGAAGTCAGGATTCAGAAAAAAACTCTATACACTTAGTTCAGCTGATTATTTGCCAAAATAATTAAATGGGGAAAGAATAATGTTTTCACAAAAGATCTTGGGATGACTATATACAAAAGAATGAATTTGGACCTGTAACTCATATCCTATGCCAAAATTAACTCAAAAACCTAAATGTCTGACTTCAAATGATGAAACTCTGAAATGAAAATACAGGTATAAATCTTACTGACTTTGGGCTAGGTTTCTTACATATGACACCTAAAGCACAAACCAAGAAATAAATAAACAAAATTTAAAATAAATAAATAAATTGAACACCATCCCCCCCCAAAAAAAAAAAAAAAACAGAACAAAGAAAAGAAAAGACCCACAAAATGGGAGAATAATTTTGCAAATCATATATTTGGTAAGAATGTAGAATCCAGAATTTATAAAGAAATCCTATACTTCAACAATTAAAAGACAAACTAATTCTAAAGATAGAAAAGAGATTTGAATAGATATTTGCCCGAAGGAGATACATAGTTAGAGTGCAGATTAAAAGATGCTCTGAATCATTAATTATTAGGGATACAGACATAAAAGTCACAATAAGGTATTATTTAATTTATTTATTTTTAAAGATTATATTTCTTCATTTGAGAGAGATACAGAGATAGAGATGGGGTGGGGGAGAGAGAAGGAGGGAGAGCACACAAGCAGGGGGAAAGGCAGGGGGAGAGGGAGAAGCAGATGTCCCCCTGGGCTGGGAGCCCAACATGGGCTTGATCCCAGGTCCTGGAGATCATGACCTGAGCCAAAGGCAGATGCTGAGCCACCCAGGTACCCCAAGATATTATTTTATATCCTCTAGCATCATTATCATCAAAAAGATGGACAATAGTGATTGTTAGGGAAGACGTAGAAGTACCAGAACCCTCATTTCTACTGCTGGAAATGTGAAATATGAAATGATGTAGCCACTTACAGAAACAAAGTTTGAAAGTTTCTAAAAAGTTAAACAGAGTTACCATATGGCCCCACATTACCAATCCTTGGTATATATCCTGAAAACATATGTTCACACAAAAACTTGTACATGAGTGTTCATAGCAGCATTATTCATAGTAGTCCAAAAATGTAAACTACCGAAGTGTCCATCAGCTGATAAATGGGTAAACAAATTGTGGTAAATTCATACAGTGGAATATCATCTGGCCATGGAAAGTAAATACTGACACATGCTACATTGTGGATGGATCTTGAAAACCATGCCAAGTGGAAAGCCAGATGTAAAATGCCACACGTTGTATCAGTCCATTTATATGAAATGTCCAGAATAAGCAAGTCCAGAAAGATAGAAGAAAGATTAGTGGTAAGCAGGAGCTGAGGGCAAGGGAGAATGAGGTGTGACTGCTAACAGGTTTCATTTGGGGGTAATGAAAATGCTCTGGAATAAGCTAGAGGTGAGGATTGCTCAATCTTGGTTATATACTAAAACCCACTGAATTGCACATTTTTAAAAAATATTTTATTTATTTGACAGAGAGAGAGAGAGAAATCACAAATAGCCAAAAAGAGGGAGAAGCAGGCTCCCCGCTTAGCAGAGCACTAGATGCTGGTGGTGGGGGACTTGATCCCAGGGCTCTGAGATCATGACCTGAGCCGAAGGCAGAGGCTTAACCCACTGAACCACACATGTGCCCCCGAATTGCACATTTTAAAATAATGAAATTTATGGTTTGAAAATTAAATTTAATTGGAAAGGAAACTTAGCTTAGTAACTCCTAACTTCTCTATACAAACCTTCCTAACTCCCAAGCCTGCTCCCAGTACTTCTTCCCTAAGTATGCCCCTGCAGCTTACAATTGCAGATAATTTAGCAGAGTGTTTACCAGCTGGACTGTAGACACAGTGTCTTTCTTAAAATTCCTCTCTAGTTGAGTGAGCGTGGCCAAGTTACTTAATCTCATTGGGCCTCAATTTCCTCATCTGTAAAATGGTGATAATAGTATACTTAGCTCATAAGGTTGTTGTGAGGATTATCTGAATTAGTTCTTTTCAAAGATACTCTAAACAATACCAGGCATTCAATAAGTAATTAATAAATTCACTATCATTCATAAGACAATAGTATTGTATTATTATTAATTATTATTATCGGCTATGTCTCTTCAGCATTGTACTTTACTTTCTATCACTGTAGACACTTAGATATTTGTTGTTTCCAAATGACTGGTCCCAGGGTCTACTTGGAGTCACACCAGGACTCTTCAGGAGTCAACAGCTCAAATGTCGTCTGATAATAACATCTTTTGCCAAATAGCATAGGGATGGTCAGAACGCTGACCAACCTATTTGGTTGGATGATGTGCCCAGAATGTTGTTTTCTGCTTCTTGTAAGAAATGCATTTCCCCATGTGACCATAGAAAGAAAGAAGCTTGCCTTTTTACCAGAGTTTTAGGGAATTATCAGGAAGCTCTAAGAGACAATAATTTCCTGAGAAGTCCTAGACATTTTAGATCCCGGAAAGACTGAAAGATTGCAGTGTATCTACAGAGTATGAAAGTTCTATGATAGTTTGTATTCCCTATCCTATAGTTATCTTTTTTCAAATGACTGTTTACTTATCAGTTTATAATCTTTGAGCATGACATAAATTTTTTGAAGAGCCAAAAAATGTTGTTTATTATCAACATGGATATTTCTCTTATATGCCCCAGGAAAGAAAATATTATACTCAAATGAGTTCAGTTTGTTGTCCTGAACATCAGCTCCTGCAACTGAGTCATAGCAATGCCTTTTGAAGTTCTCCCTCAGATCTACCCCCAGCAGGAGTGCAAAGCAAGATGAGAAAATGGCTCATTACTTATTTTTAGGGAGGATGAGTTCCAGAAAGAAAATTAAAACCAAGAAAATATTTGCTTTGAAGTATATGTTTTCAAATTGGGCAAAAAGAAACAAAGGAGAATTTTTTACTTATGTAAACTTTACAGACAGCATAGTAAAAATATATCAATTAATACAACAAATTAATTTTATTTCTGCAGAATGAAGAAAATACCTATATCGTCTGTAGGTTTTTCTAATATTGCATTTCACTAAAATTAGCTGCAAGCAATTTAGGGAAAGAAATTTTCTTCTTTGTCCAATAAAGGATTTGATGTTGTTTAATGTAGACTAAAAAAGAAAAAGCATACATACATATATTTATATATATGTAAGTGTGCACACAATACACATATATAGGATTTGAGACATAATGGTATTTAATCTACTAAACTGTGAGGAAGTAAATATTTTATGACTTTAGATGTAATATTTAGAACAAACTTGTCATTGCCAGCATCACTTTAATCTTGTCTTCTTTACACAGAAGCATGATAAAGTGTTTTCCCTCAATCGTACATGGCAAAGAATGAATGAGACTGAATTACTTTAATGCAAGAAGAAAAATTCTCTGGGAATACTGGCATTGAAAAGCCTATCAAACTGAATTTTTAAATTTCCCCTTTAAGATTCTTTTATCATATAATTGGATAAGGGGCAGAAATTTTATTATGTGCCCAAATATATATTCCTGAGTTCATTCCTAACAGAGAGACTTTAGGGGGAAGGACAAATGAATTCAATCTTCAATATTCTCCCGGCCCTACTATTCATCAACTTTCTTTGTGGTCATACCACAGTTTGCTCTATCCACCTCTGGCCAGAGTCACCTCTTTGATAAAATGTTCTCTGCACTCCCTCAAGGCTCTTTTGATTATTTCTGCCCCACAGGTCTCTTTTCTTTGACCTCCACTAACATTTCCTATCTACATGCCCCCTGCGTGGCTTTTTAGGAGTGTTTATCTTTTTGTGGTTGTCATGGTACACTTGGTTCATCCCGTAAAATTGTCGTGATGTTGCCTGTTTCTCTCATGAGAGTTTCAGTAGATTTATCCACTAGTAGAAAATATGTATGTGGTTTCTGTGTGCAACAAAAGGGGTCAGGAAATAGTATTATAAAATAGAAGAGAGACACAGTGGGGAAGGGAAAATGCATTTTCCATGAATAGATGAGTTCAAAAGATTTTAGAAGTTCAATTTAATTGGTAGCCCTTAGCATCCACTCAAAAAATCAGAAATAACATTACTTACAATCACAGCATGTTCTGGATGCAGTTTATATTAGCAAAATGGAAATCCAGTTTAAAATTCCTCTTTGCTGCCCCAACCCTTGAGGCAAAGTCTTGCTCACAGAAAGCATGGCTCTTCAGTTACCACAGCCTTTTGTTTTTAGTCTTAACTGTCCTGCAGCAACGGTTAAGCCAAATCCGTAATGGACTAGCCTTTTTCTAATATTGTCTTATATGATTATCTCCGACAATGTCCTAAGTTAAACTGTTTTTCTTAGCCCCAGTCATGTTTATTTTCCTTCTCTTCTCTTCTTTTTCCTTTTCCTTGCATGGGGCAGGTCTGGGAAGAGAGTTCTTCTGTCTTTGAGCATCTCATAATTATCATTTATATTTGTTGAAGGGCTCTTGCTTCAGCTCTTTTCTTTAGAGGGTACATACCTGTAGTTTTTAAAATTTGTCCTCATCATTTGAAGAAATATCCATTGAACATTTTCTGTGCCAAACCGTGCTTTGCCTTAGTATGCTGTCTGTAAACACTTAGAATACAGTGTTGAGCAAGATTAGCCCTGGTCCTGCCTTCATGAAACTCATAATCCAGTAGCAACAGAGGACTTATTCACATTAGTGTTTATAAAACCATATAAGAGACAATGTACTGAAAGAAAGGACATAAGAGTTTTTGAGATAAAGAACAATGAAATGAACCAGGATTGGGACACTGGAAGAGGGTTTAAGGACAGCCTATAATAGACATCTCAGGGAGGGCTAACTAGGTTAATGTGAAACACAAATCTGATGAAATCCCATTCTCACCCCAATTTAACCCTTTCAGTTGTTTTCCATTGCTCTTGAGATAATAATCATACTTTTTATTGTTAAAGTTCTCTTATACCAAGCTCTCTTTCTTTTATATGGTAATCGCTTTAACATTCTTTCAAATTATTGGATACTCTGTCTACCTTACTGACACAGGCACAGCACCTGCTCTTAATTATCCCTGGAATAATCTGCTTTCAAATCAGCTTGTTCCTTCTTTCTTTTTATGACTCTGTTCCTTAAAGGGGTTAGTGAGGGCCTATGCTATAGCAGGGCATAAGAGAAGAAAAAGGAGGAAGCAGGTCTGCAAGAATCTTGCAGATTCTGAAAGGTGAAACGGTCCACTGCAATGTGAGCACATTCCAAATAAGTTGAAATTTGAATTTTGGCACTGATAATTTTTGTATATAGGACTTAGAAATGATTTATAATCACTTACAGTCTGTTTTCAACCAAAAATAATGCCCATTTTGTAAGGTTTTTTTTTTTGTGTGATAATTTGAGATGGTGTTTAGAAAATGCCAGTACAATGCTTAGCATATAGGAAATGCTAAATAAACATTGTTGTTGTTGTTGATGGTTTGGGAGTTGATTTTTAATCATTATTTGAGAGTTTTGAGAAAATACTGGAAAGTCTAGAAATAACAACCAACATAGGATACCAATCTTTCAACCACTTCAGGGACACAAAGAACTTTCCTAGGTGGGAAATTTGTTAGTATGAAGAAACACTGGCTTTCATTTGAAATCACTGAAGACATTCATAATATTAATTCAAAATGTTAATTGCTTTTTGTATGGCCCATAGAAATCAAGACAGTCTTATAAACAATTATCTTCCATGAACCAAAAAGAGATTTAAACTACTAATTTGGGCATCCCTTTTCCTAGACTAGTTACTTTGGAGGACAGAAACCATGCTTTAGTCTCTTTTCCCCTGAGAACCCAGCCATACTTATTTGTAGTAGTAACAACTCAGAAGTATCTTATAGCTGTATTTAAAAAAAAAAAAAAAAAAAGCTTTATTGTAGGACTCCATCTTAGTCTTCTGTTAGGCAAAAGAAAACTTGCAGCGTCCAGTGAAGAAATCTGGGAGTTCTCCACTCAGCAGACTGCCTAAGTTCAAGTAATCTTGTACAAATTATAAGTATTATCCTTCAAGAAAACAGAGTTAATGTGTGATTCCGCAATGAAAAATCCGTTTTAGCCAGCCAATTCACTTAAGTAAAATCTAATAAATGACAGGTATGTCAAAAAGACTACCATGTTGGAACTTTCTTGTTTTAACATGGCCAACTTGGACTGCCCACTCTTCCCTGCACCGCCCAACCCCAGACTGGGGCTAATTTTCACTGACACAACTCTAATTGTCTCTAGGTAATCCGTTCTGGTTTTTGTTTTCCTTTCTTTCCCCCAAGAAATTGCTCTCGCATTATTAAAGGCAAAAGTACTGAAACACTTTAGTGCAAGTCTTCTCTGTGAATTATTTATGCTAGGATGAATTGTAAAGTCCCAGATTTGAAAGGGATGTTAAGCAAGCTCATCTCCACTGCTGTCTCCAGATAGGACTCCTCTGTTAACCCATCAAAAAGATGGGGTGCTAATCCAGTAGAAGTTTTCTCTGTAAAATGTCCCAGGGCTTCATAACTTCTCTATTGGGATGACATCACTTATCTTACTTCTTTTTTGCACTCCAAATCTATACTCTTCTTTATTTTAAGTACATATCAAGAATACTTCACGTGTTTGGTAGTAATTGGTTTCTCTGATATTAAAGAAATGGAGGCCATATGTAGCAGTAGATCAAGCTTATATGGTATGGACTGATGTTGAACCAAGTCTGTCCATTTTCTTTTTTCTCTTTCAAAATAATTTTTCAAAGGGAGGTGGATTTTCTGGGTATTTCCTCTGAGAATATGAAAATTACTCTTTAATTCTCAAGGCTGCATTGGCTGCTCTACCTTCAGTTTTCAACACACATTTATTGAATTCTTATGGATTCCAAATGCTGTACTAGGTACTGGGAATTCAGCAGTAAACAAGACAGCCATATTCCTTGCCCTCCTGAAGCTGGCAGTCTAGGCAGAGTAGTCTCACCTTGCTTCCTTTTCTTTCTTCTATTCTCCCTTCCACTCACTTGAATCTTCCTCCTTAGGATTTTACGGATTTGAATTGGAAAAGGTCGTCTCTTACCCAAAATGCACCCTGCATCAAAACCAGGGATTATACAACTGGGTCCAGACTCAATACAAAAAACCACAAGGGAAGTCTGAACAGTTGGGAAAACTAAATCTGTGAGAAAAAGGTCAATGGAAAGTAGGCCAAGTTTAATAAGATATGATCTGAAGTACAGGTATTGCAGGCTAATCCTCTTTTCTGCCAACGTTCTAACATACAAAGGTACTCAGACAAGGCATCCAGGTGCAAAGGTCCAGCAAGAGGAGGAAACTATTTTCCATCTACTTTCTTTTTTACTTTATTTCAGAAAATGATCAAGAAATTTAAGGTCATCAGGATTAAGAGCAGGGCAGATATAAGAGAAAAATATTATTATGGTAAAGAAAATAACAGTAACAGGTCTATCACATTTTATAATTTGAAATGCCTTACTCCGTGTGCTGTAAGAGAGAGGAGCCAAGCCGTCCTGAGTGTCAACCCAATAGACACTTGTTCTTGGAGAGCAGTGTCTCCTACATACTCATCATTTATATCCCAGGCCACAGCACGAAGAGGAGCATGGCAGACATCAAGAGATGGTTGTGAAAGGATTTCTTGCTCTGTTGCCTCAGGGCTCAGTGTCCATGGAGGAGTCCCTGTTCTTTTCTCACTCTCATTTTTTAATATATGAAAACAATAGGAATGTAAATATGTATGCCTTAGCATTGTTTAGAAGATCAAATGAGAAAGCATCTAGTATGTGGGAAATGCTCAATGAATGTTTCTTAAAGCGTTATTGTTATCCCTGGCTCCATTCCTCTAACACCAGATTTTGGTGGAACTGGCCTCAGAAACTCAATTTCAAGTTTGCACATCACTCTCCATATGTAGTAAAGGATAATCTTTCCTTTTAGGATCTTACTTTGATGTCTGAAGAGGAACTGCTCTCTACATATTTCTATCACAAAAATGTTTATTAAAGGACCTTTGGCTATTTTAAATAAAGGAATTATAAAAAATGAAAAGTACAGCATCATTTTATCATTCTTAACTAATTAAATTATTTCAGAATGTAATCTTCATGCACTGAAATGTATAATATCAAATTATCTCAATTATATACAATTTTCAAGAGATATGAGGGAGAAACCTTTTTTAATGTTCTAATTTACCAAAGCTATTTGGTTTTGGAACTATTCATTTTATATGATTTTTAAACTCTGGTGAGCTAAATGACATACTAGCCTATTCCTAGACAGTCTTTAGATAGAGATTAGAAAAAAAAATCAATTGTCATTGTATGTGTGGGATATGATTTTTGAAATTATTAAGATTTTTACAATAAGATTAATAATAATTTTGTAGTACAGTACTTCTGAGCTTGAAATGCTTTCATTTCTATCTTTACACAATCCTGTCACTTGAGAACACTCTTTGAAAAGGATAACCTAGCATAGGCTGAAAACCATGAAAAGGCATATTTGTGGAATTATGAAATTCAAAATGGCTGGGGCAAAGGACAACCAGGAGGAGAGGCAAGGTATGCTCTGGAATTAGGTATGGTAGATTTTGATGAACATAAAGGATACATGGAAGAATCAGGTCTTACTTTCTGTGGAAAACAGAGTTAGCAAGACTAAAAATGATCTACTTGCATTTTAAAAAAGATAATCTTTCAGCAGGGTGGAGAATGAATTTGAATAAGAAAAGTCATGGAAACAGAACACTATACAAGGGCTGTTTCCACAGACAAGGCAAGAGTAGATGAGAAGATGAAGAAAGGTATTGGTATTTGGGAATGTAGAAAGATCCCAGATTCAAGAGGTGTTCCTGAGGCAAAACTGGCAAGACTAGAGGGAGAAGAATCCAAGGTAACACCCTGTTTTAAAAGCTTGAAAGACATGGTTGATGGGAGTGTTGTGAAAACATGGAGAATGATATACAGAAGGTTGTTTTAGCTGGCATTTTTAACCAATTTTGCAACTTTTGAGCCAAAAGAGATATAGTATGAACTTATGATGACCAGTATTTTAATTTTTAGATTTCTTTAGTGCTTTAAATTGTTCATAGAACTGTCAAGTAAATTTTCTTATTAGAGCCACACAATAATCCTGTGAAATAGGTAGCTATGTAGATAAAGAAAATACTTAGAGAAGTCAACTTAATTGGCAAGGTCACCTGACAGTAAATGGAAGACTTAGTTTACTATATGATGTGCCTTTTTATATAGCATATCCGGTGAAATAGAGAAAGTTATATTTAGAAATAAAACTACTTAGAATTCTAACACTTGGGAAATATTTGAATGTTTGATATTTACTATTTTATCTTAGAAAGTGGAATTGCAGGATTGAAATTATAAAAAACTGTGATTACAAGTAAATTCAGCTGCTAACTTCACAATATTCATTTGTGTGTGTATGGTTCTACATAAAAAATGTTACACTTTTAAAATAAAAGCAATAATGAATTTCTAGAAACAACTGTTGATAAGTCTATTTGGTTGATGTTAACAAGTTTAATATTAATGAATGGTGATCTTTACAGTATTTGCTCATGGGACTTTTGATATCTTTTTTAGGCCAAGAGTTCCCTATCAATAAATGGAGATCAGAATCCCAAAGACAATCATCATTGTCTCCTCTGAGTCATCATGAATAGCTCTGCTAATAAGTTTATTTATCTTTTGACATAGTTATATACAAACTACATATTCAACATTATCTTTTTGAAAAAGATGTACTAAAAAAAAAAAACACAACTTATTCCACTTCCTTAATTTGCAACTATTAGAATAATGGTCTATTAATTTTTAATTCTTAAATTGAATTTTATGGCAAAACCTGAAACAATCAAAATGAAGTCTTTTCCTATAACCTTGTTCTGATACATAATTAATTTTCCTGGAATGTTGGACTGTGTGTCTAGATAATATTTTGATATTCCCCAATACTTTCCCTTTGGCATCTCAGAATGGTATTTGAAATGTATGACTTTTCACTTGACAGCAGTAAGATAATTTAGTGAGTAACAGTGAAGAGATCCTTAAGTGAACCCACTAGACTTCTCAATAATTCAAGTTAGTTGTCTATAATATTGATTACCTGCAAATAATCTGTCTTTTAAACATTAATTGCTATGTATGCACCAGATGTCTTGATTCTAAATGATAATTTTAAGGAGCAGACAAATAGCTGGGGGTACATGGTGAAGTCAGAGTAGATATTTTTTCTAGAGATGAGTGATGATATATAGATCGTTGCCCTATGCAACCTGTCTCTCATACAATTGTGTTTTCTTTAGAGAAAATATCATTTTATAACATAGTTAAAAAAACTTTTTTTTTCTCTACTAACATAATGATAATTTTGGTTATTTTTAATCTAAAGAAGAATACTTTCTCCTTTCTTATCTTACATGTTATTAGAAATATTCTAGCAAAATAGTCAATTCCTCTTTAGGACCTTTCAAACTATTTAATAATCTATGTTTAACATAGGCCATAGCTAGGATGTCACTTCTAATTCAAGGGTTCTTCTGTCTGTGCAAGGACAGATGACACCTCTGGAAATGCAGTATTAGCCATTCACTTATTCTTGTTCCAATGAGAGGCTCAACCTGGAATAAATAAGACGGAGACAACCATCTCATGTTATTCTATATCATTGATTTCCACACACAGAAAACTGTATGGTTGTTTAGAGGAGGAGGTGGGCAGAAATATGCTCTGGAGAGTGTAGATAGTATTAAAAGAATCACCTTTTTTGATTTTCTTAGCATACCTTCCCCTTCATAAACCATTTTCCAATTGAAAAAGAAACAATCTATTTCTTGCCCATTCCAGAAACTTACTATGGTATATGACCCTGAGCTGTAAAGTCCTCTGGAATGTCAAATACAGGGACAATGCCCTATATTATTCTCTAACTAGATGCTAATTCTAGGGTAACACATCATTTCAAAGTCAATTTTTAATTTATTAATTTCAACAAAATTAACAAGAGATAGAACTAATTTGTCATCTGGTAGATCATCAAACATGATTTTTATCATGAATCACTAGGTGATTTTTGGCAAATAAACTGGAAGAAGTTCAAAGAATTGTGATACGAAACAAAATTCATTCATTTTCAATTCACTTGCTACACTTTAAGAGGGCCATATAAAGCTAGACTCTGGCTGAACTCAGACTCACTTGCTTACTTACTTGGGGGACCATGGGCAGTTTATCACCTTCTCTATGCCTAAGGTTTTAAATTTTAATAGGGAGCACTAATAGCTAGGTACTTCAGATTTATTAATTCATGTAACCATCACAATAATTCTGTGGGTTTGGTAATGTTATTGTTATTATCTCAGTTTACATAAAGACATTGAAGTTCAGGGAGATCAAAATGTTAAGTGTAAATGTAAGTATTTTAAAATTATAAAATTTAAAAATTATACCAAAGGAGCCAAAAGAATACTACTTACTTTATGGAACTACATAGTAAGGATCAAGTGAGTTAAATAAAACAGCAAGCATTTGGACCCACGCCTAGTATGTAATAAACACGGTATGAGTTGAGGTGACATTACTATTTATGAACAAAATTTTCAGTGCTTACATCCATAAAAATGCAAAGTAGGACTATGATTGATGATGAGTCATTTCTTATTAGGGTAATTAATATGAGTTTTCCAAGGAAATATGAACCAAGAGATAGTACTTTGAGAAAATTTTGTTCTTTTGTTTTAATTACTTTTAAAATCTGAAACAAATTATTTTAATCAATACTATTAATGATTGTTAATCAGCTAAACTGAGAATTAAATTTTTCTTCAATCCCTATGGTCACAGAAAATTGTTTTCAAAATGAAATCGCATTTCATATACATATTTTTCTTGCAGAGAAATATATAGCAGGATGAATAAAAGGTTTCAACCATGAATATATATATGTGTGTGTGTGTGTGTATAGTATTTAGATAGATGTCTCTAGAAAAAGTAAAGAAAATAGATAAACATTCCTACCTCTTAAGAAAAATAATGGGTGCATAATGGGTATCAATCTGTCATAGCAGTTAGACTCAACTTCGTACATTTAAAAGAGAGATGAAACATTTTACTTTAAAATATCTATATTTGCAGTATGCTGGGAATTATAACATCCAGAAATATGATAATTAAAGTTATGACCAGACATAAATTTAAAATGTACAGGGCTATACATAATTGCTCAAAATGATTTTAGGGGATGTAAGAATATAAAAGAATATTGGTTAAAAATAGTAGACTTGGATGCAGAAGCCCCACATTTTAGACTTAGTTTAATAACCGCTATTAGTTTCAGGATCTTGGTAGATTTATTTAAATGTCTCTGAATTTCCATTTCTTTATCTGTAAAAGTGGTATTTGTTATGGAAATTAAATAGAAATAAATGGAAAATTTCTTAAATAGTCTCAAGTACTCTTTTATTATAAAAAATATGTAATAACTAACCAAGAAAACAACTTAGAAATGTTTCTTGCAAGATTTGTAGAGCCCATAATGTAGAATTCTTTCAAATGTGTTAACTGTTCTTTAAAAATAATGTTTATAGAATTTATTTGACAAGTTTCATCCCCTTGATGTAAAAAATATAAGCTATATCCAACAAACTTAAAAAAAACAATGTAGTTTTTCATGATCCATAGTTGAATTTGTTAGTTGTTTTTTTTTTTTTTTAATGTATGAATGCAAAGTAAGAAGATGGATTTTTTTCTGTGGATTAAAACTGGCTTTTTAGACAATTCTAAAAGGAATTTATTAGAAGATTCTATTAGTGCCATCAGAGAACAGTTTTTCAAGGTCATCTCATTAAAGGCCAAGAATCATTTGCATGTGTAAATCCGGGTGTGTTTGCTAAAAGTTTGTCTACCTACAGTCACAAGTTGCATTTTTATTTTCTCATCTACTTGCAAGAGAAAACACCTCCAATCATACCTGGCACAAAGTTAACACAATGAGCAGGTCAACTACATGGTGATATTTGAAATAAATGTGAAGTTCACTCAAGGAACCCAACTGTTGTGCCAGCTTGTGAATTTCCACACCACTCCTCTCATCTTCTTGTCATTTTCTCTTGTTTGGGAAATGGGAAATGGGATCTCCGCAGTGGGTATTGAATCACCAATATCCTCTGCATGGCATGTTGTCTACATTCTTTATTGTATAGAAACATCACAAAAACACCCACAGATAGTTCTTCAAGAGTAAGAGTAACTCTACAATGGCTTTAGGGACAGATCTTCTCAGAATAGCAATTTGAATGAAGCAAAAGATTACATTCAAGGCAACCTTGGTGTATGATTTAGCATTGGTTTTCAGCTTTGTGTGGACCATAGTGACTGAACCAAATAAGCATTTATTTCAATAAAACACAGTTTAGAAGTAGGCCGTTCAATTTAAGACTTCTAATTTTGGTTGTCATGTTAGTTTGTAGATTTCTTGTGCTTAAAGAGGGCTACTTTACCTCCAGACATCCCACCTCAGTTACAGTCTGAAGGAAGGGAATGGTTGAAGGACAAAAGGTGAGTGCCAACTGAGTCTGTTTCTCTTCCTCCTTTTTAAGTAGGAAAACAATAGTGCCTCTGAAAATCCTACTCAGCACACCAGTAGACTACCACTTTTTACTCATTCATTGCCACTATGTCATAAGACCATCTCTAATGGCAAGAAAGCCTGGGTGATGGCATAGTTTCTCTAGACACATTGCTGCCCCAATTAAAAGTGGTGTTCTATTAGTGAGGAAGAAAAGAGAATGGATTGAAGCACTGTCTAGCCTTGTCTGACTCACTCAGCCTTAACACTGCAGTTTTAAAAATTTCTTTCAAAGTTCACAAATGCACTGAATAAAGCTCCAATATATTCATTATATTCATAGTTTTGTGGTGTCTTGTCTTGTCTTGTACTCAACTGCATGTTCCTCCTCGAGATCAAAAATTGAATCTTATTCTCATTGTATAGCTCCTAATACATAGCAGGTACTTAACCCATGATGTATTCTTTTTTCATATTAGGTTTCAATCATTTAACTCTAGTATATTAAAGTGCTGGTATATTCGTAGTGAGTTTTGAGTATGTATGTCTTGAATTATTGGGGCATTTAATGCTAATGACTAGGTACATAGTCATGAAACTTTTGCACTTTAAGCCTAATTACCTTGATTTGACTGAAAGCATGAGACAGTTCATGTTATGTTTTCATACTTCTTCTAGGTCACTGCATTGGTTTGGACAATCTGCATGCCGCTGTTAGTCCCAGAAGCACGTCGGGTTGGTAAAGCCAAGTAGAAGTGCTCTGAATGGTTGTACCAAGAGTCTGAGCACAAATTTCATGTCAGACAAACTTTGAGATGCCTATGATTTATTCTAAATATTAATTATTTGAATATGTAGTCAGAGAATCCTTTAGTTCCATGGTCTCTTTAGATTATTAAATTAAGGTTTATTTTGTTACATTAGAAAATGATGCTTTTATTCTCTTGCCATTTTTTTTCCCCAACCCTTCCACCTAGCACAATCCTGGTACATAGTGCATCAAAGTAACTGCTGAATCAATGAATGACCATGGGCTAGTTTCCAAACCTCTGTACTAAGTTTCCTCATTAGTAAAGAGATATGTAAAAATATCTCATATAAGGGAAAGGCCTAGCCTAAGGGAAGGTGCTGGTTTGAGGTTAGAGTCATGGGTTTGAGTCCCAGATTGCTGCTTATCTCTTGTAGAAACTTTAAAATTAATTTTTTAATTGAATTATGTCAATTCTAGACATTGGAAATATACATGTGGAAAAAAAAGGAGTTTTTTTCTGGTAGCTCATAGTCTAGTGTGAGAGACAAGAAATATATATGATAAATGCTCTAAGTCTGTTCCTTTACCTGGGTTAGTAATTTCTGTTTTTCAACATTATTGCATGGATTTAGTCCATGGGTAAGTGTGGACCTACCACACTTGAAGATGTTCATAGCCCAGAACAGTGTTGGCCAAAAGCAGTCACCTGGCACACCTTTTCTTTCTCTTGTCATTTTTTCTTTGGGAAGAAAGCTACATATACTTTTAAAGTTTGATCTATTAGGAAGATCTAGGGACCATTTGGGGATCCATTGTACTTTGAGTCTTTCTCCTCCATAGTTCCTCAATAGAACCATAGAACACAAAAACTGACTTGAATGACTATTTCTCAGTTCATCTTAGAACAGAACTAGTACCATGCTACATACGCAGTAGAAAGAATAATATATTATGCTTGTGTTGGAAGTCCCAAAGATACTCTCTGTTTTGATGATTCATTGGGGACGACACAGGATTCAGCAAATAGTTGTACTCATGGCTATGATTTATCACAATAAAAGCATACAACACACAAGTAACAAAGGGGAAAGACACTTTGGGCAACGTCCAGAGGAAACCAGGTGCAAACCTCAAGAAGTTCTCTCCCAAAAGAGTCGTATGAGACACACTTAGTTACCCCAGCAATGAGTTGCGATAACGCATTGAATTACCGTCTACTGGGAAAGCTCATTAAAGACACAACTCCCAGGGATTCTACTGGGAGCAGGTCATGTAGATGCTAGTTTCAGACACTAGAAGGAAATGAGGTCTTTGCTATAAACCATAATATTTGTACAGCTCAGGAACAGTGAGCCATTCTTAGCAGTTGGGAATAAAGGGAACTCTTCCTACAGCCATGTTCCCAGATGCCAGACAAGGCTTAACCCTGTAGGAGCCCTTCCTACAGAGAGTCGTCTTGGGGCTGTATGTTAACTTTTTTCTACAGAGCACCTAAGGGTGTTTGCATAAGAAAGGCCTGACCTTTGTGGTCTTTGCAGTGCTTCATAAAGAAAGGGAAGCTTGAGAGGCAAGGAGTATGGAAGAGTAAAGGAAGAACACATTGGGGTTCTGTCTCCTCCCCACTTTTTGGGGCAAAAGGCAAGGAAAGTCTGGACAATGCACAGGTTAAGAACATTATCTGCGTGTCTTCCTTTTTGATTCTGCTGCTCATCGCAAAGGGAAGAGAGGTGATTTTAAACCAATATACTTTGCAAGACAACTTCAGCTGCATTTTGAAAGTACCTCATATATTGTGTTATGTGCTTTACATATTTTGGAGATTTGATCTAAAGGCAGCCTCTGCAGAACCATTGAGGAAAGTGAGGAATCCATTTATAAAGTTCGTTCTTAAGTCGTTTATTCGGTAAACTCAGAGTTTAATGATTTCAGATTTTATAAAGTAAGTCACAGCCCTGGGCATTTCGAGTTTCTGTAGCTGAGTTTCTACAGGAATCAATCCTACATACTGAAGTTCCTGGAAATTACTGAACTTAGATACAACTTCTCCTAGATTTCTTGTTATGGTATGAAATGTATGCTTTCAGCATCGCCTCTCATGCTGAAATAATGTAGCTTTTGGCCACTGGGAATAATGGTAGAGTCAAAAATAAATTCTTACACCTCTCTAAACAAAGCAAGAAAATATAAAATCAACAATTAGCATCAAAAATGTGAACTTATTGTGTTTTTCTTAAGATATTCTTGCTGGTTTTATTTTGGGACTGTGGCTAGATGGCCTTTATCCAAGAAAGTGAGTGATTATTTTCATGAACAGACAAGAAGAAAGAAACATGTGGGAATAAAATATTTAAATTGCTGTTTTCTTTGCAGCTGCGGTAGTGCCTGTAACTAGTGGGACTGCAATATTTAGAATTCGAGGTTATTTATCCCTACCTTAAATATTTTGAGGACCATAATGTTTTTTTTTTTTATTTGCAGCTCTTTGAAATATGATGACAAGTGGTTAAAATTAAAAAGGTTTTTCCTTGATGCAAAGTTAATCCTTTCGTGGAGTAGCTTTACTAGCGAAAGAAAAAAGTGGAAGCAAAAATATTTCTTGCTAGCATTTTGACTTCTGGAGGAGGATTTGAGACTGAATTCTGTTTGTTTTCAGTATTTATTGCAGTTTAAATTAAAATGTGTGGGAGTTAGTCAGAATGTCCTAATATCAGTTGTGTACAACTGAGCAGTCTTGGTGCCATAGAAAATGCCACAGTTATCTATATTTTAAAAGGGTATTTTTAAAGCTAAAAAAAATATAACAGCATATATTTTTAAACTATTATTCTAAGCAGTGTTATAGTAAAACCTCTATTGTTTCTAGGGGTTCTTAATAATTGAAAACATGATTTATTTACAAGTGAATAATTTATTCAATTCTAAAGGAAACAAAACAAAAACTAAGAATTGTGTGTGTGTGTGTGTGTGTGTATGTAATTGGACACAAAGAAGAATAATGAGTCATAAAATATGTTTGAAGAAATGTATTACTTTCAGCATGTGCTCTCATTAATGGCAATTTGGTGTCCATTTAAAACTATGTAAAACATGAGGCACCTGGGTGTCTGCCTTTAGCTCAGGTCATGATCCCAGGGTCCTGGGATTGAACCCTGCTTCAGGCTCCCTGCTCAGTGGGAAGCCTGCTTCTCTCTCTCTCCCACTCCCCCTGCTTGTATTCCTTTTCTTGCTGTCTCTCTTTCTCTGTCAAATAAATAAAATCTTAAAAAACAAACAAACTATGTAAAACCTAGAGGTTACATTAACTTATGCTTGGAAAATACAGAATTTCTAACATAGTTGCAATTTCATCATGTTATTCTTTCTTTTTTTTAAATCAACGCTGACTTGTCAAAACATGTTAAGTGCAGATTTAATTTTCAGCTTTCTAAAACTTCCACGTAAATAAATGCTTAAAAATTTTTTCTATAACATAAATTAATAAACAAATCAGAAAAAAAAATTCCCAGGTCATTATATGTTTAATCAGTATGGCAAAATATTAGCTTTGCTTTTAGAAATTGTGGATCCGTATCACTGGAATTTAGAGAAATCCTCATAGCCTAAGTATTCCTTGCCATACTTCGAACAGTTATTTATACAGAGTAGAACCTAGCGTATTCAACCAGTATTTTATTAAATGCCCAGTACGGACAGAACGTATTTATTGGGTCAAAACTCATGTTCCAGTGGGAGAGAAATAAAATTAAATACACATTAATACGACAAGCCTCTTAGCCCCCACTCAACTCTGCATCACGTCAATCCTACCTCCTAGCTATTTTGATCCCTACTCTACTCCTTTATTTAGGAGGCCAAGTCCCTCCTCCAACTCTACATTGCTTTCTAACGGAATGTCAACAAAAACAACCTTATCATGTTACCTCTCCATAGCATGCTTTAGGAGCTGCCCAATATCTGAGAAGTAAACAGATATTTCACACAGATTTTCTTAGCTGATGTTCCCAAGGAAGCTCTCACGATTCAGAACTCCTCTCTGTGGTTTCCAAAGAACTTTTTCATCTAGAATCACCCACTATTCCCCCTTCTCCTCCTGCCACAACTAGCCAAACATTCAGCCATACCCTCCTAGTCACTGCTTGCTAGACAGCTGTACCAACATCAGCTTCCCTACCTCTTAATGAGCATGAACAGGTTTGATACTATTTACTTGTGTGTGTCTACAGTGTACATAGAACTGTTCATTTATATGAGAACCCTAATGAGGAGGGCACCTGGGTGGCTCAGATAAGCAACTGCCTTCAGTTTAGGTCACAATCCCAGAATCTTGAGATTGAATCACCATAATCCCAGGGTCCTAAGATTGAGCCCTGCATCAGACTCCCTGCTCGGGGGGAGTCTGCTTCTCCTTCTTCCTCTGCCCCTCCCACTGCTCATGTTTGTGTTCTCTCTCTCTCTCTCTCATGCAAATAAATAGACAAAATCTTAAAAAAAAAAAAAAGAACTAGAAAACTGGAAAAAAGAGCTTAAGTTTCTTGCTTGCAAGGTTCTTGCTCATACATAGGATATGGTTTTCTTATCTATAAATTTGAGTTAATGATTTTCACCTCATAGAAGGATTAATTGTCATTATAAGAGTTAACTTAACTTATAAAACAAATCTAGAACAGACACTGGCACCTCTCTGGTTTTCAAGCAATGGTAGTAATGATAAGGATCACCACACCTTATAACCTTCCAAAGATTCTCTTTTGAAGAAGAGAATGAGACACTGAAGGGAAAGGTTCTGCCCAAGATAAAGTTGATCCTGAGCCTATAACAGTATCGAAAATTGGTTCTTTCTACCCAGACAGATATCTACCCCTCCAACTCAGTAGGGTTATCTAACACAACCACAGTGTAGGAAGGAAAAGATTGGAGTAATCCAATGTAAACCAATTGTTCCAAAGGTTCATTCATTTCACAGACATTTCTCCAGGATCTTTTGTGTACCAGATTCTGAGATTACACTGATTTCTTTTTTAAAATCGTATTCTAAAGATTTCACCACTCATTAAACATTTAATAATAATCTTTACTCTTTCAATAAATATTTATTAAACACTTACTCCGAGTCTGGTGCTCTAATAGGTATGAACAAAAACAATCCTGACATTCCATGACATTCCTACATGGAAGAGACTTATAATGTCAGTACTCAGACTGCATACAATACGCATATACCTTTTATTTTTAAGTTTATTTTTTTAGTAATCTCTATACTCAATGTGGGACTCAAACTCATAACCCAATCAAAAGTCACATGCTCTCTGACTGAGTCAGCCAGGTGCCCCAATATTGCCCATACCCTACCTACATCCACTCATCTCTTTATTCTCCCATATTATTTGCATACGACTCTGATTAGAACTAGTCCATAAGAAATTGGAGGCAAAAGTTTGTTTTTTGTTTCCCTGTTTGATTTTGTTTTGTTTTAATTCTTCACTACTTCCCACCAAGACCAAGCAAAATGGTTAAAATAAAATTTAGCCCAAGGCTGATACCTGAAAAATAGCTGGTAATAAAACCACAGTTATTAAAGACAGAATGCACATAATAAACATGAATAATAGTTATCCTGGTGAGTCTTTCCTCGGGCTACTCTGGGACCTCAGCACTATCTAGGGCATGATCTCAGACAGATCTATCAGTGGACTCATCTATCAGCTGAAGAAAAATGACGTCCTTTTCTTGATGTCTGCTTTACTCTGCTACATAGCTTTGGCACCATGAAAGAGGGAGAAAGCCTTTTTTTTTTTTTTTAAAGATTTTTTTTTATTATTTATTTGACAGAGAGAAATCACAAGTAGATGGAGAGGCAGGCAGAGAGAGAGGGGGAAGCAGGCTCCCTGCTGAGCAGAGAGCCCGATGCGGGACTCGATCCCAGGACCCTGAGATCATGACCTGAGCCGAAGGCAGCGGCTTAACCCACTGAGCCACCCAGGCGCCCCGGGAGAAAGCCTTTCTTGAGGCAAAGGCTAACTTGGTGCTAAAACCCCTGCCTGGAGAGTGTGGATACTCACATGACTTGTAGGAAAGGTCTTTACTCAGTGGGGCATCACCTCATAAGCACATGATCAAGGCACTAGCAAAAGGTGACTCCCAAAGTGTTTTTAGGAAGAATTTGATATTCAAAATTAGAAGAAAAAAGCATTTATTTAATCACCACAGAAAAATCAGAATGCCATTCAACATTCTTGCCTTTATTTTAATCATTTAGAATTGATATTCAATATGGAAGGGGGGGAGGACCAAAGCCTTTTCAGATTTTTTAGACTTTAGGAAATTATCATATGGTTTGATTTTGAGTTAAATTTAGAGTTTCACCCAGTGAGACTCTTCACTGTCTATAGCCGAGCTTTTAGTCTGACAAGGTATCTCATAGATGAATAACTAGGCCACAACTATTTACACCACTTGATGAAGTTAAGACATTGGTTTAATCTTTATTCAATTCACAGTCATAACCATAATGTTTTTTGAGATAAATAATTTCATTTTTTTTCTTTTTATCAAAGATATTATGCAAATATTTTTTAAAAATTAGAACAGGTAACTGCATTCTGTTTAGTGGCTTTCAATTTTAAGTCACAACAAAAGAAACAGCTAACCAAGCATGAATAGGCTCCCTCATAAATACACATCTTTAAATTTTGAAGAGACAGAGCTCATGCAAATGTCACCTTGAATATGAAATGGAGCTTTTGATGTGCTTAAGTTGAATACTCCCTAGATTTTTCTCATACAAAAGATTTTACTAATGCATTTTTCAGTATGAGTTCACTGATCAATTATACTTTGGTGTTGAATCAGGAGCAACCAGGCAAAGAAGAGCCAGTGAAAGTCCATGTGTTGACTTTTGGTGTTGGCTGGCTCAGAGGTCAGTCATATTTCATGAAGCCAAATCCAATTCTGCCAGTGTTTCTACCACTGTGTATGTCCCCACTAAATAACTAGCTTACCAGTGATACTGTTAAAGTGTATTTCTCTTTGCCACTGTTCTATGATGGGTAGTGTCCCCCATCTGCTGAGGCACCAAAATGATGACCCTTTTAAAGTGACCCTTTAAAAGAAGATGCTTCCAACCATGTCTCTTCTCCTATTGTCCTTAGTCATTGGGCACAGAACTAGGCCCTCCTAGCCTTTTACGACACAGCCAGGTTTAAACTCCTCCCCCAACTGAATTTCTTACAGTCATTAACTTCTCCATCTTGGCTCTCATTAAAGCCTTTCCACCCAGATTTCTGGAACCCACATTTCATCATGGGAACAAAACAAAACAAAGAAACAAAATCTCTCTCCCATATCCTCCATTTTTGCAGAATATTCTTTTTATTACCTGCCTTTACTGACGTTTGGCTTGGTCCAGTCTCAAAATAAACAAGACACCATGCCTCTCATGACCTCTGTCCTTAGAGCTGAACTTCAAATCTTTCACCTAATCTTCAGGTGGAAATTTGTTGAAATATTATTTCATTCTTATTCTCTAATTTCTCATTGCCCATTCACCATTTAATCAATCGCAAATGACCTCAGTCCCTACCCATCTAGCAAAACTGTTCACCTATTATCCCCTAATCTGCAAATTCAATGAATCGTTTGAAGATCACCTATTGAACTTTTCTGTTGCATTTGACTATGGAAATTGTGGAATCTCTAAGATTTCTGATATCTCACTCTTAATCTGTCACCATCCCTTCTTAGTCTTCCTCTCCCTTAAATACTGCTTTGGTGCATTATGGCATCCTTGACCTCACTCTGCACATTTCTGGGAGGGATCACTTCAAAACTCCAGGTTCTCATTTGCCATCTCCATGCTGAAACTTGTTCTTCTGACAATCTGCTGGGCGGATAGATCCTCATAGATTTCCCATGCTTCCCTCACTGCTAGATGTTAACATCGGAACCTAGCATCTTCTCCAATATGTAGCATACACATCTTTTCTTCTTATCCAAATTGAATGCACCACTATCTCACCATCACCCATAAATTTGGAGTCATCTTTGACCATCCTCAACCTCACTTTCAACTAGTCATAGAATGTTCCTACTTCTACTCTGAAATATTGATGGATTCTGTTACTTACTGTCTGAATCAGTTCTTAACAGCCCATCGATGACCACTACTCTGGTTCAGGCTTTTATCAATGTCTGAACTCCTGCTATCATACCCTAACTTACCTCCCTGTTGTTTGTTTTAGTCTCCACCTATGTAAATCCCAAAGCAATACTTTTCCATGAAGATGCAAAACTGACTTCATCATTTCACTGCTAGACATGTTTCTTACAACTGCCTGACTTGTACTTTATGGAGATCCACCAACTATTTTGTGATGATGGGTCTCTAGATTTACAATGTTCTCCACCTGAAATGCCCTTCTGTTCCTACTTTCATTCAGCTATTTTTCATTTGTCCCTCAAAGCAGAGTTCCATTATCATTTCCTCTAGGAAGCCTCCTTATCCTTCCCAGGTTGAATGAGGTGCCATAGTTCAGTACTTCTACAATGACCAAGTATTTCAATTGTCACTTAACTTTTTTGGGCTTATCTGTTCTTATAACTGACTCCCCAACAGCCTGTGATCATCTTGAGGGAAATGGCCGTATCTCAGACATCTAGGTATTCCCAACATCTTGCAAGGTGCCAGGCACAAAATAGACATTACAAAAATTACATTTATAATTGAGGAGGCAATTACTTTCACTTTTATTTTTCCCATGAAAAACAGAAATAAGATGTGCTTTTCAGGATCAGAAACTGATGAAATTAATGGGATGAGTATTGTCTTCAGATCTTTGTTTTTATGCCTTTGAAATATAAAGCTTATGAAATAAATTTCTTATGTAGATGGTTCCTATAAAGGATGTTCAGATTGTTGCTCATTTTTTAGGAGAACCAAATGTCTTAGAAAATAACTTCTTCAGATTACCATCCAGTTAAGACTTCTTTTTAAGCAAGTATTTTATCCAGGACACAACTGTCCATCCAGAGGATTGTTATCATTATTTCTTTCATCAGCCTTTGGTCTACCATTGTGTATGTCGTTGTGCTTCCCCCAAAGACTAATCATTAGAAGAAAATGTGGACATCCACTTAATCCCTGTTGTAGGAAGGCAGGGCAGGACGGTGGAAGGAACATAGCTTAGAGATGGACACTCTGGACTCTAATACCAAGGCTTTGATGACTGGTAACACTGAGCAGATTTCTCAACCACTGTGGGCCTCATTCCTGTCCCTTTTAAAATAGGAAATAAAGTGCTATGTTATAGAATTATTGTGAAATTACATGAACTAATGCTTTTAAAATTAAAATAAAATATAATTATTGGATTTCTCCTTTCCCTATGTAGATTTGGTTTGCAGGGACTAAATAGGAGAGCCTAAAAGAACTAAATACATGTTTGAGTATTTTAACTATTTGCATGCTTTCTAATTAATATTAACATGTATAATAAAAATAGGTCTTCTAAAAAGGAAAATTTTTAGTAAAGTAAAATAAAAGCTAGTATGATACCAAAAAAAAAAAAAAAGTTTTTTTCCATCTTGGTAATGAACTTATTTCTGCTTTGCTTGACTGGTTGCCAAAGTTTTGTCCTTGACTATATGAAAGTAGAAATTGGATGAACTTTTCTTAATTAGCCCAAAAAACTACTTCAAGGCAAAAGTTCTAAAGGAGAGATATTCTTAATAGAAATTCTTGCACAGATTGAAAGTTGCAAATGGAACATTCTGGCGTCAAAGGAATGGAGAAAGAAGGACGAAAGGAGAGGAATTTTAAAAGACAGAAATTCTCTCATTATGAAGATTGATGATTTAACGTGAGGTAGTTTTTTGAGGCTTAAGGACCTGTTCGTTTAAGATGGCAAACAACAAAATGTTACTGCTAATTAGACATTCAATGAAATGTCACGAGGAAAGGTTAACTATTTTAAAGAATGTTATATATTCTTGTATTTAAAATGTCATTGTTATTAGTTTTGAAACAGAGCTTACTGACAAAACAGGAATGAATAAATGTTCCAGAGAAGAAGGCGGGACAATTTAATTATTTGTCCAGTATATAAAAATATGAGGAAAAAACAATAATGATCTTTTGTGCTTCATTTGGCCATTTCTTTGGTGACTTCAGCCCAGAATTATGTTGGTCCATGAAGATCTGACCCCAGGCAGATTTGAGAGCTACAACAAAATGTATGTGTAGAGGGCCTAAGTTGTGCCAAGTGTTGCTTTAGACACTCAGGAAAGAAAGTGAGCGAAACAGGCAAGATTCCTGGCCCCATGGAGGTTACATTCTAGTGGGGGAAGAACTAGCACAGGGAAATCATAATATAATGTGGCATCCTGTAGTAACAAATGCTGTGAAGAAACCAAGTATGGTTTGAAAACAGCTGTTTCCCCATCACCCACTATAGCAATAACGGGTCAAAGTTTCATGGAAGAAGTTGAATTGAAGAAGACACCTCACGGGGAGAGGGGGCAAACATGCAGATACTCCAGCAGAGCTGAGTCATGTCTGGCTGTGCAGTCCTTGGTCACTGTTGCAGGGGTAGCGGAGTGGGAAAATAATTAAAGATTTCATTTTGGATGTTGGACAAGCCATGTGATAAATGCCATCTCATGTCCACTTCCTCCTCAACCTGCAAGACTGGCTAAACTACTTTTATCCTCCAGATAAAGCAGCTGGGATTCATGAAACTGAAAGATCTCTTCCAGGTCTCTGAGATAGTAAAAGTCTTAATAATCCAGTATAATCTTCAAACCAAAGCCTATGCAATATCACATTCCCTAAGCAAACCTAAGGCCAATAGAGTCAGAGGCAGCTCTAAGGCTTACCCCTTTATTGAAAGCATGGGAAGCACCAGATGTTTCTCTATGTCATCTCTTTCAGTCCCCACCACACATCTGTGACATCAGGCTGTTGGTATCCACAGTGATCAGATAATGAAATTGAGATTAGACAGGGTTGAACAAGGTTTGAACCTTGTTCAAAGTGATGGCAGGTCCATAATGAATGTGAATCCCTGCCGTTTAATACTCCCCCAGAAGCTTATATATTTTGCCTGAGGCTATTGATTTCTACCACAAATCACAAACTGATTAAGAAATTCATCTAGGAGGGGCACCTGTGTAGCTCAGAGGTTAAGCATCTGTGTTCAGCTTGGGTCATGATCTCCAGGTCCTGGGATCAAGCCTTGTGTGGAGCTTCCAGCTCAGTAAGAAGTCTGATTCTCCTTCTTCCTCTGCCCCTCCCCCTGCTTGTGCTCTCTCCACCTCTCTCTCTAACAAAAAATAAATACAATCTTAAAAAAAAAAATCATCTAGGAAAATAATAAAATCCCAAAGTTATACATGTAGAATGTATTAATATAGACACTGCATTTATTATTTTATTTTTTTGGATTCGATTTACAATGGTTCAGTCATTTCATGCTGACATTTATTATCACATTTCCTTTAAAGTAGAACCAACTAAATATATTTGATGATAAATCCCAAGGTGTTATACTAGTCTCTGTTCTTCAGAAGAGAAGAGATTGCCAAGATACTGGTTTGTTGAGCCCTAGTGACAAATGCTCTCAGAAAGCTTCAGTGTATACCCTGAAACGCTTTAGTCTCTTCTTATGGATGTTGAGCATCTATTAATAGCCAGAGTTACCATTTAAGGCA
The DNA here is from genome assembly GCF_011764305.1 of Mustela putorius furo. NCBI lineage: Eukaryota > Metazoa > Chordata > Mammalia > Carnivora > Mustelidae > Mustela > Mustela putorius. The sequence continues at coordinate 26,859,227 of NW_025421273.1, forward strand.
GAGGCAATGTTTTAGTGATTAAGAGCTGAGATTCAATCCTGCTCTGCAATTTATTACAACTTTTTTGCAGCCTACTACAGATTCTTTGTTAAATATTTATTATGTTGCTGAATGCTCATTATTGGCCAGAGACTATTCCATGCACCTTACATTTAGTCCCCCTAATGGTCCCAAGATAGATTATTAACCCCAATTCACAAAGGAGAAAACTGAGCTCAGAGAGGGAAAGTAAATTGTTAATGGCCAGACAATGAAAAAGCTGCAAAGCAGGTATTTGAACCCTGGGTATGTTTGATTTCACAGCCTGTTTCCCTTATTATGTAACACTAGAGGACTAAAAAGGGACTGTAATGCGACTGTGCAAGAGAGAGAATCAGCTCTATAAGAAGGCAAGGCATTTAGGTCGTATACAAGCTCAACTAGGTAGGCACTGCTTCCCCAGTTCTGTCAAATTATGGCAATATTGCTTAGCAGCCCAGGCTAAGATGAAATATGGAAGGAATATATCCTTGGGAGTGGTAGGAAGAGTACTGATGTCAGAGAGAAGGATGAAAGCATTGATTCTAGTAACTGCAATAAGGAATGAATTAACAAGGTAAATCCGAAGAACCATGGGATGCCTTGGCCCATTGCTTCACCTGAGATTTAATTCCCTCCATGTTCTATAAAATGAGGATAATCAGACCTAACTCATTGGCGGTTAAGATCAAATGTGTGAAAATAGGTACAGCACCCGACTCCATTCCTGTGCATACACAGACCACGATGGCCCCCAATCCAACCTTATATCTGACATTCTCCATCTTTCTCAATTGCAGTGGACCTACACGGGACCCTTGGGCCCCCCATGCCTATGCTGATCCAGGCTATGATCTTATAGAGTTCAACAGAGACAACTTGAGCATGACTTCAACTGCATTTCCTGAGACCAAGGACTGATCTGCCACTTGGAAGGAGCTCTGTCCATTTTATTCACTATGTCTAGAGGACAATGAGGCATTCCTCAATAACTGAGGATTCAAGTCCAGACAAGGTGTAATGGAAAATCTACTTGTTCTTCACTAGATGATGAAATAACTCAAATACGGTGATTTATTTTCTCTTTATTAGCCCCAACAATGTTCTTCTCAAATGCAAATCCGCAAAGGTTTGTTCACTGTGACAATGCTCTACACTTATTCTGGTTGAGACAAAGAAGTCTACAGGTTAGCCTCTGTGCTTCCCCCAGGCTTTGCATGGCTCCAGGAAAAACAGGAGGTTGTCTATGCCTTAGGCTACTTAGTTGCTGCCAGATAACTCTTCCTCTGCCTTCCTCCCAAAATAAACCAAGATAAAGATAAGCCAGCAGAATGTGGATACAGTATCTAGTCACTTACTCATATGTAATAATGCTACCTACTTCTGGAGAACTCAAAATTCTGTTTTTGAAGCCTTTGTTTGCCAAATACCCACTTCCTTGTTAAACTCTTCCTCATTTGAACCAGCTATGTCAGACCATGTGACTTCCCCAAAGATCACAGCCCAAATAGAGACGCACCTGGGAGGACCGTCTTAGACTCAGAACTGCAGTGTTTTAGAGCTATGTTTCTCCAATTCTACCATGTGCCTGAATATAAGGGGATCTTAGTTCATCAAAATTCCATTTAGTCCTAATGTCTTACTCCTTGGAGTGTGGCCCATGAAGCAGTAACTTTGGCATCACAGGGCAGCTGTTAATAATTGTGACAGATGCAGAGTAGCAAGCCCTGTCCAGACCTACTGAGCCAGGACTGCAATTTAACGTTCAAGAACCCCAGCTGATCTGCTGACAAGTTGATGTTTGAGAAACACTGCCTTGGAGCTCATTCAACCCCTTCATTTTCCAGAGAGGGAAGCTGAGCCTCAATTAAATGACTCTCCAGAAATCCCACAACTGAATCCAGAGGAGATGCCAGGATCACAATCCAGCAGTATAACGTTTGGTGTTATCATGGACCTCTTTGGGCCTTCCTTTACACATCTGTCAAATGGGAATATTTTCAACTTTCCTGCCTCCTTCTAGGGATAAAAAATGTCACTATTTGTGAAAGCACTTTTAATAACATCGGAGCCTTATGCAAACAAATGTGTATACATTATGTCAAACCCAACTAATCTGAATCCTTTAAACTTGTGTGGAGGTGCACGTGCTTGGGGGTTCTAAGAACAGAACTGGGCCATATATGAAAAATTCTGCCCTACTTAATTTAGAGTGTAACCTAATTCTCAGACTGGTTGCCAAAAAAAGAATCCTTTCTCCTCTAAGTCTCAGAAGGGCTCTTAAAATGAACAGGCCCTCTGGGCCTCCCCGACATGTTTCCACTGCCAGAGTCAAGGCAACCTGAGATCACAGGGTTTTATATCTGATGGCATTAGATTTGGGGGCGTGAGGTCAGGAAGGAAAGGGTGACCTTAGTTAGTTCACACAGGGCCACATGGGTCATGGTCGGAGTGCGGGTATCAGTCTGAGCACAATGGAATATGGCTGTCAGTCCAGTTAGTGAGCTACCTGAGAGTAGAAATGACAATCTTAGAATCTCAGCACAGCAACACAGGTTGACTGACTTAAAGGGAATAGTTCCAGATTCCCTCACGCTTCTTTCTTTCATTCCCTCTTCCTTTCAGGTGTTTACTAAATGCATATTGTATGTGGGTGGCTATGTCTCTGTGGGCACGAACATTCGTCTAACCTCCTTATTAAGTTCACCTCTCTGTGAGGTAGTGCCAGATACCTAATCCAAAGCAATCCATGGCTCCCTGTTACCAAGAGAAACTTTAGTTTGTTGTACTGCAGAATTTAACGTGTACAAGCAGGATTCTGTCCAGCCATGCTGAGGAAAAGTCCAGAGAGGTGGGCCTGCTTGTACTTCACTCTCTCCACCGTGATGCCAAGAACCACTCACTTCCTCCTCTCCACGCTTCCCTCAGGGATATGCAGTATCTTCTCCACATCCCTCTGCTGCCCTCAGTCTCTGAGAATGAGTTCAAAGTCCCTGTCCTCTGTCATCAACTGTCCTCGAAGATTTCTCAGTCATGCGGTTCTAAGCGCTTCTCCTGGGTGCTAAGACCTCCTTGGTCACCCCTGCAGCACATCCCCCAACTGGAGAATCATACTTTGAGGACTTGAGCTAATCTTTTACCATTTCATCCTCCCAGGACCTAGACTCCTGCTCTCCACAGGAATGTAAGAAATGATTATTACTGATGATAAAAAACAGCATCAATATAGACAAACCTCAAAAGGCTTTAGAGTTTCTTCGCTTTATTCTGGTTCCCCCTGGGATGGAGAGAAATAATCGCACCAGCAATGATCAACCAATGATGTTGATAAAGGCTAGTGTGTAGAACACTGAGTGCATGCCAGATACACGGCCAACATCCCATAGTCTGATTTGCTCCTGGTCAATCCTTACCTACAGCCCCCTGGAGTTGATCCTAAGAGACTCAGCCCGGTGCAAAGTGCTCTCAGTAAACTTGGACCCTGGTTTCAGTTCAAGCACTGACCAAGAGAGTTATCCTTTGCAATAATCCAAATCCTCAGTTCACATATTTGAGAAAAGGGGATAACAAACCCTTGACTTCTCCCTTTTGCAGGGTTGTTGTGAGAAGAGATTGAGGCGGGACAGCAAGTGTCATGTAAGTATGTGTTAAAGAAGGATGAACATAGAAATGAAGAAGAAGAAAGTAACTCTCTTTTTCTGGGGCAACAGCAGAATTCAAAAGCAACTGACAATTTACTTTCTTGCTCCAGAAATGGACCTTGTTTATTGCAATATTGCTAAGTTACTGGTTAAATCTGAACTTACCTCAGATACAGGTCATAAGTGAAAGAGAATGTGGATACAATGCAATATTGGAAGGCTAAAAAGTCCAGGAAATCAAAATTCAATAAGTATTGACCAAGGTCCTTCAATTCTAGTTTGCTTTGACAATAACCTTTATTTTTCAATTAATTAAGCCTGTGGTTCCCTGAGTCAAATAACGAGTTGGACTTGGCAGGGTCCAGTGCTCAGCTGTCCTTTCTACTGCTCTCCTCTGAGGGGGCTCTCCTATACCAAAGATGGGGCATGACACCAACCCATCCCAGCCCCTAACCCCTAGGCTGGAGGAAGAAACTTCACTCTGCTCCTGCAACATGATGGCTACCCAAGGGAAGGCATTACATTCCGTAAGAAACAGACTTTCTGCCTTGTGCTGCTTTGCCTAAACACACGGGTCAAGATGTGGCTCTTTGGGACACAGCCTGGGAGTTCCCCTAGGAGAAGAGGGTGCATATTATTTCAGTGGAATCAGGGAAACCTTTTGATCTCCTTCTTAATAATATCATTATTGTTTGAAATTCAACTATTGGAGATGACTCACTTTGCTTTCACCCGAGTCATCGTCATCTTCTTCTTCTTCCTTTTTTTTTTAATAATAGTAAATATTCTTGAGAATGGTAAAGTATAAAGTATTAACACACTGATGTCAATCTGTCTGCTCTCCTTTTTCTGACAGGAAGGAAGTATGGGCCCTACAGAATAGACTACAGGGCAGTGTGTGAAGCCCTTTAACTACATTGTTTCATTAAATTCCCACAACCCCTCAGCAGGGTAAGAATTGAAGACCAGAGGGGAGAGTAATTCTCCATGAGTCACACAGTTGGTAGGTGGCAATGATGTTTTAAGCACATGTCTTTGTAAAAATTGGGCCTTTTTCGCTATTATTCCTCACAGTCCTCCCAAATCAAGTAGGATAATTCTGGTTACTTGGAAGACAGAGAGAGACTGAGATTTGGGTCACCGGAAAAAATCCTTTGTAAATACCAAAGCAACCAGTCACATTTTTGTAGTGCCTTGAGAGTCCTGAATGAAAAGTATCCCTGCACTGATTTAAAAATACTTCTAGTACCTTATATGTTATTCAAACAGACTCTCTGTGACAGAAGTGGTTAGGCTATCATCCCTTAGCTGGCCATGGGGTCATTCATTTTGCTCTCTACCCATGTGTTTCACTAATTGGATGAGACAGATTTTGTCTGTCACCAATGGAAAGGCTGATTCATTCTCTATAAGGGAAGGAGATATTCAGAGAAATGTCTTTTTTTTTTTTTTACCTGGAAGATCTACAGCCATTAGCTAGCGTGACTTCCTATTACCGCAGGCCTTTGGCCTTCTTACCTTTTGAGTTTTCTCTTGACTTTTTCAGTTATACGGTTGAGTAAAAAGCAAAAAAAACTTGCCAAAAGGTTGATTTGATCGCTCTGCTGTGGATATTTCATTCTGCCTGTATGTCCTGGCTAGAATGAATAAACCTGCAATCCCTTTTAATCTCCAGTGCTGTTCTTTGATAGTGGAAAACATTCCACTCACAGCCATTCTGCAATCAACATCCCCAAGTCACTGAGGAGAGATCTAACTAGATTTTTGGTGGCAATTTAACTCCAAGTTGATGCAATCAGTGTTCTGTACAGGCGAGCGTGATGCCATTAGGGCCTTTTCTCCCTTTGTAGGTTCACAGATTCCGTTTTTCTCAGCAGTTGGAGAGGCATGTGATGTCGAAGCCAATGAGATTATAGCCTCGGAATCAAATTCTGCAGTTATTAATGCAATCATAGCCTAGCCTTTTGCTCCAGGACTCTTAAAAACCAACTTGACTCTCCCAAACCAATGTGTTGCTTAATGAGACACTTGCAGGAATGCCAGGCACGCAGTTTTGGTAATACATTCTCTTGTTTTTGCTTCCTTTCTGTCCTCCTTTTCAAAAACTCACACTCTTTTGTGGGTGATGTGGGGATCTGTGACTCATGGACTGAATGTTTATGTCTCCCAAACTCATTGTTGAAGCTCTTTAATCCACGGTGTGACTGTATTTGGAGACAGGGGTCTCAAAAAGAAGTAATTAAGGTTAAATGAGGTTAGGGCCCTGATCTGATAGGATTCCTATATAAGAAGAGACACCAACGAACCCTCTTTCTTCCTCCTGGCCCCCACAGAGGATACACGAGAAGGCAGCCATGCACAAATGATGAAGAGAATTCGCATCACAACTGAGATGGTGCAGACATTTTGATCTTGGATCCTTCACGCTCAGAACTATGAGGAAATACATGTCTGTTATTTAAGCCACGTGGTATTTTATTATAGCTGCCTGAACTGACTAATTCATAATTGATCTGGGAAATGTTGGCTATCTGAATGAATTTAGAAGAAGGGTTTGATGAAATATTCCAAGATCTCTGCAAATGTGATGAGAGTTAATATTAAATTAATCCTAAGGAGAAAACTTTAGATCATCTGGAAATGATTAAGTATATGATATATTTTTTTCTTTTTAAGTCTCAAATGAGAACTGGCAGCTTCTGGTCATGGAGTTTCCTGCTTAAGAGAAGACTAAATTCCAGCCTCTTTCCCAACCTACACGCTCACACACCTATTTTTAATAGGCATCACCTACTTTTGCTTAAAGGTAGTGAAGTTTCACTGTTACTGAGATCAGACCAGCCATATATTCTATTCATTTGAGTGTTGGGCTTGCATCACTGAGTTTTACTGAGCTAAACTTACTTTTCTGATGGAAGAAAGGCAGGAAATGGAAAGAGAAAAACCTGGGCCTACTGAAGTAGTTAAAGAGAGCATAACGGATTTGGAAATGGAGCAGTGAAAAGGCATTTACTTTCCTTCTTTTAAAAAATAAACACAATAAAGTGTTTAAAAAGCAAACTCAACCCTCCTCCAACAACAATAATTAAAACATACAAGTTGCTACCTATTACATCCCTATAGCTGACACGGTGTTGGTATGAGCTGGGACTTTATAAATAGGTAACAATGAGCGATTATTAATGAATAATCTGGCTGCTTTGTAAATACATTTTTTTTTTAAGATTTTATTTATCTGCCAGAGAGAGAGAGAAAGAGTACACACAAGCAGGCAGAGAGGCAGGGAGAGAAGCAGGCTCCCTGCCGAGCAAGGAGCCCGAGAGCAAGGAGCCCGATGCGGGACATGATCCCAGGATTCTGGGATCATGACCTGAGCTGAAGGCAGCGGCTTAACCAACTGAGCCACCCAGGCGTCCCTGCAAATACATTTCTTAAGGAAAAAAGAAAACTGTAACTTCTGCTTTCATGATTTATCTATCACAAGCTTCACAGTAGAAGAGATTAGGATTATGAAATATTTCAGTCATACCTATTTCAGTTTCTTTTTGTTTTTTGGTTTTTTTTTTTCTCAGAACGTCTGTGGTTGCTTCCCTCCCCCAAGCCCATCAGCCAAATAGGAGGGATAATAGGTCTGCATTCTCATGGATTCAACTATTCAAAGAGCAAAGGGCATTTAATTTTATTATTCAGATTTAGAACTACATTTTCATTATCATCTCAAAACTCCTTTATCCAGTGACAGCAATGTTGTTACTTAAGAATTTAATGGGTCACAGTAGGAAGCCCTGAAGTTATTATTACATCTATTCTTCCCTGGCTATCAGACTCAAAACTGCAGAATTGTATTACCTAGTAATAAAGACCTTGGCAAGAAGTAAATTTTGTTAAATCAAAAATTCTATGTTCAAAAGCTCTACAAAAGCATATGAAGTTGAGAAATATTAAGAGATTATTTTCTTATATAGAAGTGATTTATAATAGAAAATATATCTTTTTTTCTTACTTAACTCCTAAGCTTTTGAATTTCTGATTTGTCATAATGATTTTAGACTAAATCAAAAAATTAATTATTGATTAAATACTCTAACAGTCCCTATGGTTGAGGACCCTGAACTTGTATGACTTGCCAAAATTACAGTTGTTACATGGTGAGGTGTGGATTTGAATCTCTGTTTGACTCAGTGGTTTTTCTTCTCAGCCTGGGGAAGCATGTGTTACCTTTTCTTCTGTCATATAGCCCAAGAGCTTTTGTATCTCTTCTCAAGGAGCCTCAGAATGACTGGGTGCAGAGTTCATTTATTACACGCCCACCTTTTCATAGTATTTTCCTGTTAGAACTCTAATGACCACATGCACCTTGAGGATGGGACCTAGCATGGTGCATGAAGAATAAACACATTGCTGGTAATAATAAATACACTGTAATTTACTGAATGAATGGATGATGTTGTTGAAACCTATCTTTGTATTACATAGCCACAAATATTCATTCTAACCTTACCAATGTTCCCCTAAATGTGGTCTTCTTCAGAAAGTTACCAAATGAGAGTCATTATCAATCACAAAAAATTGGTCAGTTAGTTTTTTTCTTTTTCTCCTAGAAACACAATTCAGTTTTTGCCCTACTGAGAGCCGGCCTTGTGAGTTAACAACTGGAGTCACAAAGATTATTTCCCTGTGTGTTTTTTTTTTTTCCCCTCAAGAAATAGGCAGCTTTTCTGTGCAGGATTTAAGAAAACCTTTTTGCAGAAATAATAAATGCACACCCGCATTTCAAAGTTCTAAGCACATCCATTCTAGGTGATGTATGTCTCCACATTCTCAGATCAAAACTATCTTCATGAACAATTATCAGCTCAAATACATAGAGGAGCTCTAGATAAAAAGTTACGACAAGAACACAAAACTGGATGGGCTCCAAATCATAAACTGAGGCCATGGTCCATAAACAAGGAAGCTATCTAAGTTGCTCCAAATTGATTTCTTAGGATTCTATAAACATGAACAGAATGTTCTTTTTAAAAGGAGGTTTGGGGGGCACCTGGGTGGCTCAGTGGGTTAAAGCCTCTGCCTTCCGCTCAGGTCATGATCTCAGGGTCCTGGGATTGAGCCCCGCATTGGGCTCTCTGCTCAGCACAGAGACCTACTTTCGCCTACCTCTCTGCCTGCTTGTGATCTCTGTCTGTCAAATGAATAAATAAAATCTTTAAAAAAAGAAAATAAAATAAAAGGAGGCTTGGAGAGATCCCTTAAAAACTTGGGTCTCACTAAACGTAAAACCATGACGTATGATATTATTTTGTGCAAAGCAAATAATGAATTAATGTTTTTGATGGAATGACTGAAATTTCAAAATCAAATCAATAAATACTAATTTAATGTGTATCAAGTAAGATGCAGGGTGAGGAGATGATGAAATCGAATAACTGATCCTTTGCTTTCTTCAATGAGGCATGGTCATCACGAAATTGCAAAGAAGTCAATCAAGATCTAATTAAACAAAAGCAACAGCAACATCGACAGTGACATAAGGCATCATGAAATAATCTGCAACCAAGCTGGTCAGGCAGCAAAACTGACTTATGGGATCTACATGGCATTTATACGACTCTGATCACTTCATGCCCATACTTCTGGCAGATATCACTATTAGTCACTGGGCTTTATCCTGCTGGGTCCGGATGCATTTCTCAAATCTTTCTCAATTCCTTTTTCTTGGCAGCCAATTAGCTAGACTGGCTGGCAAAATGAAATCTATTTGTCATCTTTGTCTTATATTGTTCCTCACATGATGTGGCTTAGGTCCTCTAATCCTATCTTTTAATCACTCTTTCAGATTTTTAGCAGCTGGTCTCAACTCTCCCTCAACCTAATATCTGTTTTGACCTCCTTCTCAAGAGCCATCCTTTGTTGTAGAGACTGGGAAGTTAAGCCCTTTCTTATCTACACTCCTTTGCATTTAGCATTCCATATTTTAGTTCCGTTTGACTTTGGAATGGAGGGGAGAGAGGCAGGTCTGGGGCAGAAACAGCACAGTTCTATGATTTCAGCTTCTGGATATGGGGGTCTCAGGTTGCAGTGATCAGCTTCACTGATTATGGCAGAGGCAGAATGAGTCGGGAGCTGGGAGACATTGTTAAAAGCCCTTTATCGAGTTAGTTCCTCTAGCCTTTCCAACTAGTTTATAAGTCCCCTAATATCTGGTAATAAAGTCCTTTCTTCTTAAATCTGATAGAATATTCCTCTTATTTGTACCTAAAATCTAGTCTATATAGCCTTTGTCCCTTAAATAGTTTTTAATATGAAGTCTGCCCAGAAGTGAGTAGAATAGGTTTCTACTGCCTCGTTGTCTAGAAACTAGATTTCTGTGAACAGACACTGATAGCATGGCAACTACTGGAAGCCTTCAACCACTAGCTCTGAAACTTAAGAGTCTGATTTGTGCAATTCTTTCAATTCCTCTTTGAGCTTCAAGTTCCTCACCTATAACATGAGAGGATCATCCTGATTAATGTTGGGCTACTTCTGTCTCTAGCATTTTTTACACTTGGTAAAACTCATTCAACATATTAAAAGAATCTACTTATCACATACTTTGTAACTTTATTGCATAAAGTGAAATCTTTTTATTTTGGAATAAATATAACTGATCACTTCAAAGAGTGGTGACTTGAAGCTACTTCTGGAAGAGGCACCTTACAATTTAAAACAGTTTTAGGGATCCTAATTTCATCTGACAGAGAGGGAAACTGAGGTCCATTTAAGAAAAACTTTTGCACATAAATTCATACATCTATGGGGTATCACTTAGTTCTATTGTAGTTCCAGTAATAGCCTCCTTTATTTATTCTAATTGTACAAGAGAGAAAAAGGGAAAAATATAGTGTGAATTTGGGTGCTAATTATTTGAAAGGAATGAAAGTAAGCTGGGAATTTACATTTTTATTTTTCTATAATGCTCATTCATTATATGGCTAGCCCTTTTTTTATGTCTCTTTGTGCATTTCTGAGACTTGTTCAACTTCTAACATCTGAAACTTCATGCCTATGCATGAGTTTCTAAATTTGATCATAAAATATAATAAAATAACAAATTTGATCATAAACCTTTTGGTAAGAATCTACCTTTCCATTCTTAGTGAATCCAGTTTTCCCTGCATTACATAGGTATTCAATAAATGTTTACATAGACATTCAATAAATGTTTGTTATTCTTTAATTAAATTATACTTAAGAACAAATAAAATTTTACCTCTATAAAGAGTTAGATGGTAAAATTCAGAGTACTCTCTTTAAATGTTTTCTCTAAGTTTATCATTATTATTATATAGTTAGTGTTTTGTTAATTTTTCCAACCTAATTTGGTGTTCAAAAATGTACAATCACTTCAGAAGAATAAAACAGTAGATTTAAAAAAAAATAAGAGAATAAAAAAAATAATAATAATACCAGGATAAGAAAATATAATGTTCCTAATCGTCCATATGAGTTTTGAATTTTATAGTGTGCTTCCTGGCAGCCAAAGCAAGAAGTAAAACATAACCCTTTATTAAAAAAAAAAATAGTTATCACTCACAAATGTATAAGGTACTTGAGAGGACAATTCTTGCTAGAACTGAGCAAAATGACATGGTGAAAAAAAGCACTTAACAGAAGTCAGAAAAATACAAATACTAATATTTGTATGGCATCTAAATTATACAAAGCATTTTATACATGAAAGCTCACCTAAGTCATGCAAGTCTGATGTATTCATTATGTTTATTAGTAGCATTCCAATTTTTAAAAAGCACAGAAGAAAAGAAGAGAGAGAGAAATTCGAAATTAGGTTTGTCTGGATTCAAAACCCATGTCCTGCTCCTAGGCCAGTAGCCTCTTTACTCAACCACATGATCTGGAGCAAGTTGCACTCTAGTGCCAATGACCTTGAGATATGAGACTCTGATCTATGTCTCCTGATGTAAAGAGTTATGAAGACGGATAATGAAATGCATGCGGAAACCCTCTGGGGTACTATTATAGTTATTGTAAGTATACACATTTCTTTCTACATTAATATTGATAATTTTAATTTAATCACCAAACTGAGAAAATAGAGGCTTATCTAGAAGTAATCATTTGGTTTGTATATATGTTAGGAGGTATTGCTGGCTATGCTCAATTCTCATGGTGTTCTCTGATTTCTGAACTCAAACTCCTTCAGGGGTGCAGCCTGTAGGGGATGAAAAAAAGGGCACAGAAGTCTGACCAGTCACCCTCCTAAGAAAATACTTGTAAAATGTGTGTCAGCTCCGTTTTCTGAGAAAATTAGGAGTCAAATCCTTAAGCTAGGCAAGGATCACATGGGGACATTCTGTTACTCCGTAGTACAAATAGCTATCACCCGGGCCTCCAGTTGCATTAGGAAACTTTCCTAATAAGCATTTATGAAAAAGTGTCGTAGAAGGAGCCATGACAAACTCACCAAACTGAGGTGATTCACTTTTACGGCCCAGAGGGTGTGGTAGGTGGAGTTATTGGCTAGTGAACTTCCTCTTCAGGAAAACACGAATCCAGTGTGACATCTACAAAACCCATCACTGGTCTCATTCTCTCAGCTGGAAAATAGGGTGCTTAATGGAGAATGCATGGAAAAAGAAGTCCTCTACTAAAGTCAGAGGGCAATAGAATCCTTCTAACAACTTCCCATTGTTGAGAAAGCCAGGAAATTTACAGATCCTCTGGAGGTAAGAACAAGTACAGACTTTGGTTTTCTCTTATGGTATAATAAAAACTGGTGAGGAAGAACAGACAAAGTGTGGTTTCTCTTTACACAGATTTCAGTAGATGATCATTATACCTAGAATGACTTTCAATTGAATTGAGAGAGAAAAAGGAAGGCTTTGGACCAATCAGTCATTTCGCAAATGCTACTTATTTTGCAGAGATAAGCAACAGCAGCTTTCTTAGAGGTTTATTATAGGATGGCTCCAAAAGATCTCAGCTATATGGGAGACATGCATGGCTCTAACATAATCTAAGTTAAATTAACAAGTATCTGTTGTTGACAAAATGCATCAAGGTACTCAACCCTGTTCATGTCTCTGGCAACAAATTGTGCCTTGAAGAAGTATGTTAATTTTTGCCAGCATGAAAACCAGCAGTTGCAGGCACCCTTTTAATAGGGGAGGAAAGTGATGGATATGCCCAGCCTATGAAAAGATTGACATTGTTGGGCACAGTGCTGGGAAGCCAAGTAAACCTGGAATCCAACCATCATGGAACACACTGAAATCATTAAGTGTTTATGGATCTCTGATGGTTACTCTGGCCAGGTGGAAAAGGTTCATTTACTGCCTGCTGTAGGGAGTTTAGCTGATAACATTGAAGAGGGAACAAGGGTGTAAGATAAGGTACTTTTCCATGTGCACTAAGGCCATTCCTCAAGAATATAGGCCAATAGCCTATATGACCCACCTCTCAATTTCTGACAACAGGTAGCCAAAGTGACAATACTTTTAATTAACTATTTTTAACAATGCGTTCACAGTCTTCTAATATTATATTGACTACCCCATAATAATGCACACTTAGCATTTAACTTGTTATGACTTTAGTCAGTGAATACATGCTTAATTACAAATAAACACAGGTTGATGTTTGGTTCTAAAATGCTCAAACTGCATCTGCAAGAAAGAGTATGGATGGGAATAACTGAAACTAATAGAAGATAACTCATAAAGGAGGCTGATTATTGAAATTCTCCCTCCTTCAATCCCCAGTCTTTCTGTCCTCCACCTAAGAAACTCCTTATCATCCCTCAAATCCCGCTATACTATCTCTCTTTGATGCTTTCCCCAGCTGTAGTAAACACTTTCGTGTTTTGTCCTTTTTTTAAAAAAATAATTATTTTTATTTTAAGATTTACTTATTTATTTGAGGGAGAGAAAGAGAAAGGGAGGAAGGTTAGAGGGAGGGGGAGAAGGAGAGACAGGGTTAAATCCCAGGATCCTAAGATCATGACCTGACCTGAAACCAAGAGTCAGACACTTAACTGACTGAGCCACCCAGGCTCCCTTTGTCTTATTTTTATCACACCACTTTTCTCATGTTTTATGATATTTCTCTTCCAACCTTGCACCCTTTAAGAAGAAAGCCATATCATTAATAAAGTTGGTATATAGTTGTTAAGAAAGGGCTCTGCAACCAGACTTCCTACACTCAAACCCTGGTTCCACAGTTGTGTGAAGTTGGGTATAATCCTTAATATGATGTGCAAAATGAGGAAAATTGGAATATCTACTTGCTCAGTTATTGTAAGGATTCAAAAAAATAATAACATACAAATCCTTTGAGTAGCACAGGTTCAGGGAGGTGTTTGGCATTATTTCTTTTTCTTTTAATATCACCGCTAGCTTGTTTAAGGTCATGACATACCGTGATTGTGTATAAAAAAGAAGAAGAAATTCCCTAACAAATACACACTTCTAAGGTTTTTCTTGTCAGTTCTCCAAATAGTTGTGATTAAATAAGGAGCATATATGATGAAAGTACGTATTCAGGGACTGAGCTCGATTGCCCCCTTCTCCCACATTGGAGTTGCTTCAATAAGCCTCCAGTTATTTCCCTGAAATATTTTATAAGAAATCAAGACTACTTGTAAACATACTTATTCCCTACAGAGTTCTAAAATAATTCAGGCAAGGAACAGTGGATATGAATGGCCAGGTTTGTATTAAATGACTTTCTTCAGTAATGCTTTGACAAATTTAGGTACAGCCTGGGAAGCCATAAAGAATCTGCTTCTCCTCAGTCACTGAAAACTCTGTTAGCTGGCCTTTCTTGGGTTCTGGTCATGAACACTTGGTGTTCATTCCTGCTCTGCATCCTTGTGAACCTCTCTGGTAGTGAATGTCCCAGAAAAGTTTTTACCACATGCACAGGGAGTGGGGACCCTGGCATATGTGCAAGGAACGGACATCCATGCAAAGCAGTTTTCTTATCCTGAGAAGGCCCCATGCAGCCGGGACCACAAACCATTGACACGCTGACCAAAATGTATTCAATTCATTCAAATAATCCTGAACATCTACAGCGCTACATTCCTAGTGCTATTTCAGGGGCTAAGAATCCAGCAGTGAACTCCCAGAAGCAAAAACAACTAAGCAGACCTTAAGGAAAACAAAGTCGATTTGAAGGTGATGATGTACTATGGGGACAGATGAAGCAGAAAAGGAAGTCAGATGGTCCTGAAGGAAAGGGCAGTAGATATGCAGTTTTAGATGGGAGAATCAGGGAGGAACCTGTGGGGACTTGAGATTTTATGTAATGGATTGAATGTTTTTATCCTCCCCAAACTCATATAATGAAACCCTAATCCCAATATGATGGTATTTGGAGGTAGGACCTTGGGAAAGTAATTAGGTCATGAGGGTGGAGCCTTCATAAATGGGATTAGTGCCCTTCTATGAAGAGACCAGAGGGTTAGTTAGCTTTTTTCCCACCATGCAAGGACACAATGAGAAGCTGGCAGTCTGCAATTTGGAAGATGTCTCTTGGTAGGTCCTGACCATGCTAGCGCCCTGATCTTGGTCCTCCACCCTCCTCCAGGACTGTGAGAAAATAATTTTTGTTGTTTAAGCCCCCCATTCTATAGTAATTTGTCACAGCATCCTGGACAAATTAAGACCATGCAAAAAAGGACAAATATCAGTTTTTTTTTTTAATTTTTGAAAAAAGATTCTGCTCTTCTTTCGTGTGACTTATGTCATGGATAACCAACATTCTGAAACATTTTCCATTGCTTTTCTGCTTATAATTAGATATGAATCCCTCAGACAAAGAAGAACCTAAGAAATAATAAACAGAATATGAAATGCCTGGGTGGCTCAGTTGTTGAACATCTGCCTTCTGCTCAGGTCATGATCCTAGGGTTCTGGGATCGAGTCTTGCATCCGGCTCCCAGCTCAGTGAGAAGCCTGCTTCTCCCTCTCCCACTCCCCCTATTTGTGTTCCCTCTCTCATTCTCTCTCTGTCAAATAAATAAATAAAATCTTTAAAAAATTTTTTTTTAAAATAACAGAACTTATGAATTCAGTAAAAACTAAGTTTCTATTTATTAGCTTTTCAGTAACAACTCCTAAAGCAGATCACAAAATGTGCAATAAATTATTTTTATGTTTGGGATTATTTAATAAGCAAAGGAAATGTTTTAAAGAAATCTCTGGTTGCTCAAAAAATCGAAACAAAACATTTAAACTGAAAAGCTATTCAATTTCATCAAGCCTCTTCTTGTACTCTGTAACAGATCACATGAAATCTTCTTTTGGATAAAGACCCAATTCCTGAGAGTTTGAAAGATGCTTATGGTTCTGAAAAATGAATACACTGATCTCTAGTGAAAAATGGAAGAATCCCAAACCTCATCAGAGGCAACAATTCAAACTATTACTGGAAATGAACAAAAAGTATACCTTTGAAATATACAGTTTTTTTTTTTAATGAAAATTGATTTAGATAACTCAGCTTTCCATTAGTGTTTCACAAACTTCAATTGTCTTGCAATCACCTGAGTGCTTTGTAAAACTGCTAAGTGTTGGCTCCAATCTCAAGATGAGAATTTGAAAATAGAACCAGGGAATCTGAATGAGAATCAAGTATCTGGGAGATTCAGATCCAGGGGTCTTCAGACAGAAAAGATTGGGCTCTGGAATGCAATGATCAAACGATCCACTTTGGGATCTTTTGAAATCAAAAGAGCCACTTCTATATAAGGAAATATTAATGCACTCTACACACAACCCATAAATATTTCCACACATTTTTTTAAATCAAAAGTGGCTTTATAATTAAGAACCTGTACTTTAACTCATAAAAGTAGTCCTTTCCATTTGGAGATTATCAACAGGCCAGCTGGGGAAAGGACCTCTTTCCCATCCTTTGGTTTCCATGATGACACATCTTCCCTAAACCATCCTAGCATCAGTTGGTCCTCACTTCCTCCCTCCTTGTGGAAGAATGACTCATCTGATTGGCAAATTCAGGAAAAATAGCTTTCCTGCTTTGTTCCTGGTCTCCATTTTATTTTTTGAGAGCAAACTCCCCACAAGGAGCAGGATTCCTTTCTGTTCTTCCAAACCTCAGTCTCTCTTGGGCAGCACCTTCCTTCCCAGACTGTGGGGAAGGATCAGGGGGCAGGTACATCCCAGGCAGCATTGCCTATAATGGAGGTCAAGTCTACCCACTTGGAATCCAGTCAACAAGTCCTTGAGGCTCTCACACTGGGCTATAGCCTGCATCTAGTTTCTATCAGTAACAGACTATATTTTGTCCTCTTTCTCTCACACCTTTGTTAGTTCTTATTCATTCAAAATAAGGTAGGGTGAAAAGGGATGTTATTTCTCTGGCTCCCTTCAGAACCCTGATAGTCAGAACAAGGGCTCTTGTCCTATACATGCAGACATCAGAGTAGCGTTAATCATGGATCCAAACACTGAAACCAACAAGATATGTTTATCCCATTTTATTTAAAAACAAGCCTAAAATGTTTTATTTATTTTTTTTATCATTTCAGTCATTCAATAGTAAAAGAAAAAAAAAAGGAACTAAAAGTAAAAATTCATACTATCTAAATCACATGTTGGAATGTTGAAAAATATGTAAAAAATTTGTAGGTAATGAGAATATGATTTATAACTAATTTGCAATCTCAACTTTAAAACATTTACTCAAATCTCTGAAGTTTGTTCAACTCATCTCTTATCCATCTGATTTGGACTTATACCAATGTATAAATATTTAGAATACTTTGACAGAATAGCATTGGAAAGTCATTTAATTTCTCCAATCTTCAGTTTATTTTTTTCTGTAAAATGGGAATAAAAATTTACCTCTCTTCTTATAAAGCTGGAGTAGAAACAAAATGGGAGTACATATCATAGTGATTCATACACAATAAAATAATATGTCATTATTAATTTTTATATCTTTTGTGAATTAGTATACTGAATATTCAAGAATTTGCATTTTTTTAAACTCGGGGAATCATGTAACACTGCTATGAGTTTTCTCAGATTAAATAGCAATGATTTATTGAGGAAATCCTACACATATTAGGAAAGGTGCTATGTGTTCTATGGATAATGAAGGAATAGTACCTGCTTCTTGTGTTCAAGAAGTTTTTTGTAAGAGAAAGATACAACACACATTGGGAACTAAAAGTAAAAAGAGAATAGGAGAGTGGATTTTGTGCAGTAAAAGTCATAAGGAAAGAGGAGACTGAAGAAATAAAAAGGGAATAGACTTGATTTTAAAGACAGCCTAGCCTCTCCAATAGATTGAGGAAAGCAGGTGGATAATTTCAGGGAAGGCGAACACATTGGCAAAATTAGACAGGCATGGACATGGTGTAAGTACCTGAGCAGTTGCTCAAGCTGATTTCTGTCCTCAGGTAAATAGCTCACTAAGCACTATTCTGTTTCTTCAGGTAAACACGGGTACTTAGCAACTTCCCAATTATGGTTTTTGGTAAGAACAGGGAAAAGTATGATTTTAAAAATCTCTATAAAATCTCTTTAAACTGTCTTTAAACAACCTTCCAATTTGTTATACTCCTAGCATAAAGTTGTTCCATAAAACAAGCCTGAATTTTAGAAAACTGAAATAACTTGTCAAAGATCCCACATTGGGTAAATAATGGTATGGAATCCAAACCTGCTTCAACTTATATGTTTGACCATATATATAGTTTACCTCTGGTCACATTGCCTGTTGATGAGGGTGAAAGTTAGATTTATCATGAAGCTAGAAAGTATACCTCAACCACAGTTAACATATGTGATTCAAATATTTCACTATTCTTGTATCATCATTCTTACAATAATCTATATCTGCTTATGATAATCTGTATGCTGCTATCGGTCTAGCAGTGTACAAAGAAAGTGCACCTCAGCCTGAGACTCAATAAGACTGTTTTTGTTTGTTTATTGGCAATAATTAACTGAACATTCTAGCTTTCATCTTATTTTCTGATGACTTCTTCCAGCCACTCAGGGTTAAAATTCTGCCACAAAATTATTCTTAGCCATTTGTTAAGCCTGTTTTATGCTCACTACATTTATTTTCCTCAAGCAGGAATGTTATGAATATTGACTAAGTGCTTGGTTGATAGCCTGGAAATAAATATCTTTGCCTTACTTAAATTATCCCATTTTTCTCTGTCTTTGAAGGAAAAACAAAACTAATATGGAGTAGTAATTAGTACTGAGATAGGACAGGGCCGAGTCCAATGTCAAGGATCCTAATTCTCACCTACAGAGTAAGACATTTATCATTATGCTAGAAAATTTGGGGGAAGATTATCTTAAATAGGAGGTACAATGCATAAATATTCTCTAGGAGAATATAGGGTCGAGAGGAAGGAGAAGTCTCTCATTTATTTACTTAAATTTAAGATAAACTTTAATTCTACTTAGTTCTGTTTAATTTTATTTAACCAAGTTCTGTTTAACCAAGAGAAGGTGAAGAGAATGAAATAATAGCGTAATTAACTTAACTTTTAACACTCGACTTGGAACTTGCCTCTACTGTTTCCTGCCAGAGATGAGAGTGAATATGACCAGCACTCACCCATATTAGAATAAGTAGCAAGAAGAAGCAAGTCAAGGAAAGGATAACCAGAGTTGGTCAATCCTTATGCTTTATCCCTTCTTATATGTGATGTTGACCTCATACCAGCACTCTTGATATCTCATAATATGTAATGCTTTTGAGACATCAGAAGACTGTCTATGGCTTACTGTGCAAAGCATAAGCCAAGCCCATGAGCAAAGAGCATGGCACTGTCAGGAAACGCTCCCTACTGACACCATTATAATGAAGTGAGCAAAAGCTCTGTAAGAGGAGGTAGCTCATGGTGTAGCTGTCACAGAACACAGTTTCAAGCCATTCTTACCCATGTGAAATATTTCCCTCCATTCTCAGCTTGAGAAAATTCATTGAAAGGAGCTGACAGACTTTCCTTTAAAATAATTATTCCAGGGTTTAAATTGTCCCCTAAAGAATAGACATATTCAGGTCCCTCTGGAGTGTGGTTGTCTTCATGGAAAAATTTCTCCACTCACCTTAGACAGCCACTGGCAAAAATAGTTCCTATTATTGTAAAATGTGTGTTTTTTAATATATTAGCTCGGCAGGTCAACTTGAACTTCACAAAGAATTTGCAACTATAGAATTTCTTTGCTGATTCTGCATTTTCCCTTGAGTACACCTATAAAATGCAAAGCTACATGTTAGTTTCATTGTTGATGTATTATAGAAGAGATATACAACAGTATTGAGGCCAGCTTACTATTTGGAGCATGATATTTTTAGTCTAAAATCTTATTAGGGACCTGGAACTTTTGTGCAAATTTTTAACGAGGTACATTTTCAAAAAGAGTTTAAGCTATACAATCACCTATTGTCATGAGGAATGCATCTGGCTAATTCTCTCCATGTCTCCTTGAGTATTTGCAGCAATAGGAAGGTGCTATTCCCTCTTCTCACTCAGATGATGTTTAGAAGCCTCTGGTAATTTCTTCAATGCACCAGTGATATTTAGGAATTGCTGAATACAGTGAAGACAGATGTGGGATTTGGGTATTTGTTCAAGTGCCTCAGTCTTCTAATTATTTTATCATTCTCCATTTTCCCCCTTGTAATTTGTTTAAATTTGAAATCACATCACCAATTTACCTCATTTCTGCCAGGTCTTCAATATTTCCTGCCTATTTATTAGAGAGTTTCTGTGACCAGGTCATTAATAACTACGAGTTTACTGACATGTAAAGTCATTCATACTTAATTCTATTCAAATGGATGTCTGAGAAAGTACTTGACCTCAAAATATACAATATTGATTGTACTAATCCAAAGACCATGAAATATTTCTTCACGTAACTTAGAGATTTAGAAAAACAAACAACAAAATTTAGCCCTCAGAAGGAAGCTCAGAATGGGAAAATGCGAGCCACAGCTTCTGAAATTTGTGGTTGATTCTAATTCCACTGTTTGGTTGCTCATAAAGTAGACAAGTTATTTAGCCTCTTTAGACAAATTTCCTTGTCTATAAAAGTGGTTAGAAAAAAATATCTATAAACTATCTGATATGTGCCAGAACCCCACCTAGTACAAGTTGCAACACAAAATATTCATGATCAGTATAAATAAATTTGTGTTTTGGGCAGCTCTATTCATAGTGTCTGGGATCCTTTCTACCAGAAGTTATTTAAGAGGGGAGACTGAAGTAATCATTAGAAAATTTGAATTACCATAAGGTTCGTGCCCTGTCTCCAAACTATTCTGTCTCAATGTTACTTGACTATTTTGAAGATCTGTGAGGTTGGTATGATGGTGATCTCCAATGTGGGCAAGGAAATGAGGTTCAGAAAGGTTTGGAGATTTGCACAGGACCCAGCCAGAAAGTTTCAAGGGCAGATCTGATTTGACCTATGCCTTTTTATCTGCAAAACTCAGTGTTTCTTAGCCTCAGTATCGTTCTACCTCTACAAGCAAGCTCTATCATTAATTCGCAAAGGGACCCTGTGTACCTAATTATTTTATTATGACCTATATAACATGAGGGAACTTGAGGGGATAGATTTTCATAAATTCTTAGCCAAATAACTAATTTTTGGTTTTAGGGTTTGTTATACAAACAACATTATTTGTTGTTTATTATTACTTGAGATGCTTGTTCAATCACTTGAGATGAATATGGGCATGACTCTAACAAAATACATGACTCTTCCTCTCTGCTATTTAACTTCATCTAAGTACAATGCATATACTAGAAAAGGTCAGGAAATATTTGAGTGTTTATAGCAATGATCTTATGCATGTCAATTTTCCTCCTAAATCCATACAAATGCAGGAATTGTTTCATCTAGTGTAAGACTATACCATTTGTTCTCTTTGAATAAATTATCCAAAACCTACTAAGTGTCAGTCTTGCTGGGTGTGATGGGCATTGATGATTGAGAAAGTTTGGTACTGTTTCATACAGACAGGACATCCTAATTGGCAAGAGAACAGGGCAGGAAGAACATTTTCAAGCTATAGTGGAAATTTCATGTCTGTACAAAATAAGATTCCTAATGTTAGTTTAAAAGTCATTAGCCATGGGGTGCCGGGGTGGCTCAGTCTGTTAAGCATCTGCCTTCAGCCTCAGGTCCTGATCCCAGGGTTCTGGGATGGAGCTCCACCTCAGTTCCTTGCTCAGCAGTAATGCTTCTCCCTCTGCCCCACCCCCTGCTCACTCATTCTCTCTCTCTCAAATAAATAGGTAAAATTAAAAAAGAAAAAAAGTCATTAACAGTTCAGCACTAAGATGGTGTCTTCATTGAGCTGGCCAATACGTCTTTCAGGTCAACCTTCAAAATGTTCCCTAACCAACAGCACACAGTGATAGTGCCACGCGCACAAACCACTGGGAGTACTTACTTTATAGTGGAGCAAGTAAATCTGTACAACTCCTTTATAAAACAATTTGACCTTATATGTCATGAGATTTGAAATGCTTCATTCTTTTGTCTCATTAATCCTTCTCTTAACATGCTACCTAAGTATATAATTCTAGCTATATAAGCAACTTAAACAGAAAGGTTTTATTAAAGAATTTTTCAAATACTAGAAAAAATGCAAATACCTTACATGTCCTAAAATCAGGTTAAGTAATTTATACACACACATATATAGACTATAATGTAGGCATTAAAATATTTATGAAGGATCTGTGAGCTAATATAAAAATACTTATGTTCTAATATTGAATTTAAAGCTACATAAAATTTTGTAATTTTTAAGTATTATTTTGAAGTTAAAGGAATAAATTTATGTGTAGAAAAGTAAAAGTAGATAGAAAATATTACCAGTGTTATGATTCAGTGGGTCTGGGGGTATTTTCTTCATATTTCTTTCTTTTTCTGTATTCATAAAATTTCTGTAATAATTGTTCATTACTTTTATAATGAAAAAAATACTTTTTTTTAAACACTCAGTTTTGTTTTCTGTGAATTCCAATCTATGATGTTTTTAGACTTAAGTTCAGTTTTATGATTACAAATATATGTATATATAAAAAAGTTTACACACTGTTTGATCTTGCCTCAACCCAGTGGTTCTCAAGATAAGAGGAGCTGATTTTGCTTGCTTTCCTGCCCCTGGGATGTTAGGGAACACCTCGAGATACTTCTGGTTGTCACAACTTGGGGAAAGATACTATTGGCATTTAATGGGAAGAAGCCTGGAATGCTGCCAATTGTCCTATAATGCAGAGGACAGACAGCAGCCACAGTAAATCATTAGTTAGCCCAAAATATTAATAGTGTCAGGGTTAAAACACCTTGTATAAAACAAAATGATTAAAAATTAAATCAGTTTAAGACAGTTGTGGAGCTAGAGCAAATAATTCTAAAATTTGTATGGAACCACAAAAGACCCTGAATAGTCAAAGCAATCTTGAAGAAGAGCAAACCTGGAGGTATCACAATTCCGGACTTCAAGTTATATTACAAAACTATGATGATCAAGACAGTATACCACTGGTATAAAAACAGACATAGATCAATGGAACAGAATAGAAAACCCAGAAATAAACCCTCAACTATATGGTCAATTAATCTTCAATAAAGCAGGAAAGAATAACCAATGGGAGAGATAGTCTCTTCTATCTTTCCCAACACTTAGTGTTGGGAAAACTACACAGCAACATGCAAAAGAAAGAAGACAATATTCTTACTCCATACACAAAAATAAATTCAAAATAGATTAAACACCTAAATGTGAGACCTGAAACCATAAAAATCCTAAAAAAGAAAACAGGCAGTAACTTCTTTGATATTCAGCTAGAACAATTTTTTCCTAGATAAGTCTCCTGAGGCAAGAGAACCAAAAGCAAAAAAAAACTATTGGAACTATACTAAAATAAAAACCTTCTGTACAGCACAGGAAACAATCGACAAAACTGAAAGGCAACCTATGGAATGAGAGAAGAGACTTGCAAATTACATACCCAATGAAAGGCTAACATCCAAAATATATAAAGAACTTATGAAACTCAACACCCAGAAAACAAATAATCCAATTAAAAATGGGCGTAAGACACAAACAGACATTGCTCCAAAAAGACATTTGGAAGGCCAACAGACATATGAAATAATGTTCATCATCACTTACCATCAGGGAAATGCAAATCCAAATGACAATGAGAGATTACCTCTCACCAGTCAAAATAGCTAAAATCAACAAACAAAATGTGTTGTTGAAGATGTCAAGATGTCAAGAAAAAGGAACATTCATGTATGGTTGATAGGAATGCAAACTGGTACAGCTACGGTGGAGAACAGTATGGAAGTTCCTTAAAAAGCTAAAAATAGGGCACCTGGATGGTTCAGCTGGTTAAGCAACTAACTTCGGCTCAGGTCATGATCCCAGTGTCCTGGGATCAAGTCCCACATTGGGCTTCCAGATCCACGGGGAAGTCTGCTTCTCCCTCTGACTTTCTCTCCTCTCATGCTTTCTCACACTCTCTCTCTCAAATAAAATCTTTAATAAAAATGTTAAAAATAGAACTTTCCCTAAGATTAGTAATGTCACTATTGGGTATTTACCCAAAGAATACAAAAACTCTAACTCTGAGGGATACATGCACCCCTATGTTTATAGCAGCAGTATTTATAATAGCTAAGATATGGAAGCAGCCTATGTGTATTGATTGATGAATGGATATGATTGTGTATTGATTGATTGAATGAATGGAGTGTGTGTGTGTGTGTGTGTGTATACATATACATATATATGTATGTGTGTATGTGTGTATGTGTATTTTATAAACATATAAAATATGTTTATATATACACACACACACATACACACAGCCATAAAGAAGAATGAAATATATATATATATTTATTTCGTATATATATTAAATATACATTAAAATATATATATTAAAAATATATGCATTTTTTATATATATATAAAATATATGTTTATATATACATACACACACATACACACAGCCATAAAGAAGAATGAAATTCTTTGCAATGACACAGATGAAGCTAGAGAGTATAATGCTAAACAAAATAAGTCAGAGAAAGACAAATATCATATGATTTCACTCATATGTGGAATTTAAGAAACAAAACAAATGAGGAACGGGAAAGAGAGAGAGAGAGAGAGAGAGAAACTAAGAAACAGACTCTTAATTAATTATACAGAACAAACTGATGGTTACCAGAGAGGAGGCGGGCAGGGGCATGAGGTAAATAGGTGATGGGGATTAAGCACACTTACCTTGATGAACACTGGGTATTGTATGGAAGTGTTGAATCACTATATTATACCTGAAACTAATATAATAATACTGTATGTTAACTAATTGGAATTAAACACTTAAAAAAAAAAGACTATTGTGGAAACTCAGAGAAGTTTTTTTTTATCAAGACCTCTGAGTAAATTGTCTATCCATTATCTACCCATCCCTTCCATAAGGATCTAAGGTTATAGAAGTAAGTGCTGTGCCTACGTGGTGCTTCAAATTTAGCAAAAGAGAAACATAGAAACCAAGAGTTTAATGTAGTTTGAAGTGCTATGATAAAGTGCTTTAGTTTAACAAGTTCTGTTTTAAGTGCTGGACACTTAATCCAACTCAGTGGTTCAAGGGAGGATTCTGGAACAGATGGCTCTGGAGCTGAGCTTAAATGATAAGAAGGAGTTAATCAGGTGAAGACTGATGGGATTTGTATTCTAGAAGGAGGGACTTTCAGAGTGCAAGCAAAGGCATGAAGCAGGAAACAGCATGAAGTGCTTGAAAAATAACAAGTTTGATAGCAATGGAGCATAAAATGGGCAAAGGAGCTCATGAGGAAGATGCAGAGAGGCCTCAGAGGCAGAGTGTCTTTTGCTGCTTGAGGAAGCCAAGACCTGCTTCTCAGAGAACAAAAATATAAGCCAAGAGTTAAAGACTGAAAGGCATTTCCAGGAGTATGAGGAGGGAAGAGCATTTGGGGAGAGAGAACAGTATATGCAAAGATGTGGCAGCTGGAGAAAGCATGAGCTATTCAAGGAACCTCAATAGTTCCTTGTGCTGGAACAGAAAATAGCAGAAGGAGGAAAAGAAGGCATTGGTCCGATCCCATCTTTGTATCAGATTCAAAGAACTGGAGATTTTATGCTGTAGGTGATACAGAAGAATCTTGAGCATGAGCTCAACCGCCCCCCCACCCCATTTGGGAATACTTCAATTGTGAGAATATAAAGTAGATTGGAAGAGAAAAGGATAGGGATGAGGTTAAGATGAGACAAGTATATTGATGTAAAGAGTCCATCAAAGATGCAGGTGAGAAACCCACAGATAAGAATTTGTTGAGCCTCCATTATATACTTTCTACTGCTCTGGACCTGATAGAAATTTAAGGAAAATTCACTCTGTACTAAGGTAGAGTGGTCCCTTTTCCCAAACTGAAGAAAAGGTGAATTATACAAATAAAGCTATTTGGGGAATAGTGCATGGAAGTTTACTATTATTGTGTGATGTTGTACAACATACATCAGGACTGATTGAATTCAGATTAGGGTTAAGGTGGTAAGAATAAGTTCTAGTCTGGGCTTATAGGGAGAGATATGGGTGCATTTGGGTAAAAGAGGCATTGTGGGAGAAACAGAAATAAAATGTGAGTCGGAATCTAGAAGCTGGGATCAACATGAGTTTTCCTTGATAATGTGAAAATAGGCTGTATCAATTGTCAGTAGTTGCTAAGAATAAGTGATGCCAAATGCTAAAAATGCCACTCAGATTCAGCTCAAAGGTCACCTTTGTGAGTCCTTTATGAAACTCCCCATCTTCTAAATGGGACTGACTACTTGTCCATATGTTCCTAGAGGGTACACCAGCATTCTTGCACAGATGTGAGACCAGGGCAATTTGCTAAACTGATGCGTTTGCATGTTCATTTGTATGTACACCCCTATTAGCTAAATCTGTGCTTCCCGTTCCCAATTACTAGCACAGCACTTGGTACACAGGTCACATTTAAGATCCTTTGTTTCATGGATGATTTGTTAAAAGAAAATGACATGCTCAAAATTGTGTCACTTAGGCCAAGTCATCGAACCAGGGCTAATGGCTCAACTAATTGAAGTTTCAACCTCCCCCAGAAATAAGTTATAAACTATCAGTCAGAATTTTCTTTTCTTTTTCTTTCTTTCTTCCTTTTTTTTTTTTTTAAATGAGAATTTGTATTCGCTCCAGCCCATCGACAAGGAAACTGCGTGTTGGAAAGATCAGGTCATTAATCCAAAGTCACCCAACAAGTAAACAAAAAAGCTGGAGTTTAAATTAAACCCACAAAGATTTGAGTCAGGAATTTTCTGATAAGCACCAATGAGGCACTCTATCACCTGAACGTTTGCCATCCCCCAGAGGAAGATGCTTTATTTTGTATAACTAATCCCTTGGTCTTCCCCCTAAGGAAATTGACTTTGCCTGGAACCAACCATTCTTTTGCTATTAACTCCCTGCCCCACTGTCCTTTCTATAAAAATCTTCCATTTTGTACAACTCCTCAGAGCTCTCCTTTACTTGCTGCATGGGATGCTGCTTGATGCATGAGTCACTTAATAAAACCAACTAGACCTTCTTATTTACTTGATTGAGTTTTTGTTCTTTGTCAGACTGAAGTAATGACTATGTTTAGTGACAAGTATGAGAGATGGGAAGGACAACGACGGCCATGATACTAATGGTGTAATTAGTATCGATAGATGTTGAGCTCTCTGTTCCAGTCAGCAGGCTAAGCAGAACTTTAACAAATATTTAATTTACTTCTCAAAATAATCACAATAATCAATGAGGTAGCTACTATTATTCTCCCCATTTTACATGTGGGAAAACTGAGGTCAAGGGTGGTTATAAACCTTCTCTGAGACCATGAGGCCAATGTAAGGTAGAGAGGTATAGTGACTTTAAATCAGTACCTTACTTTAAAGAACGTGATCTTACCCAGTATTCGTATATTTTTCATTTTCTTTCTTTTTAAGATTTATTTATTTATTTACTTATTGTGTGTATGGAGGATGGGGACAGAGGACAGAAACTCAGACTTCATGGTGAGCATGGAGCCCAAAGTGGTGGTTGATCTCATGACCCCAAGACCAAGACCCAAACAGTAATCAAGAGCAGAATGCTGAACAGACTGAGCCACCCAGGTGCCCCACTATCTTTTTCATTTTCAAGAGAATCTAGATTTAAGATAATTTTATTAAGAAAAGAAGTTTGTTGATTCAATGTATTTGCCCTACACCCAAAAGGCTCAATATAATGCAATACTGTGAGGACCAGTATAATTGGTCAAGTTGAAATATGTCTTTATGTCTTTAACAAATACAGTAGCTAAGGGTTTATAAATTCAGTGGAAGAGGCATAATGCCACCATCCTAGTGGCAATGAAACCTAAGCTGAAAATCAGTAAAAGGGAGCAACTCAGACTGTCTAGCCCAGCACTGACTCCCTGTGTGACAAAATTATGTGGATGACTTAATTTATGTAAGCAACTCTAAATTGGCCTAGACATGTGGAGTTAGAGGAAAAGACACTTTATTCAACAAACACATACATGCTAATTCAAATTATTTGTTAATTTGGCAGATAATTTCATCAACCCCCCAAAGAGGTACTCAATTCCTGTCCATTCAATGAGACTGAGGGCTCAGAAAATCTAGACAAGTTTCCAAAGAACAAGATCTCACCAACCTCAGACCCCTTATCAACAGGTTCCTTTACTGCCAACTCTAGAACAGGGATTGGCAAATTACAGTGATGCAAATCTGTCCTGCTGTCTGCCTGTATTCTCTGCAGACTTAGCATTGTTTTACATTTAAAATGATTAAAATTTTAAAAACATAATATTTTGTGACATAAAAATTTTATCAATATTCAGATTTGCATCTCTCTCCAGAAAGTTTTATTGGAACATAGCCATGAGCATTCATTTGTGTATTTCTGTGTTACAACAGAGTTGACTACTTAGAACAGACTGCTTGCATGGTCCACAAAGTTTGGCAGGTGCCAAAGACCTCAGTGAATAACACATTGCTCATATCATGTGTTTGGCCTCTCAGATTTGTGGCTCTCAACAAAGTATTGCCCCTTGACAGCTGCATGAGGCTAAAGTGAGAAGTCATTAGAAATTTAAATTCTCAGACCCTCACCTAGATATACTAAGTCAGAAACATTGAGAGTAGAGTCCAACCATCTGTAGTATATAACAAGCCATGAAAGTGATTCTGACACACAGTAAAATTTGAGAATCACTGGAGTAACTCAAGGAATTGGAACGTGTGATTCCAAAGTAATTACAAGGAAGGCATTTACTGGCTCCTAATTGTGCTCCAGGCACTGAGCTACGTATCTCATTTATATTTTGCATTCCCTACAACAATCTCAAAAAGTTGGGTTTATTAGACTCATTTTACAGAAAAAGGAACTGAAGCTCAGGAAGGTGAAGCAACCTGTTCAAAGTTACTGAATTAAACTTGAAACTAGATCTGTCTGCTATATACCCTACACACTTGCCCTTCTAACTTTGCTCTCCTTCTGATTCTGTCTGAGGAGAAAGCAGCCCCTTCCATTCTGAGGAAGCTGCCCTGGTTTATGCCAGACCTTGGCATTCCCTTAGTGAATATAAGCACTTTGAATTTCACAGAATATCAACCTCAGACAAGACCACTCTGTACTTTTGATCGATCAAGACAAAAAAGCAAGATCACTCTATCATCTTATGTGAGAAGAAGCAACAATATGAACCTTATTTAAACCACAAAAACGACCAAAGTTTCCCCATCCTTATTACCGCAGCTTGTTTCTTTGCCAACTGCAGCTCTAGCCTCTGTCTAGTCTATGCTACTTATAGAAGAGATTTATTAAGATCATCATAGAATTAGGCTAGTTTCTTGACTTTATTTAATCCAGAGCAAAGCCCAGTTCCAAAATCATAATCCCCCAACAGAAGTGCAAATGCACTAAGTCTGTTCTCATATCTCCTTACTGAGCTGTTCCACTGCTCTCCACGGTGTGGATTCCCTCTCCTGCAAAGAGCAGTGAGGCCAAATTACTCTACCACGGGTGTGTTCCTGATAACCTTTGGCTGGAGGCCATTGAAATGTACAACTTCTCCACCATCCTCTCTCCTCCCCATTAAGATTCCAGCTCTCTGCTCCTAGCTGGGGTGGGGAATGGGTTCTCAGAGTAAGCAAAACTGAAAAATAATATTCCCCAAACCTGTCAGTACCAAGTACATTGCCAGATCTGAAGCAGACACTTGGTATCTTAAATGGGTTAAAGGACTTTTAGAACCAAGCTGATTACATAGCCTCCAGTCTCTGTCAGTCTTTTGATTCAATGCCACCACTGTCTTCTTTCAACCTTCCTTGAAAACTTCCAATTGGATGGGCTGGCTGTTCTCTTCAAATCTTATAGAACCCTTTCTCCCTCTCATCAGACTCTTTTTGTCTTGGATTAGTTATTCAAGTTTGTACTCTTATCAAAATGTCCTTTTGTCCTCTATGTCCCTTCACACAGTAGGTGCTTGATACACATGTGTTTGATTTCATGTGTAAATTTAAGGCTAGGGGCACCTGGGTGGCTCAGTGGGTTAAAGACTCTGCCTTCCGCTCAGGTCATGATCCCAGGGTCCTGGGATGGAGCCTGGCATCAGGCTCTCTGCTCAGCAGGGAGCCTGCTTCCTCCTCTCTCTCCTCTTCCTCTCTGCCTCCTCTCTGCCTACTTATGATCTCTGTCTGTGAAATTAAAAAAAATAATAATAAAAAAATAAAAATAAATAAATTTAAGGCCTTTTTTCCCCCCCCCAGTTATAAAACTGAAAGGGCTACTTTCCCAGCCAAATCAAAGCACATGTAAGCTGGGCTTTTTCAGCTTACTGCTGGATATCTCATTTGGAATTATTTCTCATGGTCATGGGGTTCTAATGAACAGCTGCTCCAGATGCCTTTGGTATGTGGGTATCTTTACTCTGAAGTGGGATTTTGATCTGAAATCTCCCTCACAGAAAAAAAAAAAAAATCAAAACAAAACAAAACAAAACAAAAGCCAATGCAGCCAACTAATCAACAGTTTCCAGGCTACCATGGAAACTTGAAAGAGGCACTGGAGGCCCTCAATTATGCAACCTAAGAAGAAGTACACAGGCACTATTATTCTATAAGAGTAAATGGCACTCACACTGTAATGTTTTGAGTGTCTTCCTAGGGTAGATGGCATGGATAATTACATAATCAAGAAGAAAGAATAAAACTGTTTTAATTCCCTTTGACACTCTCTGTTGAATTCTGCATTGTGGACCATGTTCCTGTGTTGGCATATAGAATTACCTCACCCAGAGTCCTGCATATGGAAACTACATAAGTACCTTGCTGGCCTATGAAGATGATATACTTCTCTTTATCTATAAAAATCCAGCCTAAAAGTCAGCTCTTCCAGGGAGGCATCTCTGATCATTTCTAGCTCTTCCATTTGGACTTTATTACTTTCCATTCTTCTTCTGTATCTTGGACTTACTTATACTGATCTATCTACTGTAATGTAGTGCCTTTCTTTTATATTCCCCATCTACCTAAACAAGGGAGAGTTCTGTCAGGTTAGAGACTATCTTTAATTCATCTTTGTATCCTGGGCCTAGCAAAGTGCCTGGCATATTGCAGACAAGGGAGAAATATTTTCAAAGACAAGCCACTGCCAAAACACAAATGAGCAAAGTGATGCTCATTATTGATGGGCACATGGGAGTACATTATACCACTCTCTGTACTGTGCTTCATATGATTTTCCAAAATGAAATATTCAAAATAATTGAAGATCTTGCAAAATGTCAATATACCTATCCGAACTGTTAAGTTTCCACCGTAAATGGTGCTACCATATCTGTAACTACAACCTCTGTATGCTTTCCACTTCTTTTTTTTCTCTCAAGAAAGATATTTAAAACCTAACAATGTTGTCCTAAAATAAAATACAATTATGGTATCTTGGAACAAGTGCAGGCCAAAGGTATTATAGTAAACATGAATTTCTGGAAAAACTGGAAATTGACAGTTCACATTAAGTATTTTATTGAGAAGGGCAATCCATAGATTTTTGCCCCATTGTCTGTCACCTGAATTGTTCCAAGAGCATAACTAATATTTATCCTTCCATGATTTTACTACAGAATTCATCTTCACCTACTCCCAGATTGAACACCTAAAACAGTGGTCTGTCACATCGCTCACTTTTCCCCCCCAACTTGAAGATTTTGAATCAATAGTTCTTCACTGGTTGAAGAATAAGTAGATACTCTTAGCATTGAACTTCAAGCCATCTCTTCAGCTACATCTCCCATTTCAACGTTCTGACACCTATGTGTGTGAATGCCACTGCCCTTATCCATGAACTTAAGGGCACAACTCATGCTCTTTGCTTAGCCTAGAATGTTCTTCTTCCCTTCTCTAACTTGGGAAGTCCTTTTCATATTACGAAGTCCTGTATAACTGTTTCCTTCCAGAGTGTACCATTCCATCCATGCTTCTGCAGGCCATTTCTCTCTAATACCCAGCTTTGATATTCTTCTGTCTTGTGTGGTAAATTGTTTCCTTTCCTAGACTGTAAGTTCACCGAAGGTATGTTCCTTTAATGTTCATCTTGCACACCTCTCTACCGTCCAAGACTACCAGAGAACACTACATGCATTTAGAATTCAACAAGACATATATTATATGCTAAATGTATTAAATAATAAAATCCATTTCCTGAGTGTTCTTCATAGTTTTCTTTATTAATGAGTGGATATGTGTAAAACCTCAAATCATCATATTAAAATCCCTTTAGTCTTTTGAATCCTCTTTATAAATTGCTTTTGTTTCCTAAACCTTGAATTTCAACCAAAGGAGAATTGTATTTTCAAAATGAGGTTTTTTTTTTATCAATATCAGAATCTAATTTAAGTGGGAGCGGAAATGTTTCTCTTTATTCTTTTTTATCCGTGGCTAATTTTCATTAGCCATTGTAGATGATAATACTATGGTAACATTGCTTTACCCCAACAAAACCACAGATCCTCTCATTCAAATAGATTCAGAACTACTTTCTAAGTAAATCAATGTATAGCCATACTAGAGAAAATGCTCCATAGTTATACCAGCAAAGAATCATTGCCCCTGAGGATAGTATAAGAGTTCAGTGTGGCCTAAAAGAATCTCACGGCTCTGCTCTGAGCTTCATCTTCATTTCTCCACCCAAAAGAATGGTTAATTCCTTGGCCTTATTGTGGGCTATATTTTCTAGAGCAGTCAGTGCGAAGTTTGGCAGTCTACATTGGGATAGTCTTTTGGGGAATTTTTGCCCTCTGTAGGTAGAAAGGCTGAGGGATAATTTAATAGTTTGTGGCTTTCTCTGTATTTTGTGCCTTCTTCTTATTCCTCCACTTGACTGTTGGTCAGCTTCTTACTGGAAACTACCCACAGCCTGAGAATACACAGACAGGAGGCTTCTGCCATAGTTCTCATGGTCTTATTGAGTCTCACTGTTGGATTCTACCTGGAATAGGTATTTATAGCCATTAAGTGTACATCACAGAAAGTCAAAATGCAGTGCAGGTCTCAGAGATAAAGAAGCTCAGGAGACCACTTGGCTTGGCTACTTTTGTGCCAATTTGCCACCAGTCTATGATATAGTCAGTAGACTGGCTTAGCTCACTTACATGCCATGCTTGGATCCCACACTTGGGTTGGAGTCAACACCTTGTAGAAATTGTGTGGTTATAGTGTAATCTTTCCTATGGATGTATTTCCTCCCAGAAATCTCTCAGAGTGTTAGTGGACTGTTTAGGACAAGATATCAGAATTCAGGACATTTCCCACATAGATTTTCATTCACTCTCTTTTCCAATACTAGAGAAAAGAAGTAAGTAGAAAGTGTGGTATGGTAGAAAAACTATAACCATATGCTGCTTAGCAGTCTTTGGTTTTGGTCCTGTCTTTCCTCCAGTTGGTTTTGCCTCTGGTAGATCAGTTAACCTCTTTGGTTTGTAGCTGTTTCCTATGTAAAATGAAAGAGTTGAACTAGATCAGCATTTTCTAATATGTACTTCAGAACAAAAAATGATAGACTTGTCAAGTAAAATGGGTTATTCCTCATGTATGGTGGTACCAGCATCTTTGAATTTAAGCACGATGGTGACTTTTATATTGAGCCCAAATTGCTCCCAGCTTATTGGACATTTTACATAATAGCTATAAAAGTGTAGGCGCATCATCTATATTTGTGTGTTTGCAAAGAAATATCAAATCTTTTATGGAAATGGATATTAGTTGAAAATGAATATGGATATCTACCCCAAAAAAGACATTTCAGACTAGCACAAAAATCTGTGATTGTAGTTGAGGGAGTCAGGTTTACAATTCTACTTTTCAAATTGTTGGAACTCAAATTTGAAGTTTTCATGTGAAAATCTTCAACTTTAAGTGACATAAAATAGAAGTTAAGAAGAAAAGCGGAGTCATTTGCAGGGGTCTTAAACCTTAAATGCATTCATTATCAACATGGGCAATAAAAGAATAAAAGTGCTACCTTATAGCACTGGGAAGGTTGACTTCCTCAGTACCCCCATGGCTGTTGTCATTTAGCAAATATTTCACCTGGCTATGAGACCAAGCCCTCTGGAGTATTATCCATTAAATTTGGGGGCTATTGCTCAGCCAAGTTCAGAAAACAAAAACTAATATGGTGACAAAATTTAACAAACGGAAACTATTCCCATTACAGAAATTGAAATGATCTTATCTGCATTTTATTACAATACCACAATGCACAGGTTGCTCTGTAGCACTTGAAGAAGTTTGCTGGTGCATTGTTTTCCTTCCAGAGGTTAAATAAAATCACTGTGTAATATGAGAAAAGGAAGAAACTAATTTCTGAGGTTTTACTTAATCCCATGATGACATTGTTCTCTTGTGTGCCTAAGCAGAGCTTGTCACAGAGTGAGAATATTTACAAGAAGATATGAAAATTACGTGGGAACTTGTGTTTTTACAGAGGTCTAAATAGTTAGAACCTAACAAACTCACTTTGTTAAAAAAAAAAAAAAACTTCCTAAAGATAAGATACATTGACCATTATAACATATTAACAGAAACAACCTGTATACCGGATGTAGTTTGGGATGATGTTGTTGTAGCCATCAGGTGTAAGCTCCTGCAGTTAGAAAGATGAGAAGCATGGCAGGCTTAAATATTTCCATCATCTTCCAACATTACACACAACATGAGAAGTGAACAATCATAAAAAACTCGGCAATAAAAGATCCTTCCCATATCTGGAAGGAATATTAACAAGTGTCTTAGGAACTACTTTCTTTTGCTTGGGAAGATAGGAGAGCTTAGATGTAGAATTGACCTTGGATGCCGAGGTTTAAATAATTCAAAGTATCTTATTTCAGTAGAAAAATTATTTCATGAAAAAAAAAGTGCATATATATGGTATATATGTTTCTATATTCACACATACACACATCTATTCAAATTATTAAAGCAAAGTCAGTCAACATTTTTACCCCACCTTTAATAAGGTGGAGTAAATCCCCACCTTATTTTATTAATAAAATTGATTTGAGTAGTAAAATTTATATTAGATGGATAAAATATTTGTTGATAGCAACAGTGATGCCCTGTGCATATGGGTTCCCACTCAAGAGATGAGCAAAGTGGCTCATTGGGAAATGTAAATGAAACACTTTTGCAAATTAAGTGCTCAAGAACATTTTTGCCAAACACCCATTAACTCAATTTTAACTGAACAGCCTACCCATTTTACATCATAATCAACAACCCAACTCCACCCCCACACCTCCTACTTAATGAGGCACATACAGATATTTCCCTCATAAATCAGGGTACTCCTCCAGAGAATAAAATTCCTAATGACATTAAGGCGTGGTAGCCATCATGAACTTGACAACCAAAAAACAACCTGTATTACCACCCCATAGTAGAGAGTCTTAACTTCGCACCTTGGAAATATATTTAACCCACAATATCACCCTACACTCAAGAGCTTTCAAAGAGAAAGAAGTATCCCTTCCCTCCCAGTGTCAAATATCTGGGTAAACAGACATGAACTGTCCAGTGCTAGGCTGCTCCACGGCAAACATGCATATTTTAAAACTTTTACTTTGGGTATCAAGCCTCCTCAACTTCTGCAGTTTCTGTATCCAGTTCCGAACCAGACCTGACCAACCGCACAGAGTGGGAGCGACCACTTTACCTTCCGAAAAATCAATCAGTCCCAGCAAATGAAGCAGCTTCAGAGATGCACATATAATCACAACAATACCCACTGTTTGCAGTCCTTCCGACTCCCACTCGAGAGTCAACATCTTTCCAGCTGGCAGGGCATCCCAGCCTCCGGACCCCTTTGGAGCGGAGGGAGTTAATTAGAGAATCCGAGCAGTCTCTGGCTTGGAACAAAGAGTCGCGAGGGGGAAAAGTGAGCAGCTCCTCGCAGACGCACCGGGCGGAGCAGCGGCCCCCCGGGGTGAGGACCGACCGGGGCTGGAGTCCAGCCTCTCATGCTGATGCCGGCATTTCCTAGCGGGGTCCCCCAACCAAAGCGCGCCTGCCTCAGGGCTCTGCGCTGCCGCCAGCGGGTACTTGGACTTAGAGCTGTGAGGGGAGCATCTGTTGGAGAGCGGGAGACTTTGCTCTGTCGGTGGAGAGGAGGGACACTCCCAGGAAACTTGCCCTGGAGAGCACGGCGGCGCTCCACGCGCTGACGACGCGGCGCGGGCTGAGCAGGCTGGCTGCGCGCTAGTTTGCTGCCTGGGAAGCCAGCGAATGCCCCCTTTTTGCCCAAGCAGCGGCTCTCTCCTCCCAGAGCTCGCGCCGCCAGACAGCTCAGCCCCCTCTCGGGATGCTAGGGCAGAATCGGCGGTCGTGGCTGCTGCCTGGAGCCTTTGTCAGAAAGCTCCCGTGGAAGCCCGTGGGTAGTTTTTCTGGGGAGAAAAGTGCAGGAGCAAAAGAACCACGACTGCCTTTGTCACCAGGAGCATCCAAGCTGCTTCCCACCTGCCACGCCACTGGGGCTGTCTGGTCCCCTCGGACACAATGAGAACATTATTAGGAAGATGGATTTGGTCCTTGTATTTTACAAACAGGAATGGTTGGAGAGCAGCGCAGAGCAGGGCCTTGTAAGAACACTGATGTTCAGTAACTGCCCCCCGGAGGGGGGATCACACGATCCTCCTTTCAACTCTTGATTCAGCCTCTCTCAAAGCCAAGTTTCACAAACTTGCCTGATGATAAAAATCACACAAGATGCTTGTTAAAAATATTCTCTTGTGGAAAGCCTGATTCAGAGGATCCTGGAGTTTGTATTGCATTCTTTTAAAAAAGATTTTATTGATTTATTTGAGAGAGAGAGAGTGGGATGAGGGGCTAAGGGAGAAGCCGACTCTCCCGCTGAGCAAGGAGCCCAGTATGAGTCATGGGACTCCCGGATCATGACCCCAGCCAAAGGCAGCCGCTTAACTGACTGAGCCACCCAAGGGCCCTTGGAGTTTGTATTCTTCTTCTTCTTCTTCTTTTTTTTTTTTTTTTAAAGATTTTTATTTATTTATTTGACAGATGGAGATCACAGAGAAGCAGGCAGAGAGGGAGGAGGAAGCAGGCTCCCCGCTGAGCAGAGAGCCCGATGCAGGGCTAGATCCCAGGATCCTGGGATCATGACCCAAGGCAAAGGCAGAGGCCTCAACCCACTGAGCCAAGCTAGATGGTTCTTATCAGGGAAGCAGGGGTCATGATGTCTTGAAGGATCCCACGGGGTATATTATTCCAAACCACACCAAACATCCCAGCCAGCTTTGTGGGAATGGTCGTAGACTCTGGTCTACACCAGAAACACACTGGCTTAAACACTCTCGTTTTTTTCTTTTTCTTTTTCTTTCTTTCTTTTTTTTCTTTTTTTTTTTTTTTCACTCCGCTAAAGCCAACCCCAGCCCTTGGAACTCACTACAAAACCAGGGTTTATGAATAATATCTTGGACTTTGGGGGGCATTTCCTTGTTCTGTTACTTTCTTGTGTGATTTTCCGCAAGTAGCTTAGGCTCTCTGAAAACAGGTCATTTTCTGCGAAGTTGAGATTATAATACTTTGTTTAAAGTACTCTGTTTAAAGAGAAATGTGAGAATTAAGTGTGGTTGTAATAATGGTTACCATTTACCAAGCATTTAGTATGTGCTGATCAATAGTATAGGGATTTATCAACAATGAACTCCTCCCCACAATTCTGTGTGGTGCGTTTTATAATCATCTTCATTTTATAGGCAAGGAAACTGAAGCTTAAAGTGGTTAACTTACTTGTCAAAGCAGTGGTGGGCACAGTACTTGGTAGGCAATAGGCATTCATTAGTTTGTTTATTTCTTAACATTTGTTAACCTGCTACAACGAGCTCTGAACAGTACTTGAATGATAAAGTCCCACCTTATCTCGTGGGGGCATATGGTATAATAAAGGAGGTATGAAATTGAAAGTGACTGAGAAATGCACTAGCACTTGAAAAGATCTCTCTATGAAGTACAGTGGGGGCACAAGAATGAAAATCCAACTCCACCTGGGGAAAGATGAGTGGTGGGAACGGGAAGGAGACTTTACAGAGGTGGTAATCATTGAAAATGGTAGCTTTCATTATTATTAGAAGTTATAAATAAGACAAAAACAGAGAGACAAACCATAAGAGACTCTGAATTATAGGAAACAAACTGAGGCTTGCTGGAGGGGAGGTGGGCAGGGGGCTGGGGTAAGGGTGATGGGCATGAAGGAGGTCACTTGATTTGATGAGCACTGGGTGTTATATGCAACTGATGAATCACAAAATTCTATCTCTGAAACTAATAATACAGTATATGTTAAATTGAATTTAAATTAAAAAATCGAGATAAATAAAAAAGAACTTATCTAACATACACAGGCTTTGGGGTACACAGGCTTGGACTGAATTCTGGTTCTGAATTGCTTGCTTGCTGTGTGATCTTGAGGAAACCACTCCATCTCTGTCAGTTTTCTAAGTGCAAGATGGGAGTGTGACTGCCCACTTCTCATCCTTACTGTGAGAGTTAAGTGTGGAGAGCTGAGCCCAGTGCCTACAAGACAGATGGCAGATGTGGGATTACAACAGCAGGGCCAACTCCTTAGAGGCTCTGCTGGGTCCAGGTGGATGAAGGGACCTTGCTCCTCCTTATCATCCTCTCTTCTAAGACGGGTTTCAGTCCTTCCCCCATGAAGACTTCCTGACCTACCAGGCTATTTTTCTCCTCTGGGCATCAGGAATACACTTAGACCACTAAGTTGGCTTTATAACAGTGCTTTTTGTTTTGGATTTTATGTCTTTGAGAAATATCTATCTATCTGCCCAACCACCAATCTATCTAAGCATGTTATTTTCAGTTTGTAAGCAAATCAGTGCAGGGGAAGCGGTTCTCGAAAGTTGATGGGTAAAGAGATGTTTTAAGTAACCATTCTCTGAAATTCCTGAGAGTATTTGATGAGAGGACATCAAAAAAATTTTTTAAAGAGTTGCAGAAATTAATTAGGTCAAGTTAACTCTGTCTGTTTTAACCCTATATGATTTCATATTAAAATAAAACACAGCTAAGAAGCTATAGGTGCAGATTTTTTCTAAATTTTTATTTATTTATAAATTTATTTTTAGATTTCATTTATTTATTTTGAGAGAGAGGGAAAGGGAGAGAGAGAATGAGCAGTTGGAGGGAGAGGAAGAAGCAGGGAGCCCGATTCAGGGCTCCATCTCAGGATCCTGACATCATGACCCGAGCCTGAGGTAGACACTTAACCTACCTAGCCTCACAGTTGCCCCTAGATGCTGAATTTAAACACTGCTTTGTCTGACTACCAAATTCATTACATTCCCTTTATATCCCTTAGCAAATTTTAGCAAATAGTTACCAATCGATCTCTTGATTTATATCCTTAAGCAAATAATTTTTGAGTTGTCACATCTCATTTTCCCGGAAAGAAATCTCCACCATCTTTGAAATTCACAGAAAGACCTAGGGATATAATTTTGTTAATCCCAGGCAAGACTTCACTTTAGGACAATGGCATTCCTATATAAGATCCATGAGATGAGAGTTTTGATGACCCAGCCAATCCTTATCTGTACTGGCTACCCTTACTAAGCTCTTCCTGTTAACTCCAGCTACAGCATATTCTGGCTCTTAAGAATGCCAGGGTCTCTTTCACCTACCACCCTCATGGCAGGATTTTGTAAACTAATAGTGTCATCCATGAGTTTCATGCATCATCTGACCAGTCTAGGGAAATGGGGGACACTTGAAGAAGAGTGTTTTTCTAGGGCCATCTTGGGAAAGAACAGTTGGCTATACATTATTAAAAAAAATAATAATTCCAGGTGATGGCTTTATTATTTTATTATAGTAGCTTATTAGCCCCGACCTAGTTTGTTATGTTAAAATATGCCTCTCTATCTCTAACTATTCTCAGGTTTGCCAATTCTTTATATTATAATGGATGTCCAGCAAAGGTCTGTCTTCTATACCAAAAAAAAAAGAATACCAAAGGAATAAACTAACAACTCTTGCTCACTTACTCTAAACTAGGCACATGTACTTAACATGTATAAACTCATTTAATCTTACCCTAAACTAATGAGAAAAGTGTTATTATCACCATTGCAAAAAATAAAAATAGATAAAACCAATGATCATCAAGATTATTTTTACAGTTACATTCAATAAGGGGCACAACCATGATTTATATCTGATTTACTCCATTATGGTGGCTGACAGTTATGTAGAAGGTCTAAGTGTCAGGTACTATGCTAAAATCTTCATGCTTATAACTAATTTAATTCTTTCATAATTCTATAAGATCTATATTATTTCTCTGGTTTTAAGGATAAAGTTGAAACTTTAAAAGATTAAGCAACTGGCCTGAAGTCTTATAGATAGGACTTGGCAGAGTTGGGCTTGAGCTTGGGTATCCTGGGTCCAAATTTTGCACACGGTGTCATTCACTACTGCATTCTGGGGCTTCCTGTACCTTGATGCATGGTTCTCTAACTGGGTTTCTGCTAAGGGGTTGTGCTGGGGAAATATTGCCAGAAACTCTTGGGAAAGTAAAAAAATAGACTTCAAAGAGGCATACCCAAGCCAATGACCCCTCCTGAAAAAGAGAGAGAGGGGGGAAGTAGAAGTCAGAGTAGACTTTCAATTTCCTTGCACTGACCCATTGCATTATTTTAAATAATCTCAAAAAGGATGATTTGCCTGAAACCCAAAATTAATCATGTCCCCCTCTTTGTTTTAGCTTCAGTTTGAAATTTAGCTTCAGTTTGAAATTTCACTAAGTGATGTTCCTTGGTTTTTAAGAAGTGTTCTTCATCCTATTGACATCATACAAATACCAAAATAAATATAGTGAAGTTGAGAAAAAAAAAATTTAATTAGATAGATTTATCTATCTACCTATTATCTCTCCAAAAATATAAATAGAATAGCAATGCATATAGGATATGCTAAGTCAAACTTAAATTTAAAATTATTAGTTTATATTTGTATAAACACTTAGAGTTCAAATAATCCAATCTTTTTATTTTAAGGAGGCTTATAAGTGAGGTACAGAAAGCAGAACTGGCTTGTTCATGTTCAAAAACATTGGAAAATGGACAAAATGAGCTTGACTCACCTAGCTTGTCATGATACTGAATTGTTAACTGGGATGAGCCATTGAGAAATTAGAAAGAAATCAACTTCTGAAAGAAAAATGTTCTACTCTCAGTAAATAGGAGGAAAGAGAAGCAAGACCTCCATGTGGTTGGCATCATCTAGAAGGTCCTACTGAAGAGAGAAGCCTAATTTAGGTTTTTGAAAACAAGTGAGGAGAGGAGGAATGATTTTCTAGGAACAGAAATGGGCACCCACTAGGGCAAAAGCTATGATGGTAGCGTAGCTCCATTGAGGCCTCTGAGGCAGGGAAGAAAAATGCAAGTGGAAAATTGTTGTAAGAGGCCTCTTAACATCTGCATAGAACAAGGAATGACGATAAGGTTGGTATGTGAAACTTAGTGTCTCTTTTACTTTTAAGATTTTTCTTACCAAATGATGAAAGCTATTCACCCTCAGTGAATTCTGTTCTGTCCCCACCCCAAAGGGTATCACGTCCATCT
Source organism: Mustela putorius furo (assembly GCF_011764305.1). Lineage (NCBI taxonomy): Eukaryota > Metazoa > Chordata > Mammalia > Carnivora > Mustelidae > Mustela > Mustela putorius. Next base: position 26,901,156 of record NW_025421273.1, read on the forward strand.
GTCTTGGGGCTTCTCAATTACTTGGAAAGATCCCTAAATATTCTCCAGATAAACTTTCCACTCAAACATGCCAGGACTCGACGCTGTTTCACTTAGTTGCAGGGTTCATTCTGAAAGCTTCCTAAACGTGTCTAGAATGGATTTCTTTAAAATATGTATACCTTCATCCATTAAACAATTAAGCATCCAACCTTCAGGCTTGAGGGCCTATCGAATCCATAAAGGAGGAGGGGCTATCTCCCACTTGAAAAACTGCCAACAATGTTGCACTAATGTATCTTAAAAATTATATTCATGTATCTTGTGATCCAAGTTTATGTTATATAATCTTCATATAAACAAATTAGAAGATTATTTGGAAATTTAACTGGGAAACGTTCTTGAGAATATAATCTTTCCCTGAGATTTATGACCTTTTTCCTGCTCTGATTTCCCTTTCCTAGGCCATCTGGACTAAACTGTGTGGGCTTCTGGGTTCACCCATTTAATCCAGCATACAACTTTGGCTGTCATGTCACTGATCTTTTTCTCTTTTCTCTCTAAAACAGTCTTTGCCATACACCACTATAATTGGCTGACTTGAGGGCAGTGATTTTCATGGATAATAATTATAATGATGATGATGATAATCCTTTGCTTTATTATGATATAATTAGGATTATAGTATTGAATCCCTCCTGTGTAACAGTGTACTATACACATTACATGAACTATCTCATTGAATCATCACAACACCTATTACAGATGAGGATGCTGGAATGCCAAACCTTAAGTAACTTGCCCAAGATTATGGAAAAAAAAAATCAGAATATGCCATTCCAAAATATGCCACCTTGGCGTAATGATTTTGTGGTGCTGAAGGCATTTGAGAATCACCAGATGCAAGAAGAGTTCTCAGTCCTCCTCTTATCTACCTAACTGTGGCATAAATTTCCCTTTGTGAAGCTACCCACTCCTTCTCCTATGCCAGGAATCAGAGAGCAACTCTTATCACTGGAGATGGAGAGTGAGCACAAAGATGAGCCTGCATAAACAAGCTTCACTAAAAGAAGCCTTATCTTCTTTAAGTTTCTCTCATATATTTCCTAGTCACTTCCCTGTGATCTATCATCCCTTGAAGCCCAAACTCCCTTTCTTTTGTTAAAATGGCACATAAGCCCTGGAATCTAATTACTTGTTTCTATGAGTTTCACTTCTTTTCTGTGAACTTCCATATATATAAAATAAAAATTGTATGCCTTTTCTCCTATTAATCTATCTTCTGTTAATCTAATTTGCAGGCCTCCAGAAACTGAACCTAAGAGGGTAGAGGAAATGTTTTTCCTCCCTGATAATTACTAGAAGTTAAGGAGCTGGGATTTAACCTCAGGATTTCTCACCCATGAGTCAGTGTTCTTATATCCTTGTGGTGCCTTTGTAAAGATCACTACGTTTTTATTTTGTTTTTATTGTGGCCTTATGAAACAAAGAGAAACAAGATTTAAAGTGCAAATGGCTTCCAGAAAGGTAGCACGTGCTGTGGCCCTTACCTCTTGTTGAAATGTAAATGTTTCACATCAAGCTCTTTCCTGGAAGCCAGATCAAGAAAGCGAAGAAAGGAGAAACAAGAGGAGGGAAGGGACTCAGAGGAGACAGGCAAAGGAACAGGAGAGAAGAGAGAAAGAAAATGAAGGGTGCTGAGGAAAGAGGCAAGCAATCCTCCATGGCAGCCCAGGTGACAGAGTCAAGAGTACACAGCTGAATGTAGCCTGTTTTCTACTTGTGAGATTCTCAGACTTGCAGGCAGATGAGAGTTAAATAGGAGTAAAGCAGACTATAGGAAAAGGTTGAGCAAGGGGTTATTTCGCCCTGAATTCGCCCTCCTTCCCTGGTCTGTCAAGCTCTGGAGCACTTAGCAATGTCAGCTATCTCTTTAGGTCTACCTTCTCAGCCTTAGCCTGGAAATTGAATAGGTAGCTTTTAAAGCATGAATACTAGTGATCTCCCTGGATATGGCATGAGCCATAGCTAGGTCACGAGGCCTTCAATATCTCTTCAAAGTCCTGTGATGCCTTCCCATTCACTTGTGGCAGGGCCCTGCTGCCCCAGATTGATTGCTTCATTGGCTTGGTTCTCTCTGTTCTTGGGCATGAGATTCCCATAGACTGACTAGGGTGTTCTCTGAGCTGCACTGGCTCATTTCCTGTCCTGCAGCAGCACTTTGGGAAAGAAAACCCAACAGGTTTGAACTGGAATGCATTTCAAATCTCCAGGGACAGTGAATAATTATCTTGAATATGCTTTGTTGTATAAAGAGTTGGAGGGATATCTGGAAAGAATTATTCGTAGAAGTCTCAATGTCCTTTTGTGAGAGCACTTCTAAATCAATTTTGATTCTTTGCTAGTTCATTCATCCTCTCATTCACATGTGTGCATGTATACACATATACATACACATGTGTGCACACAAACACATACATACACAAACACAAGATTGCCACCATTGTTTCTGTCACTTGCAAAGTCAGAACAGGGGAAGCCCTAGTGAATACAGAAGTCCCTTTTCCCTGAACTTAATGTGTGCGCATTCCTGCTGAGGATGAATAAACACATAGTAAATGTTCAGTGAATGCCTACAGAGTATATGTTTAGAATGTAAGGTATAGGTCATGGTAAGTATTTTTTCTCTAAATGCGAGTAGCTCTCTGAAAAGTGACTGGCCCAGGCTGGACAACTAGGATTTGTAGCCAAGTCTTTGGATTCTTAGTTCATTGTTTTTTCCATTGTAACATGGAATTAAGGCATCTACCTAATATCTAGGAAGGATAGAAGCAAGGAAGAACCATGCACTACAGAAGAGAAAGGTTTCTTCTAGTGAGAACAGAGAAATCCATAAGAAAGAGAAGACATGGTGAATTAGGCATGAAGATGAAGCCTAATATTATATATGTCCAGATTCTGTTCATGAGTGTTAACCTTTGCTAGTGTTTCCAAATCAGCTACATCTTAAGACTTGGTTCTGGCATCCACTACAAACAAGCAGACAGAGAAGCTGGGGGCTGTATCTGTGAATCTTTTTGGTGAAAGGAACTAAACTTCATTTGGAAAAAAAGAGAGGCAAAGGAAAAATGTTCTCCCTACCCGAGCTCCAAAATCAGAGGCTTGGAGAGCTGGAAAGGGAATCATTTCTCTTCTGAGAATTACATATTTCCCAGAACTTACATTTGGTCAGTGTTGTAGTTTGTCTCTGCTGGAGATTCCTTGTTTTCAATGACTACACTTAAATTATTGCAATGTTGAAATCAGTTAGTATCAGTTTCCTATTGCTGCTATAACAAATTACCACAAAGTTGATGGTTTAAAATAACACAAATTTATCTTCGTCCAACTGTGAATGTTAGAAGTCTGAAATGGGTCTCATTTGGCTAAAATCCAGGTGTTGGCAGGGTTGTCTTTCTTTAAAAGTCTCTAGGAAAGAAACTGTTGCCGGGCCTTGATCAGATTCTGGAAACTACTTACACACCTTGGCTGTGGTTACCTCCATCCTCAAAACCAGCAGTGGCCAGCTAAGTCTTTCCCTGGCAGTATCATTCTGAACTTGACTCTTCTGCATCTCTCTTTCGCTTATCTTGTGATTACATCAAGCCTGCCTGGATTATCCAGGATAACCTTCCTATTTTCAGGTCAGCAGAATAGCAATCTCAATTCCACCTGAAACTTTAATTATATTTTCCATGTAACCAGCATATCCATGGGGTCTTGATGATTAGGATGCAGACATCTTTGGAGGACCATTATTATGTCTACCTCACAGTTAATAATATGAATAACCTGTAAACACTGCTTTAAATAGGAAAAGAAAAGCTAACCCCTAAACTAAACCCCCACATTTAGACTCTACTTCATCAAAAACGAGTCACTTAAGATATGTGTATGAGCATGTGTGTGTATGTGTGTGTGTGTGTGTGTGTTTAATGTACAGAAAGAGAACCTTCTCTTTCAGAAGGAAAGAGCAGCTTTAATTAGCATTCTTATCTCTGAATTTCCAATTTTCACTAAGAAAGGACTCTGAAGAAATTTCAAAATGCTAAGAAAGAACACCAAACAATTGAGAAGATATAAGCTAATGCTCAGACTCAGGGACAGTCTATTTCATTTTAGTGGTCAAAAGCAGTTTGATGCAGAGCAGGTATATCCTGTAAGCCCAGAACTAACCTAGGAACTGCAGGAGATAGAACATCAGAAAAGAAAGAACTGGGATAGTGTTTTTCCTTTACAACACTTCCAAGAGCATCACAAAAGATAATGGAGGAGGAGGTGCTTTCTAAATTGTGGAAGAAACACTCGGGGAATGCTTTAATTAACTGGCCCAGATGCTCTACGATGGATTAGACTAGCACTGAACCAAAATCTTCAGCAACGAGGTATTCATTTTACTTCAAGCTGTCAGTCCTCTGGACACAAGTCACAGACCATGACTTTCTGAAAGACTATTCACTTCAATAACAAAACTATGACAAATGAGGAGTTTTCTCCTTTGAAGATCCATATGATGCTTCCTCCTCAAAACATTGCATGTAAATGGGCTGATATGTTACACATGTTCATTAAAATCACCATTCACACTGTCCAAACATCTACATCAATCCAGGATTTTGTTGTAATTTTATGCAGATATGTACTTTTGCAAACTTTGTTTCACTTATTCCTTATATCAGTCCATCTTAAAAATGAGAAAATTGAGGTTATAAGGAGTACTTCATCCACAGTCAAAAAGCAGCAGCAAAACTGGGTTTAAAATTATGCATTCTGGCTCCACACCTCATGTTGCATTTTTTTTCATCTCTAGCATTTACAGAATGATTTTTCCTGTGTTGGGTGCTGTGCTAAGTGCCTCATATTCACGATTTATAAAAGGAGGATAATAAAAGTGTGTACCTACTATTGCTGTCAGGGGCAATAAATAGATTAGTATATTGTACAGTTAAAGCATTCAGGGTATGGTAGACTACACAGCAAGAGCTCTATTTACAAAAGTAATCATAACTATTTCTTCACAAGCCAGCGCCAAGGCATTTCTATTGTTATGCCTCTTTGACAAAAGAAGAAACTGTGATTCAGAAGGGCTAAGACACTTGTTACAAACTGCTGTGTGACCAAGCAAGCCATGAGAACATGTTTTTAATCACACAAGTCAGCTCAGTCTGTCTGTCAGGGCTCAGTACTTTGAAACAGAGACCCTCCTGGTCACTCAATTAGTCCTGGATTTCCAAGGAAGGCAGAGCATAAAGTAACCAAGCTGCATAATTGATAATCGATCTGGAAAGATCCTCAGATTTCAGATGCTGGGCTCAGTCATCATTTCTTTATTTGAGAACTTTGGCTTTCAAATAATTTCCATCTCATTTCATTCATGCATTTATTCATTCATTCTTCAAAAAAGGCTGACATTGATTATGTGCCATGCAAAATATGCAAGGTACTGTGGGGGATGAATAGCTTGAAGAAACTTATCGTCTAGACGGGGAGGTAAGGAATGCACATAAATCACTAAATCCATGGAAGAAGATTAATGTCCATAAGAATGTGTTTCAAGAGTCCTGGGAATTCGAAAGAGGAAGGGAGTAGAGAAGTAGGAAGGTTGGGGTTCATCAGGGACTGCTTCCTGGAATCTGGTTGATTCATAATAGTTCAATCATTCCTTCAATGAATCAGTCAACATGCATTGAGTGTCCACTATGTACTAAAATATGCAAGACCTCTCAGTATAACCCAATCATTAACTTCTGTGGGTTCTAAAATATAACCTTTATAGTATTAATTCTCATCAAGTCTTCTAATATAGTCTTACACCCAAACCACCATGCAAGAAATACACAGCTGATTTCCTACTTTCACTTTTATACACTATTACACAGTAGTCAGATTAAAAAGTGTATTTTTCATATAACTCCCCTGTGATAGCCTTTCAATAGTTGTCCATTACATTGGGAATGACATTCCAATTCCTCACCATGCATTGGCCTCTCTTTGATCTCAACCAAGACCAATTTTATTCTCAACCCCCGCCCTCACACCCACAGCTCTTTCTTCATTTAGCCTTTCAGTTCTCTGACTAAACCAGGATTATCCCTGCCTAAGGCCTTTGTGCTTTTGATCCCTCTTTCCCTCATACCGGCCCCCCGCCCCACCACTTCTTATTTCTTGATCTTTCTCATCACTAAGTTCTAGTCTAAATGCTCTCTTTTCACAGTATTGTGGCACCTAGAAGACTGCTTGGCCATATAGGCTTTTCATAACTATCTGTTGACTAAGTAAGTGAATGAATGAATGACATCAAACAGGGTTCTTCCCCCATGCACTCAATCAAAGCTGGATGCACAGTCTCAGCAACGGTCATAATCAGAGATTAGAAGCTAGCTTCATTTTACAGTGCAGAGGTTTCAGGAGAGAATTCACCAGACTGGAAATGTGGGAGAGACCAGACTGTGAAGAGTTGCAAGAATCTCTGAGAGAGTTGAATGATGAAGATTTAATTAATGTTTCTGGATAGTGAAGTGGGATGCTCACAGCAGTGTCCTGTTTGTTTCAACTGGCAATAATAAAAACAAAAGCAACCACAGATGAAAGAAAGGAGGGGAAAAAAAAAAAAAACGGAGACAGGAAGACCAGGGAATGGGCTGCTGCAAAGGTCTGAGCCAGAGGTCACATCCCTGGGCAGAAAGAAGGAGAGATGAACGTAGCAGAACCAAGGGATGAAGAGACCAAGGAGAGGCATCAAAGGTGATCTAAACTGACTGTGAAACATGAAGGATTATTTGTCAACATTTCCATGACTCTAAATAGTCCAAGAATGAAAAAAAAAAGTGGTGGAAAAATATTGAAAAGATTCAAGGATAACTCATGAATTTGAAGGAAGAACTATACAACCAAGACATAGCTAAGGACAGAAAGAACATAGCTCGGGTGGGGGTGGGGCTACAGTAGTGGTTTGTGCATTTGTACTTGAACATGCTGTCCTTAACACGTCTTATCTCCAGACACTCTAAACCATGGAATCTATACATCTCCAAATTTCAAACTTCAAAAAGGGAGCCCCTGTTTGGTTCATCTTGAGTCAGGCAAATATCCCTGGATCAATTAGTTGTAACCAGGAAGTGGGCCATCTAGTGCAGAAAGACTCTGGAGACCCATTGTTGTGGTCTGGGGTCATTTTAGGGGAAAGGAAACTCATAAGGATCCAGACAGTCACTTCAACTCATCCTTAAGTGAAACTGGAAACAGGAACATGTAGGGAGGTGAAGATAATTAAAATTTCGATGGACCTGCATTTGAAAAGCCAGCAGGGAATCAAGTAGAGCTGCCAGGTTGATAACTTAAAATATGAAGCTATATTTTGGGAGAGAAGCCAGAGCAAGAGATAAATATTGGGGTTAATTCATATAAATGAGAGTTGAAGTGACAAGAGTGAATGAGATATTCAGGGAGGAAAGACATACAGAGAGACAAGAGCAAGGGGCCAACATTATAGCAACAAGAGGAGCCAAGAATGCCAGAGCAGAAGTGGTGAGAGAAATCTAAGCAGACCTTAGAAAGTAATATTTTTGTGGGAATCCAATGAAGAGAGCTTCAAGGAGATAATCGACCAGTGTGTTAAATGTAAAAACCCAGTCATTTTCTAAACTGAAGTGTTGTCCTAACACAGATTAATTTGAAACTGGTCAAAGTGCAAGTGTATATATATGTGGGAGGTGGGGAGGGGGTTTGTAGGTGTGTATATGTGCAGAGTACTAGAGTTCAGGGAGTGAAAGGGAAAAGATAAAGCTTAAGGATTTCCAGCTATGATTCTTACATTGTTCCATCTAAAACCAAGACAATTCTATAAGTATTATTGAGCATCCAATATGTGGATGTGCCCACATCAATATGTGCCCCCCATTGACACAGGGGATTATAATACATATAAGTGAGGTAGCCCCTGCTCTCTTAGAGCCTATAGTCCAATGGAGAATACAGAGAAATAAGCAGGCAGTTGTTAGACATTATGTTGAGAGCAATGGTCATTCATCACAGTAGCTCATTAGACAGATACTTGAATCTGGAGAGTTTTCCTAGAAAAAAAAAGAAAGAAAAAAAAGAAATCACCTGAGCTGAGATCTTCAGGATAACTGGAGGTCACAGAAAGATGAGGAAAATGCATGCATTACTGGTAGAGGGAACAGTCATTGCAGTGTCTCAGATGTGGGCAAGAACTCAATGCCCTGAGTGGGCTTGCTTAGACAGGGGCCACAGAGAGTACATAGATTGGATGGGGGAAAATTTAATTTCAAGACACAAGGCTGCTAAAGTAAGCAGGACCAAATCACAAGGACTCTTTAAGCATGCTAAGGGGATTTTTTTTTTTTAATCTTGAGAGCCCTGGGGGACCAATGAAAGATTATAAGCAGAGGCACATAATCAAATTTGTACTTTAGAAAGATCACTGGTGTTGTTCTGTACAGAATTGACTGGGAGGTAAGTGTGGCTAAACTACAGGCAAAGAAATTAATTAAGAGGCCGTTCCAAGTGAAAAAAATGAGTTAGGAATGTGGTGGATTAGCTGGAGAGATGTAGATGGAGGTGAGGAATAAAGAGGTGATGAATCTCCAGACATTGAGAACTGAATTAACCATGAGATTTCGAGACGGGGAGAGTCTTGGATGAGCACGTTTCCAGAAAACAAAAACAAAAACAAAAACCATTTACCCTCTCTAGTTGAAAGTTGGGACTAGTTGCAAAATCAGTCCTATTGGAAGGGACTAACACACTGGGGCATGCAAGTTTGAAATAAGAAACATAAAGTTGAGTGACGGTGCAACACACTAATTGGAGATAAGGTGAGAAAATTCATGTGCATCACAATTGGAAATTTACTAATAGAAACAACTTAATCTTCCATCCATCATCCATCTTCACCTTTGGAATGCTCTGTGATTACCAGGGAATGGACAGAAAGAGAATTGAGAATAACTGGCATGTGAACATTTGTTTGTGGCCATTTAAAATCACAGGCTTTTGTTGAGTGGGCTCGCCCCAACTCCACCTGTCTCAGAAAGGTGAATTCTCCAGGTAGGTATATGCTATCTATCCCCATAATGCCAATAGGCAGCTCTCCCGTTACCATACTAATCATCAGCAAATCCACTGAAGACTATCCAGAACTGGACCAATTTTTAGCACCTCACTGCCATCCCCTGATCCAAGCTACCATTCTCTCTCCTTTCTGATTTTTGTATGTAGGTCACCTCTCATAGTGTGCCCTTAATTTCTCCTGTTCGCCAGAGTGAGCCTTATGTTTTTTATTACTTTAGAGATTCATTTATTTTGAGAGAGAGAGAGAGAGAACAAGAGAAAAAGAGTGTGTGTGAGTGAGGGAAGGGACAGAAGGAGAGGGAGAAGGAAAGAGGCAGACTCTGCACTGAGAATAGAGCTCCAGGTGGGGCTTGATCTCACAACATTGAGATGATGACTTGAGCTGAAATCAAGAGTTGGGCGTGTAACCAACCGAGACACCCTGGCATCCCCAGAGTCAACTTTTTAAAACATGTAACAAATCATGTGACAACTCTGCTCAAAATCTTCCAATAGCTTTCATTTGTCTAAAAGTAAGAAGTAAAGACCCATGCAAAATGCAGAATGAATCTTTCATAATGTTCTGATCTCAACTCTCACTGTTTCACCCTTACTCACTCATTCCAGCCACACTGGTCTCCTCAGTGTGCTTTGGTCATCCTAAGCATGCTTCTGCCTCAGTGCCTTTGCACTTGAAGTTTCCTCTGCCTGGACCAACCTTCACTCAGATTTCTACATGACTTACTCCCTTGACAATGTCAGCTCACTATTCCACTATCACCTTACCTGCCTCTGAAGGTTGCCTTATCCAGAACTATATTTTCCACACTGCATTTCCCCTCAATTCTTCTAAACTCTTTTATTCTTCTTGGCAATTACTGCCATCATATAGACCCTGTATTTGCTTTATTTATGTAGTTTTCCCACTGGAATCTAAATGCCAGTAGACAGGTTTTTGTCCATTTCATTCACAATCCCCAGCACCTAGAGCAACACTTGACATGTACTATGTACTAGATAATGAGTTGATGAATATTTCTTGAATCATCTATCCAACACAACAAACATTCACTCATAAGTACACACACAATTTTCCCCTTAATTAACACTAATAGATATAATACATCACCCTTAAATATTTCATATTTAAATGTAACAAAACTGTGGATAGAGAAAAAAAAAATCCAGGTTTCCCCCAGGAGAAAAACCTAGGAAATTATTTCATAAATTGCTCATACAGAAATTGAAAATGTAACAAGTAACAAAAATTCAAAAAATATTTGAGTGATTAAAAAAAAAAAAAGTCACTAATCTGACTTTCAAGGCAGCTGAGTCCTGAAATGGAGAACTTATTTTATGTCTTTATTTATTTATTTTGAGTGCCAAAATAGATTCGGCTATAAAACTTTGGATTTTAATGGGGTGAGTAGAATTGTTCTGCATGATTGAGGAAGGTGAGGGATTTGAAGCCCCATTTCTCCCTCTGCTTCCTGTGTCCTCAGTGACCACAGTCATGTGGATAAAAACCACAGAACCACTGATGGGGAAAAAAACCATGGAAATGAAGAAACAGAACTCAGAGAAGGCATGCTCCTTCAAAAACTGTAATTTATTGACTGCCTACTTTGTTTAAGATACAGTAGCAGAGAGACTTCATGTACATTTTCTTGTTTACTTTCAGGAGGACTCTGTGAAGTGTATATTATCTGCTCTTAGCAGATAAGGGCCATGAGAGAAGTTTAAGTACTTCTGTTTTTGCACAGAATTTGTTGGTTCTGAGTTTGAACCTCATCTACCACAGAGCCCCTTTCTCCAAGAAATGCTCTTTGGAGCATTTCCTTTGAACCCGTCTTTCCTTCTTGCCACATAGCAGAAGGCATTTTTCCTTGGAAATTATTTTCACAAATGGTAATTTGGTTTCCAGGTAAGTTCATTAACATCTCCTGTAATGCAGAAGGCAGCCAAAAGATCATGATTGTTTCTATGGAAATAGGAGCCAGGAGTGTTCAACTGCCAACTTAACAAATGAACTTTGGGAATATAATCTGTTTCCATCTTCTCAGAGGAAATAAATAGGTGGCAATGTTCAATTCCTCACTGCATTCCATGTATCAACTTTCCAGATAGCATTTGGTCTTGTTGTATTTTCTCCCACCACCAAAGTACAAAAGCTGCAAGAATTTTTCTGCACAGAAGTAAGGGATGAGCACCAGAGCCAATTTCTCATCTCAGACACTACAGATTTCAATGTGCATCTGCAGGCTCCAAATATGACTATAAACATGTCAGCCAAAACAAACTGTAATTTTTATAAAATAAATCTGGGAAGCATGTTTTTCTGAAACCTAATGCTCTGTGTCTACGAGGGTAGTAGGAAGAGGCAAGAGTGGCAGAGTAGCCCAGCTTCTGAGATTTGGCAGTGCTGTTCCCCCCCACAAAACCTGGTAAGGAGTCATCAGGACATGTGGCCTCATCTTTCTCTCTTTGCCACTTCCTGAGAGTGAGGTGTTTTAGAAAGCCAAGGACTCCTCCTTGCCCATTCAAAATAGAGTTTTCGGGGCGCCTGGGTGGCTCAGTGGGTTAAGCCGCTGCCTTCGGCTCAGGTCATGATCTCAGGGTCCTGGGATCGAGTCCCACATCGGGCTCTCTGCTCAGCAGGGGGCCTGCTTCCCTTCCCCTCTCTGTGATCTCTTCCCTTAAAAAAAAAAAAAAAAAAACAAAAAAAACCCAGAGTTTTCTATTGCTGCGTTCCTCAAAGGACAGCAACAGCAATCCCTGGGAGCTTGTTAAAAAATGCACAATTTCTAGCCCATCCCAAGTCTACAGAATCAGAATTTCTGGGGTTAGATGTAGCCATCTGCATTACACAAGTTCTGGTGATGTTGATGCTGGCTAAAGTGTGAGATGCATAAGCTAAGGGGAAGGCTAGCCTTTGGCCTGGAGAATGCGGTTCAGGTCCCTGAAGCAACACTTGATAGAGAATTATTTTGGGATAAGTCATTGAGCCACTCTGGCTTTCTTTTTCCTTATCTGTAAAGGAGGTGAACTAATATCCTTGAATTACTTCTGAATAAAATATTAGAGTACCTTAAGACTGATGAATCACTGACCTTTACCTCTGAAACCAATGATATATGTTCATTGAATTTAAATGACAATAAAAAATTTAAAAAGAAAGAAAAAAATACTAGAACACCTTATGGCTAGCTGATGTTGGTATAAATGACACCTACATAATAAAAGATTTGGCAATCAATCGACACTTGCCTGGTCTTCTCTATTCTAGCTAGTATAATGACAAGAATCATATTCATCATCATTACACAAATAATAGAAATATCTTTGGGCCTCCTGTGTGCCATATACTTTCTCTGGAGTCTGATGTTTGTTTTAAATATGTCCTCTGACAGTGTTATTTTGATTTTGGTACTAACGAAAACTAAAGAGGTCATATAACTTCCTCAAGGTTACAGAAAAAAGTAAATGATAGTGTCAGAATTGGAATTCAGATCTGATTTTGAAAATCCATGCTCCTTCCTTTCTGCCAACAGCTCTCTTTCCAGAACTGGGATCTTTTAAGGAAAACCAAAAAACCACCACTGCAGTCCACAAGATGGGGCTAGGCAGACTGGACAATTTGTTTAAGTATATAAAGCAAGTACTTTGAATATATTTAACATACATATTGACTTCATATAAAAGCCACTTTACCTGAGAGTGATCAATAAATGAAGCTTGTAGTTGTACTAAACTGTTGCTTTATTGACAACTTTGAGATGCCTTGTCCCTGGTGAGAAGATGCAGAAAATGGAAGGTGGAGAGAACTTTGGAAAGCTTCTAGCTTAAAAAGCATTATAAGCAAAAGGGAGTTTAGAACCAGAGCAGCAAGTGATTTGTCCAAGATCACATAGCTGGTTGGTAGCAGGGATCTGACCAGAGTGCATCTAATGGCCCACCTGAGTTGGTATTATTGCTGATATGGTTTTATTAAATCAAACTGCATATTCCTTTTTATAGAGTAGGCACAAATCCATACATTCATGTTCAAGAGAGATTTAAAAGAAAGATTAACCTGTGGTACAAGAGAATCCTAAATGGTACTGAGGGTTTTTCAAGCTAATAAAGTTAGGGTGATAATCCTGGGCAAATGCAACAGCGAAAGCAAAGTTAAGAGGTTCTGGAATCAAGGGCTCTGTTTGTGGATCTATCCAAAATGTCATTCTACTAAAAATTTCAACGGGCAAATCAGGAAGCAGCAGAAAGGGAGGCTAGAGAAATATGGAGTGGCCAGGTTATGGATGGATGGACTATGAAACCTCAATTTGGATGGACTATGAAACCTCAATTTAAGGGGTAAAGAAAGGAGGGAGGGAGGGGAATACAAGACTAAAGATACTGGAACTTGTTATACTTATAATACTTCAGGCAGAAGAAAGTAAATCCTGAGCAAGGTCAATGCTACTACCAATAGAGGGGAAGATTCCAAAGATATTTGGAGAGGTAAAATGACCATAAGGTAGGGATCAATGAAATCGGAAAATGAGGGGGTTTAAGGGTGACCCCTGGATTTTTAGTTTGGGTAACTGATGGATGGTGATGAGGTAGGGAGGGCAAGGAGGAATATATTTGGCCATGTGGAAGTCATAATCTCAGCACTGAGGTCACTGTGTCATTGGATCATCACAGCAGAGGCATCCTGGAGATAGTCAATACATCTGGCCTGTAGCCAAAACCATTGCAACCCATGAAGCTGCCCAACGCAAGAGGGTAGCATGGGCAGGCTCAGAGTGACTTAAGCATATTAACATGTAAGTATATTGAAGAGCCAGTAGAGACAAAGATGTTAGAGAGAGATGGGACAATGATGGGAAATTTCTGAGAGTGGAGGGATCAGCAGGTGTCATTTGGCTCTGGCTTAGAGAAATCTTGTCAACTCACATGAATACCAGAAGTAGAGACCTTTGGATATCAAACATGTTAATTTTATGGGAGTTAATTCTATACTACAGCTGCAAGTTCCTTATAAAACACCAAGGGTTCCCACATTATAATGTTAACACAGATCTGATGTCTGGAAAGACAAGTTTCTTTTGATACCCATCTGGTCACACAGAATGCCTCACACAAAGGCAAATCCAGCCCCATGCTTCCTCTGATTTGACAAGCACATTGCAAATCTCTCAAATAACTAGGAGACGCTACTCTGGCAATACAGTTGTGACAGATAAAAGTAACTTGTAATCCTTGAGCCCTTCCCACTTTCTCTCATTGATTGAAGTGCTTTTAGAATACATACCAAATGGTCTAATCACAGAAGAATTTAATTGTTTCAGCTCTAACTAATGCATATACAGAGGGTTAGAAGATGTATAGCTAATATTTATTTAGGAAATAAACTTCCTTAAGACGTAGCATATGTATGCATGTGTAAGCAAATGTATGTATATATGTATGTGTGTGTGTGTGTGTGTGTGTGTGTATATATATATATATATATATATATATATATATATATGTTTAATTTATTTTTCAGCATCTAACTTGCTTGAGAACTCAAGCCAAACAGGTTCCCAAATTATGCTAAACAATGTAGTAAGTTTGATGAATTTCACTATGAATAAAGTTTAACACAAATTTATTTTGAAAATGGAGCAATGAAATTTGAAGGAGCCAGAGTTCATCATTCTTACAGGGTTCGAATATAAAGCAGCTTTGGACACACAGTGTAAAAAAGAATTCAGGTCCTTCCCAGGTGCACTGATACCTTCTTATTTAATCATAGCAGCTGCCCTGCCAGGAAAGTATTACCTAATTATTGTGAACAATTACTATGAATTAGTATGATTCTAAAACATACTATTTCTCCTGACACTTTATTGGAATTTGTGGGCAATTTTTGGTTGATCTCCTCATTGAATATAGTTGAATATAGTTGAATTGAATATTGAATATATTGAATATAGTTTCTTTCTCCTTGGAAAGGGCTATATCAACAAAATAGCCACAGAGATCCTTAGAATAGGGGGATTGAGGTATAGAGAGGTTACCTATCTTGCCCAGTAATATGAACCAGGAATAATCCAGCCAGGACTTCAACCCAGGACCATCTGATTTTGAAAGCTGATCAAGAACAAATATTTTTTAACCATTTGCTATAATGGTGTAGATGCTATTCTAAATCCTGGTATATAATAGTAGATAGGCTACAGGGGTAGTTGCCCTCAAGAAGCTTGCATTCCAGAGGAGGGAGATTAACACTAAAGTAAACAAGTAGATAAAGGAAATTTGGATGTGCCATAAATGCCATAAAGAAAATAAAATAGGGCAAGATGAAAGAGACAGACTGAGATGTTTCCTGCAGGCTTTTTCTAGGAGGTGACATTTGAATTTCTTCCTACCTTAGTTATGACAACACATAAGCATGGTGTAGCTGCCATAAAGCCTCTAAGATAGGAAAGAACTTGCTCTTGACCAACATTCAAACAGCATACTCCCTATTGTAAGCCTTAAGTGTATCCCTTCAGAAGGCCCATGATCTAATGGGGGATACGGATATGTCAAAGGATAAATGACAGTATTGTATATCACAAGCTAGGATGGACAGGTGTTCAAGATTCTAGAGTAGCACGGAAGAATGGAGGTTTGTTGAGGGTAGGATGAGTGTGTCAGGAAAGGAGGTAGGGGCTGAGCTGGCTTTTGAGGGAGAAGCTGGGTTTGCCTGGGTCATAAGCAGGGAGAGGGCTGTCCATGAGCCATGCCTGGCTGAGGATAGCACATGAAACTGCACAGAGGCATGAAGGAACATGGATCAGATGTGGGCACTCTGTCACAACACAGGCTTCAGAAGGGGGAGTCACAGGGAGGGTTCAAGAAAATGCAGCACCTGGAAATGATTTAGCTTGGCAAGGCCTTGAAAGAAGTTCTCCCTGTTTTCAAGGACAATGTCCCTGAAAAGGCTCCAAGTGAATTTCTTGGCAGTGCCTGTCTGACTTTCCAAGCTCTCTTGATGAATGGGATGTAAGGTACACTGTTTAAGTTAGTGGTTCTCAGCTCTGGCTGTTCATTGGAATAACTAGAGACACTTATGATAAATATAAACATTTTTTAAAGAATCCCTGAGCAGTTAAAATCAGAAGGTCTGGGAGTGAAGTTTAGACACTGGTGGTTTTTCCAAGCTCTGAAGATGCATCTAATACACAACCAGTGTTGAGGGTCCCTCCTTCCAGATAGATCACCAGGGAAACTAAGTTCTCCCGAAGACGTGCCCCAGCTCTCATGGTGTAGGACCAGCCCAGTAAGAAATCACCCAGAAAAAGAAGGAACGGGGAAAGACTGGTCCTAGGACCAATAGTGTCTGTGTTCCAGGGTGTTAAAAAAAAGTCATTTTGAAAGTAAAACAAATGAAAGAAATGTAATCATTATACAACCAGGCTCTGAAGTCTAATGGAAAGATCTGAACTTAATGGTGCCCTGAACACTCCTCAGTAATTATCTCAGAAGAAAACAGCGGTGCCAAAGGGGTGCCCCGATTCTGAACAGTCCCAAGCGACAGTAAATGAGAAGTAATCTGACTGCAAAAGCAATTGTGAGTCATGCCTTCACTGGCTTTTCCATAATGGCACCTGAAGCACTCTTGTTTGTTCTGTAAACCTTAGTTAAATAAAGTTACCCTCCAAGACACCAAGGGGTTTGCCAGAGAACAGTTAGTTTAATTGGAGCTCATCTGTTTTTGTTTCTAATGAGTCTCCCATTTCATAGCCTGCTCCTAGTTTGAAATAACATGTCCCCTTGTCTGGGATGATTAAAAACCTGCTTAAGCCTACAATATACGGGAGCTGCCAAAATGTTTGCAGCAAGCAATACAGCTCAGGATTAAGGCCTAC
Source organism: Mustela putorius furo (assembly GCF_011764305.1). NCBI lineage: Eukaryota > Metazoa > Chordata > Mammalia > Carnivora > Mustelidae > Mustela > Mustela putorius. The sequence continues at coordinate 26,918,129 of NW_025421273.1, forward strand.
AGGCAGGATGGAAATAGAGAAAAACTGTTGATTACTCTAGCATTAAAAAAAGAAGAAGGGGGGGAAAAAAAAGATTGAATCCAGTCATGCAAGTGATGCTTTGTTAAAGAAACCACACAGTAGAATTACATTCACTTCCCAAGGTTTGCAACCACCTTGTCCTCCCCACCCAGACTCCACCCTTTACCATGCTCTGTTTTCTAGTCTGTTTTTCATTTGGAGACTGACAACTTTGATTGTCCATACCATGGAGTCTTACCGGTGTTTCTGCCTGAAATTAGGTTTTCTAAACTGCTTGCCAAAGAGCTGCACTATGCTATAAAATGCCTTTGATAAAAATAAACCTTTTATTTACAAAATCAGTAATACTATGACTCAGAATAACTGCAACTTCATATGGCCATTTTCCTTTTAGAAAACTGCACAGTGTTAATCTCTGGATAGTTCTTGGGAGAAATATTTAAATAATTTAACTCCAAGCACCTTTGTTCTCACTCTCCTCCACAGATCACGATTTCGGGATTTCTCAGTCTGCCTTGTGCATTTTGCAAACCGTGTAAACTAGTGCACTAGAAAAAAATCCCCACAAATAATAAAAGAGCAGATGCTTCCTGGATTATAATCACCAGAGTAAGCTAATTAATTTACCCGTTGATCTGTGGTTCTTAGCCATTTGAAAATCTGATTAAAGGTGTGGAATTTCATAAAAATGGCAAATACACACACTCTATTACACATATCACCAACATAAGCAGTGGCCTCCATGATATGTATATACAACATCTGGCTCACTGGATGGCACATGGTTGATACTCAACATATATTGTTCAATGAATGAATGAATCAATGAGTGAATAAAGTTTCAGGGTGGATATGGATGGCTATGAAGACTAGCTTTAATAAATTCTGGCTTCAAAACTTCTACCAGGAATGAAAGAATTATGAAACTAAATTCTTCCGATTTTTTTGACCCTTGAGACTGTCTTTTCTTTTCTGTTTTAATGGCTGACCATCTCCTTCCTCCCTCCATGATTTATATCTAGCCTGGGTGTGCTTGCTTAAGTTTCTATGTAGAGAATTACAATCACTTCCAGTGTCTCCCACAGAGATCATTCCAGAGTTCCATGATGGACTATTTGGTCATTCTAAATTCCTCTACAATACGTTTAATTACTATCTCTTGGTTTTCCCCTCATATCTATTATAATGTATTTTAACTTACCATCATTATCAGAAGACATTATTTTTTTTTCCTCTATTTCCAAGTTCCTGGGGCATCTGAGTCCTTGTCCTGCCAAAGGCAGCTGCAATTCACTGGCTTAGGCTCTTCTCTGTGGCTGAGATGGGCTACCCACTCTGAGCTTCAACAGGTACATGCTCTGAAAAGGTGCTCACACAGGGCTACTTTTCAGGGGAAAAAAAAAAATTCTGTTCACTCTGCCCTTTCCAAAAGTCTATGCAATTGTCTTTTTTGCCTACATCTTTGTCTGGGCTACCATAAGAAAATACCATAGACTAAACTGGGTGGATTAAACAATGCAGGTTTATTTGTCACAGGTGCTAGGAAGTCCAAGATCAAGGTGCTGGCAGATTTGGTTCCTGGTGAGAGCTCTCTTCCCAGCTTGCATATGGCTACTCACTGTTTCTTAGCATGGCCTCTCCTCTGTGTGCAACCACAGAATGAGAGCGAAATCTCCCTCCATCTTCTTCTTTTTTTCAATATTTTATTTATTTATTTGATACATTTATTTGATCATAAGTAGGCAGAGAAGCAGGCAGAGAAAGAGGGGGAAGCAGGGTCCCCACCAAGCAGAGAGCCCAATGTGGGGCTTGATCCCAGGACCCTGAGATCATGACCAGGGCCAAAGCCAGAGGCTTAACCCACTGAGCCACCAGGTGCCCCTCTCCCTCCCTCCATCTTCTTTTAAAGCCAACTAATCCCATCAGGAGGGTCCCACCCTCATGACCTAACCTAATCCTAATTACCTTCAAATCTCCAAATACCATCACATTGTGGCTTAGGGCTTCAACACATGAATTTTAGGGGGATACAAACATTCAGTTAGTAACACCTACTGACCAGGGGAAAGGGACAGTGTTGAAAGAAGAGGAAACAGGAATTCTTCTGATTAAACCTTCTGTGTACCAGGTACAGCTCACATGTGGTTTATTAAATCTTAGTAACCTTATGGGGCACCTGGGTGGCTCAGTGGGTTAAGGACTCTGCCTTCGGCTCAGGTCATGATCCCAGGGTCCTGGGATCGAGTCCCACATCAGGCTCTCTGCTCAGTGGGGAGCCTGCTTCCTCCTCTCTCTCTGCCTGCCTCTCTGCCTACCTGTGAAATCTGTCAAATAAATAAATAAAAATCTTAAAAAAAATCTTAGTAACCTTATGAAGTAGCCATGTAGACTCCCATTTCAGAAATGAGATACAGAGAAGTTAATCAAGCTGTGCATAGTCATATAGTGAGGGAACAGTGGCTTAGGGACCCTCACTTAGGTCTCCGTTCTCTGCCTTCAGATGGCTACACAGACTGGTCTGAGGATTAGATGTCCTAGTCTCACTTGCAGGGACATTTATATCACAGAACATTTAGGACTGACCCCCGTTGTAAAGATTCAGCCAGAGTCCTTATAGGGCCAGCTCCTCTACATTAAAAAAAACAAAAAACAAAAAAACAAAAAAACAACCAACCAAACAAACAGAAAACAACAACTCCACAAGGGATTCTGATTCAGGGCCTGTTTAGAAATCACTGCATCTCACCCCACTTCCTCCCCAAGATTAATAAATATTGAGGTTGCCTTTCAAGTGTAACAATCATTTTTGAAATCCTAGTCACCATTTCATGGCTCATCACCGGCTCCCTAGGAAGAAACGAGCATATACCAATGGTAGACATTGTCTCAGAGGGGTAATTGCAGTCACATACCTACTGTTGTTCTTAAACATGTCTCTATCACTTATTAAGTACAGAGGATCTTGAAGGGATTAGAAATCGTTGGAGACATAAACGTCACCACCACCAACAGCTCAGAAAACGCACTGGGCATTTTCTCTGATTCCTTCTTACAGAATATGTCCACACTTTTTTTTTTCTCCTTTTGTTCACTGAAAGATTATGAGATGTGACTATAAAGTCTTGTGTTTTATTTTTAAAATTAAACCCAATAGCAATAGCTACAAAGGGAAAGAACCGAACTCTTGGAGATGATGATGGATATGTTTATTACCTTGATGGTGAGGATGTTAACATGAGTGTATACAAAGTCTGAGCTCACTGTATTATATACACTAATAATATGCAGTTTTGTATACCAATTACATCTCAATAAAGCTAGAAAAAATTAAAAACAGAATTTATATACCTAAGTGAAATATGATGCCTTCCCAAGAAGTCCCCTGGGGTACACACACACTTAGTTTAATGGGGCTACTGAGGCTTGAATACCTTTTGAATTCCGCATGAGACATGCCTGTGGAGTCTATGGTATGTTCTTTTGAGTATCTGCTGCCCGGAAAATCCGTGACTTTTACACTGTGGATTTGATTCTTGGAAATAGCAAAACTGTATGGAGACAAGATCTGCAATAAAATTAAGTGTTCACCCCCAGAGAATTTTACTTTGGAACAAAACTAGGAAAGACTATAGAGTCATGGTTATGTCTTCCCTACCAGGTCTGCAAAACTTGTTTTGAGACCAATTACAATATAGATATTTTCCAACTGATTTTAAGCAATAATAGCATAGATGCTAAATGTGTAGATTAAAGTGAACAATTTGTAGGACAAAATACATTTGAAAGCTTAAGCTATAATTTTAGTTTTTTTTTTTTCAAGGTTGACTTTGTATAATTGAGTTTTTATTTGAAATAAGACAAGTTTCAGTTGTTACTAGTTAATTTGATGTTACCAGGTCAACGACTGATAAAACAATACAGTTTCAAAAATGATTTTGGGTTGGATCATCCTATCCCAAGATCTACCTTTCAGGAAACATAATTTGCATGTATATGTATTCTACTAAAGATAAGATATTGTAGGAGCAAGATATACTTACTAAGGGAATAATTGGGCAAAAGATGAATAATAACTTTGATTATAATTAAGGCCAGCAAAAGCGGGGCAGGACAATGCAGTCACTCGAAAACAAACAAACAAAAAACAGAAAGTAATTGGCCTCTTCGCTCTTGTGAAATACACACTAACCCAACATCATGAATCTTCCTCATTAACTTTAGAAGTGCTGCATGAGAGACTGTGGACTCTGAGAAAAACAAACTGAACGTTTTAGAGGGGAGGCGGTGGAAGGATGGGTGAGCCTGGTGGTGTCCTGTCAAGGACATCAAAGATGTTTGTTACAGTTGAAAGGCAACCTCAATATTTATTAATTTGGGGGAGGAAGTGGAGTGAGATGCAGTGGTTTCTAAACAGGCCCTGGGTCAGAATCCCTTGTGGAGATTTTTTTTTTTTTTTTTTTTTTGAATGTAGAGGAGCTGGCCCTATAATGGGGGTCAGTCCTAAATGTTGGTGTGCTATAATCTAAGGAGGGCACGTACTTTGTGGAGCACTGGGTGTTATATATAAACAATAAATCTTGGAACACTACACCAAAAACTAATGATGTACTGTATGTTGACTAACATAACATAATTAAAAAAAAAAAAAGTGCTGCTCCTATCATACTCACTTCCCTGTTGCATTGCAGGAGATTTGTTTGCACTATGTGACTGACTCAAGATTTCTTACAATTCTTGTTTCTGAAATGTCTTCTGATCACTGAGTCATGAGAATAACCATTCTCAAGTTGTGATTGTTCTGAAAGTCCTTTAAGGGTCTTAGATACTTGGACAATGCCATTATTTCCCTCAGTACTTTTCCATCTTCTTGTGTATTGTATTATTCATAGCCAACTTTGAAATAAATAGCACCTATCATCATAACAGCTTTGCATGCTTACTTTGCACCTGCTTTTGCACTATAAATGATGATTTATAATTTAGACTTATAGAAAATATTCATGGTAATCAGATCTCTGGGCACATATGTGCCTACTGAGTGCTTCTACTTCTTGGTTTTCAAATAGAAAAAACATTTATAATGAAAAGCTCTTTCTCATTTTATTTCCAAGCCAAAAAAAAAAATTAAGACTTTTTTTGCTATTGGCTATAGAGATAATTCTCCCAACTTTGGCCTTAGAGAACAATAACCAATGCCACTAAAATCCTATTTTCAAAGTGCCTTTGAAAAAGTCCCTTACTTTCCCACTCTTCCCAGATTCAACAGATGTTTTTTTTGGGGTGTATTTAATGCTCCTGTTTATTCCTTTCAGGATCTAATTTCATCATTTAGCTTCTATGGTATAATTGAGACAAGCTGGATGAATTATCTCCAAACTAGTTCATCATGGAAAAAAAGCCCAAACTGGTCTCAAAATAATTTTGATGTTTGGAGTCTTTCAGAAAGGAAGAGAAGGATAATCAAACTGAAGCATGATAAGAATGTGCTAAGCTAATTTGTAAGGGAGGCAACTGTGACATAACTGAAGGAGGATGTCACATACTTCTTCTACTCATCATTCTTACATTTTATAGGACTTGGGCTTATCATAGAGGGCAGAGATCAAGCCTTGTGGCTCTTGGTGTGCCCAGCACCTGGCATTGTGCCTACATATAATAGATGCTCAATAAACATTTGTTGACTAAAATTTAGTCTAAGCTCTTCTAGGGAGAAAAAAAATGGTTTGGAGTTCAGCATAGAGAATCTAACCACTGGACTCTCACAATATATATGTGCTTTGCGTGTTTAGCATTCCATGTCATAGAAGATACTCAACTAGGGCCCCGAGAATCAGGTTAGGGTTATAAAGTAGGAGTTTATGTACCACATAGGAAGTCAGAATAAATTATGTCTACCTTCTAGATTGAAAATGTATCAATCTTTGAAAAGACTTCTGTCCTGTATCCCTCATGATCTTACTGGTGATGGAGTAATGACCCCATTATTTGATACATGCCATGATGTTATTATATTAGCTCTTCCAGGTAACACATTTGGCTTAGAATAGAATGCTTTAATTCAAAGGTGAAACTTCCCCTAATCCTGAAAATTATAAGAATTTGGAGGTAGAATATCATAGCCTGGGGTAATGAGCACAGAGGAAACTTCTCATTGGGAAGATCAACATAAAGTAAGATGGGCAAAAAATGAGTGCTGTTGTCTTTTAGTGAATCCAAGGTAGGAAGGTAAACTGGCTATTTCTGGGCTAAAGCCAATAAGCAAGGTATCTAAACAGAGGAGGTAGCAAAGATACAGCAGTAGAATCCTGAGATGCATCATATTTCAGCATCAGCAGGACCAGAAGGATGCCAATCTGAGGTGATATGATAGGCCCTGGGGTCAAATCCAGCCTTGGAGAAAAGGACATTGTGGTATTAGGAGAGGAGGTCAGAACTTTCAGGAAAGGAAAGTGGGAATCAGAAGCCAGACAAAGGGCTATCGAATCTGCTGGCCTCATACAAAGCACAAAGGGTAGAGCTTGGTGCTCATCATTGTACTCCAGGACTAAATTCCCTTCAGTGACCCCCTGACTCCCAGGCACCAGGCAAGGGGTTGACTAGCTCTTTCTAGTCCCACTCAGTAGCTGAAAAGAGCCCTTGAAATACCACTTGGGCTCAGAATGAATTATGATGGAGGCTATATCAGCACTTGAAACAGTAGAGCACTTCAGTACTTTCAAACTCGGCCTCAAGGTGTTCGATTCCTCCAGAAGTGGTCCTGTTAGGCAGGATTTGTAGAAAAACATCAGTTAGGCTATTGTAGTGGTTATCAGTGTTTATTCTGTACCTGAAATTGGAATTTGGATTTAAGCAGTGGGTGTGGTGCAAAAATAATGAATACTGTTATGCTGAAAATAAATAAAAAATAAATTTAAAAAAAAAACAAACAAACAACAACAACAACAACAAAAACTTAAGCAGAAATACAGTATATGGCTCAGTGGACAGAGTCCTAAGTTCTAGTTTAGGTTATAGTAAGATTTTATTTTAAGATCAGGTCTAATATTTCTAGAAATTCTTACTATATTTAGTTCAATAAAATTATGAACTTAAACCTCCATCTTTTGTCAGCTTCCATGGGATAGTGATCTTATCAATACCCCTTTACTTCTCTGAATTCTTCAAGGATTCCTTCTTATCCTTCCAACTTATAAAAATGCAGCTATTTCTGGGAATTCACCCTTTGCCCTCTAGCTCCTTATGTGATCTCACCTATACTTCTTCCTCCAATCAAAACTGTTTTTGGATGGCAACTACATTTTTATCTCAGACTTTGGATCTTTAAAATCATATAACTACTTCTACTTTCTGGGCCTGAGTATCTTACAGATATCAGAAATCTCAAATGCAACATAATCAGGTCTTCTCTTCATATCCAAAACCTCTTTCTCCCATGGGGGGGGACACCCCACACTCCCTGTAAGCCATACTGAAAATTTAGGAGGTGTCTTGACTTCTCATTTTCCCTCAAAGCCCATCATATCTAATTTGTCAAGTCTAATCTGTCAAGGTCATGTGAGCACATGACCTACACTATTGATTGAATGGGCTCATTTCTTCTAAATCTCTCTCCTGGACTATTGAATTGGCCTTCCTTTTGTTCTTCATGACCCAATCCTCTCCTTATCTCCAAAACCCTTACTGCAGCCACCGTGATCTTTTAAAATGCAGATATACTCCTATCCCTAAAACACAGGAAAATAATGATTATAACCAATTACTATCTCCACATCACTTAAAGAATAGTGTTCAATGGGGCACCTGGGTGGCTCAGTGGGTTAAAGCCTCTGCTTTCGGCTCAGGTCATGATCCCAGGGTCCTGGGATAGAGCCCCGCATCTGGCTCTCTGCTCCTCGGGGAGCCTGCTTGCTCCTCTCTCTCTCTCTCTGTCTGCCTCTCTATTTGTGATTCTGCCTGTCTAAAAAAAAAAAAAAAAAGAATCAAAATCACATGCCATTCATTAGAGAAATGCGAATTGAAGCCACAACGAAAATATTACTAATATCTGATACTGAATATATGAAGACATTACTTCAAACCCATTAGGATGACCACTATTTAAAAAAAAAAAAAATGGAAAACCACAAAATGGTGAGGATGTGGAGAAACTGGAACACAGCTTTTGTGATAGGAGCACAAAATGGTGTAGCTGCTGTGGAAAGCAATAGGATGGTTCCTCAAGCAGTTAAACATAGAATTATCATATGACCTAGCTATTCTACTTTTAGATACATACCCCCAAAAACTCAAAGCTGGGACTGGAAAGACCAGTGTTTAGAGCAGTTATTTATAATAAGCGAAATGTGGACACAACCCAAATGTCAATCAAAAGATGAATGGATAAACAAAATACAATACAGTAATAATGATTCAGATGTAAAATGAAATGAAGTTCTGATACATACTACAACCTTGAAAACATGGCACTAAGTGAAATTTAGACATAGACGGTCAAATATTGTATGATTCCACTTATTTGAGGTAGCTAGAACAGGAAAGTTCATAGAGATAGAATAGTGGTTACCAGTGACCACTGGGAAAAGCCAATGGGGAATCATTATTTAATGGGCATAGAATTTCAGTTCAATGTCGTTAAAATGTTCTGGAGAGGGACTGTGGTGATGGCTGCACAACAAAATGAATGCACTTACTGCCAGTAAATTTTACACTTAAAAATGGTAAAAATGATAAATTTTATGTTTATATTTATATATATTTATATATATATAAAATAAAATTAATTACATGCAACTTCTTGCTTCACACCTTGGACACCAGTAGCCCTACAATCACCAATACAATCTTCCTCTGCACCATACACCATGTCCATATGAACCATACACCTGACTACCTCCCCAGGATGCCTTCCCAGGTCCCTCAAGAATTGGATGATGGGCTCAGCTTCATTGACCAATAATGTTATGCATATATCCTTTATCCTAAATGCACTGTATTGTGATTATCTGGTTTTGACCATCTCATAAGATAGAGAGTTTTTTTGGGGGGAAAGAACTGAGTCTTTTACATTGTGCATTTTTTAATACAACATCCAGCATGCAGTGAACTCTCAGTACATACTAAGGGAATGAGTTCAGGAGAAAACAGCTATTTAAAAAACAAACAAACATACAAACAAAACCCCTGAAATATCAAGATGGAAGGAATCTTAGAGCTTATTTAGTTTAAACCTAAAAAAAAAAAAAAAAAAAAAACTTATTTTGATATAGTAAAAAAAAAATTACTCATTTTGACATAGTAGCCAAAAAATTGACTTCTAGAGGTCTAATTTCCATTAGCAATTCAATAACAGTTTTCTTTCTTTTTGCCATTGATTCTATCATTTAATGAATCATAGTAGAAATATATCTGAATCATACAATCCATCATGTCAATGTTTTCCAAATTTTAATGAGTCTTAAAACATCTGTGTAGTGGGGCACCTGGGTGGCTCAGTGGGTTAAAGCCTCTGCCTTCGGCTCAGGTCATGATCCCAGAGTCCTGGGATCGAGTCCCGCGTGGGGCTCTCCGCTCAGCGGGGAGCCTGCTTCCCCCTCTCTCTCTCTGCCTGCCTCTCTGCCTGCTTGTGATCTGTCAAATAAATAAATAAAATCTTTAAAACAAAAAAACAAAAAACAAAAAACAAAACCCATCTGTGTAGTGTTTGCTGTACCCAAGGACCAATTGTCCTAATGTCCAATTATGTTTATCTTTAGCCTAAGCTATACTGTCAATTAATGACAATTTTGATATGCTGTTTCTTTGTTTGTTTTTCTAGTATGTTAAAAAACAACTAGCTATTAAAAATTCATCTATGTATCACCTAAAGTCATCTTTCCTCACTATGTGGCATGTAAATCATGCTTTGGGAAATCAATCTTAATTGTATGATTTATTGCTTTCTTAAATTATTCTCCAGGCACAACTTTGCTTCCTCAGCAAGTTTGTATCATTTTATGTTCCCAAGCACTTTGATGGTTGTCAAGCTCTCATCACATACTCAACAACTATCTGATGACTGAATATACCTGTTGCCTCAGAAATGACACATATAACCTACTCTTTTAAAGTTGAAGCCATTCCATAAGGTTAAGGAATTTGGGGATGAGGTATTGACAAAGTTTCTCCTCTTGAACAAATTCTATTCAGTCTCCCCTAAAAATTTCAACCAGGCCAGGCTCTTGAAATCCTTTGTTTATCTCTGCATTGTCCAATTTTATCAAGAATTCTGCTCAGGTGGTTTAACCAGAATCTCTCCTCCTCTTCATATGTTCACTTTCTGTATCCAGCTGAGTGCCTCGCCTTCCTCTATCCCTCTGGTGATCCCTCTGATCATTCTGGCCTGTCTTCAGCAAGAATCCTGTTAGGTTGGTTTAGCCAAAATCCCCTCTTCCCTTTGATATTTCCACTTTAGAATTGTCTGTCCACTGATCACCAGCCTGTCTCTTGGCTATAAATTTCCACTTGCCTATTCAGAGTTGAGTCCCATCTTTCTCCCCCACTGCAAAGTCCCATTGCAGGGGTCCTTACACCTATTGCCATGATCCCCTGAGAATAAAGTGCTTTACCAATTATCATGGTGTGTCATAGTGGCTATACTCTTTTGCACATTTGCACCAAAGCCACACCTTGCGCAAATAGTTTCGGCCAATGACTGAGGTCGTAGGAGGTACTAAGTTAGGCTAAACCCCAGGAAATATGGGACTCTCACAGATAACTTTGGCTTCAGGATTCCCCTAAGGATTGCTGCACAATACTTAACACTGCAAAGCAGTCTTAATGACTTCCTCCAAACGTCCTTCCTCGTCTCCTTCACTTGGGGTCAGACATGCATCACAGTTTGATGGCTGTCCCAGCTTTTCTCTCCCTCTTTTCTTTTACAGGGATTTCTCTTAATAAAATTCTTGCACAATTAACATTGTCTTGAGATCTACTTCTGGGAAAGGCTATACTCATACAGGGAATATTAGTGGGAGCTACATAAATATCAGAACTATTTCAAGCTGAATTTGTTAATGAGAGTTTGAGGTTATGGCTAATTCTGAATTAGGACAATATCTAGCTGAATTGATTAATTACTGTGTGAGTTTACTAGGGCTTCCATGAGAAAAGTACCATGATGTTAAGCAGAAGTTTATTTTCTCACAGATCTGCAGACTAGAAATCCAGACTAAGGTCAGCAGTGTTGGTTTCACCTGAATCCTCTCTCTTTGGTTGGTTGATGGCCATCTTCTCATTGTGTCTTCACATGATATTCCATCTATGCGTGTCTGTGTCCCAATCTCTCTCTTTTTTTTTTTTTAATATTTTATTTATTTATTTGACAGTGAGAGATCACAAGTAGGCAGAGAGGCGGGCAGAGAGAGAGAGGAAGGGAAGCAGGCTACCGGCTGAGCAGAAAGCCCGATGTGGGGCTCGATCCCAGGACCCTGAGATCATGACCTGAACCGAAGGCAGCGGCTTAACCCATTGAGCCACCCAGGCGCCACCCCCAATCTCTTTTTATAAGGATACCAATCATATTAGATTAGGGCTCATTTTAATTTTATCACCTCTATGTCCAGATATGGTCACATGCTAAGATACTGAGAGTTACAATTTCTACATATGAATTTTGGGGGAATGTGATTTTGTCCATACAACTAGCCCATAACCCTGAGCCAGTCACTTGACTTCTCTGAGCCTCAGCCTATAAAATAAAAAATGATAATATCTACCATATAGTTTTGTATAAATGATACACAATTATATATATAATGTCACTGGTACATATAAGTCAACCTTTATAGGTTTTTCTCAGTACAAGCCTCCCGCCCCCAATTTACTAGAATCATTGTCCATTAATTTATTTAACAATAAATTGTGTGGGAGCTTTAGCATTCAATATTATTTGAAGTAGAATTATATGATTAACTTAGAAAGAGAAAGAAGTTTAAAAAGTCAGATGGTGTAGCTTCATGTTTATGTTATAACAGTTCTATGATCCTGAGTCTGGTATGTTTATTTAAGCTATACACAGAGTTCAGAAATTAGTAGCTAGGAGACAAACATGGCCTGTAGATGTGTGTTTCCTTAGAGTGTTTTAAAAATCAGAATAGAAAGGCCTTTAAATAGAGCATGCCACTGTAGTTTTCCAGAGGTTCACTCACCCCTATCACATGGTTACAACACAAATGTACAATATTCATTCCTTAAATGCTTTTGAGTTAGCAAACATTGAAGTTCAGACTAAAGGCTCAGATGGATTGCTTCTACCTCCCTGCTACTCTCAAAAGGATATATTTTCTATCATATTCTCTGAATTAGCTGCCAGAGATATCCTTGCCTCGAGTTCTTTCCTCTAGAAATGCTCACATTTATCCAATATCCATTGGTTCCTCCTATCATTATCTCAGGCTGCTTTTTAGGCCACCAACAAAATAACAAGTGATATGCCAAGTCTTTTTTCAACATGCACACCCAATTTGAAACTCAGCATGTTTGGGACGATACTCTCTCCTGCTTGTAGGTAGGTAAATACCTCTGCACTCCAGATTTGCAAAACCCTTCATGATTTACCCACCTAAAAAGAACATGATCTTCAGAGTGCACAGAGAACTATTTTTTCTCTGGATGGTAGATAATACTGCCATTCCATCATCCTTCAGATACATGAGCTTGCTTTTTAAAAAAGATTACTTCAGTATCTGGTATCCAAGAACATAAAGCACTTTTCAAATTTTATTATGTTATTTTTCATTACCAAGTCTAGAAGTTAACTGAAAACTATTATCATGGTTTAACCTTCCAGATGGTTATGAAAAGATTATGTGAAGGCAGTCAACTTTGAAAAAATGAATAAAATGACTTGTATGATGGAGTAGCAAAGCCAAAGAGGAGCTAAGATGAAGGGCTACCACCTTGTCTTCCTGAAGGATGAATCATTTGAATCTGTCAGGAATAGGGAATCACTACAGAAAAGACTGGTTAAACCTCTTAAATGTATTTAAGGGACTTAACATAACTTAATTGGTTTTACCATTTTCTTAGTCACTCCACGTCTGCTCATGGCATCTCTGACCACTGGAGGATGAAGCATAATGTCATACTTGGTAAAATCACATTATATGTTCACCGAAGCCTATAAACATTCAACCTGCACAAGCATCTCAAAAATAAACAAACTCAAAAAAAAATAAAATAAAATAAACAAACTCAAACCCAGTTTTCATATTATATAGCCCCTAGGCAAATCCAACCACTTCATTTGAGACTATTTAAAAAATCTGTTGGTGCAGAATGTCAAAGTCATGTAATATTGGGATGCAGGGGTGGTTAGATTAATACTTAAAAGAATTTTCAAAACAATTTTGACTATTTTGACTAGGTAAAAGTGGTACCTTTGCACTGATTTTAGCACAACCTAGTCTATGATGAAAATACATAGGAATTTAAACTGAAATTAGATCATCTGAACAAGACAATTTGAGTTCTTTCTTTTTCTTTTCTTTTTTTTTTTTTTTGAAGCATGTCAGAAATAGGATATGTACAAAAATACAACAAAATTTTAAAGTTATTCCTCTAATTCCTACTAAATCTATCACAAATGAATTCTAGAGGTTTTTTCCCCCTTAAAAATCATGAATTATGGGTCTCAGTGATTCTGACCCTCATTTAATGTGTCTAATCCTGTTAACCCAGAATTTTCTTATCCTGTATTTTTCCCAAAATGTGAATAAGAAAATGAGTGCCTGAAGAAAGAAAGGACAAAAGCAAAGGTTAAGACTTAAGCCATTATAAAAATGTTCAAAGACCTAAAGAAATCTTGCTTATCGAAGTAAATTATGATGACAACATCTCATCAAATAGAACATAGAACTTATTTTTTTTAAAAGAACCAAATGAAAATGCTTGAGTTGAAAAGTACTATAACCAAAATGAAAAATGTACTAGTAGAATGTAAAAAGATGACCCACAGAATAGGAGAAAATTTTTGTAAATCATCTGATAAGGGATTTGTATCTAGCATAGGAAAACCAACAATTCTTACAACTCGATAATCAAAAGATAAATAACCCAATTTAAAAATGGGCAGAGGATCTGAATAGACATTTCTTCAGAGAAGATATGCACATGACTGATATGCACATGAAAAGATGCTCAACAACTTGAAGTCATCAGGGAAATGCAGATCAAAATCACAGTGAGATACTGCTCCGCACCCACCCATACGGCTATAATCAAAAAGACAAATAAGAACAAGGGCTGGTTGTAAAGAGAATGGAAGCCTTAAACCCTGCTGGTAGAAGGTGAAACGGTACAGCCTCTTTGAAAAGTCTGACAATTCTTAAGATAAAATTAAAATAACCAAGTTAAACATCACTAGCAATGTGATTTTATATCATGGTTTCTGTTGTCCACTTTTAATTCATTTATGTTACCGATGAAATTTATTTTATTGGTAAAATCATACTTATACTTTTTTCAATTGAATATGGTTTGAAAACAAAGGAGTCAATGCTTTTTCTGTTCTAATAACTAGTATAATTAGACTTCAAATATCAATCAGTATTAGCCATCACTCTTCCACAGAATCCTCTCTAACAGGTTCTCTGGTTCAAGGTGGTGAACCAGTGAAACTGATATGAGACCTGAGGAAGATTCTGAAGTTCCTTCTGAACCATGAATGAAACACTGAATTATATTTAATATGATGATTTGTTAAGTCATTTTATTCTTGGAAAAATGGCAAATCTCTGATAGTATTTATAGTCATTTCTGACAACTAAAATACCTTATTAAGCCCGCCAGAATAGTAGAGTTTTTAAAGCATTGATTTTTATCTGCATTTCCAAAGAAATCCTTGTGTGTTTACATTTTTTCTAAGGTAGTCACTAAACACAAAACAATAAATCTATTGTTATCTGTACTAATTGGCTATACTTAGGCTGAGTTGAAAGTTTTCCTTAATGGTCCCTTCAAAATTTCAACCTTACATGCTGGCATTTAGTGAATGTCAAGACACTTAATTCAGAACCGTGCTTTCTGGCTTGTGTAATAAGATCCTATTGTTATTGACTTTATCATGAAAAAAAAAATTCTATTTTAAATCTTACAAAATGTATTTTTGGATCCAGTAAGTATTATTCTCTTAAAGTGCCAAATCCTTCGTGTTTTTACCAAGTCTTAAGAAGAAAAAGAAAAAGGGGTAAATTTTTCATGTGAAACATTTATTTATTTAAAATATACAGAGTTCACTGTACTACCCTCAAATAGAATGACAATGTGGGGCAGAACCAAATAGAACCTGAGAGGAGATCTACTGGAAAAACCGAACGAACTTTTAAATGAAGGTTATAGCCAGTTTCCAAAGGAAGGAAAAGGATGAGAATTTAGTATATTAAAGTCATATAGTCACTATCATTTAAACTGCTGTCAGTTATCATCATTCATCATTAATTATATAAGGTTTTCCTGATTTCTATACATGAAAGGTAGGAGAGGGAGAAGAGGAGGAAGTGGTCAGAGCTTAGAAGCTGAGCAAGAACTAAGTGGACAGAGCAGTT
This sequence comes from Mustela putorius furo, assembly GCF_011764305.1. Taxonomy (NCBI): domain Eukaryota; kingdom Metazoa; phylum Chordata; class Mammalia; order Carnivora; family Mustelidae; genus Mustela; species Mustela putorius. Next base: position 26,933,731 of record NW_025421273.1, read on the forward strand.
AGAAATCTTGTCCAAGGATGGATCAATTGTCAAAGTAGTTGAAGTCAAATTTTCTCCCAAGTGTTTAGGAAGATACTGAGGAAGAAAGGGACAAGATTGGTGTCAGAAGTCAATGGGTGCAAGTATGGTGCATGAAGTGAGAATAATTGAAAGAGAGGGAAAACAAAACAGTTCATTGATTTTTTTTTCTTTACTTCTAATATTTAATAACTATTTATTGAGTACCTTCAGTATGTGAAGACTGGGATAGGATTTGGTGATATAATTGTAAGCAACACTGGAATAATCTTTGACATCATGCAGTGTAAATTCTAAGAGAAAAAGAGAATTATTTATCTAGTAATCCTGAAAATAAAAATAGATTACAATCATGAAAAGTATTAGAAAGGAAATAGTTGTCATAAGAACATGGAAGGAGGGGAACTGACATGTACAGACTGCTTCTCTTGGGGTCCCTTGTCCTCTGGTTTCATTTAATTCAACCAATGAGATGCTCCAGCCCTAGCAAATCAGCAGGAAGAGTTGGTGGTAATTTGATATGGTAACAAGAGAAAGTTAATATAGGAGCTACCGGCTTGTGGACAGTAAGAGGCTCAAAATAATTTTCAGTAGTGGGAATGGAATGCCAAAGGCCTGTTTTTACTGAAAGAATGTTGGGCTGCAGTGTAGGCTTTTATAAATCCTGTGTTTGATGCAGTCACATTTATTCCAAGTTTTGACAGTTGTGCTGCTATTCCAGACAAGATCCATCACCATTCTGATCTATAATCTTCTTGAATTTGGCACCAAATCATTCCAATCCTGAATACAACTTCTTCCTTTGCTTTCTTATTCTGATTAATAAATCCAGCTTCTCCTTTGAAGAATAAAAATGGAGAAAACTTTAACTCAAGAAGGAAAAGACCACTATTCTAATTTTGTTAGGGTGTCTCAGAGTTGTTTTCTTAATTATATATACTTACTCCTTTTTGATCTTTTCTAACCTTATGGATTTAAATAACTTCTATATGTCAATGACTCACAATTTATATATGTAGTATGAAGCTCTGAAACTCTAGACTCATACTTAATTGCCTACTCAACATCTCCACCTGAATGTCTATCGGACATCTCATAATCAACATGTGCTAAACTGAATTCCTGACCTCCCTCCTAACTGCTCTATCCATAGGTTTCCCATTACAACTAATAAGAACAACATCCTTTCTGTCATTCAAATCAGTAACACTGGAGTCCTCCCTCCATCAGGAACTCTGATAACTCTACCTTCAGATCATATCCAGAGTTTCACAATCTCTCACTATCTCCATTGCTGTCACTCTGATTGGAGATGTCATCTTCTCCAGCTGAATTATAGCAATAGCATCCTAACAGGTGTACTTGCTTCTAATCTTGCCCCCTTATAGTCTATTTTCAGACAAGCGGAGTAAATCTTTTAAAGTGGAATTCAGATCATATTACTTCTCTGTTCAGAACCCTTCAGTAGTCCCGAATTTCACTCAATCAGGCAAAGTCCATGAAGTTGCCCACAAGGGTTTATATAACCTGAGCTCTCTTATTTCTCTGACCCTTTACTTCACTGCAGCCATAAAAGCCTCCCTGAATGAGGCTACTCCAGATATACTATAATAGAGGAGTGGGAAATAAATGTGATCTGAAGGCAGAATTCATGAAATGGCTGGAGATCACCCCTGTTTTTCTTTTCTTTGTTCATTCTTGCTTTCATTTGTTCTTTAGTTCCTCCCTTCCTTCTTCCTTCCTTCCTGGCATAATTCATTTGGCAAAAACATTTAGTACCTTCTACTATATGTTATGTAGCTGCTAGATATTTGTGATATTAAAATCAATAAAACACAAGAACTCACCATTCAGTAGGAAAAACTGACATATGAACCAACCAATGCAAAAACAACTGTCATAAATGCACACATAGAATGACAGGATGCCGTAAAAGAACACCATGTCAAAGACGAGGACAGAGATCCTTTACTGTAGTGTAAGATCATCTGAATCAGGGTAGTCTGGAGAGACCTAGGTATTCTAAGCTATCTAGAAACTTGCAGGTATTGCCACGCAGTAAAAGTATTTCCACAGAGATCATGCTTATGCTCTTTTGTGGGAGGTGACTTAACCACTGAATTGCTTTCCTTTTTGTCATGGTTTAAGAATATTATAAATTCCTTTCGTTTTTTTTTTTTTTTCTTTCCATGAGCTACTGAAGGTAAAGATTATAGGGAACATTGCAATCTTAAAATGATGTAGGGTTTAGAAGTTTGAGAATACTTATTCTAATGAATACCTCTTTAACATGATTATCAGAGTAAAGAATAACTTGAGAACAAAAGTGCAATAAAATCTTGGTGACTTTCTCTAACAAGTGAGTGTCCAAGGAACTAGAAAGCCAAAAGCACATATACTATATGTTTCTTTCACTTAAAATTAATACTTTATTTTTACCTTAGTATCCATGATAAAAGAGTGTTAAATGTTTTAGCTTTCTAGAAGATTTATGCCTAATTTTCTAGCAGAAGATCTGAATATTTTGTAAATCTCTCCCAAAACAGACTTCATGTAAAGTTTGAGGGCTTCTGTGTATATTTCAAAGTATAGCTCTTAATGTTGTTTGCAACAAAATCTATTCTTAAATTACTAGTCTTATACCTATTCCAGGATATTAACTTAGGATTTTATGCATGCAGATACAAAAAAACAATTAATAAAAGTAGAACCTATGAATTTGAGAAGATTGAAATTATATTAATAATCTTTTCTGACCACAACCATATGAAGCTAGGCATCAATTACATGAAGGAAAATGAAAAATCACAAAATGTGGAGATTAAACAATATTCTAGTGAACAATCAATGGGTCAAACAAGAAATCAAAAGATAAATAAATAATATTTTGAAATAAATGAAAATGAAAATACTATATACTAAAACTTATGGAATGCAGCAAAAAATCTTCTACCTACAACCTAACTACACCTTAAGGAAATAGAAAAAGAAGAGAAAACTAGGCTCAAAATTAATAGAAGGAAGGAAATAGCAAAAGTCAGAGCAGAAATAAATGAAATAGAGAATAAAAAGACAATAGAGTAGATCAAGGAAACTAAGAGCTAGTATTTTGAAGATATAAACAAAATGGACAAACTTTTATATAGACTTACCAAGAAAGAAGAGAAGACTCAAATAGAAGTATAAAATGAGAGAGGAGACATTTATATCTGATACAACGTAAATACAAAGTATCAGAAGAGACTATTATGAAAAATATACAACAGCAAATTGAAAAATTTAGAGGAAATGGATAAATTTTGAGAAACATAAAATCTATAAGACTTAACCATGCAGAAATAGAAAACCTGAATAGACTATTACTAGTAAATTGAATCAGTAATCAAAATTTACTTCCCAACAAAGGAAGCCCAATACCAGATGGCTTCACTGGTGGATTCTACAAAGCATTCAAATGAAAAATAATTCCAGTTCTTTTCAAACTCTTCCCAAAAAATAGAAGAGGAAGAACTACAAAACTCATTCTATGAGACCAGCATTTCGTTGATACTGAAAATAACAAGGATACCACAAAAAAAATAAAATTTTGTTGATCAAGTGAGCTTTATTTCAGGAATGCAAAGGTTGAACATCTATAAATCAATCAATGTGATATATCATATTAATAAAATGAAGGATAAAAAACTGTTTAATCATCTCAACATAACCAGAGAAAAAATTTGATAAAACTAAACATCCATTCATGATTAAAAACTCTCAGAAAAGTGGGTATAGTGGGAATGTACCTCAACATAACAAAGATCATATATGACAAACCCACAGCTAACATCAGTTGTGGAAACTGAAGACTTTTCCTCTAAGATCAGGAACAGGACAATAATGCCTACTCTTGACACTTTTATTTCACATAATACTAGAAGACTTAGCCAGAACAATTAGGCAGGAAAACAAATAAAAGTCATCTAAAACAGAAAAGAAGTAAAACTGTCTCCAGTTGCAGATGACATGATATTATGCATAAAAAATCCTAAAGACTCCACTAAGAACTTGTTAGAACTAAAAAATTAATTCTGTAGTTTAAGGATATAAAATTGATCACCCAAATCAATTGAATTTCTAAAAACTACCAATAAACTACCAGAAAGAGAAATTAAGAAAGCAATCTTATTTATAATTACATCAAAAGAATGAAATACCCAGTAATTAACCAAGGGAGTGAAAAATCTGTATATTGAAAACTAAGAGACATAGATGAAAGAAATAGAAGAAGATATAAATAAATGGAGAAATTTTTCATGCTCATGGACTGGAAAAAATCATTTTGTTAAAGTGTTCATACTACCTATAGCTATCTGCATATTTACTGCAATCTCAATCAAAATTCAAATGACATTTTCACAGAAAAATTTTAAAAAAAATCCTAAAATTTATATGGAATAATAAAAGTCCCTCAATAGCCAAAGCAGTCTAGAGAAAGTAGAACAAAGCTGAAAGTATCATACTTCTTGATTCCAAACCATATTACAAGGCTATAGTAATCAAAACAGTTCGGTATTGGCATAAAAAGAGACACATAGATGAGTGGAAGAGAATATAGAACCTAGAGTAAAACTCATGCATATATAGTCAATCAATTTATTACAAAGGAGACATGAGTATATAATGAGGAAAGGATAGTCTTTTTAACAAAAGGTAATGGGAAAACTGGATACTCACAGGCAAAGAATGAAACTGGACTCCGATCTTATACCATAAACAAAAACAACTCAAAATGGATTAAAGACTTAAATGTAAGACATGAAACATAAAAAGTTCTTGAAGAAAAAAGTGGAGGTTAACTCCTTGACATTGGTCTTGGTAGTGATTGCTTTTTTTTTGACACTAAAAAAAAAGATAACAAAAGCAAAAATAAACAAATGGGATTACACAAAACTAAAAAGCTTCATACAGCAAAGGTAATAACCAACAAAATAAAAAGACAACCTAAAGAATGGGAGGAAATATTTGTAAATCATCTATCTATAAGGAGTTAATATCCAAAATATATAAAGAACTCATACAACTTACTTCCAAAAAGTCAAAGTCTGATTAAAAAATAGGTAGAAGAACTGAATAGACATTTTTTGAAAGATAAGATACAGATACATGAAAGGTGCTCATCAGTACTTATTATCAAGGAAATGCAAATTAAAACCATAATGAGGTATCATTTCACACCAGTTAGAATTGGTATCATTGAAAAGATAGGAGGTAACAAGTTTGTAAGGATGTAGAGAAGGGCAAATTTATGCATTGTTCGTAGGAATGTGCATTGGCACAGACATTATGGAAAATAGTATGGAGATTCCTCAAAAAATTAAAAATAGAACTACTATATGATTCAACAATCCCACTTCTGGGTATCTACCCAAAGGAACTGAAAACAAGATATCAAAGATATCTGTATTGCCATGTTCATTTAGGAATTATTTACAGTACTGAAGATAAGGAAACAACCTCAGTGTGCCCCAATATATGAATGAATAAAGAAGATGGTGTGTGTGTGTGTGTATATGCACATATATATTTATATATATATTTCATTATATATAATGGACTACTATTCAGCTATTACAAAGAGGGAAATATTGCCACTTGCAAAACATGGATGTACCTAAAAAAAGTCAAAGTCATAGAAACAGAGAATAGAAAAATGGTTCCCAGGGACTGGGTGGATTAGGAAAGTAGACAGATTGGTAATAAGGTACAAATGTCTAGCTATATGGTGAATTAGGTCTTTAGTATCTAATGTATAACACAGTAACTATATTTGATAAAACAGTATTGTATAATTAAAATTTGCTGAGTAGAACTTAAATGTTCTTATCAAAATGAGGGTTGCCTGGGTGGCTCAATGGGTTAAAGCCTGGGCCTTCAGCTCAGGTCATGATCTCAGGATCCTGGGATTGAGCCCTGCATTGGGCTCTCTGCTCAGTGGGGAGCCTGCTTCCCTCTCTCTCTCTGCCTGCCTCTTTGTCTACTTGTGATCTCTGTCTGTCAAATAAATAAATAATTTTTTTAAAAAAGTTCTTACCAAAATGAACAAAGAAAATCCCAAAACAATAAATACATGAGGTGATGTACATGTTAATTAACTAAATGGCAGAATCCTTTAAAACTGTATATGTATATCAAATCACACAGTGCACACTTAAATATCTTACACTTTTGTCAATTATACTTAAAAAAGTAGAAAATAAATAAATTGGAGAAAAAAATCAATGTCGCGCATATAGTAAGGGTATATCTTATCTTATTTTTTAAAACTTGTTTTAATTATATAAAAACACAGACATATATATATGGATATGTACTGCATATCCTGAAAAGATAGTTCTTATGGTGGGTTGAGGTAAAAGAAATCAGAAAAACAATTTTTTGTGGCTACGGCTTTCTCTTTGCTTTTATAATAGTTCACATTTCTCAATACAAGTTGGATCTCTTACAAATTTGCAGAAATGTCTTTTATGTGTTTATTAATAGGTAATATGAATCATGTTTAGTATTCTCTATGGCATAGGTATCTACCAATCAGAAGGGATGCTGGAGTAGAGATCCAGAGGTCTCTATCTGCCAAATGTTGAAAAATAAATAAATGAAAAAAAGAAAGTAGGTATTAGAAAAACCATCATATTCCCAGAGAGTATTTACAGGTGGCAATAATGTGTTGAGCTAAAAAGAGAGTTGATGACATTTCAGAATTGGTCCTGCCCTTTTTAGGACCTGGAAAGATGGAGGCAGTTCTAAAAAAATGCGCCTCAGTTTGAGTCATAAACATTCTTCCAAGAATAGATTTGACTTCATTATCCATACCTTTAAAATGCAAATGCAGCCCTTCTAAGAGAAGCCTGCCTTTTAGTTATTCTATTAGACAGCCTTCTTTCTAAGATGAGGGTAATTTTAATGTTAATGTGAAGACAGTACAGAGATCTTGAGAAATCTACCCTAGGGCAAATGGCTGACAAGTGATTCTCACTTAATTTAAAAAAAAAAAAGTTACATTTCCTGAATGTACAGTTTTATTAATTCTTACCTCACAAGATTGTTTTGGGAATTAAATGTGATAATATCTGAAACATGCAGGATACTTTCTATGACATACTAGTGGCTCAGTGGATGTTATTTTCTCCTATGCCTTACAGTTAATCCATTCACTTTTATAAATTTTAAGTTATGACTCTTAAATAATTTAACTGAAACTGGACATGGTTAGGATGCACTAGAAGATCACCTCACTGTTCTGAAGAGCACAGAGAGAGGTTTCTGTAGCCAATGGGCAGATTAAAATGTTTTCCTGTCCTATAAAAGTGAAGGTAAATGAATCACATAGGAGACAAACTATATAATTTACTTCCTGCCACCTTGGCCTCCATTGTTGGAAGTCACTGGATTCCTTTAAAGAGGTTGCTGTCAACCTCTCTAAAGGTTGGAGACTGGGAAGATGACAGAGTGAGAACATACTAAACTTATCTTGTCCCACATATACAACTAGATAATATTCATATCAGCATTTAAAAAAAAAAAGACCCCAGAAAACAACCTGAAGAATGGCAGAAAAATCTTCAGAACTAAAGGTAGAGAAGAAGTCATATCAAAGGACAGAGATGCAATAGGGAGTGAAATTATAGCCATCCATAGGCAAAGGAGAGCCATGGGCATGGAGAAGGGTGAAAAACTAACTACCACACTAAGGAACCTGTACAGAAAGGATGAATCCCCCCAACTTCTGGCTCTGAAAGTGAGAGGGGCTGAATTTCATGAGTTCTTACAACAAGAAGGACTTAAATACTGGAATTTTAAACTCAGTGGACTCCATTCCAGGAGAACCTGGAGGGCTATAGGAAGTTGAGTTTCTTTCCTTTGAGAGACAACTAGACAAATAGCCTCCAGAGATACAGCATAGAAGCAGCAGTTTGAAAAATATCTAGGAGCATACAGGAGGAAGAGTAGTTTACTCAAATCAGAGGATGTCCTGGAGAAGCAGGGTTAGCTGAGGAACTTCTTGAGAAGCTGGCAAGCACCAGCTCAGTCACCCTCACCCCAGCATAAACTCACAGCCATCTGCAGGAACCACTGCCATGTCAGTACTCAAACAAAACTTGCTAACGCCTCTCCCTCGACTTCTCCTGGGCATTGTTGATCTGCCCTTCCCAGTCACACTTGTCGCAATTCCTGCACTGCAGGTTTCCTATCCCTGAAGACCAACACAAACCTTTCCAACCTCATATTTCCCAGCCCATATATTCCATGGGTCCTTGGACACTGCAGTGGTGGCAGTGGTGGGGCCTGCAGAAGCCCGAGACATACCTTGTTAAAATTGTACACGTCTCCAACACAGCCTTGATCTCTGCAGCAGTAGGAGGTCTTATTTTGCAAGCAGATTGGTGTACGTGTTGTTAAAACTTTGTCTCCACCCCAGCTGGTGACAAAACACTGCCCACAACAAGCAAAGAGAGCCTCTACAGACAACCGGACTGAAGGAAAAGGAAGCCAGGGCAGAACAGCAGGGTGTATGTAACACACAGAGATACCCCCTGAAGCACCAGCCTCTGGTGAACAGGGGACACAGTACTAGAGGATACTACAGGAATTCTTCTTCATAAAGCCATTACTTTCAAGAGCAAGAGATGTAGCTGACTTTCTTAACACACAGAAAGAGATACAGAGCCAGAAAAAATGAGGAGACAAAGGAATATGTCCCAAATGAAAGAACAGGACAAAAATCACAGCAAGAGACCTAAATGAATCTAAGTAATATGCCTAGTAGAGAACTTCAAGTAATAATCATAAAGACACTCACTAGACTTGAAGAAAGAGTGAAGGATATTGGTGAGACTCTTAAGAAAGAGATAAAATAGAACCAATTGGAGATGAACACAATAAATGAAATTAAAAATACATCAGATGGAATAAATACCAGGCTAGCAGAAGCAGAGGAATGAATTAGAGGCCTGGAAGACAGAGTAATGGAAAAAAATAAAGTTGAACAGGTAAGAGAAAAAAAAAATTATGCAAAGTGAAAATAGACTAAGGGAACTTGGTGACTCTATCACACATAGGATTTGCATTATAGGGAACACAAAAAGAAAAAGAAGAGAGAAAAGCAGGCAGAACATTTATTTGAAGAAATAATAGCTCAAAGAAAAGTCCTAATCTGGGGAAGGACACAGATATCCAGATTAAAGAGGGCACAGAGATTCCCCCAACAAAATCAACCCAATGAGGTGTATAGTAAGACACACAGTAATTAAAATAGCAGAAGTAGTGAGAAAAAGACAATTTTAAAAGCAGTAAGAGAAAAGATATCACTTACATACTAGGAAAACTTCATAAGGCTAGCAGCTGATTTTTTCAGCAGACATTATGTAAGCCAGAAGAGAGTGGCATAATGAATTCAAAGTGCTAAAAAGAAAAAAAAATATGCAGTCAAGCATAATATTTTATTCAGAATAGAATTTCTTAAACAAACAAGTGCTAAAGGAGTTCATGACCATAAAACCAGCCCTACAAGAAATGTTAAAAGGGACTCTTTGAGTGGAGAAGAAAGATCATAAGTAAGAGTAAGAAAAGTATAAATCACAAAAAGAAAATCAGTCAAGGAATTCACAAAATAAAAGCATGTAAAATACCTAAAATATGTGTGTGTGGGGGGCGGAATAAAGAATGGGTTCAAACTTATGCTACCATCAACTTAATATAGACTTCTATATGCAGGAGATGCTATATACAAATCTAAATCAAAACCAGTAACAAATATGCAAAAAGCAAAGAGAAAGAAATACAAATATCTCACTAAAGAAAGCCAAAAAATTGTGAAAGAAAATAAGAGAAGAAAGTATCAGAGAAGAACTACAGAAACAACCACAAAATGTACTGAAATAGCGATACTTACCTATCAATAATTTCGTTGACTATAAGTAGACTAAATGCTCCAATCAAAAGAACTAGGGTGAAGGAACAGATAAAAAAAACAAAGCAAAAACAAAAACCAAGATCTGTCTATATGCTGCCTACAAGAGGCTCATTTCAGACCTAAGGAAACTTGTATATTGAAAGAAAGGGAATGGACAAACAATTAATGTAATGAATGTCAAAAGAAAGCCAGGATAGCAATACTTACATCAAACAAAATAGAATTTAAAAGACTCTAATATGAGACAAAGGACACTACATAATAAAAAAGAGGACAATCCAACAAGAAGATATAATGATGTAAATATTTATGCACCCAAATAAATAAAACAGTTAAAATAAATATAAATGAACTAATTGATAGTAACACGATACTAATAGGAGACTTTGAACTTTTAACATCCCACTTACATTGATTAACTGATCATTCAAATAAAAAATAAACAAGGAAAAGCGGCTTTGAATGATACACTGGACCAGATAGATTTAACAGATATATTGTATTCCATCCTAAAACAACAGAAAACAAATTCTTTTTAAGTGTACATAGGACTTTCTCCAAAATAGATCACAGAGTAGGCCACAAAACAAGTCTCAACAAATTCAAAAAGATAAATTATGCCATGCAACTTTTTTGACCACAATACTATAAAACTAGAGATCAATCACAAGAGAAAAATTTGGAAAACACAAATAAATGGAAGTCAAATAATATGCTAATTAACAGTGAATGGCTCAACAGAGACATCAAAGAAGAAATCAAAAAGTAAGTGGAGATAAATTAAAATGAAAACAAAATGGTACAAAATCTTTGGGATGCAGCAAAAGTGGTTCTAAATGGAAAGTTTATAACAATACAGGCCCACCTCAAGAAGCAGGAAAAATCTCAAACAAATGATCTAACCTTATACCTAAAGGACCTAGAAAAGAACAACAAACAGAGTCCAAAATCAGCAGACACAGGGAAGTAAGAAAGATTAGAGCAGAAATAAATGATATAGAAATTGAAAAAACAAAAACCAAAAACCAAAAAAACAAAACAGATCAATAAAACCAGGAACTGGTTCTTTAAAAAGACCAATAAAATTGATAAACTTCTAGCCAGACTTATCAAGACAAAAAGATAAAAGACAAAATAAATAAAATAAAATTTTTCTAATTTTGGAGAAATAACAACCAACACCACAAAAGGACAAACAACTATAAGAGAATATTATGAAAAATTGGATGACAACAAATTAGACAGCCTAGAAGAAATGGATAGTTCTTAGGAAGATATAACCTACCAAAACTGAAATAGGAGGAAACAGAAAATTGGAAGAGACCAATAGCCAGCAAGGAAATTGAATTAGTAATAAAAAAAAAACTCTCAATGAATAAAAGTCCAGGACCAGATGACTTCACAGATGAATTGTAACAAACCTTTGAAGGAGAGTTAATATCTATTCTTCTTAAACTATTCCCCAAGAAATAGAAAAAGAAAGAAAACTTCCAAGTTCATTCTGTAAGGTCAGCATTACCCTATATCAAAACTGACAAAGGTAGTAGAAGAAAAGAGAACTACAGGCCAATATCTCTGATGAACATCGATGCAAAAATCCTCAATGAAATATTAGCAAACTGAATCCAAAAATACATTAAAGAAGTTTTTTACCATGATCAAGTGGGGTTTATTTCTGAGACACAAGTATGGTTCAATATTCAAAAATCAATCACTGGGATATACCACATCAACAAGAGAAAGAGTAAAAACCATATGATTATTTCAATAGATGCAGAAAAAACACTTGATGAAGTACAACATCCATTCATAATAAAAACCCTCAACAAAGTAGGGTTATAGGAAACATGCGTCAACATAATAAAGATCATATATGAAAAACCCACAACTAACATGATCCTTAATGGGGGAAAACTGAGAGCTTTTCCCCTAAGGTTAGGAAGAGAACGAGGATGTATACTCTCACCACTTTAATTCCACAGAGTGCTGGAACTCTTAGCCACAGCAAGCAGACAACAGAAAGACATAAAGACAGCCAAATTGGTCAGGAAGAAGTAAAACTTTTGTGATTAACAGAAGACACGATATTATATAGGAAACCCTAAAGACTCTATGAAAACAAAAAAAAAAACCAAATCTACTAGAACTGATAAATTATATATATCTATTTTTACACATTTATATACATACATATGTTTTATACATACATACATTTTATAATATATATATTATTCAGCCACAAAAAATGAAATCTTGCCATTTGCAATAACATGGATGAATCTAGACAGTATTATTCTATGCACAATAAGCTAGTCAGAGAAAGACAAATATCATTTCACTCATATGAGGAATTGAAGAAAGAAAACAAATGAACAGAGGAAGAATAAGAGGTAATCCAAAAACAAACTCTTAACTATGGAGTACAAACAGATAATTACCAAAAGGGAGGTGGGCGGGGGATGTGTGAAATAGGTAAAGGAGATTAAGGGTGCACGAATCTTGATGAGCACCAGCGGGTGCATGGAATTGTTTAATCACTATATTGTATACCTGAAACTAATATAACACTGTATGTTAATTACACTGGAATTAAAATTAAAAAATAGAATTGCATCTATTTATACTGGTTGGTGAACATCCTTAAAGAACATGAAGGATCTTCCCTTCATCATATTGGCCCTGATGTTTCTACATGGATGTGGGAAATTTTAATTGTGTAAGAGGCCTCTGACTGTAGGTAATGCTAAAAAATGACTTTTTTCAGTTTTATTATTCTTATTGGTATTTTACCTCAATTCCTATTCTATGAAAAATTTTTGTCCTGATAATTTATAAAACTTGTGTTATGTAACTTTTGTGTCCAAATTATTCATTAACGAGCTCTTTCCATAGAAGTAAAACTCATACTTTTTTCTTTTGAATGATTCAGTGGAAGACTTCATCTAATACCTACAGCACTTCCTAGTCTGTTTCTTACTCTTAGTCAAACCAAGAGTAAGTATGGTTACTTAACATACACATAAGTTGATTGACTTGACAAATGTTTTGCCTAACTGGAAAATGTTAGGACTTCTGTAGTTTGCTTCTATGAGTCTTGTGATTTATGATAACCCTAATAATAACAATAAATTACTCCACTTTGATGTGACAACATTTTCAGAAGCCCAATAGAGTATATAGTTGGTAACTGCTACTCGATTGAAATATTTGCTGATTAGAATTTGTGTAACTGACCACAATAAAAGAAAGTCCAGTATCATCTGTTTGTTTATTGTAGCAAACATAGGTGATGTCTTAACCACATCCCTCACCTATACTGAAGTCATCCAAGACAGTGCTGCTCTAGGGTTGTCCACATGGGGGCTGTGCATGTCTCTGCCTTGAGGGTGCTCCCCAGACTCTGTGAAATACCTACCAGGGAGGTAATAGCACAGGAGCAACCTTCACCCAACATGAGATGGGAATTATCCTAGTGGGCAACTTGGAGGCAGGTTGAACATGGTCTCTGTGATGACCTTCTTGAGACTGGGGAGCACAGGACCATAAACCTTTATGAACTTTACTTTCTGCCTTGATCCCTCTTCTCTCTCTCACACATTGCTTCCTGGGGGCATTTCTCAAACCGACTCTTTGTACCTACATGCTTATCTTGTCATCTGATTTCCGGGAGGCAGAGAAGGGAACCTTAACCAAGATACTTATTTGTTGATTTTTTTCCTAACTGAAATTTATTGAATTTTCACTCTGTGCCAGATATCGTTCATTGATTGTGTCTGAATCCTCAGAAAGTTACCTATTACTACAATACCCATTTTGTACATGACAAACTGAAGTCCAGAGAGTTTAATCAAATAATTTATAAATCATAGTAAAGCCCATAGTTCATTTTTATTTTTCTATTGCTTTTATCATTCTATTACTAACCTTGCCCTATTCTGTGAATTCTAATCAATAAAAGAGATACCACCGAACTATTGTTACATGGTTCCACTCTCTAAAATTCAAATTTGTGAGTGGGTTTTTGACCTTTCTCCATCTTCTTGCTGCAACATATGCAAAAAACACTCCTCTTTGCTGGACAATCTCTCATTGGTTCTGTCACTCACTTACTCCCTATTCTTGGATTCATTTTCCTCAAATGGAAAATGAAAATCCTTGGTCTCAATGATCTTCAAAATCTATTGGAGAGTAAATGTTACACAAATCTGAGTTCTTTGTAGTCTCTTTCCTCTGGCCAGTTCCACTGAACTAGCTTGTCTTACGTCCAATTCTCTTTATAATCACTCCTAAAGCAGAGGTCAGCAAACTTTTTCTACAAAACACCAGAGAAAATATTTTAGGCATCATGGTTTGTAAGCTGTCTGCGGCGTTTGCTCAATCCTACAATTGTAGTTCAAAAGAGGCAAAAGACAATATGTAAATGAATGAGTGTGGCCACTTTCCAAGGGAACTGTGTATTTACAGAAACAGGCAGCAAAGCTACTGGGCATTCTCCACACTCAGAAAGTGATTCTCTAAGACTCTTGTGTCTAGACCTGGCAGATGGCAGATGGCAGGAATATTCCGAAGTGCTTTTATTTTCTGTCTTACTGGCCTCCCCTAAACTTTGCAGATCTTTCTCATGGAGCTTCTCAAAGAAACAAAGAGGGAAGCTTTTCTGTGTCTTTCTTATCTGAGCCTCCTTGAGCCTATCTGAGAGGCTTTGGTTTGACAATGATTGTTCTGTGTTTGTGTTTGTGCTGAGCTTAAGAGCGCAGAAGAGTCAATGCTCAACAGTGCTGTTCTCTGAAGAGCAATATAAATATTGCATTGGGGATGTGGTTTCCTTTTGAACAAAGTTTCTGAACAGGTTTGCTTGCTAAGGGTCTATTATTGGCATTTTCATTATAACCCTTCTAACACCAAACTTTTTCAGAGGACTCATGACTCAAAACATTTTCTTGAGGTTGAACCTGGCATACTTGATATTATTTAGGGGATGCATTTCTCTATAGAAACTTTCCATGGAAAGCACTCAGAGTCTTTGTTAGGGAGCCCAAAAAACCCTTAAAAAGAAATTGCTGCGTCATGATTGAACTTCTAGTAAATTTTCTGAGCTGATAATGAATAAACATAATCTAACCTTATTTCTGATTTCATTTTTTTATTGAAAATCTCTCCTGGACTGGTAATCTGTAACTAATGAGAATTTGGGAGACTTATGTAAGTATCTCAGAGGTATGAAAAGATGAGAAAGATAAAATAAGCTACTTTGTGAAGCAATGAGTTTCCTGTCATGAGAAGTCATCAAGCAGAGGTTGAATAACGACCTACCACCAATGATGCTGCTTAGAGATTTTGCATTAGGTGAGAGTTTCAGCAAGCAAGCTCCATGGAGCCCACCTACCATCTGTGAGAGAGAACTGAGGGAGAGACAGGACAAGCTGCCTGAACTCCACATCCTGACCGTTTGCCCCCATCTCCTTCTTGAATGGAAAGACCTCGGTTTTTACCCATTTTACATATTGGACGTTTAGAATGCTTTCCTTTGAAGAAAGCGTTCTACCAATTTTTTTAAATTTAAAAAAAAAAAAGTAAATTTAAACCACTGGGCAACAGAGATTTCTGTTTCTTCCAACTTGTGAGATTTTAAATGTTCTACAAGTAGGCCTTGATACATTGTAAATGAGAACTCTTTCCTTCCCATCTCCCTCCCAGTATCTCCTCATCTCCAGGCAACACATAGGAAATCTTTTAATTCTTGGTAAATTTTATAGTCAACTTCCAATAAAAGGGTAGGAAATCTCCCATATGTTTTCCATTCGCAAGGAATAACCATCAGGTTTAGGCTTTTGATCATTGTTAATAAGCAAACCCTTAAAAAAAAAAAAAAAAGCCAAGATGTGTTTACTGAGAACCCAGCCCTTTAGGAACAAAAAGAAACCTTTAGCTAATACCCACTAGCGTACAGCATCTTGGCCTGAGGAGCAAACTCTTTGTGCTATTTCCTCACCTGACTTTTAGATTTTTGTATTTCTTTATAGCTGAAATCTCCTAAATAGAGTCAGGAAAGAGAATGAAAAGCAAGAAGGTATTAACAGAGAATAAAGAAAAACCCAAAGGCATTAGTATCAAGTATAAATCAGGAATGGCAGAAACTCAATGAAATTTACTGACAGGATAAATGATTGAGGTCATTATTATAGACATTGTATATTGAAGCTGTCTATAAAAAGAAGAATTTTGGGGTGCCTGGGTGGCTCAGTGGGTTAAGCCTCTGCCTTCAGCTCAGGTCATGATTTCAGGGTCCTGGGATCTAGCCCTGCATCTGGCTCTCTGCTCAGCAGGGAGCCTGCTTCCTCCTCTTTCTCTGCCTGCCTCTCTGCCTACTTGTGATCTCTGTCAAATAAATAAATAAAATCTTAAAAAAAAAAGAAGAATTTGGAAACAATTTCCAATTTAAATATCAGGTCAGTATGGACATTCTTTGTGGTCATTTGGGAAAATTGTGTCTAGTGGAAAACTTAAAGCAATAAGCTGGGATTTTGCTTATGCTAAAACCACTCATGGTGAAAAATACTGGTTTATATTTATTGTGCAGTCTCTGAAGGAAACTACATACGAAGGAAACTAAATATGGTTTCTCTGGCAAAAGCTAGTGAACTTATGTTAAAAAGAAGCTTACTTTGTATGGTAAATGTCAAAAACATATGATTTCTTAATAAACAACTATAATTCCATTTGGTTTTCTAAGTAGTTAATATTTTAAATAATTGCAGCGAATATATATATATATATATATATATATATATATATATATATTTATTTATTTTCCATGTGAAGCCTAACCAGTTGTCAAGAGAGAAAGGAGAGAAATTTTTCCTATCTCATTGCTAGAATCCAGTTCATACTTGCAAAAGTTTCTCTCCTGAACCCTGGAGTTCTAGCATAGAGCAGAATCAAACCAAATTACATATCACCCTAAGGCTTCAAGAGAATCTCTTATTTGTTTACTGATCAGTATTAAAAACATATCAGCCTCGAGGCTTTCACTGTCTTGGAAAGACGCAATTTGCCTCTTTAATAACGCAAGCTGTAGGAAGAAAGTTGTCTCTGGGCCCCATGTGCTCTTCTGTTTGCACTTTCAAATCCAAAGTGAGTAAGATTTAAATGGCCTTTAACCTCAAAAAAGGTCTCTAATGGGGCACCCCTGCTTTACTTGGTCTTTCTGAGCATGGTACCCTGTGATGTTTCTTGAAGTTGAATTCTGGATGGCTGGGGACAGCCTTCTAAATCTTTAGTCACAAAGGATGGTTTCCCTCTGTCAATCACCAGCGGAGGGCCACATTAATTTTCAAGGCACAGTATAAGTTCCATCTGTTATCTGAAGCATTTGTGGAGATTACATGCCAGACAAAGAGTTACTAAATGAATTAAAAGTAAATGACATTTCCTAAAACTCAGCCCAGTAAACACAGCTTGGGGAAATATTTCCTTTTGCCTGAGTTACAGCTATTGGAGTTAGACAATGGGGTGCTTTCAGACAAGGTTCACGTCTGAGGAACCTCACAGTTCTCCTGCCCTCTTTGGGAAGGATCACTGGACAGTTCTTTCCTACCATTAATTTGCAGAGACTAAAGGCAGGAGGCGTGTGAGAGATCCACAAACAGCAGTTACAGTCCAACATGATCCATTGATCAGACAACATGATCATGGTCCAAAGCAATTCTCTTCTCTTATCCTTCCTCTCAATGACATTTGCTTTTAATGGCTGTGAGTCTGGGCTGTCACTTGCTGAAAGTTTCTCAGACACAATATTTTGTGTGAGAGCATCAAGCTTCATTTCTTATCTAAGTTACATGTCAGCCCTTGTTCTCATCTTTAATACATTGAAGAACAGTTGTCTCTCTGATGAATTGGTCAGAACTGCTGGTTTCCGACACACCGAATCCTTTACCTTGTCTGCAATTGTCAAAGCTCATTTTAATATGTATCAGAAGCATTTTGGGATTAGAATATGACATCTCACTAATCATTCAAATAAAAAAAAAAAGCAGAGTGATTGAAAGTGTCATGCACGTGCTCTGTAGCAACGATCAACAAGCAATAATCATATTTGCCCACCTTCCCCATGTGGCGCTGAGATTTAGAGCAAATCAGAAATGCATAAGGATCTTGGTTTCACAAGTTATGACTCATGTTCATATTCCTGGAGGCCCAGCAAATTTTCATTGGTGGTGATGTATAGCCACTGGACGTCAAGAAGTATATAATCTCTGCCCTCACGGCTTCATTAGCTAGGAGATTAGCATATATGACAGAAGTGGAGACTCTTTAGGAAAAGGAAGCACAGGGGACTAACATTGATTGAGACTTGACTATGTATCATTATGGTGGACAACATTGGTGCTCTGTCTAGGTCTCCTTGGGTCCCATTTACCAGGTTCTAGTGGGCCAGCTGTACGCTCTTGCCTCATCAATGGCCTGAATCTATGACCCAGCTTGGGAGAATGGCCCTCGGGTTGCTGGAGCCTTAGTTTCCACAGAGGTAGAGTGGGATGTATCTGATGTTTATGGCCACTCTCCTATATCCAGATTGATAAGGGAGAGAGGAAGAAAGCCCAGCTCACCTGCCCTGTATTAGAAGAGCCTGGCTGAAGCATAAATTGCACAACAAAGTTCCTCTCTCTATGATCTTTTAGGGTCATACCCTTGCTTGGGTTCTTCTTCTTTCAATGAGGCCTTCCCTCACTCCCTTCCTCCATTCTACTGGGAGCACTTCCTTAATAAATTCCTTGCCCAAGAAGACTTGTCTCAGGGTCTGCTTGAGATAAACTATGCTTTGACTTGTACATATACTCTGTGACATATGCTATGTCTTTTTACATATACTGTGCATTTAATCTGCAACTCTACAAGGAAACTGAGGATCAGAGATTTTAATTAGCCTGCCCAATACCCTAGAACTATTAGGTAGTAAGGGTATGGTCTATTGAACCCTAGTCTTATCTGTATTATATTTTATTCTCAGCACAGGCAAGGCATATGCAATGCAGAAATACCATTTGGGAATAAACATGCTTGGAGATTGCTGGCTTCTACAAACTAAGGCCTGATGTAAATGCTAACTACTTACTGAGAAGATATCATTGAGAAGAAAAAAGATAACCGCAGATTTGTTTTCTATGTTGGCTGTAAAAGTATCTAGAATCAAGCATATTAATCGGCCATTAAAAAAAAAAAATGAAATCTTGCCATTTGCCACAACATGGACAGAGGTAGAGAGCATTTTATCAAATGAAATAAGTCAGTCAGATAAAGACAAATACCATATGATTTCCCTCAGGTGGAATGTAAGAAACAAAAGAGCAAAGGAAAAGAGGCAAATGGAGAAACAGACCCTTATCTATAGTGAACCAGTTATCAGAGGGGAGGTGGGGGGAGATGGATTAAATAAGTGACAGGGATTGAGGAGGGTACTTGTGATGAGCACCTGGGGTTGTATGGAAGTGTGGAATCACCGTTGTGTATACCTAAAACTAATATAACATTGTATGGTAATTAACTAGAATTTAAATAAACACTTTAAAAATAAAGAACTGAGCGTATCTATTGGCATTGGAAGTGAGAGTCAACAACTATGTTTTTGTTTCATGCCTACATTTTAAAGGAAATAATTGAGTTAGTTGCTAGATTCACGGTAATATGGCCTTTGCTAGAAACAGATTTTTGTAAACAGTAGATCCCATAAAGTTACCCTTTGCTGCTTACCAGGGAAGTTAAGAAACTTGTCAGATGATGATGAAAGCCTGGCAAACCTTTGGCTTGGGTTTTTAATAGGAAATTTGTTCCAATTAATGGCTTCAAATGGATAGAATTATAGTTAGCATTTAGCTCGGTCTTTCTCATTAATAACTTCCGCTCTGCTTCTGCCACAGTGAGTTTTATAATGTAGCCTTGAAAGCAAACACATGAAATGCTTTCCACGACTTCCACAATAAAACATTCCTCTTAGACTGTCATTAACTTTGCCCAAAAGATTCCATGTCTTTTGCTTTTTTTTTCTTCTTTATTACCTTTGGTGCTTGGGGACTTCCGAGATGCTGTAACCAACCGCAGGGCTGTTTATGACTCGTACAAGAAGCACGGCTAACAGTCTTCGGGCATCCTGACTTTTAGACTGGTCTCCTCCCACTTTCCCAGACCTTTGGAGGAGACAGAAATGCTGCCCAATTCACCTTTTGTTAAGGGGCTTGAATCCCTTCACCTATATCAGGTGGGGGCTAAAAGTTCTACATCTGCAGTCTCACTACACGGTTGGAAGAATGACTTCTCATGAACGAAGCTCTCAGAAAACAGGATGATAATCTCTAAATGTTAGTCACACAAATGATGACACAACTAATGTACGTGAAATGTCAAGGAGTTTGCAAGCATCAGATTAGTGAGGAAAGCACTATTGACTCCCCATTTTACAGATGAGGAGTCTGAGAGTCAGAGAGATGGAAGACTTGCTCAGTCCAGGATGGGAAAGAGCTGAGCTTCCAAAGCTTTGTATCTCCAGTTCTGACTCAGTGCCCAAGCTCCTCTGCGAGGTACCCTGGGCTCAGGCGTCCAAGATGGAAAAGGCTGCATTGTGCAGCCCATTCTCCAGATCATCATCCCCATGCGTATGTTGGGGAGTTGAGGCAGTTTTTCCAAAGGGGCAAGACCGATGGTGAATGAACCCCGAAGTGACAGATACGGGACAGGTATATCTGCAGAAATTCACTGCAGGAGAGTGTAGCAGAAAATATTTTGTAACCCTAGATAGACTTCATTGCTAGTGGACCCTGGAATCCCCTAGGGCCTTATTGTGCCATTCTACACTACACTTTTATTTTTTTTATTGAGTACTATTCTATTTCTTAAACTAACTCCTACTGGGTGCTTTCTTGATGCCAGATCCTGCCTTCAATTAACCTACATTCTATTAGGAGAGACAAAATAAAAGGATGATTTCTGGTTATTATAACTTCTGAAGGAAATAGAGTGATTCAATGGACAATAATATTTCATTGCTCTTATTTATTTAGGGGTCTGCTTTCAATAACAGACTGTGAACTCCTGGGAGTGGTACTTTTTTTTAAATTCATTTTTACATGCTTAATCTCTAGCATGATTTAGAGACCCAGTGAACGTTCATTTAATGAATGAACAGACTATTGAACATGTAAAGCACCTCTCCATGAAGGGCTCCAAAGGATTGCTGGAAAAGCAGAAATGAGTAGCTCAAAGGAAGGCCTGTTTTCTCCATTGAAACTGAAGCCAAAATGCTTTCAGACATTCTCTCTTTGAAACATTTGCTGTTTCCATACTGAGGGAAAAACTTTTTTCCATCACATTTTCCACTAGTGGCTACTTCCCCTGTATACTTTAAAGGACACAAGGTCACAACTGGCTATTTTCCAGAAAGGATTAAAGATAATTAAAGAGGAATATTGATTTGGAGCTTCGGGCTGTGGGAATTTGGGTTTCTTTGTTGGGTTTAGAAGGCAAGTTCACTGCCAAAACATTGCAGCTTATCCTCTTACAGAAAAAAGAAAAAAAAAAAAAAAGGTCCCATTTTGAAAGAGCAGCTTGATTTCTACTTTCCACTGATTTTTTAAAAATTGCCTCAGACCTAGAATCAAAACAGTACCTGCTCAATATAACCATTCCCTTCTTTACTGTAGGGTGACTTTAGGCAGGATATATATGAAAATCTAGGGGTTTTGAAGAAACTATATATCTGCACTTCAGCTTAGCCTTGACTATAACAAAATTTCAAGTTACAAAGGACTAATGAATGAGATCTCAGACACCTGAAAATACACAAACAGATCTACAGTGTGTGGATGGAAATGATCAGACAGGCTTTCAAATGCCCTGTCCAAAAACATATAAAGTTCTTTTTCAAATAGCATTCATTCCCCGTTTCACCCATATTGTTATTTTGGTTAATGCCTTTCATATGATAAGATGAATGCATTTTTATTTTACCTGATGTGGAACTGAGTTTAGGAGAAGAGAGAACTTACCATAAAAAACCAGACTAATCAACGTTCTCAGTTTCAATATTTAACCCCCTAAACTCTTTGAGCTTCTACCCTTCAGCTTTGTAGCAAGTGTTTCTGATAATACATATGAGTATCTGCAAATAGAAAATAGTTAGGATTTAAGGTAATGCATACGAATACCTGACATGTTCTGGATACATCGTTGACTCTCAGTGAAATGGAGCAGTGTCTTTTGGCCAGCATATTTCATGAAAAGTGACCCATTATCTAGAACTAGCAATTATTAGGTGCATCTTCTCTTCTTTCTTTACTTGATGAATTATATTCTATCAGAAGTTTCTCAGGCAGTCTAGAT
The DNA here is from genome assembly GCF_011764305.1 of Mustela putorius furo. Taxonomy (NCBI): domain Eukaryota; kingdom Metazoa; phylum Chordata; class Mammalia; order Carnivora; family Mustelidae; genus Mustela; species Mustela putorius. The sequence continues at coordinate 26,956,073 of NW_025421273.1, forward strand.
CAAAGATTTAACTTCATGTTTCATAAAACTAACCATGCAAAGCAATTTCAAATTAAAGTTTGAATTTGGATTATGGAGCAAGCAAGACAGAAGAAGGGCATTTTCAAATAAGCTGTTCGTAGATCCAAAATCCCACATGTGGGAAAGAGAGCAATAACATTTTACTCCCTGTGCTCTATTTACTGCTGACCACAGTTTAATTGCAACCAGATAAGAAATCATCTAGGGAAATTCAAAGAAGCTAGAAACGATTTTTTGATGATGACAAAAACTAAGCTTTGTGGTCTGTACAGTAATAAAAAGAAAAACAACTTGAGAGAAAACATGGGAACACAAGCTTACAGCATGCTATAAATGTCTGGGGGCAAATATTATTTTATCTAAATGAAACATATTGCAGATTTGGCAGCCAACAGCTTCCATGATGGAATCATCATAAAGTAAAGGAAGTGGGAATCAGGAGAACTGGGTCTGATGTTAGCTCTGCCACTTGTTGCTCTGCCCTTTTCTGTGAAATACAGATAAAAGGGAAGCTGGTGAAAAGATTGAATTAAGTGACCAATGCACAAACACACACAGCACAAATCTGGGTCAGAGTAGATGCTCAGTGGACAGCATTTTGCTTTCCCTGCTTCTCTCTTTTGCACATGTCTTTGGGCTACCTCAGGCGTCAGTTTCCACTTCTGTGAGATGGGAAAAGCCCTAAGGGTGTTCTGTGTTTCCCTATGATTCTAAAAGGAAGGTTTGGAAATTGTAATCTTACAATATTGTTTTTCAGGGGGAAGAGAAAGTGATAAATATTATGACCCTAGAAAGGGGAAGTGGAGAATTTTTTTTTAAGAGGAGAAGTCAGAGATCTAATGACATCAATGTACCATAACAATGGAGAATTTCCTATCCAGGTAAATTGATTCAGCTCTTGCAGAATGTTTAAAGGCTTTATCAGGCTACTTGGAGGTACATTCAGTATAATTTTCTCTTCTGTGACATTGTGGAGTTGATTTAGCAAGCAGTTGCTGGAGGGTATCTTAGCACCAGTACAGAGCAAAATTGTCAGGGAAGAAACCTGTCTTGGCCAAGAGTAGGGTAGGGTAGTCTCTGTCAGCTTCAGTTTTACATAATGTGGAGAAAGATTCTTAGTTAACTAATTCCACTTAAAGAATACAAATGGATTGTGGCACTGAGATTAGCCATGCTTTCTAGAGGTATCTTTCACTTTGTGCTTGTTTTCTGAATATAGATTGGTAGAAGAAAATAGAACGACTGTTTTTTGGAAGGCTGACATGTGCCAAAAACTATGCTAATTTTTTTTCAGATAAATAATAATTCAAAAAATAACCATTTATGTTATTTATGTTTATTATGTTATCTAGTATTGTGCCAGGTGTTTTGTGTACATTATGTCACTTAGTCCTCCTATGCATAGGAGGAAACTGAGGCACAGAAAGGGAAACTTGCTGCAAATAGTCAAAAGTGAAATCCACCAGAAGCAAAAACCATTGCATTTCACTACTGTACTATCTTGTCCAGAACACGTATTAGTTTCCATTGGATAGAATAAAAATATAGTGGAGTTCAATCAATTATCAGTCTTATAATTCTTGAGTAAGAAATTCTTCTCCAGGGTGTTGGCAGATATGACCTCTTCAAACATCTGCTGAAAACTTTATGCCTGGCCTCACCCATAGCTGAGTGATCCTAATAGAGTGTCTCATGAAATCCATCACATCTCCTGGAAGGGACAGTGGTCAGCTTTCTATTCAGCTCACTCTTATCTTCCCAAAATCTTTCTTCACATCATTGTTGTAGGATTCTTACTTGACTTCTCTAATAAATGATCTTATTGCCTCGGTTTTCTCACCACTGATCGCCTCCTAAATAAGTTGCACCTGCATTTCATCTCTTTACCCATTTAAAAGAAATGTAGACTTGTCCCTCCATCCCCCTAGCAAGAGCTCCAACCCATGAACCTGCTAATACCTCCAAATCCAAATCCATTTTGCCCCCCTTCTGGGACTTTTTTTTCTATCATTTTGTTCACACCTTTCTCTGTTATCTAGTTACTTCCATGAGTCTATGGATTTCCCATATCCTGGGTATTCTCCCATCTCCCAACACTACTAAGTCATCATGACCTAGTGAGGGATTAGATTTGAGACTACTTGCTCTTTTATCCAACTAGGATTCCTTTTTAAAGCTTTAGGATGGCTACTGAAATGCATGCTTCCTAGGTATGTGGTGAGAATAAATGAGATCGTACAAATGGCAAGTGATTTTGAAGTTATATTCAAAAATTAAAAATCCTCATTATTCATTATCAGACTTAGGTATTTTCCAAGAAAGGAGATACATAATTTTTGATTTTATTTTTACTCTGGGAATAGTACCTTATTTTACTTTATGCTTTTCAATGAACAGGGGATCTATAATGTGTTCTATAGGGACACAGAAATTTCTCTTTTTTTGCAAACTAGTAAGTTCTTGATTTAGCTTTAAAAAAAAAAAAAAAGACAAGGGAAGGGTAGTATAATATGCCAGCCCCAAATATGCCACTTTAGCGTAAGGATTTTTCTGAGTTGAAGGCAACTGAGAGGAAACAGATATAAGAAAAACTCTCTGCTTCCTCCTATTTGACTAAAAGCAGGACATAAATTTTCTCAGGTGTCCCTCCTCTCCTCTCTACTAGGAAGGAGAAAAGTTAATCACCAGAGACAACATTTGACTTACCCACCTGGAAGACTGAACCAGAAAAATCTATAAAACACACTTTACTAGCTAGCCTTCATCTTCACCCATGGAAGCCTATAACTGTTTTCTTCCACCCTGTCATTTCTTCACAAATGTATTGTTCTTTGCTAAAAAATGCAATATAAGCCAGAGTTCTAAGCTACATTTTTGCACTCTTCAATTTTCCCTGCTGGGGTATATATGTTAATAGATATCTGCTTGTTTTCTTCTGGTTAATCTCTATTTTATTACAGGAGTCTCAACTTAGAACTCAGAAGAATGTAGGTAAAATTATTTTTCCCTCTCTTACACAGAATCTTTGTTTGTCTCTTGGTGGGTTTTTCTAAGATCTCTAGAATTGTATACCCACATGTTTGTCTGCATCTCATTACCCCTAGTTTCTATTACGAAAAAACATCTTATTCTTATTGTCCCTCCTCATGTCCCCTCTACTTCTCTAGAACCTGCCAGCCTTGCCTATTTCCCATGTATAGGTTTTGTGACCTCTTTCTAATTAACTAAGACAATTATACTTCCTCATCAATGTCTGGTTTAAACTCCACTTCTGTTGGGGAGCCTTTTATGAGGACTTCAGCCATCACTGATCAAGCAGTCTAATAAGATTACTCATCATTCTGTCCTGAACCCTAATTGCCTACATTACATAATTAAGTATCATAAATATAAACTGTCATTTCCTAAGGAAAATTAATGCCTGAAAATGTTCTTGATAAATATGATTCATGAAAAAAAACCACAATTTATAGATAAATAAAGCTATAATGTATAGAGGTATAGAAAGTATATATATAAAGTGTGTGTGTGTGTGTGTGTGTATACACACACTTTTTTTTTTTTTGCGCTGGTGAGTGAGTTTATTGGGGTGTCTAAGCAGGCACTGAGAGGTCAGCAGTTGAAGCCACGGGACCCGAGCCGAGAAATTGGGAGGGAAGGACGGGGGACCCAAAAGTGGGGGAGGCCCCTCCTGGGAGCAGGAGCCCTGGGGAGCAGCAGGGTCAACTTTCTTGGGCCAAGGAGTCAAGGTCCCAAGGAGTGAGACTGATACAAAGCGAAGGTCAAGCAAAGCTTTATTTTGCACCAGTATGACCTATAAGGTCAAGGTCAGGTCAGCAGAGTAGACGCATGGAAGACCCTGTTCTGGGTGTGGGCAGCCACCTAACACCTATACACACACATTGTAGATGCTCAGGTAAAAATGGTACAGAGAGATACTATAACATTGCATATTCAAAAATAGAAAAAAATAAAAATATGTTTTATATTAAAAAATTATATATATATATATATATATACAGCCAATTATGTGCATGGTTATATTCTGTAAAGTTATTGTAAACACTCAATTAGTGAATACTGAATCATTGCTTTTGAAGATACACAGGATTAAGTTCTTGCAAGTCTCTGGTCATCCACCATAAGGGCCTACTTAGCTGGAGTGACCCCATCTCGGTAGAACAGCCATTTTGTTGTTTATGCAGTGAACTTAGATTGACCCTGCCCCCCAGAGGAACTTACTTAGAAACAGGTCTGGGAAACCAGTAAAATATGGCCAGCCCCTGATAACAGAACCCAGGTACCAGGACATGTCAGGCTAGGCAGAGATAACAGAGCCCAGACACCAGGACGTGTCAGGCCAGGTGGAGATGTCCAATCAGTAAAGCGCACTTACTACCTCCCTAATCACCAAAGAATGTAAACCCCGCCTTTTGTGCGCCAAGCTAAGGCTTCAATTCTGACCAAAGTGATAGGCTAATTCAAACAGCTATTATAGGGTAAATTGTAATCCAGTTGGCCACCCATTTGTGACCTAGCAAGACTGTACAACTTTCTCTGTGTGCTATACTCTCATTGGCCGGGCTTAACCACATGGCCTTTGTTTTATAAAAGCTGGTCTATGAGGCTGGGAGGGGTCGCTTTCTCTGTAAGAGGCGGCTCTGTCCAGTTGGTTTGATTCTTCATACTGGTGCAAAATAAAGCTTTGCTTGACCTTCGCTTTGTATCGGTCTCACTCCTTTGGCCACAGACCCTAACATTCACAAGATTTTCATCAACCAATCAATATATAACCTTGTTGTCTGTGTATTTTTAAATTTATCTTATCTAATATATATATAGTAGTCCTCCCTTATCTACAGGGGACACATTCCATGATCCCCAGTGGATGTGGATATCTGAAACTGCAAGTAGTACTGAACCTACATATATATATTTTCCTATACATACATGCCTATGATAAAACTTCATTTGTAAATTAGGCACAATAAGAGATTAACAATAATAACTAATGATGAAATAGAAGAATTATAACTTTATACTGCAATAAAAGTTATTTGAATGTGGTTTCTCTAAGTATCTTTTTTTTTAAAGATTATTTATTTATTTATTTGATAGAGATCACAAGTAGGCAGAGAGGCAGGCAGAGAGAGAGAGAGAGAGAGAGAGAGGAGGAAGCAGACTCACAGCAGAGCAGAGAGCCCCATGTGGGGCTTGATCCCAGGACCCTGGGATCATGACCTGAGCTGAAGGCAGATGCTTTAACCCATTGAGCCACCCAGGTGCCCCTATATATATTTTTTTTTTTAAAAGATCTTTTATTTATTTATTTGACAGACAGAGATCACAAATAGGCAGAGAGGCAGGCAGAGCGAGAGGAAGGGAAGCAGGCTCCCTGCCGAGCAGAGAGCCTGATGTGGGGCTCAATCCCAGAACTCTGGGACCACGACTCAAGCTGAAGGCAGAGCCTTTAACCCACTGAGCCACCCAGGCGCCCCTCTAAGTACTAAGTATCTTATTATACTGTATCCACCCTCCTTGTTATGATGATGTGAGATAATCAAATATCCCTGTGATGAGATAAATTAAGGGAAATGATATAGGCATGTGATATAGCATTAGGCTACAAATGACTTTCTGATGATAGGTCAGAAGGAGGATCATCTGCTTCTGGATGTGGTTAGATTGTATAACTGAAACCATTGAAAGTGAGACTGCAGGTAAGGGTGCAGGTGCTACTGTACTGTTGATTCAATAATATTGAATTTATAGCCAATGGCACTATAACTCAACACCTACGAAGCTTATCTAGTACACACATTTTCTCCAGCCTCCTTAAGGCACAGGAGGACCAGAAAACACTTCCATCCTATGCATGGGGAACATCTTAGAGAGGGAAACTACCAAAAAAGCACAAAAGTATGAAAAGCATGGGACCAAATAAATGGTGAAAAGGGCTTTGTTTAAGGCACAAGAGCTGAAACGAGAAGGCTTAGCATTGCCTTGTTCCCTCTCTGGGAACTCCTCTGGGAATGTGTGCATCAGGCACTCTGATGTTTTGCCCCTCCGTGGATGTCCACAGCAATCATGAGTGTTAATGTGCCATGAGTATTGATTTTGAGGTTACAGACAAATTTTAGTGAGTAAATGAATTTGTACACATGGAATCTGTGAAGATTGAGGACTAAATGTATTTATAAAGAAAGAATAGAAGGATTGTGTAATTAAAAAAGAACTTTTGTTGCTCTTTAAATTGTTAATATCAAACAGGCATTACTTTAAGACCCAGAATGAATAAATGTTTAAAAAGTTTAAGTCAGGCACACTACTTTCATGATCTCAATTTCAAAAACAGAGAATGGAAATTTTGCTGTTAGAGATGACCAATGAAATTTTTTTCAAAGTGATGTGGGGAAAGAGCAAAGGTCAATTGGGTTTACACTCATATTCTGCTTTCACCACTTAAAGCCATACAACGTTAGGAAGATACATACAGCTGAGTTCTAGCTTCCTTAATTTTCTGTGAAGCCTTGAGAATCTTGGTAAAAGATCTTGATAAAATGCAGATGGATTCAGTAGGTCTTGAAGCCTTGAGGATCTTTTTTTTTTTTTTTAAAGATTTTATTTATATATTTGACAGAGATCACAAGTAGGCAGAGAGGCAGGCAAAGAGAGAGGAAGGAAAGCAGGCTTCCTGCTAAGCAGAGAGCCTAATGTGGGGCTCAATCCAAGGACCCTGAGCTGAAGGCAGAGGCTTTAACCCACCCAGGCACCCCAGAAACCTTGAGGATCTTAATAAAAGATCTTGACAAAATCCGTAAGGATCTTGATAAAATGCAAATGGATTCAGTAGGTCTGCTTTGGAGCCTAAGATTCTGTATTTCTAACAAGCTCCCAAATGATGATGATACTGCTGGTTCATGCATGACCACACTTTGAGTAGCAAAACCTGAGAACATTTCAAAAATGACTTCTAATCTCTGTGATGTGCTTTGTTTCAAAATATTTCCTTTCTTTCATTTTTTACTACCTTTTACTATTGACCAAAGCTCTGATTCCTAAGGATAATAAACCTCATGCAATTAAAGGGAGAATCAGAGCCAAAAGTTGCTGACAACTCTTTTGGTTTCTCTATGCTACTCTCTCCTCAATTCCACTGAGCGTAGATTGCATATAAGTTTAGAGTATGAAACATCTGGGACTTATTCTTAGATAATAAGGTGACCTGAAGTCATAGCTTTTGAATCCACATTTAATTATTAGGGAAATGGGATCATAGAAAAATGAATAGAGAAACCTAAAGGGGAAAAATATGAATAAAAATTAGAAACACAATTTCCCCTTCAAATAGAAATATCTGCTGTTCATTAAGCACTTTCCATGTGCCAGGCATATCATTACAACACTAATGAAATACTCTAGAAATAAGTGATTGATTATACAAGTAATTCGATAAACTCAGGCAGCTATTGCCTTTGTTTGGTGCTCTACAACACCGCTTTATTTCTTTTCATGACTGTGAAGTGATTTATGTAGAGGAACGGGAAATTTTAATTTGATATGGTTAACAAGATGTTTGATGGGGCTTTCACAATGACAGCAAATTTTCAATGCATTTATTGGGGCTACCTATGATGACTGAAATTCAAAAGGCAGAATAGTATTCATTCCCACTGACCTAGTTTGAGTGCTATGCAAATGAAAAGAGTAACATATTACAGAATTTTCATGATTTCTAGGAGGAAAACACTGCTGTTCCATCTGTGTCCAGGAATGAGTAGAATCACAAATGGAAGGTGACTTGCATATTCAAATGATCCAAAATGGACCGAACAGAGCAAAGGAACAAAGTCCTACAATGGTAGAAAGAAGGGCTGACCCATCCAAATCTCAGGTCTTTCCTATTTCACTGACATATACTATAAAATATGGATTGTCACTCTGTACTTCATTTTGTCCTGACTGTGAAGATGTTAGCTCTTTATACTCTGACATTTCTGTTTTGAGTTTCAAATTCAGGGTGGTAAATAGGATCTATACTTTTAAAAAAAGTCAGAAAATATTGCTTGAAAAAGGAGAGATCTTTGAGGGAGAGAGTTATTGGTTAACTTTTTAAATAAAAGCTTGTTTTAAGAGAATGTCTACTATGCCACTATAAGAGCATGAGCATTAGAAGAGAAAAACATAAAAGGCACAGTTTTAGTGTATCTTAGCACCTCTTTTTCTAAGGTTTTTCTTCACGATTTTTTTCCTCTTATAGTCCAAGATTTTGAGCATAAGAATGAGAACCATGTCAAGGGATTCCTGGAATCCTCCACAGTGCCTGTCATAGAATGATTGGCATCTGTCATGTCTATCATGTTAATTATAATAAAATGATAGTTATCATTTTATTGAAAACTCCTTTATGACAGGCATTTTAGTAAGTTTTGTACATTTATCATTGATACTTCTGATGATAACTCAACTGGAGGGGTGTCACTGTTCCTTTTTGGCACATGAGGAAATTGAGTCTCAGAGAAATTAATGGTGAGCCTCCTGCCGCAGAAATAGTAAGCAGAAAAGCCTTGTTTTCTCTGCATCCAAACGTATCCAACATCACCTCAGTGCTGGACAAGTAGGTATCTAAGAAAACAGTGTTCAAGAAAAGTCTCGTAGTGCCGGCTACTTTCATTTTAGTCCATTTTGCCAAACCACACTGATTCCACATGCCAAAATAATTGCCAAATGTTGTTGTAAAGTGATTTCAAAGGGCGTAGAATATCATCCAACTTTATTTGCTAAAATAATCTGGCCTCCACAGTCTGGCCTGTGATATCTTTCTCCATTAGTTAATTCCAAATTTACTTTTCCTCATTTCCCTTCAAAGCTCAACAGAACACTTTTTTTTTTTTTAACAGAACACTTTTTTAAACCCATGCTAATATCATGTGTGTTCAACTATCAAGAACATCTGCAACCCTCCAACATATGCAGCAGGTAGTGTGGTATGGTGGAAGAACTGGATTTAAAAGTTCTAGTATGGGGTGCCTGGGTGGCTCAGTGGATTAAAGCATCTGCCGTCAGCTCAGGTCATGATCCCAGGGTCCTAGGGTAGAGCTGGGGTCGAGCCCCGCATTGGACACTCTGCTCGGCAGGGAGCCTGCTTCCTCTTCTCTCTCTGCCTGCCTCTCTGCCTACTTCTGATCTCTCTCTGTTAAATAAATAAAATAAATTAAATCTTTAAAAAATAAAAAAATAAATAAAAGTTCTAGTATGTTCTTACAGCAATATTTCTTAATTCTTGCCTTGACCGCTCTGTCTGCAGCTGTGCTTCTGCCTTCCACAGTTATTCTGTATGCTATTATTCTGTATTCTGAGCTATATTTCTTCAGAGCACTAATTATATACATTCATCAGCTTAAGTAATACTCGCTCATTCTACAGTAATGGACAAACCCCCCATCTCCATGGGTTAGCACAACAGGGTTGTTTCTTACTTCCATAACCATTTGATGTAGGTCAGATGTCCCTCCTCCTCCTCTGTGCTCTGTGATCTGGCTAAAGACAAAAGGATAAGAAGGGATGGGAGAGGCATGTTGGATTTTAACTGGCTTGACCTGAAAGTGACCCACATCACTTTTGCTCATGGTACACTGACCAGAACTAGTTAGGTGACCCTAAACTAGCTGCAATCAGGGCTGGGACACGTAGAGTGGCTTATGTATATTTGGTGAATACCATCATTACCACACTACTTTACAGTAGTATCCATGTTTATTTGGTTTCCTCCTCTTGCTTCCTTTCACTAGAACATTTTTCTTTTGGTTATAGATTTTCTTTTATTGTCATGGTAACAAGATCAAGCAGAACAGTGGCTGGTACACAGTGAACACTTGATAAACAGATGTCAAATGAAAGAACATTTGTGACTGATGACAGACTCTGTTGGCCACAAATTCTTTAATATTTCTTTCATTGAAAAGTAGGGCCTGTGTCTCTTCCCTTGAATGTTGGCTGGCTTATGATAACTTTCACCAGTACATTATGGTGGAAGTAACACTATGGACAGTTGAAGTCTAAGCTATAAGAGAGAAGGCAGTTTCCACTTTCTTTCTTATAGGAACCCTAAACCCCATAAAGTGGGCTGAAAATGCTGAGATGGCCATACTGTGAGGAAGCACCAGGTAGCCATTTGGCAAGGACACATGGAGAAGGGATAGAGGTGTCCTAATAGCCCCCAACTCTTTCAGCACCTTCTGGTTATCTCAGATGAAGTCACAGACATTGTGGAGAAGAAACATATCATCTGTGACTGAATCCATGACCCATAAAATAATATGTGGTAACAATCACTGCTCTTTTAAGCCACCAAGGTTTGGAGTGGTTGGTTATGTTACAATAGATGATTATACTAATTGTTCATGGGTGACTGACTCTTGGTGTTCAACTTCCAAACAAAGAGCCTTGACCCTGATGCCATGCATTTTCTCTCAGGACCTTGGGCTCAATGTTTTAAAAAGATGTTAGCTTTTTCATGTTATTGTATAAATGTTTCTTTCCTGTGAAATCCTTATCTTGTCTGTGTGATGAGTTTGAGGCCAGGTTTCTTTTAAATACCCTGAAGGCTCTGTTTATGTGCACCTCTCACAGCACTCATAACTCCTGATTACTTCTGCATATTTAATTTTTACTTGCTGTGATCTGCATCACAAGGGTTTTCCTCCTATGCCACATTCCCCTGTACATTTTAAGGGCCTCTGTCATTCCCCATTTCTTATCTTCCACCAAAGGAAACAATGTGAAAACCAAGTGAATGAGAGTAATACTGTTAGGAAGATTGCTTTTAACCCATTCCTGTGTAATAATAATTTTAAAAGCCAATCATTCACATAAGCTATTTTTAGGTATATTTACTTGTGGACACACATTATAACTGAACTCCACTCACCTCATGGCTCATCTTGACATTCCCACTTATCTAGCAACCAGAGGCATCAGAGCCTGCTTTAATATATTTGTGTTGAAGAGCATTTCTGTTCCTATTAGCTGCAAAACCCTTAAGGCAACCTATATGATTTATCCCTGAGTCTGAAGTTATCCAGCTGAGGTACCCAGCAAATGCTAGTGTTTATGCATAGAAGTGAATAAATGAAAATAAAATTGGCAATGCTGTACAAAGCTGAAAATAAATAGTTAAGAAGTTCCTAAAACTTAACTTCTCTTTCTTTCTTTCTTTCTTTCTTTCTTTCAACTTTTAGGCCATTGGAATTACAATGCAATCATAATATAATTATACTGGCAATATAAAACGATCAGATCATGGTGGTACAGTGATCACAACAATAACAGATATTTTCTTGTGGTTAATCACTCAGGTTCAAAAATACCATATTTATCTCAAGACATTCTAATTAGGAAAAGCTAGTTGGAAAATTGAGCAGTTAGAGATCAGAAGCATGCATTCAGTAAAGAAGAATGCCACTGAGTGATTTTCATTTACTGGCTTCTTCTGTTTTCAGTAATTTAGTTCACATTTAGCGCCCTATTGAAGAGAGCTATATCCAAATTCGATTCATTCTATGACACTTGCTCAAATGCTAGCCGTTTCAAAAATGGCTCCGGAGGTTCCTTTCTAGAACAACCCGGCTCTTCTCCTAAGCTGCCATAGCACACATCAGGAATTCTGTATTTACCCCTCTGAATTGCAATTATTTCCATGCATTAGCTCATCTGCCAAACTGGAAGCTCTTCAAGGAGCAGAACACATGTTTTATTCACATTTCTTCCTCTGTGGGGCACAACACTTGGGCCTTGAGACTTTGAACACTGAAATCAAAAAGTGTCATTTTTCTTTCACTATTTTTCACATCCATGTCCTTTTCTAGGATAGATCGTTGTAAGTCATTTCATGTCTTAAAGAGAACATGTTCAAATTCTGATAGATGAGTGAAGTAAATGACAAGTCTAGGAATAAACAGGAAAATTTTTTTTCTGCTTTATCTGTTGTAGCTTTCAGTTTGTTGAATTTTGAAGTGCCTCTGCTTTCATGATCGACAGGTTTGTTTTTTTTTTTTTTGTTTTTAAACTAAAAGTGACGATTAAGTGTCCCTTAATTACATGCTATCATGTACTTGTCACTATGTGATGTATTATAGAAAAAGAACTCATTCCTTTGAATCATTAACTACAGATATTGTCCAAATATTATGTAGTTCCTCTCTTATTTTACACATAATGGGAAATATTTGACTGTTTCAGAATTAAAGTGAAAACAAAGCAGCTCTTCCCTTGAATTCTGAAATTTTTTGATCCTAAGATGTAACCTTAATTACAATCTTTAACTTATTAAATAAAATATTGAGCTTCTACTAAAAGTTGAGAGTATTATGAGTACACTGGAGAAGATACATGGAAGATAAGAATTTGTCTCCAAAACTCTTCCAATTTAATATCAATGAGAAGGAGTTTGCAAAAGGTACACCACAACTATTTTACAACATGTAGTAGTAAGATGCAGGTCACAAGAGAGAGGCAAGTTTCAAACAGAAAATAAGTTTATGCTACAGGGAAGGCTGACTTTGGAAAGAAATGGGAACTTTTTTGATTAGTGTCATTGCTGGGATAGCAGAAGGTCTTAGATAGTCCATAATATGGCTAAACCTTCAATACATCTGCATTTGAAAACAGAGGGCACATCAATCAGATTCTATTTCCCCAGTATCTCATAAACCAACTGTCTCTTTTCTGTCTTCCCCATTTTCCTCCTAGTATATCAAATTGTCTCCTTTCACCCATGATCCTTACATTTGAGATAATCTCACAGTTTTCCAAGTGTTTGGAATTGGGAGTCTTATTCATGCCCTTTGCTGAGAGTTTCAAATTTCATCATTTAATCTTTAATTCATCTTTTGATAATATCCTTGAACAAAATGCTTTAATTTAGGATTTGTACATACAACCAAAATGTCAATGAAGGGTCTTTCCAAGAATCCCCTGAACCTTCTGAAATTTAGGCAAAATTGTGTATTCATTTTCCTATGATTAGGGCCTGTGACTCTTACAAATGCTCAAAAGGAGCACCTGCCCAACTGAGTTTGGGAAATTCTATATTCCAGACCATTGAGAACATATGTTGACTTGAATTAGTGTTACATTCAGAGCTCTGACCATTGCTGACTTCTTACTGTCACTTGTGATTTGCCAGAACAGCTGCAAAGTTCTAGGGCTGGAAGAGTTAAAGCTAATGATGATTCCATCATGTGCCTGTGTGGTGTGTGTGTGTGTGTGTGTGTGTATGAGAATGAGAGAGAGAGAGAAAGGGAGAGAGAGAGATTGGATCTCAAACCACATCCTCATTAGACATCTCAAATTATACGGAGCCAGACAAACCTAAATGAGTGAAAAGATTCTGTGGGGTCAGGGGTAAACAACAGGAGGGCAGACTTGGCAGCTGTTCCTTCCCACTGATCCCACTGACTGGATTTGAGAATAATGTTAAATGACAGAATTCTTATGAAAAGCTGAGAATTTAGATTTTTATGTGAAATCTTCCAAGATATATGTATGCATTAACAACTACTTAAAAATACTTAAAAGAGTACAGAACCAAGATAAAACAAACATTAGCTAATGTGGAATCTAGAGGCCCAAGTTTGTGAACTTTGCAGTTAATCTCTCAATTTTCTTCCATCACATTCATAGTAAATTTGGACTATCAAGTATCCCCAGCAAACTCCCTGGAATTTCCTATATCTGGCTTATTCTTTTTTTTTTTTTTTTTTTTTCTGGCTTATTCTTACAAAATTTCCTCAGTTAGTAATTCCTTCTCTTCACTATCCTTGCTCTTTACCAACCCCCAGGTTATCCTTCCACAATGATGCCTTTTCCTTCTAGGACCTTTAGATATAATGTCTCTACCATATATATGACAAAGTGTGATATATTTGCCTACAAGATACTCTTTTTGATTTTGCTGTTTTTTTTTTTTATGTCTATGTGTCTGTCTCTTCTCTCTTCACTATTCATTCATTTACCGTATGAATACCTATTCCGTACTCTGTACTAATGCACTCTGCCCTGAAGATGACATCAGGGAATAACACTCTTTGTGCCCTTATAGAGCTCACCATAAATGTACACCTATACACATCAATTCACTAAGAGGGCACCTGTAAACTGTTGAGGGAATGCTGAAACCCTCGGAAGGCTTTTTCTACTGACATAGTATTTATGGGCTGAATGAATTCCTGTTTAAAGCACTAGCTTTCAAAGTTAGGGTATTAGGATGTGGAGTATTTGGGGAAAAATTGGGTTTAAATGAAGTTATAAGGGTGAGGTCCTCATGATAGGATTAGTTCCCTTATAAGAAGAGATCAGATCTCCCTTGTATGCCTCACTCCACGCCCCCCATGTGAGGACCCAGCAAGAAGGCAGTTATCTGGAGGCAGGAAGAGACCTCTCACCAGATCCCAGCTGTAATGGCACCTGATCTCAGACTTTCTGGTCTCTAAAACTGTGATAAATAAGTATCTGTTATTTAAGCCACATAGTCCATGGAATTTTATTATAGCAGCTACAGCTAACTAAGCATACACCATCTAGATAGTGATTTGTACATGGAAAATATTCAGAAATATTTATTGTTTGGCAACTCATATTCACATGTAACTACTTATAACTTACTAAGAATACATTCCTGCCTTTCACAATACGGAACCTTTAACTGGTTGTTACCATTGCATATCTGCGTACAGAAACACTTATGGACCAACAACAATTTGTTTACCATGTATCTTCATTGCTATCATTCCTATAGAAAGTTCTTAGTTACTCAAAAGAAACACATAATTTGGCTGTGAAGTAAATTTTCAATCACTTTTTAATTTGCATTTATTTTAGAAAGCACTTGTAATTCTTTCACTATACATCATTTATGAAGGAAGACTTTGTTAGCCTAAAATGTAGTGGCAACAATTACCTTTCAAAAATAAAAAAAATCTCAACACAATACTTTTAAACTTGATTTGATTAACTCCAAATTTTCCGAAAGAGTGAATATGGACTTAAGTCCATTTTTCATAAAAAGGATTAACCATTGTTTCTTATAGTATACTCAGTGAGAATCGAATAATAGCATCTCCATTTGAAAGAGACTTTTGCTACAAGGTTGAAATTAACTTCTTTTTAAATGGTTCAAAAATAACTCATAGCAGAGTGGTTATCTTGGAGGTGAGAATTATGTTTTATTAGCTCTCTTAGGCTGTATTTCACAGAGAAATTCTCATGACTTACTAATGTGTTTCAATTCATTGTTTGGAAAGCACTGGATAAGAATTGCAATGATAACAGGTAAAATACATGAAGACCCTGGAAACTGAGGTTCTCATTATTGTAGCATGTTGGTTATCTGTATCTCATTCAATGGCATATTTTAGAAGTGTCACATTGATTTCCAAACAAGAAATAAAAATTTCAAGAGTTTCAGGCTTTGCATGCTATTTAAACATATTGTAACAATATTTTATATTCGCAGACATTGAAAAGGTAAGTTAAAGAATAGAAAAGAGGTAAAAGGAAGCAAAAAGATAGTGTTTGGTAGGTATATATTTTAGGGCACAATTCAATGCCCTGAATTTAAAACAAAAACTACCCAGATACTCTGGTTTTCTTCTCTCTGACTAATTAATTAGGGATTAGCAAAACAGTAAAGAGGAAAGATGCTAATTTTCAGTGGTTAGTAGGGAACAAAACCTTAGGGCAGTACTTGGTAAATCTGAAGATTGGTGGCCCAGAATAACAGAGGAGGAAGGGGCCAAATTGAAAAAGAAGAAAATATACTATCATTGTTCACAACACCATCTCTCCTGCAATCAGTGGACACAAGAAAAGATGAATCCATGAATGTTCAGAAATTTAAATGGACAACACAACGATCATTGGAGTCAAATTCCAGAGTGCACAGGTATGGGTGCCTGACCCTGATCTACAGGGTATCAGGTTTGCCCGTGAACATATCACTTACTCCTAATCTCCAGTTTTATCACCTCCAAATGGGATCATGATGGTACCTCTCTCATAGCACTGGCAATGTTAAAGGGGATAATTTAAGGATTGAACACAATGCCTGGCATGTACCAAACCTTTGTGGAGTCTAACCATAATGTTCAATTATACTAGTAAAAGTATATTAAGGGCTTTTATCAATCCTTTTATAAGCTCATTTACCCAAATTTTTCCTCTTTTTTCCCCCCATCACAAACTCTTTTCCTAACACTGAAGATTTGAAGAAATTTACCATCATAATTGCAAAGGGAACACTCTGTTGCATGAGTGCTGATATTGAGATGGCTCACACGCATAAGGTCAAATGGAATTTTTGTGGTTGGTGTTGGTTCTGATGGGTCAAACAGGGCGGGGGTGGGGTGGGAGAACAATAGTTGTTCGGTATTTTGACTCTGACCCCAGAATATGTCATTAGTTAATGGATGTGTATGATTGAATCAAAGATAGATGAACTGAGAGACTAATTTCTTTTATTATATATTTGATCTATGGGTTGGACACAGATTTCCATTACCCAGATCCTCATTCAAGGAAGAAACATTTGCTGTAGCATGAAAGAGCTACTCAGGCTGTCAGCGGTGTCAGAGTTTGACTTATCTGCTGAGAGCTGCCTCACCCAAGGACCAGTGGTAATGGGTATAAAGTCCCAGCTCTTCTAGGCTATTGCAGGATAACTCGAACACCACAGAACTCCCTATGGCATTGGTTGAGACTTTGTGGTTTTGCAATAATTAGACTTCCTCTGCTCCATAATCATATTTACACCCTCCCTCTTTCACAAATGTTGACTTTCAATCACTGCACACCAAACTTCTGGAGAACCTAAATGCCTTGGTTGACTTCAGCCTTTCAAACTCTTCTTCAGAAATCCAGTTATTTGCTCCTTTCTTATACTCACAAAGTTACCTGGATAACACATTTAGCTTCTTGAAGATCCTTAGTACCTAGAATCCTTTTGGACCAAAGCCTAAAGGATGAATCCTCTGACTTACTATCCTAGGACCACTTCAGGAAGAGAGGTCTGGGCCATACAAGAAAAGGAGGACAGTGGGGTCCTTAATTCTTGGGCAAATGAGTATCAAAGATATGGGCCTGATATTGATTTGGACCTTGTGCTTTTAATAAGAGTGGATTTATGAGATTAAGAAGGAAAATGATAAATTAAAATATTAATTATAGATTCTAATGAACTAGAGAAACAATTGAAAAATAAATACTACTAAAGTACTTTTGCCTAGTAAAACAAATGATAATTATTCATTTATATGAGCCTCTTTCCATTTCATTCAGTTATTCTTTTAAGCTTCAATATCATTTAAGTGAGACATCATACAGTGCCAGGCACAATGCTAAATCCTGGGACAGAGAGTTAACTAAAACCTGGCCCTTGTCTTAAAAACAAAACGAAACCAAAACCCTCACATTTATGCCTCATTATCTTACAATGCAGCATGACTATATTGTATTATCTATGTGCCAAATCCATTTTTTATATCTTAACCAAATTTGTCTCATAGGAACAATCTATTATTATAAAGACTTAAGATTAATTACTGAATACTACAAAAATTCTGTTTCATTTTTTATAGTTAAATCTTTGAAATTCCAGTTTCTTAGTCTTCTGTTTCAGTATTATAAATATCAGCTAAAAATTTTACAATAACAAATGAGAACATTGGCAACATGCATTTCCTGAGACTTTGGATAACTACTCTGAAAATTGGTTTGTCCAAACATTTGAACTGATTAGTAATAGGCTTAAAACAATGAGATGTGAAATATATGTTAACTGAGTAACTAAGAAAAAGTTTTCAGTAGATTATATCTTGAGGTTCAACTCAGATTGATTCTCTACACAAAATAAATATTTTATTTTTAGAGAAATCATGAGCATCTGATTTGATGTTAAGAAATTGCGGGGCACCTGGGTAGCTCAATGGGTTAAAGCCTCTGCCTTCAGCTCAGGTCATGATCCCAAGGTACTGGGATCAAACCCTACATCAACCTCTCTGCTCAGCAGGGAGTCTGCTTCCCCACCCCTCTCTCTGCCTGCCTCTCTGCCTACTTGTGATCTCTGTCTGTCAAATAAATAAATGAAATCTTAAAAGAAAAGAAAAGAAAAGAAATGAAAAGAAATTGCTCCAGTGGTGCCTGGGTGGCTCAGTGGGTTAGAGCTTCTGCCTTCTTCACCTCAGGTCATGATCTCAGGGTCCTGGGATGGAGCCCCGCATCAGGCTCTTTGCTCAGCAGGGAGTCTGCTTCCCCACCCCTTCTCTGCATGCCTTTCAGCCTACTTGTGATCCTGTCAAATAAATAAATAAAATATTTAAAAAAAAGAAATTGCTCCAATAAGTTACAGAAGGCCATTGCATTGATCAATTATAGGAAATGTTTGTCGCAGACACAATTAGCATCATATCTAACACTTGCCCTCCCTTCTATAGTGCAGAACAAGGCTAGGAAGTGGCTGCCAGCCAAGGATGACATATTACCTGCACCTCTTACATATGAAGGGGTCATGTGGTTAGTTTCTGCAAACAGAATCAAAGAGACCATTAAGAATCAAAGAGACCATTTCCACTTTCTTTCCCCTCTGATGCAAAGATTAGCTAGAGACTGAATCCTGGGATATAACAAAAGCAATAGATGGAAAGACAATGAGTCCTTGAAGCATTTCTTGAAAAATACCTGTTCACTTATCAGAAATAACTGTTTAGGCTTTAAAAGAGTAAGAAATCTTCTATTTGTATATTTATTTGTTACAACAGCATGCACTATCTTAACCATATTACAGACTTGAGGTTGAATGTAAGAATTTCTTATGGAAATGTAGAGAAACATATGTTAATGACAAACTGAGTCTAAGATAACAAGTCTATTAAAAGATATGCATATTTTAAAATGATTGAATAGAATTTAACATTACGATATTTCCTCAGAAAGACAAATTAAATCTCTAAAATAATGATGCACTTGTGGCTAGAACTTAATGTTGTAAGTGGATGGATGAGTAGAAACTGCTCAATCTTTATTCTCTTGAAAATTAACATCTTATAATTTGAAACTTAGCTTTTTACATGCACATCAATATTCAACATGATCATCTGAAAAAATGCTCAGAGCTTTAAGCATGTGTTGTCAGGTTATATCAAGAATTATTAAAGGAGAGTATCATATTTACTCACTGTGTTAAATAATCCTGGACCTTCCCATTTGGAGATGAAAGCCAAGACAAATTATTTATTAACTTACACTGTGCAGTCATAATTTTTCTTTTTTATGACATAATGCCCAAAACATACAGCACAATGTATGAAAAAGTGCTTAGTTTTTGGTCTGACAAATTAAAAATAATGTGGTGAGTGTGTCTCCACTATATCAATGAGAATCAGACCTGAAGGTATAGAAAAGCAACAGGATAGAGATGGAAGCTAAATGTTTAGATGACCTAATAGCAGAGGTTAGTAATCATTGGACTTCTGCCTACTTCTGAATTATTGTTACATGAGAGGTAAGTAAACTTTTAGTTTCCATGATTCAACTGTATTTGAGGGTCTTTTTGTTATAGGAGCTTAATCTAAACCCAAGTATTACAGGCTGAATTTTAACCCCCCACATTCATATGTTGAACTTCTGACATCAGAATATGACTCTTTTTTTTTTATTGAGATAGGGCCTTTAAGAAGTTATTAAGTTAAAATTGAGTCTTTAGAGTAGGACCTAATCCAGTATGACTGTTGTCTTTATAAGAAGAGCAGATTAATACAGACTACATAGACAGAGTGATGACTGTATGAGGACAAAGCAAGAAGGTGGTCATTTGCAAGTCAAGGAAGAGAAGCCTCAGAAAAACCAAACCTGCTGATGCTTTGATCTTGAAACTTCAATTACCAGAACTGTGAGAAAATAAATTTATTTTTTCTAGTTTTTATTTAAATTCCAGTTAGATAACATACAGTGTAATATTAGAAATTTCTATTCTTTAAGTCACCCAATATGGGGTATTTCATTATGGCAGTCCTAGCAAACTAAGAAAAGTAATATATCCTGGATACATCCATTCATTCAATTTTTACTTAGTATTTATTTTGTGACATGCCTTATGTTAATTGATATAGATGTCAAGGTCCCTAAAAATTATCCTATGTCCCGATGCAAATCATACAAATGGATAGGGAATATTTCATTCATTCTAGTACAAATTGATTCATTTTTAGGGAATATGTTCTATAAATAAAATACATTCCACAAGTTACGGGTTGAATTGCATCCCCATCAAATTCGTTTGTTGAAGTCTTAGCATCCAGTGTCTCAAAATGGATGTGATCTTATCTGAAATACGTTTGTATGTCCTATTGGACATTTGGACACAGGACAGACAAACATAGAGGAAGATCGTGTGAAGACACAGGGAAAACACCATCTGCAAAGAGTGCTCTAGGCTTCCAGAAGCTGGGACAGATACATAAAACAGAATCTCCTTCAGGTCTCAGAAAGAACCAAACTTGCAGTCACTTTGGTTTCACACTTCTAGCCTCCAGAACCGTGAGTCAATACATTTCTGTTGTTTAAGCCACCTAATTTGTAGAACTTTGTATGGTAGCTTTAGCAAACTAACACATCATCCATTCCACAAATAAAGGTTAAATATTTTAAATTCTGGAATCAGTAAATAAACGTTGCTGCTTGACATTTGGAGCTAGAGGAGATGCCATGCCAGTATGTGCCATTCACCAACATACCTTCTATTCTTTCAACCAATCCTTATTGAGTATTTTCATCCATATTCTTTTTTTTTAAATATTTTATTTATTTATTTGACAGAGAGAGATTACAAGTAGGCAGAGAGAGAGAAAGGAGGAAGCAGGCTCCCTGCCGAGCAGAGAGCCCGATGCGGGACTCGATCCCAGGACCCTGAGATCATGACCCGAGCCGAAGGCAGCAGCTCAACCCACTGAGCCACCCAGGCGCCCCATCCATATTCTTTATATAGTGCCATAGAGGTTAGGATAAATGCCACTGAGCAGGATATGCCAATCACAGTTTTGAGTGTGATGTATTTCCTAGGAGGACATGGAATAATGATATGACACTATTTATTTTTCCAAATTAAAGTTGCTTAGATTCCATGAAGCAAAAGGAAATAAATCCTAAAGGTAGTATTACCTTTAAATACACACTGAGGTCTATCAGACCAAAGAGGCCAGATGGGTTATATTAATTTAAATCATCACAAAATGAAGTAGGTATCACTGGGGGAGAAAAGCAGAAAATCCATAGTTGCTGGTTATTTTAGAGAATTTGGAAAAATAAAGAATGAAGAATTGTTTCTCTTATTGTTTTGTTTTGTCTTATTTTTTCACTGAACAATTCCTGGATATGTGAGAAACAATAGTCAAAAACATAGCATTCGAATTTTTTTGGCACTTTGCTCTGTATTAAGAATCATCTACTCTTTGTTTTCCCTATATCCCGATGAATATTTAATTGATCTTTAATACAAACAAAATTACTTGTCTTATTATTTTCTACTCCCCTCCTCTTTTTTTGCTCTCTACACTTGCAAAGCCACACCTGTCTAGATTTGGGAGGTGATCCCATTTATTATATTGTGGTATATAAGAACATATGGAAGGTTACTACTGACTTTACAAAAGTCCAAAACTCCAGTGTTCTCAGAATGATATATTGTCATGTTGGACTAACTAAGGTGGCTTTTTCTCTGTCCATTTTGTTCATACCAAATAATTGCTTTAGAAAACACAGTTGTTTCCAGAATCTCTCTACAGTGACTAGCGTGATCAGTAAGTAAAATCTGGATAACTTGCTTCTTCAAATCTCAGTGTCCTCTTATTGTTGGTGGGGCCAGGATGGAGGAGAGGGTACATCTTGAGTATGAGAGAAAGTACAATTAGAGCCCTGAACTAAATAGCATAAAAAAATCTTTGTTTTCCATGATGTGTGTGTGTGGGGGGGAGGGATACTTTAATGAGAAAAAAAATATTTAATTATATTAAATTATAATATAACATATTGCAGTCTTCTTGAGAAAGCATTAAAAAGTTGCCTAAATTAAAGAATTAGAGAAAAGGCTCCAATAATATATATATATATATATATATATATATATATACATATATATGTATATATATATGTTTTTACTTTATCCGAAGACATTTAGTCAGAAAAGATAAAATTATCATCATCACTATTATTATCAATGTCATTGTACATTATGATTATTAGAATAGCTGTAGAGAAAATTCAACTATTGATTAAATATTGACAGATATGGCAAATGAAGTACATAATATTATTCAGATCCACCCTGACTTCAAATTCCAGGATTTTTTTTTAAGATTTTTTATTTATTTATCAGAGAGAGAGAGGGGGAGAGAGCAAGCACAGGTAGACAGAATGGCAGGCAGAGGCAGGGGGAGAAGCAGGCTCCCTGCTGAGCAAGGAGCCCGATGTGGGACTCGATCCCAGGATGCTGGGATCATGACCTGAGCCGAAGGCAGCCACTTAACCAACTGAGCCACCCAGGCGTCCCCAAATTCCAGGATTTTAAGAAAGATATCCTCTTTCTGGAAAACAAGGTTTAGGGCTCCTTAAAAGAGGGAGACAATAAACAATTCAAGCATTTTGAATGAACTTCTAAAATAGATAATAGTTTGGGGAAAGGAAGTATGAAATTACATTTTTCATGTATGATGTTCTTAATCAGATGACTCTTGAGCCTATAGTAACATGAAATATATTTTAATCTTCTCACAAATGGAACACCTATAATCCAAGTGTCAATGTCAGGGAAACAACTCTGAATTTAAATTTCTGCAAGTTTAAAGATTTATGCTAAGATCTCGGTGTAAGAAAACTGCAATTGAATGCAAGCTTGGACATAATTAATTGTTAAGCTGTATAATTTTTCACTTCCATTTCAAGGATTGTCACTAAAATAGCAGTTTTTCTCCTCTCGCTAATCCAACAATTTCATTCTGACAGCTTGTCATCATGAGAATTTACTATCACATTACTGCTTTACACACTTCAATACAAACATTTCCAAGCTAAAATTAGATACACTGACAAGAAATATGGCTTTTAGTTAATGATTTATGTTTTTGCTTTGGAAAAAGAAATGTTCTCTTAAATATATTATACTGACAAGTAGCTTCCAAACTTTTTGTTGAAGCTTTCAAAGGGAATGTTTTATAATCACTGATCAATAAAAATAGTGCTTTGGCATATTTATATTCCTCTCCCCACCAAAAAAATAAATAAATAAAATAAAAAAGGAAAATGCTACAAGAGTAGGTCACAGTGATTAACAGTAAGTGCATTATAATCTGGTAGATCAGGATATACTTCTGGATTTTCTGTTGACTGGCTCTGTGGTTTGGGCAAATGGTTTACTTTCTTATAACTGTCTCAGCTATAAATCGAATCATTAAGAGTTTTCACCTCTGAAGGTGTTCTGAAAGACTGAATACAGTAGCCTCCCTTATATGAGGGTGATATGGTCCAAGACCTCAAGTGGTTGCTTGAAACCACAGATAGCACCAAACCCCACATAAACTATGTTTTTTTCCCACTATATATACAGACCTATGACAGAGTTTAGTTTATAAATTAGGCACAGTAAGAGATGAACAATAACTAATAGTGAAATAGAATATATAAAACACAATATAATATAAACAATATGAAATTATAACAATGTACTGTAATAAAATTGATGTGAATGTCGTCTTTCTCAACATATTTTACTGTACTGTGCTCATTTTTCTTCTTGTAATGATGGCAGATGCTAAAATTCCCGTATGATGAGATGAAGGGAGGTGAATGACATAGGCATTGTGATTAGTGTTAGGCTAATATTGACCTTATGATAATATTTTAGAAGAATGCTCATCTGCTCTTGGACCTTGGTTGACTCTGGGTAACTGAAATCATGGAAAGAGAAACCATGGATCGGGGGGGGGGGACTACTTTCATACAATCCACTGGAAACTTAGGTAGAAGGAACATCAAAGTTCCTTCCAAAGTTGAATAGTTGTTACCTTGTGTTTTTATCATCACTGTTTACCAGACAGTACGCAGGGCCAGGTGTTGGGCTAAGAGGTGAGGACATAAAGATGAGGAAGCCACAGTTCTCTGAGATCCTCTCAAACTGTGTTGTGAAGCAAAAAGGAGGTGGCTTATGTGAATACACTTTGAAAAATAAGAAACTCAACATAAATATAAGAATGTTTTGTCAATAGAATCATTACCAGTGTCCTTAAAAATAACTTAATGTTAAAATGTGGGTCAGTATCTCACTTCAGAATGTTATTGGCTTTTATTTTGCAACCATACTGCTAATAACTTAATCTCAAATACATTAGGAACCTTAATGTTAATCAGTTAATCAGTTGACTCAATTACGCATTCATTCATGTACTCCACAGAGATTTACAAGTGTCCACTCCGTTCTGGGGACTCATTTGCCGGCCTTTTTAGTTACCCAGTGTTTTGTTTCTCAAGCACATAGTCACAGCTTTCTTTTTCTTTAATGTAAGGCCATTCCTTATTTTATGTCTGACCCTCTAAGAAGGCTTTATGCTATACTCTTAGTAGAATGGTTTGTGGGTAACTTAAAAATGTCTTTAAAAAGATTAAGCTTCCTTAAACCATCAAAGTACCAAGTCTAGTGGAAAGGCTGACATGAAAATGAATACCTGGCACAGATTTGGCTGGGCTTGGGAAAACAATAATTTGAGAGCTCAGACTTTGGCAGATAATAGTACTGAGATCTATTGGAATTGCATTTAAGGATTTCATACACGTGAAAAAAACAATCTACTGCTGAAATTGGTTTGATTTACAGCTCAAGATAACAGTGCTTCTAACATCTCAAATGCTAAAAGAATGTGTTTAATTGCTTTAATTCACTATTAATTGATTTTTTAATGCACTACTAAAGAATAATTCTTTCCAAGGTCTACAAGCATAAATAACACAACTATGTTATCTTTTCAACTTGCTGACTGCACAATATCATGAGCATTAAAACTATGGTATAACAGAGTAGTTTACTAGCCATTACTGTAACAAGAAATTATAAATTGGTAGTATTTGTTAAAATCTATATAACATCAGAATTTTATCTTAAAAAACAGTAAAAGCAAACATCAAATGAGTTAAAAATGGATTTTATATGTTACCATTTATTTTTAGAATGCAAATATGAATTAGATCTCCCCCACATGACCCTGGAATAATAATAGTGTATTTTAATATTTGTGATTTTTAGAATTTAGGTAGTACCTACTTACCAAGATGCTTACTTGTGAAATTCCTGTTAAGGATATGAAAGAAAAATAGCATAGTATAGGGAGGAATGCATTGGAAGTTAATAATTAATAACCTCTCCTATTTTTCTAAAAGAATCTAGAGTTACCCCATTCTTTGCTTTATTCTTCATCCTTGTGAACTGTTTATAGGGTGAACTATACTGATGAGACTATTCAAGAATCCATCTCATTGTGGGGCGCTCTAATGATCCTAAGGTCCTTCCTTGTGCTCAGCAGAAGCTTATTTACCTGTAGCTTCTAGTCATTAAGTTCTAATCTTCTTCTTGGTGCTAAAAGAGTTTCATTTTCTTTACACTCCTTAGTCCTTTAACCACTAGAAAGCAGGTATCTAGTCTCAGTTTCCTTCTCATTAAACAAGCAATGTTGTCAATATTTCTTCCCAGAATACAGCTCTGACTCACCATCTAGGGGAATTGCTTCTGAGCATGTCCTACTCAGGTTTTTCAATCTTGTCCATAATATCTCATCAGCGTAATTTATCAAGTTTTATTTGCCATAGTTTTATTAAGAAAGAGGAGGTTT
Organism: Mustela putorius furo; assembly: GCF_011764305.1. Classification (NCBI taxonomy): domain Eukaryota; kingdom Metazoa; phylum Chordata; class Mammalia; order Carnivora; family Mustelidae; genus Mustela; species Mustela putorius. The sequence continues at coordinate 26,982,016 of NW_025421273.1, forward strand.
TGCTTGTTGACCCAAAATTGGTTAGCATTATTAATATTTAAAATTTTATATTAAAATATGGAATATTTGTTAAAATTTTTAGGGTGGTAATATACATAAACTACTTTGGATATTCTAACAGGCTCTCATGTCTCTATCCTTCCAGTGAATGATGCCATGACTTGACCATAATACTCTGAGAACCACACAGAGATGATGACAACTGCCTATTTTCCACACCCATGCTCACCCCCTGTCTTCTGACGGCTCTCTTGCCTACATCACAATCCTCTCACACCTGCACAGCCTGAACAGCCTCCGCACTGTTCCTCCTCTTCTGCTCCTACATCCTTACAGTCTGCTTAGTAGCTAAAGGGATTGGGATGCCTGGGTGGGGTTGGGATGCCTGGGTGGCTCAGTCAGTTAAGCGTCTGACTCTTGGTTTTGACTCAGGTCATGATCTCAGGGTTGAGAGATGGAGTTCCAAGCTGGGTCCTGTGCGCAGCATAGGGAGTCTGCTTAAAATTCTTTCTCTCTCCCCCTCCCTCACCCTCTCCCCCTGCTCCCATACAGACTCTCTAACTCAAAATAAATAAATAAAATGAAAAATAAAAAATAAAATAAAATAACAACCAACCAACCAAACAAAGAAACATAAAGTAGATAAAGTAATCATCTGCTGGAAACAATTCCAGAGATTCCCCATAATTATGAGAATGAAATCCCAACTTCTTGCCCTGTTTCATCTCTGTAATTGATCAGAAGCCCCTCATACCACTTGTAGAGCTCCAGCCATATCTGTCTTTTCCTTCTGTCTCAATCAGCCAAGGGGATGCAGCTTCGGGCTGCAAGCATTGACTGTCATGGCTCGGAAGCGCTTTCAGTGTATATTTGCCGGGCTGCCTCTTTCAGGCCACCTAGTCTGAGTTTACCTGTCCCTTCCTTCTGAAGCCTTCCCTGGCTACAGAATATGAAGCAGCTTCTCTCACCACTTTCCATCACAACACTATTTTAATACTGTAATAGTACTTGCCATCATTAATATCCTCTCATTTATTTATTTGTTATCTATTTCCCTAATGAGAGATGGCCCACTATAGCTGCAACCTTAGCGACGTTCTTTAAAGCAATGCTTGGGACTTAGATTTTGTTGAATGAATGGGTGCATACATTTCTGGCTCCTGAATAGCAGGTTCATGGCTGTGATGTACCAAGTGATGAATACCTCAGAGTCTGAGCCTGGGTTTGAATTGCTGATTTGTGCTTGCTAACAGTCAGGCTTTGAACAAGTTACCTAGCATGTTTGAGTCTGAAGTTATACATCTAAAAAAAAAAAAAAAAAAAGGATAAAATGTTACTTTCTTCTTCTTCTTCTTCAGGTTATTGAAAGGATTAAATCAATTTAAAAATTTGAAGTTAATATTTAATAACCTCTTTTATTTCTCTAACAATATCTAGAGGAACTCCAGCCTTCATTTCATGCTTCACTCTTGCATAGATAATTGCTATGTAAATTTAGCAATGAATAGTAATGCAGCTGAATTTTCAGTGTCTGGGGCTGCTACTGTGTTGACTCATATTACACTTGAAATATAATGTAAAACTCTCTAAGTCTTTTTTTATGTGTGCAGCTGGGAAGTGCCATCTCTATCTTTTTGTGCTTACGCAGTTACCTTTTGGGACCCAACTACAGAATTTTATATCAATTAGCTTTATTTTGCTACACTTAGTCCATTGCTCTAAACCACTGAAAATGTTGATGATTCCAGTTTTATTATTTATTAAATGTCAATTTGGATATTTGGTACCAGGTCTTAATCTACAATCTGAGGTACTCAACCCAAGTGATCTCAGTCCTCAAACCTATGAGAGGATTTGTGGGGCCATGTTCTAGCAGCTTCAGAAGAACAGAGGAGTCAGAGTGCCCTCCTTACACCAGCTGTTTCCTAAGTTACTTTAATTCAAAATCATCAATATGTCAAAGTGGCATATTTGGGGGTGACATATTCTAGTCCCCTTCAAGGCATTAAGTTTAGGTTGAGGTTCTCTTTTCTTTTCTTTTCTTGTTATTATCATTGTCTGATTTCTCCAATACATTTTGAAAAGACTATCTTTCTTCTACTAACTTGCTTCTGCACCTTTGTCGAAAACCATTTGAGCATATTTACATGGGTCTATTTTTGGATTCTCTATTCTGCTCCATTGATTTGTATGTCTACCTTTCTGTCAATACCACATAATCTTGATTACCATTGCTATATACTAAGTCTTGAATCCAGGTAGAGTGTTTCCACCTACTTTATTCTTCTTTTGCAAAATGGTTTTAGCTATTATAGTTTCTTTGGCTTCCCACATAAATTTTAGGGTAATGTTGTCTACATGTAGAAATAACTTGCCTGCATTTTAGTAGAAATTGTGTTAAGCCTGTATATCAATTTGGGGAGCATTGACATTTTTACTATATTGAGTCCTCCCAGTCTGTATGCCTCTCTGTTTATTTAGATCTTTAGTTTCTTTCGTCAGCATTTTGTGGTTGTCGGCCTTTTGGGGCTGGATGGTGCCATGTCATCTCCACTGATACTGTGGCTGGGTGCAGCTCCCCACTGGGCCTTCTGTGACATCACCCCGCTATGCTGGTGTAAGTCATAACAGCCCATCAAGAATGGGAGTCTAGGCTCTCTCCTAGACCTTTGCTTTGCTAACAGGGATCAAGTAGGCCACAATGTTTTTAGTGGGTGTTGGCTAGCATAGAAGTATTTTCTGAAAGTTTCCCGTTTCCCTTGGGTGCTCCTGGTTCTTTAAGTAGAGAAAGCAAGATTCTTTTGTCTGAATCTATGGTGGTTCCAAGTTGATAGTTTCCTCATTGTGTCATTCCTTTGTCCTGTGGTTTCCTACTGGTCTGATTTCTTCTCTGCATCTTTGAGAGTTTTCTTATATTTGTTTTATATACATTGTCTAGGGTTTTTAGCTATACCTAGAAGGAATAACAGGGTACATGAATTTCATCTTCCTGGAAGCAGAAGATAAAAGTTACAGGGTAAGTGTTACGTTTTCCCCAATGTGTGTTTCTATTCTCAGCTTTATTAGATCATTACAAAAGGCTGGTATTAACTCCATCACACTTACGAAAATATTGGACAAAAAGTTAAGTGCCTTATCCTGGTCAGTTTGTGCGTGGAACTATTCTTTGTACCAAATATGTATATTTTTAAAGATTAAGCTTTTATCATATGAATACAATGGTTTTAAAGATTAGGCTCTCTTCAAGTGGATATTAGAATGGTCATTAAATCATTAAAAAATCATGCTGGATCAAAATAGAAGTTAGATAATATATTATGTTTGGTTTCATGGAAATATGCCAACTAGTCATTTTCTAAATTCTAACAGAAGGTTTAGAAATCTTGGTTCTTCTAAAGTCTGGCTCTTTTCTGAGAGCCAGTCATTTAACTTTTCTAGGTATTTGTTTCCAAATTTGTAAAACAATGGTAGTAACACCTGTCTTGCCTATTTCCTAGAATTTTTTTAATGATGAAATGAGTTAGGATATGAGTAAATATTTTCTAGGTTTTAAGCTATTTATAAATGTAAGATGTGATTTTAACGTCCATCATTATTACTCAAATAGTTATGAGTAGTCTCCTTATCCAGCAAAATGGAAGGGAATAAGATACAGAAGGCTTAAGGAGGCAAATATCAGCAACTCTGAGAGTAGGCTTTGCAAATATAATAGGTCCAAAAAATGCAAATGATTATTTGGTAGGTTGTGGTATTATATATAATCATCACCAATGTGATGAAGAATCACATGCAATTACACGAAGCAAGTAAATTAGTTGAGAATTTCTTTCTCTGGAAATTTTAAAATTAGATTTATTATCCAATACAGTTTAGAAATGACATCAAGAAAATAAAAAGCACAAAATCAGTTTTATCTCCCCTTTCATTCCAACACAGGACATCTATTCCTGTCAGGCCAGTCTCCTAAATATATCCCCCTGCTTGCCATCCCATGATTCCCCTCCTACCCATTCTTCAGGATCTACCAATATTCTCGCCTCCCCCATTAACTCTCTCTGACAATTCCAGCCTACACTAGTCTCATCCTGTTCTGCAATCTTATTGCTGTCATAGCCTGTACCACAAAATTAGGCATTTAATTATATATTGCCTTGCATTGTTTTCTAATTGTGTCATGGATATCTTTTCTTTCATGCTAAATTATAAATTATCAGAGAAGACCAGTTCTCATGCTTTTCTGTTTTTCCTTCAGCATTTAAAAATCATGGGAATATACTACCTACTCAAGGAATAATGAATTGACCAAATGACTTTTCTGGCTCTTTATAACTCTTTAGCTCTATAGTATTAAAGATGTACAAAGAACAAGAAGACTGAAGATAACTATATTAATTACCTTGAGTGATAAAGTTATTTAGTACACCTGGGCTCTGGCAGTTACTGAGATATCTAGTTGGCAGAGTAGACTGCAGTGATGAACTAAAGGGCCATACATTTTGAGTTCTGGAATGAGTCATCACTACTTGCAGAGCAGATTAGTTAAAAAGAGATCTTTGTGATTTATGTCACCATTTACTTAAATTGTCTTGGTTTCAGCCATGTGGCATCCTATCCTCAAAATAAATCAAGGTCATATGAAGGGTTAATTTGTATGGAGTGTTTTCCTGGTTCACACACAGACTGAGTCTAGAAAGGACTAAGATAAGAGGCTTTCATTGGGAAGTTTAGAATTCTCAGAAAATGCTATTAAGTTCTTTTATTTCACGTTAAGAGTAAAAGCAAAAGTAAACATCTTTAAGGGGGTTGCCACTGGGAATCTTGGAAATCATCTAGTTTAACCTTCTCATTTATGGGTCAGAGGCTCTAGAATGTACATAAAAATAAGTTACTGTTGGGGCACCTGGATGGCTCAGTGGGTTAAGGCCTCTGCCTTCGGCTCAGGTCATGATCTTAGGGTCCTGGGATCAAGCCCCGCATCAGGCTCTCTGCTCAGCAGGAAACTTGCTTCCTCCTCTCTCTCTGCCTGCCTCTCTACCTACTTGTGATCTCTCTCTTTCAAATAAATAAATAAAATATTAAAAAAAAATAAGTTACTGTTGCAAGGGTCCCTTTACCAGTTCAAAGAATGTTCAAAGTACATCATTTTGACTACGTTAGTCCTTTATCTGCTAATATTTGGATAAGCACATCCAAGACAAAGTTCACATATTTTATTTAAAAACGTGCTCTGAATTTAAACTCCAGATTTGTTACTTCTTAGTTATGTGACTCCAAGTAAATATAATGGGTACCTCACAAATCCTGGGTATCAGAAAGTATACCTGGAGCAGAAGATGACTGGTATGATTAAAAGTAATTGATGGAGACACATTGGCTTAGGTTCATTTAGATTTTAGAGTTTATCAGGAAGGAACATGGTTGAGTGGAGAGTATAACATAAGGATCAATGGGAGTTATCCTAATAAAATGGTACCTTAGGAGAGATGGGACAGGTGGAACTTACTTGAAAGGCAGTCACACTTTGCTAATGACTGGAATGAACCAATTCTGAGAGTGAAGAGTCAAGAGGGACTTTCACTCAAGGTGTCTTGTTTGGGTAATAGGTAGATAGATGATGAGTTTACTTTGGGTTGGGATGAACTGGAGGTGTACTACAGGGAATGCTTCTTCCCTACTTCTCATGTCCATACTAGAGAAGTGAAAGAGGGAAACAGCTGAGTCAGAGAAGATGATGTGATGACAGGAGCAAAAGTCAAAGTGACACAATTGGCTTTGAACATAGAGAAGGGTTACCAGTCAAGATATGGCAGATATATCCCATCTATAGGATAGGAAAGATGGAGAAAGCTTACTCATTATTAGAACCTCCAGAAAGGAATGCTAACCTGATGATATTTGATTTTAGTCCAGTGAAACCCATTTCTGATTTCTGAACTGCAGCATTGTAAGAAAATGAATTCATGATCTTTTAAGCTGCTATGTTTGTGGTAATTTGTTAAAGCACTAATGAGAAACTAATATACTCTGCAACTGACCCAATATGCACTTCTTCTCCTCCTTGTGTGGGAGTTTATAAATGCATAGACTCTGACCCAGACTGCCAAAGATGAATTCTGGCCCCTCTACATCCTAGCTCTGTGACCATAGTTACTTAATTTCCGTGCCACTATTTCCTCATCTATAAAACAGAGGTTATAAGAATACCTTCCTTGAAGTGTTGTTGACTGGATTAAATGAATTAGTATATATGAAAGCACTTAGAAAAATGGACACACAGTAAATACTATAAAACTGTGTGTTATTATCAGTGGTATATCCACCTCTACAAATTATTCGATAACAAGTTCAAATGTCCCCTCTTTCATAAAAAATGCCTACTCCTCCTTTTCTGGACATTAAGATCTCTCTTCCTTGTGTCCAAAGAAGACTTTCTCTTTATAATTTTTTACTGCATTTGGCAATTTAAATTTTATGTAATCGCTTTCATACATGTTGAATCATCTCTACGAGATAAGATCTTGCAAAGAGTTACTGATAGGTGTTTTTTTGCTTATTTATATTAATCTCATTATTTCCACAGTTTTTGGGCCTGTGTTCTGCATATTGTAGGATCTTACTAAACATATTTTGAAGTACCAATGGTATTTTTAAGAAAGAAGGTAAATCACCCACTGAATGGTGGTTTGCAACATCTGCATCAAGAATTAATCAAAACCTACAAGAGTGTCATAGAAAATATGCTCCACAAATAATTGACAGGATTTAGATTTTTTTTCCAATCTAGATGTTCAACCCTAATTTAAATCCTATGTTAGATCAAGACTGATTTTTAGTTAATTATTATACTCTGAACTATATTTTATCAAATTCCCTCTGAAAGTTTTCTCTTTGATTAAGAAGCATAATGTTGTAGGGACTGAATTTTAGTGCTGTGCAAAGACATGACAGGAGCTCTCATTTCTGAATTTCTAGAACCTATCCATTAAGACTGTCATATGTGGCTAAAAATTTGACTTCAGAGGGTTTTCTGATAATATTGGTCAGTTGATCAGTATTTTAGAAATAGAATTTAAAAAGTACAAACATAATTACCATGGAAATCAGTATTTTAAGTTCTAAAATTAATATTCTCAGTGGTTATGTTTATGTTTTATATGCATCTAAAGTTAGTCCTAAAACACTGATAATTACTGTAGGAATACATCCTGGCCCAGCACAAGAAATGAAATTCAAGTAAGACCAGCTGCCATTAACCTTTGTGGTATTTTTTTGAAATTATTCTCCAAACAGTCCCAATTTTTGTTAAAACTGTGGAAGAAAAAGTTACTTATTGAGAAGGAGGGAAATTAAGCCTTCTAAGCCTTACAAGTTCTGACTTTGTGGCTCTAAAAATAAGCGGATTCACATGGTTCTGCTTTTTATCACTATTTTGATATTCCAGCATCATATCTGTAATTTAATTACGTGATACAAAAACACGTCTTTACTTACATCTTGTGCATGCTATACTCAGGGAAGAGTTATTCATTCTATTGAACAGCTCATTGACTTTTCAGAGTACAATAATTAGGGATTTTTTTTTTTAACATAAAATAGAAAAACACAATGGCTCATACATTAACGATGCTGAAGACAAAAAAAAAAAGATGAAACCATCTTTAAAAACAGCATATATTATAACTGAGGAAAACATGTCTTCAGCTTGCAAACTTTTCAAAGCTCTATGTCAAATGAAAACCCTTCCTTTCAGATACCACTAATCTCATACCGAAAAAGTAACTCTCTTTTGAAAAGGTAGGTTGCTGATGCTTTCACAGACAAGCTGTTTACTCGTTTTTAGTAGCTCTGAATTGATCCTGCTAATGCAGAAACTGGCTTTCTCAGATTTGTTTAGCTTTTGGTGTTAGCGATTTTTTTTTTTTGAAATTTCTCTTTTGCTGTGTAAGAAATAACTGTAATGATTTTTTCTCATGCTGATTTTTAAGTGCTTAAAGGAAAGCAAGGGTTGATAGCTCATCAAGACACACAAGACTCCCCTAAGAGTTGACAACTTCCATTTTGAGAATGCATTAGCCAAACACTTCCATTTCCATTGGAGGGGGTCATTAGGGGCACTTAAGCAAAGAAAGCTACTAGGAGAAAAAACACCCCAGAGAATTTGTGTAAAGATTTTGATGTACCCTTTGCTCCATATTTTAAAATGATATATAACTCAAAGAGCAGCTCCATTAACATCATTTGGATTATCATGAGTTGTGATGAACTTAAGCCTGTGTAATATTCTAACCCAACCTCTTGCTTTATGAGAGCAAGAGCACAGGCATCTGCCTTAAAGAATCATCTTACTTCCTCTTCTCTTGGATACCACCAGGATTTACAGTGTCTGGGGCAAGAGGCAGAAGTAATAAAGTCTTACAGGAAGAAAAAAGGGTTACATCAGGTCATTATCAGAAATGAAAATATGATGAGCAAAGGGTTAAGCCACTATTACTAAATCAGTAAGTCCTGAAGAAGAGAGCTCTGAATCTGTTTCCTTCAGAAGGAAAATTTGCTTATACCTAGTATAGACTGAACACTTTTGAGAGAAATAACTGTGTGGGATCCTAACTGTGCACCATATTCTGTGCCAGGACATTATATATTTTATGCAAATTATACATATACAATTTATTATAATTTATTATAGCTAATTTATTATAATTATATTAGATGCAAAATATAAATTATAATATGTGTAATATATATCATATGCATAATATATATATATATATATATATATATATATATATATATAAATTTCATGTGAAGGCTAAGCTAACTTTGCATTTAGGCATTATTATTGCTACGTTAAAGATACTTCCAGAGAAGCATAGATAGTAAATCATTTAAATGGGACCTGGATGCAGTTCTTCTTGGTTTCAGTGTGCGGTCTTCATTCTACATCATATTGGTCTTAACTTGATTTTGATTTCATTCTCACCTTTATTTCCTTTCCCTGTGTTTCTTAATCAGGCAAAGGTAGTAATTGACTCTACATAAAGACTAATTTCTTTGCCTCATCAGATTATTTTATTCTTTTATTCTTTTTTTTTTTTCCGAGAGAAAACAACAAGACAGAGAGAGAGACAGAGAGGGTGGGGAGGGACAGAGGGAGAGAGGATCCATGCCCCTCATGTATCTCATGATCCTGAGATCATGGCCTGAGCAGAAATCAAGTGTCAGATGTTTAACCAACTGAGCCACGCAGGTGCCCTTAATTATTTTATTCTTAAGGAAGATTCATATTCTGTCTTTCTCTCAATATATCCAGTCTTTATTCTTTTAGTGGACTGAATTATGCACCCCCACCAAAATGATATGCCTAAGTCCTAACCCCAGAAGCTGTGACTGGTATGTTATTCTGAAAATAGATATTTGCGTATGTGGTTAAGGACCTTGGGAAGAGGTGCTTATTCTGGAGTACCTAGATGAGCCTTAAATCCAATCACATGTATTATCAAATAAAGATGTGTCTCCCTCTAGATGGAGGGAAAGACACAGAAGAGGAGGAGGTAATATGACCATACAGGTAAAGCTTAAAGTCAAGAAGCCCCAAGTGGGGAGGGAGACAACCATAAAAGACTCATAGTCTCAGGAAACAAACTGAGGGTTGCTGGGGCCTGGGAAGTATAGGATGGCTGGGTTATGGACATTGGGGAGGGTATGTACTATGGTGAGTGCTGTAAATTGTGTAAGACTGATGATTCACAGACCTGTACCCCTGAAACAAATAATACATAATTATTTAAAAATAAATAAATAAGTAAAATTTATTAAAAAAGAGAAAAAAAAAAAAAAAAAGGAAGCCACAAGCTAAGAAATTCCTGGAGCCACCAGAAGCTGGAAGAGACAATAAGTGGATTTTCCTAGGGCCTCTAGAATGAGTGCAGCCCAGCTGATGCCTTTGGTTGACTTCCACCCTCCACAAATGTAAGAAAATAAATTTTTGTTGTTTTAGGCTAGGAGGTTTGTAGTAATTTATCATGGCAGCCACAGAAATGAATAATAACTCTGCTCTTTTAAATTCTGAAATTGGTGGCAGGGGAAATTATAATGTAAAAAGATAGCATGCTCACTCTAGCCCTGTGAGGTAACAGAAACATAGATAAACTGTAGGAAATACAGGGGCATTTTACCTCTGCATGAGCCTGTAAGGCTCCTCATAGTCATACAGTTTGTCTTTTCCTACCTTCTTGTGCCCAAATATCTTCTGATTACTGGGAGATAGCCTGTGGTCAATAGTTATTTGTTGAACAAATCAACCTGACTTGGCAGCAGCTCCAGCAGAACTAGGACATTTCAGGAAAGAATAAAAGGTCATTTATCCTGAGAGAAGTGTTAATTCTTGCCTGAATTCTCATCAGCATGCTACACCTGCTCTGACTTGCGCGTTTAGTTCTATCAGCATGTAGAAACTAGCCAGCCTTTGTGACATGCTGAAAAGAAGAGAAGTGAGAAATGCAGTGGTGAATGTGCATAGTCCTCAGGGTGCAGTGGTAATCATGCATGAGTCATCAAAGGTGAACTCTGTTATTTTTTCAGCTATTAACATAGAACTTTCCAGAAATCCTTAAAATGTGAGAAATGGGAATGGTGGGGCAAAACATAAATCTAAATGGCATGACTTAGGGCTAGAATTCCATTCTCCCAAGTCAGCTGGAAAGCTGGAAGGAATCATAGTAGATCTGGGAAGAGATGGGGGTGCTTCTTGGTTGGACCCTACACATCTGAGCTGCCCATCAGCCAGGATGCACCAGTTCTGCCATACTATGGCTCTACAGTAAAGTCCAGTCTTGCTAGTTGGTGCCTTGCAAGACCAATTGCCATGTATTTTTTTTTAATTTTTTATTTTTCATAAACATATATTTTTATCCCCAGGGGTACAGGTCTGTGAATCACCAGGTTTACACACTTCACAGCACTCACCAAAGCACATACCCTCCCCAATGTCCATAATCCCACCCCCTTCTCCCAAACCCCCTCCCCCCAGCAACCCTCAGTTTGTTTTGTGAGATTAAGAGTCACTTATGGTTTGTCTCCCTCCCAATCCCATCTTGTTTCATTTATTCTTCTCCTACCCACTTAAGCCCCCATGTTGCATCACCACTTCCTCATATCAGGGAGATCATATGATAGTTGTCTTTCTCTGCTTGACTTATTTCGCTGCCATGTATTTTTAACATCATTTCAATTCATCCATTTTTTCTAGAATATATACTCCCTTTTCCATCTGCAGTGTTGTGACTCCAGTCAGCCACTATTTGGATCCTTGTCTCCCACTTTCTTTGCCCAAAATAGCTTCTTAGGAGATCTCTCTTCCTACAGAATTGTTCTCTATAATTTATTGTTAACACAAACTTTCTTGAAACTCAATCAGAACGTATGACTGCTCTACGAAAATGCCTAAAAATACAAAAAAAGAAAACAAACAAACAAACAAAAAAACAACAAAAAAACCAACCCAGAAAAGTATTTCATCACCGTTGGCTTTCTGTCATTTCACAGGATTAAATATAGATCTCATACTATATGTGTGTGTGTGTGTGTGCGCACATATGTATACACACATTTAAATACATTGCATCTGTATTATATAGCAACTACATTCTATAAATGTATAATACCTATATTAACATACATTTACGATTTGAGCCTCATATACTTCTACAGCCTCCTCTGCTTTTCCCTATCATGGAGATGGTGTAATAGTTCTACACAGGTCTTGTGGCTTTTTAAAATCACCAGCTCCCCAGCTCTATGGTTTTATACATAGCTGCTGTTGAGTAGGGATACAGTGGTGAGGCTGAAGCTGCAGACATCTATTCTGACTGATTAGGGTTTCTGCTCTATTTGATCGAGGGGTTGGGACTTCATGAAGGCAAAGCCTGAAACAAGGAATTGGATATGAGTGGTTTCATAGTGTTTTGAGGAGGTAATCTCTGGAAGCAGAGATGAGAAAGTAGTGAGTGATACAGGGCTAGAGAAAATTGTGCCTTGCCAGTGTTGCTGCTGAGGAATCAGGAGCTCAAATGTGTTGGGACCTGTGAGATGCTGACTCAATGTTCCCAGAATTATCCAAAAAGATAAAGCTTTTATCCGTCCATCATTGGTTGAGTCTGTTGGTTCCTCTCCACTTCTAGGCTGTACTTGTAGACAGTCTAAGGGATCTCCAGTGACATCAATCTAGGCTAGGAGGCTGAATCAGAAAAATGCAGTGAACAATGGGATAAAATCCTACATTGCAAGGTGAGTCTGAGCTCCTGTACAATTACCCACCACACCGGCTGCTGATACTAGACATGGTCTAAGGAAAGCAATGCAGGCACTGAATGAGTTTGCTACAAAATATGTGACATAGTGATTGCTAAAGATTTTGATTACCTTAGCCTTTACATAGGTTAGTCCTTTTCTTAGGAGCCTCTTACTGTCCTTAAAAATTCCTCATGTCCTTGAAAATTTAAATTAATGTCCACCACCTGTGAAAGATGGGTGGCTTGCCCCCAACAAGGATTCTCCTCATCTTCCACGATAATAGAGTTTTAGCTGGTCATACAGGATCTGAGCATAAATTATGTGCTCACCAACCAAATTATGCCCTCAATTTCCTCTAACCCCATCTTGTGCACCAAACCATGGATATGGTGGGGGGAACCAGATTCTTTCATATAGATATAATGGAGTAACAAAGTAATAAAAGTATGAATGCCTGTCTGATCTCATAGAGCTGAGCAACCCTATGCTTTCTATAAACCCACCCTTGGGTGGCAATTCTATATGGTAGCATCAAAGTTATTTCAGTCTCAATCAGGTGACTAACCTGTATCCTAATTAATGTGACTCTCCTAGGAAGCTGCTCCTCGCTCTCTACTTCCATGGCACTGTGGTCTCATCTCTTGTCAGATTGTATTGCAGTGGTCTGTCTAAATGCCCATTTCCATCAGCACAGTCCACTGCAAGTCCTTGAGGGCATCATGAATGTTTGGCAGCTATGAGATAACAACAAATTTGCTTATGATGCTTGTTACTGAAAATTTTGAAAATAATTCCTCAGATAGTAAAACTATAGTAGAGGCAACTATGAAAATATGATGTATAATAATCATTCACTGGGCTGCTTACTGTACTTTTTCTCATGAAACGTAAGTTTACACATGAATTCTTTATGAAATGGTTCCTTACGTAGCATGCTTTTATATATAAACATAACCGTGAAATGCATCCCTGTGCCTTTCTTTTCTTCCTTCCCTTATGTTTTAATTAGGAAGGCATCCCTTTTCATATCTAAGAGAAAATCTTTTGTCTTTCTTTCTAGATTCTCTATCTTCTTTTTTTCTTAAGACCCTAGGCTCTCTCTTTCCAGTTTCTTCAAGTTGTCTGTCTCTGTTGGCTCAGATTTATCTCAAACAACCAAAGAAAATTCTCCCTACTCTCCTTTAGGTGACAGCTTCTTTATATGTGTTATAGTTAAATGTTTTAAAATAGCTTTCACTTGCTGTCTCCATATCCTCATGCTCACTTACTTCACAGCACAATCCCAACACATTCATGTTTATATTTCAATCATTCTACAAACATTGCCTTTCTAATATTTCAGAATCCAGTGAATTTCAGTTATCATCATATTTATGTGTTAATGATATTCAACACAACACATTACTACCTTGAAAGGATCATTGTGTCTTGCTTTCCTTTGATTCCTCCTCTCTCTAGACACTCTACTGAATGTGTTTTCTTTTTTTTTTTCCTGACTTTTCTTTATTAGACATTTAAAGTTGAAAATACTCAGGATGTGTACTTCTTGTCTCAGTGAATATAATTGCTCACTAGTTCTTCTTCCCCCCCCCGCCCCCAATTCCATGGCTTCATTGGCCAGTTAAATCCACAAGTCCTAAATATCTAACATTGTACCAGTCTTGCTTTTGATTCCAGACATTTCTATTCAAATGTATACTTAGTGGTTTCACTGGCAACTCAAATCCATATGCCATTACCACTCAAAATTGGCCTCTTTCACTTCCACAGGAAGTGGCATTGTAATCTGCTTCACTGTTCAAGCCAGAAACATAGGAGTCTAATAAGATTTTTCATTCTCTCTTCTAGAACAACCAAACATCCTGATCTGCCTGGGACTGGAGGATTTCCTGGGATGTGGAACTTAAAATGCATAGATTAGGATGGTCAAATCAGGATGGTCGATCACCATCAATTCCTGGGAATTCTGCCTCCTAAATATTTCTTGTATATGTCCAGTTATTTTCATTCCAGGACTGCCACTACAGTCTCTATATTATATGGCTTCATGCATCTACTCTTTTTTTTTCTTTAATGATTTTGTTTATTTACTTGACAGAGAGAGATGCAGTGAGAGAGGGAAGACAAGTAGGGGGAGTGGAAGAGGGAACACAACTAGGGGGAGTGGAAGAGGGAGAAACAGGCCTCCCTCTGAGCAGGGAGCCCAGGGTGGGCTGATCCCAGGACCCCTGGATCATGACCCCTGCAGAAGGTAGATACTTAAGGACTGAACCACCCAGACACCCCCATGCATCTACTCTTTTTTTTTTTTTTTAAGATTCTATTTATTTACTTGACAGAGAGAGAGATCACAAGTAGGCAGAGAAGCAGGCAGAGAGAGGGGGGAAGCAGGCTCCCTGCCGAGCAGAGAGACCCATGTGGGGCTCAATCCCAGAACCCTGAGATTGCGACCTGAGCAGAAGGCAGAGGCCTAACCCACTGAACCACCCAGGTGCCCCGCCATGTATCTACTCTTAATTTCCATTCCCTACTCTCCAAATGCTTTCTGTACACTGTGATTGTTAGATTTTGATGATAAACAAGATTATTATATAAACCTCTTCTATTACTTACCATCCATAAGATGATAAGACCCAGCAATATCTATCTTCACGTATTCCACAACCTCAACCTTCATCATTTGCCCCCCTCTCTTTCTGGGATCCAGCTGTACTAATATTTCCATTACTCAAATATGTTAGGAAACAGAACTTGAATTAATTTCCCCCTTCTTCTTCTCCATTTTAACTCCTTATTTTTCAGGACTCAGATTCAGTATCATTTTCTCAAGAACTTTTTTCTCCCAAGACAACAGCAAGCACATGTTCCCTTCCGTGCCATAGCATGCTATCCTTCTTCAAAGAACTCAACAGCATTTATTATTTATCAAATATCTATCTTCCAAGCCACACTAGAATTCCCAAGAGGCAGGCATTCTTATTCTATTTTACTCACCTTTGTATTCCCAGAACCCTCCTCCACTGTAAGTCAGCAGCCTCCCTACCTTGTCCCTGCCACTATTCTTTCTCAAACACAAGCTCTGTTCTCTTCCTTCATGGCACTCATCTTAAGTTGTCTTCATATTATTTACTTGTACGTTTGTTTGTATAATGGTTGCTTTTTTTTCACTGAACTCTGAGCACCATAAGGGCAGCCATCAGGATGATGTCAGTTGGCTTCATATATCAGAATGTGATGCATTTCTAGTTGCTAAATGATTATTTATTGAATGAATGAGGCAAGGGAACAAACGCGTTTTTTTGAAACAAGGACAAGAGAAGACCCAATGCAGAGTTTGGAGGCATATGAGTATTTCTAAAAAAAAAAAAAAGGTACAATAGATACCCCCAAAAGACAGGTGACAGACAGAAACTCTCCTCCAAAAGATTTTATTTAAAGACAAATGCACATGAAATTTACTGTTTTTGACAAAAGTAGTAAATAGATGAAAATAAAGGAATAGGGCCTTCTATTTTTACTATGTTTTATTTATTGAGCTTTATTTTTCCCCTAGATATTTTCAAATTATCTTAATCATAGATCTTTTTAACAGTAATAAATTTGTTTTGTTTTTTGTTTAAAAAAAAGAACCTCAGAATAGATTCTTACATTTATGAACCTGAGTATCATTTGTTATATTTCATTTTGAAAAGCAATTAGATTTGAAATCAAATGTGTATTACAAGGTTAAAACATTACAAATGACATTTTCCCCCTCAAATTTGCTTGTGAAAAAACTGGGTAAATGAATAATGAGAAAATATTGCCATGCTAAATTTACAAAAATTATAGAGCAAACACAGACCAATTTTAATAGAACCAGTGCCAATTACCTCTTGCACTGCAATGGCAGTAAAAGTAAACTTAATTTTGACACATGTAATTGCGTTAGCAATAATTTCATGTAGAGGAAAAAGCTATTCATCTTTAATATCCTTGGGGACTTTTTGCTCAACCAACTTCCAATTTTCTAATGCTTGCCTCCAGCTTGAAATGAGGGCAGGCACTGCTTCTCTGTCCTTGAATATTGCTCATGCATCATTCTTGTGAAAATATGTATGCTTCTATCCATGTCTGCATTGATTCTTTTATTCACTCAGCATTCTCAGCATTTACTGAGTAAATTTTATGTGTCAGACACTGTGCTAGGCCCTGGATATGCAAAGATAAATAACTCTAAGAGCTAAAACACAGTAAGAAAAAATCATATTAAAAATAATTTTATATTCAAAGCTAAGTGCTGATAAAAATAGGGTGTTTACACATTTACACACGTGTAAATACTACCATTTCATCGCACTCTTCATGTTCCAGAAACAAGACACTGAGGCTTAAGAGAATAGTTTCATGAAGATCTCATAGTTAATGAATGAAAAGACTGGAACATGAGCTTGGGTCTTTCAATCACTAAACAAAGGAATTCTCTTTGTTGAATGCTTCAGGTTCTGTGCCATCTATGCTACAAATGGATGCACATTTTACAAAAACCTCATGTAATTCTAATAACCATGAAAAAGAGCAATTCCTATCCCCAATACATATTGAGGAAACTAAGATTCAGACTTAATAACTGTCCAAGTTACAGAGTTACAGGGTAAATAAATGGCAGACCTATAATTCAAACTCAGATTTGTCCAGCCCTGCAGCCTATACAATATCTACTATCACCAGCATCCTGTCTCTTCTGGTTTACTCAATCCTACATGTCTGGGCAATAATTTAATGACTACAAAGAACTACCACTATCTGAGTATTTGCTATATACCTCCTGAAAGGCATTTTTCATGAATCAATTTAAAGGTACTTTCCATGAACCAACTTTTCTAACCTTCACAAAACACTAGGTAGGTACTACTATCCCCAAAGCATACTGAATACTATCTGCTCTCTCAAAGATGAAGAATTAAAGGACTACTGTCTCTGTATCCTTCAGCAGGGGTCAGTCAAAAAGGACAGCCATCTACTTAATTCACCAGCCAGAAAGTGTGCCATTTTCGAATTACATACATAGTTCATTACAAGTTTCAAACCCAGAGTTGCCAACTTTGTTTTGTTTAGTTTTGTTTTTCTTTCCTCGCTACTCTTTTGGCAAGTATATATTATGGCTAAAGAGGGAACTTGAGTGAGTATGTGGATTCAGAGCCATCTGTTTTAATTTCTCTTGTGACTCCTCCCCTCTTATTACCATTCTTAATCACATGTAGAGATTTCTGGCACTACTTGTTAGTACAAGCAGAGAGCGCCAATGAGAGCAAACAATGTGCTTCTCTTTTGCTTTCAGGCCCCAGGTCCCAGATAAAGGGCACTGTAGGTGGTGACAGAGAGCATGGCTTTGTGATGTGGAAATACACAGATAACCAGGTGGCTCAAGCAAATAACTAGCCAGTTTCCTATTAAACTTCTCAGGTAAGTACCAACTTGCAGCCTAGTCTGTAAACAGTGGCATAGAGGAGTAAATGCCATGTAATATGATGACCACCAGTACAGACATATGAACTAAAATCACCTGAAGGCTTCAGGAAAGAATTTATTATGCAGAAGTGTAGGATAGGGGTTAGAGTCCATCACTGAAGAGCATGCAAGCACCCTGTCACCAGGACACCTCAAAAAATAAACAGGTTTTGAGACAACTTTGTAATTAGAGATAAATAATTGAAAAGGCTATAAATACATACTCAGAAAAGCTTATCCCTGAACAAATCATTTTCTTCCTACCAAGAGGGCTGTTTTTGAAACTTTATCCAATAAAATTCTTAAGATTTCAGCAGGCAACATTGTTTACAAAACAATTCTTTGTTATATGTGACACTTCATCAAACTGGAGATTACTCTCCATAATAGGTGGTATGGTGTCTCCAAATCCAGGCATACCTGGCATCAAATCTGCAGGAAGATAAGTCACCTTCTTAATGGCCCTTAATTACAATCAGAATGTGACTTAACTTGTATTCCAATAATAAAAGCATTGACTCTCATTTTTTATTTGATTTAAAGGTCAACATAAGCTGAATGCAAACGGCCTTCTAAAATTAGAAAAGCAATTGAATTAACAGTAACATTGTACCCCAGGAAGAGAAGTAGGAGATTTCATCACAACCACAACATCAGTGTATCCTACAGAGCTCTTTTGACTTCAAGATTTGTGATCTCAGTGGGAGACACACACACACACAGACACACACACACACACACACACAAAAGAGAGAGAGAAATGTTATTTGACCAAGCTCAATCAAATGCATGTTTATAAACCTAGTTTCTATTTTTCAGAGATACTGAGGTAGAGACACTATAGAATAAGGAAGGTGACAAAATTTTTAAATCAAGGACAATTAAATTTCTATTTGTAAAAAATATAGGCCAGTAAATAGAAACCAGCAGAATTTACAAAATGAAAATAAGGTAGAATAGGTAACATGAAAACATTTTTAAAAAGCTTGTTAAGTAAATTAATTTAGATCTCTACTGTATAACAGATGGAAAAACAAATTCCACCTGAATCAAACTTCATTTGAAAATAATAAATAATCTTCTAGTCTAAAATAGAACTATATTTATGAGCTTCTTAAAGGAGTAGTATTTTTATAGAAGGATAGAAGAAATCACAATAAAAGTATGGACAGGTTTGACTGCCAAAAGGTTAAAACTTTCTCATACAATAAAAATTGTTATCTAAAGCAAAGGGATATGATTAGAGAAGATATTAACATCTAATTTGAGAAAGAGTTAATATCTGAAGTGTGTAAGAAGTCCATAGGAAATGATAACAGGCAGCTCTGGTTGGTAATTCCTGAGAGATTGTTGGAGATGCAAGAGATGAGAGGGAAATGTTAATTGGGAACATAACACAAGAGAAGAAAGGATGTCAGGCAGAACACTTAAGAATAGGAAGCTGGCTTTCATGATGGTGGCAATGAGCCTGGCCTCCTGGTTTCACACCCTATGGTTAAGTTCCCACACTGACCTCTGTAACCAATAGATTATCAGAGAAATGAAGTTGTCTGACCCTCTGGGACCAGGTTACTAAAGATATTGTGGCTCTTGCCTTATACTTTCCTGGATCACTCACTCTGGGGGAAGCCAGCTGCCACCTGTAAAGAAACTCAAGCAGTCCTACACAAAGGTCCACACCAAGAAAAACCAAAGCCTCCTGCTAATGACCAGCATCAACTTACACATTGTACAGAGGAAGAAATTGAGGCAAAAAAGGTAAGCGACTTGCCTGAATTTATACAACTAGGGAGTGCCTGATCTATGATTAGGACCCTGGAATTTGTGTCCTAAACCATTACAGGTACTACCTCTTGATGGAAGAAAGGGGGTGGAAAAGTTCTAGCAACTGTATGAAACACGACAACAGAAAGTGCTGAAATCCAGAAATTAGTTGGCTAGGGGGCATAAGTGAGCACAAAGGGAAGATTAAAAATGACTGTCATTTTTCAAATACACATAACAGAGAGGATAGTAATGTTATTAATTAGGATGGGGGGATCAGATACTAGCAGTTTGGCAAGTGGTGTGTGCTCATGTGGGGTCACTCAGGAAGTAACTTGGAGAGCTAAGTAGATTGAAAGGGAAGGGAATGAGTGGGCTAGTGTGAAAAATCCCTGATTTGAGTTTCCAGGCAAGGAAAATTCCAGAGGGGTTTCACTTCACTAACATATGGTTAAAGATGGCTTCTCTTATCTGTAAATGCTTATATTAACCTCTTTCTGGAGATTAATGAAAGGCTAGAAATTTCCTCACTCCTTTTAACTTCTTTTTGATCATATCTTATCATTATCAGTCGAGATGTAGACCTGATACAAAATTAAAAACAAAACAAAACACTTGTCTTTAAAAACACGTATCAATTAAGTAAAATTCATTCACATTAGTTCAATTAAAATATCAATGAAATAAAAAAATTGCCCTAGTTGCTTTGCAACAACTAGAATATAAACTAATACTCTGAAGGTATACCCAAGGCTTCATTAGTGTGTAAGAAAAATAATCCAGTTTGAGAATTAAGGTCTTCTCCATTTTTCTCTTATGGCTAATGACCACCAAGGGAAATTCTAATCCCTCCCGACCCTCCCAATGTATGTGACTTTGTTTCATTGAAATGTATAAGTCACTGAAATAAATAAGATTCTCTCCGTGGGGAGCTAAGAAAAGGCAGATACCACAGGTGTTACTTTGGAAGAGTTTTGTATGTCATCACAGCTGCTTAGTTGTGATGCACTGCTGCATATAATGGCCAAGAATACTCAGCACAGATGCTACAACAAAAATTCCCAAGAAACCAGCAAAATGAAATTGGACAAATCCTTATACATAATATATACACTACAATATTCTACTGCGTGTACTTACAAATCTGAATATGTCACTTAGCTTATCTTTGTACTTTACTAAAATAAAATAAAAAACCCACAGATTCTCTGGAGGGATTTAAATTTACCATACACAAAAATGTATGAGGAGACACTGAACACCTTTTATGAGAGGGAGAGAAAAATACACTGAACGATAGCCACAATGATGCAATTAACCAGATGAGTGGGAATGAATGAATACTCTTGTTCTCCCATCTCTTTTTTTTTTTTTTTAAGATTTTATTTACTTACTAGAGAGAGAACACAAGTAGGCAGAGCAGCAGGCAGAGGGAGAGGGAGAATCAGGCTCTCTGCTGAGCAGGGAGCCCAATGCGGGGCTCAATCCCAGGACCCTGGGATCATGACCTGAGCCAAAGGCAGCCTCTTAACTGACTGAGCCACCCAGGCACCCCTCTGATCTCCTCTTGATTTACTGCCAATCTCATGACTTCTCATATCTTAGAGTCTTGCCACCTTCGCTCCCTTTGCACAGGAAAAAAAAGTAAGATTGTAAAAATCAATATGTTACTGAATCCTCTGTTTACCTTTTTCTATCATTTTATTTCTAAATGGGTCTTAATGCACACTATGCAGGTAATGGACTAACAGATGATGCTCGCACTAGGTTCCTTCAGCTTTTAAATTCTCTGTCACTATGCATTGTCTTCATCAGATAGCTGCTCATATTGACACCAAACATACCAACTTTCACTGTAGAAGCCAACAAATATCATGATCCAACACCTTAAAGCTAGCTATACAGGAGTTCATTTGAAAATATTTGTTTTGAATGTCGAAAATGGATTGCTTTGTATTTTGCATTTTAGATATTATTTACCTTTATAAATATACATTTGATTTTCTCTTAATGTGCTCTTTTCTCACTTTCCAATAATATTAATTTAAAAAGAAGACACGATTTCTTATGGCCCCAAAAGCCCCTTAGAGGTTTACTTTGTGCAGTAAATAAGTAGCTAGGAACCTGATCAGAACATCCTATGAGCCGAATGACTGAGGGTTTTCAAAGGATGTTGTGCCTGGATATCCTTCCAGTCCTGAGAACACACAGCCAATTCAAAGCAAACAAACAATGGGACAAAGTGACACACTTTCCAAGAAGGTTTTGTTAATTTAATTTCCCTTCTGCCATGAAACCACAAATGCCTCAAAATCAAAACAAGACAATCCTACCAATAAAACAAATAGCATGTCTTAAAAACTTACACATAGATTTAACATATAAACATAGGGCTCAGCAATACCAATCCTAAGAATCTTCCCCAAAGAAATGAAAACATATGTCTGCACCAAGATTTGTCTGCAAATGTTCATAGCAACTTCATTCATAAGAGCCAAAAGTTGGAAACAATCTAAATGCCTATCCAGGTGAAGAAATGAGCAGAATGTGGCATACCCATATAAGAAAACATTACTCAACAATAAAGAAAGAGCAAAATCTTTATACATGTTACAACACAGATGAAGCCCAGGAACATTATGCTCAGTGAAAGCCAGACACACACAAAAAATCACACATTGTATGATTCCATTTATATGAAACACTAAAAAAAAGGCAAACATATAAAGGCAGAAAAACAGACTTGTGGTAGCTTAGGGTTGGGGAAGGTGAAGGAACAGATAGCAACTACATGCACATGGGGTTTCTTTTGGAGATGATAAAAAGCCTCCATTGTTAGTTTGTTGTGATAACTAGATAAATATAATACAAGGTATTCAATTATACACTTAAACATGAATTTTATGGTATACAAACCATATCTCAGGAAGGCTATTAGAAACATATAGCACAAAAAGCATAAAACCAACACTACTATGGTTATTGAAAATCTATAATCTTACATGCTCACATAACAAACAGGTGGTCTTTAGCATAGAAAATTTGATTAGGTACATGCTGATATTTAAATGACTGAAGTTAGTTCCTTTTTAAAGATGTTGGTTAAAAAATAATGGAGAGAGACCTAAGGGAAGTAGGAAGATGGGGGCACAAAAGAATCATCCAAGGTAAGGAGGTCCAAGTGTATTTAAATCATGATATTGAGCAAGGTGGCTTGTTTGGCAGGTGATGGCCTTTCTAGACCCACATAGATAAGAATTAGAATACCTCTTTAGGAGGAGAGTTGACAAAGAATAATGTAATACAATATAGGCGGTTTGGTGTTTGATTTTAATGTCTCTTAGCATTTGTAAAATATTGGAAACAAGTGTCTACCTGTACACCATGACTTTATGTGCTATGTTATGTTTGCTAAGTCAGAAATTTTAATCAGCTTTGCAGATTGGCACATAGTATATGCTCAATAAATATCCATGGAATAGAGAAAGAGGAAAACTATACCTATAAACTGCATTATTTAATATCCATGTGATATTATGATTCAAGGGCATTGGGCATGGGCCATGTATGTGAGAAAAATGGAAGAAAAACAGGTTTGTAGTAGGAGTGAGTGACAATGAGGTCAGTCTTAGATATACTGAATTCAAGAGGACCTCACCCTGCTGACGTGGAGCTCTTTAGCTAATATCTTAATATATAGGGTTCTGGGTTAAAGAAATTAATTTGGAAGTTTTAGGTATAATTTAGTTAATGGCTGTCTATGACTTGCAAATCAATAACAAATCAATTTCTTTTAGTGATACAGAAAATATTCCCAAGTAATTAGCTTTACTTTTGGCTCTGATTTTAAATCCGAATAAAAGCCTATTAAAATCTTCAAGTGTAATGTATGTTCTTTGAAGACAATAGTACTGTAAACAAAGCTGCCTTTGTTGGCTCAGAGAACATTTTCTGTTCTCTCCAATTATCTTCACCAGGCAAAAGTCCCTCTGAGACAGAGACTCACCGTTTCTAGTTTCACTTTGTTACCTTTCTACAATATATTCCTTTGAGACATCCACAGTCTGAAAAATCAATTCACAGAGGAGTTAGTAGGGAAAAAAGAGAAATGGTCTAACTATTTTCCCTTATGAAATGTTTATTGTGTACAATATAAGTCCGTTCATTCTTGCTATGTAGCATGTGAATATTACTTTTACTGGTAGAACTATTAAAATATTATCAAACAGGGGTAGATTATATATAGGGGGACAGACTCATGATTTAGAGTCAAGTGAACTTTGCTTTAAATTATGCTTTTCTGGGGTTCCCGGCTGGCTCAGTATTCTGAGCAGCTGATTTCCACTAAGGTCATGATCTCAGGATTTGGGGATCAAGACCTGTGTCAGGCTCTACACTTAGCTGGGAGTCTGCTTGAGGATTTTCTCTCCCCTTCTTTCCCTCTACTCTCTCTAAGGTATATAAATTAAACATAGATAGATAGATAGATAGATAGATAGATAACAGTTTTTTTTTTTTTTCATTTACTCGCTTTATGATCTTGGGTAAATCATAAAATTTCTGTGAGATTCAGTCTCTTCATCCATACAACTGAAAATATTTATGTCCTCAGTAGGGTTTTGGTGAGAATTACATGAGATAATATATAAAAAACCCAAGTAAAGTTTGTTATTGATTTTATCCTTAGTAGGAGGTGGAAAGGATAATTCTGGGGATTTTTCTCAAGCATGCCATTATTTTCCACATCCAATGGGATCTTAAATCAGAGGAGACATTATTCAGAGGTCTTTCCCATAAAATTTCAATGTAGCCAAGTTTTTTGGAACCTTTTGGATATGTATTTTTTTTTCCCCTGTTCTTTCCCTCTAACATTTCCCTTTGATCTTAGATACTTTTGGAAGCTCATTGCTTGCCTACTTGAAACAACTCTTTTCTGAAGTGAGAACTTAAATTTTGTAAGATGAAATGTGTAAGAAAAACAGGTGTTATTGTTCATATCTATAGAGTGTTACTTAAAATACACAAATTCATCATTTAAGGATGATACCAAACATTCTAAAATCTAATGAAGTCTTCTACCTGCAGTTCCAGCTCTACTGTTACCTCAGTAACTTGAGGTCCAATATTTAATCTTTTGGCCACTGATTATTTAGTTCCTCATTCAAAATACTCAGGTTAGAATTTATTCTCCAGGAGTTTATTGGTTAGAGAATTTTAGATTTGGGGCTTACCTTTTGATAACCATACCAAAAAAGAAATAAAACCATAATCTGTTTCATCAGAATGACCACTTGAGTATGGTCATCTGACTTCCATCTTTATGCTTGCCATGGTAATGTTACTTCACTTCAGGGGGGTTAATGAGAGAAGGAACAAGCATATCTAAATGATACATCTTTAAAAAGGAAACTTGAACACAATCTCAGCTTATTGTACCACTGAAGGTTTTGCTGGAGTTCGGGAAGAGAAAAATGATAGAAAACTTGAATTAACAATGACCTATGGCAATAAATAAATCAAACTTGTACCTACTCTTGGCAGTCAGAGCCATACCCTTCTGTCACATTAATGTCAGTTATTTCAGATTTCTCTGGCCTGGTAATTTTCCTTATATTTTATTTATAAATGAGTTTTAGGCAATGGGGTTGTTTAGGATCTGTAAACATACAGGGTATTATGTTTTCTTTTTGTACAAATTTAAATAACATTTTAATAAATATAATTTCATAGTCAATATTCTAGAGACCTTTGTCCTTTAGGAGGAAGTTTCTACTTTATTGAAGTTGGAGAAACATTGTACTAAAACATTTCTAAAAATCCCCTTCACCTCAAGCAGCAGCTCCCTTTGAGTGCAATGACTTTCTTACCTTTTTCTCAGTGATTCACAGATGACTCTTGGGAACCACATAAGTGTGTTATCCCATGACATTGCCTCATATCTTAATGGTGCCATTGTAGATACCAAAATTGACTTAAAATACGGTGGAAATACTAGAAAACCACAGAAAAAATATTTATAAGTTGCTCAGGATATCATTAAGTATATTTATTAATATAGTTAATGTATATTATTAAATCTATTCTAAAAACTTCCTGACTTAATACATATATCTCATGGCCTCACAGCTCTTAGACTTCCCTCCTTCTGTTTAGTGGGGTCTATTGTTCAAAAGGGCTCAACAGCAACCTTCTCTGGAGACTTCCTACTTTTCTCAGATAAAGTACAAGGTACATTTCTCAGATAAAGTACAAAACTTTACCTCTATAAAAGCACCTATCTCAGTGCCTTGCATGTATCCTTTCTATGTTGTCTCTGTCTCTCTTTTATCAGTTCCCTCCTGGCAGAGATGGTGTTTTTTCTTCCTTCTCACTGTTTGTGATGTTATGTACATTAAAATGTCCAAAAAATATTAGCTCACAAAATGAAACACAAACACCTCTTAAAAAGTTCTTTGCTACTGCTACAAATACAACTTTCCCAAATGAACTGGGTGATACTTAGTCATTTACTCACTCCATGTGGCACCAAGAGTATTGACTTTGAAGCCAGTTGTCAGATCTGAAATTTAATTCTGTATCCAGCACATTTTAGTTGCATGGCCTGAATCTAATTCCTTACTGTTTTGAGCCTCATGTTGGTCATCTCTAAATTGGGAAAAATAATTGCATGCCTCACAAGTTTGTTTTGAAAGTTAAAGGTCATCATTAAAATGTTTTAAAGTGTTTATACAATGAACATTATAGAACTTGAATTTTTTTCCCCCATCTCTTCCTTTTTTACTTATTGAAATGTTAGTTCTTTTGCCCCTTTGAGCCTGATGGGCTTTTTGTGTTAAAATTATTCCTAATCATCAGGTTATAACTGCTCTAATTTGCTAATATTTCAGTAACTACTATAGAGAGAGATAATATCTTGATTTATTAATCAGTTTTGTTTTTGGTTCCCTGTATTTCATTATCTCTAGATGTTTTCCTGCTTCAGTATCAGCCAGCAAAAGGAGAACTTCAGAGAAAGAAAGAAAGAAAGAAAGAAAGAAAGAAAGAAAGAAAGAAAACCAGAGAAAGAACAAAAGAATCGATCCTTCACTTTGAATTTCAAATAGCATAGGATCTGACATAAGACAAAAGATTAAACAGAATACATGATTAGAGAAATGTTTACTTGCATTTTTCTCTCAACCTCAGACAAAGTCAAGATTGTCCAGCATTGAATTCATAGGTAGGGGAGTAAGGGAAACAACATAAATCCCAGACAGCTTTAGGGCATGAGGTTTAGGAGGGTCAAGTTGGCCATCTCCACATATAACCCAGGCAGTTGGCAATCTTCTGGGGTCTACATCTGGCACAGGTGGGAACCAGTCTCCTGCCAAAGTTGTATGTGTATTGACTGAATCAGTCTTTCAGATTCTATGGCACCAGAGGAATTAGATGATGCCCCGAAGGGGCTGAGTCTAGGTTTATTTTAGCCCACCACTGGTTCAGGAGTGTGGAATGTTTCCTGTTACCCTCCTGTGGTGGGGTAGGGGTGGGGGTGTGTGGAGTGGCTCAGAGAACCCCAGGCCTGAAGAAGTTTTGTAGAAGGAGTGAGGCAGGACACAGTGGGGTCAGTATAGCTAGGTAATATTCCATCCTATATGTTCCATATCCTCATCCCATACCCACAAGCTTTCACCAGGTCCTCATATTAATAAGCTTTGTGTAAAAGGGAAACAGTTGGGGAGAGCATGCTAATTCACATTTCTGATACACAGTGGAAGGATTAAAATAGAAATGAGGTTTCTTATACAAAATAAAGATGAACGACAACAAATCCCCTTCCTCTCTATCCATCTATCATCCATGCATCTATTCATCTATCTGAAATTCTAGTGGACTGAAACTCAAAAAGAAATTAAGATTATAGTAGAGTTTTTAAGATACTAGATATCTTCAAGGATGGGAGTGGAAGGGGTAAAATGAACTTGGAGAAAAAAGGGCTATTAGTGGGGTTCAAAGACCAAAATCCTTTAGGATCCATCCTGGTCTGACTACCCTTAAATTTCTATGTTAGACCTTGGGGTTTTAATCCTGGTACTGTTGTGTAGTCTTCATGCTGGAGTTCTAATGCAGAAGCAAGGCTGGGTCCATCGGTCTACTGGTCTCCACTCTGCATGTGGATGGAGTTGGAGGGGATAAACAGTGGGCCAGGAATGGCAGGTTTTCCAATATATTTGAAGTAAGGACAAGAATTTGTGCCACTTTAGAGACAGTAATATATAAGGATAGACAGTTTGTCATAGAAGAGTAAAGGGAGAAAGGAGAAGGTTTCATGCATTATCAAGACATCTCCAGGTAATGTGTCAATATTGTGATTATTGACACCAACGTTTTGCCGGTAAATGATTCCTGAGTTACTGAGGTTTGACCTAGAACCACCTTGCGCTGGGACAGATGGGTTATGTCACTGAACTTCACAAAGCCTATCTATTGTTCCATTATCTAGAGAAACTGAGTCAGCCTACCAGCCTCCTAAGTAAAATCTGTAGTTTATTTGCCTAAAATTGATTAGAGATATAGAAAAAGAAAGCTTGTTTCCTTACTCATGTAGCCCACAGGGGTTGGTATCTTCTCTCCTTTTCCTCTAACAGCCATGGAAGAAAAATAATCTAATACCAAAATAGCCATCTGCTACCATTTTTGAGATCTGATTGTGCTTGCCTTCAAATTTTCTTCAGATTGTAAACTTTCAGGGAGAATGTCTTCTATACTTCATGCTATTCTGTATATGCTATCAATTCTTAAAACATAGAAACAAGATTTTTGACATGTTTGACAGTATCTATTCCCCTGAGTCCAAATTCCAGGGAAATATCCAGGGAGCTGCAAATGGAAGGGGGAGGGGAAAGAGCCTTGCTGACCACACAGGGAGATGACTGCTCTGGGGGTGGCAAGAGCACAATCTAGTTCTAGGAGGGGCTCCCAGGAAACAAGCTGTTTCAGCAAAAGCAACAAAGAAAACCTCATCAAGTTGAATTTCACAAGTTGAATTTCACAAGGGTTGCAATTCCGCTGAGGTAAACATCGGGGAGTATCATTGCCTTGTCTACTTTAACTGACAAAATGATTCTTCTCCTCTTATTTATGGTTTGACTTTTCTCTTTTGCTTTAGAAGGCTGAACAAAATGTAAGAGAGTGACTATATCTCCTTGAGAGGAAAGGGAAAGATGTAGTCAGTGTAGAGGATAGAAGAATCACTTCAGTTGACTTCCCCGGGACCTAATCTCAGCTAAGGAATTCTAAAATCACAATTTGCTCTATTGGTCAGGGAGAGATTATGTAACATGTCTTCCTTCAACACTGAAAACAATTACACAGCTCCAGCCCATTGTGGATATGTGAAAGTATTCTGGGATTGCGTTCAATCATGTATAAGAGATGAGTATTTTCACTAATGCTCAATGCTTGAGAAGGTAACATCAGTATCAATGCTTTGCTTTGTTTACTTTTCAAAATAAAGAAAGAACAAAAACAGGTGACATTGTAAATCTTCTAACTGGATTTCCAGCTTTACAACTCATCAAATCAACATTCCAATAAAAATTACTCTTCTATTATTATTCCTCTATTTTAAAACCTTAGATGGTTTCAAGATTCTAACCCTCAGGAGGTTTCTTTCCTTTTCTTTCCTTTTTTCTTTTCTTTTCTTTTCTTTTCTTTTCTTTTTTTCTTTCTTTCTTTCTTTCTTTCTTTCCTTCTTTCTTTCTTTTATTGGTCTTGACACTGGAGACCTTTTCTTATCAGAACCTCTTAAGCTAGGCCAAAATACATTGCCTTGTTCTTGCCTCTACTTTGATTTTCCTAATGGTATTCACTCTATCCTACCATCATCCATTTATCCAGTTCAAACCAGAAATAAGAGCAAGCTTAACTGTACAATAATCTCTTGATCTCAGTGATCACAGTCACTAAATTGGTCAATAATTTTCAGGTTCCTAGGTTCTATCTCCGTCCTACTGAATTAAAATCTGGAGCTTGGCCTGCAAATTTACATTTTTAGCAAACTCTGTATTATTTCCTAGATACGCTAAAAATCTAGAAACTCTACGAGTAATCGCATGAAAGAATATCACTCCTGCTGCTTGTCATCTTCTGTCTACTGGGTGTTTGATGATTATTTGTGTAAAATGAAATAAAGTCATTCACTAAGTTATTTAAACACACACACACACACATACACACACACACACATTGTCTGAACCATACCAAATAATAGGGGATATTTGACTTAATCGTAATATTTCATAATTATTTCCTTCTTCCAACAAAAAATCAAAATGAGTCCATTTTGCCCCAAGTCTAGAATTCAGAAGTTTTTCCCCTTTCCTTTGGCTGGCAACATTGATGAAGTGAAAATGGAAAAACCAGAGAGTTTGACATAGTCCATACCCATCTGTAGCCTGCTTCCTTTCCCTGATTCAATCTAATCAGATCCCTTTCCATAATCTGTGAAACTATCCTCATAGCTGCAGAATATGAGAAAGTAATTATACAGAGGTGCTTTTGTCCAACATGAAAGCTACTCCTTTGCCTCTCCCAGCATGGATTCTACTATTCTCGGAGTCAAAGCAATTATCCAAATGACTCATTTTAAATAAACAAGCACAACTCATCAGTGTTTTCTAGGATACAAACAAAAGTACAAATCAGCCCCAAGATTAATCTGCTAATTGTTTAAATTCTTCATTTCCCCTTCATGTGTTGTTTACACAGTGTGAGCAAATCTTTTTTTTTTTTTTATTTAAATTCAATTAGCCGGCATATAGTACATCATTAGTTTCAGATGTAGTGTTCAACAATCCATCAGTTGTGTATAACAGCCAGTGGTCATTACATCACATGCCCTCCTTAATGACCATCACCCAATTACCACATCCCCCACCCACCCTCCAGCAGCCCTCAGTTTGTTTACTATAGTTAAGCTGAGTGTGTACAAATCTATGCTAAATTATTTTGTGCCCTAAAGAAAATAAAGTGACTTAAAAATGTATAGGTTGTTTTTAGTGATAATATCTAATGACATGCTTCATTATTGTCTTAAATTCAATTTATTTTAAAAACAAAACAAAAATCTTCACTGTCTTTCCATTTGGGTGACGGTTAGCACTGAAATATTAACCATGTGAGACTCTAAGTTTGAAATCATGACAGAAGTTATCATACATTGTGTGTTTACTATGTCCCTTGATGTCAATACTAAATATTTATTCATTACTTTATTAAAAACATATAGCAATACTATGAAACATAGAATTATTAGTTAATACTACCACTTATAGATGAAGAAACTCAACTTGGAGAGGTTAGAGAACTTGCCCAATGTAATACAGCTAGTAAGTTGCTGACACGAATTGAACACAGATCTCTTTGACTATAAATTCAGAGTTATTAAATCTTTGGCAGCACAATAAAGTGATTCCCACATTCAGGAATCATCAATGACTTCATGTCCTATACCAGGGAACAGAAAATCTTAAGATTTCCAGTGATCTGGCTGCTTAGTAATGCCTGCTTTGTTTTCATCTGCCTTCCACATGGGTTCCCAGTCCTCAGGCCATTTTCCTTAAAGTCCCTGCCATGGCTCCATGTGCTTTTCATCACCTTCCTTCACAGCTTCCCCCACAGGGTGTTTCCTATCTCTCCTTCCATAGTGCTATTGTTATTCTGTCTGTATATTACCTTCCAGATCACATCTCTAACCACACACAGTTTAATACAGTGGCAATCAGAACAAGTGCCCATACTTAAAGCTCCTATAGATAATAGTTGGTTTCATTTAGATTACATTCTTCTTTTATCTAAGATAAAAGAAA
The DNA here is from genome assembly GCF_011764305.1 of Mustela putorius furo. NCBI lineage: Eukaryota > Metazoa > Chordata > Mammalia > Carnivora > Mustelidae > Mustela > Mustela putorius. The sequence continues at coordinate 27,013,410 of NW_025421273.1, forward strand.
TCAGGATCCATGGATTTCTAATTCATCTTTTTATCCCCCAAACAGAATATTAAACTTAAAGAAGACAATAAAATATTATTGTGTAAGCAAATAAGTGGTAACTATTTTTAAAGTATTATATAAATTTTCTAGAAATTTCATATTGGCTTAAATCACTTTGAAATGGTAGAAAATGGCATAAACACATATCTTTCCAATATTTATTAAAATTTTTGACAGTTCAGCTTTAGTAGGAGTTTAATTATAAAACTAAACTAAGCAAAGATGAAAAAAATCTAATCCAATGCAATTCTGCACTATGCTGAAAGATCAATAATAATATATTGGATTTTTAGCTCCTGGGAATAAATGGGTACCAAAAAGAAAAGCAGACCTCTGTAAAGATGCTCTGGGTTGCCACCAGTGACTAAACAATTTTTTTTTAATAATCAATGTCATATTTCATTGAAATACAATAAGATATATTGTATTTAGAATTAGATTTAGAATTAGAACCTCAGCAAGATAAACAAATGCTTGATGCATAAGAACAACTACAACAGATATAAGCTTTTTAAGGGCACATATGTGACCAGTTTCTGAAGGAGGACCAACCTCATTGCCAAAGCCATAAAGTCATTTAGAATGACTAACAATAAATCATGAGAATTTCCCAGGTTTCTAGCAGATCAGGCTTAGGCAAGCAATGGAAGAGACCAGGTTGGAAAAACTTGATCTTCCTCTTTTTTTTTTTTTCCCCTCCACTTTTTTCCAGATTCATCCTGAAGCTAACGAAACTGAAGCTTTAGGACTTCCCGTATACTCATGCCCCATCGAATTCTGTACATTTTCATACAGCAAATAAGGGTATTTAAATCATTTTTCTTAAACAGGGCCTCCAAACTGTTTTCACATCAGGTCCCACAAACCTTGCATTGACCTTTGATCACAAGCAGATGCTCCCTTGCAATCCATGAAACTTTTAAGATTCTTCTTAGCAAAGATTTTCTTTGTTCTATATATTTTTTTAAAGATTTTATTTATTTATTTGCCAGAGAGAGAGAAAGGAACAGAGAATGAGCATGAGCAGGAGGAGGGGAAGAGAGAGAAATAGACTTTCTGCTGAGCAAGGAGCCCAATATGGGTCTTCATCCCAGGACCCTGGGATCATGACCTGAGCCAAAGGCAGATGCTTAACCAACTGAGCCACCCAGGCATCCCTGTTCTACCATTCTTAGATGCATTCATTCATACATTTTCTCATTCATTCATTCATTCATTCATTTATCTAAGGAACAGAGACTCATTCTTGTTGTCTCCTGTCATGTAGGGAGGTGGAATGACAATTAAGAAAAGATGGAAGTAAACAAGATAGTCTCAGGCAGTCAGCTTTTAGGTTGTACTGGAATAGCTCTAGTCTTCACAATCCAAGGACCTAGTTCTGGAACTTTATGGACTCAAAAGGGATGCTTTAGGCATGCGGCTATTTAATTTTACCTTTGGCAGGTAGAAATCACTGATCTGATACCATTAAAATGACTGTAACTTCCTATATCCAGTTCTGTAGCTTATGTCACTGGCAACTAACATGATGTTTTCCTCAAGATGCCTTTCCCAAAGTTTATGGCTTCTGCATTCACCCATATTCTGCATTCACCCATCATTCATTTAACCAAATTCACGGTTCTCTCCATTCATCTTTCAATTTTTGCTACTAGTACTTACTTCTTATCTTTGGCTTGCCATTCCTAAGAAAGTCATGGGATTGTCTCTGTTATAAGTCAAAGTTTTCAGAATAGACCACCTAGTGGACCACTTCTCAGTCATAAATTGGCTGCCCACAGATATCATGACCAAATGGATGGCTAGGCATGATGATATATGGATAGAACCAGACTATTGGGTAGAAACTGCTGTTGACAATTAACAATTACCTGAGCAGGGACTATGGGCAGAGTGTTTTCCCTCAGAAAAGAACTAGGTGTGGCAGCCTTTAAGGTACCCAACATGTGTTTTGGCCCTATTACCCAGGCAGCTAGGTACATCATGAGCTTAACCAATTTTTCTTTTCTCCTTAGGATTTTCCAAAAGTGTATTAAAACCCAACATTTAAATATATCTTCCTGTGTTCCCCACATCCACGGCACCAATAAAAGCAATGAAATAGTAAACTAGAAAAACAACAACAAAAGAACCTGAGCAGTTCTTTTGTGTTTATAATAAGGTTTTCAGCTCAGTTATTAATGAATAATGTTTTACTCTTCCTAGATCAAATTATTAGAAGAAAACACTGGAGACCTAACTAAACTATTCCTACTTCAATGGTGCCTTCCATCAATCCACTTTTACTTGTTTTCTCTTTTTCTCATAACACAGTGATTTTTGTCCTCATGGCTGCACAAAATAGAATTCTGCCCAGTATTAAAATTATTTAAGTATTTCCTTATATTTTATTATTTCTGTATTTCCATTGGATTTCATAGAAATAATAGCATTATAATATGCATTAAAATAATACAGAATATATAACTTACCATGTGTCAGGATCTATCCTAGGATTTTCATGTATTATTTTCCACTGTCTTCTCTAAAACCCTTTGAGAAAGATGATACTCCCTTCACCATTTCATAGATGAGGAGACTGAGGCTGAGGGAGCTTAAGCAACTTGTTCACTTAATGGGCAGAATTGCTGGAATTTAAATCAGGAGATCTCATTTTATCTAGATCAGCAACTTTCAACTTTAGCTGAACATTGGAATTGCCTGAGGAATTTTAAATTTAAATATCTTGTGGTCGACCCTCAGTGTTTTTAGTTTATTGATCTGAGGCATAGCCTGGAGAGATGAGGACTTTTCCCCCATCTCCCTAGGTGATACTACTAACACAACCACACTTGATTATCTCTGTTCTACAAACGAAGTTATTAACCATCGGGTGATGAATGAGTTAATGAACAATTTAAAGCATTAATGCATCATCTCTTCACTGTCTATTTTTTATAAGAAGTACATACTGACAGTTCCCCCGAAACAAAAGTAACAATAACATTTAATTGGCCACTCAGAGAAAATAATGAAACCAATTTTGTCAAAATTGATTTACTCTGACCAGATCACTTGCCAAAGAGTTAATGTTATTTCCCATAGAGAGGCAGTAAGCAGATTCCGTAAATGGCCAGCTCAGTATAGCTTATTTTTTCATGTTGACAGGGATGCGCTGGGGAAAGTACGGAGCACAACAAACTGACTTAAGTTGTTCAAATGGGCTCCTTGGTCCATTTCTTTGTTTTATGTTCTCCAATTCCCTCACCCTATTATCCTAAATGTGTCATCCCTGCGTGGTGCTGCCTCTCTGCCTCAGAGAGGGGGATCACTGTGCTTTAGGCAATTAGCACTCAAAGTAGGCAATAGGAGCTTTCTCTCCTGCTCTGGAGCCAGATTTTTTCTATTAGTCACAATCAAACCAAAGATATCGATAAAAGGACCTAGAGCAAACTGTAAATACTTATCAAGCACCAGTCTTTGTTAGATGTAAGTCAGTACCCTGACTTAGAGAAAGACTAATTTCTCTAATGACTTAGAGAAATTCCCAAAGAGCTTAATAACTCCAGAAGAGGGACATGTAGACACATGCTGCTGGATGAGTTGTAAAGTTGTCACTTGTTTGTGAACATGTTGCTGTGAATTTGCATTTGTGTCTGTCTGCCTGTTAGTGTGTCGGATTCAATCTGATCATGCTAACGTTTGAGACCCATTGCTGTATTCAATTAGTCCTACCTGTTCCTTGTAGAAAAACCCAATGACCAGACCTTATAGGACAATGGAACTCTGACCCACAGCATTATAGCAACAAATCTAGGCAGACAAGCCACTGCATCCGCAGGAATGAACCTAGAACAGACGGGACTTAGACAACTGTCAGCTCCCCTAACTTGTCCTGCTCCAACTCAGAACCAACCAAAGAAAACGAAATATGCTTCCGGAACCAATAACAGAAGATCACTCTACTTCCAGTAAGTCCATCTCCATTCAAGCCAACAACCTTCAACCAGACTATACTTGAAGCTTTCTTCTCTTTCACGATAAAACTTGCCCACTCTTTTGGAATCTTCGCCAAGCAGAGGTGATGGTGCTGACTCCTCAGCTATAGCAAGCTTAGAATAAATCATTTCCATTTATTCTCACTGAATAGTCTTCATTTATTTCTGTAGAGCAAGGGAAGGGGGTCCTCTTGGAATTCTGAGCCTTTCCTCTCTAAAGCGGCTTTCTCACGTTTCCCTGAAACATGTTTCCCTTCCCTCCCCTTGAAGATGCTTCTGGGTGGTGGCAGGCACTAGGACAGAAAGGGTAACTAGAACCTGCATCACCTCCAGAAGGATCAACCCAAGGAGGCAGAGACTTGACTTCTCACCAATGTCACATTAGTATCAATCTCAAAAGAAGAATGAAATCGTGAATTTCATCACCCTTACGTTGGAAATGAGAACAATCACACCATCAATCGAGTCTTCCTAAAAGTGATGACTTTGTCTTCTTTAACATCAGATAGAATGAAAGTTCAGGATAGATATCAAGGTCAGTTAGGATGGTTTGGCCGGTTAAATACTTCAGTGGTGTTACCCTGAGTTGACTACTCAGAAGTGTGGAGAAGATCTGATTCAGGGAGGAGCACAGTGCCAGGCTCATGGAGGAGGCAATATTCTGAATGAACCAAGAAAGCCGAGAAGGATTTGGACCCATGAACCGTTGGTTTTCCTCTCAGGCCCAGAGCCTCTGGCACAGCTATCTTACTGAGATAAGCACATAAGGTGAAGATAACATGGAAGTCAGCACAGTGACCATACCCCCACTGCTTTGGTGTTTGAACCAGTGCAGTGGGTGGGAGGATGCCGTGGAACATCCCCCAGACATTTCGTGCCAACCACAGACATCAGTTCACTTCTAGCTGCTGATTCTGCTTCTTTTTCTTCTTCTTCTTCTTCTTTTTAAAAGATTTTATTTATTTATTTGACAAAGAATGACACAGTGAGAGAGGGAACACAAGCAGGGGAAGTGGGGGAGGGAGAAGCAGGCTTCCTGGCGAGCAGAGCAGAGAGTCAGATGCAGGGCTCCATCCCAGGACCCTGGGATTATGACCTGAGCCTAAGGCAGAGGCTTAACAACTGAACCAGCCAGGCGCCCTCACTTGCAGCTTCTAGCATGTGATGCAGGCATTCTTCTGGATTTCTATGATTATTAAATACGTGTACGTGGCTGAAAAAGGCATAAGCAAACACTGGGAAAAACTTTCTTTTTAAGGCTAAATATTTAATTAAAACAACAACAATAGCAACGAAAAGTCTTTTCTTACTAACTAACTTACATTTCTAACAATAATTGGGTCCTTTCCTAAATTCATTGCACCTCTTTATTTCCCAAACTGATATTTGTAAGATTTTTTTTTCTCCTTCCAGAAGAATGCAACAGAATTAGCACAAAGTAATTAGCAGGTTTAGTTAGAATTTAGAAACTGAGGGGCAAATAAAATTAAACTTCGGGTAAATTAATTAGTAAAAGGTGCTAGAGTTGTGTGTGCTCGTTAATTAAGTGTTATTCAGTGTGTCATCAGTGACAACCCAATGCTTTGTGTGGTTTAGAAACATAGAAGAGAAAAGGCTCACACCCCAGGGAGCAGAGCAGGAAGGTGTTGAGTGGGGTGTGCTTCTTCGGAGGGAATGATTCAGAAACCATCTCTGGGATCACTCCAGGATCCTCAGTCCCTCTGCTCTGAGTGAGGCACCAAGAGGGCCATGGGCGTGGTAGGTTGTTCTATGTCTAGACCATAAATCTGTGCTCTGAAGCCTTAGATTCTAATTATAACGACTGTCTTAGTCTGTTCTGACTACCAGAAAAAAATACCACAGGTAGGATGGCTGGTAAACCACAGAAATTTATTTCTCACTGTTCTGGAGGCTGGAAGTCTAAGTTCAGGGTGCCAGCATGGCTGGGTTCTGGCGAAGCATCCTCCAAATTACAGACAGCTGATTTCTCACCATACCCTCACATGGTGGAAGAGGTTTGGGAGCTCTCTGGGTTTCCTTCATAAAGGCACTCAACCTATTTATGAAGGCTCTACCCACCTCACCTAATCACATCCCAAGGACCCTACCTCCTCATCATCTTGGGCATTAGGTTTTCAACACACGAATTTTGAAGGGACAAAACATGCAGATGATCATAGCGGCCAAAGTGTTCATGAAGAAAGTGGAGCCTATTTATTAGTGTACTATGGCTGGTGTAGCAAGTACCGCACATTTAGGTGGTGAAGCAATAGAGACTTATTTCTCACAGTTCTAGTGGCTAGAAATCTTGGCTCAAGGTGTCAGCAGGGTGGTGTCTTCTCAGGCAGGCTTCTCTCCCTGGTTTCCAGATGGCGTCTGCTCCCTGTATACTCACATGGTCTTCCCTTGGTATGTGTCCTAATTTCACTGATGAGGACACCAGTTATGTGAGATTACCACCCACCCCATTGACCTCATGTAACCCTAATGACTTCTTTAAAGTCTCTATATCCAAATACAGTTACATTCCAAGGTTTTGGGGGTTAGGATTTCAGCATACGAATATTGGGGCATAAAATTCAGTCTGCTCAGCCTGCTGGAGAATTTCGTACATAATGAAACTGTTTCTTTAAAACTAACAGCTAACCTCATGAATACTTTTTAAAAAGTTATTTATTTATTTATTTATTTGTTTGTTTATTTAAGAGAGAGCACAGGTAAGGGGAAGGGGCAGAGGGAGAAACAGGCTCTTCATTGAGCAGGGAAGCTGACAGGGGCCTGGATCCCAGGACCTTGAGATCATGACCTAAATAAACAGACAGACGCTTAACCCACTGAGCCACCCCAGTCACCTCTGGAAGAACTGAGTTATAACCTATATCTTCAGAAGTTATTTTACCTATTTAAGTCTCTGCTTCCTCCTTCCAAAAATGAGTGTTCTGGATTCAATTTTGCTCAGTCTTTTCTAGCTGTGACATTCCCAGTTGCTCTGAGTTGGGTCCATTAATATTTGAATGGAGAAGATTTTTTCTTCTCCTTCTTTTGCTTTCCCCTCCTCTCCATCTTTTCAGGTGAGGTGCTGACTGAGTTAGGATAAAGGAAAGGAGCCTTTATGACATTCTGAGATGAAAAAGTTAAGTTAGCAAAGAAAAGCCCATGGCTATTCTATAAATATGTCACTTTCACAGTAGGCTGAGTTAGTATTGACAACAGATGATTGGCCCCACAATGGACTAGTAATAAATATTTACTTATTTGTCCTCTCCCTCATCAGCATGATCTCATCCACATGATCTCAATCCATCTGTATCTGCATCCTGCAGAATCCTGATGACTGACATTGGCTACTGAAATCCAAGGCTTAACAGAAGTGCTGAGGATTTGGAAAGATAAATAAAGAAGCCAGGTAGTTTAGGGATATCCAAGCTACAGAAAAGGGTGAGGCAAAATAGTGTCCCCAGGAAAGTCTGCTCCACCTATAGATTGTGGGCTATGAAGTCCTGAATGATGCCCCTGCCCCACCCTTTGCTCCAGAGAGCCCCTGTACCCATACTTTCTGCCAGATGAATAAAGCAGCAGTTCTCAGACTTGAATGTGAATCAGAATCTCCAGGAGGACTTGTTAAAACAGATTTATAGGTCTGCTCCTGTAGTTTTTAATTCAGCTGGTCTGGGGTAGAGCCCTGAGAATTTGCATTTTTAACAGGTTTTCAGGTGATCTTGTTCCCTGGGTGGCTGTACCTCAGATCACATTTTAAAAACCACTAGAATACTGTAAATTACTGAAAGTGATTTGAGCTAAAAGAAAAGGATGTGGGTTTTTTGTTGTTTGTTTGTTTGTTTGGATTCTAGTCTCTGAAACCAGACTACAAAACAACTATATTCCTCTAAGGTCAGGAACAAGAGAGGGAAGCCTATTCTTACCACTTTTATTCAACATAGTACTGGAAGTCCTAGGCAGTGAAATCAGACAACAAAAAAGAAATAAAAGGAATCCACATTGGTCAGAAAGAAGTAAAACTTTCACTATTTACAGATAACATGATACTATAATATATAAAAAAATCCTTAAACACTCCACGAACAAACTGCTAGAACTGGTCAAAAAATTCAGAATAATTGCAAGATACAAAATCAATGTAGGGAAATATGTTGCATTTCTATGCAGCAATAGTGAAGCAGCAGAAAGAGAAATTAAGAAAAGTCTCATTTACAATTGCGCCAAAAATAAATAATAAGATACTTAGCAATAAATCTGACCAAAGAGGTGAAATACCTGTACTCTGAAAACTATAAGACACTGATGAATGAAACTGAAGCTGGAACAAAGAGATGGAAAGAGAGTCCACACTCATGGATCAGAAGAACAGATATTGTTAAAATGCCTATACTATCAAAAGCAATCTACACATTTAGTGCAATCACTATCTACCAACAACAATTTTCACAGAACTAGAAAAAACAATCCTAAAATTTGTGTGGAACCCCCAAAGACCCCGAATAGTCAAAGAAATCATGAAAAAAGAAAAACAAAGCTAGAGGAACTACAATTCCTGACTTCAAGCTGTATTTCAAAGTTGTGGTCATCAAATAGTATAATATTGATATAAAATAGACACAAAGACCAATAGAACAGAATAGAAAATCCAGAAATAAACTCATAATTATATGGTTAATTACTCTTGGGCAAAGCAGGAAAAAAGATCCAATGGGTAAAAGGCAGTCTTTTCAATAAACTGTGTTGGGAAAACTGGACAACAACATGCAAAAGAATGAAATCAGACCACTTTCTTATACCATACTAAAAAATAAATTCAAAATAGATAAAAGACCTAATTGAGAGACCTGAAACCACGATCATCCTAGAAGAGAGAGCAGTTATTTCTCTGACATTGGCCATAGCACCATTTTTTTTCTAAATATATTTCCTGAAATAAGGGAAACAAAAGCAAAAATAAACTTTTGGGACTTCATTAAGATAAAAACCTTCTGCAGAGCAAAGGAAACAGTCAACAAAACAAAGAGACAACCCACAGAACAGGAGAAGATATTCGCAAACGACACTACAGACAAAGGGCTGATATCCAAGATCTATAAAGAAATCCTCAAACTCAACACCCAAAAAACAGATAATCACATCAAAAAATGGACAGAAGATATGAACAGACACTCCTCCAAAGAAGACATACTAATGGCTAACAGACACATGAAACAATGCTCATCATCATTAGCCAACAAGGACATTCAAATCAAAACCACATTGAGATACCAACTTACACCAGTTAGAATGGCCAAAATCAACAAGACAGTAAACAGCAAGTGTTGGAGAGGATGTATAGAAAGGGGAACCCTCTTACACTGTTGGTGGGAATGCAGGTTAGTGCAGCCACTTTGGAAAACAGTGTGGAGATTCCTTAAGAAATTAAAAACAGAGCTACCCTATGACGCTACAATTGCACTACTGGGTATTTACCCCAAAGATACAGAAGTAGTGAAAAAAAAAGGTCACCTGTGCCTCAATGTTTATAGAAGCAATGGCCACAGTCGCCAAACTATGGAAAGAACCAAGATGTCCTTCAATGGATGAATGGATAAAGAAGATATAGTACATATATACAATGGAGTATTATGCCTCCATCAGAAAGGATGAATACCCAACTTTTGTATCAACATGGATGGGACTGGAGGAGATTATGCTGAGTGAAATAGGTCAAGCAGAGAGAGAATCAATTATCATATGGCTTCCCTTACTTGTGGAGCATAAAGAATAACATGGAGGACATTGGGAGATGAGTTGGGGAAAAAGGAGAAGTGAGTTGGGGGAAATCAGAGGGAGAGACAAACCATGAGAGACTGTGGACTCTGAGAAACAAACTATGGGTTTTGGAAGGAAGGGAAGGGGAGGTTAGGTTAGCCTGGTGGTGGTTATTAAGGAGGACATGTATTGCAGGCAGCACAGGGTGAAGTGCATAAACAATGAATTCTGGAACACACAGACAAAAACTTAAATTAAATTAAATTAAATTAAAAAAATAGAAGCAAAAATAAATTATTGGGACTAGATCAAAATAAAAAGTTTCTGCACAGCAAAGCAAACAACAACAACAATTCCAATAAACAACCTACAGAATGGGAAAAGATATTTGCAAATGATGTATCTGATAATGGGTTAGTATCTAAAATATATAAAGAACTTATACAACTCACCCCAAACACAAATAGTCCAATTTAAAAATGGACAGAAGATATGAACAGTGTCTTCTATTCATACAGATGGCCAAAACACACATACAGGTGGCCAAAAGAAACACAAAAAGATGCTCATCATCACTTATCATCAGAAAAATGCAAATCAAAACCACAATTAGATATCACCTTACATCTGTCAGAATAGCTAAAATCAACAACACAAGGTGTTGGTGAAGATGTGGAGAAAAAGGAACCTTCATGCACTGTTGGTGGGAATGTAAACTGGTGCAATCACTGTAGAAAACGGTATGGAAATTCCTCAGAGAGTTAAAAATAGAACTACCTTATGACTCAACAATTACACTACTTGGTATTTAGCCAAAGAGTACAAGAACACTAGTTCAAAGGGACACATGCACCCTTATGTTTATAGCAGTGTTATTTACAATAGCCAAGATATGGAAGCAGCCAAGTATTGACTGATTGATGAATGGGTAAAGAAGATGTGGGATATAGATATAGATATATAAAATATATTATGTTATATATATGCATATATATTATATGTTTTATGTATATGGTATATATATGTGTATACACACACACACACATATATATAAAATTCAGCCATAAAAAAGAATGAAATCTTGTCATTTGCAATAACATGCATGGAGTTAGAGACTATAATGCTAAGCAAAACAAAGACAAAAACAAAAACAAATAAACAAAAAACAGAGAAAGACAAATACCATATGATTCACTCATATGTGGAATTGAAGTAACAGAGCAAATGAGCAAAGAGAATAAAATAAGAGAGAGACAAAGCAAGAACCAGACTCTTAACTACAGAGAACAAATCTGATGGTTACCAGAGAGGAGAGAGGTGGAAAGGGGTGGTTACATAGGTGATGGGGATTAAGGACTGTGCACTTTGTCATGATGAGCACAGGGTAATGGATGGAACTGTTGAGTTACTATATTGTACACCCAAAACTAAGATAGCACTGTACGTTGACTAACTGCAATTAAAATAAAATATAAACTTCATGGTGGCCTGACTTTTCTTGTCTTGTTCATTGTATACCCATTGTATACCAGGAATTTAGATCATTACCCAATCGTGCTCAACAGAATGTTTGTTGAATAAATGAAATGAGCAAATGAAGATGCTGAATATCAGAAACTCTCCAACATGTTGATATAGAGGAATCCTGGTAGCAAGTTGTACTCTTGAATTACTATATTAAGGCATTCTCCCTTTGCTTTATTCCCAGCCAGACCCTTTCCATGTGTGAAGACTCTCCTTGGTCGATCACTTTTTGTTACACATGTTTTCCCATACAATCAAAAGTTTAGAAAGTTATCTAAAAATCAATCTAGCTTTGGGGTCGAGAAGTTCATTATTCTCCTCCATCTATATTTATAAGCAGATATTGAACACCTCCTAAATCAGGAGTCTCTGCTCCTTTGGCTCCTATCACATTAGCCTTGCATAACCATCTACGCTTATTAAAAGAGCCCCCGGTCTGTTATGGTTTTGACAGTGACCTTCAAGTGCTTGATTTAATAAGCTAGGGAATTAGAATAAATTGTATTGGCTTGTTCAATCATCTCTATTACAAAGAACTGCAAGGAGAAGCTAGGACAACATAAAAACACAGGAAGGAGCAAGCAGCCTTCAGTGAGATGAAGAGGGAAAGGTGAAGGAAAAACAAACAAACAAACAAACTCCCAAAAACCTATGTTTAGAGGTGCTCACATGGAAGGAAGAGAGCAAAAACCCGTGGCTTTCAAGATCATTTTCCCCACTATTAAGAAACGTTGTCAAAGCAAAAATCAAATGAGTATTTCCTTATGAAGCAGGTGACACTTCAAAACATGACATAGGAGTGATACCTCTATTAAGAGTTTGTTTAAATAAACACCATTCACCAAAAAGGAACATTTGTAGCAGTTTTATTCTCTCTAGCAAGCCACACAGGGGCTATGTGGATTGAGGATGCTACTCCCTGAAATCTTTGGTCTCTGTAAGAGATGAAAGGGTACTGAATGTGGAGGTTTACCTGTTTCTGGACAAGACCCTTCTCAGACACAGTAGCTGAAAGATGACCTGGTATGCAGTAGGGGCTCAATAAATATTTCATTGAAAGATGGAAGACATAATTAGTTGCATTTTTCTGGGGAAGAAGGTTGTCGCTTGCAACATGCTCAAACCAGTATAGCCTATCTTTTGCTTGTACTAAGATTAGTAAGAGGCACTATGACTCTGTGCTTATTTCCTCCATCTTCTTGCCTCCCCAGAAACTGGGAATACGCTCCTTCTTGATCTGTTTTGTGTTGAATCTTTAACTGTGTGGTAAGTAAAAGAGCAGGTTTTGGAGTCAATTGCTTAAATTCAAAGTTTCCTTTTCCTGATCTATAAAATAGGGTTATTAATACTAATTACTGCATAGTTATTCATATCTCAGGGTATTCAGTGAAGTTGTACTTGTTGAAAGCCTATATGCAATGCTTGATACAGAGTTCACACTCAACAGAATATGTGCTCCTCACCTCCTTCCCCCAGACCCCATTTTATAGATGAAAAAAATTGGGTTCAGAAGGATTAAATCACTGTCTCCAGGATCACGCCACTGGGAATTGATGAAATCAGAATTTCAGTAAATAGGGTTTCTGTTCTCCTTGACTCCAGAAATGGTGGACCTTCTCCACACTCCAAGGCTTCTCATGCAGGTGGTAGAATTCAGGTACCTCTGTCCCATATTTTCACTCTGGCTTCCTGTTTGCACACGAGCAGCTTGCAGGGCTCCCCAAATCCCCACATCTGAAGCAGCAGACTGGCTGTTGTTGACTTTGAAAATAGCAGTGAATTTACAGAAGTTCTCAACTCAGGGATATTTTTCCTCCTTCAGTGTATAGACACAGGCCTGCGGTCATGATAAATGTAAAACATTTGAAGTCGGGGGCAGATGCTCTAAGTTTGCTATTTAAAACATGTTTGTTTGATATAAATTGATGTTCTGGAGACAAATGTGTCAAAAAATGCGAGATAATATAAAGAGTGTTGAAGCAGAAATGCTAATTAAACCAGTGTGGATGTAAATTATGTTTTATAACATCACAGGCTAGGAGAATTCTTATACACCACTCCCCTTCCTAATCTTCACACTGTATTAGCTGTCTTACGTAATAAGCCAATGTGACTTTTTTTTTTTTTTTTCCTGGCCAGACTTTTTGATCAAGGAGGAAGCCTTGGGCGGCCTGCCTGTGAACCTTCTGTTCTAGGATTTCAACTATGATTCTCTCCCTCCAATGCCATGTACAGTTTTTTAAATTCACAAACTAGTGGCTCTCAATCATGACTTTACATGACAATCACTTGGCAAGACTGTAAAAATTACAGATAGGTCTCCCCTGAAGAGATTCTTAATTCATTGGTATGAAGTGGGGCCCAGACATCATATTTTCAAAAATTTTCTAGATGATTGTAATGTGTCGGTGGATTTGACAATCACTATACTAATTGTTCTGCCTTTGAACCACTGCACAAGGTGAAATTCTTTTTTTTTTTTAAGATTTTATTTATTTATTTGACAGAGAGAGAGCACGAGAAAGGCGAGCAGCAGGCAGAGGGAGAGGGAATAGCAGGCTTCCAGTGACCAGGGAGCCTGATGCAAGGCTCTGGGATTATGACCTGAGCCAAAGGCAGACGCTTAACCAATTGATCCACCCAGGCACACCACAAGCTGAAGTTCTTTCCTTTCGTTACTGTGCAATTCCTAGCCATTCTTCAAAATTATAAAGGTACCAGTTCCAAGAAACTTCTCCATTGGGTAGTATCAGTCCTTCTCTTTAGTATTAAAAAAATCACTCCATGGGCGCCTGGGTGGCTCAGTGGGTTAAGCCTCTGCCTTCGGCTCAGGTCATGATCTCAGGGTCCTAGGATCCAGCCTCGCATCGGGCTCTCTGCTCGGCAGGGAGCCTGCTTCCCCCTTCTCTCTCTGCCTGCCTCTCTGTCAAATAAATAAATAAAAATTAAAAAGAAATCACTCCATGATCCATCCCAATTCTCAATAGATTCCACACTACTATAAATTCCTTGAAAGTGGAGACGTGGGATGGAGGTTGTAGAATGTATAAAATAATTAGGCCTAGTCACACACAGGATATTATGAAGCACCAAGAATGTTATAAACACGTTGCAGTATTGTGGATAAGGATGGTAAAGATAATTATGAGCAATTACAAAAGTACATACTACATGTCAAACATTTACATAGAGAACCAAACCCAAAGAAGTCATCCCTGCTATTAGAAATCAAGAAAATGGGGGCGCCTAGGTGGCTCAGTGGGTTAAGCCTCTGCCTTCAGCTCAGGTCATGATCTTAGGGTCCTGGGATCGAGTCCCGCATCGGGCTCTCTGCTTAGCAGGGAGCCTGCTTCCCCCTCTCTCTTTGCCTCTCTGCCTACTTGTGATCTCTCTCTGTCAAATAAATAAAATCTTAAAAAAAAAAAAAAGAAATCAGGAAAATGGTTATCGCAGAGGGAAGGAATGGTAACCGGAAGGAAGCATGAGGATGGTTTATGGAATTCTGTTTATGTCCTTGATTGGTCCATGGTTACACAAGTGTCTGCTTTGAAAAAATTCTCCAAGATGTAGACTTAGTATAGGGGTACTTTTCTGTATATACCTTATACTTCAATAAAAAAGGTTAAAAATTCTTTGCCATAAACAATATAGTGTATACTTGTATATAGCATAATTTAATCTAAATCTCAGGAATGCTAAATTGACACTTGAAAGAATCTAGATTCTTCTAGATGTGGTTCCTCAGATGAGGTCACTGGATTAAGTGGAAGTATTGAATAGTTTTGATTTCCTGATTCAGAAACTAGTTGAGAGAGAGAGAGAGAAAGAGGTGTTGGGGATTCTGGATGAAGTGAAGGACAGGAGTTCTTTGTGCTGTTGTGGTAGTATTTCTATGAGTTTGAAAATATTTCAAAATGAACTATGTAAAATGTAAATAGAGTTAGTTGCATGTACTTCAGTCCCAGTGCTGCTTTGCAGGCAGCAAAGACCTTTCATGCCAAATGAAATCAAGGTACATAAAAGGGCAGAGAATAGGAACCTCACCAAGCATCCAAGAACAGCTGTGTCCACCAACCTTGTCTTTGTACCACTTGCTGTTAGAGGTTTACCCATTTCACAGAAATGGCTCTTGCTTTTGTAGCACAGTATCCAACACACCCTGGGAAGCTTCTACTATGTACCCAAATCCTAGTACTTGTTGGATAGAGACGCTGGATTAGGAGAAACCACCTTCCCTCTTGGAGCCTTCATTTCTCATGTAGAACACAGGTTTGCATTCACTGACACTCTTCAATTTTAAGCTGGGATCTGGCTAGTTGTTAGAAGTGTTTCCTTTCTCTCTGAGTTGGCTTGATTTGCTAGATAAAGTAAGTGGCCTTGCTGCTCCCAAGGAATTGTCCAGCTTTAGATTTCTGGACTTCTGTGCCTCTAAATGTGTGATCCTGGAATCCACGAATGGGTGCAAGTGAAGGGCCAAAGTCTTTATATGGTTTTGCAGCCCTGCAGCACATGTAATTGACTGGATGTCAGAGCAGGAAGTTTTTTTTGAAAATATCGAAAAGAGTCCTTTTTTAACAGAAGAGAATTCATTAATTGCCTCATTGGTAATTATGGCACAATGCTAATACTTCTCTCCTTGGGTGGTGGCTACTGAGAGGAACATGTAGTTAAAATATTCTCCTTTTAAACAGCTCTAGGTTTATATTATTTATAACAAAAGGTGCTATTTTCTGGTATGTACAACTTTAATGTTTTATTTTTTAAATGGCCTGGGTTTAACAATAACTATTAATTTAGCAGATATGTATTGATTCTTTTCTATGTGCCAAGAACCAAAGATTTTCATTAATTAATTAATTATGATAGAGTGAGAGAGAGAGCACAAGCAGGGCAGATGGGCAGAGGGAGAGGGAGAAGCAAGCTCCACATTGAGCAGGGACCCCAATACAGGGCTCCATCCCAGGACCCGGGGATCATGACCTGATTTGAAGGCAGACACTTAGCCCACTGAGCTACCCAGGTGACCCATGTGCCAAGAGCTAAAAATGCTCAGGACAGATCAGTGAGCCAACTGGAAAATGAGAACAGTTATCTTCAGCTTTTCCGCATCCCGTATTTCTCTGGAGTCCTATAGGGCTTCCATTTTCTCATACTCCTATTTCCCAGTCCATCATCATGGCCCATCTTTTCTTATCTTCTGTTTTGCCTAGAATCCAAGATTAGGTGATTTAACCATCCTTTCGCCATATTCATCAACCCCTTCATCTTCTGCCATCTTCCTCAATGCCACTCAGTAAATTTTACCACCTATTACCTTCTGAATACTTAAGAGTTTCAGGTAATAAAGATGATGTGACTACAACTTCTCCTGGTTCTACGACAGTCAGGTGTTACATGATCTCCACTAAACTCAGGAGACTTTTCAGCATCCTTCTTATTAGGTTGTATTTTATTTTCCGTTTTCTGTTCTCAAGCCACCAACCCTCACAGAAATACACACACTTTGGAAGCCAAGGCCTTTTGCTTTATTGAGCAGATTGAAGTAATTAATTACTAATTTCCTTTTCACTTCAAAGTCTCTCTGTGTCATTATTCATGGCTTTCTACTTCCCTGCTACACTGGAGGAAAAGAAAGTCTTTCCTCTTTCTTGGGTTACTTTGACATAGACTTTCTTCTGTAGGATTCTTTCTTAACCACTTCTCTCTGACCTCATGTACACCCTAGCTTGAGTCCTCAAAATGAAGCAAACATTGTTCTGAGGTCCCCCAAACCCACCTACTCCCAAAGGCAACAACTTTGTTGGTTTACTTTCACCATCACCAAGGGGATTGAGAAAACAAACAACTTGTTGAAATCTCTTCTCTGAGCTTCTACTCACAGATTCTTCATTTTGTCTTTTTTCCAGATTCCTATTCCATTTCCTTTTCTTTATTCCTATTTTCTGACAATACACATCCCCCAAGCTTATGTCCCTGTCAACTCCTCTACCAATATGATCCCTTCCACTATCCTCAAAGATCCTTAACAGCCTTTTATACAAGAAGGCCATATTGTGAGTCAACACAAGACACCATACAAACTCCATGAAGCACCATGACCTCCCACCTTGAATGAAACTGAGTAATGAGGATGAATTCCACTATGGTGGAGTGGCACTGTGACACAGACATCCAGTCCCTGTTGGCAGCACCAGGAGACACCCCAGCCAGCAGGGGCCAATGCTATCCATGAAACCAGTAGGACCATAACATCAGATGGTGACGAAGGCCAGCAGAACAGCCTCATTCACTGAGTTCAGGGAATCTCAAAGATCCTTTACCCATGCTCCATGTAAAGACTGGGATCACACAAAACAGTCTGTGTTGATCTCACAAAGCAGACATTCGATAAAAGATGGTCGGGTTCACCAGACTTGCTCTTATAAAGTATATCATTGCTGCTCTCTGCTGGTCAAAAGCATTATTCTCTTCACTTAAGACTAGCAGAGACGTGGAATGGGTCAAAGAGGGAAGATAGAGTGCTTTCAAAATGACAGAGACTTGGCGCTCAGCAATGGCAGTTGCTGAGATGACTTCATAGACTTCGATACATATCCTCATGCAGAAAAACGGATTTCAGTGAGGATCTATGGGACCACTAAAGCAAAGAGGTACAATTAATCACCAGTTGTTTTTCTTTTTTTGTATTGTGGTAGATCAAGAGTTTTGCCCTCTTGACAAATGTGTAAGTGCACAATACAGTCCTGTTAACTAGGCACAGAATTACAGCAGAACTCTAGTACCTATTCATCTCTGCAACTGGACCAAGGTCATGTCCCTCGAATAGCAGCTCTCCACTTCCCCTTTTTCCAGTCCCTGGTAACCAGCATTTTGTTCTTTCTAGGTGTTTCACTATTTTAGATACCTCATATGAGTGGAATTATATGGTATCTGTCCTTCTGTATCTGGATCACTTCACTATTTAATTACCATTTTAGTAAACCTTCAATTCATAAAGCAAACAGGTTGCATCCACATTTCAGCTAGCATGAAAGCAGTTACTGATGTTTAGTGTAAAATTTTCTATTGACCATGGTATTTGCATTTTTATAGGAAAATCAACAAGTTCTAGTGGGGATGGTTATCCTGTTACATTGAAAAATCTTAAAATGTTTTCTGAATGCTTAAAGAATGGTTAAATTGAATTACATATATAGATGTTATATACATGTATATATATAATTGTATATGTGTATACACACATATACACGTACAATTTATTCTATTGAAAACTTACTCTTAAAAGTGTGTCAGTGATGGTTTTTGATTGTTCAGAATATTTGCATACAAAGAGCACTCCAAGAACTTCCCAGTGAGGACAAACATGGGCCATAAAGTCTAACACAACAGGTTTGACTCAGGGCTCAGCCACTTTTTAGTGTCATTAAGTCAGGGTTGTTACTGAATATCTTTGAGTTCTACTTTTCCTCTTTTGTCAAATGGGGGAAATAACAATGGCCCTCATTTTTTATTATAATATTAATTAAATATTCCACATTATGTACTTAACAGTCCTTGGCCCAAAGAAAATAGTCAGTAAATCTTCTTCTTCTTCTTCTTCTTTTTTTTTTTTTTTTGACAGACAGAGATCACAAGTAGGCAGAGAAGTAGGCAGAGAGGGAGGAAGGGAAGCAGGCTCCCCGCTGAGTGGAGAGCCCAATGTGGGGCTCGATCCCAGGACCTGAGACCATGACCCACAGCGAAGGCAGAGGCTTTAACCCACTGAGCTACCCAGGCACCCCAATGGTCAGTAAATCTTAACTGTTATTGTTAATGTTATAATCTAGTCTAAATGACAGAATTTATTACATTTTCCAAAGCAAAGCTATTTTATTGCAGGTTTAGAATATACTCTGTAGATACCTGGAGAAAGCCATTTTTAGAGCACAGTCTTAGCTTTGACACTAACTGAGTAATTTAAAGTAATGCCTTAAATTTTCTGAGCCATGAAATTGTTTCCTGATACTTGCCTTGCCCTAAGGTTCCAATATATCTCTGTGTTTTAATTTTATTTACCACTGTTTAATGGTCTATGGTGCAAAGTGTTTTATTTTTTGACCTTCTGTTCCTCACCTAATGACTTGCCTGAAGAACAAACAACCACTGAAGAAAACTAGTAATCTTTTGGGAAAATTAGCAAAGAATAATTCTTAGAAGGAACAATGAAAGCAGCAAAGTACACAGATGCAAAAATGCATTCTTCTTTTTAAATATTACCACACTGAAATGTGTGTGATTTGACTGGTATTCTAGGTTTATTAGTTCAGTAAATAAGAATTTGGTGGTCACTGGGTTTGTAAGCTAGAAGTTATTATGTGCTGAATCTTGAGGGAACTACACAGTTGCTAGAGATGGGTTCTAACCAGAATGTTCTAGATGTGTCCCTTCCTCTTGTCCATTCCTCCCTCAAGAAAGACCTCAAAAGCCTACTTTAATTACAATTCTTCTAGCATAAATTTTGGGACCTAAATAACTAAGAGACATGCTGGGAGTCATCTTCCAATCTAAACCAACTCATCACACTCAGTACTGAAGCTGGAGGGTCTCAACAAGTTAAATTCTGTTAGAGAAAACAGGGTGGCTTTAAACCACTGAGTCCTGATACCACTCCGCGATAAGGATTTGTTCAAGACAAACTATTAATTTGGCAAAATGTGTCTTCAGTGGCCCCTGTCTCTTCTCCTTGAGACATTTTTTCCATTTGTTTATGACTCCCTTCTTCTTCCAATAAGGCTTTTGCTACCTTCATACTGTTGATATTATACAACCCTTTACTGTCTGCTCTACCCACACCTCTTCCTTGGGCTGCTCCCATGAACATCTAGCCTCTTTGTGTTTCATCCCTTTGATCACCCCTACAGATAGTTAATGTCTCCTTTTTCTGTTCCTCCATGTTAGTGAAATATGTCAACAAAAGGATCAGGGTCGAACATGGTAAAAGATCAACCCTCATGATTAGTTTTCAAGGGTTGGAAGACTTTAGAGTCCTTTCAGAATCTAGTACCTGACTCCTCACAGGTACACTAGAAGAACTCCCTACCACAGAGCAAATCACTGCATCTTCCTGGAGAAAAAGTCACTCTTTCAGTAGAAGAGGACAGCAGTGAATGGCATTCCCAGAGATGGTAACCAACTGAGGCACTTAAATCCAGTAAGTAGTAACTCCCAACTGGCAACAGATGATTCTTCAAAGTTTTCTAATCAGGAGAGCCAGAAAGGGATTATTTTTCTTCCCTATCCTCCATTGTCTCTTTAAATTATTTTTTATGCATTACTTTAAAATTTGGAAGATACTAGATCTTTACAGGGTTGGGGGGAAAAAAAGCAGGCCTTTTTGGATTCTGCAATTTTATAAATGAACAAAGGGCTATTTTCACTTCTTGTAGTTTTACTGGAGTATTGTTTTCAGAAAAATGTCTTAAATCTGTTCCCCTGGGAATTATTTACTAATCCTAAAATCTCAAATTCTTAAGCCTTTCCCAGAACGAACCTGGGCACAGGTAAAGCACTTCCTTTTGTTCTTTCATACTTTTCCCACATCCTTCGGGCAGACAGAATAATGGCCATCCAAAAATGTGCAAGTACCAATTCCCAGGACCTATGTTGCCCCTTATGGCAAAAGGAACTGCATGTTGTTTAAGTTAAAAATGTTGCAAAGGGGAGATTATCTTGGATCATCTAGGTGGATCCAGTGAATTCATAAGGGTCATAAGGAAGGCAGGGAAGTGGGTATCACAGCAGTGCAGTGTGAGAAAGATCTGAGTTTCATTGCTGATTTTGAAGATGGAAAGGACCACGAGTTAAGGAGTGTGGGCAGCCCCAAGATAAAAAAGGCAAAAAGCCAGATTCTCTGCTATAGCCTCTAGACAGGAATGCACCCCTGCTAACACACTGATATTAACTCGGTGAAATTCATTTCCAACTTCTGACCTCTAGAATTCTAAGATATAAAGTTATATTGTTCAAAAAAACCAAGTTGTGGTAATTTGCTATAGCGGCTGTAGAACACTGACTGGTGTTTTTAGACTTGGGTGAGCATTTTGTCTTCATTGGGTTTTGCTTCAGATAAAGCACCCCATGTCACACCACAATTTTGATGTATTTTTAAGGATTGTCCCTAGAATGAGAAATAGAAAACTGAAAACTGCATCTTGAACTGTCATAAACTTTGTATAGTTTACTAGGGTTCCCATAAGGAAATATCACAGACTGAGTGACTCAAAACTTAGAGATTTATTTTATCACAGTTCTAGAGGCTGGAAGTTCAGGATCAAGGTGTCTGCAAGTTTCACTACTGCTGAGGCCTCTCACCTCTCTCTTTACCTTGCAGATGGCCACTATCTCACCACATCTTCACATGCTCTTCCCTCTGTGTATACACATTCTTGGGGCCTTTGTGTGCCCAAATACCACCTTCTTATAAAAACATTAATCAAATTGGATTAGGGCCCACCTCAAGAGCTTCGTTTTAACTGTATCACTTCTTTAAAGCTTTTATCCCCAAATACAATCACATTCTGATTTTTGGGGGGTGGGGGTTCGTGCTTCAACAGATGAGTTTTGAGGATTGGACACAATTCAGCCCCTAACAAACTCATTATTTGTTTCAGATATTGGACTTATACTTGGAAGAAAAGAAAAAGAAAAGAAAAAAAAAATAACAGAAAAGTAAACAAAAGTAACCAATGCTTTCAGTTTTACCATACCAGTAAGAAGAACTTTAGGTAAAATGAGAAGAAGAGCAACAATTTTTTGAGCACCTAGCAGGTAAAACCTGTCATTTGAAAAACTAGGGATTAGGATGCTTTGCCTAGATGCTCTTCGATGAAGGACTTTTCGACCAGCTGCTGATAGAGCTGTCAGCAGACCACAGTCTGCTGCCAGTTCTTTCAGGGATGGCTTGTGCCCATCCCTGATATGGGTAACCCATATCCCATGACATACTGGCTTTCCATCTTGCCCCGCTTGGGACAACTCTAAAGGACATTCTACTGTCAGCACTCCCCATGGGATCGGTTGGAGCTTCCACTGAGACTACATCGCAACTCAACATCTTCCTCTGCATATACTTTCTCTCTTCTCTTTTTCCCATAGTTCTCAAAAGCATCCCATCATCAATATTCTGCACTCTAAATATTTCCCAGGGGCCATGTCTCCAGGACCCAGCCTATGACATAATTTCTAGAGTGCAGAAAATGTAAGTATAGAAAGGCTGACTAATTTACTCAAAGGCAAATTTATGGGGCGGCTGTCTCCCTCCAGGGGACAGTGCTTTCTCACACTGGGCTTTACATCTTCTGGAACTTGATCGAGTGAAAGTCACAGAATAAGGATCTTATGCGGGACCAATTTTACTCAATTACCAGAAATTTAAAATACTGTTTCTAAATGAACAGTATCAGAGTAGAGCACAAAATGCAATGAGTTTTCAACTGAAACCGTGAGCCTTCCAAAAATGATCTCTTACTTTAGCTGGTTGCTTTACCATGTCAGACTACCTGGGTTAGAATCCATGCTTTGCCAGTTATGCAAGTGTTTGCCCTTTTTATCATAGCCTCTCCACCTAAAAATGAAATCATAAGAATATATATATATACCATTGAGATATCGAGGGAGGTTAAATTAGATTTTTCATGTAAAGTTCTTAGAACGATGTTTGATACATCTTAAGTACTTAGGAAGTACTTAAAATTTATTTAAACCTCATAGATAAGTTCTTTTTTCTCTGTTCTTAGAATACCTGATTAATTAATTAATATGCATATAGGAATAATATAATATCAACATGATACACCTCCTCTGTGCCTGCATTTTAATTTATAACTTCATATTAATAGATTTCTCTCTTCTTCAGTACACTCCACTGCTCTGAAAACCAATTTAACAGTACGTTCTTAACAGTAAGTTTAATTTACCATTTAAATTTGGCATTAAGTAAATCTTGAATAGTCTTAGTGCTTAACGAATCAAGACCAAACTGAAGGCAGCTTTCCAGTGTTCCCTATATGGGGATGAATTGTGTCCACCTAAAATTATATGCTGAAGTCCTAGCTCTTAGTACCTCAGAATGTGACCTTACCTGGAAATAGGATCATTGTAAATGTAATTATCTAGAATGAGGGCATCCTGGAATAGATTAGGCCCCTAATAGAATATGTCCCTATAAAAGTGGAAATTTGGGCAAAAACAGGCACACGCTGGGAAAATGCCATGTGAACATGAAGGCAGAGATCAGGGTGCTGTGTCTATAAGCAAGCTGAAGAATACAAAAGATTGCCAACAAACCACCAGAATCTAAGCCAGAGGCATGGAATGGATTCTCTTTCATGGCCCTCCGAAGTGACCAATCCTTCCAACACCTTGATTTTAGACTTCTAGCCTCCAGAACTGTGACATGAGAAATTCCCGTTTTCTGAGCTAGTTGGTCTGTGGTATGTGGTTACGGCAGCCCAAGGAATGACACACCCTCTGTGCTCTAACTTACAACCACCTTTCCAGAAGCCACCTTTCTGGCTCCTGTTGTCTATTCCAGACAAACTAACATAGTCCTTGGCCCTCCTTCCTTTCTGCAAGAATGCATTAACTCAAGCTAGTTTCCATGCTTGAAAAGTACCCCCACTCTCTGTGTATCACCTGTGAAGTCTTCTCATCCCAGTTTCTCCATGAACGTCATTCTTCCATTTGAAACTGCCTCCATCTCTGCCCCCACCAGCATATATTGTTTGGAATAACCATTTTTCTCTTTCTTTTAAGAACTGCATACTGTTATTGATCATTTTAAACAAGTGTAGCTTCTATGTAAATTGACTGTGCATGCCTTAGGGAGGCAAAGTCTGTATTTTGTCCCTTTTCCCAAGGAAAGGAGCATAGTAATTATGTTTATCATAGACATTCAATAACTAGCTATTGATTTCCTTTGAATGGTAGTATTTACATAATATTTTTTTTGCATTTTTTGTTGAAAAAACCTATCAGTTATGACTTGAAAAAATACAGACAAAGTATTTTTTTCTCTTCTCTGTAGGATATTTATGCTTTGTTTTTATGTAAGAATTTGTTTAGTTTCCTGTGTTGGTTAAATGTTTGAATATATACTTACATTGAATAATCAAGTAGTGACATTTTAAGAAAAACATCCCCTATCTTTTATTGAAATGTAGATATTTTTCTTTGCATGTATTTAAATGGAAAATAATTGATTCAAATGAGTCTGAATTGATTTGACATAAAAATCTTATTTTAGGACATTAGATATAAATGGAATAAATGGGATAAAATGAGTGTTATGTAGGTCTGTGTAGAGTGCTTCAGTACAAGAAAACAACAGTAAAAAATGAAATCTGCCAAGAGATGGTAGGTATTAGAATATGCTTTGATAGGAGAAAAGCCTGCTGCAGACTAAATAAATTTATTATTTTCTCCCGGAATAGTTTGGTCTTAAAGGTGAAGAATTTTGGATCATATGAAAATCAAGAGAGGGGTGAAAAATTGGCTAGCTTTAGGAATGATTAGTGATGAGCCTTGCAGAATGGGAGGGGCTAGTTATATGCAGAAATTCTGAAACTTTCATATTCTTGGCTTATGGTGATTCTTTGGCTTCAGCAACCCCATTTTGGAGATTCAATAAGGAAGATTATTTCTAATCATCTCCGACTTGCTGCCTCAGAAATGCAATTCCCAACCAATGTTCCCAGGGCCCTGCTGACTCCTGGATGTGTTAGCTGTAGGTAAGCAGTAAAGAGCACAGAGGCACTAGGCTCTCTTCTTGTCCATTCCCTAGCCTTGCTTTCTCAGGAGCATCCCTTTCTTTTGTCATGCTTTCTGAACAAATGCTTCTGACACAAATGAGATGCATACACTCCTGAGAAATGTCACAGCTATTAGAAAGTGATAATAACCTTAATGCCATGTAATAATTTGAGGATTAAGGGATTACACTCTGAATATTTGGATGACCTATAAGGTTTGAGCATTGAAATTTGATGTTATAAATAGACTGAAGCTATGGATAAGAAGGAAGTATTTGTGTGCTCTTACTGTGCTTAGTTCATATCTATTTAAAACATGTAAGACTGGATCCTAAAATTTAAACCACATAGAACAATTTCCTATGCTGTTTTGTAATAATAATAAAACAAAAATTGTGCAGGACATTGAAATGGACCAAAAAGATTGCTGGATGGTGGGCAAAATCCTAAAGATCATTCTCCTAAGATTCTAATTTTCTGGTATATAATCAATACTAATTTAGGAATTACTATGAAGAAATTTTGCAGTTGTAATTAAAGTCTTAAATCCAGGGGTGCCTGGGTGCCTGGGTGGCTCAGTCATTAAGCATCTGTCTTTGGGTCAGGTCGTGATCCCAGGGTCCTGGGATCAAGGCCCACATCAGGATTCCTGCTCAGTGGGGAGCCTGCTTCTCCCTCTCCTTCTCCCTATCTGCTTGTGTTCCCTCTCTTGCTGTCTCTCTCTGTGTCAAATAAATAAATTGAAGATTTTTTTTAAAAAATACAGTCCCATATTCATTGACCTTAATAATATGGAGATTATCTACATAGGCCTAATCTAATCACAAGCCCTTAACAACAGAGAACTTTCTCCAGTTGGTTGCAGAAGAAGGAGGCAGACAGAATCAGAGCAGTAGAAGGATTCAAAAAGCCATTGAAGATGTGAAGATGGGGAAGATCACATAAGAAGAAATACAAGTGGATCCAGGAGCAGAGAGCAACCCTGGGCCAACAACCGGGAAGGAAATGGGACCTCAGTCCTACAACTACATGGAATTGAATTCTGCCAATGATTGAATGATCCTTCCAAGCTAAGACTTCCTGAGAGCTTTGAGATATGAGCCCAGGCCTGGGGAACTCTTGTGAAACCCTAAGTGAGGTACCACTTAAGCCATACTGACCTTCTAATTGATAGAACTATGTTTTAAGCCATTGAGCTGGTATGTTTTAAGTTATTGAGTTTGTGATAATTTCTATACAGAAACATAAAATCAATACACTAGTGTCAAACCTCAGGGTTTTATTTTATAGAGTACCCTGTCCTTTCATTTTCCTTGAAATATTGTATAGTTCTGTAAGTCATAGATAATTGATAATACAAATGATTTTTGTCCACAGACATGCAAATGAATTTCATCCATCAGAAATACAATCTTCGTCTATTCCAAGAAATAAGCTATTTTGCTTCTATTCGAAAATTCATTTCAGAAGTTCTTATCTGCCTGTATATGGCTTGTATAATAAATTCTCCTTTAATCCAGTTGTAACATCCTACTGGTTTGCTTATTAACTAACGAGTTAAATGAAATATTTAACATGTGTTAACTTTATGTCTGTATAGGAGTCCTAATTTATCATTTAACAGTGATCCATTCAGGGGTTTCCAGATGTGATACGACAGGGACAAATATTTATTGCTCTCATAACTTAAGACTAGAACAACACTCAGTGCTATACTTAAATTCTCATCTGTTCCACATATCAAACCCCCAAGTCTGGTAAGAGGAGTTCCCATTTAAAATCAAGAAACCAAGACTCAGATATACCTCATTTATTGAAGAACACACAATTTTGGAGTCTTATAGCTGAGCCTTTAAGAAACTGAAATTTGGGGATAACTTCATTTCCATTTTGTCATATAGTTTTCCAATACTAAATGGAGCTCCTGTCCTTTCATCATATTCAACACCCCTTCCCTCATTCTCTTAGTCCATTCTTGATGCCAACATCTTCCTAATCACTCAAGATTCCCAACTCAGAAGCACTTTATCCTTTCATTTCACTTTCTCCCTATATCTCTTTGGTTATCAAAGGCTGTTACTTCAGCATCTACCACTTCCTTTGCAGCCACTCCTTCTTTCTGTCTCTGCTTCCAGTCATCCTCACTTCTTCTCACACTAATAGAATCTCACACAGAGCCAGATCCAGTTTTGGGTGCCTGGCATTTCTATTTGGAAGATCATCTTGGTGGGGAGGGAGTAACATATTAAGAATAAAATATATATATATATATATAGTCTTTCAGAATGGGCTAAGAAATGAAAACAAACTAACAAAGTCATAAAACTTCATGCCCCTTCTTTCTGAGATCCCTCATGGCAACTTACCAGAAATGTTTATGTAGAAATGATTCCTGACCTTTGTCCTCCTTCCCCACTCTAAATTTCTAGCAACTCTGAGCACTCAGGGGGCCACATAAAGAAAACTCATGTTTCTTTAGAGCCCACTGTCAGTTCTTTCTGCACTCAAAGTAAAGGCAGTAAGTTATGCAATGAGAGGAGCCAAAAGTTATCTGGATCTTCTACCATGGAGGTGGGGAAAGTTATAAACCTAAGAGATTTTAAATACACAGGGGCCTGAACTGCAGCCCAGTCTCCTGAATAAAACTTCAGGGGATATGTGCTTTTAAAAAAAGTTTCACAGGTGAAGTGGATGCAGCTGCCCCACATATGAAAAGTTTGCTTTAGCTCTAGAAGGGACTCGATCCTATGTCTCCAAGCCTGGCTCAAGCTCACAAAGACAACTGTCCTCCAGCATTTCCTGGGCACTGGGCACTGGACAGTAGAGAATGCAGATGCCATAAAAATACATGTAGTAAGAGCTTTGATTAAAGTTTGAATTGAAAAAACTTCTTTTCTGTCTTTGAAGTAACTACATTGGCTTTGATTCAAGCAAAGCAATGAGCTTGATGAACATCATCGCAGCCCAGAAAATGACCTGGTACTCAGAGGAGGATAAGAAAGAAAATTTAAGGGTCAGACAGGATCAGAAAAAAAGACATTTCCAACAGCCACACCCAACTAAAGATTTCACTGAACCTTTAGATAGAAGACGTTGGGCATAACCATCAGGACTACACAGCATGTATGTCTACATATAATTTGCAATTTATTGCTTATTATCTTTATGCTTCCATAATACTGTTCAATTCAGTATATGCAATTCATTTTTAAATGTTAATTCTGTCATCCCCAGTTATGTATTGGCTTTCTAAAGCCCATGATTTAAACAATTATTTCAACAACTGGGAAAGAGAAAGTTCCTTAAAGTAAGACACTAATAAGAAGAATCCAGATTCTGTCAGCCAGACAGGGAAGGTCAGTCACCAGCATGCTGTTTACATTCCCACCACATACACCCATCCCATATGAAATGCAGGTTAGAGAGTCTTCTGTACTTCCAAAATGATGAGAATAAATCTTCCTGTCACTTTAAGTCACAGTCTCACAGTCCTTAAATAACCACCCGTAGATCTAGCCTCAGCAAATTTGTTATCAAAGGTATGTGTTTACACATGGCAAGTCTCTGAGAAATAAAGAAAAAAAAAAGAACATATTGTCAGTGAAAAGAAAGTTCTTCCTTCTAGAAACCAATATGATGAGATTTTAAAACAAGCAGAGCATAAAATAATTTTTATATTCAAAACAAATTAGGGTTAGTATTAAGTGCAATGAAAGTTAAGTGTAACGAAAGTTGTAAATAGATACTTTTTTGTTGTTCATTTGCTCTGTCAACACACATTCCTTTGTTTCCTGTGGTTACTGGGCAGTATGGACCTGTTTGTCTCTCCTTGCACCCTTCTACATTCTCTGCTCTTATCTCAGGCAGTAGAACAGGAGCCTGAAAATTTCCCAAACACTCTAGATTCTGGTTGGGTTCAGCCCTTAGGGTGCTCTGGCTTGAGTAGAGAGGGAGCAGAAGAGGGATACAGAATGTTTAAGCTGCTTCCCAGAGGCTGACTACAGTTAGGTTCATTCCTTGACCAAAGTTCATTTCCATCTCTTGCCCTCTGTGCATCCACCCTTTCACCCCCCAATAACCATTAGGTTTTACCAGCTGCTCCTCCTTTGTTTCTTCCGGTTTTAGGATTGCTCAAGCGGCTGGGATGTTACTAGCCTGAGAGTGTAGTATTTCTTATGGTTTCTCTATATGCTTTGCAAATAATTCCTTTATTAAACTCTTCTCAAATTACCCAGTGTGTGTATTCCGTATCTTTCCATTTTGGGCCCTATTATATTAATTGAAAATTATTATACTAGTGGGTCCATTGTTTATAAACTTTCTCAAAGTTGCTTAGCTTCTAACACAGAATTTATCTTACTTTATTATCAAAGCTTTAAAAACATGTAATTATTTCTCATTTGTTTCAAAAATAGATTTATGGCATTTTTTAGGTTATAAGTTAGTCCATTAAAGAAAGACAATAAGTAAAATCTAGTAATATTTCTATGATTTGTGACATTTTAAGTAATTTTATGCCCATACAAATCAGTGGCAACTTTTTCTTCCAAATCATAGACTAAGTATTATTCAATTAATCTCTTCATAGCATGAAAATTCGGAAACTTGAATAATGACTTAAGTTTTGATGCAATGTTTTTTGCTCAACAGCTTAAATCCATGACCATATTTATATTTGTTATATTGTATTGGAAGCCATTAGGCTAAGAAAACATGTGTTCCTAAACATTGTTTATTATAAAAGAACAATCTATCCAAAAATAACAACCCTCAGAGAGTAAAAAACAGAGTGTGACTGAATCAATGATTGCTAAGATCTTGAACAGAATGGTGAGTAATAGAGTCAGTAATATGGACATTTGGAATACTGATACTGCCAGAACCATATTTATGTGACTAATGTCACACTTTTCACCTTCTGGAATAACTTTAATGTTGATGATAGTAGTTGTGTTTCATCTAATATCAAAGTATGCTTACACCATTCTACTATATATTTTACTACTAATTTTTTATATATTTTTATATATTTTACTGCTAATTATTTTACTACTTTTAACATAATTAAATATAAA
Source organism: Mustela putorius furo (assembly GCF_011764305.1). Lineage (NCBI taxonomy): Eukaryota > Metazoa > Chordata > Mammalia > Carnivora > Mustelidae > Mustela > Mustela putorius. The sequence goes on from NW_025421273.1 coordinate 27,043,569, forward strand.
CAGTAAATTTCTGCTGTCAAGATGTGCTAATCATTGCTTTTTTTTTTTTTTTCTTTTTTTTTTCAGTTCAAAAAGTATTGTTCCCAAAAGAGAACTGGAACATATTCAAAATGTGATACTCTAGAAGGAAAAAAAAAAAAGCAGCTAAAGGAAACAATATTAAACCAAGGGAAGTGACAAATCACAACAAATAACAGATGATAGATCCCTACTGAGAAAGACACAGCAATTCAATTTGCTAAATTATTTTATTTATCTCTGAATGGCACTATGAATGATCTATTTGTTTTGATGAACACTCAAACTTTGCTGAATGGAAAATTGTACTGCTTCTAACATGTCAAATTTGGATATGGTAAAAGAAGATGTGAATTAAATTGGTTTTGAATATATTGCATTAAAAGTTGAATTGTCAGCTTAGAAATATCTTTCCAGCAGCATTATTTGTACCAAACACTTTTCTTAAGAGGAATCACATAAGTGTGCAAACTAAAATAATAACCGATTATGTCTGGGTCCCTGCATTGAAATGTTCTTGAAATTCTAAATGCAGTAAAAGGCTAAGAAGATTATACAAAGAGAAATATATTTGATAGTTTGATCAAAGACACTGGCAGTGAATTAGAAGGGGTTTTATAGTTTCAGACTAAACAATTTGGCAAAAACCTAAATTTCAGTCTTTCTTCCTTCATGCATTTATGCATTTTCCTATTTATTGAAATACTCTGAAGTGCGAAGTTTGTCTTAGGAAGTGGGGGTTAGATATGAAAACCTTGTTGTCTTCAAGGAAAAGAAAAATGGTCCATGGATTTCATGTGAGAAACTGGAATGGACATATATCTGAAAATGTTCTGAATGTTCCAGAACTATGCAACTGGAGCCTCTGTCTTACTGTTGAGGAGCCTGGAAAATGAATTCTAAGATGAAGGGGAATGACCCAAGTGAACAAAGAAGGGTTACAAGTGAAGGAGTTGACAAGTAGAGGTAGTCACATCTTAAAAAGGCCAGAAATGGGAGGGCTCTTTACCGCCTGCGAATTCCAAGAAGCTGAGTTTGGCAAGAGCAAAGATATAGGATGGAAATAAGCTTTGGTTAGGGATATACTCAAACTTGGGCTAAAAAGCAAGACTCTGAGGAAGGCTAGTAGTAACTACTGACGTCAAGAATAGAAAACGTTAACCAATCTGCATTGGAAATAAACAGGCTTTTAGGGTTTGAGGACATGAGAAAATGAGAAGGAATGGAGAGATAAAAGAACAGGCATAGACTGCAATTGCACTACTAAGTATTTACCCCAAAGATACAGATGCAGTGAAAAGAAGGGTCACCTGTACCTCAATGTTCACAGCAGCAATGGCCGCAGTCATGAATCTGTGGAAAGGACCAAGACACCTTTCAATAGACGAATAGATAAAGAAGATGTGGTCCATATATACAATGGAGTATTGTGCCTCCATCAGAAAGGATGAATACCCAACTTTTGTATCACCACGGATGGGACTGGAGGAGATTATGCTGAGTGAAATAAGTCAAGCAGAGAGAGTCAATTAGCATACGGTTTCATTTACTTGTGGAGCATAAAGAATAACACAGAGGACATTAGGAGAAGGAACAGAAAAGTGAGTTGGGGGAAATCAGAAGGGGAGATGAGCCCTGAGAGACCGTGGACTCTGAGAAACAAACTGAGGGTTTTGGAGGGGTAAGGGGTGGGGGGTTAGGTGAGCCTGGTGGTGGGTATTAAGGAGGGCACGTATTGCATGGGGCACTGGGTGTGGTGCATCAACAATGAATCTTAGAACATTGAAAAAACAAAATACAATTTTTAAAAAAGAACAGGGATAAAAACATGAGTGGGGGCCAAGAAATGATAAAACAGGTAATTTGTTTGTTTCACTGTGTTGAGAATGCCCTTTTACCACCTCTCCCCAAAATATTTGTATTGTCCACCACAAAGACAAAAGGCATGAAGGATTTTTATTATTTTGTTTTGTATTTGTTGAAATCAAAGAAAGAGCCAAGTTCCACATCCATTGTGATACAAGGGCAGAGATGGACAGACAAAATTACTTGTTAGAATCAATAGGTGGAATAAAATAGTAATTCAATGGAGAGAGTGTATAGGAGTGGGAGGTGAAGTTGGAACCTGCAGAAATGTAGGAAAGAGTGTGAGGCTGTTCATAAGACAGCGTGTAGGAGTTGGAGCCAATCCTCCAAATTCCAGGGAGTGGGAGATCCAGTGGATGCCTAGGATATACAGAACTAGGGAAAGTTTGGGATTGACTTGAGGATGATGGCAGTGTTAAGCAGGTTAGCACCTGGCCCCATTTGTGCTCTTGATACATGGTGGAAACAAGCATGGAGCATGGAGGGAGGCAAGACTGAAAGCAGGGAGGCCAATCAGGGATGCATCTATGTTGGGTCACTTGCAAGACTACCTTCGAGTTGGATTTTCTGGAAAGGCTCCCCAGACTGTGACCTCAATTAGCCTGCATGGGGACCCAAACCAGGTGCTGAGACCCTGGTGAAAGCCATTATTCCTTGCCTTGGAGGAGTGCCCAGTATAGCTGGATGATTGTGTGTATGTGAATGTGTGCATTGGGGAGGGAATAATTATAAACAGAGCAAGAAATAACAGCGTCATTCAACTGGTTATTATTCCAAGGCAATTTGTGAGTATAAAATTGTGTGTGTGTTTACTCATTCAATAAGAAAATTGTTGAGAATTCAATTGAATCAAATTGGAAATTTATAAGCCCTGTATTCGGTAATTCTTCCCTGGTAGAAATGTAGACCTCAATTCAGAGACTATCAGTCTTAATAAGCGGTTAATGAAGGAGCTCAAAATAAAGGCAATCTGTTCACTTGGGTGCTTTGAAAAGACAAGCCCCAAGCTAGCCATTACTTCTTGTTAATAGACACAGAACCTAATGAATATAAAATTTATATCCTGTTACCATAACATTTAAGTTTCATCTTTATACTCATTCTGTATCTTGTCATCACAGAGTTATGTTTCTATCTAAATATCTACTTGCTAAGAAGTACAAAGAGCCTTACTATAATATTAAAAAATCTCTTTTCAATAATTGCAAGGACTCTATAGACTCTAAACTCAAGACTAGTAATGTGTGTTAAAAGAAAGCACTCTTGTTAGGACAATTGCAAGAAAATTTCTTCCTTAAAGATTTAAATGCAGTTTGTCATAGGAGGTTGATTTTATTTTTTTATTTCATTTTTTTAAATTCATGCAGATTTATTTATAGTTAATTTTCTACTGCAACATATAGAAGGTTGTGATGATGCAACAGCATTTTCTTTTATTATTTTATTTTATTTTTTTACTGTGTTATGTTAGTCCCCATACAGTATGTGATTAGTTTTTGATGTAGTGTTGCAAGATTCATTGCTTACCTATAGCACCCAGTGCTGCATGCAATAGGTGCCCTCCTTAATACCCATCATGAGGTCAACACATCCCCCACCACTTCTCCTCTAATACCCTCAGTTTGTTTCTTGGAGTCCACAGAGGTTGATTTTAAGTGAATTATAGAGACAATGACAGTATTGATCAAACTCTAAGTAATTCCATTTGTATAAAAGAACCATGAAAATTCAATTAAAATTAAAACTATAACTAATGACTTTTACAGCTTCACAATCATATCTGGCCTTTGGCTCTGTCTCCATCTACTCAGGCTGCCACAAGAAAATAACATAGATTGGGCTATTTAAACAACAGAAATTTATTTTCACAGTTTTGGAGGCTGGGAAGTCCAAGATCAGGATGCCAGCACTGTCTGGTTCCAGGGAGAGCTATCTTCCCAGCTTGCAGATAGCTGCCTTTCTAGCTGTGTCTGCACATAATGGAGGGAGAAAGAGCAAGTTCTCTCATGTCTCTTCTGTAGACATGGATTCCATTGCCAGGGTTCCATCCTCATGCCCTCTTCTAAAACAATTTATCTACTAAAAGCCACACCTCCAAGTGCTATCAGATTGGGGTGAGGGCCTCAGCATGTGAATTTCGGGGATGGGGACATAATGCAGTCCATAACAGTACCCCGTGCTTGTAAGATAACTTTTCCTTCCCTTCCTGAAGATGAAGGCGGTGGGTTCCTGTCTCAGCCCACCCACCCCCTTGCATACTGGCTCTGAGGAGTTCTTCTGTTCAGGGATGTCACTTCTGATAGGTACTGCTTTCTCTTCTATACCCACAGTGTTCCTTTTCTCTGTTGGATCAGTGTCATCAGTCTACACATTACTGCAAGTTCTCTACCTTTAAAATATATATAAAAATAAAATTTAGGAACTTTTTGACCATACATGCTTTCCAAGCTTACTGCCTCATTTATTTACTCACTATTATAGCAAATCACCCTGAGTAATGTGCCCATACTTCTTCTCACTAATTTCTCTCCTTCCATCCCCTCAGATTTCCAAAGAAATAATGCCAGGACTCAAACAATATAGAAAACTATTTAAAAAAAAAAAAAAAGAAAGAAATCTTGCTTCTGTGCCTGCTCCTCCCAACCCATATATAAACCATTCTGTTAGTTTCTAATTCCCTGGTTCTTTCTTTTGTAGAAGTCAGTACACTATACAGTCTGTACTGCATCTTATTTCTTTTTACTCAAACCTGAATATTTTTCCACTGTCAATGTGTAAAGAGCTTCTTCATTCCATTTTATCTTTTTAATTGCTGCAGATCATTGTTTATTCCCCCATTCCTCTCTTGATGGGCAGTTGCTTGTAGCTGTCATACAAACAATAGTACATGTGGCATTTCATATTTGTGCAAGTGTCTGTGCAGAATAATTTCCTAGTAGTAGACTGTTCTCTCAAAGGGTAAATGCATCTGTAATTTAAGGGCAAGTTTTGCTTGTTAGGAGTTGTTCTATTTTCTACTCGAGCTGACAACATATGAGACTGTTATTTTCCTAAAACCTTACTGACTGAGTGTATTTTCATAATTTGTGATGACAGATCCACACAAGAAATCATATTTAAGTGTGGTTTTAGTTTGCATTTCTATAATTATGGATGTCACTGAATACCTTTTGTGTATGGTTAAAAGACCACTGTTATTTCTTTCTCTGTTAACAGTTATTACACACAAAGACTTTGCCTGTTTTTCTGTGGGCTGCTCGTCCTTTCGTCTCAATTTCTTTGGGGAGATGGGGAAATTTCTTTGAGCTCTTTGTATGCTAAAAAGATTACCCAATTATCTGTGATATGAACACATTATTTCTTCAACTTATTCTAATCAAGATTTTCCCCTTACACATTAGTAAAATTTCCATTTTTGAGATCAAACCTGACCTCTTTGTAGTTAATCCAATAATCAATTCTCAGTAACTGTCTAACATGATTAGCTGCCTGTTTTCCCCATAATTGATCAGTCCCTCCCCTTTAAAATACTTTCCTCATATGACTTCTTGGATGCTGAACACGTTATCCATACATTGATAAATCTAAACCCTGTATCTCCATCTTACACCTCTTCACTGAAAGCCAGTCTCACTTGTGACCTCATGGGCCTATTATAAGAATCTCAAACTCAGTGTGTTCTGCTGAGTTTTTTAAGCCTTTCAAATGAATTTCTTTGATAGAATTACCCATTCACTATCATTTCCGTAAAGGAAAACTCTAACCTCCCAGTTGCTCAGGCTGTAACAGTCTCAGAAACATCATAGACCCTCCTTTTTTGTCATTCCCCATGTTCAATCCATCAGCAAAGTCTATTTTATTTACTTGCAAAATGTACCTACAACCTGGTATTTCTTTCCAACTGCACCTCTACCACCTTGTCCAAGACAACATGGCTTCTCTCCAGATTATTGCATTAAATTACTAACTAATCTCCCTGCTATAGCCCAGCCCATTTTCTATATATTCTCACCATAATTATCAGAGTGATCTTCCTGAAAGGTCAGCCAGATCATATTGTTTTTCTGTACAAAATCTTCTAATAGCTTCCCTTGAGACTCAGAGTAGAAGACAAAACCATAATAATAATTTATAAGATTTCACATTAGTGCCAATTTTTCACTTTATTCCCCCTCACTTATTTTTATTTTTAAAGAGGGTATGTGATTTGGTGAGTGCTGTGAAGTATGTAAACCTGGTGATTCACTTTTATAAACATATATTTTTATCCAATTAAAAAAAAAAAAAAAAAAAATATTAAAAACAAAAAAAAACCTGGTGATTCACAGACCTGTACCCCTGGGGATAAAAATATATGTTTATCAAAAATAAAAAATTAAAAAAAAAAAAAGATTTATTTATTCAGAGAGAAAGAGAGAGAGAGAGAGAGAGAGAGAAAACACAGGAGGGAGGGGCAGAGGGAGCAGGAAAGAGGGAATCTCAAGCAGACTCCTTGCGCCAAAGAGCGCCCAAAGTGGGGCTCAATCTTGCAACACTGAGATCATGACCTGAGCCAAAATCAAGAGTTGGATGAATAACTGACTAAGCCACCGAAGTGCCCCTATTCTCCCTCACTTCTTTTGGTCTAATCATACCTGCAATTTCCTTGTTATTACTTGAACATGTCCACTAAATGTCTTGCACTAGAAATCATCACTGTCTTGAGTACTCTTCCTCCAGCTAGTCATCTGGCATTCTTACTTCTTTTCTTTTCTTTTTTATTTTTATTTTTTGCTCATATCACACCTTATTCTTGAAGCCTTCCCTGACCAGCTCTGTAAAACCGTTCATCTCTACTCCCTCAACACACAAAATTTCTTATCCAGCATTATTATTCTACTTTGGTTTTATGATAACATTTGTCATTGAACACAATATGTATTTTTATTATGTATATATTTATTTTTTCTTTCATTGTACTGGGATGTAAGTTCCTTGAGAATGGGGATTCCCATGTGTTTTATTGACTAGTGTCATCTAATACATTGCTTGGCTTGCAGCATGCACTCAGCAATTATTTATTAGTGAAGAAGTACATTCCTTCTTATGGTAAATATTTTAAAGTAAAATAATGTGACTCTGTATATTTACTTTAAGACAAGAATCCAAATGTCAATTTTACCTCTACCACAGTTGAAGAACACTGGAGCTAATAAGATAAATAAGACATGGCCCTGTCCTTAAAGGAACTGAGTACAGCAAGAGTAAATGCATGTTTATATACAATCAACAAAAAAGAGATCTCAAAGTATATGCTGAACTGTCCATTATTCATTGTGTTTTTCACCCATTTCAGAATTATGACCAGTCCTTCAATTTACAGTTCACTTTAATTGCATAAGCATTGTTTTAGTCACAGCTGCTAGGACACTTACTTTATTGATGTTGGAACAGCAGTCTACAGAACTTGAATGATTTATTATCAGATCTGCAATAGAGGAAGATACTTGCCTATCCAACATTTGTCTTTTTAACAACAGAATGCCAATTTTTTTAGAAGAGATAATGTTCTCAGCCAAAAGACCATGTTTCCAGATTTAATGCAGCTGGATCTGGCCATGTGGTAAAGTTCGACACCACACATTGTAAAAATAAGTGACGTGTAAGACTTCCGAAAAGCTCCCAAGGTGCCTGAATGGCTCAACTGGTTGTGTCCAACTCTTTTTTTTTTTTTTTTTAAAGATTTTATTTATTTATTTGACAGAGAGAAATCACAAATACACTGAGAGGCAGGCAGAGAGAGAGAAGGAAGCAGGCTCCCTGCTGAGCAGAGAGCCCGATGCGGGACTCGATCCCAGGACCCTGAGATCATGACCTGAGCCGAAGGCAGCAGCTTAACCCACTGAGCCACCCAGGTGCCCCGTTGTGTCCAACTCTTGATTTAAGCTCAGGTTTTGATCTCAGGAACATGAGTTGAAGCCCTGCAGTGGTCTCCATGGCAACCACTAAAAAAAAAAAAAAGAAAAGGAAAAGAAAAAGAAAAAGAAAAAGAAAAGACTTCAGGAAAACTCCCTAAAAGGAACTGCTTCAACTGAAAGACATGTCCTTCTTGCTCTTTCTTCTTTTCTCCTTTCTGCTGCTTGGAATATAAGCAAGATGGCTCTAACTGTGCTTGACTTTAAAGGTGAGCTTGTAAATGCATGTCATATGCTAGGCCAGGGGTTAAGAAAGTTTCTGTATACTTTATGGTTATATCTGGTCTCTACTGTATACTTTTCTTTCTTGTTTTTTTCTGAGCCACCAGGAATGAAGTGAGAACTATAATTTCCCTAGCTTGCTATCTTGAAAGAAGTGGTCATGTAGAGAGTGGGAACTCAGGTGAACTTGCTGAGTTTGGGGAGACTGAGCCAGCTAGAAATTACTGGATAGAGTATCAAAGAGAATGTCACAGAGAGAACACTCAGAATTGCAGAGCATTCACCTTGATTACTGATCAGAGTTCTGATCATCACATGCAAGTGAGAAATAACCCAAGGGTAGGGAAAGAACCATTACAAAAGATGAAAGGAGACAATATTCAGAACTCACACAGGACAAGGTGTAGTGACCATCCTCTCAGTTATGAGACTGGGACACCGGATAATTCATGGAACATTAGAGAACTGGGTAGATTATACAGAAAGATCTTGACTCAAGAGTAAAAATTAATTACCATCGGCAAATGCTGTTTTCATTCTAGCCAACAAATATTAAAAGCAAAACCTGGGGTGACTGGGTGGCTCAGTCAGTTAATCATCTCACTCTTTATTTCAGCTCAGGTCATAATCTCAGGGTTGAGAGATTCAGCCCCACATTGAGGTTTATGCTGGGCCTGAAACTGGGTTAAGATTATCTCTCTCTCCCTGTGTCCCTCCCCACTTCTCTCTCTCTCTCAAACAAAACAAAACAAAACAAAACAAAAAACAAAAAACCAAACCAAACCAAAACAAAACAAAAAGAAACAAACTGATTCCAAGAAAATTAACTGATTTCTAGAACAAAGCTCAAGTATTTATAACAAGGAAAAAAAAAATCCCAGCGAAGAATAACAAAATTCACAACATTTGGTGTCTAATCAGATTACCAGGCTCTATACAAGAAACTATAAAAATACAGTCATAATGAGAGTAAAAACTATTCCATGAAAACCAAACCAGAACTGCCACAATGGTAAGAAAAAGAAGATAAAAATATTAATTGGCTTTTATAACTGCATTCTACCTGTTCAAAACAGTAAGTAGAAACATGAAGGATATAAAGAAACCTAGATCAAACTCTTATTGATAAAAACTACAATGCCTGAGATGTAAAATACAGTAAGCAGGCTTTACAGTAGATTATACCTTGCAGAAAAAAAACTGAAAATATAATGGTAAAAGGATATAAATTTTCAACCATAAATGAAGTCTGAAGACCTAATACAGAACATAGAACAACCATAGTAACTATGGTTGGAAACACTGTATTTATAATTGAAATTTTCTTACATCTGGAACTAATGTAAAATTATTAATTACACTACAATTAAAAAAGAAATTTTCTAAGAGAATAGAACACACAGAAAGATAAATATGTGAGGGGATAGATGTGTTAGCTACATAGAAGAGGGAAATCCTTTATACAATGTATACCGATATCAAATCACCATGATGTACACATTAAATATCTTACAATTTGATTTGATAATTATACCTCAACAAAACCAAAATTTTTAAAAATAATAGATAATCTGGGAGTAACTCCTTATCTGTTAAAGATATTAAATTTTTAGTTAAAAATCTTCTCATGTAGAACACTCTAAGCCCATATAGTTTCATTGGTGATTCTTCCAAACATATAAAGAGGAAATCATAAAAATTTTAAGAAGTTCTTTAAGAAAACTGAAGAAAAATATATTTTCTGTACCTTCTGTGAGGTCAGCATTAACCCAATACCTAAACCAGGCAAAGACATTAAAATGAAAGAAAACCACAGACCAATATCTCCAGTGAACCTAAACCAAATGTTAGCAAATCAAGTTCAATGATATATTAATGATTATTTGTGATCAAGCAGGGCTTAATCACAGGGAATCTCAGGATTGCAGAGTGGTTTAACATTAGAAAATTTATCTTTGTAATTTACCAAATTAATAAATTTAAAAAAGTAATAATCTCTACAGATGCTAAAAGATCATTTGATAAACTTCCAACATCTATTCTTTTTTTTTATCCTTAAAATTTATTTGACAGAGATCACAAACAGGCAGAGAGGCAGGCAGAGAGAAAGAGAGGAGGAAGCAGGCTCTCCACTGAGCAGAGAGCCTGACATGGAGCTCGATCCCAGGACCCTGAGATCATGACCTGAGCAGAAGGCAGAGGCTTAACCCACTGAGCCACCCAGGCGCCCCCAACATCTATTCTTAATGAAAAGTTTCAGCAAACCAAGAATAAAAGAAACATCCTTAGCCAATCAAAAGCATTCTTGAAAAACTTGTAGCTAACTTAATGGTGAGAGACTGAATGCTTTCCCCCAATATCAGAAATAAGAGATGGATATCTGCTCTCATCTCTCCTATTCAACATTATAGTGCAGGTTCTAGATGGTGCAATCAGGAAAAAAGAGAAGCAAAGGAAATAAAATGAGGAGGGAGCAAAGGGAAGGGGAGAAAAAAGAGAGGTGAAAGGAAGGTGGGAGGAAGGAAGATGCCAGGACTGAAAATAAAGAAGTAAAATTGTTTTTATTAGATGCGATGTTTAGGTATAAATTCTAATAAAATACACATACAAATCTAATAGAGATAATAACTAAACTTAGTGTAACTGCATTTCTTTATACTGATGTTGAACAATCAGAAATTAAGATAAAATTATTTATAATAGCATAAAAAATTGAAGACATAATGATACTGTCAATTTTCCCTAAGATGACTTACAGATTCAACATAATCCAAATCAAACCCAAAGAAGTCTTTTTTTTTTTGTAAAAAGCATGAGCTGATTCTAAATTTATAAGGAAATTCAAAGACTCTAGAATAGCCAAGGAAATTTAAAAAAAAAATTAAAAAAAATTACACTATCAGATTTGAAGACTTAATATAAACCTATAATTACCAATATAGTGTGGTATGGGTGTAACAACAGTAAAACAGACTGATGGAATCCAAAAAGATCCCTTAGTAAGTAGAAATTTGATTGCTAATAACACTGCAGACAAATCAACTGAGAATAGTCTTTTTGATAACTGGTACTAAAGCAACTGGATATCCATTAAAAAATAAATACTTTCAGGGCGACTGGGTGGCTCAGTGGGTTAAGCCACTGCCTTCGGCTCGGGTTATGAACTCAGGGTCCGGGGATCGAGCTCCATGTCAGGCACTCTGCTCAGTGGAGAGCCTGCTTCCTCCTCTCTCTCTCTCTGCCTGTCTCTCTGCCTGTTTGTGATCTCTGTCAAATAAATTTTAAAAGAAAAAAAAAAAGAATAGATGCTGGAAGTTTATCAAATGGTCTTTTAGTACTTTCAATCCTTATCTCACACCATTCACAAAAATGTTGAGGTAACTATAAAGTACTCATGAAAGAAATTGAGGAAGACACAAAGAAATGGAAAAATGTTCCATGCTCCTGGATTGGAAGAATAAATATTGTGAAAATGTCTATGCTACCTAAAGCAATCTACACATTTAATGCAATTCATATCAAAGTACCATCCATCTTTTTCAAAGAAATGGAACAAATAATGCTAAAATTTATATGGAACCAGAAAAGACCTCGAATACCCAAAGGGATATTCAAAAAGAAAGCCAACGTTGGTGGCATCACAATTCTGGACTTCAAGCTCTATTACAAAGCTGTCATCATCAAGACAGCATGGTACTGGCACCAAAACAGACACATAGATCAATGGAACAGAATAGAGAGCCCAGAAATAGACCCTCAACTCTACAGTCAACTAATCTTTGACAAAGCAGGAAAGAATGTCCAATGGAAAAAAGACAGCTTCTTCAATAAATGGTGCTGGGAAAATTGGACAGCCACATGCAGAAAAATGAAATTGGACCATTTCCTTACATCACACACAAAAATAGACTCAAAATGGATGAAGGACCTCAATGTGAGAAAGGAATCCATCAAAATCCTTGAGGAGAACACAGGCAGCAACCTCTTCGACCTCAGCTGCAGCAACATCTTCCTAGGAACAACGCCAAAGGAAAGGGAAGCAAGGGCAAAAATGAACTATTGGGATTTCATCAAGATCAAAAGCTTTTGCACAGCAAAGGAAACAGTTAACAAAATTGAAAGACAACTGACAGAATGGGAGAAGATATTTGCAAACGACATATCAGATAAAGGACTAGTGTCCAGAATCTATAAAGAACTTAGCAAACTCAACACCCAAAGAACAAATAATCCAATCAAGAAATGGGCAGAGGACATGAACAGACATTTCTGCAAAGAAGACATGCAGATGGCTAACAGACACATGAAAAAGTGCTCCATATCACTCGGCATCAGGGAAATACAAATCAAAACCACAATGAGATATCACCTCACACCAGTCAGAATGGCTAAAATCAACAAGTCAGGAAATGACAGATGCTGGCGAGGATGCAGAGAAAGGGGAACCCTCCTACACTGTTGGTGAGAATGCAAGCTGGTGCAGCCACTCTGGAAAATAGCATGGAGGTTCCTCAAAATGTTGAAAATAGAACTGCCCTATGACCCAGCAATTGCACTATTGGGTATTTACCCTAAAGATGCAAACGTAGTGATCCAAAGGGGCACGTGCACCCGAATGTTTATAGCAGCAATGTCCACAATAGCCAAACTATGGAAAGAACCTAGATGTCCATCAACAGATGAATGGATCAAGAAGATGTGGTATATATACACAATGGAATACTATGCAGCCATCAAAAGAAATGAAATCTTGCCATTTGCGACAACATGGATGGAACTAGAGCGTATCATGCTTAGCGAAGTAAGTCAAGCAGAGAAAGACAATTATCATATGATCTCCCTGATATGAGGAAGTGGTGATGCAACATGGGGGCTTAAGTGGGTAGGAGAAGAATTAATGAAACAAGATGGAATTGGGAGGGAGACAAACCATAAGTGACTCTTAATCTCACAAAACAAACTGAGGGTTGCTGGGGGGAGGGGGTTTGGGAGAAGGGGGTGGGATTATGGACATTGGGGAGGGTATGTGCTTTGGTGAGTGCTGTGAAGTGTGTAAACCTGGTGATTCACAGACCTGTACCCCTGGGGATAAAAATATATGTTTATAAAAAATAAAAAATTAAAAAAAGATGTTAAGGTAAAAAAAATTACCTCGAAATGAGTCAAATATAATCATAAAATTTAAATTTAATATCTAAAATCATAAATCTTCTAAAAAAGGGAAAAAATCATAGTGATCTTAGATTAGGCAAAGATTTTATAGAGATGAGAACAAAATAGTAAGGAAAACATATTGTTAAGATGGACGTCATCAAACTTAAAATGTCTGGGCTATGAATGACAATGACAAAAGAAAATACTTGCAAAGCATTTATGGGGTGGGGGCAACAGCTTGTGTTCAGAATCATAAAGAACCCTCGAAACTCCATAAGAAGAAAATAAATAACTAGCTTATAGAATGGGCAAAAGCTCTGGGCAGATACTTCACCAAAGATGTACAGGTTGCTATTTAAACACATGTAAGATGCTCAATATCACTAGTAATTCGGAGAATGCAAATTCACACCTTAATGAGATAACATTAACTCCTAGCAAACTGGCTAAAATTAAAATCCTAGTATACCAAGTGTTGGTAAGGAGGAAGAACATGTAGAATTCTCAAAGGCTATTATGGGGAATATAAAATGGTACAACTTCTTTGGAAAACACTTTAGTTGTTTCTTAAAAAGCTAAACATATCTATCATATCATCCATCTATCTCACTACTAGGAATTTGCGCTCCCTGCAAAAGAGGAAACAATATATAGGCATACAAAGGCTTGTACATAAATATTCATATCAACATTATTCATTATAACTCCAAACTTGAACAGCCCAAATATTCAACAAGAAGTGGATAGGGTAGCTGGGTGATGGACACTGGGAAGGGTATGTGCTATGGGTGATTGCTGCAAATTGTGTAAGACTGATGAGTCACTGATCTGTACCCCTGAAGAAAATAATACATTGTATGTTAATTAGAAAAAATAAAATAAATAAAAATTTTTTAAAAAGAAGTGAATGGATAAACTGCTGTATATTTATACAGTGGAATAATACTCAGCATTAGAAAGGAATGACCTATAGATAAACAAGAGTTGGATGCTCAACCAACTGAGCCATCCAGCCATGTGGTTATTATGTTTTATATTTGCTTTTTAGAGCAGTCATCCCCTCATTGACTTCTGATACAAAAACCTGGTCCTAAGTTAAAAGAGCCCAGAATGGCTGGCCCTGTGCGCTAATCAAACACTCTCTTAACCTCTGGCCCTGATTTTTTTTTAAGATTTTATTTATTTATTTGACAGACAGAGATCACAAATAGGTAGAGAGGCAGGCAGAGAGAGAGGAGGAAGCAGGCTCCCTGCAGAGCAGAGATCCCAGGACCCTGGGTCATGACCTGAGCCGAAAGCAGAGGCCGAATCCACTGAGCCACTCAGACACCCCTGGCCCTGATTTTTTGTGTTCAAAATCTTTTGTGTATCTCTATGTTTTGTTACTTTAAGGGTTATATTCCAGAAGAACTGTTGTTCTCTTAAACAATTAGACCCTTGTTAGGCCAATTCTATAATGCCTGCAATCATTCCCCCACATATCAAAGAAGAACATCCTTACCTTGTTACCCTGTTCTATAGAGAGAAAAATGGAACTGTATTCAGTCTAAGTGACTAGAAATTCAAATAAGCAGAATATCTGGAGGGAAATAAAAAAAGTTACTCTTGAGATTAAAGCACCTTTAGGGAGATATCAAATTACATTTAGCAAAGCTTTACCACTGAGGTTTATGTTTGGATATTGCCATGATGTCTCAGCCAGATAATGGACTCCCCATTCATGGAGTTCTGTGTGGAGTGATACTTAAAATCATAAGTGAAACATGGGAGATCTTTCTTCAGTGCCAATTTTATCAAGCTGTTTTTCTTACAGGATGAAAGATGGTATTTTTTTTTATAAATATAACCATGAGTATACTATGGAGTAGAGTGTATAATTTACTTTGGTTTCTAAAAGATATATTTGAAGAAATTTTTTCCTTTGTGGTCAGCCACTAGTAGAAGCCCCCAGAGCTCTCTGGGAAGTTTAGGTAAACATGAAAAAGTGATATTTGAGATTGTCAATAAACATAAAATAAGTTTACCCAAGTATGACATTTCCATATTTTAATTTTAAAGTACTAATCCCTGGAAATTGAATCAGAAAGAAAGCCAGGAAAGAGAACATTATTCTTTTAAAGAACAGAGGCCATAACAAGCAATATTGCAACAAACATCATTTGAGAGTCTAGTGAAATCTGAATTTACCTGCATTATGATTAGTTGGTATATATTGCAACCAACTATGTTTTAAAGTGAATTGCTAGGGAGGGTATGTGCTATGGTGAGTGCTATGAAGTGTGTAAACCTGGCGATTCACAGACCTGTACCCCTGGGGATAAAAATGTATGTTTATAAAAAATAAAAAATTTAAATAAATAAATAAATAAATAAAATTAAAATTAAAATTAAAAAAAAAGTGAATTGCTGGGATTTTATTTGCCATGTGGAAAATAAAACTCCAAAAAGTAATTTAAAAATAGACTTACAATACTTAAGATAACACATCTATTGCTTATATATCAGCTGAAACACATTTTCACAGATAAAAAGTGAATTTCCCTTTTACAGATATGGAAGCTTGATTTGCATTCTAATTCTTCATTAATTCCCTGTGTCAGATGTTTCTTATATCTCAACCTGCTGTATTTATTAGAGTACATTTAATTTTTAAGTGGCAAATGGGTTGTGAGGTAGGAATGTTTATATGCAAACAATTTTGCTTTCCTTAGATTTAACTTGTATTCTGAGACTGGTAATATTTTTTTAACTCAATTGCCCTCAATAACTAAGGATTCGACTGGTTCATGTTTGAACTACAAATAAATCTACATAAATGCCTCTGTTTTTTCTATTGATTCTTTTTACAAGTTTCTAATTTGCTTTTAGGTGGTTAAATGGCCAAATCCAACTGCATCCATGACAAAATGAGTTTTAGCTAAACCACTGGGGTAGAGGAGAAAGTGAGTGCTACACTGTAGGAAATTGTCAACAGCGTTTTCCTAATGCAACTGTTAAAAAGCTCCTAGGCCAATGGTGACCTATGTACACTCAATAAGAGCAGATTCTGCAATTAAAATAGCGTCCTAGGGGCAGTTGGGTGGCTCAGTCAGTTGAGCATCGACTTTTGACTGGAGCTCAGGTCATGATCTAAGAGACGTGAGATTGATCCCTGTGTTAGGCTCTGCGTTAGGTGAGGAGCCTTCTTAAGATTCCCTCACTCCCTCTCCCTCTGTCCCTCCCCCCTAAAATAAAATAAAATAAAACAATGCCCTACACTGAAAGAATATTCCTTCTTTGTCAGAAACAGGTAGCATATTGTATCGGTGCCCAAGGATGAACCACCTCTCTGTGGACATTTCCAAACCACTACACTTTCTAAAATAATAGGCATTAACATGTTTCCATGTATTGCAGAAACGCAAAATGTGTTTTTAGAAGAGTTGATGGGATCAAACTTCATTCAGAATTGCTTGGTCAGGAGAATCCAGTACTCAAAAAATCATAGTGTAGGGATTAAGCACAGGGATTTAAGGTCACGAAGCTTGGATTCTAATCTTGGCCTTTCTTTTTAGCTTGGAGCTCCTGATCAAGTCACGAAGCAATTGCTTATTTGTGGAAGAGAAACGGTCATTGTTAGCTCCACGTTTCTGGAGAACAATGCATGTGATAATGCGTGTGCAAGGGACTTGAAGCCCTTTGCTGTCAGTCAGTACATGCTCAATTAGTGGTCACTCTCAGAAGTTTCTGAGACCCTCGGAGCTGGCTGGTATTTCTACAAGTGCTTTTCTCAGTCCTTTGGGCAGCTGGGAACTTGTGCTCTGCAAACTCTGGTCATTTAACCAATATAACTTAACATTGTGATCTCACTTTCCTAAGAGCCAACATCTAATGGGCCCTTACTATGCACCAAGCTTTTTTCTGAAAATTTTAATTGCGTTATCTCATCTAACATTTATATAAACTGTATAAGATAGGAACTGATATATTATTTTGCCAAGAATATAACACAGTATAGGATTGCCTTATATTGCAAAATTTGTGGAAGAGGTAAGGCCTAAAAAATATGGGATGGGAATGTGGACAATCTAACACATGAGCTTAGGTTTTACTGCTTCTCTTACTGAGATGTAATGTCCTTAAGGGAAAGAGAATTATGAATGATTCTTTGTTGCTTTCTAAGGTCTCAGCACGGTATCTTGATAGGGCATGGATATTGGTCTACAAGGAGCTCTTCATTTACTTGAGAAGGTTGAATATGCAAAGATAGTAAAACACAATACTATTTATAATACCCACTCTGTTCCAGGTATTAAATCCAGAACATTACTGACTTGATTTAACCCTCAAACCAACTTGACACCATAGGTATATTCACCCACATGTAACCGTCAGAAATTCCAGCTGTAAAGAGAGACCTGCTATAGTGAGTTTGAGGAATAATGGAATTCATTAAAATCTATTCAGTAGCTCTGAGCATTCCTGAGAGAGCTGCTGTATCACTCTTGGATTATTCTCGGTCAGGTTCAATGGCAGTCACAACCCCCAGACTGTTGCTGGGAGCAGCGATATAGCCTGCATGGTTAACATGAACATCCAAAACCCTAACACGTCTCTTCTTGGGACCTGAGTGACTATCACCACCCTTGTCATAAAATGGATTCTTAGTAGCATTTGTTTCCTTATATTCAAATCAAAGTCTTGAAGTGACATATCTGATTGATGGAGGTTTTGGTCAGATCACTGAGCCCTAGCTGTGAGGGAGGCTGGAAAATTGAATGTGTACTTTCAATTTGGAGAGAAGGACAATTGGTGAATTCCCCAATTATAAGAAAGGCATTGTTTAAAGTGTTAGGCAAGGGAAAAAAAATTTGGAAAATGTCCTCTACATCTACATTTTATAGATGGGGAGACGAAGACTCAGAGGTGAGATCATTTATGCCACATCATGCAAGTAGTAAGCAGCAGGGTAAGCATATAGACTCCGATCAGCCTGTCTCTGGTATTGGTCCACGAAGTTGACACACACACAAACAAAGAACAGGGCAGTATACTGAGAGAGGTCCAAATAGTCAGCAGGATGGGAGTTCAAAGAAGGAAGGATTTTTTTTTCTGGCTAGGGTGATTCCAAAAGGCCCCTGGGAAAACACATTATTTGGATAGCTCCCTAGAATCATAATTATAGACTATAGGAAAACAACCTCAGAAATGATGTAGTTTATATTCTTCCATGGAGGGGGCAACTGAGGCTCATAGAAAAAAATGGTGCTTTTTCTCTGGTCATAACGTCTTGGTGAAAGTAGCTTAAAACTCAAGCCTGTGAAAATAGCTCAAGTACTCTCCGCGAAGAGCTTCTGACCTCAAATAGGTGAGTTCAGCTCCGAAATCACATCTCCAGCAGAATTATTGAATAGACTTTCTTTGACTTGATAAGCAGGGTGGGAGAGAACGTCACATGCTACA
The DNA here is from genome assembly GCF_011764305.1 of Mustela putorius furo. Classification (NCBI taxonomy): domain Eukaryota; kingdom Metazoa; phylum Chordata; class Mammalia; order Carnivora; family Mustelidae; genus Mustela; species Mustela putorius. Next base: position 27,062,225 of record NW_025421273.1, read on the forward strand.
GTCTAAACAAGAAAAAAGAAAAGCTTTTATTTTGTGATAGGCTTCTCACAGAATACTTCTTGCCCAGCAGTACCCAAGGAGGTAAAAGGCTCTTGCTTATGACAGAGAGCTTTTCTTATCTCTGCCCACCCCACTCCTTTCTTGCTAATGCCAAGTATAGAAGGCAAGGAAAGAAAAGGTCACCTGCCTTCCTCCTAATGGGGCACTGATGTCCTTAAGTGCTCACATGGCCTGTCCCAGAAAATGTCAAATTGCACCCTTGTAGCTCCTGGTTGGCAGTTAGTTGAATGGGTCTATTGTCCAGTCAATAGGTCCACTCAATTTTTGCCTCTCTTTTTAACACCCACAGTCAACAAATCTTGGGAACAAAATAACAGTACGGTTGACCTCTCAGTTTTCCAGACAGGATGACTATATAGGTTTGTCCTCTCTGGCCTTAGGCCTGATAAAGTTTCTGAGGAGAAGTTTGGTATTTGAGGAGAAAAAAAAAAGGGCTTAGAGTTTAGACAGTTCTTTGGTTGAATCACAGCTCTATCCTTACGGGTGTTTGACCTTGAACAAAGGACTTAAATCTTCTGAGACTCGGATTGCTTCTCTGCAACATGAAAATTATGATACATTTTAGGGGATTAGACATAATTTGTTAACTACTTGACATTCATTAAGAACTTGTTATATATAAGAAATTATTAGTTTTATCCTTCATATCATTTACACATTTAACCAAATTTGATCTCATCTGATGAGCTCTCATAGGCAATCTGGTATTTGATAATTGTATGATATTGAGTTTTATATATAAAAGTGTATTCATAATATCAAGACATATAATTTTCAAATACTTTGGTAAGATATGATTTTGTTACCTCTTCTTTACAGATGAGGGCACTGAATGAATGTTCCCTCACCTCAACTAAACTTCAGACAAGTTTCTTCTTGAATATAGGCTCCTGACCTCCCTTTTCTTAGAGTATTTCCTTTATTTCCTTTTCTGATCCTTTGAGATGTAAATATACTACACCCAGAAATGTCTTTTTCTAGGACCTGACTATATTCCCTTTGAAATGTAATCACCAGTAAAGAAAGGGTGACTGTTTCAAAGTCTCTATGGGAGAATAGGAGCCTAACTTTCATAAGCAACATTTAGCAAACACAGGGACCTAGGGACATTGAGCAGCCACTCCCTAATGTTCTCTAATGCTTTCCCATTCACTCATCCCAATGTTTAAAATTCCCCCTCCCTTAAATATAAATTGGTGCAGACATTATGGAAAATAGCATGGAGGTTTCTCCAAAAAAAATCATAAATAAATAAACATATATGTATATGTGTGTGTGTATGTGTGTGTATATGTAACTAGAAATATCATGTGATCCAGTAATTCCACTACTGAGTATTTACCCAAAGAAAATTTAAAAAATAAAATAAAAACTATCTTGGAAAGATATATGCACCCTTATATTTATTGTGGTATTATGTACAGTAGCCAAGATAGGATAGCAATCCAGGTGTCCATCAACAGATGAATCAATACAATGGAATTAATGCTCAGCAATAAGACAAGATATCTTGCCATTTGTGACATCAGTTTCATGTGTATAACAGTGATTTGACAAATCTATGTATTATGCTGTGCTCACCACAAGTATAGCTACCATCTGTTACCATACAATGCTATTACAGTACTGCTGACTATATTCCCTGTGCTGTACCTTGTATTCCTATGATTTACTCATTCCATAACTAGAAGCCTGTATCTCTCACTCCTCTTTACCCATTTTGCCCATCCCCACACACCTTCCCCTCTGGTAACTATCAGTTTGACTTTTGTGTTTATGGTTCTGTTTCTGCTTTTATTGTTCATTTGTTCATTTTGTTTTTTTTTTTTTTAGATTTCACATATAGGTGAAATGATATGGTATTTGTCTTTCTCTGTCTGACCTATTTCACATAGCATAATACCTTCTAGGTCCATCCATGTTGTCAGAGATGGCAAGATACAATCCTGTTTGGCTGAGCAATAATTCCATGGTATTTCCATTTTTAATTTTTTAGAAACCTCCTTACCATTTTCCACAGTGGGTATACCAATTTATAGTCCCATCCAACATTGTATGAGGGTTCCCTTTTCTCCAAATCCTTGCCAACATTTGTTATTTTTTGTCTTTCTGATTTGAGACATTCTGACAGATATAAGGTGGTTATCTCACTGTTGTTTTGTTATGCCTTTCTATGATGATTAGTGATGCGGAAAATCTTTTCATGTCTGTGGCCATTTACACGTCTTCTTTGGAAAAATGTCTATTCAGGTCCTCTGTCCATTCTCTAATTGGATTATTTGCGAATTTTCTGGTGGTAAGGTGTATAAGTTCTTTATATTTTGGATATTAGTTCCTTGTCAGATATATCATTTGCAAAAGTCATTTCCCTTCCGACAGGTTTCCTTTCTGTTTTGTTGATTGTTCCCTTTGCTTTGCAAAAGCTCTTTATTTTGGTGTAGTCCCTGTAGTTTCTTTTGGCTTTTATTTTCCTTGCCTGAGGAGACACAGCTACAAATCTACAAACTTTTTTAGTTCTAATATTTGAGGCTCTTTCCAAACCTCAAACCCCTCCTAAGATATCAAAGCACATTCAGCACTTCTCTCTGTCCTTCAAGGTCTGCTTTCAAAGTTTAAGATATCTCACATATTAATCCAATACTGTTGCTTATAAAAAGGCATCCAGTGTGGTGTCTGTGTGGCTCAATCAGTTAAGTGTCTGTCATTGGTTCAGATCATGATCCCAGGGTCCTGGTTGAGCCCCACATTAGGCTCCCTACTCAGTGGGGAGCCTGTTTCTCCTTCTCCCACTGCTGGTGCTCTCTTTTGCTCTCTCTCTCACTCTCTCAAATAAATGAATAAAATCTTAAAAAAAAAAAAAAGGCATCCTGTAATTAAACACGCCTCAGATAATACATCATTTTAGCAGTCCCTGTTTTGGAGATAATTTCCAAATCCATAAAAAAATCACTTCAGCAAGGGGAATTCTAGGATTTTGTGCCAGTTTGACTGGCATGATCAGTTCAGTTATTAAAATTATTAAGTGCCTACTGTAAGCAGCCATTGCATAGAGGCTTCTGCGTAGAGTAAAAATAATGTGTCCTTGATCTCATGGACAATATGATCTAGTGGAAGATATTTGACTTTTCTCAACATTCTTAGAATTTCAAATTTTAAAACACAGAACTGCTGGTTAGGTTCTTAAGAGTTCTAGTTCAATAAGAATGCTTTAAGTATAAACTATATATGTGATGTCTTATCAGACCACATATTATGGGAACAGGTGATTATGAGATTTCCATGGGCAGGAAAGCTTATGTTCATCTTTATATCTCATCTCTCTGCTCTTCCACCCTGCATGCACCTTGGACATATCACGAGTTATAACACAGCTGTTAAATGCCTGAGTGAATATTTAAAACCAACCTCCTGCGGGAAAATTATAGCACATCTTAAAAAGCAAACTTAAAAAAAGTTTCCAATAATTTTCCCCACATTTCACAAGCTATTATACTTCTCCAAATTAAATTCAGAAAGACCCATCTATTACCATGCCCCAGGCACGTTTATCAAAAACATCTTTTCACTATTAAAGCCTCAACCTACTTCGGCTACAAATCCCCATGGACTTAGCATGAAACACTATCATTTCCATCTTTATTACAACAAGTTTTAATTATCTACCTTAGAAATAAGGTCCTGTCTCTTAATGAAAGTGCTTAGTCTGGGGGCTCCAAAGGGCATAAGACAGCTTCAAGGCTTAATTTTGATTATATATGCAATTAGAAGTTAGGAGATGTGCTTGAAAGTCAATACAAATTCTTTCACCTGTTTCTCTAGTTGAAAAATACAAATATTGATAGGAATAAAGATTTTATTGTCTTTGTTGTACTTGTCCAGAGCAGTGTTTTTCAGATTTGAGGATGGTACATCCACCTGTCACCTGGTGTCACCTAATCAGTTCCATTATTGCTACTGGAGTTCATATGAGGCAGGTAGATTCATAGGTCTATGTTCATTTCCAGGTATAGTGATCATGCATTCTTAGTACTTACTCAAGTAGAAGTAAAAAGAGTAGAGTAGATGGATGGATATAGATAGAAGGGATGAGAGATGTTTTGGAAAAATGACAAATCACGTGGGAAGATTTTTAGTCATGAGTAAAATATCTTAAATTTGTTTTAAGAATCATATAAATGAGTGGGTGGGGGTGTACCTATGGGTGTATACAGTGAAAAAATGTTATTTTTGTTTATGAGATTAGAGGGGAGTTAATTTCCTTTGCTTTCCTCTGAATTTTCTAAATTTCTTACGACAAACTTATGTTGCTTTTATAACAGGTGGTCTTTATAAATGCTTTTTTGTCCTTGTGTCCTCTTCCAAATGACACCTCATTTATTTTTTCTTTCAGCTATCCCTCTCCTTCAAGTACAGTCTGCATTATCTCCCTCTCCTTCCTTCAGCTCATTGACTCTTCAACTTCATGACAGTTCGTGGAGCCCCCATTAAGGATCATGCACTGAACAAAGTACAGGGCAGGTTACGGAGGTTATGATGATAGTGGTGACTGAGGACACTGTTCAGACAATAAATGTATTTTTTTCCCCAATCAGGGACTCATAACAGTCTGCTAAGAAACCAAGTACTCTTTACATTGCATCTACTTACTCAAGACCCAAATTCATAAAGAACTTAAATGCATTGAAACATTTATGATGACACCATTTAAAATAAACGCCTAAGAGCACAATTACCCAAACTCTCATAAATCTCACTTCTGCATCCTTCCAAAATCCATGGACAAATAGCTGAAATGCTATTCTGGATTAATCTACATGAATCAGACTTCTGGTTCCAGAGTTTATAAAACTAGAATCCCAATGATACCTTTTCATTCTCATTGTTGACAGATAAGAAAAACACTGATTCACAATAACAAATGTATAAATATCTCTATGCTTAGAGTTCTAATAGGATACATTAAAATATATTTTTACTGGTGAAAAGGTAATATATATATATATACATATAAATTGGTGAAAACTTATAAACAAGATAAAAATCCAGTAAGATGATAAAACACATGTATATGATTGAAGAATAAATGAGCAGGAAATTGGAGGTAGCTGAGATAGACTGTTCATTAAGTAAATGGATAACAGAAAAAAAATTAATGTCTCACTTGGAAAAGAAGAAAAGGACAACATAAAAATTTTATATAATATGTAAAACATGAATAAAAATGAACAATCTTTGAATGTATATCATAGCCACTATTTTTACAGATATCTTCAAATGACACATTTGTTGTTGTTGTTTTTTAGTACTTTTCTGGTTTAAATTCAATAAAGAGAGAAAAATAAAATGTTGGCAAGTAGCAATGGCTTCTGTTTTCTAAGTGCTCTTCTATACCCCTTACACCCTGAATATATCTAGGCAAATATACAAAAGAATGATTATATTAGGTCTTCACAGAGAGCCCCTATCAATTAAAGATGCAACTATCTATCATCTATCATCTAACATCTATCTATCATCTATCTGTTATCTATCCATCTATGTATTTATTTATCTATCTACTTACTTATTTGTAGTATCTTTATATAGTGAACAATTAAGTGATTATATAGCAATATCCTAATCTTCTGATTATAAGAATATATTTGAAGACTTATACTGGGAGAGAAGGCTCTATTTTAAGTTTGGATTCCAGGCAGAACTACTAAGAGACAACATCCCTGGTAATTTTAGTATATACAGGTTTCAAACACTGAGGACACAACTTGAAACAACATGATGTTTACATGGAAATTTTATAGTATCTTCTTGTGCAATAGAGATAAGAGGGATGGGTACTTAACTTACCTGGAGGTGAGGAATACATTCCCAAAGGCAGCGAATCTGAAACCTAGAGAGTTAAGCAGTCTTAGAGGGGGTCAGGATAGGTTGACAAGTTTTTTACTGAACTAATATTTGATTAAATGTCCTTGACTTGCCTGGCTCCATGCTTAGAAACAGAACAGTTAAAACGGCAAATTCTCTAGACATGAAATTTGAAGTTGCTCTTAAGATTTATAATTTTTGATGTTCCCTTACAGGGAAGAAGCATTACCAGGACTGCACTCTGACTCTTAGACCTTTAAATTCTCATTTATGTATCCATCCATGCGTCCATCTACTCATTCCCTCATCCATCCATCCATCCATCCATCCATCCATCCATCCATCCATCCAACTAACCATATGCATCTTATAAGTTATAAGGTATTGTATTATGCTTGATTTTGTGGTAATAAAAATCAATAAAACTATAAAACGCCATTTAGGGGTTTTTCCAATTTACTAAGTAAGCCTAAGTCAAGCTCATCTGGTAGGTACACGTGAAATGCTGAGGAAGTTGAGACACCGTATATTTGAAGAAGCACATGCCCTGCCCCCTTTTTTGACAACTGGATGCTTTTCTTCTGACCTTACTGCATTCATTACATACCATTACTACATTTGCTGTAATTCTTTCCTTTGGGTCTTTAACATTCACTGTGGGAACATTATTCATCAGAGAGTAAAATCTTGAAACTTAATAAAACAAACATAGAAGAGATTCATGATGAACACTAGTACAATAGTGTCCTTTGGTCAAACATTTGCTTTACTAAATGCCAAACCATCTCCAGTGTCTAGACATAAAACATGATTTCATTTGCTTTCAGCACTGTTGGAATGTTTTTACTGTAGCCCTTAGTCAGAGGAGATATAATTATGGCTATACCTTCACTGATACTGGATGCTGTAAGTGGACATTCAGACCAATTGGAAAGAAGAATGTCTGGAAAAGAGCAGTCAACAGAAAGAAGGCTGTTGGCCTCTCAATGAGAGAATCAGCTAAGGAAATTTGGGATATTAGATACAGGTTTCCTATATGCGTGGTAAAATATTTTGAAAAATACTGTAGGATCTGTGAATAGAGGAAAAGCCTTTTCGCAGAAGCCATCAGGATGATGAAAGGGATCATATCATTTCCTTCCTCAAGGCTACCCAGTGATGTCTCATTGCTATTAGAATGAATCTCTCAGAGGACCTGGCAGAGTCTGAAATAGGAGACCACACACTTTCTTACTGTTTCCCTTCACATTTAAAGCTCTGCAGGAACAGGCCCTTGATACCTTTTCAACTTCATCTCCTCCACATCTTTATTCACTACACTTCAACTGCAGAAACCATCTTTCTGCAACCTGAATCTTAAACCTTCTTCCTGCCTTTGCAGTTTCTATTCCCTCTTCCTGGGACACTCCTCCCCCTCAGTCTTTAGGGAAGGAATTCTCTCTTGTTATTCAGAGAGGTTTGTGGCTGAGTCTAGAGGAGCACCTCTACTCTCACTTCTCTCCTCCCAGACGATCACTCTCTATCCTCATGGTTACATTAGATTTTCCTTATGGCTCATTTTGCTATTATAAATTATTTTATAATTAATTAAAAATTATAAAGCAATTATTTGCAATTATAAATTATAGCAAATTTGTTTATTAGCATTCCTACTATTATTTCTCTTGTTCATCGAGAGGCAGAGGTTAAGAAGAGATTCTGAAATTGATTTGAATCCTGTCTCTACTGCTTATTGTGTGGGAGACCACGAACAAATTACTTAGTTTCCCTCTGCTTCAATTTCTTCATTAATGAAACTGGGATACAAATATTACCTACCTCCATAAGGTGGTGTGAATTAAATGAACCAGTCAAAATAAATCATTTAGGACAGAGCCTGGCACATGGTAGCATTAAATAAGTTAGTGGCAGTAGTAAAAGTAGTAGTAGTAGTGCCACTACTAGTGGTAGCAGCATCAGTAGTACTAGAACAATAGCAGTAGTATTAGTAATAGTAGCAGCAGCAACAATAGTAGTAGCAGCAGTGGTAGTAGTAGTAGCCGCAGTACTAGAAGAAACACTAGCAGTAGTACTAGTACTAGTAGCAACAGCAACACTACTAGTAGTAGCAGTAGCACCAGTAGAAGCAGTAGCAATAGCACTAGTACTAACAGCAGCAGTAGTAGTAGCAGCAGTAGAACAAGTAGAAACACTAGCAGTAGTACTAGTAGCAACAGTAGCACTACTAGTAGCAGCATTAGTACTAGTAGAAACAGTAGCAGTAATGTTAGAACTAGTATTAGTAGCAGCAGAAGTACTATAGTAGGAGCAGCAGCAATGCTAGTAGAAACACTAGCAAGAGTACTAGTACTAGCAGCAGCAGCTGTGGCAGCAGTAGTAGTAATAGAAATGTTAGCAGTAGAGCTAACACTAGTAGCAATGATAGTACTAGTAATAGTGGTACCAGTAACAGCAGTACTAGTAATAGTAGCAACAGAAAAAGTAGTAGTTTCTTCCATTAGAACTCTAAGAATGGGAATTGAATCCTTTAGCTTAAATGCTAAATGTCTAATATCTAGCATAGCATTTGGCAATGGTGGATACACAATCACTATTTGTTGAATAAACATTTTATAGCAGAGTGTCAAGAGGAAGATAAGAAATTTTCAGGGGACTAGATCTAAAAAAGCAATTTAAGCCAGTGATGAAAAGAAAGTCATTATTACATAATGATGGGGGAGAGACTGAAGCGTGTGGTTAACGCAATTAGCTGTAACCTCATATTAATGAGGACAAGGTGATAGGCTTGACACCTTTGTATGTTCCACTTAGATTTGCTCTCTGGTGCGATCATTTACTTGGCATTCCTACTGCTATTAAGCTGCTTTATGCATCAACGTCAGAATCAGGGAGACGAGAACAAAGAAACATCCATCAATCATGGCTAAGGAAGTCATCTAAAAATGCATTCCTAATAAATAGTGGGGCGATTCTTGGTACTGGCAATATGACAAAAGATTTCAGTTCTAGTTTTCCAAGGAGTTCAGACCACCTAGCACGTGTGGTCCCAGAACTGTACTTTTGGTGCTTAACATCTCCCTCCAGAGACTGAAGCTGGAATTTGAGCAACTGGGAGTGTTTAGTCTTCTCCTTTCCTGAAATAATTTTAGCTGCCACCAGGTGGTACTAAGTAAGCACATCCAAGCAGGAAAGTCCAAGTTTATCATTCACAGAATTGCCTAGAGTTGCAAAAAGTTGTTTTCCTTTAGTATAATTTCTAGAAATATAAATATTGTGTAAGACAGAATACACATAACTCTTGGTTTGGAATTTTAAAATGTTTGTTTTACTCTAAAATTCAAATTGTGCTCACATTTGGGAGAAAACTTCATCTTCCTGTGGCTAAGAGCTTCATATCAGGGAAGTTTATATTTTACTCAATGAGTCATATGGATTTCAGGGCTCCAGGGAACATCTATCTTTCCTCTTGGACATTTACCTGGCACTTTCCCAGGAGCTTTTCTTCTTCTACTTTTTCTGCCCCAATCCATAGCTACAGGCTTCTTTCTGCCTCCACTTATTCATCTGTGAAGTGAGGATAGAAATACATGCTCTACCAGGTCCTGCACATGTGAAAGCATGTCAAATCTCTGAGCAAAAGGTATTTAATCATTACCATTATCATCCTTGCAGATGTTTTCAACTAATCTTTAGAGACAAAACACTTTCCGTTCTCTCTCTCTCTCTCTTTTTTTCCCTTTCTTTTATTTGAAAAGAGTTGCTTCCCCTTTCTAACCGTTTCTTCAATGTCAGATGGATCCACACTAGCCATCTGCAATGCCAGCAGACAGCTATAAGGAGCATCACCAGAAAGAATAATTTCCATTGGCTGAACACAAGTTCTTTGCCACTTACTATTCTCTTCATGCCTAACCCTTTTACTACACTGCTGCTTGTTCAAAGAGGAGTACGTCTTTCAACACAGGCTTTGAAATATAGACTTTCTCTCTCATTTAAATAATTAAGTGACGTCTTCTTTCTATTCATGTCTTCAAACTCAAATTGTCTAACTCTTTTTCCCAGATGAGTAACTGTCCACCCCTATTTGCCTTCCTGCTCATGAGCCCACTTTTCCAAGTCTGTATCTTCAATATTCTCTCTAAAAGTTTTATCCTCTTTTTCCTTTCTCTTTGCTCTTCTTTACTCTTCTGAGAATTTTCTGTTCCAAACTTTTGTTATGCTAGAGATTATAATCAAATGATCATAAAGAATCGATTATTTTTTTGAGAGAAATATTTATGCTTAGCCCAATTGCTTGCATTGAAATATCTAGCAAATACCTACAACTATTTCCAGCAAAGGTTCTTGCTGTGTCCAGAATGGTTACATTATAGCTAAAATTCTCTAAAATCTTCTTTTTCTGGGGAATTACAGAGGTGACCCAAAGTCAAGGTGGGGTAAGGAAAAGATAATGGAGAAAAAATAAATTTTCCTAAAGAGTACATATCACCATATCAAGCATCTTTTAGTGAAATTGTTTCAATTCCTAATCGGGTATGTGCTATGGTGAGTGCTGTGAATTGTGAAAGACTGATGAATTACAGACCTAAACCCCTGAAACAAATAGTGCATTATATGTTCATAATAAATAAACAATATTCAATAATTAAAGATTTAGATAATCAAACTAGCCACCACTTTGTGCACTTAAAATAAAAACAGTTTCCTTTCCTTCCTTTCTCAACCCATTTTTTAAGTAGCTCAACTTAATAGGCTAGGCTTTGGAAAAAGCAGCCACCAAACACCAAAATTTATGGTAGCATGGCTTTTTTTTTTTTTTTTCCTAGACTCCATATGTTTGGCTTAAGGCAACATGAGTATTTTCTCATTTCATTTTCTTCTGGGCAATATGACAATAAGTAATTCATTTATTTTGTTATACCTCTAAGGGATAGCTAAGCTAGAGCCAATAAAAGTCAAAGCTACCATTTACATGGGTATATGGCCCATTTCTGACAATCCTCAAGACCATAGCATGATATTTATTTTTTAAACATCTATTTTATATGTACATTTAAGTTGCTCATTCCAAACTAAGTAAATATGAAATTCCAAGGAAATTATCCCTATGTGACTATACACAAGAACATTCAAATGGATTTCTCATGGCTGAGGTCCTAAGTATATAATTGGATGACTGATATTTATTAAGGACAAAGGGACTCTCCAAGAGACTGTGGCAAGTTACAAAGGGTATAACCTCTAAGGGCAAGACCTGCTCATTCACCTTCACCAAGAAGATTTCCACTTAATTTATTGGAATGCATTTTTGCGTATTTTAAGTATGCATGCTTGTCCTCTGCTAGGCACAAAGGATACAGGGAGAAACTTAATAGGGTTTGGCTTATTTAAGAGAATGGAAGAGTATCATGTTTCAGGACTCATTGCATATAGTCTTTACCAGCAACCTGATGACTCTGGCATTCGGGTGGTTAGATTATCCTTACTCAATCTCCAGCATTTTCTTCCTTCTGAAAATTGTTAGCTCTGCCTGTAGGTTGTGCACTCTCTATGCTTGATATATCCTGATGACATACTGCTCCTATTCTAACTAGGCTGAAACAAAATGACATCAAATGCCGAATAGCATCTCAGCTAGGCTGGAAGGAGCATAGGCTCTGTAGCCCAGTGACCCCAGAATGGAAAACTGACTGTGCACTTCACTAGCCTTTGACTTTGGGAAATTCACTTAATTTGTCTGAACCTCAGTGTTACCATCTGTCACATGAGTCTAACCTTACCAGCAACAGTAATGGCACTAATTCCCAGTTCATCAGGTTGATGTGACACTAAAATGAGAAAACCTTTAAAAATCATGTAGCACCTGCCATATTGCTGGCAGCCAGAAATATTCCTTCTCTAGGTGAAGGAAAGCCTTGTCATTTTTCATAATTTTGTTAGGCTTTACCTTAACCCGAGTTTTGAATGGTGTGACAACATTGCTCCAAAGAATTCCTATTGCAATTGCCTTGTAGATGCAGTTTTATAAAAGGGGACATTTTTGCACTGAATCAAAGAAAAAAATCAGAAGGGGAAAAGCAAATCTTCAAAGCAAAAACCTCCTGGTTAGCCATACCCTGATTTTATTCACTTAAACTGCTAAATCTGAAGCAGCAAACAACCAAGGGCAAGAAGTCCCAAACAGGCTCTTAAATCAAATAAAACAATCACCAAAGTATGGCTTCTCCTCCTCTCTTCTCAACGGACATGGAGGAAATGTTAAATGTGATATTAATATATTATAGGTAACATTTCTTATGTTACTTTGTTTCTAAAAAATATGGCCATATTTTTTGTAAGAAAGTTACCAAGAGGGGCACCTGCATGGCTCAGAGGGTTAACGCCTCTGCCTTCAGCTCTGGTCATGATCCCAGGGTCCTGGGATCAAGCCCTGCATCAGGCTCTCTGCTTAGTGGGGAGCTTGCTTCCTCCTCTCTCTCTGCCTGCCTCTCTGCTTACTTGTGATCTCTGTCAAATAAATAAAATAAAATCTTTAAAAAACAAAAGAAAGTTACCAAGAAATTCAGCTTAGCCCTCAACAAAATTAAACAGACATTCTGAAAAGAATATTTTGAATTGATGATTTTGAAATTCAAGTTTTAAAAAAAAGTTTCCCAACATATATAACTCCCACTTCTTCACATGTATGTTAGGACTTCTTTCTGTTTCTTTTGAATATCATTCCCCGGACCACAATAACATCCTGAACTTTTCCTTCATAATATTGACCATCACGATAATGGATTAATTGTTGATATAGTTATTTAAAATATAACTTACTAACTAAAGGGCAAGATCTCTAAGAGTAGAAGTTAAGCCTATTCACTATGTTATCTGCAAATCCAGAAAGGAGCTGGGTTTGTAGTAGGCCCTCAAGAAAAGTTTGGAGCATCAGAAGAGACCATTGTAAGGAGCCAGCTTTAGACTTAGAAAGGCCTGGATCTGAATTTGAACATAACCCTATACTCTGCATACTTGGGCAAATTTGTTAACTTCCCCGATAGGTTTCCTCTTTGCCTCAGAATTATACTTATGTTGCAGAGCTATTATAAAGTATAAAAGAATAATGTATATAAAACACATAGGGTTTTACTTGCCAAGTGTTTCAAAATCATTGCTGGGAATATCATGATTATAACATCTTAGATACATGTAGAATTAATTGGTTAATGTGAGGATGAGGATCAGGCCTGGTACTATTGAAATCTTTCAGAGGCACCTCCCCCACCCCACTGCACAACTCCATCCAAATGCCTTTTTCCACAGTACAGCTTGTTTCTTAGTCCCTTTGAAAATTTAACATAAATCATCCTTCAGTGTCAAATATAATGTCAATGAAATGTTACATTGCTAAGAGTCTATGCCCGCATATGATTCCACTCCTGTTATCAATTAATATTTTGAAGGACAAAATATATAGTTGTTAGCAGCCATTTATGTCCATCAGGAATATAAAACTATTCAGCTTTGTAATGATTATTGCAGTAATTATTCAGGTTGATAAAAGCTGCATTCAAATCTCAGAGCTCTAGCAAAACACTGGGTTCAGGGAATTCACTTTCCCCCTCATTTTAGTTCTGAAGTTTGCATCCTTTTTGTTTTTTATGGCCTTAGCTCCACCAGTGAGGCTTTACCATCAAATCACTTGTGTGGCTGAGCATCTATAACTTTGTCGTTCAATTCCATTCCTGTGTTTAAAAGTTAAATATATATATATATATATATATATATATATATATATATATATATAATGTAGTCTTTCTAAGGAAATAGGATTCTTAAGATATATGAGAAAAAAATGTTAAAGAAGATTTCACACCTCTGAACACAAATTTTGCTCATTCTAAAACTGCAGGTTTCTCAGTAAGAGGACAAACAGGAGGAGGACTTTGGCTTGTTCTTGTTACTTTTAATGGTTATATTGTTAGAACCAGTATAAGTACTATCTACTAAATAATCCTGGGGCATGGGAATTACAGATCTCACGCCCCCTCCTTCACCTAACTGTGGGGAACATGGAATTTAATCTCTCTTTGGTTGCAATGGTTAACAGGATTTCAGGTATGTAGGAAGGCACTGCCCACTCAGAATACAATGTGTGACCAGGTGCCTGTGTGGCTCAGCCGGTTGAGTACCCAACTCTTGGTTTTGACTCATCAGGATCTCAGAGTCATGGGATCAAGCTTTGTGTCAGACTCCCTGCTCAGTGTGGAGGCTGCTTGAGGACTCCCCCGCAACTTCTTTGCCCCCCATGCACTCTCTCTCAAATAAATAAGTAAATCCTAAGAATGCAGCATCGTATGCCACACTCCTCTTACCATTTTGAACTAAGTGCAATTTCTCTTTGTTTCTTTTGGGGGAAGCTGGGGGTGGGCAGGCAAATTCCATGTTCCAGACTTGGGATCAGGTGCTGGAGATTCAATGATAAACCAGGAAAGATGAACAGTAACCAAAAGTAAAAGGTTAGCAAACAGTTATCCACCAGCATCCTAAACTCCACAGGCTTAAAAAGTAAACCTAAGGACATTGTACTTTATTTGACATTCCAAGAAAAAAAAAAAAAGAGAGAGAGAGAGAGAGAAAAGAAAAAAAAAAAAAGGAAAAAAGAAGAAAAATCCCAATAGCCAACAAAGATAAGAATCTATTTAAATATTCTTCCACCTAACCAAGTCCCATGCAAATTAAATGTGTAATTACGTTTAGCTGGTGCAGCTGCTGTTACTCCTTCCTCACAGCGCTTATTTGTGAGTTTCAAAGGTTTTATAAGGAAATCTTAAAAGGAAAAAGTAAATGTTTTGAAAAGGAGTTACAGTTTGTCAGCAGTAATCCTTCCCTGGATAGGGAAAGAAAGGTAAATCCTGGTAGATAAGAGAATTGTGGCTTTCAAAAATAATAGCATTGCCCTGAAATTCAATCTGCTAGTATCATTTTTCCAAGCAATACTTCCATGAATTCAGTTTCTTTGTCATTTATTATAGTAAAAAGCAAAATGGTTCAAAAGAGAATTGCTTGCAGTAAGCACAAAGATATTCTGAACAAAGGTAGAACTGGATAGCATGCAAAAACATGGAGGGACAAATATTATTTGTCTGGCATTCTGAATCACCTTCTCATCTGAGAGCTCTGTGTATCTGATAGCAGAGGAAGAAGAAATCAGGAAATGTTAAGATGTATGATAGGGTGGACATGACTTTTCAAAGGACTTTGAGACCAGCACCTTGTGCTTCCACACTTGGAGCCTGAAAAGAATTCATAAATGATCAGTTGTATGCATGCAGCTTAATTATGAAAGGTGGACACAGGTCTTCTGACACTGTTTATGCTACAAGGAAACCATGAATGTGGCTTTGCCAGTGTGTTTTTCTGATACCATACAATTCCCTTTCTGAGCACATCAGGGAGATGATCCCTAGTGCTGAAGGATAGTGGTCACTGTGCAATAACAGAACGCTAGTTAGCTGGGAAATGAGAACCAGAGATCTACATTTTCTACAGCCAGTGCACCTGGTAATGAAACACAGCTGTATTGCTCTTGGAACGTGAACAATCCCTTATGGAGGAAACCGATTTTTCCAGGATCAGTGTAGACTCTTAAATGATGGATGAAACCAATTTAAAGGTGGCAGGGTTAGTCTCAAATAATATGACTGAAAATACTCAAAAGGAAACAGTGTTATTATTCCTGATTTTCAGTTCCATTATGCCCTCCTCCTTGACCACTTGGCTATGTGGATGACAGATGGGCCATAGCCTGGCACATAGTAGGCATATTACTGAATGGTAGATATCCTTATTTTTACCACCATTACGATCCTTTTTCTTTACTACAGTGACATGACCTCAACAAATGATTCATTTTTATGCTTCTAGATAGAGATCTTAATTCATTGCTCTCCCCAATATTTATCCATTTTGCATTGTTTTAAATCATTCTTAGAGATAAAAAATTAAATTTAAATCCTTTTCTCGAGACTTATAACTTACAAGCAGCCATCCAATTATGCTCTGAGGGGAAATTTATTACAGTTCAGAAAAGAAATTTAACTGTGGAATTTCTACCAGGAGGAAATATCAGCACTTTCGTACAGGTAAGTAATTACATCAAAATATTGTATTGCTTTAGTTCTGGGATCACATCAGTTTTCGATCACATCATCAGATTAGTCTCAAGTTGTTTTTTGTTTTTATTCTCCTGAGAAAAACATTTCATTCAATATACAGATTAATTATAAATCATCTGGTATTAGAAATAAACTCAGATAAACTATGAACTTTTTTTTTTTACACTGAGGAAACTGATAGTTACTTATGAGTATAAAATAGATATACAGAGGCACCTGGGTGGCTCAGTGGGTTAAACCTCTGCCTTTGGCTCAGGTCATGATCTCAGGGTCCAGGGATCGAGCCCCGCATCGGGCTCTCTGTTCAGCAGGGAGCTTGCTTCCCCCTGCAAATCTGCCTGCCTCTCTGCCTACTTGTGATCTCTGTCCTTCAAATAATAAATAAAAGCTTTAAAAAAAATAAGTATACAGAATTACATGCTTTTATGTTCTGTTAATATGGACTTAAAATTACAATATCAAAAGAAAACACAGAGCCTATCAGCATCCATTTTATTAATGATAGCTCTCATCTTCAACCATCTTCAGTTCACTTTTGTCTTTGTCTACTCAGGCTGCCGTAACAAAATAACACACACTTCTTATAGTATCCTCACACTGTGAAGAGAGAGAAAGGGCTGTCTTTCTATCCTTATAAGAATGGGAATACCATCATGGAGGCTCCACTTCCTTATAATTACCTCCCAAAAGCTCCACCTCCAATTAGCATCATATTAAGGCTTCAACATATGAATTTTGGAAGAGATACAAAAATGTTGGAGGATTTGATACAATCAATAGCTGTGTGGTGGACTGCTATGGATCAAATGTATGTGTCCCTCTGGCCCTCAAAATCCATGTCTTTCTCACATGCAAGATACATCCATTCCCTTCTGAAGAGCTTCCAAATCTTCACTTGTTCTAGCATCGACTCTAAAGTCTAAAGTCCAAAGTCTTGTCTAAATATCTAGCTCAGATATGAAAGAGACTGAAAGTGGGATTCATCTAGAGACAAAACTCCTCTCTAGCTGTGAGCCTATGAAAAATCAAACAAAAGTGATATGCTTCCAAACACAATGATGAGACAGGCATGGGACAGAGATTCCTATTCTAAAAGGGGGAAACAGGGGAGAAAAAAGGAGTGATGGGTCCCAAGTGGGTCCAAGATCTAGCATGGCAAACTCCATGAGATTTTACAGCTGAGAACTATCGTCTTTGGCTCAGTGTTCTACCTTCCAGACTCACTAGGGAGGCAATGCCACCTCCACAACTAAGCCGGAACTGCACTCCAAAGGCTTTGAGTGACTCTAAGCCCAGAGCTTCTGTGAGAGCCTATCTGACATACTAAAACCCAGGCTATGGCCTTGAAGATCTATGAATTGCCTTCGGGTTCCTTTTCCCTTTCCTTGAAAAAGCAGCCATTTGCAGCTTTCCTTCCTTATGTCCCATCACTTTCCTCCTCAGTTCAAATTGGGAGTTTCCTGCTGGAGTAGCTGATTAATTCTGTGGTTTACACCCACAGGAATCTCTCTGACAAATGGTCGATTCTTCCATACCTTCAGTGTTGTCTTCCAAGCACACATTCTCATTTTTTGTAATGTGGACAGGCTGAGCATTTTCCAAATCTTTAAGTTCTGCCTTTTTGCTTAGTGATTCAGTCTTCAATTCATTTCTCTCATCTCTTACTAAGCTGCTTCTTCAACATTTCACTTAGAAATCCCAGCTGAGTGTCCAGTGTGTTCATTCACCAGTTCTATCTTCCACAGTCAGTGTGATCTCTGCTTTCCCATAAGTTGGCTTCTTGGGATATATGCCTTTCTTCTGGAACTGTGCATGGTTTTAGGGACAAAGATGAGTCTGATGCCAATGTTGCCAGTGTCTGTTCTTTTTCTTCTTCATTTAAAAAATCTGTTTTATTGTGGCAAAATATACATGACAGTAAATTTACCATTTTAACCTTTTTAAGTGTACAATTCAGTAGCATTAGTACATTCACAATGTTGTGTAGCCATCAGCACCATCAGTTTCCAGAAGATTCCCACCATCCAAAGGAACAGCTAGCTCCATGCTCCTAAAGTGATAATCCCTTCCCCTCTTCTCCTTAGACCCTGGTAATTTCTTCTACTTTCTGTCTTTATGAATTTGACTATACCCGTTTCTATAAGTCGAATCATACAATATTTGTCTTTTTCTTTAAATGTTTACTTCACTCACCATCACATTTTCAAGGTTTATCCACATTGGAGCATGTGTCAGAATCTTATTCCTTTTTATAGCTGAATAGATATCCCTTTGTGTGCATACAATACATTTTGGGCCTGTTGAAGAACACTTGGGTATTTCTCCTTGTGGGCTACTATGAAGAATGTTGCTATGAACATCAGTGTACACCTACGTGAATCCTTGTGTTCAGTTTTCTTGGGTGTACACCTAGGAATGGGATTACTAGATCACATGGTAATTTTTGAAAAACCACCAAACTATTTTCTTCTCAATGCTTCTTTCAATGTCCTTTCAGTCTCCATCTTTCTTATTCTCTGTAGAACCTTATCTTGTTCTGTCTTGCCTTCTCATTCTTATGGTTTTCTGTCCCCTCTCCCGCTTTCCTCCATTCCTAAATAAGAGCACCAGGTGGATTCATCATAGTCACTGAAGAGACTTCCATGAAGCTGTTTTTGCTCTGAGGCAGATAAATGTGAGAATTCTTTATTTAAAAAGGAGATGAATTTCTCCCCTTGTTGGTCTACATTCTGTTTGTGTTGTTAATGGAGAGGGCTCCAAACTCTTTGGACAGGTAATTTTTTCTTCTGTTCTCAAGTGGTTCATGGTGTATGCCAGAGGTTGACAAACTCTTTCTGTTAAGGTCAGAGTAAATAGGTTTTGCAGGGTGAACAGTCTGTGTGGGAACTACTCAGCCCTGCCTCCATTTTACAAAAGTAGACCTTGATATGATGGAAATGAATGGGCACAGCTGTGTTCTAGTAAATCTTTACTTAACAAAATAGGTGAGCTTGATTTAGCCTTGGGGCTGCAGCTGTGGACTCAGTTTTTATTCTCAGATTTTTTGCCAAATAATTATGATTAGACCAAAAGCAGTTTTTAAAGGTCCATTCGCTTATTTATTCATTTATTCAACAAGTGCTTAGAGGTAGCAGTCCCTGTGTTTCATCTGTCCTTGAAGAGATAGTGGAAACCAAGAGAGACCCAGTTCTTGCCCTGATGGAGCTTGCATTTTGGAGACAAGACACAGGACATAGCAATCCAACATGTTTAAATTAAAATCATAATCAGAGCAGGAATATAAAGTAAGGCAGTGGAGGAGTGGCTGCCGGGAGCTGTTTGAGTCAGTAGTGGCCAGGGAAGGGCTCTGTGAGGAAGAAAGGTTTGAGGCAAGACCTAAAAGGTTTACAGAACTCTATGGTTTTGCTGGGGAAGTGCGAAGCTCCTGAGAAGGCCCTGAGACAAACTGAATATTCAGTAAGACAAGTAAGGTTCCAGGATAGCAAGGTAGAGGGAAGGAGCTGATGTCACCATAGAAGCTGAAAATTCCAGGTTAAATAATGCCTTGCACATCCCAATATGTAATGCTACCAGGCCAGGCAGGCACTAGGGCATTAGAGAGAACAGGGCACATAGGCTCCTGCTCTGTGCAGCTTTACCTTTATGGGGAATGACAGCAGCAATACCAAGGTGAGGCTATGAACAGAACCAGCCTTATGACTGGCCAATCCTTATGATACCACAGAGCTCCCTGCTCTGATGGCCTCCAGGCTAGGTCTCATGCTCTTGATGTGGCCATTTTAAAATTTTTAATGGTTCTTCAGCGCAGGCCCTGCATTTTTATTTTTCACTAGACATGAAAGTTATTTCACCAGTTCCTTCTATGATGGAGCCTAACCAGAGGCTGCAAGCCCATAATAAGTGTCTAAACAGATTCTTTGGAAGAAGATGAGGAGGGGAAGATTTCCCATACAAGCCATGGTTCATCAGTTGGTTGACATAGGAGGACTGGAGAGAGGAGATGTCCAGGTCACCAGAACCAGGAAAGAGACACAGTTGACAGTAACTGTAAGAAGGTCCAAGAGTTTGAAATATTAGTGAATATTTGTTTGCAGATTTTTAAAATCTATCTATCTATCTATCTATCTATTTATTTATTTATTTATTTTGGTTTGGTTGCTTGTTGCAGAGGAATAACAATGAAGACACATCTGTGATCATAGACTAGGCTGTCTCACAAAGTGGCTGCAAATATACTGTTGGTGTTGTGGAAGCTATTTTTTTAAGGATCAATTAGTTAATTGCTTGTTGTTTTAATTACTCACACTTCTTTTAAATCTTCATGTGTCACAACTGAGCCAAGTCTTTGGAAGTAAAGATAGCAGATAAATTTTTTCAATGTCAATGTAAAATAAGCTAGGGTGATTGGTGTGGTGTTTAAATGGGGTCCTGCTTGTTCTTAGAAAAGTGTTTTATCAGCTGCCTGACTCCAAACAGTCAAAAATATGGAAAAATATATTTTCCTCTGCTTGGGTGATGTCTGGGTCTGCAAATCTCTCTCAAGCAACCATTCAGAATTGATCACACACTGCAATTTGAAAAAGTATTTTAAAACTACAAGAGAGGAATGGTAAAAATCATTACATGTTTCCTAACATCTTACTTGACAATTAGTAAAGCAAATCGAACACCTGAGTTTTTCAGGGCATAAAAGAGGAGGCTGATGTGCAGCAATTTGAATGACTACGCCTGGGACATCTAAAAGCACAGAACAATTTGGAAGGATGGAACAATGGAATTTCATTAAAGATACTGTCACAGTATCTTTAGTTTATAAAGTGCTTTTTAAAAGATTTTTTAAAAATTTATTTATTTGACAGACAGAAATCACAAATAGGCAGAGCAGCTGGCAGAGAGAGAGGAGGAAGCAGGCTCCCCGCCGGGCAGGGAGCCTGATGTGGGACTCCATCCCAGTATCCTGAGACCATGACCTGAGCTGAAGGCAGACGCCCAACCCACTGAACCACTCAGGAATCCCTTCAAGTGCTTTTTTAAATGAATTCTCTACTTTAAAACTTCATCCCTAATTCTGCCTGTTTTGTGTTCATAAGAATTTTATTGAAGTATCAATGAGCAATTACAGCTTTCTCCTTAAATGATTATCCAAAATGTAAAATGAAAAAAAAAAAAAAAAGTTTGTCCGTGTCTCTTCTGACATTTTTGTTTACAACCCGTCCACCTTATTAATCTCTGTATGAAAATGCGGTTTCTTGACCAATCGTGTAGTGTAATGTAGGCACCTGGTAAATGTTCAGGGAATAAGTGGATGAAAGAGTGAATAAATGAGTAAAGGAATAAGCCTATATCTTAACTCAGCCACTGTAGTAAGTAATCTTGGAGTCTAATGGTCTCAGTTATAATCTGTGAAGCTTCTGACCTATGAATTATTTTCTAAAAACTTCAACTCCTCCATAGATTTAACCATCCAATGTGACATTCCCAAGACAGGGTAATTGGAAACTAAGTGGAAATGTTATATGGCTTTTCCAGACCTCTCCACACCAGCTCCTCTATGTTTTTTCTCCGACCTTCTGCAGCTGGATTGTCAATGCACAAAATCACATCAAAGGTCAAACACTCAAGATGGTAGAATCTCTGTCAGCCAGGGATCCTGAGGGACTGTGTGATACAGTGCCCCCTGCTACAGCTTGCACTATGGAAACAAGGAATACATAGCCATTGTGCTAAGGCACTGATATTTCAAGGGTGGTTGTTGTCATTGCTAGAGCAGACATTTTTTTGTTGTTGTTGTTGTTAACATATTTTCCCTGTCCACACCAAGCTCCCCACCTCCAAATGCTTTTATTCCTACTGTTCTGATGGAGCCCTGTTCATTTCTACCCAATCTTTAGGTCCTGGCACAAGTATTACTTCTAAAGGGGAGAGAGCTCTTTTCCTGATTGGTGACATCTCTTATATTTTCCTCAGCATCATTTGACTTTTTAGCACTTATCCAAGAATCAACACAATGTCTCCTTCTACAAAGTCACTGATGACTTTGAAGTGGCTCAGGAGCTGTAGGCATCTACCAGGAGGCAAAGGCATAAGTGCAGTAAGTACATATGAAGCACCATACTGGACACACAGAGATGACTGATGGAGGTGGTTGTCAATGCAATATAATTGAGGATAAATTCAGATGTTAATATAGGTGTATGTAGAGATACTGCAAGTTTGGTTCCAGAACACCAATAAAGTGAATATCACAATAAAGCAAGTCAAATGAATTTTTTTGGTTTCCCAGTGCATATAAAAGTTGTGGTTATGCTACAGTGTAGTATATTAAGAATGCATTAGCATTATGTGTATAAATGCACGTAATTTAAAAATACTCTATTGATAAAACATGCTAACCATCATCTGAGTTTTCAGCGAGTTAGAATATTTTGACTGGTGGAGGGTCTTGCCTCAGTGTTGATGACTCCTGAGTTACCAGGATGGTGGTTGCTGAAGGTTGCAGAGGCTGTGGCAATTTCTTAAGATAAGACAATAATGAAATTCACCACTCAACTGACTCTTTTTTTCATGAACAATATCTCTGTAGCAGGCTTTGCTCTTTGATAGCATTTTACCCACAGTAGAACTTCTTTCAAAATGAGTCAATCTTCTCAAAGCCTGCAGAGCCTTTGTCAATTAAGTTTACTACACCTTTTGTTGTCATTTCAACAGTCTTCACAGCATGGTCACCAGAAGCAGATTCCATCTTTGGACACCACTTTCTTTGCTTATCCATAAGAAGCAACTCCTCCTTCATTCAAGTTTTACCATGAAATGGCAGCAATTCAGTTACAACTTCAGAGTCCACTTCTAATTCTCTTGCTCTTCCTACCACATCTGCCATTACTTCTTCCACTTAACTCTTGAGCCTCTCAAGTTATCCATGAAGGCTGGGATCAACTTCTTCCAAACTCTTGCTAATGTTGGTATTTGAACCTCTTCTCATAAATCACAAGCATCCCTAATGAATGAAAATAGTGAGCCTTTTCCAGACGGTTTTCAATTTACTTTGCCTGACCCATCAGAGGAATCATTATCTATGGCAGCTATAGCCTTACAAAATGTATTTCTTAAATAATAATTCTTGAAAGTTGAAATTACTCTTGGATCCACAGACTACAAAGTGGGTATTGTGTTAGCAGGGATGCAAATGAACTTGATCTCATACATCTCCACTAGAGCTCTTAGGTGACCAGATGCACTGTCAATGAGCGGCCATGTTTTGAAAGGAACCTTTATTTTTTGAGTAACAGGTCTCAACAGTGGGCTTAAAATATTCAGTAAACCATATTGTAAACAGATGTGCTGTCATCTACGCTTTGTTTTTCCATTTATAACATACAGGCAGAGTAGATTCAGCATAATTCTTAAGGGTCCCAGAATTTTTGTAATGGTAAATGAGCATTAGTGTTAACTTCAAGTTACCAGGTACATTAGCCTGTAACAAGGGAATCAGCCTTCCCTTTGAAGATTTGAAGCCAGCAGGCATTGACTTTTCTCCAGCTGTGAAAGTCCTTAATGACCTCTGCTTCCAACAGAAGTCTGTTTCATTAATGAAAATCTGTTGTTTAGTGTAGCCTCCTTCATGAATGACCTTAGCTAGATCTTCTGGAGAACTTGGTGCAGCTTCTACATCATCACTTGTTCCTTCACCTTCCACTTTGATACCACAGAAATGGCTTATTTCTTAAAACCTCATGAACCAGCCTCTGCTAGCTTCACGCTTTTCTTCTGCAGCTTCCTCACCTCTCTCAGGCTTCATGGATATAAGAGAGTTAGGACTTTGCCCCAGGTTAAGCTTTTTGGCATAGGGGAATATTCTGGCTGGTTTGATCTCCTAATGAGACCACTAAAACCTCCTTCATACTAGCAATCAGGCTGTTTGGCTTTGTGTGTTCACTGGAGTAGCACTTTTAAGTTCCTTCAAGAAGTTTTCCCTCTGCATTCATACCTTGGTTAAGTGCTGCAAGAGACCTAGCTTTCAGCCACAGCTTTCAACATGCCTTCTTCACTAAGCTTAAACATGTTTTAATCATTCCTTTGAATTAATGTGAGAAATATGCACCTCTTCATTTCACATGAACACTTAGAGGCCACTGTAGGGTTATTAATTGGCCTATATTTAACATCATTGTGTCTCAGGGAAGAGAAAGTCTCCAGAATGGGGAAGGGGGGATCATTTGGTTCATGGAGCAGTCAGAATACACACACGTATTGATTAAGTTTGCTGTCTTACACAAATGCAATTTGTGGCACCCCATGCAATTACAATAGTAACATCAAAGATCACTGATCCCAGATCACCATAACGAATATAATGATAATGAAAAAATTTGACATACTGTGAGAAGTACCAAAACATGACACAGATAAATGAAGCAAACAAATGCTACTGGAAAAATTGGACTAATAGACTTGCTTATCATAGGGTTGATACAAGGCTTCAGTGTGTTTTAAAAAATGCAATATCTGTGAAACACAATAAAGCAAAGCACAATAAAACAACACACACCTGTACAAATAAAGTCTCATTTATACTGGCAGCCTTGTAAACTTGTGGAAACTTCGTCTTAACAGTGTCTGTGAATGAAAGATTCACTAACAATCTAGCCATCTATGAGAATGTTATGAAGATGTTTATAAAATGTCTTAAGAACCCACATTCATTTGTGGACCCATGCAGCTCAGAGTGACCACACTTTAATTTGAATGAAGTACCTGCCTTCAGCCACTAGATTTTCAAAAGGTCCTTACTAGAGCTGTGTAGTGGGAAGCAAGGCATTGATATAGGTGGGGGCATTAGTTTTCAATAACAGCTATGGTAGTCTGGTTTAGTTTTCTCCTGTGTTATTCCTCAACATTAACAGTTATTTCTTCTCTTTAAGACAACTTTCTTTACTTGGATTCCGGCTCAGAACAGCCTGTGCAATGCCACACACACACATACACACACTCACAGATAAATATGTGAAGTGGTTGACGTGTTAACTAACTAGATGGGCAGAATAATTCCATAGTGTAGGTGTATATCAAATCACCAAAATGTATACTTTAAATTAAAAAAAAAAAAGAATATTATGACCTTTTTCTGCTCAGGTAGACTCTTACTTTCTAGTGTTCTGAACTCTGGTGCTAATTGTAGAGATTCTGTCTCTGAAAGGCAGGGGACTGCCTGATGATGCTGGCTGGCTAGCTCTTGCTCTATAAGAAGAGAACAAAACCCTATAAGGAAACAAAATCCTTGTCCAGATACCTGGGCATCCCCAAACCGCCCAGCCTCCCCTTTGCTTCTGTCCTCTGTTTTCACGATCTTGTCTTCTTGTTCTCATATGTCAAATACTTCACCTGAAGCCATGAATTTCTCAAAGAAATCTGGTGTACTTAATGATTAAAGTAATATAAATACAGCATCAAGTGTTCACAATCAGGCAGCACTAGCACGCGCACTCTTCTAGATTATTAGCGCTGTACCACTTCGGCATTTTCCTCCTGGCATAGAGATCATTGCATGTTTCACTTTAATAGAACACGTATTTCTATTCACAACTCTGATGTAGATTTTCTTCTTTTAATTAAGGCATTGTATCTAATTTCCATTTTAGTGTGTTTTCCCATAATGAGTATTTATCCTGTTGCCTTTTCCATAGAGTAGAAACATGTCTTAGTCATCCACCTCAATGGGACACAACCTCTTTAACCCAAAACCATGTTTTTCCTGCACAACCAGGATTTTACACCATGTAGATGCTTGAGCTTAGCAAACCTTCCTGGAGGATTCTGAGACTATCTTCTGAGTATCTCTCTGTAGGCCTGGTGACATAGGTGTGCAGTAGAACATTTTGCTTAGAAGGTTCCCACACTCCGTTTAATGTTCTGCCACTGCCATCATAGAAATCTTCATATTTAAAAAAAGAAATAGTATTTTTATTTTACAATAGTCTTATCTCTATGCAAATACTTATAATAAAGCAAAAATACAGGTACACATGTCAGATAATGCTCATTATTCAGGAAAAAAAGATACAGTCTTGTCTCTTTATTCCATGTGAAATAGAGGTAGAAAATATATAAGGTACACAAATCTTAACTGTATACCTGAAAAATTTTTGAATACACATACAAAATGAAAACACACATGTAAGCACCACCCGTCTCAAGATGCTGAACATTTTAAAACCATCATATATCCCTCATATTTCTACCTAGTCAATATCTGCCTATACCAGGAGGAACCACTATTCTTTTTTT
Organism: Mustela putorius furo; assembly: GCF_011764305.1. Classification (NCBI taxonomy): domain Eukaryota; kingdom Metazoa; phylum Chordata; class Mammalia; order Carnivora; family Mustelidae; genus Mustela; species Mustela putorius. Next base: position 27,088,591 of record NW_025421273.1, read on the forward strand.
TTTTTAATGATTTTATTTATTTGAGAGGGAGCAAGAGAAAGAGAGAGAGAAAGAGACTGCACAAGCAAGAGTAGGGGCAGAGGGAGAGTGAGACTCCCTACTGAGCAGGGAGCCCAATGCTGTGCTTGATCCCAGTCCCCTGGGATCATGACCAGAGCCAAAGACAGGTGCTTAACCACCTGAGCCACCCAGGTGCCCACTATTCTGACATATCACCCAAGTATTAGTTTCGCTTGTTTTTGAACTTCATATTAATGGAATCATACACATTGTAGTTTATTAAACTTATTTTTTTTCCTTTCACCATTATATATGTGTGATTCATCCATGATCTGACAGTAGTGTTTCTTTTATTGCTGTATTCTGCTCCATTATGTGAATACATCCATTTTACTATTGTGGTTATCTGGGCTGGTTCCAATACTTGGTTATTATGAACACAGCTGTCACAAACATCCTTCCACATGTCTTTTGGTAGTTGTATGCACTTTTCTTTTGGATAGATACCCGAAGTGGAATTGGTAGTTCACACTGTATACTCATGTTTCTTATTGGTAGATACAAGTACTGATTTTTTCATACTCAAAGTGATAACCTTCCATAGTGCTCTATCCATGCCTTCATCACTTAGAACATATTTTAATTCCAGGGCAATATGTTGAATTCTATCACATATTTTAGATCTTTTAAACTCTTTGAGATATATCACCCTTTGAGATAAAAAAAATACTCTCAATTTTTTTTCCATGTTGAGATTTAGAAAATCCACAACCCGACCAAGGTCTGAGTTAGTCAATAGCATTAGATCTAGATATGAAACTAGTTTAGTTTCTATTGATATGCAACACATCAGACAGAATTTATTGCACTTATATGTTAAAGAGTAGTCATAACAAGAAAGTCATAGTAAGGTTCAGGAGAGCACCAATTCAAATCCCTAGCACATAATAAATGCTTAATAAATATTTCATAAATATGTATTGAACTGTGACTATCCTACCAGTTAGAAACAAAAATCTTCTTAGCAATCTGTATTTTTCTGAACATTTTTCCTTTCAGTTCCTTATCACTCACAGCTCTAAAAAATATCTTAACTTTGGATTCAATGATCCCAGGGACACAAATGTGCTTGAATTTCACCAATAAGGAAAGAAAATCTCAGTATGTTGTTTCAAATCTTGGGATGAGGAATCAACTTCAACCTCATCATTTAAAAAGTCAAGATGTTCTAAAAAAAAAAATAAAAAAAATAAAATAAAAAATAAAAAGTCAAGATGTTCTTTCAAAAAAATTTTAAAAGAAGTATTAACAATGATAAGTGGAACTCTATAGAAACTTCCTGGCCCCTCTCCTTCCCTAGACTTTCCCCATACTCTTCTCCTATCAACTTTTACTATGTCACATCATTTCACTAGAGAATGTGGTTTGAGGATTTACATAAAGCTGCAGATGTCTGTATTACAGGCTCCATGAAGGTCTCTGTTCTAGCAACATCTATTCATGCTCACTATGCTTTTAGCCTGAGGCACTAATGTAGTGTAAGCAACTCGCATCTTTTAATTACTGCAGTCCAGAGTTTGGCATGCTTTAAAAACATTCAAGTTAAAGGACAAAAAAAGGATGATGAAAGAGAAAGATATTAAAAAAGGGGAATGGAAAACATGATTAACTATCAGGTAAGAATTCAGAAGTGATGCCCACAAGACCCCAAAGGGCTCACACACTTTCATTAGTCATACAGCAACACAATACTATGAATTGTGGACATCTATTGCCCGTTTATTACGGTCTTTTTAAATGAGTAAAATGCTTTTTACTTAATGTTGGCAAATCAATTTTCTCAGCACAGAAATATCTATTCTTTTTGACATTCAGTACATGTCATCTTCCAATTAGTATATAACTTTTTAAGGTCAATAACCTCCACTTCATCCTAGGTTTTTTTTCCCCTGAATTGCAAAATCTACTTCCTTATACTTCCTCTACCTCCTTCACACCTATAAATAACTACCTTTATAAGATGCCTACTGTGTGGGTGATGAATCCTAAGGTATGTTATTCACATCTATACCTGCCATTATAATTCTAGAAAGTAGGTAAAAATTTCTTTTTTAAAAGCTTTACTTACTTATTTTGAGAGAGGGAGGGAGAGAGAGAGAAAGACAGAGAGAGACAGAACATGTGGTGGGTAGCAGCAGGGGGCAAGGGAGAGAGAGAATCTCAATTAGGCTTCGCACTGAGCAGGGAGCCCCATGCAGGCATCAATCCCATCACCCTGAGATTATGACCTGACCCAAAACTAAGAGTCTGACGCTTAACTGTCAGAACTGCCCAGGCACGCCTGGTAGGTAAAATTGTAAGCCTCATTTTAGAGACGTGATTCAGAGAGCTGAAGTAATTTGCACAAGGTCTCAATCTAAAAAGTGTCAGGTTAGAATCTGGTGGTCAGAGCTTTCTCATTTGAACCTTGTTCTTCCTGCTTGTTTATATCCCTTCTTCCACCATATTTGTTCACACTCCCTATGCATCTACTCATAAATCCTCTAATGGGCTAAGTATGTGCCCTGTTTGCTACTACTTCCCTACAACTTAAGGAAGGTGCTTGCTTCTTCACTAGATACAAAATGAAGGGGCAAAATCTAAAAGAGCTTTTGGGTCCACACCTTAAATTTGTGAGCCATGACAAGAATACAATGGAAATTCTTGGCTGGACCTGTTCTCTTCTAGTCTCATCTCTAGTTCAGTTCTGTACAATAAGGAGCCCTGCATACATAATTGTGGATACTCCAAGCCCTAAGTCCAACCTCACTCCACACCCTCCACAAATAACCAACACTGGCTATTCTTCCAGGCTAGAACAGAACACACTTTTGTGCAGTTGACCCCTTATAAGTTGAACTCAGGAAAGTAGCTCATGCAGGTCCTAAGAACAGACTCCGGTTACTTGGGTAAGAGATTCTGAGGTGCTGGGTACTCAGAATGTGGAGCAGAAGGCAGAGTGTGGATTCCAGGTGACCAGGTCTTCTTGGTCCTATGGGTAAGGGCACAGCTGGAAGAGACCATCTGGAAGAGACCCTTCAAATTCATGGTGCCTTTGGATCTTCAAATGGTATTTACTGACTAGCTGCTTTAGAAAAGCGGAGCATTGCAAGAAATGGGATCATTCCAAAAATCAAAGACAAGAGCCCTAATCATAGTTTCACTTTATTCCTTGGAGTTGCTAATTATTCACCATCTACAAGACAACTTCAGCTTACTTGACTTTGATTCCAACTGAGAACAGCCAAGTTGCAACGCCTCATTAAGAATGTTGTGATTTCTTTCTGCCTGGGCAGGCACATATCTCCAGCTTGCTGAACCTGCATGCTAGCTCTAGAGCTCCTGCCTCTAAGAGGCAGGGAACTGCCCTGTTCACACCCCTGCTGGCTCTCACTCTGTAGGGAGCAGGCACTGCTTCTGGGGAAGCGAGGTAAGTAATCATGCATCCTTCTAAGAACCTTATGTCAAATAGTATATCTATGAGGTAACCTCATCTGTATTTCTTCTGATTGTCTTAAAGAATTCTCATGTATTTTCAGGTTACAAGGGATATGTAAGATAACAGGAAATGCAAGGTGGTGGATTGATCTAAATTCACTAATAGATATATGTCAATTTTCTTTTTTGGTAAGAAAAATTATCCAAAGTTCAACTCCCTGCAAGGGTTGGTTCTCTTTTTTTCCTGTTTCTATCCCAAGATGGCCCCAAGATAGAGAGAAATAGTGCATTTTTTTCTCATGCAGTAAGTAAGGGGGAAACTTGCTTAATGCTCACCCTTGCACTGGTTTCCACTGTGGAGCTCAGCTCTTTTAATCCCCAGAATTGTCCAGTTGGCATCTAATGATGGGAGTGGGCAAGAAATCCATTTGATTTTGACGTCACCACCCACTTTGGATACACCTTTATTTTCTCCACACTTCCCATTTTAAAGAAATCTGTATTTTTATATACATTTCTTTGGTTTGGCCCCATAGAAGAAAAAACTGAGTTGAATCTGGGTTCTCTGATGGGTTTGCTACTCCCCTGATGCACGATGTCCTTGGACCTCTTTGAGCCTTCGTTTTCCTCTCTGAAACATAACAGCATACTGTGTCTTGCTACAGCATAGATTTAAGGGTCAAAAGCTATATGGATTAAAGGAACTTTGCCAATTATTAAATGTTTACAGAATAACATGGTAGAAAAAATGTGGGATTAAGAGTCATGTGACTTAGCCTTAAGCCGGGCTTTGCTGATGATTGGTTTTGGATTCACAATATGCAAAATGATTAGACAATTTTGGCTTTCCTTAGAGGTCTAATAATCCATGAAATTAAAATGTCAAGTATTAAAAAAATCTAAATTTAACCCTTGAATCAGGAAATAAAAACTGATCTCTTGGGGGTTTTAAGATTTTATACATAAACAGAAGGAGAGATTGGATTTCGAAGATATTTCACTTAAAATAAGCTACCTTCTCAGAAAGAGAAACATCATATGAGATCCCTAATGATTTAATTCACTTGCTCATCAAATATTTGCTGAGGATCTACTAGGGGCATAGGAATATTCTATACATAGCGGGGAGGTTGAAAAATGAGAAAGTTGGTGATCTTTATGCTTTCTCTCAAAGGACTTAGCATTCAATGATGGAGACAGGCTCAAAATGAAACAGCAATAATGAAACTTTGTCTTGGTTACCAAAAAGAGCTATTTTTAAAAGTTCCACTGGGGTATAAGAGAAAAGGGAATATAACTGCTCTATGAAAGACATGATTATGGATTATTGGAAGTTTTAGTGAGAAGCTGTAGACCATCTGTCAAGGACACAAGAGAGAGTATCGATGTGCTCTGTGATGACTAGATCAAACCTCATTGCTTTACAATTCTCTGAGTATAATTCCATGTATACCTTGTATATCTTAGTGTGTGTCCGTGTGATGGTTTTCTGAGGGCAAGTTCTAACTTTGGGCATGAATGTGTTTGTTGCATGTATATAAAGTATTTTATCTGGGTTTTTGTATCTTTTTGCTATTTTTACATACATTAATGAGGAAAGCCTTGAGGTGGACCCAAAGAAGAACATGACAGAACATTTGCTTCAGGGAACTTTTGGTCTAGTTAGTGAAATAAAAACTAAGCCAGTAATTCTTCAATCGGTGTATGCCAGGGGCCATGCGGGCCTGATCTCATTTAGCTTTCCCAAACGGGTAAGCCAGGAACTGTGATTAGACTCATTTTCCAGATGATGCATCTGAGGCTTAGAAAGTCTAAGTGACTTCTATTAGAGTGTAGCAAGTAAGTGGGGGCAAGGCGTCAGGACCATATTTAATACACACTTATATAATGCTTACCCTGTGTTTTAACAATAGTAACTTCTTTTTAAATCTTTAACTACCCGAGTAGGTATTAGTTTGATCCCCACTTTATAAAAGAGGAGAAAGAAAGGGACAGAGACTCGGTGACTTGCCCGAGGTCACACATTTAATAATCGGTACATAGCTGGTGTCTGAAGCCAAGTGGTCTGGCTCCCAACCCTTAGGGAAAACCACTCTGTGAGCTGCTTCTCAAATCCAACAAGGTCTGAAAGCCCTATCAGTTAACCACCCCACCAAATGGCCTTTCTCTTGTGTGCTCTTCTCTGAAGATGAACAAACATCAGTGACACCAAGAGAGCTGTGAATTCAATGGTCCGCATACAGATTCTGCCCATTTGTGCTCAGCCAGTCTGCTTCGTTCAGGCACCAACACACCATTATTTCCAGCGCCGACCCACAGACCCACACAGGGCCATTTTTCCCTAGTGGCTTTAATTAAATGTTAACATTCATTTGCCCTTTTCTGTTGTATTCAAGATAACCTTTGCCTCCTGTTGCCTCTAGATAAGCTTCACTCCATGACAGGTACCAAACAGGTTTATCTTGATAGAAAGTAAAGAATAGGGACTCTTTTATCTGCTCCACCGACATATTTTAAAATGCCAGCTGGGATATTTGTTTTGTACTTACTTCTTTTACGTAATGTCAGCATAATAAATTATTTCTGGATACTGCAGTAACTAAAAGATTTGAGTCCAAATTAGTCATACTAAGTGGCTGTGACCTTTCTGAACAGTCAGACTATGTTGAGAGGTTTTTTTTTTTTTTAATCGTTGTTGTTGTTATGTTTTGCTTTTTGCTTGAGCTAGTTGTGAATACTTCATGGAGAGAGGTCCCCAGTGGGATGTTGAGTCTCACAGTTCACTGACCTTTGGGAAAGCCATAACGAGGTCCTCTGAATGTCTACTGGAACATTCTCTCCCTCTATTGGGAATGGAAGGGCTTCCTGCTAAAGTAGGAGAGGTGGACTGAAAGCCAGGCCTCGACATGCCTGGCTTTTGCCACTGATATCTTATGTGACCTTGAACATGTTTCTCACTTTCTCTGAAGCTCACACACCTTACTGCTCTAATACTGCATGAACACTGCATCATTGTTCAAAATTACTGAAGGGTGATATTGTGGCAGACACATAACATTGCTGATTTATTTTGCAGAACAAACCTGTGAGATGGATATTTTATTCACACTTGATGGAAAAGATAACTGGTCCTTAGAGAAGTTAAGCAATAGGATCCTATTCCCAACCCAGCTGAGAAAAGGTGGAGCCAGGACTGCTTACCAGGGCTTGTCCTGTTGGGAAACCAGGGACAGTCAGCTCTACACCTCACTGATTACTCATGGTCCCTTTGGACTTACTGCATTTTGGTGTTCCATTTCTTCACATTTCTCTCCTGAAAATATCAAATGTTTATGGTTTTTGGTAGCCCACTGCAAGTTTGAGATAGGGAAACTGCAGGACTCCACAAAAATCTGCTTTTTGTTCCTTTTCCTGTTTTTATTCTTGCTGGGACCTGCGTCCTCAGGACCTGCATCCTCACCCTACTTAACACAGGCCTCATCATGTCCTCCTTGTTAGAGACAAGGAGTTAATGATTATCTAATATAGATAATATCTGAGGAGGGACCAGTTGAGAATGACCAAAGGCAGCCATCATATGTACATTCCAGACCACCTGTGCTGGACAACTCCACAAGGCCCTTGCTCCAAGAAATTACCACTGGGCCCTCATCTTCCTTCTGACCAGTTCCTGGATGCCTAAGGGGGACACATATACCAGACCACCATCCACAATAAAAACCTTCAGGCAAAAAGCCGCAAAACAAGATTCATACTCTTTTCCTTTCTAAGTCTCCCAGACACTCTGTCTGTATCTGCTCTCTCTATAACTTCAATAAACTCTGCTTTTACATCCTGCTTGCTCGCATTTGATTTCCATCCAATGCATAGCCAAGGACACTCTTGGCTGGTCCTATGGGGACCCCTCTGGGTCCCTGGATAGGCCTGATGCCATCAACTTGAGTTACTACTTCCCTGACATCATCCGCTTGCCCAGACTGAAAATTCAACATATTTCTGGTTAGCCTGATTAGCACAGGCTGTGTTTATGAAGGTCTCTTAAATTTTACAGAAAATAGGGGATTCTGTGTTTCCATACTGTGGAGCTAAGAGACATGTTGAATTTTATTTTTATAAGTTAGATTTAGAGTAAGTGTATTTAAAAATAAAAGAGACAAAAAGAGACACCAAGAACTGAAGGTGAACCAAACAGACATTACTCTTAGCAATGCTTCTTGCAATAAGCAAATGTATTACATAGAGGAGCTACAAGAAGAAAATACTCCAAAACATTGTCAATATTCACCTGTGTGTGGTGGGATTGCAGAATCTCTCATTTCTTTTCTCTTTTTAAACTTTGTTGGCTTTTCTACCATAAAAAATGTGTTATTTGTGTTCTTAAAAAAATGAATACATACACACAACGTATCCACGGCTTGTTGCAAGTATATCACAAACCCTCAAGCAATCTTGGGCTAGCTAACATCCCAGACAGCAATTTACATTGTGGCCAATATCTAGAGTAGGCTAACTTCACAGGCAATGGAGGCATCAAACAATTTATGTCTTTTTATTAATATCTCCAATGCTATCCATTATTTTCAGCCTTCTTCCATACAAATCATCAGTGTGATGTTTTCCTAAAGTAATGTACCTCTTAAATAACTATCTGACAGGAAGTCTTCAGAGGAAGGTCCTATTTCAATCACTTAATTAATTCCATTTTAAAAAGTTCTATTGACTTTTTACCAATTTAAATGGATCAACTAAAAAACATTGAACTTGTAAAGTGCATCCTCTTTTATTTATTCTTGTTTTGTCCTCTATGCTGTATGCCTAGACCTCTTCTCCCCATTTTTGGATTTTTATACAGTTTCCTAAATGCCCTCCCTCCTCTTGATCTCATGATTCTTAAGGACAGACACAGTGTCACTACACTGCTTTCTAAGAAAGAGGTAAGTCAATGCAGTTTTTGAGTACAGATGGCAACTTTCCCATGAGCTATAGATTCTTTCCAAAATTGTTAACGAAGTAATCTCTTGGTAATCTGGTTCTGTTTCTTTGACACCAAACCACATTTCCCTGGGGTTTTAACATATAGTGACCTTCTCCATCTTTCTGCCCCACGGTCATACCTTGCTTGGTCTCTGGTCTTGTGCTTTGATTCTTATTTTTTTCTGGTTGATGCAGTCTTTGTTTTCTCTTCTGCTTATCTTCTTTCCAGTGGGATCTTTTCCTAAAGCTTTCTACAAATACCATGAATACTGAACTCACTCTTTTTAATTATCCTTTAATAATGCCAGCCATTATCATATATTTTAATCACTTAATAAGATTTATTGTATTATTAGAAAGTATTCTTTATTTCACATGTGTGTATGTGGGTGTGCTGGTGTGCACTTTGGCTCCCTAACAAAACTGTAAACTTTTGAAAGTCAGGGAAGTAATCTAAATTTCCTTTATGTCCCTATCAGTGTCTTGTATGGTTTTGAGAATATAGCAGGTGCTTGATATAATTTCCCTAGATTATATCAAGGTTCATGTTGATTAAATGAATTTAATCCTCCATTAAATAAATACTATTCCATCATTTGTAAACTGATTTTAAGTACAAGATTTTTTCAAATTAAACAAAGTTTAATAATAAATGTCCCTTCTATTTTGTTTTCTCTATAAACAGAGTATTGTGGATGCCCAAATGTTTAACTAGTTGAAATAAACTCTTCCTCTGACAGCTTCCTGTCAAATGGTTATTTAAAACTCTCCTGTATAATGCTTTAGGAGACTGACATGCTGGTAATTTAATATGGAATTATGCCTAAATAATGGGTGACAGAAGAGCTATTAATAAAGGAACTTATACTGTAGTGCCCTCAAGAACTTGTGAATAATGGGAAAGTTAGCTTAAGTCAACTAGATGCCTGGTAAAGACTGCTCGCTCATTAAGATTTGTTTCCTCTTTTCTTTTATGGCTCTAAATATTTCTGGGCAGTTTTGTACTTAGCTTCCACTCTTATTAAACTGCCATATCCAATATGGGAGGAGAGTTGTGCTTTTGGAATTTAGTATTCTGAAATGCATTCTCTCTTGATTTTCCACCATCAACATAGTCTAGAAAATTAATGTACAGATTGAAACTAAACTCAATGCTGTTGAGAGCTAGAAATCTATTATTTGCATAGATCCAAACACAGAAAGAAAGACATTCTATATAACATAATTACCAGTTACAATATAATTAGCATTGTCTTTGAAAATAAAAGTATTTTTAAAGGCATTCACAGAAAATAGAGATAGGCTTTGTTGAATAACTTACATGATATTTAAAAAAATAAATTCATTATTATTGCCCTGAATTGCATCTCATGTGCAAAACTTTTAAGTATTGTTGTAAAATATTTCTTTTATAGTTTGGCTATTGTGGACATTGCTGCTATAAACATTCGGGTGCATGTGCCCCTTTGGATCACTATGTTTGTATGAATGGATCAAGAAGATGTGGTATATATACACAATGGAATACTATGCAGCCATCAAAAGAAATGAAATCTTGCCATTTGCGACAACATGGATGGAACTAGAGCGTATTATGCTTAGTGAAATAAGTCAAGCAGAGAAAGACAACTATCACATGATCTCCCTGATATGAGGAAGTGGTGATGCAACATGGGGGCTTAAGTGGGTAGGAGAAGAATCAATGAAACAAGATGGGATTGGGAGGGAGACAAACCATAAGTGACTCTTAATCTCACAAAACAAACTGAGGGTTGCTGGGGGGAGGGGGTTTGGGAGAAGGGGGTGGGATTATGGACATTGGGGAGGGTATGTGCTTTGGTGAGTGCTGTGAAGTGTGTAAACCTGGTGATTCACAGACCTGTACCCCTGGGGATAAAAATATATGTTTATAAAAAATAAAAAATTAAAAAAAAAACATTTCTTTTAGTATTTCTTTTAAGTACCAGCCAAAAGGCCTACAATTTTCAATCCTTCCACCTTAAGCCCATGAAAAGAGATACTATGTTTTCAAATCCTTTCTTAAATGGAGAATTAAACTGAATTTCAAACATTATTCAAAAGAGATCTCAATGAAATTTAGGGATGGGGTCATGTGTAAAATGCATAAAAATCTAACATTTACCAATGAAGAATTATTAAAATCAAAACAAAGTGAAACCTACTCATAGACTTTTAAGAATTTTTAAAAATTCACTAGACTTTATGCTTGAGAGGTGAGGATTTATAAGGAATATTTAGCAACAGTGAGCTGTAGCTCTAGATTTAGAACCAGAGAAATTCGATCTGAATCCCAGCTGTATAATCTGTTACTATGTGACCTTGGGTTGGTCACATGATATCTGAGTTTTCTAACTTTTAAATTGGAGATAATAATGTCATTCCCACTTATTTCACCAAGTGATCTTGAAGAATATGAATGCAATAATATTTTATATCTATGAAGTACTCTAGAAATGTAAGCTATTATTATCCTCATATTTATTGTTATATAAAGTATGCATTTTTAATCCTTTTTGTATATGAAATATTGTACCATATGGCATCTCAGAAAGCAAAGCTGCTTGGACAGAAAAAAACAGAGTAAATGATAATGGGTTCTAACTACCTGCTAGGCATTATTCTCAAAATTATCCTCTAACTCAGGCATTCATTTTAAATCCAGTTTACAGATCAGGAAATGTTTAAAATATTCTCTAGGTCAGAGTAAAAATAGCACAGGTAACTTGAGCCTGGATTTTCTTTGAATAGCGTTCTTTCTTCAGCACACAGCAATGGAGGGCTTCTCTTCCCAGGCAGGATTAATAAAAGTGAGAGTCTACTTGGAGTACACACCCTCATGACAAAGGCTTGGATGGAACCTATTCATCAATGTAGAAACAGAGGACTCAAAATACTCCTTGTTTAGACAACCCTGAGGGTACACCTGCTCGGAAAGTTCCCCAGGGAGGCTTTTGCTACTTCTTCTATGTAAGAAATCCTTCTGGGGTAATTCTGCCTTCTTGCTTCTATCCACTTGAACAAGAGGGCAAATCAGCAGATGAAAAGTACATTACAAAGGCAGAGCTTGAAAGAAACTGTGCATTGGAAACAGGAGAAAGTTATATATTCTATTTATGTCTTTGCTCCTGATTTTCTCATTTAATCTGTTAATATAACTCCTTAGGTACATATTATTGCTATCATTTTTTCACAGAAGAAATTTGTATGAAGGTAGGTTAGGGAACTTGTCTTGGAAGCTAGTTTGATTCCAAGTTGTCTGTTTTCAACATTCCCCTTGTCCCAATAGTATCAGAATGCACAATAGGTGACCAGGTATTATGTAAGTCATTCATTATCATTGGGGGCTTTAATCAGTCCCAAGGGGATGCAAATTGGCTCATGACCATAAAAAAAAAAAAAATCTTACTCTTTTTATGTATAATGCATAGATTTGCATACAAGGCATGAATACACAACATATATCTGGGTATTAAAATTTTATTGGTAGCAATTAGACAAAATATTATAAAAAGGCTTCTTAGAAGAACAGTAGTGAAAAACAATGAAGAAACATCAGCATAGGAAGAGAAAAACTATAGTGAACTACATTCATAATACCTTTGGTGGTCACTGAGGTCAGAATCAAGTAAAAACCATTGTTTCTCAGCTGCTTCAGCCACAGAGGATGGTATCAGAATCACATATTACTCTAGAACTCAAGAACACATAGGGTAGAGTGCAGACAATCCCTGTGATGGAGTGCTGAAGTGCTCCCCAAACCAATGGAAATCAGGAAGGACGGGCAAGATCAAACCACTAATTCTCTAAACAGAGGGACCTGGTTTGGCCCCCATAAGAGGAATTCATGTCTTCAGCGTGCCCATCTTACCCCACAAAATGCCCTATTATCACACTTTGCCTTCCTTTCTTCCATCTGCCAGGAGTCAGTCCTATTTTATACTTCCAAGAAATCTTTGACCTTCCCAATTTACATCTACCTTCTCCTCCAGGAAGGTCTCACATCTCTGTACAGGGCACCTTACAAGGCAGGAATTGCATTTGCAAAGACCTGGATCTGAATGTTGACCTTAAAACTTATGATTGGGTATAACCAATTATCCTCTTGTTGTACTTCAGTTTTTCTATCTGTAAAATGGGAATGCTGATGTAAGCTCTCACCACAGCCATGAGGAAAAAATAGGTAAAATATTTCACACTGTGCCTGGCTGTTAGTAAGTGTTTGTTTGATGAGAGCATAACCATTTTAACAACCAACTTGTTTTCTCTTTAGATCTGGAACAATTACAAAGTGTGTGATACATTAAAAATCATTAATTCCAGCTCATATGTCATCTCCTGCAAAAAGTCCCACCTGCATTCCTGCCTCTTCCAGTTTGACTCTGCTCTTGGCTCCTGCTTCTTTTTTTGTGTTATTTACACAGTGTAATAAACCAATCATTTATTTGACCATCTCTTTTGCTCTACTAACTTCCTTATGAACAAGGAAGGATTTTGTTTTACATAATTTTCTATTTTCAGTATTTCAAGATTTTTGATAATTTTAAAAAAATTATATTTTATATTTATTTATATTTGTGAAAGAGAGAGCCAGCACAAGCAGGGGGAGGGACAGAGGGAGAAGTAGACTGCCCGCTGAACCAGAGCTTGATGCTGGACTTGATCCTAGGATCCTGGGATCATGACCTGAGATGAAGGTAGACACTTAACGGAGTTACCCAGGTGCTCAAGATTTTTGATAATTTCTGTTACATCATGAATAAAGAGTGTTTCCACGAATTAGATTACTTGTGTTACAAGAATATAGTTCATTTTTTCGACTGTATAGAAAAAATGAGGGGCCCCTGGGTGGCTCAATTGGTTAAGCCTCCCACTTTTTTTTTTTTTTTTTTTTAAGCAAAGCACAGAGAAGTTTTATTTTGGGGAGAAGACTCTGACTCTAAATTTTAGCTCAGGTTCTGATCTCAGGGTCATGAGACTGAGCCTCACGTTGGGCTCTGTGCTCAGTGCAGAGTCCACATGAGATTCTCTCCCTCTGCCCTCCCACTGCTCTCTCTCTCTCTCTCAGACAAATAAATAAAATCTTTTTAAAAAACTGACACAGCATTCTCTCCCCTTATCTTGAAGCTAAGACCTAAATCTTTACCATTGTATATAAATGTATCTTCCATTAATTTAAAACTGAAATACCTTGTAACCATGCAGATACATACAGATACATACACAAAAGCTACTTTATACATGAAAACTCTACCAGTCTTCCAGTCTATACTTGTTGCTTTCCTCATGCTGTTTTCTCATTTATTATCAGCTATTTTCACAAATGGAAGTTGAGCTCTGGGGACAAGCAGGAGGTGATTCATTTACATAGTCTTTCCAGTGCCCTGGGGCTAATTTTTAGTAAATGCACTGGGTGGACTTTTTCAAAAGATTTATAGTATTTATCTTGTAACCTTCTGTTATGAGTCTCAAGAGCACCAGCATCCCAGTGTCAATGAGAAGAGTGTACTTGATAGCCAGCCATGCAGTGTGCACTCATGGCCCTTATCCACAGAATTGTAATAGTACTTAATCCTATATGTACATATTGACAGCCAATTTATCTAATTACTCACGTTCACATATTAACTGAGTAATAACAGAATACATTATCTTCATTCTGGCCTGTTTTTAGAGATCTTCAGGGAGACCTAACTGATCATTTCGAGGAGGACCTTGAAACACTGGAAACATTTTTGAGTAGTTTTAAAGAATCTGATTTATAAAACCTGGCTTATCAATTATCTTTATTCCCTTGGTGTATTTTCTTTTTCCCAAATAATGAGCATAATTCAATTAGCAAGTGGTTCTGCTTTGAGGTAATAAAAAAGTGTGAGCCTTTTCATACTTAAGTTCAATAGCCAATGTTATAATCTCCATCTCTTTGAGATTTAACTAAAAGACACATTCATTCATTCAACCAAATGAGTGTTCTTTTCTTGGCACAGCTTTTATTCCTCCCTCATTTTTTTTTTTTTTTTTTGACACTCAATGCATGCATCGCTTCCTCAGAAAGCCTTCCTGGGATCCTTAACTATGTGGGAGGCTCCTTCTCCACGCTCACCTGAAACTCCATGCATGCCAGGGGCATAATTATACTTTATCACCATCTCCTATCTTCTCAGTGCCTTGAGGATGAAGGCCTGCTGTCTGGTACATTCTACAGACTAAGTGCTGTGTCAGGGACTACAGTTGAAAGACAAATAAGAGGGGAGCCTCTCCTTGAGAGATTGTAGTTCAGTAGGAAAAATGGAAATGTAAATTAACAGTTATAAGTCAAGGGCTAAAATCTATGACCAAGGTATCTCCAACGTGCAATGAATACAGAGATTAGAGAAAAGATATTTCACAGTGGTGATGATTTCACACAAATCAATTCTCCAGACTAGTGGTTTGTAAGAGAGCTTGCGAGAGATAACCCCAGGGATAATTCTGATATGCAGTTATTAAATCATAGTAAGAAGATAACATTTCCGCAATCATGTGTGCAGCTAAGAATACTGATATTGTGATGTGTCCTCACAGTTTATATTCCCCTTTGCTATCACCGGATTAACAATTACTTAGCTTAATTGGTAATTTTCTAAGCACCCAGTATTTGTAAGACCATGTGTGAACTGCTATGGAGACTATGAGGCTTTGTGATTGTATTCTTTTGACTAGAGTATAAGAGGAGAATTTATTCTGAACTGAACCCTGTCTCCATGCCAGACATTATACTAGGTGCTCTTCCTATACTGATCTATTAATTTTCACAAACACACCAGAAGGAAATATTAGTGTTCCGTTCTGGAGATTAGAAAACTGAGGAACAGAGAGGCTGAGAAATTTGCTTAATATTTCACCACTGAGAAGAAGCAGAGCCAGCCTTCAAAACCACATCATTTTATTTCAAGCCTTGCTTCTTTCTATTCCAATGCATGGTCTCTTGAAGGAATTACTATCCAATCAAAGAAGATAAAACATATATACAAATATCCCTATTATATGAAGGATACCATAGATCAGGTGTTAATAACAAGTAGTGTTATCTAAGGAAGAAAAATCAATTCAAGTCTTTGTGGAGAAGGTTGCAAGGAGCCTGCAAAGATTTCTGACATGCTGAGATGGAATGAGGTCATCTAACAAAATAATATGCAGTATCCATCCTTCCGGTAAGTCTCATGTAGAAAAAGAGAGAATAAGAACTATTCTGAATACTTGTCATGAATTTTAACATGATACTAACAATCAACATTTACTAAGCGATTCCTGTACACCAGCAAGGCATGAAACTACATGAACTTAACCACCCTCACGACAACCTATAAATTAAATATTATTATATCTCATTCAATAGAGCAAGAAACTGAGGTGTAGAATTTAAGCAACTTGTCCAAGTTAAATAAACTGCAGAGCTGGTGATCCAAGCCCAAATCCTTAGCCCTTTGTTACTTGAACTGCCATTCATAAATGCAAAGTACTTAGCCCAGTGTCAAATCCACAATACATGCTCAATAATAAATAATAATAAATAAATAATAATTTATTTAATTAATAAATAAATAATAATAATAAATAATAATGATAAGGAACACTATAACTTAAGAGGCGTATTATTGTCAAAGGTATAAAAGTGAGACTACCCAGAACAATGTCAGAGAAGTCTTCACAGAGCCCATGGAGAAGGCTTAGTGTTCGGAGTGCCTGGGGGATTTGTGTACAAAGGCAGGATGGGGGCACAGGGTGTGGACACATTAAGGCCAGAAGAGGCTTGACCTCGATTTGAGAAGCTATCATGAAACAATAAAGGTTTTATAGCATATAACCTAATTAGAACGCAACTTGTAGACTGCATGTTTAAAAGGCACAGTTGGTAGAGAGAGATCATGGACCTAGACTTGGAAAATGATTGCATATGAGCTGTGAGGGAGGCAGGAAGTGCACAAAATAAGTTCTGAAGAATTGAACTTGAATGGGTAAGTGAGATTCTGGTGGTTGCCTAAATAAAAATAGGAGGGAAAGTAATAAAAATGGGCTGGGGCTTAGTCAAAGGTGTGGAACGGGGTAATGAGAGGAAAATGTCAACTGTATTCTGGGAAACTGATTTATAGGAGTCAGTGTGACATATACCAGACCGTTTAGCAGGCTGTTAGAAATTTATGTGAATAGGCAAAGCCCACCAGAGGAAAAGACAGGTTGATAGTGCAGATTTTGGAATGATTTGGAACTGTGTAATATTAGCTCATTAATGTTTACTCACTATATCTGAAGTAGCTCTGGTTATTAAAACTTTGCAAAAGGTTATTAACCTTTTGCACAGATAGATAGACAGACATAGATTGATTTGTGGTAGAATTTTCTTTTTTTTTTTAATTAAAAAATTATTATTATGTTCAATTGGCCAATATATAGTACATCATTAGTTTTTGATGTAGTATTCAACGACTCATTAACTAACTGCATATAACATGCAGTGCTTATCACAACGTGTGCCCTCCTTAACACCCATCACCTTGTTACCTCATGCCCCTACCCGCCTTGCTTCTGTAACTTTCAGTTTGAGTCTCTCAGGGTTTGTCTCCCTCTCTGATTTCTTCCCATTCGGTTTTCCTTCTCTACCCCTATGGTCCTCCATGCCTCTCCTTATGTTCCACCTATGAGTGAAACCATACAATAATTATCTTTCTCTGCTTGACTTATTTCACTTAGCATAAGAAGAACCTTTTGTTTTAAAATGAGAGAGAACATTGGGCATTTCTTGGAAAAAAAATTCAGGAGAATGGTAGAGTGAAAATTTTTGAAATGAAGAATGATAAAAAATGTACTGAGTGGGGTGCCTGGGTGGCTCAGTGGGTTAAGCCTCTGCCTTCGGCTCGGGTCATGATCTCAGGGTCCTGGGATCGAGTCCCGCATGGGGCTCTCTGCTCAGCAGGGAGCCTGCTTCCCCCTTTCTCTCTACCTGCCTCTCTGACTACTTGTGATTTCTCTCTGTCAAATAAATAAATAAAATCTTTAAAAAATATATATACTGAGTGCTTGTTCTGGGACAAATACTATATCAGGTTATATTGGGAAAACACAATCTAAAGACAAACATCACGGAGTGAAACCACGTTTGGGTTGAGAATTCCTTCAACAGCATAAGGAGATATTATGGAAAAAAAAACTGTTCAAGAATTATGAGGCTCGGGCGCCTGGGTGGCTCAGTGGGTTAAGCCGCTGCCTTCGGCTCGGGTCATGATCTCAGGGTCCTGGGATCGAGTCCCACATCGGGCTCTCTGCTCGGCAGGGAGCCTGCTTCCTTCTCTCTCTCTCTGCCTGCCTCTCAGTGTACTTGTAATTTCTCTCTGTCAAATAAATAAATAAAATCTTTAAAAAAAAAAAAAAAAAAAAAAAGAATTATGAGGCTCAAAAAGTTATTATTTATTTAGTTTTAAGTCATTCATTCTTTTCCTGTTTATTTATTTTGCTACCCAGTTTATTCACCCACCTTTTGGTAAAACAGGACCACACTCTCGCTTTAGGTAAGCACTCTTCCCACATTTTTACTCTGCAGCTAATAAATGACAATACCACCTACTCTAGGGATCACCCCAAATTGGGATAAGATAATTGATATATCGCTCCAGTGATGATAACTGATTCATGAATGGGGCTGTGGCTCAATCATGGCAATAAGAATAAGATTCAGAAAAAAAAAAAAAAAGAATAAGATTCAGGAATTGTGTTAGACTCCTAAGAAATAAAAGTTTTCTTTTTTCTTTTTTTTTTCTTTTCAGTTGGTAAGAGTTGTGGTCTATCACTAAGCCCTTTGTGGCTGCTTGAGGTTGAGAATGGAACAGCCAGAGGTCCTCAGCCTGAAAGACATAGAGAAAGAGAGGCAAGCCAGGATTCATGTGATACCGCTTTAGTTGCTGGATTAAACTTTACGTGAAGCTTCACTTTTAGATAGTTTCTGTAAGTACAGAAGTATCTCTAAACCTCCCAGGTACACAAGTTAATATATTATCATTATTGCTTAAAGTAATAATGATTTAAATTTTCTTAAACTTGCCTTTTTATCAAAAGAAAAAAGTCCTAATGGAGAAAAGTCTTTAGTAGCTCATGGAAAAGGCCAAGGTAGAGACGAAAGTTCCTGAAGGCAAAGGATGGACTAAATCTGGAAAAATTTGAGCTAGAAACAAAGAGCTCTGAGAGATACTCTAATTAGCTAGAGCTTGGGCTTTTAGATAATTCATTATTCATTCCACTGTGCTCTTAAAAACCTGTTCCTTCAACTCCAGTTGTCACTGATGTCATCCAGCCCTGTATTAGAGCTCATTGTTCAAATCTTTCTTTCTTCCACTAGATTGTAAATGAAAACTCCTTGAGTTTTCTTGAGGCAGAAGCTATTTCCTGCTCATGCTAGTAGCCTCATGAGCCCTCCCAGAATGTCTGTCACACAGTAAATAGCTGTAGTGTTCCACTGAGTTTCAGAGCAGGGAGAGATGTGGTGAGAGGATATGGCAGATTACTCTGGCAGCAGTAGGTTGAAAGACTGGAATGGGGTAAGGAGGAATAGGGAGGGAAGCCAATTAGGTATGCATTTCAGTATTCCAGAGCACCATGGATAAGGGCTCGGAGAAATAAATCAACAAAATGTTATGACCTAAATCTAGACAGCAGCCACATGAATAAAATGGACATGGCCACACAGATGAATGTTCATACAGTATCTCTTTGTCTGTTCTCTTTTATTCTTATGAAATTCATAAAACCGTTGCCCATGGTAACATTCAGACCAGCATTTGGATGCATCTCTCAGATCAAACATTGATGAGAGAGGTCTGTGTCTTTGTTCTACTGAGTCAATTGTTCTAAATATAGGCTAAGCAGGTTTCTTAGAGCAATAGAAGTGACTAGAATGGATTCCAGGATCAGCAGTATCCACTCCACACCCCAACTATGAGCTCGTTTGAAATGAATACAGCATAATCTGAAAGAAATAAATGTTTAAAACAATCCTGAGTATTTTCCAATTTTTGCTGAATTTTAGAGTGTTGATTTC
This sequence comes from Mustela putorius furo, assembly GCF_011764305.1. Classification (NCBI taxonomy): domain Eukaryota; kingdom Metazoa; phylum Chordata; class Mammalia; order Carnivora; family Mustelidae; genus Mustela; species Mustela putorius. The sequence goes on from NW_025421273.1 coordinate 27,108,128, forward strand.
CTACTTTGTCTCATTATAGCACAGTGTTGAATATAAAGGGAAATGCATAGTTTAAGGAAGCAATGGTCTTAAGGAAACTTGAATGTATTTTAAAGAGAGACACTTTGGAAACAGGCCCAGTATCTATTTTTATAGATGATTGAGGACATTTTCTCCAGATTCAATCATAAAAAGCAACACATGACCCACCCTTTTCACAAAATAAAATTTCTTTCACTTTTTTCAAAGTTAAAGGTAACATTTCTCATTTAAAAGTTAACCAATTTAGAAATTTTGGAAAAGAGAAAAAACTACACAGAAAAAAGGATAGAATCATGTCTGTGATTTAATCTCAATGTAACTATCAATACCCTCTAATTTTTTTCAAGTATTAATTATATGGGCACATCTAAGCACATTTTTTTTTCATCCTTTTGGGTTTTGCTTAAATGTCCCTTCCTTAGAGAAGTCCTCCTTAACTTCTTATTTGCAATGTGGTTCCTTCCTTGCCTTTGCTATTCTTTTCCATAGCACACTCTGCTCTGTAGAACTTAACATGTTTAAATAGTGGTTGTGTATTTTTAATGCCAGCATTACACATGAGGGTGGGATCATGACTGTTTTCTTCATTTTCCTACTAAACAAGAGGCAAGTACTTGGCATCTAGCACATTCTCAAGTTTAATTATTTATTAATTTTCAGGTACTATGTTGCAATAGTTTAAGACAGCCAAATGGGTTTGAATCCTGTTGTGGAAGGCAGGATACTATATATTACCTTACATAGTAAGCACAACTTTACTAGGTTAATTGTGTTATCTTGAGATGGGAAAATTATCCTGGATTATTTAGTTAGCCCAGTGGAATCACAAAGGTCATTATAAGAGGAAGGAAAGAGGGTCACGGTCATAAAAAGACAATGTGATGATAGAAGGAGAAAGAGAGGGAGAGAGAGGAGAAAAATATGACCATGAGCCAAGGACCGTAGTAGGCCTCTAGAATCTAGAAAAGACAAAGAAACATCTAGAGCTTCTATAAGGAACCAATCCTGCCAACCCATTTTAGACTTCTGACCAACCAGAACTATATATGAGAACACATTTGTGCTGCTTTAAATCACTGTAGTTGCAGCCATTTGTTCCAGTACCTATGGGAAGCTAATCTACCTGCTTTGCATATGAAAAGCCTCAGGAAAGTAAATCATCCTCTCTGTGCCTCAGTTTCCTCATCTCTAAAATGGAGAAGCAGCACCTGCTACACAGCATAGTTTTAATCTGAAAATATATGCAAAGCATGAAGAAAAGGGCTCAGCATATCCTATGGTCTTCCTAAATATTAACTGTTGGTAAAAGTACAAATTACCAAATAAACATGAGATGTGTCAATGACTCTTTTCTTATCAATCTCAGGTAACCAGGTTCTCACACGTGTTGCAGTTTTCTTCAGCCCAACATAATAAAGTGATAACAGGGTAGATCTTTTTAACATAACTCTAATGAAACACGGGATGTTAGAGACAGTCCTGTGTTTGAAATCTTTTTTGTATCCACAGGAAGAGAGATCATTTGCCCCACTTGCCCAAGACAGTCCTAATTTGTAATTATTGACACAGAATAATTTGTAGTGCCCCTTTAACTCTAATCAGTGTCCTGGTTTGCACAATAAATCATATGCTCACTCCCTCTTGCCCTTTGGATGAATCACTTAATATATCTGAGACTTTATTACTCTTCTACAAAATGCAATGACACTACCTCTCCTGTAGGGTGCTGGATGGATTGACATGAATGACGATCACAGCACAGTGTAAATGCTCTCTCTGAACTAGTTTCCACCCTTTTCAGTAATGACTGAGCACCTAAACCCAGGAGAGAGATGCAAACAGAGGGAGATCCACTGATTAATTCTCATTGGAAGAAAGTAATTAAAAGCAGAATTTAGCTGGAAACACGGGCTCAATCAACTTGCCAGTGGTCTCAAGCTAGGAAAGACCACCAGAATCACAGAACCTCAAACAGAAAAGATCTTACTTATTATCCAATCCAATCCATGCTACCACCACATGGAAACCCTGCCACATCCCTGACTGGGCTATCTCCTGGTAATCGTCAGTGGTTAATGCCATGGAGCGCTTATCAGGTCTGGGACATCATACCTTGCACCTTCCATGTATTACTTTAAATCATCTTTATAAGAGTTCCAGAAGGTAAGTACCATGAACGTCACTTGGAAGATGAAATTTACAAGGTTTTGTAGTCAGGATCTGGTCTCTTGCCTCCTAGTGAGTTTTGGTGGCCACATAGGATTTTGGAAAATTCTAAACCTAAAACTTGTAGTGAAGAACACAGAGCTCAAAATGTCCTTAAAACTCCTAAATGATTTACAGGGGAGACTCATTGTAAAGGTTCCTTTAGTTTTATGAATCTTATTCTGCAAATGTTCATTCCTATTTGTTAGTGGTTCCTTTCTTAATTACTGTGGAATGGTACAACATCTTAAAACAGAGGAAGGTGTCCCATGGTTCCTAGGCAGTGGTAAAAATCACACATAAGAATTTTTTTTTTTTTTCAATACAATCAACTGGTGGTGGGGTCTGGGAGAATTTTTTTTTTTTTTCTAATGGGAAATCCATGATGCAATGATTGGACAGTTGACAGAGTAGTACTGAGGTGTAGTGCAAAGTGCTGAAAGTTTTGCAGACAAGAAAACTTCATTCCAGTTGGTCTGAAATAACTCATTATGTGAGCATGAACTAGTTATTTTACTATTTTGTGCCTTAGTTACCCCTTCTATAAAATGAAAGCTTGGGGAGATTGTCACTAACAGCCTTTCAAGTTTGACCAGACTCTGATTCTCTGAAATATGGCCTAGATTCCTCACAAATTGTCACTTTGGCAACATAGCCTGGTGCTTAGAAAGCGCTCAGGGCCCTCAGAAGAATTCAGTATCATATTTCACAGATGGAAACTAATTGAAATTCTTTAGGTAGATCAAGTGTAACCACAAAAGCTTGCACAGACCTGTAGCAGTCCCTTTGCCCAGAACGGCTTCAGTCTGTCGACAGCTCTGAGCATGTTGCAGTAAAATCAGAAATCATCTGTCTATCTTAGGGTAAGTCATTACCCAGAGCAGAGTTTTGTCAGGTCAAGGACACCAGGTTGCTTACTTGAGCATGGATCATGCTTAGATCTTGAAAATGAGAAGCACTTTTCTGATTCCACAGAAAGCAACAGTCCCAGAAGGGAAATGTATTCATCAACTGGACCCCACAGTGCCCTGCAATTTTGGAGACAGTTTCAGTTTTAGCCTCTGCTCTCTGTCCACATCTCCAGCCCATTCTTCTTTAGAGCCCATGCTTCCTGGGCCCATTCTTTCCCATAGTTTGAAGCATATAATCATGTACCTTTTCTAGCTCCCTTTCGCTGCTCGTCTCTCTTCTGTGGCATCTATTTTTTTTTTAATTTCTACTAAGATTTTATTTTAGTGTGTAAATAAAAGTGTAAATTCATTACTAAATAAGAAAAAATATATGCTAAAAAAAGCTGTCTTAGCATCAAGAGTTTTGTTTTTTTTTTCTTTTCTTTTTATCTTGTTATGTTAGTCACCATACAATATATCATTAGTTTTTGATGTAGTGTTCCAACATTGACTGTTTATGTATAAGACCCAGTGCTCCATGCAATATATGCCCTTCTTAATACCGACAACCAGACTCACCCATCCCCCCACCTCAACCCTCCAAAACCCTCAGTTTTTTTCTCAAAATCCATAGTCTTTCATGGGTCGTCTCACCTTCCAATTTCCCCACTTTTTCTTTCATTCTCCTAATGTCCTCCATGTTACTCCTTATGTTCCACAAACCAGTGAAACCATGTGATAATTGACTCTCTCTGCTTGACTTATTTTACTCAGCATAATCTCCTCCAGTCCCATCCATGTTGATGCAAAAGTTGGTATTTATCCCTTCTGATGGTTGAGTAATATTCCATTGTATATATGGACCACATCTTCTCTATCCATTTGTCTGTTGAAGGGCATCTCAGTTCTTTCCATAGTTTGGCTCTTGTGGACATCACTGTTATGAATATTAGGGTACATATGGCCCTTCTTTTCACTTCAGTATCTTCTGTGGCATCTAATATGAACTCTCCCTTGCCTGCTTATGTTTCATGGATTTGGATTTATTCTTGCTTGCGACTCTTCCTGTCTCCTAAATTCCAGTTTGATGACTCTTACTGAGAAGCCAATATGAAACTGCTCTCTTGACAGCAAAAAATGGCCAACTCATTAGCCAGTCCAATCTTATTCTATTTCTTGATCGTTGAGTGTTGTGCTCTGTCCCATGCTTGAAGTCAGGGATCATAGAAGATTCAAATAAAACCTCTACCTTCTACATAGAGCTGACAAGCTACTGGAGGAGTAGACAGATAAACTATGCTTCATTTCAGTGAGAATGACTGGTTTTACAGAACAGATCTTCTCAAATGGTCTATGCTGAAAGATCAATTTTGTGGGTTTTTCTTTTTCTTTCCAGTGCATTGTACATAAATAATCTATTTGTATTGTCAAATACAAAATGGAACTTATGGATGTTGTGGCAATTTCAGATTATTGGAACAGTTTCTAAATGCTATGTTTAAATTCTGCACTTTGTCTTTGCAAATGGGCAGTCGACAGTTTGCAAAATACTCCCCTTCTACAGACTACAATTTGAGGGGGTACTCTGTTAGAACAGCTTACATAAGATGCTGTTGGAAAACACATGAGTGCTCGGCTCATTTTAGCTGGGGTGTGAGAGAAGTCTCCCAGAGAAACATGAGGACCCACTTTTTAGTTCCCTTCTTCCTCCATCTTTGCTTCCTTGAAGGTCAGTAACTACCTTCATCTTAGAAGTTTAGTTTCCATTTGCTTCCATCAGATTGCCTACTCAGGTTACCTACTCCCTTCTAAAACACACTTCTGTTCTCCTATTTCTATCATTTTTTTCCCCCTTCTGTCCCTCACCCAGTCATGGCTGGTCCCTCTGTGGTGTCTTTTCCTTATACGACTCATTGACTTCCATACTTGCTTCTTTAGAGCCTGTGGTGACTGGGCAGTGGAGCTGACAGAGGACAGAACCCACTTTCCTCTGTTATGTTCCTTCAACGTCTCCTCTGCACTGCCACCTAAGACCTCTGCCATTGAATTCCCATCTAACTGTCTAGTTGTTTCTTCACAAAATCTCACCATGTTGGCAGCCCTGCATTGAAGTTGAATTATTGACTTTTTCAGTTGGTCCTGGACTTGCTCACCTTCATCTGCCCTCAGTCATGCTTCTTTTTTCCTTCTGCCTTAAAAATTCTCCTCCTCGGGGTACCTGGGTGGCTCAATAGGTTGATTGAGCTCCGGTCTGGATCTCAGGATCCTGGGATCAAGCCCCAGGTTGGGCTCTGTGCTGAATGTGAGGGCTGCTTGTGATGCTGTCTTTGCTGCCCCCTCCACCCAAGACACACATGTTCTTTCTCTCTAAAAAAAAAATTCTCTTCCCTCTCTACTAATTTTCCAGCCCTCTCACCTGCCCCACTGACCCATCTCAAGAAAAAATAGCTATTCTTCAATGCCCAGCTTGAATGTCATACCATACTTGCCATTAAATCTCAGAGATCACACCACAATTGAAACAATTATTCAATCTGCTAATTCCCTAATATATTCCATACTGTCTCTCTTTCGGCACTATCTCAAGACATGGTGGTTTGGATAGCAGGTGGCATGGATAGCAGGCACATCACCTGCTATCCATGCCAGCTCTCGGAGGTCAGACTCAGTGCCTAACTAACTCTCTACTAGGATCCTAGCCTTGATTTGACCTTCAGACAATTATTTACTTTTTCATTTGCCTACACAGAGTTTCTGAACCTTCTAAGTGCTGGCCATACTTTCCCAGCCTTCCAAGAATATACAGTGTATTGGCAGAAAGCAGATACCTTCATGGTTAATTGTCAAGCTGATTGGTAAGCACAAAGAGAATGTTTTGCACTAGGCAATACAGAAGGTGGAGGGTGAATGCCCAGCTCAGAATAAAGGTGACCACGGTGTCCAGGGAGTCATTCTTCTGTAAGTAGCAGTTGAGAAGAGAATAAAAAGATAAGCAAGCCCACGAAAGGCGTGCAGGAAGGGAGCCTGGGGAAAGTATCCAGGCTGAGGGGTCAGCTGGACAAAGGTTCCCAGGCCGGAAACAGTGGTCAAGTGTAGCTTGTAGGTATGAACAAGTCACGTCACTAAGAATAAAGATTAAAGGGCGGCTACTTAGGAAGGGAAAGCGTATAAACTGACATGGAAAGAAGCAATGCTTCTTGCCAACACAACAGTTTTACAAGCAAACATAAACACTAAGAATATTGAGAATGGATGTGAACTTTTTTTTTTTTTTTAAGCAGAGCTTTACAGATGAAATGAGTTAAGATGAGCTGATACTGGGTTAAGGTTGGGTTCCAAAATCATTTGGTGTCCCTAGAAGGAGAGGAAGATTTGGAAAGAGAGGCAGACACACACAGAGGGAAGACAGACATGTGGGGAAGAGGCAGAGATTGCAGCGATGCTGCTAAAAGCCATGAAATCCCGAGGTTTGCCAGCAACCACCAAAGGCTTCAAAGCAAGGGGAAATTTCTCCTCCAGAGCCTTCAGAGAGAGCACAGCCTTCATGCCATCTTGATGTTAGACTTGTAGCCTCTAGAACTAAAGAAAAAGGAGATTTCCACAGCATTAGGCCACCCAGCTCAGGGTAAAATGTTATAGCCGCCCTGGGATACCAATATAACAATTTAATCAATCAGATAGAAATACTCGCTTTCTTAATTTGGCCTAATCTCAAAAGTATCTTCTCCCTTCCAGGCTTAGACACTTCATTTCCACAAAGCACTCTGCTGAATTTTATATATCAGAGATATTCCCTTAAAGGCCTATGAATTTATTCTTGTTCACTTAATCCACTAAAATTAGGTAAGTGAATCTTTTTAATTAAAAAAAAGAGCTTTGACACATTTTCTAAGTATGAAACTTTGAAGCTCTTGGTACATATGGATCTTCCTCCTATAAAGTAGTTCCACGTTCAGGAGATATTTGTTATATTTGACCCAAGGTGTTATTTCCCAAGGCATACTGCTTAATTGATTAAGAACAAGAATCTTGTGTAGAGAAAATATCCAGGTCTGTGAAAAAAAATTATATATATAGATAGATATAATTATATGTATTTATATATAAAACATAAAATTATATATAACATTAAATATATTATATACTTATATATAATATATAAAGATGTATAAATAAAATATTAAAAATTATATATAGAAATTATATATACACATATATGTAAAATATATTTTACTAGTGTATATTCTGTGGTAGAGTTAAAAGTTTTAATGATCCAGTATATCTTAGAACTGTGCCTTAATACTAAATTCGCTGTTTCCTAAAAACTAGGTTGTTATGACTTCTCTTTGTGATAATGATAAGTGGCCACTGAGTTCTGCTCAGTGGGCTACCATGTGTATTTACAGGGACATTTGAGATGATTACAGTTTCCTTTAAATGTTTCTGCCTACTTCAGCATTGATTTCACTGACAAATATGGGAAGCCATTTGTCAGAGGGTTAGGGAGAGGGTAGCGTGGCACTTGGAGTTGCAATAATATTAATAATTTGTGGCCTCTCTGGTCCATTTATCCCTAGTGTTCAAACCTTGTGGCACAGATGCCTGACTTTCTCCATTGCGGTCAATGTCAAGACACAGATAAGCACACGCACTCAATCAGAGGGAGAAAGAGAGCTGCCTGATAGACAAGGGCACACTTAAAGAATATGAGCAGGTTAATAATGCTCTCTTCAATGAGATGAAATTACCTGTTCTTTACCCCAATGCTTGTATTTGACAAGGGGCCTTGATCCACCGTTACTGATAAATTGCCAGGTAGAATGAATGTCTGTTCATACCCTGTCATCTGTTGCAGATATTATTTTTGTTCTTTTCCCTGTAAGCACAGGTACAAATTTCCTAACAAAGGCTCTAACTTCAGTGGTGTAAAGCATCAGTCACTTCGGAGGAGCTGTACGTACAGAATAGCAATGTAGTTGACTCGTTGAATTCCACAATTGGACTGACCATGAATGTTTTGATGAAGACAGTATTTTAATCTACTTGTAAAATAGTTCTTTACCAATGACTATATTATAGATAAAGAAGCAGAATTTAGTAAAAAGTATTAGGTGACATTTGGTAATCATGATTGGCTATGGGGTATGAGTCTTATAAGCAAAATATATTCAAATTTTAAAACTATTTCTTATATATAATTCAAGGGGGCACCTAGGGGCTCAGTTGGTAGAGCATGTGACTCTTGGTCTTGGGGTTGTGAGTTCAAGTCCCATGTTGGGTGTAGAGATTACTTAAAAATAAAATCTTAAAAAAAAGATACTCATATCATTCAATAGTTTTTATGCCTAACTATTAAGAGTGAAATATCTTAATCAATAAGTTATTATTAAGAACTTTCTCTATATTTGGCACTGTCCTAGATCTGGAGTTAATTGTTGAAGTGATAAAAGGATTTCTTTCTTTCCTTTTTTTATGAATTCATTCATTCATATAGTCACTCAAAATTGTTCTTGGAGTATATATTCTGTGCAAAGCTTTGGGTTAAGAGTTATTCTTTGTCTTCAGAGAAACACTCCAGCCTATCACAGAAGGTGCATAAGAAGATAATTGGTTGAAATGCAATATGATAGTGATATATATAATATATGAGGTTTGGGTAGAGAGAATGAGGTAATTATCTCCAGAGGAATGTGGGAAGGAATGAAGGGGGCCGGGAAGGTACAGAAAGGTCACCCAGGAGACAACACTTCACCTGGAATTTGAAAGATAATTAGGAATTTGCTAAAAAGAACATCTAAGACAAAAGACATTTCAGTGAGATGAGGAAATGTGAGGAGTGAAGAAGAAAAATAAAAGAGAAAATTAGGTAACTAAGTTGTTTGATTTTACTGATAGGAAGGCATGAGCTGAAAAGGCATGGGGAAAAACAAAAACAACAGAGAGATAGGCGAGGGACAAGGAGATAAGGACTGAAAATATTCCAAAGAGTTTGGGATTAAAGAAGTCACTAGTTAACCTGACAGGTTATTTCAGTGCAGTGGGGGAAGGAAGCTGGAATATATTGGGTTCTGATGTTGTGTGTCCCAGAGAACATCCATGCTTAGCTTGGAGTATGTTTGGGATTCTCTCTTTCCAATCCCCTGCTCATGAATGCTTTCTCTCTCTCTCTCTCAAATAAATAAATAAATCTTTTACAAAAATAAATGTGTATGGGGCACTTCTATGTTCTAAGGACTGTAATTATTCACAGAGCTTCACAAATGTAATTCAGAATCTTCCAGTCGCTTGTCAATAGGTTTTTAACCTCAATCTTTTAAAAATAATAATAATTATTATTGTTATTATTATTACTATTTTAGAAAGGAGGGGTGAGAGGGAGCAGCAGAGGGGGAGAGAGAGAATCTTAAGCAGGCTCTGTGACATGGGGGTCCATCCCATGACCCTGGAATCAGGACCTGAGCTGAAATCAAGAGCTGGATGCCTAACAAACTAAGACACCCTGGCACCCCAATCTTTTTAAAATTATGATCCTACAATAAGAAACATATCTTAAATCATGACCCAACACACACACACACACACACACACACCCCACACATACACAGACACCTTACACAAAAGTTTTACCAAACTTATACCTAGTATATACTTTTACTTACTTGCATGATAGTAATTATTTGTATCTTTGCTTTTATTTAAATAATCTGGTTCAGACCTATAATACTCACTACTATTTCAAAGGTTATCAAACTTGTTTTGTATCATGGTCCTCATGGTAGTCTGGTAAAGCCTATGCATACCTCAGAAAAATGTTTGAATATGTAGAGTAAGATATAAGGTTAGAAAGTAAATCAAATCTGTTACAATAGAGTTAACAAAATATTAAAGACACACTAGCAACAGATCTAATAATTACTATGATTTCAAAGTAGTAAAGAACATAAAAAGCATTTCAAGATAGCCACATTATAATGGGATATGAAAAACTTTAATGTCTATTGGTTATGAAGTCACAGATGCTGCTAATAATACTGTGGTTTGCTGTTTGCATTCATAATTAAATGAGGGGTGCCTGGTTGGTTCAGTTGGTTGAATGTCCAACTCTTGATTTAAGCTCAGATCATGATCTCAGGGTCTTGGAATTGCACTCCGGGCGGGGCTCTGAGCTCCGTGTGGAGTCCCCTTGAAGTTCTTCCTCTCCCTCCCACAGCCTCTTTGCCCGGCCGCACATGCTTTTGTTTTCTCTCTCTCTAAAATAAATACATCTTTAAAAAATGTATAATTAAAAGAAATGTTAAATTTTTGTTCAGGTTAATGAAAATACATATAAAATAATATTCTTTTTATCCAGGTTCATGAAGTCCCTGAATGTTCTGGTCTACCTACTCCAGGTTAAGATCCCTGTGCTAATAATGGTGGTTGGAGAAGAAATGGCTGCTATCCCCCTCTCTCCTTATTTCCTCCATTATTATCCTCACACACACTGCTCTAGTTTTATCAGCCTTCTTGCTTCTTGTCAAACACATGGGGTTGGCATGCTTCTATTCCAGGGCCTTTGCATTTTCCCCGTACTCCGTCCATAACATTCTCCTCAGATGTTTATAGCTTGCTCCTTCATTGTGCTCAGGTCTCTGATCAAATGCTCCTCCTCAGAGACCTCATTCTGACAGGCTTAGAATGAGCCCATTATCCTCCACTTCTTTACCCTGCTTCATCTATCTATACAACTTTCATTTACCAGGCAATATATCATGGATCTATTTGCCTATTAGAATGTAAGTTCTATGAAATAGTGATTCCTCTGGCTGAACAACTTCACAGTGACTGGCATGCAGCATGCTCAGTTAATATTTGTTGAAACAGATAATTTCAACAATCTGTGGTAGGTGCTTAGACGTGGGGCATATCCAATGTGCTAGGGGCTCAGAGAGGAGGGCAGCTTCAGGAAGGAGACCCTGTCAGCATACTGTCTTAATAAAAGCAGAGACTGAAGGAAGAAGAAAATTAAACATTTCACTTGGAAAGATGTTTGGGTTTCAATCCAGATAGTCTAAAGTCATGTTTAATGAAAATAAATGACCTTTTCAGTCATACTTGAATGGTCTTGATTTCGCAATTTCTCTTTACTTTCTTTTTAAAAAATTTTTTATTTTATTTATTTATTTATTTATTTATTTATTTATAAACATGTATTTTTATCCCCAGGGGTCTCTTTACTTTCTAAGCTCTGCATTAATTAAAGATTTGTTAAGAAACAGCACAAAGTAGGCATGATAAATAACACAGATGGCAATGTGGACTTCAAGGGTTTCAGAAGAGGAGTTCTATTATCAAAGAGCTGGGCAGGTAGGACTGTCTTTGTACCTCTATAACCACATTATTTTTCATAAGGCAAATTTGATTCATTTTTCCATTAAAATATATTACAACCATTCAAATCCATCAAGGGGGAAATGTAACATTTGAATCTTAACCAGCAAATCATAGATTGCACTGACTTTTTTCCTCGCTGAAATGGTTTTTCTCCTCATTCAAATTCTTATATTAACCAGACTTGAGACAGGCATGGTTTTATGCTGATTGAAAGAGTGTTGCAAGATAAAATGTCAGCAAGCTTTATCTGAAAATGCCAGATCCAGTAAGTTATATGTGGTTCTGAAAATCAGAAATTGACATAATTTTAATTAGCTTCCAGTTAGCAAAGACATATCTAATAAATGTTCATTAAGTTTGCCCTTTAAGATATGCATATGTTGGTGTAAATTTTTCTCTAAACGATGCCCCTTTGTCCTTCTGGAGCATACGGGAAAACTATGAGGATGGATACATATGCGAAGAAAAATCCCTGATGCCATATACAAGACAAAAACCCAGTACAAAATTTATTATGTACTAAAAATATAGATATTCAAAGGGTCATATAAAGATAGCAATCCTTTCACTTATGCTACCAATAGTATTTGAGATCAGAACAATGCTCTCTGCTGTGCTGGGTGTTGGAAATATAAAGAGAATGAATTAGACAAGGTACCTGTCTCATGAAGTTTACCTCCTAACAAGGGAATAGATATAAACAAGCACATGAATGAGTTCACATCCTAACAAGTGTTATGAAGACAATAAAATGGATGATAAGGGGATTTGATCCACATGGATCTTCAAAGTCCCTTAGAGTAAAGGCAATTAAAATTTAATTCCTAGTCCTACCAAGCCCTCATACTTCAAAAGTAGCAGCAAGATAAATTCCTACGTTCCTTTACAGAGTCAGTCCAAGTGCAACACATAAGAGATCCCATGGAGCCAAGGTTACTTTCTAAATTCCAGTCTCTTCCAGCAAATTACTCTTTCCAATAAAATTCTTCACCAACAAGATTTTCCAAATGTCATATATCCCTCCCTTTTTAATGATTTTTATTTATTTATTTGAGAGAGAGAGACCTCATGGAGGGGAAGCAGTATAGGAAGAGGGAGAAGAAGACTCCCTAATGAGCAAGGAGCCCAACTCGGGGCTCCATCCCAGGACCCTGGGATCATGACTTGAGCCAAAGGCAGATGCTTAACCAACCGAACCACCCAGGCTCCCCAGTCATTATTATTGTTAACCAACATCAATATCATAACCGTTATTTGTGAAGAATGTGTCACCTTCCTCAATGTAATTCACAGAAATAAATAACTGGTACTTTCCTCAGCTATATTTATTCTCTGAACAAAAATAACACAGCTATATTTATTCTCTGAGCAAAAATAACTGCTTAATAATAGAGACTACTCTATAGGACATAAGGTATAAGGATATTTACACTAATTAATGGTAATAATAAAAAAATATAATGATGATTTTAAAATAGAGATCTATTTAGTTATTTTGGGAACTTTTTATAAATGTAGGCCAAAGAGTTATTTTTACTGTCTATAGATAAAAATAATGGAACAGATTTATGTTTCTGTGGAAATGTCATTATTTACTCACAAATTCTAGGCAAATGGCATTGTGCATAAAGCTTACAAATGAGCTTGCTAAGAAAGCAGGTTGGCTTCCTTGTCACTGGGCCTATCCCCAACACATCCCAGAGTTGTCGGAACCTGGGACTCTCAGAATGGGTTATGGGAGTCATCAATAAACCTATTTATGAAAGCCTCACAGGGACGAATCCAGGAATTAGGAACTCTCCACCTGTAATTAATGGTTGCCTCAAATACTTTCTGCAGTGCAGGAAACAACACACAAGCAAACACCACAGTCAAATCCCTTTCTTACACCGGTCCTTTAGCAACTGATTTTATAAACCTGTTTATGTTTTTTTCATTGTCTGAGCATAAACTATTACTGAGGATATAAAACCCAAATCAAAACCAAAACAAAAATCCTGGTCTTTAGAGTGCTTTAGTGCATGAATAACTAGCTTTACTGGTTAGTGAAGAAGACTGGTTGGTTTTGGGGAGGAAATGACATGTGCAAACCTCCTGGACCAGGAGGATAGACTTCACTGCGTATTTACTGAATTCACTGACACACGAAGAGCTTTAACAAGTCGTAAAACATGGGTGAATTGCTAGTGAGCAACCACTTGCTGAAATGGCTTTCTATGGCAGAAGGGAACTTTTCACTGGCCCATAGAGTTAGCTCAAAAGTTTTATAAAAAGTTCATCTCAATTTTTCATTCATTTTTCTTAATTGTGGAAGATGACCAAATACTGGCACTTTCCTTTGTACCACTTCCACCCAAACCAGGCTATCCACAGCTAGAGACTGAAGTTACTTCTAAAATAGCTTCCTTATAAATTGGTCAGTAATCTGAATACTTGTCTTTGTTTTTTGGATAGACAAATGTTTACTAGTCATAATGTTCTCCCATAATGACCAATAGCTCGCATTTGTATTTCTACTGGTAGAAAGATGGAGCTTGGGAAGAAGTCATTTGTGATCGCCTATGTATCTCTTCTATTTATAATACTGAATATAAACATACTAATCCCACAGAGAGGAAAATGTCTTTCCAATTGAATTCCCTATCAAACTGAGACATAGAGTATTAATTCTGCACCAATGTTGATGAATTCTGATTCTAAAAATATTCCATCTAATGCATCATGAAATACTTAAGTTTTTGAGGTTAGTTGAAACTATTACAATATTTTTCAACTTTGAGAACAAATGCTTTATTAAAATGCACATTTAAATGAGATGCATCTCTGAGACTGTTTCTTTAAGTTGCTAAGTCCTCAATAACAATAATTAAAGCTTCCATCTCATTACTAATAAGAGGACAAATTAAATATTGTTTATACCCACTAAAATTCAAATGTATTTTAGGGAAAGAAGTTCTTGAATGTTACTGAATCAAAAGTTAGTATAGATTGATAATTTGCCCAAATTTATTCCATGAAGACTATTTCCAAATAAAGGATAAGATGGACGGAAAGAGAAATAAACCCCTTCCTCTCCTAAATGAATCATAACATGGGGTACTGATATCAGTGGGATGAAGACTAGGTCTGAAATCTCAGATTTGTGACGTGCAAGCTATTTTACCTTTTTAAAAATTATTAAACATGGCTACTAATATTATTTGTTATGTTTCTCTGAGGTTAAATGAGAAAATAAATGTCTTTTCCTTGCCTTTCTCAAGACAATGAAAGATAGACTCGTTTTTGGAAATTACCCTCTTCTCCCAGGCCTTTTGTGACTGCCCTGACTACACCACATTGCTTTCACTATACATACTTCACAGCACTTGGATGAATTATAATTACTCATTTGTTTCCATTCATTCCTAATTTAGGTAAGCAAATAGGTATCCCAAATTCATGGAGCTTTGAATTGGCTTCTTATTTCTGCTCATTTTTGTATATTCCATGGTTTTACGACATCCTCATATAGTATGTGCTTAATTAACACTTGTTCCATGAACAAACATGCAAAATCTCTGTTGAACCATGTTTGATAAGTTTTTGAGGAAAGAATAACATCCAAATTGAGTAATAGGGGTCAGATGAGGAGAATTAGAATATGTCAGAGCTGAAGCTGGAAATTCAAAAGAAGCAACTAAGGCCCCACCAAGAATCAAAGAACCTGAAGCAGCATGGGGCAAACAGATGCTTCACGTGGTCTTCCTCGACTCTGATCTGCTAAAATTGGTGTTGGTGTGTAATCCTCTCCCCTGAGTTTGGGCAGAGCTTTCGACTTGATTGTAACCAAGGGGTACAGCAAAGGTGAGGCAATGCATGTGATTATACTGTATAGTACTGTCGTGTTGGTATTGCTAGAGTCTCTCTCCCTGTCTCTTTTTCTCTCTCTTTGGCTTTGAAGAAGCAAGCTGCCATGAATTCTATAGTCACAAGGAATCGAACCCTGTCAACAATCATGAGCAGTGAAACAGCTCTTTCCCTAGTCAAGCTCCAGACGAGAACTCACCCTGGCCAACATCCTGATTGCTGCCTTGTGAGACTCTGGGCAGGGGACCTCTCTGAGCTGTGCTCAGACAGGTTTTGCAGACATTCATTAATTAGGTTTTTCTGAACATCTGGTGGTTTACTAGTGATTGCCTAGACTGCCCAAAGCCTTGATTTGGAGAATTTCCAAATGTTGTATTTTTTTTAAGCTAGGCAAATGATATGGAAATGGTATATATGAACTTATATCCTTCTCTCTTTCATAAGAGAGCTTGAGTATCTAATTTACCTTCTGGGATTAATCTACCCCTATTATAGATGTTAACAGAATGGAGCCCAATTGAGAGGTGGGGAGCTCAGCAGTTCTTGATATCATGCATCATTTTAACAGGCTTAATGTGGCCAGGCACAGAACAAGGAGTATATATATACATATGTGTATATGTGTACACATACATATGTGTATATGTGTACACATACATATGTGTATATGTGTACATATACATATGTGTATATGTGTACACATACATATGTGTATATGTGTACATATACATATGTGTATATGATCTCACTTATGCAAATAGTCACTCTGTGGAATAAGTACTATTATTGTTCAAATTCATTTAGTAAACTGATGTTCCAACAGATTACACAACTTGCAAAATCACACATCCATTACATGGTTGAGAGTGATTAGAACATGAATAAAATAATTTTTTTTAAGATTTTATTTATTTATTTGACAGACAGAGATCACAAGTAGGCAGAGAGACAGGCAGAGAGAGAGGGGAAGCAGGCTCCCTGCTTAGCAGAGAACCTGATGTGGGACTCGATCCCAGGACCCTGGGATCATGACCTGAGCTGAAGGCAGAGGCTTAACCCACTGAGCCACCCAGGCGCCCCCTGAATAAAGTAATTTTAAAGTCAGTACTTTTGCTATTGTACCACCACCTATGATGCCAATACAAGTGGTCAACAAGGGAAAATTTTAGTAAGTACCACATACTTTTTCCATATAACATTGAACAATCTAATGTATAAGTGTTCTTTTCAGCTTAGACTATAAAATTCGATTTTCTTTTAATACTAGGGTAGAAATTGCTAGATTTTCTGGTATATGTAGTAGCCAACTCAATAGAAAGAGGCTAAAAATTTCACTCCTTGTGGGAATTACACTATTAAATTGGGTATGCCTCCAATATGATAATATATACATGTGTATTAAAAGCAGACTTGGATAAGAGAAAGCTGACAGAAATAGAAAAAAGCCTCTAGTTTGAAATGGAAGTGTCAAAGGTCAAAGTAGCAGTCCTTGTCATTACAAATTAGTAGTGGTATTGGGGATGCAGTGAGTTGGAGGAAGATGAAGTTAATGGTATGTATGTGAGTATTGAGTCTCTTATTTTCCAACCTTGCAGCTGGACTAAGTTTCAAATACTTGCTTCCTATCCTTTTAACTTTGTGAACTTTGGCAAATAAATACTATTTTAAGGTTTATTTTCTTGATCTTGTAAATACTGGTGAGAAGATTAAATGAAATACTGTATATCAAGTATCTTGCAGAGCGTTTAGAACAGAGTAGGCACCTATAAATATCACCTCCTTCCTTTGCGTCCCCTTTTATGCATTCTATACACATAGAAAATTTTTAAACTACAGGGATTAGGGACAAATCTTTTAGGGATAACTAACCACAATGGTCCCAGGGATACATCTAATTGAGGGTGACGATGAATGCCTCCAATGTATTAGATACCTTGCCAAGTACTTTGCATGTCCAATAATAATTAAACCTCCTAGCAAACTTTGAGGCAATTGCTAATTTAACCATTTTACAGATAATGAAGTTGAACTACAGAAAGATTATGTGACTTGTCCAAGATTAACTTGTCTGATAAATTGTAGTGCTTGAACATGAACATTATTCTGTGATGAGAGACCTTAGCCTCGTTACAGTAATAAAGACCAACAGTTAGCCTTAGTCGAGGTAACTATAACCACCCTCAATCCTTGAATTGGTCTCCTCCTTCTTGACAGTGAAGCCTGAAATAATCTAGGACTTCTTCTCAGGTAATAATTATCTTCCCCTTTGATCCAATATCCACTCCCCCCATATATGTTATTCTTCACTGAGTTAAATACATTAATATGATAGGGTGTTTTATAAATGTTCATTTATAATATGCACAATATCTTTATTTAAATTTGATCACTCTTCAAATCAGAAAGATGTCTCAAAATGTAGCAAAATTTTGGTAATGAAAAACTGTGTCAATAATGTGGATTATGTTAAGACTTGTGCAATATTTTTCTATAGAAGAATATTTTCCCTTTGAAATATTCAATAAGCCTACAGCCACTGGTTTAATTATTTTATGCAAGCATAATAGCTACCCGATAACCGAGAGCACTGCCTGTGACAAAGCTGGTTTCTGTGTATTTTTTTTTTTTTTAATAAGGAAAGGTTCAGAGTGGCGATTTCTTGATATCCCTTAAGGTTTTTTAGTAGAGATTTTATCCAAGCAACACATTTTCTGAAAGTGTAAAGGGAACAGTAAACTGTTTAGAAAAGCTGAAGCATCTCATTACTTTCTTGCATTTTTATTTTCCAGGAATATCTCTCTGTAAGACAGGTGGTCACAAAAGCATCTAGATTGTTATACTCTTTGTTTAAAATCCCAATACATTAAAAAATTAACATATGCATAAAAATGTTGATGATCGTAATGAAAACAGTGAACAGCAATTATGCCAACTTGGAAAGTTCTAGGTCATGTGAAACTTCTTCCCTGTAGTTATAATGTGGTTCATTTCTTATTCTGCTCTGAAACTTCCATCTGAGATAATGACAGTGACTGATGTGAGCAGATGGATACCTAATCTTTCCACTAAGTGCTGGACACCAAGCAATGCCTGTCCCGTGAAGCAGCAATCTACTATTTTGCTGAATTTGACCAATGGATTTCCAGGAGCAATGTGTTAAGACACAAAATTTGATACTGACCTCTCTAACAAGAGTAATAGTTGTATAAAAATAGACCCGGTCTTTATAATTTATAAAAATTAGATTTTTACATAGATTTTTTTTTTTTTTTTTTTTTGTGGCATGGAATATGTAAGTGCCTTCCTAGGGCAGCCTTTATTTTTATTTAAATTTTAGTTAGATTTTAAATGCAAATAGACCCTAATTTTTTGGCTGACAATCTTATGGAATGGAGAATTGATCTGAACTGTGATTCAGAATTAATTGTTTGGCTTTAAAAAGAAAAAAAAATTGATATTCAGCAAACAGTCTAGGAGATTCTGATCTAGTAGGTACTTTATGCTGGGGCTTGAGAAGTTGTGTTTTTATTTCAAATTTCCTCAGGAAAAAGGAGCAATATATATCTAGCATATGTTGGAAATATATGCATATATATAATATATGCATACATTATAAACAAGTATTATATTCATATATAGCTATATATTATTAATATATATATTTCAAAATAGGCAGAAAAGCCATAGCCATACTTTATGCTAGAAGTTCCTTTTCTACAATATCCTCTATTTTGACACATAAAATTGCACATATACTGCAATGTTTGCACAATGTATGCAAATTGTGCATACAAATAAATATTAAAGGAATAAAATTGCACAATTTGCAATGTTTATTGATCACAGCTTTTTAAAAAAATATTGAAGAATTAGATATAAATGCCTAACACTAAGGAATTTAGTTAGATAAATTATTATATAGCTAAACAGTGGAATACCACATAATAGAAACTAAATGTTATAATTATATAATTGAAATGGATTTTTTAAAATATTTTATTTATTTATTTGAGACAGAGAGTGCACATGCATGTGAGAGAGTTTGAACAGGGGAGAACACTAGTGAGGTAAAAGGGCAGAGGGAGAGGGACAAGCAGATTCCCTGCTGATCCCGAAGGCAAACACTTAACCAACTGAACCACCCAGGTGCTTCTAAAATGGATTTTAAAAACTATCCAAGATATATCATTAGAATATAGTATATCGCAGTATAATTCAGAATATTTTAAGAAAATGATACAAAGAAAGAGCTATTCACTTTTCCTCTTAAATCCTTCTCTATGAGATAAATTTTATTCCTTTAATATTTATTTGTATCAATTTTATACTGTAACAGATAAAGCAAATTAAAGGTATATAAAGCACCTCTGATGTTCTGATGTGTGTCCTGTGGTAAGAACACTGTGATCCTCATTTGATGCTGGGATGCTACACTAAGGTCTAGTGACTGGATTTCAGTCAGGCCAACAATACGACCCAAAATTTTCCCCAGGGGAAGAAATATTTATCTTATTCTCAGGAACAATCACACCTGAGTTATCTTTTAAGAAGACCATGTGCTTGAGGTGGCCTTATAATACCTTTCCTCTCAGAATAAAATAGAGTGTGATAAAAAAGTGTACCATTTTGGGGCATCTGGGTGGCTTAGATAAATGCCCAACATTCCATTTCAGCTGAGGTCATGATCTTGGGGTCCTGGGATTGAGCCCTGTTTGAGAGTCAGCTTGAGGTTTCTCTCTCTCTCTCCCTCTGTCCCTCCCCTCCACTGGCTCTCTCTTAAAGAAAAGAAGAGGAAGAAAAAGGAGAAGGAGAAGAAGAAAATATATCATTTCACACCCCTCCCAAGGGTGCTACATTATGAAGACTCGGTGAGATACAGACAATGTGAACACAACTGTCTGATTTCCAATAACAATGATAATGAAGGTGAAAAACTCCCTCATGCTATGAATCAATAATGATATTGTGACCCTCACAGAAAACTCAATTCAGGCAGTTGATGGTACTAAGTAAAAAATACCCATCTTCTCTTGTTGGCAGATACTTTTTTTTTTTTAAAGAGTAACTGTTATATTTTGCCCTTGTGATGAAAGGGTAAGGGGGTATCAGGGTCAACTGTGAGGATGCTGGCAGCCTGGAGCCTTGAGTCCCATCCTAAAAGACTGAAGAATAAGCCTTGAACACACCACTTAACCTCTCTGCATTTTGGCTTTCCTATCATCTGTAAGATGAGAATAACGCTTGCCAACAACCCCACAAAGGGGTTGAAAGGGACTATGAGAAAGTCCACGGAAAGCACTTTGAACTCCTCAAAAGTATACTTGTACTGAAGTATAAAGCCTTGTATCAAAGGAGATGCTCATACCTTTTTGAGACATCAATGAGTGGTTCAGGGATAGGATAATATGTAGGCCTGACACTGAGTGTTCCTTTTCATTAAAATAATTGCCACAGCAATTCCTTTTCTTTTTTACCTGGATATTATTCGCATGCAGCCTTGACAAACCCCAACACCTCTTCTCAGATCACTGTGAGGGGTCTCTGAGGCTCATTTTTGGCTCATTCAGCTGTGTTATTCAGCTGACGGTAAAAAATGTGTTACCCCATATCTCTCTCTTTAGGCATTGCTAGAAAGCAATCTTCTGAAGAGAGAAAGGTAGAATACATTCCAGGAGGTCATTTATGACTCTTTATGGTATGATCGTATTTGAGGCAGGACAGAGCTAACTCACTCACAACAATTGTTTGCTCTGACCTGTTCTGGAGTCATAGCTCTTTCTCCAGCTATCCCACATACATTACTGAGTACCGTGCACTAAGCCCTTTAGAGGAATGTTTCATAAGTCTTAGAAAAGGAACTTGCCTGCTAAATAGTGCAAAGATTACACAGCAATTCAAATCTTTCTTCAAATCAACATCTTGAACAGAGGTTCTCAGTACTGATTCCATATTACAACTATGTGAGTGATTTCCACTAGGTGGTTAAATTAGAATCTCTGAGGCTGATGCCTCTGCAGAGTACATATGCATGGAAATTTAAGAGTGTACACACATATATGCTCATAGCAGCACTGGTGAGAACACCCCAAACATGTATCAATGAATGAATGGTTAAGCAAACTGTAGTATATGCATCCAGCAAAATAGTATTCAGCCAGAAAAAGGAATCAAGTACCAACACAGGTTTCAACATGGATGAACCTCAGAAACATCATGCTAAGTGAAAGAAACCAGACACAGCATTTTATGTATTGCATGATTCATTTATATGAGATACCCAGAATTGTTACATTCCTAGAGACAGAGTGCAGATTCGTCATTGCCAAGGGCAGGAGAGAAGGGAATATGGGAAATAATATGGTATTTGTTTTCCTTTTGAGGTGATGAAAATATTTGGGGGCTAGGTAGGAATGATGAGTGTTCAACATTGTAAGTGCAAGTGAATGAACCAATGAATGACTAAATGGATGGTTTTCCAGGTATTTACTAATACCCTCGATCTAGAGGGTCAAATATAACTATTAAACCAGTGCTACTGCAAGTGTAAAGGGCTGGCTCCCTCCTGTGCAATTCTTATCAATCACCACTCCATTTTCTCAAGGTTCTTCTCAGCAGGACTCAAATATTGCCCATAAAAGCATCAGCTAGAGTGCTGTCATGTTACAAATGCATATCCCCAGACCTCACTGCAGATCTACAGACACGGAATCCCATAGGGAGATAGGGCAGAGTTATGTGTTAACAAACATTTTCCCAAGGTAGTCTTATATTTTAAGTTTCCAAATGATATCTAAGACCCTTTTTGACCTTTCTTTACTCATTCCTGTCAATCATTTTTTTGAGCATTTCTCTTATCCAGCTTCTCTGGTAATGGTTGAATATATATTACCTCTTTTAATCTTCACAAGTAACAGCAATCCTCTTTCACAGAAGAGGAGATTAAGGTGGAGAAAAGGGGAATGACTCACTCAAGATTACATGTTCACCAAAGGGTAAAGCCGTAACCAAACTGGTTTATTTATAATATGCAAAGGTTTATTTTTCTTAAAAACTCTTTAAGAATATACTCTGTGACACTCACCTCATCCCTTCCAATTATCAACTCCTGGCCCCTAATTATCCCAGTGCCTCTGCCTTACTGTAGGTCCCTTCAATGCTCTGTACCCCTCACCCACTCCTGGACTCAGCAACAAATGAACCACCATTTCCAATAATCTTCTCCGGAGGCTTCTAGGACTTTCTGATTTCACAGTAAGCCGACCCTTTGCTGTTGCTCTATCACATCTTACTGAAACTGGGCCAGTCTTGGATGAGCTCCTTTCCTCCTGCCCTGTGCAATACCTTACGTCCTGGATCCCATCTCTGTCCAGCTTTCCCACAACTATGGAGGAAGAGGCAGCCAGTTTGGGACCCCAGTCTTTTATACAGCTTGGCACTTTCCCTCTCAAACTCGTGTCCCCAACCTGCACTTTTACTCCTCCCACTAGCAATAATCTCACCTTTGCTAAAAAAAAAAAAAAATTAAATTTCACTTCCATGTCTAAATAATAACATCTGACTTTAGAAAGTTTCATTGCTATGTTTTTAAGCAATCTCTCCTATACTTATGCTCTTTCTTTTCTCACACCCTTCCCTCAGCTCCATTGTGACACTGTTCTCTTCAAAATTCTCAAAAATCCATCTTCAGGCCAAATCCATTTGTCAATGTTCAGTTCCTCCTCAGCATCTGGTCCTCTGACATTTAGTCTTCTTAAACTCTCCCCTCCCTCAGTCTCTGGGATGATCAGTCTTTATTTTGGTTTGGTTTATTTTCTTATTCTTTGTCTCTACTTAAGCACGTCCCTTCAGCTTTTTTGAACCTCTGAATATTTACCTTTAAAAAAATATCTAATTCAAAATATTGTTAGAGAGGTGTAAGGAAGTGAAATGTCTATTTACTCATCTGACAGATATATGTGAACCCGCTAGTGCATGCACAGTACCATGGCAAATGCTGGGATGTCAACATGAAATAAACACAGTCATTGACATTAAGGAACTTGGAAGTGATCTAAGGAGATGTCTTGACAATTAGTTACAGTGCTTTATTCATTCATTTATTTATTCAAATAATTGTCATTGAGGGCCTATGATATGTTACACACTAACCCAGGCACTGGAGTCATGATGATGAACGAGTGTGAACAAGTCGCTGTCTTCCTGAAGATTATATTTTAGTGATAAATACTCCAGAGCTAGTGAAATAATGTCAGAGAGCAGTAAATGCTGTGATGGAAAAACAAGAATAAGACACAAAGCTGTGGCAGTGAGGTTTGCTGCAAGTGGTGTCAGGAGCTACTCCTTTATGGAAGAGATATTTGGTCTATGACCTAAATGATCACAAGAGAAACAGATGTTTAGGAAGCCTCTTACCTGAAGGGGGACTGCACGGGCAAAGGCCCTGAGACCTAAGTGAAATTAGCATTCAGAGGGGAAAAAAGAAGACTATAGGAGCTTTTTGAACGGGGAAGAGATCGGGTAAATGAGAGAGTTGGAAAGATCTTATTTGCCTTGCTAATTTTAGAGTCTGGATGTAACACCAAATGCAAAGGAAAGTCACCAGGAGGTTTTAGATAGGAGAGTACTATAATCTGATAAATACTTCAAAGGATCGTCTAAAAGCTGTGTGGATAATTGTGCTTGGGGAACACCAAGAAGCAAGAGGACTAATTAGGGGTCCATCTCAGTAGACCAGGCACGAGAAGATGGCTGAAATTGGTGTAGTGGCAATAAAGATGCTGTGAAATGCTCATATGTTGCTTATACTATATACTTATGTATTTACTGAGTGTTTTATATTTTACATACCAGAATTGAAATTCTTTGAGTATTGGACACTTAGTTTTCGTCACTGCTCTAACCCTCAGTATCTAGAACAGTCTTGACACACAGTGGGTGCTAAATAAGTAAATATTTGTTGAATACATTAATAAATGGCTTGGGTGTGGGTGCTGAGATAAACTCTTAAGTGTTTAGCTTGAGCCCTTGGGTTGAGAATATGTCATAAACTGAGGTGGGAAGACCAAAAGAAGAACAGGTTGGTGGGTGGAAGACATTCCATCTTGGGTATGTTAGATCTCACACATCTCTTAGAAAATAAACTCTTTCTTATGTGTATCTGGAGCTTAGGGCTAGAATTCTTCCTCCCTTCCTCCCTCCCTCCCTTTCTCTTTCTTTCTTCCTTCCTTCCTTCCTTCCTTGTTTTCCACACAACCCTTGTCTCCCCATTTGGTTTGCCCGCAGGGCAACAGTAGGGACCCCTTAACTTCCTCAAGAGTGCTTCCCAGGCCAGCAATATCAGCTTAATCCGAAAAATTACTAGAAATGCAAATTCTTGGCCTCACACCAGACCAGCTGCAGTGATCTGTTTTCATAAGTCTTCCTCATGACTCTTATACATACTCTAGTTGGAGAACCACTGGTCTAAAACACTGTCAGGTAGGGTTTTTCTGAAAGAGTCGAACAGTCTGCAGTGGGTTTGGGTGACCATTCAAGCTGATGAACTATTCTGATATTTCTTGGCTCTCATCAGGTTTCCTTTTACCCATAAACTTTTCTTAGCCACTTTAATTAGTTTGTCCAGAATCAAATGTTTTTCTCTTCTTTTAAATTACATAGAAATGGTAATGACAGAATTTTCCAAGCATAATTTTAGCATTTCAAGAGTACTAAGAGTCACTTAGTTTTAGTTTCAGATTAGTCATAAAATAGTAGAGATGGGAGGTCTAGCCCCACGCCACATATGAAAATATTTTGGCCTGTCCTATTGTGTTGATGTTCATATTACAAGTTTAGGCAGATTTGAGACAAAAATTGATTGTTGGTAAATACAGGATGAATGAACCTCAATCTTGAGTTTTTCTCACAACACTCAGATACTATGTAGTGTTTAACAGATGATCAATTAATATTCATTGACCAAACTAATAATTCTTGAAACAGACACTGCAGGATGCTGGTTCAAAGAAAATGTAGACTCACCTTAGCAAAAAAAAGACAAAAATAAAAACAACAGGAAGGAAGGAAGGAAGGAATTAAGAAAGGAAGGAAGAAATAAAGAAAAAGAAAAAGAGAAAGGGAAAGGGAAATAAACACAAATAGCACATTAACCTGCTCTTTTCTTTAATTGGAGACCCACTAACCAGTTTACCACATCTAGCAACACTATTCAGACTCACAGTCCAGAAACATGGAATTTTGGGGGGAGAGATATAAATTAACTTCTGAAGCTATTAACTATCACTCTCTTCCTTACCTCTTTAAGACAATTGATACAGCGTTCTATAATTCTTGATGCCTTTACTCTTCTCATACTGTCAATTAATTGTGAATTTGAATGTGTTTCAATGTTTTTGTATTTTGACCTCTGTTTTGAATTACCTGAGAAATGCAAAAAACTGGCAACATGTCCTTCACACTGAGATTGCTTCTTGCCAATGTTATTTGTCTCTCTTTATTTTAAACCTAAGACACATCCCTTCTCCTACTTGAATTCTTTTAGCCTATCAGATGCAGGGTGATAATGAAACATTCATATATTTGCATAACGCAATGTGCTCTCAAAATACACTGACTTAGCTTAGCTTAAAAAGTTCTAGACACAATTGTTTCGTTTTTATCCTTATAGACATTTAAAACCAAACAAAGGAGCATTGTTTTATTCTTTAGTTACATTCATTCAGGATATTCATTCAGTATATACTGAAACATTAATGATGTTACAATGATAATAATCATAATAGTACACATTTTTTGAGTGCCTCCTATGTCCCAGCTGGTCAGCCACATTTTAACATGGATAGTAACATTTATCCAGCCCATGAGGAAGGTACTATTGTCCTTACTTTACTGGTAGTCAAACTATAGCTCAATGCATTTAAATAACCTCCTAAATCACACTCAACTTAGTAGTTAACCTAAGATTTGAATCCAGAACTGTTAGATTCCAAAACTCATGATATCAACTTGGACTCTTGCCTTCTTAAGACAATTACCACTGCACTGCCAAATGGCTGTCATCAGAATTAACAGTACAGGCAATGAGAAGTCTCCTTTAGTTCACATGGTCAAATGAAATAGGTCTATATTGATTCTACTGAAGCTCTTTTGGGCTACATGAATGTAAATACAAACAGTGAGGAAATGAAAAATGCTTTTGGTTCCCTGATTTAAAGTCTAATCACAGATATACCCAGTTCTTCCATTATGATTGTTGGCAATTTCAAATTCTCGTACCATTTAATCTCACCTCTAATCTTTCACTCCTTTCACTCTCCATCTCATTTTCTGCCTCTGGCTACTAGTTTTTATGTTGAAACTCTTGTTATTTCGCAAACCCATGTTCAAATCCTATTACATAGCGGGCTCATTTTGAACATGAGAGATATCAAAACAAAGAAAAGCAGTCCATTCTGTAAAGGGTTGGGGAGGGGGAGGGACCAATGCAAATAGATAAGGCATCTGGTCTTTCTATATGTCAGCTCTTTGCAACTTATCTTGGCCATCACTCTGGGTGTCAGCTGCCCTGATTCTTTCTGACAAGCCAACAAAACAAAATTCCTGCTTCTATTTCTATCCAAGGGACCACCATCCTGGTGATTGAACATTTAGCATTATCCCTATCTGTCTTGTATGACTGATTTTATTTTTTGCAGTCTTAGTAAATGGTCATCTCACCTTCCCAGAAACTATACCCAGAAACACTGAGAATTACGTTCAGTTACTTTCCTTCTCTCTTCCACACACCCAACTTACCAGCAAGACCTACTGGCTTTCCTTTCACAACGCATGCTACCTCCATCCACTTCCCCCCACCTTCAGTATTCCTCACCGTGGTAGGTGCCACTATTCCCCTCACCTTAACTACAGCAGTTAACTGTAGAATGGCAGCTCTACTTCTGTTCTTTTCCCTCTGCCCCAATCTATATTTTATACAAAGGTCAGTGAGATTTCTCTAAAACTTGAATAATGTAATGTCACTCCAAGACTGGAAAACTTCAGATGGAAACTCCCTATAAATTTTAGGCCCCTGCAACTTCCTTAATCTTACAACATTCTTCCTCCCACTTATCATGCTGTCAATATACAGATCCTTTCAATTACTTAAACACACCATGCTCCTTTCTATCTCAATGCTCTCCCACAAACAGTTCCTTCTTCTGGAAAGTGTTTCCCTCTTCTTCACAAGGCTGGATCCTTCTCATCATTAAGGTCTTGGTTTTAACATCATCTTGCTGGATGACACTTTCCATAGCAGGTGATGTCAATACTCTGCCCATGTCACTTTGGGCCACCCTTGTATCTTTATGAACATCTTTTTTATCTTTATGAATATCCTTGTATCTTTATGAACATAAACTACTGTGATTTCACTCCCAACTGCCAGTCTCCATGGATCTTTGTCAGTGGATGAATTTCTGTGGCCAAATTTGCTTTGCTTATACTTGTACTTGAACAAGTGCCTATTGATTTCTACCCCCCTTCACCCTGGAGTGCAGCCCTAACCAACACCTGCTCCCTCGATTCACGATGGGCCCAACTCTGAAGCTAAACTACATTTCCCTCAGATCTCTCCTGCAGGGTTAAGCCAAAATTGCCCTCTGAGAGTCTTGGCTTGATATTTCAGTCTTGTGTGCCCTTCTTCCTTTGCTTGCCCTATTCCCACTTTCCCACCACCTTTCCCTGGTAGTGCCTTCTAATAAATCACTCTGACACAAAACGTCATCTCGGGATCTGCTTCTGGGAAAGCCAGCTATGAAACTACCTCTAGCCAGTTATTCTCCATCAATGCACTCCATTCATTTACTTTCTAGCATGTGTCAAAAGCTGTTATCATACATTGACTTGCTTGTTCCCTTGTTTATTGTCTATATCTCCCATGAGACTGTGGACCAACTGAAAGCAGAGACTACATCCTTCTCTCTAACTAGTTTATCCTTTGCACCTAGGACGGTGTTTGGCCCATAATAGTTGTCTAATTAATATCTGTTTAATGAAATATTGAATAAATAACAAACATTTCCTGATGCCCCTTATCATCAAGGTGGAATTACCTGTCCTTTCTCTGGTTTCCATGGGATCCATCAAATAGCTTCTGATTAGGATCCAGGTTTTCATGGAGTTTAACTATAAAGGTAACATGTCTTGGTGACGTGGTTGGGTCATGATGACATGAATATTCTGTCCATGTGAAGATTCTAGTTGATAGAAGACGTCATTATCCTTACAGAGTTTACTATGTACCAGGTAGAACTAAGGTAGAGATACAATATTTTATTAAATTCTAGCAAACACTTTGTTGAGGAAAATACATTATCTATGTATTTGAAAGAGAAAATGGAGATTTAGATCTAAAGTATGCGTTTAAGGTCACCTAGCTTGTCAGTAATGAAGGTTCTATGAGAACTCAAGTCTGACTGCAAAACTCATACTCTTAACTCTCATGAT
The DNA here is from genome assembly GCF_011764305.1 of Mustela putorius furo. Taxonomy (NCBI): domain Eukaryota; kingdom Metazoa; phylum Chordata; class Mammalia; order Carnivora; family Mustelidae; genus Mustela; species Mustela putorius. The sequence goes on from NW_025421273.1 coordinate 27,136,948, forward strand.
GCTCCTTCTATCCTAGGTTTGCTTAGTTTCAGTCATTCTCTGGGGAGTTAATCAAGTGAAAACTAGACCTTCAATATAGATGGCCAAATCCTAGAAATCTATGACTCTTTTGAACAACGAACTACTCAGCTCCAATGATAAAGGACATTAAGGGTAAGGAACTTTTTTTTTGCTTTTTCTGCCCTAGGAACAATTGTGAAAACTCTGAGATTGAATGAAGAGTATGAGTGGGGAGATTTTTAGGACAGTGTTCTGATGTCCAGACTTCCACAAAACAAATGTTGACCTTGCAATCCAAGGATACAGTTGTTTGGAAGGCATGAGAAGTAAAGGGAACAGTGTAGGGATAGCATTGAATGATTAATGCATTCAATTACTTATATATACACAGCATCTACATATGGCAAGTAGGCACTTGATAAGAAAAAAACACACCAAAATGAGAACCAGAAAGAGTCTTTTGAACACTAATGTGGAGGTAGAGATGGTTAGCAAAATGGTTAAGAACTTTACGTGCAAGTAGAGCATTTGTGTACAGGAGGTTCATGACTGAATCTGGATGTTGGCTCTACCTTTTACTAGTTGTTTTACTTAATTTCTCTGTGCATGAGTTTCCTCATGTGTACAACGAAGTTAAAAATACTACATCCCAGGATGTTTGGGTGACTCAGTTGGTTAAGCATGCGCCTTCAGTTCAGATCATGATCTCAGGGTCCTGGGATGAAACTCCATGTCAGGCTCCCTGTTTCTTCCTTGCCCTCTGCGCCTCCCCACTGTTCCTGTTCTCTCTTGCTCTCAAATAAATAACTAAAATCTTAAAAACAAAAGACAAAAAACACTACACCTGCCACCTAGAGTGGTCCTGAAGATTAAATGAGTTAATATTTGTAAAGTTCTTAAAATATTTCCTGACACACAATGAGCGACATTGAAGTTTATACAATAAATAAAGAGATTAGAGCCAGAACAAATGAGACAGAAGGTATTATGAGGTGTTCAGAACAAAAACACTTAACTCAGGCTGGCATGAGGCTATAGGACCAGAAAAGGATCACAGAGATGTCACATTTGAGGTGAGTCTGAAGAGTGGACCTGTGAATCACCCATGAAAGAAATGAGGGACAGAGAAAGACAAGCAAAAGGAACAGCACAGGCAAAAGCAGGGAGATGGGGGGAGGCCTGCTGTATACCTGAGCATGTTTGCACAAGGAGCAACAAGAGAGGAGAGTAAGATATAAGATGCCTGGCTATGAGGAGCCAGGCCTTGAAGGGCCTTGTTATGTAATGTATAAAGTACCATTAGAAAATGTTAAGCAAGAAGCCTTTTATGATGAGACTCAAAATCTCCAAAGATCACTCTGACCACAGTGGGGAGGACAGATTTTGTTGAGTGGAGTCAGGAATATAAAAACCATTTACTGGGCTGCAGGCATAAGCCAGGCAAGAATGGCAAGAGCCTGGAAAAACAGCAACAGACAAACCAATTTTGCTTGCCATGGTCAAGTTGTAGTAGTTTATTTTGAGTGAAGGTATTGACCTCAGTGCTATAGAGATAGAAGCGCAATCAAAAATAAGCTTCGTAATCAGAACACAGTGCTCCAAATTAGAAGCTAGCCATCTCCCCCTATTTGGTACATGGAACACAATTGAATACATGGTGCTTGTTTCTTACTTCTAAACTCATGGAATAGACTAACGATTTTTATGTTACCAGGAACAGTAAAGAAACAATTATATGTTTGAAAGGGCTAAGGAAGTATATAAATTCCCTACATAATAAGATCCTTATTTCATAGTTATGGTAATTCCTGTAAATAAGATAATTATTGAGGGAATTCATTCAGTAAGACTAATAATAATTGCTAACATTTCTTGAGCACTTACTCATTTCCACTATACTAAAAAATTTATGTTTACTTAGACTTTACTTAAGACTTACGTAGTCTTGTCAATAACCCAAGGAGGTAGGTGTTAAAAGTCCCATTTCGGAGATGTGGAATAGAGACTTAACGATATTTCAATACTCACTTAAAGTCACAGAGATATCAGGTAGCAGAGTGAGAACACAAGTTTTTCTGAATGTTAGGGGTCCACATTAATTTATTCTGTGGCATCAGCTCTTGTCATACTTGTATTTGAGCCCAACTGTATCTCTAGGGACATGAACGTGCTATTTCCCAAAGTTTGCTGTGGTTGGTTAAAACATCATTTTTCCTCTTCCAGTATTTTTGTACAAATCATTATCCCTCCATTTTCATATAATGATGTTTTTATTAAGGTCCAGCATCTGAATTGAATTAACAAATTATTACTTAAAAACAGAAGGCCAAGCAAACAAAGTAAGTTAAAAAAGAAATGAAGATGGTCTAGGCTAACCGTTTGGTAACAGTTTCCTGTTAACTGGAAGGGGTATAATGCAGTGTTAACATTTGGATGATTCAGAGTCAGCCAGGATGGACTTTGAATCCCAGCCGTAGCCTTTACCATTGCTGAGATGTCGGCCAAGTCACATGGTGTCTTTCAGGCTCAATTTCCTTAGCTGTAAAATGGGGTGACAGTTTCTACAATGCAGGCTAGTAATGACGTTAAATGTGATGACCCATGCAGAATGACTAGTTCAGCTATTAACACTGTAGGTAGGATGCTAATGGTGATGATTAAAATGATGGACATTGCTTCGGGTTTAGTTTTTTTTTTTTCTCCAACTATGACTGACTCCAAAAAATGTGTATTAATGAATTTGCCTAGCTAGGATAATATCCATCATGGCTGTTTCCTACTGTTTTATATGTTCTTTTAATTGAATTTGTTTATTGTTGAAGAGTGCACTAAGCTGCCTTTTCCTTCTCTCATAAGGATAATGTCATATAGCCTTATGTTTGACTAATCTCAGGCCCTGAATGGAAAAGGTGAACTTAAAAAATCTCTTCTAGAGTTATTTTTAGACCATCTATCCTGTGTACAACATAACAATCCTGTAGCTAAGTTTGACAACACATTTTAAAAGGTCACTTTTAATAAATTGGGCTTTTCACGTATCAATCTTTCCACATTTACATTTTCTGGAATTTCAACAGCAGAATTTTCTTAAATTAACTGAATAAATATTCAAGTCTCAGTGTGTATTTTAAAATGACTATTTGCATAATGTTTTTAGATGAAAACAGAGTCTCTGGCCACACATAAACAGGTTTTACTGATCTTTTAATGAGACCAAGTGAAACAGAGTGCTCTCAAGGTTTATGAATGTTGTATAAGGATGCCATTCTCTATTTTAATATCTTCTTACTGTAGCAACTGTACTACTATTTTCTTTCACTAATTAGCCATTAGTGTTCCAAAAAATTAATTTGGGGGATTAGATCACTGGGTGGGTTCTAAATTAATGAGCCTGGCTTTTGTTTTGAGGTAGGTAGGGGGACACAAGAAGTTATAAACACATATCAGCTTCTGTTTCAATCAAGGGGAAAAATACTTCTTTCACACATGGTCTTTGAGGCTGTGGGATATTTGAAATAAGGAGTAATTCATTCACCAATACTTTCTGAATACACATTTTATGTCAGATCAATGCTTTAGGCATAGAATAGGGATGGGCAGGCAGCAGATAAGAGAATGCGTAAGATATAATAGTCCCTTCCTTCAGGGGGTTTTAGCCGGATTGGAAAGTATGAAGTCAAGTATGTTCATGATTGTGTTAGGATGGTTTGGGAGCCATAGGAGGACACCTAGTCCAGTCTTGGGGTTGATAGGGAAGGCTTCCTGGACACAAGCCATGGCTAAAATGAAGATATGAAAAATGAAGAAAATTGAGCTGAGAATCTTAGGTGAGTGGTGTTGTGAGTTGTGAGGCACGTCTATCAGGAAGGAGAAACAACATCTGTAAATGTTGTGTACAGGTAGATTCTGTCTTGAATTAGGGCCTATAAGGACCTCAGTATGGCTGGGAAGTATAGGTTATGAGATTGTATATCAAGAGATAAAACCAGAACCATGAGGAGGGGACTTGTCCATCCTATCAAAGAGACCAGCTTTGGTTTTATAAAAGAGAATGATATAATCACAACCTGTCTACAGTGAGGAAGAATGACTGGAAAGCTGCTGAGAAAATGGGGACACATCTTAGAATTTTCCTTAATGATCCAAATGAAACCTGATTTTCTAGTGATAGCAGCTATAGACATGATCTATTGAATGAAAAGATAATTGGGACATCTAACAAATCAGATTTGGTGATTGATTCAGGATCACAAATAAGGACCATGTGGACTGCTACTATGGGGCAGATCCAAGGATTACATCTATAAGTTATTCACGGCATCCTTCATTCCCAGTCCCTTTTTAGAGTGCCCCGGGTGAAGACTGCCATGACCACCATGACTCAAATGAATGAAGTTAGAAATTCCAAGGTGGAAGAGAAAACAGATCCTCAAAATTCTGAGGAGAAGAAAAAAAAAAAAAAAGATTGAGACTGCATGAAAAGAACTGGGACTTTGAGAGTCAGACCTCAAATTCGGAAGCATCCCCAACAGCCGTGTGACTTCTAGAACTATTCTTGGTTTTGGGTGTGACTTAAGAAGAAATATTTGGCAAGAGATCCTAAATGGAAAGTGCCTTAGTTCTATCTTGTTACTGCTCCACTTTTAAGCAAAGCTCATCTGAGTTTACTATGTTGAGTGCCTCACTCAACAATCACATTAGCTGTGTTGGGGTGGAATGTGGAATGTAGCTTGTCATACTCCAGTTAAATACTTTGGCCACCAGGGAGTATCATTGGCACAAAGATGTTTCAAGCTCTGCACAATCTTAAACACTGTCTAGGGCAGTAGTTCTCAACATTTCCTAATAATGGGCTTTTTAGAAAACCAAATTAACACTTACATGGAAATGCAGAATGCCAACTATGAAAAAGAGGAAAAGTGGAGCTGCTTTGGTTGAGGAAGGTCTGAGGGCCCAGACAATGGGCCCACGCTGCTCTTCCAGGAAACAATTCTTTAAGAACCACAGGCAAATACTCATAGACCTATGAGGTGACTTTTTCCTAAGAGAAGGAGAGCAACCCAAATGTACTCCAATGACAGCACCTAGAAACTATGCTGCTAATAGTATAAAAGCCATAGATTTACTCTATCCAATGGGCCATGGTCAATTTTAATTACAGAAAGCAAGAATGTGTCACATACAAAAATTGCTTATATGCATGAAGAAATCCTAAGATCAAAATAGGATCTGATATTCTTTCTTACTTTCTCCATTAATAGATGCTTGCTGTTCCCTCATTCAATGTATCTTCATCCAGGGCCTTCTAGCAGATACCAATAATTTAAGGATAGATTATAGAAGAAAGCTTAAAATTATAAAAGTTCTATCCAATATTTTTTTCCTTAAAAATGAGAAATGGTTGCATGGAAAGAATCATGTTTACTCAGTCTATAGTACTAGTACTTCCCAGGAATATGGGAGAACCTGTGTTTTGAGAACCAGTAATTAATTTGAGAACCAGTGTTTTAATCTATTCATTTGATTTTAATGTATAAAATCCAAAGCATACAAGAGGTCCTTCTATGAAGCCACTAACCAAAGTTTGTTTGTTTGTTTCTTTCTTTCTTTGTTTTTCCCAAGCAGTGTCAGGTTATGGTCATACATTACAGACAGAATTTTTAGGCTGGAAGAATCATGGCATAACACTTCATCCTTGCTTTGATAGATCAGATGAATCTGAGACATTTTGATGAGTATCTGTTTTACTCTCATCTTTCCCAGTGGAATGGAGACAATCAGAGAAGGGGGAAAAAAAGCTGTTTCTTATCTAAATATTGAGTTTGCCATCTAGACAAAGTGCAAGCTTTTGGTAAGTCAGTCCATAAAACTGATTCATGCTCTGAGATGTTGAATTTCTGAAATGTGACATTACTCATGCAACTGTGATATTTATGATTCTGTGTTTTTAACAAGTGATATTTATGATTCTGAGGGTGCCGGTATTTATAAATACTTCCTGGAAGCAACTATATGAACACTGTCCAAAGGGCTGACAGAGCCAAAAGGAGAGGCCTGGATGGGGACTTCCCATCTTTGGTCACCAGCGTATGGGGAAAAGGAAGGAGTCCACATGGTAGTGGTCTTGGCCTCATCATCACTGCATGGTGCTTTTGACCAGCATCTCTAGAAGGCTGGGATCAATAGGAGAAACAGAATCTTTCTGTAAATGAAGCAGCAGGTTGCTAAAAGATTCACAATGGAAGAAAATAGAACACCAACTATTGGTGAAAACAGGAAAGGAAAAGAGTTATCAAGTAGTTTGGCAGTAATTTATCAAGGCTGGGAAAGCAAATCATTAACAATCACCAAAAGCTCTTAGGATAGGGCAAGGCAAAGAGGTAAAACTATTAGAAGCACTCACAAAGTCTGCTTATGGTCTTTCTCCATCAGCAGCTCATATGTTTGTCTCATTTTGCTATTTTATTTAAAGAACAGTCATTACCTAGAAAAAAATTGCAGATCTGAAGAATACCTCTTCTTAGTCAAATAGCATTATTATTTGTGGTTACTGCATTACTGGCAATTTATCTTGAAGCCGTTAGCATCTAGTGGTCAGGCACATAGCCTCAAAGACAGACTGCTGGGCTCTATTCTCAACTAGGGATTTTTTGGACATTTTCCTTAACCTCTCTGGGCCATTGTTTCATCACCTATAATTCAGGATAATAACAGTGCCCACTGTCTATGTTGTTGGAAAGCTACTTCATGAAAAGCACTGAGAATAGCAGTTGGCATTTAATAACTATTATATAGAGTTAGCTATTATTATTCATTCATATATAAAAACAACACAAAATTATGATAACAACTAATATTTATCGAGTGCTTTTTAAGAGTCAGATATCATGCCGAGGATTCTGTATGCATGTATATCAGCATGGCAACCTATTCGGCAGAATTATTATTATCCCCACTTTACAGATCAAAAAACTGAGTGGGAAATGCCAGCCCTCTCACTCTTTATCATTACTCTTTACCACCTCTTAAATATGAATTCTGAAATCTTTTTTCCAGTACTTTCAAATATCTCCTTCATCTTATAGAGCACTTAAAGAAATGAATGTACTTCACTAAAAAAAAAAAAAAAAAAAAAAAAAAAAAAAGTGGAAAGAAGATTAAAGGCAGACTATTCTTATTTAATTCAGCTCAACAATCCATACCTCTATAAGCCATGACACTGCTCTCTCTGTATTCTGCTTTAGTATCATTAGTTTACCAGGCAACTTGTACATATAAATATTTTTTCAGACCCTTCTTTTGTGCCATTAGGATGATGAAAAGCATGTATGCTAATGAAGTCCTGAGAGTCTCTGATTTTTCTTTAAAGTCAATTGTCAATTATCTGCAGGAGTCATTCTATGACTAAGAAATCTCACTTCTATATTTTCCTAATGGTATCATCTTTGTTTAAATGAAGCATTCTAGTGGCAACAGCCTTATGAATACCATAATCAGACTACAGTGTTTCCTTTCATTGCAGAGGACGACACAGGCAGATTCTTAAAGTGCTGCTTTGTTGTCAATACAGTTGCCACTATTTATTGCTACTCTTAATTATTAGTTAGAGTACATTGAAAGTTGAAAAGAGAAGAGTTTGGTCCCTCTGACTCCATCAGTGTCTCCTAAGTGCCCACCCACTACACCTCAAGGGCTCATCTAATGAGTACATTTATAGACCTAATTCCAGAGAAGTCCCCATCTGTTGTGGGTTGTTACTGATGGAAAGCATGTTGGGCGGAGGCAATATTGGGTAATGGAGAGGCTGCTGCTGAATGATCGCCCATAGAAAGGCTGACTTTCTTCCCATATTACCCTATCTCCATGAAAGCCATTTCTGTTCAAGCAGTCACTCGGGTCAAGAATCCTAGAGGCATCTTTAGACATGGATGCCTACTGGCATCATTGTATTCTGTGTCTACAGCAAGAAGGATAATTGACATTTCCCCAATCTTATATAAATTCTATCTTGACATATTTAAGATAAACAATGTAACATCTACTTCTATGCAAACTGCAGATCTCCTAAGCAGTACTACTCCTGACAGCCAAAGCTGCTACACATTGTCTCACTTTTCTCTTACTAAAACCTCAGGGGAGTGGATCACATGTTTCCATATTCTACAGGTATACCTCAAACATCCTTCTACTGTTGCACTTTCTACCCAGTGTGTTTGCATACATACATGCATGCATATGGGTGTGTATTTGCATGCATGTGGGTATGTGTGTGCTTCCATTTGACTGGAGCTCTTCATGGACAAGGTCCTATTCATATCTGAACCCCAAATGTGCAGCACAGTCTCTGTCCACATGGTCTGACAGGAGGACAGGATATATTCAATAAACTCTTGCAGAGTAAACACATGATGGGTAAAAAAGTAGACTAAGATTTTGCTTACAGGTCTCACATGACCTTAGAGAAATCATTTAATTTCTCTCTACTTAAATTAAATCTTTCATTAATTAAAAAAAAAAAAACAGAGTAATGTATACCCAGTGAAAAAGATGTTCATAAAAATCATACTAAAGAACATTGGTAGAAAACATCTATATGCTGTGAATCCCCATGGGTGAGAGACTAAAATATGTTGGACCCAATAAAGGAAAAACAAGGAAGAAAAAACTTCCCTTAAAGGACTTCTCAAGATGTGTACTTTTTGGAAACCATGTCTCCATTCACAATCAACAATTTAAGGAAGAGTTTAATATTCTGATCACAAAAAGAAGAATCTTTATCTCTCCCTTTGGAATATGACATTTAACAAATTAATTTAGAATCCTTTAAGACCAACATAGCTAAGAGGAAATTGAGAACACTTGTACTAATCACTTCCAACTTCAATGTAGAAGGTCATATATCTAAAAGGTTACTACAATGGAAAAATTCAATTACTAGGGACTCCTAATGGGCTTTACTTAAAATAGCACAGAACTATAATATCTTCAATTGTAATGAAAATCATCGTATTTCTTCAAATATAGGCATACATCACTTTATTGCACTCTACAGACATTGCATTTTTCATAAATTGAAGGTTTGTGGCTCTGTTTTTCAAAGATCGTTTGTTCACTTCATATCTCTGCATCACATTTTGGTAATTTTCACAGTATTTCCAACTTTTTTATTATTATTATATGTCTAATGGTTATCTGTGTTTAGTGATCCTTGATGTTACTACTATAATTGTTTTCGGCCCCCATGAACTGTGTCTATATAAGATGGTGAATTTAATTGATAAATGTTATGTGTGCTCTGCTCCACTGAGGAGCCATTCCCTCATCTCTCACTGCCCCAGCCTCCCTGAGACATAACAGTATTGAAACTAATCCAGTTAAGTGGACCTGGGTGGATCAGTCAGTTAAATGTCTGAATCCTGGTTTTGGCTAAGGTCGTGATCTCATGGCTGTGAGAATGAGTCCTGCGTTGGGCTCTATGCTCAGCATGGAGTCAGCTTGAGATCCCCCCCCCTGCTTCTCCCCTCTACTCATGCTCTCTCTCTCTCAAATAAGCAAATAAATCTAAAAAAAAAAAAAAAAAAAAAAAAAGGAATTAAACCTGCTAACCCTACAATGGCCTCTAAGTATTCAAGTGAAAGAAAGTCACATGTCTCTCACTGTAAATCAAAAGCTAGAAATGATTAAGCTTAATGAGGATGCATTTTGGTAGCTGAGACAGGTAAAAGGCTGGACTTTTTGCACCAAACAGCCACACCATGAATGCAAAGGAAATGACTTGAAATAAATTTAAAGTGCTACTCCAGTGAACACACAAATAATAAGAAAGTGAAACAGCCTTATTGCTTAAATGGAGAAAGTTTGAGTGGTCTAGATAAAGTAAAATAGCCACAACATTCTCTCAAGCCAAAGTCATATCCAGGGCAAGGCCCTGACTCTCAATTCTGTGAAGGCTGAGAGAGATGAGGAAGCTGTAGAAGAAAAGCTAGAAGCTAGCAGAGGTAGTTTCATGGGGTTTAAGGAAAGAAGACTTCTCCATAACATCAAAACTTAAGCTGAAGCAGCAAGTGTTGATAGAGAAGCTACAGCAAGTTCTCCAGAATTTCTAGCTAAGAACATTCATGAAGGGACTACACTAAACAACAGATTTTCAGTGTACATGAAACAGCCTTCTGTTGGAAAAAGATGCCATCTAGGACTTTCGTGGCTAGAGAGAAGTCCATGCCTGGTTTCATACCTTCAAAGGACAGGACAGGCTGATTCTCTTGTCAGGGGCTAATACTGTTGAATCCAATGCTCATTTACCATTCCAAAAATTCTAGGGCTCTTAAGAATTATGCTAAATCTATTCAGCTTGTGCTTTATAAATGGAACAACAAAGCCTAGATGACAGTAAATCTGTTTACAACATGGTTTACTGAACATTTTAAGACCACTGTTGAGGGTGCCTGGGTGGCTCAGTGGGTTAAGCCACTGCCTTCGGCTCAGGTCATGATCTCAGAGTCCTGGGATGGAGTCCTGCATCGGGCTCTCTGCTCAGCAGGGAGCCTGCTTCCTCCTCTCTCTCTCTCTGCCTGCCTCTCTGCTTACTTGTGATCTCTGTCTGTCAAATAAATAAATAAAATCTTAAAAAAAAAAAAGACCACTGTTGAGACCAACTTCTCAGAAAAACAGATTTCTTTCAAAATATAACTGCTCATGGACAGTGCACCTGGTCGCCCAAGAGCTCTGCTGGAGCTGGACATGAGGTTCATGAAGTTTTCATGCCTATGAACACAGCATCCCTTTTGTAGCCCAGGCATCAAGGAATCATTTTGAAATTAAAGTCTTATTATTTAAGATATCCATTTCATAAGGGCTATGGCTGCCATAGATAGTGATTCCTCTGATGGATCAGGCAAAGAAAACTGAAAACCTTCTGGAAAAGATTAACCATTCTGGATGCCATTCTGAACAGTCATGAGTCATGGAAAAAGCTCCAAATATCAACATTAACAGAAGTTTGGAAAAATTGATTCCAACCCTCACGGATGACTTTAAGGGGTTCCAGACTTCAGTGGAAGCATAGCTGCAGGTATGACAAAAATAGCAAGAAAACTCAAGTGGAGCCAAAAGATATAACTGAATGGTTTCCATCTCGTGATAGAAATTCACCAGATGTGGAGTTGCTTCTTTTGGGTAAAGAAAGTAGTTTCTTGAGATGGAATATACTCCTCGTTAACATGCTGTGGAAACCACTGAAATGACAACAAAGGACTTAGAATATTACATAAATGGAGTTGATAAAGAAAAGGCAGGGTTTGAGAGGATTGCCTCCAATTTTGAAAGAAGTTCTACTGCAGATAAGATGGTGTCAAACAGCATCACATGCTACAGGGAACGTGTTCATGAAAGGAAGAATTGATGGAGGTGGCAAACTTCATTGTTGTCTTATTGTAAGAAGTTGCTACAGGCCCCCTGTCCTGCGCCAGCCTGCAGCAGCCACCATCCTGATCAGTCAGCAGCCATCAATATCAAGGCAAGACCCTTCACCAGCAAAAAGATTGTGACTTGGTTAAAGGCTCATATGATGTTTAGTATATTTTAGCAATATGGTATTTTTAAATTAAGGTATGTCTATTGTTTTTAAGTCATAATAATATTTCACATTGAATAGACTATATAACGTGAACTTAACTTCTACATGCACTGGGAAACCAAAAAATTCATTCTACTCACTTTATTGTGGTATCTGCTTTATTGCAGTGGCCTGGGACTAAACCCCTATCTCCAAGGTATGCCAGAACTGGGAGTGATTTGGTAAGTACATATATCCTCTGTAAGCACAAGTTCTTGACATCTGCAGAATGTAGAGACCAAAGTCCTAATATTTATATATTGCAACAAGAGGTCTAAATTTTTTGACCCAAACAAATTCACTCAGCTGATGTTTCTACACTGGATGTCCTTTTTCTGTTCTATTTCTAGAAAAGAGGGAGAGGATCTTGCTTCAAAATCACTATAAACATTGTTAATTTAATTTGTTCCCGCCCTTAACAAATGAGTTTTGAAAGAACTTTATAAAAAGGGAATGTGACAGGGACGCCTGGGTGGCTCAGGCAGTTAAGCACCTGTCTTCGGCTCAGGTCATGATCCCAGGATCCTGGGAATGAGTCCCACTTTGGGCTTCTTGCTCAGTAGGGAGCCTGCTTCTCTCTCTGCCTGCTTCTCCCCCTGTTTGTGTGCTCTCTTCCCCTCTCTTTCTGACAAATAAATAAAATCTTAAAAAAAAAAGTGAATTTGACGATATAGATTCATAGAATGACAAAATTTAAAAGAAACCGATCATTGAATCCCATTATACTCAAACCTGGGGCAATTTCTGAAAGAGAACTAATCTGGGTCCTGCTGTTCATATTCGAATCCTGTGGGTCTAGAAAAATGAAGCCCAAGATCTAGTATGTTTAATAGAAACACATTGATTTTGATATGCTGACTCATGAATCTATATTTCATCCATGCAATTCTAAGTGAGATTTTTCACTTTATATATGAAAACATTTATTATCTTGAGAGGAAAAATGATTTTCCAGAACCTTTGGACTCTCACAGCTGACTCATGACAAAGCCACGGTCATTATCCAAACCTCTAACTTTTGGTCCAGTGGTCCTCATATTATGAGACACTGCAACCTAGAAGGTCACACACCTGGACATCCATGTTGAACATATAATTTCAGCCCACACTGAAGGCCACTGACCACGTTAGATCACAGTGATAGACAGATATATAAATCAGAAAACCTGAACTCACAGAATTCAGCCTCATGGGGCAGAATGACCAAACGGACATTCAGCTCATGCAAGTGTTACTTCCAGTTATGACACCTGTTAAAACAACTCTCATTTATTAATAATCTGAGTGCAGGCAGGTCCAAACGAAACACAAGTGTCCCTGTAATCCTCTCAAAAATCCTACCAGAAGTCGCCGTTGCTATTTGCATTTTATAAATAAAAGGGGCTTTGAGCAGGCAACATTAACACAACTTGATATATAATACGTGATTGGAACAGGATTCCAACTTTGTTCTGTCACTTTGTCTTCTCCCTTCCTGATATGAGAAAAGAAGCTAATTTGGGGTTGGGCATTTTTATGAACCCTGTAGAATGCTGGGTGCTTATACCTGTTCTTCATGCATAGGGTGAGGGGCTAGGGGAGTAGGAGGCAGGAAGCACGACTTTATGACTGCTGGCCTTCCCTTGTCATAAGTGGTGCCACTATATGAAACCTAACTGGAGTGACACAACACCTCAGGAAAATAGTAATCACTATTAACAACATACTGCCACCCTCCACCATCATCCTCAGGAAGCAGGGAGGTATTAGCATAACTACTTCCCAACTGTCCCAGTGACAGCTGGGTCCTTTATTTAGACTCCTTAGCTCTTCTGGACACCAACAATGAAGATAGGGTAAGGAATATACAAGACCGTGATATCCTATCCTATCCAAAAAAATTTGTCCAAGTTGCAATTACCAAACAAAAAGAAGATGCCATTTATAATGAACAAATATTGGTTAGGTCTTTATAGTAGCCTAACAATCCCATGAGTGAGAAAGATTTTTTTTTTCCTATCCATTGACTGTAAGAGATGTTTATGTTTCTTCAAATATTATCTCAAATGAGAATAAATCAGACCTGAAAGAACTAGAAGGAGCACAGAACAGAGGCTGGGAACTGAACGTGCTTGAGTTTGATGGCCTTGGGGAAGAGTCGGATTATAAGGAGCTTCCCTCCTCCCTCTGCTCCATTTCAGTAACTGCTCTGGGAGATTTTATGATCTGGAGCCACACAGACCTGGACCCCAGTCCTTAGTAGGCATGTGCATGTCTCTAAAACCTAGAATAGGATTATGGCAAGGGTTAAATAAAATATAATGTGCTTGGTATGCATTTACTTCCCAGAAGTCAGTAGTATTCTTTTCATTATTATGTTATAATAATTATGTATCAGAGAGCATTAACTATAGCATATGAAAATACTTTTATATTAATATGCAATTTAAGATTTTAAATATAAAATGTACAAGTGTTTTTTTAAAAAATAAATAGTATTTCTTAAGCAAATGTAAAATTGATTGCATACATCAACAGTAACTTGGGTCATGAAAGCATATATTTCAAATAAGTCAAGATAAATAAACAGGAAATAGGATCTATAATTCCTTTACTGGGTATCAAGCACAGATCAATTCTACACGCATTTACTCATGTAATCCTCTTAATAATCTTAAGAGGTAGGTATATTACTCTAACCTGATTTTACAGATGTGAACACTGAGGCACAGAGGACCTAAATTCTTGAGAGTCTACACTCACTGTTATTCTTTTGCACCATCATTCCAAACAACAACTCTGTCTGTTGCATTGGGGATCTTTAAAATATTTTTGGCCATTGTCATCAGATACTTATGAACTAGAAATCCTGTAAACATGAGACGAAGTGGAAAAAATCCTTAGGCATTTTACAAAAGTTAAAAGGTTTGTTAAAAATTCTTTTTTTTTTTTTTTTCAGGCATGTGGGTGGCACGGGTCTGACTCTTGGTTTCAGCTCAAGTCATGATCTCAGGGTTGTGGGATTGAGCCAGGGATCAAGCCCCACATTGAGCTCCACATTGAGCTCAATGTTCAGTGTGAAGTCTGCTTAAGATTTTCTCTCCCTGCCCCTCATTTTACAGATGAGAAAACTGAGACACAAGAGTATTCAACAACTCGCCTAAGGTCACAAAGCTAGGAAGTGGCCCCACTGGGGCTGTAATCGTGTGGACTGAGGTCAGAGCCTGTATACTCGGACACTATAGGAAACTGGTTTAGTAGGAGTTAAATCAAGTCTTTTCCTGCACTTCCTTCACCTTTAATTCTAAAAGCCTTCAACAAAAGGCAATGGGATGTTAAGATTTCCTTTGTTAAATAAAATCATGCTGGCTGCTGGTGATCAAAGTTCTCCCTTCTCTCCTTCTTCTTTAAATGTTCAATGTAATTTATGCAAAAATTTTAGCCATAAGCTATGTATATAGCAAGATCATATTTAGATGAGTCCATTTCAATAGTTATTAAATAATCTTTGCCAGGAAAAATAATAGGTGCCAAATTTATAATTATGAGTAGGTTTCGGCGACCATACTTAAGAAGATTATAGTTTGCTAACTCTGTGGAGAGCTAGGGAACACAATAAAGCACCAAACATAGTCTTGCCGGACTAAATGCTTCCTAATCTTATTATTAGAAGGTACATGAATAACTCATGTCCTTCAGACCAGATTTCCTCTCATTTGATCCTAAGATGGTAAGAGTGAGTATAGTGCCATGGGTTAGAAGCTCTTTCACTTTACCTTGGACAATATGTTTCATCGATTTTATTTAATATGGCAAACACTGCTAGTTTTCCTTCTTGATATCCACCCTGTCTCCTTCATTTCTAATAGAAGCCTGATTTTATTCAGGATGACAGTGGTCTAGGTATAAACCTCAACTTTCCAGACTCCCTAATAACCAGAAATAGTTTTATGATATAGTTGTGGCCGAAGGAGGCTGTTAGGGACATGCTGGAATATTTATTTATTATTTTATTCATTCATTTCTTTCAATGTAGGTGTAACCTGTTCCTTCATTATTTCTCTTCCTTTCTGTCTAGAACATAGACATAAGGTTGCAGCTGGAGCAACCATGTGGATACTATGGGTAATAAGTGTGAGTGACAAAAGCCTTATGCTAAGTACCATGGATAAAGATACAACTTGATCAAGCCTTCAGCCTTATTAGTGAGAGGGAAAAAAAGAAAAGAAAAGAAAAGAAAAAGTTGCATGTGAGTAAGCAACTACAGTTAGATTTCAGTTTCATAGTTCCTCATCCAATGTTCAACTGATGGATGATAGGAAATCAGTTCTAGACTCAGAGAAAAGACCTGTAGAGAGGTACATTTCAGGATCTTCTGATGAAATGGCCAGATTTTTAACTCAGCAGCCTAAAATAAAAGCCACTAATAAATAAGGTCTTCTCAGCCACACAGGTGATGCAATCAGCATGTTAGTATCTCACTCTGAAATATTTAGACAGTCCAGGGTGGAAAGGGAGAGACTGAAACAAATAATAATAGGGATTCAGGGGAAACATTTTAGTATAGGGACCAGAGGAAAATAAATTTTAAAAATACATTTGATAGCTTCAGGTAAAATGTTTAAAAAGGTCACAAAAAAGGGAACAGAAACAAGTAGTCATTGTAGAAGACAAAAAGAGTAACAGTAAACTGGGAAATTTTAAAATGTGTTAGCAGACATAAAAAGAAATTCATTGAGGATGACAGAAAATAAATTAGAGGGAGAAATATGGGGAAGAAAGAAGTGGTGAAAATAGGAGAAAAACATTTAGAAAATTTCAGGATCAACTCAGAAGACCCAATAGCTTACTAATAGAGGTCACAGAAAGAAAAAGCAGACTCAATGGCAGAGAAATACATTTCTAAACAAAGCAAAATTACCTGAATTTAAGGATTAGGCTTTCAGATTGTAAAGGCCTACTGAAGGCATAAAACAAGTGAAGGGCAAGAAACCACCCTGAGGCACATGATTTGGAATTTCAGAACACTGGGGAAAAGATTAAATGCTAACAGCTTCCTGAAGAGAAAAAAGAAACTGTTTAGATGAAAAGAATGTTAAAGGACCTGCTCCTTCTTTTCCTTCCCTCCTTCCTTCTCTCCTCTTTTTTATTTTTTTTAACTCAAAGATTGGAAATAAAATAAAATAAAATAAAATAAAGCTTTAAAATTCTGAGGGAAACTGTTCTTCAACTTAGAATTCCAACATAAATAGAGGTTGCATGTGATGACAATTTTTTTTTTTTTAAATTTGAGAATGAAACTTTTCTTTAACAAATATCCTCTTGGACACATTGGTGGCTCAGTCATTAAGTGTGTGCCTGCAGCTCAGGTCACGATCCCAGAGTCCTGGGATAGAGACCCACATCAGGCTCCCTGCTGGGCGGGAAGCCTGCTTCTCCCTCTCCCATTACCTCTGCTTGTGTTCCCTCTCTCTCAGTCTCTCTCTCTCTCTCTCTCTCTGTCAAATAAATAGATAATTTTTTTAATTGCTTCTTTATTTCTTAGGAAGAAATGGGAGACATACTCTATTAACTGGAGGGAGGAGCTAATAAGAAGTGGACATGGGATGTAACCTAAGAGAAGGGCAAAGGAAATCTAAGTGAGTCTTGGGTGGAGGGTTGGGAATAAGCTGTAAATTGGAACAAGATAAGAGGGTCAAGGAGGGATATCCCAAGGGAGAAAATGACTTAGGGTATTTTAGTATATGTCTATTTGTACAAAGAAGAAAACCATAGTTTGAGATCGAGAATTGGAAGTCATACATGCATAGAAAAGTTAGCTAACTAAAAACAAAATGCCATTATCAACTCCAAGGAAAACAAGAAAGTAAAGCTCATTGTACACTCTCTTGAAGAGCTTTGAACAATGCTTAATGAAAACATTTGGAAAATGGAGGAGGGGTCTTGGGTATAGAATAAGGTATGTTTTAAGAAAGTGCAATCTTCATCTTCCATAGAAGTAAGACAACAATTAATATTTGAAATTGAAAGGTGAAGAAATATAAGTAAGAAAAAATTTATTATAAAAGTCCATAGTAGAAGAAACAGACCAAAGTTTCCAAGAAATTGCATCTGGGGAACAGAATCCAGAAATAGAGTATTTCCAGTGGCTGTTCTTGATTTTTCATTTTTTTTTTTATGTTTTTCTGTTATGATGGAAGGTCACAAGCTTTGAGATACAATGTTAATTTAGTTTAGTTTATGTACTATTGTGATGAAAGTGGATATGAAATAAAAATATTTGAATTTGCCTTTAGAGAAATGTGATCATTTGGTATTGACCTTACTTTATCATACATAATTTTTTAAAAAACAACATACATATTAGCTATTTTTTCTATCTTACATTACTATGGATATACAGAGCATATTTTCTACACCTTTATCAAGTTATTCCTCTTCTAATATTTTAAGCCAGGTCCTTTTATAATCTTGGTTCTGTGACTTTCATTTATTCACTCATTCAGTCATTCTTTCTCAAATATTTATTCAGCCAGCACCCATCTAGGCACTGGGGATATAGCACTGAACACAACAGACTCTCATAATAGTCACTCTCTGCTGACATCAAGGTTTTATTGTGGGAGTGTTGAGACAAAGTCATGTAATCTATTTGAATTTTGGATTCCTAATCTGTAAAATAGGCATAATTTTACCTACCCATTATTCTAAGATGAATTTTGAGAATGTGTCCAGATTAAAACTTTTCTGTTCTAAAGAAAGCATCTCACAAAGCAGTACTTTAATATTCAAAGTGTCAAGTTTATAATTATTTCTAGCACTTACAAACTGAGCTATTGGGGATAAGACCATCAACAGCACAAAATGACCACCACATTTCTCTTTAGTGCTAATAGGCAGATTTCCCAATTCTGCATCTAGTCACTCAGTTTTGTCTAAATATTGATGTTGTTATTTGTAGTATATCCAGTCCATATTCGTTCCATTCTTTTTCTCTACTTATGAAAAAAACAATCTAATAAAACTATTCAAAATCAAAATGCACTCAACTGCATATAATGCAAAAGAATGATTCTGCTGAACACAGCAGCTATAAAATGTACCCCAATTCCCTGCCCATCAGCTTGAATTCTGAGACTATTTTGTAAATATGCAGAGATAAGCCTTTTTTTATATTTATTGGAAGGTCAAAAGTTTTGGAAGTGGGGATATATAAGTCAGACAAGAATATATTATCATATATTTATTAAGCAATTTATTGGAAAGAGAAACATGCCAGGCACATTGCAAAGTACATGGCAAGCACTTGTAACTTCTACCATCCTGGTTTATGGCACTATCACTTCTTAGCTTGTCAGCCACAAAAGCCTCCAGACTGTTTTTTACTGCTTCTGCTTTGCCTCCTACTCCATGAAGACATCAGCTAAAGTAACTCATTGAAAATATGAGCCATACTATAACACTCCTCTGCCCCAAACCTCCATTGTCTTCCCCAAAAGTGGAAGTTCCCTGCAATAATCTAGAAAAAGAATTTGTTGAATGCAAGAATCAATCAATCAATCAATCAATCAATCACAAATCACCTGTGAAACTTGGGTCATATATACAACTGGATACTTACTCTCAGTGATTTTTTAGGTGTTAAAATCAGCAACAAACAAACAAACAAAAACCAAAACATATAGAAAATAATTCAGTCTTGGATCCAGGACAAAGAGTGTGAATAAGGACTTTCTGAGAAATTAGAAAAAAGAAGTTCATGTAGGCCATAGTGGTTTGGATTACTTGTATAGCAGACACACACAGGATTGAATTAAGATACTGACTTGATGTGTCAAATTTAGAAGTGACAGGCCCATCTTGAAGGTGGTAGACAAACTTGAGCTCAAGTAAACTCTTATCTGGCATCCAATAAATTGCAACTTGATTAAGTGGTATTTTTGCACATATATAATACAAATCCAATTAATATTCTCATTAGTCTTTCAGACCCTGAATTCAATTGCAATTCAACAAGAAGAGATTAAATTATACATGGCATCAGGAGAGTATTGGTTCTATTTTTATTGCATTCTAATTATTTGAAAATTGGTAATCTGTGTACATACGACAACCTCCCAATGACATGAATATTGGATTAAATGAAACTGCCTGGCATTGACAACTAACTGAGTTGATTTCATCTAATGAGATAGAGATGTGGAAAACACCTATGGGCCTTCCATCACAGGCTGCAATTCTTCTACAGATTTCTTGGCAAAGAAAGAAGGAAAACATACTCTATAAAAGAGTGGTTTTCGAGCCACATTTGCTTCTTTTACCAGCAAACTTTCAGGTCTAGATCACCGCCTTGTGTTTGTTGGCTGACTTCTGAAAAGGACTGATTGGTTCTCAGGTACCAGAATATTATCACCAAAAAATATAAGACAATTCGTTTAAATATACATATATATATATATATATATATATGTATATTTAAAATACATACATGCATATGATATATATCAGGGAAGTTTTCCTAAGTAAAGGACATTATCAGTTCAAGTAAAACTTAGAATAATGTGTCTGAAATTTCAGTTGTTCACAACCACCTCTGATATCTTTACCAAAAGCCATAATTCATTTATGCTATTGTTATATTTCTTAAATTACTTCATTTGATTTATACTTAAATACATTTTTTAAATACACTATTTTTAAAGGGGATATTTTATCACTACTAAATTGCAAATAAGTATCACTAGCCATAAAGAGGTAACTATAAATATAAACACAATGAAACAACATTGTTTTGAAGTTTGGGGGCTGAACTCAGAATTGTTATCTCTTTTCAAAGAAGAGAAACAAAGAATTATTTTTGATGTATTCAAGACTTCCACCAAAAGGAGACCATTTCATATCTATAATCAAAGGGTTGAACTAGGATTAGGAAAGGTATAGATATCTCCCTACTAATACTATATTAATAATGATTATCCATATATCACCAAAAAGTATCTTGCGCCATCATGATCCTTTCATTAGACTTTGAGAAACCATGATTTAGAGCAACAACTTTCATTTTCTGTTTAACTATAACCCACTGTTTGTATGTTCATACATCAGGATAACACACAGATGCCGATACAGAAATACACACATAACTGAAACAAAAGTTTTGTGAAACAATTCTGACCTTACCATATGCAATGCACACTGAAATTCTTTTCTTATTAAAAATGCACAAAAATTATTTCTTAATCCAATAATGGCATATGACAAATAGCTTGCAAAACAATTTGGATTGGGGTTAGAGTGATATTATTCCCATTTTAATATTAGGGATGCTACCATAATGCAATTTGCCTTAACAGAAGTATAAATTAGAAGATTGTGAGAAATCAAAGAACTACATTAATTTTAGAAATCCCCACATTATCTTTTATAGAGACTAGTTTTTGTCACAGTTCCTTTCCTTGTCTTTAGGAAGAACCTGTTATGTATCTCTTTTGTATGTATTGACCAAAGTATATCCATAGAACATTAGATTAAATATTAATAGCATAATTAATAAAAATAGATTCCAAAGTGTGTGTGTGTATGTGTGTGTGTGTGTGTGTGTGTGTGTGTGTAATGGCAGACTAAACAAAATTTAGATATTTTTAAAATATATTTTATTTTATTGTTATTTTTTTAGAAAGGGATGGGGTGCAGGAGAGAGAACATGCACAGGGTGGAGGGGCAGAGGAGGAAAGAGAATCTTAAACAGGTTCCATGCTCAACATAAGTCAGCAGTGGGGCTCAATCTCACAACCCTGAGATCATGATCTGAGCCTTAACCAACCGAGCCATCCAGGTCTCCCTTAAAATATATTTTAAAAATTGTTATCTTTACTACAAAACTTTTCATAATTTTTAGAACACTAATGAGCTTTGTTAATTTCCCCAGAGGGGCACGCTATCAAGTGTTTTGTAAATGTTTTGAGCCTGACATATTTTCTAGGTAGAACATATTAGAAAATATATATTCTCTTGATGCGTATTGGCAAATTGTGCAATTGTGCTGTTGCTTTATTTTTCCCTATTCTCTATGCCTCTATGGTGCTCTTTGCTTCTGCTAAATGAGTATCCACTCTTTCTTGAACACAATACAAACTTTTCATCTCCATTCCTTACTCACAGCACTACGTTGACAGCTAGCTCATGGTTATCTATTAAAATGCATCCACTCTCCACAGAAGGATTTGCACACAAAATAGCCCAAAAGTAGAAACAATCCAAATGCCCATCAACAAATGGGTGGCTAAGCAAGATGTGGTACATCCATACAATGCGATACTATTTAGTAATAAAAAAGGATAAATTAGTAATATATGCTACATCAATGGATCTCAAACATTAAATAAAAAAGCTAGATACAAACGGCCACATATCACATGAAAACATTTGTATAATATTTTCAAAAAAGGAACACCTATAAACACAGAAGGTAGATTATCGGTTCCCTGGAGCTTTGGGCAGGAATGGAGATTAAATATAAGTGGGCAAGAGGGATCCTGTCAAGAATGGAATTGTTCTAATACTGGATGGGTATGTTAGTTGCACAACATGAAGAATTTACTAAAACTACTTAATTGTATACTTAATATAGATAAATGTTGTGTAATGTAAATTATTCCTCAATTAAAGTTATTAACAACCAGCCAGCTGGTTGACCAATCAACCGTCCATCCATTCATTCATTCTTCCTTCCTTCCTTCAAGATTCTTTCATGCCTCAAGCTAAATGTGGCCTTTCCCTATCTTGAAAGAACACATCATTTTTTTTCACATATCTTGTACCCTTATTGTGTGACTTCCAACCCTTCTTTGTATTGTTTTTGAGTATTTGCCTAACATCCTTACTGGACTACAAGTTTTTGCAGACACAAAATATACTGGACTGCTCCATGTAAAAATATTGTTGAATCTCAGTATAGGAAACAAATACTACTTAATGAAGGTGAACAGCAATAAAAATACATGTGAAAATGCCCACTGGTGGGTATTCTTAAATTGACTGCTCTGAAATGTGAAATGTATGCTCTGTTATTTGAGTTTAAGAAGTAGTTTAATACCTCTACACATCAGCTACTAATAATTCAAGGAATGATGATAATAATAATAATAACAGCAAAGGCAGCAACCTCGGGAAGAATTACCTTATCAAATGCTCATTTCAGGTGCTTCTCATCCTATGGCTATTATTCCAGGGAAAGAAACTAGACACAGTGAAGTTCAGCCCCTTGTCTTAAGCTGGGTGTCCTGGACGACACAGATCCTGAGGAAGATTTCTCAGGCAAATGGCTGATGGAGGGACTGCTTTCAAGAGAAACTGAAAATGAGATGTAGGAAGTAAGAAAGAAAGGAGAAAGAGGTAGGGTGTTTCTGGAGAAGTCTAGTTTTAGTCTAATCCATGGGGAACTCTGGAAGATAAATAGGAGAGCAGAGTCTGTCCTGTCTTGAGGCAAGGGACTAAGACTTACATATACCTACTGTTCCAATCCGTGTGTGTGTGTGTGTGTGTGTGTGTGTAACTCCCTAGTACCCTGGCTACAATCACCCAAGGGTAATCCTCCAGAGAAAGTAACAGTTGTGAGACTTTAGTGAGTGCCCACATTTGGGGGATGGAAACTGCCACCAGAAGAAGGGGCTCAAGAGACTTGGGTAGACATCAGTAGCATCTGTTACTGCTCTTGGCTCAAATCACACCCTTAGTAAGAATACCTTGAAGTCACACCCCAATAATTCTGATCTCTACATCAGTGCTTTGAACTCCCTACTTTTTTTTTTTCCCTTTAGTGTCTCATTTTATTATGTTCTGTCTTTAAAACACACACACGAGCCCTCCCTGATATGGCCTAGCTCAATCCATTAGCATCTATTTTTAAATTAAATATTAATTCAGATTGGGATAACAAAGTCAACCTATTTGATACCCTTCTTTAATCTTGCTTTTAATGAATAGATAAAAATAATTTTTAATTACATGCATTATTTAAATAACGTCTGAGGAACTTGAATGTTGCTTGAAAACAGTTGACTTCTTCCAGCATTTTAAATATTCCCCACTCCAAATCTTCTTTAGACTAAAACTCTCTGTGAATAAAGATTTGCTCAGAAGCTTGGTTCAGACAATGCCCCAATCACTACACATTCCAAATGAGTCAGTCTGAATTTCAGAAAAATTCTTGTGTATTTTTAAATTTTCTAAATCAGAAATAAAATCATAAAGGCCAGTGAAATCTGGTGTTAGAAACTATAATCTACACAACAAACAAACAAACCCGAAGTATGACAGAATGCCTGCTATCCAGCATTGCACAAAAGAACTGGCTTTGTTCCAACAATGGCATGACTTATTACAATAATACAAAGCACTGTTTATAAAGAATGACAAACTCTAAATGAAAATTGCTCAGTCTGAGCCCCTGGAGCCTGCGTTCATCCATTTCTGTCCTTCCCCCAATTCAGCATACTTTCCATTCAAATGCAGATATTCAAAGGGATTTCTGTGTCCTCTACTTATCTTGCATACCTCTCTTTTCCCCTTATCTCTCTTATTTTGCCTATACTGAAAGCCAAGCTCAGAGCTCTCAGCTGTTGAATAAGTAGCCAAGAGTTCTGAACATTTAGAGTCAACAGAATGTTTGATTTGTATGCATTTCATGCAAAAGAATAAAATGCTACCCTGGATGCCAGCATGTGATAAGACCACTGTGCCCTGTTGCAATGACTTAGTCATTGGTTGAGTCGTGAGAATTAACAGGACTTGAGCATATTATGTGATAAACGGCACCCCACACTGGCTACATCTTGAGCCATGAAAGTGACAAAATGGAGAGATAAGGTATATTGCTTTGAGGTAAAGGAAATATGAGGCCGAGACCAAGTTGGATGTATTTTTCCTGAAAAGTGAATCTCATACACTAAGGCATCTTCTATCCTATTTTAAACCATAGCCAGAAACATTTCTCTTCAATGAGCAATTTGCAAAACACTTCCCCAGGGATTCCTGATGTCTGTCAGAAACCTCTCTGTATATTTCTTTCCATTCATTGGAGAGAAGGGAAGGGAGGTACCCATTTGTGAAATACGCTTATGCTTTTTATCTGTTATTTAATTTTTACAATGAATCTTTGGGAATAATACTATCCTTATTTTGCTGACAAGAAAACTGAATTACATTCAAAGTAAAACGAAAAGTAAAGGAATTAATACAGATTCACTAAAGAACAGAGCTTAGATTCAAATCCAGACCCTTTTGACCCAGAAGTTCATGTTCTTTCCACTCTTTCAGGCTGCCTATAGCTTAATACAACATTTCCCAAATGTGTCCTGTTGGACACTAATGGTAGGCAAACACTGTTAAGAGGTTACAAGGCCAGTTTGTTTATAAGACTTTCTAATACTTTTAATATGTCCATGTATAGTCTGTATCTCCACCAGGGACCTACAGTTCAGTGTTTCTAAAACTCTATGACCTTAGAGACCTTTCCTCCCTGACTCTCAAACTCTATAGAAAATGCTTTAAAACTTATATTACCCCAGGAGTACTCTACGAGAAAAGAAGAGAGAATAAAGACCAAAATGGCCTAAGTTTTTATTTCACAGATTTCTGCATTGCTCAAATTTAAAAAAATATATATATTTTATTTATTTATTTGAGATTGAGAGAGAGCGAAAGCAAGAGAGAGTGAAAGCAAGAGCGAGAGAGAGAGCAGGAGCAGGAGCAGGGGGAGAGGGAGAAGCAGGCTCCCCACTGAGGAGGGAGCCCAGTGCAAGGCTGAAACTCAGGACCCTAGGATCATGACTTGAGCCTAAGGCAGACGCTTAACCGACTGAGCCAACTGGGTGCTCCTGCATTGTCCGAAATTTTATGAACTTGCATTAATTTGGAAAGAAAAAAAACAAAGTATCATTTATATGAACCAGGATAAGATCATTGTTATAATACTAATAATACTATGTATATTCCTATTAGAATGTATTTATAAATATATGAAAGTAAATATGCACTCAACCAAGGTCTGTATCTCTAATAATTACTATGTAAAGGCAGACATAAGAATACATTCATTAAAAAAAAAAGAGAGAGAATATATTCATGTAATGTGTGATGAGTATTATAATAATAGAGCAATAACAGTGTTATGTAAGACCAGGCACTGTCTTAAGGGCCTGGTATATATTAATCCATTTAATCATCATAACAACCCTCTGAAACCAACGTTAATTTCTCCACATGAGAGATGAGGAACCTCGGGCACAGGAGTTAATTTATTTCTCAGAAGTCTTACTGGTGACTTGCCCAACCAAATGTACAGCAAAACCTGGTGCCAAATGGTCTTCTACTGACTCTGTATTGCTATGACCCTCACTTAAGACTATTTTGCAAAGGAATCTAGATGCCTTTGGAAGGCTTCTTTAGCCTATGTCAAGACTAATAAAGCCTCCTACTATTGTAGTTCCCTTGCACCCCCATCTTCCCTATAGTCTATCCCTTGTTACTGGAAATTATATATATAATTTATAAAATATAAATATAATAGAAAATAGAAAATATGTGCCATTTACATATATAAATTATATATGATATATAAAATATTTTAGAATAAAAACTATAAAAGTTGATAGAGCAATGTCAAAGTACTACTTAAGAGTCATTTATCTGACTTCCTTATTCATAGCCATTTGCGGAGTATCTGCTAAATACTGCAATGAGGGATAGAAGCATTCATTAAAAACCAAGGTGCTAACTGAACTTATACCCGCTTTTTTTTTTTCCTTTTTGTTTTCTGTGAAGATTTAACCATGCACAGATATGTACTTAGATTACAAGGAAAACACAGGCAAAACAATGCAAAATGAAAGAAATTAAGGTAAAATGGAAGCCATGATCACAAAAAAAGATGATTACAAAAAAATCATGATTACAAAAACCATGATTACAAAAAAAGGAAAAAAAAGAAAAAAATACACTAACAACTTAGACTCAATTTTTAAAAAGGACTGACATTTATTTAAAAAAAAAAAAAAAAAGAGCAAATGCTTCGACAGAGCTTATCCTGAGCCAGGCACTTCAGGTGTTTTATGCATATTAACTCATTTATCCTCAAAACCCTACCATACCAATACTACTATTATCTTTTCTTTACTGACAAGGAACCTGAGGCACAGAAAGGATAAGGGTTGAACCCAAGATTCCGAAGCAGGTAAGTGTCTGGACTGAGGTTCAAAGTCAGGCCATAAGATCCCAAGCTGCAGGCTCCTAACACCATCAGGGCACCTGTGATACAAGGTGTAGCAAGTATGTGTAAGTGGCCCTTCTCGACTGGCTACTGCACTTGATGTTGTACCTACATCAGCTCATTATTCTTCATGGGAATGCGCTGAGGTTGGTCTGATCTCCTCTTCTTGGAAAAGAAGTAACTGGTAGATAACTAGTACTGATTGAATCTGGATGAAAACAGAAGACTGAAAAAAGGAAGAAGGAAGGAAGGAAGGAAACACAGACTGTTTGCAACCGATGCTGTGTTCTTTCCATAGCACCAAGATTTTGGGGGAATCGCTCTTGGACTTACATTATGTGAAAGCACTGATCATATCTTACTTTGTGTCCCCAGATTATGGCCTAGATCCTCAAAGTAGTTTTTTTTTGTTTTGTTTTGTTGTTATTGTTGTTGTTGTTTTGTTGTTGTTGTTTGAATGCCCCAAATTGCATCAATTTGAATAAATGTCAACCTAGTCCTCCTCACATTCATTATTCAAGAAAAGATAAATCTAGTAATGAAAAAGGAAAATTATAGGGATCATCCCTATGGCTGAATTTATAAAGTACTTTTGAAAGAAACAAACAAAAAATGTGTGAGAACTATTTAAAATTCCTTGCTGGAGAACCACACATAATGGAATCTTTGCATGGGTCTCAAATGCTTCCTTGCACTTCTTGAAGCTCCTTTCTGTCATCTTTTCCTTTTAATCTGCTGCCCATATTAAATAACTCGTACCTAGGCTTGCGCATGAATGGAGCACACTCAGATGCGAGCAAGCGGCTGTTCAGGAAAGAAAATTACTGAGGAGCTCAGGAGAGCAGAGAACGGCCAGGCTGGAGCAACCAGCATCCTCTGCACCCTCTGCTCTACCTCACCCCATTCCACATCACACACCCAGTTCAATTTCCCCTTTCGGAGGAAATGAAGCAGAATACATCAACAGAGTGAACTGGTTTATTCCTAAGAGTCATAAAACTGCAGCTCCTCATAAAAGGTGTAGAAAATGAGCTCCTCTTTCACGTAAGTGAGGCTCTTAGGCAAACTATCAATATCCTAGTCCCCTGATAACTTCCTTGACATAGGAATATTTACAGAGACAGCTTTTTATCAACTACTGAGGACACTGTTTGGCTTGAAGTTGAAAAATGTCTTCGAGGTATGAAAATCTGTCCTTAGTTCCCAGATGTTTCTTTTGAGTTATCGTATTTCTAAAGATAAAACAAACATACATAGAACCCTTCATTTTAAATATGTTTCTGCATCCCCCAAAAAAGTGTTTTTCATTTTAAATTGATAAATGACTGTGCTCCAATGGGCACTGTGTTTCTCCCATTGGAAAAACAAATAATGTGCATTTTGTATTGATATATTTATTTTTCCTTTTAAAAGTAACCTCTAGAAATTATATAAAAGCATGTCAAGGGGCACCTGGGTGGCTCAGGGTCTTGGGATCGAGCCCCGCATCGGGCTCTCTGCTAGGCAGGGAGCCTGCTTCCCTTCCTCTCTCTCTGCCTCTCTCTCTGCCTACTTGTGATCTCTCTCTCTGTCAAATAAATAAATAAAATCTTAAAAAAAAAAAACCAACAAACATGTCAAAATGTACACGTCAAAGAAAAAATGAAAAAATGCTTGTGTTTATTCTCCCTCCACTATCTATATATATATATATTTTAAAAAACTGGGATTATTATTTTGCATCCTGTTTTGAAACTTACTCTTTTAACTTAAGAAATATATTCTGAATGAATTTTCAACATGGTGGTATTTGCCAGTCTCATGGGACACATGCTGGGTATTTGCGGGAATTAATTCACATGCAGACAAAATGAGGCTCTTGCCCCAAATTCAGAATTGAAGGATGGCCAAGGGAAATGTCACTGAGCAGGTGAGGGAGGAGCCCAAGCTTAGAAAGACCAGCAAAGGGGAACACAGAAGAGGCAGCCAGGACAGACAGGGCCTTTCCAAACTCAAGGAGGGAAGTACACAGTGGCCTGGTGACCAAGAACCAGGCAAAGGTAAGAACACTCACCTGGGCACTTATTAAGGACCAGAATTAGTCATTTAAGCACTTTGTCTATTAATATGTGTTTGTTTCAGGCAATAGTCTGTGAGCTATGTCCATTGGAGGATTTTATAGAAGGAACAGAGGATCAGAAAGTTTAGATAACTTAGCTAAGATCACACGACTAGTTAGAGTAGAGATTGCAGTCAGGATTTTTTCACTCAAAGGCATAGCGTGCTTCAACTCAGTCCACACTTGTTAGATTATCCCTCTGCTGCTCTTTTCCATGCCACCCCCTCCTCCTTTGCACTTAGATACATGCTTAAATATAAATCTATGTCCTAAGGAATCTGCACAGGTCTTGTTCAAAAGAATCAAGAATCTGTTTCTTCAGTGAGCTCAATGGCTTATTCTTTTAATTAATAAACTTCATAACTTATGTTCTTGGAATGTGTATATGTGTGTGTGTAGTATGTAAGTATATGCACTCATGAGTCTAATATATATTAACACAACTGTATTTGTGCACAATGTGTATGTGTACATGAACACACAAAGTCACATACCTCACTGGTTTTGATAGCCATTGAACACACATTTTTGAAGGTAAGGCATCAGATTTGTGGCTCATAGACACTAAATTTTCTAAAAGTTAGTAAAAGACTATGGGCTAAAAAAAAAAGGCACAAACTCATCATCATTAAAAATATCTTTTAAAAAACCCATCTAGTGAATAAAGTTTTATTTTTGAAATTCAGAATTTAATCAGAAATCCCCTTTCTATATATTTGAATTTTACTGCATTTATGAAGGCACAGTACCTATACAACTTTACGGAATTCATCAGCTGTTTGAAGAGCAGTCTGAAGGTATTTTCTCAAGCATTTTCACAATGTATTTGTAATTTCACGTGTATTTGTAAATGCTTTGTTAGAACCCCATCGCAAACAATTTTACTAGTTATTTTGATGTATGGCCATGCAACTGAGAGATGAGATTTTCAGTCACTGGCCTCTGCCTCATCATACAAATGGAGAACACAATTCTCAGCTTGTTCAATTTCAAGTCTCCTGTAGCCTCTATATCTGTTTTTGTGTATTCAGAGGTTGTATTAAGCATTTTCTCTCTAATTTCCTTGCAATTTTCCCCATTCTCCTGTTAACCCTGTTCTGCCCTTCTCTTTGAATGTATCTAGAAAGACTGATCTTGTAGCAATGTATTCATGAAAGTGCTTACTTCATCCAAGCCAGGGCCCATCTTTTAAAATTATGACCACAGACCTCAAATGGGCACTAAGCACTGCCCAGTAATCTTCTCACATTTGCTTGGTAAATTCACTTCCCCAGGCTCTGAAAGACATACTGCACTTTCTTTAAAACATCCATTACTTGCCACCTCACAAATGCTTTTCACTTCACCCCATTTCATAAGAATAGAAGAAAGCAATCAGACGCAATGTCTCTCAACTTCCAATTATGAATGTATGCACACTGATACCAATATTCTCTGCCTTTCCCAATACATAATACAGGGAAGGAAACTCTGCTGCCACCAAGACCAGCTCCTCTACCAAAGCAAGGATCTCTATTTTGTTCCCTGTCATTTGCCCAGTCCCTAGACTAGCATCTAGTAAGAGGTTGGTAAATACAGGTTGAATGAATGAATGAACGAATGAATGCATGCTTATGAATACAAAAGGGTCCATCTGCCCTAAATGAAGAGGAGGATAGTGCAAACAAAGATTTCTAGGGTGGTACTCCAAATCTGTAGCATATATCTAGATATGCAAATAAGATAAATGATAAATAATAGATGATGTTTGCTTGTGCTTCATTTCCTTTGTCTTTATCCTATTTGGTTTTTGCATGGGTTCTAACAACTAATAGCCACATTCATAGAGCACAGTAATAGAGCCAGGCACTGTCCACTCATTGTGATTAGTCCTTACAACAATGACAAACTTAAATGCATTGAAAATGAGGCTCAGATCGATCAAGTAAGATCTCCAAGGTCAACTAGTAAGTGAAGGAGGTAGGACTCAAATCCATATCTATCTGATGTAAAAGTCAATGCTCTCTCCCCTCAGCCATGCTGCTAATTGGGCTCTGAAACCTGAAACCCTCCAGGTTTAAGCCCAACTAGCTTGTGAGTCAGTTCTGTGGGGAACAGAGCTGCATTCCCTTCACCATCAGCAAGGCCTAGAAACTTCATGCTGCCGAATAATCTTTTCTTCTCTCAGTCAGTCAGTCAGGAAGTCTGAGTAGACACAGAAATAGGCAGAGACATAAGAATGCCTAATGGGAACTTCATATCCAGCTTCCTGTCTTGCAGAATGGATCTAAATTTCTATATCCCCAGCCATGAACTCTAATCATGGCAAGAAAGGCAAGACCTTCTAAGCTCACAATAGGGTTGGTTCTTGGTTTTGTGGGGCCTAAATCTTATATAATTTGAAGGAGAAAATTCTATAAGGAAAGATTAAAAACATCACGTATACAAAATTTGGCAGGGAAGTTGATCTTTAATTGAAATATGAATGGGAAGGGACCCACACACTTGGGGGACTTTGTACTTTAAGCTTCATTTATCCCAAGATAATTCCGTCTTTGACTATGACCAAGCTCTGAGAGACAGGTACGTACTAGTTTAGAACCTGTGTTCTCAGATTGACAACATGGATTTGTTTTTTGTTTTTAATGATTTTGTTTATTTATTTGAGAGAAAGAGAGAAAGAGAGAGAGAGAGAGCTTAAGTAGGGGGAGGGGCAGAAAGAGAAGCAGACTCCCTCTTGAGCAGGGAGCCAGCCAGACTCAGACTCAGGGTCTATTCCAGGACCCAGATGCTTAACTGACTGAGTCACTCAGGAGCCCTGACAGCACAAATTTGAATCCCAGATTCACTTTAACATCTTAGACCAGGATCAAAGCTTCTTGAACGCTTTCTCTTTTATTAAGTCGTCAATTACATAATTGGTTCACAAAAATTATTGTCAACAAGAATAATGCAAACAAAACACAAGCAATAGTGCCTAGCAGACACTCAACAAAGTGTTCATTCAGGTACCGCTGGTAGTTCTTAACTACTGATGCCATCTTCTTCCTCACCTCACCTGGACTTATCTACCTGAGGTCCATTCTTACGTTCATTTGATGGCTAACTCAATGCCTCAGCACCAGGCACTTGGATTTAATCCTGTGTCTGCACCATTGTGGACCACATTTTGGCATATCTCACGAGTTTTTTTCAGGAGCCTTTTTGCTACCTGTACACTGGAAAATCCCTCATCTTCCTGGGCATAACCCAATAAAACTAGAAAATAGTAATAGGATGAAAAAGTTCATAATATATTCTTAAGTAAACAAAGAGCCCGAATTCCTATAATTTTGGCTAATGAGATTATTCTTACAGGGTTTTATAAAAATTGAACACCATAAGTATGTAAAACTAGAATATGATTTATCACTCGATCACAGATGATGTACTTATTATGCTATCTAAGGCTACCAATTAATTTTGTCATTTCTAACAAGTCAATTAACCTTCCTGGGACTCAATTTCCTCATAAAATGAGGGGGTTGGGCTATAGTCTCTATGATTCTTGCTAGTTCCTTCCCAAAATATTAGTAGTACAAATATCTGAGATAAAAATGCATTATTCTCATCTCAATGTGGGCTATGCCAATTTGAATATTTATCTTTGAAGTTAATATGTGGGGGAGGAGGAGTTACTTAAAGGAAAACAACATGACATCTTTTCTGTGAATTTTGCCTTTTTGCTTTCACTGTCATAAAACTCTCACTGCAGCAAGTGCTCAAGGAATATTATTTGATTTTTTAAAAATGCTTTTCTAGTTAAGTCTTATTTAGATAATATACAGTGGTTCTGTAGATATGATTAAGAGTGGGCTTTATGTCCCAGGATCTTGAAGCAGCCTGATAAGGAGAAATGAAGACAACTTACTCACTTGCCCTAGGTGGCTGATAGAAGGGCAGATCTAGCTTCAACACAAGCAATGAGTAGTTTAGCCTGAGCATATGTGAAAGACCTGTCATGAGAAGTACAGGACATATTTCCAGGTAAAAGAGTTTTGACAAGGGGGTGGGATTATGGACATTGGGGAGGGTATGTGCTTTGGTGAGTGCTGTGAAGTGTGTAAACCTGGTGATTCACAGACCTGTACCCCTGGGGATAAAAATATATGTTTATAAAAAAAAATTTTTTAAAAATAATAAATAAATTTTAAAAAAAAGAATATACAACTTAAACTTTTCACAGTCTCCCTAAAGTTAATATGTATTGTGCTATTCCACATAAAATACAATCGTTTTCAACCCCCCCCCCAAAAAAAAGAGTTTTGACAAAAGGTAATGAATCAGGGGTGCCTGGGTGGCTCAGTCGTTAAGTGTCTTTCTTTGTTCGGCTCAGGTCATGATCCCATGGTCCTGGGATCAAGCTCCACAGCGGGCTCCCTGCTCAGCAGGAAGCCTGCTACTCCCTCTCCCACTCCCCCTGTTTGTGTTCCTGCTCTTACTGTCTCTCTCTCTCTCTCTTTTTCTGTCAAATAAATAAAATCTTTAAAAAAGAAAAAAAAGGTAATGAATCAGTGTCTTGGCAGGTGTCTAAAGAAGGGCAAAGGTGTTTCTGTCTAGCCCATGCTGAGATTGGCATAGGCAGATATGGTCTATAAACTGATTCAGGGCCTATAAAAAAAGCTTGAAAGGAAGACTTGGAGACCCTTCCTACACTAATCTCTCAGTAACCTCCCAGTAAAAAAAATAAATAAATAAATCTCAGTGTTCTCATAATTGTCTAGTATGACATGACCTTGCATCCCTCTACTGAGTCTCCTACCCTCACTAGCTCACCCTGCTTCAGTTTCGTTAGACGTCAAGGGCTCCATGAACAGAAGAAACACACTTCCAACCAAAGACTCTTGTACTTGGTCATCTTTTTGCCCGGAATCCTGTTGTTCTAGACTACTGATCTCACACACTCATTTCTCTTAGTGTTGGCAGAAAAGTTAATTCTTCAGAAAGGCCTTCTCTGACTACTCTATTTTTAAAAATGTATTTCTTTGAGAGAAAGAGAGTGAAAGTGAGCACAAGCAGGGGCTGAAGAAGATGGTGAAGCAGATTCCCTGATACATGGGGCTGAATTCCAGGTCCCTGAGATCATGACCTCAGTCAGACACTTAACAGACTGAGCCACCCAGGTAGCCCTGGCCACTCTATGATAAATAACACCCATGTTTCTGACCCCCTATTGTATTTTGTGCTTGTCTCTATTAAATATCAGATTACATATCCCTTGTTTCTTTATTTTGTTGTCTTCCTTCTTCAATAGTACATAAATTCCTCAAGAACCTGGACTGTGCTCATTCCCGTTCCTAGAACAATGTATGGAGCAAAGTAGAGGCATATATATTTAGTGAATGAATGAATGAATTATCCTATAACTATGCTGTCTTACATACAGTTTTGTAGTATTTATCGTTTGTATCTCAAAATTTAGCAGATTCACTGAGAAAGAAAACTTTGTGTTTTTGCTTAAGGCTGCATCCCCTGTGTCTAGAACAGTGACTGACACTTAGGAGTAGCTTAATAAATAATCTTAAATATTATTTATCATGAAAAATGAAAAGTTCCTGCACTGTAGTTTCAAGAAAGAACACGAATGGTTTTTGATTAGAGTAACAAGTAGCACCAGAATCAGTTTTAAATCCAACCAAATCGATCAACAACTTCCTAGTAGTAGACACCTCTCTTTGGAAAACCTAAAACCCTGTATAATATCAGCAGTTTGTTGCTCTGAGCTACTGTGCCTAATAAGTGCAGTTCTCCCTTGCTTAGCAAGCAATGAATTCAGCCTCTAGTTTCAGATACTGAGTGGTTGCCTCCTTTCTTTGGAAGAAAAGATGGTGCCTGGCCATAATGGCCAAACACACAAACCATTCATAACACCCTAAACAGGGTTCTGCACTGACACAAATACAAACTCAGGTCAATTCACACAACAAACAGAAGAGGGAGGTGCTATGATTATTCCCAATTAAAATGTAAAGAATCTGAGGTGTAGAAAGTTGGGGCACTTAACCTCAAGGCAACTAATACGTAGAAGAGCTGAGATTTTAGTATTATTAAATACAATTATTTTGGCTTCAGAGTCTGTGCTTTTAGCATCTCTACTCCAAGATCTCTCTGTAAAAACTGAAACCTGTAATTGGTACAGTGTCAGCAGTAAGATCTGTTTTGATGATGAGTCTCATGACCTGTTCAAAGGCTTTTCAAATAATTACATCCAAAAGCCTGGATGGTGGGGGTGAATTTCAAACAGAGAGGCCAAGGTAGGCCTTTGTGAGATGGTATGAGCAGTGGATGAAGTAAGCTTCCTGTTTTTAATAACCAAAGTGATAAACAATGAGGATAACTGCCCTTGTGATTTATATATACATCTACTGGGTATTAAGCGTAGGCCTTCCTGACATTAAATGGCTATCAGGAGGT
Source organism: Mustela putorius furo (assembly GCF_011764305.1). NCBI lineage: Eukaryota > Metazoa > Chordata > Mammalia > Carnivora > Mustelidae > Mustela > Mustela putorius. Next base: position 27,172,339 of record NW_025421273.1, read on the forward strand.
AGCGATTCTCTTACAATTAACTTACTCAGGCAAATCATCAAGGTGGAAAACACCTCAGTTTACATCTTCAGCTTAAGGGTTCTTTGTGGTAGTACCTACTGCCAATGAAAAAACCATGCCAGAAATCAACTTACCGTCAACCAAATCTTACAATCCTTGAATTTTATGGTTATTGGTCCACTAGCAAAATAACTTAAGAGAGCTATTCTTATTTTGGGTAAATATATTGTGGATCTTAGATCACATCTGAAGTTTATTTTCTGAGTGTAATGAATGAGATTTTTTTTTTCTCTGCAGAGAAAAGTCTGTCAAAAACAAGTCATTTCGTAGTAATCTAATGTCTCTAGAATTCAATGTATTCATTGATAAAAGGATTGTTTTGGATTTTGCAAATTTCTGAAAAACTTTCCATTTTACAATGCCATGATAAGCCAGAACTTCAATTATGTGATCTATAGATGTATCTTTCCTTTTCTTCCCTCTTCCTTTGTTTGTTTGTTTGTTTGTTTTGGTTCATTATCACAACTGCGTTTTTACACAGGTGCCTCTACATAGAAGTAAAAATTTTTAAAGTAAGTAAAATTTTTAAAATAAGTCAAATTTTTAAAGAGGAACGTTTTAAAAAAATTTTTTAGTCTATAGAAAGTTTGAATATTAGGTGTGGCTTCTATTATCTGTGTACATTTTATCCTATCTTTGCATATTAACCTTCTGTAGTCATGGTGAACACCATCTGGACCACTGCCACCATGAAGATACAGGAACTAATACAGATTCCTTCATTTATTATCTTGTGAGTTTGAACAGAGTCTTAACCTCTCTGAATCTCCAGATTATCTACAGGCAAACCAGAAATAACACCTGCAAACTGGTCTGGTGGTATGATCATTCCAGGCTCTGGCATAGATAACCCTCCTTTCACCTTTTTTGTCCAAAAGATTCTCAACGGAGGAAAGCTTTCTTCCCCTGTTGCTCTCTGTTCCCCATAACTAGAATGATCTGTGTCCCCTCTGCTCTATACCTATGGATAAAGGCTGGAGTGTGTTTTCTGTTGACAAACATCCTGATCAAGCTTAAAATCCCATTGAGCCTTGTGTTATGCTCTAAATCACTGGTGGTACATCTACTCCAAAATCCTTACTCCATTATAAATCATCTTATTTTTGTTTGTTTGTCCTCCAATCCATTCCCTCCATAAACCTCAGACCCTTTCATAAATAATTCCTTTCCTGGATTCTTTACACAGTAGCATCTTATGTTGAATTTTCTCCTTTCTCCAAAATCACCAGCCCTTCCGTGTCCCATCTATTTCCAGCTGTCCCACCTGTTACCCACAAACGAATCAAAAACTGGGCTCAGTCTGCAAACAAACATGTATATCTACTTTCTTCTCAATTTTACCCCAGGACCTAAATGAAGACTGTACTTGATTTGGCTGGAATTCAACGCAGATTCATTTACATTAAGAGATTTTGCTTTATAAGATAGGGGGTATAGAATCTTCTTTCTGTTGTAGTTAGACTAGTACAGTCAGTATGTCAGCATGGATATTTATGCTTATTTATTTTAGAGATAAGCACACACACACACATTGGGGGAAGGGGAGATTGAGGGAGAGAGAGAATCTTAAGGAGGCTCCATGCCCAGCACAAAGGCTCAATCTCATGATTCTGAGATCATAATCTGAGCCAAAATCAAAAGTTGGATACTTAACCAACTGAGCAACCTAGGTGCCCCTGGATATTTATGCTCATTAAACAATGTTAATGGCTGAGTGTTCCTCATATGGAATGTGTTCAAGAAAGACTTATAGAAAGAGTTAATGGATACTTGACCTAACACTCTCTTCTTTTTACCAAACTATCTGCCATTGCCATCTGCTTTAATGTCAAGAAATTAAAATTGTAAGATAGGATATAGGGCCTCATGGTCTGAGTTTGACCTCCAGCTTTATGTCTTACTGGTTGAATAATCTTGAGCCAAGTTACTTAGCTTATGCAAGTCTAAGTTTTCTCATCTAGAGTGAGAATAATACCTACCTTAGAGGACCATGGTGAAGATTAAATAAGATAGCTGTATACTAATGCAAAGCTATGTTAACACTTTAATGCACAGTTTAACACTATATTGTGTTTAACACTTGCCTTATTTATAGGCAGTCTTCAAAAAGCCAGATATTGATGTTATCTATCATTATTTAATTTTATGGATTGAAAAAATTAGGTCAAGTAATAGCCCCAAGTTACATGATTATTCTGAGACAGAGCTGTGATTGGACTCCAAGCAAAATAACTCTGGATTCTCTAAGTGTGAGAATATACTAAGGTTCTTAATATACTAAATTCTCTTCCTTAATCATTTTTTAGACATTAATATTCTTAAGGTAAAGGAAATATTATCTATAAAAGACCCTAAAGAAATTCAAATAGTATAAATATTCCACTTATTCCATTTCTAAGTGATGTAAAAAGCATTCTTCAGTTTTATAATATCACCATAAATTATGCTTATATTTCTTAAGCATTACAGTTGAGAAAAACTTTTCTGATCATCCAAATACCCATTAGCTTCAGCATCCCATTGCATGTAGGAAAGCAGAATGCCAGGAGAATTTAAAAAAAAAAAAAAAAAGAGTCTGCTTTACGACCTTCAAATAAGCTATTTGAGATGGAAATAATAGCTCTCTTCTAGGCATCTCCAGCCCCTTTGTCCTCATGAGACATCATGAAATGTACACACAGTCAGTACTGTTTTCCAGTTGACCCCATTTATTAACATACCCAACACATCCACACTTATGTCAACAACATAGGAGAATTAAGAACGTTGGTTCCAAAGATCCATCTCTATGTATATAGTTAATACCTTGTTCAGGCCTCTTGAAGAAGCTAGCACTACAGTATTACAGATACCTGATAAATAAAGTGCACTGAATAAATGCAAAAGAGATTCTAATGCATATTAATTCCACTAAAGACTTAGATTATCAGTTGATTTCTTTTTTGTCTTTTTATTGAAGACAATCACCAATAAAAGTGATTTTTTTCAAGTCATGTGTGTTATTGCGTTCTTGTAAAATCTTGCCTTTTACTAAGGCTGGTAGTAGGGAGAAGGATGGTTCTTTCTTAATTCAGTAACTACCTCAGCATGATTTAAAACATATTTGGATGAAAAGTAGATATTTTCACAGCCCAGTGTTGCATATAGAGATAAAGAAATAGCTTTGCCATTAAAATTTTTATTCAATTTCTCCCTTGAATGCGTTAACAGAAAACCACTTTCATTTTTATAGCTGGAAAAGAAGCAATTTATTGTTGTGAGGTTTTAGGAGTTTTCCAAACCAGCATAACTCTGGAGCTTTCTAAATTCCTCATTAAGAACAGAGAGCTTATGAATTCAAAACTCTTGCATTGTGTGATATCCTCAAAACTTTGCTCAAGTTAAAGCTATTATCTGCATACATACTGACCAGGTATTAAGAATACTTTGTTTAAGAAGAAAAAAATTTTGAAATTTAACTGAATTACAAAAAAAAAAACAAACAAACAAAACCCAAACACCAAAAAAAACCCCAAAATAACTGACCTTTGGAATATTAATAAATCATACCATAATGTGTTTGTTATTGAAACTTCATGTAAATTTTGAGAAACTCTATCACAAGGATGCCTAAAATAGCAGTCCCAAATGTCAAAGTCTAGGGCTACAGGAAAGGACATTTCTCTATTCTCCTGAAATACAATGAAAATCTCCTTGAGGTATGATGAATTATCCCACTACGGAAGAAGAGGAAAGATCAGTCTCACAGTTGCACTACATATCAATTCCAAAGTAGGCCATTGATATCTATTTTGTAAGAAAGGATATGTATTAGAGAAATGATCAAGTTTTTAATTACCTGATACACTCATAAACTTTTTGAAATGGAAAGTCCCATGGAGATTTTCAAACTCAGTTTTCTCATTTTAGATAACTAAAGACATAAGGTGGCTTAACGGAGGTTAGAAAACAAGAGAGTGGCAGAGGAGGGGTGCGTATCTGTATTCTTACTGTTGTTCTTATTTTTCTCATGTTAAATAACATTACCTGCTAAATGTGACTCTTCTTGTTTATAAATCTGTGTCATGAATCTCCATGTAGTGTTACGTGTTTATGCACATCACACACAGACTGGAACAGAAGAACCCAGGACATCCAAGACCTGATCTCCAGTTCCCCTACAAAGAATGGGAGCTCAAAGAACTCAAAGACAAGCAAAAACAAATATTTTAGACTTTTAATGTTACCAATTTATTTTGAAATCCATTTACTCTCTATATATTTGAAGTCAGATAGTAACTACATTCTGCATAGTATTATATATATGTGCTTGAGAATACAATGCATATTGCATATATAATAATACAAAAAAGAAAAAAACTACATTCTGAATGATAGCTACACTGTAGAACAGTTATATGGTTATAAGAAAAGGTTTAATTGTATAGGAAAAAAATTCAAAATCATCCTCTCAGGACTTTAACTTTGGTTCACATTTTTCTACTTAATACTCAAATTTCTTTAGCAGAACCCTTGAAAAGCCAGAACTAGAAAGGTGAAAGAAGTCATTAGCTTCAACTTAGATATGTAAAATGGTGAGCAAGGAAGAAAATTCCTATGTGAAAATAAATCTGAATGAAATGAGCATCAGTGTTTGTTTTTAAGAAAGTTCCAGAAAATCTATGAAGATGCTAATTTTGATATTAAATACTATATACCATTTTCATTAATTAATATTAGGCTAAAACTTCAGAGTGTGCACATTCTGATGTATAGATTCAAACCATATACAATAAAATATAACAATTCAGTCTATTCATTTTCTTTATATCTCCAGTAAGCAAAGCATATGGCCAACTTAAATCTTGTTTTGAAAGTTTTCTGACTCCAACTTACACTCTGGAGACAAGTCTTATACAAACTTCAAAATGGAAAGCACTACTGCTTTCCATTTCTGTCAACTTTTGCAAATCAAATATAGTTCCTCCTTCATGTGGTTATCAACATTTTATCATTTTAAAATATTTTTAAAAAGCCACTGGAAACAAATAAGATATAAATTTTTACCAAAGTTTGGTAGACAACACAGTCTCTCCACAGTATTAGCACAATATTGCTAGTTGGAAAATGCTGACATTGCAAAACATAAAATACAAGAAAGAAACAGTTCATACATATCAGTACAATTTGCAATATAAGTAATAAGGAAAAGGAAAAAAAGAGTTTCATAAAGGTTAGAAGCCTTTAGAAGAAGGAAACACATGGTCTCATTTGGGAAAGTGAATGTTAGTGTCCCTTAAACTAGTAATACAGTAATAATAACTAATACTAATAATACTGTAGATTTTATTCCAAAATCCAGAGATAAAACCCTCAACAAAAGAGTTTAAAGAATGACCACACACCATCGATGAAATTAGCTAAAACAAGTCCCTCTACATGGCTAGAAATAATGACACTATTCCATGTTACTTTCAGACTCAGGAAAAATAAAACAAAACAAAACAACAACAACAACACTGAAAACCAAAACCAAATAAAACCCTAAAACTAGTCCATTAAATGGGAGGTCCCTGTCAATTTGCAAGGTAAAATAACACAGTCAAGAACAGCAAAGCCAAACCAAGTTACTGGTTTAATGACAATGAACAAGATAAAGTCAATTTTAAAGAACAGTTATTACTTTCAGAATTTAGAATTTATCTTTTTTTTAGCATGATACATGTTTTCATCACTGAGGGCTCATTCTGCAAACTTACTTTAACAAACCTAGCTTTCCACCATCCCTTACCCCACAAGGAGTTACGAATGTAGGTTTCTGATAATGTACATCAGAGTGACACACTTAACTGCAATTTGGTATTTGCTATTTGTAAAAGCCATCATGTCACATGTGATAGTCTTTCTCTGGAGGACTGGATTTGTTGTGAATGTAAATACATTTAAAACATATTTGCATTTTTTACTCGTTTAAAATTTGAAGCAACACGAGTATCAAAGCATAAATACATCACATTAAATCTAGGGGTGCTTTTTAAAATTTCTGTGACAACTTTAGAGAAACTACAACTAGCTGTATGCAAACATGCTCTCAAATGTGTTCTGAGCACCAAGAAAATAATAACCTAACTTCATACTGATCCTCAAAGAAACATTTAATTCAGGAAACATACAGGCAAGAATACACCTCATTATTATTATTATTATTATTATTATTATTTTAAGAAAGAGATGGTTGCTAAGGAGAATAGGAGACAGCCTCTGATGAACGTAAACAGCAGCACTTGAAATACAACTGGTCATTTGGAATCTATGTTAAAGTCTGTCACGAGTTAGGGACTCTGCCCCTTACACTCTACGTTGAAATGCGAAAAGGTAATATTCTAAATACCTTATAAGAGAACCTTACAAAAAGCCTGTCATCCTTAGGCACTAATCTTAAAGCATAAGAAATTATAATAAATGTACATCTATTTCCATTTGACAAATGCATTTGCATATCAACAAACAAATAGACCTTGCAACATATCCAAATAAAATTTGCTGATGCAATAAAAGGGGATATTCAATTAAAAAAAATCTAACATCAACATGGACTAGATGCTCTCAAAAATAACAGACAGACCAATGATTAACCTTTAATATCCTCAGTTTTGGTTCTCACATTTTGATTCAAAGTGTTTCTCATAGTTTTAATGTTCTGCTCTGAAAACGTTACTAAAACTTACAAAAAGTTTATTTTATTCATCTGTCCTACTCTGACAAACCTGCCTGTCTTCACGTCCACCCCAGAGTAACATTTCTCTGATCTCATTTCAGGTGCCTTTCACATTCACTTAAGAAATCTTTATTGCAAAACAGAGAATTTTTAGAAGTCACTAAAAAGCACTCCCTTACCTTCTAAACCTGCTTCAATCAGCCCAAACTGTTCCAACAATTTAACAAAAAGCACAATGACGATCAGAACTGCTATCATTTCAAGCCCTTCCAAGTTCATGGTCAGCTAGGTCATGGTCCGACCACAGCCAGTGAGAAGTGCTCCTCTGCCTGGCTTTCTTTGCAAAGCCATTAAACTACATTAAGAAGGCTACTGCCAGAGGAGAAGGGGAGGAGGAGAGGTTGAGAGAGAGAGAGAGAGAGGATGAGAGAGAGAGAGAGAGAGGATGTGAGTGAGAGAGAGGGAGAGAGAGAGAAGGGGAAGGAGAGGAGGAGGAGAAGCTGAGAGAAAGGGCGTGAATAAGAGAGAGAAATGCATTCATCCTGTCTAGTGTAGCAGAAGCCAGGAGTGGCAGCCGGATTAAGTGGGGCCTGTTGGAATTATCGGCTTCCTTGTTATCACTCTTACACAGAGAGACAGCCACGCATGAAGTAACGCGCAGATCACCCAAAGACCCCGAGGTCACCAGGACGGTCCCGAGGAAAGACGACGCGCGGCAGTGATGGCTCTGCGGCTCCGGGACCCGCGCGCCCGCCCGTGGCTTCCTTGGGCCGGTCAGTTGCCTTGGAAACGGAAACTAAGCAAGGGCAGGACTCCCGCTGCAGACAGAGACCTGCGGAACACCGCGTCTTGAAATAGGAAGAGAAACCTGAAAATGCCAAGAGAGGCGGAGTGACAGCTTGGATTCGGCTGCTTCAGAAATACTGTTTACTAGGCAGGAAACGCAAGTGTGTATTTTGCCCCAACTAGCTGAGCGCAGAGAGAAATGAGGCTTTAGAGACTAGATCAGGATTTATTTTCTTCTCAACCAGTTGCCTTGTCCTAAGGCTGGGTCTGAGTCATTGTGAACTAATATTCTCGTTTGAGTAATATCGATCACACTGCTTCAGAGCAGGAATACAACAAACTAATACATATTCTTAATATCTGTAAATTTTAAAGTTTAGCAGGTATCTTATGCATTAGCTCATTCCCATCGATACACTGAAATATATATTTCTTTTCAGTGTGTACTTCCAATGTTTTTAAAAAATAATTTAAGTAAATTTAGAAGCAGAGAAAGTTAAGCAATGACAAAAAAATCAGAAACAAAGCTGGAGTATCTGTCTTTATCCTGCACTATCATTTCATTCACCCCTCCCCCTTTATTGCCCAAATAGATCAGGCCTACATTAAAATACAGAATGGGGGAGAGAGGGTGAAGACACCAATTAAAAACAAAACAAAAAAAACATGGAAACAAAAATAAGAGTTAGAAAGCCTCTCAGAAAGCCAATCCAAGTCTCCTGTTTCATAGATGAACAAACTGAGGGCCAAGAAAAAGCATGAAAGGTCAGAGGAAGGCAAAGCAAGGTAGGAGGCAGGCCTCCCTAATTTCTGGCTGGCTTTGAGGCAATATAGTGTAATGGTTGAGAATATGGGCTCCAGAGCCAGACTGCCTGGATTGAGGTGTAGGATCCCTTACAAGCTGTGTGATCTTGGGTAAGTTACTTAACATCTCCATGACTTAATGTGCTCATCTGTATAAAGGTTGATGATAATAGCACTTTTCTCAATGCACTGTTGAGAGGACTAGTGAGTAATGCTTTTAGAACAGAGTGAGAGCGCTCAGTCACTCCTAGCTCTAATTTCTATCCCAAGTCCCTCCATGCTCTTTTCATACCACACAGGGCTGTCAAACTAGTCATTCCAGGATGTAGTCCTGCCCCTTGTCATTCTCTTAATCAAAAACCTGCCATGACTCTTTATTTTCCTACCGAATAAAATCCAAATTCCTTTGCAAAGCATCCTAGTCCTTCTCCGATTTGGTACCATCTTAAGAATGGCACCTCATTGTCATGATTTCTGAACATTACTTTACCTGAGAGGTCAGCTTCCTTTTCCCAAACTCAGTCTGTGCTTTGTTGAAAACACTACCTGGAAAATCCGTTCCTTACCCTCTTTACCCTTTCCAAAAACTCTCCCAGAAAACTTCTTCAAGCAGAATTGTAGGATTCTCTCTCATTTTTGGGTCTTTACAGTATCTTTTCCTCTTACGATATATTACCACCACTTGAGCACACATCTTCACAACTTAACGAGAAGCTTCTAGAAGTCAGAAATCAAGCCTTTTTCACCTTTATGTTCCCCACATGCCTCCATGAAGGGCACATTACAGTTCATAGATATATGGAATAGATACATGTTGGATAACAATAGTCACCATTAATTGGGTAATTAACATAAGCCAGATCCTTTACATACATTGCGTTTCCCTCCTAACCACTCTGAAAATAGGCATAATTAGATAAGATTTACAGAGAAACACTAAGCCTCAGAGAGTTTAAAATAGCAGGCTCAAGGTCATACCACTGGTGTGTGATAGGACCAGGTTTCCAACTCTGATTTGTTTAACTCAAAGCCCAATATTTTTCCCCATTATGCTACACAGCTTTAAACAAATAAAAATCCAAACATTGGCACAAGTGGTTGTCAGCTGAGGAGTGAAGGTTATACCCCAAATGATCCTCCCCATCAGTTCCGTGACGTTTTAATCCATCCACCAACTCCTGTAATTTGCCACATGAGAAGTTTCCAAACTAGTAGCTAAATAAATTCCTGGATCTCCCTTCCTGCCATTTTACAGGATTGTTGTTACTTAAACACATATCACCTCTGGTCTCCAAAGGGGATTGTTCTATGTTTTTCTACTCAAGGGAACTCAGTGGAGCCCTTCAACTTGCCTGGTAAATGAAAGTCAATGAATGGATCAGGTCCTTTGTGTTCCTATTTTTTTTTAAATTTTTAATTTTTTATAAACATATATTTTTATCCCCAGGGTACAGGTCTGTGAATCGCCAGGTTTACACACTTCACAGCACTCACCAAAGCACATACCCTCCCCAATGCTTTGTGTTCCTATTTAAAATTGATGTCCTGGCAACAAAATAAAAAATAAACAAGTAGCACTACATCAGACTAAAAATCTTCTGCATCAACAAATTAAAAGGCAGCCTACAGAATGGGAGAAAATATTTGCAAACCATATATCTGATAAAGGGTTAGCATCTAAAAATATAGGAAATTCATACAACTCAATAGCAAAAACAAACAAACAAACAAACAAAAAACAAAAACAACGTGGCTAAAAAATGGGGAAGGTTTGTCCAAAGAAGACATACAAATGGTCAATAAGCACATGAAAGGCACTGAACATTATTAATTATCAGGGAAATGAAAATCAAAACTTCAATAAGGTGTTACCTCACACCTGTTAGGGTGCAAATGATCAAAAAGATAAAAGTACTGGCAAGGATGTGGAGAAAAGAGAACTTTTGTGCACTGTTGATGGGAATCCAACTGGTAGTGCCATTACAGAAAACAGTATGAAGTTTCTTCCAAAAATTAAAAACAGAATTACCACATAATTCAGCAATTCTTCTTTTGGGTATATATCCAAAGGAAGCAAAATCAGTACTTCAATATCTGCACTCTCTGCTCTTTGATACATTACTCACAATAGCCAAGATATGGAAACAACCTAAGTGTCTGTGGATAAATAAATGAATGGAGAAACTGTGACACACACACATGCATGCACACAGGCAGGACTTATAATATAGCCTTTAAAAAGAAGGTAGTTTGTGACAATATGGACAAACATGGAGGACATCATGCTAAATGAAACAAGCTGAGCCCTAAAAGATAAAAGCTGGATGATCTCACTTATATATGGAATTGAAAAAAAGTTGTATCAACAGAAGCAGAGAGTGCAACAGTGGTTATCAGGGGCATGGAGGGAGGGTAAACGGGAAGATGCTGGCCAAAAGATACCAAGTGACAGTTTGTAGGATGCATAAATTCTTGATAAATTTAAGCTATAGGGTGATGACTATAGTTAATACTGTATTGTATAATTGTATAAGTATTGTATAATACTTAAAATTTGCTAAGAGAGATTTCTGGTGCTTTCATGAAAGTTAACTATGTAAAGAGATGGATGTAATAATTAGATTGACTGTAGTACTAATTTTCCTATGAATACCAAAATATCATACTTTACATCTTAAATACATACAATTTTATTAAAATAAAACAAGGAACAAGGTTGCTGTTCTTGGGCTGAGAACTATTTGTGGATGGGTTGTTAGTAAAAACTTCCAGAGCGAGGATTTTTCCACTGGGTCTGGATATTGTGTTCCCTTGGAACTGTATTGTTCTTCCCAGAGCCTGTAGGTTTCCTTGTACATTGTTTACCTCCTAAACCCAGGTCTTTATTCTTGCAGTTCCCTCTATCAGAATGCTTATTCCCGGATAACTCCATGCCACGAATAAACAACTTTGTTTAGGTCTTGGCTCCAAAATCCCCATTGCAGAGAGGCCCTTGCTGGCTGTATTATGTGGAACACCATACTTCTTCCTAACCCTAGAGTCACCACCCTCTGAAAAGGTGCTATTTTTCTCCAAAGCACTTCCGCCACCCGACATGTATGTTTGTTTGCTCATCTAATATCTCCTCCTGCTAGAACATAATCTGCCTATGAAGGCAGAGGTTTTTTTGTTTGTTTGTTTTTTGTTTCTTTTTTTCCGTCTTGTTCACTAGAAAACCCTTGGACTTAGAATAGTGCCAGGCACATAAAAGGCAGTGACTAGCTGTTGAATGGAGCATGTAACTGATACTCTCACCTTCCTTAAAAAATCCCTCTGCTCTCTGACTTATCTCCCAGGACCCCTTTCCCTATTACCTAGAGGGCTAGGTCTGCCTGTGGACACTTGTGAAGTTTCTGTAAACTCTCCTCAGAGAGCTCATACTGAGGAACGTACCCATAACATGGTATACTCCTGGTCCCTCTCTTTAAGATGAGTCATGAGTATTGCACACTGGAGTATCTTGACCATGTTCTTTTCTCAATATTTAATGTGAGTGGAATTTGTGGTTCCTGATGATGTGACCATGGAAAGCCATATAATGACGCCATCAGAGAAGGTATCCCTGTGCCAAATACCTAAACACCACTGGTACAGTGGGTGTGAAATATCTGGAGAGCATCCACTCCCATCCTTTGATTTTCAGCTGAAAGAACAGCAGAGTCTAAATATGTAAAGTGGCTTTGTCAATAACTCTTAGTTTCAAGTCTTAGCTTAGACTCAGATTTAAGCATTTGGCCAATATCTTTTATTCCTATTTAGCCTGACATTCCTTTTTAAGAGAGAAATATTAGAGTGACCAATAGAAAGAAGAGACCCGGTTACTGACTCCAGATCATTCATTCAAGTTAGACTCTGAAACTCAGTTTGCTATTCTTCAAAATGGAACCAATATACCTCCCTTGGGAGTATTGTAAAGATTAAATGCTGTACCAGTTGTCACACTTAAGCTCCATGAGCATGTACTTTGCCAAGCATGAGGCTAAGCACACTGCGGGGCGGGTGGGGGGCGGGTGTCCTCATGTCCACTTTTTGGAAAAGATAAAAATTTTGTTCTCACAGATGAAGGCATGAAGGCTTGAGAAGAGTTGCTAAATCACTCCACATCCCAAAGCTTCAGAAGCCAGTGAGCCTGGTAGTTATGTACTGACTTTCAGGATATTCCCCATGTGAAGAACCAGGTATACACTAAGCATTCAATAAATGCTTCCCTGCATGAACATATACACATCATCAAGGTAAGTATCCGACACCTTATTAAGACTTTTAGAAAGGTGGTTTGCCCTTTTAGGATGGATGCAATTTTAGATGCAGATGCCCCTGCTCTGGAGTGGATGGATGGGGAAAGGGATGAGTATGAGGTCGAAGTGAGAGAAAAGAATGTTCTGATGACACTTTGCCAAAAGCTTCTACATGGCAATCTCTCAAGAAATTAATGAGAATGGTTAGAGGCAGATCCAGGTCTCACTGCTTAAAAGCAGGTTCAACAAAACAATTTGGGGAGTCACTCAATCTCTACTGCCACATGCAGGTTTCCTTGGCCTATCCCCAGAAAAATAAACACACTTAATTACAGACAATTTTACTCTTGTACTTCAGAGCATATCACTAAAGTGCAGTTTATTCAAAATCACCAGTTGTGGGCAGAAAGTTCTCAGCAATATGGCTTTTGGAAGGAAAATAATGTTTCCTTCCAAAATGAGAGATTAGGCTACCCTTTGATGAACTGAGGTAGAGAAGAAAGGGATTTTGCTTATTTGTGTCTTTTTGATTGCAGGTTAGGGATGGTATTAACTGGAGAGGATGGGAAGAAAGGCTTCTCCTTACCCTAGTCTCAAAGCCTCGATCAGTGGCCTGGTCAAAAATGAAACTTGATTCCATTTATTTCTGATCAATCATCATTTGTTAGATTTTTGGTCCAAGTACCATACAAGGAGTGTGGCTAATAACAATCTTTTCCCTTGTCTTTGCAAAGTGTAAAATCTATTAAAACAAAATTTGATGGTTATAGCTCGTATTTTTAGGATAATCACTATTTGACAGAAGAGTGGACTGTGTACTTTGTATGAACTCTTTCACGGCATCCTAACATAAACCCTAGGAGTTGGGTGCCCTCTCCTTTCCACTGTCCAAGGTGAAACTGAAGAACAGAGTTTCATAGATCACACCAGGAAATATCCAACCCAGGATCTGAATTCAGCTCTGACCCCAAAGATCATGAACAGATAGTGTTTTAGGTACAACTCTAAATAACATAATCCGTGGTGGCATCTGGTGGGAACCTTAAAACTAATATGGAAAGCACCCACTTGGGCTTGAGTGGCAGTGGGATACCTCTTTGAACGAAGATCGACTTTATTGTTTGGGGCTTATACTGTACAGATATTAGGCAGTGATTTTTTATTTTTATTTTTTTATCAGAAGGGCAGTCTGCATTGCATGACCACTGGAGAGTAAGACTAAATCTTGGCAGAGAATTCACCCAGAGCCTGGAAAATACTCAAAGCCAGCCAAATCCCTTGCTCCAATGCCTTCATGACATTTTTTCCCTCATTTTTCAGGCTATTTCCCATTCTGACATGCAAAATGAGCACCATTTGCCTACCTCTAACTCATTTCCCTCCTTTGGTGTTACTTGATCCAAAAGAAGCCTGGCTAAATCCCATGATTGAGTGACTAGGGAACACATTTGGATTTCCAAAATGAACTGAACTAAACCCATGCAGCAAGGCATCAGATAAGGAATTTATTTCAGTAATAATGTGAAGAAATAATGACCTCATTCATGGAAGTAGCAGGATAATGCAGAGGTTAGGAGCACACTGGAGGTTCATATCCCCATTTTGCCGTTTTAGAGCTTCATCACTTTGGGGAATGTGCTGAGAAGCTCTTAGAACAGACACCAGTACCTTGTAAATGTTCAATATATGGTACCCATCATTGTTATTACTTATTGAGCCCTTGCTACATATCAAGTACTGTTCTAATTGTTTTCCATAAATTATCTCATGAAATCCACAGAACAACGCAATTAGCTTAATACTATTATTATTCCCAGTTAACATGTGGATTAAAAAGAAGTAAGGTATTTTCTGTTGAGTTGGGATTCTAGAGAATGCTCACATTCACCCAGCCGGACTATACCCATCTTCACCACAAGTAATATAGGAATAATTTATTCATTTATAATGCCTTGGCTTGTAAATCATTTATCTTACGAAAATTACTATCAGGTATCTCTCTTGCAAATAATATATATATATATATATATATATATATATATATATATATGTATATATATGCATGTGTGTGTGTGTATAAACATTGAAATAACTTTCCTGGGCACTGGTTTCTGAGAACATCTTGGTCACCTTCCCTTCTGGAACACTCCACAGAATGAAAGATATAATGATGTGTTAGTGTGTCATCAGACCATAGACTCTACTCAGGTTCAACTGCAGAGCCCTGTCATCTGCTGAGGAAATTCACCTTCAAGGACATAATTCTACTGCTCCATCAGCCTCAACATTCTCACCTGTGTATCACACTGCAGGTTCCATGACAAGAAAATCTCCACAATGGTAAAGAATCAACACTACTTGAAGCTTCATCAGACAACCTTGACCTCAGGATGAATAGCAGTGGCACTCTACTAAGTGTTTTAAGGTAATTAAGTGGAGGAACAATAGACCATGACTCAGAAACACTCTGAAGCTGTACTTTATTATTTTTTTTTAATTTTATTTATTTATTTGACACAGAGAGAAATCACAAGTAGGCAGAGAGGCAGGCAGAGGAAGAAGGGGAAGCAGGCTCTCTGCTGAGCAGAGAGGCCGATGCGGGACTTGATTCCAAGACCTCGAGATCATGACCTGAGCCGAAGGCAGAGGCTTAACCCACTGAGCCATCCAGGTGCCCTGAAGCTGTACTTTAGTGCATTTCTATAGGACTAAAGAGAAATCGGAGGAGTTGTAGGTAGTAGTGATATTATCCGTTATCTGGCACTGGCAAGAGAGAACAGAGAGCTGCTCTACGTATATATTAACTGGTGGTGCTCAAAATTCAGTGTGTGTCAGAATTACCTAAAGATTCTCTTAAACGTGAATCCTCAGACCTTCCCCAGAGGCTCTGATTTAGTAGGTCTTGTGTAGAGCCCATGAATCTGCTTTTTAATCAAACATTTCAACAATTCTAGTGCACAGCTTCTCTGGACCACACCATGAGAAACACTGCATTCATCTGCGGCAACACTCTCTCCCAGTAAGGAACATAGCCTCCAGGGAGACGTTTCCCCAGCTTATTAAAAACTAGCCAAGAGTCACACCTATCCCAAACTCGACACGGTTAAGAATAGATAGGAGCTCCATCAGTTTCTCAAACTCTAGAAAGTTTTTTTCTCCTACTAGAAGTAAGATATTTTTAAATCATTTGTGAATAGACATAAGTTTCCATTCCATGTTGTCAAAGTATTTTTTGATGATTCATTCTCTGCGTCCCTTGCGACTTTCTTTCACCAGGGAGCTTCAGATGCAACGTAAATGGAGACAGGATTATAAACCTTTCCCCCCATCGCTGTCTTGCTACATAGTCTAGCTCCCTTCTCGAATCTATCCCTGGAACATCTTCCTTTTAGCTCCAAATGCAATCACCTACATGAGGGACAACATCGATATGCAGCCATATTAATAACCCAGCAAAGTGAAATAAATAGCGATTGATGGATGCGAACGTTCGGAAGCGTGAGCTGATTTAGATAAAGTAGATATTTTAGTTGGAGATCTAATAAAAAACAAAACAGCAGCCACATGGAGCCTTTTGCCATTATTCCACCGGGGATAATCTTTATCTACATCAATACTATAAAGTTAACAAAAGACACAAAGTTGTCTGATGCCTAATTAGTTTACTATGAAATTATTTAAAACTCAAATAATTGAAACAGGATTATTTATGTGATCACTAAACCCAGGGCAATTTCTACAGATTTTAGTTCTGCTTAATGGAAATCTTAGCTGCAGATACATATTCAGCCAGATTTCATTCCAAATATTCCTTCCAAAAATTATTCCTCATTATAGTTGATATGTTGTACTTCCTCACAGTAATAGTGAATAAAAATTGTTTATACTTTTATTTTATTGCACTCAAGAAATAAAAATATGAAAAATAATGAACAACAATTTCCTTGACAATTATTCATTTAACTTCAATGTTGTAGTTTAACTACTAACAACTCCAACTTAATCACTTTTTAATAACCTTGCTTTTCAACAAGAATATTTCACATATAATAGGCATGATATTCATATCATGCTAGAATCAATTGCACAATAATCAAGTATATGTTTTATATGAAACATACATATGGACTTGCCCTTAGTAAGACCATATTGAAAAGAAAGATCATCAACACAATGGAAATGGAATTTATTAAATAACAGAAAGTAGCCCAAAGAAGGAAAGATTAACTTCTATAGATAATGGAATACATGCTATGCTGATTCATATACAGCCATTGACAGATTAAAGCATATTTGAAGAGTCATCAAGATAAGTCAGTCAAGTGTGACCTGCTGGCTTTTTTTTTTTTTTTAAAGATTTTATTTATTTATTTGACAGACAGAGATCACAAGTAGGCAGAGAGGCAGGCAGAGAGAGAGAGAGGAAGCAGGCTCCCTGCAGAGCAGAGAGCCCGATGTAGGGCTCGATCCCAGGACCCTGGGATCATGACCTGAGCCGAAGGCAGAGGCTTTAACCCACTGAGCCACCCAGGTGCCCTGTGACCTGCTGTTTTTGAGGACAGCACCTCTCTAGACTGTGACGTAAGTACACAGAGTAGTTTCCTACTGCTGAATGGTCAATGATTACAAACTGAGGGACTTAGAACAAGACAAATTTATATCTCACAGTTTCAATGGATAAAGAATGATAATGGGTGAGTTGAGCCCTCTACTCAGGGTTAAGTCAAAGTGCAGGCTGAGGCTATGGTCATATCTGAGGCTCTGGTGGGTCTGCTTTGAAACCGCTGGTTGCTCACAGAATTCATTTCCTTATGGATGTATGAGTGAGATCCCTATTTTCTCATAAGCCATAGGAAAGGGACCGCTCTCAGTTCTCCAAAACTGCTTTGGGTTCTTTGCTCTCTCTACAACATGGCAATTTTCTCTGTCACTGCCAGGGGGAGAATCTCTTTTAGATTTCTAATTTCACTGGCTGCTTTCCAGGAACTACTGGATTAGATTAGGCTCACCCAGCATGGTCTCTCTTAGGATGAGAAAACTCTGTTGAGCCTCTCTTCCTCTCCCAACCAACCCTCTACGTTGTTGTCAGAGTGCTAGAGTCATGTGATTCTCCCACTTTGATTTTTAGTGGTTTCTCACTGACTGTAGAATGTAATCCCCAAAGGCACACAAGGTCCCTCCCTCCCCTCTGAGGAGCTCTCCAGCCTCAAATCCTGACAATCTATCTTCGTACCCTGTGTTCAAATCAGGCTGAACTATCGCTTCAGCAGAACTGTGAGGCCGATTTCTATAACTGCTTCCTTTCCCTTCTGGGAAATTCCAATCCAACATTTAAGAATCAGCTTACAGGGGCTCAGCAGGATAAAGCCTCTGCGTTCAGTTCGGGTCCTCATCCCAGGGTCTGGGATCGAGCCCCACATTGGGCTCTCTGCTCAGCAAGGAGCCTGCTTCCTCTTCTCTCTCTGTGCCTGCCTCTCCGTCTACTTGTGGTCTCTGTCAAATAAATAGATAAAATCTTAAAAAAAAAAAAATCAGCTTACATATTTTCACCTGAGTAGGATTTTTCAAAGGCCCTTCCTCAACAAAATTGACCCCCTTCTTTCTGCTTTGTACTTAACTATGATCCTTCCAAGATTTATGAGCTGGTTGACATACTGTTTCCTCTATGAAACGAGTGCTTGAGAGGAGGGATCATGTCTGCCTTTCTGTCCTCAGTACTTATCCATGTGACTGAAAATACATTAGTTGATCAGTAAAAGTTAAAGTCAGGGAGGGCAGGAAGGAGGAAAGGAAGGAAAGAAGGGAGAAACTAAAGGCATGCTCTCTGTAGAGCAGGTCTTAAGCCAAACCCATAACCCTCTAGTAAAGAATCACCATATCTTGAATCTCACCATTAATGTTTTAATTCTTCACATGGAGTATTCCAGGTGTCCTGAAAAGAACTGAAATGGTAGAAAACATTAATCTCTAACACCTTGGTGCGAAAGAGTTTCGTTCATCACTGCTGTGCAGGAAAAGTGAGACCACTGACAACTTGGCAACTTGATGCCTGATGTCACTAATGTATGAAAAAGGAGATATTTTAAGAGCCCGTTTGTTCGCAAGGATGAAGCTCATCCAATGGAATAGCTAGTCAACTGGAAGATTCAAGTGATTCTAAAACAATCTAGGAGGTCTAAGACAATCACTATCCACAAATTGCACTTCCCCCTTATTTTTTATTTTAATTTTATTTTTTTAAGATTTTATTTATTTATTTGTCAGAGAGAGAGAGAGAGGGAGAACACAAGCAGGCAGAGTGGCAGGCAGAGAGAGAAGCAGGCTCCCTGCTGAGCGAAGAGCCTGATGTGGGACTCGATCCCAGGACCCTGGGATCATGACCTGAGCCAAAGGCAGTGTCTTAACCAACTGAGCCACCCAGGCATCCCATTCCCCCCTATTTTTTAATTAAATTTTTACTCTATTGAACATCGAAATTTGTTTTCATGAAATAATTACTTCCTAGCCACTCCCATATGGATTGATGCAGCCTCCCAAGTTATTAAAGCAACTCTATAGTGTCGAGCTTTGGCACCGGGAACAACTAGCTTAGGGTTTCCTATGTCCCCTTTCCCTAGGAACCCACACTGCCCCACATGGTATTCTCACAGTTGACATCAATTTGTTCTGATGAGCTGCTCTGGCCTTCACACTTTGGGGATGTTCAGCCATTTAAGAGACACTGAAAAGGTGGCTCAGTGTTCCTGTGGGATGGAAACATTTGTCATTAACAAGAAGAAAAATTGGCTTCTTATCTAGGTATTGAGTATTCATATTGTTTGTACAATATCTTGGCTTTGATCAAATTCAATTGAGATGCCAACAGTCCTTTTTTCATAATTTTTAAACCCTAATGATTTCAACATAGAGTTAGTCAACACATTTTTATTAATGATCATAGGAGTCATTCAGATTAATTAACATAAAACCATAAAACTATACTTGCTATTCAGTGACCAAAGGAAAAAAAAAATTAATCATTTTTCTATGACTCTCTTTTCTTTGGAGGGAAAACACCACATACACACACACACACACACACACACACACACACACACTAGAATTCATGGAAGAAATCAAATAGGCAAATACGTATTTTCATCAACCAGGTTTTTTTTTTTTTGACAATTAGATAATTTCAACAACCTAGTAAGTAAGCAGACATTCATTCCTATTATATATATCATTAAAGGTATAACTATCAAAATCAGTAAAGAGCCGATATGTGTGAGTATTTCTTGTTAGAACTTGTATATCCAAATGAGTCTTCTACACTTCAGAGAAGCCTTGTTGAGAAGTTATGAAGAGTTTCCATTGATGCTGCCCTTGCTCAAACATTTTGGAGCTCCCCTTTTGGGAATTTCCTTTAAATTCTGGCTGCTCTCAGGCCTAAGCCCTTCAATCCTCCGCACCAGTGAGAATGAGAACAAATGGCATTTTTAGATCCATATCCTTATTAGCAGGCTTCTCTGAAAAATGTGAGTGGCCCTAATGGTGGAGGCCCATGGGCCCTGGATATGGGATGAGCATCTTGGCAGCTATTGGAGCTTCACAGGGTACCTTAATTCTCTCACTTCACCATGCATATCATTTGTGACTCTCCATCAATGGAGAGCTCCTGAAGCTTGCAGTTATTGGCCAGAGTCCCTCTGCAGATTATTTCCATGTGCATGAAATCAATAGAAACTGGCGTCTGCCTCAAGCCTACATGTATCCTCACTATCGTGAGCATGGAAAATAATGCAAGCTTTCCCCAGTTCACAAGAAAGGCATAACCCCTTCTCATCACATTTTGACTATTTTATACCATGGAAACAGCATCACCAATAAGGAAGCTATGCAAGAGAGAGAGTAGATGGACACACAGGCAGCTTGGCTATTTTTCATTGGCTTATGCAAATGTTTGCTAGGAAAGAAGGCTGACATTCATGGTTAAAATAAGCCTTTTGTGTTATCATTGAACTTCAATTATGTACTATCTTTGCCAATATTACCTGGCATAATTAGAAATTCACAGCATCATCATGAATCAGAGTGATCCTAATATTAAATTTCTTGCTACTAAGGGTAGAAATGAGCCTCTACAATTCTATTCTATTTGGAAAAGGCATCTTAGATTCATCACTCACTTAAGCTCCTGACTTTGTTTGAAATGGGGTTTTGAAAAGGTCATTTTTCTGTATATTTTATCAGTTATTTACTTTTATATTTTGGGGGACTTATCCATTGTGTATCAAAGTGCTTTGTTACTGTTACCACCAAATAGTGGAAGGAAAAAATAACACACTATTCTTTGCCTTTCCTTCTTTCTAAAACCCTGTTACTTTTGTACTGCTCTTTGATATGTATCCTTAGTAACTGCAAGTTTATACATGAACTTGGGATTCATTTTGTTAAAGAGTCTGGGCAGAAAAAGGAGTTTGTTTTTCTCTTCATAAACTTAATCCTGTGACTTTACAAGGTTAGCAAAAAACCCTCAGAAGCTTATATATTTTTCTGAAAACCAGGAATATGAGAAGTCACTCAATCAAGAACTGTTTAGAAAAAAAAATTATATTTAAACCATAAATAAGCTATGCAGAAAACAACATAATTTCTCCTGTTTAAAAAAATGAACTCTGGAATATTATGAATTTGATCATGGCTGTGCACCCCTGTGCATTCCTGGAAGCAATGAAGTGCAAGTTCAAGCAGATGGCATACCAAACCAATCTGAAGTTAGATCAGAAAAAACTATATTCAAGTACATTCAGGGAGGTACACCTTCCAATGTGGTACTTGGGGTCTGCTCTCTTCACAGGCCAAAGGAGGGAAAGGTCAAAGATAACCCTGTCTGCTTCCCAAGATCTACCAGGTGCTGCTCATTCTTCAAACCTTCAAGTTGGCTTTAGCTATAGCTTTGATCCGGTTCCACATGCACGTAGTTGGATCAGTCAAATCAGAAGTAAGGACAGACTCAAGGAGCAACAAGTCAACAGACAGATGAACGCTATAACTGGGATGAGGCTTGCCTGAAGCCCTGCTGTGATTTTCGGATCCATTTGTAACTAGTTTTCCCCTTGTATCTTAATCCACAGTTTACCTCTAATACCTGCTTCTTGGGTACCAGGATTCTTTGTTGTTGTTGTTTAGAAAGTCCTGAAATGCCGGCTTCCTCTCTCCATCTCTCGAGATTGCCTTTCCCTGGATGTCCTGCTATGGTAATCTAGCTATCCACCCAATATGAGCCCCATTACTTCATACTAAATTTGCCTAATCCTTGAATTACCCAGTAACCTGTTAAGCATAGGCCACATGAGATAATCATATCCCCATCAAGGTGACCTCTTCTCTACCCACAGTGAAGTCAGAAAAGCATTACCTTCTACCACCTACAGAGGTATATCAGATACACATAGGCACACAAACATCACTTAAAAGTCTGGGCCACAGCCATCCATCCATTTTTGTTAAAAAAAAAATAATCCCTTTGGGGCGCCTGGGTGGCTCAGGTCATGGTCTCGGGGTCCTGGGATCGAGTCCCGCATCGGGCTCTCTGCTCAGCAGGAAGCCTGCTTCTCTCTCTCTCTCTCTCTCTCTCTCTGCCTGCCTCTCTACCTACCTGTGATCTCTCTCTGTCAAATAAATAAATAAAATATTTTTTTAAAAATCCCTTTGAGTGTTTTTTTTTTCCCCAAGAATGTTTGTGACATATTAATGGATGGCAAAATCAACTCAATGAGTTCATGATCCACAATTTTAAAAATGGAACATTCTAGGATAGAATTGAATACACTAGTGTGTATGGATGGAATGGAATGGAATCTATTTTTTAAATATTTATTTATTTGAAAGAGAGAGAAAAAAAGAGAGAGAATGAGAATGTGGAGGGAGGAGCAGAGTGAGAAGGAGAGAGAGTCCTCAAGCAGACTGCTCGCTGAGCACAGAACACAGTGCGGGGCTCAATCCCCTTAAGATCATGACCTGAGCCAAAATCAAGGGCTTAACCAACTGAACCACCTGGAATCAACTTTTTAGGACAGGATAGGATATGTAATATTCATAAGTAGAAAGGTTTAGTAGTATTTTATGAAATTCTTTTCTAATCATGTCCATGTGTGTTCTGGGTCATGGTAAAAAATATATATATACTTCTTACTATAACTCATGATCAAATATTTATATAAACCATATATTAGAGTACTTGGAGAGTAAGCCATTGTAGCTACAAAACACCTTAATGAAATGACAACTTTGTAACCTGAAATAGATCACACATTAAACTCGTCCTTCCTTATAGACACAGAGACAAGTGTAATTTCATCTGATAAGCTTGTTGTTTTCAAGAAAGCAAATAAGCTGGACCCTGAAGGATTGGGAATCTGGATGAATACATTCTTACGGCAAGATAAAGACATCATAAAGCCTGTGTCTGAACAGTATAGGTTTTGGCCTAGAGGTGGCTTGGGAGGCAGGGGCTGGTGAAGTCAGGACACTGAGAGCCTGGGAGAGTGAAATGCTGAGACTGAAGAAAGGGACTTGGTGAAAGGAGCTCCACATATGCAATGCCTCTGTTGGTAGAGTCATATTCAACCAGTGTTGGGGGGGAACACTGATGCTAACACTGTCTGTATGTTCAATTTTTCAGAGCATTTTCGCACATACTATTTTATTCCCATGATTAGGGCTGGAAGGAGGATGAAACAAACCAGGCACTTTAGGTGCAAACTTTAAGGGGATGCTCATTCTCAGGGTCCTTCACATATTCCGTGCACTTTGCTCACCTTCCCCTAGTCCAGGCCCTTTTCATGAGAACAGACATTATTAATTCTGTGTTAGATATGAGGAAGGTTAATCACATGGGATTTAAGTACAGGAGTCATAAAGAGCATTGAATCTGGGTTTAAACACTTGTCCCCCTGCCTCCTAGAAAAAGTGCATTTTTTTTAAAAATCTACCTCAGGCAACCTCAGTAAAGACTTTTTCTGCATGAGTTTGAAAAGCAATAAGTTGGCAAGATAAAGAACCATACTATACTTGTTTGTTATGAAGTGTTTGTTCAGAGAAAAAGAATAGCAAAATCCAGCCAGCGAGCTTTCAGCCTTGGAGTCCTGCGTTAAGTTTGAGGCCCTTCCATTTCAGAAAGATGCAGACAGATAAGAAACCAGTTAGGGAATGATAAAAAAAAAAAAAGATTAGAGAAAAGAAAGGTTTGATTTATGAGGCCAGATTAAAGGAGATAAATGCCTATTCCTTAGCTAACTGACAACCAGGGGACAGGATAAGAATCTACAAGTATTGGAAGGATATAAATATGGGAGATACAGATGACTTCTAAGTATGTACAAGACAGAACCAGCAGGGATGGATGAAAACAAAAGGCGAAACTACAGACGGTAAGGAGTTTTTGCAAGAGAATTCATTAAGTTAAGGAGTAAAACGTAAAAGAAGGAAGAGAAAGGGAGGAGAATTAAAAAAAAAAGAGCAGGGGTATGAGGAAGAAGTACAAAAGAAAAAGAGAAAGCAAGAAGAAGGGAGGGAAAGAGGAGAAACAGAAAGAAGGAGGGTAGGAGAAGGAAAGAAGGAAGGATGATGCGTAGAGGAATAGAGGGATGATGGAGAGAAGAAAGGAAGGAAGGCAGGATGGAAGGAAGGAACGGGGGAAAGGAGGAAAGAAAGAAGGACGGAAGGGATAAAGGAAAGATAAGAAATTTCAGATCCTCCCGCTGTGTTCATATATTTCTTTATAAAGTACACCAGCAAGACTGATACTGGTATTTGAATATATTTTTAATATGAAAGTTATGGATCACTATAATATTTTTCATAAATAGATGCTTATTTGTGATTTGCTATAAATAGAATCCACAGAACATAAGGAATGCTTCTGTAAAAGAGCTCTGTTTGGTGTGGGCGACAGAAGTTACCAAAGAAACAAAAAGGAAGGAAGGAAGGAAGGAAGGAAGGAAGGAAGGAAGAAAGAAAGAAAAAGAGAGAGGAACTCTGCCTTATTCTACCATACCTAATAACAGTATATTAAAAAAAAAAAATAGATTCCTGGCAGGTCTCAGGCAGAATGAACATCTTCCCAGGAACCCGAGCCAGACAAGAAGATGGCATCAACACCCTACCTCAGGGGAGAAGGTTGTCACTAAATCAAAAGCAGACAGTAATGGGGAGTTGAAGTAGGTGTGTAAAGCCATTACTGCTATTAAATTCAGGGCCTGGGCACAGGGAACTTGGCAACCTTTGGCTAGCCTGTTATACATAACAGTTACCGTAATCGAAATTGAATTATAATAATACCTTGGCACATATCCTTCTTTAAAAATCCAACACACAATAATGCTATCAAAATAAAGGTATCTGGAAACAACCGATAGTCCAATTGTCTCTTTGTAGCTGGCATCTGCCTTCTTGTAGAGTCCTTCATGGTTTTTTCCTCTATCATAGGCTGCTGAAAGTCAGGTGCTCCTCTTTGGTGAATCACAAGGTTAACATATACTGAGCATCAACTTGGTGCCAAAAATTATGGCAACACTTCCCCTTTTATAACCTCCTATGAAGTTGAGATTCATATCCTCCATTTGCTAGGTTAAAAACCTGAGGTCGAAGAATTTCAGTAATTTGCCCTAAATCACTTAGATAGTAAGAGAAAAAGCCAGGAATAAATACAATTCCAGTCTGCTTATATCGAAAGTGTTTCCACTCTACCTAACACTTAGCAAGTTGCCCACTGCATAACACATAGTGAGCACTCCATTAAGATGTGCTAAATGGAATTGGAGGATATTGAAGGTATAATTGAGATCTGGAAAGAATCTGCAACAACTTTGGCCATGAGTTGGGGAGGCACTGCCAGATCTTCACCAACTATTGAATTATGTATGAACCAACTATGGTCACATCTATATGATGGCATTTCTTAAGAACAAAGTATCTTCCGTCTTCTTTGGTACTTCTCTTACCACAAAATGTACTAGATTTCCTCAATGTCATTTAAACAGGAAATGGGCCTAACATCTGGATTATTTCAATAGATGCTGAACTTTTATAACAACCTACAGAATCACCTCATGTCTATAAGATACTATGCTGACTGAGAAATAAGACTGACAATATCTAGTATTTGACTACATAACTATAAAAATACTGTTTATGTGCTCTTAGGGGAATTTTTTTTTAAATTTTATTCATTTATTTGACAGAAATCATACGTAGGCAGAGGCAGGCAGAGAGAGAGAGAGAGAGAGAGAGAAGGAAGCAGGCTCCCTGTTGAGAAGAGACCCCGATGCGGGGCTGGATCCCAGGACCGTGGGATCATGACCCAAGCTGAAGGCAGAGGCTTTAACCCACTGAGCCACCCAGGCGTCCCTCCTAAGGGAATATTTATACTTAGAATAGAAGACCCAGTCCCTACACTTACAAAGCTTATAATTCCACTGGGAGACAAAATATAAATGCATAAGAAGATAAGTAAAGTTTAAATAGCCATTTGAGATGTTTCTTTCCAATAGATTTCATTCAACTTCTATTTATGGGATGCCATTTACACTCAAGGACTTAAGGCACTGGCAATTTAAAAAAAAAAAAAAAAGTTGGGATCATCTCTCAAGAACCCCACAGGCTAACAGGGGAGAAAATTCACTAACACACAGTTCCAACAAAACGTGATTATTGCTTTAGAGAAGGCATATGATTCTAAGGAATGCAGAAGAGAAAATCTTTGATTGTGCTGACAGTAGGCTTGATGGTTTTATCAAGGAAAACTTCATAAGGAGGTAATAAGGCCCAAGCTCAGTCTTGAGCAATGAATATGAGTTTTCTAGGCTGACCAGAAAAAGTGCTCCAAGAAGAAAGAACTTTATATACCTGTTGATGAAGGAATAAAGATAACAGAAGAATGGGGCAGATTGTGGCAAGAAAGTCTTATTAACAAAATTACTAATATTTAACGAGGAGAATGGCATAAATATTACCAAAATTTTCGATTTCAGTTTTTTTTTTTTTTCAGGCCCACTTTTTTTTTTTTTTAAAGATTTTATTTATTTATTTGTCAGAGATAGAGGGAGAAAGAGCGAGCACAGGCAGACAGAATGGCAGGCAGAGGCAGAGGGAGAAGCAGGCTCCCTGCGGAGCAAAGAGCCCGATGTGGGACTCGATCCCAGGACGCTGGGATCATGACCTGAGCCGAAGGCAGCTGCTTAACCAACTGAGCCACCCAGGCATCCCACAGGCCCACTTTAAATGTCAATAAATACTATGATAAGTTCAAGGCCACCTCACGTAGAATTTGACCATCCCAACAAACCATATTGCAACATTCCCTTCTTCACTATAGGAGAACTTATTAAAAGCAATATATTCAAGGGCGCCTGGGTGGCTCAGTGGGTTAGTTTCTGCCTTCAGCTCAGGTCATGATCCCAGAGTCCTGGGATCGAGGCCCACATCGGGATCTCTGCTCAGCAGGGAGCCTGCTTCGCTCTCTCTCTCTCTCTCTCTCTGTTTGCCTCTCTGCCTACTTGGACCTCTGTCTGTCAAATAAATAAATAAATAAAATAAATAAAATCTTAAAAAAAAAAAAGCAATGTATTCAGACTACATCAGTCAAAACATATCTTCCTGTTTGGGTTGACATATCTAATATATGAAGGCCATTATTACGATTTTATAAAACATCTATTATGTAATTTGGGTGCTCAGCAATGTTCAAGAGCATATTCACTTTTTGGAAAGACTAATTCTAATGACAGCAGAGGCATCATGAGACATTTGATTAACATAAAACTCAGAAGTGAGAATCCTTCCTTTTAAATGCACAATTATAAAACTGGATAAATTGGTCAGCATGGATATGTTACAGAAATTTCTGAATCAGAGTCAGTCTTAACATCTCAGGAATACTGCTGTGAAGTACTCATTTGAAGCACTGCCTATAAGAAGCACAATAGAATCAAAGTTATAAGAAGTACCGACAATAACGTTTATGGCCACAGAATTCTGATGATGAGAATTCCAGGAGTCAAACAGTTGCACTATACCAAGTACAGGGCAATTAGAAGATAAACTAGAAAGCAGAAGGATGGCATTCATTTTGTCAATTTCTAAGGTTAAGGAGAGCTGTATATTTTAACTTTCTTCAAGTGAAAATAAGGAATAATTTCACATTTAATCTGAACAAATTTAGCTTGAACCTCATAGAACTCCACATGAATGGTTTTCAACCAAAATGTGACATCTGTAAAGAAGAGCCAGCTCTACAGATTCCTCTTCCAACGTAATCAACGTTGTCATTGAACTTGGTCACTCCTACTTCCAGTGAATGATTATCCTTTGGAAATGAATTTTAGCAGAATCTCCCCACTCCATTCTCAGCAGTGTCTTTACTTCTCCCTGTTTCTTTTGTTGTTTTTTGTAAAGAACCTATTTTATTTTATTTTATTTTATTTTTTGAGCTGTGACTTGCGCACCATTTCTAGCAGAGCTCAGTTGCCAGACACCAAGTGGCTGGTTCAGAAAACTAAAAAGTGTCCCTTCAAAGTCAAATATAATCAGGCACTACAATGAAATTCGATTAACTCTTGATTTGTTCCATGTCGTATTCTCCTATGGATTTCTCTATTTCCCCAATTCCTAATAATCTGACCTGGTTTCTCTGTAAGACTCTATCCTGTTCCTCATTGGTGGACAGAATCTCTCTTTTTGACTCCCTATCACATGCTCTGACTATAGTCTTATTGTTTCTTCCCCCTTTGGCTATAACCAATATTCATGGATATTTTCCCTTCCTGAACCCAATAGGTCATGGTTTTGATTTCACAGGTTATGCCCAGTGCCAACTTCGAGTAATTGCTTTTAATGTTCATTTCCCACAAAATGTTTTTAAAAATTGTTTTTCATCTTTCCTCTTTTTCTTTCTTTCCCTCTCCTTCCCTGCTCTTTCTCTCTCCAAACACACACAGGCACTTTTACCACACTATTAAAAACCTATGTATATCGTCACTAGGAATTTCACCTGTTATTGTAGAGATTGTGTATTTCATAATAATATGTAGTCTGTATACAAGAAATCCTCCTGTTTCTATTGTAGAGAGTGTGTATTTCATAATAATACATAAAGTCTGTATACAAGAAATCCTCCTGTTTCCCATTCCTGGAAATTGGAGCCCAACAGAGCATGAACAAAATCTGAGGGCTCATTCATCCATTTATTCACCCAACAGATATTTATGGAATGTCTGATAGGTCTTAAGCCTGCTACTAAGTGCTACTCTTTTTTTTTTTAATATTTTATTTATTCATTTGACAGACAGAGATCACAAGTAGGCAGAGAGGCAGGCAGAGAGGAGGAAAGCAGGCTCCCTGCAGAGCAGAGAGCCCGGTGCAGGACTCGATCCCAGGACCCTGAGATCATGACCTGAGCTGAAGGCAGAGGCTTTAACCCACTGTGTCACCCAGGCACCCCATAAATGCTACTCTTAACATTTGATTTAGCCACGTCATAGCTGTCTCTATTTGAGACAGATCTTCGACCTCGCACAGATCTTTTTCTACCTTGCACAGATCTTGGTGGAATACTCGCTATTTCGTTTTCCTAGAAAACCCTATCCATCATTCATGATTCAACCTAAATATCAGGTTCTCCATAAAATGTTTCTAACCTTTAGTTTATCAGTCCCCTCTCTTTCACATCATCCCGGAATATGGCATTTACCATATTTCATCAGAATTACTTGCTCACATATCTGTCTCCTTCCAATTAAACTCACTCTAAGAGATGTGATTTCTACCTCTCCAGTACTTTTAACAATGGAAGGCACATAGTAGGTCCTCAATCAACAGTAAATATGAGAAGAAGAGGATTTGCATGTATAGGATTTAGTAGGAAATCAACATCCTGCAGTTCAGTATTGCTATCCATAAGCAGACCCAAGCCAAGTGACCAGGGATTTCTCAACATTAATATATATATATATATATATATATATATATATATATATAGTGTTAATGCAGACCAGTTTATTTAAAGAAAAATGGAATAATAAATTATAAATCTCATTGCTCCATTTCAGAAAATGCAACATATTGTAAAATCCATTGAGGATCTATATTAACCTCTCTGTTGCTCCCAGACACAGTAGATATTAAAAGATAATTAATATGGTATGCTATAAGGAGCAGAATCCAGGAATTCTGATTGTTTATTGTTAGCAGAACCGAAATTTCCCACTATTTACCTATAGCCATTTAATTCTAGCAGTTTCATTGTTATGACTCCTATTTTATATCTCCAACTCAGAAGTCTCTGCACTCCAAATTTCTTTTCTATCTCAGTGCAAGTCCCCTCCTCTGGAATATCTCAGAGACATCTCAAACATGACATGTCTAAAAGAGAACTCTCAATTTTACCCTTAATCCTCCCAATCATTATAATAGTTCCATACAGTAGCTCACAACAGAAACCCAGGCACTGTAACCTTGACATGGTCTTGACTCCATCTTTCCTCTCTCCACTCTCATCCAACCTTTAATAAGCCCTGCTGAGTCTTCACTCAAAATATATCAAACTCTTCTCTCCATCACCTGTAATGCATTCATTGCATTAATAATGACTCCTATTACCTCTTGTCTCTAGTATTGAACCAGTTCCTTTATGTCCTCTTGTTTTCTTCTCTTATTCCTTCCAATCTGAAGAGATTTCTTGAAATACATATTGGATCATCCTACTCCTTAAAAGCGGCCAGTGGCTTTTCATTTTATTTAGAGTAAAATTTCAAATCAAATCCGTTCATGGCTTTTCAAGTATCTGTAAGCCCTCTTTCCTAGTTCCTACGATGTTCCAGCCTCACTGACGGTTGAGTTCCTGCAAAACAAGTTCTTTATCTGCTCAGAGCTTTTGCACATGTTTCTTCTTCCTGAAATCCTCTTCCCTTTCACTCTTTCCATTGTTGGTTCTCTGTTCAAATAATATTTCAGATAATATCTCCTCAGAGAGAACTTCTCTGACCATGCTATTTAAATAGCTATTCCCTCAACCTCATAGAAACACACAATTCTTCAGTTTTTCATATTTTATTTGATTGTTTCTTAACTCTTTGCTTAAAAGGTTTATTTATGTATTTGAGAGCATGTACACCAAGTAGAGGGGAAGAGCAGAGAGAGAGGGAAAAGCAGAGTCCCTGCTGAGCAGGGAGCCCCCATGCGGGGCTCAATCTCAGGACTCAGGATCATCCCAGGATTCAGGACCAGAACTGGAGCCAAAGGTAGACTCTTAGCCAACCAAGCCACCTAGGCAACCCATGATTGTTTATTAGCTCTTCACACAATAATACTTCCCTTTATTTGGGTTTTATTTACCTTTCTCCCTACAATATAAACTTTTTTAAGACAAAGACTCTGACTCTCTTGCATGCCATCATATCCCCAAGGACCAGTATGGAGCAAAACACTTATTATGTGTTGAACAGCAAATACAATAAAATAATTAAAAGCAAATAAACTCAATGGGCCCTAACTGAGCATCCACTCTCTGCACAGTGGTATATCAATGCATTCACACACCACTGATATTCATAATAGCACTGTAATGTCCACGGTCTTATTCCTATTTAGCAAGGAAAATAAGTTTCTCAAAGTATTAGTATCGTATTCAGATATTAACCTAAGTTCCTGAATCTAATTCCAATGCTTCGCTTTGTTTATATTCTATACTATCAAAACCATTGTTTAAATCAAAAAAATTGTTTTAATTTAAGAAAAGTTTCCACCTCTTGCCGATATTTCATCATAAAATTCCACCTCTTGCCGTTATTTCTGTAAGGTAAATAATTCTTTAATCAGGGAAATAAACAACATACACTGTCATTCTCTTTTGAAAACAACAACAAAACAATTTTTTTTAAATTTTATTTGGATTTTATTTATTTGAATTTTATTTTTGTTTTGAAAACAAAAATAAGCAAAACTAAACAAAAACCTCATCAATAATAATCTCCTATATAAGCCTGCCACAGTAAATTAAAGATAGGTTAAAGAGAGAGACTGGATCCTTCCAGCAGCAAGACTAATGGCTGGTGGGGGTGCCTGGGTGGCTCAGTGGGTTAAGCCGCTGCCTTCGGCTCAGGTCATGATCTCGGGGTCCTGGGATCGAGCCCCGCATCAGGCTCTCTGCTCAGCAGGGAGCCTGCTTCCCTCTCTCTCTCTCTCTGCCTACCTCTCCGACTACTTGTGATTTCTCTCTGTCAAATAAATAAATAAAATCTTTAAAAAAAAAAGAAAAGAAAAGACTAATGGCTGGTGGACAAAAGGCAAAAGCAATCATCTGCTTAATCTTTAATAATTCCGTCCAAAAACCTTGGAGCTTTTTAAACTACTACTTTATTATATTGCTTTAGAAATAAACTGCAGAAAATAATAAAGGCATTATATTCCTAAATGTACTACAGCTGTGACAGGAAGAGTTTGTAATATAACTGCCCTCTGTTTGGTACAAAACCAGTTCAGGAAGGCAGCCACATAAGCTCATCTTTCTTTCATCCAACAGTCATAGATCATCTGGTAGGCAAGCAGTGGCATTGTGGTTGAGAATCTGGATTCTGGAAATCAAGAGTTCAAGTCTCCTCAGCTTTGTACAAGTTGTGTGACATTGACAAATGACTATGTTTCCTCATCATTAAAATTGGGTTGACATAATGACTATCTCATAAGGTTGTAATGAGGAATAAAAGACAAAATGGGTAAAATGTGTAGAAAGATCTCAAAAAAATGTTAGATTGTTGTCACAGAATAATGTGCCCTGAAGGACAAAAGTTCAAAATACCTTGCATCTTGAGAATATAAATTTTAGGGGAGGGTAAGTGGATAGCTAGTGGAGTAAATGGAGTTAAGGAACCTTCGGTCTTTTAAGGATAAACTGTGCCCCTTCCACATTTTTTAAAAACAGTTTTACTGAGGTATAATTTGCGTAATATAATTTACATGTACCTTGAATGACTTTTAGCAAATTTACAGAGTTGCACAACTATTGCCAAAATCCAACATTAGAACATTTTCATCATGGGGTGCCTGGCTCAATGGGTTAAAGCCTCTGCCTTCAGCTCAGGTCATGATCCCAGGGTCCTGGTATCGAGCCCCACATATCATGCTCTCTGCTCAGCGGGGAGCCTGCTTTCCCCCACTCTCTGCCTGCCTCTCTGCCTACTTGTGACCTCCGTCTGTCAAATAAATGAATAAAATCTTTAAAAAAAAAAAGAATATTTTCATCACTGCCCAAGATCCCTCATGCCTATTTGTAGTCATTACCCTTCACACCCTCAGCCCCAGGCAACCACTAATTTATTTTCTCTTTCCGTAGATTTGACTGTTCTGGATATTTCATATAAATTGGCACATACAATATGTAGCCTTTGTGTCTGGCTTTTTTATGTCACATGTGAATGTTTACACTGTGGTAGCACATACCAGTACATGGTTTCTTTTTACTGTTAAATAGTATTCAGTGCTATCAATGTACTACATTTTGTTGCTCTATTCCCCAGCTGACTGAC
This sequence comes from Mustela putorius furo, assembly GCF_011764305.1. Lineage (NCBI taxonomy): Eukaryota > Metazoa > Chordata > Mammalia > Carnivora > Mustelidae > Mustela > Mustela putorius. The sequence continues at coordinate 27,205,527 of NW_025421273.1, forward strand.
ATTCGAGTTATTTCCATTTTTTGACTTACATGTAATGCTATTGAAAACATTTGCATACAAGTCTTTTTCTAGACTTGTGGTTTCATTTCTTTTGGGTAGATTCCTAAGACTCCCCCTTCTCCATCTTCCCCTCACAGACAGCTTGTTGGAGAGAGGAGAAGAGTTCTGATTCCATCAACAATTTCCACTGCGTGGTCAGCTCATACAATGACATGGAAAAAAATACATCAATTTTTGTCTCTGCCCTTTCTTCCCCTGAGTCTCTTTGTGACCTTGAGAGAGAACTCTAACTTTCAATACCAAAGTATCTCCATTCAGGAACCAACAGAGAAACCAGATGTTCCTTGAACTGCCCTTTCCCCTAAAAAGCAGATGATACTTTTAATTACTAGATAATTAAAAAAGCAATAAAAAAAATACAATTGATAAATCATCTCCCTTGCCTCTGGCATTTTCTGGGGCTGGGCACTTTATAGGAGGCCAGTGATGGTTACAAAAGAATGATACAGAAAGTGAATGATAAAGTATCTGTATCCTCTTATTGCACATAGAATCCGCAATTCACAAGCTGATACTCTAAATAAATGTCCCATTTGCTTTTGAGGTTCTTCCTGAATATCACTCTATTTCTCTGAGCATATTTTGCTAAGACAGTCATTTCACTCAAAGTTAACTGTCCATAAAACAAACATTACTATAACAGAATAGGTAGATTCTTTTATTAAGCATTTAAAGATATATAAATCCAAGTAATAAGCATTACCTTCAAACCCATCATCTCAGTGACTATACACTTTTTTCATTCTTTCTGACATTGCTCAGAGCAAAGATCTGGGATATTTTACTTTGGAATTGCCCTTCAAGCTAGTGGCATAGCTTTATTTTATTTATTTTTTTTTCAAATTCATTTGAAAGCCTTATTACTAAATGCTTAATACATATCAAAAATATAAAGAATAATAACATTAACATGCATCTACCAATCACAAAGCTTTAAAATAAATAATTGAGTACTGGTATTCTGGAGCATACTTATTCCTCATGCATATAATTATGCTTTTCCACATATATATGTTGTCCTATGTAATTTATGGTATTGTCTTTTTTCAGGTATAAATATATATGTAGATAATACTGTATTATATTATTCCTCATCGACTTGGTATTTTCACTCAATATTAGCTTACTTATCCACAGTGATATGTGAATCCTACTTCATAAATATTCACACTGCAGAACATTACATTAAAAAATAGCTCAATGATTTATCCTATATCCTGCTGATGCATATTTAGGTGATATCCAATATTTTGCTACCTCAAACACTTTACCTATAAACATGTTTATGTCTATTGCCTTTGTGCATATATGGAGGGGTTTATCCAGACTATTTCCTAGAAATGGACTTTCTATTTAATGGTAAATTGACATCTTCACCTATACTATTTATTATTAACTTTTCTCCAAAGCATTTGCACTAGTTTTCATTCCAGTTGTGAGGGTATAAAATTCTCATCTCTCCACAGTACCCCCAAACTTAGTGTTGTTGAACATTTTAACTTTTGCCAGTCACTAACTTGATTTGTAAAAATCAAATTTAACAATCTTTGAGTGTCTACTCCGGATACATCACAGTGCTTGGTTCTGGATGGGATGTAAAGAGACATGTAGTAAAATTACACTGAAATGGGGGGAACCTGATATTGCACCCTCACTCTGCCGCCTGTGAAAACCTGGACAAGTCACTTATCTTCTCCAGCCTCAGTTTCTCCATCTGTAATATTAAGAGCTGCACAAGAGTATTTCTCAGGCCCCTTTTACCTCTGATCTTGACTTTATGATGTTCAGTGGGAGCTTATAAGCAAGTAGGAGAAACAACACACACATAGGCTGCTTTAATACCAGCAAAATACACAAATAAGGTGTTTGGAAAGTCGAGATGATCGAACTCAAATAGGAAAGTTGGAAGAACTGGAAATCTTTTCTCCAGGGGGTTCAGATGAGCTGTGTCCAAGATGGCATGAGTAAAACTCTGAGGAAGGGAGGGTGGTAAGGAAATTCAAAAGAGGAAAGAAACCCTGCAGAGTTCTAAAAGACAGAGAGTAAGGGGAACAAAGGTAGAGAATTCGGTGTGACTAGAACTCAAGGTGTTAAGGTTAAGTGCGGGGAGGGGGATGGGGAGGAAAGAGGTGAGACCATTTCTATTGTGTTTCTTACGTCAAAGTGGAATAAATCTTTGTCATTTTGTTGATGGTTTGATTTTTTTCAAACCTCCCATAGGAATTTGGAATCAAATCTGTATCTAAGGCAGATGGCCATCTTATTTTCCCTTTAAAAAGGAAGCCATAAAACTAAATTCTGCTCACAGACTGACTGGATTGTCACTTCTCAAACAGGACTGCCCAGGGGTTTTGAGGAATAGGAGGAAGAATTGCAGAAATCAGAGTGTAGCTTCTGAAGGTGACTACTTCAAATAAGCATGCTCTTTTGATTTTTGAATTCTGGTAAGTTGCTTTAAGAGTTTGTTATCTTTGGGCACCTGGGTGACTCAGTAGTTATGTGTCTGCCTTGGGCTCAGGTCATGATCCCAGGGTCCTAGGATCAAGTCCCAATCTGGCTCCCTGTTTAGCAGGAAGCCTGCTTCTCCCTCTCCCACTTCCCCTGCTTGTGTTCCCTCTCTCTGTCTCAGTCAAATAAATAAATAAAATCTTAAAGAAAAAAAAAGAAAGGTTGGTTATCTTACAGTTATAGCTGGCATAGAAAACTCGGAATCCAAGAGATTCTTAGTATTCCCAGAAAAAAAAAATAAATATTTTAAATAAATGTTATTTCTGGGAGGAAAAAAATATGCTCCCTAAGAAGCTCTAACTTTTTTTAGAATGGCTAGCTTGGTTGCAAATTGCACTCGGAAAATTAATTAATGTATCTGATTTTGATTGCCTAAGTTAGTTTTGGTTAAGTACATAAACCTGGCAGGTAGGATACATGGGTTCACATCTTGACAATCTCACTATAAACTAGAACATTTAAGCAAGTTATTTAAGCTCAGTTTGCTAGTATACATTTGTAATAAGTGGCCAAATTCCTAACTTAATCCCCATGTGTTTAAGTCCCTTATTTTCTCCAAATAGTAAGAAATCAGAGCTGGACAGCTCAAGGTTGACTTAATGGTTCCATGTTGTCACCAATATTTATTCATTCAGCTTCTGAGGGGCATCTCATTTTTTTCCCAAGCTTTGGCAATCATAAACAAAGCTGGTGAAAACATCTGTGTGAAGGTTTTTGTGTGAACTTGGCGTTTTCAGTTCCTTTAGGTAAGTAGCACCGTTGTTGAATTGTATGGTAAGAGAATGTTTAGATCGAAAGAAGTTACCAAACTGTCTTCCAAAGTATCTGTGCCATCTTGTGTTCCCTCTAACAATGAATAAGAGTTCCTCTGGTTGCACCTCCAGAGTTTTGTATTGTCAGTGTTCTAGATTTTGGTCCTTCTAATAGGGGTGTAGTGGTATCTCATCGTGGCTTTAATTTCCATTTCTCTGACAACGTATAATGTGGATTATTTTCACATGCTGTGTGACATCTGTATATTTTTTTGTATGTGTGAGAACAATTGTTATACTTTCTTAGCAAATTTTAATTATACCATACAGTATTATTGGCTATAGTCACTATTACACATCAGATACCAGACCTTATTCATCTCATAGTTGAAAGTCTGTAGCCTTGTACCAGCCTCTCCTGGTTTCCCTCACCCTCCTAACCCCTGGAAACCACCATCTAACTCTCTGTTCCTGTGATTCCTGTGACTTCAACATTTTTTTTAATTCCATTTATAAGCGATATCATGCAATATTTATTTTTGTTTTTCTCTGTTTGGCTTCTTTCATGCAGCTTGATGCTCTGAGTTTCATTAGGTTTTCCTTTAAAGCTGAATACTATTCCATTATATACCACATCTTCTTTATCTATTCCTCCACTGATGGATCCTTGAGCCATTTCTATGCCTTGGCTATTGTGAATAATGCTGCAATGAACATAAGACTGCAGATATCTCTTGAAAATAATGTCTTCATTTTCTTTGGGTTATACATTCAGAAATAGAATTGCTAGATCATATGGCAGGTTTACTTTTGATTTCTTGAAGCCCTCCATACTCTTTTCCGTAGTGACTGGACTGGTTTGCATCCCCACCCACAGTGAACCAGGGTCCCCTTTTCTCCACACCCTCACTAGCATATGTCACCACATAACATTTTTATAGAAGGTATCCTAGCAGGTGTGAGAGCATAACTCATTGTGGTTTTGATTTGCATTTCCCTCATGATTCCTGATGTTAAACACCTTTTCATGTACCTTTTGACCACTTGTATATTTTCCCTGAAGAAATATCTATAGCAAAAATAAATAAGTTTGACTATTTGAAGTTCAAATGCTCCCTCACAGCAAAGAAAACCATTGACAAAATGGAGTGGAAGAAAATATTTGCAAACTGTATATCCAATAGGGGGTTAATATCCAAAATACACACACTCACACACACACACACACACACACACACAAACTCATGCAACTAAATAGCTAAAAACCCAAATAACCTAATTAAGAAATGGATAAAAGACCTGAACAGACATTTTTCACTCTTCTCAATATGTAACTTTTGTCCTTGGTTTTAAGGGAGCTCCTTTACTGCTGGGCATTGCTTCTGAGTTTGAGGCTGAAACAAGACAGAAAGGGTCCAAAATCTTTCCCTTCATAATACTTTACATGGCTATTCAGAAGGACATTGTACTTGAGGGATAATCACTTAAGCCCCATTGGCCAACACTGAGAAAGATGGCTATTCCTTGTTCCATGGGAAACCGAAAGGCCAAATATTTTTGCTAAGTACATTGCTTCCTCAAACAAAATCGGGGTTCTTTTAGTACAGAAGATGTCAAAAGGAAAACTTGATAGGCAACTAACAGTGCCCGTTATCTATTATCATTAAAGAGTTACTCTGGAAATTAAAAGGAAAATTAACAGATGTCTTAGCATACAATAACCGTCCGATAGCTCTTACCCTAAAATAATTATATTAGTGTATGATTATGTGCATGTTATAATGTATGTTATGTGTATTCCTTCAAGGGCATGTTAATCCCGCATGGCCCAGATCAAATGCCACACCCACTAGGATCCTTCTCAGACTCTGCTATTCAGATCTCATTCATTACATTTGATGAAACACAAGCTGACAAACAAGCAGAAAAAGATACACAAGTGTAGAACTGAGCAGAGAGCCCCAGAGCTAGGCTTAGCAAAACACAGAAACATAAGGAAGTTTTATGGGCATTAATACCAACGGTGTGTTTTGTGCTCCACAAACTACTATCACAGAGTAACTTCCAACCCTCCTTCTCATCGTGATCCACAACGGGATTGCCCCATCATAGGTAAAATGTGTTGCTGCCAGATGGATAAAGCGTAATTACTGTTTACTACAGGGTCAGAATCACATAAGTAGTTGACTTTGATCAAATGACAATATGATAGCTCAGTCCTACCTAAGAACATTTGTTTACCCTGGTATTGCTGGGTATCTACAGTGGAAGAGTGAGAAGGAAATTATTTTGGAGGAAATGGTGTGAATCAATATAGAAGCAGTAATGTACAGTTTTCATTCATAGAGTGACAGGTAGTATGCTTTGTGTGAAAACAGTATACGGAAGAGCAATTACTAGCTGCTTAAGAAACAGAAAACTAAGCAACTTCATTAAGAAATTGAATATATTTAAGTATACAAAGTCAGAACTAGGCTTTGGGAGGTTTCATCTGGTATGGGGAATGAAAAAGGAAACTGGAAACAGCGATTTCCTGAATACAGGCAATCTATCTAAATATGGGATCTGAAGTGGGATGGAAAGAAAGGGAATATGAGAGAGAATTAGAGAGGAATGGTAGAGCGGAAATGTTAATTAAAGATTATTTTAAGTAGGCAGAGATGGAAGCTTTCAAAATCCCCTGTGATTTCAACCTTGGCTAAACTGTTGCCATGAAAAGCAATGAGATAACAAGAAGCAAAATAGCCATAGGAAGAGAGAAAAGAAGTTGCATTTTATATATATGGAATTTAATGCCAATAGAATATCTCTCAGGATACCTACAGAATTTGGAATTGCATAACTGGTGTCAAAGTGAAGGATGCCTGGATGGCTCAGTCGGTTAACTGTCTGCTTTCGGCTCAGGTCATGATCCCAGGGTGCTAGGATTGAGTCCCATATCTGGCTCCTTGCTCAGTGGGGAGCCTGCTCCACCCTCTGCTTGCCACTGCCGCTGCATGTGCACTCTCTCTCTCTCTCTGACAAATAAATAAATAAATCTTAGAAAACAAACAAACAAACACACAAAACACTGATGCCAATGTGAGAACAGAGTTCATGGTAATGGGAAGTCTTTTGCCATTTTTCTGTTGTTTGTTCTATAGTTTCCTCTAGTTTTGCTTTCCTCATGTTCACCAATTACTCAATTTCTTTGTATAGATCTAATTCTGCAAAGTTTCAACTTCTTTCTATATAATGTTGCTTCACATGACCCCTCCAACCAGTAATTACTGTGTACTGCTTTTCCCCACTAAAAAAAAAAAAAAAAAAGAAAGAAAGAAAGAAAAAAGAAAAAGAAAAAGGAACAGTATCAGAGAGAGCCTACATTCTTTCCTATGGTTTCTCTTTCATGATGAATCAAAAGGAAATGCTAATCAATTATTTTCTCCCCCTTCCTATTCAGGGAGCTATGGTTAATATTTTGGACCCATGTCAAATCATTTAAGAAAAAAAAAATTAACTGTAATTCTTCTTTACAGATTTATGACCTGCAAAAACTTTCTAAGGTCCATTCTCTCACCTGTTGGCAGTTGTTTTTTTTTTTGTTTTTTGTTTGTTTTTAGTGAATCCCTTCTCATTTAAAAACAGTCCATTTACATTCCAAAAATCATATCAGTATTAACCAGGTTATTCCTTCTAATTATTCTTGTAGGCCTGATCTCAGAAAACTATTTGAAGCCATCTGTTATTTAAATTCAAATTTGATGCACATGAAAGAACAGAACTTGATTTATATCATGTCTGGTTAGTTCTAGTATGTATAGGATAATAACCTGGCAGGCTCTCACAGCAGCTCTAGCATGGTGTAAGTGTATGAAATAACTACCATTGGGGCGCCTGGGTGGCTCAGTGGGTTAAGCCGCTGCCTTCGGCTCAGGTCATGGTCTCAGAGTCCTGGGATCGAGTCCCGCGTCGGGCTCTCTGCTCAGCGGGGAGCCTGCTTCCCTCTCTCTCTCTCTGCCTGCCTCTCCATCTACTTGTGATTTCTCTCTGTCAAGTAAATAAATAAAATCTTTAAAAAAAAAAAAAAAAAAAAAAAAAAAAGAAATAACTACCATTAAGATTCATGATCCCATACATCTACTAAGGGCATCTAAAGGTCATAAACCTCTCAGAATCTGTCTTTAATCAGTACTTACCCTGCTGATACACAACCAGAAAAACATTCTACTCTAAGAAGAAAAATATGTATCTCTGTTATTCATGCAATGTCTCAAACACACAAAATCCCAGTCCAGCATTACGGTCAGTAGCCAAATTCGTGGGAACTGAAGTTTCTGTAGAAGCAAGCATTAAATGGATTTGTAAGGTTTGAGTCAATATGGCCAGCTCTGTACATTCCCTTGTGTATATTAAGTGCACATAAGGCATATACAAAGCTATGTATGAGGTTGACTAGTAGCCCCCAAAATTTATATCTACCTGGAACCTAAGAAGTTGACCTGTTTTGGAAAAAGGGTGTTAGCAGATGAAGTCATACTGGATTGAAGTGAGCCCCAACTGCCTGGCATCCAATTACTGGCATCCTTATATGGAGATCTTGTGGGAAGGTACACAGGGGAAGAGGGTCATATGCAGTTTGGAGCAATGCAGCTTGACGTTCAGGAACACCAAGGATTTTTCTCTGAGTCATCAGAGGGTACCCGACCCTTCAAGTCACCTTGATTTCAGACTTCCAGCCTCTACCACTGTGAGAACATAAACTCCTGTTGCTTGAAGCCGCCCAGTTCATTAGGGAGTCGGGGAATCTCACGTAGGCTTTCCAAGACGAATGGACAACTCTGACTTCATTTGCTTTCCTTACAAAAGCAGAGACACATTTAGAGTGATACTATCTCCACCCTGACCTCCCTCTATTTACTTGATAAGTAATTGGGCAAATGGGTAGATAAAGCACACGCATTTTGATGTCTTCAGTCAAAGTGCTTTCAAATCAAAAAATCATTTAGGGGAATGCTAATCAACCTTAAAATGTCATTATTAATAGTTTCTTTTAATTACCAGTTCCTATTGCATCTCTGGAAGTACAATTGACTGGCACCCAAGGGAACAGTAAGAAGAGGAAGACAGGGTGACAAGATTTTCTTCTTGAAACACTTAATTTAGTTATAATAAGCAGTATTATTTCCTTCTTTCTGACCAGTCCTATTCTTCTGTGCTTCTGGTTCTTGCAATCTCTCTTCGTTCAGCTCTTGGCCCTTGGCTTTGTGGGCTTTCCCCAGTGGGCTTATCCTCCCTCTGGGTTTCTGTTATCACCACAATTCTGATGGCTCCAGATCCACAATCTTCTTTGATCACTGATCTAATCTCAGTCTCTTATCTTCACCGGCTTTCAGTAGTTGACTTCAAATTTGATATTGTGAAGAATGCAAGATCTGTACTCAGCGAAGTGATATTTGATAGTATTGATTGGATTGTTTTCCTTGTGTTTTTGGCCTCTGACACTTAATATTCAAGGGCTCCCCCACACCAATCAGAACCAAGAATTTAGACCTACAGGGATTCTTAGAGGCATGCTTACAGAGATTATTTTTTCTCCTACAAAATTTAGCTAAAATTGCATAGGGAGCTTTGAGGAAATGAAGTGAAAGTGATGGCTTCAAAGTGTTGAAGAAGGACAAAGCAAAGGGACAGATCTAAGAAGGTGACATCCCCAGCAAGTTAGAAGATGTTCTTGCTCAAGGACAAGGGAATAGGATGGGAGGGAGGCAGAGGACTGACTGACTCATCACTTAGGGATAAAGGAATTTAATGTTTTGCATTTTTTTCCATATATGGGAAAAAGTATTATTTTAGAATATAATGATGTGGCCTTCACATCATTTCATTTAATCCTCAAAATAGTCTATGAAGAAAGCACTGCCACCATTCCTAATTTGAGGAAATTAAAAGCTACGAAAACAAGCCCAAGGACATACAACTGCTAACTGCTAATGTTAGAACTAGAACACACTTCCTTTGACTATAAATCCAGTGTCCTCTTTCCAATTTATTTTTGTATATGACTCTTCATTTATCTTTTTACTCCCCTGTGAATACTTGAGGAGTAAAATTACAAATGCTTTACCCAGCCGTTCAAAGATCTTTGTCATATAACCAAAACCTCTCCTCTCTCCTTATTTTCTATTCATTTCATATATGAAACATTTAGTTATCTTGCTAGGCTCAGAGGTTGCTATACCACGTAGGAAAAAAAAAAAAAAAATCCTGAGGTGCCTGGGTAGCTCAGCTGGTTAAGCATCTGCCTTTGGCTCAGGTCATGATCCCGGGGTCTGGGAATCAAGCCACGTGTTGGGCTTCCTGCTAAGCGGGGAGTCTGCTTCTCCCTCTCTCTCAGCCCCTCCCCCTCACTTTCTTTCTCTCTCTCAAATAAAATCTTTTAAAAAAGAAAGGAAGGAAGGAAGGTAGGAAGGAAGAAAGGAAGAAGGAAGGAAAGGAAGGAAGATCCTGCCACAAATGCATGTTTGTTCCTTATTCTGGAATCTCTCTTTCTTGATCTAAGCCCTCCCTAAATGTTGAGTTTTAAACACACCATCCTCTGTTCATCTTCTCAGCAGAGAGGAAATAGACCATGTAGCTTTAAACCTAGGGCCAAGAAGTGATGGGTAACATCATAGGTTCTGTGTAAAAATAAATAAATAAAAATTTTTTAAAAATTCATTTTTCTGAACCTTGAATTTTGTCATAAAGTCTACTTCTTGCCATCTACTTCCGTAAGGCAGTGCTCCAGCTTGCTCAGAATGAGCAATATGTGAGTAGAGAAAGAAAGGGTTTGTGAGTGATGGACCCAATTACAGCAGTCTGCATTTTCTTATAATACCAGTGACAACAGGGAAGTTGAGAAGCTGCTTTGAAGGGTATGATAAATAGAAAGTTCTGCAGGTCCAAAGTCAACACAAATGTACATAACGTACTTGGAGCTAAGGTGGTAAACGAGGTCACAAATGTCCTGAAAGCAGAAATAGAGGAAAGTAAAGGATATATTTAGGTAGATGTTCCTTTAAAAAAAAAAAGTGGAAAGAGGACAGAGTATAATCAGAAAGAAAAAAATCTATGTACTTTAGTAAACCTCGACTTTGGGCAGATAAATTAAGAGTTATATAGATCCCGTTCTTCCAAGTGTATTATCTCTTTTCAGTCAGTAAAATGGCTTAGATCATGATGAACTTGTTTTTTATCGACTGGAACCATTCAAACCATAAAGTAAAAAAAAACAACTTGTCAATGAATCTATTCACCAGCACCCATGAGCCCAGGTTATTTCCCAAGGAGCAATAATTTTCAAACTTTATTGTCCATGAGCATCACCTGCAGATGATGAAAATGCACATTCTCTAACTCTACCCCCTCCCCCAAGGTTTTCCTTGGAGAACTTTCAGACATGCCCATTTTAAAAGCCCTCCTATTAATTCTGATTCAGGCCAGCCCTCCTTGACATACCTGAAACTTACAAAAAAGAGGTAACTGGAAATTTTAACTCGTGAAATTTTCACAGAGATACTCTGAGGAAAAAAACTCTGAACTTCCTTTTACTGGTGGGAATGCTGTTGTAAGTCACAGTTAATAAATGACCAGGATATAAGTATCTGGTCTATCTATCCATTGCCATGCCCTTGCCACTTTGTCACATAGGCATATAGATGCCTAGATTATAAGTGAGCAGTAAAGGCAAAGAACAGGGGCACCTGGGTGACTCAGTTGGTTAAGCATCTGCCTTCAGCTCAGGTCATGATCTCCGGGTCCTGGGATGGAGCCCTGCATCATCCTCGATGCTCAGTGGGAAATCTGCTTCTCCTTCTCCCTCTGCCCTTCCCCATGGCTTGCTCTTCCTCTCTTTCTGTGTCTTAAGTAAATAAATAAGGTCTTTGGTGGGGAGGAAAAGAGGAAAAAGCAAAGAATTTAAGAAACATCCAATTATTTGAGAAGATGTGTATTGACAAAGAACCAGATGTTCAGCCAAGAAGAATAAGGAAAAAAAAATTTCCTATAACCACAGAACCTGGTAAGTCTAGAGGATCATTCTTCAAAGGGAAATTGGGTGTTAGATGAAGGGACAAATTATGAGACTGCATCTAATATGGACTATGAGAGGAACATTGAGTTGCCAAAGAGAATAAGGGCTTGATGTGGCTTTTTTCACTCTGGAAAATAAAAGGTCAAGAGAACTATCTCAGAGGCTGAGTGGTTAATGAGTCCTGAGGCTATCTGTGAATGGGCATTAGATCCATAAATACATTCCAGGGTAGGATTTTCAATAGCCAGAGCTCTTGGAGACTAAATTGTGGAGATGAAGAGAGAATTTTCTGAAAACGGGACAGAATTATGGAGACAGTAGAAACGTCAGCAGTTGGGAAGGTGCGAAAGAATAAACAGAGCACAGAGAACTCTTCAGGCAGTGAGATACTCTGTATGATGTTATGATGGTAGATATATGCCATCATATGTTTGTCCAAGCCCATACAATGTACAGACCAAGAATGAACCCTAACGTAAACTATGAATTTGGGGTGATGATGTTAAGTCAGTGTAGGCTTGTACTTGCAAAAAAAGGCACCATTCTGATGTTATACATGTGTGGAGAAAGGGCATCTACAGGACATCTCTGCACCCTCCCCTGAATTTTTCTGTGAACTTTAAAGTACTTTAAAAAAACAGTCTTTGAAAACAAGAAACAAAAAACAATGAGAGGAAGGAGATTGATTTGTTGAATCTAAAAGGAGCAATCACTAATCCAAAGGGGAAAATAGAATGTCCTGGGAGAAGACAGAACAAACCAAGCCCAGCAGTGATGCTAACCTGGCATATTCCAAAGTATTTTCAAATCCATTGTCTCACTATACAATTCCTGATATTTAAGTAGAATAAACATCAATATTTCCAATTTCCAGAAAAAAAATAAATAAAAGCAACATCTCCCCTCAGCTTCAAAAAAACATTTAGGTAATTCTTGACATCACACCACCAGTAAGTGTAGGATTGGGACTAACAATAGGTCTCAGAGACCTGGGTCAATGCCCTGTTCAAATAGTGATTTACACAGAAGCAGAAACACCACAGAATTTGAGTCTGATAGAAAGTCTGGCGTCACCACAGCCAATGACTATGTAGATATGTTGGTTTTAAAAATAGTCCACACATTTTCTGATGCTCCTCTCCTTAGAAGGTAGAGTTTAATACTCTTCTCCTTAAATATGGGCTGGACTTAGTGACCTGCTTCTAGAAAGAACACTGTAGATGTGATGAGATATCACTTCTGAGATTAGGTTATGGAAGATCTGGATTTCCTTCTTGGGTTGTGCTCTCTCACACATCCTTCCTCTTGAATCTGTACTTTGAGGGAAGTAATCTACTGGGTCATGCAGCAGTCCAATGGGAATGACCCGCAGGCAGCCTCTGAAGAGGCCCGGGGGGTGGGGAACTGAGGTCTGCCAGCAGCTTAGGGTGAAGTATTGAATTGACTGCTGTCTCTGCCAACAGCATGATCGCAACTCCATGAAAGACTCTTGAGTCTGAGTCACCCAGACAATTCACAAAATCTGTGAGATAATAAATGTTCTTTTCTTAACCACTAGATTTGGAGTAATTTGTATTGAAATAATGGATAGCAATCCTGATTATAAGCAAACCACTTATTCAAACGGGAATCTTTGCCCTATTCCAATGGAACCCCTGTAAAAAGACAAAAGAATGACAAGTGAGAGCTACTTAAGGGAGGAAGTAGTGACCATCAAGGGGAGTGAATGGGGGTGGGCTCCACTTTGTGCCTCCCCCCCACCTCCTGCTTCCCCACTGTTGAACTTGTTCCTCATTCCTTTCATTACACTAGGTGAAGTTCCACAAATTAAAGATTTAAACCATCTTGTTATAAATATGAAAATTCTGAGAGTATTTAAATGGCTAGTTTTCCACTCACTAGTTTGAATTAAAATTCACTAATAATGTCTTCCTGAAAGGACCATTGCTGAGAAACGCAGGATTCGATGGAAGTGGCATGGCCTTAGCTCATATGGGAGCCCTTGGGGGACAAAGCAGGCCTGGGTAAGAGTCCATGTGGGTTCCTCAGGCAAGAGCTGAGGAAGTGGGAGAGAGGAACCCTAGGTGGAACAGCTAGATGCCAATCTAACTCTGAGGTTGTAAAACAACAACAAAATGCCTTGAACAGGCTTTGTATCCAAGAAAAAGACATTTTCTTCTACTTTGAAATTAATCTGGTACTCATCACATCATCAGTTAGCCTAAGTTCCAATAAGCTAGCCTGTAAACCTACTCAAGACCCTTAACATGATCTTTATGAGGAATAGAATCTTGCAACTCTACCAACAAACAGAATTTCAAATATCACCCACTTAGAAGTTGAGGTAAAAGATGAAACACAGTGGTTGTTAAATCTAAGAAAACAGGAACTCACAAACTACTCCTTTTTTATGGTGTTATCATTTAAATCATAAGGATACTTTTGGCTTTATTCTTTTACTCAAATCATATTCTTTTATCACAGTGTTCCTCAAACTTTACTGCGTACACAAATCACATAGAGATCTTGTTAAAACAGACTGTGATGTGACTCAGGGTTCAGCTGTTCCAAAAAGTTTCTAGGTGATAATAATCCTGCTAGAACTCCAGGCCACACATGAAATGGCAAAACTTCAATCTATACAATTTATGATAGCAACTGTGTGCTTTCTATGATGCAGAAGATGACTGAATACAGCACCTCATGGCTTTAGGTTTTAGCAGCAATCAAACTTCACCCAGTCAGGATGGTATTTTTAATTTTTTTATTAAGTTCAATTAGGCTACATATTGTACATCATTAGTTTTTGATGTAGTGTTCAATGATTCATTAGACTAAATATAGATGATATTTAAGAGTCAAATTCACATATCTAGGCATATAATTAAATATTATTTTGTTTATTTCTAAATTTAAGTTCCAGGAAATAAGTATAATGGCTGAGAACCGAGGCCTGAAATTAGATGTACATGGATTAGAATTCTGTTCTTGGAATCTTCTAGCTGTGGGACCTGGTACAAGTGATTGAGAGTGAACCCAATGAAAAACATAAACCACTTTAGGTATTTTTTTTTTAAAGATTTTATTTATTTATTTGACAGACAGAGATCACAAGCAGGTAGAGAGGTGGGCAGAGAGAGAGAGAGGAGGAAGCAGGCTCCCTGCTGAGCAGAGAGCCCGATGCGGGGCTCGATCCCAGGACCCTGAGATCATGACCTGAGCCGAAGGCAGAGGCTTAATGCTCTGAGCCACCCAGGCACCCCCACTTTAGGTATTTTAATCTAAAGAAACTCAATATAGGGTATTTATCACTCAGGCAATGGTAATGCTTAGAAGCCAGTGAACAAAGGGGGTACTGAGAATGTAGCAACAGCTAGATAGAAGAAACTATCATCTCCCCTATGGCTGGAGGGACAAAGGAGGATGGGGTATTGCAGGAGCCTGGTGGGAGCTGGCACCCCAAGGACTGGCCATGGGAGCTGGATCCACAGAGGAGATACTATTCAGGTGAGAGTGGAGAGAAACCTTGGCTACTCCCTTCCACCTCTCAGTTACCTCTGGAATATTCCATGGGCGGAACTTCGCATTGAAGCTATCAGCTAGAGAACCCAAAATGTAGTTCCTTTGGACACAGATCACGGCAAGGGAAGAACACGAAGTGGATCTGAGAGCAAAGTGGCAAAGGACCACCAGAGTAAGTTACTGACACTAACATTCCACCGAACGCTTGAACACACATCTGTAAAATATGGGAGTTGCGTTATGTAAGTGAAATGCTTTACATGGGAAGTCCTTAACAGGGGACTTGGTATATTATTTTTGCCAGCATCATCTTCATCATTTGTTTGTGTTAGGACAGCACTGTCTCCTCATCCCATTCTTTCCCATCACCCATTTTGCCCCTGGTATGTGGAGTCTTAGGGCAATTAGACACAGATTATTATTAATATAATATCACATCTAAATTATGCTGTGAGAAATTATATGAAGAGGGAAAACATCTGTTTCACCTATCACACAACAAAATCTGAAAGGCTTAAGTAAAGTCTTCTTGTAGGCAGACTATAAGAACCCACGGCTTCTCAGTGAGGTGGACTCGGGAGTAACCCTCAAACCTAGAGGCTTTTTGAGGACTGTTTTGGATTGTGCACAAGACCTGGGGTGTGAAGTTGAAAAAAAAAATAGTTTTGGGGCGCCTGGGTGGCTCAGTGGGTTAAGCCTCTGCCTTCGGCTCAGGTCATGATCTCAGGGTCCTGGGCTCAAGCCCCGCATCTGGCATCTGGCTCTCTGCTCCATGGGGAGCCTGCTTCCCCCTCTCTCTCCTCCTGCCTCTCTGCCTACTTGTGATCTCTGTCAAATAAATAAATAAAGTCTTAAAAGTTAAAAAAAAATAAAGAGTTTAGGGGACAAGGACGAAGAAGGAGGGAGACAAAAGAGAAAAAGTGCTCTCATTCACTCAAGGTTGGCTGTGTGGACTGACCCAATGCAATGTGCCAGTATCCATGTTATCTTTCTCTGAACTTCAGGAGTGTTGAGATTGGCTGGTAATTTGATGTTTTGTCTCTTGATTAGGACCAGACCTGCATGACTTTGGGCCAGATGTTGTGTCCATAACAGAGAAGCTACATTATTATCAAGGTGCTAACAATCCTCAGTGATGAAAAGAACAGTTTTCCTAAGTAGATCTGTTCCCCAAGTTAAGTTATCAGAAGCTTACAAAATAGATGCAGATGTCTTTGCTAGGTTATATAGTAAAGAAATGAGAGTGCTAGCATATAGCTCCTCTGTGGAAGCAAACATAACCAAGCCCATTTATATTCCGGCCTGTGTTCATACAGCAGAGAAAAATGCAGCCTTCTGTTTAATGGTTCCATCCTGGTTCATCCTGTTTGGGAGTCAGCAAGCAAATCCCATACTGAATGTAATTCTCTCTCCCTGACAATGACCATCACTGTTCTTGCTAATTCATTCAGATCTTAAACCAATTCATCAGAATATAGATCTGTTTGAGCAGCAAAGAGTATATGAGAAAGAGCACTAAGATATTTGTAAAGGAGAAACCGAAATGGAGTTCTGGGATACTTCAGAGCTGCATTGGAATAATCTATCTCTTCATTACACACTTACTGAGTTAAAAAATAATACAAAGCAACAATCCTAGAGAATTTACCATCTGGCATATGCTGAGAGCTGAAAGAACTGGTATAGAAAATGATGCAGTGAGTTCTGAACAAAGAGAGTTCATGGTGAGTTGGAGGATTCATGTGTCTCCATGGCAGAGTGGGGATCCAGTTGGTTCTGATGGGCTGGCCGGAACTGGCCCAGTGCAAAGAGCAGGAAGGGTGCAGTTGGCTGGAGGAATAGCTTCAACCAAGGCTTGGTGTGGGGATGCAGGATCTGGCTGATTAGCAGGAGAGCAACTATAAGACAGTATTCAAGAGCCTGAACTCCATAGCTAGTCTGGCCAAATTAGAACCTTGGCTTTGACACAGTAACTTCCTAAGTCATGTGGGCCAAGACTCTTAGCCAGGGTTTTCAAGTGCAAAATAGGAATAATTATAGTACTTGACTCATGGGATTATTGCTAAGTGTCAAAGAAACAGAGAAACCACCTAACTGGTTATAAACATTAGTTAACATTTAGTTACTGTTATTTTATCTCTGAAGGACAGACTGCATTTATTCCTCCAATAGATACTTGTTGATTATTTACCATATGGGAGACAGAAGAGCAACTTGAGTCAGAATGTGAACTGCTTTGACCATAGGCCAACTTCCTGACATTCCCCCACTGAAATAGGTGTTATTGGAGGTGCTGAGGCTGAGCAGGTATTTTTAAGAATTTTTAAAGATTTTTTAAGGATTAATTTTAAGAGATATTTTCAAGGATTTTTAAGGATTAATCTAGAAGTGCAGTGCATGTATTATGTCATTCAGCAACTTATTTTATAAACCTTTAATGAAGCATGAGAGAAAACTGAAATGAGGAATCTCTTGGCACCAAAAAATGCATTTAATTACACAGCAATAAATCTAGGGAACCTTACAAGTAAGTAATTGAGACTCACTGGTGGCTGACTACAGTTTGTCAAAGGTATGGTGAGCCACCAGAGCCCTGGGAACTTCTGGGTTCCTAAGGGTGGAGTGTGCAGGGGCAAGTTACCCAGTCTTGTCCTGACTCAAAGTGAAAGAGGGACCAAAACCGTAATGCCCAGGAGCTGACCATAAAGGAAATGTTTCTATCAGCCCTTGAGGGCAATGAAATGTGAGGGAAAGAAAATACAAGGGATAGCTTTCTCAAGGACATTAACTTTGCTCTAAAGAGCTAGAGCAGCAGTTCTCAACCTTCTGTTTCTGTGCTGATTTACATAATGAAAGAGTTTCTAGTCTAGGAAACACTCCTGTGGGTACACCGATATTAGATTCAGTCCCCAGCCAGCTGCCTGTAACTCCACTTCCCTCCCTCTCTCTCTCTTTCTCTTTCACTAACATTTCTCAAATTGAAAATCGATTGTAATTAGAGGAATAATGACTCTAAGTTACTTAATAAAACAAATTATCCATCAATTTTGGTAGTTTATCATTAGTAAAAATCATTTGGAAAACCTTGGAAAGCTGATATGGACATACCATTTCTTCCTGCTTATTCTTCCTAGATTTCCTCATCTCATGCTCCTGGTAAGTACAAGTAATACAACAGCCTTTTATAATCTGCCCTCCATGAACACTACCAATATGAATGGTAAATGTGAGTCAATATATCAAAGAAATTCAGAAATGTACTGATTATTATAATCAGCATAGGCAAGAAAGCATCAACCCACTGTATGGAGGCAGGGTATCCCACTGCCCTGTCGGGCAGTCTCGGTCAGCTACTCTTCCTGGAGGAAAGGACTGAAGTTCTTTCTGTGAGATGAAGAATCCCAAACCCTCCTGCTTAAGCAACACTACCCATCCTCACAATACTCACCCCTAAACGTGTGCAACCCAAAAGAAATGAATTCGCTTTCTCTTTCAGACTCAGTTTCCACATGCTTTTTAGAGTGAGACCATTTAAAAAAAAAAAAAAAGAAAAAAAAAGAGTGAGACCATTTTGTTATATTGTGTATGTAGGTCTAGTGTTGAGTAATATGCATTTTCATTCAACATGACTGCAGTGAAGAAATTATATCTTCTAATGGAAAAAAATATGGCTGGGGAGGAGTTACTGAGAAATCCTACATCTACACTATGCTTTTCGTGGAGATCCTAAGTTATTTTCAAAGATTACTTTGGCTATAGGTAAAATAACCACATAATTTATCATACCGATTGGAAAGCTTTTAAGACAGGAAATTAATGAAAATTGTATGGAGACAACAGGTGTAAAAAAAAAAAAAAAAAGGTTATCCTGGCAAATCAAAATATACTGTCATCCTCTTATAAGTTCAGTTTTGTCTACCCTCAAATTCACGTTGAAGTCCTAATCCCCAGTGCCTCAGAATGTGACTGTATGTGGAGAAAGTGCCTTTAGAAAAGTAATTTTACCTTTGTTAAATGAGGTCAGATGAATGGGCCCTAATCCAGTATGACTGATGTCTTCTTATGAAGAAGAGACTGAAGACACAGACATGGGTGGGCATGCACATATGCATGAGGACATCACCTGCAAGCCCCCAGGAGAATCCAAACCTGCCCATACCTTGATACCACACTTCAAGCCTCCAAAACTGTGACAAAATAAAGCATTCAAGGCACTCAGCTAGTGGCATTTGTTATGTTAGCCTTAGCAGTCTGATATAACTAAGTACAGTGATTTTCATTTAAATCTAGGCATTGAACCAATTCCCATCATAAAATGTGTCCCATGCGCATAAAAGTGGAGGGTTGTGAAGCTCCTTGGCTGAAGAGCTGATGAATTGCTTCAGGCTCTGCTCTGGAACAGCCCTGCCCATAATCCACAGGGCTTAGATGTTTTTCCCCCTTGAATGATCCCTAAACAAAGTGAAGACCAATTCAGGTCTTTTCCGTGACACTTGGTACTTAAGAACATACTTAGTTGTGTTTAATCAAATAAATCCCCTGAGCCTCATCTGATTCATGAGTACCACTGAGTAATACTTGAGTAATTCATGAGTAATAGTTGGACTGCTTCATTGAGTTACTGTGTTCATCAAATAAGACCAAAACAGTGATATGCAAACTGCAAAGTGATCCATGCTGTTCAGTATTATTTTCTTGAAAGAAGGCTTCTTAGAGGGAAGTAATTCAAATAACTGTATATTTGAAGAGTATAGGAGGAGAAGAACTTCAGACATGATACCCCAGGATGCTCAAGAAAAGTAACCCCTGCCCTTACATATTCATTCATTCATTCATTCATTAATCCATCCATCTTCATTATTACTGCTAAGAAGTATTCTACAGGCATATGCATAATTTTTATAATTTTATAATTTTATATCATCAACGGCTCTTTTATTCCATGATTTCTCTTCAAAATTTCTCTAGCATGTATTGACTTGGGTTTCTCCTTATGATTTATACATTTTAATTTTAATACCATTAAAATGGTGCTTAGACAGGAAAATATTTCCTTCTTTTCATATTCACAGCAATTTCTATCACCTTACAGGTGAGCCTAACCTTGTTTTGCAATTTTTTCTAGTCCACTCATCATTCGAGAGAGAAATTATTCCAGCTAAAATCAAGAGCAAGCACTTAACATGGTTTTCTGCTTGCAGGTAATATTCCTGCATGTGACATACAAGATTCTGAAATCACCTAACTACTGAAGCCATGTTCTTTCTGGCTAGATTTTTTTAGTATGTGGGACCATACTTGGTGAAGGCTACATTCCTACCATAAATGTTCTGTGTGTTTGTGTGTATGTGTGTGTGTGTGTATATGTGTGTGTGTGTATTTTAAAATACAGTGTATGGTGTGCACCTTCTTCAACAGGAGCTAGTGATGCAGATTCTCATCGTGAATAAAAAAGGCCATCCACATCTCAGCTTATTGGTGATGGTACACAATGACAATATTCATTTTGTGGGAAGACCACATACAAGAGAGGCTGCCATTAGTCGCCAGGTATCTGAATACACACTTCTCTTCCATCTTCCAATGAGGAAAATCATTTGTGAACAAATTGGTTAATTTTTCTTATTTGTTTATTCAACACTTATTTGAGTGTGTACTCTGTGCTAGGAGTGTTTCAGATATTGGAACATATAATAGTGGATAATTCAATGAAAACCCCAGCCCATGTGGGCTTTACATCCTATAAAGGCAAAGTAGAATGAAAGCACGTAGATTTTTGGCCTAGATTTGAATGTTGGCCTCACTATTCATTTTGCCCTAATTATTTGATCTCTCTAACTCTACATTCCTTACTTTTGAAATACAGATGACACCTACCTTACTCGGTTGTCAAAGGATTGATAAAAGATAATATATAAGTGCCTGGTTCATAGGAAACACTATTCTTTTTGTGATATCCTAAGATAGTTCCCTCTAATGGGTATAAATGGGTTGAATTCTGTCTCCTCAAAAAAGACATATTTGGAGTCCAACCTCTAGTATCTCAGAATGTGACCTTCCTTGAAGATAGGATCTTTACAGAAGTAACAAGTTAAAATGAGGTCATTAGGGTGGTCTCTAATCCAATATGATTACTGTCCTTAGGAAAAGGGGAAGTTCAGACACAGACACACACACAGGGAGAATGCCATGTGAAATGCAGAGATAGGGCTGGTGCTTCTATAAGTCAAACAATGCCAAAGATTGCCATCAAACCACTGGAATGGACCCCTTCACTCTCACAGCCCCAGAAGGACCCAAGCTTGCCAACACCTTGATCTCAGATTTCCAGGCTCTAGAACTGTGAGACGATAAATTTCTTTTTTTTTTTTTCTTTTTTTAAGCCACCCAGTTTGTGGTTTTTTTGTTGCAGCAGCACTAGTAAACTAATAGGTCTTTAAGACCTATTTTTAGACTTTAAGACTTTAAGATGGAGTTTGATGAGTTTTTTCTTTTTATCCTGTTTTCTTAAGGATGAGCACATGATATTCCTCATAATCACAATAGACACAATGAAACAAATGAAAGTTGGAGAAGCCATAGATATTTATACAAGTATTTTATAGGATAGTTATTACCATGTGAACACTGAGCCCTCGTTCACTCTTTGGATGTTAAAAATGAATTAGGAAATCATATAAAATAACACTGAACATTCAAGACCATTTAAAGTGCTTCAAGACCACTGAATTGAAGGAGATTGACCTTTAAAATGCCTGCAGTGACTGTTTCCAGTAGTGTGAATTTCTTGTTGAGACTTTCAGCCACTTAATCAGCTTATGAGAAGTTGTAACCACACTATGAAATAGTGCTCTTGGCAATCAGACCTGTCCTGGGTTCCAAACATTTCCTGGAGGGTACCATGAAGAAATCAGATGAATAAATCATTTTTATTTTATATTTTTGCAACTTAAATAAAGAGAGAACATTTGGGAAATTGGTCATTATACTACCAATCACCAATATCAAGTTTTCAAGAAAATAGAAAAAAAAATTAAATATGAAGTGGATATTTTACGCAGGAATAAGAATTTGCAACTCATTTATATTACAGATCCATGTGCTCTCTCACATCTATCCATTTATCCAAAATACTTATTGAGTAATTAAATTAAAACTTTTTTTTTCTAATTTCATTTTGTTTTTCAGAATTTAGAATTAAGTGATGTCTAATCTCATAATGATTGACTGACATGACTATATTTATTTCAGTCTGCTAGAAAAATGTGGATCAAAATCATCAGGAATCATTATGAATCATTGGTTTCACTTATTTGAGAAAGAAAAATAATTTTGATAAATCATCCATTACATTCTATTTGTGAGTATATTAGAAAGTTAAAACAATTTCAAAATAAATTTCATTTGTATCTCACCTAATTCCAAAAAAGAATATGAAGGGACCTCTTATCTATTCAAGTAAAACTCACTCAGAGCTTAAAAAGAGAATGTTGATTTTGGTTTTAGTTTCTTAATGTCTTCTTTTTGAAGAAATGACATGCTGTGAAGAAACCCTTTTTATGTTTAATTGGGTTTTTTGTTGTTGTTGTTTGTTTGTTTGTTTTCTTTTCTTATTCTTTTTTCCCTTTTTTTTTTTTTTTTTTTTTGGTCCAGGATCTATTCCTAGAAAGTGCATCATTATCTTTCAAAAGTACAAGAATACAATGTAAACTAATGGACTTCTTTAAACTAACAATAAACCTTCTCCATGTATTTTATTGTGTTTTCCATAACAGTCTTTAATGGTAAGTGAATATTGTGTTTCTAAAAATTCTTCACAGTTGTACCACCATTTCTTTTATTTGTTAAAAATATATTCAAAGTAATGTTCTTAAATTCTCCAAATGTAGGTGAAGCAGTGTAAAACTGAATCAGAATTTTGGGACTGGAAGTATGATTCTCTGCTTCTAAGATCAGAGTTAGACCAAAGAGCAATTACCCTTAAGTTCTCTCAGTCTCAAGTATCAATATCCCCCAGAATCACTGTCAAGTTTCAAACCCAGAAATCTCTTCAATTTAGCTCTAAGTCAGCATCCTGCTGAATCTGGGAGCCCAGAAATAGAAACTGGCCCAAAGTTGCAGTAAGGTTTTTATAAACAAGCATATTCTTGACCATCATCATCAATGTCATCATCATCATTTTATTTATAAGCTTCAGGCATGTGCCTAGTGTCTACAACCCAAATTTTAACTTAGGACTCTCATTCCTGGATATTTGGAAAGGGATAGAAGGAATAAAGCTCAGTGCTATAGACAAAGACTCTTGGGTCAGCTGTCTTGGTCTGCAACCTTGGTTCAGCACTTGTTAGCTATTTGATTAACTTTTTAATGCTTTAATTTCTCCATGCATAAAATTAGTATAATGGTCCAGGCTTCAATTTCAGGTAGTGAGGACTAAATGCTGTATTACTTAGAAGTATCTCAAGCCTTATCTGGCTCACAGAAATACTCAAGAAATGTTAGCCATTGCTATTATCTCTTCTCTGAAATTTGTTTGCATTTGCAAGCCGTCTGCAGTGGACTTTACTTAGAGAAGGCTATTATCTGGCACACAGTTAATACTATAAATAAATAAATAGATAAATAAATACAAATAAAAGTTAACTGTTTTTATTGCCTGGCTCCTCAAAGGATTTGAGTTGCAATCATTGCTTAAGTTGACTTTGTCTAGAGAAGTACAACTTTTAAACTCTTTATGACCTCAGATCTCAGCCCCTGAGGTCTTTCAAATTGGTTTTTACTTCTCTTTTCTCCACCACTCCCCCCCCCTTTTTTTTTTGGTCATTTGCGACTGTGTCATGTTCCAAGAATCACAAAAGGATTAAGGAATGAACTACATGAAGACTGGGTGTTGTAATCATAAAAAACTTACTAGGTAAGATATTTAATAATATGGATACATATTCTGTTTTGCACTTGTCCTAAGTATAAATAATTCATATTTATAACTAAAATTAGTGTTACTTTATACTTTTCTTCCAGGAGTAAAGGAAGCTGTGAGCCTCCAAATTCTCCATTCCCTTCAGTTTTCCTCCCTCCTCCTCTCCAGTCTTCCTCCCCAGGAAATAACCTCACATTACAAATTCCAAGAGGGATGCATGCTTCGTAGCTCACAAATCAGATATTTGTCGGAGTAAACAATAGAGTACACAGGGGAAAGTGAAGAGGGGCAGGGCTAAAACTGAATAGTAGGTGTTAACATGCATGACTCAGAGGAAACAGACTATACATTCAACTGCTGTTCTGTCTAGAGAAGGAAGCAGGACACATTAAATTCAACCTGAGACATTGTAAACTCCAGATTATAAACAACTATGTAATGGAGCTGTATCATTTATCAGGAATTTATGCAGATGAGATACCACATAATAGAAGAAGGTGCCATGGAATAGCCCAGAGCCTGGTTCCAGATAGAGATGGATCTCACAGTGGAGAAAGCAATGGACCTCCTCTCCTGACCCAGAACTTGCGATTCTGGAAACCACTATTGATAAAAACTGAAGGCAAGAAGAATAGCCAAATAGCCATTGAAAATCACTAATTTTCCAGAAGTGGGGATATTAGAAAAATCATGGGCTTTGGAATCCTAATGCACTTTATTTTAATTCCAGATCTGTCATGTCAGTTCCTAGATAGGTAATCTTGGGTAGATTATTTCATATTTCTGTCTCAGTTTTGTTATCTGAAAAATGAGACTATTAGCCTACTTCTTAGTGTTGAGATAAAGATTTGGTAAAAGATTCCAAACCCAGTGTAATACGCATTCAGTTTTTACTCTCACCTATAGTCCCCAGTTCCTCTCCTGCAAAAATGATCTCAATGAATCTTGAGGAAAACATGTCAGAGGACCACATCCCTCTATGCAAGCAATGCATATCTCTCTTCATTTATGTAAACACGAAGAAATGCTTTCATGGATTTTTTCTAATGAGTGTAAAGGGTAGCCAAATATGCTACCTCAAGGGATACCACTTTGACACAAGGAGTGAAGGCAACTGAAAGAAAGCAGATACAAGAAAAACTTCCTACCTTCTCTTAAATTGCTCAAGTTGTAAAAGTATTCCCACCTTCTGCTCTCAAACAGAAACCAAACAGAAACACTAACCAGAGGAATCCACATAACAAACCTTGCTAGAACTAGCCTTTATCTACTTAGTTTCCCCATCTGTTTGACTTGCAATTTGCCACCCCTTGGAGTTCAAAGTACTTTGCCTTGCTACTTCTCTATAAAAACATCTTTAAAAGGCTATGTCAGGGGTGCCCCGTGGCTGTCCTTAACACTGCCTTAGCAGCGTTAAGCGCCTGCCTTAGCCTCAGGTCTTGGGGATCAAGACCTAAATCGGGCTCCCTGATTGGAGGGAAGCTTCCTTCTCCCTTTCCTACTTCCCCTGCTTGTGTTCCCTCTCTCGCTGTGTCTCCCTCTGTCAAGTAAATAAATAAAATCTTAAAAAAAAAAAATGCTATGTAAGCTCAAATTCTAATTACATCCTTGAGCTACTGTCTCTGAATATTTCTAAGTGTCTATCAATGCACATGTTAATAAACTCTCTTGTTAATCTGTTTTTGTCCATCTAATTTATGGGGCCCTACTAATAAGCCTACAACAACTCCTTTACAGGTGAAATTGAAGTTAAAAACTATAGATAAGCCCACTCTTAATCTGTCCTTTAGTTTGGTCCCACCTACCCATGTAACACATTTCAAACATGCAATGGGGTGTAAGACATAATTTTTCATTCTTGTATCTGCCATTCAGCCAGATCTCTAACTCACCTATTGTAGTATAATTAATGATGATTGTAATAACAGATAACATTTATTGAACTAAAGTGTAAACACTTCATACATGAAATCTCACTGAATCATTACAGTTGCTTTTTAAGGAGGGTTTATAATGGAACTCAAGGGGTTCACCCCTTGGGGCACATGAGATCAAACATAACCTAAGAAAATATTGGAAACCATGATTTTTTAAAATTACTTATTACAAGTAAGGAGACAGATAGTTCATAAAGCAATGTTTCTTTGTGAGGTTAGTGCAGGAAGCTTTTATTCATTGTACTGGGGGTGGGCAGGGAGCTCACATAGGCACTTTTGACTCAACTGTGCATGTCTAGCATGTCAGCGTGCTGGTGCATACGTTGTATGTTTTAAAAAATGGCAACATGGGTGCCTGGTGGCTCAGTTCTTTAACTGTCTGCCTTTGGCTCAGGTCATGATCCCAGGGTCCTACAACTGAGTCCTGCATTGGGGTCCCTGCTCAATGGGCAGTCTGCTCTCTCAATGCTCGCTCTCTCTCTCTTTCTTTCTCTCTCTCTTTCTCTCAAATATATATATATATATATATATATATATATATATATATATATATATATTTTTTTTAATGGCAGAAAACTGTCCACAGGAGGTGATCTTAATGTTATAATGAGCTAGAAGGCAACTGTAGAACAACTTAGGGGTCTTCTGGGAAGATCCTCAGCTCCAGTCTAGCTCAAACTGATTCACATAGGGGCTATCAGGGGAGACATATCTAGCAAGGGGTTTTCAGGTGAAACATCTCCTTGGGTGTCTTCCTGGCTGAAAGTGTTGGTTCTGCAAAACAAAATACATCCCTTCCATGTTTTTGTCCCTTCCCCCTCTTCTCTTCTGCAAATAGCTTTCAGTTTTCTTATTTGAAAACTTCTCACTGCAGCCAAACGAACAAGTTGTGGCTCTGAGCTTCTCTCTTGAGCATTATTCCAGGCTTGCTTTCTGGTACCAAGTTGCCACCCACCATAATGGATAAAAGATGTTTCCCAAACCTTGCCCTAGCCTTGTGGGGCCTGTCCTTCCAATGTAGATGTAGCTACATAAAACAATGAACCATGAGTGTTTGCCACCTGCTTTTATTACCAGCCTTACCAGCATTAGGGAAATCACCAGGTGCCTACATTTTTCATCTGTAAAATGAAAATCTGCAGTATGCTTACAAGTTACATAGCTCTTCTGGAAATGAGAAAATTGAACTTCTCAAATTCTCAGTTTCAAGCTGTGCTGTAAAATATCATTACTGATTTTTTGATAGACACTTTCTGGTCTTTGTAATTCAAAAATGATGGCTTTGACTGTTATCACTATCTATGTGAACAGCAGGAGCACAAAGAGAGCCCAAAGTTTGAGGTAGGCCCTTCCAACACCTGAGGGGCTGAGGCATAAAATGTAGTCTTTGGAATCTGAAGGGCTTTCTTAGGAATTTACCTCCATAATTTTTCTGTAACACTTAGAAATGTGTGAGGATCCAGTGCCAGAGACCCTAAATGCCAGTGCATTAATTTCTCAAATCAGAAAGTTAATACTTGGCTCAGAAAGAGCTCTCTTGTTGGCTATCATTTTGAATCCAGAAGCTAGATACCTAATTAAATGTGAGTATTTTGGGTCCTGGTGGCTGGAAGGATGAAGTAGGCTGAGCTGATAGTGCAGGAGCTACTTATCTCAAGACCAAGAAAATGTGAGCCCCATTAGAGCTCTTCATTTTAATGAGCTTTCCTTGGTTAATTTTCACTGTCAACACTTATTTTAGCAATTACAGTATATATGTATTATATCCTCAGTTGGACTTTTGGCCTCTCGACACATTATGCCCATAGCAATGATGTTACTGAAAATATTTTTTTTCCTTAATTCACTCATTCATTCATTCATTCTTCCACTTATCAATGCATCCAACCATATGTTTATTAAACAGACATTTATTGAGAACCTATTAAGTGTCAGGTGTTGGGAGTTTAAAACTAAATGGCATAGTTTCTACAAGAAGGCATTAGGAATTTCCGGAAGGCAGAATACTATTGTATAATGTGATAAGAGCTATAATAGTAGTGTGTGGTTTGTTATGGGAGAAAAGATTTGGACAAAGTATATACATAGAAGACATCAATAATATGTGTTAGATGAAACAACATATAACTGACAGGTTGAAGATGGAAGAATCTGAAATTGAGATAGTGCCTCATTATAAACTGAATTTTTACCATATACCATATAACTTTTATTTTTTAAAAAAGATTTTATTTATTTATTTGTCAGGGACAGAGGGAGAGAAAGTGAGTGAGCACAGGCAGACAGAGAGGCAGGCAGAGGCAGAGGGAGAAGCAGGGTCCCTGCTGAGCAAGGAGCCCAATGTGGGACTTGATCCCAGGATGCTGGGATCATGACCTGAGTCGAAGGCAGCTGCTTAACCAACTGAGCCACCCAGGTGTTCCTAACATATAACTTCTATATAGGAATGAATTAATACATGAATGACAAGCAGTATGTTTACATTATGGGAAGGGTAGTACCAAAGAAAGCTAAGGAGAATCTTAAGAACCATATAACAAGTAGATCATGAAAAGACACACACTAAATTAACTACAATAAAAGATAACATGAGACAAGAACAATGAGAAATGTATAAATAGAAAGTGAGATGATTTCAATAGTATCAAGAGGACTATTGGTCAGGAGCAGCCATCTTGGAAGGAAAGTCCATGAGTTGGAATTTGAAGGCTGGTTGGGGGAGCTTTTAAAAAGGCATACAGTCAGAAAAAAAACACTGGAAGTATAAATAAGTGTATGAAATAGGTAAGGAAAGCCAAAAGGTGGGAATTATGGCATAGGTTCAACTTGACAAGAGTGCTATGATGGAAATGGAAACTGGAAAGGTAGGTTTGTACTAAATGAGAGTGAGTTTTCTCCTAAGGTTGGGACTTTTGGTGGACAGCAGAGAGATGCTACAGTGATTCTGGCCAAGGACTACTGTGATTCCTTAAAGTTCAAATATACAGTTAATACTACATTTATTTTCCAATTTATGTTGAAAAAAAAATCAAACCTTTTCATATCTGAAACAGTTGTATTTTCTCTATCATATTTAGGTGTGATTGATTTGAAACCATCTGTAATTTGTTTCTTACTCTATTTTGTTTTCTCACCCAATAGCTATTTAGTCTGTTTCTGTTGTCGTTATTAACATTGGCAGTGAACATTTATCTAAAATACCTTCAGAATAGAAATGATTCAGATTAGCAATAATTTGAAGCCTAAGATCTGAATAATATATTTGTGTCCATTATGAAAACATTCATACCTCAGTTTTAACCAGCTCATATCCATCTACCAAACTCAAAAATATTTACATTCTGAAATGCCTAAAATTACAAGTGTTATTTTTTTCCTGCTATTATTTTCCCACACTCCATTCTAGCTGAGCCTTGACCAGAAGCAGGTGATAGGTATAAAATGTCTAATCATGTTTATGTTCATAAAGGTTGCTTGACTGTCCTCTCATAAACAGTCTTTTGATAAAAGTACTAGATTTAAGCTCTCAGCATTGCATTTCCCACACCTCATTAAATGCAGTTCCTATTTCTCTTAATGGTCAAATGCACCTTCAAATATATAAGGTTTGAATGTTTTCGGTGAATATTTTAAACTCAGCCAGCTATCCCAGGGATGACAAAGAAGAAGCTATTACATGGTTGGTTTGGCAAACAAGAAGCCATCTCTTTTTGAACATTTTGAAGTATAGCTGACCCTTGAACGAATCAGGCCTGAACTGTGTAGGTCCATTTATATGTAGGTTTTTTTACAGTACTGTAAAAGTATTTTCTTTTCCTTATGATTTTCCTAAGAATGTTTTCTTTTCTCTAGCTTCCTTTATTGTAGGAATACAGTATATAATACACATGACTCACAAAATATGTATGGGTTAATGGACCGTTTCTATTATCAGTCAGGCTTCCAGTCAACAGAAGGCTATTAAGTTAAGTTTTTAAGGAGTCAAAAGTTACATGTGGACTTTCAACTGCACTGGGGTCCATGCTCCTAACTCCCACCTTGTTCAAGAGTCACTTGTCCTCCAGCCCAGAGCCTCCATGGGATGCTGCATTGTAATGCAGTTACCATGCCTGCCTTCCAAATTTTCAGCCATTCATGCAACTGTGTTTTCCTCCTGTGGAGATCTCCCTCATAGCCTTGTCTTCAAAGAAAAAACAAAGCCAGAGGGAAAACAAGAAGGAAATTCCTGAGGCCTGGGATCAGACTTCTTGCTTTAGTACTTCTAGGGCCACTGCTTGGGTAAAAGGCACTTAGGATGAAAGCACAGCAAGTCTCAGGTTGACTAACTCAGGATACTGAGGAAAAGCAAGTTATACATCCTACCCTTGAGCTGAGAAATCCAACTTTATCCTTCGGTTGAGGAAAAATCTCTCTTTTACCCTTCAGTACCTCTGAGCCATCAGGCTAGGGAATAAGGCAGGACAAAAATGGAATCCTGACCCCATAGTTCCTGGTCTTTACCCTGGAAAATAAAAGATTAGAAGTTGGGGTGGGGGTGGGGATGAAGAGAGAGAGAGAGAGGAAAAGAGGATATATACATACTAAGGGATAGAGGGAGGGAGGGAGGAGGGAAAGGGAAGGGTTCCAGTCCACTGCATTTCATTCATACCTCAAACAAACAAACAATATGACATCTTACCTTTGGCCAAGTTATCCTAAAGTGGATGGGGAAGCAGATTCATCACCTGGTTTCTTATACCTGTTTTGCCCTTCTTGTATTTTCTATACCCACACTATCCTATCATTTCTTGTCTTATTTTGCTTACTTTATTTGTCTATCTTTTATTCTCTTTTTCAGGGCCCTAGCCAAACATGATTCCACATGCTAGATGCCCCACAAAACTGGACATACTCATTGCCTTTCAAGGCATCAAAAGATGGCGATGATAAAAGATGGTGGTGATCAAAACCAAGACTAGCCGGGTTATTCATTGTATATTCAGAAACATTTCAAACTTGAAGAACATTCACTGTTTCTCAAAGGTTTTGATAAGAATTTTCCCCCACCAGTGTAGCTGTATCAAAAACCAGACACATGATGGAAATCAGTGGCTTCATGGGGAGCTTCAAATAGTGGAAATGTATCTGTGTAGGATTCCTATTAAAAGAAGACACATGGCTACATTTTACCCACAGGGAATTTTTAAGTCTACATATGCAAAGTCAAGTCTGTTACTAGCTTGTAAACAGAGTCCACTGGGAACATTCACAACCAGACATCTTTCCATGTCTGCAACATTTGATCTAAGATAGTAAAAATGTAAGTGATTCCCCAAAGACTCCCTATACAAGCCGGCTTGTAGCCCTTGTGCATAACTGGCAGAGATTCTGAAATAAAGCACTCGGTTTTTTAAAAGATTTTATTTTTTTATTTGACAGACAGAGATCACAAGCAGGCAGAGAGGGAGGCAGAGAGAGAGGAAAGGAAGCAGGCTCCCTGCTGAGCAGAGAGCCTGATGCGGGGCTTGATCCCAGAACCCTGGGATCATGACCTGAGCCAAAGGCAGAGGCTTTCACCCACTGAGCCACCCAGGCACCCCAAGCACTCATATTTTTTAACTCTAAAACCCTTCAGCTAGGCTGAGTCGAAGTGCCATTTCAAACTGGTCAGCATAGGATTAGAGAAAGAAAGCTAGATTTGGATTCAGAAAGATGTGAGTTTGAATCCAGGCTCTACCACTGTCGGGATGAGAGTCTTTAACTGGGGTAGTGATACCTACAGACCTTGGAATGACCAAGGGAAACCGTGTATGAGTCTTACTGGAGGGGCACCTGGGTGACTCAGTCAGTTAAGCAGCTGCCTTCCACTCAGGTCATGATCCCAGAGTCCCAGGAATGAATCCCATATCTGGCTGCCTGCTCAGCAGGGAGTCTGCTTCTCCCTCAGACCCTGCCCCTGGCTCTTTCTCCTCTCTCCCTCTCTCTTTTAAATAAATAAATAAATAGATAAATAAATAAATAAATGATCTTTTTAAAGAAAAAGTATCTTATTGGAAGGACTAGAATTTAAGCAGCTTTCAAAAGAAAAGATACAGTTAATTATAATGACAATAGTTTTGACTGAACAATACATAAGAATGAAGCTCAAATTTGTGGTGTAAGCTTATTTTCCTAGTGATACCTAAAATTATTCATGATTAAGTAAGCCATGTCTAATACTTGTGCATGGGAGAAATATGCCCAAAGGAAAAATAGCTAAAATACAGGCTACACAGTATGTGCCAGATCCTGTTCTAAACCATTTACATGTATTAAATCAACCATCTACATTGAGTTCAATTATAATTCAAATATTATCTTCACTTTGCAGTTATGGTAACTAAGGCCCAGTGAAATTTAAGTAATTTGTCCAAGGTTACACAGATAGTGGTATGGCTATGTATACTCCAGAAGTCTGTTAGAGCCTGTGGGTTTACTTGTGGGACTGTACTTCCTCTGCCTTTCCTAAATAGCCAACCATTTTTACTAGATTAAAAGGGATCTATATATAGTACCAATAGAACTTCAATCCTTGCCCTAGGGTTTCAAGCTGAAAAGAAAAAAGGACTAAAAATATGATATAATTCTAGTCTCTGTGTGGCTAATTACTAAAATACTGTACCATTGTCTCTGTGGGTTCCAGACTACACAGTTGAAAGGATAAAAAGAGAGAGTTAATTTAAAATGGCCAAGAATGCGTTATTTGTTTGTCCATCCGTCCATCCATTCACCCTTTCTGGCTGTCGTAAAGTGATGTAGAGCAAACCTTAAGAGTTAGTTAGACTTCTATTCTAGCTCCAGTTTTGTCAGTTACTAATTGAGTGAACTTGAGGAAGTAAGGTAACCTGATTGAGTCTCCCAAAGTATATACTTTTTTAAGTACCATTTAATGGGCATGTTAAGAGAATTGGGTGACATGATGTTTGATGGCTTTGAAGTATAGTATCCAGAGCAGAATTAAAGATAATAAATTCTGTCTATCAATATTAACATTCAAACTCTTATATGTCACACAATGAGATATGTTTTGAAGATATCAAGATGAATAAGAAACAGTTCTTGCCCTCTAGGAAATCCTGTGGTCTAATAGGGACATGGCAATAAGTATGATAAATGTGGAATGGTTGAATCTACTAGGTGTAGAGAAATCAGGAATGGAATAATCATAATATATATATATATATATATGTAAATTTTCTGATGTATCAAGTGCTAAGATAAGCACATAGGTCCTCTATTTGCTCTCTCATTTAAGTCTCTCATGATGACTCTAAGAAGTAAGGACTATGATTTGTAAAAACCAATGAAAAAAGAAAGACTTAGAGAAATAATGGTATGTGCCCAGAATCATATACTTAAAAAGGGAAGAGTTGAAACCTTAACCCATGTTATTCCTAATGCATAAAATGAAGAAAGCAGGCTTTTAGCTGAGTCTTAAAACACGTTGAGGCATTCTGGAACAGAGGGGTAGTGAGGAAATTCAGCAGACAGGAAGCAGTAATAAAAAAGACATAAAGAAATCATACCAGGTGACATATTTAGAGAATTTGGGGTGATTGAGTATTCATTCAAAGGCTACCTATTGCGGGTTCATTACATGCCAGAAACTTTTTTAGATATAAAGCTATAAAACATAGATTAGAATTCCTGCCTATATGAACCTTGTCTATTCTTTTGGATAGAGACATTAATGTAAAACACACACATGTACACATACACACATACACACATGCACACATGCACACTCAAGTTAAATAAGTCTGAATAAAGTAAAATATAAAAACATACAGTAAAGTATAAAATCTGTGTTCTAAATACTATTGACAAAAATGAAGCAGGAAAGAGGCCAGAGTACACTGAGAGACGAGAAATGTTTAGATTTTAAATGGATAATCAGGGAAGCATTAGCCAAACAGAAGATACAAGAATAAGATACAAGAAGATGCAAGATACAAGAAGAAGCTCTGAAGGGGGTGGGAGTGAAGCATTGGGACATCTAAGGAAAAGTCTGCCAGGTGGAGGAGATAGAATCTGAAAGGCCCAAAGAGAAAGGGTACCAGGCATAACTGAGGAATAGATAGGAGTCACCGGATTTAGCAACATGGAAGCCACTGGTAAACTTGACAGGAGCATTTCAGGGAAATTGGTTTGAACAAAGTGCAGATCAGAGAAAGCTCAGGAAAGAAATGGGGAAAAAAAACCTGGACATGATACTTAGGTAACTCTTTGGAGGAAAGAATAAGCATTGAAGAGAGGTTAAGAAAATCTTTCCCAGGGGCACCTGGGTGCCACAGTCCATTAAGCATCTGACTGTTGGTTTCAGCTCAGGTCATGACCTCAGGTCAGACCTCAGGGTTGTTGAGATCAAGCCCCATGCTGGGCTCCACTCTTAGCATAAAATCTGCTTAAGACTCTCTTTCCCCCACTCTCTGCCCCTCCCACCCTCAAATAAATAAATCTTTAAAAAAAAAGAAAAAGAAAAGAAAAAAAAAACTTTTCCAATTGTACATAGAGAAGAAAAACAAAGCAAACAAACCAACCAATAAACAAAAAGAACTTGGTGACTCAGAAGGAAAAGGAGAGAATTTCAGAATAAAATCTATGAGTAGTGGGAGGAGTAGGAATCTAGTTCACTAGCAGGTTGGAGTAGAAAATGTGTGCATGGGTATGGGAGTGGGAGTACCAGAGTCCCAATAAAACAGAGCAGCCTCAGATTCGATTATAGTTTTTTAGGGATTAAGTTATGAAGGATATTCCATGACAGGCTCAGATATTTGGACTGCCTTTTTGGAAATGGAGATCTTTAAAGGATTTTAGGCTCAGGAATGTGATGTTTTAATGAGCTTCACCAGGAAGGTGGGACTTGTACTGAGCTTTGAGACAATTACGGGATTTGAATAAATGAGAGGGTAGAAGAGAACATTCTAGGCAAGAAGGTCATCAATAATGATGACCTGGGATGAGGATGAATTTGGTATAAATGAAACCAGTAAAAACCCAACCTTTTGGGAAAATACTGGAAAGTAAGAACTATATCTGTAAGGCTTTGTTAACTTACTAGGCCCTGACTTTACTACAGACTATCTCTGTAACCTTGGGCATGGTACCTAATTTTTCTTTATCTCATCACTCCCTATAAAAAATAGGGATAAAGACAGTATTTCCCTCATGAGGTAATAATTAAATAATGTGGATAAAGTATTACTTTTGTTTGGCACACAGTAAATTCCCATGGAAGGTGAGCTGTTATTATATGTAGTATCTTGGGAGATAGGAGACTATATGAGAGATTGGCTCCAGGTTCAAGGACTGTAATAGAAGGAAGCATGATTGAATGTACTATAATTTCAGGAGGCTGATTACATTATATAAATCTAAATATTGATCCTTAATATTCAAATTCATAATTTAAAAGGCCACAATAACAAGTTTCATCTAGGCTAATCCTTGAGTCAATAGAGAGGTCAAAATAGCTCTAAAAATTAGTAATTAGGAAGTCTGAACTCTAGAAACAGAAGGATATTTATAAGTAGCTTTTAAAACTTGAAAAAAAAGGGCATTATTTAAAATAAACACAATGCTTATTTCTCTACTGGTGCCAAATTTCATATATTATAAACTCAAAGGGGCCAGGAACAAAATGCAGTGCTGTAGAAATAAGATTGATGGTCATTTCTCTGTAATGAGAGTTATTGAATGGGACAGCTGGCCTCGACACCTTGAAGAATTCATAGTGTTGTACCTTAGCCTACTTCAGAAACGGTCTTCACGTTTACCAGAAACTCAAATTATAAATGGACTCTTATCTCACCTGTCACAGGAATAGATCACTACATATGTATTCCTTAATTTTATCTTAAAATTATTTTCTCCTAAAGCTAATATATGCTTAATGAATCAAATTGGATAGAGTTCTTTTCCTAGTTTTCTAGTTCAGTAGCAATATATATTGCTTCTCTCTGAGAGAGAGCTTCAGTTATCATTGAGTTTCTGTTTTATGTATTAAAGATCACAGCATGTAGGTTTTTAAAATGTAATCATAAGATTCTACACTGTTTAGGGCTATCCAGCTAATATCTCCAACCACAAGCAGGAAAAGATGCTGATTTGGTTTTGTGATAACAGATTTATCTCTTAGCATTGAGAACATTCATCAAAGATGTTTAACGATCTAAGTAAATTCATAAGATTTCATCCCTTGATCAAGAAAAACTACAAGTTATATGAACCCAGAAAATTCACAAAAGGCTATACCGTAGGATCAACTAGGTAGTAGTTATCAGGTAGGGAACTGTGTTCACTTTTCAAAATACCGGACATTCCAAAATGTTAAAGAGTGAATATAACAGCGTCAATCAAGTTTGCAAATCAAGTTTTATTCCCAGGTTGCTAGATGCAAGAGGAAATCCAACTTCTGAAAATGTACTTCATATGATTGTGTTAACAGGATTCCATTTAAATAAATGTAAGCCTACCAGATTACTGGGCAGAAAATAAAATTTAAATATAATTTCTCCATTAATTGGTCCTAATGGGTTGGATAAAATGGCTCATTGAACAGATTATATTGAAGAGTTATTTGTAACTATTCCTCGTTATAAACAAGCCATAAGAATATCCTTTAAATACAAAGATGTGATAGAAGAATTTTTTTATGACATTTTAGAAAGTAGAGCCAGAAAGAGAAGCCAGTTGAATATAACTTGCAATGAAAATGATCTAGGGGACTTAAGGAAGTTTGTACAATGGACATCTAGTGTTTGATTCTCAGTGATTACTTTATTTTGGTAACTGGGTTTTGACTGGGGAACTAACCCTCCCCCAGTGCACACTGTCATGTTATCTCTGTATCAGTATGACCCAAGAGTAAGATCAAAGGACACAAGGCCAGAAGACTGAAGCTCATGGTCAGACTCTGTCTGGTCCAGCGTAACTCTGGGAAGTTATGTGACCTTCATGATGTTTTGGCGTCTCATTTTTAAAATAAAGCCAATACCAGTACTAATACATATAAGCACAAATACAAGTACATTTCAGGGTGTTCTTGAGGTTTATACAAGTAATGCATGAGAAAGAACTGCTACACAAATACAAAAAATACCTAGGGGAAGGTTGCTGATGGAGACCAGCATGAACAACCATGATAGGTGAGTTTTATCACAAGTTAAAAAAAACTATGAAGGGAAAGATTAGCGAATTATATGGTATGTACATGATACCTCAAGAGATTGTTTAAAAAAATGATGGCAGTTCATTTTGACCAGTAGGTGACCTTTTATTATTGTTGTGCAGATTATAAATGTATCTTACATAAAATGATGGGTCAGATTAATGCCCATTTGACATTTCCCTTGAACCAGGGTTGGGTAGAGAGCACCTGACCGGCTCACCATTCATGCCTAGTGGGCATTGGAAAGCATTTCTTGGGAGTTATTTATACCATCAAGGCTAATTTTGTTTGTAAATGAGATAAAACCACTTGCCCAAAACATATTTACCTCAGGATTCTGCACTGCCCTAATGACAGAAGAAATACAGCTTATCCTATATTCATATTTTTTAAGTAACCTCAAGCATCATACCCACAGAAGAAGTGACACAGAATTCGGAGGTAATGGGGAACAGAAAGCACTTAGTGTGTTAATTTAAGGAGTGTGTGTACACTTCATGCAGATTTAAATTCCCCAACAGCTTGTAAATGGGTTACTCAAGTATTCAAAAGCAGAAGTTTCTGGAGGTACATTAGTCATAAGAACCAGAGGATGTAGCTTTTTATGTTTATTGTTTTCTTTTATATTCTGTCCAACCCTGAGTCATATCGTCTAACAGAGTGGTCCACATGTACTCAGTGACATCCAAGATCGTCTGTTGGAAGCTGAGTTCCTCCACAGTGGAATAACAATAAGGGCTTAGAAGTAAAAATAGCTGGGCTTATATACAAGGCTCATCTCTTCTCTGCTTGGTTGGCACACTGATCTTGACCATTTACTTCTACTTTCTGAGCCTCAGTTTCTTCAATTGTAAATTGAGGGATGGTGTGCTCACAGCGTAGTAGGAAATGCAACATGGGCAATATATGTAAAGTGCTTAAATCCAGGGTAGTGTATTTTATTAAGAGTATATTAAATCATTACATCATCATTAGCCTTTTATTAGGAGTGTATCAAGTCATTATTTTATCATTAGCCTTTTCAATATTATCATTGGCCTTTTCACTCAGTTTGTACGGTTGGAAAAATTCCCACGTTCAAAAAGGCACCTGCCATGTCTTGGTGCCCCCCTCAGGGAGGAAGGATTCCAAAAGCAAATAAGCAAACACATTCAGCAGAGTGTCTAATTTCCTGGAAATTCTACTTTGGCTTCTAGTTTCTACTCAGCACTATCTAAAGCCCTGGGGAAAATTTTTGTGTTTTCACTAAAAGAAAAGTACAAATATGCCTTCTTCCCAAATTATTACTATACAATTTATAATTCCCCTTCTTTTGAAATTTTTGCTATAGATGAAAAATTTAAGTTAAAAGGGTTTTAAAATAATAACATGGCCAAAAAATTGGCCACTTGCAAAATTTTGCCCAAACTAGTATACTCTTTTCCGCACGGTGACATGTTACTTGCCCTTAAAGGGGAAAGGTTTCCCAACCAGTGCCTTCAAAACAAAACAGAATCTGAGGAAAGTAGGCAAGTTCTTTCATGATCTGTGACCAACTTCCAGTGCCAGACCCCACCTGTTCTCTAACCTGACAATGTATTTGCAGAGTTTCTCAGACACATTTACGTCTTTCAGTAATCTTCCACGATCTGTGCCCAACTTCCAGTGCCAGACCCTTCCTGCTCTCCAGTCCTGACAATA
Organism: Mustela putorius furo; assembly: GCF_011764305.1. Taxonomy (NCBI): domain Eukaryota; kingdom Metazoa; phylum Chordata; class Mammalia; order Carnivora; family Mustelidae; genus Mustela; species Mustela putorius. Next base: position 27,244,147 of record NW_025421273.1, read on the forward strand.
TTTTTGCAGATTTCTCAAATGCATCTGGGTCTTTCAATAATCCGTGTCTTTTCACACTTTTCCTTGTGGCTCCGCTGATCAAGCTACCCAGTTGCTGCCTTTAAAATTCATCTCAAGCACTCCCTCCTTAGGAAAGTGTGTTTTATTTTTTTATTTATTTATTTTTTTAGATTTTATTTATTTATATGACAGAGAGAAATCACAAGTAGATGGAGAGGCAGGCAGAGAGAGAGAGGGAAGCAGGCTCCCTGCGGAGCAGAGAGCCCGATGCGGGACTCGATCCCAGGACCCTGAGATCATGACCTGAGCCGAAGGCAGCGGCTTAACCCACTGAGCCACCCAGGCGCCCGGAAAGTGTGTTTTAAATGCCCCCATCCCCCACATCTTGCCAAGGTTCTGTCTCTTCCTCTGTTTGGTTAAAACAATTCCTCAGACCTGCTCCACGAAGTTTATTACTCTGTTAGATTTGCCTGTGTGACTGTCTTTCTCCCAAACTCATACCTTGAGAAAATGATGTATGTCTTTATCTCCTCATTGGACTTCCCGAACAGCGGGGACTCAGAAATTATTCCTATTTGACCCTATGCGTTGTGTACAATGTGAACCTCTTGTAGGCAACCTTGACGCTAAGAAAGTAACTGAATGAATGCAGAGAGCAGATTATTATATCTGCTGCAGAAGCGGTTATTTTAAGAACGGCTGCTTGTTTTGTGTCTGAGTAAAGATAGAATATCAAACATAATTTCTTTACAATCAAAGAAAGCTTACTTCCAAGATAGGAGGGCTTTTTTTTTTTTTTTTTAAAGTAAGGAATTAAATTAGGATAATCATTTGCATTTTCACATTAGTCTTCTCTGAATATGCATGGCTGGTTGAATTCTGTCTGACACCTTCACAGAACTCGCTCAAGTCAGCTTTCCATTACTAAATAAATTGCATCCATTCTAATTAAAGATACACAGAGTACTACCCGGACAGGAGAAGTAAGGTGGTATGAGGAGCTAGGGCTTCCATGGTAACCCTGTGAGGGATGATATAATTGATTCATATGGTCCTTTCTGCCATGTATTGATTCCACGCCAACAAGCCTTAAAAACTGTCCATCATTTCACAGAGCTATTTATAGACCAAGTCCAGCTGTGACAAATAAATGGTGATAGGGCACAGAGAGATGATTACTGAAAAGAATAAGAGACCCTTGCTTTCAACTATTTATTATCAACGAGGTTTAGATAATTATATAGCAAATAAATGGGTCATTTACCAAAACAAAATATTAGTATCAGATCTTTTTGTGTAAAGGAGAAAAAAAAAATGAAAACCTGGAGTCTGATCTTAAAGGCACCACATGGCTACACGATATCGGTGCCTCATTCTGTCTCATGGCTGGTTGTTAGCATCCAAGACTATCAGGCACTTTGTCAGAATATTAAGCACACATAAAAGGAAGTGATAAATTAATGCCACATGGAAATAAAGATTCAGAAACCGAGACAAAGCTTGGGTAGCATGATCATTTTTCATGGCCCTTGGAACATAGTACGTATTTTAACTGCTCTTTTTGGGATGTTGGTGAGACAGAGAGAAGTGAGTTGCACACCTGTCCATCGATTTCTTTAAGCCAAACTTCTGAATTGTAGCCCTTCATCTTCTTGACTTCAGCTTGAATGAAGTGACAGTAGCATCCCAGGTTGATGGGTTGGAGTTTCCCTGGGAGATGGGCATCTCTATGGGGTGGCAGCCATGATGGTGGTGTTGGGCAATGGCTATTTAGGCAGGAAGACATTTGTCTCAACATTCCAGTTTCACCAGTTTGTTCAAACATGCAATTCACTCCAAGTACTCCAATTCACATGCGTTAACCTTGCTCCTGAATCACCTCCTGGCTCATACTTCACAGCCTTCAGATCTAGAAGTCAATCTCTCAAATGATTATCAAATAATCAGGTAATTCTTTTTGATTAAACCTAGTGGAATATGCAGATTGCGCTCCTTCAGCTCATGTTTGTTTCTTTAAATCTTAAAATTTCAAACTTTCATTTATTTTATTTCTTGGTTAACAAAACATTAGCACTGTCTACTTTTAATGCCTTTTTCCAGCATCTCTTGGATCCTGTATGGAACCTCCTTTTACTCCTACGTAGGAGTTTCTCTAAGGCAAATTCCTATCAATGAAATTCTGTTTCTTAGATAACAAATCATACATTATTTAAGGATTATTTATTTATTTGACAGGCAGAATAGCATTGCAGAGGGAGAGGGAGAAGCAGACTCCCTGCTGAGCAAGAAACCAGACGTGGGTCTTGACCCCAGGACTCTGGGAACATGACCTGAGCCAAAGGCAGTCACTTAACCAACTGAGCCACCCAGGCATCCCTGAATCATACATTTTTTTTTAAATTTTACTAACTTCTTCCATATGACTTTCTCAAGTGATCATACCAGCTTATGATCATACCAGTAATGTGTAGATCATTTTTACCCCATTGGAACAGCCTAGCATATGGCTTTGGAGACTGTACATGGTAAATAATTATTTATTTAAATCCTTCATCTTCCAAGGAACAGTTTTTTTGCCACCAGCCCACCTGAACCCCTTGTATATATATCCCATCCAGAAAGATTTATGCATGCCTTTCTTTTCTTTTTTTTTTTTCTTAAAGATTTTATTTATTTATTTGACAGAGAGAAATCACAAGTAGACGGAGAGGCAGGCAGAGAGAGAGAGGGAAGCAGGCTCCCTGCTGAGCAGAGAGCCCGATGCGGGACTCGATCCCAGGACCCTGAGATCATGACCTGAGCCGAAGGCAGCGGCTTAACCCACTGAGCCACCCAGGCGTCCCTATGCATGCCTTTCATTGGACATTTTGTAAATGTTTTTATTATTGCGTCCACATTATATATATATATATATGTCTCCCTCCCAATCCCATCAAAATTAATTAAATATATATATATATATATATATATATTATATATATATATATTTAATTAATTTTGATGGGATTGGGAGGGAGACAAACCACATTTTATATTTTTTTTTTTTAAAGATTTTATTTATTTATTTGACAGAGAGAGATCACAAGTAGACAGAGAGGCAGGCAGAGAGAGAGAGGGAAGCAGGCTCCCTGCTGAGCAGAGAGCCCGATGCGGGCCTCGATCCCAGGACCCCGAGATCATGACCTGAGCCGAAGGCAGCGGCTTAACCCACTGAGCCACCCAGGCGCCCCACATTTTATATTTTAATGATGTGTTTTTTTTATCATTATATCTGCATTTCATATTGTAATGATATATTTTTGCCCCCTACCCCACTTCCCACCAAAAATGACCTGACCTCAGGACTGGGTCCTCATTACGTCCTAATGTCTAAGAAGAAAAAATGAAAAATTCCTAATTTGGGATCATTCACGATCAAGCACGGGGCAATTTTCTTACCCACACCACGCTTTCACTTTTACAGTTGCTATTGGTAATAGATATTTCTGTGATTCCCTCTTTCCAGATGGGAAAACTGAGGGCTGGGCCACAATTACAGAAGTAGGAAAAGGCAGTTCTTGTGTCATAAAATGTCCAGACTCAAGCTACCATACTATGAGCTTCTCCTGTGTGCTTGTCTGACACATAGGAGGAGCTCCATGAATAACTTCCTTCAGTGATACCAAGCAAACATTGCTAGATTCAAATCTGCTTAGCCAGTATCAACCTTTGTTAATATTTTATTTTCCTTGATCAGGTTCTTAAGTAGAGATGGCCTTAAGAACTGGAAACAAATACAGCCCATCTGTCCTTCACTCTTAGGGAGTGTGAGAGAAAGAGACAGAGGGAGAGAGGGAGGGAGACTGAAAGATGTTACATGTTGCTTTTAGTCACAACATAAAAGTATAAATCACTTCTAATTTATGGTTTTGATGGTTATTGATGATTTAGCCTCCAGGAATGAATCACTAAAATACCACGAAAGATGGCATTTCTTAAAAAGTATTTCAACCCAGTGGTTGTGAGTGAAGAATGGCTTTTTCAACTTGAATCAAGGATCATATTTTTAGGCATAGATTGGCTACTTACTGTTTACCATATTGGACAGATCTATTTCATTCATACACAATCTCCAGAATGCCTCTTCCTCTGTGGTTCAGTACCTTTCCCCACCGTTCGCATATACACAGTATTTTTATCAGTCCCTGATACACAGAAATGTTGATTGATTAGAGGAACAAGCCACTGACTTTCACAACACAGAAAGAGTTACTTGATGAGCTTGGTGAAGGTGCATGTTCTCAGCTCAGCCCTGTTAAGCCTCAAATTCAAGTCCAGTTTGTTTGCTTTTTTGCTTTTTGAATCTGAAGGGTCAAAGCTCTTGCTTACAGCTCCTGAAAGGCAGCTGTGGCTGAGAGCTGCAGTGTCAGTGTCTACAAATTTGGCAATAGTTTTAAGTAAACAACTAAGAGGTGTTCTGAACCTTCATTAATAACTAAATGTCATTTGGAGAGAAGGTACAAGATGTCATTGCTTCCAGTTATCTTACTGCCTTTATTGAAAACTCCACTTTCAACAATATTTCTCTGAGTTTTCACTGTCACCCAATTAAGCTTGAAGCTTTTATTTTGCTTTAAGATCTTTGTATCTCTTCAGCAGGAAAGTCACTGGAAATGGAGAGTTTTTACACCACTGCAGGCAGATAGTAGATTTATAACGATTACTAGATTAACACACACTATTTTGGGGCTAAATTTATCATTCATACACATCCACATTTCAAACAGCATTTTTATGTGGCTTTTAAAAGTACTTGGCATTCTTGAGTGACTCATGTACATAGAAGTAACACAGCATTAGTCCCACTAAAATCTTGTTGAGTTTTGTCACTGAAATTATTGAGGCTGAGAATTTTAATTCCATTCATCTTATTTTTCCCCCAAGATAAAGATAAAGAGGTAAAATGTGAACTTTGGGAAAAATTACATGTCATGTGTAGTAGAGCTCTCCTGATAAGCTAATGATGAGGGCAGATGAATTAAAATTTGAATTCACCATGATTGATTTATTCTTAGTTTTAAAATCTAACCTGGGTTTCATTCTGTTCCAAAGATTATCTATTTATAACCATGTCAAAAGGTGCAATGGAATTGAGGGCTTGGAATTTCAATCTGGTTACCACTTTGGAATGACCAAGGAATAAACTGATGTTTCCATGACTGCCAGCTCTATTTTCTGTCAACGGCTATTCACTCAGCATCAACTAAGTATTAGAGAAGCTCTGGAGATACAGGAGAGACCAAAGAGGGACCCAGTAACTCCCACAGGGTGCTGACTGTCTAGTGTGGAGGTATGCATTTCTCAAACACATACCTATTTAAATGAATAAATGAAGGTATCAAATTGCTATGAAGGAGTCTGGAGAATTAAGAGGAGCTAAGGCAGCTTAGACCCAATGGAAAATATCTGCCAGGTTGAGGAAAGGGGAGACATCTCAGAAAGTCATCCTAAGGAAGCATAGCATAACCTTGGACAAATGTAGGATGAAAAAGAACAGAAGGGCAGATTTTCCAACAAAGATAACAGCACATGCTAATATCTGAGGCACTTGAATAATCAAGGGACACAGAAAGTCTGCCAAAGCCAGAATTCATATAAGGAGAGAGAATGGTGAGCCAAGAGTCCAATGAGGTAAATGGGAGCATTCGGGGCATTGTAGGCTATGGTGAGGAGTGTGGATTTCATTCTAAGGGCAATGGGAAACATAGGTGAATTTTAAGTGGAGCACTGATCTGACCAGGTTTAGATTAGAAAGAGTTCACTCGACTAAAATTTGAATACAATTATGGCTCATATTGACAGCTTCAAAGAATCAGTATAATGATTAGAAAGAGTCCTATGAATAAATTCAAATAAATTCAAAGTAAAAATTAAAATTCCTAAGTATCCATTTGAGTTAATGAATGAACTCTCAGGAAATAAATGAGAGAATCTGGTTCAGTCAATCGTCCAAAAACAGATACTAATGCTCACATTTCAGAATCCTGCTCTAAAAATGGCTCATTAATATAAGACTTCAAGATGTAGTAACATCTTCATCAGCAGTGATCTTTGAATCTTGGTAACTTGCGTATTACCACTTAATTGTCTTATTTATTGGAAAGTAAGCTGTACCCATGCCTCAAACCCCTCATCACTATATATCCTTTAATTGTTACTAAGACGATAATTATAAAATAAAATGCATCATCATATATTTATTGAATACTAGAATGTTCCAGATACTGTGTATACAACAGTGACTATTATGGACTAAGTTGTACTCCCCCAAAAGTCATATCAAAATCCTAACTCCCAGTACCTCAGAATGTGACTACATTTGGAAATAGGTGTGATTAAGATAATTGGAGTTCACAAATGTGGGCCCTAATCCAGTACGACAGACGTCCTTCTAAGAAGAGAAAATTGGAACACATTTGAGGTCGCGCGTGACATGGAAAAGACCACGTAAGAAAACAGTGAGAAGACAGCCAACTGCAAGCCAAGGACAGAGGCCTCTGATAGAACAGGCCCTGCTAACACCTTAATCTCGGACTTCCAGAACTGTGGTGAAGTAAATTTCTGTTGTTTAAACCCCCCAGTCTGTGGTATCCTGTTAATGGCATCCCCAGCAAACTAATATAGTATCGAAGCTGTAGATCTTTATTCAAGCTGTTGACAGTCCAGTGGGGAAAAGAGAGAAGCAAAGACACAAAAAGAGAGAAAATAAGTTCCATGATAAGGGGAATTGAGGGTGCTATGGGATAACTAATCTTAATTTGGGGGCCATGAAAGTCTCCCTAGAGAGACTGACATCTAGGTTGAAGGCTGAGTAGGGGTAGCAAGGCAAAAAAGAGGGTGGAGTGTTTCAGAAAAAGAGTACGTGCGAGGATGAGTGGAAAAGCCCAGGGAACAGTATGACACTTGGAAGAACCTGAACCCCTGGTACAGATGAGTCATCGGTCACCCAATGTGTGTTTGCTGTCTTTTAGGGGCTTATCTACAAATACCGACAGATTGACATCCCTGTTTTTATTCTACCTCTTTACTCCTCTGTCTTTCCGCAATAACCAGGAGAGTCTTTCAAAAACCTAAATCAGGTGATGTCATGACCCTCCTTAAAGAGCTTTTGTGACTTTTCACACTGACTTATAAGTAAGTAAACTTATAAGCAAATAAATAGGTACGTAAACAAATAATTTTTACCTGCAAAGCTCAGTGTGATCAAGCACATGCCTACATTTTACACCTCTTTCAATTATATTCTCCATCTCCTGACCTCACTCACCTTCAGCAACACTGGGTCCTTGCCACCCATAGGAACAAGCCAAACCTACTCTGGCTTCACAGTCTTTGCACTTGCTGTTCCTTCTGCCTGGAATATTCTTTTACCAGGTTTTAGCTTATCTATCTCCTTCTTACTTTTCATGTGTCACCCAAAACATCACCTCCTCAGAAGAGTCCTCTTTAACTTATCTAAATGAACCGCCTTCTACTTTTTCATGGTGATATCTATCATTTTACCCTAGGATTTTTAAAAATATCACTTATATCAGTTTTTAAAATACATTACTCAGTGCTCACCATTGTAAGTATACTTTTTAATTCTCATCACCTATTGCATCCATCTTCCCAACCACTTCCCTTCTGGTAACCACCAGTTTGTTCTCTATACTTAAGAGTCTGTTTCTTTGTCTCTTTTTCCTTTTGTTCATTTGTTTTCTTTTTTAAATTTCACATATGTGTGAAATCATATGATATTTGTCTTTCTCCAACTGCCTTATTTTGCTTAACATTATACTCTCCAGCTCCAAACATGTCATAAAGATTTCATTCTTTTTTATGGCTGAATAATATTCCACTGTACACATCCTCTTTACATCTTCATCTATGGATGGATACTTGGCCTGATTCCATAATTTGGTTATTGTAAATAATGCTCCAATAAACATAGGGGTGCATATATTCCTCTGTATTAGTGTTTTTTGTATTCTTTAGGGTAAGTTCCCAGTAGTAAGGCAATTGCTGGATCATGCGATAGTTTTATTTTTAACTTTTTGAGGAACCACCATACTGTTTTCCAGAGTGTCTGTACCAGTTTGCATTCCCAGCAATAGGTAAAGATGGTTCCTTTTTCTCCCCCATCCTTGCCGACACCTGTTGTTTCTTGTGTTTTTAATTTTAGCCATTCTGACAGGTGTGAGATGATATCTCATTGGGGTTTTCACTTGCATTTCAATAATAATAAGTCATGTTGAGCATTTTTCATGTGTCTGTTGGCCATCTATATGTCTTCTTTGGAGCAATGTCTGTTCATGTCTTTGGACCACTTTTTAATTGGGTTATTTTTTGGGTGCACTTCTATTTTAAACCACACTGTTTACTTACGTGCTTGTCCCACCATCCCTCCCAACACTCTAACTGAAGTGTGGAAATAGGAAATTTATCTGTCCACTACTTTTTCCAGCAGGGGCTGACACAGTGTAGATATGAAATATTTGTGTTGAATTAATAATGTTGAGCCATCCAAACTGACTCTGACTGTAAATTCACATCATCCATCTTTAACATGAAACAGTAAACAGTAGGAAGACTTTGAACTGCTAGAGAACAGAGACAAATTTAACCTCGAGTTACAAGAAGATAAATGCGGCAGTAAAATCTCATCCCAGATCAATGTGTAATAACATGTGGCATGTTGTTAAGCCCAAGCCTATCAGTATATATTGAACATTTCATGTGTGTTCACAAATCACAGTGATTCAAAAGGGACAGAACTGATCCAAAGGATTTGCCAACCGACTTTACCATTTGGCTCTGAGTAAGACACTTAACAACATCAAGTGTTCTTTGAATTATGGATGACAATACTGGCTCTATCAAGTAGAAATAGTTTTGGAGGTAATAGAATTTTTGTTTTAAGTAGTTGAGATTCCTGGGGAGAAAACTGGGAGGAACAATGAAACAGACTATAGCTAAAAACAATTAACTTGATGTATTTACAACATGATTTACTGAGTTACTCCTAGAACTGGGAGGGGTGTTTTGGCTCTTTCCTGAAGATAATCTCCCACTATATATCTTCTATGCTGTAATGAAGTGTGGCTTCCTGGGACTTCATTGATAAAGACCTTCAAGGTTGAAAGATAGAATTAGGAGCAACTGAATAAAGGAGGGATACGAGTTAAGGAGACAGTGCTCTACACAAGTGTCTGGTGCTCTTTGAAGGTTATTGGGTCTAGCTGGAAATAGGAGGATCACAAAGAGGCTCATAAAATGCAATGGTCAGGAATGTGGGCTCCTTACCAAAACACATGCATTTGAATTTCCATGTCCCAGTGGAATAACCTCAAGCAAATGAGTTTACTTCTCTGAAACTCAGTTTCTTCATCTCCGTAAGGGAGTAATGCCAGAACCTATAAGATGATCATGAAGAATAAGAGGATCCAGATATTTAAAGTATGTAGATCAGTTTCAGCCTCATAATAAGTGCTCAGGAAGTGTTGTTTTCATTATTATCATGCCATCATCATAATCAACATCCCCATCATCAAAGTACTGAATTAAACTGTGAAGCTTAGAATGGTGTTTTGTTGGGTCAAGTGCTGGATGGAACCAGCCGGAAATGTTGCAAATCTAATGCTACAGGACATATTTATGGAATGCCAGATTAAGACATTTACTGGAGAAAGGATTTCATTCCCAGTACCACTAAGTAATTGTGTCTAGTTGTCTCATAATTTTGCTGAGTACATCAAAACTGACTCAAACAAGGGGTTGAGTGGATACAACTTTGAAAGAACTAGAACAAACCATGCCATGGGAACTTGATGATCTAATATTCATCAACCGAGGAAAGAATATTACTCTAAAATCTTTCTAAAATAATATATTATAGTCTATAGTGGATGATATAGATTCTGTTCTGGGGCATGACTTTTAAAAATAGCAGATAGTCTAAAAAAGTACAAAAATTTGCCTATTTCTCAACTCAAAGAGGATATGAGACAAATTATTTCTGTTCCATTGTGTTTGCCTTTAGTCATCTGGCTCTGAAATTGATCTAAAACTTGGGCCACAATTTGACTGCTGTTTATATTCCAAACAGGGGTAAATAGATTGCCTTAAAAAAAAATAGGGAAATTACTCTCCAAGTTATCTACATCACCTGTTGGAAAACCACACAATTTCTCCCAGTGAGATACACGGACTGACACAGAATGACACAGAATTCATTAATTTGTTCCTTAATCTATAAAGTATTCCTAAGTGTTACCACTAGCTACACATTGCTAGGTAATGTCATGGCTGCAATGCACAGGAAAATTTTGTCCCAAAGTTTCGTGAGTCCTATCTTGTTAGTAGCTTCACTGAACACAGGGCACTGAATTCCATGCGCTTTCTCTTTCATCCCTCAAGTGAATAAGGGAAAGTTAGCATTTCTTAAATTCTTACTGGGCCAGGCATCATGCTAGACACTGTGCAAATATTTGGAAGGCTAGCTTACTTCCTGACAGTGCACCCAGGCTAGTTAGCTTACCATGGCGCTGCCTATCTGGCTTTATTATCTTCAAGGAAATAATTTCCACAAACCTTAAAGTTTGTGGAAAACTCATTTTCCTAGACACTATCCCTCTTCTTACACAGCTAAATTTGAATTATCCCCAAAGAGAAATAACTTCCTTTTGGTATGAGATGTAGGAAGTGAAGACAGAAACTGCTTTTTGGAGGCAAGAGCCTGAAGATGGGTTAACTTCATGCCAAGCTTCAGACAATGTTATCTTTAAATAGTGCAGGCAGAAGAGGAAGAGTAGGAATATCAATTGATGCCATTGCTTTCAGAAGTCCTTTATGGACAGCTCAGTAGGAACTAAATAATTGGTAATAGCTATTGTGTTTTTCTGTATCACTAAACCAGAAATGAGTGTTCATGAAAATGACATTCTATAGCCAAGAGAAAAATGAGGAACAATGATCAGTTTGACATTTTAAACATAAGATGTGTTTTTCTTTGGTTCAATATAAAAGCTTCTATGCAACGTGTAACTCTAGTTTATACCATATTTCAGGTGTGCTATATAAAAAGTATAAATACTTTCGTTGATGTCACCAAAACCACACCTGGTTACTATTCTGAGAATGTCTTTAGCTTCCCTTCATGGACCCTGATGATCCAGTCAACAAGTGATATGTCATCAAAAATAATTTGTAAAACGGGGGCAAGAAATAAAAATTATACTTTTAAAAGTTTCCATTTTTGGAAAAAAAAATAGTGCAAACTGTCAGATTTCTGGCTCAGGAGGTGAGGCACTATGAATCCTTTCTTAAGACTGAGCAGCCATTTTGGTTTGCCTGGGACCAAGAGGGTCTGGGAACATGGGATTTTCAGTGCTAGAAGGGGAAAGTCCTCAACAAACCAGGAGGAATTGGTTACTTTATCTCTCTTTATAGATGTGTTGTGATGACCGGATAAAAATGTTTATTATAGACATATCCTAGTAATGCTTGATACTTAAAAACATTAAAACACATCAACTATTATCAAACTGCTTACTAGGAACAGGTGTTGGGCTAAGCAGTTATTTATCATGAACCTTCTCTGCTCCTGAATATCCTGGCTTGCATCACTGACAGGGAGAGTTCAGGATGGTGTATAAGTGGAAAACAAGATATATCCCTTTCTCTGGTATGGGCTTGGAGGCATTTGCTTATAAAACCCAGTAATAGGGAGAGCTAGAGAGGGCCACCTGTTGCCTGAGAACAGTCTTCTGAGTAGGAAAGAGGGAAACTAGTAAATTAGCTACAAGTAAGTAAAATTACACTGTTTCCCATTATTATAAAAATATATTATAAAAAATATATTATAAAAATATATCATTATACTATAAAAATATATACTATATATATTTTATATACTATAAAAATATATTTTTATAGTATAATGATATATTTTTATAATATATTTTTTATAATATTCTAAGAGCTTTTATAATATATTTTTTATAATATTCTAAGAGCTTTTTTTTTTTTTAAAGATTTTATTTATTCATTTGACACAGAGAGATCACAAGTAGGCAGAGAGGCAGGCAGAGAGAGAGAGAGGAGGAAGCAGGCTCCCCGTAGAGCAGAGAACCCGATGCGGGACTCGATCCCAGGACCCTGAGATCATGACCTGAGCCGAAGGCAGCGGCTTAACCCACTGAGCCACCCAGGCGCCCCAAATGATATATTCTATATATGCAGTATATGTAATGCATATAATAAATCTGTACTAATATGTTATATATATTTAACATAATCATTAAAATCCCCAACTATCCCACTCATAAGCTATACTTTTAAATTACAGTTTTCCTGCTTGAAAATGATGTTAAAAATGTCCCTATTTCATAAAAAGTGTTCTTCAATGAATAAATGAGATCATTTGTATATATCACTTTTCATTTATTAAGTACTCAAAATACATATGTATTACTACTTTTTTACTTTTTTTGTTTCAGCTTTATTGAAATATAATTCAAGTACCAAACATTTCACCCTTTGATGCACAACAATCATGCCACTAAATTTTAGAACATTTTCTTCCCTCTCCCCTCAAAAAAACAAAAACAAAAACAAAAACCTGTATCTACCCCTTAGCAGTCACCCTCTATTTTTCCCCAACAATTCATGCCTAGGCAACCATCCTATACAACTGCCTGTCTTGGATATTTCATATAAATTTCATGTAAACAGGGCGCCTGGGTGGCTCAGTGGGTTAAGCCGCTGCCTTCGGCTCAGGTCATGATCTTAGAGTCCTGGGATCGAGTCCCGCATCGGGCTCTCTGCTCAGCGGAGAGCCTGCTTCCTTCTCTCTCTCTCTCTGGCTGCCTCTCCGTCTACTTGTGATTTCTCTCTGTCAAATTAATAAATAAAATCTTTAAAAAAAAAAAAATTTCATGTAAACAGAATCTTACAATATGTGGTCTGCTGTGACTGACTTTATTCACTTGGCACAGTATTTTCAAAGTTCATTCATGTTGTAACCTGTGTCATCACCATCCCTTTTTATTGCTGAATATTATTCCATTATACGTAACACATTTTATTTATCTATGCACCATTTGGTGGGCAGTTGGCTGTTTCCACTTTTAGGCTATTATGAATAATGCTGTTACGGACATTCTCGTGCAAGTTTCCTGTGGACACCTGCTCTCATTTTTCTTGGGTATTATCCCCAGGAGAGGAATTGCTAGGTCATATGGTAACCCGGTATTTAACATTTTAGAGAACTGCCAGACTTCTTTTTCTAAAGTGATTGTTCCATTTTGTACTCTACAATAGTTCATGAGGGCTCTAATTTCTAGACTTCTTTACCAACATTTGTTTTTAATCTGTACCTTTTTATTATTATAGCCATCTTAGTGGGTATCTCAATGTGATTTTGACTTTTGTTTCTGGGATAGCTAGTGATGTTGAAGATTCTTCACATATATATTGGCCTTTTAAAAAATTCTTTGGAGAAACATCTATTCAGATCCTTTGCTCTCTTTTAATTGGATTATTTGAGTATCAAATATTATTAATATGAAGTCATTTCTATGCCCTCTCAGTATGTAAAGAGCACTTACTATGTTCCAAATACTTCATATTTATAATCTCTAATATTTAAAAAGTAATCATTCAAATTAGCATTATGATCCTTACTTTTTAGATTAGAACACTAACAATCAGAGAATGGAGCAATTTGTCTAGCTAAAAATGTGGCACATTTAGCTTTAACAGACACCAAAGCCTGCGTGATGATTTTTCTGTTGCTAGAGCTGGCCCCCTGAGCATAATGGAGTACAATGAGCTTATCCTCTGTTGGCTACCCTCTCTGATCCTTCAACTTCTATCACGAATGTGCTCTGAATACACATCTTTGATGGCTCCTACAACACAGAGAATAGCATTCAAACTCCTCAGCATGTTATTCAACTTCTTCCCATTCTTGGCACACCCCATCATTCTGGCCTCACTCAGCATCATTTCTGCACATAATACATCTGGAAAACTAAGAGTTTCCCAGTTTCCTAAAGGACATTTGTACTCTTTTGTCTCCTGGAGAGTCCTGTTAACTCTATGGACATCTGATCAAAAGTTGTCATTCACCTTGACCCCTTGCAGCGACATTCCTTTACCTACTCTGTGCATATACCTTTTCTTAATCCAGCCAGCACTGCCTGTGTAACTATTATGCTCTTGATGTATGCAAAGCAGTGGAAATGTAATAGTAACCAATGTCCAGTCCCTGACCCTAGGAAGTTGAAAGTCTAGTTTGTGTCTGTTTTCACCACAATCCTGCAAATAATCTGAGCTCAAGGATTGTATCACTCAACTCACTACTGATTATATACTCTGAAAAAAACTAGATTTTAAGGAAAGCAATTCCGATATTTTACAGGAACTACTGATCTTCATAAATTCCCTAGGAAGATAGAGTTTTGATAATAACAATAAATGTGAACAAACCCCAGCAATACACTGCTAAGAATTGCACGTTAACACCTCTAAGCTATTTGCCTTTTGAATTTTAAGACAAAACAATGTAACCCAGATATGAAGGTGTAAGTGCACAATGAATATGCAAAGCTGTAAGCTAAGTGATAATTTTTGTCTTGATTGTGTGAGCTAACTCTTAAGAAGATTATAATTAAGGTGCATTTCTTATAGTACCAACAAGCATTTTAATCAACCTCTATAGCATTAACTTCAATTACCATTAGTAAACTATGAAGATTCTGTTTTAAATTGCAGCAAGTCAATACATTCAAGATGGCATTTGGGGAGTACACATTAACAGAACCTTAGCATTTTCCTAAGCCATCACTTAAGATAAGTGTGGGAGCTGCATTGAAGCAGAAGCAATAATGGGATACAGGAAGAGCTACTGAATTTCACAAATGTTATGTGCACTCTGATGTGAAGCACAAAACTATCCTAAGGAACTTTTGATAATTATTTGATTGATGAATTTTTAGCTTTATAGCTTTAAAGAAAGATGTTTTATTTAGTTAAACAAACTAACAGACTAACAAACTCAAAATAAAAGCTGATAAACAGGGTACTTTGAAACTCTCATTATTAACTTACAGTATTTGCATAAATTTGAACAAAGATGGATGGCTTTAAATGACTGTCACTAATTAAGAGACTGAAACAAACAAAAGACTAATAAAACATTATGTACAAAGACAGACACATTAGCATATTTTATCCCATATCTCCGTTGCAATGACATGAAGACAAATATTCCTGATTATACCTGAAGCAATAATGTAACTAAGGCAATAAATCAGTTGAAGAAACCTAAGGGGGCTTCTTTTTAAACACATTGATTTAGGTATTAGGCCTGTCATTGAAAAATAAACATAAAAATGGAATCAAATTTGTTGTGATGATCTACGTTCAAAGCTTTGTCTCTCTCTCCTGGAAAAATTTAATCAGTAGGTGGACATGTGACTGTATCCTGAAATATATTTGTTAAAGAGGACTGTCAGATCATTATTAGAAAATTTCTTTCAGATGTCTACTGGAATAGATATTTATCATTAGTGAGGCACATCACGCAATTTAGAAATCAAGTCAAAAGTAGTTTAACGCTTGGGTGTTGCATTTTTCTTTCTTTCTTCCTTAGCCAAAGTTCTAGAAGATATTTTTTTCAATTAATTTAACTCTGAAATCTTATCTTCCAAATTTGTAACAAAGTTCTGATTATAGAAGAAAACTTGATTATAGGGAAGCAAAGGAAAGAAAGGACACCATTGAGCGCAGTCATGCTACACCTATACAGCAGTGGCTGTTTTTAGAAGGTCTGTCACAAAGAATGAGGGAGAAGGCTCTTTATCCAATGAGCCCCTGGAAACCTGTGCTGCAAGTAATCCAGTATCCCAGGCCTGATATTCATAGTTCTTTAGTCCACAAAACAAAGCTGTCCACAGACCAATGGTAACTATGGATTTGAACCCAAGTGGTTCAAGTTACTAATGACTGATTTTTTTTTTAAATCAAAATCTTGTCTTAACTTCCTAACTATTTGAATCATTCTGTGATGTTAGTTTTAGAATGTTTCGTGATTTTCTTCTCTGGTTGTGATTATCAGGTTCCCTAGTGCCATAATTGAGATTTTCTACTGATCTAATACACAAACCATTTTATACTTAGGTAGCTATTTTTAAAGACACCTTAATAAAGTGTTGATTTGCAGTCCCATAATTAATCATATAGATACCCAGAATCTATACAAATCTACAGGAAGACTTAAGGTCTCACATCCACTGATCAAAATGTCTAGATAATCCATTTATTTACCATCTACTGATCGAATTCCCACCTGCCTACTGGGTTAAGTATTATGTATTTTCCTTAAAACAAACTTCTATTTTAAAATGTTTATGAACGGGATAGCATTTAGGGAAAGAATTATGAACCTATGAAAAGTTTCAGGGGCATCTGGGTGGCTCAATCAGTTAAACCTCCAACTCTTGATTTGGCTTAAGTCATGATCTCAGGGTCATGAGATCAAGCCCCATGTTGGGCTCTATCCTGGGCATGGAGCCTGCTTAAGAGTCTTTCTTCCTCTCCTTTGTTCCCCCTCCCCACCCCCCCAAATTTTCAGAGTCTTTGAACAAGTTTGGGAAAGGAAAATACAAATCTACAGTTCCATATTGGACATGAGTTATTTCAATGCTTGAGAAAAGCAGTATTTCTTTTATTATATGAAAAGGAAATTGTCTTTCTCTGATTATTTCACTTAGCATAACCCCCTCCAGTTCCATGTATATTGATGCAAAGAGTAGGTATTCATCCTTTCTGGTGACTGAGTAAAACTCCATTGTATGTATGTGGAACATAAGGAAGAGCATGGAGGACCACAGGTGAAGGGAGGAAAGACTGAATGGGAAGAGATCAAAGAGGAAGACAGACCATGAAAGACTCTGCACTCTGGAAAACAAACCGAGGGTTACAGAAGGGAGGAGGGGACAGGGTAACTGGGTGATGGGTAGAAAGGAGGGCAAATGTTTTGATGATCACTAGGTGTTATATGCAGCTAATGAATTGTTGAACAGTACATCAAAAACTAATGATGTACTATATGTTGGCTAACTGAACATGATTAAAAAAAAGGAGAAGGAAAATATTTATTTTATTTATTATTTTGGGGGGAGATTTTATTTTTAAGTAATGTCTCTATCTAACATTGGACTTGAACTCAAAACCCCAAGATCAAGTTGGCTCTACCAATCGAGCCAGCCAGGCACTCCTGAAAAAATATATTTAAATTAAAAACATTTACTACTCCTTAATTCTTATAATAAGCCATAGTACCTTGTGAATGACAATCTTTTCTGTTTCCCCTTTTCTTCTGGAGATAGTCCTATCTCTACTTCCTCAACTTCTCCCTACACCTGACACACACAAACTATATAATGAGTCATGTGACCCAGAACTGACCAGAGGACTCCATCTTCTTGGTATCAGTGATTAATCAGAACAAAAAGAAAAAAAATAAAAATTATGTTCAATCAGTGTTCTTCTGTGGGATTTTTCACTGGGACCCGAGAGTAAATATGCCCTCTTATCCTGCAAGGTTGCTAACCTGGGAATATGAAACCCCTATATTTCATGTCACTTAAGAAGGCTCATTATAGTAGGCTAGAACAACACCAACATATACATTAATCCTGCCTTACCTGAGTGTTTGCTTTTCATGGTTTCAGTTATCTGTGGCCAACTGTGGTCTGAAGTACATGATTCTCCAGAAGACAGGTAATCAAAATGTGAATTACAGCCTAACACTATTTCACAAGGCCTATGTTATTCATCTCCCTTTATCTCATTACACAATTGATATTGATATTGATATTGAATTGATAAATGAATTTATTATTTCATATCATAAAAGAAGAAGAGTAAGTATAGAGCCATAGGATATTAAGGAGAGAGGGAGATAAACCACATTCACATGACTTTTATTACATTATATTTTTATAATTGTTCTATTTTATTATGAAGTTATTGTTGTTAATGTCTTACTATGCCTAATTCATACATTAAACTTTATCATAGACATGTCTACATAGGAAAAATATTTTATATATATATATTATATATATAAAAATATATATACATATATATATTATATATATATAAATATATATATTTTAAATTTAAATATATATATAAATATATATATTTATATATATATATTTAAATATATATATAAATATATATATTTATATATACATATATATTTATATATATATATATATATACATATATATTTATATATATATATTATATATGGGGTTTGGAACTCTCTGTGGTTTCAGGCATCCACTGGGGGCCTTGGAACATATTCCCCATGTATCAATGGGGACAACTGTAAGGGCAAGTAGAGAAAACAAAAGATAAGGGATTGACAGAGTCTCACGATGTTTGAATTCCAATTTTAATCTCCAGATCCCTCATTTCTGCAGATCATTCTTTGATTCAAACCAGGCACAATGTCCTTCCTAGTAATATATGCCAATAAATTCACTTCTGATTCAGTTAAGTTTTTCCCCTATAACTTAAAAGTCTTGACTGACACTTATCCTTTAATGTTGTTGAATAAATTGGTTTGCATGCTTTGGCACTCTTATTAAATTCACATTTATTGAGCATCTGTGGTAAGCACAAGCCTCACAAAAAATAAGCCACAATCCTTATATTAGGAAGCTAATCATTATCATCAAATTATCCAAGCACTTCCTTGTAAATGACACAGTGGAAAGTAACCTTCAAAGAAACTGTAATGAATCCTAATTTGACACTTCATGTCATTTCAAAGTTCTAAACCACTGATTTGGCCTAAAATAAAATTTATTCTCCATAAACTTTCACTTTGGTTCCATCTCATCCAGGAACTTCTCAAAGTGGAAACATGCTTTTTCATTTTGATATTTTGCTTTTCCTGGATGAATAATATATATTATTTCACATGCCCTTTGTGGAAATACTGGTTCTAAAGATCATATGTATGTGATCTCATTTAATTCTTCCCCAAACCATATGAGGTGGCCATTCTCATTATCCTATTTTAAAATATGAAGATTCTGACACTGTGAGCTGATTAGGTAAACCTTCAAAAGTTACATAGATAACGAACAGTGGATCTATGTCTTGGCAAAGTTACCAATGACTCTGTGTGGATTATCTAAGTGGGCCCAAGGTAATCACAATGATTTTTACAAGAAGGAGACAGGAAGGTTGAGGTCAGAGAAAAGCTGGAAAACTGGAAGCAAGTGCAATGTCAGAGTTGAGAGATGTGGGAAGTCTTTAGAAACTCACAAAAGGCAAGGTAACGGAGTCTAGCCTACAGCTTCCAGAAGGAACCCAGCCTTGCTGACACCTTGATTTTAGTCCAGTGAAACTAATTCTAATCTCTGATGGGCAGAAAATAAAGAGTTAATTTGTTTTGTTTCAAGTCACTTAGTTTCTGGTAGTTTATTACCATTGCAATAGAAAACCAATACAGTTTCACATGTTTTCCCAGAGGGCAAAATAAAACACAGTATTTACATGGCATCTGTCTCCGCAATGGGGCTCTTT
Source organism: Mustela putorius furo (assembly GCF_011764305.1). Taxonomy (NCBI): domain Eukaryota; kingdom Metazoa; phylum Chordata; class Mammalia; order Carnivora; family Mustelidae; genus Mustela; species Mustela putorius. The sequence goes on from NW_025421273.1 coordinate 27,263,779, forward strand.
CTTCTAAACCTTTAAGTGACGTAAAAGAGAAAAAGGAAATTACAATGAAAAAAAGGATTGGTAAGACAAAGCCACATGTTCATATTCAGGCCTCTTAAAAATTAAATCTGAAATGAAAGAAGCTTGGTACCTAAATGTTAATAAACTATGTCCAAATAGCTAGAGGACAACTTTTGGAAAACATCGTCAAATCTGCTCTGCTGTTTCAAACCTATTTTAAACCCTCCCTTGGCATTTCAATTATTGCAAAGGATCATGGGAACACCTGGAATGAGAGAAACATTGAGATTCATATTTGGATCCATGAAATCATATTGTCACATTTATCGATAACATCCTGAGTACTTTTGTCACATTCTTCCTTAAAATAAGATATTAGAGATTTAATAATCTGTGTTAGTAATATTTTAAATACGTTTTCAAATATAACTTTGCCTCTGACTTGTCTAGTGACCTAGAATTAGTTTAATGAATTTGCTGATTGTGTCAAAAGCTAAATATGGCAGACTCATGGTCACATTAGCTCTTAGAGAATGGGTGTTGTACGTCAAAATGGAAGAAGGAGCTCCTGATTCTGATAGCTCTCTCTGCCCTTGGGTATGTCATTCTTCCCTAAGTGGGGCTTTGCTTTGCACCTATAAATTGAAGGGGATGACGGATTAAACATCAAAAAAAAAAAAAAAATGACGCGACGTTCCAAGATAGCAGGGTACAGAAAGCTCTGTGTCAGCACTTACTTAAGCTATTTTCCAAAACTTGGAGGCAAACACAATCACACACACCATGGGGTCACTCCCCACAGGGATGATTTGGGTAGTTAGCTAAAGGAGTCTGAAAAGCCAGACCTCACAAGTTTATTACAAGCAGCTGCAATTTTAACCAAGGCCTGGGCTGTCACACTCGAATTTTGTTTTGTTTTGGTTTGGTTTTGGTTTTTGTTGAAGTTAAGTCTGGCCAAGTCTATAAGTCTATTCAGGTTTGTTTTGCCACGATTTCCCAAAATGATGAAGACTCCCTTTGAACTTGAAAGCTCTGCAGTAAGAGAACAAATTTTATACACACACACACACACACACACACACACACATATCTATATCTGAAGGAAGGAAGAAGAGAAAATGACTTTCTTCTTCATTTGAATGTTCAGAAAAACCTGTAATTAGATGTGTTATTTTAAAATAGAACTTAATTCCTTTAATCTGAATATTTCAAAGGGCTCTCAAAAGCTCACAAATTACTATTAATCCCACGACACAAAGATGATCTATGTCATTCTAATGGTACCTGTGTTGAAATGAAATCACAAGAGTTTGATCATTCCTCTGAGATTTCAACTTCTTTTTCCTCTCCAATAAATTAATTTGGAGAGAAAAACCAATTTGGTGTCGGTGCTTGAACAGTCATTTCAATACATACAGATGCACGTAAACACATGGACATAAGCACATTTGTATGAAATTAAATTTATTTTCTAAGTAACCAAAAAATAAAGCCACAAAATAAGAGACCTAACAAAGTAACTAGTTAGTATGAATAAAGCTCATTCCATTTATACTAAGACTATCCTTCTAGTACTGACACTTCGATTCCAAACATCAAATGCACTAGAATTCCTCTCTGTATTTTCTTCATAATCTCCCTCCTGGTACCGTTTACAGTACTGGGAAGTGTTAGGCTAGTAAGGATTTCAGAAACCACCTACCACCTAGTTCTTCCTTTTACATGTGTGGAAGTTAATACACAAAGCTAAAGCAACTTGAACAGGTTTGCAGAATAATCGGAATTAATGCCCAGAACTTTTGCTGCCATCTCTTCTTCCAAAACTTCTTCTAACAAAGAAACAAACGCTCCCCCCCAAAAAACAAAAAACAAAAAAACAAAACAAAACAAAAAAACAATATGAGGATTAGAAACCCATAGCAGGTGTGGTGAGCAGTTTTTCTTTTCTGTGTTTTTTTTTTCTTCATTTTACATCAGTCACCCAGCATCTACTTTCTTGTCTGAGAAAATGTGGGCACCCCAATTTAGTTCATAAGGAACTACTCCTCTCCTACCACGAGCCCAGGTACCTCCAGCGGGGCTGAAGGCTGGGACATGGGGCTCAACTTCAACTAGTCAGAACATGCTGTTGCCCTGGCCAGGGTGGAGGTGCAGGGAGTGTGGCCCAGGAGAAGTGAGGCAGCTTCCGCTGGGGCTGCTGGACAGGAGGCAGAGACTCATACCCACTGTGATTGTGAGATTGGCCCTAGCAGGACATGAGGCAGGCATTGTCTGCAATCACCTAGCACCATGGGGAGCCAGAAAATCAAGCCATTAAGGTAGAAGACAAAGCTGAGAGATTAAATGGATTCCTAATGACATATTAAATTAAGTCCCACCTGAAGCCCAGAATTACTACCTGGGCCTTTTGGTTATGTGAACCATTAAATTCTTGTTGTTTTATTGCTGTTGTTGAAGCCAATTTGAACTGGGTTGAAAGCCACCTGAGTCCTCTCTAGGGTTGCCAGGTAAATACAAGATGTCTGGTTGGATTTGAATTTCAGACAGACAGTGAGTAACTTTTCAGCATAAGTATGTCCCACACACTATCTAGGAAGACTGACAACTTTAATCCTAACTCCTCTAGGAAGTTATCTCCACATGCTGAGCAAGGCTAATGGCAGAATAAAAGAGACCTGTGACCATAGTACCAAGACAAATCAATCATGGGAAGTAGCAAGGTGTTCTGTCCACTTTTCTTTAGAGGAATAAGGGCTAGGTAGATCTCACACTTAATAGAGAAAAGAGGAGGCACTGTATTTACCAAGTTGTTGTCCCAAATTCCTTTCTCTTTTGCCTATCTCTACATTGGTTTTAAACCCAAGGTCCTGGAATTCATCCACTAGAGAAGGAAGTAGTGACAGTCACTATGTGAAGCATGACTTTCTCAGTGTTCACCTGAATTCATGGTCTTTCCCTAGGCAGGCATTCACAGAAAGCTGCCTATGCCTCAGACGTTATAGAGAACACTGTTGGGGGGCATGGGTAAGAAGGTCCCAGTTCCTTCACAACAGAGTCCTCAGTCTTTCCAGAGGGACAAATACAGGCAAAAAAACCAAACCAAACCAAACCAAACCAAAACAAAAGAACAGTAGTAAACCTATTGCACTGCTATAGAGAAAACAAGAACACCAGTCATGGAGAAGATGGCATCTGAGCCGGACTTTGTGGGGGTATGGCATGTGAAGGTGGGCGGGACCACTCATCTCAAACAAATGCCCTGTTATCAATTCCTATTTTCCTCTTGATCCTTCTCTTCTCTTTCCTCTTTGCCCTTTCTTTCTTTCCTCCTTCCTGCTGCTTTTCTAAGATGATGATGCTGTTTAGCAAGCAGTGTCCAGGACAATACCACAGGTGGCGGTGAGGTCAAGTGGAATTAAATGACGCTGATTTGGTTAGGATTCATGAACACAGAATTCAAACTCTATGAGATCTGCACTCAGCAAATGTATAGAACTTTCGAGTTAGAAGTCCTGATTCTCCAGGTGAGAGAACAGGTAACAGATGACAGTTGCAGATTGCAGGGGAGGGGGTGGTGTTGTGGGTGGCAAGAGCTCAGTGAGGTTGATTCTAGAATCCAAGCTTGTTCTGCCGTGCTTGAGGGCAGTTAACCAGTAGGCTCTTTATATCCCAATTCTCTTCCCTCTCTTAAGATTACCTGGTGAAGATGCACAGCTGAGATTTATTTTTATTTCTTTTTCCCCACTAGCCTAGAATGATTCCATTTGGACTTTTCTCAAATAAGGAAAAACATGGACTTTCTCTTTAAGGAATGAAGATGTTTGTGAGTGCTGTCCTATTTTACAAATCTCCTATGCCTGTGCTCAAAGGGAAACCCAAGGGGCTCCCCAAACACTTCCATTTATCTTTTTCTGGGGCAGACCTATTAAGGTGTCACTGTTCGAAAAGTCAGTAGCAAGTAGTTGAACTTGTCCATGTTGGAGTGGGTCTGCCAAATTTGAGGTTAATTGACATTTCCCTATGTTAGATATGAATACAGCAAGAAAAGGAACCATTTTCAGCTTCTTAGAAAACTTGGACTAATTTGCTTAAGAAAGGCTGGCAACAGAGAATTAAGGAGCACAGGATCCTGTCTGTTTTTACTTAGAGCAATGCAATACATAGTGTAAAATCAGGTTACCAGGGAAATGAGCCTATTGTGCTAATTCATAGCTCATTCTCTATACTTATATCATGGGCCCGTTATATAACTTAGCAAGATTCTGGGGCCTTTCTCTAGGGAGGGCAAGTTCTAGAAAACAAAGGTGCTAGACAAGCATGAAGGTAGTTCTTTCATGAAGACAGAATATGGGTCTCTTTTTCAGAGCTTCCTGATATTTTAAGAATAAAACAGTGATGCTGGTTTTTACTTCTCCCTGAAGTACATACTTTTACTTGCATGGAAAGGATCCTTTAGTATTTCATGGGTAAAAAGGCAAGTCATGGTCTATTAATTTAAAATGAGGCACTAAAGGGTCTTTGATGTAATTCAATTTTTTTAAAGCATATACTTTATCTTCTAGGTTACTTACAGTGGACACATTCTTAACTGCTTTGAAATGCAGAGTAAGGGGGGATAAAAGACTTGTCCTCTGCAGATTCACTGGCTAAATGGATTCTCTGGATTTACTTCACTTCCCCCAAATCTGAATACTACATTTTTAAAGAAAGCAGTTATTCAAAAAAGATAGCCTTGTCATGGTTGCAAATTCAAATTTCTTCAATGGAAGCGCAAATGGCTATTTCTTTCTTGAAGAGTAAATGAATCACAGCAAATTTCCCTCTCTTGCTCTGTCTCTTCATATTACCGTAATTATGGCTATGATATGGTCACACTGAATAGGAATATCTCATCTTGGAGTTCAGTTCATAGAGAAAGACAAAACGTTAAGTGGCCAATAGGCCTTGTCAGTTCTCCCAGCGCCTCCTTGTAAGGGGGAGAAGAGGGGACCGAGGGTAGGACTCCATTCTTTTTTTTTTTTAATAAATTTTTTAAAATTTATTTATTTTCAGCATAACAGTATCATTATTTTTTCACCACACCCAGTGCTCCATGCAATCCATGCCCTCGATAATACCCACCACCTGGTACCCCGACCTCCCCCCACCACCACTCCTGGGTATTTACCCCAAAGATACAGATGTAGTGAAAAGAAGGGCCATCTGTACCCCAATGTTTATAGCAGCAATGGCCACGGTCGCCAAACTGTGGAAAGAACCAAGATGCCCTTCAACGGATGAATGGATGAGGAAGATGTGGTCCATATACACTATGGAGTATAATGCCTCTATCAAAAAGGACAAATACCCAGCTTTTGTAGCAACATGGATGGGACTGGAAGAGATTATGCTGAGTGAAATAAGTCAGGCAGAGAGAGTCAATTATCATATGGTTTCACTTATTTGTGGAGCATAACAAAAAGCATGGAGGACATGGGGTGTTAGAGAGAAGGACTCCATTCTTATGCTGGTTTCCTAACAAGCACAGTCACAGGCATAGACAAGACTAAAACTCCCTTCCTCTTCCCTACACGCTTATTGCTGTTTCTAACAGTCTTCAGCCTTACAGTGAAACTTTAGCAGGGAACAAGCATGTGAGCCCACCACAAAATCTCTCACTTGCTCCTGCTGGCACAGATAACTCCCTCCCATTATAGATGCACAGCCAGGCTTCAATACTGGACAAACTCTCGTGCTCATGCTCTAGGTCCTATTTTTCTCTTTGGGAGGCACCTATTGTCTCTTGTAACATTATTCTTCCCTCTTCACCGGATTACTAGCATATGAGCATTCTAGAATAAATCCCACTTTTAATAAAGCCTTCCTTGGGCCTCACTCCCCTTCCTGAACAGAGATTTCCCATATCCCCTTCTAATTCAACTCCTTTGCTCCCATGTCCCCTCCCACTTATTCAAGAACCCCTCTGCCCACTCCAGAAAAAATTTAGTCTTTGCGACTCAATTGTCATAGTCACCCATGACACCTTCTTGTCAAATCTGATAGCTTTTCCTAGTTGTTGTAGTTCCTAGTTGACACAGCTAAATGCTTTCTTCTACTCAAAAATACTTTGTCCCCCTTGGCTTTAGTAAGATGCTCTTGGCTCTCTTTCCACCTCTAGGCTATTCCCTCTCAGTCTCTAGTATTTATTAACTATCAGTATATTAATCTTTACATACTGGAAGACCCCAGGGTGCTGTCTTCAAACACCTGTTATTATCTATCTATACTTACACCCAAATTATGTTCATTCTGTATTTAAAATATCCAGAAGCTGACTTTGACCCACTGCTATCATTTTAGGTCATATCACCACCCTCTCACCTTTGTACAGTTGAATGATCTCCTAGGAAGTTGTCTAGCTGCCACTTTCACCTCTTGCAGTCTGTTCTCTGCCTAGTGGCCCCATCAGCCAGTGCCATCATTTAAAAATGTAAGTCAGGGGCGCCCGGGTGGCTCAGTTGGTTAGGCGGCTGTCTTCGGCTCGGGTCATGATTCCAGGGTCCTGGGATCGAGCCCTGCATCAGGGTCTCAGCAGAGAGCCTGCTTCTCTCTCTCCCCCTCTCCCTGCCACTCTGCTTACTTGTGCTCTCTCTCTAGCTGTCAAATAAACAAATAAAATATTTTAAAAATAAATAAATAAAATAAAAATGTAAGTCAGATCACCACTCTTCTACTCAAAACCCAGGAATGTTAAAGCAATGTGTAGCTCTTGAATATAAACCAAAATGTAAGTGAATTATATACATTGTTTTAATGAGAAGAAACTCTAGATTGAGGGTAAATTATTAGCCTGGGGCAGATGACATTTGCAGTTGATTAGCCACACATCAAAGAGATAACTGGCAACTAACCTATGGCATAGATCTAAGATACCTCAATCTTTTATAACAATTTCATAACTAAAAACAAATCTTCTGATATTATATCCTCTAAACTAGGATCTTTCAAGAAGACACCCCAACAGATATTTCCTTTCAACTATAGGAGCCCAAGAAGTGCTCAGGGTGGTGGAGCAACGAGCTCAGTGTCTGATGTCTCATAGATATGAACTTGAGTCTTAAGTCAACTACCAACTGGCAAAACGACTTGCATCCTTTCTATACTTTGAGAGAATTAAAATGAAATAATGTCTGTAACATACTAGGCATCATGACTAACACATGGAAGGGCCCAATAAATGTCAGCCATTATCATCACTATCTTTATCACTATTAGCCCAAGTCCTAGCTGCAAACATTAGACTGCTTCCAGTTTGTTGCCCTGCTTAAGGTCCTTCCCTTTGTCATTAGGGAATTCTGCCCATCATGGCTAGTGGCTTGTCATCTCTTAGACCTTAAAGACATAAGGCCCAGCTCTCCAGCTGGAAGTTGACATTTCCCACCCTTTCTTTCAGATGAGTGGCTGGTGAACAAAGCCCTAGCTGAGGAGATGGAAATTTAGAGGGCTTTGAGAAGACTTGTTTTGACCCCAAAAACAAACAAACAAACAAACAAAAAAGAAACCACAAAACAACACCCCCCCCCAAAAAACGAACCAAACCAAAATCCTTTAAGACCCTTGTCTGCATTTTCCTCCTAATCTAATAGTCTAGAGGATGTAAATAGTAGCATCAACAAGACAGACTGTTTTCATAATAATACTAAATGTTTTCTTTTTTCCATTGGAATGATAATTACATCAATGGTACAAAATCAAAGATGGGTAAATGGTGAATGTCTATGCCATGGCACCAAACAGTATTAATTTTCATGGTGTTCTTTACCATCACACGCTGGCAGAAACTAAGTAGGTTAGTTTCAGTTACAAATGGATGTAATAAGCAATAAAAATTATTACTTTTATTATATCTCAATTCTTGAGGCCATGACTTTTTAATATTACTTGTAACAAAATAGGTACATATAAGGTATTTCCATTGCCTACATAGGTATGACATTTGTCTCAAGGAATGGCACATATTTAACCGTTTTAGCTGTTAGCTGAAATAGTCAAGGGGAAGACTTTTATTTGAGAGAATGGCCAACAAACTGCAGTTACTCAGATTTGGATATTTGGCAGATATTTTATTGAAAATGAGCAGTGAGTCTTCAAGGAAACAATTGACAGATTTGTGGCTAATGATGGAATCTGAGCTTTCCAATAAATATCAGAGTTTTGAAACACTCCTATCTGCCACTGGGAGCTTGGTGATTTTGCAATAGTTCAAGACTTTTCTGATGAAATGTGTGATGATATTAATGAATGTGACTTTTTCCCTACTGTATAATGAAATGTGACAACCTTTGGAAAACAGGCATAACTTAGTGAATCTGTGTTTTCCAAATGACCAATACGTGTTTAAAATAGCATATGTGGATAAAAAGATTCATGGTTCAAGATGGAACCAAGAGGTTTCTAGAGTAACTGCAATTCTACATAGTTGTGACAAGTATCTACTGTCACCTCCTGTTTCTTCACTGCCTTTGCCTTCCAACAAGGCTGGATTCCTTATGTTTTGTTTTGGTTAACATGCCTCTGGACTTTGCTTATGCTATCTCCTCTGCCTGAAGAACACAGAATTACCCAGCAGGCTCCTAACTTCATTTAGATATCTCTATAAATATTACCTTCATAGAGAAATGGCTTCTGAGAGCCCTATCCAAAACTGCTTCCCTTCATATCTTCTGCTTTCCTCCTTATGCTTATAATTCTCAATCATCCCCTAATGCATTTATTAAGTATTGCTAGTTTTTCCCAAAGGGATATAATGTCTGCAAAGCAGGGAATTCATTTATTTTGTCTCTTTTGTTTACTAGTGTTTGCCAGAGCCTTGAACAATATCTGGGGCATATTAAATACTCAGTAAATATCTGTTGAATGAACAGATCAGTGAAAGAATAGGCATTTAAAATTTTAGTACACTCAGGGGCAGAGGAGCTAAATATCCTGAACAAAGAGAGAGAGCTCTTTTTTGGCAAAACTAGAATTGATGTTTGTTTAGTGCCAGAATCCAAACTCCTATATCTTACATTCTGAACTCTTTAAAAATTTGCAGACTTTTATCTTAGGCCATATTTTATAACTTAATTTTAAAAGTTTGTTGTTAGATAAACGGTTCCTCTTCCACTCCAAATATTTTAAGGAGAGAAAGACTACAGTCATTTGTAGGGAGTCTTCTAAACTACAGAAACATAGGCCATCAGGAATGCTGAAATAAATTTGTTCATTAGATGAAAGACTGGCAAAACTGATCAATATTCACAGGGCAACAGAACAACAGAATCTCCACAGGACACAATTTTGAATTTCTATGGACAATTTAGCTCAAAACACACCGAGACCCAATAAAATCAGAAAACCAAGACAAATGCCTTTAGATCCTGAGGATACCCAGGAATCTTTCTGATCCACTTCAATATTTTGTACAATCCTTTATATAGAGATTTTTAAACCAGAGAACTATGAGTGTCTTTTAGTCCTAAAAACAACACAAGTTAAGATCCGTCCTTTATATTAATATAGAGTATAAAAACATTGGCATTCAGAGATTTCGCAGATTTTTGTCTTAATTTTCTGACCCCACCAAAGAGAGTCAACGTTGATCTGCTCAGGTTTTGGGAGGTAGTCAGTTTTGCTAATTAGGAGAATGTGCAGAGACAAATTACAAAGATAGAATTTAAGGTGACTTCCATGATGAAACTTCTGGAAGGGAGCAGAGAGGAGGAGGAGGAGTCCGAGGCTGAGGATTTTTGAAGGATATAGGCTGAGGAGTTTGAAGGGACAAAAAGGAGATACGTTCAGGGTTGGGGAGAGGAGGCCGGAAGGGGAAGGGGGGATGTTCTTCTGTGTTCCTTGCAATGTACTTTCTGTGAAATGCTATGAAAGCAAAATTATTTGCCATGCTACACTTAGAATTATACTTTTTAAAATTTTTAAATGTAACAGCCAAAATGTGCATCTTTGTCATAAAAAGGCCCCGTGTAATTCTTGTTACAGTGAATTGCTAACATAATTCCATTTGGGAAGTTTGAAATATATGGCATTGACATGAGCTATGTTTCCTTCTACTCTGACTTTTTTCAGCATTGCTTTTGGTAAAGGTTAGTTTACAACCCAGCAACACCCAAACATGTTTCTTTCTTCTGTGATTTTAGAGTTATATTACCCAATATGATAGTCACAACTCATATGTTGTCATTGAGCTCTTTAAATATGGTTAATGAGACTGAGATGTACTTTTTCTATGTTATTTCATTTAAATTTAAAAATGGATACTAAGTTTAGTTGTTGAGAAACTTCTAAGTATTTTGCAGTAACATCTATATAAATCTACTTTTTTGAGCTATATGATTTATGAAATCTAAATGCAGAGGAAGTATTATGAAAAGTCAGCATGCAAATTGAGATTGGTAAAAGATACACCAGATTTTGAAAACTCAGTACAAAAATGTAAAATGTTTTATTAACAATTTTTATATCAATGACATGTTGAAATAATATTTTGGGACATGCCTGGGTTGCTCAGTGGGTTAAAGCCTCTGCCTATGGCTCAGGTCATGATTCCAAGGTCCTGGGATCAAGCCCCGCATCAGACTTTCTGCTCAGGAGGGAGCCTGCTTCCCCCGCCCCCCTCTCTGCCTACTTGTGATCCCTCTCTGTCAAATAAATAAATAAAATCTTAAAAAAAACATTTTGGATAATTGGGTTAAATAAAATCTTTTCATCTAATATTCATCAACAAATACCTAATGCATCCCTCCTATGAAAAGACATGTTACAGATATAAACATGGACAAAATAAGTTGAATGGATATAATCAGGTAAAAACACGTCTGAGTGTATACAAACTGTCAGAACTGAAGGGATCATGCTTGGCTGAGGTATCAGTCAACTCTTCATGAAAAGGTGAGACTTGAATTTGCCTGTTGTAGGAGCCAAGGGTTGAAAAGGCAGAGCAGAGGAAGGAAAAATGTTCTTAGTAAAGCCATAGAGGCAATAATAAAAACACAGGAACTGAAAGAATGAGATCAGTCTGATTGAACTGAACTATATTTTGGAAAAGTAGAAGAAAAAGTAAATATACACAGTGTACTAAATGCAATCTGACGTGACTCCTTCTATAGAAGTATAATAGATACACTACAGAGTGTTCAAAAGTGTGGAAACACAGGTAAAACAATATAGTTACTATAGTTTGTTCAGAATAAGAGTGAAACTTAGTCCTTTAAATTTAGAGTTATTTTTTACCCTGAGAGGTGCTGGAGATTGAGGAAAATTGTACTGAGCATATTCCTGGAAAATGTAATTAAGATTACCATGGTTTTAATATTGGTCTGCAAATTCTTAGGCACCCCTTCTTCCCCTCCCCACAAATGTGTGTTGGACTTAATGATTCCCTTCTAACCACAGACTGTAGTAGAAGTGACTTGCTATGTAACTTGCAAAGTCACCAAAAGTTATAGACTCTGTCTGGCTGCAATGACCTCTCAGAGGGAAGCCAGCTTTGATGTTGTGAAGACATTCAAGCAGCCCCACGGAGAAGCCCTCATGGAGAGAAACTGAGGCCTTCTGCCTGGCACAAGCCAGCCCCACCTTGCCAGGCACAGGACTAAAGCATCTTCAAAGTAGACCATCTAGCCCACATTTCAACCCCTGGGTGACATAAGCATGAACCAACATTTTGACTGCAACCTTGTGAAAGATGCAGCCAGAACCAACCAACCAAATTGTTTCCAACTTCCAGAACCATAGGAAACTGTGAATCTTAATGCAGATAATATTAAACTGTAGGTTGTGTGGTACTTATTCAGACAGACATCAATAAATAACTAATGGAAACATACTCTTAAAAAATAAATTTATCCTATGTTTTCTAACCTTTTAGACACTCTATAAATAATCAAAATGGGGAATGTCATGATGATGGTGCCAATGTGGCTGTGATAATCTGGCAACACTGAGAATGGAATCAGATGGCTGAAAGACAGACAACACTGAAAAGTGACTGGGTCTATTTTAATCTCCCAGAGTAGAGGTCACCTGGAGAAGGTCAATGAGAGAAGAGGTAGAAAAATAAAAGAGGTGAAACCTACAAATGTCAGGAATTATTCTTAAAGATGACACTACCTTTAAAAAACAAAAAAGATTTTATTTATTTATTTGACAGACAGAGATCACAAGTAGGCAGAGAGGCAGGCAGAGAGAGAGGAGGAAGCAGGCTCCCCACGGAGCAGATAGCCCGATGCAGGGCTCAATGCTGGAACCCCAAGATCTTGACCCGAGCCGAAGGCAGAGGCCTTACCCACTGAGCCACCCAGGAGCTCCATGACACTACCTTTTTGAGCCAGGGCATCTTAGTGGTTGATACTGTCTTAGATAAAAATGCTTAGGTGCTTAGGAAGAGAGGTTCAGTTTTGGATAGAGTGAAATTCAAGGTAACAGATGAAGCCTTGAGCCTGAAGAAGGGGTAAAGAGTCTATGTGAGTAAAAAGTGAACTTTAATGTAAATGTCAATTTTTTTTACACTAAAGGTAGCAGGAAAGTTAATTTTTGGGTAATGAGGAAAATTTATCAATATTTGGCCATTGGTTCTCTTATGCTATGTTCAAATCAATCACAACGGGAAATCTATTAATAAAACTTTGTCTGATTGTTCTTAGGGATGTTACCAGCATCCCTAAGATGAAAATCAACACCACTGGTGTTATCAAAGTACAGTGAAAAACAAAAACAAACAAACAGAAAAAGGTCTTCCCTCAGTTTTGTCAATGAGAAGTCAGGATTATCTCTGAGCATTCCTCCCTCCCTTTTCTATTTTGTTCTTATTGAGTAGTTAAAATCTGACCTTCTATTTATTCATTATCATCATCATAGTCCTCCTATTCTTTAGCATCCTCATAAGAGGAGAATGGAAAGGAAGCTACTTATATCGATCACAAATTATACTGTACATAGTCATTTTCTCTTAGCTCTAAAGTTTATTATCATTAATAAAGAGATGTTTGTTCTAGCATACAAATGAGAACACTGAGAGTAGGAGAAATAAATGAATAGTCTAGAGCTTAGATTAAAGACACAGTTAAATTCTTACCTTTAGGTCTTAAATTTCATGATTCTTTGATGACTGTTCATTAAATATAACAAGTAGCCATTCTCCCCTTTGTTCTTTTCAAACAATGTTCTACTTAACCTTTCATCAGAACACATGCTGATCCCCCGTCATAAAGAATGTCTTCTGCTCATTTTCACTTACTCCACATGGACTCAGCTTCTAAAGTTCCTCTAGGTTCTTGACTCTTCCTTTGGGTCTTTCTTTATCCACCAGTTCTCTGACCTCTAAGTTAGAGCTAGGGACACATGGCTTGACAATGAACCACTTTGGATTGCTACTTTAGTTAACCAACTTGACTGTCTCTATAACTTTTGGAGAACAGGGACTATAACCTCTGCTCCTACAACTTCCTCTATATCTTGCTGATTACAAGCAATATATCTATATCTATATATATCTGGAATATATATATTCCAGAACCCTGGCATGATGACCTGAATGGATGCTTAACCAACTGAGCCACCTAGATGCCCAGTGTTCCTTCTACTTTCGATACTATTTTTCTCCATCATCTCCCTGGAAGGTTCTTATTCACCCTTTAAGATTGCAGGACATATTGATGTTGCAATGCAAGAATTACTCTCCTTTTCCATTCGTGTAGTGATGGTTGGGTAGTAGCAACCACAACACATTAAGTCATAGGTGGACTTTCACTGCAATCAGCCAGAGACACTAGTTCCATGCCCCTTGTGTGTATAGGCCTGGCAGACAACCCAGATATACGTCAATTAGTTCATGGCATCTCCAGGCCACAACAACTGGTCAAAGAGTGACCAATAACCTTAGGTGATCCACCTAGATTAACAATTGTATTTTTATTAAGTAGTTGGGAGAGAACAATCTATTAATGTAGATGGCATGGAAAGAGGGTAGATTGATAGGAGAGATGGTACTGATGGGGCAACTTTCAAACTTGAGAGAAGGCAGCCTAAGGATAAAGCTGTCACATGGAAGAGACCAGATCTGAGAAACACAGAGAGATGGCCATGTAGCTTTGATTTCTAGCCCTGAATTCCTCTCTACCTCTGGGTGTTTTCAGCTATTTGAGCCAATACATTCCCCTAATTGTCTAAGCCTAATTGAGCTGAGTTTTCCATTACTTGTAATTGAAAGTGTCTTAAATAAAAATCCTGATAAAATTGAACTTCCTTTGTAATGCCCTCCTAAATCCCTATAGGCAGGTCAACCTTACTGACCCTTTTTTTCCCTCCCCCAGGATTTTGCTTATACAGCAGTCATACCATTGAATGTGTTGAGTTGTAGCAAACTGTTTTATTATCTGTTTTCCCCAGTACCCTATGAACTCAGTAAGGACAGAGACTAGATCCTACTCAGCATTAAATCCCTAGAGCCTTACACACTGCCTGGTTTTCTGAGAAGCCATCAATACACGAATGAATGAACCTTTGGCTCCTTTACCCTATTTCTTATTTTGGCCCCTGGCAAGAACCAATGTGTTCAATAGATAGGGAAAGTTAGAGTTTAAGTAAAGACTGAATTGGTGTGATACGGTCTTCAGTGGTTCAGTCTACTTATCACAGGGTTATTAGGCTGCCCTGAGTAACCTTTCTACCAACTTCATTATACTCAATTTCCTTTTGAAATTACTTACGGCTTCTGCAAAACAGCCTGATTTTACTCTCATTCATTCATTTATTCAGCAAGTATTTATCCTATGCCAACCTTATGTTAGTCACTAGTCTGGGGATGCAACAGAGAACAACATTCTTTCCCTTATATCCTAGCAGAGGGAGTCAAACTATAAACAAAATGTACAAGTGAAATACAGAGTATTTTAGACAGTGAGAAGTCCTATGAAGAAAAATCAAGGAAGTAGGTCAGGGAGTGCCAGAGATTGTCAGAATACAATTTGAAATAAAACCATTGGGATAGCCTCAGAGAGATGGTGACAACTGGAAGAAGTGAGGGAGATGTGTGCCCATCTTAGAAAAGAGTGTTTGGGGAGAGGAAACACAAGTGCAAAGACTGATGTGAAAGCACCTAGCATGTGAAAGGGAAAACCAGGAGTACAGGAATGTTGGAGCAAATGCAGGAGGAGGGAGTGAATAAGACAGGCAGGGGTGAGAAAAATATCCGAAAAATAATGCCGCCTGGCAAACCACCGAACTTGTCAGACTTTGGCTTTTTAATCGAAGAAATCTGAGGAGCTTCTAGAAGGATTTACCAAGCAACATAAGTCCACAGTCTCACTGTTAAGGGCGGAGAGGCACAACTATGTCCTTATGCTGGGGCTAAGAAGAGCAGCTGCTTAACTCCACATAGGGAGGCTTTATTTAATTAGTACTCAAGTCTCCTATCAAGTTGCTCTGTTTCCTTCTAACAAAGCCCAATGTATTTAATTCTTATTAAATATTGCAGCTAACATGTCAGTCACATACTTTTTAAAATAAGGGTGGTGACATATAAATGAATACACAGAGCTTCAAATTATGTGTGACTTGGTAGAGGGATTAGAAGCCTTCTGGTAAAGATATGGAGTGTCTAATGTTTCACTTTGTTTTTCCTGAGAGAGGACTCCATAACAGAGCCACTTTTTTTTTTTTTTTTAATTTTCTCCTCTTGCAGACCTGCTGCCTGTGATTGATAGCTATTAAATTAGGTTTTACCTCCCCAGTTTGGTCTAGATTAAATACATTTATAGCACAGCAAGCCACTAAGAGACAAAGGAACAAGTGACAATTACTTTGTCTATTTTGGTCTTCTTCATAGTTAACCATCATTTAAACATAAAAGGAGAAACGTTTGAAGCTAGGAGAAAAGGAAACTGAACAAAGAGCATGGAACATTAAACACACTGAAAGCTGCCTAAATTTACAAATATAAGCTAGCACACACACATATTTCTTAAAAGAACTGATTTCAAATGTAGAAGCCAAGAAAGACTCCTATGGAATATATAGGTTCACTGAGAGTGGTTTATACTATAGTACTATTTCCAACCATGACGGGGGAGTATCTGTCAGTCATACTTGAACAGAACTGAATTTGAGAAGAATTCCACTTGTCTAGTATACTCAGGCAGGGAACAAAATTGCATGTTATTTAAACAGGGATATTAATGCTATTATTCTGAAATGAGTGAGGTCAAAGTCATGCTAATAAGAGGAAGACATTTTCTCCATGTGAAACTGTATTCATTTGGTGGGGGGGGGGGAAGAGTCATATATGCTACAGTAAAGTATGTTTGCCTTTTCTGTTTCTTAAGGAAACTGAGGGCAGTCTCACTCTTTGAAAGTCTGAACTGGAACTGTAGTACTCCATCATCACTCTCTCCCTCAAGAAATAAGGCTTCCAACTCCCTCTTACTCTGTAAGGGCAGCAAAGTCTGGAGGCATGGATGCCATGTTTTTCATGTTGCTCAAAACATGGAAGAACTTACAAAAGCACAAGAAAGATGAGAGATTGAAGAACTGCATTTCCAACACATGGTAGAATTGCCAGAAAGGTAGAAGGAGGGAGGAAACACAAGAAAAGAGACTGTGAAA
Source organism: Mustela putorius furo (assembly GCF_011764305.1). Classification (NCBI taxonomy): domain Eukaryota; kingdom Metazoa; phylum Chordata; class Mammalia; order Carnivora; family Mustelidae; genus Mustela; species Mustela putorius. The sequence goes on from NW_025421273.1 coordinate 27,280,414, forward strand.
AGAGAAAAGAAAAACAAGAAAGAGAGAAACTCCATGGAAGATCATCTTTAAGGGTCTAAATTTTGTGATTTTCTTCCTAGTTTTGTGGTATTAAAGAATAAGTTACATATGGTAGCATTTCCACGTCTTTCTCCTATGTTGTGTCCTGAAAAGAAAGCAGAGAAGAGCTCATGATCTCCCAGAAGGAATCAGTTCGAGCTGAATCTTGTTGGAAGGTCACTCTGACTCATACCATGTTACCAGCAATAGGAAAGGACACTCCAGAACAGGAAAGTGTCACCCTTGCATGAGAGGTCATAAAACAGTTTCCTGAGTTTTCTCTTTTCTGTGGGAAGGAAAGTAGGGCCTTAACACACCAATTCACAGGTAATGGCAGGACCATATAGAACAATACAGAATTCACTTTTTCAGTAGATCCTGGGCCACCGGTTTGAGTTGAAGCCATTGGTCCAGGGCACACACTTCTGAGATTGCCTCTCCTTCCCAGAAATCTGTTTCTTAGTGTGACTTAAGGTAGACATTAAGGCAGCTGAACAGAAGTGAGTGTTTAAAGGGAGGTAGAGGCAGGAACCAATACCAATATAATTGTAGAGTTAACTATGCCTTCTGGGTCCTTTTTTAGAAACTCAAAGAATTGAACAAAAGCAGTAATGAGAATATGTTTCTAGCCTCAGTTTCTTTACATGGATGACTATTCAGTTTAAAACTGTGAACGGTCTGTGATGTGATCTTTATATGTACACAAACACACATATATCACTAGCAGGAACAAAAGACTTCTGATCAGTGATCAGAGTGTTCATTTACTCACAGAGCAGCTTGCATGGGTTCTTCATGCCCAGTGTAATGCAGTGAGAGCCAGATAAGCCTTGTGCATACAATGGGGTTTGTACCATAGGAAAAGAACCCAAGAATAATGGAATTTAGACCTTATACAGAGTGGCTTTCCCATTCTGCCCTTCTTAAAAGAGCAAAAGGAACATTTGCTCCAGTTGTAAAAGCTCCTATTTGGGAAAGAATGGAGTAGGGGCTCTACACCAACATCCTGGGTTGCAATCAGTGGTCTCCAGGGGAAAGATCAGAGTTTCTCTCTGCTGAAGATCTCTACCCTGAGGATTACTACTCAGTCCTTTAAGCAAAGGGCCAGTGTTCTTCGCTCAGAAAGCTTCAACCATCAGAAACATGAAACTATTTCATGGTGAGCTGTTTCTCCACAAGAGAAAGAAATATTCCACTAAAGAGTACTACGAATTCTTTCCTTCAGAGTATGGTTTGAAGCTAGAATGAGATTGTTCAGAGATGGAGGCAAGAAGCAAAGGAAAACCAGGGTAAGTCAGGAAAGAGCAAGACAGCACTCACTTCCCTCAGCTACTGGGAGCAGGGGCCGGGCTCAGGCAGGGTCCTCCACCAGAGAATTTTCACCTGAATTCCATAATGCGCTATTATTATTCTCAGATAATTGCTTCCAAGCTGATGCATCCTTCTGCTAGAATGGTCATTTCACCATAGTTTTCCTCTCTTCCATAGTACAATGATACAGAAATTTATTCACAATCACATTCTCACCTCCATCACCAAGGACCATATCTGGAATGTGAAACGTGTTAAAAAATTATTGATCCAATTGATCCAAATCATTGATCCAATGATCCAATTATTATCCCTTCCCATCCCATGCAATAGCTTCCTAGACAGTTTCCTATAGCATATTCCTGATTTCTAGGGTGTGGCATACACAAAAAGGCAATGGTGATGATGATGATGATGGTGATTTTGGTGGAAGAAAATGGAGAACATAAGATGGTTATATTGGGTCAGGAAGGCCTAAATTTAATACTGTCTTTATCATTAAGTTATTTGATTTTAGAATCCTGTGTTTGCTCACTTATATAAGAGAAATAATGACAATATTTATTATATCTAATAAAACAATAACTATCTGGGAAAAACTAAATACAGTGTATGCATAGTACTTAGCACAGTGTTGAACACCTAGCAGGGCTCAAAAATCATTAGCTATTGTTATTTACCATTACTGTTTTTTTGTTGTTGTTTGTTTTGTTTTTGTTTTTTTCAAGGAGATAAAGCATAGGAAGAAAAGCAAGCAAAGGAAGGAAAAAATATTGAATTTTTTCATTTTATTCTATTTGGCTTTCCTTCTTCCCAAGTCACTGTTAAAACCAATCCAAGAAGAGACGGGATGTGCAGAAGAGATTTAGGGAAACCGTATGACACCAGATCCCCCAAAGGAATCTCTGTACATGCAAAAATTGCACTGCCTAGTTGTTAGATTTGGGCAGAGGACCTCAGATAATTACAAAAGCACTGTAACTTTGATTTTCCTTCTGCATTTGCAGAGAGGTCATTCCAACGTCAAAAATCATTACAAGCAAAGAGATTTCAGTTGTAGGTTTGACACAGTGCAGGAGCTGGGTCAGACCTGTCGCTAGTGTTGTAGCCTCACTTTTGTCTATTTGTAAGAGGCCCTGAGGGACCTCAAGAAGCAGACAGACACTGTATACCTAATTGTCAATGCTGGTGAAGTGCTCCAAGTTCCACCAAAAGGCATCTGCCAAAATATTATCATAATTGAGGAATGCATTGCACTGTTTATCTGGAGATTTCAGTTTTTCAATTTCACTGTTAAAATGAAATCAGAAGTGCCAATGTATTTTATTTAAATCTCTCTTGGATTCCTACATTTCACCCCTTTCCCTACTGTCACTATTCTACTTCCCTCCAGTGTAAGACATCATGATCTTTTTCCTTGATTGCTGGAAGAACTATGTAAAGACTTTCCCCTTCATGGTCTTATTCTAGTCTGTGCCTCCAGTAGGTCTGTTCTCCACAGGAATCTGTGTGGCATATACATCAGATGAAGTCAATATCTTACTAAAAAGCCTTCAATATCCTCCTGTTAGAGAGGTCCAAAATCCTTAATACACTTTAGGAGATCTTCCAGGTCCTGGACTGGTTTCTCCTTAGTATCCTTTATTTTTCCCTGACATTCTACCAACTATTCCACACATCTTTCATCCTTCATCATTTCCCCTCTGGAATATGCAATGCCCTTTAAGTGAAAGGACTACCATTCAACATTAAGAATTTAATTTAAAACTTATGTGTCTTTTTATCTGAGAAGACATTCTTCATTCTAGACCAAAGTAGGAACTACTCAAACCACCATTACTTCTGGTAGAATCCATATCCTCTCTGTCATATTGTCCTTTACTTGACATGACTTATATAACATCTGTAGTCTTTAATAGACTGTGTAACAGAATCAATTCTTTACACTTAACTTCCCATCTATTTAATCAGAGATATTCTTTTGCTATAGGTAAGATCAGAAGAAATGAAAAAAAAAAAGAGGACATAGGTTTAGCTTTTGGGTTCATAAACACTAATTCGAAGCTCATAGCCTGAACATAACCATAAAACCCAAAGCTTTGAAACTAAAGAAAGGGATTTTTTTTTAATTCTAAAATTTCTCTATTCTACTTTTACAATTCTGTTTTATTATAAGCCATAGGTTAGAGAGACATAACAGGATTTATTTAAGGGAAGGTTCCAAACCCAAAAGAAGAATTAGAGAGCCTTCTGCTACCAAAAGAAAAAGATAAGTGTGAGAGAGATGGAAGGTTAGATGTTCACCTTTCCCTCTTGGGGGTGATGCTCCAAGTGAGAACAAAGTAAGTTCACTTATCTGAGATGTAGTTTCTAAATTTTCATTTTGCTCTACTTATAGAAACTATGTCGCTATGACTCATTTTTGAGTATGTACTACTGTATCTAACACACACACACACACACACACACACAGAATAAAGGGGCCCTATAAACATTTGTTGAATGAAAAAAGGAGATGAGTCATGCTAATTAGGAAACAGAAACTTAGGGATTAATTTCAAACATGTGTCCTTGGTTGTTTCCCACAACCACACCTTCAGCCCCTCTCTTCTCTGTATGCCAAGTCCAGGCCACATTCTTCAACCTAATTGATTTTTTTTTTTAATTTCACAGAGTTTTTGATATCAGAGGTGACATGCTCTCACTAAAATCTGCAGGAAGAAAACCACCTGAATAGCACTGAAACTTTATGGGAATGTACAGCATGCCAAATACACTTATGTTTTCACCACTAAGTGGACAGGTTCTCTATATTTGGACTCCCTAATCTATTATAATATATACTCAGTGAAAATAGTAAAGGAAGTTTTTTTTTTTTTCATTCTTTAGAACCATCCTACAACACTTCTACTAAATACTTACCTAAGATTCTTAAAACTTAAGATGAGAGGCAAATTCAAGCATTAAAAAGAGAAATTTAGGATATTACACAAAGTTCTTTATGTCTCCACTGATTTATCATTTTAAATTAGTAAACATTAATCAAATGTCTTCCAGATAGGATACACACAGCACCATATGTTGGGAGATAGATGTCTGGGTAGAACAACGCATATACTAGTTTATTTTTATTTTCTCGTGACTCCTCATGAATCCCCCACCCTACAAAAAAGTTCTTTTTGTAAAACACAAAGGAGAAAAAAATTATTGAGATTACACAGCTAGATAATAAAAAAAATGGAGGAAGAAATATTGGAGATGAGGTATAAAAACCCAGGAAGGCTGAAGGAAATAGAAAGATCCTCAATAATCTATTTTCATTTGACCTTTGAAAGATCTAGTTGTGTCTAGTCTTTTCTCCATCTTGGACTAACCCTTCTAAATTATTAATGGAATAGAATTATTAGGCATAAAATACTACCTTTCTCCAACATAAAGTTCAATATTACAGAATTAACACATAGCTAATTTTCCCAAATGATCTTTTCTCAAGCACTTTCTGTTAAATATTTTGACTTGTCAAGAGACAATTAAAACTATCTGTGATACTATCACTACAGTGCTTCTTTTTTCTTCACCTGAGCTAGAAAACATTAAAACTTAACTCCCCCTTATTTTTTACATTTCATAGTTGAAATGAAGTATCTGTCAAGTGTGTATGCAAATTAAGTAAGAAGAATTTAGTAAAAGTAATATTTAAAGAATGAATTATGAATAAATAAAATAAGTTTTTGTAAGATTTTTCTGTATATTCAGATTATATATATTATATAAAATTTATATATTATATTTGGTATTATGTATCATTAACCTTTATTATAATTCTTTTAGAAAGTATGGTGATATAAATTATTTCAAAAGAAATGCTTCAGAATTTGAAACATGTTTGCTTCCAATGTTATATCACATGTTAACATATATTATAAAACAATGTGTGCAACACAATTATAAAACAATACTATGCAACAATAAAAGGGAACAAAATATTAATACGTTCTATAGCATGGATGAACCTCAAAAACATTATGCTAAGTAAAAGAAACAGGCACAAAAGATCATGTATTGTGTGTTCCAATTTCTTTGAAATCTCTAGAAAAGGTAAAGACACAGAGATTGAAAGTATTGTAGTGATAGCCAAGATACACAGGTAGAGATAGAGAGATTGAAAACAGGCAGTAGGCATATTCTGGGCACGATGGAAATATTCCAAAGTTCGATGGTTGCAATGGTTGCATGCCTCTGTCAATTTAATGGAAATCATTGAATTGTATACTTAAAATAAGTATCTTTATAATTTTTAAATTGCACTTTAATAAATTTATTTTAAAATCTGTGCAATCGGGAGCCTGGGTGGCTCAGTGGGTTAAGCCGCTGCCTTTGGCTCAGGTCATAATCTCAGGGTCCTGGGATCGAGTCCCGTATCGGACTCTCTGCTCAGCAGCGAGCCTGATTTCCCCCTCTCTCTGCCTGCTTCTCTGTCTACTTGTGATCTCTGTCTGTAAATAAATAAATAAAATCCTAAAAAAAAAAAGAAATTCTTGTTCTAAAAAAAAAAAAAAATCTGTGCAATCACTCGTGGCTGAAGTAATCAAACATTTAGACTACACAGAAAGAAGAAAAGTATAAAGTAATGGGGTCTGGAAATCTGGAAACATTCATTTTTTGTGTTGTTATTCCTACAAACATACCTTTGTTTTACTTATTTACCTGAATTGCCTATGAATATTTAAACATATAAAACCCTGTGGTTAACATGGGGAAAAACATATCCTTTGATAAAGAGAAGAAATCAACACTAAATGTGCTATAAGGCATAAATTAGGTTTATTTTCTGTAAAATCAAACTATTTTTGAAGAAACATTTTAATTAAGTATGAGACTTTAAATCAAATCACATCCTCAACACCCTTCACAGTAATTACTACCTTTCTATTCTCAAAAAATGCATCTAATTGAGTCTGAGGGAAAGACAGACTTTTTGAATAGGGTGTAGTATTTTCCTAAATGAGGGAAGAAATTTCCAATACATGACTAAAAAAGGCTCTGCTTTTTTCCTACATTTTTGGAACATGCTTTTACTGTAGGAGCCTGAACAAGAAAAGAGAGCCTCAGTATGGGGGCTTTAGGCTAGGAAAGAGGTATGTCCATGAGGAAATTGGAGGTAAGGGTATAATCTATTTGCGCTGGGAACAGTTACACTTGGTATTTACTTATTAACAAATATTTATTGAGCATCTGCTATGGGCCAAGCTATATTAGAGGCTTTGGGGACAAAAATGAAAAAAAATCTAATTCTAAGATTTTAATTTTCAATCCATTATTTCCAAACCTCCAGTCAAGTAACGTTTCATAGTTGTTTTTTTTTTTTAATTTATTTGACAGAGAGAGAGCGATCACAAGTAGGCAGAGAGAGAGGGAGAAGCAGGCTCCCCACTGAGCAGGAGCGGGGTTCGATTCTAGGACCCTGAGATCATGACTTGAGCTGAAGGCAGAGGCCTAACCCACTGAGCCACCCAGGAGCCCCATTTTATAGTTTTTTAAGTGATGTTATAGATCTTTTTAAAAGGAATGACGCCTTGTCTTGGAAAGCCTAATGAAGCAAAGTACCACTTCCTTATACTGTGCCTCCTCTATAGTCAGCTCAGAAGTAGAGGGAACTATAAAGTGATCACAACAGTCAGGACTTTTAGGGGATTCCTTGTGGGGTAACAGGCTTAGTCTTTAGCTGAGGCGTAAACTTCAAATGAGGGCAACTCAAAATGGTCTGACTGAGAACTAGTTCCCAAATCTGGGGTTCACAAAACCAGCTGCAAGCTCATTAAAGTAAAGTTCCTCAGTCCCAGAAATCCTGAGCCATGTGGTTAAAGAAATATCACTGTAGGATTACAGTGGATTCACTTTCTTCTAGTTCCTGAAAGGAACTAGAAGAAAGTGAATCCATTAGGAATGGATGGGGGCTAGGTCTTCACATTTCATAGACAAGATATAGATATATTGATACAAATTATCCTGGTCTAGCTGAAACAGGAGAGAATTTTCAAGGAAGAGTCAGCCTGTCCTCTTTTTCAAGGTTCTCCAGAAAACTTATTGTCAGACACTAACTGGTAGTTCACATGAATTCTCCTCCTAATACGAGCATAAAATGAATTAAGGCATTGGGAATGATTGATTGTGCTCTTTGTTCCCAGGGAAAATTGGACACCATTCTTTTTTTTTTTTTTAAAGATTTTATTTATTTTACAGAGAGAGAGAGAGAGATGACAAGTAGGCAGAGAGGCAGGCAGAGAGAGAGGAGGAAGCAGGCTCCCCACTGAGCAGAGAGCCCGATGTGGGGCTCGATCCCAGGACCCTGAGATCATGACCTGAGCTGAAGGCAGAGGCTTTAACCCACTGAGCCACCCAGGTGCCCCTTGGACACCATTCTTGAACAGTAATAGATAGAGTAACACAGAAGGAAAAACCAGTGTTGGGGAGTGTCTGAGAAGCAGGGGTCAGACAAATGGATGGTAAATAAAACTATTGTTAAAAGCGAAGAGCTATCTCTATTATCTTTTCATGCAGTTACCTCTGAATCAGGGAAGTGCATTATATTGTCATTTTTAAAAAAAGATTTTATTTATGTATTTGACAGAGATCACAAGTAGGCAGACAGGCAGGCAGAGAGAGAGGAGGAAGCAGGCTCCCTGCTGAGCAGAGAGCCGGATGCGGGGCTCGATCCCAGAACCCTGAGATCATAACTAAGCCAAAGGCAGAGGCTTCACCCACTGAGCCACCCAGGTCCCGCTACATTGTCATTTTTAAAGGAGACACACTGAAGGGTTCTGATTTTATTTGTATACTTTCCTTTTGAAATGTAATATCCTGCTTTGCTAGCAACATGATTGTCCAGTGAGGACATCAGGCCACCGTAACATTGACGGGAAGCCACAGTGAGAGGAGCCATGAAAGTCAACTGAAATAAAAGAAAAGTTGATATTTTCCCATAAGAATTCATATAACGTATGCACGCTCTGGCCAGCATTAAAATCAGCCTGCATCTTCAAAAGTCACCACAGCTGACATGAAAGAATGAAGCCCATAGTCCTGCATGGTGGATGGAGGAAGCTATCACGTTATCCACAATAGTTGTTACACTACAAATGGGGTCCCCATGGAAATAATTCAAACTGACATGTTTACTGCTATGTTTACTGGCTATTTCCCCAAGACAAAGGGTAGAAATGTAAGAAATAAGGTACAAATTTTTGAGTATAATTTTAAGCTGAGTTAAGTCTCTAAAACAAGGAGAGGAGACTAGAATCATCTCTAAGATCTTTAAATTGGGGTCTTTACGGCTTTAGAAGTTTATTTGCTTAATACCCCAGCTGAAAAGTAAAATATTTTTAAAACCCATATCTCTTATTTTTTGAGCATCCATTATCACTGAAACAATGCTTGTAATTATTCCAGCCCAGCTACCTCCAAAGTAACATTAATTAAGCCTTTTTAGTTACAATCTTTCCTTCAATCCAGTATGCACTCAGCACCTGTTATCAGTCACTGTTGAGGATAAGAAAGGAACTTCCATTTCAAGAAGAGTCTCCACTGACAAAATCATCATTCCCGACAGGACTGAAAGAGTTCGGTATCACTAGCAAACCTAAAGCAGTATCTTGCACACAAATGTTCTCAATAAGTATTCATAGACTTAGTGTGCCTTTTTCCTCTGCATTTTTATCAGTTGGCTTTTTACATTTTAGCCCAATTTATTTCCCTGTTGACATATCTTTTATCCTAAGAAACTGAAATTAAAATGACTCCACAGTAGTCTAATAGGGCATCATGTTACATAATTACCAGCATATACTTTAATGATTTGAACAAATATTTCAAAGTGATAAGGCCTCTTATGAATGGCTTTTCTTCAAAGGGGAGGTAAACAGACAAGCTTGATGAACATCGGGAAGGTTATCAGCAATATTATGTTATGAAAAAGGAAGAGATGAGCACGGTATGAGGGAGGCTATCCATTCACCTCTGGGGATGCGTGCCATATACCCATTATCAACATAGTGCAGTGATGTTGAAGACAGTGAAGAGGATTCAGTCAAATCAATCTACTCAAGATTAATTCTACGGCTAATAACTCCCCATAATTTTCTGACTCTCCCTCAAATGAATGTCAGCATCATTCAGCCATTGCTTGTGAAAGGTATACAATATGCCAAATATTTTCCTTTATTCTCAAAATAGCCTATGGGGGTTAAAGGTATTATAGATGATAACGGGAGACTAATAGGTGAGAAATCAGAGTCTCAGAGAGGCTCAGTAATTTACCCAAGGTCACATAGGCAGTTAAGTGGCTGACCTAGGATTCAAAACCTCAGGCTGAGTAAATCCAGCTCTATACACTCTACTCTGCTGCTCCTAAATTGGATCATGAAATATAAGTGTGGAGCCAAAGATAAAAATAATGAGTACAGTTATGCTGAAAATAAATAAAAAATAAATTTAAAAAAAAAATAGTCACACTATTTCAAATAGAGCCAAAGACTTTCAAAAGAAAGGCACTGATTTAAGATATTATTTACAGATGAAACTCAAACAAAGCATCGAAGCAATGAAAAAATAGAATGCAATATGCTTCTGGTATGCATTGCTTGCAAGAACAACCTCATTAGATATAAAGAAATACGAGATGAGACAGATTGTTGTCAACTCGCCATGAGTGTTTCTCTAATAAAATATACTGAATTAAAGAACAGAGGACCAGGGTCAGGATACCCAATACATTTGAATGAAAGAAGGATAAAGAATATAGAACTGAGTGTAGGGAGATGAAGAAGAATATCAAAAAGAATCATGAAAAATTCAGGGAAAAGTTAAGAGTCTGCAGAACCAAAGGAAATTATAAATAAATGCAAGAAATTTCTAGTTCAGAACATTCTAATCATTAAAAAGTAAAATCAGGAACACATAATAAATACAAAAAGGACATGGACAAAATACTGATCTTTATAACCACAAAGTGCCGTCCACAATTCTTTGGTTTGCTTTGATTTTGATTCCTTCCAGAGCAAATGTTATGAATGTATACCTACTATATGACAACAATGAATTGTGTTTGTAAAATGTCAGCAAATGATGTTCAGACACATATAAATTCAAAACTGGTCACCAAAGGCAATTTTTTTTTTATAGATTGTGTACTATATGTATCTCAGATACGGTCCAGATAAGAGTGACTATTAACAGAGAGATCTAGAACAGGAATTAGCACTAAAATGTTGTGGAGTGGAAATGTTTGGGAAAATACAGAAGGATGCTCCAAATAGGGGTCGGATTTCAAAATAGATTAATACACTCTATGGACATACAGCCATTTGTTTAAAATGATTAAAGACTGAACTCTAAGCTTCTAGGACAGATTAGTGTCCACAAACCACCATTTCCCACATGTAATGAGAAACAAAGAGAAGCCTATAAGCAAAAAAAACAAAAACAAAAACAAAAAATTTTGTTTGAAGTCTTGATCATATTGTTTAGTAAAGTGACTTAAAACCACAACAATCAGTCATTTAATAAAACATAATAAAACATAATAGATAAAGATGTCAAGTACTGGGGATACCATGAATAAAGTCCTTATATCTGCCATATTGCCATATTGTTTTTGTAATCTTGTTGGGGAATAGCAATATAATATTAATAGATTCAAATATATATGTATATTTGAATTGTATATATGTATATATGTATATATACATATATATTTGAATCTATTAATATTATATTGCTATTCCCCAACAAGATTATCTATGTGTGTGTGTGTGTGTGTGTGTGTGTGTGTATAATCTTATAGGAAGCACAAATATTTGGAGGCAGGGATATTGTCCTCAATTTCTACTGGAGAAAACAACATTAAGAAGGCATTATGCCCAGTAAGATCTCATAACTCTAAGCAAAATCAGGAAAACTCTAGATTAGGTTCAATGAATAATCACAGCCATTTCTCCCAAGAGCAGCAAAAGTTCCCAGGAAAACTTAGTCTAAGTTGCTTCTCATTCCTTGACCATAAGAAGCATCTCAATTTAGCAAAACATAATGGTACCTGCAAAGCACTTAAATCAGAACTGATTTCCATAGATATTGATTTTGGGAGAAGAGACATACTACAAACATGTAACAGAAGTTATGATGTTTAACAGTCCTAAAGAATTCATCTATTCATAAGCACAAAACAAGGAGATATAATTTTATTGAACCTTCATGATCACTATTCAGAATAGTCAGTTTGGAAAAAAGACCCAGTACCAATGGTGAAACATTGGACCTTTCTGCATTGTGCTTACAAATGCTTCTCAAGAAATGGAAAACCACAAGTTAGACATGAAGGTCTTGGAGAAAAGAATTTAGGAAGGCAAATGGATGTGTAATCAATACGTCCATCAATGACTACCAGCAAACAAGTGAAACCCCATGACCGAAGCAAAGCACTTGAGGATGGCATCCCACAAATAGAAGGTTACATGGGCCAGATCAAATAATTGAACCACAGTCATAATTAGGATAATTTTTTTTTCTTTTACTAGGGGAATTTTCGTTCTATTCCAAATTGATGGTTCTTGACCCATACCTAAGTTTCAGGTCTAAATTCTGGAATAATTCTGGACTCTGCAAAGAAGGCAGTGGAATTTCTAGATCAATAGCTCTGGGCTTGGGAATCTCTAAGACTTACTGTCATCTCAAATTTAACCTTTGTGTGGGAGATTAGCTTACTGATCCCAGGTCTTCATTCCCCTAATAATAAAACTGTATGTCCACATATTGCCTGATTTGGGGGTGGAATAGAATTCACTCTATGATGCCATATGATTTGGTTTGGTCAACAGGATATTAGAAGACCTGATGTAAGCTAAAGCTTCAAATGTGCACATATGATTGAGCTCTTTCTGTTATTATTTAGTGCTCTGGAGCCTGGACTCAAGAACAAAAATGCATGGAACATATCTAAATCAAACTCCATTCTTCAGCTAAGCCTAGCTGACCCACAACATGAGAGATATTGGTGAGCTGTCTTAGATCAGACAAAATGAGTGTCCTAATAAATGCTCTTATAAGAATTGTATTGCATAGTCATTTCTCTACATATTGTGGCAATAGCTGACTGATACATGTGCTTCTGAGTGCTAGCAATTGCTATTTTAATTACCTTGCTCTTTTCAATCAAGCCTAGTGTTCCACCCTATCTCCAGTAACCAAGTTAATGCCCTACTATACACAATTCCCTTTCTAATCTGAGTCCTTTTGGTTGGAGTTTTGCTATTAAGTGTCACACTATCCTGATACTCTGCTTAGCTGAAATCAACCATCTACCTGCTTCCATATGTAAAAATGATCAAATACTTTACATATGATACAGATAAATAAACAGTCATTAACACTGTCATTTATTAAGTTATAGATGAAGAACATTTAAACATTTATGGTTTTATTAATTCTGAAAATTTTCAAAAAATGTTGCAAGGCAGATTTTAGAACTGTCATTTTCTGGGTTCAATTCATTCATTCTTTATACTATCTATATTCATAGCCCTTGACTCAGAAAAGGTAAGTAACCTGTTTGAGATATTCCAGACAGTAAATGCTGGAGCCAGGAATAAAACCCAACATTTGCTTTATAAGCTCTTCCATATCAAATATTTAAAATGGAGAGATCATCAGGGGCTCCTGGGTGGCTGACTGGATTAAGCATTGCCTTTAGTTCAGATCATGACCCCAGGATCCTGGGATTGAGCCCTGAGTCGGGCTCCCTTCTTCGCAGGGAGCTTGCTTCTCCTTTTCCTGCTTCCCCTGCTTATGTTCTCTCTTCCTCACTCATTCTCGCTCTGTCAAATAAATAAACAAAATCTTTTAAAAAATAAAAATAAAGTAAAATAGAGAGACCATGAGATTTTGAAATAATGAGAGAGATGTCGAGATTACAACTGAGTAGTTTCTAAGACATAAAATTTATCTATATGTGTAGACCTAGGAATACTGACAAAATTTCTCGGCTCACCTAAATGACAGTATGTCCTACGTCACTTGGTAGGTATGGTCAGAGAAGCGAGGATGGTTTGGCTAAATTGATGCAATTTTCATTTAAAAAGTAATATTATTAATTGCAGCTATTCTAAGAAAAAATAATGGTGAAGTTTTAGTGTTTGTACATTTTCCTACTGGGCGATGGTCTTGGCTGCACTCCTAAGGGAAACACCAGCATAAGTCTGAACTTAAAAGTTCAGCACTTGGGTCTGGGACCATATAGAGGTGATTTTAATTCTGAATCTAACTCCTTCTAGCTTGATAAAGTGATATATATATGTACATATATATATGCACATATATATACATATATATATATAGAAAATTTTGTTTTGTTTTGTTTTGTCTTTTTTTTTCAAGTAGGCTCCACACCAGTCCGAAGCACAATGTGGGGCTTGAACTTACAACCCTGAAATCATCAAGACTTGAACTGAGATCTGGAGTCGGATACTTAAATGAATGAGACATCCAAGTCCAAGTTACTTATATTCTTTTTTTTTAATTAAGATTTTTAAAAATTTATTTGACAGACAAAGATTACAAGTAGGCAGAGAGGCAGGCAGAGAGAGAGAGAAAGCAGCAGGCTCCCCGCTGAGCTGAGGGCCCGGTATGGGGCTCCATCCCAGGACCCTGGGATCATGACCTGAGCCGAAGGCAGAGGTTTTAACACACTGAGCCACCCAGGCGCCCCCAAGTTAACTTACATTCTTGAAACCTCAATTTCCTCATCTATAAAATGGGGCTAACAGAAGTAACTACCTCATCAAGTTTTTGAAGGAATTAAATTACAAAAGTGTCATAAAATAATTTAGCCCTGTATCCAGGATAGACACCTTGTGGCTATGTGAAAATATATGCACTGAACTTCCATAACATCATTGAGAAAGGAAATTGCTCTTTTGTAAAGGAGAATGGGCCTTTCTGAGGTGAGAGGAAGGCAGAGAAACATGCACAGCCAAGGGCAGAGGAAAGAGAAAGCCCCCAGAGTTTCAACTGTTTTAGTAGCTGGTGTGCAAAAATGTCAACAAGGGCATGATGGAGAATGAGGATATGCAAGTGTACGGTTCGAGGGGACGTGGAAGGTAAAGGGCTTGGAAAGGTTTGTATTACATTTCACAGGGATTACGTTTCACATGAACAAACAGATGCCATCATAGTCAGTGGGACCAGGAATGCCATTGTTTAAAGGTGAATAGAAGTAATTTCAAATGCACCTACTTTCACTTTGTACTAGTGAGATTAATCCTTGTTTTGAGCTGCTGTTTTCACCTCTTCATTGTTTATCGGGTCTGAGTCTAATTAAGCTTGACTGGAATCATGGGAAGCCACTAATTAAAATGATTAACAATATCAATAACAGCAAAGGGAATAGAAAAGGAAACCTCTTATTTTTAGTGGGCTGAACACTGATTCTTGCTGGCTGAATGAATAGAAGTTAATTGAGGAGTGACACTGGATAGCAAATTTCTAAATGTCTGTTTTCATTTAAGAAAGCACACTTTTAAAAAAAAAATATTTATTTATTTGACAGAGAGAGAGATGACAAGTAGGCAGAGCAGCAGGCAGAGAGAGGGAGGAAGAAGGTTCTCCACTGAGCAGAGAGCCTGATGTGGAGCTTGATCTCAGAACCCCAGGATCATGACCTGAGCCGAAGGCAGAGGCTTTAACACACTGAGCCACTCAGGCGCGCCTAAAGGGCACATTTTTTAGTAGCCAGGAGCTATAGCCAAATCACAAATAGGATAAGATTCCCCCCCCCCCCCCCACTAGCTGAATTAAAACCAATTCTTAACCTCAGGTGTTTGCAGGCACCTTGTTATTAAGAACGTCTTCTACTAGAAGCTGTGCTTAACACAGGTTATACTTCAGCTTTGCCATTGACCTTTAAGTTACTCTAATCTGCTTTTATTTACAAATGTAGTTTCTGCAAATAGAAGTTCTGAAGAGAACAGATTTTAGATACAAGAGCGGAACACAATCCAGGCTCCACCAGAAAAGGGAAATGCATGCACCTTGAGCATGTCCTTAGTATTTATCTTGACAATGCTGGAATTGCTTATTTCTGAAACATAAGTGAAACCATTTGGACAGATTTGTTCACTTAAAATGTCTAGCATCTAGCTCAAAGAGGGTTTATTTCTTCCATTATTGATGCCCAACCCCCTTTCTTGGAGCAGATTGACTCAATGTCATGAAAATCATATGTATCTGCATTAGGATGGTTTTGCTGGCTACTAAGCATAAGATACACATAGTCAGAGCCTGGGAAATATCTGGTCCTTATGTTCCTTCCTATTGATATTTAACCCAGAGGGACTCTGAATCAGGCACAGGAATAATTCATAAAGTATTATTTATAACCCAGAAAACTGAGGTAGTCTTCTTTACACCTCTATATTTAACTTACATATTTACATTTTTTTGGACATTTCCAATCATGATTTACATAACAGGATTCATTTCTCTCCTGGTTTAACAATAACAAACACATACACAGGACACCATTATTTCCAAAATGCATTCACAAAACCACTACCAGTTTCCCTCTTGCCGTATCTCCTTGATTCAGAGGTAGCAATGGAATAAAACTGTTTAGGGCATGGGATCTGGCATTCTGAGAATTAAATTCAGAGACATCTCTGTACTTTCTAGCTGTGTGACTTGGAGAAAGTTATATCCCATTACTGCCTCATTTTGATACTTATAAAATCAGAATAGGTGTATTATGCACCCAATAGGATTTCCATGAAGATTTTAAGAATAATTCTTGTAAAAATGCTTAGAACCTTATGCAACCCAGAACAATTATGATGCACGTTAGCTGGTTTACTATTCAGATGAATACTGCTATTCTGCAAGTCCTTTCAGTGCATGGCAGCTGGTCACATTTATGTTTGGGTCCTCAGTTCCCACCACAGTGCCTGGCACATAGTAGGCACTTCACAAAGAATTCTGCACCGTGTTATAAACTGGTAAGTCCAAGTTTTGAGGACAAGTGACTGTGGCCTTTGACTCTGCAGTGGTAATCAAGACAGGAAATGGATTTTTCTAG
This sequence comes from Mustela putorius furo, assembly GCF_011764305.1. Taxonomy (NCBI): domain Eukaryota; kingdom Metazoa; phylum Chordata; class Mammalia; order Carnivora; family Mustelidae; genus Mustela; species Mustela putorius. The sequence continues at coordinate 27,296,882 of NW_025421273.1, forward strand.
TTTATGTATAGTGTTCTTCCTACCATAGCTACGTATACCCAATAAGTTACTCATTTTATCTCATCCCCTGAGCCTATTAGAGTAGTAGGCAGTGGGAATGTGAGGTCATTACTTGCTGGATGGAATTTTCTCTTTTGAATGCAGTTTTCTTGTGTTGAAAATAAAACGTGGGTTCACAGGTGGTTCCTTTAGGTCCTGCTCAGGCCTTTTTTTTCTTTCTTTTTTCCTTTCACATATCTCTATTCCCCTGGCATAACTGTTCTCAACAACAACAGAAGTTTTAAAACAAGAAATACTGACTTCAAACAAAATCTTTTACAAAAACCAAATTTTACAACAAATAAAAAACAGATTTAGGATCTCTGCAGGGATTTCAAAAGCAAGAGTGGACCCACCAGACAGCTGGTTATCTACCCTGTTTCCACACCCTTCTCCTAAGCTCTGGAGGAAGTTTTGCTGAACCTTTAAGATTTCATTGAGCACCTTTGTAAATGTACTGCCTTGGGCCGAGTAATTCTGAGTGCCCCAACTTCTGGCAACCTTACCTCCTGCCAGGTGCTAGAAGAACTGTTTCCAGTTTTCAAAAGAAGGTAAGTTGAAATATATAAATAAAGTACTATGAATCTTCTGAAGTAGCTTAACTCAGTAGTGGTAGGGTTGCTAAGAAAGCCAGGTAAGAAACCCTAACTCCTTTTATAACAAAAAGGGCTGAAAAAACTTTTGTTCCTTTTAATCTTCTTTTAATTAGAGCTGGGTGTCTAAAGTGATTAGTCAATATGAAGTCAATGGAACTGAAGCTTTTATAGCTTTCTTTATTTTACAAATGGCCCGTGTGTGGGTGTCTGTGTGGTTACTGGTCTGAAGGAGAGCACTAATTTTTATGTTCTTGTTAACTTAGCTCATACTTGTTAACTTCAGGTCTCCAGTAATCAATTTCTTGAATCTTGTTAGGATGATGAAACATTTTGCTTCTGGGATTCTTTGCCAGTGCCCTTTGCTAGATATTTTCAAAGCATGTATCTCAATCTTACATATCTGTTTCTATAAAGAGACATGGCAAGGCCTTTTTGGTGCTGGGATGGTAATATTTTCCTAGAGCTAAAGTTCTCTGAGGATTCTGAATGCAATTTTATGCAATTTGCTATTTGATATATGTATATAGAGTTGGACAGCTTGATGCAATATGTTATGTAGAGATATATGACCTCTTTTTAAGCTTAAGTCCAGACAGAATTTTTGTCATTTCTATAAAATGTTTAGCATATAATTATGATTATATTTTTCCTGTGTAAAAATATGACTCAAATTTATCTTTTTTAATGCTTTTTCTCTAGAATGGCTAGTTGCTATAAGTGTGAGTGAGCTGTGCAGTTGAGATATCCAAGTTGTATAGTAAACATATAAAATCAGAAAAAGATTTTTATGAAGGACCTAGATGATTATATGAAAAACTTAGAAAAGTAATCATAACCCATTAATGAAATACCATAAAGTAGATATTTATACTCATGTGGGCATGCAAATAAAATCAACTGACACTAAAACTGATTTACATAGTATTTTTATCAATTATAGGTGTTCCACATGGCTATGCTAATCTAAATATGCAGTTGAGGTTAACTTAGAGAATAATGCTTTTTTTTTTTTTTTTTAAATGAAACAAGACAAAACATGGTTTTAGGAGAATTCCAGGGATAAAGCCGAATTATGTTAACACATACCAGAAGTGATCAAAAAGTAGAGAAAAGAGCCAAAAAGAGGAAAGTCTGCACCCTGATCGGAACTCATTTTGCCAGTGTGTCTTGTCTCTTGTGGGAGTGTAGGTGACTAAATCAAACCCATATTTTTGTATGTCCCATTAAACATAAGTCTTGAATATCTGCATTAGTAAGCCCTAAGAGTGGACCCTTATATACAGCTATGTTAACTATAGCTGAACAAATGAAACCTGGGTATAGAAACACTTCTGTATTATTCACTGATTATGGAAGATATGGTTGGCTTACTAATTAATGCAATGCTCATTTATAACTTTTTTCCTTGCCTGACTCCACTAGAAAAACTATACAAACTACACATCTTTCTAGACTGCCTTACAACCTGAGATGGTCATATGGTCATATGGTAGAGTCGTTGGCCAACGGGATGTAAACAGTCTGAGGGATTGCTGATATATAGCGTCACAACAAATGGGAGTGACATGGTCACACCTGATGCTTCCCTTGTCTCTTCTACTTGCCTTGAGATTGACACTATGCCTGGAATTGAGGCAGCCATCTTGTGGGTATGAGTGAAAGATATTCACAAAAGATACCAAATCACGGCTTGAATAGGATTGATCGACAAAACCAAAATAAAATTACTCTCAAACTTCTTGGTATGTGAGGAACTTAAACTCTACCTCTTTAAGGCAGTATTAGTTTGGTTTTCTGATGCACACGAAGCACTGATCTAATAAATGAGGTGATAGAGGATAAATTCACAGTCCATCCATTTTACTTCATAGGCAAATATCTGTGACTACTTCTAACTCTAAGGTGCCTGACCTTAGAAAATCACAATCCATGTCAAGACTTCTCCAGTGCTCAGGTTGGGAAATCCGGTGACCCTGCTTATTCTCTGCCTCAATTAGAAAAGAAAATAAAAGCACTGAATTCAGAACTCTAGTGAAGAAAACTAGAGTGGAAGAACACAAAGCTTCCAAACTCACAAATATCCTGCATAATATTGTTGCAATAGTTAATAACAAAATAGCAGTACAAGCAATAGGAGCTCCTATATAGGTAATACATTAAGACTATACATTTGAAATAGTAATATATGCATATTTGTAAGTACAGCTTTTATGTGTGTTTGCTATAATGAGAATAACCTTCTCTCAGATAACCTACTGAATAGAAGTGCAGATCAATACTCCTAATGCAGAAACCACTTTGGGAAATATCAGAAGCTATCAATTGTCAACTAATTGGGAGATTGTTTTTCTAAGTGAATGGCTATAAAATTCCAGCTATTCAAATCACTGTACTCATTTTATTTGTCCTGTTCTCTAGAGGAATTTTAAACAAAGCCTGCAGTGATTGCTTTGTTATTTTGGATCTGCCTAGTAATTTTCCGGTGTATTAAAAGACATTCAGTGTTGACACTGGTAGGGAAAAAATTGGGCATCTGCCTGATGGAACTGCTCATTTTCAGTCAACATAATTACTCTATATTAACACATCTACTATTTAAACAATGCCACACTTTCATATGTTTTCTGCTAATAATTAGCTCGATGGGATCATACATCTCTATTCAACTTGAATAAATATCAGAATTTCTATATTGTGAAAACTGTGCTAAGCCAAATTGAAATGATTAGGTCTGAGCTATGTAGTGCTTTTGCCTAACTCAACTGCATGACCTTCAGAAACAAAGCAAAACAAATCAAAACAAAGAGTCTAATTCCTAGAATGTATGACAATTTATATAATACTGGAAAAATTAAAAAAATCAATGGATATAAAATATTTTTTCCAAGACTCAAGCACTATTTCATATTATGAAATGTCCAATCGTACCAAAGGCTGTCAAAATAATCTTCCTTGCTCATAGTTTTGACCACATCCTTTCCTTTCTCAAACCTCCAGGGCTGCCTGTCACCTTCTGTATCAAATTTAAATTATTCTCACTGCTTCAGGCTTCCATCTGCCCTTGTTTACAATGCCTTTCTCAATTTCCCTTCTCCTATTGTCCACTCGCTAATGCTCCTCTAATTCACAGGACTTTCCATACTGAAATGCCATTGATTGGAAGAAGGAGGCATGAAAAGTCAGAAAGCACAGAACTTGAGCAAATTATGTAACTTTCCTGAATCTCTTTTCTCCCCCCATAGGAAAAAAGAAAAAAAAAAGATAAAGGGCTACTAAGAGTCCTTTCCCTCCCACTATATCTTTCTGTTATAACCACTCACCCTTCTATGATTACTTTCAAATCTACTGCACATTTCTCTTCATTTCAAATACTTTGTCTGATAGACTAGAGACAGAAGATCTGAGGGAGAACAGCAAGGTTCGTTTGGAGGTTCTGGAAAAAGATCTAATATTTATTGAACATCAAATCTACTGACTTTACTTCATTACATCATTTAAAAAGTACCTGCAAATATCTGTTGAAAAAGGTGATCTATTCAAGACCAGTCCTACTTTCTGTGGCTTATCAACCTATATTTTACTTTTCTTTTCTTTTGCATGGTGTTTTTTCTTTGTTTTTAGGTTTTAAACTTTACCCCCTCTTCTTTTGCATTACTGCTGAAATTAAAAAATTTCTCTCTATACTATTTCAACTCCAGGTTCTGCCAGAAAGAAATCAAAACTGACAAATTGAGCAGAGGCTACCATGGACATCCTCTCGTCCAGAGTCTGCAGAGATCCCCAGGAGGCAAACAACGGAGTCCCCTGATAATTCTTCCTTGCTAGAACTTGTCCTTCATGATGTCACCATTGACACCAAAAGTCGTGAATGGTTATACCCACTGAGGGCATAAGAATCTAGGTAAGCTTCAAGAGTGAGGACCTATAATCTCCATCCTTTGTTTTTCAGGAGGGTTGTTTATATTTGTTATGTCTAATGCCTCTCTTTCTGTTCTCTCTTTTATTTATTCCAGCCTAAAACGTCTTAGCAAGGTTGGCAGTGATTGTTATATTGCTCAAGACAATTTCATTTCAGACCTTATCTTACTTGACATATCAGAAACATTTAACCCATTATGACCACTTTCTTTTCTTATAAATCTTTGTTTCTTTATGTTCTAAGATGCAAGTACCTAATTTCTTCCATTCTTCCTGATGGCCCCTCTTGTTCTTCCTTGCTGGTTCTTCATCAGTTTCCCACCTCTGAATGTTGGAGTGCCTCCAAATTTACTTCATACTTCATTCTTTATCTGCCTTGGCTTATTCTTTTGGTGACCTTACCCATGCTCATAGCTTTAAATCCACTGGTGTGCTAACAACTTCATCTCCATGTCCTGGACATCTCAGGATTCATATCAAACTCCTCTTAGAAACCTAATAGGTACTACGACTTAACATGCCTACTGTTAAATTCTTGATCTTTCTTCTAAATCAGTTGGCACTCAATCTTCCCAGTCTGATACTTGATAGTCCAGTGGACTTGGACATCACTTTCCATGTCTGTGATTCTTGTATTTCCTTGGCCTACCCATAGGAATATTATAAGGATCAAATAAAAGCATGTGAATATACTTTAACATTTTAATTACTTTCCAAATCTACTTTTCATGAAGTTATTTTATTGAGATTCTACTCTATTAAATGCTGAACACTACTTATAATTATTTCAAAGTCATGAAATAATTCAGGATTTGGAGAAGTAAGAATTTAGGGCATTAAACTTTATATGTGTTGCTTATAAATATGAGGACAATTGTGTGGATTTAGACACAGAGCAAAAATAATGTAATAGCGATTGTAAATGGTACAAAAGAGGTATTTCGCCAAGTGAAAAGAATAGCCAAACTTTTTTTTTTTTTTTTTTTAAATAAGGGAGACTCAATGTCCTAATCACAGGCAATAGGAGAATTTTTTAGGCTTGTGATAACAGCAAGGGTTCTTTGTCATCTGAAGCTAGTTTCATTCCATAGTTATTGGTTTTTCTGAGTAATGAGTAACAAGATCACTTTCCCATCTGGCATTTTGTAGCTGAGAATAGCAGCAGCATAAGGTGAAATGTCAATTGTAAGAAATAGTGGTTTATGCCATTTGTAAACTATGATCACAGACTCAAGCATCCATGGTGGCGTAATATCCCAGAAAGCATTCTAATGCAAGCAAACCCACCTCCATGGGGTAGTGAAAGACATTAAATCAGGAAAAAATAGTTTTGAATTCTGATTCCACCATAGACATATGGCACTTATCCTCTTGGTTACTGTTTTTCCTTATTTATAAAATAATGATAATAACCCCTCTTCTGCCAAGTTGTTTGAAGAATCAAGAACATGTGAATGCCCTTTAAGTTTAGCATGTTATAAAGAGCTAATGGTTTCTGCTATTTCTGTGGCAGGAAAGATAACTCAAAAATGATCATCTTTTCCCCCAACAATGACAAATGAAAGATGCCTTAATGAAGCCACATTGCACAGCAGCAAGTGTTACCAAATGTATCAGTGGTGTGGTAACAGCAATCAAAAAAATCTTAAGGTGGCCAAGGTAATTTTTACAAAAGGACATGTGAGAAAATATTGTGAAAACATCTTTTCTGGTAACAACGTACCAAATAGGTTTTAAGGCCTTTTCAGGCCCAAAGTCAAGTGATGACTGAAGGAAACGGAAACCATAAAAGAGCAATTCTTAGGACATCTGAATAAACAAACATTCAAGATGGTTGAGGATTCTTACTTGCCTAAAAGAAAATTATTTCTTACTGAAACTAAGCTAACTAAAGTAAGAATTTAAAATGTTGACAGCTGGAATAAAATAAAATTTTAAAAATCTGTCTTTGTCTAACCTTCCAGAAGCTAGCAAGGAGAATTTGCATCCCTTAACCAGTTGATTTAAACCACTGTGGGGAGGAAGGGGTACCTGGGTGGCTTAGTCAGTGGTTAAGCATATGCCTTAGGCTCAATCATGATCCTGGGGTCTTGGGATCACGCCTCCAGTCAGGCTCCCTGCTGAGCAGGGAGTCTGTTTTTCCCCCTGCTCTTTTTCTCTCTCTCAAATAAATAAATAAAATCTTTTAAAATAAATAATATAAACCCCTGGGGATTTAGGCACTGAGAGAATCTGAGCATTGTACATGTTGGAAATGAAACAGAGAATTTTAAATTTCAACATTTTAAAAGAAGACTTTTTTTTTTTTAAGCAGAAGTCTTAAATTCTGGTACCCAGCTGAGAGTCCTAACAGCCAGACTATGTGGAAGCGGGGAAAGGAAGACAGGAGCTGCCAGAAAAGGAGACTCCTGGAGATGAAAGGGTTATTGGAAAGGGAGCAGTCTTTCTTCCCAGAGCTGGCACATGCTGGTGGTTGGAGTTTGGGTTCTGTCGTCATACTCTCTAGGGCTCCTATCCTGCCTTCCATATGAATGGTCTTGGGCAACTTACTTAACCTGAATGGAAGTAATAATAAAAGTATCCCTGCCCAGGGTGGCTTGAATACACATCTGAAGCAATGAAGAACTCAAAACATCACCAGGCACGAAATAAGAACATGAAATATCAGGTACCATTATTGCAACTACCACCATGACAACAATGCTATAATTATAATCCTTGCTACCATCATGAGTAATGTTATTTGTCCTGCATATGGAACTGTCTCTTCAGAGGACTCAGAGCATGGGAAGAAAGCCAAAGCTGCTCTCTCTGGGGGGAAAAAAAATCCTTTTTGCAAAGGGTTTTTAAATAGTTAATATTAAAAAAATTAAAATGGGACGCCTGGGTGGCTCAGTTGGTTAAGCAGCTGCCTTCTGCTCAGGTCATGATCCCAGCGTCCTGGGATCGAGTCCCACATCAGGCTCCTTGCTCAGCAGGGAGCCTGCTTCTCCCTCTGCCTCTGTATGCCATTCTGTCTGCCTATGCTCGCTCTCTCCCCACCCCTGATAAATAAATAAAATCTTAAAAAATAATAAAAATAAATAAAAATAAATAAAAAAATAAAAATAAAATGGTCAATACTATGAAAGTTCTGTGTGATGGGAGGCAATATTCTTTTCTTTTCTTTTTCTTTTTTCGATTTTATTTATTTATTTGACAGAGATCACAAGTAGGCAGAGAGAGAGGGGAAAGCAGGCTCCCCGCTGAGCAGAGAGCCCAATGCGGGGGCTCAATCCCAGGACCCTGAAATCATGACCTGAGCCGAAGGCAGAGGCTTAACCCACTGAGCCACCCAGGTAACCCGAGAGGCCATATTCTTTAATGAAGGGAATGCAGACTTTTGTTCTTATTTTAATTAGTACTAATAAACCTGATTCATTCTGGATCTGTGTTTATTCACGAAGAAAAATAATTTTCATAGATGTGACACCTGGGGGCTACTCATAGTTTAGATATCTTTTAGCCATCAATAAATTAGTTTCTGCTGCCTTGTGGCAGTCATTTGAGAGCCACAGATTCAAAGAGAAGGTCCTCTTGTTTAGGAAGCAGAGCAAAGTAATGCGTGAGTCAGATGTCTCATAGGCTGTGCAGGCTTGAGGGTGAAAAGATGGAAGAAAATTTTACAACTTCTAAAACCCCTTCCGATGCTGAGGCTTCATAATTATCTGGCAGAAGATAATAAAGGCTTCATATTTAGGGTAAAAGCTCTGACAATAGGAAAATATAAGTAATAATAATTTACTGAATCCTTTCCTTGGAACTGGTAGATAGTTTGATATGTAATCAACATAGCTCATTTAATTCCTCCAGCAGTACTAGAAGATGGGGTTTATTAACCTCATTTTATAGGTGAAGAAAGTGAGCACAATTCAGGAACATCTCAGCAGAGGACCAAATGATGAGCAGAACTGAGGGCCCTAGACAGGATTTTCAGTGTCAAAGCCCTCATTCCTTCCACATTGTGAGAGATCTGTGAACTCCTTGTCTATGCCTATCCTGCCCTCTGCCCTGTCCTTGGCCTCAGGCAGCAGGGTCAACCTCACAGCAGCCCCGTAAGGTGAAGTATGTTATCCATGCATCACAAGTGAGGGCACTGAGGCTGTACACAAGGCCCAGAAAGCATCTTTGGCATTCATTATCAGTAACAAAATACATAATACCTTACAGCTTTTTGATTTTTCAGTCCACAAGGAAATGTCTTCCCTAATTGCTGTTTGAACACAGTCCCTATCTCCTTTCAGCTGGCAAACCTGCCTTTGAAGCAACGTCCTTTACTCACCTGCTGGTGAATTTGAGAAGTTTCTTTTTTTTTGGAGCCTACATTTCTTTTTTTTCTTTTCTTTTCTTTTCTTTCTTTCTTTTTTTTTTTTTTTAATATTTTATTTATTTATTTGACAGATCACAAGTAGGCAGAGAAAGGAGGAAGCAGGCTCCCCGCTGAGCAGAGAGCCCCATGCAGGGCTCTATCCCAGGACCCTGGGATCATGACCTGAGCTGAAGGCAGAGGCTTTAACCCACTGAGCCACCCAGGTGCCCCTGGAACCTCCATTTCTTTACCTAAAAACAATGACCTCTAAGAGTCCTCAGGAGGATTAACTGAGTTAAGTCATGCTAAAGTACTAGAATAACACCTGGAACAGAATTAGCTCTCAAAAACATTAACTGTTGTTGTCATTGTTAGTGTTGGCTCAGAAGATACTAGAATGTATTTTCAACATGTCGTCCTTGGACCACTGCCTCAGAATCCCCTAGGGCAGCACACATAAGGTATTATGATATATACTGGATCTAGGGTGAACCTGAGATTTTACTTCTCTCTTACAGGCTCCCAGGTGAAGCCCGGACCAGAGCACACTTCGAGAAGCAACGAACTGGGGTGCTTTGTTGACAGCAGATTCAGTGACCCTGCCTCAGACTCCAGGAAGGAGGCCCAAGAGACTAAATGTTTAACTCCTCAAAGAGATTCTAAGGCACAATAAAGCCTGAGAAGGCCGTGAGAGAAGCTTCAGTTGGTTCTATTAACATTATTTGACAGTGCAATTCACTGGAGACTATAGGCTGATCAAATTCCTGATTCATCATCATGACTTCAGGGTAAAATGCTTCTGATGCTAAGACACCCTCATCCCTTTCTGTAACAGAGGTAATGAGTCAATTTTCCAAACAGAGTAAGTAGATAATCTTTCTCAATTTACTAACATAATTCACTGAATATTAAGGAGCATTAGAAAAGACATCCTTTTTTTCTTTTTTTTCTTTTTTTTTTTTTTTCAAATTCAACTAAGCAGAAGTTTTCTAGCACAAATATTAGGGGCAATAAAGAATTTCACTCAAGGTTGACAGCCTGAGTTAGCAGTTTATATTTTATATAGATGTTCTTTTCTTCTCCCTCAGTATTTCTTGTGTATAGCGCTAGGCATTTTTTTTTTTTAAAGATTCTTTTGGTTCAATTCTGGATAGTTTAAGCTTAAAAATTTAGTTTATGGAAAAGATACAGAGGTAGGAATCCATGCAAGATCTGAATAATTGTTCCTGGAGAAGGACAGTGACCAGGGTAGCTCATACAGTGACCAACCACCCTAGTTTATTGAGGACTGACCCACTTTTAGCATCGAGAGTCCCAAGTTCTGGGGAAATTCCTTAGTCCCCAGATAAATGAGGATAGCTGGTCACCCTAACAGAGACCTTGCAGTAGGCTTTCTATGTAGCAATTCAATGTAGCAAGTCTTATTCAAGTGTTTCTATTCTTCGTCTTTCTCTAAATGAGAATGTCCTGGGTTAGTTGTGTCTGCTACTGGTCCAGTCAGCGACAGGCAAGGAACAAATTTTGCCACTACTGCCCCACTTGGTTTTGAGTGCCCACTCCTACGAAATAGAGACCGATTCCTAGAGAAGACAGTATCCAAATAATGACCCTAACGTGCATCTATTATAATTTTCCAGAAATTGTCTTTGACTATCTTATAAATCCAACTTGCCTTTGCGAGTTGCACCAGGGATCCACAATCCACTAAACTCGGCCACACCCCACTAGATCACAGTATAGAGCTTAACCGTGATAGAAACAACTTAACTGTGACTGAAATTCATCGAGCACTTACTCTAGGCAACTAGCTGATAGGTAGATAGGTAGGTAGATAGGTAATTTGTCAAACTCATTGATATAGCTTCTACCGCATCTATTGAATGGATAAGGAAATTGAAGTTTCCTTCCTTTTCAAAGGGATGAAATGAATCAAGATATTCTAGTTCTACGCCAACTATCTTTCTACAATAACATGTTCTTTCTTCTCCTCCCATGCTCCCCTTCTTCCTCATGTTCTCTGCCTCTCTCTCCACATGTCGCCATGTCTATGTGATAGCCTTGTAGTCATCATCTTATACATATTAAGATATTACTCTATATGTAATTATGTACCTTCCCAGTTGGATTTTCTATATCTGGCTCACAGAGAATAAATGAATGTCTAAGTTGCACATTTATTAAATGGAAATTTTTTGACTCTGCAGATTAAACCCAAATCTTTTGTTTATACATTGTGTCCTCTTTCCATTGTATCACTCCATCAGACTTGAATGCCTCATTATCTGTTGGTTAACACAGAGAGAAGAAAACTAACCTTGTTTTTATATCTGCAATAATGGTGATAGAATTTCTTTAATGCTTTCTCTGGGCAAGGCATTTGCTGAGCACTCTATGTGGTATTACGATGAAGTATAGTAACTTAATCACAAGGACATTAAGTAGTTTCCCTAAACCCATTGAGGAAAAAAATAAATAAATAAAGTAAAAAAATAAGGTAAAATAAAATAAGGCGGGAGGGCGGCAGAGCCAACATTTGAATCTAGATCCATCTGCTCCAGAAGATTTTATCTTTCCAATTTGCCAAACTACAACTTTGCAATAGGATCAGGATTTGCCTATATATCCTCTTAGTCTGAGCAAGTTTGAATGACGACACAGTATTTCCCTATATTGAAGTAACTTTTCTTTGTTATGCTGTTGCTCATATTTATAAGTACAATTATGTCATATACCTTGGATTGATTTTTAGATCAGTCTACTACCCACCTGTATAGACTTTTTTAAACTTTATATTTCTTTTAATCAACTTACTCCAAAGTCTTGTCCTAGCAATAATATTCATAAAACTATAGACATGATGTACTTGTGACACAGTTTCAAAAACACATTAAAATAAACATAGATTCAGATAGCTTAAATTATGGCTCAGTAGTTAAACATTGTGTAAGATGGTGATTTTTCTATATGAAGATTTCCTTATCAAGTTTGCTAAAAGAAGGGGTTTCTTCTTTTTTGTAATGTCGCTCTGTAAATCCAAATAATTTAAAGAAAGGAGTTCAGTAGCCTCCGGCTCTGGGGAAACTACATTTGCTGCTTTCATCTTCTGAGTCCCTCTTAGGATATGTTCCAATCAGTTTCCAAGAGAAGCAAATAAGCTCAATAAGCTTTTCTGTGGGGTAAGCTAGCCTGACCCAGCCTCCACAGCTCCATGTAAATTTGTTCCTTTTTGATTATTTCCAGGTAGCTTTGCTTTCATTATGCCCACACACCCGGGGCAGCTTTTCCATTACAAAGTTATATTTAGTTCATTTTATGGGATGAATTATAGACTATGATGCTGTTCATGAACTTGTAGATTCTCAAAGATCTCAAGGTGTGTTGTTGCAGAACTCCTAGGGATACCTCTTCATATTACACTGCTTGCTCACTCGGAGGGTCCAAGCTGTCATGACCTTTTCCATATCCTCTCCTCTGATGGAACATTTCAAATGAGTCAAATTCTGAATCTTGTGATTTTTCTCATGGCCTTTCCCAATACCCTCTTCAGCTGGGTGAAAAACCACCCTATGTATTGTATCTAACTTCCATTCTCACTCTTCTTCCATTTTACTGTGTCTGCTTTATAAAAGAAATCTTTCATTTCGTGGAGTCTGGGCTTCTTTCTTTGCTTCCACCTTCATTCCCCACTGAATGAATCAGGGCTCGGCTTATGATCATTTGTTATATGCCGCCACTTCTCCCGGACCACCCCTCGCAGGCTGCCAGAGCTCTGGGCTGTATTCCATGAGCTCTTTTAATTCCTTGTTGGCAGCTTGCTGGCCCTTTCTTTTTACCTTTCTGCCAGGTTTATTGCCTTTTAGCAGGCCAGCTCTGATTTTCAGAATTTTTCCAAAAAGAGGTAAAAATCAAATACCTGGCTCCCAACTGTCAGTGAGCAGTTTTTTCAGATAATCCTTCACCATCATTTACTACCTCAATTCCTCAACTTCCAAGCTTCTCCCTCCATAAAAACAACCCCATCAAATGATCAGGAATGGCTTCATCTTATAAGAAAGCTCTCCTGACATTGGGGAGGGATGGGGCTAAAAACCAGTGGAGTGTAAGCAATGCAAAACCAGTTCATTCATGCAAACAAAATCACACTCCCTGGCCAGCTTCCCCCCTTCCTGTAAATCTGCATCTCGTAGAGAGTAAAGGCAGATGGAAATGCTGGGATATGCAGAGTTGGCATATGGCAGCCCCAGAATAAGGTTAAGCAAAAGCAAGTACCAAAATCATCTGTTCTAGAGGCCTAAATGGGAGTGTGTTCCTTCCCTGCTCTATGGAAGAAGAGAATCCCTTCTCAAGTATGACATTGTGTGAACCACACAGAGACACAGAAATGACACTCGTGCTCATCAATTCTTGCCTAATTGTCTCTGCAGCCTCCTTCCTAAGTTCTGTCCTCCATTTGTTCCCCATGAATCCATCTTACATGCTGATGCCAGTAAATTTGACTGCATCTATGTCCTGCCTAAAACCTCCCTTCCACCTCTGATCTAGAACTACGGGTACTTTACAAAGAGTTTCAGCTGATTGGTAAGAAGTGTTACATGAAAAAAAAAAAAAGTAGTGTACTTAAATCAGACAGCCATACTGTTGAGTCTCATAGGAAGTCCATGATCACCTCTACGAGAGTCCTCAGTGCTGCCTGGCCACTGGAGCCCCTGCCTTGCCTTCATTCCCCCTCCCTGGCCAACTGGTTTATGTTATGTCTCACTTTAGACTTCTACTTGTCCCATTCTTATTCTCAGCTTAAAATCTGAGAAAATAGAAGCAATCAAAAATGAATCTCCTCTGGCATCTCCTCACCCACATCAATCAATGCTCAAATACCTCTCTCCTTTCTGAACCCACTCCTAGGTAAAACCAGTCTCTACAACTATGTACAAGACTCTATTTCCTTTTACCTGCGCAAGCTGTTCCTCTTCCCTCTACAGCATTTCATGTTTCATCAGCATACCACCATGCTTTTATTTTTTCCATAACCACCAACCACAACCACCATCATCATCACTAATCACCATCAGCACCACCATCACCACCCCCCCCACCATCATCATCACCATCACCATCATCATCACCATCACCATTGTCATCTCACTTATTCTCATGTCTCCTTCAGCTACTGTCTCAAACTCAACACAGATTCTGTGATCTCTCTTTGATTCCCTTATTCCAGATTTCTCTTGAACCTATTCCAACTAGGCTTTCACCTCCATACTCACTAAAAATGCTCTTATTAAAGTCGCCAATGATGTCTGCTTTGCTAAATCCCATGACTGTTTCCCAGTCTTGGGCTTATGTGACCATAAGCAGTATTTAATGGGGTTGAACACCCTGTCCTCCTAGAAACACATTCTTTACTTGATTTCCATGACATCAAACTCTATTAGATTTCCTATTTCCTCTCCAGCTGATCTTACTCTCCTATTTGATCTTTCTTCTCATCTGTGCAAGCTCTTAATGAAGCAGTACCCCAGGGGCCAGACTTTGGACTTTTTTGTCTACACAGACCGTTAAAGGTCTTATCCAGTTGCATGGCTTCCAATACCATGTAAATGCTATAAATCCCAGAAGTATATCTCTACCTCTTGCTCTCCAGACTCATATGTCCAATCGCCTATGTGGCATCTCCACCTAGGTCTTCTAGGCATCTCAAATTTATCAAGCTCAAACTGAACTCCTTGCACTCCCAAATCTCCTCCTCCTTTATGTTTCCCAGTTTTAGGACAGGTGAATTCGAATTCTGATGTCAAACACTTGAGTAGCATCATTTCCTTGTCTTCCTTACATTCTACAGCTAATCCTTAAAAGTAGTCAGAACTGCCATCAAAGTATATTCAGAGTCCAGTTACTTTCACCATTACCTTTACCCATTACTTGTACTTTACTCTGAGCCTTGTTCACCTCAAACTTGAATTGCTGAAATAACTTTCCAGCTGATATCCCTAATTAAAGTTCTGTCTCTTTTAATCTCTCCTCTAAAGATGAGCCAGGGTAGTCCTGTGCAAACCCAAGTCAGATGAGATCAGTCCTCTGATACAATTTTCCAATGGCTCCCAATGTCACTCAGAGTAGAAGCCAAAAATTTTACAAAGATTTAGAAGGCCTGGCATGGTCCCGTTTCCTCCTACCCCTCTGATTTTCTCACTTATCTTCTTTCCACTCTTCTGCTCTAGCTCCTAGCTAAATTTACAGGCATCCTCCTGCCTCAGGGAATTTGCATAGATTGCTTTGTGACTGATCACTCTCCCTCCTGGTCCACATCTGCCTGGTTTGCTTTCCCACCTTTGGTTTTTACCCAAACACCATATTTTCAGTAAAAACATTTAACTTCAATATCCCTTCTTGGACTTCACTGGTCACCCTGGCACTCAACATTACCTAATTCACTCTGATCTGCCTTCATGATTTAGTTTATTATCTGTCTCCTCCCCTGGGCACAAGGTGAATGAGAACAGGGACTTTTGTCCATATCCTCTGTGCTTGGAACTCTGGAGGGGGAAACAGTAGGCACTCAACAAACATTTGATTAATGAAAGAAGAAATGAATGCACCCATGAATAAAGGAAAATTTTGTAAATTTAGGCCAATTTAAGTAAATGTAGTTACTGCAAGATTTCTTAGGGTTCTTTAATTTAACAAAGCAGTTTATGCCTCTCCCAAGGGTATGATGAAGCAGAAAAAATGCCCAATGTATCCCATACACATTTGATCACTAGCATTTTTTGGGGATGTGTTATTTAGATTTGTGCTAAGTGGTTTATGAACGAGAGCTAGCTCACAAATTATTTATTACTTGCCTGCAATGAGAAAAGGACTTAAGTCGACAGTAAATATTTAGAAAATTTTATAGCAACTTGATGTTGCTGCCAAGAGCCATTCTCAGAGGGTTTTGTGTTTGCTTTTTCTCCTTTCATTTTTCTACTAATTCACCATTATTGTGTTTTTAAAAAGTATCAGTTAATGACAGATTAAAATTAATAATAATAATAAAAAAGTTTGTCTATTACCCCAAATTATTCAAAAACCAATCATTAAAGCTTGCTTTGGTTGGGAAACATAGATTAAAACTAAAAAAAAAAAAAAAAAAAAAAAATTTTAAAAGCACTTTGAGATACAGCTACTACTATTCTAGATCACTGTCCTACCATTTATCCAGTTGCAACCTGTATGCCAACTGAGTTAACTTGCTCTTCTATGCTTTATTATCCAATAAGCCTTTGTCCCTTTAGTTGTCTGGAACACTTGAATTTATCCCTCCCAATTCAGTTCCAAAGGCTAATGGTTCTATGAAGAATCTTCAGATTCTTCTACAAAGACTTGGATTGCCTCCCTGGGCTTCCATAACATTCTGGTAACCTTCTCCCCAAACTGATGTCCCTCTCTTCAATCATTTTCACTATCAAAAACTTGTATTGACTAATGATAATATTGGAGGATCTATGGTCTCACTGGTAGATATAAATAAGTCCAAATTCTTGCCCTTGGAAGTTCGCTCTCCAGCAATCACATCTACTAAATAATTATTCAGAATGTATTTTTTAACAGATTTATTAAGATGCAATTCACATACCATATAACTTGTCTGTGCAATTCAGTGGTTTTTAATGCAGTCACAGAGTTGGGTAACCACCACCACAATCAGTTTTAGAGCATGTTCATCATTTCCCCAAACTCTATACCCACTAACAATCACTTTCTTTTCCCCTCTCACCTCTTCCCCTTCCCCAGGGAACCATAGTTTATTCTCTGTCTCCATAGATTTGTCTATTCTGGACATTCTTATAAATTGAACTACACAATATGTGGTATTTTATGCTTGGCTTCTTCCACTTAAAATAACATTTTTTGAAGATTTTTAAAACGTTTATTTATTTATTTTAGAAAGAGAGAGAAAGCACATGCATGAGGAGCAGGGGGAGGAGAGAGAATTTCAAGCAAACTCCCCACAGAAATGGAAGCAGGG
Source organism: Mustela putorius furo (assembly GCF_011764305.1). Classification (NCBI taxonomy): domain Eukaryota; kingdom Metazoa; phylum Chordata; class Mammalia; order Carnivora; family Mustelidae; genus Mustela; species Mustela putorius. The sequence goes on from NW_025421273.1 coordinate 27,313,794, forward strand.
CCCCAATTTACCACCCCTAGAACACGACCTGAGCTGAAACCAGAACATTTTTTTTCCAAAGTTCAACCACATTGTAGTCTTTACTTTTAATTCCTTTTTACTGCCCAATAATAATCCATTGCATGGGTATACCGTATTTAATTATTCATTCATCAGTTAATGGACATTTAGTTCACTTCCATGTTTTGGTTATTAGAAGCAATATTGTTATGAACATTTATATACATGTTTTGCCTGAAAATATGCTGTCATTTCTCTTAAGCATATACCTAGGATGGGAACTGCTGAGTCATATGATGTAGTCAGTTAAAATGTGGCCCCCAAAGTATATGTCCATACCTAAATCCCAGAATCTATAGAGGATTATTGCAGATGTAATTAAGTTGAAAATCTTCAAATGGTATTTTGGATTACCTGGATAAGCCTTAAATACATGTGTCCTCATAAGCGACAGAAAAAGACAAAACAGAGGAAAAGGGCATGTAAAGATGAAAGCAAAGTTTGGAGTTATGCAGCCATAAGTCAAAGAAAACATGGAGCTACCAGAAACTTAGAATCAGGGCAGTAGCCTCAACTAGAGAATTTGGAGGGAGTATATGCCATCTTAATAATCTTAAACCTTCTGATTCAAGAACATATGTCTTTCAATTTGTTTATATCTTCTTTATTTCAACAACTTTTTGTTTGTTTAAGTTTCTCCCTTCTTTTGTCAAATTCATTCTTAAGTAAATTATTCTTTTGATGCCATCATAAATGAATTGTATATTTCAAGTAAATAAAAATACAAATGATTTTTGTATACTGACATTGTATACTGCAAATTTTCTGAACTTTGCTTTAATAATCTTTGTGTGTGTGTGTGTGTGTGTGTTCCTCAAGATTTTCCAAACACAAAAAGCTGTCATCTCCAAATAGAGATAATTTTATATCTTTCTGCCCAATCTGGATGTGTTATTTTCCCCCCTTACCTTGTGAATTTAGTCTTATTACTTGTTATGGAGCTATTCGGAATTTATCTCATTTTGAGTCAGTATTGGTACCTTTTATCTTTCTGAGAATTTGTTACATCATTTAGGTTACCAAATTTTTTGGCATACAAATGTTTGTAGCATTCCTTTATAAATTTATTCTTTTTTAAGACTGTTTTGGATATTCTTAATCTCTTGAATTTCCATAGGAATTTTAAGGTCAGCTTGTCAATTACTGTAAAAAAAAAATACCCCCTGATTTTATTTAACTTCAGCCTTGTTTATTGATAAATCCAAATAAATGTCAGTTTTGTTGACTTTTTTTCCCAAGAATCAACCAGGTTTTATTGATTTTTTTTTACTGTTCTTTTTTTCTATTTTCTTTTTAACTTAGTTTTGTTCTAAATTAATTTCTTTCTTTCTTTTACTTTCTCTGGGTTAAGTTTGCTCTTGTAGTTTTCTTTTTGACAGTTTATTGATATTTTATAATATAGGTATTTGTTGTTATATATTTCCCTCTAAGAACTTCTCTTTTTTTTAAAAAGATTTTATTTATTTATTTGACAGAAATCACAAGTAGGCAGAGAGGCAGACAGAGAGAGGAGGAAGCAGGCTCCCTGCTGAGCAGAGAGCCCAATATGGAGCTTGATCCCAGGACCCTGGGATCATGACCTGATCTGAAGGCAGAGGCTTTAACCCACTGCGCCACCCAGGCACTCCTTCCTCTAAGAACTTCTACAGCTGCATCTGGTAAGTTTTGCTACATGATTCTTCATTTTCATTTATCTAAATGTATTTTCTGATTTTCCACTTGTAATTTTTTTTTTTAATCCGTTGATTATTTAGAAGTGTGGTACTTGGAGTCCCTCACTGGCTCAGTAAGCAAAGCATCTTGGTCTCAAGGTTGTGAGTTTGAGCCCCATGTTGGGTGTAGAGATTACTTAAAAAATAAAATATCGAATTTTTCTTAAAGAAGTACACTTCTTAATTGCTTAATATCCATTATTTGTGTATTACCAAATTTCTATTACTGATTTCCAATTTCATACCATTGTAATCTAAGGACGTATTTTGTATGATTTCAATCCTTTTAAACTTATTGTGGCCTATTTTACATCCTAGCAAATGGTCTATCCTGTAGAATGTTTCATGAACACCTGAAAAGCGTGTGTATTCTCGTGTTTGGTGATTCAGTGTCCTTATTAAGATGTATTGCTTCTTAGTGGTTTACACTGTTGTTCAAGTCTTCTATTTTCTTGATGATCTTCTGCATACTTCAGAATTTCTTATTAATTTTAATAAGTGTATTTTAAAAAGCATTCATCTTCTTTTTCTATGTGTGAACAATTTCTTTACCACCAGGAAAAGTCTCTATTTTGGATACCAGTAATTGGAGATTTTGTGATAGAATGTGAAATCCCTAAATGCCTTCACTTAAGGACTCTCTAAAGTTTCACTTCAGTAGAATTATTTGGGGGTTGATGGTACAAGGGTAGAGAGCCAGCCCCTCTCTCCTGCTTCAAGCAGAGCCATAACTGGGAATACACAGAAGCAGAGTGCCCCTGCTTTTGCTATTTTGGAAAATGAACACACTTGTTTATTTAGTCACTCATAAGGAATGACTCAACTGCCTACTGTGAGGTAGGTGTTCAGAGTACTCACAGCAGCTGTCATCCTTGGTCTTACTATTATATAAAACAAACAAATAAACAAAATCTGAGAATCAATCTCAGAGAAAGCAGCTAAGAGTAATAACTGGACATGACCAGCCAATGGAGGAGCTTTCTCCTTCCAGATAAAGCGAGAGTTATGGCTGCTTTCTTCCTGGAGGTTTAACCATATCCCCTCTTCCCACAAGTCAACCAGATTTACTTAACTCTTGTCAGTTGTTCAGGGTAATGTCCAGTGCCCTTTCCCTCCACCCATCTCCAACATACAATCTTCCCTCTCACCTCCATTAAATTATATTGCTTTCTGTCTTAAAGTAGAAAGTTCTCTGGATACAGACAGATAAATGTATAAAACCTGACTGTGGAACTTACTAGATATATGACAGTGAGCAATTACCCTAAATTCTATGTTCCTCACTCTTCTCATCTGGAAGTCAGACATGAAAGCACCTATTTCATAAAATTGTAATAAATGTCTTAAAATACAATAATGTCATTATAGTACCTGGCATATAATAGGCACTCTCCACAAATGGTAGCCTAAAACATACAAACAATAATTCTTAGCTTCTCACTCTGTTTTCTGGCCTATATGCAAACTCTCAGCTAATGGAGTTCATTCTGAAGCCAAAAATGCTGCCTTGTTCTTTTGTCCTGTCCAGCACCTGCAAACAGCTGATCTTTTCTTGAGTGGGTGGGGGGCAAGGATGGGTAAGAGTGAAGTGTCCCCTCTTCCTATTTCTCTGACCATCTGCTGGAAGTCTGCTGTGAATGGATTGGCCTCCTGGTCCATGCTGCCGCTAGACATTAGCACCCTGCTCCCACAACAGTCAAGTTTACCACGCTCCTTTGTATTCTGTGCACAGGCCCTACAAGTACTGCTCCCTGAAACCAGGACCTCTGTCCCACTTACTTCTTCCACTGCTTCCTCTTTTCCCCATTTACTCAGGTTTCTGAAATTCCCAAATCCCTTAGAATTCAGCCCAGTCAAAATGGACAGCAAAAACTGAACCCCAGGACCTTGTCCACAATGTCCATAGATGCAATGGATGCATTTGTCCTCTACTGAGACACTTCAGGGAGCTTAGAGTGACTCAACACTGACCCAGACAGTCCCTTAATCTAGGCCAGATGGCAAATTGTTCATTATCCTCATTCTGATGGACTTGTTTTTCCCCAAGATGAGCTATTATAATTAATTATCTGCTATCTGGCATTTTATCAACAAATACCATCCATTAACTAACATTTCCATTGCCAGTTTAATGATAATTAATTGTCACAGAGATAACCTGTGGCACTAAAAGATTCTGAAATCACTTCAGGATATAGAGAGTGTCAAAAGTGAGACTAAGAGAGAGAATGGGAGACAGTGAAATAAGCCAAATCATGCTCAGCATAGTTACAATATTAAAAGTACAAAGCAGCATTTCTGTGATGTCCTAGAGACCCCATGCCACCTACAGAAAAACCCCACATAACTCTTTCTAATGGAGCTCCCATATAATATCAAGAAAATCAACGTGCTTTAGGGTTGGCTGGATCTTTTCCAAGAAGTGTGATCCTATGTGTACCTTAAAGTCATAACGTAGCCTATCTCGAGCATTGGTCAGTAGAGGTGGAGCAAAATCATCTCATCCTGAAAGACACAGTGCATCACTCATCATTATTTTATTTAACATCATACAGTTAAAACAAAACAAAACAAACAAACAAATGAACAAACAAAATCCTCCCTTTTTCTGGCCATAAGGCTTTTCAGAATAATTAGAAATGTTATAAAATATAGCATGACAAGGACCTAAATGGGGAAAAAAATTAAAACCTTGATATAATAACTTTCCTTCTGGGCTTCCCATCATTTTTATTTTTATTGCTTACAGATTACTAATTCCATAACAGGATCAGTCCCCTATTGGGTACATGGTAGGCATTCAAGGCATTTTGTTTTAAGAAGATTCAGTGAGGAAAAGTGGCAAATGCCTCAGCGAAATGTTTTCCCAACTTATAAAATGTTTCTGGATTTTGATTTGCCATGGGAGCTTTAAATAGCCCGCGTCTTTGTTCATGGGCACTATACCTCATTCTGAGCAGTTACACCTAGAACCGGCATCCCCTTCTCGGTGAAGATGGAGCCACCTGAGAGCTACTGGGTTAGAAAGAGCAGGTTGGCCTCAAAATCAAGGCCATTTCCTTCCCCAGAATGATACATGGGAAAAAAAGCAACAGAAGGTGGCTATCTCCATAAACACATACTTAGATAGAGCACCTTGTAGAATTCACTGAAGATGTGCCCAAAGAGGATATGTGAATACATGAAAAGAATCTTCAAATTTGGACTTTGAGGTTCCTGGGATTCTGCTGTGTCATCTTGACTGTGACTTTTAAGTAAAAGAGGATGATATTTTCTAAATGTTTGAAGGCCATCCTGACTCATTTCTGGAGTTTCTGAGGTCCTCTCTCACTTTGCTGTGTCAAATGGTCATGCTCTATTGCTTAGGTTAAACTCTTAAAGCTAGGTGGTTCAGGGTCACTAAAGATATGACCAGATTGAAAAAGAAGACCAACAAATATTTATCAAACCTCATGATATCTTCTCTGTGTGGGCAGAGAGCCTTGGGCAGCCTCAGCAGACCCTGAAAGATCTGCTACACTGAAAGCTGGTGGTACTGATAGTAATAACAGAACTGGAAAATCTGCCCCCAATCTCCTATGAGAGTTAGAAACAAGACAAAATGACCATTATCCAATAAACTTACTGGAGAAAATATAGGCCTATGAAATCATATACTTGGTTTCTTCCAAGCCAGGTTTTAAGGGGTTGAGAAAATGTACTCCCAGATAAAGAGACAAAAGAATAAAGAAAGCCAGAAGACAGGGATGAAGGGAAATGATCAAAAGGTTACTAGAAGAATTAAAAATACAGAGGAAAGACAATAAAAATCACAAAGGAGGAAGATAGACCTGAGCCCATAGCTCTTGCAGAGCAGTGGCCAAGAATTTGGGCAAGGCAGGCAGGGGGGCTTCTACTGAAAGGTGTAAGTTCTGAGCTTGCACTGTAAGAGTATCAGCTTTGAGCAATACCCTTCGTCACTAGTGCAGAGCAGGCAAGAATGACCCAATCCCCAGAGGAAACATTTCAGACCAATATAAAGCTGAGTAAGTTCTGTTTTGATCACTCAGACTATGCAGTGCACCCTGCTGTCTTGCATCGTAGACACGCAATAATTCATAAATAGAATAGTGTAGCTTGTGTAGGCGGTGCTTCAAACCTAACACTATTCCACTTTATAGACACTGCAGTCATTGTGGTGGCTGTGTGCCTGTGGATTTGGGATCACCCAGACAAGAGGAAGTCGAGGATGAGCATTTCTCCTTGTAGCCTTTAGTAACATCTTAAACACTGTTTTTCCAAAGAATTTTCTCTTAATTGTATGATGGCTAAATTCAGGTATAATTCTTGCTAGCTGACAAAATCTAATTTAGTTAAATGAACTTAAACTACCCCCAAAAAAGTGACTCCTATTTCATCTTTTCATTTGTGTGTATTTAAACTTTTAATTCAAAAACAGCTTTCTCATTATCTTCAGGAATCAGTATTTTTGTACAAATTTGTTTGCCTCAAATTGTTCAACATTATCTCTTAACTATTTGCACAGCCACAATTATCCAAAGCATTTTATCCTTCAATACATAAGGCAAAAACACACACAAACTGAATAAAACATTCTTAAAATAAAACCTACAATAAATACAACAAAGCTAATAATTCTTTTTCTTTAAATTTCTTTTGGATTCCTCACACATTAATAATTGGTAGAAGGTAAATTTATCATGGTGGAATATGTTCTTATATATGAAATATACTAGGATATACTCCATTTTTTTAAAAGATATTACATGCACTTTTTTTTTTTATTTTTTATTGAATCCTTTAGTTTCCTTCCAAAGAGAAAGCTTTGCAGAAATAACTTGGGAAAGAAAAATATTTTTCCTGGTCAAGTAGGGATTTTTTCAGACAGCTCCTCTACTGCCCTCTAAAGCTCATGAACAACTTAACAGCTCTACTCTGCCAATAGTCATTTCTTCAGTTGAGATGCTAGAATTACAGAGACCCCAAAGAGATTCCTTAGTTTCTGGTCATAGTGCAGTAATTTCAGGCACATTTGCTTAAACATAAGCACCAAATTTAAGACCAGACCTGATAAAGAACAAATAATTTGAAAGGTAAGTGTTGATATTATCCTCAATGCCAGAGCGATTAAGTCCCTATTATTCACATTTTAATACATGACCTAACACACAAGTAGCCAGACTTTTGAGTTTTGAAAACATTCAGTCCTTTTGGGATGCTCCTATATTGTGTTCTTGTGTTTTCTATGTTATCCAGGCCATAGCTGTAGCAGGGATATATTACAAAGAAAAAAAATTGGAAGACAGTATAGGTAATATTATGAACTATATTTCAGAAATTATTAAGTGCTTTATGAGATCACTTTAATAATGTACAATGGAACAGAGTGAGATCTGGGGGCTTTACATTTGGTCAGATTTCTAGAACCTGAGGATAAAAAGCATGTTCCAGAGAAGGAAAGCAAGATACTTGCAAAAAGTAGGACTTGTAGAACCATTTGGCAGAGTGGTAAATGAGAAGAAATGATGTTTTATCTGTTCTTTACACTGGAGGTGAGGCATGGAGTGAAGAAAAAAAAAAAACACTGCAATGGAAGGGAAAAAGGAAAATGGGGAAGAAAGCAGACAAGAAAAGGCAATACAGAATATTTTTGAGCCCTAACTTTGTACTAAGTATTTTTTTGTTCACATAAACATATAAAGTGTTATCTCTATTTTAACAGATGAGAAAACTGAACTTCAGAAAAAAATACAAAAATGTGGTTTAGTCATACAGTTGGTAAGTGGTAGAGCCAAGCACAGAAAGCTAAGACAACTGTACTAGACATTGTTTACCTTGTATCTCTCAATACTTTGGCCAAACAATCTTCTGGGCCCCAGGTAGGAAGCAAGCATGAGAGAAAGAAACATATAAGGAATAAAGAGGGGCAAACAATCACAGACATAACAGGAAGAAGGGTAATTGCCATCTCAAAGAGCCTTCAGTGACAAAATGAAAAGACACAAGGAGGCAGTTAGTTATAGGAGAATTCTTGGCCAAATTCCTGATGCAAGTCCAGGTGTTAAGAATAATAACAATAACAATATTAATTTGTTCGCTCCGGAAACCTATAATCATTAGGACAATGCTTTTATTCTTTTTAATTTTTTAAAAGATTTTATTTATTTATTTCAGACAGAGAGAGAGAGAGAGAGAGCACACGAGTGGGGGAACGGGGCAGAGACAGAAGTAGGCTCCCAGCTGAGCAGGGAGCCTAATGCAGAGCTCAATCCTAGGACCCTTGGACCATGACCTGAGCCAACAGCAGACGCTTAACTCACTGAGCTACCCAAGCACCCCAGGACAGTGCTTTTAATTCTAGATGTGCATCAGATGTTGACTGGGATGAGCTACCTCGACTGATTACCAATGCTTTCAGCTGGGTGGCTCTCACAATGAGGCCCCTGGACCAGCAGCATCCACATCATCCTACAATTGTCCTAAGTGTAAGCTTTTAGCACTCTCCAACCCAAACCTATTAAATAAGAATTTTTGAGGGCAAGGCCCAGAAATGTGTGTTTTAGTAAGTTCTGCAAAGGATTCAGAGGCATACTCAACTTTGAAAAACAGGTTAAGTCCTTTAATTTGTTTCATACGTGTTCTGGGTTCCTATTATTGTCAGGTGTGTTTGAGGGAGCCTGCTGTATGTATTAAGGGGAAATTTTTATCATAGAGCTAATAAAAAATGCTCCTTCCCCCTAGAGCTAGGCATAGTAATTCATATTCTCTTCCTTCATTTCAGTCCTGGATTGATTAAATTAGGACAGTAGACTACCAATTCCCAGAGCGCTTAGCAGGCTTGATTTTCTAACTGTGGGTAGAGTAAGGAAATTGCACAAGTTAGGGATTTAGGGAATTAGGAAAGAATAATGAGTAAATTACTCAGGATCCTCATCTCTACATTTCAATTCTATAAGGTGCGCATTTTACATTTTGCCATGATTATGTAAATGGAGCTGGATGGGTTTCCTTAAATTTGCATTTTGTGTTCAGAAGCAGGCTCTACCAATATTCATATGCACTAGTCCCTCTGGGTTTATGGAAAGAAAGTGAGATAATACACAGTCCATGTAATTTCCTTTATCACAAGGGTTTATAATCCTCATCTAATTTTAACCCCACATCATACATGCCAACCAGGTATATTATTATTTCCATTTCACCTGTGAGAACACAGGTTCCTTCAGCTACTTGCCCAGCTGTGGATGAGAATTAAACAGAATTCCTTCTGCCCCTGGATTTGACATTCAAATGGGAGAAACCCATGGTATCCCTTGGAGGGAAGAAAATGCATCATTCTTGATTTTATATCCCTAATGGTATCTAGTAAAACATTTGGAAGGTCATTTAATAGATTTCTTAGCAAAAGCGTGTTATATTTAATTTTATTGGTGGTATTTGGAGAAAGGAAACAAGAAACAAATACTTCATGGACTGAAATATATTTGCATCTCTCCTGGGAACTAATTCATGTTCTAGTTTGTATCAACATATAACATGACAGTATCTTATGTGGCAGAAGTACCTCTAAGTTCACCACAATTTCATGAACCCTCTTCCATAATATAAAGTTGTTATAGACAGTGGCTGTCCAGTCAAGGACTACATTTCCCAGTGATCCTTGCATATAAATAGGGCCACATGACCAGTTCTTGCTATTAGAATGGGAGTAGCAGTAATGTGTGTCACATCAAGGGTAAGGTAGGTGAGAAGCACATCTGTCTGGACTTTCTATTTCCCCATCCACTAAATGCAGAGGCTCCTAACGTCCCAGGAGATGGTGGAGCAACAAGGTAGGCACAGCCTGCATTCCTGAACCAGGAGGAAAAGAAAAAAGTCTCCAGGTCACCAGGAATGCTCACACTGGGGAATTACATGAGTAAGAAAACCAAATTCATTGTGTTAATTTGCTGAAATTTGAAGGTTTATATATTACTGCAAGTATGAATAATTTAATTTAGGAATTTAATTTCCTATATATTTTAATAGAGTTATTTAATTTTCTCTCTTAGATGATAATTTTATTGAGAGTTATTTCCATGTTTGGAAAAGTAATGGGTTATAGAATCTCATAACCTGGGTTCTTTCCTCATAGATTTTGAGAAGCCTGATGGGTTTTTGTTTCTCTTCAAAAAGAATACTGATTACAGTGAGTACATTACTTGAAATACAGCTCAGACAGATCTAGATCTTCCTAGACTCTTCCATTTCCGGATGTGTGAGCATAGACAAAGAGATGAGCTTTTCTCCTCTTCTACAAAATAAAGGTTAAAAATCCCCATACTCTAAGATTAAGATTATTATGAAGATGAGAATTAATACCTGTAAATGCCTAGTACAGTGCCTGGCTTACAGCTAGTATTAGCAGCTGGTGGAAGTCTTTCAAAAATGTTTGCTGCTATTTCCTAGGGAAAAATTACACTTTCCTTACTGGCCCATTGTCATTGGGTTTGGTTACCTGACTTGCTTTGCTTAATGAAATACAAGCAGAAAAAATGTCTCACTTGCAAGTTGCAATCTGATCTCTTTTCTTTATGATGTAATGCTGACAATATTTTCAATATACAGTGTTATATTAGTTTCAGGTGTACAATTAGTGATTCAAAAATTCTATATATTTCTGAGTGCTCGTAATGATGAGTGTACTCTTAATCTCCTTCACCTATTGCAACCATTCCCCTACTAACTGCCTCTCTGGTTTACTCTCTAATATTGAAAATTCTTGTTTCTTTGTTTTTGTTTTTTTCTTTGTTCATTTGTTTTGTTTCTTAAACTCCACATATGAGTGAAATCATATGATATTTTTCTTTCTCTGAATGACTCATTTCACCTAGCATTAAACCCACTAAATCCATCCAGGTTGTTGCAAATGGCAAGATTTCATTCTTTTTTTATGGCTGAGTAATAATCCATTGTGTATATTATCCATTAACCTATCAATGGACACAGGTTGCTCCCATATGGTGGCTGTTGTAAATAATGCTGCAATAAACACAAGGGTGCATATATCTTTTCAAATTGATGTTTTGGGTAATCACCTAGTAGTGAGTTACTAAATCATATAGTATTTCTATTTTTAATTTTTTGAGGAACCTCTATACTCTTTTCTACAGTGGCTGCTCCAGTTGGCATTCCCGCCAAAAGTGCACAAGGGCTCCTTTTTCTCCACATCCTTGCCAACATTTGTTGTTGCCTGTGTTTTTCATTAGTCATTCTGACAGGGGCGAGGTAATATTGCCCTATGGTTTTGATCTTCATTTCCCTGATGATCAGTGATGCTGAACATCTTTTCATGTATCTGCTGGCCATCTGTATGCCTTCTTGGGAAAATGTCTATTCATGTCTTTTGTCCACTTTTTAACTGGATTGTTTGTGTGTGTTGACTTGCATACGTCCTTTATATATTTTGGATACTAACCCTTTTTTCAAAGTGTCATTTGCAAATATCTACTCCTATTCAGAAGATTGTCTTTTTTTTTCCTGTGGACTGCTTTCTTTAGCTATGCAGAAGCTTTTACTTTTTGATGTAGTCCTCCAATTGTTTTTGTTCGTTTGTTTGTTTACTTTTGTTTCCCTTGCCTCAGGAGAGATATCTAGAAAAATGTCATTATGGCTGATGTGAGATAAATTACTGCCTGTGCTCCTTTCTAGGACTTTTTACATTTGGGTCTTCAATCTGTTTTGAGTTTAATTTTGTTCATGGTGTAAGAAACTGGTCCAGTTTCATTCTTTTGCATGTAGTTATCCAGTTTTCCCAGCACCATTTGTGGAAGAGGCTGTCTTTTGTTCATCGCATATTTGTGTCTTCTTTGTTGAAGTTTAATTGACCATAAAGTTGTACATTTATCTATGGGCTCTCCATTCTGTTCTAGTAATCTATTCTATATTTGTTTTGATTATTATAGCTTTGTAATATATCTTGAAATCTGGGCTTGTGATACTTCCAGTTTTGTTCTTCTTTTTAAAGATTGCTTTGGCTGTTTGAGGTCTTTTGTATTTCCATATAAATTAGGATTATTTGTCCTAGTGCTGAGAAAAATGCTGCTGGGTATTTTGTTAAGAATTGCATTATATGTATAGATTGCTTTGGAAAGTATGGCCACTTTAACTCTACTTGTTCTATCCTATGGATATGGAATATCTTTCCATGTATTTTTATCATATTCAATTTCTTTCATCATTGTTTTATAGTTTTCAGAGTATAGGTCTTTCATGTCCTTGGTTAAATTTATTTCTTGGTATTTTATTATTTTTGGTTCAATTGTAAATGGAATTGTTTTCTTAATTTCTCTTTCTGCTACTTCGTTTTTAGTGTATAGAAATACAACTGATATCTGTATATTGAGTATATATACTATAAGTCTACTGAATTCACTTATCAGTTGTAGGAGTTTTTAATGGGAGTCTTTGGGGTTTTCTATATACAGTATCATGTCATCTGCAAATAGTGAAAGTTTTACTTCTTCTTGACCAACTTGGATGTCTTTTATTTCTTTTTCTTGTTTGATTGCTGTGGCTGGCACTTCCAGCACTATATTGAATAAAAGTGGTGAAAGTGGACATTCTTGTCTTATTTCAGACCTTAAGGGAAAAGCTCTCAGTTTTTCACCATTGAGCATGATGTTACCTGTGGGTTTCTCATATATGGCTTTTATTATGTTGATATATATTCCAACTAAACCTACTTGGTTTGGTTAACCCATTCATTATTATTTAACCTCCATGTATTTGTGTCCTTTCTAGAATTTTCCTTATGGTTCATATCTAGTTTTATAGCACTGTGGTCAAAAAAGATGCATGGCGTGACTTTGATCTTTTTGAATTTGTCAAAATTTGTGTTGTTGCCTAATATGTCATCTATTCTGGAGACTGTTCCATGTGCACTTGAAAAAGATGTGCATTCCACTGTTTTAGGATGGAACATTCTGAATATATCTGTTAGATCCATCTGGTCCAATATGTCATTCAAAGCTATTATTGTTGATTTTCTGTTTGAATATTCTGTCCATTGATTTAAGTGGGGTGTTAAAGCTCCCCCAGTATTATTGTATTGCTATTGATTACTTCCTTTACTTTTGTTATTAGCTGCTTTATGTATGTGGGTGCTCCCATATTGGGTGCATAAATATTTACAATTATGGTATCTTCTTGTGGGTTGATCCTTTTATGATTGTCATGTCCTTCTTTGTCTCTTATTGCAATTTTTGTTTTAAATTCTACTTTGTCCAATATAAATACTGCTCCCCAGGCTTTCTTTTTCATTTCCATTTGCATGATAAATGTTTTTCTACCCCTTCACTTTCATCTGAAGGTGCCTTACATCTGAAATGAGTCTCCTGTGGGCAACATATAGATGGGTCTGCTTTTTTATCCATTCCATCACCTTGTGTCTTTTGAATGGAGTGTTGAGTCCATTTATACTCCAAGTAACTATTGATCAGCATGTACTTAATACATTCTTCTTACTTGTTTATAGTTGTTTGTGTAGTTCTTTTCTGTTCCTTTCCTTTGCTCTCTTCTCTCATGGTTTGCTAGTTTTCTTTAGTCATATACTTGGATTCCTCTCCCTCTTTCTCTCTTTTCCTTTTTCCATATCTATCACTGGTTTTTGATTTGTGGTTACCATTAGTTTTATATATAACAGCTTATGCTTATAGCAGTCTATACTAAATTGATGGTCACTTAAGTTTGAACTCATTTTAAAAGCACTAAATTTTTACTTATCTCTCCCTTCCTGGTTTTAGGTATATGGTATTATACTTTATATCCTTTTATTTTGTGAATTACTTGACTGATTTTTATGGATGTACTTAATTTTACTGTTTTTGTGCTTCCTACTTTTCTTACTCCTGCTATTGTCTTTCCTTCCCACTCGGAGAGTTTCCGTTAAGATTTCCTGTAAGATTAGTTTACTGGTGGTGAATTCCTTTAATTTTTGTTTGTCTGGGAAACTCTTTATCTCTCCCTTCAATTCTGAATGATAACCTTGTTGAATAAAGTATTCTTGGGTGCAGCTTTTTTATTTTCAGCACTTTGCATATATTATGACATTCCCTCTGGCCTACAAAGTTTCTGCTGAAAAATCAGCTGATAGGATGGCTGAGAGTATTCTAATTAGAAATCACTCTCCATTTCTGGATCCCAAAATGAGAAGACATACAGCAAAGCCACAATTGCCACACAATAGGACAAATGACATACTTCTTTGGTCATCACAAGTGGGGATTGAGGGGCCATTTGTTACTGCAACATAACACAGGTTTTCTGACAAATGCATCAAATATATATTTCTCAATCAGAGAAAATAGGAAAATTCTTAAATCGTCCAACTCTCCACCAAGAACCAGGAAGTCCAGCATTTTTCCTCTTCTTCCTTCCTTGCATCCCATGAATGATCACTAATAAAAACAATGTAGGCTTTATCCTGTCCCACTTTTAGAAGAAATCATGATACTTACAGAGAGTGAAGTATTTTCTGATGATAGTTGAAAAGAGTTAAAAAAAACAAAATAAAGCAAAAACCTGAATATGAGATCTGATTTCTGTTTTGTCTTTGGAAGTTTATATTTAATAAATAGGAATTAGGGCTTTGTAGAAATTCAGTTTACACTATTTTATCACACTATGTAACTTTATTGAGCAGATATGAAACTTGGCTAAGAACTTCATAATTTACAATGAGGGAAAGTCAGCACTTGGAGAAGCCATGTGGGTGGTAAGATGAAAGGCTCAGATTTTGTTTTTGTTTTTGTTTTTGAATTTAACTTCAGTTAGTTAGCATATAGTGTACTATTAGTTTTAGAGGTAGATTTCAGTGATTCATCAGTTTCATATAATACCCAATGCTCTTTACATTAAGTACCTTCCTTAATGTCTATCTCCAATTTCCCTATTCTCCCACCCTCCCTTCCATTCCAGCAGCTCTCACAGTTTGTTTCCTATGATTAAGTCCCTTATGGTTTGTCTCCCTCTCTGATTTCATCTTATTTTATTTTTCCTTCCGTTCCCCTATGATCCTCTGTTTTGTTTCTTAAATTGCACATATGAATGAAATAATATGATTGTTTTCCTCTGATTGACTATTTCACTTAGCTTAATATCCTCTAGTTCCATCTACATCATTGCAAAAGGCAAGATTTCATTTTTTTGATGGCTGAATATATATATATATCACATCTTCTTTGTCTATTCATCTGTCAATGGACATATGTGTTTTTTCCATAGTTTCATTGTTGTAGATATTGTTGGTATAAACATTGGGGTGCAGGTGCCCCTTTGGATGAGTACATTTGTATCTTTGGGGTAAATACCCAGTAGTGCAATTTCTGGGTCATAGGGTAGCTCTATTTTCAATTTTTTGAGGAACCTCCATACTGTTTTCCAGAGTGACTGTACCAGTTTGAATTCCCACCAACAGTGTAAGAAGTTTCCCCTTTCTCTGCATCCTTACCAATTCCTGTCATTTCCTGACTTGCTAATTTTAGTCATTCTGACCAATGTGAGGTGGTGTTTCATTGTGGTTTTGATTTGTACTTCCCTGATGCTGAGTGACATTGAACATTTTTTTCATGTGTCTGTTGGCCTTTTATTTGTCTTTTTGGAGAAATGTCTGTTCATGTCTTTTGCCCTTTTCTTAACTGGATAATTTGTTCTTTGGGTGTTGAGTTTGATAAGTTCTTTATAAATTTTGGATGCCAAAGTCTCAGAATTCTTTTCTTTTTAAGATTTTATTTATTTGACAGAGATCACAAGCAGGCAGAGAGGCAGGCAGAGAGAGAGGAAGGGAAGCAGGCTCCCTGCTGAGCAGAGAGCCCGATGCAGGGCTCGATCCCAGGACCCTGAGATCATGACCTGAGCCAAAGGCAGAGGCTTTAACCCACTGAGCCACCCAGATGCCCCAAAGGCTCAGAATTCTTAACAGGGTTTTGTAGTAACAGAATTTTATAGAAAAGTGACACTCATGCAGAATAATTCTAAATTTCTCAGACAAATGGCAGAGAGAAACCCAGGATAAAAACATTACCTTTAATTAACTCTTTTCATGAGTTATATGAGAAATATTTACCTGAATTTCTATTGAAGAATAAGCAAGATGAAAAAAAAATGAGTATCATTAACACTTTTGTCAATTACTCAAACTTTTCCAATATTATTATTCTTTTTTTGGGGGGGGGAGTGGCTACAGTATACCTAGCATTTTGCTATTCCACACTCATATTAACTCAGAGACTGTAGATGTGAAAAGCAATATTTCATTCTGGTTTTACTATAATCACAGTGAATCATAGAAGATAAATTCACTGAACTCCAAGTATATGGGCAATGCATGCCACAGGCTATGTTCTAACTTTATGGGGTTTTCTCTGCAAAACCAAAGAGTTACTTTAAAACTATATGTTATGGAAGTCTCTTCCCCTCCCTCCCACAGTTGCTAAGATCCCTTGAAAAGAATGGCTTTCTCTGCTTGACTTATGTTGGCTCATTGAACATATTAAAAAAAAAAGAAAAGAAAAGAAAAAGAAAAAAGGAAAGAATGCCTCTTCCCAAAAGCATCATCTAGAATGATCAGACTTTTACACAGAGGCTGTCCTAGGTCATGTCATGGTGAAGGAAGTAGCAGAACAGGACAAGGGGTAGAGCCTTTGTGTGAGGAGCAAGAAAGCACATTTTTTAAAAGTTCTGTTCTATTCTTTATTCCTTATGCTTTCCATAGCTTTCCTCTTATACTATATCACATTTTATTGGAGGCTTAACTGACACCATGCAAATCTATTCTTTCTAAAATGGACACTTTGGAGAATATATCCTTCTCTACTCTCATTTAAACATGCTCTATAATTTGCCAGTGTTTACATATTAGAAATGTAATTACTTCCAAAGCCACACTGAGTTGCATTCATGTTGATGCTTATCTTCATCTAACAAGTAAAATGGAGCTTGGAGAAGACAGGACAGATGGGAGTTGGAACTCAGGCCACCATGCCCACAGACATATGACATAAGAAACACCATGACCTACCCATGGAACCAATACTTGACAGCTTGACAAGTTTCAGTACTCTATTAACTGGCATTTCCTAACAAATGTTAGTAAAGATTTAAAATTGTATCATTAACAACCATCATTTAACTAATTTTCCAGTGATCAGGAAATCTCCAACAATATATTTAATACTGACCACCCATGGTGCACTTTTCAAAAACCTTTTTTGGATAATAAAAAACAAGTTCTTGGTTCCAAGACTTACAGAATTGTACTCCAGTATACTTCTTGAAATGCAAAATTCAGTTATATTGCAGCTGCAGAGACAGAAATTTTGGGAAACTCTGATATTAAAGCCAAAGAACTATTAATCTCCATATCACTGGCGATTTCAAATTTTGACATGTAAAAATTACATTCCTATTTTTTTACCCTGTTCTAGAAGATTAAAAAATCTTCTAGATAATATAGCCATGCTATTTAATTTTTAATTTCTACAAACCTCACTTTAAAATGCATAAACCACTTTATCATGAAAAGCATCTTTCTCTTTAATGCTATGCCATTAAATTCTTATTCCAGCAGTGCCTTCTCATAGATTAGTTTTCTAAAGGGAAGTATATATTCTCACTGCTTTTCATATGAAGACCAAGGATCCTGCCTTCTGGATTAATAGAGTTTAGTTCAAATCTGATACTTAATAAACATGTCCAACCCAAAAGCAAAAAGAAGGGTTCATTGGAGGTATTTCTATCTTCACTTGAGAACCAATTAAATTCTGTATTTCACAGAGAGAAAACTGGAAGAAAAGTAATATCTATCTATCTATCCATCTATCTATTTACCTATGTAGCTATGTATGTATATATGTATGTATGTATCTATCTATCTGCCTACTTATGTATCTGCATATCTATGCATTTATGTATGTATGCATCTATCTATCTACTCAAGCTTCTCATGGCATTGTTTAAGTAGAATTTATTAGCTTTATTTTAAATAAGATTCTTTTTTATTAAGATTTTATTTATTTATTTGACAGACAGAGATCACAAGTAGGCAGAGAGGCAGGAAGAGAGAAAGGAAGGGAAGCAGGTTCCCTGCTGAGCAGAGAGCCTGATGTGGAGCTCTACCCCAGGACCCTGGTCATGACCTGAGCTGAAGGCAGAGGCTTTAACCCACTGAGCCACCCAGGCAACCCTTAAATAATAAGATTGTAAAACACAGACGTGAATTTGTGTGGCCTAGTGCTAAAACCTAGAGAAGCTGTAAGTCAAACCTGAGTTGCCAATCTCTTATACTCTGATGGTCACACATTTTCTTTTAGACTCTAGGACCAAGTATGTGTGTCTGTCCCTTCCTCTGGGGTAGCTCTGTCCTTAAAATGTAGGACACTTTTATTCTTCTTTGTGTCCCCCCGACCCTGAATTCAGTCCCTGACCCCGAGGGATGTAATAGCAGAGGGCTTGTCACTAGCAGTTTCTTGCTTGAAAAATATTTGTTGAATACATTTTCTTAAAAAATCATCTCTGTTTTTAAATTTTCAGTATTATAGTCTGATCTATGGTTGGGATATAATGAATTAGAGTCCTATAAGTTATTCTGACCATATTTCTAGAGCCAATTATTCTTCAGTTTATCTATTTAATTTTTTTTCTTTTGTTAACAACTATCCTTCCTGAACTTTCTACAGATCCTTAGGGCAGCTTTGTATTATCAAGCTATTTCTCAGTGCTGTGCTTGACACCCCTAGCTCAGATTCAGAAGCAAATTTAATGAGCTTATTTTATAGCTTCTACTCTGGATCTTGATGAAAATATTAAATCTAGTGATCAAGACTAATTCCTATTGAATAACATTGACTTTTCTTGCATCCTGAAGTTAAAAATAGCCCTCTTTTCTGGGTAGAACATCCCAGCTAACAGTATATCAATTAATTCATGTATCATGGGTGCCATGATTCCACAGTTTACTGAAACATGTTGTGGGGGCAACACCAGTAGCCTTGCTATAGACAAATGTGAACATTTATATGGCTTTTCTTGACCCTCCAAACCTGCTTGTTTACAATAGAAACAAGAAGTTGTGTTATTTTAAAACATTATTATGTTAGTTCTCATGATGTTCTCTCAAAAATATTAGTCAAAATGTGTTATAATTAATTTCCTATGAGAGCACAGCATTAAAAAAAAAGGTGTATAAGTCCCACTGGGTCCTCATTGTCCTGGCTTAAGGCCACTCTGATGTGTCCCCTAAGTGTTACAGTGATAATAGAATATTTTAGCCAAAGGAATATAAACCCAACAGTATTTTCCTGCATGGCTTATTATAATCATCTCTCACAGCTTATTTTCTTATTTTTTTTTCCTTTTTGAAATGTTGTTATAAAACAAACCAGTTATTCCAAGCCTGCCTTCAACATCTCTAATCATTTAGTATCAACCTGTCAACATATCCTGTTATCATTTAAAAAATACCCCATTTTTATTTCTTAGAAAAATCTCTGCCTTTCTCACTTTTTTAAGTGGCATTTGACTTTTTTCCCTTTTATTGTTGCTTTTGGTTGGTGTATCTTGTTGTTGTTGTTTCATATCTAGCTAACATCCCATTTTTTAAACATTCCATATTAACATTGAAAGACTGAGGGTCCTAGGTTGTTTTTATTGTGTTCCTTTGATCTTTTGTTATTTATTTTTATTTCTTTTTTTAAATTAACATCTAATGTATTATTTGCCCCAGGGGTACAAGTTTGTGAATCATCAGGCTTACACATTTCACAGCACTCACCATAGCACATACCCTCCCCAGTGTCCATAACCCAGCCACCCTGTCCCTACCCCCCACCCCCCAGCAACCTCCAATTTGTTTCCTGAGATTAAGAGTCTCTTTTATGGTTTGTCTCCCTCTGGATCCCATCTTTTGTTATTTTCTATGTAGCACTTTTCTCAATAAAGACTCCAAGTTCTTTTTTCAGGTAGAACTTGAGCTGAAATCTCAAAGGCCATCCTCTTATTGATGGATCTCAGTCTAGCTTTTGCTTTATCACCCCACCTAAGACCTAAATAACTACCTCCTATCTGCTGCTACATAAAAACTAGGGTGATAAAGTTAGTTTCCCGAATGCCAGAAGTACAATTTTCCTGGGTGCCTTCAATAGTTTTAATACCTAAATATCTATATTGTGTAGAAAAACAGTATCTGTAGGCAGTAAAATTCTCCTTAATAGTGGCAATACAAACAAAGATAAACAAATAAAAAAATACATTAAAGTTTAGCAATAAAAGGATGTTTTCCAAATGATTGAAGGAGGAGGAGAAAAAGATCATTTTAGCCCCCACAAATGGCTTTCATTCAGATTCCAAATGCCAGTTATTTTGTCCCCTATGACACTGCTCTCCCCTGGATGCAGGGACATAGCCTTGATTCTGGTCATCTCTCATTTTCTCTCAGAGGATAGGAATGTCCAAGATAAAGCAAGATAGGGAAGGCAATAATGATAAGCACTGTGGCTTTCAGGAGAGTCTTCTGATTTCTCTAGTTTGATCAAAAGGTTTATAGATTCACTGTGAATCCCTTAGACATTACTGAAGGCAAAACTTTAGTAACTTCAGCAGAATTAGATTACCTGAATGGCAACAGATAGAGAGAAAGAACTGGATTTCAGAGCTAGGTCACTTGAGTTCTGGGTTTCAACATTTCCACTTATCTCACTCAGCTTTCTGATTCTAAAATGGAAGGCAGAGGGTCCACCAATTGCTTCATTATTTCTAAAGATACATAATGACAACAATACGTCAATTACATCATGCAGTAGATGATCTTTTATGCCTCTTAGCACTTCCCTTTGAACTAGACCTGAGCCTTTCCATAAGTCTCTGTGATTCAGAAGGAACAGAACCATGGACAAGCCCAAGATCTGCAGGGCACAAGTCAGTCAGAAGACACTCAACTCTTACCAACCACTTGCTTTTACATTACCCCAGTCTCATCCTGCTGCTGTCCCAGGAGAACAAAAGAAGAAATAAAATAGGAAAAATGCATATAAAATAAGGCTCATATGGCAGAACATAGTAGATAATGATGGTAATTTTTTTAAAAAGATTTTATTTATTTATTTGACAGAGATCACAAGTAGGCAGAGAGGCAGGCAGGGGGAGGGGAGCAGGTTCCCCGCTGAGGAGAGAGCCCGATGTGGGTCTCGATCCCAGGACCCTGAGATCAGGACCCGAGCTGAAGGCAGAAGCTTTAACCCACTGAGCCACCAAGGCGCCCCTAATGATGATAAATTAAAAACAATTTGCTAAGCACTGACCATGTGCTTAACTCTGCAGGAAGGCAGATGTGTCTGACATGGTTCCTGTCCTCAAATGACTCATATGAAATTGAGTGCATGATAAAGTAGAAAATATGATTGAATGTAGATAGTGTGGTTGACTATAAAAATTGTAGGATCTGAGTTTATATTTGTTGTTGTTTTTACTAACCCTGTCTGGGTTTTTTCATGTTTTTTGGTTGGTTGATTGATTTATGGTATCTGAATTATGCTTAGTTTGTACAATTAAATGAATTGAGAAGTTGCTCATCTCTCTATGGTTAACTTAAGAAATATCTGGGTTTTGAAAATTCATTTCACTTTCCTATAAAACCATTTACCCAAGTGCTTTTTAAAGATGCAATAAGAAACCCAGATAAATGATATTAGAAGAAAGAAAGCATACAGAACTTGGACCCAGAGAGATTTCTTAAATTCTATAATAATCTACAAATTTAAATGGTTCAACTTGAAAAGGTAGATGAAAGTAATAGTTTTAAAGGAAAATACAATAAAACTGGTACAAAACTTTAGAAAACCTAAATAAGCTAAGAACCACTTAAGAAATTTTAAAAGTATGTAGTCACATATTCCCATCTTAAAACCCTAAGTAAAATAGGAAAAACAATCTCATTTGGGTTATGACATAAAGAAACTTCTTCAACTTGATGAAGGATAATTAAAACAACCTCATCAAAATGTGTTTTATAACAATGATTCATTAGAAGCAGTAAGTCCCTCTAAAGTGACTAGAAAACTTGATTACATCAGGTCAAGCAAATGAAAAACTCAGAACTAATGAGAAAGCTAAAGTGGTAAGGTATGAAATAATTATTCATGAAGCTATAATTTTGTATACATGAGCAATCATCAAATAGGGAATATATAAAAAGATCTCTTTACAATAATAATAAGACCTATAAAACAGATAAGGACAAGTCTAATTAAATTATTAAAGAACCCATATGTAAAAACTATACAACATAAATGAAGAACAGAAAAAGAAGACTTAATAAATGGAAAGACTTAAAATATTCTTAGTGTGCACATTCAATATTGTTAGAGTTGTGAGTTACCTCCCCACTAAGTAATTTATAAATATTTCATGGCCCCAAACAAAATCTCAAGAGATCTGTTTTATTACATAGGGCGGTCTCATTTAAATATAAGACTGATAGAATAAATGCAGGGGAAAAGCACAAGAAATTAAACAGAATAATGAGAGGAAACCTGTACTACCAGGTAACAAAACAATATTTCCAGTAGCAGGGCACTGATACATATGTAGAAAGCCTCATCATTGCAACAGGCTAGAAAGTTCTGCAGTAGAACAACAGGTATTTGGAAAACATCAAAATTTCTGCAGGAAGTATAAACTACTCAATAAATGTCATAAGAAAAGCTGGCTAATAAAAGAAAATTTTCAAATATCAGATCTTGTGTGAGTTCAAGGGATTCAGGACAAATCCATTCAAAAGATAGGACAGATGAGGCCGTGGTAACAATGAGTCACAGTGGTTTCACTTGGGGCAGATCTATTAGGTCGCTTTGCAGGAAAGAGGAAGTCCCTTACAGCAGGAGACCTTTCAGAAGCAGTGGTGCAGGACCACTACTGGAAATGGCAAGGAGGGGAAGGGAAATCCAGGAGAGGAGCTTACCCATCTAGGTGACTTCACTCAGCAATACTGGGGGTCTGAGTTTTCTGAAAGTGCAGCTTGGTTTTGGTGGTTTTTTTAAAATCCCCAGAGTGTAACTTTTCTATGTCTAATAGAGGCAGGTGCAGCTTTGTGGGGAATGCAAAGCAAGTAGGCTCTAGCTGGCTAAAAATCTGCTTATTGGAGCTACGTTTAAAACAACTGGGTATGTAATAATTTGCGTTTGGTGCTGGTGGGCTTTTGAGCTAATGGGTCCCAGTCTACTATGAAAAATAAACAACTTAGGGCCAATATACAGGGATCATCTTTGGCTCATGAATGTAATAGATCCTCACCTTACTTTTCCATGTACCTATCTATTTATGCATATATCTCAGACAGTTTAGATAAAAATATTGTTATAAGTATAGGAAAATAAATTTATAATATCAGGATGGATAAAACCTAAACCTAGAAGCCATATATTTAAAAATGGTTGCATTTGACTACATAAAATGTTTAAAGTTCCCTAATAATAACTGATATTTATAGTAATGGATATAAATATATTTTTTTCAATCCTGGCCCCAATTTATGAGCCTAGGTACTGTTATTCCCATTTCATTGTTAATTATATAACTAATTGCATAATATGCTACATTAGATTGATTTGCAGGATTGCTACATAAAGTGGTATAGGTTGTACACTACACAGTTTCACCAGTGTGTGCATCGGGGGAGAAGTGGCATTCTTACAGACTTTGAGGTGAGTTGTGCCCCCAGAGTGTTACTTCACACAAGCTATACAACTGAACTCAGCAGTTTTCTAGAGTTCCTAAACTCCTTAAAGTGTTCCCTGTCTCCATACTGAACATGCCATAGACCCTACAGACATGCCCTCCACTGTCTACTTTGTAAGCACGAACTTAGAATTCCAGACTCAACCCAAAGTCCCTTTCATCTGAAAGAGCTTTGCAGGCCCAATCCTGGCACACACCACAAAGTCAAAGTAACCACTTTCTTCTCCATCCTCCCATGGTCTCTTCCATAACCTACCTTCCTCCAACATTAATAATTTCATCTTGCTTCTCAATTCACTCATCGGCTCCCCCACCAGATTGCAAGCTGCTTGAGCTCAGAAACTCTTCTTAATCATCGTCGCATAAATGGTTCCTGTCATAGGGTCTGATATATTGTAGGTATTTAATAACCATTTGTTGATTAAATAAATAACAAGGCCCAGAGAGAGACTCTACTGGTTGGCAATCTGCAAGATCCAGTTTTCTTTGTTCCCATTTGGTGATATTATCAAACATTTACTGGAGGGCATAGAATAATTGAGAGCATTTGTAGTTGTCTTTTCACACATTAATTAGCACGGAGACAGTTCTCAGCTATAAAATCTTTACAGTTAGCAAAACACTCCCATCAGCAGCTACTATTAAACATTATAGATAAATACTGCAACATTAAGTTTTGTGGCAGTGCAAATAAAAGTGTTAGCAAGGAACATAATTATATCACTGTGCTCTTTTAAATTATTAAATGCTAACACTTTCTTCATTTACAACCACTCCATTACTCCTCACTGCCTAATGTCCATAACTCTTAGTAAAGTCTAGAAGCTATTTATAATTTGACCCTTGTCTAAGTTCACCTGCCAGCCTACCCTACTTCTAATTCCACATGTGCCCTGTCATGCATACACTGTATCCTCAGACACTCTAGTACTGGAAATTGCAACTTGCAACTGCCCTCATTCAGCTCCCTTCCCTGAATCATCTCTCAACTTTAGATTTTGGCATATTCTGGGGCGCCTGGGTGGCTCAGTCGGTTAGGCATCTGCCTTCAGCTCAGGTCATAATCTCAGGGTCCTAGGATCAAGTCCCATGTGGGGCTCCCTGCTCAGCGGGGAGTCTGCTTCTCCCTCTCCCTGTACCTGCTGCTCCCCCAGCTTGTGCTTGTTTTCTCTCTCTCTCTGTCAAATAAATAAATAAAATGTTAAAAAAAAATAGATTTTGGCATATTCTGTCAACCTCACCAAAAATGTCCTTCCAACTTTCATAGACTTGAAGCTGTTTTTAATACCTTTGGTCTCAGCTTAAAAGCCACATCCCATCCTCTGTGAACCCCCCTCCCCCAACCCCAGCAGAATCATGGCCTCCTTGTCTGCAATGTTTACGGTCCTGGGTATGCAACGATATCTGTCATTGTCACATTTCGCATCTACCTTTCACCTCTTTGAAAAAAGTGGTGGAGTCTTGCTTATTCATGAATCCCCAGTATCCAAGACACAGAATGATGGCATTCACAGAATCGCCGCTTACCCTCTGAGTGATGCAGAGCAAATAGGAGTCTGGCTCAGGCCCGCTCTCAGTCACTGGTTTGGAGAAAAGCCCCCCTTGGAGTAAGTTCACCTCTGCCTTGCACTGGGGGGCATGGCCTGGGATTTGGTTTCACCCTATTATTTTTGCCTGGTGGCAAAGGAAGGAAACTCGTAGAAAGAATTCCAGGAAGATCCACCTCTCTATTTCTATTTTCCCCACATTCTAGGCTTCACACAGCTGGTCAATTTAGGTCAGCTTCCTGGAAACGCAGCAACATAGAAATGAGCTGCATCTACTTACTCTTATTTTTTATTAGCTCTGGTACTTTTTGATCAGTACAAAGAATCTGCTGGACATTACCACAGTGCAATGACCCTGATGAGTGTCTCATTTTTTTTTTTTTTTTTACAGTGAATTACTCACTTCCTCTCGCAATGCTGCTGATAGGAGCTGCAGGCAGTGTAGGGGCTTAGAAGTTGTGCTTTGGGCTTGGATTAGAGCACAAATTTAATAATTCCCACTCAAAAGCAACTTCCAAGATAAAGCCAGAATTTATAAAATGAGAGGTGCTCTGAACATAGGTGATAAGAAATAAGTAATGTATTCTAGGTGGTTTTAGTTTTATCTCCCTATCCCCCAAGATCAAATGAAACGGAAGGATTCATCTCAAGAACCATCAGTGAAATTGTGAGTTCTGCTCATGTTCATATTTTCTGTAATCTAGTTCTAACTAAATTAAGAGAAAATTAAAAAGACATTTTTTTTTTCCTTTTTCTAAAAAACTGCTTAAGATAATACTTCTCAATTGCATCATTCTAAATATTCTCCTCAAACTTGGCTTTCCTACCATTAGGTCATTTCCTATCACTAGGCCATTTTCTAATTTTCAAATAAAGTTTTTTAAAAAATTTAGAACAGGGGTGCCCAGGTGGCTCAGTCAGTTAAGTGTCTACCTTTGGCTCAGGTCTTATTCCCAAGGTCCTGGGATTGAGCCCTGCAGTAATCTCCTTGCTCAGCAGGAAACCTGCTTCTCCCTCTTCCTCTGCACTTCCCCTATTTGTGTTCTCTCTCTGCCAAATGAATAAATAAAAATCTTTTAAAAATTTTAAAAATTAGAACAGCTTTATATTTACATAAAAAAAAAATCTTGAAGCTAGTACAGAGAGTTCATTCTACCCAGTTCCCCTTTTACTAACACCTCATACTACCTTGGCACACTTGTTACAGTATCAATACATATTTACTAACTAAAATCATGCTTTATTTCTTTAATTTTTTTATTATTATGTTTGTTAGCCAACACATACTACACCATTAGTTTCTGATGTAATGTTCAACAATTCATTAGCGGCGTATAACACCCAGTGCTCATCACCGTTCATACCCTCCTTAATACCCATCACCCCGTTAACTCCCCCCCCTTCCATAAGCCTAAATTTGGTTCCCGGAGTCCAGAATCTCTCTTGGGTTGTCTCCCTCTCTGATTTCTTTCCATTCAATTTTCCCTGTGGTTCTCTATGCTATTCCTTATTTTCCACATATGAGCGAAAAGTCCATACTTTACTCAGATTTCTTTACTTCTCCCCTAGAATTCTTTTCGGTGCCAGGATCCCACTGGGGATAGCAAATTACATTTGGTTGTCATGTCTGCTTAGGCTCCTCTTGGCTGTGACAGTTTCTTAGACTTTCCTTGTTTCTGATTCCTTGTCTATTTTGAGAGCACTGGTCAGGTATTTTGTACAATGCCTCTCAAGTGGGATTAGTCACCCATTTTTCTCATGATTAGACCAGGATTACATATTTTCCTCTGCAGGAAGACCACAGAGGTAAAGTGCCAATTTCATCATATCATATCAAAGACGCATACTGTGTCAACATGACCTATCACTGTTGATAATAACCTTGATCACCTAGCTAAGGGATGTCTGGCAGGCTTCCTCAGCATAAAGTTATTTTTTTTTTCTCCTTTTCCATGCTGTGCTCCTTAGAAAGAAGTCACTATAATCAGCCCATACTTAAGGAATGGGAAGTTATGGTCCATCTCTGTGACAGCAAAGTATCTACAAAAATTATGTGGAATTTTCCACATGTGGATTTGCCTGTTATCCCTCATTAATTGATTTATTCAACCATTTATTTCCTTGAGCATGAAATCATGGACATTCATTTTTATTTGGGCTTGTAATAAAACTATCACCTTATTTTTCTGCCCCAATAATTCCAGCTTTGGCCATTGAAAATTAACTGAGTTGGTTTCTGTGTCCCTTTGGCATCACTGTAGATTTTGGTTTGTGTTTTTAATTTAGTATTTCCTTACTTTTAAATTCATCTTGTTTATGTTCTGTCTCAGTCCTAGAATCAACTATTTCACCAAGGAGACCTGGTTCCTTTGGGTGAAGAATGGTGTTAATTACCCAAATCTGGGCACTTAGTGTGCTCATTGCTACTGGAGTGTTGTGGATTCTAGGTCCTCTCAGCTGACAGAGCAATAGAATATATGTCTGTGTACTAAACTGTGTATATATCCATATATCTGAATATTTCTATATTTACCTACCTGTATCTATATTGAGCTAAACATGCATTCATACTGATATGTCTGGTTTTAACCCATTACCACATGAATTAGTCTAGCCTCCTCCCTTTGCTTACCTATAACGCCTCACTCAAAAATGAGTAACTTGGCTCTCCCACCCACCATCTATTTAGGTAAATGGTCAATTCCAGTATATACATATAACAGTTCCAGAATTGTTAACCCATGCCCTATGAAAAACAGTCCATTTATTTTCCAAACTATATTTCATTTCTAATTTTGGACTTTCTTGAATCTGGAAAAAAACTGTGGGAAAAAAAAATTTAAAAAGGAGAGATGATGTCAACACAAGTTAAATGAAGCAAAACTAAAGAATAAGGATACAGTAAAGAAGCTCTGCACTACACTATGGATCCAGGAAACAGAATGAAGAACATGGAAGAATGTACTTTAATTAATGTTACTTTGGTTAGATACATTTTAATAGTAAAATAAAACCAAATCATCAGTCATGTAGAAAGCAGTTTACACTGGTGATTCACAGACCTGTACCCCTGGGGATAAAAATATATGTTTATAAAAAATAAAAAATTAAAAAAAAAAAGAAAAGAAACACAAAGAGCATGAGTGTTGGCTGTGGGGAAGTAAACCCATACCAGGAGAATACAGGTTCCAGAAAGCAGGGAAAAGGAAAGGAATCTAACAATCGGTTACATAGGTAATGAAGGTGATGAAAATAAAGTTAGGAGGGCCATAGAGTTGGGATCTCAGGATCTAAATATCTGTGACAGGGAAAGAATTGACGCTTTCTCTGTAAAGGATTTAACATAGAGCCTATGGGGAAGAGTCCAAGTATTAATTAATTGAAGCAAAGAAGAAATTAAGAACATTTGGTAAACTTTAGCAGTGAGTAATGTCCTTTAGGAGCTGACACAAAGCTGTCTTTCCCAAGAAGATTCCTGGGGCCCTAGGCAGGGATCTCTCATCCAAATCTCACAGTAGGATGTTTTCATCATTACTGTAATTATTGGCTTATATGTTTGCAAACAAGAGAGTGAGGTCTATAAGTTCAAGGACCATGGCAAGTTCCTTTAGATCATCAATACTTAGTACTATGCTTGGCAGTAAGCAGCAACTTGGTACATGTTGATAAATAGAACAAAGGAAAAGAAACACAAACAATGAGGGTTTATGAACAGAGTTGAAAACAAAACAGAACACCCTCCCTCCAGTACTAGATCAATGCCCTTCCAGTTGATTAAGAACGTGGACCTTTGGTGTGTTGGTTTTTCCAAGGTCTTTAAAAAAAAAAAAAAAAAACAAAACAAAACAAAAAAAAAAACCTTAATTCCTTAATTGCTGCAATAATAACTAATTCACTAATCTATCTGAAAGGACTGAAATCTATGATGAAAGCACATTATATTACAGCATTTAATTAATCCTATTATTCTACAATCCCATTAACAAGGAGCTCACTAGCATCTTACATCTTTATTTTTCAAGCGAGATATAGCTAAGGAATTATATTATTAAGCATTTCTGTAGTTCTCTAATTGCTGCATGATATATCATGAACACATTTAACCACATTATATTTTTTTGCAGACAATTCCATCTTTGGAAATTGCCTTGGTGATGCAAAAAACCAGAAGGTAGATATTCTGAGTTTGTCCTCTAATTAAAAGATGTCACTAGTTTTCTGTACACTCAGAACATGGGCAACTTTTATCACTGGGAGCTTTTATTCCCAAACTTTTCAGAGAATGAGCCGAACTGTACAAACATTAAGATTTTGACACATCCTTCCAGACTGAAGTTCCAAGTTCTTTGATTGGGAGAAAAAGTGAACTTTGGTAAGTTTAGTGAGACTTTCGATTTCTTAGCTGACTACAGTTTACTTTTAGAGCAGTTAATTTTAATTTTGCCTAATTCTATATGAAATATTTGAGGGTGTAGGATACATGGAAAGGGGTCTTATGGGGAACTTTTTATTTGCTTTGAAAGGTATTTTTAATTTTATGTAGGTATTTAATGTACTTTAAAAAGAACTTTTGTCGAAGTGTACCCATTCTCATACACTTACAGGTTTGGGTTGGTAACAGTGGAAAAGTCATTTAGATACCTGGGCTTCTGCCAGCTCATCTGTAAAAGGGGGACAGCATTAACCTGACTCTTCTTTATCTGAGGAAAGAAAGATCTGACTAGAAGCTGAGATCCCTTCTAGTACTTGAATTTGATAAAAGACAAATAAGCTAATGAAACACATGTATTTATTTTCCTGGAGCACAGAAGTCTTTCTTGCTTGCCTTCTGCCAATCCCACTCCATCTCCACCACTAAACCACAGAGCCAGAAAGACTTTTCTTTCTTAATAAAGACTTAAAAACACTTGCAAGGCAATAAGGGTGCAGGGAAAACAAAAACAAAACTAAGAACGTAGTAGAAAACACTAGAAATAAGAATCAACTGATACATTATATTTCATCAAGGAAACAGAATTCCTAAGAGAGAAATTCACTTGGAAAAGTCATCCCCAAATACCATAAAAGTTCAATATGTGTACATTATCCATTTACTATAAAATTTTTTGTAAGAAAATAATTTTACTTAACCAAAAAAATAAATAAAAATGCACACACACACACGCGCGCTCGTAACTTTTTACTTTGGCCAAAAGTAAAAGTCTGTTTACAGGTTGAGGTATATGAAAGGGACTAGCATTTATCATGGGTTTCCCACTCCTAAATGCTTTATATATATATATATACATATATATATATATATAATATAAGAATCAATATATATATATTTTATGATGGAGTGAAAGTAGGGTGTGTGCTGGTGCATCCCAGTGGATGGGAAAGTTGCTCAACTTGGAATTTTAAGAAAAGGCCTCTCTGAAGAAGTGGCAGTGCAATTGAAACCAAAGTTTCCACAGGAAGGTAGTTCAAAACAAAACAAATAGGACATGCAAAGGCCTGCAAGTAGAGAGAATAAATCTCCCCATCATTTCCCAATTTCAAGAAAAATGAGGCTCATAAAATAAAAAGCATGATTATAAGAAGCACAGTTTGAATGTAGATAGAAAGTATGGCAGAGATTGGCTAGCTGTTGACAAGTCTTCTCTGTTCTTCCACACGGGCACAGGTCAAGTCAAAATGAATTTCTCAGATACCCTTGTAGCCAGGGATGGCCTTGTGAATAAATGCCAACCAGGGGACTCAGATGGAACTTAAGGAACTCAGGTCCAGACCATTAAAAACTTCCTAGCATGATCCTCCATGCTTTGTCCCTTCAGGTAACAGCTTTGGAAGCAACGCCTTATAGACTGCACAGCCACAAAATAAGAGCAAACTGGGCCCCGGAAATGGCAACTGAAATAGAACTCTGTCAGAAACACCCAATGGGAGTTTTTAAAGGGCTAGAAATAAGCTTGTGTTCTGATAAGCCACCTATGTTTTGGGACTTGTTTGTTATATCAGTGTTGCCTTAAATAATGGGCTAAGATGCATTTTGTTATAGGGTTGAGTGAATTTTTAAAATAACATATTCATAGTGAAACTACCAACATCTCCAAAATTTAAAAGCCAGGGAGGAATAGTAGATGTAGAATAACTGATTAAATGAAAAGAATCTCTATTATTACCTTGGGACAATCACAGACTCACTGGATAAAAGTTAATTTTTCAACTCCCTGCACACAATCTTAGAAGTAACCATTTTACTTCTAAGAATAGATTTCCTTCTATAACCATGGACAACTAATTGTGATTTTGAGTAAGAGTGTCTCATAGAAAGTTTTCATGATGAAGTCCAATTACTAGCATTTCCATCATATGTGGATGACCATCTCAAACAAAAAAGATTGAAATAGAAATATCAGCAAATAGAATGTATCCATTTATACACCATTTTGTTAATTACTCAAGTATTTGAGCAGATATCCAAATATACTTGTTGGTGATATATTATTGGTTCTTCTGCCAATATTTCATATTGGGAATTCACAGCACTTGAGTGAATACATGTGTGAATGCTTAATTGAATGGTCCTAATTTCTCAAGGTTTAACTGGAGATAAATTTGTTTTCCTTTAAGACTAGCTTTAAAATATTCTGTAAGATATATCTTCCCCAACTTTGGAGACTATCTGGGGATCATGCCAAGCTCTGGTCACTTATATTTTAAGGAAGTGTCTCATTTTGGTATCTAAGACTCCATTTCCTGTATGAACTACCTCAATCCAGTCAAATAAACACTTCATTCTCCAGTGCAAAATTCTCCCCCACAGTACCCACCCAGGGAGTGCTCCTGCCTTGAAGATCTATAGTAGAGTAGAACAAACCACTATCTTCTTTGTTCACTTCCTTTTACTTCTTTTTCCTACTCATTCTGCTCCTTCAGATTCCTCCAAAAGTCTGAGCAGGACAGTTGTTGAGGAAAGAATGAAGAAGCAAGAGGTCTTTTAGTTACATAGGATACTTCCTTGACTTACATCTTTAGATGAGAACTCCAAATTCTGGTTCTCCTTTGGCACATAAACAGAGTCCCCACCAGGCCATCTGTAAGGTAGTTTTCTCAGACATGGGTGTCACAGTCACTGACTAACCTCTAGACACCTCCTATGCCTGTCCATCCAAATCCTCCATAGTTTCTAAATAATGGTGCTTCTTTGCCTGACCTTCTTAGACAGCCCTCTTAGTTGGGGTCTCCTTAAATGGTTGTGACTATCTTCTAAGGCATCTTAGAAGATAGGCCAGTGGAAAACCAGTACATCCCTGGGGCACCAGATGCAGGTAGCTTCACCCACTACATTCCCTGCTTTTCCTGATCTCCCACCACAAGAAACTCTAGAGACTCACCCACCTCCACAATTCTTCAGGGACAAAGAAAGACTAGTCCATGCTTATGTGCATGCATCCCACTAAGTCCTGAGGACATTTTTAAGTCTTCCTAAGATCTGTAACCTTGTACTCCATTCTAGTATACTAGATTTCCTTTGAGTTTCTACTACCTCAGCAAGGTTCTAGCAAGGCAATAAGAGTCCTGTTTGCCCATCTAGTCTACAGCACAATATCTTTGAGATGATCTCTTGAAAGTTCTTCATTCACTTGAATGAAGCATACCCTCCCCACTTACAGAGGGTAAGAGAAAATCCAAGTTCTGCTCAACAGACCTTAGACTCACCATCATAGTAACAAATTCCATTTTCCAAAGACTTCTGGCTTCTGTTTAATAGGACAGATGGGAGTTCAAGTGATCACTTAGACAAACTTGTAGCAAGCTCTGTTGGCCTGTCCTGGCAGCTCTAGCACTCTGCTCTGGGAACAGGGCCCACACACAAAGATACAAGAAGGTTAATTCCACTTCCTTTACATATGTAAGGAGAACATTTATGTGCTCAGAATGAAGAATTTTAAAATCATTAGCTCCCTTAATCCTATAACAATTTCATGAAGTATAGAGGATCATTCCCCAATGTCAGAGCTGATGAGATGGCAAATTCATGCATTGGTCCAGATTGTCAAGGGTCTTGTAAGGGGCTGAGCTGGAACCCTGTCCCACAGTTGAGTAATGCCATTCTCTTAACAGCCTCAGTGTTAAAAGATTCATAAGAAGACAAATAGAAGACACAATTATTTTTTAACTGATATGACTGCTGGCCTTAAAGATCTAGGATTACTAACTAGAAATATATAAAAAGTTATAAGACATTGACTTCAAAAATTAATGATCTAAATACCAATGGCAGTAAAACAGAAAATATGATGGGGGAATATCTAAAGCAAACTTTTACCAACAGCAATATTAATAACAACGTTTAAAATATTTAGGAGTAGCCTTAAACAGAAATCTGAAAATCTTCTATTAAAAAAAAAAATCCCAACAAAAGTTTAGTAAGACATACAAAAATAAATAAGGAAGTACATTTTATAGCTTTGCCAACTGGCCAGATGTTCAGCTTTGTCAATGGAGAGTACTCAATGGCATCAAAGGAGAAAGGGGATTCCTTCCTGGCTCAGGAATGCTTACTTGGCAGAATGACACAGTGGGCATGATTTCTCCAGCACCACACTCCTGTTGGGCACAGCAGCCAGCAACTCCTTCCAGTACCTTTCTTAGGCAGCTTTGTGATAACTAGCCTCTGGGGAGACACCTCTTCATGAACTGCTTTTCCTAGAGTCAGAGCCATGCCGTCTTCCACAAGGTCAGGATCTCAACACTTGGGGAGAGATAGCTAATTAACAAGCCTCCCAAAGCAGCAGAGGTTTGGGGGAAGGAAAAAGGGATAAAATTGGAAAGTAGAAATCAAGGTGAAGGAAAACACCCCACCTACTGGTTCTGTGGTATCGGTGAGGAGGAGTGGAACACAGCAGCATTTGACAAGACTGAGGGAGAAGCTGAAAGAACACTGTGAACTTAAGGGGTTTTGCCAAAGACAGGCTCTGCAATCCAGCAGACATAGTGGAAGACGATGTGAGGCTGGAGAAGCGTGGGATGTTGGATCCAACCAGAAGACGGAAACAAGCTTTGGGTGATAAGATTCCAAATGATGATGAACGGTGGGGAGCTTTAGGATTCTGTGATGAGTATTCTGATTAGTAACACTGTTAAACACTGGTCTTTTTTTTTTTTTTTTCTCTTTTATTGTGTGGA
The DNA here is from genome assembly GCF_011764305.1 of Mustela putorius furo. Classification (NCBI taxonomy): domain Eukaryota; kingdom Metazoa; phylum Chordata; class Mammalia; order Carnivora; family Mustelidae; genus Mustela; species Mustela putorius. The sequence continues at coordinate 27,348,055 of NW_025421273.1, forward strand.
CTGGATCCCTGCATAATTCCACAAATTAACATCTCCTTTGTATTTCCCAAGGGCCATTCTTTCAGAGAAACTTCTAAGATAAATAAATACTATTTTTGCATGTTATTAGCTAAAATTAAAGAATCAGAACATATTATTAAGACATAACTGATAAAGAATAACTAAGAAAAAGTATCTTTTAAAAAAATGTATTTATTTATTTGAGAGAGAGAGAATGGGAGGGGTGAGGAGGGGCAGAGGTAGAAGGAGAAGCAAACTCCCCATTGAGCAGGGTGACACAGGGCTTGATGCCAGACCTACTGGATCTTGACCTAAACCAAAGCCAGATGCTTAACAGCATCTTACCACCCATAGACCCTGAAAAGGTGTCTTTTATGTTACCTTATGTTACCATGATGTCTAAGAACTTTGGATTCAACTGAAATGGAAATTTATACATACAGAAGTTGCTTAGGATACCAGGAATGATACTGTAGGTAATCAGAGAATAAGAGAAGGGATGTCTTGGTCCTGAGATCTGCTGACCTATGTTGCTAAGAATCAACAAAGAAAAACATGGGACCAAATCAGGGGCTTGTGAGAAGAAGCCTGTACTTCCTGTTCTTGTTGCCGAGTTTAAAGGGACAGGTCTGCCTAGAGACACAGAGAGTGTGGCTTCTCAAGCACTAATGGGGAAAAAAAGGCCCAGCCCAACTCTGGCAATAAGGCAGACACCCAGCCTTCTCCACACCAAAGACACCATTTTGATCTTGGTTTGGGCTATATCAGCTCTTGATTCATTCATTGTGACTGGTTTCCCTGCCTCCAGGCTCAGCCTCCTTCAGTCTTCTCAAAACAGTGGAGCCAGATTGGTTTTCTAAGTGTCAATCTGTTATAGTCCCTATAACATAAATATTTTAGTAGTTTCCCACTGCCCAGAGGATATTGTCCAGTCTTCCTGTAAAGGAGGAATAGGTTACTTCTCATTTATCTAAAGTAGACTAGTCAGACTCACATCCAGCCTTCATACTCACAACTGTGTGATACTGTGCAAGTTATTTACCTTCCTTGTGCTAAAGTTTTCTCATCTATAAAACAGAGATATTAAATTCTATGGGGCACCATCCACATGAGCAATGATGTGAAAGGATCCCCTGGAGCAAAGCAATGACACAGCCTTAAGACACATACCATGTGTGACCGTCAAGAAGGTTCACTAGTTTAGTGCACAGGAAGTACGTACAATAGTGCTTGGCACATAGTCAGCCTTTAGTTAGAGCTCACAGTGATGATGATTACCCCTGTGTCATTTCTGTCTGTGACTCTTAATATCCATCCTCATGGAGTTACATGTTCTAAAATGATGCTGTTTCATACCTCAGGCTCTAGCACCATGATCTTCCAGTCCCTTCCTCCTATCATGAACTAAACATCCCTCAAGCCCTAGCTCAGACATTTCCTCTCTGTGGTATTCCCTGACTTCACCCAATTTTATATCCACCTTTCCAGTTAAGCTACATCAAGTCCAAGACTCTATTGTTAGAGTAAATCCTCTCTACTGACATAGTTGTTCATGTTTCTAGTCTTATGAGAACGGTGTGTCCCAAACCATGCCATTACTTATACCATCTTCAAAACTGATGGCATATCCTCCCAAACCTTTACCATAATCAAATACTTTTCCAGAAATCAACTCACAATTTCACTTATATAAATTCATTTCAAAGGGAAACTTATGTAACTATGATAAATTAGTAAGTTAGTAGCATATATCACTCTAAAAATGAATAATAAGGAGCACTTGGGTGACTCAGTCAGTTAAGCATCTGCCTTCAGCTGGGGTCATGATCTCAGGGTCCTGGGTTCGAGCCCTGCATTGGGCTTCCTGCTCAGCAGGGAGTCTGCTTCTCCCTCTGCCCTTTCTTGTGCTCTCTCTCTGTCTGTCTCATACAAATGCATAAAATCTTTAAAAAAATAAAAAAATGAATAATAATTATGACACAACAACAACAACAACAAATCCTTGTTCATCTACCAGTAATTCATCAGATATCAACACTTTGGTGGGAAATTCTGTATTAACACATAAAAACTCTGGATGTGGGAAAATCCATAATAATATATTCACCATCTATTATATAATGTTGGGCATGATGATGCTAGTAATCTCAGCAAGTGATTCTCAAATTGCCATAATCTTTCAGAAAGTCCCAAATTCAAATTTTGACCTTAAAAGGGGGAAGAAAATTATGGATCTTTACAAATCTAACAACTGACTACCACAGTGAGATTTTTCAGGAAAAAAAAAAATTCACCTGAATATCATTTGTCCATGGAAACTGAATTTTCAAATCTGGAACTGTGATTAATAGGCTGTAATGAAGGTAATGTGAAAGATATTCTTTAACTATTGGGAAAATTTTTGATTACTTCCAAGGGACTACTACCTTCTTCTATTGGATATTAAGAACTATGAAATTGTCTTTGGCCAGCAGATATATCAGAGCCAAATTAGTGTCTCAGCTGTGAGAACAGCTCCAGCCTTTCCACTGTGCTATCTGTGTGTGATTTTTCTGTTAGTGTTGCCTTCCTTTTGAATTTCCTCTTGCCCCTTCTTTAGGTGATGTTTTTAAAACAATGTATCTAAGATTTCTATTGACCCAGATATATAAATAATTATGTTAGTAACCAACCATATAAATCAATGGATGATGGATAAATAAGGAAGGTCACAATGGGTAGTTCAATATGCTGATACATTTAGGCAATTCAGCTGGGGAGGGGTGGAGTTAGTTAAGAGACAGGAAGTGGGGCAAGATGGAAATTAAAAAGCCCCTCAGTGGATATTCCACATCTCAATCTCTTATGACAACAATTTGAAGGCACAGCTACTGACAGCAAAACCAGTTTAATCAACACTTAGGACTTAGCGTCTCAGGAATGACAACTGTGCACACAGATGGGAGATGCTGGGGTGGGTGGAGGCTGGCCTGGCCAAGTGAAAGGCACACCTCTGTCTCACCCTGCAGGGTGAAGCACAGTGCAAGGGGAGCTAAAGCACGGTCACTTATGTTGGAGGATTTAAAATGCAGTTGAGAACACATTAAGGATGCAGGCACCTCCTCACCAGGAGAAACCATGAACTCTTGAACTGGGCCAAACCACAAATACCCCAAGCACTCTGTAGGAGCTCCTGCAACGTGCTACAGTCATGGATTTTTGCTTAGTGACAGCCTCAGCAACCAGTTCTATTCAGCTGAGACTGGTTTTCTGGAAAGCAACACCAATCAACACTCTCTATAAACAACTTATCCAAGTTTTCCATTTTGTCTTTGAAAAGTCCTGACTTTTGCTCCCTGATGGGACAGTATTTGTGTTGCTGTCCAAATCTGTGTACTCCAAGTTGCAATTCTTTGATCCCAAATAAATATTTTTGCTTAAGTACCATCTCCTGACAATTTTAGGCTAACAGCATATTCAATGACAAAAAAGCAAAGAGTGACTGATTCACAAGAAAACAGATACCAAAACCGAGCTGACAAACTTAAAGTCCAGAAAGGAGAAAGCAATTTTCGTTACTATCTAAGCAATAAAGCCACTGCTTCCATGGGGGATTGAGTTACTTATAAAGCCACATCATATTATAATTTTCCTTATTAAAATTTTTCAACATATGTCATTTAAAAGTCTTGAAAAATACTGCATAAGCACTGATAATAATTCAAAGCTGATAAAACAATGTGATAACACAAGTGATATAAAGATCAAACAAATCATTGAGAAAAAATAAGTCAAAGTACTTCCCTTTTTTTCCTTCATAGAAGTCTCTTAGTATTATATTTATTTGACTGACACATGAGATATAAGTTTATATAAGGTGGGAAATAACTTAAATATAGTATAAAGAATCCTGTATTTGGGTAGATAAGAATTCTACAAGCATATGGACAGTGTAACGAAACTATTTCATTTTGATGATTATACAGTCATTTTGAAATAGAACATAATAATATATGCAGAAACACTCTGATTTCAGAGTTTACAAATGTAACCATTACTTTTAAAAGCTGATTTATCTTCCAAGTTCCAATTTCTCTCTCTCAAACATACATGTGCGCACACACACAGGAACGAATTTCACAAAACAGATTTGGTCTCAAATTTTTTGGAAAACAAAGTATCTAGGAACACAGAGGGTAAATTTCAACTTTGTAAAATTTGAGAGAATCAGAAATTCAAGTTCATATGCAAGGTTACTAACACTGGGTTTCTTTATAAACACCAATGAGTTAAGTATTAAATCAAAATAGCTACAACAACTACAACAGCAAGTAAAACCAACAGAAAGGTATTTAAGTGGTCAATATCTATGCCACCAATGTTTGTAAAGAGCTTAACACCTTTGTGTTCATCTTAGAAAAAATGTGCTCTGATGAGACCATCATGGAAACAATCAAGACACAATTTCACTTAATTTTTAAGTATTAGCACCTTAATTTGAGTTGTGTGTATAGGAGAGCAAACTGGTTGGGGAGTCAAATGGCCCAGATGTTAGTTTCTGAAATCTACCAGTCATTATCTAATTGGATATTTAGCAACTTCATCTTAAAGAACTTCCCTGAGCTTTAATTACTAAGTTACTGGGAGAGAGAGAGAGAGAGAGACAGAGAGAGAGAGAGACAGAGAGGGAGAGGCAGAGACAAAGAGAGCAAGAGCAACATACCTCTTAAAAGCTATTAACCTCCTCACTCCCAGAGAGGAGCTCCTTGTACCATTCCTTCTACTGATACTGATCTGCCTGGACATAGACTCACAATGCTCAGTATGCTTTGGGAGCCAAACGGCTCAAATAAGATATTCAATCCTATTGGGAAAAGGACCATCTAAGTTTTCTTAACTCAAAGGCAGAGCAGCATCTGCTACTTGATTAAACAGGGAGGCTGTCTTAAGTTCTCTAGCGGCATGTCCTACTGGGTCATCATGAAATGCACCTGTTGCTGATCTGAACTAATCTCCCCCATTTTTTCAAGAAGTAGCCAGAATTCACAACCCAGGAAGGACATCAACTCAGTGGGCAAAGGGATTGTAAACTGGGATGTGATTGTGTTTAACCAACCACCGCCCGTCACCCCCCACCCCAGCCCCACCGACTAGCATTGATGTGTATTTACAAACCATGTAGGATAATCAACTCAACATTTCACATTCATTAAACAAAAAAACACAACACATAAAAACATTAGCAATGCTCCTTGCTCCAGAAGGATTAAATTAGACATAGTTATTGGAGTGGATACAAAACTCAATCATTACTCTTTGGTTACATTACTACAAAGTGCATGCAAATATAAGAGCACTGACTTAGTAGAGATTTATAAGTTTATCACGGTATTAAATCCTGTCTTAATGTATGGGGAAGAAATCTAGTGAAAAAAGAATGTGTTAGTGTGTCTTTTATCTTAAACTCAACAGTAAAATTACTGTAATGACTTCTGTGTAAAATGCCTATAAGTCTTCATCTGAGCTGATTATTTAGGCATAAAATTTCACTTGGGACCTTGTCAAATTTTAAACTTGTTAAGTCTACAAAACCCAGAATACAACTGTTGACTGTGTATACTTGAAAATCATATCATGACTCCCGAATAATGATGACGCCAGTCACATCTTTGGTCCTGTTTTCAACATACACGATGATTCTCCCTTTTTAGCTTCATCTCTTTCATTCTGGTGTCCTAGGCTGTGTTTATATAAATCCAAGTAGAGAAAAGTCTTTCACAAGAGCACGAAAAATAGCATAACATTTAGGTAAGACCTCTCATCTCTAACTTCGGAATCTCTTATATTTAATATAATTTTGCATTCTTTACATTCCTGCCACACAACTTCCTGTTCTCTTGCCTTCCCAAGATGTTAGAATTCTATAGTTAATCATGAAATTCTGTCAGAGCCAGTGACAATATTTAAGTATGAAAGATATTTAGTTTGGCAATAACCTCAGTGCCTTAAATCACTATCAGTAGGCTAATTTATTCTTAGATCCCTCTTCCTCTGGCGCACACACACACACACACACACACACATCTTTGCTCTAACTTGAGCAAATCACAATTTAAAGAATCTGCAAAGAAATAACCTGTCATGTCGTTGCTCTTGTAAGAAAAAAGTTACAGAAATCCCATTTGGAAATGGACCCTGGACCCTTACCTTTGATTTGTCTCTTGGTTTTATTTGAATGAAAACTTTCACCATCACAACCGCCATCTTCTCATTCATGTCTCAGATGTCCCCAATTTCTCCTGTCCATGAACCTTATGTGTTAAACTTTCTCCAATTTCCCATTTAGAAAAGAAGCGGGAGATGGGGAAGCCAGTCTGGCAAAAATGAACAGAATCATAGGTTTTTCACCTGTTCTCTTAGTCCTGGATGGCTAATGATCCTCATTCCTGTTTCAATTATGCTCTGTGATCCTCAACTCTCACATTTTGTAAATGCAGAAATGTGCTTTCCTAGGAAAGGCAGCCTACATCCAATACCATGTAGACCTATTGTCTATGAACATCTAGATTAAATAAGTTTAAATATTGCTATCAGCATTGTCCCAGCATGTGCAGTGCACCCCCTTTCTTGTATAGTAGGTTCAACTTGTCCCTTGCTGAAAATTTAAAAACAACTTGTCTTTCTGTTTGTCTTTCTCTGGCACTCTCTCTCTCTAATTAGATACATAGATAGATTACAGAGAGAATTTTATCTCTCTCTCTCTCTCTCTCTCTCACACACACACACACACACACACAAACACACACACACTACAGCCTAAGGCAGAAGGCTTGCTGAAGAATATAACTCTAAGTATGGTATCTACCTAATTATCTCTGGATCCCCAAACTAAGGCTTGAAATTATGAAAACAGTATAAAAGACACATTTTCTGTATGAAAATTATAACATCATAGTAGCCCAAATCCCTTTACTATCAATACAGAGCTGAAACAGGACACACTCATCTCTATTTCAAGGTGTGATCCATGCCAAAAATGGAAGTTAGCATTTTCCCCTAATTAATAGCCTTGTCTAGATTGAGAAAGTGGAAGTGAGTGGGGAGTCCATTTTTTATGAGAGAATTAATAACGAGACAAAAAAATAGATTAGTTCTTCCCAATATGAATTGAAACTGCAGTTATTACAAAAGAGAAATTATCAAATACTTCTCTGTCACTGCCAGCCTTTTTCCTAAGAACATACAAACACCAGGGCCTCAATTTTTTGATTGGGAGTCTTCCCCCCCCCAAGGTTCATAACTTTTTTCAATCAGATCTTATGATTTAACAGAAATGGTCTCTTCAAAGTTCTCTGAATCTCACAATAGAGCTTCTTTCTCCAAAACTTTGCCTACAAAGTTATCTTCTCTGAAATGCACTATTCCTTTTCTCTAGGATTGTTTCTTTCAGGAATAAATTCTAAAATCAGAAACATGAATTTTACCTTTAGTAATCAGGGAAGTCATTTTTCTTATGGAAAAGCTTTGAAAGCTGGCATAATTTAGACTAACATGTGCAAATCTGACTACATTTTGCACATAGTTCAGGACTTAACTGTAATGTTTAGCTTGTCCTAAGAGGTTCTTTAGGTCTACAAGTAAAAATCACATACATGCTGATACATTCTAATTTTTTTGGAAGAAATGTGTACCTAGAAATTGTGGAGTTGATATTTACCAGTTCTTTTGGATAAACATCTTTCATTATTGAAAGTGATTTTACAATCACATCTACCAGTTGTCTCATTATGCAGGCATATCATTAATGTGGTTGGAAGAACTGGGGCTTATTTAATGTGATAAAATTCCAGTCTACTGTCTTAATTTGGATTTAATCTGACATTTTAAAAAAATGTGCTGCTTCTATACTTCATTTCTTTAAAGAATATCTATTTTATGGAAAAGAAAATTAAAGCTAAATGTAAACTGGTCTGTAACCTCACACTCATTGTTTTACTCAAGAAAAGTTACTTCCAATATTTTCTTGCCTAAAATGTTGCTCTTTTAGCCACATCCTCCTTAATATTCCTTTCTCTCTGTATAGAGTAGTCATACCAATTAGCTTTTATGGGGGGAGTATGGTAGGAGGGAAATTCAAGACAGACACACATGTTACATCACTGGTAATTATTTGTGGTAAAAATGCAAACAATACTGTTATCATATACTTAAATCATCCTAATAAATTGTGAATTATAGTATAAGAATTATTGTTACAATAAGAAACATCATCTAGGTCAAATACAAACAAGATGGTGAAGGAATAGGAGACCTAAATATCATCAGGTCCCAGATGTTCAGCTAGATAGTTATCAGATCATTCTGAACAGCTACAAGCTCAACAGGAAAGAAGAGAGAAGAGCAGCAATTCTAGGAACAGGATTTCTGGAAGGCAGGACATGTGGAGAAGAGAATCCCAGGCAACATTTGGGAAGATAGACCATGGTGGGAGGGGCCGGCTCCTGGCAAGTGAGAGAGCAGAGGAGCACAAAATTGGAACTTTTAAAAGTTTGCTCCACTGAGGGAGGTCGCTCCAGAGGCTAAGGGAGGGTGTGTGTGTGCAGGGTGGGGCCCTCACGGGGACAGTGTGGTCTCAGGACCTGCAGGGTCACAGAAAGATCAGGGATGTCTGAGTGTGGCAGAGCTCCCAGGTATTGGAGTGGGGAAGCAGCTGCAGAGACGGAGCCAAGGAGTGCACTCTCAAGCGTGGGTTTACCTTAAACCATGAGCTACTGCTCTACAGGCAGGGACCCAACAAGAAGCAGATCTGGGGAGACTCACCTTCCTCTTCCTGGAGGAGTGGCATGGGAGCACACGGCAGGAATCTGTTGGGTTTGGAGACTCCAAACAGGGCTATGCACCAGAGACAGAAACACTCAGTCACAGGCTGGGTGAGCTTGGAGTGTGGCCAGAAACCAGGGAGAAGGGAGGAATTGACTGCTTTTCTCTGAGGGTGTATTGAGGAGTGGGGCTCTGAGCTCTTGTCTCCTACAGGGCTAGAGATTGGGAGGCTACCATTTTCATTCCTGTCCTCTAAAGCTGTACAAAAGCATTCAGGGAACAAAAGCTCCCAAGACCAAAGCCAAGCAGATTACTTAACCCGGTCCCTCGCAAGGATGGCACACTTCTGCATCAAGCAAAGACATTTGAGACTCATTACAAGAGGCCCCTCCCCCAGAAGATCAGCAAGAACATCCAGCTAAGACCAAGTTTACTGAACAATGAGAACTGCAGAACTCCAGAGCTAGGAGAAAACAACACATAAACTCATGGCTTTTTTCCCATGATCCTTTAGTCTGTCAAAGTTAAATTTTTTAAATTTTGTTTTTTATTGTATTTTTTAAATTTTTCCTCTTTCCTATTGTAATGTTTTTAACTATTTTACCTTATCAATATCTTTTTAAAAATCTTTTTTAACTCTCATTGTTATAGTCATATTTTATCCCTTCATTGTATTTAACCTCATTTTTGGTATACATATAGATTTTATTTTTCTTTAAAATTTTGGAACATTATTTCTTCTAATAGATCAAAATATACCCTAAATCTAGTGTATGACTTTGTTCTAGTCTCCAGCCTGATTATATTCTTCTTTTTCTTTTCTTTTCTTTTTTCAACCAACTTACCAATTCCTTTTTAAGAATCTTTTAAATTTCCAACTTTATAGTCATATTCCATCCCTTCATCATGTGTATCCTTATTTTTGTGTATATGTGTGTGTGTGTGTGTGTGTGTGTATGTGTATATTTTTTTTCTTTCTTTACAATTTTGGGAGGTGGTTTCTTTTAACAGACCAAAATACATCCAAAATCAAGTGTGTGGCTCTGTTCTGTTCACAAGTCTAATGTGTGTGTGTGTGTATGTGTGTGTGTGTCTACACACACTTTTTTTTTCTTTCTCCTCCCCCCTTCTCTCCCCTGGTTTCAGGTTTCTTATGATTTGGTTAATGTGAATTGTCTAATGTATATTTTTCTGGGGTCATTGCTACCTTTTCAGTATTTTGTTCTCTCATTCATCTATTCTTATCTGAATAAAATGACAAGGGAGGAAAATTCACAATGGGGGGTGGGGAACACAAACTAGAAGCAATACCAATGGCTAGGGATCTAATCAATATGGACATTAGTAATATATCAGAACTAGAGTTCAGAATGATGATTATCAAGGTCCTAGCTGAGCTCAAAAAAAGCATGGAATATATTAGAGAATCCTTTTCTGGAGAAATAAAATCCCTTTCTGGAGAAATGAAAGAACTAAAATCTAACCAACGTGAGGTTAGGAGGAGTCAAGATGGTGGAGAAGTAGCAGGCTGAGACTACTTCAACTAGCCGGAGATCAGCTAGATAGCTTATCTAAAGATTGCAAACACCTGCAAATCCATCAGGAGATCGAAGAGAAGAACAGCAATTCTGGAAACAGAAAAACAACCACTTTCTGAAAGGTAGGACCGGCGGAGAAGTGAATCCAAAGCGACAGGAAGATAGACCCCGGGGGGAGGGGCCGGCTCCCGGCAAGCGGCGGAGCAACCACGCACAAAATCAGGACTTTTAAGGGTCTGTTCCGCTGAGGGACATCACTCCAGAGGCTAAACCGGAGCGAAGCCCACACGGAGTCAGCGTGGCCTCAGGTCCCGCAGGGTCACAGAAGGATCGGGGTGTCTGAGTGTCGCAGAGCTTGCGGGTATTGGAACAGGAAAGCCGGCTACAGAGACAGAGCCGACAGTAAGCTCACAGCTCGGGGTTACCTTGAACCGGTCGCAGGCTCGGTGAGCTCGGAGCGCGGCCGGAGGTCAGGCAGACGGGAGTAACTGGGCGCTGCTCTCTGAGGGTGCACTGAGGAGTGGGGGCCAGAGACCAGGAGGCTGCCATTTGTATTCCTGTCCTCCGGAACTCTACGGAAAGCGCTCAGGGAACAAAAGCTCCTGAAAGCAAACCCGAGCGGATTACTCAGCCTGGTCCCTGGTAAGGGCGGTGCAATTCCACCTGGGGTAAAGACACTTGAGAATCACTACACCCGGCCCCTCCCCCAGAAGATCAACAAGAAATCCAGCCAAGACCAAGTTCACCTACAAAGAAGTGCAGTTTCAATACCAAGGAGAGCAGCAGAATTCCAGAGGAGGAGAAAGCAAAGCACGGAACTCATGGCTTTCTCACTGTGATTTTTTTTCTTTTTTTTTTTTTCCCTGTCATTTTTTTTTTTAGTCTTGCAGTTAATTTAATTTTTTTTCATTTTTTTCTCTTCTTATGCTAAAATTTTTTTAGACTTTTACCTTTTTCTTTTTTAACGTTTTTAAACTAGTTTATCTAATATATATATTTTTTCCTTTTTATATTGTTCTTTATTCGTTTTCCTTTTTTAAATTCTTTTTTTTTTTCTTTTTTCTTTTTTTTTTTTTCCCTTCTTTCTTTTTGAACCTCTTTTTATCCCCTTTCTCCCCCCTCATGATTTGGGATCTCTTCTGATTTGGTTAAACCATATTTTCTTGGGGTTGTTGCCACACTTTTAGTATTTTACTTGCTCTTTCATATACTCTTATCTGGACAAAATGACAAGGCAGAAAAATTCACCACAAAAAAAAAGAACAAGAGGCAGTACCAAAGGCTAGGGACCTAATCAATACAGACATTGGTAATATGTCAGATCTAGAGTTCAGAATGACAATCCTCAAGGTTCTAGCCGGGCTCGAAAAAGGCATGGAAGATATTAGAGAAAACCTCTCATGAGATATAAAAGCCCTTTCTGTAGAAATAAAAGAACTAAAATCTGGGGCGCCTGGGTGGCTCAGTGGATTAAGGCCTCTATCTTCAGCTCAGGTCATGATCCCGGAGTCCTGGGATGGAGCCCCGCGTTGGGCTCTCTGCTCAGCAGGGAGCCTGCTTTCTCCTTTCTCTGCCTGCCTCTCTGCCTACTTGCAATCTCCGTCTGTCAAATAAATGGATAAAATCTTTAAAAAAAAAAAAAAAAGAACTAAAATCTAATCAAGTTGAAATCAAAAAAGCTATTAATGAGGTGCAATCAAAAATGGAGGCTCTCACTGCTAGGATAAATGAGGCAGAAGAAAGAATTAGTGATATAGAAGACCAAATGATGACAGAGAATAAAGAAGCTGAGCAAAAGAGGGACAAACAGCTACTGGACCACGAGGGGAGAATTCGAGAGATAAGTGACACCATAAGACGAAACAACATTAGAATAATTGGGATTCCAGAAGAAGAAGAAAGAGAGAGGGGAGCAGAAGGTATATTGGAGAGAATTATGGGGGAGAATTTCCCCAATATGGCAAAGAGAACGAGCATCAAAATTCAAGAGGTTCAGAGAACGCCCCTCAAAATCAATAAGAATAGGCCGACACCCCGTCACCTTATAGTAAAATTTACAAGTCTCAGTGACAAAGAGAAAATCCTGAAAGCAGCCCGGGAAAAGAGGTCTGTAACATACAATGGTAAAAATATTAGATTGGCAGCTGATTTATCCACAGAGACCAGGCAGGCCAGAAAGAGCTGGCATGATATTTTCAGAGCACTAAACGAGAAAAACATGCAGCCAAGAATACTATATCCAGCTAAGCTATCATTGAAAATAGAAGAAGAGATTAAAAGCTTCCAGGACAAACAAAAACTGAAAGAATTTGCAAACACTGAACCAGCTCTACAGGAAATATTGAAAGGGGTCCTCTAAGCAAAGAGAGAGCCTACAAGTGGTAGATCAGTAAGGAACAGAGACCATATACAGTAACAGTCACCTTACAGGCAATACAATGGCACTAAATTCATATCTCTCAATAGTTACCGTGAATGTTATTGGGCTAAATGCCCCAATCAAAAGACACAGGGTATCAGAATGGATAAAAAAACAAAACCCATCTATATGTTGCCTCCAAGAAACTCATTTTAAGCCCGAAGACACCTCCAGATTTAAAGTGAGGGGTGGAGAAGAATTCACCATGCTAATGGACATCAGAAGAAAGCAGGAGTGGCAATCCTTGTATCAGATCAATTAGATTTTAAGCCGAAGACTATAATAAGAGATGAGGAAGGACACTATATCATACTCAAAGGGTCTGTCCAACAAGAAGATCTAACAATTTTAAATATCTATGCCCCCAACACGGGAGCAGCCAACTGTATAAACCAATTAATAACAAAACTAAAGAAACACATCAACAATAATACAATAATAGTAGGGGACTTTAACACTCCCCTCACTGAAATGGACAACATCCAAGCAAAATATCAGCAAGGAAATAAAGGCCTTAAACGACACACTGGACCAGATGGACATCACAGATATATTTAGAACATTTCATCCCAAAGCAACAGAATACACATTCTTCTCTAGTGCACATGGAACATTCTCCAGAATAGATCACATCCTCAGTCCTAAATCAGGACTCAACCGGTATCAAAAGATTGGCATCATTCCCTGCATATTTTCAGACCACAATGCTCTGAAGCTAGAACTCAACCACAAGAGGAAGTTTGGAAAGAACCCAAATACATGGAGACTAAACAGCATCCTTCTAAAGAATGAATGGGTCAACCAGGAAATTAAAGAAGAATTGGAAAAAATCATGGAAACAAATGATAATGAAATACAACAGTTCAAAATCTGTGAGACACAACAAAGTCAGTCCTGAGAGGAAAATATATAGCGGTACAAGCCTTCCTCAAGAAACAAGAAAGGTCTCAGGTACACAACCTAACCCTACACCTAAAGGAGCTGGAGAAAGAACAAGAAAGAAACCCTAAGCCCAGCAGGAGAAGAGAAATCATAAAGATCAGAGCAGAAATCAATGAAATAGAAACCAAAAAGACAATAGAGCAAATCAATGAAACTAGGAGCTGGTTCTTTGGCCCGACTTATCAAAAAGAAAAGAGAAAGGACCCAAATAAATAAATCATGAATGAAAGAGGAGAGATCACAGCTAACACCAAAGAAATACAAACTATTATAAGAACATACTATGAGCAACTCTACACCAAAAAATTTGACAATCTGGAAGAAATGGATGCATTCCTAGAAACATATAAACTACCACAACTGAACCAGGAAGAAGTAGAAAGCCTAAGCAGACCCATAACCAGTAAGGAGATTGAAACAGTCATTAAAAATCTCCAAACAAACAAAAGCCCAGGGCCCGACGGCTTCCCGGGGGAATTCTACCAAACATTTAAAGAAGAACTAATTCCTATTCTCCTGAAACTGTTCCAAAAAATAGAAATGGAAGGGAAACTTCCAAACTCATTTTATGAGGCCAGCATCACCTTGATCCCAACACCAGACAAGGATCCCATCAAAAAAGAGAGCTATAGACCAATATCCTTGATGAACACAGATGCGAAAATTCTCACCAAAATACTAGCCAATAGGACTCAGCAGTACATTAAAAGGATTATTCACCACGACCAAATGGGATTTATTCCAGGGCTGCAAGGTTGGTTCAACATCCACAAATCAGTCAATGTGATACAACACATCAATAAAAGAAAGAACAAGAACCATATGATACTCTCAATAGATGCTGAAAAAGCATTTAACAAAGTACAGCATCCCTTCCTGATCAAAACTCTTCAAAGTGTAGGGATAGAGGGCACATACCTCAATACCATCAAAGCCATCTATGAAAAACCCACCGCAAATATCATTCTCAATGGAGAAAAACTGAAAGCTTTTCCGCTAAGGTCAGGAACACGGCAGGGATGTCCATTATCACCACTGCTATTCAACATAGTACTAGAGGTCCTAGCCTCAGCAATCAGACAACAAAAGGAAATTAAAGGCATCCAAATCGGCAAAGAAGAAGTCAAATTATCACTCTTCGCAGATGATATGATACTATATGTGGAAAACCCAAAAGACTCCACTCCAAAACTGCTAGAACTTATACAGGAATTCAGTAAAGTGTCAGGATATAAAATCAATGCACAGAAATCTGTTGCATTTCTCTACACCAACAACAAGACAGAAGAAAGAGAAAATAAGGAGTCCATCCCATTTACGATTGCACCCCAAACCATAAGATACCTAGGAATAAACCTAACCCAAGAGGCACAGAATCTATACTCAGAAAACTATAAAGTACTCATGAAAGAAATTGAGGAAGACACAAAGAAATGGAAAAATGTTCCATGCTCCTGGATTGGAAGAATAAATATTGTGAAAATGTCTATGCTACCTAAAGCAATCTACACATTTAATGCAATTCCTATCAAAGTACCATCCATCTTTTTCAAAGAAATGGAACAAATAATTCTAAAATTTATATGGAACCAGAAAAGACCTCGAAAAGCCAAAGGGATATTGAGAAAGAAAGCCAACGTTGGTGGCATCACAATTCCGCACTTCAAGCTCTATTACAAAGCTGTCATCATCAAGACAGCATGGTACTGGCACAAAAACAGACACATAGATCAATGGAACAGAATAGAGAGCCCAGAAATAGACCCTCAACTCTATGGTCAACTAATCTTCGACAAAGCAGGAAAGAATGTCCAATGGAAAAAAGACAGCCTCTTCAATAAATGGTGCTGGGAAAATTGGACAGCCACATGCAGAAAAATGAAATTGGACCATTTCCTTACACCACACACAAAAATAGACTTAAAATGGATGAAGGACCTCAATGTGCAAAAGGAATCCATCAAAATCCTTGAGGAGAACACAGGCAGCAACCTCTTCGACCTCAGCCACAGCAACATCTTCCTAGGAACAACGCCAAAGGCAAGGGAAGCAAGGGCAAAAATGAACTATTGGGATTTCATCAAGATCAAAAGCTTTTGCACAGCAAAGGAAACAGTTAACAAAACCAAAAGACAACTGACAGAATGGGAGAAGATATTTGCAAACGATATATCAGATAAAGGACTAGTGTCCAGAATCTATAAAGAACTTAGCAAACTCAACACCCAAAGAACAAATAATCCAATCAAGAAATGGGCAGAGGACATGAACAGACATTTCTGCAAAGAATACATCCAGATGGCCAACAGACACATGAAAACGTGCTCCATATCACTCAGCATCAGGGAAATACAAATCAAAACCACAATGAGATATCACCTCACACCAGTCAGAAAGGCTAAAATCAACAAGTCAGGAAATGACAGATGCTGGCAAGGATGTGGAGAAAGGGGAACCCTCCTACACTGTTGGTGGGAATGCAAGCTGGTGCAGCCACTCTTCAGTGGAAGAAAAGACAGTTCTTCAGCAAATGGGAAAATTGGACAGCTGCATGCAGAAGAATGAAACTGAACGATTTCCTTACACCACACAAGAAAATAGACTCAGAGTGGATGAAAGACCTTAATGTGAGACAGGAGTCCATCAAAATCCTTGAGAATACCGGCAGCAATCTCTTTGACCTTAGCTGCAGCAACTTCTTAGAAATATCACCACAAGGGCAAAAATAAACTATTGGCACTTCATCAAGATCAAAAGCTTTTGCACAGCAAAGGAAACAGTCAACAGAACCAAATGACAGCTGACAGAATGGGCAAAGATTATTTGCAAATGACATATCAGATAAAGGGCTAGTATCCAAAATCTATAAAGAACTTATCAAAGTCAACACCCAAAGAACAAATAACCCAATTAAGAAATGGGCAGAAGACATGAACAGATATTTCTGCAAAGAAGACATCCAGATGGCCAACAGACACATGAAAAAGTGCTCAACATCACTCGCCATCAGAGAAATACAAATTAAAACACAGTGAGATACCACCTCATACCAGTTAGAATGGCTAAAATTACCAAGTCAGGAAATGACAGATGTTGGCGAGGATGTAGAGAAAGGGGAACCCTCCTACGCTGTTGGTAGGAATGCGAGCTGGTGCAGCCACTCTGGAAAACTGTATAGAGGTTTCTCAAAAAGTTGAAAATAGAGCTACACTATCACCCAGCAATCGCACTACTGGGTATTTACCCTAAAGATACAAATGTAGTGATCTAAAATGGCATGTGCACCCAAATGTTTACAGCAGCAATGTCTACAATAGCCAAACTATGGAAAGGACCTAATGTCCATCAACAGATGAATGGATAAAGAAGATGTGGTATGTATATATACAATGGAATACTATGCAGCCATCAAAAAACAAAATCTTGCCATTTGCAACGACATGGATGGAACTAGAGGATATTATGCCAAGCAAAATAAGTCAATCAGAGGAAGACAATTACCATATGATCTCTCTGATATGAGGAATTTCAGAGGCAGGGCAGGGCATCTTGGGGTTAAGGAGGAAAAAATTGAAACAAGATGGGATCAGGAGGGAGACAAACCATAAGATTATTTTTCAGTTTGTCATGAAACAAACTGAGGGTTGCTGGGAGGTGGGGGGTAGGGTATGTGCTATGGTGAGTGCTGTGAAATGTGTAAGCCTGGTGATTCACACACCTGTACTCCTGGGGAAATAATACATTATATGTTAATTTTTTAAAAAAAGTCATCTAATGCACTTCACACTAAAAGTATCAGGTATGCAGAATGGGTCCATTCAGTTATTGGTGAGCTGGAAATTTAGATGAACTTTAATTTCAGATCATGCATTGAAATCCCTTTTCTTTCTTTCCAGAATACATACTAAATGACTGGCATTTCTCCATGGAAGAAGAGAAGACCGAGAAGGCCTCTTTTTATTTCTTTTTTTTCTTCCTTTTTTTTTTTTTTAACTGAGATATACTTGACACAACACCACATTAGTTTTGGATGTACATCATAATTATTTTACAAATATAAAATTGTGAAATGATCAACTGAAATAAATAAGCACACATAGTTTTTTGTTGTTGGTGGTGGTGGTGGTTTTTTTCCCCTTGTGTTGAGAACTTTTAAGTTCTACTCTCTTGGTACTTTTTTTTCTTTTGTGGCAGGGAAGCCACTGATGAAAAATTTGTCAAATGGCCATGGAGCAAGTCAGCAGGGACACGATTTTGCTTTAATTCCCTCAAACGTTGAGGCAAGATGAAATCAGACTGGATAGCATTGGTTGAGCTATGCTTCAAATTTCATGCTAGTCATGTCTTAGAGTTTGCTAAGAGAAAAGCTACATGAGCCAGGCCTCTCAGCTCCTTATTTCTGGAAAAGTCGTTAGTGAGAACCCCACAGCACAGTGACTGATAATCAATTCCACTGACTGTCTGTTAACCACAGTCTGATCCTGAGTCTCTTAAACTTTAGAATCACATTCAAATTACCAAGGATGTTTGCTAAAAATACCAATCCTCATGCCCCGCCTCCATAGACTCTCATTATCTGCCTCTATAGGACGCAAAGATGTGCATTTTAAATGTCACTGGGGTGACTTAATCCAACCACTATCAAATACTGCCTCTGTGTATACCCAGGCCTGGGCCAACACTGCTGTGATGACAGACAGAATTAAGAGACATGTGTCTGTGTGTGGCTGATCTCAAAGAGGGGTCTTTCTTTAGAGACGATAAGTCAAGCGGAGAAAGACAACTATCATATGATCTCCCTGATATGAGGAAGTAGAGATGGTAATTTACCTATTATTCAATTTGAGGACATTCTATTGCTAAGGCTTTCTGCTTTCTCAAATAGAGATCAAAAATGACCAGGGAAGTCTCATAGGAAATTCTCAGATATCTACAATATTTATGAAAATCTTTTAAAAAGCATCATGAATAAGACGCAACTGTGATTATTTTTCAGTTTGTCTCAGTCTGTGTACATAGATATGCATTTTGACCATTTTACCAAATCTGCCATTCATTTTAGTCAAAATTAATGTACTAGTTTGTCGTGATCTCAAAAGTCCTCATAGGAGATAAACTATCACCTGTGTTGTAATGTAGTCAATAAAACTCCTAAAAATATTCTTATAGCAACAATGAATAAAAAGGGCATCCAAAAGTTTCTTTTCTTTTCTTTTTTTTTTCCAAATAATTCTGTGCTAGACCTTTACATGACCTGATTGATTCAGCTCCAAGCTGACTACAATCATATAACCCACATCTTACACGGTGCTGGGCTGTTTTTAAAGCAGTGTCATACATATGGATTCATTTGATCTTCATGAAGCATTCAAAGTTTAGAGAGACAAGTTCTTAAACTACTTCTCTGACTGTGGTTTCATAGATTTCTTTCCTCCAAGACATTCATCTCATCACATAAAATTGCATTATTAAAGAAAAAAAGAGAAAAAGATCAAACTCAGGATTTAATCATCTACTATTCAAAATCATTCTCTCATACTCAGGTTGTCAGGCTGACGTATTTTGAGTTCAATCTGGGGAAGTAAAAGACCTTCATGACTGTCCCATTAGACTAACACCCTTACCTCTCCCCACCGTCTTAAACTCAAGGGATATTAAACTATTTCTCATGTTCTGCATGTGCCTTGCTGTTTCATGGACACATGACTTTATCCAGATTGTCCATTCTCAATTTTTCCTGTTTCTACTGGGCAAAAACTATTTTTCCTCCAAAATTCTGCTTAAATGCCATCTCCTCTGGGGGGGGGTCACCATTCTGCATATTTCATATGCATAGATTATCTGTTTATAGGTCCAATTCCTGAATACCTGGAAGGAAAACCACATGTCTTATTCATCTTGGGAATCACGTTTCCTCCCTGTGATGGATAGTAAAAGATCAACCTGGAACATAGTATTTAAAAATGACTACATGACTATCCAAACACATTTGAATTATATTAATAAGAATGTCATAGCTAAAAACTTAGCAATGATCTGTGACTATGTCTTTTTTTTTTTTTAGTTTTTTTTTTTTTTTTTTTAGTTTTTATTTGAAAGAGAGTATAAGCTGGGAGATGCAATTAGAGAAGGAGAAGCAGACTCGCCACTAAGCAGGGGCTCAATGTGGAACTCTATCCCAGAATCCTGAGATTATGACCTGAGTCGAAGGCAGATGCTTAACCCACTGAGCCACCCACCTGTCCGTTTGTGACTACTTCTTAACTTTGGAGTAGACATGCTGGAGATAGTTTTCTTATGGCTAGTATGGTTTTCTGTTTCATCTTTTCTTCTTTGCTTCCTTTCTTCCTTCTTTGTTTTCTCCCTTTAGAGCAGGGGGACTTTTGAGGAGAGAAAATCCTAGACAGCTAAAGGCTGATCCCGAGGTGGCGCTCTATCCCATGACCCTGAGATCATGACCTGAGCTGAAATCAAGAGTCAGATGCTTAACGGACTGAACCACCCAGGTACCCTTGGTTTTTATTTTTCATCCACATTTTCTCTTCAGTAGAAGGATAGCGACAGAATCAAGGAAATGTAAATCCCAGAGCAGACTGTCTTAACTCCGGACTTTACCTCTTGATAGTCATGTGACCTTGGAAAGGGCTGGATTCAGCTCTCTGACTTCACTCTTTTGTGTAAAATTAGGGAAAAATACAGTAATAGCCTCATAGAATTTTTTGTGGAGATTAAGTGAGTACGTGAGCTTGCAGAGTTCTTAAGAAAAGGCTTGGCACCTAGTGAATTCACAATACAGCCACTTTAGTAGGAAATAAATCTGCAAACATTTTTAATTCCCTGTAATCATAAGTTTAGGTAAAAGGAAACCTGGATATATTCACTCTTGCCACCTCTACTGATTATCTAACATGTTCTTTAGCACACATTTAGATGGTTTACATCACCTTCTTTACCCATGTACTTTTGCTAAATGATCTACCTGGACAAAACTACCTAATAAAATCTCTGAATTAACACTCTATTCTAGGAATATAATGCAAGCATGTATCTAACCTTAAATTTTCTAATAAGTACCTTAAAAATAATTTAAAAATATAAAAGGGAAATTAATTTGAATATATCTACTTTAACCAAATATATCTAAATATTATCATTCTGATATACAACCAATATAAAAATTAATGGCATTCAATGTGAATTTTATTTACAGCAAATCTCAGAACTAGCCACATTATAATTTTATCCACAGCAAATCTCAGAACTAGCCACATTATAAGCACTCACTGGCTGCACCTGGCCAACAGCCTATACATTAGACAATGTATTTTTAAAACCAAGATGCCATCCCAGCTCAATAACATGCAGTTTTTAGATTTGTCACTGGGTGGTGCTGAAACCAAATACTGTTCTTAAATAAAAGTTAAAATGTTGCACTGGGTGCAGTGCATAAACAATGAATCCTGAAACACTGAAAACAAAATGTTGCGTTTAGCCTCACTGCACAAGGTCTCTTTGCTATTCTGATTCCAAATTCTACAAAAGCACTTATAATCAATTAATGGAATAAAAAGCACCATCTTAAGAAATTAATAATGCAAATATCAGGGAAATATCATTTCTCCTAAAAAGATATTATTAAGTTCACCACCCGAATTTTACAAGTAAGGCCCTGAGGTTTTAACATTTCTTAGAAACAACACATGTTGGATGCCATTAAAAATGTCTAAAATGTATTGAATTTCACCAGATATGTTGTATCTCATGAAATCTCTTTTTGCCACTATAAGCTTGGGGTGTTTAAATCACTTGTTTAGAACTACAGCTTCTTTAGCCAATTTTCTTTTTAGTTATAGTCTTGAACAACACTGAACACAGTATCTACACACTATGACAAATGTTCTGGAAAGGCAGAGTAGATAGCATTTATTTTGCCAGCAAAAACTCTTGGATTAGGGAAAATGTGATATTTTCACTTAAAGCACTTGAAAAGTACACACATTATTTTTCCATCAATTACAACAGAAATAATTTACAAGGGAACTGATACTTAAAGCAAATTTCTCACTCTATTCCTTTAGTTCAAAATTCTCTCAATCTCCATGTGTTCTATGTCTCTCAGCCCCAAAACACATACACTAATAACTCAAGGTTCCAAGCTCATTAGAAATGCCATTGCACTTACTATGCTTGAGATCTTTCCCCCTAATGGGGAATGACACTTTTCCCTACTATCTCTGAGACCTGCACTCTGATAGGGACTGCTAGGCATGTTATTCTTCCTACACAATCATAACAACTTTATCAGGTAAACTTGGGAAAGATGTTGCTCTCTTCTCATAGTCCTTGTTAATAAAACTCAGATTTTGTTCACAGTTGCCAAGGACCTAATTAAATATTATTTGCCCAATGATGAGTGTGGCAAGGAATTGCCATCTGACATCATTGGGCCTTTGAGAGATCATAACAACTTTATCAGGTAAACTTGGGAAAGATGTTGCTCTCTTTGTAAGGGACAGAAATGGCTGGTACCATTCTTTTCTTTTCTTTCTTTCTTTTTTTTTTTTTTAAGATTTACTTATTTATTTTAGAGAGACAGAGAGAGCATGAGCAGGGTGATGGACAGAGAAAGAGGGAGAGAAGCAGACTCCCTGCTCTCCTCAGTGAGCATCGAGCCCAAACAGGCTTGATTTCTTCCACGAGTCTGAGATCAGTACCTGAGCTAATATCAAGAGTCAAATGCTTAACCAACGGAGCCACCCAGGCACCCCTGAGATATAATAAGAAGTTTGTTGGGAATCTTGGGAAAGCATTTGCTCTCTTTGTAAGGGACAGAAACGGCTGGTGTCATTCTTTTCCTTCCTCCTCACTGAAACGGACCATGGAGCTGTGGCAGCTATCTGCCACCACAAGACACCAAGCATGGGGATGAAAACGACAAGCCGTGAACAGAGAGATGCTGCGTCTCAGAGAGCACTGCCACAAACTGATCTAAGACTAGGAAACCACCTTCCTATAAACTTGTTAAATAAGAAAGCATTAGCTCACGACTTTAAGTCTCTATTAGCCGAATGCCATGTTACTTATAGTCAAATAGATTCCTAA
The DNA here is from genome assembly GCF_011764305.1 of Mustela putorius furo. Lineage (NCBI taxonomy): Eukaryota > Metazoa > Chordata > Mammalia > Carnivora > Mustelidae > Mustela > Mustela putorius. The sequence goes on from NW_025421273.1 coordinate 27,370,855, forward strand.
TACACGCACCTGCTCCGCTTCTGTGCCTTAGTTTCTCTTTCCCTTCCCTCTCCATTCAGGATGAATCTGTATGTGTTCCCTCAGAGTTCTGTGTTGTCACCTGGCTAATCTCAGAGACTTTTCACCTCATAGCTCAGTAGTCATGGCAGAGAGCTAGAAGAGTAAATCCCAGGTAATAAACATGTTTATATTATTGCTATATTGTTAAGATTATTACTAACTGATGAATTAGTCTGACTTACAAATGAATTTAAAGATGAGATCGCTACAAACCTGGGAAGAAACAGGAAGACATAATGATGATAACTGGTATTTGAATACATTTTACAAAGGCCTTTCACAAAGACGCTTTCATCTGACCTCACAACAGCTTTGCACAGGAGATATTTAATATTTCCTTTTTACAAGCATGGAAATTGAACCTCAATGAGATTAAGTTACTCTGGAAGGTCATGCACCCATTACGATATAAACCTGTTCCTGGAAGAGTGGGTATGGCAATACTGACTTGTGCTATGTCTGCTTAATTCCATTGCCTGTAGGGATAATAAAGATTAACATTTGTCAAGCAGGTACTAAGGGCTAAAGGCATTCGCTGAATCAAGATCTGCACATGGAATACTCTGTTCAGTTCTCACAGTGACACTATGGCCTGGTAGCACTAGCATCCCCATTACCAGGAAAGAAAGTGAGGTTTGGTTCACAGAAAATCTACCAGCTCATCCTCTCATCGCACTGTTCCCTCCCTAACAACCTGCATTGCGTGTTCCAACCCTGTGCTCCTAGGAGTCTAGGTTTTTTTTGTCCTTGAGCCCAAACCAAGATGCCAAACTAGACTCTTCCCACCGTATGCTTTCTGTTTGTTTGTTTGTTTGTTTTTTTTTTCATTGCCACTGGACTGTGAATCTCCCTTGGATTCAAGAATGGCAACCATCTGCTCCACATGATAAAAAGATTCAGCATTAGACTATTTGACTTGATTTTCCCATTGAACTGATGTTAATGAATTTTGGCTCTGAAAACTTGTACTTCAAAAGAACTCAGAATCCCGAGTTTCAAATTAGCTTACAGTTTTCCTTTACCTCCAAGAAGGCTTACCCTAAAAGGTACTTAATTTTAAAAAGTGTGTACTTCAAAAATAAGCAAATACATTTTCAAATGATTTAAAACAAAGCCTTCTGGTAACACTGATACCATTTCCCCTCTTAAAAAACAAAGGCAGGCAGATTTAAATAATGTACATTTTCATTAGGATGAAGATATTTAAATGCTTCCTTTTGGTTTTGACGGTAGAATGGACATGGTGGATCTGGTTTTATCCGAGCCCTGACACCTATTATGAGGCCTTGAAAATGCTGCTTTTCCTCTTACAACCTATTTTCTCATCTCTGAAATAGAGCTAATATACTGACTTTTTTTTTTTAAATTTTTGAGGCATTAACAAGCTAACATATAAATTGTCTGGCACATGCCTGTGTATAATACACTAAACAAGTAATAATTTGCATTCTTCCTTCATTGAATCTTCCTGACTAATATGAGCATTTTAACCTTGCTTCCCAGGTTTGCTCAGCCTTGAAATACATACAGCTATTTCTAGGCTCTTGAGACTGGGAAACAATATATTAGAGAAACAAAAAAGAAAGCTTATTTTTAAGAAAATAGCTGCTACTTTTATAACTTAAAGGAATAGCAGAGGTTGAATGTTATAATGTCATTTCATATGCTCTTTGAAGCAATGCTTTATTTGCATTCATATTTTTAAAAGATTTTATTATTTATTATTTTGACAGAGAGAGATCACAAGTAAACAGAGAGGCAGACAGAGAGAGAGGGGGAAGCAGGCTCCCTGCCGAGCAGAGCCCAATGTGGGGCTCCATCCCAAGACCCTAAGATCATGACCTGAGCCGAAGGCAGAGGCTTAACCCACTGAGCCACCCAGATTCCCCTTTGCGTTCAATTTTTAAACCTTAGTGGATGTCCTCATCTTAGGTATTGCTTCTTAGGGATGATAGAAATTGGATAAATACCAGTATTGCATTAAATAGATGAGGAAATGTATGTGTGCAAAAAGAAGCATATTTCTTTTTTTGTTTGTTTTTAAAAAGGGAGAGGGAGGGAAGTGGGACCAGAGGGAGAGAGAGAGAGAAAATCTTAAGCAGGCTCCATGCCCAGTGCAGAGTCCAATGAGAGACTGGATCTCACAACCCAGAGATCACAACCTGAGCCTAAATCAAGAGTTGGGTGTTTAACCAACTGAGCCACCTAGGCACCCCAAAAAGTCATATTTCTAAAGAAGGTTGAAAAGATCTCCACCTTTCTATCTAAAGTGCTTTCAATTACCTTGAAATTCACTAATTAAATTATAGAGGGAGGCTCTGTTTAATAATCTCTTTCCTGTCAAATAATCACTTTCCCTAACCCCTATACATTTCAATTGCCTTCAACAAAAGATGACGACAATCACTCTCATTATAAGTAGGATACTTCAGCTCATGCCATCTACAGATAGTTGCTGTCACAGTCATTGGGTGATGGGATTTCTGACACTTAGGAAAGCAAGTATCAAAATTTATTTCAGATAATTGATACTGTGGCTTTGGAAGCTGCTTTTTTTTTTTTTTTAAATAAAAAGCAATCTTTATTCTTTATCTTCTGTGACTTTTTTTTTTATAAACATATAATGTATTTTAATCCCCAGGGGTACAGGTCTGTGAATCACCAGGTTTACACACTTCACAGCACTCACCAGCACATATGCTCCCCAATTTCCATAACCACACCCCCCTCTCCCGACCTCCCCTCCCCCCAACAACCCTCAATTAAGAATCACTTATGGTTTGTTTCCCTCCCAATCCCATCTTGTTTCATTTATTCTTTTCCTACCCCCCAAGCCCTCCATTGTTGCATCTCCACTTCCTCATATCAGGGAGATCATATGATAGTTGTCTTCCTCCGATTGACTTATTTCACTAAGCATGATACCCTCTAGTTCCATCCATGTCATCGCAAATGGCAAGATTTCATTTCTTTTGATGGCTGCATAGTATTCCATTGTGTATATATACCACATCTTCTTGATCCATTTATCTGTTGATGGACATCTAGTTTCTTTCCATAGTTTGGCTATTGTGGACATTGCTGCTATAAACATTCAGGTGCACATGCCTCTTTGGATCACTACATTTGTATCTTCAGGGTAAATACCCAGTAGTACAATTGCTGGGTCTTAGGGCAATTCTATTTTCAACTTTTTGAGGAACCTCCATGCTGTTTTCCAGAGTGGTTGCACCAGCTTACATTCCCACCAGAAGTGTAAGAGGGTTCCCCTTTCTCCACATCCTCGTCAGCATCTGTCATTTCCTGACTTGTTGATTTTAGCCATTCTGACTGGTGTGAGGTGATATCTCATTGTGGTTTTGATTTGTATTGGAAGCTGTTTTTTTAATGTCTCATGATAACATGTACAAAATTCTTTCAAGCCTGCTTTGTATTCTAATTTTCATTTTATATATGTTTATCACTAAAGAGTGTCCCTGTTGGGATTGAGAGATACAGCTTAAATTTATTCTGTATTAACACTAATCAGCATAACATCTGGCACAAAGTGGTTAGATACTCAATTTTAGTGGAAAAAGAAAGGAAAAGGAGAATGGAAAGAAGAAAATAAAAAAGCAAGGAAGTGAGGAAGTCCATCTCTTTGACATATTAAGAGTTTAAAGCTTATATTTGCTTCACTATACCAGGCTGCCTCCCGTAAAGTGACCACTGTTTGACTGAGCTCATTTCTAGGAAGTCAGTACAGCAAACCTATTATTAATAATATCATCACTGCCTCAACTTGTAATGACTTCACTTAACACCATGCTCTGTTTGAAAGCTTTGTACTTTATTGTTACTTGCTAATTGAATTTGAGGCACTGTAAATGACAATTGCTCCTTAGCAGAAAAAAAAAAAAAAAAGGACAAAAATATCTAAGAAACTAATGTTTTATTTCATGTTTCCCCACAGTGTGGCAGCAGAGACTTGGGGAGGAATTCATACAAGGGTCTGATGATTTATCAGGGAGACCCAGATCAGAGGGACACTTATTCCCATTAAGAATATACAGGGGAGGGGACGCCTGGGTGGCTCAGCTGGTTAAGAATATACAGGGGAGGGGCGCCTGGGTGGCTCAGTGGGTTAAAGCCTCTGCCTTCGGCTCAGGTCATGATCCCAGGGTCCTGGGATCAAGCCCCTCATCAGGCTCTCTGCTCAGCAGGGAGCCTGTTTCCCTTCCTCTCTCTCTGCCTGCCTCTCTGCCTTCTTGTGATCTCTGTCTATCAAATAAATAAATAAATATAAATCTTAAAAAAAAATAGAAAGAATATACAGGGGATTTTATTTACTTATTTGACAGAGAGAGTGAGCGAGAGCAGACATATGAGCGGGGAGAGTAGAAGAAGGAAAACAGGTGAGCAGGGAGACTGATGTGGGGGTTCGATTCCAGGACCCTGGGATCATGACCTGAGCCGGAGGCAGACTCTTAATGACTGAGCAACCCAGGAGAGGCTGGGTGAAGGATCCTTGGGGAAAAAAATGAAACAGATAGAATCAGGAGGGAGACAAACCATAAGAGACTCTTAATCCCACGAAACAAACTGAGAGTTTCTGGGTGGTGAGGGGGTAGGGATAAGGAAGCTGAGTTATGGTCATGGGGGAGGGTATGTGCTATGGTGAGTGCTAAGAAATGTGTAACCTGATGATTCACAGACCTGTACCTTTGGGGCAAATAATACATTAAATGTTAATAAAAAACAAAACATACAAAAGAAGAATACACATGAAAATCAAATGGCAATCAATTTTTCTGTGCTTAAAGCTCTGACAAAAGAAAATATTGGTTAATGATTTTCGTATGTTTACTGTAAGATACTCACAGATTTTACTCTAAAGTTCCCTCTTAGCTTTTAATATGCAAATCTGTTGGAAATGCTAATATCTGTGTTAGAATGAATAAAGGTAACCACAGAAGACTGCTTTACATTATATAAATCTATTGAAAGAATGTCCAATTAGTTGTAACAACACTCCATTCAACAATGAAAACAATCTACTTTTATGACAGATCTGTGAAGTGAAAAAAGAAACAATCCCATATGGTTGTTATAGCTTAGGTGAGATAATTCACCAGGAAGTGGCTAGTAAGTCCTCTGGCAAGTAGGGTGTAAGCAATAGATCAAAGCTGTTACAGTATTAGCATTTATCCCACTGTTACCATCACCAACCCACCTCTACTATCATGGTAGAACTTACTCTGTTCCAGTGGAGAAAAAGCAAGTCATTTGTGAAGAGACACAGATGATTTGTAGGGCAGCCCTGTTGTTAGAAGATTTCATTCTCTAGCAGTAGAGGGAGCATATAATTCAATAACCTTCTCACTATGTGATATGAGAAAAACCCATCTATGGCCACATACAGGTTGAACATGGAGGAAAGAAACTACTTACCTCCCACCCCTCACATACTGTCTGCATTTATGGGAATTTATTAGGCTGCTGTCTACATTAGCTTGTCTTTGTATTCCAGGAGACTCTTGTCCAAGCAAATAACTCTATAGTTCATTAAAGGAATTTCCTGAGAGACCCGTCAACTTCCCACGAGGAGCATCAGTCAACAGTTTATACTCTGAGACCATACAAACACTTCAGCTCAAAATTCTGCTTTGCTGTTCCCAACAATCCTGGACAGTGATATCCTGATTCTTACTCAATCCTAATCAAGGCCCCTCATTGAAAGACCAGGCTTAAACCACATTTGAAATTCTTCTTTTTTTAAAAATTTTATTTATTCATTTGTCAGAGAGAGAGAGAGAGAGAGAGTGTGAGCACAGGCAGACAGAGTGGCAGAGGAAGAAGCAGCCTCCCTGCAGAGCAAGGAGCCTGATGCAGGACTCGATCCCAGGACACTGGGATCATGACCTGAGCCGAATTCAGCTGCTTAACCAACTGAGCCACCCAGGTGTCGCCACATTTGAAATTCTTGATAAAATCTGACCTTGAGTCCCCCTTCAGAGACACTGCCAAAACTCTCCCAAAGCAGTCTTCCATACCAGGGCAAGCGACAAACTTACCCTTGCCTCATCAATAGCTTTCACTGATGATATTTAGGGAGCTGACACTGGACAGAGAATCAACACATACATGATGAAGAAGAATTAATTTTCCTTGAAATGTCCATATTTTCAGATATATGGAGGCATTTTAACATTTTGGGCTTTTCTCATTAGAATAGCTATCTCATACTCAAATCCTGTAATAAGATAAATGATATCACATTGAAGACATCATTATGAAACCCATTCTGTAGTTTACTCTGTAATTACAAGCATAATCAACCTCACACTAATGAAACGAATTGTTGTATAAATATACCTAATGACTAATAAGGTTATTTTTTAAAGAGTCATTTATTTTAAAAAGAGACATTCAAGCCCTTGATGAGGAAGGAAGATTCAGGGAGTTTGTGCAATATCCAATACCACATAGGAATCAGGGGAAAGATTGGGGTGACAATCCTGTTTTGTAAGAACTAGTATAGCATAATGCATTTTTTTAAACTTAAGTGAGATATAAATCTGTTTTAAATGAAAAAAAATATTAAGGGGCCCAGGTAATACACCTATAAATCTTTTACTGCTGGTAAAATAGAATTAGGAAAACAAGTGTTCAAAATCTGGATCATTCTGTTGAATCTGTGGGATTTTATTCAATTTATTAAGCAATTTTGAACACATTTCTTCACCCATCAGTAGCATTTTTCCAGGGGGGTTGTTGTGAACATTAAATAGGATCCCACAGGAAGACCATTTAATATTTTTACATGGCACATATTAAATGGCCAATACATTTTTTGTTATCATCTTCATCATTGCTCCCTGATAGCTACTTTTTCAACTTTGCCACATGGCTGTTTTTAGTTAGATCTCATTTAGATAACCATAAAAGAAATGAAGAGAAGCCAAATCTTTGGCTTGAACAATAACACAGAGGGGGAAGAAAACAAAACAAAACAAACAAACAAACAAACAAATCAACTTTAGTCTACTTTGCCACCTCTATCTGTGAAAACTGGAGGTAAGGGAAAGATTTAGGAGAACTTGACTTATTAATAAATTTAACGGAGGTGCAAAAGTGGCATCTCATCTACAATAAAAGAGGCTAAGAATCATAAACAGATCCAAGTCTGGTTTCCTTTCATGAAATAGATGTAGGTCCTCTCAGCAAGGTGCTTCATACATCACAGGGAATAAGATAGCCCCTGAGAAAAGTGAAGACATTAACCTTGTGTTGTCACCCAATATTTCTAAGGTGGGACTATCAGAGCCCAGCAACCAAAGGAATCTTAACTGTAAGATGATCCTGACCCTTTAGAGACACTGTTTCCCTGAGAGAACCTCAGAAATAAGGCACCAGAGTGATTTGCATGTACTGATGTCGTTTCTAAGTTGTATTTATGCCTTCAAAAGTGGCACAGTAACATGATGTCTTCAGTTATATTTCCCAAGGTAAAAACATTTTCAGTTCAGTAGAGAAAAGCCTGTTGTCACTAACTCAAGGCAATTGGATTGCTACAAGCCTAATGTTTTTTCTCCATGGTACACAGAGGAAAAGGGCAGATATTTTAGAAAAGACATCACCAGATTATTGATATCCACAGAATAAAATATAACCACTTCAAGCAGAGTGTATGTTTCCACAGAGAACATAGAGCCTACAAAGACAACCCTATGGGAAAAACAGTAACTATATGACTATGGCTTTTCTTTCCTCAAAAGAATTAAAAGTACATTGATGGATAAGCAAACACAATCAGCACAGGGTCACTGGAGGGTTAGGGAAGAGATGAGATGAGACCCAAAGAAAAAGAGAAAGGAATATTAAAAAAAAAAAAAAAGATGGGATAGAAATAGAAAGGAGCTACTAAATTACTGCTGAAAAAAACCAGATGAAGGGAAGGCTGTCTCCCCCTCATAGCCTTTCATTTATTTATTCCCAAATGTTTACCCTCATATCCCTTGGGAAAAAATGGTGAAGGATGTAGGCTGGTTCTCCCCCCTACTGAAAGCATCGCTATCTAACCCTCACCTCTCCATCTTTTCAGGGGAGATTGTATCTGAAAGAAGACTGCTCATTCATTTTTCATTCATTCATTCACTCATTCATTCATTCATTTATCCATCTATTCATTCATTCTTATCTTCATTCTAAACATGACTTATGAGGTCTGTTTGATTTACCCACTTTCCAATATTATATAACACTATATTAAAACAATTCTAAATTTCTTTCAGTGGCTTGGACAAGTCTCTTCTTTGGTCCAGAAACTACTGCTACCTTCTTTTTCTTACTAGCTTCCATTTATCCTTCGGGTTCTGGCTTAAATATATCTCCCCTGAAGTTTTCCGTAAGCTCCTTGACCAGGTTAGGTCTCAGGGATAAGTGCTCTCTACCTCTCCAGGATCCTATTTATTGCACTTCACAAGTGTCTTTCTTGGTGGGTTTTATCTGTCCTCTCTTCTTTGTGTTGTCATCTTCCTGCAAACCAGTTGCACCGAGCAGTAGCTTAATATATAATTGTTGCATATGAGAATAAAGAAACAAATCAAGACTGGTTAGTGAATGAAAAACATTAGGCAAAAAACCTACAACAGGCTCTAACTTTCAGCAAGGTGCCATGTGAAGCAAGGGAGTGTGGGAAGGATTGAGGAGCAATCCTAAATATCTTCAGAAAATTTAGCTAGTCCCCCATTCATTGCCATAAATAAAGATACTTTTACCTGCTCTGTGATGTTGAGAGGCTCTTTTTTTGTAGCCCAAAGCTGAGTCAAAGTGCTAAGTAATTCCACTCTAATGAGTCACCTACAACACCATCACATGTGCATACCAAAAGAGAAGAATAGGTCCTGCCAACAATAATCCCACTGTCCCTTCTAGCAACTGAAAACTGCTGAGAGAACTTACAGGAAAAAACAAAGCAGAAAGACTGATAGAATCCTTCCCTCTTCTCTCTCATAACCCACAGATAAATTAGTTGATGACACCCATGACTCACTAGTCAATATCTGGGGTGCCAGTGAGAAGGAAGAGCTTAGTCTATTTTCCTGCTGTAGGCTGCCTCACTGCAGAGCACACAGGTCTACCTAGCATGGCCAACGAGTCACAGAAGAGCCTGGTGAGTTCATCTGTGAAGACCGGAGGTTAGGAGCATGTGTGATAACAGAGACTGATCTTGATTATAGTCTGGAGAATGATAAAGACTGAAGAATTGGAAGAGCAGGCCATATGTGAAGAGAATATGGAATGGTATGCCTAAGAAAAATGGGTACAACTCATCCCAAATCCATGGGACACTCATAGGATATCACAGAAGACCCCATGTTCACACCTTCATGTGAAAGGTCATGGAGGTTCTGGGGCAGCCTAAAGAGCTGACAAGTCCAGTGTAGATAAAAGTTTCTCCATGAAGGTTGGACCATGGAAGTTGAATATCAACATGCAGGAAAACCATGAGTAACATACATTCAGAAACAACAACATCACAGTGGAATTAGGGACTCTCTTCCCATTAACAACCATAAATGAAAGTATGTTTCTCTCTCCTTCACCCTGCCTCACATACTGGAGGAGCTAGGTCATACACAAAAGGGGAGGGGAGGTAGAGAGAATTTTGAATAAAAAATGTGATAAGGAGTTTCAAAGTACTAAACTTTGATATCTGATACTGGTCAAAAAGTTCTAAGAAGATTCCCAAGATGTCATTAAGGAATAGGAAGAAGACTGGGGGAGCAGGAGGCACATATTAAAAATGAGGTAGTAACGGAGAGAAATAAAAATCATTTCATGTTTATGCTCTAATGAATTGAGGTTTTAAAATAAATGTTATGTTTCTATTTATCATTGATTTTTATCTTACCTAATATGAGTTATCATGTTCCTTTCCTCCTTCAGGGTCAATGATTTAATCTTACTAATTTCTTTATAGTACTTAACCCTATTGCTGACATATTGATGGAAATTTAGCAAGTACTTGTTGAAATGAAAAACACTGTGCACATTACTCAAATCTCCCTTAACCTAAGTAAGGCTCAGGGAATACTCGGGCATGCAGATATGATGCCACCACTGGCGTACTTCAATGACACTCTCCATTCATTCTCATTTATTCCACAAAAAAATCCTATGACCTAGTACTACTATTTCCAATGCACACATGTGAAAAGTACAAGTTAGTAAGAGGTCACATGGTTAGTAAGATATGAACAGAGGATTTCCCTCCCTAGGTCTTTTTGATTCCAAATCCTACGCCCATTCCACTCTCCCACATTTTCCACAGTGCCTCTTCTCTGAATTCTGAATATAATCAAATAAAATACACCCACTCACTCCATCATACATTCCCTGTCTTTCCATGGAACCAGGTAACTGGCTTGGACAAGTGCACAAGCAAGTGTGAGCATCTATGATTCAAATCCCACATTGCTCTGAGGGGTAAAAGGAAAATGCTATCCTGCATTTATCTTCTTTTCCTTGGCCATCAGTTCTAAGACACCCAAGGTAAATGGTTGCATTTTTGTTTCAATGGGAGGTGAATTTAGCCCTCCCTAATCCTCAATGGTACACATAAAGGTAGAACAGCACCCATCCAATGGGAGGCCCAACCACACAGTGGCAGCAAGTAGTGGAGAGGGGAGATGAGCACAGAGCAAAGGAATCACTTGACTGAACACTGCATATTTAGCTCATGCTCAGTTCTCAATCTCTCTACTCAGTGAGGCCTCCTGAAAAGATCGAGAAGATGAGTGTTGACTCAGGAAGGTGGAATGTTCCACCTAAGGGTGGAGAAGGCGGGCTATAGAAGAAAACTGCGGTAGAACAGCATTTCCAACAGGCCCATCAGCAGCCTGCATGACCAGGTTCTCTAACATTTGCCAGTGGTCCTATTTCTCATGAGATGGACACAAAATTTTCTTTGCTAAAGCACAGGTCTTTAGGAACTAAGTCTGGCACAGCACCAGGATATGCCAGCTAAAGACAGCATTTTTTAAAAAATATTTTATTTATTTGACAGACAGAAATCACAAGTAGGCAGAGGGGCAGGCAGAGAGAGAGAGAGGAGGAAGCAGGCTCCCTGCTGAGCAGAGAGCCTGATATGGGGCTCGATCCCAGGACCCTGGGATCATGACCTGAGCCGAAGGCAGAAGCTTTAACCCACTGAGCCACCCAGGCACCCCAGACAGCATTTCTTTACCCCTAAGAAGAGATCCTCAGAAGACTTATAGGAACTGCAAAGATTCTGTAGTACAGTAGTCTTATATCTAGGTTAGAAATAAGGATCTACTAGGCTTGAATCTGAGATAATGCAATAGAATCTTCACTAAATTGCCCACATGGTCAGAGAAGACCAGCCAAATCCAAGTGGACTAACAGCCAGGGCATATTTGGGGATGCTAAAACAGATACCAAGCCACCACTTCATTGGTCTAGAGCCCGCGAAGAGAGACTGTGTATCCTGTCCCAAATCAGGGTTCGATTTAATAGCAGCTAAGGATTATTCAGTGCCTCTTGTGGACCAGACTCTGTTCAAAGCATTTGACATACTGAATCACTTAATATATATATATTTATAAGGCTATGAGGAAATTCCATTTGTTCATTCGTTTAACCAATTAAACCAATGAAAGAACAAGGAGGTGGAAGAATGTGCCCAAGGTCACACAGCTATGAATTAGTAGAACTGAGATTTGAACCCAGGTTCCTCAAGCCCTTGCCTCTAATGATCATGCAGTACTGAAGAGCACAAGATCTCTGCCTTCACAGATCCTGTTTAGAATTCACAGAATCTTTCTCTTCTGTGGGGGATATTTATTAAGAAGTGAACTCAGGGGGCACCTGAGTGGCTCAGAGGGTTAAAGCCTCTGCCTTTGGGTCAGGTCATGATCTCAGGGTCCTGGAATCGAGCCCCACATCAGGATCTCTACTCACCAGGGAGCCTGCTCCCCCCAACCCCTGCCTGCCTCTCCGCCTACTTGTGATCTCTGTCAGATAAATAAATAAAAACTTAAAAAAAAAAAAAAAGAAGAAGTGAACTCAGCAGTTGACTTGATGTCTCAGCACATTAACTGGCATTTGGTAAATAATGTGTTAAGAAAGAAGTCGAAATTTTACAAGACCATTTGTTCATGCTTTTCCCTTTAAGTCAGACAGTTCATTTTTAAATGAAAAAAAAAATATGCTGTATGCCTACTTGAGAAAATACTTAAGCAAATACTTCCACGAGCTTTGTTTCAATATAGTTTAACCTAAATGTGTGATATTTATAGACTGCTTCAATTTGAGTAAGAAAGATTCCTGGGATGACTTTTATGAGGTGAAAATGTATGCTCTTAAGGCATACAAAGATACTGGAGCATTCTTAATTTATTCCATTATCTTTTAATTAAATTGCCCTCTATTATCATTTTGTGAAGTAGAATCGTGAACTTGTTGGAGCATAGAATTTGTCCGCCAGTACTTCTGTCAAAACTGCAGCATTTTCTTCAATGCTTTTGTCCTTCCGTGTGTCAGCTCTGCTGTGCCTCTAATTACTGTTGATTGTGGTACCCATATCTGAAATATGGTACTTTTTCAATCATCCAGAATCCAACAGGGGCATCTAACAGCATTCAAAATATTATCAGTGAGTATTCTAAGCAAGAAATTTAATGGATACATTTTTGTGAGTACTTACGGTACTCGGTATATGTCAACCTAGATGATCTCATTTTATTATATGTACAACTGCCTTTATGTGTAAATTGGGGATGACAATAGTCCCACTGATGATCACATATGGTGGCTCTAAGGGTTCAATGAATTCACGATATAAACTATGTGAACAGACTTAGAATATAGTATATTTCATGCAGTGACAGCTCTTATTATTCTTTTTCTTTGAGTTCTTTACTTAGAAATCTCACAAGAATCTCAAAATGAACATGTTTAAAACTGAAATCATTCCATTTTCCCAAGACTGTTGGCCATGCCTCCCATCCATCTTCACTCACTCAAGAATGACGACATCATCATCATCTACCTCATATCAGAAACCTGGGCGTAGAGATTCTTCCAATTCTTCCTTTTCTGTGTTGCCCAACCCATTAACAAGTCTCAGAATGCTTATCTCAAAAACGGCATCTTGATTCTATTCACTATCTGAGGTACCACCATCTTTTGAGTCTAGACCAAAGTTTTTGGTAGAGAATTTACATTACCCTCTCTCCACTTTATTTATTTATTTATTTGGGAGAGAGAGAGAGAGAGAGAGTAGTACAAGCAGGGGGTGGGCGGAGAGAGAGAGAGAAACAGACTCACCACTCACCACAGTGCGGAGCCTGACTCGGGGCTCAATCCCAGGACCCCAAGATCATGACCTGACCTGAAGTCAGACACTTAACCAACTGAATCACTCAGGCACTGCTCTCCACTTTCATTCTTAACTACTTTCCACCTTCCTTCTTACAGCAGCCAGAGTAATTTCTACTCATGAAGTGGATGCAAGTTGTTTCAGTGACATATGTGTCTTTTTCAGAGCTACCAGACAGGGGCACCTGGGCGGCTCAGTGGGTTAAGCCTCTGCCTTTGGCTCAGGTCTTGATCTCAGGGTCCTGGGATTAAGCCCCATGTCAGGCTCTCTGCTCAGTGGGGAGTCTGCTTCCTGCTCTCTCTCTGCCTGCCTCTCTGCCTACTTATGATCTCTCTCTCTCTCTGTCAAATAAATAAATAAAATCTTAAAAAAAAAAAAAAGCCTTCAGACAATCTGGTATGCCTGCAAATTGAAAGACCACACTCACTTGTGATGAACATTACAAAAAAGTAGCCCGTTTAAATACCTATTAGAAGACTGGCTGTCTTTCAAGACACTGTATCAACATATCTACTTCGTCTAGGGAATGGTGGGGAAATGTAACACACTTTTGAGAGACATTTTAAACACTAATTACTTCAACCTGTGTCTATCATAGTTAACACTGCATTAATAGTAGTAAATGAGTTGACAGGTGATGGCAAAATAAAAGACTGTTTAAATATAATATGCATTAGGGTATTTTACCACAGTCTACACATTATCACATTTCAAGCCAAATGACTAAGAAGTTGCATTTAACCCTTCAGAGACTCCAGGAAAGAAACAATATTTGACATTGCATTCCTAAATCTCCTTGTAAATGCTTTCTAAAGCAATAATATTGTGATAGTTTTAAGCAATTATGAATAAAGCAAAATAGATTTTCACCTGTCACAGCATATTCCAGATATGATTGATCCTCTCTACTCAAAGCAGTGAGAGAAAATATGAGACAAAGAAACACAAGCTGGTCCCTAAATTCTCCCACCCCTATCCCAAGCATCTCTAGCAGAGAGGTTAAAATCAGTTCTTACCTCTACTGGTTACTACCTATTTGACCTCAGGCTATACTTTCAAATATTCTAATGGTTGAGGTCTTTATCTATAAAGTGGGGATGAAAAATCACAATTCTTACTTCATTAGATTAAGTGCGTTAAATGAGTTAATATTTGTAAAGCACTGAGAACATTGCCTAACACATAGTTAATGATGTTTGCTTTCTATGTTTACCTCTGCTACATTAAATGAAATTGTATTGATAATGGCTATCTGGTATGATTTTTGTCTTAAATATTCATGATGTTTATCTTTTGGAAACTTTTTTTTAAAATAATTTTTTATTTTTTATAAACATATATTTTTATCCCCAGGGGTACAGGTCTGTGAATCACCAGGTTTACACACTTCACAGCACTCACCAAAGCACATACCCTCCCCAATGTCCATAACCCCCTATCTTTTGGAAACTTTTATATCAAGCCCCTGAGGTACTCTTTTAACTACATATATTGGATAATGTACCCCTTCCTTAAAACCTTAAAGCGGATTTACAACAACATCCATGTTGTAATAATACCACTGTCAAGTTTCTTTGCCATCATGATGTTTCCCTCCTGTGAAGGACTTTGTTGTGGTATGAGCCTGGCCCTCACTACTCCTTAATTTTGTTCCACATTTGGGAAGGCAGTGGGAGGAGAACAAGGTGGCATGGTCTTCTTCTCAACTATGTCCCTCAGCTAGGCCAACCTTGGTCTGGTCCTTCTTATGAATGAGCTGGCAATGTCTATCACTTTTGTGTTCCGAACTTGGGCCCATGTGGCTCTCACACTAAGCAGATATTTTGGTTTCCATGTTTGTCCTAGGATTTTCTCACTTTGGTCAGATTCAGATAGGGATCTGCATAGAAGCACTATTTGTGGAGTAACCTCTTGGAGACTCTCCCTATCCCAATATTCACATGTCTGTAAAATACACTATTGTATTTGACTCTTCTTAAACTGGGTCTTGTGCTCTTTTCTTATATATGTTATAGTTACCAAGACATTTTTCCCCCTCCTCCTCCCCCTCCATCTCCTAATTCTGTGAACAATTCAAATTCCTTTCCATTTCTGGCTTTTAAAACTGCTATTCCTCTGTCTTCCCATTCTTTACATATTTAACACTTTTTCCTTCTTTAGGTTTTTATTTTAAATATCAACTCTTCAGAGAAACCTTATAAGTAAGCCTCCTCCTATTCTCTCTCATGGTTTCTCATTTTTATTTTTCTGTCACTTATTTTTTGAACCACTTCCTGTCTTCCTTCATCACCAGATTGTCAGCTCCACGAACATTAACCGTTCACATAATGTCAATGCATACTTGTTGAATTCCTGAATGATTTCTGTCTTAACTGAACTAAACAAGAGTTCATATTTTATACTATGCACAAAGAAGGCACTTTGCAAAGTTGCTTATGTGCTGTTGCCCTCTGGAAGACTGTTTTCCAATATACCCAGTAGCAAGCACAAAGAAGGCACTTTGCAAAGTTGCTTATGTGCTGTTGCACATAAGAAGGCACTTTGCACAAAGAAGGCACTTTGCAAAGTTGCTTATGTGCTGTTGCTCTCTGGAAGACTGTTTTCCAATATACCCAGTAGCAAGCAGTCCAGCTTGAAACCATCAGAAAGCCATCTTTTCCTTCCATCAGCTTTATAAATCCCCGTGACCCATCTAACAAATAACTAGCAAAGAGACTATCAACAATGAACTATTTATTTTAAAAAGTAGCAATATAACCCAAAATATCTCTAAAGGAGATTTCTACACCAAATTTTATAGCTGTGTATAAATATTGCATAACACATGAAAAAACACTCATGCAATTATATGGTTTTGTGTATTATACCATTCCAAAGATACAGAAAGATTCTGAAAGTTTAAAGCTCTAACTTAAGCTTTATATTCTTTAAAATGGCTCATAATAGTTAGATAATGTATAGATAATCCATAAATACCTGCTGAATTAACTTTTAAGATCTTATATGACATATACTATTATCTTAGACACTGGATGTAATATAAATTAAGTAAACTATGTTGTACTACTTATAAACTCAAATGTGAAAGAAGAGTTGGGAGGCTTAATTTTTAACCTCAAGGAAAATACCCAACCACTTCTAAAATTCCCATAAACATAGAAAAATAAAGGATGCTTCACAAAATAACCAGTATCCTAGATAGCCATTGATATGGAGACCCCTCATTTCTCAGAACCTGAGAGGTATTTTTTTTTCCTTTTCTTTATTCAATACAAACACAATAGTGTTATCCCCAGAGTAATAATTATCATTATAAAATGTGTGCTCTTATGCTTGTGTTTGCCCTAAACTGGGGATTTGGAAATGCAGCAAGGAATCGCAGAACATGATTCTTTGCTTCTTAAGTGGGAAGAACTTTACATACAATTGAATTAATTAATAGCAATTCAATTCTCAAGTTATTGTGACATATTTTAGTAAATCAGCAGTGATTATTTCCTGTCTAATTCTTATAACATTAGTAATCAGGAAAGAGTTGTTCTTGTTTTGAAAATTCAATTATATTAATCTCATAAATGATATTTGTACAAAGAAAAATAAAGCAATTTTCATATTACTAAAGCAAGAAATTAGCCACATTAATTTTTTACTGGTATGTTTTTTCAATGAATGGATATATGAGTAGATATATGAATGTATCGAAGAAAGGATACATAGAAAAATATATAAATAAGCAGCTAATAACATTGTCATCTGTATGTAAGAAAACCAAACTATGTAACTTTCCTTGACTGAACACATGAGTTCATTTTAATAGTCCTGAATCATTCAGTACCCCAAGCATCATGCTCCATGAGACAGAAATAGGAGTAAGACCTCTCTGAGATCTTGGGGCTCAGATTCTAGCATAATGGAGCTCATATTTATGGAAACTAAGCTTATAGCCTGGTTTTCAACTCTATGGATTTTCTACAAGCAAATATCAGCCTTTTTAGACATGTTACTACAGGACATAAAGAGGATTCCCAGCTGCCAATAAAACATTAGCAACTCACTCTTCTACTATCAGACACATTTCAGTGAAATGATTGAGCAATTTGAGGAGGTGCTTTTTCCTTATGGGTTATAACCCATAACAAATCACAAGGTTTTTTGTTTTTGTTTTAAGTATTTCAGGGGACAAGACTGATTGCACTTAAGCTGACAATATCACTATAGGCTTTTCTTACATGCACCTGTATACTCAAGAGGATAGAATTTGGTCTACTGCATTTTGAACCTCATTTAGTAGGACATTGTTCTTTCAATGGTTGTGGGGCTCCTAAATTTCCTAGGCTGCAGTTTCCTTCCAGGGAAAATCACCATCAATGTGCGCCTTCCAAGATCATGAGATGGCATATTTAAGTTTGTATATGGAACATACAAAAATAAATACAAAGCTGAAAAGAACTTTTTAAGACCATTCCTCAGTCACTGATTTTCCTCTACCTTTTACCTCCTCACTCTAAAATATACTTTTAAATAAACAATGAGAGAGCAACAAAAGAGATACTCCTTCCTACAATTCGGAGCCGTGGAACCCTTGGCATAAGTTACATGTTACGTATTCATAGGAGGCGTGCAGCCTAAAGGGGAAGGTGTGGATTTGGGCAGCAGAAGAAATTTGTTCAAAACCTGGCCCTGATACAGCCAGTAGGGTTACTCTTCAATGTTCTATTTTTCAGCCAGTAGAACTGAGATAAAACCCAACTCCCAGGATTACCATGAGTGTGAAGTACGTGACGGATGTGAAGGGCTACCATAGCCATGGGCACATAGAAAGTGCTCAAAATTATTGAACTACTTCTACATCAGATCAGTTTTAGAGGAAAATTGTAATGGATAAAACAGAAATCATTCAGAGGATTTTAAACCTTTCTATTACCTAAGAGGCTCAAACCCCATGTGTACAATCACCAAATGTAAAAGCAGGACACTCAAATGAGGCATTACATAGTCAGACTTCTCAAAGTCAATCCATATCTCTCTAATTAGTTTACATTACTGAGGATACATCTGTTAACCCCTGTACCGTAGGGCCCAGCCATTGTCTGCTTCAATTCATGTTTCTGTTCCCTAAAGTTATTGTCCTAGGTATTCTCCCATCAATGGGGTCAAAACATTACCTAAATAAAAACTTTTTTTCTTTCTTTCTTTTATTTTTTTATTTTTTTGAACTTTTAAAGAAACTGCTATGGGGTCAGCTCTAATTAGTACTTAAATTTAATACATTATCATCAAGTACTAAAGATTAATGTTGTAAATAATGAATGAAGGTATTTAATTGAACTGCACTGTCTGCTATCTCTGGCTATTAATAATTGTTGCCTTCACTGATCCCACATCAATGGTTCTTTAGATTAGTCATCTCTGCATATCTATATTCCATTGTTTTATTATTCTTTTTTTGTTTCTTTTCTCTCTCTCTTTCTCCCCCCACCCTTGCATTGCTTTAATCAAAGTCTTCCTTTTGAAACTCAGCAGTGGCTCAAATAAAATAATTTGATTTTATGTGTTTGTTTAATGATTAGACAGTCATTGTTAACTACTAAAAATCCATATTTTTGCTTCCCTCCACAGAAACAAGAGCTCAATTTGGGGGCTATGGCAAAGACGGTCAGCTATACTACATGCGTGTTCCAGCTGCCTATGCAAGTGGCCACGTGACATGCCAGTGAGAATTAGAAGTTTCTGCTGCATTTCTGTAAATGTGGTGGATCCTTTCCTAGGCTTTAGCCCTTCCTCCATATTGCTTTTGTTCCTCCCTACTGCCAAGACCCTGGAAAGCAGGATACAGGGCAGCAGCTCTCTTGGGATTGTGAGGATGAAAACTGAAGCCTGGCACAGAATGAAGCATGGGTCAGAGCCTCACAGTCTTTGTTTGCTGAACTTAGTGTAGACAAATGAGTAAGGTTCAGCTTACAGTCTGTCCCAGAATAGAAAGAGAAATGATCTCCAGAAACTGTGCAAACACAGTGGAGGAGAAAAGGGTGCAAAAGACATTACAGCTCCCCAGAACCCCAGCATTCACAGTTCAACCATAGATGGGATGAAAATTAGCAAGAGTTTTTGTAAGTTTAAGACAAGCGTTGAAGCATGCTTCCTCAGATTAGTTTAGGAATAGGAAAAGCCTACAACAAAGCTGATGGAACTTTGTTTTGAGAAGAGAGGGGTGACTGAAAGCTGGGACTAATGGAATGCACTATGTGATTTTATAGGAATCAATCTCTCTGTTTGTTTGTTTTTAATCTCCTGTTTTCTCTCAAAGAAGGTTTATTACAGTGAAATATTCTCAGGTGTCCTTCCAGGCTCACTACACTTTTTTAATGTCATCTGGTCAGTAATAAATCCTGAGATTGCTTTGTAGGATGCTAAGTGAAAAGAGAAGGGAAAGACCATCAAGAGAGGTGTTAACCATTAACATGGTCTCTGATGTATGATCCCAGGTATTAGTAGATACAAGACAAGAGGGCTACTCCTCTGTGAATCTGAGGGTATCTGGTCTTACTACATGTTAAATGCCTCTTGACATGTCTTGGAAACTTGCACTTTGATTGGGCTCAGTGCACAGGGATGACTGACTGTTTACTTGATCTAATCATTGCAATTCACAACTGTCAGAAAATTCAGAAGTCTTCTCTTCTAGGTATCAATCCACCACATAATAATTAATAGCCAGCCCACACTGATCACTGGTTAAGCATCTGGCCCCATGTGACGCTTTGCCTACACTTGAGCTCATTTAATGCTTGCAACTACAAAATGAACTGTCATTACCACCTTCATCTTTCAAACAATCTTATGTGCCAAAGGACAAGTTCCTTGACCTAAGACTCTGTTCAGATGAGACACTGATATATCTCAGAGAATATTCTGGAGCCAGCATTTTTCTCACTGTAATTTTGGTAGGACAAAAATCTGCTGGCAAATATATAATGCACCTTGGGACTGAGGTCATGCAATCCTATGTGCAGCTCTGAGTCCTAACAAACCTGAAAGTAAGAATAAATAATGTCACAAACACGATTGCATTAGTCTTTAAAAGAATTTATTTGAAATTCAGCTTTAGACAGTAACTAGTTTTTAAATTTCTATTATTTAAATACTTAAATTTATATATTACGATGTATCAATAGGGTTAGCTAACTACAGTCTGAATAAATATAGCATAACTTATCCCAATAATATTTAAAGTATTAGCAACAATTTGTTGTTATTGGTATTATAATAATACCAATAATTATTGGTGTTATAATAAATTAATGGATAAGGGAGAGAGTACTTGGAACATGAGAGCTCTCAACTTTTTGTAAACGTCTTTTTTTTTTAATATAATTTTTTATTTTTTATAAACATATATTTTTATCCCCAGGGGTGTAAACGTCTTAAAAGATTTACAGGACTCATGTGAATACTAATTCTAGAGTATTGGATAAAGTGTTATCAAAAGCCTCTAAGGTAATTAAAATATCACAAAAATGAGGATATTCATTTGTTTATTCATCCAATAAATATTTATTGATATTTAAAAAAATATTTTATTTATTTATTTGACAGAGAGAGAGAGAGAGAGAGATCACAAGTAGGCAGAGAGGCAGGCAGAGGGGTAAGCAGGCTTTCCACTGAGCAGAGAGCCCGATGTGGGCCTTGATCCCAGGACCCTGAAATCATGACCTGAGCTGAAGGCAGAAGCTTAACCCACTGAGCCACCCAGGTGCCCTATTGATAATTTTTTAAAGAAACATTCTAAACAGGATACTGAATCTATTTTCTAAGTGCTTGCATATCAGCAAGAGCTGTGTCTGTGTTCAGTAAACTGAAGACAATGTTACAGGTCACCAGAGGTAAGTGAAGGCATAAGTTACATTCATAGGGAAGAAACTGGGCTATTTGGTCTGGATGCATGCAAATACTTCAGAAACAGTTTCCCAGAGGCTGCAAAGTAGTGCACGTTCAGGTCATAAGTTTACTGGTTTGGACTGAAATCCTTGCAAACTATGAGTTGAGAGCTCATGTCAAGGCACACTGCTCTGAGTCACATTAAGGACCATCATCGTGAGCAGAAGGGAGGTCAGATGGTTTTGACGGAGCCTGGAGGCTTAACCTGCTCTCTGAGCTTGCTTTGCTAGGCTTCCAAGTGAACATTAACCTGCGTATCTTGCCTCAGCTAGAATTAGAGGGAAGAGAGGGGAAACTCGGAACACTATATCAAAAACCAATGACGTACTATATGGTGACTAACAACATAATTAAAAAATAATAATAATAAAAGAAAGGGAAAAAAGAGAGGGGAAACAGGAAAATAGTTTTGAAAACTGCAGTTTCTTTGGCTTGTCATTACCTTACGGTTATTTTTCCCTTTGGAAAAATAATGATGGGAAATGCAGCAAAAAATTTAAAAAAAAAAGACATTTATTGTGTGGGTGGGGTTTTTGTCTGTATCCTTCTATTTTCTAAATGTTATATCAAAAATACACTAGTTAGGGGTGTTTTCGTGGCTCAGTCAGCTAAACATTCAACTCTTGGTTTCGGCTCAGGTTGTGATCTCAGAGTCATGAGATTGAGCCACACACTCAGCATGGAGTCAGTTGGCTTAGGATTCTCTCTGTCTCTGCTCTCCCTCTGCCCTTCCTACTGCTGCTGTACTCTCTCTCTCAAATAAATAAATAAATCTGGAAAAAAAAAGGCAGGAATTTATGTAGGGTGGGGGGGAATAATAAAAATATAAACTGGATATCAGATATATGAGCAACACTCTGTTCTCACAAGTCAGCATATACTTTACAAAAAAATTTATCAATACTTGATATCATTTTCTTTTTGGAAAATCTGTAAATCTGAGGAGGTTAAAATCAATATATGTGTATCAACTGGCTAATGAGCAAATTTAGGACTTTGCCTTTAAGGTGCTTTTTCTTCTTCTTTTTTTTTTTTTTTTTTTCACCCCAACTGCTGATGGGCAATCAGCAATGTTAAGCCTGCTGACTAATTGAAACGTTTTCCAAATTATATGGATCTCTGGAGAAGATTCATTCTGCTTAACCTTGGCATTTGTTTTAATTTACAGAAATCTGTTATATTATATTATCCAAGATTTTTAAATCACCTTTCATTTAGTTCCTAATTTGCATCTCACTTTTGTTAGACTTCTCATTGGAAGTTAATGAATTAAAAAAAAAAAAAAAAACCTCTTCTACACTTGCCTGAAACAACAACATTGTTTATAACTATGTTGTATCTTCTTCCAAAGGAGTTGAAAATCTCTTTTAGATAAGCAATCATAAATGCTTAGTGTCTATAAATCAGGGAGGTGGTAAGATAGTTAAATATAAAAATGGAAAGCATGAAAGTAGTGGCATGTTATCAGTGTGGGTTCCTTCACTTAAACTGACTACTACAGTGTTTTTGAGAAAATTCCTGAGCAGTTGTAGCAGATACTGGTGGCCCCAGTCTAGATCCCCTTCACAGCCTGGCATACTCATTCTCTAAAATATAGTGTTGGTCTTAATAATTCAGAGCTATCCTTCCTTCCTGAAAATTTCCCTTGGTTAAAAATGCCCTACTAGCATAGCCTGCAGCCAATGGCTGAATGGCGTGGGGCACAGATGGCCAGCCTCTTGTCACAAAGTGTTACAACTCTGTGGTACCATTCACAAACCAGAATTTCCCATAGCATCCAGCGGAGGCAGAACTTCAGCTGGACTGCCCCCTCTGCCCAGTCCTGACCTACTCAGCTTCCCTCCCTCTGCATGTGTTCCCCTCGGCATACTCCCAATAAATCACTGCACAAGAATTCCTAGCTCAGGCTTTGTTTTGGCAGAATTAACCCAGAACGGTAGGTTTCCAGGCCAAAATAATTAATATAATACTTAGAATTGCTCAAAACCCAGTTTATAGGCATATCACACTATCAACTCATTAAATCTATTTAACAGTTTTGCAGGGTGACCAACCATCCCTGTTTAACACTGAGGGGTTTCTTGGTGGATAGGATGTCCCCTGGTAAAAGCAGAAATAACACCAAGCAAACCAAGACACAATGATGGCCCTCTCCTGTCTTCCATGACACCCTTACCCCTTTTCTGATGAACTGGAGCTAACAAACAAGAATAAGTTGCACAAAGTCTCAAAGCAGGGGTGCCTGGGTGGCTCAGTTGTTAAGCGACTGCCTTCAGCTCAGGTCATGATCCCAGGATCCTGGGATGGAGCCCTGCCTCGGGCTCCCTGCTCAGCGCGGAGCCTGCTTGTCCCTCTCTCCTTGCCTGCTGCTCCCCCTGCTTATGCTCTCTCTATCAAATTAAAAAAAAAAAATCTTAAAAAAAAAGTCTCAAAGCATCAATACAGATATTCTCAGATCCAAAGTCAAGTGTGTCTGACTCTTACTTTATGCTTAGTTGTGCTTGTCTTATTATATCAGGTGACTGGTGAATGCTTATGTTATTCTTCTCTGCCCTGTTTGCTCTTACACGTCTTCTTCTTTTATTAAAGTATTACTAATTCGACTGAAAACAAATTGCTTGTTTATTTGATGGGCTGACTAATTCTGAAAGAATAAAAAAAGGTTAACAGAGGATGACATCAAAAAGTGGTCCAGGACCAATAGCTTTTCTAGTCCACTAACTGGCTTAATGGTCCTACCTCATTTTAGACCATTTTCCTCTGTTATATCCAAGCACAAATTTAATATCCAATGAGAAGACATCATAATCAATAATGACTTTCTGGAGACCAGAAAATCTTGTTGATTTTTAGTTGACTAAAATTGATTTGGGGTTTAGTAAGGATGGATAATAAGGAGAAAGCAGAAAAACATTTTGAAATGTGCCTCATTTATTACAGGCGTGGATTAGCGAGGTATTGCATTATTCCTCAGGGAAGCCTATAAAACCCATTTACCAAGCAATTGAAGCTGGAAAGACAAAAGTGATGTTAAAAAAAAAAAAAATTGGAACAAATTCTACAAAGCATTAGGAAATTACAAGTTAAAAAAAAAAAAAAACCTCATATTAAAGCAAATGCTCTGAGTAGCCATGGAACTTTGGAAAGTCATGGAGGCTGAAAAAGCCTAGAGTTCTTCACGCGACAGTGTTGGTGGGACAAAATAGTAGTTGAATATGATCTTTGAGTCTAGACTACTGAGTGTATGAATTATGGCTTTACTATACACTAACTATGTGACTCTGGGTAAGTTACTTACCATCTCTGCACTGAGTTTCCACTCTGTAAAGTGGGAATAGGACCATTTCATAGCTTTTGTGACAATTTAATGATTAGGTGCACATATAGCACTACTCACAGACCTGTGCTTACGATGATCAGGGGTGCTAGCTCTAATGAGTTCTGTGAAGAGAAACAGATCAGTGTGGTCTTGTAATGCAAAGATATATAGAGAGTTCCACGCTGTCTTTAGAAACACCCGTGTGCACTGGAATGTCCTCTTAGTGACATCTTGTCCTCTAAATGATTACTAACACTAACATGCATTAACCATGAAAGGGATTATGCTGAGGATATGTGTGTGTGTGTGTGTGTGTAAACATATATAGATGTTATTTTCACTTCATGTCAACAACATTTTGAGGCAGTTACTCTTATCTCTATTTTACAGGTGAGGAAAGAAAGGTTGAGGGAACTTTAATGACTTGCCTGAATTTACATCTATTGTGGTAGAGTCCTCACTGAACACCATGGTATGTGGTGTGAAGCCCACACTCCTGACAACTACATTATGGCACTTTTTAAAGGAATAATGTGAGATGGGTCTAGAATGGTTACAACTGTAACTGAGGCTGCCCCTTCCATGGTAACAGGTTAGGTGATTCCTAAAGTACCTGGTCCATGAAAGTGACTGCTAAGTGACAGCCAGTAGTGTATCATCCCAGAGCCTCTTCCCTGACAGAGCATAGAGCGGGAGAACTGTGGGGATGTTGAGCAAGACCACATTGGAAACCTCAGAGATGGCCTTGGGCGGGCCAGGAATGGTGCTGCACCTGAAGGCAAGGTTGCAAATGAGGGCAGAAGTTTGGTCAAGTATCCCTAGCTCAGAGTCAGGTCTTCACGTGTATGGCCCTGAAACACGATGCCATGAATTCATCCAGGACTGATCAAGTCAAAACTCTGACACATCCAACATGATGTCAGTCCACTTACTCTATTCCAATCCATTCCATTCCATTCCATGTTCCATCCATTTTAAATCCCTCCATTCCTTTCTATTCATTCCATTCCACATTCTATCCTATTCCATTCTATTCGTTTCTATTCCAGTCCATTCCACATCCCTCCACTCCATTCCAATACAGCCCCTTCAGGCTTACTGGCTACTTATTGCATGCAAATCTGCTACAAAAAAAAAAAAAAAAAAAAAGAATATAATTTGAATTTGCTCTCAAGGAGCTCTCAGGCTGATCAAGCTTCATTTAATAGATAGGTTTACAAAGCCAAAAACTAATTTAGTGATTTATAACATATTTAAATTTGTGAAATGGAGTACAGGAGAAAATAAATTTTAAGACTCCTGGCTTAAAACCAGATTTGGTTATAGGGTTCCTCCTATTACTAGGTAAAATTTATACAAAAGACTTCATTCTTGGGGACTTCATTCATGAGGAAAAAATAAGATGTTTTCAGAGTGTATTTCCAGTGAACCATGAAAACTAGAAGGGGTATATTTTGCTATGCTGACGAAACCTCCAAATAAGACCCAAGGTCTGTAATCTCAAATCAGAGTTCTCTTTTCTCCTGAAGGTGCTACACCAGCACTGCCAGATTTTTTTTTTTTTTTTATGGATCAGGTTTTTCAGTAATTTTTCCCAATCACTCCTTTCTAGAAATTACCATGACCTCAGTTATTTAGGACAAATGGAGTGCAAAACCATCATGTAATTTGTAAGCATTTTCTGTTTTTTCTGAAAATCCTCTTTGATGTTAATAAAGATTTGAGGAGCCCCATGAATTTTCTTAACCCTCCATTTACAATTCATACTTCCATATGAATTGACTGAAGAAACAAAATGAGCTCAATATTTTATATTGTTCTTTACTTTGGGGAATGTATTCCAACCTTGGGGTCTCTGACTGCTCTGACTACATACTCTCTTTGCTTCAATTCTAGAGTTTTTCAAAGATAGGTCCATATATTATCTAAATCAGCAATCTCAGGTGGGCTTTTTAAATGTCTATTCATGGATCCGATCTCATTCCTAAGAACCCAAATCTTTGGAACCAGTACCCCAGTCTCCAAATTATCTCTCTCAGTGAATCTCACTCTCTAGATTTTGCAATCCACTGCAGTAGGGATGAAATCCAGAGATGGTGCCATGAGCTATTTTAAACCTGCCTGACAGAGATTTCTTGGCTCTCTCATCTACATAAGCTCCCACAAATTAGGCAAAGAAGGCTCAGGTGTGGAAGAGTCATTGACTGGTAAACGCTTCATTAATTCTGAAAAGTCAAGAAGAAAAAAATGGCCAGCAGAGCATAAATGCTAACACCCATGGGCCTGAATGGTGTCCTGCTGAGGCTGGATATTTGAGATTTTGCAAGCCAGTAAATATTATATTATATTATATATTATCATACATGTTCTGTAGATTCTGATACCAGAAAAGGAAACTCATCCAATACTATATATCTGCATTTGCTAGTTCTGTTTTCTTAAAATTGCTTTGTTTTACTTTATATCTTAGATCTGATTACAACAAATGACAAGTAACCAAGAGAAGGAAAAGAAAAAAGGGACACTCTCTTTGCATCAAATATGATTACATATATTATTATCTCATTTAACCTGCACAGTGCTCTGAGAAGAGGAATATTGTTAATCCTTATATTTAAAAATAATCAAAGCAAAAAGAGGGTAAGTAATTCATTCAAAGTCAATAAATCTCAGCACTGGATCTTGAGTCCTGTTACAATGAAAATAAAATAAATCTCCATTTTTTTTTTTCTGCTACATGACGCTGTTTCCTTTTTTTCCCCCTTCAACTATTTTATCACCTAAAGAAAACAACTTTGAAATTACCCTGAGACCACATCGTAATGACAGAAAATTTTGATGAGGTCACACAACAGTCTCATTTCCTCATGGTCACAGGATCTGACCATTCAGTGAAAAATTGGGATCTGCTCTGATTGCCACTCACTGAGGATGAAATCGGCACAGATAGGTCAGGTAAGCTTTTATTTTCCCCAAACTTTATAGCCAATTGAGCTTCTGGCTAGTGTAAAAAGTACTTCACATTTTCTTATCACTTTCAAACTTGCATTTTTTTTTTAATCTCAAGTAGGCTTCATGCTATCGAATTTGATGTGGGGCTCAATCTCACGACCCTGAGATCATGACCCAAGCCGAAATCAGGAATCAGATGCTTAACTGACTGCGCCACCCAAGTGCCCCATGAACTTGTATTTTGTACATCACAGTTGATTGGACAGAATCCTGTTGAAGGTTGCTTTTAACATGTTGTCAAATAGCAGTTTGTGGGTAGTGGTGCCCTATCACATTGCTGTACACCATTAAACATTGTTTATGCATTAAAGTTCCTGGTACTAAAAGAGCAGTAGGATATGTTAGACTTTATATCCTAACGTACAGAAGCTTATCAACCTGTGTGTGTTTGACACAGCTCTTGAATACTGCAAAACAGAAAAAGATCACCATCTGTCCTGGGTTGGATAGTGTCCCCTAAAAGTTAATGTCTACTTGAATATGACCTTATTTGGAAATAAGGTCTTTGCAGATGTGATCCAGTTAAGATGAGGCCAGCCTGGATGAGAGTAGGCCCCAAGTCCAACATGATGGGAGTCCTTATAGGAAGAGGGAAGTCTGGACACTGAAACAGAGGCACAAAAAGATGATCAAGAGAAGACACAGGAAGAGTCTAGGGTGATGTATTTACAGGCCAAAGAATGCCAAGGTTTGCCAACAATGACCAGAAGCTAGAAGAGACAAGGAATGTTCCAGAGAGACTTTAAAGGTAGTATGGCCCCACCAACACATTTGTTGTGGACTTTCAGCTTCTAGAACTATAAGATAATAAGTCTCTGTTGTTTCAATCCACCTTGATGATAGTACTTTGGTATATCTCCGTATGAAATGGAGATATTTTCTATAAATACCACCTATGATATGCAAGGTACCATGCTCAATGTTGAGAATATAGAACAGGAGAAATATAAACCTGGTTTCTGAGGTCCACATCAGCATCTGCAGGTGTAGGGGAGGGAAGCACTAAATTATCTTCTCCTGTTTAGTTCTAGCCTATTACTTCTAAAGAGCCACAAGCCATTGTTCCTTCTATTCCTCCTCCTCATTATTCGGTGGCTCACAAACTACAGCTTATAGAGTGGAATTCCTAGGATTTCCTTCTTTACAGTATTTTATGCCTTATAATTGTGTTTTCCCTGCAACCGATTAAAACAGCACGAGGTAGAAACACTATGCACCACATGAAGCATGTATTCCATGCTGGTTTTATCAAGCTTTATATCCCAGGACCTGAGTTATGTGCAAGTTCACTCAAGCTTCTATAACGCAGGTGTGTGCCGTGCATGATGTGGCAGGACTAAGGATACAGAACTATTATCCAGAAGGTGGGTTGTGGGGAGGGCTCCTGGGTGGCTCAGTCAGTTAAGCATCCGACCCTTGATCTTAGTTCAGGTCTTGATCTCAGGGTCATGAGTTCAAGCCCCACACTAGGCTCTGCATGGGTGTGGAGCCTACATAAAAAACAAACAATCAACAAAAAGGCCCCACATATTAAGCACATCTTAAACAAATAGCTCTCAAAATCATCCAAAGCAGAAAAATAGCATTTGGACCACCACACATGCCATGTGCCTTCTATGTTTTCCAGTTTGACCTGATTCATCACATTAATTAAAATGTCATTTCCTCTCAAATTCTGAAACCACTTTTTTTTTTTTAAGATTTTATTTATTTATTTGACAGAGAGAGAAAGTACAAGCAGGGTGAGTGGTAGGGAGAGGGAGAAGCAGACTCCCTGCTCAGCAGAAAGCCTGCGATCATGATCTGAGCCAAAAGCAGATGCTTACCCAATTGAGCTAACCAGGTGACCCTGGGAGCATTTTTATAGGAATAAGCAGCTTCTAAAATTAAAAGAACCACCAGAAAGTGACCCATTTAAGGGAAGGAAGGAAGGAAGGAAGGAAGGAGGAAGGAGGGAAAAGAGAGAAAAAAATTGATGATGAGTGAATTTCAGGGCTCCTTCAAATTCTAAACTTTGGTTTCCTTGGTGTTATTAATTAAGGAAATATTTTAATTGCACATAATGCCCAATGAGGGTAGTGAGTGTGTGTGTGTGTATCTATCTATATCTATCTATCTATCTATCTATCTATCTATCTATATATATCTATATCAGACTTTACAGAAAATGAGACAAGAGTATCTATTCTATTTCAGACACTTCTCCAGAAATCTTTCTACATGCTTTATAAGAATTTTATTGGTGATATTGCCCAAACACACAGGATGAAATCAAGGTGCACATAGTATTAATAATTTGTATAGAGCCATACACGATTTTAATAAATAGAGACATTGGGCCTTCAGAATAGAAATTCCAAATGTTCTTTCCACTAAACCATGTGACTTTCCCAAATACATTTTCATACAGAGAATAGGGCACATGTTATCACAAAGAGAAGTCTATTTTTCACTCTTACAGAACCGGCACATGGCCAAATAAATAAGAAAAGAAGTCTTACAGTTTGTACTATAAAATCACACTGCCACATGACAACCTTAAATAACAAAAATAGACAACTTCACACATGCACAGCAATTAAACTGCAGTTTTCCAACAATAAGCCACAGCTGAAGTTGTGAGTATTGACACCTTGACATCAAGGCTCACATCAGGTGACTATGTGCTAGGGAGAGGCTGCTGTTTCATTAGGGATAATCAGAAGTTAAAGAATATGGAAAGAAGCCACAACTTCTGTCCAAAGCTTCCCCTAGAAGTCAATGACCTTCTGATGTAAATGTGATGCAAACAAATAATTCACCACCAAGAGAGTGGCTGGGAACACCGGAGTCAGAAAGCTTGGAGACCCTGGAGTTAGTGCGTTCCAGAACAGGATACACGAGAGGTTTCTGGATGGGAACAGGATGACAGCCACAGAGCTGCAGAACCCAAAGGGTGCCCCAAGAAAATCTCTCTGTGTCTAAGTCTTAAGAAGTTCATTTTGCATACCTGACTCCCCATCAAGTTATTGTGGTCAAACATATTTTAGAAACTGCATTCTCTATCACTGTAGGAAATTCATGATATGTTTTGGAATGCTAAAGACTCTCAAACAGCCATGCATTAAAGGCAAATGTTAAACTCAGGGTTTCCAAAAGTAATTTAGTCCAAGATTCTGTCTTCCAATGTCTCCCACACCAACCACCATCAATTTAACATTGACTAGCATCTCTGATGAAAAGAGACACTTGGGTACAGGGTTATGTTTGGGTAATATTGATCTAAGGTAAAACCATCTAATAATGAAGACCACTGAATAGCTCTGCCCATATGGGTAAGCTTAGCTTAGAGTAATAATTCACCTTAAAACTGTGAAGAAAATATTTTTACATTCTTGAATCACTAAAATTCCAAGTACAAAATTATTTACATGTGGGTCCAAAATATACTTTGTCAAAGGAACAGAAGAGGATTTTAAGTAATGCTGCCTCTGTGTTAAATTGTCCACTTCATAATTAATATTGTTAAAATGCCATGCTACCCAAAGTGGCCTATAAATTCAATGCAATCCCTAACATAATATAGACAGTATTTTTCACGGACGTTTGTATAGAATGACAAAAGACCCCAGATAGCCAAAGTGGTCTTCAGAAAGAAAAACAAACTGTAGGTATCATAGTCCCAAATTTCAAGAAATAATACATAGCTATAGTAATCAAAACAGTATAGTATCCACACAAAAAGAGACAAGTAGATCAACAGAACAGAATAGAGAGCCCAGAAATAAACCCACATTTTTATGATCGATTAGTCTATGACAAAGGAGGCAAGAATATAATGGAGAAAAGATAATCTCTTCAATAAACAGTGCTGGGATAACTGGACAGCTATATGTAGAAGAATGAAGCTGGACCACCTTTTAACAAATAACACAAAACAAACTCAAAATTGATTACAGACCTAAATTTGGGACCTAGACCCATAAAAATCCTAGAAGAGAACACAGGCAATAATTTCTCTAACACGAGAAGCAGCAACATTTTTCTAGATGTTTCTTCAGGCAAGAGAAACAAAAGCAAAATAAACTATTGGGACTACATCAAAATAAAAAGCTTTTGCACAGCAAAAGAAGCCATCAACACAACAAAAAGACAAGCTACTGAAGAAGATATCTGCAAGTGATATTATCTGATAAAGGATTAATATCCAAAATATTTAAAAAACATATATAACTCCCAAATTGATTTTTAAAAATGGACAGAGGAACTGAATAGACATTTTTCTACAGAAAACATACAGATGGACAACAGACTCATGAAGATATGTGCAATATCACTAATCATCAGAGAAATGTAAATCAAAACCACAATGAAATATTACCTTCTACTTATTGAAATGGATAAAATCCAAAAAGACAAGAAGTACCACGTGTTGGCAATGATGTGGAAGAAAAGGAAACCTCTTACACTATTGGTGGGAATAGAAACTGGTGCAGCTACTGTGGAAAACAGTATGAAGTTTCCTCAAAAAAATAAAAATAGGAATACAATATGATACAAAAATTCTGCTCCTGGGCATTTACCCAAAGAAAAAAAAAGCACTAATTTGAAAAGATATATGCACCCTTATGCTTATTGCAGCATTGTTTACAATATTGTACATCAATAGACAAATGGATAAAAAAGATGTGGTATATATCACACACACACACACAACTATTACACAGACATTAAAAAGGATAAAAGCATGCTATTTGAGACAACATAGATGGATCTAGAAGATATTATGCTAAGTGAAACAAGTCAAACTGAAAAAGACAAGTACCATACGATTTCACTCATAGGTGGAATAGGTACACAAAAGAAAAAAAAAAAAAACAGAATTAGACCTATAAATACAGAGAACCAATAGTTTCCAGAGGAGAGGAATATAGGGGATTGAGAAAAACTGGTGAAGGGAAAGGGGAGATACAGCCTTCTAGTTATGGAAGAATAAGTCATAGGAATAAAGGGCACAATATAAGGAATATGGTCAATGATATTGTAATGATGCTGTATGGTGGCAGATGGTAGCTACACTTGTGGTGAGCACAGTATAATGTATACCTTGTGCAATCACTACGCTGTATACCTGAAGCTAATCTAGTATAATGTGTCAAGTATGCTTAAATTAAAAAAAAAATCATTAAGACAACTGTATAGGGAAGGTAATGTTACCCTCCTATTTTACAGAAAAGGGAAGTGAGATTTTGAGAGATTCAACCAAATTCATGCAGATCCTGAAAGGGGTGAGTTGTGAAGGTCTAACACATAGCCACTGCTCTGTGCTCAGCATGTACTTCTTAAATCTGAAATAAAACACCAAAATGGTATTTAAAAATGCCCACTAAATAAACACAAAGGATGATGTTTTTTAACTTTGGAGTCCTAGGACCCTGGCAATGCCTGACAAAGGGGTGGCTCTCAATAATACTCATTAAGTGGTTGAGTGAATAAGGGAATACATAAATGCAATTAAGTTATGCAGTTGATTCTCATTATTCACAGAATCAGTATCTGCAAATAAACCTCTTTGCTAAAATTTACATGTATGACACAAATCAATAATTTGGGTATTGTTGTGGTTATTTATGTACTGGCACACACAACAAGCACCAAAAATTTTGAGTCACCCAATGTGCACTTTCCTACCTACACGTGAAGGTGACATTCTACCTCTTTATCTCAGCTCTCATAATGTAAACAAGATCCTTTTGGATGGTATATTTTAGACCATGTTTTTCACATTTTGAAAGGTTTTGTTGCTGCTTAAAATGGCTCCAGCATAAGAAAACAATGTGCTTCATCGAGAAAATTGGTGTGTTTGATAAACTTGATTCAAACATGAGGTACAGTGCTGCTGTCTGTGATTTCAATGTTAATGAATCAACAATATTTATTTTAAAAATGTTCCTTAAAAAGAAACACACATAGAACAAGATTATATATTGATCAGTTGATAAAATGTTTGTGACCAGAGGCCTGTAGGAACCTAACCCTTTCTATCCTTTAAGAACAATGGCTCAGTGTTCGTGAATTTAGTGTTTTCCATGACTTTACAGAACATAATTACTGCACATAACAAGAACTAACACTATTTTATCCTACTCTTAGACATTTACAAATCCTAACAGCTTCCTAAAGATTCACGTTAAGTTCTGTAAAAAGAAAACAAAACAAAACCAAAAAACCAAAAAACCAAAACAACTGGTTTAACCATGTTTAATCCATCATTTACCAAACAGTACTATGGATCTGACTTTTAAAGGTTATGTATTATCACCTCACAGGACACAAACCTTCAGTGGACTGTGTTTCAAAGGCTCTTCCATGAGAAGATTTTGCAATCTTTCTATTGAGGCCACTATTAGAATATTTTAGAACATCATTAATGACCATCAATAAAGATATTAAAGGATTCCAGTCTAATATTCAAATATTTCAAATACACTTAACTATCATACCAACCTGACTTGGTGCCACAATCTGCTAGCTTTTCCACCCTGTGTTCTGATTAGCTGTGTTTTAGCCTTGTTCTAATTTATTGGGGTTCCTCCATTGCTGAACTTTTTACTTCTTTCCTTTCCCTGAAAAAACATCTATTCTATTCACAAATATAAGCTTCTATCTGTAACCTGCCTAGCTAGAGAGTGGTGGTGGTGGCAGAAGGAAAGAGTTCACTGTTAAAAAAAAAAAAAAAAAAGTGATATATGCACCCTTATGCTTAATAAAAAAAAAAAAAAACAGAGTCATATTTACAGTGGAGCCAATGAAACTTAGGCTTCAGGCCCCTCCCTCACATAGTTCACCCCATCCATGGTTTCTGGTAGCATGTTCACACAATTGTATAATTTTCTAATATTTAGAAGGCAAGATGGTTTAATTGGAATTCGCTAACACTGTTGTCCTCTTCCATTCCAAATTTTATATGGCACATTTTCTCCTATGTCTCTCAGAGTTTGGGGCAACCATGATCATTTTAGAATCAAGCTAAGGAAAAGTTTAAGTATATTTGCATGGTTCATGATCACTTTTTATGTGTAGTCAAGTTATAGATGACTATCCTAGGGTAAAAATGGCTTCCTCAAAGTTGTCTACCACCCAATGGCTGAACTCACCTGGTGTCTTGACATAAAGGTGACCCAAAGGTGATATGAATCACTCTGGCAGTCCCCAATGTTGGAAGTTTATGGATACTGGATGGACTCTCATTAAAAGTCTTTTTCATTTAAAAAAAAAAAAAAAGTCTTTTTCAGGGCAATTGGCTGGCTCAGCCAGTAGAGCATGCAATTCTTGATCTCGGGTTTGTGAGTTCAAGCCCTGTGCTGGGTGTAGAGATTACTTGAAAAAAAAATAAAAGGCTTTTCCAGACTTGCAGCTTATAACTTGGGGTCAAAGATATTTTAGGTATCTAAAATATATTTCTAAAGACTTGTAAGAAAAATTTAAAAAACAAGCTTGTAAAATATTCAAAAGCATGAGAAAGTGCAAAATACCATTTTAACTGCAATTTGAAAACATGTTGTAGCACATTTCAATAAAACAGCAATAAAATATAGATTTTGATTAGTATGTATATGGAATTATTTTTGTGAAATAGAATACAAGAAATGGAATACAATTTAGATAAAAATAATACAGTACGAGGGGTGCCTGAGAGGCTCAGTCAGTTGCGTGTCAGACTCTTGGTTTCAGCTCAGCTCATGATCTCATGGGTTGTGGGATTGAGCCCCACATCAGGAACCCCACTCAGCAGGGAGTCTGCTTAAAGACTCTTTCTCTGTCCCTCCTCCCACTCTCTCTCTCTCTGAAATAAACAAAAAAATAATAATATGGCATAATGAATATTAACTAAACTTATTAGAGTAATAATTTCCCAATATACACATTTATCAACTCAGTATGTTGTACACCTAAAACTAACACAATGCTATTTGTCAATTATAGCTCAACAACAATAACAACAAAAAGGGAAAATAATACACAGTTTAAAAAAAAGTAAAAAAAGTTAACAAAAAGTGATAAAACAAAAAGTGAAATTGTCACTTTAGAAATTATGTTGACATGAAGAAAATACCAAAAGAATTAGATTACACAAAAGGAGGGGTCATAAGTAGAAGAGATATATTTGACTAGAAATAATACATGAGCTCTAGGATTAAGAAGTCAAGTAATGAAGAGGAATGAATAATGTATCAGATGAATACATTGGTAAAAATAAACAAATTTCACATTAAAATGACACAAATTACTTATATTGATAAAAATAATATAACTCTTAATATACTACTAACCTGAGAACACGAGTGAGAAACTGGTTAGTAAATACTGTCATTTCAATGATGATTTGATATTAATACACAACGAAATATGAAATATCACAAAATCTGGGCCCCTGAGTGGATCAGTTGGTTAAGTTGCTGCTTTAGGATCAGGTCGTGAATCCAGAGTCCTGGGATTGAACACCACGTTGGCCTCCCTACTATATTGGGGAACCTGCTTCTCCCTCTCCCTTGCCTGCTGCACCCCTGATCGTGCTCTCTCTTTCTCTCTATCAAATAAATAAAATCTTAACAAAAAGAAAAGAAATATCACAAAATCTCACAACTTATGGAAGAAAATCAATAGATACTATTTCATATTTGACAATGATCCAAAAAATTTATATACTATTACAATGAGTTGCTAAGTAAAAGGGAAATTTTCTAATTATAATAAAAACCAAATTTCTATCAACTCTGCTATAAACCTGAGTCATCTTTCTATTCTCTCTATAAAAATATTGCAAAATTATCAAACAATATACAAGTGAGAATTAAGAAAAATATTACACAGATGAAATAAGCAGATAATATATTTTAAATGTTACCATTTCATTTTTAAAAATATTTATATAATTTGTTAGCTTTCTAAAATTTATAATTTTAAAATTTATAATTTTTCATCCTAAATAAATTTTACTACTTTATACTTAGTTTTATATATTACTCATATAATCCTTTTCTTAAAGGGAGTCCTAAAACTGTATAAGATCCTGATCCCACAAAATCTTAATCTGCTTCTGTACAAGGGTAAGATTACATGATTTAAGTGAACTCCAAGACCAATCTAAAAATAGCAATCTAGCAAAGTCTCTGTAATTTGATTTGTCAGAGCTAATGTGTCAACTCCAACATATGAAGATGGTATCACTGAAATAGTGATAGACACACACACGTATAAATGTTTTAAGAGGGACGCCTGAGTGGCTCAGTTGGTTAAGCGGCTGCCTTCGGCTCGGGTCATGATCCCAGGGTCCTGGTATCGAGTCCGACATCGGGCTCCTTGCTCAGTAGGGAGCCTGTTTCTCCCTCTGCCTCTCTGTCTGCCTGTGCTCACTCTCTCTGACAAATAAATAAATAAAATCTTTAAAAATAAAAAAAATAAAAATAAATGTTTTAAGATATTGTATTCATTTTATAACTCTACATAATAAACTACCAAAAATGTAGCAGCTGAAAACATTATCTATTTATTATTTCACAGTTCTGTAGTTCACAAGTCCAGCGGCTAGACTTCATTGCCTACTGAGGATCCCACAAGGTTGAAATCCAA
Source organism: Mustela putorius furo (assembly GCF_011764305.1). Lineage (NCBI taxonomy): Eukaryota > Metazoa > Chordata > Mammalia > Carnivora > Mustelidae > Mustela > Mustela putorius. The sequence continues at coordinate 27,408,180 of NW_025421273.1, forward strand.
GTACCAGCTGGCTGTACTCTTATCTAGAGATTCTAGGGACTAATTCACATCCAAGCTCATTCAGGTTACTGGCAGGATCCAGGACCCTGTGGTTACAGGTCCTAGGTCTCCAGTTTTTATTGGCTGTATCTTTCTCAGGCTTCTGTTTTCTACAGTCTGTCCATCCCCCATCCCTTCCCTCTCTGTCTTCGAACTGTCAACATTACATTGAGCCCTTTTCATGCTTTGAATCTCTCTGGCCTGTTCTTTTGCCACCAGTTGGGGAAACCTCTACACTTTCAAAGACTCGTGTGATTGGAATAGGCCCACACAGATAGTCTGCCTATTTTAAGGTCAGCTCTGACATGTAATATAATCACAGGAATTATATCACAGCATATTCAAAGAGCTACTCACACTCAAAGAGGAGGGGATTGATTACACAAAGGTGATGGGCCATGTGGGCCATTCTCAGAATCGTGTCTACCACATGTGACTATGGAGTTACGGATTTCATAGTACATGTACATCCTATGTCAAGGGGAAGCAAAGTTGACTGTTTTGCTGAGAGCTCGAACGCTGTTATATACAAAGCTAAAGAAATAAATTCAGAGAGAACAGGAGACAAAGAGAGAAATGATTCAATAATGTAGGAGAGAGAGAAACAGACTTGTCATGACCCTCAGTACTGTGCATATTATTTTTCCCTCTCATTTGCTAACTAATGCTCTCTAGGAGAAGACATGAAACATTCTAAAATGCTTGTTTTTCTTAAAAGTCATTTGCATCTCCTAATTGGTATGTCATTTCATAATTACACGCTGGTACTAAATCTGAAGTTTTCACCCATTCTTATATCTTCTTTTCCTGTTGTTTATGCTGTGAAATATCTGAGTCTATAATTAAATTATTGTCTCCAACAAATTAACCACATTCATGCATACATTAACATATCATTATAAATGAGGAAGAACATAGATGTGTGCTCTAGAATGTCAAACTAAAAGATGCAGCACAGATCTGGGCTTGTTTTTCTGATTATTGCAACTGGAGGGAGGGAGGAGGCAGAGAAAAGAACCCCAAGAAAGAGAAAAATGTACCCTTACCTGAAATAAGAAGAAGGTGATGACTGGAAATAGTTTTGAGCAAATACTGAACTGAAATCTCCCTTTCTTTCTCACTATGGGAAAAATACTTTCCTCTGTCCATTGACATTTGATTGGACCATGTGTCTTGCCTTGGCAACAGAATGTAGTGAATATGATCTGCAAAGAGTGTTAAATGTATTTGTGAAGCTTGACTTGGCTCTTGTACTCTAGCTTATCCACTGGGATAAAACCAAGTCCCCACAAACTATACACTAGGCCACAGACATACGGAGAACTGACAAACCAGATCCTTCTAGCTGATGCCGGTCTAGATCAGCTGAACCAGACTCACCTACAGACACCTGAACTAGAGGATAAATTCTTGCTGTTGCAAGCCCACTGAGTTTGGGGTAGTTTGTTACACAGCATTATTGCAACTTAGTTGACTAACATAAAAGAGAAAGCAAGGGAAAAATCAAATCATACTTCTTTAGATTTAAATGTAGTTAAGCTCAGGGCACCTCGGTGGCTCAGTCAGTTAACCATCTGCCCTTGGCTCAGGTCATGATCCCAGGGTCCTGGGATTGAGCAGTAAGGTGGGCTCCCTCCTGAGAGGGAGTCTGTTTCTCAATCTCCCTCTGCCCCTACCCCTGTTTGTGCTCACTCCCTTTCTCTCATATAAATAATAAATAAAATCCTTAAAACATAATAAATAAATCTAGTTAAGCCTAATAATATATGCATATTTGTATCACATATTCACACATTATGTCTGTCTGTCTATCTATCTATATCGTGTGTGTGTGTGTGTTTAGTGTTTCTTTACAGTGTATCACATTTATAAAATTGCTCCCTTTTGTAGAGAGTCCCATGCTAAAATTTATATTTAGAGAGATCCTTATATGATACTATTGCTCTCAGTGAAATGTAACACCGTACAGCTAGAAGTGTTAGTTCTCCCTGTTGGGCTATCAGCCACTATATTTTCCTGGTTATTCACAATTTTAAAGGGATCTTATAACTCTATAAACACAGGCATATATAGGAAACTGCTTTTTGAAAAGGCTATAACCTTCTACATGATCTCAGGCATGTATTTTATCTAACTTTGTGAGACTTTATATTTCACTTTTACAAATAAGAGAAAAATATTTGTAGATTACATCAAGGTCACAACTGTCCCTTTGCATCAAGACAGCATCAAAGCAAATAAATAAATAAGTTTGAAAAAAAGAGAGAGAGGAATACCAGGACAGGGAGAAGCTTTAAAAATTCTATTGGAATAAATTCCAGTGATTGGTAAGACCTTCTTCTATTTCAACAGTTGTAAAAGCACATCACTATCTTTAAGACTTCTGACCACAGGGGCACCTGGGTGGTTCAGTGGGTTAAAGCCTCTGCCTTTGGCTCAGATCATGATCCCAGGGTGCTCAGCAGGGAGCCTGTTTCCTCCTCTCTCTCCGCCTGCTTCTCTCTGCCTCCTCTCTCAGAAGCCCTGCTTCTGATCTCTGTCTGTCAAATAAAATAAATAAAATCTTTAAGGGAAAAAAAAAGACTTCTGACCATAATATTTATTTTTCTACTTCAATATGAAATCAAGAATAATGAATAGCAACACTCTACATAATCCAAGTGAATAACCAGTATACAAAGTGCTAAAGATATATACTTTCTCACAAACTTTCATGTTTAAAAAAACTTGGATTGGGGTGCCTGGGTGGCTCAGTCCTTAAGCAGCTGCCTTGGGCTCAAGTCATGATTCCAAGGTCCTGGGACTGAGGCCCACACAGGGCTCCCTGCTCAGCCTCCGGGCAACCTGCTTCTCTCTCTTCTTTCTGCTTCTCCCTCTCCAGCTCTGCCATGATTGTGTTCCCTTTCTTGCTATCTCTGGCAAATAAAAAAATAATCTGAAACAAAACAAAACAAACAAACAAACAAAAACCCATTTGGATCATTTGAAATTGCTGAGATCATACCAAACAGTTGCTGGAGAAGAATGAGGGGTATGGCCAATGTGTAAAAGGAATCTTACATATAGGCTTTCAAAGTAGGGAGAGTTCATTATAAGATGTTCAGCAACATTTCTGGCTTCTACCTAGCAGATGCCAGAGTACCATTTGACCTTGAGCTAGGACAACCAAAAACATTTCCAAAAATTCCCTGGGGTAAACCATTCCCCCACCCCACGACAACCAATGATCTACAGAAACGCCACGCAAAACTCCCTTTCTTCTAATATAGATGCTAATAAAAAGCATAAAATAGTCACAAGAATATGATGTATACTATTTGTATACATCATACAAATATATACTATTAGTATATATTTATACTAAAAACCATAAAATAGCCAAAGGAATATGATATATACTATTTGTCAGACATATATGATGTATACTATTTGTCAGTACTCATAAAGCTAAATGCCTTATATATTATTATTATTACCTCCAAATTGTGGAAGGGAAACTAAGGCATGGAGAGAAGTTAAGTGACTTGCTCAGGTAGTAAGCAGAGCCTAGATTCGGACACAGGGCAGTGGGACCAATGCGGAGAAAATCTGAAATGAAAGGAGCTTCACGACATCAGGATTCCAGCTAACTGAGCAAGGTCTCTTCAGAGGTCTCAAGGTCTCTTGGCTCATCTGCTTCATCTAGGAGCTAAGCTAGGTGACCTCAGAGAACCCTTCCACTGCTAACAGTTTGAGAGCCCCTAAATTATAGTAACATCTACTCTGTTGCATTTATTTCAATAAAGGCAACCTGACCACACATCAGATAATGTCCAACTACAGCAGCCCAGTTCCTAATGGCAGCCATCCATCTTCATTGATTTACATTCTTGGTGTTCAGTGCATATATCCCCTTAAACCTGTCTGCTGTGAGAAAATTCTGCAGCAAAGAGAGACTACTTGCAAAACAGCCTTGCAAATTTCTCCATATATCTCATCTCGAGGTTTTCAAGGTCATGGCCAGTCACAGTCAAGGTTTCAGAAAGTACACATAAGTCATCCCCTGCATGACCAATGGGAGAAAGGAATTAACCACCAACCAGATGACCATGAAGATTAACATTTGAAGTAACCACCAGAAAACCTGATCAAACAGTGTTAATTGAAGTAATAATGAGCTTTGGAACAAGGAGCCAGTTTCCTCACCTAAATTGATTATTGTAACTGCCAGGCTCATACCAAGCTGGAACATCACAGTGTGTGAGAATATGCTAACTTCTACCCCATAACCTCACTGAAAATTTCTCTTCACTAGTTTCTCTCTAGCCTCTGTCCTCCCTCCATGAATCATTTGAACAGTTGCTCAAACCAGATTTGTGTTACAGTTACTACTCATGTCAGGCGGTTCCTTAAAGTTCATTATCACATCTGTCCCTGTTGGGTCGAAACTTTTGACCACATCTCCTCCCTACCCACAGATGTGATCCCAGACATGGATTCTTACAAATTTCAATGGAAAAAAATAAAGCTCTATATGATTACCTACATGGTAAACGATCTTTTACACATGGGACATTACAGGAGAACTATGTCTGAATTTCCTGAATATGACTTTTAACAGGGAAATTTTGCAAAATCTGCTCTAAATGTAAATTTTAAACATTTAAAAATAAAAACAGATTCTCAGTCTGAGTCAGAAACTCCACACTGCTATGTCTCATCCCAAAGACCCCCTCTTCTGTTCTCTTCCATACCCAGAAGCATTACCACACTTTAAAATGCTGTAGAGTGTCACTTTTGGTCACTTACTGAATATACAGCTGGTTTTATAACCCAAGTACATACTTGAAGATTTAAAAGAGTGGAAACAACTGGTATTCTTCAAAGAGCTGGAGCCAATAATCCAAAAATTTGTATGGAATCAGAAGAAAACCCAAATCGCTAAGGAAATGTTGAAAAACAAAAATAAAATGGGGGGCATTACATTACCGGATTTCAAGCTTTACTACAAAGCTGTGATCACCAAGACAGCATGGTACTGGCATAAAAACAGATACATAGATCAGTGGAACAGAGTAGAGAGCCCAGATATGGACCCTCAACTCTATGGGCAAATGATCTTCGACAAAACAGGAAAAAATATACAGTGGAAAAAAGACAGTCTTTTCAATAAATGGTGCTGGGAAAGCTGGGCAGCTATATGTAGAAGAATGAAACTCAACCATTCTCTTACACAGTACACAAAGATAAACTCAAAATGGATAAAAGACCTCAATGTGAGACAGGAATCCATCAGAATCCTAGAGAACATAGGCAGTATTCTCTTCGATATCAGCCACAGCAACTTCTTTCAAGATACATCTCCAAAGGCAAAGGAAACAAACGTGAAAATAAACTTCTGGGACTTCAAAATCAAAAGCTTCTGCAGAGCAAAGGAAACAGTCAAGAAAACAAAGAGGCAACCCACGGAATGGGAGAAGATATTTGCAAATGACAGTACAGACAAAAAGTTGATATCCGGAATCTATAAAGAACTCCTGAAACTCAACACACACAAAACAGATAATCATATAAAAATATGGGCAGAAGATATGAACAGACACTTCTCCAATGAAGACATACAAATGGCTATCAGACCCATGAAAAAATGTTCATCATCACTAGCCCTCAGGGAGATTCAAATTAAAACCACATTGAGATATCACCTTATACCAGTTAGAATGGCCAAAATTAGCAAGACAGGAAACAACATGTGTTGGAGGGGATGTGGAGAAAGGGGAACCTTCTTACACTGTTGGTGGGAATGCAAGTTGGTGCAGCCTCTTTGGAGAACAGTGTGGAGATTCCTCAAGAAATTAAAAATAGAACTTCCCTATGACCCTGCAATTGTATTCCTGGGTATTTACTCCAAAGATACAGATGTAGTGAAAATAAGGGCCATCTGTACCCCAATGTTTATAGCAGCAATGGCCACGGTCGCCAAACTGTGGAAAGAACCAAGATGCCCTTCAATAGATGAATGGATAAGGAAGATGTGGTCCATATACACTATGGAGTATTATGCCTCCATCAGAAAGGACGAATACCCAACTTTTGTAGCAACATGGATGGGACTGGAAGAGATTATGCTGAGTGAAAAAAGTCAAGCAGAGAGAGTCAGTTATCATATGGTTTCACTTATTTGTGGAGCATAACAAATAGCATTGAGGACATGGGGAGTTAGAGAGGAGAAGGGAAATGGGGGAAATTGGAAGGGGAGGTGAATCATGAGAGACTATGGACTCTGAAAAACAATCTGAGGGTTTAGAAGGGGCGGGGGGTGGGAAGATGGGGTACCAGGTGGTGGGTATTATAGAGGGCACGGATTACATAGAGCACTAGGTGTGGCGCAAAAATAATGAATACTGTTATGCTGAAAAAAAATTTTTTTTTAAAGAGTGGAAAGAAACAAATGCAAATGAGGCAAATATTAGCCATAGTTTTTACTATGCACACATGCATGATATATAAGATATATATGATAGTTGTGAATAATTGCTGCACATAAAAACATATCTTTTAATTGATATACTAAACTGAAAATTAAGTGCTTTTCATTTCTTCACTTCAAACTCTGAGACATTTTTTATAAGGGCATGATTGTATTTAGAAAACTTATCAGCTCACTTAGGTTATTGAAGAGGAGTATAATGAAACAGATAATAAAGCTGACATATGTCTAACTAAAACTCTTTGGTCCCTCCAGCTTTTAACAATAAATTTTCTCTTGGTGATTTCTACCAGTACCCAATCCATAGCCAGTCTCATATCTCTCTGTCATTAATATACTAGGAACTTTCCCTGCTGAATTATTCAATGATCTTTGCAGTTGGCTACAGTTTATATAAATGTGACAGTCCTATGCATCTTAGTGCTGTGAACTGTTACCAAAAGACTAAACATCCTTGACAGGCTTATAAAAAATTAATTATTATTTTTTCAATGGAAAGGATACAACTCTGCCAAAAGCTGTTAAGTGTGGAGATTTTAGAGTTCTCCATTTCTCTCTTGCAGAGGATACACTAGGATTTTTCATGGGGATTGAATAGCATACACAAAATATCTAGACCTGTCTGGCACACACTGGATATTTCTACTTTTGTTCCTTTCCCTGGCCCTAAAATTTTTGTCTTTTTTCCTCTCTACATGTGAATGCATCTTGAAAAAACAGAGGTAGCAGAGCAAAATGGAAGAATGGAAGAAATGCTGGATTGTGAGAAAAGGTACCAGTTAATAAATCCTTAATCTAGATACAATTAAGACATTCAGATACCCTAGGCAAGGTCCTTCCTCAGCTGAGCCTCTCTCCTCCTTTGTAAAAGTGGCTTAATCCTGCCAAGTTCTATCGGTTCACTGGGTTATTGTGAAGACTGAAAAAGACAGGGGGACCTTTTTTTTTTTTTAAGCCTCTATATGTTATAAAATAGAAGTCTTAATTTTACAACTAGTCGGTAAGGAATTAAAGTAAAATTATATCAATGAATTGTGTGATTGGGAAAGGTCATTTCAATGATTGTTCCCCCAATTCCATTTATTTGGAGAGAAACAAGCTTCTAGCCTTACCATTTAGTGATGACACCTTCAAACCACAAACATAAGATCCTGGATAAAAGTATTGATTAATTAATTCAGAAAGGATGCTACCAGATATAACAGAAATGCAGGCAAAAGACTGATTTGAAAAAAAAAAATTATAATAATAATGACAGATGCTAGTTTTTTGTTGTTGTTTTGTTTTGTTTTCCTTAAAATCAACCCAGTGGGTTGAGGTAGTTTACCAATTTTGCATTAGAGGAAGTATGTTTAGCCTCTAAAAAGGAATAATCCCAAAACAGAATAAACAGGATACAGAGAGCCCTTGGTTCTTTTCTCCTGTTATTACAAAGCAGAAGAAATCCCTATATATGAAATATTTCTTGTCCATACCTTAATCAGATAGAACCGTGGAGTTTGAAAGTCTCTAGAACTGAGAATACTTTTATTTTCAAAGAGGACAGAGGTTGAGGGGGAAGGACAAGGTGTTATCTGTCCTCGCCACAACAAAGCATGCTTTTTTAATACCTCATTTTCAGGCGTCTCCTGGCAGACTGACCTTTCCTTAAGGTGGCTTATCTTTCTGTGGAGCTCGATTCTCAGGCCTCCTGGTGTTCCCAAATCCGTGAAGAAGCAGTGTCAGAAAATTAAGGGGACATGAGGGCCAAAAAAAAGTTTCAGTTGAGGTAGAGTAAATGTAGAAAAACTACCCAAACTCCAAAGGTCTCTCTACAAATTTTGGGTTCACACCCTCCGCAGCCATCCCAAGAAAAGAAAGCAGCAAAAAGCTCAGTCCCCTGGAGATTAAGCACTAGGTGGTGACTGATAGGAAAAATAAAACCGTTCTTATAAGGGCCGAGAGAAGATGGATGAAAAAGGGCACAAGTACAGCATCACTGGACATGTCTGGGAAATCACATCTGAAAGCTCAAAATGAGGCATCAAAGAGTTGGAATAAACTCATTATGAGCACTAGTGTGCACAGTCTGAAAGTTGTCTACTGCAGAAAGATCATGAACTTTCAGGTCAACCACAACAGACTTCACAGTGCCTCCATCTCTCTTCAGCTCTGTGCTAATATTTGTTTTCATGTCTGTAAACCAAAGCCAACAGCAGCGGCCTCACAGAAGTGTCAGGAGGACTGAATGAGATGATGGGGGCAGAAATACCTATTGGAATATTTGCATAGCTCGCACTCCTGATGGAAGTTTGTTTCTGTTCTCTGCTGCTCATGCCGATGCTAGAAAGCAGAGGTCTACAAGGCATGCAGAATTGGAGCTGGAACACCCCTGTCTAGAGGTCTTCAGAGAGCCCTGTGTCCCTTGATGGGGTGTGTTAGCTAAGGTGCATGTCACTGACATTTCTCTGAGCTTGAATTTGGTGAGCTGTAAAGTGAAACTGGGATCTTTCACCATCTCATGTGACTGTTATGGACACTGAAAGAGAAAACAAAAGCAAATGTCTTCGTATGTATTAACCCCTTTGTTATCACCATCATCTTTAGTATAGGGCAAGAGTGTCAAGAGCTCTATTTTTCCCCTTTCTTTTCTTTTATAAAAACATGTCAGTGGATTTAAGGCCCACACTGTGTCCAAGATTATTTCATTCCCTGAGTTCCTAACCTTAAAATTACATCTGCAAAGACTCTTTTTTTCCAAATGAGTTCATGTTTATAGGTTCCCCAGTTAAGAAACAAGCATATCTTTTGGGGGGTTTTCCATTTAATCCACTATAGGAAGTTAGATACTAAGCATATAAGTTTCCGAACTGCATAATGTCAAGCAGTGGCATGTGCTCTAAAGAGTACGGGGTGAGTGGGGATGCTTTTTGGAGCTTCAGTGAAGGTCCCCTGGGGGTGACATCTGAGCCAAAAGCCGAATAATACGGGGACAGTAAGACATGCAAATAAATGAGACATCTGTTCTAGGTGGAGGGAGCAGCAAATTCTAAAACCTAAGACAGGAAAATTAAGAAAGTTGGGAGTGGTTGGAAGCACAGAAGGGAGATGCAGTAAGAGGGAAAGAGATGGGGAGGTTGTTATGGACTCAATGGGTGTGTCTCCCAAAAATCTTATGTTGAGATCCTAACTCTGAATATGATATTAGAAGGCAGGAACTTTGGGAGATAATCAGATAATTAGAATTAGTGCCTTTTAAGAAGAGACCCAAGACTTTGCTACTTGCCTCTGCTCTTTGGCCAAAGGAGGACAGGGAGAGGGCCATCTGTAACCTGGAAGTGTCTCACCACAACCCCAACCATGCTGGCTCCCAGATTTTGGACGTCCAGCCTTCTGAACTACGGGAAGGAAATTTCTGCTGATAAACCACTCCATCTATGGTATTTTGTTAGAGCAGTCTGAGTTAAGACAGGAGCCCAGAGGTCACAGGGAGGATGAAGTATTTTATTCCAGGTTTGATGGGGAGCTAAGGCAAAGCTGAGAGCACCAAAGTCACCTTTGCCTTCATCTTTACAACAGACATTCTATTTCAAACCAAACCCCAGACACAGGCTGAAACATTTGAAATATTACATTCTCGAATAATTAGCTCCATGAATGAGATAAGGCTCCAAGAGCAATTCTTGGCCAATATTAAAACTAAATTCCATTTTCCCTCCGATTTCTTTTCATCATCTTGTGCTTCGCTGAACGTCATGCGTTTGCATAAATGATTCCTTCCACCTAAAGGCCCTTCCCCTGTGTGCCTTCTCCCTCTGCTATGATTGGTCCTCTGTTTGTCTCCACTCCCTGGAAAAGGCCACTCACCCTCCTCCATGCTCCAGAACCCCTCTCCCCCCACCCCGAGCATGTCCTCCTGTCTCCTTCCACCTTCTGTTTACAAGCCTGCCACCCCTACTGCACGCCATCATTCCTCATGGTCCCATCTATGCCTTTTTCATCTTGGTAGTTCTGGAAACTAGCACATTCCACAGTAGGTGCTGGATAAGTGTTTGTTAAATGTGTAAATGAATCTTAGTCTTATTCACTTCAATTTTGCCTGGGTTTATTTATTCCATCCCACGCTTTAATTAAACATAGACTCTCTTCTGGTATTTAATGCATTTATAGAAGTTTAGTACCAGAAATCAATCTAAACATTTTTCTCACAGTTCGCTAGAATTGCTTTCAGGTATTGGCCTATTGTCCTTGTCTTGCAAAAGCCTCAAGAAGCCATGAGTGGTTAAGTGTTTTTTTCCTTCTGTTATCTGGGATAACAGAGGCGAAGGCTGAGGCATTAACTTGCCCTGGGCCATCTACCAAATCACTGCAACAGAACAGCCAAATCTATGATTCGGGGAGCCGCTTTCCTCCCTCCTTGTTCTGTACTAAGTTCACAGAGCTGTGCCGTATTTATCATGCATGACTTCTGAAAAATCAATGTAATTTGTGAACCATACCACACAAAATACACAAAGAGTAAAAAGTGTCTGCTGCCTTCAATTACCCCAGTGTGAATGGACCTAACAGCTATGGCCTTTAGTGAGATTTATAGGGCAAGGAAGTCTTTGGAAGGATTTAATTTTTGGATGTATCTAATGCTCTTAATTGGACTTTCTCTAATGGAAACCTGAAAGTTGAGTTTTGATGTTGTAGTAAAAGCATGAGATTCACAGGAATAAGACCACAGAACCAAAGCAGGGGCAGCCCAGAAAAGGAAAAGTTGAACCATTCAGCCAACATATTCTCAGATACAGATAGGCATAAGAAACATGTCAGAAGGACTTCTGGTTATGTGTGGAAAATGTTTTCCTTTAAATAAAATTGAGTATTTCCAGTTAGCAGGAACATCTAAACAGAGAGTTCTCATTATGCATTTAGACAAAAATCGGATCACTGTGACCCATGTCCCCTGATATTCCCCCAGTTGTCAAAGATCATATCTCAATTCCAGATCCAGAATCCAGTTAGCTGGTCCATCAGAGGCTAGAAGTACACTGGGCCAGGCATGTCTGTGGACACAAATGTCTACTTTAAAAAAAAAAAAAAGAAGAAAGAAAAGAAAAAGAAAGGGAAAAAAAGCATGCTCAGCTAACCCTGGAATGATTTCAGTTCCCAAATATTACAAGGAGTATCTTTTCATTTGTTGTGTCTCAAATACAATTGAGGTAAGTAAATTTGGCTTGGCAAATATGCAAAGCCAACATATTTTTTAAAGGGATGAGAAACACACATGTATAAATCTGGCTTTTTAAAAAATATTTTATTTTATTATTTGACAGTGAGCAAGAGCACAAGCAGACAGGGGCGGGGGGCGGTGGTTGGAGCAGACTCCCTGCTGAGCAGAGAGCCTGATGCAGGGCTCAATCCCGGGACCCTGAGACCATGACCTGAGAGGAAGGCAGAGGCTTAACCCACTGAGCCACCCAGGTGTCCCTGAAAATGGATTTTGATAACACTGTGAAATGTTCATAGATACTGGCTTTCAAGCAGAGCCTTTAAAGGATAATTACAACGATGTTTAGATTATAGCAATTCTTTTTTGCCTAGTGGTTTTTTATTTTCATTTTGTGAAGTGTTTTATCAACAAATATGTTAAATACATGTTTCAGCTATCACTATATCCAATTTAGAGACGGGGACAATCCAGTCTAGAGGAGTTAAATGACTCACCCCCGTTCCCACAATTGATATGTATCAGAGATGGGATACAGACTCCAAGCTTTTGTCTCTTGGTTCACGGGTGAATAATGTCAAACCTCCTGAGACTGGCTAGCTTCCTCATTGATGAGATGGCGTGCTTTCTTTCTCCCAGAAGGTCTCAGAGATGGTTGCCATTTCTGCTTTCTCAAACTGTCAGTCACCTTGAAATAACTCTATAGGGCAGTTTATGCCAAGGGTCTTCCATGGAATACTAATTCTACAATATGTCAGTAGACACCACTCAAACCAATATTTTAAAAATTGCCAAGGACAATTCTGGCTTCAGCTATGTAAAATAGATTTCTTTCCTACAGCACTTACCACCACTTTAAAGATAAATATGTGCATTGCATATCTTCTACTAGCGGTTCTGGTACATAGTACTGTCTAAATATGTTTGACCACATGATTGTTTTATAACTTTTATGCTAGATAAATATGAATGCTTCACTGATGGAAATTTCGGTGATCTATAGTAACAAACCCTCCTAGATTTAATATGCGTGACAGGAAATGTGCACAAATGTACAGCAAATTATACTGTGACAACAACAGTGTAATCACCTTGGCTAGTTGCACCACGGATATTACCGGAATCACATTATTTCATGATCATTGAGATGGCAAGAAAGATGAGGAGAGTAAAACACAATATTAGGGGAAAAAATAAAATTAGAAACTGTCACCATGTATTGGTGACAGTTTTTAATATGGTTATAGAAAAATGTCCTGTATACGAGATGTCTGGCTGGCTCAGTTGGTAGAGCACACAACTCTTGCTGTCAGGTTGTGAGTTTGGGCCCCATGTTGGGTATAGAGATCACTTAAAATAAAATAAAATAAAATAAAATAAAATAAAAATGTCCTATATAAAAACTTCTGACTCCAGCAATATCTCAATAGTGATTTTGTGAAAAATTCTCTTCTTTTAAGCTTCCTGATAATCAAAGGTTTGCATCTTGAAGTCAGAAAACTAGAGACAGCTATGTATCCTGGAGTCATGAAATGGAGAGTAAGAAACTGGTTCCACGTGGACTCAAGCCCACCATCCCAGTTGCTCCACTCCTTGGCTGACTGCCATATGGTCTGCTCTGAGGACATCTCTGAGACGCTGCAGCATTCTAGGCATCTTTGTTCTTGTTCCCAATTTTGAATCCAACATCAAATGTTTCCCAAATGACTTAAATTGACACTTCTAGTGCATGGGGAGTTCAGTTGCCTTCCCAGGTTTTGTAACTATGGAAGAATAAGGTAGGGAGGTAGGGAAGTGGAAGAATGTTGAAGGGGATCACCAGGCACAAACATCCAGTTATACATTCTGGGGATATAGTATAGGAGGGTATAGTTAACAATACTGTACTGTATATTTGCGAGTTGCTAAGAGAGGAAATCTGAGAAGTCCTCATCAAAGGAAAAAGGAACCTTGAATCTACGTGAAAGGCGGATGTTAACTAAACTTGTTGTAATTATTTCACCTTATATGCATATATCAAATCATTATGCTGTACAACTTAAGCTAAGACAATGTTATATGTCAATTATATCTCAGTAAAACCACGGTGGGGAGATAAAGAAGATACAAAGGAAAGAGTAGAGATTCTTCTAACCACAAGTGGTCAGATGTTGGACCAGCAATGGAGAGGTGGACCTGGGAGTCCAGGATGATGGGCAGGAGGACAGTGCTGCTGACAGAGATGCTGAGATTCCTGACTGAGAGTCTGAATTGAAGCTGCTGTAAAGGGAAAGCTGTTCTGATGCCTTCTGATTTTAAAAGGTAGCTAGAGAGGTGTGCTGGGGCCAGAAGTGTCTGTGGCCAGGAACTTCCCATAAACCAAGTGCACCACATCCAAGGACAGTGCTACAAATCAACTTTAGCTTGAACATTTGCAGCCATTCTGCTTGTTACCTGACATGATGAGCAGTCTGCTTTTTTCAGGATTCAATTTTATTAAAGTAATGCAAACCATATATTGCTAACCCTATTAGGGAGGGCCACTCGAGTAGGTGATATTAAGAAGAAATATCTAGGTACAAAGACTTGGGACATCGATGTCAGCTATTTAGATGCCACAGTCAGAAGTGATGATTCAGGGAAAACAATGATCTCTTGCTCGTATAGAGCCATGCCATCACAGCAAGTTAAGTGGAATGTGAAGCAAAGATTATACAGATCGTGCTTTTATGTGGCAATGTTAAAACTGTGCTAATGAAAAAGAAGTAAGCAGTTTGTGAGTGTATAAGCAGTTCTTACTTTGGCCATTTATTCTTTGATGATGCCATATCCTAAACCTTTGTCATTCTATGTAAGGCATTTTGCGGAAGCAATAAAATTACTTTGCACCCACACGGAAAGGGATCTTTCTCTGTACCTTTTCACCTACTGGATGAGAACATGGGCTTTGGAATCAGGGGGTCCTTAATTTCCATATATGCTCTACCATCTGCCTTGAACAAGGCATTTAATTTTCTAAATCTCTGTCTTATCTGTAAAAACTGGAATCATAGAAGCTCCCTAAATAGGTCTATTTATGGCTAAATGGAATGATTATACAGCTTTAGAACACTGCATGTACAAAATCATCAAATAAATGGTGAGAAATAATTATAATAATAATTATCACTTACTTTTAAGAGTGCTAGAAGGGAGGGACACCTGGGTGGCTCAGTGTGTTAAAGCCTCTGCCTTTGACCCGGGTCATGAACCCAGGGTCCTAGGATCAAGCCCCACATCGGGCTCTCTACTCAGCAGGGAGCCTGCTTCCCCCCACTCTCTCTCTGCCTGCCTCTCTGCCTACTTGTGATCTCTGTCAAACAAATAAATAAAATCTTAAAAAAAAAAGAGTGCTAGAAGGGAACTCAGTTCATTCAATCCAAATTTTTCACTGTGTGAATGAGGACTCAAAATTGCTTAGTTCTTAACAGTTGCAAAGCACTTTAAAAAATGTCTTCAACTATATCTTATACACCCACCATTTGTCACGTTAAAGTATATACATTCTCTGTGAAGGTATATATCCTACTTATTCATACCCAGGTTTATCTGAGAACTAATAACAGCTGTCCCTTGGGTTCAGAGGGTACAGAAGGCGAAATGACCCAAATCGTGCCTCATGTAAGGTAATGGAGATCTCAACAACACTAACAGGAACAGAAGAAACAATGGCTCTGCCACAAAAGTCACTTCACAGGGAAGGTGGTGACTTATTGGGTCTTTAAGGAAGAGAAGGAGCAATGTGGACCATATCCTTGCAGGACAAGCAGAGAGATTATTGACCCCATTTCACTCATGAGAAAACCAAGAACTTGGTGGGGGGGTGGGGTGGAATGTCTAAGGTCCCATAACAGATCAGGGACAAAGCTGGGACTAAAATTCTGCTCTTATGACCCATTTCCGCTAATACATCTACTCTTTAAATGCATGCCTGTCTGTCTGCGTTCCTTCCTTCCTCCGTTCTTTTCCTTTCCTTTCCTCTTTCTTTCCCTTTCTTTCCTTTTTTTCCCTTTCCTTCCTCCCTCCCTTCCTTCCTTCCCTTCATTTTACATTTTTACTTAAATTTCAGTTAATATACAATGTAATGATAGTTTCAGGTGTCTAATACAGTGATTCGACCCTCCCCTACATCACCCAGGGCTCGTTAGGACAAGTGTGTCCTTGAGCCCCTCCACCTAATTAACCCATCCCCTCCTCTCACTTCCTCTCTGGTAAAGATCAGTTCGTTCTCTGTACTTAAGTCTGCTTCCTGGTTTGCCCCTCTCTCTTGTTTTTTTTTCTTTTGACCCTTTTGCTCATTTATTTCAATTCTTAAATTCCACGTTTGAGGAAAAATACCATGCTTTCTTCCATTCCCTCAAACAAGTACTATGTAAGTTTGCAGAAAGAAATAACCAGCAGTTTTCTTCCACAGAGGATAACTTTTTACTTAGTTTCTTTCTGTGTGTGTGGGGGGGGGATTTTTTTCTCCTATTTGATTTATGCCTTTACTTGTTGTTTTCATTGTATTTGAATTTTCCTTTCTTAATAGGGTGATGCTTCTTTGAGGATATTTCATTCTCTCTCTGTATATAGCGATTTGTTCCCCCCACGCATGAGCTCATTTATGTATATTCTAAAAATAAGCAAATAATGTAAATGCAAATGGACTTCCAATGATACTTCCCAGGGGTCTAAATTGACCTTTCTTCCCCTTGGTGTTGCCTGATGCACAATGTCCTGACCTTAAGGTAATGGTCCAATGGGCTATTCTAACTGTAAAATGAACTCTGCGCCTGATTTCCAGATTATTGGATCTCCATGTTTATCATCACTCTGATTAAAGGCCCCTGCAGCAAATGGACCATGGCTGTTTTTGCAATTGAGCCTTATTAAACTTTAAAGTGTATCCATAAATACATAAGTGCCTATTATAGATCAAAGTTCTGAAAATTAAATATTCACAAATACAGCTCCTTTTACAAAATCAGAGACTCAAAATAACTGAAATCCAAATAATCTTAATACTTAGTAACAGATAACCTTAGTTATTTCTTCAGTGGGCATACTGTGTTAATGTGAAGCAACTGCTTTTGCAGCTGGAGGAGACATTTTATTTTGTTGGGAGAACTCACAAAATATAGCTCTCGTGCCCAGGACACTGTGGTAGTGTTAACGTCTTAACAATGGTAACACACCACGTAGTATTATTTTTGTGGAATGCATCAGGAAGGAAGCCATTTGGAGCTTATTTATTTCACTGATTTTCTTTTTATTTAAATTCAATTAGCTAACTTATAGTATGTCATTAGTTTGAGATGTGGTGTTCATTAATTCATCAGTTACGTGTAACACCCAGTGCTGGTCACATCACATGCCGTCCTTAACGCCCGTCACCCAGTTACCCCATTCTCCCACCCTTCTCCCCTCCAGGAACCCTCAGTTTGTTTCCTAGTGTGGGGAGACTTTCATGGTTTTCCTACTTCACTGATTGATTGGATTCTCAGTCTTTGAAAAGGTGAATAAATTTAGGCATGTTTGTTTTTATGACTATTCACAGAGAAGAACATGCTTTAATTTCTATAATCCTCTGTAAAGGTTCAGGTAACATGTACAGAACTGCATACAACAGCAGAATGTGTAGATGGATCCCTCGAGAAATGAACGACGAGGACTTGTTCTTATGGATACTAAATGGATTATACTACATAATTCAGAGGGGGGAAAACGCTGGACAAAGAAAATAAGTGATATAATTAGAATGACATTTTGATTTGCCTTAGAAATTTTTTTTTTTTTTTGGTATTAAAGTTACTGGTCTATTAAATTGCATGGGGGGAAAATAATAGAAGTCATTACATAGTGTTCTACTTTGCCACAGCGACAGCCTGGATCACTCACTTATTAGTTACATGTGCTAGAGAAAGTTGAGGAAATACAGATTTGTCAGGAAATAACTTTTCCCATTCAGGGAGCTTCAATACCCTCAGGACCTTTTAGAAGATTGGTGGGTACATAAAGGAGAGCAAAATGTCTGTTTGCCCCCCATTGTCCACCATGGACAAGAGGCACTGGAAAATGATGGTTTCTGTTTCAGCATCCATGCATAATAAGAAGGAAAGAAGGAGGGAATTACAGAGAGAACCCATTAAAGACTGGAAACAGAGAAGATAAAACTACAATCTCTTCAGCCACCACTACTTCGGGAAAATCTGATCATTTCCTAACACTTAACACTAAAAGAAACTTCCAGAATTTGTTTCATGCTCCTCTAAGACTTCAAAAATAATCTCAGAAACACCTCATAAAATTTGTCCTTTTCATTTTGATCATTTAAACTCTACAGACAGCAATGGTTCCACCGGTATTCCTCATTTTGGGGAATGAGCCACTACGAGGCACACTGTGTATTCCGCCAGAAAAGTCAGACCAGAAGCATTAAAAATGCAAATGTTACGGCAATTATATTATTTACTATCATCACCAAGAAAATTATTATAATAGGTGTCATTAATTAAACAATTTACTATCCATTAAAAGCGGTATGAGTTATTTCCAATGCATTACATCATTTAATCCTTTGTGTCAGCCAGCCTCAAATCAATTTGCTTTTTTGGTTTTGTTTTTGTTTTGATTTGTTTTGTTTATTAAAGAGCCCATAATGGCTTTTTGGAACAACACATAACCTATCACACTCTTTATTTATGAGGAAGACCCATCTCTTGGCTGGAAGGTTGAGCATATGACTCAAGGATGGTTAATGCAAACTCTATGACAATGACTAGTTTAGAAATGAACATGTGGTTATAGCCTGGCCAGTGTGACAGAATCCTGGGACTCCTCTTGAAACTATTCAACTGTGTGAGCAATCCTCAGGGCATCTATGGATCTGTGACTAGCAAAGCCTTTTCCTTCTCTATCACCTTATATACCTCTTCTGTCCCTCTTAGCCATACAGTCATACTAGCAGCTAAATAATTCACCACAAAGACAACAATGGATGTGTCATTTTTATATGCAAATGAGATACATTGAAGCTTTAATGTACTTATTTTGAAAAGGTCGTGAGCCCTGAGATACATAAGATTGAAGTATTGTTAAAGCACAGAAGCAGTGCTAGAATAGTCAGAAAGAATGATGAGGGTTTAAGCGGCTATTATTAACATTTAATTTACAGAGGTGAATAAGCCACTCAGCACTGATATTAAAGAGCTATTACTAGGAATGAACACATGTGTGCATTACATCTAAATGGCTCCTTCCCTTTGCTTTGGGGAGCTTCTAGAAACCACTTCTACCTGCAAGAGTATTAGTTATTTACCTCCAATAATTGTTGTGAAGCAAAATTCTTCCAATCAAATGACCTGAATATTTGGGGACTTAATAACGGGTTGATAACTTTTAATATCAGAAGCAAATAATGAATCACATGTGTTTATGTGTGTCAAGAAGAAAAGAGAAAATTGTTCTAACCAACACAGAAGGAAAGTAAAAGAAAAAAAATGTAGTAAACTTTATATTTGATACAAGACCAACAACAACAAACCTCTGTCTAACCAGTATTTTATTCCAAAATTTGAGGATACATGCACAGCAGAGATAACATTGCATCAACAAATTTCAGATTTTGGTTAGTATGAAAAAATTTTGTAGTCTAAAAATTATTTCAAGCTCAAGATACTAAAGTGAACAAAAATACTTTCACATTTATATTCCACCTCTCAACACTTGCGCAAATACACAGAACCCAAAATATCTTTTGCAATTATCTTAATTACTGTTACCTTTGATTTATCTTACAAGGGTAATGCATTTGAAATTGTAATTTCTCATTAATGTCAGCTAGTTTTCACTGGATTTTAAAAACATTACTTCTTTGTTGGTTGGTCTGATATTTTAAATATGTGTGATTCAATGAATAAGAGATGTTAAAATAACCAGTTTTCACCTCAAAGGATGTTTCTGTAGGGCCATGATTTTGCAATGCTAATAATTATTAAATTATGTTAAAATACAGATGTATTCTCCCATCAGGATGTTAGTATATATTGGTAGGGTAGTCAATATGCTAAACATTTGTCCAAATTCAAGGTGACTTCTTAATGCTTCGTACTTTCTATGTGTTAGAAGTATTTCTCCAGAAAGGATAGATAGGATAATGGAATGTGCACTGGAAAAAGAATCTGGTAAACCCATTTTTTTTTTAAAGATTTTTTTTTTTAAAGATTTTATTTATTTATTTGACAGAGAGAGATCAGAAGTAGGCAGAGAGGCAGGCAGAGAGAGAGAGAGAAGGAAGCAGGCTCCCTGCTGAGCAGAGAGCCCGATATGGGACTCGATCCCGGGACGCGAGATCATGACCTGAGCCGAAGGCAGCGGCTTAACCCACTGAGCCACCCAGGTGCCCTAAACCCATTTTTTTAATTGTTGTATTTTTAAATATATTTTATTTATTTGACACACAGAGAGAGAATATCAGCAGGCAGAGCAGCAGGCAGGGGGCGGGGGGAAGAAGCAGGCTCTCCATGGAGCAGGGAGCCTGATGTGGGGCTTGATCCCCAAATCCTGGGATCATGACCTGAGCTGAAAGGAAAATCTAAGTTTTATTTAAGGTCTATAATTACACTGCTGTATGTATTTTGGCATATCGCTTAATCTCTCTGGTTCTTACCATCTCTAAATTGAGAATGCTCTTGTTTTCATTGTAGATATCCTTATCTGAGAACCAAATTGAATAATAAGTATGGAAGGCAGGAAAAATCACAAAATACTAAATTAACAGGTAGTCCTGTCCATCATTTAGCAACTGAATATTTAAGGAGAAACTATACAGAGACAATTGAGAAAACATAGTCAGATTTGACAATGGGAGAGTAGCTAAAATATACCAACTGCTATAAAAACAGTTTGGTTCAAAAGTTATGGGAGTTTAGAGGAGGGAAGAGAGATTTTGATTAGGAAAGAGGGGTAAAAAGAGAATATTGAAGCAAAACAACTTGAAACAGGTCTTGGGAAATCTTAGGACATCAATTTCAGATGAGAAGACATAAGGCAGGTAGGGGATGAGGTTATGGGTTTACAGAAATAGGAATATCACACAACATGCACTTCGCCTCTTTAGTCATGCATTTGCAGGGATCACCTAAAACCTTTGAAAAAAGAGGAAGAAGGAGGATAAGAAATAGGATGGTGAAATACCCGTTACTGAACAATTAATACCCATAAGACCTAAAGTGTGTGTATCTAGTATCTCAAGTTGATGATGTAAGTATTATTGTCATTATATTTATCTAGGGATTAAAAATTTAAAATATACCAAGAACTACCTGAAGATCATGCCCCTCTACCATATCTTATCTCATTAATCTCATTATACTCTTTAGCAAGTAGACTGTGGTTTATTTTATTTTCATAAAGCACTTTTTTTACATGCTGTTTCATGTAGTTGACTGACAATTGCAGAGATATGCTCAAATGAAAAGTAGCAAGCTGACCAGAGAGGTGCTTCTTCAGAAGATTTAGTCGTGAATCAGGGCTCAGAAATGAACACTCACACGTACCTGCTCAGCTCTCCAACCATCCACTCTTCAAGAGACTAAATGGTTAGTGTAAATGGAAAAGCCCTAAGATCTTGGAAAAGGATAAGCATAGGACTTCCCTTCCACCTGCTCCTAGAATCCTAGGTATTTGGGAAGTCCTCCATCTGTCCTTCTCACTCTCAGGTCCCTGTTCATTTCCAAATCTGCCCATATTTTATAAGTGAGCCACCAGAGTGTATTCATGAGGGGCATAAGCTTTAATTCAGACAAATGTAAGAAAAAGCCATAATTCTAGTTACTGGGTGTATGGCCTGAGGCACAATGCAGAAGATGGAGATAAAAACACCATAAAATCATTTGAAGTTTCATAAAAATGACTATGTATACTGCTTAGCCTTAGGCCTGGCATACAGGTACTTGAAAGTGACAACTCTTTGTGCTACATGGCTCTTCATGTTTTATATCCACATCAGTACTATCTTCTACCTAAAGCAATTGATTTGTGCATCAATGACACCCATTATAGTTTCATTTCTATTCAATAATAATTTCCAGAGTACCCTATGTGTCAGGCACTGCACTGGGTCCTAGATAGGAAAAAGTTATAAAGAAATGAGTAAAATAAAGTGTCTGCCCTTAAGAAGCTCACAAGATGGTGAGGACTAGACAGAACTCTAAATAAATTCTGCAGTATAAATTGGGATAAGAACAGAGAGGAAATGCATGTTTAATTTCTGCTTGAGAAAATTAATAAAAGCTTCAATGAGAAGTAACATTTCATGTGAATCTAGATATCCAGGCAGAATTCCTCTACTGGCTAGAACAAAGGGGAAAGGATACTCTAGGTAGAAAGAATAGTATCTATTAAGCAAATATGTGGGAGAAAGCAAAGAATTTTAGGGCAAGTCAAAGACATTTGGAATCACTGGGGCAGCACTCACATATACAGAAGGATAAACAATGGGAGGATGAAGTATCCAGGTGGCTCAATCAGTTAAGCATTGGACTTTGGATTTAGGCTCTGGTCATGATCTCAGGGTTGGGAGATCTAGTCTGTGTCAGGCTCGCAGTGAGCATGGCGCCTGCTTAAGATCCTCCCTCTCCCCTCCCTCTGCACCTCTCCCCCAACTCATGTTCTCTCTCTCAAAAAAAAAAAAAAAAAAAAAGTAAGAAAGAAAGGAGAGGATAATTATACTTGAGCCTTGAGCTGTGCATTGTAAAGAGGTCTCTTGAACAATAAAAATTGAGATAAACCAAAACTATTTTTAAGTTCATGAAGGCTGGATTGGTCTGGGGCGAGACTGGCATCAAGGAGACTAGCCAGACAAAAATAATGCATTCAAGACAGTAGTGGAAACAAAGAGGAGCAACACTGAGAGGTATTTAGTGATAGAATCTACACAGGCTGATGACTGGATATGAGGAAAGAGAAAGAAGAAAAGGTTAAGATTTCTAGTCTTAGAAACTATGCATGCAATGAAATAAAGGATGGAACCAAAAAATACAAAAAGAGGAGTATTATTTGGAGTTCTGTTAGCCTTCTTCTTACTTTTTCCTGGCCTCTAGCCCAATTCATATTAATAAAAAGGAGCTGGACTTCTTATGTATTCTTGGATGTAAATCACGCCTAGCTTAAGCTGGTAGGCTTCTAAGTTATGTTAAGATCTAATTAACATCCCACAATTAAATATACGATAGCTCTTTCCACGAGACCCTAGTTTTTAACTACCCAGGTAAGGATACTGGCTCTAATTCCTGTGCAGCAAGATGTTTATCACTTGCCCAAAAAAGATCTTGAATCCTTTTCCTGCTGATCCTCCCAGTGAATGAGTGAGATGGATAAGTGGACCTAAAACCTCCATCTGAGGGTGGATTAGGAGATTTAGGTCTGCTGAAAAAACAGAAAGGCAGACACTGCCTGCTGGGGTAGAGTCAGACTTTCTGACTGGAACATCAAGGAACCCACAAATGTAGACTCACAGACATATGGGACTTGGAGAAAAATTGCAAAGATAATACATCAAACTATCTCCATACTGTGTCATGTCACATTTGTACAAGTCCGTAAGGAACTGCCAGGCTCCCCAGCTACCTCCCCGATGACTTAATACTATGATGACTGTCCACACAGGAAGCTGGCATTCCCTATTATAATTTTTAAAAGTCATATCAATAGAATTCAATTAGAATAAACTTTTATTAAGTATCTCTTAGAATCACTGTGACAGAACAACTAATTACCAATCCAATATCTATTCTTGCTTCTCCTTTAAGAATAGTACCCTCACTTATTAAGACACCAAGATGCCAATTTTTTTTTCCATTCTCTAATGAAACTAGGAGTCAATGAGATCCAAAAGGAAGTCACTGAGTAGGGCATCTGGGGAAACTGTTTAGAGGAGGTGAGACTTATGTGGAAAAGGAGTCCTTTTGCTCTCCCCTCATTCCTCTTTCCTGCTTCTTCTTAGACTCCATCTGTAGGGCCAGAGTTCAAGAATGGAAAAATACACCAACCCTTGCAAAGCAAAAAGAAAGAAAGAACTCAAGCCCTCCAAAGCAGCCTGCTTCAGCCTACTGATGACTTTGGTGTACATGATAAAAAGGTATCACACTAATATATATAAACTAATGTTATTTGGAGTTTCTGACCTGTGCAAACATAGTTAACACATAGTAGACCCATCCAGATGCTTAGAGCTACGGAAGGCAAAGAAAAGTAAAATTTATAAATAGCATGAGAGATTATAGGAGAGAGGATATCTAAAAATCATACTTTTTTTGTTTCCCCCAAATAGTCTAATATAACTGAAAAATGGATGAGGAAAGAAGTTACCTTTGCAGTTACAACAATGCTAAGCATCATAAGAAGTGAACATTCTATCACAAAAACCCAAGAGATCAATCACAGCATATCATAGAGCCCTATATTTTTCTAGGTACCATTGGGGAAGAAACACCTGATTCTTACTCCCAAACAGTTTATAAACTGCAAGGGGAGACAGACTAGTACTTAATAATAAATGGCATATATTACAGCCATTACGAGTGCTGCTATGCAGCTTTCAAGTTGACAAATATTCTCCCTTAATGAGGTGCCCTGGGGAGAGAGACATGAGTGAGAAATGATACTACAATACTTTAAAACCTAGGTTCCTAAGGAGAAGAAAGATATAATTCAAGTGGTATTATAATATAGTAGAATTGCATGAATTTAATAACCATGGTTTCAACTTTTTTTTTCCACAAGTAACTTCATTATGGGTGGAAATGCTTCCCCTAAAATTCATATGTTGAAGTCCTCACCCTCAGCAACTCAGAATACGAACTTATTGTGAAAGAAGGTTGCTGCAGATACAATGAGCTCAGTTAAAATGAGGTTATACTGGAGTAGAGTGCCTAATCCAATATGACCAGTGTCCTTATAAACAAAGGGAAAATTTGGACATATTACAAACACAGGAAGGACATCATTTAAAGATGAAGGGGGCACTTCTTCATGCCTACATATGTCAAAGATTGCAAGCAAACCACCAGAGGCTAAAATAGAGGCAGATTCTTCCCAAAGCCCTTGGAAGAAACCAAACTGCCGACACCTTAATAATCTCAGACTTCCAACTTCCCAAACTGTGAGAAAATAGATTTCTGTTGTTTAAGATACCAATTTCACAGTACTTTGGTATGTTGGCAGACAAATACAAACTTCAGTGGAATCTGTGCGTTTGCCAACATATTGTGTAACTACGTCATGCATTAACGGCTGACATTTTCAACAACTCAACTAGTGAGTAAGCTCAAATTTTTCTGGCTATTTCTACACAATGACATTTGAGAGTAAAGGGCGGGGGAACTTTGCTGTTTGAAAAGGAAACAGCCCTATTCAAAAACTGTTAACAATGTGTGCTAGTGGCAGGAGCTGAGTAGAAAATATGAAAGTTTTTTTTAAAAAAATGGTGGTATTGTCTGAATCTGGGGGATTCATGAAGTTCTTAGCATACATTTTCAAAGACTAAGAAAGTTTTGTTTGTTTGTTTGTTTGTTTGTTTGTTGTACAAAGCAAAAGAGATGAACTTCAGTAAATGATGTAAGAATAAACACTCAGAGGGGTTAAAGGAGGGAAAGTATCCATTGTGGGGTCAGGAAAGGAAGGTGGCATTTGAGAGCAGCTCAGAAAAATGTTCCATCAGTGACGGTCCAGTCAGGAAAACAGAAGCCACCACTGCTGCCTCAGACAGAGGGGATTCGATTGGTGACAGAGGGGATTCGATTGGTGACTCTGGTGCTGAGAGCTGAAGAAGAATATGAAGTATTCTAGGCCATGCTGATATAACCCAGAGGTAAAAAGCTTTAAGAAGTTTTTACCAACCCCTGGGATGACAAAACTGGTAGTCACGTCTCTCATAGAGAGGGGCCATGGCACTATAGGTACTGGACGACAAAGGGGCTTGGCCATTTTCTCAGACCACGCAGTGGGGCATGGCTGGGTGTCAAAAGGACTGGATTGTGGCTGTCTGGGATTCCTCCCATTTAGAGGGAATAATGCCAGGTCAGAAAGTTTCCACAGAAGTTGGGGGCTGAAGCCAAAGTTTTCTGCCTCTTATGGAGAGCAAGATCCATTCTGGAGGCCAGAAAAAAGTCCAGTCTCCCCAGGTGCTTCCTTCCAGTCCCCTATCAGTGTTCCCCAAAGGTAAACCCTACTCAGAAATTGGCTGGTGATGGAGTCTGGGAAATGTAGTTTGGGTAGTCAATCTCAGATTCTCAGAAAAAAAATGGATAATACGTAGGGGTGTGTGCGTGTGTGTGTGAGAGTGTGTGTGTGTGTGTGTGTGAGTGTGTGGTGCGGGCAGGAGGTGGTGCTTGGAGCTAAGAGCCTATAGGTGAAACAGGAAGAGGTGCAAAGGTTTCTATTAAAAGAAGTCAGTCAGAGAAAGATAAATACCATATGATTTCACATATATGTGAAGTTTAGGAACAAAACAAATGTTTGAAGGGAAAAAAGACAAAGCAAACCAAACCAACCAACCAACCAATCAACCAACCAACAAAGCAGGCTCTTAACTACAGAGAACAAACTGAGGGTCGCCAGAAGGAAGGTGGATCGGGGTGCCGGGGAAAGGGAGTGGGAGCCAAGAGCACACTCATCATGATAAACATTAGGTAATGTATGGAAGTGTTGAGTCAATATACCACATACCTAAAACCAATATGGCACTGTATGTTAACTACACTAGAATTAAAATTAAATAAAATAAAAGAAATAGGCTGGAAAGTGGTATTTGAAGTTTCTTGAAGTGCTTGGATATAGGCAAAGTGTCTGAATGTATGGAAAGGTCAGTCAAATATGCTGATTCCCGGATGTGTCAGGAATGAGTCTAAGTGCTGGAGATCCTGGGCAAAGAGACAATAGTGATTAGTCGATTACATAATTTAACTTGAGCATCAAATGTGTATTAGGGAAAGAAGTAAGAAACAAGAATAAAAAGGGAGAAGAAAAGCCCAGAAACTGTTTTCTGGATAGCCTGGGGCACCACTAAGAGGGAAGTAAATTGAATTCAATTATCCGTGGTTAATCTTCAGTGGTTTGTGAAAATGGATCTGTATGTCTGTCAGTGGGTCAGCAGCATTAATTCAGAGTAAAGCAGATGCACTTTTCCCAAAAGAGCCAAATGTATTATTTTATCATCATCATTATCATCATCATCATCGTCGTCATCGTCGTCATCACAGTTATATTATTTATACAGCACTTACTATGTGCCAGGAATTGAGCACTTTTCTTACACCACATCAGTTCCCCCTTGACCGCATTTACGGAGTGGGTTTCATGATTCCTATTTTATATGGAAAGAAGGTGAAGACAAGAGAACATAAATTATTTGGCCAAAGGCATGTTGATTATGAATGACCGACCCTGGATTCCAAACCAAGTCTGACTCCAACCAAATCTCTTTTTCTCTGAAGCACTATATTCTACTCTGCCTCAGAAAAGTCATCCAGACTAACACATTCTTTCCAAATATTCTAGCTAGCCAGGTCATTTCAAGACTCAAGTACTGCCTGGCAGCTTGTGCCAGCCCTCCGCACTCCAAGCTCAGCTCATTTATAACCCTCCAAGTATTACCTCTCCTTCTTCTCACTCTTTACAGTTTGTCCCAGCCCTCGGAGATGACAGGTGAATGATGGTGATGAGAATGTGGCAATATGAAGTCCGTAAACAGGAGAGGTTGCCAGCAGTGGGCACAAAGAGGTTCACAGAGGATGCATCTGGGAGAGAGCAGCCCCAGCTGTTTTAACACATGTGCAAATTAGCAGTGTGCCTACACGCCCATGAGGACCTGATCACAGTTGTTCAGAAGAAAGCACAATCAAACTCAGAAATACAAACATATGGGCTATGGTCGTTCTTTTCCCAAGCCTTAATGGTTTGGCTCTTTATCTTACATATATAAACACAGTAGACAAAACCTCCAAATAAATAAGCAGCAGGTGCACCAGTATTCTCTTGCCAAGATATTATACAAGTGATAAATGCAACAGAAACACACATCCATCGGTTTCACTGAAGAATGTGGGAGGAGGCAAGTAATGTTGAGCAGGCGGGTTAAATTAAAACTCATCTGGCTTTCAGAAGGACCACTGACTGTCCAGAGTTGGAAGGTGCCCAGGGGCACCAGAAGTGTAATTACCCTGAAAGAAAATCCAGAGATTGTGAACTCTGGAAAGTTGAAGATTTAATAGGGATTATCCAAACACATGTAAAATGACTCAGCAGGGGGTGTCTGGGTGGCTCAGTGGGTTAAAGCCTCTGCCTTCGGCTCAGGTCATGATCCCGGTGTCCTGGGATCCAGCCCCGTATATGGCTCTCTGCTCGGCAGGAAGCCTGCTTCCTCCTCTCTTTCTGCCTGCCTCTCTGCCTACTTGTGATCTCTGTCTATCAAATAAATAAATAAAATCTTTAAAAAAAATGATTCAGCAGAAGGGAAACGATTGTAATAATTTTAACAGATTTTTTTTTTTTTAAGATTTTATTTATTTGACAGAGAGAGATCACAAGTAGGCAGAGATGCAGGCAGAGAGAGAGGAGGAAGCAGGCTCCCTGCTGAGCAGAGAGCCCGATGTGGGACTCGATCCCAGGACCCTGAGATCATGACCTGAGCCGAAGGCAGCGGCTTAACCCACTGAGCCACCCAGGCGCCCAATAATTTTAATAACTTCTATCCAGCACTGTGTTGTTCCTTTTACATCAATACCTGCTTATCACATCCAACTTACAGGATATGTATAGTGCCCAATTTTATTGATGCAGAAACTGAATTTTAGGGATATAAAGTCACTTTCTAAAATACATTTTAGATACATATAGATAGGTATTATACATAAGGCAAGATAGATGTAGAAAAATAATTTAAATCTAGAACTAGGTTAGTAATTCCTATAACAAACTGTCATATCTCATGTCTTAATTGCTAGAGATTTTTCCGCTTGAAATAGCCAGATTACTTATAAGCACATACTTGTATCCTAAACCACCTCCACCTATTTCTAAAAGAGCGTGACCTTTGTCAAAAATCCCAGCAAATATGTATGTCGGCAGTGCCTGTGTTATGACCACTTTGATATTCTTATTTTAACAAAATCTGCTGCCTTTTTTAGATATGTCAGCAAACCTTAGTTTGTTCTGCCTGAAGAGTTTAAAGTACATTTACTATGGCTTCTTTTTTTTTTTTTTTTTTTTTTTCCCAATCCTGTAAGGCAATCAAACTCTAGGGTGAGAGAAGTTTAAAACACACACCCAGGAGATGCCATTTTGAAAATGTGTATGGGAAGTCATGTAGATAAGCCAATGAAACAGTTTTGTCAAAATGGATCTTAATGTCTTAATGTATGCATCCTGATTCAGGCAATCACTTCTTTTCTTATCTTCTTCCTTTTAAGCCCTGTGCATATTTTATATAATCACAGTATTGAAAAGTGGATGGGTCCCCTGGGATCTCTCCTCCTTCTGGGCCTTTGTGCATTCTGTTCTCTTAACTACATTTTCCCTACTTCTTTACTGGACTCCAAATTCAGTTTGATCTTCATCTCTTCAGCAAAACTCCTCTACCTTCTCCAACTGGGTTAAGCATCCATTTCACATGTTCCAAGAGCATCCTGGACAAGTTGGTATTACCACAGGATAGTTGCAACAATAACAATGATAGCATTAGTAACAGCAGAATGTTAAGAGTGAAACTAGCACTCACTTATAGTACCAGCAGCAACAGTAACTGCCATGAATCGAATGCTTCCGGCGAGTCAGGCACAGGACCAGGAGATTTTTTTTTTTTCCGGCGAGTCAGGCACAGGACCAGGAGATTTTTTTTTTTTAATTAATATATATTATTTGTTTCAGCTGTATACTGTCTGTGATTGCTCAGTCTCACACAATTCACAGTGCTCCCCATAGCACATGCCCTCCCCAAAGTCCATCCCCCAGCCACCCCATCCTTCCCACCCCCCCAATTTGTTTCCCGAGATTAAGAGTCGCTTATGGTTTGTATCCCTCTCTAGTTTTATCTTACTTCACTTCTCCCTCACTTCCCCTTATGATCCTCTGTCTTGTTTCTCAAATTCCCCATATTAATGAGATCATATGATAATTGTCTTTCTCTGATTGACTTATTTAGGTTAGCATAATATCCTCTAGTTCCATCCACATCGTTGCAAATGGCAAGATTTCATCTTTTTGATGGCTGCATAATACTCGTGTGTGTGTGTGTGTGTGTGTGTGCGTGTGTTTGTGTTTACACACATCACATCTTTTTTTTTCCATTCATCTGTCAGTGAACAGGCTCTTTCCATAGTTTGGCCATTGTGGACATTGCTGTTATAAACATTGGAGTGCACATGTCCCTTCAGATCACTACATTTGTATCTTTGGGATAAATACCCAGTAGTGCAATTGCTGGGTCGTAGGGGAGCTCTATTTTCAACTTTTTGAGGAACTTCTATACCATTTTCCAGAGTGGCTGCACCAGCCTGCATTCCCACCAACAGTGTAGGAGGGTTCCCCTTTCTCCGCATCCTCGCCAACATTTGTCATTTCCTGACTTGTTAATTTTAGCCATTCTGACTGGTGGGAGGTGGTATCTCATTGAGTTTTTTATTTGTATTTCCCTGATGCTCAGTGACGTTGAGCAGTTTTTCACGTGTCTGTGGGCCATTTGTATAGGACCAGGAGCTTTAAATACATTAACTCTAATCTATGTAAGTCCTATGGATTGGCATGGGTTATCTATGCTCCCTTCACAAAATGAAGGAAACCTAATTCATTTTCACTTCTCCTGTATCCATCTCTCTCTCTCCCTTACTATTTCTTATGTTCAGTCTTCATGCTATCCTCTTTGTTTCCTTAAGTAATTTAGCTATATAGTTATATTCTATATATTTTATATTTATATATATTTTTCCCAAAGAATTGGCAACTGATGTTGTCTTAGATTTGATGAAATTACATTTGTGTTTTTAAAATTATGCCTTGCTAGAAATCTACAATATTGTTTTCATTTCCATTTGATCTGTATGTCATTAAGAAGGGATTTTTGAATCTCTAGGTTATATTGGCTTTTTGCTTTCCACTTTTGCTTTTAATTTGTAGCTTCACTGTATGAAGACCAGAGAATCTTAATGTTGTCTACATTATAATATATTTAAATAATCTATTGAACTTATGTGTTTGTGTGTGTGTGTGTAGTTCTAAAAATAGCCAGTCTTGTCAAGGTCACATAGACATTTGAAAAGAAGGTACTTTCCATCTTTTGAGGGAACAAAATCCTTGAATACGTTTAGGAGACCCTCAGTAAGCCTGTAATGTAAGTGGGACAATAAATAAAGTTCTCTATTCCCAGTAGAAAATTAAAAAAAAAATGAGAAAGAGGAGACAAGATTTGCAGAAAACTGTCTTCAGTTGTTAAAAGTAAACACTCAAATCAGGAATCTAAAGCAGAATATCAACTTGAGGAAGTGAATAAGGCAAATGGACAATAACAGAAGGTAAGACTGGGCTTGAGGACAGAATATGAAAGAAGTGTCTCAAAAACCAAATAGAGTCCATGTCCAGTCATTCCACTCTCCTCTTCTTGTCTGTCTTACTTCAGCATTTCCAGTATTTCTGCCTTAGATTTTTGTCTTTTATGAGAATCTGAGAATTACCTCTACTATTATTAACCTAATAATTTCCTTAAATCTGCTTCATATCAATTCGCTCTTTATATAGCATTGTTTTAAGTAATGATATCCATGAAGTAATGGAATAATATGATGTCTATACATGCTTTTAAATACAATGGTTAAAAAAAAAAAACAAACTTGTCCATGTATTCTCTAAAATAAACTCACTCTTTGTACAGAAGACTGATAAACACTGCATAATCAATAATTATCTTATTCTCAGGCTGGCATCTGTGGTAGAGCTGATATTGCCCTCAAGCTGAGTGCAGGGAGGTGAGTCATGGAGGTTACTCATAGCCAGGGGGCTTGAATTATGAGCCCCCTGAAATAAGGAGAAAGAAGGTGAGAAGCTAGGGATCTAACACTTGTTGAATTAAGAGTCTAAAATGATTTGGAAGTCTTGAGATGGACAAGTTTAGGGTAAAAATTAGTTATCCTGTTTTGAATTAAAGTTGACACTTCCAATTCTCAAGAACCTAAGAAAGAAAATATTTCTCCCTATAGTTTCTTGTAACTGAGGAAAAATCTGACTATTGAAAGAGAATAATGTCCAATAATTTGCTTCTTTTTCTTTCTCCCACAGCTTATATCTTAGCAGTTATTTAGGTATAAGTTGAGTTATTTATTATGCACACATTTTGTCATCTCCACAAGGAACTACCATTATATAGTCTCTAGACTCATTGTCCTAGACTAATACTCATTGTCAAATATTTAAAGCATATTTTATTTATTTATTTATTTATTTATTTGTAAGTAAACTCTACCTCCAACTTGGGGCTTGAACTCATAACCCAAAGACTAAGAGTTGCATACTCAACCAAACGAGCCAGCCAGACACCCCAAATCACATTTATATCATAAACTTTGTGTCAGTTTGTAGCAAGCCAAGTTTATTTCATTAGTTAATGACAGAATAGGAGCATGTGGCTTTGCTAGTGTGAAAAATACCATAAATTATATGATTAGAAAAAATAAATGTTAGTTTCTAATTATTGAGCATTTTGTGCCAGGAAAAATGAAAAAATGAATGTGAATATTATAAGTCTGTCAACAAAAATATCAAAACCTAAATAGGTTAATATACTGAATGTCACACAAATAGTAACCAGCAGAGCTGGGTTTGCAGATCAAGATAGTAGGGCTACAAAGCCCATGCTGCTACTAAACCTTAAGATGAAATGACCCAATAGACCATAAACTAGATTCTCATCTTTAAGTGTTTTATTAAGTGCCCCAAAAAACAAACAAAACCAACCAACCAAACAAACAAAATAACAGTTTCTGGGGCTGTTGCCTATTTTGTTCGTTTGTAGTAAAGATGGAATGAAGCAATGTGAGCAAACATGCCTATCGGCTCCATATGGTATGTGCAGGTTTCACACTCTCGAGTTTTTTTCCTTCCTCATAATGAGTAGCTGGTGCTGGCAAGCTCTTCACCACCCCTGCCTTTTCTTCCTTCTGAATGCGGAGCAAGAGTACATTTACCAGACTTCTAGCAGTGGCCACATTACTGAATTCCAACCAACGGTATGTGAGCAGCTATGATGTATTCCACTCTCAAAGCCCATAAAAATCTCATGCATGTGATTTTCCAATGCAGATGACCTCTAGAATGGCCTTGACAATCACTTCTTCAAGACAGTGGAGTCACAGAATAGAAGAGCTTGGGTCTCTGAGGCACCATTTAGAGGAGAGCTATTTAACTGGATATAATTTTGAACTTTAGATAAGTAAAAAATAATAAGTTTCTCTTCAGTTAAACCACTGAAATTTTTTAGTTTGTCTCTCACAGAAATGGGCCTATTGTGTTAGGTTATGAATGTCTTCTG
Source organism: Mustela putorius furo (assembly GCF_011764305.1). Classification (NCBI taxonomy): domain Eukaryota; kingdom Metazoa; phylum Chordata; class Mammalia; order Carnivora; family Mustelidae; genus Mustela; species Mustela putorius. The sequence goes on from NW_025421273.1 coordinate 27,441,456, forward strand.
GCTGAAAGTAATCCAAAATCCTTGAAAAATTTGGATATCAGAGTAGAAGAAACATTAGACCTGGCTTGCATACTGACTAAAAACCAAAGTCCTAAAATTACTTAATGCACTCAAAATTATTTGAAATGCTGCCCAATACTGTTTCTGGAAATATATCTTAAAGGTGAATTATAAGTCTCTGATTAGTAATTTATCAAAATATTAAAATTTTTAGAAGACTTCAAAGTCTTTTCTTTAATTTAAATTACTCATTTTATCAAATTACTTCTTTCTTTAATAATACATTTTTCTCTAACCCTTGAATTCATGACATTTAAAGTGCTATGATTATAATTATCTCATATTAATATGTTAGTTTCTTCAGAAAATATACTCAATTGAAACACTTTAAGGTTTAAACCACTGTAGACTTAATTAGGTTAATTAAAATACTATTGTGTTATATTTTTACTTTATGATTACCCTATTATCATTAATGATTTTGATAATAGCAATAGAATTTATTATTTATGGAGCATACTTTTTTTTTCTAAAACATTAGTTTTATGGTTACCTCCATTAAAAAGAATCAATCAGGTGCATACCCAGCAAGGCTTTGCCTCTTTCTTCTTTAGTTTAATAAATTCTACTCTATAAACTAAGGCCAACCTACTCTCCTAGTCATAACCTGCATTATTCACTAGCAAATCTCTTTAGCTGATAGGAGTTTATGTGTGCCTTATAGATGCTTTTCTGGTTGCTATCCTGTGGCTTTACTCAAGCAGTTTGGCATGTCTGCAAGACCCTGGACTCTGCCAAGGAAAGTAATAGTAATCTCTCTCAAATGTCTATTTCTATAGACTGTGCAGATTTCAAGACCTTTCATGATCTGGTGTGGCTTAATTCCTTCCTGGCTTAATTCCTTAACACCTTCCTCTGTCATAGCTGCCATTCTGTGCCTTGACTACCTCTCTGGCTCCTTTCTGTCTTTAGAAACTGTTCAGAAGATACTTCCCATGGAAGAATTTCTCATTATTTTCTTGGTACTGTTTTTTTGTTTTTTTTTTTTTTGTTTTTTTTTTTTACTCTACTTGCTTCCCAAATCATATGCTGCATATTGCACGTTACTGCTTGCCAAACACTAAGCTAGAGGTTTATGTATATTCATGGGAAATCTTCCAGAAAAATTCCACAAGTTTAACACTGTTATCACTTTTTTTTTAAAGATTTTATTTATTTATTTGACAGAGAGAGATCACAAGTAGATGAAGAGGCAAACAGAGAGAGAGAGAGAGAAGCAGGCTCCCCACTGAGCAGAGAGCCCGATGTGGGACTCGATCCCAGGATCCTGAGATCATGACCCGAGCCAAAGGCAGCGGCTTAACCCACTGAGCCACCCAGGCGTCCCCTGTTATCACTTTTTAAGGCAAGAAAAGTTAACCTATTTGTTCATGCTAGCTAATGGATGGATTCATAGGGTTCATGTTAGCTAAACATGAGTACCTCCAGATTCTACCCAAGGTCTGTCTGCTTCTAAAGCCCAGTCTTTTATATTCAGGCAAAAAGACATGCCAACAAAAACATATTTGCTTGTTTCCATGTATGTGGCTGAGAGAGGCAATCAAGGAAGGAGAAAGAGATGATGGAGAGACATAAAGTAAGAGATTGAGAAGAAAGGATTTAAATATGGCAGATTCTTTATTATACCATTCTACTCTAAAGGCGAATAGCCAAGAGTAAGTGAGCCTGAGAAAGGAAGGTAACTCTGCTGCTCCCCTGTGTCATCTCAATTTGTGGAATCTCACAGAAAATGAATATTTATAATCCTGAGTATAATTCTATTTTTTAATCATGTGTATTTTTTTCCAAATCTTGGCATCCATGGACAAGCCAATGACTTCATCTTGTATTCAACCAAAGATGTGGAGATGATACCTCCCAAGCTGGAATAATTCAAAGGGAGTTCCTCTGTCTGTATTGTCATACCTTCTTAGAGTGTGCTGATATTCTCTGTTGAGATGCCTACTCTTTTGCATATTGCAGGTGCTCAATAAATATTTATGGAATGACTGAGTCAATAAATACATGCTACTACTCATCAACATTGGCTTCTGCTCATACAAGCTTATATTTTTTAGCATTTCTTCCTTTCCTAACTTAAATGGTCCGACATCAAAGATTCTAAGGAATCAACTGATTTAATGTTGTTTCATATAAAATATCTTTTACGAGGTGAAAACCCAAGAAGCATGAAAATCCAATGCTTTGCTTTGCTGCTTATCATGGTTTCCTCAAGCATACCATAAACCAAGGTCACATCAGCACTAAGCCAGAACCCAATGGTCTTGTATCTTCTGATAATACAGAAAAACACACTTAAAGCCATAGCACTGTCTGAACATAACACAAGTACAAGATGAGCCTACAAATGTGTCCAAAAGAAAGAACACTGCTTTGGAGAAAAGTTGACACATTAAATTTATTTCATGCAAGAAGAATATTCTAAGAATATCATTTGAATCCATTGCATGCCTTGCTCCTATTCAGTTTCTTTCATGCCATGTTAAATATTGATTTAATCTTATTTATTTATATCTTATTTTTAAATTGCTTGCTGTGCAGCCTATTGATATGTTTTAATTGAATTACATATATTCATTTATGTATTTGTTTATCATTCCATGGATACATTTTTAGTGTTGCTCTACATTTGGAATTCTGGATTCCGTGACCCACAAGGATGAACTCCCCTCAACCACCCTGCTTTTCATTGCTGAAAACTCTTATCCTGTATTAAGGGCAAACCCTCCTGATACTCTCTGTATCCTCAGAGTCAATGAATAACTCAGTACATGTTCAATACAATGACATTCTGGTTATTATTCTCTATAAACTGGCCCTTAATATAGAGATAAAAATGTCATTTAACTAAATGTTTCCATCTTATCCTGACTCATGTAGCAGAGCAAGAATATATAATACAGTGAAAACTACTTTTGAAAAAAAAAATTTAGCTAGCTTGGAAACTATCTGATAGAGCTCATGGTTTCTGATGCAGGAACTCTTAAATAAATTGAGGTCCATTATGTTTTATAAGAATCATCAACCAACCCCAACTACAACTAAATGTGTCATTTCCAATTATAATAATAATAGCCCAAATCTATTCTATAATAAAATATCTTTATTTGTGTGGTAAACTGACAATATCTATTTACCACTGTATTTTATGTAGGTAACTTCAAAAGGACAGGAGTTCTAAATATGTAAGTCTACAACGTTTGCAAAGAAAAAGGAATGAATCTTTTTTGAGACTTGATCTTAAGCCAGGAACTCTTTTAGGCTTTATTTATCTCACTTAATGGCCACAGTACTCCCTTTGAGTATTACTGCCCTCTGTTGTTCATAAAAACACTGCAGTGCAGAAAGCGTAAACACCTGGTCCAAGGTTACACCATTAACAGGTGCCAGAAACTATGCTGAACTCTAGATATGTCTCATTATAAAACTAGTCTTGAGAAAGTTCTAAGCAAGATTTTTTTAATAACTTCATATAAAATGTAGAATTATGTCTTGATGAGATTAAATACTATCAGGATATTATTTTTTAAAGGTAAACTAATAAATATTATTGAAGAAAAACTATATTTACCCTAGGGTGGCATGCAATTGTGTAAAATGTTTCCTGCAAGGTAATCAAATACTTAAAATTCTCCCCAATTCATCCTCTTAGCAACTGCCAAGTACAAATTTAAACATTTTTTTTTAAGATTTTATTTATTTCTTTTGCAGAGACAGATCACAAGTAGGCAGAGAGGCAGGCAGAGAGAGGAAGGGAAACACGCTCCCTGCTGAGCAGAGAGCCCGACTCGGGGCTTGATCCCAGGATCCTGAGATCATGATCTGAGCTGAAGGCAGAGGCTTAACCCACTGAGCCACCCAGGTGCCCCTGCCAAGTACAAATTTAAAGAACATTCTTACATGAAGGATGGTGGACTCCCAACCTGCCTTTGTTTTCCTCTGGAAAGGCAACTCAACCCATGTCAACAAGTACTTCATAGAGTGTCAGGAGGGGCAATGAAAAAGGTTTATTAAAAAACAAAACAAAACAAAACTGAATTTCCTTTCTTGAGCTTAACAGTGAAGAATGAGAGAGAAAAAGAAGCTGGTATCATGTGTGCTTTTTATAAGGACATGTCAGCCTGTTCAGGGATCAAAGAACCAAGTTCAATGAGTGAGCCAAAGAGTTTATCCATGACAAATGACACTCAGCCAGAGCTAAATTTATAAACTCTAGTGCACAATTCAACTTATTTCACCTTCTGCATTTCACCCTGTCACCCTGCATGATGACATTAAGTGCAAAACTCTACAGAAAATAATATGTTTCTGAAATGCTTTCATGAAATACCATCATATTTCTACACAAATGAAAACAAGCACCCCAGTGGAGAAATACATAAAAATAGAGCTACAGGAGGTTTATTCTGTGATTTTCAAGGGAAGTGATGACTTGAGTAATTCACAATTCTAAATTCAAACTGTCTTTCTTGTGAGAAAAATTCCATGACCCCCTCTCTTGAGAAATCTGGAAGAGAGTGCATTTTTTTGGATCCACATTATGGATGCAGAACAAAATGTGCTCACAATTGCACATTAAAAGACAGCATAGGGGCGCCTGGGTGGCTCAGTGGGTTAAAGCCTCTGCCTTTGGCTTAGGTCATGGTCCCAGGGTCCTGGAATCGAGCCCTGCATTGGGCTCTCTGCTCAGCAGGGAACCTGCTTCGTCCTCTCTCTATGCCTGTCTCTCTACTTGTGATCTTTGTCTGTCAAATAAATAAATAAAATCCTTAAAAAAAAAAGATAGCATATTTTAGAGGGGCACCTGGGTGGCTCAGTCAGCTAAGCATCTGCCTTCAGCTTGGTCATGCTCCCAGGGTCCTGGGATCAAGTTCCACATAGGCTTTCTGCTCAACGGGGCACCTGCTTCTCCCTCTCTTCCTGCCTGCCACTCTGCCTACTTGTGCTCTCTCTCTCTCTCTGTCAAATAAATAAATAAAAATTTTTAAAAAGCATAGTTTTGAGAAGGAAAAGAGATAGGAATGGAATGGATGAGAGTTTGGGCTCTAGTAATGAAAGTCTGGGTTCAAATTCTGGTCTTGCCAATTACAAGCCATGTGAATGTGGGAAAGCATTTTCAAAGCTTCAGCTTTTACAATTGTACAACAGGGATAAAAAATAATACTTATTATATGTACTTGGTTGTTTAAGGGTTTGTATGATAGAATTCACTCAAAGCAATGTTTTTCACAGGGCATTCAAAGTATAATTGCTCAATATATGTGGACTCTCATTATCCTTCCTATTAGTTGGTCCAGACCTGCAGTAGCTCTCTTGGAGAACTGCTCCCTTCAGTCTTTCTCCTATTCATTCCCCTCTTACAATTACCTGCTCTTTACCTATAGTGTTTTTTCATACTATAAGTCATGATCCATTGCTGGATCAAGAAATCAATTTAATGATGAGTAAAGATGAAATGTAAAACTAAAAGAAGAACGCCTGGGTGGCTCAGTGGGTTAAAGCCTCTGCCTTTAACCCTGGGTCCTGGGATCGAGGCCCGCATTGGGCTCTCTGCTTAGCTAGGAGCCTGCTTCCTCCTCTCTCTCTGCCTGCTTCTCTGCCTACTTGTGATCTCTGTCTGTTGAATAAATAAATAAAAATCTTTAAAAAAAAAAAACTAAAAGAAGAGGGGGCACCTGGGTGGCTCAATCAGTTAAGCATCCAGCTCTTGATTTTGGCTCAGGGCACGATCTCATGGTCTTGAGATGGAATCCCATATCAGGCTCCATGGTGAGTATGGAGCCTGCTTAAGATTATCTGTCTCCCTCTCCCTATGCCCCTCTCCCCCTGCTCTTGCTTTCTCTCAAAACATTAATTAATTAATTAATTAATTAATTAAAAAATAAAATAAGAAAGAATGAAACAGAATTAGAAATGGAATGGAATGGAATGGAATGGAATAGACCAGACACTACCAGAGAACATCACACACCATAAGGGTAAAGATTATCATTGAAACCTCTTACTATAGTTAGTGAGTACATGTATGCATATGTGGGTGTGGGTGTATGCTGAATTGTAACACAAAATATATTTTCTTACTAGGCGATAATCAAAAATATCTGAGAAGCACTGGACAAGAAAATACTCAAATTTTAGAGCTCTACTATCCATATGGCAATCAGTCTTGGATACTCTACGCTCATAGCCCACTGACTAGGAAGAGAACATCATACACTCTGCCTCTCTTTCACTTTTGAAGTGGGAAAAACAGTTTAGTATGATAGGAACTAGAATGTAATAAGACTATAATTATGTAAGTTGATGATTTTATTACCTAAGTTTACTGGTTCATTAATGGAAATGTATATAATTTAGAGTTCATATGTTAATTGTACCATATCATGGCCCTTCCCACTCCATCCCCACAGAAAATGAATGTAATCATTGCTGAATATATTATGCACCAAGAATAGCACACAAAGAACAGTTTAAATTTTCAGTGACCTGGAATTTCTTTGTAATTTTAGAATAATGACTTTACATTTGTTGGATGAAAATATTTATCTCTAGAGATGCATTTTCTTTTTTTTTTTTTTTAAGATTTTATTTATTTATTTGAGAGAGAAAGAGAAAGCTCACATAAGCAGGGGTAGGGGCAGAGGGAGGATAAGCAGATTTCTTGCTGAGAAGGGTTGCTGACATGGGGCTAGATTCTAGGACTCTGAGATCATGACCTAAACTGAAGTCAAATGTTTTGATCCACCCAGGCGCCGTGAGATGCATTTTCAAAGGTAAGCATTTCCAACACAAATCCATGGCCACCTTGTAAATAAACCATCAACACATGATACAAAAAATGTAAACAGGGCATCTGATATAAAAATATAACTCCCCTGGGATAACCAAGAAGTCTCTGTTGTACATTTATTTAGTGACTCAAGCATGAGAAGAGTAGTCTTTGGGGAAGAATGAGAAGAAAGAGGATCAAATATATTAAAATTAATGTGTCTATCCCTTCCCAGATCATAATATTCTTAGTTTCAAATATCCTCATTGTCCTTTCTCTGTAATTTCAGAGAAATCAGGGTAACTGAGTGATATTCATAACACTAGGAATTTTCTCCAATCATGTACATTCTTGAAGTATTTTTATTTCCCTTTGAAGATACTCCCCTTTGAGGAAAAACTGCCCTCAGAAAAAACAAAAGTGAATTTTAATGCATATCCATCATCTTTAAAAGCTGTTTACACGTGACACATTGTGAAGCATTTATAACCATGTTTGTTTTAAGATTGTATAGCAGAGTTCCTCTTGCTTAAACAGACTTTTTTTTTCTTTAAAGGTTTATTTATTTATTTTAGAGAGAGAGAGAGAGCATGCATGAGTAGGGGGAGGGGCAGAGGGAGAAGCAGGCTCTCTGCTGAGCAGGGACCCGACATGGGTCTTGAAACTGGGACTCCAGGATCAGGACCAGAACCAAAAGTAGATGCTTAACCAACTGAGCCACCCAGATGCCCCTAAACAGACTCTTAGTTATAGAGAACAAATTGCCGCTTACCAGAGGGGAGGAGGATGGGGGATGGGATAAATAGGTGATGGGGATCAAGGAGTGCACTTGTGATGAACCTCGGGTGATGTAGAGAGGTGCTGAATCTCTAAATTGTACACCTGTAACTAATACACCACTGTATGTTAACTAATTGGAATTTGTTTATTTACTTTAAAGATTTTATTTATTTATTTGAGAGAGTAAGAGAGCATGAGAGAGAAAGATTGTGCACAAGCAGGGGGTTGGGTAGAGGGAGAAGCAGACTCTCTGCCAAGGAGGGAACCCAATGCAGGACTGATCTCAGGACCTTGGGATGGTGACCTGAGTTGAAGATGTTTAACTGACTGAGCCATCCCGGCGCCCTAACTGGAATTTAAAGATATATTTTTTTTAATTTATTTACTTGATAGACAGAGATCACAAGTAGGCAGAGAGGCAGGCAGAGATAGAGGAGGAAGCCGGCTCCCTGCTGAGCAGAGAGCCCAATGCAGGGCCCAATCCCAGGACCCTGAAATCATGGCCCAAGCGGAAGGCAGAGGCTTTAACCCACTGACCCACCCAGGCACCTCCCCTAACTGGAATTTAAATAAAAACTTTAAAAAAAGAACTCTAGAGCAGATTTAAGGGCCCAGGATTTTAGAATTTGATAAATCTGAAGTTAAAAAGTCTGAGTTCAAATGGCAACTCAATTACTTTTCAAGTTCATGACTTTGGGAAATTACTTGGGCTTTCTGTGCCTCAGTGTCCTCGTGTGTAAAATCAGGACAATGATATTCACTTTATAAATAAAGTGGTGCTTAAATAAGACAGTATACATATACCAGTTGTGTCAGGACCTGACATATAATAAATGCTCAGTAACTGGTAGCGATAAAGCATGAGAATAGTCATAAACAAGTCTTAGGAAACAGATACAATGCCAGGATTATATACTTGGCCTTCCACAAAATAACTTACATTCAGGAAAACATCTTAACATTAGAATTCAAAATTATGATGTATTATTTTAATTAAATTATAATATGGATTTATGTTGGAAGGATAAATTTTTATAGCTGAAATCTTGAACAAAGCCCATTATAAAAGTGCTTTTATTTTACCCATTCTTTCTGAGTTCTGAGCAGGGGAGAAGTGAAGAAGAAAGAAAATGAGAAGATGGTTTGATTTCATGAATTCTAGAGAAACTGAGATGGGAACACGTAAGAGTTCCCTACACGGAGAATCAACACTAGTTCACTGAATAAAGACTCCATAGAAATATTACATTGCAAGATTATTTTTGTAGAGTTAAATTTTGATTCCTTTCCTGCCTTTGTCCATTTCAAACACAAAATATGTCTCAACATCTTCATATCACCAGGGTCTTGATGGTGCCTAACGGATAATTGGCACTCATTGGACTTATAATGAATGATATTGACACATGATATACACAAACAATCAAACAAGGATTTACTGCTCAGCCATCTGCCTACTCCTGGTTAGTCTGGGCAGATGGAGGGTAAATCCCTGCTCTCATTTTTATTTTATTTTTAGTTTATTTTATTTTCCTTCATTATCACTTATACTTTAGTGAAAATAAAGTTAAATGAGTGTATTTTTCCTCCTAGGGCATTTAGATCTTGGGCCTAAAATGTCTGTTTCTCTTTTAAAACAAGAAATCAACTGTGAGAGATGTAACCAAGGTTTAAATGTTGTTTAATTCATAGAGAGATGCTCTTGTCAACCTGGATTATACTATGCCAAATTATTTTAGTCATCAAGAATTTACATGCCATAATAGAATCTGCCCTCAAGAAACTATAAATCCAAATCAATACATGCACACTAAGAGAATTTAGTAAGATGACAAGGCAGAGTATAATTAGTGAAATTTGGATAATTTAGACAGTAAATTGCTTGGATTAATAATAAAGCCATATGTTGACCTAAATACCTACCATTATTACTGATCTTCAAAATAACCAATTAGCAGACCTTCACCCCGAATGAGAGGGAGCAAGGCTCCAAACCTGAAGACTATGCCTTGCTCCAGGTCCCAAAACCAATGAGGGGCCAATGCTAGATTCAATCCACCATCTGCCAGCTTTCCAAGATTGATTTGTTTCCCCTACACTCACTGCTGGAGTATCAAGTGGAAAGAAACAAAATGAAGAAGGAGAAGGAGGAGAAGGGAGGGAGGGAGGGACCGTGGGAGGGAGGGAGAGAGGAAGGAAGGAAGGAAGGAAGGAAGGAAGAAGGAAGGGAGTGAGGGAGAGAAGGGGGAGGGGAAAAAAGAAAGACTGTTAGTGATGAGAGAGAAATAGGAATTTGAAGGTAAGATAAAGGAATAAATTGAAGAGGTTGGAGCTTTTGTAGAAGAGCAAGATATATGACCTTCTCCAAGCAAGCCTGACCATTTCCTATGATTCACTGAGTTTCATTTTATTTCGTTTTTAAGAAAAAAACAAACCAGGCTAGAGAAGGCAAGTGGCCAACGGCAGAAATAGCCACTTAACAAAAGCTTAACATAGTAAATCCTTACACTTGGCACAGAACTTGGTAAATATAAATACTTAATAAATATTCCTGGAATATATAATATCAAGAGCAAGTATGCATTGAGTACTTACTATGTACCAGCCCTGGCTAAATATTCTGCATGATTAACTGAAATGATCTTCATGACAATGCTGTGAGGTGGGTGCTATGCTTATCTCCATTTTCCATAAGAAATGAGGACACTAGTGTTCAGAAAGCATATGCTATGTGCCCATGTCCCAAATCAATGAAAAATATGACCCAGGAACTCAAGTTTCACATCCCCAGTCTCTACCCACCAGGTCTTACTGAATGAATGGAACCAGGACTTTCTCAGTTTATTCCAATTACTCAAAAAACAAATTTTTGGCTTTAAAAATGTATTACCAAATATACATTGTTTTTCCTTCCTATACAACTGAAATGAGGTAGAAACAAAGGGAAGGAATTACAATATATTTCATCGTATCATGAGAGCTACAATCATTGATCCTGACATGTCTAAGGCTTCCTCTTTGCTCTTTAAACAGCATGCCTCAGGGTTGTCAGGAAAAGAATAGAAAATATGCTTGAAAATTCATCAGTTCACATATATTCCAGGAAGCATTTACCATAAAAACAACTTTTCTTGGATATATAGTATAAGTATTAGTGTATAAAGTCCATTATTCCAGAAATCATAAAAGGAACTTCCAAGAAGCTTAATTTATTGACTGTTATTTTTGTGAAATGAGAGTGTTGAAAGGAAGGCAAAACTGAGATAATGGAATAGGGACACAAAAGAAAGAAATACCGGTAATGAATGTCAGTTTGAAACACTGCAATGGACCACGATGATGATTAAAATGAGTGATTGCCAATGAATCCTCACTGATGGAATGAACATTTAACTTAAGAGGGTCTCCAGGCTTTGGTGAAGAAGAGAAACTGCTTTTTAATTTATGAATAATAATATCACTGATTAAAGATTATACACATTTTTGACACTGTACTAAGCATTCACCCACTGTGAATGTGCCAGTTAATTTTCTTAGCCATGAGGCAAGTACCAATGTCTCCAGTGTATAAACCAAGATGAAGAAACTAGGAATTAGACTTTTTTTAGAAAGATCCTATAGTTTTCAATAGTTCATCTAACCCAACTGAATGTTTGCATAACCAATACCTTAACACCTCCAAGTATGGGGGAAATTACCACTTTGTGGATCAGCTATATTGCATTGTTCCTGTGTATTTGACTACTGAAATGTCATTTTCTGTATTCCCTTAAAATCTAGCTTCCTGTTACTTCTATCCATTGATTTTAATTGCACCTTCTGAGGTCTAATCATATAAGTAAAGCAAATATTCCTTGCGATACCCCTTAAATATTTAAAAATATCTGCCATATGTTAGCTTGTTATTTTCCATTAAAAATGACCAAAATGGGGTGCCTGGCTCAATCTGTTGGGCAGCTGGCTCTTGATTTCAGCTCAGATATGATCTTAGAGTGATCTTACAGTCATGGGATGGAGGTCCATGCCCAGCATGGAGCCTGCTCATGATTCTCTCTCTCCCTCTGACCCTCACACCTCTTTTCTCCCTCTCGCTCTAAAAAACATAAATAAATAATAAGGTAAAACAACCAAAATTACTATCAACATTATTTCATTATTCATTTTCAGATGTGAAAAAAAAGTAAAATAAATGTTATGTAGACAATTGTCGGTCTCTGCCAATGAAATAAAAATTATTTATTGAGCATCTATTTAATTTTAAGAGAAACTGGAACCCTCTCTATACACTGAACTTCCAAGTTGCTGTATTTGTCCATATGTATCTACCATGCTATGGGGTGGCAGAAAACTGCTCCACCAAAGGCTGTTATGGTGAGAGAAAATCTTAAAAGACAGTTTATTCTCAATAACTTGTCCCTAATGTGCCCTCCTCCCTTCATCAAAGCAATCCTTAAACCAAAAAGGAAAAAGGAAAGAGGAAAGTTTCTGATGCTGATTAGGGATTAGAGCTTTATACTTCCTTCTTCTCTGATAGTCCATTCATGGTATATAACAGCATCCCAGATGGGGCAAGATTAGAACCCTAAGTATCCCAAGTCCTATGTCAGACACTGAATTACCTAGCTTTCAAATATTGTATGCAGAATACTTCTGCACATCTTTATCTTCCACATCTTTATGCACAGAGAGCTATGATCCTACCAGCCAAAGGACCCCCTGCCCTTGGCAAAGGTATATTAAAACATGTAGCTAGTGGTGAAAGAAATAATAAAAACACATTATACAATAACTGTCATTGAAATACACCTTATCTTTAGGAAACATTGCAGGAAACCTAGCCAAGAATGGTTTTCTGTTTGTGTGAATATTCCTACTTTTTGTTTGTATATTAAAGTATCTGTAATTAGTAATACACCCTATAAATCAGGATTTGGTAACCATTATTTGGAATATTCCCCAACATTTAAAATTCAGAAGCATGGCAGACTTAGTAGAATTAATCTTTCTTCATTCATTCAAAAGCTGTTGGGCATCTCCTATTATGAGCCTGGTGCTAGGATAACCATTGAGAGTAGAAGTAAAAGATGGTCTCCAGGGGTGCCTGAGTGACTCAGTTGGTAAAGTGTCTGCCTTTGGCTCTGGTCATGATCCCCATAGGATCAAGCCTCTCATTGGGTTTCCTGCTTAGCAAAGAGCCTGCTTCTCCCTCTCTGGCTCCCTCTGCTTGTTCGTTCTCTCTCCCTCCCCCCCCCCCCTTTCTTTGTCAAATAGATAAAGTCTTTAAAAAAAAAAAAAAAAGGTGGTCTCCAATAGAACAAATGCACAGAGAAGATATATATTCACATAATACACACTGCATTCATGGTTGGGAGAAAAGGGCAGTTAGGCAAGGATTTCAAAGATGGTAATAGCTAGACTGAGTCTTAAAGGACACAAAAGCATATGAGGCATTGTCTAGACCACAATCTAATTGAGGAAACAAGGAATAAAATATTAATGAAGAGGGCTGAGTTGGATAAGCAGATTATAAATACTGTAAGCAAAGGAGATAAGTAACAAGAGACTACATGGAAAAGGTAGCCCTTTATCTGGGTTTTGAACTAAGGTTGAGGTCTAAATAGTTAGAGGACAGAGGCAAATTATGTTCCCTCTAACTTTCTCCCATCATTCCTTTTGTGAGATTCTTAACAACCAAATAATCACGTATTAAATACCTCTATCTCCTTCTAAGTTGTAAGTTACATGAGGGTAAAGTCAAATACATTTTCCTTCCCTTTGTATTGCTCCCATTATTAACATAGTACTTGTCAAGGAGTGTGTGTCTAGTAAATTTTGCTAAATAGTTGGAAGGATTGAATTAATGAGCTGATTTGCTCAAGATGCTAAAAAATGTAAAACATTTTATAACATACCCATATTAATCAATAATACTTTGGAGATTAAAAATAAAACTTGGGGGAACAGCAGGAATTAGAAAAGGTTTAATCAGAAGATGTGAGCAGAGGACTGTCTGCAAATGAGGCAGAATTTAGACCTGATATGGTAGAAACTTTTTGAGTGTGAATGTGATGGGATGAAAAAGGTAAATTAAGAGTTGATTCAGGTCCTGTATGCCAAATGAATTACTAGGGAGTCACCTGTATGCCAAATGAATAAAAGAGGGAGTCACTAGAGTCAGGTAAAGAGCCAGATAGCTGCTTTCTCAATCGGGTTGGAAAGGGAGGAAGCCCTATTCTAAAGTGTTTTGGGTGGTCAGGGAGGAAATGAATGGCTAATCAAGAGAACAACTGCTTGTGAATAGGGTAACTTGAACTTGATTTGGTAACCAGATCTAGCTACATGATATGCTAGGCTCATATAAAAATTAAGTTGCAAGATACCTTGTTTCAAAAATATTATTAATTTCAAGACAGTGTCAGCAGAGCATTAAAATAAGTATCAGTGCTAAGCCTGGGCAGGGGCTACACACCCTTGAAGCTGTTGGTATACATTCCATATTAAGGAAAGAAGGAAAAAAGCGGGAAGGAAGGAAAGGATGAATAAAAAAGAAATTCCATATTAAGGAAAGAAGGAAAAAAGCAGGAAGGAAGGAAATGATGAATAAAAAAGAAATGGTTTAGAGATTTGATTTTTCCATAAACTCAAAATATATAATACAGATTCACAACATTTTATTTATTTTTATTTTTTTATTAATTTATTTGAGAGAGAGAGCAATAGAAAGCATGGAGGAAGAGGGGTAGAGGGAGAAACAGACTCCCTGCTGAGCAGGGACACTGAAGCAGGGCTTAATCCCAGCACCCTGGGATCAGGAACCAAGCAGAAGGCAGACACTTAATTGACTGAGCCACCCAGGTGCCCCATTAAAATAACCTTAAATTATGTGTGTGGCATATTTTTCAGGTTCTACTAATATGTGATTCCAATAAGTTATGGCTGTCTTTGATGCACATTACATGTTATTAAGTTTTTTTCTTGTAGAGAAGCGAACTACACAAGTTTGGACTAGTGCATCAGTAAGAGTAGAACATTGGCCCCCATCCTAACCTCAAAATCAGCTGGTAACATTTTATGCTACATAAATAGCAACAGTATCCAATACATATCTCACTAACCCATTAAATACTGCTCAACCCAGAGCCACTTTGGCCATGTATTTATAAGCATTCTATTTAATTTTTTAAAAGATTTTGTTTATTTATTTGAGAAAAAGAGAGAGATAGGGAGAGAAAGCACAAGCAGTGGGGTGGGGAGAGGGAGAAGCAGGCTCCCCACTGAGCAGGGAGCTGGATGTGGCGCTTGATCCTAGGACCTCTGGATCTGGACCTGAGCCAAAGGTGGATGCTTAACTGACTGAGCCATCCAGGCGCCCCAAACATTTTATTTGAAAACACATTGACTTGACTTTTAATTTCTCACATTATTCTCCCTGGTTCTCCATAGATCCAAGACAGAGAATGACTGACTGATTGATTGATTGACTAGAATTTCAAAAGGCCCACAAAACTTTGTTAGGGCTGATAATCACTGTTGGGCAAAAAGAAGAACTTTGGTATTTTAACTTCTTTTGAATAGAGCTCTCAATAAATTCTATTCAACGTTGTTTATATTCTAGGAATTTCTAAATCCAACCTTGTCCCTGAATTCCTCCTCACTAGAAGGTACATGCATATACAAAGCTGCATCTTCAATCTTTTATCTCATTGAAAAAAGGAATAATTCTAATTCTTCTGGCAAAGCAAACATGCAGGCCAAATTAATAACTGTCATTCTGTTTAGGTATTTAGCAATAAAGAAATTAATGAAAGAGATGGCTAATGTGTAAGAGGAATATTACAGGCATTTTTTGCTGTTTGGGATAGGGAGGGAAGAAACAACCATTCATAGTTAGGAAGCCACTTAGTTTCTCTTCAAAAAGACAATCTCGTGGTTACATGAGATACCAAATGCAATTAGATGAATAGGAAGGAAACACACATGAATTTACTGATATCACCATATTATAATGTTTCAAGAGTTCAGAGCAGTAATATCCAATCACTCTCCAAATCCTTGTAACCTTCTCTAAAATGCCGCATTGCATATGTTCATCTTGCAGTTTACGTATATTTTTTCCTCTTTTTAGAAGGTGAGGGGGAAAAAGATCAACAACAACAGAAAACCAAAAAACCCACAACCCTGTTATTCCCTAAGTAGTGGGCAAGGGATGGAATATTTGTGTGAAGACATCAAACTGTAAAATCCAGAATGGAATCTTTAAGTGGCCACTACAGGGCTAACTGTCCATGCTGGTTATCTTTACCTTAACACTGCAGGAATTAAAAAGGTAACACATTTATTTATCTGCCAAAAGGCAGAGAGAGAGTGGGAGCCTCTGGTGGTGCTGTGGTCTGGGCACTGGGCTCATGTGCTGACAAACTGTCCAGGGCCTGTGTCTTTCTCGACCTTAATTAGGATTCTCGATTCAGGACTGCTACCTGAACTCCTCTGGCTGCTGTGGTCTTGGGAGCTGGGGCAAATGGGGTGACCCCCTTGCTCATGAAATGATTCAGTATGTTCCCCTGCTGTTACCTATTAGCACGGTAGCTTCTGCAGCCATCTCCAGGCCAGTGCAGATTTCCTGCCATCCCCAGGGCCCCACACCACACTTGAGCTAGCTGTTGTGAGTTTCCAAACTTTGCCTCAGAGCACATTTTCCTGACACATCAAGACAGACACATGCCCTTAAGTGGAGCTCTGCCAAGGCCTGAGACAGGGCAATTTGTCTAATCCTCCTAGTCATGGAGGCTTTGAAAACTCTTGTTTCTAGCATCATTAATGCTATGTCAACAACAACAACAAAGGAAGAAAGCAAGGAATTGTTGTAGGGTGTGTCATTACTGAGGCCGATCTTCCCAGGGGAAGAATCTTTGTTTCTAGGGGGGTCAAAGTAAAATAGGGAACATTTGTGTTCAAATAGCTTTTACAAAATCTATCACTGAAAAGTCAGCTTACTTAGTTGATCTTGAGGGCTATGTGTGTGCTCTGCTGGAGGATGGAAAACGAGGTTTCTGGAGTAGGGGAAGGAGACACAAAACCCAAGTGACTTGAAAGCTATGATATCAAGTTCTTGCAATCTAAAGTAACTCAACAGGAACAATGTGGAAAAAAATAGGGGAGTCAGTGAAGGACTTGTTCAGTGAAGGAAGCTCAGTTCTATGCTTTATGTGTGCTGCCTCACAAAATTCTGGGCTATACCACATTGGGAGTTTACAGTACTATTTAAGAGATGTGGAAATAATTCATCTTTTTAAAACAAACTGTCAGGAGAATTCATGAACAACAACAACAACAAAACAAAACAAAAAGGATAGCATCATAGTTATGAGCAAAGGCTTTGGGTTGGAAAACACAGGATTCATTACTTCATGACCTTGAGCAAGACTTAACCTTTATGTAAACAACAATAGTATCAACCTGCAAGACTGATTGGTAGACTGTTTAAGATGCAAAATACTTAGGGCAATATTTGGCAGAGACAAAGGCATTAGTAAATGGAAGACAGCCTTAAAAACTGTAATAGCGAGGATAGGAAAATGCAGGAGAACTGGAGAGAGTAAAATTCAATCAATCAATCAATCAGAACAGAACAAAATATGGGTGAATATTTAACTTGATCTCAGGAAGGAAGAATGCTGCCTCAGCTTAAAATTAATGGAAGAAATCACAGGAGACTTAAAAAAAATCAATAAAAGTGCCCACATAAAAATTTAAAATTTCTGCACATAGGAATCATAAACAGAATTAAAAGGCAAGTCAATTACAATTATCAGTACCAATTATTTAGAGAAGAGGAAAGAAGAGTAATCAGAACCTGTGAGCATACCATTTTTCCTCCCGTGGTGCTTTGCATTTAGTTGGAAATTCAGACCACATTAACATAAAATAGTTTATAATTATAGAATATCATAAATATGCAATATTAGAAGGATTTAACAGACATAAGTCTGACTACATATTGGTAAAGAAACAAACTATACCAAATGGGACCAATGCTAGGTGGCTTCTTGGAGACAAGTGCATCAGGATGGCATCCAAAATGCAAGGACCCTTGTAGGATCCTCCCCCTGAAACATGTGTATTGCACAAAACTCCTGTTTGTCCTACCTGACTGGGCTTTATGAGGTTACCTTAAAGTCTGACATTTGGAGTTCTTCTTCCCCTATCTTTTGTTCAGAGGCTGGTTGGCCACTTTACAAATATTATGAAAGACTTCCCTACATTTTATGAAGACTTGGACTTGACAATGATTAAGGTCACAGGCCTACAACTACACCTGGTCTCTTCTTATTTCTTGTGGAGGCTGAAATGCACCACAACACAAATGCACAATTCCAAGTGCCTCTAGGGTAAGACAGTAGTTATAACAAAGGGATTGCTTTCACTGATACACCTTAAAAATCCTTCCATACATTTTGCCTACACTACAGTTGGGGCCTTTTTTTTTTTTTTCTTTTTTAAAAGATTTTATTTTTTTGTCAGAGAGAGAGAGAATATAAGCGGGGGACTGGCAGGAGAAGCAGGCTCCTCATTAAAGGAGCAGCCCCACGTGGGACTTGATCCCAGGACCCCGGGATCATGACCCCAGCTGAAGGCAGATACCCAATCAATCGAGCCACCCAGGAGTCCTTGCATTTTGAGCTTTTTAAAAATTAAGTTTCTAAATTTACAGTCTGATCTCCTTGACAGTTCCTCATAAATGGTAAACAATTTATAGTCTTCTGGTTCCTTGTTGGAATTATGTTCATATTTAGATCTTCATTACTTCCCATCCCTAATTTGGTTTTGCACCCCAGTTCTTATGAAGCAAACTCTCATATTTGGACAGGTTTACTATTCTAAGAATATACATGTATTGTTCAATGCCTCAGTTTAATTAAGAGAAGTTTGTTCTTAATAACATTCATACTTAAGCATTCTGCAGACGGAGAGTAATAAATCTTTCATGTCAGCATACCTCTCAGTATGTACTACAAGTATAGTTTCAGGCTCAGAATTCACCAGCTTATGAACCGGCCATGTGGCTGATAGTTTCCTTGCAATCAGCCAGTGAGTGGGAAGACGTCATCTTGATCTTGATCTGAAGCACAAAGCATAGTTGTAAGATATTGTCTAGAATATAATGATTACACTGATCACCCTGAAAAATCAACTGGCAAAACCAAGAGTAAATGTTTAAAAATGTGGACTAGTGCTACAGAGAGGGTACCTATAGGTTAGTAGAGCTCAAGGTTGGATTCTGCTCGTATCCCTTGGGGGACTTTTAAAATAATACCAATGTCCTGGATGCATACCGATTTTTAATGGCATCTAATACTGAGGATCACTAACCTGACAGATGAAAGAAGAGCCAATCTGACTTAATCACCACTCATCAATGACTTTAGCATGAACTGTACGGCAAGAGCCATGAGATGCTCTGACTGAAAAGAAGTTGCAATAAATACTGTGAATTCACTTCCTTGTAAACTGTGGAACACTGGGTCCAAATTGATGTATCGGCAAAAACATTCTGCACGGTATCACCACGATCACTATGTCAACACTTCACTCCCTACTTAGGTATCCAATACACTTGGCACACTTTTTACTGTCAACAAAGAAGCAGCTCACTTTTCTGTTTCCGTCAACTCACCTGGAAATAGAATATGGAATCTGTGGCGAACTCAGATGAACTCTGAGGAAGATGAAAAAAAATAAAAAAGCTTCTTGGCTTCCTTCTTCCTCAGAGTCACAACAAACGCTCTCATCTGGAAGTTCTTTCCCTACTCCCAGTTTCTCCTTGGAGTAGCTCATCACTGGAGCCTCACTGACTCAGAATAATTCGATATGTCCTGTTCTGTAAGGAGTTGGCTGCTACCATGATAACCATTGCATAAATACCTAATGAAATGAGAACCGTCTGTCTCCTCGATCCCCAGCTGGGCTTGTTGCCTCTGAGCCAGGAGAATATCCTGAAGAAACTGCCTAGATGGAGTGCCTTCTCCAATAGTTCATGTTAATAACATTTTAAACCAAGGACATTTTCTCATAGTCTCGGGAACTATGGCATTAAGGAGGGTGCTTGCTTTTGTCTAGTATTCTCCTTATGAGGCATGCATTAGTTTCCTCCTTCAGGGCTTATCACTTTTAAGACCACCTCCCACCAATTGCGCAACTAGAAAAAACCGAAAGCCTAAATGCAGGAAAGTATCTCTGTAAGGAAGCAGAAAGTCAAGTCAGGGGCTCCGCATACAATACGTTTTCTATTCAGTGCAGCAATGATCAGATTTTGGCTAAGACATTGGTTCTTTTCTAAAATAGAGAAAAGCTGAAACGTGGAATTTCACATGTGCTTTACTGGATGTCGTTAGTTGCACACCACAGAAAGAGGCTGACTACCTTAAATGGAAAAGACATTGATTGGCGGGATCTGTGGAGTACACAGGTTTGATGTGAAGACCGGCTTCTAAACAAAAGATAATAATCAAGGCAATAATGAAAATCCAAGTATCATAAGCCACTTAAAAACTTTGTCAGAATTACACAGTTGGAGTAAATGAGCTCCAAATATTTACTCCTTCCCCTCTTGGTGGCAAGTTGACTGCAGCAGCTCTGGGATATTGTGATTTATAATAAATACACAGATTTGGTCTTAGACTTCTTCCAGGCCCAGAGCTTCTAAAAACCTCTACTTTCCTGTGATAAGAGCAACAAAAGTGTCTTTTGTGATGTTAGTGAAGTGATTTCTTGAAAAGTTCTCAGGGAACCTAAGGTTGGGGGCTGGTTGTTGAGGGAGCCAACCAAGGGATTAGAGGGTTAGAACTTTCAGTCACCACCTCCCCCAGGGAGGGGAGAGGGACTGCAGGTTGACTCAACCACCAGGGGCCAAAGATTCAATCCGTTACTAGTAATGAAGCCTCCATAAAAACCCCGGGACAGGGTTAGGAGGCCTTCAAGGATGGTGAACACATGATCTGGGATAAAGAAGTGTTCATGGAAAAGGCCTGGAAACTCCACTCTAGAATTCCTAATACTACCTTAGTTTGTCCCCACTTATTCACCTGTAAACTTGAAAAACTACCAGAGGCAGTGAAACACCTAATTATCCAATGGAGTAAATAGAGGGAAAAAAAGGAAATTAGGAGTTGTACATTCCTCTCTGTACAAATATGGACATAAAAGCAATTTAGCATAATGGAAAAAAAGTTTCCAGATTATATTATCTAGGTTCATATTCCAGCTTTCACATAATGGGAGATGAATCAATACCAGCATTGAATGCATTGAATGCTGGCATGCTTTGAAAGAAGGCATGCCTAATACTGTCCCTCCTATTAAAGAGAGACATAAATACAATAAAGCAGAAAGAGATTAAGAAGTTATACAAAGTCATATGGCTGATGAGCATGAAAGCTGGAGGCCAGATAACTTTATTTTGATTGGGTTGGAACTTTGAATAGATTTTGGTTTATTGAGTAAGGAGACGTGCAAGTCAGCCAGCGTGTCTGAGATCGATCCTGGGCCAGGATTTCAATTCCTACTTAATTCTTCCTATTTTCACTGTTCTATCCATCTTCTCTTTCAGAAGTAAGTAGGGAAGAGTAAAAATAATGTCTAACTCAGGCTCTTGATATGAGAAAATTCTGGTCTTTGAAGGGTAATCCATTTATGGAACAAAAGAGTCAAGTGAAACTGAACAAGAACAGAAAGGAAAATAACACTTAACATTAATCTGGAAGTGACGAATATTCAGGGAAGGAACTTTAGCTTCAGTTACGGACAAAAACACCACTGCTCCTCTCTTTGCACTGAGATGCTGGTTTACACCACAGATTTATTTCTGTGTCAAGTATATTACATGCTGGTTAACAATATTGATTCTCAGAGTTTTCTGTTCAGGTGAAATGAAATCCTTTTTTAAAAGCCATTAATTATTTGCTAAGGCCCAGAGTTTGTTGATGTTGTATTATGTTTTGTTTTGTTTTGTTTTTGCTGTTGTTGTTTTGCTTTCAATTTCTTGACTGTTGTCTATGCCCTCCTTCAACTCTGGAGTTCTCAAAGATAAAGTGTGCCTTCTTCTTTTCTTCCATCTTTCTCCTCTCACCAACTTTTATTGAGCACCTACTATGAGTAGTATTTAGGCCTTGTGGAAGCTATAAAGATAAGAGATGGTTCTCAAAAGATCAGAAATAGAGCTAAACACAATTAGCATATGGCAGTTGTGTCATGGGAGCAATGACAAACTTGTAAATTACCCTTTATGACTAGGAGTGGTCAGTTGATTAACTCAGCCATTGTGCTGTGAGTGAAAGCAAAGGCTCTCTTTCCATGCCAAAGAAGTTAAATGTTGATGCAAGACTTTTCAGCATATTATTTTTTGTCTGGATGTTCTTGATTGTGCTGTTTCAAAATGGGGAAGGAGTCATCGGCCGGGGTTGAAAGGTGAACGTGTGGAACTTAGCTCCCGCAATGACCAAGGCTGGATATGTACATGAATATGCATGGAACCTTTGCTACTTTATGAAACTGAAACTTCAGGGTAAATTTGGGGGTGCAGTATGGCCTATTCTATTCTAATACATTCATTGTGGGGGTTAGAGAACAGAAGAAATAATAATACTTACGTAGATCTTACTATGGGCCGGGACTATTTTAAGAAATTCCCACATATCATCCCATTTCATCCTTACGACAGTCTGATGAAACAGGTACTACTATCAGTATTCCCACTTTAAAAGATGTATAAATTGAAGTATGAATAGGCAATAGACTTGCTCACGAATATATAACTAAAATGTTAGGCCTGAGAATTAAACTTAAGTTACCTGGCTCTAAGATTCATGACTGCAACAATGCAATAAGGAAAAAAAAAAAAAAGGTGGGTAATTGTACAATGGAATAGACTGTCTTGATGTTTCAATTGGAATATTTGTGTTACCTACACTCGAAAAATACTATTGAGAACTATGCTATACTGGCCAGGGTGTTCAGTGATGATTCTCAATCCTCCCTCTGGTGGTAACAGAATCCTTGGGAGCCCATGAGGAATGCACAGGAGAAGCTGCAGGTGCCACTTGAATCTACTTTGTAGAGTAACTTGTGCTGGAGCACAAAGAGGTATACCCCACACTGCCAGCTCAATAGACTCCCCAATATTAAAGTGTTGTTAGGACATAGCTAAGGTGTCCTTCAGCACAAAGACATGTTGCTCCATGGTTCCCCTTCCTGACTGTGCAGCTCTTGCTCCCAACTCCCAGTGTGACACGGTGGTCTACACCTCACAACGTTTTGAATGAAGACAGGCTCATTGGGCCATACTGCAAATTGGTCTATGATCGTACTAATTCAATTCATATTTACCTTTTGCAATTTTACACTAAAATTCTTAACTACCTGGATTTATTCTAATGGGCAGATATTTAAATAAGCCATAACTGTCCTTGAAAAGCTACTTCATTCATGCTTCATCTATAAGCGCAAGAAGTCTACTGACTCAATAAATGGTGACAACTGTTAAAATTGCCTTTTTTTTCTTCCTATTGCTGTTTTTAGGAGTTGTCCTGCTTTTCCCGGGGATAAAAACTGCCCCATTTAACTTGAAATATTATGTTAAAGTAAGTCAGAGCCATATCAAATTAACCTGCATGATGTTCTGATATCTTCCCAACCCCATCTACTTTTCTGGAAAGAAAAAAATAAAAATAATTTAAAAGGAGGAAAAAAGAAAAAAAAACAAAGCTTCCTTTACCTGGCATTGAGCCAGGGAAGAACAAAGCTTTTGTTATTGGTTCTATTTATATTCCTGAATTACTTTGTTAGAAAGATGGGGCCTAATTAGGGCCTTCTGCTTGCTTAGAATAAACCACATCCTCCCCTTCAATAAAAGCCTTACTTGAGATAATATTAACAAGGGACAGGAGGTGCCAAGTATGAAGATAGAAGCTGAGAAAGAACCAAGATATTGTGAAGAAGATATGGAGCATGAGTTCCAGGAAGATTTAGGAGTAGGAAAATTGAAGCTGAGGGGCTAGAGGGATAAAGGTTGGCGAAGGGGCCTGTGGGAGTCTGAGAGGAAAAGAAATCTCTAATGTCATTTCATCAAGTAAAACATGATGGGGGTGGGCAGGCCTGGGGAACATAAAGCCAGCCCACCTACAGGATCTCTGATAAAACATTGTTCAAAAATACCTTAGTGCAACTTTCTAGGAAGAAGGACTGCTTCAAAATTAGCACAGGATGAAAGTCAGGCTTCCCTCAGAAAGCTGAGGGAAGAGTCACAAAGCCTGCCATCAAAGGGCACTGCCCCTAAGTCCGCAGACTTCATCAAAGTGTAAAAATAGACTTTTCTTTTGATTGGGCCCTTCATTATCCACACCTCACTCAGGGCCCTGGCCTGGTCTACTGTATGCATCCACTTAGAGCTTCCTTTTTCTGGCTGACTGGGGGTGACCAAAAATAAGAGGCTGAAGGATTTCTCTCAGAAAGAAACAAACAAGACCCTAATGCTCCCCATACTGCTTCAACATCAAGATGTCCAGGTATCACAGGCTTTCAGGATATTGTGTCTTTCAGGATTTCAGGAGAAATGAATTAGATTCCCTGTAGTCAATATAAAAATAAAGAGAATTTATTTACAGGAAAGCAAACATTTTGCTAAAAAGGAAAGAAAAAGGAGACAAACAAAGAAAAAAGAAAAAAAATGCATCTTGATTCAGGACTGTCATAAGTAATTATAAACCACTGATTCAGTTAGGAAAGTAAATTATTTCTGTATGTCTGAAACTTTCAAAAGCTATAAAATCATCAGGTAACATGTCACTGATTATTTTGGATAAAACCAATACCTGCCACCATTAAATGAAGGAAGAAAAGGAAGAAGAATGAAATATTATGTTTTATCTATGTCAAATTCTAGGCACTAGGTTGTAATATTCAAAGATCATGTTAGGTTGGTATCATTATATCCATTTTAACGCTGAAGAAAACTGAATCTCAGGGTAAATGAATCAGATTGCCCAAAGTATACAGCTGGCATACCTTTCAAGTCCATTTAAGAGTTTTTGAACTCTTAACTCTATGCCATGCTCTCTACAAAATCATGCTTCCAACAATTTCACTGGAGAGTGTGCCAGATGGTATTAGAAGCTCTGCGTGTCATACTTGCCTGTGATAACTACTGAACTCTGCAGTTGTACTGTGAAAGCAGCCACAAACAATGTTAAGAAAATGGGAGTAATTATGATGTGCCAATAAAACTTTATTTACAAAAGCAGGTAGCAGACCAAATCTGACCTGTACCACATGATGGGACATAATGGTGACAAAGTCACCCACCTCACTAATATGTCACAGGGTCTTTCTAATTCTAAAGGTGGTGTTTTTCTTTTATCTCTCCTGTGTAGACAATACTTCCCCACTAAAAAGGACAAATCCAAGATTTTTTTTAGTTAAAGCAGTTTAACTGAGCAAATGAAGTATTTGCACATCTACCCATCTGTGTGCCTGAGATCCTTCCAATTCATTTACCTATGGGACTTCATAAGTCATCCAGTTTATGGATTTTCAGTCTGTCTCCATTTCTTCTCAGCTTCTGAATCCAAGTGCAAACATTCTCCAAGCTGATTTTCTATTAAACAGAGCCACCTTATAGCTCCTGGAAGGCATATTAGGTTGGTTTATTAGACTTCACTTCAGGGGACAGCAATCTCAGAACACATTAAAGTCTATAAAGTTGATACATTTGATTAACTGCATCATCCCTGAAGCCTTATTCCTGGATTATCACTTCATTGTCAATATTTTTCAAATCATGACTTTGGCCTCCTTGTAATAAATTTGCCCCCCTTTTTACTCAGCTTGTATATGAGAATAAGGATCCTTTAGAGAATGTTCTAGTACCTCTTACATCCTTCTTTGAATGATCATACCATCCCCTGTCCACCTGTTAAAATAAATAGAACATTTTGAAACTAATACACATTTTTGAAAATTATGTTTCAGTTCTGTACAATCTTTTATTTATCTTTACTCTCCTTTCTTAGGGAAAAATAATCAAGAGGGGGTTTATGTAGTTTCTATTATAATTATGATTTCTTATTTGCATAGGACTTTACTTCCAGAAATTTCTTAAATTGCTCTCCAATCTTACAACTTCCACTGGGGGCAAAATACAAAGAAGAAGAATAAAAAAGAAGAAATGATAGTAGCTATGTTGTATTAAATACTTAATAGGTGTCACAGACTATAATATTTAGCACCATATATATATATATATATATATATATATATATATATATATATATTTATTATGCAAACAAAAGCAGAGGAAAACCCAAAAGGAATATACAATCAGAGTGAACAGCTCAGATGGCAGAACTGTATGTAGGCACAGACCAAACTTTTCTGACTGCCATCCTCTGTTGTTTCTTCTATAAAATGATATCTAAGGTTTGGATTTTTTTAGTGCAGGTCTGTTTTTTCAGTGTGAATCCATTAACTATTTTGAACAGATTTGCTCTGACCAAGTGGTCTGCTATCCTAATTTGCCTCGCTTACCTACCAAAGGTGAATTGTCCCAGGTACTAGGAGACTTGACTTTAAGAGATCAGGATTTTGATCTAAACTATAAAAATTAGGGGCAGACTCAAGGAAGGTTCTACAGAGTACTAAATAGCTGACTTGATTACTAAGGAGTTATATGCCCATTCCCAGAGATGTTGATTAAGTAGATATCAATAGTATTAAGGATTATACACCTGTTTTTGTTTGTTTGTTTGTTTTTAGCAGAAATTCCTAGTGATTTGGTTTTAGGTGGTCCTGAGATCATGTATTTAAAAATATGGCCTAAACAGATCTGTCTGAAACTGTCTCTCTCTTTCCCAGTCCTCTTTTTCTTTCTGCTAACCAGGTCCTTCCATTTAGTCCACCAGGAGGGCCTGGCCTTACCCACTGAGGTACTGCTTTCTCCCTAAATCAGATAAACAGTACAAAGTTTTCAGGCTGAGACAAGGAGTTGACTCACTATCAACTCAGCACAACCTTTTCTGTTTGGGGCCTAGATCCTTGATCCAGAGCAATCTAAGTTTTGAGCAATGCTGCTCAAACTTTCTGAATTCTTGACTTTTAAGATACATACTGTTTTCCAGTTTTGCCTACATTTTTGACCAAATACTAGAAAAATATCCATGGGGTGCATGTCCTCATTGTACTTTTTATTTCTATGTAATTATGAATTATGGTTCAAAACTGAGTCCCTGAATAGATTTCCTCCAGACTACATGCTCTATTCTGTTTCTGTACTCTGTTGAGCAATTGTTTCCATGATTCTTCTTACATCCATAAATACCCTATATTCCTAGTCATGCACTGTGTTTCTTTGCTCATCTTCTGCCTAATAGACATTTCCCCTTGGAAATCCCAGAGATCACAAACTCAGTTTATCACCACCTCAAACCTGACTCCCTTTCTTTTTTTTTAATCTCATTTAATTGTGCCATCAACTCATCTAATCATTAATGGGAAACAAACACAACAAAAACTGGATGCCAGGGGTGCCTGGGTGGCTCAGTGGGTTAAAGCCTCTGCCTTCAGCTCAGGTCATAATCCCAAGATCCTGGATTTGAGCCCCACATCGGGCTCTCTGCTAGGGGGGGAGCCTGCTTCCCTTCCTCTCTCTGCCTCTCTCTGCCTACTTGTGATCTCTCTGTCAAATAAATAAATAAAAATCTTAAAAAAAAAAAAACTGGATGCCATATTGGATTCTTTATTTTTCCTTTTGTCAACATTCAATCAATCACCAATCTATATTGCCCACGTATTATTTTAAAGTCAAACTTTCCATGTCACGTTTACCATATATCCCTTAGTTTAAATTCTCAGCATTTCTCACAGGCACTGATGTCACTGGATTCTGTGAGGCCTTGCTGGACCCAATCTCCCTCTTCTCAATTTCTGCTCCACAGTGCAGCCTAGATGAGCCTCTGTATCCCAAATCTGACCCTTTTCTCTTTAAGACACTTCAAGTTTTCATATTGCTAGAAGAATAGACTTCAATATCCATACCATTACAAATATTACAACCTAAACTCTGCCAACTTATCCAAATTAATCTTGTTACATATCTGTCTGTCTGTCTATCTATTTATAACAAAACCCCAGCCATCTTGCTTCCAGCTTTTACCACTCTGGATCAAACCACCATCATGTACTTCTGGCCCTCTGCAATACCCTCTCTTTTCTTCTACTCATCTCCCAAATATTTTCTCCACCTACTCCAAAGTGAATTTTTAAAATATAATTAGATTATTCCAGTCCTCTCATTGGTACTCCAGTGGTTTCACATTGCATCTGGATTAAAGTTCATAATCCAGGCCTTAGTCTCTAGGCCCTGTATCATCTGGTTCCTATCTACTCTCTGACCTCTTCTCTCCATTCTCCCACTCATGCCAATCTCTCCAACCAGACTGACTTTCTTTCTGATCACAAAATTAGTCAAGCTAATTTCTTCTTCAGGGACTCTGCACTTGGAATATTCCTATAGCTTTGTATTCCCATTGCATATGCATGTCGGGTTCCCACTTATTTAGGTCTCAATTTTCACCTCATCACAAGGTGCACCTTGATCACACGGGCAAATGCTAGCTGTCCTCCCCACCACTGTTACTCTGTATTATATTACTCTTTTATTTTCTTTACAACTTTTCTTATTACACAAATCACCCTTAATTAATTAGTTCACTAATATATTGATGCCCCTCACCCACTCAATCATAAGCTTACCGGTGCTCAAAGCACCAGCTCAAAAAGGATTTGTTGAATGTCAATGGCTTTTATAGGTTATTCTTTCTGCTTGAAATATGGTTGTCTAACCTGGTCACTACTAATTGCTAGGCTCTTGACTATACTTCAAACCCGAGCTCAAATAGCTCTTATGCTGGGAAGTTCACTATCACCCTAAATACAATTTATTATATGTAGTTTTGGCTCTAATATATATATATATATATATATATATATAATATATATATCTAATATCTATATATATATCTAATATATATATCTAATATATATATCTAATATCTATATATATATCTAATATATATATATATATGAAAGAGTTTGATGGTGTAATAGAGACAAGGAATATATATATATATATATATATATATATATATATATTAGAGCCAAAGCTACATATAATAAATTGTATTTAGGGTGATAGTGAACTTCCCAGCATAAGAGCTATTTGAGCTCGGGTTTGAAGTATAGTCAAGAGCCTAGCAATTAGTAGTGACCAGGTTAGACAACCATATTTCAAGCAGAAAGAATAACCTATAAAAGCCATTGACATTGATATATATATATCTCTATCTCTCTCTCTCTCTATATATATATATATATTCCTTGTCTCTATTACACCATCAAACTCTTTCATTATTTCTCTGCTTCCTTCATCCTAACTAGGATTCCCTGGAGTAGAGACTGTGTCTTAATCATCTTAGTATCCTTTGCATAGAACAATGAATTGTCTGCCATTATCTATACCATAGAACAGACAAGACAGAGTCATAACTGTGATGGCCACAGAGTTAGAATCCTAAAACTAAAAGCAAACTGAACTTAAAAGCCTCACTCTGCATGTGTGCATTAGTGTTTCTACTTTTAATATATATAAAAGATATACAAGTATGTAAGGCATAGATAATCCTCAAGTACAACCCTCTAAAGAAATTATGTATAATTGATCCTCATATAGGAAATATCTCTTCAATATATTTGATAAGTCAATGCTGAATCTACAATTCATTCTAGCTATATTCATCTTGTTGATTTACAAATTTACATACTTTTCTAAAATGATAGGTTTAGAATGAAGGAAGAGTCAGAATCAATTATAATGCTTAGTCTATGAGAAGTGCTTAAAAATGTTTCTTAAATGTATAAATAAATGAAAATATTCTGTGGGAAACTAATTATTGGATTTAAATTTTTCCATTTTTAAATCACATTAATGGATAAGAAATAATGCCCATGTTTATTTGCATTCCTATAAATGTTGGCTGTATGCTTGCATCTACAAACCTATTCAGTTTCAATCATCTTTTCTTTTTGGCATTTGCATTCTATGTATTTATTTTCAGGAGGGGAAACAACTTTAACAACCCTTAAGAGACTCATGATCATGTCTCTCCTCTGCTGCTACTGCCAAGAGCTTTACAACATCCTTTATCACCCTTTCATTACATGGATGGATAAACTTATTTGGGCATTTATATACTAACTTCTGCAGTTTCTCTAGTTTTCTAAATTCTGTGTTTTGAATTACACTGCTTTGTCAGCAAAAATGACTTTGGCATAGAGTCATACCTCCAAGTTAGAAAAAAGATCATAGAGACAGTGAAAATTATTCAGAAACTTCGAACAGCTGTAGGCATGTGTAGGAGGAAGAAGGAAGAGAGAGGGGGAAGGAGGGAACAGGAAAGGAAAGAAAGAAGAACAAAGTCAAAATGTAAGACCTCACATGCAAAGAAAGACCAAAACACAAAATCTAATGAAGTAATGTACTCGGTTAGGAGACGAGAGCAGGCAGGGAATCACATTATGTGCACTAAGATAGCCAAGTCCTTTTGAAAACATTCTGAAGCCCATGACACCTGCAACTCCAGATACCTTGTCAGTGGAAATGAACTCATTGTGTCCAACCTCAGTGCACTGGATAGGCATGAGTGGTCACTCGTTGTCCAACCCTAAGAGAATTAGAGCTAAGTAGCAACGACTGAAAATAACCTCATTGAGAAATGTACAGAACTGTTGAATCAATACATTGTATACTTGAAACTAATATTGTCTGTCAATTATACTTCAATAATAATAGCAATAACTCCAGGGAATAATATAAATGGTCTCCCTGACTAGGAATGTATCTTTCCGTCCCCAAGAATATATAAAATCTTAAGTAAAAAGATTTAACAAAATCAAAATTATTGTATCTGAAGTTTATAAAATTGATTTCTTATGTCAAAGAATTTAGGCACATTTAGACAATTTATGTCCCAGAAATTGTGAAAAAAATGGTCTATTGGAGTGATGGCATTGTATTATTCAAAATATGAGATTAAGTAATTGACATAGATATGTGATTTTACATTGAAACTTTGGTAGACTTATGTGTAGTAAAGGGATACAGAAGAGCATTTTTTAATTCATTGATTATAAATGATTAAGGTTTTTTTGTTGTTGTTTTGGGTTTTCTTTTTTTTTGGTGGCACAGGAAAATTTATTAAAATCAGTTATCTAAAAATGAAGTGAAACATTATTTTTATGTCTTTGGGGCATCTGGGTGGCTCAGTGGGTTAAAGCCTCTGTCTTCGGCTCAGGTCTTGATTTCAGGGTCCTGGGATAGAGCCCCGAATCGGGCTCTCTGCTCGCTGGGGAGCCTGCTTCCTCCTCTCTCTCTGCCTGCCTCTCCATCTACTTGTGATCTCTGTCTGTCAAATAAGTAAATAAAATCTTTATATGTATATATATATATGCATATATATGTATATATATATATGTCTTCTATTACTTCTTCAATATGTCTTCTATTACTGCACCTCATTGGGGCTAATAAAATAGTAGTATCTTTGCTATAATAAAGAAGTTGAGGGGTTTTTTTTGGTTTGGTTTTGTTTTTTTGCCTCAAGCCAAAGAACCTGTTCAGCAACTTAAGAACGTCAAGTAAATACCTACTTTTATGTTATTAACTATACTGATGCTAAGCATTCCTTACTGCCCTTACTTCATGCTAGACAGTATGCCAAGCACTGTCTGTCTTTCATCTTATGAGGTTGTTGTTCTTACTGTATCTATTGGTAGATGAACAAACTAGAGAACAAGGACTTTACGTAACCTGCTCAAGTTTCCACACCTAATCATTTTGGGAACAAAATGATTTACTCAGAGTTATGTGATTTCAGAGTAAAATGCTTAAACACCGCAAGCCAGCCAGAAATGTAATACTACCTCTATCTCGTTTAACACAAAAGACTTTAAATATCAGGTACAAATGAAACTTCAGCAAATCAAGTTAAATTGTAGGTCCCTTTGTTATTTGACTTTTTCTATTAGTGAGTAATGACCTTCATTTGTCTTTTTATTTCAATACAGATTTTCATACACTGGCTATCTTTAAAGTAAACCCAGCTTCTACATGGACTACTGAAAAATAGAAATTGAATGCTATTTTTTCTTTAGAAATTAAGATGAGTTTTGCTATCCCTCTTAGCACACTAATTTTAGACAAATTCAAACAATTCTTTTGAAAGTTACTGTGGGACAGAGATTGAAAGACAAACTCAGAAAAAAACAAAGGATCCGTGTGGAAACAACTTTCACTTTGATCAATTATTTCAAAAGCCTCAAACTGGTCAAATTACTTCCCTCTAGATCTCCGACTGCATTAGTGCATCTCCAGTGTAAACCGGTATCATAATCCAGTTGGCTTAGTCTCTGTGTTGTGCCTTTAGCATTCTCTAAATTTTAAAGGAGTATTTCTGGGAGCAGAATATCAGGCCTTCTTTGGTGGCTTTTGGGGGGGGGGTTGGTAACTGGAAAGCAAATGTAAGTCCTTATTGAAATGTGGAAAAACCATGTGCCTAGGGCTCAAAAGGTAAGAGACAAAGAGACCAGGCATGTCACAAACAGGAACACCAGCTCCTCCAGGGGACAATGCCATCTGGTTTGCTGCAGACACAGTTGTCAGAAGCAACAGACTCCTAAGGTCCACAGTAGCTCTATTGGTCTGGGTTGTTTAAAGTGGCATATTGAGAAAGGCTTGCAAGCTGGCTCAGGGGTGAGTAAGCTTTCCTTGGAGGTGACAGGCTCTTCCCCAGAGTAAATGAGCCAAATGCAAAAAGAGGCAAGTGAATTTTAGAAATGAGTTCTTATGGAGTACCTTGGAATATTTCAGTCTCGGGCTCTGCTCTACCAAAAGTCAAGGCCAAAAGCTTCCAGGGTATGATTAATATGATGAGTTTTAAAATATTCTATTTTTAATGCTTCCTTTTCAAATGCTTATTTTACTGACTTTAAAAACCAATAACACTTAGTTTTCAGATGAAAACAAGTTTTCCCTTCCACACCAAAAAAGGGCATTTGTTTCTGTATATAAACAAAGATAGGTTACTTATCCTCCCACCACTCCCACCAACGAAAGAAAAGAAAAAACAAAAACAAAACAAACAAACCAAAAAAAAAAAAAAAGGAGGGACCTATGACAGCATTAAGTGTCTGGAAGTTGACTGAGTCCCTCCAAGCTGGAGGAAGCCATGGCTCTGCTGTCCTAGAAAAGCTGCTCAAAAGATTTCTTTCCTTCCACGATCTTTTCTTGGAGCAGGAAACTATGGGGAAAAGATAAGAAATTCCTTAATCACAAAACCCAGCACTTTGAACAAAATTTATGGGACAGTTAAAACCATGTATGAATAGGCGCGCCTGTTTAGCTCAGATGGTTGGGCTGAGCTAAACCTGAGCCTTTAGCTCAGGTCATGATCTCCAGGTCCTGGGATTAAGAACCACATCAGGCTCCTGGTTGGCACAAGGGGGAGCCCACTTCTCCCACTCCCTTTGCCTCTCCCCCTTTTTGCATGATCTGTCTCTCTCTCAAATGAATAAATAAAATCTTGGGGGGGAAAAAAGTATGAATAGCCAAAGAGAATATCTGGGTGGTAAATTAAGGTGTGGAAACACAGAGGGATATTCTGAGACATAGCAGCATCATAATTTCTAAATAGTGACCATTTGACTGGGGACTATAGTAAGAAATTAATCTTGAGACTCCACATAGTGGGTACAAAGCCTTGAGGATGGGTGGAGATGAGGGAAGTTTTCCTTCTGAGAAACTCTTACATGCCTTGAGAAGAGTACTTGGCAGATGCATTGATTTGCTATTGCAGCCATACCAAATTATCACAGACTTAGTGCCCCTCAACAACACTTTGGCCTCTCTTCTAAGCCTCTGCTAAACCTGTGCTTGCCCAGTATGTGCTTGCCCAGCACAGCAGATGGGCTGCCAGGTAATAGAAAGATTTCCACTGTCCCACAATCATCTTCTGCACATGATCACCAGGCTTCTGAGAACCGGGGAGCAGAGATGCTTAGGTGATGATAGTACACAGTTATGTAAGGTGTCTAAAACCACTGTCAGGTTAATTCTGACACAAATGTTCAGTCTATCCCACTTTGCCAGACTTTATATTCATGGTACTTTTCTTTTAAGATCCTCACTATTTTTTCCCCCCACAGTGCTCTTTTTCATGGACTTTTCCCTTTCTGCTCCTATATTAGTTTTCTATTGTGGCCATGAGAAACTACCATAAATTCCGCAGGCTAAAGAAACACCAGTTTATTGTCTCACATCTTCCGCAGGTCAGAAGGTCCAGCAGGCTCAGCTCAATGTCTGTTTAGAATCTCACAGGGCTGAAATCGAAGTGTTGGCGGGGCTGTCTGGGTAAACAGCCTTTTCCTTGATCTTTCAGGCTGCTGGCTGAATTCAGTTCACGTCATGGTAAAACCGAGGTCCCCTTTTCCTGGCCAGCTGCCAGCTGAGGGCCATCCTCAGATTCCCAAAACTGCCTTCATTCTTTGGCTTGTGGATCCTTCTTTCATATTCAAAGGAAGCAATTGTAGGTCACATCCTTCCTACATTACCTCTCTCAAACTAATTATTTTGCCTTTCTCTCTTGTACTTTTAAGGATCCGTGCAATTGTACAGGACCCACAGGATAATCTCTTCATATCATGCTCCATAATCTTCCTCACAAATGCAAAGTCCCCTGAATTTGTAATGTAACACATTCATAGGATCTAGAAATTAAAGCATCTCAGGGGCCCATGATTCAATCAGACACCTACCCTACCCCTGCCAGTCCATTAGGCCTATACATGTCTCAACTCTTCCATTCTATGAAAGTTCTCTCTTTCCATGAAAATCTAAGTGTATAGCTGAGTAACTCTTGGCATCCCTGAAGAGTGTATCACAGCTAACATGAACTCCAAGAATGCAGAACTGAAGTCAGTTCACACAGACTGTGGGCGGGTGGTGTTTTCTGATAGCCAAAGCTTGCCCGCACCAAAGGCCATAGTTTTATCCATAGTAAGAGATATACAAAATACTGTGAGAATTGGTGAGAGATAAACTGGTTTTCCTGAGTGAATGAAAGAAAAGGCTTCTGGGAGATTCCATTTAACTTGAGATTTGAAGGATGAACAAAGTTAAGTAAGATGAAGGGGAATGGGCAGAAAAAATCATTTTAAGTAAATAGAAGAACAAATACGTGGCTGTGAATGTTGAGAAAAATAAATGTTGGAAAAATTCTGGAGAAAAATATACTTAAAAATGTGTGTGTTTATGTTTCAATCAGGCATATAAATATTTTCAGTTGGCTAGCCTCAATAGGGTAAAATGGATAGAAAGTTACCTCCTTGACACGGATTTACAGATAGTCCTCTCATTGCACACCACCAGTACCTTATTAATCAAAATTCATTCATATTGACAAATTCATCATTTTGCATGAGTTTTAGTTATTATAGGCCCATACAAAATAATGACTACCCGTTTGCCTACTTTCTGTTAAAAGATTAGGGTAATAGCTAGAGGACATACTCATTAATTCAGAGTTCCCTGAAGATAGGAAAATTTGTTAATGCTAAATAAAACAGGACTGGATTTGAAAGTGATTTTGAAAAATTAAAGTAATGTATAATCAAAAGGAAGATGATATTTCTTTTTTATAATTTTTTTTCAATGCTTCAAAATTCATTGTTTATGCACCACACCCAGTGCTCCATGCAATATTTCTTAACAAGATGTCATCCGGGTAAAACAGACAAAAAAGAATATTATCCAATCAAAATAAGGACAATGACTAGTTAGAAACAGAAGTTACAGAATAATCTGAGTTATACTGGTCTACTAAAACCAGGACAGGGAAGACATGTAACAAACACCCTACTCTGTGCCAAAGTTGAAATAATTTAAATTGTCTGGTGGTTATTATATTTAATACTTGAAAAATCTCCAAAAGGTAGGTTTTATTATTCCCACTGTATATATGAAGAAATGGAGATTCAGACGAGTTAGGTAAATGTTTTGGTGCTGCTAGAGGTGACCTTTGAACTAAAACTATTTGACGTGAGACATAATCCCGTTTCTGCTATCCCTCACATCATGCCAAGAATACTGGCATGCATCATGTATGATGTGCAGGAACAGGCAGAAACTGTTACACCTTTCAGATAAAATACATCATATTTTAGATAACACCGTTGCTATACTATGGATCTCCTTTAGATTCTAAAATCATTTTCATTACAAACTACTGCCCTGCTGCAAGTTAGGATAGATCATACTCTTGGGGCAATTTGAAAGTTTTTGGAGAATGGGATTCCCTGTCCTAATATTGCAGATACAAAGATAGTAAAAGTATGAGATAAAGATTGGTAAAGGATATTTTTATAAGGAGGGAAGTGAATCAGAAAAATGCATTAATTCTATTCTGAGAGAGCAGAGAGATAGAAAAGCACAGCATATTAAATCAGTTTGCTAGAACCACCATAATAAGGTACCACAAATTGACCGGCTTAAACCACAGAAATTTATGTTCTTATATTTCTCAAGGCTAGAAATCCATGATCAAGGTGTCAGTAGGGTGAGTTCCTTCTGAGGGCCATGAGGGAAGGCTCTTTTACAGATCTCTCTTTGCTTGGCTTTAGATGGCCATTTTCTCTTTGTGTAATAATACTGTCTTTCCTCTGTATACACCCATATCCAAATTTCTTCATCTTCTAAGGACATCAGTGATACTGGATGGCCTAAACTACTGACGTAATTTAAATTTAATGACCTCTATAAAGATCTATTTCCAAATACGGTCACAATCTGCAGTATTGGATGTTAGAATTTTTTGAATTTTGGAAGGGAACATAATTCAACCTATAACATAGAGGAAAAAATAATCACATTAGGAAATTTATCTCTGTGAAATTAAAATATACATTAGAATTCACAAAAATACCAATAGGAATATGAAATCACTTATGCAATTGAGAAATCAAGGAATTAATAGGGTCCTATTGTGGCCTATTAGTATTATTGATGAAGACAAATATATAGACACTAATATTGAATTTCTATACCCTCACATGGTTTAAGCTTTTTATTTTTTTTCCATATCGATAGGTTCTCTAACTGTTCATTCTATAAATCTAAGAACAGCTAAATAGAAGCACTACATTTTTCTTGAGAAATGATATTCTTCAATGTCACTGGTCTTTTGTTGAGCAAATTCATGTTTAGAGATATAGATGGGGGGGAGGAGATCAAGAATCTAATGCCTTCAAGACTAACTGGAAGCACCTCATGCCTCCAAGCATTACACAGAGAATAGAGATCTGGATCTCTGTTAGAGGTTTCAGTAAAATAAACTGAGAGAAACTACAAGTTTTGACTTTTCTCACTCCTTCAAATAGCCAGTCATGAGAGTGGTGACATTATTGCTTTTTTTCATAACAGTTCCTCACAATGTAGGATATAGGCCTGTCAACTCAGAGTTAAGGGTGAACATTCTATTCTTATTCTATTTATTTTGTAAGAATTATACATTTTGTATGTTTGTTTGCTTTATTTCTTTTTGTTTTTCTTAAACCAAAAGCCTTTTCCATTTTGTTTTGTTTTAGACTGAAATAGATTTTCAGGATCGGGCTTAGTTGAAAAATTATGTGCAGCGAATGAATGGAACTGAGCTGTATTAGATAGTATGTCCCCAAAACTGAAAACAAAACAGCATTCTTGTACAGAAAACTACCATAGTGAATACACTGCACTGATTTGGGCTAAAACCTCAAGTCACTAGATTATAGAATTCTGATGCTGAAGGCTGACTTTTTAGGTTGTTTGCAGTGGGCACTTAATTTAACTTAATGAGGTAGGATGTATTTGATAAGAACAATTGGGCCCTATCACCATATTTTAGATTGGCATTGAATACATTATGGCTATTTAATGAAAACCTTGGTTATTGTGTTTGGCAGAACAATTATTAATCATATAGATGGAGCAGAAAGGGGCATGCAACATCAAAGCCGATTAACTCAGCAAAGTTTTCAATAATATTGTCACTTTTTATTAAAACCAATGGCTTGAAGCACAGTGGTTTGATGGAAGAAAAAGTGATCACAATACAAACCATAATAAATGGCAAGCACAAATCATAGGGAGCACTATGGAAAGGTACTATGAAAAACAGAGGAGGTATATCTTGTCTTTGTGATATCAGGAAAGTCTTTCTCCTTGCAAAGGTAATGTTCTTAGTTTAACAAATGGCAAGCAAAGAATATGTAAGTAGAATTTTAGGAGGCAGATGCCTATTTTAGTATCCCTAGGTCCTGTTTTCATCAGTCTATTCTTAAGCACCTGCTGTCTCAGGGCTGGCTCCACCAGGCTATAAAATGAGGGCTAATTAATACCTCTTCTTCAATCCAGGATATCCTAAGTTCATTATGATAGACTGCTATAATTCTGAACCCCAGTGAGTCAGCCTCCCTGTTTCCATTCCCTTGGGCAGCCCTCTGCCACACTGAACAAGATTGATGTATGCAACCAATAGGATATTATAGGGAAATGAGGTCATACAAGATATGACAGCTTCTGGCTTTTATTTCTCTTGGATCATTCTATTTGCGTGAAGCCAGCCACCATGCTTGGGGCTACTCAAACAACCCTATGGAAACTCCACATGGAGAGCAACCAGGGCCTCCTGCCAACAACCAGCACCAACTTACTGCTGCCTTGATAGAGGAAACTTCAGATCATCAAGCCTCGAGATGACTGTAATCTCATGAGAGAACCCAGACCAGAAGAACATAGCTAAACTCCTGGATTCCTGAGCCACAGAAGCAGAGAGATAATGAATGCTTATGTTGTTTTGAGCCGCTAAATTTTGAGGTGATTTATTATGTGGCATTAGGTAACTAGTACACTGATATACACTAACTTGGAAATAATCTCTTAAAATCCCTCAGTGTTGATCAAGCACTACCATTAAACATGACCTGTTTCCATAGTGTATGTGGTGAGGAATGTTCTATGCACATATTTACATTTGTCTTCGGAAGAATTTCTATGGGGAAGCAATTCATCCATTTCTCAATGTATCCAGGTAGGGCTCCATCGACACTTTCATTTCTCCTGCTGTTCAGAGAAAATTAATTCAGCCTTGAGCTGAACAGAATAAATGCAAACTAAAAAGATTATTAGAGTATGACTTTGTATTCATGAAGACAACACTTTTCCTTGACATGAGGGATGCAAGTGTTAAGACCTGCCAAGGTATAAAACCATACCCTAAAAACATATTCTGGCCAAGCAAGTTCACCAGGTGAATAGAAACTCTTTTAGAGCTGACAGAAAATGAATGTGCTCCTATCTTCATTGTTGACTATTTTCCCCTTCCCGATTAAGAGATAAAGGAAAAGAAGAAAAAAAAAAAAACTTGATTATATGAAACCTAAATCTCTTACCGATATATATTATCAATGCCCTTCAAAAAAAAAAAAAAAGCTAATAAGCCAGGAATTAATTTCAGAACACTTACGGGCATTTTCTGGGAAAGGAGTCTTAATCATTAAGAAGCAAACTCTATGGTGCCAACTGGTCTCAAATAAACACAACCACTGATCTAAATAGACATATAAAACACTGAAGCCCCTCCCCATCTCTCTGAGGGAGAGCACATCTGTATGATGCCTGGAAAAAGAAGATTAGCCTGTTTTTTGCCGAATGTGGCCATGGAATGGCTTTCTCTGTTTAAAAACTAGTTAGTTAAAAACTAGGAAGTTAAGAGTAATGCAGGTAGAATGAAAGAAAGAAGGATAGGAGGGAGGGAAAACTTTGGAAATGAATGTTATAAAAAAGGGAACTAAAAAAAAGAGAGAAACAAGATTATTAGTAATCAGAGTAAAATAAAGCAAAAATGGTAATATTAAAAACAGGCATCTTAGAAACAGAGCAAATGCTTCCTAACTTATTCTATGAGGCCAACATTACCCTAAGACAAAGGAATTACAAGAAAAGAGAACTACAGACCAATCTCTTATACATATAACTGTAAAATACTACCAAATTAAATCTAACAATATACAAAAATAATTACATACCAAGATCAAGTGGGATTTATCTCAGGTATGTAAGGTTGGTTCAACATTCAAAAATCAATTAATGTAATTCATCACATCAACACATTCAAAAAGAAAAATCACATGATAATATAAATAGATGCAGAGAAAAGTATTTGGCAAAAGTGCACACATAAAAACTTTCATTAAACTAGGAATGAAGAAAAACTTTTTCAACTTGATAAAGATGATCTACAAAAAAACCTACAGCTAACGTTATACTTAATGTTAAGGAACTTGAAACTTTCCCTCAAGATCAGGTACAA
Source organism: Mustela putorius furo (assembly GCF_011764305.1). Taxonomy (NCBI): domain Eukaryota; kingdom Metazoa; phylum Chordata; class Mammalia; order Carnivora; family Mustelidae; genus Mustela; species Mustela putorius. The sequence goes on from NW_025421273.1 coordinate 27,481,566, forward strand.
GGTAAGGGTGTCCCCTCTTACCACTTTTCAACATTATATTGAAAATTCAAGCTAATGCAATAAGACAAGAAAAGGAAATTACACACACACACACACACACACACACACTATATATATATATATATACATATAAAAAAATATATATATGGAATTCCATTATTTTATATAATATATATGGAATGAAGAAATAAACCCACCTTTGATCATAGGCTGTGTCAATGTAGGTTCATCAATTATACCAAATGTAGCACTCTGTTTAGAGGTTTTGATATCGGTGAAGTCTATGCATGCATTGGGGTAGGGAGCATATGGGAACTCTGTACCTTACCCTCAATTTTTCTATAAATCTAAAACTACTCTAAAAATATGGTTTTAATAAATTTTTTAAAAAGAGGTACCATTTGAAAGCAATAAAACTTACTTGTTTTTCCTCTCTCTTAAGAATATAAACCCCACCCATGCAGAAATCTTAGCTTATGTTTTTTTACTGATGTATTTAAAATGTCTACAACAGTTCCAAGACACATTTTTGGTGCCTGTATTAGCTGCTATGACAAATAACCACAAAGTGGGTGATTTAAAAGAACAGAAATATTGGCTCATATTTCCAGAGGCTAGATAATCTGAAATGAAGGTATCAGAAGGTACATGCTCCTTCTGAAACCTATAGGAAAGATATTTCCTTGTCTTTTGTTAGCTTCTGGTGGTTTGCTGACAGTCCTTATTATTCCTTGCAGTACTTCAATCTCTATCTCCATCATCACATCATCTCCTCCCTGTGTGTCTCTGTCTGTGTCTCTTCTAAGGACAGCAGTCATACTGGATTACAGGCCCACCCTACATCAGTATAACCTCATCTTAACTGTGACTTTAGTTATATCTAATTATTTTATGTAATTAATTGCCCTATTTTCAAATAAAATTACATTCTGAGGTATTGGCAGTCAAAATTTCCACATATCTTTTGGGGAGACAAATCCATCCCATAAAAGTGCCCCAAAATATTTTTCAAATGAATTAATACAAGTATGAAAGTGACAAAGGTTATTAGAAATATTCTTTGGCCAATGATGATGTGGGAGGTCCCTTACTATGGCTAAGCACACCTGAGTGAATAAACCCATTAGAAAGGCAAACAGAGTTGTCTTGATAGTTACTTTTGAGTTTATAAGTATATTTACCACATATCCTTTTTTGTTAAACACAAAAGCATTGTGTGTTATTCCTTCTTTTAATTGATTGATGAATAGATAAAGAAGATGGGGTATATATATACAATGGACTATTATTCAGCCATCAAAAATAGTGAAAACTTGCTATTTGCAATGACGTGGGTAGAACTAGATTGTATTATGCTAAGCAAAATAAGTCAGTCAGAGAAAGACAAACACCATATGATTCCATCCATATGTGGAATTTAAGGGGGGAAAAACAGATGAATATATGGAAAAGAGGAAAAGGAAAAAAGGAGAAAGGGAAATAAGCCATAAGTGACTCTTAACAACAGAGAACAAGCTGACAGTTGATGGAGGGAGGGAGGTGGAGGGTGGATTAGATTCGTGATGGGTAATAGTGTGGGCACTTGTTACAATGAAAGAAATATTGTTTTTACATAACAAAATAGGAATTGTGATTTTTTTTTTTTAGATTTTATTTATTTATTTGACAGAGAGAGATCACAGTAGACAGAGAGGCAGGCAGAGAGAGAGAGAGGGAAGCAGGCTCCCCGCTGAGCAGAGAGCCCGATGCGGGACTCGATCCCAGGACCCTGAGATCAGGACCCGAGCCGAAGGCAGCGGCTTAACCCACTGAGCCACCCAGGCGCCCAGGAATTGTGATTTTTAATGTAAATTTCAATACTTAATATGTTTTTACAAAACATAACCACCACCCTGTGTTCCATCTGCTATGAAAATCACCATGAAATGGGCTTCAGTTTAAGAAAACAAGATGGCCACTGCAGTGATTCTAATCCTTAAATCAATGGGAGGAAACAACAACATGATTTTATGACCATTACTGCTGTCTTATTCATTGATGAAAATACGCTGTTTTTTAATTTCCCTAATGGGCTGTAGCTTTGTCTCTAAATCATACGCTATCAAAATTTCTTTTAGGAATTTTAAATAAATCATTATTGCCTCATAAATAAATTATAGTATAATTATTCTTCTCCAAAGCCCATGATGATTTTCCTGTTTTTTACTTTAATGTCTCCTATTCCTCAATTCAGTATATATATATATATTTATATATTTATATATCTTCAGCAAAAAGAAAAGCTCCTGCAATTAGGATTAGGGAATATCTTATCCTTACAGGCAAGGAGCAGAGCTCCCATCTTGACTTCTGATCATTTGTATTAACTTCAACATCAGCAAAGTTGCACAGGGAATCTAAAATGTTCTCTCTTCTTTCAGGCCTCTGTGAGTTTGAATTACCTGACAATTAATAGAAAGATACCTTTTTAAAAAAAAAAAAAAACAACAAAACTTTCATAGAAGTTAAAATGGTAATGACAGAAGAAACCTTAGAAGAGATAACTTGTCCAGAATTTTCTGTATCATGATGTGTTGGATGCCACTGGTGGCATGTGGGATGCTTTTAGGTAGTAACACCCTATTGAAAAGTTGATCTAAATAAGAATATATTTGTTTTACATGGACATTAATTCATTTTGCTGAGGTAGCCAAATATTCAAAAAGTTAGTCTCTAAAGCTCCTAGTTTGAGTGGGGTATTTTACCAAATTAAACAAAAATGTATTAGAAAGAAGTGTTTCTTCCAGCCTGTGATTTCACAGATGCTATTGTTTAAGAGAATGGTATTAAAAAAAAAATGAACCAATTTAAGTTTCACTGAAAAGAAACAATAGTATAGAAGCAACACTTGTCTAGTAAATATATGAAAATGGTACCAAAAATTGCTTAAGTTTAGTAGACATCAATCTAGCAGTTAAGCAGACTATAGAAAGAGGTAAAATGACTCCCCCACTCAAGAGTTACTGCTCTAGCTGGAAAGTCACTCATTCTTTCTCTTGTTCCTTTGCTTGCTTGTTTGTTTTTCATTTTCTCTCTTTTTTGCCTCCAAATGCCTCACCCTTTACCTCTCTCTCTCTCTCTCTCTCTATCTATCTATATATATACATTTTCTAAATTATTCTATATTATTACCATCTGTTCACTTGTTTCCTCTACTAATCTGTAGGTTACTTGATGACCCCAAGATCTCATTTCATTTATCTTTGTGTAGGCACCAAAATTGATATGATGCTCAGAACATAATAGGGGCTCTCTGCATGTTTGTTGAATTAATAAGTAAGTAAGAGCAGTGATGGGACTCAGTTTTCAGGCCTCTGACCTCCCTCCTTAACTCCCCTGACCCTCTCCCACTTAGTCCAGAACCAATTCCACAATACCACACATCTTACATTTAATGTTTAGATCTCCATTTCCAAGTTCAGAAGTTAAAAAAAGATGATGCATTCTACATTAACAAAAGAAAAACAAAATGAGGGAAAAAAAAAAACACAGATGATTTTTCAACCAAAATACTTTAATGTAGAAATAGTATTTAAATAAATAGTGCTTATTTAAGCAAATATTACACATGGCAGCACAGCTGATTTAGAGCAGAATAAGAAAAATGATCACTGATATTTATTATTTATATATGTTTTGATCATACCCTCATTGTGAACTTGTATTACAGGACAAGTAAACAGTCCAAATTCTAGTATCAGCTTTGCTTATTACTTCTGTCTGGCTTTGTTCAGATTATTAGTATCTTTCAAACCCAAGAGAAATAACAATTCTAGGTGAACAACACTTGAAATAGACCAAATAAGACCTGGGTCCCATGGCCAGGCTCCTTCTGTCAATGCCAATTCTGTGAATTGTATTAATCAAATATACACATTGCCATCAAATCTTTCATTTCATCATCCACTCAGTAATTAAACCCCCTACTTATAAACTTTGGCTTTGCCTATTATAGAGGATGTGAATATGTGTAAATTATAGTCATTGTCTTCAAGTTTTTCACAGTTTAACAGAGGATGGAGAACACAGGAAGTCAGAACTGTTGCAAAGTGCTGTAATAGAGCAATTTCAATCCCTTAGGAGTTCAGAATTGTTAATTTGGTCGTGAAAAGACTGTAGAAGATTAGGAGGCAGATGATAAAACATCCCGAACTACTTGGACCTAGATGAGAGTCCAAATTAGGAGGTGTGATACCTTGGGCTTTCTATAATTATAAAATTTATTTATAAAACTACAATTTTGTAAGTATAAAATTATAGTTCTCTTAGATTTCATCTTGTCATCTGTGAAATGGGTCTAATAATACCTACTTCCAAAGACTGTGGCAGGAATGAAATGAAGCAATGTCAAGAGTGCAGTACCCAGTGTTTTCTTGTAGAGAACATGCATTGGGCATTCTAGCCTGAAGGGTCAGCATGGCTGGGCACACCAGTAGTTAATTCTGGAGATCAGAGAAAGAAATCCATAGTAGGAATTAGAATGTGAGTTAGAGATAGATAGACAGATAGCTAACAAGAGTGAGAATCAAAAGGGGAGAAATCATAATTAACTAAAGGACAGATAGGTAAATAATATTCTAAGCAATAGAAAACGTTCTTGAGGGGCCTGAATGGCTCAGTGTGTTAAGTGTCAGACTTGGTTTTGGCTCAAGTCATGATCTCAGGGCTATGGGATCCAGCCTCATGTCAGGCTCCCAGCTGAGCGCAGAGCCTGTTGGAGATTCTCTCCCTCTTCTTCTCCCTCTGCCCCTCCCCCTACTCTCTTTGTCTCTCAAATAAATAAGTAAATCTTTAAAAAAAAGCCCTCAAGACTTCTGCCCTTCTAATACTACCTTCAAATACTCTTACTTAAATAGAAAAAAAGAAAGAAAGAAAGAAAAGAAAACAACAAAAAACAAGAGAAAAATTCATTAATGACTAATAGTTAACAAAACAATTGCTTTATTGCTTTGTGAACTAGCGCAAGCCAGGTGTTCCAACTAGTCTCGACCTGTCCTATGATGTATCTTAAGCCTGAGAAGGGATACAGGGGAACTACTATCTTGCTCTCTCCTGCTGTATCCTTGCTCTATCCTGTTGCTCATGCACTTATCCATGGTTTGGGGTTCAGTCATCCAGTCCTTAGGACTTAAATTTATCATGTTGACTCCATATCTTTCAGGTCTGGCTTCTGATCCCCCCTATCAATCCCCATCAGTCATCTCTACACCTCCCTTGATGTTCTACCAGTTCCCAACCTGGTTGAAGACTGTTGTTTTGTTAACACCCTGACTCCAGTGGTTTAACTAATAAAAGTCCTACTTTTTCCCATCAATGCAGATATCCCAGGATCTGGAAAGAAGTCTTGCCAGGACTCACAGTATAAAACTGGGAACACAGACAAATGCATCCAGAGGATATGAAGCAGGCCAAGGAAAAAGCAATACACAGGGAGTTTCAGAATTGTGGCAAACGGTAGCTATGGCCCAACCAAAGATATCCAAATGCAATATAAAAAGGCAAAAAACACGATTCCAGCAAAACTATACACGTCCCCAAGCCTGGCGGCTCAGTCTGCAACACTTAGATAAATACTTAATGCTGCCTAGATTTCTCTAGGTCAGTCTGCAGCTGCCTCTGACCAAGAGGGTGCTTTTCATATGAAAAGACACCATCTTACTTTTTTTTTTTAAAAAAAAAAAAGAAAGAAAGAAAGAAAAGAAAAGAAACAGCCTAAAAGACTTAAACTAGCTTTCCCAATAGACTACAAGACCTAAGCTGTTTTTCTTAAGATTCAGTGCACTAGGGCACAAAAGCCTGAAGCTGGCCCACTAGGGTTTCATCACACAAGGGAAATAGCTGTTTCATTCACTACTGTTGACACTCAGAAATGTCCTAAGGTTGGTGCCAATATATTTCTTCTATTGGGCAAACAGGCATAACAATTAGTCAGAATGACCTCAGAGGACATTACCCTCCAACCCCATAAGAATAGCAAATGGCATTTAACTAAGAAAACCCTGAAAGTATCCTTATCCTAATTAGAAGGTGCCACTGCCAATGGATGCCCCAAGGATGTGGAGGTCAGGAAATCCTGCCCCTCGGTTTTGAGGGCTGGTCCATTCCTTGTTCACCATTGCTATCTTCATGCAGGTGAAGTTCCTATATCCTGTACTTACATTAAAGATGGATGTGTCCTTTGCCTGGAAACATGGGTAGCTTCCTGTCAATCACTGTCACCGGGGTAGCAATTGTTAGGTAATTATTCACAGATGTACAAATGGTGTATAATTAAAAACTGCTTGTTACTCATTTTTTAATGACCTTACCTCATTTCATCTCGAGGGAAGGAAGAAAGAAAAAAAAAAAAAAACACCTTACCAACATACTAATTGAGGTCCAAATTGGCCAATATGTATAATCAGTTTTTCGACAAGTTTCTCAACATCTTGCTTCCCTATCCCACACTTCCTTCCCAATTAAAAAACAAGTTTATTAAATATGTGTGTTCTTTTCTCCTAGTAAAATCTCTGGATCCCCAAAGTACTTCAGAAAGAGGAACACATCCCTGATTTTCCAGCTGTTAGGGGGAGATATGCCTATGAGTCATTACGCAGAGCTCTTTATGAAATCAAAAAATGTATTCATGATAACTGTTAATTTAACATGTTTATTTATATCACTGGAGCATGACTTCTGCATATAAAGGAGGACAGGGCGTGTAGTGGAAAAAATGGATTTGAGACAATTTATGAAACTGTGTAATTCTGCATTTTTATCATTTTTAAGATACCAAAGCCTGAATAAGAGGCATCAATATTAGAAAGTAGCTTGAAAATAATTTGTTCCAAGGAAAGGGAGACCTGAATGTCCCAACTTAAAACTTGTGGAGTGATATCTGAATTTTCAGGGCAGATTCTAATTAGAAAATTCATTTCCCTCTCTGAATGTGACTTGTATTTTTAATATTTCTACTGTTTCCACTCAGAATTTAATACTTGAGAAAACTTTCAAAAACAATAGGTGAAAATATTTAATCATTCATATTTGTGTATAAATATTTAACATGCAATATGATATGTCTTATATAATTACTGAAATGGGATTAAGGAAGTTTGGCTTTAGCCAAATACAATACTAGGAGTAAATGATTCCTGACATTCTATGCCATATTACAGTTTCCAATATACCATCAGCTACAGTGTGGATCTTTGTTTTACAGATGAGGAAGCAAGATTTAGAAATTTTGAATGGCTTATAGATGGTGAATGATAACATACAACAAGTCTGACTACTACACAAGTATAAATAGACCAGATAGAGAGTGACCATCATTCTATTTGCTGGAAAAGACATTAAACGTAATATATGCATTATGATGTGCATTATGTGAAGGGAGATTCAACTTCTTTTTTTTTTTTTAAACATTTATTTATTTGAGAGAGAGAGAGTACATAAGCAGGGTGAAGGCAGAGGGAGAGGGAGAGAATCCTCAAGCCAACTCTCTGCTGAGCACAAGCCTGACAAGGCCTTGAACCCATGACCCGAGATCATGAACTAAGCGAAAATCAAGAGTGGGACTCTTAACCGACTGAATCACCCAAGTGTCCCAAGGAGCTTCTGCTTTGAGGGCAAAAATATTGTTTCACTTATCTTTTCTGCTTGTATCCTACAAAATCCAGCTCAGTATTTTGCAAAAGGGAAGTACTTAATAAATGTTGAATGGAATGGCACTTTAAATTGCTATTATAATATAATTCAGTTATCCCTCTGCCTCTCTCTCTCATTCTTAGTCCTTTCGCATATAATAGTCCTCAAACTTTAGCTTTTAGTTTTGCCTTAGCAACACCTGGGAGTTCATTTTCTGCCAATCTCTACTCTCAAAATTCTTTTCAATTTGTTCTAGAGAGGCTTAAGAAGCTGTGGTCCTTTGGTCACCTTGAACAATAATATCTTAGGAATTATCAACAGTTCTTTCTTCTTGAAGTAGTGGTCAGCACCACTCAGTATGTATTGAGTCAGAGCTAAATTTGAAAAAAAGTCTGCTTCTTTGCTCCATCCTAGGGAGGGTGGAGGGAGGGATGAATACATGTGAATACATATGAACATAGGATATATGTAGCAATAACATTTCTTCTGGACACTTCATGCCAGGCAGCTATGAACTCTTTCTTTTGTGCCAGAGAAGTGATGCACTGTGGTAGATAAGACCATGGCCATAGGACCAGACACACCCACGGGGCTTTAAATCTTGCATCCAGTACTTACCAAGAGTGAATTTGGATAATTAATTTAAATTCCCATGTCAGTTCCTAACATATAAAATCAGGACAGTAATAACTAGCTCATAGGTGGTGGTGGTGGTGGTGGTGGTGGTTTATTATGGGCATGAAATAGGTTATTTTTCATAACAGATATTTCAAAACTGTATTATCTTTTTTTATTCCATTTAAAGACCCTAAGTTGAAGAAATAAATACTATATGATGAATCACATATGCTTGCACACTAAGTGAAAATATTACTGTGACTCCAGGAAATTAGTGGGTGTCATATACATGATCTTTAGCTTTTATTCTTAACCTGGGATTGAATGACTCTTGATTCACATTTATTTATTACTGTGATAGTTGGAATGTTGTACCCTTTTCCCCCAACCCTTGCCCAAATGCATAGATTGAAACCTAACCCTTAGTGTGGTGCATTTGGAGGTGGTGCCTTTGGGGTATGTTTAGGTCATGAGAGTGAAGCCCTGTGAATGGGATTGTGTCCTTAGAAAAGAGAACTCAGACAGCTCTGTTGCCCTTCCACCATGTGGCAACATGGTGGGAAGACTAAACGACAAGCTGTAAACCAGGAAGTGGGCTCCCACCAACAGTTGATCTTGGACTTCCCAGCCTCTAGAACTGTGAGAAATATATGTCTGTTGTTTAAACCACCCAGGCTGTGGCATTTTTTTACAGCCCATCTGTAAGTTGCTATAGGATTTTGCTTAATATTTTCAGTTGAACGTAAATCACTTGGCGTGACCAAATAGTTGTCATATTTCACCTTTAAAATGATATTAAATTTGACTCTTAAAATGTCAGTGCCAAAATCTCCAGAAATAATATTCATTTCCTGCTGGAATCTTAGAAAATAATGAATAACGGTTTCCCTTTTTTGTACATAAATGGCAAGTATGAAATCTCAAAATGAGGATTATGTTTCAACTATTGAAGAGAAACACTGAAGTAGAAGACTTTTTGACACCGTAAATTGAATGTCAACTTTCTTATTCACCGCATATCCTTCCCATCTTCCCACTTAGTATTACAGGCTTTGAATGACTTCAACATGCCAATAGCTTCATAAAAACTTGAATAAAATGAAACTGACTGAGACTAGTTCTCTAACTTTGTTATAAAGTAGCTGACAGAATGTGGCAATTAACCCATGCTCACATTAGGGCTCTTGTTCTCTCTCTCCATATATATACATATTATTGAGTGAATGATTTGAGATTCCAAATTATTAAGCAGCAGACCAACAGTGTTTGCAGGGACCAACTGAATTGTTAAATAAATAATCATTAAATAAATAAATAAATAATCATGGCTTTGCTGGTTCTTCTTTTCAAATATCTAACATAATGATAATGATTATGATGATAAAAGTAACAGTACACACCAAACAACCTCTAGCACCCACAGTACTACTTAATTACTCTGTACCTCTGTTTCCACATCTATAAAATTCAGATAATAGTACCCATCTCCATAATGTATACTGAACATTAAATTAATAAATCTTCCAGTGTTGGCACACAGTAAGGGCTATCAGGATGTCTGCTGTTACTAGCATCTCATCAATCAAATTTGGGGTCATGGATGTGTTGTTTTCCTAGTTGCAGGGCTGCAGAAACTGAAGCTTGATGGGGTTAATAACTCTTAAAGTCTATGCAAGAGGATATCTGGAACCTGAATTTAAACTTCAGTGCTCTGACTCCGGGTGCTCTGCCCTAATTCAGAGCCCTCACTTGAGGGAAACCCAAGAAGTTGGCTGAACCACTCACCCACAGCACGAGCTATCAGTGACCCTTATAGAGGGTTTCCAGAACAAAGGTTTGGCCCTCCACTCTCCTTAAGCCAGTTTTAAGTATGAGAGAGAAGTAATTCTGCCTTTTGGTTAAATGTACTTAAAACCCGCAAGTGTTCCAAAGAGTAAAAGAGAGGAAATAAATGATGGACACCATCAACAGTCAATACCTGTGACTGAGAAATCACTGTGTGTGTATGACAGCAAACCATTACAATATCCCAAAACCAATCTATTAAGCTGGATCGATCATAGCTGTCAGGGTCTGTTCATCTCAGCCTTTTCTCTGTCCAGAGGAATAATTGGCTAGTTAGACCAGCAAAAGCTTTTGGCCCACAAATGAGATGCTAAAATTGCCAAATTTAGCAAATGAAAATACAGGCTTTGCAGTGAAATTTTAATTCCAGATGAAGGACAAATACTTTCATATGTATATGCATGTTTCAAATGTCACATGGGGCATATTTATTCTAAAACATTATTTGCTTTTTATCTGGTATTCAAACATAACTGGTTGTTCTGGATTTTTGCCTAGCAGCAGCCTACTTTTGAAATTTCCTTTTCAGGGATGATTACCTAAGGAAGGAAGTTGTTAGGAACTTAATATTTCTGCCCTCCACAAATTTGTACGTTGCAGTTTAACCACCAATACACTATTTGGAAATGGGAGCATTCGGGAGATGATCAGGATTAGATGAGGTCATCAGGGTGAAGCCTTCCTAGTGGGGTCAGCCCCCTCATAAGAAGAGACACCAGGGAGCCTACTCACTCTCTTCCTGGATGCACAGAGCGGTCAGGTGAGCACACAGCAGAAGGGTGGTCTCCGACAAGCAAGAGAAGAGGCTTCGAGTGAAGAAACCTACCTTGCCAGCACCCTAGATTCCAGAATTGTGAGGAGTAAATTTCTGTTGTTTAAGTCACCAGTCTTTGTCTTTTGTGACAGCAGCCTGAGCAGACCAGGATGGAAATACTGTATATGGTGACTCATATCAGTAGCAGCTATATCCTGGCCTCACTCAAGGTCCTCTTCCATCATGATGCCACACTGTGCAGATAACCCTTCTTTGCCTAAATATCTTGGGTCTCCACAGTGTTCAACCCTTACAGGAACTACTGTCTGTGGAAGAGGGGTAACACATGTTTCCTTTTCTTCTCTAACTTCCAAGTCTTTCCACATGATTGCCTGCCCTCAGCTTCCATGTTTTTACTGTGCATTTCCAAAACTGGATTCCATTTTACTTTTCCCCACACCACACCCTTTCAGGTGCTAGACACTGTTGTACAGTATTACAAGTTGCCTCCATTTTTAAATCCTACCAGTAATGGATTAAATACATAAAGCCTTTACCTTCCAATTTCAGCCCCTTTCTCTGTGGCCCCTTCAATGGTTTTCACCTGACAGTGGGTTTAGTGGATTCAGGCAAGACTGAAAGAAATTACCCTAGGTTTGTGATTGAACATTGAATTCCACTTTTCTTTTCCCCCTCCAAAAAATGTTTGTTATAGACTGTTGGAAAACTCAGCCTACATTTCCAAATTCATCAGCAAATTTTGTGCATAACTTTCACCGTGCTAAAATAAACTTTTCCAATTACTTGTATACACACATACACACACGACCCTGGTGGGATTTCTGTATTTCCATCTCCACTAGTCAGTGAGGTCTTGATTATAAACTGTAGTTTTATTTTTCTCTCATTCCCGATCTCTTTATTTCCGATTACCAAACTCATTCTCCCTCTCACACACACATACCCATGTAATAAGCATTAACTCTGACTTATTTTTCATTTGCCTTTAAGCATAATTAGGAAGTGCTAATAAGCAGTTAGCAGCGACTCCACACAGCCGCTATCAATTGCTTTTTGGCCATATTAACCTGAGAAATACTCAATTACTTCTGATTTGTGAAATTAGTTCTGAGTTCTACCCTCTCAGTAAGCTAAGAAGGAAACAAGAGAAAGATTTTGCCTGGAAAAAAATAAAATTACCCTGAAGTAATTTCCCATAAAAGAATTGCAAAAAAACAATATAGAAAGAATTGTGTTTTATGAAATTTACTTTAGGCCTCCTGTATGTTGATCTTTTCACTCCAAAGCTGATTTTATTTTGGCTTATAAGCACAGAACAATTTGCTTGCTTGGATGGATGGATGGTTGCAGAGTCTAATAAGTGTTGATCGTTAATAAAACCTTTCAGAACATGATAATGGCTTAGGCAAAGCACATTTATATACTAAAAGTTGAAGGGAAATGATTCTTGAGAGGAAAAGCTTTCAGAATTATGCAAAGAGTGAAATTTACTCAACTTTTAAAGATCCAGTGGGAGAGAATATGTATGCAGTTATGCTTGTTTAACTGACTTGGGCTGAGCTTTTTCCACCCAAAATAGATATATTTTACATAAGAATGGTATATATTGGTTTATTATAAGTTACATGAGCCTGGTTTCCTCTGTAAGTATTGCTTACGTTACTTTATTTCAAATTCATTATTGAATTCATAGCTCCGTTGCACTTTTTTAGAAAAAGATATTTCCCCAGTGAATGCATTTTACTTTTGTTCAGCCTGCTTCTTCACCTCCTCTAAAATTCTCAAATCTGACTATCAAACAGGATTTAATGAGCTGAAAGTAGGTGTGTTCCTTGGCTGTAATTACCCAACACCCAGTGCACCCCTCTCTCCTGCTGAGTTGCAATCACTGCTTTCCTTGGCTGTATCTCTATGCTAAGTGCTGAGTTCCTCAAAAGCAAGATATGGTTGTTATTCTTCAAAAGCATGAGTCCCCACCCATGGCTGGTACTTGATCTATGCCCAATGTACAAACAAACAAATAAACAGGGGCTCTAAAATGAGCAAAATGATCCAACCACTCAGAATACTAGAAGCAGTTAAGTGGTTGGTTGAGAAGAACAACAACAACAACAACAAAAAAAACTATTTCTGTAAACTGGTTTCCTGGGCTTAGAATCTTACTGAAAACATTTCATCCCATCTAAAGGAATATCACCTCAAAAAGTTCTGTTATCTTCTGACATTTTTATACCCCTGTAGGCTGAATATAATGATATTAATCATTTCAACGTGTATCCATGGTGCTTCAATATTTAAGGTAACTCCTATAACAATAGAACAGAAACAAATGTCTTCCTCGCAATATAATGAGTCACACAAGACTAACATTTTTAAGCAAATTGAAAATTGTGCAATATTTACCAAGTCACCATTGAAACTTGGTACTATAATAATTGCCTGACTATCCCCTTGCATGGCATTAGCCCTGGCAAGTTTGTGGTGCATTTTTATATCAACTATTTTATTTAAAATGGCACTTAGTTTTTAATGATACAAATATTATTGGCCCATGAAGGTTTTGAAAAAATATGAAGTATAGAATTAAATAAATGGCGGAAGGAAAAGGTAAAAGGAGGGCGGAAAGGCGGGAAAAGGAAGTGTTCCAACTGATCTGAGATAATAAAATTTCATTTCCTCAATGCCCCTCCTCCTGGTGTTACGTGGGCCACAGGTTAGAGAACTGAGTGAGCCAGGAGAACTAACACATGGAAGAGGGATTTATCAGGAGGCTTGGTCCCCAGAGGGGTTCAGAAGACTAGCCTGGGCTGGAAATAGAGAAGTTCTTTTTAAAGGAAGGCATATCACATCAATAGTTGTCACAATGAGAACTGGGAGCTTAAGCACCCTGAAAGAATAATAAATCAATGATCAACTTCATTGACATAACTGATTATATTGCATGACTGAGGCCAGTGTACAAGAAAATTATCTGGGGGAATAAACTAGCCTACTTTTATGGCCCCTTAAGGAAGCAATAATACTAACTACTCTCAAGGCAACAGAAAAGGCTGTCGGCTGTAGGCACTTCAGTGCAAAATATCCTCATGGGATGCCCTGTGAGAGTCCAACTCACTGCCAGTTTCCCCAGTCTGAATGTGCCATGGGCACAATTGGGTTTTACCATCATATCTTAATTATAGGAAAATGTTAAGATGTCCTTTTATGAGACATTAAAACTCAATGTAAATGATGACATCATGTGTGACTTTTCTAAAACAAACTCCTTGAATTTGTAAGCAAGTGGACACCTACAGAGAATTTAAAGGACATTTCTGTTCTAAGTTACATTTGGCACAGCACACACACTAGGCTCCTGGGCAGTTCTTCTGTGAGAGTTATTAATGTTCTGATGTTAGCAAAATATCTTTTTCTTTTAAATACAAAGCTGCTATCCCATTATACTGGGATGTATCCCAATATATCCCATTATCCCATTTTTTAAAAGATTTTATTTATTTATTTGACAGACAGAGATCACAAGTAGGCAGAGAGGCAGGCAGAGAGGGAGGAGGAAGAAGGCTCCCTGCTGAGCAGAAAGCTTGATGCAGGGCTTGATCCCAGGACCCTGGGATCATGACCTGAGCCAAAGGCAGAGGCTTTAACCCACTGAGCCACACAGGCAACCCCTATTATCCCAATTTAAATACAAGAAGCTATCCCATAACTTCCTATCCCTTAGGGTTGACATCGTCGTATAGCAACACCTCCATTTTCGTTCTGTCACTGGAAACTCCTTAACCTTTAGTGACTTCAGGACGTGGATCACTTTCCCTTTCTTTCCATCCTTTCTTATGGCTTTGGTTGGTTCATAGTGATGACTCTATGTGTCTTGATGTCCTGCATTAGTGCTCTGCTCCAATTACCTACTAGCCTGTACTCCATGCTTCACAAATGCTCTTTAATCACAAACTCTTAATTTTTTCCTATACAATAACCTCCTCTTTGCCATTCTCTTAATGAAACTAACTTACCTATTTAATAAGTATCTACACAAGGGCACACAGTGAGCCAGGTATTGTGCTAAGTTCAAGACATACAAAGTAGAATAAGATGAAAATCCCATTCCAGTGGAGTTAAGAAGAGCAAAATGCTAATGAGGGCAGAAAATAAGAAAATTTGCCATTACGTGAAAGTCAGGTAAGTGCCACAGGAAGGGTATCTAGAGGGGATGATGGAATTCCAGAACAAAGAAATATCAATTAGATACTTTGGCAAAAACTTCCAACTCAAGAGCATCCATGAAAGCACTGAAAAAAAAAAACTGTCCCATCTTTCTAAGGTCCCCAGTTTATATAGTCTTTATTGCCTAGGAGACACATGATCTTATAGTATAGTTATAGTTATTAGAAGGTTTAGAGCTATTGCTAAACGTTAAATTCCTCTAGAAGGCTGATTTTAACATTCTTGGGTCATGGGTCTTTTTTAAAATCTTAGACATAGTTATGTGATAAATTCTTACCTATCCATTTTTAAGTACTTTTGCACAAGTTCCCTTACAAAATCCTCCTAAAGTTGGGAATTTTTATAGTAATTATGATACCTAATTTACATATGAGAAAACTAAAAATTAGTAGCTATGCTATTAGCTTATGTTTACCTGAAAATTAGTTACTATGCAATTGGCTCACGTTTACCTAGCTAGTACATGGCTGGTCATGTCCTAGATATAAGTGGACTTATGGTAGAGATTGCTAACTATTCCTGAAGATTATTTTTTGTTTCTGCTTGGACACATAGCTGAGCTACATATCTCAGCCTCTGACACAATTGACTTAGACCATGAAACAGTTCTATCCAATGGAATGTGAGTGAACATGATGAGTGATAACTTTTGGGTTGCTGTAACAATTTCGCACTTCTGCTCTTCTGTGCCCATTCTCTGCTTCAGGTGAAATCTAGTCTCATAGTAACTACTCTCATAGTTCCAAGAGTGAGATATATATATATCCAAGATATATATATCTATAGATATATATCTATAATAGTTCTATATCTATAGATATATATCTATAATAGTTATATATATCTATAATAGTTCTATATATATCTACTCTCATAGTTCCAAGAGTGAGAGATATATATATATCCAAGATATATATATCTATAGATATCCATAATATTTGGATATCTATAGATATATATATCTTGGATATATATATATCTCTCACTCTTGGAACTATGAGAGTAGATATATATATAGATATATAGATATATATATAGAGATATATAGAGAGATATATTTATGATTTAATATCTTATATTAATCTCTTATACACATATAAGAGATTAAATAGAGAAGTAGATGTGAGAATTCAGTTATCTTTTATTATATTCTCATTTTGAAGCAAATTAGGAAGAATAGCAACTCATGTGTTATACCCAAAAATAAAAAACAAAGCTTCAGGATATTCCATAATAATCTAGTTTACAAATCTTATTCACTTCTATTCAACTTTTCTAAATCTAAAACCTAAAAGATCTGAAGTTGGGAAAATCAGTAACCTAAAATTTCATCTCCTTTTGTCACAACAATATAACACACATATAAATAGTTATTTTTAAAATAAATCTTTCTGGTAGACTGGCACCTTGACCCAACAAGCAGGTCATGAAATCCAGTGCCTTTCCATACTTCATAGAAACTTATTCAAATCACAGTAATAGACTTTCTACTCCTGGGAAATGAGCACATAAATGGCAGCATCCTTTCTAATGGCAATTCTCGACATTCTTATTAAAGTTCTATGTTAAGTGCCCAGATACATTAAATCAATCCATTGTTTTCCATCCTCACAGACAGCCCAGAGTTCTGGAGAGGAAGGAAGGCCGCAAGGAAATCAATCATCAGAATGTGCTTCTTTTAACACATTATACTCTTGGTTAATTGGGTTTTCAAATAATCTGATATAAATTTGGGTTTAAATTCAAAGTCCTTGACAGAACTATTGCCAAGAAATGAGAAAGTAATATTTCTCTAAAACTATTACTTGAAAATCTTGAAAGAAATGACTTATCCATAACGACTTATTTATTTTTTTCCCCTATTTGAAATGCTGCAAGTACCCAGGCAGCACTAGAAAATGAAACCTTGATGTTGCACGTGTACTGAGACATCTGGTATTGGTCCACAGTTTTTCCTGCTGAGCAGCAGACAATGAGATGTAATATTGACATTCTCTTTGAAATGTTCCAGGGTCTACTAAAGAACTCCCTCTGTAAAGGCAGAAAGTTCACCTGAGAACCTTGAAAAGGCATATAACCTTAGTCAAGGCTTTAGATCAGATTTTACTTTTTCTTCTAGCAGAAGCTGGATAGCAAAGAAAAAATAATTGATTTCTTCATGATGGGCAAATAAGAAATAATATAATGAAAACCATTACACATGGGTCCAAAGTAAATGATACAAATTATTTAACACATAACCACAGCATCCCAGACATTTGACAGAATTGTGAATTCATGCCACTGATTTGTATTATTTTACTACAAACACAATGGCATCTGTCTTTCTGTAGGATATAGAGAGACTGACTACTTAGGAAGCCTTTCATAGTAGTTGTTGCTATATGTTGTTGTTACTTGAGTGACAGCGAGGAGAGACATAAACTAGTATATATGGATCAACTAGTATATATAGATCAAACACATGACACCTTACAACAGTTTTAATTCTCAGGAGTTCTCCAGGTGGGGTACCATTATCTTCATTTTAAAGATGTACAAACACGTTTGAGAGGGTAAATACTTGGGGGTTAGGTCACCCAGCTGATAACTGCTGGGACTGGGCTTCAAAAAACATAAAATGCTCACAAGACTTATGACATGCCAAGCACTGTGCTAAGAAAATTCCATGGATCATCTCCTTAAATCTGCCCCGTAACTGAACAAAATAAGTCCTGACATTTTATTTACTTAAAACAACAACAACAAAAACCCACAAAATTCGGATTTAAGAACTTGTCTTGTCAAAGAGATAATTGAGTGTCTGAATAATTGTTCAAACTGAGATTTTCTGACATCACAACTCCAAACCAGTAAGTCCCATTCCATAGTGCTTGCTAACTGAAATGCCCTTGCCCTTGCTTCTACATAACTCAGGCAAAGAAAGGGAAAAAAAGAGAGAGAGACAGAGACAGTAAAGTTCAAAATAACAACTGTAAAATGCACACTTTCTTTTTTTTTTCCTCCTCTCTTATCAAGTTCCCCAAATAATGTAACACTATAAAATACCAGTGCCTTGGGAGATCCAAAAGATGCTCGTGATAATTTAGCTGAACTAAAAGGTCCATTTCAATTGTCAAAGGAAAATGCTTTCTAGAATAAGAGAGCTTACAGAGGGCAGCACTGCATCCATCTTGACGGACACCTATGTAATAAATTCCCCAATCAGGATCACATCAAGACCAATGATAATTCATCAGCAGCTCAAGAGACAGTCAGTGTGGAGTCAAGGACAATTTAAAGCAATGACACATTTCTTCTAGGTTCAGGTCTGTTTGAGACAGCATTTAATACAGAGTCCATTTTTTTGTTCGTTGTTTGTTTCTGGCTGCACTTATCTTGTTAGGCATCCTTTGGAAATATAAAATTGTGTAAACATAAAAAAAGAGTGCAGTAACATCCTGCCATTTCTAATGTTTCCATATTTTTATTACAGTATTAAAAGCTCTACCTTTACAAGGCAAATTCTAACATGATCTTGGCAACTTCTCCTGAAATACAAGCACAGCCCCAGAAAAGTGACATTCCTTGGGCACCAGAGATTCCAATTTCTGCACTCTGGATTTTGGAAATACTTTTCTAGCTTGTTGTAATTGAGGCTTTGACAGCCAAACAAATATGCTACAAGGGATGCTGCATATTTTGTAAAAATTCCCCATCTGAATGCCCATATTTTCTCTGCTATGACCTAGGATAGTGTGAACTTGTGAGACAGAGAATTTCACCAGTCTTGAGAGAAGGATCCACAAGTGAGACTCTTTTGGCACAAGGAAAATAGCATAGCCAAAGCAAGAGTTTTTGAGGTATTCCAGGGATGTTCTGATAGCTTTTTTTTTTAATTACCTAAATTCACTGATGTACCAGTTAATATAAGTGAAGGATTACATTTACATGAATAAAAAAGGGAAAATAATTTTATGGAGTTTTTAAGCCACTAATATAAATTATTCTGCTATTTAATTGGATTTCAAAAAAGGATATAAATTTGGACTTGTATTTAAAGTCCTTGACACAACCTTTGCAAGAAATGAGAAAGTGAGATGATCTAGACATTGAGATTTTCCAGGATATGAAAGGATGGTTTGAATTCTTTCACCAACTGTGCTTCTATTTCTCCTCATTGACAATCAAACAAAGCAGCAGGAAATGCAATCCATTAGACTTAATCATAGTTAGCTCAAATCACAGTTAACTATTCAGTTGAAGAAAACTACCAGCAAAACTAATTACAGAGCTACAAAATAGCAATGATAAAATTGAAGCACAACAATAGGACAGGAAACTCCTAAGAAATTGAGAATCAACAAATATATGTAATTGTCAGTGAAAAGAGGCAATCTGTGTCATTAACTAATTTTGAGAAGAATTAATTACCTTTCTGTCAAATATTTTAAATTATATCTCAAAATTCTAGAGTTCTCCTTCATCAACTAGACAAAACTTTAAATGAGGAAACATCAACTTGACAAGAATACTGATTCACTGCAAATAAAATTTCTTCTTGTCTCAAAAATAATATAACCAAATTTTACAACAAATTTCAAATTAAAAATACATTTTTAAATATTATATACCCTGGGGGCACTTGGGTAGCTCAGGGAGTTGAGCATCTGACTCTTGATTTTGGTCAGGTCATGATTTCAGGGTCCTGAGAGAGAGCCCCCTATTTGGCCCCATGCTCAGAGGGGAATCTGCTTGGGACTCTCTCTTTCACTCTCCCTCTACCCCAGCCCCCTCCCCTGCTCATGCACATGCCATTGCTCTCACACACTCTCTCTCAAAAATTAAAGTAATATTTAAAAAATTAAAAAGTAAAATATAAAATAAAATAAGATGTGCCCCATAGTACACAGATGAGAAAACACCTGTTTCACTCTTTAGTTTATGGATTCTTTTAGGATTAAACAGAGTATCTTACTCAATATGGGAATTCTGCTAGTTGCTAAGTATGACTGGTGCAATTGCATATTTTTGACCTGGAGGAATAACCACAAGGTGGGTTCTAGGATCCTTCTATACCCACTGTGAGACAGATCAGAGTAAAAACTTTATTCATCATCTGACCTTCCTAAGCCCTTCTGGTAGCCCACACAGACATTTTGGGCCTCCCAGAATTAGTGGCACGTCAGAGCCAGTATCCAGTAATCCCTTAAAGATCTGAATATTTCCTTTTCTTGAGTACACAATCAACCTGGTAAAAGGCCATAGGTCACTTTAAGAAAGGATGGGAAAAGATTAACAGAATATATTTTTGGTAATAAGGCCAGGTCCTTTCTCAAGGGGACCTGGCCTCTTACTTCATTCAAGGGGTTCTGAGTGTGCAAACTGGCTCAAGTCTGAGGACTGATTGCGGGAGCATGACTCTGTTTTTATGATTCAAGCTGGACTTTTGTTCACTTGACCTAGAAATCTTTTACTTATCCAGATCAAGTAAGAATTTAGTAGGCTTCTCATATTTTAACTTTCAGAAACACCATGATCAACGACCCACTGCCAGAGGTCTCCGTGAGTCAGATGATTCTAATTGCTGCTTTGACTCTGCTTGCCTTTACAGGAACCATGCCAACCTTGCCTTGGGCAACTGGGTGCTGCCATTTTGCTCTTGTCACCCCAGTATCCAGTTACTTCCACTGCCTTTTGTTTTCTCAATTCAGTAACAGTAGTTCCCATTTCATTTTCTGTCCTAGGGACAAAAGTGATCAGAAAGAGCTTCAAGGTTGCCGGTGTCCCCCTCACAAATTTATTTCTCAAAGTCATGGCAAAAGATGTGCCTTCTGGCCCTCTTAAGTGAGTGAACAGATCTTAAATGACAAATCCATTATAACATGTAAAGCTTCCTGAACCTTTGAATCCTTTCAATTATTTACCAAAGCAGCTCTAACATTTTAAGTTAATTTACTATGGGCCACCTTTTGGTCCATAGTTCAACGAACCAACCAAACTGTTATACCCCTTTCTAAGTTCCTGAGCCATAACAGTGAATCTAGAACCACCGTCTAGTGGGCCTCTGGGTTTTGGAAGCAGCATATTCTTGATCTGTGTGTGACATTCTGGCCCATTTACTGAATGAGCCCAAAGCGGTTAGTATTGAGTGGGGCTCAGAACAAAAGAAGGTTCTTTTACAGGTTCAGGCTTCCATACCAGCTGTTCTGTCACTTGGGCCCTATGACCCAGCAGATTCAATGATGTTTGAAGTATCAGTAGCAGATAGGGACGCTATTTGGGGTTTTTGGTAGGCCCTATAGATAACTGCAATACAGGCCCTTAGGATTTTGGATCAAATCCCTGCAATCCTTTGCAGATAATTAACTCTCTCCTCTCCATAAAGAGTTTTGGCTTGCTATTGAGTCTTAGTAGAGACTCATTGCTTATCCGTGGGCCACCAAGTTACCATAAGACCTGAGCTGCCCATCCTGACTTGGGTTTATCTGGGTCAATAATAACCACAAAATTGAGCCCCAAATTTGGGCATGCGCAACAGCTCATGATCATTAAATAAAAGTGGTGCATTTGTGATCAGCCTTGAGAAGGCCTTGAAGGTACAAGTACATTGTGTGAATAAGTGACCCAAATTCTTGATCCCCATTCCTGCTGTACTACCTTCTTTCTTCCAGCCTTCATATGACCTTAATGGAAGATGTATGATCAGCTGACAGAGAAAACTTAGGCCTGATTTACAGGTGATTCTGCATAGTATGTAGGGATCAGCCAAAAGTGGACAGCTGCAGCACTATAACCCTTTAGGAGGATATCCCTGAATAATGGGTAAGGGAAACCTTTCCAACAAGCAGAACCTGGAGCAGAGCACCTGGTTGTTCATTTTGCTTGGAAAAAGCCAACTGTGCAACTATATACTGATTCATGATTTGTGACTAATAGTTTGGCTAGATAATCAGTGACACAAAAGGAACATGATTGGAACACTGATGCCAAAGAGGCAATGAGGTTTGTGGGAAGATCTCTATGAGTGGGCAAAAAAAGGTGAAGATACTATGTCCTAGGTGAAGTGAATGCTTACCAAAGAGTGACCTTGACAGGAGAATTTTTTAAAATATTTTTATTTATTTATTTTGACAAAGAGAGAAATCACAAGTAGGCAGAGAGGCAGGCAGAAAGAGGGGAAAGCAGGCTCCCTGCTAAGCAGAGAGCCCAATGGGGCTCGATCCCAGGACCCGGAGATCATGACCTGAGCCAGAGATAGAGGCTTAACCCACTGAGCGACCCAGGTGCCCCATCACAGGAGGATTTTAATAGTCAAATGGATAGGATGACACTTTCTGTGGTTATCATATTCTCCCCACTGACCCTTATCATGGCCCACAGGATTCATGAACAAAGTGGCCATGGAGACAGGGATGAAGGTTTTGTGAGGTTGTAGCAACAGGGACCCCATTCACAACATTTACTTTGCCATGGCCACTGCTATATGCCCCATCCACTAGTTAGAGACCAATACCAAGTCCCCAATATGGCATTCCCTATGGTGATCAGCCAGTTACTTGAGGGGAGACTGATTATATTGAATGACTTCCATCATGACAAAACAGCATTTTGTTATTATTGGACTAGACAGCTCTGGCTAGGATGAGCCTCCCCTGCAAAAGATGCTTCTGCCAAAACTACCATCTGCGGACTTACAGAATGCCTTGTCCATCATCATGGTAATCCACACAGCACTATTTCTCATCCCAGAACCCACTTACAGCAAAGGAAGTATGGCAGTGGGGCCATGATCATGGAAGTCACTGGTATTAACCATGTTTCCTACCATCCTAAAGCATCTGGCTTGACAGAACAGAAGAATGCCCATTTGAAGACTCAGTTAGAGCACCAGGTCAATGGCAATGCTTTGAAGGGCTTGAGCAAGGTTCTTCAAGAGTCTGTATTGCCCTAAATTGGCATCTGATATATGATGCTGTTTCTCCAATAGCCAGGATTCTCAGGTCTGGGTTTGAAGGGATGAAAATAGGAGTGGCACCACTCACTGCTACCTCTAGTGACCTACCAGCAAATGTTTTGCTTGTTGTTCCCATGACTCTGTTCTCTTCTGGTCTGAAAGTCTTAGTTCCAAAGAGAGGAATGCTTTTGCTAAAACAAATAAACAAACAAACAACAACAAAACCCACAACACTGATTCCATTAATCAGGAGGTTAAAAATGCCACCCAGAAACACTGGGCTCTTCTTATATCTGAGTCAACAGGCAAAAAAGGGAGTTATCATATGGGATTGATCCTGACTACCAAGGAAAATTCTAACTGCTACTCCACAATGGAGGTAAGGAGAGTATGTCCAGAATACACAGAGTATCTCGTAATGTTACCATCTCCTATCATTACAGTTGATGAAAAGCTCCAAAAAAAGACAAATTCAGGAGTACTATTAATGGCTCAGACTCTTCAGAAGTGAAAGTTTGGGTCACCCCACTGGGTAAAGAACCATGATTAGTTGAAGTCTTGCAGAGGCAAAGGGAAGAGTGAGTAGGCAATGGAAGAAAATTAGCTATGAATCACCAGCTACAAATACATGACCAGTTATATAAATGAAAACTAAGTATCTTGAGTCTGTTCCCTATTTTGTTATAAATGTGTCTGTGTGTGTATTAAGTAAATCTCTTTGTTCTCTTTTCTCTCTTATCCTCTCTTATCCTCTATCATGTAAGATGCATGTATCATAGTATTTAAGTATTGCTGAATTTACATAATAGAATTTAGGTTACAGGACATTAAGGAGAAAAATAAACATCAGTCAAGGACTTTCAAGGACTCTACATCCTCTTTTGAGAAAAAGGTTATGAGTTTGGGGTTGTACATATGACACTGACATCATATTATATGGAAATATAAACTAGATTACCTTCCATAATGTGAGGACTTTCTCTGGACTCTAATTGTAACTTTTTCCTGGATTTTAAATCTGCCACATGCCCTCCTGCAGACTTTGGACATGCACATCTCCATCTCTGTATGCAGATACAATATATGTGTGTGTGTGTGTGTGTGTGTATATATGTGTGTGTGTGTGTGTGTGTGTGTGTGTGTGTATATATATATATATATATATATATATATATATTTCTTATTTTTCCTATTTCTCTGGAGAACACTGACTAATACACATCACCCGATTCTCAATGTGGTACTCATTAAATCTTAGACATTTTTTTTTTAATTATATAAAGTTGACCCTAGAACAACATAAGCTTCAACTCTGCAGGTCCAATTACATGCAGACTTTTTTCAATAAACACACTACAGTACAATAAATGTATCTTCCTTATGATTTTCTTAATAACATTTTATTTTCTCTACCTTACTTTATTGTAAGAATAGAGTATATAATATATATAACATACAAAACATGTGTTAATCAACTGCTTATATTATCAGTAAGGCTTCTGGTCAACAGTAGACTATTAGTTTTTTTTTTATTATTTTAATTTCAGTATGGTTAAAATACAGTGTTATATTAGTTTCAGGTGTACAATATAGTGATTCAGCAATTCTCTACATTATTCAGTGCTCATCATGATAACCTCCCTTCTGGTAATCATTAGTTTGTTCTCCTTAGTTAGAATCTGTTTTTTTCGTTTGTCTCTTTTTACTTTGTCCATTTGTTTTGTTTCTGAAATTCCACCTATGTGATACACATATACAGTGGAATATTAGCCATAAAAACAAATGAAATCTTGTCATTTGGAACCACCTGGATGGATCCAGAGAGTATAATGCTAAGTGAAATAAGTCAAGAAAGACAAATACCATATGGTTTCACTCATATGTGGAATTTAAGTAGTTAAGTTTTTGGAGAGTCAAAAGTTGTCAAAATGTTGATTTTCAGGTGCAGACGGGTTGGTGCCCCAACCACCATATTGTTCAAGGGTCAACTGTTCAAAGGTCAATAACAGAAAACAGACTTCTAAATTGTCTATGGATTTCCGCAGGCACTCTTTCCTGGTTTTTTAAAATCAAACAAAATCTTGGAAGAATTATTGAATGGTGTGGGGTTTATTTTGTTTTTTTTTTGTTTGTTTCTTTGTTTGTTTTTTCAATTTCCTGCTTCTCCATCAGCTGAACGGATATATATGCAATGCATATCTACAGAGATCCAGGGTCACTTTGGCTCCTAGAACAGTAAATATATAAGCAGAATAAACCTGATAAATAATAAATCAAATCTAATATTACTTTTGGAGAGAAAGGGTTGGAGAATTCTAACTGGCACGAATGTGTAGAGCTCTTGCCCAACCCACACTATAGCCCCTATGGGCTGAACACAGAAGGGCCTAGATCGAGGTGAGGCACAGTTTGGTTTAGCAGGCAGTAAAGCATGCTGGGAGGAATGAGGCCTGGTCTGAGTCACAGAAAATTTTATGACCTTGACAATAAGACTTCCCATTTCTAACCTCTGATTTTCTCATCTGAAAGCTGAGGAAGTTAAATAGCAAGTAAATCAGGAGATACTGAAAGGGTATATCCACATTACAAGGTACCCTGATCCTATTTTTTGCTTTGTAGTTATTGTAGTAAGACCTAGGCTTACTGAGGGCATTTCAGTGTCCTCTGAAAATCCTGGCTTGATCTTACAAATTCTCTCACAGTTTTCTTGGCAGATTTAGTAATCTATTTGGGTCTTCACTTTTGTTTTTTAGCTTTCCTTCATTCTGGTCATTGAAACAGAATCAAAACTTTAGTTTTTAGAGGACTTTATTTTGATTTTTAACTCTGAGATTTATTATAGTCCCTTAAAATATTCTAGATCCCTTAAAAGATTCTAGAAATAAAAATACTATGATCACATATAAACTAGTCTGGTTGATTAACTTCATTAAGCACCTTGATTTATAATCACTTATTAGTTTCCTGAGATTGGTCTCAGAGAGTATTTGAGTTAAATATTAAAATTATCCTAGACTATCAGAGCTCTTATTGAATGTTACTCTATGATAGAACTGTGTTATCTTCTTTACTCACAAAACAACCCGAAAGTCATAATAGTTAATACTTAAGATTTTTTTTTTTACATAATAAACATGAATGTGATGCTTCCTATAAGCCAGGGAGTGTTTTAAGTATATTAAACATAATAATTCATTTAATCCTAAAGACAGTCCCATGAGGTTGTACCATTTTTTTTTGAGAGACACTGAAAGCAATCACAGAGGAAGAGGGATCACATAGGCAGAGGGAGAAAAAAACTCATCACTCAGTGGAGAGCCGAATACAGAGCTCAATCCCAGCACCCTGAGATCGTGATCTGAGACAAAGGAAGATGCTTAACCGACTAAGGCACCAAGGTGCCCCAACGTTGTACCATTTTTAGAACTGATCTGGCAGATAAGTAAACTGAGACAGAGAAGTTAAATAAATTGCCAAAGACAGCGTCTTAATAAGCAGTAGAACTAAAATTCAAACTAGAAACTAGTTCCTAAGTCTGTGTCTTTAACCAGGGTAGTAAGGGGTTAAAGTTTCCTTAATAGGTATTCACAGTTATTATACTCATTTAAGAAATGAACAATTTGACCCTCAAATTCAATGCCAAAGTCACATAGACTCTAAAAATTAGAAGACAAACTCACACCCAGAACAGTCTGGCATCAAAGCCTGTAATTTTTATTACTGTGCAACATTATCTTTCAGCTTAAAGGCAAATGACAGATAATAACTAAAAAAAAACCTGAAGCCCTGACAGGTTAATGAAGCTACTAAGACAACTGGAAAAATACTTGATGATGCTAAACATTTAATGAAAAGAGCATATCTAGTATTTGAGACAGAAAATGCCAAGGTGCCCACAGAAAGCTGGTTAGAGACAGGACAAAGACCAACCTCACCCTGGTTGAGTCAGCAGACTTATTCAGGCCATGATCATATATGGGACAGTCTGTATTCTGAGACCTCACATCTGCCTTTGACCCTGTGCTATTCTCAATTCCTGAATAAAGCCCCGGGCCTGTCTGCCACTTCACTTCTGCCTGGAATGCCCTGTCCAGTTGAGACTTATGAGTGCCACCACGCCCTTTCCAAAAACAGACTGCCTCCTCCTGCTACCGGTAGTAGAGACCATGACTATTAAATCATTGTACTACCGAGCACTAAAGTAAGAGCAGATGACCATGACTAGATAATTAATTCAAATAATATGATCATACATTTTGCATCAAAACTCTTCTGTTTCAGGACACCTGGGTGGCTTAGTCAGTTAAGCATCTGACTTCAGCTCAGGTCATGATCCCAGCGTTCTGGAATGGAGCCTCGTATTGGCGGGGGAGGGGGGGGGGCTTGCTCAGCAGGGAGCCTGTTTCTCCCTCCCCACCCTGCTCTCTCTTTCTCTTTGGCTATCTCTTTCTCTCTTAAATAAAATATCAACACTTAAAAAAAAAAAAAGAAAGGAAAAGAAAAACAACACTTCTGTGTCTTTGCTATGACTGTCCACACTACTTCAGATGTTCTTTCTTATCTATGACAATATCATCCAGTCTCCAAGAATATGCCAAATCTCACTCCATGAAACCTTTTCTCTTTCCTATAGTCAAATAATCTCTTATTTGAATTCGAATTAAGTAGTTTTTACATCACTAGGTTTATCACCCTAATCTGTTGTGTGTCCTGATTTCATCATCAAGATGGCAGTCTCTTAGAGAGTAAACATACATTAGAATCCCCTACCAGGTCTTGCACTTAGCAGACCCTACAAACCCAGTGGACTCTACCTGATTGTCTATCCTAAAATAAACTCCAATTTGACTGCGTTGTCAATCATTTCCCGCTGGCCAGAATAGCATTTTACCCAATCAAATGTATTTCTTGCTATCCTATTAAATGTTCTCCCCTACTCCAGCTAAGCTCAATTCCTTTCTGGCCTATTCCATCTCATTAATGATTTGATGTTGTTGCCCTGGTCGGCATTAAGTAAGAAAAGTAAGAAGAGACACACAGTGTATCTGTAGAATTACTAGTGTAGAGACATTAAATCCCTATATTGAATTACTGTAGGAATAATCCCCAAATATAAATTCAGATTTGTGATCAGATGTCCTTTTCCAAAATGTTTTAATGAGACAAATAGTTCTAAAACCTTGTTGTACTAACATTTTCAACCCAATAGCCATTGAAGAACCCAAGTATGCAACTCTGTGCCCCATAACAGAGTAAATACAAGAACATGGGATATACATGACAATACGATAAGTGACATGCTCTCCAGCACCCAGTGCTGGCAACCCTCACTCTCTCCGGAACTGTATACAATGTTATTTAACACATGTCATGGATTAACACCATGATAAATCAATCACCATTCTATTACCCACTGCATTAACCATGAACAACTTTATTCTCTCACTGAATAGAAAATTGAAGAATCATTCTTCAGAAGGCATGGTCTCACATGACAAGGTAAAGGTCAGATTTGCAATTTTAGCTTCCTCTGATTCCTTTTTCCCATTCTTATGTCTATAGAATCAAAAGAGCTAGGAAGTTTTGAGTAAAAAACGAAACAAAACAAAAGCTAATAATTTGAAAATGCCCCTGAATTATGAATTATATTCATTTTTTAAGATTTTATTTATTTACTTGAGAGAGAGAGGGCATGAGCTGGAGGGAGAGGGGCAGTGAGAGACAGAAGCTGACTTCCCGATGAGTGGGAAGCCCAGGGTCCTGGGATCATGACCCGAGCCAAGGCAAACACTTAACAGACTGAGTCACCAAGGCACCCCATGAATTACATTCTAAAACAAAAATTAAATTTCGTTTTATTTTTTAAATTAGTTTATTTATTTTAAAGAGAAAAAGGGAAAGCAAGGGGAGGGACAAAGGGAAAGAGTCTCCAGAAGACTCCCCACTGAGAACAGAGCCTGACATGGGGCTCTACCTCACAACCACAAGATCTGTCCTGAGCCGAAATCAAGGTTCGGTCGCTTAACTGACTGAGCCACCTATGTGTCCCAAATTCCACTTTTTAAAATATACATTTAATATTATTAACTCTTTCAGTCTCATTCTCTTTATGTTGCTATTTATCTTGTATCTTAATTATATCTTAGCCATAATGCCATTTGTTAATCTTATTGGAAAATATAATACAAACATACACATATACACTTTTTTTTGAAGAATGAAAATACATAATACATGTTTCCAGAATTCTCCAAGAAATTGTTTCCCTTAACGTTTCTTTCTAAAAATATCTGTGTATATACATATGTATATAAATAGATTATAAGTCTTTTCTGACATATTTATCAGAAATGAAAGATCATACAAAGAGTATTAGCACCTTAGCCATGTGCACAGTGTTAATTTTTTACTATCTTTTTTATAGTTATGTGAGTGGTAAGCAGACAGAATGTAGAAATGTCATATTGGAGCCAGTATTTAATAGAAATTTATATTCCACACAAATACGATAAGTACCTATAAGCTTTCAGTGTATTATATTACATACTGTCTGTAGAGATTAGAGACAAATATATATATATATTTTTTCAATCTTTTTCTCTTATTTTTTTTCTCTTATTCTGATCCAAATATACAACCAATATGGTTAATTGTGGAGGGATCAGTAAATCTGGGCACTTTCCATGGACCTTTACTCTCTGCCTATCTTCAACTATAATCTTCCTTTTATTCTATTTCTCTGAAAGATCTAGTCTTATAGGTTACTCTTAAGAAATGGACAGTTGGCTGAAAAACTCAGTGAGAGAGGAAAGAAAACTGAGTTCACAGTGCACATCACAGAAAGGAACATGTTGTCAAATTCCTGGTACTTGAGTTCCAGTGCTGAGTGTCTGTTTTCCTCCCAGCTCTTCTTCTCTCCTCCCTCTTTCCCTACACAGGGTGAAACTAAAAATCTCTGTTTTATACAACCAGATCCCTAGATTTTGTATCCCACTCAATATTTTTTTTTCCCCCAAAGGACCATGTGTCATCAATTATCATGAGCATTTTAAATATGCAAAGAAGTGGTAAGATCTTGTATAATATGCTATATTTCAGAGAGCTTAGATTCTGAAATTGTGTGGGGCTCTTGAGAAACTGTAATAAGTCCTCAATTTTTATAGATTATGGGAAGTGCAATTTACAGACATGGTTATACCTTGCCTGAAGAGGCAAGAACTATCTATAGTTCTCAGACCCACCTCCTATATTCCTCCTATATTCCCAGGTTCTGAAAAACACGTGTTCAGCCAGTGGTTCACATCAATTTCAAAGAAGAAGGGTAGCAATTAGAGACAAATTCAATAGACGTTAGAAACTAGTTGCATAAATATGAGGATGTCATATTTACCATGCTCATTTTCCATGTACATCAGCGAACACAGGCCCCACACATCACAGAAAGTCAAATATGTATTCATTTGACTATGATGTGATTTTAATTTCTCTTCTGTTTGTTCAATGACATATACTGCCTTCCTTCTGATTAAACACTTTATGGGATGTTACTTTCATTGTAATTAATATACTGTAGCTTCTGTTCAGTATTGACTTGATAATGAATGGCCTAACATCTCAATCAATTTGGAAGATAAAGATAAATGGGAGAAAATGGAAGATAAAGAAGAACAGGAGGTTGAAGCCTCCCTTCTGCCCTCCTGGCTTTATGTCTTACATTTAAGGCCAAGGCTCTTTAGCTTCTAGGTGACCAGATACCTCGACTCACATTTATTTTTGAATGGCCATCAGGTATACTGCAGAAATAACTGTCAAAAGGTATGTGAATGACCTGGAGGAAAAGCATCAGAAAAGAAAGATCATACAAAGAGTATTAGTACCTTAGCTACGTGCACAGTGCTGATTTTTTACGATCTTTTTTATAGTCATATGAGTGATAAGTAGACAGTATCTAGAAATGTCATATTGGAGCTAGAATTTAATAGAAATTTACATTCAACACAAATATGCTAAATACCTACAAGCATTCAGTGTATTATATTATATACTGAGAACATGAGGAAGAGATGAAAATCAGAAAGAAATATCACAAAAGATGACAACTGCAATGTAAGTTCAAAGTAGTATCCGTCTTGGGCGGTAAAAGAATCACAGAAATAATGCAATGTTTTATAAGGTAGTTCTCCTCCAACCAGGATGTTTTCAATTATATATGACAGGACTCTCCCTTAACAATAGTGCAAAAGGGAATTCCTATACTGTGTGGGCCTTAACAAGTCCTTTCCAGGCTAAGAATTTATGATTACTTATTGGCTATTCTTGTCTTGTTCCTTTGATCCTTTCACAGGCACTTGTGGAAATGCCTATGTTTTTCTTCAGGTAAGATAAAGAGAGCCCTGCTTACTTGGACTCTTGTAACGTGACATTTTTCTTCAACGGCACTTTGTGAATTTTTTTTATACCACTCTGAACTAGAGCACTGAATCCATTGTGGGAATGGGCTGAATGTCCATCCATAAAGGGAAACAAGATTAATGACCTCTAAATGCGAATGGGCAAGAGCAATTTACAAGACTGAGTGACGGTCATATTTTATCACAGGCAGGTGCCTTATTCCAACTTTGCAAACAGTTACAAAAAATGCACAGAGCCACAGATCTTTAGCTTTTCTCTCCTC
This sequence comes from Mustela putorius furo, assembly GCF_011764305.1. Lineage (NCBI taxonomy): Eukaryota > Metazoa > Chordata > Mammalia > Carnivora > Mustelidae > Mustela > Mustela putorius. Next base: position 27,513,306 of record NW_025421273.1, read on the forward strand.
ATGCAAGACTACTGTGTGTTTTGGATGAATAATGCCTACTATGTTTCAACGCTGAACTCAATCTCCATATGTTAATGACGATTTAAAAAAATTGCTATGTACTCCATGAATCAGAAACCAACAGAAAAAACATTTTCCTTCCCACCCCACACCACAGGGTCTGTATTCCCTTAGCAAGAAAAGGGCATCAAATTGTATTTCTCACTGCTTGGAAAATCCTTAGTGCATGGTCTACTCATTCTGTATTTTTTTGAATTTTCTTTCACCTTGGACTTTGTCCTTGTTGCAATGACCTGTGACTTTTAATCAGTATATCATCCGGTGTTTATTTTTATACTTTTGGTACTCCTCTAGGGAGTGTTAGAAGGTACATGAAGGGAAGATACTGACAAAATCTTTCTGGAACACATCATAAAGTAACAGAAATAAGCACACTTATTCCTATGATATTGGATCCCTATTCCTCACCTTGATGGTAATGTCCATAGTATACTCTGGCTAAAACCCATTCTAGTACCCACTAAATGACCTGTGTGAGTTTCCATATGCACATTTGAGGCTAAGAAAAAAGAGAGAGCTGGAATCAAAGTCAAAATGGATTAGCCATCTCTGGATGCAGTAGCTTAAGGCAGCGTGGATTTATTATTTCTGGTTTCCATTGGTCAGGAGTCCAGGGACAGAATAACTGAGTTGGCTGATAGTCTCATGGAGCCAGCATTACAGTACTAGCCAGGCTCTCTTCTCATCAGGAGCTCAGGGTCCTTAGGCCACTCGTGCACTTTTAGCAAACTTTAATTCCTTGTAGTTGTAAGGCTGAGGTCTCTATTCCTTTGCTGGCTATCAGCATGGGGTCACTCTGGGCAGCTTGAGGCCATCCAGGCTCCTCTTCATGAGCCCCTCCTCTATCTTCAATGCTAGCAAAGAAGACTTTCTCTTCTGTTAAATCCCTTTCTCGTTTTGAATCTCTGTTGCCTGGAAGAACCTTGCCCTTTAAGGGTTGGCCTGATGAGGTCAGGCCTACTCAGCATAATCTCCTTTCTTAAAGTTGACGATGCCAAATAACAAAACCCAATTATGGGTGTGATACTGTGATATCACATCATCATCACAGACCCCTCTCATAGTTAATGGGAGGATGTTTTACCAGGGTGTGGGTCTTTGAGGGTCATTTTAAAATTCTGTCTATGACATGAAGTATTGAAAAGAGTATCATGAAAGCAAAGCCTGAGCCAAGACAAATACCCTATTATCTCCAGGAGGGCTGTCCAGAAAAGGCAGCAAGAGAGCATCTCAGGAAAGAAAGAAGAATGCTGCTAATTTCTTGCTTAAGTTTAGGGGTTAAAAATGGGTTATTTTGACAAAGAAATGACATAGTTGAAAGTATTCTACTTTATAATATAAAGAAAAATATGGATATTTGTAACTTACCATTCTGCAACTGAAAAGATAATAGGACGTTGTTCTCCCACGCTATTGGGTGACCAGGCTAAAGCCTGCCAGTCCTGCGTAAGCCAACTTATGAAATATCATGAATGCTCAATGAGTTACGAGTTCCACACCACTGGCAACATTCAAAGAAACTTCTGGATTTTTTTTTTTTTTTCTTAAAGAAAACAACAGCAAAATGAGTAACTAAAAGTAGTGTTCTCAGTATTCTCAGTATTGACTAGAGCTGAAGAGAACTCTAATGGTAGACTGAGTTTGAACTTCCTGGCTACTTAACCTTGGGAAAGTTATCTAATTTCATTTTTGTCTCGCATACCTTGGTTGTAAATAGGGGGATAGAAAGATACAAGTTGATGTGATTAATAAATATGTTTTTAAATGCCTGACATAGTTCACATGAAGAAAATTCAACCATTATTCTTATCGTTAGGTCTTCCTGCTCCTCTTAATAGTACCCGGAACTAAAATTTGTACATCTGGGCCCTACCACTGATGCCTCAAAATTTTAATAGGAACTTTCAGCCTCTGTCGTAGCACTTTATGGTTATGTGCTTGCCCACCCATCTAATCTTCTGGGTGGCAAATTTTCTTTTCTTTTTTATTTTTAAAGTAATCACTACATGCAAAGTGGGGATTGAACTCACAACCCTGAGTTCAAGAATCACATGGTCTACTGACTGAGTCAGCCAGGTGCCCCAGGGTGGTAGGTCTCCTTAAGGAAAGAGAGTTGTGCTTCTCACTGATGTAGAAACAACTGGACCCATAGTAGAAACCTTATACATAGACATTGCTTGATTATCACATCTGTGTGAGCAGAAAATCACTTCTGCGTATGAGTTTTCAGGTATAGCAGACACTGCCAGCTACCTGATTTACATTTATGCTTCTTACTAGCAGAATATAGATTTTGTTTGGGGAATAGTGTGCCAGGCCCATTGATCCATGGTCCCTTGTGGTACAGTCCTGTCCAAAAGATGTAGGGGAAATATCTGGCACTTTCCTGACTGAAATGAGATATGAGTCAGGAGGTGAAGTAGCCTTTTTGTGACTTTGAAGCATAAACTAGAAGAGACACAAACTAAGGATAGGAGTGTGGAAAGACATAAGAAATCAGGGATACTGAGGATTTGAGAATCATTGCAAAATAGAGTATCCCTATATTTCCTGATATGTGAGGAAAATACATGCCTATTTGGTTAAGCGACAATAGTCAGATTTCTGTTAAATGCAGTCAGGTTCAAGTTTTAACTGATACATCGTTTATTCAGCATTGGAGGCCAAAGATCACCAAAGAGCATGCAGAATACAGTTAATCCATATTAATGCCATCCTTCTGCTACTTGATGATACATAATTGGATATAGAGTCACTGTACAAATAACTTGAGGCGGGTGAGAGGAAGCACACAAGAAGAATAATGCCTAAGGATATGCTTAAGCATAACTTCAAGCAATGTGGAACAATCATCCATTGCTGGGCAACAGAGAAATGTTTAACTGAGCATCTCATTTTGCATATGCTGTGCCATATAATTAAATCAGCCTGCTCGGGAAAAGGGGACCACAAGTAGAAAAATTTAAGTATGACTACAGACTTCAAGAGAACAAAAGAGAAAGAAATAGTCCACAAAGTCTTCATGCATTAGCTTTTCTAGCCAAATACACACATGTGTACATTCATACATGTATGTATTGCAGTGTATATGCATGTATTTGGATATACACATTAATGTGTTCATAACAGAAATTCAGAATATCATTGCTATCAAAAACAGAGTTGGGGCAGAATGCCTGGGTCATAATTCTGCGTCTACAGCTTAATAGCGATGTGTTCTCATCTTTGGGCCTCAGTTTTTGCACCTGCAAAATGGTTATAATAGAATCTATCTACAAGATTATTAGAAGGATGCTATGAGTTACTTAGTAGGAAGTACACAGGATAGGGCTTACCACAGTCTCCTATGTGTTGGCCAGTATTATTTTTTCAATGCCACAGAAGCAAAATGCTCTCAATTGTGCATGTATAAAATAATGGCTTTATAGCCACATCTCTTTCTATATAAGTAAACAGAAAACCCACTGTCCCGATTAATGCTAATTTACATGTCACAAATCCTTATGAATTTTATAAAGTACTAGCAGCATCGACTACAACAGCTACACAGGTACCACATACTGAGTACTTCTAGGTGCTGGGATGTGCTTCATGCTTTACTTGCATTTCCTTGTTTAATCCTCATAGGGCCAAATAATGCAGTATTATTGCCAGCCCTATAAAAAATTAGTTACTTATCCTTGGTAATAGAACAGGTGGAAGAACTGGAATTAAAATCCAAATCCAGGGATGCCTGGGTGGCTCAGTCAATTAAGTGTCGGCTTTCAACTCAGGTTATGATCCCAGGGGCTAGGATTGAGTCCTCACATCAGGCTTCACGCTCAGTGGGGAGCCACTCCTGCTGCTTTTGCTCTCTCGCTCCCTCTCTCTGTCTCTGGCAAGTAAAAAATAAAATCTTTAAAAAAAAAAATCCAAATCCAATTCTGTCCCCAGAGCCTATATTTTTGTGCTTGGTGCTGTTACTTTTACCTTTGCATTATTTATTAACTTAGATGACATGCCATAACTGAAAAAATAAAAAATATCTCCATTTAGGACACTCAAATGAGTTTCTATTAATACAGGGCAACGCACTTGAGCTAATTTCTACAAAGCAATCTCTTACTTACCATTAATCTCTTCTATTTATAATCTAGAATAGTACTGTTTGGAAAAATCTTAGAACAAAGGATAGCAAGTGTTAAAATGTAACACCTCAAATATTTGCTCAACCAAATGCTACAGAAAACACTACTTTCTGCCCATTCCCGTAAGAAGTGGCCCATGTATAAGTAAAGGGTACAGAATGAAATTTAATAAACTTTTCCAGTATATACATGCCCGCTTCCAAACCTAGCCACCCTCCGAGCATTAGACTTTGCCACCTTGTTATCTGCTGAGTATGCTCTTCATTAATTGTCAATTTAATTGCCTTAATTGTGTGCCTTGTGCAATGGCACTTAGCCAAGGGTGCAGTCTGAAATCCATTACATAGTCCACTCCCATTGGTGGGTGTCCTGGGATACAGCTGCATCACTCAGGAGAAAAGTGTGTTTTTTTCCTAATCAGCATGAAGGGGTGATTCTTCCAGCAAACACTGTCTGTCATTCATAGCTGTGCCATCTTGTCCACCATCACCCCAAGTACCTGCGGAAACAGGTGGTATATAATGGGTCCTAAATAAACACCTGATTAAAAATAAAACCAAACCAGGGCGCCTGGGTGGCTCAGTGGGTTAAGCCGCTGCCTTCGGCTCAGGTCATGATCTCAGGGTCCTGGGATCGAGTCCCGCATCGGGCTCTCTGCTCAGCAGGGAGCCTGCTTCCTCCTCTCTCTCTGCCTGCCTCTCTGCCTACTTGTGTTCTGTCAAATAAATAAAAATAAAAAAAATCTTAAAAAAAAAAATAAAACCAAACCAAACCAAAACAAAACAAAAACGGAATGACTGGTCTACAAAAGGAGTAAACGGAAAATTACTCTTCTCCTTCCTTTCCTTGCCTGCACCTTGCACAGTTGCCGGCTGATGCTACTTCTTAGGATGCCCTCCCCCAGAATATCTCTGCAATGTCATAGAATGGAAGGCCTGGGGCCTAATGTACTATTCCATTCAGAATGCACAAGTAGATGTGTGCTGCATAAGAATAAGATTAGACCCCATGCGGGCTCTTTTTTGCATAATAAAATCCCACATGTTAAAATGCAGATTTATTTTAAGCCCTGGAAGTGCTGACCATATGCCTCAGTGGCTGAGGAGATGGCTACTTAATAGATAATCTGCAATGCAAGCCAAAGAACTAATCATGGCCATCTGATCATCATGCCCCATCAAAAGCCAGCAATGAGGAGCTAGGGAACAGAGCCAGAGACAGCCTAGGCTTTCACAGGCACTGAGAAATCAGGAGCTGAAAGGAACAGGAAGAGAAAATGAGTATCTCCCCACCCTAACAAAAATAACACAATAACAGCAATCATAATCGTACAGCTCCATTACCGTGGGCTTGCCATGAAACATGCAATTCCCTGACTATATTATTACCACTGTAATCTTATGTATCCCCTCTCACTTGGGAAGTTGATGAGGACATTGATACCTCATGAGGGTGGGATAGTTTCCAAAATCTACATCCCAAACTCTCCAGTGTTCGGTCTTTACTCTTAGTTCTGTTGAGTCCAAACTTAAGACCAGGATCCTGCATTGAACATGGCACATCATACAGGCTAAGCACTTGTTTGTTGAATAATCATAGAACAGAGTGAAATCAAAGTTTTGTCATTAAGTGAATTTAACAGATCAGGGTCATAACACTTCTTCTCTGGTGCATTTCTTTTTCTTTTTTAAATACATTCATTATTGTGAATAGAAGAACTTTAAAATGTCCTGTCATTTCTCTGCCATCTCTCTAGTTTTGAGAGGACATTGGCCTTTACTAATGACTGAGAGATATGAGCCAGTCTGTATTTCTTGGAATTCCTTAGTTTCTGTATTGGTCTGATGGGACTACTACAACCAGTACAGCAGCTTACATAACAGAAACGTATAGTCTCACAGTTATGGAGGCTGGAAGTCCAAGATCAAGGCATCATCAGGGTTGAATCCTTCTGAGGGCTGTGAGAGAGAATGTGTCCCAAGCTTCTCCTCTACCTTCTGGTGGCTTTGCTGGCAATCTTTGGTATTGTTTGACTTATAGATGTGTTACCTGTGTGTGTCTGTGTCCAAAGGTCCCCTTTCTATAAGGACACCAGTCCTTTTAGACCAGGGACCCACCCTATACCAGTAGGACCTCAACTTAACTAATTACATCCTCAACAACCCTATTTCCAAATAAGGGCACATTCTGATCTTAGGAATTCAACAGAGGATTTGAGGGAAACACAATTAAATTCACAGCAGTTTCATACCTGTGCCTTTGTGTAAGCTCCTCTCCACACTTAGGACACTTGCCCACCGTTGTCTTCCTCTCTCTCATGCTCTTTTCAATTGGTAAATTAATCTCTCAGGTCATCCTTACTATTTCTCTTCTTTAAGAAGCATTTCCTAGGGGCGCCTGGGTGGCTCAGTGGGTTAAGCCGCTGCCTTTGGCTCCGGTCATGGTCTCAGGGTCCTGGGATCTAGCCCCACATCAGGCTCTCTGCTCCACAGGGAGCCTGCTTCTCCCTCTCTCTCTGCCTGCTGCTCTGCCTACTTGTGATCTCTCTCTGTGTGCCAAATAAATAAATAAAATATTAAAAAAAAAGAAGCATTTCCTAACCCAGTTCAACAAATCTCAGCTAGTATTATGAATAATAATACAAATAATAGCAGATGACTATGACTCACACAGAACAGTCAGGTAGCCATGGTAGAAAGCACGCTGAGTCCAACCCCTTTCTGCAATCATTTGTTTCTTAATTCTCTTACAACGTTTTTATCTTTTTTTTTTTTTTTAATTAAAGAAAACTAAGGCTGCTCCTGAGCACTGGGTTTTATTTTGTTGGATTATAATTTTCTGGGTGCACACTTGGTCACAATAAACAGATCTACAGATCTGGGGTTATCACAGTGACTCTCTGCATTCTACCCTCTGTGCCTGATCACGGGCAAGACAAAACATGTCTAATCCTCATTTCATCATCTCGAAAGTCAGAATACAATTCTCAGGTTGTGGAGTTACTGTGATGGTTAGCGATATACCCGGTGTGTGCTCGATTCATGACATGTACTAAAGTACTCATTATTTAATGATTATTATACTTGAGATTATTGTCATCGTACCAAATTAATACTATTAATGTTTCTCCTAGTCTATAGCATCAAAAGTAGAAAAGCATATCTTTTGGACCTATCTCTAACATGAAAATAACTGGACTCTGAAGGAGGCTCTTTCTGATTCAATATGTGAGCTTCTGTGCACAAGTCTGTGAAATCTTCTAGCATCCTTTAGAATCTTTTTTGACTTGCCTTTGCCTATAATTTCATGTTTGATGATTCTGTAGCACAGGGCTATTAAAATATTATCAAATATCTTTAAACATAATCTTACTTAAGATACATAAGTATACGGATAAATATTGAAAACAAGGGAAATCCTATAACTATCAAATATACTTTCCAGAAGCAAACACTGAAAGAGCTTATTAAACACAGTGTCTCTTCAATTCTAGGGGAGGTAAGCTGATTGCTTACTTAAGTTGAAGAACCCACCACTCTATCGTAAGTTATGTGACCTAGACTATACCGCATAAAGGACAACATAGAACTCAAGTCCAAAAAAGAGCATCTACATAATACATATTCTTTAATCTTGAATACAACCTACTCTGGTCTTGGTGGTTGGGGGTAGGGGGCCGCATAGTGTCATAAGCACTAGATTGAAGGAAAGAGGCCTAAATTGCCTCAGCATATTGGCCCGTGATCTCTGCCCCTCTTAGGAAATGACAGAGTTGGTCTAATTCTTTTCTTCTGCTTCAGGACTTTAATGGTTCTGTAAATGTTCTCCAATAAGCTGCTGGTAATGCAAAAGAATTACAACAGTCAGTTTTCAATTGTATCCTCCCTTCAGAACTGAATTGATAAATAGACCAAAGTCTCTCAAAATAATGTAGATGTTTTTTATAAAGCAGCTTACAAAGTAGTCCATCGATTATTAAATTAGCTTTACAAATTTCACCTCAGAATCTATTTGAAAAAAATTTAGCTTTAGCTGCTTTGCCATCAATTGGATAGCTTAACATAATGCAGAGTGAGTATAAGAAATGGAATAAAGCCTATATACTTAAACTCTTCATTTCAGTGGGAAGAAAGCAACTAAGGTATTATTTAAAAAAATGTTTTAGATGCTGTATTTTAATATGAAAGCAAGTGAAAAGGAAATTAATGAACTAGACATTGTAGCCTGGACTGACATATGTGGCAAATTAATTCTTAAAATAGTTATAAAATATTGCTGACTTAATGTTAAGTCAAATTTAAGATTCCTTGAAGCTTGAAGATTTCATCAGTATGGTACACTAGAAGCATATTATAACATTTGTTATAAAAATATGGGCTTTTTTTTTTTTAAATCTACCATTGGGTCTTTTACGAATCCATTTAATTGGTTTGATAACTAAAAAAAATATAAAATGGAGTTTTTAAAATATAATTCTTATTAATAGGAAAGATGATGACATATTTATGTTCCAAGGTTTCATGATATGTCATCTTCCTGAGCTAACAGTACCACTGAGAATAGAACGTATCTATTCAGCAAACAATGATCTCCAGAATCGGTGATTGAATGATTTGTTGACTGATTCATTCATGCATTGATTTATTCAACTAAGAACTTTTACTGAAAGCCTAGTATTATGTGCCTGACATTAAAATATATATGTCTATATGGCTGTCACTAGACATACTTTTGGGAATTCAAAGATCCTACATCCTTAGGAAGCCAGGTTTATCACACTTTATACTCAACAGAGAAAATTGCATGCAATTGGCACTCAAAAACTGGTTATGGAGAAAATAAGGCACTATATTTTCTTTAAAAACTTGTAATATGTGTAGGATTGGCATTTTAGCATACGTATTTAGTCTACTGGAGGATCTCACTACCTAAGAAAGGAAGAAAAAAATGTAAGAATACAAGACTAGTTGATATTTTAATTTAGATCTATTGAGTTTAAAAATAATTTTAAAAATATATTTAAAAACTGAGTCCTGCTAAAATTTGATTCCCATCACTTTGGACCATCATCTTTATTTTATTCCTTTTTAAAAAATTAGAACTTTATTTAAAAAAATAGAACATTTTTTTAGAAGAGCTTTAGGTTCACAGCAAAATTTAGGGGAAAATAGAATTCCCACCTAAACTCCGGCCTCTCTTCCTCCTACCTAACCTCCCCCATTATCAACATTCTCTATCAGAGTGGTACACTTATTATGAACCTACAGTGACACGTAATCAACTAAAAGTCCATAGGTGACATTAAAATTCGCTCTTGGTGCTGTACATCGTATGGGTTTGGATGACTGCATAGTGACATATACCATTATTATGATGTCATACAGAGTATTTTTACTGCCCTAAAAATCCTCTGTGCTCTGCCTATTCATTCCCCCCCCTCCCAAATTCCTGACAATAACTGATCTTACTGTCTCTGTATTTTTGCCTTTTCCAGAATGTCATACAGTCATAATCATACAATCTCTAACATTTGTACATTGGTTTCTTTCACATAGTAATATACAATTAAGTTTCCTCCATGTCTTTTCACAGGCTTAATAGCTCATTGTCTTTTAGCACTGAATAATATTCCAGTGTCTGGAGGTACCACAGTTTATTTATCCTTTTACCTACTGAATGACATCTCGGTTAATTCCAAGTTTTGGCACTTATAAATAAAGCTGTTAAAAACATCAGGGTGAAGTTTTCTATATAGATGCAAATTTTTAACTCCTTCAGGTAAATACCAAAGAAAATGTTTGCTGGATCATATGGTCAGTGTATGTTTGCAGTGCTAACTCTCTTCCAAAGTGCCTGCCACATTTGCTTTCTCACCAGCCAAGAATGGGTGTTCCTAATTGCTCCATATTCTGAAAGCACAAGATGTTGTCAGTGTTCTGGATTTCGGTCATTCTAATAGTGTATAGTCATATCTGGTTGTTTTAATTTGCATTTCCCTGATGACATATGATGTAGAGTAACTTTTCATATGCTTATTTGACATTTGTACTTTATTTTATTTATTTATTTGACAGAGAGATCACAAGTAGGCAGAGAGGCAGGCAGAGAGAGAGGGGGAAGCAGGCTTCCCACTGAGCGAAGAGCCTGATGCGGGATCATGACCTGAGCCGAAGGCAGAGGCTTTAACCCACTGAGCCACCTAGGCGCCCCGAAAGAGAGAATCTTAAGCAATCTCCACATCTAGTGAAGAACCTGACACAGGGTTCAATCTCACAACCCTGAGTCAAAAATCAAGATTTAGATGCTTAACTGGATAAGCCACCCAAGAGAGCACCATCTGCATATTTTCTTTGGTAAGGTTATCTTTTATGGTCTTTGGCTCATTTTTTTAGATCAAGTTTTTTGTTTCCTTATCGTTAAGTTTTAAGAGCTCTTTGCAACTTTTTGATATTATTTCATTTTTTAAATCTTACTAAGTATCTCTTATCTCTTCATTTGGTCCTGACAGAGCTAACAGATGAATCTTGTTCAAGTATGAATCTGATCATGCATAAATACTGATACACTTTATTAGTTTTTCTATAAAATAGACTCTTCTGCTGGTTTTCAAATTCATCCCGTTTCTATCCTCATTTCTCCTTCTCACCCTTAACTTCCATTACTTTAATACATCAAATAAACCTGAGCTATTTCCTCATCTGGATACTTGGATAATAATTGCTACATTTTAGGTCCTTCTGAGGATTAAGGAAAATGAAAACTGTTGGCATACAGTATGTACCCAATAAATCACAATGATTCATTATTGTTATTGTTGAGTCTGCATGCTAGAAAGAGTATGGTTACTGCGACACAAGAGAACTTGAGTTCAAATCCTAAGTGTTACTTGTCAGCTCTTTGTTTACACACAGGCTACTTTATCTCCTTAACCTCTGTTTTCTTTATTTATAAAGTGATGAGAATAGATGATGGGAGTCACCTGGTTAAAAGTACCAGGAGAGTTTATTTCCTTTCTGTTTCATCCTATACATACTCTATTCTCTAGCTTCAGGCTAATCACCATTTGCTTATTATATCTGTTCCTTCTCTGCCATCAAATACTTTCTCAGGCTGTCCTTCAACTAGCACTCCTTTAGTTCTAATAATACTTTACCCATCATAGAAGGCTCATCCCAAGTGTTTCCCTCATTAAGAGTCCTTGGATTTTTCTAAGAAATATGCTTGTTATCCTCTGTATCACTCTGTATCATACCAAATATTACATTTGTATATATTCTCATTTATATATACACCTCTTCCCTCATCTACACTTTAAGCTCTAAGAGACAGGAAGACATATATTATTCCCCTTCATGCCTCTTAAATTAGCTACCCCAGTGCCTTGCACATAAGAAAAATTCAATAAATTTTGGTTGAATTAACTTCATTATGATTTTTCTAAACATTCTGGACTCTGTCATAAATCCCTTACTTCCCATCTAAGGTAATTTCTGCATTTAGAACCATTTCACATGAAGCAGAACATGTAACATGTTTAACTTCCTATTGATCTATCCATATATCTTTTCAAATTTTCCCTGAAGATGCAGGATCATGGGTAGTCACAGAGCACAAACGGAGATTAAAGTTAAGTATAGCTCAAGGAAATTTTAAGTGTTTTGGCATATGCCACTTGTGGGATTAAACAAACAAACAAAAGCATATAAACAAACAATCCCAGGAGAAGTAGAAAGACATCACTGCCAACTTGGACACACAGGTCAGAGTTGGCTCATAGGGCATGGGTTTTTTCATCCACCAGTCTAACTTGTTAAAGCTGTCCCTAATCAGAGTTTCAAAGAAGGTCTATTCCTGGAAACTTAGTTCCATTTCCCAGTATTGGCTGCAGTAATGAAAGATAATGCTACTTACCATTCTCTTTTTTTTTATTTTTTATTTTTTATTTATTTTTCAGCATAACAGTATTCATTATTTTTGTACTGCACCCAGTGCTCCATGCAATCTGTGCCCTCTCCTGGTTCCCCCAACCTCTCACCCCCCCGCCACTGCAAACCCCTCAGATTGTTTTTCAGAGTCCAAAGTCTCTCATGATTCACCTCCCCTTCCAATTTCCCCCAACTCCCTTACAGCATTTTCACTTCCCATCTGCAGTGCACCCAATTCTGTGAGATAGTTGTCAATCTGCCTTTCCTATGAGGACTCCGTGACTAACCAAATTGACTCCAAGTCACTAATCATCTGCACAACTGAGGATTCCAGACAAAATTCTTCTCCTGACTCCAACTCCCACCCTCCTTCTAGTATACCACACTCAAAAGATTCTTTTCATCCTTGATTTTACAAGACATCCTTGAAATATTGAGAGGCAAGCGACAGAATAAAAAATAAATAAATTAAGTAGCTGATATGGAATAACCTTAAATTAGTGCTAAAGCGAAGGGGAAAATTACAAACAACTTTGGTATGGTAAATTACTACAAGTGTTTGTTTCTCAAGGGAAAGAAAAAAAAAAAGAACATGTTAGGTCTAAACTGAGTAAGGACAGTTGTCCAGCTATGGGGAGAATTCTCAGTTCCTAGTGAGGGGCGATACAATCCATCCCAAGTAGTTTGCAGACAATTTAAAAAGGAGGACTGAGTCCAAAGCTCCCCTCTGGAAATCTATCAGACCAAAGGATATTAGCAGGAGTGCAACTGTTTCTGGTATTTTAAACATATTGTCACCTTCATCCTGAAGTTTAAAGAACAGAAAGCAGAGCTGGGAATGCCTTGAGGTATTTCTGACTTTACAGGCCTCTTGAGCTTCAGAGATATTGACATTTGTTATATTTTTCTTAAAACCTTTCCAGTAATGGAAAATACAGCTTCTCTTTATTTCTAATAGTCATTTTTTATTTTTGTCTGTAAAAAATTTCCAAAGTTACAAGGTTTACTATCTGAATACACATTTCTCTTCCCACAATCCACAAAAGATCTTCTTCCCAAGCCACCAACACCACAGAATAGAATAAAAGTTGTCCACAGGAGTGAAAGATAGGATACCATAACATCTGCCTACAAATTGATTTGCTAAACAGCATTGGGAACTTGTCTCCTGTTATAAATGTAGCATTATGTAAGCCACCCAGAATAATGATAATAGCACAAAAGCAGCATTAATTAGGACCCTATTTCTTTCTACTTAGGCCTCCTACGTAACATTATCTTCATGTAATTTTGGTTTGTGGTCTAAAATAATTGTTTCTATATAAAAATGATTGTAACAGCTTTGCAATTACATATGTTCACTCTAAAAACCCACAGATCCTATACAAAGAACTAGCAGAAGGACTAAAATATTAACCCAGGAAAAGATTCAGGCTGGCATTGCAGAGATAAATGTTTATTATATCTGGAAAAAGCCAGAAGGAATAGCAGAAAGGTTATACCAACATCCTCTAGTACTTTCAATTTTCTAATAGGAAACTTAAACAGTAACTCTAATAATTTGTTCCTAGGGCTCAAAAAAGAAAATCAAACATAAAGTCGATACATTTTACATTGGTAATTTAAACCATACGAAAACAGAGGAAATATTGGCTATCATTTTTTAATGTTGCTATAATTGCTATTTACCCAGAAAATGTTTCAAAACAGTCTCATTTGGGGCAGGCAAGTGGAAGAAGGTTAAGACCCCAGAATGAGGGCTATTTTAGAATTATCAGGGAAAAGGGGAAAGCAATTATTCTCAAGAAGACATATAAAATAACTTAAAATCTGTTTTTTAACTGCTGGTGTAGCCCTTGTCAGTACTGGTTTCTAACTTACTTTCAGTCTTGATGCTTTTGAGAAAAGAAAGTAGACACAAATGACATTAAAGCGCATATCAAGCTGACTGCCACCTTCTTTTTTAAAAACCCTTTTTGCAAAGACGGATGGAGTTTTGATAATAGTCTCCTGACTATGAAAAGCTGACCCGGGTGCACAACGGGGGTGTGAGAGGAAGGGAGGTCTAAGAGTGGGGGAGCATTGTGATGGTGAATACCTCTGTTCAGAGGCCAGTAAGATTAAATAAAGTCTATTTTACCTGTGTTCTGCATGCCTTCAAAGGCATAGGATTGGTCTCATAACTAGTTTCTGGGTGTTGCAAATTGACCCACATGGGCCTTGAACCTGTGATCACGATCTTGCTTGTTCCAAGGCCTCATACCTTTGTGGTGAGTATAACATTGCATAATTTCTGAAAGGGAAAGTTCCTTTAGAATTCACTAACCTCCCTCCAGGCATTCTGCACATAATATGTGAGCACCTCTAACCAAATCTATTCTAGAAAAGCCTAATGTCTAATATGTTGAAGTCCCTTTGTAAGATACACTTCAACAGCTTCTGAAATGTTGTACCCCACTGCCACTACTTTGCAGGTAAAAAAAAAAAGAAAGAAAAAAAAAGAAAGAAAGAAAGAAAGGAAAAAAAAAAATCCAAGGCCCAGAAATGAGATGTAGGATTCAAACCCAGGTCTTCTGAGTTCATATCCATTGCTAGTGCTTCTGAACTGCACTATGGTTCTATGCACTGGTTACATTTATACTACCCTATGGACACTCTTCAGCAGGTGTATCTGTTAATAAAAACAGAAGCCACCAAAAGAAATACTCCATAACCTAATATTTAAAACAGGCATACTGATGGTGGGAAAATGAGAAAGTATTAATTATGAAAATACATTTAAGTCCAATAAACATTTCTATTTACCTTGCTACTTGAAAGCTGGAAATGGCTCTGGTAAGTAAAAAAAAAAAAGTTAGGATGTAGGTCTATCTAGGGAAACAGCCTAGCAGAGTCATTAAAAGCATTAAACTTTAGGGTCAGACACTTGAGATCATCTTTTAGCTAAGTTATTTACTAGCCATGTGGCCACAGGTAGGTTACTTCATCCCCCTGTGTCTCAGTTGCTTCCCAGAGATACATACAAGAGACTAAAAAACGACATTCATAATAGAAATGTAAGTCCTGCTCCTTTGTGTAACTATGCCATCAATAACACGCCATAGATTAATTTTTTTTTTTTTGGATTTCCCATACTGTGAAGATTTTGTGTATTAGATTTTATTGCATTGTTCTTGTGTTAAAATTTTAACTTTGTTACACATATATGTATAATCTTATACATATATGTGTAATATATATATTTACAAATACAATTCTAAAATTATAATTTTTAAATCATCATAAATTTTTTATGAATTTATTTAGTATTATTTATTTATTTTTTAATATTCCAAGAGCAGAGCCTGAAGGGGGGAAATATATGAACCGCCTTGGCATTCCAGACCTTGGAAGGTCTTGACTCAAATTCACTGATGCTTAATTTCTTTATATATATAACATGAATGGCTATTAATGCACACCATAACATTTCTGGTAAAGATTAAACAAAATAGTGCATATAAAGGAGCAGCACAGTGATTGACATAGAGTGGGCCTTCATTTGATTACTGTTGTTGTCATCTTAAAGCAGGGAAAAATCATTCTTTTTAAGATTTACTACTGATCCTCTAATTACTCAGCGTTATTTTCCAAGTTCAAGAAAGGGATGGTAAGTAATAATTTTATAAACTTCTGAGGATGTCTCCCATTTTCAGAGTCTCTGGATAAGATGGAAGATTTGTTCTCATTAACCCTTTTTCTTCCATGGTTAAGGATAGTGGGCAGAGATGCCATAAAGATAGGAATAGGCATTTAAAGACATGCGTGAGACTGATAATATCATAGTAAGTGGTACATAATTATAAACCTAATTCCTAATACAACTTCAAACTTCGAAAGAAACCAGAAAAAGCTGAGGAATGGCCATTACTCTTTTTTTTTTTCTAATTTAAATTCAGTGAGCCAAATTATAGCACATCATTAGCTTCATATATAATGTTCAATAATTTATATGTTGCATATAACATCCAGGGCTCATCATATCATGTGCCAGAATCCCTATCACCCAGTTACTTCATGCCCCCACCCAACTCCCTTCCAGCAACCCTCAGTTTGTTTCCTATAGTTAAGACTCTGTGATGGTTTTCTTCTCTCTCCAATGACTTCCCAGTCTATCTTCCCTGCCTTCTCCTATGGTCCTCTGTCCAGTTTCTTATATTCCATATATCAGTGAAACCATACGATAATTATCTTTCTCTGATTGACTTATCTTGTTCAGTATAATAATACCCTCCAGTTCAATCCACATTGATGTCAATGGTAAATATTCATCCTTTCTGATGGCTGAGTACTATGTCATTGTATATATGAACCACATCTTCTTTATCCATTAGTCTATTGACGGGTATCTTGGCTCTTTCCAGAGTTTGGCTATTGTGGACATTGCTGCTATAAACATTAAGGTACATGTGTCCCTTCAGATAACTACATTTATATCTTTGGAGTAAATACCTAATAGTGTAATTGCTGGCTTGTATGGTAGCTCTACTCTTTTCATTGAAGACTCTCTGCTCTCATATTTTAAATAAACATACCCAGGTTTTTTGTAGAAGCTAATCAACACAAACAACAAAAACTGAACTCATGGCTCTAAGAAAATTGCAGATGGAAAGCTAAAATGGAGCATCCACAGGACGATTAGGCACGTAGCCAGATGACCCTGCATGCAATGGAATTTCTGCTGTTTGCAATGGGCAAAAAGGTAAGTCATAAAGACATGCCAGCTGTTTTGCAAAACTCGTGTGGATAATTCTAACCTATGCTGAAGCAGAAGACCCCCAATATCCAGATCTTCCATTTCCCACTTGGAGGCACAGCTGCAGCTACCTGCATAGATCCCTGGAAACTGTCCTTCTTCCCCTAACAATACTAGGAGTCCCTTTTGGTTTTTGTCATTTTGAATTATTGTGGATGGATAAAGGAAAAAACTAATTTTAATATAGTAAAACATAGCAAAAGACACATTTGTCAAAAATTTCCATAGTAGGGGCACCTGGGTGGCTCAGTCTGTTAAGCATCTGCCTTTGGCTCAGGTCCTGATCCCAGCATCCTGGGATTGAGCCCTGTGTTGGGCTCCCTGCTCAGCAGGGGAGTCTGCTTCTCCCTCTCCTTCTGCAGCTCCCTCAAGCAATGCTCACACAGTCTCCCAAATGAATAGAAATCTTTACAAAAATAAAAATAAATAAAATAAATAAACTTACAAAGAAAAAGATTTATTAATTTCAAACAGATTTAACTAAATCCTCTGTATCTTCTTTGGCTCCATTTTGGCCCAAGCAATTCCTCTGATTGGACATATACTGTTGTGGCTCCCACCTATAGAAGAATACTGCATTCCTTTCAAACATTTTATTTCAAACACCCTCTTAAAACCTTTGAAAAGAAATGCATAAAAATAAAACTGGAATGTCTCAGCTTTGTTACTTTTTTAAGATGAGAGCATAATGCACTTACTGAGGTAACATTGCCTCTCTGTGATTTAGAGGAACAGCTTGATGATAAAATATACAATAATTTGTCCATAAAACTTTTGTTTTTTGTGGGTTTTTTTTTTAATGTCATCAATTGCGCTGGATCTTTACCTCATCAGAGCCTTTCCAAGTGTATCATTGCAACAGATCATCTCTCCCCATTACTGTATCCATTATCTATAGAGCAAGTTCATCCAATTTTTCCAACAGTTTATGAGAAAAAAAAAAAACAAATAAAAAAGGCCTACTTTCCCATATATCAGTGTGATTTATGCTAGTGGTAAAGCCCAAGTATTTGTATTTTCTCTGGCTTTTCTATTTGCCTAACATATGAAGTGGCAGAGTTAATATTCCTCTGAAAAACTCTGCTCTGGTCTCTACTGATTTGAACATAAAGTTCAAAAGGAGATTGTATCTTATAAAGACTCTAAGCTTACCGCATTAAATTAACAATACTAATCTCTGTGTTTCACATGGCACTTACTCAGAGAAGTTTTATAGACCTTAAGTGAAAATGCCAAAGCTGTCTTTTAGATAAAAGGCATTAATGGAAATTCCTCTAGACATTCCTTCAGGTCTTTTTAAACGATATACTTCAGCTTGTGGTAGTCAATAAGGAGTTAGGGGTGGACCCAATGTAGATTTTTTCTTCTCTCTTTACTTTTCCACAACTCCAGACTTCTCTAAACCTCACTGACCAGGGAGACATAAAAAGAGAAGAGAGGAGCATGAAGAAAAAATGAACAACCACTCATAAATGTGAAAAAATAAACAAGAACAACAAAACAAAGCAAACATTATCATCATCATACTAAAAATACTGAGAGGGAAACAAGACACCGACATCATTACAAGATCCAGTTATAGTCCCCATGCTGTAGGAAGGGGACAAAGCCAAACCCAAACCCAAGCAATTCTGCACAAGGGATAAAGAGATGGTAGGACAAGAAAGAGGAAAGTTACAGAAAGCTTCCTTGATTCTGTAAGCCTTGCCTTATTCTGTTTGGGCTATAGCAAAATATCATAGACCAGGAGTCTTATAAATACATTTATTTCTCACAGTTCTGTGAAATCCAGAACCACAGCGCCAGCACATTGGGTGTGGCAGCTGGTGAGAGCTCAGTTCCCAGTGCCTCCCATGAGGGGTGCTACGGACCTCTCTAGGATCTCTTTTATAAAGAGGAGCAATCCCATTCATGTAACCTAAACACACCCCAAAGGCCCCACCTCCTAATACCATCACATTGAACATTAGGATTACAACAAGAATTTGGAGGAGGGGCGTAGAGGACTAGGGAAGGAAGGATGTGGGCACAAACATTCAGACCACAACCAGATCACAACACAATTCCTGCTCATCTCACTTTAGCTTTTGAATTCTCCTTTACGCACCTGTCTATGGTTTAGCAAATATTCTTTTGTAGCCCCAACCCCCTCTGTTCTTTATTTCATGTGTTCTTTAACTCAAAACCCTTCTTTTGAAAATCTACTATATGCTCAGCTAAGATTAAAGACATAGTACATAAATAATGTAATTACTAATCTCATTGGGCTCAGTCTTGGGGTTGGGGCGTGTGAGGGAGGACCCTGGAGAAAGAGTAAGGGATGGAACTTCACAGCCCTGCTATGATAGGAGTCTGCCCAAGGCACTCTGCAAATCCACCCAATAGCAATGGACCCAGACACAATTCTGTGTTTTTATACTAAAATTGCCAATTCATGATAAGTGCCTATGTGCAATGACACAGGCAAGTCTTGCTCCGAAAAAAACATGAGACAGAAAATATTGCCCCCTTTTTCTGTAAGTTGGTGGTCTCCACTGTGGATATGGAATAAGGTATGGGAAGAAAATATTGATAAACTATTATGAATAATGCTTTTATTTATTTTTTTAGAGAGAATTAAGTTGCACTAACTCTTAATAAGCACATTGATTGTATGTCACTAAAGCACAGAAGTACACAATGGAAGGAAAGTTCTATAGTGGCACAAGCTATACAGTGAGGAACCAACACACACCCATTCACACTCAACATAGTGCAACATCTTCTAGTTCGTGTGTGGCTGGTTAGGGAGATTTCTTGAACACACTGTTTGGAGGTTATTCCATTCCCACTCAGTTTTACAAAAGAGATAACAGAAACAGATGATTCATAAAAATATGATCTCCCTGATATGAGGAAGTGGTGATGCAACAACATGGGGGTTAAGGGGGTAGGAGAAGAATAAATGAAACAAGATGGGATTGGGAGGGAGACAAACCATAAGTGACTCTTAATCTCACAAAACAAACTGAGGGTTGCTGGGGGGAGGGGGGTTGGGAGAAGGGGGGTGGGGTTATGGACATTGGGGAGGGTATGTGCTATGGTGAGTGCTGTGAAGTGTGTAAACTTGGCGATTCACAAACCTGTGCCCCTGGGGATAAAAATAAATTATATGTTTATAAAAAATAAAAAAATTTAAAAAAAAACAAAGTTTGGGTTAGAAACAATATTCATAATGCTTGCCCAAGACAACAACATAGCAGAGGTGACTCTTCTGATCATTAGCAGACCTTGGTTTCAGTCAAATGATGGGACAAGGAAAAGATATAGTCAGATCAGATGTGAATGAACCTCTGACAATGTGAAATTATCAAGATGCTATCAGGTATCATAGTTACATTCTATATCTTAAAAGTGAACTTCACCCTAGAGGTATTATGTGGACTTTTAACCACTGTGTTATTAAGGCATGGATGGGAGGGAAAATGTATATTATGGTTCAATAAACAGAAGGTATGATTGGTTCTTTTATGTTGATATACATGTGTATGTAATAACCTTTTCAACCATTCAAAGTACAATCCCTTAATATGTAAAATAAATTTGGAACTGAAGTGTAATAAAAAAGAAAAAAAGATCTAGATTTTCAAAAATAATTGAGATGACATAATATTATTTTTCTCACAAAGTTATTGTAAATATCCTGTTATTTATACAAGAATATATAATATATATTATTCTAACATTTTAATAAGAAAAGATTTGAATTTTGTTAATTAGTAAAAATATTTAAATATTTATTATATACCTATCTATTTTACATTTTAATTTTTATATGTGTTATAATCTGTACACAGTTTTAGTATGTGTGTGATTTATAAATAAGGACATATTAAGGAGTATGTGCTATCTATATCTATTTCTATATATTTTTTTAAATTGTAAGGCAGACAATCAACAATGTGATAACCATTGTCATTGATCACAGGGAACCACTTCAGGTGGAAGTCAAATCTGTGTTCTAGTGTCTCCACCTGGGATTAAAGAAAGGGCCTGGGAAAATATATATATATTTTTAAATTTATTTTTTATTTATTTTCGGCATAACAGTATTCACTATTTTTTCACCACACCCAGTGCTCCATGCAATCCATGCCCTCTATAATACCCGCCACCTGGTACCCCAAACTCCCATCCACCTCCAATTCAAACCCCTCAGATTGTTTTTTAGAGTCCATAGTCTCTCATGGTTACCTCTCCTTCCAATTTCCCCCAACTCCCTTCTCCTCTCTAACTCCCCATGTCCTCCATGCTATTTGTTATGCTCCACAAATAAGTGAAACCATATGATAATTGACTCTCTCTGCTTGACTTATTTCACTCAGCATAATCTCTTCCAGTCCCATCCATGTTGATACAAAAGTTGGGTATTCATCCTTTCTGACGGAGGCATAATACTCCATAGTGTATATGGACCACATCTTACTTATCCATTCGTCCATGGAAGGGCATCTTGGTTCTTTCCACAGTTTGGCAACCGTGGCCATTGCTGCTATAAACATTGGGGTACAGATGGCCCTTCTTTTCACTACATCTGTATCTTTGGGGTATATACTCAGGAATACAATTGCAGAGTCATAGGGAAGTTCTATTTTTAATTTCTTGAGGAATCTCCACACTGTTCTCCAAAGAGGCTGCACCAACTTGCATTCCCACCAACAGTGTAAGAGGGTTCCCCTTTCTCCACATCCCCTCCAACATATGTTGTTTCCTGTCTTGTTAATTTTGGCCATTCTAACTGGTGAAAGGCCTGGGAAAATATAATAATAAACAACCTACTTGCAAGAGGTTGGTTGGTGACATAGCCATTTTGTCAAAGCATATCTAAATTAGTATATTTATTAATTCAATTAAATTCATTAAATTATAAATTAAGGAAGATATTACATTTCAAAATAAGCAGTGCTAGTTAGAAGTAGACAGTAGAACACAGTTAGGTAGAAGTATGGTCTAAATAAGCTTATGTGAGGAATCTGCCTCAGCCAGCTAATCTCTAATAGCTGAGGAAGAAAAAAATTTCTCTGACTAAATCAGAGATCCTGGAGAGGGAGGGTTACAAAGTCTGCTAATCTGGTTGGATTTGAGAGCTAATGTCAAGTATGGATTATATCCTTTTTTCATACAAACACATAGGCACACACATATCAGTAAAGCACAGAATGTACATATATACTATGTACATATACATCACTATGTGCCTCTCTATTGCTTGAGTACCTGCATTATGTCAGGATTTACTAACATATTGTTTCATGTCTCCATCTCAACATAAAATCCTCAACAAGCACCCATATATTATGAGGCAAATATGATTTGAAGCCTTTTCTATATTACTCATTTAATTCTCATGAGAGAAAAGCTATCACTGTCCCCATCTTACAGATGAAGAAACTGAGGCATAGAGAGAATAAACCCCAAAGTTATACAGGGATTGGTTGCAAAACCCAGTTTTGAATTTAGGCAGTCTGGTCCAGGGTCCCTATTCCTTCCCACTACATTATTTACTGAGAGGAGAGCCATGGGTCAGAAAGGTCAACTTTCCATACATTTATACCACTTTACTTTTTCCTCCAATATTGTCATCTTTTGCCAAACAAGGACGCTTTCATTAACCTAAACCCCAAAGTGGAAAAGCATTTGGGGTGAAATCTATTGCCTTTTTGTTGTTGTTGTTGTTGGTGGTGGTGGTGTTCTAGGTTGCAGGAAAAGGGCCTATTTGGGGAAACATGGAGATTTTCAAAGTAAAATAAGTGCATGTGCTGTCATTGTGAAAATTATACCTATACCTTAAGAGATCATAAACTTCTCATGGCTACCTCATTTTAAATAATTCTTAAATGTAAATCTTCTAGATTTTCACAATAACATTTGCCTATGCTGAAATATCTGTTAGTTTTCTGTATAAAATATGCATAACCGATAAGATTATATTTTATTGTTTGGTAGAAAAATAATACCCTCACTTGGTTTCACGAACAATTTGACAAGTCACACGTCTGTAATGGGATGAGATTTGACACACCAAACATGCTTCTGAATTTTCAACAGTAACATCTCCACTACAATTGGAGAAGAAAATCTATCATATTTAACTTACATTTTACACCTCAGTTCCATCTGATAAAATAGGTACACAGAATCTTATGAATGAAAAAGTTTTAAAAATTTTTTGTAGCTTATGTTTATCCCTGTTTTTTAGTCATTCTTTTTCTTTTAATAAAAATGAAGTAAAAATGGGTTACTCAGTGTCATTTTGTTTTTACTTGTTTCTCACAGGTCATATCCAGAATTGACTAAGCACCATAAGTGTTCAACAGATTTTGATTTTATTTTTATCACATGCCTCATAAAACTGATTTAGAAACCTAGAAATGTGTCACTAAAATATTGAATTATGAACAGTCAGAGCTTATTGAATTTCCCAAATCTAACAAGAATGGCTAGCTATGAAAGCAAACAGATATTCTTCAAATGTAGCCAGCCACATAAAGGCTTTCTTATAAGGATCTAGAAGATTCTGAGCCACCATGATGGAGATCATGCCAATTTTTTCAGAAGCCAATAGCTTATTTTTGGAAGACTCTTCCTTCTGCATGGGGGTCTGATAACATTCTCATCACAGAGTGATTTGGACCTACTTTAGAATTATAATGGAGGCCAAAGAAATGTGGGGAAAATTCCCACCATGGGCACAGGTAGAATTATTACCTACATGGACATCCTTCCCACATTATCTCTGCTTCACGAAATCTTCATCACATTTCAACTGTCAGCAGAAACCAGTTCTTCTCTTGGCTATACCTCATCATTTTCTCTTAGTGTATTTATATGATTTATAAACCCTTTCTGCTAACAATACTCAGAAGCAAGAGTGTTATGACACTTGGACCTCCAAACCAGAGTACAAGCCTGAAACCTGTACTCCAAGGCACATGTTGAGAGAAGAAACAAAACCCTACTGTCTTGCAAGAGTCAGTATTCATTTTAAAGGTCTAATGATTCCCAGGAAGAAAATTAGATACCTATAAAATTGAGTTATACACCAGCAATTCCCCTTTGACTCAAAGGTCATACTTCAAGCAAATACATCCTCCTGGAGCCTAGTCCTGCAACTTGAAGGAAACAAATCCTCCTGAATGCGAAGCCTTGTGCAGTAAAGCTGCATACTTCACAGACTTCATAGAACTTGACTGATGCTTCCTTCACACACAAAGCAGGGATACAACTGATCTCATTTAAGATATGAGACCTATAACACATCTGCCCTGTGATCATTCCTTAATCTCTGTTAATGTTGGTTTCCACCTCTGAAAAGGCAGAAAGAAACACCCTTTCCCAGAGCTGCTGGGGATTTTAATGGAGGTAATAATCTGTTCATAATTTACTTATCACTTGTGGGGAGGGGAAGGTCAGGGTGTATATGTGTTTGGTTTTTATCAGTCTAGTATATATTTATGGGTAGTTATGTTTGTTTTCTTAATCTCTTCTGTCTAGCTTAGACTCCATGGAAGTACCATGGTCTCTTTACTAAAGGATAGAGGGAGGAGCAGGAGACTTTTTGGACGACACTGTCCTAATTATCTATTGCTGTATAACAAGTTACCCTCAAATTTTATGGATTAAAACAGTAACTATTTATCTTGCAGTTTCTGGTGGGTCAGGACTTTGGAAGTGGTTTAGTTGGGTGGTTCTGGTGCGGGTCCTTCATGAGATAGCACTCAAGACATAGGCCAAAACAGTAGGTATCTGAAGATTTGATGGAATCCAATGATCTTTCAAGAAGGTACATTTACATGGCTATTGATGGAGAGCTCACTTCCGCACAATGTTGGTTTCTCCATAAACTAACCAGATGACACGGCCAGGGGTGTCCCCAGAGAGATCCAACAGAGACAGAGTGATTACAGTGAAAACCACAGTATGTTTTATAATGTAATCTTGGATGTGACATGCCATCCTGTCTATCATATTCTAATGATCACAGAGATCAACCCTGTGACAACGTGGGAAGAGACAACAAGAGTCTGTAAATGCCAGTAGCATTTACCTAGTATCTCTTGAGTTATAAAGCACTTGTCACAAATAAACAACTCTATGAAGTAAAAAATCAGAGTTTAAATTACTTGCACATGGCCATTATTACTCAGAGGTTGTACTCAAAATGACTGAGAAGTGCATGCTACTGGGCACCTGAGTGGCTCAGATGGTTAAGCATCTGCCTTCAGCTCAGGTCATGACCCCGGAGTCCTGAGATTGAGCCCCATGTCAGGTTCCCTGCTCAGCAGGTAGTTTGCTTCTCCCCTGTTCATGCTCTCTCTCTCTCTCTCACTGACTTTCTCTTTCTTTCAAATAAATAAAATCTTTTTTAAAAACTGCATGTTATTTTAAAATTTTCTTTACATATTCTTAGATCTCTTCATTGATTGAAATACCAACTTTTATTCTGATACTAACTAATCTTGAATGAATTACAATAGTCATGGGACTGACTTTAATAACAAAAAAATATAAATAAGATGCAATGCTGACTTATGAAGGCAGAAAGTTAATTCAAATAGATAATAAGGAAAATTTTATTAAAAATGGAAGATTAAAAAAAGAAGAAGAAATCTCTCTTTAATATAATATTATTGGATCTTATCCCAAATCCTATGTTCTAAAAATTTAACTTCTACCTCTGGTGAAATTTAAAAAAAGAAAAATTTAAAACAAGAGGAGAGAAGTGTTATTGAATTTACTATCCTATAAAACTATCAATCTACTCTTGAACAGAAATCTTAATGCACTGTACCTTCTGAATGAGCTACTCATAATGAATAATGAACTATTCTCCTATGTCTTTCTAAGTGAATAGCCAACTTTAAAGCTTCCCCCCCTCCAAATAGCTGATTTCAGCATAAGTATTAAATACTATCAAATCATTACTTGGTCTATCATTTCTGCTTGACTGAGTTGTAATCAATATTACTGAAGAACTAGTGAAAGTTTATATGGTAGTTAACTGGCAAATAATTGTACACATGCTTTTCTACATGGTTTTAAACATCCAAACTCATCTGTACACATAAAGATACCAAAATATATCCTAACGGCTTGCAGGGAGTATTAAATAACAGAAATAAAGTGTTTCCTGGGTAGCTCAGTTTTGAAGCCACTGATTCTTGGTTTGGACCCAGGTCATGGTCTCAGCATGGTGAGATCGAGCCCCACTTCAGGCTCTGTGCTCAGCGTGGAGTCTGCTTGAGATTCTTCCTCTCTCCTTCACCCTCCCCCTCTATCCCTTCCCCTGTTCGCTCTCTCAAGTAAATAAATAAAACTCTTAAAAAAAAAAAAAACCAGAAATGGAGATAAAATGGCATCCTATCCACACATTCAATCTTCTAAACTTCAAAAATTCTAAAAAAATTGGATTTAGAATGGAGAATATTAATGACCTGTCAGCAGAGTTAAAGTAATATTCACAGCTTTTTGCTCTATCTATTGAATTAGATCCCTAGTTGCATTTTTCTTAGAGTCATAACCAGAAACTTGGCTCTGCCAGATGTGGAAGTCCACAGATCAAGCAGGAGTTAACAATGTGCATAGGTGTGTCTGTTTATGCACACCCATGTCCTTTTTTACGTCTCCTACAGGATTGTGGGCATGGGGTTTTTCTACATGTGATTCAAACAAGGTTTTGGATCTGTATGCATCTGGGTAAAAGTAACTTTGAAGAGAAAGAGTGTATGGTGATTATTGGGGCCATTTAGTTCTTCCTGGTTATGATGAATGAGTAATGTTCCTTAATTGTTTTGATTACCTCTTGGAGCCTGCAGCGTTATCACTTCTGCAAGTTATCTGAGAAGCAGAGCTGTACTACCCTCAGCTGTTTCCAACTGTAATCTTTCTTATTGGACTTTTGAGAAACAAAGCTTGGATTGAGTATCTTTGCCCAACGAATCAGGAACTAGAACTGGTCTTGTTGCGCTTATTTCATGGGTTTTCACCCTATGCTGTGATATCTTCAAATATGACAGCCATAGTCATGCCTGGAGAAGCATCTCCAAAGCTCAGCCATCTGTGGGCCCCATTCATGGTTGTGCAGCGTCCGTGGTCCCCCGAGGACCATTCCACCAATTTTACCCTATCTGTGTAACCTCTGGATTGACGTTTTCAAAATAAATCCATTTTAGTTAAATAAATGTATCATAACATGAAAATGTTCATTCTCATGGAAAGAACATTCTTTTCCCATAAATGTTCTAAACCTGTTAAAAAATACTTTCTAAACCAAATGTGGGTATGTTCTCAAAATTTAGGTTTCTCTTCTTGCCTTGCTGGAGACTGAATCTCAGATCTGCTCCCTTGTTAAAAACAGAGAGTCATTGATTTTTCAGCAGTGGTAAAGATAGATTTGCAGGAGCTCAGGGTATCCATGATGTTAAAAAATTGAAAGAAATCATGAAAGGGCTACTTCGTTATTGTATGATCTACCTATTGTTTAATATCAAGTCTGAGTGCCACGTAAAATCAGTTTACTTATCCCAATGTTGGCATCAGACACTAGGAGGACCTGTAGTCTGGACTCCAGCAGAAAGAGAAAGGGGTTCTCACCAGGGGCTGGAGTTCTTGCCCTAACAAAGTCACTGAATTTTTAGATAAATCTGGTCTACCAACAAGGGTGTTGGGAGACAATCATACTGAGACAACAATGCTGAGCATTAGGGCATTCAATGAACCTGGCCTCTTGGGGCCTCAGGTTCCTCTGAAAAATGACAGGAATGGATTGAAGAGTCACTGCTTCCCACTACTAGGATCTAGAGTTCATTATCTTCACCACCTCTTTTTGTTATCAACATCTGTGACACTCGTGTCTTTTACTTCTCAGAGTCAGGGAGCTTTTGAGGCGTAATAAGACCTCCCCCACTTTTAAGAAAGATAAACCAGAAAATAGGAAATGAATTTTATCATATTCCTAACTCAATCACCTGCCTATAAAACTCCAGTGACATTTCCAAAGTTAAATCATAACCTGGATAATTCCTCCTCAAATCTTCTCCACAGATGACTCTTCCTTTGGAAATTCTAGTGAGGATACTCAATGAACTCTCCGTTCTAGGTGAAGAATGATTATTTTTAGATGAACAAGAGATCCTACTTTCTTCCCCTCATTGCAGCAGAGATGTTTCACGCTTCTTTTGACTAGTCCAAATTCAGAATATAGCTATGTCTGAAAGATCCTGTCAACAGAAATATATTCATTCAAGAAACGTTGTACTCCTTCATATATGAATAAATCAGCTCTGGGTTTGAAGTCTATTTTATGCTATGAAACTTCTTCTTTCTTAAAGATGACTTTTATCCCACTATATTCTTCCTATATTTGGACTATTTTGTGTCTCAACATTGCTTATCATCACCTGCATTTGGAAAGAGGGGACACCATCAAGTCAGAAAATATATGTTACAAATCAAACTTGGATAACTTCAGACATAATACATGAAACACTGAACTATATCAGCTAAGCTTACATAATTAATACTGTAATCACATTCTGTAATGATAAAAGGTTATTTTTAAGGAAGAAGCCAAGTACTATGTGAAAAATATGATTGAGGTGATTTAAGGAACACATAAAATTGAGTTAAGTGTCTTTTCATCCATCAATCTTCGGAATATGCATTGGAAAGAACATGACTCAGGTATCTTAGCAGAGATAATGGATATCTATAGAAGTACTTTAAAACTAAGGTTGAAGATCTAGATTATAAAATAGCTCATACAAGAAAATAGAAATGCAAAGTTAAAGCTTTTTACTTTTAACCACAAAATGCTAATTAAATCCATTGGAAACCCAGATGGGGAGGATGGGGAGTTCCTCAGACCACTCACTGATTACTGATGGTTCTTTTTTATGTTTTCTTTCTTTCTTTCTTTCTTTTTTTCTGGTGGACTTCTTTTGAGTTCATATTTTCAATATTATACACCCAAAGGCTTAAATTGGTAAAAGGCATCCGGCCTGATTCACTTGAAACACCCTATTTTAGCTCAAAGGGTATATAATTAGAATACTAGTATTCTAGCACTTCAAGATATTTTTAAAGGTGTTGCAAAACTGCTATATTATCACAGAAGATTCCTCCCTGGCACAGAAAATGGAAAAGCTGCCCAATGTGTTCAGGGTACTCTTGAATCTGTCTTTTTATTGTCCTCATCTTTCCATTTCAGGCCGCCAATAGACCTCTTGACTTTACCTTTGCAGTCATCCCCTCTTCATCATCTGTTGCTCACCAGGCTTCCTAAAACACTGTGCGATGATAGTGACACATCTCTGTTCCAAGGCTGAAAGGATACCTCATTTAACTGCAATGCATGAAACCCCCGACCTCTCCCCAATCCACATTCCCCACCACTTCTCCCAAACACACTGCTTGACTAGCAGTGCTGTCCAGCCCCCAACTATGGCCTCCACAGTTAAATCCAGGCTGGAGCCACCATTCTCCCCACTGTTTCAATCCTTGACCCTCTCTATAGAGGTCAGAGAACTTACTCTGAAATCATCGGATGGAAAATGGTGTAGGCTTTGCAGGCCAGGCAGGTTGCCTTACCACTACTCAACTCGGCCATTATAACATAAAAGCAACCATAGGTATCACACAAATGAATGAGTTAGAGTCTCACTAAAACTTGTTTCAGGTTCCTACATGTAAATTTCATATAATTATTCTCCGTCATGAAATATTACTCTTCTTCGGATGTTTTATCAATCACTTACCAATGTAGAAACAATTCTTAGTTAACGGACCATACCAAAACAGGCAACGGGCAGGACTCGGCCCATAGGCTATAGTTTGCTGACTCCTGCTCTATTGTATAGTTCAAAAGAGCAGCCAGTGATGAGCATGATTGAATTTAACTCCCTGCTCGGAGTCCTGCAGAGGCTGTCAGTGCTACTCAGAGCAAATGCTCAGCTTCTCACCATGGCCTGTAAGGTCTTATATATTTTGGGCCCCTTTGTTTGTCTCCCTTTATCTCCAATTACTCTCTTTGGTATTTTTCTCTGCTCTAGCTAACTGACCTACTTTCAGTTCTTTGAACACACTGAGCACAAGCCTGTCTCAGGGTCTTTACCCTGGAAGGTCTCTGGCCTGGAATCTGTTTCTCCATATATTTCTATGGCTCCATTGCTTGCTTCAAGATTTTGACCTAATGCCATTCTCATCAAGAGTCTCTCCTGACCACTTGATTGAAATTGTAACCATCCTATTACAAGCCCATTGTGCCCCACTAAATTTCATATACTGAAGCCCTTTCCCCTACTACCTGAGAACATAGGGGTATTTGTAGATAAGGTCTTTAAAGAGATGATTCAATTAAGTAAGGCCATTAGAATGGGGGTTAATCCAATCTGCCTGGTATTTTTATAGGAAGAGGAAATCTGGACACATAGGAACCTATCAGAGAGAGGAATGGCCATGTGAGGACATAATGAGAAGGTGGCCAGCTGCAAGCCACAGAGAAAGGCCTCAGAAGAAATCAAGCGTGCCAATGCCTTGGGCTTGGACTATGAGAAAATAAATTTTCTCTAGAACTGAGAAAATAAATTGTTGTTTAAGCCACCATATTTGTAGTATTTTGTTGTAGCAGCCCTAGCGAACTAATACACACCCCAACCTCCATAGCCCTCCCAAACCCATTTACTTTGTTCTATTTTTACCCAGAGCACCTATCACCCACAAATATACTATCTAATCAACTTAATATGATTATTATCTGGGAGTTAGTGAGATTCTAACTCATTCTACCCCCCCACTACATGATAGCAATGAACCTTTGTTTACTGATGTATTCCAAGTTCCCAGAGGAGTGTCTAGAGGAGACCAGACATGTAACAAGTATCTGCTGTATGAATGAACCTTAGAAATATATTTGTCTCTATACATCCCCTTCCTCTGTTCTCTGTTCTTCCTGGGAAGTCCAATCACCAGCTCAGCATCTCCAAACCCAGAGCCACTAAAAGCCATATCAAA
This sequence comes from Mustela putorius furo, assembly GCF_011764305.1. Lineage (NCBI taxonomy): Eukaryota > Metazoa > Chordata > Mammalia > Carnivora > Mustelidae > Mustela > Mustela putorius. Next base: position 27,544,262 of record NW_025421273.1, read on the forward strand.
AGTTATCAACACTAAAATGTCTCTTGCCACAAAACAGAGTAAACCCTCTCTTTGGATTCTATTGATACACTGTCTATACCTCTCTCCTGGCACTTAACTTATTCAAGTCTGCATTAAAGTTATTTTCTATATGTTCTAATTCCTCTGTTAAATGTTGAGCTTCTTTTTTTTTTTTTAAAGATTTCTATTTATTTATTTGACAGAAAGAGATCACAAGTAGGCAGAGAGGCAGGCAGAGAGAAAGGAAGGGAAGCAGTCTCCCTGCTGAGCAGAGACCCTAATGTGGGGCTCTATCCCAGGACCCCAGGACCATGACCTGAGCCAAAGGCAGAGGCTAAACCCACTGAGCCACCCAGGCGCCCCAATGTTGAGCTTCTTTATGATACAGCTGGTGTCTCATGCAAGTTCCTACGCCTCACTATACCCTCTTAGTGTGCCACACAGACTTGAGGCAAGATAAACCTTCATGAGCTCATATACTTTATTATTATAAAAATATGTTACTGAGCAATTACCGTGTGTCAGGCTATGTCTTAATTCTGCACATTACCACATGATTAACAAAATCTTTGTGATGGTGGCACTGTCATTAACCCCTTTTACAGATGAGATCACTGAGCCTGAGAGAAGTTAAGGAACTTGCTTAAGTCACACAGCTAATGCCTGGTGAAGCCATATTTCAAGAACAGGACTGTCCTATAGAGGTCAGGATCGGGAGTATACAATCTCATGAATAAAAACGAAAAGAGTGTTTACTTTAAAGTAAGAACATCAGTATCATGTTAAATGAAAAAAGAAAAGAAAGAAATATCATTCACCTAAATTTTTAGAAGCTTGAATAGGCTGACTTCACATCTATGATGACTGCTTTTCTTGTTCTGAACTTAGAGTATAGTCATTGTGTATTCTTTAAATTTATATATGGACTCTGAGAATTTAAAATTTCATTATTTCATAACAAAATACTTCTCCAGATTGATCTTAATTTATTGGTAATAATTGAAATCTTAAAACATAAATGAATTATATTAAATACATTTGGTTTTCCTAAATTCCTAAATATAAGTATGCCTCCTATCTTCTTGCAGTATCTCATAAAGAATTTGAAAAGTCAGCAGGTTTACTATTGACTTCTGAAATAGATAATTTCTACTTTTTATTACTGCTGTTAATTCCATGGCATCTTATATCCCAGAAAATAGGCAAAATGGATAAAATTTTAATTTTATCCATTAATGAAGAAAAACACTTTATTAGCTACTAATTTTGAATTTGTGAGAACATTACACTCATGAATTTTTGGCAGAAACATTTATGTTGCACATAGTGAAGCAACATATAAGTTATTGACAATTTTGGGGTAGGAGAGGACTTTTGGTGAAAGTATTACAGCATCACTGAGTATAATCATTTAAGTATACAGATTTTAAATTGTATCATTTTTGAAGGAGATCTTTAAGTTAGGTGTTCTATTTACTTTTTGAAAATTTTAAATATTTTTATTATTATTTATTTATTTGAGAGAGAGAGTGAAATCGACAATGAACATGAGAAGTGGGAGGGTCAGAGGGAGAAGCAGACTCGCTGCCGAGCAGGGAGCCCAATGAGGGACTCCATCCTGGGACTCCAGGATCATGACCTGAGCCAAAGGCAGCTGCTTAACCAACTGAGCCAACCAGACATCCCTACTTTTTGAAAATTTTTTTAAATTGTTATCAACCAAACCCACTTTGACCTTCTCTGAGGGCTCCAAAATAATGGAGTGATGTCAGCTGCTAATAAGCTTCATATGATTTGTCAGCATCCAAACAGAGCTTAACACTACTTGAATGAATACTGATCCCCCAACTACCGTCCTTAAAATGCTGACTTTGAAAAGCCCTTGCTGGCAGCTGGAATTGCATTTGCTTGATTTTTCGGATGAAAAAACCAGTATCATGGGATTCCTGAATGTAAACTGGCTTAAGATGGCCCACTCAGATGAGGTGGTGCTAAGACTACTTCAAGACATCTTTGCTGCTCTGGCAAGGCATTTCTCTCAGACCAAGTCACCACCACAGGCACTTATCACAGTGTAAGGCTATGAGAACAATGTGCTTCTGCAATGGTAGTATCACGGACTAGTCACAAGACTAACTAACTAGTATCTTGACCTTGGTAAAATCACTCCAGCCACTTGGACCTCCATATTCTCTTCCAAAAAGAAAGAAGTCAGACCAAATGATTTTTATGGTCCATTGAGAGTCCTCATGTCTCTGATCCAACAATATATTCCAACACAACTATTTATATAAATAGCATGAAACACATAACATTGTCTTTGTTAATGTCATATGTTGTGCACTCTCACTAATTGAGCTCCAACAAATTTCTTAAACCTTCAGAGATCATGAACTATGCTTCTACTTAGAGACAGGCTAGGAGGGCCTGATTGGAAGGCACAATTGCATGCATTTGGGTAAATGCCCAGCAGTTGGCTGTATAGTTTCCCTTGGGGGACTTTAGTAGACACAGCATAAAACTGATCTTTAAAGTTCTAAAAGCCTTTTATAGAACTGGCCTCATACCTCTTTGACGCCTTTTGACTTTTGTTTGGCTCAAGGAATTATAAGGTGGTATGAAACTCTTCTATGTATACCCCATACTAAAACAGGCTCTATGTATCTTAGCAGCATATTACAGAAGAGGAACATAACTGATTTGGCAGGCTTTAAGGTTCTTCTCCTAACCTGGTGACCTTGCCCAATGAAAATCTTCCCATGTAGAGGTGATAATACTGAGCTAGGAGAAGTTACAATTTTCTCAAAGATAGAAACAAGCTGGAGAAGAAAACTGCAAACAGAAGACAGAAAACTGAGATCCCAACAATATGTATTTTTTGTTACACTTCTAAAACTACAGCACATCCAACATGGTGTATTTTCTTATCTTCAGCAGGTTTACAGTAGCTAAAGACTGAAGAATCCATAAATTTCTATTACCTTAAAATTATTAAAATACAATCATTATCCATATAATATGTTCACTGTAGGAAAGTGAGAAAATACAAATACATAGACATTTATACATAAATTACTCAGAGGATAAATGACTTTTGAAACAAATGGACAAGTATATACAGCACCTACCCCTATCTTTAATTGTGTAGTTATACCTCCTCTGTGTACAATTAGAGAGAATTCAGACTTTCTGGGCTCTGGATTATGTACAACAGTTACTATAATGGGGAAAAGTACTGGACAGAGATAAGAAAAGGCAGAACCACAACAGAGATCAGAATGGGTAGCTGACATGACCAAGATCACAAGAAGTGATAGAGGCAAACAACAACAATCCTACCAAACTGGGGGAAGACAAGCAGAAAAACAGAAACGGAAGATGTAGCTTTGGCCCCTAAAAACCAGTTCAGTGCAATGCACTCATACATTAGATGACAACTTACTGAACATTTACTATGTGCCAGGCAAGATCTAGGCGCTCGATTACAATAATGAATAAAACAAACATGGCCCTTAAAAAGGAGTTTACAGGGGCTCCTGAGTGGCTCAGTGGGTTGAAGCCTCTGCCTTTGGCTCAGGTCATGATCCCAGGGTCCTGGGATCGAGCCCCACATCGGGCTCTCTGCTCTGCAGGGAGGCTCCTTTCTCCTCTCTCTCTGTGTTTGCCTCTCTGCCTACTTGTGATCTCTGTCTATCAAATAAATAAATAAAATTTTTAAAAAAAGGAGTTTACATTCCAGATTTATAGACACTGCCAAAATGATTCCAAATAGCGAGAATTTCCATGAAGAAAGTGACCAAATACCCCAGTTTTTCTGGTAGTCTTGATTTGCACCTGTATTTGTGCTGTGATTCCCTATGGGTTGGTCAAGTGGTATATACAGTGTATGTCTGATAATGTGACTCGGAAAGGAACACATTAACTTATATGAAGAAATAGATCCTTTTTAGGATCTCTTCCCTCAAAACTGTATTTTTGAGCAGCTATTATTCGGCATGCAATGTGTTAGGGGAGATATAGAGAATAAACTTTTTAAAAAATATCTTTTATAGAGGGGCACCTGTGTGGTGTAGTTGCTCGAGTGTCCAACTTGGTTCCGGCTCAAGTCGTAATCTCAAGAGTGGTGAGATCGAGCCCCAGGTCAAGCTCCATGGTGCAGAATTGCTTAAGTTTCTCTCTCCCTCTCCTCCAGCCTTGTCCCCCTCCCCTCCACTAAAATATATAAATAAAAATTTAAGTGACTTTTAGAAGACTCCAATCTACTTGATATGTGACACTAACCCCCAAATCTGTTAATAATGCAGGACTAATGAGTAATTCAGTGCTAAACAACATGGAACAGACAACTTGTATATGAAAGTTCAAAAAGTAAGAAGGTCATTACATATCACACAGTGAAGACAGATCTAAGGGGCAGGTAAGAAATGTAACATTCACTCCCTGATCACTGTTAGCCACAGAAATAATATCTCTAGACAAGGAATATAATCTTCTGGTGGGCTTTGACGGTAGTTTCTGCAGTAATATGGTTGTGGAGGCATTCTTTCTTCTATAAATAATACCACTGATCCTCTCTCTCCCAGCTGCTTCCAACCTACCTTCCTTGGCTCCCCCTTACCAGCCTCTCTCTCTAATTCTTCAGAGGCACATATCTTAAAGGCTTACTGACTCCCCTGGGTTGCCCATTGTGCTTGCCTCTTGGCCAAAATCGCATGAAACAGTTCCCCTCTGCTTTTCAAAATCTTAGCACATGTTGGTGTGCTGAATTGACTGTCTTGCATTTATTGGCTCTACTGACAGGGTAACATAGGACAGGAAGGAATCACGAAGAAATAGTTTATAAAACCACAAGGCTCAGCCTTTAATAACCACTTAATAAATGTTAGTTGAATGAATAAATGGCAATTACAGTTATTGAAAACAAATAAAATCAAAGGCAAAAGGGTTTAAAAATTGCAGTCATTTATCCAAGTTACTTTCTATTTATTCCTAATTACTAGGCAGCACAACGATGATGAGGTATCCAATTACCTTTGGGGAAATTCAATCTGAAACAAACAAACAAAGTGAAAACAAAAACAGAACATCCTAGAGACACCAGATCAGTAATAATGATAAGTTACCATTTGCTGGATGCTTCACAATACTGGAAATAAATGGAGGAATATCCCTATTTCATAGATGGACTGACCCAACTCAGAGCAGCTGGGTGACTTTCACAACTGTATGATCAGGAACAAGGCTGAGATGCCAACAGGAGCCTCCCACCCCTTCCCCTGGGTATACCCTTGCCCTCCAGAAGCACAGCTGGGCTCTGAGCAGAGAGAACAGCTCTCCTGGAACACATTTTCAGAACACTTTTTTTTCATTTTTAATGTAATATATTTATGTTATGGTCATTGAGACCGTGATAAAAAGACATTAGAGGAAGCAAAACAGAGCCCGAGAGTGAGCCAGACTCGAGACACAGAATGGAGGGTGTCAAATGATGGAATGTTTTATATGAGGTTACTCCCCCAACTTGGTGAAGTTCTTTCTCCTCTCCCTACCCCCGGCCACCCATTCAGTTTTCTCGAACTCACTTGCCTCTGAAAATCATGATTATTGCCCCTCCTCAGCTACTCGGAAATGTGGATCTCCTTCACGGTCCCAAGCATGCACCTTTAAAAAATTAAACATAGATCCCAAATAGAAAACATTTTGAGACATCCTGATGTTACTGCGGTATCTCTATCAGACAGGAGAAATGGATAGTGTTAGGCATACAGCCATCCATTGCAGATGCTTGATAAAGACTGGTTTGTTTATCAGATTGTTTAGCATATACTGCAGAAAATACATCAGAGCTGATTTCTATCACGGACAGCTGGACTTTGCTTTCTTCCACAAGTAAGGGCACCTCCTCAGCTCTTGGCCTCTCCCCACCAACCCACCATTGTATCCCCAAGCTGAAAAGTGAAGTTAGAAAGAAAATATAGTTTATCAAAGATAATTCACCATCATACCCAGCATACACCATCCATAGCCACGTTGTCCTGGTTATAATTCTATCTTGCTATATAAAAAATATTGCATTGTTTTCTTGTGCCTTAATCTGACTGATTATGGTGATATCTGCTCTGAAAACAATCAATTTGTTTAAAGGTGTAGGTTCATTTTCCTTATAAGGTTTAAGAAACACACAGAGAAATTCTGGACCAAAGCTATGTGGACAAAATAAAAGATAAACAAGGATGGTGAAAGATGTGGTAGAATGACAGAAATCTTACGAGTCACCCAGGGATATGATTAGCTGCCTCATGCCACTTCCAGTATCTTCTGAAGGGAAGCAACACAACCAATGTTAATCATTTTTAAAAAATGAAGCCTAGTCAGTGGTAATACCTATGATGAGTTAAAATAAAATAATAAATACGGCCATGAGCATATTTCTCCTACTTGGAGTGGGTTTTCCAACTAGCTTCTGGAATGGGATTAGCTGGTGGAAACACTAACAATAAATCTGAAGGTTAGAAGGAAGGAGAGGCCAACAACTATTTTCCCTCTGGAGTTTTTTACTTTTATATCTCCATAGGTTGGCCATGTCCCAGGACTAAAGGCCACATCTATCAAGCAGCCATCTGCATAGTCTCCCTCTCCAGGCTCCAGAGAGGGGTCCCTCCCTCGGCCCCTCCGTGGTCTGCTGTTACTAGCTTCAGAATACACATCACCTCTGTTGATTCCCTTGCACCCTGCCCACATACACAGACACTCTATTAAATTCTTTTCTTGACTCTGAGATCTCGTCTCAGGAACATAGCTATTACATGTCACAATCAAGGTACAATGTCCTTAGCAGTCTTGGTCTCATGGTATGAAACTTCAGTATTTCTTTAAGGACTTAAAGGAAGTGTTGATGACTAACTGCTGAAGTTTCTGGTAAGAAATCTCTGATTATCTCAACCAACAGGGACAAATACAGCTCCTTCTATGGATATCAGCTCTTCCCTTTAGACGGTATGCAACATATGGATTACTTTTGTCTATCAGCAACAAATGAGTTTTAAGAGTCTAGCACATCTAAGACTGAGATGGTATCACTGACTAGTTTGAAGTTCTCACAATGATAAAACATTCTTCTTTTAAAGTCTTCAAGCCCTATAAGTTTACCTCATATACTAATTATGTGGTAAGAAACATCAAAGGTCATTAAACACTAACATGAGATATTCTTCTGAAATGAAAGGGACAACCGGTATATATGTGCAAATGTAGGTGTTTTTTTTTTCCGTGAATCCAGGGATTCTCTACCTAGATTTGGCAACAACGGCAGAGTTTGAGGAGATGAGGCAAGATGCTGAATCCCTCAAAACATCCCTTCACTCCTGAATGAAAAGTTCAACTAATTAACAGAGGCCAAAATAATTCTTCCAATGAAGTTTAAAATGCATACTCTGTTGGGAAAAGCAGTACAATAGCATATATTCCTTGAAAGTCAAGTATAAACATCATCCTTCTTTGCTTTCTTCTTACCTGAGGGCAGGTTTCAATAGAAGCACCAAAAAACTGAGTATATCACGGCAAAACTTTCTGCGCATTTCAATAATCTAAATTTTACATAGTGCTTTAAGGACTATAATCTCACTTGATAGCAAAATTTGAAGGAATTAAAAAATAAAAATTTAATCAAGAACAGCATAAATTCAGAGCTGGCAGGCCAAGGGAAGGGTAACTGCTTATTCATTTGTCACGTGGCAGCACCACATGAACTGGGATATGGAAACACCTGTCATGTTTTGCCAGGATTAAATTTGAGCTGTGTGAATTTTTAAATATGGGAGGTCTTTGGGAATACATCCTTTGCAAGAGATGTATCTTCCCAGTGTTCAAATGTGGCGGTGATGGGGACAGAAGAGAAGGTCAGAGGAGATTGAAGACTTGATCTTGTGATTTGTAATCAGGAGGAAGAAAGAAGGGAAAGGCAAAAAGAAGTAGATACAGCCAGACAGGCTTTCTTAATTCTCCGATTTCGCTACAACACACCCTTTCTTTTCTCTTCACACTTTAAAAATGTAATATAAAAATATCTTAATCTTTATGTCACTAGCCTTGTGGATGGCTTGATTCACAGTAACTTCAACAATGACTGTAAGGCTGGAAACGATGCAAACTTGCAAAATAAATGTGGCTCGTTTGTGCACATTCTCTCTTTCAATCTAAAATTTCCTACTTGATGAAGTGATGAATGCTAACCTCATGCATTTAATACTATGACAACATTAAATTTGAAATACTTTAATCCACAAGTTAAATAGTAATTCAATGGCTAACAGGATATTTTGATTTAAATTCCTTTTGTTTCCCTTAGGTGGAAAGTTGAACTTGGCCACACCTATATAACTGGCTTCTTTTTTTTTTTTTTAACTTTATTTTTTTCAGTGTTCCAAGATTCATTGTTTAGACACCACACCCAGTGCTCCATGCAATACGTGCCCTCCTTAATACCCACCACCAGGCTCACCCAGCCCCCACTCCTCTCCCCTCCAAAATTCTCAGTTTGTTTCTCAGAGTCCACAGTCTCTCATGATTCATCTCCACCTCCAATTCTTGAAGCCTGAAAGAGAGCCCCAGGAAATATCCACCTGAGACATTTGTTTGGGGGCACACTTGCTAATAAGAACATGACTTCAGATCTTGATTTTTTAAGAAAACTATGTACAGAGAATTGATAAGTGTCTAAACACCCACCAAATAAGTACTATAAAACATTCCAATACTAAATTTCACACATAAAGAGGAAACAGGTGAAAATCTTGTATCTGTAATATCATTCAACCTTTCTTCATGGGTCAACATTTATAGGACAGGCAATACTATGGGCTTCTATGGTACACAAATTGCCTATCAAATTGCCCACTCAAATTAGCAGTGTCATATTACAATCCTCACAAATCGTTTCCATTTATTTAGATGTATAAGGATATATTGGTTATCATGAGCCACATCTAGAATTGGGCATAAAATGGTACATGAAGATGCAGGTCTCAAATCAATAAAGAATTAGGATAGTTAATAGTGAATTGTACCTCACTACACTGAACATGCCACTGACATGTAATATTTGCTTATTGGATTTCTGACAAATATTATATATAACAAAGGATCTTTAAAAATCCTTTTATTTTCATGATAAGTAAAGCCAAATATACGTGTTTGTAAAACCTACTCTTTGAAGAGTGATTTGTTGTGATAAAAATATGTAAAATGTTCCTGGTAAAAAAAAAATTATTTTATCTGGACAAATCTTTACCACTGAATTTGTATTCTCTATTACAAAGATTATCTTAGATGAATTAACAGCTAAATTATTTATTTATAAGCAGTCATAGGCATTGTCAAAACTTATGTGAAAAGCTCTCAGAAAAGGAAGGGGCTTTCCTCTAACTTGTGATAACACCAATAAAACACATCAAAGGAGAGTTTGTATCCATGAAAATTTCTTTGTACTTAAAATTTTCTGTGTTTGTGTAAAGGCATGGATATTTTGGATATCAAATGAAAGGCAATTACCAACAATACAGAGTATGTATTGGGAAATTAACCTGTTTTCAAATGTAAAACATCACTGTTTCCTCAGATCACATCTTTAATTGAAAAAGTGAGAATAAAGAGCTTGATGGTAAAATGAAAAAAAGAAATCATGCAAGGCTCTCTAGTATTGTTTTAAATTTTTGATAACTACAAAGATATATGCTGATTGTTCAGGATACAATTAGCAAATGCTTGCATATCCAACCTTAAAGCAAATTTTTTAAACTAATTCAACTCTGCTTCCTACTTCTTCATTAATTACTAGCCAAGAGACTTGAAAGTGTCCTAATGAATTTTACATTAGATACTGCAACATGAACAGTGTATATTATCACAGCATCTAGTAAGTGCATAAATTGGCTTTTCCAAGTTGCATTTTCCGTGGTTGTAAAGATTCCAGCTAGATCTTACAATGTTTAATATTAGAGCCTGAGCCGAAAAGATTTTTACAAGAAACAAGTTACTGTAATCACATTTCTCAAGCCATAAATCTATCTCACTACTGTATAATAATCTGTCATATTTCTCAAAGTTCTTGGTATTTTGTTTTTTTTTTTTTTTCATTTTGTGGCTCAGAAAGAGGAGAAGGTGTCCCACCTATATTGATTTCTAAATATGCATTAAATAGGACTGGAAAAATTGCTGCTATGTCAGTTTTCCATAAATTTCATATTATAAATTGCCATCCAGTTCTTGGACACCCACTGTATTTCAGATTCAATATTTATGGTTTACGACTTCACAACCATTTACCATCTTCATAAAATTCCTTGAAAATGAAAGTTTAAGAAAACTAGACATGGACTGAGCAAAAAAGGCAGAACACTACCCCTAAATCCAGTAAGAAACAGGTAAAACCTTAAAATTGCCTTATCAAAGAGGAAAATACAGACTACCATGGAAACCTCACAGAAAGCTTTCTTTTATAAAATATTTCTCTAACTTGATAGCACGATAAAAGAGCACTGTCCAATGAGACACGCTGTCACAAACAGCACACCATCCTTAATGGAAAGTTTAAAGCCAATGTCATATTGATACTACTGATCACATTGACACGATAAAGCGGTCATACTGATGGGACCATGTATTAGTAACCGGAGTATAAAAAAACTGGGTGGAAAATACAACAGAGCTCAAAGTTAACAAAAGTCAGGTATAGACTCCCAGTTGTTACTCTTAAAAGCATCAGAAGTCACCACAATTTGCCCTACTTAAAGACAGCAGCTGATAACAATCCCAATGATGTTTATTAATACTTAATGCTCCCAGAAATTGATTTTCAGAGTTATTCTTTCAAAAGTTTTTTACCTTATCAGTGTGTCGACAGAATCATACATGTAATTCTGCTGTTAATCATAAAGAGTTTATTTCCTAGAGCAAATGTTGCTCACATTCATCTCTCAATCTCTGCATCACGTGTAGGTTTACATGCGGTCCTTCTAGTTACTTAAAACAAATACGCACTGAAAAAGCAAACCTAACAATAGTGCTTCATTGGCCAATATCAAATGGTAGCATGATATCAAGCAACTTTGTCTCTCAGAAGTTTGATGGTCCATTAAAAATGCCTCTTGTCAGAGTCAAAGTAGTCTGGGTCCCACCTGTCACTACCTTAATGATGGCACTGCCTAGCAATTTCACGGGCAGCAAAACTACTGGTTTGGACTCATAATTCTGGAACATCTTAAAGATATTTTTTGCTATCAACACTTAGATTTAAATAGAGTTTCCATTTCAATCGTGCAAATTTCTAAATATTAAAATAACTGCAATGAAACAAACACCAAGCCTCTCATGGACATTATACTCTTAAGCTGTTTTTACATTTTGCTCACATTTTGCCAGAAACTGAGAAATTCAAAAGAAATGGCCTTAACTCTTTCATGACCCCAGCTCTGTGATCAACTACTAGAAATCATCTATGCATTATAATAATCCAAGAGTTCTAGAGAATTTCTAAATACCTGCAAGAGGATAACAGATAAGTGATTTTCCAACAATCTGCAGCAAAGCAGGAGAGAGAAGGAAACCCCTCACACAAGCATGCATTAAAAAAAAAAAAAAAATCTTTCTAGTCTGCAGACACGGCTTCTTGAGATTGAGGCACATTTAACAGCAACACTGCCAAAAAGACACAAAAGATACATCCACAGAATCCAGTTCTCGCCCCAAATTAGAGCTGCACTGCACACATTTTTAGAAACGTGAATCTCAGCAAACACAATTGTATTTTATTGACAACATTAAAAATAAACACAACAAAGAAATAGTGAGCCTTTCCTACTCCGTTTCATTCTCATGCTCTACCAGCCTCTTTTATTTAAAAAAAAAAAAAAAAAGTCATTACCTGTATGAAGAGAACCTGTTAATAGTCTGAGAAGGTACTGGGCAAATTTCAGTATTTCACGTTTACACCGCTTTCTACAGCCACTCATCTTAAGCAACAAGGTATTCCTCTGGTGAGAGCCAGAAGTCTTTGCCAATTAAAAAAAAAAAAAAAAAGAAGAAAAAAAAAAGACAATCTCTGAGGGGAAACTTCTGTCTCAGTTTATGTCACAGGCTGCCTTACAACTCCTGTGGAATTAGCTGGGAGTGTCTGAATCAGAAATTCCTTTAAAAAGCTAGAGAAGCCGGATACGGATAAAACAGTAACAGGGTGGGGGAAAAGGGTTGCTTCTCAGGATGGTCACCAAGTTCTTCTGTGGCAATAGATTGGCTGCCGGCTCCCACTTGTAGTAACCCACTGTGGTTCAGCTCAGCAGCCCCTCTCCAGGAGCAATTGCAACCTCACGGACCATTCACAGGGAGGCGGGGACTGTGATGCCAGCTCATCAATGAATCAGCATGTAAGCAGGTGAGGGGACAGATGACAGGTCACTGGGGCTGAAACCCTTTGGGCACCAATAAAAAAAGAGACTGCTAATGCAATCAAGCCTGCAGGGAAAGAATATCAGGGTCTAAAGCTATACAAAATGATTCTTACTACCTCCCCCAAAAGGAAGTATAATAGCATGCTGTTCAAGGTCAGACATCAGACAATTCCCTGATACAGTGTTAATCAGATTCAAAAAGCCTAAACGGTAAAAAAGGCACATCTGAGGAGCTGACCCTGATTCTAAACAAACAGAGATGAAGATTTACCAACAAATGGAGTCAAGGCTGTTTTGTCACAGATAAATACATTCTATTTCATAGGCACAGAGGTGGAAAAGAAGCTGTTTCCTAAATTTGGATAGGTTTTCGGCACTGTCCAGGTTCAAGTAATTTGGAAATTAAAAATAAAATAAAATAAAATAAAATAAAAAATCGGTTTCGTTCAAAATACAGTAGCCTGGAAACCACAACTTTTAAGCCCCAGTACTTTGCCTCCAGGCAACTGAGCTCCAAAACTAATTTCCTGCACTAACCTAAGAGAAAGAGCTGACTCAGTTTCTCCATATTTCTAAAAGGCAAAGTGCAACTTGCTAGCTTCCTACCGACCGGCTTATTTTGAATTAATGGTGAGAACAAGTGGGAGAGTTTGCAGTTTTCACAAAGTATTCTTCCATTCAAGGCAGGTTGTAGAGGTAGGAAGTGAAATGAAAGCCAGAAAACTATAGGCTCATCGTCTTTGAAGGTACAGAGCTTTTATTGTTTTTATTCTTGAGAGCCTAGGGCAGTTTCTAGGATTTGTCTATGCTCTAGTTTATATTCCCAGGGTGTTTATTTGTTTCTGCTTGTTTTGTATAAATATAAATATTATCTCTATGAGATTTAATATACATAGAATGTGCATCCTCTGTGTTCAAATACCTAGACAAGTCTTTTTTGTTATTTTTTTCCCTGACAGGTGTAACAATCCTAGATGAAACTAATATTTTCCATATTTTCCAATATGTTCTTTTATAATAAAGAAAGAAGTACTCCTAGAATCATAAACTTAAACAGACTGAGGAGTAACTCACTCTTTCTAGAATGTTCCCTCATTTTCAGACACTACAGCATAACCATTTGAATGGGATAATGAAACATTCTTTCTAGGAATTTTTAAAACATCTACTAAAAGTGTCTCAGATAAAAACAATTTCACACACAAAGTTTAACAACATTAATTTTGAAGTCCTTGCTCATACATATTTGCAGGAATAATGAAGTCAAGTTTGAAACAGGCAGAAGAAACACCATTGTAGTTACATAGTTGGACTAATTACTCTAAAGCCGCATTTTCTTATTTATAAAATGGGGACTTAGATAATATATTTGTTTGTTGAAGAGTAAAATAAGATATGACAGAGATGACATTAAGTCCAACACTTTCATTCATTTATGTAGAAATGATGTACTGAGCATCCATCATATTCCATGTGTGGTTCTAGGGCTGGAATAGAGCAGTAATGGAGAAAGACACACTCTGGCACTAGAACCATGTGTGGAACATAACGAGTGCTCAGTACATCATTTCTACTTATATTATATAGTATTCATGGCACTGAGACCTCAGTATAAAAATTTTAGCGAAAAAAAAAAGGAAAGAAAAGAAAATATCACATGTGAGTAAGAGCTAGGGAGATTATGAAGCTAGATTGGTAGAATAGAACGTGAGAGGTCAGGAGAGGCCTCTCTCATAAAAGACAAGGAGCCAATGATCAACCATGAAATGCTTAGGGGTAGGAAGACAACAAGTGAAGTGAAGTTTGTACAAAGACCCCAAGCTGGCAAAGATTTCAGTATCCTAAAGGAACAGAAAGAGGGAATGGTCACTGAAATATATTGAGCCCAGAGAGACTTATAAAAGAATATTTCATGTAGACAGACAGGGCTACTAGACAGAGTCTACAAGTATGTAGGGCCATAGAGCCAGGGTAAGGAGTTTGGATCTAGTCTATATGGGCGGGAAGGTCATTCCTGGAACTCAGAAAATTGTATGATCCCATCTGCTACACAAAGGATGAACTGTAGGGCCTTAAGAGTAGAAGAAGGAACACCTATGAGGAGCATCACAATGGTAGCATGGCCTAGATAGGAAAGGAGAGAAAATACCAAGGAATCTACAACAACAACAACAAAACTCCTAGAATTAATTAGTGAGTTTAGCAAGGTCATAGGACACTAGCTAAACACTGAATCATACTACTGAAAAATCAATTGTACTAGCAAAAAAATCTATGGACACTGAAATTTTAAAAACAATGCCATTGATAATTGCTCAAAAAATGAATATTTAGGTATAAACCTAACAAATAATGTGTAAAATTTGTATTCTGAAAATGATAAAAACTCAGATACAAAAATAAAAAAATATTTAAATAAATGGAGAGACATAGTATGTTCATATACTGGGAGACTCAATTTAGTAAAGATGCCAATTCTCCCCAAACTGATATCCAGGTTTAATGTAAGTCCAAAAATTTCAATCTTAAAATCACAATCAGATTTTTAAAAATATAGACAAGATTGTGTGTGTGTGTGTGTGTGTGTGTGTGTGTAAAAGGACAGAAGAACCTGAATAGCTAAAATGATTTTGAAAAGTAGAGTAAGTCTTGAAATCATTCTACCTGATTTCAAGAGGTATATAGCTAAGTAATCAAGACTGTGTGCTAATGGTAGAGAGATGGACACATAGTTGAATGGAAAAGATGGAAAGCCTAGAAATAGATCCACGCAATTATGCACAAGTGATTTTTGACAAAAAAATGCCAAGATCAAGTCAATGAAGGAAACAGCCCTTCAACAAATGCAAGCCTACAATTAGACATCTTCAAGCAAAAAGTGAACTTTAACCAAGGTCTCATATTTTATATAAATATTAGCGCTCACTAAATCACATACTTAAATGTAAAACTACACAAGTTTAAAGGGGAAAATAGGAGAAATTTTTCAAGATATTGAGCCAGATTTCTAAGACTTCACACCCATGGTATTATTTATAAAAAGCAGAAAATGAGGGGTGCCTGGAGGGGCTCAGAGACTGAAGTGTCTGCCTTCAACCCAGGTCATGATATGAGGTTTCTGGTATCATGTCAGGCTCTCTGCTCAGTGGGGAGCATGATTCTCCCTCTCCCTCTGCCAGCTGATCTTCCTGCTTGTGCTCTCTATCAAATAAGTAAAGGATTTTTTTTTTTTAAGCAGAAAATGGTAAGTTGAATGTCATCAAATTTAAAAACTCACACATCAAAGACCCTGCTGAAAAAATGAAAAGATAAGCTATGGGATGGGCACAAATATTTGCAAACCACACATCTGATAAAGGACTAATATCTAGAATATATGAGCTTTCAGAACTCAACAGTAAAAAGCACAAATCCAAGTGAACAGGAACAAAAGACAAACAGAGACATTTCATGGAAAAAGGATATAGAGATGGACCCCGAATTACCATTCTTTGATTTTACAATGGTACAAAGTGATTTGTACCCAGCAAAAACTCTACTTCAAAATTTGACCTTTGATCTGGGCCAATGACATGTAGTGAAACACTCCCTTGTGATACTGGGCAGCCACAGCTCCCAGTTAGCCACACAATCACTGTTGTAAGCAACCAATACACTTAAATAACTATTCCATATCCATAGAGCCATCTTGTTTCTCATGTCCAATACCATGTTCGATAAACTGCATGATACGGTCAACACTTTACTCTAAAAAGAGTACACTAGGGTACACTATTATACACCAGTTGAACGCTAATGTAAGTACTCTGAGCAAGTTTAAGGCAGGCTAGGCTAAGCTAGAATGTTCAGCAAGTTAGATATAGTAAATGCATTTTTTACTTACCATATTTTCAACTTACGATGGGATAGAACCCACCATAGGTTGAGGAAGATCCATACAAAGGGCATATAAGCAAGTGCAAAGATTTTCAATCTCCTTAGTCACTACTGACATGCAAAATAGAACTATAATGTGGCATCATGGCACATCTACCACAATAGGTAAAATTAAAAATTAGTGCTAAGACAAGGCTGGCAAACAGGCAGAGAAACTGGATCTTTCACATATTGCTGGTAGAAATGAAAAATGGTATAGCCATTCTGAAGAACATTCTGATAGTTCTTTAAAATTCTAAAAATATACCAACCATATAACTCAGCAATTGCACTCCTGTGCATTTACCCCAAGGAAATGAAAATCTATACTCAGGCAAAATCTCTGATGTAAATCCTTACAGTATTTCTACTTATAATACCCTAAACCGGAAACAACCTAGATGCCCTTCAAGAGGCAAATGACAAAAATCCAGGATGCTTCCATTCTGTGGAATACTACACAGCAGTAAAATGAACCTCTTACATACACAGCTTGGATGAATCTCAAGGGAATTATGCTGAGTGAAAAAAGCCTACCTTAAAAGGTTACATACTGCATGATTCCATTTATGTAACATTCCTGAAATGACAAAATTATAGAGGGAGGCCAGATTAGTGGACACCAAGGATTAGATAATAGTAAGGGAACACACGGAAGTAGATGTAGCTATGAAAGAGCAATATGATAGAAATGTTCCCTATTCTGACTGTATCATTGTCAATATTCTAGTTGTGATATCCTATTATGGTTTCCAAAAGATGTTATCACTGGAGGAAATTGGATGCTTTACCTTGGGATCTCTGGGTAATTTCTTACAATTGCATGTGCATCTACATATCTCAAAAGAAAAGTTTACTTCAAAATTAAATAAATAAAAATTTTCATAAAGACCATTCTAGCATCTACTAGGCATTACTATTTTACTTTAATTTACTGTTCTGAATATACACAAGTAAACCAAACAGACAAAACCAGTGATTCACGGAACTTATAATGGGGAAAAAGAGTCAATAAAATGTGGCAAGAATGGGCTATGCTGAATGGAGGGAGGGGACAGCAGTGGTGGTAAATCAGGGTCATCGGGAAACTCTTCACTGAGGTGACATTTAAGCAAAGATTTGAAGGAGGTGCGAGCATGAGCCATATGGACACCTCGAGTACATGCATGGGTATCATCTTTCTATAGCTCCTGGACAGCCTGTCAATATTCTTTTTTTTTTTTAAGATTTTATTTATTTATTTGACAGAGAGAGATCACAAGTAGGCAGAGAGGCAGGCAGAGAGAGAGAGAGAGAAGGAAGCAGGCTCCCCACCGAGCAGAGAGCCCTATGCGGGACTCGATCCCAGGACCCTGAGATCATGACCTGAGCCGAAGGCAGCGGCTTAACCCACTGAGCTACCCAGGCGCCCAGCCTGTCAAAATTCTGCTGTTCATTCTGTTGGGGGAACTTTCTTGAAATCAGCCCTCTATAAAGTTTCAATTTTGATGTGGAAGCCGAGAGCCTCAACATGACCAATCTTTCTCTAGAGAACATAATCACAAATCACTGATTTTTGTTGGGGAGCCCATTCCCTATATCTATTTATTGTTGGGAGGTGTGTAGGAGAAATATTGTTGCCTAAAGCTATCTTTAGGAAAACAAAACAAAATTAAGACAATAAATAGAAAAGGCTACAGAGTATTAGAAAATAAAAAAGAAAAATGCCCTTAATTATCAGCGAATTTGACTAGTATCGTCATTACCTCCAATAATATCAATAATCAAAGTTACAAGGTCAAAAATAACAAATGTCCTTAATGTTTCAGAAATGCTTGTCGAATGCCACTGTCATTCACAGAGAAATGTGAGTGAACTTTACAGCAGCTCACAAAGGCTCAAAGGTTTTACAGAGGAACAAACTACTTAGCACTTCAGTACATGGTACAGAGGCTGCTAACATTTCTTGCAGTAAAGTTACAGCTAAATTTAATGTAAAGACAAACTGGCATACCATGTGGTATGAACCAAAGGTTCTATGAGGGATGATTCCACAAGCAACCACTAGTCTTGTTAAGTAAGTTACTGAGGAACATGAAAGTGCAGGTTTCTTTTAAGATGTATTTCTCCTCATTGCATTTTGGATGATTTTTTTTTTTTTTAACCACATCTTTTTGAGAAGTCCAAGTAAAGCAAGTCTTAAATACGCTTGGGTCACCTTTTGCTCCTTAAAATGGAAAAATAAGCAGGACAGATTGATTAAGGGAAGAGGGTTGGCTTTCCTTCAAGGAAGACAGAGCTCAGTGATTGCCGAGAAGACTTGCCACAATAGAGTTTTCCCCCAAATTCTGTTCCTCTCAATAGATCTTGGTGTGTTCTGTGTGTCTCAGTGGGAATAGACATTGTTATGCTTTTCAGATTGTCACAAGTTGCAAAATTAAACATGTGCAGCTTAAAAATAGCTCACCATGGGGCTGCAGAGAGAAGCAGAGCAGAGCCTTGCGGCAAAGTCACAGGTTTTGAAAGTGGGTCTTGATAAAATATCAGACTAGCTAGCGTCCATTAGAGAGGAATGTCCCAATGCCAGGTCCATTATTATTCCAGAAACATCACTATTCACCTACTTCAATAAATAAGGAACATGCCAACATGCTCTTTTGTATCAAGTTTAGAAATAGCTTTGTGAATACAAAGCAAGTCAAACTTTAACTTACTGGCTCGAGAAGTCTCTCTCTTGTGTGTCTGGGTCTAAAGGAACCAAAAACCATCTAATCAACATTATAGATAATATCTAGATTAATGCAATTTTTCAGGTGTTCTACCATAGCTTAATGGCCTCATACAATGAGACCCAAACTATTGATCAAAAATGATGTATCATTATGCCTTCGGCTCAGGTCATGATCCCAGGATCCTGGGATTGAGTCCCACATGAGGCTTCTCGCTCAGTGGGAAGCCTGCTTCTCCCTCTCCCTCTCCCACTCGCCCTGCTTGTGTTCCCTCTCTTGCTGTCTCTCTGTCAAATAAATAAACAAACAACAAGCAAATAACATGTATCATTAATACAAATATTTACATGTGACTAGATCCATTACTACAAATTACAAGTGTTTTTGAAAAATAGGAGGGCTGAAGAAGTGAAATGTTTTCCAGAAGATGAAATTCTAGCTTTTTTTTTGCTTTATTTTAAAGAGAAAGAGTCACAGTTTTTCCAACAGGAGTGTTTAAAGATAAGTAAAAAGTGTTTATGACCTAAGCATATACTTTAGGGAAATGGTCCATTGGAAATATGTGCTAGCTAGAGCTGGGGGCTCCTTCAGTGGGGTTTCTCCCACCTGGGTCCCTATGTAAAAGCCTTATTATTATAGTTATGGGAGCTGGGAACAGATGCGTTTTGCTGATGGAGAGCCCCAAGAGTCAGAGTCAGATGAATGCATACTCCTTAAAAGAAAATAAAAATATATTGAAGAGTCTTACAAGTAGAGATAAGGCTGAGATTGTGGGTGTAGAAATGAGCTCTTGTGTCAGCATGTGGTACTTTGAAGGACGGCAAACATCAGAAGGAAAGATGCCACCTTCTAAGGCCCAGATTTATGCCCAGATTAAAAAAAAAAAAAAAAAAAAAGAGGACCTGGCATGTCCCAAGGCCCATTCTTCCACAGAATAAGGCTGAAAACTGTGTCCTGAAAGAATCTACATTAGCTTATTTTCCTTATTTTCTTTGTGATTCATTATTATTTTTGTCACTTTTTGATAAGGCCTATAGAGTAAGGAACTGGTGTTCTAATTTAGTCCTAGAATTAAATAGCGAGTCATTTACTCAGACTCATTTTACTTGGGTATGAGGCAGCCTTGCAATCTCTTGTGGTTACTGACAGTATTAAAACAAGATCTTACAAAATATAGCAATTTTACAGTGTTCATATATATGCAGATATATATTTTTTTCCTTACTGAGATCCCTAGAACTTATCCATATCACTTTTATCTACACTCCTACCCTGTTTTCTCCAATGTAGGGGCCTATTTACATAGGAACCACCTATTTACATCGGAACCACCCAGAATTCCTGTTTAATATACAGATTTCATGGTCCCCCACCTTCAACATAAAGACACAGAATCCAGGAGTATGTGGTAGAGAGTCTTAGAAATTTAGTATCTCCTGCATTCTCAAAAATCCAGAATTTTTATAATCTAAGACAATTACCTTTTTGGAACACAAAGCCAAGGAAAAGGCAAACTGAAATTTAAAGAAGATAAAATTATGGATCTATAAAGGTTCCAATAATCCATCAGACAGTTCAGTTGAAATCTACCTGCTGTTACTCTGAGGTTAGGATGTGGTATCAGTAAAGCAGCCCCAGGCTTCCATTTCAAAACAAAGCACAAATGTCAAGGAAACTCCATTTTCAATTATATCAAAGGCAATGGATAGAAAGGCTTAAAGCAATCAGTTGCTCATTTGGCTTCAGAAAAGCCATCAGCCACAAGCAGTCCTGTGGTGTCTATTGGACTCTAATGGGCACACATAGGCTTGGTGACACATCCTTTTTATACCATTTTCCCAGAATGGCCAGTGTATTTAAAAACAGGCCACATCCATGATTCAAACTTTAGCATCCAGCGCATGACTTTTCTTTCCTCCTCTACCACATTTTTGGAAGATCAGCCTTTCTTCTTCTTCTTTTTTTTTTTTTTAATTTCTTTTCAGCGTAACAGTATTCATTGTTTTTGCACCACACCCAGTGCTCCATGCAATCTGTGCCCTCTTTAATATCCACCACCTGGAAGATCAGCCTTTCTATTTTGATTAGCATATTAACGATTTGGTTAATATAATTATGAGTCAGCCGAACTCCAACCAGTGAGGTTGGCTGGTCTGGTTTGTTTTGTAAGGGAGGGCCACAGGACTTTCCGCCTCCTTCTCTTGCAAAGTGAGATGTCAGAAAAGACAGTTTGAGGTCTGGAGTAACTAAATGAAGGGCAACATATAATCGAAAAAAATGGGAGGAAGTAATAAATATGTTAGCCTTCCTGTAATCCCCAACTAACATAAACAAATGCTGGGCTGATTTAGGACAGTCTTACCTGAGTTTCTATCACTTACCAGGCAGATGTCAGGAAGTAGGTTTCAGATAATGTTAGGGAACATACTGGGCATTTAGAAATGCTGATCTAGCATTCAGTACAAAGGTCAAGATTGAAGGTCACACTTAGAAGCCATCTGTGTAGAAGTGACAGTTATAGCTGAATATGGATGGAACCCCTGATGGAGAGAGAGGTGACCTACAAGGCTCTTGTCACACGGTCTCAGTTATAAATGGCTTTGCCCTACTTTTCATTCAAGACTGAACTGCCTTACACTACTTGTCATAAAACAGGTAGGTTTTTCAAAAGATGCAAATTTTAAACAGTCAAAGACGAGTTTAAAATCAAACACAAGAAAATAAAGACCTAATCTAAAGACTATAAGAAATAATGGTGACTACTGAAATATTCTTGATTTGTTCAACAACGACAACAAAAAGGAGTTCCTCCCTTACATAAACAGCTAAAAATATGAGATGCAATGGCATTCGGTGACCACAGAAACATAATTACTCAGTACTAGCTTACAACAGATTGTGATTCTTTTTAGTGTGAATAATTGCTTTTGCAAAGTTCCTGCTTAAGTTTCCATGGATGCTTTTATAACCAAACTATGGCCATGGTCAAATGCCTAAAAAGCAACGCTTATCCTAGTCCTGGAGATAATAATCACCTACAACTGAGCATGACAATCATTGGAGCTGCAGGGACAGGCCAATTTCAGATTCAGTGAGCACGTCACTATGGAAAACAAAGCAACGTAACACCATCCTCTTTGAACTATATACTCTTGCCTTGACTTAACATCAAGCAAAATATTAGATCACACTGAAAATGCTTCTTTCAGACTTTGCATCACAATCCTAGTTTCAGTTTTGACTAGCCGGAGGAAAAGAAAGTCTTTGACTCCTCTGTACCTTCTGCATGTCCTTGAGCATGCCTGAAGGATTCATTTCCAAACAGCAGTCTGAGGAGGAGCACACTGCACGGGCTCCCCTGGAAGCTGCCACCATACACCCATCTCATCAGAGCAATGTGATTAAATATTCAGGATCCTGCCACAGTGGGGCAGAGCAAAGTAATGTGGGGCTCTGACCTTCTCCAGGAAAATCAGTCAGGGAACAAATGCATGACAACGGGTGACACTATGCCCTATAACTGAAAACCACCGAATGCAGTTTTCATGTTATATGCTCACCAGTACAGTAAATGCACTATTAAACTCCCACTTCCCAAGTCATACTAAAAGCCTCCCTAGTAATACTAAAAGCCTCCCTTGCACGCTTGCAAACGCATATTCACACCCCTCCATAGCTGACCATCCACCCACTGTGAACTTCAGAGCCGACATGTCAGGAGTGGGAGGCCATGGGATGAGCGGACTAAGTCAGGCCTGCATTCTGGATCTTTCAAGGACCAACGTTGGTCAGATGGCTATAGGGGTCCATTTCCCATCTGTAAAATGAGGGCATTGGATTCAATAACTCCCGCCTTCTTTTCCAACTCAAAAAAAGTATAAATATCTACAAAAGGAGTTCTTTCTATATCTATTTTAAATAGCCACATACTGGTCCAGAATATGGACATGCTTTTGTCCATTCCTCACCAACAAGTACTTAGGATGTTTTCAGTTGTCCAGAAACCACAAACAATACTGCATGAACAACCCTATGCACACACCCTTAGGATGTGGAGCCTTTATTTCTAGAGGTGTGTGTATGAGAGGCATGTCTTCTACACACTGGTAAGTAAGAAAACAAGTTACTAAAACATGTGTATAGTCCAAATTTTTTTAAATAAAACTATGTTCTCTACCTGTGCATCTCTCCAGAGCAAAGAATGATAACCCAGTTCATTGGGGGAGAGAACAAACGGTATAAGAAAAAGGAAACTGAACAAAACATAAGCTCTTGTGACATAATGCTGACTTCTAATATATAAAACTATGAAATTTATGAAAATTATATTTCTATGAGAAATATGCATAGATTAAAGAAAAGCATTAATCTAATTAAGTGATGAGTAATTTAGGCCATTTTTTTTACTTGTATTCCTTGAGGTATTTTTATACTGCTTTTGAAAAAAGTAACACATAGACAAAAGGAAAAATAATGAATCTACAATGTGAACTTCCTTTAGAGGTTCTACGCCTGCAAAATGACAATGGTATCTATCTCATATTTTATGCTTTAAGGTCAGGGCATCATTGTGAAAAATTTTGTTGAGTTATCTAATCTTTGAAAGAGACATTTTAGGTAGGCCTTTCTGTCATCCAAAAAGGATGGAGAAACTGAAACTGAGAAAGACTAACTCTCCTAAATTCAGGGGAGTATGAACTAATCCCATCTTAAATCTACAACACATGCTCCAAAGCATGGTGGAATGTGATAACCCACCTCTCTACTTCCTGGGAAGACGGAAAGATCCACGGGAGTCAGTCATTTGGGTTAGAACCCTGAATCTCCCCATTTTCTATTTAGGGTAGTCATTAAATCTATAACAGATAAACCCTAGGTTTAAAAATATTCAAAGCAAAAGTTAATATAATTGTTTAGAAAAATAATAACAGATATTATTGAACCATGCCATCTTTACCATGCTGAAACAATTTTAATGGATAATGTAATTTTATATATGAGCCTACAAACATCATTTGAGGAATTTTACAAGACAGAGCTTAACAAACTGAGCAGCATTTATTTATTTTACTGGGTTAGGTCTACTGTTGGCGCTGTAGGTTAGTTCCTTGGGTGTCAGTGAAACTGAAAAAAATTCTTGCCCCAATGATTCATCAGTCTGAGAAGTACATTTTCCATATTTTTAAATCATTTTTCCCTTTAGCAAAGCATTAATTATTTCATGAGCACTGGGGCACATTTTGAAGATCTACCCATGGTCTATGAGCTCATATGGATTTTTATTCTACTATAGCTCCTGAGACGTCTCGCATGTAGCCTACTCCCCAGATAAACTCTCCCCATTACTTTCTCCTGAGGTCTGCCTAGAATCTCCATTATATTTTGCTGCTGAAACACAGATACATTTCCATAAATGCTTGCTCTGGGACTCACAGCACAATAACCAGGGACAGCTGCTGTTGTGTAGGATTTAAGGGCATTTCTTTCTCTCTCTCCCACCCTCCCTTCCCCACTCCCTACCTCCCTCTTTCTTTCCTCCTTCCTTCCTTCCTTCCTTCCTTTCTTCCTTTTCTTCCTAAAAAACTGGCCATAACAGCAATTACCCCACTTACTCTCCATTCTCTTCATTTCATAGCATTCCCGATTCAGGAGATAAGGTTGTAGGGGCCTTCCCTCAATCTCTGGACACCTTGGAAAGAACAAAGATCAAAGCCATGGGCCATCTGAGCTTCCCAGGCTAGCTCTCTCACTTAGGGTCTGTGATTTTGGTCAGATCACCTCAAAGTATCTAAGCCTCAGTTTAATCGTGTGTGAAGGGAACTACTGATGCCCGCTGAATATACCCACCCAATAAAATTCTTCGAGAACCAAATAAGGTCATATATATAAAACACACTAGAAAATATCTGGTTTATAGGAGATATTTCATCAAGGAAAGATGTTGCTTACTAGATCTAAAAGTGAAAAGGAACTCTCTCTAAAGCAACCAACAGAGTCAGGGTAAGTTCTAAAGTCCCACTAAGTGTCTAGAGGAATCTTTTTGAATACTGTTGGGGTTGTTATTTGAATAATAGTAGTACCATTTTAATTAATTAATGTTTTATAGGTAATTTAAGATGACATGTGCATTCTTTTTTTTTTTTTTAACATGTAAACACTGGCTACATAGTCAATGGGAAAAAAATTAGTAGAACAATTGTTCTTCTCAGTACAAAAGCATGGACAGAACAATGGGTAGGCTTCAAAAGATGATAAAACTGAATGAAAATGGTATGAGTATGAGTATGTATGCATTTTCTGACAAAAGAGTTCAGAGCTTTCATTCAAATCTGAACAGATCCTAATGGGAAATAATGCCTGATTCTATACTAGGAATGTTGGGCTAAATAATTCAGTTATCACCTTATTTCTTTACCTAGAAATGTGAGGAATATATCAAATTTATGTTCTAAAAAATATGGTCTGGAGCCATGTTTTATCATCCTTTTGGTGGGACTGACCCCTTTGATGCGTGTATAAAAATTATTGAAAATACTCTAAGGGGCAGTCTTTCACTGTCCAACATCTCCCTTCTTCTTTGTGAGAAGGTCATAACATTGAGTCCTTCTTTACTACTGGCAATCCAGGACATGGACAAAGAAAGAAAGAGAACAAGGAAAAGAAGGAAGGGAGAAGAAACAAAAATGATGGAGTCATGCACAGGGATAGAGAACAGAGGAGAAGAGAAGGGAAGCGGGAAGGTGGAAGAGGACAGGGGGAAGGGAGGTGAGATGGAAGGGAAGAGAGAAAGGGAAGAGATATTATAATTTGGTAGCTTCTAACATGTCAATGTGTAGGTATTTGAGCGACATTCTCCCAACATTCTCTCTCAAATCCCTTACTCAATCTCCCCATTTTCTTTTTTTTTTAAAAAAGATTTTTATTTGTTTATGCAAAAGAGAGAGAGAGAATTCAAGTGCAAAGGAGAGAATAAGCAGGGGGAGGGTCAGATGGAGAGGCAGACTCTGTTTTAAGCATGGAGCCTGACACAGAGCTCAATCCCAGGACCCCGGGATCATACCCTGAACTGAAGGCAGCTGCTTAACCAACTGAGCCACCCAGGTGCCTTCAGCACATTTTCTCTAAGAAAAAAGAAACAGTGAGAGCATTCTGATCCACAGCTTTTAAAATTACTTATGAATGATATTTTTAAATAATTATCTATAAGTGATATGGCATTTTTCAATAACCTGTCTCTTTAAAGTACCATATTTTATACAAATTACTATATACTGTTCTGTACAGTTTCTTTTTTGCCAAATTATTTTTTGGAGAAAGGATGAGACAACATCATTCTCCTTGGTGAACAATATCACCTTCTATTCGGTTTTTGTTCTCTTGTCTTGACACAGCATCAGATGGTTTCTCTGCCATTTCTGCTACAAGATAAATTATTTTCAATTCAGTTTAACAAAGGTGGATTGGGTGTCTTGTCTTATGACTTTCCTATATCAAGCCCAAAAAGTAGAAGAATTTCATCTACTCTAAAACTGTATAGGTCTACAAATGTCAGGGGTGAGACACATCAGTCAAAAAAGTACTCATGGGGGAAAATTATTTTATAAAAATTAATTTGCTTTCCTCTGTAAAAGATCTGCAGTTTTCATAAAGGGATTTTCCTTTTTTTTTTTTCTTTGTGCTTCTTCCAGTAGCATAATTGCAAAATACTTAACTTGACTCTTCCATTATTCATTCACTCATTCATTCAAACATTTATTAAGAAATAGGTTACTTTGATACAACTTCTCTGATTTCTTGAGATCAGCATTAAAGTGGAGACACCTGGGACCTATTTAACTGAAGGGAATTAGTGTTCAAAATTTATGAATATAGCCATGTGAAAAGCCTCTTCTATAATGATCTCAATTTTATAGCAACCAGCTAAAGCTAAGAAGACCCAAATGATTCTTGGTCAGCTCAGATGATCCTAAAGTTGACTAGGGGGCCCTAACCCCATTATCCAAAATGGCTCAGTCCCCATACAAGAGCAATATAAATCAATCCTGAATTCCTGATAAGAGACAGAAAGTTCTGATTCTTTGAAATCCAATAATAAGGAGTCATTATTAGATAAAGTTAGGGAGCTTGATTATAAGATGGTCTGATGGACATGTTTACCCCAATAAGTGAGTCAGGTGGGATCACATCATCTCTCTCCCCATCTGATTAACCCATTCAAGTGTCCTCACCTCCAACACTGGTCCTGACTCATTCCTGAAATCTTAATATGGCTTTGTTGATAGGAGCAAAGTGCTCCTATGGCATCCCTCCTTCTGGGGTGATTTGACAACTAAGATCTCAAAGTAAGTAAATTTAGAAATATCTTTAGGAAGCTACTCCTCTCCGAACACAGGTAAATATGGTGAAGCAAGTTCTTGTGCCTACTGTCCTTCCACAGGTGAAAACACCACACTGCAGTTACTTGGTTCATTGGCCCCATGCTTCCAAATCTTTAAGTCTTACAGGCTTCATGCAAAGAATGCTTGTAAATACATTTGCCTTTCTTATACTCACAGTTTTCCTAAGCCAGTGTTTCTCAACCTAGACACCATCCTGGGCCACACTGAGTCTTCGTTGTTGGACCCTGCCCTGAGCTATATAGAATGTGTGGCAACATCTCTGGTCTCTACCTATTAAATGTCGGAAGTACTCCCCAAGTTGTGACAACCAAAAATGTCTCCAGATATTTTTTCTAATTTCTCCAAGGGGAACTCTTCCTCCACCCACCTAATTGAGAACCAGTATTTTAAGACCATGAACTTGAAGGCAATCTCTGCAGATTCTTGCTTACAGCCCTATGACTCAGATTTTAATATGATTTTGACAATATTAATTACATAATTTACCATATATTAATTACATAGCTCCCTAGAATCCAATGAATTATGAGTAGTAAATCAAACGCACTGAGTATTCTAGGGTCCTCTAGAAAAGCAGAGCCTTTGTCTCTGTAAAAATCAGACTCTGTAAGAACCAATTGGACTCTCTTTTCCCAATGGGATACCCCCCTTGCAAGCTTTTGGCCACCTACACTCAATCAGAAGCCCAATATTGGGATAAAGAGGCAACAACCAGTAGTCTCAAAGTTTACTCTTGCTAGCCAGTTTATTTTTCTTAACTGGGTTGGACTGATCATAATCTGCACACATTAACTCATTAACCTGATTCGTTAGTTCCCTTGATTTCTGATTTCAAGACATTTAATCACCGTTCAGTTACCCTGGCCCCATATTCCTATTTACAGTTCATTCTTTAATATAGTTCCTACTCCAAGTTCTGTTTCATATTCTGCATCTGTGATTATCAATTGATTTCCTTGTTTTATAATATATAATCAGCATTTCTTGGGCTCAATTCACTAGTCTTCTAGTCCTGGCATCTTCTTTGATCCTGAATGTGTTCATATTGCAGCATGATAGACACTCAAAACATAAAGAAGAGATAGCAGATTACCAGGCAGAAAAAAACAAAACAAAACAAACAACAACAACAAAACAAAACCCACAAAAAAACAAGCACATATCTTCAGAAATACCCCTGCAGATCTCATAACTTTTGAGAATATCATATAACCATACTTGAATATTTGTAGTAATGACACTGAGCCTTCGATAAAGGAAAATGCATAGTCTACTTAAGAAGAGAAGGAAAATAGGTACAATTGCTTAGAAAAAAGTCCATCTCCTCTGGTTCATAGAGAACTTATAAAACTTGAGGAGTTGGGGTGCCTGGGTGGCTCAGTAGGTTAAAGCCTCTGCCTTCAGCTCAGGTCATGATCCCAGGTCCTAGGATCCAGCCCTGCATCAGGCTCTGTGCTCAGCAGGGAGCCTGCTTCCCTTCCTTTCTGCCTGCCTCTCTGCCTACTTATGATCTCTGTCTGTTAAATAAATAAATCTTTAAAAAAAAAAAAGAAAAAAAAACAAGTTGAAGGGATAAGCTTTTGTTACCTGAAAAGTATACTAATTTATTTTATTTTATTTTATTAAATTTATTTATTTTCAGCATAACAGTATTCATTATTTTTTCACCACACCCAATGCTCCATGCAATCCGTGCCCTCTATAATACCCACCACCTGGTACCCCAACCTCCTACCCCCCCGCCACTTCAAACCCCTCAGATTGTTTTTCAGAGTCCATAGTCTTTCATGGTTCACCTCCCCTTCCAATTTCCCCCAACTTCCTTCTCCTCTCTAACTCCCCATGTCCTCCATGCTATTTGTTATGCTCCACAAATAAGTGAAACCATATGATAATTGACTTAAAAGAAAGGCCATATGTACCCCAATGTTTATAGCAGCAATGGCCACGGTCGCCAAACTATGGAAAGAACCAAGATGCCCTTCACCGGACGAATGGATAAGGAAGATGTGGTCCATATACACTATGGAGTATTATGCCTCCATCAGAAAGGATGAATACCCAACTTTTGTAGCAACATGGACGGGACTGGAAGAGATTATGCTGAGAAAAATATACTAATTTAAAACATCAGCTTACCTAAATATTTATTAAATTATTTGCATTTATACTTACTAGGTTGGATCATATGAAATTGCTGTTTTTTATAGGCAAACACTGCCAATTACATATTCAACCCAAGCAACACTAAGAAGTTCCTAAGCACAAGAAAACACTTATAACAAACTAGCAGTGTCTCCTTCAAAAGCAAGGATATTTAAAATTTCATAAAAAGAATTCATTTCCACTTTACCAGTTTTTGATGAATCCCTTCTTCTTACATATATAGCCTTATGATCACAGGAATCCAAGAACATTAACTCTAAATGATGCACTGAAACAGTGTGAGGAATCACTCTACAAGACAGGGCCATAGCACCAATATGGGACAAGCAAGAAAACTGATTATTTTAATGAGCAAACCTATTTGCAAAGGACCCCTCCTGGCTCCTCAGATTTCTGTTTTCTGGTTAGTGCCTTTTAATTTTAGATGTCCAAATCTGCACTTTTCATATTCTAATCCCTTGCGGCCTAAGAAGTCACAGGCATTCCATTTGTCATCTTTAGGATGACAGCCCTCAGCAACAAACACAACAAACAAAACAATCCAAAGACTCATGTTAAGCTTCACAACACCACTGCTACCCTGATAAGTGATCAATAGAGAAGTCATCTTTTCTGCAGTGAAACCCCCATGGTTGCTACTCATTGATGGTATCTAATGTTGGAAATGAGTAAGAGATACCCATCCTTAATACATAAGATGTAACACAAGACAGAAAGTCAAAGAGGAGAAGGAAGAGAGACAGAGAGAAACCTAATTATATTAGATACCCAAGAATTCTGAAATGAGCTCCATTCATCTCAGAGGAACATAAAGAAATATAAGAGAGCCCATTTAAATTTATTATCTGCCTGCTGTTGCTTCAGCTGCTGCTAACAGACACCCCATAGAGAAACAATGGGGAGAAGAGCATTCTTGTATGTTCTCCTCATGTGAACTCTGGGTGATGATGTTGAGAATAAGCTTAAGTGTGAAAAAATGGTGCTTTCTCAGGGCCAAGTTTTATGTTACCAGTTCAATGGATCTAGGCAGAGCAAAAGTTCAACGAACATTTGTTGAATTTATTTATGAGACCTGTAGAAATCCATGGTACAATAAACCATGATCTCTTATCAATAGGGGAGAAAAGAACTTTTTGTGTCAGGTAAAGGAATAAACAATAGTGGGAGGGCCAGTTCCTTGATACCTTTCCTACATCTATTAACACCAGTTTATCCACCAGCTGGTGATGATAATTCCCTTTTAATTCAGAATTCCTTTAAACAGAACTTCATTTCTCATTTATTTATTTTTTTAAAAGATTTTATTTATTGATTTGACAGAGAGAGAGATCCCAAGTAGGCAGAGAGGCAGGCAGAGAGAGAGGAGGAAGCAGGCTCCCTGCTGAGCAAAGAGCCCGATGCGGGGCTCTATCCCAGGACCCCGGATCATGACCTGAGCCGAAGGCTGACGCTTAATCCACTGAGCCACCCAGGCACCCCTCATTTCTCACTTATGCTCAAGAAATATGCATCAGACCAGTTGCCTTTAAAATCACAAAAGTATTTTCTATGGTGAGTACAGCACTTTTTTTTTTTTCCACAGAGAAAATAAGGAGAAAAAGGATTAAGAAAAAAGTGGATACTATTCAAACATCCAAAGCCAAATGAAGCCTTATAGCTGACGGATGTCAAGAAAATTTAAGCTAGATTCCACAGTCGATTTTCATATCCAAATTCTGGAAAATTTCTGTTTCTTTGTTTGTTTAGTTTGGAGAATCTACCGATGATTACCAAGCTGTTCTCACAGACTTAAATGACCATACTTCACAGTAAAAGGAAATGACTCAAAGCTGTTATACAACTTTGGAGTATTAATTCAAAGTTTTGTTAAGCCATACAGTGAGCTAACTCCAATGTTTATGTGTGAAGTAGTTTTTCAATGAAGGCCATCTAGTGTCATGATTTGAAGCACGGATGCCTGAGTTTGCGTCCTAGTCCCCCCTTTATTAGCTGTGTGACGTTGGCCAAGTCACTTAACTTCTCTGGATCAAATGATTATGTACAAATATTTCTGCACTTGGGTGATCCATAGTATTTATAGTTCCCTTATTTGTGTTTTCATTTCTCAGGTTTTGAATACTCTAACAGTCAACAAAATTTTGAAAAGAGAGAAACTCTAAGTGGTGACAAGCTGTCCACTAAAAAGTCAGCATCTGAGGTGTTATACTCTACAAAGTTCAATGTTGGTTATGACCAACATAGTTTCCAACCTTTAATCAATTAACAGAGAGCCTGCCCCAACTACTCAGGTTTTGCAAATAAGTAATTTCTGGGGAGGCAAGTATATATCTGAGCTGAAGTTTTCAATCAACTGACTGAAACTATCACATAAAAACTTGGTCACCCTCTCATTATCAAACACTTCTTGGTTTTCATCACTACAATGTTAAGCCCTAGCCTACAGGTAATTCTCTAACACATCTAGTAACACCTTTTGCTGCCACACAATAAAGCACGGCTGTAAACTGAGCACTTACTAGTCACACACATGGCCTATGCAATTCTTTCCTTGTTCCATAATAACAAACCAACATTAAATCACCCTCATGACCATATTAAAGTTAATTTCCTCCAAATTGCATGTCATATTTATAAGACATGACTCTGCATTTAGACAGTGCTTATCTCCTAAGCTGCTCTAAGAGCAGCCTATGTGTTTTATTTATGCAAATACATTACTGGTGTAAAAAGAGACAGATTATTTTATATCAAAGGTATCCATTTTCTGATTTGGACTAAAACCTTGGAGTTCTCAGTATCATAAGTGTCATATTCAGTCAAATTACTATTCAATAGAGCTCATTATTCAGTCTTTCACCAATAAAAACAAGAGATATTTTATGAAAAACCATTCATTTATTCGATCTACTGTTAGGTGTTGATGAAAGCTGTAAAAATGAATCTAGGCCAGCCTTGAAGTTTTGGTTTCCATAGCCCAGTTAGGAAGAGAGATAGGAAAACAATCCCAGGCTGTTAGAGCAAGCTTTGGGCATGTGAATGGGGATGGGGGGAGAGAAAAGAAAAATGTGTTTGGGGTAGGCCTTACTAAAAAGAGTCTGCCCTGAGTGTTAGGAAATGAGGTCTTTTGGAAGTGGTGAGGAGAGAAAACAAGGAAGTGTCACATTCTAAGGGGAGGAAGAGCCGTATCTGAGATCACTAAATCAGGAATGGGCCTAGAGAAGGAAGGAAGCTATGACAAGTTCTCCTGCCAGGCCCCGAGTGTTCTTATTTTTAGTTAGTATATGCAGATCTCATTCCACACACCATTTGGGCAACCACCAGAAATTTCAATGGAGAAGAGAGAAATCACAAGTCAATTCAAATCATAAAAGTATATCTGGCAAGACCACATGGTTGCTGCCGTGCTGTTTCCCTGACTAGAGAGAACGGACGGACTTCTGGCTCCCTTGCTACTTGCTCCTCATGCAGCCTGTTAAGTTTGAGAAATCTTGCTAATGTGTTAGTGTTGCCAATTTACCCTGCACATTACATTTTATATTTCCACATACCGTGGTAATATTTTTGTGCCACTCTATGATTTAAGTAGTGTGACTAGATATATGTTGGCAGGCAATATGTCTAGTGTTCAAGAGAGTAAGCTGTCAAAGGATTCCCTTTGTGTTAGCAACAAGGTAAAGAAAGTGGCATCTTCAGATGGAACAAAACAAAACATAACAAGCAGAAAAGACTATTACTATCTATACATCTACATGGCTACCCACCCACCTACCTACCTATGTACTTACCTACATATTTATTTTTCATATATTTCATAAAAATAAAGCAAAGAATCTAGAAAACCCTAATGAACCACTTGCTGCCTTAGCTCCCAATCCCATTTATTCTCCCTGGGACATGATTTCATGTTGATGGTACACGTTGACACAAGCCCACTTACTAAACAAACAAACAACAAAAACAATTTTTATTTTTTTAAACTGTGATGCTAAAATTGTGTTTCCCAAATCTGAAGACCCTCATCTGAGTTGATAGAATCCACAGTAGGGAACAAGGGACACTAGAAAATATTGTGTTAATGATCACTGCTATTTCTCCTTTTCTGTGTAGCAAAAGACACCAGTTCTCTCAAGTTTTTAAGTCCATGGCTAGTTAAATCAGATGCCAGGCTTTTATCTGGTATGTGTCTGCATTATTTCTTTCCAGTAATGCACAACCTACCCAAAATGCTATAGAGAGGAAATGTTGAAGTTAGCACAGCTAATGGAGAAGTGGTGTGATGGAAAATGGAAAAGACAAGGCTAACAACAACAATAAAAAACACAAAGAGCTTACAACACAACACTCAGGAAGGGAAGTTTGGTGTCTTAGAGGAGCCCAGTCATACATAATTAGAAACTGCATACATGTAAACAGCTGACCAAATCCACATTCTATCCTATAAAACTAACTGCAAACCTTCCTTCCTATACTTATACCACCAACCTTGATATAATGGATTCTGAGGAAAATTATTTGGTTGTGGTTCTTTTGACTTTAATGAGTCTGGACTATGAAAACTATATTTATTTTTCCCAGCATTTTTTTAAATTTATTTTTTATTTTCAGCATAACAGTATTCATTATTTTTGCATCACACCCAGTGCTCCATGCAATCCGTGCCCTCTGTAATACCCACCACCTGGTACCGCGACCTCCCACCCCCCGCCCCTTCAAAACCATCAGATTGTTTTGAAAAAACATTCTGAAAACTATAATTTTCTTTGAATTGCCCTTGTTTAGGGCCTTTATGAGGGAGTTAATGTCTCAATGGGCCATGATCCTACCATGATCATGAAGAATAGAGCCCAGGACATCCTTTGATTGTATATATATATTACACCAAAAGACCTATATATATATACATATTAGAGCAAAATACCCAAAACAATGATGCAATTTGCATAGGATCCAGGGCAGTTTTTCTAGCCCAAAGGGTTAGAGAAGGCTCAAAGGAAGCCTGGAATTGGGATAGATCCCACAAGCATGATGTTAAATGGTCAGGGATTGGAGAACTGGGATCACTATCTCTTTGATTAGATATAACTGAAAGGACACACAGAGCCCTGGTAACAACATCCAATAAGTGGTTCCTGAGAGCCAATGAGATACAGAAGTGTATGAGTGGGTTATGGAGTCACGTGAGCCAGTTTGAATTCCACCTGCCCAGTTTACTAATTATTCACCCATAGAACATTTCCCTGGCCTTTCTCAGTCTCAGGATCATCTATATAACCCTCAAGTATTGTGAAAAGAGTTATAAATAATGTATGCGTGATATTCAGCACATTCTTAACATTCAATATGCATGAATTATCATTACATAAACAGCGTCAAAGAATTTAGGTGAATTTTATCTACAAAATGAAGTGCTGCTTTTGTGAGTTATTTCGTGGAACAACTCAGCACTTTGTTGTGTCTCCCCTGCATAAATTCTGTAAGGGTCTTCGCACATCTGCTGTTGTCTTTAAGCCTTTAGAGTTCTCAGAAAACTACAGTATATTTTCTTATGTTGCCCCCAAAACTATCAAATTCTTAGATTTGGCACAGGAGCTCATGTTCATTTTGTAAATCTGTGCACTTCACACATACTTTCATAGTATATTCACTCTAGAGTAAAGAGGAGATGGAGACTTTCTGGTGTCCATTAAAGATCCACTGCTCCATGAAGAATTAATTAGAGCAAGTGAGCCTTGTCTAAGAAACCCAAAGGGAGCAGAGGACACAACCCATTTCCACATGAGACCTCAGCACGCAGACTGAATGTCTTCCCCATCACAACCAGGTCCTTAGATTTCTGGAATGATGTTCTTTTTTCCACATTATCTTTTTGTTTTGTTTTATTTTTGTTTTATGCACAGGTCACTTCTTTCATTTATTTATTTTTTATTTTTATTTTTTATTATGTTCAGTTAACTAACATACAACACCTCATAAGTTTTTGTTGTAGTGTTCAACGATTCTTTAGTTGTGTGTAACACCAAATGAACATCCCAACATGTGCTCTACTTAATACCTATCACCTGGTTACCCCATCTCCCTAACCCTCTCCCTTCTGTAACCCTCAGTTTGTTTCCCAGAACCCAGAGTCTTTCACAGATTGTCTCCCTCTCTAATTTCTTCCCTTTCAGTTTTCCCTCCCTTCCCCTGTGGTCCTCTGATCTATTCCTTATGTCCCACATGAGTGACACCATATGGTAATTGTCTTTCTCTGCTTGGCTTATTTCACTCAGGATAATCCCCTCCAGTTCTATCCATGTTGATGTAAATGGTGGGTATTCATTCTTTCTGATGGCTGAGTAATATTCCATTGTATATATGAACCATATCGTCTTTATCCATTCATCTATTGCAGGGCTCCTTCCACAGTTTAGCTATTGTGGATATCACTGCTATGAACATTGGGGTGCATGTACCCTTTCTTTTTACTACATCTGTATCTTTACTACATCTGTATCATCTGCAATCTCTTAGTCATAGGGTAGCTCTATTTTCAACATCCTGAGGACCATCCATACTATTTTCTAGAGTGGCTGCACCAGTTTTCATTCCCACCAACAGTACAAGACGGTTCCCACCTCTTCTCCACAACCTCGCCAATACTTGTTGTTTCCCATCTTATTAATTTTGGCCATTCTAGCTGGTGTAAGGTGGTATCTCATTGTAGTTTTGATCTGTATTTATCTGATGACCAGTGATGTTGAACACTTTTTCATGTGTCTGTTAGCCATTTGTTTGTCTTCCACATCATCTTTTAAGCTTCCTCTCTTCAGTACTCTCTCCTTCCTTTCTGGCATTGCTTTATAAACATTTTACCCTAATGGAAGTTCCTGTGAGGTGTCAAAATATTCTATCTCTGTCCTTCCTCAGCCTGACTCGACCTCTGAACCTGTTAAGTCTTGGATGCCATTTATTTGACATCTCTGCCTTCAGTCTCCTCCAACTCCCCATGTTATTGTTAACAGGTTCCTTTTAAGTCAATGATTCTTCATTAAAACACAAATTCAAAAAATCAGACTTTTTAGTAAATCTCTCAAAACTATATTTAGTAAAAAGTCCTAGTTCTCTTTTGCTCTTAGATTTCCTGTCACAATATTCACAGCACTTACGAGTAATTATTTGGAGCTAGTATTTGGGAGCATGGCTGAAAAACTGGAAACCTCAAATTCATACTTCGAAGTTGTCCGTAAAATGCTCAGTGTAAAAAGGCAAGGTAAAAAAAAAAAAAAAAATCAGCTACAAAGTCAGAAAAACGAAATCAGGCCACTACCAGAGGACTACTTGGCAGACGGGAGACAAAGATACAATTGCTCTCTTGACATGCCTCCTTCTGGCAGAGTGATAGACACAGCTTTCAACTTGCTGAGAAATATGGAGGATTACCACTTTGGAACAAGGCCCAGTAGTCATTGCATGATCAACATTGAGTAAATTCAGTGTGTACCTGAAATAAATAGCCTTATCATTTTGATTCATCTCACCATCTCTAATTTAATGTAGAGGATATTGAGACAGCTTTCCTCTACAATCTTTTTTTTCTTCATAAGGATCTAAAACTGTACAATATTCATCATCAAATTCTGACAAAGATTGTGATGCTCCCAACTTGCTGACTTCCCATTACTAGCAAAGCACCTGGCACATAGCAGGTACATAATAAATTATCTGAAACTAATTTACTAATTAAGCTGACATTTTCCATACTAAAAGGGAGATTGTATTTGGAAGGGAGAAAAATAAATTCTAACCTGAACATTTCTGGAAGGAACAAAATGAAAGGAAACCTGTCACTGACCTCTACTTTGGCAATGTGTGTTTCCTTAATATGAAGGGAAAAAGATGCTGTGTAGGTTAAAAGTATAAATATTGAAACTGTCTGATTCCTATCAAGTACATTTACATAAAATATGCCAAATCTATGGATGACAACGTTATGTCTCATAATTCATTAATTTTGATGCTTAGTTCCAAAGCAGTTAGCACATCAGTAAACCATTAGCCTGAAGATATTTACTTCTCCTCTCAGACTCCTTGTGGATAAATAACAACAGCACTGCTGGAATAAGTTGCTTCTGGGGCAAGCCATGAAATAGTTGTTCCGTCAATAGCCAGACTCCACAGCCTTTGCGTTCTCTCAAAGAAGCAGAAAACTTTAAAGAACTAAAAAAAGCAGCACATGAAACACCAACCATAAAAGTGTCTAGGCATAAGGATGAGTCTCACATAGTCCAAGAGGTTGAGTAATATTTTCGCCAAACTACGGAATAGCCTAAATGCATATGTTAGGAAAACAGATCATCATGAGATAGGAATTCAGAAACCAGGAATGGTGTGTCCAAGTGGTCCCAAGAAATACTGACCTTTAATGCCAATATCAGAGTGCTGATTCTAGAAAGTTTTGCTTAGACCCGAAGATTAGATTCCATGTCCCTGATATGAGCACCCTCAGTTCCCTGTGCTTCCCCAAATAAGATACTTAGGAGGCTACACTATGATTACTTGTTCAAATGGTCTTTTTCCCTCCTTGAATGTTTGCTAAGAAAGTTTCCTCTTTATAGTGGCTAGCATACAGTGGCTAGCACAGTGCCTGATACAAAGCAGATAATAATATATTCAATCAATGAGAAACTCAATCCTGATTTGTGTCAATCATCCATTAGAACATTGATCTTAAGTTCTCAATTCTCTTCTATAAGACAGTTCTCTTCTAGATAGACTTGAGGGAATTAGATTCTACTTGTAGCTAATGAAAGAATGGATTTTCCCCAACCTTATAGAAGAGAATTGAGAGTTTAAGATCATATATTTTATATATAAATAAATATATAAATATAAATATTATATATATATATATATATATATATATATATATATAAACATTTGGTGCCACACAAATGCAATTAAGATGGTAAGCTGACAACTTATTTCTTGAATTTGTTGTTAGCCAATACCCTGTACTATCAGAGAGCATAAAATGGGTCATGGGCTATATTAAAAATGATCATTTGCATTTGTTCAGCATGTTTGGTAGAATGGCAAACTACAGAAAGCCTCCAGCGCAGGAGCATAACCAGCATAGAGGCTGGGCCGTCTCGTCACCTGCTCTGCTTGGTGTGGAAGAGACCAAACTCTTCTCATTTTGCTCCCATGTAATGGTCACACCTTCTCAGTTTTCTGGCTTCTTGTCTTTCAAGTCTTAGTCTAGACCTCCTCTTCTCTCTCCTACACTCGCTTCCCAGGTAATCTTATCCCAGTTTATGTCAACAGTTTTCAATTATAAATCTACAACCTGAGTCCCTTCCCTGAACTTAGGCTCAGACATCAACACAGATAATTGGCTATAATTGGCATGGTTTTTTAAATTTTTTTTTAATTTATTCATTAAGAGAGAGACAGAGAGAGCACAAGCAGGGGGAGAGGCAGAGGGAGAGGGAGAGGGAGAAGCAGACTCCCCACTGAGCTGTGAGTCGGACATGGGGCTTTATCCCAGAACCTGGAGATCATGATCTGAGCCAAAAGCAGATGCTCAACCATCTGAGCCACCAAGGCGCCCCTATAATTGGCATCTTAAGAGTAACTAAAACCAAACTCCAAGTCTCCCCGTGCCTCAAAGCTTTTCCACACAAAGTCTTTCCTGTCTCTGTAAATGGCAACATCATGTTTCTAGGTGCTCAGGCTAAAAAAAACCAAACCCTGCCCCTCCCACCCTACATCCATTCCTTCAGTAAATCATGCTGACTCAATGTTCAAAATCAAAGAGCTTCCTACTACTTTCTCCCACACATCCTGGGTCCAAGCTTACTAAATTTATTGCTTATTTATTACAATAACTTCTTAACAAGTATATCTGCATCTGTGCTCTTGATGCCCACAGTGGACTCTTAACCCAAATGCCAAAGAGATCATTTTAAAATCCAGATCATGTCACACCTTTGTTAAAGTCTCTCCAATGACTACCCATCCCATCAGGGTAAAATCCTGAAACCACACATATTATCTGTCTCCAGGATTCCTCTCTGACCTCATCCCCCTACTAACCCCTGCTCACACTGGTTCACACAGATGTGATGCTCCTTGAAAGGAACGGACAGATTTATCATTAAGATTTTGCCCTTTCGGTTCCCTCTGCCTGGAATCCCTTATTAAAGACATGTCTAGGTCTCAGTCTTACCTCCCTCAGATCTCTGCTCAAGAGTTAACTTTTGGGGGTACCCGGGTCATTCAGTGGTTAAGCCTTGCCTGAAACTTTGGCTCAGGTCATAATCCCAGGGTCTTGGGATGGAGTTCCATATAGGGCTCCCTGCTCAGCAGGAAGCCTGCTTCTCCCTCCCACTCTCCCCCTGCTTGTGTTCCCTCTCTCGCTGTCTCTTTCTCTGACAAATAATAAATAAAATCTAAAAAAAAAAAAAAGAGTTAACTATTCAATGATGTATTCCCAGATCATCCTACTGAAAACGAATTCCTCACACAGCATGCTCCCTATCCCTTCTGTTGCTTTACTTAACTCTATGGCTTATTGCAATATGACACCACACACACACACATACATGCACACGTACATGCACGCACGCTTCTTTCTTATACCGGTTTGCTGTTTGTCTCTCCCCTCTAGAACCTACAATCCATGAGTGTGTACACGTTGATCTTTATGCTGAGAGCTACCAGCTGAGCACTTTGTACAGTGCCAGGGCCTCAAAAAATACTTTTAAAAAAATAAATAAATAACTAAAATTATGTCTGGATAGGAATCATTTGCAATCCTGGCTAGCTTTTGCCTAGTTACATACTTTCAACTAATGGCATCCTATTAGACACACAATCTTTTTTTTTTTTTTTAAATTTCATTATTAGAGATGCTTTTGCATTTAATTCGCCAGGCTTAACCTAAATTAAAAGGTAACCAGAAATATGCCAGTGACTACTTAGAAGAAATGCTGCCATAAATCTTTTGATCCCTGTGCTAATCTAGGGAATATAATTTTTTGGAAGTATATTATCCCACAAGTAATTCTTATAGGCAAAAAAGAAGATTTTCTTGACAAGAATATCACCATGCCCCCTTAGCATTAATGAAGAGTAAAGATTTTTATGTTCTATGAAGCCACAAGTTCCCTTAATAAGAAAATTAATTTAATAATTTTACCAAATGGATTAAATAAATATTAATACTGCTGCAAATGAAGATAATTAATGAAACAAATTTTAAAGCAAAGGTATAGCTACGGCTCTTGTCACTGAAATTTGCCTGGAAGTGCACGGGGAAATCAGAAGGCTTAGCCAACTTTGATCTTAACTAAGAAACTATTTTAAATGACAGGGATTGTATTAATAAATGAAATCTCTATTACACACACTAATACTTTTCTACTTTCATTTGAGTCTTCTACAAAATGTTGTTAATACACGAATGTGTATGGATACTATGTGGCACATTATAAAAGTATTGCTTGGAAGTATTTAATGTATACTGTTGAATAAATCATAAATCAGATATAGTGTAAATCTCATTAATATTATTGTTTCATAACACTGCCTGAAGCAGTGTTAACTTATTCCCCATCTCACAGAATCTCTGCCCTTCACTACCTGATACCCAATATTTTGAAAGCAGTCATTTTTAGTGTTTTCTTGTGTCTCATTTGTTTTGAGTAGGTGGTAAATCTAGACTCTGTGACTCCATTTTTCTTGGAAGCAGATGTCAAAACTTCAATTTTATAATATGAGCATAAGATTATTTAGAGATAGATACAGTAAATGCCTTGCTGAAGATCATGTAGCTACTAAGCTGAGGAAGCAGGATTCAACCGAAGTCCTAGGATGCCTGTGTAGCTCCATAGTTAAGCATCCAACTCTTGATTTCGGCTCAGGTCCTGATCTCAGGGTTATAAGATCAAGCCGTATGTGGGACCCTACTTTTAGTGGGGCATCACTTGAGATTCTTTCTCTCCCTCTTCCCCTCCCCCACGCACCCCAAACAGATGAATAAATCTAAAAGAAAAAAAAAAAACTCTAAACATTGTGACACTCAGCTTCTTAACTCTTCATCAACACTTGCTACTTAGTATTACAACTTGTCAGCTTAAAATTTTTTTCCCTCTATGATCTCCTTG
This sequence comes from Mustela putorius furo, assembly GCF_011764305.1. Classification (NCBI taxonomy): domain Eukaryota; kingdom Metazoa; phylum Chordata; class Mammalia; order Carnivora; family Mustelidae; genus Mustela; species Mustela putorius. The sequence continues at coordinate 27,586,039 of NW_025421273.1, forward strand.
AAGGAAAGAATTTCATGTTAGCTTTAACTTCATGCCATGCAGCACAGTGTTGGCATCTGGCTGACATTCTGTGTACACTTAGGAATGAATGAATATAAGGGAATAAGTAGCTTATGGAACTCAAAGTAAAACACTGAGCCACATGGGTGACAGCAAAACAAGATATTTATCAGACCTTGGGGGCTTTTTAAGGAAGATTATGAAACTTGGAAATGGTAACATAAGAAAACTCAAGAAAAATAAGTTACACAAAAGAACAATATACTAAATAAAACATAGGGATAACCCTCTGGGCAAAGATAGCATAAGAGAGTCAGAACAGCCAAGAATTTTGTCTAATTAACTTTTCAGCTGAAATTTTATTGCAGCTGTGCTCTGAGGTGCTCTGAAATGAGCATCTGTTCAAAATCACAAATTCATAAGGTAGAAGGATGGCAAAGGTCACATGAGTTCTGCTCCTACATAGTTTAGGAATCTATCCTGATGATGGGCATCAAACTCAGGATGGAGTCCTCCCAATGACAGAAGTCCATTATTTGCGATAGAAGCTGTCCCCCTGTGAGACCCAATACAAAAAATCCTCTTTCTAGTGCAATCCAGCTTCTTTGCATGAAGAGAAAGCATGAACATGTGCACTTGTACACATGCAACACACACACAGAGCTGTAGAGTAGCGATACAGCAGAACTTGGTCAGTGTGTGTAGACCTACAGAAACACTTTTAACATGCTGATAAGGGTAGCGGTGGGGGAGGGAAAGTGAGGTGCTGAATGTAAAATGTTTATTTGAGGAATAATTTATTACTAACCACACTGTATTTTAGACAAGTTAGAAAGTTCAAAGACTACATCGCAAAAATACCATGCCACAAATTCCACACTCAGTTTCATCTCCTTGTTCTTCTTGAATCAAGACATTTTTTATCATCACTCTAGGCCCCCACCTTGACATCCTAAAGGCTAAAAACAATTAAAATTCTACTGATATTCAGAATCCAAAAATGTGTGCTCTGAGGCCTTGATGGGAACAAGTCTCCAACTAGCAACACTTTGCATGGTCTTCTGATATCTAGGTCATATGTCATGATTAATTTAATGCAATTATCTATACAATACTATCACAGTAGTATCATCTTATTCAGTCAAAAAAATGAACTTGCCCTTTTTCTTAAGGATCTAAAAGTGTTCAAAGAACCAGATAATCTTTCTGGATAGATATGCATCTCCATAAAAATTAAAACAGACTTGAGCCAGTGCACCTCAGAGGTGGCCCAGATCCTGGTATGCATTAAGAAACTCTAAGGGACGCCTGGGTGGCTCAGTTGGTTGGACGACTGCCTTTGGCTCAAGTCATGATCCCGAAGTCCCGGGATCGAGTCCCGCATGGGGCTCCCAGCTCCACAGGGAGTCTGCTTCTCTCTGGGGCACTTGGGTGGCTCAGTGGGTTAAAGCCTCTGCCTTCGGCCCAGGTCATGATCCCAGGGTTCTGGGATCGAGCCCCGCATTGGGCTCTCTGCTCAGCAGGGACCCTGCTTCCTCCTCTCTCTCTGCCTGCTTCTCTGCCTACTTGTGATCTCTGTCTGTCAAATAAATAAATAAAATCTAAAAAAAAAAAAAAAAAGAAACTCCAGAATTAGGAGCTGACAGTATTCCCTATTTCTTATACATATATTGCAATTATGTATAAATTCCTTATTCCTTATAAATATTCCTTATAAATATACATTTAACTAAATATTCCTTATAAATATACATTTAACTAAATAACCTTAATTATAAAACCTTGATTTAGTCCTTAGTTACAACATAAGTTGGCCACTTAGTTCTTTGGTTTACCATTTTGTAAAATATGTATAATGGGTGTAATCTACCAGAAAATGAGATTTCTCTGAAAAATGACTAGCAAAGATATTCTACCTTAACTCATTTCCTTTCAAAAATTACATTATTATGATTGAAGACTTTTCTACTGCATTCTAGGATGAAATGATATATAGTAGGTAAGTTAAAACAAAAACAAAACTTATCAAAACAAAAGCCCCAGACCTGAAAGTATATTTCAAAGTATATGATGCGATTGGTCTGTCTCTCTTTAATCATGAAACTAAGTTCCAGACAAGTGAGAAAGAGAAGAAATAATACTGACTCTTACCTCTTGTGTTCTTTCTGGCTACTCTGAAGGTCTGTATATTTTAGTTTATCAGTCACAATAACTCTAAAATCCCTAACCTTTCTCAAAGCAACTTAGTTGTGGAATAGCTGGCAGGAGTCTATACCAGTGCTGCCCTGAGAACAGACTCAGCTATGTCCAACCATCAGTGGAGCCTCCAGAAATGCCCCTGCCCCACTCTGGTCCTCTCCCACCAGCACTCATCTGGGCCCTTGTGGTCCTACCTCAGCAATTATGTCTCCAACAGATTCACATCTCAAGGTAAAGTCAGGGGAGAGGGGGCACCAGGGTTGAAAGTGTTAGCCTGTCCCCTGGTGTCTGTGCAGACTCAAGCTCTAAATCATACAACCCCACATGGGATAAAAGAAATGAGAACAAAAAAGGTTTCAACCCACTCCTATATCAAAATACTGCTTTTCTATTTCTGTTCTATTCCTATACATTTCTACTTACCTGAAAACAGTAAAAAGTAAACCAATATTAAAGATAGCATGTTTGGGTGTGTGGGTGGCTCCGTCAGCTAAGCCTCTGCCTTCAGCTCAGGTCATGATCCCAGTGTCCTGGGACTAAGTCCCACATCAGGCTCCCCACTCAGTGGGAGTCTGCTTCTCCCTCTGCCCCTCACCCCAACTCATGTGTGCCCCTTCCCTTTCTCTGTCTCCCTCTCTCTTTCTCTCAAAAATAAATAAAATCTTTAAGAAAATTTAAATTAAAAAAAATAATAACATGTTTATGAGGCATCTGGTGGCTCAGTGAGTTAAGGGTCTGCTTTTGGCTCAGGTAATTGATCTCGGGGTCCTAGGATCCAGCGCTGCATCGGGCTCCCTGTGGAGTGGGGTGGCTGCTTCTCCCTCTTCCCCCACTTGTGCGCTCTCCCTCTCTCTCAAATAAATAAAATCTTAAAAAATAAAAAAAAGATAACATGTTTTAATCATAAATGGTTAACTTTTTACAGGTATGCCCTTTTCCAGTGAGAGTTTGATCTCAGTGTTGGGAGGGAGGGTGATGCATTCCTTTGGGACTCTCATCCCTGGGACAATGGCAGCTTCTTATATCTGCGATGTCTATATCTTGGTAGTTCTCTATTGCTGCTGCCCCTCGGAAAAATTTGTTACTTAAACTGTAACCCCTGGAGTTTAAGCACATTTAGATATGGCCTTAAAAAATACTGATACTGACAACAGGTGTTTGGGGAGAAGGACGATGTACGACCGTGAAGCTGGGCAGCTGGGGATGCCTGGCTCGCTCAAGGTGGAAGGCCGCCTCTTCACCGAAGCGGCACAGCCGGGAACGCCTGGCCCGCCCAGGGCCAAACGCCGCCTGCTTCAGGGAAGCCGAGCACCAGGGAACTCCCGGTCAGCTCAGGGTGGAACGAAAACTGCCTGCTTCCCTTTTCCTTTATTGCTCCTTTCTCTTCCCAGAATCGCCCCTTGTTAGTTAGGTGAGTCCTCTGAATGTGCTTGGTTAACTATAAACTTTATCCTCCTCTTGCACGTCTGCAAGACGGGATTAACGTTTGACCTTCATCAGTCCTTCTGTTGGCTCTTGTTTTCTATCTAATAAAAGTGAGACTGTGGAGTTGCTCGTGGCAGCGGTCCTTTTCGACTGTTGTCCCCTGCTCCCAGTATTTTGCAGCTGACATGTTTGTGCCTAATTCTTCTCTCATCGCCGACTGAAAGTGGCACTCTATTTTTTCAGAACGCAATCTAATTTTTACTTTAGTCCTGTTAAAACAAATAATTATTTTCTTTCTTTCTTTCTTTCTTTTTTTAAAGTAGATTCCATGCCCAGCATAGAGCCCAAAATGTGACTTGATCTCACAACCCTGAGATCAAGACCTGAGCTGAGATCAAGGGTCAGACGCTTAACTGACTGAGCCACCCAACTACCCCAATAAGTAATTCTTTATATTGGAAGTCCCTAGTTCAAGTTACTGTGTGGTTTCTGTCTCCTGGGTGTACCTTGACTGTAATGCACAGTGAGCTTAATTTGGGAAACAATGGACTGAGTACAGATACAAACACACAGGCCTTTTACTAGAGGATTTCTCAGAGGCTCTAAAGTATATTATGTGAAATTTGAGGGAAAAGTAAAATACATGCAGAATTTCATAGGCTTGTTTTCCTAGAGACACCCCTTCCACTGCACACACATACCATGACACAAAACTGGCGTTCTGTGGGGCATCGATGGAGACAGAGATGCTTTAATCTCCAGTATGGCCGAATCCTCCCTGGTAGGAATCTGAAACGCAGATATTTCATGGGGAATGACTAGTACAAACGACAAGTCAATGATTTTTACTTTTGTTCTTTTGATAAAGGAAGCAATGGAACAATGTTTGTTCTTGAACAAATGCTTTTCTTGAACCTAAGACAACACCTGCTCATGAATAAGCATGGATTTCAATAGCAAGGAGAGCACAAATTCTCAGTTGGGAGAGAAGAAAGGTAAGTCTCACAGGGGCAGTAACAGTATCTTGAGAGGAGCACAAAGGTGGAAAAAGTCCCCTCCACGCCTCTAGAGATTTTATTTCATATTCACCATGTAATAATTCCTGATTCAAGATATTTGGGCTTTCCCATAAATGTGTATGACATTCATGGGAAGTTGCAGACATAATCAGATTTTTGACTACAGCTTGAGACAGTATCATTTGGGAAAAGACCTTACAGAGGCCTCTGCTTTTAGAAATATATGACTTAAGTAATAAGTGTCAGACACTATCAGAATCTGGAGCTATGACATGCTGCAGGACAGAGCAATGGGGGAAGCTATCATTACCTTTTATGTACATTCACCAAAATGTTGTTAAGGAAATGTAATTACCAATGGGGACGCTCATTTATCCAAATTATTCTGGGCTACCAAAGAAACCTGACATGTAAACAATTTAGATAAGGATTCTAATAAGCTCGCTATACCAAGTACCTGTAATTTGTCACACAGTACACGCTTATTCTTACTTGGACCAGTCTGCTGTCCTTGAAGTGCTGTTTTAGCTAAATGTACATTAGGAAGACAACTTCAGGTCGATAGAGTTTTAATCAAGCTTAAAAAAAATCCACAATACAATGAAATTTTCTCCTAATTTCAAAGAAGAATGCAGTGACATTCCAATAAAAAAGATACAGCTAATTCATTAAAATAAAAACTATAAAAATACATAGGAAGGTTTGGAAAATAATCTTGGATTTAATATACCTGGTGTTTGGGGGAAAAGTTAAAGCAGTGAGATCTTAAATGTTTTGAGTCACTGTGATATGGCCTGTAGGGTGTGAGGTAAAATGTATATGAATAAAGTATAAAGTGCCACTCCTGTCTTTAATAACTTGTCTCATTTGGGAGACAAAAAAATTTAGAAATTGTTATATTTAGAATATTCACCAAAGAATATCTAATAATAAAACTCCAAATTAACAACAGTGTTTTCTAATGCTACAGTCTAGGTTTTGAATACACACTTCTGCTGAGATATTTTCTAGAGAAATGGGCATTGACCCAAGGAACAAAGCTAGACTTTACAAAATGCTTAAAAAAAAAAAAAAAAAAAAGGCTGCGTATTTGCAGGGAGGGAGAGCTTAACATAAGAGCAATTGTGTGGAGTGGCTCTTTCATAATGAAATGGGATGACTTGGCCCCTGCAAATAAGGATCAGAGGGAAGAAAAACCACTTCTTTGCTTATTTCATGAAAAAATACATTTTCATTCATTCATCATCTCAACTGACATTTGCTGAGTTGCTTCTGTACTCCTTGCATCATGTTAAGCACTGAAGAATTCAACAGTGAAATAATATCCTTTTCCTTGAGGAGCTCATTGTCCAGTGGAGAAGACAAAAGGGCAATAATTAAAATAAAGTCTGATAAGAGCTACAACAGGAACAAGTACAGAGTGCTATGGGAGTGCAGAGAAGAAGAAGGTACTGGGGAATCTCTGGAGCGAGCCTCTAGAGCCAAATGCTAAACCAAGGAATTCTATAAGACAGTCACAGAATATAGCCATTCTTAAAAATTAAGTTAGGCAAAGTTTCAATTAAATAAATTAGATTTAATACTAAGGCTATAAATATTTGAAACTCCATCACTTCCTAATTATTTTATTACATTTCACTATTATCTATGCCCTTGAGGTCATCATTCAGTTCTATTGTACATGTATGATAGAAATGCCATATGATGGTGTACTACTGGGTACCTACTACCAACCCTACTCAGTGGCATCACATTGGTAATTTGAAATTGGTCATGATGAAAGTATTTAAACAAGGGAATTCAACAAACATTACCAAACAGAGTTCTTTCTCTGGGTGGGGGCGTGGTGGGGGTGAGGATCCATAGACAACCAATTGTTAAGCATGCAACAGCACACTACTGAGAATACCTAACCTAGGTCCCCACCTAGTCACAGCCAGGGAGAGCCTCCTGGAAGAGAATTAATTTAGATATGATCTTAACCAAAATCAGAGTCAAAGTTGTCCAAGTTCATTCATGTTGTCACATAAAACATAATTACTTGCTTTTTTATAAGGCTGCATAATATATCACTGTATGTACATACCACATTTTATTTATCCATTTATCCATTATTGGAAATTTAAGTTATTTCCACATCTTGGTTACTGTGAATAAAAATTATTTAAATGTGTATTCTCTTAGTGTTTTAGAGACTTAATAAAATTAGGAAACAAAAATATTTAAGTACTTTGTCAAAGAAAACACCACTCATGAATGGAAGATTGAGGATTTGGACCCATGGTATCAAAAATTGTGTTTTTTACACACATGTGTGTGTGCTCACCCACTTGCACATGTTCTCATGAGGAAACACTACTCAGTCATAAAAAAGATAAGATTTTGCCATTTGGGACAACATGGATGGACCTAAAGCATATCACACTAAGTGAAATAAGTCAGAAAAAGACAAATACCATATCATTTCACTTATATGTAGAATCTAAATAACAAATAAAAAAAAACAAAAAACAGAATCAGACCTATGGTTGCCAAAGGCAAAGGGGGCAGGGGAGATGGGAAAAACGGGTGAAGAAAAGTGGGAGATACAGGCTGAGTCCAGGCGTAAAAGGTACAGTATAGGAATGCAGTCTATTGTACTGTAACAGTGCTATATGGGGACAGATGGTAACCATGCTTGTGGTGAGCAGACCATAATGTATAGAATTGTTGAATCAATATGCTGTACACCTGAAACCAAGGTAACACAGTGTGTCAATTATACTGATTTTTTTAAAAAAACATTGTGTCTAAGGCACTTGGGTGGCTCAGTCATTTAAGGGTCCAACTCTTGATTTTGACTCAGATCATGATCTCAGGGTTGTGAGATCGAGTCCCACATTGGGCTCTTCACAGGGCATGGAGCCTGCTTAAGATTCTCTCACTCCATGCCCCTCTCCTCTATCTCTTCCTCCATTTTCACTCTATCTCAAAAAAAAAAAAAATTGTGTTCTTAATATACTACTTCTCCCGTGAGTTTGCAATATATTTTTTCACTTTCTCTTGATTCCACAACATTTTAATATGCCCTAAAATTCATTTTAAATATATAATAAGAAAATGTGTGTAACTGCCTTTAAAGTAAAATATAAACTCTAGAAGCTATCTTCAAGGTTTGAAACTGAAATCAATGCTTTAGAAAGGACAATTACCAAGCTTACCCCTCTTAACTGCTTCATCTCAATTTATCTCAAAATAATTTAGGCAGAGGGCACCTGGGTGGCTCAGTGGGTTAAGCCGCTGCCTTCGGCTCAGGTCATGATCTCGGGGTCCTGGGATCGAGTCCTGCATTGGGCTCTCTGCTCAGCAGGGAGCCTGCTTCCCTCTATCTCCCTCTCTGCCTGCCTCTCTGTCTGCTTGTGATCTCTCTCTGTCAAATGGATAAATAAAAAAATCTAAAAAAAATAATAATAATTTAGGCAGAATTATTTACAGAATAGTCATAAACTGAATGCTTTTGAAGAAGTATCAGAAAAATTTATATGGAAAAAAAATTTGCTTTTCCAAAGACATATATGACTGCTTATAATTGTTTCAAATGAATTTATGTCATAAAAGAACTATTGTTTTTATGCAATAAACAAATTACATCTGCATAGAAAACTCTCAATGCTATTCATATCATTATGGTATGGGGGGAAAATTATACTTGTTAAAATATAGTTGTGTCCAAAAATATTTTCCTGGTTGTCTTGAATAGCTCCTTTGAAGTAAATCCTTTATATCAAAGCCAATTTTCTGTTTCTCTCATTAAAATCTAACTAGCATTATGACAAAGAAGAAAAAATGAATAAACAAAATGCTCAAACAAAAGTTTCCAATGGTTGATTCATAGCAAAACCAAAAAATGGTATCTACAAGGAAGCAGGGTTTTCTGACTTAATTTGCTTTCATATCCATTCAGTCATTAAAGCAAGTGGTTCTAATCTCTGCATATGGACCTAGCCCAAAAGTATTTTAAAAACGTGGATGACATTGCATACACTCAAGCAACCACCATCAAGCATAAAGTTCTATGTACATAAACCTACATATACATAAACCTGTATATATGTAGCCTTAAGTATTTGAAAATTTGCTTGATAGTGGTTATTCAAGTGCATGCAAAGTCATGCATATTTTTATGTCATCCAGTTGTATGTATACACACACATATGTACAGACATACATTTATACTTATATACACACATTCATATATATAAATACACACACAATGATGCTTTTCAGTAATTAAATATTTACATAGATACTCTAAGCAGGTATGTAAATTTATTATATTGTGTAGAACAGATGCTTGAAACAAAGCAGTATTGTCACAGAAGTATCTCTCTTCCTTCCCATCTCCCCTCACTCTATTTTTCATCAATTTCTCCTTTCTCTCCACAAATAATTATTAACTGTATCATATATGCTAGAATGTGGCTAGTATGGAAGTTCCAATGGTGGAATATCAAAAAAAGACCCTACTTTCATGAAACTTTAACTGTACTGTGTATAAACCTGTTGAAAGATGGAATTCAAACGATTTTAAATCACATAGATCTTCATTCAAATCATGATGATATCACTTATATACCTTTGCAAAATGACTTATCTCTGCTAAGCTTCCATTTTCTCAAAAGGAAAGTGGCAACAATTTTAGTCACCTGATATATCTTATGGATTAAATTATGAATAAAAAAAAAAGATGAGTGGAGAATCTGACATAAAGTAGATGCTTAGTAAATGCTACATATCTACTCTCCCTACCTACATTTAAACTGCAATTTGCTAGTAAACCCAAGTTTCATTGTTGCAGGTTTATAGGTAGTCATGGAAAGAAAAATATGCCCAGGGTTTTCATAGTTACAAAATAAAGAAGAGGTGCTTAGTTGGAAAATATGTTGGCTACTGCCAAAGAGAAAGAGAAAATTTGAGAGGCACTGACACAGAGAGAAAGAATGGAAAAAGAAATAAGCCCATGGTAGATAACAGTACAATAGTTTAAAAAATAAATAACACACCCTTCCTTGTTTGCACAGTAGCATCATTTTGTAATACTGAGTTAACATTTGCCATCCCAATTCTGTTTCTTGGCTTTTACATAGGTGCTTTAATTCACTGGCAGGGCAGCTCGGGTAAGTAGGACTCCAGCCATGTTGATCAATATTCCATGCTTCTATGAAATAAGTTACTGCATGAAAAACAAAACAAAACAAAACAAAACAAAAACAAAAATCAGATGAGCTAGAGAGAGAAGTAGAACTACTAGATACACAAATAGAGTGGTGGAAACTAATTTCCCTTTCTGTATTTTCATTGTTAGTGTATAAGAAAGCCACTGATTTCTGTACATTGACTTTGTATCCTGCCACGTTGCTGAATTGCTGTATGAGTTCTAGTAGTTTGGGGGTGGAGTCTTTTGGGTTTTCCATATAAAGAATCATGTCATCCTTGCTGTACCAAATGAGTTGTTATGGTCTCCCAACCAGAAGTCAATTGGGCAATACCATCTAACCACCTAAACAGCTCAGTTCAAGTTAACAGCTCTCTAGCCTTTTGCAAGGAGAGTTTTTGTCCAAAGGGATATGTGATCCAAGAAATTTTTGTTATACAAATAAAACTTGGGTGTGTTTACAAATAATCTAAATATTTCATGGTACTGGGGAAGGGGGAGGGGAAATCCTTTTCCCCAATGTCTTCCTCAAAAATAAATGTCTATTATTTGTAATCCCCTCAGGGTTTATGTATAGATGGATTCAACATTCAAAAATGCTTGTTGATGTTCACTTTGTGAAAATTCATCAAGTTGTATACATGAGATTTGTGTGCTTTTCTGTGCGTGTTATATTTCAATAAAAGTTTGATAAAAATAAAAAAAAAAAGAATCATGTCATCTGCGAAGGGAGAGAGTTTGACTTCTTCATTACCAATTTGGATACCTTTTATTTCTCTTTGTTGTCTGATTGCTGTTGCTAGGACTTCTAATACTATGTTGAACAAGAGTGGTGAAAGTGGGCATCCTTGTCTTGTTCCTGATCTCAACAGGAAAGCTGCAAGCTTTTTCCCATTGAGGATGATATTTGCTGTGGGTCTTTCATAGATAGATTTGATGAGGTTCAGGAATGTTCCCTCTATCACTATACTTTGAAGCGTTTTAATCAGGAACGGGTGTTGGATTTTGTCAAATGTTTTTTTCTGCATCAATTGAGAGGACCATGTGGTTCTTCTCTCTTCTCATATTAATTTGTTGTATCACATTGATTGATTTGCGAATGTTGAACCATCCTTGTAGCCCAGGGATGAATCCCACCTGATCATGGTGGATAATCTTTTTAATGTGCTGTTGGATCCTGTTGGCTAGGATCTTGTTGAGAATCTTAGCATCCATATTCATTGGTGATATTGGTTTAAAATTCTCCTTTTTGGTAGGGTCTTTGCCTGGTTTGGGGATCAGGGTAATGCTGGCTTCATAGAAAGAGTATGGAAGTTTTCCTTCTGCTTCAATTTTTTGAAACAGCTTCAGGAGAATAGGTGTTATTTCTTCTTTGAAGGTTTGGTAGAATTCCCCAGGGAATCCGTCAGGTCCTGGGCTCTAGTTTTTTGGGAGGTTTTTGATCACTGCTTCAATCTCGTTATTAGATATCGATCTATTCAGGTTGTTGATTTCTTCCTGGTTCAATTTTGGTAGTTTACAGTTTTCCAGGAATGCATCCATTTCATCTATGTTGCTAAGCTTATTGGCATATAAGAATCAATAAGATCGATAAACCATTGGCCACACTAATCCAAAAGAAAAGAGAGAAAGCCCAAGTTCATAAAATTATGAATGAAAAAGGAGAGATCACAACTAACACCAAGGAAGTAGAAACAATCATCAGAAGTTATTTTTATTTTTATTTTTTTAAGGAACAAAAATATTGTAAATAATGTTATAATGAACAAGGGGGTGCATATATCTTTTCAAGTTAGTGTTTTGTTTTCTTTAAATACATAGAAATAAAATTGCTGGATCATACGGTAATTCTACTTTCAATTTTTTGAGGAACCTCCACCCTGTTTTCCAAAGTGGCTGCACCACTTTACATTCTCACCAATAGTGGACAATTGTTCCTTTTCTCCACATCCTCCTCAACACTTGTTTCTTGTGGTTTTGAATGTAGCCATTTGACTGGTATGGTTTTGATTTGAAGTCCCCTGGTGAGTACTGGTGTTGAGCATTTTTCATGTGTTTATTTTCCATTGGTATTAGTTCTTTGGAAATATGTCTATTTAGATCTTCTGACCATTTTTAAATCAGAATTTCTTTGCAATTGAGTTCTTGGAGTTCTTTATACATTTTAGATATTAGCCCCTTATTAGACATATGATGTGCATTTTTTTTCTCCCTTTCAGTAGGTTGTCTTTCATTTTGACATGGTTTCTTCTGCTGTACAGAGGTTTTTTTAATATGTTTTCTTGTAAGAGTTTTATGTTTTAGGTCTTACATTCAAGTCTTTAATATATTTTGAGTTACTCTTTGTGCATGGTGTAAGACAATGGTGGAGTTTCATTCTTTTGCATGTGGGTGTCCAGCTTTCCCAACACCATTTATTGGAGACTGTCTTTTCCCTAATGTATATTCTTGGCTTCTCTGTCATAAATTAATCGACCATCCATGTGTGAATTTATTTCTGGGCTCCCTATTCTGTGTTAGGCCAATACCATACCTTTTCAATTACTATAGCTTTGTAATAGAGTTTGAGATAAAGGTACATGATGCCTCCAGCTCTTCCTCAAGACTGCTTTTGCTATTCAGTATTTTTGTTTGTTTGTTTGTTTGTTTTATGGTTCCAAACAGATTTTAAGGCTTTTTTTAAAATTTCCTTGAAAGAGACCACTGAAATTTTAATAGAAATTGTACTGAATCTTGGGATTGCTTTGGGCAGTATGGGCATTTTAACAACATTGATTCTTTCAACCTACAAGAATGGAATTAATTTCCATTTGTGTCTTCATCAATTTATTTCACTAATGTATTATAGTTTTCAAAATACAGGTCTTTCACCATTATTAAATTTATTCCTAGGTAATTTTTGATGCAATTGTAAATGAATTATTTTCTCTGACAGTTATTATTGCATAGACAAATTTTTGTGTACTGATTTTGTATCTTGCAGCTTTACTGAATTTATTATTTCTAACTTTTTGGATGTATTCTTTTAGGTTTTATATATATAATATAAGGTCATCTGCAAATAGTGACAGTTTTACTTCTTCCATTCCAAGTTAGATAACTTTCATTTATTTTTCTTACCTAATTGCTCTGGCTAGGGCCTCCAACATTATGTTGAATAAAAATTGTGAGACTAGACATTCTTTTTTTGTTCTTAATATTAGAGGAAAAGCCTTGAGTTTTTCACCATTGAGTATAATATTAGATGTGGGCTTCTCACATATGGTCTCTATAATGTTGAAGTATGGTTCCCTCTATAGCCACTTTATTGAGCATTTTTATCTTAAAGGGATGTTGGATTTTGTCAAATTATTTTTTTTTGCATTTTTGAGATGATCATATGATTTTTATACATTATTTTGTTAATGTGGTATATAATCTTGACTGATTTGCAATATTAAACCATCCTTATATCCATAGAATAAATCCCACTTGATCATGGTGTATAATCCTTTTAATGTATTGTTGAAATTGGTTTGCTAATATTTTGTTAAGGATTTTTGCCACTATGTTCATCAAGGATGTTGTCCTATAATCTTCCTTTGGTATCCTTGCCTGGTTTCAAAATCAGAATAGTACCAGTCTTATAAAATGAGTTTAGAAGAGTTCCCTCCTCTTCTATTTTGTGAAAGTATTTGAGAAGGACTTGTATTAATTCTTCTTTGAATGTTTGGTAGACATTACAACTAAAGCTGTCTGGTCCTACACTTTTGTTTGTAGGGGAGAGGTGTTTGATTACTGATTAAACTTCTTACTTAGTAATTTATCTGTTCAGACTTTCCATCCATCATGATTCAGTCTTGGTAAGCTATGTTTCTAAGAATCTATTCATTTTTTAGGGTATTCAATTTCTTGGCATATAATTGCTCATATAAGTCTCTTATGGCCCTTTGTATTTCCGTGGTACTAGCTGGAACATCTCTTTGTCTGATTTTGTTTGAGTCCTTTTCCTCTTTCTCTTGGTGAATGTAGTTATAGGTTTGGCAATTTTATCTTTTCAGAGAAACAGCTCCTAGTTTCACTGATCTTATCTATTGTCTTTTTAGTCTCTATTTCATTTATTTCTGTTCTAATCTTTTGTTATTTCCTTTCTTTTATTAGCTTTAGGCTTTTTCTTTTCTTTTCTTTTTTCCTTTTTCTCAGTTCCTTTAAGTGGTAAAGTTAGGTTGTTTATTTGAGACTTTTCTTGTTTCTTGTATTTTCTTTTACAATAAAAACACTGAATGTGTTTTCTGTACAGTATAAGAGATTACCATGGGCTGCAGTCGGAGGTAAAATCTATATTAGGACTTTTACTTTTTGCCTATAAGGACATAATCAGGAGTTAGTAATTAACATGAAAAGTACTTAATAATAGTTTCCTATAAAATATTACCACAGATTTAATGGCTTAAAAAAACCCAATTTATTATATCACAGCTTGGAGGTCAGAAGTCCACAAAGGGTCTCATTGAGATAAAATAAAAGTGTTTGAGGGATGCCTAGCTGGCTCGGTCAGTAGAACATGTGACTCTTGATCTTGGGGTTGTGAGTTTGAACATCACATTGGGTGTTGTGATTTTGAGCCTCACATTTGAGCCTCACATTCTTAAAACTTAAAAAAAAAAAAAAATGTTTGAAGGCTGCATTCTGCCTGGAGGCGCTTGGAAAGATTTTATTTCTTTGTCTTTTTCAGCTTTTAGAGGTCCCCTTCATTCCTTGGTTCTTGGTCCTTTTTTATCTTCAGAACCAACAATGGTTGGTAGAATCTTTTTCATACTACATTACTTTGACCTTGATACTTCTGTGTCCCTCTTTCATTTAAAGGAATCTTGTCATCACATTAGGCCCATACAGATAATCTCAGAAAACATTCCTAAATCAGGATTCCTAATCACATTTTCAAAGTTCTTTTTGCCATTTAAGGTAACATATTTATAGGTTCTGGGTATTAGGATGTGAACATCTTTGTTGGGGGTAATTATTTTGTCTACCATGGTAATATTCAGAATAACCACATTTCTTGACACAACTCCATTTGGGTGGGGGGAGGGATGTGGACATATTTTTTTCCTCTCATCTCTCTTTTTTTAAAAAATACAACCAAACTGAGTGTTCTAAGAAAATAAGCAATGTCAAATTTGTACTTTATCACGAAAATGACAAGAGAGAAGAGACAGAGGTTATTTTGTGCAAAAAAATGTAGCCTTCTTCTTGACTATAGCAACACCCTTGATGAAAAATTATGACCTTCATTCATAGTTAATGGAATGCTGAAAATGTGAGGGGACGCAACCATGGGAATTGATGTTACAAGCTTATGCTTGCTTATGCTTTGCTTGATTACCCCAGGAGTTAGATTTGACTGAAGCTGTAGGGGAAATAAATCCGGGGGAGCAGAAAATCTAGATGACAAGACTCTTATAAACCAAATATTGAAGAAGACTTTTTTTTAAAAAAAGATTTTATTTATTTATTTGACAGAGATCACAGGTAGGCAGAGAGGCAGGCAGAGAGAGAGGAGGAAGCAGGCTCCCTGCCAAGCAGAGAGCCCGATGCGGGGCTCGATCCCAGGACCCTGGGATCATGACCTGAGCCAAAGGCAGAGGCTTTAACCCACTGAGCCACCCAGGTGCCCCAGAAGACTTCTTTTAGTCAATAATCAACCTCAACTGCTGTTAAAAAAGTACTACTGTATTCCCACCAACAGTGTAAGAGTGCCATTGCACTCCTGGGTATTTACCCCAAAGATACAGATGTAGTGAAAAGAAGGGCCATCGTACCCCAATGTTTATAGCAGCAATGGCCACAGTCACCAAACTGTGGAAAGAACCAAGATGCCCTTCAACAGATGAATGGATAAGGAAGATGTGGTGCATATACACTATGGACTATTATGCCTCCATCAGAAATGACAAATACCCAACTTTTGTAGCAACATGGACGGGACTGGAAGAGATTATGCTGAGTGAAATAAGTCAAGCAGAGAGAGTCAATTATCATATGGTTTCACTTATTTGTGGAGCATAACAAAAAGCATGGAGGACATGGGGAGTTAGAAGGGGGTTGGGATAAATTGGAAGGGGAGGTGAATCATGAGAGACTATGGACTCTGAAAAACAATCTGAGGGGTTTGAAGTGGCAGGGGGGTGGGAGGTTGGGGCACCAGGTGGTGGGTATTATAGAGGGCACGGAATGCATGGAGCACTGGGTGTGGTGAAAAATAATGATACTGTTATGCTGAAAATAAATAAATTAAAAAATAAATAAATAAAGTACTACTGTAACCTTGAACAATGTAGGTTTAGGGGCTGAATTTCTAATAAACATTTTGCAGACCTGATCACATTAAAGTTGGTGATAAATCTTATGAGGATTACAATCTACAAAATTAAGACTTAATCTTTGCTCTTGATTTACCCTCTTCCTACAGCCCCTTGACAACTGTTTATCTTCCAAAACTTAGCAAGGTCACCTCCCCTAGAAAGTTTTTTCTCACTGGATCCAACCTTCATTCTCAAATCGCCGTGACTTCTGCTTTCTTTGGGATTCTGTTAGAAGTACTTCTGTTATGACATTTGTGACTTCCTTCTATAACTGTCTGCCTTCCCATATTTACCCATTAAATTCAGAGGTAAGGATATGCTTGATTCCTTTTCATTAGTCTTAAAGGTAACAATGATAGTAATTAAAAGGGAGGTGGGTGGGTGGATGGGCTAAATAGGTGATGGAAATTAAGGAGCGCACTTGTTGGGGTGAGCATTGAGTGTTCTATGAAAGTACTGAATTCACTACACTGTATACCTGAAACTAATATTATACTAGAACTAACTGGAATTAAAATAAAAAAAAAACAAAAAACAAAAAACAAAAGATAACAATGAAACCAGGGGTAAGTTTATAGTCTGATATGGCTATACTACTTGCTAAAATATTGAAACATGGCTGCTTCCCTTAAGTCTTCCACTGGAACTCTCAACCCAACAACTAAAGCTCCAGGCAAGAGCTTCTGGGACTTTGCTACAACACAGCCAGAGCCTTTTCTGATCAGTCATTATCCATGCTCTACAAATTCTTCTTCTTTTTTTTTTTTTAAGATTTATTATTTATTTGAGAGAGACAGAGTATAAGTAGGAGGGAAAGAGGGAGAAAAACCCCAGAAGACTCTGAGATGAGCACAGTGCCCAACATAGGGCTTAATCTCATGATCCCCAGGTCATGATGTGAGCTGAAACCAAGAGTCAGATGCCTATCCAACTGAGCCACCCAGGTACCCCATGCTCTACAAATCCTGACAGCAATTCCCAAACTTCAGGATAGTGCCTGATATGTAATGGGTGCTCAGTAAGTATTTGTTGAATGAATAAATCTTATCAATATACTTGTACATTAGTAAACCTTACTAAAATTCTTTTTGAAATGAAAAAAACTAAGTGTTGGGAAGGTATGGAGAAAAGGGATCCCTTGTGTACTACTGGTAAGATCGTATACTGGTACACACACTAAGTAAAAGAGTATGGAGGGTCTTCAAAAAATTAAAAATAGAACTACCCTTTGATCTGGCAATCCCACTTGTGGGTATATATCCAAATGAAATGCAAACAGTTTATCAAAGAGATATACACGTTCCCGTGTGTAATGTAGCATTATTCCCACAATAGTCAAGATATGGAAATGATATAAGTGTCTACCAAAAGATGAACAGATGAACAGATAATCAGCCATTAGAAAAAAGGAATTCTGCCATTTACGACAACAGGAATGGACCTTAAAAACATTATGCCAAGTGAGATAACTCAGAAAGACAAATACTATGTGATGTCTCTTACATGTGAAACCTTAAAAACCCAAACTCATAGAAATCAAGACTAGAATGGTAGTTATCAGGAGCTGTGGGAATAGAAGAATAGTTGAGATTTTCTTTAAGGGTACATAGTCACAACTAGCAAATAAATAAGTGCTGGAAACCTAATACTTAGAATAGTGATTGCAGACAACAAATATGTATTATAACCATTAAACTTGCTAAAAGACTAGATCTTAACTGCTGCCAACATGAGAAGTTATAATTACATGACTAGGCCCAAGTATTAGCTAAGGCTACAATACATTACACACTTTAAACTTATGTAATGTACAAGTCAAATATACTTCAATTAAAAAAAAAAAGAAAGGACATTTATTTGTCAGCTATTCAGAGAAGGTCATTCAAATCTTTATTTAAGGTAATTTTACAGGGGCACCCGGGTGGCTCAGTGGGTTAAGCCTCTGCCTTCAGCTTGGGTCATGATTTCAGGGTCCTAGGATGGAGGCTCGCACTGATCTCTCTGCTCAGCAGGGAGCCTGCTTCCCCTCTCTCTCTGCCTGCTGCTCTGCCTACCTGTGATCTATCTCTCTTTCTGTCAAATAAATAATAAATAAAATCTTTAAAAAGATAATTTTACAGATGATACTTTCAACTATTTAGTACTAATAAGAGATGGTTCAGCTCAGGAGAATTTCCACAATGGTCAGATAATTTTAACCCACAAGTGGAGACAACTTTATGTTTTGCAGTCAAATGCTCTACCACTGAGCTATACCCCCAGCTTTATATTTTGAAATGAACATCAACAACAAAGAAATGAAGAAGAATGTCTGTTAGAGATGGCTTTTTGATGGACCTGAGTGGAGAACTAAATGAAATAAACATAGAGCTATAAAAGAGAGACATTTCTGAATAAATCCTAAAACAATCTTCAATAAAAAAAGGTAAAAACTCTGGATAAAATGATCCATACAAAAAGACTTGAATTTTTTTCTTAGCAAAAGAATCATAAGTGAAAACAAGCAAAAACAGAGAAGAATGTTTCTTTCATCTTGTAAGACAACATGTCCTTTCAACTGAAATAAGATTCCAGTAGAATTTCAAAGACATTTAACAAGTTTCAGAAAGCTCAAGCTACTCTCTCCTTTAGACTCTCGGTCTTTATAACTGTTATATTAATAAAATTAAAGATTTAAGAATGAGGTTATTGTTCATTTTAAAAATGCAGGTTTTCAAAATGAAGTAATAACCACAGAAAATAACTTATTTGAGTCATTGCAAATGAATATTATATGGTATTGGTCAGGGCTTAAAAACTTTAAAGGAAACTTTGCTCTATAAATTTGAATTCACTTACTTTCATGAGCCATCATTCTTAAACCATGGAGAATAGTTATATTGTACAGGTCAACATCAAACCACAGAAAAACTAACAAAAAATAGAACTGACAGTGTGTCCAATCTCTTAAGGAAGAAGGACTTTCTAAGCTTTGAAGTACTGGGGAAAAAAGTACAAAGGAAAAGATGAATAATATTAGAAAAATAATAAATAAACACATGCTGCCCGCTAGAAACATAAATATAAAAAAAGCAAATAATCATTTTGCAACAAATGCAAAAAGGAAATAAGTGTTCAACATTAAAAAGAAAAAAAAATACTTATACAAGTTACTAAGAAAAGCTCTAAGACCTAATAAATAAATTGTCGGGGAACATGGTATTATTTTGCTAGAACTACCATAACAAATTACCGACTGGAATGTTTTAATCAAGATAACTTTATTTTCTCACAGGGAAGATAGAAAATGCTGGCAAGTTTGGTTCCTCTCACCTCTGTTTGCAGATGACCACTCTCTCACTATGTCCTCATGTGTTGTTTCTTGGTCTTTGTGTTGTTGGTGTCCTAATCTCCTCTTAGGGACACCAGTCATATTGAATTAGATCCATCCATACGACCTCATTTTACCCTAATATTAAGGACCCTCTCTTCAAATACAGTCACATCCTGAGATATTGGTGGTTAGGACATCAACACAGGAATTTTGGGGGGACACAATCCAGCTCATAATAGAGATAACCAAAAAACAAAACAAAACAAAACAAAACAAAAAGACATGATCTTAAAAAGTACATTAAAATGTTATCTGTGCTAATAATTAAAGGAATGTTAATTAAAAGTAAAATATGACTGCATTTTTAAATTTATCAAACTATTGGTGATCAAAAATCATTTTAATGCTGGCAAGGGTTCAGTTCCATGTGTGAAATGAATTCTACTGACAGCAGCAGAATTCTACTGAATTCTACTGACAGTGTGAAATGAATTCTACTGAAAACATTTTGGTAGGTAAACTTGCAATACATTCAGGATTATAAAAAATATTAAACTCTCAATATAGATCAACATAATCAAGAAAATGATAATAAAAATTTATCTAGAGATCAGGTTATTTGTTTCCGGGGAGAGATCTTTACTGAAATATTATGCATCCAGGTATTACTTATAATGCCAAAAATACTTGGAACAACTTAAATGCCCACAATGGAGAAACTTATTCTATACTTGATGAGCTGTTATGCAGGCACAGAAATGGCATTTATAAAGACTATAAAAAACCTAAAATACCTAGAATTTTGTTTTTAAAAATTAAAGTAGGATGCAAAACTATATGTTAAAAAGGTACATAGAATAAAGGGATGCAGAGAACAAACCTATAGGTTTTTCTTGAAGATAACAGAACTGTGGGTTTATTTGTTTTTTCTGGTATTACATGCTTTCAATTTCCAAAAAGCAACATGCATTGTTTTTTCTAATTTAAAATAATCATTTCAACTTAGGTAGGATTGGATTGAATCTGCAAAGTCTTGTTTGACTTCAATAAGCTTAGGTTACTACGTTAGCTGCTAGTTTAGAAGCTTTGTTTTCATCCTGCCAGAACCAGACATTTTGTTGAATGATAACTTCATACAACACCCATGGCCAACCTCACCTTCATTCCATCCCAGTCACTGTAGACATAATAAAAAATAAAAGTAGATCACTCTATGGAATTCCTATGAGATTCATCAATATTTGACAATCAATAATGGATCAAGTTCACCTTCTAGGGAGCCCTGATGAGATCACTCCCTACCCAGTTTGTCAAACTAAGACCATCCATTGTGTGGATCTGAAAAGAGCCATGTTTCACAAGTTCTGTAGACATCTCAAGATCAGGAGACACTTTATGTCTGCTGTCTTCTTCTCTGACTCCAAGGGAAATATACAGAAGCTATCGTGAGTTCTGCTAAATGGGTACCAACTCTTAGTAAGTGCAGGCTGCAGAATATTTCATCATCAGAATTGGCAAAACGGTATATTTTCCTCTTTAGTAAAATACAGAGATTCAAAGTACACACATCTAGGGGCACCTGGATGCTCAGTAGGTTAAGCATCTGACTTTTGATCTCAGCTCAGATCTTGATATCAAATTCCACACTGGGCATGGAACCTACTTAAAAAAATAAATAAATAAAGTAAACACATTCCTGGAGTCAATGAGGAGTCTCAAACTGTAAATTTCGTGCAATCAACTGCAATCAAAAATATCAGGACTCTGGGAGTAACCATGCATGGGGCTTGTTTTCCAAAGAGGAGCATTGTTTAGAGTAGCGACATTCTCAGCCTACTTAGGTGTGTTATAAAGCTGTTGGAGAAGTAACTCCACAAGTTCCGTGAGTGGAAATATAGTGCTCAATCACATTCTACATTAAAAGGTTGTAACAAATACAAACAAACAAACAAACAAAATCAGGACTCAAACCATGTTCATTTACTTGATATTAACCTTAATCGGCACTCTAATTTCCCTAATAGAACAGAAATAAGAAATGTAGCTGTAGTTTTTTGAATAGTGCTTCCCAAAATTCACATCCACTTGGGATCTTAGAACATGACCTTATATGACCTTATATAGATGTAATTAAGGTAAAGGTAAAGATAAAGGTGACATCATACTGGATTAGGAAGGGCCCTAAATCCAGTGTGTCTTTAGAAGAGACAGAAAAGGACATATGGATACTCGGAAAGAAGTCAAGACAGAAGTGAGTTACAATTACGCTACCACAAATCAAAGAATACTGGAAACTACCGGAAGCTGGAAGAGGTGACAAAGAATTCTCCCCTAGAGCCTTCAGAGAGACCATGAGCCTACTGACATTTTGACTTTGAACTTCCAGCTTGCAGAACTGAAAGAGATTAAGTTTCTATTGTTTTATATCATCTAGTTTATGGTAATTTGTTATGGAAGCCCTAAGAAATTAAAGAACATAAAACTGGTTTACAGAGAGAATTCCTGCCACATTTCACCAAAACCATCCCTTTATTTTTTTTTTATAATTTGAATTCAATTAATTAACATTTAGTATATTATTACCTTCAGAGGTAGAGTTGGTTGGGTGATTCATCAGCATTACGTAAAACCCAGTGCTCATTACATCACATGCCCTCCTCAATGTCCATCACCCAGTTACCCTTTCCCCTACCCCCTTCCCCTCCCTCAACCCTCAGTTTGTTTCCTACAAAGAAGAGTCTCTAATAGTTGGTTTCCTTCTCTGATTTCATCTCGTTTTATTTTTCCTTGCCTTCCTCCATGATCCTTTGTTTTGGTTCTTAAATTCCACATACAAGTGAGGTCATAAGAGAATTGTTTTTCTCTGATTGACTTACTTCACTTAGCATAATGCCCTCCAATTCCATCCACTTCATTGCAAATGAAAGATTTCATTTTTTTGATAGCCAAGCAGTATTCCATTGTATATGTATACACCATGCCTTCTTTATCCATTCATCTGTTGACGGACATCTAGGCTCTTTCCATAGTTTGGCTATTGTGGACATTATTGCTAAAAACAATGGGGCACAGGTGTCCCTTTGGATCACTATGTTTTTATCTTTAGGGTAAATACCCAGTAGTGTGATTGCTGGATGGTAGGGTAGTTCTATTTGCAACTTTTGGAGGGACCTCCATGCTGTTTTCCAGAGTGGCTGCAACAGCTTGCACTCCCACCAACAGTTTAAGAGAGTACCCCTTTCTCCATATCCTCGCCAACATCTGTCATTTCCTGACTTACTAACTTTAGCCATTCTGACCAGTGTGAGGGGGTATCTCATTGCGGTTTTGATTGTATTTCCCTGATACCACGTGATGTTGAGCACTTTGTCATGTGTCTGTTGGGCATTTTTATTTCTTCTTTGGAGAAATGTCTGTTCATGTCTTCTGCTCATTTCTTGATTGGATTACTTACCTTTCAGGTGTTGAGTTTGATAAGTTCTTTATAGATTTTGGATACTAGTCCTTTCCCTGAAAAGACATTTGTGAAGATATTCTCCCATTCATTGGTTGTCTTTGGTTTTGTGGACTGTTTCCTTCCTGAGCAAAAGCTTTTAATCTTGATGATGTCCCAATAATTCATTTTTGCATTTAGAGACATGTCTACCAAGAAGTAGCTGCAGCCAAGGTCACAGAGGTTGCTGCCTGTGTTCTCTTCTAGGATTCTGATTGATGCCTATCTCACATTTAGGTCTTTCATCCATTTTGAGTCTATTTTTGTGTATGAAAACCATCCCTTTAAATATTGGAAGCAGAATGGTTCTGAAGAAAGAGCTGGAGACAAAAGGTGCTGGCTCCATTCTGTAACCCTTGATTGGGCAAGCCAGTTAGCCTCCAAATACCCATTTAACCATCTCTAGAAGATATACCTGATGAGAATATCAATTGCACAGGACTGTTGATAAGATTAAATGACATGATGTATGTAATAAGCATTGAAAAGTTGTATAGTGGACAGAAATGAGTTTTTTGTTGTTGTTGTTGTTAATCGGTCAGAGTAAATGCCAATTATGCACTAGATGTCTGTTTTATGACATGATAACTGAAAATACAAAAGAAATTTATACAAATACATGTTTTGTTTGCCTCTCAGTTCTTTCTTTATTACAGAATCTTTTGGCCTAAAGGTTGGGTTTATATCCTGAAGACTGATTTTGAATCCTGATATGAATCATTTATCACATAGACAGGTGAATTATTTGGGATGTTGCAGCAGGGGAGTGACCCAGGCCCAAGTTATTTTTAGCATTGTTGTGTTGTCATTAATAATCATTTGTTCTCCTTTTAGTGATCCAAACTGGGATAAGAAAATCAGTAGATGGTTAGACAGTTTTAGTGTTGCTGACTGAAAAAATAGAAAGTCAGGGACAAAGAATCCAGCTGTTAATATCCAGATCCTGGGTTTTTATGGCATTCTTCAAATCTGAGGAAAGCAGCAGATAGAAGGTATCAAAGAAAAGGAAACCAATTGTAGTTATTTCAGTGATAAACACAGCTCTGTATGCTCTTAGAAAATTCAAGGGACACCTCAGGTGGCGAAGTCCATTGAGCATCTGAATCTTGGTTTTGGCTCAGGTCGTGATCTTGGGGTTATGAGATTAAGACCCACATAAGGCTCCATGCTTAGCATGGCACCTGCTTCAGATTCTCTTTCCCTCTCCCCTGCTGTACA
Organism: Mustela putorius furo; assembly: GCF_011764305.1. Classification (NCBI taxonomy): domain Eukaryota; kingdom Metazoa; phylum Chordata; class Mammalia; order Carnivora; family Mustelidae; genus Mustela; species Mustela putorius. The sequence goes on from NW_025421273.1 coordinate 27,610,244, forward strand.
TGTTTTTTTTCTCTCTCTCTCTAAAATAAATAAATAAATTTTTTAAAAATTAAAAAGAATTCAAGATTGTCATAACTACTACAATTATTCAATTCTAAAGTAGGTTTGTTGTATCATTCAAAAACCTGAATTTATGACTCAATTGTGAATCTTCTTATGCAGTAAAAATATTACCTATATTTGATAATGATTTCAAACCCTGTCTCATGAAATTATTCCCATACAAACATGTTTTCAAAATTAAATGGAAGGTATGATCACAGCTCCTGGCATTCTTGTTTTCTACCTCAGGAGAGCAGAAAGCAAAACTCATTCCTCAGTGCTCATTCCCAAAAGGCAATCTATAGTGAACTTAATTGATGATGGGGAATCAATAGTGTTCCTATCAAAAAAATCAAACAGCAAATTACTTCTCCACAGCCCACCTCCTCAAAGACCATTTTATCAAGATTGGGTCATCTGCTCTGTGATCACTACTGACTTTCAGTGGAATCACACTATCTTGATGGCTGTCACTGTTCCTCCCCAGTTCTCTTTGATATTCAAATAGAGAATCAATGTTTCAAGTGCTGTTTCCTCTTGACTCTGACCTTATTGCCCTCTCCCACTCAATATCACCCACCCAACATGCAAGTGAAAGTAATTTTGATGGAAAAGAACTTGAAGCCCTGCAGAACTTCTCTCCATCTTCCCCCATTATTTCAGACCATCACCCACTCTTGGGTTGTCACTGCCATATTCACCTGATGAGGGCCTTCCTTCCTCACCCAACTTCTGTTTATATCTGGATCCACATCTCCCACACTGCCCTCCACACATGCTATGCTGCCTGCCGTCACAATGAGGCCTTGCGCCATCTCCCGTTCTGGGGCTTATGAGTAGAAAGAATAGCTCTTTTCTACATACCCTTAGATTACACTTCTTAACACTTCATATTTCCTATTTAGAGGCTAAGTTTCCTAATGCTGGGATACTATAGTCCACCTCAATACCCCTACATATGCATAAAAACAGCACATAGAATGTACCTGAAACAAATTTCTTTATTTTTAAAAATTTATTTATTTTAGAGAGAGAGCGTGTGCTCTCTTAGGGAGAGAGTGTGCTCAAGGTGGGGGATGGGCAAAGGAAGAAGGAGACAAGTAGACTTCCCACAGAGGAGGGAGCCCAACGCGGGGCATGATTCCAGGACCCTGAGATCATGACCTGAACCAAAATCAAGAGTCAGGTGTTTAACCAACTGAGCCACCCAGGTACCCTATTTTTTGTTTGTTTGTTTTTTTAGGATAGAGAGCATATGTGTGCACAAGCAGGATTGGGGGCAGAGGGGAGGGGGGCAGAGGGAGAGAGAGAATCTTAAGCAGGCTCCATGCCCACTGTGGAGCCCAACGCAAGGCCTGTTCTCACAACCCTGAGATACTGATCTGAGCTGAAATGAAGAGTTGGATGCTTAACCTACTGAGCCAGATGCCCCTGAAACAGCTTTACATATAAGCTAATGGAACCAAAACCTAAGCTAATTCACCAATCCATAGCATGACACATATTGTTTAAATTCTCCATGCTTCATTGTTTACTGGGTACAAAACTGTTTAAAGCAGCATTAAGGATCAAATGGATGGGACTGGAAGAGATTATGCTGAGTGAAATAAGTAAGCAGAGAGAGTCAATTATCGTATGATTTCATTTATTTGTGGAGCATAACAAATAGCATGGAGGACATGGAGAGTTAGAGAGAAGGGAGTTGGGGGAAATTGGAAGGGGAAGAGAGAGACTATGGACTCTGAAAAACAATCTGAGGGTTTTGAAGTTGCGGGGGGTGGGAGGTTAGGGTACCAGGTGGTGGGTATGATAGAGGGCATGGATTGCATGGAGCACTGGGTGTGGTGAAAAAATAATGAATACTGTTATGTTGAAAATAAATAAATTTAATAAAAAAAGGATCAAATGATATGAAGTATATGAATATGCTTCATACACTCTAAAGGATCTTGTAAATAAAACAACAAACAACTATGATCTTTTTTATTTAAAGAAATTCTATTGACTCACCAAAGTACACCCAATTTATTGATCCTTGATGGGAGTAGACACAGAAATCACCTTACAGGGTGTGTTCCAGAGAATTTTAAGGCCTTGAGGCACCTGGGTGGCTCAGTGAGCAAACATTTTCCTTCGGCTCAGGTCATGATTCCAGCGTCCTGGGATCGAGCCTTGCATGGGGTTCCCTGCTCAGTGGGAAGCCTCCTTCTACCTCTCCCACTCCCCCTGCTTGTGTTCTCTCTCTTACTCTCTCTCTCTCTCTCAAATAAGTAAATAAAATCTTTAAAAGAAAGAAAAATAAAGGAAGGAAGGATGGAAGGAAGGACGGATGGACAAACTTTAAGGCCTCATACATTTTCCAGGGCTGCTGACCCAATCTGACCAAGAAAATGAGGAGGGAAAGAAGCCAAAATAAAGAGGTATGATGCTCATGTGAAGGAAAATGTCCATAACATTTCCTAACACAAAGATTCCCATCACCACATTAAGAGTCACCACCAGCTCTGTATTTCCCTCAGATGTCCCTCCGCAACATCTAGGTCTGAGACTGCTGGGAACCAGGACATAGGGCTTGAGCCTGATAATCATTTTACTACCCACGAAGTAAGGCATTGACATCCTTTGAGAAAAATGGCTAATTATAAATGTGTTTTCAAAATAAATATTACCATTTACTCAGCATTCACTCAGCATGAAGTATGCTACAATATTTCATATACATCGTTCTTGTCTAATCCTGTGTGCCCGGGAGGTGCAAGACTGAGTCAGAAACTTGTGGTTGCCCTGAGAAGGACAGTCCTTGAAAACAAACCATAGTTTCCAAATGTCCGGTACTGATTTATAGTTGAAACTATGGACCGAAGAGCAGAAAAATAGAGAAGATAGACCGCTGATATTAACACCTCAAATTTACAATCCCCACAAAGGGCTAATGGACTCAGTTAGGTGGGGTACCCACACCTCCTAGTTACATAAGACTTTGGGCTTCTATTGTTACTTAAATCCACCCCTTTGCAGGCAGAAAGCACTCTCCTGGATGACAGTTCTGGGCAATACACTGGATTTCATTTTCTTCATGCTGTATTGCTGGCTGGTTGATTACCCAAGCAGAGTGAACAAAACCTGATCGAATTGAGCCTCTACAGGGGCAGGCCGGGCAGAGGGGATGTGAGCACAGACACCATAATAAGAAAGCCCTCAGCCAAACCCAGGATACAGGACACCATACAGTACAAACGTCCTGTTTCTGAAACAAAAAAAAATCAATGGCTTTAATAAAAAAGAAAAAGGAGCAAGCATGATACATTAAAAGACTGGGAAAATGGCATCCAAATGCAATAAAAAAGCTTTCTTTGGACTCTGACGTAAATAAACACACTATTAAAAGAATTCTTGAGATGACTTGGGGAAATATAAATAGGAAAATATAGATTGAGTAATAAACTTTTTAAATGAATTATTATTAATTGTGATAAGGATGACCGTGGCATGATCTTTATGTATAAACCTGTTCTTATCAACTGGAGACATATATGTAGGAATTTGTAGGAGATAAGGATTATGTCTAACATTTATTTTAAAATATGATCAGTGTCCGCCCCCCCCCCTGTAAAATAATAGATGAAACAAGTTTGGTAAATTGTTGATAACTGTCACAGCTAGGATACATGAGGTTTATTATACTCCTCACTTTCATCGGTTTGTGTTTGAAAAATTTCCATAACAAAAAGCTTTAAGAAAAGTAAATGAATTGATTCTTTTTATCTCAAAAACGGACATTTGACCTGCCAGGTAAAGTGTCCTGCCAGGACATTACCTGCCAGGTAATGTGTCCAAGTTTTATAAGTCTCCAGATCCATTTAGATTCATATGAAATCATGATTGGGGTGAACACAGGGATGGAAAAAGCAAGTGGAGCCATGATAATAAGGAGCCTGAGGGAGAGAGGGTATTAACAGAACATCAGATGGAACAATCAATAATTATATACATAGGCACAATACGAAAGATGTTAATGAACTCCAAGTACGAGAAGCTCAGGGAAAAGGTGACAAAACTACCAATAGAAAATAACAGTCTGGGGGCCTGGGTGGCTCAGTGGGTTAAAGCCTCTGCCTTCGGCTCAGGTCATGATCCCAGGGTCCTGGAATCGAGCCCCACATCGGGCTCTCTGCTTAGCAGGGTGCCTGCTTCCTCCTCTCTCTCTCTGCCTATCTCTCTGCCTACTTGTGATCTCTGTCTGTCAAATAAATAAATAAAATCTTAAAAAAAAAAAAAAGAAAATAACACTCTGGTGGCATAGCCCCCTTCTTCCTTCAAGACCCATCTCTAAAGTTACAGATCTGTGTGGCTTTTGGTAATTCCCCAAAGCCGTTAACTGCTCCCTGTCTGAGATTTCACAAAGCTTTATTCATACTCTTCTGTTTTTCTCTTACACTTTATAAAGGAAGAGATATTGACTAGCTCAAGCCTTGGAATGTGGTGCATGGACTTGCTTAAGAAATATAAGCATATATGTGTATGTGTTCCTTATGATTTTTGACAAACAAGATCATCCTGTTTGCAAATAAACTTTTATTTCTGTTATTTCAAAAAAAAAAAAAAGGCACGAATAGTAGAAGATATAAATGAATGGATGATAGATGCATGGGTACTGGAGAAGGAATAAGAAAGGGAGGGAGGGGGAAAAAAGAAACAAGTGTTATTCCCTCCTAAGGAGAAAAATCACTGGCATCAGAGTATGGGGATCCATGTTTAAGGGAAGACTTCAGTGAAAAAATCCCAAACCAATCAGAATCAGATACATGGCTCTCCTTAGTAGCCTTCTACCAGGAATTTGTTTGCTCTGTTTTGTTTTAGCTAGACTAAGTCCATACATTCTCTTTGTGCAAGTAATTCATCAAATATGCCAGACTAGAAACAGCTGAGATTTTTTCTCTCTCTCCCTGAGAAAAGAAACTTTACATTGAGCTATCATGTGCATAGTTATTTTTATTTGACTCTGTTGAAACACCCCTGGTGCACAGCATGTTGAATACTTTATTGACCATAAAATGTGCTGCTGCAATTAGAGGTTTTTATTTTTTCTAAGCATTTTGCCTTTCTGGAGGCATTTGGAGCTCATTCCCATTCATCAGTTTTTCTAGGATGTTTGCAATTTAGCAACATGGAGTTGGAAATTTAGTTAAATATCTAGCATCTTTGAGGGAGTGTTTCCAGAATCTGCAATTAAACAGTGCAAGGTGAAGTATGGCGAAGTTCCTAATACTTACATCATCAAGAAAGGTCTTTCACACTAGCTAAGACACCAAGATCCTACAAAATGTACATTATGTAAATCAGAAGAAAATCTACTTAAGAGACTGCCTTATAAATCATTCAGCTATGTCAAGCAGTCCCTGGGTGCAAAAGATGCTAGTTAAACCTCAAGTTATTTTCGAAGTGAGCATCTCTTTTTTGGCATCACCAGGGAAAAAGAGTATAGACGTCGTGGCAGAAACCAGGTTTAAACAGCATGAACTTTCAGATCTCATACCTTAAACACAGACTTTGGAACTAGGAACTGAAGACTCACAAAAAACTATATTCTGCAAGTCGAAGGGCTGGACCCATGTGTTCACTAATAAATATTCATTGAATGCATAAAAGGAAGAATTCTTTCTGGTCTCCAGGGAATATGGCCAGACTGTTCTTGCAAGCTAATGGCAAATCAGAATGGAATGCCTGAGCTAGGTCAGAACTGAAACCTATGACCTTTATATCCCTCTTTGTATATTTCCCTCCCTGTGTCCCCAGCCAGATTAGTGGAGAGACCAGAACTCGTCTTTAGGTCTCTGGATCTACCCATGTTTGTTTTGTTTTTGTTTTTGTTTTTTTGTTTTGTTTTTGTTTTTCTTTTCCAGTAGATTACACAGCTGCTTTGCAGGAAACTTCTCACTGGAGTATTGTTTCTCTTCTGAAACCAGAGTCAAGCTCATGCCAAGAGCCTTTGAGTCTATACCACTGATGACATTCTGATGAGGTGCCCTGGGACAGGTGCACTGGGGACAGCCCCATGCAGGGCTTCCTAATCTACCCTCTATTCCCTATATCTTCTGACCCTCTCATTCTGCCATGGTTATCAGGAAAATAGAGACCTCATGACCTACTGCTTAGTTGCACCAAATACCTGCCCAGCCTTGTGTGTGCTGGTGATCCTGCAGGGAACAAAGCACAAAGGTCCCCTCCCCTGAGGGAACCCTTTTTTTGGTGACTTCAAATGAGCATCAATGGACATACAATTTCAATTATGCAAGATTAAGAAGTCACAGATACCTGCTATACAACATTAAACTATAGTTAGCAATACTGCATCATACACCCAAACATCTATCAAATGCAGATCTGTTAAGTGTACTTATCACAATAAAATACATGCACACATACACACAGTAAATGGGTGTGCAGTAAAGCTTGCATCTGCTCCTAACAGTCATTTTGCAAAGTACTCTAGACACTGTGTTTTTTGCTCCTAACTCTCGTAAAAATGTTTCTTTCCAGTGTCTGCTCAGCTGAGATCTACTAAGGGAAGCTTCCCCTAGTCACTTTTTAAAAAAATGTCCCTCCCCACTTCATCATTTATCCACTCCTGCACTGTCTCTATGACTCTAACCGTGCTTTATTTTTTTTTCTACTCAGCCCCTTCCTCTACCTAACACAAGTTTACTTATTTATTAGTTGATTATGTCTTCCTTTGCTAGAACATAAGCTCTCAGGGCAGGAAACTTATTCCCAAGTCTGTGGCACAATAAGGCTCAATAAACATTTGTTGAAAGAATGAATGTATGAATAACCATGAACATTGGTGTGACCTTTATTCCATTTATAGATGGAGAAGCCAAGACTTACTGAGGATAAGACATTTGCCCCTCATCATTGTACTGATAAATACTGAAGCCTTGGCTCAGACCAGGTCTTGCAGAATAGAAAACCTGTCCTCTTGATCACTGCTCCAAATCATCCTGTTTTACAGAACCATTTCCTGCACACACTGAATACCTGAAGCTTCCCTAAGCCTCACCTTCCCTGGATGGGATGAAGACACTATAAATTGTCTCCTAAGCAATTTATAGGAGAAGGCAATGATGAAAGTACAAATGTCATCTGGAGAAACTTTTGAATGAAACAGAAGACAGTATAATCTTGTACAGAGTCAACATAAAAGTAAGTACTATTGAGGAAAAGTGGGAAGAATGAAAACTTTCTAAGAGTCAAGAACAGGTGTTAATCTGCTCTCTCTCTCAACCTCAGTTTTCATATCTATAAAGTGAGAATAATGTCTACCTCTCCCCAACCCAAGGCTACTGGCAGAAGAAAGTGAGATAATGAATGTAAACTTTCTAGCACAAATTCAAGAAGAATAAGGGACTCATTTAGCCACATTAATTAAATAAGTCCTCAGTAAATAGACAATATACAAATTATACAAATACAATAAACAAAATTCAGTCTTTGTTATTCATCTAGGAATGATTCACAAAACAACAACAACAACAACAAAAAAAAAAAAACAGCAAACAGAACAGTGCTGAGCACCTCAAAGGAACATAAAGACTTTCTCCAGAGCTCCTGCAACTGGAGAAAAAGGGACAGGTGGCAATCACAACCACTGGTCTCTAACCTCGCAGAAGATGCTCCAAATTTACTTACTGAAATTAATTGATCAGGCTGGTGTAGTAGCATCCAAATACTGATCTGGATATAACTAATAAACTTCCCAAACACTCTTAAGGAAATCATCTAATCACCCACTAGTCAAATATCTGGTTGAACTATTTAGAGTTAATGAAAGATCTTTAATGAAAGTATTGGTAGGAGTGCCTGCTTAGCTCAGTCAGTGAAACGTCTGTGATTTCAGCTCAAGTCATGATCTCATGGTCAGAAGATTGAGCCCCGAATTGAGCTCTGTGCTTAGCTTGGAATCTACCTAAGACTCTCTCTGCCCCTCAAGTTAGTAAGTAAGTAAGTAAGTAAATGTATGTATGTAGCTATGTATGTATGTATGTACTGGAAATATTCAGTGCATATCCACCAAAAGCTCTTCATTTTAATTTGCATTAATACAATTCTCAGGGGAAAAAAACTGCTAATGTTCTAGCTCTGATGTGGTCTTACACATTCATTATCTCACAATTTCTATAGTTGTTGATAGCAGAGTAATGATCTTATGTTATGGTTGAATTGATACAATAAATTGTATTTCTACCTTAGATTGTATTAGAAGCTATAAATGGCTCCATCACCTCTAAAACAGCCTTGCAAATGCAACACATTTTTAACTTTATGGGCCTCTCTTGTTAGAGTCAGATTATCTGCTTGACAACCTAAAATCTCTGTATACCTTAAAGGGATATCCACTGACATACTGTAGCTTAAAAACATGGATTTTTCTCTATTTCTTTCTCAATTCTCAGAGAAATGAAGAAACATTTCTCCTTCTATTTGGTCAGTTTGTAATCTACACATTGTTGGTTTTAGTTTTTGTTATATGTTATTTTTTTAATGCCTCCAAGTGGATATCATTTAAAATAGTTGAGCTAAGTATTATAAGGAGTATCTTTCAACTTGGCATTCTCTCTCTCATTTGAAAATTGTGTTTATTAGTTTCATAAATATCTGACCACTTTAGGAGAGACACAAATCTGCTTTGGTATTTCTGAATCACTCCTGAAATTATTCTTTACCCTTAAAAGCAAATCAATGAGAGCTTCAGAAATCTGTCAACTGTTGTTAGGGATACTGAAATGCAAATGTAAATTCACCTTGCAAGGAAGGAAATTACAAGAAAATCATCCGGGACACCTCTTTGTGTAGGTTAGATCACTGCCAAAAAGGAAAATCAGTTCATGCATGGATGGGAAGCTAATAACAATCAAGAACCTATATGCAAATATTATCTTCCCTAAGAGAGCACTTTACAATGGAATCACAGTCTTTACCATGACATAAATTGCCCTCTCAACATACTGTCTGAATACAATAGTTAATTGCCATTTCCCTTTTGTGGAGGAGACTCAGCTACTTCCTAACAGAGTAGGCAGAAGACTTGGAACGAATAGTAAGGGCTTTTATTCTGGCTTCAACAACTGCCAGCAATACCCATCTCCTATCGGAACTTTCTCTTTTGACCTATAAAGTGAAACTAATGATCTTTGTCACATAATCTGTCGCTATGTTCAATAAATGTTGAAGTCTAGTCTAGTCTACAATTGTCTAGTCTGCTAGTCTACAAATAAATTACTTCTTAGGGAAACCAACCAAGCAGTAGATCAAACTTCCAACAGTTTGAGACTGTTTGGGGACTATTTGTAGTCACAGGTGAGGTCAGTATTGGGATGGTCTCTTTGCATTGGTTTGAGACTCTTAACTACTATATGTATGTCCTTATGCAAGTCATTTGACATCAATGTGCTATATTTTCCTCCTCTGCAAAATTAGGCTAATAGGACCAATTCCCTAATTTTACCATTAGAAATAAATTTTAAAAGTGTGTACTTCACACAAAGCAAGGCATATAGGAAACTGGCTAATAAAAATTTACTGTTACTGATATTTTAAATAAGAAGAATATGCAACATGCATTCAATAAAAATTTTAGGAGGCACTCTGGGTCCCAGATACTGTGCTAGGAAGAAGAGATACCGTGGTCAGTAAAACAACAAGTTCTCTTCTCTCAGGAACCTATTTCCTAGCAAAGAATGATAGGACAATGTTGACAATGTCAACAGTGCTCTGAAGACTATAAAAAAAAAAAAAAAGCAATGCAAAGAGAAATTAGCTGTGAAGGTGTGCAGGGTCATATTGGAGGATGTATGTTTAGGAGGTAGTTTAAAAATAGGATAATTACAGAATGTCTAAGACAAGTAAGATCTGAGCTCTGACCTAAAGGATAAGTAGCCCGCTGTTCACCATGCTGACATCTGTAGGATTCCAGCACGTGATTATTCAAGATGCCTTTTCGGACCTTCTACAATCTCTCGATTCTGTAAATCCCAGTACAAAATAGGATCTGGATTTCAACATGTATATTTTATTTACTTTGCTTTACTATACACTGATACATAACCATCTAAAAGGGAGGACTTTAACCCCATGAACCCATCATGTTCTTGGGAATTGAGGGTTCTCAGCTACTACACTGATCGGCCGTGTGACAGTGCACTCATTCCTGAAGTGACCTAAACCTCAGTTACTTCATCTATAAAATAGTCCTGAAACAAAATCAGTTATGGAATGGTTCTCGTAAAATGCCTGGTGCAGAAGAGACACTCAAAATGGTAATTACCATCACTTTCTAGTGAAGAACTATGGCCTCCTAGCAATGTGATCTTGGGGAAGTTGTGTCAATTCAATGAACCTCAGTTTCTTAATCTTAGGTGGGGCTGATGATAATAATAATAATCCCCACTTACTATACTTGTGTGAGAAATGAACAGAGTTGTGTACAGTACTGTGAGTAGGTCCCAGCACAGTGTAAAACTCAGTAAGCATTCTTTATCACTTCTACCCATCACTTTGACATCCAGCATAACAGATTATAATCACTGGCTCACAAACCACTGTGAAAGAAAAATCAGTGTTGTTGACTTAAAAAATATGATGGGCTAAGTTGTCCATGTGCAAATCTTATCAAATACTAAGAACAATAACTTGTACCATTCTTGCATCTTCTAGAGATTTTAAAATATTAAATTTCTCAGCATGATGATGTGGTCAGTGAGTAAGAACCTTAGCTTCGGATAATTCTTCCCTTTTTGGTGGACTTACACATTGGCCTAAGATTGAGTCCTATAACCCCCAAACAGGTCTTCAGTCAACACTGGCTGTATTTATTCACTGTTTACAAATCACCTATGTGATTTTACTCAGTAGCGTTTTATCTTTAAAAATGAAAGCATCCAACACAATCTTCTTAGTTTTACACTATTGAGGCACACAAATCTTTTTTAAAGAATCATAAGATATTTAATTTAGAAGATCCATTGACATGGTTTTGCCCAAGGAGAGGTATCACACTACTTTTCACGGATATCAGTAATTGATCAAGATACTTGATCCCTTAGCTGACCCAGAGTGTGGCTTTCACACTGAGTTCCATGAGGTCATTCCCAAGCAAACATCCTGTCAATCAGGGGACCTACTGACCAGCCCTCATCTAGGCTCAGCCTCTCATGTTAGAGTTGACTTCTGAAAGTCTGAAGTCCTCAGGGGTGAACCTACTTTCCAAGACCTGGAACAGCAACCTAAGTTTCCAGAATCCTAACACCCCTGTTCTTGCCACCACTCCTTGTAATCTTCCACTAAAATGCCTGCATAGACAGGGCTGTGGACCTGGGAATAGTGGATTTGCAAGACAGGCTGACATCCTCATCCTTCACCTTGGCTTGACTTTCACGTGTTCTCTCTTAAGATTCCTGCTCTTCATTCTTCATTCTCCTTTCTCACAACGTTCACCAACATAAATACCCTGTCACATCTAACCTGAAAAAGGGAGGATTACATACAGGCCTTAAACAAATCTACTCAAGAACCGCCTCCTACCAACTGCAGTGTTGAATAGCAACAACATGAAGATGCCCTCACCCATCACCTTGCTCCTCATCTCCATTACTCATGGTTGTCTTGGCTGAAAATGTAGTTCACTTCCTCCCTCGCTCGCATGCTTCCTTTCCTAATGTTTCACACACATAGCCCAAACTTCACAAATGTCAATCAATGACTAGAATCTAGTGGCTCGATAAATGAGTGTGAAGATCTTTAATGTTTTTCTGGTGCTCACAATAAAATATGTCAGCACAAGGAAAATTCTAGTAGCAACTCTTCTATTAAAACGGATGAAAACATACCACACCCAAATACTAATGGTACAAGTTATTAACAATGGGGAAAACTGGCTTAAATTCAAGCTTCAGGTAATTAGACATCTTTTTTAAAGGACTATTCTAAATTTGTTAAACAAATAGGAAAATGATGGGCTTTTGAGATTGACTTTATTTATATATGTATGTGTGTGTGCGTGTGTGTGTGTGTATATAATTGATATATATATATATATATTTTGCCAGCAGCATAGTAAAGTGAAATAAAGAAGTAGAAGGCATGAACTATAACAACTATTTTAGTTGTTAAGAGTGCCTTATAAGCTTTCAACAATATAACTTCCACATGGAAGCAGGGCAGTTGTTAGGATGTGATCCATAACCTTTCTTTGTATACTTTTCTTAAATGCCCAACTGAGGTTTGTTCAGTGAACAAATGAAAATAATCTAAATTTTGGAGAAAAAGATATGCATTATTTGTAATTGCTGAAAATTGGATTCAACCTATAAAGCCAAAGAAAATTATATATTCATTCAGTAGGAAACTGTACAGCCATTAAATGATCTCTTTCTCTTTCTTTGCAGTAAGGTTATAAGAAAATGGAAAACATAAAATTCTTATGTTCAAATAAAAATGAAAATTCAATATATATTAAAATAAACTTATATAACAAAAACAAAAAAAACACACAAACACAGAGAAATACATCACAACATTAAAATTGAATGTGTCCTATAATGAGACTATCTAATTTTTAACTATTTCTTCCAGATTTATTTTTTCCAAATTTGCTCCTATGGAAGAAATGGGGAAGAAAACAGTACTAGTCAAAAATAAATTCATTTTTTTAATACCTTACTTTCTAAATTGGAAGTCACCCAAAGGCTAAATGGGACACAGGATATTGGTTATACATACAAGTGGCTATCCATATGATGGATAGTTACAAAGCTATTTAACAATCACGGTTTGAGAAAAATGTTTAATGATGTAATTTTAAATGTAAAAATAGATTATAAATCTTTTATACAATAAGTCTCAAAATGACTGGTGGAAATACACTGAAACCACACTATCAGAAATATAATTTGTACTACATAGGTAATTTGAATTCTTCCACTAGCCACATTTTTAAAGCAATAAGAAACATTTATTATTTCTTTTCTCCTGCTGGGTTTAGGCTTTATTTGCTGTCCTTTTTCCAGCTACTTGAGGTATAAGGTTAGCTTGTGTATTTGAGACTTTTCTTTTTTCTTGAGAAAGGCCTATCACCCAGCAATTGCACTACTAGGTATTTACCCAAAGGATACAAACATTGTGATCTGAAGGGGCACCTGCACCCCAGTGTTTATAGCACCCATATCCACAATAGCCAAACTATGGAAAGAACTCAGATGTCCAATGACAGATGATTGGATAAAGAAGATGTGGTTTACACTGAGATACCAGCTTACGCCAGTTAGAATGGCCAAAATTAGCAAGGTGGTAAACAACATGTGTTGGAGAGGATGTGGAGAAAGGGGAACCCTCTTACACTGCTGTGGGACTACAAGTTGCAAAGTGTGGTCACTTTGGAAAACAGTGTGGAGATTCCTCAAGAAATTAAAAATAGAGCTTCCCTATGCAATTGCACTACTGGGTATTTACCGCAAAGATACAGATGTAGTGAAAAGAAGGGCCATCTGAACCCTAATGTTCATAGCAATGAAACATAGCAGCAATGGCCACAGTCGCTAAACTGTGGCAAAAGCCAAAATGTCCTTCAACAGATGAATGGACAAAGAAGATATAGTCCATATATACAATGGAGTATTATGCCTCCATCAGAAAGGATGAATACCCAACTTTTGTATAAACATGGATGGGCCTAGAGGAGATTATGCTGAGTGAAATAAGTCAAGCAGAGAAAGTCAATTATCACATGGTTTCACTTACTTATGGGGCATAAAGAATAACACAGAGGACATTGGGTGAAGGAGAGGAGAAGTGAATTGGGGGAAACTGGAAGGGAAGACGAACCATGAGAGACTGGACTCAGAGAAACAAACTGAGGGTTTTGGAGGTGAGGGAGGTGGGGGGTTGGGAGGGCCTAGTGGTGGGTATTAAGGAGGGCACATATTGTATGGAGCACTGGTGTATAAAAAGTGAATCTTAGAACACTGAAAAAATTAAATTAAAAAAAAAGATGTGGTTTATATACACAGTGGAATATGACTCAGCCATCGAAAAGGATGAAATCTTGCTATTTGCAATGATGTAAATGGAACTGGAGGGTATTTTGCTAAGCAAAATAACCCAGTCAGAGAAAGACAATTATCAAATGGTTGCGTGTATATGTGGAATTTAAGAAACAAAACAGAGGATCATAGGGTAAGGGAAAGAAAAGTAAAATGGGATGAGAGGGAGACAAACCATAAGAGACTCTTAACTATAGGAAACAAACTGAGGGTTGCTGGAGGGGAGGTGGGCCATGAGATGGGGTAACTGGAGGATGGCCATTAAGAAGGGCACAAGAGGGGCGCCTGGGTGGCTCAGTGGGTTAAGCCGCTGCCTTCGGCTCAGGTCATGATCTCAGGGTCCTGGGATCAAGTCCCGCATCGGGCTCTCTGCTCAGGGGGGAGCCTGCTTCCTCCTCTCTCTCTGCCTGCCTCTCTGCCTACTTGTGATCTCACTCTGTCAAATAAATAAATAAAATCTTTAAAAAAAAAAAAAAAAAGAAGGGCCCAAGATTTAATGAGCACTGGGTGTTATATGCAACCGATGAATCACTGAATTATACCTCTGAAATTAATAATATATTGTATGTTGAGCAACTGAATTTAAATAAGATAAAAAATAAAGTGAAAAGAAACAGGTGACATTAATTTTTTAAAGTCTTTATTTATTTATTTATTTGTTTGTCAGAGAAAGAGAGAGCTCAGAAGCAGGGGGAGTGTTAGGGAGAGGGAAAAGCAGGCTCCCACCTGAGCAGGGAGCCCGATGTGGGGCTTGATCCCAGGATCCTGGGATCATGACCTGAGCCAAAGGCAGACACTTAACTGATTGAGCCACCCAGGCCCAGAAACAGGAGACACTAATTTTAATAACATTTTATTTAGTCCAGTATACCCAGAGTATTTTTTCAACAGGTAATGGGTAAGAAGAAATTATTAGTGAGATACATCACGTTTTTTTTTTTAAAGTCTTTGAAACTAGCATGTGTACTTTATATTCATAACACATCTCAGTTCAGATCAACTACATTTCAAGTGCTCATTATCCACATGGACCCTACTACACAGCATCACAGCAGAGCGAAGCAGAGAAGGTTAGAAATTGTTGGCTTTTCTTATTAAGTTTAATCTATGGGCATGTGCTGTGTGTTTCCCCAAACTCTTATCCATGTGCTCACTAAGCAGTATCTAATCAACCTACCTACCTATCCATATGCTCAAAATAATGAAATATTTATATTTATATTACTTATATTTACATATAGATATATGTATATTACCATACAACCTTTATAATCCATTGCCCGTGTTTAATGAACATAACTTTTCCTTGTCTTATGCCCCCAGTGGCTAGTATAACAGTACTAGATTCAGTAAATCCTGGCTAGAATCAACTTAGAAAATACTAATGAAAAATAATGTTAAGCAAAACCAGCTGTGCTTTGTGAGGAGTCTCTGGGCAGAGCCAAGCATACGGTTCTTCAACCACAAACAGAAAATACACAAGCAAGGACAACACCATTTAAATGTATTCCGAAGTTGTAAAGCCCACCATAATAAACACTTTCCTATAAATCAAGATGGCATCCACTGGCTAACATTTAGACATGTGGTTAGAGTTACTAGAGGGGTGGGCAGTGAGATTCTTCCACAAGTAATCAAAACTTCTTCCCAGTACTGATTCTTCTTTCTCAGAATGAATGCTCATAAAGTCTACAAGAGTGACATGGGGAAGAGGACCACAGAAGGTTGGGGAAGGGTCTAGAGAGAGCTGGACTTGGAAGAGGAGGATTCAAATGGTGATTTGAAATGTGCTCTGATGGTCAAAGTCTGTTATTCCCAGATGATTGACTGGAGAGAAGTCTTCCTGTTTAGGACAGCACTTGGTACACAATGAACACCGAATAATTGCTTCTAGAATGAATAAATGGATGGATGCACCATTGATCTAATCCCCTTACTTGTCAGGACACTCAGGAATGCATCCCTAACAAAACCGTTAGGTCCACCCCTGATAACAATTCCTGAATTATGGTTGAGTTCACCCAAGTGAAATGAGAAGAACATTGCCCAAATTATCTATTTTGATTACCATTGCAACTATTGTTGTTGACTGTGTGTCATGATAAACAAGGCCCATGGCTGTGTGGTTCTCTAACACAATAGCACGCAACATCCAGTGTTATGATATACACAAGGTGCTGGTGATTATGGTCCCACATAGAGCCAAAATGGAATGCTTGATCAGCCTAGATGTAACTAAAAAATAAATGGGGCTTTGCTCTCTTACTACAATAAAGGCTTATATTTGTTTTTTTCTTTTACTGAATAAAAAGAGCTGGTTTACATAAGAGACTCTTAATCTCTGGAAACTAACTGAGGGTTCCTGGGGGGTGGGAGGGGTAGGGAAAGGGTGGGTGGGTGATGGACACTGGGGAGGGTATGTGTTATGGTGAGCGCGGTGAATTGTGTAAGACTGATGAATCACAGACCTATACCCCTGAAACAAATAATACATTATATGTTAACAATAATTTTTTAAAAAGCTGGTTTAAATTTTGAGCGTCAGCCACTGAACATATTCTATTGGCCCCTAAAAGCAACAGTTCATTCAGAAATATGGAGTGAAGGCCCAAGGCAGCCTCAAAAACTAAATTTGCCATTTTTTAAATTTTTTTTTATTTTTTATAAACATATATTTTTATCCCCAGGGGTATAGGTCTGTGAATCACCAGGTTTACACACTTCACAGCACTCACCAAAGCACATACCCTCCCCAGTGTCCATAACCCCACCCCCCTTCTCCCAACCCCCCTCCCCCCAGCAACCCTCAGTTTGTTTTGTGAGATTAAGAGTCACTTATGGTTTGTCTCCCTCCCAATCCCATCCTGTTTCATTCTTCTTGGAGCCAGAGTATTAGTTGGAATTGGTAGGTACAGAAAGGCTTGGGTCTGCCGCCTGAGCTGACAAACCTCCCCCAGTTATTTCTCTGCTCTGAATCTCATTTTTCTCAGCAAAAGGAACTAACGGCAACTAAACTTGCACACTTGGTTATTTTGAGGGTTAAATAACATTAGTCGAGTGCTTTTTCTCCAGTGGATGCTAAATTTTTCATCTTGGGTTTGATGTGTGCACCCTTCTTTTTGTTGAAAAATGAAGGTGGCAAAAAGGAAGAAAAACAATCTGATTTATCTCAAATTGTAAAAAATCCCCAAGTTTGCTTTTTATGGTTTGAATAAAGAACCTTGAGCCAACTCACAGAATTTGGAAGCAGCCTGTGAGTTATAATAGGTTTGCTAGGAAATGGCTCGAGTGCCAGGAACTCTGGATCAGAGGAAAATTTATGCAATTAGATCATTTGGTCTAAATGAGATTATACATTTTAGTAATGAACAGTATGATTCTAAGGTAAAGCCAGGAGAGTGGGGGGTGGGGAGGGAACAGTAAGAAGAGATTTGATTTATTATAGAAACTTCACAGCCCTGCAGAAATGGAAATCCTACATGTATGATAAGCAGGCATTTTCCATAATGGCTACAGATAACAAATTATTCCAGACAACTATGTGGAGTACAGAGAGGGTGCAGACCAGCAATTTTAGGAACACGGCTATCATACCAGCCTGGAAGACAAACCTTGACGTTCAGGAGAAGAGCAAAGGCAAAGATGCTAAAAGCAGCAATACTGAATGAGGGCCAATTAATGGCCTAAGTTTGCAACTCAGAAGAGGAATAAGACAAGTCCAGTGAGAAAGTAGGTAAGCAAGCTAGTCTGATTTGGAGAGAAGATGGAAGAGCCTCAGGCTATATCATGACACTAAGGCTTCTGTTTTCAGTGATTTATATAAAAATAAAATAAAGTATGTTATATGTGCATCCATCGTTGGTGGTGATTAATTCTATTTGGCCAGGATTAGAACAGTGAATGCATCAACTACTGCCAACTCTTTTCCCGACTCCCAGAAGATAGCAGAAGGTGGCTGAATTTGCTCTTTAAAACTAGCAATGGCTTTCATGCAACACCCCTATGTGACCAGGCCAAAAAAAGCAGAGCTGCCCTTTCCACCCAAAGCCCAGATGAGGAGGAGATGGAAAGACCTATTGGGCTTTGCATGCTTCTTGGGACTGGAGACCATCCAGGCCCCTTCTAGCCAGCCAAGCCTCCCTGCAAGGAGACAAGTGTTCAACACGGACACTGTGGAGGCACTTGGAAAAGTCTGGTAAGAAGCAGTGGCTCTGGCAGTCCAATTCATAACCTCTTTGCTGCTATCATTGGAAGTTTTGCATTGAAACAGTAGCTCTGGGAGGCCCATTTCACAATTGTGCCTACTCATGACACAGTCTAGTCCTTCTCCTCCAAGTTAAGTTGAGCTACTAAGAGAGAATATAGGCTATGATTAGGACAGTCAACAAAATAACAATATTAATAGGATTTTAAGATAGGGCATGTTATTGTTTCTGTTGTTTTACCATCAGGGGAATCTAATCTCTTTCATCTTGTACATTCACTTGAATGGCCTTGTTAATTATGCAAATGAATGCTCACTGCTCTAGGAAAAGGCAATACATGACTCTGTGTGTCTATGTAAGACATAGGGTGTGTGTGTTTGTGTGTGTGTGTGTGTGTGTGTGTGTGTGAGCTTGCAGGAGCATATTGTTACTCAACAATAGCTGTTTCATACCATCATTACACAGATGATCCCTGGGAAGAAGGTGGGCTGAGTAAGGGGCTCCTTGCCAGAGGAATTACTCCCCCAGGGGGGTGGCATTAGGATGGTTCAGACATGGCCTCAGGAAAGGGCTCACACAGCAGCACAGCAGCTTGTTGACTCATAGACCTTTGCGCTGTATGGGTGCAGACACAAAGCTGGTTTCCCAGCACCCAAGCACTCTGGTGCTATTTCAAGGAGCAAGCTGGTCAGGAAAAAGCACAAAGTAAACCAGCCGCTGTCCATCCTCCAAAGAGCAGTTTGCACTAGCGCCACCATGTGGCAACAATGTATAAGGACAGCAGTGGACTAAGATTGTCTCCAGCTTGTTTTGCATGGGGTCTAACCTGTGGGCCAGGGTTCCTGGATTGTGTAGGGATGAGAGGAGGGAATGGAAGAACAGGAAACCCCAGGGCCTTTCTGTTAATGGGGCAGAAGGTGGTCCGAGCAATACATATTGTCAAAACTGAGAGACGTGATCATCATGTGTTACCAGGTTTGTGAGAGGCCATCCTTTTTCTTTTTTATTTATTATTTTTTTTATTATGTTCAGTTAGCCAACATCATTAGTTTTTGATGTAGTGTTCAATGATTCATTAGTTTCCTATAACACGCAGTGCTCATCACCACACGTTGATTACAATAAACGTGTAATAAAATTAAAGCACTGTGCTTGGCAGGCATCTGTCCCATTGATTATCCCCATAATGACCCTCAGGGCAGTTTCAGTTACATGATTTTACAGAAGCAAAACTGAGGCCCAGAGAGTTTGAAGAATTTACCCCAAAGTCACCTAAGGTTGCAAGGTGCCAAGAGGGACTCCCATGCAAGGTCATTTGTCTTCAGAATCCTGGGCCTCCAATCCTTGTTCTGCCTGCCCTCCCCACGGTCTAAAAGCAAACGTTCCCGGTTTTCCTCTACTGCTATTGCTGCTAGTCTAAAGTAACGTGCTCAACTGGTAAATTAAAATCCCAAGTAACAAAAAGGACTTTGCTTCATTGTCTCACAGTTCAGTAAGATTATTCGGAAAGAGATTTTCCATGTTGATCCTCCTGCAGTTTAGTAAGTTGGAGAACGTGAAGACTACTCTGATCTCCTGTTAAAAGTGAGGAACAGAGGGGCGTCTGGGTGGCTCGGTGGGTTAAAGCCTCTGCCTTCGGCTCAGGTCATAATCTCAGGGTCCTAGAATCGAGCCCTGCATCAAGTTCTCTGCTCAGCGGGGAGCCTGCTTCTCTCTCTCTCTCTCACTGCCTGCCTCTCTGCCTACTTGTGATCTCTCTCTGTCAAATAAATAAATAAATAAATAATCCCCAAAAAAAGGTTTTAAAAAAATAAAAGTGAGGAACATAGACAGAGGGTAAGTTTTCCCTGAGTGGTGCTAATACAAAGAACTCTCAAGTCCCGTATCCTTTAAGGAAAATCTTGTTTCACCCCATGGTAAACCACAGAGGGATAGAGGCCTACAGTCAGAAAGGGCAAGTTTTACTGATTCATTCATTTCACTTATGTAAATAAAAGTCATGGAGCGTCTAGCATCTACTGTGGCATATTCTGGGTGCTGAGATATAGCAGTGATCCAAAAAAGAAAGAGCCTGCCCTCCTGGAGATTGCCTTCTAGTGAAAAAGATGGAAAATATACAATGACACAAACTTGGGGATCAAGTGTCAGGTGGTGACTACTGTGATAAAGAAAAATAAAGCCAAGTAAATGGACAAAGTGGGGGTGAGGGGGGTGGGGGGTGGGGGGTGAGGCAGGGAATCTCTGTCCTCAGAGAGATGCCTGAGGAGGGGAATGAGGGAGAAGACACCCAGTGCCAACGCCCCAACAGAAGTATGCTTTACGACAGAGGGAGGAGACCAGGGTGGCCACAACTGAGGGAGCAAGCTGAAGGACGACCCTAGGGCAAGGGAAGAAGCCAGATCACACCAGGCTTAACATGCCCTGGGGAGAAGGCTGGATTTGTCTTCTAAGAATGGTGAAAAGCCACAGAAGGGTTTGGAGTAGGGGTGGCAGAGCTGACCTACAGTTTAAAGGTTAGCCCTTTGGCTGCATAGGGATTAGAGAGAGCTGTGGGGTGGGAAGCAGTACCAGGGAGAAATCAGGAAGATGGAATCAGGAAGCAGACAGCCATGCAGGGGAGAGAGGTGGATGTCTCAGAACACGGTTATTAACTAGAGCTGGGTGCCTTTTCATTGTTGCAATACTTGTCAATTCTGTGACCCTGAGTTTAATGAACCCCTAAGTTTCAGCTTATGTTTTTGTTTTAAAATGCAGCTTTTAAGGACCTCACAAGTCTGGACCGAGAGCAAAAACTGAAAGACGCGATCATCATGTGTTGCCTTTGTCTTCTAAGAATGGTGAAAAGCTACAGAACGGTTTGGAGCAGGGGTGGCAGAGTTGACCTACAGTTTAAAGGTTAGCCCTTTGGCTGTCCTTTGCAAAACAAAATGATATATCCCCAAATATATGAAACATTCACCTGCCATTGAAAAAAATGTATACAGAGGGAGCTAAATAAACAGAGATTTGATTCAGAAATTGATCCGAAATACACTCATAATTTAATAAAAGCAAACACCTGTTTACTGTAGGCACCAAAGCAAGCAAATTTGTCATGGACTTATCTGTTTTATCTGTATAGAGCTCTTGGTTCAGGTCAAAAAAATCAAAAGTGATCACTGAAAAAGAAAAAACTTCCAAGAATTTGCTCTTGTTATATATATACACACAAGGTTCCCTACAGGGAAATTGAAAGACATGGCATCATACAGGAAATCAATCCTAGTTCACAATTCACTGCCTACACACCTCCAAGCAAGAAACCTTTGGGAGCTCTCATCATAAGCACGTAATCATCGACTGAATTAGAAATGGAATATAAAATAATAGTAATTCTACACAGAAGTGTGTATTTTTTAGATTCTCTAAAAGCCTCAGATTTAAGAAAAATTGTTATGAGCTTCTAGATTTATAATTTGAGATTAAAAAGAATACTTAAGTAAAATAATTTGATTTTAAGGCATATTTAGACAGCCTCTAAAACCTGGGATATTTAATTTGGTTTTCATTTTTTAAATATGAAAATAATTTATTCTGTTGACAAGTAATCATAATAAAATAAACATGTACAATACAGATTCTGCTCTCCCTCTAAATTCCTCTACAGATATCTTGTCTTTTTAGATCCCTAAGTACATTTATCTTTAAATATAAATTCTGATTTAAGTACAGGAATGCTTAAAAAACAGAGTATCACCCTGGCTTTATTATTACAATCCCGCATATCTAGGAAAAATTCAATCTCAAGTCTTGCCTTCATTTATGACACATTTCTTGTTTGCTACTGCCACCTGCCGGTAGAGCCCTAAAATGTATAAGTGAGCTCTCCACCCATTCATTAGGTTTTAGGAAACTATTGAACATTTGAAATTATTAAGTAACATACTTCTCATTATAAAATGTATGCATGTTCATTAAAATATAGAAGAACACAAGGAAAAAATTCCTGTATTCCTACCTCCCAGATACAATATCTGGTATACAGCTTTCAAAAACACACAATCTTACAATCCTTGTATTTTTCACCTAAAACGTGTTGTCAAAATTTATGTCATATGGAGCACTTGGGTGGTTCAGTCAGTAAAGCATACAACTTCTGGTCTTGGGTTGGGAGTTCAAGCTCCACATTGGGTGTAAAGATTACTTTAAAATAAGAAAAAAAGAATTTAAAAATGTGTGTCATTTAATTCTCTTATTGTAGCTATGTTATATTTAACCATATCATATATAATTTTGTTTTTGAACATTTGGTTTCTTAACTTTGTTTATACTCATATGTACATGCATGTGTGTGTGTACAATTGTGTACACACTGATATACAGATATCCAGTTATGGATAAATAGGTATCTATAGATATGTAAATATATATATATATATATATATATTTTTTTTTTTTTGTAGAGCAATATGTTGGCTTAAGAATTTGGACTGTGCTCCATTTTTTTAAATAAAAGATTGCTAGGAATATAGTTTCTTACCCAAAGAATATCAAAATATGAAGTCTTTCAATATATATGACCAAGCTTATCTCCAGAAGTCTATACCAATTCACACTCCTAAGAAAACTCTGCTCTCTCCATATTTTTTAAAAGATTTTGTTTATTTATTTGACAGAAAGAGAGAGAGAGTGCACACAAGCAGAAGGAACAGCAGAGCAAAAGAGGGAAGCAAGCTCTCTGCTGAGGAGGGAGCCAAAAGCGGGGCTTAATCCCAGGACCCTGGGATCATGACTAGAGCCAAAGGCAGACACTTAACTGACTGAGCCACCCAGGCACCCCCTCCATATATTCATTATTTTCTATACTTCATCATTTTATATATATATTTATATCATTTTAGTTATTTTAAAAAGCTACTCTAGTAGTATCTAGAAGAAAACTGGAATGCTATTATTACTTGTATTTATTCGATCAGTGAACATTTTCTTTTCACATGTCTACTGGATATTTCTATTTCCTCATTTCTAAAAAACATTAGGCTTCCATTCCAGGGCTTCTGTTTAAGTGTTTGCATCATAATAGAAGAAAATTAGCAAAACTAACAGTGCTTTGTGTTTGTCCCAAATATTTTCTCCTGTCACATATCACTTGATTTCATCCATGGTAATTTTTAATATGTAGTGATTTTAAATTCTGATTTAATCAAATATATCAGTCTTCTTCATGTTTCATCCCTGTGGTTTTACATTTAGAAATTCTGTTTCTGCTCTTGAAATTTGTCATTATTTTGCCTTGAAGAAAATTGTTCACATCTCCTTTTCTGTGGAACAAAATGTTATATAGATGGTTTCCCTATGAAAGTTCATAAAGTTGCCTGGCATGAGAAGGAAGGGGAACCTATAAATCATTATCACATCATAGCACCTGTCTTTTCTGTTCCTTCATGAATTAGGACACTGATGTGCAAAATATTTTGAGGATATTATAAGGAACCTCTTATTGTTAATGGGCTAGTTCTGTTCCATAGATGTCCATATTTGTGCTCATATGCTATTTTCAATTATCAACATAAAATAAAAATCATATTTAATATCAAATAAAAACCCAACCTAAAATTCAACCACAAACAAATGCAGGATTCTATTACTGTGAGGCTAGTAAAATGAGAAGGGGCACTAGGCAGAGAACAGACTAGCCAGTTGCCAATCACTTCATACTTCAAGAATTTGCTTTAACAAGCATCTTGCATGATGGGATGTTCCTGCATTGATCACATGGTGAAGTAGAAAGCATAGTGAGCAAGAACAAAAACTATCACAAACTGAGGCCCTAGAGACACTGTGACCTGCAAAAAAAAAAAAAAAATCATCTAATATATCCCTCCCTGAGTCTCCTTTCTTTCTTATATAAGATGGAGTAAATCATCTTAATGATTTAAAATTTGTCTCCACTCTCTAAGTCACTATGAATTTATATGTCTCAGACACACTTGGATAATATTTCATCCAGCCTCATAAGAGCACTAGGTAATCAATGATCACTGTAGTAATACACAACAATCATTTAAGTGCCCTCCTATTCCACAAAGCATACCCTTTTGAAGAAACAGAATTAAAATGGAAATTTTTTGTATACATGTAACATGACTATACTGTACTACCAGCACACTAGGAAACAATGTTGGATAAATGACATCACGAAACACACCAACGGATAGAACTAAAATGCCCATTACTTCTGATCACATTTACATATGAACAGATACAATCTTCTATATGTCAAGATTCATATAAAGCCAGCCACTAGCAAGTGACTGATAACGTACAGGCAAGGAAATATATATTCTGTCACTCAGGTATCTTAATGAGTCCATTACCAACTCAGAACTC
Organism: Mustela putorius furo; assembly: GCF_011764305.1. Classification (NCBI taxonomy): domain Eukaryota; kingdom Metazoa; phylum Chordata; class Mammalia; order Carnivora; family Mustelidae; genus Mustela; species Mustela putorius. Next base: position 27,634,956 of record NW_025421273.1, read on the forward strand.
TTCTGGCCTTTTTTGTTGTTGTCCTTTGTTCAACATTTTTCTTCTTTTTTTTCTTTTTTCTTTTTTTTTTTAAGATTTTATTTATTTATTTGACAGAGAGAAATCACAAGTAGACAGAGAGGCAGGCAGAGAGAGAGGAAGGGAAGCAGGCTCCCTGCCAAGCAGAGAGCCCGATGCGGGACTCGATCCCAGGACCCTGAGATCATGACCTGAGCCGAAGACAGCAGCTTAACCCACTGAGCCACCCAGGTGCCCCTCTTCTTTTTTCTTGAATAATTTTATCACAAATAAATATGTTTTTATGGCTTTCCTCTTTCATTCAACACTATAGACTAAATGTTAGTGTCCCTTCCCCCAAACTCATGTTAAATCCCAGCCCCCAATGTGATGGTGGTAGGAGGCAGGACTTTGGGATGGTGATCAAGTTGTGAGGATGAAGTTTTCATGAATGGGTTTAGTGTCCCCATAAATAGAGACCCCAGAGAGGTTCATCTCCACTTTACCACATGAAGACACAGTAAGAACACAGCCATCGATGAACGAGGAACTGAATCCTCACCAGACACCAAATCTGGCAGTGCCTTTGATCTTGGACTTCCACAACCCCCAGAATTGTAAGAAATAAATGTATGTTGTTTATAAGACACCCCACTCTACAGTATTTTGTTACAGCAATTTGACTGGATCCCTTAATAAAAGTTGAAGTTTTTCTTTAAATGTCTGAACCAGAGGGTAGATTTGCTAAAAAAAAATTTGTAATTTTATACTATAATCTTGGTTAGACAAAAACCCTCATTTGGGAATGATAAATGGTAATTTGATTATGATGATTATGCACAACCCTTCAAAGATAAGTATAGGACAACTGTCCTGGCCTTATCAAGCTGAGTTCTCTGTGCTCCCTCTGAGGGGCAGACAAGAAATGCACAATTTTTTTTTAATATAATTTTTTATTTTTTATAAACATATATTTTTATCCCCAGGGGTACAGGTCTGTGAATCACCAGGTTTACACACTTCACAGCACTCACCAAAACACATTCCCTCCCCAATGTCCATAATACCACCCCCTTCTCCCAAACCCCCTCCCCTCAACAACCCTCATAAGTGGGTACAAGAAGAATAAATGAAAGAAGATGGGATTGGGAGGGAGACAAACCATAAGTGACTCTTAATCTCACAAAAGAAATGCACAATTTTTATAACTCTTATGATCCAAAAAGAGGCCACACAGCAACTTCTCAAGGTTTATATGGCTTTATCTGTTTATCTTTCTCAAAACTAAAGTCTCAAAGTTACTCTCAAGTATTGTTTTACAGAAGAGATTCTGCAGATAGATTCCATAACAAAATATTAAAAACAGCATTTTTTGGAGCAAATATTGAAACACACTGCACATGACTCCTAAAGTATCCTTTGCTAAAATTTAATGCAGGGGCACCTGGATGGCTCAGTTGGTTAAGCAAAAGACTCTTGATTTTGTCTCAGCTCATGATCTCAGGGTCATGAGCTTGAGCCCAGCATCAGGCTCCATGCTGAGCATGGACCCTGCATAAGATTGTCTCTCTCTCCCTCTCTCTCTCTCTCTCTCCCACCTGCTTGTGTGCATGTATGCACTCTTTCTTTAAAAACAAACCAACAAAAAAATGCATAATGTAAAAATAATAAGTTTTAAGGAGCTGAGCAAATATGATCCAAATATACTCAAATATGGTAGTAGTAGCACTAGTAGTAGTAACAGCAATCAACCTGCTTGACTTCTCACTCTGGGTCAGCTGCCCCATGGTCAGGCTACTCACGTGCAAACGCCAGCTCAATCACTTACAGACTGTACGACCTGGGGCCAATTCTTCAGCTGTCTTTGACTTTGTTTTCTCATCTGTAAAATCTAGAAGTTGTGAACAACACCCACTTCATAGGATAGTTGTGAGGATTACATTTTGTGTGTTTACCTTGTAGTATGCCTGTGTCAGACACTAGAACCTTTGCCACTTTAAAACTGACGCTTGCCTCTTCCACATTTCCTGTCCCATGAATTCATCCCATGATGAAAAACAAAAGACGGCATTCCCCCAGAAAGATATTTAGATGTTGATAAGCATTCTGCTTTCCTCTTTATATTTATAGTCATTTTAAGGCTACTATAAACCCCCAGTGGTAATGCTGAAATGTTATAGATATCTCTAGGGTCACAAAACACAATAAACAAGGATGGTAATTCTATTAGCATTCCAAAAGTATAAAAAGACTTTGAGCCTAAGTTTTGCTGCCACATTAACTATAAAGCCTGAAGAATATAAATATAAAAAGATGGGATATATTACTGAAAAGTGAAGTCTGCCAGAAAGTGCATGTCGCAATTGCTGAAAGACATCAGAATTTTCAGCAGAAACGCACACTTCGTAAATATTATGAAAACAAATCTGAAGTTCTCGTTAAAGATAGTGGGCCAAATACAGGCATTCCCTCTACAAATAACCGTGAAAGTGAAAACATGGTAGTTTTTAAATAGGATGTACAGACAGTGAACATAGAACACGAGAGAATGTAATTTTTCAAGCTGGAAATGTGAGGATGTGTGGAATTTGAATTTTGTCACTTAAGGAAATGGAATCTTTACCAAGCAGTGCAACATGATTTGCCTGCCCAATTCCCAAAGGGTTCAGTAATTCCTCTCCCTACCTAGAAACAGCAATAAAAAGGGACTACAATCAATCAATCAATTAATCAATCAATGAGACCTCCCCCCTAGGCCTTCCTCATACTCTTGACAGCTGGGCAATCTATCTTCTCTACCAACCTCATCTGCCAAAGACTGAGGGTGTTTGAAACTGAAGACTTTGGCACTAGATGAAGCCACATGCAGTAGAGATGAGGGTACCATATGAAACAGAAGAGAGATTCGGAGGAAGAGTTTGTCATTCAGACTGAGACTCCCCAGCATCCCCACCAGCCACCCACAGGAGCTGGCAGCCAACTTGATAACATGGGGTCATAGGCCAGGAAGATGCCTCACTCAGAGACATACCACCCAATATGAGTTTCCTAGGACCACTGTAACACCTCACCACACACTGGTGGGTTAAAATAACAGAAATGTATTCTCTCACAGCTCGGGAGACCAGAAATCCAAAATTAAGAAGTGGGCAGGGGGCGCGCCTGGGTGGCTCAGTGGGTTAAGCCTCTGCCTTCGGCTCAGGTAATGATCTCAGGGTCCTGGGATCAAGCCCTGCATCAGGCTCCCTGCTCTGCGGGGAGTCTGCTTCTCCCTCTCTCTTTGCCTGCCTCTCTGCCTACTTGTGATCTCTCTCTGTCAAAAAAATAAATAAAATCTTGGGAAAAAAAAAAAAAAGAAGAAGAAGTCGACAGGGTTGGTTCCTTCAGAAGACTCTGAGGGAAAATCCATCCCCCACTTTTAGAGCTGATCATTCACAATCCTTAATGGTCCTTAGCTAGCAGTTGCTCTCACCCTTGCCTCTATCTTCACATGTTCTTTTCTTCTGTTTATGTCTCTATGTCTTCTCCTTTTCTGTCTCATAAAGATGATCTCATTGAATTTAGGACCCACCTTAATCCATAAGGACCTCATCTCTACCATAACCTTAAATACATCTGCTAGGACCCTCATCTCAAGTAAGGTTAATATTCAGAAGTTTCAGGTATGCTGAAATTTGAGGAGATGTTATCGAACCCATGGCATACCCCCAAGAGAAAAGGCCAAAAATGGGGCTCTTCTTGGGGTTTCCCAATTAAATAGCACAGCCATATTCCCTCTACAGTGAAACTCAGAGTCTTTCATCTCCTTTCCTCCCTCCTCACAGGCCCAGAGCTTCTGATTTGTTATTTAGTGGCCCACTCTCAAATAGAAATCATGCAGAGATGAAATCTACAAAAATACTCATGAAATAAGAGAATTTTTTAAACAACGTGATACTATAAAAAAGGGACAATCATAAGAGAAAATTCAATAAAAACTATTACTATGAAAATAGAAGAAAAACTCAGTGGAAGTTTTAGAAGACAGAACTGAAGAAAGTTCTTTGGAAGTGAACAGAGTACAACTAACTGATGAATAGGATACAAAGAAAGATAAGAAAATTAAAGGATAGGGCCAAGAGATATGATATATGATTAGGAATTCCAGGAAATAGGGAGGAAAAGAGGAAAATAAATAAGAAATAATTCAACAGGACTTCCCAAGATATAATAAAACATATAAAGTCCTAGACTGAAAGCACAGCAAAGTACTACGAAATGATGAAATTAGACCTCCACTGAGAAATATGGTCATGAAATATCAAAACACGGGGAATGAAAGAAAATCCTGAGACATGGGGGAAAATACTGTTGAACACAAACAACCAAGCACCAGAATGCAAATGAACTTCACTAAAGGTAGAAAATAGAGAATTTGAAATCCCTTTACATTTCTAAGGAACAGGATTTCTATATAAGCCCGGGTGGGGGGGATCAAGGTTTTATGAGGCTCAGAGGCTTACATAATTTGGAAATGTTCTCTTTTAAGAACAATAATTCAAAATTATAAATGCAAAATTAGACATAAGGGTCTTAGAAGTAACCCATGCAAACGAAAGGTCCTAAAGCATAGCTTAATTTTTCATTGTATTTGCTTTTAAATTCTATAAACATTCAGAATATCAGGAAGTAAGAAGGTAGAAAGTCTAAAAATTGTCAATACTAAGTCCCATGCACCCTTTCACAGACACCAACTGGTGGAACTCCTTCATTAATGTCCTCAAAAGAAGACTCCCACTCCCAGATAAACAAATTAGATACTCATTTCCTTCTTCTTTCTGCTAGGCATAACTAAGAACTCTGGACATCAGTATAACAAACTTAAGGAGATTCTGAAATGTGGAAAGAAAAAGACAGACTAACTAGGAAACTACGGATTCAAAAAATGACATCGTGGGGAATTCCTTGGGTTTTCTTTTTGCTTTGAATATCCCAGACTGAGTGATAGAGAAGCAAACCCAGAAATGACTAAAGACACAAACACAAGTCCCAAGAAAATCTTGCTCTCTCTAACTAAATGAGCAGAGAAGGGGAAGGCTAAGAGGACAAGAACTTTTAGACACTCCTGTTGAACATCTCAGAGGGAAAAAAAAAAAAATGCCCCCCTTCATCCACAGATACAATGTCCAAAAAGGTCTGCTAAGACACAACATTTAAGGAAGATCCAGGGCCTCATAACATCATGCCCCCCAAATCCAGATTCCAATCCACATGTAATCTTGAATGAAAACTGTCAGCAGAGTTCAACACTGAGATGTCAGATATGCAAGAATCTCTGATGAACAATTACACACATGCTTGAAACAAATGGAAGATAGAAAATCTCAGCAAAGAAACTGAACATATCAGCAAAGAAACAAGATATTAAAAAATTAGAATACATACTAATTTAGAACACATATTAAAAAGAATGTATACTATAATTTAGAAATAAATGAATGGGATCAACAGCAGAACTAATATGACAAAGCAAATCATCAGAGAACTTGAAGACAGAGCAACAGAAATTAACAGTCCAAACAAAATGAAAATAGGCTAACATATGAACAGAGCTCAGACTTACATGGAGTCTAACCGAAGATCTAATATTTATGTGATAGCAATCACAGCAGGAGAGGAGAAAGAGGACAGGATTAAAAAGTATTTGAAGGGGATGCCTGGGTGGCTCAGTTGGTTAAGTGGCTGCCTTTGGCTCAGGTCATGATCCCAGCATACTGACATCAAGTCCCACATTGGGCTCCTTGCTCAACAGGAAGCCTGCTTCTCCCTCTGCCTCTGCCTGCCATTCGGTCTGCCTGTGCTCACTCTCTCTGACAAAAATAAATAAATAAATAGAAGTATTTGAAGAAGTAATGGCTGAACTTCGTGAATTTGGCAAGACATAAACTCAGGATTCAAGAAGCCAATATGAGGGTCACAAAAGGAGAAACCCAAAGAAATACCTACAAAGACATATCACAATTCAACTTTTCAAAAACAAACCCACCCCCAATCTTGAAAGGAGAAAAGATATCTTACCCTACTTTCTCTGTCACTCTGGATGTGGAGCCTGCTTAAAATTCTCTCTTTCTCTCTCCTCCCCCCTCCCTTTACATGCTCACTCTCTCCCTCTCACTCCCTCTCACAAAAACAAAAACAAAAACAAAGAAAAGAAAAGAAAAGAAAAAGAAATAAGCATATACTTATTAAATACCCAGCAATCAAATATTTATTTTTAAAATCTTATTATTTATTTATTTAAGAGAGAGAAAGCACATGCAAGTGGGGGGAGGGGCAGGGGAAGAGGAAGAAGCTGACTCTCCAATGAGCAGGGAGCCTGACACAGGACTCGATCTCAGGACCCCAGGATCATGACCCTAGCTGAAGGTAGACACCTAAGTGACCAAGCCACCCAAGGGCCTGCATTCCACCAGATAAATGGAAAGTTATGTTTACATTAAAATCTGTATACTGATGCTCATAGCACCCTCATTTGTAATAGTCAAAAACTTGGAAAAAAAGAAAATGTCCTACGATAAATGAGTAAATTGTAGTACATCCCTACCACAGAACACAATTCCGGAATAAAAAAGAACAAACTACTGACAAAAACAGCAGCTTGTATGCATCTCAGGGAAACATTGCAGATTGAAAAAAGCCAATCTTATATATGGTATGATTCCATTTATATCACATTTTCAAAATGGCAAAATTACCAAAATGGACAACAGATCAGTGGTTGCCAAGAATGAAGGATGGCAGAAGAGAGGGAGATGGACAGGAGTACAGAAGTGAAGATTTTTGTTGGGATCCGATCATTAGGCATCTTCATTGGGGCGGTCGTTACATCAACCACACCCATGATAAGATGACTCAGAATTATAAGTACACATTATAATAGTGTCAGTTTCCTGGCTTTGATATTTCCCTGAAGTTACAGAAGATGTAACTGGGGGAAGTAATGAAGGGTACACAAGGTGTTTAAGCTCTATCTTTGCAACTTCCTGCAAATTCCGTTAAATTATAATTGATTCAAATTAAAAGAGTAAAACAACTACAAAAAGAACTTTAAAAAAGAGGAAGAAAGACAGATCCAAGAAATAGGGAATCCAACACAAGAGCAAGGCAAAGGAAAATTCAGGACCAATCTTTACAACAGGACTGAATATGAATAAATGTGGATGAAAAGTTCTTTGGGAAGTAACTCCAAAAAGGTAAAATCAATAAAAAAATTTTTTTTTCAGTAACATCGAAAGGGTTGTTAGAAAACTGGCAGAGTTTAAAGATAAATTAATAATAGGGACGCCTGGGTGGCTCAGTTGGTTAAGCAGCTGCCTTCGGCTCAGGTCATGATCCCAGCGTCCTGGGATCGAGTCCCACATTGGGCTCCTTGCTCGGCAGGGAGCCTGCTTCTTCCTCTGCCTCTGCCTGCCATTCTGTCTGCCTGTGCTCACTCTCTCTCCCTCTCTCTCTCTGACAAATAAATAAAATCTTAAAAAAAAAGATAAATTAATAATAAATTTAAGAATAAACCAAATGAGAAAAGGAGCCATCATCTCTAAATAAAAGGAAAGGATATAAAAGGCAGGAAACATAAGCATAATTGTATAGGCCTTCAGACATTAGTGTTTACAGCCATAATAATATAAACGAACACTAAAGATTTATTAATCCAAAACAGTAAAAAGATGAAAATATGCATACAAAATGTTCATATTGGAGGAGTAGGTAAAGAGCTAAATCCCCATCTTCCATGAGGGTAAATCAAGAGATAGCACTCAAGACCAAAAGATCAAGAAGTCACAGCATAAGTCACAGCATGTGACCAAAGAAACAGTATGTTGAAAGCACTGGGAGAAGGGGCTGCTGCTTTTCATAACAAACTTTGTAGAGAGATTTATTTAGTCAAACCTCTACATGCATAAAAAAAAAAAAAAAACTAGGGGCGCCTGGATGTCTCAGGTAGTTAAGTGTCTGACTTCAGCTCAGGTCGGGATCTCACAGTCCTGGGATTGAGCCCCAGGCTGGGCTCAGATTGAGCCCAGATTGGGCTCCCTGATCAATGGGGAATCTGCTTATCCCTCTGCCCTGCCCCCTGCTTGTGCTTACTCTCTCTCTTTCTCTCAAATAAATAAAATCTTATAAAAAAAATTAACATACCATGACTCCAACAAATTCTGTGCCCTACCATTATATGTGTAACAGCAACTTTCAAAAACTTTCAAATAACCAAACAAAAACTTCTGTGCCCACAGAAAGTTTTCCTACACTAAACAGAAAATTTGCTGATTTTGAAAAACAAATGTTTATATTTTAAATAAAAACTAAGAATTGTTTTTAAAAATGCTGTGAAGGTCAGTGGAGTCTCTGACTTACCCATGTTCTAATAAGTCAACCTGCCCAACACAGCTATATCTGCACAGGGTGTCTTCTTAAAATCACACAAAGTGATGCATTTTGAATGTGAAACAAAAATTAGAAGTAGATGTCAAAAACCTCAAGAATGTAAACATTAAGGCAAACACTTTATCCCCAAAGATACATTTTCATTTGGAACAATCTGATAGAAATCCAACTACATCAAATAGAAATTGAGAATTTATCATCAAAGAGGACAACGGCAGGCTCCTTCCCACAGCAGCATTTTCATTGATCTTATCATGATTGTGTCCTAAATTTAGTGTTTTTTTTTACTCTTTACCAGAGTAAATTTGATCAACTCTCTCAGACTCAATGTTGAATTGACGTTAATTTAATATTTCCAAACCCTTTGTGAGCAAGTGTCATTTCTTGCATCCAAATCATCTTTTAAGCTAAATCAGCTGAATGTAAAGCACAAATAAAATTGTCCTGGTACTATAAAGATCTATTACAGACTACCCCCCTCCCACTCCACCCCTCCCAAACAACAGGTTATTTAAACTGTACATACATCAACAGTGGGGATGGATCAATTTGGTCCACATAAACTCGCTGTGTTCAATTCTTACTGTGGATCAGAATCAATTTGGAGCGCTTTTGACCACAGTCACCAAACTGTGGAAAGAACCGAGATGCCCTTCAACAGATGAATGGATAAAGAAGACATGATCCATATATACAATGGAGTATTATCCTCCATCAGAAAGGATGAATACCCAACTTTTGTGTCAATTATCATATGGTTTCACTTACTTGTGGAGCATAAGGAATAACACAGAGGACATTAGGAGATGGAGAGGTGAAGTGGGTCGGGGAAAGTCAGAGGGGGAGATGAACCACGAGAGACTGTGGACTCTGAGATGCAAAATGAGGGTTTTGGAGGGGAAGGGGGTGGGGAGTTGGGTGAGCCTGGTGGTGGGTATTAAGGAGGGCATGTATTGCATGGAGCACTGGGTGTGGTGCATCAACAATGAATGCTGGAACACTGAAAAGAAGTAAAATAAAATGGAAAAAAGAAAGAAAAAAGAAAAAACTACTAATGCTCAGAGCACTTATTCAGAGAGCATTGCTACTGATAACAGTTTTACTGAAATATAGTTCCTATGCCATGAAATTCAACCATTTTAATGAGTCCAATTCATTGGATTTGAGTATATTCACAGGACTGTGTGACCCTAACCACAGTCAATTTTGGAATATTTTTATCACTCAAAAAAAAATCCCCGATAACAATTAGGTATTATCCTCAAACTTCCCATTTCCAAGCCCTAAGTAAGCAAGTAAGTGCTAATCTACTTTCTATCTCTATGGATTTGTTTGTTTTGGATACTTCAAACACATGGAATCAAACAATATGTAGCCTTTTGTGTCCAGATTCCTTTACTTAGCACAAGGCTCACCCACATTGTAGAATAAATCATAACTGCATTCTTTTTTTATTGCCAAAGAATATTCAATTATACAGATACACCACATTTTATTTATCCATTCATCAGTTGATAAACATTGGGTTATTTCCACTTTGGGGCTATGATGAGTAACATTGTCATCACTATTTATGCATGAATTTTTGTGTGAATATATGCCTTCATTTCTCTCAATAACATGCCTAGGATTGAAGTCTCTGAGTTTTATGGTAATTCCACATTTAGCCTTTCTAGGAACAGCAAGACTGTTTTCCAAAGTGACTATACCACCTGCAGCAGTATAAGGGCGAGGTTCCAGCTTCCCCTCATCTTCACCAACACTTATCACCTGATCTATCAGGTCTATCAGGCCTGATCAATCACCAGATCTATCAGGCCACACTAGTGGGTTCCTGCAAACAGTTTCATTCAATTGCTATAGCTGGTGTGTCCAGGCGCTGTGTTATTATTTTTTTATCTCCAGCCTGAGATATTTGTTTATTTTTTTTTCATTTATTTGGGAGAGAGAGAGAGCACGAGTGGGCAGAGAGAGAAGCAGACTCCCTCCTGGGCAGGGAACCCGATATGGGGCTCAATCCCAGGATGCTGGGATGATGACCTGAGCAGAAGGCAGTGGCAGAGCCACTCAGGAGCCCCTCCAACTTGAGATATTTAAAACCAGGATTGAGAGTTGCCATGCCAGTCTTTAACAAAGAATACCACATGTGGCCAACAATGGCTATATAAGAACAGGAATTATGTCTCTAGCCTCAGAATTTGGAAAGCCACATTGTCAAGTGGAAGAAAATGAAACAAGTTAATGACCACTCTTCATATATATATATATATATAGAGAGAGAGAGAGAGAGAGAGATGACGAGATGACTTCTACATTCCTTTTCTGGCTACAGAAGAATTCAACCTCATCCTTCACCACTCCCTACTCACCTCCAAATGTCAATCTTACCAAATGACTAATCCCCCCAATCAGGAAATGTTTATTGATGCCATATATATATATATACATATATATATATATACACACATATATATATATACATATGAATATGTATACATACATACACACACACAAATTAGTTCTTCTTTCTGCACCACACCCTCCTCTACCACTTCACTCTAGTTTGTCATCTACCAACTAAAACCTCTTCACTTCTAGGAAGCCTGGCTTCACTATTTAGAGTTAGATGCAGCCTCATTTTTGCTCCTGTGGGAAAACTAAGTATTTTCCATGCACTATACTAAGAGCTCCAAGTCATTTATTTCTCACAACTCTATGAAGAAGCTGTTACTAACCCAGTTTTACAAAGGAGAAGTTGAGGATCTAAAGGGTTAAACGGAGCTGAAACTGTATTAGAGAGGTACCATACTTTCAAATCTGAAAGGAAATTTGCATTTTTTCCATCAACCACTAATTGTATATGTTTTTTTTCTTATTTATTCATTCAATATTGAATGTTGATTCTGTACCAGGCATCAGGCTAAGCACTGGGTGTATAACTGCATACCTGTCTTCCTAGAGTTGATATTCTGGTAGAGGAAGAAGATATTAATGCAATAATCTCAAATATAAACTCAACTATACAAACTCTAATAAAAAAAAATCTGGTGCCAGTTAGAATATCTAGGGTTTCTATTTTTGGTAGACATTTACCTGTATACCTTCATCTCCACTGGGTACCGTCCCTCCCCACCCAGTAATGTGCTGGGCCAATTACAGTATCCCAAATCTGGCCAAAGTATTTGTATCCTGTCTCGGCTTGGTTACTCACAGTATAACACATACCTGCTCACAGTCAACACATAAAGTACAGGCATAAGACCTGAGCTTCATTGACCAGCACGCTTCCCTAGTCTTCTATCAGTCAGGGAAGGCTCAGTTATGTTGTGGTAACAACCAACCAGAGAATCACAGCAGCTTAAAGTAGCCAAGTCTAGTTTTCCCTCACGTGACACCTCCATCACTGTGGGAGGCCATGTTAAGGCTTGAGACGAAGACCAAACCAGGCCCTGACTTGTGCCTCCTTTAAAGGCTGAATAGCCGCACAAAAGACTTAGGTCGATAAAGTCGAGTCACACTGAGAAAGGGTCTGTGCTATGTGTTGTGCGCTCGCCTCCGTGACTTCCCACACGTTTGCTAGTCAGATATAGATGATTTGGCCGGGGTCAGAAATTCTTGGCTGGTCCTTGCTGTCCTTGCATGGGCTATAGACTACACCACTGTAAGACTGTGCTGTGCTTACATAAACTATGTATTCAGTGGCCTTGAAGTCAGTACATCCGGCGCTAGAGGGTCTGCTATTGGTGCTTGGGAAATAGATAATGGGAAAGCTTGAAGGATTTTCTGTGCATGTTGCAAACTCTTTAGTAATCCGCTAAAAATAGATACTTTCTTATGATTGTTTCTGTTAGCTATATAATGCCTCACAGCCTTAAATTAAATCGGCACTATGGGACATCCTCCTTGGTGCTCCTCCTGCCCCCATCTCTTTGTCTCTTCATTTCTTTTCACCATCCTCTTACCCTCACATTCCTGGTTGATTTGTCGTGCCGGCCGCGACACCCCACAAGTCAACATGGAGACTCTGCTCACTACAGTCCCTTAGGAACACTCATGGCAGAGGTTCCAGCTGGCTTATGCTTCCTTGATCCCAGAGGAGAGTTAAAAAAAAAATCATAAACCATACACAGGAGAAACAGAAAGAGGGGGGGAAACAGGCTCCCAAAGAGCCTGATGCAGGGCTCGATCCCAGGACCCTGGGATCATGACCTGAGCCGAAGGCAGAGGATTTAACCCACTGAACCACCCAGGCGCCCCAACCCTGGGCTTTCTTAACATATGAGACAGTAGCATCAGTAATATCTCTTTCTCTTAAGCCAGTTAGAAATGTGTTTCTAGGGGTACCTGTGCCTTCAGCTCAGGTCATGGTCCTTGGAAGGAGCCCTGCAAGGGACTCCCTGCTCAGCAGGGAGGGGAGTCTGGTTCTCCCTCTGCCCCTCCCCCTGCTCATATGCATTCTCTCTCCCTCTCTTTTACACACACAAACACATGCTCTCTCTCTCTCTCTCTTTTTCTCACACACACATGGTCTCTCTCTCAAATAAATATATAAAAATCTAAAAAAAAAAATTAAAAATGGGTTTCTATTACTTGTAGCCAACAGTGCTCAGATTAAGCTTGTCTGGATGGTTAGGACATGACATACTGCAAACTGAGACATCAAAGATGATATAGGATAATCAAGCAACTCTAAGAGTGACAAACTTAATCATTTGAATTTCCACATCTGCACAAAAAGGATTATGACATCTACCTTGCAGGTTCTTATAAGGATAAAAGGAGTTCATGCATTAAGCAACCCCAGTCCCCATCTGCTGCCTAGCAGGTGTTCCTTAAAATCTTAGTCTCCGTTGCTTCCTTCTTTGCCTTATTCCTTCCTCCTGCCTTCCTCAGGCTAAAAACCACAATATATTTCATCTTCATGTCGCTGTCACCCAATAGAGTTTATGAGGTTTAAGAAAACCCTCTGAAATGAAGGAGGGGGGACTAGAACAGAGTGCGTTGAGAGAGGAAATATCGTAAGCATAAGGAAAATCCAAATGAACTGAAGACTTGGCTTTGACCCCTGTGTTCAGGACCACAAACAGTGAGGGTACCTCACACACAAGATCTGTTCACTAAACTGGGGATAAGGCATTCCTGCTCTGGGCATTAGCTGCACACCTCAGTAGATCATAATATTAAATACTGGAAAATTCTCTGTATCTCTGCAAATACTTCTCTGGTTTGTCCAGGGTCATTACATCACTCAGGCCAAAGGCAGAACAGAGCATGGGACTGGGGAATCTAGCATCGACTTCAATGCATCACTGCCTTTTACTCTCTTTTTGTTTTTAACTTTGCAAAAATTAATTGCGACATATATTATGCAATTCAGAGCAGAAAATGCACAGCCAGTATCAAATCCATCTTTAGGTGCCCTGAGACAACGCCATTCCAGGGAGAAGTGACAAAGAACAACAAAACATTTGGTCAGCATTAAGACTAAAACTAAAAAGCACTAAAAATGTAATGATTTCCTCGACAAAAACAGATGGTAGCTCTGATGGTCTTATAAGTGTGTACATGAAACTTTACCTTCATTTTGAAGGTTCTCACCTATTACTAAAATTATTCTTCATAGATTTTAAGAAGACCAAATTCATTGTATACTTTTTTGCCCACCTTGGTGCTTAAAACAAAGAAGAGGCCTCTATTTTAAATATTTATTTGTATGTTTTTGACTTATTTAGTGAGGTACCATAGAAAAAATAATAGGTTGCTCTGTAAACATGTATTTTTATGTATATTAAATCAATTTGTACACTGCAAAGAACTAAGAATAATAGTAATAATTGGTTATATTTCATAATGCCTTGTAAATTTAGAAAACACTGGAACAAATGTGTCTTCTTTCTTATAGACAGCTTCTAAAGAGTGTAGAACAAATATGATCACTAATTTTCAAAGGAGGAAACTAACACTTGGCTTTATTAAGTGAGTTGGCCAGCAACTGCCTAGTTAAGTGCCCCTGTTAAGATGGGAACCCAGATCTTTGATGTGGTCACCACCATGATGGAGACTATGGAGCCAGACTGAGCTTGGACCATTTCACCCTCTGTGCTTGGGTTTCCCCATCTGTGTATTGAGGATAATAATAATAATAATTTCCTGTGAGCGTTAAATGAGCATTTGGACATGGTAAGTGCAGAGTACTCTCTTATTCTTCCCATTCAGAACCCTTCTCCATACATCACAGTGTCTCATGAGCAAGGGGATTTATTTTCAAATATTTTACAGATTTGAGATAATAAATAAGTCTAGAGTTTTGCCTTTTATATGTATCATCATGTGAATTTGGGCAATTTACATAAGCTCCCCAAACCCACCATCTCATCAATACATAATCACCTCTTCAGACAAGTGTTAGCTCTATTAAACAAAGTAATGTTCTAAATCATTTAGCATGTGCTCGGTGTGGTATAAGCCACTATTAATGGGAGTTATCCTCACCTAACACATAGTAACTAACACCTAACACCTAACAACATTTCTATAGCTGGAACTCTCACCTGTAGTGACAGGGCCTCTAACCTCATGGAAATGTCAGCCCTCTAGGAGGATTCCTTGAAAATCCCAAGGGCTGCTGAATGTGGCAGGTTGTCTCATCAAACCCATGGTTTTCCTCAGTCTTTCCACCTCTGCCTCAGTCTTTCCACCTCTCCAGTGGCAACCATCTTGGGCAATACAGGAATTCAGTGAAAGGCTCTTCATGGAAGGGTGGGGAGACAAGAAGTCATCTTACTGGACATTCAGTGTGGGTCAAACCAAACATGTCCATAAAACTAAGGAAGGTAAGGAACCTCTGAGGGTCTCTAATAATATGGCTATCAATGCAAATAGGAATTACTACTACAATATGGATGATACTGAATGCCCATTCAGGCCAAGTTCTACGCTCAGGGAACAATGGCTTTAGAATGCAGGTACTCCAATCATTTCCAAAAGATGAGATGCGGGATGTTATGCAACTGTCCACGTTGAGAAGTAGCAGTGTTGGAATTTAAAAAGCCTGATCCCAGAAATAAAGGTTAAAGATTAACGTTACGTTTGGCACTACAGCTAACTTTTAGCTTCCCGATTTCTTTAACAGAGCACATTCTCATTACAACTTCGAAGCCTCAGCAAATCCATTTCTAAGACTCCGTGCTTTGGTAAGGCGACTCATTCGTAGGGTTTAACACATAAGGCACTTGTGTCCTGCATCTTTATGGCCTGATAAACCAAACCATTTCCAAAAGAATTCCAAGTCCAAAATATTAAAGGCTCGACCCTGAGTTTATAGTACCCATTTCCCACAGACCCGGTAAATAACCAGAGCCAAGTCTGAGGAGCCCTAAGCAAGTCTGAAAAGTACGTCTTTTAAAGTGACAGAGAAGAAATGTGTAATGACGAGGAGTCCCTGTGGAGCGGCATCACAGCTGTTCAGTACGACATGCAGACTGTCAGGAGGTAGAGTTTCTGCTGCTGACAATCCCCTGAATTGGGCAACAGACTTCTACACAATTCCCTCACCTCCTCACTTTTATACTGGATGTTACAATTCCACCTTCAAAGACGGGGAGGGAGTCCTTCATCAACTGTGCCATGGGAATGAACTTCAGTGCCTGGCTCATCCTCCAGGTGAGACAGCAAATGAACAAAGGAGAAAACAAATCTATAGGTTTGAAGCGGACCATCAATACATTTCCCAAAAGACATTTAGACTCAAGCCCCAGAACTCAACAGCAGGTCTTGTCAGTCTAATTTCTACCCAGAGACATTCACCCTTTTTCAGCGAAACCACACTGGACAATTCAAAACTTGGGAACTAAAGCCTACGAAACAAAATAATACAAAAACAACAAAAAAATACAAAACCCAATAACAACAACAACAACCCTGCATTAGTTTTCACTGATGAATTTCAAATCCGTTTAAGAGTATTGCTATTAGTGATGATTAAGCAATTGGCTATATAAACAAGGAGATGAAATTTTATTTGAAATGGAGAATTAAAAAAACAACAGTGCTGTTGAATACAGGCTGAAGTGGGAATCAGTTAATTAACTGAATGACAGTGTGGACGGTGCACAATTTTTACTCTGCCAATCAAAGGCATACCATTTATGTGCTAGTTAACTACTCAAAGCTTTGTGCTAGGAACTGTGAGGAATACAAAGTAGGCTCAACCCAGCACCAACCCCTGGAGACCATCTCCTACTTTGCAAGATGGACCTAGATGCATTCATTCTACAAGCATCTACCCTATGCCAGGCCTGTTACCATTCACCTAGGATACAAAGACAACTAAAGTAGCTTTTCCCCTCAAGGAATTCACAGCTGATTTGGGGGGAAATCCCTACAAATACTGATGTCTTAGTCCTTGAGTGAGAGTTAATGCAAAAGTAGGTTTACCACGAATGGCAATTTTCACGGAGCCCCTCCCAACCTCACACAACCCTTTGCCATATTCACAACAACCTGTTACAGTGGATAAGGTCATGTCTTCATCACTGCAACAAAGTAGTTGAAGTTCAGAGAAGTCATGTGCCTTGCCTATGGTCACACAGCTGAGAAAAGGCATTATAACCCAGACCTAGGCGCTCCTAAGCTCAGGGTATTCTCCCTGGCATGCTAGCCCCAGAGAAATCACATACAGGGACAGCCAAGAACAAGAAACAACTAACTGTGCTGGAGGAAACCAGGAAGATCTCACACAGGAAGTGACTCAAGAAAGTAACAAATAATAAAATGTAGTACCATTAGAGAGAAAATTTATTAAATCCATCTTGGCTTACTTAAAGTCTCATTTACTTTTGGAAAGAATGTACCTTTTACACTTTAATTTAGAAAAAGAGAAAGAAACTACATCTGCAGTATTTCGTCCGAGCTAACAATTCATCTTAGGAAATCATAATGAAAGAGAGCTACTCCTAACTGGATAACGGAAACTTTGCTGTTTGGCTCCTCTCGCTTATTTCCATACAAGACCACTAGATGGGGATAGCCGCACACCCATTCAGAGGCTAGACTGCGAAATGGTCACCATTTTGGCAGCTTGCTTCACAAAACGTCCTTCTTTTAAAAATCTAAATTTCCATATTATTATTAGGCACAGCAAGTGGGTCACAGAGGGATGGATATTTAAGACTATGTAATGCCTTTGCTATATCTGTGCTAAGAACTGGATGTGCCTTTCAGAGATAGCTCACGTCCCAACTTAAAAAGTTTTGTAGATAGTTTCCTAAAAAACTGCATAAACCAAAAGCTTTAATGCTGTCTCCGTGTAGATCACTGCTTTTATGTGCAAGAGGAGATATTATATCTGTGCTTACTTTCTCTTTTAAATTCAGGGGTGGGGCGAATCACATGATGGGGACCTGATGCTGTTACTCCCTCTATTTAAATAAATACAATTTCTAAGGCAATCTGCCCCAATTTTGATTTTTCAACAATTACTTGTGAAAATGAACATCAGATTCAGCGTGTGTTTGGCTTAAAGTAAATTGATTTGAATGCAAGCCCAGAATTGAAATTTGATTTCTTCACATTTTCAGTCCCGATATCCATTCAACACTGGGAAGAGCATGGAAATGTTATTTTGGTGATGAAACCACCATGAAAAGAATCTCAGCACGTCTCTTCATGGAAAGAGCTCCAGGCAAAGCCATTATGTGAAGGGGCAAATGAAAGGAGCCCAGGAAGAAGCCTCGTACAGCCTGTGTGGGTATTAGGTTTAAGTGACAGGGAGAGAGCATAAGAGGCTTCAGTGGAAGATGATACAAAGTAAGCCCCCACGTTCCTTTTCTCGGGAAGCCACCTTGCTGAACAGCCATGTCCTGATAAGCAAGCACAATCCTTAAGACATTTTCAAAATTACTTAGGGATAAAAAAAACATATTTCATGAATGCCGGAAATAATTATAAGCAACCAATTTCATAGTAAGACGCCCCCTATGTAGACTCACCTTTGTCTGATTTTTAAGAGTGTGTTACACAGTACACTTATGTCCTAGAGAGGAATTTAGGAGATTTTAGGAGAGACCTTAAACACTGTAATAATTTACATTCCACCATAAATTATTAAATTATTAAGTTAAAACTCTGATTTCCAGGACAAGTTTTGTATTACATTTCCATTTAAATAGGAAATCCAGTAAGGATGGATAAATAAATAAATAAATAAATAAATAGTACTTCTGTTTGCCAGAAGAGGGCTCTGTCCTCAAACTTAAAGATAAGTTCACACCATGGCTAAAGTACCTTGGCTATCCTGAATGATGCTTCCACATAACCTGGTTTAATTGTTGCATTAGGATCTTGAACTTAACTGTATCTTGAAAGGGTGGAGTTGCTCACTTGAAGGATGTCATCATTTATAACACAAAGAGTATCCATTATTTCCCAAAGCTAATGATGAAAAGCTAAAAGGATGCTATTCTATAGCATCACAAACTTCACAATTCATAACTTCAATACCTAGCCCTTGCATTCATCCCGCTGAAATGTGCAATTCCTTTATTTGCTTGCATATTCCACAAAAATATCCCTTTTGGAATGCATTATTTTATGAGGACTGCTATTTTTCTTGCTTAGCTGGAAAAAAAGGCAAACACATGAGAGGTTGAAGAAGAAAGAAAGGCAATGCAAAGTTTTCCAAATATTTATTTTAGTAATTTTGGTTTATTCCAGAAAATGAGATAAGATCAAGAACATATTTAGGCAAAGACAATGAAAGCAATATGTGATTCTCTCAGTGAATGGGATGCCCATGTCCACACACTGGCTAGTTGGAGGAGGGCTGGCTCCACTGTATGTCATTACTACTCGTATGACTGTGAGTGGATTACTTAAGGTTCTTCATCTTTACTTTCCTCAGCTGCCGAAAAGCAATAATAATGGCACCTATGGCATACTCATTCTTTATCCTTGTATCCTCTTTATTTTTTAAGGCACTACCTATTTTCTGATGGGGGCAGGTAGACATTCATCTATTTTGTTTCTCTCCCTCAACAGGTCATAAGCTCCAAAGACCACAGACCTTATCTTTGCTTTCACCTTTTTCCTAGTATGTGGCACATGGTGGGCTCCCAACAAATGCTCACTGAAGGAATCAGTGAGGAGCTGTTATAAACCCATATGAGCTAAGCCAGATCCCAGGACACACAGTAAGCCTTAAGAATTTCTCTAACACTTTTTCTCCCTTCTATTAATTTTTGTATTTACTTTGTATGGATGGTTCAATAGTATAGATTTCTAAATGCATGCGAGTGGTATAAACTTGCTTTCATAAGTAAACATACGAAGTCAAAGCTTAGCGATTTAAAGGCAACTATTAAGCAAATAATACTATAGGTGGAGGTTGGAAATGGCAATCACTGTGCTGGTGATACGTTGTGCATTGTATCACAGATATCCGAGGTTCAGCAGCCCACTTCACAGAGAATAGGTAGGAGATGAGGTCAGGGTTGAGAGTGGGGATAAAGCCCTGGAGTCGTCAGGAAGGTCTTCATTTTATAGCTGGGCTGAGGCCAGCAGACGGAAGAGCAAAGAATCGCTACCTGGGGGAACCCATGGCTTTATATGGCTGCAGACACACAGTTGTATGGAAGGCACAAAACTACAGTTCTAGGCTCACAGAGGCAAATCCCTGCATGACTGATAAAATTATCCATCAGATGTCATCCTGTGAAAAGAGAAACATCCATGGTCCCTGATTTCTTCATAAACATCGAACCTACAAACTGGACATGACGCTTAAGGGCATCATTCTAAATGCTACAAGTATGGGAAAAGAATTTAGAAAGAATCCTTTGGCTCAGAGTCAACAGATGATACAGGAAAAGTTACTATCTTAAGTGTTTCAGAGCAGAAATTTTCTATTCCTGAGAAGCAAGTGAGGTGAGAGGGGGGGTGGGGAGGGCCATATGGGATCCCAGGCTTTCCTGGACCTTTAAAGGCAACAAAGCATAAAATGGGTTCCTAAAAGACAAACCTACACCAAATGTAAATGGAAATCTATCCATATACATACCATAGTATCCATTCTTCTGCAGAAAGTATTATGGTAATTATCCAACAATATTCTAGTTTTTCAAAAAAGATAAGTAGTTATTGAATCACAGAAAATAATAAAATTTATAATTTATAATTCAAGAGGCTGGAGAAGAATAAAATCAACACAACTTAAATCCTTCCTTTTTGTGTAAATAATTTATTTCCACTTAATCATATAAAATCTTCCTATACAAACTGTCTTCCAGGCCCGAGCCCAATCTCTGCTTGAGGAAAAAACATGAAAATATACCAGAGAAGAAGACATCATTGTTGGATCACCTTAGGTGTTACTTAATTCTATCTCATGTCAAGAGCTACATAAATTGTTTGAATGGTTCACTTTTCAATCATTTTTTTCATGAAAATATATGCCCGGTAAACAATGAGCATTAGCAACTCCTTGACAGCATCTGAGGAGAGTTACAATGACCACAGGAGTGATACTGGAAATACAGCGGGCTGCCATCTGAGGAGGCTTTTAACCTTGAGCTCTGGGGGTAGGTTCAGAGAGTATGAGGCCCAGACTTAAAATAATTGTGGACACCCGCACTTCCCTTTGTTTCTCCAACCAAATTCACAATTACTCTCAAATACTCTAAGTAAATGTGCATTTGGTTCTTGTTGTGAATTGTGTCCCCCAAATTCAACTGTTGAAGCCCTAACCCACAGTGTCTCAGATTGTTAACTATATTTGGAGACAGAACCTTTCAAGAGGTAATTAAGTCTGAAGCCTGAGGATTTAGGTGGGCCCTAAAACCAGTCTGATTATTGTCCTTATATGTAATTAGGACACTCGGGTAACACATCAAGGATGGGCCCAGAGGAAAGACCATGTAAGGAGGCTACAAGAAGGTGGCTCTGAAAGCCAAGCAGAGAGCCCTTAGAAGAAATCAAACCAACTGGCATCTTGCTCTTGGACTTCTAGCCTTTAGAACACCAAGACTATAAATTTCTGTTTCTTAAGCCCCACAGTTTCTGTGGTATTGTTATAATGGCCCCAGCAGACTAATTAAGTTCTCAGGAAAAAATTCCCTTTGATCTACTCTGTGCAACAGTCCTGAAGTCAAATAATGTTTATTATCCATCAGGTTTCAGATGGAACAACTTTAAAACAAATAGGTTACTTAAAATCTGATCAGAATAGGTGGAAATTCCAAATAAACTTTATTCTCCCCATTTGAACTGTTTAAAGTTGCTGTGGATGCCACTGAATAAAAATGTGTTTCATACAATGTATTTTATGTTGCTATTTCCCTTAAAAATAGGTTAATAAAAGATATGCAAGTATATATTATATAATCTCTGGTAAAATTCTGTAACACATTCTTCTTTTAAAACATATTGAAACCCCAATATATATGGGGATCTCTGTGATTTACTTATTATGTAGTATAACATTAAAATATTCTCACCCAAGTTTTATTCTTTACTTCTGTTTCTCAAAGGATGTGAAAGGATTTGATTCATATCACCTGTAACACGTTCTATACCCATTTTTCTCTTTCTCCATGATCTGGAGTGCAGGTTCTCTGGACCTTTCATTCTCTAAGAAGCAGGCAAATTATATACCCAAGATATGTACTCTTAAAGATAAGATCTTTTAAAAGGTCTTTTAAAAGCACCCCCCCCCATTTTTGGAAGGAAGTAACCTTCTCTAAGCAATTGACTATATGTGTGTTCCTCTTATTTTTTTAATACACCCATATATTAAAGACAATGATGGTTTTAAAATAATGCATCTCTATATTATTTAATAATAATGTGGGTTGGTAATTTTAATTTTTTATGTCTGAATAGCAAACATTCAGAGTGTGAATATGGGAAGGATGTATCTAGCACTGATTTAATTCTGTGGTTTGCAAGTGGCAAGAATATATATCCTAGAAAGGCCCAAATTGTGTGGACACAGTTCCTTTTAGGTGATTGGCATCCTACCGTAAAATGATAGGCATCAATAGTTTATGCCTATCATCTCTCTTTAGACTGAGCTCTTTGACATCAGCAAAGCTTCCACATACTCTGAGCAAAGGGCTCCATTTTTCCTTTGCATGAATATGTTGTAGGGTTTCCTACAATCACTGGTCACAGAGACCGTTCACCTTTCCTATCTTCTCAACAGCCCTCTTTGAACCCCACAACCCAGAATTATAGTACTGTCCCATTTTCGCCTGCCTGTTTCATTCATTTTTTCAGAATGAATGGTCCATTCTACTTTAGTCTGTTCGTGTCTCTTATCCAATGGTTTTATCAATGTAGTCTTAGTGCTTGCTAGAGAGTTCCGCATTTGATCATTTACATTTTCTCTTCTTTGTGGCTCCATCAGGATTTCATTATTGTATTTGCTTTCATTATTGTATTACATTATTCACTTTATGTACTTTTATTGTCTTATCTTCTTCACACTATGATTATTTATCCCAGGCACAATGAATTTTATCTGGTCGTCTTATGTTACACCAAGAAAAGCATGTAATATTAAAATATATATTGACTTCTGACCTTAGAGAGTGAAGTGAGACTCCCCCCCATGCCCCGCCCCCCAAAAAAACTAGTTAACACCAAATGGTTCAGTAGAACGGTTACTAGCTTTATATGATACTCTGGTAAGTTTCCTACATGCATTCATAATACAGAAATAGTAAAAGAGAAAAGGCAGTGCCAATATAAAAATAAAATTTTCATGATATAAAAATGTAAAGCTTTTCATAGGACAGATACTTAATGGATTCTCCTCCACTCATAGCCCAACAAAAACTATCCTGTGGTTCCAATTCTCCTTTCCTTACTTCTCTTCTTTTAAGATGTTGCACTTGAATATATAAAATATGAATATATATATATATACACATTATACATACATATTAACATCTAATTCTAGGAGATTAGTGACAGACTTATACAGATAAACACCAGATTATCTATCTATCCACACATGTACACACACATACACACACATATGATCTGGGTTTATGGATAATGTACAATGAAGATTAGAAATGAAAATCTAAAGAGCCATGCTGTTAAGATATTAGCCAGTGAGAGGGGAAAAAAAAAAAAAATATATATATATATATATATATATATATATATATATATATATATTTAGGTTCTTTGGAGGCCATGCAGTTTGAAAGTAATGAAAAATCTACTTTCAATGGTCACTGAATTTCATAGTTTACACAAAATTTCACATTTATGTTTGTACATTTCTCAAAAACTAATTGAATGCCCTGTGTTACTGAATGCTTAGAATGCACATAAAATAAAAAAATCAGAATGGACAAGAAGTACCCCACTTTAAAAATAATCAGTTCTTTAGGTAGGTTAAGGATGAACCATATATTTGACTTAGTTATTTGGCCCATCAAAATTTTCACCCACAAATAAAATCCTATTCTAATCTTTGACAGCATCATCAGAAATTTTTAGTTAATTGACTAGAAGCTGACATTTTCCTGGAAGATTGATTTTATATAACAACCTATCTAGAAAAAAGCAACTCTAATTTTAAATTGTTATGTTCTTAGAAGCATGAACATACCAAGGACAGTCCAGTTAGTCCTATAATGATAAACACTGGTAATGATAATATGTGACATTATCTATCTAAGAAACTGGGCTCTTCCTACCTAGGAACCGCTGTGCTGAGCACTATCCAAGAATGAATTTTTTTGAGTATTCACAACAATCCATTGATAGAACACCTTACTGACCCTCTTCTACTGAATGGAGTAACTGAACTTTAGAAAGGTAAAGTAACTTAGTCAAGGTCTTATTTTTATTAAGTGGCAGAGACATGAATACAGGGATGGGTAACTTCAAACTCTGCACCCTTAAAGGTTGTTCTAGATTACCAAAATTACAAAAGACTTCTGCAAATACTAATCAGTACTTTATTTGTTTTGATACTCTTTGACATTAAAACTGTTTAAAAGCATTGTTCCTCGAATTAGAAGATATATGATACCTGATTGTAGGAGGAAGGCAGAGGCAGAGGCTAACAAATTAGCATAAGAGTATCTACTTAAATATGAACTGTCACATTGGCTAGCATGTCCTAGTAAAGGAGTGAACCTTGACTTGAACATGTTAAAAATAGGAATGTAAGTATTTCTAGATGATACAGACCTAATGCAAGAAAGGTAGAGGGCTGGAGAAGACATAAGGCACAATTCAATGTCCAAGCCTTCAGAACGCCATTGAAGAAAAACTCTTGAACTCTGGAATTGTGACTGTGACTTGTATGTCATACATCAACTGTGTCACACAAGTGAGTGAGTATCCTCCCTTCCCTGTTTCTATAACAGAAATTAGCAAGTACAATTTATGGGCAAAATTTGATATGCTGACTCTTTTTATAAATAAATGTTATTGGAACATAACCACAGCTACTCATTTATGTATTGTCTTTGGTTGCTTTCATTTTCCCAAGACAGCTGTGCCAGAGACTATACAGGCACAAATTTGAAAATATTTACCATCTAGCCCATGATAAAAAAATCTGCTGACACCTAAGCTATATTACATTGCACAAATAAATACCTATTGAAGTGAATGAACATAAGTCCAAAGCCATATACACAGGGAAAAAAAAAAGACTTCTCCAAAGACATGATCTCATTTCCCTGGTTGCTTTTTCGCTATCCTTCCTTTCCTAAACATTGTGAAGATAATACTTATTAACTTCTTTAATAAGACACACACACACACACACACACACACACACACTCCAAATAAGACCTCAGAATATAAAGATGAGTAAGAGAGTACATATCATCTAGAAGCTTCCTGTGAGGAAAGAAACATTTTAGCAAATAATAAAAATGTCTTTCTAGGGACACCTGGGTGGCTCCGTGGGTTAAAGCCTTGTCTTCGGCTCAAGTCATAGTCCCAGAGTCCTGGGATCAAGCCCCACATCGGGCTCTCTGCTCAGTGGGGAGCCTGCTTCCTCCTCTCTCTCTGCCTGCCTCTCTGCCTACTTGTAATCTCTGTCTGTCAAATAAATAACTCAACATTAAAAAAAAAAAAAAGGATTTCTAAGAGCTATAAGAGATGTCAGAACAAATTTCTAAGGGAACTTGTACAAGGGTTGGAAAACCCTGTCTCAAAGTCTGAGGAATCATTTACGTTGTCACAGTCTTCCTCTGTCAGTGAAGAAAATTCTACTTGATATGCTGTAACTTTGAAGATCTAGTACCAAAAGGCTTATATCATGTCACTGCCAACATGATATATAGTTACAAGGAGAAGAAACTTAAGAGTGGGATATTCTTTAAGGTCTTTCTAGCCTCTTTTAAGTCATGGAGAATTTTTCATGCTTGCCACTTTGTATGACTTATGTTATACAAAGTAACACACATACACATAAACACAATATGTAAGTAACACACATACACATAAGCACAATATGTAAGTTACACACACACACATACACACACACACACACACACTTATTATTACCTCGAATGAGAAAAAGGAGGTTAATTTGTCAATCATGTAGGTACAGAATAGATGAAGGAGACAGGTCTTCTCATCTCAGGAAAGCAGCAACCAATAGTGTCTATGGACTTTGACCATACACTCACTTCTCTGACTTCACCAACTGAGACAGAGATCAGAGTATAGTACATGCCCAGTTCAGCCTAGGAACTGTTTTTTTATCGACCATCAGCTAAGAATGGGTTTGACTTTTTAAATTTTATTAATTTATAAATATAATTGTATGTATTTAATGTGTACAATATGGTGATTTGGTGTGCATATACATTGTAGGAGAGGTTTTAAGAGAAAACAAAGAAGGGATTAGACGTCTGTGCCTAAAACGGTTACAGAAAATGTTGCAAACCTCTTTCAAAGATAGGGAGATCTGAGCTATTTAGACTTTTCAAATAATTACAGAAAAGAAATAGAGTCAAAAATAAGAAATTAATGGAGGTGGTGATATTATTGCCAAGTAAAAGAAAAGAGAATATGTTGAAAACTCCTTTTGACTTGTATCTCTTATAATTCAAAATTTATTTACTGCCTCATAAAAATAACTAATAATTTAGTTTAGAACTTAATAAAGAAAAAAAAAACAAAGGAAACTCTCCCCTTCTTTGGTAGAAGGGGAGATACTCCCTATTGTAGATACTCCCTATTGAAACAGACATGTTTAGATTATCTTACTCTATCCTTCCATCTCTTCTCCTTCATGTTTTCCATTCTATTGTCTTTCTGTACCGGCATGAACAATTTCCTCAGTTTTTACCATCCTGATTGTTAATGCTTTCTTTAATTGTATCTAATCTGCAGTATAAATTCACATTTACACTTTTATTTTCAATTATTATATATTTTATTTCTAGAAATTCTACTTTCTACTCATTTAAAAGAGTATTTATTTAAAAAACTCCTATGTACCAGGTACTATTCTAAACAGCAATGAAACATAGATTTCAGTAGGGAAGGCATATAAATATACAAGCAGAATATATATATCAGATGGTACTAAGTGCTGTAGAGAAAAATAAAACAGAGAGAAGGAGAGAGTGCTACAGGGGAAGAACATCTCTATCCATGTAGCCTACACTGGATGAGGAATGACCTGAGACATCTGAGTTGCTATGGTCCTGGCTTACACACAATAAAGGACACAACAGAATCTTAACATTCTTGCCTGTGACAATAAGGACACTGGGAATAGGCAGTCTCATCTGGTACACTGGACTCTCCGCAGGGCTCCTTCCAGGTGTTTTGATAAAGGTTGGGTTTCTGTAAATATCTTGGGACATCCTTAAAATAAATAAAAGGCTTGAGATTTTTCTAAGACCCACAGTTAGTATAGATTTGACTTGTTAAATCATCAGAGGGCTGAAATATGATTACAGATTCCAAAGGGAAATTTTACTTTTTCCCTTGATCCATTGCCAAGTTTCAAGATAAATAACTTTTCTTGCAGCCTGTTTTCTGCACATCTATAAAGTCCCACAGCTTTATGTTTCTGTGGGGGGTGGGTAATATTGTCATATTCCCCATGTAGAAGAGATTCTAAGTTTTGTTCCTTTTCCTCCATGCCCCTATTGCCATCAAAACAGATATTAACAGATATCCATGATCAGAAGACATCATGAGACAGACAGACAGCAGCTTTAGTACTACATTCTTTCATCTTTGGATTTCAGCTTCCTTTCTACTTTTGGCCTCTAATGGTATCTCCTGCATTCTTGCCAGCCTAAGCAATGTATTTCAAAAGATGCTTTACCTATGTCATCTAGTGTTTTTAACTGTTTTGTGGTAAATGTATATACGTGTGTGTGTGTATACACATGTATACATATACATGCATATATACATATATATACACGTATATTATGTGTGTGTATATATATGTGTGTGTGTGTATAAATTCTGTATATATATATATGGAATATAGTCTGTCTTGCTCTTTTCTCTACTTAATTTGGACAAAAATTCTCCTTTAAGATTGTCTCTGCATGGGGTGCCTGGGTTGCCCAGTGGGTTAAAGCCTCTGCCTTCTGCTCAGGTCATGATCCCAGGGACCTGGGATCGAGCCCCGCATGGGGCTCTCTGCTCAGCAGGGAGCCTGCTTCCACGACCCACCCCCCACCTGCCTCTCTGCCCACTTGTGATCTGTCTGTCAAATAAATAAGTAAAATCTTTAAAAAAGAAAAGATTGTCTCTGCTTAAAGCACAAAATCTCAATACCTGAATTTAGGAAAAGCTCTTGAACTTCCTCCTGTCTCATGACTAGAAATGAGTTTCTTCCACTAAAAGTGTTCATTCCACCATCTCCTTAAAAAATTAAGTCAGCAAGATGAGATTAACTGAATTAGGATGGTTACTATACTAATTTAAGACCAGTAGAAATTTTGGCTAAGCTATAAGATTTTAATTAGTGGTTGTCGTTGTTTTTATTGTTTTCAACTACGATCACGAGAGAGTTGCTGTGCCTCATTTCTTATATATAATCTTTACTTTACTAGTGTTAGATTTGTTTTTAAAATGTTCATCAAATGGGCCTGTACCACCATTTCTTTCCCTCTTTGGTCAAAGAAGGAATTATAAGACAAACCAGATCAGTTCAATTAACATTGTGAAGATACCATTTCTAAAAGAAACACACCAACTTTCACACACCCGCACACAATAAAACAGTGACTCCCCAGGCAACACACTTTCAAATATGGGAGAAGTTTGCAATCAAAAGAAATAAATTAATTATTTGCCTTGAGACACAACAGCCCACACCACAAACATCTGCATTCTATTCTCAATAAACGGTTTTTACTCTCATCATTGTTCACATGATGATCAGGGGAAAAAAAAGAAAAGAAAAGAAAAAGCCAATAATATAACAGAACCTAGAGGAATTGAAGAAAAAATTCAATATTGCTTACTTTAATACAGAATTCCTCATACAAGCTCCTTCCCAAAATAAATTGAAGATCTAGCAGAATGCAATATAGTGCCAAACATAACATGGCAATAGTGTGACACAGAACATAAACCCTCCCCAATGCCTCAGGTAATCAAGCATACTTCAGCTTCTAAAAGGAATTTCCGTGGTAACATCTGCCAACATTTCTCAAAAGAGAGCTCTCCTGCTTCCTCTAGGTAACCTGGGGCAAGCACTTTCATTGCATTCGTTCTCTAAATCAGGAACATTGCAAGGCATGAGGCAAGATTCTTTCAAGGACCTCCTCTCATTACTTCTTAGAAAAATTCACCAAAGCATTATGTCCATTTTTCAGGAATCTGAGATCAGAGAATTTTATGTATTTTCCTCATATGATTTAACTAGTGAGTAGAAGAAGCTATATTCTAACTGAGATTGTCACAGCTTCTTGTCCAATGCACTTTTGCTATTATATTGGTAATAGAAGGTAGTTTGACATGTGGACTTTTTTTTAATTTATGAAAAAAAAATAAATATATGTAGTCAAGGAGGAAAAAAAGAGAAACCTCTAAAACAGGTAGATATTCCACAACAGTAGGTAAGTACTAGATAAGTAATAAGACAGTAGTAGGTAAGACCAGTGGTTTTTCAAGCTGAATTAAAAATGAGAGCAGTGACCACTTACTATTCCCCTAGAGTTTGCTTTTTATTTTGCATCTGGAGTGAGAGAGAGAAAGGGCAAGACATTAAAATAATGGTTCTAGAAATTGCCCCCATTGGAATGGGTTACACCACTATGAAGACATTTGTGGCCAAAGCAATAAGTAGTTTGGGACCCAGGTGACAAAGTACATTTGCCTAGAATAAGCACTGGTTTGGAAAGTATGATGATTATCACATAAAGGTTTAGGTTTTTTTGTCATTGTTTTGTTTTGTCTTGTTTTTATTAGCTGCATGAAACCAGGATATAGACACTGGACCAAGAAGAAGCAATCTCAGAGACAGCAATGACAAGATACCACTTTGAAAAGCTATCCAGACAGAAATCACTTAAAAGAAAAAAGTAGGAAAAGGATAAAGAACAAAAACAGAATTTAAGTCATCAAAAAAATTATTTTAAATGGGACGGGTAGGGTAGAGAAGAGGTTGAGTTCCTGAAGCTTTTCCTGGGAAGGAGAATGTTTAATCAAAGTGAGCATTACTACCACTAGAATTTTTCTTTATCCCACACTACTAAGACTTAGAGACACCTGTCTCAAAAATCATTAAATTACATATTTTCCACTGTATCAAAGATGTTAAAATGTGTGACTTTGGGGGCATCTGGGTGGCTCAGTCAGTTAAGTAACCAACTCAATTTCGGCTCAGGTCATGAGCTCTGGGTCATGAGATGGAGCCCTGTGTGGGACTTGTGCTGAGCATGGGACTCCCCACTGAACATGGAACCTGGTTAAGATTCTCTCTCCCTCTCCCTCTGCCCCTTCCCTACCCATGAGGACATTCTTGCTCTTAAAAAAAAAAAAAAAAAAAAACTTTCTTTAATAAATATTTGAGGTTTTAGTGTTTTTTTCTCTTTTATTTTATTTATATATATATTTTTTTTATTTTTTTATTTTTTATAAACATATAATGTATTATTAGCCCCAGGGGTACAGGTCTGTGAATCACCAGGTTGACACACTTCACAGCATTCACCATAGCACATACCCTCCCCAATGTCCATAACCCTCCACCCTCTCCCTAACCCCCTTAGTTTGTTTTGTGAGATTAAGAGTCTCTTATGGTTTGTCTCCCTCCCGATCCCATCTTGTTTCATTTATTCTTTTCCTAGCCCCCAAATGGGAAGGTTTTAGTGTTTTAATAGTTAGTATCATTGTTATTATTTGGAATGTTTAGTATTTAGCAGAGTGCTACATGCCTTATCTCATTTATCTTGAAAACCTAGGTAAACACTAATATTTTCCGCATTTTATAAGAAATCAAAGCTCGTAGGATATGAGTCCCTTCCTAATAGTACCCATCAATTTGGGGGACATCTTTTTTTCTGTTTTTGTTTACCCAAATAAAGGTTGGTACTTATGAAATGATCAGGTTATTTTTTATTCCCTCATTGCCAATAAGATAAAGAATAAATTATTTAATGAAATGCAAAGTTTCTACATAAAAGTAGAAACAGATCTAGGTCCAAAAGTAGGTTTCCTAACCCCTGGAACATATCCTATATTACACAATAATTACTTACTGTTGTTATATTCCACTTCTAAAAGAGGACATGGGAATTAATCATCTCTGAAAATGTTTTTGAATGGAGACAACAGTTGAGTGATGGATGGGAGGATGACCCATTAATAAAAAGAAGAAAAAAGAGAGAGACTCAGTTCTAGTGAAATCTAAGATAAAGATGGTTTTCATACACATAATCCCATCCTCTCAAGCTCCTTTTTTCCTGACCTCCTACTGCCATCTCTAGTCCCAGAAAACCACTTTTCTGCTCAGGAAAATGTGAATCAGCTTTAAATGATTGATCTTGGAATTTAAAAAGAGCTTCAAAAATATTATTCCCATATGATGTTAAAGTTCAAGATAGGTTAGGGTCTCTGCTTGCTGCACTCCCATCCCTGAACTTATTCTTCTGAAATTCATCTAGCTCCATATTTTCCCTTGAGATTCACTTTATAGTACAAACAAGGGCTGAATGTAAAAGAAAGAAAGGCCTGCTCCAGAATCTAGAAGATGTGAGTGTTAGCTCCAGTATTTAGTAGTTTTGTAACTTCACTGAAGTCAGGAGATATAGCACATTCATCCAACCAATGAATGCCACAAACACCTATTGAGTTACCCAAGCCACACCTCCCTTCTCTCCTATTACCATGCCCCTAATCCATTACCCAATCCAAATAGTTTTACTATAAAATGTATCCCAATCGAGTCTATATCTCTCCACCTCTATTTCCTCTGCTGTAATCCATGCTTTACTCATTTCTTACCTGAATAAGCCTCCTACACAGTTTCCCCACATCCACTGTGAATCCTCATCAATAACTTCTTCATGCAACACCCAGAAATCTTTGCACAATGTGCAAGATGTGGTAATATCATTACCCTCCTTAGACCTTTGATGGTTCTCTTCCACTCTTTGGAAAAAATAGATAAAAATATCCAACATCCAGGACCTCTAACAACCTATGTCACCCCCCCCCCCATAATTCCTCCTTGTCCTCTACTCCTCCTGGTCTTGTCTCAGGTTCTCCAGAATACCACATTTTCTCCAGTCCCAGGTCCTTCCTGTTGGCCCTTCACACCTTTCCATTATTTATTCTTCTTACCTCTCAGCTCAAGAGACATTTCCTTAGGGAAACTTCCAGACTCCTGCTGAACATACTCACAGCTTAAAGCATTGATTTCACAGGCAGTTATCCACTAACTAGTAAATTACATCATGTCTGTCTCTCTGACAAGAAGGAAAGTGCAATTGGAGCTGTGATAACATCTGCTTTAGCTCCAACATTAATGTAGATGCCCACCAACGAAAGACCATCAGGGACAGATCAGGAGTCAAGGAAGATAGAGCATATTAGTTCACTGCAACAAGGGGGACAGCAACCAGGTGGAGATGTAGGGGTGGGCACCCCACGGATGGTGTTAGGGGAGCTCATTATAAGAGCTTGGTTTGTGTTAGGTGCTTTTGTGGAAAAGTCCAGAAAACATGATTTTACTCTGGATTAGGTGTGGTTAGAAAGCAAGGGCAATTCTATAACTGAGTATGTTCATTGTTTTTACTTAGGAGGCAAGAATGACAACACAAAGCTAAAACTATCATTGGTGAAGAAACCCTATCCTTCCATCCCTCATGTTAGCTGGTTAAGAAACAAGCTTGATCATTCAGTGGGCTCTGTTTTGTTTTGTCTTTGTTCGGACTTGGTCATGCTTTTATCTTGCTCTGTCACGATCACACAGGGACCTTGTGTCATGTACATATTCTATGAAATTGCATATATTCAATAGGGGAACACCATGAGATTGCAATTCAAGCCAGGGCAGCTCAACTGCTGCCGTGGGAGATGCTTTTTTGTTTTTGTTTCCTTTTAATTTTTTTAAAGATTTTATTTATTTATTTGAGAGAGAAAAAGTAAGTGAGAGAGTGTGAGAGTAGTGGGAGGAGCAGAGGGAGAAGCAGACTTCCTGGCTGGGATCATGACCTGAGCTGAAGGCAGCCGCTTAATCAACTGACCCAACCAGATGCCCCATTGATTTGTTTCCTAATTCTTACTAACAACAAACATGTGACTTGGATGTAGAATTCACTTAACAAACAATTGGTTGAAAAGTAAGTAAATCAATTCAGACTCTGAACTTCAACAGAAATATTATTGAAGAATAGTATTTTAGAGTACAAAAACAGATGAGAGGATTACTTAAGTCCCCTGCCACTTTAAAGAAATCTATGATTTTAAAGTATATTTTCATGCCTTATAACACATATAAAATAACCCAGGTTTCATATAAGAAAGGAAGTTAAATTGTAGAATTTTATGATGATAAAGACTATTTTTCTCTCACCGTACTAGTACTTACTTTCCTAAACATACAACCATGCAGAAATCAATAATACACTGAAAGCTGAAATGCAAAAAGCTAAGAACAGATTTAGAATTTAGAATTTAGAATTTGTTCTTGAAAACAGAGGAATGAATGCAACTTAATGGAGAAGGTAAAAAGGACAATTTAAAAATATTCTTTCACTGGGTCAAGTGGTAAGATTAAAATCTCACTTCGGGGATCTCCCCTACCCCAGCATAGTGGGCTAAAGGAGAAGATATAGCCTTTTGAACTTCTACTGTTGCTAATGGTTGTATTACTGTATGAGTCTATTAAGAATCATTTCAATAATGCACTTACAATGGGTGACTTCCATAATATGTAAATTATACCTCAATAAAGCTGCTAAAAAAAAAAAAAGAAGAAGAAGAAGAAGTTGAAAGCATATTTAAATTTGCAGTTCACCTAGCTGGGGTCCAAGATTTTTTACCCTATATCCTGTCATCTTACTAGTTAAAAAATTTCATCTATGACATCTCTACCCTATCTGCCACCACAAAGCTTCCCCCTGTAAGGAGGACTTTTTGAGTTCTATGGCAGGAAGAGAAACTCTTTCCAGCCACACTAATCCTGAGCCCTAAATATTTAGGTAGCACATCCCAGTTAGGAAACACATCAACACTGTGCACTTGGTGTCTGATTCACATGGGCTTGATTCCAACTCTAGCATTTCCTAGCTGAGCTCATTGACTCACCTCTAACATTCATCTATAAAATAATGGTGATATCACCACCTCCTGGGAATTCTGAGCTTATGCTCAATATGTAGAAAAGGCATGATGCAAAGTGTGGCACACAATAAGTATTCTATAACTAGTGGCAGTAGTATTAAGGACTAAGCATAAATCAATGAATGTCTTGAGAAGGTAGGTTATGAATGGAGTTCCTTTTTTTCTAGGAGATTCTCTTTTTCTGATAAATACATCAAGCTATACCTTGGTTGTCTTCTGATATATAGAATTAGAGACAAATGACAGAGCTGCCCAAAAAAGGAACATTACAGAAGATATTTTCCCCCCCCTGCTTTTCTTATGCTTGAATGTTACCAAAACATTATACTCTGGACCTCTTCCAAATGAAAGTGCAACAGGTGACTATTTTCTAGGTAGAGACTCACAGACACTTGGGGTGGCGAAACAGAATATGTGTGTCACATTGTGAAACATCACAGAGAGTCAAGTGGAGCTTTTTTACCTTTATTTAGTCTAATACAGTACTTCACCGGGTACTTCATTTACTACTTAACTGAAAATTTCTGTGTTCTTCTGGTTTGCCAGTTACAATTTTGAATTAACTGAAGCTTTCAATAATAATATGCAGTTATTCTATTAATGCTACTTATGTGCTCAGAGATACAGAAAAGTGAGACAACAGTAGGTAAAAACTGTCCCCAGAGTCAGCCTCAATGACTTTTAGGTAGAAGGATCTTTGATAGCACATGTAAATGAGGAACATGATTAGTTCGATTTATTTTAGTCCTATTCATGCAGTAAATATGCACTATCTGTCATATTTCAGGCACTCTACTTAGCATCGGGACACACCTATGAATAAATGCACAATGGTACCTTTCTCGTGGAGTTCACGAGCTAATGGGTTAAACAGACACTTAACAAATAGCTTTTTTTTTTTTTTTTAAATCAGAATTGGGAGGGCACCTGGCCGGCTCAGTCAGTAGAGCATTTGGGACTTTTTGTCTCAGAGTCATGAGTTCAAGCCCCACATTGGGCACAGATATTACAGAAGAAATAAATGAAGAAAGAAAGAAAGAAAGAAAGAAAGAAAGAAAGAAAGAAAGAAAGAAAGGGAAGGAAGGAAGGAAATAAAATATATATATATATATATATATATATATATATATATATATATATATATATAGGGGTGCCTGGGTGGCACAGTTGGTTAAGTACCGGCTCTTGGTTTCCACTCAGGTCATGATCTCAGGATTGTGGGATCAAGTCCCATGATGGGCTCCATGCTCAGCTGGGAGTCTGCTTGCAATTTCCTCTCTTTCTCCCTCTACCCCTCCCACTTGTGCTCTCTCTCTTGCTCTCTCAAAATAAAAAAAAATAATAATAAAATTTAAAAAAATAAAATAAAAAATAAAATCAGAATTGGAATCTGAAAAAAAATGAAAGTTATCAAATATACAGACTAAAGTATTTTTCTACAAAGAGGAATAGGAATCTATAGACTTTAAAAACTACTTATCCTGCAACTAATAACTTATACTTCTCCATGAAAGTTAAAACTTACTTTATAGGTATATTGGTATGTGGCTATCTGATACATAAATCCATGAGAAGGATAACAGGGCATTAATTCTAAGGCAGCTTGCCATGCATATCAATAAATCATATTAAGATCACCTATATAATTAATACAAGTTGGTTACAAATCAATTTCAACAACAACTTATTCTTTCAAATTCTAAAAACATATAGGAAGTTTCCAGAAAATGTTAATAAACCATGGCTCCAGGTTGATAAGAACATTAAACAATGTGTCATGTCATTATTATATTTGTGCCAGGTTTCCTCCATTGGCCAACTGGGGTTAAAATTCTCCGTTATTCAGTGGTCCAGTTAATGGGACAAAATTGCGACCTTTCTAATCCTCATTACACATACCACTAATTGCATCTATGAGCTGCTTATTGAAATGAAAATTGGCTCCTGGGGCACTCTCAATCAAGGGCAAATATAGCAAATTGGAGGCTTGCCTCAACATTATTTCTATAAGTTATCTGCATGTAGAGCTTTACATAAAATTTAGGAATAAACCTGGCAGGGTAAAGTACTACATTGCTCTGAAAGCTAGGTTTAGACTGAATATGATGGCTCCATGTTTAGCGGGAAGCCTGCTTCTCCTTCTCCTACTTCCCCTGTTTGTGTTCCCTCTCTCACTGTGTCTCTCTCTGTCAAATAAACAAAATCTTCAATAAAATAAATAAAATAAGCTTTTGGGAAGCCTGGGTGACTCAGTCAGTTAGGGTCTGCCTTCAGCTCAGGTCATGATTCCAGGGACCTGGGATCAGGCCCCAAGTTGGGCTCCCTGCTCAGCTGGGATGCCTGCTTCTCCCTCGCCTGCTCCTCCTCCTTGTGCTCTCTCCCTCTCTCTTTCTCTCTGTCAAATAAATAAATAAAATCTTTAAAAATAAATAAATAAAAATAAAATGAAATGGGCTTTTGTCCTCCCAGTATATTCTGTTCCCACTTTGCTCTTAGGGGATAGAATACGGCAGGGAAATAGGAAGGAGGAAATACTATCACCATTTGTATGAAGCAGAGAAAGGTATTTATGACACACTTAACCTGAGCCCTGTGGCTCAAAAACGTGTAGATAAAAGTAACAGGGAATGTGAGAATTGGAAATTCCTTAATAAATAGCAACACATTTCGAATTTATAATAGTTTAAAACACTGAGGCTCTGACATACCATTTCATCCTCCGCAGATAAGCTGCCTGAGTTTCCAAAGTTAGAGAAAGACCCTGAAACATAAAACCCAACAAGGGATGATTGCCTGAATCCTCCCACCTACTGTGCACCATGGGGGTCCACAGCACTTTAAGGGTAAGGATGTGAGGGAAATAGTGAAGGAATATTTTAGACTAATTAAACCACAGTTCACATCTTTAAAGACTGCTTCTGAGCAAATTAATGCAATAGATAATAAAATGCTATCCAGGTGTTTTCAACAAAACCTTTCCTCTTATGATCCTGTTTTACAATCGGGTGAGTACACCTACAGCAGAACTCAGGGGAAGCCGACAGGATTCACTGGGCCTTCACTCACATGGGGATGGGAGCTACTAGCACTTGCCCGCTGGATTCCAGCTAGAAAACCTGCAGAAAGAAGAGATTAAAATAGCTTTGGGGACAGGTACGAGCGGTATTTTTTTTTTCCCTTTTTCCTCTTGTAAGACTGAATAAATGTAGTAGGCATGATTTGACCCAGAAAAGGAGTGTGTGACATGCCAGATAAGGATACAACAAGCATGCGGCTTGGAGGAATTTTAAA
This sequence comes from Mustela putorius furo, assembly GCF_011764305.1. Classification (NCBI taxonomy): domain Eukaryota; kingdom Metazoa; phylum Chordata; class Mammalia; order Carnivora; family Mustelidae; genus Mustela; species Mustela putorius. Next base: position 27,672,474 of record NW_025421273.1, read on the forward strand.
TAGGCACATTCCAGGGTGTTTCCAAGAAAGCTGCAAAATGTGTCTCAGGCAACACCAGCAAGGCCTCAGGGGGAGCCCTTGTCAGAGTCGCTAGTGAGACAAAATGGCAATTATTAGTGGAGACCATCCAGAAAGTTCTTATATCCACAAATATTGTTAGTGTTTAATAAGGGTTATACATACTTTTCCGTTAAGCAATCATCAGGAGAGAAAGGAGGCCAAACTACTTGTGAGCAATGATGTGCCAGATAAATGCACTTTGGCTCAATAAAATAAATACCCTGAGGTATCCCACAGACCAGACAAATTGGGATATTCCTATTACCATAATTCAGGCATTCAGGCCTTCTTGGTAACTGTGCTTAGCATAGATGTTACACAGCTGTACATATTTAAAATCATTCTTATCCCTTCTTATTTTTCTCAGAGGAAAAAAAAAAAAGACATTCACTTGTAGAAAGAATCTGCTTTACTTTAGATTATCTTCATTCTTTAAAAAAAAAAAAAAATTCCCCTCAGGATCAGGGTGGTGAACTGATCACAGCCTTCTGAGATTCCAGGAAAATAAGCATTGTAACAATGATGAATATTGCTTCTTTATAATACTCCCCAGAACAAGTATCACAGTAAGACTCAAGCGCAGATATCTAAAGCAATATTCCAGATGCTGTAGAAGATGCAAAGAAATAAACACAAAGCCTTTGTACTATGGGAAGCCACATCCTAGCTCAGAAAACAAGACAAACAATGAAAAATAATACTGTAGGACAGCATCCTGAGCTATCAGATATCAAAGTGTTGGGCTCGTTATTAAATATCAGGATCCATATGAGTTGTTGAAGTAAATACAACACTTGGCCACACCAGAAATTGTGGTGAAATTAATCTCAGTCCAGAAATCCAAACTACACAAAAATGTCAATTTCTTTATTTCCTTATATACCATACAAATCCAACTCTGTGCTAAAAATCATATCATAGGATAGAAAATAAACCACCAGATCATATAAAAATCATACAAAGATCTCCAGCACTTACATAATGCTGAAGAATCGAGTACCTCCTGTTTAGTAAGGCCATTGGTGCAAATCATTGGTTCACTCATCTCAGACAACATAAGCCCCTTCTCAGCCATAAGCTCTGATGCTTCTGTGTCACACTTGGGATACAGAATTCTAGGTCTGGGCATGTGAATCAAACTGGAAATTTGCACGATGTTGTGCCTGGATCCAGCCTCTCTAGGTGCCCCAAGAGGCTACCTTCTCTGATGTTTTACCACCTCCCAGTCGCTACCATCTTCTGAAAAGCTTCCCAGTATTTGTAGAACTCTAAGACATCTGAATTCTTCTAAATCTGGAAGGCAAAAAAAAATTCCTCTCGTATCTCTCTCTTCCCCTTTTAGAGTAACTCACATCACCTCCACAACAAATGTATTTACAGAAGGAAGCAAGAGTTTTCAGCTTCAAACAGATTTATTTTCTGCCTTGCAAAATCCCCAAAGTGAGAACATATCTACCTGGTTAAAATAGGAAAGGATACACTCACTGTAAGAAGAACAGTGTTAAAATCACAAATTAAAATTTACCACAGATTTCTTACTATAAAATAAATGTTAACAGAGAAATGTTATTTAATAATATTTGCAAGACCTAGATAAATATTGGGCTAAAGTAGAATCACTCCTCTCTCAAAAAGAAATTATTATCATCTGTTTTAGATCAGGCTATTATAACAAAATACCATAGATTGGGTGGCTTCAATAAGTAATATTTGTTTCTCCCACTCTGGAACTTGGGATGTCCAACGTCAAAATCCTGGGAGATCTATTGTCTGGTGAGAACCCTCTTTCTGGTAGCAGATGACCCATTTCTCCTTGTGACCTCCCATGGCAAAGAGCAAAAAGAGGAAGCAGGCTTTCTTAAGACTCCTCTTTTAAGGATGCTAATCTCATCATGAAGGTTTCATCCTCACGACCTAATCACCTCACAAAGAATCCATCTCCAAATACCATCACCTTGAGGGCTAGGGTATCAACATATGAATTTTGAAGAGACTACAAACATTGAGTCCATAGCATCATTCTAAAGAAAACTTTCAAGAAACCTGCCCAGTGGTCAGAAACCTTGAAACTTAATACAAGTATAGCAATGCAAGGACACATATCCCGTTTTCACTGGTACAAACCATAAACAAACATAAGTAGAGTAGAGAGGAGAGAAACAGGCAGAGTAATGCAAATACATTATTTTTGTTGCATGTGAAAACCCTTTAAAATAAGAGCTACATTTCGAAAATGTCAAAAATATCATTATAGCATATACTTTCCCCATTAAATGCAGTAAAGTATAATTGAAGGAAGGAAGTGCCCCCTTCAGACCCTTGTCATTTATCCTTCACTTGATGAGCAATTATTGGGGACAGAAATACTTTCTGAAACAATTTCATAAATCACTTTTACTGGTTTCTGTATAAAGATAGAATCGTTCATGTCCTAGATCTGAGCCACCATTGAATTATATATAATATGAAAAAATAATTCTCAAAATGTATTCAGTGCCTCTCATGTGCCAGACATAGCGCGATGTGCTTTATATACATCATTTCAAGTAATAGCCAAAGAACTCTGCTACATCAGTGTTTCTATTATCTTTTTACAGGTGAGGACAGTGAGGCTGCTTAAGGCAGGTACTTAAGACTGCACTAGGACTCATGGGTTTATAACTCACCTCTTTCTAATCTAATCATTTCCAGTCTAAGACTCTACAAAATACCACGAGTCTTAATCAAAGGAGGACTAAACTTAAGAGTTTAGTAAAATCAGATACATTCTATAGGTATCTAAGTAGGTGAATGAGCCTCCCAGAAGAAAAAGACTAAAGAGGGGCCTTTTCAGGCTTACACAGCTCTAAGGAGAAAAGGAAACTGAAGACCCATTTACGCAAACTTCAAAAACCCTATCAATACCTTCAAACTAAGAATGTATATAATGTCTCTTCCAGGCATATGGTGTCCTTAATGACTATCTCAGTGTTCTGTAGCACAAGATATAATGTCCTCCTCTAACAGAGACAACTAAAATAGACTAGGAACTTGTTTCCATAAGATGAGAAGGGAGTCCCAACTCTAACAAAGGTTATTTGGTGTCAACTTCGGCCAAATCACATGTTCTTTCTTGAATCCATTTTTCACCAATTTTATAGAGTTGGGGATCAAAATTATAAGCAAAAGTACAAGATAAACTATAAAATATTTTACAAAGTATACCTGTTATTAAGTCATTTAATCATTCACAAGAAATTCTATGATCATAGTGAGCACTGGATTAAGAATACAGACTCTAGAACCATCTGCTGGTTGAATCTTGTGTTAGTCACTGACAGACTCTATGACCATGGACAGGTTGTACAAAATCGTATTTGTAACTTTTCTAGGGATTAAACACCCTCCTGTAAAATGAGGATAATAATTTAAAATGGGGAAAGAAATAAAGATTCCTATGAGGAATAAATACGCTAATACATGTAAAAGCTTTAATAATGGTATAAAAGAAGCCATTATTGGCCTATGATAGCCAATGACACCACCAGCACTACCACCACCAGAAACATCATCAGAACCATGATTACTAAAGATCTAATAGTTCTTTAAGTGATGGAATCCTCAGAGATTTCAAGATTAAAAAAAAAAAAAAGTTTCCTGCATACTCATCAGATGATACTAATGAGTGTTCAAGAAACCCTTTTGCCCCAGCAGGTCTCAAGAACAAATGGGTATATTTATTTCCCCTCTCAGAGTACAACACAGAGGAAACAGGAAGGGTGTTCAGAGCCAGGAAGGCATGGATATTTAAAAAGGAAAAAAAAAAAAGACAAAAGGAAAAAAATCTTGACCACTAGCCCACTAGTTTTAACATACATACACAATTATTTTCTGCAGATATGTGCACAGACATCTGCAAGCATGCATTGAGACATAAAACTGCTATGTTTTATCATTTGATAAAGGCTAAATGTAATACCTCTCATAAAAGTACTGCCTGTGAAAATATTAAAATACACAGAGTTCATGAAGTCTCTTATTCACATCTCTCCAAGCCAACACATTATCTTCCCCCACCCCACCCCCCATTAAAGAGCTGTGGGCCATCTGTCCCATCTAGGCTACCAGCTGGCAGGATCTCCAGAAATATCTCCTCAATTGTAGGTACTAATTAGGTTTTTCCATATGAACTCATTGTAGGTTAACTATTTACAAATACAAATTTCTAAATCCAGTTTCATCTTTGTGATAAGTGACTAGATTTTTGATACCCACTTTTTTGAAAGTAAAATTCATCTTTGGGAATTTGACCAGTTTTTACCTTTAATGCTACTGCTGGTGGGAACCATGGCATGTTTTTGCTCTCATCCAAGAATCAAACTTAGAATTACAGTCTCATTTTAAAAAAGCAGTTTTATCAGAAACCAACTATGGGTTCTGAAGGAGTTACAGGAAAATCACCAGATAAATGGGCACTACCAAATGAACTCCACATAGTGTGTATGATGGCACCATACAAAACAACCATCGGAGTCAGGCGGAGAAAGACAACTATCATATGATCTCCCTGATATGAGGAAGTGGTGTTGCAACATGGGGGCTTAAGTGGGTACGAGAAGAATAAATGAAAGAAGATGGGATTGGGAGGGAGACAAACCATAAGTGACTCTTAATCTCACAAAACAAACTGAGGGTTGCTGGGGGGAGGGGGTTTGGGAGAAGGGGTGGTATTATGGACATTGGGGAGGGTATGTGCTTTGGTGAGTGCTGTGAAGTGTGTAAACCTGGTGATTCACAGACCTGTACCCCTGGGGATAAAAATATATGTTTATAAAAAATAAAAAATTATATTAAAAAAAAATAAAGGGGTTACTTCATTACAAAAAAAAAAAAAAAACCAACCATCGGTTAATTCACTGTTTCCAGCCAGTATTGGACACAACTCTGAATATCCATGGACACTTCATCAAGGCTTAAGAATTCCACAGCTAAGTTATAACACAACTCATCTCAGTAAGGGAAATGGTCCAGAAAACAAGAGGAAGAAATTAGGAAACTGAAAAGTTGAAAGAACCATGCCTCTCTCATCAAATAAAATGCCTTTAGGAGAAAAAAAAAAAAAGGCTGGGGCGCCCGGGTGGCTCAGTGGGTTAAGCCTCTGCCTTTGGCTCAGGTCATGGTCTCCGGGTCTTGGGACAGAGCCCAGCATCAGGCTCTCTGCTCAGCAGGGAGCCTGCTTCCTCCTCTCTCTCTGCCTGCATCTCTGCCTACTTGTGATCTTTCTCTCTGTCAAATAAATAAATAAAATCTTAAAAGAAAAAAAAAAAAAGGCTTAGGACGAAGAGAACATTCAAAAGCCAAGTCAAAGAGCTTTAGACTTTCTGTAAGTCTTTAGATTCACCAATCACTTCTCCATGATACTCTGCCCTACTTTATCTCCCAAAAGAAAGTCCGTTCTTTGCTCTCCCCTTAACCTTTAATAGAAAGTCTCTTTCTATTTTCTTAACCACCTGCTATCCTCTCAAAAGGATCTCTGGAGAGGACCCACATCTGCCCATCTGTTCTCTACATCTTGTCCCTTTAACTCTTATTTGATCTCCAAGCCCTATTATAGACAATTCTGTGCCTCTCAGATTTCCTTAGTTCAAATCTTGGCTTTGTTACCACCAGCTTGACCTTGGGAAATTCGCTTGACTTTGTCACCCTCAGGTCCCTTATCTGTAAATTGAGGGTGATGATATGGCATTTAAACTTAGAAAGCTGTTGTGAGAATGGATTAATGCATGTAGAGCTCTCAGAAAAATGTCTCAAAGTAAGAACTTGATAGATGTTAGCTATTATTATTACTACTATGAGGATGATGATACCCATGTCTCTAATGACAACTCTTTGCTCTCCTCTCCTATTGGTTACTTTGCTCTTCCTGCCTTCCATGCCAATTCCACATGTTAACAGCCTGGCCCATCTTTCAAGGGTCAGAAGCACTATTGCTTCATTCACCATCTGCCTCTCCATCTCTTAGAATATCATTCAGAAACCTCTAGTGGTTTACCCAAAACCCTGCCATGGGCTGCTCACTTTCTCCATTAAATTCCTGAGGTTCATATGTATGTTATCATATTTATATGTACCTGAGAACCCTTGGTAAGTATATAACAGATCTGAAGTCAGTACAGTAGCTACTAGCCACATGAGGCTTTAAATTTTAAATTTATTAAAATAAACTAAAATTAATAATTCAGTTCTTCAGTCACATTAGCTAAATTCTAAATATTCAACTGCCACATGTGAGAACTGGCTCCCATATTGGACACTTATAGACCATTCTCATCATCACAGAAATTTCTACTGGACACTGGCAGTAGATAGTACTTGAATAAATACCTGTTTTATGATTTTTAGAACTCCTCTGGATTTTCTAATTCTTTTTCTCCTAAGTTTCTATTTAAATTCCAGCCAGCCAACACACAGTGCAATATTAGCTCCAGCTGTACGACACAGTGACCTAACACCTCCCACACAACATCAGCATCCATTACGACAAGTTCAACCCCCAAACCCCATTGCCCATCCAACCCACACCCCTACCCAACTCCCCTCCAGCAAACACCAGTCTGCTCTCCAGAGTCTAGAGTCCATCTCTGGGTCTGCCTCCTTTCCCTATGCTCATTTGCTTTGCCCCCACCACAAGCCCTACATGAGTGAAATCACATGGCATTTGTCCCCCCCTGGCTTATTTCACTTAGCATAATACTCTCTAGTTCCAACCACATTGTTGCAAATGGCAATATTTCCAAATAAAAAGCTTCCACACAGAGAAGGAAAAAAATCAACAAAACTAAAAGGCAACCTACTAAATGGGAGAAGATATTTGCAAATAATATATTGGATAAAGGGTTATTATCCAAAATATATAAAGAACTTATAAAGATTCAACACCCAAAAAGTGAATAATCCAATTTAAAAATGGGCATTAACATGAATAGACATTTTTCCAAAGAAGACCTACAGATGGCCAGCCAACATGGAAAGATGCTGAACATCATTTATCATGAGGGAAACACAAATCAAAACTATAGCAAGATAATATTTTGAAAATTCAGAGGGGCAAGCATTCATTCTTTTTTATGGCTGAGTAATATCTATATATCTATATCTATCTATCTATCTATATATATACCATCTCTTCTTTATCCATTCATCAGTTGAGGGACACTTGAGCTATTTCCATATTATAGATGATACTGCTATAAACCTTAAGGTGCATGTATCCTTTTGAATTAGTATTTTTGCATTCTTTATGTGAATACCGAGTAGTGCAATTGCTGGATCATAGGGTAATTCCATCTTTAACATTTTGAGGAACCTCCATACAGTTTTCCATAATGGCTACACCAGTTTACATTTCCACCAACAGTGCAAGAGGGTTACCCTTTCTCCACATTGTCAATATTGGTTGTTTCTTGTGTTGTTGATTTTAGCCATTCTGACTAGGATAAGGTGCTATCTCACTGTAGTTTTGATTTGCATTTCCCTCATGATCACTGATATTAGCAAAAATATTATTTCGGAAACTCTATCTCACCATTAGCTTTTATGAATCAAATGTTCAAAATGAAAATAAGATTTACATCATCAAGATCATTTATTCTGTAAAACTAGTGAAAAATGCATTTCTGGGTAAGTAGTAATGAGGACAGAACCAGCTAGCCAAAAAAGCACTCCAACCCAGGAAACACATTGCCCTCTTCCTCTTCCAAAATGATGCACAGCCCACCTTCTTGGTGGTTCCAGTGTCACCAGTCTTTTAAACCACAGTGAATCCATACAAAATACTCAAACCCAGATTTCTAAATTTCTTCATAAAGTTTCAAATAGAGATTTTCAGGGAAATAAAAGAAAACTGTATAATTTTCTTTGTATTAATATTAGGCAGGGCTATAAAATCCGAGCTTCTCTGAATCTTCTGCAAGTACCTTTCTGCTTACACTTTCCCCTTCCACACATGTCCCATTGACTGTTGGCCCCAACCACACTGGCCTTCCTTCAGTTCATGGAAACAGTCAGGTTTCCACCTTCACTACCAACACACAGTTCACAACACACTGAACCCTGCACACTACAAGTTTCATTTCTTAACTCCTCATTTTGATTTTCACTTCTTCAAAGCTGTCTTACACGAGCAGTCAATACAAAATTGTTCCTTTCTATTTTTCCTTATAGTACCTCATTATTTCCTTTCAGTTATAATCTGATATTTGTTTCTTAACTTGACTAGTGTCTCCTGAAACAGACGTTAGATTTGGTGAATGCCAGGATTATAATGTTCCATTTCCCATTATCTCTCCATCATCTTATAATGTGGTAGCTACATACTCAAGAAATACTTATTAAGTGAGGACAGAAAATTTTATTTATTTTTTTTAAGATTTTATTTATTTATTTGACCGAGAGAAATCACAAGTAGTCGGAGAGACAGGCAGAGAGAGAGAGGGAAGCAGGCTCCCTGCTGAGCAGAGAGCCCGATGCGGGACTCGATCCCAGGACCCTGAGATCATGACCTGAGCCAAAGGCAGCGGCTTAACCCACTGAGCCACCCAGGCGCCCCTAAGACAGAAAATTTTAGATGCCTACCTAATAGCATTAGAGAAAACAACAGATAACTTTTAAAGAAAGCAATTTTAAACTAACCTATTTTTCTGATGCCTCTGTGTATCTGTGTGTATGAGAGAGAGATACATGGAGAGGAAAGTAGAGAGAAAAGTTTAATATTCAAAATATCACATAAATTTATAAAGTCTATCCTTTATTCAAACTTGTAAGGTCTGAGAGATGTTAACATCTTATTAGAAAATTACGAGGTTGTCATTTTTTATATGCAATATGAGATTTGGTCACTTTAAGGGACACTGTGAACTAGGATTTAATCCTCAATGCTCATTATATTTAGTGGCTTAAAAAACTGGAGTGATGCCCAGATAAAAAGTGGCAAGATATTTAAGAATGATTTAGCTAACTCATTGCCCTTTGAATAATAATTTTTAAAAAAGGCTTTCCATTAAAAGTAATGAATTGTTTCACTCTTTTAGTGTGGATAGATGAGAAAATTTAAAAATTAAAGTAGGCAGATAATACTAAGAAAATATCAGGTGATCTCAAAAAATTAGATATCCCTTTGGACCTTCATTTTTCTCTTGTACAACTCACATTGAATATCTACAGTATAAGCAATATACAGTACAATAAATCATTTTAAATTACACTAAATTTTATGCCTATACAGACACACACAAGTAGCACTGTAACCTTGATTTCCTATATTTGTTGAGCCACACAAAGAACTGCTTTTTCTGTAGCTAGAAAATACTTTCTGGAAATGAGCCAACTGGGTGTATAACATTTGGAGAAGTATTTAGGCCATATAAATCCATGAGAGTGGCACCTGTTGGCTCAAGTGGTTAAGCATGAGACTCTTAGGTCATGATTTTGCTACGGTGGGATGGAATCCCTCTTTGGGCTCTGGGCTCACCAAGAAATCTGCTGTAGATTGTCTCTCTCTCTCTCATATAAATGAATAAAAGCTTTTTAAAATATTTTAAAAATTAAAAAAAAATTATGGACACTGAATTCATCTGATCAAGAGAAACAAATTAGCACCAGAAGAGCAACTAATTCTGCTATCTTTCTCTTTCATTTTAATTCATGAAGTCAAGTTATTATTTTAATCTAATGCAATTTTAGAACTGGAATGGGCTTCAGAAAGGTTCATATGCTTTGTTTGCTATGTGATAATTTCACATTTGGATCATAATTGGATTTCTCAAAGTTCACTGACATTTCAGAGGGTTTCAATGATTAGTTTTTCTTCTTCAATCTAAATTTGGGTCATGCTCACAGAACTGATCGTACAAACAAACCCATCAGAAAACAGCTGATCTCCATATCATGGGGCCATTCTACTTCGAGACCCTCAAGCTGCAAAATCATCATCACTGCTAAGTAACATCATACGACTGATAACTGACCATCAGGTATATTCATTGTAAGAAAGGACACAGAAATTTCCTTTCAGCTGTGTCATGTAATTCATTCTAAAGACCACGTTGCTACTTGATGAAAAGAGAGTCTTAATTTGCAACCACTCGTTATAAAATATAGGTGTCAACATTAGCCACTGTCAGTTTGGGAAAACTTGCTATTCTTTCATTTCTATGTAGCAGGTGCTCAGATTATCAGGTGGATGACCTGGGCTTCTGGCGGTTGTCTTTTGTGTCTTGACCCACCAGTGAAGCATGAGTTTACATTCAATATAGTTGAAGACCCCTATTCATTCTAATCTCTGATTTTAAGTAAGACATAAACATCATCCTGAAGGTGTCAATGTGGCTTGAATAATTCCATGAAATATACTTTCAAGGTCACTGATCTTCCCACCAGGTAATACTAAAATAATACCGTTTCTTGGAGAAAAGATGTCAGAGCCATTCTACTTAAAAAGAAATAAAACTTAATTTAAAATTTTTCATACAGTTGAAATTGCACAGGAAACTTTTAAAATAGTGGATGGAACTTTTACTTTGGATTTTGAAATTTTTCAGAAAAATTTTAAAAACATGAAAATAAGCATTACAAAAATGTTTTATATGGTCTGGATAAACCCTTGAATGTAGAGAGGAATATGTGGTTATATAAATGGAAATGTCTTCATTTCAGAATTCCTTGTGAATAGTCACAGCCTCACTATTAATTAGGACATACAGGTATTCAATGATGATGAGGTATGTAAATGAATGAGTGCATAGATACGTGAATTATCAGCAGTTGCCCACAATGCTTCATATTATATGTAAGTATACTTCCTATTTAAAGTATTTAATTAAAAAAATTTTAACCTTATTAATCAAACTTTTTATTTTAAAATGTCACTATGGGAAAATTTTATTTAAATAAGAAGACTGATCTTTCTCACTTGGACTCTGTTTCTTCTTAGCTAACAAATAAGAAAAGCACTTAATAAACATCTTTCTCAATCCACATCTTTACAGTGACTTTCCTGAAAGGAAGCACATTGGACCAATGCATTTGAAAATATAAAGTAGCCTAAGATGCAGCTCCGAAGCTAATGATTACAAAATGAAACATAAAGGGAAAGAAGATGTTCCCAACTTATTCTGGAAGCAAAATCTGCAATCAGTGAGATAAAGTGGGCATGCACTGTGCATCAGGATTATAAATGAATTCTTCAGGATCTCTACCTGCCAGCTAAACATATAATTCACCCAGAGACATATGGGATATTATCTTCACAGGACCTAAGAGAGAATATTTTCAATTTTCATCATGCTTTCAGAAAATGAAACAGCAAATAGCATACTGAGACTCTTTCATAAGATGAAAATAAAACTTTAGTCAGTCTCCAGAGACAGAGCCGTTCTTCAGAAGCCTTCTTGTGATTTCCTTTAAGTGGTTGCAAGGGAGAGAGTTTCTTTCCTCTGGGATTTTGTTAAAGACAAATCCGGAGTCCTGACCTGATAATCAAACAAGCAAACATAGCTGTAGGGTACTCAACTCAATGTGTCACCCAGGACTCTTTTGATAATATTATTCAAAAACAAATGTTTATACACATAAATCCGTGTCTTGCTATTTTCTAACTGCACACACATCTTGTGTTTTGCCCCATGGTAAATTGTTGGTTTTTGTGGTATTCCAATGAGTGGATTATAAAGTGAGAGATTATTTTTCTAGCAGATGGTTTATCTATATTTAAGTGATAGAAATTAAATGTACAAGATAAAATATGAGGTTATTACTAGAGCAAAATGCTTTATTAAAATATTTTCCAAGCATTTTCATATAAATAAGATATTTAGCCAAAGAGTTAGAGCTTAAATGTAAATTTCCTGATTCATTAATACTTTTTTTTTGTATTTTTATTTAAATTCAATGATTTATTATTTAGAAATGGCACATATATCCCCTGGGGGGAAAAAAATCTAATTTGCTTTTTCCCTTTTGTCTTTTCCCTTTTGCTTTATTTTTCCTAAATCTATAATATTCAAAATCAGCGAGAAAGATCTCTTTAGACATAAATTTCACATAAAAGCTGACTTTGTGGAAGGTGTATTGTCAATTATAACAACTTTTTGCATTTTTTAATATACACTTTATTTCAGATTATTTACATCTATTTACATGAAAGAAAACTTCTCACATGAATAAACAGGAATTAAACTTACTAGAGTTTAACTTGAGCTTTGCTAGATTTTAATGAAAACTATATATTATATGATTTAATTATTTCAGATAAAAACATGAATTTCAAAGAAATGAAAGCTTTCAACAGAAAGCCTCATACTCTCATCCAGACATAAGAATGCATACTATTTCTATTCTGTCTTCAGAAGATACAGTCCTTCTAGATCTCCCACATCACAAAATACAGTGCTAAATTAAAAATATATATATATATTCTTGGACCTCACCCCAAATACACAGGATCAGAACACAGTAGAAGAAGGACGTTAGAATCGGAATATCAGTGGGCATATAAGATATACTCTACACACATTAAAATGTGAGAATTACCACTTAGCTTGTCATTAAGGTTAAAAAGTTAGAAAAGCCCATGACTCAATTTTAAAATTTCTGCCCTCTGTAAAGGGAGCCTGAATAGCTCTGTTGGTTAAGTATCCAACTCTTGATATCAGCTCAGGTCTTGATCTCAGGGTTGTGAGTTCAGGCTGGGTGTTGGGCTCCACTACTTAATACAAAATAAAATAATATAACATTAAATTAAATTAATTTCTCTGTGAGGTTTTGATTTTAAAAGTTCAATTTTAGAAACTCCTTCCAGTAAATCACAAAAAAACTGACCCCTGATTCCTCCCATTCCAATATGGATACCTCTCTACAATATGACTTTGCAACTCCTCCTATCAAGAAGTGGAATATGTAACTCAACCTCTTGGTAGCTGGTCTTACCAACGTGCCCTATACTTCAGCCTATAGGACATTAGCAAATGTGAGAGAAGCATAGATTTGGTAAGTGCTTGTGCAATGGGGCTTGCCCTGTCTTGGTGCTATGTGAAGAAATGTGGGCAGCCTGTGAGATGCCAGAGACATATGGCACGGTTACATCTTTCACGGCAGCCAAGAGCCAGACACCGAAGGAAAGCCATCCATATGGATGGCCCTCACCATCTGCCAGCTGACCACAAGTGTGAAAGCAAGCCCAGGAGACACCCGGAAAAGAACTGCCCAGCTGCCCTCAGCCTGAACTGCCAACCGTTGGTATTTCAAGCAAATAAATGATCATTGTTTTAACCCACAAGTATTTTGGGGGGTTTTCTAGACAGCAAAAGCCAACTGATACACCCCTCCTCACAAAAAGGAAAACAAATACAAGATTGAAGGATTTGGAGGCAATTTCAGTAGTGGTCAAACTTTACCCCATTCCTGCATTATTTCACATTTTTCATTTCAGGACTTGACATAAATGGTGAACATATTCATATAAGGTTAATTGGATTCCAGAAGTTTTTTCCTACCTAATCAAGGGGGACTCAGAGATGTAACATATTCTGGAAGAACAAGCATTAAGAACAAAATATTTTCTAGAAATAAACATTAAACAAATCCATAACTGGAAAAATCAGCAGTGACATTTAGTTTTGACTTTTTATAAAGAAGCTTTTATTGAAAATCTAAGTTAATTGTGGTCACTGCTTCCTTCCTCACACATCACTTTTATTCCTAAAAAAGGTATTTGTAGAAGATGAAGTAAATTATACTGAACATGGTATTTCTCATCACAATGTTTAAGATATCTTGAAAATCCTATCACTGGACTGTTTATACCTACAACTTTTATTATTATACTTTCAATAATTAGTACGATTCTCATGAGATTGCACATAATGATCAAAGGATATCAATATGCTTTCAACACTGTCAGGGACCATAAAGTACTATATATTATTATCAAGAACAATATTATATTGAGGAGTGCCTATTGTGTCCTAGACACACGGTTAAGTATCGGGGGTACTACATTTTAGCAGGGAGAAAAAGACAATTTTCAGTGTTAATAAGTTCTGTAAAGAAAACAAAAGAAAAACAAAATAAGTTCTGTCCTCCAAAAGAGGACAATGTGAAAGATCATGGCAGATAAAATAGAATGGGGAACCAGGGACTTCTTGGGAAGGGGACATTTAAGATGAGATCTGAACGGAAAGAAGGAGCTGGTCATGCAAATTTTAAAGAGAGTAAGTAGCAAGTTCAAAGACCTAAAGTGGGAATGAAATTGGCCTTTTTGGATTCAAAAAGATGGCTAGTGTGGCCAAAACCTGGTGAGTTAGAAGGAAAATACTAAGAGATAAGATTAAAATCATGTACAGTGGGTGGGGCAGGGGTGTTTCATTAATCATCAGAAGTTGTCCAGCTCTTATCTTAAGTGTCTCTGTATAGCTGAAATGTACATAAGTCATTTTTGACAGGGGAATATGGGGATTTTGCTTGCCAACAAAACTATTTTAATTTCAAAATCCACCATAGGTATACAAGAAGCATGGATGGTTAACTGAAGAATGTAGCAATTACATAATTGATGCCTACATGAGAATCCAGAAGTATTTGGAAAGGCAGAATATTTCTATAGAAGGTTTACCATCCTAGTTAAAATATCCTTTAAGCACTTCCTCAACTCTTCCCACCCAAGTTTCTTGGTCTTAGTATATTAATGTATTAATAGAACAACAACAAAAATTACATAAAGTATATAACTAGTCAATCAAGTGGGGTTTTTTGTATTTTTTTTTTTTTTAATTTAAGAACTTATGCTGAGGTACCTGGGTGGCTCAGTCAGTTGATCATCTTACTCTTGATTTTGGCTCAGGTCTTCATCTCAGGGTCATGGGATCTGCATCTAGTAGGGAGTCTGCTTCTTTCCCTCTTGCTCTGCCCCTCCCCCTAATGCATGTGAGCTCTCTTGCTCACTCTCACTCTAAAATCAACAAATAGATCTTTAAAAAAAAAATAAAGAACTCGTTCAAACCAGTCCAGGAGAAAAGTTATAGGATTTAATTAAAATTGAAAGAATGGTCACTGAAATAGGGCTATTATAGTAAATTAGTGTTCACATGTATCAAAGAGATCATACGTAGTAAATTAGTGTTCACACGTATCAAAGAGATCATGATACGTGGAAAAAAATAAAGATAAATACCTGTACCCCTGAAACAAACAATATAGTATTTGTTAATAAAAAATTGAAATAAATAAAAAATAAAGATAAATAAAAATTAGTGAATCATCTAAAATCCAGTGACTCTACAAAATATATAGTTATAAATTAGAAAGAACTTTTTGTCACAAATATAATCCATTTCTCCTAAATTAGTTATACAAATTACATCATTTACATGTGAGAACTGAGTGAATAAGTAGAAATGGTTATGTTTCAGTTGAAAAGAATTTGAAACTTAAATATTGAAAACCTAAAAATGATGGCAGAGGGACTTAGAATTTTTCAAGTCTGCACAATAGAAATGTTTAAAATATACAGAACTGAATAACACAGGGAAAAAATACAATGGAAATGAATGTGAGTAAATTGACTCGTAATGTTACTGCTTCTTTACATGCAATATTTTGGTAATGTAATAGATTCCCTCACAAAGTTAACTTAAGACTGTATCATAAAATAATAACCCAATTGCTCAATAACATGAATGTGTATAAGCAATAAAATTTAAAGACACAAAATGAGTTCCATTTGTGTTTAAATATTTTTCACTAAATAGGTGCTCAATAAAATCTACATTACATTATAAAGAAAAATGGCCCATTTTGTTCATCTTAAATTCCTTCTTAGTAAAAATTCATAAAACTGAATTTAGCTCCTATTTTCAACTAGTAGGAAAAAAAATAAGGAAGCAACATGGGAGACTCAGGAATAATGCAAAAGAAATGGAATTAAAAATACTTCTGGGGGCACCTGGGAGGTTCAGCCAGTTAAATGCCTTCATCTCAGCATCCCAGCATGCTGGGATCATGCCCAGTGGCAGGCTCCCCACTCAGCCAGTAATCTGCTTCTCCCTCTCCCTCGGCTTCCCTCTTGTTCAGGCTCTCTCTCTCTATCTTTCTCTCTGAAATAAATCAATAAAATCTTAAAGAAAAAATACTTTCTGGAGAGCTTAAATGTCTAACAATGTAGAAAAAACAATCATAATCCTTAATAAAATCTTTTTTAAAATTTCTAACACACTAATAAGTTGAAAAAAAGAAAGAATCTTAGAGAGGCCAAAAACAAAGTTCAAGCAGAAATTAATAGATCACACTTAAGAAATTGATAGATTACAAGTTTGCTTTTATCCTGAAGGTTTCTTTTTCTTTTTCTTTTACTTTTTTAAAGATTTATTTATTTAGGGGCACCTGGGTGGCTCAGTGGGTTAAAGCCTCTGCCTTCAGCTCAGGTCATGGTCCTGGGTTCCTGGGATTGAGCCCCGCATTGGGCTCTCTGCTCAGCGGGAAGCCTGCTTCTCTTCCTCTCTCTCTCTGCCTACTTGTGATCTCTGTCTGTCAAATAAATAAATAAAATCTTAAAAAATATTTATTTATTTGAGAAAAAGAGAGCAAGCAAGCAGAGGAAGGAGCAGAGAGAGAGAGAGAGAGAATCCTGAAGGAGACTCCACATTGAGTACAGAGCCTGATGCAGGGTTGATCCCAGGATCCTGAGAGACCATGACCAGAGCAGAAATCAAAAGCCAGCTGCCCCATTGACTGAGTCAATGATAGGTGCCACTATCCTGAAGGTTTCTAACAAATTCCAGAAAACCCATTTTAAGATTCTTCTTTGAAAGATATCCAGAGCACAGAAGACAGGAAATCTCCACATAAATATAGAACCACAAAGTTGAAGAAAAATAATTTTGTCACACAAAAAAGGTTAGCAAGGAAACATGCCTGTTTTGAATTTGTCACTGGATTGAGGGAAAATAAATAAGCCCTCTTGAGAATTCATAACCACAAGCTGGACCTCATATGGATTCACAGTCTAAATTTACTCTACTGTGCCATAAAAACAAAGCAGCAAGCCAAGGATTTAATTTAAAGTGTTCCCATTGTGGTGATGTTTCCTGATGTCTGAAGTAACAAATAAAAGCTTTCTCTAGAAGAAAATTCCTCAACCAAGTCTCAAAGAATTCCCATATATAAAGTTTCAAGTCAAATGAGCATCTCCAATTTAATAACAAAGAATAAATTACAACTCAAGAGGGATTCAGACCTACAAGTATTTCACTTATTGTAACTATCTCCACAGGATGCTAAATATATATATACCGTCAAAGGAAAATATAATTGTAAATATGGCATAGGAGAAAGCGACTCATTTTTATAAATGAGTATATTTAAATATTTAATAGGCCTTCTATAAATAATACATAGTAATTGAAATTAATACTCATAAAAATGACTAAATTAGAAAAAAAAAGACTAAACAGATCGGAAGAGAATATTAGAATTGTAAACTGGGAAACCGTTTCAAAGAATTCACTCTAAATAAAGCAAAGGGGGGGAGATATGGGAAATAAGAAAAATATTTAAGACACACCAAGGTAGCCTAAGAATATCAAACAGATACATGAATTTCCAGAAGATAATAAAGAGAATAGAAAAACAAAAATATTCAAAGAGATAACAGAAATTTCTAAAGCTGTTGAAAGACAGGAACCCTAAATTCTAGAAAAACTGTAAACTGAAAACAATATAAATAAAAAGAAACTCATTCCAGATACATATAGTGAACCTATGGAATATCAAAGACAATGATAAGATCTTAAAGCAGATAAAAGAAAGAAAAAAGAAAAGTCTGATCCCTTAGGGCTAGATAGCAATTAGAATGAGGACTGACTTCTAAATAATAATAAAGGCAGCATGAGAAAGCAACTTCCAAATGCTGAGAAGAAAATAAAATTATATACTCAATTCCATTGTCCAACTAAAACTGAATCAATGAAATATCAGACAAAGGCCAAAATAGAGGTTTTACCACAAATGCAGGCTAAGATAATCATAGATATACTTAAGATTGAAGGAAAACGATACCAGATGGGAGCTTTGAAATACAATAAGAAATGATGAGAAATGTGTTGGTTAATATTTTGGTAGCTCTGCAAAAATACAGATGGGAGAAAAGCAAGAGAAAATGAAAATAGAGGGAAAAAATAGCACCAAGATTGCAAGACAGTGATGGCCAGTAACATGTCCTTAGACCCTTGTGTAACTCAAAAGGATAGGCACACATATTTATTAATCTTCAATTTTACTAATTAAGAATGATAAAATTAAAAAGTAACTACTGGGACAATGAAAATTTCCAAATAGGGGGAAGAAGTTTAATTGAAAACAAGATGAAAAATCTAAAAGAAAGCAATGAAGAGGGGAAAAAAAGAAAGAAAAGGAATAAGAAAAAAGGAATAAGAAAAATCATATAAATATAGAAACAAATCCAAAGATGTCACCAAACAAAATGAATAAAAATGGAGAAAAGAACCCCAGCTACAAGTTGCTTATTATATAAGACATACCTGAAACATAACATCAAATGGTTGAAAACAAATATTTTTAAAAAAATATGTCAAGCAAAACAAAAACCACAAGAAAATTGGCAGTGATATTACTAGCAAACAAAATAAACTTTAAGGATGAAAAAAACTGTTAAAGGAAAGGATAATATAATAACAAAACTTTCCATTTGCCAGGAAATATAGCGATTCTGAACATGCATACACTCTAATAATATACCCTCATAATATATAAAGAAAAAAGAAATGAAAGACATGGTAACACTGAAAAAATCAATGGTGACTTAGAAATGTAAAGACCAGAGAGAAATTGCTAAAATTACAGAAAATATAAACATAATGAAGAAGTTTGCTAAAATATACATACATTGAACAACTTTAAATTTCTAAAGCACTGTTGACTTTTTCAGTGTTACCAAGTAAATCTAACAAAAAAATATATATGTCTTAACAGGGAAATTAAAACTTTGTTGAAAGCTAATGAAAACCTAAAAAAGGGACTGAAAACTCCATGCCCATGTTTAAGCAGAATCAATAAATCTCAACAATATTTTCCAAGGAATTTAACATCTAAAACT
Source organism: Mustela putorius furo (assembly GCF_011764305.1). Taxonomy (NCBI): domain Eukaryota; kingdom Metazoa; phylum Chordata; class Mammalia; order Carnivora; family Mustelidae; genus Mustela; species Mustela putorius. Next base: position 27,691,678 of record NW_025421273.1, read on the forward strand.
TATCTGAAAAAGAAAAGGGACACAAGACACACTCAAGAAAAACTTTGAAAGGCAAAGTAGAAAACGGAGCTGGCCATAAATAAAAATTTCTTATGAAGGTATATTAATTAGAATATTATAGCCAATGATGGACAGAATGGCATGCGAGCCCAGATAGAAACCCAGCACTGTAGAGACAGAAGGTGAGACTTGTGGACTAAGGAAGAAAGAATAATCCTGGAACAACTAATTATCTATGCAGGAAAAACAAATTCAAAACTAGCTCCCCCAACCAAAACAATTTCTAGATTAATCAAATTCATAAATACGAAAGGGGACATTTTTAAACGGTTAGAAAAAATACGGAAAAGTCATCTTGATCTTAAAAGTTCTTTTAAAACAAAATACAAAAGTTTAAGTTATAAAAGTAAATGACAAATTCTACTATATAAAAGTATTTAAAAAATGAAAAAACAAATCAGAGACTACAAAAGGCTCCTTACACTAATATTTTACTAATTTGACAAATTCAATAAATAATACATGAAAAACCAGCATCCCACAAAAAAAGAATAGATGATCTGAATAGTCCTATATCTACTTAAGAAATTGAATCAATAATTAACAACCTGCCAAAGCAGAAAGTACTGGGCTCAGATGGATTCACTGGAATTCTACCAAACATTTAAGGAAGAAATTATACCAAATCTCTTTCCTTTTCAGGGGAGGGAAGCAGAGAGAAAACTATCTTGTTCTATAAAGCCAATATCATACTAATAACAAAACCAGAGAAAGACATTAGAGAAAATTACAGACCAATATCTCTCATGAACAGGGATGCAAAAATCCTGAACAAAACTGAATCTTAAAAAGTACAAAAAGAAATCTACATCACCACCAAGTGAGATCTATCCTAGCTATGCAAGGCTGGTTTAAGATTAGAAAATCAACTAATACAATCCATCATACCAACACACTAAAAAAGAAAAAGAAATCACATGATTATATCAACAAATGCAGAAAAGCATTTGGTGAAATGCAGCACCCATTCAAAATAAAAACTCTTTAGTAAACTAGGAATAGAGAGAAACTTTCTCAACTTGATAAGAACTATCCACAAAAAAAAAAAAAAAAAAAAAAAACCCATAGCTAACATCATACTTAATGGTGAGAAGCTCAAAGCCTTCCCACTAAGATCAGGCATAAGGCAAGGATGCTGCCCCTCACCATTTCTTTTTAATATCTTACTCAAAGTCCTTGCTAATGCAATAAGTCAAGAAACAGAAATAAATGTTAATCAGATGGGAAAGAAGACACAAAACTGTCTGTTTGAAGGCAACATAATCATTTACGTAGAAAATTCTAAAGACTCCAAACACCTGGAACTCATAAAGGATTATAACAAGGTTGCAGAATACAAAATCAATACATGCAAATCAAATGCTTACCTATATACCAACAGTGAACAAGTGGAATTTGAAATTAAAAACATAATACCATTTACATTAGCACTCAAAAAGTGAAATACTTAAATTATAAATCTAAAAAAATATGTACAAGATGGGGTGCCTCAGTGGCAGAATTGGTTGAGCATCTGATGCTTGGTTTCAGTACAGGTCATGATCTCAGGGTTGTGGCACTGAGACCCAGATCAGGCTCTGTGTTCAACATGGAGTCTTCTTGAGAGTCTGTCTTCCTCTCCCCATCCTGCTCTTGCTCTCTCCCTCTCTCAAAAAATAAATGAGTCTTTAAAAATTTTTAAAAATATTACATACAGGGTCTATATAAGAAAACTACAAAACTATTAATGAAATCAAAGATGAATCACATAAATGAAGGGATATTCCATGTTCATGGATAGGAAGACTCAAGAGTCTCAAGATGTCAGTTCTTCCCAATCTGATCTATAGATTCAATGAAATTCAAACCAAAATCCCAGAAAGTTATTTTATGGGTATTGACAAAATGATTCTGAAGTTTATATGGAGAAGCAAAATAATAACACAACACTGAAGGAAAAGAAAGTTAGTGTACCAATGCTATCCAACTTTAAGACTTACCACACTTGTAGACAGTGTGATATTGGCAAAAGAATAGACAAATAGACCAATAGATCCTAATAGCAAACCCAGAAATAGACCCTCATAAATACAGTCCAAAGGATCAAAGGAGCAAAGAAAATACAAGAGAGCAAAGATAATCTCTTCAATTAATCATGCTGGAACAAGCAAACATTCACATGCAAAAAAAAAGAAAAGAAAAAAAAAATCCAGGTGCAGACCTTCTACATTTCATGAAAGAAAGCCAAAATGGATCATTGAACTCAAAAGAGATCACAGATCTACATGTAAAAAAACAAAGTTATAAGGTCAAAGAAGATAACATCAGAGAAAACCTAGACAAGCTTGGGTATATATTGATGGCTTTTTAAAATACAACACCCAAGACATCATCCATGAAAGAAATAACTGATAAGCTGGATTTCTTTAAAATTAAAAACTTCTGTCTCACAAAAAACTCTGACAAGAGGTTCACAGGCAAATCACAGACTGGAGAAAAATGTTTATAAAAGACATATTTGAGGGGCACCTGGTGGCTCAGTGGGTTAAAGCCTCTGCCTTCGGCTCAGGTCATGATCTCAGGGTCCTGGGATCGAGGCCTGCATCAGGCTCTCTGCTCAGCAGGGAGCCTGCTTCCTCCTCTCTCTGCCTGCCACTCTGCCTACTTGTGATCTCTCTCTGTCAAATAAGTAAAATCTTTTTTAAAAAGGGACACATTTGATAAAAGACTGCCATCAAAAATATAGAAAGAACTCTTAATAACAAGGAAACGGCATGATTTAAAAATGGGACACAGATCTCAAAAGACATTTCACCCAAGACAACATAAAGTTGGCATATAAACATACAAAACATATTCCACATCTCACACCCACAGGGAAATGCAAATTAAGATGAGATACGGTGGCCACTGGGTGACTCAGTCTATTATGCATCTGACTCTTGGTTTCTGCTTAGATCATAATCTCGGGGTCTTGAAATCAAGCCCCCAGTTGGGCTCCACACTCAGTGGGAAGTCTGCTTGAGAATAATCTCTCTCATTCTCCCTCTGCCCCTACCCCTTGCATAATTTCTCTCTCAAATAAAGAAGTCTTAAGAAAAAAAAGAGAGAAAGAAAGAAAGAAAGGAAAGAAAAGAAAAGAAAAGAGATGAGATACTAATACGTGGAGATACTAATAGAACAGTCAAGACCTAGAACAGAAACCACCAAATGCTGGCAAGGATGTGGAGCAACAGGAACTCTCATACAGTGCTTGTGGGAATGTAAAAGGGTACGGCCATTTTGGAAGACATTTTGGTGGTATCTTAAAAAAATGGAACGTACTTTTACCATACCATTTAGAAGTTACACTCCTTGGTATTTACCCAAAGGAGCTGAAAATGTAGATCCACACAAAAACCTAATAGGGAAGTTTACAGCAGCTTTATTCATAATCGCCAAAACTTGGAAGGAACCAAGAAGTCTTTCCGTGGGTAAAAGGATAAATCAATACATCCAGACAGCAGAATGTTATTCAGTACTAAAGAGAAATGAGCTATTAAGCCATGAAGAGGCATAGAGAAAACTTAAATGCATATTACTAAGTGAAAGAAACCAATCTGAGAGAGTGACATATTGTATGATTCCAACTATAGGACATTCTAGAAAAGGCCAAACTGTGGGGACAATAAAAAGGTCCGTGGTTGTTGGTAGTGGGGCAGGTGAGAGAAGACTAGACAGAGCACACAGGATTCTTAGGGCAGTGAAAATACTCTGTATGATACACAATGAGAAATATATATCAGTATATATATCAGTATATATTTGTCCAAATCCATAAAATATACAATAGCAATAGTGAACCCTAAGATGAACTATGGAATGTAGGTGATTATGGTCAATGCAGGTTCATCTTTAATTTTTAAAAAAGGGGGGAAGGTACATCTAGATGGCTCAGTCAGTTAAGCATCCACGTCTTGGTTTTGGCTCACATCACAATCTGAGGGTCATGAGATAAAGACCAACAATGGGCTCCGCACTCAACTTAGAGTCTGCTTGAGATTCTCTCCCTCTTCTTCTGCCTCAACTCCTGCTCATGCATTTTTCCCTCTCTTGTTAATTAATTAATTAATTGATTAATTCTTAAATAAAGAAAAAAGCATTATTCTGTTGAGTGATGTTGATAAGGGGGGAGGCTCAGCATGTGTCGGCATGGGAGGGCATGTGAGAAATCTCTGTACCTCCTTCTCAATTCCAGTAAACCTAAAGCTTCTCTAAACATATAGGAAACAAAGTCAAGAATAAAAAAGATGGTCATTACCTCATTAGTGATTTGATAAATGTAATTTAACTATGAAAAACCACTATACAGCTACTAACCACCTCAAAAATGTGAAACTGTCTTAAGAGTACACACAGATGACCATGTGATACAATCCAAGTTTTCAGCAGTTTTTGATGAGGGAACAGTAAAATAGTAAAACAATTTTGGAAAATGCTTCAGCATTGAAAAGTTCAACATTCTCATACCCTATAACCCAGTAACTCTTCTCTAGAGAGACATTTGCACATATGCATCAGAAGGCATGCATGAGAGGGATGTCTGCTGTCTGTAATGTAAAAGCCAGAAGCAAACCAAATTTCAGTAAAAAATAGAATGAATAAATGGAATGAGGTACATTCATCCCATTCAATACTCAAAATGAATGAACCACGGTAACAGCTTCAATATGAACTGACCTCAAAAACATATTTAGCAAATGAAACAGTCACAAAAGAATATATATAGTATACCTCAACTTTATACAGTTCAACTATATACAAAACTAAAGACATATTGCTTGTAGGTACAGGCAAAGGTGGTAAAATTATAAGGAAAAACAAGGCAGAATTTAGGATGGTAGTTACTTTTGGGGGTACTGGTTGTGAAATCACTGAGGTCCAGACAGGGGACCCCTAAATTACATGCTATTTTTACTTTTGAGTTGGAAAGTGGGTACATGTGTTTTCATTTGCTAATCTTTAATTTACACATGTATATTTGACATTTTTCATAACAAAGGTTTTTTTTTAATTACATAGAAAAATGAATACAAAAGACTCTTCTGTATTTCTTCATGACATGCCCTTTCTTCTTTAGACAACCTGGGAAACTCAATTAGTGTACATCAACAGCTTTTGCCTGCAAGCAGAAAGGAGATAATTGTCTCACCTTTATCTGTGATTTGTAAGCTATCACACCGGGAAAATCTGGGAGTCCAGTGATTCCAAGAGATGCCCTTCCTAATTTTCCAAGTTTTAATCCAAGGGAATGGTGCTACATTTCATTTTATTCTACATCAGGTGCACATTTTCAAAAAAAAAAAAAGGTAGTTTGAAAAAATCACAACAAATTGGTAAATTTGCAGTTGAGGAGATATCTGATATCCTATTTTAACATCACATCTATTTTACACTGTAAAAGGAACTGTTTCCCTAAAGGAAAGGGAAGTGTTGTTATAGGAAGGAGGAATGAGAAGTCCCTTGTCAGTATCTCATAAAAAGCAAAGAAACTTCTTGAAGCCCCCAACACATATTTTCTGGGTTCAACTATTTGCATGGTCCGGCCTCAATCCACAAGCAGGGTGGATTTATCTTTTCCCAAAGATAAAAGTTATAAAGGTTTTGTGGGGAAGAATTGGAAGCTCAAACATAAACTGTAATAAATACCAAGACGCATGGGCAGAGATACCAAACAGTTCACAAATTCAACAACACTCACTTTGAGATTCCCATAAGTTTTCCATTCCCCGCCCCCAACACCTCACAGGAATAATTAAATTATGGATACATCCATAGGAATTATTCATTTAAATTCATTTAATTGAGACCGTATACAAAGAAAATTTTATAAATTGGATTTTTGGACCCCGAATTATCCAAAGTTGATTACTTTCCACTGCTAGTGAATAGGCTTTTCTTAGAAATTCCATCAATATTTCTATCAAAAGACTAACTTAAATTCTTTTCGGCAGCCCTGGGCCAATTATCTCCAGGCACATTTTTCTCCCTATGCCTTTCATTTTATGGAATTATATTAAATTTTGTTAAAAGCACTCCCTAAATAATGAAATAGAACAAAAAAAATTCATTACTCACTTATATGCCATAAAATATTAAATGCAAAATTTAAGGATGAAAAAGCAATTTCTAATTCAAATGCTTTATACCAGATAATAAGGCCTACATATTCTGCTATACTGTGGAATAGGAAATATTCCACTTGATTATTTCCTTTCAGTTTGCTCCCTCAAACCCTGGAGCAGCAGTAACTAAGAGGATCCCATAAAGTTGGCATGAAGAAAAGTCAGGAGACCAGGGCGCCAGGTCTTCTGCTACCAACCTAATTATCTCTGTAGTCTTAGGAAAAAACCACCCAAACTCCTGTACTATAGAGCTGAGGTTATTGCACTAGAAGAAGGCTATGGCCCCCTCCTGGACCTACAATGCATGGGGCTACCTACTCTCCCACCAGGACAATGACCCAAGGGCATGTTCTCAGGAAGAAACTTCTCATCTCAGCCAACTAAAAGTGAAATTCCTTCCTTAATGAATTTCTTCTATGTATTCTGGTTCTCTGCAGGTCTGTCATCATTTTACATCAACCAATTTGTAAAGTATGGTCACATACCCCTTTTAAGAATTCATACTAGAGGGGCGCCTGGGTGGCTCGATGGGTTAAAGCCTCTGCCTTCGGCTCGGGTCATGATCCCAGGGCTCTGGGATCGAGCCCCACATCGGGCTCTCTGCTCAGCGGGGAGCCTGCTTCCCACCCCCCTCTCTCTCTGCCTGCCTCTCTGCCTACTTGTGATCTCTGTCTGTCAAATAAATAAATAAAATCTTAAAAAAAAATTCATACCAGATCCTATTTCAAACGCTGATATCACTTAAAACAGTGTAACCATCAGTATCAAGTTCTAGGCTGAAACTCCCACGTCTTTCCTTCGACCAGTGTAAAAAGGTACACATTTACATTTATGGGGAGGTAAATGCAGTTTGTGGTTCTGCATCCTTTAAGTTTAAAAAATAAATAAATAACATTTCTGTACTTACTCAATGAACTACAAAATTTTCTGCCTACAATATATTCAAAGTAATGAAATAAAATTACTCTTAAATATCCTATATTCTATTGCTTATGATAGTTCTATGATATTTACTGCTGTAGATGATTTTCTATGAATTCCACTCAAGTAGTTCAAGTACTTTAAATATAGTAAGCAAGAATAAAAGGTTCTAAGAACACAATTGGATTTGTTGAATTACATTATCCTTTAGAAGGCAATATGCCTCTAACATTTTTGATGAAGAGGAAATGCTGTTTCTTTGAAATTTATATTCTTTCAATATTGAGTTTCATTAAATTTAAAAGTTATTGTAAATGGATAGATATTGTAGCTTTTATGTTCATACGGAAAATGCAATTGAGCAAATAATACATCCAAGTTAAAATCTTAATAAATAAATGATGTTAGAATTCACAAGTTATTATTTAAATTAGATAATAATTTGTTTGGATTAAAGTTCATGTGATACAACCAGAGTATAATAAAAATCTGAAGTTGGAGATCTCTAAATTTTCTACAGGAATTTTTTTTCCTGCCAAACAGAAATATATACAAGGTGATTCATTTCCTCCATTTTTTCTACAAATGAGAGAATACCCATACTCTTGTGCAAGTACATCCTTTTTTGAAAAATGTGAAGCAATAGTAATCAGAGAATCAAATTTGCCATGGGACAAGAATAGCTGTGGGATAAAGAGGTGTCATGTGGGTTATTGGGCAAAGGAAGAGGCCATAAATTTCCATTTCAAATTGTGGGGAAACGCCTTTTCCATACCCTGCATCCTGCCAGTCTCAGGAATTTCAAGACAGCTTAGTTTCCTGGTTAAGAGCTTGCATCCCAAAATCCCTGTGTGGCTTTTTTTGGAGGTCTCTTCATCATTCCAAAGAATCATGAACAAAGGGACATGTACAGCAGACTTGTATGGCAGGTGTAGGGTAATACAGGAAGTTTAGGATGTGGTTATTACAGACAATGACTGAAAACAGACTGTCAGATATGACTGGGTTAAAACTTCATCAACCATCCCCACCATGAAGAATAGCTATGTTGGCTATGGCCCTCCACAGAATCCGGACATTCCACATTAGTGGGGCTCCTCTGTTTCTTCTTTTCACTGGAGACAACTCTGTACAAGCCACTCCCTGAATTTCCAAGTGTCTTTCTATGTACAGAAATTTGCCACTCCATAATATGCCCTATTCTTCTAGAACATACATAGGGAGGGTGGGCGCTGTTGAAGGAGCCTGAGAGGAGCTCATAGTTCCTGTCTCAAACCAAAGTGTCTCGTTAGGGTGCACATCTGTGTTTTCTTCTGTCAAGCTTACATTCCTCCTCATAATAATGGCACCTCAAGTTGGCTTTGGGAACCTAGCTCCTCCACCCTCTCTCCTGAGTAATATGGTGGTGGGGTTCTTAATGAATAAGTCTGTTCCCCCCCATCAGGGCCAAGGAGTGAATATATGACCCAAACTATATTCTCTTACTACTTTTTCACTAGAATTCCTGTCTTGAGCAGAGTGACATAAAGACCTAAAATGGCCAGCCTCTGATGGTATCCTAGAAACATTACACATGAATTCCTGATGCCCAGACCATCACAGAGGATTTGGTTCACATTGTTTCCAAAGCCTATGTCTCAGAATTTTCTTCAATACTATGAGCTACCCTGTCTTACCAATAAATCCCTTCATTGCTTGTGTCATGAATCACCAGTTTCTACTGCTTACAACCAACTCACATTGACTGATAATACTGAGATACCATCCTAACAGAGATCCATCTGGTCTCAGTTGTTACTATCGAGTATGTGAAAGAATTAATTTTTTAAAGATTTATTTATTTGAAAGTGAGAGAAAGAACGTATGGATACGGGGGCAGGGGAGGGCAGAGGGAGAGAGAAACTCTAAGTAGACTCTGGCCTGAGTGTGGAACCAGAGGTAGAGCTTGATCTCACAACCCAGGCTGGGATCATGACCAACGTCAAAACTAAAATCAGGCTCAACTGATTGCACCATGCAAGCGCCCTGGGAAAGATCATTTTAAACTGCCCTTTTTTTTTTTTTTACCTTCTAAATACTATTTCAAAATTATTTAAGGAATAACTACAAAAATTATTTTTTCTGCTGAAGCTATCCTTGAAAATTTTTAGGAAAAGCTCTAAAGTATGTTCTTTCTTTAATTCTTATAATGCTCCTGAACTAAAGCAGTGATCCTTAGCATTTTCATAGTTGGGCCGTTCTATCACTGTACTTTCTTAGGCAATTGCTTTTAAAAAGATCCATACAGACCATTTAATCCAAACTCAGCTACTCAAAAGAAATTCTTGCATACTGTTTCTAATAGATGGAAAATTGGTCTCTTTTAAAACACTCATTAATCTCTTTGATTAACCCATTCCAGTTTAATGAGACCTTATAAGATTTTTCCTTATGTTGAGAGAGAATTTAATTTGCCATTTCCCCCACCCCATATCTCTTTTCCACTTCATACTCACCCAGAAATTTCTGCCTATAGATTCTATTTCTACATGAGCAATGACTTCCGCCTGCCCATCTTCAATGATTTCAAGATGGCTATCCAATTTTATGGAACATATACTTGTGCTCCTAAAAGTATGTCATGCATAGGACTGAACCATATTGAAATCTAGCAGGCAAAATGGTTATTTTTAAAGTTACTGAACAGTCCTTAATATAAATGGCTAACCACATTGTCAAAAGTCTAGGACTAAGATTATGTAAAATAAACTCTGAGATAAATAAGAATTAATTATATATAAAATGTTACAGTGGTTCCTTCATTATAAGAGTCTATTTTTAGTGTGCTTAAGATTATCTATAAACAAAGTATTGTTATAACCTCTGGCTGTCAAATAAAGCTATTTCTTTTACTCAGCAGTAAATTAAAGATGGCTTCTTTCAAGCAGCAAAATTGTTGTTGTTAGAGACTACAGGAACGTTCCTCCTCTCTCAAAATTTGAATCCCTCTCTCAAAAGCTGATAGCAATTACAAGAAACCACATACCTTAGAAGAAGTTCTGTATACTTAAAAAAAAATTAAAATTTCTGAAACATGTCAGGATAATAATTTATCAATAAACTGAGTTATCTGATCCCTGAAACCCTCTAAATAATTCTCCATGCCTTGATAACTTCCAAAGGATAACTAAGAATTTCTAAAACATCTATGATGTATGTCCTCTGACAAGAGGTTTCTCATATATTATCTCATTATAAATTTGACCTACATTTTAAAAGTACAGATAATTTTACACTACATTTTGGAGCCCCACAGAGATGCTTTTACTTTTCCTGAACATTCCATGTTGCAAATTCCACCTGGTATGTATTTCCACCTAATACAAATTTCTGACAAGTAATATTTGCCCTTGAATAAGACTCATTACTCCAAGTATAACTCTCCCTAATACTATGATAGCATCATACAATGGTTACAAGTCCAAGGTTAAAAGTCAAAACCTTAGGTTTCCAACCAGGCTCTGCGTTTCTATTCCTCTCTATATCCCAATTTTCTCATCTATAAATGAAGATAGTCATTGTCATACGGGAAAGAAGCAGGGAAATATTTATCCCTAGCCCAGAAGGCTGACCTAAAGCCTGCATAGTTTTGCTAAGGATTGAATCTGTGCTGGTTGCTACATTTTTTGAGTCTCATGACTTCTTTTATATATATCACGGATAGTTAATATAAAACTGAATGAAATGTACTAGAGGAATTTTGCAAAAGTATAAATTCAAAGAAAGTGGAAGAAACTTTGTAATCTGATACTCCCAGCATGCCCCCTTCCCTCTGATGACTAAGAAAGAGTGTAACCACCAGCCTTGCACAGCAGAAAATGCAGCTCTTTCTGCCTATAGGTCCTGTCCCCATGCTGTGCTAGTTAAGTAAACTTACTGAACTGTACTATGAAGATCTCAAGAATTTTTTCTTGACCATTGTACTACTGGATGACCCCCATCAACTGTACCATATTTGTTGGATTGTTGTGAAGATATAGTTAGCTGCAAAGTACTCATAATGGTCCTGGCACATAAACAGTGCAATATAAAAATCAGTGTTTCAAAATAGTGCAATATAAAAAACAGTGTTTCATAGCCTTGTCCCAGAAGTAAGAGAATTTTTTTATCCAAAAAGATTTTTTTATATTACTGTAAAGTGGATGTTACTAAAATTGTCATAAAAGTAAGCTAAAAGCCCCCAAATCCTGCAAAACATGTTATTAGTATATTGTTTCATAAGCCATACAACCAGGCCAATTAATTTTATAAAATATTATTTGCCTTGTCAATTAGCATCTTTGGAAAATGAAATGAACACTTAGTAATAGCTATTGCTATTTATTGTGAGAATATAAAGAATACAACTCGACTCCTAATAAAAATTACCATTTCTGAATACCTTCTTATCTTCCAGGTACCTCGTCAAGGGGTTTCTAGTATATTTCACTTAATCTTCTCATGAACATTTATGAGACTGAGATTTCTATTTCTAATTTACAAATAAGGAAACCAAGGTTTAGACAAAACACCTACTTAGCAACATAGCCAGGATTTGAACCTGATCTGGTACAAATTTCATGCTCCTCACTAAAAGGTATAAATCTAAAATCTTATAATAGTTTAACCTTCATGATAGAGGCACCAACATGTGTTGATGACATTAATCTACTGGGAAACTATCATCAAGATTATCTTCCAAATAATATTCTCTCCATATCAAGTAAATAATTATGTTCACAACATAGCAATTCATACTAGTTATTTAGCTTAACTATTTCCTTATTATTTGCAGTTTAAGTTGACTGGCTACCAACCGATTTTTATTTAAGTAGATAGCTGTCTAGTAATACCTAAGATCCTAATACCCAGATCCCTGAGTATCACTTTCTCTATATTTTTCATAACATAAAAATCCTACACAGTTCTAAATTCAAGATTATTTATGCTCCAGGGAGAATTTCTAGAGGTCATTTCACAGAGTAAGTAAAAGTGTTTTATGATTAAAGCATTTGATCAGAAATGTTTATTATACCAGCTTAGGGCATTATAATTGAAACAAATTTCAAGTTTTCTCTACTCACTCATTTATCTGGCCTTGGAAAACACAAATACTTTTGTGTAACAATATAAGAGTGAATATAGCATAAAATAGCATTATTTATGAGGCAGTCAGATTCTAGTGCCTTTTCCTGTTTAGAACAGCTAGAAATTAGACCTTAAAAAAACACAAAAAAACAAAACAACAAACAAACAACAACAACAACAACAACAAAAACCAGCCTCTGAAAGAAAGCATGGCAGGAGTAGCTAAGGTAAGCAGAAATGGCCAGATCAAACATTCTTGGTTTGTTTTAAGTTAACTTCCAATCTTGAGAGAAAGAATGTTCTTACCAGCTGGCTAACCCAAAACCAGTTGTGTGGAAGTGTCATAAGGAAAACGGAAAATGTTTAAAAGGAAGGAGAAGCAATAGGGAGTGGGAAAGGGGAAAAAACAGCCTAGAGCTGAAGCACCCAATGACACAAGCAGTAAGGACGCTTTCAAACGCGTAATGAGAACCTCAAAAAGACCAACTTAGTACTGATAGGGACAGCTGGGGGAGAAGGAATAAGACTATTTTAGTATGTGCAATGAGAGGTTTTCAATAAATGCACAAGGTAGCCTTGAACATCTCCATAAACCACATAGGATACTGCTTTACCATATTTAGCACTTTGGTGAAAATGTCCGAAAAACCCCTAATACAGCACAGTGTCAGTAACACAGACATGCACAAGTATACCTGTATTTAAAAATAATAATAATAGGACCTTCATTCAATTCAATTCCAACATTTGCTAATTGCTTTGTCGATGGCCCTAAGCTTAGGAACTATTAAGAAACAAATTATGAAAGATTTCTCTCCAGAGGGAGCTTCTAATACATGTTCTCATCCATTCCACACTCTATTATTGAAGTACTTATGTTGTTAAAGGGAATGCCCTGGGTATTACCGGGAGACAGAAAGAGTGAAGGATGATGCCTTGAAGAAACTCACAGCATTTCAGGGGAGCAGAGGACATAGATACCCAAGCAATTATAACAGAAGATAGAAAAAGGAACCCCTAAGAACACAGGAAAAAGTGATAGGTAATCGGTGGTAACTGGTGGGAGGTGAAAGGTGGGAACACAGAAATATTTAACATCCTTCTTCAAACGACACAATTAGATACACACATTGTATTGTATACACACACACACACACACACACACACAAGATTCACTCCCACATTGTATGTATTGTATGCTTCAAATGTTTTCAAAGAAAAAAATGAAATGTTAAAAAACAGAACAGATGCATAGAATTTGTGAATGCAGAGCTAAGGAAAATGAGCTTATTGGTAAACCATGACAGACAAAAATCCTAGGCATCTTTCTGGCCATCAACCCCAAGTGTGGACTTCCTTTACTTTTTGCTGAGTATTCTTTTCTTTACCTATCATACATCCACACCCATCTAACTGCAATTTCTGTACTGCAGAACAGTGGGGCACAGGAATCCTTATCTTTCTGCTAGTTATCATGTATTTTCTTTTTACCCTACTTGCATTACCAAATCCATTGACTCGGTGAAAGAAATCCAAGAACTACTCACTTCATGAATCACCTTAGGCATTTTGAGAAAACCTCACTCCAAAACCTAAATGTTTTCCTTCTTTATCTTCATGAGACTACATATTTTAACAGGGCACAGTTTTCATAAAGTCTTTTTATTATTAAATAAAATATAGGTGTTTTATGTTATAATGAATTGATAGCCCACTATATCACTTGTCTGAGGATTGCATAAAGTGTCATAAAAACATTTCTAAAATAACCCTGCTGGCTTAAGTGGGTACGAGAAGAATAAATGAAAGAAGATGGAATTGGGAGGGAGACAAACCATAAGTGACTCTTAATCTCACAAAACAAACTGAGGGTTGTTGGGGGGAGGGGGTTTGGGAGAAGGGGGTGGTATTATGGACATTGGGGAGGGTATGTGTTTTGGTGAGTGCTGTGAAGTGTGTAAACCTGGTGATTCACAGACCTGTACCCCTGGGGATAAAAATATATGTTTATAAAAAATAAAAAATTATATTAAATAAATAAATAAATAAATAAATAAATAAAATAACCCTGCATATATTGATTCAACCATGGTTTATGATTTTAATCTAGGAAGTAATACATAACAGACAGGATGTTAAATCACACACACACAAAACACACACACACACATATACACACACATGCACTTCTATCCATTCATCTGTTTCTAGGTCCTAATTCTGCTTCCTTAAGGTGAACAACGGTTCCCAGTATCCCAGCTTTATTATCCCAACACAGGGCCAGGCAACTGTTTCTATAAAGGGCCTAACAGTAAGTATTTTAGGCTTTGTAGGTCACACAGATCCTGTCACAATTAGCCAACTCTGCTGACAAAGTTCCTAAGAGCCATAGATAATATGTAAATTAATGACTTGGCTGTATTCTAATTAACTTTATTTATGAACACTGAAATTTGAATTTCATATAATTTTAAAAGCCATTGAATGTTCTTTTTACTTTTTTCCAACCATTTAGGATACTGAAAATATTCTTAGTACACCAGCGTCACAAGAACAGGTGGAGGGCTGTAGTTCTCATTTGCCTACCCCTTTCCTACAACGCAATCATGATTCGAAGGCAATTCTTCTCTAAAGGCATAAAAACATGCAGCAGCTGGGTGGCTCAGTCGGTTGAGCAACCGATTCTTGTTTCAGCTCAGGTCAGGATCTCAGGGTCATGATCTTGGGGTCGTGAGATGGAGCCCTGCTTTGGACTCCATGCTCAGCACAGTGTCTGCTTGAGATTCTCTCTCTCTCTCCCCCTCCACCCTTGCCCCTCACTGCTCGCATGTTCTCTAAAATATTTGTTGAAAGTGTTTACCTATATTTTTACATTTGTTTGCATGACACAATAGGAAGTTTTAGGACCTTGACATTTTTTAAAATAACAAAATTTACGTTTCATGGCCTATATCAGTGGTGCATAGTGAGAAAGTTAATCCTTTCAATTTTACATACAGCTTGGCACAAGATTCACTCTCTGCAAGTTTTTCTTTGGAGTTGGTAATCCCTCCAAAACAGACTCAGGGTCATCAACATGTAAGGAAGGCCAGGGCCTAGAGGGTGCTTCAAGAAGATTCTTCTGAACTATCTAGATAATTCTTCTGCAACTTCCCCAATATAGTGTTTTGGTTTTCTAGATTTATGGTAACATCTCTAAGCTTGCTATGCCCCAGCCCTGGGCTTGGTGAAATGTTCTGGCTCACAACATCTTTCAGTTTTCAGTAAGTATCTGTTCAGACATTCCTTCCCACTGTGTTCCCTCCCTCAATAATAATCACATAAAGTGTGTTCTAGTGCCTGCACTACCTCTACTTGACCAGCTAATGAGCTTCTCTTCCAGAGACTTAATGTCAGGTAGTGTGGTGTTTCAGTGTTACACTCATTCATGACACTTTCCTCTATCCTTTTCAAAACACTCATAAATCTACAGTTTCTTATTAATCTTTAGTAATTTCTATTCTTGACCATGATACTAGGATAAAATTTAAGATATTCATTTCTATGCACATAACCAACATTAATCTAATTTGTAAAATTAATTCCATTCTTCTTGAGAATTTTCACATTATAGAGAGATAACGTATATATATAAAGTGTATGTATGTATTTAAACACATTAATATCCATATCTATATATCTATACCTAGAGAGAGAGAAACACATATTTACATCTCTCCCTCTCCCAGTTTAAATCCCAGCTCTGCTTCTTCCTGTCTCTGTGGTCTGGGGGCAGGCCATCTCTAACCTCTCTATGCCTTGGTTTCTTCATCTGTAAAATGGAAATAATAAGGGTATATATGTCATAGTATTGTTATGAGGATTAAATGAGTAATGAATCAAAGTTCTTAGAATATGCTTCGTAGTACAGGATGCATTCAGTAAGTGTTGGCTATTATTATTATCATGATGTACCAGCCTCTGGACTCTAACTGGCATTGTGACCAAATCTCAACTCATCCTCACCTGAGCCCTTAATGTTATCTTGAATGGGAAGTTCAGGACACAGCTGATACTAAATTCTGGAGGCTCAATGAGTGGGGCCAAGGGCTCTGGTTATTCTGAGTTATCTGTCAGGGCTCCCTCCATGAGGTGCATAAGAGGGCAGCTAGCAGCCCCAAAGCCCCATCCCCTGGACCAACACCTGTGGGAAGCAGTAGTCTTTCTCCACCTACTCTGGCAGAAAGTAACCAAGGAAGACACTGACTGATCCAGAGAGGGCATATGCCAATCCCTGTTGTCTGAGGTAGAGGTGGGGTGATGGCTCAGTCCCACCTAATATATTTACAACCAAGAAGATGAAAAGGGAAAGAGAACAAATAAGAACAGGCAACCACTGTAGCTCATATGCACTTTGTATATGTGCAGGTGAGTGAATCTGGCTTCCTGCCTCTATTGCAAAGGCCATTGATGCTGAGTTTCAAGTCACCACCCTCTGTGACTGTCCAAATCACACCTATGACATACTTGACCATACTTGACACTGTATGCTCCCTAACTAGCTCAGGTTAGTAAAATGCAACAGGGGAAGTATACTTGGAGCTATAATCTTGACATGCCTTTATGTCTATGGTTATTTCAAACTGGAAGATCAGACCAGTCTGGTGACTAAATGCCCCCAAGCACATGTGGCAAAACCATCCTATGCTAAATGTTTAACATTACCCAGTGATGCCCCCATGGTCCACAGTGACAGAGAACTAGTCCAGACAAGAACACACATTTTGTTTCAGCTGCATCTTTTTTTTTTTTAATTAGCATATAATATATTATTAGCCCCATGGATACAGGTCTGTGAATTGCCAGCTTTACACTTCACAGCACTCATCATAGCACATACCCTCCCCAATGTCCACAACCCAACCACCCTTTCCCTACCCTTCTCCCCCCAGCAACCCACAGTTTATTTTGTGAGATGAAGTCTCTTATGGTTTGTCTCCCTCCTGATCCCATCTTGTTTCATTTATTCCTTTCCTACTCCCAAATCCCCCACATTGCCTCTCAACTTCCTCAAATCAGGGATATCATATGATAATTGTCTTTCTCTGATTGACTTATTTTGCTAAGCATAATACCATCTAGTTCCATCCACGTCATCACAAATGGCAAGATTTCATTTCTTTTGATGGCTACATAGTATTCCATTATGTATATATGCCACATCTTATTTATCCATTCATCTGTTGATGAACATCTAGGTTCTTTCCATAGTTTGGCTGTTGTGGATATCACTGCTATAAACATTCAGGCGCATGTGCCAGTTCGGATCACTGCATTTGTATCTTTAGGGGAAATACCCAGTAGTGTGATTGCTTTGTCGTAGGGTAGCTCTATTTTCAACTTTTTGAGGAACCTCCATGCTGTTTTCCAGAGTGGTTGCACCAGCTTGCATTCCCACCAACAGTGTAGGAGGGTTCCCCTTTCTCCGCATCCTCGCCAGCATCTGTCATTCCCTGACTTGTTAATTTTAGCCATTCTGACTGGTGTGAGGTGGTATCTCATTGTGGTTTTGATTTGTATTTCCCTGATGCCAAGTGATGAGCACTTTTTCAAGTGTCTGTTGGCCATCTGGATGTCTTCTTTTTAGCTGCACCTCTTATTCAAGAAAGAAGACCAGTCCTTTTACCCTCTCACAAGCTATATGTCTACATTTCTACAATAGACAATGAAACAGAATTGTTGTGAAGATTAAATGAAATATTAAATGTAAACGTGATTAGTAAATACAATAAAAAGAGTTAGGGAGTCACCTGGGGGGCTCAGTTGGTTAAGAATCTGACTCTTGATTCTGGCTTAGGTTATGACCTCAGAGTCCTGAGATTGAGCCCCACGTTGGGCTCCTTGCTCAAGAAGGAGTCTGCTTCTCCTTCTCCCTCTGCCCTCCCCCCATTTGTCTCTGTTTTTCACCCTCTCTCTCTGTAGTTAATTAATTAAACCTTTAAAAAAGAATCAGCAATATTGCCTCAAATAATTAAAGTGTTCTCAGTGCCTTAATCTTCTTAAACACAGAAATGATTTCTTCCCTTAGTCTTTGGTTTCTTTGCTGCCCTTAGAATAGCTGTCACTCCACACCCTGGTGTCACTCCTTCTACGAAGTACCTCACCTTCTCTTTTCTTTTCTGACACAGCCATCCGCCACTCACTCCCTCTGCTATCTGTCATCTTCATCTCCATTTTTCTCTCTAGGATTTTCCTCTTCCCTTTGTCTCTCTTTGTTCAGTTTTTGTTTGTTTGGTTTTTTTGTTGTTGTTGTTTTGTTTTGTTTTTCTTTTTTTTTCTTTTTCAGTCAGCTATGATCCTTCCCTGGTGATGAAAGCCCACCTTTGTCTTCTTATCCTCAGTGGAGCCACTGCAGCATGCTCGTAGGAATGTTCAGACCCCGACTTCCTCTTGCTGTGTTACTTGACTGTCTATTCACCATCACTGCCTGCATCCCTAAGGGCCTGATTCCTCCAGTGGATGTTCTTTCTCTGTTTCACTTCTGAGTCTGGCACCATTCTGAATGTTTAACATGGAGGGGGGTCTCACTTCACATAACTTGAAAAGTTGAATTGTCCCAGTGGCTCAGGTTTTGGGGGAGCTTCTCAGATTCCACTTACCTGACTCATTGTCTGCACATCTTGAATAAGGAAGCACCAGTGGGCCATCCAGGAAAAGCCCATAGTGTCACCTGCCTTATGTACAGGGATTCAACAAGTGTGGGTATTGGAGAAGACCTGGTTGAACTGACACTGGAACTAGAAATCATAGGAACAGCAGGCACAAAGCCAGGAGAACACACTGGCAATCAGATGGCACTGAGTTCACATTCTGGATACATCTCTTACCAACTGTGTGACCTCCAGCAAGTTATTTAAGTGCTGTGAGGGTCAGATGACTCTTTCATAAAATGGACATACGAACATTAAAGAGACACACCTTTCTCACAGGAATTTGTGAGGACCGAAAACACTTGTAAAGCAGACTCTATCATAGTCTTCATTAACATTTTTATTATTAAATACTCTCAAATTAGCTCTAAAGTATCCAGAATATTCATATCAGGGCCTTATTCCTCCAACAGAGGTTCCTGATAGTTGCTGAAGGTAAATGTCATGTGTTGGATTTTATTCTTTTTTTAAAGGTTTAATGATTTATTTGGGAGAGAAAGAATGCTCCCATGAGACAGAAGATAGGTAGAGAAAGAGACAGAATCCTCAAGCCAACACCACATTGAGCACTGAGCCTGACTCAGGGGGCTTGATCCCTTAAGCCCAAGATTATGACCTGAGCTGAAACCAAGAGTCAGATGCTTAATGACTGAGCCATGCAGGCACCCCTGCATGTTGGATTTTAGATGGCACCTGCAACATGAGCACCCTACTGTACTCAGTCCTGAGATGCTTTCTGGCTAATATCAGTGTTATCCAGACTACAGAACCAGACTGGGACTGGGAAAACACTTTCACTCTGGCAGCAAATATCTCAGAGCAATGAGAACATATTTGGGTCCTAAAAATTAGGGGAACCTAAAAAAATAATGCCCCAAGAGAAAAAGTGTTACTTTATGAAGCATATATATGTTTATTAAAAAAAAATACACAGTGATCTAAATAACTCATTGGCATATGCCAAAACTTTGATGAGTTTTTACATTCTGTTGGAATTGTGCCTTCTGGTAGAAATAAAGAACTAGCTCAGTCTATTCTAATCTGCCCTATTCTCTTAGCTGTGCAGAAACAATGAGAGTGTCTTATGGTAATATCAATTATGAACATCCCAAGAAGGGGTGCTGTAAAGAGAGAACTGCACTGTTAGCACATAGTTCCTTCTGTAAGTGTTTTTTTTTTTTCTCTAATCTAACCATGCCCCTTTCTGTTATAAGAGCACATCTTCCAAAATCTTCCCGCAAATCAATGTCGATATCAGGGAAGGAACTCACATCAAAACAATTATTGAAATTGAGCTTCATACAGTCTGATCAGCAGTAAAAATCAGTATACACTGATGAGTATACACTGACACTATCCCAGCAGAAAGAATCAATCAGAAACATTGATCACCAAGTTTAATCTGTTGTCAGAGACAAATTAATCAGTATTACACATGACAGGACCTATACAAAATGACAACAAGGCTAACCTAAATTTATATTCAATTTAGATCATTAGTGTAATTATTTCAACCCTATTGGAAAAGATATATTCAATGGGAAAAATTCTAAGAAGGTAGAGGCTTATGGACAGTAAGCATATTCAATATTCCCAAAGTACTGAATCATAGTACCACCTGGGTGATAGCGTGAGTACTTGTGTGGTTTTGAAGGGGAGCGGTGAGTATAAGAAATGTTTCTGTGTTCACTACAAAAATAAAACCTAGGCTCAGATGGGGCACCTGGCAAGATCAGTTAGAGGAACATGTGACTCTTGATCTCAAGGCTGTAAGTTTGAGCCTCACGCTGGGTATAGAGATTACTTAAAAAAAAAAAAAAAAAAAAGAAAGAAAAAAGAAAAACTTGGGTTCAGCAAGGTTAATCACCTTAACCAAAGACAAAACCCACTGGTGGCAGAAGTGGGTCTAAAACTCCCACATTCTGAATCCCAATCCAGTATACCTGCACCACATTTAAAATGGCAAAAATAGGAAATACAAGACAGAGCAACTAAAACAGTCATTTTGTGAAATAAACAGAAAACCTACATACCTCAAGGATTTTCAAAACCTGAAATCCTTGTATCTGGACACTATGCAACACAGCTCTTTAAGGACTTAAAAATAATAGCTCTTCAACCAATAATAAGGAACCCCAAAGTTCCAATGCAAGGTCCTCCTACCCAAAAACTCAGAGAACACTATTGAAAAGTTTTGTTTTGTTTTGTTTTAATCTAATCTGGATGATGTTGTGACCTAATTAGACGGTTCATTTAATTTCAATTCTATGGCCTTTCCATTTTTTTTAAATTTTGAAATGATATAAAATAGGACTGTTTCATTTCAGTTTAATCCAGATAAGACGATCTTGAAATGGGGGTGCCAGCCCCCTGAGAATTCAGCTCATAGATTCCAAAGTCAGGTGTGCTCTGGCTTTCATGATTTTTCACCCAAGCACTACATATCCTTTCATTCACTGTGCACACCTTACTTGTACATGATTCAAAACTGATTGATATGCATGCACAAATAAAACATAAAATGTCCCCAATCATCATGAAGCTTCTAGTCTCACAGGGCAGATTAACAACTACCACCGAACAAAACACACACACACACACACACACACACACCCCGAGTGCTGTGTAAGTAAACAACCTAGCCTCCTGAAAAGGAGGCATGATATCTACATTTAGAGAAAAAAAGGAAGAAAGTAGAAATAAGTACGAACTACACTGATTTTTTAAACTTTTGATTCTGTCAGAAGAGGGAGAAGGGAGCCGTGACTGTGAATCAGAGACATGGTCAAGTTGCAATTAAACATACAAGAAGCTCAGAAAGGCCTCCTGAAGGTCACACTTAGAATTCAAACTTAGGCCCCTGAGATTCCAGAGCACATTCCTTTACCCTGAAGTGAGTGAGCCCTTTATGACAGCCTGACACACTGAAGGTGAAAGGTGCTAATTTTGGGAAACAAACCATGTAGACTATCTCTGACTTCACTGTCCATGGCCACCTCATAGAGACTGATCGAATAAATGGTCAATTTCAACCTCCAAGACTTTTCTTTTCTTTTCTTTTTTTTTTTTTTTTGCTTAATTGTCAGATGGACGCATGAGTGAAAAGGAGAGGAAAACACTGACAGGGGTGTCAAGATACCAGAATCCTCATCTCAGTTCTGTCTTAATAAATAATCTTCCTGATTTTGTGTCAATCATTTCATGTCTTAAGCAACATTCAGTGCTGTCTTAATATAAAGAAGCTTGACATCAGAAAACACTATAATTAGATGAATATGTTAGATGCAATGGGGTCTGTATTTGTACGTAAGAGAGTGTGTGTGTGTGTGTGTGTGTGTGTGTGTGTATGTATGTTTTTTTATTATTCTTTTTTTATATTTTTTTAGTTCTTTTCAGTGTAACAGTATTCATTGTGTTTTAAACAGACTTCTTTATGGAAAACAAAACAAAACAAAACAAAACAAAAAAATCCTTTGGAAAAGTCAGTAAAAACATGGCCCTGAAGTTTCTATTAAATCACAACAGTCCTACATAGACATTTGGGTTGTTACAGCCTTTGAGATGACCGACCTTACTTTTCCTTTTGAAAGGAGTCCTACTTTAAGAAATATTTTGTTTTAGACTGTTAGCTAAAGAGAACAAACTGATGGTTACCAGAGGGGTGGGGATGGGGGGGGGGGTGAAGGAAATAGGTGATGGGGATCAAGAGTGCACTTATCGGGGCACCTGGGTGGCTCAGTGGGTTAAAGCCTCTGCCTTTGGCTCGGGTCATGATCCCACGGTCCTGGGATCGAGCCCCACATTGGGCTCTCTGCTCAGCGGGGAGCCTGCTTCCCTTCCTCTTTCTGTCTGCCTCTCTGTCTACTTGTAATCTCTGTCTGTCAAATAAATAAATAAAATCTTAAAAAAAAAAAGAGTGCACTTATCAATCTCACAAAACAAACTGGGCATTGCTGGGGGGTTGGGAGGTAGGGATGGAGTGGCTGAGTTATGACATTCGGGAGGGTATGTGCTATGGTGAGTGCTGTGAAGTATGTAAGCCTGAGGATTCACAGACCTGTACCCCTGGGGCAAATAATACATTATATGTTAATAAAAATAATTTTAAAAAAAAGACGGCACTTATCATAATGAGCACTGAGTAACATAGAGAATTGCTGAATCACTATATTGTACACCTGAAACTAATATAACACTGTATGTTAAGTACATTGGAATTAAAATAAGAAAACTTAATTTAAAAAGAAAGAAATATTTTCCTTTAAAGATGCAAAAATGTTTTAATGTAACCAACTAGTGCCTTTCCCAAGGTCAGGTTGGAGAGTATAATTAGGAAAATAATTGAATCTAACTAAATATATCTTCTTCCAATTTATCAGATTTATACTCAACACCCATAATGTGCTGGGCATTATCTTTGCACTTAAAGCCCTTAAAAGCTGGGAAGACAAGGAAGAAGTTCAGCAACAGCTAAGGTATGATAAGTGTTAAAGATACCATGAAACATAGAAGAGGGCCCTCTCTCTGCTAGGGATGCTTCCTTCGACATCAGGCAATGTTGATGACAGCAATATTATTCCCAGCTAGCAGCTGCTGAGCTATTGCTATGGGCTAAACATAATGCTTTATATGCATTATTTATTTAAACATCACAGAGAAAGGGAAGTATAGAATAGTGGTTAAGATGTTACTGGGAATAATCCTGCCTGTATTCAAATCCATCACCACTGAAATCTTTAAAAGGCACGTAAGTAGAGTCATGTACAAAAGGTAAGAAAGCACAAATTGCCGGCAAGTTTCTCTCCCACCTTCCCTCCCACAAAGATTTGGGAGCATCCAACCAACTCTGTGTGTTTATTTTTCAGGCTAGATCGCCCACATGAAGAGGGCCCTATGATTCCTGTGATCGTATCTGGAGATTGCCATACTGGCACAGGAGCCTTGAATTGGCCGCTGTCGAGGTGATTTTTGTGGTGAGAAGGAAACTCTTAGGTGGGCAAGCAGATTTGTGGAGAGGACCACTGATAAAACTTTCATACAAAATTTGTATCTGAAAATATTTTCATTTATCCTAATACCAGTATATAAAGTAATACATTTATATATTAATAATCACAATGTATTGTCTTTCCAGAAGTGTAATTAAAACATGAGACGTGAGCAGTCTTGGACATAAAGACCAACCGCTTTCTACAGGGCTCTAACTCCCATAGACCATGTTGGATCCTCTCCCTACCCCAGGTCTCTCTTCCTCTCCCACCAATCCTGCAGCCCATTCCCAATGTGGGACCAACTCTTTAATCTTTGACGTATCCCCAGTGAAGACTGAAGGGTTATTAGACCCCAGTTCTTTGGCTGTTTCCTTCTCAACACTTTCATATTTTTTTTAAAGCAAATAATGTTATGTTTATTTACTGATAAAAGCTTAGTACTTTACACTTTTTTTATATCCATTTTTTAAATTAATTTATTTATTTTCAGAAAAACAGTATTCATTATTTTTGTACCCACCCAGTGCTCCATGCAATCCTCTATAATAACCGCCACCTGGTACCCCAACCTCCCACCCCCCTGCCACTTCAAACGCCTCAGATTGTTTTTCAGAGTCCATAGTCTCATGATTCACCTCCCCTTCCAATTTCCCCCAACTCCCTTCTCCTAACACCCCTTGTCCTCCATGATATTTGTTATGCTCCACAAATAAGTGAAACCATATGATAATTGACTCTCTCTGTTTGACTTATTTCACTCAGCATGATCTCTTTCAGTCCAGTCCATGTTGCTACAAAAGTTGTGTATTCATCCTTTCTGATAGAGGCATAATACTCCATAGTGTATATGGACCACATCTTCCTTATCCATTCGTTCGTTGAAGGGCATCTTGGTTCTTTCCATAGTTTGGCGACCGTGGCCATTGCTGCTATAAACATTGGGGTACAGATGGCCCTTCTTTTAACGACATCTGTATCTTTGGGGTAAATACCCAGGAGTGCAATTGCAGGGTCATAGGGAAGTTCTATATTTTTTATCTCTAATGTATGATAAAGAATTTTCTCCGTCTATGGTTCATTCCCTACCATGAAAACATTTTAGCAATTTTTTTTTTTGCATGGTCCTCAAAAAAACCACTTTAAGTTTCTAAATTAAGACTTCCTTCTTTGGTTTAAAATAATATGTGGTTTACAAAGTATTTCATCTTTCTTTAAAAAAAAAAAATGACTACCTAAGCCTCAAGTTCCTCCCTATTAGATGAGAATGGTAACATTACTCGAGAAAGGTAATTACATGAGAATGGTAACAAACCTGGCAACGTGAGGAAAGTGTCCACAGTGATGTTTTGGGAATAGCAAGTGCTCAATAAATGTTAACTATTATTATTATAATAACCCAGGAGGCAGACATTTGAGATTTTTAAAATGAGGAAAATGAGTCTTGGTGAGGTTTAAGTAACTTGCCCAAGGCCATAAAATGGACTGACACCTGAGTTTTAACACTGAACTAATTGAAATGAGCCATGGTGGTATTTCAGTAATTTTAAATTTTATAAAATGTTGAGGAGAAATGAGGCTCAGGGCAATAAGATACCATCTATGTTTATATCCAGCATTATTTTCTGTTTTCTATTAATATCTATTAATCTATTAATATTATTTCTAGTATGCTATATGTATGATTTTATATTATATTCTATTTTATGCATAGAATCATGTAGTTTATGATTTATAACTTTATATTACATTGTTATATTTATGATATACTCAGTATGAAATGATGAAATTTAATGGTCAATTAATAGCTTTATGCTCTTTTTATAAATGATCAGATTTCACCTTCATGAGTTAGGGGAAAATGGAACTAGGAACTCATTCTTTACTTCTTTCACTCAAAAAAATGTGCATTAATCATCACTAGACAATGATATGGAGGCAAAGGAGACTCACAATTGAGAAAAACATTAATATAAAAGGTCCCTGGCTTCTAGGAGATGGTTTTCTTGTGGGGAAAAAAACATAGAAACAGTTCATGACAACCCAATAAAATTGCTGCCAATGTAAATATGTAGGGTCCTGCAAAGAAGCCCGCACCTAGCTAAAGAAGCATGGGGAGCTGGTCCAGGGAAGGTTTCTAGACTATCACTCACTGGTTTATTCAGCCCATGGTTACAGAGTTCTAATTATAAGCCTCATCCTAGTTAAGGTCCTGGAGACACATACTGTGAACAAAACATAGTCCCTGCCTTTAGTTCGGCAAATCACAGTCCTAATGAACCCCTAGAAAAGAGCTCTTTAGCTACTACTTTAGTAAAGATTCTAGAAGAACTGAAAATGTTTGCCTTGTCTCACTCTCTTCCTTTCACATTTAATTTAATCAAAACTAGTCTCCATCGAACTTTAGTAGAGCAAG
Source organism: Mustela putorius furo (assembly GCF_011764305.1). Taxonomy (NCBI): domain Eukaryota; kingdom Metazoa; phylum Chordata; class Mammalia; order Carnivora; family Mustelidae; genus Mustela; species Mustela putorius. Next base: position 27,718,001 of record NW_025421273.1, read on the forward strand.
CAGCAGAACAACCTGGGAAAATTTATCTGTTAATTGGGTTGATTTAGGCCATGTTTTCCAGCACAGTATAAACATAAGTCGAAATGCTCCCTAATTAGGAAGAGTGTGAAACCCGCAGAGAATACCAAGTTCTCCTTCAAGTCCTGGGGGGACCCAGCCTTCCGGATGCTCCTCAGAACGCCTCACATCAGTAATTCAGCATCACACATGATGAAGCACTCAAGCTCACTCTGTGTGCAGCCAATTTGTAGATGTTATTTTCTCTGCATTTTTCTGTTTATATCTTTAATTAGAATTCTGAAAGTTTTATCACATACCTTGATTTAGCCCACTTTGTACATGATTCCAAAATTCTTCACCTTTCTAGCTAAATAAATAAGATCATGGAAGAACCATGAAAACCATTATTTTCTAACTGCCCAAAAATTCCCCACAAGGAGACAAGTAAACCAGGATATTGTTACTTAGGTGAGAGTAACTAGCAGCAAGCTTCATAACATAAAATTCCAAGCCCTCCCTTAGAGAACATCCTTGCTAACACAGCTTTTCCTTGTTCCATTAGGAAAGGGAAAACAAACAAACAAACAAAAAACCACTTTTCTTTCAAGAGCAGTATTAAAATTTAGCAGTTTTCTTCATGTTCTCCATATTGGAGAAAATTGAACCACTTTGGCCCCATGTTTCTTACAGTCTGAGTTTTGATTGTGTAATTTGTAAAGCAATTCAGCAGCCTTCCCAACTTCATAGGTTATACGGAGGGTCCTGGAACCTAAGACAGCATTTGGAAAACTACAATAAAAAAATATAAATCATAATGATGTCACTTGATATTTTAGGTCACTAGTATTCTGCTGTCTGTCACTTTCAAAGCAGTAAAGCATAATAAGAGGAATACTGGTTGGGTAACTATAAGGCTGAAGAGAGCTGAGTTTTAGTTTAGGTTTATCCCAAACTAGCAATCCACCTTAGTGCAAGTCCTACAATGTCTGCAAGTTCCGCTTTCCCTATTTATGAGAGGACTTGACTATCTTATTTCCAAGTCCCTTTTCATTGGTAATACTTTTTCAACGATCATTTGTTAATTCAATTAACATCTGCTGAGTATTTAACGGGCCCAACACAGTATCAGTTACTGTGGATCAGGAGAGAAAAAGGTAAAAAAAAAAAAAAAAAACTACGACATCAAATTCTGACCAAAGAGGCAAGACAGCACCGTTAAGCAACCTGGCCATCTTCTCATGGTGACATCTGAGAAAAGATATCAGGCTGGGGGGTCAGTCTGAAACCATGATTAATCAGGAAGCGAACAGACTTGCAAGACAGAATTAGGTGTGCAGCCTTATGCAAGTCACCTTACCTCTCTGGACTTCAGTTCCCTCACCTATAAAATGAAGAGGGTAGGGTCATGTAATAATCTCCATGGTCCTCTCTATGATGTCGAAGGCAGTCGCCGAATGCTATTCTTTCAATTTGTTGAATGCTACGCAGTGAGTGTTTTCATTACGGCAATGAAAGAACCAACTGGCCAGTTAGGAAAGTAAGTCTGGTGACCACACAGCCTGGGCTGCTCACGACAGTCCCCACGTAGGTCTGCTGTCCCTCAGTAATTATTAACAGCACATTCCCTCTCTCAGAGTCCCTCTCCAAAGTGTTCCAGTTTGAATGACCACCTACAATCCTTATCCTGGTAATCAGGCACATAGACACAGCTGATAGAGCAAGATCATAAAACAGCAGGAGTCAAGAAAGGAAAAGACACAGACATTCTAGGACCCCCAAAGTCGAATAACTAACAACCAGCCTTCTTGATCAGCTAAGCCTTTATGGATGAGCTGAGATGGGATTTTAACCTAGAAGTCTAGATAGCAGAGGAGAGAGGATTTAGTACAACCCGTATAATGATGTTGAACATCAAACTGCTTCCCAGGTCATCTCTCACTTTAATTACAGAACAGTGGTTAGACCTCTTTGGCCCTCCGGGTCATATTTAACTCCACCGTCTACAAATCTATACTGGCCTTCTTTTCCTCCACGTGTCTATGACCCCAATTACTTAAATGCTCTCAGTGTACAGGTCAAGAATGACAAACGTATCCCCTCTCCCCTGTAGATCTAGTAAATCCCTGCCTACCACATTTGAAGACTCCTGCTCTGGGCTCTACCCTTGGCACACCATCCTTTTTGCTTCACATTTTTTCTTTGGGAAATGTCTGTCATCTCTCATCTTTGCCAGAATTAACTTCCAAACTATATTTCAAGCAATTGTGTAGTGCTCTGATATCTCTTGGAAATCAAGCCCTTCTTTCCAAAATCTGGAGATTGCCACTTGGAATACCTATCCCTTGGACACTAAAGCCCAATTTCTCTAAAATGCCTATTACAATATTTGTTCTATCCTACTTATCACTCATTTACATGTTGATCTGCCCTGAGAGCTTGGCCTGTGTCTTAATGGATATTGGCTCATCAAGGCCTTGTTTCAGTCTGACAGTGCCCAATAAATACTGTTGAATCGACACGACCGTTGCTTTTTATTCCCATCCTAACATTTGCCCCCCTGCCAGCTCTTCTTATGTTTGTCTCTGAATATAGATGATAGATACCTCCAAGATTTCCAAGGTAATTTAAACTTGCCTTTATGCAATAGACAGACACTCACTCTACAGGAAGCTCAACAGAGAACCATCAGCTGTTCAATTTTCAGTATAAAGCCAACTCAGAACTAGGAGATTCACAGCTATTTCCCCCTTTCCCCTTTTTCTAGCACCGAAGCCCACCGAAGAGATTTTAGCTCCTAACTTTGCCTTTCTCTGTCTTCTCTTCTGCCAGTGACTGCAGGCTGACCTCTGTTTGCTTTTCTACCATCTGTTTTACAAAATCACTCGGCTTCTATTTTCATCTTTGCTTTCCCGCATCTCAACCTCTGAAGCCGTGACCTTTCAAGCAAATGTAGCAATGGTATCAGTGCATCCTCTGATTGAAAAATCAAAACCGAGCCATACATGGTATAATTATTCTGTGTGCGCAGCAGTGGTGTCTGCACTTGCGGAAGACAGATAATTGGATTTCAGATTACTGATAAAAATATGCACATTCCACCTGAGCCCCAGCAGTTTTGTTTTTCTCCCCCCTGGGATCCCAGAGAAACTTGAAACTTCAATTCTTCTGCAGGCTCTCATCCCTACACACTTGGCTTCTAAGTCTGGCTTGTTCTATCTCCAGAAGGTCATCAGCACACCTCTTCGTTCTTTCTCCAGAACTCTTCGCACCAGTCCAGTACTGACCACCATTAGGGTTCATCTGGCCACGCGGTCCTTAACTCCTGCCTACAGTCTCGCCCTCCTCCCCTCCATCTTCCATGCAAACACTGAGCTGCCGTAACACCAGTTACGGTCAAACACGGTCAGTGAGTTTCCCTTCAAACACGGTCAGTGAGTTTCCTTAGCCACCATCATTTCTCTTAAAATTTACGTTACTCACATTAGAAAACCAGAAAATTTTCTATAAAAATGCAGACCCTTAGTTCACAAATTGGGCAATACTTTGTCCAAATTGGGCAAAAATGAGCCCTAGTTCCCACATGAGCACAATTCACTGGAGGTGAAGAGCAGTTCTCCATTAAGACCGGACAGCCGCTGTCCCATTTGCTAGAGTGTTCCTCACTCACATTTGGTTTGATGTCACCTGAGGGGGGGGAACATTTATCAACCCCCGATATATTACCAGAGATGCTGCACCCATTTACACAGCCCAGCTGGTTCCTGGGGACAGCAGTCATTGACACTCACGTGCTAGGACCCTCAGCAGATACAGATACAGCCAAATAATAATGAGGAAACACTTTGAGCGACACTTGAGAGGTAATCCCCTTACATTTATTTGGGGGGTTCCCACAGAGGACCTGAAGTTATGGGTGGCTGTCTTTACAGACATTCTAGTTAACATCTTACGTTTTATCATAGTATCACATCTATAATTGGATATGTGGAGTATATAGAGAGAAGAAGAAAAATGGTAGGGGAATAAAGTTTAATTTCTTGATAACTCTAAGAAGCACTTTCCTTGTCATTTTCTGGATGGATTACTAGCACAAGGAGAAAAAAAATGAAAGTATCTCAGATCTCTCTAAAATGGAATTTAACTTAAAACTCTAGTAGCCCAGTTCTGCTTCATTTTATCCCCTAACTCTCCATAGAATTTAAGTAGAAATTATGGTTATGCAATGAAGGACTCAATGTATAATATTAAAATGAAAATTAATTTGAGAAGCATATTGGCATTTCTAGTTTATAATAAAATGACATTAAAGTTAAGAGAGAAATTAACTTGCTGTCACTACTGACTGCATGTATTTTTGCTTTATCATTCTTCTTAAACAATTTTTAATACAGCTTCAATTTTTCCTCATAAATCAGAATCAAATATTTGTTTCTTCCTCTGTTATTGTTTATAATATTCTATTGATGATAAGTTTTAAGACAACATATCTGCCTAAAGTTACTGTAGCTGACAACTGGAGTCAGAATATTGTAAACCACATGCTCATAAGCATTGGTTACTAGGATTTCAACTAAAAAATACTGGAAATTCAGAAAAACAAGATTTTTTTATATTAAAAAGGTAGAGGAGTTGAGGAATAGAGATAGGATAACAGAGGATTATCCAGCTTTTTGCACACAACCCATAAGCAACATCAGACATAAGAAAGGTTCTGGAAATCATTGTTCTTAGAAAAGGGAAACTTTTTAGACATAGAATAGAAGACTCAAAAAGAGTATGTGTGAGTAAGAAGCTCTAGGCAAACATAAATAAGTCAATATACCACTATCGAAATAACATCCCCATATACATTTAGCAAAGGACAGGAAATTTCATGATTTTTTTGTGCAGAATAATCAAAGAGAGACATTTGCGTCCCCTTTATCACTGGCCTGTGTTTCCTCTGAGGATGATTTTCCCTCATTTAACTGCCCTTTAATGTGCTGTTTACCTACCTACTTATAATAATGTTTTATTTACCTAAAGAATCATATCAAGAGATTTATTTTCACAACTAGAGAGTTCAGCTCTCAATTTTTATCTCCAGGGAGTTGAAGAAATTGATTCAAAACTGTATTGCATCAAACATAATTTTTTTAAAAATCACATATTTAAGTTCAAAGATAACTTTATCAAGAATTGAGAAGGGTTTAAAATGTTTCAAGTTGAAGATAACTGTATCTTTAAATAAGTTATGGAATGTTTTTCCTACTCTTTACTAAAAGAGCATAATTACCTTTTTTCTTCTTTAAGAGGAGTAAGGAACTTGAACAGGGAATTTGAATTCTATGAGGATCTCTCAACCACATTTAAGGCCGCTAGCTACCATACACACTCTTGGATTTCTACTGATTATGAAAAAACAATCAGGTAAAACCATCTGTTCTTAAAGGAAGTTTGAACACCAGATCTCAAAGTGGATAGCCACATACACATCTGACATCACACACATTCCCTATATAGATAGATGCATTTGGACACAGACCTGGTTCTGGGACTTTGGTGTCACAATCCATAATCATTCCTGGATTTTTCTCTATCTTGGAACTGATTCATTTCTTTTCCATATGGAGAATTTTGTCTTCTTAAACCCTAAGCTGCTTCTTTCTCCCACCCAGTTAACTTCTACCTCATTCTACAGTTCTTGTTGTTACAAATGATAACGATGTTTTCCAGCCCTGAACAAGCTATTCAAGAATATCAAAATTAGGGCAGATGTTAGCTGCACTTAGTTATTCAAGGTTGAGTATTTTGTCATTATTCAATTATTCAAGTTCTACGTCCTAGAATTTAGCTTCTTGCCTCAATAGTTAGACATGCTCATTTTTGCTATGCTTTTCATATTTAAAACGTTACAAAGTAGAATTTATCTCCTTAAAGATCTTTTTCAGGTATAACTATATAATGGACTTTAACCTAATAAAATTCATTGGTTTTTAAGGATTATCAGGCTTTGATAAACTTATACAATCACTCAAATTAATTGGTCAAAATGAACCTTAAAGTCATCTTTAACCCCTCTTTTTATTTCATATCCAATCCATTAGCAAATTTCTTTGAATCAACCTTTGAAATATGTCCAGAATCTGCTTGTGCCACCTGCACTGTTACTACGTAGTCCAAAACCCCTGTCTTCTACCAGCACTCACCCAATGGCCCAGCTGTTCTTCCTTCTTCCACTCTTGACTGAAGTACAATAGCCTAAGTGATCCTTAATAAACAGAAAAGATCATGCCACCTTCCTGCTCAAAAATCCCCATCCCACTGTCACTTCTATCCTATCACATCTCTTCCTACTCAGAAGAAAATCCCATCTTAACCATGGCATGCCTGCCCGGGCTCCCAGTTTAGCTCTTTTTCATCCTCTCTTTCCCCTACCCACACCTACCCTCACTGAGCATCTTGCTCTCTCTTGACCAGACCATCCACAATCCTTCTGAGCTCAGTTCATTCGTTTGCTCTACTGTGAAATCTCCCAGATACTGGCACGGATTGCACTCTCATGCCATTTGGGTCCAGAGGTCACCTCATCCGTAAGTCCTTCCTAGCCACGGAATCCAAATTAGCATCTCCATTGTCACCTTCCATTAATTCACACTGATTTTGTTTCTTAGAGTTTTGAGCGTAAAACAATTAGCATGCCTAGTGTCCACTGACAGGGACAGGACAGAATGGAGACTGTAGCCAAGACCTCATGAATTCATTCAAAAAATATTACTGTTCCTTTGTGCCAGACATAGTCCTAGATGCTGATATAATTAATGACAAAATAAATAAAAACAGCTGGCCTAAAGGACCTTAAATTCTAATCAAGAGAAACAGATAAGAATAAACAAGAGACATATAGTTAAATTATGGCAACTGTTATGGAGACAAAAAAGCAGGGAAGGGGACCAGGGACTATTGATGGCATAAGGCAGAACTGAGGGTTTCTGGCTCTCTGCAGAACAGGCAGGAAAGCTTGGGTGAGAAGGTGACATGTGAGTAAGGGCTGGATTTGCCTTGATCACTTGTGATTGTCTACGGCCATACCACCCTGAATGCGCCCGATCTCGTCTGATCTCGGAAGCTAAGCAGGGTCGGGCCTGGTTAGTACTTGGATGGGAGATCACTTGTGATTCCCACTCTGATGGCAGCTGTTGAATAAATATTTGTTGAATAAATGAATAAAGAAAATGAAGGCAGAATTTCCAAACACACATCCTAAGTGGCTTTCTTCCTCTTTGGTACTGCCAATGCCATTACGACCACACAACCAGCATCAACAACAATCAGAGCAAAAAACAGTGTCTGTATTACTGTTTTGACAGAACCACCACAAAACATTATTTGATAAAGAAAAGTTACCATGCTTTAGCAAAAGCAACACAGAGTCAATGTCACATAATTCCTAAGAGGCTTTTAGTTCGTATGCTATCCATACATAAGGCATATGAAGCTCACATATTAAATCCTTTTAGTTTCAGAAATGGTTTATCCCATAACCTGATGGGAAAACTATTTTAAATATTCCTGGATGTAGTAGATAGTAACAGCATTACACCTCCTCTCTGTGGGAGTAGGCGCATGACATACACCTGAACAAGCAAATATGTACCATCCCCTCTCTGAGTGTCCGAAAGAGGTGTCCTTACTACCCAAGGAAGAATAATCAGTGCCCCATCATTATTTTTGATAGATAGATGGAGAGTGTCACTTTTCCTTCCTTAGCAAGGAAGAAAGCAATGATAAAACTAAAAGCACTAAAATCCATCTCACCCAGCATGTAGACAGAACAACACTAGTCCCTAAGCACCAGCAGCATGCACAGATGACAGTAAGGAAAAGGAAGGGAGAGAAGAATCAGGCCAGGAGGAAAATAAAAAGGATCTTCATGGCTGAGCTCTTAGGTCCAACCATACCTGAAGCTATACCCATATTTCTACTTGCTCTTTTCAGCTTCAGAAGGTGAAATGGGTCCCTGGGATTTGTGCCTAATGGGGGGCATATGAACACATTTACAAAAGTACTTAGTTATCACAGGTGTCTCAGTTTCACTTAATGCAAATATTAAAAAAAAAAAAAGACTACAATTCTCTTGTGTTTTAAATGTAAAGGCAATCAGTCTTTGATTTTGCTATAGTATATGCGATGTAGTATATCATTTTTCCCACAGTTAGAAATGCAAGAAACCTAAAAAAAAAAAATGAAAGAAAGCTATGAAACTGACTAATAGTGACTTTATTACATAATTCACATCAGATGACTATTTACATCCTGCCAATGACTCCCACTATTGGTTTATAATAATCCGGATCTGGGTGATAGTCTTCAGCATACCTCTCACTATGAGGTATGACTAAGCTGTTTGAATTCCATTTATGCAGTTTCTTAACTTCCATGCTTAATACTGGAATCTACCCCACATCAAACCAAAACATTCTCATCTATTTGTAAGCAAGACACGCACAATATGTAATAAAAAATTATTTTATTTATTATCAAGAATATTCAACACAATCATGCCATTTTATTTCTGGCCTCTAGTGATGCAAACATGATTTTCCATAATAACTATGTTTTCTAGAGTGAACTTATTTTTGCATTTGTGCTTTAAGAGAGACTCCCGCAAACATGATAATGCCCCAAATGAACACACAATGAGAAAACATCCATTTATGTGTCTTGTATCAACACTGGAAGACTGGAAATCCCAGGATTCCCCCAGTTACTAGACATCTATCACACATGCTCACGGTTGGGTTGCCGGAAAATAGAAGTATTAGAAACAGAGATATGTTTCTCAATAGACAAGTCAGGAGGCATGTTTATTTCCCACTCCTGTATATCAATTTATCCACGCATCTGATGTTGGCTCAAGGATGTCATGGCTAGACTTCAGATGCATCAAAAAATAAGGAGATCCTAAAATCCTTCAGGCTGAGCAACAAGTCCTCAGAGCAAAGATCCAAAGTCCTAAGAAGATAAGCTCACTAAAGCAAATTTAATTACTTTCCAGTGAGAGAACCCCAAGGAAGGGCTAGTAGACATAAATTCAGAAGGTCACCTCTCTCCTAGATGTTCGGCCAGTAACCGAGCTGCTCAGTTTAGCTCATCCCGGTGATTTATTGGACTTTCACAAAGTGTGAAAGAAAGAAACAAACTGAATGACTGAAAAAAAAAGTTAAAAAAACAAAAAACAAAAAAACAGTGCTTAGTGATAGGACCACATGTCTTACCCAAGGAGCTATAAGTAGAAATTGATTCTGTGAGTGTCTGTGTGTGTGTGTGTGTGTGTGTGTGTGTGTGTGTTTTCCTGGAATCTCCTATTTCAACAATTTAAGTCCTACAGAAAAGAAGCACTCATTCATGAGAAGTGAGAAAAAAAATCCTAAATAACTAACGAGTTTCTTTTCAGATGATTATTCATCTGTGTGACTTCTGAAAGGTAGATCCTCACAGGAAATAATGGGTGATTCAGTCATTTCCTAACCTATTGAAGCTCTATCACTCACTATTCATGATTATTTCCACCATCAGCAAAAACCAAGGAAGGAAGGGAGGGAGGGTGAGAAGACGGGAGAAGGGAAGGGAAAAGAAAAGGCTCAAGGGAAAAAAGATCAACCTCAAACTCTCAACTCGAAGTATTGATTCCCAAATTTCATATCAACACGTGCCAAATAACATTATTTTAAAATGACTAGAAAGAAAGGTTTTAATCACACACTCACCAAAACACAAGACCGTCTACCCAGAAAGTGACTTTTACAAACTTAATAAAAATGAAATCTCAACACAGAAACAAATGCCACAAAACTGGAAGAATAGTTTGTGAAATGACTGCCACAGCTGTGTTGTGGTTTTAAATAAAGCTTGCAGAGTTATATTCCTGAGGCTTGGTAATTGAAATAATTTGCTTTTCTACATGTATAAATACATAGTGTTAATCAGCAGCTTAAATTGAAATTGGTACAAATATCATGAACTGAGACTGTTTGCAAATCATCTCTGGATTCAGGCAATTCACAGCAAGTCTTCTCCATTAGCACCACTAATTGAAATTTGTTATGTAAAATTACTTTCTCTCTCATTCCCTGAGGGGGACGAGGGTCAAACCAGATGCTGTGTGTTTATTCAGGGGAAGAAGCAGGAAGCGGTTCCATTCCCACAATGGATAAGATTGTGGTCCTTTGCTATAAATCAGTGGAGAGCTGCTGCTCCCACCTGAAGCAAGAAGCCCCCAGATGGAGGCATTCTGGCCACAGGAAGCCAAAGGTGCTAATGTCATCTGATTTAGGAGTTCACAACCAAAGAGTAAGGATGTGTAATATATACCTGTATAATACCTAAACAGAGGCGGAGAGAAATAGAAAAGGAAGCCGCTTTGATCCACGGGCAACAGTCACAACAAATGTGCATTGTCCAGAAATACAAGTCAAACTGTATTCGTGTTTCAGAAAGAGCAAATCCTTCCAATTGAATTCTCCCTCTATCTGTAGCTAAGCCCGGGATCCTTTATTACATGGCTTTCAGATTTAGCATAGTGCTAACTTGCAGAAGAATTATGTAAGTATATGTCTTTCTTCCTCTCTTGATTATGCTAGAAACTGTAAATCACAGTCTGCCATGATATATTGAGAACAATAGAGATATAATAAATGGTTGAATTAAACATAATGACTTTAGTGCCACAAATTGGGGAAACAGATCATTTAAACAATCCACCCAATAGGAAAGTAGGAATGGGTCTCATCTTTCACAGAGAATGTTCCACCAACAATGAGGTATAGGAGAGAGCTGGCATACCTTCAATCTCAAAATCTTGATATAAATCACTAGAATCCGTTCCTTTGCAAATCCCCTACCACTATGTTCTTCGTCTCTGGAATCCAAAATGTGCACATTGGTGTTAAGGCAGCTTCTGCATCAGACTGACATTATTCTCCCAGTTGTCCTCATCGAACCATGCCATAGGCATGGTCAAGGCTGGTCACTCCCAGGGAATTGAGGCTACTGCAGCTGTGTTTGCTCAAGACAGAAAAAACAGAGGTGCTGGCGAGATCCTTAGCACAAACCACCACCAGGCCCCAAACTCCCACATTGAAAACTGATTCTTACCAAATCAACTCGAAGAAGTAAAGATTCCCTCAATAGCAGAAACCATAGTTCTAAGAATCACTATGGTTTGATGACACTGTCACTCCGAAATGAATCTTCTTCCCCGGATCAATGTTCTTAACTTCATAGCGCCATGTTTTCCTCACAGTGAGGGAAGAAAGGCATTTATACGTTTTCATGGTGATGGTACTCATTTTCCAGTGTTCCACTGGTTTTGAAGAATCCTGTCTGGCCATTCTCTCTAATAAGTACATCTGCCTATACGTTTGCCTTACCTTAGTGTTTTGTTTGTTTGTTTGTTTGTTTGCTTTAAGAGTTTTTATTTGTATGAGAGAGAGAGAGAAGGAGGCAGGGAGCGGCAGAGAGAAAAACATCAGCAGACTCTGTGCTCAGCACAGAGGCAGACACAGGGCTCAATCTCACAATCCTGAAATCATGACCTCAGCAGAAAGCAAGAGTTGGATGCTTAACCGACTGAGCCACCCAGGTGTCCCGCGTTACCTTAGTTTTTAAATCATCTTTCATTCTTCCTAAAAGTATGAGAATCCTGTATCTAGCCAGAAAATGTTTTCCTACCTTGAAGTCTTGGATTGTTTGGGGGATAATCAGAGGGCAAGGGAGAATGAGCCTTTCTGGCCTCTGAATTCCTGTGGATAACTACCATGTGTCTCCCCTAACTTAAGTTCCCAAAGGCTGATATGTGAACACTTTCGTTCCTAACTGCGGTCTAACAAAGCAGCAAAGGTCAGTACACAAATGAAGTGAGACTCAAAACTGTACCATTTCCATTAACCCAAATTCATCTTATCAATAGGCCGGATAGGCTTCGAGTAAAATCTGATCCCCTGTGTTGAGGTCCTAACTCTGCTACTGGCCACTTCTGGGACATCTCGATCAAAAGAACTCACTTGTACACCCCCTTGGTCTCTTTAGCAGCAAAACAGAAATAAGAACTGTAGCATCCTCCTAGGATGTAGAGACCATTAGAGATGGTCAACGCTAGGGTACTTGGAACAGCATCTGGCTCATGGCCATCCGGTAAGTACTAATCATTATTCCTGAATTTAGTTCTGTTTTCTCAAGAAAACACAAATGTGCTGAGATCTTTCAAAGAATTGGCTGCTGACTGGGGGATAAGAAGAATCCATCTTGAAACACATTCCACAGAACTGGGTTTGGAAAAAGTCTGCAGAAGCAGAGCAGCATAGAGCGTGAGATGCTCTCACGTCCCGCCCCCGGAGCACAGCACCATGAAGAAAAATGATCAAAGCCAATGGGAACCGATCTTCCTTTGCCCATATATTTATACAACAGGTTGACAGCAAAAGGTGTTTATAAAACATGTTGACAGCAAAAGGAGTATTTGTTAAAATGTTCTAACAGGGAGAACAAGCAGGAGTTCCAAAAAGTATCTGAGAAGAAGCAACTCTTTGCTTCCTAAAGCCCTGAAAACCCTGTAAAATAAATGCCCTCATATATTCCACTCTTCTGGGGCCATGGTTCTCTTTAATATCCAAGCAACAGGACTCCAGTCTCTGTTTGCTTGGGGAAGTCCAGCATTGCTGCTGTTATTTCTGAGTCCTGCTGTGTGAGGTAGCCTACATTTTCCTGTTACTTCTAACCCCATTTCATCTCCCAGCTAGATCCTCAGTGATCTCCATCCTCCCTTCCTGGGGATGCACAGCCCAGCCAGGGTGGAGAGCCCTTCCATTCTCCACAGTGCACCGGATGCCAGCAGTCTCTGGGAGCTGGAGAGGACCCTGGGGGGTGGGGAGGGAAGGGGGGTGCAGAATCTAAAATGGACCAAAAAAATATATATAAATTATGTTCTCTGACACATTCAGTCCTCCCTGGGTTTTTTGTTTTGTTTTGTTTTCTGTTTTTTGGATGTTTTGTTTTGTTTTGTTTTTCCTCTTTCTCTGACTGCCCATTCCCTTCAGTAAACCTCAGCCTTCTGCTGCCTTGGGCCATCATCCTTCTGATGGCCCCCCCCAACTCCCATATTTCCTTCCAAATTCCAAAGGCCCAGACTTTCCTCAAACTGCCAGAGGTCAGTCTAAATTAACTGTCACTTTATTATGCAGAATAATCCAGCTCTTGCTCTCTCATCCTCTCCGTTTGGGAGCTTACCTTTTGGGGTTTACCCCTATAATCCAGGGTCCTTAAGGTTTTCCACAAATAACAGTTCTTTCCATGAAAAAGTTATATTTTTCTTGTAGGGTGGGAAATACAGACTCAATGCCTACAGGACTATTTGGATCTCTCTATAGATACACAGATATAGACAGAGACACACAGAAAGAGATATACAACACACACACACACACACACACACTACACATTCACACACATGATACCTAGTTTAAGACAACAGGACTATGGCAGACAGAACAAGCCATTCTAAAAGTTGTTAAAAGATAAACTGAAGAATATTAAACATTCTAAGAGTTTAAGCTGAACTAGATTAGAATCAGGCACTGCCAACCCCTCAGTGGTTAGGAACACCCAGTGACAGGGCCTGGGAGAGATGTTCACTGAGAAAAGGCAGAAGCAAAGCAAAAACATTATTAACTGGCTAGAGTTTAAAACCTAGTTGGCTGTCCTCAGGTTTTGACTTTGTAACCTTGAGGCATTCATCAGCTTAGACTTGGGTTTGCTTACACAAGATCCAGCTCAGTCTAATGGTCTTATTTAATTAATTCAACCGGGTATTTAAATTAAAAAGATAAAACACTCTAGATACACTGTCATCATAAATATGTGGACTTTTTAGTCGGCCAGATCTGGCTCCACATCCTAGGCCAACCAGGTACCTGCTCTATGTCCTTAGACAAGTCAAGATCCTAGAAACCTTTCCGGAACTCATTCCTTACCTGTAAGACAGGTAACCACATGTGAAGTTCATTGGCAGGATTAAACGAGACGAAAAGTAATTAGTACGCTGTGCGGATCAGAGTAAGCATTAGTAAATAAATAAATAAATAAATAAAAATGAATAAAATAGCTAATCAAATTTAAAAAGAAATAAAATAGTCGGAAGGGGGTGACAAATAACAAAACATATGGGGAAGAAGAAAAAGCAATGAAAATGGGGATGCCTTTCTTCTTAGCTGCAACCCCCTCTACTGGGAATCCCTCCGGCTCCCAGAGAAGAAGGGCAGCCAGCAGAGCCCAGCAGATACTGAGGAAGGAAGGGTTGATATTTGGTTAATACCCGTACAGTTGTACCAGAGAGTAAAGTATTTCTGAACTGCGTTGTAGCCACTGTCTTAGACACCAAGAACAAAATCCCGTCTAGCCCACCTACTTTATTCTTTCCCTTGACCTTCCCATGTTTTGGTAAGTAAAGTTGAATGCCCGGCATTCCTGCTCAGGGTTTCTGAGCCCCTATTCCAACTCCACGGGCCAGTACCCGCTCTACTCCATTGCTGCCCATGCATGTTGTTAAATATTTTCATTACCTTCACTAAAGGCAGAAGTGACCCAGGGGTTAAGAAGAATCAGCAGGAGAAGTACCAAGTGGCTTGGTCGGTTAAGTGTCTGACTCTTGATTTCGACTCAGGCTGTGATCTCAGGGGTCATGAGATGGAGCCCAGCCCTCAGTGGGGAGTCTGCCTGAAGATTCTCTCCCTCAGCCCCTCCCCCACGCACATGCTCGCTTTTTCTTTCTCAAGCAAATAAATCTCTAGAGAGAGAGAGAATCAGCAAGTGTTTACACCACTATAGGTATGACTCTATTCTTCCTTCTTTCTAGGTTAGTATAGAAGAAATAAAGAATTGTTAAAAATTGTTCTGAAGTTGTAAAGTTTCATCACTTCTACCTGAGGGACAAATGTATCAACTTTTTCTTTGAAGCCAGTAGAGAACACATCCATGGAACTGTCACAGACATAAATGAAACCTATTTCTTCATGTGTCAATTGTTTCTCAGATTGCTCCTGGAAGCAGTCTGCCACTTCCAACTCAGTCATTTGTGATTTTAAATATGCTCCTTAACTTCCACGTGCATACACAGATTCATAGATATCATTTGTGAAAGTCTCCAGAAATGTGAGGCATAGACTGGTCTCCACCATTTTATATGTGCATTTTCACCATCACTGTTCAAAATGTGATAAAAGTAGGAAGAAAAGAGCATCACATGTCATCCTCGAAAAGGCTAATTCCTATGACTGTTTAAACCCTTGAATAACTTATTCAACAAGGATTTTTGAAAGCCTTCTGGGTGGGAGGGAATACATACTTGAAGTGAACTTGTCTATGACTACAAAGCCTTCCTCTCCAAGAAAAGTTGTATTAAACCTGAAAGACGTAATGGCCAACCAGGTGAGCTAAAAGTGTCACCGCCTCCCATCCATGTGTCACAAGGCTCATCAATGACATCGCTCTTCTCTGCTGAACCTGAGCGGGACTGAGAATCCCCAGAGAATCCTGCGAAGACACCATTATCATCAGTCTGTTAGAATTAAAGGCAGCTATGTCTTCGAGCTAGCTAAGGCATCTTTAATAACCAACACGGTACCTGACATAAAACAGTCCCTGAGAAAATGTTTGGTGAATGAAGGATTACGGAATGCCTGCTGAATGTCTGAATTATTCTGTTGCACAGAAATGGTTAGAGCAGACATTTGGGACAATCTCTCTGAACACACAAGCAGCCTTACCAACCACAACAAAATTATAAATAAGACCCAAAGGAATCCCTTGTTGAAAGCATCCCTGTCACAAAAAAAGAAGTCCTGAAATGAATTCTGTAAACAGATCAATAGGAAGTTTCAAATGAATCAGTCTTGTAGGAGTAATTCAATGGAAGCTGAGTGAGAGATGGAGCAGGCTCCAGGAGAACAGAGTGTTTATCTTTGAGCAGATTGCCAGGCCTTTTAGGGCGAGGGAGAAAAACAAGGCTGAGCGCTATTGTCAAGTTAGTTGCGACATCCACCTCCCAGTGCATTGGTTCTGTCTGTTCACACAAGGTAATTTGTTTACTAAGCTCTCTCTACATTTACAAGGCAAAAATCCTGGGCTTTTGTGAAGCTATACCTCAGTCACCATGACTAAGGAATTCAGCCACAGAAGAAACAGCACCATTATTCAGCGGGGGCAGGGGGCGCCCCTTCCAACCATATAATTTGCTAGAATTGTTACAGTTGAATGGTTATGTCCCACTTAATTCAAATGTGCCCACGTGTGAGTCTAAAGCAGGGATTATTTATAGGAGCCAGCTTTCACTGTCAGAGAAGCTTCTTGTGACTACTCTAATCCTTATGGTGCTCTCCTTCTCTGAATTCCTAAATACTTCCTACAGTATTTCGCTGACTCATCTCTGTTGGACTGTTCCATCCAATCCCTATCCTTCTCTGCCCTGTTCCACTAGGCTGACCATAGAGACCGCACCGCTTTACCTGGGTTCCTGAGCTTTCCGACTTCTGGTGGTTTTTGGTCGGGTGGAGACAGAGGTTAGGATCTAGGTTTTCTGGACTTCCTCCCACAGGGCAATAAGAGTAGTACTGAGAGCAGTGCTTCTCTGGACAAGGCTGTAAGTCCCAGGAGGAGGCATTTCCCACTGTGGCAGCCAGAGCTCTCTCGCCCTTGCTCTCACTCTCACTCACTCTCTCCGCAGAGTCTAGAAACGGCTTTCTAGCCTCTGTTTCATAAGGCACATGGCTCTCCATGTGACCTCCTTTCAGTGAGGCAACCTTACCCACATATTTGCAAATGGTCCTTTCATTTAACTCTCCTCTGTTTTGTGCCAGGATTCTAGTTGATATACAAAAATATCACAACATTTAGCATTAGCTTTTACTGCCTTTTGGTATTTTCCAATGCATATATGCATTATAATATAAAAAGAGAAATTATATACATATAATTTCTAACTTAATTGTATTTCC
Source organism: Mustela putorius furo (assembly GCF_011764305.1). Classification (NCBI taxonomy): domain Eukaryota; kingdom Metazoa; phylum Chordata; class Mammalia; order Carnivora; family Mustelidae; genus Mustela; species Mustela putorius. Next base: position 27,735,028 of record NW_025421273.1, read on the forward strand.
CCAAGACAAGAACTATGTCATATCCTCTAAACAATGTAAGAGTTAAACTGAGTTCAGAATTTTCCATAATTCTTGAATTTTCATTGCCAGGAAGGGAACATATTTGAGCAGAGTTCTAACAACAAATAACAGTTAAAATTTGTTAAGCACTCATTATGCGACAGGCAATTTCCACATAACTCTTAATTCCCATAGCTACCTTGCAAGTCATATCATTCTTATTTGCAGGAAATGCAATTTAGACTGAGATGCATCTTTAAAAAGGTCACACAAGTAGGAAGCTGTAGAGCCAGCATGCAGACCCAGGGTCATCGGACACCTAAGTTCAGGCTCTTTACCAGGATTTGACATCAAGCCTCAAAAATGAAGTGGGATACTCCTTCTGTGATCAAAGACTCACTTTAAATAGAGCTGCCCTCTCATTAGGTACAGAGCCCCCCGAAAGCCGACAGTGATGCAGGAATTAATTCTAGAATTCCACTCAGGAAAAACAAATATACAAAAATCAGTGTTCCTGAGCATTATTATTTTGTCTTCGTTTATTTTCTCATGTAGTGCTTTTCAACCTTAAAATCATCTCTGCTGATTCAGGCACATTGCATTTAGTGCTCTCGATTTGTATGTTGTATTAAACATTCTATATCCTGATAAGAGTAAATATTATTTGCACAGTGTCTAGTGTATTATAGGCACTTAATAAATAGTTTAATCCATTAAATTGCTATAGAGCTTTTTTGTCATAGAAAATCAAAGCCTGTATTCAGCATTTGGAGAAAGAACATCTTATCATTCATGGCCAAATAAGAGTTTTGATGATTTGATGCTGAAAAGGGAAACATGGCAAATTTTCAGATGAGTGTAATTGCATGCTGGTAATTACACAGGTCTGATTTCATTATAGTAAATGCTAATTTAATGTCTGATTCACTTTTCTAACTGGCACTAAAAATGCTTTTACTTAACATGCAATATTAGATCATAGGATCCTGAAAGAAAATACAAGTCTGTTGACTTAGGGGCATTTCAGGATAAGCAAAGGACATGCAAATGATGGCTTACATAGAAAAATAAAGATTTTAGGGAAAAAAATTAAGTTCTTCATAGGTTTTGAACCATGGACCCCTTTTGCATTTTTATGAAACATATGGACTCCCTTCTCAGAATAGTAGTTTTAAATAAATAAAAGACAAGGCATTATAAAGGGAATTAATTATGTTAAGGAAAACTATCAAAACACTACAAGAATAATTTTGTGATACAGAAATACACTTCACTGTAAATATATTAACTGTCAGTATGTAGAAACATGTCCAGTAACTATGGGAACTGTTAATCAAATCTGCAAAAATGAACCACATAAGATTAAGATGATGATTGATGTATGATTCTATCAGTCATGGAGTTTCACACAATTTCTGTGGTCCATTGCTTTTACCCATAATGGAAGGACTTGCTAACTTACAATTAGCGGGATGTCATTTTTACTCCGATGGAGGTTTACTGAACCCCCGATTCTGTTGGTGGAGCCAGGTGAAGAAATCCTGTCTCGGCAGAACTTTTAAAGAGGAAATAGAATAACCAGAAATAGAGGAAGGGGGAAAAGACTTCCTTTCTCCAAAACCAAGCAGAGAGAAAGTAAGAACCGTTCAAGCGGAATTACTTTTACAGCCAAATATACCCTTGCTCCGCAGAATAAAATAAAATGCTATTTTTAAAAAATAAGTTAAAATAGATTTCAAGCAGACTGCCTCATGAAAGTCTTTGAAAAAGAAACACACTGGATTTTTAAGTGATTGACAGCATGGAGCCGCTTTTAATTTTTCTGATGTATATTTCATCACAAAAAGTGAGTGAAAGTTCAAAGGAAAAAAATGGTAGGACTACTCATTTATTTGATATTCATGATAAAAGCAAATACATTTTCTCTACTGGGAACCTGAATCCGGATTATTAACATTCGTGCAGTCCCAAATTTGTAGTGATGTTACAGGCTGTGTGCAGATAAGCCCATCTGCTCCTGGCCAGTCAACCTAGAAAGGCACTATTCCATTGCTGGGTGCGCAGCAAAAGGATTAAAGGTCAGCAGAAACACATTGGCTGGGCTCAAAATCAGCAAGCTGGAAAGTAACTCCATTTAGACAAACACTAAGTTACAGTTCTAATTAAAGTAACAAGGTGCTAAGATCTGTCCCATGGGGTCCTGCTAGAACAGATCAGAGGGGTCCATAACAGATGGGAATGTATAAGTTACTTCCTAACAGGAACTGATAGTTCTGGTTTAAAAAAAAAAAGTCCAAAATGGAGTGGCTCTTGTTCAGCCCCACGTCACCAAAAAGACTTACTTCCAGTTTCAGCTCTGGAAGAAATGGAATCTCATGCCAGTCAGTCAGGAATCACTTGATCAACACTAGTCACTCCCTGCTCTCCTAAACAGAAGTGGCCTTGTGAAAACCAACCTGCTTTTTGGCCTAGTGTAATGTCCTTGCTCCCACTCCCTTCTGCCTATAAAAGTCTTTCCTTTGGTACATCTCCTTGGAGCTCCTTTGTATCTGCTAGATTGGATGCTGCCCAATTTGAATCCATTTTTCTTCAAATAAACTCTTAAAAATATTAATATGCTAAAAAAATAAAAAATAATATTAATATGCTAACCCTAACCCTAACCCTAGGCCCACAGTGCTTTGTGTCTCAGGTTGATTCTCCTAATTTCCCCTCTTTTCCACTTCAAACTGAACTCAAGTTCAACTGTCAAACCAGAACTTTAGGGGTTCTTAACCTTAAGTAAAGCATTTTTAATACAAATCCCCAATTCCTCTGGGTCCCCAGATGTTCTCTAGCCCTGGTTTTATTTCTTCCCCTTCTTTTAAAAGAGTAGCTCTTAGGCAGGAAATCTTAGCCCGGCAAAGAGATGTAAAGTCTACAAATGTATTTCCAAGTCACTCAGTCTCAGAGTAGACACTGAGGAATGTTCTGAGGTTACAGGCAAAGAGCTGGACCTCAGAACTGTTAGGATGAGGTGGGAGAGCATCGAGAACCTTCCTGAGAAAGTGAGGGTAAGAAAGACTCTAAAATGGAGACACGAGGGCCACGGGAAGCTTGTGTCTTTGTCTGGAAGGTCACCAGGTTCGCTGCTCAAAGCTCTCTGGGTACAGAATAGTTTGTGCATGTTCTGCCTGTATTAATGGAGCTTGTACATTTCCCACCATTGGTGAGTATCTTTTCATCTACCATGGTCCCTCTTTTAAGAAGCATAGACCTTTTCCCTAGATTCAGATCTTTGTCTCTCCCCAAGATGACAATGAGCAATGTTTTCAACATTTTTATTTAATAAAAATTACTATTTTAAGCCTTAGGTCTTTCCTTAAGCAATGTCTATATTTAAACCAATTATTTGGTTTTCTTTTCTTTCTGGACATCATAAACACAAACATGAGGACTCAATGATAGTAGAGTAAAATCTGGTCAGATAGGCCTCATGTTCCTCTTAAACCTGGACCTCAGTGCCCTCATTTCTACAAAGGGATAAGAATCATCATTAAAATGTAGTGAGGAGATCACAGAGAAGTTAGTCTAAAACTAGTTAATGGTTCCTTAAGTGGCAATTCCTGAACCCATGTTAGTCCAAAGTGATGCTTTCATGTATCAGTGATAAAATTGAAAGAAAAATATGAGGAGGTTTTCATAAGGCAAAATTTATCTGATTAGAATATTGTCTCTTATTCTCAGATTATGATGTACTGTCTACATTTTAGGATAGAGCTCTTTCTTTCACAAAACCATTATGATCACAGATGATAGATTTTTTTTCTCCTTAGCCCTGATGTATTTTGTATTGCAAAATGAAAATAGGAGCCAATGTCATGCTATGACTCACTTTCCACTTTTTTTTTTTTTTTAAATTAATTGTGCAATCTCAGAAGTGCCTGACCAGCTCAGCTGGAACAGCAGCAGCAAGTGACTCTTGATCTTGGGGTCATGAATTCAAGCCCCATGTTTGGGTGTAGAGACAACTAAAAAATAAATAAACTTTAAAAAACTGCACATCTCCTTGGAGTGGAGAAATCTGGAAAGTCCAGCTCTTAGCTGTGGGGTAGAATAGTATCTGAGCATAGCTGAACTCTTGAGTTTGCTTTGCAGCCCAGAGGAATCATGAGGAAACTAAGCAAGTGTTACACATTGGAAATGAAGGTCAGCCCTACTCCTGCCTGTCCCTCAACAGCCTCTCCCCGTCAGAGGGCATCAGCAGGTAAGCTGTCGTGCTCCAGCACCAGGAACTGATGTGACCAGTATGTCCTTTGCATCCGGATGAGCTTTGCTACAGAATAAAGTGTTCTCCCACACTCATGCTTTCTTGCCTGGCTTTCTTCAGCTCAACAGGTCAACTTCACTTTTTCCTTAATTTTTTTCCTGAACACTTAATTATTCCATGCCCATTTAAAAAGATTTGGAGAACACAGAAAAGTACAAATAAAGAAAACAGAAATTGTCTCTAACTCCACAATTCAAGAACAATCAGTGTTACCATTTGACTCTTTTTTCCCTGCCTTTGGTAATTCATATATTCTTCCGTGGAGGCGTAACTTAGATCACACTCTAGCATAGCTGACTATTCTGTTTGTTTATTATTTTTTTTTATGGGAATATGAAAAGAAACTTTTCATGCTATTAAGCATTCTCTGAAATCACTGTGTTAATGACCACAGAATGTTTCAGTGTATAATATTTTTCTGTTATTTAAAAACAGCCTAGGGGCACCTGGGTGGCTCAGTGGGTTAAGGCCTCTGCCTTCAGCTCAGGTCATGGTCCCAGGGTCCTGGGATCGAGCCCCTCATCAGGCTCTCTGCTCAGCAGGGAGCCTGCTTCCTCCTCTCTCTCTGCCTGCCTCTCTGCCTACTTGTGATCTCTGTCTGTCAAATAAATAAGTAAAATCTTTTAAAAATTTTTAAAAATTTTTAAAAAAACAGCCTAATGGAATTCTTTTTTTTTTTTTTTAAATAAATCTTTGGGAGTATCTTTGTAAGCGAATTAGTAGAATTACTAAGCCAAAAGGTATGGAATTTAAGATATTCCATGTAGCCTCCTTACTTTGGACTTCCAAATTTGCATCTTACTATCAAGGTAAGAATGCTGGTATCTCCAATATTGGTTTTCCACCTTAACTACAGTTAATTTGAAAACTAGAAAGTCAGCATCTGGCTATTTTTATGTCTTCATCATAAAAACCTACGGAGGTTGAACATTTCTGGTGTTTATGAGTCATGCCCATAGTTTGGCCACTATTGTACAGTTGACTTAAGTTTTCTCAACCAAATGTTTTTCTGTGCCTTCCAAAGGGACAAAGAGGAAGAGAAGCTGATATTCAGAATGGACAATATGGTATGCATCCAAGTTTACGCCAGTATTGCAGCAGCTTTGGGAATGATGCTACTAGGCGACCACCGAGGCTTCTCAGTAAACAGGCATTCTGGAAGCCAGTGTGTTGGTATCCAAAATCTTGAGCTATCCAATATAGTCCAGTTGAAGGAGACTGTATGGACAACTTAACGATCACTCTGTAGTTTTAACCTTCTACTCCTTAAATGGATTTACCAAAGATCAAAGGAAGCCAGAAATGGTAGGGGGGATTAAAAAAAAAAAAAAAAAAGGATAAACCCCATACTCAGTAGTAGTTTCCTGCTTCTTCCTTTTCCAAGGATACCTGCTTCTTTATGTAGGTGGTTGTCTGATGTCAACTTGTTAAACTGCATTTTTTTTTTAGGAAAGTGGCTAATTTTTCAACCATTCTTGTTCATTTTGGTATTTTTAAAAGATTTTTAAATTCTTGATTCCTTAGCTTTCTTCTGAAAGAAATCCCTTTACTTCACTTGAGAGAAACCCTGCTGCCCTCTTTTGACTGGTATTTGTCTTGCAAATATACTAGCCATTTGTTTTTTTTACCAAAGACATTATTTGAAAAGAAATTAACTTATATTAAACCAATGCAAAAGAATAAAAGCACTGTCATAACTGGGCTAAGTAAGATAAAGCAGCCACCTATTTTTTTTTTTTCCTAACATAAATGTATTCAATTGCATGGAAGATTCAGGAGATGAATAAGAGGGCAATGAAATAAAATAATATTCATTCGTTTTGTTTGAAGAACAAATGAATGAATATTATTTTCAATTAATAAAATAATAATGAAGATTTCAACCTACACTCAATACTGTTTAGGAAAATATCCTATTATAACTAGGACACCATCTTTGGGTTTGCAAGGACTTCTGACCTGATCTAGTCATTACAGTACTAGAAATAGTATTAAATTACCTGACTAATGTCTAATATGTGGAGTTAAGACACAGCACAATATTTGGGTTTGTGCAAGCTGCCTAAATAGAAGTAAAAACTTTAGCTCATGTATAGATCTTAAATTGTCTAAACATTGTGTTTAGGTGAGTTTCAGATGGCCCACAATTCTAAGTTTCCAGAAAGTATCACCATTCAGCTTTAAAACCTTGACTGGGCTAAATTGCCTGGGCCCAAACTTGGCTCTGAATTTTTCTGCTGCTTCGCTTAAAACAAACAATGCTCATATCAATCTCAGAAACCGCCACTTCATTTGCCATGAACCCGTATCTCATGAACATGCAAAGGCATATATGAAACACGGACAAGGCCCTCCCTACAGGTCTGTACACTCACAGAGAAAGACTAATGCTAATTCCCAGTAACACACATTTGGAGCTACTAATATGTATTTAACAGAAATTGCACCTACCACTTCAACAGTTAAGTGTCCTTGTTCATATAAAAACTACCAAGTACTATTAAGTAGAGTACATACATGAGGTGTTAACTTCTGTTTTCAGAATTAATGCTAGTTAATAGACATCAAGGCAGGAAGCATTGCACTAAGCATGTAAATGACATCGGCTTATTTCATGCTCAACTGCCCCATTAAGTGGGTATTACTGCCTCGCCTCTGTAGGGAAATGAGAGCTCAGAGAGAGTATTTAATTTACTTAATATCACACAGCCCTCAGATCTGGAAGGTATGGCTTGAGTGGCCACTCAGAAACAAACAGAAGAGCAGTAGACAGTGAGAGGAGTGGTTTCACAAAAACACAAAAATTTTCACAGATTTTATGTTTTGAGACTTATTTAGGCATTAATGTTTTAGGGAAGGTTTAGAAGAAGTGAAGGAATGTGTGTTTCAAGGAGAAGAGGAGGAGAGGGGCTGGTGGAATCAGGATGTAGAGACAGAAGTAGATGGGCAGAAGAAAAGCCTGCAGAGGAAGAAAGGGAAGCATGTAAGAGAGTAGGCAGAATTAAAATAGCAACTGAGAAATTGCGCCAAAAGGAAGCCTCGAGCAGTCCCTTTCAAATCGCTGAGTCCCTGACTTCTGGAGGAAGACAGCGGAGAAGAGTTTGAACTAGCATGGACTTCAGGAAGCTGGCACTTTCATTTCAGTGCCTGGGGAGCTCATAGGCAAAAGTGGCATGAGAAGCCCAGGGTAGGAGGTCCTCCTGAATAAGGGTCTCAAGGAATTTGTACCAGGGATGGGCAGAGGTCATACATAGGAGCTTCTGAGATGCCACATCTCATTGATAAAAACGAGAATTAAAAATCTCAACAGAACTTTCTAGTTCTTGATGTTTTCCCTGAAATTTGTTTAATGGATTTATTTCAAATCTTGAAATAGAACAAAACCAGAACTTCCCTTCTAAGTTATTCAGTTCAAGGAGTAACATTTGAAGACCACTGGGCAGACATCAAAGGAAAGCAAATAAGTTCTACAAAAGTAAGGACTTTTTAGATAGCCCAAATGATAAATCATCTGTAAAGGTGAGAGGTGTTAGACCAGATGGCCAGAGATTTTTATACATTTTCTAAAATCCTAGATACACAGGTCATGTGTTGGGGACTACTGTTCTTGCATTCCATTTGATCTACAACATTATAACAACTATCACTCCACAATGCCACTATCTTCATTTTGTTGCCTTGTTTGGATTATAAGTATAATGAAAATAGGGTGCGGATCTTTCCACGATGTCTTCCAATTTGCAACCCCAGCTAACACACTGATGTAGTAAGCACTCCATAATCATTAAAGGACTTTCCAAGGGACTGATCAAGGACTGAAGTGAATGGAGGATAGATAGGTAACCAAATTAATGGCTCAACAGAAACAACTTTGTGTGGAATAAGCTACACAGGAAGTAAATATTTTGCTTGTCAGTGATCTTCCAGGGCGGGTCACATCACCATCTGCTGGAAGCATAGCAAAAGGGACTCAAATATGGGTGAGTGATAAACTAAGCTTGCTTTGTAGGCTTCTGCTGAGCTGAGAGCCCCTTATTTCACTTGCTATTTGTGGCATGAAAGGATATAGCCTACCTGTGGGGGAGATGTAGGGAGATATATTTTAGGATGACAATAAGACCCATAACAATAACAGGCCAATTCTTCCACAAGTAAAGCATCCGTGCTTTCATTTACAGGTAGCATGCTGGCTAGTTCTTGAGGACAAGCTACTGTGCGATATAATACTCCATTTCAAAAGACGGTGGTGGTGAATAGCAGTCTCAGAAGGGTTGTACTCAGAGAGCTGCTTAGTTCGAAATGCTACAGTGCCCCTTGGCCTTGGAGCAGCACAGCCAGAGCCCGAAAGTACGGCTGGAAGTGCCCCAGCCGGCCCCTTCCTGACCCACGGTCGGGGGCAAGGTCAGCTCCCGAAGTCTGGCTCATTACCTACAGAAAACTCAAAAGGGAACAAACGTTAACTGATTTTTTAATAATTCCCTCACAGGATGACCAGCTGGAGCTCTAAATTGTGGTATTTGGAACAGGCAAATACATGGAAGAGGGAGTGAGGGAGGGAAGACTATCCTTTAACCTTCCTTCACACACGACAGAATCAAGAGCAGGTTCTACCATTCCCATGTGCGGTCTAGAAGATCTGACATTTTATGAAACCTATATCCTGACATGTTTACCTCCCTCCCCAGATAGTAATCATCTTTAAAATACTTTCTGCACAAATCCAAGTGGAATTCAAGAACAAACCACATACCTATCACACGAATCAGCATCAAAGGTGTGAATGGTTTCCCTTTTCACTCTAGAGGCAAAGATGGATTTTGAAGCTTCAGACAAAAGTATATGGGGAGATAGTTCTGTATTCTATCCTTCTAGATAATAACATACATACACACACACACACACAACACAACACAACAGAAACAGTTCCCAAGAAAGCAGTATATTGTCTAGCTACCCACTGGCTAGAGTTTGCAGCCAAATAGCCAGCTCTTGAATCCTGTGTCTTGCCCTTGGGAACTCTATGAGTTACCTCGCTTTCTAAGACTGTGCTGCCTCCTTTGTGAATGGGGATAAAGAGCATATCCACTCTGTAGGCTTGTGAGCATTAAGGAAAGTCATTCACTGAAAAGTACTCAGCTAATCTGGCCATATAATATATGCTCAATAAATCTTATCATTGTCATTTTTAAGCAAGTCTTAAATTTCTGAGGCTTTCTGTGTTGTCTGTCTCACAACAAATAAAATATAAGAAATTACCTGTGGAAATAACCCTGAGTCAGAATTGAGTTAGGAGCTACACTGGCCTTATCCGAGGGCCCGTGTACTTCCAGCCCTTGACTTCTTCCAGGTTCTTCTCACCTTGAAATGCCATTCAATACCACTTTGAGAGATATCCTTCCATAGTTCCTTTCTTCATTTCCTATATATTTTGACTTAAAGGTCACCTCTTCAGGGAGAATCCACTCGACCCCACTCCAACAATCCTCTGTCGTGGGAGGATATCTCTCCCTGCTTTATATCTCTGCCTGGCACTTTCCACTAACCTACACTTTCCTTCTTTATCATCAATTGCCTTTTCCATATCTCCCCCAACTCAGGCTGTGTCTTTCTTTTGGTCTGCTGTTCCTCTAGTGTCCAAATAGTAGCTGGCCATGGTTAAGTCCTAGAAAGAAATTCCTGTTGACCCAATGAGTTAGAGTTTACACAAGTGCATAGTGAATGTGGGCACTGGTTTGACTTGGTAGCAAGGGTGGATAGCAATATCATGATGGCCTAGTCCACAAACTACCCGGCAGGGGAACTAAAGCAGACAACCGAGGACAAGGCCTAAAACCACTGTCTCCAGATTTGTTTCTAGGGACAACCAAAAGAAAAGAAAGGCGACTGTCTGATTTCCTTCCTTTCTCACCATACCAACTCTCCTCCAGATACTGAAAGCTAATGTCACTACCACAGCCACTGCTCATCCTTCTTCCTAGGAACTGTCTCCTACCAAACCCTCAGTGACTGCCGCTCCAACCCATCACTCAGCTATGCAACTCAGAGATGCTCTGCTCGCCCCAGAACTGTATCATCCCAACCGTTACTGTTATGGTGCAGCTAAGCTCCTTCATTGGGTCTTTCATGGCACTTGTCACAACCCTGTCATTATTCAAACTGGTTACTTTCTTTTATTTTATTTTGCCCATCAGAATGTACCCTCCATGAGAGCACGCTCCATTTGGACCTATCCAGTATGGCAGCCCAGCACCTTACATAATTCCCATATGTAACTTGAGTTTGATAAATAAATATAAAAGGCAGAAAGAAGAAAGAGAATGAGGATCAGGGAGAAGAAACTCTTGGGAACAATCTGTCTTATTTTATGAAAGTCTTCCCTGATTTCACTCAATATTCATTTACTGGGCAGCTATTGTTGCTGGCAGGAAGAGAAGCCACTGTATTCTGTAGGAACTAAGCACCATTCTCTCCATGAAGAAAAATACAGATACCATATTTAGTACATGCTTAGCATTGTGCTTCATTGTTCCAGCAAAATCCTAAAAGCAACAACTACCACCTCAATTCTTGACCACTGATCCACAGCTCTTTGTCCCTCAGCCCAGGAACGACAGGAAATGGCAATGAGTCACCTTCCCACCAACTTCTGTTTCTCATTTTCTTGCCACTGGCTCTATGCACCCACTTCAAGAGTCTTAAATCAATCAAAATTTTATAACCAAATCTCCTTAACAAATGCAAAACTCACTTCCCACCAAACAACCCTAATTTAGCACAAACTTTAAATTTCAAAGGAAATTTGAACGTGCCTTGCTTTAAATGTCAGGACTGGATATTCAGATGGAATAATTAAGGGGGAGAAAACGTTTCATTCCAATAAAAAAAAGGTTGCTAGTTTGTGCAAAGTACTAAGAATATTACGTTTTAAATATGTCTGCTTCTGTCCACATACCACCAATGGGAAAATCCTTATGATTCACAAGAAGCATGTGTCTCTGTGCTGATTGCCATGAAGACAAGAACCCTGGCAGTCTGAAGTTCAAACAGACATCACCTCTTAAAAGGTAGATCTATCAGCTGCACATTCTGGTAGGCCTGCAATTTTCCATTTTCATTACTCATTTTCACAACTATCTAGAATCTCTTTCCCCTGTGCCTGATGCCAATGGTTTCAGACTTTTCTTACTATGATAAGAGTAAGCAGGGCTTAAGTACACATAATTCTGTGTTATTTAGAAATGACTCAGATTCGGGCAGTTTCATAAACAGCATTTTTATAAGCAGTTTGGAAATTCTACTAAACCTGATTATGATTTTCCAGGCTTGATGGGGAAGAGCTGATAATTGTGTCTGTGAAAAGTTATGTTATATGTACTGATGTACACAGTATAATCTTCCAATTCACTGGACTGAAGTTAAGCTCTTAAGATGCCAGAAAACAAACAAAAAGCAGATCTTCAGAAATTATTTGTTCACAACACAAAACTTTTCACACAACATCTCGTTTTCTCAACAAGCCTGCTTCACAAAGGTCCTTCAATTTCTCTGATTTCAGGGAAGACTTCCCAGTTAGTAAAATAGACTTAAAGAGGCTCTTCAACACTTAATCCTAATGTATTCTTACAAAAAAAGTAAGCCACGGGTTTGCTGCCAAATGCAGAGATGCATAACCAGCTCCTATGCGGGGCTCTTTCCCTTTTTATTTTTCATTTCCTCATACTTATAATGTTCATTATGTTTGGAAAATAAAATAAAGATACAGTAAGTGTTTTTGCTTTATAGTGTGTGAGTGCTCAAATGATTGTGGTGTGGAGAGGCATAGAGAAAATAGTTGAAGTCATACGGAAGACTAAAATCACACAATAAGGAAAATAGGCTAAAAGTCCTGATCTTTTTTGGGGGGGGGGAGTGTCTGTGGAGGCTAGGGGTAGAAGGAGAGAGAGAAAGAGAATCCCAAGGAGACTCCATGCCCAGCGCAGAGCTCGAGGCAGGGCTTGATCTCACAATCCTGAGACCATGACCCGAGCTGAAATCAAGAGTCAAACACTTAGCCCACTGAGCCACCCAGACACCCCAGAAAGCTTTAATCAGAGATGTCCCAAGTAGTAAACTACTGACATAATTGTCAGCTTCAGGATAAAACCAAAGTAAAACATTTTTTTTCTTTAAAGAGAAAACTCCTTTCTGGTGTAAAAATATAGACTCTAGAGATAAGATGCATAGTAAATGCTATGTTAAGGGTAGATGATAATTTCTGGAGACAGAGAATTTTACTTTACAAAGATGCCCTGGAGATATTTTAAATGGGGGATTGCCCCCTTCCCCCATTTACTTTACTCAATTGTTTCAGACTGTAGACTTATGAAAAAAATGAATATTCTCATTTTAGTGATTACCATGCTTAAGGAAATTATGCTAAATCATTTGCATGTAGATGATTCAGCCCTTTGAATAATGATTTCCTTAACTAACATGGTTATTATTATAGACGAGGTTATATAATAGAAAAGCTTAAGAGAGGCTGTATCCACCTTTGATATATTCTGACCCACAAAGAAAATGCTGATGATGATCGAATCCAGTTGATTTTGCAGAATATTTGCTGAGATTATAGAACAGTCTTGGCAATTATTTTTTGACTTTCAAATGTAAACTTTGGATAAGTACAAAAACTGTTAAAAACTCCCCCTCTAGTGTTTTGTTATTAGTTGTTCATTCATGATCACTCATATTTCAACGGAACTTAATATGTGCCCTATATTGTTCCAACTGGTCCATGCGGATTATTTCATTTTACTGCCATAAGAACTCTATGGATTATGTACTAATAGATACAGTTACGATCAGCACTTTGGAGAGTGGTAATAATGGAAATAAGGCAGAGAGAGAGAAGTTAAGTGACTTACCCAAGTTCTCAAAGATAGCATGGCCTGGAGCTGGGATTCAAAACCAAATCATCTGGCTCCAGGATCTTTACTCTTAATTCCACTACACCGAATTGACTATGACTAAGGATAAATGAAAGACGACTTTAATGCTCTGACTCACATGCAGAATAAGTTAAAGAAAAGAGGGAAGAAACTGGGCCAGAATAATTACTTAGGAATATTCTTGGTGGAACTTTATGCAACGTGTGTTGGATAATTTTTATCTTCTAACAAAACAACAACAAAAATAGAACTGTTGACTAAATCCTCACTCCCCTTGCCTAGACTCATAGGAATTAGTTGCAATAAAGATGGGTGAAAACTTCAAGTTTATATTTCTGTAATAAGTTTGTACCTCAAGTCTGTGAGCCCAAGGAGGAACAGGAGATAAAAGGAAATAAGAAAGATGCACAAGAGTATCTGAAACAGCCAGTACACATAATGGTGATTGAGAGTGTTCTCATCAATGACTGTTTTCGCCCTCAGTTACAATCATGCCGAAAGTAGTTAATTACATACCCTCCCCTTTGCTACTTTCATATTTTGTATGCTTTGTTGTACTGCACTAACCACACTATATAACTATTCGGCTCTTTCTAAAGGGCTTCTGTTCCAGCCTGAGAATGGGCCCAGAACCACTCTTTGTGGTTCATATCATCACTCCAGGCTTCACCTCCTAATCTCTGACCTGAACCTCCTCTCTCCCCTGTGGATCCTTCTTGTCTCCTGGCTTTTAGTTTTACATCCAGTCTGGTTCGTACAATCTTCCTCTTATCTGAACAGTAATAGCTAACGCCCTCGCGACTTATTTACCTCAAATACTGATCCTCCCTGAAAAGTAAGAAATGCTATCCCTGTTTTCCTAACATAGAAAAGAAGCTAGACAAGATCTCTGTTGGGAAGTGACATTTAAACTAAGAACTTAAGCATAAGAATGGGTGGCTCACTTGGTTAAGCTTCTAACTCTTGGTTTGGGCTCAGGTCATGAACCCATAGTTTAGAGGTCAAGTCCCAAGCCCCACACTGGGTTCCACGCTCAGGACAACCTCTGCTTCAGATTCTTTCTCCCTCTGCTTCTCCCTCTTCTTTTGCCCTTCCCCATTCACACTCATGGGCACTTGTGCTCTCTCTCTCTCACATTCAAACAAACAAACAAACAAATAAAATCTAAAAAAAAAAAAAAAAAAGGAAAAGGAAAGAAAAAGAAGGGTCTTAACTTCTGAGTCTAGAGACAAAACTACTCCAGGCAGAGGGATCAGCATATGCAAACATCTTTAAGTAGGAAAACAAAACAAAACAAAACAAAACAAAACAAACAAACAAAAAACCCAACCTGGTATTTAGAATAAGCTAGTGTGGGTAGGAGAAAAAAAAAATGTGTAAGGGGCAGAGTACATGTCTTAAAGGACGTGGGCCATGGAGGCCTGGCAAGATTGAATAAAGGCAACTTTAGGATATATTTTCTTCCACTATAAACCATGTACTCAGTCAACTCATGAACCATGTTTTGTGTGGACTCCGAGAGCCTAGTAATATGGTGACCCTTAGTGTCAGTCTGAATACTTGTTTTGGAATTGCTGGTGGTGTCAGCGATGAAGTTGTGGGTGACACTGGAATGAGTGGTGGTGATGGTATTTGTGGTACAAATGTTGATGGTATTCATGGCAGAATTATTGGTATTTTTGGTGGTGGAACTGATCATAATACTTGTATTCATCGAAGTAGAAGCATAGTCTATTGAGGGTCACTTCCGAAATGAAGACCTCCATCCACTTCCTATATAGTTCATACCATTCAGAGGAAAATGAACACCCCTGAAGCCTAGACTTAGAGGTGAAAAGCCATTAAAATAGATCAGCTGGTTTTATTAACATGCTTGTCCAGAGGTAGGTCCGAGGATTTGGACACAGCTGCATTTAAATAATTTCTGCTCCTTAATGATTTTATCCTCAACATAAATTTTCTGCACTTCTAAAAATATATTTCAACTCTGAGATAAATACATCCTAACTTTACCGGAGTTCCCTAGCTGTGATGTGGTTACCTGGGAATGTTCTTCCTAGGGGGGGGATCAGATTTGGAGAGCTTAAACACGGATTCCATAGTTTTGTTAGTAATTCGGGATTTATCCAGAAGGCAAAGAGGACAGAGTAAACAAGCAGCTTCCTCTTTCATGAGAATATTATCTATCAGCCAGCAGGACTTGGGCAAGTCACAGGTCCCCTTAAAAATTAAAATTTGCCAGATACTGTTATAGGGAAAGATAAGACATAGTTCCCAAACTTTAGCAACTACTAATGACAACATTTATTCAATACCAGAAATTTGCATTAGACTCACACTTGTTTTAGGTTCATAATATCTGCTATATTATTCAATCTAATGGAAATGTTATTATTTCAATTCTATACTTGAGAAAACGGAGGCCTAGAGAAGTAACCATATTTCCTATTGGAAAACCCATGACTTTGCAATTAATCATTCACCCTCCTCCCCCACCCCCCGGCTCCTTAAAGACAATGGGAGAGAGTCAATATGACTTAATGACATCAGTGAATCCTTAAAGCTAAGGATTTAGGATCCCTGCAGGAGAATCCAGGAGGAAAGGTCCACAGCACCCTTAGGATCCATGGGAAAGGATTCGGGGGCAATCAAACACCTGAAGGATAGATACTGATGATATAACTGAAGTTCTATGAACACACTCTCTGAGCAGGCTGACACGCTCTAACCAGTATTACTTGATAGAAGGAGGCTGGAAGCTAGAGGCGTTAGTAAACCTATCTAAGTAAACAGATGGTCAAACAATGGTCACTCCATCAGTAACCAATAGCTAATCATTTTTCTGTCTCCTCATGAAATTGTGTCCCAAGGAACTCAAAACAAAACTCTATGATGGAATAAAAGAAAACCATGTGCTTAGCTCTGCCTAGAATTTTCTTATGCCCTGAAATTCCAAATCAGAAAGTTGTCCCTTTATATTGAGGTACTAACCCTTGGAATAAATTAGCCATTACTAAACATGGTATATCAGAAATTAATTTACCCTTTCCTTTTTCAAGGAGTTGGTTTTTTTGTTTGTTTGTTTGTTTTTTTAATCAAAGATCTTATTTATTTGGGAGACAAAAAGAAAGAGAGCACAAGCAGGGGGAGCCGCAGGCAGATATAGAAGGAGGAGCAGGTTTCCCCCTGGGCAGGGATCCAACATGGGGTTCAATCCCAGGGTCCTGGGATCATGACCTGAACCGAAGGCAGATGCTTAACTTATTGAGCCACCCAGACACCCTCAAGTAGGTTTTGATTAATAAAGTTGGGAGCAGTGATCAGAATTCTAATAAATAAAAAAGAGAAATGTTCGAAAGGGAAAAGCTAGAGGTGGTTTCTGCCAACTTACAACTTCAAAATTATAATTTGACAAGCTCAAGGTTTTTTGAGAGATATACCCAATAGAAATATGTACATGTTCACCAAAGATGTGCACAGAATGTTGAGAGAGTGCTGTTGGCAGTAGGTAAAAATGGGAACTATGGAAATATCCACCAGTACTAGAATGGATAATAATTATCATACGTTCACACAAGGAAACGTGATAAGCAATGAGGCCAAATTAACCACTGCTGCACAAAACACACAGATGACTTTCACAGATGTAATGATCACTGAAAGAAGCCATACACAGAAGGGGTCATAGTGAGTGAGTCTATTTATCTAAATACAAGACAAACAGGTGAATCTAAACAATCCCGGTGTAAGTCCAGATAGTGAATGCTCTTGTGAGGGCAGGGCGGTCCGTGACTGGATGGGAACCACAGGAGGACATTTGTGGGGCAAGTGACATGACTGTGAAAATTCCCTGGGCTGTACACAATGACAGAGACATTTTTTTCTATATGTATATTATGGCCAAAAAAAAAAGAAAAAAGGAAAAAAAAAACTGGTCAAAAGAAACAAACAAAAAGAAAAGCCAGGGTCCCATCATCAGAAGTCTGATTCCTAACAGTTTAAAAAAAAAAAAAAATCCTAGGTACTCACTTAACCCTTCTTAAATCGTGAGTCCTTTGTCTATAAAATAGGAATGATGCCTATCGTACCAGATTAAAGGAGATTAAAAAGCAAGACCTGCTATATAAATTATAAAGTTTTTGTACAACTGTTAGTTATTTAGATCAGCGGTCTGCAACCCTAGCTGTGAGTGAGAGTCACCTAAGGAGATCAACAACAACCAAACAGGTGCCCAAGTCTCCCGATGCTAGACATTCGGACTCCCTAAGTCTGAGGAAGGGCCAGCTCATCTCTAGTTTCAGAAGCTCAACAAGTGACACAAATACAGTCTTGGACCACTGATTTAGAAAATAATTCCTTATTTCAAAAGTTAATGTGCCATTTCAGGCTCATTCCCAGGATCTGTGCCATGCATCCACATTTTGCCAATCACAAGTGACACAGACAAGAGAATTTTCAGAAAGTCTAATGCAGTTGAAATAACACCTGCAGAGTGGGCGAGGGAATTTACAAGCAAAAAGGTATATCTCATTAAACCAGGTACTCTGACGCCAAATATTTTTTAGTCGTGAACAACCCACAAAGGAATCCGAAGAGCAGAACATCTTCAGAGTAATACCCAAAGTGTAAATATATGCTATTGCATATCTCTGCCAGGAATCATGATCCAATTTATGCTTTGGTTTTGTTTTTCCTCCACTTACAAAACGAACACCAGATGTCAGAACTGTTTTTGATAACATTTCTCTTGTCATCATTTTTTGTTGTTGTTGTTTTTAATAGTATGTTGTTTCAACATGGACACTCTAGAATTATAAAATTGCTAGACTTCAAAAAGTACATCAGTTCCTACCGATAAAGTAAAATGCATAAAATCAGAACAGTTTGAAGGTTTTCTCTGAATTCTTATGACATTCAAATTGCTTCTTTTCTCATCCCCTCATTTCTAATTTTCTCCTTAGATAAATTCATTACACACAAGAAAGGTCTCATAGCAAGGCGATCCAACATTTGCATGTTGTGGGTATATATGTTGTTCCAACAGTAGGTACTGAATAAATAATTGCTGACTTTAACAGATTAGTCATTTTGAGAGTAGATCATATTCTAGAGCCAAAGATAAGACCATAGATTTTATGTGGTCTAGCTGTTAAAATGCAGTTAAAACTAACAACTCTTCCTTGAATCTATAAAGCTGTATTTGTGTGAGACTTCTATTGGCAAACATAGTGCTGTAGTGGGTTACATCTGAATTGAATTTTTCACGCTGCTCCATGCCTGCTAAGGGTTGCCTTTATTTCCTGTTTTAGGATCCTGGTTAGCATCATTCATAGCCTGAAAAGACTCTATTCCAGTAGCATCCTACACTTTTATCATATGCATGTCTGCAAGAATTGTCAACTAGATGACAATTTGGAAAAAAATAAAAATAAAAACAATGAAAAGCCACTTATTAATGAAGTGCCTTAGAACTTAGATTTTCTTAGAAACTTGCTTAAATTAGGTATAGTTCATCAATGCCCAGCTACCTTAAATAAAGCACCACAAAAATTACAGGTACATCTATCTGAAGAAAAACAGAAATTACAAGGAAGTAACTGAATAATAATATTGAGATAATATGGAATTTTCCATTTTCAGCAGATCATGTCATCAAAGACATAATGCAGAAAATTATAGAATATTCAACAGCGAACATTAAAAATTCATATTCTGATTAGTGTTATTTTATCACTTATAAATAATTTAAATAAAAGTTTGGTACTGCCCTGTTATTTGACATTGGTAAGGTGCGAGCTCTTCCAGTCAAGGCTGTGGCTTTTCTTTTTTTTTTTTTTTTAATTTTCAAAGAAAACCTTAAAATTTCCTCTCACACAGTATAAGGTAGAACTCCTTTGACGATTGAGTACAGAGAACTTGCTGAGTTAAATGTCGATCCTTTAGTACTCAACCACTTCCCTGTTGCTCCTTAAAGCTATCCAAAAGTCTTATAGCCTGCCTTCCTCCATGACTACAGCTGTCTCCCAATGTCCCTGTCCCTTGAAGCCATGTCTTCTCAGGTCTTCTCCCTTCTTGCCCCGACATTCTCATATTATTTTCCATGTGAGTAGAGGATCTTGTCCATCCACTGTAGGACCATTATTTTTTGTCCCCAATTCTGAACTAGAAAATGAATGGGTTGAAGAATTAAGTGGATGGTCTTTGATATGAATGTCTTGGTAAACTGAATAGCACCCCCCCTTTTTTTCCCTTGTTCTGGTCAACAATTAATCTTAATTGAACAAAGATCTAGGAGGATGAGGTTACTTACAGTCAAATAGGGACAACTGATTTCACCATTTATTTTTCTCTTGAATAGCTGATAAGGGGAGAGGATAAAATTCTCCAATGGCAGTTGGAATCCAGATTTTGCAGTGTTATAAACAACAGGTTGCCTTTAGAGCAATTTCATCAGCACAGCACGGTAGTGAAAGCATGAGCCATGAAGAGTTATACTTTCTAAATTCAAACCCCAGCTCTACCATTTATTAGCTGTGTAACCCGGGCAACCACTCAAATGCCTTGGTAATAGGAACGGTAATAATCTTATTTTATAGGATCACTCTGAAAATTAAATAAGTTCATACATTTAAGGCACTTAGAATAGGGTGTAGAGTTACACAAGTGCTCAAATGTTAATTATTATTAATAGCTTTTGGATTTCATTAGGCTAGTAAGAGTCAGAGAGTGAGAATTATGGTAAGAGGAACATGAACACAATAACTATATTTTTCATAAACAAAAATGAGCTACTTAGAAAGTAGCCTGTGACATCTGCCTTCAGATCAGAGTGGGAATAGACTGTGCTCTGAATTCCTCCATCTGGGTGGTCATCCAATAACACTCAATAATGCTCAGACTGATTGATCACTATTTCCCATCTTTGCATCAAAGTGCCTTAACATCACTTACTAATAAATTTATGTTGTCCTCTCTGGCATCCCTAGAGAATTTTGCATATTTCACTCATTAATTTCCAACTCCACCAACAATCCAGTGCTCCAGGTCTTAAAATGAGTCCTTCTGCTCTTACCTATACTAAGCCTTTTCCACCATTTGTCTCACTTCCTCTATATGACTTTGCAGTGCAACAGAGTCGACAACTTTCCCCCTGTTACATATGAACATTTACTATTTGCCTGGCATTTAAAACTGAAGATGAAAAAATGATCCAGACAGACATAATCACTACCCTTTTAGAATTTACATTCGCAGGGAGAGGAAAAGACACTTCACTCTATTAACAAAATGATTTACTTACAATTGTGATACATGCTAGAAGGAACAGTGTGAGGTGCTAGAAGTTCATATTTCAGGGGATCTGGTTTTAGGAAACTAGACAAGAGCAAGTATATACACATATACAGGGGATCATCAGGGGTGGGGTGGGAGGCTCCAGAGAAAGGAGCAGTGAACCTGGGGTAAGAGGTAACATGGCCTATTCTAGGATGTGAAAGAAGATCTCATTGGCTGGTGCTCCCTCTCTTGGAGGGAGAAGAGAGAAGAGTTGCAGAGATTAACATGAGCAAGGTCAGTTGAGGCTGAGTAATATGGGGCCTTGTGACCATGTTAAATATTTTGGGCTTGATTCGTAAAATAATGGAGAAATTCTTTAATCATGGAAATGACATGCCAACACTTATTTATATACCTTGGCTAGAGAATACAGATTGGATTTTGCCTCCATCCCTCCCTCTCTCTCTCTCACATTTAATCCTTCAGCCTATCTTGTGTGATTGCTCATGTAAAGCTCTATATAAAAGATTGTTTAAATATATGCTTTACTTTCCAAATAACGGAACAATTTGCCTTTCAGCCATACTTCATTTTTTTTAAACTATAATAACAATCTTCAAGAAAAGGCAATAAAGGCATTAGCTATACAAATAGGGATTTGGGGAATAAGAAGATTTTTTCCCCTTTTGCCAACATTCTAGTATTTCAGGAATTTTGATTCCTGAACCACAAAAGACTAGCATACCTTTAAAACCAAAGTTCTAATTTACATACCAACTTAATTGGCCATGAGATCTTCAACTTCACTTTCTTCTAGCCCAAGTGTCAAAGTCTTTTTCCTTGCTGTAAAAATCCTCAAAGAGTAAAAAGATTTATATAACACAAAGAAGCTCTTCAAACTCTATCCTAGTCATAATTCAGTGTTAACTCATTTATAAATAAGTTCCAGGCAACATGCGGCAGTGTGAAATCTAAAAGTAAAAAAGACATATTTTCTGTCTTTTAGAGTTCGGAGGGCAAAATAAATAAATAAATAAATAAAGCACAAGAGAGAAACCACTGAAACCTCCTTAGAATGGAAAATCTGTAGGATTTCTAGTAATCAAACTGAAAGACTCAGAAGTCTTTTGAGACCAGGAACATATATCTCATAGTTGTTTTGCCCCATAAACTACAACATAGGTATTAAATCAATATTTAACCATGAATCCTTCAGCTATTTTTCTAATAGAACAGCTTTTTTAAGTGGTGGGGGAAAAAAAATCCAAAGCTGACATTTTAAATGTGAAAATATGAAGGAGTACCAATAGTTCTTATCATTTCTGAAAATGTGGACCTAGAAAAATTAAGACCAAGGAGATCTTCTGATAGATCATGAAGACACATCAGAATGAAAAATAATAGGAAAAATTTGAGGAATCTTAAAAAACAAAACAAAACCAAACCAAAAAAAAGCCTATGGTCAGCAGAAAACCACAGTGTCTTAGCTAATAAGGCTGATATAAACCTACTAACAGTGGTTGAACTTCTTAGTTGGCTGATTCACTTCCTGAATGAGTAACCATCACCTTTGTCTTCATGATAGCCAAGTAAGAGGCCTTCTTGCCTGGGAAGGGAGAAAGCAGTACCAATCCACAGAGTTGGAACAGACTTGGTCCCACACACTGAAACTGTCATAGTTTTATGTAGAATCACAAAGGCTATCAAGAGACTGAAAATCAGAATTTTGTATATTTCACTTGTTAATTGTAATCTATTATTTATAAGCCATTCTTAAAACTTCTCCATAACCATCCTTTCTATATACTATACTTGTAATTACATGTTCAGTTTTTAATTCTAATGTTGTATTTCATTCCAGAAATACTGAAAAACCTGTTACTCTAGCAAAAATCTGTACCTTCCTTGTATTGCACTATTGCTCTTTTCAGTGAAACTATATGTTTTGTTTTGGCCATATTTCTGTTTTTTAGGGTTTCTCCATTGCACAAACTGCTGTTGCTTCATTCTTAGATCCACTTCAGAAAAAGTACTGAGTTTTCTGTACATCATTTAAAAAACCTACATAAATGTCACTTTAAAGTCTGCATAAGAGTCCATCTTAAGAGTATTGACTATGTCCACACTGCCACGATTAAGTAGCTTAATCCAGTGTTCAACAATTAAGGTATGTCTACATTTTTGCTAGCAGTAATACTGGGATGAACACCCCTTCCCATAAATTTTCCTCTGCGTTTCATGTTACTTTTAAGGTAGAATCCCAAAAGAGAGATTGAAAGATCAAGGACTACTTTCAAGGTTATGTAGCTAAGTCATCAAGTGCTTTCACCAGAAGTTGTAAAAGGAGTTAGCAGGAAACTGCTTATGACAAAGTATTATGTAAAATTCTTGGGGTGACATTTCACATACCACATGCTCTATCCCTGGGGACCGTGGGAACATGGAAGTGAGTCTGGTGGGCGCCTAGATGGCTCAGTTGGTGAAATGACTGCCTGCAGCTCAGGTCATGATCCCAGAGTCCCGGGATCAAGTCCCGCATTGGGCTCCCTGCTCAGCAGAGAGGCTGCTTCTCCCTCCAACCCTCTCCCTTTCTCATGCTCTCTCACTCTCTCTCTCAAAAAAATAAATAAAATCTTTAAAAAGAAAGAAAGAAAGAAAGAAAGAGAGTGTGGCTAGAAAAGAACTACTTTATTATCACTGCCAACATTGCCCAAGCATCGTGATAACAAAATGCAGACCCACTTTCAGTTGGTTTTATTATTAATAATAATTATTATTGAACTCTCCACTCAAAATGCACCACCTCCTATGTCTATCCCTTAGACAGAAATGTAGTAAATTGTTGACATGGCCAATGTACAGGTTCTTTATTCAAAATTTATTATGTACTCATCATGAGCCCACATCACACTAAGTGCCAGAGAGAGAATGTTGAGGTTTGTGCTCTCAAGAGGTAAAGTAGGATTTGATGTGCTGGGTGATTTTTTTTATTCTCTTCTACATATTTATAGTGCCCACATTTGGAAAATGAACAAATTACCTTTATCATCAAAATGATGATAAATATGTTTATTACTAGAAGTTGCAACTGGTAAAATGAAATCTAGTGGTACTCATGCTTTAATCTTCAAACTTGATCCAATGCTCCTTCAACAAACTTGTTTTCATAAAAGGAGCCAATGGAAGGGCTTGAAGAGAAAGCATATGAAAAACACAAATTAAAGCATGTGGGTTGACAAATCCTGGGAAGTCGCTATGTCTAAAATAAGTCCTCCTCTTCCCTCTTCCCATCCCAGAGCCCATTGATATGCCTAAGGACACCCATCAGAAAGTCTCATGGAATGCCCCAGACATAACTAACTATAGATACTTTACAAATTTGATAGAACCACAATTACAAAAGGCTTTTGAATGACATTCCAATTTGCACTGGATCATTGTTAAGTCACCAGATACCTTATTTGAAGTTCTTAAACTGCTTGAAAAGTATGTGCTTTCACAGGAGTCTGCATGATGGAATGGGATAAGGATGCTCTGAAACACATAAGCAAAGAAGGAAAGAACCAGAAGAAATGATAGCTGCTCCGGTGGTGTCATTTAAGATCTGAGGCCAAGCCATCATAAACACAGGGGAATTTTCCCCATCATACAGAGGATATCATCAGCCATTTATTTATTTCACAAATATTTTTCAATATGGGATATATAGAAATGAGTTAAGTAGAAAAAGTGTTGCCCTCCTGGCCCTCATTTATAGTCTAATAAAGTCCAGGAAACAAGAAGACAAAATAAAAATTGTGTATTTTCAATTCTGTTGTGATGTAGAAGAACAGGGTGTCTGAGAGAGGAGCACAAGGAACCCCTGTGTAAGACGGGATATGCACAGAAAGCCTCTCTACAAAGGTGACATCCCAGCTGAGTCCCAGACATCATAGAGCCAGACACAGTGAAAGGAAGAGATTTCAGGTCAAGAAAATGGCAAGGAAGAGTCCAGGAAGCAAGGCTGGTAGCAAGTGAATCCCTGAGAGATCAGATGGCTGGAATGAAGTAAACAAACGGGAGAGTGGTGTAAGGTGAACGTGGAAAGGTAGGCAGGGACAAAGTTACCAAACAGAGAGCTATCTGGAGACCAGGAGACAGAATAATATGGCTGAGGCTTAGAAGGACTTGGGGAAGATTAGAATGGAAGAGACTTAAGAGAAGTAAGACTGCTGTGAATTCTGCCACACAGGGGAAGCCACTAGATGTTCTCTTGCATGGGAAGGACACAAAGAGGGGATTTCACATGGAACCCGTAAGATCCTTGGTATGCCCCAGGTACTAGGAACTGGGCAGCGGGAGGGTGGGGGGATTGACTAACTGGACTCCTATACATCACATCTAATGGCTAAGCAAAATGGCAGTATATGGTTACCATCTAAGCCAGAGTGACCATTTTTCACTCAGGGTCTACTTTATCCCATAGCTATTGGTGCTAACAATCAGTGCTAATACCCTTTAGGGAGAAAAGACAGAAAATTAAATTCAGCATCTCTAACCCATGATGATGTCTGTAACATGCACAGTCTGTTTAAATTTGATGGTTCATTTCTTTATTCCTTCCAATGTCATCTCCTTCTCAAGAGAGGATTGCTTTTTTGATACAGGTAATGCAGGCCATAGAAGCAACACACACCTCCTATAGATAACACTAGGTCCGGGAATAAAATAATAAACAACTGAAATTCAAGACCATCTCAAGTAAAAAGGAATATAATGTTACTAATTACATGGAAAAAATGCTTTCATTGCATGAATTCTGCTACCAATAAGATTAGTGCAGAAAGGACTAAATGTTGCCACTTCAATATTAATTGGTCTTTCAAAGCTCAAACAGAAATGGTTATTTAGCATCAGTTTGGAAGACTGCAAGCACTGATTTTTTTTTTTTTTAAATAGTGCCATGAAAAGGGAAAAATAAGTGCTAAGAGGCTTGGGGACATTATTAAACTCGTTTATTATTCTTTTTTTAATATAGAGTAAATTACAGAAATCTTACCAAATCAACAGAGAGAAAGATAATAGGCCATAATGAAATATGCAATTTATTTTTTAAATGGGAAGAGAACTACTGAATCATAAATGGCAGACCCATTAGGAAGTTATGTAAACGCTTTCCTTTCGAGCAATATAAATTCCGTATCACCCTAACGTCTATGCCCCAATAGTTTTACTCATTATCATAAATTTCAAAAATCTTATTCCTTCACAATATATTTCAAACAAAAAACATTTTATTTTCATTTTAACAATTAAACAATTTTATTGTCTCATATCTTCAATATACATTCCGCAGTTTGTTCAAATAAATATGACTTGTTTAAAGTCACTTACTTAAAACAGAGAATGAGTTTTCTCCAAACCTTGCTTTGCTGTCATTGCTATCTTGTGCATTAAGGAACTGTAATGTGTGGGGCTGGAAACAGAGGAGTCCAAGAATGGTCCACAGATTCAGACTTTGTATACTTCTTAAAACAATACTATTTTAAGGATTTGCATTAAGAATGAACAGGAAAAAAAATTATTCAATCCCCTCTTTAGCTTTGGCTCTCTACAAAAGAACAGATTTGTGCCCTAACAAGTGACTGGGTTCTAGAATCAGACACAGCTAGGTTCAAATTCTTGCTTCCTTTACAACTGTGCACTTGAATAAGTTCCTAAATAATTGCTGGACCTCAGTTTTCTGATCTGGAAAATGGACACAGTTACCCTGCAATGGAGCCACTTAAGATGTGTATAACAGGATCCAGACCCATGCTTAACACAAATTAGATGTCTATTAACATTCATTTTGCTTTCCTTAGAAATCAGTTGGCATACATTTTCAAAACTGGGCTCACAGACCCTCTGTCTCTTAAGTTGAGCAATGTTTTTGTCCATTCAGAAAGCTACAATAAAATACCACAGACTGAGTGGCTTATAAACAAGAGAAATTCACAGTTCTAAAGGCTGAAAGTCCAAGATCAGGGTGCCAGCTTGATCAGGTGAAGGCCCTCTTCCCGGTTCTTAGAAGGAGCTTTTTCACCATGTCCTCACAGGGTGGGTGGGGCTACATAGCCCCTTGGAATCTCTTTGCAAGAGCACTAATCCCATTTGTGAAGCTCCATTCTCATGACCTAATCACTTCCCAGAGACCTTTTCTTCTGACAGCATCACATCAGGGATTAGGATTCCAACATGTGCATTTTGGTGGGGGAGATGGGGGGACAGGGGCATAAAACTATCTAAACCTAGGCAAGCGATCTCCTATAAAAACTAAGAGTCAAAACAGGAATCAGACTGAACATTCTTGAATGGGCAAAGTAAACTTTCTAAGCCTGTGTCCTCATCAGTAATAGGGGTACACAGCTTATTTCACTGTGTTAGAGTAGAGTTGCTCAGTCATAGCATTACACACCTGTGGTTTGGGTCAGTCTTTGCTGTAGGGGGGCTGGCTGTCCTGTGTGTTCTAAGTTGTTTAGCAGCATGACTGGCGTCCCCCCACCAGTTACCTTGCCTAGCCCCCCCCTCCCCCACCAAACTTGAATAACCAAAAAAAGTCTCCAGACATCGCCAAAGTTCCTTTGGGGAATAAATTTGTCCCCCACCCCCACAACTGAAAACCTCTATAGTAAGCCCAATTAAGTAATTTACAAGTTATTTTACATGGGACATGGAACACCGTTATGCTCAATAAATGTAAGCTATTAATTTTTACCTAGAAATGATACTAATCATTATTTTAGGTCTTCAATATTATGCATAAGCATTGGTCACAATGAAGAGACCATCTAAAGAGAAGCCACCTATATCCATGGTGTCCCCAGAGCTGCCAAAAATGAAATGATTCCATAAGATTCTTCTCATGCCAATATACATCTAAACCTTGGATTTAGAGCGATGCTGGCATCTCATTCTGCCTGAATGTTTTCTAGGGGGTTAGCCTGTCTTCCCTGGTTGGTCTCATGCTGCATCCATCCCTTAAAACAAGGTAATATTGTGCTACCTGGGAAGTAGGAGCCCAGAAACAGGGATAACTCTCAACTCTGCATTGAGTTGATGCCAGTCTTTGGCTCCATATGGGTCGGATGAAGGCTTATACCTGATTGCAGTTTTCTTCAGCTCTTTCTTTCTAAAAAGCCTCCTGCCAAATTTACCATGCAAAGGTGCAGCTGTCACACAGTAATGATTTCAACATTTGGGATAGTTAGTAAATTCTTGAAAGACTTTCCCAGAAAGCTAGAAATGTACTGTAACAACAGATGCACTTGGGGGTGTAGCTTCATCTTCCCATCCCAAGGGCATTAGAGAGTGGGCTTGGTAATGAACCATCAGTAACACCCCAACAGGTGCCACTAACCCACTATATACAGTCCTCATTTTCATAGACCACAGGACTCCCAACTTTAGCTCTACCTCCAGTCAAAGGCAACCCCTCACCTCTTTTATAAATGAAGTTTTATTGAAACACAACCAGTTCTTTAGGTCTTTTAAAAATCATCTATGACTTTCAGGCTACAACAGCAGAGTTGAATATTTGTGACATACCATCTAGGCCACAGATCCTAAAATATCTGCTCTCTGGCTATAGTAGTCTACTGATGACTCCCAGAGACATAGCCATGTCCTGTGAGACATAGCCATGTACTTGGCCAGTGGGGGTGGGGCAGTGGAAGGAGTCTTTGCAGACATAATTTTTACCTAGAAATGATCCCTAGAAATAAGGGAGGGAATAATTAAGAATCTTAGAATGAGGACATTTTCCTGTTGTTGTTTATCTAAGTGGGGCCTAGAGGACATAATAAGTGTCCTTATGTGAGAGAGGCAGAGGGGGATTACACACATACAGAGGAGGAGAAGGGGTTGTGAAGACAGGCAGAGACTGAACTTTGCAGCCACAAACCAAAGGATGCCAAAGAATGATGGCAGCCATTATTGCCGCAGAAGGCAATGAAGGATTCTCCTCCAGAACCAGTGGAAGGAGCATCACCCTGCCGATACCTTGATTTTGGATTTCTGTCCTCCAGAACTAAGAGAAACTATATACTTTTTAAAGCCACCAAGTTGTGGCCATTTATGGTCTTATACAAAGTTCACTGACTCATGGTGACTTGAATGAGCTGACGCCCCCTGGAGTTGTGCAGCATGGTACTGTAGCCCTGAGCTGGAGGCTCAGGTAACACAATTATCCAAAAAGAGTAACACAGTATTGTTTACAACACAATTTCACATGTTACATAATAGGTGTTCTTTCCTGTATCCTTCTAAAACTTGCTTTTCTAACTCAACCAACATAATATTTTTAAGATTTATCCACTTTGCTACATGAAGCTCTAGTTCGTTCCAACATTTTCGTGGACCAGTGGGCCTGTATCCACTCTCCCGCTGGTGGACACTGAAGCTGTCAGCTTTCATCATGATAAACAGCACCACCATCAATGTGGTTTTTGCTTACAATCGCAAGTTAACAGCAGCATTTTCACTCAGGATTGGGCCTTCTTGGCTACAGAGCGTGTGTGTCTTCAGTCTGCATTCTGTGGAGCCATATTGCTTTTCAAAGGGGTAGAATAACTTACAGGGCAAGCTCTAGTGTTTAAGTGTTCTTATTTCACCAATCCTCACCCAAACCGCACACAGGCTGGCTTTTGAAGTAGCTGCTGATTTCATGTGGATGAAACGAGCATTTTCTCTTTACGTAAAGCTCTCCTTAGACAATAGCGAGGTTTTTCCATGTACCTCCCCAACCTCATACTCCAAACAGAAATAAGGGAGGGAATCTGCCATGACAGAAAGAGTGAAATTGAAAATAAGGAAAAGGAAAAGGAAACTTTCTGAAATATAAACACATTTGAAATGGTATCCAGTGTATGTTTGCAGAACTGAGAAAACACTGGGTTAACTGAGTGTGATGCTAGGTATCATTTCGACTCTAGTGCGAAAGTTTTCTTGCCCATTAAACAGGCAGCTAAATTATACTCTCTGCAGCTCTTCCTTGCTCCAAAAGTCTCACCTTGTGCTAAGAGATAAAAGGAATCCCAAGCAAGGTTGGCAATTCTATTACTTTAATGCTGTTTCTTCAGAACATGTGAAAGCCCGTGGAAAACAGTCATGTGTCCCTGGGGTGATTTTCCACCACAGCAGCCTGTAGCGTCTCCATCAGGAAGGAGCTCATCCAGCCGTTCCCGCCTTCCCTTTCATTCCCTCTTGCCACAGGGAGCCCCATGTGCTGACCCCTCTGCCTAGAACCCTCTTCCCTCCTCTTTAAGGAGTCCTGCCCCGAGCTCCCTAGCAAGATCATGGCTTCCGGGTCAACATGCCTATCCTTTCAATGGTCACGTCTCTATCAGTATATAACAAATAAGACTCAACACTCAATCCTGTAAATTGTGGGGTCATGTTACTATGAAGTGAGTGAAAAAATAATACTTTTCAGGTTCTCTCTACAGTCACAGAATGCAAATAAAGAAATATAGAAACAAACAGTGAAACACCTCATATACAATGGGCTGAACTGAAGGTCTGTAATGGTCATATTGTGGTCACATCCTAATGAACGTCCCTCTGAGAAATGAACAGCCAAGCAAAGCTGTCAGTTGTGTTACACCACATTCTGAGACACTGCTGAATTCATTTATTGTGAAATGTGTTTTCTTGGCTTTTAGTCCACATAGACTCTTACGTGCTATTAGATTGCTGTCCAACTCCCACCTGGAGTGTTAACATCATGGGGGGGGGCAGAATTTGGTATAATACAGGGTAAATGCTCAGGAGTTATTTGTAGAAGGGAAATGAAAAGAAAAAATTAAGGTCACCTGGCTTGGCTCAGTGGGTTAAGCCTCTGCCTTCGGCTCAGGTCACAGGGTCCTGGGATCAAGCCCCTCATTAGACTCTGCTCAGCAGGGAGCCTGCATCCCCCTCCCCACGCCTGCCCCTTTGCCTGCTTGTGATCTCTGTCAAATAAATAAATAAAATCTTTAAAGAAAAGAAAAGAAAAAAATACTATTAAAGTACTTCATGATTGGGAAAGAAAAAGAACAAGAAATTATAGAAATGTTTCTCCTTAAACTTAGAATAAGCTCCCTCCCCTCTCTCTCTCTGCCTGCCTCTCTGTCTGCTTGTGATCTCTGTCTGTCAAATAAATAAATAAAATCTTTAAAAAAAAAGGGGGGGGGGTGCCTGGGTGGCTCAGTGGGTTAAACTTAGAATAAGCACCAAAGTCCTTGCTCAGCCCTCTGAGATCCTGACTGATACTGAAACTCTCTCCAACCTTTATCACCCTGCCCCTCACTCACCATCCTCCAGATGGATTTCTCTGAGCTCCTAAGTCACACCAAACTTCTTTTGCCTAGACGATTCTTCCCCAGGTCTTTACCGGACTGGCTCCTTTCCATCTTTCTGGCTGTCGGTGAACATCAGCTCTGGAGAGAAACCCCATCTGAACAACCAATCAAAAGCCAATCCCATCTGCCTCCTTTCTAGCCACTTTCTGTTTAGTCATCATCCTAGGTTGAAAATGCATTGTTTCTTAACTTGCTTCGGATTTACTCTTGTCTTGAACTTTTTCTCTGTATTTCCCCCCCAGCCCTTACTACAGTGTCTGGCCCTGGGCACATACTCATCCATTATTTGGGGAATAAAAAAGTAAAGATGACTCTATTCTGAAAACATAGGATTGAGAGGAAGTGGAAGACACAAAACCTAGAGCAGAACTCAGAGGCACCAAAATGTTCCACTCTAATGTAACATTTAGACAATGACCCATCCAGGAGGAGACAAAGGTGAGACATGGGGTCAAATCTCCCCTTTTGACAAGCAGAGCAGGCAGCTCTAGTCCTTAACATCAGTGAGTATACACTGTGCATAAGGTCTAAATGACATCAACTTACTCTCAAATTAAAACTCAAAAAATAACTTTTTTTTTTTTTTTTAAGTGGGCTCCCTAGAGCCTAATGCAGGGCTTGAACTCACAACGCTGTGATCAAGACCTGAGCTGAGATCAAGAGTTGGATGCCTAGCCTACTGAGCCACCCAGGTGCTCCTCAAAAAATAACTTTTTAAAGACAAAAGCATATAAGAAGAGGCACCTGGGTGGTTCAGTGGGTCAAGCCTCCGCCTTCACCTCAGGTCATGATCTCAGGGTCCTGGGATCAACTCCCACAGTGGGTGGGCTCTCTGCTCAATGAGGAGCCTGCTTTCCCTTCTCTCTCTGTCTGTCTCTCTACCTTGTGATCTCGGTCTGTCAAATAAATCAATAAAATCTTTACACACACACACACGCACACACACAACATACATGGAAGTGTTTTATTTCAAGCAGTGTAAATGATTTCTCGTGAAAATCTGGATCTCTTTAAGATCATCCAAAAATAAAGCCAAGGCAGACTAGATGCTTCTACACATCAAGTCTCCTGGTTTCATCACAGAATTAAATATGTCTTATTTGGGAGCAGTTTGCGAAGCCCCAGAGATTCCCCAAAATTCATCCCGAAATTACAGATTTTATTTCTAAAAACAACCATGATTAAGCATGACATTTACAGATGCCTGCTCTTCAGTAAAGCTGCAATTTGGAGAAAATCAAAGCCATAAGGAACTAAATTACGTAAGAAGGCTTTTCATTAGGCTCAGTCTAGCTCGCTGTGGGTTAAGAGCAAATGAAACTTGATTATCCGGCCAGTTACTTTACAGCTTCTGCATTTAATTTACTTTTCCTCAGAAGATTAAAAAAGTCATATGAACTATTATTACATGGAGATTTGAATTTTTTTTTTAAAGCTCATTTTCTAAGTGATTAGTGTTTTTCAAGAGCAAAAGCCCTTCATCTGCTATGATTTACCCCATCTCGGCCAATAAAATGCCTTAATTAAAGCCTGGCTAAAATCTGCTCTGCATTTTTTTGAAAAGCTATTCAAAATAAAAATGAAAAGAAACCTTATTACTTATTGACTGTTTAGAGTTTTCTTAGTGAATGCAATGAGCTGACAGTCTAAACAAAGAACTGATTCTTTTTAAAAGACCAATTTTGGTAGCTTCACATTAAAAAGGCTTCTATTAAAAAGTAGCTCAAAATGTAGTCTCTGCTAAGATGTTGTTGCCTTTTAAATTAAGATTTAAAATAAGGCAGGTTTATGAAAAGACAGCCAAACCCCTAACATCTTCTACAAATGCTCCTGCATTTGTCAATGAGACAAGATACTGGTTTTCTGTACATAGAGTGGCATCTACTTATACTATCTGCAAAAAGTTTTCATGGCTTAAAGGAGAAAAAGAAAGTTGGTTATTAGGTTCTCTCATTTTAACTGACCCATGCTTTCTAACATCTCTACCCATGCAATGGAACCACGTGAGCTTTAATGTAAAGAGAGAATAGACAGATATTTTTTATAGCATTAATCCTGAGATGCACGTAGTTGACTTTTGCAGTGAACTTTCTGTAAGTTTTCCTAAGCTCTGATAGCCACTGAGCCATGTGCATTCAAACACACATACACAGACACATATCTTGAGTCTGGAATCTGTAGCACCCTTGGGCCTGCCAGGCCCCTGCCTAATACCATAAGCAACAATGGGGTCCCTTGGAATGCAATGTTGGGTTCCATATTTTAGTCCAACCCTTAGCATTTCTTGGCTCTCAATTCTGTCATAGCCTGCTGGTATCCCACAATCATTGCCTGTTTGACGCAAATGCTTTCTCTCCTTTTAGTTCTTGCTCTCCTACATAAAGCTGCTCTTTCCCTCTGCAGGTGCATACTTATACTAATTCCACAACCTCTGCCAAGCACCCATTCACCTACAAGAATCTCCTAGAATGCATAAAAACAAGGTCGTGACATGTCTGTATCCTGTCTCCATCTAGTCCCCAACCTATGCTCTAAGTACAATTGCAACAATCTGTCATTGCTTATCACATACATGGCTGGCTTTTCAACATGGTCATGTTGTATGATCATGCTGATTATTTATCAAGTCCCTAGTACATGCTAAATATTGTTATGGACACTGAGGACACAAAAATTGTTATGGTATTTTCCCTGCATTCTACGTGTTTACAATGGCGTTGGGGATATATATATATATATATATATATATATATATATATATATATAGTATTATCATTTATAATAGTGTGTGAGCAATTCCATTCATTCATGCCTTCAATAATATTTGAGCACTCCCCATACACCTGTCACTGTGCCAGGTTTTAGCCATGCGACAGTGAAGAAATCAGTTCTGGTTTTTGCCCACATGCTCCTGGAGTGTACAACCTGGTTGTAGGAAACAGACAATAAGCACACAAGTAAACACAAGTTTCAAGTCAAATAGGAGAGCTGTGAATAAAATAAAATGAAGAAATAGAATATACTGGGAGGAACAGGGCTGTGCAGAAAGGTGGATCTGAGAAAGTGTGGTAGAAGCTGCCCCTGGCAATCCAGAAGGAGCTGGCCATGCCGTGACCAGCCATGTGCAGGCCAAAGGAGCGACATGTGCAAATGTCCTGAGGCTGAAAAGAGCCTGGTACAGGTGAGGACTGGCACAACCAAGTCACACTAGCTGTGTGACAAGAGCTTAGCAGAGAAAGTAGAGAGTGTAAGATGATGAAGTGGAGAGGATTCAAGACAGATTGTGCAAAGATGATTTTAGAGGGAAATGTGTACATTATACTCCATTGCATGTATTATAATTTATTACATTATTATATAACATATAAATTCTCCACTTCAGTAAGAAATGAAATTTATTTCAGTCTGTGAACTATCTTATATATGTTATATCCATATTTTTAATTCTCCTCTGCATATCATGTAGGAAGTAGACTGGAGAAGACAGAAGTGGAGGGTATGCAGTAGGCCAGGAGGTGATAGTAGCTTAGACTATTCACTCATTTAGCAAAAAATTCTGGAGGTATTTATTCCATGAAGTTTGCGCCAGAGGTGCAGCAGTGAAGAGAGCAAAGTCCTTGTTCTTAGAGGGTCCTCACTCTAGTAAGAGAGATGAAAGATAACAGAAGTAATCAGAGAAACACGTGCCACATGGAAATAAGGGCTTGAGGTGAGGGATTACAGTGGTCAACAATGACGCTGGCATCAGGGGCTCAACGAGTAGGCTACCTCAGTGAGACAACCCTTCTCAAAAGAGAAAACGCTTGAGCTAAAACTGAGACATGAGTAGGAATTGGCCAAATACTATTAGGAGAGAGAGAGAGAGAATGGGTGGTGGGCGGACGGAAGAAAGACAATGCAGGGGGAGTTTAAAGAACTAGAAACTGAGGGTTTGAGTGAAGGAAGGGAAGACCAGAGCCAGCAGAGGTCAGAGTATGAAGCAGGGGTCTGTGCAAAGCTAACTATCTGGGACTTTACCCAAAGGCTGTGGGAAGGATTTTCAGCAGGGGAATGAATTACAACGATCATGCCCTCAGCCCTGTGGAAGATGGGTGGGAGAGAGGCCAGCCAGGTGGTCCATTAACAAACACTGAGCGTGATCCAGAGGAAGGCGGTGATGAGGATGGCTGGGAAGAGTGTGGATAGGGATGAGGAATGTAGAATGTACAGAACTTGATCGCTGCGTGGATGTGTGTACAGGGGTAGAGGGAGAAGAGTTCAGTATGCCCCATCACAATATGCAAAATTCTTTGAAACATGCCCCTTTTATACTCTCTGACCTCATCTTTACCAGTACCCACACACTGTGGCATGGCTGGCTTTCTTCCAGCCTTTGAAGGTGCCAAGTTCCTTCCCAGCTCTGGGTCTCTGTGCACCCCACTCCCACCCACTTCCACCCCTGTTTCCCTGGAATGCTCTTGCCTTCAGTCTTGGCTGGGCTGTCTCTCGTCACAGGTCATCTAGAGAAGGCTCCCCTGATCTTTCCCCAGACCAGCTTAATTCCACATACTCATCACACCTTAGTCTCTAAAATCATTTTCTTTTTAATATTCATGTGTTAATTTTCTCAAAGGTTTGTTGATCCATACTTCTGTGGACATGCTGTTTACATTCATAGGCAAGGTCCCTGCTGAGCTACAGGAGGGCAGTGGCTCCACTTTCCTTCTTCACCCTCTGGCCCCAGTCCCCTGAAAGCACTCAATACCTATCAAAGGAAGGAAGGAAGGGAGGAAGGGCAGTCAGGAGGGAGGGGGTGGGGAGTGGTAACAAATTGCACAGGGCTTAAAGTTTAGTGATAAACCTGTCATAAAGAAAAGTTCTTGTTGTGGGAGACACAAGTAGAAAACAGACTGAAAAGTATAGATTTGAAAATAATAGAAAGAAAAGAAAGAAGACCCATTTAATCTTGACCTCTATTAAAATGTTGGCTTTAAACCAGGGATCAGCAAATTTTTCCTGTAAGGCCCATCTGTAAAGGGCCACAGTAAGTATTTTGGGCTTTGCAGGTTGTAAGGACACTGTTACAGCTGCTCACCTCTGTGTTGCAAAAGGAGAACAGCCATAGGCAATACATAAGCATGCATTTATGTATTATGTAAATATATCACATAAAATTTTATTTACAAAAGCAATCTGGAATGGGCCACAGAGGTCGCTGACTCCTGTTTTAGACTAATCCAGGAAAAGCAGGGTAGGGCACACACAAATGAAACATATAAGGAAGAGGAACTACATTTTACTGAGAATCAGAATTTGCATAAGATGCTTTGCATACATATCTCATTCAATCTTTTTTAACAATTCTGGTAGGTAAGCATTATGACACCTATTTGGCACTACTGGAGTTCAAAGAGGAGACATAAGTTGCTCAGAGTATACAGTTAAGGGGCCAGAATTTAAATCCAGGCAGTCATTCTGACTCTCAGCTTTTTAGTTTATCATTTATCTTTTCATCAATTTTCCTGTCATAGCCATAAACCTCCTCTCCACCCCATTTTTGGAAAGAGGTATAAACATCTGTGCACATAATGTAAACACACTAATTCCAATTCCACAAACATTTACTGAGTGCATACTATGTGCCAGGCATCATGATCGGGGCTGGGGATTCAATACTTATAGACCATCTTTCTCTCGAATCTGCCTAAACTGCAGCTTGTTAGTACCGGATACTGACTTTCAAAGGCTACCACGTGGCACTCCTGCATTATATCTTTTATTTTCCTAGACTTGCTAATGTTGTTTTTCACCATGTTAATGATGGCTTTCCCATGGTCCTGCCTGCCTTCCGTAAACAGACCACAGGTGTGGATTGTGTCTTGCTGGTGTGCAAGGCCTGTCACTGTCCATCCCCTTGCAGAGAAGTTTCCCCATCAGACTGCTGCCCACAGCACCTGCTGCTCCATACAGCTGACTGCCAGCTACACAGCTTCCCATTACCCGTTGATTCAGACAGTATGATTCACCCTGTCCTTGAAGCACGGCTTCCATATGTGAGGGTTAAATAACTTTCTGCCCTCCCAGGGACCACTTAATAACCAGAGTGTTATTTTTGTGTTTGGGAATGGATTTAAGAGTAAAGACATGAAAAAAAAAAAAAAAAAAAAAGGAAAGAAAGAAAGAAAGAAAAGAAAAGAAAAAGAAAAAGACATATATACAACTTGCATCTAATTCTGAAGATACCAGCTTCTCCCCATGCATTCTCCTATGCATCTTCAAATTTAACCAATACAAAAATCTCCTCTATCACTTATCTGGTGATGAAAATTGTATCTTAGAAAAATGCTACAGCCCAGTTGTTGTTTTTCAATTACCTTCTATGTAATAGCTTTCAGTTTTCAGTAATCTCAGACTACTTCTCCCTAGAACCATTCCCTTTATTTACTTGGCAGCCTATACCTACTGAATTTAAGGTATGGGTTCATTTAGCAGAGATTCTTGATGAATATGCGTTTCCCTAACTCATTACATTTTCTAAAAACAGAATCAATATTTCACATCATCTGTGTACTGGCTATCAATACCTTATTCTACCTGTAAGAGGAAAAATTCATTTATGAACTATTTTGTTTGTCATTTTCAAAGAACTACCACCTTGAAGCATTTAGCATTGATCGTGGTGTCAGGAATCAAAGGAAATGCTATTCCAGGGAAAAGCTGGGCTTTGAGACTGCAAATAACAACCCAAATGATCTACTTGTGCCCCTGCTTGTCTTGGCCAGAGTTTGGTCTTGAGCAAAATTGGGACCAATCAGAAATCAGGATTTTCTTTCCTGGTATCAATATCAAAGCTCTTCCCTTCGTTTCATCTTCTGAGTCAAAACAGTCAACCAAAGACTATAGATTCTCTTTCCTGCAAACTAAATTGCTCTTGTGTCATCTCCTCTGTCTCTTTCTGCCACCAACCAGGCCTTTGAGAGTTCTCAGCTAAGTGGATGCAACAGACTCTTCATATGGCTTCTTTCCTTCAGGCTTGCTCCCCTGATGTCCTTCTTCTATGTGCAGACTAAAGTGATCAGGCCTGGCCATTCCTAACAGTAATAATTAATATTTGATGGTACCTTATATGCATTACTCATTAAGGTACAACAGGCACAGACACATACCAGTATCACTCCCATTTATCACATAAGAAAGACAAGCTTTAACAAAGTTAAAAAATCAACCAATCCCATAGAGCTATGTATAGTGTTAGGCTCTATATCTAGGCTTCTCTAACACATGTGTGACCTTGATGTGTCATTCTATTGCAAATTCTTTTTCTATAGGTGTAACATCTAATGGAATAATTTAGGCCAGATGCCAGCTTTTTCTGGGGAAGATGAAGCATCTTGAGGGGTAGTTTTATTAACATCATATCCAATAAGAGAGAGGTAGATCCCCAAATTGCAATTAGAAGAAGAATGGCAAAGTCGGCAAATGGAGAATTGGCAAAAAAACAGGATAGCTTCTCTTCAGAGTCAGTTACAAAATTCACAGAGAAATGACCTCAAATTCTGTGATCAGACAGATACAGCAGATGCTATTTCTTACAGGTGAAAATATCACTAACTGACAAAGAATGTGGTTGTTAGAGACACTAAAATGTGGATTAACTGAATGAAGTTAGTTAGTTTAACAAGAGGGGAGAGCCAAGGGGTCAACATCCTCAAAACCGTCAACAGGGTGCCAAACTGCCACCTAACTGACCTTGGCTTCCAAACTTTAAGCCCCCTGAAGTGGTGGTGTTAGAAAAAATTAAGTATGTTGGCCACATCTTGCAGCCTTCAGAGACGTTGTACAAGAAAAATTAGCCTACATCGCAGTAGAAAAACTAAAAATCAAGGAAATGTATCTATGATAAAAGAAGCACTTTGGGTGCCATGAGTCCCATAATTTAGAGTGTCACTGCATGGGAAAAGTGTACTCTTGTACCTCATGCTCAAGTGAGAGATTAAGGGAAACTGGAGCTTAGCAGGCAGTAGGACTGGTAAGATTAGGGAACCAGTCCCTTCTCATGAACCTTGTGTTGATGTTCCACCAGCAAAGACTGAAATAATCATGACACTACTTGTTTAAAACAAGTTTCTTTTTCTTGGAGAGTAGAAGCCATTAAGCTCAACAATAATAAACATTTGACTTCAAGACTATGTCCAAGGAAGATAACTGACTATGT
Organism: Mustela putorius furo; assembly: GCF_011764305.1. NCBI lineage: Eukaryota > Metazoa > Chordata > Mammalia > Carnivora > Mustelidae > Mustela > Mustela putorius. The sequence goes on from NW_025421273.1 coordinate 27,774,094, forward strand.
AATTAGAGCATGAAATTTTCAGGAAAAACAAAATAGACTGGAAGCCTACTAAGTATCTGAGGGAAAGGGATTGTCAAGGAAACCCAAACAATAGCCACCCATCTCTAAGCCAGTCCCATGGTCTTGCCACTCTACTACCTGGGACCCGTGCCATTACATCTATGCAGCTGCATGAAGGGCATCCTTACCTACCATTTACTCAGCTGTTGATCATGAAGAACCACAAACAACAGTTTATAAAGCAGAACCAGGAGTTCAGGGGAGTTATGGACATAAAAGATCCTCCCAAAGAGCAGATTGCCAAGACTGTCCAATGGCTAGCTAAAGAACATAGTCTACTGCCACAATAGAGAGTTTTGTCTCAACTGGTCCATCCTTGTCCAGCAAGATGTGTGTTCTATAGACTACAGACTACTGTGTTCTTCCCACTCCCTCCTTTTCTAAGTGAGTCCAACTGCAGTTCACAACCGTATTCAGGATATTGGAGGCCTGTTAACTTTTATTTAGATTCCTCGATTATGAAAACCCATATTCAGGTATGACTGAGGTGGCCACTAGTCACCTGGGGGTCTTAGATTAACAGATGGATGAATAACTCATGAAGCCTGAGGTGGTAACCCCCAAGGAGAGGGTAAGAATATTCCATGTAGGTGGAACAATGTAAAAATACATGCTTAGGAAGAACTGTTGATATGAATGTGGACTAGACAAATGGGTGAAGCATGGCAGTCAGTAGAGTAGACTCCCCAACAGCCATTCCCTTCTGTTTCCTTCTTTGCTAACAGAAAAATAATTGTGTCTAAAATGGCAATAATCCTGGCTCCTAATATGAATCATGATTGAATTTTCTAGATAAATCATGACATTCCTGTCTATAGCTTTTAGGCAAATACTTTCCCAATCATCCTTTGGAATTTAATTAGCCAAATGAGACCCAAGGAGTTCACTGGGGACAGGGGGGGTTTTAAATTTGACAAAATGAAATATTTTCCTTTCCTATGTGGAAAAATATGGAAGTCATTTTGTATCCATGAACCAGTAAATGTGAGGATAAAAACTCACAGGCTGGAGATTGAAGAAGAGGATGGGAAACTCTGGGACCATATTACTTGTCATGAAAACAAGTCAACTTTATAACTGACTCTATAGTTGAGATTTCTGTTATAGTTAAAAACATGTCCAATTCACAAATTGATCATATACTGTGTGTAGGAGATAGGAGAAGGATCCTCGTGAAGAATAGAAGAAAGCAATGAAGATAAATGATCAATGAATCATAATTTCTTTTAAGATTATCTATCCTTGAAATGGTTATTTTAACAAAGTAGTACTTTAATTGACTCTCAATGTATATAGTATGTAGAGCTGTTAATGAATATACAAATGGTCAAAACCCTGTCAAAACAGACAAAACACAATAAATGGTGCTACATACAACTGAGTATTTACAGAATAATTATCAGTAGATGATAAATATACTGAGATGACAATAGAAATTTATAGCTGAAAATATGCCAAGCAATTTACCATACCTTTACTTTTATCCACTTAAATCCAGCTTCCTAGAGGCTAATTCTATCACATGTTAATCTTTTCATATCCCACAGTTTTATAAACTTGGAATATATATCCTAATAAGTGGTGTCTCCTCAATCAGTGGACTTCTAACCTTTTTTCTCTTTTCTTTTTTTCTTTTAATTTTTTAAATTTATTTTTTATTAATATGTTTGATTAGCCAGCATATAGCACATCATTAGTTTTTGATGTACTATAGTATATATAGCATAATATAAACAATATAGTATAGTATAAACTACTTTATATAGTATAAACTACCATACTAGTTTTTGATGTAGTGTTCGACGATTCCTTAATTGCATTAACACCCTGTGCTCATCACCACATGTACCCTCCTCAATACCCATCACCCAGTTACCCCATCTCCCCACCCATCTCCCCTCTGCAACCCTCAGTTTGGACTTCTAATTTTAAGGACAGCTTTAGAAGACATTTTAGGACTACTTGTTCAGCCTCTTTGTTCATTCAATTCCTCTCATTATTATGCTTGTTTTTATTTATTAATTCTTTTATTCAACAGATTATTTGTTACTTCTCTAACTAATTCTAATTCTCAGCAGCACTGATCACTCCCCTTTTCTTGATCTCTGTGATGGCACACTCTACCAATTCGTCTCCTGGAACTCTGAATTCCTGGTTTTTCAATCCCTTCCCAACTTCTTCTCCCTTAGTTTTTCCCATGTCAGTAAATGATACCACCACACATGCTGGAGCTAAAACTAAATGCCTAAAGATCATCCCTACTTCCTCTTTATTCCCTACAGTCAACTCATTAGTACATCTGGTCCACCTTATCTGTATGGTAGATTGATGTGAATCCATCTACTTCTCTCTTGACATTCTAAACCCTATATATCTCCTGCCTGGGATATCACAATAACCTGCCAACTCATATCCCTGCTTCCATTTTCTCCACCTCATCATGCAATTCCCATAAATTGGCTAGAGTGCTCTTTTTTTAAGTGTAAATTATATTCTGTCACTTCTCTGCATAAAGTGCTCATAATAGTTTCCGATCACATTTAGAGCCAAATCCAAACATCTTCTTCTAGTCTCCTAGGTCCTCGGCATGATCTGGCTCCCACCTACCTCTCTGACTCATCTCAAATCTTTCCACCTTACTCCCCGTACTCCAATCTCCCTAACCTTGTTTCTGACCTTGTATGGTCTCAGTTTATTCTGTTTTGGTGTCTTTGCCAAAGCTGTATCACCTATCTGGAAAGCTTTTACCCCAAACAGTCACACAAATGACCATTTCTTGTCATCCAGGCCTCTACTCCTAACTCACCTCTTCAGACAAGTCATCTCTGACCAGTGCATCTCAAGCAGCCACCCTATTATTCTCAGTTCATCATACAGTTTTCCTTCTTTCACAGCAAGTATCGCAGGCTGATATTTTCTTATCTATTTACCACCTGTCTTCCTCCACAACAATCTATACTCTTTGAGATCAGGGACCTTGCCTGACTCTCTCATGGCTGTGTCCCTATTTCCTAGACACTCCACAGATAATCAATAAATATTTGAATTGGTGATTTTTTTTTTGAGTTCCTAGGCACTAGAGAAACTCTTTCTAAAGCTTCATTTAGCTTCTTAGCCTTTAAAAAGGGATATTCTGTTAGATTCTTTGTGGTTTTAAGACGAATCAGGAAATATATTTTGGAGTCAATTTTCCTTTCATTCAATCAAGAAATATTTACTGTGCCAAGAGTTTTGCTATACAAAGAAAAATGAGACAGCAGATTCATTATCTAGTGGTAGAGAATGACATGGAAATGAATAAGTATAATATAAATTGAGGTCAATCAAACTACTAAGAAATCTACCAATGTTGCCTTGTGCAAAAGGGGTCAGAAGTGGAGAGAAACAAAATCAGCGACAAGTACAGAGGGATTGATGACATTTTTTACATACCAATGAGTCAAGAGTTGAGTTCTATAAATGAAACAAGGAAAATACTGCACTGGTTTCATTTCTCAATCCCATCTAACGATGCTGCCAAACATGACAATGACGAAAGGAGGGATTGGTGTTTTTCTATGTCATGATGTTATTATAACCTGAAAGTCAAGTTTTACTAAATTCAAGGACACTATTTCCGAATGCCTTGTGTGATTCAGTCACATGCAGTTCTATTTTAGCATTATGCAAGGTGAAGATCAAGTAGGACTGTAATGAAATAGATGCTCTCTCAAGTTCCCCTCGCTCTCACAGCTGCCACACTACTCTCGGCCAGGTGCCACCTCTCTGCCTCCACCTCCACCCACTGCCTGTGGCCCATGACTTCCCATTACTCTCTGATCTCCAGGACAAAGGAAATTCTGCTAATCCTTGCCCAATGGAGTGACTTCCTTGCCAGCCCTCAAATGTGTCTTACTCCAACCCACTTTCTCAACCCACCTACCTATTTGAAATACCTTTTCCCCCTCTTGCTTGTTATCCAAATGCTGCCAATTCTCCAACTCAAGGGAGACCCATCTCTTCCATGAAACCTTCCTCTTCAGCCACCAGCCACTATGAGCTCCAGCTGTGGATTCTGATAATGTAGGTGGTTTCACTATTCAAATAACAGATAGGAATTCAACAGTTTAAAACATCTTCATGGTCACTATGACCATTTGCTAAACAGCCAGTGTGTGCCAGGTACCAGGGTAAGAACTTTACAGTTACCAATCCTAAACCTCTTAATAATCCCCCCTTTAATAACAAAAGTGAAACTCAGGAAGCATAAGTCAAACAGCCTGTGTTCCTAGGACTTTAGTTTCAAGGCCAGGGTTGAGCATGCCTCTATCTAAACGCAGCTGTGCACATTAGCCTGCTAAAGTCTATCAATTGCCTCCAAGAGTCTATGCTGAGAAGCATCAGGAAAATATATATCCTCAGCAAGGCTCTTTCTCAAAGGATGTTGTTTATATTATTATAGAATATTAGTGAAACAATAAAATAACCATATGAACTTTTTTTAATTCTCTGTCGCTACTATACCAGACTGTCACATACTTGTGGCTTAAAACAACACAGAGCTATCACCTGCTAGGTCTGAAGTAAGGCATTGGACAAAGGCATTGGCAGAGCTAGATTCCTTTCCAGAGACTCTATAGAAGAACCTACTTGCCTTCTGGAAGCCACCCGCATACACTGGCCCATGGTCCCCTTCTTCCATCTTGAAATCAACAACCCTGTATATCTCAGACCATCCTTCCTTAATGACATCTTAATGTGATGGGAGCCAGTCCACCTTTAAGGACTCCCAGTGACTGTGTTGGGCCCACTTGATAATCCAGGAAAATCTTCCCATATCAAGGTCCTTAACTTGATCACCTCAGCAAAATCCCCTTTACCATGTAAAGTATCCCAGACACAGACCCCCAGGACTGAAGCATATATGTCTTCAGGGGGCCTGTTTCTCTCCCTACCACACGAAAGCACCTCTTAGGGTCACACTCCACCTCTCCACCTATAACTTTCTGGGAAGAGGGACAATACTCCGGAACATTGAAAAAGTGGGACCGAATGGAAGCACTAGAGCAGAGGAGAGAGGCCTACGTATTAGGAAGAAAGCAAAAGTAGAAAGCAAGTGCCAGCATCTGGAAAGCCATATCCACTTGAGAGCTAGGACATCCCACCAATCATTTTTAAGAGAGTGTATTTGTAGTTCTGCAGCTAGAGAATGAGTTACAAATCATCAATTTCCTAGGGCACCTGGGAGGCTCAGTCATTAAGCATCTGCTTTCGGCTCAGGTCATGATCCCAAAGTTCTGAGATCGAGCCCTCCATTGGGCTCAGTGGGAAGCCTGCTTCTCCCTCTCCCACTCCCCGTTTCTGTTCCCTCTCTCGCTGTGTCTCTCTGTGTCAAATAAATAAATAAAATACTTTTTTTTTTAAATCATCAATTTCCCTTTTTATTTCCATGTTTAATATTCAGCTCACAAGATCTTGTTTGTAACGAATATAGCAGACCTATCAGTCATCTAGGAGACATCTGGGGACAGATGTGAAGAGTAGAAAGAACAGAGGCTGTGGAGACATATGGGCATGGACTGAACTCGGTCATATACGTGCTCTGACACTTGCTGTGTGACCTGCAGCACATTGCTGAACCTTTCACAGCCTCAATCCCTGTATCTGTAGAATGGGGACAATTCTACTTACTCACAGGATTGTGGAGTGGATGTGGGGCTCTAACTCAGTTACACAGGTACACACACCTGGGGTAGAATCATCATTAAGCCCCCTCCAACCAGTCTGCTGATGTGGTTGCAAGTTTAACGAACAGAGCAAGAACATGATCTTCATTTTTGGATTCTTTTTCCCTCGCCCACTCAGCACCTGGAAGAATGCCTAGCCCAGAGTAGATATCCAATATATATTAGTTGAACCATATTAAAGTTTGATTTTCCTTTTGAATCTGGAGAATAAACCTCTGGTTTGGCTCAGTGATGAATTCCATAGTCAGGTTGGCCTAGAAAGACCTAATTCTCTGAAACACTCTCTGGAGCTCTTGGACACTCATAGATGACGTCACAGTATTCAGACACAGGCTGTGAAACATAAAAATGGTCTTGTACATAAGCCATGGTGGATTATTAACATATAGAATAGATTAAACTACACAAAACAGCCCAATTCCCCACATCCAGCATAAAAAATATCTTTAATAAGAGACCAGGTGATAGCTAGATGAATGCTTTCCAGAAACCTCAAGATGGATTTAAATCACGAAATACTCTGTAATCAAAGAATGAGCTGTCTCCACCCAGTGTTAAAGGAACATATAAATTAGGAAAAGAAGGATTTGGGGGAAAAAAATCAACATTTCAGAAGCTAGACAGCGTTTCTAATTCTGGTCATTCATAAACCCAGAACTGAGGAGAGTCTGAAGTTGTTCAACTCTTATAGAAATAGTAACTGTTTGTGATAATCTCCCAATTAAGTTATAAGTTATAAATCTATACCACTCAAACATTTATCCCCACCCTCTTTTCAGAAAATGACACTGGTTCACAGGATATGACCATGGGTGAGCACAACATCTCCCCAAAAACCTAACCTGCTCTCTGCTGCTTCATAAAAGAGACCCACAACTTCTTCCCAAGTTCTACTTGTATACCTTCCTGCTTATGCATTTAGTCAATAAATATTTGGGCACTGAGTATATAGTTATATACAACAAGCCACCAGTGGACGAGGACAACTCAGTCTCTTAGGGGAAACCCACCTAGCAGTAAAATACTGCACACAAAATATTCAGGACTTTGTAAGAGTGAACTGTATCATTGCAACTAGATCTCCAAGACATAATATTAAGTGAAAAATCTTAAGAGACAACTTTTGTATAAATTTTAAGACATACACATTGCTATGGTCTGAAGTCTGTATCCCTCAAAATTCATATATTGAAATAGTAACCCCCAACGGTGACAGTACTAGAAAGTGGGACCTTGGAGAGGTGATTAGGTCATGAGATGAACACTCTTATAGGAGAGACCCCAGAGAGCTCCCTAGCCCCTTCCACCAAGTGAGCCCACAACAAGAGTCCATGCGTGACACAGGTTAGGGCCCCCACCTAACCATGCTAGCATTCTGATCTTGGACTTCCAGCCTCCAGGAGTGTGAGCAATAAATTCCTGTTGTTTACAGGCAACCCAGTCTGAATAGACTACGGCATGCATAACACCTATCACATACTGGTCACACGTACCTACATCTACACCAGAAGGATGTTAGAATGCATTGAAAGGATACACACCAAATTCATGGTAGTGGTGGTAACAGCAGGGAAGAGGAGATAAGACAGGGAATGTGGAAGGTGGCAAAAGAGATGATGACTGCATTGTTAACATTTTATTGATTTTATGTAAAGAAGGCTGGAAACCAGTATTTCCTAAAACGGTGAACTCTTTACTTTGGATAGGAAATCCTCGGGAGCTTGTTGTTTACAGTCTTCCATAGTTTTAGAAGTGGTTGAAATTTATTTTTTTAATATTTTATTTATTTATTTGACAGGGAGGGAGAGAGAGAGAGAAACAGCAAACACAAGCAGGGAGAGCTGCAGGCAGAGGGAGAAGCAGGCTCCCCACTGAGCAAGGAGCCCAACGTGGGACTCGATCTCAGGACCCCAGGCTTATGACCTGAGCTGAAGGCAGATGCTTAACCGACTGAGCCACACAGGTGTCCCCGAAGTGGTTGAAATTTAAATAGACAATTGTATTGCAGCACAGTAAGCGTCTTTTAGGCATAAACCAGGTAAAATGGTGATATAATAGAGAAATGTTTCTATTTGTTCTCAGAGCATAGCTCTCCAGTGCCCTGACAAGTTCTGTGCCTGTAAACGTGTACAAGTGTTTCCTATTGGACAAAATGAATCTTCCAGTTCCAACAGCTGCCATGCAGTAGCTGCCCCAACCCCCCTCTTCCTTCAGAATTCAACTTACTAGAGCAGCTTACACCTGCTTCTCTTCATTCCCTCACTCACACCCCAACCCTTTGCAATCTGGCTTCAGCCCCACTAAATTGCTCCAACCTCCTAATTGCCAAATCATTTCAGTTCCCATCTTCCTTAACCATGCAAAGCACTTAAGATAATTGACCCACTACTGAAAGAGCCTCCTTCCCTTGGCATCCGCAGTACTACTCTTGGCTGTCATTCCTTATGCCTTCCCATATGCTCCATCTCTGACCCCTTCCCCAGTGCCTTCTCCCTGGAGCAGCCAACTTAGCATTAGTGTGCTCCCTAGGATTCCATTCTGAGCTCTGTTCTCTCCCCTGTTCTCAATGCTTCACCTGCAATGCACTGGCTCTTAAGTCTGTGTTCCAGCCCCTCCTGAGAGCTAGATGCCCGCCTTCAGTGGCCAGCTAGCTTCTCCTACCTTCTGCACCAGCAACTCACCCTCCGTAAGTACCAAAGCAGCCACATCCTCAAGATTCTCACTGAAGGGTATAGTTAGACACAGGGCCATTTTCTTAACCTCTACTTTTCCTGCCTTCATTGCAATGCTTAGCAACTTACTGATTACAACTGCTCTATACCTCTTCAGCCTCACACCTTCTCTACACCTGCCACGCCGCTTTAGTTCAGATCTCCCGTTTCACACCGGCTGTACGGCTTTTCCAACTAGTCCCCTTGCCTTCTATGGAACTACCTTCATCTTTTCCTTCTAAAACACAAATGATTGCCATTCCCGTGTTCCACATCTTTCCCTCACTCCCCATTGCCTGCAGATTTTAATTTAAATTCCTCAATCATAAATGCTAGTGTCTCAAACGATCTACCACCACCTACCCTTCCAACCTCGCTGTGGCCACATCTCCCCATACTGCCAATAATCAGACCACATGGATTTTCTCACTATTCCCTGAAGGCAGCTTGAATTTTCACATAAATCTGAGCTCTGGCACATGCTCTTCCTATGACCTCAGAATCCTCTTCTCTGTCACTGGATGAACCCCAACACACTTCAAGACCTCGCTGAGATGCCATTTCCCTTAAGGGTTCCTTAATTTCTCTAGGCAGGTAATTATTCCTGTGTCTTTGCTCCCACAGAACTTTGTGCGTGCCTCTCCTTTAGGACAGAAGTCACATCAGTCTGAGAATGACATGCCACCCCCTCCTAACGGACAGCAAGGAGGAGGTAGATCTTTGTGGTGATTTCTTTATGAAACACATATTTGAGAACCTTACTATTGGATGCTTCTGCTCGAGGCATGTGGAAGACACAGTAAACAAAACAGACATCTATATCCATGGAGTCGAAATTCCAGAGCACTGAACTGCGATCCCTCAATTTAAGGCGAGATTCAGAGATGTTTGTTTAAATCATCATAAGGACGTCATGAAACCCAAGAATGGGAACACCTATTCCCACGGTGGCTTTGGTGTGTCATCCTAGCTCATCCCCTCAAGTAGATCTCATCGTTCACTTTGCTGCAATCCTGCAAGCACCAGGCAGACAAATACACACATACTATAGGATCCTTTAAATACGCAAGGCTTGGGGGCCTGGGTGGCTCAGTGGGTTAAAGCCTCTGCCTTCGGCTCAGGTCATGACCCCAGGGTCCTGGGATCAAGCCCCACATTGGGCTCTCTGCTTAGCAGGGAGGCTGCTTCCTCCTCTCTCTCTGCCTGCCTCTCTGCCTACTTGTGATCTCTGTCAAATAAATAAGTAAAATCTTTAAATTAAAAAAAAAATATGCAAGGCTCCATCTTTTTCGATAAAAGTATCCCTTCTCATGAAGGCCTGTAGGAAACTCTTCACAAGAGAGTAGACAATCACACATGAGACTTAGGTAGACGATGTCAACCCCAGTTCCCTGCAAACCAGCAGGTGTCAGACCCATACAACATGGATCTATGAAACAGAAAGAAAAACAAGTGATTTCTCTGGGGTTGAGGAAGAAAATGCCCATATATTAAGAGTAGTAACCTGTATTATGTACCTTCCTAAATTTATCAGGCACTAGCAAATGTGGGTCTTGCATAAGTATTTGAGTATCTGTACAAAGAGATGGAGACTTCTCTGGAATTGGTATCTTTATGATGAATGAAATAGAAACAGAGTCCTGGGACTGAGCCCTGCATGGGGCTCTCTGCTCAGCAGGGAGCCTGCTTCCTCCTTTTTCTCTGCCTGCTGCTCTGCCTACTTGTGATCTCTGTGTCAAATAAATAAATAAAATCTCAAAAAAAAAGAATGCACACCGAGTGTGGCAGAAACCAATCAAAACAAAGACTGAACAATGCCAAAAAGTTCTCAGTGGGACAGATGCCACCGGCCTAGAACACTAAGGAAAGATGTATGGCTAATAACATCATGGCAAGGTAGCAGCATTTAACACTGGATATTTCTATCAGCGAGCATAAAAAATATATGGATGTTAACTGGTTTCGTTTTTTGTTTTGTTTTGTTTTGTTTTATTTTTTTAAGATTTTATTTATTTGTCAGAGAGAGAAGGAGATAGAGATAGAGACAGACAAGCAGGGGGAGCAGCAGGCACAGGGAGAAAGCAGGCTCCTCACTGAGCAGGGAAACCAATACAGGACTCAATCCCAGGAGCCTGGGATCATGACCTGAGCTAAAGGCTGATGCTTAACTGACTAAGCCACCCAGGCGTCCCAGAAGTTAACTGTTGATAAAACTGCAAAGAGTGCATTGCATGTCACTGATAGTTCCTCACCACTCCCTGCTCATTGCTTTGTCCTGGGCTCTAAAACCTAGTATATTACACTTTTCCCTTTATACTGGTCAAGGGTAAACAGAAATGCCCTGCAAGAGGTCACTGGGATCAAACCTTTTAAGATTCATATTATTTATATTTTTCTAGCATGTTTATTATCTAAGAAAAAAAGGAGTTATAACTTATGATTAAATCTATAAAAATGAAGGTACATGCTTAACATTTTTTTTTTTTTTTTTTTTTACAGACGTGGATACAAGGCAAAAACACTTTGGAGACTTCCAAGTTCTAGATTCCAAAAGGCTAACAAGGACTTCTAAGCAACAGACCAAAGTCAGCTTTTGGAGGTTAGGCAATTCAGAGAAGAAAAATAAATGGCAGGAGGTGGGCGGGGTGGGGGAGTAGATTAGAGGAGAAAATAATTCCAGATCCCACAAAAGTTGCCAGTATAAGGCCATCATCAGTGGTTTGCTAGTCACTAGGATAATAGCCCTCTGCTTTTTGCTGAGTGGAGGGACTAACGGCAGACATGATGTGGTTATTTGGTTAACTTGATCCCCTGCTTAAAACTTCCAATTGCTCCTCATTGCCATAGGACCAAGTACAAATCCTTAATAAAAACCTCAAACTCTGTGGGGTGCCGGGGTGGCTCAGTGGGTTAAAGCCTCTGCCTTCAGCTCAGGTCATGATCCCAGGGGTCCCGGGATCAAGCCCCACATCAGGCTCTCTGCTCCTTGGAGAGCCTGCTTCCTCCTCTCGCTCCCAGACTGCCTCTCTTGCCTACTTGTAACCTCTGTCTGTCAAATAAATAAATAAAATATTAAAAAAAAGAAAGAAAGAAAGAAAGAAAGAAATACTTAAAAAAAAAAAAAAAAACTCAAACTCTGAACCATCTGGCCCTGTCTCCCTCTTCAGCGTTTTCTTCTGTCCTTCTCTTCTTTATTTTCAGACTTTCTTCAGGTCTTCAGAGAAATTCTGTTCGCAACTCCTGCTTCTGTCTATCTCCAAGTGTCATTCAGATGTCAACTTAATTTCTACTCTTTCAAGGAATTATTTTCTGACTCCTAAGACATATTCCATTTCCTTCCCATATGCCCCAGTAGCATCCTTTACTCCTTATTGTAATATTCTCATCAGGCTGCTAATGCACTCTTGAAGGTCTTTCTTCCTTGCTAGTCTTCTGTGAGGAGAAGGTATCTGTATCCCCCAAGCATCCAGAACAACGCTTGATTTCTAAGACATGCTAAATAACTGTGTTGATTGGAGTGAAGCTGAGTGAAAGGCCCTGAGCTCTGGAGAGGAAGGATTTCTTTGAATTCCCCCAAGTACTTGCTTATCACATTCCATGATGGCAGAGTTATGAGCCTTACCTAATAATCATAATAGTGTTTGATGGTTTTATTTGTAAATTTAAAGGCATTCCATTATCCATTGGTCAACAAATATGTGCATGTCCCTATGGGTCCTGAAATTGTGCACGGTCTCCTTACTCTGGGTTGGCAGACACCAAACAATTAATTAAAACTGCATTCATGAAGGAACAGTATGAGAAGGACTCATGACTTATTCTGGCGGGATGGAGGACGGCTGGAGCTCACCGCTTGCAGTAATGCGATATATTCTCAGTCGGTTAGTCTCAGCCAGAGTGCCTGTGCTCTGTGTCCACAGAGTGGGCTGGAAACTTGGATGCAGGACCAAGCAGTGGAGGAAGGGGGCAGGGGGAAAGGCAGCTACGCAAGTAAAATGTACTGAATCAAAGTCATGACTTTGGAGGCAATCACCTATGGCCTCCAACAAAGGCTCCCCCGTGTAACGCACTTTCAAAGCCCCATCTTCCCCAGCCCCTTACCTAGAGCTGGCTTGCCCACCTGAGTCACTTCCACCAGCCCTTCCACTCAGGCTCAGGGAGGCCCTTCAGTTTACTTTCACTAACACTCAAACTCAAGCACCGATGGTTCTTTTTCCCCAACCCACAAGGCGGGTTATTGAGGCTCCCATCCACCAACACGTGCACCAGGCACTGGCTTTGGAGCCTTACCTTGGATGTGATCTAGAAATTCACAGGGAGGTTTTTCAGGTTATCAGCCCTTTACTCTTTCTACAACCCAAAGGCACACTCTCTGCTGAGCTGAGCACAGGCCTCCCAGAACCACATCAGGTTAGCCCAGAGTACCCTGCCCAGGCAAGAGTGAGAAGAGAGTACAGAGTATAGGCTGTGTGTTCATTAACACCGCCATCGTTAATATTGCCACTATCCTAATCACTAGCTGTTTGGACAGGTTGCTCAACCCCTTTGAGCCTGAATTTACTTAGCAACAAAAAGGGTATTTAAAACTATCCAGGATCTCTCTTGCCGGGATATCCCTCCAGTATCCCCAAATAAGTGGAAATTTTGACCCTATATACATACACAGACACGCAATTTCCTTCTTCTGTCTTCTGGATAATAACTTCCAAGCAGCATAAGCAAAGGCCTTTCCTCAGTTGCTGAAGTTTGAGTGTAGAGGCTGGTTAAGAGCCATTTTATCTTGGTCTCCCACCTAACTTCATACCCACATCCAATTGGTTATAAAGACCATCCATAACGCCACAGGAATCTGCCAAATTCATTTTCTCCACCACCACCACCCTACAAAACTGGTCAATCCATGGGGTGCCTGGGTGGTTCAGTCATTAAGTGTCTTCCTTTGGCTTAGGTCCTGATCCCAGGGTCCTGGGATTGAGCCCCACATCGGGGAGCCTACTTCTCTCTCTCTCCCACTCCCCCTGCTTGTGGTTCCTCTCTCACTGTCTCTCTCTCTGTCAAATAAATAAATAAAATCTTTTTTTTAAAAATCGGTCGATCCAGCTAAGGTCTGGACAAATGCAATGCTTCCTCAACTGACCTTTCCACCTGAACATTCCCCCTTCCTTAATCTTTCCTATACAGCAGGATAAGACAAATCTTCCTAAGGTGTCACTTTTATTATGCCATCATCTTTCTGCAAAATCTTGAATTCTTGCCCACTGAATCAAATCCACATTTCTGAGACTCTTCCCAATCTCATTTCTCAGCATTGACACATCTCGGGACAACCATCTCCTCCAGTCAAACTGCAGCCTCCATAAATCCCTTCCTGTCACCCACTAAATGGTCCCTTACAACCTATCTAAGCCCCACTGGTCATATAATGCCCAGATCACAGCCTGGCCCTCCATGGCATCCTCCCCAGCACGTCACCCCTACGTGGCCTCCCCTCCCTCCCGCATCAGAAAACAAGATTATATCTTCTAGAGAACAAGTACCCTTTCTTCAGAACTCACCTCTCCAGGACCACCCATGTGCTCCCAATCTCATCACTCTCCTGACTTGCCATCCTCAGAATTAAAAGAACTTTTTCTCAAGCCAAAATCATTATGTAAATGACCCCAACCCACAGGCTTTATTTGTCAGGCACTGCACTGAGTCCTTTACAGACATTAGTTCAGTTACTTCTCAGTGCAATCTGTCAAAATGAGTCCTCTTCATTGATTTACCATTCAACACACATTTCAGTGAATTCTAACAGGGAAAATACTAAAAAATAAATATACACAAAATACAGGTACATATATACAAATTACAGTATATAAAAATGATATTCTATTATAGAAGTATATTACATAATTTTTTTTTCTTTGAAGGATTCTATAAAAGCTATGAATGAAGTAAAATAAGGCCAAGGAGTAGGGAAACACACATGAGTTGTTATATCAGATGAAGTCATTTGAGAAGTACTATTTTAATGAAGATCTGAACAAATGAGGAAGCAAGCTAGTAGAGTATATGGGGCAAGAATAGTCCAAGTACACATAAAAAACTAAGTTACAGAGAGGCCATGTGGCTTCCTAAGGTCACACAGGAACAGACATAGTATCTGAACCCTTGTTCTGACTCCACAACCTTATTCTGAGACCCCAGTCTTCATGCCCCATTAATGCTCTGCAGCAGTTCACTCCGGTCACTCACTGTGGCTTTTTGAAATTCTTGTATTCCCCACTACGTGATAACCATGGACCATCTATGCACCAGGCATTGACCTCCATGACATTTTCCTCTCCAATTTCTTCTCTAGCTGTGACATTTTTCCTTAGTTTTGTGTCCATCGCTCACCTTTCTTCTTCATCCTAGACTCTGCCCCTTATTCAGTGTCATGTCTTTAATTACCTCTGCTCTCTGCAGCTGACTCCCACATTTGACCCTCCAGGTTAGTTTATGGGCCAGCTTCTTGGCAGTAGGGACACGCCTCATTCATTGCTCTATTCCTGATACCTGTCGCAACACTAGATGCTCAATAAATGTGTGCTTCTCTGAAATCAATTAAACTTGAACTCCATGATTCCAACTGCCTTTGGGACAGCTGACCTTGATTCTTTCCCAGTCGGAATCAATATTTCTAAAAGTGAGCATGTTATCATTTCTCCAGAACCTGTTTTCCTCCTATGTTCCTGGCTTCTCATCATGGCATCACAAGGTCCCCATCACCAGTCTCCCCACCTGTCTCCTTCCCAGTCCTCCAACCTTTCCCATCCCCACTGCCTTTATCCTTGAGCAAACGCTGTCTCTTACCTAGACAAACACAACCACCTCCTAATGACATCCTTATCGATGATGCATCCTACACAACCCCGTAAAATTAATGTTCCTCACCCTGTCACTCCTAACTAACTTCAACTGGCTCCCCACTGCCTGAAGAACCCAATCTCCATCTCACTTTCCAGGCCCAGATAGCCCAGTAACTACTCCTGTCTCCATTTTGAGGGAGGAAGCCCTCCTTAAAGGCCTTAAATTTCATAGCCCCAAACTGGATCTCACTTCCTTTCAACTAAACCTACCCTGTATTGCCCATAGTAGTAAATAAATATATGCTGCCCATTGGTGACCCAACCCAGAAATCTAGGTTTCCCAGGCTCCTCCTTCTCCCCCGACCCTTATTAACACCTGTCATCAATCCCTTCTTTTCTTCTATCTTGTCTTCTATCTTGTCTTCTATCTCACGTGCTCCTTCTACTCTCAGCCATGTCACTGATGCTTTACCATGTTCCTCAATATGCCTCACCCACAACCCCACCCCAGCAGGAAACCATGCCTGCTGTTTCACCCCCTTCTGGCCAAATGTCAATCACTGCAGTTATCTTCTCAACATGCAAATATGATCTCACTGTGCTCTTGATTGGAATTTATCAGTGTTACCCACTGCCTTCATGTCCTGACACTGCCTCCTTCTCCAGCTCCCATTTCACTGCTCCCTCCTACCCCCAGCTTCACTGCAACACACACAACTTCACACTGTTCCTTGACTGCACCATGTGTTCTCATAGGACCAGCTATAGACTCACAGCTCTCCCCACCTCCAACATCCATCATCCCACCTGCTGCCTTTCCCGGGAAAACTCTTTCTCCTCCTCCAGCCCCATCCAGTCTAGGGAGCGTTCTCTGACCCTACTCAGCCTATAAGAGTGACTCATGTCTGTGTTGCCAAAGCACTCCACACTGGACACTGTCATAGGATTTTCCAAATGCTAATTACCATCTTCCATGTCAAGCTCTTTAACTAGACTCAGGGCTCCCCATGGGATATTCTCATCCCTGTATTCTAGCCCTTTGAACAATACTCAACAAAAAAGAGATGTTAATATGTTTCTAGAACTCGGAACAATATTTGACAAATAATAGATATCTATTATGTTTCACAAAAGAATAAATTGGCTCACATTTGAAAAATCCCCTACTGATAACAGGGAGGAGTAATATTATCTAGTCTATAGGTTAGTGCTGTTTCTCTGTGTAATGTTTGTTTTATATTTTATAAGACTCTGTGAAACCAATATCACTTAATAACAAATCATGTGGTTATGTAAGGTCCTCTCTGTGCTCCCTCAGCTTATAATTTCATAGTAGACAAGGACCTGCTGATATCCTCTTTCAAGGACATACTCTAGGGTACTGTGAGGGTATTTAGCAAGTGCCTTTGAAAATCAGGTAAGTTAACATACTCTACCCTATCAGTACATGATTCAGAGCAAGTAGGATTCTGAGGTGGAGAAGGAAGATCAGATTTAAAAGCTTAATTCCTAGACTTTAAACAGCTAATATGCCTTTTTCTATTCAGAAACATTTACCAGCAGTGTCCCTCCTTCAGTAGGTAATTGATAAACATGTTTTAAGTGGATGTCTGTTGAACAACATCCTCAAAACTACTTATAAAACCATCAAAACAAATTGCATTAAGACCAAAGTTATAACTGTCACTGCTTGAGATTTGAAATTCTATTCTAATGATAGTTATGAAAATCTCATGCTCAGGGATCCAAAGATAAATGTAACTGTTTAAAACTGCAAGGTTTCTCACAAATTATGTCCATGGTTCAATCTTCCCAGTTCAGTGTTTGTAGATTTTGCACTGTCAGTATGTATCCTGCGAGGTGAACAATTCTGAAAGTTACCTTAATGACTAATTTTCATTTGGAATCTATATTCCCCACTCTGACTAGGAAGGTTTATAGGGTTCAGCTGCAAATCTAGTACTTAAATCACATCAGAAGGGCTGGTGTTTATTACTCTGCAGCTTTGCAGTTTTAGATGTTTTGCCTTTTTAAAACTACCTTACAATGCCTCCATCAAAAATGGAATTTATTCTATAACACACGGCAGGAGAAGTCCCTCACTCTTTGTTCCTGCTCAAGGCTGTATTCTACGGTCTTCGGCTTTCTTTTTCCATGTTTCTCAGTGTCTGGTTCTGAATGCTCATTGTTTTATACTTGTCCCCCCAAGATTTCCCTCCCCACCACCTTCAAATTAATGTAATGCACCTGTGTTTCAGAGCCTGCACCAACCCTCTGATCACAACTTCAGCAGGAAACAAGGATGAAACTGGACCTTGAAAGGAGAGGGAATGGGAAACAGATTGCGATAATACTGTGTGTCTCAGTAGGAAGAGACTTGACTTCCAATTAAAGGGAGTTTGGGGAAATATCATGGAAAGCGTGATTTAAGAATTCTTGGGGAAAATGTGAGAGAAAGGTTTGGCAGAATCAGATTTTCACAAATGCTCACAATGTTAACTCAGGTATAATATTCTCATGGTCAATGGTTGACTGCACAAAATTCAATTTAAAAATTAAAGTGATAGTCCACTTAATTTTTTAAAATTCTACACTAATTTAAAATGCCTCCACCTTGACCAGAACATTATTTAAACTGGCAGTAAGAGAGCTGGGAATGGTCAATTACTTTATGATTATCTTTAAACAGAAGTTATTACCCATTCTGTACTCTCCAAGCTTCAAAATCATATTTGTTTTATGAGAAAAAAGTGTACTTCTTCGGAGAATCCCAGCATAACAGCTCTTAAAAATCTTGAAAAACATGTAAGTAACATCAGGTCTTTAAGTGGCCAACAGATAAACCCATATTACAGATGGAAAGATAGAAGACAGGAAGAAACTGGGCAAGAGAACAGGATTACAGGATACAGGATTGTGAACACAGTTCTTTTAATAGCTTTATTTTTTAAGACCCCAGAAAAAGGAAGGTCAAGTTCAATATCACAGTTTGCTTTCACTGCATTCACTTGGAAGGGAATGCCGCCTCTGCCAACTGCAAAGAATCTTGTTTTTCAGCACTCTCCTCCCATCATCCTTCCCTCTGTGATGGCAGTGAATATTTTAAAACAGGCACATTTAGCTATTTCTTTTCTCCGCTACTCAAGTATACACACCTGGTACATACTCAGTAAATCTCTCTTGAATAAACAGTAACCTTTCTGAAGGCCATCTCCACATCTCGCTGATCCCAGCAGCAAGGAGTTTCTTTGTAAATATTTGCTGAATTAAACTCATGTCATCATTACAGAATCTATTCCTATAATCTAGGAGTGGATAGGATTACCACCACTTGATAAATGGAGAAAGAGGAACAGGGACCTTCTACTCACTGGCTATTTCACATGGTCTTACCTTTCTAAGGTAAGTTAAAATTTCTCTCGATTAAACCCCTCTCCAAATTAAACTTGCTCTCAGGACTTGATTTGCAGGGTTACTTCTGAAATGCCTGTTAGTTCCATAGTATCGTTTTGTTTTGTTTCAAATTCCCTGCAGAAACAACAAGAAGAATGGAGAGCACACTTCCATGAGCCTGAGATGGAGTACAGAGTTTACTCTCACCTTTACATACGACCGTAATAGAAGATATTTTAATTCACGCAACAATTCTCTGGAGCACAAACATACACAAAGAACATGGATACATGGTTTGGGCAAGACCATTTTTTGGTAAGTAGTTTCTCATTCTGGTCTAATGGAAATGGATTAAATTGCAAAAAAGTACAACCCGAAATAAAGCCCCTGGCAGAATATCCATTCTGAGATATAGTTGCACGCGTCCTTTTCACCCAATTTTATTATGAAACTCATGAAGGCATTTGGAAGTCACATGTTCTCTTATTAAAAATCACTAATCATCATACTGGGGGACAGCCCTGGGGACACCTGAGCATCTGTAACACAACGCACCGACCATATTACAATGAAGATGTGAGAAAGAGAGTGTGTTCTCACATAGACTGCAGTAGTTACCGTAGCAATCAAAGCTGATTCTGATTCCCACTTGGGCTGCAGATACTGTCATTTCATAAATAAACTGCTTCACTCAACAGAGCCTTCAAAATATTAAAGAGTGTTGACGTCTAGAGATGAAAGTCTGTTTTTTCCTCCAAAACCTTGTTAAAGACCAACTTAAAATGCCCGTTTACAACTGCTACCGTAAAATAGGTTGACTGCTCAGTTTTACCTAAAGAAGTCATCGGGGTGAAATATGTAAGGGAAAGAAGTTTCTAAAAGGTCAATTATATATCCAAAGGGTATTTAAATATATCCGAAAGGGCATTTCCAAAGGGAGAGCGATTCAACCACACCGACTGTTTGTTCAGAAGGAAAAAATCAGCCCATAAGACAGGCATGGAGGCCAAGTGCTCCAGAGGACAAATTCTCTATGTGTATCTCTGTTCGAATTAGTCCTTATTGTCCGAGTGTGCGGAGAACGTCTGTGTTTCAACCCTGTGAGCCACTCCTTCTCAGAGTTCCTAATCCACAGGCACGTTGCACACATCTAGAGCTGCCTAAGTGTGACCCGCTCACTGAGCGATGAGAGGCATCCAGCCACAGAAGTAGGAGGAAAAGAGCTGAATGCCATCATCTTCTCAGCCCTGACACAAGATCCAGCCCCTTCCCAAGACCCTCCCTATGAAGCCTGATGGTCTCTGTGAATTCTGATATGGAATAAATGGAAATACACACCATGAGTGTTGTTTCCAGTTTCTTCTTTCCATTCCTTTCCACTGTCACTGCTATAATTGGAGAAAAAATTTACCATTTGATAAGGATAATGACAAAGAGGCTAATAATGATGGTAGGTGGTGGTATAGCCAGTGAGGCTCTAGGCTGGGAGACATTAGGAGGGGCCACTCTCTGTAATGGGAGCTCAGACTACAGCAAATCACAATCATGATTCAGAGGGAATACTCAACTAACCTTCCCACTCTTATCCACAGGGGAACCAAAAGAGGTCAAATTAACTCACTGGGGGCCCCTCGGACTACAACTCCTAGAGGTGGTAGTTCGGGAAGGTTATTAAGGCTGAAGGAAGAGTTGCGGCAACAGCATCCAAAGACAACCTTGACTATTGCTCTGAATACACAGAAAACACTGGGTACTTACTAACCCCTTCTTCAGAAATAATGTAAGATCTCATAGCAATGCATTATGGACGCAAACGCATGCACAGAGAGGAGACATGCTCTTTTGATGTTCTATTACTATCCATATAGACCTGGCCCACTGAATGGAAAAGACAGGGAACCCAAAAGGAATGTCACTTCCAGTAGATACTTACCAAGCAGTCAAATGTGAATTCTAATTTGGGGTCTTCAATGGATCTATCCCCGGGCAACCCAGTTTAAATTCAATTAACCATGCCTTCAGCAGGTTTTCTTGTGAATCACTGTGCCAGTACTTACTAGGGTATGAAAATGGTACGATCCTCCCCATCAAGGAGTTACCATTTAAGAGCTGCAAATGAGATGAACACGCCTAGCTTATTCTGTCTTGTCATTCAGATATAGATCAAAATAAAAGAAAAAATGACCTAAGAAAATTCAAAGCAGAATTCTTTGGGGAAGAGACAGGGAGAAATCAATAGGCTGCACAAGAAAGACACTGCATTTGCAGTAAGTCTTGAGGGATACATTCAATGTGAAACAATTAACAATGTTCAGTGGGCAACGTGGGGGCAGAAAGTTCATTCGAAGCAGTAGGTACAACTTGAGATGCGCTTGAGATAGGCACACTTAGAGAACAGTCCAATTTAGCAGGTCAAAGTGCAGACCTATAAGTCATGGAAGATAATGTTGGATTAGAAGACTGTCAACATACTGTGGGAGCCTGCCTATCAAGCTAAGGAAACTGTTTTTAGTTCTATAAGGCATTAAAATCATGGGAAGGCATTAAAAGGTTTTGCACAGGTTAATGACTGTACTCAAATCAGTTTTTAGTGAATTTGGTTTGTTTTGAGTGGGGAGGCACTTGGTGCAGACAGGAGGCAACCATCGCGGTCTGGGAAATAACAAGAACATGATCTTGAGTGTACAATGAATCCTGGTGTAGGAGCTAGACATAAAGCCAAGATAGAATCAATAAGGCCTGGGGATGGTTTCCACAGGGAAGGGGAGGCAATGATTAAGGTGGGAAGTACCACAGATAAGTAAACACTTTTGTGGGTTTGTTTGTTGTTGTTGTTTAACTGTAGTTCTCAAATAATGATGCTATCATTAGCAAAATTTAGAAAATAAATTGTTCTTTGAAGAGAGGACAGGTCTTTTCTAACATGTTACTTTAAAGTGCTAGTAAAAATCGCTGATAGGTCTGCTCAGCCACTCATGGAAATGGACTGGAAAAGGATCAGTCGAGAGCTATAGAGTAAGAAGACTTCTATAACAAAGATTCACCAAGACCACAGTCTGATTAAAAAGAGAATGTAGAAGGAGAAGACAATTAAGACAAAAGTGTCTGGAAAGATGCACAAAACAGACAAGGAAAGAAATAAAGATCAGAAAAAAAGAGATCTGAGAGAATTAGGAAGAACTAGAATAACACATTCAGAGAATCCGAGGGAGACTTCATTGAACAAATTATCTGTTGTTGAGCAAATGTACCATGTGAGGGTTCACGCTAGATGCTGGGGATACAAGGTAGGCAAAACACAACAGCTCTGCTCCCATGAAGTTCATAGTTTTCTAAGGAGTGTTGACAAACAGCACAAAGCATCACAGGGAGTCTGGGATGATATAAATTAAGATAAGACCATTAGGACCTTTAAATAGATGCACACTTCAAAAAAATAAAAAGGTGATTCAATGCCCAAGGATGAATAAATTTATAATGACAGGTGTACTTACAGAAACTTAAACCACTTTTAAGGATGGCAAGGCCCATGGAACAAAATATACACTCATCATCCCGTGCTTCTTTCCTCCACCCCCCCCCCACTCTCTGGTCTGTCTCTCTCACACACATACATACACTTTAATCTGCTTGAAATAAGAAGGGAGGCTATTAAGTAAACAAGCACACTCCACTATGAAATATTGAAATGTAACATTATCCACATGTTCTAGAAAACCTGTGAGGACAAGGAAAACAAAAGGACAAAGAAGAAAAAGAAGAAGAACCAGCAGCAGCAGCAGCACCACCACCACCACCATATACTTTATCTTCAAAAGATTCAACCACTATTTGGTCTACGATTCTGCAGAAATCTTGCATACACATTTTATATTACATGGCTCATTAATTTCCAAACCATCCATAGCCTTATTTTATGAAACACTGCATAAGAATTGGCAAAAAAAAAAAAAAAAAAGCACAGCAAAAGGAGGAGAGGGGTTGCTTAATTTTAACACTTGGATCATATCATTTGCTTAGTACCTTCTTACATTTAATGACATGAATAAAACAGAATAATGCCTGTGTGATAAAAAGCTTTTCCTGGGCTATTCAGCATACATAGACTTTTCACTGTGACCCATGTGGAATCACTAATTTGGATTTGCCTTACCCTTAATAACACAAAACAAGCTGGATCATCATACATCTGTCAACAATACAAAAATCACAGAGGTTTTTCACTCCAGTACTGCTGGTTTGCAAACCCCAGACCTTCCCTGGGTAAAATCTGAAACTGGCCTCCATCCACAGAGGATAAGAAGACCAAAGAAAGAGGCCGACCACTCCAGACTGGTAGGTGGCAGATGTAATAAGCAAGGGAACTTACATAGGAGGCTTGCAGTGGCGGCTTCGGGAGAAGATCTCCTGCCCCCCAGCCAGAAACTTATAAGTTCATATAGAATCCTTAGAAGAGCTCAGTCACATACACCATCCAGATGGCCTCAGCAACACCTTTCTCTCTCAAGACTATGTCCTTGAAAACAGTTCCTGCTTTGGCGGGCAGAACATACATTCCAAGGGCAAGGGAGCAGGGGAGGAGCTTCCAGTGGTCCAGGTCTAGCTGCTGGATCCAACAGTAGTCATGTCCTTTGGATGACCTCTTCTAACAATGACTGAAATGTCCATGCATTTCCCTCCCCACTTTTAGCTGTAGACTACATCACATAACATATGCCATCCCTAAGTTAGATGGCACAAATTGAGGACACCGATGAATAATCTTACAAGGTTTTTTTTTTTTTCTTTTTTAACTCCGACCTTATTTCTGATTCTCTTTCAAATATACTGCTGAATTATCATCTCCCTCTGTCTCTCCACTGGTAGCAGGATTATGTTTGATTTCATAGCCAGGGAGCAAAATAGTAAGAATAGACAATTTTGTGAAAAATATATTCTGGGCAGGCTTTTGATATAATGTGGAAGCTGGTGACAGGGAGGCTAAAAGTGAGCACCACAATTTTTAAGAAACCTTTTCTATTCGTACTTATTTATGAGATGTCCATTTTCTGCACTCTAGCATTAACAGTGTTTCAACTATAGAGATTTAGAGGTGATGTTCATCAGTTAGCATGCTAAATACATTGTCCGCTAAAAGAGAGCAGAGAATAAACTTTTTTAGCTATATTTTAAAGTTTGAGTAGCCCAGTTCAACCTTGCTGCCATCCTTCCTACATTTCCCTCCTATTTTTCCTTTCATGTGGTTTTCTCCTTCATCTCTCTGCAAACCACTTTTCATAGCATTCTGGATCTAGAGTCAGGTCATAAAACACATACACACACACATGCTTTTCTCTAATTCCTCTCATCTTTATTCATTCTTCTCAGTCTGATCCCCCAGTTAAATTTTGTTTCAGTTCTGATTAAATCATTTTATAAACCTCCATCCAAGAGGCATATATTCAAGGGAAAACCATCATGGTCATGTTGGAAGTTATGCAAATGTCTCACTTGTTTGAAAGCAAACAAGAAATCAGGAGCTATTGTTTTAAAAACAAGAACTGAAGGTAGAGTTCAAACCTTTAAAAACGACAGTCCTTACTTATCCCAAGATTAAGGAAGGCAATTCTATATCGGAGCACAAATAACCGAAGTATTTAAGCATGTATTTGGTGGAAATAACATAGACTACATATTCAGGGGATCATTCTCGAATAATATTAACCTTGAAATCGTAACAAAACAAGAACAAAAAGATGCTCCAAGCTTCTTTTCCTTTATTCTTCTCATATGACAATTAACTCTAAAAACATGCAACACAATTCAAGAAACAGGTGTCAAATCAATTCAAGCCAGAAAAATCTTCACTTTTGGTCTCACCTTAACCAAGATATAAATCGACATCTTTCTATTCTCCAAAGGAACAATGAACACATGCTGATTTTAAAAATGGTACTAAAAGTATTTTTTAATGTATCATACTCCCCAGATGTGATTTCATCTTTGTTTCCATTTTATCTAACAAATAGAGATTATGGCCACCTGTGGCACTGTGAATAGACTGGACAAGCTGATTCTATCCCCATCTGGCCAATTAAAGACTAGGCCCAGCCAAAAAGCTGTTATCAGTGAGTAGCCAAACAATGCAAGCCACCCTCTTCTCCAGACTTTCCTTTACTAATTTATCTTCAAGTTCCCACTGCTGTCTTGTGCATGAGTGCAGTTCCTAAAATGACAGCTAGCTCTCCACCTTATTCTTTGCCAAAGGAACAGCAAAGACAGAGACCCTATAAACTCAACGATTTACTTAGCCTTCTACACTTAAAATGCCATTCTGGAAAAAATCCAACTTCTTAACGATTTTCAGCATCCCTCATAAAACATATCCTAGACATACTTGGTTCATAATGAGAGAACTATTGCCATAAGTGAAACCAGAACTAAACATCAGTACAGGTCAAACTTGGGACTTTAAAGGTAATGGTCATATTCTTTTTTTCCCCCCCAGCCTGTAACAGGCTAAGACTTTTCTCTTTAAAATGTCAAATAAGGCTAGTGTCCTCCTAATTACAATGACCTTAACAATATATTAGAGAGGGAAGACAAGAAAGGAAAAATCTCCATATTTCAATGTTCAAATTAGAGTGACAGACTCAAGTTGTCTGAAGTGACTCCATTTCCCTGGATATAAACAAGTAGAATGTGGAAATACCTCCTTCCCTGCAACTCAAGTCCACGCGTGTCATCCTATAAATCTATGCTAGAGCCATATGTACGACCCCTCATCTTATATAAGTTGGGAAATGTCCAGCTCTCCATTAGCTTCATATGTCCTGCAACCCCCTTCATTCTGTTTATGGCTCCTCTAAAGCTCTTATACATGGGAGCCACCTAAAAACAAACTGATTCAACCAAAGGTGCTGTGGGGGGTGAGGGAGGCGGGATATCTCATCCCGTTTCACGATGGATCCCACTAAACTCATCAAACCATGTCCTTCCCTTGCTTTCGCAGAATATAGGCTACTCTGAAAGCCAAACACCTTGCAAAAGAGGACCGGGTACCTTTCCAAGGCTGTACTGTATATAAATTATTTCCAAGTGTCACTGAAGACCATTTTCTCTGAACACACTAAACTGAGGCTGGCAATAAAACAAGACGCACGCTCCTGCTGAAGAATCTGACCCGAGAAACATTCCGCCTGTATGTTACCAGGAAACCAAAATAGAGTTTTAATGAAGAAATGTTTGGGAGCATAAAGGAAAAGTGGATGAAGAGGATCAATACTATTTCAGCTCTTTTCTCCCCAGGTGTTAGGGGAAGGAAGTGTGTGGTCTGCAGTCATCTGGCCGATGCATAAACAACATGGGAAATTTTCAGAGAAGGCAAAAGTAGGCACAGGATCAGATCGCAGGGGACCCCGCCACCAGCGAGTTTCACACACACTTCAAACAGCTCTTCTTCCCGACCTGGACCTTGCGTGCACCCCCCCCCCTCCTTGGTATCCCCATCCCCGCCGCTCCCACCTCTCCTTCCCAGTCCCGCCTGGGTGGCCATCTCTCATGCAGCAAAGGCAACAAGCGTCCCCAGCCCCAGCCGAGGAAGGGGGTCCCCGTCTCAGCTCGCGAAGGAAGGAGGGGAAGAAGGGCGCCCGCTCTCATGCTTAAAGCATCCTACCGCCTGTGGAGCTCGCCTCCTCCAGCTGAGCCGAGATGCTTTCCACCCTCCTCACATTCATCTTCGGGGACGCAGGGTGCAGGAGCGGGACTCGAGAGTCGGCGGCCCAGAGGCGTGTGTTGACGGGTCTGGCACCGGAGCGCACTCGCCGCTCGGCCCGGGGCGTCCGCGGCGCTGGGAGCGCGAGGCGGCGGCGGCGGGCAGGACGCGCGGAGCCGGCTGCAGGTGCGGCGGAGGCCGGCGGGGGGCGCCGGGGGCGCTGCGCGGCGCTGGGCGGCGGGGGCGCGCGGGCGGCCTGGAAGCGGGCGCCGTGCACTGTACACCCGAGAGCGCCGCGCCCCCTCCTCTCGCGCGTTTCCGCGCCGTCCCTGCCACCTGCTGCCAAGTCACCACCGCCCGGGGGACTGGCGCGGTGGCTCCTGCCACCGAGCGGCCAGACCTGAAAGAGACCAGAGGGGACGATGGGTTATGAGAGGCGCCTCGGGGACCCCTTCTTGCTATGCGGCGCCTGGCGGAGAACGCGCAGGTGAATTCCGCAGGGGCTCAACTCGGACAGCTAGACTGGAGATGGGGCACAAAAGTTGGGCCGAGTCGGAAGGACACCAGCAGGGAAGCGCAAGGAGATGCCCTTCTCCAGAACCGGGCAGAGAGCCAGGAACTCCTAGAACTCCGAGACAGGAAACTTTCCCAGTTGAAGCTAGAACCAGTCATGCGACTTGGCTACGTGTTGAGAAACGCTGGCTCTGCCCGCCAGGGTGTGCGGGGGACAAGGCCTAGATGAAGAATGCAACCTTGGATGGCGGGGGGTGGGGGGCGGGCTGGAGGTGCAGGAGATTGGGAGGCGTTTTGGACAAGAGTCCCTAGGAAGGTTTCATTGGAAGGCTCCCTGGCAGCCGCAGGGGGGTTTTTCCTCACCACCCCCATGGTTATCTACCCTCTTAAGCAAACCAAAGCTGGTAATGTTTGGGAAGATAAAGACAAACCAGTAAACCAATTGTGGCCATGGTTACTACTTGAAAAAAAAAATAAATAAATAAATAAATAAAATCCTCACTACAGTGTTGCATGAAGCCTCTTTTGAGAAGAAAGGTCAAGTTGACCAGTTCTCTCAGCAAAAGGACTTCACATTTCCTCTGGGTTGAAGCCATTTCTAAATGTTTGCAAAACCGTCCATTTTCCCTGTAGACACACACCCCCCCCCATACACACACTGTCTCCAGATGAAATCCCCCTTACTCCAACGTCTCCACGACATTTTCTTGCTCTACCTCCTCTCCCCAATCCCAGGAGTGACTCACTTGGGGTCTTGTGAGGTCTCTCACTTCTCTTTTGGTTCATGGTTAAGGGGATTGATGCTAACACCACCAATGCCTGGGGTCAAATCCTAGTTCCACTAATTTTGTGACTTGGTGCAAATTATTTACATCAGCTGTAACAATGGGATAATGATGGTACCGATTTTACTGGTTTGTTGTGAAGATTGAAGGTAACTGATAGATGTAAAGGGCTTAGGGCTGTGCTTGGCACACAAGAATCTCTAATTCTATGGCAACTCTTTCCAGAAAACAATCTCACAACTTGTACTGTTAGATGATCACTAATACCTACCCAGCTCTACATTCCATCATTTTCCATCATATGACATCTAATGTGACCTTTGTGTATTGATTGGAGTCCAGGAGCCTGGGTGAGAATCCCAGTCCCAACTGTTAGTAACTGTGTGTCCAAGAGCTAATAACCACCCTTTGTCATCTCAACAATGTAAAAAAAAATTAATGTGTACTTCAGTTAGCTGTTGGAATCAATTAAACAAAGCAATGTATGTAGAGTGTTTAGAATGCCTTCTGGCACATAAGAAAACTCAGTAAGAGCTACCATGATTATTATCAACATCATAAGAGTTAGCAGCCGCCATTATATTTAGTTAGGATGACTCAAAGAAGAAAAGGCAACACTGCATTTTCTTTGACAGGTCTACCAAACCTTCCTTCACAGTGTGGGAAGCAATACACAACTCCTCTTCCATCTACAAAATACACAGAATACTGTGTGGGGCCAACTCTCTTCTCAAGTCTTGTCAATTGAGCATCTGTCTGTTCTGATCCTACAAAGTGTCTATCCCTGGACTAGTTGTAAAGAAGGCAACAAAATCAGGTAAAGAAGACACTGCGCTCAGTAAATTTGCCATATATTGTTTCCAAAATATTCATGTGGGAACTTAGCTACCATGAAATTCATTTTCAGAACCTCTTTACACAAATCCTCCATCAATCCCAGATATCACAGTGAAAGCCATCTTTTTGTTGCCAACCATTACTATCATCTCTGATATTTGGGACTAAAAGGCCAGGGTGACTGCCTGGCTTATGTGATCTCCCTACTGGGAGATTGTATAGTGATAGAGAAGGGGTTCATGTGCCATACCAAGTCCTGCCATCCCATTGCTCCTCCTTAAAAGCTATAACACTTCTAGTCCCTACCCCAATCCAGTCCCCCAAGACATACGTGCAAAGATGCCCACATTTTCTATAACTAATCTTAGGCTACTCTTCATGTAACATGGATGCATATTGTTGCCTCTAGGAATGACGTTTTAAAAAATGCAGAGAAGAGTAAACTCGTTCCCTCCAGCAACGATGTTTTAAAAAAATGCAGAGAATAGTAAACTCATTATGTGCCAGCCTTTAAGCTTAGATTTTATAAACACCATTTCATTTCATCCTTGTGAAACGTTACAAAGTAAGCCCTGTTATTATCCCTATTTAACTAGTGAAGAAGTTCTGACTCAGAGAGGTGAACAGGTTTGTCAACTTAACACCAATAGTAATCGTGATCTCTGGGATTTGAGCCCACCAGGCCAACTCAAGAGCCCCCAAACTTAGTTACTACATTATACCACCACCATGACCTAGGATTTGGATGCTCTGGGCTCTGACATTTCCCAGCTCTGTGCCCTTCAGAAAATCACTGATCATTTCTGAGCTTCAGTTCCTCATCTGCTAAAAGGGGAATTTCGGCTGCACAAGGTCATTGTCAGGATCAAGTCAGGTAATGAAAGTGAAAGCTATATATAAAATGTGAAATGTTGGGGAAGCATTTAAGATTACTTTTATTGTTGTCCCAATCTTTTATTGCTGATATCATTGCCTGGTCTTTTCTGAAAGCCCCTTCTTTCAGCACAATTCCTTCTTGTGTACCAGGACTCAATAATAATAATAACAAAACTCGTATCTAGTATTTATTGAAGTGCTTATGATGCATGTTCTGTGTTAAAAATTCTACATCATTATACCACTTAGTACTCAGAAGAATTACTGCATGGAATTATTTTTGCTCTGATTTCAAAATAAAACTCAGAAAGGTTAAGTAGTCCAAGATCAGCCGGCTGCAAAGAGGTGCTGCTGTGAGATGTGAAACCATGACCATTAGATGGTAAGACTGGAGCTTTCAGTTTCTACCCGATCATTCTCATAAACTTTATCAGACCTAAGAATCCCTGAAAGGCTTGCTTTGGAAGCCTCCGTTCCCCAACCTCCTCAGTGGAGTCACTGCATTTAGGAGGGACGTCTTGGAATCTAATTTTTGCTTAATGAATAGACTATATTTTATTTTTTTTAAGATTTTATTTGTTTATTGACAGAGATCACAAGTAGGCAGAGAAGCACGCAGAGAGAGGAGGAAGCAGGCTGCCTGCTGAGCAGGGAGCCCGATGTGGGGCTTGATCCCAGGACCCTGGGATCATGACCAGAGCTGAAGGCAGAGGCTTTAAACCACTGAGCCACCCAAAGCGCCCCTAGACTATATTTTATGGCAGGTTTAGGTTTATAGAGTTCCCCTATACGCCTTTCTACTCCCTCCCCCCCACCCCCTGCCCAGCTTCCCCTATTTTAATATCTTATTTTATCTTTAATATCTTTGTATTACTTTATAAAATATTTATATATTACTATATAGTATCTTATTTTATCTTTAATATCTTTATATTACTTGATAAAATATTTACACATATATTACTATATAGTATTTTTAGCTTACTTTATAAAGGTATTAGATCCCTTAATATCTCATCAAAGGGGGTACATTTGTTACAATTGATGTTGTATTATTATCAACTAAAGTCCATAATTTAGATAGGACTGGTGGCCTTATAAGAAGAAGACAGATCACTCAGAGGAAAGGCCATGTGAAGACAAAGCAACCATTCACAAGTCAGTAAGAGAGAGCCCTCATCAGAAATCAAATCCTGCTAGAAACTTGATCTTGAACTTGCCAGTCCCCAGATCTGTGAGAATATAAATTTTCATTTTGCAGTCATGCAATCTGTGTTATTTTGTTATGGCAGTCCGAGCTAACACATACCTGAAGAACTTACTTTGAGAAATCACCACCCTACACCAGAAGTGTGGGGTCCGCCATCCAGCAACATCTGTATCATCTGGAAACTCATCATAAATTTAGAAATTCAGCCCTGCTGAATCAGTATCCTCATTTTAAAACATCCTCAAGTGGTTCCAGACATGCCAATCAAAATGTGAGACACTCTCCTCAATAAGACACTGGTGTAATTTACTTGGGCTCCTTGGAGGCAATCAGCACTCCCTGGTCATGAGAGGAGGCTAGTGTTATAATCACAACCGATTCAATTCATTGCATCCCCCACCCCACCAATGAGATGACCCTGTTTCCCTTTTAGCCAGTCCCTACTCAAATGGATAGAATTGTTTGCCTATTTAAGCAAGCAGCAAATATCCTCAACCTTGATCATCTGACTACACCTGCAAATTTCTTTGCAATTCCTGATCTCTCAGTCTTATAATAATTGAGGAAAAAATCTCCTTTGAGATCTTCACATTCAAAGGAATATTAACATGTCATAAAACAAAAATAAGGTAAACATTTCAGGGCAGGAAGGTTCATGCTGACATTCCTGTAGAATCTTTATATTCACTAGCTGATTTGGTCTTCTACCACTCTGAAAAGTAGGCAATTCAGATTTTATTATTCCCATTTTTCAGATGAAGAAACTAAAGTCAATGGCAAGTAAGAAACTTACTTGAATTTTTACCAGGAGCATGGGATGCACCCAGGACACAAACTTTCATCATCTGACATATTTTAGCACTTGGTGCTCTAAGCTCTGCCAAGTTTATATAAGCTGGATTACTGCCATACGAACTGCAGATTTGCCTTGCAACTTTGTCATGCAGGATAAGTCCATATTATAAATGTAAAGTTATTATATCATTTAGCCACATTTCCCCGGACTTGTGGACTTCAGGAAATCTACTGGCTCTGTTTTCTATGTGGCAGGAGACGTGATTAGGGGATTTGCTGCAGAACACAGATTTAGTTTAACCAGGGGGCTCTGTAAGAACTTAGAGTATCATTCATGAAGTCAGTGCTGAAAAGGTTTACCTACATTCCATATCTCTGGGTTCCATATTTGAACTGTATGATGTTCTAAGTGGGTGAGAAATTTGTTAAATTCCAAGCCACTTCATACCTTGTATCCTTGTATTTTCTTTAATGGCTCACCATATTGCATTTAGACTAAAAATAGATCCTTGGGGAGTAAGAATCTGCCAGTGTATCTATTGGAGCAGGTTGAATGAAACTGTCCAAAAATGACTTTATTGTAACTAAATAAATGTTTCTAGAGAGTCCTTTTTTTTTTTAAGATTTTATTTATTTATTTGGCAGAGATCACAGGTAGGCAGAGAGGCAGGCAGAAGGAGAGGGGGAAGCAGGCTCCCTGCCAAGCAGAGAGCCCGATGTGGAGCTTGATCCCAGGACCCTGAGATCATGACCTGAGCTGAAGGCAGAGGCTTACCACACTGAGCCACCCAGGCGCCCTCTAGAGAATCCTTTTTAATCAAAAGTTGGGCAGAGCTAAAAACTAAATTTCGTTCTACATCATATTTCTCCAAATATTCCATTCAAATAGATTAAATTCATTTTAAGAGACAAGACAAATTTGAATTTCTTTGTTTATGTGTGTATATACAAAATACTGTGTTATACTGCTGATTAAGAAGTTATTTAACTTCGTATATTTAAGATTTTTCAATAAATTAACATTTGGGGGAGTTATGTTCAATTTATTTTGTTTTAAAATGTGTTTATAAAATTAAACCCTTTATATAAATTAGAAAGACTGTAGGGAAAGCAAGAAAAAAAAATTTTTAGATTAAGTTGAAAAAAAAAATTGCCACAGTTCTGAGCCTGGATAATTCAAAACTAGGTTGACAATCTGTCAGGACTGAATAGTGAGACTGCCACATGCACACTTGTCAAAAGAGATGAATTATTTGATGTTCAAGTTCAGGTGTTAGTTAACCTGTCAACAAATAGACAAAAGAAAGAAAAAAGACAGACCTTCAAAGTCTCAGCCATTGGGTCTTCTGAAGTCTAGACTCTTTCAGATAGGTGATGATAATAAGTGGTATCAAAGAATGAAAATCTGACTGTGTTGAAATGGTGGGTGCCCATAGAACATGCATTTGCTGATATGGGGAGAGTTTGGGGAAATGCAATGAAGGATACATCCTTAGTCATGGAAGCATAAGATATGGGTGGGGGATATGGGGGTAAAGACATGAGATGTAGTGGCTAGACTGTGGAGTAACAAGGTTGTATGCCATGACAAGTCATTTTTATTTCCTTTTTTGATTTTTGGAAAATATCTAACTTTTATCCACAATGATTAGAACACCTATCAAAATATTCTCTTCCATTCATTCATATGTAACCAGAGTCTGATGAAACAGAACTCATTAATTATTCAAAAGATCTTTTTCCTCCTCCTAGGAAAAGATTACTTGGATAAGTCAGACAGCATGATGCGTCAGTAGCAATAGGATTATACTGGGAAAATGTTGGTAGCAGATGAACTTTTATATTATCAAACCAATGCTCTGGTAGGTAAAAGTTTGGCATAATAAAATAATACAGAGTGGTCATGCTGATGGAGAGGCACAAGTGAATGGGTGCATTTCATTATCTCTGAACCTTGATTTCTTCATATATAAGCAGGATCTGTGCTTAGAAATCAAATCTCAAGAACATAACTTCATCATTCAGCATGTATCAAGCCAGGCACTGTGTGAGGTACAGAGGCTATAATAAAGGAAAACCAGAATTCCTGCCTTCCAAAAGCTGGCAATCAAGGGGGAGATGTATACAGGCTATGGGAGTGACTGTGGGCAGAGTGACTGACTCTGCCCTTTGTACATTAGTAATAATTTATCCAATCCCCCCTAGTCCCATAAAAGCATCTATGTTAATTTTGCCATTAAAAAAAAAAAAAATCCTAGGGATGCCTGGGTGGCTCAGTCAGTTAGGCGGCTGCCTTCGGCTCAGGTCATGATCCTAGGGTCCTGGGATCGAGTCCCGCATCGGGCTCCTTTCTCAGCAAGGAAGCCTGCTTCTCTCTCTGCCTCTGCCTGCCACTCTGCCTGTGTGCGCTCGCTTGCTCTCTCTCTCTCTCTCTGACAAATAAATAAATAAAATCTTAAAAAAAAAAAATCCTAGTCCAAACTTAGCAGCCCACCATACCAATCATTTGGTTAGCCACAGTTCTGTGGTCCGCCAGCTTAGGGAATGTTTAGCTGGACATAACCATGCATCTGTGGCCAGCGGGCAGTGAGTGATATAGTTTAACTCACATGTCATGCAGTTGGAGTAGAGGGGACAACTCATCCCCACGTGTACTTGGGTTCCCTCATCGTCCAACAGGCAGGCTCAAACTTCTTCTTTGGTGGTAGTTGCAGTTGTTAAGAGCGGCCAGAGAAAGCAGGTGACACCCTACAACACTCCTCAAGCCTCTACTGGGTACCCATTAGCTACAGTTGTGTCATTGACTAGACCAAGTCACAGGGTCTGCCCAGATTCAAGGGGGAAAGAAAGAGTTTGCCTTTGATGGAGGAAATTATAAAGCCATATTACAAAAGGCTCTATACAGGGAGAGGAAGAATTTGTGACCAATTTGCCAACCTACTCTAGGGAGGTTCTATGAATATCTCTGAGAGGCATAGAGAGTTTAAGGGATCCAAGCTCATCAAGCCAGAGAAAGAGCAAGGATTTCAAACAGGCAGTCTGGCTCCATAGCTAGTAAGTCAGTCCATGACACTATACAGTACAAGTGCCACACAGGGCTGATTTGTGTGTTGGGGGAGATTTAGGAAGAGCCCCTAACTTAACGCTAGTTATTAGAGAAGCTTTCACAGAAGAACTAACGTCAAATACAAAATCCTAATGGACAAGGATGAATTAATCATCTGAAAAGGAAGGAAGGACAGGAATTCTCTCTATAAAAGAGACCACATATGCCAAGTACTAGAGACTGAGATAGTTAGTTACATCCAGAGAACTGCAAGTGGTTCCCTGGGCGGGGGCATTGGGAGCCAAATTCTATGGCAGGAGAGGTAACTTAGGCCATGCTGTAAATGTCTTAAAACCAAGGGCTGAGGCTTTAATCAGAAATATTAGCAGCTCCTGAAAGGTTCAATCCAGGGATTAATAGGTTCAGATTCTCCTGTAGAGTCTTCAGTATGACACCTATGAAGAATAAGGATCAGAATCAGGTAACATTGCAAGCAAGGAAATCATTTGCAAAGGGTTTGCACAGATCAAACAGTAAATAATGGCCTGAAATAAGAAAGAGGCAGTGGGGATGGGGGAAAAAAAGAGACATATTGGAAAGATATTTAAAGACCAGACATGATAACTAGCAAATATGGTGATGGAGGGGTCTTGATAACATCCAGGTTTTGGCTTAGATGCTGCCTGGGGATGATGGTACCTTGACCTGAACTGGGGATATCATAAAGTAAGGCATTTTGGGGAAAAAAATGATGGTTTTTTAATTTGCATGTCTTGAATTTGAGACATCTACAGGACTATGTCCAAATGAATATATTCAACTATGAGGGGGGAATAAGCCTGGAAGTCCAGAAGGACCGGGTTGGAGGAATAGATATAAAGGTCATCTGAATATGGAAAAGATTGTCCAAGGAGAATTTATGTGGAATAATATTAATAACATATAGCATTTGTTAGGCATTTGTCTTGTACTGGGAATGGTTTTGAAATACTTCACATTATTTAACAAATTTAATTCCCACAACAATCCTAGAAGGTAATACTGTTATTGCACCCATTTTATAGATGAGGAAATTAAGTCACACTTAGGTGGTTAAAGCCAACATTCAAACTCGAGCAATCTGGCTCCAGAGCCACGCTTCTAATCTTGAAGTTACACACTCCTCCTGTATGCAAAATGAGTTCCAGTGCAGAATCCTGCACAATACAAATACCATTAAACCCTTGCTTAACATGGCGAATGAGATGCAAAACCCAACCTTGAAATATAGAGGTTCATCATAAATTTAGGGTCATGTCATTAGGAGGCAGACAGAAAAAATATATGTCTCAATTGTTATGCACTATCACACACACACAGAAATACATTACTAGAGAGAGTGAAACTGGTATCAGCTGATCATACACAGAACTAAAGAAGCCCCCCCACCAAATCCCAAGGTGCAGGCTAGGGGAGGGAGCATTTCCTACTTCCATCTCACCCGACCCCACCACTCCTCCTGTAGAAGATAATTACATTAGTCTTCCCCATTGAAGAACCGGAATTCAGCACAGGATCGGAGCCAATTTTCAAATGCATTTTATCAGAATTCTGGCCAGTCTTGTACCATGGAAACCAAGAAAAGAGAATTTTCCAGGGAGACAGTGGTTACAGTAACAAGAGGTAATGAGATGTCAAGTACACAGAGGCCTAAAATAACATATCCATTGTATTTAGGAGCAAAGAGATCATGAGTAATCTCGTAATGATTAAGAAGCAACTCTTTGTTCATGTATTTAAGATTTCTCTTTGGATAGTAACATCATTTATTTTGCGAACTACAGTTATATATACTTGGTATTTCTGGATACTAATAAGAGGTATCATTTCTGAGTGCCTCTCATATGCTAAATTCTGTAACTGACATTTTTCATTATGCCTAACAACTACCTACAACGTAGCAGGTATTTTTTTGACAAGTGAGGATACCCACCTTTAGAGCAGCGACCTGGACCTGAGATCACAAGCCTGGTCATTAGCAAAGCCAATATCCAGAGTCAGAAATCACCAAACTCACAGACTTTTTTTTTCCCTTTCTCTACACTGTGCATACAATCTTCACTGACTTTCAATGACAAAAGAGGCTAGGAATGTCACAAATGGTATCTGCTAATACAAGGCTCTCCTCTTAATCAATTGTTCCAACTTAGCCTTTATCACTTGGCTGTTATTTCTAAACCATAGCAATCCAAGCATCTTTGGGCTTCACTTACAGAGATATTTTAATGAATAATAAAAGGGTCAGAAGTTGACGACAAGTTGAGGAGAAAGAAAAGGCATTGATGTCTTATCTCTGTTTTTCTGGGAAAGGGGGCTTGGGTGACAGTAGACGGTGCCCCTTGCTATAATTTCTAAACCAGGACAGCTACTGAAACCATTTGGTGATGGAGCCAGTTTCCCAGTCCAAATTCAGTCTCTACATGAACTAAGAGTAGGGTAAGTCATTATAAAAGTATATCAAGGGCAGAGGAAAATCTCCAAAGAGGAGTTTTGACAGGTGGAATCTGGAGTTTTTGCAGATGTCAAGATCCCATGACTTGGCTTCTTTTTATCCAGTTTATATGCTTTTAAGATTGGGCATTTTGATGGCATTTAAAGGGTGAGACATGTGTAGTGACTAAGGGATAAACCATAACATGGAGCATTCCTTCATGAATATCAGTTTTTTATATTTCTTAGACATTGCAAGTCCATATTTGGAAAAAATTAATGAGTTTCTTCATAATATTGAGAGGTAAAGACTGAAAAACAGGTTTGCTGAACACTTGTGCAGCAGGCACTTCTGAAAACACCATATATATATATATAAAATTAGAGGTGTCCAAATCTCACTGCTCCCATTGAGGCATAGACACACACACACACACACACACACACATACATGAGGAAGGTGCTACTAAGTGCACATTTTACAGAAGAAAACAATGTGCTAAAATGAAATGAAGCATCTTACCAATGCAACTGCATCCATGGGCAACTGATGATCTTGAATGACCAGCTAGGCTGATAAAGAGAAATGAGTCCAAAAAGAAAAGTCTAAAAATTATTAATAAGATCTATCAAGTCAACAGTAATCAAAGTGTGAAAGGCCACTGATCTTGCAAACAAACCTGCATGGGAAGCAGAGAATATGGGGCCAAAAGAGACACTCTCGCTAACCCTGGTATCGGGAGAGCTGGGTTTTGACATTAGATAAAAGTATTTGTCGACATTTTAGTTGTTCTTCTTTGATCATTAGTTTCCTCATCTGTAAGATGGGAGTAGCAAGATGTCTCAGAAATGAAATGAGGTTTAAATATGATGGTGTGTGAAAAAGAGCCTCATAATTTGCATATCTTTCCCTGTTAGATCCTAAAACAATTTAGAATGATCCATCTGTCCAATGAATTAAAGGCCCACAGGGCCTTACAATAAAGGATCATCGAAAAAATAATGCTAATGAGACAATTTGTGATGCTAGGTGAGCAGGAGAACATTATTTTTTTTAATTAATAGAGATTTAGCTAATGGCACATCATCAAGGATCAATAACTAAGCAGGTGGCAGAAATAAAACACAATCATTGTTTTTGGTAACCACCCCAAATGTGATGTTTTTAGATTGTTCAAAATGAGTACAAACCATGCTTGGGATGAAAGGTCATGTTCAAATAATGAACAGCAGTGCATAAAATTATAATAGAGCCAAAAAGCACAATGCAAACATTGTAACAAGAAAAGGTGCTTTGTGAGTGCAAAGTTCCTGCTTACCCAGTGGAACATTGGACAGCTACACCCTCTCTTTTGCCCCAACTTCCTTTTCTCTAAAAGCATTTTGTTCATTTCCTACTCACAAATTATCACAAAATATAAATAAGTATTTTTGTGCATTTAATGGTTTAACGACCATCTCCCAACACACAGACACAAACTCATGCACACACCTGGAGTCTCCAAGAGGACTAGAATCACATTTGGTTTTTGGACAAGGGGATATCCAATGCCAGCCTCAGCACCAGGGAAAAATAAGCACTCAACAACAACAAAAAAAACACCTGGTGACTAAAAAGACAAATGATTCTCTGTTGTTTCTGGGTAATCCTTTCTGCTACTCCTCAAGGCACAAAGCACAGAAGAGGACACTTGACTATTTTCACACAGAAAAGGTATCACACTTTGTAAGCTGTACCTGGAGCATTACTGAGTCTGATCTGCATACTACCCATGTATGTAGCAAAGAGGGGCTTTGTAGAAAGCTCATCTGGATCGA
The DNA here is from genome assembly GCF_011764305.1 of Mustela putorius furo. Taxonomy (NCBI): domain Eukaryota; kingdom Metazoa; phylum Chordata; class Mammalia; order Carnivora; family Mustelidae; genus Mustela; species Mustela putorius. The sequence goes on from NW_025421273.1 coordinate 27,812,862, forward strand.
TTCAGGGAGGAGGCAGAAGTCTTATTAGAGATGTCCAACCTCACTGTTCCTGTTGAGACATGCCCAGTTAAACCTCCAAGTGCAAATGGCTCTCCCCAAAACCCACTAAATTTCAGGGTTCCCCTCACTCTTACTGCAGGCTGTCCTCTCTGAGAAGCCACTGAAGGCCCCACTCTTCCCTGAGAGCTGCCCAGTCGGTTTAAATGCAGACAGTAGAAGGTTTCGTTCCCAAAGCCAGATGGGTGAAGTTCTAAGGTGATTCTGGCCTTGAACGCATGAGCAACGCCCACGACAAATCCCCTCAATCCACCTGATACCCACTGGTAGGCAGCACTACCTTCAGACCACAGTCTAGTACCTGATTAGTCAAATCCTCCTTCTACTCCTGTCTCTTCCCCCTAGGCTTCAACTCAGGATATACCTTATATTTCTGTCCTAACAATGTCTCTAACATTGAAATCTCAAGGATGGATCAGGAAGGTTCTCATCACACCTGGCCCAATTATGAGCAGCAGGAATATCAGATTCCTGTTCCTCGAGAAAATAAAATATTTTTTTTTCTTCTGAAGCACAATTGTGCTCTCAGCGTTCCCCATAATTGGATGATAATGAGAAAGATGTTTACATTATCTGCTGGGGAAGGCCATCGCCCCATCCTCAACCTAATAGGCCACATGATTCCATGAGCCACTAAAGGAAAAGGTAGCTGCAAAGTCTAACATGCTTCCCACATGTCCATCTACTTCTCAGATGAGGTAATAACCAAAAGAACTATCACCAGACTGTATAAAAAGATCAGATTATCCTCAGGATTAAATGCAACTCTATTTTGGGGAGGTAGTCTCATCTCAGGAATACTTCAAAAAAGAAGCAATGAACAACTAACACCCAGACTATGATTTACCAAATCTTACTATTTGCCTGGTATTGTATATCAATCCATTCTAAAGATTCTAACTGTCGTGCCAAGTGCTCATTCAAAGCCCAGCTTCCCTGTGTCCTATTAGACAAGACAGTGCAGATTTTTTGACAACTTTCTTGGGGACCTGAGCTGAAGCTCTGTTTGCTGAGGCACAAGATTGTCTCATCCTGGCTTTTCTCCCTTCTTCCCTGGCTCTGCACTTACTCTGGATAAGCTCATCTGAGTGGTGTCAACAGTTTAAAAACCTAGGAAAGAGCGCCTGGGTGGCTCAGTGGGTTAAGCCTCTGCCTTCGGCTCAGGTCGTGATCTCAGGGTCCTGGGATGGAGGCCCGCTTCGGGCTCTCTGCTCAGCAGGGAGTCTGCTTCTCCCTCTCTCTGCCTGCCTCTCTGCCTACTTGTGATCTCTCTCTCTCTATTTCAAATAAATAAATAAAATCTTAAAAAAAATAAAAAATAAAAACCTAGGAAAATATCAAAAAACAAATAAGAACAACAGTTATCAATCAAGGTGATAAAATTTTGAGAGGTCAAAATTTAGTTGAAACTCCAAAATTACAAGGTACAGCCTTTGTCATTTTTTAGTCCCAGCTCTTATTAAATATAAATCAACCTTGGGGTGCTGGGGTGGCTCAATTGGTTAAGCATCTGACTGTTGATTTCAGCTCAGGTAATGATCTCGGGGTTGTGAGATTGAACCCTGCTTTGGACTCCATACTGGACATAGAGCCTGCTTAAGATTCTCTATCCCTCTGCCTCTCTCTCTCTTTCTCTGATTAAAAGAAAAAAAAAATAAATCTCATTGTTATATACACACACATACTATATAAAGTCTACACGTACAGTATTAAAGGAATTGCCTTCACTGACATTCATTTGCTCTGACACATCTAGTGTATTTCCTTTTAATTTGACTTACAATACTGTTTTCCTCCCCAGAAGCATATTTACTTGTAATTAAGAAATCGTAATAAGAAAGTTTATAATTCAGCCAATAAAATTGTAAAAAAAAGGAAATGAGAACTAAGAGTTTGGACATTACCCCTAGAGGGTTGTACCTTACCTTCTGTCACCCCATATCCACTTAACAAGAGCTTTCTTTGGCTTGATGATAAGAACACAAGTGAGGACTGCTACAGAAATGCTGTTCTTCTTTTTTTTTTTTTTTAAAGAGATTCTATCCACTCATTTATTTGACAGACAAGAGATCACAAGTAGGCAGAGAGGCAGGCAGAGAGGTGGGGGAGGGAATCAGGCCCCATGCTGAGCAGAGAGCCTGATGCAGGGCTCAATCCCAGGACCCTGGGATCATGACCTGAGCCGAAGGCAGAGGCTTTAACCCATTCAGCCACCCAGGCATCTCCAGATATGCTGTTCTTAATTTCCCCCTCCATGGCAATCATTTAACAATGAACAGCAAGAACAAAGGTTCCATTTAAAATGTGGCTTCAAGCAAAAGTTAGCTAACAGAGGCAGCCGAACATGGTCCCTTCTGCCTCATGATGACTGCGAAGAAAATGGGGCAAGACAAAGTGGAATGTCAAAGATTAACTTTAGATCCTGACATTCCTGTCTGAATAATCTCGAGCTAAATTCTCCCTCTTTATGTCAAGGAACACAACTCTCTAGGCATTTCGGTTAACAGTCTCTCCACCCACCATCCAGATTCTCTTTTTCTGGGATGTGTTTAGGTGTTGGAGAGAATCACATGGTTTTTTTCCAGAAATCATCCTCAGCTATATCCAGTTATTTTAAATCATCTACCCACAACAGACACTGCAGGAAACTTAAAGACTGTGTTCTATCTATACTGACCTGACCAGGTGCTCCCAGCTCTTCACCTTTCCCTGAATCTTCAGATTCAGGGAAGGAAGCAAAGCACCCGAGGGGCCAAGGAGGTGCAGGAAAACCTGCCCATCCTTTCCCAAGTGTGATATAACCAAGATGATCACAACTAGCCTGTGGGCAGGAGGCTTAAGAAGTCAGAACAGCATCTTGAGGTCTTGGGGTAGGTTCGAGATATTCAGAAGCTATACTCAGTTTCTCAGTGATCCCGTAAAAGTGGTCTGTGGGTGGTGGTATTTGGAGATTCTTCCTACCGACCAGCCTACGGAGCCACAAGAGACAACAGAAGTAACAACCTCGCCCAGAGAGCAGATGCTGATGCATTTCACTGCTCATGCTCCTCCTGGCATCCTGCATAAATTAAGTCCTCAATAAATATTTGCTAAAAACCCAGGCTTTTGCAACAATCAAAACAGACATTGCCTTTATCGTTTTACTCTTTAGGTGACAACAGAATGGATATGTCATTCTTTCACTTTTGATTTGGGGTATTAGAGAACATCAAATTTCATCTGTTCCTTTTACAAAATACCAGAAGTCCAGAAATGTTGAGCAACTAGACCACAGTTGCCCATTTATTTCCAGCTGTAGTTAAGACTTCAGGAGCCTGTGGGCACTTGATGGTCCTGGCCTTCTCTAGGTCTGCTCTTGGCCCCCACTCTATTCAAACTCGAGGGCTTAAGGACCTTCTTTCCACACTCAGGACAATATTCCCTCTGTTAGGAAATTTGGGCTCCCTATTTCTGAGTTGTACCTCCCCATCATCAGGTTTTATTGCAAATATTACTTCCTCAGAAAGTTCCTGACTGCCCAAGCTAAAGGACACATTCCCATCTTTCTGTTCTGCTCTCTCTTTCTTTCAAGTTCCCCTGTTCCTTTCTTTCCCAGCCTTTATTATGAACCCTAAATATATATTCTTTGCAAGTATTCACTTATTTAATATCCATCTTCCAAGGCACTCACACACACACACACACACGTCTCCTAGAGGACTAGAATCACAGATGGTTTTTTCACCAGCAGATAGCCAATGCCTAGCACAAAATAGCAACTCATTAAAAATCTACTGAATGAAAGAATGAATAATTCTTTTGTTTCTGAGGTCATCCTTTCTTTTACACCACAAAGCACACTTCTTTTCCTTCAGTGAAAAGCTGATTAATGGTATAGGCAGCCTGTAAGATGATTTTTCCAGATTGTGATTATACAGGGGGTAGTTAGCTTGAAGATTCCACTTCTAGTTATGACAGCCAGTCATCAGGAGGGGGGCCAATTAAGACAAAATCAAAATGCTACTGCATTATACCTGAATCTTGGTGCTTTTTCTGAAGTGGGTCAGCATAAGTATCAAAATAGTGCAAATGATCATTTGAATACATACTTCAGAGAATAGCGGAAGACAAAACTGGGAATTAGAAACTAGGATGAGTTTGTTATTTGGATCACATCTCAAAAAGATATAATGATCTATTCTTGGTACATTAAATGAGGTAATTTAAATTATTTTCATTCTCAATAGTGTCTCCTCATTTGTGCACTGTCATCTTCTTCATCATGAAAGCCCTTCAAGGATTCCTTGGTGCCTTCAGGATAAAGCCTACCTTCCTTTGAAGGATGCTTGTGTCCTATAATATCTTGCCTGCCCTTGCTTTTGGATCATATTCTCTCACCTGTTTGCCCCTGTGCTCTGAACGTAAAGAAACCCCACAGTCCCCACCAGCCACAGGGGGTCACAGTCCCCTGCCTTTGTGTGTGTCATGCCCACTCAGGAGAACCAGTTCCTTAGTTTCGTTCTGTATGAACTCTCCACTGCTGCTGAGACAAATTGCCATAAACCACTGGCTTAACCAGACACAGATGTATTTTCCTACAGTTCCAATGTCCTGAGTCTGAAGGCTAAAATCAAGCTTTTGGCAGGGCCGATTCCTTTCTGAAGGCTCTAGGAAGAATACATTTTCTTGGCTTTTCCAGCTTCTAGAGGCCGCCTGTTTTCCTTGGCTCATGGCTGGCCTCCTTCCACTCAATGCCAACAATGTCTGGTTCAATTATTTTTAGGTTGCATCACTTTGACCCTGACTCCTCTGCCTCCCTGTATATTTAAGGATTCTTGAGATTACATTGGGCTCTCCCAAATAATCCTGCATAATCTCCTATTTTAATGTCAGCTGATTAAGAACCTTAATTCTGTCTGCAATCTTAATTCCCTTTTCCCATGTAAAGTAACATAGTTACAGAATATCGGGATCCAGACATTGGCCGCAATTATTTTGTCTACCACGAATTCCAAGTATACCTGATGTTGCATACCGCATTTCCCCTCTGAGTGACAGAACTCGGTGTCTCACTTCATCTTTTCCTCCAATTTATTCTGATACGATATACAATCAAGCTTATTATTTCAGGTTAAATTCATCTATGCATATGTACATCTCCTTCATGGAACTAAATGAACGTGACAGTGAGTCAAGGTCTGTGCTGGATATTTTGTGTCATTTGATTTGTATATAAGTACCATGAGATAGAACTTATATCCATTAAATAGACTGAAAAACTAAGTGTTACAGTGGTTAATTTCATCAGCTAGTCATGCCTCTTACAAGCCAGAGCCAAGATCTGAATTCATGTCTGTCCGTTTCCTGTGTAGTCAATTTACTGCTAACCTACACTCTCCTATCTTGAGGTCCCCTATGACTCACACATCGAGGTCTCAACAGCCAATAGCTTTTCATTAAACATTTGTTGAATTTTGAGTTTATTTATTGAATTCTGAGTTTATTTTGAGCTGAGTTTGTTAAATAATGTCTTTTTCTAGTACTATGTTACCCTCCATCTTGATGATGAAATTAATCTCTTCATTACATCACAAATCTTTATCTTACTCCTCATCTGAAAGATGGACTTTTACCAAACTTGAACAAACTTGAACATCTTTTCACATATTTTTTTTACCAATTTGAGCATCTTTTCTCAATTGACAAAATGTACATTGTTTTAATTCTTTATCTGATTATCATTATTGAAAGATAATAAAAACTGCTTAATAATCAAACTATCTTTTCTTGAAATGTCAGTGCCCCCAAGCTTATCACCTACTCCTCTAGAGCAAAAGTTTTAGATAAGTGGCTCCCAGCTCCAAGATTTCAGAAGGTCTAGAGTGAAGCTGGAGCATCTCTACGTGTGATCATCTCCCCAATCAAGTCTGGTCATCAACTGGGTTTGGTGATCAACGTTTTTTTTAAAAGACATTGAATAATATTCTTAAGTCTGCATCATCTTATTGTGTGGGTCTTCATAAAAAATTTTTTCTGCACATTGTGGAAATTCAGGAAAGCTTGATACTATGGGAGTCAAGCACTGTAACTTAGTTGATTGCATTACATGTTGTAGGTAAAAATATATCAGAAGAACTTAACTATAGTGAAGAAAATTCTTGCAGTTTGGCATGAGGATTTGTTCAGTTTATTCTAAGGCATATTTTTCATTAATGGAATGCCCCCACAAATATTTTTTCCTTTAAAACAATAACACAAGAAAGCAAATAAATCAATATTCTTCTGGTTACTAATGTGTACACTTTCTTTATTTTTCCTTTTCTTTTTTTTTTTTTTTTGGTTCACATAGAACTGTCACCTTCATTAAAAGCTGTGTGGGCACAAAAAAAATAAACCTATTTACCAATACATAGGCTGACCCACATGTCTACTCAGCTGAAAAAGAAAGAAAGTTATTATATATTAAAAATATTGAGAGGTAGAAAACTTTTTTTCTCTTTTTTTTTCTGGTTGTTTGGGGTGACATCTATGACTATAATTAAGATTTTGTACCAAACATCTCTGATATGCAGTACACTCAGATAGGAGCTGCCCCTGCTCACAAAGAAGCATGGTTAATTTCCACATGTGCTATGGACCCAGCAAAACATATACTCTTACACCAACAGAGGAGAAAAGCAGGTCTGGCAAAGCATGTGCTGTCCTTAATACTTCTTTCCAGAATTTACGTATGACCCTTCTACTCATATTTTATTGGCCAGAGCTAGTCACATCAAAACAGAGATGGGTAGAATGGACAAACACAAAGGAAGGACTCCAAGCAGAAAGAAGAGTACCAGCAGAGTCTCAGAAGCCCGAGAGAAAATGATCTGTTGAGGTTAGTGGAATTGGTTGGTTTAGATTTAAGCATTGAATGGTAGATACTGACAAAGATGATAGTAATGGCACTAACCTGAAGACACATAGATTCCTGTAAACCAGATCAAAGAGTTTGGATCTTATCTTGAAAGCAATAAAAAGTCAGTTAAAGGTTTAAATAGGAAAGTGACATGATCCAAATTGTATTAGAGAGTGATAACTCTGGCTATTTTTGTACATCATGAGTTCCCAGGAGAATACCCAAGTTGAGATATCTAGGAAACAGTTGTCTACATAGGACTAGAAGGAAACATTAGCTATAGACTTTAGACATTTCAGACATGTAGTGTTGGACGAGATATGGCCCTTAGACATGATTTGTTCGCCTCCCGGTGCTTGAATGGAATTTAACTTGAAGGTCTTATCATAGGGCACATGCTTTTCAGTTGGACTAATCCCCACCATTATTTTCCATATACTTTTTATTAACTGACTGGCTCCTAAAGGCATTTGAGTTTGTGACTTCTGATACAGTTAGGACTGCCAGATAAAATATATGACATCCAATTAAATTTGGACTTCAGATAAACAATGAATAATTTTTTATTATGTCTTGTATTTTTATATGCTAGATCTGGCAACACAAGCACAGTTGATAATTTAAGTGATGGAAATGGATGTCATCACTAGGGACAGTGTCCAGAGTAAGAAGTGAAACAGGTGCTAGACAGTGATGCGCATACAGAAGAGAGTTTAGTATTTACTATTAATAAATAAAACCCAAGGGCACAGACAGACAAAGATCAACATTTAGAAAGTCTTTAAGAGAAAGGAGAAAGAGAACAGAAGAGAAGGAGAAGGAAATCCAAGAGTGCACAGTAAGGAAAACCAAGGCCAAAAATTCTTCAGAAGAGGTCAACAATGCCACATGCTGCATGGAAATCAAGCAAGATAACAACTGAAATTTTTCCACTGGATCTGTGACAAGGTCATCATTGGTGTCCTTGCAAAAAAAAAAAATCATTTTAATAGAGTGGCTGGGGCAAAATCAGTTACCTTCAATTGAGGAGTAGAAGAGAAAGAAGAGACAGAATATATAACTCTTCAAAGACTCTTGGCTATGTTGGCAGTGAATAAAAGAATTTCAGCTAAAATAGACATGGAGGCCAAAAAACATTGCCTTTTTTCTGGCATAAGAAGAAATTGAGTGGTAAGAATTCTGAATGTTGTGGGGTTTTTTACATTTTATTTTATTTTTTCAGTGTTCCAAGATTCGTTGTTTATACACCACGCCCAGGGCTCCATGTAATAGGTACCCTCCATAATACCCACCACCAGGCTCACCCAACCCCCCACTCCCTCCCCTCCAAAACCCTCAGTTTGTTTCTCAGAGTCCATAGTCCCTCATGGTTCATCTCCTCCTCTAATGTTTGATGTTGTTAAGAAGATACCAATGTAGAATAATAAATTAAAGATAGTTAAAGATAAGGAAGACAAAGAAATAATGACTTTAGAAATTTTCTTAAGAAAGCAGATGAAGGTATGATCCATAGCACCATTACAAATATTTCTTTTAGGAAAAAGGGCACAATTGTAGCAGAAAGGATGAGAAGCATGGGTGTTTATGCAGTGAATTTTGGCAGCAAGAATTTCAGAGGATTTCTATATGAGGGCTTCTACTTTTCTTCCAGGGTATAAGCTCTTTGATTGACTTTGGGTATGTCAGGAGATGAGGAATTTACAGTGGTAGGAAGAAGTTTCCAATAATCTGAAGAAGGTTTAAATGGCCAGGTACATCTTGGGAAAGAGCACTCAATTAGGAAATTTATGAGTATAGTGAGTAGAGTTGAATACTTTCTTGGATTGAAAACTACATTCAACTGCAGAGTATCTGCCAGGGTCCCAATAATCTGCTGGGCTCTTGGCACTCTCCATGAGGACTCAGCTTTCTCTAAGGGTCTTATTTTAATATGAAGGGAATTTGGATCCATCTACTATGGCCCTGCATTTCCTTTAGAATATTAAGTAACCAAGTGGTGCTGTGAAATGATAGAAATTAGCAGCCCAAGAAGGAAAGAAGGGAATGAAATCAAGGATGGCTGTGATTCTTGAGATTTTCCTGCCTACACTCATCTCCTTACATAATTTAGAGATGGCACATTTGTGTTCAATTTGTTTTTCAAATATTTTCTAGATTTGAATTTTTTTCTAGAACATTTATTTATTTTAGTTATTGTTAATTTGAGGATAAACTTACTGTTTAATAACAAAACCTAAAATTTAACATATTTCATATTTTTATGAAAAACTTCACATTTTTACATGATACTGTAGTCGTTTATTCATTTCAACAAACGGTTGTGAATGACTTCTTATGCCAAGTGCTCATATTGATAAGATAAACAGAATATCTGATCTCAGAAAGTTAAGAAAAAAAAATCCAAATATTATAAGGTAATCTATGTTTCAGGAAAAAATTAGTACATAAAGTGTAACTTGAAAATCCAATGCAGGGGCACCTGGGTGGCTCAGTCGGTTAACTAAATGCCTTTGGCTCTGGTCAGGGTCCCAGGATCCTGAGATAGAGCCCCACATTGTGCTCTTTGTTCAGGGGGAGCCAGCTTTTCTCTCTCTCTCCCTTGTGTTCTCCTGCTTGTATTCTCTCTCTCGCTCTGTCAAATAAATAAATAAAATCTTTTAAAAAAATAAAATCTGGGGCGCCTGGGTGGCTCAGTGGGTTAAAGCCTCTGCCTTCGGCTCAGGTCATGATCCCAGGGTCCTGGGATCGAGCCTCGCATCAGGCTCTCTGCTCAGTGGGGAGCCTGCTTCCTCCTCTCTCTCTGCCTGCCTCTCTGCCTACTTGTGATCTCTGTCTGTCAAATAAATAAATAAACTCTTTAAAAAAATTAAAATTAAAAAAAAAATAAAATCTAATGCAAAAGCCATAAACTAAATAAATACAAAAATTAAATAAATCAGCTAATTGCCAGTCCCCTTATAAATGGATTTACCATAGGTTCCCTTAAACAACAAGCTCTACTGGAGGATTTGTAATATAATGAATTTGAAGACCCTCAGTATACCTACAGAGACATCTGTTACATTGAATGAGATATATCTGTACCTGTCAGGTCACCTCTGTGATTTATGCATGTATTTTTGTGCACTCATGATAATCTCCTTTCAAGAGCCTTAGTGAATAAAAGGGAAAACTGCATGGGTGCTTAACTGGAGAGCATCTCAATGTTGGTTAACTCTCTCTCCTGTTCAATTTTCCCCTGTTCTTCTCCTATTTATTCTATCAAAAGCTGCCTTGGGGATGGGAAGCTGTCTTGGGGACATGTTTTATCTGGTGCTTTCACTGTACCTTGGGAACGATATTAGTCGATGAAGAATTATTGGCAAGATCACTAATGCCATGAGTATAGAAACTATGTCTCTCTTGCTAAGTATTTTGTCTTGTTTTATTTATATTTTACAAGCAGTGTTTTTTATGTCATAGGTACTTTTCAGAAGTATTTACAAATATGACTTCATTTTACCCCCACAGCAACCCTTTGAAGTAGGTGCAACCACAATTTTACAAGTGAGGAAACTGAAGATGAGGCCTGGAGCTAATGAACAAAAATGTTTAGATCTGAACCTAAGTTGGCTCCTAATCTCATGCCTGTAACCACCATGCTGAGCTATAGATGCTCAGTAAATCTATAACCAAATGGTAAAGGAAAGCTAACAGGTTACATTTCCATAGTCCTTTCACTAAACCACAGTTCTCTAAGATTAACATCTCACCTATCTCAACACTGTTCCCCACTCCCCAGAATAAAGGATCGGAACCTACTTAGTGTTTCTTTGCCATTGAACAAATAATTATTAAGTGCTGTAAAGAAACAAAAATTTAGTAAATTTTAAACTTTCTAAAATTTTTTTAAATTTTTAAAATTTTAATTTTTTTTTTCAACTTTAGTGAATGTTGAAGATCTTATTGGCTTTATTTAACAATTCATCAGGCAACATCCCATCTAGCAGAGAGGAAAGAGCTCCAAGGAGCTGTACAAAATGAAAACATTGTATAGGCAGAAGGGAAAGGGAACAAGGAAATGAACCAGGCAAAGATTAGATTATGGCAAGGTCACTTTCCATTGCTGGGAGAGGCCAAAACTGTAAGTTTCAGTTTGGTGACATGGGGCTTAGCATAAGAGACTCCACTTTGGGTCACTTGTCTTGTTTAACAGTGCTTATCCTGAGAAATGCACTGGTGATATACAGTTGACCTTTGAACAACATAGGGGTTGGAGGATCAAACATCTGCATGTAACTTTTGATTCTCCAAAAATGTAACTACTAATATCCTACTGTTGATAGGAAGCTTTACCAATAATATAAACAGTCTATTAATACATATTCTGTATTTTATATGTATTGTATACTGTATTCTTACAACAAAATAAGCTAGACAAAAGAAAATGTTATTAAGAAAATCATAAGGAAAGGAAAATACATTGTACTGTAAAAAAAAAAAAAGAAAATCCCTGTTTAAGTAGACCTATGCAATTCAAACTGGTGTTGCCCAAGGGTCAACTTGTGTTATTGAGTGACCTGCCAAATAGTAAGGGTGAAATCTCATTGAGGTGAGTGTGATAGGGTTCTGGCCTAGGTGTGTCAGCTGCTGAGACCAGCCATCATTTACCTCAGGGAGCACAATAGCCTGTCACCAAGCAACTACTAAAATATTCTGAGATTGGATTAAACTAAAAGCAGCCAACCTAACAATGCCTCAGGTACACATTTGCACCTTTTCAATGATTATTGTCAACTACTCAAAGCTTGGAACACCATCTGAATATTATTACTACTTCGCATGAATGAAGAGACATTTTCATCTAGAGATAAAGCACCACAAAACTACAAAACAATCTGAATTGAAAGGTACTGGGGAAATACAGAGGAGCACAAAGAAAAGGTAGCACTAATAATTGCCTTCTCTGCAAAGAGAGACAAATCAAGAAAGCTTCTGTTCTAAGAATTTTTATGGAGGGGAGTATTTCCATGACAACTGAGTACTTAGTTATTCTAATTGCAAGAGAAACAAAGCATCTAAAAAGTCGGGAAATATGTTCCAGGCATAAAGAATAAATCCCAGCTAAACAAGGAACACTGATGTTTCATTAAAAGCAGTGAAAATTCACCACCAAGTATTTGATTTTAATGCAATATAAAAAACTGACACTATTTCTTGAAATTCTCTAGATCTTTTCAGACAAAATATTAGCTCTTAAAATTGGCAGTACATTAACCCAGCACATTGATAAACCTTTGAATTTTGATCTTATTTAATGAAGACCAAATTGATAAGGAAAGTGGAATATATTACCAAACTGAAACTTATATGACAAAGCTATGAAGTTTAATTTAAATTAGTGTTAATTGAATGGTCTGATTTATCAGAATAGTTGTCCCCCTCTTATACACACAAAGGATATTGCAAACAAAATTTGATTTCATTTTATTCTAAGATTTGTTTGAGAAATATACTGGTTAATGTAATTGAAAGTACAGCAAGCTGACCTAAATCAATAAGGCTGGTCTAAATTTACTCAAAATAAGAAAGAGAGAGGAAAAGACTCTTTTTAGTGCAAGATCACTCTCATCCAAATGCATCATTATCCCTTTGAGGAATTCTATTGTGTTTCAGATCTTTGCCTCAAAAGGTAATGGACTGCCTTTCTCATTCTGTTGAAATATATCTCCTGACCCTTTCAAGAATTGTACACTGAGAATTTAGAGTGGTATGTGCTGTTGGCAATCATTGCATACAATTGAAATGGTGATGAATGCATGGTCTTTAGAATTGAGAGAAGTGTTCAAGCCTTGCTTTTGTCACTTCTTAACTATTGATAAAGGGGAAATTATTTGATCTCTCTGAGCTTCAGTTTTCTCATTTGTTTAGAAGGAATAAAGATATATATTAATCTAAGATATTCGCTTGACAAATTTGATTGTATACCAGGCAGAAGATTAGGCACTGGAGATAAAAATAAGTCAGTATTACTGTTTTTAAGAAATACATAGTAAAGAAGATATTTTTAAATAATATATATTTGGAACAGTATATGACTAATTATATTATCAAGATATAAACAGAACATTCATTGAGCTCAAAGGATGAAAAGATACTGTTTTTTGAGAAGGACGAAAACAGTTGCTCAGAGGCAATGATATTTGAGCTGTTTTATGAAAAGATGGGGGGAAATGGGAAGAGGCAGGGAAAGAAGGAGACTGGATAAAAGAATAATGTATGTTAGGACTCCAGACTTGAAGGAGAATGACTTAAAGTTTGGCAGGGTTGGAGTATGGTAGGGAGTGGGGAGGAAATAAGGACAGAGAAAGTGTTAGGACCAGATTGTAAGGCACTTGACAGCCATATTGAGAAACTGGGAATTTTTCCAGAGAAAAATGGGAAGATGATATGAGTTACGGCAACTGGTAGTAATACAATTGTATTTTTGTCTCTTAAAGATAACAGAGATTCTTGTTACCCAACTTAAGTAAGAATTGATTCAACTACTCCTAGAGCATGAGTTTACTCAAATCCTCCATGATTAATTCAGAAGTTGGTTGAAAGTACCATAACCAGAGCACCTGAGTGGTTCAGTTGGTGACACATCCATTTTAGGCTCAGGTCATGATCTTGGGATTCTGGGATCGAGCCCTGACTTGGGCTCCCTGCTCAGCTTGGAACCTGCTTCTTCCTCTCTCTCAGTTCACCGCCCTGCCCCTGCCACACTCATGCTCTCTCTCACTCTCTCAAATAAATAAAAAAAATCTTAAAAGAAGAAGAAGGGAGTAAGATGACCAACACATATTCCAGGACTTTCTCAGATTTACAATGAAAACTCCCAGCTCCTCCTGGAAAATTTCTGTCTTCATCAAACTGTGATTTAATAATTTAACAATGACAGATCCATCCTGGTACCCATGCAAAAGTAATTTTATACCAAAAACACAAAAAGAACTTCAATTTGAGATGGTTTCCCCATAAAGGTGGTCCAGCTCCATAAACCACCAAAATAGCATTTCAAATGAATCCCAATGTGTTCACAATGTTCAAGGAAAAATATAGAATGTGAAGTTCATTTGCTTGGGGACACTTATATAATATCTTTCCTCCAAGGAAAAAGCAAGAACACTTTCATACCATAAGCAAAGTGTGGCTGCCAAGTTTGGTTTTTAATTTATCCCTTTGGTTAAATAAATAAATAAACACAGTAATGACCTAAAAACTAATATTTAAGTTTCTAAAGCACTTCATTTTTACTGTTTCCCAGGGAATTTGTTTTATTTTAGAAGCATTCAGCTGTCTGTAGATTAAACTGAGAGGCAGAAGAATATGATGGAAGTTGTTTTTTTTCTTTTCCTAATATTTTGTTGGTATAATTTGTCTTATTAAAGGTAGTACTTCCCCTTAATATTTAGTGACTTAAGTGTTATACTAATTCATAATGACAGTATGTATGAATGTGTGTAAATGTCTTAAATTATTCACATAAAAAGTCTATATTAAGAAATTAGACAATTCTATTTTAAAAGAACAAACAGAAAGAACTATTAAATATTATTATATCTCAAATGTAATAAGCAGTAAAAAGTATAATATACTGCCATAATATTATTATAGTTGGAGTTAAAATTATGCCAAGAATTAACAGTACTAAACAAATTGCAAAATAATAAAAAAGAAAAATTTTATGTAATATGTAGTGAACTATTATTTCTAGAAAATATTAAATATATGAATTTAGTATTTACAAATTACATCCTAACTAGCCACTAAAAATAGTCCTACCTTCTGGTCATATAAACAGGGAATTCTTATAAAACGGATTTTTCTGGGCATGAACAAATTAAGATAGTAATATTGTATAGCATTTTTAACACTAGATTTTTTTAAAGTAATTTATACACCCAGTGAGGAGCTCAAACTCACAATCCTAAGATCAACAATTGCATGGTCTACCAACTGAGTCAGCTAGGTACTCCTGACTCTAGTTTCAAAGCATCCACTGTCTCATGGTATGATGGTAAGATCAGAAATTCTGAGAAATATGGTAGTTTTGGATAGAATCCATGGAATGTGATCTCTGAATACCTTACACTGTCAATTAAAGCTGAATTAAAACAGGGCTTAGATCAGATTTCTACTTAGTACTAAGGAAGAAAATGTTTCCCATGTTTGGGGTGATCAAGAATGGGGAAAATGAAGAAATCTTCTCTCTTGCCCCATATGTGGATTATGACTCATCTATAATAATAAGAAGAAGAAATAGCTAATATTTGCTATATAGTTATTATGTGGCAAATAGTGTACTAAGCATTTTCATTCATTCAGATGTTCATTCAAAAATATTTCTTGATTGCCTTCCTGTGCCTGAAAGTGTTCTCAGCACTCTAGAGTCAATGGTGAATAGGACACAAATAATTCTTGCCCTCATGGAGCAGGTGGACTATGGGAGAAATAGAAAATAAATTAAAAACCAAGGAAATAGCATAAGGTTGGGAAAAGTGCTATGAGTCAAGTGAATGCTATGTGATAGAAAAAACAAAGAAGAAAACGGATGGTCAGGAGAAGCCATCCAGGTGGTGACATGTAGGATGAAGTCATCTATGTCAAGAACATTTCAGACATGGGAGAGGGCAGACACCAAGGTCCTGACCAGCAAAGAAGACCTTGAAACTCTGCATGCACCATTTGCCACTTGCTCCCCAAGGAATCTTAATATGTGGACATCATTCATCTCATTGAATGGATGACAAAACCGATGTTAACTTACCCAAGTTTATATAAAGGAGTTCATCCAGTATTTCAATTCCTGTCTATAATTTTCCATCTTAATAGAAGCACATTCCCCACATTCCCCAATACTTTTTCTTTTTGTGGTTGACAGTATATCCTAAAGATCTTTACAAAGGCAAGTAGTTAAACTTCACCTTTTTCCCCCCTACTGTCATTATGAACAGATACATTCATGTATTAGTTTCCGAAGGTTGCTGTAAAAATATGTCTCACACTGAGTGGTCCAAATAACAGAAATGTTTTGTCTTGTGGCTCTGGAGGGCAGAAGTTTGAGAGCAGGGGAGTGGCAGTGCTAGTTGCTTCTGGGGGCTCTAAGGGAAGGACCTGTTGCAGGCTTTTGTCATAGCTTCTGTTAGCCGCATGGAGTCCATGACACATAGATGGCAGTCTTTTCTCTGTGTCTTCTCCGGTGGTCTTTTCTGCTCTTTTTTTTTTTTTTTTTTTTTTTTTTTTTAATTTATCTGAGAGAGAGCTAGAGAGTGCACACATGAGCAGGAGGAGGGAGAGAGAGAATCTCTCAAGCAGACTTGATGAGCATGGAGCACAATATGGAACTCAATCTCATGACCCTGAGATCAGGACGTGAACAGAAATCAAGAGTCAGACCCTCAACTGATCAAGCCACCCAGGTGCCCTCAAATTTTCTGCTTTTTATAACATCATTCATACTGGATTAGGGCACACCCTAATGACATCACTTTAACTTGATAGGTAAAGACCCTATCTCCAAATAAGTTCATATTCTGAGGTACAGGGTGTTAGAAATCCAACATATCATTTTTGGAGGACATAATCCAGCCCATTACAACCTTTATATATCATTTCACATAGGTGGGGGTATTTCACATGGTGAGGTGCTTTTGTCTATTAGTATCTAATGTTCTCTTATTTATCATTTTTTTTTCTCTTCCAACTACATTCTCTACCATGGCCAACATACCAGCATGGTAGAGTAACTCTTGTTAGCCCCTGGTTTATAATTTTCTTACTTATCTACACACCTACACACATAAGTACACACTAATATGTGTGTATAGGGAGATGTTTCTGTGCTTTATAAAACATGAATTACATTATAAATACTTATTGTATATATATTATAATATATATAATATAATACTCATCTTTCCTTTCTCATTTAATAATACCAGTCATAGAAGCTTATTCAAATCAATTTACATAACTTAATTAGGTCTTTTAACAGCACTAAAATATTCTATAATGTATATGGACCATAACTCATTCTACCATCTTCATTGGTTAGGCTTTTTCAAGGACTGTAGAGTACCATTTCTCTCAGTCTGAGCTTTGTATGGTTTATAGCTTCCAAAGAACTAAGCAGCTTAGATGTATAACCGGGTGACAGCCTGAGTAACTTATCATCAGGTATTGACCATCCATGTCCTCAGTCAAGCTCAACACAATGTTACACATTTAAATGTAGCCATTCACTCTATAGTCAACTAATCTTCCACAAAGCAGGAAAGAATAGCTAATGGAAAAAAGGCCATCTCTCAAACTGGATAGCTACATGAAGAAGAATGAAACTGGGCCACTTTCTTATACTATACACAAAAATAAATTCAAAATGGATAAAAGACCTAAATGTGAGACAGGAAACCATCAATGTCTTAGAGGAGAACATAGGCAGCAACCTCTTTGAGATCAGCTGTAGCAAATTCTTACTAGATACATCTCCAGAGGTAAGGAAGAAAAAGCAAAAACAAACTAGTGGGACTTTATCAAGAGAAATGTAGACATTCAATGAGGACTTGGGAATCAGGCTTTCTCCTTGTCTGACTGGTTCATGAAATCATTCAGAATAGAGACTTAGTCTTTATCTTTATGATCCTGTTTCCTCAAGCCTTTAAGATATATAAATTTGTAATATGTAAAATATTTAAAAATCAAATATGTAAATAATATTTAAAATATGTAAGAATGATGGCTGCCTCCTGGGTTCATCTAGAAGAAGTGTTTTCAGGAAAATTTTTCCATAGTCAGCATGATAAGTCAATAGTAAGCCTTTAATAACCATGATCCCTTTCATTTTCATCATGCATCCTTTCCCTTTCTTATTTTGACTAGTTTTATGGTCCCATCAGCTGACTTTTTATACTTATTCAGTGGTATTATTTAATAGAACAACTTAATAGTTTTCTCATCACCAGTGGTGCCAGTAGAATGTCTTTGCTGCTGAATTTCATCACTGAAAAGTTTCCTGTGAAGCAAGGCAGGAAAGTTGAGTAAGATGGCTGAGTAGGCAACAACTGAAAGTTCTTCAGTACCAACTGCCATTAACATGATGACAAAAACTGTGATTAAAAACCCTGGAAAAGGAATCAAAGTATTTAATGATGCTCCAAATCAACGTTTTTTTAGATCATTATATTGTTTTTTCTGTGTTATATTATTGTGAAAATACCTTGACTTAGAAGCATCAAAGAATAAAGCAAGGACCTCCAGAGTTTAAAAAAAAAAAAGTATTTGCCAAGCAAGAGAATATTACTGAAGAAATTCACTGTGAAGTCTGCCAAGAGGGAAAAACAGGGACTTTAAGAATTAGAAAGGGGGTTTCGTTGTGGTTATGCTTATCAGGCACCAAAAACACTTGAATGGCACAGAATAAGTCTAGAAGTCTATCATGCTTGACTAAATAATCTTCTTTGTTTATTGATTACAAAAAGATCCTCAGTTTGGTCTAGTAAGAGTTTGGTATAAAACGCCATATAAAATTCATAGTAGTTTATTAGTTCAAGTGATTAGGGTTATAGTGATAAAATATAAAATCCCATTTTGATATCATCTTAGCAAGTGTTCATGTACCTTGAAGATATTCATTTTTCAGGAGAAACAAAGAGTTCAATTTCTTTTTTTTTTTAAGATTTTTTTTTTAATTTATTTGACAGAGAGAGAGAGAGAGATCACAAGTAGGCAGAGAGGCAGGCAGAGAGAGAGGAGGAAGCAGACTCCCTGCTGAACAGAGAGCCCAATGTGGGACTCAATCCCAGGACCCTGGGATCATGACCTGAGCCAAAGGCAGAGGCTTTAACCCACTGAGCCACCAAGGTGCCCCAAGAGTCTAATTTCTAAGTGTTCACTGTGTTTATTAATATGCCATTCCAACTTTTAGATGGATGATAAAAATGCTAACCTATTTAGAATAAAGTTTAAAAATTACTTATGGATTCAAACCTATATCTGAGATTTTTTAAATCTCCAAACTATTTTCAGTAGATCTGATAGCTATAGATTTACATTTTAATATTCTAATCCATGACAGGTATTAGGAAATGCAATGAGAAACATTATTTTCAGTGTTTTTGACACTCTTGAAAAAATATGCCATATAGTAACTCAAAAAGAAGTCAAAGTTATGAAGCTATGTAATTCAGTATCCCTGACAGGTAGTAGATTAGGGTAACTTCCTGTGACATGCTTAGTCAAAAGGCAACGGGTATAAAATGTGGATGTCTGCAAGTAGGAAAATGAATGCAAGAGAAAAACAAAAACAAAACAAAACAAAACTCAAGTTTTATAAGCTAAAAGACTTGCAAAGCCCTGTACAGCAATACATGTGTGAGAAATAATCTCTATGAGATGAAACAGTAAAATATTCATAGCAGAAGCAACTTCTGTATATTTAAAAATATTATCAGCAACAATAACTCCCTTAAACCTACATTACTGTATTTTCCATTCAATTATGCATCTTACTGGTCTTTGTGTCTCACTAATCAAGTATAACCTTTCATGGGGCATAAATCTTTATGCAGCCAACTTAGGGCGCTCAGTGCCAAATGAGAACGTAACTGAAGGAGTCATTTCATGCAGGCCTTAGGATAGTAATGCTATTTTGGTCTTCAGAAAAATCAGCTAAAGATAGTCTCAAATTTTAGAAACAACACCATGAGCCTATGTTTTACTAATCTTCATTTAGAAATAGAACATTCTAATATTTCATTCTCTTTTGCATTAGTATATATGCCAAGATCTATGAATATAAAATGAACAGTATATCCAAAATAACAATGACCAAACACAAATATGCTTTGCTTTGTCTTTCAATTTTTGATATTTTTTGGAGAACAGAGTCAACAGAAGCATCCCCATTCTTCGTAGAGGTTCTTCTCAGTGAATGAGAAAGGTGGGTGCCAATTCAGCTCAAGTGGCCTCCTGTGATAGGGAGAGCTACAGCAGGAGAGGAATTCCAATTCACAGCTCCTTAATATTTAATTCACAAAAAGAAATTACTTTATTGGTTATTATTTCCATATTTAAGCATATTTTACCACTAAGGAAGAGAGGGGATAGATTTTTTTTTTTTAAAGAGGCATCTATACAAATTGAAGAATTGGCTGTGAGTTTGTTTCTGTCAGCTATTTCTGAGAGTCATGGGTCAAGCCTGTCCCCTCTCCAACATGTACTGGGTTAAAGGGATTCTTCAACAACACTTCAAAAACACGGTCTCTGAAGCAAGAGGATGTGACTCTGGTTTTTTAGAAATTAAGGAATTTTGCCAAGGAGTTAATGGTGATAGGAAAGAAGATGATACACATAGTGTCTTAAACTAAGGTGTCAGTATCTAGACAATATCATCAGGGAATTCCCTCAGTCAGCTGGAGGGGGAATCACAGATAATGGGCAAAGGAAACAGACACACAGTGTGCAGAAGAAGAAACCAACATACTCGTAAGAATTTCAAAAGGCATTCAAAATTATTGGCAATCAGAAAAAACTAAAAAAGATATCAATGAGATACTGCATTAAACCTTTAAGTTGGCAATTAGAAAGTTGGATATTGCCTAACACTCACTGGGATATGGAGACCCTCACCTTATGAACTGCTAATGAGAGTGAGGACAACTGGTGCAGGAATTCTGGAAAGAAATCTAGCACTATCTGGCTATACTCACATATAGAATATATAAATATAATAATATATTTGTATATGCATATGCATATATTTACATATTTATGTATTTGCATATTAAATTTTGATATATCACAGATATACCAGTCTAGGATGCATATCCCAGGAAAATTCTGACGTACTTCATAAGAATTGGTTCAAATCATTGCTTGGGTTGATAAATGTTTGAAGGTAACCTGAGTGTCCATCATGGGGAGAGAGGACAGGCAAAAATGATGCTGCACATCGCAGAGAATTATTCAGTAATTAGAATGCACACATTTTTTATAAACTTGGCAATATAGTTTGATCTTAAGAACTTAGTGTCTACTGGAAAAAAGTGAGATACAGTATGAAACCTATAATGTATCATTTATATGAATTTAATAGACATTCATATAACATGACAAAAATATATGCATATTAAAGTCTATTCTTTAAACATGTTAAAAGCGGGGGGGCACTCTAAGGACCTATTTTATATTTCTATTTTAGCCAGAGGCTTCCATTGAAGTTAAACAATAACTTTGTTGTTTAACCCTTAAACTGTCCCTGCTCCCCTTCCTCCAGGGGGCTTAAAAACAAGTCCCGAAACCAGTTCCAGGTGTGAAGGCCAAGAAAAACAAGGCTGTACCCACCTCCAGTCTAGCCCTGACATAAGTACAGCCACCTTGGCAAAGCAAAAGCTGGCACCTTGCACTGTATGAGTGGGTTAGAATAAGAATGGCCATCCTGAAGGCCGGGAAGCCATTTTACTGAGCATCCCTAACCAGCGCACAGGGTGTACTGACTTGAGACAAGAGAAAGTAGCTAAACCCTAAAGACCTTAGGCAATGGGCTACAGGGACCAAATGTTGAAGAAAAACAAATAGTAAACTTGCAGAGATCTCAATCCTGCAAGACAGGAGTCTCCCTTGGTTTGCAAATGTCCTGGTGATTTACAACAAAAAGGGCTATCTCTTCAATGGCCCAATTTCCAAAGACAAATGGCTCAGTTCCTCAAGGGCTAAGGTAGCCCTCCCCACCATAAAACTGAGGGAGGCTGAGGCAAAGTTAAATTTCTTCTAAATTTAAATCTCACTTAACCGCCAGGATGGCGCCAGGGTGATGCAGGGGTGGCAAAAGGTTAAACAAAGTTAAACTGTCAAAATGGGGCGCAAGATATGTATATGCCTTGAAAATGCTATATAAACCCTTGGCTTTGAGTGCTCGGGGTCTTTGTTGAAACCCGCTGTGCCGGGCGGATACTTGGACCCCAGCTAGCTGGAAATAACCTCGCTGTGTGACTTGCATTATCGAGAGTGTTCTCTGTCTAACTAAGGGGTGGTCAACTCCATACCCTAACAAAACCTGGATGGCTCAGTTGGTTAAGCGGCTGCCTTCGGCTCAGGTCATGATCTTGGAGTCCCGGGATTGAGACCCACATGGGGCTTCCAGCCAGGGGAGTCTGCTTCTCTCTCTGACATTCTCCCCTCTCATGCTCCCACTCTCTCTCTCTCAAATAAATAAATAAAATCTTTAAAAAAATGTTAAAATGGCTATTTAAGGGCATATAATATTTTTTAAAATGCGATCTTTATAGTGAAATGAGGTGTATGAACAACCAAAAGATAAATGGTAGGCCCAGAAGACTACATATAACACTCTGAAATCTTTTACCCTCCTCTCTAAAGTCTACCTCTTTTCTCTGTTTCTCCAACTACAACCGTTTTTTGCAAAAGTCCTTGTCAGTGGGAATGGGGTGGGGGGAAAGTAGAGAATGTGTGTCTGCAGAGCAGATGTGCATGAAGAGAGATTAGGGAGAAAACCAAGAAACATCATTAAATCATCATAAAAATCCATGTCCCTTCCTAGCACAATCTCAACTGTTATAATGAAACTTAGAAAGGTTATTTTCCTTTAAATAATGATATTTATCATCTTTATCACTATTCAGATTAGATAGTGCATATGCTAACTTGTGACTTGAGTAATCAACAAAGCAGGATTTTTTAAAAAATCAGGAATACTGGTAAATTTCTGTTTCTCACTTATTTACATGCGCTTATATTCCTTAATTTAGACCTTTCCCCCCTTTTAAAGTCTAGTTCTAGTCTCAAAAAATGGTGTCCAGCTCTGCTGAGATGGGTCCCCTTGGATCAATTGTTTTTGGGGTCTGTATGTGAGTGTGTGAGAGAGTAACTTCAGACATACACACAGACATTCTCTACTCATCCCTGCATTCATCAAATAATACTATCTATGCTGAATCTTCATCATTCATTAATGATCTAAATAGGGCTAACCAAATGGCAGCCTGGAAATATCATTCAGCAGCTAACTACTTTACTACTCTGACCCCAGCTGTTTGGGAGGAAACATGTTTATGCAAGAGTGAGAAACTGTGTATGTGGTATTTCACGTGCATATGTGTGTGTGCGTATACCCCTGTGCAGAGTGGGTGTGGATGGAGAGATGAGTATATGTAGAACCAAGTAACACCTGAGTTTTTTAAAATGTATTTTCAGGGGAACCTGGGGGGCTTAGTCTGTTAAGCATCTGCCCTTGGCTCAGGTCATTATCCCAGGTTCATGGGATCAAGCCCACATTGGTCTCCGTGTTCAGCAAATCGACTGCTTCTCCTTCTGCCCTTCCCCCCCCACACACACCCCTTCGTGCTTGCGCACGCACTCGCTCTCTCTCTCTCTCTTGCTCTTTCTCTCAAGTAAATAAAATCTAAAAAACAAAACAAAACAACAACAACAAAACAAACAAACAAACCCAAAATGTATCTACAATAGTTTCAGGAAAGCATACACTCTCCTCTTCAAACAGCCTCTGTCCCTCCCTTTAGCTCATTTAAAAAGCGTCAGCCTTTGTGTCATCAGCCTTTTTGTTCCCAAAAGGCATTAATTAGACCTCATACTCCAGCTCCACTGTCCTGCTCTGCAGTGGTCTCCCAGCCACTATGAGCACATGTAAAAACCTGAGGGGAGACCACTGAGCAGGCAGGAGCCTGAGGGCTTTGGACAAACTGACAGCCATCCGTCTATGTTCTGATCAGACTAAAGAGAACAACACAACCCCTTCTTGAGGGAGCTTCAATTCTGCATGCTACAAGTTGCAGAAACAAGCATATGGGACATGGCTTTCATCATATTTTGCTTGCTTGGAGAGCACGGCAGAAGAAACAGAGGAGCAAAAGGACAGAACCTAAGATCCCTTTTTTGCTTCACTTTGAGCCATTTACAAAATGACACATCACAAAAGGAGAGGAGCCAATTTTCAAATTTGGGTCCCTCAGTCAGCTCTCTGCACACAGTCCATGGAAAGCCAGTAATCACTTCTTGCCAGCTTTAAGGGATTTATTCTGTGGATGAAACCTTTCCAAATGGACAGATGTATGAGCACTGGTTTCATGGGCTGATACTAAAAGCAAAAGTCCGCCTGCAGAGTCAAAAGCAATGAAATTGTGTTGCAGATGCTGATTAGGGTGGGAGGCTGTGCAGGCAGCAATGGAGGGTTAGCATGAATGGCCCCATCGGATGGGTTTTTCTGCAAACACAGAGCCCACGTTTGTCAGTAGAGACCCTGTAGATCTGCACAATGGCAGGTTGTACACTATCTTATTTCTCTTCAGAGACAAGTTACACCTATGCAGTGTAGCTTGCCTAAGGTGTCAGGCAAATTTACTGGAGAAAAATTAAATCCAATGTTCCCATTCCTACTAGTGTCCAGTTCGCAATCTACCACCCAAGGAATCGGAGAAAGGAGGAAAGGCTTCATGAGAAAATAACCAGATTTTAAGAATTATAACTAAAGAGGGGCTTCCAAAGTTATATATTTAAGTAGATAAATGCTAATGTTTGAATACATTGTTGCCTCTAAAACAACCCATTTGTTAAACTTCGTATGTCTACCCATTAGATTAACCTTTAATAAGTGTCTACTGTGTGGCAGTCATTGTATTAAGTCATGTGCGTGTGTGCATGTGTGAGAGAGAGCGAGACAAAAAGAGAGATCACATTTCATGTTACAACAATCTATAAGGTGTTTTTGACATGTCTTATGAAAAAAACATTAAATTTCGAAATATGTTACACCATCTCATTATTCCTTAAACAATCAGTCAGAGTTTATCTAGAAGTAAGCACAGCTAGGTATATAGGTATATCTACACAGAAAAGAATCAGATGTGCTCCCATATAATGTGCAAGAGTGTTCATAGTAGCATTGCTAATTGATAACATTAAAATGGGAATGGATACCTAAGTCATGGTGTATTTTAAAATGAAATACACTACAGCAATGAAAATGAGCAGACGCTAGTACATGCAATATTATGGATGGACTTTACAGAAACAACACTGAGTGGAAGGATATGAGCACAGAAGGATAAGTGCTATATAATTCCATTTACACCAAGTTCTAATACAGGCTAAATTCATCAGAGGAGGTAGAAGCCAGAGCAGTGGTCACTGGGGATGTGCTCAGTGCCTGGGAGAGACCCCCGTGTGGAATGTAGGGTGCTGCGAATGCTACGCTTCTTGACCTGCATGCAGGTTACAGGGATGTCTGCTTTGTGAAAATTTGAGCTTTACCTTTCTCTGTGCATTTTATACATCAATTAATTGTGTACAGAAAAAGAACCGCATCTGTAATATTAATGGTGGGAAGTATTTGCTGTGTAGTATTCAGTTGGGAAAATCTTACAATCTTATTGTGTCAGTACAAGTTGGGAAATATATCACTGTGCCCTGGCAGAGAACACAGAAAGTGATAAGATATTAAGGTGTTGAAATTCAGATCAGTAAACCTGAGCAGACATAATTGTTCTATAAAGCAGTTTTCCTTTATATCTGTACAGTATGCATTTATCATCAATGTTGTTTCTAGATTACATAAAATATCAGTAATCCTCCCTGATTGATTATTCATATGACAGTGGGTGCCTTGTGCCCCAAAATGGGAGGGGGTCGATGACTCCTTTTCTGGCACTAAGTATGAAGAAAAGAATGAAAATATGTGTACACACACTAGAACAGTTTACCTTACACACAGAATAAGGTGGGACTTTCACAGGAGAAACAAAATCTATAATCTGTATAGATGCTTTTGTCCTCTAACATTTCTAAAAAGAGATAAATCATGCTATTTCAAACTCTAAACTGAAAATGAAAAGTTGTGTCCTTTTAAGTTCCAGATAGGAACACAAAGCAGTAATCTGAACACCAGGTGGCAATTTGGTATCATAACAGTAGTGTAGAGAAAGATTGGGTAAATTCTCCAGTTACCGCTGCAAGAGAATCCTCATGGGCATACAAGGGTATGCTCAGGAGAAGATCTTGTTTTTCATTCCCTTTTGTTTTCTATCCCTTCTCCTGATTTATGGTCAGAGAAAGCAGAGTTCAAGCAGACTGTGCAATTGAACAGGACATCATCGTAAATATGGGGACCTATCAATGCTATATGATGTTCTTTTCCTTTTTCTTTCCCTAATTCTGAGTGTACTAAGTCCTAAATTTTATGCAGAAAGATGTCCCCAGTAAATTTATCCCTGTCTATTTTACTCTAATCATGCTTTTCCTTTGGCTTCTTTACCATTAAGGTAGAAAGTAAAAGAAACCTACTAAGCCGGTTTAAGCAAAACTGCAGAATTTATTGGTGAGGTCTAGAAATGCCCCATGGAAGGAAGAGCAGGAAGTCTATCTGGACTTGAAGGAAAAGTTGAGACCGTCACATGAGAGTCTGGACCTTTGGCCCAAACTCTGTTCCATTATCCTTCATATCTGTTTTGCTTTACCTGTTTCATTCTTCCTCTTTCCTCTTTCCTTTCTCCTCCTCCTCCCTTTCTCTTCCATCTTCCTCCCCCTCCTCTGTCCCCTTCTTCTTTCTCTCTCTCTTTCTCTCTCTCAGTCTCTGAAATGGCATACATATGAACCACATAAGGCTGCCACTAAGACTTCAGCTTTATATTTGCAACTAGTTAACTATAAGCCTTGAATCCCGATACCAATTTAATATTAAAGGTAACTCAATTGGTCCTATTTGGTTCTAGTGACTTGGAGTTGTGGAAGTGACCTTTTTGGGAAAGAATACATTGAACTCTAAGACCATGAACTTTCAATGTTTTTAAACGGTAGACCATGAGCACCACCCTAAAACACCTTTCCAATTCTCCAGGAAAAAGAAAGAAAAAAACCAAGATTGAGCCCTGTGAAATTCTCTTAGGCACAACCAGGGCAGTGTGACCACCATGGGTTGGAATCCTGAATATAATGGCAGAAGAATCAGTACTGAGAACACACCTCAGACTGCGATTTCATCAGGATGTAACCTATCTGAATCTTCTCATTTTCCTCAGAATGAATTCCACAGGGCCACCAAGTCCCGAAGTCTCGATTCTATATGGACTTTCACCTGCCCATCTAACTCTTCCTGTGCTTCTCCTTGCTTGTTCTCTGTGAGTCACTGCCCTTTATGGACCTCAAACATGCTAAGATCCTTTCTACCTTAAAGACTCTGCCTCTGCTGTCCCTTATGCCTCAGAATGGCCCTCACCACCTTATCTTCACACACCTGGCTTTCTCTTGTCCTTTGAGTCTCCTTTCCACAGTCACTTCAGACGGGTGTTCACTGGCCACCTTCTCCAACATAGTTTCTTACTAAGATACACTCTATTGCATCACTTTATAGTATGACACTAATCCTAATCTCCACCTAAATTGTCTCAGCTTCTCAAAATTTTATTTTTTGTCTCCTATATTGGACTATAAGCTTCAAATGATAGAATTTGTTATTTGTTCACTGGTTTTTTTTTTTTTTTCCCTTATGGCTGTAGAATGTGTCTGTGCTAGACAGACAATAAATATAACAAATGAATGCAAAACGTCAACTAAAAGTTATAATCCTGAATGCAAAACTAAAACGAACTTAGTTTCCAATAGCAGCATCAAAATGCCCTGGTTCAAAAATGGCAGATTCAAAATAGGTCATTTTTCTCCAGCTTTCTTTGTGAACTAGGTCTGAGACATATAGAGGAAAGGTATCAGGACAGAGCCTCTGAGGTCCATGACTTTGGCATGCTCTTTCAGGATCCACACTGACGAGAGTCAGCAGAGTGGAGGGGAGGGCATTATGCCACCTTCACAGGAATAAACATGAGGAAATTCAGAAAATGGTGCAGCTTCTGTGAAAACAGTTTGGCAGTTCCTTGAAAAGCTAAACATAGAATTATCATGACTCAGCAATTCCACTCCCAATTATATAACCAAAAGAATTAAAAAGAGGGACTCAAAAAGAAACTTACATATTCATTGCAGCATTGTTCCTAATAGCCAGAAAGTGGAAGCAATCTGAGTGTCCATCCAGAGAAAAACAGCTAACAAAATGATATATACATACATACAATGGAATATTAGCCATGAAAAGGAACGTTTCACCATTGGTAAATCTAGAGAACACTGTAAAAGGTGAAATAAGCCACAAAGGGGCACATATTATATTATTCTGTTTTTATGAAACACTTACAATAGGAAAATCGATAGAAACAGAAAGTAGATTGGAGGGTACCAGCGCTAGAGCATTTGGTTGATAATTACAGACTCTATTTGTGGATAAAGAAGATGCTACATGTCGCAAGCCACAGTAACTAAGAGAAACATTTGCAAAACATATTTGTGGTAGAAATCTGGTATCCCAATACACAAAGAACTGTTAAGATTTCAGAATGAGAAAATAAACTCCATTAAAAAGTGAGCAAAAGATCTAACCATAGACATTGCAACAAAGACGATATATAGATGGCAAATAAGCACAGGAAGAGGTCCAACATCACATACCATCAGACAACTGCAAATTATAACAGCTACACACCGATTAGGATAGCTAAAATCCAAAACACGGGCAACAACATCAAATACTGGCAAAAATGTGGAGCTACAGGAATTCTCATTCATTGTTGGTGGGAATGCAAATTGGGATAACCATTTTGGAAGACAGTTTTGCCAGTTTCTTACAAAACTAAACACACCCTTTCTATATGATCCAGCAATTGTACTCCTTGGCATTTATCCAAATGAGCTGAAAACACGTCCACAGAAAAACCTGTGCATGGATGTTTATAGCAGCTTTATTTACAATCATCAATACTTGAAAGCAATCACAAAGTCCTTCAGCAGGTGAATGGATAAATGAATTTCAGTATGTTCATACAGTGGAGTATTAATCAGTGTTAAAAAGGTATGAGCTATAAGCCACAAAAAGGCCTGGAAGAACCTGAAATACATATTACTAAGTGAAAAAAATCTGAAATGTTGCACACTGTATGACAAATTACATAATATTCTGGAAAAGGCAAAACTATGGAAACAGTGAATGTGCCAGTGGTTGCCAGGAATGGGTGGAGGAGGGAGGGACAAATCAGTGGAAGACAAGAGGGCGTTTAGGACAGTGAAACTACTCTGTATGATCCTATAAATGGGAGACATATATTATTACACATTTGTCCGCACTCACAACCATACACCAAAAGTGAAATGTAACTTAAGGATTTTGGGTGATCATGATGTATCAATGTTGGTTTATAGATTGTGACAAATATATGACTCTGGTGTAGGATTTTGATGATAGAGGAGGCTGTGCATGTGCTGGGGGAGAAAATACATAGGAACTTTCTGTACTGCCTATTCAATTTTGCTGTGAACCTAAAACTGTTCTAAAGAAAAATAAATTAATTAATTATCATTAAAATTAATTAACTAATGAATATGTTTTAAAAACCCAAAGTTTTGGAAGTAGTGGCAATGGTGGTGCAACACTGTGAATGTAATTAACGCTACCAAGTTATATACTTCATCATACTTAAAATGAGCAATTCAGCACCATTAGGTAGGTTTAAGGTACGCAGAGCTCTGGGATTCAGCATCTTAGAGAGGAGGTATGTTTCCCTTCAGAGGAACAGAGCACTAGAATGTGAAAAATCTGTTACTGGACACATGAGAGGATCTTGTGGATATCCAGAAATAACTGGAGAAGACATGGGGGCTAATGCTGCAATTCTGAGTATGACCATTAATTAATAAGACCTAATTTATTGCTATATGCAGAGGACATCTACAGAAAGGTGCATTACAGAATCATACCAGAAGACATAAATAATAGATTATCTTTCTTTCTAAATCCAAATACTACTTGACTTGACTCGCTTATTTTTGTTAATGGCCCTACCATGTTTACCATTCCTCAAGTTCAGAAGCTTAGAAAAAAACCCAAGTTTCCCTTTTCCTTCACTCCTCAACTCTCAAACTCTCATATCCAATCAATTCCTGGGTTCTGCAGATTCTTTTTCCATGTCTCTCACACTCAACTCTATTTTTCCTTTAATGTCTTCGTATACCTTCTCTGTTCATAGCAAAAATTTTCACCTATCTCTATTCCAGTTTCCTCTCCTTTAATCTCTTTTATACATATTCTTACTGAATTTGTTTTCCTAAGACACATCTCGAAGCATATCATTTGACTTCGAGATAGACTCAAGGCATTCTTCATTGTCTATGGAATCAAGTAGGAATATCTGCTCACTCTGGAATTTGAGATACTCCACAACACAGGTGTCAGTTCACAAGACATTTACTAGGTAGGGATCAACACCTACATAGAGAAAGATGGATTAGGGGAAGAAATCAAATGGACACAGGTCTGACAAAGCTTTGGCCAACTTAGCAGGGAACTGGAAAGAGAATACTGCCCATCAGAGTGTCACTGATCTTAAAGGATCTTGCTTTCCTATCCTGCTAGGGTATGGGCAGACTGTTCTCTGCAATGAGGCAGCCTTCAGAGACACTGTCATGTGAAGACTTTCTTTCAGCCAAAATCTTCACAGTGGGACATGTGAATGGAGAATGGGTGAAGAACCCTCTTGTCTACTACTCCATTTTACTCCAAACTTCTTTCTCACTTATAGGTGT
The DNA here is from genome assembly GCF_011764305.1 of Mustela putorius furo. Taxonomy (NCBI): domain Eukaryota; kingdom Metazoa; phylum Chordata; class Mammalia; order Carnivora; family Mustelidae; genus Mustela; species Mustela putorius. The sequence goes on from NW_025421273.1 coordinate 27,843,469, forward strand.
GTGAGAATTACTATCCTAAAATCATTCCCTCTTGTGCTTTCTACCTTTATTTCTTCTACAATTTCCTTTGATCATTATTAATCCCACTAACTTTCTTCCTTTCAATGACTTAACATCAGCCAATGCCTATATCAAGTAATGTTTCTGATAGCAGGCTTTCCTTTAGCTTATCAATTGCATATGATTTCACATCACCTGCCCCATAGATTTCTTTGCTCATGCTGCCAATAGCACCACTTCTTAGCATTGCTTTTTCTTATTCTCTTCCCTGAACATAAGTATTTTGCTTATATTATGTTTATTTTTCAACTTTATAATTTTTGAAGTATCTGGAATAGTACATTAGGATAATATGACCTCAATAAACAATTTATGAATTGAACATTCACACCTACATGAGTATTGTCCATTCAAAGTAGAGAAAGCCACAATGCAGGACACTGAGGTGAACCATGAGAGACTATGGGCTCTGAAAAACAATCTGAGGGTTTTGAAGGGGCAGGGGGTGGGAGGTTGGGGGAACCAAGTGCTGGGTATTAGAGAGGGCACGGATTGCATGGAGCACTGGGTGTGGTGTAAAAACAATGAATACTGTTATGCTGAAAAGAAATAAAGACAAAACAAAACAAAACAAAACAAACCTGAAGTTTGGTTTCTAAGTTCACCATTAAAATGCCATTTAAAATTTCTGAAGTTCCAGGTTCAAAGTTCAAGGTGGAATTTCATGTCTAAATTCAATCATTCATACAATCTTCGGTCCAGAGGGCTACAACTAAGTGGAGACCCAAACATCAGCTTTATCAATGTCAAGGGTAGATTTTAGAGTATCACATGAGTCCAGATGGAGTTCCGTGCTCTTTGTTGATTAAATTAAAGACTTGTGCAGCTAAGTTCAAGCTAAGATGCTAGAAGTGGGAGTGAGTCAAGAATCTGACTGGCCTAGCAGAAGAATGAAAGAAGAAATGATTAGAAAGATCAGAAATTTTCATTTTGGGGCACCTGGGTGGCTCAGTGGGTTAAAGCCTCTGCCTTCAACTCATGTCATGATCCCAGGGTCCTGGGATCGAGTCCCACATCGGGCTCTCTGCTCAGCGGGGAGCCTGCTTCTTCCTCTCTCTCTGCCTGCTTCTCTGCCTACTTGTGATCTTTGACAGTCAAATAAATAAATAAAATATTTTTTTAAAAAAGAAAGAAATGTGTATTCAACAGTACTCGCCCGTTGTTAGAATTATAACAGAGGAAAATTTGGGACAGTGTGACTTTTTTTTAAGTATCTTATTTATTTGTTTGAGAAAAAGGGACAGCACAAGCAGGGGGAGCAGAAGAGGCAAAAGCAGAGAGAAAAGCCAACACCCCACTGAGCAGGGAACCAAATGTGAGACTAATCATGCAACCCGAAGATCATGACCTGAGCTGAAGTCAGACACTTAACCGACTGAGCCACCCAGGTGCCCTTAAAGGGTTTTATCCTTATTTGAAAAATAGCTTCTTTGGAGCAGTGTTTCTCAAAGTGTGGTCCCTGGACCAACAACATCAGAATCACTTGGGAGATTGCTGAAAGCATAAATTATCTATCAGACCTAGCCTTATACCTACTAAATTAGAAACTGGATATTTAAACAAACCCTCTAGGTGATTCTGATGCATGCTAAGGTTGGAAACTACTGCTTAAAGCCACTTTTTTTTTTTTTTTCCTGCAGGATATTCCTGGACTGTATAATTATCTCATCTATATCTAACATGTTTCAGTAAAGCTGGTTTAAAATTAGGAAATAACATGCATCCTTGCACTAATCTTTCTTTTTTTATATAAGAATGCAAAGCATTCTTTTTTAATGGGGAAAAAACATTAATTACCATCCTATAGAAACAGCTGTCGATTGCCCAGGGAGACTTCTGTTTAGAAGAGCAAAATTCTGTAACAGAACAAGTACATTATTTATGCAAGGATGAGCACAGGAATCATTTGCTGGTGCGTTTCTATATAAATTACATTTGTTTATAATATTAATCAATCCATGGCATTAAATATTTCATTTTCTTGGGAATGCTAGGAAAAAACCACTCCATCAAAGACAAAAGTTATGTAAGGACAAAATCGTTGGAAAATTGCACACAGTACTCAAACTGATGAAATTTCTAAATATTGTAACATAGAAAGATATATAAGTCAATATACACTATATATACTGACTATAAGTCAGTATACCCTCTGAGGTCCGTTACACACAGACATATTTTATTCTGCTACTTAATAGTCAGAACTTCCATCTAAACCTGGGTCATTATTAGGCTTCATAAATTAGGTAGACTAGGACTGATAAAATACTCCAACACATCTCTTTTCACACGGTGATCTAGTTCATCTTTATCTTTTTCCCTTTCATTTTTAAGACATAGCCTATTACAGATGCTCCGCATGCCTAGGGATCTGTGTATTAATAGTTTAAAAAAACGATGTCCTTTAGATTTCCATTAAGGTTAAAAATCTACTTCAGTGTTGCTTGCAAAAATAAATCATATTCTTATTTCATTTATGTATCTATATCCCTTTCTCTCAAAACTAATTTTATAAATTTATACACACACATCTACTCAATACCATTGAAGTGAAACATGATGATTGGAAAGAGGTGAATATTAATAATAGACAGCATAAGGTAATCAGAAGGATCAGGGTTTATTTAATACTGATTCTGACACTTTCTTAGTTTTATGACCTTAGTTTCCTTAACTTCCTTGGGTCCAAGGTATCCATTTCTAAAATGAAAATGTTAACTGTATTAAACTTATATGACACTTACGAGTACGACAGAAAGCTAATTGTTCTTTATGTCACCCATCTCAATGACACTCTTTTCCCCATATACAAAAGTCACGAAACGCTTGTGACTTTCTTCCGGAAACAGGGAAGAAAATGGACTTTCTATATATGTTCTTTCTGGGCAAAGAACAGACCCAACAGTATAGGAAAAGAGAGAAGCATGAGGATGTCAACTATATGAAATCTTAGAAAATGTAGGGTAATTGTGTTTGCTGTCAGGCTACATACGTCATAGTTGGAAACAAATCCAACCAAATTTCTGAGGGGGCTGGGAAGTGCCAACTGCCGTCTGAGTCATATATAATATTAAACTCTAGTCTCTGTTCTCCTAAGTACCAATACCAAATTCTAGTTCCCCTTTCCCCACATTGGCAGCCAAAGGTAAGAAACACTGACTCAGAGCCATGCAATTCTTCCTTGTCAAAGCTCAGAATTTGTCCTAGAGCCTGGGACCAGACAGAATAGTCAGCAGCATGCCAAGGGCTCCAGTTGTGGGGGAGGCTGTCCAGGCTGGTGATGAGGGAGGGCTAGACATTACCACATTATGTAGACATTGCCCAACATTGAATCTCATGACTCCAGTCCAGGATTCAACCAGTTCCAACAGATCTCTCTTTTCAATAACCAAATGTTCCCTGGACTCAAGTTCAGAAACCAGGCACAGCCGTATCTGGCACTTATTATGTCAAAAATAAAAGGGCTCTGATGAATGTAGGATGCAGGAAGGTTCTAGAGCTCAAAATAAAGCAAAAGAAGAAAGATAGCAAAGACACTTCTTTAATTCTTTTTGAGCAGGAATCACTTTTACTTTGGAGAACACTGTCAAAAGTCTAGTTTTTTAAAGTCTATATTTTCTGAGAGGAAATTACTGTTTTTTTCCAGATTAGGAACATCTGATATCCAATATCCAAGAGCATACATTTGTCAGGTAATGACTTTTGTACTTTTATATATAAACATAAATACATAAATATATAAATATTTATAAATAATATATATTTAGGAATAGATATATATTTAATTATCTATTTATAGATATTATCTATCTACAGGTAGATATATATTTAAGAATATATAGATATGTACATACATATAGAAGTAAGCAGCCATTGTTCCATTTTACTCTATAGCACAGGTTGAAGAATTACTGTTTTGAGACTAGAGTCAATTTCAATAGTAAATAAATTGGCAAAAAATGTGTAATGGTGAGTTTCCGACAGATAATAACTGTTACCATTTTGCTAATTCTGTGATAGTATGACTGCTCAGACTTAACGCAAAAAAAGCAATTAAGTCACAAAGTGCATTTAAATCATCTTACACGTTTAAACTCAAGGACAGGCTTTAAACAAGAGACACTTATTAATATAAAAAGGGGAATTATATCATATTATGATGAAAGGTAGTTTTATAGAATAGTTTCCAGAGATCTCTGACATCGAGAAACAGGTGGTTCATTGGCCACTCTAAGACTCACAGGAGAGGACTACAAAGGAAGGCAGCTATGCTCACCACTATATAGACCACCAACACCCGCTATGAGAGGACTACAAAGGCAGTCAAAATCCAAATGAAAGACTGAGAAAAACTCTTGCACTAATGCCAATGGATTAACTGCCTTACTATTTAAAGAATCCTTTTATTTTTTTTAATTTTTTAAAAAGATTTTGTTTATTTATTTGACAGACAGAGATCACAAGTAGGCAGAGAGGCAGGCAGATAGGAGAAAGCAAGCTCCCCGTTGAGCAGAGACCCCAATGCGGGGGTCCCAGGACTCTGGGATCATGACCTGAGCTGAAGGCAGAGGCTTTAACCCACTGAGCCACCCAGGCACCCCTTAAAGAATCCTTTTGATATGAAAAAATCTAAAGACTCAGTAGAAAAATAGGCAAAGGACAATAATAAAGAGTACACAAAAATAACAATCATTTTCTTTTTTAATTTTATTTTTAATTCAAGCAGACTTAATATACAGTGTTATATTACTTAGTAATATAGCAATAGTATATATTACTATGTATAATACAGCAATGCAACAATTCTCTACATTACTCAGTGCTTCTCACTGAAGTGTACTCTCTAATCCCCATCACCTGTCTCCCCAACCCCCTCACTCTCCTCCCCTCTAGTAACTACCAGTTTCTTCCCTCTAGTTAAGACTCTGTTTTCCTGTTTGTCTCTTTGTTTGTTTGCTTCTTAAATTCCACATAGGAGTGAAATCATATAGTATTTGTCTTTCTCAGACTGTGACTTATTTCACATAAAACTGCAATAGTTTATTAACTGATAGACATTATAGAAGAAATGTAAATTAAAACAACAAAAAAGTATCATCTTTCTCTTATCATATTAGCAAAGATTAAAAAGTGCTAGCCCACATGTGAGAAAATAAGCCTCCTGCTCCATGGCTAAGGAGGGGCATGTGTACAGTCAAGAGATATGTCAATATCATCAAAATTGACATGCAAACTTTGACCCAGCAATTCTAATTCTGGAAATTTGTCCTGCATGTATATACACAAACATGCACAAATGCATTTAAAATAATGTCCTCCCTAGCATGGTTACTCATAATTTGAAAGACCAGAAGTGCCTGGCTGGCTCAGTCAGTAGGGCTTTGGACTCTTGATCTTGAGATTGTGAATTCAAACCCCATCTTGGCATAAAGCTAACTTTTAAAAGTTAAATTAAGAAGACCAGAAATAACCTGAATGTTCAACAACAGTAGACGGATTAAATCACCTGTGGCTTACAGTGCAATGGAATACAACATACACGTAAAGATGATTGGTATGCTGAAATAAAATGCTAAGTTAAAAAATATGCCAGAAATGTGTGCAATATACTCAAATCTGTATTACGTTTTTGTAACACCAATGTGTAACATCGGTATTAAGATACATCTACTTCATGTACCTCTCGTATGAGACAGACAGACATGCTATTCTTGATGAAAATATATAAACACGACCTACTCATGAGAAGCATCAGATGAACTCAAATTGAGAGGCATTCTCTAAAATAACTGATGTGGGGACGCCTGGGTGGCTCAGTTGGTTGCGCAGCTGCCTTCGGCTCAGGTCATGATCCCAGTGTCCTGGGGTCGAGTCCCACATCGGGCTCCTTGCTCAGCAGGGAGCCTGCTTCTCCCTCTGCCACTTCATGCCACTTTGTCTGCCTGTGCTCACTCTCTCTGACAAATAAATAAATAAAATCTTTAAAATAACTGATCTGTTCTCATCAAAAATATCAAGCAATAAAAGACAAGACTGAAGAAGTATCCCAGATTAGAGAATACTAAGGATACACAACAACTAAAAGCATTATGGGTCCCTGGATTGTATCCTAAAACAAGAAAAAAAAAAAAAAAAAACACTGGGAGCAGAGGATTGTTGAAATTTAAATACATCATTTAGCTAATATATTATTGACCTGTTAATGTTTTGGTTGCGATACCATTTTCCCAAAAGTCATCAGCACAAGAGAAAATTAGTAGAAGATATGCATGAACATTCTGTACTATTTTTGCAACTTTTTAGTAAATCTAAAATTATTTCAAAGTAAAAACTTTCAAAAGGTGTTACATATATTATATGTGCTTTTATATGCATAGAATATTTCTGGAGGCACAATTAACTATTGACAGTGATGGGCTCTAGGAAACAGACCAACCTGAGGGTTCTGGGGAAAAATGGATATTTCCTTTCATTATTTGTCTTTTCTTCCCATCCTCATTTTGTTTCTAATTACACATATCTTCTTTTCAATAAAATCTAGTTAATCAAAAGTTAAAAGAGCAATGATTTAGTATATCAATATTATTTCTTAAATTTTCTTAAATTCTTTAAAAATTAACTTTGGTGGTATTTTAAGTTTGAGGGTCAAAAATGATTGCAGTGCCTTTGTAAAAAATACCAAATGAAAACATATAAACTCTTGTTCCGTGTGTGTTTGTATAAAATAAGAAGGCTAAAAGGATAAAAGAACCTTAAAAATACAGCTTAAATAAAATTTTAAATTGTGAACAAGCATATGAGCCTCTGATATTCTTTATAATATATTAAAGAAAACCCAAAAGCAATTCTATAAGATGTGACATGGCAATGTAACAAACTCTACCTATGGGAGCAGAAACTACTGTGGGTTTTTTTTTTCCATTTTGGGGGTCTTTTTTGTTTGTTTTGTTTTTTTTTTTTAGCAATTTTGAATCCCAGTTCCCTGGCTATGGCCATTAAATGAGCTAGGCAGGCCCTAAGACTTCATGCCCCAGTGAGGATTTGATCCTTTTGATGTGGTTTTGATGAGGGCGCAGAAGGCAAGCTGAGGACAAAGCATGAGCTGACACCCTGAAACCTTACCCCACCCCTCCTCCACTCCTGGGTAGGACAGGTGTAATGCTCTTCCCAGAATCTCCCAATTATCTTTAAAATGTTACTGCCTTGCTAGAAGGGGAAAAAACCACCTTGACTTGACAATGGCAAGGCCTCTGGTATCTTATAGGTCCTCTTTAGCATATGAAAGTTCTATTGGAACCGCCCTTTTTCCTTATGTCTCTCAACTCCTTCATATATAACCTGCCTCCCTTCACAAGCCAAGCATCACAAGTCTTCTTGTCCTTAGGTCCTGTCCCCATGCTTTAATAAATCACCTTTTTGCACCAGAGTCGTCTTAAGAATTCTTGTCTTGGCCATGGGCTCTGGACCTCACTTATATTTTAAAACTTCATCAGTTTGAAGTGGTGGGATTCATAGCAGATGACCAAGAAAGAATCTTGAGATATGGGGTACCTAGGTGGCTCAGGGGGTTAAGTAAGCCTCTGCCTTCATCTCAGGTCATAGTCATCTCAGGGTTCTGGGATGGCAGGGAGCCTGATTCCCCTTCTCTCTCTGCCTGCCTCTCTGCCTACTTATGATCTCTCTCTGTCCAAAAAAAAAAAAAAAAAAAATTAAAAAATTAAAAAGAAAAAGAATCTTGAGACACCTTTGGTGCAAAAAGGTAGTTTTATTAAAGCACAGGGACAGGACCAATGGGCGGGACGAGCTTACCAGGGTTATGAGGAGTAATAGATTATAGATTTTTCTATTCTATAGAAGGAGGGTGATGTGAGGGCTCTAGGAAATTAAATTGAGTCTATAGGTTTCTGGAGATCCTTTTTTTTTTTTTTCCTTTTAAATCATTAAGAGAGCTGCAAGCTGAGGGAGACTCCTGTCCTGCAAGAGGACTGCGATACCAATCAGTGAGTTAACCATCTTTTTTTTTTTTTCCAGTTTATTCATTTTTTTAAATTTATTTTTTATTTATTTTTGGAATAACAGTATTCATCATTTTTTCACCACACCCACTGCTCCATGCAGTCTGTGCCCTCTATAATACCCACCACCTGGTAGCCCAACCTCCTACCCAACTTCCCACCCACCCTCCCTTTCTTTTGTGCTGGGGCAGCTGGGAGTGCCTGAGGAATGGCACCACCTGGCCGTGGGGCTGAGGGGGGTGTTAGCTTGTGCTTTGCCCTCAGCTTACCTTCTACTCACTCTTCTCACTTTTGGACTCTTGTCCAGTTGTAGAGTTTATTTTTTAAAGACTTACTTATTAATTTGAGAGAGCACGTGCACACAAGCACAGGTGTGCGGGGTAAGGGGCAGGAGAGAGAGAATCCCAAACAGAGACAGACTGCAGTGAGGGCTCGATCCCTGAAATCCTCTCCTGAACCAATAACTGAGTCCCCCCCTTAAATGACAGAGCCACCCAGGTGTCCCATAATGCAGAATTTAATACAACACCCAGTTATAAATGTTTGTTAAACAAATACAGTCAGAGAATAGTATTTTGTGCTTTTTCAGTGTTTGTCTATTTTTAATCAACCAGTCTCAATACAACGAATCTGTACATTGAGATGTGTAAGTTTACAAAGCAGAGAAAACCCCACAAAGACAATTTTTGTAGTGGGGAAGTTAGTAGAAGGTACGAAACAAAGCAGAGACCTCTGTTTCGCCGTGTACCCTTCCTGGATTCAATAAGATGTTCGGGGTTGTTGCAAATGGCAAGATTTCATTTCTTTGACCTGTACCCCTGGGGATAAAAATATATGTTTATAAAAAAAAAAAAAAAAAAAAAGATGTTCGGGGTTGACTGACCCTATTGAACACAATGGGAAATGCCAAGTGTTTTGTCTTTATTAGCATATTGAATACTTCATTTGGCTGAAAATGTGGTTAATCTAAACTGCACAAAGAGTCTTCTTTTCAAATATATATATATGTTATTAATTTTTCCAATACTAGAGAGTGCTGTGTTGTCTAGTAAATCATAAGTTGTTCCCAGTATTATTCTTCTCCAGCAGTTGATTTTCTAACACAAAAACAAAAGTTTTCAAGAGATGTTCTGGTTTGTACATAAGAAAAAAATTCAAGAGGGTTTTCATATTCTGGGCCACTTGTTCAATGGGGCTGAATCAGTTCTTAATATGGAGGAATAAATGAAGACAAGGAGGGAAGGACAATATGACATTTCAGTTGCTTAGTCAATTACCCGTTTTCACATGTTTTATCATCTTGAGAAATAAAATCTTGTTACCCCTGTCCATAGCTTAAGAACCTCTAAAGGCTTACTTATAAGCTTTTGTAAAATGGAAGTTAGGAAATCACATAGTAAACAATAATAATGAAGTCACTTTCAAAAATCAATTTCACCTGAAATTTTGGCCGTAACTTCCTTCCTCCAGGCTTACTTTTTATTGCACTGTGTTGGGGTATAAAATAAATAATAATTTCTTTTATTTTATTTTTATTTATTTATTTATTATTTTAAAATAAACATATAATGTATTTTTATCCCCAAGGGTACAGGTCTGTGAATCGCCAGGTTTACACATTTCACAGCACTCATCATAGCACATACCCTCCCCAATGTCCATATCCTCACCACCCTCTTCTGTCCCCTCTCCCCCCAAGCAACCCTCAGTCTGTTTTTTGAGATTGAGTCTTTTATGGCTTGTCTCCCTCCCAATCCCACCTTCTTTCATCTTTTCTTTTCCTACCCCCAACCCCCCCACATTGCATCACCACTTCCTCATATCAGAGAGAGCATATGATAGTTGTCTTCCTCTGATTGACTTATTTTGCTAAGTATAATACCCTCTAGTTCCATCCACCCACCGCAAATGGCAGAAAATTTCTTTTATTTTTGTGCATGACATTTATAAGCTGGTCAGAAGTAGATGCTAAAGCACTTTCAAAGCAGAAAAGCTCATTTGAGATTCAGAAAATTTGTTCTTGCCAACATGCCCATTTCAAATGTTAAAAGTAAGTTTCTTTACTCCAGAAGATCACCGGGGCCAATGGTATGTTTGCAATGGCAACATGTCATAATCCAGTGATGTGTGGTCTCTTAGAAAAATAAAATGAAACTCCCTATCAGCTCTCTGTGGAGATTTCTCTTTCTGGATATGTGTATCTCCTATGTTTGCTATATTGTAAGGTATCAGTTTTGGGTTTCCTTCACTGAACCACTTTGAAAACCACTTTTTCAAAGTCACCACTTTGGTGACTTCAGGTCATGTGTTATGGTTGTACACGTTCAATTACAGGTGAGAAGCAGGTATAGAAAATTCTGCCTCTTCCACTCTAGGATCTTTGAGTTTAAAGAGAACTTTTGCTTCTTGAGTCAAGGACTCTGTCTAAAAACCCTTTCTTATGACCTGATCTGTAACCATGAATTCAAATACCATCTTGACGTTGATGACACTCATGTTTATACTGATAGACCAAATGGCTGCTAACAGCCATTTGACACAAAGTACCATAGACTGGGTAGCTTATAAGCAACAGACATTCCCCCTGCCCCCCCAATAATTCTGGAAGCCAGAAGCCTGAGATCTAGCAGCATGGTTGGGTTTTGGGGAGGACTCTCTTCTGGGTTGCAGAGGATCCTAATCCCATTCATGATAGCCCCATCATCATTACCTAATTACCCCAAAGGCCATACTTCCTACTACCACCACATTGTGAAGTAGGATTTCAAAATAGAAATTGGCGAAGATGGGCGACACCACCATTCAGCTCATTGCACTCCTCTGACCTCCATCATTCCTGGGTTCTACGCTTCATGAGGTCAGAGTCTACCTCTATTTTTACTGCTATAACTCCACTGCCACACACCATGTCTATTATATAGTTTGTGCAAACGTTTTTAAAATAAATTAGTAAATCCACATAAGTCTGTAAGCACCTGGAATGAAGCCAACTGTGAGGTTGAGTTCTCTGCAGTTCTCCAGACTGCCAAGTGTGACCAAGACATTTAATTCAATTACAAGGAGTCAGGATCCAGCCACAAAGTTAGAGGGAGAAATTCATGTAAGACCATATTCACTTCTGACACTAACTGTAAATTCAGGAGCTTCCCCAAATCAACCTGTTTTCATGATTCACTAGAAAGTCTCACAGAGCCATTAGATTCAGACATATGATCTATTATAGAGAAAGGATACAAATCAGAACTGTCCAAGGAAGGATGCAGAGGGTGAAGTATAGAAGAGTTAGAAATGTGAAGCTTCTTAAGGGAAGATGTCTTCAACCTGCTTAACCCTCTGCCATCCATAGGTGACAGTATGAGCAGAGTATTCATGGTCTAGGAAGATTGCCTGAGGTTCTGCATTCATTTTTTATTAGGGCTTTATTATGTTGTCCTGATTGATTGATTGATTGGTATATTCCATGATTCAAGGAGTCCACCAAGAATGACTTTCTTAGTATAAACTATAAGGTGTGCTCTGAAGATCCCACTATGAATGACAAAGACTCCTATTACTTGCAAAATTCCAAGTTTAAAAGTTAAGACCAGATCCCTCCTGGGGCAAGGGCAAATTCTTTACTGCGCACAAGTATATCCATCTTACATATTAAATGAAAATATCATATACAGAACTTCCTTGACTGACAATTGGGTTATGTTCCAAGAAACCCATTGTGAATTGAAAATTTCACAAGTCAAAAATGCATTTAATACACCTAACCTACCAAACATCACGGCTTAGCCTTGCCTACCTTAACCATGCTCAGAACACTTCCGTTAGCCCACACTTGGGCAAAATCATCTAACACAAAACCTATCATAGAATAAAGTTTTGAATATCTCCTGTAATTTATTGAATACTGTATTGGAAGTAAAAATTAGAATGGTTGTATGGGCACAGAATGGTTGTATCAGTCTCATCCTCGAGATTGCTGGGTGACTGGGAGCTGTGACTGCCCAGCATTGCGAGGAGGTATGGTACAGCATGTTCCTAGCCTGGGAAAAGATCCAAATTCAAAATTCATAGTACAGTTTCTACCGAATGCTTATTGCTTTCACACCATCATAAAATCAAAAAGTTGTAAGTCAAACCATCATAAGTTGGGAGCCATCTGTACAATAGCCGGACAAACTAGAGTAGGGACACAGGATTATTTGTTCCTAAAGACTAAATTGCATCTAAAATGGAAATTCTCTTCCCATCTTGCTTACCAATTCTACCTCATGATTTTTTGTTAAATCTTGGTATTCACCAAGGTGCTATTCAGCATCTCCATTTTTTCTAATTCTCAGTAAATGAATGTTGATGTCTCCTCCCTTCCTACCTTTACCTCATTCCCATGATCCAAATAATTGCTAAGTCACATCAGTTCTATTTGTTTCAGAAATGCCTCACAAGTCTGGCTCTTTGTCTTTACTCTTTTCCTGCTATTATGTTAGTTTGGGGTTTTCAGCATTTCTGACTTAAAATCACGCATGTTGCTTTAACCAGTCTTCTCTCTGTATTATCTTCTTACTCATTAATTTCTAGTTGGTTATCAGATGGATCTACCAGTTAAGCAGAGGTGTTCACATCATTATCCTTCTTAAAAATTTGTATTGGATCCCTCAAGCTTTGTATATAAAATTCAAACTCCTTCGTATGGCTCACCTAGCTTGGAATAAACCAAGCCTAAACTAGAATCCAGTCACCTCTCCTAACTCTCTTCTCCTTATACCCTCTGATTCTGCCCCGATGGGCTTTAATCATCATGAGAACACAGTAGGACCTATCATAATTCCAAGTTTCTCTTATTAGTTTTTGCAAGACTCATCCGTGTCGCCTTCTCCACCAGCCATGTTTCTTTTAATTAAAGTCTAGTGCAAATGTTATCTCAGTGGTGATGCTCTCATTCACATATCCAGACAGAAGGATTTGCTCCCTCTTTAGAGCCTTCACCATTTATTTTTCTTATTTCTGTAACAGAGTCCACAATACCATATTTTCATTTTTTGATGTGTATGTCTCTTCAGTTACACTCTTTATAGTTTATGCAGTTTATGATAGGAGGAACTCTGTCTAGCAAATGACTAGAGAGGGCCTTACACTTGCTGGTGATCATGATTATAGTTTCTGAATAAATATAAGCCCTTTGGATTAGGCACTGTGTCTTGTTTTTCCCTCATATCTGTCATGGCTACCACATAGGAGGAAGGAGCTAAATTCTTATTTATTTTATTTTTCTAAAGATTTACTTATTTATTTATTTGAAAGAGAGAGACAGAGAGAAAGAGCACACGCAGGGGGAGGGAGAAAGAGAGGTAGAAGCAGGCTCCCCACTGAGCATGGAGCCTGATGCGGGACTCCATGCCAACTTGTTCCCAGTGTCCTGGGATCATGACCTAAGCCAAGGCATATGCTTAACTGACTGAGCCACCCAGGTGCCCCAATAAATTCTTGTTTAAAACTAAACTTAATGAAGGAATACAAATGAGTGAGTGAATACTCAATTTCTAGAAAAATCATAAAATTTGGCATTAAGTCACCCAGGTCAATGGGTTTAATTGTTTAATGGCTTTTAATTCTGTTTTTTAGGCTTAATGATAAAAGTACCTATCTTAAAATAGAGTAAAATCAGATTTTTTAAATGAACTTCCTGGAGAGAATTCCATGACTTTTAATAAAATCATACTTAATTCATTTTGATGTAATAAGTATTTATTACATATATATTACATTTATATGTAATAAGTATTAGTGGGGCATAAGTATGTATGTGGGACATATAATATATGCAAAGGTCAATAGCACACAGAACCCCCTTTAGAAAGCTCAGTCTATAACAGTGGTGACACAATTAGAGGACCTAATTAGAGGAACATTAGAGGAACAATGTGGAATTACACTATATGATGTTCAAAATAGTGTCAGTACTCAAAGTGGGAGTAATGAAATCCATTTTGACGGCCAGCCAATACATCATGCCTTGGGGAATATAAGACCACATTGAGAAGGCAGAGGTGAGAGAAAAGAGCATTCCTAAATGAAGATATTCCCATATGCGGAGGTGAGGAGAGCATGGTGACAAGTAGACAGTTTGACAGTTACACCTGATGTGAATATACAAAGCAGCACTTCTCAGAGTGTGGTCTGTGAGACCACCAGCAGTCCCCAAGGCGCTCTCTCAGAGAATTCATGAGGTGAAAACCATTTACGTATGCACTATCTTGACACTTTTACTAATGATGCAAAAGTAGTAGTGACTAAAACTATTGGCTCCTTTGCAGAAATTAATGCCCCAATCACCAGGCTGTATTAACTAGTTTTTTTGTTCTTTACTGACACACGCTCACAGAAGAAAAACAAAAGAGCTAATTTCAAGTAAGTATGTCCCTGGGGGGCACCTGGGCATCTCAATGGGCAAAGCAGCCCACACTTGATTTTGGCTCAGATCATGATCTCACGGTCATGAGATTCAGCCCCCCCATTGGCCTTGCACTGTGGGGAGTCTGCTTGAGATTTTCTCTCTCCTCCCTCTGTTCCTCCCCCTGCTCTCTCTCTCTCTCAAATAAATACATAAATCTGAAAAAAAAAAAGAATGCCCCTACAGAAATAGTTAATTTTTTAAAATTTTATTAAATATTGATCCCTGAGTATATGTCCTTTTAATCTTCTATTGGACAAAATGGGAAATAAGCATGAAGTACTTCTGTCTATAGACTAAAACAGTTATCTTCAGAAAAGTACTTGTGTTTCTCTGAGTGAGAGCTGAAGTAGCTGTGTCTTATTTTTAACACAGAACACATTTTTACTTGAAATAAATGACTGACAGACAAACTCTGATTATTTAGCCTTTTCAATACCTGGCAGATATTGTCTCAGAATGAATGAAGTGAGCCTCCTACTTCAAAGAAAACCACTGATAGTGATTGTTGCCAGTGATAAAACTTGAGCTTTCAAATGAAAATTAGAATTTTTGAAACTCATATCTAACATAGATATGCCATACCTAAGCTTCATCATGTCCCAATAGTTTCTGGTGAAATTGCTTGTTACATTAACTAATCCATGTTTTATCCTGTCCAATGAATGTATCAACCTTTGTGAGGTCTTCATAATTTGATGAATTAATATTTTCCAAATATCCAATGCGTGTCTAAAAGATCCATTCAAAGTACAAAATAGATGCAGAGATTTTAAAGTAACATTATCAAGATGTAATTGATATGTTTTCCAATCCATACTGTAATTAACCTTTAAGAAAATACTACTTGTTGGGGTGCCTGGGTGGCTCAGTTTGTTAAGAATCTGACTTTGGCTCAGGTCCAGATCTCAGGGTCCTGGGATGAAGCCGCAGGTCAGACTCCATGCTTAGAGGAGAGTTTGCTTCTCCCTCTGCCCCTCCCCCTGCTGGTGCAGGCAAGCTCACTCTCTTTCTCTTCAAATAAATAAATAAATAAATCTTTAAAAAAAAAGAAAAAAGAAACGAAAATACTACTTGTCAAGTATTGGAGTAATATTGAACAATAATCACCACAATTTTCTGAAACTCTATCAAAATGCTCTTCCTCTTTCCAAATAAATGTCTGCATAAGATCAACTTTTCTTTATATATGTCAACCAAAATAACATACTGCAACATACTGAATGCATAAGCAATAGAAAAGCCCAGCTGTTTTTTTTTTTTTTTGAAGATTTTATTCTTTATGTGAGAGAGAGCACATGCACAAGTGGGGGTTGGAGATAGCATAAGCACAAGTGGTGAAGAGGGAGAGAGAGAGAAACAGACTCCCTGCTGATACAGGGAGCCTGACACGGGGCTGAATCCCAGGACCCAGGGATCACGACCTCAGCCAAACACTGACGTTTAACAAACTGAGCCACCCAGGCGCCCCCAACTGTCTTTATTAAACTAGACACTAATAAGATTTGCAAAGAGTTAAACAATGCTATAATTCTCGTGAAAATTTTTGAAAGTATATTTTCATAAAAATATGTAATTTAAGTTAACATGTAATAGGTTTATTACTGTTAAATGAATTAATAAAGTA
Source organism: Mustela putorius furo (assembly GCF_011764305.1). Lineage (NCBI taxonomy): Eukaryota > Metazoa > Chordata > Mammalia > Carnivora > Mustelidae > Mustela > Mustela putorius. Next base: position 27,859,613 of record NW_025421273.1, read on the forward strand.
TTTGAACTCTTTGAAGTTTTAATATCTAATATGGAAATTATTGATTGATATAGTTAAACAAGCTCTTTGGAATCCTCAGTTATTTTTAACAGTTTAATAAAAGGATCTGAGACCCCAAATTTAGAGAACTATTGAACTAAAGGAATGCCATAAATATATTTTTAAGTCATTCTATATATAGAATACCAATTACATGCCAGGCACCATGGCAGATACTGTTTATATCGGGAAAGCAAACCTAATCTTTGCCCTCGTGAAGTTCAGGTCTAGTGAAATATAAAGACAGTAATCTATCACAAAATTGAATCTGCAATTACTACTAACTGTCACAGTGCAAAAAAGCTTCAAATAAAATGTCTGGGTAAGGAGAGATGGGGAAAAAAAATACTATGCACAAATGCTCCTAGAAGCAATAGGAAAGTGCTGAAATTTTTTTTTTTCATTCACTCATTTTCAAGAAATATATTCAACATCCAAAACTTTCTGCATTTTATCTAAGGAACACTTATTGTAAATTGCACAGGGTTGCTTATTTTATCCAGTAATACAACCATTTTTAAAGTACAGAGTCTGTCTACCTATATTTAATGCGATTACTGTTAGAATTGATTGTAAATGTACCATCATCTGACTTAATTTCTATTTGTCCCTCCTGATCTATCTTCTTTTTTTCTATTTCTTTCTTGTCCCCATATGAATTTATTATTTTTAACATTTTTGTTCTCTCCATTAGCCTGAGTCCGTGCTTTGACTCCTCTATCTTTTAGTAATAACTCTAGATCAGGGTTTCTCAATTTTGTTCAACACTATTGATGGTTTGAACCAGATAATCCTCTGTTAGCAGAGAGGCTTTTCTGGGCATTGTCTACCTGGTGACAGCCAGCCACATCCTCTAAGATATGACAATCAAACAAAAATGTCTCCAGATATTGTCAGATGTTCCTTGGAAGACCAAATCACCCTTGGTTGAGAACCATTGCTCTTGGCTTTTCAAATTTTTAATGTAAGTAAATACTTTTTTCTTTTTCTGGATGTGCAAAGGCCTTTCACCATTTACATCTGTGTATCCCTCCTCCTCAACTGTTACAACATGACTGTTGTTGTTTTAACTATATATTTCAAACTCCATAAGAAATTCTGTCCTTTTATACCATTGACATTCATTTAAATTTACCCACATTTACTGTTATATTTCTTTTCATAGCTTTCTACAACTCTGAGCTTCTAACCTTGATCACTTTCCTTTTACCTGTAGAATAGTCTGTTTTGTTTTGTTTTTTTTTAAGATTTTATTTATTTATTTGAGAGAAAGGGAGAGAGAGGGAGAGAACACAGGGGCATGTACAGGAGAGGGAGAAGCAGACTCCTCACTGAGCAGGGAGCCCTGCATGTAGGGCTTGATTCCAGGACCCCAGGGCCAAGACCAGAGCTGAAAGCAGATGCTTAATGACTGAGCCACCCAGGCACGCCTATCTGTAGAATATTCTTGTATTCTCTAGGATCATATACCAGTGATAAATTCTCTCGGTTTTTGTTTGTCTGACAATTCCTTTACTTCACAGTTATTTTTGGAGAGCATCCCCACTGAGTACAGAACAATCAGTTGATAGTTGCTTTTTTCACAACTTGAAATCTCATTTCTTTCACTTTTTTCATACATTATTCCTGTTGAGAAATCTGCTTAGTCAAATTGTTGCTCTTTAAAGGTAATATTTTTTCTCGATGCTTCAGAGATTTTCTTTTCTTTTCTTTTCTTTTTTCTTTGTTGCTTTCAGCAATTTGACTGTGATACACCTCAGTGTGGTTTCTTTTTATTTATCTAGCTTAAAATTCATAGTGCTTCCCGAATCTGTGGCTTGAAATCTTCTGTCAAATTGGAAAAATTCTTCTTCATTTTCTCTTCGGATATTACTCAGCTTCATTATCTCTCCCTTCTCCTTCTGAGACTCCAGTTAAATGTACATAGATATTTTCACTGTATCTCAGGTGTTTTTACATTTGTATGCTGAGTTTTCTATCATTTTCTCTCTCCTTGTTGCATTCTGTATGTTTTCCTCTGAGCTATTTTTTATTTAACTAATTCTCTTTATTTCATTAATTTTCTTTTGGAGCAGAGTCTAATCTGCAGATAAATCCATTCATTGAATTCTTGACACAATTGTTGCATGTTTTCATTGTATAATGTCCACTTAGTACTTATATAAAATGTGTTCCAGTTCTCTGACAAAATTCCCATTTTTTAAAAAAGATTTTATTTATTTACTTGACAGACAGAGATCACAAGCAGGCAGAGAGGCAGGCAGAGAGAGAGGAAGGGAAGCAGGCTCCCTGCTGAGCAGAGAGCCCGATGTGGGGCTCAATCCCAGGACCCCGGGATCATGACCTGAGCCAAAGGCAGAGGCTTAACCCACAGAGCCACCCAGGTGCCCCCAAATTCCCATTTTTATCTTATTTCTAGAATATCTTCTAGAAAGACTTCATTTATTTATTTGACAGACAGAGATCACAAGAGGGCAGAGAGGCAGGCAGAGAGAGAGAGGAGGAAGCAGGTTCCCCATGGAGCAGAGAGCCCGATGAGGGGCTCAATCCCTGGACCTCAGGACCAGTACCTGTGCCAAAGGCAGAGGTCCCAACCCACTGAACCACCCAGGTGCTCCATAATTCTAGAATGTCTTAAGCATTCTTATTTTAAATTCCATAACTTATGAGCCCATTATCTGGATTATCAGTCTATTTATATTGTGTAATGCTTATTTTGGTCATTAATCACATTGTCTTGTTTCTCAAATGTCTGTATAATCTTTTTGGGGGACCACATAAAGACATTTCTGGGATCACTTGAGGTCTTACATGATGCTATTTTTTTCCATATTTGGGCAGAGCAATTCTTTACTGTCTTTGTAGCTTTCAGATGCTTTCAGACAATTTTTTGGGTACAGATATTCTTCTCAAATTATCTGGGCTAGAAGACTAGTTTCCTTCCTTCCTTCATTCTTTTCTCTTTCTCTCTCTCTCTCTCTCTCTTTTTTTTTATCCTTTACAAATGATAATGTGGAGGCCAAGAAAAACAAGGCTGTACCCACCTCAAGTCTAGCCCTGATGTAAGTACGGCCATCTTGGCAAAGCAAAAGCTGGCACCTTGCACCCCTCTCCAGCTGCTCCCCTCCCCTCGGTAGTATGTGTGACATTCCTCAGCCACCCCTGGCTTCCCTAAAAGAAAAACAAATCGTTAACTCACAGAGATCACAATCCTGCAAGACAGGAGTCTCCCTTGGTTTAGGAAAGTCCTAGGAAGCTATCTTTTCAATAGCACAATTTCCAGAGGCAAATAACTCAGTTCCTTAAACCCTAATGTCACCCTCCCCATCATAAAACTGAAGGAGGCTGAGGCAGAAGGAAATGTAAATAAAGTTAAATTTCTTCTAAACCTAAATCTTACTAACAAGGATACTTGATAGGAGAAATGTGAAACTTTATCTCTAAACCTCCAAGATAGTGTCAGCAATCATTTCCAAGCATATGACCCACTGATAAACATCTAAAGGGTCTCACAAGATTTTGTTATTGGTAATGAAATAACCTTTTCCCCCAGACAACAGCTAGCCCCTCAGGGTCCTGGAGACCTCCTTCCGGAATTCCTCAGAGACTTACATCATCCATAACCCACTATGTCCTCACCCACCGCCAAGTCCACCCCTACTCTGCCTTTAAAAACTCTGACTAATCTGGCTCGGGGTCCAAGTCCCTACTCCGCTGCATTGGGTATACTTAGACCCAAGCTTAAGCTTGTCAAATAAACCCTCGTGTGATTGCATTTGTGCTTGGCTCCTTGGTGGTCTCTCGGATGGGAAAACTCGGGCATAACAATATGTTGTCCAGCATTGTGATAACACAGTGTGGTCCGCTGTGCTGTGTTTGAATGCAGTTGTGGCAAATGTGACCCATTACAGAAGTTCAAGAATAACTGAACTAGTCTCTATCATGTTCAACAACAAGATTAATGCCCTGCATGTGTATTAGGTTGTTATTTTAACTGCTATGAAAGTTTCTAAATGCTCTCAATTTCTGTATGTGGATCCTTACTTATCTGTAGTATTTGAGGGACCACATATTAAAGACACGATTATAAGCCACACATAGAGATACAGGGTTCCAAGAGACAGACAGGAGATCCTGCACTTAAAGGAAGATGTTGAAAATGAGCAAGACCTAGTTTGTTTTAAGTAAAAAAGTCTGTGCTTCAAACTAGTGTAATGTGATTTCAATTTTAAAAAATGGGCTAATCTTTAAAGTTTTTGCTCTAAAAAGATTCAGCAAACATTTGCACAACTTTCCCAGTGGTAGAGGAAACACTATGCCTTAAGGATTATTTAAAGCAAAGTAGATAATGTCATCTGCATATGTACTAACACCTCATTAAGTCAGAATCTGTGATAATCTGGCCATGTAAATTAATAGTGTAAAGTGCTTAAAACCACTAAAAGAACTACATTTTCAATCATTCTCAAATACTTGAGAAGCATCTTTTCTCTGGATATAGAGATAAAGCATATGCTAATTACAAACTCTTTCCATGTATACCTTACAGCAATTAGCCTTAAGGAAATTGAAGCAAAGTTTAGTAAATTTGTTCTGTTACAAACCCACATGAAATTCATTTAAAAGAAACAGAAAGAAACTTCTTTTAAATGTTGCCAAATTTTCCACCTCCCAGTTAGTTCAAATTAGAAGCCTTAACTAGAATATTACTATATAAAGTATAAAACTTTTTAGTTAAGTATCTGGGACATCTGTTGCTTTTGTTTGACCAGCATCCTTTATTCCTCTTTTTGGTAATACAAACCCAACTTGCCTTGGGATCTTCTGTAAACTCAAATGATTTGGGTGGTTTGGACCTGACTACTGAATCCACAGGTGATGCGTGAGCCAGGCGTGGCCAGCCAGACATCCTCATCTCTCAGACCACAATCACTGGTTCAAAGACAGGCATGTGACCCACACTGGGACAATGAAAGCCATACTCAGAATTTTGCTGGAATTCTTAAGAAAGAAACTTTTCTCTGCAGATATTAACAAAGTAGTTGGCTGTAGGTCTGAGACATACATGAGCAAATTTCTACTATCTATGGGCAAAGAAGACCTGAAAAGAGAGCTCACATTGAGTAAAAGAGGAAAAGAGAGCCAGGAGGAGGACAGAGATCAATATTTAATGTTACTGAAAGTCAGACCCTGAACTGAACTTGTCCTGACTTATTTCTATGAGTCAATAAAATAAATCTATGCTGTTGTTCAAACCAGTTGGGTCATTCACCTGCAACAGCCTTGAGTATTTTGCTGCTTATATTTTCACATGAAGTGGACCATAGCAGGTATAAAGAATTAAAAGAGGCTCATAAAGTAAAGTCAGGGGAGCCTGGGTGGTTCAGTCAGTAAAGCATCATCCCACTCTTGATTCTGACTCGGGTCATGATTTCAGAGTTCTGAGATTCAGTCGCATGCCAGGCTCCACACTCAGCGGGAAGTCTGCGTGAGAGTCTCTCTCTCCCCCTCGCTCTCTGCCCCTCCCCCACCCATACTTTCTCTCTAAAATAAAATAAATCTTTAAAAAGAAGAAAAGAACATGAAATGATTAGGTTGTGTACCTGAGACCTTTCTTGTTTCTTGAGAAAGGCTTGTACCGCTATATATTTTCCTCTCAGGACTGCCTTTGTTGTGTCCCACAGATTTTGAACCGTTGTGTTTTCATTATCATTTGTTTCCATGATTTTTTTCAATTCTTCTTTAATTTCCCGGTTGACCCATTCATTCTTTAGAAGGATACTGTTTAGTCTCCATGTATTTGGGTTCTTTCCAAACTTCCTTTTGTGGTTGAGTTCTAGCTTTAGAGCATTGTGGTCTGAAAATATGCAGGGAATGATCCCAATCTTTTGATACCGGTTGAGTCCTGATTTAGGACCGAGGATGTGATCTATTCTGGAGAATGTTCCATGTGCACTAGAGAAGAATGTGTATTCTGTTGCTTTGGGATGAAATATTCTGAATATATCTGTGATGTCCATCTGGTCCAGTGTGTCATTTAAGGCCTTTATATCCTTGCTGATCTTTTGCTTGGATGACCTGTCCATTTCAGTGAGGGGAGTGTTAAAGTCCCCTACTATCATTGTATTATTGTTGATGTGTTTCTTTGATTTTGTTATTAATTGGTTTATATAGTTGGCTGCTCCCACATTGGGGGCATAGATATTTAAAATTGTTAAATCTTCTTGTTGGACAGACCCTTTGAGTATGATATAGTGTCCTTCCTCATCTCTTATTATAGTCTTTGGCTTAAAATCTAATTGATCTGATATAAGGATTGCCACTCCTGCTTTCTTCTGATGTCCATTAGCATGGTAAATTCTTTTCCACCCCCTCACTTTAAATCTGGAGGTGTCTTCGGGCTTAAAATGTGTTTCTTGGAGGCAACAGATAGATGGGTTTTGTTTTTTTATCCATTCTGATACCCTGTGTCTTTTGACAGGGGCATTTAGCCCATTCACATTCAGGGTAACTATTGAGAGATATGAATTTAGTGCCATTGTATTGCCTGTAAGGTGACTGTTACTGTATATGGTCTCTGTTCCTTTCTGATCTACCACTTGTAGGCTCTCTCTTTGCTTAGAGGACCCCTTTCAAGATTTCCTGTAGAGCTGGTTTGGTATTTGCAAATTCTTTCAGTTGTTGTTTGTCCTGGAAGCTTTTAATCTCTCCTTCTATTTTCAATGATAGCCTAGCTGGATATAGTATTCTTGGCTGCATGTTTTTTCTCGTTTAGTGCTCTGAAAATATCATGCCAGCTCTTTCTGGCCTGCCAGGTCTCTGTGGATAAGTCAGCTGCCAATCTAATATTTTTACCATTGTATGTTACAGACTTCTTTTCCCGGGCTGCTTTCAGGATTTTCTCTTTGTCATTGAGACTTGTAAATTTTACTATTAGGTGACGGGGGTGTGGGCCTATTCTTATTGATTTTGAGGGGCATTCTCTGAACCTCCTGAATTTTGATGCTCGTTCCCTTTGCCATATTGGGGAAATTCTCCCCAATAATTCTCTCCAGTATACCTTCTGCTCCCCTCTCACTTTCTTCTTCTTCTGGAATCCCAATTATTCTAATGTTGTTTCGTCTTATGGTGTCACTTATCTCTCGAATTCTCCCCTCGTGGTCCAGTAGCTGTTTGTCCCTCTTTTGATCAGCTTCTTTATTCTCTGTCATTTGGTCTTCTATATCACTAATTCTTTCTTCTGCCTCCTTTATCCTAGCAGTGAGAGCCTCCATTTTTGATTGCACCTCATTAATAGCTTTTTTGATTTCAACTTGGTTAGATTTTAGTTCTTTTATTTCTCCAGAAAGGGCTTTTATATCTCTCGAGAGGGTTTTCTCTAATATCTTCCATGCCTTTTTTTCGAGCCCGGCTAGAACCTTGAGAATTGTCATTCTGAACTCTAGATCTGACATATTACCGATGTCTGTATTGATTAGGTCCCTAGCCTTCGGTACTGCCTCTTGTTCTTTTTTTTGTGTTGAATTTTTACGTCTTGTCATTTTGTCCAGATAAGAGTAAATGAAGGGGCAAGTAAAATACTAAAAGGGTGGCAACAACCCCAGGAAAATATGCTTTAACCAAATTAGAAGAGATCCAAAATCGTGAGTGGGGAGAAAGGGGATAAAAAGAGGTTCAAAAAGGAAGAGAGAAAAAAGAAAAAAAAAAAAAAAGAAAAGAAAAGAAAAGAATTTTAAAAAAAGAAAACACCTAAGAAAAATGTAATATATATATATATATATATATATATTAGATAAACTAGTAAAAAATCGTTAAAAAAGAAAAAGGTAACAGTTAAAAAAAAAAAAATTTTACCCGAAGGCGAGAAAAAAAAAAAAAATGAAAAAGAAAAAATTAAATTAACTGCAAGACTAAAAAAAAATCACAGGAAAAAAGCCATGAGTTCCGTGCTTGGCTTTCTCCTCCTCTGGAATTCTGCTGCTCTCCTTGGTATTGAAACCGCACTCCTTGGTAGGTGAACTTGGTCTCGGCTGGATTTCTTGTTGATCTTCTGGGGGAGGGGCCTGTTGTAGTGATTCTCAAGTGTCTTTGCCCCAGGCGGAATTAACCTAACCCTACACCTAAAGGAGCTGGAGAAAGAACAAGAAAGAAACCCTAAGCCCAGCAGGAGAAGAGAAATCATAAAGATCAGAGCAGAAATCAATGAAATAGAAACCAAAAAAACAATAGAACAAATCAACGAAACTAGGAGCTGGTTCTTTGAAAGAATTAATAAAATTGATAAACCCCTGGCCAGACTTATCAAAAAGAAAAGAGAAAGGACCCAAATAAATAAAATCATGAATGAAAGAGGAGAGATCACAACTAACACCAAAGAAATACAAACTATTATAAGAACATACTATGAGCAACTCTATGGCAATAAATTTGACAATCTGGAAGAAATGGATGCATTCCTAGAAACATATAAACTACCACAACTGAGCCAGGAAGAAATAGAAAGCCTGAACAGACCCATAACCAGTAAGGAGATTGAAACAGTCATTAAAAATCTCCAAACAAAACAAAAGCCCAGGGCCAGACGGCTTCCCGGGGGAATTCTACCAAACATTTAAAGAAGAACTAATTCCTATTCTCCTGAAACTGTTCCAAAAAATAGAAATGGAAGGAAAACTTCCAAACTCATTTTATGAGGCCAGCATCACCTTGATCCCAAAACCAGACAAGGATCCCACCAAAAAAGAGAGCTATAGACCGATATCCTTGATGAACACAGATGCGAAAATACTCAACAAAATACTAGCCAATAGGATTCAACAGTACATTAAAAAGATTATTCACCACGACCAAGTGGGATTTATTCCAGGGCTGCAAGGTTGGTTCAACATCCGCAAATCAGTCAATGTGATACAACACATCAATAAAAGTAAGAACAAGAACCATATGATACTCTCAATAGATGCTGAAAAAGCATTTGACAAAGTACAGCATCCCTTCCTGATCAACACTCTTCAAAGTGTAGGGATAGAGGGCACATACCTCAATATCATCAAAGCCATCTATGAAAAACCCACCGCAAATATCATTCTCAATGGAGAAAAACTGAAAGCTTTTCGGCTAAGGTCAGGAACACGGCAGGGATGTCCATTATCACCACTGCTATTCAACATCGTACTAGAGGTCCTAGCCTCAGCAATCAGACAACAAAAGGAAATTAAAGGCATCCAAATCGGCAAAGAAGAAGTCAAATTATCACTCTTCGCAGATGATATGATACTATATGTGGAAAACCCAAAAGACTGTACTCCAAAACTGCTAGAACTTATATAGGAATTCAGTAAAGTGTCAGGATATAAGATCAATGCACAGAAATCAGTTGCATTTCTCTACACCAACAGCAAGACAGAAGAAAGAGATATTAAGGAGTCAATCCCATTTACAATTGCATCCAAAACCATAAGATACCTAGGAATAAACCTAACCAAAGAGACACAGAATCTATACTCAGAAAACTATAAAGTACTCATGAAAGAAATTGAGGAAGACACAAAGAAATGGAAAAATGTTCCATGCTCCTGGATTGGAAGAATAAATATTGTGAAAATGTCTATGCTACCTAAAGCAATCTACACATTTAATGCAATTCCTATCAAAGTACCATCCATCTTTTTCAAAGAAATGGAACAAATAATTCTAAAATTTATATGGAACCAGAAAAGACCTCGAATAGCCAAAGGGATATTGAAAAAGAAAGCCAACGTTGGTGGCATCACAATTCCGGACTTCAAGCTCTATTACAAAGCTGTCATCATCAAGACAGCATGGTACTGGCACAAAAACAGACACATAGATCAATGGAACAGAATAGAGAGCCCAGAAATAGACCCTCAAATCTATGGTCAACTAATCTTCGACAAAGCAGGAAAGAATGTCCAATGGAAAAAAGACAGCCTTTTCAATAAATGGTGCTGGGAAAATTGGACAGCCACATGCAGAAAAATGAAATTGGACCATTTCCTTACACCACACACAAAAATAGACTCAAAATGGATGAAGGACCTCAATGTGCGAAAGGAATCCATCAAAATCCTTGAGGAGAACACGGGCAGCATCCTCTTCGACCTCTGCCGCAGCAACATCTTCCTAGGAACAACGCAAAAGGCAAGGGAAGCAAGGGAAAAAATGAACTACTGGGATTTCATCAAGATCAAAAGCTTTTGCACAGCAAAGGAAACAGTTAACAAAATCAAAAGACAACTGACAGAATGGGAGAAGATATTTGCAAACGACATATCAGATAAAGGACTAGTGTCCAGAATCTCTAAAGAACTTAGCAAACTCAACACCCAAAGAACAAATAATCCAATCAAGAAATGGGCAGAAGACATGAACAGACATTTCTGCAAAGAAGACATCCAGATGGCCAACAGACACATGAAAAAGTGCTCCATATCACTCGGCATCAGGGAAATACAAATCAAAACCACAATGAGATATCACCTCACACCAGTCAGAATGGCTAAAATCAACAAGTCAGGAAATGACAGATGCTGGCGAGGATGCGGAGAAAGGGGAACCCTCCTACACTGTTGGTGGGAATGCAAGCTGGTGCAGCCACTCTGGAAAACAGCATGGAGGTTCCTCAAAATGTTGAAAATAGAACTACCCTATGACCCAGCAATTGCACTATTGGGTATTTACCCTAAAGATACAAATGTAGTGATCCAAAGGGACACATGCACCCGAATGTTTATAGCAGCAATGTCCACAATAGCCAAACTATGGAAAGAACCTAGATGTCCATCAACAGATGAATGGATCAAGAAGATGTGGTATATATACACAATGGAATACTATGCAGCCATCAAAAGAAATGAAATCTTGCCATTTGCAACAACATGGATGGAACTAGAGCGTATCATGCTTAGCGAAATAAGTCAAGCAGAGAAAGACAACTATCATATGATCTCCCTGATATGAGGAAGTGGTGATGCAACATGGAGGCTTAAGTGGGTAGAAGAAGAATAAATGAAACAAGATGGGATTGGGAGGGAGACAAACCATAAGTGACTCTTAATCTCACAAAACAAACTGAGGGTTGTCGGGGGGAGGGGGTTTGGGAGAAGGGGGTGGGATTATGGACATTGGGGAGGGTATGTGATTTGGTGAGTGCTGTGAAGTGTGTAAACCTGGTGATTCACAGACCTGTACCCCTGGGGATAAAAATATATGTTTATAAAAAATACAAAATTAAAAAAAAAAAAAAAAAAAAAAAAAGAACATGAAATGAGTGTCTGGGAAAGTATAGTATTGTTAGACAGAAAAGATATTAGTAGTCAAGTCCTTAAAGGCAAGAACTTTTGTTATTTTATGTTATCCTGAGTGTCTAGCAGAGCAGGCACTCAATCAATATTTGTTGAATGAATGGATGAATGTATTTGTATTTTGCTACTGTTTTAATAACATTCTTCAAGAGGGTTGAAGGTATTTAGAGCCCTTTGAACCTGTAATAGGAAAAACCATCCTTAGAAAGAAAGCTTAAAAGAGATAAACTCTGCCCATAAAATAGAGACTGATACAGAATCTTCCCTGTCTGGAAGCAAATTTTGCAGACAAATCAAAAGAAAGAAACCATACCTCGCAGGTGAAGAAAAGGTAGCTATTTATTTCATTTCATTAATCTTCCTCTTGAGCCCCCCTTCAATAGTAGAGGGAAGTAAAACTTTGACTTTAATTCAATTAGGATATAATGGAATAATTAAAGACATCTCTTAAGGTAACCTAATCTGTTTAAAATGACTCTTTTTTTTTTTTTGGATATGGGCCCTCACCCAGCTACTTCTCTTCCCTGAAACATTTGCATGTTACTATGAGGCTTAAAAAAAAAAAAAAAAAAAAAAAAAAAAAAAAAACCTCATTCTAATTTTCCCAATTAAAAAAAATAAGCAAAAATGTGAGATTACTGGTGCCTTACTGGTCCAATTGCATGATCTGAACTTCTGTGTTCATGTACTGCATTTACTGCTGACATCAGCAGTTCCTGTAACTCCAGGTCCTAAGCTCCAGGTTGCTTAGCTTGATCAAGCCTTGGGGCGGGAGTTGGGGGGGGCGGTGGGGAGGTGCTGCTGCTGGTCCAGCCTCCTCTTCATTTTCATTGGTCCTGCAAAGCAGCCCTCACTGCCATTTTGACTCAGACTCAGATAGCCCACTTGCAGTGTGGCTTTGATAAAGGGTCACCCGTCTGTAATCACTGTTGTCTTCAGCAGCCTAGATGTGAATGTTAGGGGAGCCTGTGGGATCTTCTGGGTTCCTTGCATGGCTTGGGAACACAAAGTCAGTCTCTTCCACTCTGTCTACTCTGTTTCTCCCAACTTTGTTTCCTTCATCTCTCCATAATCCCCCAGAGAGGTGGGAGCCTCATTTCCCTCTTCTTTTTTCTACATGGCCAGGAGAGCACCCTATATCATAACTTCTTAGACTGACTAACTCCCCTTTTCCCTAAAGATGTCATATGAGACAAAGTGCCGGGACTGAGAAATGAGCAGAATGATTAGGAAACAAAATTGAGAGAACATTTCAAAACATGCTCCTTGCATTTGTATTTCAGTCGGCAGGCGTGCGTAGACCCTGCTGGCTGAAAGTTTGCATTTTCTGAGCCAAACTATCTATGATCAGATTTCTCTAATCCCATTCTTAGCCATGAGGCTGTGGGCAAATTCCTGATCTCTGCACATCTCAGTTTCCTCATCTGTAAAATGGAATTGTAAGAACTACATGAGCTAGTTTAGGTAACTAGATGCTACCCAAACAAAATGGAAATGGGTCTAATACTTTGTGAACTCTCCTCAATTCCTATAGAATGATTGCTAGGGGGTATAGAAGAGATCTGCCTCCAAATTAAGATAAAAGTGTAATTTGATAGTCGAAGTGATAATAATGTTCTAGACACTGTTTCTGCCATTGGCCTCTATGAGTTGTTATTGGAGCTTGTGAGAGACTGAGTTATTTGTTTTTTTAGGTTGTTTTTTTTTCTCCCCAAGGTTTTGACCTTCCCAATCACTGGGGTTTGAAATGAATCTGCAGTGAGCTTTATTATTTGCTCTGACTCAGTGTGGGATAATTGTTATTTAAATAGGGCTGTAGGTGTGTGCTGGAAGATGCTAGGTGAAACCCTGAGGAAGCCAAAGAGAACAAATGACTCTAACCTTGAATTATTTACTGTTCTATTATGAGAGACACTGGGGGGTGGGGGTGGGAAACAGGTCAAAAATGAGTCCGTTCCAAGAGGTGAGTGGCCATTTACAATTTGAGCAGATGCAGTTCCATCTAAAAGAGAATTCACCAATTAAGCCTGAGACAAGATGATAGTATATTGGGCTTTCTGTGTCCCATTGCCTCCATCTACATGAACAATGCAGGGCTCAACTAAGTGCTATCCCAGTGGTAGAAAAAAAGGAATACAACTCTCCAGGTACCTAACTTCATTATAGAAGCACAGAGTGATATAGAAAGGCCCTGGAGAGAAACGAGCTCAGAGCTTTGTACAAGATGTGTACTGCACATGATGCCTTGTTGAAGAGGTGTTCTCGCTATCCCCTAGCCCAGCCAGGAGGTACTCAATCAGACCTGCCTTAGCCCTTCGTGGAGATTGCCCAGCAGCGTGAATTAAAGCAACATCTCTGCAGAATCCATTCCCAGCCTCCTACTCTGCAGAGCAACTCTCAAGGATGACCCACTCTCCAGAATTTTATATAAAGACCAGTTTCATTCTTTTCCTTCCAATTGAGGTAAACTTAGTGAGCACCCTTTAAGATGATAAAAAATTAAAGCCAATCGTCAGACTAGCTCTGTTTTTCAATGCCATGTCAACACACGTCCCTTTAATAAATATCCCTATGTTAATAGAGTGTCAAGAAATGAGATGGAACAGAACAAAATCCACAGAATCATATATCAGTGAATCGACCCAAGAGACAGTTACCAAGACTACCTCCATTTTACAGATGATAAAACTGAAAGACAAAAAGAGGAGATTTGAAAATGAAGAGCCTATATTTAAATTTATTATAAATAGTTTTTTTCTCATTAAAATTCAATAGTATTTATCATAGATACGAGATAAAATGAAATGGGGGAATATTCGGGAGGCAGAAGTATTTATGATTCATTATCTATTCTAATGTCTCTTTTTTTATGATTTTGGTTTTGCCACAGTGTTTCTGGAAGATGCTTGCCTTTTCTGGAAACTGATCTTCAGCAGTGTGTGTTGATTTAAGATGTTTACAATTCTGTTTAGTCGTTATGGCATCTTTTTAAAGTACTTTTATTCATATAGGTCATTGCACAACTGAGACAACAAGGAAAACAGTCTGCTGGTCTGTCATAACAATAAAAGAAGATTTAAATTAGAAGTGTGGTAAAATGCTGAGAAATTGAGTTAGAAAATCAGTTCAATTCACTCACCTATTAATACAAAGGAAATGGGTTCTAAAAATGAATAGCTCCAAGCCACCAAAAAATACAGAAAGAGTTTGTCTGTGGCTTGTTTTTCCTCATGAAGCAATAACCATATGTGTAACCAAGGGAACAATCTATAAAAAATAAAGAAAAGGGAAAAAAAAACACCCATCCTGATTTACTTAAAGGTAGATTTCTTCAGACGCAGGGGACGGAGGGAAGATGTGACAAACGGGCCACTGGAACTATTAGTTTTAGAGGCAGAGACAGGGAATGCTAGTAGAGCTATTTACTTTTGCAGTGACGAAATTGCACCAGGCATCCATTTAGGTCAGTATTAAGGGCTGCTCTTCCAGGTGGGCATATTTTCAGAAGGGAAGCTCCTTCTCAAGAAAATGAAATTGATATTAAATAAGTTGTAGGGGATTGAGTATGAAAAGGATTTTCAGTCCTACCTTCAGTCAAACAAATGGGTTCAGAATGTTTCTGTTTTACTTCTGTGTTCATTGTTCATCCCTCCTAGAATCCTTCTAGAAGGTACCCATACTATTCATTTTCTGGAATGTTCACTTCTTTAAATTCAATTTAAAAATTATCTTTGAGGATACTTTATGTGCCTGACACTCATGTGGTGGAGTGGGAATATAAAGGTGAGTAAGAGCTGCCTCTGACCTTTACTATACTTTCCCCACATTGAACTTTCATTCTCCTTAAGTCCCACCTTAATTTCCACCTCTTTCATGAAGACGTTTGAATTCTTCCATCGTACTTCCCATTTGAAATCCTATTTGATCATGTAGTTTAATATTTGTTTTCTGTGATATTGTTTTTCCCCAGACCCACTTGATTATCCATTTATTCAGTAGAGAGTGATCATCTAATATCTGTTCTCATGTTCTAAGAGACTGGGGACCCAGCAATGAAAAAGAACAAGGACCCTTTTCTCAAGGTGCCTATATTTCAGTATACAAAAGCAAATAATAAGTGAGGAAACAAATAAGAAATATGAACAGTTGATAGGAACTATGAAACAAAATTAAAGGACTAAGTAATGGAAAGGGGAGATAATTTAAGTAAAGATAGATAGTAACACTCATACAGTGGAACATAACTGATCTCTTAATAGAGACACTTACTGGATTTAGAGGCCATCTAACTCAGGATGGTCTCATCACAGGATCTTTCATTGCATTCCATTTGCAAAGATCCTGTTTCCAAACATGGTTAAATTCACAGGTTCTCAATGGGCCATATTTTTTGTTGGGGCCACCATCCAATGCAATAAAAGTCTTAAACCAAGCTTCTGAAGTAGATAGGATTGTCTTCCTCGTACAGGAGACACTCCATTGTAGCTAGAGTAAGTGACTGCTGTGGTCATTTGGCCAGCATGTGGTAGAGATGAGATTTGCACTGAGATACTGACTTGATGGTCAGTGTGCTTATCTACCATTCTCCTTGGTGTCTCCATGGGGACAGCATTTGTGTTGACATTCAGATGATGAGAGAACACTTCCAGGTAGGAGGAAGTATGATTGCAAATAGAGGACTTTTGACTTCTCAATCAGACAGTATTAAAGTTTTGAAACACGGCCCCTGAATTCTTAAACACTCTTCCTATCAAGCTGGGGTTCTCTATGCCTCCCCTTTGTAGTTTGATGGCCTTCTGACAGTAACTGGCTAATAGAGTTCAGTGGACGTGAAATATATGACCTCTGAGGCTGGGTAATAAAAGGAGATGCAGCTTCCATTTTATTTGCTGGCTCAGGCCTGGAGCCTTTAGCCACCATGTGAAAAGTCTGATGGCTCTGAGGTTGCTATACTGTGAGGAAGCCAAGCCACATGGTGAGAACACTCGTGTACACTCTAGTCCCCAATAGTATAGACATTATATACCATATAGTAATAGACATCAACTCCTCCTAGCTTAAGTGCCAGATGCATGAATGAATAAGCCTTCAAGATGATTTTTTAAAACCAGCTGTGGTATTAGCTCCAGATAATGAATCTTCCTAGATAGGTCATGATGTAATGTAGCAGAAATAAGCCAGGGTGCTGTGTCATGTCAAAATTCCTGCCCATGGAATTTGTGAGCATAATAAAATGGTTATTGTTGAATGCCACTAGATTTGGGGTGCTTTGCTATATACTGCAAGCAGTTACCAGATATAGCTATGCCTTTTCTTCTCCTGGGTCTCCTAAATCACATCCAGCAGGGCTAAACACGGAACAGGTGTAGAGTGGTATAGCAGAGAAACAAGAGAAAACAAGTATTTATCAAGTGCTGCTGAGGAGACCAGAAACCACTCTAGCCATTTTAAGCAGGAAGAGAATGAAGGGAGTGAACTAACTGCTTACAAAATTTGGATGAATTGGAAGGTAGAAGGTCAAGAATGTCACAGCTGATTTTTAGGAGCCCAGAAAGGACAGGAGAGCAGGAAAGTTGACATCCATAAATTCCACTGCCTGCAGCACAGAAGCAGGGGATCTGCAGGAGTTCACGAGGAAGCCTCTGCAAAGTTCATGTCTGCTGTCTGCCCATGTAACTACCAGGAGTGCTGCCAGAGAATAATGGTTTATCTCTCCCTCCCACCATTCCAAATCTTGGATCAGGACCAGTCATTGGCAAATCTATTCTATAAACTAGATCCTGCCTATGGGGAAGAGCTTCAATGGGCAGGAATGGTGCTGAGATTCAACAACATAGGCACTGTCTGCATTTCTGGATCCTCAGTATTGTATATAATCTTATATGTGTATTTAAAATGTAGAACAATAAGACAAGATCATTCTTCTGCTGAATATATCCAATGATTCCTCCTACAAATAATGGTATGTTCATCCTCTCCTCAAACAAGGAAACCCAAAGTCTTATTAGTAACTGTATCCATCTCTGGATGATGTTTATTCCTCTTATAGGTTGGTGACATTCCCCTTCTTTAATTTAAGGACTACATTATAAGGTAACTACCACCAACACCCTTAACACAATGAGGAAGAGAAACAAAAAAGAAACTGATAAATATATATACAAAACATGCAAGAAAGAAAATGCATAACTACTATAGCCCTCTATTCTATAACTTGTGGATCCATGTTACCTATGCGTTCGGTAACAAATCTCAGCTGGTAGTTGTTCTTTATTTGACAGAATAACTCAAACTTTCACTCCTAAGGGAATGAAACATTAGTAATCTTAACTGTACTAGTTTCTTCAGCTTTCCATTAGCTACGACATTTAGACAATGAAATACTAAAAGGGGATCCCATAAAATTCCCTGGGTTCTGAAAATCTCTTTTGGACCCTGTTGTGTAATAGTAATTTATTTGTCCTTAATAATCAGGCTCAACCACTCCAGACAACAAAGTAACTCCCTTTCTTAACTGTCAGTGGACTGGTGGAAAGAACTCAAATAACTAGCTGATATCCCACAACTTCTAGTCAATGTAACCATTAGTGAGTACCTGCTAGATACTTCCTCATTTAAAAACTAAGACCTTAAAATCAGTAGATCCAAGCATTGCAAGAATGGGAGGCACAATTTTGCAAGTAGACCAGTAGGAATAATTTTCTTTCCACCCTTTTAGTTCCAAGATTTTTATATTTTGGATATGGAAGAAACATAAATTGGTAAGAAGCCCCAAAATTATATCTCATTGGATTGGACACATCCAAAGTCTGCAAGGTGTCAATCATTTTGACACTGCACTCCACTAATCAATAGGCTTAGTTCCTTCTGGGTGATTGGGTACATAGCAAGGTAGTGAATTCCAAAGATATGAGCCAATGCCTCATTTCTTAAGCTGTAAAACAAAAGTAATGTTGTATGGAATATCATGATAGTAACTGGGCATTCAGTATATCAATATATCCACATTCTCACTAACACCGGTTTTCTTTCTTCTTTTTGATAATAGCCATTCAAACAGGTGTGAGATGGTATCTCATTATGATTTTGATTTGCCTTTCCTTGATGGTTAGTGATGTGGAACATCTTTTCATTTTTCTGTTAGCCATCTGTATGTCTTCTTTTAAGAAATCTCTATTCAGGACCTTTATACATTTTATAATCTGAGTATTTGTTTCCTTCTATTATGTTCCTTATATATTTGGGGTATTAACCTTATCAGATATATGGTTTACAAATGTTTTTCCCATTCTGTAGGTTGTCTCTTCACTTTGATTTTTCCCCCTTTGCTGAGCAGAAGCTTTTTAATTTGATGCAATCCATTTTGTGCATTTTTTTTTTGCTTTTGTTGTCTGTGCTTTGAGAGTCATATCTAAAAAATCATTGCCCAGATGAATGTCAACAAGTTATTTCCCTATGTTTTCTTCTAAGAACTTTATAACTTTAAGTTCTACATTTAAACATTTAATTCATTTTGAGTTGATTTTTGTACATGGAATGAGATAAGGGTCCCATTTCATTCCCATGGATGTGGAAAACTTGTATTTAAGACCGTTTGTTGAAAAGGATGTCCTTTCCCTGTTGTATGTTCTTGGCCTTTTTTTTTTTGAAAAACAATTGACCATAAATGTGTGGACTTATTTGTATACTCTTTATTCTGTTCCATTGGTCTCCATGTCTGTTTTAGTGCCAGTCCCATGCTTGCATTGATTGCTATGAAACTATAGTACTATTGAATATTAGTATTATACAATATTCAATAATATTGTAGCTTTATAGTATATTTTGAAATCAGATTGTATGATGACTGCAACTTGGTTCTTCTTGCTCAACATTGCCTTGGTCATTTGTGGTCTCTTGTGGTACCATATGAATTTTAGGATTTTCTTTGCTATTTCTGTGAAAAATGCCATTGGGATTTTGATAGGGATTATATTGAATCTGTAGATCACTTTGGGTAGTATGGACATTTTTATAATATAATTCTTCCAATCCACATGCACTATCTTTCCATTTATTCATGTCTTCTTTAGTATCTTTCACTAATGTTTCAGTTTCAGCGTATAGATCTTTCACCTCTTTTGTTAAATTTACTCCTAAGTATTTTTTTAAATGTTACAGTAAATGGGATTGTTTTCTTAGTATTTTTTGATAATTCATCATTAGTCTATAGAAGTACAACTGATTTTTATATTTTGATTTTGTAGCCTGCAACTTTACTAAATTTGCTTATTAGTTCTAACAGGTTTTGTTTTTGCTTGTGTAGTCTTTAGGGTTTTTTCTATATAAGATTTTGTTATCTGAGAATAGAAACAATTTTACTTTCCTCCTTTCCAATTTATATGACTTTCATTTCTTTTTCTTATCTAATTGCTCTGGCTAGGTCTTCCAGTACTATATCGAAAAAAAATGGTGAAAGTGGGCATCCTTGTCTTGATCTTGTGAAAAAAGCTCTTAGTTTTTCACAGTTGGGAACGATGTTAGCTAAGGGCTTAACACATATGGTCTACATTGAATTACTTTCTTCTATACCTAATTGGTTGGGTTTTAATCCAAAAGGTCTTTGGAAACCTAGCTCTCAAATCCATTTTATTTGACTTAGATCAAATAAAAGAGGCACTCCCTGCTTCTTTCTCAATTGAATGGCTCCTGCTTTGAGACTGTTAGACTAAAATAGACCAAATCCTTAACTTGTTCTTTGCCTCATGGTGGGATCTTCATGGAGATAATTGCTCAAAGTATTTATCAATTGTGTCTTCTACTCTGAGTGGTATGGGAAAAAAATGTTTTTTCCAGTCCTTTAAGATTTCATTTCTGGAGGGTTTTTTTTTTTAAATATATTTACATTTTTGCTGGCAAACTGGCAAATTCTCATCTTTAGTAACTTATACATTTAGTAACTTATACATTAAAACTTAAGTTCTTTTCAATCACTTTTCCTAGAGTTGCTGTCATAGGAGGCATATTATCTATCCTCCACATTATTACAAGAAATTTTTGTCAAATGTGTTTCCACTCCATAACGTGGCTACCATCTTTCCATCTTTGCCCTGAATTTCTTGTCACTTTCCTCTAGACTACTAAGTCAAAGATAAAACTCTTTCAAGTTTTCCTTATGGCAGGACTCTATTTTTTTTTTTTTTTTGGATCTCTACTTCTACTATCCATTTCTCTATTAGTCAGGAGAAATAACACTAGCTAGTAAAATTACTAACTTCAATACCTCAGTAGCTGAGGTATTGAGTAATGCAAAAGTTTATTACTTAATCATTAATTGTCCAAGGAAGTTGGAGCAGGACTATTCTTTATCACATCATTCAGACACTCAAGCTTTCCATTTAATAATGATGCCATTCAACTCATGGCTTCTGGGTTCACCATGAGGAAAGAAAGAGGTAATAGACAATTGCACATGGAATATTTTTGTGGACCAGGCATATGTCACATCTACATCCCATTCTACTGACCACAAATTAGTCACAGAGACAAGTCTAGTGAAAGGAGGCTGGCAAATGCAGCTTATCTCTATGTCAAGGAGAAAAATGAGATGGATAAAATGAACACACAGCATTGGCCCTGATTTGCAGTTTGTTCATTCCCAGTTAAACTATTTACTAGTTCTGCACCTCTTTAAAGGTATTTCTTCATCTGTGAAATGATATTTATATCACTTTCTTGTGAAGAATTCTAAACCAAGCCAAACTATTTATTAGATAAGGGTAAAATAAAGATATTTTCAGAATTGTAATGTGATAGAGATCATTTTTCCTTTTATTCCTTGAAATTAAAAATGGATATGTGACTAATTCTGGCCAATAGAATATGGAAAGAAGTCAAGTCTGCCAGTTCTGAATGGAGATAGTGAAAATCGCCCTGTTCTCCAATCTCTTAGCTCCTTTGACCTTAGAATACAAGGATTGTGCCAATAAAAGATGAGAGCATGTTTGTCACCTTGGGTTTCTGAATAATTATATAAATTAATATGAGGAACAGAATTCTATATCAACCTACACTGCACATGTACCACAAGCAAGCAACAAACATTTATTCATTAAGCAAGTTGAGAGTTGGAAGTGGTTTACACTTGGAGTTGACACTGATCCCAGGGGAAGTTTAGCAATGTCTTGAATACTTTTGTTTACCACAACAAAAGTGAGGGAGTGCTACTTGTATATAGGTAGTAGACCGCAGGGATGACAGTAAGCATTCTGGATGAACAGGACAGCTTACCTCAACAAAGAATTATATAACTCCAATGTTAACAGTGCTGAGGTTGAGAAACCATGATAGCCTTCCCAGCATAATAAACAACATCTCAAAAATGTTTCCTGCTGTCTTTCTCAAGAAGCTACTGAATAATGTACTGCCACAAAATGGAGATGTAAATCAAAAAGTGGGACTCAGGAGCCAAAGGAACCAACCCAGAAGAGAAGGAGTTCTCAGGTACAAGTGATGGAGTTATCCCAGATGCAGAAGGCCTACACATTAGCCAGTCAGAAGTGGAAAAGCAGACATGAGGTTGAAGAGTGAATTCCTTTCAGAAAAGATAGTATGCTACTTAATGAATCTGAATGTATTAATAACAACTTTCAAGTTTTCTTCAAAAGTTTGGGAATTAATGAGAGTTAGAAACAAAGAAAATTAAGTAACTATGTAATTAATTAATTAAAATTAAGTAAATTAAAATCAAGTAATTAATTAAATAATTGAAATAAGACAATTATGTATTCTAAGCAGATTTGTACAAGAAAGGGAACAATACATAATAAGATCCATGATACAATACATAGAAAAACTATGAGTTACATTTAAATTTTACAGTACTAAAACAAAGATACTGATATAACTAAAATCATGATGTGACTGTATTACCAGAAGGGAAAAGGAAAAGTGTATATTTGAGAGTGTGCCTACATATGTGGAGGAGGAAGGAAGAGAGAGGGAGTTAAAAAGCTAAAGCCTCATCTTCTTTCATAAAAAGCCATAGGATAGTATTTAAAGTGGAAAAAAAAAAGCAACATAAGCCTATTACTTACCTATATGAGGGTAAATGCCAAAAAAAGCAGCTAAAATAAGTTAAAACTAATGACTTCTGTAGAGGTAGAAATTGGAAGGAGGAGTAATTGGGTGAGGACACTTGTTTTTCATTATCATCTACTACTACTTAAGAGTACCACTTAACTTTTTGAACTATGAACATATATTACTTTGGGCAGATACAAAATAGTTTTTTATAAAACTAATGGCCAAATACATGAATTTTCAGGCATTAATATGATATAATATATAAGAAAATATTTTGTAATATGCAAGTTGCTGTGTGAATACTAATCATGGTTATCCAGACAGCTGATGTTGAAGATATTGCTAATAATTGGAGGGGAGAGAGGTGGGGGAATGGGGTAACTGGGTGATGGACAATGGCATAACTGGATGATGAACACTGGGGACATATGTGTTGTAATGAGCACTGGGTATTATATAAGACTGATGAATCACAGATTTGTAACCCTGAGACAAATAATACATTATGTTAATTTAAAAAAATATATGACATATTTTCAAGCAAAATAATAATAATAATAATTGATGCTAGGTTTCAACACACATGCAATCACATCTTTACTTATCAGCTGGTCATCTGTTGTTACCTAATTACTTCAAAGAAAGAAGATGTGTTTGCTGTCAATCATCTAGCAAACCTCCACCGTGTCTACCTTGTGGTAGGCATGAATTCTGCTCTCTGTCCATATAGCATAGTAGAACTATTTGACCATGACCACAGGGTCTGACCTTGATTTAGGACACTTCCTGACTGGGAGATGTTCTCCATTGGGCCCACTTCTTAAATTCCCTTTTATCAGGAGCTTGTTACAATTAGTATAGACAAAAGTATTATCAAATTCTTCTCTTACCACCCAAAACGCCTGCCAACCCTTGACCTTTCCAAAATCAGAATTAATGGCAACTTTTTTAATACTCTTATTTGGCACTTTTTTCTTCCTTATATTATAGTCAGCTCTGTTGGTATCTTTCACTGCCCTCTTAGAGTTCAAAATATAATTCATATCACAACACAACATATAGCACCTAAGAACATGGGCTCTGGGAAGAGAAGGTATGAGTTTGAATGAAAGCTCTGTTACTTTTTAAATTTCTATAACCACGGGAAATTATTTAATCCCTCTGTGCTTCATGGAGAACAATCTATCATGCTAATGGACATCAAAAGAAAGCTCGAGTAGCCATCCTTATATCAAATAAACTAGACTTTAAACCAAAGACTATAATAAGAGATGAAGAAGTGCATTCTATCATAATAAAGGATTCTATCCAACAAGAAGATCTAACAATTATAAATATTTATATGCCCAACTTGAGAGCAGCCAAATATGTTAATCAATCAATAACAAACTTTAAGAAACTCATTGATAATAACACAATAAATAGTAGGAACTTTAACATCCCACTTACAGCAATGGACAGATCACCTAAGCAGAAAGTTAACAAGGAAACAATGGCTTTGAGTGATACACTGGGCCAGATGGGCTTAACAGACATATTCAGAGCATTTCATCCTAAAGCAGCAGAATATGTATTATTTTCAAGTGCACATAAAATATTTTCTAGAATAGATCACATACTGGGTCACAAATCAGGCCTCAACAAGTACAAAAAGATTTAGATCATACCATGCATATTTTCAGATTGCTATGCTTCCTAACTTGAAGTCAACTACAAGAAAAAAAGTGGAAAGACCACAAACACAAGGAGGTTGAAGAACATTTTACTGAAGAATGAATCATTAACCAGGAGATTAAAGAAGAAATTAAAACAATACATGGAAACAAATGAAAATGAAAACACAACTGCTCAAAACCTTTGGGATGAAGCAAAGGGGGTTTTAAGAGGTAACTATATAGCAATATAAGCCTTTCTCAAGAAACAAGAAAGTTCTCAAATACACAACCTAGCCTTATACCTAAAGGAGCTGGAAAGAGAACAGTAAATAAAACATAAAACCAGAAGAGGAAGGGAAATAATTGAGAATAGAGCAGAAATAAATGATATAAAAATTTACAAAAAACAACAACAACAGTAGGACATATCAACAAAACTAGGAGCTGGCTCTTTGAATGAATAAGACTGATAAACCCCTAGCCAGACTTATCAAAAAGAAAAGAGAAGGACCCAAATAAATAAAACCATAAATGAAAGAGATTACAACCAACACTGCAGAAATACAAACAATTATAAGAAAATATTATGGGCAATTACATCCCAACAAATTGGGCAATCTAGAAGAAATGGATAAATTCCTAGAAACATATAAACTATCAAAACTGAACCAGGAAAAAATGGCAAATTTGAACAGATCTATAATCAGCAAAGAAATTAAATCAATCATCAAAAATCACCCAACAAACAAGAGTCCAGGGCCAGATGGCTTCCCAGGGGAATTCTACCAAGCATTTAAAGAAGGATTAATACCTACTCTTCTGAAGCTGTTTCCACAAAATAGAAATGGAAGGAAAACTTCCAAACTCATTCTATGAGGCCAACATTACCTTGATTCCATAACTAGACAAACACCCCACTAAAAAAATTACAGGCCAATATCCCTGATGAACTTGGATGAAAAATTTTCAATAAGGCATGAGCCAATTGAATCCAACAGTACATTACAAGGATTATTCACCATGATCAAGTGGGCTTTATTCCTGGACTGTAGGGGTGGTTCAATATGCATGAATCAATCAATGTGATATACAACATTAATAAAAGAAAGGACAAGAACCATATGATCCTCTCAATAGATGCAGAAAAAGCCATTTGAAATACAGGATCCTTTCTTGATTAAAAACTCAAGAAAGTAGGGATAAAAAGACCATACTTCAACATCACAAAGGCATATATGGAAGACGCATAGCTAATATCATCCTCAATGGGGAAAAACTGACAGCTTTTCCCCTAAGGTCAGGAAAAAACAGGGATGTCCACTGTCACCACTGTTATTCAACATAGTACTGGAAGTCCTAATCTCAGCAATTAGACAACAAAACGAAATAAAAAGCATCTAAATTGGCAAGGAAGGTGTCAAACTTTCATCATTTGTAAGCAAGATGATACTCTATGAAGAAAACCTGAAGGACACCACCAAAAAATTGCTAGAACTGATACATGAATTCAGCAAAGTCACAGGATATAAAATCAATGTACATCAGTCTGTTGCATTTCTGTATACCAATAATGAAGCAGCAGAAAGAGAAATCAAGGAATTAATCCCATTTACAACTGCACCAAAAACTACTTAGGAATAAACCTAACAAATGAGGTAAAATATCTGTATGTGAAAACCTGTAGAACACTTATGCAAGAAACTGAAGAAGATACAAAGAAGTGGAAAAACATTCCATACCCATGCATTGGAAAAACAAGTACTGTTAAACTGTCTATACTACTACCCAAAGCAATCTACATATTCAGTTCAATCCCTACCAAAATAACACCAGCATTTTTAACAGAGCTAGAACAAACAACTCTAAAATTTGTGTGGAACCAGAAAAGACCCCAAATAGCCATAGTAATGTTGAAAGGGAAAAAGCAAAGTGGGAGGCATCACAAATCCAGACTTCAAGCTCTATTAAAAAGCCATAATCATCAAGACAATATGGTACTGGCACAAAAACAGACACATAGATCAATGGAACAGAATAGAGAACCCAAAAATGTACCTAAACTATATGGTCAACAACTAATCCTCAACAAATCAGGAAAGAATATCCATTGGAAAAACAGAATGTCTCTTCAACAAATGTTGCTAGGAAAACAGGATGACAACATGCAGAAGACTAAAACTGGGCCACTTTCTTACAACATACATGAAAATAAAAGCAAAATGGATGAAAGACCTAAATGTGAGACAGGAAACAACCAAATCCTAGAGGAGAACACAGGCAGCAACCTCTTTTGCCTCGGCCACAGTAACTTCTTACTAGACACATCTCCAAAAGCAAAGGAAACAAATACAAAAATGAACTCTTGGGACTTCATCAAGATGAAGGAAACAATCAACAAAACCAAAAGGCAGCCTTCAGAATGGGAGAAGATTTTTGAAAATGACATAGCAGATAAAGAACTAGTATTCAAAACTTATAAAGAACTTCTCAAACTCAATACCCCAAAAAACAAATAATCCAGTTAAGAAATGGGCAGAAAACATGAATAGACTTTTCCAAAGAAGACTTCCAGATGGCTAACAAACACTTGAAAAGATGTTCAACATCACTCAGCATGAGGGAAATACAAATCATAACCACAATGAGATACCACCTCACACCTGCCAGAATGCCTAGAATTCACAACTCAGGAAACAACAGATATTGGGAAGAATGTGGAGCAGGGGAACCCTCTTACCCTGTTGGTGGGAACACAAACTGTTGCAGCCATTCTGGAAAACAGTATGGAAGTTCCTCAAAAAGTTAACAACAGAACTATGCTATGACCCAGCAATTGCATTACAAGGTATTTATCCAAAGGATACAAAAATGCTAATTCAAAAGGTCACATGCACCCCAGTGTTTATAGGAGTACTATCAACAATAGCCAAATTATGGAAAGAGTCCAAATGTCCACTGACTGGTGAATGGATAAAGAAGATGTGGTGTTATATATATACAATGGAATATTACTCAGTGATCAAAAAGAATGAAATCTTGCCATTTGCAACAATGTGATTGAAACTAGAGGGTACTATGCTAAGTGAAATAAGTCAGGGAAGAACAAATATCATATGATTTCACTTATATGCAGAATTTAAGTAAAAAACAGATGAACATAGGGGAAGGGAATACAAAATAAAATAAGAAAAAATGGAGTGGGAGGCAAACCATAAAAGACTCTTAAATATACAGAACAAACCTAAGAGTTGCTGGAAGGGATGTGGGTTTCAGGATGGGCTAAATGGATGATGGGCATTAAGGAGGGCATTTGTTGGTGTGGATGTTGAGTATTGTATGTGGGTAATGAATCACTGCATTCTGCTCCTAAAACCAGTGCTGCACTGTATGTTAATTAACTCGAAATTAAAGAAGAAAAAAAAAGGCAACTGACACATTCCAGAAATAGCGTGATTCTCTATCCCAATGTTTCTCAGCACAGCATTTGATGGCTTTTCCTCTATAACTTTCTAAAAAGATCCATCCCAAAATCCTACAACACCCACTGTATGGGCCAGCCACATAAAATTTCTAACCTGCCCTCAAAATTTCTAAACCAAGCTGTGTGGACCTCAGGGCCTTCAGCCTTGAATGCAGCTCCTGCCTCTTCTGGGCTGCCTCCTGCTGAGCCTGGCTAACTCTTGTCAACTTAAAAATTTAAATGTATCCTCCTTAGACATCTTGGCATTTTAATTACACAACCTATTACCTACATAACACTCATTCATCTCTGTAATCAAAGAAATATATATATTTGCATTTGTATGTGATGACTTTTGCACGTAAGTTCTGTGGTGGGAACTGGTTCGCTTTCTTCCCACTCTCCCTGCAGTACCTAGTTTGGTTCTGGGCACAAAGCAGAGAGTTTTATTAAAAAAAAAAATTTTCAAATAATGTAATTACAGCCAGTTTCATAAAGGAGGTGATTTGTGAGCTAGGCTTTTTAATGTTATAATTTTTTTAGAGTAACACAAGATGGAATAATATTTGCACATGATTAAAATGTGCTCATGTTTTGATTTTCAATCTAGTTGGAGTTATATGATTCCATTAAAACTGGAATTGAGATTACTGAGACATAAAAAAAAAGAAAAAATTCCCTCACATACTGTGGACTATCCAAGGAAGTTTACTGAAAAATATTTTCCTTATTTCCTGAGTAATCAATGGTTTAAAAAATGCAAAAGAACTCAAGTGCATTAGCTATGTTTTGAACATGAAGACAACTAAAATCCAGCTTCATGTCTATAGAACTTCTTATTTAAAGTAAAATATGTGGAGGGCCTGGATGGCTCAGTTAGTTAAGCACCTGACTCTTGGTTTCAGCTCAGGTTTATGAGCCCGGGGTCCTGGGGATTGAGCCCCATGTCAGGCTCCAAACTTAGTTGGAGTCTGCTTAAGATCTTCTCTTTCCCTCTCCATTTGCCCCACCTCATGTGCTCTCTCCCTCAAATAAATAAAATATTTTTAAAAATTGATAAAGTAGTAGAATAGTTGTGTTGATCATTAAAACCTATATTCTCTGATAGCTTACGATGGTCAAACAACCACAAACAACCACATGAAAATTGAAAAGTCTGGTCAACTATCACCGAGAAAGGTGCTTGTTTGCTTCAGATAGTGCCAAAAATCAGGATGTCTCAAGACAGCCTAATATATGACTTTCCTTTTTATCTTTTCTAAAGATTTTATTTATTAATGAGGAGAGAGAGAGAGTGCACAAGCAGGGGGAGAGGCAGAGAGAGGAAGAAGCAGACTCTCTGAAGAACAGGAAGCCCATGCTGGGCTTAATCCCAGGACCCCAAGATCATGACCTGGCCCAAAGGCAGACGCTCAACCGACTAAGCCACTCAGGTGCCTTTGATACCTGACTTTCAAAAGAGA
Organism: Mustela putorius furo; assembly: GCF_011764305.1. NCBI lineage: Eukaryota > Metazoa > Chordata > Mammalia > Carnivora > Mustelidae > Mustela > Mustela putorius. The sequence continues at coordinate 27,888,618 of NW_025421273.1, forward strand.
ACAAGACGAAGACTTTGCCTGTCTCCATTGCACTCAGAGTCACAGCTTTTTAACTATGACATATTGGTTCAGGTACTTTGGTATTAATGAAAACCCAGAACTTTTTTTTAAACAAGTACACTATATGCTTTTGTTTACTTTATCACTCTTATATTTTAATATAAATTATTGGAAATGATTGAGCATCTTTTATAGAGCATCCTTTCATAGTGTGGATTGAGCATAAATTAAGCATCTGACAAGAAATGATGGCTTAATATTATATTTGCCTATGTTTGAACACAAGGTAGGTATTCCCTGTATTACATCTATTTTGGCTGGTAGGCAAAGGAAAACCACCCAGAGTCATTTCTACTAAGGTACAAACACAGAACTGAAAGGGAGATAGTGGGCAGGACAAAAAAACCTATCTCATGTGGGCAACAGTCATGTCGTGTCAGGTGCAAAGGCCCTGGAGAGAGTGTGAGAAACACCAAGTATTTCACAAGCTGAAATAGTAAGAGTTTTGCTTTATCATCTACTAAATGTGCACAATAATATTCATTTCCCAAGAAATATAAAAGCATTTAAAGATAAGGAAGACCCATTATTATTTAATATACTCATATTATATTACAATAAATGTATTTACTATAGAAAATGTGTAAGATATAAAAATATAGTTAATGAATACAAATAATCAATAAATTCTATCAGCTACATCACACCTAATATATATTTTACTTTATTTATGTTCAAATGTTCATGTATATATTCATTTATTCAGCAAATATTTATTGTGTGCCCACTATGTTCCAAGCACTGTTCTAATTCTTGGGACATCCTCATAGAAGTCACATTCCAGTGGAGGCAGGGATGGAACAGGGTAGTGGGCAGAGGAAGGAAAGACAAACAGTAAAAAATAAACATAAACATACCATCCACTATATTAGGTGATATTATGAAAAGATGAGGTGCTATGGGAAAAAAACTACAAAGGGGGATCTGCTTTGGCCTATTTATATGAAGCTAAAGAGCAAAGGCCAAAAGTTTTGTGAGACTGGTATCCAGCTTCTGTAGGAATCTTTCACAGAAGATCCTTTAAGTCCTAACTAAAGAAGAAAATAGAATTTACATTTACTGCCAGGCCCATCCTAAACTTTCATGTGCCTAGGGTAAGAGCCACATGGAGAGCCCATATGCCATATGTCTCCATCTTAAAAAGTAAAATTCAAAGCTAAAAACAGTTAAATAAAGTATGTCCTATTTTCCTACTTTGACAAATGGAAAACCTGGAAGGCTAGGTTCGAATTTAGAATTTGTAGACTCCTAGATGTTCTGCCCCAGACCGCATGGAGAAGGGACAGTAGATCAGGTCCCAATCCATGTATGTCCCACTCTTGTTCTACTCCTCTAGTCCTCATGTCCATGCTCCATCTACACAGACATCCTAACACTGTGTGTGACACTGCGTGTCCACGTCTCAGGCCTCTGATGCTCACACAGCTCTCCGGGCCTGTCCTGAGATAAAGGACACAGGCAGACCCCAGGAACACTAGGACAGCTGGATAGACAGATTTAACAGACCCCATAGGTTTAAGGATTTAGTCCCACAAGACTGTTTCCATTTAAGAGGCCAGCCATAAATGGGGCGTCCAGGCTGCCCACATGTCTGCCACAGCCCTCCTCTGGTTTGATAATTGGTAGAATGACCCACAGAACTCAGGAAATACTTTATTTACTGTTACCTTTTTTTTTTCTTAAGATTTTATTTATTTATTTGACAGAGATCACAAGTAGGCAGAGAGGCAGGCAGAGAGAGAGGAGGCAGATGGCTCCCTGCTGAGCAGAGAGCCTGATGTAGGGCTTTATCTCAGGACCCTGAGATCATGCTCTAACCTGAAGGCAGAGGCTTAACCCACTGAGCCATCCAGGCACCCCTTACTGTTACCTTTTTATTATTATTATTGTTAAGATACAACTCAGAACCAGTCAAATGGAAGAAGGGATGGAAGACAGGCACAGAGCTTCCATATCCTTCCAGCACCTCAGTGTGTTTACTGACTTAGAAGTTCTCTGAATCCTTGTCATTTAGGTCTTTTTATAGAGGTTTCGTGACTAGGCATGATCAGTTGAATCACTGACAATTGGTGATTGGATTCAATCTCCATTCCACTCTCCCTAAGGAGGCACTGGGAGCTAAAAATTCTAACTTGTAATTGGGCTTGGTCTATTTGGTCACCCAGTCCCCACTCTGAAGCTATCAAGGGGTCCCCAGGCATAGTTCTCTGGCTAACATATATGACACTCATCACTTCAGGGATTCCACGGTTTTTAGGAGCTATGTGTCCAAAACTGAAAAGGACCAGACATTTACTTGTTATTATACCATCTGAGAAGACTATCTGAGGAGCACAGTAGAGGTCCTATGAGAATGAGCCAATTCTAATCTCTCTCAAATGCAGAAAAGCTAGTGATAGATGATAATCACCCAGTCACATAAGGCTATGTTTCTCTCCTAGTCCATTCTCTCCATAAATGTACCTTGTAGGATCAAGAGCCCAGCTAATGAGAAGGCAAGGATCTAATCAAAGATGGTGGAAGGGGCCAACTGCATTCCTCTTCACAGTGAGGCTTCTAGATCTGAAGCAATGTAAAAGCTGGTAGGAGTGAATGTCTCTCCATGTGTTACCTGCTTAGTTTTTGTTTTGTTTTGTTTTGTTTAATTAATATATAATGTATTATTTGTTTCAGAGGTACAGGTCTGTGATTCATCATGCTTAAACAATTCACAGAGCTCACCTTAGCACATACCCTCCCCAATGTCCCTCACCTACTCAGTTTTGATTGTTACACTGATGAATGGGCATTTTAATTACAGAAATAAGACTTATGTTAGAATTAATGGTGATGAAATGATATGATACAAATCTGTTTTCATCCAGACACAGAGAAAGAAATGACCTGTGAAGCAAATATGAAGGAACAATGGGAGAAATAATTAAGTTATTTTGTTGGCATCTTATCACATGCAGCTAAGTCACTGACAAGTTTATATCACTATTAGGTTGTTGAACCATTTTTAAAAAAATATTTCTTTTTATTTATTCATTTCAGACAGAAAGAGATAGAAAGAGAGAGAGAGAGCATGAGCAGGGGAGAGAGACAGAGGAATAGGGAGAAGTAGACTCCTTGTTGCACTGGGAGCCTGATGCGAGGCCTGATCCCAGGATCCAGAGATCATGACATGAGCTGAAAGCAGACGCCTAACCATCTGATCCACCCAGTCACCACTGAACCTTATTTCTATCTTGTGATTCTATACACTGAGGCATGCAGAAACCTGAGATTTATTTCTACTATATTCTTTGTAGGAATATATCTGTTTTTCTTCTTTAAAAAAGAGGAAAATTTGAGGAATACTATTAGAAAAATGTATTGTTTTAACATATCTTCTTTAACAGCATCCATAAAATTTTCTCTAGGATGAACATTATTCTGAGAGCTTTCCATTAAGTGGTTATCATTGGTTATGCACTTTATTTGCATAAAGAATATTCTTGGCGCCATGTTCCACGTAATGCTTCCCTTCAGTGACATGGTCATTAGGAGGTTTGACTGATCGTTCTCAGCCCGGGGCCATGGCCTACTTCTTGGAGTGATCAGTGACTTGAGCAGTTTCCAAGAGTCAACAATAGGAAAAATTCAACCTTTCGTGTCATTCAAGTTTGTCTCCTGTGGTTTAGTTGATTGATTTTTCCATCTTCCCATTTGGGCAAGAGGCTTTCAAAAGATGAAAATGTTAGCAGTTTTAACAGGAGTTTTGAAAAGAAGCTCCTTTTAGATCTCCTACCCTAAGTTGTTGGGGAACTGCATCAGCTCATGGGTGATCGTCCTTCCTATTTACAGTTTGAGCTACTTAGTCACTTTTCTCTTGATGAGGCACTCTTGAAAAATGGCATCTCTCCATGATTGACTAGGACTACTGGCAACTAGGTCTCCTTGTTTTCAGGTCTCTGTTTCTGTGTGTTTCTTAAACAAAACATTTCACTAATGTGGGCTTTGTTTGCTCCAAATTAAAATTCATTCCTTTAAGTCTCTGTTCTTCCTGAGACAGCTCATCCAGCTCTGCTGGATTTTGAACAGACTGAATCAGCCCTTCCATGGAGAAATTTCCTTCACATTGGAGCTGGACCTCTGAGGCCCAGCTCCTTTTGTTATGCTTTTTCTCCACATACAACTCCTTCCCTGTCTCCTGGGTTCCTAACTAAGACTATTTCTATTTCTTCATATTGGTTGGGAATTTTCAGGAGATCATTATCCCTAATCATATGATCAAATAGTCTTTCTTATCTCCCTATACACTTCTTGTCTCCTCTGCCTTAAAGAAGGTCCCTAAAATTAGTTTTACTCCTTCTTACTCCTGCCTCTTCTTGCTGTGTTTACAAATCCTCAGATCACATGATATATGCCTTGGCCTAACTAATCACTACATAGGGAGGAAGTTTTCTGGACAGTAAGGTATTAGCAAGACAGACAGAAACATGTGTCATGTTTCAGGACTTAGCATGAATCAAAGTTAAGTCTTAAGTGGTATTAAAACATATCTGGGCATCTTCAAGTGAAAAGAATTATAAACTCCAGAGGGATAGGAATTTCATCTATTTTGTTCTTCAGTTTATCCCTAGAATCTTTTTTTAAAATTTATTTATTTTCAGAAAAACAGTATTCATTATTTTTTCACCACACCCAGTGCCCCATGCAATCTGTGCCCTCTATAATACCCAACACCTGGTACCCCAACCTCCCACCCCCCCCACCACTTCAAACCCCTCAGATTGTTTTTCAGAGTCCATAGTCTCTGGTGATTCACCTCCCTTTCCAATTTACCCCAACTCCCTTCTCCTCTCTAACACCCCTTGTCCTCCATGATATTTGTTATGCTCCACAAACAAGTGAAACCATATAATTGACTCTCTCTGCTTGACTTATTTCACTCAGCATAATCTCTTCCAGTCCCGTCCATGTTGCTACAAAAGTTGGGTATTCATCCTTTCTGATGGAGGCATAATACTCCATAGTGTATATGGACCACATCTTCCTTATCCATTCGTCCATTGAAGGGCATCTTGGTTCTTTCCATAGTTTGGCGACCGTGGCCATTGCTGCTATAAACATTGGGGTACAGATGGCCCTTCTTTTCACGAGATCTGTATCCTTGGGGTAAATACCCAGGAGTGCAATTGCAGGGTCATAGGGAAGCTCTATTTTTAATTTCTTGAGGAATCTCCACACTGTTCTCAAAAGAGGCTGCACCAACTTGCATTCCCATCAACAGTGGAAGAGGGTTCCCCTTTCTCCACATCCTCTCCAACACATGTTGTTTCCTGTTTTGTTAATTTTGGCCATTCTAACTGGTGTAAGGTGATATCTCAATGTGGTTTTAATTTGGATCTCCCTAAGGGCTAATGATGATGAACATTTTTTCATGTGTCTGATAGCCATTTGTATGTCTTGATTGGAGAAGGGTCTATTCATATCTTCTGCCCATTTTTTGATATGTTTGCCTGTTTCATGTGTGTTGAGTTTGAGGAGTTTATTATAGATCCTGGATATCAACCTTTTGTCTGTACTGTCATTTGCAAATATCTTCTCCCATTCCGTGGGTTGCCTCTTTGTTTTTTTGACTGTTTCCTTTGCTGTGCAGAAGCTTTTGATTTTGATGAAGTCCCAAAATTTTATTTTTGCTTTTGTTTCCTTTGCCTTTGGAGACATATCTTAAAAGAAGTTGCTGTGGCTGATATCGAAGAGATTACTGCCTATGTTCTCCTCTAGGATTCTGATGGATTCCTGTCTCACATTGAGGTCTTTTATCCATTTTGAGCTTTTCTTTGTGTACGGTGTAAGAGAATGGTCGAGTTTCATTCTTCTACATATAGCTGTCCAGTTTTTCCCAGCACCATTTATTGAAGAGACTGTCTTTTCCACTGTATATTTTTTCCTGTTTTGTCGAAGATTAATTGACCATAGAGTTGAGGGTCCATATCTGGGCTCTCTACTCTGTTCCACTGGTCTATGTGTCTGTTTTTATGCCAGTACCATGCTGTCTTGGTGATCACAGCTTTGTAATAAAGCTTGAAATCAGGTAACGTGATGCCTCCAGTTTTATTTTTGTTTTTCAACATTTCCTTAGCGATTTGGGGTCTCTTCTGATTCCATACAAATTTTAGGATTATTTTCTCCAGCTCTTTGAAAAATACCAGTGGAATTTTGATCAGAATGGCATAAAAAGTATAGATTGCTCTAGGCAGTATAGACATCTATGCTCCCAATATGTGAGCAGCCAATTACTTAAGAAAACTGTTAATAAAGATAAAGAGTCATATTGATATGAATACACTAATCGTAGGAGATCTTAACACGCCTCTCTCTGAATTAGACAGATCATCGAAGCAGAAAATCAATAAAAAAACAAGAGCATTGAATGACACATTGGACCAGATGGACCTCATAGATATATACAGAATATTCCACCCTAAAACAACAGAATACTCATTCTTCTCCAGTGCACATGGAACCTTCTCCAGAATAGACCACATACTGGGTCACAAATCAGGACTCAACCGATACCAAAAGACTGAGATTATTCCCTGCATATTCTCAGATCACAATGCTTTGAAACTGGAGCTCAATCACAAGGAAAAGTTCAGAAGGAACTCAAATACCTGGAAGCTAAAGACCACCTTGCTTAAGGATGCTTGGATCAACCAGGAGATCAAAGAAGAACTGAAATAATTCATGGAAACCAATGAGAATGAAGACACTTCGGTCCAAAACCTATGGGATACAGCAAAGGCAGTCCTAAGGGGAAAATACATAGCCATCCAAGCCTCCCTCAAAAAAATTGAAAAATCCAGAACACACCAGCTGTCTCTACACCTTAAAGAACTGGAGAATCAACAACAAATCAAACCAACTTCACACATAAGAAGGGAAATCATCAAGATTAGAGCTGAAATCAATGAGGTAGAAACCAGAGATACAGTAGAATGTATCAATGAAACTAGAAGCTGGTTTTTTGAAAGAATCAATAAGATCGATAAGCCATTGGCCACACTAATCCAAAAGAAAAGAGAGAAAGCCCAAATTCATAAAATTATGAATGAAAAGGGAGAGATCACAACTAACACCAAGGAAGTAGAAACAATCATCAGAAGTTATTATCAACAGTTATATGCCAATAAGCTTAGCAGCCTAGATGAAATGGATGCATTCCTGGAAAAATATAAACTACCAAAATTGAACCAGGAAGAAATCGACAACCTGAATAGACTGATATCTAATAATGAGATTGAAGCAGTGATCAAAAACTTCCCAAAAAACAAGAGCCCAGGACCTGACGGATTCTCTGGGGAATTCTACCAAACCTTCAAAGAAGAAATTACACCTATTCTCCTGAAGCTGTTTCAAAAAATTGAAGCAGAAGGAAAACTTCCAGACTCTTTCTATGAAGCCTGCATTACCCTGATCCCCAAACCAGGCAAAGACCCTAGCAAAAAGGAGAATTTTAGACCAATATCACTGATGAATATGGATGCTAAGATTCTCAACAAGATCCTAGCCAACAGGATCCAACAGCACATTAAAAAGATTATCCACCATGATCAGGTGGGATTCATCCCTGGGCTACAAGGATGGTTCAACATTCGCAAATCAATCAATGTGATACAACAAATTAATATCAGAAGAGAGAAGAACCACACGGTCCTCTCAATTGATGCAGAAAAAACATTTGACAAAATCCAACATCCGTTCCTGATTAAAACGCTTCAAAGTATAGGGATAGAGGGAACATTCCTGAACCTCATCAAATCAGTCTATGAAAGACCCACAGCAAATATCATCCTCAATGGGAAAAAGCTTGCAGCCTTCCCGTTGAGATCAGAAACAAGACAAGGATGCCCACTTTCACCACTCTTGTTCAACATAGTATTAGAAGTCCTAGCAACAGCAATCAGACAACAAAGAGAAATAAAGGGTATCCAAATTGGTAATGAAGAAGTCAAACTCTCTCTCTTCGCAGATGACATGATTCTTTATATGGAAAACCCAAAAGACTCCACCCCCAAACTACCAGAACTCATACAGCAATTCAGCAACGTGGCAGGATACAAAGTCAATGTGCAGAAATCAGTGGCTTTCTTATACACTAACAATGAAAATACAGAAAGGGAAATTAGAGAATTGATTCCATTTACTATAGCACCAAGAACCATAAGATACCTGGGAATAAACCTAACCAAAGAGGTAAAGGATCTGTACTCGAGGAACTACAGAACACTCATGAAAGAAATTGAAGACGACACAAAAAGATGGAAGACCATTCCATGCTCTTGGATCGGAAGAATAAAGATTGTTAAAATGTCTATACTGCCTAGAGCAATCTATACTTTTAATGCCATTCCGATCAAAATCCCTAGAATCTTTTATAGTGCTTGGTACATAATCTTCATCCAATAAATATGTGTTAAATGAATATTTACATGAATGAAAGAAGATGGAAAGAAGAAAAGTAGCTAAAAAGGAAATAAATTAATTAAAAAGGAAATACATTATCTTTTTTATATGAATAAAAGGGAAATATTTAAGCTGATCCTTGGGGAGAAGTCAGGCTAGGAAGGCAGCATGACGATTGGGATTGGAACCTGGTTAGTACCCAGCCTGGCACCATAGACACATATCCAAGATGGATGGAGACAGGAGCTTCAGGTAAGAATGAAAAGCTGTTCTGTGAGGGACTTTGTAAGGCATGAGAATATTTTGTGAAAGATAGGATATGGTTTGGTGTACCTTTAATTCCAAGCTGGTAAAGGGGAGCAACAAGATACTCTTTCCACTTCCACAAGAGATAAAACAGGCCTTCAGCATTATGAAGATTCTCAGGAAAAAAAAAAAAAAAACAAAAACCAGCCATATATTACTACTTGGAAGATTTGTGACTTTGGGGAGAAGTGAAAACCATGCCCCTGACTTGGACATCAGTTGAGTTATGGTGGGGCCTATGGAGAAGAAACATATGATCAGAAGTTTACAAGTAACACCTCAGGGGACTCTGAGGAAATACTGGGTTTGTATTTGAAAGAAGCCAGAATTCTTATATTTTGTGGAAAAAAATGAGTCAATAAATTTTGTTTTGTCACCAGTATTATCATTAATAAAGTACTTAATCAAGTAGCTATTTTCTAATGCCTACTGTAATCCAGGTACTGGGCTAGGTGCTGCAATAGCGTTAGCGGGACAGGATCTCTGTCCTAAAGGATCATCGGGCAGGCCCTGTGTATGAGGAAAAGGCCATTCTTAGAATGTATCATGTGCACAATGACTGTGAAGTGTTGTGGTGATCCTTAGTGAGGTGCAGGACTCAGAGTTGTTATGAAATGCAAATAGAAAAAATTTTCAAACAAGATTCACAAGTCAATAATTCAAATGAAGACCAGGCCCCTGGTCAGTGAGCCTATGGCTGAAGTTCCCTTTTTTAAATACAAAATAATCCCACAGACAGGAGTCATTCTTTAAATGTGCTATGCTAACCTAGACATGTTTAAGGTACCTCTCCTCCTTTATTAAAATCCTCTTTAAATTAAGTCCCCAGTTGGAGGCTCTCTTGCTATAGTAAATTGAATATAGGATTGGCCTTCTTTCTCCCCAAAATAGTTCATTTATTATATCAGAAGCCAGAATGGTAAGGAGACAAATTATTAAGCAAATACCAGCTACAATTAACCTTGACCTGATGCAAATCTTTCTTTTTCTTTTTCTACCTTGAAAGTGTATTCCGTGGAGCTGGCTATCAAGGTCAAATAATTCAACACTTTGGAGACGAAACATGGCTGTAATTAAAACAGAAATCTCTCACCCCTAGCGGTGCTGAAATCAGAGCAAAACCCTTGCAAACACAGTCTTCTCGGTACCAAAGAGCATGTTCATTATATTTGTTGAGCACATGACATCTGTCAAACAGGATGAGTTAAATATTTCTACAAGTCACTCATCAAATAATGAGATTGTTGAGACATTCAGGAAATGCACAAAAGGAGCAGGTTTCCCTTTAATAATTGATTTGTCCAGCCATGAATACTCAGAGCAGTAGCAGAGAAAAGAGTGAACACCGTGGTGCAGAGAAAAATAATTGAAAGAAGTCTAATAACCTGGGTGTTCAGAGAAACATCAATGGATGGGGTCTCATATAATTTGCACATAATGTCATTATTTCAGATTAAGCAATTACTGTAAAATAATGATATCTAATGAAATATGGCAGAGATTCATAAAAGAACTCCAACAAACCATTTATTTAACCATTAAAAACCCACAGGCCACTGCTGATTTATGATAACTAACTAAGATTCAACAACAGTCTCAAGATCAAAGAAGCTACCTAAAATCACCTAAGGTTGTCTATTCTTTCATTTCAATTGAAGGTTTTTTTTTTTTTAAGATTTTATTTATTTGAGAGAGAGAGAGTGAGAGAGAGAGAATGCAAGCAAGAGGAGGAGCAGAGGGAGGAACAGAGGGTGGGGGAGAAGCAGACTCCCTCCTGAGCACCGAACCCATTGAAAGGCTTGATCCCAGGAACCTGAGATCATGACCTCTGCTGAAATCAAGAGACAGACTCTTTTTTTTTTTTTTAAGATTTTATTCATTTATTTGATAAACAGAGATTGCAATTAGTCAGAGAGATAGGCAGGGAGAAGAGACGAGGAAGCAGGCTCCCTGCTGAGCAGAGAGCCCAATATTGGGCCTGATCCCAGGACCCTGGGACCACGACCCGAGCTGAAGGCAGAGGCTTTAACCCACTGAGCCACCCAGGCGCCCCAAAAGACAGACTCTTAACCAACTAAGCTACACAGGTGCTCCTCAATTGAGCTTTAAAATAAACAGGGACCCATATGCCTAGAGTCATTAGAGTGTCTAACAATTACCCAATAAAAACACATCCTATTAGGTCAGGGAATGACATTAAATAAAATAGAGTTAAAGGAAACATAAAACCTATTATTATTTTTCAATAAACATTTCCAAGTATTTCATTCAATTACGTTCGATACAATACATAACCTTTACTAGGTACAACATATTCTCTGAGATACTGTGGATATACAAATATTTTAAAAAGAAATGACATGGTAGCCCTCTTCCTCAATAAGCGGACTATACTTTTGTAGGGAGAGATGAGTAGAGAGTAACAAAACACCAAAGGACAAATGTTATGACAGAGGAGGCAAAAGAACAGTGAGGCTAGGAAGAATTAAATTAGACAGGCTAGGAAGAACTTTAGATAAGGCTTCACAGAGGAGATAACAATTGAACTTGACCTCAATAGGCAGAGGATCTGAGGAAGGACATTCCAGAAGAAAGGAGCCTGAGCAAAGACAGTAAGTAGAAAAATTTCTGGGTGACTTGTCCCATTCACCTAAGAAAAAGAATAGCAAAAATGTCAAGAAGAGGGGCACCTGGGTGGCTCAGTGGGCTAAAGCGCCTGCCTTCGGCTCAGGTCATGATCCCAGAGTCCTGGGATCGAATCCCACATTGGGCTCTCTGCCCAGCAGGGAGCCTGCTTCCACCTCTCTCTCTCTCTGCCTGCCTCTCTGCCTACTTGTGATCTCTGCCTGTCAAATAAATAAATAAAATCTTTAAAAAAAAAAAAAATGTCAAGAAGAGACCTTTCTCAGTGGATAGACGTGGCCAGGTTTAAATCCCAGACTTGTCACTTAACGATCTGTGCTAAGTTGGATACCTCACTTCTACTCTCTGTGCCTCGGTTTCCTGCAAAGGGGAGACAGTAGTAGTACATTGGGGGTAGATCTGTTAAGAGGACTGAAGGAGTTGATGCATGTAAACGCTTCCAACAGTGCTGGGCACATGGTAAGTGCTATGTAAGAGCTGTCTCTGTCTGTCCTTGGGAGGAGAAGAATTTCTTTTCCTCATCCTCTCCTGCCAGTTTCCTAGATCAGCATGGGAATATAAGGTTAGGAAAAGTCAGAGTGTATTTATTACAAGCTGAGTGGTCTTAGGCAAATGATTTGAAGAACGATAAGGGGAGTAAGTGATTAAGAGAGACAAAATATATCCGTGACTCAGAAAAGGACATGATCCTTTTCCGGAAAAATGTGATCTATCCTAGTGAATCCATTTATTACTTTTGGTAAAAGACCAACAAAGACTGTTCTATAGTATGTTAGAGCAGAGTCTGCAAAACATAGGTGGCTAAGCCTAGAAAGGCTTTCTTTCTTCTTTCCTCAGTCAAGTGGGATTTTTTCCTCCCAGTGTTTTCTAGGATTGGGTGAAGGGACATCTCATGTGTCCAAACCTGAGATGTAAAGATGATTAAAGTCAACTTGTCACTATGTGTTCTTGAGTGTTGCTACTGGCTTTGGTGATGAGCACGGTCCCCGATTTCTGTGACATAATTGGGATGACAGTTTCTCTTCTCAGAGCCAGTTTTCAGGGAACATATTGTGTTTCAACAGCTCTAATCCCTCTAGGGAGTTGGGAGCGGACGCCAAAGGCCACACTGACCTCTCTCTGGCGCAGCACCTGCTCTGCACAGACTCGCTGAGGGCGCGTCCGCCCCCTTGTGCGCATTCAGGGTTTCTGACCCATACGCTAGTCACAGACCACCTAACCAACCGGAGTCATGAGAACCAGCCAACCTCTTGTGCCCTAAAAGGATTCGTCATTCTTGACCTACTCTTTAAAATGCACTCTTGAATTTCTTAATTTAAATTCAGATTCAGAGTCACAACACCAAATATTTGCAGAAGCCAAACAACCAACGTCAATTTATAAAAGTGTAAGTGTTAAACCATGGGTGCTAATCTGTATCGCCATCAAACATCTGCCAAATCATGCTTCAAAATATTGGACAGATCAAATGAACTCATCAAAGAAATACAGCTGTTTTCGATTCCTATACTCCTGCCTTGATCTTGTGCTTTTTTTCTCAGTATATTCATTCAGTGATCTCGTGCTTATTCTTCTGAACTTCCACTCCCCTCCTGTTAATTGACCAGGGAAGCCAATCATGTGCCGTCACAAGAGCAGGATGATTGTGACCCTGAACCATGTAGGAACAAAGTGTAGGAAGGAGAGCTTTGACCTGGGATTAGGAAGAGGCCCCAGCTACCTATGTATCTTGAGCAATTCTCTCGAGCTTATCTCATCTCCCATTTCCTCATCTGTGAAACGAGAATAATATTATGTGACCTGACTCCAACAAAAATGATTTTTTCAAGGGTAGTAGAAATTAATGGGCATATTTTAATTATCATTATGATGCCCAAGGACACACAGAGAGAGGAGGCAGCTGTATCTATGGCGCAAACAGCCATAGAGGCAGCTGTAAGACTGAGGCAGGTGTGCAGCAATCCTTTTGGATCCCAGAGGATCTGATGAATTTCCTTATATTTCTTCTTGTTCCACCAACAGTGCTCCAGTTTTACCAAGTCCAGATTAGTAATGACCATGTCCTCGGGTCAAATTCACCCACCGTTTAACTAAAGCCTGGCAAGGGAGAAAAGTTAGCTCTTCTTTATCCCCCATACACATGCATATCTCTTCAAGAATATTTCTGGTTTGTTTTTAGATCCATGTTGGGAAATTTAAAAAATATGTTTAGTTAACAACTATCTCTTTGGCTTTTCCTAACACATTGCTTTTCAGATATGTTATTTATAGATCTTCTTTTGGTGTTCTTTCACCCACTGTAGAATCCTACATTTATTTATACTGGATATATTCTTAGCAGATGTTGCCCACTGTTGAGATCCACATGTAACAATTTAGGCAAAATTGAAGAGAGTGCATTTCATGGTATTAGGCAGCTATATCCTTTTTTATTTTTTAACCTTCTAATGTAGCCAAATAAACACAGAAATAAATATACATCATATAGGAGGCTAGTAATTAAGATAAAATAAGATCATTAAGATTATCTGTTATCAATATAGGCTCATTATAAGATGGTAAAATTGGGCCATAATATATTACTATTATAAACATATATATCCATCTTGTTACTCTTGTGTAGTAAGAAAAGCTAAGTCCCAGGTTATAGAGTTATAACCTCAGATGATCTCTCAGTCATTCTACTTTCAGATGTGACTCTGCCTGAGCCAGCAAGGTACACTGTTCTTACTGACTCAGGTCATTAATAACCACTGGAAGCCTCCTTTGACCCAGAGATTTTACTAGACATTCCCATGTGAATGACTGAAAGATCAATAGCCCCAGGTGGTTTGGGTTTTGTTTTTGTTTTTTACATTCTCCTGTATCCTAGTCAGTGGTCCTCGACATCCTCACTGACGAGCTTGGCATGTGACTTGCCATCAACATTGGGCATTAACAAATGAAGCACACAGAATGTCACAAAAGTACTTGTATATTTCCGCTCCTCTCTTGAACCCTTCTTCCTCCTTGAGAAGAAGTCTGTGTGAGTCTGTTGGGGATCCTGTGATGCAGAACTGAATCATCCCAGTATAGAAACCCCTATAAAGACAGTTCCCAATAAACCCATGGGCTACTTACAGACAAATAAGCAAGCCAATAAGTGGGCCTTATCCAAACCTGTAGACTGTCAAAATGACAAGTTACTATTTTAAATCTCTATGGGCCATTTTTTTGGGGGGGGTGGAGAATAATGGGAACATGGGGTGGCTATGCGGTCACAGCTAACTGTTTTAATTAATTTATTTAATTTCTTAAAGATAAGTATTATATAATCTCCACTAGCAGAATATTCTAATACTTGAATTTCTGTGTTGTTAAAGAGTTCTCTCTTATCAAAACCTTAATCTTTGAGTGTCTTCTTTATCCTCAGTGAAGATAGGGATCAGCATTTGCCTTACAGAAGTGCTTCAACAGCCAAGGGCACGATTTAAAAATGTTGGTAAGGGTGCTTGGCACCTCCTCACTGGAACAGATGATTGTTACCTATTTAGCCTTCCTTTATATCTTTATATTTTACTTTTCTTTAAATTCCTTTAGAAGCTCTTTTTTTTTTTTTTTTTTTTTTTGGTACCTGCCTACTGAAAGTCACTTCCTTTTTCTCCATCAGTCTTTATTAAAACAAACGAAAAAAATTTTTTTAAGATTTTAATTTATTCGTGAGAGACAGAGAGGGAGGCAGAGGGAGAAGCAGACTCCCCACTGAGCAGGGAACCCAATATGGGACTGGATCCCATGATGCTGGGATCATGACCTGAGCCAAAGGCAGATGCTTAACTCACTGAGCCACCCAGGCCCCCTAAAACTTTTTTTTTTTTTTTTTTAATCCTAACAAGGAGCTTACTGGTTTACAAGTAACTTTGTGGTTGGCATATCTTGTTCAAGACATTGTATTTGTTGCAAATAAAGACTCAGAAAATTTACTCATCAAATGCACACAGCTTAGTGACTCCTATTTCAGATGTAGGCTGAGGACTCAAAAAAATAATAAAAAAGTTCAACAGGACAGAAGGAACAAAATTTTTTAAAAATGTATTTGATTTTTCCTTTAGGCCTACAGGAAAAGGTTATAAATTTTACATACCAAAGAGGGAAATTAAAGCTTGTTGTTTTCCTTGGTGGGTATAATTTAAATCATCATCCAGAAAATACCATGTCAGTTTACACTATTACTAGTGGTACATGAATGTCTTCCTCCCTACCTCTAAAAACCAAAAGACTCTGTATTTTCAAGTATTGAAAATTTACATGTATTGATTTATAATACTTATTAGCAGCTTGTAAATGTTATACTCCTTGATGCACAAGTCCTTATACCAAGGAAATAGTTATGAATGCCCCGTAAACTTAGCTACAATACAGTCTGATGTAAAACTGTTAAGTTCACAAAATTTGAAATAATCTATATTTCTAATAAAAGAGCATCAGTTAAGTAAGTTATGTTAAATTATGATATACTTTCATAGTAAAATATTATATGGTCTTATTTAGTAAGAATATTTTCTGCTAGGGGTGCCTGGGTGGCTCAGTGGGTTAAAGCCTCCACCTTTGGCTCAGGTCATGATCTAGGGGTCCTGGGATTGAGCCCTGCATCAGGCTCTCTGCTCAGCGGGGAGCTTGCTTCCTCCTCTCTCTCTGCCTGCCTCTCTGCCTACTTGTGATCTCTGTCTGTCAAATAAATAAAATCTTTAAAAAAAATAATAATAATAAATAAATAAATAAAAAGAATATTTTTTGCTAAGGGAATACACAGTAAAAATAACTCAGGTTGAAATATGTAAAGTAGTATCTCATTTTAGTAATATATATATGAATGACAGTCTAAAAAATTATATATTAAATTCTGTGTAGAAGTGAGAATTTGAGTAGGGTTTTTTTTTTGCTTGTCTATATTGTCTAATTATTTGCACTAAATATAAGCTATTTTTAAATTTTATTATTAAATTGTTAATTCTTAATTATTTATTTTTATTATTTTCTCATGTTAAATCATAGTTATAACATAATTCCAATATAATATAAATATTATTTATCATTCATATATTATAAAATTCATTATTAATTATTAATTTTTTAATTTTTTTCATTAGAAAAACAAGTTATTTGCCATGTGAAAAATGGGCAAAGACTTAATCCAACAGCATTTCATGAGAAAGTTTCTAAAAACTGTTTTCATTAATCTATAAATACCTATTGACTGTCTTCTATATTCCACATACCAGGGGGATGTAGCTGAGAATAGTTTCTTGCCTCGTGGTGCACACATTTTATGAAGGAGACAGAGAATACCTACATAAAGTAATTACATATCAGGTGATGATAGCCCCATGAGAAAATAACAAAGCCTTTCAGGGGGCAAGAGAGTCAAGGAGGGTCCCTGCTTCCGTGGGGACAACTGAGGAGATGACATGTGGATGGAATGAAGTGAGGAGGAAGCCACATGAATATCTGAGAGGTAAGCTTTATGCACTGAGAGAAGAGCAAGTGCAAAGGCCCTAAGGCAAGCGCTCTTTATTAGAAATTGTCAATATGGCAGTCAGATTTTTTTTTTAAAGGATAGTTTGGATTTTAGTCATAGAATGGTAAGGAATTCATATTGCCTATAATTTTTCCTGGCCAGCTTTCTTTTAGGATACTGTGCTAAATTCTGTTCTTGATACCACATTTTAATGAGGAGCACTGAAGAATTGGAGTGAGTCAAGAAGAAAGTATTCAGGATAATGAGGGGCTCTAGAAATGGTGTCACTTGAAGAACAACAGAAAATCTGGTTGTTTAATTGAACAAAAAGAAGACCGGATATAGACAGGAGAGGGCTTGACTATTTTTAGTCATGATGAACTTATTCTCTTTGGCTTCAGAGAACAAAATTGAATGGAAATGGCAAGAAGACCTCAGCCAAGTATAAGAAAGCAGGTCCTAATTATTATGGATCTTCTGAAAATGAATATTAACGTAGAGAGTTCTAGTCCCAGAATGAGTCAGGGTTTGAGCACCACTTCTGATGAGATTCAGCAAAGTTGGTCCCTTTTTACGAATATGACCTATTGATCCAGGTGTTCACTCTATGTTGCAGAGGACAGAGGAGACAGCTTGGGTGATGAAGGATTACCAGAATATGGCATCACCCCTCATCAGTACCAGTTTGGTGGGTGTGCAATTAGAGGATCTTTTACTCGATTCACGGGACACACCACTGAAATACCACAGGACACTCCAGAGAAAAACCGGAATCTATAGACTCCTAGAACCTTGGGCTGGAACAAGCCTGAGACAGTCTGTAGGGAAAGGCCACTCACGGCTGAGGGCAGAAGAGGGAGGTGTCAACTGCCCTCTCAGCACGTGCAGAGAGGGAGGCATCTGGCTTCTAATTCAGTAGCAGATTGGGTTATTTAACAAATGCTTAAGTGAGCAAATGATGGTTCTATTTTGATAGGTGTTAATCAAAGCTATTGTCACAGAGGCAGAGTCTTTTGCTACAATCTGTTCTTTGATAAATGTGCAAAATACATCATGGGAACCTTTCTTCTAGTAATAACATTGCCTCGAGTATGAGATGTGAATAAAAGGTATTAAAAGAATGATTTTTTAAAATACTTTAACAACCACATCACACCTATGTGTTGCAATAGTAACTCTTACTTTACTATTATTTTCCAAGAAATGTGGAGAGCTTACATCCCAAGACACAAGACTCTCCATTTGGTTCTTGCCAAATTACAGCCCATCACTATATCCCTGTCACTGCACACAAGGCCTGAGATAAAGTAGGTCCTCAATAGCAGATTGTTGCATGAAAAAGTGATTGAGAAAATCACTGTACTCAACAGACCATGCATGATTCTGGCAACACTGGGGTTGCTCATATGATTTTAGACTTTTGCTTTAGAATTTAGCTTCCATATTTTCATTTTAACTTTTTTTACATTTATGAATTTTTATCCTCAAATGTTCTTTTTGCAAACAGTCAAATAGATGGTCAAGTCGGTAATGGTGCTTTAAAATTTTATTTATTTTTATTTATTTTTAAATATTTTTATTTATTTATTTGATAGACAGAGATCACAAGTAGGCAGAGAGGCAGGAAGAGAGAGAGGGGGAAGAAGGCTCCCCGCTGAGCAGAGAGCCCGATGCGGGGCTTGATCCCAGGACCCCGAGATTTTGAGCTGAGCTGAAGGCAGAGGCTTAAACCACTGAGCCACCCAGGTGCCCCGTGCTTTAAAATTTTAAAAAGAAGTGAATGTAAAATAATGGGAATATGATTTCTTAGTGCCTCTTAGAATGGTAGAGGGGTGTCTATCCTCGAAACATGCCATACCAGAGCTTTAACTCATCCACACTCCCACTGCTCTGGTGCCAGTTGTCTTCATCCCCTGCATAAAAAATTGCAATTTCCCCCTGAAATATCTTCCTTCTAGTCTCTTTTTCTTCCATCCCATAGGTTTACAGCTTACAAGCAAAACTCTTCATGTTCTGGCTCTGACATTCACTAGTTTCGTAACCTTAAACAATTACTTAACCTTTCTAAGTTTTAGTTTTGTACATTGTAACATGAAGATATTATTAGAAGCACCAGCTTAATGTCATTTCATGAGAATTAGTTGAAGGGATACCAGATATGCTCAAAGGTTGACCATTAGAATTATGTCATTTGCATGCTTCTTACATTTTTGGAGCAGCTTTCTTACCAATGGTCAAAACTTAAACTTTTTGACATGCACTTCAACACTTCTCATGACTTGAACTTTGGTTCTAATCCCATCCAGACCCATTCCTCCATCTTCCTACCATCTCCCCACTCCTCACCTCCCAATACTAACATGGCAAATAACTTTTACCCTTGTTAATTCATAACTTGCCCTGATGCTTGCTGACTTTCCATATCTTTCTTCTGAATGTCCTCCTCCTAGAATGCCCTGATCCCATTTCTTTCTATTATGAGCATCTGCTCCTTTATCCAATATCGACCCTGGTTTTCTGATATCTCCCTTTTATGCTAATTCGTTATTTACATGTTGGTCATCTCCCAGACGGAGCAGCTCAGGCAGTCATGGATCTTGTTTCTCTCTGTATTCCCAGTGCTTAGTTCACTCCCTGGAAATAATAGACTTGTCAAATAAATTTAAAGATTATTCCAAAAGAATGGGAAGAACTCATTTCTGCAATGGCGCATTGCAGATCCTAGAGTTGTTTAGTCCTCCAGGGCTAACCAACTTTTTAAAGGGAGCAATGCTGGACGCCTGGGTGGCTCAGTTGGTTGAGCAACTGCCTTCGGCTCAGGTCATGATCCCAGACTTCCAGGATCGAGTCCCGCATCAGGCTCCCAGCTCCTTGGGGAGTCTGCATCTCCCTCTGACCTTCTTCTCTCTCGTGCTCTCTCTCACTCATTCTCTCTCAAATACATAAATAAAATCTTTAGTAAATAAATAAATAAATAAAGGGGGCAATGCTGATGAAGATTATTTGTTTTAAGCTAGCACACATCACTGGTTAGTAACATCTAAGATTCCAACTTTCTAGTTCAATCTAGTTAGGAAATTAGACCACCTCCACGCCTACTGAGTTCCAGAAGTGAACGAGAAGATAGAATAACTAATGAATGAGTGTGCTCTTCCTCTCTCATGGAGCCTATCACAGTAGACAGTATCCATGCGTCCACAGGAGCACTGTGAGAGTTTGGACAGCTTCACAGACTTGGCATGATTTGTACGCTCACCCAACTGGATTGAAAAATGACAATATTCCCTCTGGAATGATAAGACTCGGGGGGGAAAAGGGCATCAAAATTGTAAGATGAACATGAAAACAGCAGTGTCTTTCAGACTGAGGGCTGATGAGAATAGTTGATAGACTTGTTACCAGTGCCAGGGCTGAGCAAGCTTATTTTCTTGGCATCGTGACTGAGGATGCTGACTAGAGTAACGAGAAATGTTCATCAGACCCTCACTGTGCTCCTTCTGCTATAGGATATTTCTGTTCCAAAACAGATCTTGAGGTTTCTCCTGTCACTACCCACTAACACATTGGAGGAAGCTCTTCTGTCTACTTCTCAATTCACCTGCTTTTCCAACAGTCAAAATTACTATAATCTTGGAAATCGTCATTGCATTGACTCAATCAAGAATTTGGGTTTCATCCTATGTACCGGTGCTGCTGTATTGGTTGTATTGAGAAGGATACAGAGGCTTCTAGACTCACTGAAAAAGTGAATCATTATCATTTATGACAGAAAAAATATATACGAACCAGTGCTTACAATTTACATGCATTTATAATTCTCAGATGAAGTAATTTAAAGAAATAAACTGGCAGAAAATTACTGAATTAAAGAAATCACTGCTATTTTTAAAAAGACTTTATTTATTAGAGAGAAAGAGAGAAAGCGAGAGAGGGCACAAGCAGGGAGGAGAGGGAGAAGCAGGTTTCTTGTGAGAAGGAAGCCCAAGGCAGGGCTCAATCCCGGGACTCTGAGATCATGACCTGAGCCAAAAGCAGACACTTAACCAACTGAGCCACCCAGTGCCCCTTAATTTGCCATTTTTAATTATAACAGCAAGTAAGTTTGATATTTTTAGTAGCAGTGTGCTTGACAGTAGATACAGGAGGAAGGACTAGACCAGGTATCATTATAAAGAAGAGAAGAAACAGAATGAATGCTTTTATAACTTCATGTCTCAAAAATTGTCCTAGGTATATAAAGTAACTCTTCCTATTCTCCATTTAACCATCGGGGAAGGGAGAACAAGGGACTTGAAGTTATGAGTGGAGTTTTGTTAGGGTCTATTTGATGATAAATGGCCATGACCCTTCCACAATGCCATGTTGGACCACTGCACACACACACACACACACACACACACACACACACACACGTACATAAATGCACCGGCATATATTTAAGTCTATACAACGCAAACTTCACATGTCAAGAATGTGATTTTGAAAAATTAAGAAGTAAATAGAAAAGTTCTCACAGACAATGGTTAAGCACACTGAAATTCTTTTCCTTATTGTCAGGTCCCTTGGATTTTAATTCATATCCTATTGACTCTTAGTTTACATTCCATCCTAACAGCTTGTTCCTCTGACCTTTCCTAAGTATAGAAAACTAGCTAGAGTTTATACACACAGAGAAAATTAGAACTGGTAATCAGCAACAAAGGCGGAAGAGAAGCATGCTACCTTACTGTCAATTATGATAACTATGAACATAAAAATAATAGAGAAAAGATTAACTTGTATATCACACAATCTCCCCAATGAGGCAAAAATGTACTCGATGAATTTTTGAAAGATTTCCATGGGATATCATTTGTTAATTTAAACACAATATATTCCTCAGTTATCTAGCAAATAGATTTGTTAAAAATTTGTCATTAAATGTGTTGCTAGGGCAAGCAGAGAATTTAAATGAGACATTTCTATGAAAAACATTTGGAGAATTTTTTCTATTGATAAAATACGAGCATTTTGTAAATCTAGCAAAACACATACAAGCTTTTATGTACTTGAGTCCAGTACTAATGGCCGCTCATTTCAACATGGCTTTTATTTCCATTGTTCATAGTAAAATGCAAACTTAAGCCTGCAGATAACCAGAACACCAGCCAATTCCATAAACTTCCCCACTCTCTTACTCAGTGTCTGAGAGGAAAGGGAAAGTTTCTTTTTCCTTTGTTTCTTTCTTTTTTTGGCTTACTAATGTCTTAACATTTTTCATGAGCTTGAATGCTTCAGTCACGCTATTCAGTAGATGGTTGAGTCCCCATGGGCCTATGGTGTCAAGAATCATCTCAACAGGAACAAAGCAGGTAAGTAATGATGATTCTAATCTCAAGGGATGGGAAAGTCATTTCCTGGAGAAAAGTGTCTTGCTCCAAGTCACACCATTAGGAATAGACCATATGTCTCCCTGTGGTTTCAATTTGTGCATCCATTTTGTCCCTCCCTTCTTTTGTTCACCTTATTCAAGTCACTCTGAGAGTCACAATGAGTGGCCTAAAAGTGGAGAAATGACAACTCTTACAACCATAGATGTTAAAATCAAACCAGAAACTGGATAATTTTGAGGCAGAAAGGAAAGAGCAAATGACTCACCACAAATTGCATAATTCCAAGATTATTTCAAAAAAGAAAGCACTCTGTCCTATGGTCCATTCATCTTCCATCTGAATTCCCAGCCCCAATGCCATCCCACCTGAATTTATAAAGCTCTCTCTCCTCTTCCGTGGGGCCACACATGAAATTTCCTCCCCTCTGAATTTAAGTGCACTTAATTCTAACAAATGCCCCCTTCTCTGCCTGCTGAGCTGCCTTCATTTTTCCCAGTATGACTGGGAATAGCCTGCTTCAAAGAGGTGTAACCTGGAAATTAAGGATGAGAACATTCTGCCCTCTTTCTGTGTAGATACAAATACCCTCAAAGAGCTACCCTACTGTTAACTCCTCTCTCTTCTCTTCCAGGCATTCGGCTTCACGCTCACTAAATATAATGCATTACATTCTCAACCACGATGACCATTTGTATTTGTTGTTACCTTTCTCTGGTCATGGCATCTCTCTCCTTCTGGGTCCTAGAAAAATGACCTTTGAGTCTGTTCCTTTTGTTCCTGCCCTATCTCTCAGCCTGTTTGATGAGTAGAAGATGAAATAACTTACAGAAGGATACACAGCATGACCGGGAAAATGACTCATCTGGCCAAATAACCTGTCCCCTGGAAAATTACTGAGTCTTGCCAATGTATATAGACATTTATTCCTAAAATACCACAGCAAAAATTAGGGGGTTTTCAGGCTCTGGTATCTGAAATGTTCCCATATTATCTTAACCATGAGTTCGAAGCTTTCAACCCAAGAACCGGACAGATTTTAAAGTCTAATGAGCCCTTTTCTATTACATGCCAGTATTTACATACATATTTATATTCATTTTTCTGATGAGGAATACGTAGCTTTTCCAAGCATTGTGAGGATCTGCCCATCTACTATGTATTTATTCATTGATTTTATTAATATTAATTGAGTATTTTCTATATACTTGATCTCATGACAGTCACTAGTCATATGGTAAGAAATAAATCACACATAATTGCTGACCTCATAGAACTCAGAGATCAGCAGAAAAAGAAGACATTAAATAAGAGAGCCATTAAATAGGAAAGGTAGTTGATAAGGCCATTATTCAATAATGATGATGGGGACCTCTATAGTACTTTGATCACATGTAACATGCAGACCTTTCAAAAAATAAATCCATATTATCAGCCATACTAGCAGCTGAAAATATACATCACCATCGAGGTCCCCTAGCCTTAGTCTACAAAGTTTTCTATGATATCAAACTACAGCCAAATGCTAAAGCTTACAACAACAAACATGTAATTCTCCCTCGTACATCTGCCGGTCAGCTGAGTTGGTTCCAGCACAGTCTGGGATTTTGCACGTCAGCGAGAGCCATGAAACTGGAAGTTCAGGGAGAGCTTCCTGGAACATTCTTCTCATGGCATCAAGAAGCCTGGGAAGAAAAGCCAACTGCGTAACAGACATCCAGACCCTGATTGTACTAGCATCCCTGTGGCTATGTCTGAAGTCAAAGTTTGGGAAATACATTCTACCCACCCTAAGGGTCCAGGAACAGTATGGATGCCCAACACTGCTGACTCATGGGGAGAGGGGAATCCAGCCCAATCATTCAATCTACTGCATTCAGTTTGCAAAATCCTGATAGTACAATTTACTTACTGCACTACTGAGGATTAAACAGCCATTAACATGCTGAGGAGTAAATATGTTTGCACTTGAATTTTGGTTCCAAGGAATTTGAGTGTGTCAGGGAGATAAAATATACGTAAGAGCAGAGTCAGGGAGGCCCCCCCTTCCCTAAGCTGGGGCCTCAGGATTCATGAAGATATGCTCTGCTGTCAGATTTGCGTGAATATGTGTTCATCCTCAGGGAGGAATTCCAAGGCATGCAGCTGGGGGAAGAAGCAAACCAGCCACTCTTTATCAAGGTTGGAAGAAAGAAGGGGTTGCAGAAAAGCAGAAATAAGGAGCTACACAGAGCTACCACTTCAGGTGGGAAAATGGTGCTCTGGGAAGTTCACAGAGAACAGATCTGACCCTTGAAGACTGGCTTCCTGTTGGACATATCAAAGCAGGAAGCAAAGACATTCAAGATCCTCTGTCACCATCTAACCAAATTCCCTCCAACCTGAATGGGCAGTAGGGGAATGAAATAGGATCCTGACTCACCTGAAGAAAAACTTTCCAATTTAATTAGAGGAAGTCAAAACTAATGCATTAAATTCTCCAGCAGTGCATCAATACAGACAGTTTCACCAACTCTGGTCCTCTGGGAGGGGTCTGGGTTTTCCTAATAGAGTCTTCAGCAGCCCACCTGGAATTGGAAGAACCTGTTCCAGACAATAGCCTCCTGCTTCTAAGCTTTCAGCTTTGAGGTTTCTGAGGTGTGGCCACCTGTGTTTTACCAAATCTTATCTCACTACCAGTAGTGAGAAGCTTAATTTGTATAAAACAGGAGTAAATTTTAAAAAAGCCTTTCTGATAGTGAATTGGATATGGGAGGACAGGATAATCCTAGGGAGAGAATTTTATCAGCTTTGAGGTAGTTCCTCAGGGTTATGAGTGGAATGTCTCTTAAAAATTGTTTTATGACCTCATTCCAAAGGATTTGAAGGAGATGAAATTCGTTGAATGCCTACTACATACCAGATACTGTGTTATGAGCTTTACATAGCTTACCTCACTTGGTCTTCTCAGATTCCCTAATTTATAAATACTGATCATCCCCTATACTATGTAAGGAAACTATGCAGGATGATTTTTTCAGTGGGTCACATGAATAGTGATTCTCTGGCCTCTGGGGAAAGCTAGAAATGATTCTGACCCCTTTATACAGGTAAAGTTACCCAAAAAGAAGGACCAGGTTTTCCATGCCAGGGAAATCAACTTCATGCTCACCTTTATGCCTTCCTGAAACCCCACCACAGGAAAGAAAAAAAAAAAAAAAAACTGTTTCACACCTAAGTCTGTAGGAATGAGATGAGCAGGGGAAGAAAACACAGCTATCACAAAACAGCTCCCAAAGGCCCAGGAACTGGCAATAACAATTCCTCTAAATGCAGGGGTGAATCATGGGATGCAAAAAAGAACTGATTGAAAGTGTGTTTATGAGCCTATCATCCTTTTTCCCAGTACAGACCTTGTTTCCCCACTACAGCCTCCTAGGTGTCTTCCCTCCCCTGCCTCAGCAAAGTCTGGAGTTTTCAGTTTTTGTAGGTGATAAAACAAAGCATCTCTGAAAAAAACCAGGTAAAAAATGGAAGTTGAAGGGGTGCCCGGATGGTTCAGCCAATGAAGTGTCTGCCTTTGCCTCAGGTCATGATCTCAGAATCCTGGGGTCAAGCCCTGAGTCTTAGGCTTTCTATGCAGCAGGGAGTCTCCTTCTCCCTCTGCCCCTCCCTCTGTTTGTGCTGGCTCACTCTCTCTCTCTCCCAAATAAACAAATAAAACTTTTTTGAAAAAAGAAGTTGGAGCCACCGCAATGAAAAGAGAATTGTGCATACTTGTGCACAGTGGACACTGAAACCCTTTTTTCTGTTTCTCTCATACAGCTCTTGCAATGTAGACAGTCAGGGTCTCCCCCACCAAGGGGGATTTTGATAAACGTGGCTCTGTGGAATCCAATTAGCTGATGAGGAAAGAAGAACAACATTGTAACTAGGAACCAAGTACAGAAATAAAACAAAAAGTAACAGACACCAAAATGATCACTTAAAATCTCAAGTTATGATCATTTCAATAAATCAATTACTTATTTGTTTAATTTTTTTTTTTCCAAGAAAGAGCATGTGTGAGTGGAGGGGAGGGTCAGAGGGAGAGGGAGAGAGAATCCCAAGCAGGCTCCACACCCAGCACAAAGCTCAATGGGGCTTGACTCAGGACTCAAATCTCACAACCCTGAGATCATGACCCGAGCCAAAATCAAGAGTCAGAGACATAACCAACTGAGCCACCTAAGCACTCCAATAAATAGCATTTTTTTATAAACTTTTATTTTATTTTATTTTATTTTAAGATTTTATTTATTTATTTGACAGAGAGAAATCACAAGTAGTCGGAGAGGCAGGCAGAGAGAGAGAGAGGAGGAAGCAGGCTCCCTGCTGAGCAGAGAGCCCAAAGCGGGACTCAATCCCAGGACCCTGAGATCATGACCTGAGCCGAAGGCAGCGGCCTAATCCACTGAGCCACCCAGGCGCCCCAATAAATAGCATTTTTAAATATTTGCACTATAAAGTTGAGGGACTCTTCCAGAAAACTATACCCAAAAAGAAAAAAAAATTTATAATAGTAGAGGTCAGTTTTGGTGCTCCATTACCTGAATAATATAAATTCTATAGAGACAGAAGAGGGGAGGAGGAAAGAAGTTAACAAATTAAATACATACGTGCAGGGGGCACCTGGGTGGCTCAGTGGGTTAAAGCCTCTGCCTTTGGCTCAGGTCATGATCCCAGGATCCTAGGATCGAGCCCCACATCAGGCTCCCTGCTCAGCAGGGAGCCTGCTTCCCTTCCTCCCTCTCTGCCTGCCTCTCTGCCTGCTTGTGATCTCGGTCTGTCAAATAAATAAATAAAAATCTTTAAATACATACATGCAGGTATACAGGTATACCTATATACAAGAATCTTACAGGTGGATGACATGAAAGTTGTACACAATCACTTCTACTCACCACTGGTGAGCATTATGCGCTGAGTGGTGTCTTCCCCCAAATTCCTATGTTGAACTTCTAACCTCCAGT
Organism: Mustela putorius furo; assembly: GCF_011764305.1. Taxonomy (NCBI): domain Eukaryota; kingdom Metazoa; phylum Chordata; class Mammalia; order Carnivora; family Mustelidae; genus Mustela; species Mustela putorius. The sequence continues at coordinate 27,915,920 of NW_025421273.1, forward strand.
ACTTCAGAATGTGACTTTACATTAAAATTAAGGCATTTGGGGGCACTAAATGAATACAACTGGTATCCTGATCCAGAAGATGATGTGGGGACACAGGGAAAACACGGCCAACTTCAGGCCAAGGAGAGAGACCTTGTTAAGAAACCAACCCTGCCAACACCTTGATCTTGGACTGCAGAATTATGAGGAAGTAAATGTCTGTTGTTTAACCCTCCTAGTCTTTGGTATTTTGGAGCCACAGGAGCCCTAGTAAACTAATACAGTGAGCACATTGGGTATGTGACCATTCACAGGGAGCTCTGGGTCCAGAAGGAAGGGGCAACCAGACAAGGTGGCAAGCACAACCATCCATTCACCACGCTGGATAATTTAGGTCATGCAGTTTTAGTAACTAGCAGAACAAATTACTCAAATCTATGGCTTTTAGCTGAATTTCCACCGTTCCTTTCCTCCCACCAACATTTCACTGAAATGTTAGTTCTGGTCTTTATCACCTAAACGCAAAGTGAATACAATTATGAAAAAATTATAAAAAGCCAATGGTGAAAAGATATTTAGGAACCTTAAAATCACCATATGCAAGTGTCTCCTGTGCCTCCGGGAACGACAAATTTGCTATGGGGCAATGGATTTTGTCATGCTATTGCATACCCCAGGCTCGCTATAGAAAAGTTTCTAAAAATATATGTCTGTAGAGGGTAAATTCTCTTGTATGTTCCACCAGTTTTCCTCTGAACTATGCTTTTTCCCTTTATACCATGGTTAGAAGCCTTTTCAAGTTTATTGCTGCTGTGATCTTGTGTGCAACTCTATTTTAAGCTGTCTACGCCAGAATGAACTCCTAAGGTACTACTCCAACAGAAAAGAAGGGAAAAATTTAACACCATAGTCAGTAATGGGTCTGGAATTAGAGAATCCCTTAATATTTGAAGATGGGAAAAGTAAAGACAATCTGGCAAACATGATGATAATATTTAATTTCTGAAATAAATCAAACTCGATCTAAGCATGACTGTGGATAATATTCTGTGTCTTCATAAACATAAACTAGTTATAGATCTCCCTGGTGAACTCAAAACACAGAGGAGCCTTTCCAATACCGCTGGAACAACCAGAATAATTAAATTATGCTGGGAAATTATGCCTTTCTTTGTGTTTTATCTAAGACATGGTTCTGAAACCTGATTGCCTACATGAATCTCAATAGTTAACACAATCGTGAAGCAGGTTCTATTTTAAGTGACAGTTCATATACTTGCTTCTTCAGTAAATACTTAGTACTTAGTGTGTACCATGCACCATTCCAGGTAATGAAGGTAAAGTTTTCACCCCTACAGAGTTCACAGATGATATGAGAAAGCAATAAATAAGTAAAGGTATCCTGTCAAGTCAGTTACATGTGTGCCTTAAGGGTTTAATGGGGTAAAGGGTAAAGAAAGAATTGTGACCATTGTGGGGGATATTACATAATAGATAAAGGAAGGCTTTGCTGAGGAGGTGACCTTTGAACAGAGGAAGGTTTGTAAATTTCTGGGAAAACAACATTCAAGAAGAGAGACAAGCAAATGCAGGCAAGCTGAAGGATACACATCATGGACATGCTCAGAAACAGGGAGGGGACAGGGTGAGGTAACCAATAGTGGGAGTTGGTTTGGAAGCAGTAAGTGAGCTTGGAGGTATATTAAAGGTTTTGATTTTATTTTCTTTAAGCTGAAAACTTTTCAAAGGTTTTCAGTCAGGGCAGGATAGGATCAGATTTACATTTTCAATTTTGATTTCAGTGCAAGAAGAGAGATTGGGGCAGAGCCTGCTGATGCAGTCTACTGGCTAGGATGAGGTGGGTAATGGTGGATCAAAAGGAGAGGGTTTGTGATATATGTTCAAGATAGACTCTAAAGGGGCACCTGGGTGGCTCAGTGGGTAATCCTCTGCTTTCGGCTCAGATCATGATCTCAGCATCCTAGGATCAAACCCATATCGGTGTCTCTGCTCAGCAGGGGGCCTGCTTCCCCTCTCTCTGCCTACTTGTGATCTCTCTCTCTCTCTCTCTGTGTCAAATAAATAAATAAATAAAATCTTTAAAAAAAAAAAAAAGACTCTAAAGAACTCCTGGGGGCATCTGCATGGCTCAGTCAGTTAAGCATCTACCTTCTGTTCAGTTCATGATCCCAAGGTCCTGGGATTGAGTTCCAAGTAGATCTCCCTGCTCAGCATGGGGGGTCTGTTTCTCCTCCCCCTACTCATGTATGTTCTCTCTCTCTCTTTCTCTCTCTCTCTAATAAATAAATAAAATCTTAAAAAAAAAAAAAAAAAGGAGTTGCTGGACTAACGGATGAAGAGTGTGTGAAGAAGAAAAGTGCCAAGGAAGACTTCAGACCTTGGGTTTGAGCAACAAGATGAGTGCTGGTATCTTTCAGACATCATGAGCATGGAGCCTTGCAAACCACAATGTGCAACTCCTTTGAAGAGGGTAATGTTACTTGGTTTACAAAGCTGAAGACTATTTTCTTTGTATCTTAATAATTTTCTTTGCTGTCTCAAAGATATTATAAAACCCAGTTCTTCTGTCTCTACTTACTAAGCTTCTTTATGGTGGGTTGTGAGACCACCATATATTTAATAAAAATTTCAGTCAAATATCAGTCATTGGTATCACATCTGACAAATTGAAAAGAAGCATATTTTTCTCTATATCATTCACTACATTGACAAGTGAAGAATGACCGCCATGGGGTGTAGACACCCTTATGTTCCCAGTCTCCCACCTCCTTCTCTCAAGTCTATCTACTCTCAAGGCTCTAATCCTTTTGATTCTACTCTTAGCCTCTGATTCTTGTTTTTTTTGTTTGTTTGTTTTTTAAGATTTTGTTTATTTATTTGACAGAGATCACAAGTAGGCAGAGAGGCAGGCAGAGAGAGAGTGGGGGAAGCAGGCTCCCCGCTGAGCAGAGAGCCTGATGCGGGGCTCGATCCCAGGACTCTGGGATCATGACCCGAGCTGAAAGCAGAGGCTTTAACCCACTGAGCCACCCAGGCACCCCATGATTCTGGTTTTTAACCCAGAAGAGAACCAACAGATCATCTAGCCTTTTTCTCTCGAAAAAGCCTCTAGAAAAATATTTTAGGGTATGGGTGGGAGTTGTGAGACCAGGACTACTGTAACTGCTCTTGGTGGCATGTATTAGGGGGTGCATGTATTGCAAATTTTTCTCACCCCTAACCTCTCCTCCCCACATTTATTTTTTGTGAACTGGCTAATGGTTCCATAAAGGACTATTTTTGTTTACTTCGAAACTTCAGCTAGAAATTGACAGCATAGCCTCAGAGATAGTACCCATGCAGTTATAATAAATCCTGAGATCACTACAATAGCATCCTTTATGACGATTTTGCTAAGTTCATCCTGATGGAACCAGAGAGGACCTATAACGAACTAATTTCAAATAGGCCTTGATACTGAGAGCTTAACTAGTCTACTTCCTTTTCTTTCACTGAAGTGATAATTAAAGCATCCCCACTCTTAAGTGATTGAACCCATGCTGATTTTAGTGCACGTAGTAGAAATAAAATCAACCAAAAGAAATTGTATGGCTGTTAACTGAACCCTTTGCAACTACATCTAGGCAACTTTGCCACCCCAATTAAACATATGCAAATATGCAAAAGGAAGAACCCAAATTATAAATTATGAATCTGATCACAGTAATATTACAAAATTGATTTTTCTTCTTCATAAAGCTTACTTTCATATGACCCAATTCCAGAGAGCACCCAAATTTATGGTTCAATTTTATTTAACTTAGCTATGGTCATTAAAAGAGCCACAAATTTGCCATTAATCATTGATTAAATTCAATTAGCTCTCAAGGTGACTTATGTTTTCTCACTACTTGCAACATTACAATCTGCCAAACAGCCTTCCTGGCATGAAACGGAACATTTCTCTATAAGTAGTTACAGGATTCAGTTCAAATTGTATAAAGTACTTATTGATTACACTTTCGAATACTTTTGCTTTTAAAGACCCAAAGCTTCAATGGCTACGGATGTGTTTAAATCTCTGATTTGTGAAGATGAAGGGTTTTCCTTGGTGCTGTCGAGACAGAATGGTAAATTCGACAAATGGCCCCCACACCAGTTTCTTTGTTTCTTTGCTTTTTATTACCCATAGAGAAAGCTTTTAAATGTCTACCCTAAGGTAGCACAGTGTTCTTTCAAACCATCTTTTCTAGTGTTGACAAAGGGAACAGCTGAAGGCAGAGCCCACATCATTCATCTTAGTATCGGCAGGACCATGTGCCTGATGCATAAAAGACACTTGCTGTTGTCTAAAGGGATTTGGTACATTCTGTGAGTGAGATATCATGTATTGAGCTTTTACATCATTTCCACCCCTTCTTATGTTCTTCCCACACTATATTGGATAGGATGGAATGCTAAAAACAATATATTACAGCCTCTTCTGTGATTATGTTTGTGGATACAGAATATTGCCGGTTCTGTCAATAAGATAAAAATGCAAGACTTGGAAGGTGGAAAGGGAACAAGAAACCTTGCTTCTTTCACGGTGGCAGTGGAGAAGGAATCTGTACAGATGTGAATATTTATAGTAGCTGGATTCCATTCGCTGTAGTCCAGGGTCTAACCTAGAGAATGCATTCACAATTGCCCGCCAATAGGGAGGCAGAATCAGAAACCAGAAGTCGTAACTTTTGCTCTTCCATCTTTCTAATGGTTTATCTAATTTATCTAATTCTTGGTATGAAAATCTTTTCCTGGGTTGCCCACTAAATGACAAGGGGCTTATACTGTTTTTTTCTCCCTGGGATGTCTTCCACAGCACTTTTCCATGGCAAACATTATTTTTCTCTTTGTGATCCAGCCCTTATATCTCTCTATGATAGTTTTTAGACCCCTCCTCCACCTACCTCCTATCTCTTATTACATTTTAATGTAGGCTTTTTTTGTTTGGTTGGTTCCCTTGACAACCTGTAAGATTTTCCAAGTAATGGAAAAAAACTTATTCATGCATGTATTCTCAACACCTAATAAAGTCGTTGGTTTATAATACATAACCAATAGTTATTTATTACTTTGAATTTAAAGTGTAGAGGCTTTATCTCTTATTTATTGTTGTACTTTCTTCAGTGTTTGACACTCAACAAATACTCAATAAACACTTGTTGTATCAAATTCTTAAATCACCCCCATCATTCTTTTCAGTGAGAATCATTTGGATTCATTCCACATGTGGAGGCTGAAAAGTCCATATTCATGTAAGCTGGATTCCGAACTTGTCAAAGATATTCCAAGGTAAGGGAGTAGCATGGGCAAAGGTGGGAGGTGTGAGAAAGACTGTAGCATCTAAAGAGCCCACTTACCTGGAACAGTTAGTGTGCCTAAGGTAAGGAAAGGAGTGTGTCTGACTTGGGATTTGCTCACCAGCCCTGGGCTGCTTTTATCCACCATAAGCAATATGATGAGCAATGACTCCAATTGTGCTAATAATTGTTCTTCCCATGATCAATGTATGGGTTCAAGAGTTCAGTGCAAGAGCTATTTCTTCACCAGGGTGGCTGCCAAGATAATTTGCTTATCTTGGCTCTTCTCTAATGTATACCATTAGATGACATCTTTATTCTATGAAAAAAGGACCCAAAAGCTGATAATAAGTTAGATAGAGTCCACTGATGCCCAAGATTCTTTATAATTTAGCATTGCTAACATCATATTTAAGACTAAGTTCTAAACATGTAGACACAAAATCTGTAAGAAAAACATGGCACATCTTCCATCCACTATACTCAACACTAAGAAATTTTAAATGTAATTTTTATATTTAAACAAACAGTTACATCATAGAGTAGAATGCTAATCAAAGTGAATTTTTAAAATAAGACATGAGATTTCAATTCAATTTCCTTCCCCTTCTTCCCTGTCTGCACAGAAAACAGGTGGTCAGGAATTCTTAACGTTCTTTTGGGAACTCTGAAAGAAGGTTTGGCTCTTTTGTTTCAAGGATTAAGACAAGCACTTTTACCAAGAAGCCTGACCTTTTGGACTGTCATTCTCTTCATTATAAAATGAGAAACATTGGTATATTTCCTACCTACATACCTCCCCAAGCTGTTTTAAAATAGCATGTGTGACAGACAAGGTACAGCAAATGACTAAGAATGTAGCTTCAAAACCCAATAGCCAGGATTCAAGTGCCAACTCTGTCATTTCTTAGCTGTGGACTTTTGTAAAAGTGATTCTCTCTCTTTATTTTAAATTTTTCCAGTGTTCCAAAATTCATTGTTTATGCACACACTCAGTGCTCAATGCAATACGTACCCTCCATAATACCCCCACCAGGCTCACCCAACCTCCCACTCCCCTCTTCTCCAAAACCCTCAGTTTGTTTCTCAGAGTCCACAATCTCTCATGGTTTGTCTCCCCCTCTGATTTTCCCCATCTCACTTCTCCTCTCCATCTCCCAATGCCCTCCGTGTTATTCCTTATGCTCCGTAGGTAAGTGAAACCATGTGATAATTGACTCTCTTTTGACTTCAATATTTTCATCTCAAAAATGGACATGTTTCTAAACAATCATACCTACCTCATCTTGTTAAGAGAACTAGATGACTTAATTCAAATAGAAGACTTTAGAACTATACTTGCCACATGAGAGGACATTATTTGTTCTTATGATAAGATAGCCCCTCCCCTATTTTAAGATTTTGTTTATTTATTTATTTGACAGAGATAGGTCATAAGTAGGCAGAGAAAGAGTGGAAGCAGGCTCCCTGCTGAGCAGAGAGCCCAATGCAGGGCTCGGTCCCAGGGCCCTGAGACCTGAGCCAAAGGCAGAGGCTTAACTCACTGAGCCACCCAGGTGCCCCCAGATAGGGTTTTTTTGAATGAACATTTTTTCCATTAATAATATTAATATCAAAGATGTATAAATTCTTCTTACATTCTAGACATTTTATATGCATTATCTCATGTGAAACAACCCTAAAATAGATATGCTATTCTAATTAGTAGTTTATAAATAAGAAATTAGGGATTCAAAAGAGATTTAAAAAAAAAAAAAAAGCTTGCTCTGGTTTGAAAGACTTAGTATGCAGTGGACATGGAGCTTCAAGCCTGGACTCCAGCTCTGGAACCTGTATTCTCATAGGACTCTGAATTTCAGATGTTCTTTAGTACCAGGAGATGTGGGCAGTGATGGGGAAAGGAGAGAAAGGACACCTATATCAAGCACAAAATAAACATAAAGATCAGACACCAGTCTGGGCTATTCCATAGCCCATCCCACTTAACTCTTCTAATAATCACAAAAGGTTGGGATCCTTGCATCTATTTTTTTAAATATGAGGAGATAGTAAACTAAGGAAAAGGTTTCAACCTATAGCCTCTACCTCCAAAGCCCTTGCTTTTCCTTCTACTATGGTCCCATTAATTCCATTGCATGAGGTCAAGAGGGTAGCTAGTCAAAAAACTAAATATTAGGTTATCTGTCTCACATGAATCCTCAAGAAATGACCCCAGATTGGAAGGGAGTGAAAGCAGACATACTATACAAACTACAGAATGGGGAATAAGCCAGGAAATGCTATTAGAAAATTGTCTTATTTTGACTTGTGAAAAAAAAAAAAGTATTTGGAACTTAATGATGCCTAGTTGACTCAGTGTAAGACTGCAGTAAATTTCTTTTATCACTGCTGCTGAGTTAAATATGACCCAAAACTGTAAATGTGCTCTATAGTCTTCTATACCTAAAGCCTGACTAATTATTCACTTATGTTTGTTGAATCAAAAAAAAAAAAAAAAACTGGGCTAAATTCATTCCACTGTTTTCTTCCAACCTGCCAGTATGACTTTATCTTGCTACTAAAAGGAGATGAACGGGCAGAGGCTAACAGCATTCCATAGCTTCTTTCTATAGCAAAGTGCATCCAGGAAATGTTCAAAAGACAGAGGTATCAATTGCCTTCCCTCGTCAATAAGAACACAATAAGAAGTGACCTGGTCAAGGCAAGAAAGGCCTAAGAATGACTTCACTCCTGATGTCTCTTTATTTCAAGAGACTATTTATAAACTCATCTGGAAATGCATGAGCTTTGCACGGTCCGTTTTCCCCCTGTAGCTATATCCTGAAGAGGCATGCAATAAAATGACAATTTCAAAGAACCTAATGTCTTGGAGTCAATCAAGGCAATGTATATTAACATGAATTTACTGTCAGTAAAGAAAAACACATAGAAGAGACAGTGAGGCATCTTGACTTTGAGAGGAGTGAAGGCACTCTGAGTAAACTGAAATGTGTAGGTGTCGATAGATAACAAAGTGATGCTGGCAGGTGAGGAAGCCTGGGCTTTAGGGACTGGTAGACATCCACTGCTTGTCCAGCCTCTGAAAGCCACTGGCTTTTTTGATTTCATTTTTCTTGCCCAGGAAAATGGGAGAATGCCTCACAAAGTTTTTTGGGAAGACTAAATCATTCAACATGTTTGAGTACCTAGTATCGTGTCTTACAAATGATAGGGATTCATTTGATAGTAGCTTCTGGTATCCTCTTCTTCTTTTCCTCCTCTTCCTCATCATCTCCATATGCAAGAGATCAGAAACAACTGTCCCAAAGTCTTCTTGTATTAGCTTGTCTAAATTTATGACATAGGTAAGATGTTTTCAGTGGTTCTTAGGACCCATGATTCTTTTTTAAAATCTCTTCCAAACTGCCAAATACAAACCATGTGACTCCCTCTTTAAAGATTGGGCATTTGAAGGAAACCAATGAAAGAAAAAATAGGAATGCATACTCTCACAGTGATTCTGATTTTGCTTTCCCTGCTTCTCTTATGCTTCTCTTCCTGTGTTCTTAGAATCCACACAGACTCAGAACTCCGAGGACCCCCTGTAAACAGCCATCAGGAGCTTAGCTACAGGCCAGGGCTCCCTTCCGAGGATTCAGCTGAAATAAGGCCTCATCTCAAATGTAGATCAAGAGGAAATGGACCCTGGGAAGGCCTACATCTCCCTTATTTATCACTGTAAGGCATGATGGGCTTCCTCTCTAAATTTCAAGGGAAAAAACAAAAAAGCAAGCCAAGACACATCAATGTTAACAGAAGAATGATAATATTTGGTAAAGTTTAAAGCTGACTTACTCGATTTTAATGACAGAATGTTCCCATCTCTTAACAAACTATCATTACATTTTTTAAATTTTAATTTAAATGAGGTCTGATAATAGTTAAAGTGGCATTACAGAGCACTCCATACATGCCACACATGATTCTTAATGCATTCGGTTATATTAGCAAAATATAAGGCTCACCATGATCCTGTGAGGGAAGTGATGTCAGTATTCCCATTTTTCTTTTTTTTTTTCCAGAAAAGGCACGGAGAGATTGAGTAATGTGCAGAAGATCACACAGCTAAAGAGCTGCAAAGTCAGTGTCTGATCCAAGGCCAAGGGATTACAGACTCTGCATCCTTTATCTATATTGTTTGTCTCCCTCGAAGAGGGACCTCCAGGGCAGGACTGTGGCTCTGAGACTTCTCTGTGGACCATCTTCAGACCGAGTAGCACGGATTTTAGTCTTTTATTCATCTTGTTTCACTTCTTCAATATTACATTATTAGACAAAATCCTCGAGATATTTTTAAATCACAGACAAAGATTTCACTGTACTCCCCACTCCACTCTCTTACAAATGTATTTAAAGATACATGACTGAGGATCTGTGAGAAAATCTTCAAATACTGTTAAACATCATTCTTTGGTCGAACATACTTTGAGAATAACGGTGTTTGTTTTAGGGAAAAATGTAACTAATAATCAGTTTTCGAGACATCCTAAAGCTTCAGGGCATCCATCATTTCAATTTTCAGTAACAAGACTCACAGTTTTAATGAGCTATTGATTAGGAAAGAAGGTAATATGATCATGTAAGAGGCACTGAGAAGAGTATTTAGAAATCCCACATTGTCAGTTAAGCAACTCTTTTCAGAGCAGAAGGTATTGCTTTCTTAAATCATAAGTGGAGGAGAGAAAAGAGAAAATTGAATGATTTTTGTCATTTTTTCCTTCTTTCCTGACCCAGAAAAAAATATAGGGAGGGGAGAGTCTTGGAGGGAAAGAGCAGATTGGAATCTGGAACTCCTTTTCTAGTGGGAAATGATCAAGGGCCAAAGGAGGAAGGATGCCTGCTGACACTTGTCATTTCCACAGACTTACTGGAGCAAAAGTATCTCTAGCATTGAGAAGGAAAATTGAGTGTCTAGATATTTTGGATGGCTAGAGAAGTCCTGTTTGCTGAAGAATTTTTGAAGTTAGAGCTTGTTTAAAGACAGAAGATTATAGGATGAGCCAGAGGAGGCCCAAGGAGAGCAGATTAGGGTGTTAGCTTTTTGGATTTAGTTATCCACCAACTAGAGGAACTGAGAAAGCACACAGTGGCAAAGCCTTTGACAAATGTAAGCTGGCATAAATTTTCATCCCAAGACTAAAACAGACTGTGTTGAATCCAGGTCAGTTACATTTGAAAATGTTTTACTTGTACCTGGGCAACAGTATTACTTTGAATTCTAATCTATATTTTAGCTATCATCTTACTTCCATTATGAAGAATATTTAACTACTTCATTCAGAGTCAGAAATTTGCATGTATTCACATAAGTTGAAACTGGAGAATCAGAGCAATCTTTACTGATTCAAAAGTTCTATCAGGAAGTTGGAGATTTAAGGTGAATTAGTAGTCAACTGTGCTGTCTGACTCAAAGTCTATTTTAGGGTAAGAAGCTACCATAGGGCTGTGGATATAGCTTTCTTCTTGAATAAGGTACAAATAAGTAAAAAATAAAGAGCACAAAAAAATCATAAATTTTATTAACAAGGAAAAAGAGTTCAATATATTGAAGCAGTATGAAAAGCAAAAAAATGAAATTGAAAGAGAACTTGCTGATCTTTCTCTTGCTATTTCAAATTTATTATGCATATTCATATGATTCAGGCAGAAGGAGAAATAATATCAAAGGGCATGCAAAAGATCAAAGGATGACCTAGTAAAAAGCAAGAGTAACAAAGAGACCCGTCAACTTAGATTTTAGGTTTCTAATAGAGGGTGTGAATTTTCACCTGAAGACATATAGACAATACTAGGTCAGAGCAAACATAATTGCCATTATTCATTTCCTTTCTTCACACACAGGCTATACTGCCAGACCCTCTCATTTTTTCATCTTTGAATATTTCCTGGCATTGACCATACTACAGGTGTTTCGTTGCTTCAAATCCTAGGCCATCTGTCTTTGAACATATCGGCTGCTGACAACCCAAAGCCAGGATCCTGTTGGCTTTGAGGAGTTTAGCAGAATTGAGCAGGGAGAGAGCTCTTCAAGAAGAGCCAAAGAATGGAGGAGAAGACACAGTGCTAGCAGATGTGCTAGCATAGTTGGGCCCCAGAACCAGCCATAAGTCTATAGAAATACAGCCCAAAGACCATTATCAACCTAAGGTTTAGGCCCAATTCCAAATCTTATCATTAACTCTCCCTACATTCTCTCAGTCCATTAAACTACATGTTCAAAGAATTAGAAAGAATGTAGATCAGCATCAGATGTAATGACTTCGTCCCATTCCTCAAGCTGATGCCAATTCTAACCACCCATCTGTGTCTCCTTCCGATCCTACAACCCCCCATCCTTGGAGCCCTAAGGAGTGATATCAAGACAATAACAGGATTATTACTGCAAGCTCTCAAGTATTACATATGCATGAGAAGGGAAATACCTACTACGTATTTTAGCTGTGTGAGATCTTCAGAAAGTACTACAATAATATTTTTGAAATAATTTACTTAGGAGGTCCCATCCTAAATCTTTCAATGTTATGAAGTTCCTCATTAGAGAGGAGCCTCTGCAGTACTGGAAACACAACCCGGATCTTCCTTATATCCCTCATAGGCCTAGCACGGTGCCTACCTACATCCACTGGGCATTCATTTATTGAACCAATATTTTTGTGCTGCTAAATTCTGTGCTTGACACTAGAGGTGGTTAACAAGGTAGAAAAAACTCCTGCTTTCATGGAGTTTACATTCTAGCTTCTAAAGCAGATACTCATTCACAATAAATGACTTGAATAAATGGGTTGCTGAGTAAACAGAAAAATGTATGAATGGAAAGATATGTTTTTATGGGGTAAAGATAATTAAGCTTAAATATGGAGTTAACTTTAGTCTTTTTTCTACCAGTCCAAGTCAAGCAACTCATCAATCAGAGAAGAATAATGATGAATGCACGTGTGTGCATGTAGGGGTGTGTGTGCGCACATGCGTGTGTGTTACATTTCATTCAAAGGAGTGGCTGAAATGATAAAATATTTTCTAGCTTTGACACTATTAAATAGTAGTCACCTTAGTGATTTATTTATAAATCAACATTTTCAAAGGCATGCTATACAGAATCTAATTCTGCATATTGTTATTTGGTGTTATGGCTAAGTAGGTTTCTATGGTGAGATAGGATAGAGAACATCTAGTTATATGAATTTCTTTTTTGGTAGGTCTTAACGGAATGTCTAGCACGACAACATGGTGTATGGTTCTCTAAGAGAACATGTTTGCAAGTTTACTTTAAAAGAAATTCATGTTGGAGCACCTGGATGGCTCAGTCAGTTGGGCATCTGCCTCTGGCTCAGGTCGTGATCCCAGGGTCCTGGGATCAAGCTCTGCATCAGGCTCTTTGCTCAGTGAGCCTACTTCTCCCTCTCCATCTGCCCTCCACCTTGCTCATGCTGTCTCTCTTCCTCTCTCACTCTCTCTCCCTCTTTCCCTCAAATACATAAAAAAAAAAAAATCCTTTTTTAAAAAAAGACAGAAGTTCATGTTTGAGGACACTGTATAAATTATGCTTTGCTTAATACGGATTGAGTAAGTATAATGTATACTATGTGCTCTTCCAGGATCCCCCCTTCAGAGCCAATGTACTCATCCTCAGCTGCTGACAATATCAGTTGCTGAATTCTCACTGTTGTGTTGCTCACCAGACATTGCCCTCAGCATCAGGGAACTGCCCACGAGATGTTGACCTGTGGCCCATTACTGGCTGGTGACCCATTATAAAGGCTCATCACTCTTGTTTCAATGTGAGACAAATCTTAAGAACCATCGGACCTACTCTCTATAGGATCATCTAGGAACTCAGCTGCATCTACAAGCAGGCCAGCTTGTCTATCTGTCTCATTCCAACTCCCTCACTTCCTACTTCCTTCCAGGTATCCCTCTCCCAAAGCATGCCCCAGTGAAATTTCTCTATACAATTCTCTATCATGGAGTCTGCTTCTTAGGAACCCAGTATAAGACAATAAGGATCATTTCAACAGATACATATATGCTCACATAAACTTTTGACCCACTCATTCCGGTATCACCGAAACGATGTTCCTCTTCACTAGAACTAGAACTTTTGATTCATAGATTGCTGAGTCTTGACTGATGTTACAAGTATACAAGAACTGCCTCATTGTGGATACCTCTTTTTCTAAAAGTCCTTCCTAATTTTTTTAGTCTATACTCACTCAAGAGATAACCATGTACACCAGGTGCCATCATTTCTAACATGGCACTGAACTTTCATCTAAAGTCAAAATCAAGCCTTTTATCTGCTGAAGTCACCAGTAGCAGAGCTCAATTTCAGGCCCATTTGTCTAACTTCAATGTCAAGCCTCTTTTTGCTGTGTTTTACCCTAAAATTATTAACAAATTTATAAATAAAGAGGGAAACCAAATGCCATTCTCTTAATGTCAACAAATGGCATTTTGTTGAAATATACCAGCACACACACACACACACACAATTACATTTAACAGCTGAAGGGAGCCTAGAATTACCCTGGCCTACCCTCTCAGTTTTAGAGCAGAAGAAATGCAGGCCCAGAGTGAAAGAATGATTTGCCTAAAGTCCCACAAATAATCCTAGAACTCAGTCAGATCTCAGACTTTCAAAACCAAATTTAAAATTATTCAGTCTGTCATTCAGGTTCACAGTGGGGGACAGGAAGAGTGATTATTAGCTTTACATGTGAGGTTACAATAGAATTGTTTTAGATAGCCAGATGTCTCATTCGATTTCCAAAAATTTGATTACATACTTCCTTTTCAGAGACATAGCATAAGCATAAAAGCTAAGAATACGTGTACACTGGGCTGTATGAAAAACTACCTTTTATTCTTGGCTCACACCAGTGAGCATTATGAGCTAATAATTCATCAGTAAGAGCTTCCATCAACCTTACAGCAGTTTAATCTATGATTTTAAGAAACATTAAATAATGGAATGTGGACTGAAACAAAACAAACACACAGATTGGCATCACTTTGACAATTGCATCAGAAAATGGTTTTTATAAACATATTTTTCTGTGCTCATCTTTTTTTTTTTTTTTCCAATTTTAATTTTTTATGCTCATCTTTTTATAGATTCAATCAGCACTACCTTCACAGAAATCATGCACGGAGATGCCATGGCAACCGCCGCATTCTGCACAGACACACACACGAAATCAACATGCCTAAATAACTGTAACTCACACCCACTTAAGTCCAGTAGATTTGGCTTCCAGATATAAAAATAGCAACAATCATTTTTTTTTGACAACTATAGACCGGCCCTTTTATTAATGGTTTAGGTGTTGTTAACAATATGATAGCAGAGAGTGCAAAAGCAAAACCCCAAAGGGAAAAATAAGCAGTACAATACTAATCTGGAGCCATCCACTATCAACTGATTCTTTTAGGCTCTTATTATAAGTGAATCTCACCTCAGTCCTGTGCTGCTCAAAGGAGGACTTTATTGGCAATAAAACAGAATTGGCAAAACATGGGGTCAATGGTTTTCTACCAAAAAGGTAAATGACTGCCATCAAACTTTCAATCTTTTCCTCCATTTAAAATAATATAGTTTTGAAAACCAATTTCAAGAGACAAATGTCTTGATTTGAGTAATTGTTCAAGAGTCATGTTCCCAGTGTAATCTCAGTTTTCTTTCTTTCTTGAGCACCTGAGAGACATAGATGAGGATACTTATCTCCAAGTAATGTCAGTAATTTAAATAGAGTGAAGAGTCCTAGACACTACTATGATAGGGACAAAGGATGCCAAAAAAAAACCAAAAAAGACAAAACAAACAAACAACAACAACAAACAACAACTAACCTAAACTAAACTAAATAAATAAATAAGGAAGGAAGGGAAAAAAAGAAATAAAAAGACACAATGGTTTGTGGTAGCATTTTGGCAACTTTTACAGTCCTGAGTGATTATAATAAGATTATCCTCTGATCTTGAAAATGCTGTTTCTGGGGCACCTGCGTGGCTCAGTCAGTTGATCGTCTGCCTTCAGCTCAGGTCATGATCCCAGGACTCCCAGGGTCCTGGGATCAAGCCCCACGTTGGGCTCCCTGCTCACTGGGGAGCCTGCTTCTCCTTCTCCTCCCTGCTTGTGTGCTCCATCTCTCTAGCTCTGTCTCTCTGTCAAATAAATAAACAAAAATCTTAAAAAAACAAATAAACAAAACAAACAAATAAACAAAAAAAAACACTGTTTCCTGGGTCTTGCTCTAGTTCTACTGAATCCGAATCTAAGGTATTCTACTGCTTATGAAGAAAATTGTCCTTTTGGAAAAACACAAAAGAGTGATTACAGATGGGAAGTGTAGAGGACCCACCAAGTACTAGGAGTTAATGTGATCTCATAAAGGAAGGCAATCTGGACATTCTCTAAGTTGAGCAGTGACATGCAGCCATTGTGGCTTTATGAAATGGGGTGAACATAGGGATTAAAGACAGTAACCAAAGAGGTGTACACAGTCAGAAGATAGAAACAACTGCTCAGAAGGTATAATTCATTGCCCTTCTACTTGTTGACAACTTAAATGGGTATCACCCAGATCAGCTGTCTCAGCAATGGTACCCATACAGTGAAAGTAATACCAATAATTAGAATTTATTTTTAGAACTCTTTACTGTTTGCAATGCTTGTTTTATAATGCACATGGAAATGGGCATGGAATAGTTAAAGAGAAAATTCATAAAAAGTCAGGGGAGATGGTTTTGCCTTCTGCTGAAACTGACTATAAGCCCTATGAGTTCTTGAGGTCTCCACCTCCTACAGCAGTGCTTGGTTTATATGAAGTTCTCATTAAATGTTTGTTGAATGATTAATAAATGAATAAACAGTACAAGGGATAACTAAAGAGGAAATAAAAGGGAACTGGAGGGAATGAGGGGAAGATATTTTCTTGGATAATATCTGACAGGATGTTGTTCCTTCCTCTACCAAAGTCAAGCACCTGAATAGAATGCAGTATAGACAACAGTGGAGATGGTGGAGACAGGGAGGCATTCAGGGGAATTCTTGGGCATCTTTAAGAGAGTCCGATGACCACTTTTTAAAAGTTTATTTAAATTCAATTAATACAATTAATTAACACATAGTATATTAATAGTTTCAGAGGTAGAGGTCAGTGATTCATCAGTCTTATATAACACCCAGTGCTCATTACATCATGTGCCCTCCTTCATTCCTATCACCCAGTTACCCTATCTCCCCACCCCATTCCCCTCCAGCAACCCTAACTTTGTTTACTATGATTAAGAGTATCTTATGATTTGCCTCCCTCTCTGATTTCATGATGACCACTTTTTAAATTGGAGAGCCACAGCTACTGGCATTGGTGTGTTTGCATGGAATTGTTCAGTAATAAATAGGAAATGAACTACCTAGGGTTGTAGAAATTCAATTGCCAAGAAGCTGCTAGAAGGAAGGAAGGAAGTCCAAGGTTAGCTGATATGACACAGTCTGAGACATTAAAGAAGGTAGGAATACTTCCTTTGACCTCTGATGTCTAAGAAACTTCACTGATGCTTTAATGGAGAGTAGTTTGTTTTTGACTCCAGTAATCTCTTCTGATTATATCTGCATTTAGTTCAGGGTGAGTGGATGTAGTGTGTATGAAAGATAGTCTACAACACAAGTTGGCTAATCCATTTCTGGTCATTTTAACAACTTACTTTCAGTCTTGTTAAAGCTGAATCTATGGCCAAACTGGGGAGTTTGGTGCCCAGAGCGTTTGAACATCTCTCCCCACCTTCCTGCCACAGACGTGAAGACACCTAACAAGGCATGACATCACTTACACAGTTATCTTTTCTGAATGTCACAGGATCTCTCTGTGAGGCTAACTGATGTAGACTCAAGTATTTTCATTTTATAAAAGAGACAACTGAGATACAAAAATACAGAAAGTTCTTAAAGCTAATTAAGCTTAGAGCAGGGCCTTAATTTGGGTCTTCTGATTCAAAAATGGCTTCAAAAAATACAAAATTGGATACTAAAATAAGATTATCTATTTTAATGGAGAATTCTGTATTTCTTACAAATAAATTCTTTAATGTATCATGCTTTAATTTTATACCTGTAGCTTGGCAGAGCATCATGAAAAGTCTAAATAACATCCCATTTTAGAATCCTTTGTAAAGAAAGAAATGTGAAGTCAGAGATGAATGCCAAGTACCACAAGTTCATTCATACATTTTGATGAGTTAAACAAAAAAAAGAAAAATATTGGAAGTTTCCATGCAAGACTTTATTTGTAAAGGAAAATTATGCTAATAAAGAACTCAGTTCATCTTTGCATTGGAGAAACTTGATAGAGAACAACTTAACCAAATGATCATAGTTAATGTCACTAGTAATGAAACAAACTGATATTAGATACCTCTTTATGGGCTAATCTAAGAACACAACTTCTTCTGTGACATTCTGTCCAAAAATATGAAACTTGAATTTGAATATGAGGAAAGATCACCCAACACACACTACAAATAACTGGTGGATACTGTTGTAGAAAAAAAAAGAAAAGAAAAAGAAAGAAAAAAAAGAAACAAAAAAGGTTCATGACACTTTTTTAGAAGTAAGGCAGACTCTATTGGGTCCCTTTATTTGACATTTTCAGAGCTGGAGAGGGATTCAATTCTCAGTACTATAGGGACAAGTGGGACTTTAATGCCAAGGAACAGGGCAGGAGTCTGTGGATGGAACACTACTAAGAGCAAACATTGGAGGTAAGAGTATTCTGGGTATAATGACTTCAAAGGGTTCTTGCTGAAGACATGGCAGAGATATTAGATATCACTTGGAGAATGGTCAGGGGAGGAAGAACATGATCATATATAGGGGATGACCAGATATTGAAGGTGAGGGGTTCTGGTTAAACTGACTTAGTAAGGTTCTCACTCAAACTGGATTTCATAAGGAAGTACACAGATGGTACTGAAAGAAGGTTTAGGAGCCTGACTCAAGTTTGGTCAAGCAAAAAATTTTTGTCAGTACTCTTCTAATGGGTTAATGTAGTGAAAGAAAAAAAAAAAGGAGATTTAGAAATTGTTCTCAATTTTTAAAAGAGTTAGGAACTGTTCTAGGTTAAGGAAACATGACAGCTAAATGCAACAAGAGATTGGATTGGCTCACGGACCAGGAAAAAAAGACATTAATAGGACAATTTGAATTTAATAAAGTCTCTAGATTAGATTAGACTAGATTTTTACAAATACCCTCTATTATGTAAGATGTTAATATTTGGGGGGCACCTGGGTGGCTCACTGGGTTAAAGCCTCTGCCTTCGGCTCAGGTCATGATCCCAGGGTCCTGAGATCGAGCCCTACATTGGGCTCTCTGCTCAGCGGGGAGCCTGCTTCCTTCTCTCTCTGTCTCTGCCTGACTCTCTGCCTACTTGTGATCTCTGTCTTTCAATGAATAAACAAAATCTTTAAAAAAAAAAAAAGATGTTAACATTTGGTGAAGCTATATGAAAGATACCTAAAAATTCATTTTGCAGCATCTGAAGTTATCTCAAAATGAAAAGCTAAAAAAATTAAAATTTAAAAATTTGTTAAGGTAGATCTTATATAAGTGTTCTTACCAATTTTTTTTTTATTTTAAAGATAAACCATCTTAGTGTTAAAAGGATCTGTTAAATCAATTACATGTTAAAGCTGTAAGAAGTAGTATGACTTGTCCAAAGTTGTACAAACCTTGAATGTTAGTCTCCAAACACTGGCATTCTCTTTTTCATACTGCATCCTACCTCACCTCAATTTTCTATATACCTGACACTAGGTACATAAGCCAGTTCTTCATACTTCATGTCTTTTTCAGAAACAAGGGAGGATGGGGTTAACTTACATTAACCTTGTAGATGAGAGATCAACACCTTGCCCTGTATGAAATGGAATAAAGGAAACAAATTAAAATTGAGTTGGAAGTTCTGAAGAGGGAGCTCTCATTCAGACCCTAATAGGAAGAAATGTACCTAACATTTTCCAACAGGAATAAGCCTACTACTTTCTCAGCAGGAAGAAGGTTTTCCCCTCACCTACCAATAGCCCAGCCAATGAGAAAACTGCCACAACTCAGCCAATGAGAAACCCTCATTATCTTTGCCTCTCACTTTCCTCCAATGGACTTTCACCCAAAGAAGCATCTCCCAATCTTCTCTATAAAGTAATGTTACTTTCCTTTGTTCTCTGAACTTGCCTGTGGTTTTGTCACAGCTTGCATATCCATTGCACTTCCTCTTTCATTTCCAAATAAACCCATTTTGCTGGCAAAATAACTGTCTTTTTAATTTTCAAGATTGACACCTGGAAAGCAAATATTAATACCAGTTTACAATTAGGATCTACTTAGGAAGAAGACCCTAAGTAGTGGTTGTGTGTGATGACTTATTGACCAGAGAACACAAAACACAGTTCAAAAAAAAAAAAAAAAAAAAAAAGAAAGAAAAAAAATCCAAGAACAATTAAAATTCATAAATTGCAAATACACAGAGTAAATGAGGCAATTATAAGGGTAAAATAGTAATCCTGGGCTCTAGCTTTAATCAGTGGTCTTTAAACATTTTTGTTTGGGCCTTTTTTTTCCCATGAAAAAGATTCATGAAAAATTTGTACATCTATAAACTGACATCTAAAATTTCACCTTTAATTTATAACTAATTGCAAAAGGCATAATTTCTGGTATATTACAAATAATGTTTTTTTTCAAAATTTATTTATTTATTTTAGAGAGAGAATGAGAACATGAGCAGGATGGACAGAAGGAGAGGGAGAGAGAATCTCAAGCAGGCTCCACACTGAGTAGGAAGCCTGATGTGGGGTTCAATCTCATAACCACAAGATCAGGGCCTGAGCCAAAACCCAGAGTCAGATGCTTAACTGAATATAAAGCCCCATAATGTCACTTTTTAATTAACCTGTCAGATTACTCTGTAAAATCTAGTCAAAGTCATCTAAACACAACAGCAAGTTGAGAAAGACAGTCATTTATTTGATAAATAAAAGCACACTCTTCTTTTGCATTTAAAAATTCCACATCTTCTTTATTTCCTTTAAACTCACAATTCCATTCCAACTCCCCCACAGAATTTCATCCTAAAAAAAGATATTTTGTGATTGGAAGTATTTAATGATCACTGAGTCATACTTCAGTACAACAAAAGTGTGTATGCAAATTGAAGGGTAATTTATTTTTAAATATCCAGTGACCATAAAGCTTGAAATATTAAAAATCCTTTTTTTATTGAGTTATGATTATAAATATTTTTGTTCTTATTTAAAAAGCATAAATAATTGTTAACACAAGAAAGAAAATATTATTGGTAATAATTTCTTAATTAAATGTATGGGTCTGAGGTTTTTTCCCTATATGGCTTTTACATCCAACAATGAATACTACACATTACCATTACTGTAAATATCATTATATTAATAAGGCAAGGTTCAGCACTAATTCCATCTCTAGGTTATATCTTCTATAGATTTTAGTACAGGAAAAAAATTTGTTCATCTAAACAAATGGATAGAAATGTAGTAAGTTTGATTTCTTCAACTCTGTCCATGTATTTGCTAAAAAGTTCATGTAGGAATCATATCAAAAATTATTTTTGATGACCTATCAGACAATTCATCAATTAGGTACTCGTGCAATACCACTGAGTTGAAAACATCTAACTTGCAAATTTTTATTTTATTTCATTTTATTTTTTATCCCAGGCTTTAAAGTCATTCCCTTCTCAACAATGTCACTAATTTTCCATTTGTCTTTTTCTTTTGGTGTAGAGTCAGGTTTCCACTGGCAATGCACTATGGGGAGAGTCTAAAGGGTTGAGAATAAGATTTTTTTTTTGTAAGGTAAGAGAAGGCATGTCACAAGAAGGAAGTAGAATTCCACAGATTGCTCAAAACCAGGCTCATTCTCTCCCAGATCAATTTTTGGGAAAATAGAAATTACATGTGGAAATTGAGAACCTATAATTTGATTCTCTTAAAACTATCCATTATCTCAGGTGCTTCTTTGAAGAAAATGTATATCCCAGGAATATGCATACCCCTGGGTCATCCTAGATTATTCCAAGCACACACATTATTCCAAACACAAGGAATTTCCATCAAGAAATTGCACAGAATTTAAGCCACATAGAAGAGGATTTTGATAATACTTCTCCTCAAATTGTGGAATAGTTCCCAAAGTATATTCAAAGGAAACACAGTCTTCTGAATTTTTTCATACAGGATAACTTTAAATGGTATATCACACTTGGAAAACATTGCACTGTATGTTCCCTTGGGAAGGATTATAATTCATATTAACATACACTAGGCCTGAAAAGTCCTACAATAAAGAAAGTATACAGCTTACTTTAATTCAAATTTCAACAGATAAATTTGCCCATGTATGTTTGTATCTTTCTGAACACACTTTCTGAATTGCTGAATTGTGATTGAACATAGGGGTTGCATGTCATATTTCTTATAATGAAATCCATTGATAGTGGCCAGGTCTTTGGTAGATGTTTAATAAGTATTTGTAATCTGATTTCCTGATTCATATACAAGGGAAATTAGGTCGACAAAAGAAGAAAACCAAATAGAAATTGATTAGCAGGAATTGTATCATAAAGCAAGCCTTTAAACAAAACCCCTCTAACTTATCGCATAGAAGCAGGTGTAATATTGTAAACAAGAACCAAAAAGTCACCTCCAGCTCACACTGCTGCCTCCCCCAGGGAGCTTGGCTCAGGTGAGGGGTGGGAGGTGTGCTGTACATCATGGAGGGACTCTCAATGGGCAGGCACTGCTACAAGATCACAGAGGATTAGGTCTCCAGACAGCAGTGACAGACACATAATCCTGTCATCACAAACATTCTTTGGAAGATCCTTCGGGGGATAAAAAACAACAGTCATTGCTTTTTATCTTCATACAATGTGAATCTAAGGGTAGAGCTGACTCTTCTTTAGCTGTCTCGGCAGTGGGGAGATAGCAGAGGTAACATGCTCCATAAATAACTAGGTCAGTCATGGTACAGCAAAAAGATTGCTGCACTGGGAACCAAAAAAGACAGGCATCTCTGTCTTTTCCTTTTACCGGCTAGGTAAGCTTGAATATTCCCTCAACTGCTCTGAGCTCCCATTTCTCCATCTATCAAGACCTTATCAACTTAAACATATCTGTGGATCATATGATCCCTTCATCCTAACTGTGGAAGAAAAAAAACATCTTTTAAGAAGATGTCAAAATTTCGTGCCTTCGAACCAAGAAGATAACATCCCGGTAAATACCTGCTTTAATTGATTTAGTTGGTTAACTAAGTTCTGACATCTGCCTTGAGAGCACTAGTTTTAAGTAAACAGAACGCTTCTGGGGAAAATGCCAATTCTATTCCTTTTGTATAAAAAGATGATAAGGACCCTGGAGAGTGGTTATCCTGCATTAGAGAAACAAGGTCAACTTTTACAGTGCTTGACAGTCTATTATATCACGGAAGAAAAAGCGCCTCATATTGCAGTATTCCCTATCCTAAATTATTGTAGCCAAGCAGAAAGATGTTAAGGATTAAGTAAAATCACGTTTTTTTTTAATTTAGATATAAGTTTGAGCACATTTTTATTACTGATATCAAAAATCTTACACTGCTGGGAGAAGGGATTTTAGTAATAGCCATAATGAACAATTACATAATCAAAATTAATAGAGAAAAGTATTCCCTTAGTTCTCAATGCATAAAGAATAAGTTTAATTAACACAGTAAATGTTCTTCTCTCCAACCTCTCTCTACTAGGGATGACAAGAGAAGGAAGACAGAATTAGGTCAATTCCACTTGATGGCAGGACTCTTAACAAGTGACAAAATAAGTGACAAAATAAGCTGATTTTACAAATGAAGGAATTACAATTTTTCTGTGGCTATTTTCACAATTTTTTGATGACTTTCTATTGTGATATTACCTAATCACCTTTCAAGGCCTGAAGTTCTTTTTTTGTGATATTTGTGAATTGTAAATCAAGGACTAACAACAGTTGAGGATTTCATTTTTAGTATATGTTTGCATCCAGTCAAATGCTCTCACATGATGTTTTCCAAGGAAAAAGTTGTGCCTCTGTTGTGTTTTTATTTTTCACACTACCTCAGATCATTTCAAAGCAGTATCCCAAGCCCCCCTTAATGCTGTTCTGTATATAACATTGAAACTCCACAGCCTAACATTCAATAACCAACACAGAATAAATTATCAGAAGAACCAAGTTGTCCAGGATACTCAGATAACCTGAATTCTCTTGCACATGGCATGGAGGGCATGGATGAGAGAGAACTCACTATAACCTGACAGACCATCAGCTACAAATGGGATGCTCCCCAAGGATTCCCAAGTCCTCATTCAAAGGGAAACACCAGAAGGGTCTTTCCACTGTGTGGTTCTTAAAGCCTCTCCAAGTCTTCACCCAAATAAGAATAGAGCTTCATAATGATATGAATTGAATTCAACTGGGAAAATCACATTGTCACCTGGCTAAGCATATCATCATGTGTCCACCATGAGTTAATGCCATTTATACCAAGAGTACCAATGTAATAATGTAACTATATTTGAAGATAGAGCCTTTAAAGAGGTGATTAAAGTTAAATGAAGTCTTAAAATTGGGGATTTAATTTAATGGACTATGTTCTTTACAAGAGGAAGAGACACCAGAGATACACATGGAGAAAAACTCACATGAGGACACAGAGAGAACGTGGCCATCTGTAATCCAAACAGAGAGGTCTCAGGAGAAACACAATTCACTGGCACCTTTATCTGGGACTTCTGCCCTCCAAGACTGTGAGAAAATAAATTTCTGTTATTTAAGCCACCCTGTCTGTGGAATTTGGTCATGACAGCTCTAGCAAACAAATACAGGTGAGATAAGCATAGAAAATCAGAATAAACACTTGGAGTCTTGGTTAACAATTTGACAGAACTACTTTATACCTACTGAATCAAATGATAAAATATTTGAACTTACATTTTATATGTCTTTTTCACTTTGTTTTTCTGTATTTTTTATTTTGTTGTATTTTAATCAGTCTATAATAGACTAGAAGTAGTTTTTGTTTTTGTTTTTGTTTTTGTTTTTTTTTTAAGTGATCTTAACCACACATAGGTTGAGAGACACCACCTTAAAGAACCTAGGCTCTCTATTTCTTTTGGCTTTTGTTTTTAGATGGCAACCTCATGGTCACAAGATAGCTGCTATACTTCTAAGCATCATGTCCTCATTCCAAACAAGCAATAGGAAAGAAAGATAAGGAATGAAAGGCAATAGGGGTGCCTGTTGAATTCCTGTTAGTCAAGAAAGCAAAAACTTCCTAGAAAACCTGTGCTAGATGTTTCTGCTCATATCTATTAGTCAGAAGTATAATAATGGCCTCCCTTCCTGGAAGAGAGTCTAAGGAGAAGGGTGGCTATTGAGTCAGCTAACCAACAATGAATGCCAAACCAGTTTTACACCTATCTCTTAAGAGCTTAGTTAGTGGAAACTGGTTTCCTAGATCCCACTCCATTTTAGATATATGATAGCCCTAGCAAGCAAGCAAGATCACACTGACCTAAGGTAATTCCACCAAGATAGTATTCAACTAAGAGGCTACACCTGTAACAACCAGTTAGACTTCCTTTTCAATTCACTAAACCAACATTGATTTAGTCATATACTTATGTCATATACATACATATATCTGTATATATATGTATACTATGTGTGTGTATGAGTTCTTTCACATAAATGCCTTATTTAATATAGGTAACAATTCTTAGCTGTATCAGGAACAAATCCCATGAAAATAAATACATTTCATTCACTGATTAAAAGAACCAACTCCAGGATGCCTGGGTGGCTCAGTGGGTTAAAGCCTCTGCCTTCAGCTCAGGTCATGATCCCAGGGTGCTGAGATCGAGCCCTGCATTGGGCTTTCTGCTCAGCAGGGAGCCTGCTTCCTCCTCTCTCTCTGCCTGCTTCTCTGCCTACTTGTGATCTTGCTCTCTGTCAAATAAATGAATAAAATATGTTTAAAAAATAAAAAATAATATAAAATAAAAAGGAACCAACTCCAGAGATGCCTGGATGCCTGGCTCAGTCATTTAAGCATCTGCCTTCAGCTCAGGTCATGATCCTGGTATCCTGGATCTAGTCCTGCCTCAGGATCCTTGCTCAGTGGGGAGCCTGCTTCTTTCTCTGCCTGTTGCTCCTCCTGCTTGTGCTCTCTCTCTGTCTCTGACAAATAAACAAAATCTTTTAAAAAATTAAATAAAGAAAAGAAAAGAAAGGAAGAAAAGAACCAACTCCTAAAAATCATCCCATTTAAGGGGCTTCACATTAATTGAGATTCTTCAGTAACTAGACATCTTGTTTAGCACTTTCTATCTTTAAAGCTTTTGGTCTGGCATCACATTTTATACTGTTATTGGCTCTATTTGATAGATGATAAAACAGACACAGAATATTCAATAACTAAACCAACATTAGGCATCCACAGAGCCAGTACTACCATCCATGTCCCCTGAATTTTATGCTTCACTCTCTCTCAACTTTTCCTAAAGGGACCAATCTCCAGAATCCAAAATGGGGCCCACTGATGTCCCAAAGAAACTCTTCATTCCACTACTATTGATACCTCTGTCCTGCTCACCAAAAAGTAGTTGCCTCTCGCTAGAATATTCAAATGCTAAACTCTTCTCTTTTTTTGAGACAGAAAGAGTTCATGAATTCATGAGCAGGTAGAGTAGGGGGAGTAGGGGCAGAAGGAGAGTGAGAGGGAGAATCTTAAGCCAGCTCCATGCTCAGTGGGGGGCTTGCTCTTATGACCCTGAGATAATACCTGAGCTGAAATCAAGAGTCGGACCTCAACCAACTGACATACCCAGGCACCTCAAATGCTAAATTATTTTTATTTTCACTCAGGTTAAGTACTATTCTGTTTGTGCTTTCTTTCTTTCCTCATTTCATAAATAGGGACACAACCAAAAGCAAAAAAGACATGGAATTTTACCAGAAAACCAATATTTTCCCCAATGATGAACGAAACGCAACTGCAAAAATGATTAGAAAAAAGAAGTTCAGAGTGCTTTTTGCCTAAGGTAAACTCTCTCTCTTTCTTGGTACTCTATGCTCTTTTACCAGCTATTATGTCACCTTCCTCTGCCACCAGGTACAATAATAAAAAGTCATCTCTCAGAATGTGAATGAGACCATACACGAAGCCAACAAAGACGAAAAGTGAGATTGCTTCTATTTCAGAATCTCCCTTCCAGCCACTCTGACCCTAAAGACATTACCTGGTAGATTTCCTCTTAGCAAAACCATGCATGAAAATGTGTGACACCAAAGTGGTAGATTTTCGTGACTCCTTTTTAAATGGACTCAATGGCATTTTAGATGATGAAATACTCCCATAACTTAGCAGTTTGTTTCATGGCTCTTTCGAATGTTATCCTAACATCAAGTATCCAACCCATTATGCCAGTAACTGCTATGATTACTAAACATAATTGAGATGTGCTCAGTTTCCCCCTTTCAGAATCCGTATATGAAAAGGAGACAAAATAAGTAAAATTTATTATAATACGTTGGAATATAATCCATGGCGCAAATCAAAGAAAATAAGGTATGTATCAAACACTGCTGTGTAAGAGAAAGAATTCTGAAAAGCACATTTTATTCCTGCCTAAACAACTGTCTCAGCTGTGCATCCATAGTTGAATCGCTTAATCTGTTTGGGCCTCAATTTTCTCATATATTTACTGCTTAGGTTGAACTTTATTATCTGTAAATTCTCTTAAAATTTATGGTTTTTTGAAAGAAGGTAGAAGTTGAAAGCCATTGATTCAATTCAGGCATATATTTGTGTGCTTTTATCTTTTGTTGGCCCCAAACACTGTAAAATGGCTGTGAATATTTAAAAATTGGAAGATTTCTATCAACAATATGGGCTTCCAATTTCTTGTGGATAAAAAAAAGATCCCAAATATCCAGCAGCACTAGAATCCTGTTTCTGATGCTCAGCTCCTTCAGATGGGACCCATGCTTTCCATGTCACTGGAGTACTCACAGCTCCATATTGCTTCATGACTTAGGTTATGGGTCTTTCCTCTTCTGTCATTTGGTTTTATAGCCCCAAACTATAACTCCTTTATACTTTCAGTTCCTTCCACACGGAATAACATACCTCCAGATATTTATCTAATCCTACTTTATTTTCATATTCACAATTACCAGTACCCAGAAATGCATTTCATTTGTTTCCACATATTTTGTTATTTGTCCCTCTACTGTGAGAAGGATGGAACTTTGTCTTGTTCACCAGGGTACTTGCAGCACATAAAATAATGTCAGGTATATGGTAGGTGTCAAATAACTATCTATCCATTGATTGTTGTTGACTATAAATCCCTGTCCTTTTGGAATCCATATTCGTCTGTCTGCCAAGCAAAGGATTTTCAGGACTCATTTTATTAAGGGAAAACTCAAAATACAATCCATCACTATGAATATATTTAAAAATAAATGGAATTGCCTTGCTCTAAATTATTGAACACATGACCATTGGAGAACAATTAGAAAACTTAAGAAACCCATTCAAGTGAGGTACTGATTTCAAATGTCAGTGACTTTCCATTCCAGGACTTCTTTTTTTTTTTTTTTTTTTTTTTTCAAGAATTGCACATTTATACTACATGTTTATACTTTTTTTACATACACTTGAAGAGAACCTAGTCTCTCTTCTCCTGCAGCAACTCATGCAACAAGAAAATTTCCCAAACCTCCATTTTCTCAAAAAAGCACTGAAGGGATGTAGTTCTTGCCATTTCTCTGCACATACTTACGCCTCTCATGAGAGAAGGATTCATCTGATTGCTGTGATAATGAGAGCCTGATATTCATTCTTTCATGTTTCTCTATGGGATAGGATTCATGTACTTACAAGCTGTGACTGAGAAACAAGGCCTCACCCTTGGTTCTTAGACTAAACAGTGCCCCATACAGCACGGTCAAACACTGTGGTCTAAGTTAGGAGCTGTTCTACGCACTCATTTATCCCCAATTAAATCTCAAAGTCTAGAGTTGAAGGAGGTTATAAGGGGCCCCCCAGAACTTCACTTCATCAAGAATAAGGAAATACTGATGTTTACATCTCACCTGGTTACTGTGTCCATTTCTCTATTGGTCCAGAATGTAGAAGAAAGAATGGTGAGTTTTGCACTCTGCAAAACCTACCAATGCTAAATATTCGGTTCTGTAACCTGATTTTCCTAGTGAAACTTCTTTCATTATTTTTTGGATGCAGCCACCATATTTGAGATGTTTCACTTATGACAGGTTGGTCACTCCATCCGTGAAAATTTGCTCCCACACTTAGCAGCAGGTGTTGGACTCCTGCTTTCTGAGAAATGCCATCTTAATAGTTCAGTAGCTGCAATAATACTGGGCAGAAAGAGGATGTGTTCTTTGCTTTCTCCCTCAGTCCACCAACATATATGGCTTCTTACAACTTTATCCATATGAAGACTAACAGTCTCTTATAAATTATGTTTGAACACGTCCCTAGTGGCTATGTAATGACTTTTAGTGTTTTTGTTCTGATTTTTAGTTAATCTCCCTGCAATTATAATCTCACTACTGTTGCATTTAGTTTTACTTCTGCTTAAGGATGTGTTTGCAATTTAGACCTGAAGCACAAACATTTACTGATTTATTGATTTTATTGATTCAGCTCTTCCTCCCAAACAATGTGGCTTAAACTAAAAAAATCTGAGAATGAGAAACATGACTTAATCTTTCATGGTCTCAGACTGCCTCATAGAAGTCAA
Source organism: Mustela putorius furo (assembly GCF_011764305.1). Classification (NCBI taxonomy): domain Eukaryota; kingdom Metazoa; phylum Chordata; class Mammalia; order Carnivora; family Mustelidae; genus Mustela; species Mustela putorius. Next base: position 27,945,156 of record NW_025421273.1, read on the forward strand.
TGGGTGTCTTCTTCCCAGATGTTGTGGGAAACAAATGATTAGAACAAAAATCAGAAACAAAGCATGTGTGCTCTGATCTGGGTTATGTTCTCTTGGTTTGTTCCCATAGCATCCTGTATTCTCTCAGTGTGACCCTTCATTACACTTCATTATCATCCTTGTTGATTACCTTTCTTCTTTACTGGACCATAAATTTTATGAAGGCAGGGAATTTGTCTGTTTTGCTTAAGCCCTGTTTCCCACTGCTATGGTAACTACCGTTTTAAAAATGGCTTTAAAAATATCTGTTGAGGGTCCCTGTGTGGCTCAGTGGGTTAAAGCCTCTGCCTTCAGCTCAGGTCATGATCTTAGGGTCCTGGGATCAAGCCCCACATCGGGCTCTCCGCTCAGCAGGGAGCCTGCTTCCTCCTCTCTGTCTCTGTCTCTCTCTCTCTGCCTGACTCTCTGCCTACTTGTGATCTCTGTCTGTCAAATAAATAAATAAAATCTTTAAAAATATATATGTTGAATGAAAGAATGAATGCTAGGTGGAAGGAAACAAGATTTAGCACAAAACAAAACAACAAAAACAGATGAATCAAGCTCCAGAAATGAGTCAGGACAAGACTAGAAAGATTGGCTTGATATCTTCTCTGAGCCTCCATCCTCCTAATGGCTCCATCTCCCATTTGCTAACCCCCACAAGTGGGGACAAGAAAGGGATACTTGAAACTAGAACAGATATATACTACTTGCAGTTAGGTATAGGAAAGGAAGTGAAAACCAATTCATTTTTTAAAAAGAGCAAAAGCATTAAATGAATAAACACATCTAATAATATTTTTGACAAAACTAAGAAAATCTAATAAATAGTAAATAATAAATCTAATATACTAAAAGAAAGGCCCAAAGCAAGAAACTAGGGAAGAGAAATAAGCCAAACCTGATGCAGAGATATTTTTTTAAATTGTTAAGCCCCAAAATATTGCCCTGTGCTAATGAAATTAACTATGCAATAAAATGAATGACTTTATGTGTTTGTCAGAAGGAATAGGAAATGGCAAAACCCAATAAAACTCATGAAGCAGGAAACCTTAATAGATTAATAATTATGGAACACATTTACAGAAGTTGTTAGAGATTTTCTTCCAAAAGCATATATAAGTTTATATGAGTTTCCAAATATTCATGGAATGGCATATCAATAATGTATAAATTATTTCAGATCATGAATACAGTGGGAAAATTCAATATTGATTTCTGTAAAGATAATATAATGCTGATATGAAAACGTGACAATTAAAGATCAATATTGCTTATGAATACTTCTGACAAAATTATAAATGAAATACTAACAAATGAAAATTTATAATAATATGTACTCAAAAAGAGTTCATCTAAGGAATTTGAATCAAACTGGGATAAAATCACATCACTAGATGCCAAAAAGAGTTTTTTTAAAAAATTCATCATGTAGCTACGATTTAAAAAAAATCTCTTTGTCAACAATTTTCAAAGGCATATTTTTTACTGTGATGAAAAGTACCTATCCTAAACGCTGAATCACTAAATAAATTGCCATTCAATTGGGAATAAGTTAAATATTATATCATATAAGCAGTACACATTCATAATCTCTAATTCTACTTAATGTAAGTTTAGAAGTTTTAACACTGCATTGAGGTATAAAAAGTTTAAATTATATAATTGAAAAGGAGGAACAAAATTATCATTATTTTCAGATATTACTTTTTAAAAAATAATCAACTGAAGTTTCATAGAAATATGGAAATTTATTTTCAGTGACATGGTCAGATCATAATGAATATATAAAATCTGATGGCTCCAGTCCCATCAAAATGGCAAAAATTAAAGATGGACTATGCCAAGTGTCACCAAAACTATGAAGCAACTCAAATTTTTATGAACTGCTAATAGGAATATAAAATGGCACAAATACTTGGGAAGTAATTTGGCAAATTCTTAAAAGTCAGACTTACACTACCAAATAATTCATGTCTCCTTTTCCTATATATTTAACAAGAAAACATGAGTATATGTTCATCAAGTCCTTCCACAAGACTGTTTATAGCAGCATTTTTCAGAATAGTAAAAAATGAGAAACAAAAATCCTATCAACAAGTGAATGAAAAACATGTGGGACACCCATATAGAACACTATTCAGTCATAAAGAGGAATGGATTCTTAATAAATGCAACAACATAGATGAATCTCAAAACCATTATGATGAGGAAAAGAAGCCAGACGGAAAAGAGTAGATCCTGAATGATTCCATTTATACAAAAATCTAGATATGCAAATGAATCTATGGTGAAAGAAAGCAGATTAGTGGCTGTCTGAGGCAAGAGTCAGGAATGGGATGGCTTACAAACAGGAAAGAGCAATTTTGGGGGGGATGATGGCAGTATTTGGTATCTTGTTTTTGAGTAGCTTCATGAGTATAATACACCTTCAAAACTCAGCCTATACATTTTAAACAAATACGGGTTTTTGTACAGAAATCATGCATCAATGAAGCTATACTTAAAAATACAATAGAACCTTCTGGACCAGAAAACCCAAAGATTAAGAGACACTCACTGTAGTACATGCCCAAAACCAAATTGTCTGAAGTCCTTCAACTCCTCTCCTCAAAATGTTTTGTTGGCTCTTACTTGCTTGTAGACTGTCTCATTACAGTAATTCATCAACAAAATGCAAAGATGCAAAGATACAGATATTTATGTGACAATATGAAGACCTTATTAATTTATCCTCTATTTCTCCCATAGCAAGAGAGAGAGAGAGGAAGAGGGAAAGACAGAGAGAAAGCAAGACGAAACAAGAGAGAGATGGTGAGATTGAGATTAATTTTACTGAGATGGCCATCCCTAGCTAAAAACTTCATTTCCTTGACCTTCTTCAGGGTTAACCACATGCCATACAATTGGTTGGAAGATGAGAGTGGAAATCCCATAGTTGAGGCTTCTAGGAAAATTAATTTTTGCTGGTAAAAGGGGATATGTTCAGGTGACACAAATTTTGCTCTTCACCCTTACCCCTTTCTTTTTGATTAAAGAGCATGAAAAGAGTGACTTGGTAGTGCAGCAGCCATCTTGTGACTGAGAGGGAGAAAATCAAATGCTAAACATGAGAGAGCAAAAAGAGAAAAAGTATCTGAACAAGCCCTAGAACACCTTACCTGTTTTGCTTGCTGCATGAGAAAAATCAATCCTTTACAAGTTTCATGCAGTTATATAAAATTCTACTAACTCCAGCATTTGTTGAGGGAAAAATAAGGATTTTATTACCAAACCAACCATGTATTATTATTGCTGAAACAGGACTTAAAAATCAAGTCAAGTATTTCATTATACAGCTGATGAAACAGGTCCAGAAAAATATGAGACTTTTCCAAGAAGACACAACTAACAGAGTCAAAACTAGAACCCAAGCCTCTTGGTTTTCAATCCAGTACCATGTCCACTGTCCCTGCTGCCACACTAAAGAAAATAACAGGGGTATCTGGGTGGCTCAGTTGGTTAAGCATCTATCTTTGGCTTAGGTCACGATCCCAGGGTCCTGAGATCAAGCCCCATGTCGGGATCCCTGCTTAAGTGAGAGTCTGCTGGTCCCACTCCCTCTACACTTCCCCTCCCCACTCATGCTCTCTCTCATAAATAAAATCTAAAAAAAATAAAAGAAAGAAAGAAAAGAAAATTACTCACTGATAGCCTATTTCTAGCCAGGTACTGTGCTTGGTGATATATGGAGGCAAGAATGTATAAGACCATATTCCTCTCCTACAAGATGAATACAGTCTAGATGAAGAGGTAAGACTTCATTGGACTAAGAAATATCAAGAGTTGCTTTAAAATAGAGCTAGTGGAATCAGTCCCAAAACATTATGGCCCATGACCTTTAGACAGAAAAAGTCAGACAACTGTATAAGCCAGTATCATACATGGTAAGTGACAGAGTGTTCACATCCATGTTAGGGAAAAATCACTTCAGGAAGGAAAAATCAGAGACGCATTGTATCAGGGAATGATGTTTTCTCTTCCTTGCAGGAAAGATATAGTTAAAAGAGGCAAAAGACAATGGGAGGACATTCCTAGAAAATAGAAATGCCTTTGGCAAAAGGACTGGTGTGAAGGACCAAGAAACATCTTGGGAAAAATGCAAATTAAATGGTTTGAGTACAGTGGAAGGTTTTGTTAGAGTTCTTATGGAAAATGTAGCATTAAAAAAAATGTGCCATAAAATAGAGGTTAGAACCAGAAGAGCTTTAAATGACAGAATGAAAAATTTTAACTTCATCCTTCAGGTAATAAAGAGCCAGTGTTGATTTTTAATCATGGAAATGACTTGGCAAAATTCGTGTTTAGGAAGATGAACCTGGTGTCTGTGATTTGAGAACAGGAAATAGAAGATAGAAGATTAAACAACATATTGAACAAAAATTATAGGCAATATGTGGTTCAGCATATATATACACCCATATACATATATATATATACACACATACTGAATATATATATACATGCACATATATTGTAAATTTTATGTAATATATATATAATTCTAAGTCACAAGGAAATGAGCAATAAAATATGTAAAAGATTTTCCTATTCAATGCCCAATATAATGCCTGGACCATAGTAGATACTCAATAAATGTATGAATAATTCATTCACAATGTAAAGGTATATTAATGTCCAAACCAAAAGATTATTGCAGACTTTCTTCAGCCAGAGATATTAAAGCATCCTTTATAAAGCCTCTAAGTGTATATAAAACATTTCTCTTCCAAGATAAAATGGGAGTATTAAGGATCACTGAAAACTGGTGAGTTACCTAGGTAACCCATTAAGTAAAATACATGAGAATTGAGTTCTGATTAAAAGTACTTCCTTTACTGCCTGCTTTTTGAAAAGAAGCAATATACACAGCTTCAAAGCTTCCATTTAACAAACAGATAAAAAAGAACAGATGACTTGATGCTGATATATCTAAATATCTACCTATAATTTCAGTCACTTTTCTTTTGAGTCTTTGGTTATTTGTAGAATCACCTTCCAACAATGGCCAAATGAGTTCACAGAACTAAGAACTCAGGTGAGAGCCATACAACTGCAGTCATTTGACTGTTTTAGACGAAGAAAGGATTTTAAGATTTTTCTGAATGACCTAGATAATTAATTTTTTTTTTAAAGTGTGCACTCACCTGCACCATCTACTGAAATGTTTAGATAATGGCTAACATTTGCCAATCTATGTATATTTGATATTAAAAAGAGTGACTACTTAAGAAGGTATTTCTTTGAAAGATGGCCTCATTAGCCAGTCACCAAAACATCAAGATGATCATTAGAAAATGTCAATTAATCATCAGATGCTTGACTGACGATGAATCTGGCTGATTCTGTTGCTGTTACTTGGCATCTGTTAGACAAGGGTCATTATAGGGTGAGATACCAAAGAGGACAATGTCTTCTGGATGTTGAAGCTTTTAGTTGAAAGGAGGATGTTTCCCTAGACCCTGAGAAGTAAGGTTGACTGACTTGATGCTTTCCTTCATTGAAATTCTTTGTGTTGATAAGGACTAGGGTGTTAACCTTTTTGAATTTTGAAAACCACAGCTTTTGAACTAAGACTCTTTTATCAAAGTCCAGAAAGTCAGCCCCTTGCCTGTGTGGTTCTTTCTACAGAAATAAGCACATGGTAATGACAGATGCAATGTTATTTTATCATGGGCTACTTTGGCTCTTCCTGTAAGATAGAATCTCTTGAAGGTTCTGGGGGTTGCAACTTGTTTTGCAACTAATTGAGAGATAGACAAAGCAACAGTCAGGCAGACAGAGATTAGAAGTAGGGATTACTACCTTTATCAGAGCTGAAGTTGCTATTGAAAACTAACAGGGCATAGAGAAGTTTTATTGGCTTGCTAAAAGGAATACACCCCAGATGTAACCATACTTATGAACTTGCCCTTCAACAGCAGAACTGAAAACTCAACCCCACTCAACCTAAAATTGCCAGATAGGTAAGACTAGATGAGGAAGCTGTATCCCTTCTGCCAACAGGTAGTTCCCGAAACAGAAGAGGGCTAACTTGTGCTCAATATTTTCCTCCCTAACTGACCAGTCATAGGGGCCCCTCCTCTGACTTGGAGAAGGACAGTGAGGGTCTGAGGGTCAAGGCAGGATGTCAGGAGTGTTATTTTTTTTTTTTGGCATTTTTTTAAAATTTTTTATTTTTTATAAACATATATTTTTATCCCAAGGGGTACAGGTCTGTGAATCACCAGGTTTACACACTTCACAGCAAGGAGTGTTACTTTATTAATTGGGGGTCCCTTCAAATGGGAACATGACTCATATGAGAAAGTTCTACCCTTTTCCAACAGAGGGCACCATTCAAGTCTCAACTATTTCATATCTAGTATGAAAAGCAGTGTCCTAATTAACAAGTACATGTTAATCAGTTTAAAGGGTGATGACATCCAAAGAGAGAGACCAGTTTTTAGAGTCAGACTTGCCTCCTGAACCTCTCTGTACACCCTCAGGCAAGTAATTGAACCTCTTTGTGATTTCATCAACTGTAAAATCCAGGTGGTAAATAGTTCGCAGGAGTCTCTGGAAGGTGAACTATCCAGTGGCTTATCCTAATGCTGGCAGGGGCAGAGAGGCATCCAAATATCTGAACTACCTTCCTTTTCTTTCCCCCTAATAATACCTGCTCTCAAGGGGGGAAAAAAATCTGGTACAGGCATCATTTACCTTCCCAGCATGAGTTTTCCTCTCCCGGGGCCATTTTTCTGTTGAAGCCTTTTCCCTTAGTGTAATAAGAGACTAATTCAGTCAATTGTTGCAGAGCCAAAAAGAGGGGTTTAGGAAGAGAACACCATTCTGGAAATCAGAGCCTGTCTGGATTATTCTGAACTCATTATTTTCTGTACCACCTCCAATGCTCATACCTTTGTATCATCCTAATCCTCCCCCCCCCCTACAGAACTGTCACAGGAGTGTATGTCCCTTAAATGGCAAGGAGGATATGAAGCATAATGAAGAACAGAAAAAGAAATAAGAAAGATCCGTGTCCTGATTGCCTTGCCACTAAAAACAAATGAAATGGGAATCAAGATCTGTGACTTGGTGCTGCAGCATTTAGAGAATTGAAACCTACCGTGCTTGTTTTTAATTGTCCCTTAATGGCACATGGAATTACAAGACATTAAATCACTTTAGAGCAGTGCCAGCGGAATTACTTTATCTAAGTAAAGTCACCTTTAGTTTGTGAAGTTGGCCATTAAACAGCATAAATGCTAGAAGAGGCCACAATTATTTGTAGTGTCAGAAGCATTCTGAAAGATATTCTGGAGGTGTGAGACCCCACCCACAGCCAGATGTCATCAGAGAAATGAATGACTAAAGACAAGTCCCCTTTGCCTGAAGTACATGGTCTGTATCAACCTCACCACAAGGAAATCATCGCAAGAGAAACTGCCAATGTGAAAGGGACAGAGACCTAGGTAGGAGCAGTTTGTAACGTGGAAATAACAGCCTTTGGAAACAGGCAAGGCTGAATTTAAATCCCATTTTGTTTCTTTGCTGAGAGACCCTGAGCAAATACTCTTTCCTTTAAGTGGAACTAATAGCACTGACATAGTTCATGGCTTCCTTGGGGATCGAATGAGTTACTTCCTGGGAGGCAGGGTAGCAGAGGAGGCAAGTGGCAACGTTTCAGAGCTAGAAAGCCTGGGTTTGAACTTTGTTTGTAGGAGAACTAGCAGTGTAACCTCACTTCCTGTGTCCCTTCGTTTTCTCATTCGTAAGTAAGACTCTTCACATTACCTACTCTACGGAGCTGTTTTGAGAATTAAATTAGCTAACATGCATGTTAAGTGCAGGGCACTTAAGGAGGACTTCATAATCATTATCTGTTACATAGCATGCCTGCCACTGGGATCTTGGACTCCTTCTTCCATTCCTGGTTAATCACACTTCCCCAGGCAAAGGTTTCTTAGGAGTTTACATGATTTGAAGAATTCTATAAACTTTTCCTCCAAAACCATTTCCTTAAATCTAAATCTAAAACAAAGTCTTATTAATAATGAGTTTGTTTGAAGGTACTGGCTCTCTCCCATTAGAAAAAAATAATCATTGTCTAGAGAGATTACATTATCATATTATTCTTACACTATGCTTGGACATTATCAACTTCTTATATGTTAATTCCATCAATAGACTTTCAACTGCTTGAAAAGTCTGAGAATTGAGCTAAGACCTTTGGACAGGTGAGTTTTGAGGAGACAATAAAAAGAAACAGAAACATGGATTTGTTTAGGCTGAATATGACAAGGAAGTAGAGGAACCCGTGCTCTATCATGGGCAACTGGGGACGTCTCAAATATTTGTGGAATGGGGGGCAGAAATAAAATTCTTTTTTAAAAAGATTTTGTTTATTTGAGAGAATGATTGGAAGAAGGAGTAGAGGGAGAAGCAGACTCCCCATAGAGTAGGGAACTTGATGTGGGACTCTATCCCAGGACCCTGGGTTCATGACCTGAACTGAAAGCAGAGGCTTAACCAGCTGAGCCACCCAGTGCTCCCAGAAACTGAAATTCACACTTTTCTCCAGTTTGCCTGATCTGTCATGTCAACCCCACATCTAAAAGAACTTGGGTTACATTAGAAAGATTTAAATTCTGTTTATTTAAAAATGATCTAATACATTCCATCTGTAACATTAATTTACAATCTTCTATGAAACGTCTTGTAAGAGATGATAACCAAAAATAAAATGAGATGAAGAGAATTAAAAAATTCTCAAAGGACAAGCAAAAACTAATGAAATAAAGCAAGGTTCTCTGAATGATAATGTCACCCTAACATTTAGATAATGAAGTTTTAAGGTAGCTGTTTTGGATGGAGTCGCAGGGAATTAAGAATCATGTTGTTTCAGAATAATGGCTAATCCTTAAACTCACCATATTTAAAATAAAATTGGGGAATGCCTCCACCACCAGTTCTTGCTCTTTCTTTAGGAAGCCAATGCACCTGCATCCCTCATCCTCCTTGGAGAGGATGTCTGAGCTATTTGCAGCATTTCAGCAGAGAGCAGAATAGATAAAAAGCTACTTTTGTTAAGAATGAATATGTCTATGTATGTGTGCGTGTGTACACATGCATGCCCCTCTGTGTGTGTGTGTGTGTGTGTGTGTGTGTGTTTTCTTATATATACCTTTTTCATTTTCTTTTCAGGGAGAACCTAAGTTAAGTTTTACTTTTATCCCCATCTTACATGGGGGGAAATAGAGATTTAGAAATAATTAAGCTAAGATCACAAAGTTAATAAAAATAACTAGTATTGATTAAAAGCTTACTAGGTCCAGACTCTTCTAAACACTTTACATGTACTTATTCTTTCAGTCCTATAAGGTACTATCATTCCTAGTTTAAGATAAAGAAAATTAAGGCAAAGAGAAATTAAGCTTGCTCGAGTTCCCATAGATAGTAAATGGATGAGAAGGAAGTACAAACCAGGTATTCTGGCGCCAATGCCATCACTTTTCACCACCATGTTACACTGTCACTTTGGTAATACATACTAATGCAAGTCACAATCCATTTTCTCCCACTTGAAACATACGTCCTCATTTTCTTATGGTTTATTTTTAGATTCTATTCTTGTATAAGAACATTAGTTCAGTCAACAGCCTTTTCCACAGCATAGCGTTGACCAAGAGCAGTTTGCACGGGATTCCAACATATTTAGTTAAAAACATGGAAAAGTGATGTTCTTAAGAAGATGATGCTGTGGCTGAGGTTGAAAATAGAACTACCCTATGACCCAGCAATTGCACTACTGGTTATTTACCCTAAAGATACAAACGTAGTGATCCAAAGGGACATGTGCACCCGAATGTTTATAGCAGCAATGTCCACAATAGCCAAACTATGGAAAGAACCTAGATGTCCATCAATAAATGAATGGATCAAGAAGATGTGGTATATATACACAATGGAATACTATGCAGCCATCAAAAGAAATGAAATCTTGCCATCTGCGACAATGTGGATGGAACTAGAGGGTATCATGCTTAGCAGAATGAGTCAAGCGGAGAAAGACAACTCTCATATGATCTCCCTGATATGAGGAAGTTGTGATGCAACATGGGGTGTTAAGGGGGTAGGAGAAGAATAAATGAAACAAGATGGGATTGGGAAGGAGATAAACCATAAGTGACTCTAAATCTCACAAAACAAACTGAGGGTTGCTGGGGGGAGGGGGGTTGGGAGAAGGGGGGTGGGATTATGGACATTGGGGAGGGTATGTGCTTTGGTGAGTGCTGTGAAGTGTGTAAACCTGGCAATTCACAGAACTGTACCCCTGGAGATAAAAATGTGTTTATAAAAAATAAAAAATTTTAAAAAAAGATAATTGAAACATGACACCAAAAAAAAAAAAAAAAACCATGGAAAGGGGCTGGGTGATGGATGTTGGGGAAGGTATGTGCTATGAAGAGTGCTGTGAATTGTGTAAGACTGATGAATCAGACCTGTACCCATGGGGCAAATAATACATTATATGTCAATTTAAAAAATATGGAAGGAGAACTCAACACTTTGAGTACCTTTGCCTGATTATGAATTATCAGGTTCGGTTTTTTTTTTTTTTTTCCCTGAGGTGACTAATTGTTCAACATAATTTTTCAAATGATTATGTTGGTGCTAACTTATTTCAGCTTTACTTGAGACCATGAACACAGCTGTTGCCTGTAGACAATAGTCTCTTTGAGTCAGTCAACTAGAATTTGTGGTTACTCCATCCCTAAATAATCTACTCCATGTATGTCACTGAAAGTGACATTACAACAAATATGTCAGTTCAAGCAATAGCAATAGGAAAAAAAAATGCATGCCTACCTGGAGGGTTTGGTGTTTCTCAAGTAATCTCTTTTCTTAATTAATCTTAAGTGCTATCTGGTATTAATTAAATTTTCATGGAAGAATAGATAGTATATAATTGATTAGATATATGGAGTCACACAATGAAACCCAGGTCAAATAAAACTAATAATATTAGTTAATGTTTATGGAGTATTTATTCTGGTCAGGAACTGAACAGGTAAGCACTTTAAAGACATTATCTTGTTAAATTTATCTCCTCAACTCTAAGAAGCAGTTACTATTTAGATATTTGCTTGATAGGTGTGGGAAACCCAGGCTCAGAGGAATTAAATTACTTTCCCAAGATGAGATACGTGGTGGGACCAGAACCTAAAGCAGTTGTGCTTTGCTTCAGAATAGAAGCTCTTAGATTTACTTTTGCAGTCTTTTTAATTATTTGCAGCATGATCATGGGGGATATTCCATAACCCATATTCTGCTTCAAGATGACTCAGTGTAATTCTCTGATTGAGAATCAATTATGATAATTATAAATCTGTTACTTTCTGCAAGAAGCCAAGGAGCAGAATCATAAAGGAATGTGTGATGCTGAAGTGAGTGTTGCCAAGGGAGGGCAACATGGTGTTTCACACGTATTACTCCTGCTCTTCCCTCACCCTCTTGTCCACATGTTAAACATGTATTTAACCATTAAGATCAAATTCAAAATAATCAACAACCTCTCTGATGTTTGTCTTAACCCCTCTTTTTTTCCTTTTAGTAGAAATGGTCCAATTTCTATTGTAAATCCATGTGTGCTTATATTATGAACACCTTCTATACAGGCCAATTTTGGCACCAATAACTCTTATACTTCTTTTTTTTTTAATTTAAATTCAACTAACATATAGTGTATTATTAGTTTCAGAGGTAGAGTTCAGTGACTCATCAGTTGCATACAACACCCAGTTCTTATTACATCGTACACCCTCCTTAATGCCCATCACCCAGTTACTCTATTCTCCCCACCAACCTCCCCTCCAGCAACCCTCAGTTTGTTTCCTATTGTTAAGAGTCTGTTATCATTTGTCTCCTTCTCCGATTTTGTCTTATTTTATTTTTTCATCCCTTCCTTTCCCTATGATCCTCTGTTTTATTTCTTAAATCCCACACATGAGTTAGATCATACGATAATTGCCTTTCTCTGATTGACATATTTTGCTTTATTACACTTCCTCATGTTCTTATCTACCCCACCAGACAGCATATTCGCAGAGGAGAGTTATATGTCTCATTCTTCTATACATCTCCAGAACCTAGAACAATAATAACCATACATTAGCAATTTCTTACTCTTCGGTGAATCAATCTATCAATAAACTTCTGAGAGAGAACAAACTACAATAATGACATGCAGTTCCTCTGGCTCTGAAGGACTGAATTCAGTGTGTTGCAAATACCTGCTAATCTGATAATTGTGATGTGTGAAAAGCAAAAGAAAACACTTCTTGGATTTTTATTGAATTTTTAAAATCAACTTTTTCTTACTTCATAAAGAAAGTATATTTATTATTGAGAATTTAGAGATATAAATAGGCAATAAAGATAATATGTTAGGTTCCATTCCAGTCAGAGAGAATTGTCAGCAACATTTTTATGTGTGCCTTATAGAGCTTTTTTGTGCAAACATATTTCTGCCTTATTTAACAGGTGTAATTTCCCAAAATCTAGAAACCTGGATTTTGCATGTGAGTTGGGTTTGATATGAGATTTGGAAGGTGAAAAAAAATAAAGTGATGTACTAGTGGCACCTGGACAGACTTGGTTTTCCTTCAAATATAATGGCAAGAAGTGCTTGATTCTTAGGTCAATAATGGCAGAAGTTTTTTTTGTTTGTTTGTTTGTTTGTTTGTTTTTTGTTTTTTGTTTTTTAATTTTACTGGGGAACCTTGGTGGCTCCGTGGGTTAAAGCCTCTGCCTTTGGCTTGGGTTGTGATCCCAGGGTGCTGGGATGGAACCCTACATCGGGCTTTCTGCTCATTGGGGAGCCTGCTTCCTCCCGCTCTCTCTGCCAGGCTCTTTGCCTACTTGTGATCTCTGTCTGTCAGAAAATAAATAAAATCTTAAAAAAAATAAAAATAAATAAATTTTATTTTATTTTTTCAGTGTCCAAAATTCATTGTTTATGCACCACACCCAGTGCTCTATGTAATACTTGCCCTCCTTAATACCCACCACCAGGCTCACCCAACACCCCATCCCCTTCCCCTCCAAAGCCCTCAGTTTGTTTCTCAGAGTCCAGTTTGTCTACTCCTCAGATTTCCCACAACTCACTTCTCTCCACCTCCCAGTGTCCTCCATGTTCTTCCTTATGCTCTACAAGTAAGTGAAACCATATGATAATTGACTTTCTCTGCTTGACTTATTTCACTCACCATAATCTCTTCCAGATAATCTGGAATTGTTCCAGATATCTGGCAGATATCTCTGCCAGATAATAGCAAAGGTTCTTGTGTCTAGCCCATTACAATACAAATGTAGACTAAAGTCAGTGGCAGTACTGAGATTCCCACTAAAACAATCTGTTGGATTATGGAGGTTTCCACAATGTATTTTTTCTGGTAATGAGTCATCTGTCTGTATTTTGTTCCCTACATTCCAGTGCCACCTCCACAGAAAAAATAATTCTGAAGCTACATATTTGTAATAGAATAACTTGTTTAAAAAATCCTATTTGTTTCAACTACTGAGAGTGAAATATAAGATTTTTAAGTAAATATCCTGACAAGTAAGATAACTATGGACAGAGGTGTTTGCAGGCAGGACACTCAAAGAAATAGAGATCTCAGTTGGTACCAACCTGAGGTTGTTGGCAGTGACCAACCACTGTCCTTAGAGAATGCAACACTAGTCACTTGCTGCACACAGTGACAAAACGGTGACATGGAATTATCTGTCATTTCCTGGACAGCAGTGTCTACTGGGGATAAAGTTTTGGCAGAAGGGATACCAAGAAACATCATCATGAAGTCTAAGGAATAGGCTAGTTACTTCTAACTGCATGGGATAACTTTAACAATTAAATCACAAACTCATAGTTTTTCACTCTTAAGACACATGCAGGAGCCAAGGAGTTTTTGTAACTATGCTAATCTACATCACTTCTTACCACTGCTAGCTGATAGAGCCTATAATCAGACCAAAAATTTGATCAAGCAGATTACTAAAATGCAATGTAAGTTAAACTCTTAACCTTGTCTAGGTCTGTTACATGAGAACCCGGGTACTGACTGGGAGAGAATGAGACTCTAAAAAGGAAGAGGAACATCTGAACTTCCTTAGCTAGCAGAAGCATCCCCTAATGGAGCTGATTCTTGTAATTAATTCTTGTCCCCAATCTACCAACTCTCATTGCCTCTTAGACTAAAACTAGAGGCAGCTTCCAGCATTCCCAGGAAGATAAATGTAAGAGGCACTGTCAATGAATGGACTGCCTTATTCTGGTGAAATTGATGAGATCTCATGGTGGCACCTAGCCACCAGAGACAAGATGGCACAGTGTGCAATAATTTGTAGAGGACTAGGATGAAGAAGATTATAACTTGGCCCAAAGAGATCTTTGATTGATACAGTGTGTTTTATCAGGGGAATAGTATACCCTTGAGTTGTGCACAGATGGTCTCATCATTAGCAGTAACCCTCTAATTCTAGTTCACTTATATGACCCAAAGAAACAAACACAAACAAATAAAAAATACCCAAAACTCTAGTATAATAAACAGATGATTAAGACTTCTCATCTAATTCCCATACCTTAGTTCTTATACAGTGGTCTAAATTATGACAGCATATCCTCTCCAAAATTGAAAGAAAAACTGCTATATTTCACACTTACTAACCACTAAAAAAATCCAATATCTAGTAGTCTTTCAATTTTGGAAACATCACACATATCAGCTGGATCTACTGCTCCCACTTACTGAATTACTAATATAGCCACCAGGTTCAAGAGGGACTTGAGAACTCCAATTCAAGCTGTTCTGCCCTCTTATGCCTATTACAAAGTAGACCCAGTGTTACCCAAAATGTCTGTGGCTGTTGAGGATGCTCTACAGAGAATCACAGCAGGTTTGGGAGCTGATCCATCCCCCATTTAAGCAGGTAACTATTCTTTTGAAAAGTAGGTCTTGGCTTTTTACTGGACCTCTGTAGAGACCAAACACATAACCATGGAAGAGTACTTACCTGTGTATCATGAAAGAAACTACTTCAGGTGTTCCCAGCAGCATCATGATCTAGTGAGGCTGTACATACAAGGTCAAATGCAAGCAGATCTTTGGAGGCACAAGTACTTTGTAGAATTGGCTCTCACTAACAATGTGCTTCCCCCTAACACACTATCATGTATTAGTCATCTACATCTTTGTCCTCATAAATTCTCAATGACTGACTGACTAAGGGGAAAAAATGATTGGCAGAGGATTCTGCATAATATGCTGAGGTGGGAGAAGAATACTATGATACTGTAGCCTATTTTGATTGAGATCCTGAAGGACAGTTATATAAGAAATGCTTCTAGTTGCATGGTCCCTTGTGCATGGACCATTGTGCAGTCTCTCCATAGGTTCATGGATAATGGCTAAATGAATTGGCTAACAGCAGAGTACTAAGAAAAAAAAATTAAAGAAAAACGAGATTTTACATTTGGTAATAAGACTTTTGAAAGAAATATATGGATAAACCACTCTTAATAAGTTCAGAGTGTAAGAGTATACATGGCCATATAAAGGATTACCACAGAGCCCCCATGGTGGGAGAAGAGAAAGAGAACAGAGAAGACTTACTGATAAGGTTAAAAAAATGATCTCTTGGGGGGAAGAGTCATGATGGTGGAGAAATAGCAGGCTGAGATGACATCAGGTAGCAAGAAATCAGCTAGATAGCTTATCTAACCATTGCAAACACCTACAGATGCAAGGGGAAATCGAAGAGAAGAAGAGCAACAATTCTAGAAACAGAAAATCGATCACTTTCTGAAAGGTAGGACCTGCGAAGAAGTGAATCCAAAGCGATGGGAAGATAGACCACGGGGGGAGGGGCCAGCTCCTGGCAAGCGGCAGAGCAATGGAACACAAAATCAGGACTTTTAAAAGTGTGCTACACTGAGGGACATCGCTCCAGAGGCTAAACCAGGGGGAAGCACACACAGGGTCAGCGTAACCCCAGGTCCCACGGGGTCACAGAAGGAGTGGGGGTGTTTGAGTGTCGCAGAGCTTGCAGGTATTAGAGTGGTGAAGCCAGCTACAGCAACAGTCGAGGAGTGAGCTCTCAACTTGGGGTTACCTTCAACCAGGCACAGGCTGGGTGAGCTCGGAACACAGCCGAAGGCCAGGGAGAAGTGACTGAGCACTTTTCTCCAAGAGCACAGCTGGCAGACAGGGAGACGGAAGCAACTAAGTGCTTTTCTCCAAGCACGATTGGTTGAGTGCTTTTCTCCAAGTGTGACCAGAGGCCAGGGAGATGGGAGCGGTTGTGTGCTTTACTCTGAAGGCGCACTGAGGAGTGGGACCTCAAGCTCCTGGCTCCTCTGGATCAGAGATTGGGAGGCCATCATTATCTTTCCCATCCTCTGGAACACTACGGAAAGCGTTCAGGGTACAAAAGCTCCGGAAAACAAACCGGAGCGGATTACTTAGCCTGGCTCCTGATAAGGGCGGGGCAATTCCACCTGGGGCAAAGACACATGAGAATCACTACAACAGGCCCCTCCCCCAGAAGATCAACAAGAAACCCAGCCAAGACCAACTTCACTCACCAAGGAGAATAGCAGAATTCCAGAGGAGGAGAAAGCAAATCTCATCTGAACAAAATGACAAGGTGGAAAAACTCACCACAAAAAAAAAGAACAAGAGGCAGTACTGAAGGCTGGGGACCTAATCAATACAGACAATGGTAATATGACAGATCTAGAGTTCAGAATGATGATTCTCAAGGTTCTAGCTGGGCTCGAAAAAGGCATAAAAGATATTAGAGAAATCCTCTCCGGAGAGATAAAAGCCCTTTCTAGAGAAATAACTAAAATTTAACCAAGTTGAAATAAAAAAAAATTATTGATGAGGTGCAATAAAAAATGGAAGCTCTTACTGCTAGGATAAATGAGGCAGAAGAAAGAATTAGTGACATAGAAGACCAAACGACAGAGAATAAAGAAGCTGAGCAAAAGAGAGACAAACAAATACTGGACCACGAGGAGAGAATTCAAGAGATAAGTGACACCATAACATGACATAACATTAGAATAATTGGGATTCCAGAAGAAGAAGAAAGAGAGAGGGGAGTAGAAGGTATATTGGAGAGAATTATTGGGGAGAATTTCCCTATTATGGTAAAGGGAATAAACACCAAAATCCAAGAGATGCAAAGAACGCCCCTCAAAATCAATAAAAATAGGTCCATACTCCGTCACCTAATAGTAAAATTTATAGTCTTAACGACAAAGAGAAAATCCTGAAAGCAGCCTGGGAAAAGAAGTCTGTAACATACAAGGGTTAAAAACATGAAATTGCAGCAGACTTATACACAGAGACCTGGCAGGCCAGAAAGAACTGGCATGATATATTCAGAGCACTAAACGAGAAAAACATGTAGCCAAGAATACTATATCCAGCTAGGCTATCATTGAAAATAGAAGGAGAGATAAAAAGCTTCCAGGACAAACAACAACTGAAAGAATTTGCAAACACCAAATCAGCTCTACAGGAAATATTGAAAGGGGTCCTCTAAGCAAAGAGAGACCCTAAAAGTAGTAGATCAGAAAGAAACAGAGACAATATACAGTAACAGTCAACTTACAGGCAATACAATGGCACTAAATTCATATCTCTCAAGAGTTACCCTGAATGTTAATGGGCTAAATGCCCCAATCAAAAGACACAGGGTATCAGAATGGATAAAAAAACAAAACCCATCAATATGCTGCCTACAAGAAACTCATTTTGGACCTGAAGACACCTCCAGATTTAAAGTGAGGGGGTGGAAAACAATATACCATACTAATGGGCATCAGAAGAAAGCTGGGGTGACAATCCTTATATCAGATCAATTAGATTTTAAGCCAAAGACTATAATAAGAGATGATGAAAAGCATTATATCATACTCAAAGGTTCTGTCCAACAAGAAGACCTAACAGTTTTAAATATCTATGCCCCTAACATGGGAACAACCAACTATATAAACCAATTAACAACAAAATCAAAGAAATACATCGACAATAATACAATAATTGTAGGGGATTTTAACACTGAAATGGACAGGTTATCTAAGCAAAAGATCAACAAGGAAATAAAGGCTTTAAATGACACACTGGACCAGATGGACATCACAGATATATTCAGAACATTCCATCCCAAAGCAACAGAATACACATTCTTCTGTAGTGCACATGGAACATTCTCCAGAATAGACCACATCCTGGGTCCTAAATCAGGTCTCAACTGGTATCAAAAGATTGGGATCATTCCCATATTTTCAGACCACAACGCTCTGAAGCTAGAACCCAACCACAAGAGGAAATTTGGAAAGAACCCAAATACATGGAGACTAAACAGCATCCTTCTAAAGAATGAATGGGTCAGCCAGGAAATTAAAGAAGAATTGAAAAAATTCATGGAAACAAACGATAATGAAAACACAATGGTTCAAAATCTGTGGGACACAACAAAGGCAGTCCTGAGAGGAAAATATATAGCGGTACAAGCCTTTCTCAAGAAACAAGAAAGGTCTCAAATACACAACCTAAGCCTAAACCTAAAGGAGCTGGAGAAAGAACAACAAAGAAAACTTAAACCCAGCAGAAGAGAAATCATAAAGATCAGAGCAGAAATCAATGAAATAGAAACTAAAAAACAAACAAACAACAACAACAAAACAGAATAAATCAATGAAACTAGGAGCTGGTTCTCTAAAAGAATTAATAATATGGGCAAACCCTTGGCCAGACTGATCAAAATGAAAAGCGAAAGGACACAGATAAATAAAATCATGAATGAAAGAGGAGATATCACAACTAACACCAAAGAAATACAAACAATTATAAGAACATACTATGAGCAACTCTACGCCAACAAATTCGACAATCTGGAAGAAATGGATACATTTCTAGAGACATATAAACTACCACAACTGAACCAGGAAGAAATAGAAAACCTGAACAGACCCATAACCAGTAAGGAGATTGAAACAGTCATCAAAAATCTCCAAACAAACAAAAGTCCAGGGCCAGACGGCTTCCCAGGGGGAATTCTACCAAACATTTAAAGAAGAATTCATTCCTATTCTCTTGAAACTGTTCCAAAAAATAGAAATGGAAGGAAAACTTCCAAACTCATTTTATGAGGCCAGCATCACCTTGATCCCAAAACCAGACAAGGATCCCATCAAAAAAGAGAATTACAGACCAATATCCTTGATGAACACAGATGTGAAAATTGTCACCAAAATACTGGCAAATATTATCCAGCAGTACATTAAAAGGATTATTCACCATGACCAAGTGGGATTTATTCCAGGACTGCAAGTTTGGTTCAACATCCGCAAATCAATCAATTTGATACAATACATTAATAAAAGAAAGAGCAAGAACCATATAATATTCTCAATAGATGCTGAAAAAGCATTTGACAAAGTACAGCATCCTTTCCTGATTAAAACTCTTCAAAGTGTAAGGATAGAGGGCACATACCTAAATATTATCAAAGCCATCTATGAAAAACCCACTGCAAATATCATTCTCAATGGAGAAAAACTGAAAGCTTTTCCACTAAGGTCAGAAACATGGCAGGGATGTCTGTTATCACCACTGTTATTCAACATAGTACTAGAAGTCCTAGCCTCAGCAATCAGACAACAAAAAGAAATTAAAGGCATCCAAATCAGCAAAGAAGAAGTTAAACTATCACTCTTTGCAGATGATATGATACTATATGTGGAAAACCCAAAAGACTCCACTCCAAAACTGCTAGAACTTGGACAGGAATTCAGTGAAGTGTCAGGATATAAAATCAATGCACAGAAATCAGTTGCATTTCTTTAAACTAACAACAAGACAGAAGAAAGAGAAATTAAGGAGTCAATCCCATTTACAATTGCACCCAAAACCATAAGATACCTAGGAATAAACCTAACCAAAGAGGCACAGAATCTATACTCATAAAACTATAAAGTATTCATGAAAGAAATTGAGGAAGACACAAAGAAATGGAAAAATGTTCCATGCTCCTGGATTGGAAGAATAAATATTGTGAAAATGTCTATGCTACCTAAAGCAATCTACACATTTAATGCAATCCCTATCAAAATCCCATTCATTTTTTTCAAAGAAACAGAACAAATAACCCTAAAATTTATATGGAACCAGAAAAGACCTCGAATATCCAAAGGGATATTGAAAAAGAAAGCCAAAGTTGGTGGCATCACAATTCCAGACTTCAAGCTCTATTACAAAGCTGTCATCATCAAGACAGCATGGTACTGGCACAAAAACAGACACATAGATCAATGGAACAGAATAGAGACCCCAGAAATACACCCTAACTCTATGGTCAACTAATCCTCGACAAAGCAGGAAAGAATGTCCAATGGAAAAAAGACAGCCTCTTCAACAAATGGTGCTGGGAAAACTGGACAGTCACATGCAGAAAAATGAAATTGGACCATTTCTTTACACCACACACAAAAATAGACTCAAAATGGGTGAAGGACCTCAATGTGAGAAAGGAATCTATCAAAATCCTTGAGGAGAATACAAGCAGCAACCTCTTTGACCTCAACCACAGCAACTTCTTCCTAGGAACATTGTCAAAGGCAACTGAAGCAAGGGCAAAAATGAACTATTGGGATTTCATCAAGATCAAAAGCTTTTGCACAGCAAAGGAAACAGTTAACAAAACCAAAAGACAACTGACATAATGGGAGAAGATACTTGCAAACAACATATCAGATAAAGGGCTAGTATCCAAAATCTATAAAAAGCTTAGCAAACTCAACACCCAAAGAACAAATAATCCAATCAAGAAATGGGCAGAGGACATGAACAGACATTTCTGCAAAGAAGACATCCAGATGGCCAACAGACACATGAAAAAGTGCTCCACATCACTCAGCATCATGGAAATACAAATCAAAACCACAATGAGATACCACCTCACACCAGTCAGAATGGCTAACATAAACAAGTCAAGAAATGACAGATGCTGGCGAGGATGCAGAGAAAGGGGAACCCTCCTACACTGTTGGTGGGAATGCAAGCTGGTGCAACCACTCTGGAAAACAGTCTGGGGGTTCCTCAAAAAACTGAAAATAGAGCTACCCTACAACCCAGCAATTGCACTACTGGGTATTTACCCTAAACGTAGTGATCCGAAGGGGTACGTGCACCCAAATGTTTAGCAGCAATGTCCACAATAGCCAAACTATGGAAAGAACCTAGATGTCCATCAACAGATGAATGGATCAAGAAGATGTGGTATATATATACAATGGAATACTATGCGGCCATCAAAAGAAATGAAATCTTGCCATTTACGACAACGTGGATGGAACTAGAGGGTATAAGGCTTAGCTAAATAAGTTAATCAGAGAAAGACAACTATCATATGATCTCCCTGATATGAGGAAGTGGAGATGCAATGTGGGGGGTTTGGGGGGTAGGAAAAGAAAAAATGAAAGAAGATGGGATCTGGAGGGAGACAAACCATAAAAGACTCAATCTCAAAAAACAGACTGAGGGTTTCTGGGGGGAGGGGGGTTGGGAGAGGGTGGTGGGGATATGGACATTGGGGAGGGTATGTGCTATGATGAGTGCTGTGAAATGTGTAAACCTGGTGATTCACAGACCTATACCCCTGGGGATAAAAATACATTGTATATTTATTTAAAAAAAAAAAAAAAGATCTCTTCTGGGTTGCCTAGATGGCTTGGTCAGGTAAGCTGCCAATTCTCAATTTCAGCTTAGGTCATGATCTTAGGGTCCTGGGTTTGAGACCCAAGTTGGGCTCCTTGCTCAGCAGGGAGTCTGTGTCAGAATTCTCTCCTTCCCTCTGTCCCTCCCCTTGCTCTCTCTCTCTCTCTCTCTTTTCCTCAAATAATTAAATAAATCTTTTTTTTTTTTTTTAAGTCTCTTCCATGGATGTTATTTAACCTGTTTCCCGAGCCAGAGCAACGTTAGCAAGTTGCTCTAATATTATGAACATAAAATGGCCAAGATAGCAAGAACATAAACTGTTTATGTGTAAAGCATGAACTTCCCTCACTACATTTGGCCTGGCCATTAAAAGAGAAAAGTTCCACTCTTGTCAACAGAAACATCAATTTCTAGAATTGGGTGATGACCTGGCTACCTGGTAGTAGACTAAGAGCATGGGGAATGTAGACTGGTTTTTCCTTAGTCACCCTTCTGTGAGCAATACCTTCAGATTCACTAGGAAAGAGTGTATCATAAAGAACAATCTACAGAAGACTTAGGTAAGTACCAGCTTTGAAATGTGACCTTGAGAAGTTGAGGAAATAAGTGTGCTTTGGACAAGAATCAATACATCATGCTGTTTCTCTCATAGTCAAAACCAGGGGCTGAGAGTAGGCAAAGGAACTTGCACTCTTTCACTTATCAACCTACTTACAAAAAATAAAAAATAAAAAATATGGTCTAGAACTCCAGGCTCTGCTAATTATAAGTCTGAGTGCCTCAGAGAGTAATTCCCACCACTGCACTTAAAGTTAAAACTGCCGTATGGTCATTTGGGGATCCTTGGGTTACTGGATGGACAGGGTTATTAACCATAATCACCAATGGAAAATTGCTACTCTATAACTAGGCCAAAGAGGAGTATTCTAGATAAGTGGGGATCATTCTGAGTACCTTCTAGTGTTTTCAAGTCCACTATAAAGTGTTAATGTAAGACTAAAACAACACTATAGGAAAGTCCATCAAAGACCTGACTACCCCAGAACAGCAAATTTGTTTATTCCACCAGGTAAAACCAAACAAACAAAAAACAACAACCAACTAAGATGTTTTTGAAGAAAAATGAAACACAAAATACATAGTAGAGGAAGATAATTATAAATACCAGTGGCCTCATGACCAACTGCAGAACTGTGTTTCATGTTGGCTGTGTATTTTGGGAGTATATTAGTGATGGTTAGATTTATTACTTAGTCCACAGGTTATAAAATACTGAGGCAGGACAGCAATTCAGCTAAGGTACCAAAAAAAAAAAAAAAAAAAAAAACCTTCCCAGAGTTCTGGATGTCATAACTGACAGGACGTTGTATCTCCCCTTTGGATAACATAGAGTGAATCCAATTTTGGTTTTGTAAAAACAAATGTTTTTACATATGTTCAATGTGAACACATCGTGCTACTCCTGTTGTTTACATTTTTGCACATAAAAAGGAATGTGTATGAAGTATTTGAACTGTGGTAGATGAATCAGATTGGTTCGGTCGTCAGCCACTCCCATTCCCTTTGGGACTGCACCATATCTTCCTGTTCAGAAACCAAAGATCTTTCCCAGGTCTTTTGCAACAAGGGTTTCACTCAGCAGATTGCACTGCAAACGTCTTGCAAGAGGGAAGTGAGCAATGTGAGATGGCAGCTTCACACAGGGAAACCAAACCTCCTTGAATCTATAGTGGTGGAGACATCTGGATATCTAGGGTGTAGCTTGCATGCTGGTTCTACCCTGGCATCCTAAGTGCCAAGCAGCAGATGGCGGCGGCAATGGGATTTCACCTAGAACAGTCCCAAGTGTGGCTGAGAGATTGTCTTTCTGTTTTGTTCTTGACTATGTGGCATGCAAGCCTAAGTCCCTGACTTTCCTGAAGAGTCAGCATGAGACTAAGTTTTTTGTTTTGGGTTTTTTGGGGTTTTTTTGGTTTTGTTTTGTTCTGTTGTTGTTGTTGTTGTTTGAGGGATAGGGAGAAACTCAAGCAGGAACCCGATGTGGGGATCTATCTCGCCACCCTAAGAACTCAGGAGTCCAGCACTTAAACCACTGAGCCACTTGCACCCCTGGAACTAAGTATTTTTAAATAAATTCTTGGAGTGTGTTGTTTGTTTGTAATTATGAATCCTGATCAATAAAATACCTGTCTACATAAAGGAATTATTTTAAATTCATAAATTTTACAATTTTTGTTTAATACTATGTCACTCACAGAATTATATAATTAGGTTCTTTTTTTTAAAAGTTGAAATGCAGTTTTCATAGTAAAATGCACAACTGGCTGAATGGTTGCATGAGTTTTTACAAGCCTGAAACCCATATTGCTGTTCACATATAGATATTTCCTTCATTTCAGCAAGTTCCTTCATGCCCCCTTCAGAGTAAATCCTCCCCCTTTAGAGGATACCCTGATTCTGATTCTTACTACAATACACCAGCTATGCCTGTTCTAAAACTTTTCATAAATAGCATTATGCGGTAAGTGCACATCTCTTAGCATAATGTTTCTGAAATTCACTCATGGTATTGTGTCTATCAGTAGATGATTCAGTTTTATTGCCGAATTCTATAAATATGCCACAACTTGCTGATCCATTCTCTGGTTGATGGATATTTGCGCTGTTTCCGTTTCCTATTATGACTAAAACTGTCATAAATATTTTTGTACAAGTCCTTCCATTGACATAAACTTTGGTTTCTCTCAGCCAAATGGCTGGGACAACAGGGAAGACAAGGGGTTAATCTTGGAAGAAACTCACAAACCATATTCCAAGACGCTTGCCTTACTTTACAATTTCACTAACAACATATGAAAGTTCTGGTTGTTCCATATCCTCACCAACATTGGGTATTCTCAGTGGTTTTAAATTTTGGCCATTTTAGAGAGAATATGGTGGTATGTCATTGCGGTTTTAATTTGCATTTCCCTGATAATTACCATGTCTACTGCATTTTTATATATTTATTGGCCATTTGGATTTCTTCCTCTAGGAATGGTCTGTTCAAGTATGTTCTGTATTTTATAATTGGGTTGTTCATAAGAATGCTTTGTAGTCTGGATGTGAGTATTTTGTCAGAAATATGTATTGCAAGCATTTTCCTCTCATTGACATATATTCATTTTCTTAAGAATACATTTTGATAAATGGAAGTTTTAAATTTTCATAAAGTTCAATTTGTCATTTAGTAGGAGCTTCCTAATTTCTGTGCTCCTGCCTAAAAATTACTTGGCTACTCCTAGGTCAGAAATATATTCTGCTGTTTTTTTTTCCTAGAACAATAGTAGTTCTAGCTTTTATGTTTATGTATATGATTTGAATTAAATTCAATTTTGTATAGGATGTTAGCTAAGAGTCCGTATTCATTTTCGTTCATGTGGATATCCAGTTGTTTCAGCACCATCTGGCGAGCAGACTTTCTTTTCCCATTGAACTCCTTTGGCACCTTTGTAGTAAATCAAGCGACTGGGTATGCACGAGTCTATTTCTGGCTTCTATTATTTTCCATTGATCTCTTTGTCTACACTTATGCCAGAACTACACTTTGTAGATTACTATAGCTTTTTAGTAAGTCTGGAGATTAGGTAGTATAAGTCATCAAATTTCATTCTGTTTCAAAATTGTCTTGGTTATTCTAGGCCTTTTGAACTTTCATATAATTTCTTAGAATCACTCTGCCAATATCTATCAAAAAGCTTGCTAAGCTTTTGATTGAGGTTGCATTGAATTTATAGAACATTTTAGGGATAATGATATCTGAACACTGAGTCTTCCAAACTAACAATATGATGTATCTCTCCCCTTATTTAGTCTTCTTTGCTCAGAATTATCTTGTAGTTTTCAGTTTATAAGTCTTTCACATATATCATTACATTTATTTGTAAGGATTTCATGTTTCCATATTATTGATAATTGTATTTTAAATTTTATTTTCCAATTATTCATTGGTCATAAATGGAAATACAATTGATTTTTGTATACTCTCACATTACTAAATTCACTGTTTTTTAAATAATTTATCTGTAGATGCCTTGGATTTTCTACTTAGAAAATCATGTCAGTTGAAAATAAAGACAGGGGCTCCTGGGTGGCTCAGTGGGTTAAAGCCTCTGTCTTCAGCTCATATCATGCTCTCAGGGTCCTGGGATCACTCCCACATCTGACTCCCTGCTCAGTGGGGAGCCTGTTTCCCTCTCTCTCTCTGCCTGTGATCTCTGTCAAATAAATAAATAAAATCTTTAAAAAAAAAAAAAGGAAAGACAAATTTTCCCTTTCTAATCTGTATGCCTTTGTGGTCATTTTCTTCATTTCACTGACTAAAACTTGAAGTATAATATTCAATAGAACTGGTGAGAGTAGATGTCCTTGACTCATTCCAAAATATGGATAGAAGTAAGCAATTTAAGGTTTCACCATTAAGTATCATGTCAGCTAAGATTATTTTTTTAAAGACATCCTTTATCAGATTGGGGGATTTCTCCCTAATTTTTAGTTCACTGAAAGTTTGCTATCATGAACTTATGTTGAGCTTTTTCAAAAGTTTTCCTACATCTACTAAAATGATGATATGATTTTTAGCCTTTATTAGTTTGATAAATTACTTTAATTGATCTTGGGGTGTTCAAACAACCTTACATTTTTGGAATAGATTCCACGAGTTTATGCTATATTATGACTTTTACATATTTTTACATATTACCATTTGCTAATATTTTATCCATATATATGTTCACGAGGAATATTGGTATTTGATGAACATAACCATTCTTATAAGATCTGATCAGGTTGGTATTGCCTTATTTTCTGAAAGTATGGAAGATTGGTATTTTTTCCTCCTTGTATGTTTGATTATATTCACCAATATAGCTACATGGAAATGGTGTTGTGTTTTTTTTTTCTAAGAAGGTTTTTAATTATGAATTCAGTTTATTTAACAGATGTATGGCTATTCAGATTTTCTATATTTCCCCACCCTTGTGTCTGTTTCAAAAATATGATCCTTTCAGGCACCTGGCTGGCTGACTGAGTTGTTAAAGTGTCTGACTCTTGATTTTGGTTCAGGTCGTGATCTCAGGGTCATAGGATTGAGCCCCATAGTGGGCTTTGCTCTCTGTATGGTGTTTGCTTGCCCCTCTCCCTCTGCTCCTCCCCTGCTTGTGCTTCACTGTGCTCTCTCTCAAAAAAATAGATAAAATATTAAAAAAAAAAATGTTCCCTCAAGGGATTAGTTCATTTAACTTAAGTACCCAAATTTAGCATCAGAGTGCTATTCATGTTATTCATATTATTCTTCAATTATCCTTTAAACTCCTATAAGGATTTATAGTGATCCCATCATTATTGATATTTGATAACTATTTCTTTCTTTTTCCTTCATCAGTTCACCTAAATATTTTTTAATTGTATTACACTTTCAAAGAAATGACTTATGTTTTGTTTTTGTTTTGAAGATTTTATTTATTTATTTGATAGAGAGAGACATAGCAAGAGAGGAAACACAAGCAGGGGGAGTGGGAGAGGGAGAAGCAGACTTCCCACCAAGCAGAAAGCCCGATGTGGGGCTTGTTCCCAGGCTCCTGGGATCATGACCTGAACTGAAGGCAGACACTTAACTAACTGAACCACCCAGGTGTCCCAAGAAATGACTTTTGAATGTTATTAATTGCCTCCATTTTTACTTATTTCATTGATTTCTACTCATTTTAATTTTTTCCTTTATTCTACTTAGTTTTAGTTTTATTTACTCATTTTTTTCTAATATCTCAAAGTGGATTAACTTCAAAACTTTTTTTTCTTTTCTTATATAAGAATTTAAAATTTTAGCTGTGTTGTTGCTATATTCACAAATTTTGATATAATCTTTTCTTTATCATTCGGTTTAAAATATTTTCTAAATATCACTGTACTTTCTTCTGACACATGTTTTACTTAGAGGTATGTTGCTTAATTTCCAAGTAGTTGTGAATTTTCTAGCTATCTACTTTATTGATTTTTTCTTAGAGAAGAGAGGTGGGAGGAGGGGCAGAGGGACAAAGAGAGAGAGAATTTTAAGCTCCATGCCCAATGCAGAGCCCAGTGTGGGGCTTGATCTCACAATCCTGAGATCATGACCTGAGCCAAATTCAAGAGTCTGACACTTAACTGACTAAGCCACCCAGGTGCCCCTACTTTATTGATTTCTAATATTTGTCAGATAATATAGTCTTTGAAATTTTTTAGATTTTTTTTATAGCCCAGCATATGATCTATCTTTATGAATGTTCCCTGTTCACTAGAAAATAATTTATTTTCTGCAATTTGGGGGAGCAGTATACCATATATATAAATGAGGTTAAAATAGTTGATGGAATGCATCAATTCTTTCATATTCTTACTAAATTTTTTTTGTCTAATTGTTTTATAAGTTACTGAAGGGAATGTTAAAAATCACAAACTATATTAAAATATTTTTAAAAATAAAAATAAAATGTCACAAACTATAATTGCAGATATGTCTATTTAAGCTCTTTATAGGTATGTACAGACTTTTTTAAAACTGTTCTTTATTTAAAAACATAATCAGATAGATGTACCTTGGTGTTTATATTCTCTGGTTGTTATTCAGTCTGAAAATAAGCACTGAAAGTATATGATTAACAACAGCTTATTGAAGCCATAGCATTTACAGGATTCTCAAATGGGTACAATATAAAACCTGTCATAATAATTAGTAAAAGAAACAAGATATAACACATTTTAATACTGGTATAATGGCAATAGCAGCTTTACAAATGTTTATTTATACGATCTTTATAGCATTTATTAGGAAACTTTATTCTACACAAATGATCAAATCATCAAATCATTTAAATTAAAAGGTGCACACAAACTTTTAGAATTGTTATATCTTTGTGGTGAATTGACTCTTTAACCATTTTAAATATCTCTCTATATCTATTGATCCTGGAATCTATTTTGTCTGATATTAATATAGTCATTCTGAGTATCTTTTGTATAGTATTTTCATGGCATTGCCTTTTCTTGTTCTTTAACTTTTAGCTAAGCTGTTCTTCATGTTTAAAATGCATCTCTTGGGACTCCTGGGTGGCTCAGTTGGTTAAGCAGCTGCCTTCGGGCTCCTTGCTCGGCAGGGAGCCTGCTTCTCCCTCTGCCTGCCATTCTGTATGCCTGTGCTCGCTCGCTCTCCCTCTCTCTCTCTCTCTGAAAAATAAAATCTTTAAAATAAATAAATAAATAAAATAAAATGCATCTCTTGGAGACCTGGGTGGCTCAGTTTGTTAAGCCTCTGCCTTCAGCTCAGGTCATGATTCCAGGATCCTGGGATTGAATCCTGCATTGGGTTCCCTGCTCAGCAGGGAGTCTGCTTCTCCCTTTACCCCTCCCTCTTGTTTATGCTCTATCTCTCATACTCTCACACTCTCTGTCTCTCATATAAATAAATTTTTAAAAATCTTTAAAAAAAATAAAATGAATCTCTTGTAATAGCATGTAACTAGACTTTGCTTTTATTTATTTAGAGAGTACATGGCAGGGGTGGGGGGTAGGGGCCGAGGGAAAGTAGGAGAGAGAGAATCTTAAGCAGGCTCCACACCCAGTTCAGAGACCTTGATCACAGGACCATGTGATCATGGCCCCAGCCAAAATCAAGAGTTGGAGGATTAACAAACTGAGACACGTAGACTCCCTAGATTTTATTGTTAATTCTCTATTATCAATCTCTGTCAATTAATTGGAGTTTTTCTCCATTTACACTTAATGTAATTATTGATATGCTTGAATTTTAACCTGCCATCTTACTATTAGTTTCTTATTTCTTTTTTTTTTTTTTAAGGATTTCATCCACGGGACATTTATTTATTCAGCTATTATTTTAAATTTTTTATTTTTTATAAACATATATTTTTATCCCCAGGGGTACAGGTCTGTGAATCACCAGGTTTACACACTTCACAGCACTCACCAAATCACATACCCTCCCCAATGTCCATAATCCCACCCCCTTCTCCCAAACCCCCTCCCCCTGGCAACCCTCAGTTTGTTTTGTGAGATTAAGAGTCACTTATGGTTTGTCTCCCTCCCAATCCCATCTTGTTTCATTTATTCTTCTTCTACCCACTTAAGCCTCAATGTTGCATCACCACTTCCTCATATCAGGGAGATCATATGATAGTTGTCTTTCTCTGCTTCACTTATTTCGCTAAGCATGATACGCTCTAGTTCCATCCATGTTGTTGCAAATGGCAAGATTTCATTTCTTTTGATGGCTGCATAGTATTCCATTGTGTATATATACCACATCTTCTTGATCCATTCATCTGTTGATGGACATCTAGGTTCTTTCCATAGTTTGGCTATTGTGGACATTGCTGCTATAAACATTCGGGTGCATGTGTCCCTTTGGATCACTACATTTGTATCTTTAGGGTAAATACCCAATAGTGCAATTGCTGGGTCATAGGGCAGTTCTATTTTCAACATTTTGAGGAACCTCCATGCTGATTTCCAGAGTGGCTGCACCAGCTTGCATTCCCACCAACAGTGTAGGAGGGTTCCCCTTTCTCTGCATCCTCGCCAGCATCTGTCATTTCCTGACTTGTTGATTTTAGCCATTCTGACTGGTGTGAGGTGATATCTCATTGTGGTTTTGATTTGTATTTCCCTGATGCCGAGTGATATGGAGCACTTTTTCATGTGTCTGTTGGCCATCTGGATGTCTTCTTTGCAGAAATGTCTGTTCATGTCCTCTGCCCATTTCTTGATTGGATTATTTGTTCTTTGGGTGTTGAGTTTGCTAAGTTCTTTATAGATTCTGGACACTAGTCCTTTATCTGATATGATGTTTGCAAATATCTTCTCCCATACTGTCAGTTGTCTTTTGATTTTGTGAACTGTTTCCTTTGCTGTGCAAAAGTTTTTGATCTTGATGAAATCCCAGTAGTTCATTTTTTCCCTTGCTTCCCTTGCCTTTTGCGTTGTTCCTAGGAAGATGTTGCTGCAGCAGAGATCGAAGAGGTTGCTGCCCGTGTTCTCCTCAAGGATTTTGATGAATTCCTTTCGTACATTGAGGTCCTTCAACCATTTTGAGTCTATTTTTGTGTGTGGTGTAAGGAAATGGTCCAATTTCATTTTTCTGCATGTGGCTGTCCAGTTTTCCCAGCACCATTTATTGAAAAGGCTGTATTTTTTCCATTGGACATTCCTTCCTGCTTTGTCGAAGATTAGTTGACCATAGAGTTGAGGGTGTATTTCTGGGGTCTCTATTCTGTTCCATTGATCTATGTGTCTGTTTTTGTGCCAGTACCATGCTGTCTTGATGATGACAGCTTTGTAATAGAGCCTGAAGTCCGGAATTGTGATGCCACCAACGTTGGCTTTCTTTTTCAATATCCCTTTGGCTATTCGAGGTCTTTTCTGGTTCCATATAAATTTTAGCATTATATGTTCCATTTCTTTGAAAAAGATGGATGGTACTTTGATAGGAATTGCATTAAATGTGTAGATTGCTTTAGGTAGCATAGACATTTTCACAATATTTATTCTTCCAATCCAGGAGCATGGAACATTTTTCCATTTCTTTGTGTCTTCCTCAATTTCTTTCATGAGTACTTTATAGTTTTCTAAGTATAGATTCTGTGTCTCTTTGGTTAGGTTTATTCCTAGGTATCTTATGGTTTGGGGTGCAATTGTAAATGGGATTGACTCCTTAATATCTCTTTCTTCTGTCTTGCTGTTGGTGTAGAGAAATGCAACTGATTTCTGTGCATTGATTTTATATCCTGACACTTTACTGAATTCCTGTATAAGTTCTAGCAGTTTTGGAGTGGAGTCTTTTGGGTTTTCCACATATAGTATCATATCATCTGTGAAGAGTGATAATTTGACTTCTTCTTTGCCGATTTGGATGCCTTTAATTTCCTTTTGTTGTCTGATTGCTGAGGCTAGGACCTCTAGTACTATGTTGAATAGCAGTGGTGATAATGGACATCCCTGCCGTGTTCCTGACCTTAGCGGAAAAGCTTTCAGTTTTTCTCCATTGAGAATGATATTTGCGGTGGGTTTTTCATAGATGGCTTTGATGATATTGAGGTATGTGCCCTCTATCCCTACACTTTGAAGAGTTTTAACCAGGAAGGGATGTTGTACTTTGTCAAATGCTTTTTCAGCATCTATTGAGAGTATCCTATGGTTCTTGTTCCTTCTTTTATTGATGTGTTGTATCACATTGACTGATTTGCTGATGTTGAACCAACCTTGCAGCCCTGGAATAAATCCCACTTGGTCGTGGTGAATAATCTTTTTAATGTACTGTTGAATCCTATTGGCTAGTATTTTGTTGAGTATTTTCGCATCTGTGTTCATCAAGGATATCGGTCTATAGCTCTCTTTTTTGGTGGGATCCTTGTCTGATTTGGGGATCAAGGTGATGCTGGCCTCATAAAATGAGTTTGGAAGTTTTCCTTCCATTTCTATTTTTTGGAACAGTTTCAGGAGAATAGGAATTAGTTCTTCTTTAAATGTTTGGTAGAATTCCCCCGGGAAGCCGTCTGGCCCTGGGCTTTTGTTTGTTTGGAGATTTTTAATGACTGTTTCAATCTCCTTACTGGTTATGGGTCTGTTCAGGCTTTCTATTTCTTCCTGGTTCATTTGTGGTAGTTTATATGTTTCTAGGAATGCATCCATTTCTTCCAGATTGTCAAATTTATTGCCGTAGAGTTGCTCATAGTATGTTCTTATAATAGTTTGTATTTCTTTGGTGTTAGTTGTGATCTCTCCTCTTTCATTCATGATTTTATTTATTTGGGTCCTTTCTCTTTTCTTTTTGATAAGTCGGGCCAGGGGTTTATCAATTTTATTAATTCTTTCAAAGAACCAGCTCCTAGTTTCGTTGATTTGTTCTATTGTTTTTTTGGTTTCTATTTCATTGATTTCTGCTCTGATCTTTATGATTTCTCTTCTCCTGCTGGGATTAGGGTTTCTTTCTTGTTCTTTCTCCAGCTCCTTTAGGTGTAGGGTTAGGTTGTGTACCTGAGACCTTTCTTGTTTCTTGAGAAAGGCTTGTACCGCTATATATTTTCCTCTCAGGACTGCCTTTGTTGTGTCCCACAGATTTTGAACCGTTGTATTTTCATTATCATTTGTTTCCATGATTTTTTTCAATTCTTCTTTAATTTCCCAGTTGACCCATTCATTCTTTAGAAGGATACTGTTTAGTCTCCATGTATTTGGGTTCTTTCCAAACTTCCTTTTGTGGTTGAGTTCTAGCTTTAGAGCATTGTGGTCTGAAAATATGCAGGGAATGATCCCAATCTTTTGATACCGGTTGAGTCCTGATTTAGGACCGAGGATGTGATCTATTCTGGAGAATGTTCCATGTGCACTAGAGAAGAATGTGTATTCTGTTGCTTTGGGATGAAATATTCTGAATATATCTGTGATGTCCATCTGGTCCAGTGTGTCATTTAAGGCCTTTATTTCCTTGCTGATCTTTTGCTTGGATGACCTGTCCATTTCAGTGAGGGGAGTGTTAAAGTCCCCTACTATTATTGTATTATTGTTGATGTGTTTCTTTGATTTTGTTATTAATTGGTTTATATACTTGGCTGCTCCCACATTGGGGGCATAGATATTTAAAATTGTTAAATCTTCTTGTTGGACAGACCCTTTGAGTATGATATAGTGTCCTTCCTCATCTCTTATTATAGTCTTTGGCTTAAAATCTAATTGATCTGATATAAGGATTGCCACTCCTGCTTTCTTCTGATGTCCATTAGCATGGTAAATTCTTTTCCACCCCCTCACTTTAAATCTGGAGGTGTCTTCGGGCTTAAAATGTGTTTCTTGGAGGCAACAGATAGATGGGTTTTGTTTTTTTATCCATTCTGATACCCTGTGTCTTTTGACAGGGGCATTTAGCCCATTCACATTCAGGGTAACTATTGAGAGATATGAATTTAGTGCCATTGTATTGCCTGTAAGGTGACTGTTACTGTATATGGTCTCTGTTCCTTTCTGATCTACCACTTGTAGGCTCTCTCTTTGCTTAGAGGACCCCTTTCAATATTTCCTGTAGAGCTGGTTTGGTATTTGCAAATTCTTTCAGTTGTTGTTTGTCCTGGAAGCTTTTAATCTCTCCTTCTATTTTCAATGATAGCCTAGCTGGATATAGTATTCTTGGCTGCATGTTTTTCTCGTTTAGTGCTCTGAAAATATCATGCCAGCTCTTTCTGGCCTGCCAGGTCTCTGTGGATAAGTCAGCTGCCAATCTAATATTTTTACCATTGTATGTTACAGACTTCTTTTCCCGGGCTGCTTTCAGGATTTTCTCTTTGTCATTGAGACTTGTAAATTTTACTATTAGGTGATGGGGTGTGGGCCTATTCTTATTGATTTTGAGGGGCGTTCTCTGAACCTCCTGAATTTTGATGCTCATTCCCTTTGCCATATTGGGGAAATTCTCCCCAATAATTCTCTCCAGTATACCTTCTGCTCCCCTCTCACTTTCTTCTTCTTCTGGAATCCCAATTATTCTAATGTTCTTTCGTCTTATGGTGTCACTTATCTCTCGAATTCTCCCCTCGTGGTCCAGTAGCTGTTTGTCCCTCTTTTGCTCAGCTTCTTTATTCTCTGTCATTTGGTCTTCTATATCACTAATTCTTTCTTCTGCCTCATTTATCCTAGCAGTTAGAGCCTCCATTTTTGATTGCACCTCATTAATAGCTTTTTTGATTTCAACTTGGTTAGATTTTAGTTCTTTTATTTCTCCAGAAAGGGCTTTTATATCTCTCGAGAGGGTTTCTCTAATATCTTCCATGCCTTTTTCGAGCCCGGCTAGAACCTTGAGAATTGTCATTCTGAACTCTAGATCTGACATATTACCGATGTCTGTATTGATTAGGTCCCTAGCCTTCGGTACTGCCTCTTGTTCTTTTTTTTGTGTTGAATTTTTACGTCTTGTCATTTTGTCCAGATAAGAGTAAATGAAGGGGCAAGTAAAATACTAAAAGGGTGGCAACAACCCCAGGAAAATATGCTTTAACCAAATTAGAAGAGATCCAAAATCGTGAGTGGGGAGAAAGGGAATAAAAAGAGGTTCAAAAAGGAAGAAAGAAAAAAAAAAACAAAAAGAAAAGAAAAAAATAAAAAAGAAAAGAAAAGAATTTTTAAAAAAAGAAAACACCTAAGAAAAATGTAAAATATATATATATATATTAGATAAACTAGTAAAAAATCGTTAAAAAAGAAAAAGGTAACAGTTAAAAAAAAATTTTACCCGAAGGCGAGAAAAAAAAAAAATGAAAAAGAAAAAATTAAACTAACTGCAAGACTAAAAAAAATCACAGGAAAAAAGCCATGAGTTCCGTGCTTGGCTTTCTCCTCCTCTGGAATTCTGCTGCTCTCCTTGGTATTGAAACCACACTCCTTGGTAGGTGAACTTGGTCTCGGCTGGATTTCTTGTTGATCTTCTGGGGGAGGGGCCTGTTGTAGTGATTCTCAAGTGTCTTTGCCCCAGGCGGAATTACACCGCCCTTACCTGGGGCTGGGGTGAGTAATCCGCTCGGGTTTGCTTTCAGGAGCTTTTGTTCCCTGAGCGCTTTCCGTAGAGTTCAGAGGACGGGAATACAAATGGCGGCCTCCTGGTCTCCGGCCCGGAGGAGCCGAGAGCCCAGGGCCGCACTCCTCAGTGCGCGCTCAGAGAACCGCGCCCAGTTACTCCCGTCTGCCTGACCTCCGGCCGCGCTCCGAGCTCACCAAGCCTGCGACCGGTTCAAGGTAACACCGAGCTGTGAGCTTACTGTCGGCTCTGTCTCTGTAGCTGGCTTTCCCGTTCCTATACCCGCAAGCTCTGCGACACTCAGACACCCCCGATCCTTCTGTGACCCTGCGGGACCTGAGGCCACGCTGACCCCGTGTGGGCTTCACCCCAGTTTAGCCTCTGGAGCGATGTCCCTCAGCGGAACAGACTTTTAAAAGTCCTGATTTTGTGCGCGGTTGCTCCGCCGCTTGCCGGGAGCCGGCCCCTCCCCCCGGGGTCTGTCTTCCCGTCGCTTTGGATTCACTTCTCCGCCGGTCCTACCTTTCAGAAAGTGGTTGTTTTTCTGTTTCCAGAATTGCTGTTCTTCTTCTCTTCGATCTGCCGATGGATTTTCAGGTGTTTGCAATCTTTAGATAAGCTATCTAGCTGATCTCCGGCTAGCTGAAGCAGTCTCAGCCTGCTACTTCTCCGCCATCTTGACTCCTCCCCCCTAGTTTCTTATTTCTCCCATCTATTCTTTGTTAATTTTATTTTCCTTTCCTGTCTTCATTTGGGTAATCAGTCCTTTTTCCTTAAGTTTCCTTTTTTTACTTCCACTATTAGTTTTTTACTTTTGTCTCTTATTTTTTTTAGTGGTAGTGGTTATTATTGTTTTAGGGATTATAATATATATCCTTAATTTATCATCTCTGTCATAGAGTAATGTCTTGAAAGTAATATTGTGCTACTTTATGTGTAATACATGATTCTTAAAAAGTGTATTACCTTTTATTCATCTCCTTTTCTTGGTCCACTGTAATAAGTTTTACTTCTGCATATGCTATAATATCCACAGCCCAACATTATTAATTTTCTTTAAATAATAAGATGGCTCTTAAATAAATTAAGAGAAGAAAAAAGTTTCATATATTTATTCACATATTTGTTATTACTGTTGGTATGTTTCATATGTTTATTTTTGTTTCCATCTGGTCTCATTTCTCTTTAGTGCAAAAAACCTTCTTTGATATTCATTATGTACTAGTCTTTGTTGATAAAATTGTTCTACTTGTGTTCATTTGAAAACATTCTAACATCACCCTAGTTTCTGAATAGTTGTAAGGAAATATACCAGGAATTTAGTACATAGTAAGATAAAAATCAATATGGAGGCAGAATTAGAAAAATCTGTGGGAATGTATGGAAGAGGCACTTCATCCACACTTGAAGGAGTCAAGAAAGGTTATCAGTATAAATAATATTTCAACTATCTGGAAGATGAAAAGAAAAGAGGCAGTTTGATGAGTGAGAGGAGCAGAGAAGTCAGTTGAATTCTTTTCAAGTGACGGAAAAATATTTACCTAACCAAAATCCTATCATGCATTTAGATTGGTTCCTTTATCCCCTCCTCCTTGCTTTTCTTTTAATTAGTTATTTCCTATTATAAATGCCAATGAGTATCTTTAAACATTTCATCTGGGTGTATTGTATGATTTATTCATAACAAGACTCCTAGAATTAAACATTTGAGGTGATATGTAGGTACATCTATTTACCTGTTAATATATACTAAAGGGTGAAACTCTCCCTAGAATGTTTATATCAATTTGAATTCCTAGCAGCAGCCTGTGAAAGTAATAGGCTTTATATTCCTAGAGCTTATAGCATAACTGTTCCTCTTAATCCTTCCTTCTCTATCATTGTGGAGGCAACCTGCAGATCTATCTTTCCCAATTTCCAGATCTCAGATAGAGACTGCCAGGACTCCTTCAGAGCATTATTCCAGAACTCCTAGATACATAACCTTTCCTGCAAGGCCAACTCCATCATATGCTCTACATATGTCTGAGCTCTGACTCCATTCACTCTTGGACCCTGCTGTAATAAATTGCTTGGGATCTCAGTTTCCTATAAAATGAGACTCCTGACTTACTATTAAATATTTCCTCCTGGGAGTTGAAGACTTGTCTTTGGATTACTTCTTGTGTCTAGAAACAACCTGAAACCTGTGAACAAAACCTTCTGATGCCAGTTGTTTCTCAGCACTTCTTAAGGTCACCCCCCCCTTGAAATGAATGTCACTGTGCTCCATTTACTTATAAGAAGATCCCAGCAGGCCACCTTGAAGTACCTTGATTACTTTCACACTAAAAAAATACTCTTGTATCATAAAAATCTTCAAAGCAATATCCAAAATTCATTTTTACAACCTCAATCACTTCAGAGACATTCATGCATATTGAATATAGAATAAAAAATTTGCAAGACAGAATAACCTTAATAATCTGAACACAGTTTGAAATTCTTTGTCATTACAATGCAGAATATCTTTGCTTGATGCAGGTGAGCTACCAGAAAAAGAAAGCCTCTTTTGTTGACATTTTTTAATTCACATTTTATAAAAACCTAAACTATCTACTCCATATAAGGAAAAAAAAAAATCCTTTAATAGGAACAGATTCAAAAGAGGTTATATTTTCTTTGGTTGTATCTATTTTGTGAATAAATGCATATATTTACATTTTATTTTCTTACTTTAATGGTACATTTATAATATTGCATCATAAATCAATGAAGATTTATGCCCTTATTGGATCCGCCCATTAAGAGAGTTTTGTGTGGAATATAGCTACATACATATTTCACTAATATATCATGTCCATGGAGAAGATAAACCACATACACCTACATAAACATTAACTTACTCTATGTAACATTCTTATCATAGGGGTTGACCATCTTCTTGTGATGTGCGCATACTAATCCCAGTTTCTTCTATTCCCATAATTTGATCCAAAGCAGTGTGAAAAATTTGGAAAACTCGGTGAGGAAATAATGGAAAAACACAACATATTCTATATTTTAGTACCATCATCATCACACTTACACACACAGAAAAAATACCTATAAACAGGCCATTATTTTGTTCTTATCATAGGCAACAGGCATAGAGTGTGCTTTTGTAGGATTGAAACATGTCAGTGCTCTTTCATCACTGTCTAGTGACCTTCTTTAGCCAGACAGAAGGATATGGAACTGAAATTTCAAATTAGGAGCTAGTTGTTTTTTTCTCCTTGCTTGCCATGAATGGTGACCTAAAATGTGAAGTAGACACCTAAATTGATGTCTCCATCCAGGGAGCATGAAAATTGACCCTATTTATTTTATTTCCTTGACCTTGGCCTTATATCCAAACCATTCTTTCAAATCCCATCTCAAATGTTGCTTCCTTCACAGGAACATTTTCTGATCTCAGAGCATATGGGAAGACTCTTCTTTCAATATTCCTACCACTTGTTTTCTTACTGAAGGTAT
This sequence comes from Mustela putorius furo, assembly GCF_011764305.1. Taxonomy (NCBI): domain Eukaryota; kingdom Metazoa; phylum Chordata; class Mammalia; order Carnivora; family Mustelidae; genus Mustela; species Mustela putorius. Next base: position 27,984,081 of record NW_025421273.1, read on the forward strand.
ATTTTCATAAATTGTAATGTAAAATGAGTTGATGTGGAGGAGGACTTGGATAGACTTCTGAAATAAGACAGAAGGGGCACATCACCCAGAGGAAGTTGGGGAAGGTATACAGTGCAAGTGGTATCTAAGGTAAACCTCAAAGTCAAAAAGAGTTGGGCAGACTGTCAAGTTATTTCCAAAAATCATTACCTTAATTTCTCAATTACTCAATTGAGAATTGTAGTAGGTAATTGTACCTACTATACACCAAACATTGTGCCAATTGAGAATTGTAGTAGGTAATTGTACCTACTATACACTCAATTGAGAATTGTAGTAGGTAATTGTACTTACTATACACCAAACATTGTGCCAAGTACTTTCAATGCTTTCATGTGTTTTCTCTACTTTATAAATTTCATTTACTTAGGATAAAGCTATGGGGTTATCTGTGGCTTGCATCTTCTCTCATATCCCACCTACAAGCCATCAGAAAATCCCAGCTCAAAGGCACCATCTTCCCTTGACTGAATGACAATAGCCTCCCAATCTATCTCCCTTTCTCACCATTGCCCAAACTCCTGCTTCTCCCTACTTTTACAATTGTAATTAAAAAAAAAAATGTTCTTTATTTATTTGAGAGAGAGATAATGAGCAGAAAGAGGAGCAGAGGGAGGAGCAGCCTCTCAACTGAGCAGGAGGCCAGAAGCAAGTCTCCATTTCAGGACTGTGGAATTATGCCTGACCCGAAGGCAGACGCTTAACCAACTGAGCCACCTAGGTACCCCTACAATTGTGCTTTAAACTTAAGTCAAATTATGTCACTCCTTAGTGCAGTTCTATAATGCCCCACCCACTTGCCCTCATAAAAAAGCAAAAACTCCTATAATGGCTAAAAGGTCTTATGCAACCTGAACTTTCCCTCTTATTGCCTATCTGATCTCATTTCCTAAAACTATTTCCATCACTTACAATGGAAAAGTCTTGTTCTTCCTTCAACATCAGGCCTGCTCTTGCCTAAGAGTACTGTACTGATCTGCTCTGTCCCTGAATTGTTTCTAGGCTACAAGCTGACCATCTTTCTCCCCTCATTTCCTTAAATGTGTATGAAACCTACCATATTTAAAACTATAGCCTCCTCCCCAGTTCCTATTCCCAGATCCTTCTACCCTGTTCTGCTTTTCTTTCCCCTATATCACTTATCAACTTATCACATATTATACAGTCTACTTCCTTGTTCTCATATAGTTCTCACCTCCCTCCCATTGGACTAAGCCATGCGAGGGCCGATATCTGTCTATTTTGTTCACCAACATATACCAAACACCTATCACAGTCTTTGATGTAGTGTAGGCATTCAATAAACATTAGTTCATTAAATTAATAAATTATTTATTTCAATAAGCCTATGAGGTAGGAAATTTCTTACACTCTTCTAAGAAGATAATCGACTGCATTATCTACTCACAGCTAGTTAATAGCAAAGTGGATTCAAATACACTCCAGAGGTCAAACCCTTAGTCCTGATTCCCAGTCTATTATGCATCTGCAGTACTATTCTATGGTATGTATTTCATATCTCTTGGTATTGCTCCAGTGAAACACACAGCACCCTACACACAGTAGGTGCTCAATAAACATTTAGGTAATTGTTTTTGAGTAACTTTTCCCAAGCAAGACAACCTTGTTTACTATTGCAGTCTTCCTATGTTGGCTCTTACAACACTTCTCCTAAAAACATGTGCTCACCTGGAAGTCATAGAAATTATCTGAGTAAACAGAGGTTTAAACAGGTCCAGTGCTTAATCAATGCTTCACACATGTTTAGAGAAAAGGTCAAGGCTAGTCCCCAATTCTTAAGACTCTTCAGTCATTTTTTCCTTTTATTATTTTAATTGTTAAATTTGGAATGTCTATACCATATACTTGTACTTGTACTTGTCTATACCATATACTTGTACTTTAGTGTCTATACCACTAAAGTACAAGTATATGAAGGCAGAGATTGTGTTTGTCTCTTCTGTGTGCCCTACAGAGGATGTATTCCAGTAGTGGGTACACAAATGGTATTCAATAAATGCTTTTTTATTTCTAACATGGTCTAAGATGGACTGGTACAAACAGTAGAACCAAGACAATCTACCTGGATATTCAAGCAGAGATAATGAAGGGAAGTAAGAAATGAAATAGCCCCAAAAAAACAGCTAATAAGAATCAATTTTACCTTTAAAAGTGATCACAGCCTCTGAGATGAGGTTGGGAATTACATAGAATTTGGAAGATTTTCAATCAATAATCTTCATGGTTTTCATTTTAATTTAAGGGGAAAAAACCCAGCCAGACCTTGAGCAAGACTGATAGATTGCTAGTTGATCAATTCTTTCCTTGTCCCAGTTGTAAAAACAAAGCCATAAATTACACTAATTCTTATTTTGGCTAAATAGCTTATTTCAGCAGCATGGGTAGATGGTGACAGCCCAAGTAATCATGTATTCATCATTACAAAAGGCCCAGAATCAGAGTGTTGGAGCTGTTCTTCCTTCCGGGGCATTGTCAAAAAAACTGTGGTCCTCTCAGAGTCAAAATGAAAACCTGTTAAATAATTCAAATTTGACATTTGTGTTCAAATAACTTTTCCTCCGCTTCTGTAGCAGTTTGAGAATAATAGCATTAATTCTCATGATTGATATGACTCAATACTATGCCACTTTTTAGCTTAATTTTTCTTTCTAATAGATGATTTTTGACTTATGCAAAACTAGTAAATTTGCTTTGGGCATATGTTAATCTCAAAGGCCTTTCTGACAGTGCCTGTAACTATAGGCAGATGTTCCTTGTCTAATATGAAAATGCTTCACAATTCTGTAGCAGAAGCAAGAAAATTAAATGAAATTTAAAAGAAAAAAAAAAGGGAACATAGAAAGAAACATTTTAAAAAAGAGAAATTGACATAACCTGACCTCCATCTCAGCCCTATCATTCCTTTGAATCAGCATGCCTTGCAAGAGGGAGGCACTTTCCATGAATTCAATCCACAAGTGACCTTCAAGTGGCAAGGATTCTGTGTGTGATTGAAACTACTATAGGAAAATTTGAGTATGCATCATACAGAGTTTCCATGAGCATCTCCTTTCCCTGATTTAAATCTTTGTAGCACTCCCTCCTTCTCTTAGAGATTCGTTAGCTCATATGATTTCAGGGGGCAGACAGAACCTAAATCATTAGGGCATGCTGGCAGTTTAGAAACTCCTGGGTAGGAGTTCATGTTAGTCTTGAGTTAAAATTTCATCTTTTTCATGGAAATCTCAGTTTTGCTGTTAAAGCCTGTCAACTGTTTATATTGAGGGTCATCTCCTTTACTTAAAGTCAGTTGATGGTAGATGTTCACCACATCCACGCAGTACCTTCAGGGCAACACCTAGATTAGAGTTTGATTCAACAACTGACAACTATAGCCTAGTCAAGCTGATCTAGCTAACTTGGCCATCATAGGGAGCTTACAGTTTAGCAGGAGATGTAGATATTGAACAGATAATTGCACACTGTAAGAATCACAACTGTGTTATGAGGAACACAGAGAAATTAGGCTAGTCTAAGGATCACAAAGGGCTTCCCTTCAGACATAACATTCAAGGAGAGACCTAATAAATGAGCAGGAATTGGCCAGGACAGAAAGGAAGGAATGCATTTCAGGCATTCTGTGTGGGCTTATATAAAAGCTCTAAGTAGAGAATGAACCTGGCTCATGTGAGCGGCATCTGCCTTTGGCTCAGGTCATGAGCCCTAGGTTCTGATCTCGAGCTCCAATGCCAGGCTCCCTGCTAAGGGGACTCTGCTTCTTCCTATACCTCTGTTCTCCACCCCCCCCCACACACACACACACCACCACTGATGTTCTCTCTCTCTCTCTCAAATAAATAAAATCTTGAAAGAAAGAAAGGTAGAAAGGAAGGGAAGGAGGAAGGAATAGAGGGAGGGAGGGAGGGAGGAAGAAAGAAAAGGAAAGAAATGAGCGTAATAAGCTTTGCCCTCAGATGTCCTTAGTGGACAAAGCAGAGTTACTAGACAGAACTGAAATCTTTGGCTTCCTTTGGATCCAAGTGCCAAAACTAGATATGCTTAAGATATCTCTGAGGGAAAGAGAATTTTTCTTAATCTTTTGATCCTATGATTACTTCTCATTGCCTTATTACATGTAGAAAAATATCTTTGTCCTCTGAAAGTTTTTAGAATCAAATGTTGCTTATTATCTTTTTTCTTTTTTTTTAAATAGACAACTTTTATTTCTATTTATTTTATTTTATTTTATTTTATTTTTTCAGTATTCCAAGATTCATTGTTTATGCACCACATCCAGTGCTCCAAGCAATACGTGCCCTCCCTAATACCCACCACCAGGCTCACCATGTTCATGGATTGGAAGAATAAACATTGTTAAAACGTCTATACGGCCTAGAGCAATCTATACTTTTAACGCCATCCAAATCAGAATTTCACTGACATTTTTCAAAGAGCCTTATTATATTGATAGCAACTCTTCCCCCTTGCCTTCTAACTACCATGCTCTTGCCATGCCTTTAGTTCTCAAACTTGCCAGTACTGGTCCAGTCTCAGGGCCTTTGAACTTGCTCTTTCTTCTGCTCTCATCACCATTCCCTAACATTTTACAAAGCAGAACTCTTCTCAGCTTTCAGATCTCAGTTAAAAATACTACCTTTCTCCTTCCCATTTTCACCATTACCCTCTGATTCTATCCAATTTCTTTTCTTACTTTCTATATCCATTCGCTAGCATAGAAAATCCATAAGACTAGATACTCTGATAGTAAGCATTTCATACAGATTCTTTGAAAATATGAATTTAATTCTTTTGGTAAATAATCAATGTAATTAACACAATTTTAAATTGTGGACGGCTGCAATTTTTTCTGTTTTTTTTTGTTTTTGTATGGCATCTTTGTCAACAAATCTATGCCTCTCAAGTAATAAAGGAGCTAGAAAGGATCATGATTTAACCAATGTCCAAGATAAGCTATCACAAGGTAATAAAAGATAAAGAAAACTGTTATAAGCATGTCTGATTGTGCAGTAGCAGAACCTTTCTAGAATTACACCCATTTTTTTCATTGAAATAAAACATCACAAGCCTAGCATAGAGTAGATGACTAAGAACACAAACTGTAGAGTAAGATAAATGATGGTCTAAGTCTTAGCTCCTTGCTTGAATTTTATAAAATGTGTAGATAAAGATACTTAGCAAAAGTGGTTGTCATGAGGACAAACCGGGATCTATAGAAGCATATATCACTGAGCCTGCCATACAGTAGGTGCTAAAAAAATTATTGTTGCTGAAACAATAACATTCAGAGCATGAGTGTAATGTTTTATACCACATTATCCATATTGATGGACTGTGGGTGATCAATGGCTAGAGAAAGTCTGGGAAGGAACCATTGAGTTATAGACACCAACATAATGAGGGCCCTCTAATGACTTTTAATCACCAAATAAGAGTATTTCTGATGTTCCCCAGCCTTAGTAGCTTTGGGCAGTAGCTCCAGAATTCCGAACTCCCCCATATCTCCTGATGTTGTTTTCATCTCGGTAAAAAAGACACTGGCAGAGACAGATGTGAGCCCAAGCTGAGAGCTGCCCAGCCAAGAATGAAAATATCTACCAGTTGTACAAAGAAGCAGTCAATTATTCTTATTTCTTATGGATGGCTGCTGTATCAAATGGCATAGTACTTCCATGGCATTTTCCTGCACTTGATGAAAAGTTGAATCCTTGGTTCCCTCCTCCTTCTTGATTTGTTTTCTACACTCCTCTTGAAATCTGCCTCTTATAAAAGTGTCTAGCCTATATGCAAGACCATAGAATCACAATGTTTAGAAAAAGAATGGAGTATTGTCCTGGCTCCTCACCATCCCCAGAACCTCTCCATGGTATGCCTTCAGGAACGTTAGCCCAACCCCAATTCCATCTACTCTTAGAATCGATTTCTGTCCACTCAAAAATGGAGAAACCACTGCCTGTAGTCATGCAATAGTTGTTTTATTGGTTGGTACCTTTGATTAGCTATGCATACTCCATAATTTTAAAGTGTTCATATAAAAAAATAAGGCAATGCTCATTTTAATAGAAAGCTATGACATTCTATTAAATGTCTGAAATATTTGGGAAAACATATTTTCTTTTTTTTTTTTTTATAACTAGAACTGTTCTAGGAGCTGGGGATGCAACAAAACATAAGACATAGCTCTTGCTCTTAGAAGATTCTGTGTTTTAGGGATGACAGACCACAAGACAGGCAATTTCTTTACAGGGCAAGCTACTATAACTTTAAGTGATGGAAACCAAAAGACACATAATGCAAATTACAGAGTAGGGAGGGGAGGGCTATCAATGGCTCCCTAGAGGACCAAAGAAATACAACCCAGGATACTGAAACCACTCTCTATATCCAATGCCTGAGGACACCCGCAAATAAGATCAGGAGCCTGAGACAAGAATGTACAAGTGCGAACAATATCTGAGTCACTGGGTCATGTGGAAAAAAGTGTCCAGGTGTAAGCCAGGCTTCCAGATAAGAGGCAATTTCTTGTTTATTTTTCCATCTCTGTTTTGATTTTGAAGAAAGCCTGATCAAAAGAGAGGACTAATAGAAAGACAGTGCAAGTAGTCATATTACCTGAAAGGGCAGAGTCAGTATGTAATGAAATCCAGTGCCTATGGAAGCAGACACAGGACTTTGCAACAGACATCAGCAGAACTGCCAAAAGCATGGAACAAAACCTTGTTCCCAAGATTCAAAGAGCCAGAGAAAGCACTCAAAGCCATGTGCCACCAAAGTTTCAAGCACCTGCAGAGGCTCTTGAAATCGCAGTGTACATCTGACTCCAAAGACAGAGATAGAGGAAGAGTTATACAAGACTTGTGAAAAGAAATTGAATAGCAGAAAGGAGTCTTGGATCTAGTGCTACTTTGAACATTCCTCCTTGCTTTAAATGAACATTTTATCATGTATTACTTCCTTTACTAGAATACAGTTAATAGTTTTTACAACTGGTTTCAATGGAATGTTTTATTTAGGAAAGCATTTGTTTTAAAGGTGATCACTACAAGATCTCCACTGCATCTGTGCCTAGAAAGACCTGTCCTTTTAGTGAGGATCAAGAAACTCCTGGTCAATCCTGGGACCATCTAGTTGTTAGGACCCTGATCTGCCAGAGGGGAAGCCATCTGGGTGCTTTCAAGGTGATGAAAATAAACCAGTTTCATGATGGCAAAGGCTGCTGGGAATCTTTGGTCTAGGGAAGGAAGAGCAGCATAAATGTAGTAAAGGAAATTACATATATTTACTCTATACATAATATATATATGTACTATATATGTAACTTATATATACTTATATATAAATACATATTTATAAATACTAATTTATATTTTATGTATATATACACATATAGTTATACATGTATTATATATGCATATGTAGACAAATATGCATGTTTGTATGTATATAGCATACAATTTTCTGTATCAGTTTATTTTCTCTCTAAAACCTTTCTCTCTAAACCCTAGCAAAATGGGCAAAGGTCATGTTTCTATAGGTCTCCCTTTAAAAAGAAATGGATGTTTTTCATCTATGGAGATGGTAATCGATGGTCAGTAATTAAAATTTTCCAAATGTTCCAACAGTTTTTTTAACCTCTGAGGATCTTGGCTGATTCTTAAGAGACTCTGGATTTATTTCCAGTCCAGGCAACACCTTCGAAGTATTAAAAATCAATCAACTTATGGGGCGCCTGGGTGGCTCAGTGGTTTAAAGCCTCTGCCTTCGGCTCAGGTCATGATCCCAGGGTCCTGGGATAGAGCCCCACATCGGGCTCTCTGCTAAGCAGGGAGCCTGCTTCCCCCACATCTCTGCCTGCCTCTCTGCCTACTTGTGATCTCTGTCAAATAAATAAGTAAAATCTTAAAAAAAAATCAACTTGGATTTTTTTTCCCTAAGCTTTCTGTTGTCATAGTTCTTTTCCTTTGATTCAGTATCATACAAGGATGGTGTCTGGAATGTGGAAAGGAGCTCTGAATTAGAACAATGTACTGGCAAGCATTTAGAGAACTGTAATAACCAGGCCTGCCATCTGATACAAAAGTAATCATGTCACCCTAAGTCTTCCTTCTAGACTTCTTGGAAAATAAATAGAGAATATTAAACTTGTTATATAATCACCTATAAAATTTTAAGGAATTAAAAATAAAAACCTTTAACTACAAGGATCTTAAATTTCTTTTGAGTTTCTCCTGATTGGTAAGTTACTCTTTTGTCTTACTTCTCTCATGTTTCCCATATGTATTCTTATATGACTCTTAATAATACAATTTGATGTTCAAAAATTGAATAAAACATAATTTGAATGGGAATTCTTATTAACATCCAATATTCATTTAGAGTTTTTTCCATTATCTTGCTATTACCCTCATGTACAGAGCTGATAATATAGTACAAAATATGCAATTATAAGTGTCTGTTGTGAATACTATATTTGAAGCCCAATAGATTATTAATGAGGGAATTTGAACATGGTAATCTCACCAACCAAGCTTTCCAATTGTCTTTAAAACACATAGAAAATATAGTCTTAAAAATCTGATTTTACGTTTTTTGAGACTTATCCCCACACCTTCCCTTCCCACACTTTTTTAGAAAATGCTTTGTAATAAAGACAAGAAGGCAATTGCAATCCTAGCAAGAAGCTCAATTCAAAGTCTTGCATCCTGAGAGCATCATGGATTCACTCACTTAGAGGTGAGTTTCATCCCACTTGGGTAAAATACCCCTAATCAGAGCTAAATTACTTAAAATTCCAAGAAAGCACCATATCTAGTTACAATGGTAGAAGAAACTTTTTTCATTTGTTTTCTGAAGTTTCTTTCAATTTTTTTTTAAATTGTGTTATGTTAGTCACCATGCAATACATCATTACTTTTTGATGTAGTGTTCCAAGATTGACTCTGAGAAGAAACTTTTTAATGGTGCTCAAACTTGGATTGGAAGTGCTTCTTTCTGCTAAAAGGATGAATCAGAATGAAGATCAGTTTAGAATCAAGGGAGAGAATGAAGCCTCTGAGGAAAAACGTGTTCTTGTCTACTCTTTGTGCCTTGGAGAACTGTCCTCTGGCTAAGCCACTGTTTCAAGCGCTACTCTCTGTGGACAGAGATTGGAGAGACAGCCAAATGAATAATTGTCTCTGATAGAATTTATAGTTACCAAGAAATGTCAGCCTGGCTACTAGGCTCAAATTATCATGATAGATAAGCAAAGTTCTGTGGGGGTTTCCCTGCAGAACGAAAGGAACAGTGCCCTCATATATCCTGAAAACTCTAGCTTTTTAAGTCAGGAGACATTGAGTGAACTTGTTCTGTGTGCTACACTCAGTGGGAAACAGAAAAATGAAACCTATACCTATGGCTCCCACTACTACAGAGCCTGCAGAATACCTTACATAGTTTCTGAGACTAAAACTTGAAAAACTGGATAGATGCAACACACACACACACACACACACACACACACACACACATTATATACACATAAATCCCATCTCTGTCATCATTTCCTAACTTCAGTTCAGGACGGGGAGTCTATATGAAATACCTTCTCAGCTTCTTTCAGGGAACTAGACCCACGCTTGAGATACAGATTTTTAAAAAATTTTATTTATTTACTTGACAGAGAGCGGAGATCACAAGTAGACAAAGGCAGGCAGAGAGGGGGGGAAGTAGGCTCCCTGCTGAGCAGAGAGCCCCATTCAGAGCTCAGTCCCAGGACCCTGAGATCACAACCTGAGCCGAAGGCAGAGGCTTAACCCACTGAGCCACCCAGGTGCCCTGAGATACAGATTTAAGCACTTGAATGCTTTCAGCATGAAGCAGTGACCAAAAGAAACTGAGGATTTGTTAAATAGATCATAAGGGGATAAACTCACAGGATTAGAGAGAATTAAGGAGTTACTTAATAATCATATATTCAAGTAATATAGAAGGTATGCCTTAGCCAAAATTAATCAGATCACCAGGACATTTAGAACCCCTACTTCTGGGCAACTATAAAAAACAATAATATATTCATTAGCTACTAGTTAATTAAATGGAAATCAAAAGAAATTTACTTTGCTGCCAAAAGGCTAGAATCCTTGGCAGTGATTATCTGTATTGATCGAGGTACTTTTCATTAGATGTTCCTGGGAAGAGATGATTACAAGCAGTTGATGGAGACAAAATGCACAAGCATGGGTGGATGTTTGTAGTGGGGAGAAATGCATGTACCAGTAAGTACCTCCTCCCAACTCCTAGGCCAGGCTGTCCTAAATCTCCAAGGTCAAGAACAGATTTAGGTTCTTCTGCATTCCTGTTTCTTAGATTTCCTGTGTCCAGTGGTTTCTGAATATCTGCCTTGGACCACCTCCTCTGATCCCCCATCTTTTTCTTTTTCCCCCATCTTTTTATTTTCACCATTATCCCACCACTTTGCCCCACCCTGAGAAATACCGAGGTTCCTTCATTCTCCCAAAATAAACATTATGTCAATCCTTCTGAGTGTAGTGGCCTTTTGATTAAAGTTGGGGTGTCAGAAATAAGTTAAAGCAAGGCACGGTGATGATCAATGTGTATTTAAATACCAGACTTCACTCCCCTAAAATTTCAAATCCATTTCCCCCATGGAGAAAAATTTTGGTGGTCATGCTTTTCTGGAAGATCCTAGTTCCTGCCAGTTCCTTAAGCAACTCCCCAAATTCCAGTATTTCTCTTCTTTTTCACCCTTTCTAAGCTCTCATTCTGCTTCCCCTCCACCTTCAGTAGAGCTGCTGTAACAACAAATTTTCTGAGACTTGGTTATGGTAGAGCACAACTTTCAAATCACACCCAGGGGGAAGAACAACTCTTTTCATTACCAAAAACCACCATTGTGGTATTTTTTCTAACAAAAGACAAGCTATCTTTCTTAAACGTATTTTGCCTTCCTTTGACATCAAGAGACTCATATCATGGCCTTCTTTTCAAAATAGTATGCTTTCTCTCCGTTTTTTCATCCACTCTTTCAATACAGAGTTTTTCGGTGCCTACTATGAAAGCTGCTATGTTAAGCATTGGAGAAAATGAAAAATATTTTTTTAAGATTTTATATATTTATTTGTTACACACAAGTGCAAGCAGGGAGAGCTGCAGGCAGAGGGAGAAGCAAACTCCCCCTGAACAAGAAGCCCGATGCAGAACTCGATTCCAGGACCTTGGGATCATGACCTGAGCCGAAGGCAGATGCTTAACCGACTAAGCCACCCAGGTGTTCCAAATTTGTTTTAAATAAATAATTAATCAAGTATTATTGAATCAATTGCTTCAATATTTCCCCCGTTTCTCTACAATGGTTATGAATATACCAGTGAACAGCTCAATTAATTTGGAGTCTTCTCATTTCGAATAATGATTGGCCGGAAACTGACAGTTTGAGCTAAACTGTTTCATTTTCAAAATAATGAATCCTAGCTTTGAAATAGCTTTCAATGGGCTATTTTTTTAATTTCTTGAAATGTCAGGCACAGCTTTAGCAAGTCTGAGAACCATTACCCCATCATACCATACACTCGTGTCTATGAGACCACACAAAACTATTTCCTAGATTTAACACTGTCAACACAATAAAGCGTCTGGCCACGTTCTTCCATTTTATGCAGAAATTTATTAGTCTCCATTCAAATAATACAATTTTCAAGTGTTCTGATCCTGTTCCAAAACCCGTTAGAGAATAGGTACATGGTACGAAACACGAAAACCACTTTAATATATTATTACCTCGAGAGTATGTATGCAATACTTAAGTGTTTCTACTTGAAGGCATAAGAGTGGACTTTTGTTTGTTTTTTCTGGTAAATGTTTCATGCCAAATGCACCCTCTATGATGATAACAAGCTTAGGTGCTTCTTTGGAGATACAGCCAACTAGCTCTCTCAATTTAGTGTGTGTTAGTCATGACGTGAAGGAAATGCGGTAGGTTTTGTGTCAGCTGAGTCAGAGAGAACACCACAGCCTTGGAAAAATTATATTTTGTCATAATGATATCTGAACTGAGCTTTCCAGGTGTCCATGCTAAGTGGAGTGAGTCATTGCTTGGGCAGTGCATTCACAAGGTCCTAAATACCCTTTTCCTAACTATAGTATAAAACCTACCTCATTTCCAGAAATGGTCAGGTTGTATGTCATTCTATTATCTACGATTTCTTTCTATCACATGTCAGGTTAATCTCCTCACAAAAGGTAATCTCCCTCCTGGAATGATTTCATACATTGTTGTTCCAAGGACAGCAGGAGAAAGAACAAGCATTTGAATGTAAGATTCTGCATTGGAAATGATTACAAGGGGGGAAATGGTTTGTAATAGCAGAAAGGAAGCCTTGGCTCAGGTCCCTGAGAGCAGTAGCTCTTTCTGACTCATTTTTCCTGATTGGCCTTTTCTCAAAATGAAATCAAGTGTAGCACATATCTAAGCTTGGTGTTTCAAGTTCCAGTGCGCTTTTCTAGGGGACTTTGGGAACAGAGTTGGTCTTAGGAAATTGTGATACAGCATGGGTATGGATTCACCTCCCTGCTCCGAGTTTTCTCACCATTTCTTCCTAAAATGTCACTTCCTGGAAGCCTTCAGGAACCAAAAAGAGATCCATTGGTAGATTTTTCAGACACCCTGACTTTGCAGATTATGGGTCTTCCAAGGAGTAGATACATCATGTAGAATATAGTTGTAACTATACAAATGATGGCCACATTTGGAAAAGCCATTTTCACACTGTTTTTTCAACTCCATGCTTTTCCTCAATTTATAATTCCCTTATTAATGAACACTTAAGTTGAACACGGTGATCTGACTTGCTTAGTGGATGTCTGCTATGTGCCAGGCACCAGGTTTTTTATATCCAGTTAGTCTTCCAACAACCCCGGAAGAGAGTCATTATGTGCCTGTGTTACAAATCAGGAAATCCAAGTCCAGAGAGATTAAGTACGTGACACGAGGAGCTGACAGTGTTGGTCTTGACTCAAACTCAAGCATTTTTCTGTCTTCAAAGCCATGTCTTTCCCAATATGTCACTCTCACTCTCAGGCAGCTCTGGAGAGTAGTCAGGACAGACAAGAAGGGGCAGCAAGACCTTGTGTTACTCTGAGCTCCACAGAATTCAAATCATTTTCTCTTCATATTTACTTAAGATACTTTAACTACAGATTTAGTACTTCTTAGACCATACAACTCATTGTAATCTCATTGATGCCTTTTGTGTCCATAAACTCTGCCATTCTTTCTTCCCTTCAAACTCACTGCTTCAGGTCTTGTCTCCTCAAATCTTATTTCATTGTAGAGAAGGAATGTTAATAGCAGAAATCAAACCAAATACCCTAACAACCCATTCTGTGGAAAACTTCCACTAAAGTCCTCGCTATAGACCATAATAGCAAATGCACACTCCATTATTATAAAAACCCAAGGAAAGAGATTGTGGCCTACTGGGGGGAAAAGAAAGAAAGAATAAATATTGGGCTTTGTGTTATACAGACCTGAATCTATAACCACATTTGCCACCTTCTGACTTGGGACCTTAAGCTGATTACTCAAGCTTTCTAAACCACAGCAGTACTCATTCCTTTTCTTATCTTCAAAATAAGCTTAGAACCTCCTTCACTTATAAGGCAAGTTAAATGAAATAATGTATGTTTGGTGTCTTGCTAGCGAGTTAAATAACCCTCCAATATGTCCCTTCCTCTTCTATTCTTTCTGCCATTCCCTCTTCCCCCAAATTTGCATTTACCCTGCCTGCAAAAGTCTATCTTCTAAGTAACACAAATCTTGATGGATTGAAATGTTGCTTGTGTCTTCTCTCAGTGAAGAGGTGAAATAACATCTGTGATGTATAGGAGGAAGGTAGTTGAATTATTTGGAAATATTTTGCTCCTACAAAAGACTATCTCAGATGGACAATGAGTATAACATTGGAGCTGAATTTCACCATAAGACAGAAACCATTAATTTAACATGATTGTTCTCCCCTCTACCCAACTCCTGATTTTCCTTACTGATTAAAAGGGGGAAAAAAAGAGTCTGTTGCACTTGTACAACAAAACAGAATCGTGATAAATGCTGCCAAGTTAACAAGTTCCCAGTGGCATCACATCAAGATGGGCATGAAAAATAAACAGTATGAGACTACTATCAGTTAAAGTCCTGAAATCAACTTCATCTGGGGCGCTTCATTGTTTCTGGTATCTCCCTGCTGTGTTTTTTAGAAAGTCTGCAGCATGGTAACAAATTTGACAACCCTACCAAATTTACCAAAACCCTAGCAAAAGACTGAAATATAAAATCTGTCTATGCTGGTAGGTGTGAGAATGTTTAACATTCCATTTCAGTGAAATAGGATATGCCTGGGCTTTGAATCATGATGGAGTTATCTAAACTCCTATGGGACCTTCCTGTTTTATGAACTCTGAGTTTCAGGGCCTAAAAACTCAACAACATGGAAGATTTTGGTTTGGGAGCATGCAAAAGCTTGGAAATTTTCTTGATTCTTTATTTCCTGGATTTGACTCAATTGACAGCATTATCATTTCAATTTCTTTTTAAATAATGTCTGCCATCTTGGCGTCAGAAACTCCAACATCAACCATCTGACCCTTAGAAGTAGTCTAGGGTACAAATTGGCAAATTTCATGTTTTTATTTTATATATATATATGTGTATATATAATTTATTTCCAAAGTTAATTATCTCATCTCCATATGACCAAGATGATTCTGAAATTTCTCATATTAAATTTTGCTGAGAGGCCTGCCCTGCTCCATAATTCCTTCACTAAAGAAAAACTGGCTGATGTGATGAGCCCACTCCTTACCCTGTTGTTTTGCCAGGGTTCGGCTGCATAGAACCTGCACTGCCTGGTTCTATCCTTCCCCACTGGTGTGATGGGGTCTGGCAGTGATAAGTTAAGGTTTACTGGGGGAGAAAAGAAGCCACTTCCACTCAATGTTAAGCTCAGTCAGGGCCATCTCAGGCCATCTGGAACCAGAACACATGGTATTTTAGCTCTTTAACCCCTGCTGCTGTTGCAGATCCCCATGTGGATTCCTGGGATTTCCTAAAAGAAGACAATCCCATTCCTTCAGCACTCTTTATCCCCAACCAAGGGAGTTCAAAGCTTGGGCTTCCCCAGGTCAAGAGTTGAACTTATGTTCACACGTTCCATTATTTTTCATTGAGCACTGTCTTAGCTCAGGCTGCTGAAACAAAGTACCACAGCCTGGGTAGCTGATGAACAACAGAAATCTGCTTCTCACAGTCCTGGAGCCTGGAAACCGCAGGTCAAGGAGCCAAGCAGGGCTGGGTTCTGGGAGGGTTCTCTCCCAGGTTGTTGAAAGCTACCCTCTCATTAAACTCTCGTGTGGCTGTGAGAGGCCAAGAGTGCTCTCAGGACACTAATCTTACACATGAAGGCTCCACCATCATGACACAACTACTTCCCAAAGGCCTAATTACTTCCTAACACATCCCATTGATAGCTTAGATTTCAATATGTGAATCTGGGGGTTGCAGGGCCATACAAATATTGGGTCAAGTGCAAGCATCAGTCATAAAGAAAACTCAGTTTTAGCTGTTGAGGATCCAATCATGAACCAGGTACAACTATTCTGCCTTTCCAAAGTTTACTTTCTATTTCTGTTGAAGCACACTATTCACCCCAGAATGTCTGATTTGGGAAGGGCATTAATGCTTATCTGCTTGCTCCATCCCCACTCAACTCCCCAGCAACCTAAGCCCAGGCATGGATTTAAGGCAAAATTTCTGCATGATGAGCTTCCCCCTGAGGGTCTGATGTCTTTTTCTGATAGCAAAACTCCATTAGTGAACAGAATACCTGGATTCAGATTCTAAGTTCCTGCCTATCAGCACTTTGGCTTTGGAAAAATTACTTAAATTCTCTGTGTCATCATTTTCTCATTATAAAATGGAGGCAATAGCAGCACCTACTCACAGAGTTATTATAAAAGTGCCTGTTCCATGCAAAGTGTTATATGAATGTCAATTAAAGAGCTAAAATAAAAAAATGAAGCTTTATGTCCTAATCACTGTTTATTATTCTTTGAAATAGTTCACACATATTAACTTAACTAAATTTCAAAACAGTCTATGAGGCAAATTCTCACAAGGCAAATTCTTATCTTAGAGATGAGGAAACAGGCCAAGAAACTTTAAATATCTTTCAAAGGTCATAGAGTTGTTAGCCCTCCCCCACCACAGTTGTTATGTTGCAACTCCTGCCATTCTGGATCCAAAACCAGAATTTCTCAAAACACAGATTTTTTTAAGAGCAATGTGTTCAGGAACTTGACATATTCTTCTTTCTAAGTTCTTTGGGCTCTTACATAAATTCTCTAGGCAGCCAAGATATAAACACAATCTCTTCCAATATGACCCACTGGTGACTTCCAGTAGGTAGTCTCCACTACAGAACAAGATTTAGGTTCCCTCTACCCACACACTCTTTGAAAGGAAAAATTCTATAATGGTCCCCAAGATTCCTATACTCTCATGTACACACCCATACAGTTACTTCCATGTGGTTATAAGGAGGACTTGTGAATACAATGATTTCCCCTCACATTATCATATCATGTTATACAGCAGAAATGATTTTGCAGATGTAATTAAAATCCCCAGTCAGTTGACTTTGAACCACTCAAAAAAGAGATTATACTTGGTGGGCTTCACTTAATCAGGGAAGCCCTGAAAAGATGTCAGAGTTTGGGATGCCGGGCTGGCTCAGTATGGAGAGCATGTGACTCTTAATCTCTGGGGTCATGAGTTTGAGCCCCACCCTGGGCACAGAGATTACTTAAAAAAATACAATTGAAGCATATCAACAAAGATTTTTTTTTAAAAGATGTAAGAGTTATGCAAAGTGAAAGATTCTCCTTGTGGCCTTAGAGGAGCAAACTGTCACATTGCGGCGGAAGTCATATGGCAGGAAACCCAGATGTCCTCCAGGAGCAGAGAGTAGCCCCAGTTGAGAGCCAGTCAGAAAATGGCAACATCATTCCTACAGCCACTAGACATTAAATTCTGCCCACAAAACGTAGCTTAGAAGGCAACTCTCAACCCCAGAAGAGAATCCAGTCTGCCTTCTGAGACATTCAGAAGAGAACCCAATAGATCCCTATTCAGACTTCAGACCTAAGAAATGGGTATTGTTTTGGACAAATATTTTCTGAATATGACACACAAAGTACAAATAACCAAAGCAAAGATCAACAAAAATGGGACTACATCAAACTTAAAAGCTTCTGGATGGCAAAAGAGATAACCAAATACCAAGGCAACCTACAGAATGGGAGCACATTTTTGCAAGCCATATATCAGATAAGGGGTTAATATCTTAAATATATAAAGAACTCATACAACTCATAACTACAAAAAATCCAGTTTAAAAATGAACAGAAGAACTGACTAGACTTTTTTCCAAAGAAGACATAAAAATGGTCAACAGTTCCATGAAAAGATGATCAACATCACTAATCATCAGGGAAATGTAAATCAAAACCACAATAAAATATCACCTCACCTGTTAGAATGATTATCCTCAAAAAGACAAGAGATAACAAATGTTGGATGTAGAGAAAAGTGAAGCCTTGTGCACTGTTGATGGGATCATAAATTGGTTCAATCACGATGGAAAATCAATGTGGAGGTTCCAGGAAAAAATTAGAACTAGATCTACTCCATGATTCAGTAATTCTATTTCTGCTTATATACTAAAAGGAAATGAAGACAGCATGACAAAGAGATAGCTATACTCCCATGATTATTGCAACATTATTCATAATAGCCATATATGGAAACAACCAAGTGTTCATCAACAGATGAATGGATAAAGATGTAATAAATACATTTGCAATGGAATATTATTCAGCCATGATAAAGGAGGGCATCCTGACATTTACAACAACATGGATGGAGAGCACAGTGTGCTAAATGAGATAAGTTGAAGACAAGTACTGTATAATAACACTTACATGTGAAATCTAAGAAAGCCAAACTCATAGAAACAGAACATCAAATGGTGGTTATCAGAGGATGAGAGTGTGGGGACAGGGCAGATGTTGTTTAAGGTACAAACTTACAATGAGTAGTAAATAAGCCCTGGAGATCTAATGCACAGTATAGTGAATATTGACAAAAATATTTTGTTATAATCATCGAATTTGCTAAGAGACTAGAACTTAATGACTTAAGAAAGTACCATTATGTAACACAATAGAGGTGCTAATTATCACTTCAATGGCAATCATATTACAATATATAATGCATCAAATTAATATGATATACACTTAAATTTGCACAGTGTTATATGTCAAATATATTTCAATTAACAAAAAGAAATGAAGTGGAAATTGTTATAATCCACTACTTTTGTGTTAATTTGTTCCTTAGCAGTAGGAAATGAAGACACACCTTCTTGTTGTATAGACTGACATAGAGAAGAATGACTCAGTGTGATAATTTGATTGCATAAGAGGATTTTCCAAACTAGACAGAAACATCTGATCCGGTCTCTTTCCTATTCAAGTGAAGAAACAAAACTACAGGCGAAAGAGCTCTTCACAAAGTTAACGCTAGAATCTAGGTTACTCGAATCCTGTTTCACGCCTAATGTAGAACATGCTGACTGTAGAAATAAGACTTGGAGTCAGGAACTCCCATGTGTCCTCCATTCAGTGTTCTCTTCCATGGAACATGAATTCCTCTGCTGAATTGGTACTAGTGATGAGAAATGTCAATGTGGCCAATGAAAGATGTAGAAGAACCCATATAGTTGTATTATTGGACTGGCTGAGTGACTGACTTTTTGTGTAGAAAGGTTCCATGAGTTCAATGGTGCATAAAAAATAATTATTTTCTTTTGAAGGGGTGGGATTATGGACATTGGGGAGGGTATGTGCTTTGGTGAGTGCTGTGAAGTGTGTAAACCTGGTGATTCACAGACCTGTACCCCTGGGGATAAAAATATATGTTTATAAAAAATAAAAAATTTAAAAAAAAATAACTTCCAAACTCATTTTATGAGGCCAGCATCACCTTGATCCCAAAACCAGACAAGGATCCCACCAAAAAAGAGAGCTATAGACCGATATCCTTGATGAACACAGATGCAAAAATACTCAACAAAATACTAGCCAATAGGATTCAAAAGTACATTAAAAGGATTGTTCACCACGACCAAGTGGGATTTATTCCAGGGCTGCAAGGTTGGTTCAACATCCGCAAATCAGTCAATGTGATACAACACATCAATAAAAGAAAGAATAAGAAACATATGATACTCTCAATAGATGCTAAAAAAGCATTTGACAAAGTACAGCATCCCTTCCTGATCAAAACTCTTCAAAATGTAGGGATAGAGGGCACATACCTCAATATCATCAAAGCCATCTATGAAAAACCCACCGCAAATATCATTCTCAATGGAGAAAAACTGAAAGCTTTTCTGCTAAGGTCAGGAACACGGCAGGGATGTCCATTATCACCACTGCTATTCAACATAGTACTAGAGGTCCTAGCCTCAGCAATCAGACAACAAAAAAAAATTAAAGGCATCCAAATTGGCAAAGAAGAAGTCAAATTATCACTCCTCGCAGATGATATGATACTATATGTGGAAAACCCAAAAGACTCCATTCCAAAACTGCTAGAACTTATACAGGAATTCAGTAAAGTGTCAGGATATAAAATCAATGCACAGAAATCAGTTGCATTTCTCTACACCAACAGCAAGACAGAAGAAAGAGATATTAAGGAGTCAATCCCATTTACAATTGCACCCAAAACCATAAGATACCTAGGAATAAACCTAACCAAAGAGGCACAGAATCTATACTCAGAAAACTATAAAGTACTCATGAAAGAAATTGAGGAAGACACAAAGAAATGGAAAAATGTTCCATGCTCCTGGATTGGAAGAATAAATATTGTGAAAATGTCTATGCTACCTAAAGCAACCTACACATTTAATGCAATTCCTATCAAAGTACCATCCATCTTTTTCAAAGAAATGGAACAAATAATTCTAAAATTTATATGGAACCAGAAAAGACCTCGAATAGCCAAAGGGATATTAAAAAAGAAAGCCAACGTTGGTGGCATCACAATTCCGGACTTCAAGCTCTATTACAAAGCTGTCATCAAGACAGCATGGTACTGGCACAAAAACAGACACATAGATCAATGGAACAGAATAGAGAGCCCAGAAAAAAACGTTCAACTCTACGGTCACCTAACCTTCGACAAAGCAGGAAAGAATGTCCAATGGAAAAAAGACAGCCTCTTCAATAAATGGTGCTGGGAAAATTGGACAGCCACATGCGGAAAAATGAAATTGGACCATTTCCTTACACCTCACACAAAAATAGACTCAAAATGGTTGAAGGACCTCAATGTGCGAAAGGAATCCATCAAAATCCTTGAGGAGAACACAGGCAGCAACCTCTTCGACCTCTGCCGCAGCAACATCTTCCTAGGAACAACGCCAAAGGCAAGGGAAGCAAGGGCAAAAATGAACTATTGGGGTTTCATCAAGATCAAAAGCTTTTGCACAACAAAGGAAACAGTTAACAAAATCAAAAGACAACTGACAGAATGGGAGAAGATATTTGCAAACGACATATCAGATAAAGGACTAGTGTCCAGAATCTATAAAGAACTTAGCAAACTCAACACCCAAAGAACAAATAATCCAATCAAGAAATGGGCAGAGGACATGAACAGACATTTCTGCAAAGAAGACATCCAGATGGCCAACAGACACATGAAAAAGTGCTCCATATCACTCGGCATCAGGGAAATACAAATCAAAACCACAATGAGATATCACCTCACACCAGTCAGAATGGCTAAAATCAACAAGTCAGGAAATGACAGATGCTGGCGAGGATGCGGAGAAAGGGGAACCCTCCTACACTGTTGGTGGGAATGCAAGCTGGTGCAGCCACTCTGGAAAACAGCATGGAGGTTCCTCAAAATGTTGAAAATAGAACTGCCCTATGACCCAGCAATTGCACTATTGGGTATTTACCCTAAAGATACAATCGTAGTGATCCAAAGGGGCACGTGCACCCGAATGTTTATAGCAGCAATGTCCACAATAGCCAAACTATGGAAAGAACCTAGATGTCCATCAACAGATGAATGGATCAAGAAGATGTGGTATATATACACAATGGAATACTATGCAGCCATCAAAAGAAATGAAATCTTGCCATTTGCGACAACATGGATGGAACTAGAGCGCATCATGCTTAGTGAAATAAGTCAAGCAGAGAAAGACAACTATCATATGATCTCCCTGATATGAGGCAGTAGTGATGCAACATGGGGGCAAGTGGGTAGGAGAAGAATAAATGAAACAAGATGGGATTGGGAGGGAGACAAATCATAAGTGACTCTTAATCTCACAAAACAAACTGAGGGTTGCTGGAGGGAGGGGGTTTGTTAGAGGGGGGTGGTATTATGGACATTGGGGAGGGTATGTGCTTTGGTGAGTGCTGTGAAGTGTGTAAACCTGGTGATTCACAGACCTGTACCCCTGGGGATAAAAATATATGTTTATAAAAAATTAAAAATTAAAAAAAAATGAGAAAAAAAAAAGAACATACACCTTGTCACAACCTTAAACCCTGGATGGATTGGGCACTATGTACCTCTACAGTTATCCTCTATCTCTATACTAAAGAGTCTGTGGATCACTTCTTGTCTATCAAATACGCCTTGTTCCTTTCCATCGAAGAGGCTTACCACATAATGCTCCCTATTTCTGGAACACTGTAAACAGCACTTTTCTGAACACTGTCACCTCTGGGGTAGCCAGCAGAAATCCCAGTTTCATTAGTACTACCTCAAGGAAGCCTTTCGTGTGTACCCATTCCAGATTAAATCCTTCTCCACCCCCCCCCAAACAAAATTATTTTCTGTATGTGAATTGGATTTAGGATTATGCCCTGGAAACATATGCAACTAATATCCCAAGGCCATTTGTAGGCTTAACAGAGTGAGAAATGAAAAGTTAGTTACATAAAATAAACTTTCCTAGTTTTGTTTTCAATTAAAGACCAATATATACACATCCCCCATTTTATATTAAGAGGCTCATGCTGTGGTTGGTCACGGGCAAGGGCTCTTAAGCTGGGAATGTGACACTTTATCCTAGTTTTGAACTTGAATCTAACTTTGAGCCACAATCTAGGTATATAACCTTAAGTCATATATCTCAGTTTTCTATCTGCATAATTGAGATAATGAATGTAAGTAACTTGTAGGGTCTTGTGTACATTAACCAAATTAATGCATGTCCAAAAACAATGTCTGAGATATGGTCAGCACACATAAATGTAAGCCAGGATCTCCTATGTTTTAGTCCCTAAATACTTGGCTTGAAAAACAAATATCTAGACACATCAATTTGCCAGGTGCTCCTATTATAGGATTTTGACTTATAAATTCGAACATGGTTTTTATTCCCTTCAGTTACATACCATATTTTGTTTTACTTTGTTTTATTTATCTGAGAGAAAGAGAGAGAGAGAGAGAGCATGAGTGGGGAGGAGCAGAGGGAGAGAGACAAACAGACCCTGCACTGAACATGGAGCACAATGCAGGGCTTGATCCCATGACCCAGAGTCACGACCTAACAAAAATAGGGAGTTGGATGCTTGATGGACTGAGACACCCAGATGCACCCCCCCCTTTTTAAATTTGAGCGAGAAAGTCACACACCATTTTAGCTGTCAAAAGAAGTGTAGTGTTTCACAAGTGCCTGCTGCTTAATTTAGAAAAAGGACTATTCTTAAGTAAAGCAAGTCAGTTATTTCAGATGGCAGTCAAAGTGGATTAACAGACAATTTCATACCAACATTTTTAACCAGACTTTACTTGTTAAAGAATGTTAGTGGATTATCTTGTGTTTCATTAAGTATTGAAGGACAGTTATGCCAAGATGATCAACACAAGAACCACTCATCATTTTCCCCAAAACTGTTTGTTCTTAAAGTTCTCTAAAATTGGACTGATGATATCCTTAACTTTTTTGGAAACACAAAATTTATCTATATGGAAAAAATGAGCATGTGATGATTTGTAGGTCACTAGCAGTGTGTTCATAGAGCTGAAAGATTACCTAGGGACCTATTCAAAATATTTAACCCCCAGGATCGTACAAGTTTTTCTGTAAAGACCTACCAGTGCCTACTGGTAAAATAGCAGCCCTAGCTAATAAATTGAAGAACTCCACCCCAATTTGAACTCAACTATTGTGACTGGGTTTTTGGTGGGGACTTGGTGTTGGATTTATGCTAAATCATGGAAAATCTATAAACACACGCACTGGGATGCAAGATGAGAGATCAGCATGCATTTCCCAGAAGAAGGGATTTTGACAAGAAATATCACAAGTGGCCATTATGAGGGAGCTAATTAAATTCCAAATTTGAAGTCTGAGATGGTGATTTTTTAATGTTTCTAAATCCTTCTGCACATTTGGGAGAGCCTATGTGTGTATTTCCAAATAGACATGAGCGTTCTGCATCTAGGACACTATGAAATTTGCAAATCAGATGAAATTAGGGAAGTTACTCACATACAGAGAATCACTGGCTCTCTGCTATTACAGTACATAATTTCTTGCTGTGTGTGTGACAGGTGACACAGAGGAAGTAGTAGTATGCTGTTGCCAAAGGAAACAATGTCTATTTGGTACTCTGCCTGCCAATTATCCAACTGCTTTCTTTGGAGATTGAGATGTGTATAGTTTTACACAGAATGAGCTCATTTTCAATCATCTCAACTTATTTGTAAGTTGATGTTGTTATATGTGTGCTAATAGGCAAAACACAGATACAATGTTTCAATTTTAAATCCACTATTGCTAAATTTCTGCCTCCAATTCAATGGCAAAAACTACCTTGAGTTGGAGAAGGACAGTCGTTAAAAGGAGATTTATTATAAAAACACTATAGTAGAAACAAGGAAGACACTTTGATCTGGATTTTCAAATAACTAGAGGTTATCTCCTTTCCATCCCTTTGTCAAGGAGTGGCTTTGCCAGTAATGGACCTTTAGTTATTTTTGGCATGACACAAATTTTATGATACAAAGATTATGTACTCTGAACTTAAGAAGGTAGCTCATCCCCACATGTTAAAACTAAACTCAAAACTAAATATTTCTAATCTTTTATCTTTGGCCTTGTTGCAAACACTTTTTTTTTTCTGACTTCCATAAAATGGTTCTTACAAAGAAGTTGCTTATTATCAGATCCTAAGTATCAGTTTGTGGGAAGTCATTCCTGAGGGAAAAAATTAAAGCCTTACCCATGGGCTGAAGGCAATATCATCATCTGAATGATCTGGCAAAGCCCAGAGGAACACTGAAAGCATTTGCTGTTCCATTCTGACCCGGCAGCATTAAAATATGTCTTCCTAGTACATCTCAGAGTTTCAGAATCCTAGAATTAATTATTTGTTCATATTGGAACTTAAGGTTCATAGAGACAGAGACTTTGTCTATCTGGGTCATTGATAACATCTCAGCACTTAAAATAGGATCTGGCGTATACTACTCAGTTTACACTGAAACTTACTTCCTAATGGGTACTTTTAAAGGCAACTTAAAGAAACGTCTACACAGAAACCTAGTGATTGATTCTTCATGCTAAGACATGGTGTTTCTTGCTGGTGATACTGGTGTTTGTAAAGCACTTATAAAATCCAATGATTAGTTCTGATTTTTTTTCTCACTTTAAAAGAATAAGAATGCTAATTATGGTATACTTATAGAATGAAGACATAATAAAATCAAATTCTTCTAAAAAAAAAAAAAGGCAACTTACATTAATCAACTCATTTAATCCCTTCAACACCCAGTAAGTAAGTGCTGGTCTTTTCCCATTTTATGGACAGGGAATCTGAGGGACAGACCATTTTCTCAATGTCTCCAACATAATGCAAGAAGAAAGTAAAAAGATAGATGTAGAAATAATATAAGGAGAAAGTACCAGAGGGGAGATGGGTGGGATGATGGGTGAAATAGGTGATGGGGATTAAAGAGTACTTACCCTGATGGAAAAAAAAAAAAAAATATATATATATATATATATATATATATATATATATATATATATATATAAAATAAAGTAAAATAGAAAGTAAAAAAAGCCAGGTTTCCAACCCAGCCATCCTGGCCCCAGCGGGTCCACCATAATCACTGTGTGCCGATTGAATCAATCAGAGAGAAAGGGTTCACTGGAAAACATGCCCATTAATAAGAAATCTATCTAGGATCTGAACTACCAAATTACCCCAGCTGCTTCAACCCTCTCTATCAAACAGAAGAAGCAGGGCACAGAGCACCAAGCTGGATCGCCAAGAATCATCAAAATCACCGCAGCACCCCAGCAGCACTGCAGTCCCGACAGCAAGCTAAATACTGAATTCCCTGCCATCTTGCCTCACAGGCTGCAGAGTAGACAAGATACTGAATCCAGGAACCAGGTGATGGGAATAACTACCATTTATTTAACACGCACTTCAAGTTAGCCCTAGGCCAGGTGCTATTCTGATACAATCTTCTTTCATCTTCCCACACCTCTATGGGATATCGATTTTCACCCCATTTATAGGTGAATGAGGTAAAGGAATCCCTCTCATCACAGGGTAGAAAAAAGATTTGGCCCTGTCACCAGTCATGGTCTCTTCACCGGCTGTGGTCTCTAAGTGGTTTTTGAATTCAAGCCCCACCTTTGTCTTCCACCTGAAGTCCATCCAGCAGTGTGATTTTGATGAAGTCCCTTAGCAGCTCTCTGAACTATATTTGGAACATGGTGATGATAAACAAAAATAATGGGGCACCTTGGTGGCTCAGTCAGTTAAGCATCTGCCTTTAGCTTGGGTCACGTTCCCAGGGTCCTGGGATGAAGCCCTACAACAGGCTCCCTGCTCAGTGGGGTGTCTGCTTCTCCCTCTCCCCTTGCATGTGCTCTCTCTCTCTCTCTCTCTGTCTCTGTGTCAAATAAATAAAAATAAAATCTTTAAAAAATGATAATAACATAAAAAAATTAAAAAATAAATTTTTAAAAAAGAATGATAATAACAACATTTTATTATTCAGCCTAACCAGCTATTCTCAAGGTTGTTATAAGAAAAATATATGTAAAGTGACTGTTAGTCACTTTAAAACCTACAGTGTCAAAAAAACAAAAAACCACAAAACCAAAACTTTAGAATGTCTCTCCCACTTCTCATCCTACACGTTCGACAAAATAAAATCATTACAAATCACAAAATCCAAAACTCAAATAAAATTTGCAATTAAAATAGACAGTATGTTGCTTTTCTTAATTGCAAAATTGTGGGTAAATTTGCTAAGGCTAGACTGTGCCTATTCCCTCAGACCCCATTTTTGCTGATGCACCAAGCATGAGCTGTGGCCTATTTGATACTCTGGCACTTGGAGACAGGTTTATAAAATGGAAAATGCTTTGTAAAAGGAAGCACACCCATTTTGGTGTGATTGATAGTATCATTTTACACTCAGTTGTCTTCACACCGAGCTCAAGAGCTCACTATGATGTATCCTTCTAGCTCCAAGCGTGCAGTCAATGCTTAGATATCCCCGCCTGGGGAAGTGTTCCCTAACTGCCCCAGGCTGAGTAGGTACCTCTCCTCTGCATTTCCATAGCAGTCTGTCCTTATCCCTGTCATACTGCATTCTAAGAATTCAGGTATATAAAATAGCAATAAAGGGGAAGGACGTCCCTCTTGCTAAATAAATCATACCGGAGTCTGACTGAAGAACTGGATCAGATTCGGTATTCCAGAACCTAGAAAAGGAAAGAAATATATGGCCAAAAGCCCCTGCATACCTTCCCCCGCCTTTCTTTATCCCAGTAGCTGGCCAAACTGCCACGATAATGACCTTCCTAGGAGTTTGCGGATGTCCCTCCTGGGAGCGCATTCAAAAGAAGAACTCACTGAGCAGGTTTGTTTAACAGCCTGGCTCTCCAGAATTCATGTAGAAATCAATGACAGCCGAGCGCGCCTTAGCACATCCTAATGGGATGAAACCTCACTTAAAAAGGCCAAATGAGCAAAAGGACAATTCAATTTCCAGGGCAGTGCCGAGGCTGAGATGGAACACAGGCAGAGAAACTCCCCAGGTGCGCTAAGACTGAGGCTGACTAGACAGGAGGTCTATAGCTTTCAAACCGCTACAAAACAGGGAAGAGGAAAATCATTAGCGAGACCTGCCAATGACCCCAGCAGCCGCTGAGTGTCTCCAAGAGGCTGGCGGTGAGTGTCTAGGGAGGGAAAGGGAAGAGACAGGAAGTTGTGTTTATGTCAACCCGTTTTCCCAGGAGCACCCCAGACACAGAGCGAAGGGAGAGGGAGAGACACCTGGAGAAGAGGAACAATATCCTGAAGTCGGTGGTGGGAACTTGTGGGGTCTCTGCGGACACCAGCCGTGAGAAGGTAGAACACGCCAGGGTCTCTAGGGTGTGAAGGGGAGGGACGCACAGAGATGAGGAATGGCTGAGGCATTCTAACGTTTATAAAATGAGTCATGGGAACTTACTTTTCTTATGAATGCATAATTCTAAGAGTCAAAGACTATGACTAGATTCTAACCCCCCCTAAGTCCCCTGCTCCTGTCCCTTCTTACCCTCACT
Source organism: Mustela putorius furo (assembly GCF_011764305.1). Taxonomy (NCBI): domain Eukaryota; kingdom Metazoa; phylum Chordata; class Mammalia; order Carnivora; family Mustelidae; genus Mustela; species Mustela putorius. The sequence goes on from NW_025421273.1 coordinate 28,011,869, forward strand.
TCCTAACCTCCAGAGTCACCACCTTCAGCCCTTTAACTGTTTCTTCTGATATTTGCCAGCTTGTTTTAACATAAGATACTTATTTCACTATCTCTTATTTTGCAGTTCTGGACATCACCTTTATTTCCTCTTCCTAAGGAAGAAGACCAGGGTTTTATTTGTTCGGTGTCTTCTGTGTCAGTCATCTCCACATTCTCAGACTCTGTCAGAGCTGCGAAACACTTCTCAGTAAGCTCAAAGACATCGATACCTGACCTACTTTTCTCCTTGGGGACACCTCTCCTGGTACCCATGTGGCCTACTGCACCTTGGCCAACTGCACAGCAGACATAACAGACCTCCTCTTCCTTTGCTCTTCTCTCTACTCTCGTGGACCCTCTGTTTCCCGGATGTCATGCTCTATGGTTTCTTCTGTTTCCAGCCCCTAGGCACTGAGTGAGAGGCCATAGCAATGAATCCACTGACATCTTCTTGCATGTCTGAAAATATGTTATTTCACCCTCAGACTTAATTTATGGTTTGGTTGAGGATGCAATTCCAGTTAGAATTCATTTTCCTCAGGACTTCGAAGCATTTCTCTATTGTCTTCTAACTGCCAGTGTTGTTACTGAATTCTTGATGTCCTTATAATTCCTGATCCTATGTGACCTGCAATTTTTTTCTTATCTGGAAGCTCTTCACATTCTGTCTTTAGTGCTAATGTTCTGCATTTTCTTGATGTCAGGCTTTGGTGTGGGTCTTTTTTCTTCATTTTGCTGGGCGTGAAGTAGACCTTATTAGTCTGGAAACTTATGGCCGTCAATTAAGGGAAATTATTTGTTCTATGGGGTGTTAAAGGAAAAATGTCAAAAATTCTAGATTCCAATTAAAATCATTTGGAACCTAATCTCAGGAGTAATATCCCATCTGTCGGCCATATTTTAAATTTATTTTAAATTCAAGGGGAGGGGATCAAACAAGCATGCAAATACCAGGAAGAGGATCATATTGGAGGCTGCCTACCACACCTTGCTTAGAAACAAACAGGAGTCATAATCTCTTCACTTCATCTGTTTCTCCTAAGAACTAAACTATATTCCCTGGTGGCTATATAGGGCTTCAGATCTGATGTAGAGGGTATTCCTGAGATCTTCTACAGAGAGGAGAACTTTGTTGGGGAAAATACTTGATTTTCTTTTCCATATATAAAAGTTGACAATACCTTTTGTGTCAGGAAATGCAGATTCAAATACTACCTGAGTAAATATGGTGAAAATCCATAGTTTATATTGGTATGGAAGACTTTTTTTTCCTTAAACAGCAACTACAATAATTTTCTGAGATGACCGTATCCCACTAAGACTATTAACAAGAAAAATTACTAATAGGAAAACTAAAGTGAAGATTAGGGTAATTAATCATTTAATTAATTTGAACAAAATATTCATTTGTCTTAATAACTAAGGTGTATAAGGATAAAAGGTTACTTCCCGGAGACTACAAAAATCAATGTATCAGAATTTATTTTCACTTTAACAACAGAGGCATTCTTTACAAAAGTGATTACTCAAACTCAAATACAGTTATCTCATTTCTCAGAGAAAACCCCCAAAACCCAGGGAATTAAAATTGGAGTTTTTGAGCCTGTTTCCATAACTCCATCACTTCCAGTGGGGAGAAAAATCGGGCACTGAACACAACCTAGTTGGCTAATTGAGTTTTTCTCACTTCTTGAATTGATTGCTGCAACCGCAGCATCCCAGCTTTCTTCTCCCTATTTGCTGTATGATAGACTAATTATTAAAATTTCCCAAACTCTGAGAAAAATGGATTTTGAGGCTTTGAATTTGAATGTATAATTGAACACTCTCTTCTAACTCTGTGTGTGTGTGTGTGTGCATGCACAGATGTGTATGGTGTGTCATAAATGTGCTGAACTTTTATATTAGTCCTCTCACACACACAAAAAAATATTGTAACTTACCATTGATTGTTAGGTGCAATATTGAGCTATTTTGAACTCAGTCAAAGGTGAGCAAATGTGACATTTTATTTAAGTGAGTTAGAAATTGGATGGGTATTGTATGACACTTTCTCTTTCAATGCCAACAGCCTACTTCCCATTATCAAATCCCAAACTCACAGCTGCAGCAATTAACCAGCCCTGGAAGCAGTTATAATGTATAAGACATGTTAACCTTGCTATTAGGTTCAACTTTCCTTCTATGCTGATGAAGTAGTTTATCATCCATTGGTGTGTTTTCAAACCGATGCTGAAATATTATCCCAAAATATGTGTTAGTTGAAATAACAAAATTTGCATGTTTTAAAAAACAGACATTTTTTAAAGCTCCTATTATGTGTCTTCCACCAATCTAGGCATAATAGAAAAGAGAGAAGTAATAGGAGTTATAACCCAACAATTTGCCAGTAAAACACAACACATACAAGAAAATTTCATGATAGAAGTTATTTGATGTCTATTCCTCATGAACATATTCCTTCAGAATATGAAATCTTGAAGCACAATTCATGTTCCAATCAGTATACAACCAGTATCTAACACCGTAATTGGAACAAAAATGATGCTTAAAAGATGGCCCATGGATGGTGAATGAGAAAGTGAATCGATAAGTAAATCTGCATATGAACCAGACACATGCTACAGAGTACTATGGGAGTCAAGCAGAGGAATATATTCCTATAGGCTAATGAGGTAAGGAAATGATATATTTAAGACATGGAGTGCCATAGTTTGAGTGTGTCCCCCCAAAATTCCTATGTGAAACCTAACCTCCAATATGATGGTATTAAGAGTAGGGCCTCTGAGGGTTGGTTAGACCATGAGGGCACAGCTATCATGAGGAGGAGTGTTGCCCATATAAAAGAGATGCCAAAGAACTCTCTTTTCTCTTCCACCACGTATGGGCTCAGGGAAAACACAGATGTCTATGAACCTGAAGTAGGCACTCACCAGGCACCAAGTCAGCCAGCATCTTGATCTTGAACTTTTAAGCCTTCAGAACTGTGAGAAAGAAATACATGTTGTTTATAAGGCACCCAGGCTATGGTATCTTTATTATGTCAGTCCAGATGGGCCAAGACATGGGATTTACTCAGCAATCAGAAAACTTGGGATATTTTGGTAGGATAGAAAGAAGGCAGGAGTGATGTTGGAGTTGCTTTCCTGAGAAAGTATCCTTCACCATCTTCTCCGATCACTCAGACAACAAGAGGTGGTCTCATATATGTTACTTGGGCTGGGCTGAAATCCTGCTTTCTCATTCTTCCATTCTCATTAACTTCTCTATTCCAATTTGCCATTGATAAATTTAATGAAATGGTGATGATTTAATGGTATACAAAATGGAAGGACTTAGAGCAGTATTCAGCACATAGTGAGTATTAAATAAATAGGTAGAAGCCATTTTGGCAGAGACCAGCCAGCTCTCCACCAAAGTCTGTCACCCCTTTTCTAATTACATAGGATTGTGACTGGAAAGAGGCTATATAGTCAGAGATCTTTCCCAGACTTTCTGCATGTGGGTGTGACCAAGTGTCTAGTTCTCACCCATATAATATGAGCATAAATAATACAGTCTCTTCCAGAACAGGGCATTTAAAAAACATGTGTGCGGGTGCCTCAGTGGCACAATTGATTAAGTGCCCAACTCTTGGTTTTGGCTCAGGTTGTGATCTCAAGGTCATGAGATTTAGCCCCACGTTGGGCTCTGTGCTCAGAGTGGAGTCTGCTTAAGACTCTCTCTCGCTTTCCCTCCCCCACTATGTACATGTGTGCGCCCAGGCTCTCTTTAAAAGAAATAAGTAAATCTTAAAAAAAAAAAAAAAAAAGGCACATATGTCTTCTCTGGGTTGCCTTTTATTCCTTCTCTCAACTGACTGGGCCCTATAAAAATTCATTAAAATATTAATTATGTAATGAGGTCTAGAATAATTTATCATTGATAGGAATTAGAGAAAACATACCTTGCCATTCTAATTAGAGTTTTCATCATGATTATCTTTACCTTCAGGTAGAAACAGCCAGTAGGATAAAGCCTAGGTTTCTTTTGGGTTTGCTTTCTTTCAGAGTGAGAGGGGACACAAAAGCCACAGAGTTCATTTGCATGCGTAAGTCTTCAAGTCACACAATTACAGAAATATGTTCAGTGATCATCATGTCAAGACATCAGGAACTGTAGACCTTTTCCTGAAAAGAAGTCCACTTTTAAAAGATGAACTTTACCAAAACCTGCATTTGCTTTAACCAAAACACCTAAGTTTGAAGCATCCTTCAAGAATGCTTATCACATTGCCAGTCAAAGAAAGCCTCACGTGATTGGTAAGATCTTAGAGAAAACATGCATATTAGTTTACTGTGGCTACCATAAGAAGGTGCCACAGTTTTATAGTTTAAGGTGACTTAATCTATAAGAACTGATTTTCTAACAAGTCCAAGGTATCAGTAGGGTTGGTTTCATACTGAAATCTCTCTCTTGGCTTGTGGGTGTCCATCTTCTTCTTGTGCCTCTACCTGGTCTTTCCTCTGTGAATGTCTGTGTCCTAATTCATCTTCTTAAAAGGACACCAGTTATATTGAATTAGGACTCACCCTAATGCCCCCACTTTAACTTAATTATACCTTTTGTAGATCCTATCTCCAAATGCAGTTACATTTTGGGGTACCCAGGGTTAGAACTTCAACATACAAATTTTGGCAGTACACAATTCAGTCCTTATAACCATGTGATCTAGAAATGGCCCAATTCAAAATATTAAAGTACTGCCTCAATCAAAAATATTTTCCTCCCCCAAACTGCCAGTATCCCTTCTAATATGTTTCAGGTGGAAATGCACCTTATTTTTCTCTTGTAGCATTCATTGGATGGAGCCACCATGGTCTTTCAATGGTTCCAGTATCTAACCTTATTTTCTATTTAATATATCTATGAAAAATGACTTTTGGAAACTGTGAATGCAAATGATAACTCAAAAGAGTGAAGAATTCATCTGCCAGGTACCACTTTGGCACGCAAATTCTTGATGCTTTCTACAGATGTGTCACCTGTCACAGATAGCATTAATATATTTTTCTGCTTTAATGAAGAAGAGATGGTACACATCATAGGGTATCTTTACTGTCTCCTGAAATCATAGACAACCTACAGTCCTGGGAGCATTGTCTGCTGCCCTGAAAGAGGGCTCTTTCATCTGAGTTAGGTTTTGAATCACAGCCTCTTCATGTGGTTTTGGCTGGGAGGAGACAGAATACAAAGATATCTTCTACACAGATGTTCCCTGGCTTACAAGAGGATGAGTCTTGAAGGACTTGATTGAAACTTGGGCAGAAGTTACATGATTTTATGAGAAAAGTAAATCATATTCCCAGAACAGTTGGAAGGGGTGGAGTTCATTTATGGCTTGGCTCAGCGGACAGCTGTCCGGGCACTGAAAAATGAAGTAAATCATTTAATTGGGAACTCTGCAGTCACCTTTATGGAGGCTGCTGCTGGACCACTGTGGATTCCATCGGCCAACTTGCCACACTGAAAGAGGAGATTCAAATCCCAATTTTGTGAAAACTTTCCAAAGCTGGAGGAAGAGTTTCTAGCATGGTAGCTGGCTTCAGCAGGCTAACGCCGAAATGATAAAATCTAGTCAATTTGTCAGAAGTTTGCAGACAGTCAAAAATACCACAAAAGTCTGCTGAAAATTACTTCTGTTGAGATGGAAAAAAGATTCACAAACCTTTTCTTGCAAACATATACAACATCAACGATGAAACTTCTGGAAAGATACCTTCATTAATTTGAGGGTAAAGAAAATGAAATCATGAATTCAACCTCAAAAGAAAGGGTCTTAGAAATAACTAGTGTTTCATAAGACAAACCATCCTCACATAACAAAAATGATAATGAATCATAATGAAAATGAATATTCAGTTTGTCTCTTATTTCTTTATAATTTAGGTTTTTCAGCACTATTCTTAAGAAAATGAAAGTCAAAATCAGGGTGCCTGGGTGGCTCAGTCAGTTGAGCATCTGACTCTCAGATTAGGCTCAGTTCATGATCTCAGGGTTGTGGGATTGAGCCTTACATCAGGCTCCATGCTGAGCATAGAGCCTGCTTAAGATTCTCACCCTCTCTCCCTCTGTCTGCCTCCCACTGTATGCACACACCACACTCTCTCTCAAAACAAATATATAAATCTTTTGAAAATATCAAAATCAAATGGATAGCAAAGATAGCTATACATTTTTATTTCGATGTGATCTCTACAATCTTACCATGTCATTATAACCAAACCAAACCAAACCATTACTATAATTTTGATCTGTCAACTTTTTTCAGAAAGTAGAGATAATTTTGGTATGAAAAAAAGAGAGAAAAAAATTATGATTTTTTAAAAAAGGTTATTTCTATTCTTCATTATAAAATAAATTTCCAACCAACTGCTTTCATTGTACTAATAGAGGTTTTGTTTTAGGAAGCAAAACCAGGCACTAACTAAACTGGAACCATGCATCCCTTTGGATTTCAGAGCAAACATGAACCTATGACAGCTATGTGTCTCTTACCTTGAAACTAGAGTGTTTATTGCAGCTGTCCTATCTCTGTGCCAACATTGTATCATGGGTGTGTCGGGTAGACAGCTTGCCCTTAGTGCCAAGGTTTTCAGATTAAAAGAAACTATAGTCTAGGATACAAATCTGTGCAGGCACATCTACACATGCCCCTGATTTAAAGGATGAGCTCCTTGACCTGAAGCTAGAACCTCAGGCCCAGTGGACAGACTCTGGGAGGGGTTTGGGAAGAGGTAAGCATATTTTACAAGTGGAAGGATCAAAATAATTTGTGGCCAAAGAGCAGAATAGGTTGGTTTCAAAACATGCCAACATTTATTCACCTTATTCCCATGGGAGTAACCATGCCTGTTTCTCTGGGGACATTTACTGAGGGAAGCCAGCTACCATGCTAGAAGTCCAGTTTCCCTGGGACTGACTATAAAGGTGAAAGGTAGGCATTCTGAAGGGCAGCCTCGCTGAACTCTCTTCCAACAGCCAACAACAAGCAGTCACATAAGTGACTTGGAGTTCCGACCCTCTTAGGCATTCCAGTGAGCCATTCCAATGAAAGACTGCAACTACATGAAGACTCCAAGTGAAAATAACCCATCTAAGCCATCCTAAAACTTCTGACCCCCCAAATCATGAATTAAATCATTCTTCTAAGCCACTTAGTTGTGGGGTAATTTTAAACAAAGCAGTAGAAACTAGAACAGCAAACATAAAATGGGCTAATCTCAAAGAAAAATAAGTTTATTGGAACAATAAATGTGGCTCATAGAGTCAAAAGGGCTGAAGCCAAGGCGTAGTCTTGGAGGCAGTTATCAGAAACTACCTAACAATTTCATCTGGGTCCTTCAACTGGAATGAATGTGTTTAGCTCAGGCTGCTATAGCAAAATACCATAGACCGGGTGGTTCAGATAATTCACTTCTTAGAATCCTGGAGACTAGAAGTTCAAGGTCAGTGTGCTAACACAGCCAGTTTCTGATAAGGGCCTCCTTCTTTTCTTCTAGATAAATATCTTTTCAATGCATCCTCACATGAAGGAGAGCAGAGAGAGAAGCAGTTCTCTAGTATCTCTTCTTAGAAGGGCTCTAATCTTATTATGAAGGCCCCACTATCATTACTTAATTACCTCCCAAAGGTCTCATTTCCAAATGCCATCACTTTGGGAATTAGAGTTTCAACACATGAATATGAGGAGGGGACAAAAACATGCAGTCTGTAACAGAACGATTACAAAAATATTTTTCCCCTTTTTTCCTCACCTGACTCAAGATTTAAAGTCTTCTACTGGCCTACTTTTTGGCCATTGTCAACATCCTGGACAGAATCAAGGCATTGTATTTGTATTTGTAATTCCACCGTATCAGTTACCTGTTGCCATTATAATGCTGTATAATAATGGTAATAAACACTCATGAGTCTCAATGGCATCCAGCAATGGGTGTTTATTACACAAGCATCTAGGATTAGCTCAACATCAGCTAGGAAGCGCTTCTTATCAGCTGACATTGCTCACACGTCTACCATTAGCCTGCTGTTGGGTGAACTCCAGTGGCCTCAGCTTTATATGTCTCTTTTCTACATGTTTTTCATTTTTCATCAGCCTAGCCCAAACATTTCCTTCCTTTCACACATACAGGAGAAAAGACAGAAATACTCAAGGTCTCTTTATGCTCAGGTCTCTTTATGAAGGTGGTACACATTCATCCCTGCCATATTCTGGAGGTAAAACTCATATTGAAGGGATAGGGAACATATATTCCATCTTTTCTATAACAGGAACTAAGTCACATGTCACATGGCAAAGAGGATGGATACTGGGGGGGCTGGGCAGGGGCAGGAATGCTGGGACCATCAGAGCAACTTCTACCAAGACTATACATACTGGAGAAAAAGAACTTAGCAGAAGGAATCCAAAGTGCCAAAAGGAGATTTAGGTTAATTCTGAGAAGCCAATTATAACAACAAATTTTATACAAAATACTGCATGCATATGTGTGTTTAGATTTCTTTTACTATGGGCTCCTGGATGGCTCAGTCAGTTAAGTGTCTGCCTTTGGTTCAGGTCATGATCCCAGGGTTCTGGGATTGAGCCCCATAATCGGACTCCCTGTTCATCAGTACAGAGCCTATCTCCCCTCTCCTGCTCCCTCTGCTTATGCTTTCTCTGTCAAACAAATAAATAAAATCTTAAAAAAAAAAAAAGTAGATTTCTTTTACTAAGTAGTATAGTTTCAACAGACTCTCACATTAGTTTTAGAGTCAAAAGAACAACATTATAGGGGCACCTGGGGTGGCTCAGTTGGTTAAGCATCTGACTCTTGGTTTGGCTCAGGTCATGCTCTCAGGGTCCTGAGATGGAGCCCCATCAGGCTCTCTGCTCACTGGGGAGCTTGTCTGAGATTCTCCCTCCCCCACTGCTCCTCCCCACCTTGTGTTCTCTCTAAATAAATAAATAAATAAAATGTTTTAAAAAGTGAGAGAAAGAGAAAGAGAGAGAGAGAATAACACACACATTATCAGAACACAGAGTGGCAGCTCAGTCCCAATACTTGAGCTATAAAAAAAACCTATTAAACATAGATCTGCACCTCCTGGGTCTCAAACTCTGTAGGCTGTAGGCATTGCTTAGCTACTTAGCATTTATTTCTCATTATTTGTCCATTCTTAAAAGGTCCCTGTGGACATATCATTTACTGAGATACTAGTGTTTAGTCCTCATACATTCAAAGATTCAGAGTAGCCAGATTAAAAGAGCAGACACTGAACCTAAAACCAGGCCATTAAAACCCACCTCGCCCATTTACTAGCAGTGTGAATTGGGCAGCTTACTTAACCTCTCTGTGCTACAGTTTCCCCTGTCTATAAAACAGGAATAATAATAGGAGTCTCCACCCCTCAGGTTGTTGAAAGGTAAAACTCACAGCCATTGCTGGAATTTTTCATCCTAGCAGCATATCATGGCTGCAATCCAGAGAAAGGTTGCCAGCACTGCAAGGCTAGGATCTTGTCATGTCCCACACCCTGCCTCTCACCAACCCCCATGCTGGTGGCTCCGTATCAGAGCACTGCCGTGTGATGACCAGGACCGTGGCTGGGCTTGAAGACAGAACAGGGAAGCTATGGACAGATGATTTCAACCTCAAAGCACCTTCCAAATCTCAGGTGAGTGCATCATAGTGGTAGAAATAAGTTTTGTTTACAACTGCAGCTGTAAAGGAGCCTACAAAACACAGGGCTCTTTTTCTGCCTTAACAAACTCTGGGGTAGACAAAGGCAACAAACCCCAGAAGACACCATGCTCATTTTATCAGGTTGCCCAAAGGGAAGGGGAGGGAGATAGAAACTTAATTCCCTAGGGTGCTGATTGTACAAGCCATGAAAGCAAGGGGAGGGTGAAATTTCCTCAGAGGAGAGGATGGCTTTCTATGGCTCCCACACAGAAGCAACCACACCACCACCACCCTACCACCACTACCACCACCTTGGAAAATAGAGGTATAGATGCCGCTCAGGTAGACATCACCTCATCTTCAAGAGACATTAAGCATATTTAACCTCAGAACTAACTTATTACTAAAATGTTAGTACCATCCTCAAGGACACTGGTGAGAAATTCATGAGATGAGGAATAGGAAGGCAGTTATTGCAATAATGGCAAAGCTATTGAAGACCACGTAGGATTCCTCTGAATTTCCAAGTGCAGGGAATGGGTCCTGTTCTGTCATTCGCATACATGGTGCCTGATCCAGGATCAGATGTCAATACATATTTATATATTGTACCAACCAGAAAGTACAATTCTACTGCGAATGATGATACCTAGAAGTCTGGGGATTAAGAAAGGGAAGTAAAGAGAAAGAAATTCCTTTACCAAAACCAGAGCAGAGAGGACATCTATTTTGCCTCTGTGGAGAACTGGATTTCACTGAAACTAGAAGAAGCAATTAGCAGTCATCCTAATGAAGAGTGAGTTCTAAAGAAACAAGATTTCTTTTTTTTTTTTTTTAGATTCAATCTCTATTCAAAGCACTTAGGCTTCTTATCCTATGTTTTCTTATGAATTCACTTATCTCATAAATCTCTGAACCCCACCTTCATAAATGACAACCTTCAGAATTAACAGGACAGGTAAATTGGTCTCATTTGCTGCTTTAAAAACCAGTATTTTGTCGACTTCTGAAAGATACCAAAGAATCTTATGAGAGTCAAGGAAATTCCCCAATTTTTATGTGTTTCTTTTCCCCCTAGAAGCATACCATGTGCCAAGTACAGGACAGTGAATGAAATAAAGCCAATATTTCCTGAACCTCTACTCCACATCTCACTCTGCTGAGCTCTATACATAAGACATCTTTAAGGAGACAAGAGACTCTCCATCAGCAGACCTGTGTTCACACCATACTATCTCAATGATAGCTGTCATCTATCCCCTCTGAATTGCAATGTTTTCACTTCTAAAAGGGTAAAGTTCCTGAAAATTTCCACAGGCCTCTTGTGATAACATGTACAAAAGCAAAATGTGGGAAGTATACAGCACTTACCACATGGAGATATTATTAATACTGAGCAATTTATAGAGTTTTAATTATTGAAATAGTCAGTTGCTATACCAAGACATAAATATTTTTAAAATACAAATTTGAATATCTGAAAATGACTTTCAGTTTGATGAATTCTCAAATATTTAACATGAGAAATATTACTGACATGTCAGAGGATACAAAAGGAAATGAATATGGGGTACCTTATATGGTGGCTCAGTCCATTAAGCCTCAGCCTTTGACTCAGGTCATGATCCCAGGGTCCTGGATAGAGCCCTGCATCAGGCTTGCAGGTCAATGGGAATCCTGTTTCTCCCTCTCCCATTTGCCCTGCTTGTATTTCCTCTCTTGCTATTTCTCTATCTCTCCATCTCTCTCTCTCTCCATCAAATAAATAAATAAAATATTTCTTAAAAAGGAAATGAGTATGATAAAAAGTAAAATTAAAAATTAGAAACATTTCTAAACTTTATACTTGAAGTCCAACAGTCATGCTACAAATACCTTTTAAAATTAGCAACAGTTTCTAATAGTGTCTTTAAAAGTAAAGGATTCTTCACAACAACTTTAATGGAAATTTTCACTTTGCTTAAGCTAGTAAAGACTCGTATCAGATAAATAAAATATCTCTAGAGAAAGAAAATCCAGTTAAATGCATTATAAACTTCAGACTTGCAGATGGCAAATCGAATCTGGCTTGTCTACAACAATTACAAATCATGGAGTGGAATTTTGAATGACCAAAGTTTTGACTTTAGTTTCTCTAAAAAGAAAAAAGAAAAAGAAACAAAGAAAAATCCAACAGTTGCTTACAACACATGATTCTGCAAAATATAACTTGTCAATCTCTGAATGCCAGACTCCATATTGATTTTATCCAACAAGTCTTCCTAGGTTATGATGCTTGCAGAGGAACTAATATCATTTACATTGTCCAGGGTAGGTGTTCTTTTAGACACAAAAGTAATGACTTTAATGTGAAAGAAAAACAGACAAAGAGGTTGGCTTATCATAACTCTAATAACAACTGGTAATGGAAAAGCAAATGATTATTTTAGTGAGATCTTCCCACCATGGTCTAGAACATCAGAAAGGAAAGCTGAACATAAGAATTAGTACTGTTCAGGGGTTGCTGCTTCACCCGTTTTATTTTTATTTTGTCATAATTAATGATTCCACATAATTGCCTAGTCTCTCTCCTCTTAAAATCTTCCTTTGCTAGTTCTATCGTGTGAGATTTTCCCATCCCAAGAGTGTTGGCTTCCCTTCCTTGCCCCCTCTTTGTTGAAAGCATCTACCATCCCAAGGAAAATTAAAATCCACATGGGGATATGATAAAGCTTTGAAATCTGTGGTTCCTATTCCCCCTTGAGCAGACATGCATGGCTCCCACTTCCTCTGGTGACCTGGCTCTTCTATTCATCCCTCCAGCCTTAAGGTTGATGGCAGCTTCTCACAATCACAATTCTTGAAGTTCCCTTGTCTTCTGGTTGCACTTCCTAATTCTTTCATAAATACACGTAATAGGTTCTTTTTTTTTTTTTTTTTAATTAGCTAGCATGGCTAGTTGGCAGGTCAAATCCTCTTGATAAGGGAGGATATGCTGGTGATACTTTCTTCATCAAAGGCCTCAAACAAGGTCACTGAACTACAGGTTAGCAAAATTTCCCATACTTCTGAGTCTGATGAAAGAGCAAATTTCAGAAAAACCCTAAGAATGTCAGTGAGGGGGTTATTTCCAGGAAGATCAAAAGACCCACAACTGGAGCTTCAAATTTTCCTCTGGGATGTGCTGCTATCAAAGAATGGCTTAGTTAAAGCAAATCTCCAATAGCCTCTTACTCTGCGATGGGTACAGTTTTGTTCTCTTAATTTCCTTAACGCAATAAGAAAAGTAGTTCTAAGCTTCACCTCCATTCCTAGAATGCAAGAACGTGGTCTCTAGATTCTCCCTACATCACAGTTCTGGAGAACCCCCCAGGTTTGATTGGAAAGCAAGGCAACTATGTCACTGTTTACAGAGTTTCAGATTTAGCCTTTCCCCAAAACCTGTTTTTTCTGCAGCCTCTCTATTGATGTCTATGGAAATTCAATCCTATCCATTCCTCAGTTCCAAATCCCTAGTATCATTTGTAATGCTCTCTTTCTGTCATACCTTACATCTAAACCATCAGCAAATCCTCCTAATGAGATTTCTTACATTCCTCTGTCCCAGCATAACCCAAGCCACCATCATCTCCTGCCTGGAAAGTTGCAATAGACTCCAAAGTGACGACTCTGCATTTATTCTTGTACTTCTATCATCTCTTCTCAACACAGCAGCTAGAAAAACACAAGATCCAGAATATCTAACATAATCTGGACTCCCCTCTTCTTTCTGCCCTCATCTCCTACCCACTGGCCCTCTTTCTAATTTCAGTAGGGCAGCATGGGTATCTTCACAGATTCTCAGACATGCAAGAAATCTCCACTCTCCCATAATCATTATAAGAACACATCCAAAAAAAAAAAAAGAAGAAGAAGAAAAAAAAAAGAAAGAAAAAGAATCAAGACATAAAGGAATTATTATTCATTAGAACATAAAAGTTATATGGGGAGAAAATTTCCAAATGTCTTTGATCACTTACTCTCTACCCTCAGCTTTGGAAAACCTCAAATACTTAAAAAAATTGTTCACAGCTGGGTACAGTATTTCAAGCCTTCTGTCCAAGCTTTGCCTCCTTTCTTCTGTTCAGGAGGCTAATGCTTTATCTCGATCTCTTTAAATTTTATCTTCTCTGCTTTCATCACTCACTCCAGCTTGAGTTCAACTCTCTGTCTAAATCTCAACTTGGCCTGTAGATGCTGTCTTTCATATCTCATTTTGCTCCACAATTTGCTTCTGAGGGCAGATCATACTGCCACCTTCATGTCCAATTCCATCCCTGTAAGTAACAGGTTTTAAATAGTAAGCTAAGCCCCCACTTTTTGAACAAAGATGACTAGGCCATTGAATAGCCAAAATAAAGAAAACAGAGAAAAATATCAATACAGATCAATACAGATCCATATTGAAAGTAATCACAGGATTGTGCTTCAGAATATCTTCAGCTTGAATTAAGCTCCATGGAGACACACAGTGACATTTTATGCCTCCAACCCATGTCTTAAGTACTTTAAGTAATATTTCTGAAGTCATTGGAATGGGGTAACATTTGAGCCCTTTGGGCTGCAAGGAAAAGAAGGCAGGGCAACGTTAATGACGTAGAAGTATTTATTGCCTATGGGACACAAGAACTTAATATGAACATAGATAGCATGGAGTAAATGAATAAGATGTGTATTTGTGAAATCTAGATTTCTAGAAGAGAGGCACACAAAAGGCAAGGAGTTCTTTTCACATCCTCCTCTCCCAGCCTGTTAGCAAGGAGGTCAAAATACGACCCGCCAGGATTCCCAGCCCCATTGTTCTTGCTCTCCCCCACAAGAGACGCTGTCATCTCGTTAGTGAAATTGGGGAAACAGGATAAAGTCTGTGGCCCTCTCTCTTATTTAAGGAGTAAGTACTCCTGAATATAAGGCATGATGTGGTACATTTAACAAAGTCTCAGAAAACAACTGGGTTTAGTCATAAAGGTGGCACATAGACCAGTTGGTTGCTCCACTCCCTCCCAATGTTTCAGACCCAAGTAAATAAGCAACAGTGCCCTGTAGCTCAGAGGAGAAGACAAAGAGGGTCAATGAAGGAAAAATGGAGTCAAGGAGACTTCATTATTTCTCAGCATAGAAGTCTGGATGGAGTCTCCGTGTTTAGCATAAGCAGGTAGAGGAGGAAAAAACAAAAGGAAGGAAGGAAAAAATGGAGAGAAAAGAGAAGACGAAAGAAAGAAAAAGAGAATAAAAACAAAGGGAGAGATGGAGGATGAAACACGGCAAAGACTTGGGAGATCTACCTTTTTATGCCACAGACCCTTCATAAGGTTACAGACCCTTTCTTAGAATAATTTTAAATGCATAAAACGACATACATAATGTTGTAAAGGAATCTAATTATAGTGTAAATATGATTACCGAATATTAAAGCAACAAATTTGTGATACAAATATATATGCTTCTTTATTAAATAACAATCTACAATGATAGGTATGACAACAACCAGAGTTTCAAAGCAGTGAGAGACTAGGGTGCCTGGCTGGCTCAGTCAGTAGGGCATGTGACTTTTAATCTCAGGGTTGTGAGTTCAAGCCCCACATTAGGTGTAGAGCCTACTTGGGGAAAAAAAAAAAAAAGAAAGAAAGAAAGAAAGAAAGAGAAAAAAACAAAGCAATGAGAAACAAAATATTTCAGGACCTCAACAGTTATAATGCAATGTGAAAATTGCTGATTTCTATTGATGACAAGGTCATATTAATGTTAATATGTAATAACGTTATATTAATATTAGATGCCAAGGTCAGCTAATATGACTGAAGGATGTTGTCAAAATTCATAATGCAGACCAGTTTGATTTTAGACAGAGATCAATGGAATTAAAGATGCAATCTTTTCCCTATCCAAGTTCATGGTATTTCAGCATTCTGTTCAAGAATCCTTTGGAAGGATGCCTGCATGTCTCAGTTGGTTAAGCAACTGCCTTTGGCTCAGGTCATGATTCCAGAGTCCTGGGATCGAGTCCCACATCTGGATCCCAGCTCCAAGGGGAGTCTGCTTCTCCTCCTGACCATCTCCCCTCTCATGCTCTCTCTCACTGTCTCTCTCAAACAAATAAAGTGTTTTGTTTTGTTTTGTTTTTAAAAAGAATCCTTTGGGAGTCCACAGACCCATAATCAGAGCCCCTATAAAAAATATATAAACCAAGGAACAAAAGAAAATTTCTTATGTATGTCTCATAATGAAGCTAATTGGAAAAAATACCAATGAAGACATTTGCTTCAAGAGTTTCCTTTAGGTTACTGTACCCAATGTTCAAAAACTTCACTCTTCCCTAAAAAGAAAAGAAATACAACTTTGCTACTTGATGAACAACTCAGTTCAGTGACTTTGAGGATTGTTGTTACTAGGCTAAATTATGGGTTTCATTACACAGCATTTGTCATTTTGAGTTGTTTGGGTTTCTTATTTGTTTACTATAATCTGTGGAATGGGAACAAGATCCTTGCCTCACCAGTTAGTTGCTGCTCCTGATACATAGTAAATGAACACTCAACAAAGGTCAGTTCCCTTCCCTTTTCATTCCCTGATCACCAGTGAGATCTCTGAACCAGTTAGGTTTCTAACAAAATTTCTGCCCCTTAGAGGATGAAAATGTGAGAACTGATTGAAATAGATTCATCCTCAGTACCTAAAAAATTTTAAAGCATAATGCTATAGCAATCTGAGATCACACTGGACATTTAATTCCTAAATGCTGACATTGTATCTTATTGTAGAAATGAATTTTTATAGGGTTCATTTTTTTCCAAATAGAAAATTATATTTAGACTTTTAATATGAATTACTTATATCCAAAGAGATCTTTAAAAATGCTGACAAGAGATTCTAGAAACACTTAAAATCCAAAGCTGGACCAGTTCCAGCATGCATTAAAATAATGGTGGAAGGAGATGAACTGAGAGGACCACTTTCTTCTGTCTGGAATTGTGTACAATCCTTTTAAAGTCGGGAGTAGGAGATAATCTCAGGGGCTTAAGGATAATTCTCAATTTGGCAAGGGAATTTTCTTGAGGCAGGAAACACTGCCCGAAGTGTATTAATGTATTTATGAAAGTAGTTACATTACTGTGGTTTTGGGAATGATTTTAAAGCTTAGCAAAATGTGAAATTAATTTTTGATGTCTTTGTTCTAGATGCCTCTTCAAATCCCTGCTCTGCTCATTCAAAAAAAAAAAAAAAATCTATACTTCCTTTTATTGGACGCATGTTCTTTTTTCCGAATATTTGTTGTTTGTTCAAATTTAAATTCTTCTTCCAAATATGTAGCAAGTCTCTCTCATGTGCCAGACACTGTGCTGGGAACTTGGAATACAAAGTGGAATAAGAGAGGGTCATTCCCATCAATGCATTTAATAAGGCAAAGGGCCCACCTCCAAATGAATTGCAATAGGTCCCAGATGTATCAGAGAGATAATTGCACTCTCATGTTTACTGCAGCATTATTCATAATAGCCAAGACATGGAAAAAAACCTGTGTCCATCAACAGATGAATGGTCAAAGATGTGGCATACACACATACACACACACACACACACACACACACACACACTCAATGGAATGTTAGTCAGTCATGAGAAAGAAAATCCTGTCATTTGCTGAAGGCATTATGCTATTATAGCACTTAAATGTGGAATCTAAAAGATATCCAATAAAATGGTAACATAAAACACAAAATATCTGTCATCATAGGTAAGAAATTTGCAAGGGTACCAACTTGCAACTAGTAGATAAATCCTAGGGATCTAATTCCCAGACTAGTGATTGTTTTAACTACTAGTATAGTTAACAAGACTGCATTATGAACAGCAAAGCTTCTAAGAGACTGGATCTTAATAATTCTTACCACAAAAAAAAGAATAATTATGTGACAGAGGTGTTAGCCAATGCTAGAGTGGTAACATATTACAATACATAAATGTATCAAATCCACCCATGATACTCCATAAACTTACATGTTACACATATACCTCAATGTTGTAAAGTTCCAGAGGGCTTTTGTGGATACCAGGTGCTGCTAAAGGGGGGGGTCTGCTGAGTTGGAAAGGAGGCAGGTATGGGGACAGATGCACTGAGTGGAGACATTCTCATTGGAAACATTATGCATGAGAGAGCTCAAACCTTGGTGTCTTAGCTCAGGCTGCTGTTATAAAATACAGACCAGGAGGCTTGCACAATAAACATTTGTTTTTCATAGTTCTGGAGGCTGAGGAGTCTAAGATCCAGATGTCTTCAGAATGAAGGCCCACTTCCTGGCGCGAGGACAGCTCCCTTCTCCCTGTGTGCTCGTATCACAGAAAGAACAGGGTTCTGTTTCTCTCCTCTTCTTCTTGAAAGGCACTAATCCCATCATGAGGGCCCCATCCTCATGAACTCATTGTAAGCTAACTCCCAAAGGCCGCACCCACAAATGCATCACAGTGAGGGTTAGACCTTCAGCATATGAATATGTGGGGCAGGGGGACACAAACATTGAGTCTGTGATCCTTGGCTTCACGGACAGCAGGCAGCTGATGTGGTACATCTGTAAGAAAAACCACTAACCACACAGTTCAGGAGAGGAGCAGAATGTTACTCCCAGATCCGTGTGACAAATAGTGTGGGACAGGATGGGCATCTGAGGTATGTTTATGTGTTTATGTGTTGTGTGTCAGTTAGGAGTTTGGTGTCTAGGTTCTGACTGAGGTGGGGTCAAATCCTGGCTCTCTGACTCCTGTCTATTGTGTGGCCTTATGAAATTCATGTCATGCCTCAGACCCTCAGGTTCTTCATTTGTGAAATGGGGATGAAAAATAATGATACCTACCCCATAAGGAATCTTGGAAGAGCATAAGGAATGCTCAGCCCAGAGCCTGGTGGAAAATAAACACTCAGTAGTCATCACTATGGTTGTTTTTCATTATTATCTGACCCAGAAATTGCAAGCCACTCAAGGAAAACCACTGAAGGAGGCTAGGTCACAAACTGACCTCGTAAGTAGGATAGATACTTGGTACCAATCATGTTTTTGAAGCTGTTGATGAAGAAAACCTAGACACGGCATCTGAACACACCCATATACCACAAAACAAATGTCTGAGTAGAAAAATGAAGTAAATTCACCCTACTGTGAACTGCCTTAATAAAGTTCTTACTTTCATAGATTTTCACAGTTATGCTAATAGATGTACTGAAGAAGACATCCAATAAAATGGTAAGAGAAAACACAAAATATGTGTCATCATTGTTTAGATCTTTTAAATAATTAGTAGTTTTCTTCAAGTCCTAAAATGAGTTTGTTTTTTAACTGGCACAATTTTATTTTTCCCTCCTTACGTAAAACATATCCAAGAAATGCATTATCCAAAGTAATTTCATTACTGGAAGAATATTCATTAAAATGTTTGTGAATTCCCGTGGTTTTACATAATTTGCACTTCATTTAAAACCTTTCAGGACTAAAGCATCTCCAATTTGAGAGTAGTAAACACCCTAAACCTATTCCCACCTGTGCTTCTTTTGGATAAGAAATGCTTCTCAATGGGCAAGAAGTCGAACGTCCCAGCCCAATTTTAGATCCAGACAAGCTGGGCTCATGCAAACTGTGGTAACAAACCGACCTCTGGAACTTCAGAGCCAAAATATAATGTGAAGACAGGGTTTGGGATAAAGAGGAGCAAGAGCTTTATTGCTTTGCTATGCAAAGGAGGCTGCAGCAGAGTCTGACCTTGGAAAAACTGTAAGCCCTCTCCCCTCCCCCACCACCTTCTCCGCTCCCCCCACCCCCCCACCCCACCCCCCCACCCAGCCAGGAAGAGACTGGGGGGTGCTATAGAGAAATACCCAGGATCTAGCTGGTTTTGACAGGAATTGTGTACTTGCTGCCAGCTTCCTTTGTCTTGTTTTCAGGGTGGGACTATGTTCCTGAGACAAAAGGCTAAAAAGGAAGAGGGGAGGCTTGCGGAAGAGATGAAAAGTGTTACTTTAAAATCGAGCTTCACTGACGCATTAGTGCAGCCATTTTGATTTCTGTTTACATTTTCAAGTGGTTTCAGGCTCCCCGCTTTCATGCCTTCCGTGTCTATGAAAAGGGGCTGTTGTACTCATTTGGCTGCTTCCTGCTGGCCAGGGGTGAAGTCAGGAGATTTTTACTATGGAAGGCGTATACTTGTTTTTCCCAGATCAAGCTCTCTGACTCTTTAGGTAGATAGAGTGTGTTTGCAGACATAAGACACACAATAAAAGATGACCTTTAGCAGTACATACACTCCTGGGACCAGTAACAAAAGGTTTAGAACAAAAAAAAAAATGCCCAAGAAGATGGGTTTAAGTCCATCTGGGATCCATGAGAAAAGAGCTGAGAACCAGTCAGTGAGACCTGCGCTTATTCCCTCCAAAATGGAAGTTTGATGACCTAGAGATCGTTGCAACCAGGTACGCTATTGTCAATTTTTTCTACACTAATCTCAAACTAGCAAGAAATATTTATATATGCACAGTAGGATGTATTTGCAATGGCAAAGACACCCCCTTGCCGGGCCAACACATAATCTAAGGCCGTGCAATTCTGAATCACTTTATGAGGATAATGAATCATGCTGACCCTAGACCTCACCACTTGGGACTGGAAAAACCTCAGTAGCAGTCCAGCATCCATTAGGGACTTGGGAAAAATTCTTTACTGGATGTATGAATGAGTCACAGTGATCCAGCATAGACTCTGCTCTTGGAAGACAAATCCAGCACTCAGTGTCCTGTGTGGATGAGGCCAAGGTCTGAGCAATGTGAGCTAGGAAATTATCTCTCCACCCTACAGAGAAGGCAGGCAGAAGGCAATGTGTAAATAACACTGCACACTCATTTTTCTTCTTTCTTAAATGAATATCTCAAATCTCCCCAGGAATGACTTTCCCACTGGGATTGGTTATCTGACTTAACATTTGGTATAGAACACTGTCAATCTGAGGGACAGTGTGGGTCGTCAAGAGAACATTGTAGGGTCCTTTCCACTTCTATTACAACTTTTGATCTGGGCATTGTTCTTTCCAAGTCCTGAGTAGCACCTCAGTTGCCAGCCCTTAGAAAGATACAGTGATGCTTCGAGTTAGGCTGATTTTCTGAAAGAAATGAACTCACGCATAGCTGTTAAGAACTTATGCACTGTTGATCGTACTGTCTTAGTTTTATCTCTTGAACCAAAGGCACACCCTCCACCCTGCCTTGGGGAGCTAGGAATGGTCTACCATACAAAATTTCACAGAGGTGTAATTAGACCCCACTTCTGGGGGACACCCGGTTGCAGAGAAGGGAAGTTGGTAGGACCTGATCCCATTTCCTGGCACAGCCTTGAAATTGTCCTTTTTAAAGTAGGACTCATTTTTTGTTTTGTTTTTGTTTTGTCCCCCCCCCCCCCCGCAGACTGGGGCCCCCAGGGTAGATGTAATTTCCATTTAATGCCCAAGACCTTACTTACTTGTTGAGTTGCTTGCTGCAAGGAAAGAGGATCTATTATCACTTTGGATAGACGTAGGGAGGCCATACCTTGCTGTTACTTCCTGGAAGGCTATCAATTCAGCCCTTCATGCTGATGTGCCCACGGGAAGTGCTCTTGCTTCCATAACTCGCTAGCCACTCATCCTAGCATAGCCTGCTCAGCACTGCTCATGATCAAGAAGACTACCACTATCAGCGCACAGGTCCCAATCAGCCTGTGTCAGTGGCTGGCCAGATAAATCAAGCCTGCTGGAGTACACCATTTCAAGAACTTCCAAACATTTATGAGATACAGAGAGTCATTTGAAGGAGAAGGCAGCAGAGTGTCTGGATTTAAAGAGCTCTCTGTCTTTAAAGTGACATTTGGGGGATGCAAACAAAGTGCTTGCTATTTGCCCCATCCAGCCTGTGGTCAACCAATAGCCACCCCCAACTTTTGTCCTTAAAATACTAACTTTTGGTGCGACCCATATATAACATTGGGCTGACCTTTGATGAATTTTTGAAGCCCTTAGGGAACATAATCCAACAATGCTGGGTAATAACCTATATCTCTGGGTCTTGCTATTCAAAAGTAAACACAGCTGAGAATTGTCTTTGAAAAGAATACAAAGGAAGGCAGCCATCTTTGAAGTCCAACACTGTAAACCATCCATAGTCTCCTGGCATGGTCAGAAGTCAATAGAGTTTACCCAGGGAGTACTGTAGGAGGGATATTCTGAACTAGCTCAATCATAAGCCCTTGAATCTTAAACAAAGCGGTACTCTTCTGGATGGGGCTTCCTCACTGGTTGAATGGGAGTGGTACAGGGGGACTGACAAGGGCCAATCAGCCCATGTCGTAAAAACCAATTGAGAATCTGTTATACGGTTTTTAATGTTTCCTCCTTTAAAGGATACCGTTTAACACAAGGAAACTGCTCCTTCTTTTAACAACACTACTTGTCAGAGTGGCCAACTCAGCTTGTCTGGATATCCCATCTGCCCCAATGATGACACTCCTCTGTTCTAGATCTCCCATGGTCCTCGAACTTCTTCATTGTGTTCTTGGTTCAGCAGCAGCAGCTAGAGCCTTAAAGTATTTTCAGGTGGAACTTATGACCAGAATTTGCATTTCTCAGGTGAGAATGTTATTTGAGCATTTAATTTGAATGAAAAGTCTTGCCCCAGAAGAGGAACTGGACAGGCAGGCATGTGTAAAAAGGAGGCAGAGAAAGAATGTCTGCCCACCAGAGCAAGCAGCTTCTACCAAGGACACCGATGGCTAAGTGTTCCAGGTGAGGCAGTTTGAGCCAGATTGGAGCTGAGGACCTGGGCAAAAGCCCCCTGAGTTGTTGTAAAATTTCCTTTAGTACATTCTAATGCTAAAATCTCCTCCCATGGGTGGGGTTTTCCAGCCCCTTTGGGGGGCTGGAAACATGCACTGGCATGTTAACAGAATAATCAGGCACAGTTAAATTGAAGTGCCTACATAACAAAATGTGAGTTCCTTAATGTATCAAGCTCCCTCTCCCATTCCCTAGCACACTGAATAAAGAGCCTCCTTTACTAACTCAAGAGGAGATAGTGCTTGAGAGCCATCTCTGTCTCCTCGCTTGTGACAATAAAAACTTTATTTTCAACACTTCCTTGAGTTGTGTTCAATTTACTGTGCCCCCTGCACTGAACACCTTGAGTTCAGTTATACACCTGTGTGCCATTCATGCTAAATGTGTAACAATAATGCCAAAAGACGTTCTGCTAGCATGCACATGTGGAGAACATGCTTAAGAATCCACTATGATGAGAAACATTTCACCTTTAGAAAAAAAAAAAAGTTATCATCTTCCTATTATTGATAGTTCTGAATGTTCATTTATTTTTTCCACGGAGTCAAAGGTACTGAAGCAGGGGCGCCAGCGTGGCTCAGTCAGTTAAGCGTTGGACTCTTGGTTTTAGCTTAGGTTGATGAGGGAGCTGAAGGCTAGCTAAGGACAGCACAAACTGACAGCCTGCAAACTCCCTTCCCCCACACCCACAGGCTCCTGGGTGGGATATGCAGGACACTCCTCCAGGAAGCTCCCAACACTCTTAATGTTAATGCCTTGCTAGAGGGAACAACAATCTGAACTTGACAGTGGCAATGCTATTGGTATCCTGCGAGTCTAAACACATGAAAATCTTTGAAACCTCCCTTTTCCTTAACTCTTCCCAGTATAAAATCAGCACCCATCCCAATCCCAGGGCAGCAGCTCTTTCTGTCCCCTTGCTTTAATTAACCATCATTTTGCACCAAAGATATCTCAAGAGTTCTTTCTTGGCTGTTGGCTCTCGACCTCACCCCACCAAACCTCATCTATATTCCAAAACATCAAAGTCATGATCTCAGGGTCCTGGGATAGAGACCTTATGTGGGGATCAAGCACTGGGTGTGGAATCTGCTTAAGATTCTCTCTCTCCCTCTCCCTCTGCCCCTCCCCACCATGCAGGCACTCTCTTTCTCTCATTAAAATAAGTAAATCTCTCTTTTTTTAAAGTAAATCATTAAAAAAAAAAAGGCATTTGATCACAAGTGGAAAAATAGGCGAGAAAAATCACGTATTGGTAGTTTTTCCATTTTCATTTGTGTGTGAATTTTTAACATAAATGCAGGAACATAAAGCACTTATGCAAGTCCAAACTTTTCAGTAAATAAGTTCAGCAGTTCAACTTTATAACACTTATAAATAAACCTGTTAAATTTTTCTGGACAATGCCAGCATTTGGATTTCTTTAAAATGAGTAAATTTCTTACAGCAAGCAAAAACAAGCACAAAACTAAACGAGAAAACTGGCTTTGGTACCAGAGTACCTAGGTTTGATACCTACTTCCACTGCATACTGGTCAGGTCATTTTTGGTTATTTATTTTATTCCCCCAGATTTTCTTTCTTCATCTGTAATATAATAATGAAAATGTAGCCTTTTTTTTTAACTGGTAACAAATCATTTGAAACTTTTCCTATCAATAGGTAGAGTCTATGTTCCCTCCCTTGGAGGCTAGGAAGGCTGATGTCCCCTTCCACCAGTAGAGTCCCATAGGAGGGACACCATGTGTTTTTACAGAACATTTCATAAAAGGCTATATAGATTTCACCTCCTTCCCTGGGTCACTGAGTGCCATATGAGAAAGCAGCGTGTGGGAGAGGCTTTGTATGACAGCCTTAGTTGTGCCCAACCTTCAAGCCGACCATCTATACCTATCAAGAAGCCAAATGTATGAATGAAGAAACCATCTTGGAAATGAATCTTCCAGTTTTAGTTCTTTCAGCCCCCAACTATTTGAGTCTTAGCTGAGTCTCCAGACATTGAGGATGGAGAAAAGTTATGCTCACTGTGACCTGAGTTCTTGACTCCCACAACCTGTAAGCATAATAAAATGTTAGTTTACACCACTAAAATTCAGGAAGGTTTATTAGGTAACATTGGTAGGAGGGACAAATAGCACCTACTATTACTGGTGCATTAAAGGTGTTAAAATTGGTAAAACACTTAGAATGTGCCTAGAACATTACAACCTCTCAATAACCTAAAATCACAGAAAGATTGATACATTTTCTTTTTCACTCAGCTCTCTTTTTCTGCCTTTTCCTCTTCATCCTGAATCTCATGGTTCCTTGCCACCAATTTAAAATTGCTACACTAACATCTGTTGGATTTTTCTTCCCTCAAAATTGGCTGCAGTTGGATATAGTACCTCTTTACTTTGCTGTCTTCCTAATTGCCCTCTCAAAGCAAGGACATGTGTCTTTATGATTAGATGTTTTTATTACTAATCACTATGAAGAATATACAAAGGAAAACCAAAACAACAAATACGGGAAAAAGTAGGATGTTTTCTGAATTTTACAAAAATTTAAAAGCTATTTTCTCATTAAGAGACTTGGACCTCTTTCCAAGATCATCAGTGGGAGTTTGGTCTACTTTCTGCTCTCTGTCCTTATTTCTAAAGTAAATTTATCACAACCTCATCCCCATCCCCAGACATTATGAGGAGAACATGGTGACCTATTCCTCCTTGAATGTCTTTGTGACAGAACTATGCCTGAATGATATTTGGTGGAATTAGAAGAAAGATGGACAATCAAATCAGCCTCTGAGAGTTTTTAGAGAACTACAGTGGTAACCTCAAAGGGTCTCTAAAATTGTAATGGTCATATTCCAGCATTTCCTTAAACAAACATTAGTTATTTACTTAATTTACTTTACTCACTATTCCTCCTTTAAGCAGTATAATTCCTCCTTAGACTTCCACCTTCTCTCTCTTTTTCTCCTTAACATGAGCTCAGTCCGGCCTCTCCAGCTCTGAAGGTGAATCACTTAATCTCATTTCTTCCATCAAAAGCCAACTCCGAACACAAGCAAAATCAAAAGCCTGGGTTTGCCTTTTTTTTTTTTTTTTTTTTTTTTTTTTTAGCCAGGGGACTTATCCAGGTAGAATGGAATAGGTGGAAGTCTGCTGAAGGTCAGATGGCCTCCAGTCATATGAAAGCATTTCTGAGAAAGTGAGGTACCCAACCCAGCTAAGGAAAAGAAAGGTTCACGGGCCCCAGGCCAGAGGAGAGCAGGAGTCACCTCAGGCCAGTTTCTGGGAAGCACGTTGTCCCACTTTGTCAAGTGCTATTTGTACATGAAGGTAAGGAAAGGGAGTGGAGCTCTCTGCTGCATGTGACAATGAAAGACCCGCGGATCCCCTTACCCAAGAATCCAACACTGCCGCTGGATGCAATCAGCAAGAGGTTCTTTATTGTTACGCAGGCGCCTGCGGGTGGTCAGCGCGCGCCTGCGGGTGGTCAGCAGCTCCTGCTAGCTGAGCACACCCGGCTGGGGTGGTGCCGGGTTTTTATAGACAGGTACAAACAAGTTTTGGGTGGGGTGCAACTGATTGGTGGACAGTTTGAACTTTTGAAAAAGGCATACTTGGTGTTAGTGGATTGGCCCTGGAAGACCCCCTCGCGCGAAGAGAAAGGCGGGAAGGGGAAACAAAGAGGGGAAGTTTGACCTTATTACTCAGCAGAAAGGCATCCTGGCTACGTGACCTATGTGACCATGCAGCCCCCTTGCCTACGTGACCATGCCCCGGCTATTAGGAGAGGGTATCTTGTTCAAACAGGAGTCAAGTGTCATGCTCTAAAAGCCAAGCGGTTACAGAAAGGCAAAAGAGCAATTAGTCACACAACTGGGATCCTAATATTATATCTAAAAGCCAGCGATTTACAGAAAAGCAAACAAGCGGTTAGTTATCCTATCTATCTTCCCGGGGAGGGGTCTTTCATTCCCCCCTTTTTCTTTATCATGGATAGAATCTTCTATCCATTCATCTTGTTCTTGCATGTCCTGCCCTTGCATTGAGCTAGTCTGGGGCTCTGTTTGTTTGAGGAGTTGGTATCGCTGTGTCAGTACCATAGTCTGAACAACAGACAGGCGATCTTTAATGAACTGTACTAACCTGTTTAAGACACAAGGGCCAAAAGTTAGAATTAATAACAGAATGATGAGAGGGCCCGTTATAGATGACAACAACAAAGTAGTAAGCCAAGGCAATCTGTTGAACCAGTTTTCGCGGTGGAGAAGGGTGAAGAGGGGGTGCAAGGCATCAGCCCCTTCTCCATCCTCAGCCAGCCTCCTGCTCCTTCATCATTTCCCCCTGAACAATTCTGACTCTTAAATCTTTAAGGTGGTTGAAGGTGGAAGGTCTCATCTTCTGTAACTTCTTCCTGCTGAATAGGGGCGTAGAGCTGTCCCTACCTACTGGGGTCAATATTGATCAGTGGAGGAATGTATAGGGGAGTTATGATAGGCGGAGGCAGCCGAATCCAGCGCTGACAGTGAAGAGGCGTCCTCTCACGTGACAAGGATCGTCTGTCATGGTGAAGTCATTGCAGTAATGGAGTCTCGGCACCAAGTAGAGAAACATTGAACAAAGCAACATATTAAGGTTAATGAGGTGATAAAAATGAGAAGCCCGAAAAGGAGATTTGGCCATAGTCCTCCTTCAAACCAGGAACTTAACCAATCACTAAAAGAGAGAGAGAGACCTTGTAGTGCCTTAATCTGGGCATTCATATCCTTTATTAGTCCTGTGACATTTTTGTGATAGTCTGGGATGTACACACAACATTCTGTCTTGATGATTGCACATGTTCCACCCTGGGCTGCTGTCAGGACATCTAAGGCCATCCTATTTTCTGGAGTGCCTTGGTATCTGTGAGACTTCAGTATTGAGTAGGGAGATGCCATTTAGGAATCATTGAGTGCCTTTGTAGTATATTTATTAAGGGCTTCTACATGCCACATGACATAATGTGCCCATGAATCCAGGCAAATCCTAAAGTACAGCGTCCTATCCACCCTGGAGGAAGCCAGGGCCACAGGTTGGTTCCACATATCCAGTGGGTTCCGTTTGGAGCTAGCCATCTAATGCCAGGTCACCTTACCCAATCAGTAGCAAACCAGTCAGTAGCCTGGAGTACTATTACTTGGGAACACATTTCTAAAGACAGCCATCCTAGATGTCGTGTGTTATTTGCCCAAGTATCATACATATGATTTCTTTGTTCCCAGCATAAAACTGCCTTTTAACTGAGCTGTCCAATCGTGGGTGTGAACCACAAATATGTATCTCAGATTTGATATATGCCATCCTTAGTATAGCGATAAGGAGGGTTTTGGAACTTAGGCCCATATTGGATTGGGGATTTATGGCTTGACAGCAATCCCCTTTCCTTCCAAATAGCTCCATGGGCATGTAGTACCAGGAAAGTATATTTGGAGTCAGTATAAATGTTAATTCTTAGGCTTTGGCAATTGCAAAGTGCTAGTGAGCACTTTGGCACACCTATCTTTTCTTTATTTTTTCTATGAAAGCTACTGTCATCAGAAAACAAACTGTCATTCATATTTTTAACAGGGGCATCTTAAATCTGGCCAGATAGAGTAAGCAAGATCAATAACCTTTTTTGCTCTATAGAGAAAGAAGTACAGTGGTCAGGTTCAGGCATACAGGTAATTAGGTTTAAAGTTTGACAAGTTTTATTTCTGGCATATCTGTTAATGTAGCCCAGTATTTAATAAGTTGGCCTCCATCATCCATTGGTGGCCTTTGGCTTCTAAGACAAATCTGGACCTGATGTGACATCATTACAGTCAAGGACTGTCCCATAGTGAGCTTTGAGGCTCTTTTATAAGGGAGGCTGTTCTAGGTTTCGCTAAAGCATCTGTTTGCAATTGCACCTCAACAGAGGTGGCCTCTAGGATAAATATGACTAAGGGATGAAACCAATAAGAAGACCTTTGAGTGGTCCAGCCTTAACAATATCCTGATTACAGAGGATCACTGGCAAGTGAGAAAACTTGTCAAGAGATAAGGGGAGTCCCCCATGGATCATCCAATCCACTCATAAAGAAAGTGGGGTCATCCATTATCTCCACAAGTCCATAGTTAATCCTATGGAGTGTGGTATGGTGGTTTTTAGGCAATTTCATTATCCCAGCCACACATAAGGTGTTAGTTAAGTTATACAATTGTAGGGGAATCAATCCCATTTTCCAGTTGTTTAATCATGTGCTGTGGGGTCTGCTAATATCCCCACAAAATAAAAAAGCAAGAAGATCATCTAAATGAGCTATTGTGTAACTTCTCTGAAGTTTACCTCAAATTGTTTAGCTTAGGTAAACAAGCATTTAAAGACAATCAAATCTAGAATTTAACATCCATAAAGGCGTGTTACTAAAACATAATTTTTCTCTCTAAAATAACCCTCATTTACAGAGATAGCCAAATCAGGACTAATTCACTTGTGACACAGGTCCAGTTTTAACAAACTTGGCCCATTATTTACATAAGCTCAGCAAGAACAGTGAGTGTGATCAAATAGATCTTTTAGAATCTGCTTTGCTGGGACTTTGTATAAGGAATCTCTAGGTTGAACTTTTAGTAGCCTCTCCGGGCCAGAAGCCAAGCCCTGTACTTGCCATGAGGCATGCCTGCAATACCTTTGGGCGAATTCCTCTTCCGGAGACTGCACCTACCAAGGAGTGACATTCTTTACTCACCTGGTGAGGCTGCTGGGAACTCTGTAAGCAAGGTATCAGACCAACAGTCCCAAGGGGCTTTATGGCTCCAGGTTTCATAAAGTCAACCTTAGTTCCTTAAAGCTGTCTGGTCATATCTGAGTCTTTTCAAATATGACATCCCAGTCAAAGCCTTGGTAAAATAACCCCTGTTTCCAATTCTTTCCTGTTACAAGGAGAACAGATTCTTATTGAACTTATGCAAATGACTGATTGCCATGGAAGAAAGAACACTTACTGAGACCTTTTGGTTTCAGAGGGTTCAGATAAAGAGAAAAGGTGAATGCTTTGAGCACTTTTACAAATGAGCACTTTTACATCTCTATAAGTTACAGATAACTAGGAGGGAGTATCCCTAGTCTGTAAGAGTAAACAGTAGAGAGAACCAGCAATGTTTAAAGTAAGACAAAATATTAACAGACCCAACACTATAATCTTTTAGTTCATTTAGTCCCATGTTACTAATTCTGGTGAATGCGGCTTTAGTCAGTTCTGGAAATTCTTACCCATTTCAGTTTTGGGATTTTCAAGCATATCAAATATCTGTATTTGTCCTGAAAGTCCTTTATAGGAATATCCTTGAAGATAAAACTCATTTTACCAGAGAATTAAAACAATTATAAATTACAAAAACTCAGAATGGATATGGTTAGAGCTAAAGAGACATGGGAGTTTACAATTTAGCTGCAAGGAAATCAGGTTATTTCTGTGATACATAACATTTCCATAATTACAGTATCAAGCGATGATCTCTCAAAACATTAAAACTTTAAGAAGTGCATAGAATCTCTAGAATAGTTATAGTATTTTCCCAAATGTAATCCAAGGTTTATCATTGGTTCAGTAGTACTTCATGAGCAACTTCACATACCAAGGAAAAGCCTGAGTTAAAGAGATTTACAATTTAAATCTTGTCAACATTTGCTAAAATCTTAGAAAGTTTTAAAGCACATGCCTAAATATAATTAGGGATGTTAAACACCTGATAAAACTGAACATAGAAACTCGTTTTTCTGGGCAGGCAAAGAGAAAACCATTTACATTTTCTTAACAGATCAATTAGCTAAGAAAACTTTGCCCCTTTTAAACAGAAAGAAAACCAGTTTTTTATACCAGTGTCTTTCCCCTTTTTTTTAATTTTATTTCTAAGTGTGCAGTCTTAAGATAGGAGTTTTCTGGATTTCCCTCCCATCATGAATGATGTTGCAGACAAAGGAGGGGTATCTTTCCCCTGTTGTCTTGTTCCCATCCCTCATGGGAATTTAGGATCGTCTTAGCTAAGGCCTGTCCATATAAACCCCGGACCAGGCTACTCCGTGGAGTAGATGACCGTTATGCCATATGACGCCCCGCGAGACTCAAGGTGCAGCCCCCTCAGACTCCGTAGCCAAAGTGGTGGAGCCATACAGACACATTCACACAGTCAGGCACTCTTCAGATTCAAACAGGTTGGATACCCTCCCCTTTTGGGCATCTCTGGCTAATGGGAGGTGATCAGTCTCCCCTTTCACTCTTTACAGATTAGAGTGAGTTTCTATGGTTACAGGCAAAGGAGGATGGTAACAGGGTGTTTTCGCAGTCCCTCAAGGTTGGGCTGCTTCCTTAATCTCTCAAGGCCAAATGGCCCTTATACTTGGAAGTATAATCTATGTGGAGGCAGGTCAGGAGAGTGCTAAATCACCTTGGAGGCTGTTTTTCTTTCTTTTTTAGTCTGTCCTGACCATATCTAAAATTTCTTTTGTGAAGATTTCCGTTCACAAACCTTCTACAACTTTCCTTTGCATTCAGGTTTTGTCCCAAGCCATTTCCTTCCAAACAACCATCTCATTTAGGACAAAATTACCTTCCCTTACCTTCAACAAAATGTATTCCCATTCCTTAAATCTTTCTTACATATCATCTACTTTCCTAGAGTTTCCTTTTATTTCCATCAGTCTTAGTTACACTAAGTAGAACTTTGTATTCTTAGAAACACCTTTAGTTATTAACCAATTGTGAACTGTTACAACAGAATTCTTCAGGTGGCAATTTATGAATCAGTTAAGTGGCAAACAAGTTTACCAACAGATTTAAATACTCTTAGTTTCTTTGCAGTAAGAAGTCAAAAGCACAAACCTACATCCACTAATTAAAGACTTAGCATTTTATCCTGTTTGGTTAGGACCTAGATGTCCACAATTTAATTCCATTTGTCATCCAAGCAAAACTTTAAAACTTTCAGGTTACCAAAGACTTTGAAAGCTATTTCAGCAATTACCCATTAGAACTTTGAGACAGACAATTAACCATCAGTTTAGTCATTCCTTTGCTAACAAATTTTAACAAGTAACACAAGCTTATTTGATCTACAGTAAACTTTGATAGATTACTGCTGTAACTTCAAAGACACGTCTTATCTTAATTAAACCAACAATCTTAACTTAGTTCCAATACTGATTTACGTTCCACCTGGACCCACTCCACTTTGAATGTTTACCTGAGACATGCGTGGGAAGATCTGGAGTGGGGAGGTGTTAGGTCCAGGGGGTGTTGTTCTTGCTCCTTGACAGTGGAGAGAGAAGGAGCTGTGGTGCATGATCTAGAGGCCAGTCATGCAGGCTGCACACACGTTGGTACAGAAACACGTAAGGGGGAAACAGAAGAAACAAAGTGCCGCCAGGAGGCAGAGAAAGGATTCCCAGTTTTGGAGCTCCTAAGCCCCAACAGAGGAGCAGACACCATGCTTTCCCACCAGCAAGGGGGGAGGGGTTAAGCAGTCTAAGTCAGGCCAGAGAACACAAGGAAACTTCCCCGAAACAAAGAGAGTTTCGGCAGCTGCTTGGGAATATTCCTTATAGTCTCTGTCTCGATTAAGACTAACCCCAGTTGGCTCCAGTTATAGCCATTAACACGGGAAGTGAATGAGGGAGAAGCCCCATTTTAGACTCAAAGAAAACACCAAGGACAACGAGTAGAACACACAAAACAATTAACAAAAAGGTCGCTACGCGGTTTCGGTATGCTACCGAAAGCAAGGTTTCCACCGGCCCAGAGGAGCCTCGAGATCTCCCTGCGGTGGACAAATTCCGTCCAGGGCCGAGGGGTTCCTCTGGAACGGACAAACGGATATAACCCTCGGACAAATGAGGGGCTCCAAAAAATTGGGCCCCTCGACACCCTGGAGCGTCCCCCAGGGTTGGCAGGGGAGAAGTCCGAGCTCGTCAGCTCCTTCTCAAGCTGCCTACAAATACAATCCAACAACGCACGCTGTTGTACAAACACTATACCGCTACCCACAGTATAGGTCAAACAGAGGCCTCACAAGACTAGAGACAAACAAGAACACGAGACTGGATACAAACGAGAACATGAGACAGGAGACAAGAATGCTGGCCAGCTTACCTCCCGGTGGGAGTCAGTTGGATCCGTGGGCAGGAGTCCGATGATCTCGGTGGGACCTCCAAATGAAAGACCCGCGGATCCCCTTACCCAAGAATCCAACACTGCCGCTGGATGCAATCAGCAAGAGGTTCTTTATTGTTACGCAGGCGCCTGCGGGTGGTCAGCGCGCGCCTGCGGGTGGTCAGCAGCTCCTGCTAGCTGAGCACACCTGGCTGTGGTGGTGCCGGGTTTTTATAAACAGGTACAAACAAGTTTTGGGTGGGGTGCAACTGATTGGTGGACAGTTTGAACTTTTGAAAAAGGCATACTTGGTGTTAGTGGATTGGCCCTGGAAGACCCCCTCACGCGAAGAGAAAGGTGGGAAGGGGAAACAAAGAGGGGAAGTTTGACCTTATTACTCAGCAGAAAGGCATCCTGGCTACGTGACCTATGTGACCATGCAGCCCCCTTGCCTATGTGACCATGCCCCGGCTATTAGGAGAGGGTATCTTGTTCAAACAGGAGTCAAGTGTCATGCTCTAAAAGCCAAGCGGTTACAGAAAGGCAAAAGAGCAATTAATCACACAACTGGGATCCTAATATTATATCTAAAAGCCAGCGATTTACAGAAAAGCAAACAAGCGGTTAGTTATCCTATCTATCTTCCCGGGGAGGGGTCTTTCAACAACATGAATGATTCCACCCTTGAAACTCCATTTCTCATCTTCCAGGGTCTTCTCTCCCGATTCTTCCCCTACCCCATGCCCTCCCTTCTCTTCCTGACAGTTCTCTTTCTGTCCACACTCAAAATGCTGAGTTCAGAGTTTTCCTCTCATCTTGCTCTTCATATCACATATCCCCCCTGGTTGATACCATCCAATCCTTGGTTTTAAATCCCTATTCCAGAAGACCCCCAAATGTCTGTACCATGTCCACATCTGGCACAACAGACCTGTGGCAGATGGTATACTGCCAATAAGCTATTTCTATCCTTGTATTTACACAACAGCATATATACATACCCATAGAAAATGGTCTTTAACTAATGAGCCTCCATCAAAAAACTCTTAGGAGAAATGAATTCAACAAAATTTCAAGATACAAAACCAATATACAGAAATCTGCTATGTTTCTATACACTAATAATGAATGATCAGAATTATAAAATAAATTGCATAAATATATATATATATATATATTTCTCACAGAACTTTTGTGAATATTAAATGAGTGAAGATGTACAAAGTTCTGAGCAGAGTCTCTGGCATCTGGTAAACATTTACTAGATTGTTACTATTATCGTTATTTATTATTTTTACAACAATAGTTATTCTTAACTGTTTATTATTTTACAGTAATAATTATTACTCATTTTTTGCTTTTATTTCCCCCAACTACTTTAAATATCTTTTGGAAAATGCCTGTCTTTGATCAAACTTTTATTTTCCAGCAACTAGGACAGAAATCAGCTTCATCATGGATACTCTTGTAAGGACCTACTTAGCAAGAGGCTTTCATTAAAGTTAAACTGTTTCTGCTCCCCTTCGCCCAGGGGATTCACTTAAAAACAATTCCTGGAAACCAGGTCCAGGTAACAAAGCCCAGATACAAAGGTGGGTCAGGCCAGGTGGGGATATCCCATCAGTGGGGGGGATGCATACTGTCTCCCTGGTTACCAAGGAGTATGGGCCCCGCCCTTTGGGAGCCTTTTGGGTGCCAATCCTAGCCAAGGTATGATAGGCTAAATCAAAGGTCTACTAGGGTAAATTGTAACTCAGTTGGTCACCGAGCATCACTGTGGAGTTTCCTGTGTGTGTTAAAATCTCATTGATCACCTGTGCGTGGCCAGGCCCGACCGCATGGCCTTTGCCCTTAAAAGTTAGACTGTGAAACAGAGAAGGGTTGCCCTCTCTCTGTAAGAGCTGCATCCCGAATGTTTGGTTAGATTCTTGATGCTTGGTGCGAAATAAAGCTTTGCTTGACCTTCGCTTTATATCAGTTTCACTCCTTTAATCACAGACCCATTATTGGGGCATAACACTCTTTGATTTGTAATGAGTGAAAGAGCAAATGGGTATTAAAAATAAACAAAATGAAAGAACTGGAAGTTTGAGGTGGATGACTGAGACGAGGTGGAAGGGGAGAGGAAGAAAGAACAAGATCTGGATTAAGAAAAATGAGTTTCATAGGCCAGCAAATTCTGACAGGAAGATAATCTGAGTGAAAAATTACTAAAAGGGAATCATGCTTCAGAATTATTATGTCCTGTGGCATTGCATTTGATGAGAAATTCCCTTTTGCACTTTCGGCTCCAAAGAAATTTCATCTAACCCTCATGAATCAGTTTCAAAGTCAGGCTGAAGCATGGGTTTGGCTGTTGCCACAGAGCAGTCTGTCTCTCTCCCATCAATGGGAGAACACACAGCCTTTTTCTCACAGGGTTGTCTTCTTGGCCTCTAAGAACTAAGGAAGCCTCAGCATCCTGCTTGTCAGAGATTCTGCCCTTGAGATCCCTGCCTGAGGGTAGAATGAGCAACAGCAGGAAATGAAGCTTTTGACACTTGATAACCTCACCCCCTCAACCAGAAAGCAGGGAGTGATCTCAGAGCAAAGGGGACAATTTCTGTGAAAATGTTCAGAGGGCTTCCTAAGGAAGGAGCTCTCTCTTTGTAAAATCTTCTTTTTGTTTCTTGTTAAGGAATCTTCTCTCCAAAGTTCTTTTCCGCTGCTTTAGGATTAAAATTAGCATGCACAAATGAGAAAGAACCTATAATAAACCTTTCCTCAAAGGAATATGGAAGAAACTAAAAAATAAATTTAAATACTTGTGTCTTAGAAGAACCTGTTCACATCTCCTCTTAAGTTACAGTTTCCCTTACGCAACCCCCATTTCATCATCTGTATGTTAGAGACAGAACATTGCACTTTTTCTGAAATTTGAAACCTGAGCATGTCACTTGCATATTTCAAACCCCTCAGCTATCTTTTGGACTTGACCCTGACAGTATGAAGCAATCGTGGTCTAACCTACAAGGTCTAAACCACCTCTCTCCCAACACTCTCGTGTCCAACTCTGGACTCCATGCTTACCCAAAAACTTGGAATTCCCTGGCAGAGCATCCCCATGTTTGCTAGATTTAGGATGTAAAAAATATTGGATGCCCAGTAAAATCAGGTTTTCAATAAAAATTTTAGTATAAGTTTGCCCTACACAATAATTTTAGGACATACTTATACTAAAAAATTATCTTGTTTATATAAGTTTCAAATTTAACTGGGCATCCTGTATTTTATACTGGCAGACTTGGCCCCATTCTACCCTATAGCCCATTCTTCAGGATACAACTTCGTGAACACACCTTCCTTCCCCACCCACCTAAGTCTGAGCTGTATGGCTTCCCTGATGGGCTTTAGCATCCCCCCATGTTTACTCTTTTTATAGAACTTACTACACTATTTACAATTGTCTGTTTACTTCTAAAGCTTAGTTATTAGATTATAAATTCTACAAGGATAGGACTTATGTCCCATTGATCACTGTATCCCCAAAGCCTAAAAAGGTGTCCACAGTATAACAGTGGTTCAATATTTACTTATTAAATGAATAAAAAATTCACTGTTTACAAAGCACCTTCACAACTCAGCAAATTATCTACTTCTGTATTTATAAATGGAAATTTGCTCTCTGCCCTAGGATAATCCAAGAGAACCATTTTAAACATCCATCAGAGCACTTTTTGCTGTTGATCAAAATCTTTCAAAGGCTTGCCACATCATTAGAAAAAAAACCCAAGTCCTCCATAGCTCATAAGTCCCAGTGTGAACTAACACCTTTTCCTTGCTTATTGTTCACCAAGCACTGCAATCTTTGCTATCCTTGTCTTTGATACTTCTACCCAATGGTCTACCTCAGGGCCTTTGCACTTGCACTTCCCTCTGCCTGGAATCCTTTCCTCAGGTGTATGTAGGGTTCCCTGCCTCATTTCCTTCAGGCTGGACAGTATCCTCATAGGAAAAGCCTTTCCTGGCCACCACCCTCTCTAAAATAAGCCCCTGGTCACTCTCCAGGCCTTCACTCCACTTAAGTCTTCCTCAAAGCACTCATCACTATTTGATTATTTATTATATATTTATTTATTTGTTTGTTTACATGCTGGTTTTCCAGAACAGTATGAGTTCTGAAGGAAAGGACTTTATCTGTCCTCTCCCTTGTATTCTTATACTTAGAGCAAAGCCTGGAATGTGGAGATGCTTAATAAATATCTGTGGAAGAAAGGAAGGGATGGAAGAAAGAACAAAGGAAGAAAGACTTTTACATGTTCTTTGGAGTCTATTCCCATCTGAGATGAAGGTTTAAACATATATGCCCCATAAAAAAGTATATACTGTCTTAAATTTACTAGAAGGTATACATGAGTAAAAAAGAGCCATTTCAGAAGTAAAATATTCAAGGATGGTAGAAGAGGTGCTTTTTACCCAAGGGCTGGGTTAGTGAGAAATACAGGAGGAATACGAGCCACAAATGGAAAAGAACGTTGAAGAAGCAGGTGACGACAAATGTTGGTGAGGACACAGAGAAAAGGGAACACTCTTAACACTGTTGTAGGAATGCAAGCTGGTACAACTATCCTGGAAAACAGTATGGAGGTTCCTCAAGAAGTTGAAAATAGAGCTACACTATGACCCAGCAATTGCACTACTGGGTATGTATCCCAAAGATACAAATGTAGTGATCCGAAGGGGCACAAGCACCCCAATGTTTATAGCAGTGTCCACAATAGCCATACTATGGAAAGAGCCAAAATGTCCATTGACAGATGAATAAAGAAGATGTTTCTTTATATATATATATTTATTTGTTATATTTCTAATATATATATATATATATTATATATATATATATAATACACAGTGGATTATTAGCCCTCAGAAAGGATAAAAACGCACCATTTACATTGACATGGATGGAACTGGAGGTACTATGCTGAGTGAAATAAGTCAGTTGGAGAGACAATTATCATACGGTTTCGCTCATATATGGAATATAAGAAAAAGCACAGAGGATCAGAGGAAAGGGAGGGAGAACTGAATGGGAAGAAATCAGAGAGGGAGACAAACCGTGAGAGACCTTTAACCAAAGGAAAGAAGCTGAGGGATGCTGGAGGGAAGGCGGGTGGGAGGAAGGGGTAATTGGGTAAGGGACATTAAGGAAGACATGTGATGTGGTGAGCACATGGTGTTACAAGCAACTGAAGAACTCCTGAACTGTACATCAGAAACTAACGATGTACTGCAAAGGTTCATTCACTTTCAATCTTACTGTCTTTATCCCTCTACCTCTAACCTCCATTGTCAACACCATGATAGGCATTTTTACTTGCCTATCCAACATCGATTCCCACTTTCTTGCCAACAAAGCCCATTTGTCATATTCCTCCTGAATTTCTCCCTCATCCATTTCCCTCCCTCCCCCTCCCTTCATCTAGGAGTCGTGATTTGATCTAAACCAGGGGTTGGATGGTATAACTTTTTTTCTGAAGTACCGAATGATAAATATATTAGGATTTCCAGACCCTATGGTTGCCATCACAACTACTCCACTCTGAGGCTATAGTGTGAATGCAGCCGTAGAAAATATGTTAGTCAATTGATGTGGTTGTATTCCAATAAAACTTTGTTTGGAAAAGCAGGCAATGGGCAGATCTGGCCTAGGAACCATTGTTTGCAATCCCTGCTGGAAACTATCCTGTTCCTCCATATTCCCAATCTCCCACACAACTAAAAAAGGTGACTCGATCCCAAAAATGAGACTGTGAATTGAATGGCTGGCTGTGGGGGAGAGGTATAGAATCCGATCATTGCAGGAGTAGCTTTTGCTTTTCTGACAAAAGAGAAGGGACAACAGCTCTATTTTTTTTTTCCGTCTCCTTCTTTCCTGGTTTACCATTAATATGGCTAGAGCTGCAGTAGCCATTGTGAAATCATAATGGAAAGGACAACAGAATTGCTGAGACTTGGTCCTGGCACCACTGGATCCTTGAATCAACAGCAGCCTACCCAGAGTTCCTGAATTGTGAGCAAAGTTAACACTTACTTACTAAACTCTGCCCTAGTTTGGTTTTCTATTATTACCAGCCAGATGCATTTGCAATTGATACAAAATTCACACACACATGCATGCACATACACAGAGGCACACACAGGAACACAACAGAGGTAGGAGTGTATTCACCCAAGGGTTAACAGCAAAAACATCTTGCCCCAGTATCTGGTGGCCTCTTCTTTATACTTTTCTGTTCTACATTAATGTTATAATCATAAAAACTATGAGCATTTTTTTTACCTCAGGAATGACAAATTTTATTTTATTATTTTTTAAAGATTTTGTTTATGTCAGAGAGAAAGCTCAAACGGGGAGCAGCAGGCAAAGGGAGAAGCACACTCCCTGTTGAGCAAGGAGGCTGCCTGAGCCACCCAGGCATCCCAGGAAGAACAAATTTTAATTTGGGGGGGGCTCTATCAGCTGACTTATTCATAAGAACAACTAATTCTTTTCCTTAAAAGGCCCTTGCCTGTGCTGAGAGAAACAGGCAAACTTAAAGATCTGGTGTAGAAGGAGGAGGGAGAAGGAGGCAGATTGGCTAGTCATTAAACCGCCATAGCGATGGCCATTCTGTTGGGATGGGAAGCTGCTCACTCAGACATTTTAAGAGGAAGAGTCAGAAGCCCCTTACACTTTGTCCATCTCCACCCCTGTTTCTTTGCTAGAAGACACTTGGGGTTTGTTTCAAGTGCTGATTTTTGCATCTTAGCATCTGTTATGGTTTGAATTGTGTTTCCTAACCCCCACCCTGTGCCCACCAAAGATATGCTGAAATACTGATCCTCAGCACCTCACAGCATAAACTTACTTAGAAATGGGGTCATTGCAGGTAATTCAAATTAAGATGAGATCAGATTAGAGCAAGTTGGCCTCCAATCCAATATGTCTGATATTCTTATAAGAAGAGAGCCGTACGAAGACACAAAGACGCACATGGAAATGCCACATTAACAATGAAGGCAGAGATTGCAGAGTGATATGTCCCTAAACCAGGGAAGATCCTGGATTGCTCACAAACAACCAGAAGCTAAGAGAAGTCAAGGAGGATTCCCCTACAGGCTTCAAAGGAAGCATGGCCCTGCTAATGGCTTGATTTCATAGTTCTGGCCTTTGGAACTATGAGACAATAAGCTTCTGTTGCTTAAAGCCACCCAGGCTGTTGTACTTACTCAAAGAAACTAAGAGCATCTTTGTTTTTGTTTCTTTCCTCAAAGATAAAAACAATTGCTAAGCATCTTTTGAAAACACTCAAATGTGTTTACCTCATTTTCCAAACAACCTTGTGGAATAGGTGAATTTGTGTATGTGTGTTGTGTGTACTTGTGTGTGTACATATATATATTTTTAATGAGAAAATGAAAGACAACCTCAGCTGTTTCTACATCATAGCACTCCTGGGATGCATCTTCATCTGTTTACAAATTCTGTCACTTGTGGGAAAGAGTGCATCGGTCTATTGCGGATGCTTAGTTCCTACGACTGGGTCTAATGGTTCTCAGCACATATTTATTCAGTGAACAACTAAAATGATTTGTCCAAGAAAGGAGGGAAGAAAGCAAGGTCATATCTACTGAACATAAGCTGTGCATCAAGACTTAACCTTTTGAACTTCTTCCATTTTTATCCCCCTACTGTTCAAGAAAGGAACTGTTACCCACAATTTACAGGTAGAGAATCAAGTGCCCAAAGGCTACACCTGGTTTGGCAAGAATTATGTAGCCTGGAAATGGCAAAAAAACAAAAACAAAACAAAACAGAACAAGTCAGTCCTCATCAAGAGCTGGTGCACTCTCAAAAATTGCTCACTGAATGCAAAATGTATAACTTTCACAGAGAGAGATTTGGAAAAATCTACCAAAATTACTTGTACATTTACCTCCGACCCAGCAGCCTCATATCTTAAAAATACACAAGCAAGTAAGAGGAAAGCACAGAGCCCATTGTATTTATAATATAGTTATAACAACAAAAGACGAAATAGCCCAAGTGTCCAACAAAAGGGGACAGTTTGAATAAATCTAGTATTAATAATGGAAGGGTCTCCTGGGTGGCTCTGTCTTTAGCTCAGGTCATGATCCTGAGGTCCTGGGATTAAGCCCCGCATCGGGCTTTCTGCTCTGCAGGAAGTCTGCTTCTCCCTCTCCTACTCCCCCTGCTTGTGTTCCCTCTCTCGCTGTGTCTTTCTGTCAAATAAATAAAATGAAATAATAATAATGGAATATCATGTACCTACAAAAAGGAATGCAAAGGATCTCCACATGTAGCCATGGAGTGATCTCCGGAACACTTCAAGCTGAAAACAAGAGGATGAATCGTGTGCAAAAGAGCTAATTTTTATTTAGATAAGGAAAATAATAAATATATGTGTATACTCATATACCTACATACACACAAACATATATTTGTATTTTGTGAATTGAAAATTAAGTGAGATGGGAGCACCTGAGTGGTTCAATCAGTTAAGTGTCCAACTCTTGATTTGGGCTCAAGTCATGATCTCAGGGTCTTGAGATGGAACCCCATGTCAGCTCCCTGCTCAGTGGGGACTCTGCTTGAGAATCTCTTTCCCTCTGCTCCCTCACGTACTCTCAAAGAAGAATGAGGAGGAGGAGGAGGAGGAGAAGGAGAGCCTGAAACTATAAAGTAATAAAAAGATTACCTATGAAGGAAGGGCAACGAAGATCGGGAAAGTAAATAAAAAGTTAGAACTCTCAGAATGCCCCTTGTTTAATTTTTTTTTACTCTAAAATTATATAAATATTTACACATTTAAAAACAAAATTTTAAAAAGACAAAAAAATCTCCACAACTAAAAAGGAAAAACAACAACAATAAATATAAATGCATTTAACTATAAGAAATCAGTGATATAACCCCCTTAGGGAAGAATGCTTTGACACTTTAAAGTATTTTCCACTGTACTTCCTTAAAGGAATAAATTCTAAGGACAACAACAACTACTACAAACAGCAAAGACATCTTAAACCAAATTCAGTAATCTTACACCAAATTCAGCAATCTTAAATCAAATTCAGTAATAATACTTGCATTAGTCGATAACAGAATAAAACAATAAATTACACTAATGTCATTAGAAAGCAAAACATGTAACAAAGAACTTCAAGCATAAAAATCAAGGCATGGACCATGTACTGCAGTCTTTGAATTAGAAATTTAATATAAACTCATGATTTTTTTTTTTAATTTCCAAAAACCAAATACTACATCTTATCCCTGTCTATTGAGTTGGCCTTGGAGCAAGGACAAGAACATGCCTAAGCATCCAGATTGTGGTCCTTGAATTCTTCACGCCCCATACACAAAGGAGCTTAGGAGAAATGCACAATGCAATGTGTGGGGCATAAAATACACAAGATGAACACTCGATAACTTGTACTGCCATAAATAATGCCACCATAAATAATGAGACCTTGACAAAAAGACAGGAGGATTGAACTTGAAAGGCTTTCCAAAGGTCACAAATGGGACTGGTCAAGCACTGAAAAGAAATTAATGACAGCAATGTGGTCAAAACACACAAATAAATAACACTACACAAATTCATAATAATAATAACAACAACCCAGAAAAACCTTACGGGTCACCTTAAATTGTAGCAAAACCACCATCTCCGTATTCTGAAACCTAATGAAGAGAAACAACTGGCATTTATCCTGCTTTTCATATACCAAATTTTTTCAGGGAAACTAAATTATTGATAATGTTCTTCCTTAGAGAAGAATTCCGGCTAATGAATGCAGAAGGAATGTTAGAAAAACCAGTGTTTTGTAACTATGAATGACAACAGATCTGAACAACAATTGTCAACAGCTGCAAAGACCACTGGGTGAGTCCCCGAGAACATTCTGGGTCTCAATCACAACACCTGCAACCACTTGTATTAGTATCTATTACTATCCTAACAAACCCCATCTAGCAACTTAAAACAGTTGTGTACCTTACCGTTCTGTAGGGAAAAGTGGGCTCAGCTGGTCTCCCGACTGCAGATGTTAGGCCAGAAGCAAAGTATCAGCCAGACTGGGCTGTAATCGGATGCTGCTCTGGAAAGACTTGGTTCCATGGTTCATTCAAGCTATTGGCCAAACAGGTTTTGGATTTGGTGCTGCCCTTGGCTCCAGAGGCCTTGCTCAGAACCCCATGTGAGGGCACACCACACCCTTGTCTGCCCGCTGTCTCTCCCACTCCCCTCCTACCTCCTTCTGTGTCTCCCTCCTGCTGCTTCTGACTTCTGCTGGGAAGAGCTCCTGTCTTCAAGGCTCATGGGATGCAACTGACCCCACCTGGGTAATCCTGGCTCCTCCTACTGGAAGGTCGGCTACCTTAATCAATCTACGAAGTCCTCTTTGCTGGAGAGTATAGCCGATTAGGGGTGGACATCTTTGGAAAGTGGGGGTATATTTGGCCTACAACCCTACTGACCAAGTTTAACTTCACGAAACTGAGACAGTTCAACCTCCTGAAAGTGATCAAATATATCCACCCATGCTGTGAGAGGATTTCATTCAAAAACGGAACTGGAGGACAGGAAATGGAGCATTTCTTGCATGTGCCTTCAGGAAAATGAAGTTTAACAGACTGACACACCGGTTTCCCCATTAACCCTGATTTATAGAAAACCGAAACATCCCTAAGCCAATGAATGCCACCAAGAACCTCCACCCATCCCTAAGTCAGTGAACTTGCTGCTTGAATGCTAGCTAAACCCTCCTCTCTTTGCACTCCTTTCCCATAAAAACAGCTTACTCCAAACCCTCCAAGACCCCTCTCTAGCTTGCCATGGTTCCTGTGACCTGAAATGCAATTCTGCATTTCCGAATAAAGTAAATTTCTGGTCATTCAAACTTGTCTCAGTTTACCTCTTTATTTAGGTGGACAATGCAATGATAGAGACAGTACATGGCATTGTCCATGGCGTCTAGATCTAGCTAACAGTTTTACAGTAAATTGGGAAGATAAAAAAACATTTTTCAAATGCCACATGGTTCAGTCAGCCAAACTGAGTATGTGGGAAATTCTACAGAGCAAATGACTCAGGATTCTCAACAACAATATGGCAGACAGAAATAAAAGGATGGTTAAACTGAGAACACTGACAACACCAAATACCCATGAAAATGTGAACAACAGGAATCCTTATTTATTGCTAGTGGAATTCAAAATGTTATAGCCATTTCGGAAGATGTTTTGGCAATTTCTCAAAAGTAAATATACTCTTACCATATGGTAAGCAATCATACTCATTGGTATTTACCCAAAGGAGTTGCAAACTTATGTCCATAAAAAAAAAAAAAAAACCCTACATATGGGCATTCAGAGAAGCTTATTCATATATGCCAAAACTTGGAAGCAACCAAGATGTCCTTCAGTAGGTGAGTGAATTAAATAATTCAGCACTAAAAAGCAATGTGGGCAAAGCACACAAACAAATAACAGCTCATGAATTCATAATAACACCAACAACAACCACCAAGAAAAATCTATTATTCAGCTCTAAAAATATATGATCTATCAAGCCATAAAAAGACATAGACGAATCTTATATATACATTATATAAGATATATATATATATATACACACATTATATATTGCTAAGTGAAAAAACCAATTTGAAAATGCTTTTTGTTTCTGACTATATGACATTCTGGAAAAGGCAAAACTATAGAGATGGTTAAAAAAAAAAAAAATCTGTGGTTGCCAGAGATTGGGGTAGTGGACAGCGATGAAGAGATAGAACAAAGATGATTCTTAAAGTAGTAAAAATACTCTGTATAAAACCAAAATGATGAGTATGTGTCATTATACATTTGACCAAACTAATAGGCAGTACAACACCAAGAATGAACCAGAAGGT
This sequence comes from Mustela putorius furo, assembly GCF_011764305.1. Taxonomy (NCBI): domain Eukaryota; kingdom Metazoa; phylum Chordata; class Mammalia; order Carnivora; family Mustelidae; genus Mustela; species Mustela putorius. Next base: position 28,056,555 of record NW_025421273.1, read on the forward strand.
AAAGCATGTCTTTGAGTGATTACAAAGTGTCAATGTAGGTTCATCAACCATAACAAATGTACCACCCTGTTGAGGGTATAGATAATGGGGAAGGCCATGCGTATGTGGGGCACAGGGAGTACATGAGAAATCCCTGTACCTTCTTCTCAGTTTTGCTCCAAGCCTAAAACTGCCCTTAAAAAAAAATAGTCTCAGTCTTATCATAAAATAAAATTTAAAAATTATTACAAAATAAAATTTTAAAAAATTCTAAATATAAATAAATAAGAGGGTGGGAGGAGGTAATGGCTGTAGATTATGAAGATGTATGCAACAAATTAATCAAATGCAATGGGTGGGCCATCTTCAGATCTTGATTTCATCAAACTAACTGTAAATATACATTTTTGAAACATGTTAGTAAAACTTGAAGGCACATTGATTTGAGATGGTAATAATTATTGTTTACTTTGTTGGTTTAAAGTTGTGGGGGTTTTGTGTGTGATATTGTGGGTTTTGGAGAGGTTTTTATTTCACTTTGTTTTGTTTTGTTGTTTAACTTCTGGTTTGTTGAAGACACATTACAAAGTATTGATCGGGTGAAATGACGTGACGTTTAGAGTTCGTTTGAATATCCAGAGAGAGATAAAGAAGAGTTGTAAGAAGACATAAGCAAAACAAGATTAGCAAAATCTTTTTTATTATTAATATTGAGGTATAACATATAAAATTAGTTTCAGGTATACAACATAATGATTTGATATTTATATATACTATAAAATGATCACCACTATAAGTCTAGTTACCAAACATGACCATACAAATCTTGGCCATGATCCATGACAAATCTTCATACTTGTTCAATCTGAGTGGTAGAAAAACAATTCACTTTACTCTTCACTTTGTGTATGTTCGAAGATTTTCTAGACAAGATGTCCACTATATTTTGTCACTCCCAAAGCCACATAGATGACTAGAGTTCTACAGCAGGAATGTCACATCAAATCCTTTGGCTCTACCTTCATAAACTATCTCAAATAAAACCATTTCTCAATACAATCTTGTACATGCTCACTTACTGTAATAGTCATCTGCTGATTCTCCCCTTACTCTTCACTGTTTCCACAGAACAGCTGGAATGATCTTCTCTCTCTATTTTTTAAAGATTTTATTTATTTATTTGAAAGAGAGAGAGCATGATGGGGGGAGGAGCAGGAGAGGGACAAGCAGACTCCATGCTGATCATGGAACTCAATGGGGGGCTAGATCCGATGACCCCAAGATCATGCCTTAAGCCTAAATCAGGAGTCAGATACTTAACCAACTGAGCCCCCAAGCAGCTCTGGAGTGATCTTTCTAATACATAAATCACATTGTGTGCCATACCTCTTCTCAAGCCCTCCAAAGGCTTTCTACTACACATCAATGAAGGTGAAAGTCTTACCAAGGCCTATAATGCCTTATGGAATATGGCCTCTTTCTTTCTCCCAGATTTATTTATCTATCATCCATGCTTTCTTGGTTTAATACTCTTTAACTATCTGGCCTCCTTATTTGTTTCTCAAATAAATCAAGTCCTCTCCTGCCTCAGGATCTTTGCACATACTATTCTCTCTTCCAGGAATATTCTTCCCCCCAGTTCATATCTTATTCTCTCACTTTCTTTAAGATTTATTTGAAATATTGACCCCTCAGAGAGCTCTTTTTTGACCATTCTCTCTAAAAGAATGCTCATCGCCCTTCAAATCCCCCTGCCCTACTTGATTTTTCAACATAGTGATCACTATTTATGTGATGTTATTTTTATTATGAATCTCCCGTACATGATAAATATAAGCTTCATGAAGATAAGAACAATATTTGGCTCAAAATTCTGTCCCTTGCATGTCGGATGGAGCCCAGTGCTCAAATATTTATTCTTTGAATGAATATCAACCAAATGAGACTTAGAATATAGGTCCTTTTTGGGGCACCTGGGTGGCTCAGTGGGTTAAGCCTTTGTCTTCAGCTCAGGTCATGATCTCAGGGTCCTGGGATTGAGCCCCATATCAGGCTCACTGCTCAGCAGGGAGCCTGCTTCCCCCCCATCTCTCTGCCTGCCTCTTTTTTTTTTTTCTTTTAAGATTTTATTTATTTATTTGACAGACAGGGATCACAAGTAGGCAGAGAGGAGGCAAAGAGAGAGGGGTAAGCAGGCTCCCTGCTGAGCAGAGAACCTGATGCAGGGCACGATCCCAGGACCCTGGGATCATTACCGGAGCCAAAGACAGAGGCTTTAACCCACTGAGCCACCCTGGCACCCCTCTCTGCCTACCTCTTTGCCTACTTGTGATCGATCTCGATCTCTCTCTCTCTCTCTCTCTGTCAAATAAATAAAATAAAAATCTTTTACAAAAGAAAAAAGAATATAGGTCCTTTTATTCACAGCCACACTGTCCAGTCATTTTCCTTCTTCATGTCTTTAGTCTTTCATTTACTAATATTCAAGTAACCTAGAACATTTTCAGTGTCTTAAAGCAAGGGATACATGTTAAGACACATACTACTCCTCAAGTGAACTTAATGTCTTTCTGGAGCTAGAGAACCAAAGAGAAAATAATTCATTACCTGGAAAATTCTCAAAAGATGGCTTTCTTATAGATATGTTTTCAAATTCCTTGTCTAGAGCATGAAACTGTAGAAATTCAAGCTTTCCTTTTTATTGGGAGGCCAAGCACCCAAGGTTCACTTAAGTGGAGTATCATAGTCAAATGCGATATTAAGTCTTAATCGCTCAGAGAAGGAAACACTGCTTTCTCCCCTTGGCTCATAACCTTAGGCAAAATCCCAATTTACTTTAAAATGCACAAACAGTTCATGGTTCACTTTTCACCAACCTGTCCCTGAGCTTTGTATTCTTGCTTTGTACTTTCCCTTTGTATAAACCCTCTGATTATTTTTATCCACAGGCTTATCACCCTCACCCAGCTTTTAGTTTTTAGCAGAGACATTTTAAGGTATACTTGAAATTAAGCTTTACATTGGCACTGAAATTGGCAGACATGAGATCTAAAGAATTGTATCCCAGATTTGCTAATACTTTCATTTTTACTTCTCTGCAAGCTAACCAATGTAAGCATATATATTCTAAAGCAAATGCATGTATTTTCATTAGTTTAGTGTCCTCCATGACTTCCAATCACTGAATGGCAAGAAAGCGTCTACAGTAAGTCCTATGTTAAAGCAAAGGTTGCTAGAGAAAAAGCAGGTTTTCAGAGATACTAGTTTGGAATAGTGTTGCCACAGACATGCAAAGTTTACTAAATATTTTTCTTTGTCCCTCACCTCAACCTTCCAAAGAAAGTGATTACTCTCATTTCACAGATGAAGACCAAGTTTAAAGAGAAATAACCTATTCAATGTTGGAGGGGTCATTGAGAGGATATGACCACTGGTTGACCCACAAGCTGGACCTGGGCAATGGGAGGCCCCTCACCCTCTCCCCTGTCCTTGGAATTACCTTCTGCCCACAGTTCCCAAAGTAGGAGCTGTTTTCAAAGCTGCAGCCTTGGGAGAGGAAGGTATTCTTGAGAACATCTGGACTATGTACACGCAGTTAAGGCCTCTATAAACTTTAGATATTTAGGTGGGTGGGTGTGGAGATCTATATTTCTTGCAACTATCCAAGACAAGCCTTGTATGTAAGTTCTCTTGCTTATTAAGCCTGTCACCTAGAATATTCCATTCCCGGTATTTTCAATGGGATTTACCCTACTGTCCTTTTTACCAAGGGTTAGAGGAACATGACTGTGGCCAAGGGACTGACAACTCTCTATTCTCCTGACCATAGTGATTAGTTTGGGGACCCAAATTTGGTGGGTCTTATGGAATTATGGTCTCTTTCTCTGAGATCACAAGCTTTAGGGAAAACTAAGCCAAAGTTATCTCTGGCAAATCTCCTGGGTCAAATCTGGATGATATCTTTCAATGTGAAAAGGCTGGCCAACAGAACCAGGGTTAGAGGGAAAATGATATTGCATTTATTTGCTGATGCGAACTTGAGCTGAATTTCTGGCCAATGTTTCTGGCCAGAGTGCCAGTAGACTAGACTCAAATCCAGGTCCTCCAAGAGTCAGTTCTCTCTTATAACTACACCCACGCAATCCTAGCCTTAAAGGATCATAAGAGTCCATGTCATGGGTTTTTTCTGGTCACTCAGAGGTTTTACCTCTATACTTTGGTGCCACAAAGAGCTGGTTTCAAGGGCTGCTGCAGCACTTACCGGGTCTATGATCTGGGACAACTTACCTGACCCTGTTCTCAAAAGCATTATCACTATAATGAGAATATATGTAACGGGAGGACCTATCTCATAAAGCTGTTACTGTCTGTCCAACATCTAACTTGCACATGGTGAACACTCAGGAGATTATAGCATCCATAATTATCATTCACTACTAAATGAGAGATCTTTAACGAGATAAGGTAGAGAAACAAGAACCTTTCAGAGACCCATATGTAAAAACAATTCAGTAGAATGCACAGATGACTTTTAGCAGCGTCTATCACATAGATTTGCAGGAAAGGGAATGAGAAAGCCAGGAATTCTGGGTTTTATTGGAAAACTGACTCAGTGCTTCTGATACTAACAACTTGTATGAAAGAAAAGTGATGTAATGAGGGATAATAAAAAAAAAGTTAATATGTACTGAGCATCAGCCGGGTGTCAAGCGTGTCCTAGGCACTATCGTAAACAAGACATCATTTAATCCCTACAGACATTCTGTAAGGAACCAGGCATTATGACTCCCACTCTATGGATCTGAAAAGAAAAGCTATGAATGGAATGAATGGAAACACACTGCTAGTAAGCGGAACTAGGATTTACCAACAGTAATATCCGGTCTCAGATCCGTGTTCTCTTGCCCTAGTATGCCACTCATAATGGGTCAGTATAACAACCCCCGTGTATTTGGAAAACACTTACGTTCTCCCATAGATGTGGAAAGACATGCCTTCTTCCCAGATCATAAACTCCTACAGCTATGCCTACTATCTCACCTCTAAAAGAAGGGGACCCAACACCTTAAGTCATGAAACCAAGGGAAATCTTATGCTTATTGTATCGCCCATTCCAGATGCCCCATCTTCTCCCCTAAAACTCCTTCTTGACTCTTGACTCTGAATTACCAATAAATTGAGTCATTTTCTACTAGAGCCAGAATAGAGTTAACATCAAAAGGTCTGGACTATTTCCAGATTTTTCATTTACCATCTGTGTGATTAAGGACTTTCTCCAGCTCCCTGTCTATGAAATAGGAACAATACTTGCATATTCACTTTTATCTAGGTAGTGATTGTAAAAAAAAAAAAAAGCCCCAGAGAGAACCAACCATAAAACGAAATAAAAACTGCAAACATGATTACTTGCTTTGCTCTATTGTGCTCATTGTCTTTTCCTTCATCCTTTCAATATAAATTCCTCAGGAAGAAAACAGTATCTCTCCTTTTTCAGTTCCACTGCCTGGCCCCCTGCTGTATGCACAATTGGAATCTATTGATTTATGAACCTTTCACTAAATCTAGAATACCACTTCTTTCCAGTTCCTTGGTCTCCAACACCAACCTCTTAAGATTGGGGAAGCAGTTATAAATGAGGCTTTATAACAACCTAAAAATAACTTCACAGCATCCGCAAAGAGCCTCTTCATTGGTTACAACATGTTCTGCCACCCTTTCACTGTGCAGAAATGACCATATCAAAAAGCTCTGTAGTGAAAGACTGTGGATGTGAGGAAGTACACAGTATTTTTAGCACATGCCCTATTCCAACAGCAAAATATCTTGAAATGTTCATGGAATGCGTAGCTGTCTTGGAATGGACTGCACCATCAAGTAGAGTTCACTGTCATTATTCTTAGTATCGTTCCCCTCCAAACATTCATCTTCTTCACCCTGAAAGAGGCTTGGCCTTAGCTACTTGCAAACACTGTAAAATAAAAACAACTGCTTTCTCTGTTTATTAAATTCTCCAGGGTCTTGTTTTTTAGGCTATGTCCCAAGAAACCAAAAATATGTTAGGGAGTCAAATAAATTTTGGAAATGTTGCACCTTTCAGAACCTTCTTGGAAAGTCACAGTGTGTTCATTTGCATATTTAAAATTCATAATAGACCTGCTCTAAAGGAGTCTTTTAATTTAATTTAACATAATTCTTCCCTTTATGGACCTTGTTCAGGTAACACTAAATAATAGTAAAGAATTACTGTTCATTTTGTTAAGCGTAACACTGTCTATAGTGGGTGCCATAATGAGCCCCAATGAGCTACCCTGATCCCCTTCAGAAATTCAAGATTATTCCTTATGCCACTGGGAGTACTGCCAGCTGCCACCTGCTATGCACCCTCTCCAGAACTGCCTTCAAATTGCTTTTGGCTGAAGACAGACACCCACTTCCAGGTTATATCCACTTCCTGGGAACAGGAATATGGAGCATCACAGGAATATAAAGGCCAAACTTTCTCCCCCAGACTCAGGACAACTGAGAAGTGCCCAGCTTTATAACTTTCCATGGGGGCCAGCAGATCCTTTATAGAACCTACCTGTCAGCTCACTCTGGCTTCTTTTCCCTCCCTCCTGTAGATGCTAATCCTGAAAATCCTAATAAGCTTTCTGCTGGCTACTCCTCATCTCAAGAGTTCACTTTCCAGGGAAGCAGACCTGCAATAATAGCATGTGGAATTTTTATTTTATTTTATTTTATTTTATTTTATTTTATTTTATTTTTTTACCCATCTGGAGATAAACCCTGAAGAATTTAAGGAAGAGATGATATGATGTTTCACGATTGCAAAGGAAAATAATGTGTACAAATTGATGGAAAAGGATTGGCAAAATGTTAAAAATTGTGGTGACTGAGCAATGAGCACATAGAGGTTCTTTGTAAAAATTGTTTTTTGGGGGCACCTGGGTGGCTCAGTGGATTAAGACTCTGCCTTCAGCTCAGGTCATGATCTCAGGGTTTTGGGATGGAGCCCTGCATGTGGCTCTCTGCTAGGCGGGGAGCCTGCTTCCCCTTCTCTCTCTGCCTGCCTCTCTACTTGTGATCTCTCTCTCTCTGTCAAATAAATAAAATCTTTTAAAAAATTGTTTTTTGTATGTGTTTGAAATTCTCTATTATTAAGTATTTAATATTTAATAATATTTAATATTAAAATAATTTAAAATATTAAATATTTAATAATATTAAAATATTATTACCGAAGCTTCCAGAGAATCCTCTTTTCGAGTAATACTGCTATCATCTAAAAAAACAAAAACAAAAACAAAAAAACACTGCGATCATCTCGGAACAGATCTGATGCTCTTTTGGTCTTAACTAAGACCTACATAAACCCGGAGAGTTTCCCTATCACTTCCTATGGCACAGAATAATCCACTGACTCTGGATCAGAGTTCCTCAGATGGGCCTCATTAACGTTCCTGAAAAGGTCACAGATGCTGATAAACAGCCAGCTCTGACAACCAGATGCAGTAGCTAGAGAGGCTTGGAAATCAATTGTTGCCTGATGATAGACCCACCCTTCGAGGTTACCTAAATGTGCAGAGCTAGTGGGACTGAAAATGCCCTCAGGCATAGGGAAGAGGGTGGAATGATGTAGAAAAAGCCTCAGGACACCAGACCAAGATAGCAGAACCAATTAAGCATCTGAGCCACCACTTGGACGGCTGGAAACCGGAGAGTGTAATTACTTCTCATCTGGAACATTAGCCTTTCCTTGAAATCCTGGGAAATGACCTGGGGGCAGCTCCAGGGGACTTTATAAATAAAAAGTAGAACACGATTCTTTGCCTCTCAGACCTGAAGAGCCCAGAATGGAATTGTTAGCATCTCATCAACAGGAGAATAATACTATTAATGATGGAAGGCAAACCAGGCGGCTATTAGGGTTTTTTTAATCTCCTTAATTAAGACTCCCTTTCTTGGAGTAGCCTAAAGTGTTCAGCTCCTGTTCACCAAGCCATCTGCTCTGCCTGCAGTTTCTCTCCCCTCATTTCCTCCCAGAGGAATCTTTAGAGCTTCGGGACACGAGGAGACCTGCCTGGAGCTGGATTTGCATCTCTAACTGAGTCTATTTTAAGGTTTCTTTTGTGAACCTAATGGCTATGTCCTGTCATTTCCTACTTTCAGCGAGGGTTTGTGTCTCCTCTGAACACTGAGGAGAGCTCAGTTCTCCCCCAGGGTTTCTTTTTGACGTAGACAGACACTCGCAGCCATAGAAACCATCTGGCATGGCAACATGTGATAAGATCTTCACCTTCATCCTTCAGGGTCAGGAGGAAACAGGTTGCTCCAGAACCTTCTCTGCAGCCTGTTTTCACAGACAAGTCCCTCACTCAAGAGCACCTTCGGGCCAAGAGTTGTGTAGTCTCTGCCTTGTCTTCACTGATCCTCTGGTTTATCAGACCCTCCGTGACCCTGTGCCTTCCTCCTTCCTGAACCCACAGTTCACCTTCCATCAGGAGCCATGCTGGCTTCTTGGCAGCTCCTAAACCTGCCAGTCACATCGCCTCCCTTCTTTGCACTTTGCACTTCTGTTCCCTTTCCCTGAAACGTTCTCCTGGTCACTGTTACTTGGTTGGCTCCTTCTTGTCATTTACATCGAGGATGAATGTCACCACCTCAGAGACACCTTCCCTGACTGCTCAGACAGAAGTGACCACCTCATCATCCCATTTTTAATATATATATTTTTAAAGATTGTATTTCTTTATTTGAGAGAAGAGAGAGAGTGCACAAGTTGGTGGGGGGCGGGGTGAGGAGAGGCAGAGAGAGAGGGAGAAGCAGACTCCCCAATGAGCAGAGAGCCCAACACAGGGCTCAATTCCAGGACCCCAGTATCATGACCTGAACTGAAAGCAGACATTTAACCAACTGAGCTACCCAGGCACCCCACATCACCCCACTTTAATTATCTGCACAGCACTGATATTTTCACTTGTTTATTTCCTAGTTCCCCCTCCCCCTCAATCAGTAGGACAGCTGAACAAAACAAGACACTTCATTCTACCCTCTCACCGCTTGCCCACAGGGCCTGCAACTGGGTCTGGAATGCCATAAGTGCTTCAGAAATAATTGCTGGGTTAATTAATTATTAATTGATCATGTTTTTTATTTCATCTTCCTAACTTAACTAACACTAAAGGTACACCTGATTATTTATTCCCTTTCCCAAAGGAGTCAAGGGGGGGTTAAGAATTAAGTAGCATGGACAAGGTCACTCAGATCTCGGGAAGAATAGGTTCTAGATTCTAATCCATAGCTGATTCCACCTACTCCAGCCCTCAGGTCTGTGAGGCTTCTGGTGAGATGTGAGAACAGGTCACTTGTGTGTCCGTGACATCTACGGATGTAATTTTGCTTTGTTCCAGGGATGGGTGACCCACAGTTCCCGTTGGGGACCATTTCATTTTGTGCCCCTCATCTTACTAGGGAACATGCCAACCCACAAAGTAATTGGCCCAAGGCAAACACACAGCAGCCAGAAGCAACCTCAGACTGAGTCCCCCTGACTCCTCATTCCAAGCCATGACCCACCATATATGACTGCACACGTCACACCTCCCCGGAGGTGATGAGGGACATCTGGGCAGTGTCTGGACTGCAGGGGCACTCAGCACTCCATGCGAAGCGCCCACATGGGCCTTTATGTGCCCTCCCAGAGGGGACGCCATTTTCCATTCTATACATTATTAAACTGCCTGCCATCTATTTGCTTACCCGCTTCCTGAGAGAATTCAGAGGTCTAAAAGGAAACTCTTTCCACCTTCTTGGACTCTAGAAGTTTTTGGAAAAGTAGGTGAAGGCACAGAAGTTATTCATCTTAGAGGGATGAACTGTGAGCGCTCACTCAGTTGCTGACTCATCACTTCCCTTGCTAATTAATAGACAAATCTTAAGGTGCAGTATTTTAACTAAGCAGCACTCGGGGAGTTCACAATGATATTATACAGAGCGTTCCCAGGTTTATGCTTCTTCTGGTCCAGCGATTTTCTCTCTTTCTCTCTCTTCCCCTTAGGACATTCTTATCCAAAACTAAAATCCCACTTGGGATTCCACAATATTTGATGAGTAAGATATAATAGATAACAATAAGCCAGGAATCTTCTCATTCTAAAGCATGCTTAAGAAACAAACAAACAAACAAACAAAAAACACCTCTAGAAGGAGATGTAGCAAGCAACATATGAACAATGTTTGTCTTTCCAGGTGTGGCTAGGAAAGAATTATTTTCTTGCTGCAGCTTTCTATAGTGATCTCCGATAGGAAGCAGGTAAAACTTTTATAGTGAAGAGGACAACATTGTATCTCTGAAAAGACAGTGAAACAGGAAGCCAAAGCTGTAGCTAAGAACTGCAAGCTAGGATTTGGAGCCACCTGCGCAGTTGGCTTCAGCCAGCTGAGCAGTGCAAGGTACTATAATACAGTTTTTGTCATTCAAAGCAGGAGTGAAACCTGTCACGGGTCCTTCCCTTGTAACAGCAGAAAGATGGCTGGGAGGGGGGTAAAACACCAGACCCCAAAGAGGGAATTATTTTTATAAACACTATTCATTTGAGCAGAACAGGGACATTGCTTTGTCTTGAAGGCAGTCACTGGGCTTAGCCTCACTGTTGTCCAGCAGGTGGACAAAGCCAGCAGTCTTCTCACGGGCCATTCTCACGGGCCATTTCGTGCTGTTTGTTTCCTTTGTGCTGATTTTGCTTGCCTCCTACAGAAGAGTTAGCAGGGGGAGGAGCCACAGGAAGGGCTCAGAAATGAATCCTGAAGAAAAGAATGGGTCAAAATGAAATCATAAAGCCAAGAAAAAGCCAGGCAAGAGAAGAGAGAAAATGTTCTCTGCACTCTTAAACAAGTGGAAAAAGCAAGAGTTGAAAGAAAGTTCAGCAACCTTTTGCTTTTCTATTTGTAAATATTTTCTTCCCCGATGCCCTCCTCCCACCGTCCTCCAAGAAAGTCTGGAAACAAATCTTTTACTGAACTGTGTCCCTAAGACCTGCTCCAACTTCTAAGCCTGCACAGCAGCTGGGTATGGAGTTGGTAAGATGTCAGCCAACTTGGGTTTCACGGCCCCAAAGTGCAGTCTCAGACCTGGGGACTTTCGGGAGGCATCCAGCAACAGAGAAAGCACATAAGTTTGTTGATGAAGGCATGCTAAGGGGATTGGAGAGAAGGAAGCTCAGGGCCAGAATTACAAATAAAAAACACAAGCCCACAGCTAGAAATGAGAAGCCAGCGGAAAAAGGTAGGAAAATTCAAGACTTTCCCACGAAACAGGATGCAGTTACACGGCGCTGCCTCTACTAGGGTGGTGGCGCTGTGACGAGTGGTTGACTTGGCTGAGGTTAAAAATTGGTCCAGGGACTGATTGAGTGTTAGCGACTTTGGCAGGAAGCTCACGTGAATCTTACAGACCTCACCAAAAAGATGCCACTAAAGATGAAGATAGCCAGGTCCATTGAGAATTAGGCTTTCTGAGACTCATTTATTCACTTCCTTTCACTAATCATGCTTGTGATCTTGGGACCTTGGGCCAGGTGCTTAGAGTATAACAGGGATCAAAAGCACAGATGTGCTGACCCCGTGCTCTCCGTGGAACTTCCTAACTAATCGAGAAGGAAGATATGAATCATAAACAAATTGTATACAAAAAGTCGGAATTAAAGCCATAGGTAAGTGATAACATTGTGTCATTGGAAAGCAAATTAATGAAAGATTGATCCTCACTACCTGAATCTTGAACTGTTGAAAAATACAGAGGATTTGGTCAGATAGAAATAGAGGCTGACCAAAAGATGGCCTGCAGTGTGGGGTTAGGTGTGTGACAATAATGGCTGCTTTGCTACAGCATGCTTGAGGTTTGAGCTGCAGGAAAGACACACTTACCTGGCAGGACTGCACTGAACAGATGTGAAAACAGAGCCCAGAAAGGCTGCTCTGGTTATTATCAGACACCAACGGGACCAGTCACCCCACTGTCTGAGGGGATCAGGCAAGGCTAGAGGCCAGGACTATTTAAGGAAAATTCCTCCTCGTGGATTGATGCAGTGGGAATAAATATTCCTCTCCTATATTCCCTGTCTTTTGTTCTCTTAAGCCATGGTTAGTTAGTCAGGGTTGTGCAGTCATGTACCTCAGAAGGGCTCAGCCAACTATGTCATCCAGCTCTGACTTTCAGAAGTCTAGTACCGAAAATTGTCTTGGCTTATTTGAGTATCTTCCTGGCACCTTGAGGACAGTTTGTCCCAAGAAGATCTTTAGATGGTTCTGAAGAATATAGTGATAAAACTGTACCCATTTTCTATTCTATTTTCCATCCAATTATATCAGCTCTTAACAAATATATGGCCTCCTGAGAGTGATGCCACCATTTGGGTATTACCATACAAGACATTGGCTATGGCCAGTGCAGTTGACATAGCCAGAGCCAATCTCAGGTCATGTTGTTGTTGGGAAGTGACCTCTAAGAGCTTGTAGATAAGCCTCGTTATCCACATGGATTATCACAAATCCAGTAGTAATGGTTTCCTAACTTGTTCCTTAATGCTATTCTAAATAACAGCCTCTCCTAGGCCACTCTCAGATTATTTAAAACCAGAAACTCTCACACCTGAACTCTCTGCAGCATACTCTGTGCTTAGTTGTATTTTGAACCCCTGACTTACAGACTTGGCCAAAAAAAATGTAAATGCTAAAATAACTGTTCTATCCACTAGATTTTTAGATATCTAAGTACGAACCCATTCATACTTAGATTATCTAAGAACATACTAAGATCATCTAAATATGAAATTAGGTGGTATTAGGAAAACTAGACAGCAACATGCAAAAGAATGAAACTGGATCATTTGCTTATACCAAACATAACAATAAATTCAAAATGGATTAAAGGCTAAAAGTGATACAGGAAACGATTAAAGACCTAGAGGAGAACATAGAGAATAACCTCTTTGACATTAGCTGTAGCATCTTCTTACTGGATAGGTCTCCAGAGGCGAGGGAAACAGAAGCAAAAATAAATTATTGTGACTTCATCAAAATAGGGAAACAACCAATAAAATTAAGAGGAAACCTACCAAATAGGAGAAGATTTTTGCAAATGGCATATCTGGTAAAGGGTTAGTACCCAAAATATGTGACGAACTTATAAAATTCAATACCCAGAAAACAAATAATCCATTTAAGAAATAGTCAGAAAATATGACTAGACACTTTTCCAAAGAAGGCATACAGATGGCCAACAGACACATGAAAAGACACATTCATCATCAGGGAAACGCAAATCAAAACCACAATGAGCTATCACCTCACACAAGCCAGAATGGCTAAAATTAACAAGACAGGAAATGACAGGTGCAGCCACTCTGGAAAACAGTAAGGAGGTTCCCAAAAAAGCTAAAAATAGACCTACCCTATGATCCAGCCATTACACTAGTATGTATTCACCCAAAGGATACAAAAGTACTAATTTGAAGGGATACATGCCCTCCAATGTTAATAGCAGCATTATCTATGAAAGCTAAATTATGGAAAGCACCCAAGTGTCCATCAACTGATGAAAGGGTAAAGAAGATGTGAGATATGTGTGTGTGTGTGTGTGTGTGTGTGTAATAGAATATAATACTCAGTTATCAAAAAATGAAATCTTGCCATTTGCAATGACATGGGTGGGGCTAAAGGGTATTACACTAAGTAAAATAAGTCAGTCAAAGAAAGACAAATACCATATGATTTGCTTACAGGTGGAATTTAAGAAAATAAACAAGCATGGCCGGAAGGAGAAGAGGCAAACCAAGAAACAGACTCTTAACTACAAAGAACAAACTGATGGTCACCAGAGGGGAGGTGGGCAGGGGGATGAGTGGAACAGGTGATGGGGATTAAGGAGAGCACTTGTGATGAGCACCAGGTGATGTGTGGAAGTGCTGAATAACTTAAGTCAGCTAATACTGCATTGGAGGTTAACTCACTGAAATTTAATAAAAGCTTGAAGGGAAAAAAAAGTGCGAACTTGGAAGGGTTGGTTGTCTTTTTCTTCTTAATCAGTATTTTAAAAGAACTGTACCTGCTCTTGAGGCCTGCATGTATAAAAGTGCTCAACCCAACATCACTGAACTAGGTCCTGTATGGATCACTACACAATGTAATAGTGTGAACTGCACTCAGTGTGAGCTAACATCCAGTGTAGAATTGTGAACTGCCTGCAGTGTGAGCTAATATTCAGTAGGGTAATGTGAAAGACATACAGAACTAATACACAACAGAGCAGTGCAAACAGTGTGAAGTGATTTGGTATAGTAGTGTGAACTAGCATACCATATATTATAATATAGTGTGAACTAGCACACTGTATATTATAGTGTGAATTATGGTTCACACAGTGTAGGGTGTGAATTAGCACACTGTATATTATAGTCTAGTGTGAACTACAGTTCACACAGTATAGTACACAATATATTATAGTGTGAACTATAGTTCACAGTGGATAGTATGAACTAGCACACAGTATAGTACAATATAATGTCAACTATAGTTCACACAGTATAGTAGTGTGAGCTAGCACACCGTATATTATACTATAGTGTGAACTAGCACACAGTATAGTACAGTATAATGTGAACTATAGTTCACACAGTATAGTAGCATGAACTAGCATACCATATATTACAGTACAGCATGAACTATAGTCCACACAGTGTAGTAATGTGAATTAGCACACTGTATATTACACCATAGTGTGAACTAGCACAGCATATTATAGTATGTTCACACAGTGTATATTGTGAACTAGCACACAGTATATTATAGTACAGTGTGAACTATACACAGTATATATTGTGAACTAGCTCACATTATAGTATAGTTTGGACTATAGTTCACACAGTGTATAGTGTGAACTAGCACATCATATATTATAGTATAGTGTGGACTATAGTTCACACAGTGCATAGTGTGAACTAGCACACCATATATCATAGAGTGAACTATCATTCACAGTGTATAGTGTGAAATAGCACACCGTATATTATAGTATAGTGTGGACTATAGTTCACACAGTTTATAGTGTGAACTAGCATGTGGTATGTTTTACCCTTGAACAATGTGGGGATGAAGGGCACCAGCACCCTGCACAATCAAAAATCCAAGTATAACATCTGATTCCTCTAAAACTTAACCATTAATAGACTAGTGATGGTCAGAATCCTTGTTGACAGCATAGTCAATTCACATGTACTTTGGATATATATTATACACTGTAATTGATACAATATACTAAGGTAGGGAAAATATTATTAAGAGAATCATAGGAAAAATTTTTACTTAAAAAACACATTTACTAAAAAAAATACAGTCACTGAACTATATTTCTTAATAAATAAAATCCATATATAAGTGGATCTGAGCAGTTCAAACCCATGTTATTCAATGGCCAACTATATAGGAGTGTAAACTGTTAGTGTGTACTAATACATAGAGTAGTGCTATGAACGGATAAACCAGATAGACAATTACACAGTATAATTGTGTATACTTGTGTATACTATATTATATAATTGTGTGTAATTGTGTATCCCACTGCAGTGGGAACTACTATGTCAAGTAGTAATAGGAACCATTTCACACATAGTAATATTCAGTACCATGGTGTTAACTACTTCACAATACCTTTCTGTGCAGGCCATACAATCTTTGAAACTTTTCTATAAATCTAGGATGACTCCAAGATAACAGCTGATGCTCGAGAAAGCTTTCCCTTTGTTGTACTGTCCTGATAGTTTTTGAACTCTCCTCCTCTTCTTGCAGCCTATTACCATAACACGTACAACCTAAAGATTCCAAAATAATTATTGCAGCTTAACTAGAATTTGATTCAGAGCATTCTTATTAACAGCAGAATGAAGCAACTCAAATAGTAACACAAATTCTGTGGAATATATAATGAATAAAAGGAGTGTGTTAGGCTGAGGACATCTCCAACAAGCACATCAAAGAACAATACATACAGCATGATTCTGATTACTAAAAGAAACAAATCCAAGAAAAGTAAAGCAGGATGAAAGCAGAGAGGGAGACAAACCCGAAAAGACTCATAATCATGGGAAACAAACTGAGGGTTGCTGGAGGGGTGGGGGTAAAAGGATGGGGTAACTGGGTGATGGACATTAAGAAGGGCATGTGATGTAATGAGCACTGGGTGTGATAGAAGACTGATAAATCACTGACCTTTACCTCTGAAACTAATCATACACTATATGTTAATTAACTGAATTTAAATTTTAAAAAAGGAAACAAAAAAATTGTGAGGCAATCAATTACAGAATTCTTAGTATTAGGAAGAATGAAACTTTTCCTAGTCCCTTAGCACAAGCATAAGCTTTTCCCAGAAAAAATCACCTCAAGTGAGACTTTATTAATGGGACACCAAGTGCTATGGAAAGCAATGTTCTCAGAGGCAAATACAATGAGAAGTTTCAAAGGGCCTTTGAAGTGACTTTCTATAGATGTTGAAGGTAAAGCTGCACAAGAATTCAAGGAAAGCAATTCCCAAAAGGCTAAATGAGCTTATGCTACATGCATAACATTCTGGTGGCACAGGGGATGATAAAAGAATGCAGATTGCCCGGGAGGGAGATGAAATGCATGTTCCATACCCCTCGCCCTACAAGTTCACACTCCCTCAGAAGGGCTTCTGTTTGGGGCTGGGAAGAAGAAGAGAGTTCAAGGTTGGCTCTGATCCAGCCTAGAATACAAAGATTCTGATAGCTGGTTGGAGACATCTCACTTGAGATAATACACAGTGATTAAATGAAGAGGCAAGGTTATAGGATTCTATTTAAGAAGAAAACACTTCTTGAGTTTCATAGCAATTGATATGACAATGGAGAAGTTACTTAGTCTCTTTCAATTGGGACAAGAGTAACTGCCTTTCAGGGATGTTACCAGCACTTAGAAATTCATTGGGCCAATATGACAACCAATGATAATAACAGTAACAGATAACAGCAATAATAATAATAATAGTAACAATGTCTGTCATTTAGAGTCCTTGCATTATGCACTCATGTACACAGTAAGTCCTGTAGATGTATCTTCCTTAACCCTTGTAATAACCCAATATTGTCAATATTTTAATCATTTCTTCTGAAGAAACAGAACCAGAACATTAAAACTACTTACTGAGAGGACAAAACTGGTACTTGTCACAGCCAAGTCTGAATTCAAATCCCAGCTCCAACACTGACTGGCTATGTGACCTTGGGTAGGTTACTTAAATTCCATGTGCCTCAGTTTCTGTATCTGTGAAATGGGATAATAACAATCCTTCCTTTGTGAGGTTGTTGTAGAATTACATGAAATAAGAGACATAACATATCTAAAAACACTGTAAATCCTCAATGAATGACAAGCTTTCATATTATATAAACATCGCATGGGAAGGAGTTGGGCTAACACTTTATAAAAATGGAGGCAGGCAGGGGCACCTGGGTGGCTCAGTGGGTTAAGCCGCTGCCTTCAGCTCAGGTCATGATCTCAGGGTCCTGGGATCGAGTCCTACATCGGGCTCTCTGCTCAGCAGGGATCCTGCTTCCCTCTCTCTCTCTCTCTCTGCCTGCCTCTCTGTCAACTTGTAATCTCTCTCTGTCAAATAAATAAATAAAATCTTTAAAAAAAAAAAAAATGGAGGCAGGCATTTAACCAGAATTTTCACTTGGATCAAAGGCTACCTGAGCTTTTTGTTGGAAAGCAAACTGCAGTAAAACTAGGCTTTTTTTCAGAAAGCAATATTAAGAAGAAGAAGAAGGTGAAGAAAGAAAGCAGCAATATATCTGATGGAACATAGGAACACCATTTAATGCAGTCTCCAATGTTTTATGAATCATAATCACTATTACCAATGTAACTTTTTCAGCTCTAATTGAATATTACAGCATTCATCAAGGCACATTAGTCCATAGAAGGAGGTATGATACCAAGGGTCCTCCATTTACAAGGTTAATGTAAGTGATGGAGGTCCCATTTCTCTCTAAATATTATAAGAATGGTCCTGTACCATTTCCATTATTTCTGCCATATTTGCATGTAACATGCTTTAATGTTACACATTTTCTCCAAGTTGAATCATTTTTTACTGATCCAAGTTTTACTGAACTACTGAAAATGAGTACCATCCAGAATGAGAATCTGTCTCTATGGACCATGACCTTAAGAAAATCAAGATGATACTAAAATAGAGAGTTTAAGAAAAACAAAGCAGCAGGCTTACATTGTAAAGACACCATTGAACCAGACATTGAAATGGATTTGGATTCCAAACACTGTTGGAAACCCTTCTATACTTGCCTTCAAGTGATCAGCTTTAACCACTACTGGGACAGAGAAACCATGACCTCCCAGAGCCAATCGTTTTATCTTCATACCCAGATTCACTATGAGATCAAAAGTGAGCCACCTCAGTGTAATAGCCTTGGTGTGTCTAACTCAGGGCAATTTTCTTGCCTCATACTTACAAAATCTAAGTTGGTTATTATATACTTTTTCTTGCCTCATACTTGCAAAATCTAAGTTGTTATTATATATACTTCTTTCTGAAATGGGACAAAAGCCTATTAGTTATCAGGAAAATGTAATTTAAAACCACAATGCAAAACCAACCCAATGGCTAAATTTGAAGAAGATAGACAATATCAAATGTTAGTAAATGCAGAAAATGATATTGTCACAACTACCATAGCAAATAAGTTTGTACATATACTCTGTATAAAATGTTTGGCAGTATCTATCAAGCTAAACCTATGTCTATCATATGACCCAGCAATTCCATTCCTAGTTAAACACCTAACACAGTTGGGTAACTATGCTCACAAAAATGAAAACGACCTAAGTATTCATTAATGGTATATAATGCATGTAACGCATAATTAAATTGTAGTATATTCACACCAGGAAAACAACATGACTATGAGAGTGATCAAATTACAAATGCCCAGAGTAGGATAGATGCATATCATGGGCCTAATATGAGGAGAAAGGGGCCAACACAAGTGGGTTTTACTCTTTTAAGCACTGGGGAAATATTAAATAAGAATGGGAGAAATTGTCCGTAATGTAACTGCTGAGCTAAAATACAATGGCCATCACCAAATCACAGAAGTGACAGTAATATTAATATATAGAATCAGATTTTTAAAAATATTTTATTTATTTATTTATTTGACAGAGAGAGAGATCACAAGTAGGCAGAGAGGCAGGCAGAGAGAGTGGGAGAAGCAGGCTCCCCACTGAGCAGAGAGCCCGATGCAGGGCTTGATCCTAGGACCCTGGGGTCATGACCTGAGCAGAAGGCAGAGGCTTTAACCCACTGAGCCACCCAAGGACCCCATTTAATCAGATTTTTATTCTCTAAACATAGTAGGGAGTTTATCAAGACTATCAGTTTGGGTGCTGGTTTTTATGCTGCTAACAGAGACCTGAGTAAGCTGTGGTTTAAGCCAGAGGGCCAAACATCACGAAGTAGATAGATTTGTGTTTCTCTCTTGCATAATAATTCAAACAGGTATAGCAGTTCCATTCTCCCAAGTCCGCAGAGGTCAGAACGTGCGCTATTTTGCTGCTCTCTCATCTTTAAGGTGCTACTGTGCCTCTGGTCCAGGAAGGCTTCCTTTCCTTATCTGTAACACGGACAAGAGGAGGGGGAAAGGGATGGAGCTGCTGCTTCCATTACAGGGCACCCCGACAAGTTACATCCAGTTATACCCATCCAGGGCACTCCTAGAAGTTTTGCTTATATCCCATTGACTAGAAATGAATCATATGGTCACATCTAGCTATAACGGAGAATGGAAAATGTAGTCTCTCTTTTGAGCTATAAATCTGGGCTTTTATTATGATAGAAGAAGAGGTGAATATATCTGGAGGAGAAATAGCAGTCTATGTCACAGCATGCAGTTTTCAATGATGATGTACAATTAAGATATACTTCGTAAGTATATCTTCGTAAGTATATCTTCCTAAGTATATACGAAGTATATCTTAATGTATATCTTTGTATAACTGTTAAAGCTAAATCATGCATCGAGTTTCACTGCACTATTTTCTCTATCAATGTTTATGTTTGAAAATTTCATAGTTAAGAGTTCTAAAAATTAATTGTATCAGCATATGCTATGGGATTTGTTGGAGTTTGGGTTAAGAAGGAGGATTTGTCAAGGTTCAGTAAGAAAACAGTAAGCAAACGGAGGCTTAAAAGTGCTTGCACTTGGGGCACCTGGGGGGCTCAGTTGTTTAAACGTCTGCCTTCAGTTCAGATCATGATCCCGGGGTCTTGAGATAGAGCCCCGCTTCAGTCTCCCTGTTCAATGGGGAGCCTGCTTCTTCCTCTCCCTGCCCCCCACTTGTGCTCTCTCTCAAATAAATAAATAAACTCTTTTTTTTTAAATGCTTGCTTGTAGAGGCTTTCCTTCTTTTGCTATGCTTGAATGCATAGGGATAAACATGAAGTAGGCTCCTGAAGGGTGAAAAGTCCATACTATTAACCTTAAAAATAAAACTGTCAGTTATTTTACCAACAAAAATGGGTTTATCCAGGAATAGCAGAGAATTGCAATTCAAGATAAGCAAGCTATGGCAAAACTATAGTCAAGATCAACAACAACAAAAAAAGAGAGAGAGAGAGGAACAGTATTTTTATGGAGGTGAAGGAGGAAACTGGGAAGAGTGAACTAAAGTCCATTGGCGAAAAGCAAGAGTTTAAAATGACAATAGTTTCTCATTGACTGAGTTACAGGGGTAGTCGATTGTAGGAGAGCAAGATGCATCTTTTCCCTGTTGGGACCTGTAAATGACAATTCTTCCTTCAGGTGACATCAGGTGGAATGGCTTCCCTTCTAGCCTCTCAACTCCACTTTAGTGAGTTTATCCTCTATTAATTTTCACAATATGGAGGAGAATGGAGGTACCACAGCTGACAGCTTGTCACCCACCAGATGTGTGAGTGAAGCCATTCTAGATCATCAAGCTGAAACCGTAATACTAGCCAATCAGAAACCCACGACAGACACCATCAGAGAGAAGCTGAACTAGCCTGCGTGTCATCCAAGGACAGAAAGGGGTTAGGATAGATGGGCCTTTGCAAATTCCAGAGGAGCCAGACAGGTGGTACTGACGAAGCTTCCTCTGAGCCAGCTGCCAACAAGAAGCAGAAACAAACAAAAAACTGATCTGATCATTCTTTGAGGATCTTAGAGATCCTCAATCTCTATGTTATTCTGGTGGCTCCCTGGAAGACCCAAGTACCTAGAGTGAGGATTCTCTTTCTAAAAGATAATTTTTGATTCTGGCTTTTGGAAGCAATGCCCATCCCATTCCAGCTGTGGTCTAGGGGCCTGCCAGGGGCCACCATGCATGCCTCCTGTTCTCACTGGTTCTGCTCCAACCTCCAGAAAAGGAAAGTGGGTGCTTTTGGTCATTCTTTATCTGAAGAGACCTAGGATTTCATTTTATAATTATCCCTTTGTTCTTGAAGTTTTAAACTTGTTCCTAACCTGAAGTCTAAAAAGAGTACGTGACCTCATGCAAATGAGATCTTTGCATTTAGCATCCTACCGGGAGCATCACTTCTCAGAGAACAACTCATTAGCTCTGAGGGCTCATGCAAACTTTCCCACTCAGAAACTTTGAAACCTTAGCAACTTGAGGAAATTGAGGCCCACTTCCTTTGTGTATGCAGCGAGGAGAATAATAAGTCTTTTAAAACCAGCCCTGGGGGTGCCTGGGTGGCTCAGTGGGTTAAAGCCTCTGCCTTCAGCTCAGGTCATGATCCCAGAGTCCTGGGAACAAGCCCCTCATGGGGCTCTCTGCTCAGCGGGGAGCCTGCTTCCTCCTCTCTCTCTCTCTCTCTCTCTCTCTCTGCCTGCCTCCCTGCCTACTTGTGGTCTCTGTCAAATAAATAAATAAAATTAAAAAAATAAATAAAATAAATAAAACCAGCCCTGGTGAAAAACATAAGTGAAGTGATCTTTAACTATATGCATAAGGTTTTTTTCAAGTTCTTATTTCTCCTTAAGTTTAATGTTTGTAGGGATTGAGGAACGCTTTTCCTTAAGTTCTAGAAAATTCTTCCTGGCCTCAACAGGCTGGTGGTAAAATGAGGGCTGCATTCAGAGTTTCACATGGTGTTCTGACGCTGCCTCCATCCATGATTGTAAGACCTCTAGTTCCCTTTATTGAATATTGTATTCTTATAAACTCTTGGGTGTTCTCACAGGTTTTTCCAAGTGCTTACCATTTTAGTCCTTTTAGATATAAGGCGGCTTTTGACACGGTTATTATGGCTTCTTCCCTCTCTAGTAGTCCGTAAGGACTCAGAGGCTCACAAAGCCATCACCACAATTAGGAACACTTCCCTAGGAAAACTACAATGGCTCAAAACAAACATGGAGGATGTTGCTGATCTAAAATTTCTGCTCCCACCCTTTGGTCCACTTCCATCTTCATCAGCCCAGTATTTCTTTGGTTTGGAAATTAGTCTCGATTTTTTTTTTCTCTTAACCTTGTATGCATTATTGTCTCAAGACATCCATCTTAGAAGAGAGTGCTGTTAGCTGTCACCTTCATAATGAAGGTCAGACAGGCTCTCACTACCTCCATGTTGCACTCAGCTCTGTGGGTCTTGGTACCAAGCCTCTGAGCTCCCACTTCTTGGTGAGGATTTGAGGAGATTACCCTTCTGAATCCTTTGTAGCCCTTTCTTGGGAATACTCAAACATGAGTACATGATACTGGGCTAGGAAATAACTTAAAAGAAGGGCATTGTACCCCAAATCTCCTTCCTCTCTGATTCTGAGACATTGTTTTTGAATCAAATGAATATTTCTCACTTCTTTATCCCCTTATCAAAATTCTGCATGGGGATGTGCTTCTGCCCTTCATGCCAATGGACTCACCACATCACTCCCTGTGACCAGGCACTTACGAATTCTAGGAAGGACACAGTCCTGACCAAATCTAAAGCAGCCACCACATTTTTGGGGAGGGGCTCCATTTCACTTATAGAATCCCTTGTGGCTATCCCTTCTCACAACCTTACATGAAAGATGAAATTCCATGGATTTGTGAGCTAGTGAAACCATTTGGGTTAGTCAAGTTTGTCATCTGCCAGTACCTACTGATTACTACTAGGAACGGAGTGAACATGGTATTTGGTACAGGTGCTATGCAAACTCTGAACCTGAAAAATGTTACCATATGATCATCTTTCATGGGAGAGAAAATAAGAATATTGTGATTAGCTATATGTTTTCCTTTCTCATAATATTTCTTGCTTCTCTTCTTCTTAATTCTCTGTCTTATTTCTGGATCTTAATAAACTCAAAATAGACTGTTTACTGCTTGAGATTTCTTTGTTTTATGCCTTGAGCTATATACCAAGGGAAAAAAATCACCAGTCAATCAAACATACCAAATCTTTGCTATAAAAAGGAGAGAAAAATATTCAGGATGTTCCAGACATAAAACTATTCCAATTTTTAATCCTGTTTTACAGAAATTGGAAACTTGGCGCTAAATTTAGCTGGATCTGACCTGTTTCACCTAGACTCACTTACCATTAACAATAAGAAAAAATTTTAAAACTCCAATTCCTGTCAGTTCCTGCTATTAATAAAAAAAGCATTTCCTTAATCCTTCACCCAAGAGCAGTTTCATTATAGTTTCAAAGTTCATGGCAAGAATTCTGTTCAAAACGTTATTTTTTAAGAAAATTTTATTTTAAAAGAAATGGAAATTAAGTAGTTTGATAGTACTGTGTTTATGAACTATTCACTTTTTTAAAAGAAAATTCAAAAGGACAGTATGCTCATCTCATGAATTCATCCTAAAAATTGTAACTGTTTCTTTAAATTCTTGTGGAGTAGCAGGTGGCCAGGAAGTCATCTTTATTAAATTTAAAAGCTTTTGACCTTGAGTCACCATTCTTTTAATTTTCCTTTGGAGAATGAAAGAGTTAATTTATATATATATATATATATATATATATATATATATATATATATATTTTTTTTTTTTTTCATGAAGGAGAGACTCTAGGTTCTGAATCTCTGAGCTCAATGCCAAGGCTGCACTACATAATGAGAACTGTATTACAGATCATTTCATCAACATTGCAGAAGGCTTCATACTTGTTAAAATACCACTCTACCCTTCCTCTGTAATAAGCATGTGATATGGTGTGAGAGCAAGAAATCGAATCTATCTGAAAATGCCTTTTGCTATTTGTTTAACTCTGTCTTAATTTCTTGGCAGTTTTTTCACTACCACAAATTAAGATGCTGGACCCTCAGGCACTTAGATACTCTGGCTATGCCACTTCAAGTAGAGAGAGCTTCTTGACACATTAGCTAAAAAAAAAGGTATGGCAGGGGCATGTGGGTGGCTCAGTTGGTTTAATGAGTGCCTTCGGCTTGGGTCATGATCCCAGGGACCTGGGATCAAGCCCCAAATCATGCTCCCTGCTCAGTGGGGAGCCTGCTTCTTCTGTTGCTCTCCCTGCTTGTGCGCACACTCTCTCTCTCTCTCTCTCTGTTAAATAAATGAATAAAATCTTGGAAACAAAAAAAAAGCCATGGCAGAGCCCCATGAGCAACTTAGGGGACTGTCTCCCATGAGCCTCTTTTGACCAAGAATTTGGTCCTTGGGCACTATGTATTTCACTCATATCACTTTGATAGGTAAATCTTCATCCTTTGAGGGGAGAGACTGAGCACAGGGAATGGGTCAAATTCAATGTGAACTAAGGGTCCAGGGTAACCTGGTGCAGGATACTTTTGGTAATGGGACTACATTGGTAAGAGCTGGTTCCCAAGGAGAGATCTGTATTGGGAAAATATTGTTGGAAATAACTCCAATTCCTACAGTGACAAAAAAGGATAACAGCTATTTGGACATACAAGTTGTAATATTTTTCTTACATCTTTCTGTTTTATAATCATACCTCCACATCTGAAACCCGAATTTCGTATAAGTCTGTGCATAAGCATCTCAAGGCCAGGTTTCATTCTCAACCTGATAATTGTATGAAATCATATGCACTATGAATCTTAGCCCTAAATGTATTTCCCCATCTCCAAGGCCACTCAAATATTCAATTTAACCTTTACTTTTATATTCTTATTTGCTTTGAATGATCTTAGAATGAGGGCAGTTGGCATGTACCTAAAGAAAGAGAACACAGCTGAATAAATAAACTAAGTCGGACACTGCAAAAAGAGTAGGAGTCACAAAGAGCAATGAGACCTTGCCCCTGTTCTTGAAGAACTTACAGACTAATGGGAAAAAAAAAAAAACCCACAAAACAGTAACAAGAGCAGCAACATTTCACTACACTATCTACACTATGGCAAGTGCTATGGAAAGGTATGCCCCAGATGCAATGAGGGCTCAACATCAGAGCATTTAGTCCATCCTAGGAGTTCAAGATAGACCTCTTGGAAGAGATAATGTCTAAGCTAAGTCTTCAAATCTCAAGTAGGGGAGGAACACTTCCACTGTAGAGTAAGGACCTCCAAAACACCATGCCTCAATAAATGCAAAGAGAAAATGGACAAACTATTTTCCAAATGAACTTTTCTAGAATGCTAGAAATTAACGAAAGGCTTATAATAATATGAGCCATATTTATTAAGTGAAAACAACTGATTCACAGTAAGAAAATGAGATTTACTGTGCTTTGACTTACATTATTCCCATAACCCTCTTCCAAGCTCTGCAGTAGCTTTGAAAACTAGCATTGCCACAACTGTGATAGCTGTGAAAAACAGCAGTCTAGCAGACACTGGAGAGGACAGAATGGATTTAAAGCACTGTAAAAAGCCCAATCACCAGAGAATTGTCACCATTTAACCTCTCTGTAAATGCCTGTAATGCTCCCTGTAAATGCCCCAGTCACAGGACTTGTCCTTAGATGACCTACTCAGCTCTGACTCCATGGGAAAATTCCTAACCCCAGGATATTTGTCCCAAAAGTAAACAGCAGCAATTGTTTAATATCATAGCTGCCTAAGCTGGGGACACAAATTGGGACATAAGAGGCTTCCCAAAAAACTTAAACAAGAATTCTAGGAGTTGAAATGTCTATGGAGAGTTTTGAAAACCTCTGGTATATTCCTGGGGATCCAGAAGACCATGTGCATGCCAGAAAGATCTGAGAAGACCCTAAGCTTTTACCCCTGGCTAACCTTGAGGCTCTTTGCATGTAGTAAGAGAAAGATAAAGTGGAGTTGTAAATTGCCAAAGTATTGAAGGCATGCCCCCAACAAACTATACAGAATCCCTTGGAAAAGATTGATGACTTATTGCTCGAGGCATTTAAGGGAATTTCTTTCCAAACATTAGTTGATCACTAAGCAGAGACTTCAGTGACCACACACAACACAGGATACAGATACTACAAAATTTGTTCAGAAAGTCATTAAACAAACAACAAACAGAAAAACAACAAAGTCTATGTGGGTGGTGGCGGGGGGATCTGATTTCCAAAGTTGTTGTTAGGAAGATAACACAAAAAACACATAAGAGAAAAATCACAGGAAATTAAAAGTGGGACACTAGAAAATATCTAACACAACAGACAACAGTAATGGAGAAATAAAGAAACAAAACACAAGTCATATAGAAAAGAAATAGCAAAATGAGAGAGGTAAATTCCGTCTTACCAGGAACTACATTAAATTTAAGTAGAATAAACACTCCAATCAAAAGGAAGTCTGCCAGAATGTATACAAAGACATGATCCAGGTTTTAACTGTCTACAAGAGACACGCGTTAGGTCCAAAGACACAAACAGATTGAATGTAAAAGAACAGCATGTAAACAATAACCAAAAGAGAGTCAAATGACAATACTAATATCATACAAAATAGACTTTAAGATCCCAGGGTCTTGGGATTGAGCCCATCAGGCTCCCTGCTCAGCAGAGAGCCTGCTTCTCCCTCTCCCTCTGCTGTTCCTCCTGCTTGTGCATTCACTCTCTTTTTATTAAAAAAAAATGTTTTTATTAAAGAAGTGTTTCTAGAGACAAAGAATAGGTTATAATGATAAAAGGATCAATCCTTCAGGAAGCTAAAATAATTATAACAAACATTTTGCTCCCACTTCATTCAGTTCCAGAGTTAAAAAAAAAAAAAAAATATATATATATATATATATATGTTTAATATATATGTAAATAAATATTTACAAATATATATCTATAAATAAATACATATATAAATATATATTTACTTATATTTATATATATGTAGAGAGAGAGAGGAAAAAATATACACATATACCCCACATGTATACTAAGTATGGAATAAAATAAAAATATTCACCTAAAGAAAAATCTGAATAAAAGGTGATTTCTTTGTAATTTTGTTTTTCAATAATATTTGATTCTGTGAAAAAAGAAAAGCCATGGAATGAAATATTGTCAGGAAAATTACTGATAGGTCTTGCTTTTGCTGTTAATTTTAATTATCCTAATTAATCTGGGCTCTCTTGGACCTGTCTTCTGGTTCTGTCATTAATCAGTGATTTAACTTTACGTGAGTCATTCTTTCTCTTTTCCTAACTAATGAAGAAGTTGAACTAGAAAGCCTTCAATGTTTTCTTTCAGCTCCAATAATATTTGTATTTCTGAAGTATGGATTAAAGTTTAGTTATCATCTACTTACATGTTAAATTTTCCTTGCCCCACCATAAAGGCTACAGTAACAAAATCACTAATAAGTTAAACATTAGAAAAAAAAATGTTTCATTTAGGTTCAGGAAGGGAAGTAAGTGGGGAATTAATATCTTAGTTGATTAAGTATGGGTTTCACAATTGCCTATTTTTCTATTAGTGCCAAGAAATCCAAGGTATAGTGTCCAATTATAGCCAAATTGTCTTCAAGACCACTTTTAGAACTTCAGAAGGTTTGATAGACCTATTTTTAAACTGTGTTTTTAAACTGCTTGCTTTGGAAATTTTTATAGAATAACTAATAGAAATGGGTTTTCAAAGAAAAGTAGGTTTATTTCTCTAAATCTAAAACTGCTCTGCATATATTTTTTAGCCTTGTGGAGCCCATGGAGATATATACTATGTTGTACAAGAGACTCCTAGATTATATAACCCTGTTTCTGAGTACACCCACCACACCATAAATATTCTGCAATAGATGTGTGACAAATATTATTATTTTCTCTATTAAGTTATTCAGTTGGAGGTTATACTTTCATTGCTATGCAAATATGTTTAAACAATGACCTATTTGCAAATACTATGTCTATAGCCACAAGAATAGATAATACCAATATTACATTTCCTCTGACTTCAGCCAAGCATAAATGCAACAAATGGGTTTATTGCTCCACTGTGTTCAGCTTAAATCAGAGATTTAAATTTGAATAGTCCTAAATAGCTCTCTGTACTCAGGTAGCACTCCCTTGACCATCTGCCAACATGCACGTTTCCTAATATAGAACACTGTTCCCACAGGCAAATTCATCTCCTCAGTTTTCTAGAAGCTACCGAAAAAGCTCCGCATAGGTACAGGCTCAGACCTTCCCTTAGAAATGGTGAACACCTCAAACAATGAAAATCATCCGTTTCCTTGAAAAATTAAAATACAATTTGGCATGCATACTTTCTCTGGGCCCAACCTTGCCTTAGAAACATGCTTGGTGATTGACTAGTTATTTATTTGAATCATTTAAGAGCTATTTGAAGACAGATGAGCTTAAATCACATCTTTAAACAAAGCAAAATAGATTTAGACTTCCACAAACATCTGTTAATATTTCATACACACTGAATCCATTAAGATAATTCACCTTATGGAATAACTCACAACAAGGTACTCCTTCCACAACACTGAAGAAAGGAACATTCAGTTATGCAAATGATTCCATTTAAACTGTGCTCAGTGAACAAGAGAAAGGGTAAGTGATTCAGACAGTATGCTAATCACCTTCACATCTACAGAGCTCTAGGAAAGCCAAGGCCAACAAGGTCAAAATTTCAGCAAGGTTCTAGAATTATAATATTCTGAGGGTGGAAGACTTGTCAGATCATCCACATGATGGAGAACCAATCTGAGCTAGGTGTTTCCTCTACTTGAATCTACTTCATGGGTGACTTTTTCCTCTGCTAACATATTAGAATGATTTGGGGTAATGAAATAATACCTGGTGATCTTTCTCAAATTATTCAACTTGGATCAAATAAATAAGTGGTTATAATCACCTTGCAGCTGTGAATAAAGTGACCATTGGTCCTTGGTAACTGAGGCAGAGATACTAGCTGCCATTATTTGGCAGTAGCCCCAAGAAACTCTGAGTTGAGTTTCATGAGAACTTCTCATGAGAACTGAGAGTCCATTGGCATGATCAAGAAGATTTTGTGGCTGAAAATTTTGGCCAGGGGTCATACTGTGTTTGGGACATCTGCAAGGGTTTGGTGTACTTAAAGTAGCAAATTCTGGCACAGAAGTGTCCTTCAGATATCTCAAAGACTGGTTTTAATGCACTCACCAAAAAAAAAAAAAAAAAAAAAAAAAAAAAAAAAAAAGCTATTTCTATCATTCCTTCACATTCCTACGGGCCTTGAATTTAGCATACTATTTAAGTATGGAGTACTCCTGGACTAGACATTGTACTAAACAGTATGTAGTTTCACCTAATCCTCAGAACAATATTATAAGATAGGAAATGTTATATTCATTCTACATTTGAAGGATCTTTGGGTCAGGGAGTTTAGGGTATTTACATCAAAAGCAAGCACAGAATTAGGATTTAAACCCTGGTCTAAATGACCTCCAAAGGCCATGCTGATAACAATATGCTGCATAGCATGAGTTATGATGCCCCCTGACCTCCAAGGCCATGGGGTTCCCTCTTCCACCCCTAGGTGTTATTTGAAGTGTCAGCCTAGAGTTCAAAACTCACTTGCCCGAGGCTTTCCTTAAAAGATTTTAATTCCATGGGTCTGGGAACCAGGCTGGTAGTTTTTAAAAGTCACCCCATGGATTCTGATGCACACTTTCCATCAAGAACTACTGAATCATATGACTTAATGATTCTATAACATGGGAATCCATATATATATTACCAGACATTCTTGGCAATAGACAAAGAAATTTTTTTTAATTATTCTCAAAGTTATTCTGGATCTGGGTAACCACGCCCTGCCAGCCCACTTGATTCCTCTCTGTTTCAGCTTTTCATTTGTAGTCCTTTACTCATTCACTCAACAAATACGTGTAAGTTCATAATACGTATCATTCAGTGCACACTAGTAAATACAATGATAAGAACATTTCCTCATTTACTACGTAGTGGTAAAAATAGTGACAACCTCTTGGGTTGCTGTGAAATCCAATGCAATAATCACATAAAGGGCTTCAAAAAGGGTTTAGCATATAGTAAACATTCAGTGAAGGTTACGTATGGATGTTGTCACTGCTCTTTTTCATTTTTTCGAGTAAACAAAAATTTTAATTTCCTATTATACTACGTGCTATAAACAAAACTATAGCAGGGTAAAGTAATAAATAGCAGCAGGTAACGGGTGTAAGATGAAGGTGCTGACTGGTGGTCTTAGAGATGTTCTTCATTTCAGTGATATTTAATTAAGTGGCCTGAGGGAAGTGATGAAGCCAGCCACACGGCCACGTAGGGAAAAAATTCCAGGTCAAGGAAACAGCCAGTGCAAACTTTCTTAGACAGAAATTAACTAAGGTGTTAGCCACTTTAATTATTGTCATTTAGCCACAGGTGGTCATGTAAGAGACAGAATGTAACTGTCAATGGAATGTTTCTCAAAAGGCTGAATATCTTGTTATGGGATGAATTATACCCCACCCCTTATTCCCATGTTGAAGTCCTAACCCCCAGGACCTCAGAATGTGACTGTGTTTCAAGACAGGGTCTTTACAGAGGTAATTAAGTTAAAATGAGGTCATTAGGATGGGTCCAAATGCCATATGACTGGAGATTTGGACATAGACATGTACAGAGGGAAGACAACATGAAGACACAGGGAGAAGATTGCCATCTATAAGCCAAAGAGAGTGGCCTAGAACAGACCTTCTTCCATGGACCTCAGAAGAAACCAACCTTGCTAACACTTTGTTCTCAAACCTTCAGCCTTCAGAACTGTAAGCAAACTAATTTCTGCTCTGTTCAAGCCACCCAGTCTGTGGTTCTTTGTTAGGGTGGTCCTAGCAAATTAATACAGACCTCATTCTCAAGAATAAAAAGGAATTTTCCCCTTCAGATGGATCTATTTATTATTCAAATTAAAAGTTCATTCTGAAAATATTTTGATATATTCAAAAGGATAATAAGTATTAATTCAGATTAGGCCTCCCAGGACTTTTTTCAAGTGGGTTGGTCAAATAGGAACCAGTTCAAAGGCAAACTAGTTCTCTAGGAGATATCTGGACTAGTTGAAGCTCAGTTGACATCTTCCACAACATCCTGTCCAACACGCGATTGTTAACTTTTGTTGTGGATGGATTTAATGGCAGGAATTAAGATTCTGGGGAAAGAGTACAGAACAGTCATCTGATAAAATATCAAGCACTTTATAATTCCCCTTACCACAATGGGGTCCCAAGTCTTCTTGTTGGGAGCAACATGCTAAAAGTCAGATCATGTCTGAGTCCACCTTCCAGATTGTGTGCTCAGTAGGAATTACCCAGGAATCATATCTAAGAATAAGAGGTAACAGGGTTGTAAAGAAGAGGAGCTTGGTGACTAGACTGTTCTTTTACCCTCAGAAGTTCCTGACCAACCAGAGAGAGCTGGGGCTGAGAAAACTGAGCAATGTTGTATTCATCAGGATTGGAGGGACAACAGCAGGAAGAGGAACAGGAGTAAGAAATGACAATGTTTGGGAAGTGAGGACTGAACCCAGACCTAAAGCTTCTATCACAGAAGGTCTGCATGGATATCCCCTTAAGGATGAAAATTAAGAATTTTAACTTTTAATTTAATTTAATTAATTTAATTCTTTTAATTCTATTTTTAAAAAAATAGAATTACATTCTATTGCATGGAAGATGAGTGCTTACAGGGGGTGAACTACCCCTGAAAATAGACACGACGGAGGAAAAAGACTTGACTGCATTTGAATGAAAGTGGCACTTTCAAGAAGGGAAAAAAAAAATTTTTTTTTCACCAAGAATAAGATGTGCCAGGAGGCAATGTTGCCATGACATTTCAAAGTGCTGGTTGCACCGAGAATCTTGGCTGTAAATTGAAATGAAGCCATAATCAGGTAGCATTCAAACTCAGGCATGTTATAATTAAGTAATTTTTTGATCCAATGGTTTTATTAAGTTTCTTTCCACAAAAGCCAGCACTTCTCTTCAATTTCTATCGCATCCATATTTAGCTACTGCTCAAGACTTCCTAATAGAAAGGCTAAATATCTCGCTTCCTTTACTTGTTTATAAATGATAATACAATGACTTAAGCTAAGATACTGGAAGTGTATGACTTACTGAAATATAGTCAAGCCTCTTTGAATGAATTGGTCACACACAAGGCAAAATTATAATTTCAGCACCACATACATGCTATGAAGATTGATTAAAGGGGGTACGCCTGGGAGGCTCAGTGGGTTAAGCCTCTGCCTTCTGCTCAGGTCATGATCTCAGGGTCTTAATATCAAGCCCTGCATCGGGCTCTCTGCTCAGCAGGGAGCCTGCTTCCCCCTCTCCCTCTGCCTGCCTCTCTGCCTACTTGTGATCTCTTTCTCTCTCAGTCAAGTAAATAAATAAAATCTTTTTTTAAAAAAAAAGGATTGATTAAAGGGATGGAAAATAACTCATGGATTATCTACTTCCTTGTCTGGGACAAGGACATTTGAGTAGAGACTAGAATAATAAGAAGAAAGCAGCCATGATAAGATCTGAAAGGAAATCATTCCAACCAGAAGAAGCTGGAAGTGCAAAGGCCCTAAGGTAGAATGAACCTGATGTAATTGAATGACAATAACAAGAACAGTAAGACTAACATGTAGAGTGTGAAGGGGAAAATAGGGGAGACCGGATTGAAGAGTCAGGCAGGGTAAAGATTATGTAAGACCCGAGGGGGTAAAGTAAGAAATCTGGATTTTATTCTAGTTGCAATCAGAGTCCCTTAAAGACCTTTAGCAGAAGAGTGATATTATCTGATTCATTTTTCCTGAAGATCCCAGGGGCTTTTCTGAGGAAGAATGCAAAGGAAACAATAAGATCATCTAGGAGGAAATTTCAAACCAAATGATGAAGGTGGCTTATTTACAGTTTAGTTAGTGGTGATGGTGAGATAAATTGCTGATTGATTGATTAAGGGGTATGAGGAAAATACCAATTATAGAAGAGTCAAAGAAGGATCCTAGGTGTAGGGTCTGAGGACAGTGATGCCACTTATAAAGACGGGAAATTTGGGGGAAGAATAAATATGATAGGAGGGACTATCAATATTTCTGCTTTGCTCATGTTAAGTTTGAAATACCAAATAGGCCTCCACATAGAGAAATTGAGTAGTAGTTAAATATAAAAACCCTGGGCTCAGGTTAGAGTGTTAAAATAAACCTATAGATTTGGGTTCCACTATCATAAAGATGGCACGTTTTAGAGGCAAAATGGAGACAAGATCATGTAGAGTGTTTTGATTTTGTTAACTGTTTCCTTTGCTGTGCAAAAGCTTTTGATCTTGATGAAATCCCAGTAGTTCATTTTTTCCCTTGCTTCCCTTGCCTTTTGCGTTGTTCCTAGGAAGATGTTGCTGCGGCAGAGGTCGAAGAGGTTGCTGCCCGTGTTCTCCTCAAGGATTTTGATGGATTCCTTTCGTACATTGAGGTCCTTCATCCATTTTGAGTCTATTTTTGTGTGTGGTGTAAGGGAATGGTCCAATTTCATTTTTCTGCATGTGGCTGTCCAATTTTCCCAGCACCATTTATTGAAAAGGCTGTCTTTTTTCCATTGGACATTCTTTCCTGCTTTGTCGAAGATTAGTTGACCATAGATTTGAGGGTCTATTTCTGGGCTCTCTATTCTGTTCCATTGATCTATGTGTCTGTTTTGTGCCAGTACCATGCTGTCTTGATGATGACAGCTTTGTAATAGAGCCTGAAGTCCGGAATTGTGATGCCACCAACGTTGGCTTTCTTTTTCAATATCCCTTTGGCTATTCGAGGTCTTTTCTGGTTCCATATAAATTTTAGCATTATTTGTTCCATTTCTTTGAAAAAGATGGATGGTACTTTGATAGGAATTGCATTAAATGTGTAGATTGCTTTAGGTAGCATAGATAACTGACAGAATGGGAGAAGATATTTGCAAACGACATATCAGATAAAGGACTAGTGTCCAGAATCTATAAAGAACTTAGCAAACTCAACACCCAAAGAACAAATAATCCAATCAAGAAATGGGCAGAGGACATGAACAGACATTTCTGCAAAGAAGACATCCAGATGGCCAACAGACACATGAAAAAGTGCTCCATATCACTCGGCATCAGGGAAATACAAATCAAAACCACAATGAGATATCACCTCACACCAGTCAGAATGGCTAAAATCAACAAGTCAGGAAATGACAGATGCTGGCGAGGATGCGGAGAAAGGGGAACCCTCCTACACTGTTGGTGGGAATGCAAGCTGGTGCAGCCACTCTGGAAAACAGCATGGAGGTTCCTCAAAATGTTGAAAATAGAACTGCCCTATGACCCAGCAATTGCACTATTGGGTATTTACCCTAAAGATACAAATGTAGTGATCCAAAGGGGCACATGCACCCGAATGTTTATAGCAGCAATGTCCACAATAGCCAAACTATGGAAAGAACCTAGATGTCCATCAACAGATGAATGGATCAAGAAGATGTGGTATATATACACAATGGAATACTATGCAGCCATCAAAAGAAATGAAATCTTGCCATTTGCAACAACGTGGATGGAACTAGAGCGTATCATGCTTAGCGAAATAAGTCAAGCAGAGAAAGACAACTATCATATGATCTCCCTGATATGAGGAAGTGGTGATACAACATGGAGGCTGAAGTGGGTAGAAGAAGAAGAAATGAAACAAGATGGGATTGGGAGGGAGACAAACCATAAGCGACTCTTAATCTCACAAAACAAACTGAGGGTTGCCGGGGGGAGGGGGTTTGGGAGAAGGGGGTGGGATTATGGACATTGGGGAGGGTATGTGATTTGGTGAGTGCTGTGAAGTGTGTAAACCTGGTGATTCACAGACCTGTACCCCTGGGGATAAAAATATATGTTTATCAAAAATAAAAAATTAGAAAAAAAACAAAAGATCATGTAGAGTGTAACTTAGGGAGCTACGAGAAGAAGCTCTGTGTCAGTCCTACACTTGGAGATCTGACGAAGGGATGAAGCCAGCAAGGAAGGTGGATAAGAAATGACCAATATAGTCGGAACACACACACACACACACACACACAAACAAAAACAAAGAAAAGGGCATGGTCAACAATTACAAATGCTGCTAGGAATTCAAATTAAATAAGAACAAAGAATTGACCATTGGGTTTGGAATTAATGGGAGTGGGAGGAGGTGGAGACCTTGAATGAAGAAGAAGGCTCATGAAGTTGTTCTTTGAACAGAGAATGGCAAGATGGGCTTAAAGAGACTCTGAGGCCAAGAGACAGATTATTTTCTAGTAGGGTGATATTTATGAGTATGTGGTAAGCCAAATGAAAAAATATCTAATGGAGAGAAGTTGATTGATTGTATTAATTATGCTAGGCTAAGTTATTCTGCAATAAGATATAAAAAACAAAATCTCATTTGAACAGAATAGAATTGAATTGCTCATTTTCAACCATAGTTACTGGCGGAAGGAGTACTGGAGTGGGGGTGCATTTCTCTGTCTTGGTTTTTGCCGGCATTCAAAGAGACTCCTACTTCAACACAAACCCTCCAAATTCCTTGAAAGGAGAGAAAGGTCAATGCAGGGGGGTTGATGGCAAGGTGTAGAGGTGGCATAATATATTTCACTTTTTGCCCACATTTTATTGGCCAGAACTCAGTCATATTGCTCCAATAACACAGTGGGAGAATGAGCAATATGATCTTCCAATGTAGTCTGCAGGGAAATGAACTGGGTTTGATAGATACCTATCATTGTCACTGCAGATGTCCCTACTTAATGGTTTCCAAATATGCATTTCATTCTTTCCCACACATATAGAACATGCTCACCCTTCCCCAGAGAGGCAACCCAGAGATCTGACCTACAATGAAACTAGTTCCGAGTCCAGGATTTCTGGGTGACCTCTCCATTTCTGGATGTGGTTTTCATTGTCTATGAGCTAAATAGCAAAGAGCCTATGAGCTAAAAAGACAAGTTACCTTCCTCCACTTCCACATACGATATGCAGTGGTGGCACAGGGACAGAATAAACAGGTAGACTACTTCCAGTCAAAAAAAGGAAAATTGGGAGATGCTTCATTGTCACTTGTCTTTAGCAACTCCGAAATACCACTGGACCAACTTTGTGGAGGTCTACCATGAAACAGGTGAGAGCTCCTTGAATAGACTCCAATTCTGCTCTCTGAAGGAAAAACTCTTCTTAATTCTGGATTCACTCAAGGATATTCTTTCCAATTTATTAACCCATGTTGGCCACATCTAATTTGGGTGTTGGAGAGTGTGCCCTTGTTGAGAATTGCACCAGTCACATGGCCCATGTCCTGCATGAGGGCTGTTCTTAGATTCCCTGAACAGTCAGGTTTTCTTTTAGGCAAGGCTCAAGAACCCTTTGGCAGCAAACCCTGTCAAATAATCATTATGCTTCTGATTTTCTTTTTTCTAGTGAGATCCATGAGTTGATAACTATGTTCAAGGTTATTTTGTAGATTTAGATCACAGATTTCTCTATTTCTTTACTTCCTTACCCCCAAGACTGTCTCTCTCTCTACCTTTAGGCTGTAAAGCTTGAGTAGACAGGCGATTTATTTGACTCAAAGCTGAACTCTGCCTTAAAGCTGAGTGATTCCATTCAACTAAGAAGTCTCACTGCATCTGTCTCTCACAGCCTTTTAAAATCTCATCTCTTCCTTTGAGTCTGCAGGCAGTTGACATCCAATTCAGTAGGACCCTGACTTTGTAGACCTTATTCCCTTTCATTTTTGCATATAACAACCCATTTCTTTTCTGAGCTCATCTCTTATTTGCACCACATTTTATTGATTATAAGATGCCTATTCATTTCTCATGTTAATCTCTTAAGACTGGCCACATTTCATAACCAATGCAATAAAAAGTCTTTATGGAGAACTTAATTGAGTTTATTTTTCCCTTTCTGGGTAGTACACAAAATGAAGGTGTGTCTTACAAACATAGTCTATGAACTATAGAAATAATTTACAAAGTGTAGCTCATAACAACCAACATAAACCTATTAACAATCCCTTTCAATCCCTCCCTTAAGAACTGTACACTCAGCACATAGGTAGCTCTCCAAGTGACCAAAGGTATCATTTTTATCAGAGTTTTGCCACCACAGATGTAGATTTCCTCTCCATCTGTATTTCTATTTTTGATTTCTCAACACTTGCCACTCAACTGCTAAGCAAATATCCTGGTATCATTCCCTGGGAAGATACAGTAGTTTTCCCTGCCACCTCTGCAAAGAAACTACACACATGCTTGCACAGTTTATTCTGGTCTTTTGCTCCTCCCTTCCCATGAGAACAGCATGTCTCAAGTAAATCCGACCCTTCAGTTTAAGTCCCAAGATAACACATATAGACCAAGGCTGAGTAGATGAAAAATAACATGAAATCCAAAAGATACTAAGTTTAGGTGATTTTTAGAGATGATTTCTATTAACCATTCAAGGAACAAATAATCCTTATTTCATACAAACTGCATCACAGAATATTAAAAAAGAAAGCTACAAATTCATTTTATGAGGCTACTGTAACATTGATATCAAAACTAGAGAAGAACAGCACAAGGGAAAAATATTTTAGCCAATCTCACTTGAAAATATAGAGGCAAAATTTGAAAATGTGTGTAAGTATAATACATTTAGTAATCTATTAAAAGTATCCATCAAAATCCTTGAGGAGAACACAGGCAGCAACCTCTTCGACCTCAGCTGCAGCAACATCTTCCTAGGAACAACACCAAAGGCAAGGGACGCAAGGGCAAAAATGAACTATTGGGATTTCATCAAGATCAAAAGCTTTTGCACAGCAAAGGAAACAGTTAACAAAACCAAAAGACAACTGACAGAATGGGAGAAGATATTTGCAAACGACATATCAGAAAAAGGACTAGTGTCCAGAATCTATAAAGAACTTAGCAAACTCAACACCCAAAGAACAAATAATCCAATCAAGTAATGGGCAGAGGACATGAACAGACATTTCTGCAAAGAAGACATCCAGATGGCCAACAGACACATGAAAAAGTGCTCTATATCACTCGGCATCAGGGAAATACAAATCAAAACCACAATGAGATATCACCTCACACCAGTTAGAATGGTTAAAATAAACAAGTCAGGAAATGACAGATGCTGGCGAGGATGCAGAGAAAGGGGAACCCTCCTACCCTGTTGGTAGGAATGCAAGCTGGTGCAGCCACTCTGGAAAACAGCATGGAGGTTCCTCAAAATGTTGAAAATAGAACTGCCCTATGACCCAGCAATTGCACTATTGGGTATTTACCCTAAAGATACAAACGTAGTGATCCAAAGGGGCACATGCACCCGAATGTTTATAGCAGCAATGTCCACAATAGCCAAACTATGGAAAGAACCTAGATGTCCATCAACAGATGAATGGATCAAGAAGATGTGGTATATATACACAATGGAATACTATGCAGCCATCAAAAGAAATGAAATCTTGCCATTTGCGACAACATGGATGGAACTAGAGTGTATCATGCTTAGCGAAATAAGTCAAGCAGAGAAAGACAACTATCATATGATCTCCCTGATATGAGGAAGTGGTGATGCAACATGGGGGCTTAAGTGGGTAGGAGAAGAATCAATGAAACAAGATGGGATTGGGAGGGAGACAAACCATAAGTGACTCTTAATCTCACAAAACAAACTGAGGATTGCTGGGGGGAGGGGGTTTGGGAGAAGGGGGTGGGATTATGGACACTGGGGAGGCTATGTGCTTTGGTGAGTGCTGTGAAGTGTGTAAACCTGGTGATTCACAGACCTGTACCCCTGGGGATAAAAATATATGTTTATAAAAAATTAAAAAATAATAAAAGAAAAGTATAACAACTAATATAGGTTAATCCCAGAAAATCAAAGATAATTCTAAATTAGAAAATCTATTACTAGGAATGCCTGGGTGGCTCAATGGGTTAAAGTCTCTGCCTTCGGCTCAGGTCATGATCCCAGAGTCCTGGGATCAAGCCCATGTCAGGCTCTCTGCTCAGTGGGGAGCCGGCTTTCTCCTCTCTCTCTCTGCCTGCCTCTCTGCCAACTTGTGATCTCTGTCTGTCAAATAAATAAATAAAATCTTAAAAAAAAAAAGAAAAAGAAAATCTATTACTATAATCACTAGAATAACATATTAAGGGAAAAAAACATATAATGATCTCAATCAATGAAGAATCACTAAATCCTATTTCGGAAACCAATATTATCCCATATATTAACTAGAATTTAAATAAAAGCATGAAAAAAAAAGGAAAAATCACCTGACAAAAACAATTTCATGAAGAAAACCTATAAACAAAGAAACAGGGAAACTATTTTTCTCAATAAAAATTATATATGAAAAGAACTACACTAAGTCTTTTTCCTTACAACCAAACATTAAAGGAATTTCTTAGAACAAAAGTGCAAAACAAGGATACAACCAAGATCATTTACATTCAGCAGTGTATCGAGGCCTAGCCAAGATAAATAAGATATAAGAATTGAGGCTAGAAATTATGTTCTGATTTGCAAATAATATAATTATAAAAATTTCTAGATGATTTGCCAACAAATTATCAGAACAACTAAGGTAATTCAGCAAGGTTTCTAGAAGAACTTCAGCAAGAAAAATGAGCAGCCTTCTTTATGTGGTTAATAATCAATTAGAAAATGTAATAGAGGGGCTCCTGGGTGGCTCAGTGGGTTAAGCCTCTACCTTCGGCTCAGGTCATGGTCCTAGGGTCCTGGGATAGAGCCCTGCATCGGACTCTGCTCAGCAGGGAGCCTGCTTTCTCCTCTCTCTCTGCCTGCCTTTCCATCTACTTGTGATCTCTGTCTGTCAAATAAATAAATAAAATTTAAAAAAAAAAGAAGGGGCGCCTGGGTGGCTCCGTGGTTTAGGCCTCTGCCTTCGGCTCAGGTCATGATCACAGGGTCCTGGGATCGAGCCCCACATCGGGCTCTCTGCTCAGCGGGGAGCCTGCTTCCCTCTCTCTCTCTGTCTGCCTCTCTGCCTACTTGTGATTTATCTCTGTCTATCAAATAAATAAATAAAAATCTTAAAAAAAAAAGAAAATATAATAGAAAAATATATGAAACATGTTGAAATATTTGAAATATATGAAATAATATCAACAAAAAAACTTAAGGCTTGGGGCACCTGAGTGGCTCTGTGGGTTAAAGTGTCTGCCTTAGGCTCAGGTCATGATCCCAGGGTCCTGGGATCAAGCCCCGCATCAGGCTCTCGGCTCAGCGGGGAGCCTTCTTCCCCCTCTCTCTGCCTACTTGTGATCTCTGTCTGTCAAATAAATAAATAAAATCTTTAAAAAGAAAACGACTTAAGGTTTGAGGAATAAATTTCACAAAAGATTTTCAAGACCTTGATGAATAAAATAATAAACCATTATTAAAAAGGGAAAAATTCAAGGGAACAGCTGCCCCAAATAAGTGAAGACATATACAGTGTTCAGGAATAAGAAGAATTGGTTTCTTGGTGGCTTAAACAACACACATGTATTTATGTTACATCTCAACAGTTTAGAACTCCAAAGGGTCTCATTGGACCAATAGAAATGTATCAGCAGGAGTATGTTTCTGGCACATCTAATCAGCATCTTTATCTTTTCACACTTGTCAAAGTTGCCTACATTCCTTGACTTGTTGTCCCCATTTTCATCTTCAAAGCCCACCATGTTGCATCTCTCACCGTTCTGTGGAGTCAGAGCTCCTTCTGCCTTCCTCTTTGACTTCTGAGGATGCTGGTGATTACACTGGGCTCCCCTGGGTAATCTAGGATAATTGTCATATCTTAAAGACAGCTGATTAGCAACCTTAATTCCATTGGTAACACCAATTCCTTTTTGCCATGTTACCTCATATATTTCCATGTTCTGGTGATTAGGATGTGGCCCCTTTGGAAGGCTGTTATTCTGCCTACCACAGACAGCATTTTAAAAGATCAATAGGCACCCAGATGCATCCAGGTTTGCTGAAGCCTGAAGTTTATAACAATTTAGAACAGGTGCTTTCTTTAAGAAAAAGAATACAAAAATATTTTTGAAAGGCTTATAGAAATATATGGCTATGTAACTATAGTGTTAAAACTCTTGCTGGGGTCTTAGAAGAGTCTAGTAAAGTGAAGATACCTAAAGTTTATGCTGCATTAGCTTTATAGTAATTCTGTCTCTGAGCAAAAAGTTATGATTTAATATAAGTAAGCTGGAATCCTTCATTAGCAATATGGACAAAGATAAAAACAAATGCCTTATATTACCTCTTCAAAAACAAATCCCAGCAAAATAAAAAGTTAAATACAAAACAAAAGTTCAAAACATTTAGATGAAAATATAGTAAAGTATTTTTATAACCTTGGGACAGAAAGGGATTTTGTTTTGTTTTGTTTTTAGGCATATCCTAAAGAAAATATGGGGATTTTAACTGCATGAAAATTTAAATCTTGCATTAAAACTTGAAACTCTCCAGTTTCCCTTTGACTCCCACTCAGTTTTGTCTGCGTTCAATCCTTGTCTCCCCACCCCCTAGTCTGACTTCTCTGTTGCTGCAGGAGTGGGAGGAGTACGTGGCATTCCGTCCTGCAAGAATTAATAACTTCAGGTTTGGCTGTTCAATAAAGACAGATGGCCCCTTGCATAGGAAATGGACAGCATGCCGTTCAGTGTAACACTGTCCAAACTCCTCTCAGATGAAAAGAGCTCAAAGTCTAACTGTGTGATCACTGAATGCTGGAGACTGCTGGACCGTGTCTGCTCTATGTAGCATACTCTTCATGAAAGAGCTGCCTTGGCTGGTCTTGTGATAATCTTCCTAACTATGTTATTTTTCCTTAAGGAATAAAAGGGTTTGGATGAGTCTTGGAAAGCAGGGCTATCGGGAATTAGAGGGAAATATCAGTGTGGGGAGAAAGATGTCCATCTATGTTTTCTGTCAGGCTGCTCTACACTAAATTAAGAGTTTTCTATAACCACTTTATGTTCAAATTTCACCCTCTGTTTATTAACAGAAATGAAGTTAAAATATAAAAATCAGTATCCAAAGGTTCATATGTGTGAAATTTTGTAAGAAATGCTGGAGCCACATTTCAAGCCTGTGGAGGTACTGGAGTGCTCATGTTTCACCAAGTCCTTCTTCCCCGCCTTTGATGCCTCTTCTGCTCCAGGGAGAAAAGCTTTGACTAACACACCTGCAGTCACCTCGTCAGCCATGCCTGTGCTGATCTAAATCCTGAAGCGGCGCAGAAGAAAAGCAATGAAGACTGTTCCCCAATGTTCCTTTGACTGCCATCGCTTCTGAGTGCCAAAGGAAGCCAAGGAGCTTGAAGGCTGTCACAGACACTCTCTGGAAAACAAAACAAAACAAAACAAAAACAGCATGTCAAGTGCCTCCAATATTCCTTTGGCAGTCAGAAAAAGTGCTACTGTCACTTGAATTTCTCTGACAGAAGCAAGGAAGGTGCCAACTAGGTTTTCTTGAAACCATGTCCTTGCACAAACACGCCATATCTCCATGCTTCTGCCATTAAATCTGATAGCTGTTTAAACCACAAAGGCCAGCTCCAATTTTTGTTAGGTTGTTTTTGTCATTCCTTTAGTTCTCACAACATGGGAAAGTAGTAGGAGTTAAGGAGGAAAGGACATGCATCTGGTATATTCTGCTACTTTTTCTTTTCTCCAGGACTTCCTCTTTCTCTCTATTTCCTGGTTTAGGAAACCGATGCTAAAACCAGCAGTAAGTGGGGCAACATCTCCACAGGAACACTTCCTGCCATGTTCTTTTCATACCAATTACAATGTGCTGAGACCAGTTACCTCATTTCCCCTCATTTTACCTTTCTTTTTTTTTTTTAAGATTTTATTTATTTATTTGAGAAAGAGAGAGAGACCATGAGCAGAACAGAGAGGAAGAAGCAGACAGCCTGCTGAGCAGGAAGCCCCATGTGGGGCTCAATCCCAGCACCCTGGGATCATGATCTGAGTAGAAGGCAGAAGCTTAATGGTTTGACCCAGTCAAGTGCTCCTGGTTTTCCCTTTCTTACAGCATATAAAACCCACAGCACCACTTCATTCGTCCAACAAGTATATCTTAAGCAACCTGCCAGGGCTTTCCATTAGCTACAAGAGATACAAAGGCAGATAGAATATGGTTTCCTGCCCAGAGGGAGCCTCTGATTCATGAATAGGACAATGCAGGAACAATAACAATGGAATGCTAGATAGGCTGTGTGTGGGAGCACAGAGGTGGGGCACCCAGCCCCACTTGGAGGGATCAGAAA
Source organism: Mustela putorius furo (assembly GCF_011764305.1). NCBI lineage: Eukaryota > Metazoa > Chordata > Mammalia > Carnivora > Mustelidae > Mustela > Mustela putorius. The sequence continues at coordinate 28,100,299 of NW_025421273.1, forward strand.
GAGCTTCCTAGAGGAGATAACATCTCAGCTGGGTCTTATGTGAGTCACAGACACCCAGCTAAGAGAGGAAAAGGGACAGGAGCAGACCAGGCAGAGGGAATGATATGCACTAAGGCAAGGCTTCTGAGTCTCAGAACTACCAGTATGTGGGGCCAAATAATTCTTCCCTGCAGGGGAGGACGGCTGTCCTGTGCATTGCTCAATGTTTAACAGCGTCCCTGGCTTCTGTTCCTTAGATGACAATAGCATCCCCTTCCTCAGTTGTGGTCATTCTAAATATGTCTGGATATCATCAGATTTTACCCCTAGGGAACAAAATTGCTCCTCTTTGAGAACCACTGTGCTAAGGAGACTAGAAACAGGTTGGCATATCTACAGTGTAAATTATGAGACAGAGAGCAACTAGTGTTGGAGGTGAGGTAAGCAAAAGCCAGATCTCCCAAGGCCTTTCAACTTTAGGAAAGAGTGTTTCCTCTTTTGAAAAATAGAAATAGTGATACTTTCCCTAGAGGAAGGTGATGAGGGCTAAGTCAGATCACACAAAGAATGTAGCTCAGAGCTTGCAACACATAAAAAGAGATTTGTCCCCTCTCTCCTGTTCAGTCCCACTGTCCAGTATGGGAGTTAGGAGGCTGCAAGGGAGGCCAGGCCAAGGGTGGAATGAGTGGGAGGCAGAGCCCCTGAGGCAGGAACAGTGAAGCCAGAGGCAGAGCTGATGAATGCAGAGCTGGACCTGCTCCCACCTGGTGAATGGAAGTTTGAAATCCTCCTCGACTTTGCCTTTATCCACTTCTGAGCTTATCTTTCCAGAACACCTGGCTCACATGTGTTAGCCACATTTCTTTGTCTAATGGCAATCTCAACCCAGCAAACAGCTATCCTGTTCCTTATATAGACATACTAGGTCATGGAAAAGGGGGAGAAGACACGATAATAAATAGAAAATCTGGCCTTTGGGACCTCCATATAAAGTGTGAGGAAAATAGCCCCCCTGCTCCTCCTATGAGGAAAAACCTCCCTCTCTCTAAGCCAACAGGTTCAGGTCCTAGCTCAGCCATCTGTGTCTCTCAGAAGCCAGTGCTGGTGGTCCCCCTGTCCCTGCTGGGGTTCAAGCTTCATTTCTCTAAACGACACATAGCATCTATACCTCCCCTCTACTGTAGTCATTGGCATGCTGCCATATAACTGATTTGTCAGTTGGCTTGTTTACTAACAAATGACATAAGCAACTTGAAGGCATACATTCTCTATTTCTCAGACACTGACTGAATTAACGTGCCTAGACACATGGCCTCAGGACAGCACTTCTATGCCTGAATGAAAGCAAACCGAGACACTTGCCTCCCCTCATTTCCATGCTGGCGTGTGATATAGCTCACATGTATTTTGTTTAAGTTTTGCGTCTCAGATTTTCTGACCTCCCACCTTGGCTTCTAGGGCTGCCGTTAACAATGCCATAAAATTAAAACAACCTTGGTGACTTAAATCAACAGAAGTTGATCTTCTTATAACTCCAGAGGCCAAAAGTCTAAAATCAGTACCACAGGTCTCAAATCAAAGTGTTGGCAAGGCCATGATCCATTCAGAGGCTCTAGAGAAGATTCTTCCAGATTCTGAAGGTCATGGGCATTTCTGGGCATTTTGTGGCAGCCTGTCCTCAATCTCTGCTTCCATGGTCACACTCTTCCTCCTTTTCTGTGTCTGTCCTCTCTGTGTCTATTCTAAGAACACTTGTCATTAGATTTAGGACCTGTATAATCTAGGATAATCCCTTGATCTCAAGATCCTTAACTTAATTTTATCTGCAAAGACCTCTTTTCCAAAAAGGGTCACATATGTGTATTCTGGGGATTAGTCTTGGACAGATCTTTTTGGAGGCCACCTGTCAAACACTAGCCCATCCTTCAACCAAGATGCCTTGTTTAGAAACTCCACCTGGTATGGTTAGTTGCTATAAGATTTTAGCCTTTTGGAATCCAACTTTCTATAATGAGACTTAAACAGAGAGGGTAGGCTCTTTAGAGCTCTACCTAGTTATAGTAGGTAACACATGTGTTTAAAAGTATTTTTCTTTCCTCCAGCATGTTGCAGCAGAAAGACCTCTGTGCCCGGCATTGAGCATAGGAAGACAGAATCCTAGGTTTGCACCTTGAAAACAAGTTAGCTACAGTTTCCTTATTTGTAATCAAGGGCCTTGGACAAGTTCATGGGTTTCTTTACCTCATATCCATATTTTCTTTCATTTACTCTTTGTAAAAAGCCTTCAAGGTGGGAACTATTGCAAAACTTATTCTTAGAAATCAGGAAATTGTGACCTCGTACAATTAAGCAATTTGCCCTTTATCACAATATGGGTCAGTCTAAGGCCTGGTCTGACTCCAAAATCTCTCCTTCCCCCAAAACCATGCTAGACATCTCTTCCACCATATCTGGGGCAGGAAACTCTCCATTTTATCCAGAATTATTCAAATATAGGATTTCATCAGAGAACCAGATTCAAAACACACCACACACACACACACACACAGACACACACATACACACTATCTATGCATAAAAGATTCTATAAATAATTGAAAATCAGTTTTCATTTGCTTGACACTAAGTGCTGACAGGGCCCTGAACAGGGACCTACTTCAGCATTTTTCAGAGGCTTTGCTGGTATTTGATAACTACTTGCAGTGAAATAAACTCCCTGTCAAACAGGCTGGGTTTGAGATAAAAGTTTCTGCACAACAAAAATCTCTTTTCCTAGATTGTCAACCCAACCTCAATGAGGTAGTGACCCTGTTATGACTTTTTTTTTTTTTTTTTTTTTTTGGTCTGTGCTGGCTTTTAACCTGATTTTGTGGTTTGCCAGACAAATAGCCAACTTAGTTGAAGGCCAAACCTGTGGCAGGAGAAGAAAAAAGAGGGCAATAAAAACTGTACACTGAAAAGGAAGCTTTCTTCGTCTGGTAAATAGGTCTTTCCTCCAAGGAACATATATTTTGAAATATTTGGTCCTCCATAGTGCATTTGCAAAGTAATAATCCATCCTATGTTTTTGTTAATTATAGACCCAGGTAAATGCCAATCAGAGTTTCTGATTAGAAGTTTATCAGGATTTTCATTCTGAGTTACTGTACTTATATGAAAAGCTCCAACTCCTAGCAGCAAGACCTAATACTGTCCTAGGTCTTAACACCTGATGTTAAGGATGAGAAAATCAAAACACTGGGGAGTGGGAAGAGGTTGGTGAGGTGGGAATGGGTAGGAAGAGGACATCTTGCATTCCCTCTAGAGGCTGGAGTGGTAACCCCTCACATCTGGGGCTTGCAGACAGAAAACTGTCATATTAAGCAAAGCAAACTTCATCCTGGAGCAGGGCCCATACTAATGGCTCATGCTGACTTCAGGATTTATGAGCTGTCAGGAGGAAGCTTGTGACTACCTGAAGGCAAAGCTACTCTGTCACAAAGCTACTCTGAGAAATGACAGATTACACCTTCAGTTTTCTCAAGAGTCTGATGAGGCTAATGTTATGGGACCAATCTACAGATAGATCATTTAGCTTTGACTTCACCCATGACCACAGGTTCACCCTTAGTGACATGACAAGGCACCTGGGATCACCTAGCTTCCTCTTCACAATGACCATCATTGCACCTAAATACACATGGTGCACTCCCTCCCTTCTTTAAGTCTTTGCTGAATGAACATCTGCTCAATAACACATGTGCCAATCACTCTTTTAAATGACCATCCCCCACCAAGGCACACCTGATGTTTCTTATTAGCCTTTTTCCTTATCTATAGTAATGGCCAGCTTCTAATAAACCCTATAATTTATTTATAGGTTCTATCTCTTTTCTATTTTCTATCTCCTCTGGTAGAATGCAAGATCCATAAGATCTATGAGGACAAGAATCTTTGTCATTTTCATTCATGATGGAATCCAACAACTTACTACCCTGTCTAGCACATTGTGAGTTCTCAGTAAAATCTTTAATGAAAATGAATGCAAATATCAGCACAAAATGGCAACTATAGAAGATCTTGACATACATGGTGAATGGTAGAATTGCGATCTTTTTATTTGTTTAGGATAAGATATATTTTGTTTGTTTCTCTACTTGGATAGAAATGACCACCAGTAACTCTAGGTAATGAGATACACAGGATGCAAAATATCAGGAAATGTCCCCTGGCAATGCCAAGGCATACTCCACCTCTGAAGACTGCTTATTTAGAGCCCAAACCTTGCCATCAGCTTCCAAAAGCTCAAGCTCTGAGTCTACCACTGTGTTTACCGTACATGAAAAACAAACTCTTTAGGACTCAGTAAACTATAAAATGAAGGTAGGAGTAATATCATGTTTAAGTAAGATGATCCATGGAAATCCATGAAAAACCTAGAAGACTCCCTAGTTATTCCGATTATCATTATATACTTAAATCCTAAAACACTTTTAGTTTATCTTGACTTGATAAGCTTTCAGCCAGTAGAACATAACCATGTATCTATCAATAAGCAAAACCAACCACAACCATCTACCCATGCTCATATTGATTTCTTAGAATCTTTCTAAATTATAGTCAATCAGCTTCTGAAAATCTGTCCCATCAAGGTCCCAGTTCACAATCTAATTTCTTTGATGATCTCATTCTATCACTTTGGTTTTCCTAGCTTCTTATGCCACCTCAGGAAATCTAACTCAGACTAACTCCATCAGCTCTTCTAACTTAGATTAAGTAAGTAGGATATGCAGCCAAAACAGTACATCAAAATCTGAGTTGTGAGCTTTGGGCTTATCCCTGGCCCAACCAACTGATTCTCCTTGACCAAAGGACTTAAGTGTTCTAAAGCACAAAACTTGACTGTTGAATCCATCACTTATTTTCTTTGATGTTATACAAGATATTTACTCATTCATTCATACAGTCAGTGTTCACTGAGCATTAGTCTATGTTTATATACCGACATTAATGCCAGGATAAACTAATTTAATATACAAAACCAAAATATACTGTGTAAATTATCCCCAAGACTTGCAATATATTCAATGACATGTAATATATTTTCTCGCATAGTCAATACAAACTGGGTAACTGTACATCTTGCTACCTGTGAATCAGAGTAATAAACTATCAAGGGAAAAGGCAGATATACCAATTCAGATCAATAGAGCTTAATGTTGCTGTAAACTTATTAAATGCCAGGCCACTATTGCCTTTCTCATGAAGGATGAATTGCCTAAGGAATATTAATAAATTTCTAAAATGAAAAATCTTATATAAGGCCATTCCTAACTGAGACATATATCATTCCTTTTACAATTCAGATTTTCAAATACATAAATGGGACAATAAATTTTGAGGGAAGCTATTCAACAGGCAGTGGCTTCAGTTCTTGCTCCTAGCATTCTCTGTTAGTGACAGTATCATCAACATGAGTCCAAAGAATGAAGCTCTGTTTTGATCTTTGGGAAAATCCAATTCTAATACCACAAAAATGAATTACTCTTTCCTTTTACCATCACCGTTACTATTTGATCATGGTAAATGTTCTATCTTTGGCTTGATGCGATTAAATTACAATCCCTTGTTTTGTTATTACTCTCACTTTTTTCAAATTGGATTTTTCTAAAGGACACATTCTTTGTGCAACCTGAGCCATGGTGCTATTGCTTGGTGCACAGAGAGTCTCATGGAAGTTGCTCCTTTCAGCACTCAGATGACATACAGTTGCGTGGACAAGATTGCAGAGGCAAATGAAAGAGTCTGCAGGCTTGGAGGGAAAGGCATTTAATTATAGTTTGAGTTCCATGTCTGAATTTCTTGGGGTACACCCAAGGTTTCCACCTCAGTGTGGGCATCTATAAAACAGGTAAAGCACATTTCATAATCTACCTTCTCACAAGAAAATTATCACCCACATCTATTCCTATTCAGGAACTCTGGCTATGGCAAGACCAGTGAGATGGGGACAACGATCTTTAAAACAGTGTGAGAGCTAGTGGTGAAACTGGCCAAATTAAACCATCACAATTATTAAATACAGAGAAGAAGCAATAGAAGGAAGACAAGAGTAGCCCCTGCACCATTTATTGACCACATGGCAGATGCCAGGCCTTCTGTAGGTGGCTTTATATCCCTCATTGTAAATCATCCCTGCCATCTTGGAAAATTAGTATTATTCCCATCTTTTTACACAAAGGAACCCATGGAGGTTTATAGACATCAGAGAGTTGGACCAAGTGCTCACATATAACAAGAGCCTGTGATTAAATTAAATCCAGTTCCACCTCTGATGCTTAGAAACAAGCTGTAGCTATGTAATTGTCATGGGATGCAGAAAAATTTAGGGGGGAGTGGTGGGCTATCATATACTTTACAGTTATCTCAAAATCTCCAGTGGTGGGGACTATGTGTTTTCTGTCTATAAAGGCTGACTCACATGCTCCTTTCTTCTCCTTTGTTCGGTATTTCCCAAATCACAGCAAATCTTTAGCCATCTTTGGGATATTCCACAGCACAGTGTGACTTAGCTCACTGACCTCGTTATGTCACTGCTAGTAACAGTTGTTGTATATGCAGCAAGGATTATCATTACCCTTCTATGTCACTATTCCAGAATCGCTGGTGGCCCTAACTCCAAAAGCAATGGAAATAGCCATGTTTGAGACCCTCACAACCATATCTGATTTTTTAACTTCTAGTGAGAATTTACCATAGTGGGATGAACGTTCTGACAGCTAAACCACCTGTCCACTCAACACACTGCACTCTTTGCTATATTTAGGACTTGGCCCATACTGTTTTCTCTACCTAATGTCTTTCCGCTCTATGTCTGGTACAATTGTATCAATGGTGTTCATTCTTCATGGCCCAGGTCAAATATCACAGCTTCTAGAAAGCTTTCTCAAAAACTCCCAGACAAAACTAATCTCTTTCCTGTTTCTATTCATATTTTATACTTTGCTATGAACATCTAGTATCTATTTAAATAGAATCAGTTGTGTTCATCTCCCTTATTGTACCTCATCTCTGTATTCCCTGCATCTAATACAGGGCCTGGAGCATAACAGCAGCTCAAAACCATTCACTGGGCTGTGTGGACAAATGAGCTCCTCATTGTAAATTTTTAGAAATTGGAAAGATGGCATGTCGAGGATCATCCTGGATATACCAAAAATGTACTACCTTGGGAGGTAAGTACTAAATTATATTTAACTTTCAACTTCTGTGTAAGGATTTTCTGGAGATAAAATTCATTCTGAAAAGACTGAAGGAAGAAACAGAAGACTGAGCTGGGCGGCGGCACGAGCAGAGGGAAAGCAATGAGGCAATGATAAATGCCCCATGGAAGCATGTTTGCTTGGGTTAATAGTTCCTATTTGTAGCCTGGACTCCACATTTGTGAAATGCTGGGGAGTTCACAAAATGTTTCTTAGTTAGAATTATCTGATGCACAAAGTATGATCCCTCTTTGTTAACAAAGAACTGGGCCTCAGAGAACTGCTCAAAGGTCACATGGAAGCTTATATAATTGGTTGGTGGCTGAGAAGAAACTAGGACCTAAGTGCGGTTTTGGGAGGCTTTGGTTTAGTTTGATTCCACCGTTATTTGCCTTACAGCGTACACTGTGTCAATCAACAACTTGTAATTGGCAGTTGTCCTCAGCTCACTCTTCTCCGTTATCCCTTTTTATCACTTTTTTTCCAATTTCCTTCACTTTTCTCCCTGAAATCCCTGCACAGACTCTTTTAGATTGTCACTGTGAAGAAAAAGCCCTGTAAACAATGCCAGGTGCTCTGCCTCGCCTTAAATCATTAAACCCCAAGTCTGCAGCAGGAAAGTGACTATTGGCAGCAAATTGGTCTTTTCAGATACACCTGTTCATACAGAGAACTGTCACTCCTGGGAGAACCATCCTAAAATATTGACTGTTCTACTTTCAGAGTTCTCCAAGGTACTGCCATTTAATACACTTGGAGAAAAAAAAAGTGCTGTTTGCTAATAGTATTTCATGTCTACTGCTCTATAGCTGCCCAAATTTCAAGTCAACAAAAGTATATTGAGCATCTAATACAGGTCATGCCCTGTTATGAACACTGCAGATTCTCCAAGTTAAATGAAACATGGTCCCTGCCATCACCGTGGTCTTAAGAATAGTGAGTTATAGTACAGTAACTGAGTAGAATACAGTAGGGTGAATTTATATCTCACAAACTGAGCAGAATGGTCACTCTACAAATTTACGGCTTTCTTTAGCCCTTTCAAAGCCACTAAGCAGTCCAGGCACCCCTCTGCCTCTCCCTAGGCACCTTCCTAGGCACTCCTTTCTATTGTCCACAAAAATTCATACCTTCACCACCCCTCACTGCTCTCCTAATACCTTGATCCTTACGCTTGGCAAAACACTGCCTGTCACCTCTTAGAGAAGGTTGAAGAAGTCCTTTCATCTTCTGAGCACTGTTGTCTCATCTACTGTGGCAGCACGGGCTTATCTGGAGCCTCTTCCCTCTCTGTGCCTTGCTCTCCTGTCTCCGTGGAAATGAAAGTGATGTTTTTACTCCTACTGGCACCCCATATCCTCTTGCTTCTCCAAGACTTCCCAACACTAAATGGCCTCTACCTGTGCTGTCTGGCTAATATTTTCCACCATCCCTGTTCAGACAGTTGAACAAGTCACTCTCATTCTCCTGGTGTTCAAGTCCGAAACCTGAGTCATCCTTGACTCTTTTCCCTTCCTGCATGTCTAATCAGTCACCATACGTGGAGATTCAAACTCCTAAAGTCCTCTTCTGTCCACCGCCGTCTGTACTAATTGCCATTGCCTCAGTTCAAGCCAGAATCCTTTCCTTCAAAGGTCATTCTAGTAGCTTCCTGACTAGCTCTTTCTCTTGTTCTATTCTTCATTCTCTCCAATCTAATTGATGCCATGCTTCCAGAGAGCTTTCTAGTATCTGCAACTAACCATGTTCCTACTCTGCTTAGCATCTTTTGATGGCTCCCTCTTGCCTGTGGAGTAAAATTAGACTCACTTATATAATGCACAATGCTTTCCCAGATCTGCCTCCTACCTGCCTGGCCAGCCATTCTGCCTCTCCCACTGACACCCCAGCCTTCTTAAACTTTCTTCCTCCCACATCTTTATCCTCTTGTTCATGTTCCCCCTCTGCCAAAAACATATCGCCCTTTACATAGTCTAGCTTTGTTAAGTCCTTTCCCTTGACAGATCCTTCAGGAAGATTTCCCTGACTTCCGTTAGGTCCCTCCCATGAACTCACACACACACACTGACGATGCGGTCAGTAATGTCAAATGTTTAGAGAAACCAGAAAAGGAGAGTCATTTTACCTGTTAAAATATTGTTTATTTAGGGACTCTATCTAAACCGATTAATCTAAACAGCCCATGTATTATTGGGGGGCTCTGTTTCTTTGAAAACCGAGTACTAAATTATTACGACCTCACTCATTTTCCTTTTTTGACATGAAACCCCTGTTTTTATAGAACCTAATTTTCATGTCAGGAGGAATTGCTTCGGAAATTCCAGCTCCAAAGCACAGCAGATGCAGACGGCTCTGGGAAAAGAACAGTCAGAGGCAGTTAATCACGAATGCCTGCTTTTCAGTAAGCAAAGCCAGATGCTACCATTGTAGGTCAGTGACAGGTAAACTGCAAATAAAGTAAATTATCACATAGGCCACATCACATTTCAAAGCTTTAATTGAGGTTGAGGCTTTTCATTCTTCAGGAGAAAACATGCACTTGTTTTCCATCAGGAATGAATAAAGACATCCCTCTCCTCCATCTGGATCAAAAAAAGATCACCCAATTATATATAATCAGTCCACTGGAGCCTCTGTCCTGAGGACAGGCTCTGACCGTGCCATCATTGCCAACAATGGTGCCCTGTGTAGCTTGTGGTCTTGAGAATCCTTTTGCCTGGGTTTAAGCCCTGGCTTGGCCACTTAGTGGCTGTGTGGCTTGAGGATGTTCCTTGAACTCTCAGTCTGCTCCTCCACAAGAGAGGATTAATAAAGATAATAAAATTTACCTCACAGAACTGCTACAAAGATTAAGTAACATATGCAAAATTCCCAACACCTGTTCAATGTCCAATAAGTGGCATTAATAGTTATGTCAGTATTAAATGACAAAGTCTAACAGAATCCATTAAGAGGGAAACACTCTTCTTCTACAAGTTTTGCTCATGTTTTACTCCCTCTCCTAAACTTCACCTCTAACTATCATTCTTCTGACAGCACAGTGCAGCTGCATTTGGGACGATGGTTGAAAAAAGATTTGGACTGATGCAGACAATTTTACCATCAAGATCTTAATTCCAGTATTTTTGCAATGATTTTAATTTTAAGAGGGAAATCTTGGGGCGTCTGGGTGGCTCAGTGGGTTAAGCCACTGCCTTCGGCTCAGGTCATGATCTCAGGGTCCTGGAATCGAGTCGCACATTGGGCTCTCTGCTCAGCAGGGAGCCTGCTTCCCTCTCTCTCTCTTTCTCTCTCTCTCTCTGCCTGCCTACTTGTGATCTCTCTCTCTCTGTCAAATAAATAAATAAATAAATAAATAAATCTTTAAAAAAAAAAAAAGTCCCTGGCTCTGTATTTCAAGAAAAGATCCCTGCCCAAGATTCAGTTTGCTCCCTGAGTCTTCCTCTTACAAGGTGGCCTGTCAAGAGCACACTGATTTTTATGCCATCATACTGGGTAGTTAGGTCACAGAGGAACCCCTCTACAGAAGTTCACATTGCCCAGCCTGTGACTAAAGAAAAATGCCCAACACTTACCAGATAGAAAGGTCAACAGAATTTACCTTGGGGTTTTCTTTAAAAAATTTATTGTGGCCCTTACTATCTAAAGCAAAATTTTAAGTTTGTCAGAACTGCGGAAGATATACTAAAGTAGTGGTTTTGAAAACTATTCTGGTATTTATTTTGATTGGATCACTTCAAAAAAATAAGGGAGGAAGGAAGGAAATGGAGAGAGAGAGAGAGAGAAGGTGGGAGGGAAAAGGACAGAAGAAGGAGGAAGAGATCATTTCAACTTTTTGTTTTAGAAAATACCACTTTTGGGTGCCTGGGTGGCTCAGCCAGTTAAGCATCTCTCTTCCACTCAGGTCCTGGATCCCAGTGTCCTGGGATCCAGCCCCACATTGGGCTCCCTGCTTAGCGGAGGACCTACTTCTCCCTCTCCCTCTCCTGCTCCTTCTGCTTCTCTTCTCTCTCTCTCAAATAAATAAATAAAATCTTAAAAAAAATTAAATCTCATTTTTTTCCTTATTTACATATCAATGCAAAAATCTATCACTAATTAAATGCAAAATCGTCCACTAATATGGACAGATGTAGTCTGAGTTCTGGGTGAGAAACAGATGTAGGTATATACTGTACACACACGCGCGCACACACACACACACACACACACTTGTTTGACTCTAGACTTAGATTTCCTCATTCATTGAACAAATATGCATTGAACACCTGCTCTGCTTCCATCTCCATTCCAGACATGAGGGATACAAGAAGCCTACAGGAAGCTTGCACCTTGCATGGGTAAAAGATATTAAAGAAATGTATCAAACAAAATATTGTTGATCACAGTCATAGCGAATGCTAGAGTAGAACATAGAGTATGATATCACAGCTCCGAACATGGGGATCTAACCCAAAATGGAAAAAGGCACACTAAAATATTAGTTTTATTAAGAACATATTGCACTGATCCCTCTGTGGGCAGATCCACTCACTTCCTGAGGGTGTGAACTAGCTCCCCTTCCCCTGGCTTTCTCACTGCTTAAAGCAATTATACATTTTTGCTCCATGACACCTTGTCCCCATACCAGACCAAAGGTTATAGAAATCCCAAAGCCTCTCAGGGTTCAGCAGGTGCCTGCATTCTGATTGTCATGAGGCATCCCCTTATGCTAGCTTTTTAACATGTGTATGTTGTAGCTTCCATTATTAGCCTATGGATATGTGTCTTTGGATTTGACCTTCTATCTCAGGTATCTTTCTTTCTCTTGATGACTCTTGTTGAGTACACACTATAAAAATGGACATAAGAGGATTTTTACTGTTACTTTGCTTAGCTCTTTTGTATTCCTTCTCGCAATCACAAAATGTATAGTGGACACCGACCCTGTGCCAGGCATTGTGTGACCTACTGAATACACTGCTCGGAACAGAGCAGGCATAACCCCAGCCTTCACGGAGCTTACACATTAGACTGACTTTTTGTTGCTATATGTTTCCTCAAATACTTTCTAAAATGTCTTGAAAAAGGCTTAGCACTGTCAAAGATGTGGCTGCTGCAGAAAATAAGATTTCTGGTCCTGCAGAATTGAAGTTCTTATGAGGGAGATGCACACAAAACAATACATTAGATTATGTTGTGAAACAAGGAAATGGATATAGATTCGAGGGTCCAGGGGAGACGTCTCTGAGGAGATGAGGTTTGGAAAGTGCCTTGAAGAAAAAATAATCTTGGATAATTGATGAGCAGAGAGGAGCTCATCAGGGTGGAAATGACAGAGGACGATTTGATAAGATTGGAGAAGAGAGGAAAGAGACAAGGTTATCTAGATGCAGGCTGACCAAAAGAGAAAAAAAAAAAAAAAGGTGGGGTGTTAAGTGCGAAGATAAGTTTTTGAGAATTGTTTTGACGTGATAACATGAAGGGTTTTCTTTTCCTGGTAAGTGAGGAGCTCTTGGATCCTTTTCTAGTCATGTTTATGCTACAAAAACTATTTTTGAAAATGTATCTGGATTTCAAGGATGGGGAGACAGATGAGAACATTGCTGATTTGATTTAGGCGTGATATGTGTACAAGCATGTACCCAATGAGACTGAAAGAAGTGAATCTAAGAGATAATATATAAGACTGTGCTACAGTCTGAATGAAAGGGATGAGGGAATGATGGGCAGGAATATAGGCCAGGAAATGTAAGGAGTCAGAGAGTGAAGGACAGACACAAGCAGATAGCACAAGAGTCTCGGTTAAGTTGGGGGTTGTTGAATTTTACTTGGTGGTGGAGCTTTTGCAAGAAAATGTCCTGTGTTTGTTTAAAACCAAGGACTTGGTGCCTGGGTAAGTCTAGCCTAGAAGTCGGGAAGTCACTGGAGCAGGAGGGATGTACAATTCTGAAAATAGATGCGCTCTATGGATGAAGGGGATACAGAGACAAACCCAAACTTTCAGAAGCCAAAAAAAAATAAAAAGCAATAACTATCTACTAGAAATTTAAAAAAAAATGAGAATAATTAGCCTTCAGATGATAAGAATGCCTATGCCATTGGTATCAGACATTTATTATGCTTACAAATTTCTTGGGAAAATGTAAATGCTAATGGGGGGGGAGCTTCTTCATTAGGTTGCCCTTACTCTAATTTTGTAGTTTCTAGAGAGGTCAACACTGTTGGCTTGGAAGAGGCCAGCTTCCATAATTACCTGACAAATGCTAATGATGTGTGGAAAAATGGTAAACTCCCTATAAAGACAATGAGAAAATGGAAGCTGATTTATTTCCAGTAGCTGCATAAATCATAAGAAAACTTGAAAGATTTAATTAGGAACAAAAATGGCCCCCAGACAGTTTAGTAAAGGTGGGTTTTTCCCCCTAGATTCTTGTCACTGTTAGCTCAAGGCCCCCTATGTTGAAAGCTTTAGTGACAGATAACAAGCTTTTATTTCCGACTCTTGCAAACGATTTGTGATCTTGTCATTGAGTATGTTCTACTTACACCAACGTATTTGCCAGTGAACTCTCACGACCCCTCTTCCCAGTCACACAGGAGAAACTCACAAAAGTATTTAAATTTTAAATTGCAATTTTACTTTTAAAAATACCAGAGAGTGAAGGTATAATTGGAAAGATATAATCCATGTGACGATTTCTGAATGCAGACACCGGTTCTGATACTCAAAGCTTTTAAAAAATCAAAACACGTTTCAAGTGTTAGTATTCTGTCTTGGTCTGGCTGCCTTGAGTGAAGCATATTTCAGTCCATACTACACCCACTTTCAGGAAGTTATTCCCAAATGGAATATTAACCATGGTATTGCTAGTTTCTTATTTTTAAGTGTCTATCTCACTAGGCAATTTAGGATGAAACAATACCTTACAGTTTTAAGGTCTCACTCTATCATCTTGTTCCGACAAAACGTTTACCTAATTTCAAAGTCCTTTCCTTCTGAAATCATTCATTCATTTACAAAGAGGAAGGAGGAAGAGAAGGAGAAAAAGAAGGGGCACCTGGCTGACTCAGTTGGTAGAGCAGGTGACTCTCGATCTTGAGTTCAAGCTTCAAGTTGGGTGTAGAGATTACTTTAAAAAAATAAAATAATTCACTCATCCATTAAACAACCATCTAATTGATAAGTGATGTGTGGATAGATAGAAACAAGACAGAAGAGCCCCTGATCTTACGAAACTTACGTGTGTGTGTGTGTGTGTGTGTGTCTTGTGTGGCAAGGGTGCGGGGGGGGGGGTACTGGGAGGAAAAGACAAACAAAAGAAAAGCTAGGACCATTTCAGATATTGGTAAGTACTGTGAAGAAGGAAATAAGGAGTGAGTTGCTGCTAGAGGGTGAGGAGGAGACCTCTGAGCTCAGATCTGCAAGAAAATGGGGAGCCATCCATGGGCGTGTCTAGGGAGAGCGAGTTCCATGTGGAAAGTCTGAGGTGAGAGCAAGCTCAACAAATACAGAAATAGAAGAAAGGTTGAGATACACATGGTGGTATTGGTTCTAACTTGCAGCCCCTACGATGGTGCACTGTTGCACATTTCACAGCGATAACTATGTGGAGCCGAGAGGAAAAGGCGAGGAGAAGCAGGAGTGGGACAGATCACATTGGGTCTTGCAGGTCTTAGCTGGGGGCTGGCTTTCATTTTAAGCATAACAGGAAGCCCCTAAAGGGTTTCAGACAGTAGAATGTGATTCGCTCTGTATTTTTTAAAACCTACTTATGGCTGTGCAGAGAATACACTGTAGCATGGCAAGAATGGAAATGGGGAGACAGATGCAACCAGTTGCCGAAGAGGACCCAGGGCAAGTGGACTGCAGCCTGAATTTGGGAGAAAACAGTGGGGTTGGAGGTGAACCAGCAGGTTTAAGGTGCAGTTTAGGGGAAGAGTTTGGCTGGACCAGCTAATGGACTGAATGTGGACGATCAAGGGAAGGGCCAATTCATGCGTGATGCCTATATTTTTGGTTTCATCAGCTGGGAAGATTAAAAGGAACAGAGTTTTGGGGGGGGAGTTGGAGCAGGAAACCGAGAGATCACCACCCCCCAACTCTTCTGACCAGTTTTCTTACCTTAAATACACCTTGTCGCTGTGTGTGCTATGTTTTGTTGTAACTTCTATTCTAATAGATTTCAAGCCCCCAGAAAGGGTCTTATTTTATTCGTGTTCCAGATACTACTTAAGTGTCTGGCACATAGTAGGAGCTCAAAATACACTTATTCAATAATCCATGAATTGAAGTAAAATGCTACAAATCTAATTGTTTTTCTCTTTGGAAAAGCAGTGTTTGCATAATTGAATATTTCCTTTTACTTTGACTTATGAACTTTAATTCACACTGGAAAATGCATACCATAAAATAAAAAAGCTACGACTATGATTTAGATGTGCCATAATTAAAAGAAGTCCATATTTATATGTAAAGCAGGTCATAATTTATGTAAAGAAGAAATCACATAAGTTATAAACAAGAAATCTTTGCAGTCCCTACAGGGTTTGGGTTAGTCCCCATGAATTTAGTAGGGTTTCAATACATATTTATTTAATAAATGGAATTGAAAGTAACAGAGTATTTTATGTAAAAGCTTTCATTGGTCTATAAAAATTATATATGAGCGGGGTCCTTCAGAATAAACTATTAAAATCTTGGGAGGGTTTAAATTTGCTATCTTGGAAAAGAGAACCATTGGTATTTAAAGGCCCGAGTGAAGAATCAAATAGGCACTTTTCATGCCAATTGACCCCTGGAGATTATTTTTTCCAAGGCTGCCCAGCATGCTAGCTCAGTAACGTGTTCATTGCATGTAACTTACTGTTTTTGTTGTGCCTGCCACCTTGTATCTCATAGGAAAATGAAATGTTTAAACCACAAAATCCCAGGTGGTTCAGCCGACAGGTATAAAAAGCAACACGATACGGAAATAAAACGTTGTCAGTTTTTGATTAATGGGAGGAGAAGTTTTTTTTTTTTTTTTTTTTTTTTTTTTTTTTTTTTTTTTTTTTTTTTTTTTTTTTTTTTTTTTTTTTTTTTTTTAATTTTTTATTTTTTATAAACATATATTTTTATCCCCAGGGGTACAGGTCTGTGAATCTAGCAGGCGGGCTTGAGTTTTTTTCTTTTCCTAAGCCAAAGTGTTCTATAAAATCTCTAGCTACACAGCCACTATCAAAAAGCACGGAGAAAAGTCTTTCTCTGGATGCAGTAAGGAACACACTGGAAATGCTGGTCTTCCTTCAGTGTAGCTAATATATAAGAAATTGTAGAGACACAAGACCTCAGGTGGAGAAACGGGGCTGATGAGGACTCCGCGGGGGTATAGCTGAAAAATGAAGCCATGACAAGGCTTGAATTCTGCATTTCTTGTCTAGCAGGACCCAACCAACCTGTCATGGGGTGCATGGGAGGGGAGGGGGGACATTAAAAAGGGTGCCAAGAAAGCACAGCAACAACAATAAACAAAAGTATTATTTATTAGATCTTTTAGTAAACAATTTCTGTGGCTCAGACATTGCCACAGGTGTGTATCTGTAAGCCCTAAGTTCACAGTCATCTCATGAGGCAGATGTGTTACCCCCACTTCTAGCAGAAGAACCAGCCATTCAGAAATGATACAGAAACTTACTCAGAATGATATTGCCAGGAAGAAACCAGCCAGAATCCAAACCCAGCTATAGTGGATCTGAAACACCATCCCGAACTACGGAGTGATGCAGAAACAGGTGACATCGGAGGGCCAACGCATGAAGCAGAATAGAAACAACTCCCTTAGCCACATCTGTGACCAGGTCCTAGGGAGAACACCATACTGAGGAGGAGTCCTTCAACTTTGATAAAGTACTCACTGTCTTTCGTGAATGTATTTAGTAAATACAGCTTTTAAGTATAGTTTCACTTCTTCTCAACTACTTCTTGCTGTCTCCAAAATGCACCAAAGTAATGCCCCATTTGAGGTATTATTGAGGAAATGGACCTCAAATGACTAACACACCTGCTCATGGCGGTCAGGGTTTTTATTCCCAGAGGGGCAAACCAGGTAAGCAGAACGCCCCAAGAAGGTGTCACCTGAACAGGGACCTGAGTGTGCCACATGACAGAACAGGTGGAAATGTTGTTCAGTCCCTTCCCCAATCCCTTAAGTGTCTACAGTGTTTAGTATGTTTCCACCAAAATAGTTTTGTTTGGGTTGCATTCAGTAAATATATCTCTGGCCCATTTTCCATGTGCTCTGTGATTGTAAGCTGTGTGTACATCATGAAGGCCAGCATTGACTATAGTTCAACTGACATACTTTCCTAAGCCCTTTTCATTTTTACAGTTTATGATCACCAATGCCCAATTCTGTGTCCAGTAACTTTCTAGGCACATGGGGGTTGATGGTAAGCTTTCTTAGAGGTACAATCCTGTTAGTCAATCTCAAAGATAAGAGAAAGGATGAAGAAAAACTCAATTCTTTGATAACAAGAATGAAATACAGGAGTCTAGAGAAGGGAAGGGAGGAGCTGCGATTAGCAATGAAGAAAGGATTAGCAAAGCAGTAAAGATGCACTGGTCTGTGACAGATGTTGGGATTTGTGATCCCAACATCTGGGATTGGTGATGTTGTCGGGATATCAATGCTTACCGAGCAGCAACTATGTACCCAGCAACTTCTGAACACGTCATGTAATTTCTCATAGGCAAATTTCATCGATTTTACAGATGGTAACAGGGAAGTTGTAAGAGAATATATTACCTTGGCCAATGGTCATATAACAAATAAGAGGTACTCAACTATTCAAACTCAGATCTGAATACGTCAAGATTCTGGGCTATTCCGAGTACACCAGAAGACGGACCATTATTTCATGGCTCGGGTTATAACCTGAGTAAACCTGAAGGTTCTCTCTGTTCTCAGGTATGCCAGACTTTGCAACGTGTCCTCTGCAGGGAAAATCTTCTTCCTGTTTTCTCTCGGTTAATGTGTAACATGTCTATCAAGTTTCCATTAAAAATCAGCTCATCAAGAAGTGATGGGTGGAAAAAGGGAGGAGAATCAGAAGATCCCCTGAACCTCCAGAGTGAGTGAACCCCCTGTCCTCATAGCCACCTGCACCCTCACACCTGTATTAGGATTAGGCTTGGCTAAAAGTTCTGACCTTTGATTCCTTGGTCTCAGAGAACTCCTTCTTCTCTCACCCCTCAGCTTTCATTTCCCCCCAAGCTGTAGGCTTACTTAGCATGTGGTTGGTTTTCAGAAGTGTCTCAGGTGAAAGTCACACTGCCTCTTTGGCCATAGCATACAAGTGTCACCAGCTTTCCAGCCTGTGTACCTGTATCTTTGCCACTCACCTCCTAATGGGGAAGACCGTATCACATTTTTAAGTTAAGTCCAGGAACACAGTTGAAAAGATGAAATTTTAGGCACGCCTGGGTGGCTCAGTTGGTTAAGCAGCTGCCTTCGGCTCAGGTCATGATCCCAGTGACCTGGGATCGAGTCCCACATTGAGCTCCTTGCTTGGCAGGGAGCCTGCTTCTCCCTCTGCCTCTGCCTCTGCCTCTGCCTGCCATTCTGTCTGCCTGTGCTTGCTCTCTCCCTCTCTCTCTCTGATAATTAAAAAAAAAATCTTTAAAAAAAAAAAGAAAAAAGAAAAGATGAAATTTTAAATTTTAAATGAGAAGTATCTTTAGGGGGGAGAATGGAATTCAATTAAACCAATGAAAATCAATCCAACTTTCCTACCTCCCATCTGTTATAAATTATTGGGAATCACTTCAATTTAAAGTGCTTTGTGTGGGGCTCCTGGGTGGCTCAGTGAATTAAGCATCTGCCTTTGGTTCAGGTCACAATCACGGGGTCCTGGGATGGAGCCCTACTTTGGGCTCCCTGCTCAGCAGCGACCCTGCTTCTTCCTCTCCCTCTGTGCTCTCTCTTGTTCTCTCCCCCCTCCCAAATAAAGTCTTTAAAAAAAAAAAAGTGCTTTGTGCAATATAGTCCTCGAGAATGATGAAAACCATAATTCAGCATGTTTTTTCTTGATCTTCCAACATTACATCTTATCAAAAGTCTCTCCATTCATTACCTATATTTTCCCCAAACTGCCTTAGATTGCAAACACCTAGTTCTTTTCCTGCTAACAACTCACAGCAGCCTCTGGCAGATGAGGCTGAGAGAAGTCTTCATTCCAGGGTGCTGCCCTCATTCTTGGGGTTCACAGCTCCAATCTGGGCTCTTCTGGGATGCCCCCTGAGCCCTCCACTTAACCTGCATTTGAAGCCTTGGGTTTAAAGCCAAATTACTTAAAACTCGTAACTTTTCCCTCGGCTCTGGTAAGTGGCCTTGGGTCTTTATGAACGTGTGTGCATTTCTCTGCTATTCTAACAGAAAGTGACAATATCCTCGTTTGTGTGTGTCTGTGTATTTGCTGACAAAACTGAATGAATCTCTCATCTCTTGGCTACAGTCTGGATGCCCAAGGAACAGACTTTAAGACTCCACGTCCTTCCTCTCCTTCCAGACAATGCGGGTTGGCTTTTCCTTTCCGTGGGTCGGTACGCAGATAGATGAGCAACTGACGGGTGGAATTGATAGATACATGGATGAGGAGAGAGAGGCATGTGTGTGTGGTTGGGTCAGACAGACTCGAAATCTAGCTTAGGCTCATCCTGAATGGAAACCTATGTTGGTGTCCCCAAGGCTCCTGAGAATGTTCCTTCTCTCACACTCACTCTCCTTGAGCTGCGTACTCTTGTCTGCTTGCTTTCTTGCTTTCGCTTCGACGTAGGCAGCAGTGGCAGCCAACTCCAGAAATCTCACCTGCTGTTCCATGGACTGATTGATTTATCCTGTCTTCTGCTTTTGACCCTAGCTGCTTCCCCCACTTCATGCACTCTGATTCACTGGCCATAAGAGCAAAAGCCCAGGGCATCCTGCAAAGCTGTCTTTCAGAAGGCCACGCTGGGCTCCTGAGTCCATGCAGGGTCTGTCTTCAGCTTTGCCTGGTGCTGCAGAGAGCACATCACAAATCCCAGCAGACCAATGAGGTTTCTGGGCAAAGCCTGCCCTATTCAGCCCTTCCCACTACCAAATGGGTTCCTGAAAAACAAACAAACAAACAAACAAACAAACAAAACTGCTCTTGAGCCTCTGGATTCTAGAGTCTGCAAAGGGAAAATATCCTGAACAACCAGCTAAAGTCCCTGAGCCCAGAGCCAATGCTCAGGGCAAGGCAACAGTTCCAGAACTCCATTCCTGCCAGGACTTGATGCTACAGCAATTAAAGATTTATTCCTATTGACAAGCACCTTAGTAAAAACTAAATAGATCGGTTTCTTCTTAAAGCGTAGCTATTTTCATCCTCAGGGAAGAAAGAAATATTGTTTAAGAGGGAGATAAAAACAAAAACAAAAACAAAATGATGGGGAGATATAGAATATGTAAGGAAGAAAGCTGGAGAAATCCTGGGTGAGACTAATATGGTGCCTGATCAGGAGATTTGAGAAATAGGAACCTAGACCATTTTAGTCTTAGAGCAAAGGCTCTAACCTTTGGAGAGGGTGATGAGAGACATAAGGGGATGGCGTCCTTTCCCTACCCGTAAGTAGAGTGTGGGGGAGGGGCAGTTCAAAATCAAATAAACCTCATTTCTCATTATTTCTATTCAGATTCTCCTTCACACACTCCATTCAGGCCCCTCCTGACATACCTCCACCATCCCAGACATGTCACCAGCGTGTGCAACAGAGTGGACCTTCTTTCTGCCTGCTCACTCAGAGAGTTCCCTAAGCCTCTGTCCTGACTTCCTGCTCTCTTTAGGACTTATCACCAGCTAGCATGTTTTACACATTTTGCTGACTATGAACAGACTTCCGTCTGTTTTGTTCCCTCATTGTAGCTCCACTGTAGCTAGAGAAGGGCCTGGAGGGCTAGAGCAGACCCCTACTCAGTATTTGTTGCTACTTTGCATGAATGAACGAACAAATGAGAGCCTGACTGCCCATGGAGCCCATTCAAAGTTCTGACCTATTAGTTCTTCCCCTTCAGACACTGCAGTTTGACTTTTCTTTTTTATGTTCATCAGAGCCAAAATCCACATCCTGATCACCTAGGACTAAAACAAAAGGATGGGTTACTTTCAGGAGACTCTCAGTCATACAAGCCACATCAAGTGAAGGGAAGGTTGTATCTAATGTTTGCTTTGTTTTGTTTTTATTTTAGTGGGCTCCTGCCCAGCTTGAAGTCCAATGCTGGGCTTGAACTCATAACCCTGAGATCAAGACCTGAGCTGAAGATTCAGCTGTTTAACCAGCTGCGTAACTTGGGCACCCCCTCCCAAGTATTTCTTTAGCTTAAAGAAGAGCTTGTTTTCCTGTGTGCAGCAGACACTCACATGTAGGTGTGTTGAGCAAACCTGTAACTGTAACAGGAACGCTGCTAGGAATAAATGACAGGCTTTCTAAAACTTGGCTGTGAACCCAGTGTCCAGGAAAGTGTGTTAGACCACTTATACCATTCTTTTCACGTGAAAAGACATCCTCATTCCCAAACAAGGTCACAAAATACATTCTGAAGTAAAATTGGCTTGTAATTTGGGACTTGCCTAGAATACTAGAGATGTAAAATGTGGAGCCCAAGGCCAATAAAACACGCTC
This sequence comes from Mustela putorius furo, assembly GCF_011764305.1. Classification (NCBI taxonomy): domain Eukaryota; kingdom Metazoa; phylum Chordata; class Mammalia; order Carnivora; family Mustelidae; genus Mustela; species Mustela putorius. The sequence goes on from NW_025421273.1 coordinate 28,122,181, forward strand.
GTTCTGACAAGTACAATGGGCAACTTGTGAATGGTTTACACTGGTGTATTGAAATCTGGGCAGAAGATACAGGCTATCAGCCCAATGAGTAGTAAGAGCTTGAGTGATAGCACCTCTATTTTAAGAATGACAAAGGCCAAAGTCTGTGGTTAATGTCTGCTGTGGCAAAACCAAGACTGGGTCTTTGCGTGCACCTGTCTTATTTTACTTACCATTTCTCCAGCAAAGGCATCCTCCAGTTTCTCACCCCCACAAACAGTGATGCAAACAGGGATCCTCAGATGTGCTGAAGAGGAGTTTATGAGCAGGAACAGGGTTGTGGGAGTATTACGGATACACACACACAATTTCATTTGCACTTCTGGATCTCTCTCCCCCATGTTTCTACTCGTGTACACTTTCTCCAGCAGAATATGAGAATTCCCATTGCATTCCCATCACCAGTACTTTTCCTAATTACCAATCTCAGAAGTATGAAGGATTGTATCAGTCTTGTATTACCAGCCTGAAGAGTATAAAGGATTAGATCATCACTGTTTTAATTTACACTTCTCTGATTATTAGTGAGTACAAGAATCTCGGATACTTAGAAGCATTCAGGTTCCCGTCTGTGAATTGCCAACGCACATCTGTTCATTATTTTCTACTTTGTTTTGTTTTAATTGCAGATCAACAAACACTTCTATTATGTCCTAGATAATAATCCGCTGGCTTTTAATGCTGCAAATACAGTTCCTGATCCCTAATTTGTAAGTTGTTTTGTTACCTTTACTGTCCTTTCCTGCCAAAAATCTTTAATTTTGTTGTAGTCATTATCCAATTATCCAGCCCACTCTTTGAGATCTTAAAAAACTTTTTATTACTTTTTTTTTTTTTTAAGAGCTAGAGAGAGAACACGAGTGGCAAGGGGCAAAGGGAGAGGGGGAGAGAGAGAATCTTAAGCAGGCTCCGTGTCCAGCACAAAGACCAACATGACTTGATCCCACAACCCTGAGAACATGACCTGAGCTGAAATCAAGAGCTGGATGCTTAATGGACTGAGTCATCCATGTGCCTCCTCCTTTTTTTTTTTTTTTTTACATTTATACATTTTCTTCATGGAAATATGTCTACAACGTATTGTTAAAGGAAAAATAATGAGTTCTAAATTAGCACGTATACTATGATCCCACTTACATACAATGACTCACAGATTAGTAACAAGTATGCCCCCCTCGTTGGTTTGAGTACAAAGTAAAGCCATATTTCTTTTACTGTTCAAATTACAATAATCCAGATCCTGTTTTGCTCAGTTTAACAGAAAATATCACTTTCTTTCTCGGCTCCCCTGTCCCAAGATCCCTCAATGTCAGTTTTCTTGATCTTTTCATAGAACCAACTCTTGGTTTGTTGATTTTTTTTTCCCCTACTGCTTTTCTATTCTCTATTTCATTTATATCTGCTTTAATCTTTGTTATTTTCTTCCTTCCGCTAACCCATCTTTGATTTTTAGGGCATGTGCGTTAGTGTTTTTTCTAAAAAGTCACATTTTTAAAGTTTAGCTTTCTAGCTGGCATCGATTTTTAAAACACTGGTTTTCTTCTCATACAAAAAGCAAAGTTCTTCAACGATTATCAATCAAAGAGTCCTTTCTTTCTCCATGATTTGTAGTGCAATTTTTATCATTTAATCAGGTGTAGATTCTGAGTTCTTCTTTATATTCCATTGGCCCTTTGAATTCATGTATTCTATTATCAATTAATTAAACAAATACTTACTGAGCACTTGCTATAACTGAGACATTTATTTTACATGCTGGGAAAACAGACACATGCCTGGCTATCACAGAACTTATCTTAGGATAGGTAGGTAATGTAGAGCCTTCAAAGTCACTGAAAGAACTCTGGCATTTACTAAAATAACAACAACAGCTGGCACATATATTGTGATTACTGTGCACCAGGCACTGTTCCAAGGGCATTACACATATTAATTTACCTAATCCTCTCAACAAGCCTGGGATATACTTACTACTATTATTCTGCATCTTACTGATAAGGAAACCACAGCACAAACATCTTAAGTAACTTGGCCAAGGGCATACAACTACAGGGGGATGAAGCCAGAATTCAAATCCAATCAGTTTGATTCTGGAGCCTATGCTCTAACCCACGGCCTTGTACTGTCTCTAACTGGGAAGGGAACCCACTGTGTGAAACCACGAATGACCCAGATATTAGGTTTACTTAGGCTACTGTGTTGAAAGTAGGCTGTAAGTGGGCAAGAGTAGAAAAATGAGACCCATGAGGGATTCTTTCAGTGGGCTCAACAAGAGATAGTGGTGATCAGGACTAATTAGTAGCCAGGGAGGAGGTAAGAGGAGCCACATTCTTGATTTGTTGACAACTGGGCAGTGGAGTGTTGGAGAGCGAGAAGAGTCACTGATGATTTCAAGGTTTTTATTTTGAATGACTTGAAGGATGGAGTTGTCATTTACTAAATGGGGAAAACTGCCTGAAGAACAAATTAAGGGAAGAAAACTCCCTTAACCTTTTAGATGCTATTATATAAAGGGATCAAATAGGTCCCTTTTAGATGTCATTAGACACTGAGATTTCAATCTGTAGTTGTATATGTGAGTCTGGAATTCAGGGCAAGATCTAAGACATATAAATATGAATAACATGACCATATCAATTTAAAAGATTAGAAGATATCACCAAGGAAGAGAGAGTAGGAAGACAAAAAGGTCCAAACACTGATGTCAGCGTATTCCAACATTAAGAAGGCACATAGGTGCAGAGGAAATAAAAAAAGATTAAGAAGAACAGTCAGTGAAGTTGGTGTAAAACCAGGGGGCTACAGTTTTAGAGAAGTGAAGTAAGATGAGTGTTTGGAGGAAAAAGTAATCCACTTTATCAAATACCCATGACAGGTGTTGATTAGTACCACTGTTTGTTTTTGTAAACTCATGTCTCAGATATTATTAGTTATAATAATTTGTTTATTTCTTGTTGGCTTATGAAAGAGCTCATAAATCTATAAAGAAGGACTGTTTCGTGTCTTGTCTCCTTTTCCTATTAATATACTTCTATGGTAGTTGTTAGAAATGCCCACCAATATTTCCTTATCTTCCCCTTTCGGGGTCCCTATTAGGATTTCACTTCCTGCCTCCCCTGTCCATGGGTGGGACCAGGGACTCTTTCAGGCCAATTGAGTTTTCAGCCAAGTGACATGTGCCCCTTTGGAATCACAGCATTTAATGGTGGATGCCAGGCCTGCCTGAGCTGTCTTTGCCCCTTAGATGTAATCACTGGCAGTGTTCAAGATGATGGCTCTTCCCTCAGCCTGCCTTTCTGAGTGGTAATGAGGTCAACCTCTCTGCCAACCCATAAGGAGCATTTAGCAAGAGGAACAAAGTCTTGAGGTGGTGGTGGCCGGTGGTGGTGGCCAGAGGCAGTGGCGAAGGCCATGTGCCCCAGGGGGACCACGTCTCCTGCCGGCCACCCAGAGCTGGCCAGGCCTGTGTCACAGTGTGAAGGAGGGCACAATGGGTCAGCCAGGAGGATGCCCAGGCGGTCCTGCAATCACAGGCAGGTTCTTTGCTCCCTCCCATCTAGAGATTAGGTCTGAGGGAAACCGAGTTCCTGCCAGATTGGTAGCTCTCCAGACCAACGCCAAATCCTCTTCCAAGTGTCTTCAAAATGATTTTCTACCAAGACGGCCTTCTGTTCCTCTACTTCACCTACCTCCATGAGGGCTTTCTCACCCTCAGGCTGACCTGCACCTCCCCCCAGCTGAGCACTCACGGGGACCCCCACCCCTCACCAGCACCCCAGCTGCAGAGAAGGTGGCTTCACAGACAGGTCAGAGCGGGAATGGCCATGACCCCCAAAGAACTGTGCAGCAGCACCTTTCCCATCTTCAGCTGCATCTCCCTGGGAGAGGCCCAAAGATCCTTCCCCAAGGATTGCCTGCAGCCCATCGTGCTGGGGTCAGGGCCAATGCCCAACTGAGCTTCCTCCACCAGCAGACACTCAAGAGCCTCCCCACAGCCCAGCCCTTTGTGCGCAGGATATTTGGGATCTGCGAGGGTCTCAGCAGGCAGTCGGCCTCATACCCATCCGCCCCACCCCGGAGTGGCGCTGCCCCAAGACAGCAGGGTCACCCGCCACCCACGCACCTCCATCACTGGCCAGCCAGTGAGAGGAGGGCGATGCGCATGGCCCAGGAACTGCTTTGACGGCCCGATCGCCATGGGCATCAGCTTGACCATCTTCAACCTCATGCAGGTCCGTCGGTAGCACCTGTAGAGCTAGCTGCCTCTCCTGAGACAGGGAGCCAAGCTTCAAAGTGCGGGGAACTACTGACCCCTTTTGTTTCTGAGCTGGTGGGGTGGGCTTGGTTCCACCTTCCGGGTCATGGCGGAGCACCTTGTAGAACAAGCTGGGGGTGGGGGAGTGGCTGTACTTGGTCCCAGTGGTCCAAGAGTAAAGCCAACTGGCCTTGAAACACAATGGGCTTGGTGAATAGGGCACAGTCTCCCCTGCCCTCCTCCCCAGGGCTGGCACTGCCTTCCGAAGGCATTGCCCTAAATGCCCTGAGCTGGGAGTGACAAACACCACTTCCTGGCGCTCTGTGACCTTGGACATGCTTCTAGTTCTAGTGACCCTCTGCCCACAGGGCTCAGAGCCAGACTTAGCCTGCCCCTATGCTCAAAGGGAGTGGGGAGCTCCAGAGTGAACAAGAAGCTGGCCTCCAGGTCCCTTGCCAGGTCGGGCCAGCCTCTGGCTCAGCTGCAGCCCTAAATGTAGCCTCTTCCCAGTCCCGCCCCTCCCCACCCTTCCTGTCTAACCATGGCTTCCCAGAGAATCTGAATCCTCTTTCACCAGAGCCTCCTGATGGGGAACAGCCTTCTCCCAATGGCATTATTCTGATCTTGGGATTCCACAGCCCAAGTCTGGGTGGCAGGAGTGTGTTTCTCTTCCCACTCCATTTGTAATGTTCCCAGGAAGGTCACACCTCCTCCAGGCTGCAGGATTTGAGGAGTTGCCATGGGTTGGGGTCTGAGTCATAACCTGGGGGCATCTGGCACATCCTTGGCTCCCCACCTGAGCAGGCACTTGGCCAAGACACAGGGCAATGTAGGGCCCACAGGGCTGTCTGATTTCCACGAATGGAGTGCTTGGAGACTGCTGGCAGCTTTCATCTTCCTAAAGTGGGAGACCCTGAGACTGTGTGTAGCATGGGGGAAGCTTGGAGGAATCAGAGTACCCCAGGGCAACTGGTCTCATGGAGAAGTCCCCTGGGGCCTGCTGGGTGTCACAGGGATGAAGAAACCCCCATGTCTGGATGATGTTTGGGGTTTCTTGATTTCTTGGTTTTGTTTTTCAATCCAGCTCACCCTGGCTTTGGTCACAGTAAACACTGACCAGCATGATACAGTTCTACTCGGAGGGTGACCATAGGGTCAGTTTTCATGAATGGCTCGGCTGCCACCATGTGTGAAAGGGGTGCTTGAGTGGCTCAGTCTGTTAAGTCTCTGGCTTCAGCTCAGGTCATGATCCCAGGGTCCTGGAATCCAGCCCCATGTCAGATTCTCTGCTCAGCAGGGAGTCTACTTCTCCCTCTGCCCCTTCTCCCATTTGCAGTCTCTCTCACATAAATAAAATCTTTTTAAAAAGAAAGGGGGGGTGCCTGGATGGCTCAGAGGGTTAAAGCCTCTGCCTTCGGCTCAGGTCATGATCCCAGAGTCCTGGGATGGTGTCCTGCATTGGGCTCTCTGCTCTGCAGGGAGCCTGCTTCCTCCTCTCTCTGCCTGCCTCTCTGCCTACTTGTGATCTCTCTCTGTCAAATAAATAAAATCGAAAGAAAGAAAAAAAAAGAAAGAAAGAAAGGAAGGAAGGAAGGAAGGAAGGAAGGAAGGAAGGAAGAAGGAAGGAAGGAAGGAAGAAGAAAGAAAGAAAGAAAGAGTAAAGAAAAGAAAAGTCAAGGAAAGAAAAGAGGGGCACCTGGGTGGCTCAGTGGGTTAAAGCCTCTGTCTTTGGCTCAGGTCATGATTTCAGGGTCCTGGGATGGAGCCCCAAATCGGGCTCCCTGCTCAGCATGGAGCCTGCTTCCTCCTCTCTCTCTCTGCCTGCTTCTCTGCCTACTTGTGATCTTTGTCTGTCAAATAAATAAATAAAATATTTAAAAGAAAAGAAAAGGTAAGGTCTGAGAGAGCATGTTTGCCCACACACACATTTCCAATCATGGCTTTCATTTCTCCCCTTTGTTCTGTCCCTTTTTTGTTCTTGCCTTGGACCTGAGGTGTGAAGCCCATCTCTGTCCTCCCTTGCATGTGTCTGCTGGTGAGCCCCTGTCTCCCTCCCAGGGTCCAGGGCAGACCGTGATGGCTGTCCTGTTAGGTGGGCTTCCCACCAACTCTCCCAGCCTTGCTTACTAGCTTTGCCAGGCTGGACAGGAGAGGCAGGGACTATTCACAGGAAGAAGGGGTGAGGACCCAAGGGCCTCCGGGTGAAGGAAAGTAGCAGGGGTTGGGGGTCCACTCCAGGCAGGTGAGACCAAATGAATGGTTGGGTCACAATCTATACTGAGCTGCAGGCTGGGCAGCAGAGGGGAGGGCCCCCAGATCCTGCTGACCCCCATGTTCGTCCCCAAGGTGGCTCGCCGCAGAGTGGGCCTGGCCAGCCCCCTGCACCCTGAGCCCTGCACGCTGCCAAGCTGGTGCTCTCCAAGGTCACAACCCTGCCTTTGGTGTCCATCCTGATCTGGAGTTACCTTTGATGTCATGAACACACTTTGTTTATATATTTTAAAGCTAAGTGCCAAGATATAGTGTATTTAATAAAAACGAAAATGACCCCCCAAAAAGAACTACTGTTTTGTTTTGTTTTGTTTTTTTAGATTTTATTTATTTGTCGAGAGAGGGAGAGAGAGTTTGCATGAGCAGTGGAGAGGAGCAGAGTGAGAGGGAGAAGCAGGCTCCCCACTGAACAAGGAGCCTGATGTGGGGACTCCATCCCAGGGCCCTGAGATCATGACCTTAGCCAATGTCAGATGCTTAACCGACTGAGCCACTCAGGTGCCCCCAAAACATGTTATCTTTAATATCAATATACTTTTTAGTATTTGGGGGCAAGTGGAATCGTATAGGAAGAGAATAGAAATAGAAAAGCAGTATTTTGAGATAGTATGTTGAAATCTTTTTTGTTCCCATTTCTTTCAGACCCTTGACTGACTGAGCCACCCAAGCACCCACTCTTGGGGTTTTTAAGCAATTAAAGTGCTTAGATTTTATGAAGTGTAGCATACTCTCTATCATCCTGATTTGATATGTGTGATATGTCTCTCTCTCTCTTTATAATGTTGTTGCTATTTTTATTTTTATTTATTTATTTATTTATTTATTTATTTGACAGAGAGAGAGAGATCACAAGCAGGCAGAGAGGCAGGCAGAGAGAGAAAGAAGGAAGCAGGCTCCCCACCGAGCAGAGAGCTCCATGCGGGGCTCGATCCCCGGACACTGAGATCATGACCTGATGGTCAGGACCTCCAATTCCATGATGAAGAGTGATGGTGGGAGTGAGGAATCCTCATTAATTATTAAACACCATTACATAATGTTTGTAGTGGATTTTAATCAAGTTAAGTAATTTTCCATTTATTTCTCATTGCCCAGATTTTTTTTTTCAATCACAAATAGGAATTGGATGCTATCAAATACCCTTTCTGCATCTATTCAGTTAACATGTGATTTTCTCCTTTAATCCACTTGATGTAGTAAATCCCTGTTATAAACCATACTTGGATTCCTGAGATAAACCCTAATCATGATACATTGTTACATTGTAGGATTTAATTAATATCTCATTTGCATTTAGTCACTTATATTTGCAAGTGAAAAGGGTCTATAATTTTCTTTCTCATATTTTTGTGTTTAGAAGAATGGTTTTTCTAGTCTCATAAAACAAATTGCATCTAACAAAACTATCATGCCTTACACCTTAAACCTATACAATTATGTTTATCAACTATTTCTTAATAGAACTGGGGAAAAATGAATTGAGCATGTCTTTCTGTTTTCTGGAAATAAATCACTATGGTAGGAATTATCTGTTCCTTGGTAATTTGATGAGACTCAATGCAAAAATTGATTTATTTGTTTTAATAGTTTTAAATACTTTACTTATTTTAATTTTTGATTTGATTAATATTCTGTATTACTTGTACTCAATTTCATTGATCTCTGCATTTATCTTTGTTACTGTGGATCAAGTGAGTTAAGCATCAGTAATAATGCCTGGGATAATAAATGCTATAATATAAATGTTAACTTACTGTTATAAATTGTGTTTTATTTCTTATTTGGGTTTAATAATACACATTCTTAATTCCTTTTTCTTTGAGCAACCAGTTCATTTGACTTCAGTTTTTCCTGTAGTAAATGTTTTTAAAGCTATACATTTTGCACTGAATACTCCCTTAGCCATATTCCATAAATTCTGTCATATGATACTTTTGTAAATCCATTCTAGTTATTTCATCAGTTTATCATTATTTGTCCTTTTCCCCAAGGGTTATTTAATATTGTGAATTAGTTTCCAAAACTGTGCTGGTTTTCTAGCTTTCCTTTTGTTCCTTATTTCTAATTTGATTGCATTTTCCTGTTATGTTGATTCTTTTATTGGTGAAAACTTAACTGGGGCACCTGGGTGCCTCAGTTGGTTGGGCATCCAAATCTACTTCAGCTCAGGTCATGATCTCAGAGTCCTGGAATCCAGCCCCATGCTGGGCTCAGTGTTCGGTAGGGAGCCTCCTGGAGATTCTCTCTCCCCTCTCCTCTGCATCTTCCCCCACTCACGTACACTCTCATTTCCACGCTTCTCCCTCTCTTTCTCAAATAAATAAATAAGTCTTTAAGGGAAGTGGGTGGGGGGATGGGGTAATTGGAGGATGGGCATTAAGAAGGGCACCTATTGATATAATTAACACTGGGTGTTCTATGCAACTGATCTATCACTAAATTCTATCTCTGAAACTAATTAAAAATGAATAAAAATAAATAAATCTTTTTAAAAAACCCAAAACACCTTTTTATTGTCACATAGTATTTTTAGAGTTTGTAAGTGTTCTGTGAGCATTCAGTAATGCTAAAAATTTTCTACGTATATTTTGTATTTGTATTTCTGTATAAGTCTGAGCATATTAATTATGAGGGTCTCATCTTGCATTACACTTAATTTTTGTCTGTCTGCTGACTTTCAAAGAAACGTGTTAAAACACTACCCCACTGTCTTCTTATAAGCAGTGCAGTTGGACTCAGCCCCTCTGCCTAGTTCTAATGTTAGATGCTTTAAATTAGGATAAATGTCAGCATCACTCGAACATGACGCCCCAGCCTGGCCAAGGCTGAGCTGGAGCTATGGGTTTAGGGCCTCGCTGTGGCTCAGGCATAAACAACAAACCACCACCACCAACAACAACAACAACAAAAGAGTACAAACGAAGCCGATTCCCCAACCTCTCTCCCATGGGTACTCTGGTACCCTGTATTCTTCCTACTATCTCCCAGGAGATCCTCACAGTTTGACAGTACCATCTATGTTTCTATGTTCCACAAAAGCTAACATTCAGTGGGTCACCATTAAATCCCAATGAGCATAGAAAGGACTAAAAGGTGATTAAACAAAGTACTGGACACATTTCTCCAGTACCTCCTCACCTCTGTAGCATTCCCAGATCTGAGATCAGGGTAGGAAGCCAGTGATGCAGGCAGTTCACCACTTTGCCAGCTAAGACATTCAGGAAGTCTTTGCTCCTTTTCACCCACTTTAATGGACCAGGGGTCTCTATCATGATACCATAATGCTTCTCTGCCCTGGGCCCTTGCTCCATTACTTAGTTCCCTTGGTGTTTTTCCCATCTTAATTCTCTCTACTGGCTTCATCTCTTCAACCTAAAAGCAGGCTCAGTATCCTTCTACCCACCTTTTGTTTCTTTTCTTTCCTCTCCTCTGGGACTTCACTAAGTTATTTTTGGAAAACTGACTCTGCCATTCACTTCTAGTAACCTGTATTTGGGCTAGAGCCAGAAGACGGGGCAATGACAAAACAAGGATGGAATCACCTCGGAATGCAGCGTTTTGATAGTCCATGTACAAATGGAAGGGAGTGTGGACAGATGTGGAGTAGAGTTCAGGAAAAGTCTAGAACGGGAGGAGAAAGTGCTTAGATAAAGCAGAAAATGTATAAAATACTTGTTCCAGAAAGTTAGTTACTAACAAAGTTAATAGGTTTGCTCAGCTGTGTATCCACTTGAGTTTGAGGAACAGGATTTATCAATGTACCTGCCCCACTGTGTGATCTCCTCTAACAAGTCTCAGATGCATGGAGACCGCCAATCCTGAAATTAGCAAAGCTTTGTGAATCCTGGATGTGCTAGTCATCTCCTCTAGATTAATCTTCTTAAATCCGTGTTGGGGTTAATTGACTTCTCTGCAGTAATATATGCAGAGAATCTACTGCCTGCATAACAAAATGTAAGGGGGCGCCTGGGTGGCTCAGTTCATAATCCCAGGGTCACAGGATAGAACCCCCCATTGGGCTCGCTCCTCAGCATGGGGTCTGCTTCCCCTCTTTTTCTACCCCTTCTCCCTGCTCATGCTTGCTCTTAAATAAATAAAATCTTAAAAACAAACAAACAAATAAATAAATAAAATTTAAATATTTCTTAAGAAGGCATTCAAGGTCTCTCCATAATTTGGCCCAAATCAAACTTCTCAGCTTTACCTTCTCTATCTCATTCTCTTCCTGTCATGTTGAACTATTGGCCCTTCTCAGAACACATTCTGTTTTGTTTTATAGGCCTTTGATACTGCCTTTCCATTTACTGAAGAAGACTTCTGCCTTCTCTTTATGTTCCCCAGCCTTACCTCTCAGGTGTGTCCTTAAAAACCCAATGCAAATCCCAGTTCCTCCATCAGGCCTTCCTTCTCTGACTGTCCAGCAGGTTCTGGCACCTTCAGAGGCTTCCTTTATTTTAGTTGTCTGGGTCCTTGGCTTGGTTAGTTAACACATCACCTGGTAAGAGAGGGGCAAGAGATCTGGTGTTTCACTTTCCTCCCAGAGTCCATCGTCTCCTCTTCCTCTGAGAACTGCACTTAGATGTTCCTTTGGGAAACCACCTCTCCTATACTTTTAATCCATTTAACTTTGGGAGAGGCACCCTTGGACGAGGGAGGCATAAATAACCCAGGCCCACAGGCAGTAATTGGCTCCTGCAGGAAGCAGCTAGGTCAATGTAGCCATAGAAATTCAAATCCATGACCATCAGGTCCTGGAACTGCTTCTAGAAACATGGAGAGGCAGAGGAGCTCCTTCCTGGTGCTATAAAGCTGGCAGAACATGCTTCTGAAGCAGTTAGGGGCAATCTGGCCCATGGGAAGAGGACTTTGCTGAGAACTAAGCCAATAGAATAAAGGAAATCCAGAAGAATGGAAGACAAATATTGTTGATGTTTTCATTTGTGCCCTGGGATGTGCCCATGCCAGAGGAATCTCTCGGTTCTTCAGCTATGCCCCAATGAATGCCCTTTGTTCATGCAGTTGGGAGTTTTAAATCCTTCAAGTCCTATCACCTCTACAAATAGCCACACACAACATTCTCTCCCAGCTCCAGGCCTCTGGGGCACCTACTGTGTAGATACTAATTCAATATTTAGGACAAAGTGGGATATACAGTCATTGACATGGTTAATGCATTGTCTGCCTCTCCACCCAACAGCAGATTATCTGAGGGCAGTTTTCTGCCAACTCTGACGCCTGGGTTTGAAGGCTGGTTTTACCTCTTACCCGCCGAGTGACACTGAGCAAAGCACTTCACCTGCTTAGGCTTCTGAATCATTGTCCATAGATGGGAATTAAAATGGTAACAACTGAAAAACAAAAACAGAAAAAATAGTACCATCTCAGAGACCTGCTGTGAGGAATTAATATATGGAAAGCCCTTAGAAAAGTATCTGGCACATAATATGCACCATACCAGTAAGCCCTATGTAAGTGTAAGCTATTTTTATTACTATTATTATCACAACGAGGCTGATTATCATTATTATTATTTGTAACCCCACTGCCTACCGCAGTGCCCCTCAATTATAAAGAGTGAATCACTCTTAACTGTTATGTAAGGAATTTTAATATAATACTTGTTTGCCTGGCCCTACAGTTTTAACATGGATCAAACCACCAAGGCATTAAAAGGAAGCCCCTGCCATCTCAGCTCAGAACACTGCCATAGTCCCAAATCTCCCTGTCTCATTTCTACCCTTTCCTTCCCCTTTCCCTCTGTCCCTGCCTGAGCTCACTGTCTGCCCTATTCCTTTCCTCGCTCATGCCTAGCACCCAACAGGCCCTAGAACTTAACAGATTTCTCCTTGTTCGTTTCTTCTCTTCAGCTATCTCTCTGCCTTACAGTGGTTCTTCTGCATTACCTCACTCTGGTCTTCTGCCCTGGGAGATTAGCTAAAAGTTAACAGGAGAGCATCTATTGCTCAGTAAGGCTTTAGAATATACTCTAATCAGAATTTAAAATGTAACCACCAAGACAAAGGAAGTAACTAATACTAAGTATTTCAAAAGGACTAAGAATGAAAATATATCTTTTCTTCAACTAAAATCCTGTCCCCTCCCCCATGTCTGTTTTCCTCCAAGTTTAAGGAGAATTTCTAGGTTAGGTCGTGGCACTGCCTGTCAACAGCAGTCAGTCACCTAAACAGGACTAGGACACTGATTGGGTCAGAGTAATCACTTACAATCTACTCATTTCCAATCTCAGGTTGGAGGAAAGAAGGGCCACTAGTTTGCAAATCATGAGCACTACTGAGCTCAATTTAAAGTCTATTTATTAGGACCTGGCCATGCTGAGAGTTGAACACAGTCACCAGTCTGGATGCAGAAGAAACTGCCATCATTCAGGATATTACCTGAAGCAAAGTGGGAGATAAAGTTAGCAAAAGGCACACAACCCATAAAAACATCTATGATTTAAACATGAGACATTTCCAATGTGCTAAATTTGGAATGATTTGCTTACCCATGGTCCTGCTGGAAGAAATAAAATGCACAGCTTGGGAAATGAAGGAAGAAAACATATCAATGTTTTGCTTATAGTGCTGAAAGAAACGGAATTATCTGAACCATGTGAATTCCAAATGTACCCATTTTTAAAAAGCACATTGGCTATATTTGGAATACAACTTGAGAACTTAGACTTTCAAACTCCTAAAAATTCAATAGTGGAATTTTTAAGGCAATTTATGGTTTCCATACAACAAATACATATAAGCTGCACCTTTATACATGAACACACTCAGCAGAAAACTTTTCTGTATGGCTTATTATAAAAAATATCAAAGGTCAAATAAAATCTTATGAAAAGTCATATAGTAGCAGAAGGCATCCTAATAGGACACTGCATGTAATGTTGGTCATTGATTCTTTCTCACCTAGAATGAATTACAAAGGCACAAATACCATGTTAAACAATGAAAAAAGTGGGGGGGGGATGAGCATACTCATTAGATTTTAATGTATATTTTTTCCTAGGTCAACTTCCCAAGAAGCAGATCCTGAGATGGAGGTTCACGTGCAAGGGATTTATCAAGGAAATGCCCATCAGTAAAACCAACACGAGGCTGAAGGAAGAAGGACACAGAAGGGGAGGAAGTCAAATAAGAGTATTATCTCAAGCAAAATCCCACACAGCTTAATCCCACAGGGGACTTTGAAAAAGAAGTTACCACCTGAGAGTTGTTCTAATCTGAGTCAAGGAAGGAGGGTTTGAAACTCCATTGGCAAAGAGCATTGCCAAAGGGTCAACCCAGGAGGAACATAAATTCCCATGTATTCAAAGAAGGTTCCAGTAGACCAAAGAAAGTCTTCCCCAAAATCATTTTAGATTATGAATGATGGGCATAAAAGCACAGTGAAGTCTAGAGACACAAAGGAACAGTGAAAAGGATTATTATAGAATCCGGATAGAGTACTAACATTATTTACTATTTGGTTCTTTAATGATGATTATTCATATAAGAAATGCCTCATACCAATTTTATTAACTTTATTATCTGAAAATACTGGATAGATACACTTGCACAATTCAAACACTGGATATATCTTCCTGATATGAATGGATGGATATGTTTAACTGCCTATACAGATTAACTCAAACCAAGAATTTATTCCATGTTCCACCATTTTTATTTATCCAATCACTCAAAGGTATTCATTGATTGGCCAGTACAGAGAGTCAATTTAACCATGTTGTTAATAACTTTGGAGTCATGAAGAACTTGTTTTGAAGCTCTACTGGTTACCAACTCTATGATTTGGAGCAAATGACTAAATTCTTAAATCCCTGTATAAAATGGGGACAATCATATAAGGATTAAATGAGATGTTACATGTAATTGACTTTGCATTAGTGGATATCACATAAGTGCTCAATAAATGTTAATAACAATGAAAATTATGATAATGTTCAAGGCAGGGTGATAACTTCTGTGTATGCTGTAGTATGCTTCAAAGAAAAACAAGATGTGGTCCCTGCCTTAAATAGTTCATCTTGGAGGGAAAAGCATAAATAAACATTTAGCACAGAAAAGTAATCCAAGAAAGCAATGTATGATGCTAAATGAGATACATAAAAAACTAACAGATATCCCACCACCAATCTCTCCTTCCCACTAACATGATCTCCACACACTGACATTGGAGTTCTTTTTCTAAAACATAACTCTAATAGTGACACTCTTGTGTCAGTAACTGGTAATGTTTCCCCTGTATTATCTACATTAAGCAGTCCAGGTTCCATAGCCTTCACCCTTGATCTATGTGATCCCTGACCCCAGCAATCTACTAGAGTAAATGTCTTCGCTTCCCAGTTATAGTTCTTCATCCCAGGACAGTTAAGAATATTTTTCTACTTGTATGTCACAGCTCAAGCTGTGAGATTCCATGTGGAATCTCTTCTCCACTTCTTACTGTTGAAATTTCTCCATTCTTAGACGTCCATCCCAAGTGTCATCTCCTATATAAATCTTCCCTATCTTTTCCATGCAGATTACTTCTCCTGTATCCATCTCCTGTAGTACATTGCTCTACTGACTAATGGGCACTGCCTGGCTTGATACTTGTTTACTAATAGATGCATCAAAATAAATGGCTGGAGAGAAGAGCTCTATGCACTGAGACTGTAGCGTCCACTTAGTAATGTCTCCCAAAATGTTGGACTTGGCACTAAACTGTAAGTTTCCTGAGGCCAAGGATGACCCCTAAGATACCATGGTGAATTACAAAGAAGGTAAATTAGCATACTGCCATATTGTGGAAATTAAGGGAAGATAATTTCAAGAAAGCAGATGAAGGATTTGGTGACAAATACTTCTGAGAAGTCCAGGAAAACAATGAATGAGATTTGTATAGACAAGGTCATTGGTGGTTTGGGAAAATGCAAATAAAAGCTATGAGACATTGTAGCTAGTGGTGGGAGGTTGAGGAGATTTATGTCATGGGAAAGTAATTTGTAACATTTTTTAAAAAGCTGTTTTTGTTAAAGGATAAAAGAATGATTCATTTAAGGGAAGACATATTAAAAATGCTAAAGAGGATTATTTGAGAAGGAACTGTTTTTTTTTTTAACTATACTCAAAACTTTACTCTGTAATTAAATAATGTGGTTGTGTAATTCCTATAATTCCAGAATGTGGAAATTAAAACCACCCAAACTCTAGCTTGACCTTTGTGCAATTTAGCATTTTTCTATTACCATTATGCAGCTAGATTCACATATTTGAATTCCAACAGCAATTGTCTGCTTACTGCTCCATTCTTAGGTAAATTCCCCATTGCTTCTTAAAAAAAAAAAAAAATCTTAAGTTTTTTATATTAATCTCAGGTGTACAACCTGGTGATTTCATATTTATATACATTCCAAAATGGTCACTACAATAACTCTAAATTACTGTCACCATACAAAGTTGTTAAAATATTATTGACTATATTCCCTATAATGCCGTATATTAAACCCCTGTGTCTTATTTTATAACTGGAAGACTGTACTTCCTAAACCCCTTCACGTCTTTCTTTCTTTTTTATGTTATGTTAGTCATCATGAGTTTTTGCTGTACTGTTCCATGATTCATTGTTTGCATGTAACACCCAGCACTCCATGCAACCTGTGCCCTCCTTAATACCCACCACTAGGCTAACCCATTCCCCCACCCTCCCTCTCCTCTGAAACCCTCAGTTTATTTCTCAGAGTCCATAGTCTCTCATGGTTCTTGCCCCCTCTCTGATTTCCCCCAACTTCTGTTTTCCCTTCCTTCTCCTAATGTGCTCCATGCTCCTCCTTATGTTCCACATATGAGTGAAACCATATGATAATTGTCTTTCTCGTTTGACTTATTTCACTCAGCATAATCCCCTCCAGTTCCATTCATGTCAATGCAAATGGAGGGTATTCATCCTTTCTGGTGGCTGAGTATTATTCCATTGTATATATGGACCACATCTTTATCCATTTGTCTTTGAAAGGCATCTTGGCTCCTTCCACAGTTTGGCTATTGTGGACATTGCTGCTATGAACATTGGGGTGCATGTGCCCCTTCTTTTCACTACATCTGTATCTTTGATGTAAATGCACAGTAGTGCAATCACTGGGTCATAGGGTAGCTCTATTTTTAACTTTTTTTTTAATTTCTTTTTTTTCCCTATTTATTTTATTTTTAAATTTATTTTTAGCATAACAGTATTCATTATTTTTGCACCACACTCAGTGCTCCATGCAATCTGTGCCGTAATACCCATCACCTGGTTCCCCCAACCTCCCACCCCCGCCACTTCAAACCCCTCAGATTGTTTTTCAGAGTCCATAGTCTCTCATGGTTCACTTCCCCTTCCAATTTCCCCCAACTCCCTTCTCCTCTCTAACTCCCCATGTCCTCCATGCTATTTGTTATGCTCCACAAATAAGTGAGGAATCTCCCTACTGTTTTCCAAAGTGGCTGTACCAACCTGCATTCCCACCAACAGTGTAAGAGGGTTCCTCTTTCTACATCCTCTCCAATATTTGTTGTTTTCCAGTCTTGTTAATTTTGGCTATTCCAACTGGTGTAAAGTAGTATCTCAATGTGGTTTGAATCTCCCTGATGGCTAAGGATGTTGAACAATTTTTCATGTGTCCGTTAGCCATTTGTATGTCTTCTTTGGAGAAGTGTCTGTTCATGTATTCTGCCCATTTTTTTCAACTGACTCTTTGTTTTTTGGGTGTTGAGTTTGAGAAGTTCTTTATAGATCTTGGATATCAGCCCTTTGTCTGTAGAGTCATTTGAAAATATCTTCTCCCATTCCATGGGTTCCCTCTTTGTTTTGTTGACTGTTTCCTTTGCTGTGCAGAAGCTTTTTATTTTGAGAAAGTCCCAAAAGTTCATTTTTGCTTTTGTTTCCCTTGCTTTTGGAGACATGTCTTGAAAGAAGTTGCTGTGGCTGATGTCGAAGAGGTTACTGCCTATGTTCTCCTCTAGGATTTTGATGGATTTCTGTCTCACATTGTGGTCTTCTGCCCATTTAGAGTTTATCTTTGTGTATGGTGTTAAGGAAATGGTCCAGTTTCATTCTTCTGTATGTAGCTGTCCAATTTTCCACTGGTTCTATACAGTTCTACCTTGGTCTGCAAGGTCGAGTCTCTCCCTTCAAACTCTCAAATCCACTCAAGATGACCAGATTCCCCAGCCTGTTAGCAGAAGCTTCCAAATGTTCAGGACAGCTGGAGAGTAGCTTGATCGTCTGTGCAAGGTCAGTGTGGCAGGGGTCCGCAGTAGAGGGTGGGCTTATCATGGGTCACTTCCAAACAAAGGGCCTTTCCTCTCCCTCCTACTTTGGGGACTCCCTCGTCCTTTTTCCCAGTTCTTCCCTTCCAGAGTCACTGCCCTACCTTTCCTTTTCTCTTTCTCCAGGCCCAAGCCCTCAACCTTATGGTCTATGAGATAAAGAAAAACAAAACAAAACAAAAGCAGACTCAAGAATCTTTATTTAGAATTCAAGTCAATAGTCTGAATCTTTTTATCAGCATTGTGTGGGGTAAGGAAGGGAAAAATCCTTAAGAGATACAGAAATTAGATTTGTGGTTATTAGAAGTGGGGTGTATGAGGTGGGCAAAATGGGCGAAGGAGTCAAAAGTTACACATTTCCGGTTCTAAAATGAGTAAGCCAAGGGGTTGTAATGTAAAGCACAGTGACTATAATTGATTATAGGGTTCTGTATATTTGAAAGGAGCTGGGAATGCGGATATTAAAACAAGTTCTTACCACAAGAAAAAAATTTGCAGCTATATATGGTGATGGACGTTAACTAGACTTACTGAGGTTATCCTTTTGCAATTAATATAAATATCAAGTTATTATGCTGTACACCTGAAACTAGTATTAAAAAGAAAAACCGCATATTCCAGTGAAAGCAAATAGGAATAGAAAAATATACTAAAAACAGATTAATGACCTGAGGCACAATTCTGGCATGTTATGAAACAGATTAATAATAATAGTGCTTATTATCTGTCAGACATTGGTCTCATCCTTTATGTTTATAACTTATGTAATCATCATATAAACCAGTGAGAGCAGTGCAATTATTTCTGCCACTCTACAGATAAGAAATGGAAGCACAGAGTGGTTAAATATTTTGCTTAAGGTCACTCAGCTAAGAAGTGGTAGAATTCTGAGTGGAATTGAATTCTGAGTCTGGATGGTCCAGTTCCAGAGAGTCTACACTCGTAATCATCACACCATACTTCTAGGATATCATGTTCTTCAGTCTGCTACAACACATCTTCTCTAAAATAAAAACCATCACTTTGGGATAATATTTCAAAAATAGATATTTTTATATTACCACCCTGTAGAGAAAGACTATGTCATGCAAATCGGCATTCTCTGGTCCCTATGTTGGTCCAGCTATAAAAGTGCAAAGTATAGTTGTAGATGCCTAGTGAATGCAATATTGAGAATATTATATGTGAGATCAGAAGTAGAGTGACAGTAACTAGTTACATTCATTACCTTAATTTACATGGATGGTTTATAAAACCACATATAACTTGCTCTGAGAGTACGTAGGTGGTTTTTAGATATATTGAGAAATGTGGGAACTGACAAAATAGATTTGTCTCAGTTGTATGATTTCAATTAAGTTTTTATATAACTACTTTACACATTGCTTGAGTAATGTGAAAATCATCTGCAGAGGACAGCATGGTTATGTCATATGGGTTCTGAGGTAGCTAATTACAGTTATCTCCAGAAACATACTATAAATATTCTCTACATCCAAATGAAACCTTCCTAGAGAACCATCTATAAATACAAATGAAAGCATTGCTGAGGAAATATTAAAAACTGGTAATTGGTTTTTTTTTTTATTCCCCATAGAATTTCTATATAGAATTAATTCCCCTTAGTGTTGACAATATCTAAAACAGTGGTGCTCCCTCATTCTAAGCAGTTAATTGTGTCTGTGAAATATAGTTTCCTGGACATCCACAGAAATTCTGATTCATTAGGTCTGGGCATGGCCCGCAAATCTGTGTTTTTAAACAAGTTCCTCTGGGAATTCTGGTACAGATGATTAGCCCACCACACTTTGAGAAACACAGATCAGAGACAAACAAACTCAGGGCATTGTATGGCTATGTCCTGAAGACACACATGCTTTGCTCAGTAGTGCCTGGGAAAGAGACCATTTACCTAGTTTGGTCCACAGCCATTGGCTACCCAACTGTGGTACCACGCTTAAACACTGCTTACAGATTCAGTGACTTGGGGTTTTGAAAACCAACAAAAGGATTGGTTGAAACTGAACCTGGAAAACAGAATGAACTCTCTGCTATTTACTCAGTAACTATTTAATACTTGCATTATGCAAACATGTAGATAGCAAATTTTTAGGAGCAGTTATTAATATCTAATCTCTCCTCATCTAAGGACTAACAAAATATATCCAGATGACATTAGGAGTAATGTTTTTGTCCTTATTGCTGTACAAATCATCCCTTTTTATTGTCTTAGTTTAATGGAATCTGCTGACTCCCTTCTTGTCTCAAGTGTTCACATTGATTCTGCCATCTATACTATCTGTAATCATTCATTAAGGTCTTTGTCAGTGATGCATCTATAACTATGGTTTTCCTCCTTTTCTTAGCTACTGCAAAGATCTGTGTAGAATTAAAATCTGTTTCTCCTCTGACTTCGTGAACACATTCTCATGTCCAGTTATGACAGTATGGGGACAAATACCATCTTTGTTATGACAAAGTGAAGATGACAGAGACAGTCTTGCCTTTTCACAAGATAAGAAGGGCTGCCAAACTGAGTGATGTCTAAAACAGTTTCCAACAATGGGCAGAAGGTTTTACTTTTTCAGTATGTGTTACATAATCCAACGCCCAAATGGATGTTGCTATTTAAACAGACCACTCCCTCTTCTGTGTGGGTTTTACAAGCTTAGTTTATGTTACCATGTTGGCTCTTTTGTGACACAGAGTTGCATCAAAATCTTGCTTGCTGGGGTTGCAGTTTATAGTGGAAAATACATTTTCAGTATCATTGGAAAGCTTGGAATTTTATAGAGTGTTTTTTTTTTTTTTTTAAGTGGGGTTTAGGAAAAGGGTAAATCTTAAACATGCCAAGAACTATGGAGAGACAGTTGATAATTGTTTTCTATCCATTCTTTTCCAGTGATAATTTCCTAGGAAAACCACAGGATCAAATCTTTCTTTATATCCTTCACTGTATAGATTTCAATTCTAAAAATTTGTAAGTCATCAACAAGGCTAAAAGGAAGAGTCAGGTACCTTTGTGCTTCTGTGACACACACCTCTCATCTCACTCAGTAAGTAGAACCCTGATGAGAATCCTTACATAACATGCACCATGGAAACTGCAGTCCCTGTGGGTCCATGGCTCTATGTGGGGAGCCAGAAGGCTCAAAGTCAAGCATCTGCACCCAAAAGTATGTCTGGGAAGATTGGAAACCAATCACAAAGAATTTCTATATTTTAGCTCCCTTAAAAAGTAGGGGAAGAAATCCTATTATCCTAAGTACAAAGAAAGCAAAGTAAAATCTGGCTTTCCCATTAGGTTATGTGTTCTACAAAACCATAACAAAACAAACAAGGATGGAAGCAACTCTGAGTCCTTGCTTAACCTTAAGGTCATCCTAGATACATTCTGATCAATAAACTTCAGAAGTAGCTGTCTTGTTTTTTTCCCCCCTCAGACACATATCCTATTTCTTGAATTCTATGATACTTACTATTTTAAAGTATCTATCCATTCTTAAGGCTCTAAAGTTTTTGTTCTGCCCACTTGTGTAAAATTTGAGGAGTAATTTTTTTTTTTTTGCTTTTCCTTGAAATTTCTTTGTGTAGTTAAAAGTCTCAGAACTAACATTTGTATTTTTGATAATTATTTTCAGAGCAAATAAACACTTCAGTTTCATTAAGCTCAAGACAAAATAGTCATTTTTTTTCTTAAAAAAAGAAAAAGGTTCAAAAGCTCAGTGTCATATTGGTTCATTAGTTGGGAGAAATACACCACAGTAAAGTAAGATATTAATGTGAAGGAAAACTGGCTGGGGGTATAAGGAGATTCTCTGTACTATCCTTGCAACTTTTCCGTAAATCTAAAATTATGCCCCCCCCACCAAAAAAAAAAAAAAAAAAGCTTTTAAGGAAATTCAATGGGTACAAAGAACAGAGATAAATGAGGTAAGAATTATGCGAGACTATAAGATGATCTAGCACGACCACCTGCTGAGCATAGAAATCTTTTTGTCAACCTCACTCAGAAAGTGTCATCTGGGTTAGAAACACTTAAATTGTATTGCAGGCAGAAAAAGCTCTAAGCCAAGGAGACTTAACAGACTTGGGAGTCTGAGAGACTCCTTACAAAGTTCCCATGATGGAGTCCAGAGCTCTCTCTCTGCAGATCCCATTTTGGAGCTATTCCTTGGAGTCATCTCTGGCACGGGCCCCTCCAGTTCATACCCTCAGTTCAATACTTTTTAAATGCAAAGAAAATCTCACGTTTTCTGTTAGTTTGCTAGGGCCACCATGACAGAAAACAACTAGACCTCTGTCCTTGGCTTGTAGCGGCCATGTTCTCACCATGTCCTCATGTGGTCTTTTCCCTGCATGCACATATGCCAATACCTCTTCTTATATGAGGACATCCATCCTACTGGATTAGACCCCTGGCCTTATAATCTCGTTTCATTTTAATTACTTATTTAAAAGCCTTATTTCCAAATATAGTCACAATGGGGGGATAGGGCTTCGTTCAGCATGTGAGTGGGGAGGGGGGAGCACAATTCAGTCTACAATACCCCTTGTAAGTATTAAAGTCCTTCAAATATGGGAAAACTGCAGTGAGATATTACAGTACTTTATGGAGTATGGACCTGGGGTTAGTCCTATGTTTAGATTCCAGCTCAGGCACTAGTCAGCAAGATGCCTAAAGGTAGCCATTGAACCTTATAGAGTCTTCATTGTCTTACATGGAAAATAAGAATAATGGTAATTACTCGATATGGTATTATGAGGCTTTAACTTATAATTCATGTAAAACACTTAACAGGATATCTACAATATAGCAGGGCTTTACTTAATACTAATGATAATAATGCATCTTGAATGGTGCCTGGGTGGCTCAGTGGGTTAAAGCTTCTGCATTTGGCTCAGGTCATGATATCAGGGTCCTGGGATCGAGCCCCGCATCGGGCTCTCTGCTCAGCAGGGAGCCTGCTTCCCACCCCCTCTCTCTCTGTGTGCCTCTCTGCCTACTTGTGATTTCTGTCAAATAAATAAATAAAATATTTTTAAAAAAATAATGCATCTTGATTCTCCTCTACCCTAAGAAACCCTTACTTCTTTGAAGTAGTTTCAGTCTCCTGAACCTAAACTGTGTGTCCTCAAGGTGACTGTTCAGGTGTATCCCCACACATAGGTTACATTCAGCCAACCACTTCCATGGGGCTGGAAACATAAATCCTAATACTAAAAGTGAACAGAACAGGAAGCAAACTTACTCTTCTTGCTCTCAGATCACAATACCTTCACATTCAGCTATCCAGTAAAACCCCAGAGTCTTTCTGACTCATCAGTCTACTTCTTTGGAGATTTCTGCTAAGGCAAGTATCATCCTCACCTAATGGGAGGGTCAGTTTCCTAGAACCAAAGGCATGACTGCACATTCATTTATACCAAAATTCATCTTGTTAGCATCACGTCTTCTTCTCATTCTCTAAGTGTTCACAGATCATGTTCGTTCTCATCAATGATCTGTTGTAGAGGTTTTTTTTAGATCTACCCAAGTTTACTGGAACAGAAGGGAACAGCTCCAGCGTGACAACTGTGCAGATATCCATATAACAAAGCTTGAATCGGAGCTAATCCACCTCCTGGCAGAACACTATCCTGGAGGGCAGAAAGGGTGGGCGGCCTTTAAGGAGCTGCTAGGAAGCCATCTCATACCCATGACTCTATCTCCCTGTGTGGATGTTACGAGAGAGTTTCTTCATCATCTCCTGGGTTCTGATGAAGGACAGGCAACTCAGCAGCAGGGCATCCCACAACTAGTTTTGTAGTCATTGCCCTCTGGGTGTGATCCTTTTTGGTGGATAAGACACAGAGCTCACTCCTCTGACTTACTCTCCTTCCTGTTCATTCATTCATCATGAACTGTCTACATCTAAAAGGGGCTCCATGGGGGCATCTGGGTGGCTCAGTGGGTTAAAGCTTCTGCCTTCGGCTTGGGTCATGATCCCAGGGTCCTGGGATCAAGCCCCGAATTGGGCTCTCTGCTCAGCAGGGAGCCTGCTTCCCTTCCTCTCTCTCTGCCTGTCTCTCTGCCTACTTGTGATCTCTGTCTGTCAAATAAATAAATAAAAATCTTAAAAAAAAAAAGATTCTCTAAAAAAATTAAAAACAAAATAAAAGGGGCTCCATGTATCTCTACTGGTTGACCAGTCAGGCTTGCCTTTGCCTCGTGTTCTAAGTGTGGATGAGCTTGTGGCATAGGGAAGCTTCTCATCCTTTAAAATAGGAAATAAGTTTACCCAACTCCAATTCTTTCAGAGTTTGTTACTCCTCAGAATTGAGAACAGCTAAGACTTAAAGCAGCTGGTTGCTGCTCGTTTCCTTAGGATCTTTTAACCCATTTGAACTTCCTTTCATGCTTATCCAAGTTCATTACATACTTCATAGCCTCTGTTGTGCATGCAAACTTCAGCCACCATTACCCACCACCATATGAATGTCTTGGCTCTAGAAATCACAGCCTCTGACTCCTGGATAGCTATTTTGCTTTGTGGCACACAGATGTTCTTTTATTTGGGCACAAAGCAAGTAGTGACTGTCAAGGAGCACTCAAATACTAAGGGGTTAACACTTAATAAGCGGTCCTTAGCAGGCATGTGTTCTTTACAGGTACAAACCTATTAGATTCTCACAATAGTATTATTTAGTATGTTACATTATTAATGGTGTCCATCCTATAGACAATTAAAACTGCAAAAGGTTAATTACATTCTAGTCACCACAAGATGAACAAGGCATGACCCCAGAGGTTCAGGGGCTCACAGTCCAGCACCTCTGAGTCTGTAAGTTCTAAGTCATTGGTCCTAAAACTGTAATTGATACACTAATGAAGGGCTTCCTGAATCTAGGGCTAACCAGAAGTAGAGCACATGGTGCCAACAGGTGGAAACAAAAGAAGATCATGAAAGATGAAGGAAGGGAATGAGAAGACCTGAGCTGAGATCATGACCTAAACTGAAGTCAGATGCTCAACCAACTGAGCTACGCTGGCACCCCAAAAGCAGTATTTTATAGCTCACATAGAGAGAGAGCAAGTTACTGTAAGGAAAAGGCTCACACTGTTGCAGAGGCTGAGAAGTTGCAGGGTCTAGACAGCCAGCAAGCTGAAGACACAGCAGAGTCAATGGTATAGTTCCAATCAGAGTCCAGAGGTCTCACCACCAGGGGAGCTCATGTTCTACATTCCAGTCTAAGACTGGGTCCCAAAGCAGGACAAGGCTGGTGTTCCCACTTGAAGACAGTGATTTCTCTCCTATCTTGCCATTTTGTTCTGTTCAGGCCTTCAGTGGATTACATGGACTCCACCCATCCCCACCTTAGTAAAAACAATCTGCTTTACTCAGGCTAGGATTCAAATATTAATTTTATCCAAAACACCCTCACAGACACACTCAGAATGACATTTAACCAAATATCGGGGCTCCCCCCTGGCCCTGTAAAGCTGACACACAAAATTAACCATCACAGCACCATCAAGCCATCATTCCTGTTCAGGGTAAGAGCAAAAAGAATGTATTTTAAACAACATGTGTCTGATGTCATATATATCCCTTCTGTCCCTATGCTACCAACCAGAAAGTAGTCACATATACAGGGAAATAGCCAAGCTTTGTGGAGTCTGAGATTTAAAAGACACAACACTTAACATTTATTTAGAAATAACAAAATATACAGATTTTTAAAGCTGTCAATTTCCACAAATATTACAAAATCCAGAAAAGCAATGGTATTACTCTCACCAAACTTTCATAATACTATTATCCTATGCTAGCTTTTTTTTTTTTAAGATTTTATTTATTTATTTGACAGAGATAGACACAGCAAGAGAAGGGACACAAGTAGGGGGAGTGGGAGAGGGGGAAGCAGGCTTCCTGCTGAGCAGGGAGCCCAATGCGGGGCTCAATCCCAGGACCCAGGAATCATGACCTGCGCCGAAGGTAGATGCTTAATGACTGAGCCACACAGGCACCCCTATTTTCCTGTTTTTGACACTATATTTTGATTACTACTTCACACAATACTCTCTAATTATCATTTTGTAAAGTGAGAATAGAAAAATAATTTCCTGTAATACGAATTATCAAAATTTGTATTTCACTATTGATGGTTTAGAAAAGTTCCTTTCAGCTTCACAGTCCGCTGTTGGTAATGTCAATATCAGGCAACATATGATACTCTGAAATGAATAAAACACGTAACTTAAGATACAATCTGTTTGTAGAACTGCTAAAGATTTATGTACCACAAATTTAGGAATTCTGATCTGTTCATTTTCATGCAACTCTCATGTAAGTAAGAAAAGTGTGTAGCATGTTTATAATTGTACACGTTAAGTATACTCCAGATGGGAAAGAAGTTCCATTTTGACAAGGCATCAATGAAAACTGAAACCTCTGACCCCAACCTGATCACTGAAAGACCTTTCCACAGTCTAGCTTCCGACTCTGCACAGTTCAAACCTACTTTCCCCTCCAGTACCCACACACTTAAGGGCCCTGGAGGCCCCCTCTGCACTGAGCCAGCTAATGATAATGAAACTCTCCAA
This sequence comes from Mustela putorius furo, assembly GCF_011764305.1. Lineage (NCBI taxonomy): Eukaryota > Metazoa > Chordata > Mammalia > Carnivora > Mustelidae > Mustela > Mustela putorius. The sequence continues at coordinate 28,148,633 of NW_025421273.1, forward strand.
GGAAATGATTGCAAATCACACAAATACATCACAATGAAAACTAAATGGACACTACTACTCTTCCCCTAGATCCCCCCAAACACCAGTGACCACTCCCTCAAAGTGTAATAAAGAAAAAGCTGGAAGGCAAAGACCTAGTCGCCTTAACCTACTGTGATCACAGTATCTTACTCTTACAAATTTTCAAAACTTAGGACAAAACAAAACAAAACAAAACAAAACCCAAATACCAAAACTTAAGATTGGGTGAACATATTGAGAGGGTCCCTCCTGGGTTTGGGAAATGACTTTTGCAAGTAAGGAAGGATCCTGAAGCTTACGTGTCACTGGTTTTGTTGTAAATCTCCTTCAGAAAAGGCCATAAAATGTAGTTACTAAATGAGCAGCTGTGAACCTATCTAAAGGCATAGGTTCTACCGCTGAAAGACAGAATGAGAGAAATGAATACAGGAAAGCCATCAGCGATCATTCATCTCTAGCTAATCTCTATTCAGCTTCTTTCAGTGATAATCTCTGTCCAGGGAGAGAAGAGTTGAGAAAATAGGCAAATATTTACTAATGCCTGTCATATTTTCAGTGCTTATGTCATGACTGTGCAAAAACTTATAGTAATGATTTATTTGTTTCATATATTTAGAAATAATGGACATTGATTCTTGAACCAGGCTTTGTGTGAACACAACCTCAGCTCATCTAGGGGGGCAAAAGCAAAAACAAAACAAAACAAAACAAAGAGACATCTCAGAGTAATGCCTCTACCCACATCTTCCTATTGTTTGAGAAGCACATATCCTCATGCTCATTCTCCTTCATAGATAATTTGTATTTGCTAGCTCTTGTTGCATAACAAATCACCCACAACTTAATAGCCTATTATTATTTTTCACAACTCGGTGGGTTTGTTCAGGAGTAACTCAGTTCTCTGCTGGGAGAGCCAAGGCTGGGTGGCCTAAGATGGCTTCAATCATAGATCTAATGGTTGGCAGCCTGGCATGTGTGCCAGCATCTCAGCTGAGACAGCTTGTGTCTGGTTCACATGAACTCAACTCCTCCATATGCTAGCCCATGCTTCTCTCCATGACGGTCTAGGGCTCCAAAGAGGAGTAAGAATAAGTAGCGTTTATATATTTGGTTGTGTCACTTTTGCTAAGTTTCTCTGGCCAAATCAAGTTACATGGTTAAGCTTAAATTCAAAAGAGAGAGAAAATAGACTCCATGTTTTGATGAGAAGAGCTTCAAAATATTATGACAATTTTTGCAATCTACCATCATCCATACTCTAGCCAGAATCACTTCAAATCTTCCCAAATGGGAAATATGCAAACCCACAACCCCAGGGCCCTGAAGTCTCATTTAATTATGGTAACAGACTCAAAGCCTGTGATCTCATGACCTATATCTTGTCAAGATGCAGATAAGGCTGCTTGAATTCAAATCATGAAGAACTTCTGTGGGTCCAGAGACCTGGTTAACTAAGAAGACAAACTATCTCCCTTCAATGAAAATGCATTGGCAAGACCAGAACAGGATAACCACAGTGGACACTCCCATTCAAAAAAAAAAAAAAAAGAAAAGAAAAGAAAAGCAGGACGCTGGAAATATTTCTTATTTATTTTTTTTTTAATTTTTTATTTTTTATAAACATATATTTTTATCCCCAGGGGTACAGGTCTGTGAATCACCAGGTTTACACACTTCACAGCACTCACCAAATCACATACCCTCCCCAATGTCCATAATCCCACCCCCTTCTCCCAAACCCCCTCCCCCCGGCAACCCTCACTTTGTTTTGTGAGATTAAGAGTCACTTATGGTTTGTCTCCCTCCCAATCCCATCTTGTTTCATTTATTCTTCTTCTACCCACTTAAGCCTCCATGTTGCATCACCACTTCCTCATATCAGGGAGATCATATGATAGTTGTCTTTCTCTGCTTGACTTATTTCGCTAAGCATGATACGCTCTAGTTCCATCCATGTTGTTGCAAATGGCAAGATTTCATTTCTTTTGATGGCTGCATAGTATTCCATTGTGTATATATACCACATCTTCTTGATCCATTCATCTGTTGATGGACATCTAGGTTCTTTCCATAGTTTGGCTATTGTGGACATTGCTGCTATAAACATTCGGGTGCATGTGTCCCTTTGGATCACTACATTTGTATCTTTAGGGTAAATACCCAATAGTGCAATTGCTGGGTCATAGGGCAGTTCTATTTTCAACATTTTGAGGAACCTCCATGCTGTTTTCCAGAGTGGCTGCACCAGCTTGCATTCCCACCAACAGTGTAGGAGGGTTCCCCTTTCTCCGCATCCTCGCCAGCATCTGTCATTTCCTGACTTGTTGATTTTAGCCATTCTGACTGGTGTGAGGTGATATCTCATTGTGGTTTTGATTTGTATTTCCCTGATGCCGAGTGATATGGAGCACTTTTTCATGTGTCTGTTCGCCATCTGGATGTCTTCTTTGCAGAAATGTCTGTTCATGTCTTCTGCCCATTTCTTGATTGGATTATTTGTTCTTTGGGTGTTGAGTTTGCTAAGTTCTTTATAGATTCTGGACACTAGTCCTTTATCTGATATGTCGTTTGCAAATATCTTCTCCCATTCTGTCAGTTGTCTTTTGATTTTGTTAACTGTTTCCTTTGCTGTGCAAAAGCTTTTAATCTTGATGAAATCCCAGTAGTTCATTTTTTCCCTTGCTTCCCTTGCCTTTTGCGTTGTTCCTAGGAAGATGTTGCTGCGGCAGAGATCGAAGAGGTTGCTGCCCGTGTTCTCCTCAAGGATTTTGATGGATTCCTTTCGTACATTGAGGTCCTTCATCCATTTTGAGTCTATTTTTGTGTGTGGTGTAAGGAAATGGTCCAATTTCATTTTTCTGCATGTGGCTGTCCAATTTTCCCAGCACCATTTATTGAAAAGGCTGTCTTTTTTCCATTGGACATTCTTTCCTGCTTTGTCGAAGATTAGTTGACGATAGATTTGAGGGTCTATTTCTGGGCTCTCTATTCTGTTCCATTGATCTATGTGTCTGTTTTTGTGCCAGTACCATGCTGTCTTGATGATGACAGCTTTGTAATAGAGCTTGAAGTCCGGAATTGTGATGCCACCAACGTTGGCTTTCTTTTTCAATATCCCTTTGGCTATTCGAGGTCTTTTCTGGTTCCATATAAATTTTAGAATTATTTGTTCCATTTCTTTGAAGAAGATGGATGCTACTTTGATAGGAATTGCATTAAATGTGTAGATTGCTTTAGGTAGCATAGACATTTTCACAATATTTATTCTTCCAATCCAGGAGCATGGAACATTTTTCCATTTCTTTGTGTCTTCCTCAATTTCTTTCATGAGTACTTTATAGTTTTCTGAGTATAGATTCTGTGTCTCTTTGGTTAGGTTTATTCCTAGGTATCTTATGGTTTTGGATGCAATTGTAAATGGGATTGACTCCTTAATATCTCTTTCTTCTGTCTTGCTGTTGGTGTAGAGAAATGCAACTGATTTCTGTGCATTGATTTTATATCCTGACACTTTACTGAATTCCTGTATAAGTTCTAGCAGTTTTGGAGTGGAGTCTTTTGGGTTTTCCACATATAGTATCATATCATCTGCGAAGAGTGATAATTTGACTTCTTCTTTGCCGATTTGGATGCCTTTAATTTCCTTTTGTTGTCTGATTGCTGAGGCTAGGACCTCTAGTACGATGTTGAATAGCAGTGGTGATAATGGACATCCCTGCCGTGTTCCTGACCTTAGCGGAAAAGCTTTCAGTTTTTCTCCATTGAGAATGATATTTGCGGTGGGTTTTTCATAGATGGCTTTGATGATATTGAGGTATGTGCCCTCTATCCCTACACTTTGAAGAGTTTTGATCAGGAAGGGATGTTGTACTTTGTCAAATGCTTTTTCAGCATCTATTGAGAGTATCATATGGTTCTTGTTCTTTCTTTTATTGATGTGTTGTATCACATTGACTGATTTGCGGATGTTGAACCAACCTTGCAGCCCTGGAATAAATCCCACTTGGTCGTGGTGAATAATCTTTTTAATGTACTGTTGAATCCTATTGGCTAGTATTTTTGTTGAGTATTTTCGCATCTGTGTTCATCAAGGATATCGGTCTATAGCTCTCTTTTTTGGTGGGATCCTTGTCTGGTTTTGGGATCAAGGTGATGCTGGCCTCATAAAATGAGTTTGGAAGTTTTCCTTCCATTTCTATTTTTTGGAACAGTTTCAGGAGAATAGGAATTAGTTCTTCTTTAAATGTTTGGTAGAATTCCCCCGGGAAGCCGTCTGGCCCTGGGCTTTTGTTTGTTTGGAGATTTTTAATGACTGTTTCAATCTCCTTACTGGTTATGGGTCTGTTCAGGCTTTCTATTTCTTCCTGGTTCAGTTGTGGTAGTTTTATATGTTTCTAGGAATGCATCCATTTCTTCCAGATTGTCAAATTTATTGCCGTAGAGTTGCTCATAGTATGTTCTTATAATAGTTTGTATTTCTTTGGTGTTAGTTGTGATCTCTCCTCTTTCATTCATGATTTTATTTATTTGGGTCCTTTCTCTTTTCTTTTTGATAAGTCGGGCCAGGGGTTTATCAATTTTATTAATTCTTTCAAAGAACCAGCTCCTAGTTTCGTTGATTTGTTCTATTGTTTTTTTGGTTTCTATTTCATTGATTTCTGCTCTGATCTTTATGATTTCTCTTCTCCTGCTGGGCATAGGGTTTCTTTCTTGTTCTTTCTCCAGCTCCTTTAGGTGTAGGGTTAGGTTGTGTACCTGAGACCTTTCTTGTTTCTTGAGAAAGGCTTGTACCGCTATATATTTTCCTCTCAGGACTGCCTTTGTTGTGTCCCACAGATTTTGAACCGTTGTATTTTCATTATCATTTGTTTCCATGATTTTTTTCAATTCTTCTTTAATTTCCCGGTTGACCCATTCATTCTTTAGAAGGATACTGTTTAGTCTCCATGTATTTGGGTTCTTTCCAAACTTCCTTTTGTGGTTGAGTTCTAGCTTTAGAGCATTGTGGTCTGAAAATATGCAGGGAATGATCCCAATCTTTTGATACAGGTTGAGTCCTGATTTAGGACCGAGGATGTGATCTATTCTGGATAATGTTCCATGTGCACTAGAGAAGAATGTGTATTCTGTTGCTTTGGGATGAAATATTCTGAATATATCTGTGATGTCCATCTGGTCCAGTGTGTCATTTAAGGCCTTTATTTCCTTGCTGATCTTTTGCTTGGATGACCTGTCCATTTCAGTGAGGGGAGTGTTAAAGTCCCCTACTATTATTGTATTATTGTTGATGTGTTTCTTTGATTTTGTTATTAATTGGTTTATATACTTGGCTGCTCCCACATTGGGGGCATAGATATTTAAAATTGTTAAATCTTCTTGTTGGACAGACCCTTTGAGTATGATATAGTGTCCTTCCTCATCTCTTATTATAGTCTTTGGCTTAAAATCTAATTGATCTGATATAAGGATTGCCACTCCTGCTTTCTTCTGATGTCCATTAGCATGGTAAATTCTTTTCCACCCCCTCACTTTAAATCTGGAGGTGTCTTCGGGCTTTAAAATGTGTTTCTTGGAGGCAACATATAGATGGGTTTTGTTTTTTTATCCATTCTGATACCCTGTGTCTTTTGACAGGGGCATTTAGCCCATTCACATTCAGGGTAACTATTGAGAGATATGAATTTAGTGCCATTGTATTGCCTGTAAGGTGACTGTTACTGTATATGGTCTCTGTTCCTTTCTGATCTACCACTTGTAGGCTCTCTCTTTGCTTAGAGGACCCCTTTCAATATTTCCTGTAGAGCTGGTTTGGTATTTGCAAATTCTTTCAGTTGTTGTTTGTCCTGGAAGCTTTTAATCTCTCCTTCTATTTTCAATGATAGCCTAGCTGGATATAGTATTCTTGGCTGCATGTTTTTCTCGTTTAGTGCTCTGAAAATATCATGCCAGCTCTTTCTGGCCTGCCAGGTCTCTGTGGATAAGTCAGCTGCCAATCTAATATTTTTACCATTGTATGTTACAGACTTCTTTTCCCGGGCTGCTTTCAGGATTTTCTCTTTGTCATTGAGACTTGTAAATTTTACTATTAGGTGACGGGGGTGTGGGCCTATTCTTATTGATTTTGAGGGGCATTCTCTGAACCTCCTGAATTTTGATGCTCGTTCCCTTTGCCATATTGGGGAAATTCTCCCCAATAATTCTCTCCAGTATACCTTCTGCTCCTCTCTCACTTTCTTCTTCTTCTGGAATCCCAATTATTCTAATGTTGTTTCGTCTTATGGTGTCACTTATCTCTCGAATTCTCCCCTCGTGGTCCAGTAGCTGTTTGTCCCTCTTTTGCTCAGCTTCTTTATTCTCTGTCATTTGGTCTTCTATATCACTAATTCTTTCTTCTGCCTCATTTATCCTAGCAGTTAGAGCCTCCATTTTTGATTGCACCTCATTAATAGCTTTTTTTATTTCACCTTGGTTAGATTTTAGTTCTTTTATTTCTCCAGAAAGGGCTTTTATATCTCTCGAGAGGGTTTCTCTAATATCTTCCATGCCTTTTTCGAGCCCGGCTAGAACCTTGAGAATTGTCATTCTGAACTCTAGATCTGACATATTACCGATGTCTGTATTGATTAGGTCCCTAGCCTTCGGTACTGCCTCTTTTTTTTTTTTTTGTGTTGAATTTTTACGTCTTGTCATTTTGACCATATAAGAGTAAATGAAGGGGCAAGTAAAATACTAAAAGGGTGGCAACAACCCCAGGAAAATATGCTTTAACCAAATTAGAAGAGATCCAAAATCGTGAGTGGGGAGAAAGGGGATAAAAAGAAGTTCAAAAAGGAAGAAAGAAAAAAGAAAAAAAAGAAAAGAAAAGAAAAGAAAAGAATATTTTTAAAAAAAGAAAACACCTAAGAAAAATGTAAAAAAAAAATATATATATATATTAGATAAACTAGTAAAAAATCGTTAAAAAAGAAAAAGGTAACAGTTAAAAAAAAAATTTTACCCGAAGGCGAGAAAAAAAAAATGAAAAAGAAAAAATTAAATTAACTGCAAGACTAAAAAAAATCACAGGAAAAAAGCCATGAGTTCCGTGCTTGGCTTTCTCCTCCTCTGGAATTTTGCTGCTCTCCTTGGTATTGAATCCGCACTCCTTGGTAGGTGAACTTGGTCTTGGCTGGATTTCTTGTTGATCTTCTGGGGGAGGGGCCTGTTGTAGTGATTCTCAAGTGTCTTTGCCCCAGGCGGAATTACACCGCCCTTACCCGGGGCCGGGGTGAGTAATCCGCTCGGGTTTGCTTTCAGGAGCTTTTGTTCCCTGAGCGCTTTCCGTAGAGTTCCGGAGGACGGGAATACAAATGGCGGCCTCCTGGTCTCCGGCCAGGAGGAGCCGAGAGCCCAGGGCCCCACTCCTCAGTGCGCCCTCAGAGAACCGCGCCCAGTTACTCCCGTCTGCCTGACCTCCGGCCGCGCTCCGAGCTCACCGAGCCTGCGACCGGTTCAAGGTAACACGGAGCTGCGAGCTCACTGTCAGCTCTGTCTCTGTAGCCGGCTTTCCCGTTCCAATACCCACAAGCTCTGCGACACTCAGACACCCCCGATCCTTCTGTGACCCTGCGGGACCTGAGGCCACGCTGACCCCGCGTGGGCTTCGCCCCGGTTTAGCCTCTGGAGCGATGTCCCTCAGCGGAACAGACTTTTAAAAGTCCTGATTTTGTGCGCGGTTGCTCCGCCGCTTGCCGGGAGCCAGCCCCTCCCCCCGGGGTCTATCTTCCCGTCGCTTTGGATTCACTTCTCCGCCGGTCCTACCTTTCAGAAAGTGGTTGTTTTTCTGTTTCCAGAATTGCTGTTCTTCTTCTCTTCGATCTGCCAATGGATTTTCAGGTGTTTGCAATCTTTAGATAAGCTATCTAGCTGATCTCCGGCTAGCTGAAGCAGTCTCAGCTTGCTACTTCTCCGCCATCTTGACTCCTCGCTGGAAATATTTCTTAGTTGAAGTTTAGATCTTCTCTCTGGGAGAGATTACTCTTTGTGCCATTTTCTAATCTCATCTTCTCCCTCTAAAATATCCTTCCTTTTTAATAAAATTCTCCATGTTTCCAGAAGACAATGCTTCTGAGGTTCCTTCTTAGCCATGAAAGTTGGAATCCTAGAGGTCTTCTCTCATTTTTAACTTTCTCTGTCCTTTTTGGCCCAAGGTGGATGTACATTTCCTAGCATAATTTTCTTTAAAAAGTGATTTGCATGTTCTACGCTAATTAGCTGGGTTCATTTCATTTGCCAAACACCACATCCGTAATTCTTCCAGAGAAATTTCTCTGTACTGGACCACAGTTTAAATAACTGAGCAATTGGATAGTGCTAAGTCAGAGTCTTGGCTGAATTCTTTCTGGGTCTGATGCTTACTGTTCCTGAATGATGGTGTCATCAGTGGCAGCAGTGTAAAGGCAATGGAGGCAGAAATGGGGGTGGGTGATTATTATTATGGCCAGTCCTTACGAGATTTCTACTGGGTATCAGATGTCAGGAATGAGGGTGCCTAGGTGGCTTAGTCAGTTAAGCATCTGCCTTTAACTCAGGTCAGGATCCCAGGGTCCTGGGATCAAGCCCCATGCCAGGCTCCCTGATCAGCAGTGAGTCTGCTTATCTCTCTCCCTCTGCCTCTCTTCTTGCTCCTGCTCTCTGTCTCTCAAAAAAATAAATAAAATCTTAAAAAAAAAAATGTCAGGAAGGGGTATAACTGTAAATGTAGAATCTGGTATATTTAGCCTTTGTGTTGTATTTGTTTTTTATCTGCAACAATATGGACTCCTTTAACTCTAAAGATTCCTTTTGCTTGTCCCAAAACTCTAGCCTTTTATATCTTCACTTAGATGGGGTCTAATATTATCAAACTCCATGAAAACAGGATTTCCATACTAAATATGAAAAGAAACAGAATTTCTGGCAGGCTTTTTGATTTCTTTAAATAAATTAATTAATTCCAAATCAATGTCTCTGCAGGGTCCTTAAATAAGGCTAAAGAAAGGAGAGAGGACAAATCTGTATCACTTCAAATTAGAAAAATTGATCCAGAAAAATAAGGATTTCTACAAGCCATGTAAACCAAGAATTAATGGTTCTACAAAATACATCAAGTTCAGCCTTTAAAAAAATGGTGAAAATCGATGACATTATTACCAGGTGTATGGACAATGAAAAAAAGTTCTGCCAAATTCAGAAAAGAACAAAACTGCAGAGATGCACAATAATGTTCCCTCGACAGATCTAATGGTCTTAATTATATGGTTTTAGTCTCTTTAACTGAGAAACATTCTTAATAGCTACTAACAACTCTGTTTCTACCTTAAGAGCTGTAGCTTTATCACAATTAGCTCTTCTAATTTTCTAAAGTGTTGATAAAATTTGCACTTCATGAATAGAAAATGTATTTTGAGCAAACTGTTTGATAGACCTTGGTCACCTCTATAGGGAATGAACAAATGACACTGCAAGTTGTCTTCAAATCTAATGGGGAAGAGGGCTTCACTTCCAGCAATGCTAGAGTAACTGAGATCAGATTTGTGCAACACAGTAAAGAAGTAGGGAAATGGAGAAAACATGTGAAACTCTTTGTGGACATTAGAGAACATGCAGCAACGGACAATCCCTAAAGGAGGGGCAACATCTAGGAGGGTGATATAGTCACCCCAGCTTTCTGCCTGGTAGCACTGTCTTAACTGTGCTGGAAAAGAGAACCCCAAGCAGAGCACCGGAGTGTCAGTGAGTCCAGAAAGGAAAGACTGGCACTCAGCGAAGCCAGTGTGGTTGTACTTGTAGAAAAGAATCAGAAATGAGAGGAATATACAAAGAAAGAGCCCCAGGAATCTGCATGGGGATCTGCTCCAGATAATAACTGAATGCTAGGTTGTGCAGGCATGAGGCAAAATTTCACCTAGTCAGGAAAGAGCATTTGAGAAACTGAAAGAACTCTTACGTGGAACTGACAGATGTCTGGGTTTTAACCAGGCACAGCAGGGGGGCTACAATACCCACCCAGAATAAACACCTGAGGGTTACTGGTAAATTACTGTTAAGTTTTAGGGGTAAACCAGCCTCATGGTGAAGTCCACACTACAAACCCCTGAAATAACAGCCTGCTGAGGATTAAACAAATCCTCCAGAGTCTTAACTGTCTTCAAGAAGAAAAACTCTAGTGCTTAAGACAACAAAATCCAGCACTCAACATAGAAATCACAGTGTACATCCTTCATTTAAAGTCAACAGACTTAAAAAAAAAAAAAGTCAACAGACTAAGAAGCTGGAAAATGTCACCCAGGAATGATGGGGGGTGGGTGGGTGGGAAGCCAACAATAAAAATCACTAGAAACGGCATAGGATGACAGTATCAGACAAAGACTTAAAGGAGCTATTGTAAATACACTCCATATTTTATTCTAAAGAAAAACATAGACATGATGAAAAATACAAAGAAAGACCAAATTAAGTCCTAGAGATGAAATATACACTATCTTAAGTGAAAAGCTGGATGGGCTTAACAGAGATTAGATACTTTAGAATAAAAGATGGGTGAACTTGAAGATAGAGGAATAGAAACTATCCAAACTGAAGTACAGAGAGAAAAATAGATAAAAAATGAACAGAACTCCAATGATTTTTGGACAAGGTCATGCTGGTTTATGTGTAAGGAAAAGAAAAATCAAAGGAACAGCCTGCAGATTTCACAAATTTGATAAAAATACTAAACACATAGATCCAAGGAATATATACACAAAGACAGACACACCAAACACATCATAATGAAACTGCTGAAAACTAATGACAGAAATCTTAAAAGTAGTCAAAAAGATAAATATTTTACTTAAAAAAATCATCAATTCATCAACAGGCATAACAGCTCTAAGTTTATATATGCACTTAATTACAGAGTTTCAAATATATGAAGAAAACAATGACAGAACGGAAGGCAGATAGGTTGAATATTCTGAACCAGTAAAAGAATGAGTAGACAGAAATCAGTAAGAATGTAGACATCCTTAGTAATGCTGTCAATCTAACTAATCTAACTTACATTTATGAAACATTCTATCCAAAACAGTAAAATATACATCCTTTACACATGTTCACCAAACACTCAATGAGAGAGATCACATGCTGGATATAAAACAAGCCTCAAATCAACAAGGCCTAATGACTTATGAAGCGTGTTCTCTGATAACAAAGGAATTGAATTAGGGAATCCATAAAAAATAATCACATCTGGAAAATCTTCCAGCATACTTCCAAACAACTCATGGGTGAAAGAAATAATGAAGAAAATTAGAAAATATTTCAAAATGAAAATGAAAATTGAGGGGATCCAGCTAAGGTAGAATTTAAGATAAAATTTATAGCTCTAAATGCTTACATTAGGAAAGAAGAAACAATATCTAACAATGGTGAAGAGTTTCCATTTCAAGAATAGAAAAGAATAGCTTTGAATTAATAAAAGGCATGTATGAAAACCATATACCTAACTCATATTTAATGGTGAAAGAATAAATGGTTTTCCTTTCAGATTAGAAATGACATTAAGAAAATGAAATAAAACACCTACAGATGAGAAAAATTAAAACTGTCTTTACTTGCAGGTAACATGATCACATATATAGAAACTCCTACAGAGTGTACAAGAAAATCACCATTAATTGCCATGTAAATTTAGCAAGTTTGCAAGATTTATTAATCATAAAATTGTATTATTTTTCTATCTACCTCAATAAATAATTAGAAACTGTTACTTCTTTTCCTTCCTGTTAATCCCATTTTGCTTTGTTCCGTTGCAATTCCCAACTGTTAATTTGTTATCCAGTCTTTTCATGTACTACATTCAAATCAAAACACTCAGTTAACCACAGCTCAGGAGGAGTCTCTTATTACCCGTAGCTTGCAAAAATGGCCATTCCTCTTCCTATCTGTATGCACACTCCTTTGAAGTATGACTTTGTAGCTCTTCTCATCAGCACATAGTCTGTTCTCTAGGTCCTTGCATCTGGGCTTATCCACATGACTTAGGTGTTAAGCTGAACCTCAGAAAATGCATCAGAAGCAAAGGCACTAGGGTGCCTGAGTGGTCAGTTGTTAAGCTTCTGCCTTTGGCTCAGGTCATAATCCCAGAGTCCTGAAATCGAGTCCCACGTTGGGCTCCCTGCTCAGCGGGAAGATTGCTTCTCCCTCTCACAGTCCCCCTGCTTGCTGTCTCTCTCTCTCTCTCTCTCAATCTCTCTCTCTCTGTCAAATAAATAAGTAAAATCAAAGAAGAAAAAAAGGAGGAGGAGGTAGGAAAGAGGAGGTGGGTGGGGGGGAGGAAGAATGGAAGGGGGAGACGTGGGGGAGGGAGAGAAGGAGAAGGAGGAGACAAAGATGAGGACGAAGAAGAAGAAGAGACAGAAGCAGCAGCGGCAGCAGCGGCAGCAGCAGCAAAGGCATGAAAAGTGCTTGGGCATTGGAGTTTACTTTCTCTTCCTTGTCTTTGGAACCCTGGGACTCCTGTATGAGGAATCCAGAGCTAGCCTGCTGATGGATGAGCGAACACACAGAGCAAAGAGACGATGCCAACCGATGCCCTCCTCCAGCTACAACCGGGCTGACAGCTGACCACTGAGATAAGCCAAGCTGAGACCAAAAAGCATGCCTGCCCAAAACCCAGTATCATGAGAAATAATGCTTGCATGAAGCGACTAAGTTGTGGGATGATTTATAACACAGTAATATCTAACTGGTACAGGTTACTCCTGTTCTCGTCCCAGGAGTGAAAGCAAATCACATGCCCACAACTCACTTCGATGTCCAGTGTCCCCAGCAGGTGTGGGAAGTAAGCTTCTAATGAACAGTAATGCTCTATGCTTCAGGGGTTAGGCTGTGGATCATCTTTGTTCTTTAGAGATACAGGAGGATATATTTAGGTGAAAAAATGATAGGATGTCTAAGTTTTCACTTAAAATAGTCCTTACAGGAAAGGAGGGAAAGGAGGAAGAAGGTGGAGGGACAGATGAAGGAAGTGTGGCAGAAGAGTGATAATTACTGACAATGGGGTGTGGACAGAGTACATTCACGTGCTTGGGCTATCATGACAGAATTCCACAGGTGGGTGGTTTAAACAATAGCTATTTCTTTTCTCACGGTTCTGGAGGCTGGAAGCTGAGGTGAGGGTGCAGGCATGGTTGACTGCTGGCGAGAGAGCCCTCTTCCCCACTTGCAGGGGGTCACCTTCTGTGTCCTCAAGTGGTCTTCCTGTGTGCATGCATGTGGCGAGAGATCTCGCTCCTCATCTTACAGTCCTGAGAGAGGAGAACTTCATCCTTCTGACCTCGTTCAACCTTAGTTACCTCCAAAAGTCCCCATTTCTAGAGTCACATTGAAGGCGAGAGCCTCAACAGATGAATTTGGGGTGGGGACATGATTCTATCCACAGCAGGGGGATCCATTATACTATCATTTCTAAATTTTTACATTTTGAAAACTTCTGTCAGGTTTAGAAGGTGTAACTGTATTTTGACTCCTGTGTATTTATACTTGATTTAGTGAGAAATAGAAAATGCTGGAAGGTTCTGTGGTCCCATTATACCATTAAAAATCTCTAGATTATTAGAAATGACAGCTCAAGACAATGATAATAAAGATAGTTAATGTGCAATCTTCCACTTCCTTCCAGGTTGCTGGTTCTACTATAGTTCCACGTCTGCCATAGAAAGAGAAGCCAGCCAGCTTCCCCACTGCTGTGCCTCATCTCCCTGTCTATCTACAAGTGGCTTTAGCTTTGATCCAAATGGACATACTGGGGGAAGAGAGCAAGAAGGGTGTGACTGGAACAGGAACTGTCATATGTTGGCCCTGAGCTCTCTGGGACCAACTCAGCCACAGTTTCCTTGACACAGATGGATGCATACGGTCCCCTGGAATTCCTTCCTAAACCACAGAAAGTCAATGGCCCAGTTCCAGACTCTTCTGGCAGAGACTCCCTACTCCCACAGAGGGCAGTCCTGGACATGCCAGCAATCTCTCCTGCAAAGCCTGTATCTGATCCATAGAAAATATTCACCCTTCCTTTCCCCCCAGTCTGTGCCTGTCAACCTACATCACAGCAGCAGCATGCTTGAGCTCTCTCCCCAAAGCAGCAACCTGTGTCTTAGTTTCCAATTACACAGCAACACGTTATTTTACAGTTCAGGAGATGAGATGTCCAAAATCAGTTTCACTGAGCTCAAAATCAAGGAGCCACGAGGGTGGCATTATTTTGAAGGGCTCTGAAGAAACGTGGAGAACCCATTTCTTGCCTTTTACAACTTCTAGAGGCTAGCTGCGTTCCCTGGCTCATGCCACAGTGCTCTGACCTCTACTTCCATTATGACGTCACCTCTGGTTGACCCTCCCATCTCCTTCTCCAGAGGATCCTGGCTATCCAGGGTCTGGGCCACCTGGTTATCCAGGATCATCTCACCACCTCAAAATCCTGAACCGTTTTTGCAAAGTCCTGTTTGCCAAGTGGGGTAACATATTCACTAATTCCAGGGATTAAGATGTAGACACCTTTGAGGGAACATCCTGCTGTCTATGTTTCTCAGGGGCTGGGATGACTTGGACCCGAATTCATTATACCTCCATTTCAGAGAACACACAGCAGCCTTCCCTGGTTTCTTCTGTCCCCACACAAAGGGCTATCTGGCCTCTTCTCTGATCCTTAGTTTGTCAGATAGACACAGAGCTGTGGAATAGGTACCTTCACACTTCTTCTACAGAATTTGTATGCAATGCTCTCACTCCATTTGGTATCTTGATATTCATAGAATCAGCACCTTAGTTGAAACTGAGGCGTGGAATGTTCCACTCCAATAACATCCTGTACATAACTATCTCCCTAAAGCAGAAACATGAAACTATAAATAGATCCTCATGAATTGTTAAATTCTTAAAGCTTGTCTTCTGTTTGGTGACAGAATGTATTTAATGAGTCAAAGGGAATTTCAATATTCAAAGGTGAATATTAAATGAGTAACATTCTATAGAACACAAAAATACTTTTAGGAGAGTATTTTTGCTTCTGAATAGCTTTTCAGTCAGTTATACTGTTCCTTCTTGAATTAAGAGCTATCACTCAATCTTCTGTTCATGTGAAAAAGAGTAATTTGAGCTAGAGAGCAAACCTCACCTGCAAAACAGTAAATGTGTATGTTGGATGCTGGTGTACTCTATTTTGCCTAAAGAAAGGTACTTTTTCATTCTTAAGCCTCTCTCTCATAATGTGATAGCTAAAACATTTATAAAATGCACAATATAATGGTGCCATAACTTACATATATCCATTATTAGGCATTTCTACTCAAATGATAAGAATGAATAGAGTGTTTATGCAAAAATGAAACTACAGTATTTGATAGTCAGATCTGGAGTATTTATTCCATCAAAACAGAGATGTCAAATCTCTGAGAACACACCAAAAATTGAGATGGAGGCCCTATTGGTGTATTAGTTTGAACTCTTCTGGGAAGCAAGTAACAAATCAACTATAGTTTCAGCCAAAAAAAAAAAAAGAGGAGTGGGGGAGCAGAAGACAATGATAGAATGTATCACACAGAACTCAGCAGGCAGGGAATGCAGTTGGACTGGAGGAAATTTCTAAACTCTGTTTCTTGTCTCTCCACTGCCTCTGGTTTTCTGCATTGTTCTCTCTGGCTGAAGGATGACATGACAGAATATAGGACAGCCAAAGGGGATCCTAAGTCTTTACCCATCAAGTGACTAGAAGAGATTTCTTTTGTTTATTTATTTTTTTAAGATTTTTATTTATTTGAGGGGGGTAGGGGGCAGAGGGAACAGACTCAATCCTGGCACTCTGGGATCATGATCTGACCCGAAGGCAGATGTTTAACCAACTGAGCCACAAAGGCATCCAAGAGATTTCAAGAGAGTTCAAATTCCCAAAGAAGCAATGGTAACCCTGGCTGGGGTCATGTAGCCATTCCTGGAGTAATTAATTATGGCCAGGAGATCACACTGCTTGAAGATGTCACTCACTGTAGATGAGCGTGAGATGGAGAGCTATAAGAACGTAACTGTAACAGGTCACTCCAAAATGCTGGGATAGAATAATGCTGATTAGCTAAGAGATGGTCCACATCTGGACTCATAAATCCTATAGGTCTCCGAGAGTATGTAATTTCAGGCTTGTATTATGTTTGCTTCTTCCATCTGTGGAATTGGCATCAAGCAAGGCCATATTTATTTTACTATTGCTAGTTGGGGATATTCATAGAAGGATGCAGGCAGTAAAAATTTAAATATGAACCCATGTGGTTATAAACTCACAAAGGAGATAAACCTATTTTCTATCTCTAAAAGTGGGTAGATTTCTACATGTGGCTAGAGTCCCTGAGGCACTCAGTATTGCGTGGTAATCTTGGCTGCAAATTCCTGCCTCTGTAGGTATCAAGGTCTTCTGTCAACACAACCAGCCAAACCTTTCAGGCCTGCCATGGGGTCAGGTTGCCAATGGAACCCTGATGTCAGTAGAAGGTATGGAGATCTCATATAAACGCAACTCATCAAACATAGTTTGCTTTCAGTGCTAAGAACTTTCAAGTTGCGTTATAATATTTCTAAAGTTTCAGGGTTTTCTTTATTTTTTCATAAAGCTAAACTACTTCAGGGAATATTCTAGGTGAGAAAATCATCTATGTGTCTCCTGAATCATAGTTAGAACTGTTCTGCAGCGGGATACTTTCCTCGGGTTTTGCCAACACCAAGGAGTCTCTCAGGCAATGTATCCTCAAACGGAAGCACATTCTGGCATCTTTACTACATGCCATTCACCCCAGAAACATCTAATGGCATGGAAAAAGAAGAAAACCTGTCAAAATGAGGAGTTATGAAATTTAAGCATGTAAGGGGATCCTTCATGGGCAGGTTAAAAACAGAAATGATGAATAAACTTAAAAAAAAATAGTTTCTCACTATACTCTAAGGCAAGCAGAAGTAGCCTATTATTTTATTTAAAATAAACAAAAAAGAAAACATGAAGGCATTTACACAAAGTTTACAAGATTTCAATCACTAAATCCTATGGTCCTTATTATTTCCAAACAACATTCACAGAGAAACACACAGCTCTAACTGTAGATTTTTTTTTTTAATGGAAAACATTAAAAACCCTTTTAAAACGTCAGAGAAAGGGGTGCCTGGGTGATTCAGTTGGTTAAGCATCTGACTCCTGGATCTCAGGGTCGTGAGTTCAAGCCCCGTGTTGGACTCCACACTGGCTGTGGAGCCTGCTGTAAGTAAGTGAGTAAGTGAGTGAGTAAGTAGAAAGATAGACACCCAGGCAAAGAATAGCAATGCAAACCACAAAAAAAGGGAGAAGGAATAATGAAGAACAAAAGGCCACAGCAGGAGAAAGCAATCATAAAATAGAGAATACCAGAGCTGATTTTCTGAAAAGTTTAACACAAGTGACAAACCTCTATGACAGAATTTCCTAAATGAACAAAATCCAAGTAGAATTATCAGGAATAAAATAGGTGAAATTAGTATACACTTTAAAAAATAATTTTTTAAAGATTTTATTTATTTATTTGAGAGAGGGAGAGAGAGAGCATGAGAAGGGAGAGGGTCAGAGGAAGAAGCAGACTCCCTGCTAAGCAGGGAGCCGATGCGGGACTCCATCCCAGGACTCCAGGATCATGACCTGAGCTGAAGGCAGTCCCTTAATCAACTGAAAAACACTGGCATCCCTAGTATACATTTTAAAAGATCAGACGAAATTAAAAAAATCTTTATGACAATAAATTTGTCAACATTTTTTTTTTTAATTTGTCAACCTTTGACGAAATGGCTGGATTCTTTAAGAAAATATAAATCTGGGGGCGCCTGGGTGGCTCAGTGGGTTAAAGCCTCTGCCTTCGGCTCAGGTCATGATCCCAGGATTCTGGGATTGAGCCCCACGCCGGGCTCTCTGCTCAACAGGAAGCCTGCTTCCTCCTCTCTCTCTCTGCCTGCCTCTCTGCCTACTTGTGATCTCTGTCTGTCAAATAAATAAATAAAATCTTAAAAAAAAAAAAGAAAGAAAATATACATCTGATGCAACTGAAAAAGAAAATACAGAAAAATTTTAATAGTTCAAGATCTTTCAGAAATTTCAATCTGTAACTGAAGAAATACCTATGGAAAAAGAAAAAACAAAACAAAACAAAACAAAAACTTGAGGCCCAAGTAACATCACTTGAAAATACTTTCATGTACTTAAGGAAAAACTAAACAATCTCATAAAAACTCCTTCTGAAAACAGAGGAGTATCAAGTATCACAATTCATGTTAAGAGACCAGGATAACATTCACCTAAAACCCTTCAATAAGGATATTAAAAGAAAAGTATAGACCAATTCCTCTAGTAAATGTAGATGCAAAAAGTACATATGAAAACCAAATCCAGTTTTCTAAAGAAAGGGTATTATATGACCAAATAACACTTACTCTAGGAATGCAAAGTTGGTTTAGCATTCAAAATGCAGCTGAGTACTTGACTATGGTAATAGAATAAAAAAGAAAACCATGCATTTCAAAAATATAACAAAAGCACTTGATAAAACCCAGATCCCATTCATGGTAAAAACTCAGCTATCTAAGCATTAAAAATACTTTCTTAATATCATGAAGGGTATCTACAGAACACCTATTTCAAAATCATATGTCAAAAGGTGAAAGATTATGATTATCAGGGCAAAAATCCTCAATAAATACTAGCAACAAAAATTCAACAGCACATCAAAAAGATTATACAACATGGCAAAGTGGGATTTATTCCTGGAACGAAAGGATGATTTAACATATGAAAAATCAATCAGTGTTAATATACCACATTGACAGAATGAAGAGAGAAAAGACATGATCTTCTCAATTGCTGCAGAAAACACATTTGACAAAATTAAGTACCCCTTCTAACAAAAAATTCTTTTAAAAATCTAGGAACACAAGGAAACTACTTCAATATAGTCAAGGCCATCTATGAAAAGCCCATAACTAAAATCACATTCAATGGTGAAGAAAAACTTTCTCCTCTAAGATCAGGAACAAAACAGAGATGCTAACTTTTATCATTTCTATTCAATATAGTACTAGAAGTCCTAGCCAAAAGCAATTAGACAAGAAATAGAAACAAAAGGCACCCCAATTAGAAATGAAGTTAAATTATCTGTTTCCAGGTGACATGATATTATATACAGACAACCCTAAAGATTTGGGGGAAAAAAAAACAAACTGAAACAAAACCCTGGTAGAATAAACAAATTCAGCAGAGTTGCAGGATACAATAATACCAAGACACAAAAATCAGTTGTTTCTACACAATAACAATGAATAATCCAAAAATAAGTTGAAGAAGACAATCCCATCTACAAGAGCATCAAAAAGAATAAAATACTTGGGAATATATTTAACCAAGGAAGTAAAAGTCTTTTACACTGAATACTACAAAACACCGCTGGAAGAAATTTTAAAGAAGACACAAATTGATGGAAAGACATTCTGCGCTTATGGATTGGAAGGCTCTGTATTAGGATGTCAGGATATTACGATCACCATTCTAAGTGATCTACAGTTTTTTTTTTTTTAAGTATTTATTTATTTATTTATTTATTTATTTGATACAGAGAGAGAAAGAGCACAAGTAGGGGGGTGGGTGGCAGGCAGAGGGAGAGGCAGAAGCAGGCTCCCCAGTGAGCAGAGAGCCCCATGCAGGGCTCAATCCCGGGACTCCAGGATCATGATCTGAGCTGAAGGCAGATGCTTAACCTACTGAGCCACTCTGGCACCCTATGATCTAAAGATCCTTCTCAAAATCCAAAAAGTATTTTCTGCAGAAATAGAAAATGCCATTCTAAAAATCATAAGGGATCTCAAGGGGTACCAAGTAGCCAAGTACTTTGTGTTGAATTATATACCCGCCAAATTCCTATGCTGAAGCTCTAGCCTCCCCCAAGCCCTCTCCACATATCTCAGAATGTAACTATATTTGGAGATAGGACCTTTAAAGAGCTGAGTTAAAATGAGGCCTTTGGATGGGTCTTAATCCAGTCAGACTCTGAGAGGAAATTCAGATCAACAGGGACACCAGGGATGTACCCACAGAGAGGAAAGGCCATGTGAGAACAGAACAGAATGGGATCATCTGAAAGCCAAGAAGATAGGCCATTTAAGAAACCAAACCTGCAGACACTGTGACCTTAAACTTCTAGCCTTCAGAACTGTGATAAAATAATGTGAGAAATAATAAAAATAATAAATAAATTAAATAACTGTGAGAAAATAGTCTGCCGCTACACACCCTGCCTGTGCTACTTTGTAACAGTCTGGTTTTTTGCTACTTTGTAACGACTATTACAAAGTAGCTAACTAATTACTAGCTAACTAATATAGCAGTCCTGAAAAAACAAACTTAGAGGCCTCACAGTTTAGGATTTCAAAACTTATTACAAAGCTCTAGTAATCAAGAGTATGGTACTGGCATAAAGACAGACATACAGACCAATGGAGTAGAATGGAGACCTCAGAAATAAACCCTCAGTTACAGGGTCAAATGATTGTCAACAAGTGTGCCAGGACCATTCAACAGTGAAAGGACTGTCTCTTCCACAAATCAGGTAGGAAAGAATAAATATCCACACACAAAAAATGAAAGTTGGATCCTCACCGTAAACCACACAAAAATGGCTCTTTCATCTGGGCTGCCAACATGTCATGCAGACTAAGGAAGACCCAGAAACCTCGGCGCCATCAACGCCGGGGCCACGGCTGCTTCGGCAAACACCAGAAGGACCCAGGAGGCCTAGGTCATGCTGGCCGTGTGCATCGCCACAGGATCAACTTTGGCAAACACAACCCATGTTGCTTTGGAAAAGTCAGTACGAGGTATTGCTGCATGAAGAGTAACTCGAGCTTCTGCCCAACTGTCAACCTTGATAAACTGTGGACCTGGGTCAACAAGGATCCATGGGTGAATATGGCCAGAAACAAAACTAGAGTTGCTCTTATCACTCGTGTGGTGCAATCAGGCTACTACGGAGTTTTGGAGCAGGGAGAGCTTCCAAAACAGCCTAATATCATGAGAGCTGGGGAGAAGATTAAGCACTGAGGGTTCTGTGTCCTGGTGGCTTGAAGCCACGTGGAGGGAGGTTCATTCAATGCTAACGAGTGAAAAAAAAATGCAAAAATGAATTTAAAGTGGATCAGAGACTTAACTGTAAGATCTTAACTCTTAGAAGAAAACAGGGGAAAAGCTTCATTACATTAGGTTCGCAGAAATTTCCTGGATATAATACCAAAGCATAAGGAACACAACTAAAAATAGATAAATAGGACATCAAATTAAAAACTTCTGTGCCTCAAAAGCCACGTGGAGGGAGGTTCATTCAATGCTAACGAGTGAAAAAAAAATGCAAAAATGAATTTAAAGTGGATCAGAGACTTAACTGTAAGATCTTAACTCTTAGAAGAAAACAGGGGAAAAGCTTCATTACATTAGGTTCACAGAAATTTCCTGGATATAATACCAAAGCATAAGGAACACAACTAAAAATAGATAAATAGGACATCAAATTAAAAACTTCTGTGCCTCAAAAGACACAAGTGACATAATGAAAAGAAAACCTACAGTATGGAAGAAAACATTTGCAAATCATACATCTTCTAAGGGGTTACTATCTAGAATATTAAAGTACCTTCAACTCCACCACAAAAAAACCTAATAAATCGATGAAATAATAGAGAAAGGATCCCTATATTTCTCCAAAGATACACAAAATGGCCAATGACAATCTGAAAAGATGCTCACTATCACTTATCATTAGCAAAGTACAAATCAAGACCCAAATGAGCTACCCCTCACACCTATAGGAAGACTGCTATGGAATAAAAAAAATCAAGTGTTGGCGAGGATCTGGAGAAATTGAAACCCTTGGGCAAATGGTGAGAATGCAAACTGGTGCAGCCCCCAGGGAAATATTACGGCAGTTTCTCAAAAAATTAAGAACAGAATTGCTATATGATATGGCAATTCCACTTCTGGATATAAATCCAAAAGAATTGAAAACAGGGTCTCAAAGAGGTTACTTGTAGTACACCAATTTTCACAGCAGCATTA
Source organism: Mustela putorius furo (assembly GCF_011764305.1). NCBI lineage: Eukaryota > Metazoa > Chordata > Mammalia > Carnivora > Mustelidae > Mustela > Mustela putorius. The sequence goes on from NW_025421273.1 coordinate 28,170,813, forward strand.
TTCACAAGAGTGAAAAGATGGAAGCGATCCAAATAAAGAAAATAGGGAACATACGCATAAAGGAATATTATTCAGTTTTAACAAGGAAGGAATTCTGATGCATGCCCCACCATGGATGAATCCTGAGGGCATTAGCTAAGTGAAATAAACCGGTCACAAAGAGACAAGTATGTATGATTCCACTTATAAGAAGTACCTAGAGTAATCAAATCTATAGAAAACAAAGTAGGACAGTAGTTGTCAAGGGCTGGGCGGAAGGGAAAATGCAGAGTTGTTTAATGGGCATTAAGTTTCAGTTCTGCAAGACCAAAAATTCTGGAGATTAATTACATTGAATGTATTTCCCCTTTAGCAAATAAGCCTTGCAATATAATTCCTGTTAAATAAGAATATTAAGGACATAGATCAGGATGGACACTGAATTTCCACGTATTTACCGAATTCTTTTAAAAATGTTGACCATGCTTAGCGAAATAAGTCAAGCGGAGAAAGACAACTATCATATGATCTCCCTGATATGAGGAAGTGGTTATTCAACATAGGTGGTTAAGGGGGTAGGAGAAGAATAAATGAAACAAGATGGGATTGGGAGGGAGACAAACCATAAGTGACCCTTAATCTCACAAAACAAACTGAGGGTTGCTGGGGGGAGGGGGGTTGGGAGAAGGGGGGTGGGGTTATGGACACTGGGGAGGGTATGTGCTTTGGTAAGTGCTGTGAAGTGTGTAAACCTGGCGATTCACAGACCTGTACCCCTGGGAATAAAAATATATTATATGTTTATAAAAAATAAAAATTTTAAAATTAAAAAAAAAAAATGTTGACCATGACGTAATTTGGGAACTGACATGAAATCTAACACTTTTGTTTGGAACTCATAATAGGGATTTTTTTGAAGGTAAAATTTGTAACAGGTTAAGAAGACTGGGTGGGAACAGAGCTCACTCTTGTCTATCCTAGGACTCTATCCCTATGGCTACCTGGTTATTTGTTCAGCAAACCATCTCTCCTTCCTTCCGAGTCACACAGCTGGACTTGATTTCCTGGCCCACTCTGCACTTAGTTGTGGCCACAACTTTTCTCTGGTCAATGTGACATGCCATAGGCCATCTCCAGGCCCGATCCCTACAACCCTCCCATGTGCTACCACTCACCCTCTGAGGAAAGGCCTAGGAGCAGAGAGCTGGGGTGAAAACCCCTGAGGGAAGCTGCCAGACTAGTGACATATATAGGAGAGCACTGCTTCAGCAAGAAATTCTTACTGCAGTAAGCCCTTAAAATGATGCATTCTTTAAAATACAAAGTTTCAAAGAAAATACTTAACTAAGCAGTAAAAATTGTTGATCATGGTTGCCCACTAAACATTTTTACTCAGCATTATGTAGGGATGGACACCAATCACAAAACAAACACTCTGCTTAGAAGTGGAGGTTCATTACTTCCATGTAGAATATTTTCCTAGAGCCATTCATCACCTAGCTGGGGGCCCATGACTTCTCCTGGCTTTGTGAGCAATCACTATTTACTCATGTGAACACTCTGAAATACCTATACAAACCAATGTTCATTGATGTTATATTCAAAGACACTGAACACAATGATCACAACATTCCAGAAGGCATTAGCTAGAGTCTTTACATTGTGAATTCATCTAAAGAACCCTTTAGAAAGATTTTGAACTTTTAAAAAAAGTGCATGGGATATTCTGGTAAAAATTTTCATCAGGACCTTCTCAAACTAGATGATGGCAGCCAGTATGGATTAAACATATACACTCATACATACTTTTTTTCCACCATATTGTAGACATAACACAATTAGAAGGACAACATGTGTTTCAGGCAATATAAAGCAAAAGTTGGCTGGAAAGAATCTAACAAGATTTCAGCCAGGAATTAATTCTAAGCATCCAACTCTATAAGTGTAGGTAGTGGTCCATCTCTTACTATAATAGGGCTCCTGTAAGTTCACACTCGGTGTCCACCTCTGAGGCACTGGCATCCCCAGTGAAAAGAAGCTGAAAGAAAGCTATGACCAAAGGCTGCTGAGGGTTTCACATATACCAGCAGGTTTACCAAGGAAGGTGGAAAGACAGGATGAGCCAGCCTAGAGTGACTAGAGTACACAAAATAAACAGTTACAAATTCTCCCAGAGGAGTAGGCTTCATTGATATAAATAAATGTATTGGATTTATCATCACTTGTATTTTGCTGGAAAAAAAAAGTGAGTAGACCCACATGCCAGTATTAATATAAATGTTGGAGAAGTATGGCAAAATTGGCGAGAGTGATGAATGACCCAAGTTTGGGAAACACTATCCTAAGTGCTATAAATAATCAAATAATTTTTCAGAGAAAAGCACTGGAGTGACTATTAAAATAATTAAATGATTCTGGGAATCTGAAAAGAAAGAGAATTAACAATTGTTTTAATATTTGGATTGCTGTTGAAGGACTTACTTTTCTTGATTTAGTTTAATTCCTGGCTGAAATGTTTTCAGTTAATTTTTTCTTACTTTCGCATTTTTTATGGTCTCAATCAACTTCAGCTTGGGCATTCTGAACTCAATACCTGAAACACGTAGGTTTGCATGTTTTAACTTTCTAATTTTTCAATAATAAGCAAAATGTAAGCCTCAGCATCTATATATAAATTGCCATCTGTTCATAAATTACATTTATATAAATATATTGAATATGGGTGCAGAGTTACATTAAATTGCATGTGCAAAAAATCCCAAATTTCTAAATTAATTAATTGCTACCTATTTTGACCTGAAATATTAATATACATTTGTACACTTATATAAATCTCATCACAGAAATACTTAAGCACAAACCTGATTTTTAACTGTTACCCTAAAAACATAGGCTAGCATTTAACACTAGTAAATAACATCACTTTATTATGTTATATTATACAGTGCATGACCATAGGATTAAAAAACCTTTCGTGGAATAAAATAATAAATCACATGCATTTTCTTGAGCAGGACATGACCAATTATAACTCATTATGAAATTAAAACTCAAAAGAAATAACTGGGATGAGAAGATTTTGTTTAACTATAGATCATAAAAACCTGCAGAGCCCAAGTCATTGCCTCCAGGGAAGCAAGGCCATGTGCTGCCAAGTGTGGTGACCACATCAGAGATGGGTCCTGCTCCTAGACACTAGAGCATAACTGGCCAGCACGTTCAAGTCAGAAATTTTTTGAGGCCCAGATGCCAAAAATTTTAAATGGGGAAAATGAATTAGCCAATCTCTGAGAAAACCAAAACACCTCTTCACAGTTTATGGTTCTATGAAAAATAGAGAAACCTCATCCAGCAATGAGCCATAAATCATAAATGACAAAGGTGGGGGGATACAATGTGTTCTTCATATCCTATACACACATAACATTCGGATTCCATCAAATACTGTGTGGAAAGCATAAAGTCAATGCTCCCCACTCTCTATGCTTTGAATATCAACACACTCCAAATATTTTTAATGGAATCTTCATTTTATTCCAAGTATTGGGTTTTTTTCCTGTCTTCCACCCCTCTCCTAGGCCCAGGTTTCCTGACTTCTATTACCTACAAAAAGTTATGTTTAACAGATGCTTACGGAATGGCCAATGTGTCCAGGAAGGGAAATTCCTCACTTCCTGTGAAGAGGTAGGAAAAAGCAGAGGAACAAAGTTCTTTGTCTATATGGAGTCGACCTATGGGTCAGAAAAAGAGGTCAAATATTGTAAGAATGCTCTGCAAAATATAAGGGCAAAATTAAAACAGTGATAAGGAAATAAGCATTATTCACTCCATCTCTTACTAGTTTATCTTTGTTATTTCTGAACATTATCCTACACATATACATCAACTTCCCTGGAGACCCTGGGCCAGGCAGAGGTTCAGCATGCAAGTATCAAGTCTATCCATTTGGTTTCCTTGTTTCCCCTAACAAAAACAAAAGTGTCTTTAATATCTGACAAAAGGCTAAACAGAACTACCAGTTTTATTATTACAAAGCAAAATAATGTCTAATGCAGTAATCCAATGACAAGTGAACATTCACACTCTAATAAGTGATCTTGTGAGGTCTCTTGAGAATTACTCTAAGTGAAACAGTACATCTCAGGTATCAAGCTAAACTTGACTCTCAGCATTTCTTGAATGTATACTTTGGATCTGATTTGATTCAAACCTTTAGTTAGCTGTCACAGATCTGAGCTGTGTGCCTCACTTCTCCAGTGTTGTCTTGCCTGAGGGCATGGATGCATAATAGAGTCAGGGCAGACCCATTCTGATCTTCAAAGCAGTTGTAGGAATGAACTTTCAGGGAAGAAGGTGGTGTGGGAGGACCCTAAGCTCTCCCTATCCCATGGACCCAACCAGGTAACAGCCAGGTCAGTGTAAATAACCCAGAAGATAACCCAAAGACGGATAGGACAGACTCTCCACAGCTAAATGTAGAGAAGAGGACCCACTGAAAAGGGTAGGAAGGGCAGAGACAAGGTTGGGAGTTAAACCTGCAGGATTCTCCCCAGGAGGAAGGGGCACCACAGGTGGAGAGAGAAGAGAGAAGCAGACTTTCAACCCAGGAAGTATGCATGGGAAAGATGAATTCCCATAATGTTTGGCTTTGAAAACCAAGTGGCCAAATCTCTTGAGTTCTTACATTCAGCAGGGCTTAACACCCAGAACTTAAAAAATCAGCAGGCTCTAATCCAAGACAGCAGAGGATGGAATTCCTACCACTGTGAAAGAGACAGTACAGCAAACAGCCCCATGGAGATGCAGCATAGAAGCAGCAGTATGAAACATTCCTGGGGCATACAAGAGATAGATTTGTTTACTAACCTCAGAGCATGTGCTGGAGGACCTGGGATCTTTGGGAGACTTCTCCAGAAAAAAGGAGCTGGCTGGTGCCATGTCCGCCCTCCCCCCACACCTCATTCTAGACACATGGACATCTGTGAGAACCAGCATAGTGTCAACATTCACTTCCTAACTTGCTGACACCATGCCCCACCCTGATGTTCTCCTGCAGACACACCCCCTCCAGCCAGGTACAGAAAAGTTCCCCTACCACAGCAGACCCACACAAGACCTGCTAACACCACAAGCCCACCCGACCTCCCCTCTACCTGCCATGCTTCTACAGATCCACTCCCTCCGCCTGACCTTCCCACAGGGGACCAAGGCAGACCTTACTGGTACTATGTGCCCCAATACCATGTTTTCTGCCAATGAACCCCCTCCACTTACTCCTGTCTAGAGCCCATACAAAGCAGTGCCACAAGCCTGACAGCATGCCAGCAGCCCTGACGGGCCAGCACCACACCGAAGTGACCCCTGCCCAAGGGAGAGGGGAAGATAACTACACACACTGGTCTGACTGCAGTGGGCTGGTGGCAGACATCAGGTCTGATGGCAGGCCCTATTTCACATTGAACACTTCTAGGATAAGATAGGGAAAGCACCCAGCAGTTCAGCATGACTATAACTCTGGCAAATAACTGGCCTGACTCAACTTAAGCCCAAGGTGGCCCCACACTGGCCCACTAACACAGGGACCAAATCCTGCCCATAACAGGCAAAGGGAACCACTGCAGATAATTGAAGCACCAGGTTCTGAATAACAGGGGACACTGTACTAGAGGACCCTACAGAACTCTTTTTCATAAGGCCAATGCTTTCAAGAGCAGGGGACATAGCTTACTTTCCTAACATAGAGAACAGAGTTAGACAAAATGAGGAAACAAAGGAGTATGTCCCAAATGAAAGAACAGGACAAAATGACAGCAAGAGAGCTAAACAAAATGGAGGTAAGTAATATACCTGCCAGAGAATTTAAGGCAATGTTCCTAAAGATACTCACTAGACTTAAGACTATATGACCTCAGTGAGCTCATAAAGAGAGAAAACAAAAAAGAACCAGAGATGAAGAACTTGCTGAAATGAATAATACCCTAGATGAACACACAGTAGACTAGAGGAATTCAAAGAGCAGACCAGTGTCCTGGAGGACAGAGTAATGGAAAGCAATCAAAGCTGAATAGAAGAGAGAGGGGAAAAAATAATATAAAATGAAAACAGACTGAAGGAACTCAGTGACACCAACAAGTGTAAGTGTAATAACATTTGTATTATAGGGATTTCAGAAGGAGGAAAGAGAGAAAAGGGGGTGGAAATTTTAGTTGAAGTACTAATACTTGAAAACTTTGAAATTTGGGGAAGGAAACAGAAATCCAGATCCAGGAAGTACAGAGAGGCCCCAACCAAATTAACCTGAGGAGATCTACGCTAAGACATAGTAATTAAATGGCGAAAAGTAGTAATAAGGAGAAAAATTTTAAAGCAGCAAGAGAAAAAAAAGCAGTTATGTACAAGGGAAACCCCATAAGGTTATCAGTTGATTTTTTAGCAGAAATTTTGTAGGCCAGAAGAAAGTGGCATGATATACTCAAAGTGCTGAAAGTAAAAAACTTACAGCTAAGAATACTATATCCAGTAAGGCTATCATTCAGAATAGAAGGAGATAAAAGAATTTCCCAGGCAAACAAAAGTTAAAGAAGTTCATCATCACTGAACCAGCTCTACAAATAATGTAAAGTGGACTCTTTGAGTGAAAGGGAAAGACCGTAAGTAGGAGTAAGAAAAGTAGGAAGCACATAGAAATAAAAACAAGTATAGCTACCAAAATCAGTCAAGGAATTCACAAAACAAAAGAATTCACAAAATAAAAGGATGTGAAGTATAATACCAATACCTAAAATGTGGGAGAGGAGAGAAGTAAAAATAGAGGTTAGAACCTAAGTGACCTTCAACTTAATATAGACTACTATGTGTAATTATACACAAATCCAATGGTAACCACAAATCAATAACCAGTAACAGAGCTGCAAAAAACAAACGAAAGAGAGAGAGAGAGAGAGAATAGAATCCAAGTCTATCAATAAAGACAGCAAACCATGAGAAAAGAGGGCAAGAACAGCAAAAGCAACCATCAAACAAATAGCGAAATGGCAGTAAGTACATACCTATCAATAATTACTTTGAATGTAATGGACTAAATGTTCTGATCAAAAGACACAGGATGATGGAATGGATAAAAAACAAGACCCATATATATGCTGCCCACAAGGGACTCATTTCAGACCTAAAGACACCTGCAGATTGAAAGTGAAGGGAAGGAGAAACATTTATCATGCAAATGGATGTAAAAAGAAAGGGTAGCAATTCTTGGATAAAACACACTTTAAAACAAAGTAACAAGAGACAAAGAAGGGCACTATATAATAATAAAGGGGACAACCCAACAAGAGGCTATAACAATCATAGATGTTATGCACCTAACATGGGAGCACCCTAATACATAAAGCACTATTACAAACATAAACAGGTAGTAATACAGTAATAGTAGAGGATTTTAACACCACACTCACATCAATGGACAGATCATTCAAACAGAAAATCAGTAAGGAAACAATGGCTTTGAATGGTACAATGGACCACATGGAACTAACAGATATATTCAGAACATTCTACCCTAAATTAGCAGAATACACATTTTTTTCCAGTGCACATGGTCCATTCTCCAGAATGGATCACATTCTCAACAAATTGAAAAAGATCAAAAGTCATAACATGTGTTTTTTTTTTTTTTTAATACAACACTAAGACACCAAAAATTAACCCCAAGGAAAAATCTGGAAAGACTATAAAGAAGTTAAAGAACATATTACTAAACAATGAATGGGTCAACTGAGAAATCAAAGACAAAATCAAAAATACATGGAGACAAATTAGGAAGAAAACAATGGCCCAAAATCTTCGGGATGCAGCGAAAGTTGTTCTAAGAGGGAAGTTTATAGCAACAGAGGGAAGTTTACAGGCCAACATCATGAAGTAAGAAAAAATTCAGCTTGACCTTACACCTAAAGAAGCTAGAAAAAGATGAACAAACAAAACCCCAAAACTGTAGAATTAAAGAAATAATAAAGATTAGAGCAGAAATAAACTAAATAGAAACTAAAACATAAAAACAATAGAACCGGTCAATGAAACCACAGGCTGGTTCTTTGAAAAGGTCAACAAAATTGATAAATCTTTAGCCAGAATAAGAAAAAAGAAAAGAAAGGATTTAAATGAATAAAACTGGAAATGAAAGAAGAAAAATAATACTACCCCAGAAATACGAAGGATTATAAAAGAATGTAATGAAAAATTATATGCCAACAAATGGGACAAACTAGAAGAAATGGATAAACCATAAAACCTACCAAAACTGAACCAGGAAGAAATACAAAATTTGAACAGACCAGTTACCAACAATGACACTGAATCGGTAATCAAAAAACTCCCAAGAAACAAAAGACCAGGGTCAGACAGTTTCACAGGTATATTCTATGAAACGTTTAAAGAAGAGTTAATAGCTATTCTTTTCAAACCTTTCTGAACAATGAAAGAGGAAGGAAAGTTTCCAAATTCATTCTATGAGGCCAGCATTGCCCTGATACCAAATCAGATAAAGACATTGCACAAAAGGAGAACTCTGAGCCAATCTCTCTGATGAACATGGATGCAAGAATCCTCACAAAATGTTAGCAAACTAAACCCAAGAATACATTAAAAAAAAAAAAAATCAGTCACCATGATCAAGCAGGATTTATTCCTCAGAGGCAAGCATGGTTTGATATTCAGAAGTTGATCAACATGATAAGTCACATCAACAAGAAAAAGGATAAAAATCATATGATCATTATAACAGTATAATACCCATTTGTGATTAAAAAAAAAAAAACCTCAAAACAAAGGTTTACAGGGAACATATCTCAACATAACAAAGTCCTTATGTGAAAAATCCATAGCTAACATCATATTCAATGAGGAAAAACTGAGAACTTCTCCTTTAAGGTCAGGAACAAGAAGACAAGGATGTCCACTCTCACTACTGTTATTCAATACAGTACTGAAAATACCAGTCACAGCAATCAGACAACAGAAAGAAATAATGGGCATCCAAATTGGTGAGGAAGAAGTAAAACTTTCACTATTTGCAGATAACATGATACTAGATAAAGAAAATTCTAAAGACTCCACAAGATAACTAGAGCTGATAAATGAATTCAGCAAGGTCACAGGACACAAAATCAATACACAGAAACCCATTGCATTTCTATACAATAAAAATGAAGTAGCAGAAAGAGAGATTAAGGAAACAATCCCAGGGGCAGCTGGGTGGCTCAGTGGGTAAAGCATTTGCCTTCTGTTCAGGTCATGATCCGGGACTCCTGGGATGCAGCCCATGTCTGGCTCCCTGCTCAGCAGGGAGCTTGCTTCTCCCTCTCCCTCTGCTACTCCCCCTGCTTGTGTGTGCTCTCTCTCTAATAAATAAATAATATCTTAAAAGAGACCATTTATAATTGTACCAAGGTAATAATAGTAATAAAATAATAGTAATAAAATTCCTAAGCATATACTTAACCAAGGAGGCAAAAGATCTATAGACTGAAAACTGTAAAACACTGACAAAAGAAACTGAAGATGACACAAACAAAAGGAAAGATATTCCACGTTCATGGATTGGAAGTACAAATACTGTTAAAATGTCCATACTACCCAAAGCAATCCATAGATTTAAAGCAATCCCTATCAAAATATGAACAGCATTTTTTTTTTCACAGAACTAGAACAAAGACTCCTAAGATTTGTTTGGAACCACAAAAGATCCCAAGAGCAAAAGAAATATTTCTTTTTTTTTTTTTTTAAAGATTTTATTTATTTGACAGAGATCACAAGTAGGCAGACAAAAGCAATCTTGGAAAGGAAGATCATAACTGGAGGAATCACAATCCCAAATTTCAAAATACACTACAAAGCTGTAGTAATCAAAACAGTAGGTCACAGGCACAAAAACAGACCCAAGATCAATGAAACAGAACAGTGAGTCTAGAAAAAATGCACAATTATATGGTTGATTAATCTTCAACAAAGGAGACAAGAATATGCAATGGGAAAATGACCATCTCTTCGACAAATGGTGTTCAGAAAATTGGACGGCTACATGCAAAAGAAATAAAACTGGAGCACTGTCTTACACCATACACAAAAATAAATGCAAAATGGATTAAGGACCTCAATGTTAGTCCTGAAACCACAAAAATCCTAGAAAGAGCAGAGATAGTAATTTCTCCAACATCAGTCATAACAATATTTTTCTAGATATTTCTCCTGAGGCAAGGGACACAAAAGCAAAAATAAACTACTGGAACTACATCAAAATAAGAAGTTTCTACATAGCAAAAGAATCAATAAAACTAAGACAACCTACTGAATGGAAGAAAGTATTTGCAAATGATAAATCCAATAAAGGGTCATATCCAAAACATATAAAGAACTGAAACAACTCAACCCCCAAACACAAAGAATACAATTTAAAAAATGGGCAGAAGAGAAATACAATTATCATATGACCTCTCTGATATGAGAAATTTAAGAGGCAGGGCAGGATGGTTGGGGGGGTAGGGAAAGCAAAAATGAAACAAGACAGGATTGGGAGGGAGACAAACCATAAGAAACTCCTAATCTCACAAAACAAACTGAGGGTTGCTGGGGGGAGGAGGATAGGGAGAGGGTGGTGGGGTTATGGACATTGGGGAGGGTGTGTGCTATGGTGAGTGCTATGAAATGTGTAAGCCTGATGATTCACGGACCTGTACCCCTGGGGCAAATAACACATTATATGTTAATAAAAATAATTTAAAAATGGGCAGAAAACATGAAGACATTTCTTCAAAGAATTTATGCAGATGGCCAACAGACACATGAAACAATGCTCAACATCACTCATCAGGGAAATGCAAATCAAAGCCATAATGAGGTCATCTCACACCTGTGAGAATGGCTAAAATCAAAAACACAACAAATAACTAGTATTGGCAAGGATATGGAGAACAAGAACACTTGTGCACTGCTGGTAGGAATGCAAACTGGTACAGCCACTATGGAAAACAGTACAGAGACCCTCAAAAAATTAAAAATAGAATTACCATGTGAACCAGTAATTCCACTACAGGGTATTTATCCAAAGAATATGAAAAAATATGAAAACACTAATTAAAAGATATATATATACACCCCTCTGTTTTTTGTAGCATTATTTAAAAGCCAAATTATGGAAGCAGTCCAAGTTTCCATCAATAGATCAATGGATAAAGAAGAGGTGGTATGTACAAGCGCGTGCACGCACACACACACACACACACACACACACAGGAATATTACTCAGCCTTAAAAAACAACGGAATCTCGCCATTTGCAATGACATGGATGGATCTGGAGAGTATAATGCTAAGCAAAGTCAGTCAGTCAGAAAAAGACAAACACCACGTGAGTTCACTCATATGCGGAATTTAAGAAACAACACAAGCAAACAAATTAAAAATGAGAGAGAAACCAAGAAACAGACTCTTAACTACAGAGAACAAACTGATGGTCACCAAACGGGAGGTGGGGGATGGGTGAAACAGGTGAAGGGGATTAAGAGCACATTTATTATGACATGTGTTGAGGAATATATACTAATGTAAAGTACTGTAACAGTGCACATTAACTATACTGACATTAAAATTGTTTTTAAAATGCAACATATTAAATAACTTAAAAAAAAAAAAGGCAAAACAAAATTTCAGAGATGGGCTCCAGTGAGACTAGGGACCAGGGATGTTTGATGACTGCAGTGAATCAACACCAATGACAACATTTGGATCAGGGCAGTTTTTGCCCTCTGAAAGCAACTGAAAGATGAGTACTTCAGCATGAACCTGAGGAGCTCTATTTAAGAGCAGGGTAAGAGCCAACATAATGGCCAGTACTGAAGAACTCAGAATAAGTGAGTATGATTCTTACTTTTATGGTTGCTCCTCCCTTACATTCAAGAATAACAGATGTGCAGAATGTATAACAAAATTAAACCAAAATATAAATCACTGAAAAGCCACAAAAGTGACAAAACAATATTAATAGGACTGAAGTGATACAGCAAAGTAAGGCAATTTAGAAAGAGCTTTTTAGGCATTTTGATTTCCAAAAAAAAAAAAAACATTCCATGAGATCTTTAAAAAAACCTTGTAGCATTTAAAAGTGTATTTATAAAATACATCCACCCAAAAAAGCTTTGATTTATAGGTCATAATCGCTGGAGTTAATTATGTGAAAGTCTGAGAACTGTTTTACATATAGTTCTTATTAAGACATCCCCATGTGTAAATATAGTTAGAACTACATGCCTTCCTTATAAAACACAAAAATGTAAGACTGACACAAGGACAAACACCTATTTATTTTATTAAATACAAGCCTGAAATGTTAAGTAGATAGAACAGGTTCCAAAAAACTACATTTCAGATTCTCCAAGTCCTGCTGGTGCTTTACAACTAAAACAGTGCTCGGAGGGCTTTTTCTTTTCTTTTTTAATTCATAAAAAAAAAGCAACAATCGGGGGATATAAAATATGTAAAATCCCAAATGTAGAAGTTTATTCAAAACTGTTTCGAATCCCTAAGGTGGCTGTAAACCGTTTGCACACGTTCGTAGCTTAAAGGAATGTGAAGCTCACAGTTTGTTGGGTTTCTGCCTCAGAACCACTCCCCCCCCCCCAGCTCCCCCACTGCTACACAGCAGTTTCGTGTTTCCACAGCCCGGTCCTAACGTTGCCAGTGCTCTCTGTACCCAGCAAGGGGCCGTCCTGCCCGTTGCTTTTGACTGGTCCATTCTGGACAGCCAAGTTGAGTCCGTAAGACTTCTGCTGGCTTTCAAGTTCAACTACAATTGGCTTCCTTAAGGCATCTTTCTTACTACTGTTTGAAATGGGCTTTTCGAAATTTCTGCTGCTCTGGGGGAGTGTGCTACAGCCGTCGCTGCTCTCCTGCTGCGGGGGGTTGTACTGTCTCTCCCTGTGGGCTAAGTACGCCCTTCTGCTCCTCGAGTGTCCTTCGTTACTGCCCGACCGGCTCTTAGGGAAGCCGTTCTGCACACTGCCCTCCACGCTTGTTGGGACGTCATAGGCGTATTCTCGGAGGACTGTGAGTCGGCTCGCTCGGTGTCCTTTACTCCTGTTTTTATGATGGCGGCCCGGGTGCACGTTTGTGCGAAACTGAACCTCCAAAGGCGCCACGTGCATCTTGATATCATTGTCCATCGAATGTTCTGTCAAACTGTTGTCGAGCTGAGGCGCGGAGTTCAAGGGCAGAGCGTTGGCGTGGCACTGGGCCGCGGCCGCCTGCAGGTTCGTCAGTTTGCAGCCCTGGGAGGAATTCTTGAAGCTCGACGTGCTCTTGTTGGTGCACGAGGACTCGGCGCTGCTGTTGGTGCACTTCGGGGCCTCTCCGTTGGTGCCACCGGAGCTGGGGGGCTGCACGTTGACCTGCACGGAGTACGAGCTCCGGCCGGGGCAGCAGGTCATGACCCACGCGAGTCTAACGTCCTCCCTGTTCACGCAGTGGTGAACCACAATGAAGGCACTGAGGCTTAAACACGAGGCCCCAAAAAAGAAGCTAAACACCAAGTCCAGAGGGTAATACAGGGAAACGGCCAAGGCCCCGAACATCCACAAGGCGACATAGAAGAGCAAGGTGAGACTGGCCCCCAGCAGTTGAGAATGAAACGTGTGCTCATTTTCCAGTGCTGACGTGGAGACGAGAGACAGAGACAGCGAGTCCTGGCGACGCCCTGCGCCGTTCTCGTCAGCCGCCAGCCGCTGCTGCTCCTCCGTGGGCTCTTTCAGCTCGTACTTGCGCTCGGGGTGCCTCTTCAACTGAATGAATATGCTGAGAAAGTACATACAGTTTACGAAGGTGATGAAGCTGGCAGGCCCATAGAAGGCTCCCAAGGAGGGCTCCCAGGCCATCCAGCAGCTAGAAGAGAAGACGAGAAACCGGGTCAGAGGCGACGCACCAACGAGCTGTTCCAGAAACTGCAAGCAAGTCAGGGCCTGGGAAAATCATTAAAAAGGGAAGCAATCGGGTCCAGGTACACAGAGAACACAAAACACTCACTAGGGTGCATTTGGCCGACTGCCGTAATTCTTGATGTTTGCCGCAGCCGTTATGCCACAGACTATGATGGGTATGCCACCTCCGATCAGGTAAAACCTGGAAGGAGGAATAATGCAAATATCAGCTCATCACTCTCAAGTTATCAGGGTGTACACATCCCAGTATCCCTGTCCTGCAAAAGCCCTTCCTTCGTGACTCATTATTATTCCTATCCCCATTAACAAGCTGGAGATTAACTTTTGGAGGCTGTTAGGTTAACAATAAGTTTCTGAAATTTTTAAAAAATTTTTGTTTGGATAGCTCTTTTTTTTTTTTTTTTTTAAAGAACAGGCTACCAAGTTTCCAACTGAAGGAAAGCTGGTCAGCTTCTGCCACCCTGTGGACAGGACAGGCTACTGCAGGTAAGGTTTTCATTCTTTTCTTGCCTACGGAACTGCCTTCCAACCAGAAAGTCAGCCCATTACCAAGTAGACTCGAATGTCTTACTGTGCCATAGTTCAGACTAAACACATGACATTAATTGTTTCTTAATGTCTGGCTAAGCCTGCGTGTTCTGGGACACCCTACCGCTGTGTATGCTTGTCCCTCGTCACTCAGGTAAAGCAGGTGCCAGGTCCCAGCAGCTACACACGTGCGCAGGCCCTTCCTGACCCTCTCCCATGGACACACTGGGGACAGCAGAAAAAAATGACGGTGCCATAATAACAGAGGGAGACAAAGTGGTGGCAGGTCCTACCAGAGAAACATCCTTTCTCAGCCAGAGCTTCTTTGAGCTCTCTGAAAAGAGTTAGTAGGGACTCTGTGCCCTGGCCAGTTCCTCCCAGGCTGGGTCATAATCCTAACTCTGCATCTGCCACTTCTAGAGACACAGCCCGAGTCCTGAGTTGGCTGGCTGAAGATAGCATTGGGGATTTAACACCTGTGCTTGGTGTTTTTTGTGTTTTTTGGTTTTTTGTTTTCTTTTTTTCCCCCCTCGGAACCTAACAGGAAGGAGGGTGGGATCCCCAAACCTCTTCTTCAAACACCATCTCTCGGTTCTTTTAAGGCCAGGGACAGAGGTGTCGAATGGAGTCCTATAATCTGACTCTGTGGCCGAGCGTGCCTGTTGCCGCCCGTCGTCCACGCACCACTCGCCCCCTGAATTTTGTATGCTCTCGGGTGTTCTCTTTCAGTTCTTCCCTTGATTGGCTATGGCCCATCTACTAAATGTCATTTTGGCCCCAGGACCATGCTAAGTTATCCCTGTGACATCTGGTTCATCATCATTGCTTCAGTGACTACATGTGAGAACATATCCTATGCTGTTTCCAAAACGCCTAACACGTCTTCCCCGTGGAGCACCCTGTTTCCAAAAATGTAATCTACTCACAGAAAGAACTAGTGAGCCTACCTCCTCTGCATGTACCCTCCCTGCCCCCCATTCTACATTTTCCATATTCTCAGACGGTAAAAGTGCCATGTGCTAAGGTGCCCTTGGTGAACGAGAGTAATCTGAAACCATCTTTGAATTTCTCTCCCTCCCACAATTTTAAATCTAACTGGTCATCCATCCCAGAGAGGCTGCTTCAAGTGTCCTGAACATGCACCCCCTCCATTCTCTATGAGGGGAACTGTTGTGGTTTCAGTCCTCACGCGGACCACCCAAACGACCTCAGCAGAATTCCTTATCCTCAGGCTCTCCAGTTTATATGGCGTCCTAATGCAAGGCTGTCCTTCTAGAAAGATACCTCGTCCAGCCACTCCCTGAGATAAAAGTCTTCCACGGAGCCCCACATTTTCACACGGTTCCCACAGGCCTGACATGGAGCTTTCACCCTGGTTCCAGCCAAAGTTTATTTCTCCAAGTTCCTTCAGGTCTCCACGTAATCCTGTGTCTGCAGCATCGCTTCTCCCCTTTCCCCTAATCACTCAGGAAGGTCATCCCTAATGGTCAATACTTCCCAATACCCACCATCGCCCCAAATTAAGGGCGCCTTTGTTTGCACTTTCATGAGAACCTATCCCTGCTACAGTTCCCACACCGCCCTGGGGGCTTCTTCACGGTCTCCTCAAGCAGACTGCAAACTCCTCAGAGGCAGGGCGGCTTGGGTGCCTGGCCCAGTGCCAGCCACACAGCCAGCGGTGGATCCACAAGGTCGGCACTGGTCAATTTTTACTCATCCAGCCCGGTAATCCATTATTTATTACAGTTGGGAAGAAGAGTGTAACTCCAAAACTGTGTTATCTTTTGTAGAGAATAATTAAATTGAAACATACTTATGGAGATTAAAATCTCCAACATGACCTCTAAGGAAATAAAAACAGCGAATATTTTCTCAGAGCCTGTTAGACGGCCAGTCCCACCTTAAGGCACTTATTTATTCCCACGTTGCAGATGAGGGAGAGAGGCTGGGAAAGGGTGGAGAACTTCACGAAGGGCTCCCAGCTGCAAGACTACGCAGCCAGTACTCAAACCCAGGAAGCCCAGCTTCCAAAGTCCCTTCTGGACTTTCCAAAATTTACTCAGCATTGTTTTGTTTTATTTAAAGTAACTTCACCTCAACGGTTCAGTGGACATTTAATATAATAAACAAAGATCTTAGATACCTGAGCATTGGTCTTGGTGGAGGTGGCAGTTCATCGGGATCCTGGCATCTTTTCGCCTTTTTAGTGACTTGTTTATAGATATTTCGAGCTGTCACTCCCACCCATAGTACTGTAGCAAGGGTGGAATAATGAAGAATTATTCCAACCTAGAAAGAAGATTGAAGAATATATAAACTAAAGGAAAAAAAAAAATCCCCAGTAATAGCTGCCTCCAAGGTTTACCAAAAATACCTGGTATGTAACTTTCGAAAACAGAACTCAAAAACCGTATGAAGGTATATCCTAAAGACGGATTCCTCTGCCCCCTAATGAAACAAAGTATCCAAACAGACATAGAACAGAGGATGAGGTGCTCTCACAGAACAAACCAACATTTGAATCTAGGAGGCCCGCAGACCACATAAAATGTACACCCAAGATAATCCTTCATACCTCATGGAATGGACTCTTAGACAACATTAAATCAAAAGTGTGTTTCTCTCAGATGCCATGTTCTAAATCAGAGTTCGGTTTCTGAGGCCCGTGTTAAGGAGGAAGGCAGAGGGCAAGAGTAGCCAGAAGTCACAGCACACCAAGCCTCGTGTGACAGACCTGAGTTGTTCTAATTCAGAACTTTCATATATGGCAACGGTAGGTCAGCAATATAATATACTGTTGGTAAGACAATGAGGTCTAGAATCAAAACTTCTATCTGGTGCTAAAACCAAGACCCTCCCCCTTTATCTGTTGTGATACCTCAGCAAAGGTGTGTAACATCTCAAGCACTATTTCCTCATTCATCCACAGAGAGGGAGACGAAAGTACTGTGGGGCTAAGATCATCTACATAAAGCATTTAGCACATTGACTGGCAGATGAGAAGCAATCAAGAAAAATGATATCTATATTTTTATTATTACTTATTCAAAGTGTGCTTTTAAGTAAATAATGTAACCTCTCTAAATTAATTTTCCTCATTAGAAGAGTGGGAATATCAGCAATAACCATCTCAATCCAGCATTTCTGTAGGGACTGTATGGGCACAGTATTTGAGACGTTAACAGGTTAACCTAATAAATACTGGAAATCTGCAATAAATGTAGTGCTCACACTAACTTTCTTTCCCAAGGGGGTGATGGAGGACATGTTTACAGGTGACCTGTGTGTGAAGTAACTCTATTTGGAGATAAAATTCTAGACAAAGCTATATATGGACCTAAGAAAGGTTTAAATCCATTTTAGGAAAAGTATATCTGTCATTGAAGCATCAAGGACACTATTCAGCTTTCTTATCTGACTAATTACTTACTATCTGCTCGATCATTTCTTTTTTTATAATTACCACAGGTAAAATCCTTCTAATGAAAATCTTTAAGACAAATTTTTTTCATTCTAAGAGGATGGCTCTCAGGTCTCAAGAAAATCAGACTGATTGACATTATCAAACCTAGAGCAGTGATAAAAGCATTTAGATTGCAGCCCAGAGTTCATTTTCAGGCAAATGAAATCCCAAGTCTTATTTTGCAGGGCAAAAATGAGGACAGTCATTGTCCAGTGTGACTCTTGCTCTGACCCGGGAAGTGGGCATCCAGCTTGGCCAAACTAGAAAACTCATAGTTATTTTCTTCTTTAGGAAAAAAGTGGCTCCTTGGTTTCTATTAGTTTTACTGTCTGTATGGTTAAAAGCAGTATTTACAGAGAAAAGTAGAACAAAAAGCATAAAATAAACCTGAGGCTATATGGAATCATACCCATTACTAGAAGTAAAAATATTATAAATGAATCTGGTACACAGACACGGAAACGTTCAAGACAAATGCCTGACATTGACTCAAAACGGTAGGCTCCTCAGAACCGGAGGTCAGAAGAACGAGACCGAGCGGCGAAGTTAGTTTAAAAAATAGGAGTGAGGGCGCCTGGGTGGCTCAGTTGGTTGAGCGACTGCTTTCGGCTCAGGTCATGATCCCGGACTTCCGGGATCGAGTCCCGCATCGGGCTCCCAGCTCCTTGGGGAGTCTGCATCTCCCTCTGACCTTCTCCTCTCTCATGCTCTCTCTCACTGTCTCTCTCAAATAAATAAATAAAAATCTTTAAAAAAAAAAAAAAAAAAGGAGTGAAAGGGTACCTGGGTGGCTCAGTGGGTTAAGCCTCTGCTTTCGGAACAGGTCATGATCTCAGGGTCCTGGGATCGAGCCCTGCATCGGGCTCTCTGCTCAGCAGCGAGCCTGCTTCCCCCTCTCTCTCTGCCTGCCTCTCTGCCTACCTGTGATCTTTCTCTCTGTCAAATAAATAAAGAAAATCTTAAAAAAAAAAAAATAGGAGTGAAAACATTTTCAACACAGGCGGTGCAAGATAGAGCATTTTTTGATTTTGGATCTAAGAGGGAAAACTTAACCTTTAGATTCTGAAGTGTTTTCTAAGGCATTTCAAAATTTCCAGAGTGTTCACACTTGAAAGATAATAAAAAGCCTTCAGTCAAACAAAATCATTACCAACAGTAGAATTTTAGGGGTCTGATGTCACCTAGTAATCATCATGTAAACAAATCGTCAGATATTCAACAAGAACCAGAATAAAGGGAAAGCAGAGAACTGGCAGAGATGGTATTTCTTTTGGAATGGGATTTTTCCTACTGTTTTCTCCATCAGACACTTGAAATGCAACCTCACTGTCAAACTTCTTTCACATAAATCAGAAATACACAATTGGAAAGTGTGTAGTTGGGGAATAAGGAATCCAATTCATAGGGAATTTAAATGATTAATTAAACGCAACAGATGATTACTTTAAAAAAGTCACCTGACCTCAGGACATCAATTTCCAAAACTGCAAAATAAAATAATTGTCCTAGAGAGTTGCACTTCATGTTACTGAACCATAAGCTCTCACAAATTAGTGACCGGACATTATAACGATCCTATTTTTAACCACCAATAACCCTAAGATAGTACAGCATGCATAGTGAGTGTGCAAAAAAAAATGATCTTTATATTCATACAATCACGTATGAATATATGCAAAATAGTAACAGCTTCCACTATTGAATGCCCACTCTGTGCCCCAAAACGCATGAAGACAATTTGTAAGTGCTTCCGTTTTATCCTCCTGATGTCACTATTCAGTGAAGGGCATTAACCTTGAGCAAGGCATGCAATCATCCCCTGGAGATCACCTGGTCAGTGGCAGGGCTGCAGCTCAAACCCATGTGTGCTGGTTTCCAAAAGCCACGCCCCTATTAGGCAGTGCTGGTCCTCACTAAACAGTGAAGCACAATGACCCCAGGGGAGGGACGGAGGACACCTGAGTCAGCGACATTGGCATCTGAATCTCGCCTCTGCCACCCAACAGCCCTAGTGATTTAAGACAAGTTGTTTTAATTCCGTAAGACTCAATGTCTGTATTGGTAAAACAGAGGAGTAACAAGTACCTCCTGGGATTAATATGAAAGTTAAGATAACACATCGGCAAGTAGTTGGCAAGTAAAATGTCTTAAAACTCACTGATTAAGTGTCCCCAAGGCATTTCACGTGCCATGGCAGAACTCTGGAGAAGAGACACAAAAGGACAGCAGAGAAGGTTAGCCGGCTCTGGATTTAATAAATTAAATCATGGAGTGGTGGAGCAACACGGTGACTTAAGTAAGATCCGGCCAAATCTTTTCACTGCATCGGTAAGGAAACCAAGGACCAGAAAATTAATTATCACACAATCATTTGGCTGCACATCATGACCCAGAACCCAGGACCCTTCCAACCGGGAGTCAACAGCCCTGGCTACTCTGTCCCTCGGCTGCTCAGCTCTCCTTTAGCTCCTGCTGCAAAAGAGAGTCCAGACCTGCAAAAACGCACCCGTGGTCCCCAGGAGCAGACTTAAGACTCAGAGTGGGAAGGAAAGTGCCTCACGGCACCCGCAACAAGTTCAACCCATCACTGTGGGGAGGAAAGTACCGTAGAAGCTGTTCTCACCCTCCATAAAGTTTACGAGCTCTGGGAGGGAAATAAGAAACATAAAACTATACCGATTATGTGTACACACATAAAAAAGCATGTAAGGTATGCACATGTGAGGATTCTAATAGGTGCACATGGGGCTCAGCGAGAAGAACCTTAATGATCATGTAAGTTACCTAGCCCAACCCCTTATTTTATAGAGGAAACATTAAGCCACTACCAGGTTGAGTGACTAATCATACTGCTGTGGAAAACAAAGGCAGAAGAAAAATTATTATACTTCCTTACTACCTCCAGCCCCCTGCCCAGTCCCTCAACAGGCAGAGAGACATTGCTCTAGGGACTCAGCTGCCTCGATGTTAGCACTTTGCTAAGGACAAAAGGCAAGCTTGGCCCAACTCCCGGGATCCTGTAACCCTACTTTAACATAGAAAAATTTCTTTGGAAACTTCCTTTATCTCTACCACCCAATATATATACATGTTGGCAATCATCTCCCAAGTATGTGACCCACCAATATACATCTAAAGGATTTCATGAGCAAAGGAGGCGCCAGGATGGGTCAGTCGGTCAAGCATCTGCCTTCAGCTCAGGTTATGATCTCAGGGTCCTGGGATTGAGCCCCACATTAGCCTCCCTGCTCAGCGGGGAGTCTGCTTCTCCCTCTCCCTCTGCTGCTCCCCTCAGCACCTGGTAATACATGTATGTACTCTCTCCCTCTCAAATAAATAAAATCTTTAAAAAAAAAAAAAAGATCTCATAACTAAGGCTTTACCAGACGGTAACAATAATAATAATCCAACAATAGCTAGTCCCCTCAAGGTCCTAGAAATCTTGCTTCCAACAGTCCTTAGAGACTTCTGCTGTCCCTAACCCCCACCCAACTTGAAAGTATATAATGGACCACTCCTCATGGCCCCGGTGCCGCCTGTCCTGCCACAGAGCCTGTCCCTGTGCTTTAATAAAACCACCTTCTTGCACCAAAGACGTCTCAAGAATTCTTCCTTGGCTGTCAGCTTCGAACCCTAAAGTCTTTCCTACATCAACACTCGTCATCCCGGCAGACACAGAATTAAAACCTACCTACTAGTGTCTGGAACCCCAGGCCAGTGCTGCTTGCCTTCCACTGACTCCCCTCTTGGCTGGCACCTACCTGAACTATCGCAACAGCAAAGAGAAGCCCGTCATTCTGAGTCAGAAACAGCAAGAGTGTTATGTTTCTCATAAAAGGGAGAACAGTGGGAAAACAGAAGAAAATGACATGTAAAAACATCTAAAAGCCTTGCCTTGCCTTTCCCTTAAAAAAAAAATTAAATACATCTTTAAGCCACAGATATTCAACATAGAGATTCTGAACACTCCCTACAAATTCACCTCCTTTTAAAGCTTTCTAGAAAAGGTATAAAATATCACTCAGGACAATGAAAGGCAGTCCTCTTCACAATGGCCTCTTCCTGTTCATTTCCTTAGTGAAATCAATGTGTCTGCTTCGTGAAAATAATGAAAACTTCTAGACAAAACCGAGACTCCCATGACCACCACCGTGTGCCGCACTCTCTCCCCACAGCCTCTGCTCAAAATGGCTCCAGAGTCGAATGAGTTTCTACTATTTGTAAACCGAGGCCATTTTTGTCCATTTGCCCAATAAATATTTGCTAAACATCTAGTATCACCCACTCTGGGTCAGGTCCCGTGCTGATCCTAGGATACACACAGGTGAATCAGATTGATGGGATTCCTTGCAGAGCGTCGGGTCCAGAGACAGAAAACAGGTAAACACCAGTCAACTGTGATGGGCTGTAGGCATCATGGAGACTGAATGAACACCACAGGATAATGAGGGGACGGAGGGGAGAGACCGTATCTTTCAAACAGTAACAGTAAACCAAGACCTACAAACAGGATGAAAAGGAATCGGGGGTGGGGGGTAGTAACTGAGAAAACAGATTATCTTCTATGCATGGATTCAGTTGACTTGAAACCCACTACCTGACCTCTCATACGCCCCAATTAAGTGGGATATACTAATGGCCTACAACAGAAATACTCTGCACAGCAGAGAGGGCATTTTTTCAGTAGTGATGGTAGCAGTAATAGCCACTCCCCATTGAGCACTTACTGTATACCAGGTACTCTTTGTGCTGTAATCCTTTCTGTGAGTCTTCTGCACACTTCATTTTAAGCTGGGTGTCAGCTGTATGACACTGGATTAGTTGTCAACCTTAGGTTCAGGACACATTCTAGTGGCCGGACCAGGCACGTCCTGCTTTTATTTAATTAGTTATTATTCCTAAGCGTCTAAGAATTTATCAGCAAGACAAAAGGCAAGACCTTGACCAAAACCTGTATCAAACAATATAATCCACTTCCCCCAAGGGAATCATTACTCTCTATCTTATGTTTATCATCCCTTTGCTTTCCTTCTACAGTTTTAGTGGATCTACATATTTTCATTAAAAGTGAGCTGTTTCATTGTAGTTACTTCTCGCTTTATTAAAAAAAAAGCAGGGTGGATGTAATTTATGGGACTTAATTTTTTCACATATATTCCTAAGACTTACTCATATTGTTAGACGATGCTGTAATTCATTAGTTTGACTGTTGCATAATATCACAGTTTATTCACTCACTGTCACTGATGGGCACTTGGGTTGCCTCCAGGTTCTCTCTCTTGGGCACAGTGCTGCTATGAATATTCATGGACATGCGTATACTCCTAGACACACGTCTGTTACATATGGGCGAGCGGACTCTCAGAGTCAGGAGCAGGGCTGCCGGGTCCCAGGGTCCGTGTGTGTTTAACCTCAGACCGTAAAGCCTCCCAGAATCATCCGCTTAACATTCCCACCCACGATGCAGAAAACATGCGGACCCACATGTTCTTCACGACTTGGCATTGTCAAGCTCAATTTTTTGCTGACAGAAAAGGCATAAATGCTACCTCATTGTCTTAATTTGTATCTCCATGACCACCCGTCATGCTGAGCACCTTCTCCCGTACGTACGGACTCTGCCTATCCTCTCCTCTGAAAAGCCTGTTCACTCTCACCACCTCTCCTACTGGGCTGTTTGTGGCATTCTCACTGATTACAGTTCTTTGTGTATTTTTTATTCCAGTGCCCTTTCAGGGGTATGTATTAAGAAAAGCATCTTCCAATTTGTTAGCTTGTCTTTCCACCTTCATTAAGGAATCTTAATTAACAAAGGCTCTTATTTTTAATTTGGTTAAATTATCTCTCTTCCAGTCAATGCCTTTTAGTGTTGTATTTAAGAAATCCCTACCCCAAGGACTGTGGTATTTTTTAATATGAATTTTAACATTTTGGCTTGGCCATGCTAGTTTTTTAATCCATGCAGAGTTGACATTTTTACGAGGCACGACTACAGATCCACTGTAACGTTTTCCCACGTGGATTTTCCCCAGCTCCTCTACACCGCACAGACGTGTCTCTTCCCCACACTGAAGAGCATGCAAACCTTGGTCTCACACCAAAGTCCCACATGGGGCTGCTTCGGAGTCTCCATTCTACTTGCTGGTCCGTGTCTCTGTCCCTACACCAAATGCTACAATGTTAATGACGAGAGCCTCCCAAGTTCTGATGATCAGAAAGACAGTCACCTTGCTCCCCTCTTCCTTTGCAGAAAGGTCCTGGCTATCTTCATCTTGGATCCTTTGCTTTTAACAGAATTTCAAAAATCATTTTATTGTATTTTGTGAAAAACCCCCTTCTTACGTATATATTAATTTCAGAGAACTGCCATCTTTCTGATATTAACACTTCCCGTCCTTGGGCCTAGTATACCTTTCATTTATTTACATCTTCTTAAATAGCTATTACAATTTGGCCTGTAAATCATGAACATCTTTTATCTTTTCTTAGCACTTGATATTCGTTACTATATAAATGGCATCTTGACATTAATTATGTTTTCTCATAGCTGCATTTCTGCATCCAACTTCTGTAGTTGTATGTTAAACTCATATTCACTCTTGGCTAAACCTTCCCATTACTTCAAATCATTTCTCTGTAAATTACCTGTAGGATTTATATACGTGTGTGTGTGTATATATATATACACACACGTATATATAAACACACACACACACACACATACATATATCACATCATCTGACAACAACGTAAATGTTAGTCCCAATTTATGGGTGAGAAAGCTAAAACACAGAAAAGTTAAACACTGAAATCACAGGATCTCAAACAGGTATCTGCACCCCATTGTTCACTGCAGCATTGTTCACAGCAGCTAAGAGACAGAAGCAACCTAAATGTCCATCAACAGATAAATGGATAAAGAAGAGCTGGTGTAACCATACAATGGAATATTACTCAGCCATTAAAAAGGAAGGACCTCGTGTCCCATGCTACAACACAGATGAACCCTGAGGATGTTATGCCAAGTGAAATAAGCCAGTCACAGAATGATAAACACTGCATAATTCCACTTAGACGAGGTATCTAAGTAATCAAGCCTCAGAAGGTAACACGGTGGGGTAACACAGTGTTTTAGTCATGCGAGATGAAAAAGTTCTAGAAATGTGCTGTGCAACACTGCACTTCTATTTAATATTAAACCGTACACTTAAAAGTTTGTGAAGAGGTAAATCTTTTGTTATGTTTTATTGGCAATTAAAACAGAAGTTAAATGAATTGCCCATAGAAACAGCAAAGGAGACCTAAGACCCAAATCCAGGCAGTCTGAACTCAATGACTACACGGCACCACTTCAATCATGCATATGGAAAACAGTACACGAATAGAGGAAATATGCACAATTTTTTATGTGTATTCACACGTTGAGTAGTTGGTTTTTTTACACATGTTCCAGAAGAATACTGTTCACTGAGGCTATATATATATAATAATTTATTTGAAATTAAAAGTTGACTATTTTTAATTTTTCATATTTACCATACATGGAAAATTTCTGGTATGTATGTATGTATGCATTTATTTATTTTTAAATATTTTATTCATTTATTTGACAGTGAGAGAGAGCACAAGCAGAGGGAGAGGCAGGCAGAGGGAGCGGATGAAGGAGGCTCCCATGGAGCAAGGGAGCCTGACGCGGGGCTCAATCCCAGGATCCCGGGACCATAACCCAAGCCCAATGCAGACACGTAACGACTGAGCCACCCAGGTGCCCTGGGAAGTTTCTGATTTTTATATCTTACAGTTAAATCTTTTCAAATTCCTATTGTTTCCATAAATAGGTGAAACAATTTTAAAAATCCTACTATTGGGGCACCTGGGTGACTTTGTCTGTCAGGTAAGCATCTGCCTTCAGCTCAGGTCATGATCTCAGGGTCCTGGGATCAAGCCCCGAGTCAAGCTCCCTGGTCAGCGACGAGCCTGCTTCTCCCTCTTCCTCTGCTGCTCACCCTCTTGCTCATACGCTCTCAAATAAATAAATAAAATCTTTAAATAAATAAATAAAACCGTACTGTCAAAAAAAATACCACTTTTCTCTTAGCCTAAGACAGGGTTTTACAACTTTTTAAAAGTAAATGTTTAGCATTATAAAAGATGTAACAAGTAGCAGTGAATTCCCAAGGATAAAGAGACAAGCTCCTAAGTCACATGTTCGGGTATGAAATAATAGTTCAAAAAACGTGTGAGTGACAGACACTTGGTTTAACTTTAAAGAACATACTTGGTTTAACTTTAAAGAACATACATGGTTTAACTTTAAAAAACATGCTTCCTTTTATAGTTAAAAAAAAACATGAAATTACTTTCTAATACCATTGTTTTTTCCCATTTCAGGTTTTCACCCTGACTTACCGCTTGGCAGACACTGGCATTTCTGGTTTGGGTTATTCCTCCCACGAAGACCACACAGGTCAGGAAAATATGAAAGCACAAGTTCACAAGCATATGCCAGCCCTTGAGACTGATTCTAATCAAGCTGTTAAAAGGAAAAACATTAATATTCAGGCTAGTTCATATGAAGCAGGACGCTATGATATTCAACCACAAGTTAGCAATCCAACTGCATAAAAGGCCAAATGTAGATGTTTTATGCTTAAACATTTTACTTAAAATGCATGAACTATTAGACACACACACACACACACACACACACACACACAGGATTTGAGACCTCATTTAACTCAATACAGTTTCTTAACATTTCACTTCATGCACTGAAAAAGACAAGTCATTTATGGAACTACTGCACCCACTAAAGGCTAAACAAATTCTCCATAATAAGAAATATCTGGGCTTCTCTAGTCACCACGTCTTTTGACAGCTGGATTACTTGTTTGCTTCCAAGAGATTTCTGCAAGGTGCCAATCTCTGCTTTTCCTGACCTACTAGGATAACACAGTCTAAATGCCCAGTACATTTCCTTCTGGCCTTTCATAACAAAATGTTGAAGTCTTTCTTTCTTTTAATATCAAAATCTCCTTTTGTTTCTTAACTAAATGTCAAGAAATGCCATATAAGTCCAACTTATATAGGAAAATACATTCTAGCAAAACCTCTTGCAAAGTGAATTTCTACTTAGCAAATCCTTCTAGTTTGTTATTTCCTACCATAAAATAAAAGTTTCTGTAGCTTTGCCTCCAATTAACGGAAACCATATCCATGCTTAAATGCCACAAACTTCCTTATGAGTGCCATCTATAACATAAAGAATATCACAACATGCACAGAGTCAAAAATAGAAGTCCCACCACAGTCAGCTTCTGGAAGACACCTCCACAGGTAACAGGTCTCCAGTTCACCTCACCCACCGGCTGCTGCCCCCCTGCTCCACCTCCCAGCCCCCAACACATACCTCCTATATTCTTTCCTAGATACAAACAGATTGAATGCTATAAAAGATGAATTTGCCATTTCATGGACTCGTTACTTATGTCTTGAACTCCATGAACTGAAGGAGCCCTGAATGTGTCCTGAAATAACCACTCTTCCTTTGGAGGGACAGCAGAGTTCTAAAGTCCCTTTTACCCTAACTCCATGTGAAATAAACTCCCCTGAGACTTGAAGTCCCTCATTTACCAAGTGGCCTTTCTTACCTGTGATGGTATATGTAGCTGATGGTGACCGCCAGAAGGCTTAAGAGGAGAATGACGGCGGTAGTATAAACCACGGGGTGTAGCAGACTGGCTGCCTGGGTGTAGAGTTCGGATCCTGTCAAGTCCTGAGAGAGAAGAGAAAGCCCATTCCAGCTGCACGTTTCCAGACATGACACACGGATATTACCTCCAGGGACAAACACAGGCTGACCCTCACATCTCTGTTTTACTCAAGAACCAGTGTTTCATGTTATCTTCTTCACACCTTACTCTGCCTTCCTAACTTCCAATGTGTAAGCTACTTACAGAGTATGTACATATGGTGTGTATGTGTGTGTGTATATGTATGTCTATATGCATGTGTGTATGTATATACATACACACATGCATATGTGTACACACACACACACACACACCTGCTCTGCATCTGAGCCGCAGATAAACTGAATGCTGGCTTGGCTCCGAGGGTCATGGAAACACAGCAGCAGCCTTGTGATAAGGCCCAGCAGTTCTGCCAAGACAAACAAGCCTCAACGGGCCTTGCTGACCATCCGAGGTCAAATTCAACTCTGAGTTCAACAAATACAAGCAGACTGACCACTGTGTAAAGCACTGCGAACGGGATGGTAAGACATGGTTCCAGCCCTCGAAGGGCCGCCCATCACAGGGGAAAGAGACCCACAATCAGATCACAGTGATGTCTGAAGATGGTAAAGGCAACAGGGTTTGGGAACAAAGAGCTCAAAAATCTACACTGGAAATAGCAGCAAGTCACTGCTATCGCACTGACCATGACGCAGGCACCATGCCCCACTTTACACCGAGGAACTCTGTGGGCTGTAGCTGTATTAGCAGCCCCATCGTAGAGGTCAAGCAAGTGAGGCACAGAGAGGTTAAGCGCCATGACGATTCGGTCCAAGGGAACGTAGCTGCCAAGTCTCTGTTCCCGAACACAAAGCAGACACTGCCCGACTCAAATGGAAACACTCCACACCCCAAGGCTTCCTCCTTGTGAAGGACCACAGCAGGCTGGGCGGGTGCCTCTGCCCTGGCCACAGTTGCCGTGCCAGAAAACAGGGGTTGCAGAGTCACCAGATCCTGTCCTGAAATGACCCTTCTGAATGGACTGCGGAAGGTGCAAATGGACAACGGGATGGAGGAAGCCACTCACAGTAAATGCATCTTTCAACCAGAGATGGCCAAGACATCTAGAAAAGCTAGATGGAACAGGGGGCATATTTTCCTAAAGAATCGGGAAGTGGGGGCACCTGGGTGGCTCAGTGGGTTAAGGCTCTGACTTCGGCTCAGGTCATGATCCCAGGGTTCTGGGATCGAGCCCCACGTCAGGCTCTCCACCCCACAGGGAGCCTGCTTCTTCCCATCTCTACCTGCCTCTCCGCCTACTTGTGATCTCTGTCTGTCAAGTAAATAAATTAAAAAAAAAAAAAAAGAATCGGGAAGTGGACAATATACAAATTATAGATCGAGCAAGGTCGTTATCAGAATACCTTAACAAGACCCTCACTGTAACGTATGAGGAAGAGAGGCTCACAGAGCCTGACCAAATTCATGGTTAATAGGAAACTGGAGATACAACATGGGAAATTGAATTCTAGTCTGAGAGCTCCCAGGTGTCGTGATGAATCTCAAGCCTGCAATTCATCTATTTATTTGACAAATGTTAATTGGGTACCTACCACGGCCAGGCACAACGCCAAGCGTCGGATACTCCACGAAACACAGAACGTAGTCCCAGCCCTCGAGAGCTGACAGGCTGTAAATGGACAACCAAAAAAGGGAAAATACAGGAGAAAAAGCCTATCACCACGAAGTCAGCACAATCTGCCCCTGTGAGATGCTCCCATGATTAGTCTATGGTACAGGGCCTCAGTGCCCTCACTATGTGCCAAGAGTCTAGAACATCCATGGGAAAATTTAAACAAACACTGGGGCAATGAGAAGCAGTTAGATGCTAGTAAAAGCAGACACATTTCCTCTCAATTTCTACAAAGAGCTACTCTTCCCAATCAGAATTAATAACAGAAGATAAACTTCCAATATCCAGGATTTGGCCTCTAGATACCCTTCATACACCACATACGTAACATTCCTCAAACATCACCCCTCTCTTGCTGGCTACCTGAGTCTGGAGCCATTGCCTGCCTATAAAGTGAAGACACCACCGGTCACCTGGTGGAATCTGGGTGAGGGCCAGAGAGGGCACCCTACTGTGCCTTCCACGGGCCTCATAGGAGAGGAACCAATGCAGGTGGCCACATGATATCTAAGGGAACGTCAGACAAAGCGCCAACTCAGTTCCCAAAATATACTGTATATAGTACTTACATTTAAAAGCAATTAGTATTTTTCAAAAGTCAAGTGAAGAGAATACAGTATAAGAAAGAAACTGGAGGTGAAAATAAAGGGCAAAGACTCTTGTAATTCCAAGTTACAAATCGAAGAAGGCACACATGCTCCTGTCACTGGTCCTGCATGGCATGCTTCTTCTGGGGCATTCTGGATTGTCACCACAAACTGACCCGCCCAAAGGGAAGAGAACCCTCACTGAGAGACTGACCCAGGGAAGGGGATAAAGTGCCAGATTGGAAGTACTTTAGGCTCTGAGGGCCAAGAGGGAAATTGAGGCTACTGTGAAGGGGCCCATTAACCTCTTAAAGCAGATCATGGGACTAGGCCCATGGGTCACATGTTCACAATGGTTTACAGACCTCAGGTATAAAGAAAACAAACTAAGAAAACCTATCCTTAAAAAGAAAAAAAAAGATTATTTATTTGAAAGAGAGAGAGTGAGTGTGTATGGGAACGGTGGAGAGAACAGGAGAGGTAGAGAAATAATTCCAAGCAGGTTCCAGGCTGAGCACGGAGCCCGATGGGACACTCCACCTAACGACCCAGACATCACAACCTGAGCTGAACCCAAGAGTTAGACACTCAAATGACTAAGCCGCCCAGGTACCCCAGAAAACCTATCTCGATGACGCTAGAAGACGAGAATACAAGGTTATCTGAGACAACTGAGAAGATTAAGATGCTAGAGAAGTTAAAGATCTAAAGCAACAAAGCAGAAATCCGAATCACAATTATTTTCAATCATACTAGTAAACACATAAGCTTTATAATACTGTAACAGAAGTATCACTAAATACACTGTCTGAGTGTGACCACCAGGAGGCGCCCGTGAAAAGAAAAAGAAAAACTTTGCAACACAGTAAGGAAATGGGGAAGACTTTGCTTCTAGTGCTTATGCAACAGCCCATCACTAAATGGTCATATCGGTCAGTCTTCTTTATGGCACAAAGTTTAAGAAAATAAGGAGAAAGGAAGTGAAAAGTATAGTTTTTTTTACATTAGTTAATTTCCCCAATGTAGAGTATCCAAACACTTGACAATATGGTTAAAAACAACAACAAAAAAAAAACATACAAAGATGAATAAGGCCCCAACTAGAAGACGAGTTTTTGAAAAATTTTTGTTAACTTAATAAACAGAGGTTCACATATTTATGTGTTACTTCTAAACTGAGACTCGCTAAATGTAAAACCACTGGCAGTTTTTTAAAATTTTTTTATTTAAATTCAGTCAATTAACATACGGTGTATTATTAGTTTCAGAAGTAGATTTTAGTGATTTTCAGTTGTATATTACAACATCCAGTGCTCATGACTCCAAGTACCCTCCTTAATGTCCATCTCTCAGGTACCCTTCAATGGCAGTTTTAAATAATCCATTGTCATTACAGTAGTAATAAGGGTAATTATAAATCAGTAACTAAACCTGTTAGGACCTGAACAATGGAAGGAAATCCAAAGAAATACACTGTCAGAGTTCAAAGAATTATTAAAAAGTTTACCAATAAAATAAAGTTTAAAAATAGATCTGAAATCAGAAATGGAGGGGGGAGGGGGGAAGACTATGACTTCTATGGTTTTTAAATTTTTCCCCTAAGGAAAAAAGAAGAATGTCAAGATTTTGCTCCCCTTACCTCATACCATACACAAAGGTCGATTCTAGTCAAATCATGGATTTAAATGTAAAAGATAAAAAATATTAATTTTGAGGTAGAGAGAGATTTTTTAAATAGCATATAAGAAGCAAAAC
This sequence comes from Mustela putorius furo, assembly GCF_011764305.1. NCBI lineage: Eukaryota > Metazoa > Chordata > Mammalia > Carnivora > Mustelidae > Mustela > Mustela putorius. The sequence continues at coordinate 28,202,533 of NW_025421273.1, forward strand.
CTTAGAAAAATTAAGAAACTCTATTCATAAAAAGACAGCACTAAGAGGAAAAGGACAAGGGCACTTTTATAGACTGAATGTTTGTGTCCCTCCAAAATCATATGTTGAGATACTAATCCCCAATATGATGGTATTAAGCGGTGGGGTCTATTGGGAGATGATCAGGACATGAGAGTGGCCTCATGAATGGATTAGTACCTGTATAAAAGAGACCCCGGAGAGCTTCCTTGCCCTTTCACCATGTGAGGACACAGGGAAAAGATGCCATCTATAAGCCAACAAGCGAGCCCTCACCAGATGCCAAATCTGCTAGTACCTTGATTTTGGCTTCAAGCCTCCAGAACCCCTGAGAAATAAATTTTTGTTCTTTATGAACCCCCAGCCTGTGGTACTTTGTTACAGCAGCCCAAACTCATGAAGACTGGCGTGGACTGGGAGATAGTCACAACACATAAACCCAACAAGGAGCTCCTATTCACTGCTCATACCAAGAATTCCTGTAAGTCAGCAAGAAAACAACAGATAAGCAAAGTAAAAATAGGCAAGATGTATGTATATGTGGGATCTTAAAAACAAACAAAACAAAATGAACAAACCAATAAAAACCCTCATAGAGAAAGAGATCATTTTTGTGGTTACCAGAAGCAGGGGATGAGGGGAGGGAGAACTAGATGAAGGCGATCAAAAGGCAAAAATTCCCAGTTATAAGATAACACTATTATTATACGGTGTATTTGAAAGTTGCTGAGTTTCTTTCTCTCTTTTTTTGGTATTTATACAAGATAACAGATGTTAAATAAACTTATTGTGATAATCATTTCATAGTATGTGGAAGTCAAGTCATTATGCTGTACACCTTAAAAAGTGTGGCTTGTCAATTATATCTCAATAAAACTGAGAGAAAAAAAATTAAAAGTCAAAGATAATGAAAACAGGCAAGATCTGAGTGGGAACTTCACAAAAAGGGACACCCAAACCGACAGTAAGAAAACGGAGTTCTCAGCATCTTTAGTCAACAGAGAACAACAAGTTAAAACCATTTTTAATTTGAATTAAATTATAAATATTAAAATTAAATAATAACTTTAATAAAACTAAAATATCAGAATACCACCATCAAAGACTACAGTTAAAGATGTGCACTACCAGGCACCTGGGTGGCTCAGTGGGTTGAGGCCTCTGCCTTCAGCTCGGGTCATGATTCCAGGGTCCTGGGATCGAGCCCCGCGTCGGGCTCTCTGCTCAGTGGGGAGCCTGCTTCCACCTCTCTCTCTGCCTGCCTCTCTGCCTACTTGGGATCTCTGCCAGATAAATAAATAAAATCTTTAAAAAAAAAAGATGTGCACTACCAAGCACTGGCAAGGACATGGAAAAACTAAAACTTACATTACCGTCAAGACTATAAACCAAAACAACCACGTGGGTCAATTGTATGGCATAAGCAACCAATAAATGTATGGAGACCCTATCATCCAGTAATCCCACTCCAGAGTGCCCATGTCCCTCAAAAACCATGCACATGAGTATTCTCAGATTCTTGCAAAATAGTATTGTACAAGGCAATTACTGGAAACAGAGAGAGACCTAAATAAGTCATGGTAGGAAGATAAAATAACATTTAATGGTGAAAAAGTAGGAAGCTGGGGCGTCTGGGTGGCTCAGTCGGTTGGGCATCAGAGTCTTGGTTCTGGCTCATGTCCTGATCTCATACGGGTTATGAGATCGAGCCTGGAATCCAGCTCCATGCTCAGTGGGGGGGGGGGGGGGGGTTCTGCTTGGGGAGTCTCACCCTCTGCCTCCCCCCCGCCCCATCAACTTATTCTTGCACTCTCTCTCTTTTGCACTTTTTCTAGAATAAATCTTATATATATAAAAAAAAAGAATGAGGAAGATACAGGAAGAATTCAGAAAGGAGATTTAGTGGACTGATTAAGAACATTGATTTCTGGAGCCTAAATTCAAATCCCGATTCCAACACTAACTTTACAAAGTTGCGCCTGGTGCTAAACCTCACTATGCCTCAGTTTCTCCACCTGTAAACTGGGAATAATGTTAGTAGCACTAGACCTCATGAGGTAGCTATAGTGACCAAATAAGTGAATGCATGTGAAGACTTCAGGAGAATGCCTAGAACATAAGCACTTAATGAAAATTAACCACTAACATCCTAACATCCTAAGGCATCATAAAATATATTATTCCAAGGACACCATCACCGTCATAAGATACACTGTTTCATGGGGGGGGGGGGAAGCATGGTTTGAAACAATGTTTGCAGCATGCAGCCTTCAAGTAAAAATGGGAGAAAACAGTACTACATATTCATTCCGTTTCAATACACATGAAAATCCCTTCCACAGGCAAGAAACTTCTGTTAGTGACAGGTTACCTACTTTGCACAGATAATAACCATGATGGGAGAGAGGGGTGGAGGTCAAGTTTTCACTATATATTAATGTGTAGAAATAATTAAAACATTTGATCCCTGTGAATGTAGTCCCTATTTAAGAATTATGTGTTTGTTTTTTTTTTTTTAATTTGACAGAGCGAGAAATCAGAAGTAGGCGGAGCAGAGAGGGGGAAGCAGGCTCCCCTCTGAGCAGAGAGCCCAATGTGTGGCTCGATCCCAGGGCCCTGAGATCATGACCCGAGCCGAAGACAGAGGCTTAAACCACTGGGCCACCCAGGTGCCCCAAGAATTATGTTTTAAAGATGTTGCTAGCATGCATATTTAGTTACAGTGTAGGTGAAGCTCGAGTTTGCTTTCATTCAGCAAGTTTTACAAACAAAATTTCAAAGCCACACTAAAGGGATGTAATAACAAATGAGAGCTCTCTAGTTTACTGTATTTCTCTGTGAACACAGTAACAAAAGGGAATCACAGTCCACAGGCTATTTTATCTTTACCACTATCACCGACTGGGTATCAAGTACTACACAAATAGTCTGACCCTACACGTTACCTCCGTACTACTCACCTTTATCTCCTACTGACCGCAACTTCCAAGAATCTTTCTGCCTCAATTCCTACTATTTCTGATCATTTATTTCAAACAAACCCAATTTCTGCTTAAGTTTTTACTCTGGCTCCCACTGTGACCTAGGATATACATAACTGGTCACAGCAGAACACCTACCAAATCAAATCATGGTTTCTATTCTGGATTTGCAAACAAATATATTCTGTCTCTCTCTCTTTTTTTAATTACAAAATTCTTTAAAGCCTGATGAGGAAAAGGTTTTTATCTGCCAAAATAGGAATTCAGATTTGTTACAGGAAGCCATGTATTAAGACAGTTTTCCAGACAATAGGATTTTATTGATTATTAAAACAGCGTCAGGGAAGGAAAAAATATGCTAATTTCCAAAATTTAGGAGATACCTGTTTTATCTCAGATATAACTTTATTCAAGACTACGCATAATTTCACTAGCTGTACCTTCACGTTTAATCAGCAATTCTAAAAATCCCATATACTAACTTCCTTACAATTTTGATTCACAATTTCAGATACATTTTACTTTGCGCCTCTAGGTGGCACAGTTACATTTTAAAAGAGCAAAAGAAAGGCGAGTCTTTGAAAATAGAAAAATATCCCGGTATTGTAATTTTAGCTTTAAAGAATTGTGTATTACATTTTTTAAAAGATTAAAAGCATGAAAGATAAAATAGCTTATTCTTTCTAGAAAAGGATTATGCCAATTTAAACAGTTTAGAAGAACATCTAGGAAGTTCAAAAATAGACGCTTTTAACTAGTATTAAATAAAAATAAGTTTCACATGTACAGTATCACTTCATTAACAGTGAAGCTTATAAAATGTCTTTTGTGTGTTTTGTTTCATTTATTTTGCCCAACTTTCTCTACTTATGAAGTTCAGACAATGTATGTCTATTATTTTTCCTCCAGTAGTTCCTAATTTCAGGTTATTTTATAATCAAAACCTGAACCTGTGCCATTTCTCAAAAACGTCTTTCAGATTTGTAATCCCTTCCCCTGTTCTCCAAACGCATGTCCACGTACCCACGCATCTACTGTAATATAAAATATAAACCAGTATAGCTAATTTCATACTCACCAGCCCACGAACCAGATTCACTTAAGTAACTCATTAATAAAAGAACTGTTCCTATACATTCATAGAAATGTTTATATACATCCATAGATTTTAGTTTCCCTGAGACTAAAGAAATGGGCTACCACAGACCAACAGGTATGAACAGTCGTAAATAACAGAAAACAACATTAGCTTGATTAGCATTAACCGTGAAAAGCCATGACCTGGGTCAAAGCCGTCACTTACCGTGACTAAATCGAAATTGCTACCATTACTCTAAATTCAAGCGTCTAAAACCTACCATGTATAGCGAGAAAAGGTGGTAAATGGAGAAGAAGGAAAATCTCTCGCTCTTCACTGTGTATCTTTGGGCAAATGAGTCACTCTTCCTTAGTCAAGAGCTGGACTGTATGAACCCAAAATGTCTCCAAATTTCGGAAGGTCAGAGTTCAGGGGAAGTAAGTCACTTATAAAGTTTCCTGAAAATCCCCATAACCAAGTTCAACCCCATACATTGCATTTGGTCATCACTTAATTTCCCCTTTAAATTCAGAATTACCCCAAATATCACCTCCTGATGAAATGTAACAGTTTATGTTAAAAGTAAAAATCTTCACTTGAGCTTAAATATGCATAGGGAAGAAATGAGGAAATTCAGCGTTTATGCATCAAGTTAACAACTGCCATACCATTAAAACTGCATAGTTACTAAGGGAGTAGCACTGAATGGTGGTGATATTTTCATCCGAGTAGAGTATACGGCACCCATCTGACTTCCAGCCTCCTTGTCCGTTCAGCAAATCAAAATCCCACTGGGCGGCCACGGCATCTGCTCCGTGTGCGATTCGACGCAGTGTTACATTAACAGGGATGTGGTAGGTATCCACATTCACACCATCTGGAGAAAATGGGAAATGGAAACATTTCTGAAACAAACTCCAGAAACGATTAAATGTCGACTTATATACTAATGGGTACTCTGTGGTATCTTTTTTCACTAGGGACTCATTAAAATGAGAAGGAACAAAAATAAGCATTTTTTAGGTACGGCATCTCATAAAGTCCCACTGCCCAGTTACTACAGTTGAACATAAGCCACATAACAAACCTATTTTGGTGAGAATCACGGGGGTAACTACTGTACGGCGTTTTCCATCATCAGCCAAATTTGTTGAATTCCCGGTAGCTGGGAAAAGCTTTCCGTTGCGGAATGCAATTAGTTGAAGCTTACAGAGAGAGTCATCAGTGGGCCTGACTTCCCTTTTCTGCTTTGGTGAGAAAAGGGAAGGAGGCAGCTGAATAGAAGCCTCGATGATAGTATTCTGAAAATACATGAAAAACAAAATCAAAGAAAGGTTACCATATTAGCATGCAGAGACCAGAAAGAATAGTTCAGACGGCTATGAATGTTTCCTAACTGTACCCTGAACAGGTTTCTCAATGTATGTATATGAAATTTAATAGCTAGAACAATTTATCAGGTATGTGAAGTATCTGAACACCACACCAAAGCACAGAAGCATAAAATAAAGAGAAATGCAAACTCCATTTCAAAGGGTTGAAATTACAAGGAATTATTTCAGACAATAGAGTGAATTTTCCCACGGTAACAAATACTGCTAATGTCGATAGCATTAAACAGATCAAGAATCTCAGTGATCACTCTATCAATTTTACAACAATCAATTATAGACATAAGCACCAATGTAGCCTACCACAAATGGGACTTTAATTAATTTGGACTTGTGGAATTCTAAGATGATTTAGGACGGATTCAAACTGTCAACACAAAGAAACTGTACAGACTTAATAGAAACTTAGATTCAAGTAAACTCTGATGTTAGCAGAAGTGCCCCCTGAGACTAAGAAACATGTTAGAAATTATGTTAAGAAAAACATAGTATCAAACAGAACAGCTGGATATGCTGGCTGAATGTTTTACATACTTCTTTACTAGGAATTGTTAAACTATAAATTATTCAGCATTCAATAAAAATCAAATCCGGATACCAAGGAGGTAAATAATTAACCACCTAAAAAAATTCCGTTTTAAGACTTCATCAAAAAATTTTTCTCTTTTTTTAAGATTTTATTTATTTACTTGACAGAGACACAGCGAGAGAAGGAACACAAGCAGGGGGAGTGGAAGAGAAAGAAGCAGACTTCCTGCTGAGCAGAGTGTCCAATGCAGGGCTCTATCCCAGGACTCTGGGATCATGACCTGAGGCGAAGGCAGATGCCCAACGACGGAGCCCCCCAGGCGCCCCACAAAGTTTTTCTCTTGACATCAAACTCTCTCCAGTCCTAAGTCCACATCGCCAACAGAATTTCAACCGAAGAAACATATTTGCTCTTCTATTAAAAAACACCCCAGTTCGCCAATATTTAGAGAATACTGCCCCCAAACCTAAGTACATCATAGGATTTGGCTAAAATTTACATCTCAAATTCCTCTTCTAACATTCCCTATACCAACACCTGTAACCTGGCCACCCTGAATATACCAACCCTTGTGATTTCCTACATTTTTTAAGCCACTTGTGAGCACTGCACACGCCAGGATCCCTTGCTGAAATGCTCTGCTCTTCCTTCGCTGGCAAACTCTTGAACTGGGCAGATATGATTTCGAGCAAGATAACTCTGCAGGCTATGTCAAAGATGGATCAGAATAAGAGCAGCTGACAGCCAAGAGAAAGACATCCTTAACATGGGGCCTTTTGGGATGATTAATTACGTGACTCCTCACTATACTGCTTTTCCGGTCAGCTGCTCCCTCTGCTGGCCTCACGTGGCATTCTGCATACATCTCTATCTAACACCTGCACTACCACAGCACCAACTCACTGTCTGCCCCTTTAACTACAATAGCAGGATTTCTGAGTGCGGATCATCTCACTCATTTTTCTGGACCCCCCCCACCCATGTTAATAATAGTTCCCGGCACTTTATTTGATAGAAGTAACCCACTGTTTGTAAAACTAATGAAAGTCTGTGTGGCATGATTATATTTTTGAAAAGGTTCTATTTAAGCAAGTGATTGACTTTAAAATGAGTTTTTAACGGCTGTGCTTGGAACAATGCTGAAACACACAAACACCTGCAAAATAAAGTATTTTGAAGTTTGAATATTAGAAGTTTGAATACTTATTTTAAACTGAAGATGCCATAAAGATATTTGGTAGAAATAATCTGCCTAAGAAACATACACAAAAAGGTTTCTACTGTTCTCACTTACAAACATAAATAATTTGATGGAGACACAAAGTCTGATATAAATTCATCTAGTAAATTTCTATTCTGTATACAAATTTATCGGAAGTGTGAAATGAGGAATGCAAGAAAGGAAAAACATCAACAGCTTGACTAGTTAAAAGGTCAAAATCCTGATGAAGCGTTACATACTGGACATTTATTAAAACTTAAGAACTAGAAGATTCAATAAAATGACTTTATTGTGAACACAACATGACTTAAAAAATGGAGCGCCTGGGTGGCTCAGTGGGTTAAAGCCTCTGCCTTTGGCTCAGGTCATGATCCCAGGGTCCTGGGATAGAGCCCTGCATCAAGCTCTCTGCTCAGCAGGGAGCCTGCTTCCACCTCTCTCTCGGTCTGCTTCTCTGCCTGCTTCTGATTTCCATCTGTCAAATAAATAAATAAAATCTTTTTTTTTTTAAAAATGACTCAAAAGCACAACACAACTCTCTGGGAAAGCATTACTTAGGGGTTATCAAATTAATTTTACAAAGAAGACAGACTGATGACATTTTCTAAAAGAGCTGAAAAAGGAAACAACATCTATGATTTCTAGAAGTCTGACAATGTTTTCTTCCAAAGTTTAAAGTTATAAAACCATCCAAAACAACAAGAAATTATAAAAAGTCAGAGGAGTATGAACACATCATCACTAGATGAAAGCTACATACTTTGGCTTTTACCCTTTATTGGGTGCCTGAATGGCTCATTTGGCTAAGCAACTGCCTTCGGCTCAGGTCGTGATCCTGCGGTCCTGGGGAGTCTGCTTCTCCTCTGACCTTCTCCCCTCTCACGCTCTCTCTCAAATAAATAAAATCTTTAAAAAAATAAAGTAAAATATAATCTAATATAATATTATATAATTACCCTTTATTGGTAGAAATGCAAGCTGGTGCAGCCACTCTGGAAAACAGCGTGGAGGTTCCTCAAAAAGTTGAAAATAGAGCTACCTTACAACCCAGCATTGCACTAATATTTACCTTAAAGATACAAATGTAGTGATCTGAAGGGACACCTGCACCCCATTGTTTCTAGCAGCAATGTCCACAATAGCCAAACTATGGAAAGAGCCTAGATGCCAATCAACAGATGAATGGATAATGAAGATGTGGTGTATATATACAACGGAATACTATGCAGCCATCAAAAAAAACCTTGCCATTTGCAATGACATGGATGGAACTAGAGGGTATTATGCTGAGTGAAATAAGTCAATCAGAGAGAGATAATTATCATATGACCTCAATGATATGAGGAATTTGAGAAACAAGACAGAAGATCATAGGGGAAGGGAGGGGAAAATGAAATAAGATGAAACCAGCAAGGGAGTTAACAGCAGAAAACAAACTAAGGGTTGCTGGAGCAGGGGGGGTGGGAGGGATGGGGTAGCTGGGAGATGGACAATGGGGAGGGTATGTGCTATGGTGAGAAAAAAATATTTTTAAATAAAAATAAAATAAAATATCCTTTAAAGTCCAATATGGAATATGGCTCAATAATAATTCCAGGGGCTCTGGGATGGACAGAGGATGGCTAAGAGAGCCGGAAAAAGTATCAATAATGCATAATGTTTGGATTTTTATAGTAAGAATATATTTGTATAATTCATTTCTTTAAAAGAAGTGATAATTAATTATGGAAAAGTTGTAAATCTCATGAATCAAATCATTGAGGAACACCCACTGGTAACATCTGTCATGATTTTACCTTTTGCCACTTGACCTAAAGGCAAGGAACCAGTCTGTCATTTCACTTAACCATCTGTTCACGTTAAAATGTATGGATCACAGCAATGGAAACAGACACGGCAATTATAGCCAATCAATCAGAAAAGGTGCCCTTAAAACTCTTGGGGAAGTATATGTTTTTGGAGTCTAATGTTCATGACTGCAGGTCACCTGCCACCCCTGGGGATAGGAACACAAGATCTGAAACAAGGAACCAAGATGGGGGGTCCCAGACTGATCACTCCATGGTCCCTTCACATGGCACAATTTTGTTTACACTCCCCGGGTCTCCGCTGTCACAGGCATCGAAAGACCTTTCTAACAAACAGCTGTGAGGACCACAGGGGATCAGGACCATGACAAGCACGGGAGGCTACAGAAGTGTGGGTGGGATTATTATGACTATTACTGCCTCAGTGTGGCAGGTGGTGGTCTGGAGGCTGGGGAGACAGAAAATGCCTTCAATCACTGAGAACCTCATCCTATTTTAACTTCTACAACATCCTTTTAGTATTAATTTCAATACTAAAATTGACACAGTATGAACACATGTGAAATAGATGTTATCATAGAGCCCTTATTATTTTATATGCAAAATTCATGTGTATTTCCCTACTCACAATGACATTCAACCAGGAGAAAAATACGCATCTTAAGGGATATTAATTCAAATACTTCTACTACACTTCAGCACCTTTCCTTTATGAAACAATCTGAACTTCTGATACTGTGTAATTAATAAATTAAAATTTCCTGAAATCCTAATTTTGCTCACTTCTACAGAATTTGAACACTAAAACTGGAATGAGTCGAAGAGGCACCTGCTTTAAAACAATAAAATACTAAAAAAAATAATAAAAATATTAATTTGCTCATGCTGTCTTAACTATCTACATGTTCGATAGCCTGGGTGGTGCTCCCTGGAGGAAAAGCAGCAAGGAGGTACTCAGGAACTGGCCCAGCAGCTAAATACGATACAGGGTAAGGAAGTATTATTTTAATTTCTTACTGACTGTCCTGGTTGCATTGGTACATGCTGGTTCAACATCAGGCAGGCCTAGGTAGACCAATCTATATGAGAAAAGTGGATTTTTTTTTTTTAAAGAGTTTATTTATTTGACAGAGAGAGACACAGCGAGAGAGGGAACACAGGCAGGGCAGGTGAGAGAGGGAGAAGCAGGCTTCCTGCCAAGGAGGGACTCGATCCCAGGACCCTGGGATCACGACCTAAGACAAAGGCAGATGTTTAACCATCTGAGCCAGCCAGGCGCCCCTGAAGCATGCATTTTTTTTTTAATATTTTATTTATTTATTTGTCAGACAGGCAGAGAGGCAGGCAGAGAGAGAGTGGGAAGCAGGCTCCCCGCCGAGCAGAGAGCCCAATGCAGGGCTTGATCCCAGGACCCCCCAGGATCAGGACCTGAGTGGAAGGCAGAAGCTTAACCCACTGAGCCACCCAGGCACCACTGAAGGATGGATTTTTAAGGAAGAGCCTAGAGACCCAAGACTAAATGGAAAGTCAAATGGGTAATATAGAAGTCCAAACAAGACTGTGATGGTAGCAAAGACAGAAGGACAGAAATTGAAGAAATAAAATACACGTAAGGCTCCTATTACTAACAGAGAACTGCCTTTTAGAGGTATAACTTCACATATTAGCACATTCTCCCATTCAAGGGTAATATCATCAATTAGGAGGTGTTCACATTATCTTCTCAGTGTATATTCAAGGCATTAAAAAAAAAAAAGACATGCAAAAAGAATAAAAATTGCCCTAGTATAAAGTTAAAAATGTAAAGTAAGTTTTCTAGTAAAGTGCTAAAGCATTTTGCCCCGTTGATGTTACAATTTTTAACTAATTTTATGTCATGAAGGATATCGTCCTTTCTCACTCGGTTTAATCATGTCCATCAATGAAGCATGAATAATAGTGTAATGTGTCCTTGGTTTCTGGCCACAGATGATCTTAAAAGGATAGAATAGTATGAAATTGACAAATCTGAGTGTGTTCATTTAAAGCTTTCTACTCTGGCAGGTAGGAGCTCTCCTTACCCAGAGGGGTAGCTTGTGAAATTGATGAAATGTAGGGTTTCATCATTTGTAATCCCTTTCTACCGACTATGATCATCTAAGATAGAAGGGTTCATCAATTTTAAGTGCTCCTCCAAGACACAGGCCTCTCTCTCTTGGGCTGGTGTGCGATGCTGCTTCTCTGCCTTCTGTGGTATGTTTTTACCGGTGAACAACATAATAAGGAAAACAGCAGGTCGGCAGGAGCATGGCTGGGTGCGTTAAGTACCCTCCCAGAACGAAGAGTCACAAATAAATCTTGCCAATTTTCCTCAGAGTATATTATATCAAGGAAATATATTATCATTAGACATTCTGACCTAGCTGAGATTGTCTTCGGCAGTAGGAGAACCGGGACTACTTCTAAATTGGACAAACCAGTTTTTATGGAGGTCACCCACGGCAAGGTATAACAAAAATAATGTTAATTTTCTTTCATTCATTCACTCACTCATTCATTCATTCAGTACTTCCTAAGTGCCCACATCCATCCATTCATCCATTCGGTATTTACTGAGTTGTGCCCACAAAGTACCAGGACATATAACACCTATTTGAGCAATTACCATGCAGCCTTTAAAGTGAATGCAATACTGTTTGTGATAGAATTCAGGGACAAGCCAGAAACAAAGAACATACTGTGTAATTAAAATCCAAAGAGAACACAGTTACACATGGCCACACAAAGCTAAATGAGAAAATGTGGTTCCATTAGGGTGTCGGAATTGTACATCTACTATGTGCGTCGATGTAGTTTAACAAAACACATCTATACCCTAAATGTTAAAACTCAATAAAAATGCTTTCCATTTGGCTTGATGCAATAAAACACACATTTTCTGAAGACAGATCACACATGTTGGCACCTCTTTGCCAAAAACCTTGATCTACAGCTTGCCTGGTCAAATGCCCGATCTCAAGGCTGGCTTTTCCATTAGGTCCAGCAAGCCCAGAGCCAAGGGGACATGCAGTACTTGGAGGTCGTCTACGGAAATGTTTTCATGTCTTTAAAACCAGGAGCATAAAAATGAACTTTCAGGTCAAAGAAAATGTTCTAATATGTATTAATATATTCATCTTTTTACCACTTGGCAGTCATAATGTATGATTTTGATATTTCTGTGTGGAAAATGGGGTCCAAACGGCACAGGTGTCCAGTCCCATGAAAATCACATGTCCCTTCCAGGTCTGAATTTCTTTTCAAGCAACAGCCAAAAGAATCCCAATACCCACCACACCCCACCCCTAAGTATCTTCTAATAAGGTTATTGTGCAAAGCAAACCATTTGGAGTATTCTAATCTGACAGCGCTAACGCTAAAGTGTCTTAAATGCTTATAGAATATAACGTACCTTCAGTGCCAGACTTGAAAACGTATTTGAAACATTGCACTTAAAGCTCAGTTGTTTATCCAGGTTTCCGTCCGGGTCCCGCCTCCCATACTCGGAAAGGCCTGTCCGGTCAGCAGCTGCTACCTTCTGGAACACGGTGCATGTCATCCCAGTGAAGCCCGCGGCCTTGATGACATAAGCTTCCAGAGCAATATTGGGTGAATACTTCAAAAGTCAATCAAACAGGAGTTATGAAAGATTTACAGCATGAGGGAAAAGCACTTTCTAAGAGTTTTCAAACACAAAACACTGTACATAAGTGAGAAGCAAAAGCCAAGATTCTTACTTAACAATGACACTGTGCAGGTAACTGGCACATAAAAAAAGAGGCTGGAAACAAAAGGGTATCGTAAACTAGACAGATACCAAGTGAGGAAACAAGTCATAAACTATGGAGGGTCAGAGATAAATGAGAAATTGATTAAAAAATCATGTAAAGAACACTTTGTAGGAAGCTAGAAGGTAAAAATGAAAGTGTCTTATAAAAAAAAAATGAGCTAACAGAAATCAGTGGACTCTCTTCATGATAATACAAGAGGAGTATCAGGGTTTGAGAAATACACTTTTAACAGTTGCCTTGCTCTGGGCTGGCTCACCCGGCAGAGCATGCAACTTCTGATTTTGGGGTCATGAGCTAGAGCCCCATGTTGAAGAGAGAGGTTACTTAAACAAAAATTTAAAAAGTAAAATTAGGGGCGCCTGAGTGGCTCGGTGGGTTGGGCCTTTGCCTTTGGCTCAGGTCGTGATCGCAGGGTCCTGGGATCAAGCCCCACATGGGGCTCTCTGCTCAGCATAGAGCCTGCTTCTCCTCTCCCTGCCTGTCTCTCTGCCTACTTGTGATCTCTCCCTGTGTGTCAAATAAATAAATAAATAAAATCTTAAAAAAAAAAAAAAAGTTTAAACTTATTTAAAAAAAATAAACATAAAGTAAAATTAAAAATTTAAAAAATATTCTGGGGATAAAAATAAAAATATATGTTTATAAAAAATAAAAAATTAATAAAAGAAAAAAAATTTAAAAAATATTTAAGTGCCCTCATTCCAACACTTCATGTCCTAGTCACTCTTCATATTACTGGGAGATCAAGTTAACTCTTTGCAGATAGACAGCATCTCTGTCCTTTCTTTAAGGATGACTAAGTGATGCCTACTGTAAAGCCAAGGCACTGTTCTATGTACCATATATAGGCAATGTCCTCTTTCTCAATTTCTTTTTAAGTGTAAAACTTCTGTGTGAGGTATGTAAAATCTCTTCGGAAGATACCAATTAAAAAAACAGGAAAGGCCACCTAGAATCCACCACACACCACAGGCATGATAGAAAAGAAGTGGTGGTTTCCCCAAATATTCAAGACTAACAAATCTTTGCGTTAGTTTCTGTCGCACAATGACACATGGTGAAGAGTCTGACAAGTTCAATGATATTTGTTAACAAATGACATTCCATTCTTTTACTGAGCAAAGATACATATAATTATGAAAAGCATGTGAAACCTCAGTCAAAAGAAAGAAAAGTGCAATTCTGAGGTGCTCTGGAAGCCGTATCATATTATAGAAGCATAACTTCCTGGAACCTTTCTCACACTTAGAGTGCAGACATCTACACTGCAGCTGTATCATATCCTTGAGTTCTCTGAAGAACCGATGAGCGCAGATAAAGGAAGAAGCTCTTGGAGCCAAGTAGTTAGGCAAAAACATGGGACTTAAAATGGATCTAAATGACCAGGGAGGTCCAAATGTGGCCATAAATATGGCGAGCCGGTTTCAAGAAAGGTCATATATCTGAGAAAGAAATCACCCTGAACCACGTTGTCAGGATAGCAGTCATGGAAGCCCTCCATTCCATGTATTATTCAAGGAGGTAATCCCAAGCCTCACTGAGCAAAAGGAACTATGAAACACAGTATCATAAGAAAGATCCAATTGATCTTTGGAAAAACAGTAATCTTTAATCGTATAAAATCATAGGAGGAATTCTAAAACAGTCTATGAACCCACTAAAATAATTAGGAAATGAAAACCTTGGATCAGATCAGAGTGCATGTCATAAGGGAATGACACGTTATTTATCATATTTTTTTAAAGATTTTATTGATTTATTGAGAGAGAGAGAAAGATCACAAATAGAGAGGCAGGTGGGGTGGTGGGGGGAACAAGCTACCCCTGAGCAGAGAGTCCAGTGCGGGGCTCAATCCCAGAACCCTAAGATCATGACCTGAGCCAAAGGCAGAAGCTTAACCCACTGAGCCACCCAGGTGCCCCTATTTATCATATTTTACCACATTTTTAGAAAAAGCAGGACACCAACTCAATTTAGCACAAATAAAATTTTATACTATTTAACTGAGTGATTATTAATTATAAAAACTCATCATTCCAAGAGAGAGACCGCTGGAAATGCCAAGAGTTCACAGGGGTTGGAGGGCCTCCCAGTTCTCTTTTGAAACTGGAACGTGGGCAAGCAATCTGACGCTCTCTCGGAACATCCCTCAGGGCCCGGAACAGAGCATCTGCTGGGCTGGACGTTGGGTCTACGACAGCACAGCAAAACTACCATGTGCTTATGTTGTTTTACATGAAATGGTGAGAACCATTCAAATGGCAAATTAAGAAAGTATTTTCCAGTTATCAAGAAAGCAGATTACTCAAAGCAAAATGAGCTTTTAAATGGTGAAACAACAGAAAATTTTGTAATAATCAGCAGTGATACCCACCCTATCATGGGGGTTGGTGGGGGGGAACAACCTGTCTTTTTTAAATTCAAGTTGGCTTTCAATGAATTTTTTTCTTCGAGTGGAGGACATTACACTTACTGTTGAATAAACATGAGCTCCGTTTGCTAATCGGTACGTAGCAACGCGCTGCAGACACTGAACGATTCTACTGCAGGCCCTCGCTTCCCTCTGCGCCAGCCACAGGACACGCTCGTCAGCCAACATGATGTTACTTGCGATGTCAACCATCACATCCCCGAGCTAACAAGGGTGCAGTGGAGGAAAGAAAGACTTTTAAAACCAATGCGGGATGTTTTACATAATCAAAATCACAATGAGACACCAAGATTGGCCTCTAGTCTTCAATGTTCAGGTGAAGACTTTAATTTTTTCTCACTGAAACGTTTTCGGAGAGGCAAAGCATATTCGGTTATGACCATTTGGTAACATTTAGCTCAAAAGAGTAGACTTAAATAACCACCAACTCACTGCGGAAGGATGGCAGGTGGTCCATCATTGGACGCGGGGGGAGGGGGTGGCAAATGAAATTAATCAAGGAGAAGGGAAAGACGACATCCCAGGATTCCCAGAATTAAAGAGACATCAGCTCTGGGAAAAATTAATAAACACCTCTTTCTCTGTAAATGTTATCTCAGTATTCTTATTAAGAAATAGACATGGTCACCTCTTTCATATCCTATCATGTCCAAAAACCTAGGTGTCTCCAGCTACTATGAGTTCCCCACAGGGGTTGGGCCACTAGATGGGTCTCAGCACAGACAGTTTCCACTACCTCGAATGAACTTCCTCCATTCCTCCCAGCTTGGTGAATGCTTTAAGACCCAGTGCTATGAAATAAATGGATCCTAAGAGGTGCTCACTTTTCCACCACTTGTTTTGTTTCTTTTACTGAATGTCTTTCATTAAGTTCAGTTCCTCATTCACAGATGTAAACATCTGTCAGGCAATGCCAGCAAAGTGTCAATTAACTCTTGTTGACGCGGACTTGTATGTCCCATGTCAGAGAAATGCAATGAGGAGCCCAGGCTAACGAGACATACTGGCGTCAAAGAGGTTTGGTATCGAGGAAAAATGTTCATGAGAGGGAGATCTATGGCAGAAACAACTACAAAAGCATTCCAGAGGCAGGATCAGAGGATTTACAAGCTGCCTGGTCCTCTAATCAAGAAACAAGTAGCAAAGGCAGTAAGCCCCAAAGCCAAGTGAGAAAGCTGAGGCCGTTTTAGCAGATGTCTTTTGATCATCCCAGAATATCCCAGATGAGTTCTTCAACTCTGTTCTGCACCCAATACTCTTCCCACGATGTATAATTTTGAGGCTGAGGTGGCACTGGGAAATGTTGGGTCCATCCCACCCACGGTTCACTTCAGCAAGGAAAGAAGAAATCCACCAGATCGCAGTACCAGAATGCAATGGGACGGGGCGACTAACTGAGTACAGGCATGAAGAACACGACTTCAGGGCGCCTGGGTGGCTCAGTGGTTAAGCCACTGCCTTCGGCTCAGGTCATGATCTCAGGGTCCTGGGATCGAGTCCCGCATCGGGCTCTCTGCTCGGCAGGGAGCCTGCTTCCTCCTCTCTCTCTCTGCCTGCCTCTCTACCTACTTGTGATTTCTGTCAAATAAATAAATAAAATTAAAAAAAAAAAGAACACGACTTCAGATCCTTACCCCACTAAGCTGAGCGGGACACTTAACTGCCCGTGCCTTCCTTCATAGGTAAAAGGGGCATAATAACAATCTTGTCTTTTCTGAATTTTGGGAAGACTAAGTTCCTGTAATAAATACTAGGTTCCTGAAACCATGCCTGGTTAGTGGTCTTCATTATTTTATTGCTCCCCTCCCCTTTTCTTAACATTTCAATTACAGTACAGGCCTTTCTTTGAAGATAGCTCTAGAAGGAGTGTTAAGAAGGGTGGTGCATTGCATTGCATTTGGTACATCCAAAAATATGTAAGAACTCATGTAACTCAACAGCAGAAAAGCCAATCTGGTTAAAAGTCAGGTAGAGGATCCGAAGAGACATTTTTCCAAGGAAGACCCACAGATGACCAACAGGTACATGAAAAGGCGACCAACATTGCTAAGCATCAGAGAAATTCTCATCAAAACCAGTGAAGTGAGATGTCACATCACACTTGTGAAAATGGCTATCAAGAAGACAAGAGTAAAGAGCTCACGAGGATGTGGTGACGGGAGCCCCAGGCACTGCAGGTGGGAACATAATCTGGTGCAGCCACTTATGGAAAACAGTATGGAGGTTTCTCAAAGGATTAAAAATAGAACTAACATATGATCCAGCAATTCCGCTTCCAAGTGGTCATCCAAAGACAATAAAAACACTAATTTGAACAAATACATGCACTTCATTTCCATACCAGCATAACTTACAATAGCCAAGATATGGAAACAACCTAAGTGTCTACCAAAGATGAATGGTTAAAAAAGACATGGGGGGCGCCTGGGTGGCTCAGTGGGTTAAGCCTCTGCCTTCGGCTCAGGTCATGATTTCAGGGTCCTGGGATCGAGCCTCGCATCGGGCTTTCTGCTCAACAGGAAGCCTGCTTCTGCCTCTCTCTCTCTGCCTGCTTCTCTGCCTACTTGTGATCTCTCTCTCTCTGTCAAATAAATAAAAAATAAAACTTAAAAAAAAAAGACATGGCATGTGTGCATGCCCCCCCCCCACATACACACTGGAATATTACATAGCCATTGTGACAACATGGTTGGAACTTAACTTGTATTATGCTAAGTGAAATAAGTCAGACAGAGAAAGAAATACCACAGGATCTCACTTACCTGTGGAATCTTGAAAAACAGCAACAAAAAACCCAAAATGAAACAAAAGCCCATCATGAGAACAGACTGGCGGTTGTCAAAGGTGGTGTGGGGAATGGGTAAAATAGGTAAATGGAATCATACAAATTTCCAGTCATGAATAAGTCATGGGGATATGAAGTACAGCATGGTGACTGCAGTTAATAATACGGTATGATATATTTGAATAATACCATATTGTGTATTTGAAAGTTGCTAAGAGAGATCTTTCTCATGACAAGGAAAAATTTTCTAACTCTATAGTGATGGATGTTAAGTAGACTTATTCTGGTCATCATTTCACAATACATACAACTGTTGAACCATTTTATGTTGTACACTAAGAACTAATATGTCAATTATACCTCAATAAAAAATAAAAAATTGTACTGAATTTAGAAAGAGGGTTGCCTTCTTAAAGTCTGTGTTCATATATAAATAGGATCAATGCATCCAGCAAAACTGTCTTTCTCTCAAGTGCTGCTACTTCAATTAAAAATAGTTTACTGACTTCCCAAGGCCCCTAACACAGTATATCACAATTCTTTCCTTATTTTATTTCCAACGTAAACATCTCGAGGGCAGAGACAACACAATGTCTTACTTATATTTATACCCTCATTCAGTAGTAAAACTCCTGGTATAGAAGCCCACAGCTACACAGTTCCGTTTACTCACTGACTGAATATTTACTGAGGACCACGGTAAGCCAGACCCTGTCCAGAGCAATGAGATACAACAGTAAGAGAAACATACAAGATCTATCTGGGGGCTTACAACCTTTTGAGGAAAATACAAAACAAACAAGTAAACACGTTTTTTTTCTAAGTGACTAGGGTTGTGATAACTGCAGTGAACAAATCTACCAGAGGGATAGATGATGAAGAGTAATGGGATTTAACCCAAGCACCCTATTTTAATAGACTCAGACACTCTCAAATGGCATTTCCCCCAAACCCAAGGCATTAACAAGATCAGCCGAGAACCAGAAGGCCTTATAATTAACCTCAGTGCAGTCCAGAGCTTACTCATTTTATACAACTCATGGACTATTAGCATCCTAGTATATATTCTACATATTCCTAATAAACAGGTATGGGGGTGAATGCCATTCTAACAGAAGCGCTTTGGGGCACCTGGGTGGCTCAGCTGGTTAAACATCTGCCTTCAGCTCAAGTCATGATCTCGGGGTCCTGGGATCGAGTCGGGCTCCCTGCTCTGCAGGGAGTCTGCTTCTCCCTCTTCCCTTCTCTTGCTCTTTATCACAAATAAATAAATAAAATTTTAAGGGAGGAGGAGGGCGACCAGGAGGAGGAGGAGGAGGGTGGAGGGAGAGGGGGAGGAGAAGAAACCCTTATTTCTGGAGTTATAAAGAAGGGCAGTGATTGCTAATATGCCAACTGCTCAGTATGTCTATCAGCCATATATACAGCAACCGGAATAATAACTGCCAACTTTTTTTTAAAGATTTTATTTATTTATCTGACAGAGAGAGTGAGAGAGCACAAGCACAGGGAAGAGCAGGGGGAGAGGGAGAAGCAGTCTCCCTGCCAAATAGGGAGCCCATTACCAGCCTCGATCCCAGGCCCCTGGGACCAGCACCTGAGCTGAAGGCAGATGCTTAACCTTCTGAGCCACCCAGGTGCCCCAGAACCTCCAACTCTTAACAGAATTCAGATTAGCTGGAATAACTTGGCTAAGTGTCTATTATTACCTATTGCTATTTCCAATTTTTATGCAAAAACAAATTGGTAAAAGAGATGATGCAGTTAAAATATCCTCTACGGCTACCAAAGAAATTCCCATTGGCTTCAAACGCCTAAAAGATAATATACAAGAATATCCAGATTCTAAGGTACTAGAGAAATAAATATATAAGGTATTTATAAATTAGCACAATTACTACTCCACTTGTCTCATACATTTTTTTGAAGTTTTAAACGTATGCACTTTATAAAGATCCAACATGAGACCTGACAGATACATCATTTCCACTGAAAAACTGTAGTTATTACCTGATCAAAGAGCTACGGCTTATGGCCCACTAGGTAATGCCAGTAATGCACTTTAACGTGTGTTAATAATTGTAAAGAAAAGAAATCTCTCTAAGAGGGCACATACTAGCCCAGAGTGATTGCTTTCCTGAGAACAAGCTATCTTTCTCATTATTTCATTCCAAATAGCTAAGAATGTAGGAAAGGGATTTGTTGCCAAAATATTCCCCAGAGCAGGTAATCATAAAATGCTGTATACTTCTGTAGCTTGGTTATGGAAGCAGTTCTGAATCTGTCACAGGGGCAAAAAAAGGACACAAAAAAGGATAACTGCATGAAAAATTACATTGGATTAAAAAAGTATTCCTACGATCTGACACACAAAGATAGTCCGGCAACTGCAGGAAGCATTAGAAAGCATTGTGTTTCTCCTTGACCTCATTTCCTGAAGGCCACTCCAGCCACAAAAGGGTCGGAAGGAATCACGCACCTGCTCTTCCACCTGTCACACTAAATGGTTGAAGCTCAAAGAAAAACACGTGCAAATGCACTTTTATCAAAGAGAAAAGAGTAAAGAAATGAAAATGCCACATGAGTAACAAGGAAAGTATTAAGTGTCATTTGTTGTAAGAATATTTCATGTTTTCAGTATGTATGTTCGGAACTCCAATCAAAATGAGATCCACGTCATTTGTAAATTTCATGAATTTCTGATATGTTAGCATATGAAACACACGAGATAATACATAAATGAAACTTGGTATTTAATTTTAACAGAAGAGTAGAGTACAACCCTGAAGACAGGATATTTCTGTGGTTAAATACTCCTGGGTTAAGACTTCCACTCTGTCACCTGCCAGTTAAATGTCCACAAGTCAATTACTGAGCCTCTCCAAGCCTCGGTTTGTTTGCTCATTTGTAAAATGAGACCAAGAGCCCTAAGAGAATTGCTTGGAAGGTTTCATGCCATAGTAAATTAAGAAAACAAAACTAAAGACAAATATCCTCCTGAAGCAATTTATGCCATTTCTGAGAGAAGCCGTAGGATCTAGGCCCCTCCCCGGTTTGCATTTTTAAGCACAAAGCAGCAGGGGGCACCCCCCCTCCATTAAATCTAATAACCAGAAAAGCGAGAATTACAGACTCCTACATGGAACTGGGCAGTTGTTCGGGGACAGATAAGGTGGTGATGGGCTGTACAGGAATGACACGCAGTCCAAACTTGGCTAAATAAAAAGAGTCATAAATAATAATAATAATAAACAACAACAGCAACAGCTGGTATTATTTATAAAGTTCAGGCAATCCTCGTGATCTCCTAGATACAAATCACAAAAAACACTGAGATCATACCTATCACGAAGTATGTTATTGCCCTGCTTACTTTCAATGAAGGAATTGCCCCGTTGTGAGGCCAAGTTTTAAAAGTGTATTTATTTAATTAAAAAAATTAAAAAAAAATAAAAATAAATAAAATAAATAAATAAAAATTTAAAAAATTATTTTTAAAAAGTGCATTTATGTCCCTTTTCACTAGGTTTGGTGTCCTGAGTGCCTCAGGATCCCACTGTAGGCTTCTCTGCTTGCTTAGTTAAGCAGTCAATATTCAGTGAGAGTCTCACTGTGATAATCACCAGGGCCTGTGGCAAAGATTAAAGATCTGATTTTATTGTGGTCTGGGAGCAAAGAAGGTAATGAGGAGGAAGACGATGAGGACCACGGGGATCCAGGGAAACAGGTGAGGGGTGTGGGGAAGAGGGTGAGAAGAATGCTGTGTGGAGTAAATGTCACATTTATGGCCCATTTCCTCACAAAAAGGATTTAAAGTAGCTTAGCAAAATAAAAAGGATTATTCTTTTTAATTAAGAAAACAAAGAGTGGGAAATACAGACTTACAAGAAAAAAGAGACCCAGGTAAAAATAGGCATCAGCGCAGAGCTTCTAGGACCCGGGCAAGGGGGTGTGTTTCTAGTCAAAGTAAGGAAGACAATACTGCAATCATCAACAGAAAGAATTATTTCAGGGCACCTGGATGGCTTAGTCGGTTCAGGGACCAACTCCTGGTTTTGGCTCAGGTCATGATCTCAGGGTCGTGGGATCGAGCCCCACATCAGGCTCTGCACTCAGCTGGGAGTCTGCTTAAGATTCTCTCTCTCCCTCTACCCCTCCCACTTGTGCTCTCTGTCTCAAATAAATAAACCAGGAAGGCAGGAAGGCAGGCAGGCAAGGAAGGAAGGAAAGAAAGGAAAGGGAGAAAAGGAAGAAGATCTCCTCCAGGTCAACAAATTCTCAGAACATAAGAGGAACATTACTCAAGAGAGGCAGAGCTGGAGGGTGGACTGCTGCACCCTCAGCCAGACCTTCCCTGTAAATGGAAGAGCTTAACTCCAGAGAGTCCTGCAGTTCTCCTGAGGGAAGCAGATTTTTTTTTTTTCCTGATTAAAGACATATGTGCATCTCCCTTTCTGGGAGGATGGAGAACCAGGCACTCAGGATGATTCTCCTGCTACACAGGAAAAGTGCTGAGCGAAAACAAGTGAGAGGAAAAACTGCACCACTGAACCGTCAGATGAAGACTGTTCCAGAGGCCAAGAGCAAAACAGCAACAGGAATCCTTGGAGCCCTGAGGTTGAACTCTGATGGCCATGACCTGTGATCTGCCTTCCAGGCAGGGCCCAAGGCTCCACGAACGCAGGCACACTAGGAGATCACGGCACTAAGCTGGTAACAAAAAGGGGCACACCTCCAGGGTCAGGGAGAACAGCAAGCAAATGTGCCAGGGTCAAGACAGTTTCGCCAGGAAGGAGGTGAAAAATCTCTTCCCTGACAATCTGTAAACACAGCTAATCTTCACACCAGACTAGTCAGACATGACATTATTTCTGAGGTCAGAAAAACCTCAAGTTGAGACCTAATTTCAAAGTGAACCCCTTACCTCGGTATTGCCCGTTAGGAATTTGACAGAAGCAGACAAATATCACACTTAACAAGGACACATTCAACTATTCCCATTAAGACTTCCTATCATCAACATTAATCAGCAATGTTCTAGAGGTTCTTACTAATGTAGACACAGAAAAAGAAAAATTAAAAAAAAAAGAAGAAGAATACAATTTAAATAGGAACAGATAAACCAAGTGTTATTCACTGGTGACATCTGTCTAGAAAATCCCATATAACCAACTACAAAATTATGTAACTCAAGGTGCACATTTTTTAAAAACCTAATCAAGGAAAATTGAACAAGGACTAGATATTTGATGATATTAAGGACTCAGAGCTCATTTGAGTGGCATAATTAATGGTATCATAGTTCCATTTTAAAGTTCCTGATATTTCAGAAAAATTACAGATGAAATAAGACATCCAGAATTGGCTATTAAATGTTCCTGTACTGAAAAAGGAAAACAAGAAAGAGAGAAAGGAAAAACAATGAAAAAGAAGAAGAGAGTGGAGGGAGTAGGGAGAGAGGGAGTAAGCGGACAGGTGAAACGAGATTTCAAGCCTGGGGAAAGGTAAGACGCAGCTATTAATGATAACTTCTCCTACCCTTCTGAAATTTCCCAGTAACGTTCTGGGGCACCTGGGTGGTTCACTCAGTTAAGCGTATGCCTTCAGCTCAGATCATGATCTCAGGGTGCTGGGATCAAGTCCTGCGTCCGGCTCCCAGCTAAGCAGGGAGTCTGCTTCTCCATCCGCTTTGCTTCCCCCTCTCTTGTTCTCTTTCAAATAAATAAATAAAAACTTTTTTAAAAGTTTCTGAAAAGTTTTTAGGAAGTGAAACCCGAAGAATACTTTTTTTTTTTTTTTAAAGAAGCAAGACAGGGACAGAAACAAAGTTACTGCAGCAGTTCTCAAAGTTCCTGCAAAGTCACGCCACCCAGTGTCCCCTCTGTCTAAATGCCCATCCTCAGACCTCCCTGCAGACAGGCTGAATCAGAAACTCAGGAGGCGGGCCCACCAACCCATTTAACAAACCTTCCAGGGGATTCGGATACACAGTCTAGTTTTAGAAATAACATTTTAGAAAGGATAACAAAGCCAGGCGTGGGATCTCTGCCCAGCTTAACAACATGGAAAAGTCTGACAAAATCAAGAGGGGGAAAAAAAATTAGTACTACTGAAAATCAAAACAAAAGAAAACGTAACTGTTGATACAGAAGTGATTATGTCTTAAGATAAGTATGTGAACAACTTTACATTTTGAAAACTCTATACATTAAAATGTGCCAAATGAACTTTGTGATCAGCTAGCACTAAGGCTCTGGCCTTGCTCCGAGATCTATAACGGGGAGCACTATGAGGCAAGACCAAATCTGATCTTCAGAGCCCCTTCTCATCTTTTGAAATGCATATAGATTGTTTTCCTCAGAGAAATCACCATGGCAAATATGGAACAGACACTTCAATTGCCTGATGGACAACCTGCCACTGTTTTTAAAAGACCCCACTAAATACAGCATTTCGAGCTGGCAGCTAGAGAACTTTCAGCACCCACCCAAAGACTGCAGAGCACAGGCCTGTGCTGCCTGGACTCAATCACGGGTTAAAAAGCAACTGCCTCCCAATATTGTGCATATGAATTATTTATACTAGAGTAATTTTTTGGATGTAAAGCAAAAAATCAATTTAATTATTTGTCCAACTAAGCTGTATGCATTTTAGGATACCTTAGAATAATTTCATGGTAATTAACATAAAATGAAGCCCTTAAACCTCACGATGTCTTTTTACTATTCTAATAAATGGTGAAATCTATGGCCTATACCTCAACTTTCCAAAATCTGATAGGATGTCTGTCGCTGTGCCACAGGTAATAGTATTACATTCATACTTCAGTCATGCGATCCTGAATATTTTGCCTCTGTTTCTCCTGTTTGTGCTTAATAATTTGCCATCATTTGTTTCCAAAGTTAATTCAAACTTTACCTCCTGTGTCATCAGTGAAAGTGACAGCAGCTTCCTCCAAACTAAGATTTTAGTTAGATAATTAAAGCATGCTGGTGATTTTTTCTTTTTAAAGGACCTCCTTCTTAGCTTCTCAAATAAGAATGTTAAAGAGGGCAAATATCATCCCTGTTTAAAAATAAAGGGCCCAAGGGTAATACGTAACTCATGAAACCAGCTCACCCTCCAGTCCTCAACAAGATGCTTCTACCAGAGCACGCAGCAAAGACACGGCCTTTCCCCTGCACAGCAGTGAACACGGTGAGAGGGACACTTTCTGGGCAGGGCCCATCATTAGCTAAGAGATGCACAAAGCTCCTTCACATACAAACAGGGCAGCCTGGGAACCCAACTGGCATTACATGATGGCAAACTATTTTTCAATGTCCACATTCCAGATGATATTCCAACTATTCTAGTGAGTCAAACCATTCCACTTCCACGCCTAATGTCTCACTACGTGGCAGCTAACCTGTGATTAAAATGAATAATGGAGCCCACTGCTACCACAGAGCCAGAATCCAGACAGCTGCTCCCACCACTGGGGAAATTTACCACCAGGAGCAGGCTGTGGTCCAGACAGACGACCAAGGATCAACACCATTCTTGAGAAAACTGTGCTCTCAAGTTCAGACAGCAACACTGAAATGACCATTATCCAGTGGTCCTATTGACCTGGGTCTCACATAAAGACATGTAACTATTTTCCTTTCTTTAGTAACTACATCATATTAAAGAAAGCACCTAACATCTTAGGGCTGTATGTAGCTCCAAGTCCCCAAACTTATCGCCAAAATGCAAGATATTAATAGTCTACCAAAAAAAAAAAAAGTCCTTGGTTTAAATGATTTAGAAAAACAAGGCACAGTATTTAACCTTTAACATGACTAACGAATCTGAGATGTCCTACATAAAGAAATATATTGGACTTTATTCACTGCAGTGGTTTCCCCCACGGCTGTATGCAGAGTTCTTCCAGAATACCAGAAAGTGAGCGTGAACCTGCAGAAAGCCTCTGGATTACACACACAGGATTCCTGGGCTCTGTGTTCAGACCTGCCCTAACCTCGCCGTACAGAAATTCAAACAAATCATTTAATTTTCTTTGGACTTCTGTTCATTACTTGATCTAGATTTCGTCTATCTCCAAAATCCATTTTTGCATAAGTAACTATCACATAAACTGTTACCTATCAAGTTCTCGGGTAGCTTGAAACTTACAGTTTAAGAATATATTAATCTACATCTAAAAACTGACTCAAGACATTATTTTCTGCTCATTCACTTTTAAAATGGTGGTTGTCAATATTTTCACCTAAAGGATATCATGCTATTAAGCAGAATTTTAATAACATTTTCAAAGTCACTAAATTTTCCTAACCTGTGTATTATAAGCATTTGGAATTTCAAAAAAAGTTCCTAAAAAGTGGTTTCATTTTCCAAGATATTATAAAAGAAATGAAGCCATTCAATACAAGATCTGGGTAACTAAAGCTCACATGAAGGATGACTGTCCTGCCAGGGCATGGGAGCTAACCCACGACTCCATCTACTCTTGAATATGGTCTCCAGTACCAACCGTATTCAGTAAGCCTTAAAGACAATTCAGGCAAACACAAAGCCCATCTCACAGCCTCACCTGGGCAGAGAACCAAGCCAGCAGTTCTCAGCCAGGGGCACAAGCCCCATCCCTGTCCTCAGAGTTCTAACAGTTCCCTTGCCCACAAGTAGATGATAACAGCAGGTCCCACCTGCACAAGGACATTACCAGCAGACACATCCAGAAACCCAAACAGAGCTGACTAGTGAAAAAAACCCATGAAGGTTAGAAGAGGAGCCCCATTATTCAAACGCAAAGACACGAACATAAGGAATCAAAGGTCATGAAAAGTCACGTAAATATGACATCACCAAAGGAAACTAATAAAGTTCTAGTAACTAACTCTAAAATAATGGAGGATCCATGAGCTGTCAGACACAGAATTTAGAATAATCCTGGTAAAGAAGTTCAGTGAGCAAGGCACCTGAGTGGCTCAGTACAGTCGGTTAAGCCTCTGCCTTCGGCTCTGGTCATGGTCTCAGGGTCCTGGGATCGAGCTCCACATCGGAATCTCTGCTCCGCAGGGAGCCTGCTTCCCCCTCTCTCTCTGCCTGCCTCTCTGCCTATTTGTGATCTCTGTCTGTCCAATAAATAAATAAAGTCTAAAAAAAAAAAACAAAACTTTAGAGAGATACAAGAAAACAGAGACAACTAAACAAAACTGGGGAAACAATGCATGAACAAAACAGTAAGTCTGACAAAGAAACAGCAGCCATTCAAAAACAAACAGAAATCCTGGAGTTGAAAAATATAATAACTGAAGAATTCAACAGTTTCAAAAGTAGACTTGACCATGCAGAAAAAAGAATCAACAACTAGAGAAGATAGGATATTAGATATTACAGAGTCAAAGGAGCAAAAAGGGAATGAAATGGAATGAAAAAAGCTTACAGGAGTTATGGGACACAATGAAAAAACAAAACAAAAAAGTAAAATATTCACATTATGGGAATTCCAAAAGGAAAAAAGAAAGAGAAAGGGACAGAAAGAATATTTAAAGCAATAATGGCTGAAAACTCTCCAAATCTGAGAAGGGAAATGGACATCCAGATCCGTGAGGCCCAAAAGACCCCAAAAAGGCTGAACCTGAATAGGGCACACTGAGAAACACTATAATTAAGTCAAAGACAAATAATTTAAGAGCAGGAGAGAAAAGAGGGACATTACATACAAGGGAGACACCAGAAGACTCTCAGTGGATTTTTCAAAAGAAACATTTTCATCAAGGAGAGAAGAGGATGACATGTTCAAAGTACGACAGAAAATAACTGTCTGCCAGGAATTCTATACCCAGAAAACCTGTCCTTCAGAAACAAAGAAAGGACTAAGACCTTCCCAAACCAACAAAAGCTGAATGAGTTCTTACCACCAGATCGGCCTTGCAAGAAATGCTAAAGGGTGTTCTCTGAGTAGAAGTGAAAGAGTGCTAACAACATAAAAACACCGAAAAGTCATGTAAATCTCACTGGTAGTGGTAAATATATAGGCTTTTTACATTTTGCAAGATGACAATAGCAGTGTATAATTTGCTTAAAACTCTCGAAGTTAAGAGTATACTTAAAACAACCATAATGACAATAATCTGTTAAAATTTACATGATATTTCTTAAGTATTTTTATGTGAACTCTATACCACACATGGGGCTCCAACTCGTGACCCAAGATCAAAAGTCAAATGTTCTACAGACTGAACCAGCCAGGCACCCTTACATGTTTTTCACATTGTATAAATAATAATGGCACAAAACTAACACGTGAAGAAGAGAAGGAGGAAAAGGTAAAGCTTACAAACTCTACTAAAGTGGTTGTCAGTTTAAAATATGGGTTGTAAGTTATAAGATGTTATATGTAAGCCTCGTGGTGACCACACAGAAAAAATCTTATACTAATTACACAAAAGAAAATAAGAAGTCAAAATATACTGATACCAAAAGACATCAAAAAACAAAAAAGGATATAATCGTATAGAATAATGGATCTACAAACAACCAGAATACAACTAACAAAACGACAACAGTAAATTCTATCAATAGTAACAACAGTAAGGACTATCAATAATTACTTTGAATGTAAGAAAATTAAATTCTCTAATTAAAAGACACAGACTGGTTTAAAAGATAAAGACAAAACTACAAGAAGCAAAAATGCAACAATATGCTGCATACAGTCTTACTTTAGCCTTAAAGACACACCTAGACTGATAATAAAAGGATGGATAAAGACCTTACAAGGAAATGATAACCAAACCCAAAACAAAACAAAGAAGGTAGCTGTATTTGTATTGGACAAAATGGACTTTAAAAGTAGTAAAAAAACAAACAGAGATCATTATACAATATAAGGAGGTCAATGTAACAAGAGGTTAACAATTGTAAATCCAACACTGGAACACGTAAATACACAGAGCAAAAACAGAGGGGCACCTGGGTGGCTCAGTGGGTTAAAGCCTCTGCCTTCAGCTCAGGTCATGATCCCAGTGTCTTGGGATTGAGCCCTGCATAGGGCTCTCTGCTCAGCGGGGAGCCTGCTTCCCTCCCCCTCTCTCTCTGCCTGCCTTTGCCTACTTGTGATCTCTGTCTGTCAAATAAACAAATAAAATCTTAAAAAAAAAAAAAAAAAACACAAAGCAAAAACAGAACTACAAGGAGAGACAAACAGATAGACAATAGTAGTTGCCATCTTTGAAACCCTGCTCTCAACAATGGACAGATCATCTAGACAATCAAAAGGAAACAGTGGATATGAGTAATACTATAGATGAAATGGCCCTAAGAGACATACACAGAAGCATTCTACCCAACAAGAGCAGAATACACATTCTTCTCAAACACACATAGAACATTTACTAGAATGGACCATAGGTTGGGCCACAAAACAAGTTTTAACAAATTTAAGAAGACAGACATCATCTTTTCTGCCCACATGTCAGGAAACTAGAAATCAGCAGCAAGAAGGAAACAAAAAAATTCACTCACAAACACATGGAAATTAAACAACACTCTACCCAATAACCGATGGTGCAAAGAAGAAATTAAAGGAAATTATAAAGGGCTCCTGAGGAATGTATGGCTGGCCAGCTCACTTGGTAGAGCATGTGACTCTTGATCTCTGGGTTCTAAATTTAAGCCCCATGTTTAGCATAGGGATTACTTAAAAATAAAACCTTTAAAAAAAAAAAAAGGTTCTTGACACAAAAATGGAAACACAATATATCAAAACTTGTGAGATGCAGCAAAAGCAGTTCTAAGAGCAAAGTTCACAACAATAAACACCTATATTAAGAAACAAGAAAGATCCCACATAACTGTATGCCTTAAGGATCTAGAAAGAGAAGAGCAAACTAAGCTACTAAGCTCAAGGTAGCAGAAGATAGTATTGGGCAAAGGAGCCAATAATACTCAATGGAGAAAAGACAGTGCTAACCATTTATCTAGTAAGGAGTTAATACGCAAAAATAAAAAGAACTCAAAACAACTCAATAGCAAAAACAACCAAAAAAATAAAAAATTAAAAAACGGGCAAAGGACATGAATAGATAGAACATGTATAAAAGCCCAACAGGTACACAAAAAGGTCTTCGACATCCCTAGACATCAGGGAAATACAAATTAAAAGCACAATGAGGCACCACCTCACACCTGGTGAAATGGCCATCACCAAAAAGTCAAGAAAATACCTGCAAAAATATAAGGAAAGGGGAACCTTTGTGTACTGAGTAGAAACATAAATCTGTAGAGCCACTATGCAAAACAATACGGGGAACCCTAAAAAAGTTAAAACCAGAGCTACCACATGATCCCAAAATATCACTTATAGAAATATATCCAAAGGAAGCGAAAACCCCAACTTGACAACATATCTGTACCCCCATGTTCATAACAGCATTA
The DNA here is from genome assembly GCF_011764305.1 of Mustela putorius furo. Taxonomy (NCBI): domain Eukaryota; kingdom Metazoa; phylum Chordata; class Mammalia; order Carnivora; family Mustelidae; genus Mustela; species Mustela putorius. The sequence continues at coordinate 28,233,008 of NW_025421273.1, forward strand.
ATTGATAATAGCCAAGACATGGAAACAACCTAAGTAATAAAGGAAAGAAACTGTGATATACACATGCACACACACAGAGGAATATGGAGGAACACATATACACACACACACACACACACAGGAACACAGCCACAAAAAATGAGGAAATCCTATCACCTGTTCCAACATGGAGGGACCTTGAAGACATTAGGCTAAGTGAAATAAATCAGACAAAGACAAATACGTTGATCTCACTTACATGTGGGCAAAAAGAAAGCTCACAGAACAAGAACAAACTTACTACCAGGGGCAGAGGGTGCGGGGAGCGGGAAGAAGGGAAAGAAGGTGCAAACTTCCAGTCATGAGGTAAGTGCTAGAGATAGGAAGAACAGATGGTGACCCAGCTAAGAGCTCCACTGCTGTGTGGTATACAGGAAAGTTGTGAGGGTAAATCCTAACAGCCCCCACCACACAAAGAAATGTTTTCCTGTCTTCCCTTTTCTTTTTATTGGATCTCTATGGGAAGATGGATGTTAGCCTAACTTACTGTGGTGACCCTTTCACAATATTTGTAAAACAAACCATCATGCTATACACCTTAAATTACTATAGGGATAAATGTCTATTTCTCAATAAAACTGGAAAAAAGAGAGAGTGAGTGAGAGAGGGAGAGAGAGAAGGATGAACACATGGCTGTGTGGATAAGAGAAATCCCAGAATGCCCGAGAGAAGGAGCCGCAGCCAACACACAACGTGGACGCAGGACGTTGCTCTGCTCTGTCACGGTACCTTAATTTCCAAGAACGGATTGTTCACCTCTATCCCTTCCAACAACAGATGACTATAATCAATGGAGCATAAATTTCTCCACAATAATGTTGGAAATTAAAAAGTGCATTTAATTAAAAGAGAGCAAATATAAAAAGATTTTTAAAATAGAGAGTTCTACCACATGAGTCTTTGTTGACATGCTATATGCTACAAAGGTGAACCAGAAAAATACCTCTTTGGACTTTTCCTCTTTGGTAAATCTTCCAAATTTTTCTATCATTTCAGCCACAAATATAACATCCATCTTGTCAGAAAAATTGGCGGCTTCCACAGTATAAGCCAGTAACTGCCGGGCCGTGGCCACAGCATTAGTGAGATTGAGAGGCATCTACATTAAGAAGGCAAAAATGAACAATGAATTTTGACATCTTCACATTTCAAAACATGGCAATGAATTCAAACTCTTTATCATTTATCACCAGGACCTTCTTAAAACACTTTTTCAAACCTGAGGAAATTGGAATTGTAACAGTCACTAACCTGAACAAATTTTTTTTTTAACTTTGAAATATAATAATACGTAAAAATACATCTGGTCAACACACTGCACCATCTCTCCCTCTGTACTTATCCAAATTCTACACACTCCATGTCAATTGCTTAGTAAAGGCTTTCCGGAGTATTCCAACTGGGAGAGATCGATAACTCCCCTGGAGCCCGGTGCGCAGGAGGAGAAAGCATTTATCTATACCACCACGCACTGCCAGTAATGTCCTACATTTGCTTATTTATTGACTTAAACATAACTTGGCACCAACCATTCCACAAAGGGTGTAACAGGTACCAAGGAGCATAAGAAAATATGTAACACAGAAACCCATCTTCCAGCTGTTTCTCATCTGGTCAGGTTTACAACGGACGCATAGAACAGAGACCAGAAAAAGGCATCTGAGGAGCACGAGTATGACAAGGGATCCCAGGTGACAAAGAGATTATACAAGAAGCCCAAGAGGCAGCTTCCCAGATGGATTTGAAGGAGGGCTGGGATTTGTTCCAGTGGATACAGGTGGTAAAGATATTCAAACAAAGGCAGCGACTGGAAAGGAAAGCAGACACCACAGAGGGCCCTGAATATAGGGGGTGGTAACCAGGCCTGACCCCAAACACAGATCAACTGAAGGTAAACACCCATCCTCATGCTTTACTCGTATTTAAAACAAACACACACACACACACACACACACACACACACACCTGGAATTTCAACTAACATACATTAACAACCTCAGCAAAGGGGAAAACTTTGTAGTTACCTGATTAAACATATAAAGCACCCTAGTGACATCGTTTGCATACTGGCAGCGAGAATAATCATCACTGGCCCAGAAGCCACCTCTGTCGCATCTGCGCCAAGCCTTCCTCTCATCCTGGGGGTTTCCGGGATAGATCCCACTGCCATGGGTATTCCGCGTGCACTGAAGGTACGCAGTAATGCCAGCTAACGTCCTGGGCCACCTAGACAGGCGGAGACAGAACAGGATGAGAAATCCTACGTGGACACAAGTAACAGCGGAGGAAAATGGAGGGGTAGGACTGGTCATGGATAATCATAGAGAAAAATCAAGAAGCAGCAAATTCCTTTCAGAATAACGAGTTTAAAAAAATTAAAAGGCTAGCATGGACTAGGCTGATATAAACTATCAGCCACATTTATTTTAATACCGGAGGATATTTTCTTAAAATGTTCTAAATGTTGCTATAAACACACAGGAAAATTGTCTTATAGCCAGTAAAAAAAGAAAAAGACAGTTCCCAGGTGTGCAGACAAGTCACCAAAGCAGGTACAGAACTGCTATCCTCAGCAAGGCCTGCTTTGTTGCCCTGGCCCTTCAGTGGTATATAGAAATCTGGGACTTGAGGGAGTCTTCCCACGAACAATTAACTGGTAAGTGGTGTTCACCATGCCTACACTGTTTGACAAGCAGTACAGTGTATGCTCAAACTTGCTTTCTTGCTGGGAGTCTGAAATTATGGTACATGCTAGACAGAGGGTGCCTCCTCCACCAGCAATAAGAACTTTGGATACTGAGTCTCCAACCCGCTTCCCTGGGCAGTAACCCTGTATCCACCTCCATATAGGGTTGCTGCCCTTCCATGGCTGGAGGAGGAATGGGAAGAAGCCTGCCCTTGGATCTCCAGAATGCACCTATGTCTTTTCTCTTGCTATCCATCTTCCTATCTTACTATATCACTATAACCTCTCTTACCTGTGACTACAACTACATGCTGGGTCCCATGAGTCCACCTAACAAACTTCTGCTCATGGGGCGGCCTAGCAGACCTCCAACACAGTACACAGCTGAATTTATCTGGGAGAAGGTACCCTCTGAGCAAGTGACTTCACCAATCTGTGGGCCCAGATTGTCACTAACAGTTGGAAGAAATCTGTCATGTGAGCTTTCTCCAAAACTGGGAATGAAGTGAATATATATATGTATATATGTATATATATGTATATGTATATATGTATATATATATATTTTTAAAGATTTTATTTATTTATTTGATAGAGATCACAAGTAGGCAGAGAAGCAGGCAGAGAGAGAGAGAGGAGGAAGCAGGCTCCCTGCTGAGCAGAGAGCCCGATTCGGGGCTCCATCCCAGGACCCTGGGGTCATGACCTGAGCCGAAGGCAGAGGCTTTAACCCACTGAGCCACCCTGAACTGAATATATTTAATGGAAGTTACAGTTGACCTATAACATAGGGACTGATAAATCAAAATAGCAGTCATACCAAAATATAATTAATTCCCCAAATCTGCATAAACAGATTAAGCAACACTAAACTAAATCTTATTAATGCAGTGAAAGTTTAACTGCATAATACACTAAGGAGTGTCAAAAGCTAATTCATTAATCAGTCAAATAATCAGATTCTTCTATTTTTAAAAATGTAAAATAGTCAAATTATGAGCAAAAATAGAAAATCCACCATAAATGGAAAACATTATGATTACTTAATAAAAGATGCAGAATATCACAAAATTCACAAGTGTTATCTGTTTTGCTTTAAAGCATACAGATAAATATCATCTATTAACAGTTAATCTACATAAAGGACTTATCCATTGGCAGTAATAAATATTTATTTCCATATGCTCGGGTCAGGGAGAATTTTTTTTTTTAAAGGACAAAAGATGGTTTTTTAAAAAAGTACTTAAGAATTAGCTGAGCTAAAGATGTTGCTACTGCTTCTTCACCTTCGATTTATTTTTCATTTTTATTTACTTATTTATCCTTTAAAATTCATTTAAATTCAATTCATTAACATATAGTATATTATTAGGTCCAGAGGTGGGGGGCAGTGATTCATCGGTCTTATATCACACCCAGTGCTCATTATAAGTCACGTGCCCTCCTTAATGTCCATCACCCAGTTACGCCATCCCCCCCATCCCCCTCCTCTCCCGCAACCCTCAGTTTATTTCCTATGATTAAGAGTCTTTTGGGGTTTGTCTCCCTCAATGATTTTGTCGTTTTACTTTTCCCTCTCTTCCGCCATGCTCTTCTGTTTTGTTTCTTAAATTCCACATATGAGTGAAAGCATTCACCTTGGATTTAAAAGCTTAATACCAAAGACTTTTCTTACCCTTAAAATTTGGGCAGTAGGAGTAGCAATCACAGGAGTACAAACTGGGTATTCAACAAACTTTATGCTGCTGTAAATTTCCCTTCATATTTCCCTTCATTTAATCAACTACAAGGTCCTTATTAAAATCCTGAACGTAAAAAACATTAAATAGTAATATACTGAAAAGACGTTTTTAAAACAACCTTGAAAGTGAGGAGAGTTTAAGACAAACGTCGTTACCTCTCACAAATTCTAAATTTTTGATTTAAAAAAAAAAAAAGGATTATTCCACTCATTCTGCTCATCTCAACACAGAGCCCAACACCAATGGCTCCCAAAGTTTCAGCCATCCAAAATCTTTCATTTCCCAAAGTCCTTCTTGCTTAGAACCAAACAGGAGAGGAAAATGAACTTGGCTTTCTCCTAATTATCATGTCTACTTAACTGCCAATAGTTAAAAGTAACTTAGCAATACAAAACCTTCCAAAGTTCATCCATAAAAAAGCCGTTAAAAAAAAAACAGGACACACCATTAACCTTTTGAATTCTGCAATTTTAGTAAAATTTCCAAAATGTTTACCTAAAGTAGTCGTTCTTAAATTTTACAACAAACCATGAAATGTGAAACACTCTGTCTGCAGAGACTGTTAAATCAACATATCTGAGATACAGTCCAGGCACGTTTTCTTCTTAATCTTCATACATGACTCTGACATCACTGTTCTGAAGGGCAGTCCTCAGATATACAAGGACATATATATGAATACATTCATATTCTTAAATTTCCTTCTTGAGGATAGTAGACCAATTATGCACCTTTAAGAATAAAAACAGATGTGGGCAGATCATTTTTCCAGCACTCTCCATGTCACTGACCTGAACTCCCCTTTATTGTTTACCACCCTCTCAGGAGGACAGTACTGTGCAGAGCTCTCTAACACCACAATATCGACAGTTCTCGTATTGTTCCCACGTTTGGTCTGGACATGACAGCCCCAATTTCCGGTTGATCCAGCCTGAATATTAGAAATGGTTAGGGCACTGCATGGAAAAAGATTTTAAAGACAGAGAAAAAATGGTTAGACAAAAAGGCAGACAACCCAGGCTTCTATCATTCATTTAGCAAGTTATGTCTGAATGCACAGTGTGGGTAAAGCACCTATTAGATAAAAATGAATTTAAAAAATGGCCCCTCCACTTAAGTACTTCAGCAGTAAGTCTAGACAAGCAGGCGAAGGGAGAACAGGACGCAGCCAGGAACAGGAACAGCAAACCCAAAGGTGGAAACGTCACAGCATGTTCTTCAGGCAAAACTAATGGAGACGTTTCCGAGTTATGTCTACCTTTTCACTGATTCGGAGGGAAATATTCAAGCATGAAAGAAGGAGATTAATATTACTAAGTGAATAATTAAGAAAATATTTAAGGATATTTTACAGAGGAACTCATTAAGTCTCTAAAAAGCTTTAATAAATTACCAATTAATGTTTTAACAAAAGGAGTTTTCCATGTAAAGGTGTACTTCAATTTGTAAAATAGCTATATTTCTAAAGAGCTGTCAGTAAATTCAGTTTTCAAGATGAACTCCTAATTCTCTAATATAAGGCCTGTTAATTAAAGAGCAAATGTCAGAACCTTCAATTAACCTTTCTCCCCACCACATGGCCCACCACGCTATCCTCTTATGTAAATAGAAAAATAAAGAGATAATTAGACATAAAGGATGTATCATTTTAATTAATTTACAAAGTTATGCCTTGAAGTTAAGACACATTTTTCCAGTCTCCTAAATCATTAATGGCTATACAACATTATATGTTCTAATAAAGACCTTGAGGCGCTATTACTCTGAATCAGAGAAAATGTTTATAATCTTTGTTAATTAAGTCAGTGAATAAACGAATATGCTATAATAAATATATTCGAGATAAAGTGACATAAAAAAGTATTTCACATTAAATTTAAACAATGAAATTCCAAAATAAGCAATCATTCTCTAATCCAGAGGATCCCAAAAGTTCTTGGTTCATAGCACCTTCACTGACCAGAAAACTGTTCGACAGAGCCCCAAACCCAAAGAAATACCTCCAATGGTCTAATTATTAATTACATCCCAGAACTGTGTACCTATGTCCTAATAACGTCATAGTCATTTGAAAAAATAAGGCACATCAATTTGAGATAAGTATTTCATTCCTAAATAACCCAACTTCCTGATGGGCTGTATTTGTCTTTTGAGCACACCAAAATTAATCTAATGTCAAATACAGAACAGACAGCGAGACCCTTATTTCATGTTCCACGATAACTTTCTCACAGTATATGCGTTGCACCATAGTAATCACCAAGAAATCGGCACCCTCAAGGATGGCACCAACAAAAGGAAGGCACATGATCAAAGGACATCATCACTGCCTAGGGCTGGTAGCCATGTGGTCCCACAAGCATCAAGCATTACCATGCTTCTTCCAAAGCTTAAAATACCCCATAGCAGCTCTCTAGGTGAACTCACTGTGACGTCCCAGGGCACTTCAGCACACCCACAGGGAGCTAAGGTCCTCACATATTTTGCCAACATGTTTTTTTTTTTTTTTAAGATTTTTATTTATTTATTTGACAGAGATCATAGGTAGACAGAGAGGCAGGCAGAGAGAGAGGAGGAAGCAGGCTCCCTGCTGAGCAGAGAGCCCGATGCGGGACTCGATCCCAGGACCCTGGGATCATGACCTGAGCCAAAGGCAGAGGCTTTAACCCACTGAGCCACCCAGGTGCGCCTGCCAACATGTTTTTAAAGATGACCTTTAGCAATACCTTCAATGTCTGAAAACTAAGGACCAGAATAGAATTTCCAGGAACCTACAAGGCAGCATATTTAGAAATTTAAGGAGGAAGAGGCGGCTTCAATTTCATCTTTGAGGAAAACTACAAACTCTGATTCTTACTAATGAAGGATGGATAACATAAAGAAACCAATGAAGAATCAACAGCTATCTCAGGTTAACCAATTCAATAACTGTATGTCCTTTTTCTGCAACTCTGTTATTAATATGGAGGCAAATTCTGGGTAAAGGACTACAGTCTTCATATGGAAGATTTTCACAGGAGTCAAGTGTCCCTCCCAAAAAATCTATTAGGCAAGGATGCTAACCTTAGAATTAATTTTCTGTACTGCTATACAGAATTTAAAGTATGACTTGCAAAAATAAATTTATAAAGTTAACCTAGTTACTTCACAGTTGCAAAAGTTTTAATTTAATTTAAGAGTTTTAAATTAGAGAGAGCATCAGCATGATCAGGAGTGGGAGTTGGGGAGGGCAAGGGACAGAGGGAGAGGGAAGACAGAGTCTTAAGCAGGCTCCATGCCCAGCATGGAGTCTGATGTGGCACTTGATCTCACGACTCTGAGATTATGACTGAGCTGAAATCAAAAGTTGGAGAACTTAACCAACTGAGCCACCCAGGTGCTTCCAGGGTTGTGTATATTTTTAAAGCTTTATTGTTATAGCATGTGTCAATTATTACCTATTCATATAATAAATTGCTTAAAGCTCACATCTTAATGAGTTTAACATATATATACGCCTATGAACTTATCACCACAATACAAGTAAGGTAACAAAAGTCTTCTCACTGGGACCTAATAAACTGTTTCTAACAATCTTATTCCCTAATAAAGGAACCCTGATTCTGGTTATAGCAGACCTGCTTCTACTAAACTACCCACTGTGCAGTACACTATTACTTATAAGCTCTAGAAAAACTACAAAATGACAACTATCCAAACACATGGCCAGTGATCCAAAACAAGCAGAAACCAGAGAGAAGTTGACCCTGGGAAGAAGGCATCAGCACTGGGGAGTAAGAGCAGGAAATGGTTTTCAATGGCTTTTGTCCAAGGACAGGTCGAACTCAAACAGAAATTCACAGCCTTACTCGCTGAAAAATCAGAGCACAGAGGAAGAAAGGAACGTGGCTGGAAGCCCAAACTTCTGCATATGAAATTGACACATATCTCTAACTGGCCCCTGGTTCCCACAGACAGAGCAGGGTCCAAGCAGATTTCAGCTGCTGCCATCACAGAAAAGACAAAACTAGGAGTTTGAGATTAGCCAAACTAACTGCTTGAGGAAACAAAAACAAACTGACTTCAAGCAAATAGAAGAGAATCCAGTCAGGAATTTGCAAGAAGTGGTTTTATTTAAAGGCAGGATAGTAATTACTTTGGGCTTTTCTGGCCAAGAAGCAACATCGAAGATATTACATAGCTACTTATATAACCATGTGAAATGTAACCATTTATAAATGTAAAAAATATTCTTCGCCCATAGGCCCATAGGCCACATGTGGCCCATAGCCTATACTTTGCCAGCTTCTCTATAGTGAATCATTCATACTGTCCAGGATAGAATCCAACATTACTAGACACATAAACAGTATTTTTTTTTAAATAGTAAAATATAAAATATATTCATAAGCAAAGTAGTCAGGGATGATGTTCCCAAGATGACCCAGATGTTGGAAACAGCAGGCAAGGATTGAAAAGCATCTACCATAAATATGTTCGAAGACACAAAGGAAAATATGCTTCTAGTAAACAAGACAGGAAATCTCAGGAGGGAAACAGAAATTATAAAATAGAACATTCTACCCCCAAAACTCACAGGCATGATTCTCAACTCAGAGGGTCTTTATTTTCTAGATAGATAGATAGATATAGATTTTTTTAAATGGAACTTCTATGAATCTGAAGTGATTCTTATTACCCTAAGACGCCCTGGCGGAGTGTGGAAACTACAAATCTATTATTAAATATTCAAGTTGAGTTCTGTCTTCAAGAACTTGGTAGAAAGGAAAAAAAGAAAGAGAGACAGAGACATGCAGAAACAGAGAGAGGTTGGGGAGGGAGAAGAAAAAGGAAATTCAATGCCTACAGATAAAGATTTTACCAAAACAAAATACAGTGATGATAATACATATATCTTCACTCTATTTTTTACACTTTATAAAGTTCATTTGAACTAATGATTTTGAATCTGAATTAATGAATCAATAAGCATTTGAATTAATGATTAATGATCATTCCAGGCATGGGATTAATAGGACAGGTGCTATATTCTTTTATACTAGTGGAACAGAGAAAGGAAATCTCGTAAGATGTAGCCTTAATCAACAGAGTGAAAATTAGGTGATTACTAAAAGTGAAAATCAGAGTTTAGCAGCAATAAATGGTTAGAAATTATGTTTGGCATTAAGAGTTTACCTTTTCCCACCTAAAACTTTAAACAAAAAGTTTAACAGTGTTTTCTTTTAATCCTATGTTTTTTGGTCACAATTGGATGGAAAAGGTAGCTACTTAATTTCTGGAGATGAGTAATAATCAGGAAAAGGAAACCCAAAGGTTTGCATTTTTAAACGCAAGAAGGTAAAATATCAATTTAAGTTCTAACTAAACGTGACAATTTTGAAATAAATAAAATCCACAGAGACAATTCCTCATCTAAAAAAGTTTACCTTGCGATCAACGAGCAGTTGTGAATCATGTTCTTTTCAACAAAGATACCTTGCGATTCATCAGTTTCAACTATCCGTCCATCCTGATACCACAACACTTGCATGTCCTGATCAATATATGAAGCCATACACTGGAAGGGAAGGCTGTCTCCTTCAAACACCACTTGGCGATGAGATGGAGTCATGTAGAAAGATGGTAATTCGAGGGGTGGATCTACAGACAAGAAAACTAAAACTTAGTAAACAAACACAATACTATATTCACACTCCAGAATTAAAAGTTACAGAGGGGCAATCTGGGTGGCTCAGTCAGTTAGGCATCTACCTTAGGCTCAGGTCATGATCTCCAGGTCCTGGGAAGGAGCCCCGCGTCAGGCTGCCTGCTCAGTGGGGAGTCTGCTTTTCCCTCTTCCTCTGCCCCTCCCCTCATTCATGTATGCATGCACACAACTCTCTCCCTCTCTAATAAATAAAATTTTTTAGAAAATTATAGAAATTCTAATTAAAATTATTTTAAATGGGAGAAACAGGTTTTCCTCAGTAACGAGCATTTTAATGTTAGCACCAACAAGGCTCCTACTGAGATAAATGGGTCCTAGATGAAAACAAAATTAGTAAAATTGAAATGAAACCATTTTATAATCAGTCCTGACATTTAAAGTTGTTCCTTTTGGTGGTAGCTAAGCAATTACTTAAAAAAAAAAAAAAAGAAAAAGAAAAAACCATAAAGTGATACTTAAACCTCGAGAATGAAACTAGTGATAAGTAAATACTAATAAATATATATAATTTTAGAATACATTTCGGGAGAGTATTACCCTTGATTAAACCACTGGTTTCTGCTTATATAAGTAATACATTCTTAATGAAAAAATTTAGAACATTTAAAGAAAGGTAAAGAAAAATCTTTTAAGATCCCATATATTACCATCACCGTTAAAAAGTTGGTATACTTCCTTCCAGTCATACAAATAAAAGTGAGGAATTCTAAATATGTATGCAAAAATACACACAAACACCATGGGCTCATTAAAGGCCTTTAGAATATTTAGCCCACTGTCCACTACTTTTCCAACAGTCTATTCTAAAGAAAAACAATACATATACAAACATGCATGCAAGGAAATTAAACCTTACAATTATTTATAGAGAAAATATTAACAACCTAAAGAGACCTGATAACAACCTCTATATCATGGATTAGTATGCATCTATTTTATATGAAGAGGAAATGGTTTACATGATCTCAGGTTTAAAAAAGTTACAAAATATCATTAGAGTATAATGACATTTTGTTCAAAGTACAAGAAAAAGATGAAGAAAATATACTAAGTTATCTCTGACAACAGCTACCTTTGAGAGATAAGAATGCAATGCAGGATGGGCTTTAGTTTACTTCTTTTAGTTTCCCTTCTCTTCCAGCTTTACTGAGGTATAACTGACAAATAAAATTTTAAGAGATGCATTTAACTGCTTTATTCTCTCCTCCCCCATTCAAAATTATAAGATATTTTAAGAGAACATCATGATGATCTGATACATGTATATGCTGTTTCTTTTCACAAATCTTAATTTTCATCCAATAGCATACTTTGCTTGTGAAACTACAACAGTAATGATAATAAAGAAGAAATGTTGGTACACAACTGCTTATTTCCAGCTACAAAGACTAAACTGGAATCTCCTTTGATCATTTTAAGGATGGCTTTTGGTTTATGTTTTTTTTCTTCTTTTTCTTTTTATAAATGTTATTTTATGTCTCTCAAGCCTTCAGATAATACTCAAAATCATGATTTTCAATAGCTGCATATTATAAATGAATGTGTCACAAGACATTCAACCAATCCCCTATTTTTCAGACTCAAAGATAGGCTTGTATTTAAATACTGACATACAAAGCTGATCATTTCCTAGTAATTAAGCCCTCATGTAGAATTCCTGGATCAAACTCTATCAAATTTTTAAGAACCCTGACACATACTGCCAAATTCTGTATCAAAAAGGCTCTATTATTTATTATTTCACACTCCTACCAACAAATAATGATTGCATCTTCAGATTCTTTTTTTTAACTACCAACAAACCCCTGGTTTGCCAACTAATGGAAAAATCTGAAGATCTATACTATTCCCTGGAATTGTTTTTCATAAAGAAAGCTGTTCAGAACCCAAGAACCTTAAACACCAATCCAAAAAACAATTTTTTATCCAGCTGACTTAACTGTTCGCATAAACTAAATATGTATGATCAGATCCGTGAAGATTAATGGTTGTAATCAATTCCAGCACGGTATAAAGAGAACTTTCAGACTGTCAAGAAAAACAGAGTGACAAGTAAACTACGGCAAACCCTTCCTCTGCCTGCCCTTCTCCCTTACCGCATGTCAGCAACTCCTGCTTCACCCCCGTGACCGGCTGGGCCTGAAGGGACTTTGGATAGACACACCGCGTGTCCCGCACGGTGATGTTTCTCTCCTTCACCCAGCGATGCATCCACAATATGTTGCAATCACACAAAAGATACTCAGTCTGAAATTCTCTGTAGCATACAAAATACAAATTAGTGAGTGTGGTGAATAAAATTACACAGCATGTTTGCTTTATATTGGCTTCTGCTTTGGGTGACAAGCACACCAGTGCTCACCCTCAGTGGCCTTAGGCACACAACACCAACTGGTTCTGTTTTCCTTTCCGGTGAGAAGACAGGCAGGATGGCTGACCCCAGCACATCTCCCTGGTAATTCAGGGACTAAATGGTTGAAATCAAAGCTGGTATGCAAACACAAATCTAGCTATCATCCCTCTTCTGGGCAACAAGCTCCTTAGTCCCAGGGTCTGGAATACCAAATCTCCCATCTTTTATGCCTATCCAATTTCTATCCATTCATCAGTAAGCATGGTGGCACTAACACTGGACCTTGAACACGTCTCCAATTGTTCTAGCATCATGGCCATGCTTTTGCCTTAAATGCCTACAAACTATTAATTTGGGTAACATAAAGGAATATTTGACCATTTATCATGGTTATATTTTGTCTGACCAGAGTCTAAGTTTATCAAGAGTGGAGACTCTCTTGGACACTTCTCCACTTGCACCAAGTGATACCAAGATACTTACCAACTTAAGGGGTATAAAGTTAAAACACTAAAAGTAAAAGAATACCTCATAGTTGATATGAAAGAAAATGCAGAATTATTTTTATATGAGGCAAGAAATTTTATAAGTTGGCACCTGGGTATAAGAAACAAAGGATAATATATACAACTGGGATAAAAGCACCATAATTTATTGAATATTTGGTTTTATAAAGCACTACTTATGTGTTGCACGATATGCTAAGTCCAGCTAATAACAATAAATACAGATACTGTCCCCTGTCAACCTGCAGGACATTATATAATAGTGGAACAAAACAAATAACAACCAATACAGAATGTAACCTGTTCTATACAAATAAATCGAAGTTCAAAGAGCAAACATAACATGTGCTCTTAACACAGCACACCAGCACAGACTCTATCTTATTAGTTCTGCGAAAAAAAAAAAAAGGAAGGTGGAAATTAGAATTGGACTAATTTCTAACTCCTAAGCACCACCTTCTGGTCGGTTTCCAGCACTAGTGGGTAAAAGAAAAAAACTGGCCAGAGCGCCTGGGTGGCTCAGTCGGTTAAAGCCTCTGCCTTTGGCTCAGGTCCCAGGATCAAGCCCCACATCAGGCTCTCTGCTTGACGGGAGCCTGCTTCCTTCTCTCTCTCAGCCTGTCTCTCTGTGTACTTGTGATCTCTCTCTGTCGAATAAATAAATAAAATCTTAAAAAAAAAAAAGAAAAGAAAAGAAAAGAAAAAACTGGCCATTTTCCCCCCATTTGGGAGGAAAATCCTTCTTCCATTCCTGCTGTCCAGGGTCTCAAAAGCCAGATTATTCTTTGTCATCTTTTTTATTTTCTCAACTTCACAGAAGTGGCAGACCTGAGCCCACTAAATATGCTCAAAAGAGATGTTTTCACTAAAAAATAATGGCAATAAAAAGACCAGACAGAGTTTAATCCAACATGGCTCCAGAAGCATGTACATGGGTCCACCATGATGTCAAGGAGCCAGATGAATGCCTAAGTATTAGCTACATCTCAAGGAAAACTGCTAACTGATAGGTCTAGAAAATTCAAGAAAAACAGCAGAGAAGGGGAGGGGGGGGGAGAAGGGATAGTGGGAAAGGAGTCAAGAAACACCAAACAGCAACTGCTAGGGAAGAAGACATTCTTCCTTGGAAAAACAGTCAATCCCATAAATTATACACAATAAAAATTTAAAAAGCATTATACTTAACTGTATTTCCAATAGAAATTAGTATAACTTATAGTTTGAAATATATTATAGTTCAGCTGGAAATACCATTACTGTCAAAGGCACGCCCATACAATCTCAGTTAACAAAACTGTTATAGGAAGAGGGGAAAAAACCCACCAATTCTTTTTTTTTTTTTTTTTTTTGTAAAAACCCACCAATTCTAAAGCTACAGAGAACTGAGTCCATATGATTTTGCATTGATTTCATAAAGCAAGACATTCCTAGCAATGTCAGTAACAACTTGTGAATTCAGTTTGGGGAAAGGGTTACAGGATAAAGGTAAATCCCCAAAACATAAAATATTCTTAATTACAGATTCTTCACAGGGAGGGATGATATTTTATATTTTGAGGATTCATCCACTAGTCAAAAAATATTTCCTAACTTTAAAATAAAATGAAAGAGAATTAATTGTCAATTTATTTATTCTAAATATAGAGAGATATAGTATTCTCAGGAGAAAATGGTTGTTCCAGTCTGAAACACATTATTCAGGTTTATAGTAGGTTTTTCAATGAGAATGCACACTCTCAAGTGATCTAACTTTTGCAAAATCACCAAATTTTCCCCATGAAGCCTCTGAAACCATTTAATAACTGTTTTTAATTTTTAAAAACCAAGATATATTTATCAAAACAGAAAAAAATTTCTTACTTACAAAGACCGGAGTGAGCCAAGATAATCAAAAGTTCCTTGAGATAATGAAGAAAACAAATTCCCTGAAAGGTTTCTAGGAAAAAAAAATAATAATAATAGTAATTTCATTTAAAAAATACTAACAATTATTTATCATTTTACACAATTTGCTAGCATATCCTATAATCACTGAGTAATGTTATAAAGAATTTATGAAAGTTGTTTTAAATCTTATAAAAAGGAAACTAGTAAATGCGTTATCCAAGGGTGAAGAAATTTGTTCTTAATCTATATAAAATAACAAAATTATTACTATCAGATAATGACTTTCTACCAAATACTAGGTGAACCCAAAAGCTACCTTACTGAGCCAGAACTTTAGTCACGCTCTCGTTATAAGTGAATTACTCTTCATGTGTTAACTCAGCTTCACTTAAGAAAACAGAAATGTAAAAACAAGAAAAGGACAGGGATAACCTGAATAATCAGGGGCACCAACTCCCAGACACTGAATAAAATATGTCAACAGAGTGCAATGAGTCCAGGGTTTAAAACACGTAATTCAGTGTTGTCCTTAGGCAAATTACTTAACCTATCTTGTTTCCCCTTGTATCAGATAACTTTAATAAATATTATCAACCTTTGCGTAGTTTTATATGAATTAAACCCAGAACACCCTATGCTAAAATTTGAGGTGGTTTGTTATACCCGTAACGATTCCACACTTGACCCTAAGCTCCAAGAGCAGAAGGCCTTGTGGGTCTTATTTGCCAGGCAGATAGTAATAAGCTGGGGTACACAGTAGGTGCTCAATAGAGGTGGCTGACTATTCGGGATGTAGACTCTATCTTCAGGAAGCTTCTAATAGTAAAACAGAGCTGAGGGCTCTGGGAAGATGGCAGGATGGTCTAACTACCACAAGCTCTGTTCAGAACCTGTTGTAGTATCAAGAATAGATAGAACTTAAACCCAGAATTCTCAAGGAAGATGTCCTGAGACCTGGGAGGAGGCCCGCCTCTCCTCTGGAGTCTGGGCTGAATCCCTCCCATGTGGGAGAAAGTGACAGTTAACAGATGGATCCTGCAGCAGTATATTCCTGGATGGCAAGACTTAATATTACACAAATGCCAATCCTTCACAAATTAATACACAATGAAATTCAGTAGAAACATCCCTGGATTGGCTTTTAAATGTAGCATACAAATTTTTGATAGAAAATGTCTGGATAAAAGGATTCTGATCTTCACAGAAGAACTACCTGGGAACTTAAGCAAATAAACAAACAAAAAAAGGGTCAAAGAAAAGAACAAGGAAAGAGATGCCCTTCTTTTTTCTGGCGTATAAGAGGGGATAGTGAATGTAGCCTCTGAAAAGGGTATTGCTGGTGGAAGTGTAAATCACTGCTGTATTTTTAAAAAGGAACCTAGATGCAATTAAAGCAAACAACAGTATTTTTATGAAGCTATTCTATGTGGAATTATGTGATTACTCAGATCTGGAAGACAAAGAGATGGCAGATGGAACTAAAACAAGGCTGGCTGTGAAGCTGCCAAGTGTTAAGACTGAGGAAAGGGTGCATGGAGATTCCTTACACGATTGTCTCTAATGTTTGGTTTTTTTGTTTTGTTTTGTTTTTTATAAGTTTGAAGACTCCGTAATGGTAAGTTGAAAATAAAACTCTATCATACACATATGGGACTTAAGTATAAAAAAAAAATGGCATTTTACAGGGATCATTAGATTCTAATTATTAGGTAATTTCATTCTAATCATTAGATATTATTAGCTATTTCCTCTTAAAAATCACAGAAGAAGGAATCACACTGAAGTGAGACATGCCATCCTCTCCGTAAATCCCAACACAAACCAATTTTCCCTCCAGTGTCGGAGCAAGGCTGGCTGAACACCAGAGTAACTGGATTTGGTTTGGGAACCATAAAAACTTACACACGTTTTAAAACACTAGAGCCAAACCCCAGCTCTGAGATACTTACACAAAAGAAGCAAAAAGGTACGGAGAATGACAACCAGCACAGAAAAGTCATTACTCCCATGTCCTATGAGCTCCCTGAATGGAGTAGCCAGTGAACTATCTCCATCCATCCCCATGCCCACCTTCTACGCTGAGGTTTCTTAATATCTTAATTTTTCTTTATTTACTTGACTTTTTGCTAAACAGATATATTTGAATGCCTGTAGGTTAAATATGTATGATGACGCATCACCTATGTATATACAAGAGATGTTTACCAGGGCCAATTTGTTAAAGGAGGGAAAACGCAATCAAATGGAATCTTCTGCAACAGAAGAATAATTGACTAAATTATAATCAGTTCTGTACTTGGAATATTCCGTAATTATTAACAAACATGAACTGTATCAACATGTCACCCTCTTGAAAAGAGATTAATGACATGCTAATAATTTTTTTCAATAAATTGCTGAGTATAGCACACACTTAAAGCTCTGTATGTATGCCTGTATGTGGGGGCAACAGAAAATTCTTAAAATGATCCACCAGATAATTAGTACAGGCCAGCTCACAATATATCTGAAGTGATGGAAGGGAGGTTTAACTTTTCCTTCAAATCTGTATGTGGTTTTATTACTTAATGATCTCAGTAATTGCTCAGTTGTATAAAGGAAGTTCTTACAAACATCACTCACTGATTATTTATTTTTTTTAACATTATTTATTCATTCAAGAGAGAATGAAGCAGGGGGTGGGGCAAGGAGAGGAGAAGCAGGATCCCCGCTGAGCAGGGAGCCAGCCCCCTCCCCTGGGGGGTGGGTGTTGGGTGTCCTCAATCCCGGGACCCCAGGATTGTGACCTAAGTTGAAGGCAGATGATTAACCAGCTAAGCCACCAGGGCATCCCCACTCACCAGTTATTTCTGATAGAAAAGTATTAAAGGTATAATTCTCAAAAAAATAAAAATTTAAACTGATCAAAATTCATGAAAAAAGGGGGAAAAAGAAAGCTTTTGATCTGTTAAGCTCCTAACAACCTTTCTGAGAATTAAGGTCCTAAGTAAAGGACAGAAACTTCACAGAAGTTCATTTCTGGTTCCCCATCTTTGGTTTGGCAGTTATTTGCACTGTGGAGGGAGAGGGTAGGGACCTCTGCAAGTTACATCTTCCCCTCTGAGACAGTTCTCCCCAGAAATCCTCCATCAACAAAGGCACAGATCCATACACAGAATTAATCAATCCCCCACATCCACGTCCACTGAAGCCTCCCTTACTGCAAAGATGAAATAATCTCACTATTGATGGCCCTAAGAGCTTTTTCAAAGTTAACATGAATGAAGTTGCAGAAACATTCTGAAAAGCCACAGAAAGAACCAGGCACAGACAATCCTTGTAACTAGACCTTCGACCCTAAATCCCAAATTTCATCCTGCACCCTACTCGCAGACAACTAGTCTATAAAACAGGATTTTATGCCACTTTCCCAACATAAATGTCCTTCAGTGGCTTCCTATTGTTAAATCAGTTCTAAGCCTCTGTCTGCCTTTCATATGCTCCCATACGAAGTTCTATTAAAGATAATCAGCCTTATTTCTAGTCACTCCCAAACAGAGCTTCCTCGTTTTAAAAATAAAATAAAAATGTATTTGATGGCTTATACAAAGTTCTTCTGCATTTATATTATATGTAAATTATAAGAGAGGGATACAGATCATTCAAACTCTAATTAATCTTCATAAAAACTTTGAGGTACTGAGAACCTCACAGATGAAAAAAAAGAAAAAGAAAAGCTCAGAAAAGTGGGTTCACCCCAAATCGCAAAGTCAGAGGCCTGACTCAAATGGTGATTTTACTCTTCATGCTGACGGCTTTCCCCTTGACACCGGCTTTGCTCTCACTTCCACCTTTACGCATCATTGGCTCCGCTTCTTTTCCTTTCTAACTAATCCAATCTTTGCAATCTCTGCACCATCAGCTTAGGTTTTGCCCCGTCCAGGAAACTGATTCAGACCAGGAAAGCTTCTGACCAATCTCTCCCAACATGAACATGTTCTCTAAGGCACATACCCCGACTGGCTCTCTGCGTGTGTGCGCGTGCCTGCGTGCGCATAAAACACAATATTATGTTCTGATGACATTATATCTCCTTCCATAATCCTGACAGCTGCTACTTTACTATCAGACATATCACAGGTGTCTATAAATGTCTGGGTACCAGTTCACATGTTTTCTTATATTTTAATGGAAAAGACGTACTTACAGCCTAACCAGATTGGTGAGTCCTCGAAATATATCTGCATTCAGACATCCTATTCGATTGTTTGTCAGATCCCTAAAGAGAAAAGGGAAAAAAGTGTCTTCAATTAGTTCTCTTGGATGACGGTTTCCTATGTTCAATATTCAAGAACAGCACCCAGGTATCATGCAAGATCTTTGTTTTCAGCATCCTTGAGAAGTTTACCTACTTCAGTGACTTAAGGGGAACACTGAGAGAACAAAATAGTCCTTGCTCTCACCGACTTCTGCCGTGTACAGACTAAGCACTAATTACAGTGCCCTCTATATTTCAAGCATTTATTCCTGTAAAATGACTCACGATAAAACTGGAGTGGTAAAAATGAGACTCAATCGATCTTACTGTCTGTGAAAGAATGCCTTAGATGACCTACACCGTTCATTATGCTGGGGAGTTAGGGACAGAGCCCAGTCGCAGTGAACATCAGACAGACAAAAGAAAAAGGGGCAAATTACCAAAATGCTGGAACTTTTATTTCTTAAGAATTCCTGAAACTTAATGCTTTCTGATGTCATCCCTGAAATAGTCCGTTTTAACTGTAATGAGAAAACTGAGTTTGCTTTTACCTCACAGATCTATGGTTTAGTCTCCAGGCCAGATTACCTTTTCTAGGTAACAGCCTAATAATTTTTTCCCATCATGCTAAACTTTTTCTTTCTTTCTTTCTTTTTTTTTTTTTAAAGATTTCTTTATTTTAAAGACAGAGAGAAAGAGAGGGAGAGAGAGAGGGGAGAAGGGGCAGAGGGAGAAAGAGAATCCCCAGCAGACTTCCCATTAAGCATGGAGCCCGAGGAGAGGTTCAATTCCATGACCCTGAGATCATGACCTGAGCCGAAATCAAGAGTCAGACACTTAACCGACTGAGTCATGTGGGCGCCTCACTCTTAACTTTTTTTAAAAAGATTTTATTTATTTCTTTATTTGAGACACAGAGAGAGAGAGAGAGAGAGAGTAAACACGAGGAACGGGAAGGGCAGAGGGAGAAGCAAACTTCCCTCCCCCACACAGGGCTCACTGCTAGAACCCTGAGATCATGACCTGAGCAGAGTCAGGAACTAACCAATTGAGCCACCAGGGTGCCCCACCCCACTCATATTCTTATGTTACTTTCTAAATACGGTTTTTATCAGTTCCTCCTCAGGAATTACTCATCCCTTGGATTTTGATAAAAGAATTAAAGCAAGATTCTAAACAAAACTTTCAAAAATATTTTTATCACCTTTTTCTTCAATGTCCATATTATTCTTTGTAGTGGAAAAGTACCTGTTCTTTGAGTCATGCTTTGAGTTACTCTTTAGAGAAGCATGTATCACCCATTTCTGAACTAAAATTGTTGGGTTCTAAATTGTATAACTTGATAACAGCAGAAACTGTATTAGCTGGACGAGAAACCAGAAATGATAATGACAGAACATCTGAATAGAATACCTACGCACTAAGTTTCTCTCCAAGGTATTCTGAAACCTAGCTCAGGTAATCCTGAATTTCCCTAAATTTCACAGCTCTGCCTTTCCTATCTTATAGCAACTTTTGATTAAAAAAAAACTTAAGCAATACGAAACGTTACCCGCGCGTGCCGTGACTCCAGGCTCCTGCTCCTCAGAATATTAAAGTGAGGTATGTAATCCGATGGGACTTTTTTTTAATTCCAGCTGATTTTCCTTTTATTTCTGGGTTTTACTGTTTAAGAAAATTAGGCATCATTTTGTGAATTGCTGCTTAAACAAGCATTTCTGGGCTCAATTCATTATCTTGTTTCACTTCTGAGCTTTAACTGGTGTAATTACCACTGATTCTTTGGGAAACAATTTCATTATAGCTATACCTATTTAAAATGGTATTTAGGTATTGATAATGGGTTTTATTTAGATTGAGAATCTGCCTGAATTTGTTGATAAAGCAAAAGAGAAAGTGAATAGGTCTAGGTTTTACCTACTTTTGGTAGATTATCCTTCAGAAAGCCACTTAATCTTCCTGATTCAAATTATCTATAAAATAAAGGCAAAGGCCTGCTACACTTACAAAAAAGCTTTATGTGTGCTGTCGAGTGAGAGTCACAATTGGAATGAATGATTTAGAGCCTCATAAGAAAGAGTGCCTATATCCACAAGCAACCAGCAAACATGAATACCACAGAATATCTTTGTATCTCATTGAGTGTACATATAGGACTCTCTCAGCTTGCAAGCCATATACCCTAAGTCCCATTACACGTGGGCTGTTTAAAATTAAGAATGTATTTTCCAGTGGGAAGAATATTATAAATGGCAATTACCTTCCTAGGCAAGAACACAAGAGACTACTTAACATGTAATGCAGGGAAAGGACGCTCAGGCAGTGCTAGGGACGATACCAGTAATTAAATGCTACTGAACAAGAAATTTATTTATTTCGGATGGAAGTACTTGAGAAATTATTTACTGAAGGATGGAGAACTGGGTAGAGAACCAAAGATCTTCTGCATATCCTTAAAACATCCTGATGAAACAGCTTTGTATTAGCAGTCAAGTTCCCTTCAACCTGTATCTCAACATGAAGATATTATTATTATTAGCATGTTATGCTCCTAAAGAGCTTCCCTCCCAAAAAGCTGGAAATAAAGGGGGGGCCAATCACAAAGGGAGAGAATAAGTTGTCTGTCTTTGTCTGGCAATATGACATCACATCCCTCTCACGGGGAGTCAGGGGGAAGCTAGAGGAAAAGATATTCTAGAAGTTCCCAAACATTAGCATCAGAATTGCCAGGAGGGCCAAAAAAACAAAGACAGTTTGGCCTCAGCCCCAGTTTCTTTTCTTTCTTTTTTTTTTTTTTTTTTAAGATTTTATTTATTTGACAGAGAGACAGCAAGAGAAAGAGAGGGAGTGTGCAAGCAAGCGAGCACAAGCAAGGGGAGCAGCAGACGGAAAAGCAGGCTTCCCGCTGAGCAGGGAGCACAATGTGGCATTCCATCCCAGGACCCTGAGACCATGACCTGAGCTGAAGGCAGACCCTTAACGACTGAGCCATCCAGGCGCCCCTCAGCCCCAGTTTCTGATAAGGTGGGTGGAAGACCCACACTCTGGCTTCCTGCTGGAGGCCTCCTCTTCCCACCCTGATTCAAACTGACCCATCCAAACACGGTGCCTGTGTGCCTCTGGGGAGGAGCTCAAAGAAAGGGACTCAAGGTCATCAACAAGCTCACTACACAGCTGCCCCTCCTCCCCCGGGGCTGGTGTGGCAGCCTGACCATGGCCATGTTCTACACCCTCGGCTGTGTCAGGCCCAGTGAGTCCTAGCGGCTCTCAGCAGCTGCACTCTAGCCAGGGCTCCCTCTCCCGGTACGTAGAGTCCACGTCCACATCCAGGCTCCTGGGTGCTACACAGGATCCCACCCGGCTGCCAACCCCTTGAGGTGCCCCAGAGTTACCCCCAGATCTCTGGAACCGAGCGCACCACTGGACCCCCACAGTAGACTTCATTTTTATTCAACAGAACGGGTGCTGCTCCATCTCACCACCGGATCTCACCGCTGGACCCAATTACTACTGTTGCTGGGCTCTATACCAAGTAGAGCGGAATGGCGGCTCGCCTCCAGCACTTCTGTTCCCTACCCAGAACTGCAGTCTGCATTAACTCCACTGTCCTGCTCCGGACGGGCCTGTTTTTCTGAGTTCCCTCATTAAAAAGCCTTAACTGGAAAACAGTGGAGAGTAGAGTGTACAGGGAAGAAAACAGATCCAGGGCGAGACCTCCTGAGACAACCCAGGGCGTCCGGAGCACAACAATGTCTGATGAAAACAATGAACCGCCACCCTGTGGCCTCAAGAAAAACCATGTTCGTAATGTCCCCTCCTACAGAGTCTGACTGAAATTTCAAACAATGTTACACAGTGAAGGGAGAATCCTTTAACCCCTGCGACGTCTCATCTTCTAGAATTCTGAACACTAGGACTGACCAAAGACAGGGCATTGAGAGGAGAGCTTCAGAGAATACATTTTAGATGAAAAAAAAATTAATTTGCATAAATAGTATTTTTTAAATAAGCAAAAATAGCATAGCCAACTCTAACAACCAGACCTGACTGTAAAAAGGAATGAGTCTAGAAGGACAGAATCATAGATACAAGATGTTAAAAGTATTAGGAGGGAAAGTCCTTGTCAGCATTTAACTGTCTTGGCATGATTCAACTCAGAGCAAACGTAGCTTATTTTATTATACAAACAACACGGGAAACAAAGACAACAGGAAACAAACAAACAAACAAAAAACAAAACCAGGCACCCTCAATACTTTATAAACATTAAATAGTAAGAGAGCATGAGAGAGATAACTGGCCAGCTCAGTCTGTAGAGCAGGTGATTCTTGACCCCAGAGTTGTGAGTTTGAGCCCCATGTTGGGCATAGAGATTATTTAAAAATAAATTCTTTAAGAAAATAAATAGGGGTGCCTAGGTGGCTCAGTGGTTAAAGCCTCTGCCTTCAGCTTGGGTCATGATCCCAGAGTCCTGGGGTCCAGCCACGTGTCAGACTCTCTGCTCAGCGGGGAGCCTGCTTCCCCCTCTTTCTCTCAGTCTGCATCTCTGCCTACTTATTATCTCTGTCTGTCAAATAAACAAAATCTTTAAAAACAATAATAAACAAACAAAGGGGCATGATAGAACAACAACAACAAAAAAAAAATGGAGAGAGAGAGAGACAGGGACAGAGGAAGGGCTGATTGTTAAGAAGAATGAAAGCATCGTCTCATCCCCAACATCCTCTGCCCCAATTGTGTGCACTTACATGATTTCTCCTTCCTGCCATCAGAAACATTCTGAAACACAATTCTGATATCAACTCCATATTTGAAAAGTCCCGCTAGCCCCACACTGTCTAAAGACACCCAAAGTTCCTTAACCTGGCAGGTCATTTCAGGCCAAAAAGAGCCTAATCTCTCTGTGACCAGACTGCATTCCACTTTATACTTGTGCTCTGGCTCCACAACAACATCCACTCTGCTTAGAATGCCCATCTTGTTATGTTTCGATATGCAGCACTCATCCCTTGGGAGCAAGATCAGATTGGAAGGTCTACTCCTGTGGCAGGCCCTTCCCCCCCCCAGGTGACCCTCTCCCTTCCTTGGCACGTTTTGAGGATGGCTTTATCTGTGACAGCTCCCATGTGCGTGTGGTAGGGCTATTTCCATTAACTAGAGTTGCCCCGAAGAGTCTGTAGGCTCTTCCCAACAAGTCAGGCCATGGTAAGCAGCCAGCACTTAATAGTAAGAAATGTCTTTCGAAGGAATAAGGGATGGTGGGACAGTCCACAGGGCTCGAGTGTAGGACAACCTCACCAATAGGAGAATGTTCATAGGCAGCTCTGGAAACCACATAAAAAGGAGTGAAGAGTTGTTTAGCTTCAGAAATAATAAAAATTGCTTGTAGGTTTTGAAATAATAACACACAGATAAAGTATACATGCAAAAAGCAAGACTTTAAACCATTAATAGAAAGGGGCCTCAAATGATACGCATATACAACAGATAGAGTTTGCACGCATTCATACCACTATGCATGACATATGATCATCACTTCAAAGCCAATACAGTAATCATTTCCTTAGCGTAAGAAGGATTCAACCATCT
Organism: Mustela putorius furo; assembly: GCF_011764305.1. Classification (NCBI taxonomy): domain Eukaryota; kingdom Metazoa; phylum Chordata; class Mammalia; order Carnivora; family Mustelidae; genus Mustela; species Mustela putorius. The sequence continues at coordinate 28,257,754 of NW_025421273.1, forward strand.
ATCATCAAACAAATCAAATTATTGCACAAATTAGCCACTTTCTACACTACCTATATTAAATATTCCTTTTTCTATCATGGACCTAGTCAATAAACTAAAAATTGTTTAAAATCCATTTCTTTTAATGTTAAAATTTGAAAGAGGGTAACAGCTCCTTATAAAAGGAACAGTCCAGGGATGCCTAGGTGCTTCCTCGGTCAGTTTTTTGATTGTGGCTCAGGTCCTGAAACTCTTGATTTCAACTTGGGTCATGATCTCAAGTCCTGCGCTCAGGGCAGAGTCTGCTTGTCCCTCCCCCTCTGCTCCTCTCCTGCTCAGGCTTCCATGCACACACGCTCTCTCTCTCATGCATACTCTACCTCCCTGTAAAATAAATAAAACTTTCAAAAAGAAAAAAAGAAATAAAGAAAAATAAAAGAACAGTTCAAATTTGTAGGCAAGCAATTCAAATACTTACAATCTTTTTAGCGATGAAAGTCCCCAAAAGGCACCTGGATCTATACTACTAATGAGATTATTTCGGAGGTCCCTGTTAAAAACAGAATAAAAGTTATCACTTATAAGCACTATAACAAATATTTAGGCAAACTACAGATACCTGCCACACAGAAAACAACAATACTGGGAGGAAATCAACACCAAAAAGGTTAACCTCTATAGCAAGTGGCACAGCCAGAATTCAAATTCAAGAAATCTGATTCCAAAGCCATTTGTTTTGGTCAATGTAATAAAGGCACATACAAAAAAGGATATATATGTCCCTATTTCGTTTGAATTCAAAGTTATGGCCAAGCCACGAGCCTATATATTCTTTCTACAGTTTTATTCTTAGTATGTTATACTTGAGTTTTATCAAAACAAATCAGAGATTATATTTGTGAACACAATTAAAATGAATTTTTAAAAACCATCTTCTAAAATATACACTCTTAAAATTCATGTCATTTCATTTTTCGTATTTTTCATCTTTTCCCTCCCTGGGCTTCTATGGTTAGGATTCCTATAAAATAAAAATGTGATCATTCACAACATGTAGCTCAAAGCAAAGTTCCAGCAGCCCCTAAGGCTAGGGCATCTGAGGGTGGTCTCAATCTACTCCCTCTCTTGTGCACAGCCCTACCATGTCAGCACACCGCCACCAGGGGCCAGTGGTGAGCCCCACAGCTGTAGCCCTCCACCAGTGAGGATCTGGGCCTCTTGCTAAGGCTGCTGCTCTCTGGTGGAAGCCTGGGCCCAGCTTGGGACCCAAGTGGCCCCACACAAAAGTTCACACAGGTCTCAAAGATAGCAGACAGTCAACTACAGGAGCACTCAGAAGCAGAACAGTGGCTGGCCCACTCTTGAGCTTTGTCACACCCTTGAGGGGGACTCACTCAGAACCTTGCCTGCTGAAGCCAGGAGTGGCTTCCAGTCACCTCTCAGGCACCTGTCATCAGACTATGCACAGAAACCCTTTGCAATTTCTCTTGTCCTCCCCTTCTCCCTTATTTACCTAACAGTGGCAACACCTTGGTGTTATAAGGACGTGTGTGACATCTCCTTATAAATACACATGGCATAGGGCTGCACACAGAGTTGGTGAAACCATCCAGAACCGCAGAGCAACGCCCACTACAAACCACCTCACCAGGTCCTCTAGTCCCTTACTTACTGGAGACTTAAAAGTCTTCCTAGAGGCACCTAGTGGCTCAGTAGGTTAAAGTCTCTGCCTTTGGCTCAGGTCATGATCCCAGGGTCCTGGGAAAGAGCCCCAGAGCAGAGAGCCTGCTTTCCTCTCTCTCTGCCTGCCTCTCTGCCTACTTGTGATCTCCGTCAAATAAATAGATAAAATCTTTTTAAAAATTTTTATAAATAAATAAATAAATATGGGACGCCTGGGTGGCTCAGTTGGTTAAGCAGCTGCCTTCGGCTCGGGTCATGATCCCAGCGTCCTGGGATCGAGTCCCGCATCGGGCTCCTTGCTCAGCAGGGAGCCTGCTTCTCCCTCTGCCTCTGCCTGCCATTCTGCCTGCCTGTGCTCGCTCTCTCCCCCTCTCTCTCTCTGATAAATAAATAAAATCTTTAAAATAAATAAATAAATAAAAGGCCTTCCTAGAAGTGTGTCTTGAGCCACCGGTGCCACCTGTTAGCATGACACTGATGTGACATGTCTCTGGGATCTTCTATAATGATTGCCCCATCATGGGATGTTAGCCTGAGCCCAAACAGTCTATAAACTAGAGAAAAATCCAGCGTATACCTTTTTCAAACCACACCAACTCAGAAAGTGTCTGACTTTTCTTGTCTACCTGTGCTGAAGAGAAGCACCCAAGCAAGTCTTACTGTAGTGTGCACCGACCGATATTATTTTCTTCCATCCAGTGAAAGGAAGCACATTCAATTTTACCATCACATCAGCTAATGGAAACTACCTGATGTATGGCCTGCTTCATAACATGCTATTTTTTTTTCTAATGGTTCATTCAAAGTATTGATATATACTAATGACAACACTGGCTTTAGTTTCTGAACAGGTTTCCTGAAAATTTTACAAAAACATCCTGATGAGACTGGCCATCTGCCCTTCGTGGCAGCGCTCGTTTATTTACTGTTAAGTCTGGCATCCTTTTTTTAAAGATTTTATTTATTTATTTGACAGAGTGAGAGATAGCACAAGCTGCAGGAGTGGCAGAGGGAGAAGCAGGCTCCCAACTGAGGAGGGAGCCTGATGTAGGAGCCCATCCCAGGACCTTGGGATCACGACCTAAGCCAGTGGCAGACACTTACCCAACTGAGCCACCCAGGCACCCCAGCATTCTTGTTGTGTCACTGACACTGGCTTTTCCCACACTGGCCACGCTGTTTAATACATGGTGATAGACACTGGTCAGAACACCTCAATAACACTTCTCTGGAAGTAAGTGCAGTCTGTGAACCCCAGAAGCATCATGCTCGACAGCAAATCCTGTTCCCCCTTTCTGGAGTCTTACTCCCAGAGTCACACACCAAGTATTCTTTGGGGGGGGGGCAGAACCGCCATTCCACTCTCCTCCCCAAATCAGAGCCCTACTTGTCTAAATAATACTGAACCCCCAGTATGTTATAACTCTTAAGAAAAAATAAATAAATAACTGGGGCACCTGGATGACTCAGTCAGTTAAGAATCACCCTTCGGCTCAGGTCGGGATCCCAGGATCCTGGGATCGAGCCCCGCATCGGGCTCCTTGCTCAGCAGTATGTCTCCTTCTCCCTCTTCCTCTGCCACTCCCGCTGCTTGTGTACTCTCTCTCTAATAAATAAAATCTTAAAAAAAAAATAACCATTAAGCATAAAATCTATGCTCTGATTACCATTACTAAGTATTTCATTGATCAGAACTCAGATTTGCTATTCCACAAGAAAACAGCTTTGTCAATGCTGGCAACTGACCTAACTTTTTGGGTTTGGGTTTTTGTTTTGTTTTGGGTTTTTTTTTGGTTTGGGTTTTTTGTTTTTTGTTTTGGTACCACAGCCTCTAAGATATTTTTTTTCAATAAAGTAAGCGAAAATATCTAAAAAGGCCAGGTAGCTTCATAAAATGGAACTGGACAGTAACAAAAGTTTCAAGAGATATTCAGGTAAACTCACCAATCCTACCCTTCTCTCTGAATTTCTAATCAGCTTTTAAGTTCTCCTCTTAACTAAGGAGTAAAGAAAGAGATGTCTTTGGTGTAGCAACTTGGAAGAGAAAAAGAAAACCAGGCAGAGAATAAGTTCCCTGCTACAAATGCCATGGCCTCAGCATCCCTTATTCCCAAAACCTGCCGGGGGCCCAAATGGCTCCGGTGGCAGACAGCAAGCCTAGGATGGATGCCCCCCGACCCGCCATTCTGTCCCGCAGCCTTTCTCTCAGCTGGCTGACTCCTAAGAGCCACTCCAGGGAAGTCAGAACTGAAGGGCATAAGGGATGCTGGGAAGAACCGCCACCCCACGAGAGAGGGGAGCAAGAGCAGCCCAGCCTCTAGGGGGATAAGGATGAAGTGTGCTCCCCCAGGAAGGCACCACACACCGGCCCTCTCATTGTCCCACTCCCTGATCTGTGAGATTTCTCGGACCACCACTCAAATGAACCACCTGAACCCAAAATTCCATCTCAGGACCTGCTCCTGGGAAAACCCAGATGAAGACACTGGCCCACTAACACGAAAGTCCCCAGCGCCAGGCCAAGCATGCACATCTAGGGCACATACCTCAGGAGACTCTACCCTCCCGCTCTGTTTTGAGGGCCAGAGGAGAAAGGGGAAGACTGTCATTCATTGAAAAATTCAAAACCTTAAAAAATAAATAAATAAAATGCATTCCTATTGGGGGGGGGGGAGAAAATTCAAAACCTTTAGAGTAGGTGGAGGTGAGGAAGGAAAGCATATAAGAAAGGTTCCAGAATTTAACAATGATAACTCAAACTATGACTGCTATCAATTATTTTATGTTTAATTGCTGTGCCAAACATTTTTTTTAGGTTTTGGGGTTTGGGGTTTTTTTTGTTTTTTTGTGTTTTTTTTTAGGTTTTTTTTTTTGCTGTCTTCTCCCTTGCACTGTAGAGAAGCACACCTACTTCTCTCATAGACCATCTGGTACAGACAGTGCTCCAGAATCCCCAACACCACTCTTCCAGGTATGGCCCTGGATCAATCTCCAACCAGGTTTTTTAAACACTGTAGTCTTAGTAACTTGGCAGGATTATATGAACCCGGTCCAACTAAACCTAGGGCCTGAGGCAGTGGAGAAGAGATAGATGCAGACACGGAATGGCCACTTCCACTGGTTTAATTAGAGGTCAAGAGGTAACCCCAAGACCCTCTTGCTACCATAATTTAAGAGCCTGTGTAGGGGGCACCTGACTGGCTCAGTAGATCAAGTATGTAACTCCTGACCGCAGGGTCATGAATTTAAGCCCTGTGTTGGGTGCAGAGCTTACTTAAAAAATAAATAAATAAGAGCCTGTCTAATGAAGCCAAAAGATAGGAAAAGAATTAATGCTGAGCCCCTGGATCCAGCCAAGCCTGAAGTCCAGCTCTAACTCTTTGGTCTCCTTAGTTACACAAATCACTAATTTCAGCAAGTTGGTATCTATCACCTACCACTCCATTAAGCTCTCAGAATCAATCCCAAAAGATAGGATTCTGGCTGCAGATAAAAAACTCACATGCAAAAAGATTATGAAACTAGGCCCAATTCTGAGTGGCCAAGCCAGAAGTCAGGATTTAAACACATCTTTCTGACTGACAATAGTGGAGATTTACTAAAGGAACTGAGTCAATTTACACCTAGAGCAAGAGGGAGACAGATAAAGCAAACATGCCAAGAAATTGGCAATGGTTAAATCAAAGTGCTAGAGATACCATTCTTTCAAATTCTCTGCATGTTTGATAACTTTTATTCATTGAAAAAAGCTATTAGATGTGGTACTGTCCAGCCTTCCAGCCTTGTGGGAAAGCCATTCACCTCTCCCTCCTCCTCGTCATCATCACGCCCACACAGTGCTGGCCGCTGTCCTCGCTCCTCTCATCTACTCTCCATTTAAAGCGACTTTCCTGGGGTGCCTGGGAGGCTCCGTCAATTACGTGTCTGCCTTCAGCTTGGGTCGTGATCCCGGGATCCTGGGATTAAGTCCTGTGTTGGGCTCCCTGCTCAGCAGAGAATCTGCTTCTCCCTCTCCCTCTGCCACTCCCCATTACTTGTGCTCTAGCTCACACACTCTCTCTCTCTCTCTCAAATTAATAAACAATCTTTTATAAATAAATTATAAATAAATAAATAAAGTGATCTTCCCAAGCATAAAACTGAACATGTACTGGTTAAAACCTCTAAGAGCTCCAGCTCCCTCAGAATAAAGTCTAGACTCTTTAAAGTAACTTACAAGCCCCTCCACGGCCCTGGCCCTACCTGACGTCCCACTCTGCTCCACACTTTTCTTTAACACTTAGCCAGCCTTTCTCTCTTCATATTACTAGTCATATTTCAGACATTTTTAGAAAGAGTCCTATTTCTCTCACCTCCAGACCTTGGCACACGGTTGCTCTGCCCTTGACATACACACTCTCCCCCAGCATCTATCCTCACCTCTATCCTGGTTTTCTTGCCTAACTCTTACAAATCCTTTACACCTTGAACAGCATTCCTCTTTCAAAAAAAAAAAAAATTCTCTGAATAACAGTGCCCTGTATTTTCTCTGCTGGGGCCCTTGTCACTCTCTACTGATTGCTTAAACCACCTTCACGGAGAGAACAAAGCTCCACCCAGGCAGGGTCTACGTCCATCTATTCAGTTGAGAGGGACTGACAGACATTACAGAGTGCAGATGGACACAGCTATGGTCTGGATGTTTGTGTCCTCCCAAAATTCATATTTTGAAATCCTACCTCCCAAAGTGATGGAATTATGGGGGGGGGCCTCTGAGAGGTGATTAGGTCATGAGAGCCAAGATCTAATGCATGAGATTGATGCCTTTATAAGAGAGACCCCAGAGTGTCCTCTTCCCCTTCCGCCATGTGAGGTTACAGCCAACTAAGAAGCAGTCACTCACTGAACAATGAATCTGCTGGCACCTTGATCTTACACTTCTCAGCTTCCAAAACTAAAATGTTTGTTGAAAAATAAATGTTTGTTGTTTGCAAGCTACCCCATTATGGTATTTTGTGACAGCAGCCAGATGAAGACAGTTGATAAATGGATAAAAAAACTACATCATGGCTGAGAGACAGAATTATGTTACCTGACCTTCACTACAAAAGTCTTTTTGGTAAATTACAGCTAGCTACAAAATCATTATGATATTCATAAACTCAGGCAACACAGAGACAGCTGCATCTCACTCATAACTACTTACATTTCTCAATAAAGGCAGAGGGTCATGAGGCCTGCAATTGACTTCACGTAATTTGGCAAATGTGTGGTATGTGTAGGCACGTTCCAAGAGAAAGCAAAAAAATGATAGCAAATCATTGCTAATTATTGCATCTGGGTAAACAAATTGGTGATATGGGAGATTACTACATTAATTCTTTAAATTTGTATGTTTTAAAATTTTCATTAATAAAAATTGTTTTTTGTTCCCAACTTTTTAAGTCCCAGGAAGTAAAATTAATCTTCAGGCCCAACCTATTAGTGTCTGTCTCCCCCTAGCCCAAATGATCCCCATCCTACACCTTGAAGAGAAATGATATTTTAGGAGAAAGTTCAGTTGACATATTTTTGACTTGTATTGGATAAGCAAAATAGCTCTGCAAAAAAAAAATATATGTCAGTTCCATTTTTTTTAAAACATATGTTTCCCTTTTCAGATTTTAAACCACATCTACAACAAGCACTGATTTAGCTAAAGCAGTCCATAAATCTGTGGCCAATGATGTACTACATGTGTTTCTACATTATACCGCTCATGAATAACTGAGAACTGTAATATGATTTAAAGATACACTTTTTCTTTAATAATAAAGAAAAAGACATATTATATAATACTTAATAATAGCCATATTAATCAGGCATTGCCAAAAGATATTTAGAGCTAGATTCTTTCATTTAACATCTCCCCTTCCCTTACCAATCACAGCTTCCCTAGGGAACTGGAGTTGAACTTTAGGGTCTATTGCTACATCCAACTATGCTGGAGCATTAAAACATAAATGAAAAAGTGCCCCAAGAATTGCTGAAACAAAATTAAAGCAGTGTGTTAATAGTTCCTAGAAAACAGAGTGAACTCCTTTAGGAAAGAATGTCAAGTGTAGCAGAAAAGACACTTTTTTAAATTGCAAGTATCAGAAACGTCTTCTCAAAAAGGTTTCAGCAATAAAGGAAATTCTCTGGCATTAAGGGAAATAAAGACCTAGAACAGCGTAAGTGGTTTCTCCATGTTTCTCTGACCTTCCCAGAAAGTCAACTCGGCCTTCAGGCTGACCCTCAATCGTGACAGGCTATGTCAAGGTCCACAAACCACCTCCAAGCACAAAGTCATGACAAAGAATGGATTCTTTATTCCTTTATTCCTCAGGAGCCAGGAAAACTTTCTCAAAGCCCCATGGCTAAACATCCCTCGTCACTCTTACTGGCTCCGGCTGGCCCTGGCAACAGCTAGAAAGAAAGAGATGCTATGGTGACCTGGACCCATCATTTGGGATAGAACAGAAGCTTGGGAGTCAAACACATTGCTGGTATGTCATTTTAGTGTCAGTAATAAGTCTATAGAGGAGTGTCACTAAATACGTAACGAGAACCACAATACTCTAGGGGCACTTGGGTGGCTCGGATAGCTAAGAGTCCGACTTTTGGTTTCAGCTCAGGTTAAGATCTCAGCAGTAGTGAGATCAAGCCCTGAGTTGGGCTCTGCGCTGAGTGGGGAATCTGCTTAAAGATTCTCTCCCTCTGACCCCCCCCACCAACCACTGCCACTCGCATGCTCACTCTCACTCTCTCAAATGAATAAACCTTAAAAAAAAAAAAAAAAAGAGGAAGAATCACAATACACTAAAATGAAGGATATGTGCACCCAGGCTTGTTTTATTATATCAGAGAGGGAGTGAGGGAGAGAAAATGAATCCCCTTCAGAAGCTATCCTTCAAATCAAAGGAACTGACGGAGGCAGCTTGACGTGCAGATTTCCTTAATCTCTGAAGTGTACTTGCTAGTTAATTAAATGCAACCAGCCTTTAATGAGAAGGAAGCCCATGCAAGGGGCACTGATGAGGAGACCTCCAGTCCCAGTGGGGAACTGTGGAAGCGAGCATAGAGCAGCCGAGGGGTCACCCCTCCTGAAAGGTGGGGTGGTCAGGTGGTTGTCCACCATCTGCTCTCAGGCATTGGTTGAGGGTTCCCAGGGCAGAGGGGAGTGGTTTTCAGCCCAGTGCTGGAGCACCGAATGCTCTCAGGCTCACATATGGAAGACCTAAGGAGAAACGTGCAGGAAGGACAAGCAGTGAAGGAATAAAATCAGACACTCCAAAAATTTTGAAACTGATGTCATTTACAAAGACCTCAAGTCACTTAAGCAGCTAGCTACGTCTTCAGTCCAGAACTCAACTCAACTAGCCCAGACCCTAAATAAGTCACTTACTGCCAGCTCTTTGCAAACAACCACATCTCTTTGCTCAACAAGGGCCAGTCTGCTGTTCCCCCTGGGAAACTCTACAGGACTGTCCTAGCCCATGTGCCTCAATGGCTATGTGACCAGTTCTTCTGCCCCTATATTGCAATGGGCCCTGGGAAATTCCAAGGGTTTGCTTCTTCTCCAGGAAAGAGGCTTCAAAGACCCTTTGCCCTTAGATTCAGAACCATATATTGGTTTTATTACATGGTCTTTTCCCCTGTCCTTTCCCTAAACCAATAGGGATGGGGAAGCAAAGAGAGACCCTTCTTAGGGACTCACCAACATATAAGATCTTTCTACATTCCCTCTCACTCCCCAGTGAGCCCATAGAATATATATCTAGAAAAGGAGGAAGTTCCTCTTATGTTACCTTTTCTCAAATTTCTTTTCTGTATTGGACTCGGTAAGACTTTTGGAACTCAATAGCCAAAAACTAAGTCCTTTTTCTCTGTTCTTTCATCCCTTCCAAGGCAGAATAATTGGGAATTAGGAATAGGCAAAGAAAACAGACATTAGCAAATCTACAAAAATGTTACATCATTGTCTTAAGAATTGTCTCCTCCAAAACTTCTTGTTGAAGTCCAAACGCTTCTTCCCTGGAAATGGGACTGTATTTGGAGATGGGTTCTTTAAAGAGATAATAAACTCAAAAATGATGACATTGGAGTGGGCCCTAATTCAATGTGACCAGTATTTTTATAAGAGGAGGAAATGTGGACACACACACACACACACACACACAGAAGAAACACCATGGCAAGACACAGGGAGAAGAAAGCCATCTACAAGCCAAGGAGAAAGGCCCGGAACAGATCCTTTCCCCACAGCCCTACAAGAAACCAACCCTGCCAGTGCCTGGATCTTGAACTTCCAGCCCCCAGAAGTAGAAGGAAATAAATGTCTGCTGCTTGAGGCCCCCAGTCTATGGTATCTTGTTACAGCAACCATGAGCAGTCTGGTAACAACCACTGCATTCACACAGCTTGTGTCTGATACACAGAGAACCCAAAGTCCTCAAGTCTCTGCGGGGTCTTGGAAGAGAAGACCCCTAAGATATTTCACAGATTTATGATGAGATCCCAAGCAAACCAGAGTACATGAATAGAATCCTACAGTGACAAAAATCACAGAAGAATACAAAGCTTACAACTCAAAGAACAAAGTTGACTGACATGAAGGAAGGACAAGATAGTCTTAACACAGTGGGACACAGACGTGGAGTAGGTTAGTTAAAAGTTAGATGACCTGGTAGAGAGGGAAAATGAGAAAAGCTATGAAAAGAGTAGAAAGAATTAAGAGGTTATTCAAGGAGGTGGCATGGAAATTACAAAACCTATACAGGCTTTAGCTATAACATCAGTACAGCAAATCAGAGAAGAGCAAGGCTGTAGAATGTGTAACTGCGAGAAACACAGTGCTGGGCTACAGGGGAAGGAAAACCTCAAGCCCCCCAAGCCTCCTTCCTTATCATCCTGCACCAACACCGACTTGCCACGCCCACAGAAGATGAATGGAGCTATACCAGGAAAGGCCTGGGAAGACATTCATCAGTATTTGGTCATGAACTCCTCGCAAAAGGTCAAGCCACTGGCTATGGGATTCCTTTGTTTTACCTAATTTTTAGAGCACAAGATAAACCAAAGACCAGGGAGTTTCCACAAAGGACCAGCCAGCCTCAGCTCTCAGGCCATCTGGGGCCTTTCCAGCTACTGGTCCCAGCAGGAACCTGCAGGATAAGGAGTTCTGTCTGAGCTCATGCTCACAAAGGCCCTACTGATAGGGCGCTTCCTCTGGAACCCTTGTCCCCTGTCCTTCCTTCTCAAAACCAGACAGGAAGAGCCTAGCCATATTATCTCCTTTTCTTTCTTTCTGTGGTGTGCTGTTCTCCCATGGTGACAGTACGGGGGGCAGGTCCCACACAGCGGCAGTGAGGTCAAGACTCAGGTGTGGGCTTTGAAGGGTCTGTAGGAAATGCAGAGCTTAGGTAAAAATGTTTTCCAATAGAGACGGCCCAGTTCCCAAAGTCATCACTGGGGTCTTAGTCTGTGTATATGTGTATATATATATACACACACACTCATATATGTAGTACACATACGTATGCATGTGTGAGTCCTATCTATCCTATCTATATCTGTGATCCTACAAAAGAGAGGTGGTGTTCTGGGATTCAGGTATAAATAGACCCTTAGCTAAAAACAATCACAGCAGCATCTTCCTATCACCTAACAGGTGTGGCAACCTGGTATGTTTCTATCCTGTATAGGGATTTCTCATCAATAAATGATGGAAAATAAGTCAGAGACCAAAATGAAATTAAAAAGTATGTGTAAAAAGGGTAGTTATTCACACCCATACTTTGTATGATGTGCATGGACAACCACAGCAACTCTAGCAGCCAAAACTAAAACATGTTTATAAACACAACAAACAACATTTATAACCTAGGCATCCCCGTCATCCTTCCTTGGGGAAAAAGAGATCCCACTGATCCTTCCATTATTAACCAAGCAGCTACTCGGTGCCTGACATTGTGCAACATGCTACGGCTATCTGTCAAGCACAATGACTTTTCTTACAAGAAACAGAAAGCCCAACGAGAACATACCGCCTCACCTTACTTCAGCAAGGCCCCTCCAGCCTACCTGCTGCTGACCGAGATGGGCTCGACTCCCTGATCTTTGGTGTGTCGGCTCCGGCCCACGCCAGTGGCAGCAGTCTCTAGGCTGTGCAACCATCTGTTCTGTTGACAGTAAGGAAATTCCTTTCCCAAAAAGTGCTGAGCAAATCCTGACTCAGTTAAATTGGTCACTGCCCGTTCCTCACCCTGGGCCCATGGAATGTGAGTGAAGGGCCGTCCGCCGTGGAGTCGGGCCTGGGGCTTAGGTATGACCGGCCCCTCTGAGGCACATGGCCTACGTGGAACAGAGCAGGAATAGTTGAATGAAAACAGAAGCAACAAAATCTGAGAATTAAGCACTGAACACTATACACATGTGTCTGTGTACATACATACATATACACGTGTACGTGTACGTATGAAGGTACTGCTACTTCATATATGGAAAAGCGCTATTTTTATATATGTTTATAAAAAATGGAAAAACCTGATTTTAAGACTTTTGATTTAAGGGGCACATGGGTGGCTCAGCTGGGTAAGTGTCTTGACGCTTGATGTCAGCTAAGGTCTTGATATCAGGGTCATGAATTCAAGCCCCGTGTTGCGCTCAATGCTGCACATGAGGACTACTTTAAAAAAAAAAAAAAAAAGACTTTTGATTTAAGACATGAGCAATGAAAAGAACAGATAATATAAAAGGATAAATAAAAACTCTTACATACATGCTTAAATAACACATATGTGATCAAAGCAATAATGTCTTGTGGGAGTTTATAGAAACCACTGGGAAAGATGGTCAAGGGAAGACCACACAGAAAGAAAAAGAGTGAAGCAGAGCACAGAGAACCAAGAAAGTAAGGGAAATCTCTAATTTCACAGAACTGGGGAGGCTCACAGTAGAGCTTCCTTATATTACTCAAACCTTACATACATCTGAAATGTTTTTGAGGGGCATCTGGCTGGCTCAGTCAGCAGAGCATGCAACTCTTGATCTTAGGGTCATGAGTTCAAGCCCCACGTTGGGTGTTTAGACAACACCAAAGGAAAAAGAAGAAAAAAAAGTCCTAAAATATAATCCTAAATGTATGAGTAATAAGAAGAATTTGAAACGTGATCTAGGACAATCAATCCTAATACAAGCAAATTAAATATGCACTCTGTAAAATCCAAGGCAAAAAAAATAAGCACTACTACTAATATATCTGATCATGAACAAAATTAGACCTAATTTCTAAGCAAAACACAATTATTGCATTCAAAGACATATGAATAACATATCAAAGTTGATCCAAAAAGTTCCCTCCCTCCTTTAGGTGTTTAAATTCTACTTGACTATTTTATAAGCCCCAACCACATTTCATGAGAGAACTTCGACACAGCATCTCTGCTCCAAAAGCCAGTGGTCAGCAAATCATGATCCCCAGCCCACTTTGCAAATAACATCACCTCAACATCGATTCATTTATTTATTGTCTCTTGCTGCTTTCCCACTATACTGGCAAAACCGAGGCATCGTGAAAGAGACCATATGGTCTACAGAGCCTAAATTATTTACTATCTGGCCCTTTACAGAAAGCTTGCCAACATCCAATTAAATAACTGTTTCTTGAAATTTTATTCTTAAACTTTTTTATAATAAAATTTTGGGAAAACTCCAAATTTTTATTTTAAAAAGTCGGGAGTTCAGAAAAAGACTTAAAATAAAAATGCGGCTAAGTATTATCTTTCACTCAAAGAAAGCTCATAACAAAAAAAAGGCAGTAAGTAAAATAATAATAAGATATTAAAAAATACTCACAGTCTTTCAAGGAGACTTAACCCAGAAAATGAGCCATTCTTCAGCTCGGATATTTTATTGTTACTCAGAATCCTAAAAAATGACAGGAAAAAAAAGTAAGTTGCAGAATATATGTACACCATCAATATCAAAATAATTTAGCTCCTTATTTTTAAACCTACAAGGGATTCTAAGTCACTTATTAGGCAGTTTTTGAGATGCCTGACAAAAACAGGAGCTTCTTTCTCTGTCTTTGAGAAATCACCTAAATCAGCCCACTCATCTTATCACCTCTTAAATTGTTCCCATCACATTTGACTAAAAATTTTAAGGTAAAAAGGGAGATAAGTGAACAGAAAATAGCTCCCAAGTTCCATATGAGAAGAACACCACATATACTTACATAATTAATCAACTTATATAAGTCGCATACTTACTTAAAAACTAGAAACTTAATGGGAAAAATGTGTCACATGCTATAAAATATTGCTCTTACAAAGAAATAAAGCATCCTCTAGATCTTTCAATGCTGAACATTATTTGTAATTTAACAGTATGCAAATCTACTGTCTCCATGTGTGAAAACATCCTTTACACACCCTAACAGACAGCACGGGCAGATCTACTGTAATACTCCATCTGATGTATCAGGACAATGCTCTTAAAGATACGACCGAACACCAAGAATTTCTTTCAAGAAGTCGGAGTCAAGTCACCCACACGATGGGACTTGCCTAAGAAGACACTCCGTGTTCTTGCTCCCCCTCTAGGCATTGTAGCTATGCGCCCCCTGCAGCTAAAGCACCAATGAAGATTCTCCATAAAGAAAGTGAATGTGCTAAAGCTACCTGATTCAGACATCGAGATAAGAACATGAGAAAACCAAGGCAGAGAAAAATTAACTAGGTTAACAGCCCAGGGGGACCGGAGCAAATGCCAGAACCAGATCACAAACCCAAAAAATCTCGACTGCAAACCTCCCGTTCAACATATGTCAATGTAGGTCCAGAGAGACATGCTGCTGGCCTCATGGGCAGAAAGTTCTGCATCACACACCGCGATGCACTTCAGGGGTGCCCTTCACACGGGGTACAAAGTTGCACAGGGCCCCCTTCCCCCAGATGGTGCAACACAGCAATTCTATGTATATACAAATAACAGAATGCCTCTGGGTCCTTGGGAGTTCAGGTATTCATTTTTAGTTTCTCTACTTTCATTATTCTAAATGAAAAACCTTTAATTATTTGTCTTCAAACAAAAATAGCCATTTGACATCTGATTTTCTTTTGATATGAGTGGAATCAAAAACAACATCTCTGTTCAGACTGATTCACCTTTCAGAGCCTATTTTGTGAGATGATTATTAGGAGCTTCTCGAGTCAAGGATACCTGTTTTCGAGCTCAGCTCTCTTGCTTTCAAGTTCCACTGATCTTGGCCAGTCCCTCCACCTCTCTGTAAGCATTCCTCATTCATAAAACAGGAAGAACAATATCTACCTCATAAACACTAGAAAGAAATTAGGAAACGCATGACACATTCAATGAGTATTAATTAAATTTCAGATTCTGTTTCCTTGGTTCTAAGACACACATCCTCTCTCATTCTAATGTTACTTGCAATCCAAGTATATTACCGTGTAATATCTTGCCTCTCCCCCAAGACATGGCTAAAACAAGGACAGGGCATTGTCGACCATTGGGACCAAGAAAACAGAAAACATGGTGGTCAAAAACACTACAGTTAAAATACAATACCATTTTCTCTAATCAAAATTACAAAGGTTTTTACAAATGAGGTGGTTGGCTCTGGCAAAAGCAAACTCATTCTCTTTCACAGCCACCAAGGTCACTGAAAAAAGCTTTCTCAAGCAGCCCCTCACTGTATCCTCAAGAACCTTCCACCATGCTGCTCAGAACATCATCCCTAAACACGTCCCCAAGTCTGACAAGAAGGATACCCTGTGACCTTATTTCAGCATTATGTAAGAGGAAGAGTAAAATGATGGCACATTCAAAGAAAACTTCAAGCGTCCATTAAAAAAGGATTCTTTCACAGGAAAGTTGATAAAAAGGAAAATACTCGCACTTAGTTCAGAGGCAAACAAAATTGGTATCACTGATTGAAAGAATCTCTGCAGAGATAAAAAATAAAAAACTTAAAAATTAAAAAAAAACAACCAAAAAAGACTGGGAAAAAACACACCCTAATGGATCAGCACCTTGGTGATGAGGCTTCTATGAGTTTCTCTTACTCTCTATAATCTTGTCATGCCTTTTGAAATATCTAGCAGACAATTCTTACTATTAAATATTTTCTCTGATGATTAAAAACATAAGAAACTTCCTAACCAGGGAGAGTCTGAAATTGAGTTAATTTTGCATATAATTCTATCTTAGAAATAAACACTGAAGGAATACTTTAAGCTTTGAGATTAAAGGCTCACATTTATTTATATTCAAGAAATGTTTATGCAGCTACAGTTTGCAACTTAAGAGGCACTATGAATAGACACTAAAAGTAGAGGAATGAACAATGGTGTGGAGATCCAAAGCCCAGGTTTTAACGGATACTCCCCCACCTCAACAGTAAGTGATGTAGGTCACCTCTTTAGTTGAACTTCAATGTCACCACTTACAAGATGGAAAAAATCAGACCAGAATGACCACCAAGTTCCCTTGTAGCTTCTTGTAATTTTCTGTATTCATATTCTCATGAGCAAAACTGCTGAACCCGATGGTGACTGAGAATTTATCACTGATAAAACTGAGAACTAAAGAAACAAAGGAAAACTACGCAGGCTACCAGGTAACAGACTCAGTGACAGGTCTGCCCTGTGTATGGTGAAGAATGATTCCCAAATATGGAGGGAGCTTATGAAAAACTGTCAGGGCGCCAGCTGAATTACACTCGGTACTGTTGCAGCTAAAGGACTGTCTTTGGCTCAGTCATAAAGGCTTTAGTACAATAAATGATAGATTTTATTGAGAAGAGTAAAAAGGAAGACATTTCATCACACTTAAAAAGTTATAACTGTAACCTTAAAAATACAGTTTACAACCTCATGTTAATATATTCAGTCTATCCATTACTTGGTGTGTTTAAGGATTTTGTGCAAGAAAACAGGATCGGTATGAATAAATCTACTCTGCAGACAGTTTTTATACTCGATTTTGAGACTGGAGACTGTGGAGCGAGCAAATGCATAAACTCACGTATCATTATAAACCTAAAACCCATTCTAATCAATATTTTTGCTGACATCTTTGAAATTTCAAACTTTCTAGGACGTAACTGAATGTAAAGTATAAAACTTGACCAAAGTTATAAAGCTTATGTATACCCATTTCTGTTCTCTACTAGCGACGTTTTAACACCACCTATCTATAGACAATGCTTAGGAACGCGATGCTGGGCTCCTGCCTCTTGAATTTAAACACTGTAAGAAGACTTTGACGTCCATTATTACATTTAACACAGGTTAGTTCAATATATCATTTTGGCTGAAACATGAAAAAAGGAATAAGACCTAATGTAGACATGTTTTAAAAAAAAAATCAAAAGTTTATGGAGCAGGGCACCTGGGTGGCTCAGTGGGTTAAGCCGCTGCCTTAGGCTCAGGTCATGATCTCGGGGTCCTGGGATCGAGTCCCGCATCGAGTCTCTGCTCAGCAGGAGCCTGCTTCCTCCTCTCTCTCTCTCTGCCTGCCTCTCTGCCTACTCGTGATCTCTCTCTGTCAAATAAATAAATAAAATCTTTAAAAATAAAAAAATTTAAAAAAAAAGTTTATGGAGCAGAAAAAATTAAAATTAAGTATTACAAGTTCTCAGTCACTTGCTCTTGCAAGTCCCAGAATGGAATGCTAGGCACAGCACCCACACCCTGGATGGCAGAAGGCACAGAATGATTCTCCTTTAGAGAGGAATTGAAAATACATGTCAAGAGCTCTAAATATTCAAATCAAACATTAGTAATATAATTAGTAATATAATTCTTGAACTAGTAATATAATATAAGTCGACCCCTGGAGAAGAAAATAAGTAAAACAATCAAATAGTGCTCTTACAATGGCTCGAATGGTGGCACTCCAAAAGATATGCCCACCCAGAACCCAGGACTATGACCTTAATGAGAAAAGGATGTTTGCAGGTGTGATGAAGCTGAAAGTTTCAAGATGAGATCATCCTCAATTACTGCGGGCCTTAAATCCAGTGACAAGTATCCTTAGCAAAGAAAGGGGGAAGACTGAGAGACTGCCATATTTAAAACAAGGGCAGTCTCATACAGACAAAAAAAAAAAGAGAGAGAGAGAGAAAATGAAAGGCAGACAGATTGACAGATTTAGAAGCTACAATAACTAAAGATTTTCTAGAACTAAGGAGTAAAGAGTCCTCTTTACATTTTTAAAATCATAAACCATGTTAAAAGATAAGCAACAAATACTTATGACTATTACCAAAAACAAAGACCTCATTTCCCAAATATATAAAGAGCTCTTTAAAAAAAAATCCCTAGTAGAAAAACTAGCAAAGGCCATAAAAAGACAGTTCAGTGAAAGTAAACACAAATGGATCATAATCGTATGAACCACAATCATGAGAGAAATGCAATTAATGCAAATTAAAACTAAAACAAGATACCATAATTCACTTAAGGAGTGCAAGAAAAACGTGATAACACATTTTATAATCAGAGGGAAACCACCACTCATAGTCTCCTCTCAATCAATATAATCATTATGGAAGGCAAAAGTACAAATGCATTTACAACCTTTGATCCATTAATTCCCCTTCTGGAAATTTATCCCAAAGACAAATTTGCAATTGTGCTATATACATGTTATATATTAAATCATGCAATTATATACTTAGACAACACAATTATTCATTGCACTATTATTTGTGAAACTTAATGACTGGATATTTAGGTTGATTCCAGGAATAGAGGATTGGTTCTGATGAAATACAGGACCTACAAAATGGGATAGCAGATGAGGGGCTGCAGAATGGGAAGAGAGAATGCTCTTTAGGCATTCACACAGAAAGCTCAAAGACCTACTAAGGACGGAAGGTATACATTTACATTTTAAAATTCTCCATCCCTCGACATCTCGGATTTGCTCAAGCAACAGAAACTGTAGTAACACAAACTGATTCTGCACTAGATTTATTATGTAGAGTAATACTTGCTATTGCTACATCTTTATCAAATACAAAAGGGGCGCCTGGATGGCTCAGTCAGTTAAGCGGCTGCCTTCGGCTCAGGTCATGATCCCAGGGTCCTGGGATAGAGCCCTGAATTGGGCTCCCTGCTCAACGGAGAGCTTGTTTCTCTCTCTCCCTGCAGTGCTGCCTACTTGTGCTCTCTATCTCTCTGTCAAATAAATAAAATCTTAAAAAAAAAAAAAAAAAAACAGACAATATGGCTAGGCTAAGCTTCTGAGACACTTTCATAGGCACATGTTCTAAAAATTTAGGACCACCTGTGATAAGCTAAAATCAGTTATGCTAACTCCTCATAAGTCCCTTTTGGTGCTTTGCTTCATTTATCCTGCTAATGAAAACTGGTTACTCCCACGTTCGCTGAAGTCCTAGTCCAGGGGGTGGCCCAATCCAACCCACCACCTGTCTGGACAGCCTGTGGGCTTCTAAGAATGGTGTTTACATTTTTAATGGTTGGGGAAAAAAAAAGTCAAAAGAATGGTATTTTATGATACATGAAAATTCCATAAAACATAAATTTCCATGTTTTTAAAATATTTTTGGCAAACGACCATGCCCATTTGTTCACATACTGTCTGCGGCAGCTTTCCTGCGATGACGGCAGAGTGGAGTAGTGTCAACAGAGGCTGTCGTGGCCAAGAAAGCCTAAAATATTTACTATCTGGCCCTTTACGGAGAAAGAGAAAGTCTGTCAAGGCCTGTTTTAGCACACTCTGTCCCAGTTTATTCTTTGGTTTCCGGCAAATGAAAATCAAGTGTTCTTTTCTAAATTAATTCTTCCTAGCAAGTAAGAGTAAGTATTAACTAGATGGCAAAACTCATCAATCTGAGAAATCTTTGTATTAAAATCACATTTAATTCAGCACGCCATCGGTAACATGCACATTCTGTCCGAAATATTAGCAGTCTGTTTGCCAATGTGTCCCCAGTTCTTGATGCATCCCTTAATTCAGCTCTGCAGAGAAAATTCTGGGTGGTGGGCTTTAGTTCCAGTGCATCAAACGATGTTTTGCCCACCAACTCTGCCACATCACCTTGTTTTAACAAGGACTTTGCAGTTGGTGAAATCCCTGTACAGGGACTTGTGTATTTGCCGTGTCTCCCGCGACTGGGTGAAATCCGTGTGGGGATCTTTCTGAAACTGACCATCTCTGCATCCCCACGAGAATGGATCTAACAGTGAACACGTGAGTCCATCGTGCAGCCTCTCCTTATACGGCTGTTCTCAGTTACTCTTCAGAAACGCCCTATGACATCAGTATTATTTCCCTTAAAACTAAAATTTGCAGGGCACCCGGGAGGCTCGGTTGGTTAAGCGTCTGCCTTCAGCTCCTGATCCCAGGGTCCTTGCTCAACGGGGAGCCTGCTTCTCCCTCTCCCTCTCCCCCTACTCCTATGCTAATAAATAAAATCTTTAAAAAGAAACAAAATAAAACTAAAACCTGTGAGTTTGGGGACTTGTCCAGGTTCAGATTCAAACCAAGTGGCACAGTTAAGATTCGAATGACGCCAGGTACTTAATAAGACACTCTGGTGGCCATGGAGGTGCACTCCTCAGATCTTCCTTCAAGAGAGACCCTGCAAAGGAGGTGGTTAGCAGAGAACTTCCAGCTGCAGCTGTCCCGGGGATCTGCCTCAGTTTCCAAGCAAAGTCCGCCCACTTTGTAAACAATGCCAGCCAAGGACTCAGCACAGCGGGGTGACAGAATCTCCATTCCTGGCCAGCACAGACTCCCCAAGGGGCGATCTCTGCAGCAGCAGTGGCCCAGACTTCGGCACAACTGTCCTATCCAACCGTCGTTCCTTTCCTCTCTCCTTTCACAGAGGCCAGCTCTGCATCCCAGTCTGAAGGGTCGCATGCCCACGTCTGCTTCATTTCCCTTCATCTTCCAGATGCAACTCCAGCAGCACAAATCTTGTACTTCTAACCTCTGCTTAACACTTGGCTGTGCTTCCCAAAGGATCCAACTGGCAAGACGCCCAGAATATCTTTTCAATAAATGAATAAAATAAAAATATGGCTGGGTTTAAGGTTCTGCATTCAAAGATCCCTCTTAAGGAACTAATAACACAGCATCTACAATGTACCCAATGTCCCAGCTTCCTATGGTACAGATGAGGAGAATAAACCTCGGTGCTGTTCTCATGACTTCCTCTCTCTGAGGCTTAAGGAATTTATTTTTGGGGGAGGGGGGAGAATAAAAAATTCTACCAGAATCTATCTAGTTCGTGTCTTTTAATACTGCAATACAAGTGTCCTAAGCTACTGTTTTCCACATTTTCACCCTTCTAAAATTAGGACCATCTTAAAATTGGTATCAAAGGAAATTTCCAGCTGCTAGGAAAAGGAGTAAGTTGAGAATTTATCAGTCGTTGTCACTGTTGGCATACACACAAACTGTGGATGAATTTTAAGTCTGGATCCTTAATTACGGCTTAATGTTTACACATTAAGGTTTCACTATGATACAGCACTGAAATAAAAAGTTGTGTAATAGAAGATTGCATATTATATGGCAGTCAGCGTAATTAAAGGCAGTAGAAATGCTAAATCTCTCAGAATTTAACATTTAGGAGAGGTTGGTGGGATTCATTCATGTGTCATAGAGAACGATCACTCATGCAGCTCAGAGCTCTCATTAGCCACCAGCTCATTTATAAGAGAAGCAGTTAAACTTCCAGTGATGCATGATTAAATTAAATGGGGGGGGGGGGCTTTTTAACTTAACTGAGTAAAAGTGCAAACAAAACCCAATCTTCATCGATATTCAAATGATACTATCAAGACGAAAGATGGAAAGAAGTCAAAATCACCTTAATAAAAAAAGATCAGCGGGTTACGATGTGTGCATTTAAAATATATTTCTCACACACAGAAAGAAAAAGAAACTGATAAAGAGGTAAAATGTCATTAATAGCAAAAGTTCCAGGCCAAGCTGGGTCACTTCCTTCCTTATGTTTTTGAAAATTGTAAGCAAAACTGACCTCATTACTCCAAGTTGATATGAGGTAACCACTAACCAATTCCTCTACATTTACGATAACTCTTAATATTACTATCAGTCCCTGCAAACAGCACTCACTGCCTTCACACTCCTAGAAGCTACCGTGGAGCTTCATTCCATGTTTGGGTCTGAGTGCTCCTGGTCTGCAGTCTTTTGATGAGTGCACAGTAAACTGTGACTAAGGACGACTTTGGTGATTCACTGGTTTCCTGTTAAACTTTGGACACAGGTCATTAGAAGCAGATTTCTGGATTGTTCCTGCGTTCTCTCTGGCTGCTGGGTCCTCTGAAGTGGTCATGGTTTCCTTTGTCTGGCTTCGACCTGCTTCAAAGTTGTGCTCAGCCCGAACCCCTCTCTGCCCTTCTAGCACAGCCTGAGCTTGTGAGTGGTAATGGGAGAGCTCGGCAGCGGTCCCAGCTCTGGCCGGCTGGCGAGGGGCACTAGCAAAGCTTGCCTGAGGAGTTAAATGAGATCAGACCCCCATGTCTGAACACTGAGCTAACAGATTTATGAGGTTGGGGAAAGACAAAATGTATTTGGCCTCCGAATTTAGAAAATCTTTTCTGCAGATTCACAGAGTCAGTGTCTCCTAAGAGCAAAGCGTGGTTTTCGGGAAGGGGCCAAGAGAAAGAATTATGGGCTCTGATAAAGGAACTCTTTGAACTTGACTAACACCTATCACCAGAAGAGTTTTGTTACCCTGAGGAAATTCCTGGCATATCATGGCGGGATTTAGAGTAGAAGGGGACCTCTGGTATCTTCCAGCACAGGGCAGATCTCTCATTCATGTCAAGTTTCATTTCACCCTGATGATTCATAGGAATTACTGGGAGTAGCTTCCGAGGCGGTTCCTCAGCCCCATCGGTGTTATTATCTTAGGGATCTGAAGGTTGAGCGCTCCCTCTTCTTGGATAATTAGGTTGTTTGCGGGCAAAGTCCTCTTTTTCAAAGTCCCTCTTGCTTACAGTCTTGACAAGTATCCTTGTCAACATGGGCAGGTACGAAGTTAGTTCTAGAGTTTGGTTGACGCCCCTGTAGTTGCTGGTAATTGTAGAGCCATGACTTTATTTGCTTGACAACCCTTGTTCTGTTCTAAAATTCTTTCAAAATGCTGCGCAAGATGTTGGAGCTCCAAAAGGGGAGTGATCTCCCGTCTTAATTTATGTTTCTTTAATAAATCATGAAGCTCAGGGAGAAGCCCATTAAGGAAATGAGCAGACAAGGCACTACCAGCTTTGCAGTCCTGGAGATCAAAATGCTCTCTAACTACTTCTTCTAAGCAAAATCAAAAATCTGTAACCGATTTGCCCCTTTTTTGCTTAAAGGCCTATACCATGGCCCAATCAATTCTCACAGGAAAAATCCTGCGTGTAGCTTCAAGGAGTGACTTTTCTCACTTTTTGAATTGTTGTTGTTCTTTTGAGGCATGTGTGATGGGATCCTCAAAAACTTTTTGGAAGGGTCTTTCCAATCATCTGCATGGAGCCACCTGTGGGCACCTCCTTACCGCATGTAAATGAATTATTATAAAGCAGGAAATCCAGGGTCATGAGCTCCAATAAGAATCTTGAAGTCTTTACAAATGTAGTTTGATCCACCTTTAGGCCTGGACAATCCTTTACAAACCACAACTTGGGTGAAGGGTTTACGTTTTGCTGCAGCTGTGATCCACAGTTCACGGGATGGTTTCCTCTCAAGGACATCAGGAACTTATAGGAGGGGAGGGGAGGTCGAATGGAACATTACCATCGGGACAATCAGGCGCAGACGGGTTAGACGGAGAGTCGAGTCCTCAGCCTCAGTCGGAGATTTTGTCTTCAGTGTTTTGTCTCCTTGTAACGACTGTTTTTAGAAAGGCTATTTGAGGGAGCCTGGGTGGCTCAGATGGTTGACAGACAACCTTCAGCTGAGGTCACAATCCTGGAGTCCCGGGATTGAGTCCCACATTAGGCTCCCTGCTCAGCAGGGGGTCTCCCCCTGACCTCCGCACCCCCATGCTCGTTTTCTCTCTCTTTAATAAATAAATAAATAAATCTTTAAAAAAAATAAAAAATACAGAAAGAAAGGGTATTTCTAAGCCATGCTGTCTTCTGGCATATCTGTTAACCAACCAAAGATTACATTTCACTGTTTTTGGGAGACTTGAAATCCTCTTCTCAAGGGCACCCCTAAAGTGGATCATCTTTTCTAAAAGGGAGGAAAAGAAGATTTAGACCAGCTGGAAGCCACCTCTACCTTTAGATTCCTTAAAACAAACCATGGGGAATGGGGTAAATCCACCACTGCCTAAAACCCAGGGAATCCCAGGTTTCTCCCCTTACAGATAAGGAGGGTGACTTACCAAAGCAGCTTCAATAGACAAACAGAAAGCAAGTGTGCACAAAGTTGGACAGCTCAAAACCCAGAGCAGAGCCAGGATCCTAGAGACTGACCTAAGAAACTCTACGGTTGGTGAGAGATAACAGTAAGCACAAAGGGCTCGGTGGGAACTGGCACCTGGTTTGCTCACTGGCCTCGGGGTTGTATGAGGTCTGTGTCTAGAGATCCCACCTCTGAAACCATTGTGCACACACCAAAAAAGACTACAAAACCCACAGCACCCCCACCAAACATGGAATGGGGTTCTGAGGCACACTGTTCTAATACTGCTTACAGAGCATGAAGGCAGCGAGTATTTATGCTCTATAGTGACTGGTTACAACATCAGAATTTTCTTAAATGAGAGGGAATTGGCTAGTCATTACCACTTTTCAATTTGGGGGAACTATTTCAGTTCTGCTTATGATTTTCAGAGGCATAAGCAAGAAGTGACCCAGGTCAAGTTAACCTTACTTGTCCTGCAAAATAAACTAAATTAAGCATCGCTTGTACGACTAACAGGTTTCGTCTGTTCAAAGCATTTTCAAGTACAGACTCCATTTGTGTTTGATTTTAACATGGAACTATCAGATGGGACATAAAATCTACTACATAAGAAAAGACAAGTCAGACAACCTACAGAGATGTAATAACAGTATATAAAATTAAGTTTTTTGGAAGAACATGGCTTATGTCTTTAATGTGCAATCCTAGCCTTATTACTGAGCTGTAACGTACATACAATAAAACATACAGAAGTATTCAGTGTGATGACCTGACCACTGTACATGCCTTTGTAATCACCACCTCAACAAGACAGAGCAAGTGACCATCACCATCCTCTCAGAAAATTCCTCCCTGACCCTCCCTGCTCTCCTGCTTGTGCCCACGTGATGCCCCCAGCCCATAGAAACCACGTTCTGACTTCCATCATCATAAGTCAGGATGGCCTTTGTGGGGGACATTTATTTAATCACAGTTTGGGTATATCACAGTATGGGTATGTCTTTTGTTTGACTTTTCTTTTTTTTTTTTTAAAGATTCATCCACACTGTGGTATTCTGATTTGTTCCTTTTTATTTCTGAGTCGTAGTCTATTCTAGAAATATACTTCCATTTGTATACTATTTCCCTGTTGATCAATATTTGGGTTTCCAATTTCCAACTACAATAAGACTGCTGTGTGTGTCCTTTTGAGGACTAAGTTTTCTTCTCTTTAGTAAATCTGCAGAGTTGGAACTCCTGGGTCACAGGGTAATACATACATAAGACACTGAACTCAGAGCAGTTGTACGCTCTTCACAGTGCCCCCTGGCTCTGTGTGATGGTTCCAGTTCTTCCCACATCTATTTGATTTTGGCCTTTCCAGTAGGTCTGCAGCAGTATCTCATCTGTACTTTTGTCCATGTAAATGTGGAGCTTTTCTTAATGTGCTCATTGACCATTTCTAGATATTCTTTTGTAAGGTGTCTATTTACATGTCCTGCTCATTTCTTGGGTTTGGAAGAGGTGAACATATAAGTAACTTAATAAAAGGCAACAAAGGCTTTAGAGCACACAAAATGCTGTTTGGTAAGTGGGGTGGGCAGAGAAACCAGGAAAGCTAGAAGATCATTTCCTAGCCACCTCCCCCCACCCTTTTTTAATGTATTTGAGAGTCACGTGTTGCACGTGTCAGTAGTGTGCTCCTTTTTCTTGCTGAGTAAGTAGTCCATGGTAGAGACGGACCACGCTTTAGCATTCCCCAGCTCAAGGACATCTGGGTTGCTTCCAAATTTTGGTGATATGCATAAAGCAGCTATAAATATCTGAAGAGAGGTTTTTGTGCAAGCATATGTCTGTCTTTCTTTTAGTAATTTTCTAGAAGTCTGATTGCTGGCTTATATGGTAAATGCATGCTTAATTTTGTAAGAAACTATCAAATTGTTTTTCCAGAGGATCTGTACTATCCTGCTCTCCCACTAGCACTGTATGAGGGCTTGCCCCACATCTTCCCCAGCACCCGGGACTGGCAGCATTTTTTTTATTTAAAGCCATTCAATGTGCAGTGGGATCTAACTATGGCTTTCATATGCATTTTCCTAAGAAATAATGATTTGGAGCATCTTTTTTTTTTCAACATGATAAGTGTACTCCTTAATCCCCACTACCTATTTCTTCCACCCCCTCCTCTCTAGGCTGCTTCATTTGTCTCTTTTTTCCTCCCCCTTTCCTCTGTGTTGTTTCTTAAATTCCACATATGAGTGAGATCATATGGCTTGACTTTTTAAATGCAGCCGATAAAAGATAAGAGGATCACTACTGGGAGGCACATCATGCATCTGGAGTATATGCAAATAACAGGGACTCCAGGGGGTAAAAAAACAAAAAAAGGGAACAGGTAGTGGGGCACCTGGGTGGTTTAGTTGGTGGAGCATGCAACTGAACTCAGGGCTGTAAGTTCAAGCCCCACGTTGGGTGTAGAGATTACTATAAAAAAATTAAATTCAAGGGGTGCCTGGGTGGCTTAGATGATTAAGCATCTGCCTTTGGCTCAGGTCATGATCCCAGGGTCCTGGTATGGAGCCCTTCATCAAGCTTCCTGCTTGGCGGGAAGCCTGCTTCTCCCTCTCCTTTTCTGCTGTTCCCCTCTGCTTGTGCTCTCTCACGCTCCATGTCAAGTAAATAAATAAGATCTTTTTTTAAAAAATTGAATTAAATAAATTTTTTTAAAACCGGAATTGGTCGAAAAATGGCTACAATTAAATAAGAGGAAAACGTCTGCAGAAAGTAGAACAGAGGTCAGCAGGGGGCAGGGGAGGAGGGCTTAGGGAACTATTACGTAGTGGGTACAGGGTTAATGTTGGAGACGATGAAAATGCTGTGGGTATAGACAGACAGTGACAGTGTTTCTATAAAACACTGCAAAGGTCTTTAACGCCACTGAATTTACACTTACAAATGGTGAGAAATGATGTTATATGTCTTTTACCACAATAAAGAAAGTCATGTCTAATAAACGTGTATATAAAACAAAACAAAACGAAAGGACACGTCTCCAGTTTG
This sequence comes from Mustela putorius furo, assembly GCF_011764305.1. Lineage (NCBI taxonomy): Eukaryota > Metazoa > Chordata > Mammalia > Carnivora > Mustelidae > Mustela > Mustela putorius. The sequence goes on from NW_025421273.1 coordinate 28,284,880, forward strand.
AAGACATAAAAACCAGCCATATGCCAGGCAAACGAATTTAAAAACAAAAAACAAAACAAACAAACAAAAAGCCATGTACACCCAGGCATAGTCTAATAAAATTTTTGAGTTCCATGCTAAAGAAAAAAAAAAAACCGCTCTACATTTCCAAACAGACATTGAAAACATGCAGGTGTTTTTATCATTTAGTTTTATGATCTCTTCCACAGACATGGCGAATTAGGGGAAAAGGTCAGTGTATCCACCTGCCTTCTTGAAGCTGTATGCAACAGTACTTCCAACTTTAATCTCGGTGAGGTGAATAATTATTAAAACGAGACAGCAAGTCAAAGACATCCACTGCTAACATACTACTGTGGGGTCACAATCTAATTTATCATCAAACAGACACTTGAGAATAACACAGGGTGCCATTAATAATTACACTAAGACAACAGGTGTCAACCTGGGCATACGCTCACATTTAACTATTCAAATGGTTCATTAAATAACCTTTCAAGTTTCCATGCATTTTTAATCAAAGACCTGACATTTTTTTAAGGCCTGGTCTCTCTTCTGATTATTTCAGATTCTTTATTCAGCGGCTCTATAAACAAAAAGGAAATAATCTATTTTTCTGCTCTGACACTGAACAGTAAGTCTATGTGTATTTAAATAGCATTTGGTTAAGAAAAAACGGTTTTTTATGCCGTGCTAGAGACACGTCTGAAATGCCTAAAAATGGAAAACTCTATATTAAAGAACACTTCATCTTATCTTACGAACACACCAGCTCCATGAGAAAAGAGAGCCCCATTTTTCAAGGCATCTACACATCATAAAGAACACTGGACACTTAATATTTATGATACAATAAGAACCAAGTTATTTGGCATTTTAATCAAACAGGGAATACTCTATACTGAGGTCTTTTCAGAATTTTGAAATCTTTGATTTTTAAGCTAAAATTCATGATGGACCCACCACACGTTAACTGAGAATATACTGAAGCACCTACTGTGTGCTTGGAGCGACAGATTCACATGCAGTATTAGTCCTTGAGGTCTAGTGTAAAGTGCTTTATGCGGGATGCAGGACTGATCCAAATGAAAGAGGGTTTTTTGTTTGTTTTGTTTTAGGATTTATTTATTTTAGAGAGAACATGCACACGCAGGCCCAAGTGGGGAGAGGAGCAGCGGGAGAGACTCTCAGCCAGACTCCTCTCTGACCACAGACGCCCCTGCAGAGCTCATCTCCGGACCTGTGAGACTGTGACCTGTGCGGAAAACAAGAGTTGGGAGGCTTAACCCACTGAGCCACCCAGGCGTCCCAACAGAGTTTAAATATTACTGAAATGCAGAATGATTCAGGGAAAGGTGTCTGAAATTTGTTTAAAAATAATGAGTAGGAATACAACGGGCAAAGAAGAAGAGGGAGATCTTTTAAACAGAGAAAACCCCTCAAAGGTCTGTATTAGTTTTCTGATGCTGCAGAACCAATTACACAAACTGAGTGCTTTATATCAACACCTGTAATTGGGTGCACAGCTGTACAGGTCTAAAGTCCAGGCACTGAATGGGTGGGTCCCCTCCTCACCAGGGGCTGGCTATGAGTCCATGAACACCAACAGGAGACATGCTTGAGTTAATGAATGGAGGGGAGGCAGGGAGGGATTTAAGTATACACATCAACTACAAAGTATTCTTACCACAGCCACACTTGCATCTAAGTAGTGAAAAGTGATGCCTCAAAATTTTAATTTGCATTTCCAATTGTGAATGTGCGTTCCCTTCCTGGAACCATGTGTTGACCATTACAACACACTGGTTACAAGCAGGAGCTCTTGAGTCAGACTGTCTGGGCTCAAATCCTGGTTCCATCACTTACTGGCTAGTGACCTCAGGGAAAATAATAAGCTTCCATGCCCCACAGCCTCAGACACAAAAGAGGGATCATAATAATAATGATCTCATTAGGGAACTGTATGAATTAACTAATACAACACTTAGAACACGTGGGACAGGCTCTGGCATGCTCAGCAGACATTACCTATAATTACTGGCCCATATTTCTGATAGATCATGTATTTCTTTTTTACTAATTTGCAAGAGTTCTTAATATAGGGAACCGAGCACTTTTTTCCAATACAATCTCCCAAAGATCCTTAGGCAGCTGGTCCAAATGCTAGGAGCCACTCCACTAGAAGATATTTGGAAAGCACATTTTCGAAACTATCGCTGAGGAGTGAAATCAATATTTTTGACAAGGATAGAGCTTACTACTAAGTACAGAATCTAAATAATTCTCCTGGTAAGAAATCTCTCAAGACCTTTTGTAAATTTAGGTGGCTAAGCCACTCTTTTAAAGTAGCTGTTGAAACTCTCTCAAAGTGTAAAGAACACTGATATGCACAAAAACCCATTATGATCCCCAGATTATAAAACCAAAGAAATGATTAATATAGTCATTAACAGAGTCTTGGGCTTCCACGGCCAATGGCAAACAATGGCACGTGTCCCGCCCCCTCCCTGTCCCGTGCCCAGGGAAGATCATGAGTCAGTCCTAGCTCTTTCCTGATAAGCTCACACAACATTCCTGGTGGCTAGTCCCAGTTCACTGGTGCAGACATTCCAGAAACCTATTTCCCATCCTGGTTCTAGTGCAGAAGTAGATCACGGTCACCTAAGACCCCCTGATATACCTTTATAATTGGTGGAGGGCTGGTGACCAGGAACTGGCCAGCCTCCTAGAGAAGGGTTAGGTATTAAGGGTCAGCAGGGAACCGTGTGGAATAGATAGCTTCAGCCAGAAGGATGGCATTGAAAGGTTTGTAGTAAATATGTCCTAATACAGGCAAAGCCAGGAAGGGTGAGCATGCCAGCAAGAAAAAATAACTGTGGGGGCACCTGGGTGGCTCAGTCGTTAAGCAGCTGCCTTTGGCTCGGGTACTGATTCCAGGGTCCTGGGATCGAGCCCCACATCAGGCTCCCTGCTCAGCGGGAAGCCTACTTCTCCCTTTCCCATTCTCCCTGTTTGTGTTCCCTCTCTCGCTGTGTCTTCTATCAAATAAATAAATAAAATCTTTAAAAATAATTTTTAAAAAGTAAAAAATCTTTAAACAAAAAAAAAAAAAGAAAAGAAAGAAAGAAAAAATAACTGTGACACACACATTTCCAAGATCTCCATTAAGTCTGGAGATAAAAGGAAAAAATACGTGTCTGTGTGTATGAAGTTATGGTTTCTTCACCATGCTGAAGGGGGAAAGTCTACAATTCCAAATGTTATGGACACCCTGTAAATTTCTTCTGAGACTGAGAAATTCAGATAAGCTGACCGACTTACTGAGCTAGGGGTGTTAAAAATTTGTATTCCTGTAACAGAGGTAGGAATAGGGTTCTACAAAGAGACAGCCAGAGTTCCGATGCTAAAAAAGCCTACCAAGATCTTGGGGGGGGGGGGAGGACTCAGAGACAAAACAGAAATCCAATTAATAGAAAGGGAGCACAAGCTCCCAATGTTGGGAGCAGCCTTAGGGAATGAGGGCAGGTCTCAGCCTGTTAAGCAAGGGGTACTCGGCCGGAGGAGTGGTGAAAATGGCATGCAAGCTCCAGAACCACTCAGGCCAGACCCTAAGGAATGAACCAACCCTACACACATTCCCTCCACCAAGAAAAAAGGCCCTGCACTTACTACCACAATGCAACCAATCAATTCTAATAAATCAATTTCAGCTTCATTAAATGTGCATATAATGTCTGTGGATTTTTAAATATACCTCTATGATCACATCAGGTGTGGTTTGCTTTAGTGGGATATATGAAATCATAGAACTTTAGCAGTTCAAGAGCCCTTAAAGATCATCTGCTTCAAAATCCCATTTTACTGTTCAGGAAAGGGAGGGCCAGGTACATTATGATCAGCTGAGGGTCACAATTCTACTTGGGAGCAGAGCTAATCAAGGCCCCTGTATCCATTCAGCCTCATAGTTATTTCCTCTGTACACTCCTTACTGGTCACCTTTACAAATAAGAATGCCAGTTCCCTGCTCACCCAGCACAATTGTGACACGTAGGTACAAACCCTCTCTAAAAGGGGAAACCTGCCTAAAAGGCAACTATTTCCCTATGCTGCTATGATTCCTTGCATCTTAACAGGGCAACTAAGCTGGAGATGGGGGCAATTATTCCCAGGTAAAGTTTTCAACCTCAAAAACGCAGACAAGAAAAGGGCTGCTTATTTCATCATCGATAATACTACACTGCAGTTTAAACCCCTCAATGACAGCAAGAGGGGATGTTCTAATTCCTTCCCCACAGCTCCTTAGACTGAACACCCAGCAGGTGAGGATTCTCAGTTCCCTTGTCATCTCATCAGCCAGCCACCTCCAAGAAATGGTTCAAAGAGAACAAGTCCCATAGCTTAATTTATTCATCAAAGACTTAACCCCCACTCAACGGCCAAAGTGAGCCCTGAAGTTGTCGGTTACATTTTTTATGGACATGATACCGAAAATTATAGGCCTAAAGGTCATGATCGGGGGCCCAAAACCTACAAAACAGGTAACTTGAGAGGATCAATTTATCTGTCCATGCTTCAGCGGGCACACCTGTCGGAGGGAGATAATACCAACCTCACAAAGCGATTTGAATGAGATGTGGTAGGTGAAGCATTTGGCACAGGACCTGGCACAAGATAAATATCCGAATGTTGGTTGTTACTGCAATTTTTAAATCAGTTTAGAGGTTCCTAAAGATAAAGTCATTTCTGTAAGCCAAAGAGCTGTATAGACAGCTTAAGGTTCTCTCGTCATTCTATTTCCATGTAATTACCAAACCGGTCTTGGGAGAAAGTTAAACTAAGCAACACAGTTTGTCACCACATAACTCAATTGTGAATCCTGCAGGTTACATCAAAACTGGAAACAGGGGATACCTGCATGGCTCAGTTGGTTAAGCGACTGCCTTCAGCTCAGGTCATGATCCCAGGGTTCTGGATCAAGCCCCGAATCAGGCTCCCAGCTCAGTGGAGAGCCTGCTTCTCCCTCTCCCTCTGCTGCTCTGCTCACATGTGCTCTCTTGCTCTTTCTCTGTCAAAAGAGTAAATAAAATCTTATTTAAAGAAACTGGAGACAGCAAGTCTATCAAATTAATTTATCAGAAGGCTAAGCTGTGTTTTCTGAGACCCATGCTCTTGAAAGAGAACATTAAGAAGACCAGAATCTGGGCGCCTGGGTGGCTCAGTGGGTTAGAGCCTCTGCCTTCAGCTCAGGTCATGATCCCAGGGTCCTGGGATCGAGCCCCACGTCGGGCTCTCTGCTCAGCAGGGAGCCTGCTTCCTCCTCTCTCTCTGCCTGCCTCTCTGCTTACTTGTGATGTCTCTCTCTGTCAAATAAATAAAATCTTAAAAAAAAAAAAAAAGAAGACCAGAATCTTTCCACTGATTTTATTATCCTGCAACATCCCAAAAGAAAAATAAATGCACCCCTAAAAATACCCAACCTAAGCTGAAATAAATTAAAAATAATCACTCAGGGTCAGAATAAAATATAACCATGAAGGCTTACCTGTAGAGTCATAAATTAGCAGAGCAGAAATATAAAAGGGCATGAGAGAGCCTGATTGGGCCATATGGTGTTCAGCTCCCAGCAATATTTTCCAGGCACAAGGGGAGCCTGGTATTCACCGACCACAGGTCCCCACACTTTCCTTTTGAAGAGCTGCCACCATCTACTACCACTCAACGTCCTAAGACCACGTAGAGTGCCTCCATCACTCCTCTCACCTGTGCTCACACAGTGACAACAAGACACACACAATTTAAAGGGTTTTATAATCACTCAAATGGGAAAAGATGGTAACTCTAATGCAAAGACCTGAGAACATTAGAAATCTTAAACAAGGGAAAGTCTAAGCAGGCTTTTACACTCCTGATCCCAATCTGTGGTTGCTAACTTCTAGCAGAGCCGATGCACCAGTTTTTTTCAACTTCACCCTGGAGAGAAGAGAGGTTTTTTTTGGTTTTGGTTTTTTTTTTTTTTTTTGGTTTGTTTTTTTTTTTTTAGTAAGGAGCCCTGAAAAACCTAGTCACAGAACAGCTCTCCAGCATTCTTTAAACAAGCAGTAATCTCAAGTGGACAGTCTCTACTTCTCAAGGGTTCAGATTGGATGACACTCATTCTAGTACTTCAGAAAGCATTAATCAGGACATATGGCCTTCATGGTGGATCCTGGCAGGGAAGCCATACAGCCAAGTGAGCCATCTCCCCTCTAAGGGCTTCCCGGCCCAAACCACATGAACTGTGAGCCTGATAAGAGAGGTGGGGACCATCAAGCAAAGGGACCAGAAGACGATCCATGGGGTGGTGAATGGAACATGTCTGTGTCTAGACAGATTTCAGACTAGGCACGGTACAGAAACTAGACAGCAGCAGGTTGAAGCTGAAATGAAAAGTAAAGAAATGAAGACAATGGTTCAAGCCACTTTTCAAGAAGCTTTATTGTGAAGGAAGAGAGCAACCCCTCCAATACAGTGCAATTACGGGAATATTTTGGGGAGAGGAGAAAAGATATGGCTATGTATATCCAGGAGAAACATCACAAACCAGGGGAGAAACTCAATACACAGGAAAAACAAGTGATGGTTTCTCAAGAGACAGGAGGGAAGGGGATCAAGAAAAGGTCAGGGGAGGGGGGTAGCAAACTAATCTGGGTAAGATGTTTTCCATTATCCAATGAAGAGTGAGGGTGTAAGCCTTGACCTTATAGACTGGGTATTCCACTTTGAAGAACCTCAAGTTTATCCATGATAGATTCATCCCTCCTTAAGGATGATGCAAGATTCTTCCCCCACTCCTATTTGAGAAAAAAAAAAAAATAGTGGGAAAAACAAGATTTCTTTACACAAAGATTTACTAAGTACTTATGCACTAGACACTGAAAATAAAGAAATAAATATCACCATCAAGAGTTCACAATCTGGTAAGAGAGGGAGGATTATAAATAGCTCAAACAGTATGAAGCCTGCCTTGTTGCAAGCAAATAAGAGACAGGACCTAGTTACAAGGAATGAAGAGTCAGCCCAGGATGGTCAAGGTGGACTGCAAGTCCCACAGTATTGTAAGGACTTCAGAATTCTAGTTGAGTCTTGGCCATTAAGGAAGAGTTTATGCTTGGTCTTGTCTAAAACACAAACAAAAGGCAGGTTAAAAAAAAAAAAGATTAATCTAATAGAAAGCACATTTGTCTTAAACATGGTCCTGGAGACAAATACAGGACTCGTCAATTTCTCTTTGCCTCTTCATGAGAAAAGAGTTGGGGAGCATTGCACAATAAAACAAAGGATGCTTTTAAGTCTTATCTCGATGGGAAATGAATCAATTTAATTAGACTCAGATTCAAACAGACTCAAAGAAAAGTTTAACAGTTGCCTTAAAGAATGTCATCCCCAACACAATCTACAACCCCTTTTCTCTTCAGCCCCCACTATGAGGCCACCACAGAAGTGCTCTTAAATAGGTATCCCTATTCCAGGTGCTACAGTTGCAAGAGGGAGCAAAACCAAGTCTCTAACCTCAATGGAACAAACATTCTAGATGAGGCCAGGTCACATATTTGGAACTGTACGTTCTAATTCAGAAATACCTCCATCTAGGGAGTGAATTTAATTCACAATCACATACTGTGCATTACCTCCCTGTACTAGAGATGCAGTTGTGGAGATGGGGGAGAAGGGGGCTAGGGGAGCTCTGATGACCCGGCCTCAGCAGGGGGCATGCTTACTCCTCTCCTGTGGAGATATCCTGGCCTGCAAACACCATTCTTAAATAGGGAGGAAGCGGTGCCTTTTCATGTATGGCTAGCAATTTTGCTAAAAGATTTCCTTTATGCCCAGAGCACTGTCATCTAAAAAGTCTGAACAAAAATTCTACAAAGATTCTAAGGATCTGGATAATTTAGCCTCCTTTGTATAGAAAACATAATTTTTTAGACCTGCCCCCCATTAGAATTACTCAGGAACAACAACCCAAAAAAGAAAAAAAAAATCAAATATACACAATTCAAACACTGTGTAATTTATACTTAAGGCAAAACGAGGGAGGGGGGGAGATGCATTTTTATTTTATTTAAACTAAGAACCAGGAATGTCTGTCATCTGAATTGATAATAAGCTAAAAGCAACCAGCAAAAGCCTGCTGTATGAGCTGATGCAGGCTCACACAGAGAATAGAGGAAATACATCCCTGTCTGCCCACGATGCCCATCACTTAAGAAGTCAAGAATATGACAAGAATGCCCACGGTCTAGCCTCCTTCACCCCAGCCAAAACAGCAAGAAAATAATTTCTAAAATGTTACCAGATGACTAGATAGTTTCTAAAAAATCTCGAGACTATCAAGTACAGAGGAGAAAGTACTAGAAAATGAAAGATGTACAGAGAAAGTGGTCAATAATAATGACCCTTTTATAAACATGCCAAATTATATTAAACTTCACTAATAATCACAATGCAAATTAGAATAAGCTCTTCTTTTTTCTTTTTTTTTTTTTTTACTAGTAAAGACCCCAGCCCACCCCCAAAAAAACAATCCCCAGAGCAGATATATATACTTGGGAAATTGGGCCTCTTATGCTTTCTCCATCCTTTTATATTAATAATGCATTATAACCAGGAAATTGTTTTTTAAAAAATAAGATTTATTCACTTAAGAGAGAAGGTGTGCCTGGGAAGAGGGAGAGAGAGAGAATCCTAATCAGACCCCCCGCTGAGCACCAAGCCTGTCTGGGCTGGATCCCATGACCCATGAGATCATGACCTGAGCCAAAATCAAGAGTCAGAAACTCCACCAACTGAGCCACACAGGTGCCCCAGGAAATCTCGATTTTAAATCTAAAATACTGGATTTAAGGTACCTTATGTGTTTTGTGGCCTGCTCTACCTGAGTACCAGGCCCTGAAATACTGATTTGGATGAACGCTGGCTGCTATTAGGTCTTTCAGTCCAGTTGCTGCCACCACACGTGCTAAAACCTTAGTGTCCTTATCCCCATGACCAGGTATTAAATCCACCTTCAGCAGCACATCACCCCCCTGACAAATGCTCATTGTTCTTCCCTCCTGTAAATAAGCCTCCCCACCCTGTAAGGCCTTCAGCAATCTGTCTCAAAAATTCCTCTTGATTTTCATCCATCTTCGCTTCACTTAAGAGTCCCTCCCTCCCAGGTGAGGGAGCTGCCCCTAGTTCGTTCCTCCCTTCTTTGACTTCTGTGGCAGTGGAGGACAGCAGGTCCAGATGGTTAAGACTCAGGTCGATAGGCTACGAGACAACAGGTTCTCAACCCAGGTGACATCAGAATCACCTGCAAACCTCTGAAAAATACCAGCGTCCACACCTCATTCTGGAACAATCAAACAAGAGCATGAGGTCTGTGGCCCAGGCATCTGAGCTTTTCATGTTCCCAGGTGATTTTCATGCAAGGCTGAAAACCTCAACAACAAATTCACCATCCGGGTTACAGGAAGGTGGAGACAGCTGCTCCCCTCAACACCCCCGGGACTGGGATGCAGGGGCTGGGGCATCACTCACACAAACATCATCGTTGCCTACAGGTAATGGCATGAAAGTTCTCAGAAAGAACTGCCATAAATAATGGATGCAATAATGTACTATAAAAGATCTGAGACATACTAGATTGGAAAAAGGTTTTGTGCCTGGCAGGAGGACATGAGGGGAAAACAGTGAGGGTCACTGAACAAAAAGGTATCTCCGTTCCTTCAGCAAGGTTTTCTTAAGCCAGTCTTGCAAATTTCCCTTTAGAAAATGCCTGTAAGAATTTCGACACACCCACCCATTAGTCCTCTGCTCTCTCTAGCTCTCTTAGCTAAGTGCAGCAACAGACCAAGATGCTGGTTAAATCACATCACAAAGAGCCAGACGGTCAAGTCTAACCAGGGAAAAGTAGGCTAGATACTCTATGATTTAAATTCAAGAAGTGGAGTTCCAGAAAGGGAGGCAAACATACATGACGAAAAAAATCTGGTCTAATGGCCAAGGAGAAAGTCAAGCTCAGAGATAAAAAGTCACATAAGCCCACCTAAGTCTACAACAAACAGAGTAAGCAATGAGTAACTGCTGAATGAATGCAAAAGCAAGCAATTGTTAAAAGTAGGATAAGAATTATCAAAAATGCCACCAGAGCTAAACAACACGCTACAGAACAACCAATCAGTCAATGACAAAATCAAAGAGGAAATTAAAAAACCACTGGAGACAAATGAAAATGGAAACACAATGGTCCAAAACTTTGGGACACAGTGAAAGTGGTTCTAACAGGGAAGTTTACGAGGACACAGGCCCACCTCAAGAAACAAGAAAAATCTCAAATAAATCTAAACCCACACCTACAGGAACTAGAGAGGAAAAAACAAAAACAGGGAACCTAGGTGGCTCAGCTGGTTAAATGGCTGCCTTCAGCTCAGGTCATGATCCCAGTGTCCTGGGGTCGAGTACTGCATTGGGCTTCCTGCTCAACAGGGAGCCTGCTTCTCTAATTCTGCCTGCTGCTCCCGCTGCTTGTTCTCTCTCTCTCTCTCTCCCTGTCTCTAGCAAATAAGTAAATAAAAAAAATCTTTGGGAGAACACATAAAACAAAAACAAAAAAACAAAAACAAAAACACGCCCAAAGTTAGAAGACAGGAAATAAAGATCATAGTAGAAATAAGTGAAAGAATCCAAAAACATAAAATAATATAGAAAAGATCAATGAAACCAAGAGCCTAGTTCTCTGAAAAGATAAAATTGATAAAACTTTAGCAAGACTTATCAAGGAAAAAAAAGAGGACTTAAATAAAACCGGAAATCAAAGAGGACAACAGACCTCACAGAAATATAAAGGACTGTAAAAACTACTACAAAAAATTGTATGCCAACAAATTGGGCAACCTAGGAGAAATGGATAAATTCCTAGAAATACATAATCTTTCAAGACTGAATCAGGAAGAAACAAAATCTAAACAGAGATCTAGTAACAAAAGTCAATACGTAATCAAAATAACTCCCATCAAACAAAAGTCCAGGACCAGAAAGCTACACAGATGAATTCTACCAAACATTTAAAGAATTAGTACCCACTCTTCTCAAATATTCCTAAAATTAGAAGAGGAAGGAAAACTTCCATATTCATTCCACAAGTCCAATATTATGCTGGTACCAACACCAAATAAAGACATGACCAAAAAAGAAGAAGAAGGAGAAAAAAGTACAGGCCAATATCCTTGTTGAGCATATGGGCAAAAATCCTCAACAATTTCAGAATTAGCAAATTGAATTCAACAATTTAGTAAAAGGATCATTCACAGCCATCAGGTGGGACATATTCCAGGAATGCAAGGATGGCTCACTATCCACAAGCTCAACACGATGCATCACATTAACAAAATGATAAAAATCATATTATCATCTCAGTAGATGCAAAAAAAAAAAAAATAAAAACGCACTTGCCAAGTACAGCATCCACTGATTAAAAATTCTTTAGAAAGTGTGTTTACAGGGAACATACCTCAATATAATAAAGGCCATACATGACAAACCCACAGCTAACATCATATTCAATGCTGAGCCAAAAGCTAATCCTCTAAAATCAGGAAGAAGGGCACCCAGGTGGCTCAGCCAGTTAAGCGTCTAACCCTTGGTTTCGGCTCAAGTAATGATCTCAGGACTGGGAGATGGAGGCCCTGTGTTCAGCAGGAAGTCTGCTTGAGGTTCTCTCCCTCTCCCTCCTCACGTCCCGTACTCACGCTTGCACACATGCACTTGTGCACTCTCTCTAAAATAAATTCATCTTAAAAAAAAAAAAACCTACAAGTTACTCTTATCCTGATACACAGTAAGTAATTTATAGAACTGCTGAATCACTATATTGTACACCTGAAACTAATGTAACACTGTACATTAATTATACTGGGAAAATTTTTCAAAAAACCATACTATAAAACTATGGCAATCAAAGCAGTATGATACTGACACAAAAATACATATAAATCAATGCAACAGAATGGAGGGCCCAGAAATAAACCCATGCTGATATGAGCAATTAATCTACAACAAAGGTGGCAAAAATACACAATGGGGAAAAGACAGCCTTTTCAAATAAATGGTGTTGGGAAAACTGGATAGCTACATGCAAAAGAATGAAACTGCACCACTTTCATATACTACAAAGATAAACTCAAAATGGATGAAAAATCTCAGTGTAAGACCTGAAACCATTAAAAACTCCTAAAACAAAGCATGAACAGCTATGTCTTGGACAATGGCCTTAGCAATGTTTTCCTGGATATGTCTTCCCAGACAAAGGAAATAAAACCAAAAATAAAGTATTGGGACTAAAGCAAACTAAAAAGCTTTTGTGCAGCAAAAGAAACTATCTATAAAATGAAAAGGCATCCTGAGAGAAACATCTGCAAATTATATATATCCGATAATGAGTTAATATCCAAAATATATAAAGAACTCACACAATACAACACCAAAAAGAAATAATTTAAAAAAATCCTAATAATTCGATTACAAATGAGCAGAGGACCTGAACAGGCATTTTTCCAAAGAAAATATGCAGATGTAAAGATGGTCAACATCACTAATCATCAGAGAAATGCAATCAGAACCACAATAAGATGTCACCTCACACCTGTCAGAATGGCTAGCATCAAAAGACAAGAAATGTTGTCTTAAGTGTTAGCAGGGATGTGGAGAAAAGAAAACCCTTGTGCACAGTTGGCAGGAATGTAATCAGGTGCTGCCACTGTGGAAACCTGTAAGGAGGCTGCTCAAAAAATTAAAAAATAGAAATACCATATGACCCAGTAATTCCATTGCTGGGTATTTAGCCAAAGAAAACAAAAACATACGTTCGGAAAGATATATGCACCCCTATGTTTACTGTAGCATTACTTACAACACCTAAAACATGGAAGCAACTTAAGTGTCCATCAACAGATGAATGGATAAAGAGGCGGTATATACATACAAGAAGATATTACCGAACCGTTAGAAAGAATAGAATTTAGCCATGGATGGACCGACAGGGTGAGTGAAGTAAGTCAGAGAAAGACAAGTACTATGTGATTTCATTTCCATGTGGAATCTAAAAAAACAAATGAACAAAAACCAGAAAGATGCAAATAAGGAGGAAAAAACTGGTAGTTGCCAAAGGATGGATGAAACGGGTGAAGGGGATTAAGAGGTACATACTTCACTTCAAGCTACACAATGTTACATGGAAGAAAAGTACAGCATAGGGAATGCAGTCAACAATACTGTCATGAGTTTGAATGGTGACAGATAGTAATTATATTTACTGTGCTGAGCAGTGCATAACGTATAAAATTGTCTAATCACTAAGTTGTATACCTGAAACTAATATAAAACTGTATAAATACTATACATCATTTTTTAAAAGATTTTATTTATTTATTTGACTTTTTACTTTTAAATCTTATTTTATTTTAAACTATTTTAAATTAAATTAAATTAATTAAATAATTAAATTATTTTAAATCTCAATAAAAGATTTTATTGAGACTAAGAGGGAAGCAGGCTCCCCACTGAGCAGAGAACCTGATGCCATGCGGGGCTTGATCCCAGGACCCCCAGACCATGACCCGAGCCGAAGGCAGAGGCTCTAACCCACTGAGTCACCCAGGCGCCCATTTTTTAAAAAATACACTACTTCAGAAAATACCAAATACTTTTCCATTCTATGTCTCTTCAAAACAGGATCATTCGAAATACTGTTTTTCCTTTTCTTTCCTGGTTTTAACCTCAAGGAATCCTTTAAAATGTACGCTTTTATTAAGAATTTATAAGATTACAGTTCATTGGGGAATACAATTTCTTCCTATATGCGATTTACATTATTTTCTTTGTATTTTTAAACCAATAAAATGAGTAATGAAACCCAAATATTAGCTGCCATAAGAGAATGTGGTAAATTTATTAAAGTTGGATACTAGAACCATTAGGAAAAAAAGAATGCCACTAGAGAACAGCAAATATTAAAAGTGGATTCTGGTCTTTGGACAAACCCTGCTGTATGCGGAAAAGCCAGATTTAAGCCTGGACTTGCAGCTTTACAAAAAGGAAAAAGAAGACCCGGGGTGCGGGGGGAGGGTGCTGAGGGTGGGGGGGGATTTGTCCTGAATAATTCTTACACAATCCATTAAACTCTTTTTGTTCCCTTTAAACCCTGAATAGGAGGGATCTAAGGACAAGAAATGCTTCCCTGGTGACAAGCCTTGTGTTCTGCTTGGTACTAAAATACACACGTGCCTTCTGTGAGATGCTTTCTACATCTCTGCTCCCCCAAATCCAACAGGCAGGCCCTTACCAGACAAGCAAAATTTCTGAAAAGTTTAGTCATGAAGAAAAAAAGAAAAACAAACAACAACAAAAAAACAGCTTGGGAAAGGATGCTTACTTTCTTTAAAACTCTCTCCTCAGATTAAAATCCTCTGCATTTGAACAGAATTCTGCAAGCTACACCATACACAAAGCATTAAAATTATATTAAGTCTTAAAATAAATTTAGTCGGGCAACAATTAAAACCTCATTGAGCACGTATGCATCTATCAATTCCTTATCTTTGCAAAACCTGATTTAATAAGCTACTAAAATTTAAGGGACTCTGTATCCTAATTTTTGTCTGTGTATGAAAAAAATGTTGACACAACAATAAACGAGCTGTATTCTCTAGATTTAAAGTTCCTCCACAGGAACACAGCCAATATTTCAGACATGCAGCTAAATAGGAAAAAAAAAAATCATTGATGATACTAAAACTTTGCACTGTCTTTTTCGGACTTACTTTCAAGAGATTCTACTTCTGATTTTGGGGGGCAGTGGGGGGAGACCAGTCCACTTTTCAAAAACATCATTATAGGCTCCTGAGAAAAGCAGGTGAACTGGAGCAAGGATCTCCAAAGGTTCATGTGTTCTTTTGTTCCTGGTATTCTAACTCGTGGTTTATTGCCAAACCTACCAACTTCTCTCATACACTCCTGACAATGCTGGAGCACTCCAAGCAGGCAAGAAGCAACAAGATTCAGAGGATGGGTCATGTAACACCTTCTCACCATATTGGAAAAAAATTAATATTTGGCTTTTGCCCCAAATTTTGCAATATTTCTGAGCAACTTGCCACCATACTGTCTCATGTGCACAATCACCACACACATAAGATCACTTAAATCAACTGTAAATTGGGGGGGGGGGGCTGGGTGGCTTAGCAGGTTAATCAGCCAACTCTTGATTTTGGCTCAGATCAGGATTTCAGAGACCCGGGATGGAGTCCTGCGTTGAACTCCAACCTTAGTGGGGAGTCTGCCTGAGATTCTCTCTCTTTCCCTCTCTTTGCCCCGCCCCCCGCCACCACTCACATACATATACCCACTGTCTCTCTCAGGCATCTTGGGATGCCTGGGTGGCTCAGTCAGTTAAGGGTCTGCCTGCAGCTCAGGTCATGATCCTAGGGCCCTGGGATCGAGTTCCGCATCGGGCTCCTTGTTCAGCAGGGAGCCTGCTTCTCCCTCTGCCTGTGGCTCTCCCTCTCTTTCTGACAAATAAATAAATAAAACCTTTATAAATAAATAAATATTTTTTAAAGGAAGTGTAACTATAAACATTTAACATACCCTTGAACTGGGGTATGTTACCCTTCTTGAACTGGGGACCCTACAGCCATGAAATGCTGCCCAAATAAATAACTGCTCTCATTTGCTGTAATAGGGTAAAAATCTGAATTTACACCCCTCTTCCACCCCTGCACTTGTCCTTTTGTCCCACCATACAGTATTATCTTTGTTAATATGACTCTCATCAATAAGGAACAACTATGTTCTCACCCATACTCTAAGCACTGGGCTAAAGACAGGTTTCCCAATCCTTCCCTTCAAGGTATGTGCTCTATACCCTATGACCCTACAATTAATTGCACTACTGGGTATTTACCCCAAAGATACAGATGTAGTGAAAAGAAGGGCCATCTGTACCCCAATGTTCATGGCACCAATGGCCACAGTTGCCAAACTGTGGAAAGAACCAAGATGCCCTTCAACAGACGAATGATAAAGAAGATGTGGTCCATATATACAATGGAATACTAAGCCTCCCTCAGAAAGGATGAATACCCAACTTTTGTATCAACATGGACAGGACTGGAAGAGATTATGGTGAGTGAAATAAGTCAAGCAGACAAAGTCAATTATCATGTTTTCACTTACTTGTGGAGCATAAGGAATAACATGGAGGATACTGGAGATGGAGAGAAGAGGGGGAGACAAACCATAAGAGACTGTGGACTCTGAGAAACAAACTAAGGGTTGGGGGGGTGGGGGAGTTGGGTGAGCCTGGTGGTGGGTATTGTGGAGGGCACGCACTGCATGGAGCACTGGGTGTGGTGCATAAACAATGAATTTTGGAACACTGAAAAAAAAATCATTAAAAAAAAAAAAACGGTATGTGCTCTAGGAGAACAATATCAAGTGTCACATAAAGTGACACACAACACAGATGGTAAGCACCACCTGGGCTCAGAGAAGGGACGGATCAAAAGCCAGAATGGGAGAAAAAAGCTCGCAGCAGTGAAGAACCCAGAATTTACCAGGACAGGGATTCCAGGCAAAAGTGACAGACTAACCAGAGACACATAGGAAACCAAGTCTAAGCCCTGCTCAGGGACAATGAGAGGCACACTTAGATTAAGCAGAGACTTTGGGTATAGGACCAATCCTTAGATGAAAGAATCATGTCTTATTTTTCTCCTTGAACAGCCCTAGCACTCAGCACAGCACAGTGCCTACAGTATTCTCCGTGACTCAACCCACGTGCAGGAAAAGAAAATGGAATTTGTACTGGGAGTACTGGGAAATGAGGCTGCAGAGGTAAGGAAGACTTCGAATTCAAAGATAAAAACATAACCCTGGGGCACCTGGGTGGCTCAGTGGGTTAAAGCCTCTGCCTTCGGCTCAGGTCATGATCCCAGGGTCGTGGGATCGAGTCCCGATCGAGTCCCGCATCGGGCTCTCTGCTCAGCAGGGAGCCTGCTTCCTCCTCTCTCTCTGTCTGCCTCTCAGCCTATTTGTGATCTCTGTCAAATAAATAAATAAAAATCTTAAAAAAAAAAAAAAAAAAAGGAAAAAGAAAAACCCTGACCCATAAGACTTCAGGCCACAGCTCTAGTTTCTCCTTCTGATGCACTTCCTGGGCCAAGAAGCCACCAGGCCAGTCCCGCTAGTCACACCTTGGGGCTGAAAGCGGCTGGACAAAGAACTGAGCTGACCATCTCTGTCCCCTCGAATCTGACCACAAGGCAGAAATAGACAGAAGTCCACTCTGCTGAGGCTTCTGTGATCCCCAGCGTGCTCACTCTCCGTTTCCAGAAGGACGTCCCACTCCTGTGTCTCCTTCCACTCCGCACCACCTGCTGCCCCTTTCTCCTTCACCGTGCCTCCCTGAATTCTTTGGGAAAATAAAAGCAATGGGGCAGAAACTCCCAATATCCTCTGCTTCACCACGCCCTTCTCTCCTGACATGGGGATGAACTGCGCCCTTTGCCAGCAGCACCTGCTCCCGTGCGTTCTCCCACCCCATCTCACTTTCCAGCATCCATTTCTCCCACTCCCAAGCTATTGCCCAGTGTATGCTCATTAAGTGTCCCTAAGAAACCTTCCTTCACCCCCAAATTCTTCCTCTTTTTTTTTTAAAGATTTTATTTATTTGATAGAGAGAGACAAGAGAGAGAGGGAACAGAAGCAGGGGGAGTGGGAGAGGGAGAAGCAGGCGTCCCGCCAAGCAGGGAGCCTGATGCGGGGCTCGATCCCAGGAGGCTGGGATCATGCCCTGAGCCAAAGGCAGATGCTTTCTGCTTAATGACTGAGCCACCCAGGCGCCCCAGTTCTTCCTCTTTCAGATGCTACTACTACCGTCCTCCCGCCCCTCCTACTCCCTCAAGCTGCCCCAACCTGCCCTCATGGCCTCCGGTCCACAGAGGGCGCCAAAGCTCCAGGCCAGCCAACTCAGTGTCCAGCAACTCCGTTTCCTAGATTTGGTCTCTCAGCATCTCTCAACTGCGGAATCCTTCCTTCCTTCAAACCTGAATGTACCTTGGCTTCTACGACCACATTCTCCCCTCTAAGTCCCCCACCTGACCACCTGCACCTTCTCAGGCTCCACTACTGGTCCCTGGAGTTTCTGCCTGAGCCACCTCCCCTTCCCACCTGTACATACTCCCCTAACTGACCTCCACCACACCTGGGCTGTAAACACCCAATACAGCCCACTGGCTCCAAAAAACACCACCTTTCCCCTGGAGTAGAACCACTCTGTCCACACCCCTACCCTGAACTCCAGAATGCCCCACTCAATCCAATCTTTCCCTTTCCTCAGGCCATGCTCAAGTCCAAACTTCCATTAAACCTCCCAGCACCACCAAAGCCCCACTGATGTCCCCTCTTATCAGGCTTCCTAGAGCATTTAAACAGTTGGCACTACAGGATTTATTATTTAATCACAGATACTCTACAATTGTTCCCTAAATGCTGCTTTTGTGCAAAACCTTTCTTCCAACTAGGTTTAGGTATCTAAACAATACAAGCATTCCCTTTTGTGTACCCTCGTTGATGTCTGGTTATCAGGTCTTTGACGGCAAAAACAAGCATAATGTTTTACAAAGTAAAAAACAAAACTCACGAAAACAAAACTCACGCATTATGTTACTTTGATGAACAGTCTAATAAAAATATGGACTTTGTCCCGAAGTTACTTGACAAATCATAAATTAAAAAAAAAAGAAAAAGAAGAAAACCTTTACCTAGAATCATTATGGGTAAAAACACATCTGATTATCAGGGCTAAATTTGTAAAAACCTTCTATCACTGAAGACTTAATAATTTTTAAAACAAAATATCGAGCAGCATTTCAAATGAAACACATGAATAGAATAACTTCTATTTCCAACAAAAATATTGGAAAGTTATTCTATTCATGTGTTTGGATATAAATAATAGGGCAGGAATTAAAGAATTTAATTCTTTAATACAAAAGACTACATGATACAGGAAACAAGAGTGCTTGAGGATTTCTGGTGGACTTCTTCATAAACCCAGTTAAATAAGAAAGTAAATGTTGTGCACTAAGGTAGTCAAAGTATATGAGCTCTTGGCTATGCTGAAGTACAGTTTACCCCCTAGGTAGAAATTACCTTATCTTCCATTATTTAAAAGAAAAAAAGAAAAGAAAAGAAAAATTCTATCCCATCAATTTTCCTTGTGGCAGCCATATCATAGTTCTCCTGAAAGACGTTGGCCATACCCAAGGGATTAAAACTCAAGCCAGAGATACTGCCTGGCCTTGACCCCGCCTTTACAGACTTCTGTGACCACTCCAGGCAGTGGACACTTGCCCTTGACATCTAGCAACACTGACTGCACAGAGCAGCAACACTGCTGCCTCCAAGCCTGAGGGCATGCCTGGGGGTGGGGCGGGTCTCCCACTGACCATACTCCTCATCTCCTCCCCTTGACTTATCACTCACTGTTTTGTTCACAATTATCCATCTCATCCTTCTCAAGTTGGCTCAGGAGCCTAAGATCCTGGATCCCACCAACTATGTCCCAAGGGGACTTTGGTTGCCCTCCTGAGTTCCTTTTGCTAATGTGCACACCAGTATTAGAGCATTTACCATACTGCTCTGAATTCATGAATATTTCTCTCCCAATACTCATATGTTCCTGAATACAGACCTTGTTTTATTTATTTATTCTTTAGTGAGTTGAACAATATGCCCCCAAAAGGAGTCCAAAGTTCTCACACCTGGTTACCTCTACAAGTGACCTTATTTGGAAATAAGGTCTTTGCAGATGTAATTAAGTTATGCACCCTTAGATGAGATCATCCTGGGCTTAGGGTCAAAACTGAACTCAATGACTGGTGTCCTTATAAGAGAAAGAACAGTATCTGAAATATAGAGGCACATAGGAAAGAACCGACCTTAAGACAGAGGCAGAGACTGGCGCTGGGGTGCTGCAATCCAAGGCAGGTCAGGAGCTGAAAGGCCCTTCAAAGAAAGCACCATTCTGACCACCCCTTGATTTTCCAAATTGTGGCTTCCAGAGTTGTGAAAAAAGAAATTTGTTGTTTTATGTCGCAGAATGTGTGGTAATTTGCCACACCCTGAGGAAATTAACACCTAGTCTAAACCTCAATGTGCTGCCTACTACCCAGGAAACACACACACCCACAACTGTTGAACTAAGAAGAAAGATAAAGAGGAACCTGGGTGGCTCAGATTGACCCAGCACTGGGCTCTCTGCTCAGCAGGGAGCCTGCCTCCCTTCCTCTCTCTCTGCCTGCCTCTCTACCCACTTGTGATCTCTGTCTGTCAAATAAATTAATAAAATCTTTAAAAAAGTACGAGGTGGGGGGAAAGAGGGGGAGGAGGGGAGAGGAAGGGGAGGAGGGGGAAAGGGGGAGGAAGGAAAGAAAGATGAAGGTCTGGGGAAAGATGAGAAAGCATCTGAACTGCACAGCGGAAATCTGGGACATGGACCCTGTCTCTCAATCTCTATAGGAACTTGGGCAAGTCACTTATCTGCTATGATTCTCTCATTTATTCCCTAGTAAATTGAGGGGACTGGCCCAGAAGACCCTCTCCCAGGTCCCATATACCTTCACCCAACTTAATCCAGAATGTCAGCTGATCCTTAAATTAATTCTAAGTTCTTCTCACTCACTAAATTCTGTTAATTTTATTTTCATCTAAAGAGGTTTCAGGTGCAAAAAATACTGGATTATGACATTTCAAAGGCATTTATATTTTAATCTGCTCATGAAAAATTCACTGAAATAGTTTAACAGGTAATGTGCTGAAGAGTGATTTTCCATACCTCCTAAAAATCTGCAAAGCAAACACCATTTACGAATAGCCCATTTAATACTGCTAAAACTGCTGACATTCTGAAAAAAACTTGACCTAAACTTGAATCAGCTGGAGTGCCACTGATCCAGAACCCAAATGTATGATGACTAACTTCTGCAAAGTTATAAAGGGATACCTCCAACACAGGGGTTTTTCTCTACTTGACTCAAGACTATAATTAAAGGTCTCATATCCAAAATTTCCACTTCAAAGAATCTGGCTAAGAAATAAATAAATACAGCTGCTGCCACTACCAAATGGTCAAGCGTCAGTAAAGGAGTCAAACAAAAACTATTTTACCCATTTTCATGCCTCCATAAACAGAAACACATACAGTTTTCCAGTGTTAAAACTTTCGTAATTCAAACAAATGGAAACGAGAGAACAAAGGTGTAATAAAAATTATTACTTCTCTTACCCATACATCCCACTTAATTTGGGTTAAATTAAAAACCATATTTTACGCCGTATTTTAAACCATATTTTAAGCTTTTCATAGGTCATGGAGCTCTCCCTGCTTTTACAGTGGTAGCCTTGATTCTTCTTTAGGAAACCAACCAGAAGAAGATAGAGGGGGCTCGTATTTCAGTTCGACAAAATATCCACTAGAAACACTTAAACTTTGCCAAACCATTTCATAGTTCCGAAAATAAAACCAAGTGTCCAGCCAGAATGGGCAGAACCACATCTGCAAAACTAGAACGTGAGTCTGAGCACAAAGGGTGTTATGAGACCAAAAACTTCTCCTTCCTGGTGGGAAACTCACCTCAAATATCAAGACCCTCGAGATGGAAGGCTCAAGAAACCCAGTTTTCAATCCCAAATTTCTGGACTTTTAAATGAGTGCTCAAACCCATGAAAACCGTACTGGAAGGTGCACCTGAAATGTTCCACCTGAAATGTATTTTCTCGCCCTTAGTAACAACTCCATTTTAAAAAGTGTTCTTTTACTATGACAAAACTAAGAACGGAAGGCCAGGGGAGCCTGGGGGTTTGGGAATTACACACGCGGGCGTTCCAAGTCCCGGGCTGTTTTGGTATTCTGCAAACTATGCTTGCAAACTTCACGGCCGTGTAAGTTAATGTGCACAGAAGCGGAAAGTCCCGCGCTTCTACGGAGCACTGTGTTTTCTGGGAGCCCCAGCACGGAATGAAAGAGCTACAACTCCGCCGACTGCATGTTTACTTGCATCCTCACGTGGCACCGCGCAGCCACAGGAGCGCTGCGCCCTGACTGCGCGGGGCGCGTCGGGGAACCCGAAAACTTTTACTTTGCAAACTAGCGGAACTGGAAGGCGCCGCTGGGGCAGATTCACTTGCCTTCCCCAAGATGCGCGCCTGCCAGGCCAACCACCCCAGCACCACCCGTGCCTGCAGCTTCATTCGCACAAAGGCGCGTGGGTGCCGGCAGGACCCCTCTCCAAAGTTGCGCGGAGAGAAAGCCGCGCGACCAGAAAGCGCCCCAGGGAGACGACCCGGCGCGAGGCTACTCACAGGGTGACCGTGCGGTTGGGCAGCGTGTCGGGGGGCAGGACCTGCGCGAGCTCCAGGCTGCTGCACACCACCTTGCCCTCGGCGGCGCCCGCCGTCCTGCCGGCCCCTCGGGGCCGCCCGTCGTGCTTGCAGCCAGGGGGCAGCGCCGCGGCGCCGCCGCCGCCTCCGCCCGCCAGCAGCGCGAGCAGCGTGAGCGGCAGCAGCAGCGGCGCCGGCCGCGCTGTGCGGCCCCGCCGGCGCCCGGGCGGCTCCATGCGGCGGGCCGGGGCCTGCGGGCCGAACGGCGGCGGGCTGGCCTAGCGGGCCCGGCCGGCGCCCGGGCTGGCGGGGGCGCGGCGCGGGCCCGGCGGCGCCCGGAGCCTCATGGCGGCCGCAGGACGGGCCCTCCTCGGCGCCAACATGCTCCTTTGTCCGCAGCGGCCGCGCTCGGCCTCCGGGGAGCCGCGGGGTCACGGCCGCGCGGGTCCCAGCGCCGCTCTCTGGCCCGGCGGGAGCGCCGCCTCCTCCTCCTCCACCGTCGCTGCCGCCGCCTCCCACGGCCACTGCCCGCGGCGGCTCCTCCCCGCCCGCGGCCGCCGCCGCCCCTTTCCCTTCCTCCTCTTCCCTCCTCCCCCTCCTCCTCCGCTCCTCTCCTCGCGCCTCCCGCCGCCCGCGGCTCGGGTGAGGAAGAGCGCGCTCCGGGACCCGCGCCGCCCGCCGGGGCCCGACCCCCGATGCTGGGCTCGCCGGCCCCGGCCTCGGCCTCAGGCCAGCAGCTGTGAGGGCCCCGCGGGAGACCGGTAACTCGTGAAGAGGGCGGAAGAAAGTTCTAGTCCAAACTCCAGCCACGGTGGCCACTCGCCCTCGCTTCCTTCTGCTGCCCTCCAGACAAAGCAGCCCTGTGCGCCCCTGGGGGCCACCCATCCCTCCCGCGGAGCCCTGGCCTGGAATTTGGAGTGAGGAGAAGAGCAGGAATGAACTTACTCCGGAGAAAGAAAGGGAAAGAGCCTCAAACCAACTGCACCTTCCCATCTCACCCTCGGCCCCCCTCAAGGAACTTCAGGCCCTGTTTCGGAACAGGGTCCTCTCATTTGTCCCAAATGCACCAGAGGAAGGAACGGATCCCTCTCTGGCAACGTGGACTCTCAGAAGCTGTTTCTGGCCTTCAGCAGCTCCAGCTGTGAACGCTGGAGAGGATGCATCGGGTCCCGCTGGACGGGCCAGCAGCCTTTTGAAGGAAATTTTCCTCTGACATCCACAGATAACTGAGATTTAACCAGTTCAAGCAATAATGGCCAAACTAGCCAAGAGAACATCTCACTCTTCTCTAGTAGGGCTGCCAGCCCCACCCTAGTATTTGCAGGACCTGGGCTGACATAGTCTGTTTAAATATTTACAAGTAATATGGCAAGCCAACAAATAAAAGATACTGCTTTCTTACCTTGAGTAACGTACCTTCATAACACCCCCAAGTCCAGGTGTGTCTGCAGAGATAGATACCTAGTGGTTCCACCCTGAAACTGGCAGGGAGCAAAGAGCCAGACCCCAGCCCCTGGCCTACACACTTCCACCCCACTTTGCTTCCTGTGCCAGCTCCTTTTCTGAGCAAGAGGGACTTTCAGCACATGTATGGTTACCTGAGCCCACTCATCCAAGCTCTGTCCAGGACCTCAAACAGTCACCCTTGGCCTAGCAGTGTACACATCAGTTTTTTGGTATTCCTTTGGGAGGATGATTCTGGAAAGGGGCCTGCTCAGGACCTGAAAATAGCCTTGGGAATTTTTTTTTTTTTTCCTTTTAAGATCTATGCATTTATTTGAGAGAGAGCTCTCATGTCCATAGGGCTTGTGAGTGGGGGAGGGGCAGAAAGAGAGAGACTCTTGAAGGGGATTCCCAGCTGGAGGGAACCAGGGGCTCCATCTCATGACCCTGGAGCTCATGACCTGAGCGGAGACCAAGAGTCAGGTGCTTAACCAACTAAGCACCCAGGCACTCCGAGGAGTTTTTAATGGGTGAATTCCCAGGTCCTGGGTACCTTGGATTAGGTCTAGAAACAGGAAAGGGACACAAGCTCTTGGGGAATACATCGCTTGTCCCTGGAGAATTTGTCCTCTTTGGGAGGGGAGCTAAGATGGTGCCCTCTAAAATGCAGAACCAGGACAGGATTTTTCTTGCCTGGGTCTAAGGCCCCAGCAGTTTCTCCAAGGGACCAATTCCGAGGAATCTATAACCAGAATTTTCTCAATATTAAATAAATCATTTCCATATAACGTACACTCTTGCATTAATATTTAAATAGGACTTCATTTGACCAACATTTTTTGAGATTCAACTGTATAAACCCAACAGTATCCATTGCTAATAATAAGTCTCTGACAGAAATATTCTAGGTCTGTGTTGTCCAATATGGCAGCTATAGGTGGCTATTTAACACTTGATGTGTAGCCAGTGGGAGGTAAGATAATTTTTCATTTTATTTAATTTTAATTAATTTAAACTTGAGTTTAAATAGCCCAGGTGGCCTAATGGCTACTGCATTGAATATTACAGATCTCACACTAATGGGTAGAAAAAGTGGGAGATCATCATTACTATTAAGTAGCTCTAAATCTGTAAATCAAGGGGATCCCAGCTGGCTCAGTCAGAAGAAAAGGCGACCTTTGAGCTGGGGTTGTGAGTTCAAGCCCCACCTTAGGCAGGGAGCCTACTTAAAAGATAAATACATAAAATAAATCTTTATATGAGCTAAAAGGTAAAAATAAGTGCCTCTGTGTTAAGTAGGCAAAATTGCTTTTATCTCTCTTGAATTTACATAAAGAATTATTATCCACTAACAAAATCGTCTTTATCATCATCATCATCATTATCATCATCCATTTTCTTTATAAAAGAAGTGGAAGCAAAATAGAAGTTTTTAATAGCCATGTTACTATCGTCATAGCTACAAGTTGTCATGTGAATTTAGGATCTGTGCATATTTTCACATATTCTATTTCAGCCTAGAGTTGAAATAAATGTGCATGTCTGTTTTGAAATTTGTGTGCCGCAAGTACTAACACCAATTTGGTACATATCCTCTTTTTACTTCACTGTAGTTAAGAAAGTTATATAAAGTATGGAATTACAAGAAAAAGATCTCAAGTGGTACCATGAATCCAAGGAGAAAAATGGAGGAAATGAAATGTTTTGTTACATGGATAATTTCAGCCATTCTTGCACAGAAGTCTTTGAAAAATAAAACTCATTAGAGATCACGAAATAATGGTATAGGCAAGCTGGAAAGAACTTAAGGAAACCTTGTTTCTCAACACGCTTTGAATCATCCGACCCTCATTTATCATTATTTCTGTACCAGTATGGGTTCATAAAATGGCAAGCTGTCCTGTCTACACTTGGAAAAATCTCAGAGGATGATACCGTCTGAAACTTACCATCGCTTACCCTCCGTCCAATCAAAACCTTTGCTTTAATTAAGCCACCCCAGCCCTTTCAGCCTCTTGCCAGACAGGTCCGTCTACTGCTGATACCCCCTCAGGCATCATGAACATCATAGCATTTGAAGTCGTAGGACGTAATGGGTCCTTTCAAAGTTCTCGCTGTGTTTGTGATTGTCCCACTTTAAAACACCCCATAGAAACTCCATGAGAAATCGCTCGTTAGCTGTTGTATGTATACACATAGTCCAATAAAACTGTGTTGCACCAGTTGTTGCTTTAAGGATGGTTGGTGGACCACATTCCAAAGCTTCTATGCTGTGAATCTTGTCTTGCTATTTTACCTAAGGCTAGTAGGAAACATGGGAGAAACACACCAAATGCTTTGTCCCTCCAAATAGGAACAATGTAGAACTATGTATGTGTGAATATGTAGTAAATGTGTGTGTGTGTGTGTATATGCCACCTGGTTTATTGTTAATGATTTATTTTACATGCTTATCTTCTTTCTCTACCAGACTGTGAGCTCCTAGAGGTTTTTCCAGCTGCCTTCTTAAATTACTCCTACCTCCAATCACTCCCTATTCATTACTCTAAAATCTAGACCAATCATCTAGACTAAGTCTAGATAACATGGCTTGTTCAAACGTGATGATAGCTCCCTTTTAAAATTTATTTGTTTATATTTTTATGTTGTTAGCCTCCCATACTACAGCACCAGCTCTATGACACTCTTAGCTACTTTTTATCACAGACACTGTTGCTTCTGCCAAGGAGTCATTCCCAAACCTTTTCTTCCTTAGAGACCGAAAAAGCTAATCATTTTCCCAGCCTCCTTTGCATCCCCGCATGACCATAACCTCCCTCTAGCCAAAAAGAACCATACTGTCCAGTATGGTAGACATTAGAAACACTGGAGTATTTAAATGTAAATTAATTATAATTAAATAAAACTAAAAATTCAGTTCTCTCAACAAACTATCCACAAGCCAAGTGCCCACTAACTATATGTGGCTGGTGAATACCATTTTGGAGAGCACAAACTCCAGAATAGTTTCAACATCACAGAAGGTTTTGCTCATCAACAATAATCCAAGGGGAAGTCTGCAGAGAAGACTCAGGACTGAAATTTTCTGTGGTAGACTTATAGAAGAACATCTCTTCCACCACCCTCACTCCCCCAGCTTTGGAGATGGTAATGTAGAGACTGGAGACCTGGAGCTGAAGCAGGTATGTTGTGATCACTAGGTAAGAAGCCTAAAGGAAAATTCCAAAATAATAGGAGTGAATGGAAGGACAAAAGCCACCACTTGGGTCACTGAGATCATGGTTGAGCTGGCAATTGAGGCTGTGGATTTATTTTTATTGGTAATGAATATTCTCTGGTTTAACGCACTGCTGTTATGGTTTTCTAATTCCCAGAATAGTGTCTGGTACATGGAAAGAAGTACAAAATGTTTGTTGATTCACATAGTTTAAATTTTGGTCATTTTTAAATTCCAAATATCCAACACAATTCTTTATATATTATTAGATATATATATGTATTGATATAGATATATAATCAGCTGGTAAGTAAAAGCCTTTATGAGTTAACTATTTTCGATACCTGGGCATGAACTTCCAGCTAAAACCAACTAACTTGAGAAGAAAAACTGGAGTTCAGTTTTCTAGAATCGAAGGGCAATGTATAATGTCATGATTAAATTGACAGCAGGAAAGAAGAGTGATTTTCAGCCCTTGAAATGTCTCAGTGACACCTGTATACACTGTTAGTAAACGGACATTCTCTGTATATTCTTGCATCATTTAATGTTTATCTGTTAAATGTGATAGCTGTAGTTCATATTTTTAGTCATTACATAGCATGTGCTAGAATGCATGAGCAATCATGACCCAGAACCCAGATAGGAACAGCAGTAGTATCTCAAATAACCCCTTAGCCTCTTCAGGCAGCACTGGCTCCTGTTCTAGCTTACTAGTTACTAGGAATAGTGATCTTCACCAAGTCACTAAATTTTATCTTTCGAAATGAGTTTGAACTAGAATTGGCTTTTAAGCACTATGGGTTGATCCTGCTGAACCATGAATTATTTTTTTGTTTGTCTGCTACAGACAGACTATTATTGGAATGTATCCCTGTGACAGTTAAGTGCTCTCTTTAGATGACCAACTATCTTTCTGAAATGCTATATTCTTTGCCCACTCCAGTGTAATTACCATCAGTTGTAAATATAAAGAAGAAATACGAGGCCAAAATTGGCCAGCAGTGCCATGTAGGGAATTACCTCAATGAGAGTACAAGATCAGGCTGGTTACGGAGAGGTTGTGGAACAAACAGGCTCACCATTCAAATAAAGATACTCAAATCACATAGTTGATTACATTCATTTAAAGCACTTGGTGAGAAGCAGAAGAAAGGGGTGCGGTTGGTTAACCCACACAGGATGGAATGCAAACAGATAAAAGATCACACCACCTGAACATTGGGCCACATGGTGTTCATGAGAACTATCTGAGTCCATCTATCTGTCTCTGCCCCTTCGAAGTCAGACACATCAATCTTTCCCACTGCTGACATGCTTACCGGGACCAGAGCTGAAGTTTGAGCAAGGCGATCCAACAGCCGGAAGGTATCTGGGGCCAACATCTTGTTCACTCTCTTAGAGAGATGCAGGAACAATTGTGCCTGACCATGATGACAACTTGCCTGAGAAGCAGCCGTGGGTTTTATTGGTGATTCTTGGATAGAGGATACATAGGGCCAGATTGGATATCACCAATGGAGAGCTGGTTTTCAACCCAATAAATATTGAGTGCCTCATATGCCTTATGCGTACTTAGTGAGCTGTAAATATTTGGTGCATAGTCCGTTTTCCATCCTTTTCTCCCTGTAGGTCATTTTCTCCCTTGTCACATCATTTTTATCTATTTACCACACATGTGCCCTACTTTCTTTCCCTATGTCTGCCATGTGCCATAAGCTATTTGCTTCTCTACTTAGTGTCATCTATTCTTCTTCCTTTTTTTCTATTTTTACAACAGAATTAAATATTTTAAAATAACAGAACACACGCTACATGACAGATGAAACATAAGACTTTGGCAAAATTTAGAAATGTAGTGCACACCAGAGATGTACCTATCTTCCCCAAATAGCAGTATCGCCTGAGTATCTGTGTCCCAAAGACAATGTTAATAACCTGTCTTGTTGTATCAGCTATGTTCTTATAAGTTTTAGTCTTATGTACCAACAATGTTGATCACAATCAGCCAACTAGTAACAATTAATCATAGGTACAGTAGCAGATATGTCAATCAAAAAATTTCCTTCTATATTTAAAAAAAGCCCAGTAGCTTCCTTCTTCCTTAGTGTCAGTTAACATATCAAAATCCATTTGTTGAGCTGTATGGAACAGGAAGGTCTATTTGAAATGACACATTTCTCAACAAAATAACTGCTACTTCAAATCAACCTCTGAATCAGTATATTGATAACACATGAACATCTTGGTATTTGGATTTCTGTAACTTTTTTTTTTTGGTAGCATATTTTTTAACACCCTCTTATATCACTCAAAAACCTCAAACATTGCTAAATCCTAAACTTAGGTTATTTAAATAAACTTAGTCAAACTTCTAAATTTTAATTTAGGTATGTTAAGTATTCCTCCATTATATTCCATGTGTTTTGGGCAACAGGAATTCTTTTAGTTTATATGCCAATGAATCAGAATGCATGCATATTTTTGTATAACTTTATAGAATGCTAAAATATAGAGGAAATGTGAAAATATGGAGGAAAAAGCATTGATTTTTGAAGTCAGGAGATCTGGATTAATATACCGACCTAGCTGGGTTTCCTTAAGCGAGTTACTTCATTTCTTGGGACCTGGATTTTCTCATTTGTTGTGAGATTTAATTTAAGGTTCATTTATTTTACAGAGAGAGAGCATGAGTGGACACTCATCGGACTGTACCACCCAGGTGCTCCTATTGTGAGGTTTAATTTAATTTAAAATTTAATTAAATTGAATATGATAACACTGAAAGCTCCTGGAGCATGACTCGCACACAATAGGTGCCTAGTGAAGGCTAGTTGAACCTGAACCTAGCTCATTGCTTCATATTCCAGATGAAGAAGCTGAAACCTAGAGGTTATGTGAAGGTCTTTAAGGTCATACCCTTGGTGCATGAACAAGACAGTACAGAAGAGCTGGGAAAAATGCAGGTCTAGCTGGTTTCCCTTATAAACCTGCAATCAGACTTTCTTATCATCTGGTCATGAGTTAGCACTTAAATAAGTCACTTACTAAATATCTCTGTTTCTCTACGGGCAGAATCAATGGACTAATAATTGCCCCCTATATTTTAGTAATATTGGAAAAGCAAAGAAGTAATGCATGGAAGAAATCACAGGGAAAAACATTCTAGGTAACCAGAGCATATCATTATAAGTTTTAGAAATTGCAAAAGCATCTCATCTTTAATAACATGACATTTCAATTATATATACAGCTGCTTTCATCTCTAGATCTCTAAATTCTGAGAAAATTAGTGGTGTGGACATTCTTAGGCAATGGTTCTCCTAGGAAGGTAAAATGGAGAATTGAGGCAATCATAGACAAAATTTAGAAAAAAAAGCAAGCCCTGGGCACCTGGGTGGCTCAGTGGGTTAAACCTCTGCCTTCAGCTCAGGTCATGATCTCAGAGTCCTGGGATCAAGCCCTGCATTGGGCTCTCTGCTCAGCAGGGAGCCTGCTTCCCCCTATCTCTCTGCCTGCCTCTCTGCCTACTTGCCATCTCTCTTTCTGTCAAATAAGTAAATGAAATCTAAAAAAAAAGAAAAAAAAAGAAAGAAAAAAGCAAACACATATTCTCCATACTGACTGATTTTACAGTTCTGTTAGTCCAGGTAATTACCTCAATTTTTCTCCTCTTTTTGCAAGAGAATCCCCATCACGTACAGATACACATGCATTCTAAGTTCAGTTCATTGTAATTGAGATGCTTCTGAATGTCTCTTCTACAAAGGGAAAGACTTTGTCTTGTTTATTTCTAGGTCGCCAGCACTAGAAGGGTGCATAGCATACAGTAGGCACTCCTTAAATACTTGACTGAATAGGTGAATGAAAAAATAAACAAAAGAATTAATAACATTTCTCCATTCATTAGTTTGTCTTTTCATGACTACAAAATAACCACAATTTAATTGCAGTACAGTAACTTAAGCAAAACTTTTATTTATGAACTCCTCTCTTAGCTCAGTTGACTATGCATTGAGATTTCTCAGACTTGCACTAACCCTGTAAAATTATTTGAATAATAGGGGTGTCTGAGTGGCTCATTCAGTTGATCATCCGACTTTTGATTTTGGTTTAGATCATGATCTCAGGGTCATGAGGTGGAGCCCCATGTTGGGCTCCATGCTCTGTGTGGAGTCTGCTTGGGACTCTTTCCCTCTCTTTCTGTCCCTCCCTCTACTCATGCTCTCTTTCTCTATTTCTCTCTTTCTAAAATAAAAAATAAAATATTAAAAAAGAAAACCCACTATTTGAATATATGATGCTATCACTGCTAGATTCTAAATGATAAAATTCTAGCAGTCTGACTCCTGTCTGTCCCTATCAAGAAAAGTTACTCATCTATTTGAAGGCTGTTTGGCTGTAAAAGCTCTGTATTTTAAATTCTAAATCCACTTAATTAACTTCCCTAATCTTCATGATATAAAACTCAGTCCCTTCTGATGGGACTATATAATAAAAACAACCTCTCTGGCAGTTAAAATCTCAATATATAGTCTTAAGGGAAGAGAGAGATTCTTTCTAAGGCACCGTCCAGTGCTGTCATTCACCTTTCCTTGATCCCATTCGGGGTTATTTCTTACTCCCTCAGCTAAGAACATTCTTTTCTTGGTGCATTCACACCCCTAACCTCCTCCTTGCAGAACTCTGAAAGGAGGAAGTCAAGAGTCAAGTGTTCGTGGGTTTGTGCCCATAACACCATGAAAGTCTATGGAGTTATAAACTACTCCTATTATAGTCAAAATTATTTCAGGTGAAAGTGACAGAAAGATAACTCCAACTAGCCGAAACACAAAAAGGAATATATTGGTTCATGTTAATAAGAAGTTGTTTCAGGTAGAGTTGGATCTAGGTGCTGAAGCAGTGTTCCTAGGTGTCTCTCTTCCCATCTCTTTACACTTCGTTGGCTTTGTTTGCTGGCAAGAACTATTCACTCTGCAGTTGGAAAGCCATCAACAGCTCAACCCTTCCATCATTCTCACACTGTAAAATTCCAATAAAAAATAAAAATAACAAAACAATCCCCTTTCCCAGCATTCCCCGTGAGAGAGATGATTGGCTTGTCTTGGGTCACAGGAGAGGAAAGGAGAAGGGGCAAAAAGTCCCTCTGTGACGAACCTGGCCTGGGTTGAAAATACACTTCCACACCTAAAGCTAATGTAATGTGGGTCAATTACACTTCAATAAGGAACGCAAGAAAGCAAAGAGAAAAAGAGAGGAAGGGAGAAAGGGAAGGAGGAAGGAAGAAAACCAAGTTTTAGAACACCTTATTTAAGGAAGGAAGGAAGGAAGGAAGAACGAACATCTACTGGAAATAGTGTCGGATAAGGTGAGTTCCCCAAATACATATTTGATGGTAGAAAAAGAAAGCTCTCCACTATGCTATCTTTACCCCTACTAGCATATTACACAGAGAAAATAATAGGAAGGAAGATTCACTAAATGTGAGTCATGGTTATCTCTAGATGGGAGGCTTGCCTGCAAATTTTAATGTCTTCTTTATATTTCTCTTTATATTATTATTTTCCATTTTTATAATGTACATGAGTTACTAATATAATTTAAAAATTAAGTATTCTTTTAGGAATATATCCATATAATCAAATAAATGAATGACTATAATTCCTGAGTCTGTTGTGTGTAAAGCGCTTTTCTAAATGCTAAGGACAAATCAAACGAATAAAATACACTTGGTGACTACCATCAAGGTAGTTGTTGTCAGATGGGAAGAACAAACACATACTCATTTAATTACTGTTGTGGAGCTCCTTAAATTCCTTTGGCAAAGGGATAATTACTATTTAAAATTTACCAGCCATTATTACTCACTGCTTATCACCAAATCCCCCTCTTTCATAAGAGAGAGATCAAAGATGTAAATATAAAAATATTATCATAAAACATGTTTAAAAATAATATTTATATGCATGTCTATAATCATCTAGATGATATGTGTGCATACGATATATACCACAGCAAGACACAAAGCTCAAAATGATATATTTTGTCTCATAAAATTTTAAATTCTGCCTGAACAAATATGATAAAAAAATAAAAAATCAAGTTGCTAAAAGACTTTGCACTATATATGGTAGAAGAATAATATATTAAAAAACTTAAAAATCAGTGAGAAAACATTGAAGTATTTAAGAAAAACAGGTAAACTATATGGACAGCTGACTCACAGAGAAAAATAAAAATGATATGATATGAAAGTGTGATATGAAGGAATGATTAGCCTCACTAAATAATTAAAGGAATGCAAGCAAAAACAAAAAAAACTTATCAATAAAAATCAGGATACTAACTTTAACTCTTCAAATTAAAAAAAATTAGAGAGTTAGATATTATTTGGTGACTTTTAAGTGTTAAGAAACCAACATTCTCTTAATTGTAGAGGCAATATAAATTAATATGATTGTTTCTGGTTTTGGTTTTTTTGCTTTCTTCCCTGACTTTATTGAGATGTAATTGATACATAACATTGTGTAAGTTTAAGGTGTCAATCTATTACTTTAATACATTTATGAGTTGCAAAATGATTATCATCATAACATTAGCCACTGTTTCCATCCCATCACAATAGTTTCCTTTTTTTAAATATGTGTGGTGAGAACATTTGAGATTCACTTTCTTGGCAATACTCAAGTATCTGATACAGTATTATTAGCTATAGTCACCAGGTGGTAAATTAGTAATACATCTTTTTTATGGGACAATTTGGAATCAACCTTTCAGCAAGATTAACAGCAAATATCCTTTGATATCACAATTCAATTCCCTTGAATTTTCCCCTTAGATTCAGTACCTACATGTATGCAAAGCTAGCACACATAAAACATTGGTGCTTTTTTTTTTTTTGTAATGACAGAAGACTGGAAATAACATATATGTCTACTAGTAAGTTGAAAAAAGAGAGTGGTTTCAATAAATATGGTAAACCACAAACGGAGTTCACTACATTTCAAGTGAACTTAAAGAAAGAATGAGAAGAGCTCTATATGGTAATCTGTGTTTATCTCCTAGTTAAGTGAAAAGAGAGATATAGTGGACCCCATTTCCATAAATAAATGTGTGTGTGGGTATGTTTGTACTGTGAATACTGAGTATTTTTGGAAGGATATAAAGAAACTGTAAATAATGAAATTTACCGCTGGGAGAGGGATCAGCAGTGAAGAGACTTATATTTCATACTGTAATTTTTTTTACTACTTGATTTTTACAAGTTTTATACCTACCTTTACTTTTTATTCAAAAGACAGACTGATTTTAAAAATAGGCTGAGAGCAAAAATTGTAAATATATTTTTCAATTTTTTTGGCAGGAGTAGATAGTAAATCATCGTATTTGTTCCAGGAACAATGTCTTGAAGAAAGACTCTTAATGATCTAGGTGTCAAAACACTCAAGCAAGAAGGTATCCATTGCCAGGGAGTCCTCACCTCCCATTTTTTAGTTTGTTTGTTTGTTTGTTTAAGGGGTTGAACAAAATGGCTCTTTTTAACATTCCTCCACAGGTAGAGCCAGTCTTGGAGAGCAAAGTGAGTAAATTTGCATATGAACAAAGGAGATTCCTGGGCGCTTAGGGATGGAGACTAAGGACCAGAAAACCCTTCTGAGGCGCAATGGCTTTATATCTCTGATGGACTTAGCTAGTCTTGAGGGGGTTCTATTGTGAGTGGCATTTTAGCTGAACTCAGGGAAAGCTGCCTGTGGAAAGTTCCTGCCGCCTAAAAGAAAATAGAACATTTGGGAAAATAAGAAAAGACCAATCTGGCAAGGACTCCAAAAGAGGGGAGATTGCCATCCAAAGAGACCAGTGAGACAGGCCAAGGTCAGATCTTGCAGGGTTTGTGACTTTGGTCATTAAGAATGCTGTTCACCTTAATAGCAGTTGGAAGCCACTGAAGGGTTTATAGGAGAGGGAAGACTCAAGAGAAGTTGCAGGTTTATATGCTTCTTTGAGCTCCTGCTTAGAGGTTAGAGGGGAATGGAAAGTGTACAGAAGTTAGATTCTGGGAGACAAGTTAGGTGTCTGTAACGGGAGATGAGAAATCATTCTGGTAGCTTAAACAAGGAGGATGGGGATGGAGATGAAGAGCAGTGGGCATATGAATGATACAATATTTTAAAAACTATACGACTCATTTTTTTGTAGTCATTCAGATGGAAGGCATGAGGGAGAGGGTGATGTCAAGGATGACTCCCAGTGTTCTGGTTTGCCCAGCTGCTTAGGGATAACTTTCATTAAGACAGGAAGACTTGGAGGAAGACGAATCTGCATGGGAGGATCAGGAACACTCACTGGACATGCTGAGAAGCCCATTTTATTTTATTTACATTATTTTTATTTTTTAAAGATTTATGTATTTACTTAAGAGAGCGCGTAAGTGCGGTGGGTAGGGGTGGAGGGAGAGAGAGATTCCAAGCAGACTCCACGCTCTACCCTGAGATCATGACCTGAGCTGAAACCAAGAGTCAGATGCTGAACCCACTGTGATATCCAGGCTGCCCTGAAGTCCATTTTAAAAATTCAGGTGGCACTGTTGGGTAGGCACCGTTATAGCCTGGAGTTTTCAGCAAGGACTGGAGATTAATTTTTTTTCAAAGTCAGAGCATAAACATTTTATTTGAAGCATAGATAAGGATGAGATGTCCCAAGTAGGAAAATTAAAGTGAGAAAGGAAAAGGGATTGGTGATCATCTATCTTAAAGTCAGCTTTTAAGTGGTGCGAGAAGAGAAGGCAGCAGAGAAAGCACAAGAGGAGAAGTTGGCAGCAGAGAATTACACAAGCTGAATAAAGCCTTTCACAAGTGAATAATGTAATAATAAGTGATTGCTGATTGAGCCCTACCATTATTTAATTTCTCCTTGTGTTACAAAGTTAACGAGATCACTTCATGAAAAGTAAGATTTGTTATTTATCAAGAATGATATCTATTTTAAATGAACCCTTCTTAAATTACCTCCTGGAACACCAAAGATGCTGAACACCAATTTAAACACCAAAGGAACCTAAAGCATTAACACTTAAAGCACGAAATCACCTTTGCTCCATACCTTACCTGCCACACTCCATCCTCCCTCTACCCCGTACCCCCACCACCACTGAGTTAACAGAATCCTTTTCCCATTTATGGCATGGCTTATTATAAGAGTGTCTCTGAGTTTTTACTAATAAGTATGGAAATTTCAGCTGACTTCTCTGCAGCTATTATAGGAATCAAAGAAAATGATTCTTTTCTTTGTGTCTCTGCTCAGATTTTAGAAGACAGAGCTAAAAATGCCACGCCAGATGGCACCGGGGGAGGCATATTTAAGGATTCTGTTGTCACCAAGTCTTAATGGAAGAAGACCTTATCAATCAATCATTGAACTGGGGCCTTTGCCCATTTCTGTCTTTTAGAGAAAAATATCAAGTCTGGTCCTCTATAGTCTCCAGCAAAACTGTGCCCCTTGGCAAAAAAAAGGTAAAAATATGGGACTGACTTCCAGAGAGAGATTTTCTTTACCATCAGCATGCTAAAGCAGGGGTCTTTTTCTGTAAAGAACCAAGTGGTAAATATTTCAGCCTTTGCCTGCAATGAAGTCTCGGTTACAACGACCATGGTCAAAGTAGTGATAGATAATACATAAACTAATGAGTGCCACTGTGTTCCAAGTAAACTTTATTTGGGGACACTGAATTTCATATAATTTTCACATGTCCTGAAATGTTATTCCTCTTTTGATTTTCTTTCTATTTTAAAAAATGCAGACTATAGAGGACCATCTTAGCTTGTGGACTTCATAAAAATAGATGGTAAACTGATTTCTGCTCTAGAAGAGACCATCCCAGCAGGTCTTGAATTGTCACCCCCCTTTTTTCCTCCCCCCAATAATTAATTCAGAAAATTCGATTCCAGTTGTTGAAAATGAAAATGTTAACCCTGGGGACAAAAAAAAAAAAATCTGGCAAATATTGGAGTCCAGTTCTTCCAACATTCTTATTTAAGGCAATCTTAGTAGTCTGCACCATCCGTGGATGGCCATTTGCTTGGGTTTGATAAGACATAATAGTGACAGCTCAGATAAGGTTCCCAACTACAAATTTTCACCACTCATGCTGAGGTTGAATCAGAACTATTGTCAGTAAGGATGGTGTCTGTCAATCCATGTGTTGCAAAAACTAGCACAGAGATGATTGTTGTAGCAGATGTTTGAAATGCAATTATAAGCACTTAGAGCCATTTTGAGAGAGAGTCTAACCCAAGAAGTTCTTTTGATATCGGCCTGCAGAATCAATATGAAT
Source organism: Mustela putorius furo (assembly GCF_011764305.1). NCBI lineage: Eukaryota > Metazoa > Chordata > Mammalia > Carnivora > Mustelidae > Mustela > Mustela putorius. The sequence goes on from NW_025421273.1 coordinate 28,322,331, forward strand.
TCTTGAAATGCATTTTGAATGCTTCTGGAGGCCTTAGCCTGAAGTGACCTTGGGACCATTACAACAAGTAGGCCAGAGTGTGGTACGACTCTTTTTACAGTCTGTTATTATCTGTATTTGTCCCCAGATACCTGATGTTAATTTAAGCAATGAGGTCATGCAAATTTCTTCTAAGTGTTTTACACCCAAGATGATCTGATGACCCCCTTTCAGTAAATCAATATTATTTCTCTACAAAATGCAGCCTTGACATAAAACTAACTCATGGTGATGACTTGGCATCAAGTCTTTCATATTACCACTTTTTACCTAATTTGAGACATAGATCAATCAGGATCTTCTAGAAAGGATCAGCTGTAATAGGATCAGCCAAAAGACATAAACACTTACAGGCCCTCAGATGTTGATGACAAGGGCAAGATAAAAATCTGTAATCTCCAGGCATTCCAAGAAAAATTCTCAAAATCAAACCCCAGACTAGTAGCCAGACTCTTGAAGCTAAAGAAAACTCCTTGGCTGACAAATACACTAACACAGCTGCTTTCCAAGAACCCTGCTTGTCAACTGCCACTTACTCTCCCTTGCTGAGTCTCCTTTAGACACTGAAATTCTACTTAAAGAATTTTTTTGGAGGATTTTATTTTTGAGTAATCTCTACACCCACATGGGCCTCGAATTCACAACCCCAAGATCAAGAGTTGCATGCTCTACCTCCAAAAAACAATCTGAGGGGTTTGAAGTGGCAAGGGGGAGGGAGGTTGGGGTACCGGGTGGTGGGTATTTGGAGGGCACGGATTGCATGAAGCACTGGGTGTGGTGAAAAAATAATGAATACTGTTTTTTGAAAATAAATAAATTAACTTATTAAAATAAATAAATTAATTAATTAATTAAAAAAAAAAAAGAGTTGCATGCTCTACCGACTGAGCCAGACAGGCACCCTCTCTACTTAAGGAATTTAAGGCATAGGAACTGGTAGCATCTGAAGCTAAAAAAGCTAATTGAAAATGATGGATTTTTATCCACTCAAATGAGTTTTGGATACACCCAGGTCAGTCTGTCTTCTTCTCCTGCCTGCAATTTAGTCCTTAGCTTCTGTGAGATTACACATCATGACCAAGGAAATAAAGCTCTCCTGCAGAGATATTAGTGGGAATGCACCTGCCTTCATACTGAGCAGATAACCTCCCCTTGCTCACTCCACTAGAAACACAATCCTGGTGAAAACATAAATGTGGGACAAGGATGAGAGCCAGATGCTTCTGGCTCATTTCTCCACTGGTAAATGGATTTTATTCAATTCTCAAGGTTTCTTGGGTAGGAGTATGTTCTAAACCATAGTCTTCATATTTGCAGGACAGATGAAATATTTCCCTGAAAACGGGCTCTGCCACCATGGTGGAACAGTAAATACTTAGTCCTTTCTTTCCTCTATAGCAACAGGGGCACTCAGTTCACTGGCAAGAATGTTCAACAGGTACTACTGCTCTCACAAAATTGCATTCTTCCTACCATTCTTAGTCCTCTGGAAGAGGGGAATGGGCCAAACCAACCAAATTCCCCGAGGAACTCACATTTGCCTGGGATCAAAGTCATTCCTTTAGCACTGATCATTATTTGCTTCTCTCACTTCAGCCTTTATGAAATAATTATAGGCAGGAAACTGAAGATCCATTACTCCTCGTGGACCTTAGGACATGTAATTTGATTCAGTCCAATAAACTTAAATACTGCCAAGGTCTTATTAAATAACACTCATACTTATCACCAGCAGGTCAATTCTGTTTTCCCCAGACAGCCCACCCCTACATTCCCATGGTTTCCAGATTGGATACCCCGTTTTCTGGAAAAGACAGGATTGAAAAAGTGATCCTGAGTCCAGGTGGAAGGGACCGAACTCTGTCCTCCTAACCACCAGTAGTGCTGCAAATCTACAAGGGGTACAACCTTGGACTCACACTGCATGATTAAGGAAAATGCCAGCTTCATTCTGAATAGAAATCTGATCTAACAGAAGACCTTAAACTGAGGCTCTTTCGAGAGCCCTAAAACGCAGACAACAGCATGAAGTATATTGCTTTCCCAAGACCCACCAAACAGACACAGAGCATCACGAAATGGTCAGTTTCTACCTAAGACCCTGCACAGTTAGTCTGGTTAATCCCTGGTATCTTTGTTTACTTTTTGTCAAGCTGCTTCTCCTCTTCCAACAATCTCTGAACCAGTGTTCCTCTTATTACCCAAAACTTAAACATGATTTTGCCCCTTTTTGTTCTCAATCCTTTCCTGCCCCACCATATAAACAAAAAGAGAACAGAAATCCTTCATTCTGTCTGTTCCATTTTTTCCAACTATCCCTATACTCTCAACCCATCCTTCACCTGACCACCAGTATAGACACCCCATTGCTGTTCCCCTCAACACATCCTAGGGAGACTTTGTCCTTAATGGTCTGTATTGGTAATTCAACTACTCTCACTTCATCAACCTCAACCTCTCAGCATGTACTACCTGGAACTTAATTCCCAACATAATTAATGCTTCTCTTGAAATCTTGAAAATTCATGACTCTACTTCTTCAGGGACAGGTGTAAGAAAGAAAATACACACACATCAGCACTTTTATTTCTAATAACCATCTTCTCCTTCACTACTTTTCAATTAACCTTGCAGACTTTGTTGAATTCTAAGCAATGACTATGGCCTCCTGCGAGATCTACCCCATGGTGAACTCCAACTATTATTATTAATTCCTATACCCCCCCCAAGTTTCTGTTTCCCCCTGCCAAGTAGATTACTTTTTATGTGGTAGTAAGCTTACACCTGCCTTCCCCACACCAATTTCTTTCCACTCCATCTTTGGGAAAATTATCTGGGACTTCCAATTATTTAAATTCACCAGTTCTCCTATTGACCCTGTGTCATCTGGAGATTTAAGTGGTGACTTCAAAATGCATCAATTGCAAGTAATTCAGGAGAACTCCTCAAGGGGGAGGGTCATCCATTCTCTCTTTATGTGTGCTATAAAGGCCACTAAACCCATTATATAATGGAAATTATACAATCTGAAAAAATAGAAAGTTCTCTTAACCTGGGAAAATATCATAAATGATACCATTTCTGCCATAAAACCAACAAATAAGCCTAAATTCACTGGCTAGTGGTGTTGCAAAAATCACATAGCTCTCAACCTCTTCCCAGCTGGACAGGGAAGTGTCTGCTCCATAACCAACACTTCTTGTTGCACTTGGATTAACATCATAGACCAAGTATAGCAGTCAACCACTAAACTCAAGGAAAGGCTACTTGGCGCTCTTAAAGTTGATCCAAATGGCCTATCAGGCATGTTTTTCTGGATGGGAAATAGGAATACAGGATCTTGGCTTTGAGGTATATTGCAAAGATACTAAACCTCTGTCTCTAATGTTATACCTTGAAGTTAAGTGATGCATCCTGTCCATAGTCTTAAATGTTACCATGCAGTCATTGTCTCAGAATATGATTCAACAGTGTGACCCCCAAACAACAGAATTTCCAACTAACTTCCAACTACATAGAGGCTGAATTTGAGCTGATAGCTTTAAACACCAAGATCAAATCTGCACTGACAAAGGTGTATCACATCTGGACATTCCCCATTGCTTTGTTTCCCTTGTAGTTATTTAAGGACAACCTTATGTATGACTTCAACAAGAGCAAAGGGAGATGTGACAAGGTCAAACGCATAGCTTTCCCCTGTTGCCTGAATCTGCTAACAAGGCCAGACACCATTTTCCCCCTAGCCAATTTCTAATTCTTTGTCTCATGAATGTTTAGCTAACATTAAAAATGTATGTTCTCTGAACTAGCTGGACCCAGACATAAGCATTTCCTGTTGAGCTGACTGATATTTCCTCTGACTGTAAAAACTATTCCAACAGTAAATCACCCCATCTATAACTTAACTACTTCTCCATTTAAAAGTCTAAGGTGAAACTACCCTCCTGAGAAACTCATCTTCAGATCTAGATGCTCTTCCTGCTGTTATAGTATGAATAAAATCATTCTTCTCACTTGTTCACTTTTTGTCTTTGACAGAGCTTAGGCAGGTGGGAAGGGGCGTTTTCATCTTTCTTTGGGAATAGTATTACCACATCTGATCTCCAAAGAGTCCATTTATGCACTAGTAAATTTCTAGGTAGTCAGAAGAAAACGACTTTTGCTCCATTGAGGCAGATCTGGGGCCAGGCAGAGACTAGGAACCAGTCAAGCACAAATTTCAGCAAGAAACTCCAGTAGGTGACATTGCGTAGCATAATGTTGATTATTTTGTAGCAGGTTACTTCTGCTATTTCTAGCCCTGTTAGTATCTTTTCACTCTTAGTACTTGCTAAATTATTTTTAATGTTTAAGTCTGGTTCTAGCTGTGCTATGGAGAGTCCTGAATTCCATCTTAGAAGAAAATGCCAAAGAGGAGCTCCTCCTCCCCCTCCCCCTCCCCACTCCTCCTCTTCCTCTTCCCCTTCCTCCTTCTCCTTCTCCCTCCCCTTCTCCTTCTTCTTCTTCTAAGTAATCTACAATGATGACACAGCTATCCCTGTTGGAAGCTGTCTTCTAAGTGTGCAGGGAGACATTATAATCTACCTTTTAAGGAAGCCAGCACAAGTTAACAAGTTTCTTCCTCTTCCTCTTCCCCTTCCTCCTTCTCCTTCTCCCTCCCCTTCTCCTTCTTCTTCTTCTAAGTAATCTCTACACCCAACATAAGGCTGGATCCCACAATCCTAACATCAAGAGTCACACACTCTACCTACTGAGCCAGTCGGGTGCCCTGGGAGTAGGGCACCTTCTTAAAGTAAGAGAGGAAGTCAATGGGAAGTCATTGAGAAATCTCTAGGAACTAGTCCAAAGTCTTTACAATGGCGTCTCTCCCCATCATATATTCTTCCTGAGTTGTCAATTTGTAATGAACTGAGTTAAATTTCATTACAAGTAGTTTCCTTACACAAGAAAAGAACAGAGTTGGTGGTCCCTTATATAGAACATGAGTTAATATGAAATTCAAGACCCAGGCATGCAATCAACAGGAAAATGTTTGTGGTTTGGAAGCATGCTCTGACTATTAGCGAGACGGAGAGGTTGTGCAAGAAAAACACAGAACAGATGGCCAGATAATTGAGAAGCTACAGTCTATTAATGGGGGGAAGATTGTTAAGGCTAAAAGCTGGATTAGTCAGGCAAAGTAGTTTCGAGGGGCTGCTGTGGACAATGTTCACCTTAACCGGGATCTTACTCCACTGGAGCCTTGAGGGTAAGTTAGTTCAGGAATCAGTAAGCATCTCACCTCAGGAGTTATTTCTCCTATGATTGAAGAGACCAAATACTCCAATAAACTGGACTGTAAGTGAAACACTAACAACCTAAAGGAAGCTTGGATTTTTCCATTCACATCAAGGGTAGGTGGAGAATATTTGCAGTATGGGTGAACACCAGCCATATTAATGTGATCACTTAAGGAAGAGATATTGGAAATTTAACTTTTTGGATTTTCCCCACTGTTATCATTGTAAAATGATTTAGAACCTCCCATATATCTCTGTAATTCATTATCTGTTGATACTGCTGTGAGGTCATCAAGCACAATGACCAAGAAAGAATTCTTCAGTCTTTTACAGTGCAACTTAGTAAGTTTATTTAAGTAGAACGGGGGTGCCTGGGTGGCTCAGTCATCAAGCACCTGCCTTTGGCTCAGGTCATGATCCCAGGGTCCTGGGATTGAGCCCTGCATATGGGGTCCCTGCTTAGCGGGAAGTCTGCTTCTCCCTCTCCCACTTGCCCTGCTTGTGTTCTCTCTCTTGCTGTGTCTCTCTATGTCAAATAAATAAATAAAATCTTTTTAAAAAATTTTAGAAAAAAGGTAGACAGGGACAGGACTCCTGGGCAGAAAGATCTGTACTTTTGCTGTATGAAGTTGCTGGTTATATGCTTAGTGCTCAAGGGGTAGGGAACAGGCATGGAGTATTAGATGATAAATGTCTTCTTCAAATTTCTATGGGGGTATAGCTCAGTGGTAGAGCATTTGACTGCAAATTTCTACTCATAAAACAACTTTCTCAAGATTTCTCTGGTGTTTATCATTCCGTTCAATATTAACTATCGGTGAGATATAGAGGCAGTCATATGAGATCCTTTAAGGATGTAATAACCAGTAGCATTTGATCCTATAAAGGCTATAGGTCAAGCTTCTGGACTAAATGTGAACATTTTTTTTGTTTCTGTCTCTCATCAATACCAGAAAAAAATGGTGTAGAAATATTGGATTGATGCTAAGAAAGAGAAGCACCAAACTCTAAGCCTTATATTGCTGCTCTTGGGTAGGTTTAATCATGTTAATGTTCATCACATCTCAGAAATACTGTATAACACAGAGGAATTAAAAAAAAAAAAAAAGTCTCTGGGTCCTAAGTAACTAGAGGCAAGCCTTAGGTGGCAAAAGAATTAGATGAAATATCCAACCTTTATTACAGTTGATGATGTGTCTGCGTTAACCATCTGAACTTTGAACAATTGCAGGTGTAGACACTGAAAGTTCTCTGCCATTGCTATGAAGAAGCTTCTGACGAAGGATATCGAACTTTAAGTCGGGTCACACCTCAGGAGACATGAGAAAGATTGGCTGAACTCCAAAATGAAGAAGTAAAAAGATACCTATTGAATCATTTTTAGTCCCTACTGCATCTTAACCACAAACCTGGTAGACTAATTCAACACTGTATAAGTTACATTGTATTAGGAACATACCTGTATATGGACAGATTCTCTATCAGTCCACTACCTAGCTTATTTACCTATCTATAGCTTATTTGAAGACTTTTCTGACCTGAAGATGAAGGCTGAGATTTCAAACTGTCAACCTTTATCCAGAGTTTGGACTCTGAGGAATTAAAATGCCTGTTCTCCTCACTCCTCACAGCTAAATGAACCATTTACCTTAACGTGATTTTACTCTTCCATTGTTTTCCCTGGTGTGACGTTCAAAAGACCCATTGATTCTTTCATGGAAAACATCAACACACAGATTGCATCTGAGGATTCTTTGAATGCCTTGTCTTAAAAATCCTTACCTGCTGTTTTGGACAATCCTGGGCTATGGTCTTTCGATCCTCACACCATTCTTGTCAAGCCTCCTTGCCCTGAAGCACAGAACAAAATCTCTGATTCTCAATTAATTCTGGGTCTCTTCCCCCACAGAGACATGACCAAAGTTGGCAGAGGTGTGTTCTTCATTAATACACACACAATATACCTAGCTTTGTCTTATCCCCAGGTTGTGTTTGGGGTTATTTGAGGAGCCAGCAAGAAACCTCTCCTTTCCAGTTGTCTTGCAAAATTACACTTGTAGCTTTCAAGAGCATCTATAAATTGTTAACTTGTGCTGGCTTCCTTAAAAGGTAGATTATAATGTCTCCCTGCACACTTAGAAGACAGCTTCCAACAGGGATAGCTGTGTCATCATTGTAGTCTTGGGACATATATAATGGTTTCAGTAACTTAGGTACAGGATCTTTTAAGAACGTATGGCAGATGTTACGTTTTTTATTTTTGTTGGCACATGATGACCATTGCTTTCTTTCTTCCCTCACATTTATTTATGATATATGCTCTTGTTCTTGACCCCTAGGAGCTTCACTGTGGACCAATTGAGATCAACTGCTACCACACAATATGAACTGCAGAAACAGTTTCGGAGCTCTTTTCCTAATGGATTTTTGAACAGCACGTCCTCTTCAAGTGACCCTTTTTTGACAGAGAACATAGTATACATTATCATGCTAGAAGCAGAGACTTCATGTAAATATCTGAGGTTGAGCGGTGTTATAGGTCTGCTGACATTGATGAGTGCATGGTTTTCATTCACTGATAACCTACAGGTCTGTACTGAAAACAACTGCTAGTATTTATGACTGAAATGATATGATGTCTGCAATTTGTTTCAAATGGTTTGGACCTGGGGACTTGGGAAAGTGGAGTTTCTAAATGAAATAAAATTAGCCTCAAAGATCATAAATTTGAGGCTAGGTGATAGATGTGTAGAATTTTAGTACACTGTTCACTCTATATTTTATCTCTACTTGAATTTTTCCTGTTATCAAGTGGATAAAACCCCACACAGTTTGGAACAGTTGTACTGGTTAGGAATTATCTTAGTTCTTCCAAAAGGTCAAATCTGGTATTGTCAAGAGATACCACGTAAGGGATATACAGTGATTTCAGAACAATGCTGAAGCTCTAGGGAGGAAAAAAAAAATGAAAAAGAACACCATGGGGGCCACTGAGTCTTTTGTTCAGTTTCAGTTTCTGAAGAAAAGAGTCCATGGGAAAGACTCCCAGCTTTTCTCTCATCACTCCTGGTAAGTGAGGGGCCAATCGGAGTCATTGTTATGGCATGAGATGCAAACCTTCAAGATAGTCCATTGAAAAGTCATTTCATAATGGTTTATACCAGAACAGAGGTTTGCAAACTTTTGCCATAAAGACACCGAGAATGAATATTCTCTGCTTTGTAGGCCATATGGTTTTGGTCCACTCTGTTACTGTTGTGCAGAAGTGGCCGGAGACAATATGTAAACAAACACCCATGGCTGTTCCAATAAAGCTTTATTTACAAAAATGAGCAACAGGCTGGATTTGGCCAGATGTAATTTGCCAAGCCTAGGTCAGAATATGAGCTTTGGAATTACACAGATCTGAGTGTGTATCCTTATTTTCCACTTAACTGCGTGACCTTGGGCAAATCACTTCACCTTTGAGCTCTAGTTTCCTCAATTATGAACTGGAGAATTAGAGGATCTGTATTCGATGACTATTGAGAAGCATAAGTTGATATACATGAAGCCCTTAGCCAAGTATCTAGGGTTCTTTAAGTGCTAAGGAAGTATTAAGTATTATTAATCAATGCTCTTTTGGTATATAATTTATTACTTATCTAATGACATACATTTAACCATTTTCTTTATCAGAATGCAGTCAAAGGTTTTGTTATGTAAGGAACAAGTATAAAACATCAAAGAATTATCTCAATTTACTAGTTTTCTCATTATTGTTGTTGTCCTCTTGTTGAGGTTCCAGTTGGCTGATAAATAATTTTTTTTCTTCACCCCAACCCCACATCTTCCCCCCTAATGACAGAGATACCAAAGTCAGATAGCGATCAGAATATCAGCTTTACTTTTTTTTTTAAAGATCTTCTTTCTTTTTTTTTTTTTAAAGATTTTTTATTTTATTTATTTGACAGAGAGACATCACAAGTAGGCAGAGAGGCAGGCAGAGAGAGAGAGAGGAGGAAGCAGGCTCCCTGCTGAGCAGAGAGCCTGATGCAGGGCTTATGTGGGGCCTGATACTAAGTTTGATGCAGGGCTCCATGCGGGGCTGGATCCCAGGACCATGAGACCATGGCTGAACACAGAGGCTTAACCCTCTGAGCCACCCAGGTGCCCCAACTTTATTGTTAATAAGACTAAAGAATGTGGTTTGATCTGTGGCCACTGGTACTTCCTGATCTCCTCCTGCATTAATTAGTTCATTGCCATCTACGGGGTTAGGGCAGTGTTGGGCAAAACATGCTCCCCTTCACAAACCTGAAACTGCCTGAATAAACTTTCTGCTCAGCACAGAGAGCAACCTGAATGCACACAGCCTTCAAATAGGCTAGTTCCAAAAGAGAAAAGGAATATAAGCCAGAGAAACAGAGGATTTCCACTAACCCATAATACTAAGTCAGCTATGTGTTCCCAGTCATGCAAGGTGCTTGACTTCAACAAGCCTACGAGATGCTTACAACAGCCCTTGGAGGCAGTATTACGGGGAAACAGGACAGAAAGAAATGAGGGAGAGAATTCCCTAGGATCTCACAGGAAGAAAGTGATAGAGCCAGGACACATACCCATTGTCACTTCCCTGCTCTTCAAAGCTCAGGGTTCTTTTTAGCAAATGTGGACCTTCTGAAAAGAAAACAGACAAGCAACAAACCAAAAACAGAACAAGAATGCAAGCAAGTTCAGTTTAGATCTTGTTTGTGTAAGCCTTCATTGGTGTATCACCATCGCTGCATGATTTACCAGATATGTGAAATGCATATGCTTAATTAATCCACTCTAAAGATTTGGCCTGCCATCTACGTTCTACTTAAAACAAAACAGAACAAAACACTGCAATATCCTTATTTAAAAAACAGCAACAGGGAGCTACCTTCAATTTCGTGACTTCTGCTCCTTTCTTCATACCAAAGAGTGGTGCTCAGACTCCATCTACAAATTCCTTCAGCTTCCAAGATGAAATTTGCTTGGTCGCACAGACTGAAACTCACTTAAAGTGGCTATGTGCCCTTTTTACTATCTTCTCAACTATCTGGGGCTATAATTCCTTTTTTTTTAAATTGGACCTTTTCAACTTGAAGGAGACCAAATAGAAATATTTTAGTGTTCTATCACCTGTTAACATTATGTTTAAGCGGTATGCCTAACCCATCATTTTTTCCAGCTCCAAACAGTTGAAAAATCCCTTTCTGTCATCTTTAATGTCTTTTGGTACCCTAATTTACTTAGCTTTTTACCTTCCTGACTATTTTTAGAGGCTCTTCTTACTCTTTTATATTCACCTTCTGGTCTTAAAACATTCTATTATAGAACTGATGCAAAGGTAATTCCAGACAAGGCCATATATTGTACCTTTGACCCATTTTCAAAGTACAGTTTTTGTATTGAAGGGTGATGTGAGTCAAATTGTTAGAGTCCATAAAAAATGAGTGAGGTGTTCTGACATTTTGATAAAATACTGTTCCCTTAAATAACCATACATTCAGACGTCCTATCAAAACAACCAACAAGATTGCCTTGCATGATTTGCTCCTGCGTTTTTTAATTCGGTTGCTTCCCCAACTGCTACAAATTCGTTCAGTGCTAAACCTTTTGTTTTGCTAGATAATGTTCATTTTAGCAGAGAGTAGTTATCAAAATTTTTGGTGCATTTTAGGGAATTTGGTTTGGATTGCCCTTCAAATACAAAATTGATGCTACTGACCTGCCATTAGTAGGACACGAAATTTGAGTTATTTCCCCTGTGCTGGTGATGGATTGTGCTGCCTGAGCTACTGGCACTCCCTTTCACATTATCCATTGTGACTAATCACATGCATTTGCAAGATGATTAGCCAAGGTTAGGGGTACAGCCTGTGATTATGGAACAGATTTTTTTCTTTATGTGAAAAATTACTAGCTTATAATAGCATTAAATTATAATTTTGCTTCATATCTTAGCCAATGGTAGGTTGTTAATAGCAACTCATACTCTTATGGCTGTTTATGTGTTGTTTGCTACATAGTTCCTGAATAAGGCCCTGTCCCATCCCTGTTCTTCTCCCATTAAACATTTACAACTTTCAAATGTACCAACTCCACCATTAGAGATCCAGAAAGTCATTCATTTGTTCAGCACACTGAGTGCTTACTATGTAGTAAGCTCTGTTTTAGTGTTGGGGATATAATAAATTAGTCCTTTTCTACTTGGAGCTCTTCATTTAGTAAGGGGAGATGGAAATACATACCTATACAAGTAAAGTGTAAGTCAGATGCTAGGAAAGATAAAGGAAGGAAGATAGGAAGTGTTAGGGAGGGAAATCATTGATAATTTATAGGGTAATCAGGAGAGGTCTCAGTGATAAGGAAACAGAGATGAAAAAGAGTAAAGGGAAAAACCATGTGGCTCTTAGAGAAAAGTCTTGTGAGCCGATGGAGCAGTAAGTGCAAATATTCTGGAAAAGGAGCATGGTTGCCTGTTCAACAAAAGCCAGGAGGTCGATGTGAAGCTGTTGTAGGATTTTTGCGATGTTCCAAGTGAGATTGCAGTCTGTGGAATGATTTTAAGTGGAGGAAAGCCTTGACCTTTAAAACAGTCTTTTGACTGCAATTTTAGAATTGACTTTGGAGAGATGTGTTAGTTAGCTGTTGCTCTATAACAAATTATCCCCAAATCTAGGGAGCTGAACACAAACATTTGTTTTCACGTAGTTTCTGTGGGTCAGGAATGCAGGCATGGGTTGGGCCTCTGCTTTAGGGCCTCATAATGTTGCTGTCCAAGTGTTGACTGGGACCTCAGTAATCTCAAGGTGAAGGATCTGTCTCCAAGCCTATTGAGTGGTTCTTAGTGGGGTTCAGTTACTCGTGGGCTGTTTTAACGGAGGGCCTTGGTTCCTTGTTGGCTGATGACCAGAGGATGTCCTTTGTGCCATTCCAGACAGTCCTCTCCATCAGAGCCAGCAAGCATCAAGAGCGGAGAGGGAAATCTCATCAAGATGAAAGTCGTAGTCTTTTGTATCTCAATCACAGAAGTAATGCCCCATCATTTTTACTGTGTTTGGTTCATTTAGAGAGAGTCATACATGCAGCCCATGTTCAAGGGGAGGGGCTTACAGGAGGACATGGCTACCAGGAAGTGGGATCACTGGGAACCACGTCAGAAGCAGTCTATCACAGAAGGCAAGGACAGACACAAGATCAGTTAGGATGTTACTGGTGTCCTAATATTTATGGTGTTAAATAATTCCAAAAGCTTGATTTCTAATGCAGATTCTGCATTTATATTTTTTAATTAAGTTTTTATTTTAATTCTAGTATAGTTAAGAACTTGATTATCTCTCACCTGGACTTTAAAAACCTTGTCCTATGTGGTCTCCATCCCTATAGCCACACTCTACCAAGGCCATCCTTCTAGAAAGCAATCATTCTTAAATACTTTTTTAAGAAGTTTTATTTATTTATTTATTTATTTATTTATTTATTTATTTGACAGGCAGAGATCACAAGTAGACAGAGAGAGAGGAAGGGAAGCAGGCTCCCTGCCCAACAGAGAGCCCAATGTGGGGCTCAATCCCAGGATCCTGGGATCATGTCCTGAGCCAAAGGCAGAGACTTTAACCCACTGCGCCACCCAGGTGCCCTTTTAAATACTTTGTTGACTCTCACATCATGTAAAATTGAGTCTCAAGCCTTAGCATTTTTAGACTCAGTGTCCTTTGCAGACTTCAACATAACTCCAGGTTCAGAAATATCCAAATACCCTTTGCTCCAGAAATTCCCAACTTTTTTTTCCTCACCTGTGTTTGACTTTCTTCTTAGAATGCCATGCCTTCTCTCTTCTAACTATAAAAGTGTTACCCATAATTTAAGATACAGTTCAAGTGTTACCTCCTCTGTGTGCCTTTTATAAATTTAGGTAAAGCTAGTCTCTCCATCTCCTGGGCTCTTGGGGGTAATTTCTGCTTACATCTATGCTTCTAACAGTAGACTGTGAGATCTTTAAATACAGAGACTGTCCTGTTTATCTTTATATTCCCAGTGCTACCGCATTGAGACATTCTGTAAATATCTGTTTTTACAGATGATAACACCACCCATATATCTCGTTCTGTTTTTAAAAATGTACAGATGAGCTGTTGCTATATGAAAGGAGACCACTGGGGCTCCTGGGTGAGTCAGTGGGTTAAAGCCTTTGTCTTCGGCTCAGGTCATGATCCCAGGGACCTGGGATAGATCCCCGCATTGGACTCTCTGCTCAGCAAGGATCCTGCTTCCCCCTCTGTCTCTGCCTGCCTCTCTGCCTACTTGTGATCTCTGTCTGTCTAATAAATAAATAAAATCTTAAAAAAAAAAAGAAAGAAAGAAAGGAGACCACTTCTTAACAGCATTCCATAGATTCCAGTAAGAGTGGTATTAGTCATCCTCGTTTAGGCACACCTAAGGTATATTTTGAAACTTTTTGTAAGGTGGAATTCCCTGCTGTTCTTTCAGTAGGAATTAGATCTCTCCAGTGAATTGCTTAGATAAGAATAACACAGTTAAGTTACGTATTTCATGCCAATGACAATTTAAAATTGGTTAAATGTCATGCCATCACCACTGACTAGAACAGATAGCTAATCAATTTATTTGTTAGATCCTAGACCTGTGGAAACAACTCAGTATTTAGGGAAGGCTACTAAACTGAGGTCTTGATGCTATTCCTTCTTGTTCTTTTTTTATCCCTTGCCTTTGACTACTGCAAACATATCACCTGCCACTTGTGTCGTTCAAATCTGTACATAGACCAACCCACATAAAACGGACACTATCTACTGAATGTTTCAAGTCATCTCCCGTCACCAACTTATTTTTAGAAATGGAAACAACTGAGATACTTTTGAAGTTGTTTTAATCTTGCTGAGATTAATTTATCCAGGAGTAATTTAAAAATGGAAAGTTTTCCCTCCCCAGAAAGTGACTACACTGAATATGTGTTTTACAATTTGTTGATGGCAAGGACATTTTCCTTAAACAGTTTCGATGTACTGCACTTTAAAAATGGCCCTGAAATAGTGATTGTGCAAAGTGTTGTGCTAATTAAGCAAGCTGGGAGTAGTAAGAAAATCTATGGTTTATATGTTAACTTCTGGGCAAATAAAAAGATGCAGTCAATTCTGTATTGTACAATTTATTTGACATCTTTTATTACCTCCCTAATATCCATTCACCTCTTTTCAGTAGACTCCAACTGCTATTTGGGATATCACGTGATTTTAGGGAAGATAATCAGTCCATCGTTGGTCTGAAGAATAGAGCATGACCTAGACCAAGCCAGTTGGAACAACAAACTCACTCCTCCAGCTACCACGACTGGTTTAGGAGTTGACATGTGAGCACAGTTGATATAATCAGAGAGTGGGAACTCTGGGAAAGCCAAGACCTGCTTTTGTTTCAGACAGGGTGACCCACAGATGTGAAGTCTGGAATTCCTGAATCCGTTTTGTTTTTATTAGTAAAACTTGCTTATGGATAAGAAGGGCACACAGAGAAAGAAAGGGGTGAAAAAAACCCACCTCTGAGACACAGACTGATTACATTTTAACCAAACCATGCCTAAAGACTGCCCGATGTCTTGTTCTATCATTCAGAGCAGTCAATAAATTTTTCTTATTACTTCAGTTACTTTGTGTTTTCTCTTACTCAAAACCATAACATTCTGATATATCCGTTTCGATGTGTTGCAGAATGGGTAAAAATTTTTGACTATGAGAAGTATGTTTAGGTATTTATATTTGAATACAAATGTGTTTGGTCCACAGTATTTCAAAATAAGTATAATAAAGCCACATTAGGAAGTCTTAACTCTGTAGATTATAAATCCATCATACTCTTGCTCAGGGTCCATGCTGGCTTTTTTTTTTCTTTTCTTTTTTTTAAGAAAGAATCACCCTTGACAAAATCAGGAGTAGGGGATTTCAGAGTTGAACTAGTTATACTGCTTATGATACATGGTAACTTGTATGCATCAACAGGGGTATCAGGAGCTCAACTGAGCTGGGAAAAAGAGAGCCAAGCAGTGAGGTATCAGAGTAATGGACTAAAGAAACAAGCCAAAAATGCAAGAGTTAAGTTTTTAACTTCTTACTGAAGTAATGTAAGAGGCTAAAACCAGAGAAAGTGCCAATTCCCCATGATCTATTTTCCCCTACGAAATGGTACACTGGTCCCAGTCTGCTAGATCTCTGTGGTATGGAGTTGTCTCACTATTGACAGAACCCTGAACAAAAAAGACTGTGGTATTGTTACAGACCCCAGGTGGCTAGGGGGGAATACTGAATACTGCGAAAGGGGAAAAATATCTTCAAGGTTTGCCCCTTTGCCTGATAAGAAGACCTTGGCAGATGGTAGTCAGTATTATGGAGGGCACATATTGCATGGAGCACTGGGTGTGGTACATAAACAATGTACATTGGAACACTGAAAAAAAAATAAAATTAAATTAAATTTAAAAAAAAAAAAAAAGGAAGATGAAGGCAGCCCTGGCAGAGGTGCCTGAAGAAGCCCTCAGCCCAAGGCCTCAGACAAAGAAACCTCGGAATATAGAAGCTTGAGCTAGGAATGTTGATAGATATAAGAGCATGACCAGCCAGCGGAACCTGGGAGGCTGACTTCAAGTCCCTTCAGACACTGCAAGGCACTGCCTATGTACCCAGACTGATATAGGGAGGGCAACTTTCCCTTGTGAGACCTGCCAGGTTGGGCCTTTGTAACTGGCTATGATCAGGCCTGAACAATCACACATTGGTTTTTAACCAAGAGCTGGACCCTTAAGAGGAATACCAGATTATATTTTTATCCTAAGATCCTGAGAGTTTTCATAAATACTACGTAATGCTGTCTAGGAGTACCTAATATGTATCATGGGTCAAAGTTAAGTTATCCATTGTCTGAATACTTTTGCATTTGTGCATTTTACCTTACCTTTTTTTAAAAATTTTATTTATTTGTTTGACAGAGAGAGAGAGATCACAAGTAGGCAGAGAGCAAGCAGAGAGAGAGAGAGGGAAGCAGGCTCTCTGCTGAACAGAGAGCCCAATTCGGGGCTTGATCCCAGGACCCTGAGATCATGACCTGAGTGGAAGGCAGAGGCTTAACCCACTGAGCCACCCAGATTTTACCTTTCCTTGTTGGAAACCTTTAGATTCGAAGACTTTTAAGTGGGTTACAATTTACATGGAAAAGTAAAACTCAATAGGCTCTGCTCAGGAGGAAATTGGCTGCTCTATATAATTAACATAACATGGTATCACATATTCCAAAATTTAAAAACCTTTTTCTTTTTAGAAAGGCGGGGGGGTATACATGGAGAGAGGGAGAGAGAGAATCTTAAGCAGACTCCACGCCCAGTGTGGAGCCGGATGTAAGTCTTGATCTCACAACCCTGAGGTCATGACCTGAACCAAAATCAACAATAGATGCTTAAAGGACTGAGCCACCCTAGGCACCTTTAAATTTAGAAATCTTAAAAAATAAAGAGATCCCTAATTATTTGTTTCCTGGACAATTATGCAACTCCTAGATCATCAATTTTTTAAAATATTTATTTACTTGAGAGAGAGAAAGAGCACAATTTGAGAGGAGGAACAGTGGGAAAGGGAGATAGATCCTCAAACAGACTCCCTATGGAGCCCAAAGTAGGTCTCAATCCCAGGACCCTGAAATCATGACCTGGGTGGGTATTAAGAGTCAGACCCTTAACCCACTGAGCCAGCCACACACACCTGAATCATCAATGTTTATTTCACTGTAACCTCTTGTCTGATCCTAACTGTTTTACCTGAAAAGTATTATAAACTCTTCTAAATACATGACATCAATGCACTTTTCAAATGGCTTCTTGCAATTTACCAACTCAAGACAGAAAGTTCTACTTCTCTATCCCTGCTGAGTGCCACGAAGGGTCCTGAGGCTCCTCCCATGCTGATCCTAAGGTGAATCTGAAAGCATGTGGAGATTCTTGGGCACACTGCATGTAAAACAAAAACAAAAGCAAAAAAACCAACCAACCAAACAAACAAAAAACTGGCTTTGATGTGTCAAAAAAACGGGATAGTCTCTGCATGTGAAGGAAAAAAAGAAAAGAAAAAGAAACTGGGATGTGAGGGGAGCTAGGAACACAGAATGAGTGTCCACACTGGAAGATCCTGCGTGTCTCTGTATGACAATGAAAAAGTATTGGAAGTAAGCTTTTTAAATCAACATCCTGTTTTTCTTACAGAATTTTAAGTTCCGACATAGTAAATATAACTTTCAGCGGCTGACAGCAAACCGTGGATGAATTAATTGATAAATGGGAGGGTCATAAAATGATCCCAGAAGAAAATGACACTTTAAAATCTTGCCTAGGTTAAGGTGGTATTATGTGTATTTTGCTATAATTAAAGAAAATAAAAGAGAAGACATCTTGTTTATCAACAAAAGCCCAGATTTTAAAAAGAAGATAATAAAAGATGAGTGATAGCGAGATTTGGGTTAAACAAACTTTCTTTTTGCTCCAAAGACTCATTTTGGAATCATACTTATTTCCTACACTTATTTCAAACTGAGATACTTTAAAATAGTTAGAAATATATGCTTTATATTTCAAAATCTGATTTTAAAAATTGGCAAATTTATTGGTTCTAGAGTAGTAAATTCTGTTATTACAAAATGTGGTATGTGTTTGGGGTATGTTATTTGGTTTCATATGTATTAAAATGTTGCCTCCAAATTAATATTGTATATTAATTCGAGCATGATCTGGTGATCTGGAAAAAGAATGGGTGAAGAAGTTTCTCTTGACCTTTCTCGAATCAGTGTATGATTGCTCCACCCACCATAAAAAAGTGGCAGAGGCTGCGGGGCTTAACCAACGGGACTGATTTTCTCCCAATTCTGGAAGCTAGGTGTCGGCAGGGTAGGTGTCTACTGAAGTCTCTCTGCTTGGCTTGCAGATGACTGCCTGCTCTCTGTGTCCTCACGTGGCCTTTTCTCTGTGCAGAAAGAATGTGTGTGTCCAGATCTCCTGTTCATAAAAGGACACCACTCAGATTGGATGAGGGTCCACCCATATGAGTGTATTTGACCTTAATTACATATTCAAAAGCCCTATTTCCAAATATAGTCAATTTCTTTTTTCTTTTTTTAAGATTTTATTTATTCATTTTACAGAGAGAGAGAGATCACAAGTAAGCAGAGAGGCAGGCAGAGAGAAAGGGAGGGAAGCAGGCTCCCCACTGAGCATAGAGCCCAATGTGGGGCTTAATCCCAGGACCTTGAGATCATGACCTGAGCCTAAGGCAGAGGCTTAACCCACTGAGCTACCCAGGTACCCCATAAATATAGTCAATTTCTAATGTATTGGGGGTTTTGGCTTCAACATACAAATTTTGGTGGGACACAGTTCAGCCCAACAGTATGGCATAATCATATAATATCTCACATAATTGCCAGTTTTTAAAAGTTTAATTGTATTTTATTTATTTATTTATTAAGTGTATTTTATTTTAATATACTCTGGTTAATATTTTACAACATTCTTAATACGACAAATTAACATGATAAATATTTGTATATATCCAGTGGCTTTTGAGTTCTACATTTGGTTTATTTGTGATTAAAAAAATATATATATATACCCATGAATATATACATGGATATGAATATATAATATACATATTCATTTATATATAGGAATGAATTCTTACATTTTGATCCCGAGTCACATAATGATTCAGGCAAAATCCCAACAGACTCCATTGACATAAACTGCTCACTGTTAATCACATGCAACTCGAAAATGCAAGGTGTATCCTTAATCCTCCACCAGAAAAATGTGGAGATTTCATCTAGTTATATGAATCATTTATAGTTGCTTAACAAGTTACCCCATAACTTAAGGCTAAAGATGACAAGCATATGTTATCTCCCACAGTTTCTGAGAGTCAGAAATCTGGGAGCAACATCCTGGGTGGTTCTGGCTTACGGTTTCTTATAAAATTGCAGACAAGACGTCAGCCCGATCCGTACTCATCTGCATGTTTGACAGGGACTTTTTTTTCTTTTTAAAAATGTATTTATTTTAGAAAGAGAGTGTGCACAGGGAAGGGGAAGGGGGGAAGGGGGAGGAGACAGGGAGTGAGAATCCCAAGCAGACTCCTCTTTAAGCTCAGAGGCTGACACCCGGCTCAATTCCAGGACCCTGAGATCATGACCTCAGCTGAAATCAAATGCCAGATGTCGAGCCAACTTGGCCACCCAGGAGCTCCTGGAGGATCTGCCCTTGAGACAGCTCTCTCAAGGAGCCCTTGGAGCTCTTGGCTAGATGCCGTTTCTTCACCAGTTGGTGGCAGGAGGCCCGAGTTCCTGGCGGTATCAGCCTCTCCACAGTGCTGTTTGAGCATCATCTTATTGTCCCCTAACAGCACAGACCCCGCCCCCTCCCCCCGCCGCCATCCCGGGGTGAGGGATCCAAGACAGAGCAGGCAAAAAGCCACTTGCCTTTGATGACCTACTTTTTCAAGTAAAAGCGAGTCACTAAGTCCAGCCTCACTCAAGGGGAAAGAAATTAAGCTTCAAGTTTTAAAAGAAGGAGAATCAAAGACTTTGTGGGTATAATTTTAAAACTACCACGTATGGAGCTCCTGTCTGCTCAGTCAATGGGGTGAGTGACTCTTGATATCAGGGTCCTAAGTTTAAGTCCCACATTGGGCACATAGAGATTACTTAAAGAAAAAGCACACGTTAAAAAAACAACCCAGCACATATTACAGGGTAAAGATAATACACATTTGGAGGATTACTTGGATTTATATACTACAAAACTTGGTATGATAATCCAGAGCATGAATAATTAACACGTTAAGGGTAGCCCCCAAAAGAGCACTGTTATATCACGAATAGTGACAACATTAATTAACTAGGATGGTTACTCTTTAGATTTAAAATTTTAAGCCTGGAAAAATGTAAAATTAAGCATTGAAACCTGTGAGAGAACCAGAGCCATGTGTTAACAGTTTTTATTAAGAAAATGGCTGTGAGTATTTGAAATTTCATATACTATAATGTCTGGTAGTGGCTTATTATATTCATAGCCCTTTAACTATAATTTGAAATGCTTGTTAAGAAATAGATGCAGACTTATGATTTCAGGTAAAATCCTACAAGTAATTTTCAATAATGAAATAGCTAAGAGAATTTAGTTTCCTTGTATTAGCTCTAAAAAAGTAGGATTAAAAAACTATGATACTAAGATGACTATGTACCTGTTTTGACTAAAAAACAGCCCCCTTAAATATGTCAGATCCTAATCCCTAGAATCTGTAAATGTTATTTCATATGGCAGAGCTTTGCAGATATGATTACGTTAAGAATCTTGAAGTGGGGAGAGAATTCTGGGTTACCCAGTGCACCCTAAAGGCAATCCTGTGTATCCTTATAAGAGGGGGGCAGAGGGAGATTTCACGACACCCGGAGGATAAAGCTGTGTGAAGACAAGCAGGCATGGAATCAACTGGCCTTGCCAGAAGTGATATGGCCATAAACCAAAACATACCAGCAGCTACCAGAAAGTGAAAGGAACAAGGAATGGAGTTTCCCTTACAGCCTCTGAAGAAAACAGGGACCTGCAGACACCAGTTTTGCAGTGTTTTTGTAAAACCAGTGTCTTTCTGACTTTGTACCTCCAGAACTGTGATGAAAGAATCAATTTATGTTGTAGGCCACTGTTGGTTGCTAATCTATTACAGCAGCTGTAGGAAACTTAGAGTAACTTTGCAACAAAATAGGTTGTGGAGAGTGATGTACTTTCAACTAATGTGGTTAACATGGGAGTTGCAATTCAAAGCACTGTAGGGCTCAGAACCTATGAAACCATCATAAGATGGGACTTACTGGTTCCAGCTCATATTCCTACTGCATCCCTCTGACAACTGGTGAGCAGTTTGCTCTTATTGCCAAAAATGCTTCACCATTCCAAGTTCATTTTCAGTGTGAAATGTGGGTTGGCCAATACTGGATTTCGTATCAGCACAAGTCTGCAACCATGGTCTACAGAAAAGAATTCTAGAGATACACCTGCTTTGCACTGGCTAGCTGGGCCCTATGGACCCCCAGACCACGTGATGCAGCAGATCATGCCTATGGATACCTAAATCTCATCAAAAGTCTGTTCTGTATAAGAGAGCTGTGGAAAATAAGGCAAATTATGTTTACAGCCATCACCAAAATAAGGTGCAAATAAAAAATGATCTGTAAGGTTTCCAAAGTTATAAGGGAATCATCTTGCTCCTAATATTTATGTAGCCCTGAAGCAAAAACGCAAATGCAGGCCTATTTACCATAGGTCTAAATATTTAAAGGTTATAAATCAAGGTAATAAATTATTATGTAAAGCCTGTTCTAATTGCTTGCCTTGACAGATACACCTTTACAATAAACTCAAAAACCATGGTTTTTATATGAATGGTAGCAAAGTAGTGAAAACAACTCAATTTAATTATTAATGATATATGTCTGGGTCTCGTGTTGATGGAGTAGTGAAGTTTGGAGGACTGATAAAATAAAAACTCATAAATTATTATGTATTTATTCCACGAAATTTATTTTTCTTGCCTCCATTTCAGCAATACCAATAATTATGTTATTGTAATCATTATTTTCCCTTGAGTTATATTCTATTAATAGCAATTATATAAATGATTAAACAATTCTATTGTATTCAAAATGAATAAATTTCCATATATTTTCATACAAATAAATAGAAAATGTCAAAAAATTAAGGTAGTTTTTGTAAGTTTTGAGAAGTTATTTTTATTCTAGGGGTGCCTGTGTGGCTCAGTGGGTTAAATCCTCTGTCTTCATTCAGGCATGATCTCAGGGTCCTGGGATCAAGCCCCACATCTGAGCAGAGAGCCTGCTTCCCTCTCTCTCTCTGCCTGCTTCTCTGCCTTCTTGTGCTCTCTCTCTGTCATATAAATAAATAAATAAATCTTTTTTAAAAAAAGGTTATTTTTATTCTAGATGATTCAAAACTAAAATACAAATATAAATAACAATAAATAACATTTTAACTCAAAATTATTGAAGTTGAAGTTTATTATTTTTGAAAATATTATTGTCACATTAAATACTTGCACAAAAATGAAACTATTCCCCTACTTGTATTCATTTTCCATCAAATTGCTCATGTGAAGGTTGTCAAGCTTCACACATATTATGTCTCAAATTACACAATGCGAATGTGAGAATAATATTAATTACTATTACAAAATGTCCATTAATTGCCATGTACAATGTTGCAAATACTATGCTAATTAATTCCCAAGTACGTCCTGAAGCACAGTTCGCAAACACTTCTAGGAAATGATACTTTCTTATGCAAGTATGTATGGATTTTATGTTGAGAGGAAGGAGCTGATAGATAAATTTGTTTTAGAGAATATCCTTCCTGCACTCTGAAGCATTGTCTGTCTCCAACATAATTAGTTTTACAATCATAAAATTTCACCCCATCCCCTACCATCAAGGACACAAAGGACGAGACCTGGGAAAGCATCAGCCTGGGCCTTGAAGAGTGTTATTCATAATAGAAGCTGTTGAATATCAGGTCCTAAAAGACTCAAGGACCAAAGTCCTCTTTAATGCCTTGGGGACATTAAAGGAGGGGGTGGTTGGAGTATTTTGTGATTTACTGTGGCCTTCTATAGCATGGGGCCAAGGGCAAGGGCTGAGCCCTTGGGCAGCACTGGAAAAGAATTCATTACATTTTTGCCTTTGTGTAGCACACAGCCTAGAAGAAAGGATGCCTGGTAGTTACCCCAAATTTCAGAGACCTGAATGTTGACATAGCACAAATAACCTCAGAACTACTATATAAACTGGGAAACCACTGTAGCTTTCCTAACGGACTTTACCTTGCTTACATGCATTAGTCTGCTGCTGTCTACAGAAATGTTCTCTCCTAACACCTCTCACCATGTCCAACTTCCTTAAGTTACTTTGAAAATGATAGTGAGAAATGATCAGTCTTGGTGGGACATACGTATAGTTAAAAAATCTATTGTGGGAAAAAAAAAACTATATGGTAAAATATGTGGATTTGTACATTTCTAGAGGGGAGACTGGTAAGGTTATCACTCTTTTCATAAACAACAGAATCACAAGTCAAGTATTTTAAAAGTTAAAAAGCTCAAATAACAAAGAGATTCTTAATGTTTTACTCCCCTCGATGAATTCAAATATATGTTAAATAACTCTTTGGAGGTTTGATTATTTTTGATGAGAAGATTAACTTTCTCCCCTGATGAGCATCATGGTCTCATCTCCCCTCCCTTAGTGACACAGGGCTCCTTCCCTTTAGCACATTACCTGACAAATCTTGAAGAGGGTCTTGGATATAAATAAACATTTATAATTTTGATGTGGTAAGGAACTAGGAGATGGATCTGGGTGAGAAGAACAATCCTTCTTTCCTGCAATGAAGTTCCTGTAATGGGACAAGTCAATTGTAAATGTTTAAAAAGTTTATTCTTTACTTTTAACAGCTTTATTGAAATGTGATTTGTGTATCATACAATTCACCCATTAATGTGCAAAACTAAAGGGGTTTCAGTATAATCAGTTGTGCAACCTCATCACAATCAATTTTAGAACATTTTCACCCATCCCAAAAGAAGTCCCTTACTTGGTAACAACACTCCTCATTTCCCGCCCAACCCAACTCAGCCCTAGGCAATCACTAATCCATATTCCATTTAGATTTCCTATTCTGGATTGTGTGTGTGTGTGTGTGTATGCCATTTTAAAAAAGGGGAAAAAAAAGAATGAAATTTTGAGACTAGCTTCCTTCACTTAACACATATTTTTAAGAATCCTGTTTTGTTCCCTTTGACCCAGCAGTTGCACTACTGGGTATTTACTCCAAAGATACAAATGTAGTGATCCAAAGGGGTACTTGTACCCCAATGTTGATAAAAGAAATGTCCACAATAGCCAAACTGTGGAAAGAGCCCAGATGCCCATCAACAGATGAATGGATAAAGAAGATGTAACACACACACAATGAAATACTACTCAGCCATCAAAAAAAAAAAAAAAAAAAAAACAAATCTTGCCATTTGCAACAATGTGGATGGAACTAGAGGGTATTAGGTAGTGAAATAAGTTAATTAGAGAAAGACAATTTTCATATTATCTCATTCATATGTGGAATTTAAGAAACAAAACAGAGGAGCATAGGGGAAGGGAAGAAAAATAAAACAAGATGAAATCAGAGAGGGAGACAAACCATAAGAGACTCTTAATCATAGGAAACCCAATTGAGAGTTGCTGGAGGGGAGGGAGGCGGGGGCGTTGGGGTAGCTGGAGGATGGGCCATTAAGGTGGGCATGTGATGTAATGAGCACTGGGTATTATATAAGACTGATGAACCGCTGAACTCTACTTCTGAAACCAATAATACATTATATGTTAATTAATTGAATTTAAATTTTAAAAATGTAAAAAAATTTTAAAAATATTCCTATGTTGTAGCATGTACTGATACTCTATTCCTTTTTGGTGCTGAATAATATTCCATGGTACAGATAAATTAATTTTATTTATCCATTCATCAGTTGGCATAAATTTGGGTTGTTTCCATTTTTTTTTTGCTTTTATGAATAATACTACTATAAATATTTGTGTATAGTTTTTATGTGGATGTACTTAGGAGTGGAATTGCTGGGTCACATGGTGTGACTTGGTTTAAATTTTGAAGAATGATAAGTTGCATCATTTTGTATTCTCTCCAGCAATGTGTGGGTTTCATTTTCTTCACATCCTCTCAAACTCATTATTGTCCCCCCCCCCTTTTTTTTATTATAGCCATCCCAGTGGGTATGAGATAATCCTTCATTGTAGTTTTGATTTGTATTTCCCTAATGACTAATGATGTTGATCTTCTTTCCATAGACTTATGTCCACTTGTGTTCCTTATTTGGAAAAAATCCTGTACAGATCCTTTGCTCATTTTAAATTTAGATTACTTACCTTTTTATTATAACAGGTTCTTTAATGGATGTAAGTCCTCTTTCAGTTATATGATTTACAAATATTTTCTCTCATTTTGGGGGTTGACTTTCACTTTTTTGATTGTAATGTTCATAGCCCAAATTTTTTTTTATAATTTTTTATTTTTTATAAACATATATTTTTATCCCCAGGGGTACAGGTCTGTGAATCACCAGGTTTACACACTTCACAGCACTCACCAAAGCACATAGCCTCCCCAATGTCCATAATCCCACCCCCTTCTCCCAAACCCCCTCCCCCCAGCAACCCTCAGTTTGTTTTGTGAGATTAAGAGTCACTTAAGGTTTGTCTCCCTCCCAATCCCATCTTGTTTCATTGATTCTTCTCCTACCCACTTAAGCCCCCATGTTGCATCACCACTTCCTCATATCAGGGAGATCATATGATAGTTGTCTTTCTCTGCTTGACTTATTTCGCTAAGCATGATACGCTCTAGTTCCATCCATGTTGTCGCAAATGGCAAGATTTCATTTCTTTTGATGGCTGCATAGTATTCCATTGTGTATATATACTACATCTTCTTGATCCATTCATCTGTTGATGGACATCTAGGTTCTTTCCATAGTTTGGCTATTGTGGACATTGCTGCTATAAATATTCGGGTGCACGTGCCCCTTTGGATCACTACGTTTGTATCTATAGGGTAAATACCCAATAGTGCAATTGCTGAGTCATAGGGCAGTTCTATTTTCAACATTTTGAGGAACCTCCATGCTGTTTTCCAGAGTGGCTGCACCACCTTGCCTTCCCACCAAGAGTGTAGGAGGGTTCCCCTTTCTCCGCATCCTCGCCAGCATCTGTCATTTCCTGACTTGTTGATTTTAGCCATTCTGACTGGTGTGAGGTGATATCTCATTGTGGTTTTGATTTGTATTTCCCTGATGCCGAGTGATATGGAGCACTTTTTCATGTGTCTGTTGGCCATCTGGATGTCTTCTTTGCAGAAATGTCTGTTCATGTCCTGTGCCCATTTCTTGATTGGATTATTTGTTCTTTGGGTGTTGAGTTTGCTAAGTTTTTTATAGATTCTGGACACTAGTCCTTTATCTGATATGTCGTTTGCAAATATCTTCTCCCATTCTGTCAGTTGTCTTTTGATTTTGTTAACTGTTTCCTTTGCTGTGCAAAAGCTTTTGATCTTGATGAAATCCCAATAGTTCATTTTTGCCCTTGCTTCCCTTGCCTTTGGCGTTGTTTCTAGGAAGATGTTGCTGCGGCTGAGGTCGAAGAGGTTGCTGCCTGTGTTCTCCTCAAGGATATTGATGGATTCCTTTCTCACATTGAGGTCCTTCATCCATTTTGAGCCTATTTTTGTGTGTGGTGTAAGGAAATGGTCCAATTTCATTTTTCTGCATGTGGCTGTCCAATTTTCCCAGCACCATTTATTGAAGAGGCTATCTTTTTTCCATTGGACATTCTTTCCTGCTTTGTCGAAGATTAGTAGACTGTAGAGTTGAGGGTCTATTTCTGGGCTCTCTATTCTGTTCCATTGATCTATGTGTCTGTTTTTGTGCCAGTACCATGCTGTCTTGATGATGACAGCTTTGTAATAGAGCTTGAAGTCCGGAATTGTGATGCCACCAACGTTGGCTTTCTTTTTCAATATCCCTTTGGCTATTCGAGGTCTTTTCTGGTTCCATATAAATTTTAGAATTATTTGGGGCGCCTGGGTGGCTCAGTGGGTTAGGCCGCCGCCTTCAGCTTGGGTCATGATCCCAGGGTCCTGGGATCGAGCCCTGCGTCGGGCTCTCTGCTCAGCAGGGAGCCTGCTTCCTCCTCTCTCTCTGCCTGCCTCTCTGCCTGCTTGTGATCTCTGTCAAATAAATAAATAAAAT
Source organism: Mustela putorius furo (assembly GCF_011764305.1). Classification (NCBI taxonomy): domain Eukaryota; kingdom Metazoa; phylum Chordata; class Mammalia; order Carnivora; family Mustelidae; genus Mustela; species Mustela putorius. The sequence continues at coordinate 28,349,587 of NW_025421273.1, forward strand.
CTTTAAAAAAAAATTTAGCAGAAAAGCTTTCAGTTTTTTTCCATTGAGAATGATATTTGCGGTGGGTTTTTCATAAATGGCTTTGATGATATTGATGTATGTGCCCTCTATCCCTACACTTTGAAGAGTTTTGATCAAGAAGGGATGCTGTACTTTGTCAAATGCTTTTTCAGCATCTATTGAGAGTATCATATGGTTCTTGTTCTTTCTTTTATTGATGTGTTGTATCACATTGACTGATTTGCGGATGTTGAACCAACCTTGCAGCCCTGGAATAAATCCCACTTGGTCGTGGTGAATAATCCTTTTAATGTACTGTTGAATCCTATTGGCTAGTATTTTGTTGAGTATTTTCACATCTGTGTTCATCAAGGATATTGGTCTATAGCTCTCTTTTTTGATGGGATCCTTGTCTGGTTTTGGGATCAAGGTGATGCTGGCCTCATAAAATGAGTTTGGAAGTTTTCCTTCCATTTCTATTTTTTGGAACAGTTTCAGGAGAATAGGAATTAGTTCTTCTTTAAATGTTTGGTAGAATTCCCCCGGGAAGCCGTCTGGCCCTGGGCTTTTGTTTGTTTGGAGATTTTTAATGACTGTTTCAATCTCCTTACTGGTTATGGGTCTGTTCAGGCTTTCTATTTCTTCCTGGTTCAGTTGTGGTAGTTTATATGTTTCTAGGAATGCATCCATTTCTTCCAGATTGTCAAATTTATTGGCGTAGAGTTGCTCATAGTATGTTCTTATAATAGTTTGTATTTCTTTGGTGTTAGTTGTGATCTCTCCTCTTTCATTCATGATTTTATTTATTTGGGTCCTTTCTCTTTTCTTTTTGATAAGTCGGGCCAGGGATTTATCAATTTTATTAATTCTTTCAAAGAACCAGCTCCTAGTTTTGTTGATTTGTTCTATTGTTTTTTTGGTTTCTATTTCATTGATTTCTGCTCTGATCTTTATGATTTCTCTTCTCCTGCTGGGCTTAGGGTTTCTTTCTTGTTCTTTCTCCAACTCCTTTAGATGTAGGGTTAGGTTGTGTACCTAAGACCTTTCTTGTTTCTTGAGAAAGGCTTGAACCGCTATATATTTTCCTCTCAGGACTGCCTTTGTTGTGTCCCACAGATTTTGAACCGTTGTCTTTTCATTATCATTTGTTTCCATGATTTTTTCAATTCTTCTTTAATTTCCCGGTTGACCCATTCATTCTTTAGAAGGATGCTGTTTAGTCTCCATGTATTTGGGTTCTTTTCAAACTTCCTTTTGTGGTTGAGTTCTAGCTTTAGAGCATTGTGGTCTGAAAATATGCAGGGAATGAGCCCAATCTTTTGATACCGGTTGAGTCCTGATTTAGGACCGAGGATGTGATCTATTCTGGAGAATGTTCCATGTGCACTAGAGAAGAATGTGTATTCTGTTGCTTTGGGATGAAATGTTCTGAATATATCTGTGATGTCCATCTGGTCCAGTGTGTCATTTAAGGCCTTTATTTCCTTGCTGATCTTTTGCTTGGATGATCTGTCCATTTCAGTGAGGGGAGTGTTAAAGTCCCTTACTATTATTGTATTATTGTTGATGTGTTTCTTTGATTTTGTTATTAATTGGTTTATATAGTTGGCTGCTCCCACGTTGGGGGCATAGATATTTAAAATTGTTAAATCTTCTTGTTGGGCAGACCCTTTGAGTATGATATATTGTCCTTCCTCATCTCTTATTATAGTCTTTGGCTTAAAATTTAATTGTTCTGATATAAGGATTGCCACTCCTGCTTTCTTCTGATGTCCATTAGCATGGTAAATTCTTTTCCACCCCCTCACTTTAAATCTGGAGGTGTCTTCGGGCTTAAAATGAGTTTCTTGCAGGCCACATATAGATGAGTTTTGTTTTTTTATCCATTCTGATACCCTGTGTCTTTTTATAGGGTCATTTAGCCCATTAACATTCAGGGTAACTATTGAGAGATATGAATTTAGTGCCATTGTATTGCCTGTAAGGTGACTGTTACTGTATATGGTCTCTGTTCCTTTCTGATCTACCACTTGTAGGCTCTCTCTTTGCTTAGAGGACCCCTTTCAATATTTCCTGTAGAGCTGGTTTGGTGTTTGCAAATTCTTTCAGTTTTTGTTTGTCCTGGAAGCTTTTAATCTCTCCTTCTATTTTCAATGATAGCCTAGCTGGATATAGTATTATTGGCTGCATGTTTTTCTCGTTTAGTGCTCTGAAAATATCATGCCAGCTCTTTCTGGCCTGCCAGGTCACTGTGGATAAGTCAGCTGCCAATCTAATATTATTACCATTGTATGTTACAGACTTCTTTTCCTGGGCTGCTTTCAGGATTTTCTCTTTGTCACTGAGACTTGTAAATTTTACTATTAGGTGACGGGGTGGTGGGCCTATTCTTATTGATTTTGAGGGGCGTTTTCTGAACCTCCTGAATTTTGATGCTCGTTCCCTTTGTCATATTGGGGAAATTCTCTCCAGTATGCTCCCCTCTCTCTTTCTTCTTCTTCTGGAATCCCAATTATTCTAATGTTGTTTCGTCTTATGGTGTCATTTATCTCTTGAATTCTCCCCTCGTGGTCCAGTAGCTGTTTGTCCCTCTTTTGCTCAGCTTCTTTATTCTCTGTCATTTGGTCTTCTATATCACTAATTCTTTCTTCTGTCTCATTTATCCTAGCAGTGAGAGCCTCCATTTTTGATTGCACCTCATTAATAGCTTTTTTGATTTCAACTTGGTTAGATTTTAGTTCTTTTATTTCTCCAGAAAGGGCTTTTATATCTCTTGAGAGGGTTTTTCTAATATCTTCCATGCCTTTTTCGAGCCCGGCTAGAACCTTGAGTATTGTCATTCTGAACTCTAGATCTGACATATTACCAATGTCTGTATTGATTAGGTCCCTAGCCTTCGGTACTGCCTCTTGTTCTTTTTTTTGTGTTGAATTTTTCCTTCTTGTCATTTTGTCCAGATAAGAGTATATGAAGGAGCAAGTAAAATACTAAAAGGGTGGCCACAACCCCAGGAAAATATTCTTTAACCAAATTAGAAGAGATCCCAAATCGTGAGGGGGGATAAAGGGGATAAAAAGAGGTTCAAAAAGGAAGAAAGAAAAAAAAAAAGAAAAAAGAAAAAAAAAAGAAAAGAATTAAAAAAGAGAAAACAAATAAGAAAAATATAAAAAAGAAAAAATATATATATTAGATAAACTGGTTAAAAAACGTTAAAAAAGAAAAAGGTAAAAGTTAAAAAAAAAATTTTACCAGAAGGCGAGAAAAAAAAACAAAAAATGAAAAAGAAAAAAATTAAATTAACTGCAAGACTAAAAAAAATCACAGGGAAAAAGCCATGAGTTCCGTGCTTTGCTTTCTCCTCCTCTGGAATTCTGCTGCTCTCCTTGGTATTGAAACCGCACTCCTTGTTATGTGAACTTGGTATTGGCTGGATTTCTTGTTGATCTTCTGGGGAAGGGGCCTGTTGTAGTGATTCTCAAGTGTCTTTGCCCCAGGCGGAATTGCACCACCCTTAGCAGGGGCCAGGCTGAGTAATCTGCTTGGGTTTGCTTTCAGGAGCTTTTGTTCCCTGAGCGCTTTCCGTAGAGTTCCGGAGGACGGGAATACAAATGGCGGCCTCCTGGTCTCCGGCCCGGAGGAGCCGAGAGCCCAGGGCCCCACTCCTCAGTGCGCCGTCAGAGAACAGCGCCCAGTTACTCCCGTCTGCCTGACCTCTGGCCGCGCTCCGAGCTCACTGAGCCTGCGACCGGTTCAAGGTAACACGGAGCTGTGAGCTTACTGTCAGCTCTGTCTCTGTAGCCGGCTTTCCCGTTCCAATACCCACAAGCTCTGAGACACTCAGACACCCCCGATCCTTCTGTGACCCTGCGGGACCCGTGGCCACGCTGACCCGGCGTGGGCTTCGCTCCGGTTAAGCTTCTGGAGCGATGTCTCTCAGCGGAACAGACTTTTAAAAGTCCTGATTTTGTGCGCGGTTGCTCCGCCGCTTGCTGGGAGCCGGCCCCTCCCCCCGGGGTCTATCTTCCCGTCGCTTTGGATTCACTTCTCCACCGGTCCTACCTTTCAGAAAGTGGTTGTTTTTCTGTTTCCAGAATTGCTGTTCTTCTTCTCTTCGATCTGCCGATGGATTTTCAGGTGTTTGCAATCTTTAGATAAGCTATCTAGCTGATCTCCGGCTAGAAGTAGTCTCAGCCTGCTACTTCTCTGCCATCTTGACTCCTCCCATAGCACAAAATTTTAAAATTTTTATAATGTCTATGTGATGGATAATTTTATATCAACTTGACTGGGCCACAGAGAAAATGTCTAGATATTTGGCCACACATTATTCTAGAAGTGTCTGGGGGTATGTTTTGGGATTACATAAAGCAGATAGAGCAGATAGAGCAGATTGTTTTCACTAAGGTATGTAGCCTTCACTCAATCAGTTTAAGACCCAATAGAACAAAAAGAGTGACACTTCTTTGAGTAAAGGGGACTCTTCTTGCCCAACTGCTGGAGTAAGACGGTGGTCTTTTCCTGCTTTGGACTTGAACTGAAATATCAGCTCTTCTTGGGTGTCATGGCTGAAGGAATTTGGACTGGAACCTATACCATGGGCCCCCTGGGTCTTCAGTTGCTGACTGCAGTTCTTGACAGTTCTTAGTTTTCTTAATTGCATGAGCCAGTTCCTTTCTCTCTCTCTCTTTCTCTGTTGACTTTGTTGGTTCTGTCTCTCTAGACAAGTCTGACTAACACAGCCTAATTTGTTTTTTCTTTTATTGCTTATGATTTGATGTCATATCTAAGAAGGCTTTGCTTAATTCAAGATCATGAAGATTTATGCTTATATTATCATCTAAGACTTCAATATTTTTAACAATTACATTTAGGATTATGATCTATTTTCTGTTAAATTTGTATATGGTGTGAGAAATAGTTCTATTTTCATTCTTTTACATATAGATATTCATCTGTCCAGCACCATTTGTTCATAAAACTATTCACTGTTATCTAATTATCTTATCACCTTTGTCATAAATCAACTGACCACAGATATGAGTGTATATTTTTGGACTATCTAGTCTATTCCAAGAAACTATGTATCTGCTGTTGCAGTTAGTTAGAAACAGGGAAGTGTCAGTGTGAACATTCATTCATTCACTTTAAGCACAATGTTAGGTATATATTTTTTTGTGTGTGTGTATGTGTGTGTTTTGTTTTGTCATCAGTGCCTTTGACTGTGTTGAGGAAGTTCCTCTCTATTTCTACTTTGTTGATAATTTTCATTATGAAAAATTGTTGATTTTTATCAAATTATTTTTCTACATGGGTGGAGATAATTCTGTAGCATTTGTCCTTTATACTATTGATATTATGTATTACATTAACTGATTTTTAGATGGTATACCAACCCTGCATTCTGTGGAAAATCTTGTTTTAAAGTATTGAGCCTGTGCTCTTTTGATACCATAATATTGAAATATATCAGTAAGACCAGAAAACATGTTATAATGGGGTAGAACAGATTCTATGATGCCTGGACTGTTGAGATTCTCCAATCTGAAGGTATGATACATCTTGATAATTCAACTGTGAATAGAGATGCACTTTCATACCTCTGCTGATTTTTTTCATCATTGGCAGCAATGAGTTTTCAACCTAAATGAAAACATCAGAATCAGAAGCCTTCGGCTGCCTGACTGGCCCAGTCAGTAGAGCATGCAACTCTTGATCTTAGGGTTGTGAGTTTGAGCCCCACATTGGGTGTAGAGAATATTTCAAAAGAAAGTCTTAAAAAAAAAAAAAGAATTAGAAACCTGAAAGTAAAAAATGGAAATAATATGAAAGGAGCTACTGTATTACTTTGCTAGGACTGCCATAACAATGTGCCACTAACTGAGTAGCTTGAGCAATAGAAATTTGTTTTCTCACAGTTCTGGAGGCTGGAAGCTTGAGATCATGGTGTTGGTAGATTGTTCTGTGGTTGTTCTTCTTGTGTACTTTGAGGGGGACTCTGTTCCAGGTATGTCCCCTAGCTTTTGGTGGTTTTCAGGCAGTCTCTGCTATTCTTAGCTTATAGATGAACCACACTCATGTCTGCCTCAATAATCACATAGAATTCTTCTTGCGTATGTGGTATAGGTCTCCAAATTTCTCCTTTTTAAAAGGACACTAGTTGAATTAGGAACAAACCCTAAATGATTTCATTTAACTTAATGACCTCATAAAGACCTTACCTTGAAATAAGGTCATACTCTGAGGTACTGTGGGTTAGCACATCAACATATAAATTTGGGGGGACACCACTGAATCCATAAGAGCGACCTTCTGAGAAGTGAGTAAAATTGTTTTCTAAAACCTTCCTGTAGAGACTTCAAAAAGGTCTTAAAATAATAAGCTTGAAAAGGACATCCCTATATTCTCAGTATTTAATTCTTATTCATAGAATAAAATTGAAGTATGACTAATTCTTACTTATTTGAATTTTCTTGTTTGGTACTAGAAAGAGCCTGGATTAGAACTAACTACCATATATTGCAAAACCCATTATTTCCTGTCGTGGCTGGGATAGATATTTCTATGAAGGAAAAGCCTTTGATTATGAAATTCGAGGATGTCAGGTATAGTAGCCGTGGTTTAATTAAGTAAGGGGACTTTTTGGCATTAGGAGAGAAAAAAAGAAAAAAGTCCAAAAAGAAAGTGGAAAGGTAGTAGGAGAGAGGGAGAGAAGGAGAAAGAGGATGAGCGGCAGACAGAGGAGGGAAAAAAGAGGAAGAGACAGTTGCTCTGATAGATTAATTCTTTCCTGGTGATATGACTGTCAGAGACAAATGATACAGAATTACCATAGATTTTAAAGTCAGATTTGAGCAAAACTCTAATAAGTCTGGTTCTGCATGGATAAGGCTTTTAAGATGATATGTGGGTTTTTCTTTTTGCCTTTTTTCAGGTTTAGAATGCTGTCAGAAAGGAGTCAGATCCTCTGTATCTGTTTCCAAGATTTACATATTCATCTATACTGACATTTACTTAAATGTGCTATCTTTTTCCCCTGGATAAACAAATGATATTTGAGCTTTCCAAGCAGAAATTCAAGTTTAGCAATAAAAACGTAAGCCAAGTAAATGCCAAGTAATTATTAGACATTTTGTTTGGAAATTTAAAAATTAGGGCAGTAACTTAACATTTTAATTATAAACAATTATATAACTGAGAGCATTTTATTTTTCCAATCATGTGTATGTAAACTAATTATATGAACTAATCTGCTAAACAAGATTAATTGTGACTTATGGAAGATTAATTTAAATGATTGTCCAAAGCATGACATTCTCCAAAGAGTCAATTTCTTTATATAACTCTTTTAAGAAATGAAACGGTGTTAAACTATGAAATTTACTTAATTTTAGATTTTTAGTTGCTAGTTATTTGAAATGACTTTGGAATAATATATTCCCAAGCTTTGCTTTTAATAGATACATTAAGAGTTGTTTTTTCCTTGTCATTTTTGGGCAATTGGCACTACCTGTTCATAATAGAAATCATCATTTACTTAAAAGAAAATCTCTATTGAAAATGACATTTTCAGAGATTCACAAAGATAAGAGTGCTGAGCTCAGTCCTTAGGGCATACACATTTTGGGAATGTAAAAATGACTAATTTGCAAAACAATAGGTCAGGTGAAGATATGTACAATACATACATTACAAAGATTACACATAAAGTAAGGTTGTTTCTGAAAATATCCCTTATACCTCATAGATTTTCAGAAAAATAAAATTTGAGGCTTCAGGGCAATAGCACAGGGTTAATAATAGGGTTATGAACCTTATTATAATTTTTTAAGCTTACAATTTGACTCAAATTTTCAGTGCAATATGTCTTGTAGACCATGAAATTAATTTGTCTTTCTTTTTTTTTCTTCTTATACGCATAGAAGAGAAATTAGTGTTTTTTACTGGAGGATGAAGGATGGAGAAAGACATACAATGTTAAATACATATTAGCTAGTTATTTTTTTGTCTTTACAAAAACAAAAATGATGTAAATAGAACAAGGATGTTTTTCTGGTTATAGGGGCTGAAGGATCCCCAATCCTCTTATTAGTTATTAGTGCATATATAGCATGCTTATGATCTTACCTCTCCCCCCCCCCGCCCACCGCCCCCCCCCCCCCGGGGTCCAGCAGCCCAGTCTCACTGCTCTGCGGCCACTCCCCCACGTGCCTGCCCCATGATCTTACCTCTTAAAGAACTAAAATTAGATACCCTAACACTGACATCTGAAATTAGGATGTCAGTGTTTGAGAGGAGAGGTGTGTGTTTTCCCCTAATTTCTGTATTTGTTTTATCTAAGAGATTTACCCTGGCATCATGAACCCAGTTTTCTGAGGTTAAATTTTCATCTGAAGATTTAGGGACTGTAATGAACTCAGTTTTCTGAGGTTAGATTTTCATCTGAAGATTTAGGGACTGTAATGAACTCAAAATTCATAACCTCTCATGTTATTTTATTTGGAGATAAAATCTTTAAGGAGATGTAGAAGGTTAAATGAGGTCATAAAAGTAGTATCTAAAATGATTGCTCTCCCTACAGGACGAGAAACACACACGGGGTGTATGTGTGTACAGTACATAAGCTATGAGAGGACATGGTGAGAAGATGGTCATCTGCAAGCCAAGGACAGATCTCAGAAGAAACCAAATCTGCTGACATTTTGTTCTTGGACTTCTAGTCTCCTCCAGATTTGTGAAAAATAAATTTCTGTTGTTTAAGCCACCTGGTCTGTGATATTTGTTGTGGCAGTCAGAGCAAAGGAGTACTGGGGACATGTGCAGAAAGTGACTACAATGTGATTAGAAACATAGACTCTAGATAATTTATTGCTTGGGTTAAAATTCCCACTTCATTCCTCACTCATTGTGTGAACTTGGGCAGGTTAATTAACCTGTCTGTACTTCTCCTTCATGTTCTGGAAGGTGAATGTAACAGTGGTATTTATCTCATGTTGATTTGCTGAAGGATATGAATAGATTATTATAAAAAATAGATTATTATATGTAAAGGAGCTAGAATAATGCTTGGCACATAATATGCCCCATATAAATGTTAGCTATTTAATTTGTCCTTTTCCTTCTTCTCTTCTCTTTTCTCCCCCCTCTTTTTTTTTTTTTTAAGAAAAAGAAATGTACACAAAAATCCTCAAGTAAAAAATGGGAGTTTTTGTAAAAACACAGATCTCATGAATTTCAAAAGAAGTTTTATCAGTGTAGTGTGGAGACATTAAGGAAAATTGCCATTTACTGAAGACCTTGCTTAATTTGTAAATTCACCCAGGATTCTATCAGAGCTTAAAAATGGCAATTAAAGGCCAAAACAAAGCTTGACTCTTGTTAAGAAGACAACAAAATTCAGACACTCAAGAGGTAACATTCAAATGGTCCAGTATACAATTAATTACTAGACATTCCAGGAAATAAGAAACTGTGATTCATAGGGCAGAGAAATCAGTCACAAACAGCAAAAACACATGTGACTGAGTGGAATTAGTGGACAGGAGCACGAAAGAATAATATGTTTGCATCAATCATTTAAAGGAAAATGAGAACATGAGAAGAGAAATTGAAGATTTAAAAATGGAAACTTTAAAGATGAAAAGCAAAACCTCTGAAATGAAAATTTCACTGGATGTGATTAGCAGAAAAAATTCAGGAAGACCACAGAACTTAAGATTTAGTAATAGAATGTATAAAAAATGATACACAAAGAGAAAAAGTAAACTGAAAATGAATCAAACAGATCTCAGTGGCCAGTAGGAAAATATCAAGCAATCTAACCTATTTATTTATTTGACAGACAGAGATCACAAGTAGGCAGAGAGGCAGGCAGAGAGAGAGGAAGGGAAGCAGACCCCCTGCTGAACAGAGACCCCCCCCCCCCAATGTGGGGCTTGATCCCAGGACCCTGGGATCATGACCTGAGCCAAAGGCAGTGGCTTAACCCACTGAGCCACCCGGGGGCCCCAATAAATAAAATTTTTAATAAATACATAAATAAAATAAAAAGAGGAAAAGAGAAAATATTAGAGCAATCTGAGTAAAAGAGATAGTGACCACATAGTAGACCAAATAAAAGACTGATCAAAGACTTCTCATCAGAAGCCATTCCAGGCAGAAGGATTAGTATTTTTCAAGTGTAGACAGAGATTTTATTTTATTTTATTTTTTTAAAGATTTTATTTATTTATTTGACAGAGAGAGAGATCACAAGTCGCGGAGAGTCAGGCAGAGAGAGAGAGAGAGAAGCAGGCTCCCGCTGAGCAAAGAGCCTGATGCGGGGCTCGATCCCAGGACACTGAGATCATGACCTGGGCCGAAGGCAGCGGCTTAATCCACTGAGCCACCCAGGCGCCCCTAGACAGAGATTTTAAACCTAGGAAGATATACCCAGTGAAGATACCCTTCAAAAGTGAAAGGAAAATTTAAAAAGTTGAAACATTCATTATAGATAGATCTATACTGCAAGAAATATTAAATGAAATTATTTGGTGGAACATAGATGGTATCTGTTGGAAATCTGAGTTGACACAAAGGAAAAAAAAAACCACTGAGAGTGGTAAATATGTGGGCAAATAAATACTTATTTCTCAATTTAAAGTTCTTGAAAATATAACTTTTTAAAGCAGAGCAATAGCAATGTACTATGGAATATACAATACTTACAGAATTAGTATGTGATTTATGTGACAATAATAGCACAAAACATGGAAGTGAAAAATAGAAAGTATATCATTGAGTCTTTTGTTATACATGAAATAACATAATACTATTTGAAGATGTGTTGTAATAAAGATGCTTATTTTAAACCCCACAGTACCACTAAAAAATCAAAGAGATATCACTAATAAGCCAATAGTGAAGATAAATAGAACACTAAAATACACTCAATTCCAAATGAAGTCAAGATAAAAGGATAAAATGAGAAAAGAACGTATGAATAATAGAAAAAATAGCAAAGAAGTAAATATAAGTCAAATTATGTCGACACCTACATTAAATATAATTATATAGTTAAAAGAAAGAGATTGTCAGACTAAGTGAAAAAGCATTACCTAATTACATGATGGCTATAAGAAACTCAACTTATATATAAGGATATAGATACATTTAGAGGAAAAGGATGAAAAAAGTATTGGAATGTAGACAATGAGATGAAAAAGCAAGAATAGCTATGTTAATAGCACATAAAACAGGCTTCAGAATAATGAATACTATCAGGGATAAAGAGTGACAGTTTATCATGATAATAAAGGGATTCTTCCATCAAAAAGACATAAAAATCATCAATGAGTATATAACAGTAACAGAGTTTTAAAGTACTTGTAGCAAAAACTGTCAGCACTGAAAGGAAAAACAGAAAAATCCACGATTATAGCTGGAGGTTTCTACCATCTTCTCCCACCAGCTGAGACAGCAAGGAGACAAAATTGGTAAGGATACAGAAAACTTAAAATTCTTAACCACTATTACCCACATTCACCTGATGGACATTTGTGGTAGACTTCATCCAAAAAAATCACAAAGACAAATTGCTTTAAATGCACACAAAACAGTCATTAAAAAGTATCACAAACTAGCACATAAAATATGTGTCAACACATTTTACCTTCAGCTTCATGAGGGTATAATTGACATGTAACATTGTGTAAGTTTAAAGTGTACAATGTGAGGATTTGATATATGGAATCGTGGTGAAACAATCACCACAGTGAGGTTTGTTACCCCATCTATCACCATATACAATTCATTACCTTTTTTGTGTGTGCATGGTGAGAAATTTAACTTTTGTTCTCTTAGCAACTTTCAAGTATACAACACAATATTGTTAAAATCGGCACACTGTATATTTGATCCCAGAATCTATTCTTCCTATAACTGGAAGTTTGTACCATTTGGTGACAACCTTCACTCTTATCCCTGTCCCCACCCATGGTGCCTGTCAATCACCAGTCTACCCTGTTTCTAGAGTTCAGCATTTTTTAGATTCCACATATAAGTGAAATCACATAGAAAAAGCGATTGCATTTCAATAGGCTATATATCCAGATGTGGCACTGCTGGATCATAGGGTAGTTTCTTGTTTTTTACCTTTAAATTTTTAATTTTTTATTAACATAAAATGTATTATTAGTCCCAGAGGTACAGGTCTGTGAATCGCCAGGTTTACACACTTCACAGCACTCAACATAGCACATACCCTCCCCAATATCTATAATCCAACCACTGTCTCCCTCCTCTCCTCCCCACTCAGCCACCCTCAGTTTGTTTTGGGAGATTAAGAGTTTCTTATGGTTTGTCTCCCCCCCCATCCCATCTTGCTTTATTTTTTTCCTTCCCTAGCCCCCAAACCCCCCACATTGCCTCTCAAATTCTTCATATCAGGGAGATCATATGATAATTGTCTTTCTCTGATTGACTTATTTTGCTCAGTGTAATACCCTGTAGTTCCAACCACTTTGTTGCAGAAGGCAAGATTTCATTTCTTTTGATGGCTGCATAGTATTCCATTGTGTGTGTGTATATATATGTGTATATATATATATATACACATACCGCATCTTCTTTATCCATTCATCTGTTGATGGACATCTAGGTTCTTTCAATAGTTTGGCTATTGTGCACATTGCTGCTATAAACATTCAGGTACATGTGCCCCTTTGGATCAGTACATTTGTATCTTTAGGGTAAATACCCAGTAGTGTGATTGCTGGGTTGTAGGGTAGCTCTATTTTCAACTTTTTGAGGAACCTCCATGTTGTTTTCCAGAGTGGTTGTACCCGCTTGTATTCCATAGGGTAGTTTTATTGATATATTTTTAGGAAGCTCTACACTGTTTTCCATAGTGGTGTATTAATTACATTCCCCAAAACAATGCATACGGGTTCCCTTTTCTCCATGTCCTTGCCAGCACTTGTTATCTCTTAACTTTTTCATCACAATCATTTTAATAAGTGTGAGGTGATATCTCATTGTGGTTTTAATTTGCATTTCCCTGATGATTAGTGATGTTGAGCATCTTTTCATATGCCTGTTGGCCATTTATATATCTTCTTTGGAAAAATGTCTCTGTAGGTCCTTTGCTCATTTTTAATCAGATTATTAATATTTTTTTTGCTATTGAGTTGTATGAGTTCAGATAAAAGATTTGCAAATATTTTCTTCCATTTCATAGGTTGCTTTTCATTTATTAATCATTTCTCATGCTGTGCAGAAGCTTTTTAGTTGGATGTAGTCCTACTGGTTTGTTTTTGCTTTTGTTGCCTGTGCTGTCAGTACATTTCAATGAATTGAAATCATATATTGTAATAAATTAGAAATATATATTTAGCTTTTGTTCCTGGTTCCTGGTACATAACTTCTAAAACCCTTGGAATTTTGAGGGTGATGGGTGTCTTTTGTATGTTATGGTATGATTGGTGGCTGGGTACTCCTAGTTAGCTGCCGGATGGGGGCTGGTCACCCAAAGGACCACATGAGGGGGCACCTGGCTGGCTCATTTGCTAGAGCATGTAACTTTTAATCTCAGGATGGTGAGTTCAAGTCCCACATTGGGTGTAGAGCCTACTTAATTAAAATAAAATAAAATAAAATAAAATAAAATAAAATAAAATAAAATAAAATGGACAAAAGGACCAAGACATGATTAGAGGGTTAAAATGTTTAGCTCCACACTTTAACCTTTGCAGGGAGCAGAGGGGCCAGGAGTTGAGTTAATCATAAATAGCCAATGATCACATTAATTATGTCTGCAAAATAAAACCTCCACAAAAAAATGTGGAGTTTGGAAAGCTTCTAGTTGGAGAGCACATTAAGAAGCTGGGAGTTGGGTGCAGCTGGAGAGGACATGGAAGCTTCATGTTCTTTCCTTTAATAAGTTAATAATAAATAGAGTATTTCTCTGAATTCTCTGAGTCATAATAGGAAATTACTAAACCAAGGAGGGGTCACGGGAAGCTCTGATTTACAGCTGATCAATTATAAATATAGGATGCATAAGACTCAGGATAGGTAAGTGAAGTGGTGCAGTCTTGTTGGACTGAGCCCTTTACTTGTGGGTTCTGTGCTAATTCTGAGCAATCAGTGTCAGAATTGAATTGAATTGTAGATGGTGTCAGGAGAGTTAGAGAATTGGTTGGTGTGGGGAAAAAAACCCAAACATTTGGTGTCAGAAGTGTGAGTAAAAATAGTTCATACATAATATCTTCTCTGACTACAACAAAATTCAGTTAAAGGCCAATAATAGAAGAGATCCAGAAAATCCTCAAGTATATGGAAGCTCAACCCATGGGTCAAAGAGTAAATCACAAAGAAATTAGAATGGAATAGAAAAGAAAAAAAGTATATAGAAATTTGTGGGATATAGTTAACATAGTATTCACAATGACATGTGTAGCTACTAGGAAAGTAGAAAACTTAAAAATCAGTGATTTAAGTGTGCACTCTAATAGCCTAGAAAAAGAACAAATTAAATAAAAACTAAGGAGAAGAAAGCACATATATAAAATAAGTAAAAAATAATTTAAAAAATTAAAAATCCAATGAAACCAAGTTTAGTTCTTTGGGGGAAAAAAAGACCTGATAAGATTGATAAAACTCTGGTTAGATAGGAAGACCTCTGGCTAAATTCCAAAAAAAAAAAAAAAAAGACAGAGAGAGAGAGATAACACAAGACAGCATATAAGAATATAGACATAAAAACAAAATAAAGAAACATTATGAATAATCTCAGGTCAACACATCAAACAACCAATGCAAAAGGATAAATTCCTTGAATACATGCTACCAAAACTGATTTAATAAGAAACAGAATATAGGAGCCCCACCTCAATCAAAAAAACTAAACTTGTTTTCCAAAATTAATAAATACCTTTCTATAAAATAATAACTAGAGATAGATTGCTTCACACAATGCCATAAAATGTTTAGGAAATAAATAATTCTAATCTTACAGAAAACCTTTTAAGAAAGAGGATGGGGGAATACTTCCTAACTTATTTTTATAAAATCAGCATTACCATGATACCAAAACTACACAAAGTGATTAAAAGAAAGAAAACTTACATGCCAATATCCATCATGAGCAAAGATCAGAAAATCTCAGTAAGATATTAGCAAATGAAATCTAGCAATATATGAAAGTATAATAGAATGTGAGCCAAGAATGTATGGTTGATTTAATATCAATGTTTAAAAATAAATTTAATTAATCATATTAATAAAATAAAGGAGAAGAATGGTACATTATTAGATATAGAAAAAATGGACAAAATTCACACCATCTTATAAGAAAAATACCTCCGCAAATCTGGAATAGAAGTGAAGTTCCTTAGCCTGATAAAGGCATCTACAACAAAATCTACTGATGTTGTTAATGGTGTAAGGACACACATTCACAAAATCTTAAGATTTGGAATATGATAAGAATATCAACTCAATATTTTGATTCAGCATTGTACTGTGAGAATTAATCTATGAAATAAGGCAAGAAAAATAAGTAAAATGTATATAAATCAGAAAAGAACTATAATCTTCATGTCATGGTTTTAAAGTAGGTAGGTTAGATTATAGGTACAAAGTCCTAAGGAATCTACCAAAAACTTCTAGAACTAAGTAAGTTTAGCAAATTCCCAGGTACAAGTTTATTTATAAAATCCAACTGTATCTTTATATCAATATAGAATTATTAGGAATTGAGATGCAAAAATCATTTGCAAAGGCATCTAAACTCATATAAGACTGGGGATACATTTAACAAGGGACTTAAGCAAATTGGGAGGATAAAAGATCAAGACAGAAAAACCAGTTGTATTTTCAGATACTAGCAATGAATAGTTGGTATATAAATTTTAAAAGTACTTGTTTGAATAGGATCCCAAAACATGCAACTTAGGCATAAATTTAGTAAACTATCATCTGCCAGACTTATGCAATAGTTTCCACAGGTGAGGAAAAATAAGAAGACCCAAGTAATTTGAGAAAGATACTATATTCATGAGTTAGAAGAATTGAGTACTATTCCCGGGCTGCTTTCAGGATTTTCTCTTTGTCACTGAGACTTGTAAATTTTACTATTAGGTGACGGGGTGTGGGCCTATTCTTATTGATTTTGAGGGGCGTTCTCTGAACCTCCTGAATTTTGATGCTCGTTCCCTTTGCCATATTGGGGAAATTCTCCCCAATAATTCTCTCTAGTATACCTTCTGCTCCCCTCTCTCTTTCTTCTTCTTCTGGGATCCCAATTATTCTAATGTTGTTTCGTCTTATGGTGTCACTTATCTCTTGAAATCTCCACTCGTGGTCCAGTAGCTGTTTGTCCCTCTTTTGCTCAGCTTCTTTATTCTCTGTCATTTGGTCTTCTATATCACTAATTCTTTCTTCTGCCTCATTTATCCTAGCAGTGAGAGCCTCCATTTTTGATTGCACCTCATTAATAGCTTTTTTGATTTCAACTTGGTTAGATTTTAGTTCTTTTATTTCTCCAGAAAGGGCTTTTATATCTCTCGAGAGGGTTTCTCTAATATCTTCCATGCCTTTTTCGAGCCCGGCTAGAACCTTGAGAATTGTCATTCTGAACTCTAGATCTGACATATTACCAATGTCTGTATTGATTAGGTCCCTAGCCTTCGGTATTGTCTCTTGTTCTTTTTTTTGTGTTGAATTTTTCCGTCTTGTCATTTTGTCCAGAGAAGAGTATATGAAGGGGCAAGTAAAATACTAAAAGGGTGGCAACAACCCCAGGAAAATATGCTTTATCCAAATTAGTAGAGATCCCAAATCGTGAGGGGGGAGAAAGTGGATAAAAAGAGGTTCAAAAAGGAAGAAAAAAAAAAAGAAAAAAGAAAAGAATTTAAAAAAAAAGAGAACACCTAAGAAAAATATAAAAAAGAAAAAATATATGTATTAGATAAACTAGTAAAAAATCGTTAAAAAAGAAAAAGGTAACAATTAAAAAAAATTTTACCCGAAGGCGAGAAAAAAAACCAAAAAATGAAAAAGAAAAAAATTAAATTAACCGCAAGACTAAAAAAAATCACAGGGAAAAAGCCATGAGTTCCGTGCTTTGCTTTCTCCTCCTCTGGAATTCTGCTGCTCTCCTTGGTATTGAAACCGCACTCTTTGGTAGGTGAACTTGGTCTCGGCTGGATTTCTAGTTGATCTTCTGGGGGAGGGGCCTGTTGTAGTGATTCTCAAGTGTCTTTGCCCCAGGCGGAATTGCACCGCCCTTACCTGGGGCCGGGGTGAGTAATCCGCTTGGGTTTGCTTTCAGGAGCTTTTGTTCCCTGAGGGCTTTCCGTAGAGTTCCGGAGGACGGGAATACAAATGGCGGCCTCCTGGTCTCCAGCCCGGAGGAGCCGAGAGCCCAGGGCCGCACTCCTCAGTGCGCGCTCAGAGAACCGCGCCCAGTTACTCCTGTCTGCCTGACCTCCGGCCGCGCTCCGAGCTCACGGAGCCTGCAACCGGTTCAAAGTCACCCTGAGCTGCGAGCTTACTGTCGGCTGTCTCTGTAGCCGGCTTTCCCGTTCCAATACCCGCAAACTCAGCGACACTCAGACACCCCCGATCCTTCTCTGACCCTGCGGGACCTGAGGCCACGCTGACCCCGTGTGGGCTTTGCCCCGGGTAGCCTCTGTTGCGATGTCCCTCAGCGGAACAGACTTTTAAAAGTCCTGATTTTGTGCGCGGTTGCTCCGCCGCTTGCCGGGAGCCGGCCCCTCCCCCTGGGGTCTATCTTCCCGTCGCTTTGGATTCACTTCTCCGCCGGTCCTACCTTTCAGAAAGTGGTTGTTTTTCTGTTTCCAGAATTGCTGTTCTTCTTCTCTTCGATCTGCCGATGGATTTTCAGGTGTTTGCAATCTTTAGATAAGCTATCTAGCTGATCTCTGGCTAGCTGAAGTAGTCTCGGCCTGCTACTTCTCCGCCATCTTCTGTAACATACAATGGTAAAAATATTAGATTGGCAGCTGACTTATCCACAGAGACCTGGAAGGCCAGAAAGAGCTAGCATGATATTTTCAGAGCACTAAATGAGAAAAACATGCAGCCCAGAATACTATATCCAGCTAGGCTATCATTGAAAATAGAAGGAGAGATTAAAAGCTTTCAGGACAAACAAAAACTGAAAGAATTTGCAAACACCAAACCAGCTCTAAAGGAAATCTTGAAAGGGGTCCTCTAAGCAAAGAGAGAGCCTACAAGTGGTAGATCAGAAAGGAACAGAGACCATATACAGTAACAGTCACCTTACAGGCAATACAATGGCACTAAATTCATATCTCTCAATAGTTACCCTGAATGTTAATGGGCTAAATGCCCCTGTCAAAAGACACAGGGTATCAGAATGGATAAAAAAACAAAACCCATCTATATGTGGCCTGCAAGAAACTCATTTTAAGCCCGAAGACACCTCCAGATTTAAAGTGAGGGGGTGGAAAAGAATTTACCATGCTAATGGACATCAGAAGAAAGCAGGAGTGGCAATCCTTATATCAGATCAATTAAGCCAAAGACTATAATAAGAGATGAGGAAGGACAATATATCATACTCAAAGGGTCTGTCCAACAAGAAGATTTAACAATTTTAAATATCTATGCCCCCAACGTGGGAGCAGCCAACTATATAAACCAATTAATAACAAAATCAAAGAAACACATCAACAATAATACAATAATAGTAAGGGACTTTAACACTCCCCTCACTGAAATGGACAGGTCATCCAAGCAAAAGATCAGCAAGGAAATAAAGGCCTTAAACGACACACTGGACCAGATGGACATCACAGATATATTCAGAACATTTCATCCCAAAGCAACAGAATACACATTCTTCTCTAGTGCACATGGAACATTCTCCAGAATAGATCACATCCTCGGTCCTAAATCAGGACTCAACCGGTATCAAAAGATTGGGCTCATTCCCTGCATATTTTCAGACCACAATGCTCTAAAGCTAGAACTCAACCACAAAAGGAAGTTTGAAAAGAACCCAAATACATGGAGACTAAACAGCATCCTTCTAAAGAATGAATGGGTCAACCGGGAAATTAAAGAAGAATTGAAAAAAATCATGGAAACAAATGATAATGAAAATACAATGGTTCAAAATCTGTGGGACACAACAAAAGCAGTCCTGAGAGGAAAATATATAGCGGTACAAGCCTTTCTCAAGAAACAAGAAAGGTATCAGGTACACAATCTAACCCTACACCTAAAGGAGCTGGAGAAAGAACAAGAAAGAAACCCTAAGCCTAGCAGGAGAAGAGAAATCATAAAGATCAGAGCAGAAATCAATGAAATAGAAACCAAAAAAACAATAGAACAAATCAACGAAAGTAGGAGCTGGTTCTTTGAAAGAATTAATAAAATTGATAAACCCCTGGCTCGACTTATCAAAAAGAAAAGAGAAAGGACCCAAATAAATAAAATCATGAATGAAAGAGGAGAGATCACAACTAACACCAAAGAAATACAAACTATTATAAGAACATACTATGAGCAACTCTACGCCAATAAATTTGACAATCTGGAAGAAATGGATGCATTCCTAGAAACATATAAACTACCACAACTGAACCAGGAAGAAATAGAAAGCCTGAACAGACCCATAACCAGTAAGGAGATTGAAACAGTCATTAAAAATCTCCAAACAAACAAAAGCCCAGGGCCAGATGGCTTCCCGGGGGAATTCTACCAAACATTTAAAGAAGAACTAATTCCTATTCTCCTAAAACTGTTCCAAAAAATAGAAATGGAAGGAAAACTTCCAAACTCATTTTATGAGGCCAGCATCACCTTGATCCCAAAACCAGACAAGGATCCCACCAAAAAAGAGAGCTATAGACCAATATCCTTGATGAACACAGATGCGAAAATACTCAACAAAATACTAGCCAATAGGATTCAACAGTACATTAAAAAGATTATTCACCAAGACCAAGTGGGATTTATTCCAGGGCTGCAAGGTTGGTTCAACATCCGCAAATCAGTCAATGTGATACAACACATCAATAAAAGAAAGAACAAGAACCATATGATACTCTCAATAGATGCTGAAAAAGCATTTGACAAAGTACAGCATCCCTTCCTGATCAAAACTCTTCAAAGTGTAGGGATAGAGGGCACATACCTCAATATCATCAAAGCCATCTATGAAAAACCCACCGCAAATATCATTCTCAATGGAGAAAAACTGAAAGCTTTTCCGCTAAGGTCAGGAACACGGCAGGGATGTCCATTACCACCACTGCTATTCAACATAGTACTAGAGGTCCTAGCCTCAGCAATCAGACAACAAAAGGAAATTAAAGGCATCCAAATCGGCAAAGAAGAAGTCAAATTATCACTCTTCGCAGATGATATGATACTATATGTGGAAAACCCAAAAGACTCCACTCCAAAACTGCTAGAACTTGTACAGGAATTCAGTAAAGTGTCAGGATATAAAATCAATGCACAGAAATCTGTTGCATTTCTCTACACCAACAGCAAGACAGAAGAAAGGGAAATTAAGGAGTCAATCCCATTTACAATTGCACCCAAAACCATAAGATACCTAGGAATAAACCTAACCAAAGAGACACAGAATCTATACTCAGAAAACTATAAAGTACTCATGAAAGAAATTGAGGAAGACACAAAGAAATGGAAAAATGTTCCATGCTCCTGGATTGGAAGAATAAATATTGTGAAAATGTCTATGCTACCTAAAGCAATCTACACATTTAATGCAATTCCTATCAAAGTACCATCCATCTTTTTCAAAGAAATGGAACAAATAATTCTAAAATTTATATGGAACCAGAAAAGACCTTGAATAGCTAAAGGGATATTGAAAAAGAAAGCTAACGTTGGTGGCATCACAATTCCGGACATCAAGCTCTATTACAAAGCTGTCATCATCAAGACAGCATGGTACTGGCACAAAAACAGACCCATGGATCAATGGAACAGAATAGAGAGCCCAGAAATAGACTCTCAACTCTATGGTCAACTAATCTTCGACAAAGCAGGAAAGAATGTCCAATGGAAAAAAGACAGCCTCTTCAATAAATGGTGCTGGGAAAATTGGACAGCCACATGCAGAAAAATGAAATTGGACCATTTCCTTACACCACACACAAAAATAGGCTCAAAATGGATGAAGGACCTCAATGTGTGAAAGGAATCCATTAAAATCCTTGAGGAGAACACGGGCAGCAACCTCTTCGACCTCAGCCGCAGCAACATCTTCCTAGGAACAATGCAAAAGGCAAGGGAAGCAACGGCAAAAATGAACTATTGGGATTTCATCAAGATCAAAAGCTTTTGCACAGCAAAGGAAACAGTTAACAAAATCAAAAGACAACTGACAGAATGGGAGAAGATATTTGCAAACGACATATCAGATAAAGGACTAGTGTCCAGAATCTATAAAGAACTTAGCAAACTCAACACCCAAAGAACAAATAATCCAATCAAGAAATGGGCAAAGGACATGAACAGACATTTCTGTAAAGAAGACATCCAGATGGCCAACAGACACATGAAAAAGTGCTCCATATCACTCGGCATCAGGGAAATACAAATCAAAACCACAATGCGATATCACCTCACACCAGTCAGAATGGCTAAAATCAACAAGTCAGGAAATGACAGATGCTGGCGAGGATGCGGAGAAAGGGGAACCCTCCTACACTGTTGGTGGGAATGCAAGCTGGTGCAACCTCTCTGGAAAACATCATGGAGATTCCTCAAAATGTTGAAAATAGAACTGCCCTATGACCCAGCAATTGCACTATTGGGTATTTACCCTAAAGATACAAACGTAGTGATCCAAAGGGGCACGTGTACTCGAATGTTTATAGCAGCAATGTCCACAATAGCCAAACTATGGAAAGAACCTAGATGTCCATCAACAGATGAATGGATCAAGAAGATGTGGTATATATACACAATGGAATACTATGCAGCCATCAAAAGAAATGAAATCTTGCCATTTGCGACAACATGGATGGAACTAGAGCGTATCATGCTTAGCGAAATAAGTCAAGCGGAGAAAGACAACTATCATATGATCTCCCTGATATGAGGAAGTGGTGATGCAACATGGGGGCTTAAGTGGGTACGAGAAGAATAAATGAAAGAAGATGGGATTGGGAGGGAGATAAACCATAAGTGACTCTTAATCTCACAAAACAAACTGAGGGTTGCTGGGGGGAGGGGGTTTGGGAGAAGGGGGTGGGATTATGCACATTGTGGAGGGTATGTGTTTGGTGAGTGCTGTGAACTGTGTAAACCTGGTGATTCACAGACCTGTACCCCTGGGGATAAAAATATATGTTTATAAAAAATAAAAAATTATATTAAAAAAATATGAGTTCCAAACCCAAAGAGAAAAAAAAAAAAAAAGAAGAATTGAGTACTATTAAGATAACAGTTCTCCCTAATTTCACCTCAAGTTTCAGTGCAATTCCAGATTTCTTTCTAGAAATGGGCAAGTTGATAGTAAAGTATATATGGTAAAGAAAAAGTGTTGGAATAGCCAAAACAAAAAAGCCTTGAAGAAAGAACAATGTTGCAAGACCTACATTATCTAATGAGAAGACTTACTAAAATGTTAGAGTCATAAAGTTGGGGTATTGACATTAAGATGTAAACATAGATTAATGGAATAAAAAAGAATTCAGAAATATGTCCACATACTTATATAGTCAAATTATTTTCAAGTAGGTGTCAAGTAACCAAAGGGAAAGAACAGCTTTCTCAATAAATGGTGCTAGAATAACCGGATATGTATGATGAAAGAAATAAAACCCAACTTTCATCATACACCATACACAAAAATTTATAGGAAATGACACATAAAATATAAAGCTATAAAGCTAAAATCATACTAGGAAAACTTCCTGATCTTGGGATAGACAAAATAATTGGTTAGATCACAGAAATCATGAAGTACAGAAGAAAAAAAAATTATGATAAATTTGACTTCATAAAATTTAAAACTTTTACTTTTTGAGAGACATTATTAAGAAAATAAAAAGGCAAACCATGCACTAGGAGAAAATATTTCCAGACATGTATCTGATATATGTAGGGTTTATATCCAAAATATATAAATAAATACATGTATAAAGGACACTAATTCAATAATAAGAAGATGAACAGTAGGGGCGCCTGGGTGGCTCAGTCGTTAAGCCTCTGCCTTTGGCTCAGGTCATGATCCCAGGACCCCGGGCTCCTTGCTCAGCAGGAAGCCTACTTCTCCTTCTCCCCCTCCCCCTGCCTGTGTTCCGTCTCTCCGTTGTGTCTTTGTCAAATAATAAATGAAATCTTAAAAAAAAAAAAAGATGATGAACAGTAAAAGATGTCCAACAAAGAATGGGCAAAGATTTGAACAAACACTTTGCAAAAGGAAACAAGACAAAGTCACTAAGTCCATGAAAAAATCTTCAATATCATTAGTTAACAGGGAAATGCTAATTAAAACCAAAATGAGAGACAAGTCACTATACATTCACCAGAATGGTTAAGATTAAACACACCAAAAGTAGCAAGTAGAAGAAGATTGTGCAACAACTGTAACTCTCACACACTGCTAGTGAGGATATAAAGTGATGTCCTCTGGGAAATGGCCAACCTTTTCAAAGTTATGTATATATTTACTGTAGGACCCAACTATTTTACTCCTGACACATGTGGCTGAATGTTCTAAGCTTTGAATCAGTATTTGTTCTTTCTGGCAAATAGCCTCCCATCCTAATGCTATCTAGGAGCCTGCCAAGTGTTGGCTTGTCAGCACAAAACACTTCTATCCCTTTCTTCATTCACGAAGGGCTTCAGGAGCTGGGGATAAGTACCTAACACATAGTTCTAGAGTATTTGTAAAGACAGTATATTTCATAAAAAAAATAGAGAAATACCATAAAAAATTTAGCAAGAATTGTTTTAATTCATCAAATATGGTGATGATACCATTTGACCAGTCCCTAAAAAGATGTCTTGTGAGAAGCCTATTTTCTAGAACAGGGGAAGGAGCAAAGGCAGAATTGTAGCTGGTGGAAGTATTGTAGAATTTTTGTTCCAAAATCTTAAGCTCTTTTTCAAATCTGTGAATCACTTTTTGTAATCTCTTGTTCTTTGCCCATGTTCGTGATTCTGTCTGTAAGCATAGGAAAAATTCTTTATGTCCTCTGTCTTATAATTCAATCATATTAATCCTTTAGGAGCCTAACCATGCTACTTTATACTGGCTGTTTGTGGTTTTTTGTTGAGTCTCTAATAGTTCATGGATATGGACTTTTATCTGGTATTGTGCTGACAAAGTGGCTCCCTTAACAAAAATAAGACCCAATTTGTGGTGTTTGCCAGTTTCTGTGGAATAGATACCTCCATCACCACTGATTGCAAATTACCAGTGTGGGGGATGTGGACAACGGCTCTCACAAGTTGGCACAAACCAACTCCAGCCTGCTCCTTCCCTTATCTGTAAGAATTTGAACTGGTTCATATCACCTCAGAGGTGATGTGATTTTTGTTAGGTACCCGAGATTGTTCCCAATTCCAGACCACTTTAAATTAATTTCCTCCCTTTTTTGGAGCATGCAGATAGTTTTGAATTGTAGCCCCAAATCCATAGGAGGACTGATTCTATTAAGAGAGTCTCAGAAGAAATCTCCTCTTCGTCTTTTCCTTCACTGAAGGCCAAAAATAGTTTTTCAGTTATATCCCTTTGGAGAGCTTATATTTTTCATTCAGTCTCTCATTCAGGGCACAACCCTGGAGGCTCTTGGCTTACTCAGCACCTCCGTTCCAACTCTTTGTTTTGTGAAGACCCAAGACTCTCTCTCTCAGCCACTGAAACCCAAGGCTCTTGCTTTTTGGAGCCAATGTCTTTGGACAGCTGCCAGCCTTAGCCCTGCTTACTAGTCCAGATTCATCCTGGGCTCCTTCACTTCTGAATACGTTTTTATTCTCTTGTGAGCTTAGCTATGCATTTAAAATATTTTTTTAAAAAAATGTTTTATCCAGTATTTTAAAGTGTTTTGCAATGGGAGGTTTTTCAGGATATGTAGACTACAATGTTATTGGAAGTTGAGTTCCCATTTTAACTATCCAAAACGCAATCTACTTTTCTGGTTGTTTCCTTCCTTCCTTCCTTCGTTTCTCTTTTTTTTTTTAAAGATTTTATTTATTTGACAGAAAGCATGAACGCATACAAACAGGGGGAGAGGCAGACAGAGGCAGAGGGAGAAGAAGGTTCCCCATGGAGCAGGAGACCCACATGGGGCTCGATCCTAGGACCCTGAGATCATGACCTGAGCCAAAGGCAGGTGCTTAAGCAATTGAGCTACCCAGGCACACCAGTGGTTATCTATCTCTGTGTAACAAATATTCTAAACTTAGTTATTAGTAAAAACAATCAATTTATGGGGCGCCAGGGTGGCTCAGTGGATTAAAGCCTCTGCCTTTGGCCTAGGTTATGATCCCAGGGTCCTGAAATCGAGCCCCACGTCGGGCTCTCTGTTCATTGGGGAGCCTGCTTCCTCCTTTCTCTGCCTACTTGTCATTTCTGTCTGTCAAATAAATAAATAAAATCTTTAAAAAAAAACAACAAAAAAAACCCCAAAAAACAATCAATTTATTATACTCATGATCTGCGGGGTCAGGAGTTTGGACAGGGCTCAGCTGAGTGAGTCGTCTATTCTGTATGGTACCAACTTGGTTCACCTAGTACTTTGCAGTGGGAGGCTAGTCAATCTGGACAGTCCAAAGACACATATCTGGTACCCTGGTGGGGACTGCTGGAATTCTGGGATCAACTGACTTTTTTTTTCTTTCTGTCTCGTCTCAGGGTCTGTTTTCAAGATCTTTTCAGCAGTGTCATCAGACTTCTGACACATCAGACACATCTAAGAACCATTGCTCCAAGAAGCCAGCAAGTAGAAACTGTCAATGTCTTGGTCTGAGAATTAGCCCATTGTCACTTCTGTCATATTCTATTGGTAAAACAGCCATCTAGATCGTCCAGATTCAGGAGGAGAAGACCCTACTGTCAATGGGAGGGGTGTCAAAGAATTAGTGTCCTGATTCAATCAACCATATTCCTGGATTAAATCTTTAAGTCTTCTTGATTTATTCTACCGATTCTACTTATTTATGTTGCTGCAGAAACAGAAATTTGATTAAACTGGCATGTTTAGGACTCTCGGGAAATTGATGTACTCAATCACCAATTTCCATTGTCATATCACAGTATTCTTGCTTCTTTTACTTGGATAATATATTCAGTTTGTTAAATGGCTCACCTAATTTACATGGAAATGATGGGTCATAAAGGTTTTCTAAACAATTGACATTATCCTACCCACATAAAGCCAATTAAAATAAATTATTGTCTTTATCACACAAAGTTTTAAAATATTTTTCAGTTTTGTTGGTTTCAATAGGTCTGAAAGGAGACCATTTTGTGACAAATGTCTGCAATTGATATTTAATTTTCACTAAGTTGAAATAATTTTGAACATTAGTTAAGGAACATTCTAATAAACATTTCAGAAAGATACATTATGCTTTAATAAAAGACATAAATTAAGACATGTCAGGAATTTTAATGTATCTTTATTTTGTTATTAGAACAATATTTGGATATAGTGTTTCTGTACCTAAAGAATCATTTATATTAAAATTCAAGAAAAATAACATAATAATTTTGATTTCATTTGTAATTGTTCAGATGCAGCTAACACAGAGACTATTAGTTGTCCACAGAAATCTGTCCTTCTCTTCAACCATGGTGAAATGGCATGAATTCAGGTTAATCTTTCTAATGATGTAGAGTTCCTATTTAAACTATTTATTCCTTTTCTTTCTTCATTTGTCGACCTGTAGACATTCAGGTTGTTTTCGTATTTTGGCTATTGTGAATAATGTGACAATGAACACAGGAGTACAGGTATTTACATCTGTATCATCTATGTATACAATGGAATATTATCAGTCTTAAAAAAGAAGGCAGTCTTGCCATTTGCTCAACATGGGTGAACCTGGAGGACTTCATTCTAAGTGTATAAGCCAAACATAGAGAAAAATACTGAATGGTCCCACTTATACATGGCATCTCAAATAGTTTCATAGAAAGAGAGAATGGAACGGTGGTGACCATGGGTGAGGTGGAGGGGGAAATGAGGAAATGCTGTCAAAGGTTACAAGGTTTCAGTTATGCAAGATGAGTAAGTTCTGGGGATCTAATGCCCAGCATGGTGACTATAGTTATACAATTAAATTAACAATGCTGTATCGTAAACTTGAAATTTGCTAAAAGGGTAGGTTTTATGCATACTTTCCAAACAGAAAAGAAAGAAAGAAGGAAGGAAGGAAGGAAGGAAAGAAGGAAATAGTAACTGTGAAGTGGTAGATTTGTTAATCATCTTGATTGTGGTGCTTGTTTTATAATGCATGTGTATATCAAAACATTAAGTTATATACCTATTTATCAATTTTACCTCAATAAAGCAGGGGAAAAAAAAAAGAATCCATACTACTCCATGGGGGAAATATGTGATTTTTAGCCCTGTTCAGTGACACGGCCCAGGAGCAAGGTCATTCTGTGATGCACGCTTCCCGCCCAGGAGCACAGGACCTCTTGGAGAAATGGTTGATTCTATATCTGTGCTAGAAGTTTCGATGTAAGACTGAGCATCTAGTTGTGCCAGAAAGCTCGGGAGCTTCTGAAGATTAATGGTGTTGTGTCAAAAGACCACAGGAACCCATTTAAAGTGTACTTGAGACAATTTGAGTGCCAAAAGGAGGATAATGGCTCTGGTCAACTGACACACTTTTAAGGCTAAAAAACTATTAGTATATAATTTTGTACAAAAGAGAAGAGCTAAATTACAGTGTTGGCTCTTACTATTTGGTCATGTTGGTGTTAGTAACTAATTTATTATATTGTTAAAGAGAATAGAAACAAAAAATGTAGATGTTTCAAGCAAATGTATTTTCTGACTAAAGAGAATAGGGGTAGAATGATACTGTAAGTTGTGGCTTTAAATCACAGAGGGGGCAGAGGGAGAGGGAGAGAGAGAGAATCTTAAGCAGATTCTTGCCCAGGGTGGAGCCCAACTGACTGAAACACCCAGATACCCTGGAACCCTGATTCTATTTTTTTTTTTAAAGATTTTATTTATTTATTTATTTGACAGAGAGAGATCACAAGTAGGCAGAGAGGCAGGCAGAGAGAGAGAGAGGAGAAAGCAGACTCCATGCTGAGCAGAGAGCCCAATGTGGGACTCGATCCCAGGACCCTGAGACCATGACCTCAGCCGAAGGCAGCGGCTTAACCCACTGAGCCACCCAAGCACCCGGAACCCTGATTCTTAAACAGCTACTTACACACAATAGACGACTTAGTGCACCCTATTCACAGCCTCTGGAGGTATGCAGATTAGCTTCCTTGACCTCACCTCCTGTTCCTTGTCCTAGTCTAGGCATTCCCCTAAATGACACACTTGGGGGACAACAGAATAACAAAGATAATAACGGAGTGCCTTATTTTTCCAAAAAGTAGGACCTCATTGTGTCCTCTGCTCCATTTTCCCACTTACAATACTTAGAAGGCAGGGAAGTTAGGACAAGTGCAACAAAGGGTTCCATTGGGCAGGTCTAGGTTCCCCACTCAGAAGAGGACTATGAATTTTCTATCCAGGGGCTTATATCCATGTTCTGCTTGTTCTATACTTGTTCTTTGCATTGGCCAAAACTTTCCAAATGTTATTACTATCAAAAATAACTTGCTGTAGGAAAAGGTTTCTTGCTGCGGACTGCAGACTTTGAGCAAGGTTCTTAGATTGTGGGACACAATTTCCACATGTATGTGAAACCCTAAGTATCAACTATCAACTGATTTTTCCCCCCACTCTTAAGCACTCCAACAGAGTGGAGAAGAGGAAGTCCAATGTGAAGGAGAAACTAAGTAACGTCTCACAGAATGATAGTGAAAGTGGCTTGAGACCCTCCAGTGATCAGGAGGACATGTAAGCGGCAGTTCTGTTCTCTGCTGAACTCAGGACGCTGAAGTGATCATGAACGATGCAAGTGGAGAACATGGGAGGGTCATTTACAAGGCCTTGTTGTGACCATAATCCTTTCCTGCTTATCTGTGTAATACCAGGGCAATAAGGTCCTCTATACCAACATGTTCTTTCCAATTGGAGACTAGACCAGTGTAAAGGAATTCTGGCCTAACTACCTTGCACCTGGATGGACTGTGCTCTGTGAAATTCTTTTGACCACCCCTATGACCCTATGAATTGTCCTTGGGATCACCCTTGTATATCAGCACATCTCACTGTAAATCTCTCAATCTTCACTGTGTCAAAAATGACCATGAAGACAGGTAGATTTATTTATTTATTTATTTATTTTTTAAAGATCTTATTTATTCATTTGTCAGAGAGACTGAGCACAGGCAGACAGAGTGGCAGGCAGAGGCAGAGGGAGAATCAGGCTCCCTGCCGAGCAAGGAGCCCAAAGTGGGACTCAATCCCAGGAAGCTGGGATCACTACCCAAGCCGAAGGCAGCTGCTTAACCAACTGAGCCACCCAGGCATCCCGGTAGATTTCTTTAAATCACAGATACCACTTCAGCTTTGGAAGGCCCAGAAAGGGACTCTTGGTTTTCATGACCCTATGTCAGCTCAGACTTAAAATGGGAAAAGGCAGTTATCTAGGGGCATTTGCCACGGGTGGAGGGGAGACCACAACAAAGTCTCAAAGATCTGGGGGATGGCAAACCAGTGAGTTCAGGTCTGCTGCAAACTGGAACACCACATGGTTATTTCATGGGTGCCAGTAGGAAGAGCCTCTTTCCCTGCCTCTCCCTGTGTTCACCAACCTTATGGGGCTTTAGAGAGACAATGAGCACTTACAAGATTTAGAAAGGCAGATTTACAGCTTGGTAAATATCCAAGAAAAAAACTGATGAGTTTCTTTCTCAAGACAGATAGAGAGGGGTTTATGACGTTGAAGTCACTCCCTCCACAACCAACAGAAATTCTCGCCACATGTTCTAAAGGTTAAACACAAAATCTCAGTTCTCAAAGAAATCCTTGATGTTATGCATCTCTGCACAAACACTGTAATCCCTTAGAGAGCCTAAATGTTTCACCAGATAAATACTGTGTGTGTTATTAATACCACATTCAAGTAGCCTTTCCTGAGGCCTTTCAAAGTCCATCTTTCCCTCCCCTGTTGACCATCAAAGTGTTTTATTTTCTATGTCTGATTGGCGAAAGTCCCTTCCCCTCCCTACTGACCACAAGACAGTCTTCCTCAGGTTGGGGGGGCGGGCGGCCTTTATGTATTTAGGCGTCAGTGAAAACTGTGCTTTTACATGTTGACCTACTGGCATGTGGTTGTGTCTAGCCATAGGGTGGTGAGACTTCTTGTTCTTCCTTCCAACAGTGGAATTCTTATAAATAGCTTCATCTTGTATTAAAATTCCGAGTCTAGGGTTTTTTTTTTTTCCTCTTCCCAATAGTTCTGGTCCCCAACAATAATTAATATCCTCTTTTTTCCATCTCCCGTCTATTCCCAACATGCTCTCCTCTGCTTGTAGATTCTGCCTCTCAAATTCCCCCCTCGGTAAGTTTTTCATTTGTGACTCACGTGACTGTCCCTTCTCTTTCCAGATTCCACCCCAGACCTTGATTATGTAAATCATCATTCAGTCCTTTCCCTCATCTAACATCATGTCAGCCTTTTATGCCCATTCCTAGGTTAGTTTAAAACAAAATCTCTGCTTAAGTTTTTGTTGTTTTTTTTTTTTTTTAAGATTTTATTTATTTATTTGTCATAGAGAGAGAAGTGAGAGAAAGCACAGGCAGACAGAGTGGCAGACAGAGGCAGAGGGAGAAACAGGCTCCCCGCCAAGCAAGGAGCCCAATGTGGGACTCGATCCCAGGATGCTGGGATCATGACCTGAGCCGAAGGCAGCCACTTAACCAACTGAGCCACCCAGGCGTCCCTCTGCTTAAGTTTTTTGAACTGCCTGGTTTCAACCTACACAAGCCACAGACCAATGTGAGGACTGGTTACAGTGAAAACTTCTTAAGAGTGTTTTCCCCGGGGGCACCTGGGTGTGCTGTCAGTTAAGTGTCTGACTCTTGGTTTCAGCCTAGGTTGTGATCTCAGGGTGGTGAGATCAAGCCACACCTCAAACTCCTCTCTGAGTGGGAAGTCTGCTTGAGGTTCTCTCTCCCTCTGGCCCTCCCGCTGTGCACTCTCTCTCAAATAAATAAATACTTCTTTAAAAGAGTGTTTTTTTCTCTTTGCTAAAGAAACATATTTTAGATGGGCATTTGTCTTTTTTAGACTTGAGGGTGTGAAATGAAAGCTTCATTTCTAGTTCACCCTTATTTTGAGGATGAGGCCCTTCAGAGTCTTAGCTTTGGGAGACTGTTTCCTTTTTTTTTTTTCTTCTTTTTTCTTTTTTTCTTTTGCTTTGGGTGGTCCTGGGCCTAGTTCCTACACCAGGAAGGTTATGACAAAATACGGAATAATTTAGTAGGATTCAGTAGATGCTCTCATGTTTAAGGGTAGCTTCAGCATTCCATTGGTCTGAGAGTCCACATCCCTTCAGTTTCTGATCCGGGCATTCCTTGCTTTCTATCCAGCCCTTGAATACTTGGATACTTTCTATCCAGCCCTTGGATACTTAGAGGATGGCTTTTAAAAATCTTGAATTTTTTTGTTGGTTTCAGGGCAAGTGTCCATATATGAGTCCAGCCTGCCATGTGGCCAGAAACAGTTCACTATGAGATTTTCTAAAGTTGAACCAGATGCCTCTCTTGTAAGAAAGCTACCTGGGTCATGATGAATTTTCCTACTTTTTTTTTTTTTTCAAGATTTTCTTTATTTATTTGACAGACAGAGATCACAAGTAGGCAGAGAGGCAGGCAGAGAGAGGAAGCAGCCTCCCTGCTGAGCAGAAAGCCTGGTGCAGGGCACGATTTCAGAACCCCATGATCATGACCCTACCGAAGGCAGAGGCCACTGAGCCACCCAGGTGCCTCAAATTTTCCTACTTTTTAAATTCTTTCATAGAATTTGTGTAAGAGCAAAATGAAAATCTGATGGATTACAACTGTGAAACTGACACTGAGCTTCTTTGTGGAAGACTTTAAGTGAGTGATTTTTAAAAGTTGGTTTTAGGGTCTTATAGGTTTTCTATTTCTTTTTGAGGCAACTCTGGTATTCCAGTATTTTTAAAGAGTTTGTCATCTCACTGAGGTTTTAGAATTTATTAGTCAAAAGTTTCTAAAACCTTGTGGTATTTTCATCCCTAATGCGTCTGTGGTTGT
Source organism: Mustela putorius furo (assembly GCF_011764305.1). NCBI lineage: Eukaryota > Metazoa > Chordata > Mammalia > Carnivora > Mustelidae > Mustela > Mustela putorius. Next base: position 28,381,965 of record NW_025421273.1, read on the forward strand.
ATCTCTTTTTAAATTCCTCATCTTGTTTATTTTTGCTTTCTCTTTTTAGTGATCAATTTTCCAGTGGTTTATCATTTTTATTAATTTTTAATGTTTCATTTAAATGTTTTATTTAATCTTTTAATGCTTTAGTGTTTCCTATTTCATTAATTATTTTTTCTATTTTTATTATTTTCTTCATTCTATCCTTCTGGGATTATTGTAGTCCTTTCCTTACCTTCTTATTTTGTATGTTTAGACCCTAAGTTTAAAGTTCTATGGTTTTCTAATTAGATATACATTGGGGGCTATAAATTCCCCCCAAACACCACTTTAGCTGTATCCTTCAATTTTTGATATACGACATTATTAAGTGTTTATTCATTTCAACTGTGATTTCTTTTTGTTCTTGTGGGCTACTTAAACATTTTGTCATGGATTTTTATGTTATCTTCTGGTCGGCTAATGTGGTCTGTATGATACTGATTATTAAAAAGTTTATTGGGATGCCTTCATGGTTAAGTGGGTTAAGCCTCTGCCTTCGGCTCAGGTCATGATCTCAGGGTCCTGGGATCTAGGGCCGCATTGGCCTCTCTGCTCAGCAGGGAGTATGTTTCCCCCCCACCCCTGCCTGGCTCTCTGCCTACTTGTGATCTCTGTCTGTCAAATAAATAAATAAAATCTTTAAAAACTTGATTGATACTTGATATTTGTTTTATGGTTCAAGACGTGAATTTTTATAAACATCCCATATCTTCTTCAGTTGCTGAGTGCAATGTTTTACATTTATCCATTAGGTCCATTTTGCTAATAACACAATTGGCAAAGGTTTTGGTTTGTTTGTTTGTTTTCCTACATTGCCTCTTACAGGGGAAGAAACAATCTTTTTCCTCTGCCCAGTTTAGGTTCATTGGCTGGGGCTCTGTAAGTTAGACTAACAAAAGAGAGATTAAGAAGAGATAAATAAACAGAGTTTATTAGTATGTGCACTGCAAGTATACATGGAAGCGTTTAGAAATGAATGACTCAAAGGCTGGTTAGAACTTGAGGTCTGTGTACCTAATTAGTAGGGGTTAAGGAAGGAGAGAAAGAGCACTTATGGAAAAAACAAATGGCTTTTTGGAAAGATAAATGGGCCCTTGGGAGACTAGGTAGGAGGTGTGATCATTTGTGAGATGTCTGTCTGAGTGTGGGTGCCAAGTTCTTTCTCCAAGAAGAGATTAGAATTAGTATGGGGAGGAGGTTTATGACAGTCGAAATCTTGGAGAGCTCTGCTGTTAAGCATGCAAAGTCTTTAAGGAACTCAAATGCTATCAACACAAAACAATACCTATGTCAAAGTGTCACATTTTGGGGTGGCAAATCCTGACCCCTTCACTCTCCATTGTTGAGAGAGGTGTCTTAATATTTCTTACTGTGATGATGCGCTTGTCACGTATGTACGGCAGTTATAAGTCTTTTACAAAAAAGATTTTACAAATCCTCATTTTTCCAACTACAATAGTAATACATAATAGTTAAAAAGCAACTTCAAATAATTAAAAAAAAAGTTGAGAGTGAAGATTTGTATTTCCACATAGTTTAACAGTTTCTTGTATAATTCTTCCAAAATGTTTTTTAGGTACGTATGTACGTGTGTGTGTGTGTGTGTGTGTGTGTGTGTGTGTGTCTTCCTGGAAAATAGTCTCAATTTTCCAGTCAGGAGACTGCACTGAAGAGACACCTGGGTGGCTCAGTTGGTTAAGTGCCTGCCTTCAGCTCAGGTCATAATCCCAGGTCCTGGGATCAAGCCCCACATCAGGCTCCCTGCAGAGCTTCTCCATCTCCCTCGGCCTCTCCCCCTGCATGTGCTCTCTTTCTCTGTCAAATAAATAAATAATTTCTTTTTTTAAAGGAGACTGCATTGGGGAGATGTTTTAATAGGGATGGCTGACATACCCATTTCATGGAGAAAGGTAGCTTTAAAACAAACAAATAAAGCACAATTCAGATGTCAACTGGATTCTCCCAGTTCCTTTAAGGACTAGATGAATCTAACTTAAATTTACCCTTAAATCAACGTATAGGATTCCAATGCCTTATTCTAGATTTCTTTGAATTTCCAGATGGCCTATATTCTCATAGCTACTTCTTTTTCCAAACTGGTGCTCTCTCTGTTTTGTTCACAGTCAACCCAAGGTAAAACCCAGCTTCTTCCATTACAACAGCAACTGCCACAGCAGTAATCTACTCCCACCATGTGAGGGCACAATAAGCAAAATCGGTTGTAGCAGAGATAGAAGAAAACAGGGAAGGGGTTTACATGGCAGAGAAGTAAAAATATTATATGGAACCCCAGATAGCACAACCCCAGCAAGTCCGTATTCATTTAAACCACTTACTTGTTCAAACATGTGCTTGCCCAATATAGATTGAGCAGGTCCAATCTGCTGAGCACAGTTCCTGTGCAGGTCTCTAGTATACTGGGAAAAGCTCTCTATAGAGCTTGATTAATACTATGACCTTGCCCCTCAGGCATGTGGTCTGTTGGAGAAGAATGCGTCTTTTTGGAAATGTAAGACTTTGGTATGGTAATAGAACCACATCCAGGTAACAGAAATAACATCTGGTTGAGGGAGGGAAGCAAGAAGACAAATATTCCCTTATTTGGGGGAAACTTTTAATATTTATACCATCTGAACTATATTATTTCTGGCTAGTTTTGCCAGTGACCATACCCTATATGGGTAGGTGGTGGAATGATAATGACTGTATTGTCATATTATTTACCCCTTATTTTGATATGTTACTGTCCATTTGCCTATGATTGATGTAAATAGTAGGTTTTTCTTTATGTCTTGGGGGTGGAAGATAGTGGAAAGAGGCACCGGAGAATTAAAAAAAAAAAAAAGAAGAAGAAGTTTTAGGAGCAGTAATAGAGAGACTAAGAAAACATAATAGAGATGATGGGAAAGAGAAAGGTAACTAAGAAACTCAAGAGTAAAAGGGCTCTGTGCTGCTTCCCATAATGCATGCTTCCTCTCTCTTCTGGCCCATCATGCTGGAGGCTGTGCCCTCATCCCCAGGCCACAGTACCCCTATGTCAAACTTTTTCTTTTCTCCTAGCTCATGAATTCTACCTATGGCTTTACAGCAAGCATACTGTAGAGGGTCTGTTGTCTTCTCTGTTATGTTCTCTTACATTCTACTTCTGGTACAGACATTTTTGTTTATTGGCATCTGGGCTCCTTTGACATCAAAAGTTCTTCTGTAGTGAGACACTGGAAAATTCAATTTTCCTATTCTTGAAGGGCAGAGCTTCCTATTCCAACCCTGTTCTTATAATGATCCCAATTCTAAGTCACAGACCAATGTGTTCTAGAACCACATAGGTGTGCTTACACCTTTTTATTCATTGTTGTTGGCTGTGGATAGCACTCTACCCTAGTAGGGGAAGGTGAAGTTAAAACTGGGCCATTGGGGGGCACTGGGTGGCTCAGTGGGTAAAGCCTCTGCCTTCGGCTCAGGTCATGATCTCAGGGTCTGGGGATCGAGCCCTGCATCGGGCTCTCTGCTCTTTGCTCTCCTCTCTCTCTCTCTCTGCCTGCCTCTCTGCCTACTTGTGATCTCTCTCTGTCAAATAAATAAATAAAATCTTTTAAAAAAACAAAAACTGTGCCATTGGAAAGAAGTGAGGAGGAGTTCTCACATAAGAATATGTGACATAAGCCCCGAAAATTATGCTGTATAAAAAGTGTAGAAACTTTATAGTAAAGATTACATACTAAGAGTATATACCCACACAGTGGTTTGAAGTACATTACCTAATTAAGTCCTCCAAATATATGAGTTGTATTGTGTGGAGGATTTGTATGTTAAGCTGCTGCTAATATAAGCTGGAGCTAATATTATTTTCACAATTTCCTTCTGATCAGCATGAGCCACAAAGGACTTTTAAAAAATTATTTTATCTTATTTATTCCATTTTATCTTATTTTTAATTATGGTTACAAATACATAAGATTACATTTGCCATATTAAACATTTTATTATTATTACTATTATTATTATTTTTTTAGAGAGGGATAGAGGGAGTGCAGGGGGAGGAGCAGAGGAGAGGGAGAGGGAGGGTCTTAAACAAGCTCCACACTCAGTGCGGAGTCCACACAGGGCTTGATCTCACGACCCTGAGATAGTGATCTGAGTTGGAATCAAGAGTCGGACACGTAGCCAACTGAGCCACCCAGATGCCCCACCATATTAAACATTTTTAAGCGATGTACCGCTCAGTACATCAGTGGTACGGAGTACCACTTAGTAGCAGCAAATCTATTCACCTTGGTGCACAACACAGCTCTAGAACTTTTACAACTTACTTTTACAACTGAAACTATGTCTATTAAACATTAATCTCTCCTCTCACCTCCCTCAGTCCTCAGAAACTACTTTTCTACTTTCTATCAATTTGATTACTTGAGATATGGCATATGAGTGGAATCATATACTGTATATCCTTTTGTGACTGGACGGTTTCACTTAGTATAATGTATTTGAAGTTCATCCATGTTGTAGTTGCGCCAGAAACTCCTTCCTTAAGGTTAAATAATATTTCATTGTACATAGGTACCACATTTTCTTTCTCCATTCATCCTTGATGGACGCTTGCATTCTTCCATCTCTTGGCTACTGTGGAGTGCTGCAACGAGCATGGGTGTGCAAATATCTCTTTGAGATCTTGCTTTTGATTCTTTTGACTATGTACCCAAAAGTGGGGTTGCTGCATCTATGGTAGTTCTATTTTTATATTTTGAGGAACACCTACACTGTTTCTACAGCTGCTGCACCATTTCACATTTCCACCAAGAGTGCACAAGTCTTCTTATTTCTCTGTACCTTAAACAACACTTGTTTTCTGTTCTTTTGATTAATGGGTTTGAGGTAATATCTCATTGTGGTTTTGATTTGTCCAAAAGAGACTTTTTGTGTGAACTGGAAGATAAAAGTAAAGTAACATGCATAACCTTTTTAGATTTTAAAGGCCAGAGCAGGTAGTGTTGTCAATAAAATACAGGATGCCCAATTAATTTTGAATTTAAGATAAACAAAAAAAGATTTTTTTTTAAAGATTACTTTACTTGAGAGAGAAAAAGAGAGCACAGCAGTGGGGGGAGAAGCAGAGGGAGATGACAGTGAGAGGGAGAGAATCTCCAGCAGTCTCTCTGCTGAGCACAGAGCCTGATGCCAGGCTCGATCCCATGACTCTGAGATCCTGGCCCGAGCTGAAACCAGGAGTCAGGTGCTTAACTGACTGAGCCATCCAGGAGCCCCTTAAAAAAAATAATTTTTAGTGTAAGTATGTCCCAATACTGCCTGAAACATAGTTACATTAAAACACATTTATATGCACTACTAGGCACATATTTATACTTAAGATTATTTATTATTTACTTGAAATGTAAATTTTGCTAGTCACCTGGCAGTTTTATTTGCTAAATCTGACAACAGTAAGTGCAGGGTCCCCAGCACTGTTGTGGCTCATGCACATTGCTGAGGATATATGGGTTTACCCTCTGGTATAAGAAAGCAGCCGGATCTGGGGTACCTGGGTAGAAGAGTCCCTCTCTTCCTGCTCTTCCTCCCACCTGAACTCTCTGTCTCTCTCAAATAAATAAATAAATCTTTACAAGAAAGTGGCTAGATTTGCAGCAACTCCAGAGACTGCTGTATCTCCTCCTTTGGCTTTACCGGTTCCTTGGACAGGTGTGTGTTTAGCTTACGCGTTCACCAGTGGATGAATGGATAAAGAAAATGTGCTATATCACACAGTGGAATACTATGAGACAGGGTACCCCCATCATTGATGCTGGAGGCTTGGAGATAGCGAGGGACCAATGTGGTATCCAGAACATTCTTGTGGATTCTCCAGAGCCTCCAACTTTCCTATTTGTCCTTTTTCCCTAGTTCACACTCATCTCTTCTAGACTGCTGCCCTCTGGTTTTGAGCTACATCAGCAGACAACGAAGCGACAGCCTCACCTAGGTGGTCTAATCAAACCACAATTGTATAAGATCTAGTCTCTGGAATAAATCACATTTATATCTGTATTTATATCTCTATCCATCTTCCTCCAGTAATTGTGCTTCTCTGAGCAAATCTCGAATGATTCAGGCTGGAATGTATTTATATACATTTTTATATCAGGATGCTAGATCTCACAGATGTTAAGTACCTTATCCAGGGTTATATAAATAGCAAGTGGCAGAAAGAAGCAATATTTGATCTTGGTCTATCTACCTCCAAAAGCCCTCATCAGACTCATCTGTCTTAGGGAATACAATGAGGGAACCACACATATGTGGAATATTAATTGATTGATGAGTGTCACATTCCAAACAAGCAAGGTAATTAATCTAATTCAGCACTAATGATTAGGTCTCGTTAATACTATATTTAGTAAGTGAGCATCTAATTTCTTTTAAGAGACATAGATAAATTGGAGGAATTTTTAGAAGATCAACCAACCAGAGAAGGATTTAGAAAGAGGAAATGTTAATGAAATAATGCAGGCAATGAAGTATACAACAAAGAATAGGAGTCCTGGTTAGAGCAAAGGGGTATAGCAAAGGTCACAGAACTGGGCAGAGAAAAAATTTTAAATCTCGGAGCACTAACAGAGGATTTCCAAGAGGAACAGATCCCTTATACAACATCTGCTATTCCAGAGAACTGTACAAGGAGGTTATAATTTTCAAATAACCAGTTAAATATTCAAGTGCCTCAAATTATTTCAAATAAGTGGCCCCCTGGATACCCCACCACTTATTTCATCAATTCTAAGATGCATTTCTTCTTTTTCATTTTTAAAAAATATAACTTAGGGATACCTGGCTGGTTCAATCTGTAGAACAGGAGACTCTTAGTAGTGGGGTCCAGAGTTCAAGTCCCAAGTTGGACATAGGGCTTACTCAAAAAAAAAAAAAAAAAAAAAGAACTCCTATTTTATAGCGGTTTTGGGTTCACAGAAAAATTGAGGGGAAGGTACAGAGATTTCCCAAATAATCCTTGACCCCAACATGAATAGTTTCCCCCATAATCAACATCCCATCAGAGCGATACATTTGTTACAATTGATAGATGCTTGCTGACATATCCTTGTCACCTAGAGTCTGTAGTTCACATTTTAGGGTTTACACTTGGTGTTATACACTTTACAGAATAATTTCACTGCCCTAAAAATCCTCTGTGCTCTGCCTGTTACCCCTCTCTCCCCCCGACCCCTGAGAACAACTGAAACATGAAACATGAAACATAAATTTTGATTTTCAGGTTTTTCTTCTCTTTTTCTTTTTTAAAGTAGGCTCCACACCCAACATGGGGCTTGAATTAACGACCCTGAGATCAAGAGTCATATGCTCTACCAACTGAGCCAGCCAGCTGCCCCCATTTTTCATGTTTTGGTACCTCCAAAATTAAGGTGCACTTTAAGTTGTAATCTCTCTCAATAGTATATAAAATAATGTTGCATCTTGTAACTGAAGGTGTTTTGTAACATATAAAATATAGCAGTTTTATAATCATGAGCAAATTTTCTCTGTGCCTCAGTTTATCTCTAAAGTAGGGTGATTATAATAGTTTTTATATAAGGCTGCTGTGAGAAGTAAATGAGAAAACCATCTGACATGTTTAGAGCAGACTAACAGTTCTCTATGGCCACAAAAATGCTGCACAAGAGCCCACACCAAAACTTAGTGGCTTATAATAACCCCTTATTATTTCAGCTTGGTGGTTCTGCTGTCCTGAGCTGGACTCCAGGGGCCTCACTCGTGTGTCTGTGGCTAGCCGTGGGTCAACTAGGAAGCTCTGCTCATCTTGGCTGGGCTTTCTCACATTTCTGGAGTCCTGACTGGGAGAACTCCATTTCACATGTTCTTTTATCTTTTGGCAGGTTAACCTGAGCTTGTTTTTCTGGTGGTGGGAGAGTTGCAAGAGCAAGCATGGAGAACAAGGCTCCGGCTGGCACAACATTTTGCCTGTCAGATTCCATTGACCAGTGTGTGATACAAGGCAAGCCCAGGTTCAGAGAACAGGGAGAGACTCCACCTCAGGGTAGGAAGAGCTGCAAGGGCACATTACAAAGCTTAGATGTGGGATTGCCTTGGAACACTGGGGCTGTTTTCTACAATTCATCTACCACAGTCAGTGCCAGCACATAGTGAGTGCTCAATAAACATTACCTGTCATTACCATCATCATCCCTGAAGGCTCTCTGTAATAACAGGTTAAACTGAACCTGTTTAATCTAACTTGTTTAAAAGAACCAAGCATGGTTTTACTGGGTAAGTGTTGGATGAAGCCCATGCTGCTATGTGCCTGCCCATCAGAGTCTCAGAAACATGAGGTCTTGGAACTTGAAAGATGGAAAAATATTTGAGTCCAACTACTCTCACTCTTTCACTTTACTGGGGAGAAAAAGGAGCTCCAGGGAGGTAAAATTACTTGCTCAAGATTGTATAGTAGAAGGGCCTGGATACCTATATTCCCATGCCAGTGCTCTTCTACCATAAGCTGTTGTTTCCATTCCAAGTATGACTTTCAGAGAAAAAAAGTTCTATTTCTTTTTAAAATCTATGGCAAAATAAAATTTGAGATGAATACAAAGTATAATAAAATAAGCACTTAAGCCTACAATCATAAATATATATTTGTTCATTGTACCACTTTAAATGTAAACTTTTAGTCTATTGGAACTTGTGAGTTCTCTCTAATAATGTTTAAATACTGCATACCATAAAAATAGTCCCTGATTTTAATGACAGCCACTTATTTCCAATTTTAAGTATATATACAATAAATAGATGTTTTTATTGGGCTTCAATAAAAATGAGAAACAAATGAAATTCAGATACATTTTTAAAGGAGCAGCAGAGGATAAATTTTTGTTGGTTTAGAGACAATGAAAACAGGTTGTTCAGTATTTAGATACTTTGTGACCCTGATTTACTATTTCAAAGAATGAAGTCTGTGAGCTGGCTTAGAATTATTGGGCATCAAAGGCAACTCTGAAAATATGTTTTGTTTAAAAATAAATGGGTCTAAAATTCAGAAATCAAAGGTAACATTATGATGCTCACCAAAATGCATTGATTGCTTTTTTCTCCTAATGAGAACAGCACATGCTATATTTGTATTTGTATGACTGCGTTTATGTGTTTGCTCACATATATTCAAATGTGTTAGAGTTAATGGAGAAACCAGTGGATTTGGATTCAGGAGACTTTGATGTGAAGTTGGAAGTTATAGCACTGGGTAGTCTCCTAAATTCTTTGTACAGAAAGCGCTATTCTTTAAAGATTTCCATGAAGGAGCTGTGTGGAGAGGGACAAACAGAAGTTATTTGTTTGTCTTTCCACAAAATAATTTTGTGGGTTTTTTTTGGTCTTGATTTAAAAATTTTTTTTTAAATTGTAAAATACACATAACACAAATTTTCCATTGAAATTAGTTTTTTCTAGTTTTATTTATTTAAGTAACCTCTACACCCCACATGGGGCTTGAACTCATGACCCCGAGATCAAGAGTTGCCTGCACCTCCAACCGAGACAGCCAGGTGCCCCCCATTGGAACTGTTTTTCAGTGCACCGTTCAGTGACATTAACTACCTTCATATTGTTGTGCAACCATCACCACCATCCAGCCACAGAGCCCCTTTCCTCTTACAGAACCGAAACTCTGTATCCACTCAACAATAACTCCCCATTTCTTCTCTTCCCAGCCCTGGCAACCATCATCCTTCTTCCTTTCTCTAGAGGCCAGACTTCTTTAGAAATCTCATATAAATGGAATCATATAGTATTTGTCCTTTCTGACGGGCTTATTTCACTAAGCAGAATGTCCCAGTGGTTATTTGTGTCGTGGTATGTGTCAGAGTTTCCTTCCTTTGTAAGGCTGATTCTATTATGTGTCCATACCACATTTTGTTTGTTTGTTTGTTTATTTTGAATAATCTTCCACATCTTCTTTATCTATTCATCAGTCGATGAACCCTTGGACTGTTTCCATAGTTTGGCTATTGTAGATAATGTTGCTATAATCATCAGAATGCATGTATCCCTTTGAATAAGTCTTTTTGAATTCTGTGGGTAAATACCTAGTAGTGCAATTGTTGTATTGTAAGCACATTTTGCTTATTCATTTATGGAACCTTGGGTTGGTTGTTCCTACCCTTTGGCTATTGAGAATAATGCTGCTACGAATGTGAGTACATTCCACAAAGTATTTCATCTGTGGCATCCTAAAGGTTTAACGATTTATTTATTTATTTGAGAGACAGACAGAGAGAAAGAGAGAGAGAGAGAGAGCATGCATGCAAACACACAAGTTGGGGGAGGGGCAATGGGAGGGGGAGAGAGAGAATCTACAAACAGACTCCCTGACCAGGGTGGAAACTGGCGCAGGGCTTGATTTCATGACCCTGAAGTCAGGACCTGAGCTGAAACCAAGACTCAGCTGCTTAAGAGGCTGAGCTACCCAGGCACTCCCGGCAGCATACTAAAGTTTATTATGTGCTGACATTACTCTTATTCAACATACCCATTTTTCAATTCACTGTGACAAAACTTCATTTTAGTACATCTAAAATGGGGTTTAGACATCTCTTGAAATAAACTCTTTCTATTGAGGGAGCAGCATAATAGTTTATAGACCACAAACCCAGATATAAATACACGTATTTTTAAAAGAGGTAAAAAGTATGTGTGAACACTATCCTGAACTATCGCCCCTGACGGAGAAAACTTTATGTAGTTTCCCATCACTGTGGCTAGTAACAGATTAATATACTTGCTCGAGATCTGCTCTCTCCTGATGAAAGGTACATCCTGGTTTGATATGCCCTTTTGTGCATGTCTCTGATCCTCTCAAGATACTGAGACACTTCTATATTCTTTTTCATGCTCTCTGAACCAAAGAAATCTCAGTGGGTGGACTCAGTTTCTCTCTGTCTGGCCACCCCTCACCACTGTTTCTGATGCTGCCTCACCACACTGGTACCACTGCTGGTGGTCCTGGGGAAGTTGTTGGAGGACTGGCCACCAAATGAGCTTCATTGGTTGAGGTCCCTCTACTCTGGGATTCCCTCTAAACCCACATGTTTTCTGTCATGCCTTCCTTCTACCTCCCTACCTATCACATCCCACCTTTTTAGACACATGTACTAGAAATTGATGCTATTTTCTTCTCTTAGAAGAAAACCCTTATCTAGCTACCCAGCTTGTATTCTGATTCCTCAACTACCTATTTTCCAGGCTGGAGTTAGACATTCAATTTGTGACTTAATTCCTTTGACTTGCCATACATAAAATCAAGCGTGTGTGTGTGTGTGTGTGTGTGTGTGTGTGTGTGTGTTTGAGAGAGAGAGAGAGGAAAAAGAAAGAAAATCCTAATATTTATAAAAATTAAAAAAAAAAAACAAAATTTAATTTCAAGGTGATTGTAAAGACTGTGAGATTCAGGAGTAAATATTAGAACTCCAAAGCCAGGATAACTCTTTGTTCTCTATATTTCATGTAATCCCTCCCCTCAGATGATCCACGTGGCTGACTGCAGAGGAGCAATGTTAAAGGAAAAGAGAAAAGGACCCTTGATTCTCACTCAGGAAGGGAAGACCCACAAAGAGTCACAAAGGGGGAGGGAGTGAGATGGTGAGGAAGCATGTTGTTTGGAAGATTTGATCTGAATAATTCAATAGTTGGGTACAGCAGTTGTCTCTTCAGTGTAGTGAGGAAGTAAGTGGGAAAGGAGAGCTACTAGGGATTCGTTGGGGGTGGCGGTCATTGACTAACATACATCAAACACTTACTATGTCCAGGCACAAAGGATACATTTTCTGATTAGTCCTCCCAACTACAATAAGTAGTAAGGAAGCTGCTGTCAAATTTCAAAATAAGGAAAAAGACTCTACCCTTTGCACTACACACAGTTGATTATTTTCTCCTCCTGTCCTGAAGTCACTCTCACGAAGTTGTATAAAGAATTCCTTTCTCACAAAAAACAAAAACAAAAACCTTGGGTTAGAATCTTTAAAATCCTAATTAAGGGTCCTTACATTTTTTTCATAGAAGACAGTTCCAACCCAAGGTTATTAAGGAATGAACCAAGAAGAAAGGTGGATGTTCCTGATTCTCTAAAACGTGTTTATTGCATCTGTATTTACCCAGAGGATAAACCAAGAGATAGGAGGGGCTGGAGGAGAAGACTTGCAGCCTTCCTTTGGGATTAACTGGTGATCATTTGGTGTTAGTTTGGTGAAGCTGCTGCTCACCATGGGCAACTTAACATTATATACAAAAGCCTGGACCCTGGGTCCCAGCTCCTGCCCCGGCACTCAGGGACCCGTCTTCCTACTTCCTCTAGCTTCTTGATCCCCTGGATTCCTGACTTGGCAGATGGTCCTTAAGGTTGAAATTATGTTCTGGCCATTAGCTCAGCGACTAACATATGTGTGGTATTTTTAGTTAATATTGTTTTTTGTGGCCATCCTATAAGGCAATTTCCAGTGATGAACCTAGAATATTTATACACATAAACCTATATATTCTTACTTGTGTAAATGTCTATTTTATAATTTTTACATGCAATTTGTGCTTATTAAAAGTATTTTCACAGTGCCCCTGAAAAAGGAGTAATGTCAGATGGTTGTATTAAATTTGTGGGAGGAGAGAGAAGAGAAAAAGAGGCAGTAAGGACTTTGAATAAAACTCCTTCATTAAAAATCTAAGGTTGGGGCACCTGGGTGGTTTGTCGATTAAGGCCCAACTCTTGATTTCAGCTCAGGTCACTACTTGGGATCATGAGATCAAGCCCAAGTTGGGCTCTGTGCCCGGTGTGCAGTCTGCCTGGATTCTCTCTCTCTTTCTCCCCTGCCCCTGCTCCTGTGCTATTTCTCTCTCAAATAAATAAATAAAATCTTAAAAAAATATATCTAAGGTCACCAGCTACTTAGTGGTAGAAGCTTGGCCTATCTGTCCACGCTGTGCCCAAAGACCGTGTGTTCTGATATTAGTCCTATAGTTTCCTAAGACACTATATGTTGGCTCTACAGCCCTTGAGAAAATTACTTGATCAGAACTTCTTAGTTGGTAAAATATAGATAGAGCAGTAACTAATACATAGGGTGGTTGTGAGATTAAGCAAGAAAAGCTACATCAAGTGCTAAAAGAGTGCATGGTTTCATTAAAGAGTGGGAAGGTAAGGGTTTGGATCCTGCAGCCAAATTCTATTCAGATTCTGGAAATACTACTTACTCTCTGGGAAGGCAGCTTTTCATAGGAATTTGTGAGGGTTAAATGTGTCAATTTGTGTAAAATATTTAGAAGAATGGCTGGCCCATATCAGATGTTCAATAAATGTCACCACTGCTATTTATACTGTTAGCATTGCAATCTATCCTCAGGATGACTTTGGAGTCCTTTTTAACACCAGTGATCTCTGTTACACCATCTACATACCATGCATCAGGTTCTATTACCAAAACCTGCCCTGTGCAGTGAAAAGATAGAATTAGGGAATAAAAAAATAACTAGAGGAAGTCTCAGTATCCTCAAATGTTCATTTCTCTTTATGGAGTTCATTACCAGCAATTAAAAGCATTTTAATCACAAGTCTCTCAGTTTCAAACTTGTCCTTTTGCGTTTGGTAAATGTCTGCTATTTCTAATAGATATTTGCATCATTTCATTATTTTTCCCTATTTAATGTATTAATATTCTTCATGAAATTGGTTCATTTCACAGAGCGCTCCCCAGAGTTTTATTAGTTGATGATTTCTTTGTTTTTGATAGTTGCTTTTTCATCCTTGGAGAAAGTTTCCTATACTATTAATGGAAGTCTAAATTGATCTTCTAACCTTCCCAGATGCCTAGAAACGAGCTTTTTGTAGAAGGACAGCGATTATAGAATCTTTCTCAATTTTGCCAGTCAGACACCTTGAAGAAATCAATGAGTAGGCAAATTATTAACTAATTGAGCATTTAGAGTGTTCTTACTTTTGAAAAATCAATTAGGCCTTTGCCCTTAGTTTTGCAGCATTACTTCATTATTAATTGTTTTAAGCAGCAGTTCATCAGCAATGGACCCAGATCAGCTGACAGTTGTTTTTTGTTTATATTCTGTGCTTAATTGATTAATACAATGAGCTGAAAACCTTTAACATCATTGATCATGTCACGCAATGCTGAGTAATTGGCTGGCAAAATGTGATTTTTCAAAATTAATGATTCAATGGTTCAAAGGTTCAATTCAGCAGCAGATTGCAGTCAGCAAGAAGAGAGGATTTTCAGTATTTCTTCAACATGGATGATCTGAATGATAGTCTCATCTCATTTTTGGAGGCTTTTTCTGTCTTCATTAGAGATAATTTCTTGTTCTATATAAAGCACAGGAGGGTCACATTTACTATCTTAATGACATGATTTTATTACCATTGGGTAAACATGGCTTTCAATTCAAATTTTGAAGAGATTGCCACTGTTGTCAGAGGTACAAAAAAAAAAAATGGATAAACTTACAGGATGCAATTTTGTGCTTTATAAGATCTTCAAGCGGAGACAGAGGTAGGAAGTGTGTGGAATGGTGGGTCAGGGGTCTCAGCTCAGTAACATACTCTTCCAGGAGGATTTTCCTGAAGGTCTGCAAGTTCTGGATTCTTTTGCTCTGCTCCCATGGCTGTTGAGACCTAGCTTTGTTATCAAAGCTACAACTATCACAATATTGGGCTTATTTGCAAGGTTCCCTCGCCAATGAGACTGCAAATTCTCAGGGGTTATGGCCTCAACTATGTGCCTTTGTATCTTTTTTTTTTTTTAATTTTATTTATTTATCAGAAAGAGAGAGGGGGAGAGAGCGAGCACAGGCAGACAGAATGGCAGGCAGAGGCAGAGGGAGAAGCAGGCTCCCCGCCGAGCAAGGAGCCTGATGTGGGACTCGATCCCAGGACGCTGGGATCATGACCTGAGCCGAAGGCAGCTGCTTAACCAACTGAGCCACCCAGGCGTCCCTGTGCCTTTGCATCTTTAGTGTTACACCCATTTTTGGAACCAAACTGGCACTTAATTCATTGGTCAAATGGAAGGAGAAAAACACACACCAATCTTCCATTCAGTTAGGGAAATTTATTTGGTTATATATGTGTATTGTTCTTTATTATCTTTATGAAAATAGCATCTCTCTTTGACTTATGGAAACAAAAGCCCTGAATTCCCAAGCTGTCCATAACAATTATTAGGCAACTTTCTACGTATTTTTTCTGGTGGTAAGACCTTAGAGCTTAGGCAGGGTCTTGGATCAACTGCTGAAAACCATTTTAATCCCTGCCTTTTCTGTGTATTCACATACTTCCTCAGATGAAATTTTAAACCAGTGTTCTCCAAGGTGTATTTGGTAGGAAAAAGCCCATTACGGCGTTACTAACGAGAATTTGACCTATGGACAAATAAATTAAATGAAACATGGTGTGTCATCCCTCTTGGGAATGCCCAAAGTACATCAGAATCAGTCAAATAGTTCATTTCCTAGAATCTCATCACAACTTTGGAGATCCCAAGTATTTTTTACCTCAACATTTTTTTTTCCCCTTTGGTGGAAACATCTCAGGAAACTAATGGTGTGTAGCATATGCTTTGAGAAATGTGACTCAAAGCAATAAAGGGGGTCAGAGAATGTGATTTTGGTTCTGCTGTGTTTATGGAAAGACATGGTGAGGAAAGTCAGGATCTCACAGACTGGTCACAGGTATTGTGCTGCGTTAGTGTAGTAACGTTCACTGTTTCATTCCCATACGTTTGTTGCTTTCTTTTCTGGGAAATGTTCACTGAAGAAAACTCAGAAAACAGACAGAAAGAAAAAGGAAAAAAAAAGTCTTCATGGCTGCTTTGTTTAAAGGGTTCCATGCTCAAATAAATTTAGAAAGCTCTGGGTTAAACAAAGTTAAACAGAACTCCGATGGATCAGAGCTCAAAATACTAAAAATAAAATTAATATGCATCTAGGAAACAATTGCTCAGGCAAACCAACACACATAGATAATGGATTCTGTCTGAAGCTTCATTTCCCAAACTGAGGAACAATAATATGCATATTAACCCAGGTGAATGTCTAAACAGATTGTTGGCAGTTTCTGATTAGGTAAAGGAACTCATGCATCCTGAGTGTAATTTATGTGGTTAAAATTAAGCACCATCACAAAGGGACACATTTAAGTTCAACCGTAACAAATTGTTACTGTCTTAATGTATTTTCCTCCATCCTTTTATTTTTAATCTGCATATTTTTTGTATTTAAAAATGGGTTTCTTGTAGAAAATATGTAGTTGGGATAGGGTACACATTATCTGTTTAACATTTCCCTTCTCACTTTCTTAATTCTAAGTAATTCTGAAGTTTTGTTTGTTTCTTAAAAGATTTTATCTATTTATTTGACAGAGAGAGAGAGAGCGTACAAGCAGGGGTGGCAGCTGAGGGAGAGGGAGAAGCAGACTCCCACTGAGCAGGGAGCCTTATGTGGGGCTTCATCCCAGTACCCTGGGATCATGACCTGAGCAAAAGGCAGACACTTAACTGACTGAGCCACTCAGGTACCCAGTAACTGAAGTTTAAATACAATTTCATTTTCTTTCCAAAATGTTTAAGTCTGAGTTTTAACTTAATTGCTTAGTGTTTGGGAGTCTAGGATAGTGGATGTTGTTTATTTCTTGGAAACAAAATGGAAGAATTTATGAAAAAAATAAAATGATGTAATCTTATGTTTTCAGTTCAAGGTTTAGGAAAAACAGTGATTTACATGCTATTGCCATTTCTTTTTTTTTTTTTTTTTTTTTTTTTTTTTAAAGATTTTATTTATTTATTTGACAGAGATCACAAGTAGGCAGAGAAGCAGGCAGAGAGAGATGAGGAAGCAGGCTCCCCGCTGAGCAGAGAGCCCGATGCGGGGCTCGATCCCATGACCCTGGGATCACGACCTGAGCCGAAGGCAGAGGCTTTAACCCACTGAGCCACCCAGGCGCCCCTGCTATTGCCATTTCTAAATATGGCAGCTGCTGATAAAATGAAATATAAGGAAATTCCTTAAAAGAACAATTATGCAAGTGAAGAAAATATTTCTTATTTAAAGGAGAGGAACTTGATTTAAAAAAAAACATTTAGAACAAGATCTGAATATAAAGTTTTGGAATGGAAAGAAAAGAGTGCATCTGATAATTCCAAATTCAAAAGCAAGGAAATGGTAAAATTAGAAGGATTTATGGAAAAAAATGATGGTAAATATTTTATGAAGATAACACTGCTGTTTATTATAAGCATAGGAGTAGGGTATGCGTTCTTAAAAAATGACATCAGTAGTTCGAGATGGTAAAAAAGTAAGTTTTTGTGTTTTTAAAGATTTTATTTATTTATTTTAGAGAGAGAGAACATAAGCAAGGGGAGGAGCAGAGGGAGAGGGACAAGCAGACCCCAGGCTGAGTGCTGAACCCACACGGGACTCAATTCCATGACGCTGAGATCAGGACCTGGTCCAAAATCATGAGTCAGATGCTGAACTGACAGTCATCCAAAAAAGTAAGTTTCTGAAGTCTGGTCTTGAAATAGGAACTATCATTTGCTAAGCACCCAATTATACATCAGGGATTAACTAGTTTGTATGGATTATTTCATTGAGGTCTGTCATCAACACAGAAGGGAGTATATATATTTTTTTCCATTTTGCTTCAAACCTGAAACACAAGTTAAAGAATACATAGCACAGTAAAGCATTAGGATATGACACAGTTAGTGATTGGTTTTTGGCCATTTTGCAATAAAATGATCATATCACCCTGGCACATCATAGTTATCCTTTTGCCATCAGACGAGATCGGGAGCGTTCAGGGTGGTCTGGCCGTAGACTCCTTTTGCCATCAAAGAGCAGATCAAGAGGCTATGTTTAATTCTCTTCATGGAAGAATTTTCCTTGCCACTAATGTCGTTCAAGGGCTCGATTTTTCACTTCTTAAGTAAGATATACTTCATCACTTAGAATTCCTTTCTTTTTGTCATCAATAAAGAGCTGCATAAATTAAGGCTTTTTAATCATGTGAAATTATAATAATTAAAATCATAATAATTCTTTCCATCTTTTACTTAATGCAGTAAATGAAGTTGAAAAGCATTTTGTGTATAAAATCGCCATCAAGAATGCTACCTTCCTAGGACATAAATCCATATCAGGGGATGGAATGAACCAGTTACAACGGCTTCCAGCTGCAGTGGTCGTGGGCAGATGGGGAAGAGTGAGTATACTTTGTTTTTCTCTTTCTAGTTCTCAAATAGAGAAATAGAAAATGCAAAAACAAACTAACCCAAGTATACAAAGCAAGAACTCTTTATGCAATCATGTTTAGTATGTTATGTCCTAGAGTCACTGTAATTTGTGGGGGTGGTAGTGGTTCATAGAACAGGAACCAAAAACTTGTGTATGTATACAAACACACATAACTGTGAAACTAATGACACAAAAGAACTAGAATATAATTATAGATGCCCTTCTCTTTAACACCCACTTTTTTATTTTCATGTTTTATGCAGGTGAGTTTTAAAAACAGAAAAGGCATTCAATTCAGAATTATGGTTTTCACAGAAATTGCAGCATAATTCTATCTTACATTTATTCATAGTTTTATAAAACATATGACCATTTCCAAAACCTCTGGGTATCATAACATATTTAAAAATACCAGCAAAATTACCAGACTGAAAAAGAGCACTAACTAGGCATTTTCCCCATAGAAAACCATTTCATGCACCTACTCAGAATTGTATATTAAAGCCAAGAATTTAATATTGCAAATACATAAAAGAATGAGTTATCATTTCTTTGGGAGTCATAACTTTGGATTTTAGACTTCCGTCCATTTAATATTTCAAACATGGCACCAATTTGTGTAATTTTGGGGTGGGTATTGAATATATTAGCTTTGATGATAAACTGGCTCACCTTCATTTCTTTGAAACTAACACAGACTTGTACCTATTTTAATATGTGTTGGGCTTTCTGCATACAAATGAAGCATTACTAAACAATTCCAACTGTGTTTTTAAAAAATCAGCACAGTTCAATGTTTCCCTAATTCTCTGAGTCTGGGGAACATAAATAATCATTTTAATTCTCTGGTAGACACAGAATTACACAGTAAATTATATGAAGCCTGGAAAAGTTCCATTTTTTAAAACGCACATATTCTTTTTATATGAAGAATCTGAGATAGGACTTAACTCAAAAAGGTATTTAAGGGTTTGAATAAAATTAACTGTAGCACTTAAAATAATTCTTACTATTTTAAGGAAAAAGCTCCTGGGGCCATTAAAAAAAAAAAGGATTATACTGAAGAAGAGGACAGCAGAGAGAAAGAGAAAGATAATTAATAGAATATACTAGAGTTGAATAATTGAATGAAAATATACAGATCTGCCAGAGCCCAAAGCAGTCAGAATAATATTAATCAAATCTTACTGACTCTTAATTGGAATAATGAGAAAACATTCTTAGCTTGCTTGATCATGTTGGCATTTTAATTAAACTTTCTTGGATCCCAGAGAAAACAATAGTCTCTCTCTCTCTTTCTCTCTCTCTCTTTTTGCTGGAACTATTTCTGTTTAACTGTTACCAAAAATACTTTTAAAGGCAGTAACCAAGTAGTATAATTGGGGTCTTTATGTATAATAACAAGGTAGAACATCTTGCCATAGATCCAAAACTTAGGCTTTTCAAAAAGCTGTCTATAAATCTGCAACTACAAGAAACCCCTAGCAATGAAGTGTGGGTTTAATTAGAATAAACTTCCCACATTATCTGAGATAATGTTATGGTTATTCTTCTATAGCATGTATCTAATAGAACAGTTCTGGTCTAGTGGAATAAAGATTTTCAATAAATAAATAGCTGACAATTTAATATATACTTCTATAGCATACCTGACAGCACAGGGACCTTCTAAGTACTTTAGAAATATTAACTCACTTAATCTTCATAACCACCTTATAATATAGGTATCATTTTTACTCCCATTTTAAGGATGAGGACATGAAAGCACAGAAACTATTTGTCCTGGACTCCTTGGATATCTAGCTGCTGAGCCAGGATTTAAACTAGGTCATCTGATTGCAGAGTCTGTGTGCTTGACCCTTACACCATGCTTCCAACACTTTCCTAAACCCTTCTGCGTGCTCAGTACCCTGATTTGGTGCCACAGCTATATCATCTCATTTCATCTTCAGAATGAATCTGCACAGTAAGTATTCCCATCCTCATTTTACCAATGGGGAAAGCGAGGTGTAGGGAAATTAAATAACTTCACCAAGTTTAAACTGCTAGAAGGAAGGATATAAATTCATTTCTGACTCTAAATTGTATGCTTTTTCTAACCTTTTCCTGATATACTGAAGTGGTATTTAAAGATTCAGGCATTTAATTTACTATCTTAAATTTTTAATTTTTTAATAAAATTAAGGTGCTATATCAGATGAATTGAAATTTATCTGCTCATGGAAGGTCATTTACTCCTGCACCAAACATTTGCTGAACATCCATTAGAGATATATCTGAGTTATATGGGGCCAGAACCTTATATAATTTTTGAGATCTTTAGGATAAGGCATACACATGCATACATGTAAAATGAGATATATAATTAACTACTCATAGAATGATGAAAAAAAACCAATTATGACACCATCATGCCATGATGCGGTCTTCATCCCTGACCTTCAGATTATCACTCTGGGTGAGTCCACACCGGGAGCAAAAAGAGGGCTCATTCACTGGAAGAGTAGCAACAGCTTAATTGTAGATAGAGGTGATGGCAAACCACGTAACTGTATCCCAGTAAACATAAACTAAAAGGGTCCCAAGTCACCTCTCCCTTAGCTTGATTTAAAAAAAAAAAAAAAAAAAAGCCAATAGCCATTTTGACTTAACACAAGTGCACATGCAAATGAAGAAGACAAATTGGGCAGAGGCAATGACTTCACTTTTGCAAATTTCACAAAAAGACATGACCATGAACCCACATGGCTAGGTCCTTTTCTAGGGCACTGAATAAAAGTATGCAATGAGGAGTCCTAAAGTAAGTTTCTTTAGTTTCCCAGTAGGTCCAGCATCTCCTGGCGCCCACTCTTTCACAGGCAATGTTCTGTGTCCTAAGAAATGGTGAATTTGCTAGCAAAAAATAGTATTGGGCAGTAGCATGAGTATGAGGGCACAGGAGGGGTAGGGATATGAATAACAAGAGAAAGAAAAATGTTCCTTATTCTCAATCAGATGATACTATTCTGGGAAATTGGAGGAAAATTCATAATGATTTACACTTAAAATTGAGAAAGTAAATCGTTGTACTTTTTTTTCGCTGGTTACACAGAATATTGGTAGGTTAAAACTCTACCTAAGAATTTGATCTAGACCAAGATAGAAGAAAAAACAAATTTTCAACTTTCTCTTGACACTTTCTCAAATTAAGAATGGTCATCAGGGGGGCAATGGAAATCATTGTCAAGGCTCCAAATTCCTAGTTACAGAAATAAAACCCATACTCAAGTTAGAAAAAGAGGAAGAAATGGGAACTGAAATTTTGTGCACAATGATGGAAAACATTATCTCTGTTGTGGCTGGGAAGCCTTTGAAGATTCACTCGCTCTGTAAGTAATTTTCTTCATGTGTGATGACTTGTTTTCTTATCTTATGGAGTATAGAAAGCCATTAAGTGGGGGAAAAAAAAGTTTCCTTCTCTTCAGCCCCATTTCCTTCCCTGCTCGGCACGTATTTGCTTTGGCCAATCGTTATCCACAGGAAACGAGAAGACCATAGGAAGAATGAAGAGAATTATCTCACCCCATAGTAGTCTAGAGACATCAGAGAGAGCAAGACCTATCCTATCAAAGCAAACACAAGATTGTTGCACAAAGTCCCAACCAAGTGATTCTTGGCAGTAGAGAGGCAGGTCTCAAGGTTGCAGACATATGGGAGTGCTTATCTCTTCTCTCCTTACATGTACAGAGCCCTGGGCATAAGTAAAAACTAAGACCCAAATACCATTGTCTAGTTTTTTGACAGGTATAAATCAAACAACAAATCATTAAATAACATATGTAGTATTTTCTACCATGGAAAAATGTGACTTCATGATGACAAAATGGAAAAATATGTGTAAAGCTATGAATTTCAGATGACTGCAAGTTGGCAAAATGTATTACGGATGACTGATTTTATTATTTTTGCACGTGGCTGGAGGTTCTGTTGATGAAGCAAAGATTTATGAATGAATAATAAAGACATTTAGTTTATAAAATTTATTTTTTTTACATATAATCAGAATTATATGTAATTTGTGTTTTCTTGACAGAAGTGATCTAAAGTAACCTTCTCTTACTAAGTTAGCTATATATGAGCCTCCAACTTCAACCATTTAACAAGCCAACTACTTTTCTGTTGGCTTCTGTATGTATACAAAGAAACTTTATCTCCTATTCAGCTCTTGTTTCTTTAATTTGCAGGTCTCACCCTCAAAACCTAAGAGGGTAGGGGAAAAGTTTTCTTTCCCTACAGAGATAATGCACTGCACCTTATCAGTGCTGAGCACTGGTTCCTAGATGACAGAGACACTCATTTTTTTTAGGAAAGAAATGTCTTTAATGAGGTGAAACGTGAATTTGGATAATGTTTTTCTTATAGATAATATATATTTTTTTAATCCCAAACTCATTTTTAAAAATCATGATATAATTTACTATAAGAAAATATACAGGGGCACCTGGGTGGCTCAATCGTTAAGCATCTGCCTTCAACTTTGGTCATGATCCCAGGGTCCTGGGATCTAGCTCCCTGCTCAGCTGGAAGCCTGCTTCTCCCTCTCCTCTCCCTCTGCTTGTGTTTCTTCTCTTACTGTGTCTCGTTCTGTCAAATAAATAAATAAAATCTTTAAAAAAAGAAAATATACAGATTTTAGGTGTAAAATTAGATAATTCTTGACAATTGCATATACTTAAACACCACCATGTTCAAGATATTGAACATCCCATTTTTGCAGAATGTCTTCTTCCAGTCAATTCTAACATGGCCAAGTGGCAACTGCTACTCCAATTTCTATTGTCATAGATTCATTTTGCCCGTTTTAGAGCTTCATATAAATGAAATTGTATGGTGCATACTATTTTGAGCCTGACTTCTTTAACTCATTATAATGTTTTTGAGATTACTCCATATTATTTTGTGTAGTTTATAATTGTTTTTATTGCTGAATACATATATTTATATTTCAAAATATTTATTATAATATATACTTATTTATCCTTTCTCTTGTTGGTAAACATTTGGTTGTTTCTAGTTGTGGGCTGTTGTGAATAAGGTTGCTTACCAGCAACCTTATACAATTCCTTGTATGGACATATGTTTACATTTGCCTTTGGTAATTATTCAGTGGAAGAATTATTGGGTCATATGTTGGACTATGTTTAACTTTACAGAAACCTCCAGTTTCCCAGAGTGATTATATCATTTGGTATGAGAGTTCTAAATGCACCTCATCTTTGCCACCACTCAAAATTTCAATCTTTTAAAAATTTGGTCCCTCTCCTGGGTGTGAAATGGCATATTATTTTGGTTTTAATGTTCATTTCCTTAATGGTAAATGACATGAAACACCTTACAGGTGCTTATTGGCCATTTGTTTATCTTCTTTTGTGAAGTATTTGTTCCTGTCTTTTGTCCATGTAAAAACAATTGAGTAATTTGTCTTTTATTATTGACGTGTAGGGATTCTTTATATATCTTGGATACAAATCCTTCATTGGATATATGTCATTTGCATATTATCTCCCATTCTGACTTCTTTGATATTCTTAATGACATCTTATCATAGAGATTTTTTTTAATATTGATGACCTTGCATTCTTTTAGACATTGTTGCGAGGGTGAACTTATATGTGAGGACCCCCTGAAAGCATTGGACCCAGGGTAGAGATCCCCTCTGCTCCTGTCAAAGCTTGTACTGACTCCTTTATTTATTGAAAGTTCTCAAAGGAGACTCATGCTGTTGGAACTTCCCTAAACCTTCCTTCTGATTGATATCTGCTTTTCACGTTAAGAAAGGGACATATTTTATTCAACTTGCACAGAATATACTGTGATGTCTCCTCATGGATATCCCATATATGGGGGATGTTGTTCCTGGAGTATCATTTCTTTACAAAGACCAGCAGTATATTTTGGGCACCCATACCTGAGTACTTATAATAAATATTTTCTCAGCATCCTCTGCAGCTGTCTCCATAAGTCTTAGGCATAAGTCTAAGGGACAGACCAAAAGTAAATTGGAGGGAAATTCTGCACCGTCCTCTCTAGTACCTTTTATTCTGAGCCCATGAGGCCAAATTCTCTAGTGCAAAAAGTTTCATGCACATTGTGTCCTGGAGACACTGGCATGAGTTCTTTAGACCAGCTCAGATATATGTGAGATCCAAAGCTGGGTTGCTTTTATATCTAAGGTCAGTATGTATGATTTGTGAAAATAAAGAGATAAGGATTAAAACCAGGAAAACCACAAAATCCATGATCCATCCTTCTACTTGCATCCATACACTCATCTTATTGGCTTTTTTCCTGATTTCTAGACATACCATCCTTGTCCCACCTCAAACCATTGAATGTTTCTTTCCTCTTGTTTTAAAAACCCCTTCTTCTCTTTATTTGGCTATTTCTAACAGTTGTCTTTGATCTTTCTTTTAATTCATGTAGAATTGACTTGAGTGCTGAAATAGGATAGTATAGGCACACCTCAGAGTTATTGTGGGCTCAGTTCCAGACCAGCACAGTGAAGTGAATCTCATGTCACATGAA
This sequence comes from Mustela putorius furo, assembly GCF_011764305.1. Lineage (NCBI taxonomy): Eukaryota > Metazoa > Chordata > Mammalia > Carnivora > Mustelidae > Mustela > Mustela putorius. The sequence goes on from NW_025421273.1 coordinate 28,406,835, forward strand.
GTTTCTGGTTCCTAATACATATAAAAATTACATTTACACTATACTGTAATCTATTGAGTGTGCAATAAATAGCATTATGTCTAAAAAAACAATGTATACACTTTCATTAAAGAATACTTACTAGCTGAAAAATGCTTACCATTATCTGAGCTTTCAGTGAGTTGTAATCTTTTTGCTGTAGGAGGATCTTGCCTTGACATTGACAGCTGCTGGTGGATCAGGTTGGTCGTTGCTGAAGGCTGGGTTGGCTGCCGCAATTTCTTAAAATAAGGCAACAGGGGCACCGGGGTGGCTCAGTCATTAGGCATCTGCCTTCTGCTCAAGTGGTTATCTCAGAGTTCTGAGATTGAGCCCCATGTAGTGCTCTCTGCTAACAGGAAGCCTGCTTCTCCCTCTCCCACTCCCCTGCTTGTGTTTCCTCTCTTCCTGTGTCTGTCTGTAAAATAAAAAAGTAAATAAATAATAAGACAACAAAGTTTGCTGCATCAGTTGACTCTTCCTTTCTCTCCAACACTTAGAGGCCATTGTCGGGATATGAATTGGTCTAATTTTGATATTGTTGTGTCTCAGGGAATAGAGAGACCAGAAGAGAGGGAGAAAAACAGATGAATGTCCAGTCAGTGAAGCAGTCATAATGCACACTTTCATCCCTACATTTGCTGTGTTGTATGGGCACCAAACACAGTAAGAATAAAAATGCTTGAAATATTGGGAGAATTACCAAAATGTGACACAGGGACATGAGTTGAGCAAAGACTGTTGGAACAATGATGCTAATAGACTTGCTGTAGCCACAAGCCTTCAACTTGTGAACAACACAGTATCCGAGTAGTGCGATAAAATGAGGGATGCCTGCCATTATATCCTTACCGGCAGTTTCGCGTTCCATAGTTGGACGCAGACCAATCATCTGTTGGTCAGTAGTAGGCTAGTGCCACATCACAGAGCCTGTGCAGTTCACTCCCTCCACCTCATCACGTGGGCATTTTATCACCTCCCATCCTTGCCAGAAGTGTGAATCCTGTACAGTAAGGTATTTTGAGAGAGAGAAAGAGAGAGAGAGAGAGACAGGGAGACCACATTCACTTGACATTTATTACAGTATATTGTAATTGTTCTGTTATTATTAGTCATTGTTGTTCATCTCTTTATGTTATCATTAGTTATTGCTCTAGGTATCATTAGTTATTGTTGTTCTCTTGGTGTGGCTCACTTACAAATCAAATCGTGTGTGTAGTTCCGGGACTCTTGGTGGTTTCAGGTGTCCCTGGGTATCCTGGAACATATGCCCTGCAGGTCAGGGAGGATGACTGTAATGTAGTTTATGAAAACTGGCATTTTCTTGGACTTCATCATATGGCCCCGTAATTGCCTTTTTACCTGTCTAGCAATCCTGAGAAATCACTTGAGCCCAGATACCGTGTTAATTAATAAATGTCAGTATCTAGCACCGTGTCATGATCGAATAAAGGCCCAGAATTAAGTTTCCATCATGACAATGGCATTCCTCCCTAAAAGGCAGCAGGAAAATATTGCTTCACACCATTTGGTATCACCCTTCTGGCTGTAGTGTTCACCCCTCCACCAAACCTATGATCAGCACTAGACTGAGGCCCTAAAAGAACTCTCTTCCTTCCATTTCCAGGAAACCTGAGTGCCTCAGGGCTTTTTCCATCCTTTAAACAGTTAGGACAGTGTTATTTGGGGGTCAGGCGAGGGGTAGTTTGCAGTTGAACAAAATATCCTAGCTGGTTCATATTATAATTTATTATTGAGAAAAAGGGAAGGGACAATTGATACTAGTAGAGCCTCTAGTCTGGCTAGCCACTGTCTGGGAGATCTACATAACTTTAGTTCCGTTTGTGATAAAGCTGATAGGACCTTAAGTTTTAATGAGGAGGAAAGGAGCAGCAATAGTGACAATCCAAGTAGTGATTAGAAACATGCATGCCAGAGTCAGAGGATTCAGTTTCAGATAGTTGCCCTGTTCCTGAGGTGTAGAGACATGACATAGAGCACAGACAGGTTGCTTGTGTTCAGGCAACCCTAAGCCCGAGTTTTCTCACCTATAAAATGGGGATGATAGTAGCATGTATATCACAGGGTGGTTGTTGTTGTTGTTGGGGTGTGTGTGTGTGTATGTGTGTGTGTGATTTAAAAGGGTAAAGGACACCAAGTATAGTGCCTGACCCATAGCAAATATTCAATAAACATTAACTATCATTATTATCATTGATACTGAGGCTAAGATCTTGGGGCATGAAAGCTCCAGAATTTGGGAGAAAGGAATGCCGGAAAGTGGAAAGAGGAGTTGGCAAGGTAGAATTCTCTTAAGTAATTTTGTGTCCCCCGCACCTGATTAGTATGTGTTTGTGTTTTGGGTGAAATTGAAGAGAGCAGGAGGAAAATCGGCGATCTGGAATTTGGCAAAGGAGGGGAACAGCAAAAGAAGTCCCTTATTACAGTCAGTCCTGTTATGTCTAGTTCTTTGATCTCTAATCCCTTTCTTAGGCTTAGGCTTTAGTAGGCAAATATTCCAAAATTAACAAGCAGGAAGGGTTGCTGACACTCATCTTCCCAATCCACTAGGTGTTGCCTTTGCATGCCCTTCCCCCCAACCCCCATCCCTACCCAACCCCTTCCTTGGGTGCTATTATGCCGAGAATTACAACGTGTTAGGTTGGGGTGAGGTCAGCCCTGCTGACACACATGCATATTCTGCCAGGGTGTAGGTGGTCTTCATTTTGCTTCTGTGCGCTGCATCTTAGCCCAGATTACAAGTAGGGGGTACTTCCCCTACATCCCCAACTTGTAGCTGTCAGAGAATGAACAGCAGCAGTGCCAGCATTCTCCAACACAGTAGAATGCTAACACTTTGTCAGGAGGCTTAGGGAAAAAAGTCTCAGATCACAAACCAGAAGAGGCAAGGGTAAAACTCGCCTGGCAAAAGTAATGGCATGTTGTTGCTCATCTAAACATCTTAGATATTTGGGAGAAATGAACTTGTGCATGCAGGCTCCCACATGCATAAAAGGAATTCCATTCTTTGCTAGTGATGTTTTCTAGCTTTTATCTCCCATTTCACCCTGGATTCTTTTATTCTCATAGCTCTGCTTTCCAGCAACCAATTAATATTTTTTTTGATAAATGTTCTTTTTTGAGAGTAATCTGTCTTTGATGTTAAGCTCAACATTCTTCTTTTAACTTCTAAAAGAAAAGAAGAGGCAGAAGAGTAAAGCGCTGGGAAGAAAAATACAGTGTGTTACCTCCTTGGATCCTGAAAGATCAGCTCCAACTACTTGGATTTAAACGCTTCTAATTTTTTCTATTTTATTCACGATGGTACCTCAGAAAGTTAGTCAGAATTTTAATGTATGTCCATATAGGGTAAAACAGAAGGGACAAAATTTGGAATCCACATTCATACATGGTTTTGCCTAGAGAATGGTGAATGTTTAGCTATGCTTAGTGTCCTCCAAGGAAATTTAAATAACAAATACAAAAAGAGACATGAGAGGACACTGCATGAAGTTTTTTGTGTTGTGCTGATTAAAATTAGAGCAGGTTGCAGGGGAAACAGTGGGATATAATAAATCTAGAATTTAGAATAACTTACAATTTCGTTAATTTTTAGAGATAGAGCTAGTATCACCATATTTCAGCTTCTAATTCAGAAAAGAATTATTAAGATAATTTCTAAATTATTTGTGATATTTTTTGCTCTTTTCATTTTACAAGTACATGCATTATTTTGTTTGGTTTTCTGTACAAAGCATATACTGGTAGTTATTACAGTAGGCTTTATATCGAGGATGTTGGACAAGATGCATAACTTAGTTCTGTTCTCATTATGAGAATGTTAGTGGGTTTCATCATTAGAGAAAATAATGACTATATCTATTCTTCTATCCTATAGATTACAGGACAGGGTGGCATTCATTATTTCATTTAATGATATGCTACAAGAGTTATATCATAACTACTTTGTAAAAACCTATTCTCTTACTTGCTTTTCATTAATATGCTTCTGGAATTAATTTGTCAGCTTATGTACACAGTCTGAACTTTGAAAACTGCGGAATGAGACATGTTTGCTAGCCTGCATGATAATTGAGATGTGTCCTGATGATCTTGGTACAGATGTGTTTAGTTTCTTCCAGGACACTTGATCATTTGCATTTCATCAGAGACTTCTGACACTTACTTACAGGTGTTCCCAAAAGATTCAAGGGTAAAATTCCTACAATGTTGACTTGAATAAGGTGAGTCCCTGTATGATCTAGGAATGCTGAGGCTATTCACACACTTTAAAAATTTTTCCGGTTGTGGGTGTTAATATACTTCAGAGCTAAAACGGAAAAATCTAACCTTCTTAATCTTCTCTTTCTTTCCTTTGACTTTCTATTCTGTGGGCCCAAATTAAATTCTGTTTTTACATCTTTAATGATATAGGCATTCAGGGCACAATGAAAAATATAGGCCTTATTACTTCACAGGATGTTTGGAATAGTGCATGATTATGTTTAGTTGACTATTTGGCTATAGTAATCGCAGAACCATAGAGTGACTGAAATTAGAAATGAAAACGACCCATTGGGTATCATTATCCTTCTTCCTGTCAATGTAAGGTTGTTTCCTGACATGCAGAGTGTGTGTGTGTGTGTGTGTGTGTGTGTGTGTGTGTGTGCATGTCTGGGTGGGGGGGGGTGCTGAACTCTTTCTTAGTTATATCAATACACAATATGATACAGTTGTTTAGCAACATTTTGGCAGGAACTAAACAGCAAAGCAAATCAGATAGCACTCCTAGAATGTCCAGTAAAAGGATACACAATAGCACAGTAAAAGGATACACAGTAGCAGCCTCACTATATATTTATAGATCACCAGCTACATGTCAGTCACTATAACATAGCCATCTCCAATATAAAAATCAGTCTTTCCTATCAGATATCATCATCCCCATTTTGTATGTGAGGAAATGGTATCAATAAAAGCAAATGGTGGGGCACCTGAGTGGCTCAGTGGGTTAAGCCTCTACCTTTGGCTCAGGTCATGATCTCAGGGTCCCCTGCAGATTTTACCCGAGAGTTCTACAAGTTTTTTTGCATTTGCAGACTCCCACTACCTGAGTCCTTCTCCACCCCAACCCCCTGCCCGAATTCTCAGAGACACCTGGGGTCTGAGCTCTGTTATTCACTGTGCTGCAGGCCACCAGCCTCAGCCTCAGGTGGCTATGTGTCTTCATGATGCCAGTCCAGACTCCCACATCTAATGCCTGACACCAAATGTATGCCTGAGGCTAACTCCTATAGCCACACAAATGCACACCAACAGCCCAGGCCCCCATAGCTGCTTGTGCACCAGAAGCTAGGCCCAACTCCTTATATAGGTTTGTACTGCCACACACTAATAACTAGCCCCTGCCGCCAGACCCTTGTGTGCTGCTGGCCCTGACTCCTGTCACTGGTCCTCACTGTGTGCTTGCACTTGAAGGTAGTCCCTGCAGCTTCTGAGTACATGCTGACAGCCCAGGCCCCAGCAGCTGCCCGTGAACACAGATCTGGCCCTGACTTCTGTCAATGGCCTGCACCGCCAATAAGACGATTTCTGTTTTCTAATGGCAATTTTATATATGGAAAATGCTGAAGACTCTACCAATAAACTCTTAAAAACTAATAGATGAATTGAGTAAAGTTGCAGGATACAAAATAGACATACAAAAAGCAGTTGTGTTTCTATACACTGACAAACTGTCTGAAAAGGCAGGGAGAAAATAGTTCCATTTGCAAGAACAATAAAAGAATAAAATACTTAGAAATAAATTGAACCAATGAAAGATCTGTACAGTGAAAATGTTAAAATATCGATGAGAGAAATTGAAGGTGTAAGTAAATGGAAAGATATCCTATGTTCATGGACTGGAAGAATTAATATTGTTAAAATATCTGGTATATCCATAGATTCAGTGCATTCTTTGTGAAAATTTCTGTAACAATTTTCACAGAAAAAAAAAAAAAAAACCTGTATGGGACCACCAGAGACCCTGAATAGCTAAAACAATCCTGAGAAAGAAGAATAAAGCTGGAGATATCAGTTTTTTATTTCAAGTTTTGTTGCTAAGTTATAGTGACCTAAAACTATATGGTATTCACATAAAAGCACAATGGAACTGAATAGAGAGCCCAGAATTAAATCCATGCATATTCAGTGAACTAATTTTGGGCAAAGTCACTAATGTATAATGCGGAAAGTATAGTCTTTTCAATTTGTGATGTTTGGAGAACTAGATACCCACATGCAAAAGGATGACATTGGACTCTTATGCCACATGAAAAAGTCATCTCAAAATGGATTAAAGACTTAATGTAAGGCCTGGAACTGTATGATTACTAGAAGAAAACGTAAAGGAGAAGCTCCTAGGTGTTGGTCTTGGCAACGAATTTTTGCAATTGATACCAAAACCACAGGCAACAAAAGCAAAAATAAACAAGTGGGACTACATGAAACTCAAAAGTTTCTGCACAGCAAGGGAAATAATCAACAAAGTGAAAAGACAGTCTGTGGAATGGGAAAAAATATTTGTAAACCATATGATAAAGGGATACGGGGATTAATATCCAATATATATATAAGGAGCTAATACAACTCAATAGCAAACCCCCCATGTGATGTAAAAATGAGCAAAGGACCCAAATAGACATTTTTCCAGAGAAGACATACAAATGGCTCAGGAGCAGTCATTGCTCTCATCTTCCCCGGTTCACAGGGGAGTGAGAATTCCGAGACAGTCACAAAAACTCAGATGGATGCTGAAGCACTCTTGGATGCCTAGGTAAATGATGATTTATTTTCTTTAAGTCAACCTGGTTTTGACTTCAAGTACCTATCCCTCTGATCTCATAAAAAAGCTAATCTCTTCCAAACCTGCTTCAGAGCAATATAGAAATAACTTTGCATAGACCTGGTAGAGAGCATTCTTGCCCCGGGCCCTGTGCTTTGGAGAGACTGGCTATGGATTTTCACCTCTATGTCCACGCTCAGAAGACAAGGAGTCATGGGCTGAGGAGATTACCCACCCCTGAACTCCATAGTCTCCTTTTTTGGAAGCATTCTAGACACTAGGGTCTCAGCATTGTTGGCTCTTGTTTCCAGGGCTTGGTGGGTCACTCCTCCAGGTCAGTCTTAACTGTGAGCTGTGTGGAGATTATGTGTTATAGAATAAATGGAGACCAACCAAATGAGAAAAGCAAAGACTACTTATTCTGAACTTGCATCAGCAAGGGAGTGAGCCGCCATCACTTGTGTTTGGCAGAGATTTAAAGGCACACAGAGGAGGGAGAAAGCTATATAGTGAGAAAAGTGTAGGCTCCAGGTGTGTCCTGATTGGAGGCTATTGTCCTGGGAAAGCTGGAGGCATCCTATGTGATTAGCTAGGGTTGTATTTCTGGCTTTCTCTGATTAGAACTGAGTTGGAAGTGGGGACAAAAATTAGGGAAACTGTCAGTTATTAATCATGTCCTGGCCACTTGGGTCCAACTGTTATGGAGGATTTTGTTTAGCTTCCTAAATTCCCACAGGAGGTAGCAATCTGATCTTGTGCAAATCTGGTTTACAGCAGGCTGGCTGTGGATTGTTTATTGTTGATAAGGGGGTTGGTGTTCTGGGCAGGTTGTGGGTCAAAGTTCTATTTTTATATTCAGGCTGGCCATTGTCTATATGATTCAGTGTCTGAGTGGTTAGGTCTAAGAGGAAACAGGGGGTGGCTGTTTCTAGAGGAATAGATGGAGATTAAAAGTGTGAGTTGTGGTGAGGACACATGAGGCCCTTTTGATATGGGATGAAGCTAAAGATGGAAAGAAACCTGGGAACTGGGACCAGGATCAGCAATCCCTACATCTTTATGTCCTGGAATGGAGTTCCAAGGAATCTTAGGCATCTGAATTTGCATCTTGCCTTCTGTTTGTTATGGAGGAATACTTTTTTTTCAAGGTGAGAGGGCAGAACATACCTATTTTATTAAGAGTTTGTTAACCTTTCTTACAACTTCTAATATTCAGCCATATTGTGTAGGACCCTCTGTTCTTTTAGATTTATTTATTTATTGGAGGGGGGTAGCAGAGGGAGAGAGAGACTCCCAAGCAGACTTCCCATTGCATGCAGAGCCTGGCCTGGGGCTTGATCTCACAATCCTCAGATTGTGACCTAAGCCAAAATCAAGAGTTGGACACTTAACTGACTTAACCCAGGTGCCCTAGGTCCCTCCATCTTTACTCTTATCCTGCACTCAGTAAATGTATGCAGCAAACCTATGAATGAGTCCCAGGGTCTTGGGGAAAATGGAAAGATCTTGGGGTAGCCTTTCCATTTAATACTACCTAATCTCTCTTATCATACCTGAGCACCATTGTCTGAACCAAAACGGTGCTTTCAAATCAGGTTCAGCTGCTTCGTTTGTGGGAGTCACTGCAAAATGAAAATGTAAGGTTTCTTACATTTGAAGAAGTTGAAAAAAAGTGTTAAAGGTGCTAAAATAAGGGTTGTTTTTCCTTCCATGGTCTTTCTCTTGAACCTTCAGAGTGTTTTTTATTTTCCAGTTTTCATCATTCTAAATAAAGAAAAATGAAACATTTAAATTATTAGCATAGATTTTTGCTATTCATTTTTACATTGCACAGTATCAGTTTTATTTTTTTATCATTTCTCTTGAAGTCATCTCCACACCCAATATGGAGCTTGACCTCATGATCCGGAGATCAAGAGTCACATGCTGTATTGCCTGATCCAGTCAGTCGCCCTATAAATTATACAGTATCAGTTTTAAATGCAATTGCAAGAGCATTTATCTCATGTAGAATCACCAGAATTACACAGTTTGTTTTATAGCTTGTACATGTAGGTTAGCAAAGGGAGTTGGAAAATGAAAGGAAGAACACAGTTGATCTCATGAGATAATCTGAGATGAGAGTTAAGTTGAAGAGTCCAGTGAGACACCTGCGTAGATTTCTTGAGTCAACTATGGAAGATTTTGCAGAAAGCAGGAATCCTACAGGAACAGGTAGTTTCTAAGATTAGGAAATTTGGGCTATCTGTTCATATGATGTCTTTTTTTTTTTTTTATCCATGGGATGGTGGAATACTAAGAATACAGAATAAACATAAAATGAAAATGTAGGAAAATCATTACTTCCTTATACTTATTTCCATATTCATTGCCACAGTATTTGTACTAGACATAGTTCATTCTTGCTCATTTTTTAAATGTGGCTTTGAGTCACTCTCTTTATTTTTTAACAACTTAATTGAGGTAGAATTTATATACCATAAAATTCACTCATTATAAGTGTACAATTCAATGATTTTTAATAAATTCACTAATTTGTGCAACCATCACTACGATGCCACTTTTGAACATTTCCATCAACTCTAGTAATTCCCTTGTGTCTTCTTCTTGCAGGCAATCACTGCCCCAACCCTGGTCCCCGGCAACCATTGATGTGTTTTCTGAATTTGCTTTTCTGGAAATTCCATTTACCTCATACAGTATATGTAGTCATTTATGCCTATTTCTTTCATGAAGCATAATGTTCATGCTCACCCATGTTGTAGTATGTAGAAATTATCCATTCCTTTTTATTACTGACTAGCATTCCATTGGATGGATATACCACATTTTGTTCACCTGTTCGTCAGTTGATGGATATTATGATTGTTTCCAGCTTTGGGAAAATATGTCTAATGTTGCTATGGTCATTCTCATCTTTGGGTGGACATAAGTTTTTTATTTCTCTCAAGTAAATACATAGGGATGTTAGGTAGTGTGTTGTTTGTATTTAACTTTTTACGAAACTGCCACATGGGTTCCCAGTTTCCAAACTGTTTTCCCACAGACAAAATATAGGAGATCCAGTTTTTCCATATCCTGCTAATATTTGGTACAGTGTTTTTGATTTTAGCAATTTCTAGTTGCTGCTCTATCTCATTGTGGTTTTGACTTGCCTTTTCCCTGATGATTACTGGTGTTGAACCTCTTTTTATGTGCTTATCAAACATGTGTATATTTATCTAATATCTACTCAAATCTTTTGTCCATTTTTAATTTTTATTTGTTTACTTACTTTAGAGATTTTATTGGGGTGTCTGGTGGCTCAGTCAGTTGGGTGTCTGTCTTCAGTTCAGGTCATAATCTGGGGTCCTGGGGTCAAGCCCTGCCTCAGGGTCCCTGCTCAGTGGGGAGTCTGCTTCTCCCTCTCCCTCTGCCTCTTCTCCTGCTTATGCTCTCTCTTGCTTACCCTCTCTCTTTCTCAAGAAAATAAAAAAAGATCTCATTTATTCATTTCAGCAAGAGAGAGAGAGCATGAGCAGGAAGGGGCAGAGGGAGAGGAAGAAAGAATCTCTAGCAGACTCTGCCCTGAATGCAGAGCCAGACACAGGTCTGAATCCCATAACCTCGAGATCATGACCTGAGCCCAAACCAGCAGTTGGTGGCTCAACCAGCTGAGCCACACAGGAGCCCCTCTTTTGTTCATTTTTTAAGTTGGGTTTGACTTCTTATTGAATTAAGAATTCTATTTATATCTTAGATGGACATTCTTTATCAGATTTGAGTTACAAATATTTTATCTCTCTTTGTGTTGGTTTCATTATTTAACTGTATGTTTTGAAGAGTGAAAGATTTTAATTTTGATGAAATTTATTTAAAAAAAATCCAATTTATCAAATTTTTATCTTACAGATTTTGCTTTGAGTGTCAGATCTAAGAAATGTTTGTCTAATCCAAGGTCACAAAGGTTACCTTCTCTGTTTCTTTCTAGAAGTTCTGTACTCTTACCTTTGACATTTAGGTCTGTGATCAATCTTGAGTTACCTTTTATATAAGGTGTGAAAGGTGAATCAAAGTTTATGTTCTTGGCTTATGAATATCCAATTGTCTTGGCACTTTCCTTTCTCTATTGTTCTGCTTTGAAATCTTTGCCAAAAATCAATTGACCATAATTGTGAGGGTTTAAATCTTTCTTTTTATATTTAGTCTTCTTTCCTTTATATCAGGTCTTCTGGTTCTCAAAGACACAGAGGATGGCAAAGTGTCCCACAAAGTGTCCCACATGTGCTTTTTTCCCGCGTTATACAGAGTAGTTTCAGGATAGCTATACTCATACTACGAACACTGTGATTTTCTGTCCATTTTTTAAAGTGATGCACAGAAAAGCTGACTGGAAGCTCTGGACAAGAGTGGAGTCTCTCAATTGTGAGCTTCCCATTGGTGTGATGTGGCTGGACTGTTTCACTGAAGAACCCCTCGAATGTCGTATCTATGGATCCTCCTCGGGTTTCTGATTCCCTATGAAGAGATTCTCCAATCTCCAGCTAGTGGGAAGTTCTGGAAACCAAGAAAAGAAAGGGAATGTACCTTGAAGGCAGTTCCATGTAGTCTCCCTTTTCCTTCTTGCATGTCCTCTTTATTTATTTATTTATTTTATTTATTTATTTTTAAAGAGCTTTTATTTTTTTTTTAAAGATTTTATTTATTTGTCAGAGACAGAGGGAGAGAGAGCGAGCGAGCACAGGCAGACAGAGAGGCAGGCAGAGGCAGAGGGAGAAGCAGGCTCTCTGCCGAGCAAGGAGCCTGATGTGGGACTCGATCCCAGGACCCTGGGATCATGACCTGAGCCGAAGGCAGCTGCTTAACCAACTGAGCCACCCAGGCGTCCCTTGCATGTCCTCTTTAAATGAGCCTTGGGTCCCTGAGTCTTATCCTTACCCTGAGTCAATCAGGATGTCTTCATGGAATAAGTGGCCATTCCTTAGCTGCAGACAGAGTAGGATAATTTCCCTGCCGCTTAATAGGGTTGAACCAGAGACATGATGGAGCCAGACTGAACCAGTTCTTTATAGATGACTATGTTATCTCATCCCAATTCTCTGTTCTGTACTGTTTTATTCATAATCACGGTGGGGGTATTTATACCATGGAAATTGCCTAACAGGGCTTTTTGCAGTGGGGTGGCTAGGGAGCTTGGAACCATGATACTATTGGCTCCTGCTGCTTATCAGACAGATTTTCAATAAACTCTCCAGCTTTTAGCCCCATCTACAACCTCACTTTTAGATTTTGAAATTTCAAGGACTGAATCAGCCTGCTTCTCGGCTGCCTCTCATGTAATTCTCTGTTCTGCTAAGTCTGTTACTACTTGACCATTTGATTTCTAACTTCTCAAAATTTGTTGCCCTTTCCTCATTCTCATTGGTCTTGTGAGTTTATCCCTACATTGTTATCTTAATTGAATATTTAAAAGAAGCATGGATTGAGTGCAAAGTAAACACATTTTCATGTCACCATATTTAATTGTAAGTCTCCTTTAGGTTTAAAATGTTTCTTTTGACTCTCTACACACACGCAAATATATGTGGATGACTTGTCCCATCTCTTCGCTCCCTTGGAGCAACTCTGTAGATACTTAAAAGCAGTCATTTTATGTTTTAGTGAAGGAGAGTGTGAAGAATTATGTAATGTAATGGGCTTCTTATGTTTTATTTTTTTTAAGATTTTATTATTTTATTTGACACAGAGAGAGAGAACAAGAGAGGGAACACAAGCAGGGGGAGCAACAGAGGGAGAGGGAAAAACAGGCTTCCCATTGAACAGGGAGCTGGATGTGGGGCTCGATCCCAGGACCCTGGGATCATGACCTAAGCTGAGGGCAGATGCTTAACAGACAGCCACCCAGGTGCCCTGCTTCTTGTGTTTTAAAGAACAAAATGTAACCCACTGACAGGATACTCCAAGATGTGAAATCTTAATTACCTTTGTGAGTGGGAATTTTCTTTTTCTTTTTCTTTTTTTGGACTCTCTATTCTTTCTAATGTATCTACAATAATTCTTCATTTTTTTTTTAGAAATGAGAGAAATGTAGGAGTGCCTGGCTGACTCAGTTGGTAGAGCATACAACTCTTGATCTCAGGGATGTGGGTTCAAGCTCCACATTGGGTGCAGAGATTACTTAAAAATAAAATCTTAAAAAAAAAAAAAAAAAAGAAAGAAAGAAGAGAAAAGTAAAGTTCTTTCAAGTTGATTAAAACGCACGCACGCGCACGCGCGCGCGCGCGTACACACACACACACACACACACCATACCACACATGAACACACCCAAAAGAAACAAAAACTGTTAACTTAGAATTATTTGGGGTTTACTGAGTTCAGAGAAGCAGATGTAACATTAGAACATAACCTCATTCTACTGCTTAATTCCAAGTCATATTATGGGTTTCTGTCTTGTCCCCTCATTTCTCAAGCCTATGTATTCTGGGGTTTCTAAAAACAGAAGATTATTATATAAATAGGGGCAGTAAGTAGAAGGTTGCAAACTATTGTCACTTTCAGGGTCATATTTCTCTGAATAAATTGAGGAAGACGTTGGTCTGCTTTACCAAGTTAGATACTCCATAAATGTTGAGCACACACATGTGCACAGTAACACAAAAACTTTCTGTTTGTCATTATATTCGACAGAGAGAGAAAGAGAGAGCACAAGCAGGGGGAGCAGCAGGTAGATGGAGAGGGAGAAGTAGGCTCCATCGTAAGGAGGGAGACCTATGGGAGATTTGATCCCAGGACTCTGGGATCATCTGAGCTAAAGGTAGTCGCTTAACCGACTGAGCCACCCAGGAGCTCCTTTATTTGTCATTGTAAACTCCTAGGGTGGCAATGACATTTCCCCCTTTTCTGTAAAAGTGTGGATTTTGAAACTCGGGAGGTTGTTTCTTACCGTGAAGTAAAATTAGGAAGAAACAAAAAATGAAAAGGACCTTGTAGTTTCCTGGTAATTCCAGTATCCTAGCTCCTGACCCTCTCATGGATGCCTGAAGTTTTCACTGAAGTAGAGTTTTCTAGGCATTCCCTACCAGTTCTGGTTCTATGAATAGCTTGTCTGACAGCTTTCTCCTTACTGGCCTGTGTGAAGAGCACTTAATTACAGTCCATTTGAACTGACCAGAGAATGGGTCGCCAAAGCCCATTTGAGTAATAGCTTCCAAATTCTGCCAAAAGTATAAAACCCGGACAGAGAAACAGGAAGGATTTTCAGACATTGAAGAATATAGATCTACATGTCTGCTGTCCCTAGAGGATCCCTAGAAGATCTCCTCTTGAGATCTCCCCAGGAGACTAGTTGTGGACATCGTTTCTTGACTTCCCTCCTGAAGCCAAATGCCAGGCCATCCACTTCTGGGCAGCACTGGCTGGAAGGGAAGGATGTTTAGAGGAATCAGACAGCTGCCAAGGACTTCACAAGCTGGGAGCTTGACATAAGATAATATTTTTGGTTAAAACTAGTACATCTTTTGTTTAAATGAGAGGTGGTTGAGATGGTTACTTTTATCTTAGCAGATCTCTAAGGAGAGAAAACATTAATTCATAGAATCTAAGTAGAAGAACCAAGTTAAGCTCCATGTGCTATGATTAGGGTCTAAATTATGAGTGGTCTGGCAAAGAAAAAGTAAGCAGAGAGGCTGTGTGATTAAATGGAAGACCTCCATGCTCTGAGTAGAGACCCCAAGCTTATTGGAAGCACAGCTACCATGGGGTGCATGACCTTGAGTGGACAGTGCACATTTGTGTTGTGATTACTAAAGGGCATCAATAAAGATATCAATAAGTGATGCCTGTGTGGCAGAGTCCCTTAAGGGTCTGACTCTTGGTTTCAGGTCATGATCTCAGGGTCCTGAGACTGAGCCCTGTGTTGGGCACTGCGCTTAGCATGGAATGGGCTTAAGACTTTCTCTCACTCTTCCTCTGCCCCTCTTTGCCTTAAGTAAATAAATAAATGTTAACAAACAAACAAAAAAAGGCATCAATATAAAGGCTCCGTGTTACACCAATGAACAGCTGTCCTCTGCCATTCTGATATCTGAGGGCTCCTAATCTTAATCTTTTCTCTTTCCTCTGAGCTTTTATATTTCCTCAAAAGTCAATCTTAATCGAACTTCTTAATCAGGCTAGCTTCTCTTCTTTGAAATTACTTCCCTTTGACAATATCTTAATAGTAACTAAGGCATCCATGCAGAAAATTAGAAATGCATTGCCCGCCCACCTCCCATCATCTTCATCCCCCACACAGCATGTGGGCATCGTTGGCTGGAACCCAGGACTTCTAAGAGAAGCAGGGAATGGCTTCAGAAAGAAGAAATCTTTGTACAGTCACTACACCATTCTTGCAATCTATCTCCTCTTCCTTTTCCTCCTCTACCTTTTGTTTCTTCTTCATCACAAATAGATATTAAGAAACTACTGGATGACAGATCCTTTGCTAGGTTTTAGGAATACATACAGAAATCAGAGCAAGATATTATTTCTATTCCAGAAAACACTCAATCTGGTTGAGTTGCTGCTAAGACAGCAATTACAGATTCAAGATTCAGAGTCAGAAAAACTGAGCTCCAATCCTGCCTTTTTATATTTTGGCTATAGGCCCTTGGACAAATTTTATACCCTTACTATGTGTTCTCAGCTGTGAGATGGAGTTGGTAATACCTTTCTCATACAGTTGTCGTGTAAGGACTAAATGACATAAAGCAGTGTCTGATACACATTAAGCACTTATAAATATTGGTTATTTTTAGGGGAGAAAAGATAAAGATACAAATCATTTAAATAGTTAAGCATAAAATTAACATGATATAAGTAAAAAATAATGAAAATAAGTGGCTGCAAGAATCACTTAAGAAAAATGTAAGGAAGGCATAAATCCTTAGCATAATAGCAAATAGCATAAATGCTATGAAATTGGTAACTTTTTTGAAATTTATAACTCTTTAGAATTTGCAAAATTCAAAATTAAATTAAGTATCCTAAAAGCTTTTCCAATGAGAGTCAAAAATAATAATATAGTGCTTCATTTCTCTTTTGTTAATGCCAAAACTCAGTGTCATCTTTAATGCTGCCCTATTTGAGGTGAATAGACAGGTAAGTGTCTAAAATAATGTGGATGCTGGGAAAGACAGTAGAATCAGCACAAAGTGAAACATGTCAGAAACTGACACCCATGAGGTGAGCAAGAAACAATCAGGAGGTGTCTTTCTTATAAAACTTGGTGTTGAAATAGTATATGTGATATTACAATGCACAGATACTGGGCAATCAGAAGATTCTGTTCATAATAGAAAACAATGGCCTAGAGTAAGAATATGCCATGTTTTCAGCCTTAAACCAAGAACCCCCGGATTCTGATTCTAATCACCAGCTTCTCTTTATTCCTTATTTAATTTAAAAATATTAGCTCTGAATACCATGTACTCTTGGAAGGAAAGGAACATGTCTCATATTTAGTCATCTCTCCATGGAACCCAATAAGGTGCTGAGCACCTTAGAATCCTGGAAAGAACCTTAGAGAATACTTTGTCCAAAGGATTCCAGGTTAGTCCAAAAGCATTGAGGAAGAAAAAAATCTCCAAAAGATGTAAGACCCAACATTCTTTGTTTTGACGCATAGAGAGTCTCCTGATAGATAATTTGGTAGATTATTCAGTGCATAAAAATAAATTTTGACAATTTGTCCAGGTATATTTTCCAGCATATTTAAAGAAAAAAAATGGAATCTCTTTTATTTGTATCCTGGAGCTCAGTTCACTGGGACTCAGGTAAATAATGAAATTAAGTTTTCTGCCCAACCCATCTGGGAATGGGATCTTAGAGCTGAAATAATCTCATCAAGTCAATAGTCATAATAATTGCTAATATCTATACAATACTTTATAGTTAGTTATCTTCAAAAAAACATTTATTTAGCTATCTGCTATGTTCTGTATTTAGCTACTAGTGTTACAAATAAATCATAAATGTCATATGTTGAGATGTTCTTATGTCTTATATTTTCTTCTGAGCTTAACTATTTATACACATTGGATCCTTACAACAACCTTCCCAGGTGGGTAATATTACCTGCATATTTTAGGCATGAAATTGAGGCATAGAGATGGAAGATCTTGTTCAATGATCCACTGCTCTTAAGTAACAAAGCTGATGGTCAAACCTAGGTGTTTGCTTGTTAGGCTCTAAGACTCTTCTGCTCCATGGTATCTACCTTCCAGAGGCTCACGGTATAGAGGAAACATAAAAAAAAAAAAAAAAAAAAAAAAAAAAAAAAAAAAAAAAGCGCAATTGCGACATAATAGAAACTAACATAGAGTTATGTGAAAATATTTTTGATATTCATTCTCTCTATGTGTCATGTGCTTTGTTCTGAGGACTTTGTAAGCTGATGTAGTAGTTTCTCCTCAACATTAATATTCTCTCAATCTCTTTTTTCTATTTTATTTTAAGATTTTATTATTTTTTAAAAAATTTATTTATTTATTTGACAGACAGAGATCACAAGTAGGCAGAGAGACAGGCAGAGAGGGAGGGGGGAAGCAGGCTCCCTGCTGAGCAGAGAGCCCAATGCGGGACTCCATCCCAGGACCCTGGGATCATGACCTGAGCTGAAGGTAGAGACTTTAACCCACTGAGCCACCTAGGTGCCCAAGATTTTATGTTTTTAAAGTGATCTCTATATCCAACATGGAGCTTGAACCACAACCCTGAAGTCAAGAGTTGCATGCTCTACCAACTGAACCATCCAGGAGCCCCTCTTTTTCTATTTTTTGGTGGAAGACCTGGAGTTTAGAGTAAGTTTGAATGACTTAATCAAAATGATCAGAGTGATAGAGCTAGAATTTGAATACAGGGTTGCCAGGTATCAAAAACTATACCTTCTACAGGTTCATGAAGTACTCAGAGTCTGTTGGGTGCTATGAGATGTTGGGAAGTGTTTACTGAACCTTGTCTGGGAGAGTTCTGGTTGACAAGGTAGCACTTGGACCATGGTTTGCAAGATTAGAAGTCCATTAAGTGAACAAGATGATGGAAGGCATCTCAGGGTGGAGAGCCAGCATGAGAAAACAATCCCGGAGAGAAAAGCAGAATGGGTCTGGGGAAGAGCAAGTCACTTGCTATGACTGTTGACAGATAGTGGGATGTCTGCTGAGCTCTGATTTCCCACCGTATGAATAAAGCAGCGGCATTGTTCAGAGAAGGAAGAAAATAATATTGACTCTAGGGAAATTAGATAAGATCTCATAGGATTGACACTTGATCTTGAAGAATGAATGAGAATGGGACAGATGAAGACAGAGAGGAAAAAGCATTCTAAATGGCAGGAATCTCATTAGAGAAGGTAAATAAATAGTTTGTGAACAAGAATCATGAATAATCATTCACTTTGATGAGATTCAGGGAAATAAGATTAGAAAAATTTGCTCTGCCAAATCTGGAAAACCTTGACTTCCAGGTAAAGGAATTTTATTTTACTTGTAAGAACCGCTGATGGAGAGACATTATCAAAACAGTGATTTAAGAGCACCTGGGTGGCTCAGTCAGTTGAGCGTCTGTCTGGCTGCTGGTTTCGGCTCATGTCATGATCTCAGGAAGCTGGAATCGAGCCCCATGTTGCTCTCCTTGCTCAGTGGAGAGTCTGCTTGGAGATTCTCTCCCTCTACCTCTCCCCTCCCCATCTCAAATAAATAAATAAAATCTTAAAAACAAAAACTAAAACTAAAACCTGTGCTTTAAGAAGTTGGCAGTTGATACAGAAGTAATTTTTAAGGCTTTAATAAAAACTATTGTCAGATTAATTTTGGTAAAAATCAACATTATGACAAATAACCAAACCGACTTTTGTATCATGTTTTTCATTTTACAACAGGTTTCAGCTAACAGTTTATTTGGTCTTTCAGCATTCAAGGCAGGAAGATGAGGAAGATCTTGAGAAACAGACTTTAGGAGACGTTCCCAAGAGCACCCTGTTCTTACAGACTGCATTGAGATCTTCTGATTGCAGGCTCAAATTTTCTGAGTATCCTCATGGTAAGTCCTGGAATTGTACATTTCTTTGTTTTCTTCCTTAGATCACGTTGTTCATCTCCCACAATGAAACAGATGTCTGTTTCAACATGCATGATAATAGCTAGCATTAATTATTATATATCAGGCACAGTTCTAAGTGTTGCCTATGAATAAAATAAATTAGTGGTAACGATTATCCAAAGTGGGAACCATTACGTTTCACAGATAAAGAAATTAAGGCACAGTTTTCTTCAAGTTCTTGCAGCTGTGACAGAACCCAGATATGAACTCACAAAGTAGGGCATGCATACGTGACAGTGTAACTATCAGGCCTCACCATTTTCTCATGAGCAAGAGCTGTTTTGGAGTTTGGTTAATGTAGATGCAAAATAAGCAGCCTTTTCAAGACAACAGAATTATTTTTGGGTGTGACCAGAAAGCTGTAACAGTGCCTTATAAACGCAATCACAATATAAATCTGTATGTGATTTATTTGAAAATAGCAATTCAAACGTACAGGTTTCCCAGCAGCTATTAAAATGGTCGTTGTAGCGTTTGGATCCTTTTATGAGTATCTATAGTTGACCTAGAGGTGTGCATGGTGAAAGCAAGTCGAAGACAATGAGTTGTACGATCGACTCTCATTGACTTTCGTCAGCCAGTGTTTTAAATTCCTCACTTATGAAATAAAGCAAACAAAAATTATCTCCAAGAAACTTTCTGATCATAAATAAGAACAACCAGTGTTCTCTCTTTGCTTTCTCTTTACATCATTGTATCAATAGGTACATCTACCCACTGATGTGATATTTGCCAGAGGCATCAGATCCAGCCTGTTGAACCATTTTCCTAGAGAGACTTACGTACATCATCAACAGTTCACAAATCACAAGGTCTTATGGTCTGGTCTTGCCCACCAACAAAAAATTAAATTTTGCTAATAGAATACATTTGAGCCATGCCTGAGTGATGGTCTCTAATACATGATTTTAAAAAGATAAATGGAGGCAAATGACCAAGGTGATTTATGGAAATGGATTTGAAAAAAAAATGTGTCAGATCTTGGAAATCTGGGAAAAACCACAGTTTTTGTTTGTGCTTTTTCCTGTTCGTTTTGCATTAGCCAAACCTTATCCCTTTCCCTCTAATCCTTTCCCCTCTGCTTGCCTGCTTTAGTCAAGAAAACCACCAGAGTAGGTCAAGTCCTTTGTAGATATCACAATAGTTAGGACAGGCCAGTTTGTACTCAAGAAGCTTAACATCTACCTCTGGAGGGAGAATGCAAGCTTCTGTTTTTCAAAGGCAGCAGTCTCTGGGAAGTAGAGCTTTTTAAATGAAGGTGTTAATAGTCCAGGAAGTCAGGAGTCAGAACTCCAAACAAAGGTGATCTTTGCAACAGCTGGTATCCCATTAAAAAGGAAGGATGGCCTTCTGGGGCTTTTGTCGCCAGTGACTCCTGAACTGTAAATCAGAACAGTCCCCACATGCCGCATGGCTTTTCTTTCATCTATCAAAATGAATACACAATCCCACCCCAGGGGCTCCTCCTTTCTAGGCATCATTTGTTTAGAAGGGTTGAGATTTTGCCTGAATGGAAAATGGTGATATTTTAGGAATTCAGTTTCTGAGAATAAGTACGTGTGTCCTCTGGGTTTGTCCTCTTGCCCAAGAATGAAGAGCTAAATTCACACATTGGAGATTAGCTTCAAGTGTCATGATTTGTGTTGAGGTTAATAGGTTTTATTGTCAAATAAATTCCTATGCTGCTCTTCCCCAGCTTTAAATTGGGCAAGTTGCTAAACCTTGATAACTGTCATTTCTATCTTTAAAAAGAGAGTAAGATTTCTTGGCCTTCAAGATTCTTGTGGAGAATATCTAAGTAGGCTTGGCACAGTGGATAGGATAATGCCTGGTCTACACCTGATTTCCTTCAATGTCCTCTTCCTCAACCCCCTCCCTGCAAATACCAAGTTTGACCATGAAAAATGGGGAAAACTTTAAGATAAAATGAAGTGGTTAAAGTTGTCGGTCTGAGCACAGTGAACACAATTGCATACATATTGTGAACAGTCATTGAAAGAATAACATGTCTATGTATTTGCTTTTTGGGCATTTCTCCTTTCTTTCAAACATCTGTGTTTTATCTGTGAACTATTTGCATTTGTGTTAGGTGTTTGTGAAGACAGAAAGGAGAAGAGAGGTAAATAGTCAATCCAAGGCTTAGAAAACCCACCACATTCTCTTACTCAAACTGGACCGTGTAGTACCGGTTTCTAGAATCAGCCTATGTTCTGGAATGTGAATTCTAGGTTGAAGTAGGAAGCTCAAGCGTTAGAGCTGATTGTTCTGACTCAGGGAAGCATGACTTTTTTCTTCCCTGTTGAAGGCAAGCTACCTCACTATCTTTTAAAAGTATTATCCTCATCTTCCTAAATTAACCCACGTGAGTTCTTTGACACTTTTTATAGAATGATTTAAATTGCAGGAAAATTATTTTTAAAAAAAGCATTTTGTTGGGCTCCCCCTCCCCCAAAGGGTAGTGTTGATCCAACAAAATGGAGTGGAATGCCAGAATTCTGGTTGTATGTTCCCCCTAGCAAGAAATTTTTGTCCAAAATGTAACCGATCACTTGAAATAGCCCTTCTGGTTTGGAGACTTGGTTCAGTGTTTTTTAGTCAATGTGCTACCGATTGATTTCGGGTGTGCCTGAGTGTCACGAGTTTCTTCTATTCTAGTGTGTAAAACCCAGTGCCAAGCATATGTCAACACATATTTCTAGGTATGTCTCTCCTATTGTAGTTTTTACTTTTATACATAGACGAGAGGGGGAAAGAGTAGAGAGGGATATTTAAAAAACAAAAAATAAAAAACAGAGTGAAGGCATGTTGGCCAGGAGTGGAATTTTTAATATTGTTTTGGTTATTGTAGATATACATATGCCTGTTGAAAACTAGAACTACCAAGTAAAGAGAAGTGCTTGTAAAAAACTAAAAAAAAAAAAAAAACAAAAACCCAATTTTGGGAAACACTCTCCCAGTACATGGGCTCTGTAGCAGAAATGTGTTCTGCCTTCTATAAGAATAATCGACTAAATCTTCAAACGGAATGAAAGTGCTGGAAAGAGACAGGACTTGGATGGAAAAGCCTGGACTGGAGTTCTGGCTTTGCTGACATATCACAGTGCTTTTCCAGGCGAGGCTCTGGCTCTCTTCGTCACTTATAAATGATTGTGCCTTACCAAATGACCTTTAATATTATTTCTAGCTCCAAAGACTCTATGACCTTAGCCAAGGATTCCTCTCCAAATCCCATGAATAGGGCCTTTTCAGTTCTACGTTTTATGATGCTGAAAGAGGGTCTGACTTCCACTTGACCGCTGTGGAAAAAGAGGAGAGAGGTTTGGAAGGGGGCTGTGTGTAGTTAACTGCTCTACCATGCAGCACAAAGAACAGCTGTCCTAGAAGCATGTCTGCTTCCTAAAAAAAATAAGAGGTTCTAAAGTGGACAAAAAAAGACCAAGTAGTAGTAGGGCAAGAGCCTTTGGAATGTTAGCTTTATTTAGCCCCAAATGATTGGCAGCTGGTTGTGACATTATTACTCAATGTGTCTATGTTGCCATTCAAAACAGTTGTTGCAAGTGCTCAAGAGAAAACAGTAAGCCTGTGTGGCTCTGTTTTTCCTCTTTCCTAGTGGGGGCGGAGTGGAATGCATACACTGCTTGCTTTGAAGAGTATTGGTGGTTAGAATCAGAGTCGGCTGATGGTCAGTAGAATTTATCTACTTCTCATGTGGTCTTAGTTTAAGAAAAATGCTTTCTCCCTTCGGATATATAATACATACTAATTGCGGAATATGCCATAACCTCAACACCAAGATATAACTGCATTTTTGAAAAGTATCTTGTAAGAAATATGTCAATAAGAAGCCAAAGGGGCATGGGAGGTAGGGAATACAGAGGTATGCATATGGAAATAGGCACTGGAGAAGTTAAGAAAACTTGCAATATCTACAGATTCTTTTTACTACCTCACACTTCCTTAGGGGCCCAGCTAACCATTTCAGGAGAGCGAAAGCACTGTTGACATTCAAAAGCTAAAGTAAGGTCTTGGGATAAGGCAATCTTTTTCTATTTCTGAAGGAAGAAAAGAATCACAGTGCACACCAGGATAATGATTTTGGAAGCTCAGTTAATTGTGAAGGTGAGGTTGATCCAGCTTCTGGTTAGATACAAAGGAAATATTGTTCTCTTCCCGTAAATGATTTCCCATATGTAAAGTGAGGCTGATCCTAGCAGGTGACTTCAGAGATGTGGAAACATTTAACCACATATGAATAAATCTTGCAAACACTTTAAAAAAATGCAAAGTATAACCTTTAAAGTAAAATCGCGGCTGTCACATTTTGAGACTGAAAGCTCTAAAAGCAGAGCTTTTATACCAACCACAAAGGCCAGGGACCCGTGGTTTTATTGGATTTCTCATCCCAAGAAAATATTTACACTTGGAGGAAATGATGCGTTTTTTAACTATAAAAGCCAAACAAGGGAATATTTATGAAGAATATTGCAAATAAAATTTTTTTTTTCCTTAGCCTGGCAAAATTGACAGCTCTGTTTAAGTTACAAAAAAATTGGTAAAATATGAATTCTAGTTCCTATTAAAAAAAAAAAAAAGATTTTATTTAGCACAAACAAGGGCTGGGGGAGGGCAGAGGGAAAGTGAGAAGAGAACTCCCCACAGAGCAGTGAGCCAGACCTGGGGCTCAACTGCCTGGGGCTTGATCCCAGGACCCTGAGATCATGATCTGAGCCAAAGGCAGACACTTAACTGACTGAGCCACCTGAGCGTCCCATATTCTGTTTCTTTTAAATGGGTGCAGCTTTTTATTCTTAGTAGGGATATTGAAGGAAAAAGGTCTTTGGTGAGTGTCCTGCTTTCTCCTGCTAAAAGGTCCTAGTTATTAGAGTTTTTGGAAACTAAGATCCAGTTATATGAGAAGAGAAAAGAATAGCACAAGAGAAAATGAGGGAAAAAAATTAACGTAGATGCAGCTCAATAGACCAGAGGCAAGATGAAATAAATTAGCATTGTAGGAAAATAAAGGCATTTTGGAGGAAATTTAACAATGTTTGCCATTCAATCATTGACAGTCCACAATTTTTTTTTTAAAGTTATTGATTTAGGGGTTGATTGGTTTGGGGAAAAAACCCAACCCAAACTAAGTCTTTGTCTCATGTATTAGCCATTATGCCATAAAATAAAGCCCCTGCTTTTAGCTGAAGCCTTCTGGCTTCTAAATAACAGAAGCAGAAATAAAACAAAAGCTGGGTAAAGTGATCTAGAAATGGATGTGGTGACACGCTGGGATTTTCTTCTAACAAAAGTCATATCCAAATGCACTAAAATAGAAGGGGCCAGGTCTCATCCTCATGATTCCCTATTTTTTGCTCATTTCCAGTTTCTGATTGCCTCTTTAAAAAATATAAGGTCAATCTCATGACAAAACTACATAAAGAACTTTTTATTAGACTGAAATTTACTTCTAGCATGTATAGGAAATATTGCTTAGAATATAGAAATGAGTGACCCCAAGGATTTAGGATTTTTATAAGTTTATACTGATGTGAAGTAGTGAGACGTATCTATATTGGTCTCTGGCCCCTGCCTGACACAGAGCTCCTAAAATCCTTGTCACTTTCAAGATTATAGGAGCAACTTTTGTTTTAGCAAAGGCAACTCTTGGTGGGCTCCTGGATGGGGCTGGTTACAAGAAGGATCCAGCCATGAGGAGGTTTGGAACTTTCAACTCCACCACCCCCGCCCTATTCTCCAGAGAGGGTAGAGGGGCTGGAAGTGGAGTAAGTAATTGATCATACCTCCATGATGAAGCCACCATAAAAATCATAATTGTAGGAGGCTCAAAAGCTTCCAGGTTGGTGAACACATCCAAGTGGGGGATGGAGCACCCCAACTCCAAGGGGACAGAAAGTCCTGCACTAGGGGCTCTACTAGATTTCATCTTTGAATGTCTTTATTGGGCTGTGCATCTGTGTCCTTTTTCATATCCTTTATTATATAGCAAACTGATAAACACAAGTGAATGTTTCCCTGGAGTTCTGTGAGCTGTTGTAACAAATTATCAAACAAGGAGTGAGATTTGGGAACCCTGATTTCTAGCTGGTTGGCCGGAAGTACCAGTGATGACTTGGGACTTTTCAATGGCCTCCAAAGTACTATTGAGCATGTAACTTGTGGGATCTGATGCAAACTCTAGGTGGATAATATCGGAACTGAATCCAATGGTAAGACACCCTGCTGGTGTTGGAGAATTGGTCGGTGTGGGTAAAAACTCACACCTCGGGTGTCACAAGTGTTGTGAGTTCCAGGGGTGCCTGGCTGGCTCAATCATTAGAGCATGTGACTCTTGGTTGTGAATTTAAGCCCCATGCTGTGCGTGGAGCTTACTTAAAAAAAAAAAAAAAAAGTGTTGTGAGTATAAGAATATGGAAGACAGTGTGTTTTTCCTGGATAGCTGAGAGATTTATTTTCATAGTGTTTGTTGGATGACACTGAGTCTCAGGTGGAGTAAAAAATGCAAAAGACCACACATCCAGCAAAAGTGGGGGCGCCTAATACTTCACACCGCACTTTGTTAAGAGTTAGCAGGTTGCGTTTTTCCATACATGTGACTTTTGTTCTGGCTCAGTTCCTTTGTTGGATTTGTCTAAAGAAGAGTAGGTACTTGTAAAAACGGGAGAATGCATGGCAAAGGAGCAGTGTCTACTGAGAGAAGCCATTCCCTAGGGGGAGGCTTGGGAAAACCCTATCCCGCACACCCCGTAATTGTCTGCCGTTAACACGTTCTCTGCCTTCCACCTGTTCCCCTTCCACTGCCAGGTGAATCAACTTAGGGAACTGACTTCTTTTAGATGGTCTGTTCTGCAGAAAAGAATTCCTGCCTGAACTTGCAACTGCCCTTACGGTATTCTGAGACTGCTATTTTGAACAAATGCAATGTCTTACCCATGACTGTTTTTGATGAAGTGTATCAGTTGTGGGCCTGGCACTTTCCACAGAGCTTCACATATTACATCTCATTTGATCTGCACAACAAGCCGTGAACTAAGAGTGAGGATCCCTCCCTTGCAGGAAAACTGTTGTTCAGAGAGGTCAAGAAATGTATTCAGAAGGGTGTCTGGCTGGCTCAGTTGGTGGAGCTTGCAACTCTTCCTCCCAAGGTTGTGGGTTCAAGTCTCACACTGGATATAGAGATTACTTAAAAATATAATTAAAAAAAAAATAATAAGAGAAATGCACCCAAACTTCCATATCTAAGAAATGCATTGAAGCTTATCTACAAAAGGCCAAGCTGTGCCTTTCATGGGGCCTGTTGGTTGACACCCAAGCCCACAGGCCTCTTCTAAACTATTCTAGAAAAGAGGTGTCACCTGTAGTTGAAAAATACTCCATATTCCAGTTTCCTTCCCAATAAAAATGTTGAAGGCAAAGCTAGTCAATGTCTTCCTTACTGTTAGAGTACACCTAAGACAGATGGGGAATGACAGGTTGTATGTGGGTTTAAATGGGGGAAAATAATGATCTAAGACAGAGCTTCCCTGGTTTCAAACATTGGGTACTGCCTTTATAATTTTTTTTTTAAAGATTTTATTTAATTTATTTGGCAGAGAGAGAGATCACAAGTAGGCAGAGAGGCAGGCAGAGAAAGAGAGAGAGGAGGAAGCAGGCTCCCTGCTGAGCAGAGAGCCCGACTCGGGGCTCAATCCCAGGACCCTGGGATCACGACCCGAGCCGAAGGCAGCGGCTTAACCCACTGAGCCACCCAGGCGCCCCTGCCTTTATAATTTTTGCTGTCGCTTTGTAATACCTGCATGGCTACTTACTTTACATTGCCCTATATGTTTTTTTATTTATCTATTTTTTTAAAACCAAAAATGGATTTATAAATGTATTTATATCATGGCAGTATATAGAAAATTGTTATCTTGTGTTATAAGTAAAAGGTAGCCAGAAATATGTATAATGAGAACATAGCAATTTTATTAAGCTTTGGCTTTCTCTGTTTTTGGATTTTACCTCCTTGTTTTCCAGTCTCCCCTCCTCCATCAGACTTCTTTCCTTGTCTCCCTTCTGGCCAGAGGACAGGGATGTTCTGCTGGAGTTCTATGAGGGGTGTCCTTCTGGTAAAAGCCTTTTAAAAATGGGTCGCACTCTGGTTCACTTCCCTTCTCTGATGGTTTAAATCTTCCCCAGTATCTACCCACCTTTGCATTATCTTCAGTTGTCGATGGTGTTCTATTTAGAGTTTACAATTGGAATTGGTAACAAGATAATTCAGATAGAAGCTATTCTGCCATTATCAGAAGCTAAAGGTCCGTTTTTATCACAGTTATAATTTGATTTTTGTGGTTTTTTTTGTTGTTTGTGTGTATAATGTCTGTCTTTTCAATGAAGCTCGAAACACATGAAGTGAATGTTATAAAAAGAGGTTTTCAGGAAAAATTCTCATCTGTCACAAGCGTCTTCTTGCTGGCTTGAACTGTCTCGGCATATTTTGATGACTTCTCCATGATTTCAGGAACAATATCAATGTATTGCTCATGCCTTATACATTTTGATTGTTATATATAAAGATTACAATGCAAGAAATGATTAGAATACAACCACATAAAATGCACACATGAAATGAAAATAATCTTTTATAATTACTGAAAGTGAGCAGACTAAAATTTTAGCTCTAAATGTTATGAACCAAAGCAGAAGTGGAGTGCTAGTGTTATGCCATGCGATTCTGTTCAATGCGGGGATTCCCAAATAATGAGTTCAGTACAGCCTGCCTATGAAAGACAGGGAGGTGGGGCTCCCTGGCTTGGTGCAGAGGTTGAGAGATGCCTCATACCATTAGTATACCAGATTGGGCAGAAGGATTATTTTTATGCCAACCACTGTAAGACCAGGAAGCTTCACGGATAGGCTTTCTGGTGCAGTGCTCCGAGGAGCCTCCTTATTGTCTGCTTCCTTGGGCCTAAATCCTAAACCCACTTCAGGCAGTGGTCCCAGAGTGTTCCTTTCTCCATCCATGACCCCATAGGCACAATAGCATCCTGTAATTTTTGGTACACTCTCCCTCTTCCCTACCTGTCTCTTTTACTACTCTGCATCTGTAAGGTTGTTGGGGGTGGGGGGAGTGGCAATAATACACTTAGGAAAGCTATCGGTAACTCTCTGCTTAAATTCTTTGATTCTTTCCCGAGTAACTTAGGGTAAAAATACGATGCTATTAAAGCGAAGTTGAAGAACTTTAATTAGCAGATTGGAAGATCATTCAAACCCCGATGCTGCGTTGGTTGGATTGGTTTACCACTTTTCTCCAAGGGTTTAGAATGGTGGCTTCCTCATCGTAAATGCTCATTATCCATTTGGTGAGTGAATTGATGAATTTAGGGAAAAACTTCACCAAATGAGCCTTTCATTCTTAGCTTGCCAGAATAAGGTAAACTCTATTCTTGGAAAGTTATACACCGAGTGGGGAGTCAGACAACTAAACATTTAAAATAAATGTTTTAGAATAAAATGGCCATGAATGTGTGATAAGAAGTCCACAAGGTCTAATGGGAGCATGGGGCAGGGGGACCTAACTGGTTCTGGGGAATAGGTCCTTAAAAAAGTAGCTTAAAGCTGGCCAATGGAAGAGAAGTGAGAGTTAGCCCAGACAAAGGGAGACCATGTTGTCTGCTAAGAATTAATGTTGAGAAAGATGGAGCATGGTAGACTTAAAAAGCTGAAAGAATTAGAAGAGTGTATGAGAGGAACACTGGTGTGGATGCACGTGGAAAGGAAACAGGAACCAGGGCAATGCAGACTTTGCAAGTCTGAACTTCAGAGGCAGGAGACAGCTGAACCATTTGTGTTTTAGAAAGATGGCCCAGCCTGCAGTGGACTGTCGGATGGGAACAAAACTGGATGTTGGGATTTAGTACAGTTTGGAACTCCACAGGCTTGAGAAGATTTCTGTGGACTTTGCATAGAGAAGAGGCCACAGGGAGGAAGGTGAAGAGATATGTGTGGGACATGTCAGGAGTTGCAGTCAGTGATATTTGGAGGTGGGCTGCATGTGGCAAGGAAGAAGGAGGAGAAGGACAGGAGAAGGGTTCCGAAGGGTGTCCGGGCTAGGAGGTGGTCTTGGAGTAAGGACCCAAGAGGCAAAGGACTGGGTAGGATCTCCTAGACCGCCACGTGGTCTACAGAAGACAGTGCTTGCTCTTTCAATACAATTCACTGCAAGTCATTTTATGATCACTGAAATTGTTCCTTTTCCCTCTCGTCTTATATTTTATTGGGCTTGATTCCACTCGTTTACTCTTCCTTTTCAGATTGTGGGCCTCCGGTGCTTTGCTTTATTCACGGTGGGAAGAAAATGCTTTTGAAATTCTAAACCCCAATCCCTGAAGCAAGATGCATGATCAAAGATACTTTCAAATGTGCAAATGCTCATGGGCCTTGGATACATTAACGACAGTCTAGTCCTGAGCCGCACAGCATAACTGTGCATGTCCACAGACAGTTTAGAAGGAAATCCAGTTCGTGGTCTGTGGCAAGACCCTTGAATCGAGGGCTCTGTTTCTGATATTTAACACGAGGACCAGGACGGAGAGTAAGTTCCTCCCTCAGCTGGGGTCCTAGGCACCTCACTTGCTGTACCCTAATTTCAGCTCAGTTTAACACTTCTCCAAATAGTCCGTAGGTATATAAAAGGAGTTTAGATTGCATTGGTGGTGGATGATCTGAGTGGCTAAACCCGAGATTGTGGAATAATAATTCTGGTCAATCTGGGCAGAGTCATGGGCAGCTGCACTATAAATAATGTCCTGAAATGCGCTGCTACTAGAATCTGATACCTAAACTTGTGGGTATTTGCTGGAAGGCTCCCAAAAGGTATCCCAAGGGTGCTCTCTGACTGCCTTTTATTCTTAGAGCTTCTAAGCTCAAAGATTGAACTTTGAGTGGTATTGAGTGGTTTTTGTGATTACTTGTATGCCATCACTAGTACCAGCCTGTCAACATCGTAAAGGACAGAGCATCATTTTGTTTGTTTTGGAAATTACTCAGCAGTAATCCTTAATTATATAACAGTATGACTTTTGGAAATGTTGATTGATGCACGGCTGTTGTTTTATATTGCATTCATACTAAATCTTATGGGGTGTATGGCCTCCAATAAATAAATGCAAACAATGTAATTGAATCCCATTTCAGTGTGCCATTAATTATCTCACATATATCTTCATTTCTTGGCTGGGCGTATGAGCCAATATTCAAGATGGCTAGAAAAAAAAAATCCAGTAAATTTCCTTTATTTGGAGGGGAATTATACACAGAAACTCATATGAATCATGTATATGTACACACATCTACTTTGCATGTATCTGCGTCTGTACTCGCTTATATACCTCTATGTCTACATCACGCCACATGCATGGATAAATATAGATAAACACATGCATATATGCATTACACACATATACACACATGCATCTATAGGTATGTATACGTGGAGATAGATATAAGCATGCACACACACCCTAAATATATATGTGTACTATATATGAATCTTTTGGTTGCAACTAATAGGAAACCCAACCCAAATAAGCCTAAACCATAAAAGCAATTTATTGGTTCTCAAAGATACAGTTCCTTCCATTTGTCTTCCATATCCCAAAAGTCGTACTCTTTATGTTTTTGAAATGGCTGCCCCAAACTTGCATATTCATAGGTAGCAGGAAGAGGATGTCTGTTCAGGTAGCTTCTGTGGAAGAGTTAACAAAAAAAAGCTTCTTTCTCAGAACCCCTGAAAGTACCTTTTCTCACATATTATTGTTTGATTGGGCTTCAAGCCCACATTTAATCCAATCCCTTGGTCAATGAGAAGTGTGAGTTTGGCCTAAAATTAATCCTTAGAGCTGGTGAGTTAGTGGGTGGGGTGCAGTGTCAGCTCTTCTGGGAGAATGTGGATTGCCCAGAGGAAAACAGATAGTCAAAGGAAAATCACATTCTGTTACTGACAGAAGCCTGAGAGTTGATTGAATCGTGGGTGGTCCATATTAATAAATGCCCCTTCCCCCTGTCTCCTACACATGTGTGTTCACACATCATGGTCGTTAGGAATTTCACAATCAAAGTTTCCTTTTATAATGGATTTGCTTTCAGGACTTCATGTTTTGACAGATTCTATCTACTAAGAAACTGAGAGCGTTGTTATAACAAATTTGTCTTTGCATTTTCATGTATGAGACACTGGTATTACCATGACGAGTTCATGTAATTCCAACCTAAAAGTAATAAAATTGATCTTTTAGAAAGACTGGGAGACTCGATAGGAAGTAAATGTACAATTACAATTAGAATTATTGAAATATTAAAAATAGCTTGATGACTCTCAGGAATCAAGGGCTCTGTTTGGAAGCACTCTTGTAAAATGTTTGTCTAGATCTTTCTTGACAAATGGAGAAAGTCAAGATGAATAATCCATTGCACAAACAACCTGGGGTAGATTTGCCCTTTGGTGTCTCATACCAGCCCCACCCCCTACACGCTCCCTGTCACTGCCTTTTTCCTCCAGCCATGTGATACCACTGAAGAGTCTCCCTGCAAAAAGAAAAAAAAAAATACTTTGAAGTAAATAGGCTTTTTCCTTGACCTTTTTAAAAACACAGTCATTATTCAGAAAGTGTGTTTATCAGTAACTCCTCAGTCTCAGTGGCTTAGCAAAGTAAACATTTATTTTTCATTCGTACCACAGTCCGAAGTGGGTTGCTCTTGGAGTCTGTAAAGGCCCTGCTCCATGTGGTGATACAGGGAACCAGGCTCCTTCCATCTCAGGAGTTCCTGGTACCTCAGTTTTTCCAGTGGAGCCTGTAGAATGATGGCATGTGAATGAAACACAGATGCTTGTGTGGGCAGATCTCAGCAACCTGGCCTGGAAGAGGTGCACTTTATTTCTGTCCACATGCCTACATGCTACTGGTCAAGACACAGTCCTGTCCTCATCTAACAGTAAGAGAGCTAACAAATGTGGTCTGATCATGTGTCCAGATGGAAAAGCATTTGGCTAATGCATAGGAGTCTTTGTTACAGACAGAAACACATTTAGGGTGGCTCAGTGGGTTAAAGCCTCTGCCATCAGCTCCGGTCATGATCTCAGGGTCCTGGAATCAAGCCCTGCATTGGCTTTTCTAGTACTTACTTCTGTGTTTTAAATTGGGAGGCCATTAATAATGAGCTGAGCCTTATTGAAGAACAGCTTGTTTTGCAGTTAACAAAGAGAAGAGTCTCTGCAAGATGTATTTTTACCCCAGAGGTCACTGGATATAGTCTCTTGGCCCTCCTAGGACTTCTAGCAAGAGCATACATTATGGTAGCCATTATTCGAGGAACCATAATGCAAGTAACTAATTTTCTCCAATTGGAAGGTGGGCAGTGGTTTGGAGTACTATTCTGAGGCTGTTCTCCAAGAAGGGGGCAGGATCTCAAAGGAATTACTGTGTGGTTTTGAGGAGGGAAATGAACCTAAGGTCTCAGATTTACACCCATAGAGAGGGGTTTCAGTGCCTCAAGAATGAGAGTAAGTGGACTTGAAGGACCCATGGCAGGCTTGGATAGTGGAGATCTTGGCACTAACCAAAATGGCTCAAAACCAAGAGATGGGAGAATGGAGACACTAAACGTCTTTAAATTTGATCTTCATATGATCTAAATGCTCTTCAATGGCCCTAAAATGGAATGGAGGGGATCCACAGCATGACAAATTAAAATATGGGCCAGCTTTGCTAGTTAGAGGGATACAATCAGAATTCTTTTTGCACAAAGAAAATAAACAGGATAATCCTTTGTACTTAAGACTGTGGCTATGTATTTACATGTTTCATAACCATTAAGACTTTGGTGCAGGGAAAGTTAGAGTGAGCCCTCTGTAAAGGCAAAAGAATACAGAGGGACTGTAAGTAGAAAAGCGAGGTACTAAGAGAGAGGAAGGAAGAGAGTACTAGGAAAGCTATGGACCCTTGGGAGCCCTTGAGACTCTTTTGGAGGTACAAAAGGTCAAAACTATTTTCGTAATACAAAGACATGATTTTCCTTTTTTATTCTTGTCTCTATGAATGCACAGTGGAGTTTTACAGAGGCAACAAATAGAATAAGAAGCAGATATGAATATACAGCTATTTTCCCTTTAACCAGGCATACAAGAATTTACAAAAATGTAAAACACTCTTTCCATTAAATATTTTTTGTTTTGGATTATATAATTATTTTTCATAAAATATGTTATTTATGTTCCCTGCTATTTATTGCTATGTTAAATGAAGTCATCAGTAGTTTTTTAAGTCTCAGTTTTAATTCCTAAAACAGTAAATATTAATGAATATAACCCACATTTTAGAAAGTTCTTTAGGGGCCTCAATTACTTTTAAGAGTGTAAAGAAGTCCTGACACCAAATTGTTTCAGAATGCTATAGTAGAGAATTAGATCAGAGGCGAGAAAAATTAAATTCTGCCATTTGTGGTCAAGTAACCTCCGAGGCTGTGGTGCTAAGAAGGTATATTGTTCTTTCTGGAGGAAAATCCTTAGAAGAGCAGTAGCAATTAACTAGGGGGTGGAGGGGTAGGTGGTCATTGTTGGGATAACTAAATGTTAATAACACTGCATACAGCAAGCTGTATATCTAAAATAATTGCAATACTGCCATCTAGTGTATCATAATGAAAATATTTTAATATTTATTTTTTTCATTCAATTTATGATGATTGCTTCAGAACTGAATGAGCATAGGGACTTATTTGAATAGTATGCCCTGTATTTTTTATGTGTATTTCACCAAGCACGTACCTTTAAATATTTTAAATGTCTTCTCTCATCTCTTTCTATATTTAACCTCTTTTTTCTTTTTTCTTCTTAGGGTTAGAATAACTGGACAGGGTAGGATTCCCCTCTAGTTATATCCCATTCTAGTCTTGTGTTTTTGTCATGACACAGTGTAGGATGATTTAAACATTGTTTTAGGGGAACTGAATAAGTAACTTTACACACCATGATTTTGCCTAACTCCTCTCTCCACAAGAGTTTAAAAAAAAAAAAAGGCTGTTAAATTTGCCTCCATTTTTTTTTTTTTTTTTACTTTTTAAAGTTTTTACTTTAATCTTAGTTAACATACAGTGTTATATTAGTTTCAGGATCAATTTTAGATGCGCAGAAAGGTTGCAAAAGATAGTACAGAGCATTCTCATGTCCCCCCTCACCCGCTTTCGCCTATTGCCAGCATGCCACATTACTATGGTATATAGGCTGCCTGCCTGGCATGATGGAGGAAAGTCCCACTTCAAGGCACATGGCTGTGAAATTTCAGAAATAGAAGCTTGGGAAGCAGTGAAAGTG
Source organism: Mustela putorius furo (assembly GCF_011764305.1). Lineage (NCBI taxonomy): Eukaryota > Metazoa > Chordata > Mammalia > Carnivora > Mustelidae > Mustela > Mustela putorius. Next base: position 28,441,163 of record NW_025421273.1, read on the forward strand.
GGCTGGGGCACGAAACAAGTTATATATAAAAGATGAAGACTTGGATTGTCATCAAGCTTCTCAAGAGCCAAACTAGAAACCAGAAGGGCATGAACCAATGCCTTTAAAATTCTCAGTGAAAATGACTTCCATCATAGAATCCCAGAGTAGTCAAACTGCATGTCAAGCGCGACATTGGAATAAAGACAATCCCAGAACCACAGAGTTTCCAAAAAGTTACTTTCCGTGCCCCCTTTATCAGAAAGTTATTCAAGGATTTGCTTCTTTAAAAGGGAGAGATAAAGGGGAAGAAAGCACAAAGGAGAGGGGATATAAGGTGCAGATTAACTGACGCTCTGTTTGCCTAAAAAACAAACTGCAGAATAAGCAGGGAAACAGAGGTGTTTGGAAGCCAGAGAGTCAGAATTCTATTGGACTGTTTGGAGATGAATTAGTGATAGGTATACTGAAAATTCAATACAAAAACCAGACAGTTGATTAACCCCAGAGAAAATAAAAGGTTGCATGTAAGCATGGACTACTATTACACGCCTCAGTGTTGACCATATATAGTCATAGTAATGTAAATATAGAGTATTTATTTAAACAACAAAGGGAATCTCATTCTGTTGTGGGAAGAGGAGCGAGAGCAAGAGGGAGGGAGACAGAGAGAGTGAGTTAGATCTTCTACCTCTATATCCAGAATTTAATAGTTATTACTTAAAACTGAAAGCAAATTAAGAAGTAGTAATCTCAGGTTATTCTTTAAATAATGTGGGAGAAAATTCCAGAAGAAACAGTTGCAAATGGTTATGTCTAAGGAGTGGGGATTAAGAATTGGGAGGAATAGATGAAGGGAAAATTCTAGTAAGATTATGTGTCTTTTAAAAACAATGTCCACGTATTTTATTAAAATGGATGACTAGATGAATGGATGTGTTGTGAAAGCATCCAGGCTGGTCCAGCTCTGTTAAGAATCTGCAAGTGCCCAGAGAAGAAAGTGGAAATGCTTGCCTTTACAAAGTGTCTTGGATTCATATCAAGGCCATGGCCAGTCAAGTGTGATCATTTAATCTGGCTGCCTTCTTGTTTGCATACACATTTGTATTCCAGACTTTGGTCAGAGTGAGTCCACTGACTGTTTGCACAATTTCTTGGACTCCACTAACTAAAGGGCACACAGCTCCTGTTTGGCTGAATGGTCTAGCTGGCCTTCTTCTGAAAGCATGGCTTTCCCCGAAGGATTTGGATGGGGGGCATCCACGGCAGCTTATCAAGTGGAAGGTAAGAGAAGCTCCTTCGCCTTTGCTAGGGCTGGGATGGAAATGACCTTTTTGGGTCCTCTGTGCCAAGAAAGAGGGTGAGGGTGAGGAAGCCAAAGGAAAAGAAGGAAAGGGATAAATGAGCCCATAACTGTATCAGTGAAACTGTCACCTTTCACATAGAAGAAGCTCACCTTCCCTTGTACCTTTCCTTACGCAGGAGTCGTGGTAGTGAGGGGTGGACCGCCAAGCGGCACCTATAATTTCAGTTTGTTCAAGTTCATCTGAGACATCCGTTTACATTGGACTAGCTGCCTTTGTTGTTGGTTTCTTGAACACATTTGTCCCAATTCCCCCAACAAAAAACATAATTTCCCCTACTGGCTGGAAAAATACTGGGTAAATTTCTTCAAAGAATCCAGGAGACTTGATTGGAGGATGTTCCTCTCTAGGGAATGGTGTCCTGTTCTATTTCTGGTGGCCACAAAGCAGAGCCTAATCTCATGTGCTGTCCCATCTCCTGGGCAGCTAAAGAGTACAACAGCTGCAAGATGGGAGAGAATGGAGCTGGAGGGCTGAGTCTGGTCTCTGTCCTACCACACATGAGCATGTGAGTGCATTCTCTTTCCCGAGTCTCAGCTTCCTCATCTGCAAACTGGGAAGATTAGGCTAGTTTTCCCAAAACCTATATATTTCCCACTTAAGGAATTAAGGGTTGTTCATCTCTATCATGGGAACAATATTTATTTGGTCAAATACATGTGGGCAACCCTGGCTTAAACAAAGCTTGGAGAGTTTCTTGCAGTAGTTTCCTAGAGCAGCTGCGGCAAATCATCATGAACTGGGAGGTTCCTTTCCTCGCTGTTCTGGGGGCCAGAACAAGTCACTGGACTCCCTAGACTTGGGGTCCATCTGAACTCTTTATTAGTTCTGTATGACTTTGAGCAAGTTATTCAACCTCTCTGTACTTCCTTATCTGCAAAATGGGGATAATTATGGTATTTATATTATAGTTGCCATGAGGCTTAAATAAGATGATGTGTATCAAATGCGTGGTGCTTAGTAAGTGCTCAATGCATGGTCTTTATATGGGGATGGTCACAAAAGGATTTCTGAGGATGACTCTGTAGGACTCAGTGGTTAACTTGGCATAAATCTGCAGTCGGTTACATAAGACAATATTGTGGATTTCCAGGTCCTGTTCACTCTGGACTCAGGAATGACCTCATTGGTCCATTCTGAGCTCCTGTCTTCATGGGGTCTCCAGGTTGCCATACTTCTTCTGTCAGTTTGTTTCATGCTTTTCTGCACCAGGCTTGCTGCAGCCTTATTTTAAGATTTTTATTTGTGGCCTCTAACCTGCTATTGTGCTGTTAACTCTATATCAGCAGCTTTGAAGTAGGGAGACTTGATCCAACATGACTTCTCTCTTTGTCAACTCAGAATTTTTTTATGTTTGCTGTTTTCCACCTAAGAGCCCTTATCTAACTTTTTGCTCTGGGTTTGAATCCTAGGTCATGCACTTACTGAGTGACCTCCGCTAATAACTTAAGCCACAGTTCCCTTATTTCTAAAATTAGGAAAATGATTCTGCTCACTTTGTAGGTTTGTTCTGGGGATGACAGAAGTTAACATATGTAACCAGAGGGAGAGAGTGCCTGACACATAGTAACAGCAATGATAATACTATTATCTGTTCTTTCTCCTGGCTGTATTCTCTTCTACTGAGTTACATTGTCTGCAGCACATAGTGGGAATGGTCATTTCTTCTTTGTTCTGCATGTTGGAATATATTCCCTCTTCACTTCTTCTGGACTGGTTCTACCAGCAGCTTCTGAGAGAGTTCCCATTTAGCTACCCCCCCACTGTTGTGGAGATCACATATGGGGGGATGCCAATGGCTTTGTTCTATGGCTTTGTCAAGTCAGTGTGGCCTGGGATTTAAAAGCTGAGGTTGCCCTGTCACTTTGTGATTTTGAGAATCTTTGAACTTTAAGTTTGCCCTGGTCCTGAAAGTCTACAGAACCACTGGAAATCACATACATTCAGAACTGAGGACTAAACATGAATTGTATTTGGAAAAAAAAAAAATCTAACAGTTTGGTGATTTGTTATGAAGCATTACCATGTATATCTTTCCCCTGGTTTTCAAAGCACAGTTGTCTGTGTAGGTATCTTTGTTTTCACATATCCTGAGAATCCTGATAGATAACTAGCTCATCTCCCACCTCCTCATTGCCCTATGCCTCACCGCCCCCCCACCCAGAAATGGAGATATTTTGGCTCTGTTACTTGGAATAGAAGGCTCCTTAGGGTCTCTGCAGGTGGGGCTGATGGAAAGGGGCAGGGCAGGACTTTCTGATCACTGGGCTTGCTAATATATTGATTACTCGGTTGCCAGTTTCACCAGACCCCAAGGTTCTTTCTTCTTCCTGACCTTGTTTATATCCCTTTTGCCTCCACTCCGGCTACTTCCCCGTTTATGGTTTTTAAGAAGAGTTTAATGAAATGTTTATTATATAAGAGTTGGCTGTGTGGTGCTTCGAGCCTTTTGGAGGAAAGCACAATATAAATCTAATAAATAAATAATAAACAAGTGATATAAGCAGGAGGAAAATTATGTGTTTTAGGTGAGTTGTAAAGAACGTTGTAAAAACTGTAAAATGTATTTGTTAGATGAAGAGGCAGGAAAAAAATGCAGATAATCATCGCTTGTACAGGAGTGAGTCTTATACAATATTTTAAACTACAAAAACAATTCTCATGAGTTTTAACCCTTTGTGGAGCCACCTCTGCCTCTGTTTTCTGCTAGAGGGGATATGAAACAGAAAACAGCAAGTAGCTTAGTAGCATTTTGTTTATTTCCTCGGTCGGCCACGGAGGAGCTATGAAAATGACATTTAGGACCCAATTCTACAGCTCTTATGAGCTTATAACTCCCAGTGATTTCAGGGAAGGCTCTTAAGGGATGAACATGTTCTGCAAAATCCCACAAATCCTAAGCAAAGTCTAAACTACTCCATTAACACTTCCTGGTGGGATCTGAGTCTATGGTTCTTAGAGAAGCAAAGGCCTCAGTTTTATGAATGCCATTTTCAACCTTTGATGCTGCACTGGGTACCAATATAATGTTTGGATTTTGATTTAACTTTGATTTTGGCTTTGTGTTGAAAGAAATTAGGGCTGGGCTCAAACTTTGGCCTTCTGTTTGCCTTTGGATGTTAAAGATGGAATCCTATAGCTAAGAAATGTGGAGTTATTTTTGCATTTTTTAAAGATTTTTTTATTTTTTTTAAAGATTTTATTTATTTATTTGACAGAGATCACAAGCAGGCAAAGAGGCAAGTGGAAAGAGAGGAAGGGAAGCAGGCATCCCGCTGAGCAGAGAGCCCGATTAGGTGCTCGATCCTAGTACTCTGGGATCATGACCTGAGCCGAAGGCAGAGACTTCAACCCACTGAGCCACCCAGCTGCCCCTTATTTTTGCATTTAAAAAGTAGGAGAGTAAACAGTGTAGTTGCATTAGTTGGTTTTAGATCCCATTTCTGGTGATTTTATTCAGGCTTAATCTTCTCTAGTCCCTTTTAAAAACTCATCTAATGTACACACCTAAGCTAGAGGTACATTTCTTCTACCTGCTTTAGATGTCAGCACAGGCCCTATATTTCATTAGCTCACTTCCTCCCTCCCCAGTACTAACCAAATCTGTTGTCCAATAGTCTTAATTATTGCCCCTGCCTTTAACTTTTATTTAAATTCCAACTAGCTAACATACAGTGTAATACTAGTTTCAGGTGTACAATATAGTGATTAAACACTTCAATACTGTACCCAGGGCTCATCACAAGCAAGCAGACTCCTTACTCTTCATCCCTAATTTAACCTATCCCCCTTTTTTGATTGTACCATGACATTTTGTAGGCATCATTGAAAGAGTATGGGCTTAGGAAGGAATGATATTCAAATATTCATCAACTCCTTCAACACCCAAGCAGATACCAACTGTAAACAACGGGTATAGGCTAGACTGGCACTTGCATTGACTAGTGAGAGTGGATACCAGCCATAAACAACCAGTATGGAACCGTTAAGACCATGAAGAATAGAGCTATAGAAAACTGATATTGACTATGCTGGCATCCACATGAACCAATCAGAATGGATACCAGCTATAAACAAGTATGGGGACCACACTGACATGTACGGATTGAATTTCAGGCCTGGGCTTATCAGTGGGACACATCTGGAGTATATCTGACTCTATTGGTGAACTACTGAAGAATTACGTCACTTAATGTCTCTAAGCCTTAGACTTCTCACCTAAAAAATTTTTCTTTTTCTTTTTTTTTTTTTTAAGATTTATTTATTTACTTGAAAGAGAGAGCGAGCACATGTGTGTGTGCATACACACAAATTGGGGAAAGGGGTAGACGGAAAGAATCTTCAAGCAGACTCCCCTGTGAGCTCTGAGTTTAATAATGCAGGGCTGGAGCTCGTGACACATGAGAAGGATGAAGTTGAACAAAACCAGGCTTTGGTTACTTAACTGACTGAGCCACTCAGGTACCCTTCACCTGTAGAATTTCTAATGCTTATCTCTTTTTTTGAATGTTCACTGGATGAATATGGGAGGAATTTTTCTAACTTTTATGCTTCTTTGGATCTGGGATGATTTCTCAACTTTTTCTTCCAGATTACTAATTTAGACTTTCGCTTCTTTCATTCTATTTTTCAACTCCAATGTTAGATATTTAATTGCGGCAATTACATTTTTAGGTTTTCCAATTATTCTTTGATTGTTTCACTTTTAGGAAGCTGTGTTTTGTTTTTGTTTTCAAGTGTTTTTAAGAATGCTAGTTTAAAAAAGGGAGCTCTCTTTCTTGCTTTCTGTCTCTCTCTCTCTCTCTCTTGCTTGCTTTCTGTATCACTTTGAGATTTAGGGGTTATTTGCTTTTTTGGGACCTTATCTTTCATGCTATTTGTTTTTGCCCAAAGTCTGGTGACCCTTGAGAGTCTGTTCATGTTTATGAATGAAAGAGTATGTTGACAATTTTCTTATGGTTTCACTCATATCTGGAATATAAGAAACAGTGCAGAGGATCAGCAGGGAAGGGTGGGAAAACTGAATGGGAAGTCATCAGAGAGGGAGACAAACCATGAAAGACTCTTAACTACAGGAAACAAACTAGGGCTGCTGGAGCGGAAATGGGTGGGGGGAATAGGATAACTTGGTGAGGGGCATTAAGGAGGGTACATCATGTGATGGGCCACTGGGTCTTATGTAAGACTGATGAATTATTGAATTCTGTATCTGAAATTAATGATGTACTGTATGTTGGCTAATTGCATTTAAATAAAATATACAAACAAAAAAAATCAGCATCTAAATTGTTTTTTAAAGTTAAATAGTTCTATTTAACTGAAACAGGGCTGATTTTGTAAGAAGCAGTGTTCTGTATAAGTGAATGGGTCCTATTGACAGTAGATCTTTTCATAAAAGACTATATATGAGGGGAAAGAGCCAAGATTTAGAGCTCAATAACTGCCAGATTTCAAGGATTTTAAGGAAGAATATTTTTGTTTGCTTTTTTTTTTTTAGGATTTTACATTTTTATTAGGTCAATTTTATTGAAATGTCATTGACATACAGTATAAGTTCAAGGTGTGCAGCATAATGATTTGACTTACACATATTGGGAAATGATCACTACAGCAAGGCCAGTTAGCATCATCTCGTATAGGTATCCACCATCCCCTAAAAAAAGGTCTTTTCCTTACGATGAGAAATTTTAGGATCTCCTTCCTTAGCAACTTGCCAGTGCATCATACAGCAGAGTTAGCTATAGTCATCATGTTGTCCGTTGTGTTCCCAGTACTTACTTATCTCATAACTGGAAGTTTGTGCCTAGTGAGCTCCTTCCTCCAACCCCTCCCTACCTCCTGCCTCTGGTTTCTTTTTCTATGAGCTTTGTTTGTTTTAAGATTCCACGCAAGTGAGTTCATACAGTGTTTGTCTTTCCCTGTCTAACTGTTTGCTTGTTACTTTTATGACTCTTGTCCCTACTCCTTTTTGAGTTCTTGTTTGGCTTGAGTTTGTTCAACTTCTCTTGACTATTTCAGTACTGTTGATAAGGATCCTTCCTAGCACATCTCTCACTTTTATTAAGCATTTTTTAGGATTTCAACATAGGCTAAGGGAGTACCAACTGCTTATTTATGCGGGAGAAGAACCAATCAAGCCAGCAGTATGATAGATAATTCTTTAATTAATTATCTTCATGATCTCTCTGAGACCTGCTCTGCTCTCCGCTTGGTTAAAATGGAGATTCCCCAGAGGATCTCCTCTTAATCCTTTAGTTTCTCAGACCATTTAGACAATTCCGTTTTCTTTCTATTATCTGGAAATACTTTAGTAAATGTGGTATTCTATTGGGACAGGTCTTTTTTTTTTTTCCTTTTGTTTTTAGCTCAGTTGTGAATTTTCTTATTTACTATCATTTCAGTGAGGTTGTAAGGGAGAGAAATTAAATATGTATACTTCATCCCCACCTGGAAGTTGAAATCTGTTAACATGAGTTAATATATGGAAGTGCCTCATAAACTATGAAGCATTGTTCCAAGTTAGCAAGTGAATTTCTCTCTTCTTCTTACCATTATCATTTTTCTCCTCATCACTAACGCTTCCAACCTCCAGACGTTGTCTAGTCTTGTGCTTTTTAGAAAGAAGATGAGATAACGTGGAATTGGTCGAATTTCAGACAATGTAATGGGAGAAAGTGAAATATTCAGACAATGTGAGAAAGGCACAGTGGACGAGGAATACTATGACCTACATGGGCCCCATGTTCAGGCATCTGCTTCTGAGGTCAGCTGCTCTAAGCCATTTGCACTTTGCATCATTTCTTACCTCCTTTTTTTAAAGGATTTTATTTATTTATTTGACAGAGATCACAAGTAGGCAGAGAGGCAGGCAGAGAGAGAGAGGAGGAAGCAGGCTCCCCGCTGAGCAGAGAGCCCGCCGATGTGGGGCTCAATCCCAGGACCCTGGGATCATGACTTGAGCAGAAGGCAGACTTTAACCCACTGAGCCACCCAGGCGCCCCCTCTTACCTCTTTTTATTCTCAACACACAGACATTCCATGTACAAAATTTTCCACACCTCCATTGGCTTCATGGACACTGTTGAAAGGTACCCACTGGCATCACTATTGACATATGTGGGTTATGTATAGGTAAGCACCTGCTTACCTGTGTATTCTTTTGTATCAGCATTGTTCCAAATAGAAATGCCTATCACATATGCTTAGAAAATTTTTTTGTGTGTGTTATGAAAGTAATACAAGATAATTGCAGAACACTTAAAAATCATGTAAATAAGCAAGAAATAAAAGAGTCATTCAGAGAACTGTTTTCAAATTTTGAGTATAGGCTTCCAGCTTTTTTTATATATCCACAGATTTTCATGTACACATACCCTTTTTATATTTTTTATCCTAATAGGAATGTTCTATAAATGGTTTTGGCTTTTTTAATGACCCCTACAACTATCTTGATAAACTATAACATGTCTGCTTCTTTCCTCTTCATGCTGGGCTTTTTCTCTCTTATCTTTCTTTCTGTCTTTCTTTTTTTTTTTTTTTTAAGATTTTATTTATTTATTTGACAGACAGAAATCACAAGTAGGCAGAGGGGCAGGCAGAGAGAGAGAGGGGAAGCAGACTCCCTGCTGGGCAGAGAACCTAATGCGAGGTTCAACCCCAAGACCCTGGGATCATGACCTGAGCTGAAGGCAGAGGCTTTAGCCCACTAAGTCACCCAGGTACCCCTCTTATCTGTCTTTCTATAGCGGCTTATGGATGTTACATGAAAAGCGAGATGTGAGTTAATATATTTAACCTGGAAAAACAAGAAAAAAATCTGCTGTACTTCAATCATTTGTTTGGAATATGGGTTCCATATATTAGCCTAAATATTTGTACATAAGTTCTTTTGTTTTTGTTAATTAGTCAATTAATTCATCAATTAAGATGGGACATTTGTTTATTTGGATGAGTATGTGCCAGCATTGCACTGGAAAACAAAAAGCATTTCTTGTGCCATTCCTTCTTGGGCCTGCCCATCTGGTAAGGATCGCTTTCCAGTGCATAAAGTCTTTAAAAATTATTAGGCCATTACACAGTGGCCAGGTCAGCACTCTGGAACTCCTGCTAGACTCTCCTCTTTCCTTTATTTAACCAATTATTATTATTATTTTTGATTCTAGCTACTCTCAACCTCTTGGTTACCCCCTCTTCTCCATTACTATTACCTTTCCGTTAGCTCTGGGACTCACTGGCTCTTGTCTTCTTGAAATACCCTACCCTCCTGTATAGTCCTCCAGTCCCTCCAGCACATTGTTTATAGTGTGGTCTGTTAAAATTCTGATGACATCCTTCCATTTCTTGAGAGACGGCAAGAGCTCTGAGCAAAAGGACCAGGTTGGAATCCTGACTCCAGCAATTATCAGCTCTGCGATCTTCGGAGACTCCTGGGCTTTGCCGTCTTAGGTTTCCTCATCTGTAAAATGGGAACAGCGATAATAGTTGTTGCAAACATTTACTGTGTTTATTAACATCAAATGCTTAGAGCAGTCCTGGGCAAACTGTGTTCAGTAAGTTTTAACAATGATTAAAAACACTTTTATTGTCCTCCTACCTTCCATGGAGTAATTTCTGAACTTCTGGCATGGCACAGAAAAACTCTTTGTACTTTCACCTCTGACTACATTCCCAGCTTCACCTCTTGCTCCTTTCTTCATTTGTATCTTCTTCTTGGACCAAGATAAAGCACATGCCATTCTTTAAATGTGCCATGACCTTCATGTCCTGCTGAATGCTGTGTTCCCTCTGCTTGGGTGCACACCTGACTGCTGGCATGAGCAGAAACCAACAGGGGACAAAGATCCAGGCCTCCTACCTTCCAAGCTGGAGTACTTCCTCCTCCCACACACTGTTTCCTTCATCTCTAGCCTTTATACCCCTCTTCTGAGTATGTCACCCATGAACTTGGTAGAGTAAGAGGCGAGGGAGTGGCATGGGGCAAAGGGAACACCTAAAAGAGGTTTTAGTACATGTGAAAAGTCCATTCTTTTTTTTTTTTTTTAAAGATTTTATTTATTTATTTGACAGAGAGAAATTACAAGTACACTGAGAGGCAGGCAGAGAGAGAGAGGAAGGGAAGCAGGCTCCCTGCTGAGCAGAGAGCCCGACGCGGGACTCGATCCCAGGACCCTGAGATCATGACCTGAGCCGAAGGCAGCGGCTTAACCCACTGAGCCACCCAGGCGCCCCTGAAAAGTCCATTCTTACATTAACCGTTTGAAGCAGCATGCCTTTTTACCTAGGGGCATTTGGACATAACTCTATGATTCTTCTTCTTCTTGTTTTTTTTTTTTTTAAAGATTTTATTTATATATTTGAGAAAGCAAACAGGAGTCTGGGGTGGGGAGGGAACATAGGCAGAGGGAGAAGCAGACTCGGCACTGAGCAGGGAGGCTGATGTGGGGAGCTCAATCCCAGGACCTCGGGCACGTGACCTGAGCTAAAGGCAGTTGCTTAACTGACTGAGCAACCCAGGGGTCCCGTAACTCCATACTTCTAAAGATGATTTCTCTCATGAGAGGGCTTGGTATAGACACTGTAGCTGTATGTTGGTATTTTGGATGATGTGGGTGGTCATCGTAGGTAGTAGCTGGGGCTCTGTTGTTTTCCTTCTGCTATGCTCCATGGGCCTCTGCCTCGAGATGCTCTGAACTGGCTGAGCACATCTATATTGGCTTTGGATCTTTCTCAAGGTGCCTGTTCTTCCTTTCATTAGTGTGGATAATCAGAGTTTGATTGTAAAGTATGCCCAGGCCAAATACAAGGGCTTTTAAAATTGTCTGCTGTTTTAGATTATCCAGGCCACTGATCCCCCTTCCTTAGCATGGATAATTGAGAGTGGACTGGGCTGAAGAATGTTAAGCAGAACCAATTGACAAAATAAATGAGATTTTAAAAATCCTTTACATTTTAATAATAGAAAAAAAACCAAGTTAAGTTTTCTTTTCTTTTTTAATCGAAAAGGGCCTATTTTATATTTTGAAACTGTAAATTTATTTGCTTTTCTGTTGACACAAAATAAGAAAATACTTTCTATGGTGTACCCATTTAAAGCCCATTTCAAACGTATGCTAATTATAAGAGGCACTTAATGGATTTAGGGGAAAATTGAAAATATAGAGAAGAGGTTGGACAGTTCCAGAGTCAATGTCAAATCTTTTTATAACTATGTTTATGTTTCAACCAGGTAGCTAGGAGAGGGTAGTAGTCACTTCAAATTCTGAAAATCTCTCTCTTGATAGTGGAGGCTATAATTCTTTGCCCCTAATGAGCAATAATCATGTAGAGAAAGGCATTTTTTTGAATGTATATATAAGATTAACAGGGTTTTGATCCCTGTCTGAATGTCTGTGCTCATTCACTTCTCATTTTCATCCCCTTGTCTTTCCCCATGTGCCTCTGAATGCAGGCAGAAATGTATTTACATGTCACTTGACTGGGAATTTAGAGGACATTTTCTCAAAGGAACAATGTTGTAAATAGGGGTAGGTGTCACTGAATACCCTTCAGGTGTGTAATGAGATAAATAGATTTTGGGGGTTGGCCTGGGAATTTGGGACATAATGTAAGAGGCAATAGTGAGTTTCTGGGCAGGTGACTCATAAACAAGGTTTTTGAAACATTACCCATTTTTATGTTGGGAATTGCCAAGCTAAGGCTTAAAGTCTCCCACAACACCCATGAATAATCATTTAAATACAGGCTTTGAGACTTGGGGGGAAAAGAGCATTATTTACTCTAAAGACAATAATCTTCCTTTGGAGTCATTGTAGTCTATCATACAGATGCATACTTGGGGATCTTTGAAAGAGCAACATTTTCTCTTGATGGTCCATTACTTCATATGTTTTATAAATTATTATCCGGGTCTAGATTGCAGGCACAGGTTAGAGATGCACATCAACCACTCTGTAACAGAGTGTGGGAGACTAAGGTTCTTTCACAGGGTGAAATATTGCAAGGGACTTTGGTCATTGCCTAATTTATTTTTTAGTGTGAAGAACAGGGTATGGGAATGGAGGTGATGGAGACCGTAATGTGTCCTTTGGTTCCCTGCAATGTTGAGAACTTGGCAAATATTGGTACACAACAAATTCTTGATGTTCAACTGACTTGCTAAAGGAAGAGCTGAAAGCTTCTCAAGCATAGATATTGTACAGCTGAGGCCAGACATCTGCCAGGGTCACCCTAGTACACTCTCTGTGGCTCAAATAAAGATAAGGTACAGCCATTCTGAAACTGTGATGTAGTTGGCTTAATGTTGGATGATGACTTGGGAGAGAAAATGTGCCAGAAGAGTCAGAAAAGATCTGTTTCCATGAGGTATTGGAGGACCCAGGTGCCTCACGTGAGTTAATAATTAAATTAAATTGAATGAATATTTATTTGAATCCCTGCTACATAGTTCCTCCCAGTTAGACATTGACTCACTGTATTAGAGCTTCCACTGTAAAAGTACTGTAAAAAGGTAATAAAACCATTCGAATCCCACATTTTAGTGAGGGAGAGAAGCAGATGCAGAACCGCGATGTGATGTGATGATCCTAGTGGCAGAACAAACCAGATGTTGGTGGAGCATTGGTGGGAGGGGTGGGGATACAAGAGTAAAATGGGAAGCACTTTATGAGCATTTACATTGGGCTTTTAATAAGAAGCTTGTTTTATTCTGTTTTGTTTTGCTTTGTTTTGTTTTCAGGATGGGCATATCATCAGAGAAAACATTTTGAGCAAAGGCATGAAATTATGATTATGTAGTTTTTGAGGAATAGTATAGTCACATCTGGTAAAGTAGGTAAGTGGTGTAGGATTCTAACATTTTGGAATGTATTAGAATCACCTAGAGTTCTTTTTAAAATGTAGATTTGGGGGGCCCATACAACACCACTATTTATAGATAGGGTCCAGGAATTTACATTTTTTTTTTTAAAGTGTTCCATATGATGGTTCATGCTTTGAGAAAGCCGCAACAGTCTGTTTTCTGATGATAGTTAAAAGCAGGACCTGAAGCTAGAAAGGTAGGATAGGTCCATGTTGTGATGTATATAAGGTAAGACATTAGTGTTAGGATCATGGGCAATAGGTTCTTGGTAGCCATAAAATATTCTTAAGCAAAAGGAAAAATGTGATTAAGTCTGTATGTTAGAAGGAGATTTGACTGTCGTGTGGAGGCTGAACTGGAGGAAGGAGACATGGGCGCTGGGGAGCAGCCAGTAGGCTCTTGCGGTAGGTGAAACAGGGGAGAATGAAGGCCTGAATTTGGGTGGAGGGAGCCGAATGGAGGAGAAAGCATAAAAAGACAACAATGAGGGAGAACTGGAAGGATATGTTCATGAATATAATGCAGGGCAGGAAAGATGTAGGAGAACAACTAAGGTGATCCTTGTCATTGTACTTGAGGTGACCAGTTGCCTTGTGGCACTATGAATAGAAACACAGTACAGTGGAGGAAGAGCAGGTTTGGACTTGGTGTGGTAGCAGTCAGATGGGTTCAATGTGGGCTTGAGATTCCCTTAGGTTATTTATTTATTAATTAAATATTTTATTTATCTCAGAGAGAGAGAGAGAGAGAGAGAGAACAAGCACACACAGTGGTGTGGGGGAGGGGCAAAGGGAGAGGGAGGAGCAGATTCCCCCCCTAAGCAGGGAGCCCGTGCTGGGGCTTGATCCCAGGACCTTGGGATCACAACCTGAGCCAAAGGCAGATGCTTAATGGACTGAGCCACCAAGTGATCCCCTCCTTCCCAGAGTATTTAAATGGAAATCCTGGAAGGTGATTGGAAATTCATATCTCCTCTTCAGGTTAGATTTGCTGGTAATCACCGACATCTAGCTGATGGTTGAAGTCATAATGGATGAGAGTACTTGAAATAGTTCTAGAGGGACGTGCAAAGATGAGCAAAGGTTGCAAGGTCTGGATCAAGTGCTATAGAGGAACTCATAAGCTCAGAAGGAGCCCGCATGGAACTGACATTCTTTTAGGAAGTCAGACTGACTAGAAAGAATTTTAGAAACCTTCTAATCCAGTGGTTTAAAAACATATTTTAATGCAGCAGAACTAGGAAAGCCTAACTCAGAACTCTAACAAAAGAGATAGTGATGGAGCTTCTCTGGTTGAAGGGAAGGTGGGTGGACTGTTCCCCCAGCATTTCCTTCTTGAGTGTTTCTTCCCCAAATGGCGACTCTTGACTCCATTCTCGGGAATGTGGTTTTTAAAACGTGTTACAGAAACCAGAGATGGATTGATATGATCAATGTCGCATAATGCCTTAGTGACAGGCGAGGAATATGATGGGATAAGGTCCACAAGAAACAAAGCAACAGAGGCTATGTGGAACTCATGGCCACAATGAGTGGTGCAGACGATATGAGTACAAGGCGGAGGGTTAATGTTCTGTGTTGTGATAGGAAGGAGTTGCAGAGGTAGTAGATTTTTTTTTTTTTTAAAGATTTTACTTATTTATTTGACAGAGAGAGACCAAGCAGGCAGAGAGGCAGGCAGAGAGAGACAGAGGAGGAAGCAGGCTCCCTGCCAAGCAGAGAGCCCGATACGGGACTCAATCCCAGGACCCCGAGATCATGACCCGAGCCGAAGGCAGAGGCTTAACCCACTGAGCCACCCAGGCGCCCCAAGGTAGTAGATTTTTAGAGGCTAAGAAAGTATTTAGGAATTTAGTTTCTTGCCCATTTAAAAGTCAGAGCTTAAGAGTTGTGTTAGGTTGGAGAAAGTTAAAATGTGAGTCTTTCCAGCTTCTATAAAATCAAGGCAATTGTCAAGCACCTGACATCATAACTATTGCTCAGACCCCTTCCCAGTTCCAACAGAAATGGAAATTCAATGATGGGAGAAGCTGAAGAGTCAGAGCAAAGGGCAATAGTAGCTTTCCTTTCTCTGTAGAAGGGACTTCGGGAGGGGCAGCTTGTTTGGAAGGCAATGTCTTGGTAACTTAATTTGAAGTTATATTTGCAAGGCAAGCATGCTCTTCTTAGTAGAAGGGATATTGACTTCTGAAGGCTATTTTGGGGGAGTTACCAATGGAATATCCCTTTACACTGCCAATTGACATACTGTGGAAATGTGGCAGCTACAATCAGTCCTTAACATGAAAAGTCTGGAAAACTATTCAGGGAGTTGTTGTGAGACATCGACAGAAATCTGTCAAGACTGAAAACTGACCCAGTGATTCCTGGAGGACCTTGAGGAAAGTCAATTAGTATGAGTCAAAGAAACCTCAAATTATTCTAAAAGGCATTTGCTGCCATCAGAAAGATCTGTTCTTGAATTAGCAAGCTGCTATGAGTTCCAAGCTGGTTTTCTTTCTTAGAAAGATGCTTATGGGGTATAAATCTTGTTAAGTGCATTTTTTTGGTACCAATTGTTTCATTTAGAAAAAGCCCATTAGTTTGTTATTAAGTGATCTATTTAATAGTGTCAATAAATTCTAAAATTGGAGACTGGGTATTGTTATTTTGGATGTTTTAATGGTCCCAATTGTTTAAATTCTTGGCTTTGACTCATTTGCTTGACCTTTGTTTGTTTTAAGAGTTTGGGAAAACTCTCCCAACTACTCAGAGTTGATGTACTGGCTCTTCATATATGGGATACAGATATGAAAAATGTTTGAATAAGTTAACTAACAGTATCAGAATGATTGGGTCAGGTCTACGCAACCAAAGTGAAGTAAATAATTGCAAATTTTTAAGAAATCAAAAATTTTAAATAAAAATTCAATTTCTTACCAAAAAAGGTTTAAATTCATGCATTATTATTTTGAGTGTAATGGTAACTGTAATACCTATCCAGAAAAAGGGCTGGAAGATTATACTACAACATATTACTTCAGAGAAGTGATATAATATAGCTGTTGCTAGCACCAGTGCTTCTTTGCTCTACTGGTTGAGGAAGAACATGAGTTCATATTTGACTTTCATGAGCAATGTGATCTTGTTTTTGTTTCTTAACCTTTTTAAGACTTATGTCCTTCAGGTGGGTAATATCTATCTTTTGGAGGTTTTGGGGAATAGTACATGAAATAATTTAGGCAGCCTCTTAGCACGTGGCCTGGCTTTATTTTTAAGATCAATTTATTTTTTTCTGAGGTGGGGTGGCCAGAGGGAGAGGGAGAGAGAGAGAGAGAAACCTAAGCAGACTCTGCACTGAGCACAGAGCCTACCGTGGGGCTTGATCTCAAAACCAAGAGTATGGTGCTTAACCGAGCCACCCAGGTCTGGCATTTTTTTTTTTTTTTAAGATTTTATTTATTTATTTAACAGAGAGAGATCACAAGTAGGCAGAGAGGCAGGCAGAGAGAGAGGAAGGGAAGCAGGCTCCCTGCTGAGCAGAGAGCCCAACACGGGACTCAATCCTAGAACCGTGAGATCATGACCTGAGCCGAAGGCAACGGCTTAACACACTGAGCCACCCAGGCGCCCCAGGTCTGGCATTTTAAAAAGAACTCAGTAGATGGTAATCCTTATCATTACCTTGACTACCATCAACACCACCGCCATCACCAGCATCTTGATCTTCACCATCATCATCACTGCCATCAGATAGCACATGAGACTGGGTCCTGCAGGAAGCAGAGGCCAGGATGGTGTTAAACATGCAAGAAGTTTATTCTTCATGACAGAAATGAGTGAGAGTGAGAGAGGTTGGGATGCAGGTCTGATGAGTGAAGGAGAGAATGAAGGAAGAAGGCGGTTCGAGTGAAGCATTTAGACTGCAAGAGAGCAAGGGAGAGCTCTGCCAAGTCTTCAGGGAAGTGCTAAGTCTCCTGTCGGAAAGTCCCACATCTTCCATGGACAGGCTTGTCATAGTAGCCTGGCCATAGTCAGCACCGCCTGGGATCAGCTCGGGAAGGTATGGCCTCGGTGCAAACTGCACCTATGATGGCCCTTCGTCAGCTGGTCAGCTATGCTCCCTGAGGTTGGGCATTTGCAAATGCGTTAACGACCATCATAGTTGTGAGTCATTTATTGTATTTTATTTTTTAAGATTTTTAAATTTATTTGTTAGAGAGAACAGGAGAGAGCATAAGCAGGGGGAGGAGCAGAAGGAGAAGTAGATTTCCACCTGGCAGGGATCTTGACATGAGGCTCCCCGGGACCCTGGGGTCATGACCTGAGCCTAAGATAAATACGTAACCTTAACCAACTGAGCCACCCAGGTGCCCCATTGTGAGTGATTCTAAAAATCTTTCCTTTTATTTATTTATTTATTTTTGGATATTTTATTGTCTATATTAAACTGCCTTACTTTAACATAAAAGAGCTGTAAAATAACGAATTTAAGGTATTTTCTTTTGCTTGCATAATCTGAAAGTGTTTGAGACTTGCCCAAATCTCACAGTAATTCCTTTTCACTTCACAAAAGCTTTTCACTTTGCTCAAGTATTTTGGTACGGCCGTGCTGTTACTGCAACTGGACTTTCCGTGAAAAGTTTTGGTGTTCTGCTCCAACTTTAATTTCTATTTAGAAACCTGATTTGATTAAAGAGTGAAAGTTTAAGTGTTTGTAACAGAATTCAATTAAAATAGGTCATACTTGGGGCTCTGAAAATGGTAACTGGCCTTGGGCAAATTAGAACAAAAGTTATAAAATTCAATTGGATGCATCACAACATTTAACATCTTTAAGGAGGACGTTTTGCCTAATAGATTCAATTTAGAAATATTTAGTGTAGGTCATCAGCTTAAGCACCTAAAAAATGTGTTTGTTTGTTTTTTTTCTCCCTTTAGTTATAGCTAGGATCAGGACACCTGGACTCTAATCTACAAAATAAACAATTTGTGGTGGGACCTTGAAGAAAGTCAATTAGTTTCTGTGACTTTACCAGTAGGTTAAAGAGGAGATTGTAATATTGGTGAATAATGTACTTAGAGATGTTTGCATAAAAGATGCTTTGTCATTGTAAAGTGTTATTGAATATTTATGGTCTACCAGACTGAGCCAAATGGCCCAGAGGAAAAAACAGTCAGATTTATGTAAACCTTGTTCAGTGTCCCAGATACTTCAGGATGGGTGCTCTATATATGAATGAATAAATAAATGGTATAAACATTATTTTAAATTTTGAAGGTACATCAATATTATCTGAGGTGTTAGCCAACGTGCCTGACCTCTGACATTGAAAGGAAGTGTCTGCCTCCTGGTAACTATGTCGATCTCATAAATATTTTTAAAGCCTGAGGCATTGATGGCAAGTAATGTTTTCTTAGAGTTTTGTGTCTGCAAATAAAGCTAAATTATATCTTTACCTAAAACCTACAAGAAATTATTTTCTCTCACCCACAGGGTTGCTCTGAGAATTCGCAGACTGAAATCGCGAATCTTATACAAACTTCTTTTTTTCCCTTTTCTTTTAAGAAGTGTTTTACTCACTGTCTGTACAGTAGTTTTCTATCACTTTATGTGAGAAATCTGAGCCTCAAAGAAATTATAATAAAAACAGGAGCTGTAAACACTGCCCAAGGACTTAATGGATCTCACTGAGCCACACAATGCAGATGTATTGGGACATAAATAGGTGTTAAAAGAGAAGAGACACAGAAGCAATGTGTTTGGAGGGGGTCACTGCTCAATCCAAATGCGTCCAGCACAAAGATTCATGAAACGTGACAGTGGGCCAGGAGGAGCTTGCTGTGACATTTCAGATTCCCCTACCTCTTCTAATTAACCATTTCAAGTACATAACAAAACCTAGATCGCATACACATTTAGTAAGACCCGCCGGTACCAAGTGCAGCCCTGTCTGGGGGGGATGGATGGTTCTGCTCTCCTAGGCAATGGACTATGACTCAGTAATACCTCAAGCTGGGCTTTTAATTTCTGAGATACATTGGTTCTGAAGAGCACCTGTCCAAAAGACAAAAACTGTAGCAGAGCTGCTGTATGCTATCCTGTCATCAGATGCATTTGGGTATATTGCATGAGTCTAAATATACCTTAGCAAGTCTAATGAGATATTTGAAAATATGCAAACCACAGATAGAAAAAAACTGCTATCACAGGAACAACAAGAATAATAACAGTAACAATAATAGCTTCTGTTTAAAATATTTTATTTATTATTTTAGAGACATATTGTATGTGTGCAAATTGGAAGGAGGGGCAGTGGGAGAGGGAGAGGGAGAGAATCCCAAGCAGATGCCACACTGAGTACAGAGTCCCACAGGGATGGAGGACCTCGATCTCATGACCCTGAAATCATGATCTGAGCAGAAACCAAGAGTTAGATGCCTCACTGACTGAGCCACCCAGGTGTCCTCATAGCTGCCTTTTTAAACAGCTACTACTTGCCACCATGGCAGACATTTTACACACTTCCTATATAATTATTCCCTTTTTACAGATGAGGACAACAGACTCAAAGAAGTGAAGTTATCCAGGGTGAATTAGTGTGTGGGATTTCTGGAACTTTTTTTTAAGACAGAAAACACCCTCTAAAACCCAACAACCCCAAATTCCTGCTGAGGCCAGTTCTTAGGAATTCTTGTCCTGCTGGTTGGTGGGCTCAGAAATCTTTAGGGTGCTAATATCCGGACATGACCCGCCTCTCTTCAGGTCAGCATCTCCACCTCTATTCACCCCCACGTCTTCTCGCTTGTCTTGGGAAATGGGAGCCAGGACTGAAGGTCCAGAGTCCTGCCTCAGTATCTGCAGCATTGTGAGATCCATCAATACTTGTTGGTACCATCTCAAATACCCCACGAATGCTCAAGCCTGTGATTTTCATTAGTCAAAAAAAGGATGCCATTAGCTCATTTTCACAAACACCAGATTTATAGAGGTGTTCTAGAAAACACATTAAAATGGAATTAGTTAAACGAAGACATTTGTATTTAACTGGCAAACAGAATCAATTTACCTGATGCAATTCATAGAGTAGGTATGGGAAGCTGTCCTCCAACCCTTCCTTTCTGCTCAGTTTTATTGTTCAATGAAAATCTCATTGGTGATTGACAGGAAAACAATGAAAAGCAAATTCGTGTTCATAAAATTTTTGAGTTGATTTGCTACTAGAACCCAGTCAGGCAAACCGGTAAGGGTTGAGGTTTCTAGAGGTATTTCATGCCTACCGTGAGGTCACTAGGAAGTTACAGATTAATAGCACGGTGCTCTTTATAATTTTCATGTAGTAAAGGGAGGAAAGAGTTAAAGGATTTAAACGTTGCAAAGGGTATTTCTTCTGGGCAGGAGAGGCTTGAATGTAGGGCACCTTTTGCATTTTAAGCACAGATGTTTGATCCCTTGTCCCACAGTTATGTAATAAAAGAACTTTATTATTATTTTTAAAGGGAAACAGAAACAGAAAAAGGCCACTGGGAAAAATACTTGTCCCTGGGGGACAACTTTTATAGTACGTGTTGTTCAGGAGCTAGTTCCTCCTGCCCCAAGGTTCTGGAATAGGATGAATGCCCTTCTCAAGGTGCTGAGAGTCCAGAGTGATGACCGAGTACAGGCGTCAGAGGAACTGTGTGGACAGGATTCACTGCATGCCCAACAGGCTTGGATGGTTCCTGGTACAAAGAGCAAATGGGCCAGGCAGTCCAGAAGAGGGAATCTTGAGGAGGCCAGCAAGACAGGGTGGGCTCCGTAAAAGACTAGTTACTCTGAGGTCACTTCTTAGGAGAGCCAGTGTAGTTTGGAGCAGTAGTGGATACAGAAACCATTTATTAACAGCAATCCTACACTGCCTCCCGGAGAGTCATTTCCAAATACATGCACTCCAATAATACATCCAATACATTTCCTCAACACCACTATCAGGTAGGAAGACTCAGGTGTTACTATCACTGTCCTTTTGCAGATGAAGAAACTGAGGGTACAGAGAGGTTGGGCGAGTTGCTTGAGGTCACAGAGATAGTAAGGCTGGAGAGAGAAACTGACACACGTATAGAGAATATGAATAAGAGCACGGTCTCTCTTCAGTGACAGCCGGCTTACAGTTTTACTTTTATCTGTGACCTATGCTCTCCTCCTCAAGGAAACCCCAGATTCTTCCAGTTTAACTGGGGGTGATATCGGTGGTGCAAATTACGGGATGGGGCTTGGGGTACGGTACAATACTTTGGAAGCTGAAGGAGTTTGAGAAAACAGCACAAGTGAGAAGGTGACTCTAACCTCCCCTGCCCTTCTCCCCTGAAACGGGTCATAAAACACTTATGGGAGAGATGCCTCTCCCTGGAGGAAAGGAGCATCCTTATCTCTGAAGACAGAGGGACGCTGAGCAGAATCTGAGTAAACAGGCCTTGCCAAGTTTCCCCCATTTTCCTCCCCTTACCTTATGCTCTGTGACCTATCATATTCCTCTACAACCCTCCACTCGTCATCAAACTTAGCATAAAAATACTCAGGTTTAACCATTTCTTCGGATCTTCATTTTTTTGTGAAGGCTCCCAGGGCAAATAAAACTTAAATAAATCTGTATGCTTTTTGCCTCTTAATCTGTCTTTGTCAGTTTAATTTTCAGCCCCAGCCGGGGACCCCTAAGAGGGTCGAGGAAACGATTTTTCCTTCTCTACACATGTAGAGTGCTTGGCAAAGTGCCCATGCCATCGTAAGGCTTAATAAATGATAGCTATTATTATTATCATGATGCTTTTTCCAGTGTACTGTTCCATCCTTCCAAATGGGGCTCAGATTAGCATAGTGGCAATCAGAAACTGAAGCCAGTTTAGATTACTACAGTGCTCTGATGGATGAAGAGGAGGGCAGAGATTTTTCTTCAAAGACAGAGAAAAGTGTCTTTCACTAGATAGCATGTTTCGATGCATACATGGCTGAACGCGAAGAGACTTAATTGAAAGATAGAAGAATAATTACAGCTGAATAGCAGAGGCGAAGGCAGGGAAGACAAAAAGCCGCATATGTTAAACAGGACTAAAGTAAATGAAAAAGGGTCTGAGAAGCTTCCGTAACTGAGCACATTAAGATCATCAGAAAACAACAACACGACAAGGGCAGGGCTGGAGCCCAAAGGGTCGAGTCCCAGAACCAGGACTGAAATATTTCTTTTCACTATTTATTTCCAGAGGAATTTATCACTTCCCTCAATTACTAAATCAGTAGTTAAATTATATCCACATTCTGTTATACATTACACCGTGCCGTCCACAAGGAGGACACTCGGGGCACACTCTTAGAAAACACTTTGCCTTCGGACTTAATGGGGGTGGCTCTTCCCTTCCCCTCAGAAATCAGCACAGGTGGGCTCAGTGATCGTAAGGCTTACTGTGTGCTGGATATTTTCTTTGCCTGTTAGATGTACTCTCCACCTCCTCTGCTCTTAGGCCTGGGCAGCCAATCCAGACTGATGTCATTGTCCTTGGACTTCAGTTTGGATTTGATCAATAGGAAGTATCAGCAGGAGGTCGTAGAGTCAGGTAGGGGAGGAGAGAAGCCAGAATGTTGACTGTTCTGGTTCCCTTCCTGCTGGATTGCGGAGGATTGGCTGTGTCCCTGAGCTATAAAGGCCTCCTCTTCTGCCAGGCAGCCCTTGGCCAGTAACTACTCTCTAAGGTTTTGGAAACTGATTCTACCCCAGTCCCTTCCGGAGTGCTAATGATTTCATGCTGCTGCAAGCCCCGAGGTTCTGCATGGTCCCTTGTTGCTTTCCCCAAGCCCTGCTCACACCACTGTAAATAGTCCTTTATGAAACTCCCCTCAGTTACCCAGTGTGAGTGCCATCTGTTTCCTGCTGGGACCCTGGCTGATACATATGGCCACTCTCGGTTACAAAACACAGGCTCGTCTTGTATTTAGAATTATCAGTCTGTGAAATAGTTAAAACTTCAAATCTGATTTAGGGCTGTCTTGGTCTTAGCTCTATTGGAGGAGAGGGTGTGGTCAATTGTCTTTCCACCCTTGCTTCTCTTATTACTGTTATTACTGCTTGTTCACTCAGCCTTCTGACCTGGATTCCGAATCTGGTTGACCTGGGTGAAGGCAAGGTGATAAAAAGGAAAATTCAGAAGGCGTTTCACGACTTCTGATTTTGGCAGATATTTAGAATAAAGTCTTCTTCTCATGGACATGCTCAGAGTCCTGCCCGTGGCCGTGGAGCTTCCAGTGTCCCGGACGCACAAGAAGCTGTCTGGTCCCGCTCACCACTGGCTCTCTCCAGTCGTGTACCTCAGCTTCCACCTGTTGAGCCGAAGTCTGTTTTAAAGTTTAGCTGCACTGAAGATGTTTATTTTCGGGTTTCTGCCTTTTCCTGACCCAATTATTAAAATTGTGTCACCTTTTTTTTTTTCTCAAAATCATTCTGCTTTTATTTTCTCTTTATTATAAGATTTAGTTAGAATTAAAAAAAAAAAAACCAAGTGGACAGACTTATTCTTTTCTTGTTAATCTTCCTCTCCCTCTCTTCATTTTCTCTTCCATTTTTTTCTTTCTTCTTTTTATGTTTATTTGTCAAAGAATGTACTTGTATGAATTCTAATATTTGTGAGTACTTCAAGGTATTTGAAAATAATTTTCTGCTGTTGAGTAGCAATCTATGTTTCTTGTATGTCTGTGTGTATCATGTGTTATATACACATACATGCATATGTAGCTATATGCATAAAGTCATACAGAGATATCTGTCCATAAGAGAGTAAGTTTATAAACCATGTTAATTAAAGTCTCTCTTTCTCTGTCATTTTCTGAGAGAGTCCGTCCTGTGTTAGTGGAGTTTTCATTATATCCCCGCCATTTATCACAGGTTTTTCTCTTGTATTTGTCAAAGTTCTATTGTTAGATGCATGAGAGTTCATGATTGCTATATGTTTTTTGTAGGCTTTCACTTTTATTAATATGAGAATATTACTCTGTCCCGTTTAGTACTTTTTCTTTATATTCATTTTTATATAATTTTTAAGTTTTTTTTTTTAAGATTTTATTTATTTATTTGACAGGCAGAGATCACAAGTAGGCAGAGAGGCAGGCAGAGAGAGAGGAGGAAGCAGGCTCCCCGCTGAGCAGAGAGCCCGATGTGGGGCTTGATCCCAGGACCCTGGGATCATGACCTGAGCTGAAGGCAGAGGCTTTAACCCACTGAGCCACCCAGGCGCCCCTATAATTTTAAAAGTTTTATTTATTTAAATAATCTCTCCACCCCTTGTGGGGCTCGAACCCATGGCCCTGAGATCGAGTTGCATGATTTTCTGACGGAGCCAGCCAGATGCCTTTTTACATAATATCAATATCCCTAAGTCTACTTTATTTTTATCAGCATTTACATGGTAAATATCTTTTCCTCTTCACCTTTACTTTGTTCCAACAGGACTATTTAGTGGGTTTGTGATTACTAAGGTTTCAGCTTCTTTCTGCCATTATTATTTTATGTTTTCTAATGTGATACTTTCCTCTCTTCTTTTCTACCTCCCCCTCCCCCATTATATTTTTCTTTACTCTTTTTCCCATCGAGTATGGTGTTTCCCACCGGAGGTGCTATTGGCATTTGGCCTGGTCATTTCTTGGTTTTGTGTGTGGTCGTCCTGCACTTGGGAGGCCCTCGTTATTGGCCTTGCTACTAAATATCAGAGCAGCCCAGTCTCCGGGACAATGGGAAGCATCCTTGCGTAGTCTCACATGCCTCTGTGACTCCACTCCTCACTCTAAACAGGGTCGACTTAGGTCTGTCGTTTCTTTTCTTTTGGGGTTCCTTGATTTTTCTAACTTGATTTTCAATTTTATCTTGGTAACAAGAACATGGTTTAAAAACTCAAATAATACTGTGAGAATTATAACACCCAACAACAAAGAAAGATCTTTTATGTCACATCTCTCAACTTCTTAGTTCCCTAAAGCCAACATATATGAGTCTTTTCACCATTTTTTTCTAGTACTTACTTCTGTGTTTCTAAATAGCATGCATGTACAGTCATTATTTGGTTTTCTAGTTGAAAATACAACATATCAACTTCCGACTTTGTAAGGTAAGGTTTTTTTTTTTCAGCCTGCTCTAGCACCATCCTCACAAAACAAACTTTTTCGTCTCCATTTTTTTCCCCATTTGGTTATTTAGCAAATTTTGTTTAAATTTTCATTCAGTTTTTACATCACTGTTTTATGTAGAAATGGTGCACAACTGAACCACCTTAATGTCCTGTGACTGAGTTTCTTTTCTTATAGTTTTTATTTTGCTTGAGAGTTAAT
The DNA here is from genome assembly GCF_011764305.1 of Mustela putorius furo. Lineage (NCBI taxonomy): Eukaryota > Metazoa > Chordata > Mammalia > Carnivora > Mustelidae > Mustela > Mustela putorius. The sequence goes on from NW_025421273.1 coordinate 28,466,687, forward strand.
GATTGTCTGTTGGTGGTGGCTTCTTCTTCTAGGGTTCTTTCACTATTTCATCCCTTTCCTGGCAGCCAGAAATGTAAATTGTTGCTTGACATGTTCAAACACATCAGATGCTTTATCAGTTTCTCTCTCTCTCTTTTTGTTTTTTTTTTTTCTTGGAGACATCTTTTCTGGACCCTCCATCCTCCTGTGACACGATATTGAAATGTGTTTCCATAGAATCTAGAGGTTTTTTTTTTGTCACTTTGGAGGCTCTGTCCCTTCTGAATTAGCTTTGGACACAGAGTATTGTTAGTAGATCAGGGAATCTTTGCTCACCATAACCTCAAAGTTCCACATAGAATAGTTACATCTAATACATTTGAATGTTAATTGCAAAAATAAACAAATATTTTTTGTCTGAAAGTACACCAGGTCATAACTTATCATAGCAACTACTTGAATTTTTAGCCACATTTAATTTCTCAAATAATTTGCAATAATGTATAAGCATTAAAATAACTTCTGCATATATCTGTGAAGCGATGAGATAGCAAACATCAATATTTATGTTTTATGCTAAACACACCTCACAGAAACTCTTTTACTCAACACCTACTACAGGTAACCTCCACTTTCCTAAAGTTCATGGTATGCCACTTAACCTGCATTAGTATGGTAATGGCTTTTTTTTCATGAAAGCAAAGTGGCATAATGCTGACCTTAAGGAGAGCAGGGGGTACTCTTTGCTTTACGCCATTTCAGGTTATGAAAGGTTTCCTAAGAACGCTCCACTTTTAGATAGCTGAAAACCTTATTTCCAAACATTATTCATGGTCCTGGGGAAACACAGATAAGAGTGAAACCTGGCCCCCGCCTTGTCAGAGCTCCAAGTGTGAAGGAGGCGAAGATATTTTTAAAGATGACTCAACCCTCTGTGTTAATTGTACCGAGGGTGCACCCAGGAGGGCGTCATTCTGATGGGGAGTCAGAGAATACTTCTAAAAAGGGGTGTCGTGATAATGCCACTTTTGGGTTTTGAAGGAAGAGGACACATACACGTACATACACACAGGCTCATACACTTACTTACTTTTTATTTGACATGATTTCCTTAGGCAGAGGACTGAGGTCTACATAGATCTCTGTCCTCTCAAAGGGCATTATTGTGGCAAAAGTGAAAATGACATGGTGTGTTTGTGTTGATGACTTCCAAATCAGGAAGCTGAGGGCTCTGCAGACCAAGTCACGCAAGCCTGGATGCTGGATCTTAATCACAGGCAAGTCTGCGAGTATTTTTAGTTAGAGTAATTCTGACATATGCATTATGGCATCAAGAGCAGGCCACCGAGAGAAGGAAAAGAAAGAGCAATTGGTCACTTTTTGTATAGTTAGTGTTTGTTGTGTTGAGTCTGGAAGAGAAGAAACAGCACGTTCATTGAGCACACACTTTCCGCTATGTACCTGGCTAGCATCTTTGCTTTGGCTCAGTTGATTTTTACTAGAACCCCAAGAAGCAGCTCTTATCCTCCCACTTTCTATGTACAGAGACGTGAAGTGAGGGGTAGAGACAAAATTTAAGCTCTCCTATTACTGGATCTAGAGCTTGTGCTGTTTTCCATCATACTTTGTAGCCTGAGAAATTTTTTATTTTAAGTTGGTAGGTAATACCAGTATTTTACGTTTTTGTGGGAATCCCTTCCATGTCCTAACGTGGTAAGGACTTCAGGGACTATTTTATATTCCTCCAAATTATTAAAAAAATAAAATATAGAAACCTATCATTTCTTACCAAAAATATTGCAATAACCTGCTGACTGTGGGTCTTTGGGTCCCTAGTGCCTTCTTTTTGCAATTCACCCTGAGCATTGCCACTGAATTATGCATTTGCTTTTCCCTTATCAGGTCCACTGTGAGAACTCCTACTCATTTTTTCAATGCTTGCCTTAAAATGGTTCTCTTGGGCTAGTCTCTCTGACTCTTAATGACAAAAGTAGTTCAGATGCTTTTCTTGATTCCCCCATACTGTTTTTATGTGATCTTAATGCAACTTTTATCTTGATGTGGTCTTAGAATTTCCTAGTCTGATGTCAACTGGATTGTAAGTTTTACATGTTTTGGATATTACGTAAATGGAAATAGATCATGTATGTTTTTTGCCATTTGCTTTCTCCCTTCCCATATTACATTTGGGAAATGTATGCAGGTGGATCTGAATAGATGTAGTTCATGCACTCTTAGTCCTGTATAGTCTTCACTGTATGATTATTCTCTAGTTTACTTATTCCTCTATTGATTAATTATCCTGACAAAGGAAATTTGGGCTGTTTCCAGTGGGGGTTTTTGCTTTTGTTTGTTGCAGTCATGGATATACGTGTTTCTTGGTCTACCTTTGTAGAAACGGGGTATATGGTGCTATGTGAATCATCGGGTTTTGGTTTATGTGCTTCTTCAACGTGACTAAATATTTCCGTATTGCTCTCTTATCGGCAGCATATAAACATTGCTGCCATGCAACAATCTCTCTAATGCTGGATATTGCCCAATTTTTAAATTTGTGCCAACTGTGTGGGTGTAGAATGGTATCTCACTGTGATTTTCATTTGCATTTTCCAGATTTTTAATGTTCTCTTACATTTTTTTAAGTGTTTACTAGCCATGTGTTTCTCCTTCTGTGAAGGAACTGTTTACATCTTTTGTCCATTTTTCTATAGTCTTGTTGGTCTATTTTTAATTGAAATAGCCAAATACAATCATGGATTTTTCTATTTTTGGCAGTTCTATTAGGTTCTGCTTCATGTATTTTGGATCTCTGTTATTAGGCGCATGAACACTTAGGATTGTAAATCTTTTTGATAAATTGACCCCTTTAATTTTGTGAAATGATTTTTCATATACCTAGTAATATTCTTACCCTGAAATCTACATGGGTATTAATACTGCCACTCTAGTTTTGTTTGATTAGAATTAGCGTGGTATGTCTTTTTTTCATCCTGATACTTTTAACCTTCTTTTGTCTTTATAGTTAAAGTGGGTTTCTTATAGGCAGTAAATAGTTGAGTTTGATGTTCTTATTCAATCTGATTATCTCTGCCTTTCAATTGTTTAGACTCATTTACATTTAATGATATTGATATGGCTGAGTTTAAATCTGCTATCTTGCTATTTATTTTCTATTTCTTCTATCTGTCTTTTGTTCTCATTTCCCTCTTTTTCTTTCTCAGCTAACTTATTTTTAATGACTCTACTATATATTCTTTGCTGGCTTACTAACCATAACTCTCTGTTTTATTATTTTAGTGTTTCCTGTAGGATTTATAGTATACATCTTTACCTTGCTACAGTCTACCTTCAAGTGGTATTATACTACTTCATGCATATCTAAAGACTCTTACAACAACACACTTGTTTCTTCCTCCCTGGTCTTTGTGGTATTGTCACCATACATTTCATGTCTATGTATATTATAAAATTTATATTACATTATCATTATTTTTCTTTACCCAATAAATTAACTATTAAAGAGATTTGAATAATAAAAAGGAATCTTATGTATTTACCCATGTAATTACCATTTTTGGTGCTTTTCATTCCATTGTGTAGATCCATACTTTCATCTGGCATCCATTGCTGACTGCCTAAAGGACTTTCTTTAAGGTATTGAGGGTTTGCTGGTGATGAATTATTTGAGCTTTGGCAAGTCTGGAAAAGTATTTAGCCTTCATTTTTGAGATATTTTGGTGGTATAAAGTTTTAGTTACACAGGTTTTTGTCCCTTTCATTTTTTAAAGATGTTACTCCAGGGGTGCCTGGGTGACTCGGTCGTCAAGCATCTGCTTTCAGCTCAGGTCATGATCCCAGAGTCCTGGATTTGAGCCCTGTATCAGGCTCCCTGCTCAGCGGGAAGCCTGCTTCTCCCACTTCCTCTGCTTGTGTTCCTTCTCTCACTGTGTCTCTGTCAAAATAAATAAAATATTTTTTAAAAATTATATATTAAAAAAAAAAGATTCTTCTTGCTTGCATTGTTTTTTGACAACAAATCCACTGCTTTGTTATCTTTGTTCCTCTAGACATTATATATCTTTTTCTTCTGGCAGCTTTTAAGATTTTTCTCTTCATGACTGGTTTTGAGCAATTTGGTTATGATTTGGTATAGTTTTCTTCATTTGTCTTGGGCTTGGGTTTCATTGATCTGGGATCTCTAGATTTCATTACATCAAAAAATTTTTTTCAGTCATTATTTCTTCCAAAAATTTGCTTGTCCCCTCCTTTTTTCCCCCCTCCTTTGGAGATTCTGATTACATGTATATTATGCTGACTGAAGTTGTCTCAGACATCATGATCCTTTGTTTACATTTGAGTCCTTTTTTTTTTTCATGTTTCATTTTAGAGAGTTTCTGTTGCTATGTCTTCAAATACACTAATCATTACTTATGCAATGTTTCATCTTCTGTTAATGCCATCTGGTGTATTTTTTGTTTCAGACATTGTAGTTTTTATCTCTTGAAGTTTAATTTAGATTTTTTTTTTTAAATTTCCATGTCTCTACATTTACAACTATGTTTATGAGTGAAATTGGCTTCTAATTTTTCCTTTCATGTACTGTTATTTTCTGGTTTTAGAACCAGGATACTCTAGCCACATAAATTGAGAAATTCTTAAAAAAATTTTTTTTGGAATAATTTGTACAACAGCAGACATTTTTGGTTTGTTTTTAAATGTTTGATAGAACTCAATATTAAAACCAACTGGCATGGTATTTTCGTTGGGGAACATTTTAACTACTGACTTAAGTTTTTTTTTTTTTTTAAAGATTTTATTTATTTATTTGACAGAGAGAGGGAACAAAAGCTGGGGAAGTGGGAGAGGGAGAAGCACAGGGAGCCAGATGTGGGGCTCCATTCCAGGACCCAGGGATCATGACTTGAGCCAAAGGCAGACGCTTAACTACCGAGCCACCTAGGTGCCCCACTACTGATTAAATTTTGAGATAGTTAAGATCTTTCAGGTTTTTCACTTTTCCTTGAATCAATTTTGCTAAGGTTCAAATTCCTAAAATTTGTCATTTCCAAATAATTTTCAAACATGTTTTAATAAAGTTTTAAAAGTAATACACTATTTTCATCACTATAATCTCTACAGTTTCTGTAGATCTATTCCCCTTTGCATTACTAATACTTTTATCTTCTCCAATTAAAAAAATATTTTGCAGGGGTGCTTCTAGCTTATTAGACTTTTCTAAAAATGACTTTTTGCCTCTATTAATCCTTTCTATCCTGGTTTGTTTTCTATTTTCTTATTTCTGATATTACCTTATTTTTTCTTATTTATTTGTCTTTGTTCTCCTCCTCCTCCTTCTCCTCTTCCTCTTTCTCTCTCTTTTATACGTTAAAGTGAGATACTTAGCACATTGACTCTGAGGCTTGCATCTTTTCTAATGCATGAATTAAGGCTTTCTCTCTAAATACCACTTAGATATCATAATGTTTTCATATTTATCTTTCTGTTATGTAGTTTTTAATATTTTCTGGTGACCACCATTATGCCTTCTTTAAGCCTTAAGTTATTCAGATGTACCTTTTTAGTTTCCTTAACATTAGGAAGTTTTTCTTTCTTTCTTTTTTTTTTTTTTTAAAGATTTTATTTATTTGAGAGAGAGACACACACAGAGAGAGTACAAGTAGGCGTGGGGCAGACTGAGAGGGAAAAGTAGCCTACCCACTGAGCACGGAGCCTGACTTGAGACCCCAGCCCAGGTCCCTGAAAGCATGACCTGAGCCGAAGGCAGATGCTTAACGGTCTGAGCCACTTAGGCATCCCCCAACTTTTGGACGTTTCTAATGTTCTTTAGTGTTTGAATTCTAATATAACTGGTGAAAGTTTGTCAACTCTGTTTCTCCAAACTTTTGAAATTTTTGGAGACTTTATCTATGGACTAATTTGTGCTCAATTTTCATAGATTTTGTCTTCTTGACAAAATTGTATTCTTCAGTTGTATTATTCATTGTTGTGCAATGTCATATATATATATATACATTAGATCAAGACCGCTGATGTCTGCTGTCCTTATTCTCTGTTTTTTCAGTTCTGAGAAAGTTTTTGGTATCAAGGTTATTCTAATCACATAAAATGAATTGAGTAATTTTTTTCTTATTTTCTGGAATAATTTCTGTAGGAGTAGAGTTTTGTTTTTTTTTTTTGTTGTTGTTGTTAGCTTGTTTTGCTTTTTAGATGTTCGATAGAACTTAGATTTATCAAAATCTCCCATCATGGAAAGGGATTTGTCAATTTAGTTTTTCAGTTTCTTAATTTTTGCTTCACATGTTTGACAACCAGATTCCTGGGTGCATACATGTTTAAAATAGTGCTGTCGTGTAGTGTCCATGTTATCTCCAGGAATGCTCAGTTTCCCACTGAAGTCCTTTGCTTTTTGATGGTGGGGTAAGAGCAGGGATATCTTTTTCCGTATTTTGGCTTTCAAATTTTTCTATATTAAAAAAAAATCTGATCTGGTAATCTTTGTCTTTTATCTGAGGAATAGAGTGCATTGACTTTACTGTTATAAGTGGTAATTTATATCTTGTCATACCATCTTATTTTATGCTTTATGCTTTTATTTTTCTTACAATGCCTATGCTTATTTTTTCTGATTTTCTTACCCTTCTTTTAGTTCATTTATTTAGTTTCCCCCCTCTAGCCTGCCAGTTAAGAGATTAGTCTCTGGGGCGCCTGGGTGGCTCAGTGGATTAGGCCTCTGCCTTTGGCTCAGGTCATGATCTCAGGGTCCTGGGATCAAGTCCCGCATGGGGCTCTCTGCTCAGCAGGGAGCCTGCTTCCTCTCTCTGCCTGCCTCTGACTACTTGTGATCTCTCTGTCAAATAAATAAATAAAATCTTTACAAAAAAAAAAAAAAAGAGAGAGAGAGATTAGGCTCTGGAATTCTGGGTTAGAATCTCAGCTCTGGTTCATGGTAATCTGAGCAAGTTACTTACCTTCTTCACTCAGTTTCCTTATCTGAAAATGGGGGTGATAACGGCTGTTGTTTCATAATATTTTTGTGAAGGGTTAAGATATATATAAAATGTGTAGAACTGAGCCTGGTACAAAACTTTTGCTAGAGATGCCCTGACTCTTTTTTTTTAAGATTTTATTTATTTATTTGAGAGAGAGAGGGAGAGAGAGAGAGACAGCATGAGAAGGGGGAGGGTCAGAGGGAGAAGCAGACTTCCTGCCAAGTAGAGAGCCCGATGTGGGACTTGATCCTAGGACTCCAGGATCATGACCCGAGACTGAGGCAGTTGCTTAACCAACTGAGCCACCCAGGCGCCCTGGACTCTTCTTTAAAACAATAAATTCCACTTTGGACCTGAGGATACTTTAACTCTGATTTCTCCCTCCCGTGCTTATATGTTGTTTTTGTCTAGTATTTTAGTTTTATTTAGTTATTCTTAATTCTCACAAAATAGACATTATCCTTTTATATGTTAAGAGCTTGTTTAGATTATCCATATATTTATTAATGTCTTTATTGACCATCCTCTCTCTTCGTGTTTCATTTAATATTATTTCTTAAATTAAGTTTCATGCTAACTCAAGTTTATAAACTAAAACCTTTTAAAGAACCAAAATGAGACTGTTTCAGAAATCATCAATCCCTGGTCCCCTTCCGTGTTCCTCTCCCTAGAGGAACCCCTTTAACTGTTTTAGTTCATCCTTTTGGCATTGACTATGTAGTTTAAGCATGCTTATATTACTAGTTCTTGATTTTCGTCCTGTTACAGGCATAATTTATTGTCTTCTCACTGTGAAAAGTGAGGATTTACCCATTTGTCCACTTTTTTTCCCTTTACCTTCCTCCTTTCACTGATCCCATGCGTGATTCCAATACCATAAAAAGTGGGGAGTTACCGCTAACTTGATAAAGAGTTTTAGTTTTGCAAGATGAAAAGAGTTCTGGAGATGGATGTGGTGACAGTCTCACAACATGAATGTATTTGATGTTACTGAGCTGTACACTTGGAAGTAGTTAAGCTGGGTATGTTATATGTATTTTACCACAATTAACAACTACTCTTGTCAGAGCACATACTGCAATGTTTACAGATTGAATGAAGGAGCTTGGGTAGATACAAATGAAACAAGATTGGCATCATATTGAAAACTGCTAAAGCTGAGCCATGTATATACAGCTTTGCTGTATTATTCTGTCTATTTTTGTGCATTCTGTCAATGCCATAATAATTTTTTTTTTAATTTAAAATTTATTTGAGAGAGTGAGAGAGAGAGAGAGAGAGAGAGAGAGCATGAGCATGGGGGGAGGAGGGTAGGGGGGAGAAAGAGACAGACTGTCTAGCAGACTCTCCACTGAGCACAAAGGGCCTGTGGGGCTCCTATCATGACCCTGAGATCATGACCTGAGCCGAAATCAAGTGTTGGCTGCTTAACCATCCTAGCCACTCAGGCGCTCCCCCATAATAAATTTTTATAATTACAAAAAAATCATACTAGGGGCCCCTAAGTGGCTCAGTTGGTGTAGCTTCTCTTTGGCTCAGGTCATGATCCCAGGGTCCTGGGATCAAGCCCTGCTTTGGGCCCCCTGTTTCATGGAGAGCCTGTGTCTCTCTCTCCCTTTGTCCCCCTACCCCTGCGACTCATGATCTCTCACTTACACTCTCTTTATCTCAAATAAATAAATAAATCTTAAAAAAAATACTATATATTCTATTAGTTCAATCTTCATGAAGAACTATTTCCTACAGCCTGTGATGTGCTTGCATGGACTGGTTAGTACCTACATTTGCTGCACAGTTGTATCCTTGGAGGTCTTCTTTTACCACTAGCTGGAGATTTCTCTTTCTTGATTTTTTTTCTGCTGAATTCCTGTTTCCTGGGTCCTGGATTTTTATCTTTCTTGGTCTGCCTAATTGTTATGGTGAAACTTACTCTCCTATAATGACCAGTCAGACCAGATTTTTTTTTTTTCTCAGTATCCAATGAGAGCTCATATGTCTGATACCTTTTTTTTTTTTCCTTGTCACAATTAATGGCTGGAGGGCTAGATTGTTGTTGCAGGCATTGAGGAGTCATTTCCCCCTTCCACCTAACTTTGTTTCAAGCTGGTTGCTTTGTTGTCTCTTTCTCAGGTAGGGTTTGTTTCTTGTTTATTCTTGTACAGGGTGTAGAGTGTTTGCGTTGCCAGCCTGATGTAAGCATGTTCATGGAGGCTTCCCATCCTTGGTAAGCTTTAGACTTCAGCTCCTTTCTGCCTTGTTCCATAAGGCCATTACAATGGCAGCTCACATCATCTGGGCTTGGCAGATGCGCTCAAGACAGAAGCCAGCATCACTGCTCATTTGTGCCTCTGAATCACCTCTCGCACTTTGTTTTTGAGTTGCCTACCATCCCACCAGATCAATGACACATTTAAAAATGTAGTTCCTATATTTCATCCAGCAATTATAGTTGTTTGAAGGATAGTTTAGGGTATGTCTTCCATCTGGAAATGCTAGTCTTACTCCTCATAAAGGACAATCATATTTTCAGAATATGGACATAATTGCATTTACAGAATATCCCTAATGAACAAGTGAATTATTGATTTCACCAAATTTGCATTAAAATACTAGTGAGTACCAGCCACTATATGTTTTGTTATCAAAATTCCAATTATAATGGTTGATTTTAATTTAAATTTTAGTTTCTTTTGGAAACAGTGTTGCTTAGACATGCTTTGTCTAGCTGGTATACATGTAGAATGAAGTGCTCCACATAAGTATGTCTTCCTAAAAAAAAAAAAAAAAGTATATCTTCCTGATAGCTGACATACCTCCCTTAAATTGTCATTGCTTGTTTTAGGCACTTTCAATGGAGTGTTTTCCAAAAGGTATCCTAAATGTGTTATGTACATCTTAGGCTTCATAAATTGAGTAGCATGGGCACTAGTTGACTCTTCCTTCATCACTCATTATTACTAAAAGTAGCATAGTTCATTGAATGGACTTGAACTTCAATATCACATAGATCTGGAAATATACCTTCACTTCCCTACTTACTAACAGTGTGGTCTTAGACAAGTCACTTATCAGTGATTCAGGAAGCCAGCTTGTACTGTTCACCAGTACCTATTGTTAAGCTTTCAGTAATTTTGTGGCCTGATTCTATTTTTTAAAAAAGATATTATTTATTTATCTATTTATTTATTTAGAACATGCATGGTTGAGGGGAGGGGCAGAGGGTGAGATTGACAGAGCATCTCAAGCAGACTCTGCACTAAGTGAGGAACTGACATGGGTTCAATGTTATGACCCTGACCTGAGCCAAAATCAAGAGTTGGACGCTTAACCTACTGAACCACCTACTTAACCTACTGAACCACGTGCCCCTTGTGAACTGATTCTTAAACATATCCATTACTAAAAATTAAATTATAGAAACTTATAAGGACATAATTTATATTAAAATGAAAGGTAATTAAGGCTCCAAATCGTTACTTCCTCGTTATTTTACTAAATTTCATTTATACCCTATGCTCTTACATATAACCAAAAGTCATTGAGGTTATTCTTTTGTCTATATACTATATAATGGTGTGTTATTGCTCATCTTTTCCCCACTCTGCCTTTAGTACCAACCTATTGGTTGCTTGAAATTGGCCATGGTGGAAGTATTTACACTGGAGAAATTGGCAACTGCTGCAAATCAGTATTTGATTCCTTGTTCTGTTGTTAGGACCTAAGAAAGTGATAGAGAAAATGTTAATAATGCAGGGTAAAATTAAAAGTGTGTCATGTCTATAGTGTCACATTGTGAGTAGGACAAACATTTGAGGAAATATTCTTCTAGTTCAGGGAAGGTGTAGCTCATGTCACTGATGAACAAGTGAAATCCTGGTACAGTGTTATGTTTTCCTTTTATTTTGTCCATTAATTTAAGCAAAAATACTAGTTAACAATGACAAGGATGCCCATTCTCACCACTCTTGTTCAACATAGTATTAGAAGTCCTAGCAACAGCAATCAGACAACAAAGAGAAATAAAAGGTATCCAAATTGGCAATGAAGAAGTCAAACTTTCTCTCTTCACAGATGACATGATTCTTTATATGGAAAACCCAAAAGACTCCACCCCCAAACCACTAGAACTCATACAACAATTCAGCAACGTGGCAGGATACAAAGTCAATGTACAGAAATCAGTGGCTTTCTTATACACTAACAATGGAAATACAGAAAGGGAAATTAGAGATTCGATTCCATTTACTATAGCACCAAGAACCATAAGATACCTGGGAATAAACCTAACCAAAGAGGTAAAGGATCTGTACTCAAGGAACTGCAGAACACTCATGAAAGAAATTGAAGAGGATACAAAAAGATGGAAAACCATTCCATGCTCTTGGATTGAAAGAATAAACATTTTTAAAATGTCTATACTGTCTAGAGTAATCTATACTTTTAATGCCATTCTGATCAAAATTCCATCAGTATTTTTCAAAGAGCTGGAGCAAGTAATCCAAAAATTTGTATGGAATTAGAAGAGAACCCAAATCACAAGGAAATGCTGAAGAACAAAAATAAAACTGGGGGCATCACGTTACCTGATTTCAAGCTTTACTACAAAGCTGTGATCACCAAGACAGCATGGTACTGGCATAAAAACAGACACATAGACCAGTGGAACAGAGTAGAGAGCCCAGATATGGACCTTTAACTCTATGGTCAAATAATCTTCGACAAAACAAGAAAAAATATACAATGGAAAAAAGACAGTCTCTTCAATAAATGGTGCTGGGAAACGGGACAGCTATATGTAGAAGAATGAAACTCGACCATTCTCTTACACCGTACACAAAGATAAACTCGAAATGGATAAAAGACCTCAATGTGAGACAGGAATCCATCAGAATCCTAGAGGAGAATATAGGCAGTAACCTCTTCGATATCAGCCACAGCAGCTTCTTTCAAGATGTGTCTCCAAAGGCAAAGGAAACAAAAGTGAAAATGAACTTTTGGGACTTGATCAAAATCAAATGCTTCTGCACAGCAAAGGAAACAGTCAACAAAGCAAAGAGGCAACCCAGGGAATGGGAGAAGATATTTGCAAATGACAGTACAGACAAAAGGTTGATATCCAGGATCTATAAACTCAAACTCAACACACACAAAACAGATAATCATATCAAAAAATGGGCAGAAGATATGAACAGACACTTCTCCAATGAAGACATACAAATGGCTATCAGACATATGAAAAAATGTTCATCATCATTAGCCCTCAGGGAGATTCAAATTAAAACCACATTGAGATACCACCTTATACCAGTTAGAATGGCCAAAATTAGCAAGACAGGAAACAACATGTGTTGGAGGGGATGTGGAGGAAGGGGAACCCTCTTCCACTGTTGGTGGGAATGCAAGTTGGTGCAGCCTCTTTGGAGAACAGTGTGGAGATTCCTCAAGAAATTAAAAATAGAGCTTCCCTATGACCCTGCAATTGCACTCCTGGGTATTTACCCCAAAGATACATATGTAGTGAAAAGAAGGGTCATCTGTACCCCAATGTTTATAGCAACAATGGCCACGGTCACCAAACTGTGGAAAGAACCAAGATGCCCTTCAACGGACGAATGGATAAGGAAGATGTGGTCCATATACGTTATGGAGTATTATGCCTCCATCAGAAAGGATGAATACCCAACTTTTGTAGCAACATGGACGGGACTGGAAAAGATTATGCTGAATGAAATAAGTCAAGCAGAGAGAGCCAATTATCATATGGCTTCACTTATTTGTGGAGCATAACAAATAGCATGGAGGACAAGGGGAGTTAGAGAGGAGAAGGGAGTGGAGGGAAATTGGAAGGGAAGGTGAACCATGAGAAACTATGGACTCTGAAAAACAATCTGAGGGTATTGAAGGGGCGGGGGGTGGGAGGTTGGGGGAACCAGGTGGTGGGTATTGGAGAGGGCACGGATTGCATGGAGCACTGGGTGTGGTGCCAAAATAATGAATACTGTTATACCGAAAATAAATTAAAAAAAAAATTAAAAAAATATACTGGTTAACATTCATGTGAGAACTGCACTCATTTGTTAGATTGCAACCATAGTTTGGTTACCAATATAAGGATTTGACAGAAATCTAAAATAGCATTCTCTGAGAATTTACAGTAAAGAATATTGTATATTCGGGGCGCCTGGGTGGCTCAGTGGGTTAAGCCTCTGCCTTCAGCTCAGGTCATGATCTCAGGATTCTGGGATCGAGTCCCACATCGGGCTCTCTGCTTGGCAGGGAGCCTGCTTCCTCTCCTCTCTCTCTCTGCCTGCCTCTCTGCCTAACTTGTGATCTCTGTCAAATAAATAAATAAAATCTTTAAAAAAAAAGAATATTGTATATTATTTGGAAATTGTATACTATACAACTGTTATGTAAATAAAATTCCTAATAAACATATGTACACATTTATTTATTTATTTTTATTTGTTTAAGTAAGCTCTATGTCCAATGTGGGGCTTGAACTCATGACATCAAGACTTGTATACTCTACCAACTGAGCCATCCCAGTGCCCCCACATTTTTAAACATATAGCCATTTGTCAATATTTTCTAGAACTCCATTGCTTAAAATCTCTGAGGTTAAGCTTCTTCATCTATTAAATCAATTATCTGATACCATGAGCTCCATACTTGACTAAAATTCAATTTTAATACTCATACCTATTTCATTCTAAGATTGAATATCAGTATTCTTTTCCCCCATCCTTCTAAATCCCATATACAGACATAAACTGAGAGCCATTGGGATGTATGAAACCTTTTGCCTCTAAATTATGACTCCAGAATACAATCATTTTTTAATGTTCATGATTTCTTTGTATGGATACTTAGTACCCTACCCTGATTTCAACTGTCATTTTTGCTTTTGTTGGAGTTCTTCCTTTTACCTGTCTCTCCTGTCTTCCCATGATCCCCTCTTATATTTTATAGTCTATGCTGTTCTCTTGTTGGTCTAAAAACTAGTACCTAATTCAGTTTAAATTGTGCCCAAAATACAAGTAAGTAGATGCTAAATTAGGACCTGAAAGACCTTCCTGTAATTGTTTTAACTTACTCTGTGACCTTCTTCCTTATATAAAAATCATTATGAAATATTTTAAGCACATAAAAAAGGCTGTGTAATAAACAGCTCCCCAAATACCCCTAGACCCTTTTAAGTAATAAAACATAAGAGATGCAGTCAAACTCCTTTTTTGTTCTATTACCTTTTTTTTCTCCCTGAAGGTAACCACTAGTCTGAATTGATCATTTACAGGCATGTTGTATTTTTATCTCATATGTACATGTTCAGAATATACATGGATTATTTTACATATTTAAAATATACAAGACAGGATAAACATATTGTATATATTCTTTAAAAATTGGTAGACTTTATATTTTAGAATAATTTTAGGTTTACAGAAAAATTGAGCAGAACCTACTAAGAGTTTCCAAATACCCAATTCCCCAGTTTCCACTACAAGTAACAGCTTGCATTCCTGTGAGACAATTATTACAATTGATGAATGAATATCAAATATAAAACTATTAAATGAGCTCATAGTTTATAAGTTTATAGGTTTTGATAATATATCCACCATTACAATATCATGTAGAACATTTTTACTGCCCTAAAAATCTAAATTCCACCCCTTTGTCCCTGGATACATTCTTTTGAATCTCAAGTGGTGTTTTTTGTTTTGTTTTGTTTTGTTTTTTTTTTTTGATTGTATAGCTTTATTGTTTGGAGGCTAAGTCCATTTGGAGGCTTATAACAAAATACTCATAAACTGGATGGCTTATAAACAACAAATATATTTATTTCTCACAATTATGAAGGCTGCAAATCTGAGATGAGAACATTGGCATGGCTGGTTGAGGATCCTCTTGTGCATCAAAAACGTCTGCATTTTCACATGGCCCAAGGGACTGGGGAACTCTGGGGGGTCTTTTATAAGGGCACTAACTCATTCCTGGGGGCTCCACCCTCATGACGTAACACCTGCCAAAGACCCCACTTCCTCATACCATCACATTGGCATTAAGATTTCAACATAAATTTGGGGGAACACTATAGTGGAGGGTTATTGATGCTCTGATTCATTCCCTTTAACTACTGATTTGTGTTTCATTTGTATGCTTCTACCTCAAATTATCTCTTCTACTGTTGATAGAATGTGAGTTGTTTCCAAGAGTTTGTTATTACAGATGTTTCTGTCTCAATGATCTCCTATAATTTCTTTGTGAAACTACATGCGCATTTCTTCAGGGTATGTACCTAGAAGTGAAATGAGGAAGTCATGAGATTTTTAAAACTACTCCTTTTACCATAAAATGGATTCTAACTACATTTTAAACAAGATCTCTATGTGTACAGATATTCCAACTGTAATGTAACTTTTACTCTCTTCTAATGTGCAACACTCTCTCTTTCTTGTGGGCTTATTTGGATCCTAGCTTCTCTTTTTTTTCTATTTTATTCCCACTCCCACCTCCCAGCAATTCACCTTGATGACCCAATTTTTCCTTGAGGTGTCTGTCTAAAAGTCATTTCAGTGCACCAGGTTAACTTCTGTGCTCAGCGTAGATCCCGACATGTAACATTTGTGGAATTAATGGAGGGATGCATGAATGAAGGTAGGATACTAATACGTTAACAGTAGCAGAGACTAGTGCCCTCCCCACAATAATTGACTGGACCATTGCAGGCTCCATTGTTAGTTAGCAGGAGAATAGAGTTCAAGTGTAGAGGGCCAAAGACAAGGTTCTGAGACTCTGTCAGGCACAGTAAGGACAAGGCTTGTCAGTCATGGCCAGGAGGAGGTATCTGCAACTCAGACATTCATAAGCTGGGGCCTGCCTCTGTTTACCAGCTGGGAAATCTTCAGAAAATGAACCATGAAAGCCTGCTATGCGGCAGCACTATGAAATAATTTTTCATTTGCCACCAGTCAGCTTCAGGGATCAAGGACAGCTAAACACATAATTCACTCATGCATGCTATTTTAAAGGCATGTTTTAAAGTTATAAATATGGTACATTGAGTTAATGAGGTATGTTCTTTTGGCGACAAATATTTACATTCCACATATGCCTCTTGATGTCAAGAGTGTAACTGTTTCATTTTCTTCTTTTTTCTCAGGAGGCTGGGATGCAGATGGAAAAGGCCCTAGTGTCTGGGACACATTCACCCATCAGGGAGGAGAGAGAGTTTTCAAGAACCAGACTGGCGATGTAGCTTGTGGCAGCTACACTCTGTGGGAGGAAGATTTGAAATGTATCAAACAGCTTGGATTGACTCATTACCGCTTCTCTCTTTCCTGGTCACGTCTGTTACCTGATGGGACGACAGGTTTCATCAACCAGAAAGGCAAGTGTTTCTTAAAAATAGAAGGTTGCAGCTTTAATTCAAGGTTACTGCTGCAGTCTGGCATAATTAATCCAGTATGCTATTCTGCAGTGGAGCTTTGAAATTGCAAGTTTTTAGGGTGATTATAGGATAAATTTTTTGAAATGGGTTTGCATTAGCTTTCTTAATAATATTCTGTTCTCCCTGAATTGGTGATATGTGTTGAAAGGGGACAATAGATGGGCAGGAAAAGGGCGGGAATAAGAGTTTTACTTATGGAAGATATTATTGAGCGTTAACCTGAAGCTGAGTTTCCAAAAGTTATGTATTAAACTATTTTCAGTTGTGTTATTCTGTGAAAAGTGATGAAAAGCCCTGTAGAACTTGAGAAGATTTTGAGCATTTCAAATGGAGCTGAATTAGTAGAGCGAATTAACTAGGGCAGAGATTAGCACCGAGGCATCTGGAATCTGCTTAACTTGGGATGCAAGGCCAGCTGTATCACTTACTATCTGGAGAAGCATCTCTTGGGCATTTTTTCATGCCTCAGTTTCTCCACAAGTAGAAAAGAATACTCAAATAGTTCCTAGTTCGAGAGCTATTGGAAAATTAAATGAAATAATTTTTGCAAAGTGCTTTACACAATAGCTGGTATATACAAAAGCATTCAAAAAGTGTTAGCTATTATTCATATTAAGTTTTGTAATTAAAAAGACTATGTCCTATTTGAATGCCTGTTATTTATGAGGCATTTTACATACATTTTCTCTAATCCCCACAATCAGTGAAGGAGGTGTAATTAGTTACATTTTTACAGTGGTGCATGTCCAAATCCAGATATTTTGTAAATGGTGGATCTAGAATGTAAACCTAGGGTCTGGCTAGTTCCTTCCATACACCAGAGTTGGCAAACTATGACCCAAGGGCCAAATCTGACTGTTATTTTTGTAAATAAAGTTTTATTGCAGCGCAGTCATACCCATTCGTTACATTTAGTCTGTGGTTGCTTTTCCACCACCATGGCAGAATTGAGTTGTTGGGGCAGAGACCAGAGAACCTGCAGAGCCTAAAACACTCACTACCTGGTACTTTGCGAGAGAAGTTCTATGACCCCTGTACTACAACATAAAGGTTTCTTTCTTTCTTTCTTTCTTTCTTTTTTTTAAAGATTTTATTTTATTTATTTGACAGAGAGAGATCACAAGTAGGCAGAGAGGCAGAGAGAGAGAGGAGGAAGCAGGCTCCCTGCTGAGCAGAGAACCCGATGTGGGACTCGATCCCAAGACCCCAAGATCATGACCTGAGCTGAAGGCAGCTGCTTAACCCACTGAGCCACCCAGGTGCCCCAACATAAAGGTTTCTTCATAAAGAACCTTTATAGGTACTTTGTCCTGGAAAATATTTCACACTCCTCCTACGGTTGGGACTTGGTGAGGCAAATGATGTGCCTAAGATGCAAAATTTAAGGAGACGTTGACTCTCAGGGTCTTGTAAATGCAAGACGGACACTTGCAGAATCCTGAGGGAGGGTACCTGCTTGCTCACCCTGCTTTCAGGGGCGGTGACTTCCCTAATCCTCAGGGATTCCATTTGAGTAAATCATCTGATTTCCTACATAGTAAGAACAGCCAGTGATAACAACTGCTTAGGTGAGCTTGTGTCCTTGCAATGCTCATTTTCTGTGAGGTGGGGTAAGCTGGACATTGTGGAATGCAGCTGCAACTTATGTGTCCCCCAGATGGGGACAACACAAGATTACCAGGTCCATTGCTTGTTTCTAAAGGCATTAGCTCCCCTGACTAACTGCTGCTGGTTGAATATCTACTTTCTTGATATATTACTGGCCAGTTTTTGTTTTTCTGACTTTGAACAGAAGTTCATTAGTTGTTCAGTGTAAAAGTGAATTAATAATTTCCCACCTTCCTCATCCATAATCTATACCTTCTCTTTTCTCCAGGCCCATCACACCCCCAAGGACTAAAAACTAAGAGTAATCTTTGAATCTCCTCTTTTCTTTGTTTCTTACATCTAACTGGTTGCTAACTATGATCCGTTCCACTTAGGTCTCTTTCACTTCTCCCTCCTGGCCATTTTTTCTGCCTCTGCTCTGCTTTAGAGTTTTATCATTCTCATCAAGGACTTTTTGATATACCCTTGCTGGGTCTACCTATTTTCACTCATTCTCTGTCCATTAATTCCTTGTACAAAATGCTACCCCAGCAATTTGTCTAAAGCTTTGCCTCAGTTCTGTTGGCTTGCATCATCTCCTGTTAAAAACAAAGTAAGATAAAAAAAAATTTTTTTTTAAACATCTATTTATTTGAAAAGGGAGGAACGAGGGAGAAGGAGAGAGGAAAAAAAAAATCCCAAGCAGACTCCCTGCTGAGCATAGAGCCTGAAGTGGGGCTGGATTTCATGACCCTAAGATCATGACATGAGCCAAAACCAAGAGTTGGTCACTCAACTGATTGAGCCACCCAAGCACCCCTATAAAAAATTTATTTAATCATCCCAAGACTTAATATATAGTGTACACTCCTTCATATATCATTCCAGGTTTTATTTGACTTAGTCTTAATTCATCTCTGAAGCACTACAGGCTGAAATTCCCCCATGCAATTGCTCCATTTAATTCCCTAAACACATAGCCCACTACATACTAAACATACTATGCAATTTCCCACCTCTGTAAGAATTTTCTTAAGCTCTTTCTTCTGCCTGGAATGGCCTTTCCTTAGCTGTATTCACTGAGTATCTACCCTCCTGATTCTAGGAGTGTGAAGTTTTCACTGAGTTTCCATTTGGATGGTACACAATGAAAAAATTTGAAAAAACAACACAAAACAACCACCCCCTTGCCAACTTATAATATAGGTTCATAACTTCTTATCTGAAATTCTAAAGTCCAAAAGCTTTGAATACTGAATCCTTTTTAGCAATTTTAGGTCTAAAACTAATGTGGCAACAAAAGCTAACCTCAATTGATGGGACAGGTTTTTCTTAAATTGAAGAACAATTGACATACAATATTGTATTAATTTCAGGTATAGAACATAGTGATTTGCTTTTTATATTTATTACTTAATGACCACCACAATAAGTCTGGTTACCATGCTAATTAGGTACTGTAATCATACAAAGTTGTTACTATATTATCAATACTGTTCCCTAAACTGCACATCACATCCCCACGACTTATTTATTTTATAATTGGAAGACTGTACCTCTTAATTCCCTCCACCTGTTTTGCTCATCCTCTCTCCTCTATTCTCTCTAGCAACCAGCAGTTTGTTCTCTGTATCTACGAGACAGTTTCTATTTTGTTTTGTTTGTTTATTTGTTTTTTATATTCCACTTGTAAGTGAAGTCATATAGTCTTTGACTTATTTCATTTAGCATTAATATGCTCTAGGTCCACCCATGATGTTACAGATGGAAAGATTTGATTCCTTCTTGTGGCTGAGTAATATTCCGTCACACACACACACACACACACACACACACACACACACACACGCCCCATATCTTCTCTATCCCTTCATCCATTAATAGATATTTAGGTTGCTTTCATATCTTGGCTGTTGTTAATAATGTAGCAATGAACTCAGTGGTTCATACGTCTTCTCAAATTAGTGTTTTTTTCATCAGGTAAATACCTAGAAGTGGAATTGTTGGATTATACAGTAGTTCTATTTTTATTTTTTTGAGGAATCTCCATTATGTTTTCCATAGTGGCTATACCAATTTATATTCCCACTAACATTGTGTGAGGGTTCCGATCCTCACTAACACTTGTTATTTCTTGATAATAGCCATTCTGACAGGTGTGAGGTGATATCTCATTGTGGTTTTGATTTGCATATCCCTGATGGTTAGTGACATTGAGAATTTTTTTCATGTGCCTGTTGGCCATCTGTGTGTCTTCTTTGGAAAAGTGTCCATTCAGGTTCTTTGCCTATTTTTTAATCAGGCTGTGTTTTGATATTGAACTTTATCGGCTCTTTAGATTGTGTTTTGATATTAAGCCTTACGGGTTCTTTATATATTTTGGATGTTAAACCCTTGTGAAAGTTTTTTTATAATCTCAGGTGATTTCACTGGTAAAGAATATTTACATATTTTACTACAGAAATATTAAGGAAGGCTGACCCAGACCCACTGGGAGTGTTAACTGAATATATGGTATTTGCTTTGTATTTCCTCTCTAAAAATTCAAAAATTCTGAACACATCTGCCCCCAAGATTTTCAGACAGGGAATTACTATACCACTATGTCAACATATCAAGCTATTTAAAATGAACCTGAGATCACTATAGCACACTGTAGATCAGCAACCTAGGAGCAGAGCAGCAGAAAAGCTGAAGGGTGGTGGTGGGGAGATACTGGGGCCACATGAAAAATGTGGGAAGATCACTCATGCACACGTGGGGATCATGTGCCTCAGCACTGAGCTCTTCATGTTTGGTCCCAGCTTTTGTAAAGTCATAGCTGATTAATATTACAGACTTTTCCATGAACGAGAGGGCACTGGAGGTGCTTCCAGGAGGCAGAATTTCAATAAGGAGTTGCTCACTCTTGTGCAGTGATCTGTTGAAGCAACTGGAACTGTTTTAACTCAGAAAGGCCATCATTTGTTTTTTCTGTCTAAACATTTTCTCAAAGAGCATGTGAAGAATTGGATAACCCTTGTCACAATCCTTTACAAGGTACCCCCATTTTCTGTGTGTGTGTGTGTGTGTGTGTGTGTGTGTTCAACACTTTATTTTAAAAGCTTGATTAGCGGTTGTTTGGAAACTTGTAAAATTCTGTGTTCCCAAACTGGAAGAATACTTTACGAAGTGGAATTGTTACACAGCCTTTCTCTTTCAAATGTCAAGTTTTCAAGGTTTAACAAGAAGAGATTGAGCTGGCAACTGAAGTCACATTTTTCTGTAGTTCTCAACTGTTCAACTGAATTTTCCTATCTGCAACAAATGCAAGTTTCAGATGATTAATAGGGAACCCAAGTATTGGAAATAAAAAAAAAGGAAAGTTTATGCAGAATTTCTTATTCACTTTAGTATTTAAAATATGAGCCCAGTTAGCAGGAATGGTAAAGTAAATAACCAAAGAAACATTTATTAACCTCCTACTCCATATGGGGCAGTGTATTAGGCTGAATAATAGCTCCCCAAAGATGTTCCTCCTAATTCTTAAAACTGTGAACAAATTTTCTTACATGGTAAAAGAGACTTTATAGCTATTACACTAAAAATCTTGAGATGGGGAGATTAACCTGGATTATCTGGATGGTCCCCTTATAATTACAGGAGCCCTACAAGATGAAGGCAAGATGATTGGAGTCAGAGAGAAGATAGAGGAACTGAAACAGAGGTCAAAGATGAAAGAAGATGTGACACTATTGGCTTTGAAGATAAAGGAAAGGGGCGATGAGCTAAGGAATGCAGGCAGCCTCTGGAAGCTGCAAGAAGCAAAGCAATGGGTTCTCCTTAAGAGCCTCCAGAAGGAAGTTAGCCATGCTGCTGTGTTGATTTTAGTTCAACGAGTATCATTTTGGATATCTGATGCCCAGAACTATAAGATAATAAACTTATTTTGGTTTAGGCCATTAAGTTTGTGGTAATTTGTTACAGCAGCAATAGGAGACTAATACAGGCATTGTTCTAAAAGAATGTAGGGCAATTAAATAAATTAATTGGTGGTATGAGTCTAGAGGGGAGTGACCTCATTATCATGTATGATACATGATAGGCCCTTGACCAAAGTCAATTCTACGTGAAGACATTTATGGTTTGACTAGTGAGATTCCAGTTCAGTTATTTTCTGTACTGAAACATCATCTTTGCAAATCCTAGTAATGTCCTCTTCTAAGGGAATTTCTCATTTCTCTGTTCTACATAAACCTGCTCTGCTTCTGGCCATTGCTGACCAAACAAGAGAAAGACCTCTTTCCTTGTGATGTATTATTGTTAACCTCATGGAAAAAGAGAATCTTGCCCAATTGTCTTCACATCTCAGGGATGTTTGGAATCCAGGAGTTGAGAGTCTGAGTTGGTTCGTTTGGAAACAGGACTATAAGGTAGCTTTTCGGCAGATGGGATGGCCATTTTGAGACCACAGCAAATTGGGTGCTAAGAAAATAGGTTCTGGGAGAAGGAGAAGAATGGAGTAGATGTGTTGAGTGAAACTGAAAGGATGAGACTAGTCTTTCTTGAGAGGCAAAGACTTTCTCAGTCCCAATCCCCAATTCCCTTGAGTTTTAGTTGCAATTTTCTGTTGAGTATCTGATAGCTGTCTACCATTTCAAATAATGCCCGTATATCCCACACCATCCACCCGCTTGCCCTTCATCCTACCTTTATATTTGAGTTAATCTGAGTGGGTTACTTTTCTCTATACCTAAAAGAGCTTTAACTCAAATTGCTTTATAATTCTAAAGATCAAACAAGAAGAAATGGGCTTAATTAAATCAGAGAAAGTGGTAGTAACTATGGAAGAAGGCAATTGAAGTTTTAATACTTAAAGTAATCAGTTACGTCTTAAATATCCAAAAGCAAAACAGAGTTCAAATATTCTGTCAGTTTCAAGATCCCTAGATTGGTAACAAATGATCATTTAAAAATATACATTTGTTCAGAGAATTAGTTACCACCGAATTGTGCTGATAAACTAAAGAACTCTTTCATGATTTGTTCTCATTTGATACTTGAAACACTCATGAGGTGGCAGATTAGGCATAGAAGGCCAAGTGATTTGTCCATGATTCCATGATTCTTTGGTGGAACTGTTTGACTCTGGAGCTCTGCTCTTAAAAACCCAACTTCACTGCTTCATGGTAGAATTGCATTAGAGCACCAAACCAGAATTGCTCTGTACAAACCAGAAGTACTCGATTTGGGGATGTTAAATATTAACTATGCAATGCTTTGTTGCTCTGCCAAGCTGATGAGTGAGAAAAAAGTCTTATTTAAAAAATTTTAAATCTTCAATTCAACTAAAGATTATCATGTTGTTGGAATTACATTGATTGCCATCATTAATGATTGCGCCATATCTAATGATGTTTACAAGAGATAAATCACTGATTCCTGTAAAACTTTTTTTAAGAAAAGGATCTGATATTATGATTCAGCTCCAAAATAAGTGATTGTGAAGACTAGTAAAGCAGTCACCATGTTTCTGATTCTGAAACATTTATGGGAAGTTGAATGTCATGATAGGACAGGTTCAGGCTTTGTAGTGAGATAGAGTGGGTTATTGGGCTTAAATGCTGGGAGTGCCACATGACACATTATCACTTAAGTCTGGTATTCACTTTCTCTGAATCTTGGTTTTCTTAGATGCTTAGCGAGGATAAAAATGCCCACTTCTTGGGTTTAGGGCTAGGAGTAAACAAAATCTGTGGTATTTGGTACATACAGTATGAATGCAATAAATGGAAGCTGATATTATTTTTATATTCAGAGCCAATGGAAGGAATTGGCTATGAAAACTCCAAAATGATTCCATCATACCATTTTTGGATATTACATTTTACAAGTGAGGACATGTGGGCTTGCCAAGGCTCAGAGATGGGATGGTGGAATGTTCTTTCATTGCAAGAGATAAGAAAAGCTTTATAAATGTTGGTGAATGTATTAGTTTTCTGTTGCTGCTGCAACAAATTATCATAAGCTTAGCTGCTTAAAAAAGCACAGAATTTACACCTGAAAGTAATATAACTTTTTATATAGATTATATCTCAATAAAACCTCACAAATTTATTACCTTAGAGATATGGATATCAGAAGTCTGAGATGGATCTCTCTAGGCTAAAACTAAGATGCCTCCAGTGTCACATTTGTTTCCAAAGGATCTAGAGACAGTCTTTCTTGGCTCATTCAGATTGCTGGAAGAATTCAGTTTCTTATGGTTGTAGAACTGAAGTCCTCATTTCCTTGATGGTTATCAACTGAGGGCCATTTTCAGTTTCTAGAAGCCATCAGATTCCTTGGCAGGTGGCCCCCTCCTTCCACCCTCACAGCTGGCAATAGTGGGTTGAGTCCTTCTTATGCTGCTACTTCCCCTACCTCTTCTTCTATGTTACATATTTCTGATCCACTCCTCTGCTCTACTGTTTCACTTCTAAGGACTTGGGTAGTTACACTCGGCCCATTTGAACCATCTAGAGAAATCTTCCCGTCTCAAGATCCTTAAACTTAATCACGTCTGGAAATCCTTTTTGCTATGTAAAGTAGCATATTCACAGGTTGCATGGAGTAGGGCATGGATATCTTCTTGGGGCTGGGATATTCTGTCTATCAAGTGAAAATGGCATACAAATAGTTCTTCCAAGAATGGAGTTTTTAATGTATGATTCACATTATGTTCTGGTTTGCAAAACAAGTGAGCTGTTGTTAAAAATATCCACTCTTCCAGATAGGTAGACAAAATATGACCTTGCATAATTTGGCTTCTGCTTACCCTACTTCTCTCTCACCATTCTTATGCTTTCTCTGCTCAGCTATACATTCTCATTATGCTTAACTTAGAGTTCCCAGACATAGCCATACTTGGCTAAATTACAGTAGACAAGCAAAACAATGGCCAGTCCATATGATAATGAGACTCTGATCTACAAAAGAAACCCAGGGAGCCAAACTACAACCGCTATAGCAATTGGTCCACAATAGTCAGAACTTGATCAACATCTGCCAACTTTGCTGTTTTTTTTTTGTTCTTTGTTTTTTTTTGTTTTTGTTTTTGTGTTTGTTGGTTTGTTTCCCTGCTCCCTGCTTCCAACTTAGGACCAACCAGAGATAGCCAAATAAGCAACCCAAAGCAATCTCTTGGGATGTCTGACTTCTAGTTAGCACAGCCTCCCTGTGCCAACAACTTCCATTCAGAAGGTAACTGAAGCCTTCTCCTTCCCTTCTTTTCCCTTACCATAACAACTTCCCTCTTCTCTGACAGCCTTCGAGTATCTGTCAAAAGCAAGTGATGATGGCTAACTCCCTTGCTACAGCAAGGGAGTAGAATTCAGCAAGTCTGAATAAATAGACTGCTTACATTTAGGTGGTCTTTGCTTATTTTCACAACTCTTTTACTCTTTCACATATTTGTTTCCCTTTTTTCTCTTCTTGGATCACCTGTTCTTCCTTGCCTTATATGAGTAATTCATATTCAGCATTTGACTGTCAGCTTAGATGCCACTAATGACAACAATAACAATAATTACTAAAATGATAGGTAACCTGTACTGAGCCCTTACCTTATGCCAAGAGCTGTTCTAACCATGTTCAATTTATCAACTCTTAAAATTCTTGCAATAAATTATTGAAGTAGTTTTCTATTATTGTCCACATTTTATTTTGTCCATCTTATTTTACAGACAGGGAACGATGATTTCAGAGAGAGAAAGTAACTTGCCTAAGGTCACGGAAATAGGTGAACGAATTGGGGTAGAATTTATGTAGCCTGTTGCTGTAGTTTGCTTTTGAAATCATAAGGCTATACTGTTTTCCAAATAGATTTTCATAAGTTCTCAGTTTGTAGTGGGTACTTTTTATCATATGCTTAAATGGAATTCTGTACTTGATCTTCACCAATGATACTGTATTATAATTGTTTATGAATTTATCTGTAATTCCTACTAAAATAGAAGCTCCCTTAGACCAAGGACAGTATTTATCTTATACATATCTGGAAGTCCAGCATATAGTAGCTTCTCCATACATGTGCATTTGAGGGATGAATAAATTAATAATTAAATGAAACAAATTAAAAAATCTGATTTATTATTTAATCGGAGGATACTAAGTTTAAAAAAAGAAAGAGAAAAGGACCCTACTTCTAGACAAACTTTGAAAGCAACACAATTCTACATATGAATTTGTAATTATTATCCAGGAAATAACTGCAAACTAAGATAGCTTCTCTCTCCTGAGCTTAGGTTTCTTCTATAATCTTAGACTAAAATCACATGAAGCCCTAATACTGGTCTCCCCCAGTAAGTCTCTTCCTATTAGGAGTCATTATTAGGTTGGACCCAACATCTTCTTGGCATTGGTTTCTGAGGCAGAGTATCTCTAAGTTAATAACATTTTTCTGAACTCTGCCTCAATCCTAACAATTCTCCCACACTCTTGCAGTGTTGGAGTATTAGTTGAAAGCAAGGGGTGGCTATGCATTCTCACAGGACTATGTCAGGATCTTAGAGCAAAGTCTCCGACCATGTTCCTTAACATGTCAAGCCTCTGGCCAACTGCCTTTGTAACCCATGTTCTGGGAGCTCTTATTCATGCTCAATCGGTCTCCTTTTCTGACTTATAAGACTGATATATCTGGAGAAGCACTGAGGCAGCCATCAATTCTTTTACTTAATATTTGATACCACTGAGAACCAGTCATTCATTAAATGAATATTATTGAGTATCTATTGAATTCCTGGTATTGTTCCAGGATTTGGGGAACCAGAAGTGAATTAGATAAGATCCCAGCTATTATGAAGCTTGAATTTTAGTGAGGTTAAGAGACAAATCAAACATACAAACAAATGAAATAATTTCAGTAAGTGTGGCCATAACACAAAGTTATGTGGTAGCAACTTGTCCAGAACATCTGTGCTCCATGTCTTCCATCATACCCCCAACTTCCCAATCAGCCATTCTTCCTTGGAATTTTTAATGGTTCCTCCAAAACTTTACTTGATGATATGTAGGAACTAACAAATCTTATTTGGGGTAAAAGTTATTTAGGAAATTATTCCTGATTCTTTCCTGATCTTTACTTATTGTCAGTGTTCTAAAAATAACTTTTCTTCTTATGCTTCCTTTTTGTTTTTCTCCTAGGAATTGACTATTACAACAAGATCATTGATGATTTGTTAACTAATGGGGTTACACCCATAGTGACCCTTTACCACTATGATTTGCCTCAGGCCTTAGAAGACAAAAGAGGCTGGTTGTCAGAGGCAATCATTGAATCCTTCGATAAATACGCCTGGTTTTGCTTCAGTACTTTTGGAGATCGAGTCAAGCATTGGATCACCATAAATGAGCCTAATGTTTTTGCCCTGCTGGCCTATGATTTTGGAATATATCCTCCTGGTGTACCTCACTTTGGAACTGGAGGTTATCAGGCAGCTCATAATTTGATTAAAGCTCACGCCAGATCCTGGCACAGCTACGATTCCTTATTTCGAAAAGAGCAGAAGGGCGTGGTGTCTCTAGCAATTTTTGCTACCTGGGTGGAACCTGCAGATCCCAATTCAGTGTCTGACAGGGAAGCTGCTAAAAGAGCCATTGCTTTCTGCTTGGATTTTTTTGCTAAGCCCATATTTACTGATGGTGATTATCCGGAAGTCGTCAAGTCCCAGATTGCCTTCATGAGTAAAAAGCAAGGCTATCCATCATCAAGGCTTCCAGAATTTACAGAAGAAGAGAAGAGAATGATTAAAGGCACTGCTGATTTCTTTGCTGTGCATTATTATACAACTCGCTTAGTAAAGTACCAGGAGAATAAGAAAGGAGAACTGGGTTTTTTCCAGGATGTGGAGATTCAAGTTTTTCCAGACCCATCTTGGATAAAAAGTTTGGATTGGATCTACGTGGTGCCATGGGGAATACGTAAAGTACTGAAATACATTAAGGTAAAACACAGTGTTTCTATTCATGTATACCCAAATATGTAGAAGTGGGAAGACAGATGTATGTGTGAACTTGGAAAAAGGATGATTTTAGGCAGTAGGTTACACATTTGTTGGCTTGGAAAGAGAGATTAGGTGTTCAGCTGGTGAGGAGTAACTAGCTGATAAGGGGCTTTGATACACTGGTTAAAGTTGGACTTCTCTGTTAAAGGCAGTTGTGGGCATAGGAGTAGCTTGGACATATTTTCCAGGCTGATGTCACAACTGTAATTACTAAAAGGCATATTAAGGGCTGAAATAGCTGGATCCTTTTTTGGGTCTCTGTTATCTGGATGGAGTCCAGGTATCTGAAATTAAAATTTTAAGTTAATGATTTTTAGGACCCTTGCTCTGGGGGGATAGAGAGTGTAGCCATTAGTGGGACCAAGGGGTTAAATTGTAGTGACAATCAGCAGATACTGATGAAAGAAAGATACTTCTGTCTTCTCATTATGATAAGAGTCATTTGACCATCTTCATGGACATTTGCACAGTTTTGCTTTTCCATTGTTAGTCAGAAAAGGTCAGTGTGTGGAAAATTAAGTTAATAGGGTCAGTGCAATTTGATGAAAACTAGTTTTGGGTTGTAGCTTAGAGAAGATAGAGGGTAAAACACCTGATTTTATGAGTCTTTTTTTTTTTTTCTTGTTACATCTCTTTGGAATAAAACTTCAGTTCTCTTGTTCTAGGATATGTATAATAACCCTGTAATTTACATCACTGAGAATGGGTTTCCCCAGGGTGACCCTGCATCTCTTGATGACCCTCAGCGCTGGGAGTATTTCAGACAGACATTTCAGGAACTGTTCAAAGGTACCATTTGAAATGATGAAAGATCAATTGTGCAAACTTAATATAATTTTCCCATGTGCCTGTTTTCATTTAGCAAAGACCAATGATTTTGAAAGCTGAAATTCATGTAAATCAGTGTAAAGCCATGTAATTAAGAGAGAGGAGAAAAAGTATTTAGTAAAGAGGAAGGTGAGGGTTTTGGCCTAGCTTCAACCTCCCAAAATTTAATCAAGTAAAAGTGACTGTCTTCTGCATTTTGTGTGACTCCTGGGTGAAGGTGACATGAACAGAAGGGTGGTGGCTGGTGAAAGAGAACTTCAGTTGTTACAAAAAGATTAGCACGGATCAACTACATCATGCCTATTTGCATATTTTAATATCCCAGGTACCAAGACATGAACTGACAGAATTTTTGAAGGATCAAAATTAAGCATTTACGCAATAAACATTTAAATGGGCTTCGATGAGTTTTGGCCTAAAATGAGTCTTACATCACTATATGTTTCATTTAGGCTGTAATCAAACAGCCCCATTTAGGAACGTGTTTTTGTCATATAGGATCTGTGAATTTTATTTCTAGACAAGATTATTATTCTGGAAACTGCTCTTTCCCCCATGAAATTCTTTTCATATTTGATAACAAATGTGAAAGAATAATCTTTAACTGGTAACACACATTTCGACACCAGTTAAATTTCCCCATTTCAGCATTTACATGGAACACTGTTGCTTTGTAAATTTAATTTCTCCTCCATATAAAGGAATCATATCACAGAAACAAAAAATCCAATGCAAAAATGCGACTTTCAATTTCCTTTCTTACCAGGATAGGCACACTTCTCTCTCATCATTCTATTTGAAAGGTCCAAAATTACTCTATCCAAAATTAATCAGTAATATGCTGAAATCAGCCAGAAGGAATTCTGGAAAGTAACACAAGATGGTCTCTTTCCCAAACCTAAAATATATTGTACTTAATCCCTCACTCTGGCTTGGAGTTTATCGGCATAAGGCAATTTGATTCCCATGATTTGAGCCCAGTGAAATAATTATTTTGTATCACATGCAAAACAGACTCTTTCTCTAGGTAAGGATTCACTTTCTGTTTAAAAAAAAAAAAGAAAATGTCTAGTTGACTGAGATTCCACTCCCCCTTCTCTCCGTAAATGGCCCTATTCATAGTTAATCCATTGATGTTCCCAGCTTCATTCTGAGAGGAAAGTAAGCTGGTTACCAAGAGGCAGATTTATGGATGGTTTGAGGACCACAAATGACTTCTCCAAAATTGTCTGTGTATTTTTGGGAAAAAGAGAGAAAAATAGAAATTGACTTTGTTCATTTCCAGCTTGGTACTCTGTTTAGTTCTAACATGTAAGGGAGTTTCATTGTTCTTTGAAATAGTTTCAAGTACTTTAATACAGTCCCTTAGATCTTTAACACTAAAAACTTGATAGTAGACCCCAAAACTAAGACAATTTAAGTGAGTAGTAAAGTAACTGAAAGTTAAAGTGGAAAATGTGAGAAGATTTGGGTTTCTGAGGGGCAGGGGAGGAGATAGGATTAGAAACAAAATTCTGTTTTTCTACTTGTTGAATTTCAATTGTATTTTTTTTAAAAGATTTTATTTATTTATTTGACAGAGAGAGAGAGAGATCACAAATAGGCAGAGAGGAAGGGGGAAGCAGGCTCCCTGCTGAGCAGAGAGCCTGATGTGGGGCTCAACCCAGGCACCCCAACAGATGGAAAAGATACCAGGCACTTAAAACATTAATTGTTCACAGTATGTGTGTTCTCTTCTGATTTTTAATATTAGAGGATCTATACTTATTGTAATTAACATGTAATATATTTGTTTTACATTTAAAAAATGTAGCCTTGGGGCACCTGGGTAGTTCTGTGGGTTGAGCCTTTGCCTTTGGCTAAGGTCATGATCCCAGGGTTCTGGGATGGAGCCCTGCATTGGGCTCTCTGCTCAGCAGGGAGCCCGCTTCCCCCCTTTCCCCCTGCCTGCTGCTCTGCTTACTTGTGTTCTCCATCTCTGTCAAATGAATAAATAAAATCTTTTAAAAAATGTAGCCTTTCAAATGTGCAGAAATCTACTTATTGACAAAAAAAGACATGTTATCTCTTCTGGAATGGATATAGTGATAGCTATTTCTTATATATTGTTGTAGTAGATACCAATTATTTAATCTTGGTGAAACTCTTCTAGTAATCACTCCCTTTTCTTCTATGAAATATCCACCTCTTCTTATCCTCAGGGTTACCATAGGGACAATCCCAGTTCTTCCCTGAGATTTAGAATTTGGGCCAATCACTTAGTCTTTTAGC
The DNA here is from genome assembly GCF_011764305.1 of Mustela putorius furo. Taxonomy (NCBI): domain Eukaryota; kingdom Metazoa; phylum Chordata; class Mammalia; order Carnivora; family Mustelidae; genus Mustela; species Mustela putorius. The sequence goes on from NW_025421273.1 coordinate 28,497,838, forward strand.
CTAGACTGGGCAGGGGAATGTAGCCTTGTGAGCCTTTGGTGACTATGTCCCGCCTCAGAAGCTAAGGAGTAGTAAGTACAAAGGGGAGCTGTCTGTGCATCGAGGGAAGGGAAAACAAGAAACCGGGAGAGTTTAGAGTGATTCTTAAGCCTCTAATTCCAGTACTCCTCAGATGCATGCATGATCTTGAAAGACATTACTTTTACTTACAATGAAATGCTTTTTCTGCTTACCTGAACCTGATTGGTTTTCTATCACTTGGAACAAAAAGAGTGTTAACTGATACCATCATATCATTTCATTTTTAAAACAGTGAGACGCGGTCATTGCTCCTATTACACAGATGAGAATACTAAGCTTCAAAGAGGCTAGCTAAGTCATTTGTTTAAGATCACTAAGTGACTAAGTACTATTTCCTGGAACGTAGCAGAATGCATGCATTATTATTACTGCTGCTACTACTATTTTGGTGTTTGATGAGGTCTGTGAATTTAGGGCTTTCTGACCCAAAGTGGTTGCTTGTCCATATCACACAGAACATTTTCCTCATCTTTGGTACTCGGAACTTGCATAGTGTCTTCGAAAGGGCTCCATGCTGTCCCTGCAGGAGCCAATAGGTCCTATGACCTTGGACTCCACTCAGACATCCACCTTACCCTGCATCTCATCAGGGGAGTGGAGCTTAATTTATAATCGATTTCCTGAGACTCCTTTGAGGTAGTGCTGATGATCTCGATTGGCAAGAACTCTACTAGTAAGAAGCACCCCGTGAGCAATTAAAAATAATAACTGGCCAAGAAAGACTTTAGTGGGAAGTGCTGCAGGTGAGAGCTGGTCAGAACCCAGGGAGTCAGATGGATGATGGCTTTGTGGTCCCCATAAACAAAGCTTCCTCTCTAACATCACACATATGGACAGGCACAGAATGACACTATAGTTGGATCAATGACATCTGCCTGGAGGTCTCACTGATCTCTTCAGGTAAAATCCCACAGCAATTAATTGAGCAGTAAAAAGTAAGCTAATGTTTCTGTTTCCTATTGGGAAAGGAAAAAAAAAAAAGAAAAATGTCATTTCAAGAAAAAAAAAGAGAAATTAGCTAATGCCTTTTTAATCATTGCATTATTTAAATGCCTTTAAATAGGTTGTATTTTAATTAATGTAGATATAGATAAGAGAAAAGCAACACAGGAGAGACACAAAAAACTTGCAATAACATAACTGGCTTACATTTCAGCTCTGCAAATTATTCAATGAGAGGCCTTTGGCAAATTATTCAACCTCCCAAACTCTTAGTTTGTTCATCTGTAAAAATGGATTAACACTTTCCCCTGACAGGGTTCTTATAAAAATTCCATTTAATGAGCTAATATGTAATTACCCTTAACCAGCAATTGCCTCGCACACAGTAGGCCCTCAACCAATGGTAATAATAATAATTATTATTAAATGTGTACTCTTAATTTATCACCCCAGTTATTTAACTTGTTGTTTTACACATGTCATCCCAAGACTTTTTTTTTTTTCCACCAAGTTTTTAAGTTATAGGAGAATTTTCCTACATGTTTGCAGGTTTCTCTATTTTTCTTTTTGGGATGAATGAATGTTGTAACTTTGGCCCTCTGGCTATCTACAGTTGACTCCTGTGGAGTAGAAAGCAACAACCGCCTCCCTCCATTCATTACTTCCATCAGAGAGGTTGCCAGATTAGGTGAAAAATTAAATCATTTGCAGCAGAAATAACCATATGCAACAGGGTAGCTGGAATTGCTCAACCACATGAAGTTTTTGCATAAGTTCAGAAAGCACTGATCTTCAAACAGTTAAGCCTTTCTCATTTCATATGAATCTCCATTATATTCATAAAAATTTTCACCAGTCCTTGCTGCTCCAGAAGACAAGTTTAAGTTCATCTGTAAATATACACAAATGGATGCCTCAATAACCTGAATGTTGCCAGGGAGGTGAGGAAGTGTGTGAAATAGGGGAGGTTACTCCCAATGTGTAATACTCCAGCCATGACCTAAATCCTCCTGAAAGGGGATGTGAGCCTGTGTTCTGCCCAAATCCTGTTGTTTGGAGTACGTGAACTTGCTGGAAGTCAGACAAGACATGGGTTTCAAACCTGGTTCTGCCACTCACAAGCTCAGTAATTTTCAGCCCTCTAATCTTCAGGATGGGGATAATAAGACATCTATCTTGTAAAGAGTGGTGAAAAGTGAGCAAAGTAATCCTTATAAAGCCTAAATACAGAATCTGACACATTATAAAGCATCTGTAGACGGTGGCTAATTTTTGAAGAGGGTTGTGGACACTCCGTTCTGGAGCTGTGTCTTTTTATGATTATATCATCAGACCTGACTCCCCTTCTGGCATGTAGTAGTGTTCTACACATTTGTTGAATTTGGTAATGTCTATCAGAGAAGAGTTAGCCAATGCGTAATGAGAAATAAATGATTAAATAATTGGGAACTGCATTTTCTTTCCCTAAAGAAATATACCCCATAGAGGGGAGGGAAAAAAAGAAAGAAAGAAAGAAAGCAGCAGACTTCTGGAAAGTTTCTGAGCCAGCCCAACTTTCCAGTCAGATCCATGCCTGACTTAGCACAGCAGTAGATGATTGCAGAGAAGGTTTGTTAATGACCAGCTTTAGGCTTTTAATGACAAAACCCCTCAGCAAGATGTCATCGAAGTTATTGAAGACTTCACTGAAAGTGTTGAAGCTGATGCATTGTAACAAGAAGGTTATAAATCTTGCAGTTTGGGTATACCACCAAGACAAGATGCTGAGCACAGAATCACCCTGCTGTTGTCTGTCAGCATCCTCCCTCCCCTTCCCTCTTCTCCTTCCCATGGAGAGCCAGTAAAGGAGAAATACATCCATTTCCCGAAGTAGAGCAGACCTGGCAGCCACCTGCCTATGTCAATTTCAGATCACAGAGGCCCATTTAACTGGACAAAATGTGTTAAGCACCTGTGTTTTTCTCAATGTGCATTTAAAAAATCCTAAGAATTAAGGAAAGATCTCAAAGGTTAATACATTGACCTTTTAGAAAAACTAACCAATTAAAAATCTATTGCAAGCTCAGAACAGAGACCCAAGTACCTACATATAGGTTTCCACTCCCTATCTATTGCTTTATTGCTTCTTAAAGTAAATGTTTGTCAACTTAGCCCCAATGAAGCAGTTCATCTCAGAGCTCACCGATAGCCCACAGTTTTGGATATTTGTGGGGTGGGATATCAGGTCCACTGGGTACTGTTGCTCCTGGATGAACTGGATGACAGCTACTCAAGGTTGGAGTAGAGAAGAAAGAACAAGATTAGAAGGCTGTGCACAAGAATTGTTAGTGTGTGCTAGTATATAGACTTGTGGAATTTGAAAAGTCATGAAGAAAACAATTTCCAATGTATTTGTGGTCCACCAGCCTGCACACAGAGACCACAAACTCAGACAGTCAGATATTACAAAGTTCACCTTAAACAGAGTGATGGCCAATGACCTTCCCTGTTTTTTTTCTCCCCTACTTCCATTCAGTGGCACACTTACCTTACTTTCTGTTCATGTAAAGCATGACAAAGTAAAGAGTCTGCAGGGCTTGGAGAGGGAAGACAGACTAAGTCCTCTGTTTGAGTGATGTGCCTTTGGGTCAGTTATCATTAGGACTCTGAATGTCATCTTCCTCACCTGTTAAATGGGACTATTGCTAATTACTATTCTGCCTAACCCAAAGTCAGTTGTGAAATAAAATGAGATGATTTATGTCCCTATGTACTCAAATACCTTAAAATATTAGCTATTATATTCAAATTGACACATTTATTTATACTTGTAAGGACATCTGTCACTCTGGCCAAAATCCACAATCTGGACCTCAGTATTCTCCACTGTAAGAGAAGGGATTGGTGCTCATTATCCAGTTGCTTCCAAAATCTGCAATTCCCAGATTCTATGGTTTTATTTTCCTGCAAATTGCTAAACTGCTGTGATGATTTGATCTGTGTAGGGGTTTTAGAGAACATGTGATATGACCAAATGACTTGTGTAGAGCTTGGTAACACTCAGAAACACACACATGTACACAAACACACACACGGGTGGTGGTTGCTAAGCTCCTTGGCCAGGATTACCTGGGTGAAGCACATGTTGATATGATTAGGGACATAGACCATTTAGCAGACACGCCCTCTGAGAAAAAGAACCTGGTGCACCTGCTTCATGGGAATAGGATTCATGGGGCTGCCCAAGTGAGAAGCAGCTCAACCACACCTCAGAGAATCTGCCCTTGTGTTTTTTGACTGAAAACCACTCTTCATCTTCTCCTTCAGTAACATTCTAATACTTACACTGTGCCCCTACAGATGGACATTCCTTTGAGCTTCTTTTTAATTTAGCTCCACCATGTCTGAGGAATAATTACTTAAGGTTCTCTACTACCTCAAGCCCGGTGAATTTTAAGACTACTCTAGAGCCTTCTAAAAAAATATTCAGAGTATCTCAAACTTACCCTCTCCACTTTTTATGACAATCTGTCCAGTAGTTTTTGTGTGATGTGGCAGCAAACAGAAGCTCAGTTTCATTTTTATAACTGTAAAAGAGACCTGTAAAATAATTGAGGCATAATTTATCTGGAGAAAATGTACTCTTCCTATATGAAGAGTAGACTCAGTGGAATCTTGAAAGAGGATGTATCTGGTAATGATTTTTAAATGAGATGTATTTGACATATAACATTTTGTAAGTTTGACGTTACAACATGTTAATTTGATATATTTATATATTGTAATATGGTTACCACCCTGGTGTTAGCTATTATGTTACATAATTATTATTTCTTTCTCTCTTTTTCTTTCTTTTTTTTTTTTTTTTTGCTAGGGATAATTGAGATTTTGTTTCTTAGCAACTCTGAAGTTTATAATACAGTATTATTGGCTATAATCACTACGATGTGCATTAGCTCTCCAGAACTTATTTATTATTAGTTCCCAGTTTGTACCTTTAAACAATGTATCCCCAATTCCCTCATCCCTCAGCCACTGATGACCACCATTCTGTTCTGTTTTTTAAGTTTGGCCTTTTTTGATTCCACGTATAAATGATATCATACAGTAGTTCTCTTTCTCTGTCTGGTTTATTTCACTTAGCATAATTCCCTTGAGTTCCATCCCTGTTGTTGCGGATGACAAGATTTGCCTTTTACTTATGGCAGAATAGTATTTCATTGTACACACACACACACACACACACACACACACACATACCACAACCCTTTTATCCATTCTTCTGTTGCGGGGCACTTAGATTGTGTCTATATCTTAGGTTATTGGGAATAATGCTGCAATAAACATAGGAGTGCATATCTCTAGCTATCATCTTGGCAAAGATGTAGAGATAAGGGAACTCTTACCCACTGTTGGCAGCAACATAAGTTGGTTCAGGCATTATGGAAAATAGTAGCGAGGTTCCTCAAAAAATTACAAACAGAACTAACATATGATCAAGCAATTCCACTTCTGGGTATATATTCAAAGGAAATAAAAACATGGGTCTAAAGAGATAATGACTTTTTAAACTTGTTTCAGGAGAGCACAATGATGGAATATTCATGTGGTAAGATAGCTGTTGGAATTGAGAGAAGGTGAACTTCTGAGGTCTTCTCCTGGGCCAAGGTGAAGTGGTCCTCAAGCATCTGCTTACATTAGCTCTTATTTCCAAATCTCCAAAATAACTTGATTAGTACCTGATTATTACCCACCTTTAGTTATCTTGAGAATGAAAAGGCACTGCTTTGGAATAAAGCTAGTAAAATTTATCTTAAGTGTGATTGGCAGGGGAGTTAATAAAGTTAATAATGGTGTTAATAAAGATTCTATTGGATCCATGTGGGTTCATGGAAAGAATAGAGAGAAGTGGATGCCCAGGTGTTAGCCATTCCTACTCAGGAAGCTTAACATAAGTTTCCCAGTGCTTGGAAAGGAATATTCTCCATTATAAAATAATACATCGACATTATGTTTTGTAAATCTAGGTCTTGTGAGTTCATCAGTGGGAATTAACTCTGGGTGCACAAAAGAAATGAGTGTCTGCATTTGCAGTGTTGGTAATTAGATTATAAGCAGTGCTAATATCGCAGCTTTATAGCCTTCCTTTCTTTTTCTTATCTTACCTGTTTATAACTTTGACATGACTTATGCTGGTCAGTTGCCCTATAGTGACATAAATGTTGTGTCTGTCAGCTCTTCCAGATTCGTAATCGGGTGAGTAACTGGTTAACTGCATCCTATATTAGTTTTTCAATAGCAGGCCTGCCACCATGTAGAAGAAAATCAGCAATGTTATGAATAAGGACATTAAAAAATTGGTGCCATCACTGATTCATGGGCTCCTTGTGCAATTGCAGCCTTGTTGCAATTAAGCACATGTTGAATAACACAGTTGAATAGATGGGAGTTGAGAGACACTTGGAGTCTTGAAGACCCATTATAATCCATGGAAGTAAGGAAGAAAGCCATCAGAAGAAATGGAAATTATTAAAAGGTACAAGCGCTCATAGGCAGGTTCAGTGTGTATAAAGATTTTATTTACCATTTTTTAAATGACAAAATTTGACCAGAATTAAATTTTTCGAGCTATATACTTAGCATTCAGTGGCCGGTCAGTAAATTTCCTAATGGCCGATTAGGAATTTGAGTCTAAATAAGCAGAAAAACAGAATCACTCCTGGGAATTTGAACCAAATATTAGATTTATACCACCATTTTGCTTCTTTAAAGAAATAGAGGATTGTTTTTGCTATTATGAGAATAATTTTCATGCTTTGGGATTATGCATAGCTGCTAATTATACCCTTTTGATACTAAATTTGTTTTTGCTGTGACAATAATTGAAATCTATGCTGAAGGTTTTTAAACTCTTTATATAAATACACAACTCCTCTGAGCCTCAGGTCCTTCATTAGAAAAAGAAAAGGGTTGAACTAGTTTTTCTTTTGGGATCCTTCCAGTTTAAGAATTTTGTGACCCTCTAAATATCCTTTCAACTCAGGTGTGTCAAGGATCATATTTTATTGGAACTCTCAATAATTTCTTAGGCTATAAAATTAAGTCTAAGGAATTATAATTAACATCTTTTTTTTTTTTTTAACTTTCTTCATTCTTCTCAGTTAGCTCCTTAATTTGAAATGTGAACACCTTTCTTAGTTGAACATAAAATAAGACCTTGCTCTTCAATGAACTGTTTCTATTGCTATTGATTCAGGTTACAGGTAACATTTTCTTGACCTTCAATTTGGGAGTTTCCTCTTCTCTTCAGTCATATTGAAAATGAACCTTACTTTTCCTTCCCTGAGAAAGTTATCCCTTGGAGTTCAGAGTTAGAAGGGTCACCTCAGATTCAAGTTTAACAAAGTTACTGTAGAGAATATAAAATCTCAGGGAGAAGTAGAATGAACAAATCAGTCCAGAGCATTAGAATAAAATCCCCAGCTGAACAAGTGCATGGCAGTTACAATCACAAGTAGTAGAATCACCTTTCAAAACATGATCATGCCAAGCCCCACCTAATCTATCAAGTTTTAAGACAGTTCAGTATGATTTCCAAGCTTTGCCATAACTGCATAATGTAATTCAGTTAGGCAGTGATTTTCACTTTCCTCAAATTTGGCTTGAGCATGAAACTTTTGTGTCTGGGCAAGATCCTGACTTAGAAAGAGAATAAGGCTGCAGCCATTTTCAAAATTACCTTCCCACCATGATTCTGTGGAGACTTCATAGCTGGGAAATCTCTTCTATTTGGAACTTTTAAGCACAGAGTTTACTCTAGTCAGGGTTTCTTTTACCCCAAGTTACTGTTTATGTGAAATTTTCTTCAATACAGTGAAAATATCAGCCTGGTGCTGGAGATGAAACTAGTTTCTTTCAGAATTGAAAGAAATTCTTAAGGCTTATCTGGAAATGCTATGTGAAGAGGAGGGGGAGGGAGGCCTGTCTCCCTGAATAGGGTCATCTCAGCAACAGCGAAGTCTCCTGTGTGTGAATGAGATTAGCTAATGAAACAGTATCATGGCCGGAGATTACTTTGTACCTCTCTAAAGTTCAGCCACATTTCCCCCCCTTGTTTGTGAAATTCCATTATAGGAATCACTGCCTGCTTCAGAGATAAGTGAAACCATTATGGGTGGAGGAAGAAAAGGCATTTGAACCTTGAAGAATTGTAATTGGTGCTGGTGAGTGAAGGTGAACAAGAAGCCATAAATGTTTCAAGTGAAAACATTAATGAGCGTGGGGCTAAATGTAGATGATGGGAGGAGGGATGCCTCACATCTGTTGATGCAATAACTTTTTTCTCCCTTAACAAGTGGATTCATTTCTTTAGTAGTATTAAACCCAGCCTAAAATGTTTGAAAAATTTAAATGTTTAAATTATTTAAATTTAAATTAAATGTTTAAATTTTGTTTCTTGACTAATAACTGAGTCAAATAGGTTTTATAGTTAAAAATAAGCAAAATAACACAAAAATTAGATCACTGCATGAAATGGGGGCACGTGAGTGCGTATGAAGTGTGTATACCTTTATTGGTAGATCATTTTGTTCCATGACTGAGGCTATGCTGGCTTAGTCTTCTTCAAATATTTTTCTTCCAAGAATGTTCAGACTGTGTTGTTGATCCTTTGAATGAACAGTTGGCCTTCCATTTACAAAGAAACTTCAAAAATATTTCATGGCCAAAGTTTGCTGCCCTCATGAATATATGATAATAATGTCAAGAGTGACTCAGAAATATCTTTCAGCATTTCTGGAAGAACAAACAGCATGACCCATTGTGGGTAGTGTTGTATAGACAGGCAGCACTTTGTATGAATACTTCTACACAACAAGGATTAGTATATATGACACAGCAAAAGAACATATTCTTTAAAGACAAATGGTTCTGCATTCAAAACCTGGCTCTGACACCCTTTTGTGCTGTGTGACCTTGGACTTGTTATCCTGACTCTATGAATATCAGTTCATCATTTGTGAAATTTTATTTTTGGTGAGGATTGATGACATACTTCAGATTCTAGAAAAATGTCTAGCGCATAACCCTCCCCCCCAAATGATAATGATTGCAGTGAATTCTTTGTTACCCAGCATCTATTAACTAGGATTTTAGAAAAACTGTGACTTCCTGCACAGTCATCAAGCACTGATAATTTATGCTTCTCTTGATGACCCTGAAATGCATTCTGAATAATTAGAGAAAGATTAAATTATAATCAGTTTAGTTTCAGTGTTAAGTGTATTTTAATTTATTCTCATTCTTTAAAAAATTTGTAACCCTACTGCATGTGGTAACAATTAACAAAAAATATTTGATTAGCTGGAGCACTCCGCTTCCTGACTGTCAGACTAATGAAGAGTTTATTGTATATTGTTGGAACTCCAACTCTGCCCTACAGATTAAACTGGGCATTTGCTGGATAGATTCGCTTCACACGGGTCTGATATCCATTCTCAGACCCAATGTGTTGACTTATTGTCTGTTGGGAAGTTCTGGAATTAGTCCTCCAATATCCTTAAACAATACTCTATAGAACACCCTGTTTTCATTTTTTTTATCACAAGGTCATAATGCTGGTCATCCAGTCTGATTTTGTGCACATGAGTAACTAAATCTGGCCTTGAGGGTTGTCTGTTCTTTTCCTACAGATTTCTAGAGATGAACATCACAACTGACATTAGTAATCAATCTAGCTTGGTGTTTCATCAACCTTTACTCTTATCCAATCATGTTTTAGACTTATTTTTATTGGGCTTTTTAGGCAATATAACCTTCCTGATGAAAACTTCACAGGCATTTTATCATTTCTGTGGTCTTTTGAACTTCCCACATTCTCTCTCCCCCCTCATCTCCACACCCCCCCCCCCAACCACCCCACATAAGGTCATATGCTACTTTAAAAGATGGCTTAACAACTGACTTGAGTTAAAAATAGTCTCCTCAAAAAATTATCTCTATTATTGTCCCTTTGTGGTGATCTCAGTTAATAAGGTTCATTTTCAGGCAAGCAGATTGATTTTAGTTATTTAATTGATCACCATAAGACATAGTATTCATTGGTTTCTCTCTGTCCTCATTCTACCTGTCTTTAAATTCCTTCCTTGCCCTGAAATCCCTCTTCCAACACAACCAGTCTTTTCTTCCATAATGTCTTTCACATCCTCAGTACTTATTTACATGAGTTCAACAGTGGCAGTAGAAGGAGGCTGATTGTCTGCCTTAAAGGGAGAGCAAAGCTAACAGAAAAATAGCTGGTGAAGATCTCATTTTGCTTTCCAAGATCAGGCAACTCTTGGCCCTGGAGTGAAGGCAGGATTAGCAAGGTACTTCTTTCAAAATGTCGATGTCTCCCTTGGTAATGTCAGGGCGAGCACTAGGATCCAGAAGCCTGGATCCATAGCCAGAAAGCAACAATTAGCATTCTACTGTAATCCTGTGATTTCTCTGAGACTCAACTCACTATGTAGCTGTCCTTCAGTTGGTAAGGTAAGTTTCATGTTATTGTGTGTAATTTCACCCCAAAGTGATTTTTTTTCCTCATTATATAGACATATATTAAAAGCCAGCAACTCAATGGTATCACCATCACTGCTTCTTTAGCTATACCGAACTTTTATCTCTTTAACTACCACAAACATGTTTCATGTTTGACAGACCATATTTGCATTATAGGGCTATTTTGAGTCTTTTGGGAACGATGGGTTTGAACTTTGGTATATCAGAGTGGCTAATTGCAATGTTTTATTAAATAGGCTTTTGTAACAAAATGTGACATTTTCCTAAGTATAGTGTAAGACCACTTGGCAGAACAAATGAATATATGTTAATATAAATGTAATGCTAAAACTTAAGAACATTCACAACATTGAAGTTTAAATATCTTTACTAGCTTTCCACACCAATAAACCTTTAGTCACAAAAATGTCATATTAAGTATTTGTGGTGGTCAGTAGTTGAAAGGTGTTTATATGATGTATCTTATTTTTTTGACTTTTGACATTCCTAATGGTCTTATAAATATGTGTAATTGTATTCACCTGAAGTCTTTTATTACTTTCCTTTTATTTAAGGGAGATTGCTTCTTGAAAAAATTATCGTTAACATGAGCAACGTTAAATTTGTTGTTGAGAATAATGGTAGGAAGAACAGTTAAGTAATGCCAGTTTAAGCTTGTTGAGAAGTATTAATTTTGGTCAGTTATTGAAGATTGGCCATTTTATTATATTCAGGCTCTAGATAAAAAGAAATACCAGCTCGTAAAGGTGAAGGAGGGAAAAGAAGAGGGAATGCAAACATTCTGACCATAGATTGTTGACATAAAGGTTGGAAACTAGCTTGTAGTGTCCTGACAGCCAGGTCAAAGAGGACTTAGCATTAGTTACCTTAATTTCAAGTTGTGCTCTGTGGAGTCTCGGGTTCCATGGAGATATCTTTGGGGACTGTTAGTTTGCACAGAGGGAGGGTGAGAAGATGGGGCTCCAGGGCACCTCAGCTTTTATTGGTTGTATATATTAGGAATCCATAAAAATTTTAATTTGAAAGGAAAACTCTGTTGCTAAAAAAAGAAAAATTGGAAAGCCGCTGAATAATAGGGAGCTCATTATCAGAGGGGAAGCAACATAGTAGCTCCTTTGGGGAAATGAAGCTTAACTGCCTTTCTCTTTCACTTAAAAAAAAATTATTTCAAACATACAGAAAAATACAGGTAACTGTGACCCAGTGTAACTGTGTAACTGTGACCCAGATTTAACAAGTGTTCATATTTTGCCACATGTATTTTACATTAAAAAATTAATAAAATCGACCCTGATGAAACCCCTTCGTTCCCCTCTTGTCCAGAGCTCCTTTGCTCCCTCCCTGACCTTAGATAACCCAGATCCTGAGGCTGATGAGTGTCTGTGTGGGCACAAGATACACATCTGGCTACAAATGTATGTTTCCATAACCCATTTGTATATTGTTTTGTGCGTTATACCATTGACACAATAGCTTCACACTATACATACCCGTTTTCAACAGTACATTCTTGAAGACTTACCGTGTTTATAATTTTAGCTTTAACTCATTATTTTTAATGGATCTATGGTATCCCGATCTATGAACATACCACATTTATTTATTCATCTCTGGCTGGAGGATATTTGGAGTCTAAATGATGGACATTTTTGTTTTGTTTTGTTTTTTGTTTTACAAACAGTATTGCACTGAATATCCTTGAGAAGTTCATGTTTGAAAGGCATTTCTTACATGGGAGTTTATGAAGCAGACCTGCTAGCCCACCTGGTGTCTTTGTACCATATAGAATGAGGTTCCCTTTCCTTGAAACACTTTACATTTCTTGGGAAATGGTCTCAAAGACTAAGCAAATGTGTAATCACTTCATTTTGAGGGTGTCCTCCCTACTTTCGCAAAGTAGGACTTGCATGATCATAGCAGTCACCCTGTATGCAGGGGAACCCATACTAAGGAAACCCGCAGGATATAGAGTTTGGGAGGACGAGTGTGCTTAACACGTCGGCAACTGTGATCTAAATCAAAGATTTATGCTTAGCATTTACATGAGATCTTTACAGCCGAAGTCAGGGGCTGGGAAAAATTGTATTTTCCTCAGAGATAATACGTTGCAAATGAGGAGCCCAGGGAAGATATACAGGCTTCCTCTCTTTCCCAGGTCACAGAGGACCAGCAGCAGGGTCAAGTGATATTGTATAGAGGTGTTATTGTCCAGAACACTGCCCTCAGACCCCTCTTATGTAGACACATACACAGCACAGGCTCCTACCAGGCTTCTTCTGCTAACTCAACACTATGGTATAAGAGAAGGCAAGCTCTCCAGGGAAGGCTTAGATGTCTTTGCTCTGGGAAAGAAGTTTGAATTGTATTGGACTGAGGTGCCATCATGTGAGACTCCCACAGAGGCTGGAGGTACAAGTGCCGGTACACTGAAATGCATTCATGGAAAGTTACTCACTGGCTGGCTTTGCTGGAGGGGAAAACAATCCCACAAGAGGCAGTGCAGTGTGCCCTCTATTGTTTAAGAGAGTTTAGGAGGGACAGACTCTGCCCTGCTTTTGAAATCTTAAAAGCATATTTGCTTTGCAAGGTCCTTGTAACTAGACGTTGCATAACAGTCTAGCAGGAAACTCTTATCTGCCTGAAGTTCCCTTCGTCTTGACCCTGTCCCAGGCAACGATGAAATCATTTCATCAATGATTTGGGTAACGAGTTGAGGGAATGCATTTCCAGTTTGCTGATGACAAAAAGTTCATTAGGGAAGAGAGCAAAAACAAGCTTGCTGCTACTTTTATGGTGGTTTGTTCATTTTCATCAAACAGGTCTTAGCTTAAATTTCACCTCTTCACAGAGGCTTTCCCTGAGGAGCCAACTAATGTATGACCTTCATTTCCAATCAGTTTCTACCTGTTTTCTTTATCCAAAATAGTATTTCTTAGTTGTTTAATGGTTTCCTGACACATCTCCATAGACTATAAGCTTGATGAGAGAAGGGACCATGCTTCCCTGATCGTTTCTGCGCCCCCATGCCCAGGACATAGTATAGTTCCTGGCACATAATAGGAACTTAATAAATTTTTTTTGATTGAATGAAAGTCATGGGAATCATTGAAGAATATTAGGCAAGGAAGTATCATGATCATATTCCTGGTTCAGAAATGAAATTTGGAAGAATAAAAGCCTAGTATGCATTATTGAAAATGCTTTATGGAAGAAAACATGTGTGTTGTAATTTTTAAAATATTTACTCTACTTGTATTCATGGTATCAGATCTCCTGATTATAAGGTATAATAACATCACTCTTAATTTTGCCTGGAATATTATCTTCCATCCTTGGCACCGTTGAACATTAACATTAATATTAACAACCCAAGTGATACCCAGAAGATATTGTCTAAGATGATCTCCTAATAGGGCAAGGGCTTTTATTTTTTTTTAAATTCTTAAAGAACTATCAGGTATGAGATTAAAAAGATTCATTTTGTGTTGCTGGGGAGGGCAGAACTCAGGCCAGTGGGGGCCCATTCATGAAAGCAAGTTTTAGTTTAACATAAGACACAGCTTTCGAACAATTAGTGGGGCTGAATAAGGGAATGCATGTCCTCAGGAGATCATTAGATACTTGTCAATAGATGGCATGAAAGCAGATGCCAGATGCCCATCTGTCAAAGACGCTGTTGAGAGGACGTCTGCCCCATGTGGGAGGGTCATTCCACAAGTGTGTGCAATTGCCTCATATTTATTGGGTACCCACAGTGCTCTTGCTTCCATGGAGGATACAGAAATATATAAGGCACAGCTGCTGTCTGGACATGATCACCTTCCAATCCTAAATTCTGTGAATTTCAGGCAGTTTTAGCCAAGGACCTAATGGAATTTTCACATCCTCCACATTAGAGCAGTCTGAAGTTATGAAATCCCCAAACATCGCTAACCTACTGGTCACACTTAACCTTATGGCAGCAGGACGAACATGGTGCAGAATACCACTTCATAGCCAAGTCCTGCTTTTGTGCCCCAGCTGAAGCCCTGGCTTTGCTTTTGTGACAGTAAAGATTCTAGCAAATGAAAGTTAGTTTCTTTTCTTTGGCTCACTTCTCTTCTGGTTTTGAAAGTTTAATATGAGTTCAGAGCTCAGGATGACATGTGTTGGCTTTATTTAATCAAACTTTGTCAAGATAAATATTTTTGCATTAGAATTGGATCTCTGTGATTCTCACCAATGACAAAAACATGAATTATAAAGTAGAGACTTTACTGAATTATAAGTAAGCACACTTAATTCTTTAAAGTCATATCTACCCCAATCAATCACAAAGTGTTTGACTTGGAAACTTCCTTCTGCACAGTAGAGAACATTAATAAATAAACGTCTGGATGGAACAGTTTAGGGGGTTAGATCTGGATATGGTAATGACCTAACATTTTGGTTTGAATTCTTTGGTCTCTGTCAATGACACGAAGTTGGCTGTTGATGTGGGAAACAAAGACCGAAGAAAAATTATTAAATTTCCTTACTATCTACAGCCCACTGACAAGTCTTTGAAACAGGCAGAGTGACATTGCTCTAGGGACTTCGCTGCCTCAGTGTTAATACTTTGCTAAGGGCACGAGGCAATCCTGGCCCAACCCCCAGAATCCTGTAAGCCTACTTTAACATATAAAAATTCCTGGGGCGCCTGGGTGGCTCAGTCAGTTAAGTGTCTGCCTTCGGCTTGGGTCCTGGAGCAGAGCCCTGCATTGGGTTTCCTGCTCAGCAGGGAGCCTGCTTCTCCCTCTCCTTCTGCCTGCAGCTCCCTCTGCTTGTGTGCTTTCTCTCTCTCTCTCTCTCTGCCTCTCTCTTTCTCTCTCTTTGTGTCAAATAAATAAATAAAAATATTTTTAAAAATCTTAAAAATTTAACATATAAAAATTCCTTTGGAAACTTTATTTCTACCCAAGATACATGTTGGCAATCATCCCCCAAACATATGACCCAACAATATGCAGTTGAAGGATCTCATGACTGAATTTTTATTAAGCAGCAATAAATGACCTTTCCTAACAATAGCTAGCCCCCTCAGGATCCTGGAAACCTTGTTACCAATATACCTAGGTGGGGTGGGGGTGCTTATAGTATCCTTAACCCCTTCCCAACTTGCAAGTATATAATGGGCCACTCCTCATAAACCCAGTGCAGCACTTTCTGCCCACACTTCCTGTCTACGTGCTTTACTAAAACCAGCTTTTTGCACCAAAGAATTCTTTCTTGGCCATCAGGTTTGAACCCTAACGTCTTCTCCTACATCAGCTGTCACATGGATGTAGCCTCTCTCTCTTTTACACACTTCAGAAACAAGTGTCTTGGAACCTCATTAATGTAGGTAATATCTGCCGTAGCTACTGAGTCACATGTCATCACAGTGATCTGAGGGATTAATATGCTTCCTTTGGCTATTTAACAGAACCTTGACCCTGAGTAGATTCATAGCCCCAGATACTTAATGTTTGTTTTCATACTATGTTTGTTAGTAAATATACAAGTCTTTCTTAAACAGTCCTTAAAAAATATTCCTTTGCTATATATTCTGGAGACTTAGTTATTTCCTCCATTGGCCAAAGTCTCTTTATCTGTGCTTACTTTTCATTTGTTGACCTTGAAGTTAATCCAGATTAAAATTACGTTCTCCAAATGTAGTTCAGATTAACATATTCTGAGTAAAGGATATAGTACAGAAGGAGCTCATAAGGGAGACAGCCTTCCCAAGCCATTGCTTTGAAGTCTCTAAGAATGATTTGCCAGAAGGGCCTCGAGTGTCCATTTAATATTTATGCAAAGACTTTTAAAGGATCTTAGCTGGAAAAGCAAAAAAAAAAAAAAAAGGAAATTAAAAATATTAAAAAAGAAGTTTGTATATTCTCAGCAGGAAGAAAACATTGTTCCTACATTGCTACCCCACTTTTTGTAAAAAAAAGATTTTATTTATTTTTTGAGAGAGAGCAAGAGAGCACAGGTTGTGGGTGGGAAGGGGAGGAGGAAAGACGGAGAGGGAGCAGCAGACTCCATTGAGTGGGGAGCTCCATCCCAGGACCCTGAGATCAGGACCTGAGTTGAAGGCAGATGCTTAGCTGACTGAGCCACCCAGGAACCCCTACATTACTCCTTTTTAATAGTCTAGTTTTTGCTCACTTTAGAGCAAAGTTTTGGAGCACTCCTTCTTAATCTTGGCCCTAACACTGGGGAGATTAAACAAATACACTTGAATTCCACCTCCAGTCGGGGGTGGGGAATATATGTGTGTTTGTGTACATATATATATATATATGTATATATATATATATATATTTTAATTAACATCATCATCTCATGTAGTGATTCTTTTTTTTTTTTCTTTGAATTGATTTATTTGACAGAGATCACAAGTAGGCAGAGAGGCAGCAGAGAGAAAGAAGAGGAAGCAGACTCCCTGCTAAGCAGAGAACCTGATGCGGGCCTGGATCCCAGGACCCTGGGACCACGACCTGAGCCAAAGGCAGAGGCTTTAACCCACTGAGCCACCCAGGCACCCCTCATGTAGTAATTCTAATTTAGTTCAGACTTTATTGAGATGTAATTGATGTATAACATTGTATAATTGTAAGGTATACAAGGTGATGGTTAGATGTATGTATATATTATGAAATGATCACCACAGTAGAGTTAATGAACACCTCCATTAACTCATGTAATTACCTTTTTTTTTTTTTTTTTTTTTTTTGAGGTGAGAACATTTAGGTTCTACTCTTTGGAACTTTCAAGTATGTAATATAGTATTGTTTATTGTGGTCATCATGCTGTACATTAGATCCCTAAAACCTACTCATCTTGTAACTACAGGTTTGTGCCCTCTGACCAACATTTACCCACTCCCTTCACCTGACATGTCCTGGCAACCATCATTCTATTGTTTCTATGAATTTGCTTTTTTTTTTAAGTTTCCACATATAAATGAGATCATACAGTATTTGTTTTTCTTTGTCTGACTTATCTCACTTAGCATAATGCCCTGAAGTGCATCCATGTTGTTGTAGTTGGCAGGATTTCATTTTTTCTCAGAGCTGAATGATATGTGATTGTATATGTATACCACATCTTTATCCATTCATCTATGGATGGGCATTTAGGTTGGTTCCATGTCTTGGCTATTATGAATAATGCTGCAATGGACAAGAAAATGAAAAACAGAAATTCTAATTTAGTGTCTGGGGTGTTGTCTGGGCATTTGGGACTTTACAAGTTCCCCAGGAGATTCTAATGTACAGAGAATGCTGAGAATCACTGATATATATTTTTTGAAATATTCTATATGAATATGAGAATTGGGAGAATTAGATACATGTGCTCACACTGACAGTTTACCTAAAATCATGAGAAATCTTTGGAGAATACCTTTAATTTTAATTTAATTTAGCTTATTTATTTATTGGAGAATATCTTTTAGATGCAGCTTCTGTTTACGTCCTTAGGATGCAGTTCTAGATGGAAAATTACTGGGTCAAAATTTTGCCCTTTAATGTGTTTAGATATATCTTTTCAAATTGATTTGTAGAAAATAACTTTTTTTCCTTAATTCTTGTTAAGATACCTGTTTAGCCATGTCTTCAACAATACTGAGGGCTGTCTTTAAAACAGACACATACATGCAACATACACTTTGCTAATTTGACATTCTATTTGCATGTATGTTTTCATTTATATTTAATTTCAAAGAAGACCAAATGTTTTATTATCAGTTATTTGAATTTCTTGTCTGAGGTGTCTGTTCATGTTACTTGAACATCCTGTTGTGGTTTTCATGTTTAGCATGTGTTTTAAGAAAATAATAGCCATTATAATAAGTGAATGTCATTTCCCCTGTCCATCCCCAGAAAGTACTTAGAAACAATACTGATTCCAATATATGGGGTAAAGTCTTCAATTCTATTTATATCTTTAAACATCTGACTTATTTATTATAATCTTAGATGCAGTTTTACAGATTTTTAAAAGCTAAAATGAAAATTTGAGGTGTCATTAAGTAAATGACCTCATACGGAGCTTTCTAAAGGAGGATGAAGTGAGAAAGAGAGAAAGGAACTGGGATGCTCTGGTTCCATGAAGCATGGTTTAAAATCCAAAGTTTAGAGCTTTTCCTTTCCTCTTCATGCTAATGGAACACTTTGTTACCATTTCATTGTAACTTTATTTGCCTCCAACATTAGCAAATCAAGTGGCCCATAGCTGCCTACTGCTGCAGAGATATATACATTCTGGAAGCCCATTATAAATTTAGTGATGATGATGAAGAAAAACACACTGCTTGTTACATCCTAATTAAGCCCAAAGTTGTTTTTATGATTCCTTAAATGTAGGCCAAATTTTGCTTTAATCTCACAGACATATCCCAAATAAGAGGCAAACATAACTATATTGCATTATCTTTTTCTGGCTATACATGATTTATGTCCTCTCCGGGTGAAAATATGTTCCCATGATTTTGCTATTGTGATAAATTGAAGGTGTGATATTACAAACTAGGATTGGGAACAAGAAAGACTATGAAAATTAAAGTTTCTGTTTACATACAGTATTCTTTTTTAGTTGTCACTGATTTTTTTTGGTCAATAATCAAGGTGTCTCTGTATAAAAAATGCTGCAACATGACAATTTTCCAAACCTTCGTTTTATTTCCTTTGCTTATTTTATGATGATGCCTTTACTTCCTTGATGTGCCTTTTCTTTTTCTTCATTTACTCTTCTGTGTTCACTGCTATTTTTTTTTTTTAACCTTAATGCCCTTTCCATTTTGAAATGGGCAAAGTATAAGGCTTGAGGCTCAATTCAGCCTGGCTTGGAATAGCTTTGTATAAATAAGAGAATTGTGTTTTATGCTATTCAATCTTAAGGAGTAAAAATGACTTTCACTTTAGTGAAGAGAAGCATCACCATGTTTTAAAATTATAGGCTTTTAGGGCTGAGAGGAACCATGGAAATCATTGAGTCCATCCTTCTTGTTTTATGGATTAAAAGTGATCATGCAATCACTCTGTCATAGGTAAACTGTTCCCTGTACTCACGGGCATGCTTCATATATCCTGCCCACCTTTCTCAGATTAAGTTGAGCCAGAGGTAGTCTGAAATATATTAGTTAAGAGTGTAAGTTTGAGGTTAGACAGACATGAGTTCAAACCAGTTCTCTATCTCTCACCTTCTAGATCTAGGACAAGTCATTTTACTTCGCTGAGTTTTAGTTTTCTTTCAGTAAAATAAGGCTAATTGTATCAACCACATCAAGTCATTATACGGACAGAATTATGTGGTGTGTGTAGACTATTTAATTCAGTGCCTGGTACAAAGTGAGCATATAAGAAATGGAACTTGCTTTTATTAATATCCTGCTTTTTGTCCGACTCTTTGTCTCGACTGTGAGTTCTCAGCTCTGTTCATCACCATGTCCTGTTCATCCTCTGTATGTACGTCCTTTAAATTGGCACAGTATCTTATTCCATAGCAACTCCTTACTAATAATGACTTGAGGCTGAAATCTTGGGGTTATTCGTCTTTTCTCTTTCTTTTGTCTCTCCCTTCTCTTTTATCTAGAAATACCTAGGTATGAGGGGCCAATATTTTCCTGGACTAATGACATAGGCTCTTAACTGGTTCCCCATTTCTCTGTCTTACAGCAGCAGAAGTTATCCTCTAAAACGTAAGTCAGATCATATAAATATCCTGCTTAGAGCTCTTTAATGGTTTTCTATTTCACATCATAGCATAATAGTGAAAACCTTTCTTTTTCAAACTCTTGAATCTTCTCTGCTATTATTCTCTCTGCCTCATTCCACTCCAGCAATACTTGCCTTCTTACTAGCTGTTCCTCAACTCTCCTAGCACATGACTGCGAGTGACGATTTTTAAAGAAAGGTCATTGAAGTCCATCCACATATTTTAGACTCTGTCTACTTACTTTCATATAGGAATAGATGTGGCTTAAAACAAAGTTAACATAGTCAATTAGATGGATTAGTAACAAAGGCGTCACACTAAAGGAAGTTGACTCTTTAGGCATCTGAGCTGGGAAACCGATTAAGACACTCACAATGTAGATGTAAGATTGCTTAACTGAATTCACAGGACTTTTGTCCTGGTTAGCCCCTTTCTTCTTTAGATTTCAGTCTTTAGCTAACGTGTTTCCCTCCTATTTTATTGTCTGTGGTTTCTTTCTTAGCCCAATACACTATTTGTTCTAGTTTTCTGGCTGTTTATCTTGCTGAGATTTTAGTTAGTTCATTCCAGATGCAGCATAGGTTACCCATTACCGGACTCTCGATCATCTCTGTATAGTTTCTTCTTGGGCAGCTCTGCCTGAGGGTGGCTTGAGCCCCACATAGCTGGCTCAGAGTGAAGCATGCAAATATCCCAAAACATACCTAGAATAATTCCTGTGACTGAGCATTACATTTACTGTTGAGTCACCCATCAGCCAGGACGAAAAAGGAAAATACCATGGGCTGTATAATTTTCTTTACCCAACAAAAGCATACATGCCAGTTCTTCAAGAACCCAAACAGTATAATCTCCTCATACCAAAATTAACACTTGACCGTCTGGACATTATCAGCAACTTACTGTGTGTCATGTAAAAATGAGAACTCAAGTTAATTTGACAATTTATTAAATTAGTATTTCACTTTCTCTACATTGAAATTCTATGTGAAGTCTTAGGATCATTGTAATAAGGAAATGGAAGACCCATCAGGGTAACTATAATTTGATTACAAATTAGAGCATTTTACCTTTGAAATGCAATGAAAAATGTCTACAATTCATGGTGGAGGGAGGACATCAGCTGCAATTGGCTATATTTACAAATTTAGTTCACTTAATAACAACTGTGGAGGCGAAAGATGACTTTTTGTGGATATAGTGATAACTTTGATGGTCTTTTGGGACCATTGTGGTGCAATAGAAAGAAACTGAGATTTAAACCAAGAATCCTGGGTCCTGTTTTTGTCAAAAACATGTGACCATAAATGAGTCACTTGATTTCTTTGAGATTCTTTGTCATCACTTGTACAATGAGGACTCACTACAGCTCTTAAGTTCCATATGATGTTTTGACTTTTGACTACTTTGAAAGAAGGGACCCTCAAATTTCAACACATAAACACCTCTCCTCACCTAACTGGAGTGGAGGCTAATCCTTTACAATGAAGTTGACTTTCCTGACTACCCTGCATTGTTGTTGTGGTTTGAAGGCATGAGCAAAAGGGACAACACCTAGAGAGTCCATCCAGACAGCTGGGAAGGACCCTTCAGAGAACATTATCTTAGCCAGAGATGGCTCTGCTCCTCCACAGTACTTGTTCAGAAAATGAAGTGTTGGGGCGCCTGGGTGGCTCAGTGGGTTAGGCCTCTGCCTTCAGCTCGGGTCATGATCTCAGGGTCCTGGGATCGAGTCCCGTATCGGGCTCTCTGCTCAGTGGGGAGCCTGCTTCCTCCTCTCTCTCTCTCTTCCTGCCTCTCTGCCTACTTGTGATCTCTCTCTGTCAAATAAATAAATAAAATCTTAAAAAAAAAAAAAGAAAATGAAGTGTTTGTTGTCAGTATTCCCAGAGTATATCAGTTTTTCATGTAATAGACCCATATTTAGCAACTTGCAAGACACTGATAGATAAAACCAAATGCCAATTTATTAATTTATGACTTGAAATACAACTGTCAAGGACATAAGATAGCAATTAATCAACACATTCTCTTTCAGGAAGAAAGTTGTAAGTGAAACAAAGAAAAGCTTAAAAGCTGGCTAGGTGATCAAGGTATAGCAAGGACTAAAAGCATCTTGTAGCCTGATGCACCCATCTCTAATATGATGCTATTCCTCCAAGGTTGGGGATGGGGGCAGGGATGCACAAAAAACTGTACTAGTTGTCTAGGGCTTCTAGTCCCTGAATGTGCTGAGCACACATTTGATCCAAAATTCTGCCCAATTCCCATGTTTTCATGACTGAACTTCTTTCTCTTGCTATATCTCCTCTTTAGGTATAACCACACCTTCATTTTGACTCTGGTCAGCTTTGTTCTGCACTGGGGGACTGGGGGACTCTGTTGCTTAAGACCATCTCTGCAGTTGTCTGCTATCACCCATTTTAATACAGCAAGGCTCTTCCGATTCACTGAGCACTGGGCATGCCTTTTGTTCCCTTGTGTTCCACCCACATTGTACTGCATGATTCTCCCTCCTGTGTATTTTGGCAGTAACAAAAGGAATTCTCTCCAGGATCTGCATTCCCAGGATGTGAGCTATCTCTGGGCTAAATGCTAGGGGAGGGTAGAGGAGGATTAGAAGGATGGAGGTGGAGCAAAGTGTGAGGGGAGTGGCTACTCCCAAAGCCAGATCTTTTGTCTTTGCTTTGTCCTTGCTGGGCTCCAGCCAGGGAGAAGGAATGTTTGGTATTTAGCAACACTCACAGTAGTCTGGAACTCTCTTTTTTGCAGACCTTGAATATTTCCCCCCTTCCCCCAGGGAAAACAGGATTCTCAAGAGTAAAATGAATTATCTCCTTGGCTAATTAGCTAGGATATAACAAAATTCTCTGGAGGATCATCCCATCTGAGAATTTCTATAATGTATGCTTGTTTTTGCAGAAACTCTCTCTTTTCATTCTGTAGCCTGCCCATCCTACAGCTCATTCCTCCCAGAGAAGGCAAAGTTGTCAAGTAGGCAAAAGCTCGTCCTCTTTCTTGAACTTCTCTGCTTTCCTCCTATTTCTCCGCCTCATAACTTTTGATACTCAGGGGTGACCTAAGGCACTGAGTCCCCTCAGGTTGTCCCAATTCTTGCATATGCCTGCTCTACTAATTCTCACTTCAGGAGATGAAAGGCCACCCCCCCAACACCCACCCTCATTAACATCCTCTGCACACTCTCCTCATTGTCTTGTATCAGGCGAGGTGCCACACTTAGCAATCAGTGGAGAGACCAATACCCCGATAAGGTATTAGAAACCCCAAATGGTTTTATACCTTACTCTTTTCCAGTGGACATGTGGTAGCTTTTCTAACATTGTCCCACATTTCCTCCAAGCAATTCATTTGGTCCCCATTTCAGCCACCTAATTTCAGCGAGAATGGCTCCATTATTAGTTTCAAAGAGGAGCTCTTAATTTGTCCAAGTCAATCAGAGAATCCCGTTCTTGAGACACTGTGATTGGGACATAGAAAATAGGTATAACCTAATTAGAGATAAAGAGATGCAAGAAATCGTTTGTTGGCATTTCCACAAAGATTATTTTTCTCCCTTCCATTAGAACTATGAAAGGAGATGCTTGGTCTTCCTCATGTGGTATGGGAAAGAGAAGTCTGAGCCTCTGGCCACTATGTTACCTTCACTTAGGGAGAGCCTGGAGCTTCAGGGGCTCTGAGGGAATCCTGAGACTGAAGCAGGTATAAAGAATTCAGAACAGATAGATGGAAAGAACCTGGATTCTTGGTGAGACCCTCTGAGCTGCTTGATCAAACCTTACCTTAGGCTGACTTGTCTCTCAACTTAGGTCTATATATTCCCTTCATTTTCTAGGTCTGGGTCTTTGTTAGTTACAAAAGAAAGAGTTCTAGAAAATACTCTGTTGTAATTTTAAAAGGTTTAGTGGAATATAGTAATACCATAATTCATAGATTTCATTTTTAATATTGGAATTACATGCATTATAACAGATTTTCTGGGATCCCTCAGCTCAAAATATGTAGATTATATAAAGGTTAGCTCTGATCACAAGGAGTAAATCCTATAAAGCATATGTCCATTAGCCCCTATATACAACAAGTATACACCAAAATTACTAATTTCTGTCTTTGAGAAGGCTCTAACTCATATGGGAGTCTTATCTCTAAACTCATTCCAGATTCATATTTATGTAATATCCATATTATCCATAGTTGAAACTGAACCCAAGTCCATCAGTCCAATACACAGCAAACCAACCACAGAGACATCAGACACACAGCAAGGAAACCATTTGACAGGCAACCAAATGAGAAGATGGAAGGGCAAGCCTCAAATCTGCATCCTCAAGGGGAAGAGAATAAGTTTTGTATAACCATAAGGGTTGAGATTACATACATCTTGATAAAAGGCTAGGGAAATTTAAGATTATTCATGAGGGAATTTGGGGAGAACCTGTATTGAGCAAGCATGTATGTACCATGCATCTCATGTTCACATTAGTGTGGAGACTTAACATCAGAATGAGGCAAAATTCAATCCTTGACATCGGAAGTCTATTTTAGGACAAGGGGAAGGGGCTGTGGGCATGCACCAAGAGCTAGAAGAGAATGCATGGGGTCTTGGGCTTGTTAACTCTGGTAAGGATTGCAGGGCCTTGCTTGTTTCTAGGCTGGAACCACATCAGTTGACCTTGAGTCCAGGCTTCTGCAG
Organism: Mustela putorius furo; assembly: GCF_011764305.1. Taxonomy (NCBI): domain Eukaryota; kingdom Metazoa; phylum Chordata; class Mammalia; order Carnivora; family Mustelidae; genus Mustela; species Mustela putorius. The sequence continues at coordinate 28,522,829 of NW_025421273.1, forward strand.
AGACAGCTAGTGGATTTGTGAGGGGGGTCTGAAAAAGGCACAGTAGCTGATTAGGGAGGGAATCAGTTCTCTGAAAAACAAGCTTTAAACTACCTGTGAGTTTCAACCTCATTAACCTGTGGGGTCCAGTTTCCCAATAGATGATCAGCGATAGCATGGAGTAGTGGAGACCTAGATTTTGGAAGAAGATGTGAATTCTCTCATTTGCTGTGTTGCCTAATCTCTTCTAAAAAGCTGTACCACATTTGTATAAAGGGAACCATGTCAAATTCACAAAATCATTAGGCAATTAAATGAAACAATGGGCAAAAAGTGTGTGCTGGCATGCACACACACACACACACACCCCTTCTCTGCAAAACAGTGAGAGTCTAGTTGAGTGATGAAGGGTGTAGTGTTAGAGTAGGATTGCCTAGCTTCATATCCTGGTCACTCTGTTTTGGGGATTAATGGGCAAGGGCAAGATAATTATACCATTTATTCCTCGGTCTCTTCATCTATAAAATGGGGGTAGTAACAACACTTTCTCCCTGGGACTACTGAGAGGATAGATAAAGTGGAGTGGGAACATGGGGGTCAGAGATGCTGGGAGCAGAGTGACACTGGGAGTGGTGGTGAAGGCTGGTTGCAACGTAAGTCTCACTCAGGAGGGGTTGTTTGAGGATTGACTCAGAGGAAATGAGAGTGGAACAGTGCTCCTAGGAGGAAGGAAGCACCAGGACAGAATCTATGAATTGGGATCTGATCTGATATGGCCCAGAGATAGCAGGGAGAGGCAGAATAGCTGGAAAGGCATGGATGAGGGAAAAGGAGTCATTGAGAAAGAAAGGGAACCTGTGTGAACAGATCCCATAGGTCAGGGCAGGCCTTTCATAATATTGGCTTCTACCTTGACTGCAGTAGGAGTCATTGGAAAGTTTTGTACAGAGGACGGCAGTATCAGATGTGTGTTCTCAGTGAACACCTGGATATTCCACCGGGAAGAGATTTAGGGTGTGTTTCAGTCTGTCAGAACTATCACTCCACAGACTGCGTGACTTAAACAGCAGAAATTTATTTATTTATTTATTTTACATGTCTATAGGCTAGCATCCAAGATCAAAGTGCTAATAGGGATAATTTCTTGTGCAGCATTTCACCTTGGCTTTTCGATGGCTGCCTTCTTGCTATGTGCTCACATAGCCTTTCCTCTGTGTGCATGGGGGAGAGAAAAAGAGAGAGGACCCTGGTGTCTCCTTCTCCTCTGATTGGGATAGCAGTCTTATAGGATCAGGGCCCCACCCTTATGACCTCATGTAACCTTAATTACTTCCTTGAAGGCTGAATTTCCAAATACAGTCACAGGTTAGGGCTTCAACATAAGAATTTGGGTGGAACAAAATTTAGTTCATAACTTAACTACCCTATGATGGTTAATTTTATGTGTTAACTTGGTAGGCTGCAGTGGCCAGAAATTTGATCAAACACCAATCTAGGTGTTACTATGAAGATATCTTTTAGTTGTGATGATCATAAGTAGACTTTGAGTAAAGCATATTACCTTCTATAATGTGGATGGGGCTAATCCAATCTGTTGAAAGCGTTAAGAGAAAAAGATTGAGGTTCTTCAAAAAAGAAGAAATGTGCCTTCAGACTGTCTTTGTATTTGAGTTGCAATATTAACTCTTTCCTGAGTTCCTAGCCTGCTCAGTAGACTTTGTACTTCTGGTTTTCACAATCATGCAAGCTGATTTCTTAATTCTCTTTTTTTGCAGCTTCCTCCATTGGTTCTGTATGTCTGTCTCAGGCATCCCCTGAATAAAAACAGTAGCAGGGGTGGAATTAAGAACATAAATCAGGGGCACCTGGGTGGCTCAGTGGGCCTTTGGCTCAGATCATGATCCCAGGGTCCTGGGATCAAGCCCCAGGTCCAGCTCTCTGCTCAGCCGGGAGCCGGCTTCCCTTCCTCTCTCTCTGCCTGCCTCTCTGCTTACTTGTGATCTCTGTGAAATAAATAAATAAAATCTTAAAAAAAAAAAAGAACATAAATCAGACAGCCATTGTAGGCGTTCATCTTGGAGTCAGGTGTGATGTCTTAGAGTATCAGGCTCTTAGAGTTAATTTGTATGATTTTCTATGTATAATAATATTATATCTGGATTTGTATTAAACTACCATAACTTATAGTATTATGCAATTATAATATTGCGGTGTGCATATCCTATTATAGTTTGGGTTATTTACATCCTCTCTATAAGATATTACATAATATGCATACTATATTCTACAAAGGAACTTGGAAACCAACATGAAAGAAACAAAATGGCCCATTTTACCAAGTGTGGCATATATGGGCTTATCAATATTTTGTCTTGAACTTTGTCCCTTTTGGGAAGCTTTAAAAGCATAAAAAATTTAGTGGATTGTACTTACAGGTTAGAATTGCACACTGAGCTCATAGTAGGTGTTCAATTCATATTATAAAAACATAAATGGTGGGAGCAAACACTGACTAGAAAGAAATTTCGGGGGACTCTCAGGGTAAGGACTGTTGACATGTTGTTTCTTCCAGGCAGCAGGGGATCTAGTTTATTTTAAAGTTATGAGTTCCCCAACATATATCATTCAATCTCTTTCTAGTCCCTGTATTCAGGATAACTTTATTCTTCAAGTAATTGTGTTGCAAAAGCCTTATCACTTAGCTGTTTTGAAGAAAGAGACAGAATTCCAGGTCCTTTATTCCTTACAATGAGAATTTGGACCAGTAGCCTCTCCTCTCTAAGACTGAATTTCTCATTTTAAAAATGTAGATGAGGGGCGCCTGGATGGCTCAGTTGGTTAAAGGTCTGCCATCGGTTCAGGTCATGATCCCTGGGTCCTGGGGTTAAGCCCCGTGTCTCTGTGGGGAGCGTGCTTCTCTCTCTCCCTCTCTCTACCTCTCTGCCCCTCCCCACTGCTCATTCTCTTTCTCTCTCTCTCTCTTTCTCTCTCTCAAATAAATAAATAAATAATCTTTAAAAATGTAGATAGAGACAGAATACTGATTGGTCCTTGCCAGGGACTGAGAGGAGGGGAGAATGAGGAGCAATTGAATAATGAATATGAGGTTTCCTTAGGTTGATGAAAACATTTTGAAACCAGATAGAGATAGTGATTATGCAATATTGTAAATGTACTAAATGTTTATTCACTTTAAAATGGTTAGGTTTATGTTATGCCAAGTTCACCTCAACGGAAAGAAGTGGGGATGAAAACAGTGTCTACTTCATAGGGTTATACGGAGACTTACGGCCATTAAATGCCTAACGCAGTGGCTAATATTTAGCACAAGGCTACCAGTCAAAGAATGCCATTCTCTTCTTCCTCTTCCTCCTCTTCATCTTTGTACTCTTTGTAGTCATTGTTGTGAGCATTTTCATAGCCATTGTAGAATAAATTCCTTCTCAGATAAAAATGCTAACCTGGATTGTCACCCAAAGGGGAATACTGGGGGGTAAGACAAGGAAATTAGGTTGGGATTAGTTTATGCCAACCGAAGAGATCCAGTATGTATTGAGGAGGCAGCAGAGGACCCCTGGAGATGCTTGAACTGGACAATGAAGTGAGTCATACTGTGTTTTGAATCAATTAGTCTCAGGAACATGTGGAGGGGATGAGGCTGAGAGAGGGGGACATAGTTAGCAAGTCACTCTCAATAGGGTCCTCAGACTGCACTTTCTTATTTCCTCCTCAATCACCTTGGATTTGGCTGCCTACATAGCAAACACTTAATAAATACTTGTAGATTAGTTATTTTACACTTGTTTAATGCCTTCCTTTGAAGTACTTCCAGTTGAGATTACTTCTACAAATCACATAATGCAAGATAAAATGCCCTATATATCTGTCAGTTTTCTCTAAGACTGTTTTCTAAGTATTATATGTGCTCAGTTCATGGACTGGGTGTTCAGTTGCTGGAAAAATAGAAATCACCCCATTAGTCATACCTCTGCAAATTTCACATTTTATATTCCAAGTTTTGTGGCGGGTGATATTTAAAGCCTGTTTTTTTTTTTTTTTTTTTTTTTTTTTGCTGGCTATTGTATCACTACAACTATATATTACTCATGGACATTTTGTGATCTCAGATCTAAGGAAAATGATGATGTTCCATTTGTTATCACTTTGAGGGAAGCACAGAAAGACCTTACAGTGAGAAACACAGCTTAATTAGCACGTTGCTGATTTATATTACCCAGTGTGAAATCTCCACTGGCACCAAAGGAAGGATCAAAACAAAAGGCATCTTTTGGATTTATTATTTTATTTTTTTTTGTCTTACTCAGAATTCACAACCCTATTTCCATGTCTCTAATCTGCAAAACCCACAATGTAACATCATTGTCTCAAAGTAACCACATTTCACAATATCAGGCAAAGGTATACAGCTGCTTATTGATTAATTTTGATTAATCTCTGTAGACAAACGTCCCCTGTACCATTTTGTGCACAGGTGTATACCTTGAGTTATGTAATACAAAGACTTTTAAACATCATAAGATCTTAAAACCTAAAGGACTGTTGGAATTTTCTGACTATACCTTTGCTAGAGATTGCTATAGATTTCTAATAAAAATTAGAAAACTTTTACACTGATTTATATTTTATTTGGTATATTATTTACATATTTTATAGAAATATTTGTATATCTATATTAATCTGAATACATTTTTAAATTCATAGACCATGTGTATCAGACACATCTCTCTCAGGTACAAAAAATGTAACAGAAACTGGTTTTAGTTACAAAAACCAGAAATAAGGAATTTTATTTGTTCAAGTGACAGATCCAAGGATAGTTCTTCTTAATTGGACTTAATAGTTTAAAGAGATCTAGTTCTTCTCCATATTCTGATTCTGCTTTTATGTGGATTTTCTTCAACCCTCAGACTCTTTCTTTGTGATTGTTGCTGGCAGATTTAGGCTTTTCTCTTCTAGGATCGAGATTCTGATCTTGAAGAGATCAAAAGAGAATAAGTTCCTCTTACTTCTCTGGGCAGTGCTTGACTTAGCTTGATTAGACAGCTTGAATCAGGAGATCGTCCTTGAACCAATCAGTGTGACTTTAGTTTCAGAAAATATTGATTGAACAGAAATAGTTTTTGTGTTAACAACTGGATTCACGGGATGTGTCCAGTCCCATCCAGACTGTGTATACTGAGTGTAGGCAGTATGATTTCGCCATAAAAATTGGGGTGTTCTTATTAGTGGTTGGTGGGAGGTAAATGCAAGGTAGGCAAAACTGAGAGATGCCCATGAGGACTTCACAAGTGGGCTCCAGGATACGGTGCAGTAATAAAAGGATGATAGGTGATATTAAGAGGAACCCCTCCCCAGAAGACTGTAGGACTGCAGATTAGGAACACTTTCTACCTTGCAGCTCTTCCATGAGGACATAATCACTACAAGTGAAGTGACTTACTCATCAAATCATAGTTAAAAAGGAAGAGGCAGCCTAGAACCATTCCAGTGCTTTTCCTATAGATGAGAATATTTCTTAGGTTAATCATACATGATTTTAAAAACAGTCCATTTTTTGAAACTGTTATTTTTGCCTTTTTAAAAATTTGGAGAACCCCCAAGAACAAGTGAATATGACTCTGTGAGAAAACTGTTCAAACTTTCTGTGTTGAATTGTTTTCAATTTAATTCTGTAAAAGGTGAATCATGTAAGCTCTGTTTAATCATTCCCTCACTATGGCTTTTTTTTTTTTTTAATGTAGAAGATATTCACTGGGGTGTTTTCACAATTTAAACTGTAGGCAGAGAAAGCTGTATTTGCAAATTCCTCAGTGAGATATCTCTAGAATGCTGTTATCACATAAGAAGCAATGGTAGGGTAAGGGGCTTTTCAGGATTTCTCGGAGCCCTTTAGTCTGCCTTCGTTTTATCAACTGGTTGTCACCGTTCTGAGGGGCAGGGCCCCAAAGAGTGACCTCTTAAGTGTGCTCATGGGAATGCTCTCTTCATACGTGCCCTACCCAGTATACTGGTCCAGGAGACCTGGCTCAGTGCCCACGTCTTCCTGGCAGCTTCAGCCCACACCATGGCAGGCCACTCACTCTGTGGCCCCTTGCTTTAGGATCCTCTCCTTCATTGAATGACCCTTCTGGAAGTGCTTAAATCCTTCTGTTTTCTGGCACTTGTTCACAAAGAGGGGTTTTCTCAATCTTTGCTCCGGTAAACCATAAAACCGTATGCATACAGGCTGCCTCACAACACGGCCTATCATTCTTTGGTCATCTTGTTCTTGCCCTTGGTCCCACTGCCACACTGGGAACTCGGAGGATCCCATTGCTCAGGACTTCAGGCAAGAAATGATCACAGTCCCTGACTTTGCAGAGGTGGGGAGGACATTTGAGTCCCTTTAATATTACAGAAAGAGATGATGGAGAAGTCTAAGAAGAGAGGATGCTTGCTGCTCTACACACTCGTAAGGTGACCGCTCTCTCCTCCTGGTTTTGCTTAGATCTACTGGGTTGGGTGTAGGTACTGGTAGTGGCTGTGGTAGCAGGTGATGAGCTGAGGTCTTGAAAGAAACAAGTTCTTAGTGGCTGCTACCAATTAATGGCAATTCCCCGAAGTACCCTTTGCTTGCTCCCTGGTGCCCCACTCTTTCCACATCAGCCAGATCAGACTATGCCACTTCTTTGCTCAGAGCATTCTAATGACTTTCCATCTAACTCTGCATGCAGTGCACAGACCTTACTGTGGCCCAGAAGATCCTACCTGATCTCATCTAAACATCCCACTTACTCCTGCTCTACTACTCTCTTCTCTCATTCAAATCCAGCCTGGTCTCCTTGTTGTTCCCTGCACGTGTCAAAAATGGTTTTACCTGCTGCTTCCCCTGCCTGGAATGCTTAGCTTATATATTCTCAAGATTTGCTCCCTTTCTCTTGTAAATCTTGTCTCGAGTGACACTTTATCAGTGAGGCCTGCCTTGACCATTCTACATAAAATAGCATCTTCTGACAATCTTGACTCTCACCCTGATTTCTTTTCTCTATATCATTCACCAATACCTGATATATATGTGTCTGCACTTGTTTATTGATCGTCCCCTCCCAGAGACTTTTCTCTTGCTTGGTTCATTGCTATACCCCAGCAGTGAGGGCCATGCCTGATACTTGGTAGCTCTCCGTAAACATTTATTGACTTAATAAGTGAATGTGTAATGAATTCATTAGGAAGCATATGGTAAAATTAAGGCAAAACAAAGAAACTCACTTTGATGTTTCAGTGGACTGGTTTTAACTAAACGCAAATTTCAAATCTCCAGCTGAAAAGCTGGGGAGAACAACCAGGTACCTGCACAAACCCTGAGAAGCCCCACAGGCATTTGGCACCATGTGTTCATTTCTTCTTTGCCAGAGGGAAATCTTTTTGCCTCCTGCATTTCCACTCGCACACTCCCATGTGATGGAAGCTCTAAGACCAGACTAGGTTACCGGTAAGGTCTCTTTTTGCTTTAAAATGTGCACCCTATGCATTTCTTTTCCTTCCATTCCACTTTGTATGCGCTTTAGAGCAGACATTGTTCCTTTTGCCTCATCTGTATTGTTCATCTGCTCATAACTTGTAGATGAGGCTATTGTGGTACATGATTTGGAAGACTGGTCTTGACTATGTCTTTCAAATACGAACTAATGGAGGCTGCAGAGGCTGCTAATTTAGGAACATGATTCAGGTAGTGTGGATGATGCAGTTATTGTTCAGGTTAGGGCCCTACTTGAGGCTATCAGTTTTCATCTGTAGAGCTCTGTGTAGTACAGGGCTTCAGAAACCATTAAAGATGGCTTCTTTCCCACTAGTTAAGTACATTTCCTAAGGTGATTTTACAATTAGTTTCCAAAGCACTGTTGACAAGGAACAAGGGGACACAGCTTTTTCTATAAACATTTCTCACCAGAATTTTTCTAGCCTCTCATTCTTGGTATAGGATTTTAGTCCCACTTTTGCCTAAAATCAATACGGTTAAATTTGTCTGGGTCTGGTAAGGTTGTGTGTGTGTGTGTGTGTGTGTGTGTATTTGTTTTTTGTTTCTGTTTTCCTCTCTCTTTTTAATTCACATAGGGTGGAAGAAAAAGGATTTTGTGGCTAGACTGACAGAATGTTTATGTTAAGTACATTTCCAATGAAGAATAGAATAAAAACAAAAGCCCTTGTTTGGAATAAAGTTTGTTTAGAACTGGAATTAACCTGTCTTGAACATGATAAATGCCATACTTTTCAAAGGTTTGTTATAGAATTGATTTCTTTCTGTATGGTTCTGGTGGTTTAATTTGATTGGCATAGCAAAATATTGCTATTTGACATAGGAAAAGTTACTTTTAATGCATAGGACTATAGATGTAAATTTCATTTGTGTTAATAATACTGAATAAACTGCTTTTATGTGTTGAGTTTATTTCTGGTTACTGTAGTACTACATAATTTGATTGTCCAGTGTTCAGACATGGATTTAAATCTTTATGCAGCTGGGAATTAGCTAGTCACATTGTATTTGCTTCTGCTTGTGAAATCAGGAAAAGGACCATGCTAAAGAAAGGAAGCTATTTCAGTGTTTTCTTTTCTTTCCTTTTTTTTTTTTTAAAGTACAAAATTATTTCCGTAGAAGCCTGATAATGAAGAGTAACTTAACTCTTTACCTAAGTCTGTTTGAATGATAGGTCTCTTTACCTAAGTCTTTCCATTCAACTGTTTCCTATGCTTAATGAAAGATGTGACGTGTTTTTTCTTATTTTTCTTTTAAACAATTAACATATTATTTTTATACCTTTAAAGATGAAATTTAAAAAGATTAGATAGAGTTGGGTATTACCACATTACAAAGTTATTATTTCTGATATTTACCTTGAAAACTATAACTTCTAATAAATCATCATCAAGTACCTAAACCCATACAATGGCTGTTGGCTTAATGTAGTTTCAATAATATGCAAGCACATTATTTTTACGAATACTAAAATGGTCTTGACATTTATCAGACAATAGGATTGTTTGACTGAGTTTGCACAACTTCAATGACAGTAACAGTTAATTTAGGCAGAAATTCAATTGAGTTTCCAGAGTCTATTCTACTTCTTAGGCTAATTGTTGCCCAGCTCCAGGGGAGGTAAGACCATGAAAGCTTTAGTATTCATCTACTTTAACTTTGTAAAGTCCTCTTAAATTAAACAACTATGATTCATGAGTAGAATAAGTTTTTGCCTTAGTTTATTTTATTACTGTTTTGCCCTATGGATTTGACTGTATGTATGTCTAATTTGACACCAAATCATGAATAGAGATTAAATTTATTGGAAAATTTCAATCTTGAAGAATTAAGTATTTTGTAGTAGGTAGTAACATACCAATATTCACTTCAGCTGACTTTCATCAGGAATGACAATTTACTCAAGGACATCAATAATAAACGAATATCTACTTAATGTTTGGATGGTACTGGGAGGCATGTAGGCACCTGGAATCTGTCTTCAAGGAGCATGAAATTGAACTGATGAGGTAATTAATGCTTAGGTGTATGAAAAGTCACTTAGTGACACAGTAATGCAAACTAACAATACATTATGTCTTAATTGCCAAATGAGGAGGATAGCAGACATCACAGATACCCTGAGTAAATATATTACTAAAACTTGAGTAATCAAACCTGAGTGAATTTATATGGATTCCTCTCAGCTTTTTACATTACATTCTTTGGAATAAGGTGGGTTGTTCTACATAAATAAGCAAGGGCAGAAAACAATTCCATATAACATTTACTGAATAGTTCCTATGTGCTGGGCACAGGTGTATTACTTCATCTGAGCCCCCCAAATCCCATGAACGAGGCCCTATAATCCTCATTTCACAGAGGAGGAAACTGAGGCCAGAATAACTTGCTGATGTCCACATAGCTGGTAAGTACCAGCTGTACCACCAATGGCTGTATCACTCACTGATCCATTCTGCCTCTCCAGGACCCTCATTCTGAGGTGCACCAGAGAGGAATCTGGCCACAGAGAGCCAGCTTCTCACTGCAAATTTACTTTTACAGGGCCCCAATTAGTACACAGAAAGAGCTCATTTACTAAACGGGCTCTGAGTAATTGGCTAATGGGCTTTTGGTGAGTAGTGTCCTCCAGAGGGCTGTTTCCACAGCCTGATGCATTGGGCAGTCAAGCCTAAGGTTGTTTATCCCGCTCCAGGACAGCACAGCCCAGCACAGTAATGCTGCTGGAAAATGGTTCCCTATTGAAAACTCAAACTGGATCAACAGAGACTGGTTCTAGCTTCCAAAAAGCAACACTAGCAGCCCATCTAAGAGGTGCTGGATATCCTTGCCTATAAACTCAAGGAATTGGGGGTGGGGGGGGAATGGTTCTCTTTCATATATGGGTTAAAACAATGAGGACCTGGGTCTGGATTCCCCTAGACCACAGGCTCAGAAAGAAACCTGATGTCTGGTGAAGAATGCAAGAAGAAGAAGAAGTCAAGTCATTGACTTATGGCTCCGTGGTTCTGCTTGCCATGGCACTTAGATCTGCCACACAGGAAAAATGGTAATAGGTATAACCCAGCTGATACAGCTCACTGCTGTATCATCTCCTTGTGCCCTATTAGCTTCTGCTGTGAAATGGAGACAACAATGCCCACTGAGCATGGTTGTGGTGAGGAATCACTGGGCTGATAAATATAAAGTTCTTGGAATAGAACCTGGGCCCCACATACATTTGCTATCATCATTACTATTCTGCTACTATTGTTATGTGTGTTGGATTATATAGTGGAAAGAAAATGGGATTTAGAAAGGGTTTAAGTTCTAGTTCTTCCCTCTACTACTTGTAGGAGCTTAAACAAGTCACTTGACCTCTCTGCTAAGGGCTCCCATCTGAGATGAGGATAACCCTCAGAGGGATGTTTAAAGCACTAATAAAATTGTATCTGTCAATTTCATTTGTAAACTGTAAAGTCCCTTGTTCATTATTCTTATTCATGCCCCAAACCTGATCCTTCTATTGAATTCTCTCTCCTATTAACACAGTAGACATAGCTATAAATGTGGAAGTCATATTACACTCTTCCAATTAGTTGGCAATAAGATTTGATTCTTAATATCTCTGGTATCTGGTCCCTCCTTATCCCACTGCAATTTTCTTGAAAAGAAGGCTCTAGAAGCCTCCTAACTGGCCTCCCTGACTCTAGTCTTCAGTCTTCTGGAAGACTGTTCTAAAATGCAAACTCAGTCTTCTTATTCCCCTTCTTAAAACTTGCTAGTGGTTTCTCATTGCCTTCAGCATCAAATTGCAATTTATTAGCACATGGCAAGGAAAGTCTCCCATGACATGGCTTTTTACACACTTTTTACACACTTCCTCAGGGTTACCCTCGCCCTTTTGCCTTTATCAATGCTTGTGTCATACCAAATTAGATATAGTTCTCAGAACATGTCTTTTTCTTGTACTTTCTGGCCCTTTCTTCCTCATTATCTTCTATCTGCCCTTTAAGATTGTTCTAGCATTATCTACACTAAAGAAGGTCTGATGTTTCCTTTCCCCAGTACCCTTGCTGAGTCAGGAGTTTCCCTTCTGTGCTCCATGACATGCAGTATTTATTCTGATTGCATTGTTTTATAACTACTTTTTTTATGTATCTTTTTTTTCTTTATAATACAGAGGAACTCTTTGAGATTTTGATCTCATCCTACTTGTTTCCATATTTTTGGTGTCTTGGAAAAAAAAAAGCTTGATTGACTGAAAGAATAAATATTATATTCAATATAAAATTATAAAAATATCCAATAGAAATAAGATGATGTAGTCATCCTTCCAGAATCATTTCCAAGTTACTAAAGCACTCTGCTCCAGAAGAAGTTTACAAAGGAGACCATATTTGAGATGTATTATCACATGCGTGACCTTGGGTAAATGACACAGCCTCCCTAAGTCTCATTTTCCCTCTGCTTTAAGATGAGTATAACAAGAGTATCTACCCTGTTGTTGAAAAGGGCAAAAGAGATATGCATATAAAGCTCTTAAAACAGTGCTTGGTAGCCAGTAAGCATGAAGTAAATGTAAATTACTACTGTCTTATTAGCTTCAAAGTAGGAGTAAATTTACCCCATCTTTCATTCATGAAAGTTGTTCTTCATGGTGGTCAATGAAAAATTGTGTGAGGGAGGTGGTCTGTAGCTTTTCTGAACCTCAATGAAGTAACTCATAAATAGATTCATTAAAATTCTAATAAAGTCAATATTTATCAAGAAAAATAATGGAGTTCAAGGAACATAGAGTTCTACCATAAGCCAGAGGAAAACCAAAAAATCTGTTGACTCCATTCTCTCTTTGAATGATGGTTTTTTTTTCTGTCTGTAGTTCATAGAAAAACAAAACTTTTCAGTTCTCTACTCTCTCTCCCTTTCTGCTGACACCTGTTAGGAATATTTTTGTCTTTTTAATTCTCAAACCAGAAAAGACTAACTGATATACGACAGACAGTGAGGTTAAATAAAAAGAGACAACTCGTTGGACCTGCACCTGTCAGTGACATGCTCAGTGTCAGGATACCTGTTCAGAATTCCTTTGGCACTTCATGGGCTATGGCCACCTACATGGCTGTGATCAACAGTCTTTCAAAGCATAGGTAGGACAGGGACAAAAATGGCTAATCTCTACCTCCTGTGCAGGGGTTTCAGGAAGATGACTTAGGAAGAGGGCAAAATAGGGTCTTGGAAAGAGCATGGACTTTGGAGGCAGATTGCTGGGTCTTCATCCTTTCTCTGACGACTGTTCTCTTGCTCACCTTGAACACACTTAACTTTGAACTTTATTTTCTTTATCCATATAATGGACATAATAACATCAGTCTTGCAGGGTTGCTGTGAACAACATGGTGTTTAGCAATATATCATAGCTGTCCCTTTTTCTGTGCGCCTGGCAGTATCAGGTGCCATCTTTGTACTCCTCTGTTGTTCTCCTTGAATCTAAAAAGCCTTGAGAGATAATGCCCTGGCTACATACTATGATTCATTGTTGAGAGCCTGGAGATAAAAACAGTTTAGGGACACTGTTGTTATAGTAAGTGAATGTTTCTCTGCCTTCCTCCCTCCCTTACCCTCTCCCCCTGACTTCTTCCGAACTCCTCTTTCCCTCTTTGCTTCCTCTTTCCTTTATTCCCCCTCCCCTCCCTCACTGTCTCTTTTCTGTTTCTCTCTTTTATTATCTCAATGCAGCTGTCACATAACGACCTGTGGTCAAAAACAAACAAACAAAAAACTCATCTTCTTGCATATTACTGATGGCATCATCAGCACCTCTAGGAAGCAGCAGTTACTTTTTTTCATCTGTCTCTAGGTATACATGTAATTTCGCAGTCAAAGTCTTTATTTCATCTATCATTATTGGTCCTGTATTCCTGAAGGCTGAGTCTGATATAATCCTGTAATACGATCCAAAGTCTCTTTTGATGCAAGACTATAGGTTCAAGGGGAATAAGAGGATCTTGGCATAAGACTCAGCCACTCCCTCACACTGCATAATGATCAGGCTAAGCTATCTTGTGTAAAATCTACTTCTAAATCCCAAGATATATCATTGTGCACTGTTTCGGGGTAGAGAAATAAAAAAGGTCCAAATTTCATGTAGACTCTTAGTTCAGAGAGAACCTTAGAAGGATTCTAGTGCCAATAGATCTGTAAAGAACTTCGGTTCTCAACCCATCATTGGATCATACGAACAATCTCAGAGACACATGTCTTGTTAATGCTTAAGAGGATTAGAGGCAAGGATAGAAACAGAACTCACGGCCCCAAATGGTACCACAGTGCTTGTAGCCTTGGGACAGGCCATTAAAAGTGATGTGTGGGTAGAGTTCCCACACTGATATGGCTCATACTTTCTCTTACTTAACTAGCTAGTGAATTATTACCTTTCAAGTTTTGACTCAAATGCCTATTTCCCCGGAAAGCTGTACCTGAAGTTCCCAGGAGAGTTAAGTGACCCCATTTTTTTGTTCCTTTAATGTCTTTTTGTATTTCCAAATCAGTTTGTTTTGAGTCTGTCTTCCCAATGAGACCATCAACTCCCGAAGACAGAAATTATGTGTTGTTTGTTGTTTGTTGCTGATTCACCACACCTAGCTTGGGAGTCTACCTAATTGCTGCTCAGTGAATATTTGTTGAGTGAATAATGAACAGACTGTGCATCTCAAATATTTGGACCGGATGTAGAGTCACAGTCCTCACTTATGAAGGGAAACTGTTCATGCTCCCTTCTACCCCTGCCACTGCTGATGAATGAAGCCCAGCCTAAATTCATGTCAAATGCTCTCCTGTCTTTGCAGGGCTGCATGATTGAGCTGTTGCTATTCCTTTCGGGCATATTGGAAGGTTCTTTATGCAATAATGTTGGAGTCCCTAAAATTTAGGAGGAGAGATATTTCATGACCCTCATGCTGAGGTCTATAAAGAGTTTTATTTTCTGAATAAGTATTGATCGCAGCTTACAAAATACCGCAAACCTATATAATTAAAAAGAATGAGACCAGTCATTGGTGGGCAGTGCATAGCTAAGTGTAAGAGAAGACAAATTCTTCAGGTGCCTGCGATTTTATAATTGTACTTGCTTGGGAAGCTTATTAAAGCTTTGCAGGTGCAATGTTTCATCACAGAGTAGTGAACCTTTGAAAGATATGCATAATAAACAGAGTTTGAAATATGTTTTTATTCCAGGCCATATGGTCCTGTCTGGAGCTTTCCTGGATCTTTGGGTCAGTTCATTGCTGAAAGACGGGCTTGCAAGATCCGCCTCTCAGAGCAGCTGTCGGAGCCCTATCAGAACGAATCTGCTTTTGCATGATTATTTATTTTATGTGGGTCTCTGAAATGAGCCCAGCCTTGCTCAGTAGCTGAAATGTGCTGAGCGAAGTCTCTTCCCTGAACAGCTTGTGGCCACATCACCAAGCAGTGTCCTTCCTTGTCCTTAAAAAGCAGACTAGCGAGACTTGTACAATAGGCCAGGACAGGCAGTCTGGGTGAGGTGTACCCACCTGGGCTTGAGCTTGGTGCCAGCAATATGAACAGTTACACAGTAGCATTTTAAAGAGATGCCATTGTTTTTTCTTCTCTATTACTTACTTTCCTGTATCTCCTGACTTTAGGCCGTTTTAGTGGCCACTGTATACAAACACTTAAGTATTTTTGTGGTGTTAACTGTGGTCAGGATAATGCTAAGGCTTGCTTCCTCTTGTTTTATCATTAGCAAAAGGTGGCATTGACTCCTCTGAAGATAGCTTTTTTGAGGGGTATTTAATATAATTTATTCAACATTTATTATATATGTATAAGAATTTCAGTAACTGACGAGAGATGGTCCTTGTGATGACACAAAAATATTCTAGAGTACAAAATGAGCAGTAATTTGATCAGAGTGGAAGAAGAACTTTCTTCTTATTTGGATAAGATGAATTTAGAGCTGAGTTTTGTTACTGTGACCAAGAAAATAATCTCACCTTCTTGAGAGCTACCCTTTCTCTGTTCTTATACTGGTGACATTATATTCAGTATTCTATATTCATTTGTAGCATTCATACCTTTAAACAATATTCTATTAAACACCTACCCTTCACCAGGATAAGATCCATGAGCTTAATGCCCTCATGGAGTTTAAAGTCTGGAGTAGAAGACAGAAAATGAACAAATAGTTTCATGTCTTACTGATGTTACAACAGGGAAGTTAAGGGTGTTGACTGAGTGTGCAAATCAGAGAATATATGTGGGGGTTTTTCTCTTCTACTTGACTACTTCACATTGAGGGTAAGGTCTACATCAGAATTTCCTTTCCTCTATAAGAATGACTCTGCCTATAACAATAACTTGCATTTAGTAGATGCTTAATAAAATATTTTGTGGCTGTAAGGGAGGAATTAAAGAAAGAACTAAGAAGGAAGTGTTAATATTAGTCTATATGTTCAAGATTTGGTTTAAAAAATTATAGTTATAAAGCCCTAAATCAGTTTCAGAACAAAAGTACACATGATTTATTTATTTGTGTCCTCACAGGCAGTTATACTACTTTTAATCAGCCATAATGCTTATTTTTCCACTTTTAAAACCATAGAACCTAGAACTTAGCCTTTCACCTGTGTATGGAAAACCGGAACTCTGATAATTCTATTTGGAGCACCAGTCACTTTCTTTGAGGGCTATTCTTAGGTGGCTATAGTTATTAGAAATGGAATATTTCTATATACAAATAGAGCAATATTTTTTTTTAAGATTTTATTTATTTATTTGACAGATAGAGATCACAAGTAGGCAGAGAGGCAGGCACAGAGAGAGAGAGAGAGAGAGAGAGAGAGAGAGGAGGATAAAAACCAACACCACTATATCATACCCTAGGAAATAGGACCAGAGCAGCAGATAACAAGAGAGGGTGCAACCCTCCCCACCACCACCTGCTTCTGTCCTGGGCCTAAGTAAGTCAAGAAGCTCTGGGCCTGCTGTCAAATAGGATAAAGAGAGATTGACAGCAAAGTACATGCCTTGGCAAAGTGTGTTCCAAAGGGAAAGAATCCATGCTATCCTAATCACTCTAACTTCAGGAGTGCATGAAAGAGAGACCCCTACCTATGTAGGTCATAGCTTCATAACCTGGTCCCCCAGCAAAACCTGGGTCAATTACTGTCCTCTAAAATTGAGTGCTACTGTTTCTTACTGGGGACAAGTTTTTTTTTTTTTCTTTTTTTAATTAAATTAATTTATTTATTTTCAGAAAAACAGTATTCATTATTTTTTCACCACACCCAGTGCTCCATGCAATCCATGCCCTCTATAATACCCACCACCTGGTACCCCAACCTCCCACCCCCCTGCCCCTTCAAAACCCTCAGATTGTTTTTCAGAGTCCATAGTCTCTCATGATTCACCTCCCCTTCCAATTTACCCCAACCCCCTTCTCTCTAACTCCCCATGTCCTCCATGCTTTTTGTTATGCTCCACAAGTAAGTGAAACCGTATGATAATTGACTCTCTCTGCTTGACTTATTTCACTCAGCATAATCTCTTCCAATCCCTTACATGTTGCTACAAAAGTTGGGTATTCGTCCTTTCTGATGGAGGCATAATACTCCATAGTGTATATGGACCACATCTTCCTTATCCATTCATCCGTTGAAGGGCATCTTGGTTCTTTCCAGTTTGGCCACCGTGGCCATTGCTGCTATAAACATTGGGGTACAGATGACCCTTCTTTTCACTACATCTATATCTTTGGGGTAAATACCCAGGAGTGCAATTGCAGGGTCATAGGGAAGTTCTATTTTTAATTTCTTGAGGAATCTCCACACTGTTCTCCAAAGAGGCTGCACCAACTTGCATTCCCACCAACAGTGTAAGAGGGTTCCCCTTTCTCCACATCCTCTTCAACACATGTTGTTTCCTGTTTTGTTAATTTTGGCCATTGCTCCAGCTCTTTGAAGAATACCGGTGGAATTTTGATCAGAATGGCATTAGAAGTATATATTGCTCTAGGCAGTATAGACATTTTAACAATGTTTATTCTTCCGATCCAAGAGCATGGAATGGTCTTCCATCTTTTTGCGTCTTCTTCAATTTCTTTCATGAGTGTTCTGTAGTTTCTCAAGTACAGATCCTTTACCTCTTTGGTTAGGTTTATTCCCCGGTATCTTATGGTTCTTGGTGCTATAGTTAATGGAATCGATTCTCTAATTGCCCTTTCTGTGTTTACATTGTTAGTGTATAAGAAAGCCACTGATTTCTGTACATTGACTTTGTATCCTGCCACGTTGCTGAATTGCTGTATGAGTTCTAGTAGTTTGGGGGTTGAGATATCACCTTACACCAGTTAGAAGTTTTTTGGTTTTGATCCTGAATCTTTCCTGTAGTAATAGAAGGGGATTTTGAAAGGGGTGGAGAGGACTTGAGAAATTTCCCTACACTGTAAGTACTAGATTTTTGCTGTTAGGGTATTGATTTAGGGTATTGATGTTATAGGTGCTTATCCAGTTTATGCTCTCCATGGTCTGATTATGTTCCCATTGTGGCTTTGAGCCTTGCATGTCACCTACAGTCTTGGTTTACAATCTTTCCATTCCATTCTGATAGAAGGACTGTGGACTTTGGAGTCAGACTGCCTTAGTGTTCATTTCCAAATTCTCCCTCTTCAGCTGTGTGATTTTGGTCAAATTATGTCTACAGAAAGTATCATCTATGGTTGTATCAGGTCAAGGATATAGAATATTTCTGGTCCTCCTGCTCAATTTCCCTTTCCAGCTTATTTTTAAATATTTGACTACCACAAGGCTTGTGCCAATGTCTTATTTTCTTAGTCTCCAAATTGTGTTTGACAACCACGATTTCAATTACCTCTTTTACTTGATGACTCCAAAATTCACATTTCCATTTCAGACTTTACTCTGACTTTTTTCAATTTTTCATTTGGAGATTAAAAAAAAAAAAAACAACCCCCCCCAAAAAAAAACCCCTAAAGTCATCACAACCAAAGCTTGATTCATTATCTTCTCTGCCTTTCCTCCAAAACTTGTCTATGCCCAGTATACCTGAACTCAGAGACTGATAATGATATCCTTTAAATCGTGTTATCTTTGCTACCTTATCTCCTTCCCCACTGAGCTCCAGTGAATTGTTCAATCCAGTTGATTTTATCTGAATATCTATTTAATCCATCTAATTCTCTCTTGTCTTCACTACTCACACCACCTCAGACCAAGCTCCCATCATCTCCCTCATGCTTTACTGCAATCACTCTTAAATACTCTCTTGGATTCCATTCTTGCTACACTCAAATTTATTCTCCACAGAGGTCACCGTCTTCTAAAAATGCAAATTAGCTAAAGTCACTTCCTTGCTTAAACTCCCTCAATGACTTTTAATGTGGTCGGGATAAAGATCAAAATCCTTGAAATCTTTATAAGGAACTACATGTCCCCTGCCTTATGGCTCTCTCTCCTCTCTTTCCATTATTTTTTTTTCCCTTCAGCTTTTTTGAGATATAATTAAAATATAATATGGTGTAAGTTTAAGGTAAACAGTGTGTTGATTTGATACATTTATATATTGTGAAATGATTCCCCTTGTAACATTAGCTAACACCCTCCGTCACCTCACATAGCTGTTTATTTTTTTGTGGTGAGACGATTTAAAATCTACTCTCTTAGCAACTTTCAAAGTTCATAATATAGTATAATTGTCAAACTAACTATAAATACCACATAGTACATTAGATCCCCCAAATTATTCATCTTATAACTGAAAGTTTGTGCCCTTTGAGTAATCTCTCCCCAGCCCTTGGTAACCACTGTTCTATTCTCTATTTCTATGAATTCTTGATAAGTCTCTATGATCCATTGAACCACCTTCCGGGAGTTCCTTAAATATGCTGTGAAGTTTCCCATGTCTGATCTTGCAAATACGTGGTTCATTTTTCTTGGGTTTCTCTTGTCCTTGTTCATCTAGTGAAGTGGACACCTGTCATGTTTTCTGGCTGCCTAGCACCTGTTGAACACCCTGGCTACATCTGAGAGTTTTGTCTGGCCCAGGTAAAGAACGATATTCTCCAGGTTTTGTCAGGGCAGGGCACACACATGTGATCTAGTCTCTGCCCATCAGACTTATCCACGTGAGAAGATAATATGAAAGTGAACAGCTTGAGGCAGGCAGAACCTATCGTGCTGGTGAGCAAAGCAGCATGGGTATCCCCCTTTTGAGAATGACTGGTTATAAGGTGTAGCTTCTGGTGCAGAAGCTTCTGGCTGGTCTGCTTGCAGGAAGTTAGTTCTTGGCAGCAGTATTCTGCAGGACTTAGTGCCCATTGTGTCAGTAGCCGTTAAGGAACTTTCTTCCTTCCACCAGTTCTGTGTTGTGTTTTTGGCTGGTCCTGAAAGCTTTGTTTGAGTCTGCTTTTCCAACTTGACCCTTCTATGCTTCATCAGGCAAGGTCAGTTTCTGTCATTTACGGTTATGAGAGAACCCTGGCTGATGGCAGTAGATAACCCCAATGAATGCTGAGCTCTCAGCTCTAGTTTGCTCCAGGAGATGGCTCCATTCCCCTTCTTCTCCCACCCTTGCTGACTGAGCTAGATGGTCCCACTACAGGGGTCAGGACTCAATGGAGTATTGTGGCTCAGCATGCAGCCTCTGGTTATCTCTCTTGGATTCCGACCCCAACTCTTTCCCTTACTTGCTGTATGAATCTTGTAAATCTTACCTCACCTCTCCATGCATTAATTCCCTTATCTGTAAAATGGGGACAATAATAGTATCTATCTCATAGGTTTATGGTAAAGAGGAAATGAGTTCAGCGTACACAAAATGCTGGAATCAGTGCCTAAATGCTCAATAAATGTGAGCTGATACCTTGTTCTTTCTCACAGTTCCCATGTCTTTCCTTCCATAATACTCTTCACAGATTGTAATTAAAGGCTCACGGGGTGGTAATTGGATTAAGATATGTCTTCCACATGCGCTGTTAAGCTCTATAAGAAGAGGGGTTGTTTATTTTGCTCTCCATTATATTCCCAATTGCTAGCACAATATATATTTATTTAATAAGTGTGGGGTGGCTGTTGTAGGATCCTGGAAACACTGAGCGATGTGGTCCCCACCTCCCAGCACACTGAGGCCAGGAGGCTTCTGCAGCATCCGGTGTTCCCGGGGGTCTGCCCCCCTCCCCCAAGGTCCTTGTCTTTAGTGATTTATTTTTTGTGACCCACAACTGACCCTTTCCCACAGAGCACAAACCCTGGCCCAGATGCTGCTCTTTCCCTTGATGCCCTGATTTCTCTGGTTCTCAGCACTGAACATTTTTTGCTGACTCTACACCCTCTGAAAGCTGTTTGAAGCCAGATGGGAGGCAGAGATAAAACAGGTTTCAGTCATTGCCCTTCCAGAGAGAAGAAACAACCATACCATACCAACAAGTAGAATGTGTTGAGTGTTTACTATAAACTTAGTATTATTCACAGGTTTATATGTATTAATTTATTTAATACTATAATCCTCATAAAAAGATTTTGTTAGCCCCATTTTACAGAAGGGGAAAGTCCTGGAAGGAAAGTAAGAAGGGGAGGAAGGAAGAAGGAAAAGGAGAAGGAAGGAAGGTTTTCTGGTAGAAGAGAGTTTCATTTTTTTCTTTTCTTTTCTTTTTTTTTTTTAATTTTATTTGAGAGAGATTGAGTGGAGGAGGGGCAGAGGGAGAAGCAGGCTCCTACTGAGCAGGGAGCCAGATGTAGGGCTGGATTCCAGTCCCAGGACCCTGGGATCATGACCTGAGCTGAAGGCAGATGCCTAACCGACTGAGCCACCAGGCATCCCTAGAAGAGAGTTTCACTTGCTCAGAACTTTGGGTTTCATAAGAACTTATCTATTTCACAGAGGTAACTGTGAAAGTAATACTGATGGAGACATTATAGAAGGTGATACTGAGTGTATACCTATCCACAGATCAGTTTTATAGCTAAATAAAAATATATTTTTTAATACCTTTCAACTGCTTGCTGTTGGGGCCTTTTTTTCTCCCAAATCTAATGTAAGTAACAGGAACAATACAGATAATTAAGAAATCCTTATAGTGTATTTCTGGTTAATTGGCATTTTCCTATAAAATATTTAAAACTTAGCTTCTGGTTTTCAGGTTCTTTTTTCAGAGAGTCATAGGTTTTGTTACTAGGAGTTCCTATGTGCAGGTGGGACCTCCTGTGTTGGGATTATTTGAGCCTTTTCACAGATGCTGTCTAGCCATTGATACTCACCTGGAGTTAGGGTGGGGGGCTTAGTGTGCATTTTCTATGTTTAGAACTTCCTGGTGTTGTTCTACCTTATTTTATTTATTTATTTATTTTTCCGAAGAAAGGGAAAGACAGTGAGCCAGTTCCCTTGCAGGCACTCTTATCCTGCTAAAGCTGTCCTCCAGTTATGGGCCTCTGTGTAATTCATCCAAGCTCAGAGAAACACATTTGCAAGGTTGATGGGGGCAATTGCCAGAAAATCTGCTTCAAACTGTGTCCTGGGAAGGATTTCTCTCTCTTTGGCCTTGAGAAAAGGTTCTCACAAGCTCTCAGCTAGATCAGGTGGGTGGTTTGGGACTTGGAGCCCCGTTGGCAACTACTCTACAAAGAGTATGGTACATGATCTGGTGCTGCTGTAACAAATTACTATAAACGTGCCTTAAAACAACATTTATTCTCTCACAGTCCTGGAGGCCAGAAATCTAAAATTGAGGTGCCAGTAGGACTGATTTCTTCTGGAGGCTCTGAGAGAGAATCTGTGCCACGCTTGTCCACCAACTTCCAGTGGCTGTCTTGGCATTCTTTGGTTTCCAGACTTATCATTCTAATCTCTGCCTGTTTCTTCACATTACCTTCTTCCCTGTGTGTCTTCTCCCCTTCTCTTCTCTTCTAAGGACATTGGTCATTGCATTTTGGACTCAACATTATCTAGGATGATCTCATCATGAGATCCTTTTCTCTTTTTTTAAAGTTTTATTTATTTAACTAATCTCCACATTCAATGTGGGGCTCCAACTCATAACCTGGAGATCAAGAGTTGCATGCTTTTCTGACTGAGGCAGCCAGGAACCCCTCTCATCTCGAGATCATTTTTAACTACATTTACAAAATCCCTTTTTCCAAGTAAGTTCACATTCACGGGTTTTGTATGGATAGATCTTCACGGGGAGACACCAGTCAACCAGTTACACATGGTGAATTGGGAAGGTGTCTCATGATCCACTTGACTAAGGTGAGGCTTTGATTAAGTGGTGATGACAGGCATTTGGCACTCTTGAACTTGC
Organism: Mustela putorius furo; assembly: GCF_011764305.1. NCBI lineage: Eukaryota > Metazoa > Chordata > Mammalia > Carnivora > Mustelidae > Mustela > Mustela putorius. The sequence continues at coordinate 28,545,658 of NW_025421273.1, forward strand.
AGGATTCCCACTTTGATCTCTCAGTGGTTTCCTATTTCTGAAAGGTAGGGTGGCCTGGCCTGCACACTGTGGTGTCTTTTGGCATAGGGCATCTCCGGCTATGAGTGTTGAGGGGCTGAGGGAGTCATCTACATTTATAACCTTGAGAGGGATACCTCTGTTCAAAAAATTGTAGTGGACTATTAGAGCTTATTCTAGGCTTAGTAGTCTCAAACTGGACTGTTTGTGAAAATGTAACAATCACTCAGGTTGTTTATTAAAACAGAAATTCTCAGATCTCAACCTAGTTTGCTCAGAGCTGCCATAAGAAAATGCCACCAACCAAGTGGCTTAAACAACAGTGATTTATTTTCTTGCAGGTCTCTAGAAGCTGGAAGTGTAGGATTGAGGTGTCAGCAAGTTTGATTTCTCCTGAGCTTTCTCCTTTTGGCTTTCAGATAACCAGTTTCTCACTGTGTCCTCATTGGTCTTTCTCTGTTCATACATACCTCTGGTGACTTCTCTCTTCTTAGAAGGACACCAGTCCCATTGGATTAGGGCCCACCCTAACAACTTCATTTTAACATAATCACCTATTTATTTATTTATATTTTTCCAGTGTTCCCATATTCATTGTTTATGCACCACACCCAGTGTACCACGCAGTATGTGCCCTCCTTAACACCCACCACCAGGCTCACCCCATCTCCCACCTTCTCCCCTCCAAAACCCTTAGTTTGTTTCTCAGAGTCCACTGTCTCTCATGGTTTGTCTCCCCCTCCAATTTAACTTAATCACCTCTTTAAAATCTTTATGTCCACATAAGGTCATATGCTGAGGTACTAGGGGCTGGGGCTTCAACAATATGGATGTTGGGGCTATAATTAGCTGTATTTATTGGGGCTATATGAGCTATAATTAGCTCATAACACTACCCAAGAGATCTGATTTTAGTTGATCTGTTGTGGGGTTAACACATTTTTTTTTTTTTAGCTACGCCCTAGGTAATTCCAAGTGGTTCAGGTGGTCAGAGTCAACACTGAGAAACAATGCCCTGCTGGATTAGTAATTATACTGATGATTGCTTTGACTCCATATTTTTTCATCAGCCCAGTTCTTCTATGTGCTACATATTCAGCAATAAGTTAATGTAAATAGAAAATACTTCATGACCCTTTGCAGACACTCCTCAAGACTGCTCTGCAACTTCTGTCTTTGTCTTTGATCTGTTCCCATTCTATGTCAGAGACTTCAAATCTGAGCTTGTTTTGCGTCCTACCTTTTGGACTTGTTACGATATTGACTTAGCCACATACTACTTAAGGTTTTTGACTCAGACCTATGCTATTAGTATTTTCCATATCTGGGATCAGATTTGCTACCCAAAGTAAATCCCAGGATGTACCTGTTCAACTAACATCTTAAAAGTTTAAGAGCTTGGAAACCTGAAATTCAGGGTTGTAGGGGTCTCTGAACTGCTTCCTGGGATGCAGGAAAGCAGGAAGCCGCAGTGACCTTGGGATGTCACCCTGGAGAAAGAAAGGAGTTTCTTAACTAATGTAAGAAGCCCTGTTCTCAGATTTATACAGTCAATCTATGCCTCTCCCTTTGTCCTTACACTTTCTTAGACTTAAGTTTGTCCTTCTGACTCCTCTTCCCCTTTTACATTATCCCAGATACTCATTTAAACCCAGTTTTGATTTCATCAAAGTATCTGGATTGGTGGAGAGAGGGCACATCAAAATATATTTTTACTTTGGGTTCTGTATTCTCCTAAGGGCTGGCCAGAGAAGAAAAGGACATGGTGAGGTATTGTGCTGGGGTCCATGCTATCTCATTTAATCTTTATAGCAGCCCTAGGAGTAGATATTCGTGTCTAGATTGTACTCATGAGAAACTGGAGGCCCCCTCTGCATCTCAGATTCAAACCCAAGTGATGGTTTCCTTACTCAAATTTGCCACATCATTTTTTATGGGTTCCTGAACCTTGAAGATATTTCAAGTTTATCTCTACAATATAAACATAGTGACATGGATATTTTATAGCCTGTCTGACAGTTCTAATAACTGATTTCTTTGTGGGTCTGTTTCTGTTGTCTGTTGAGTTTGCTGGTTTTCTAATTGTCATTGTTTTCCCATGCCTTTCTGGTTATTTTTGTTTTGTTTTGTTTTTTAAAGATTTTATTTATTTATTTATTTATTTATTTTGAGAGAAAGAGAGAGAGAGTGAAAGAGTGGGATAGTGGGGGAGGCAAAGGGAGAGGAAGAAGGAGAAGTAGACTTCCCACTCAGTGCGGAGCCTGATCAGGCTCATTCCTTGGACAGTGAGGTCATGACCTGAGCTGAAGTCAGATTCTTAACTGACTGAGCCACCCAGGTACCCCTGTTTCTGTTGTCTGTTGATTTTGTTGGTTTTCCAGTTGTCATTGTTTTCCCATGTCTTTCTGGTTATATTGGATAATGAGCTGATGATTATACTTAAAAATATTTGTGCTAATGGTTGAAGGTTTAGAATATGGGTATTTCCTTTCAGAAAGTATTTAAATGTGCATCTTCCAGGCACCTGGGTGACCCCAGACCCCCTCTATCCGACTTCTGGACTTTACATTTTCTGAACCCTCAGATGGCTTGAGACTTTCAGTGACTTCTTTTCTTCTGGCTCACCCTTCCCCTGAGGGATTAGTCTTTGGAGATCTTAGTTTTATCTGTGTGGGGTCTCAGATTTCCTGTTATGTATCTCTGGGCTTTGACACTTAGCCTCACATCCCGGGAAATAGGAAAAGATTTGGATTTCCTAAGGCCGGAAAACTCCCTGAAGTGAAAGTAGCTGCCATGCCTAGCAATCTTCATTTCTTCATTTTGCTTTGGCCTAGTAATTCCCTATGAAATTGTCAGCTTTTCATTGTTTTGAAGGTCTGCTTTTAAAATTCTATGCATCATGCTTACTTGTTTTCATTATGAGGACTTGCTCAAATAATGTCATCTGCCATTACCAGAACATAGAAATCTAGGTGCTTCTATTTTTTCTTCTCACTCCTTCCTGGGGTTTTCTCTCCGTCATTTTTCTACTGTGCGACTGCTGCCTAGAACACTGTTTGGAACCTTTCCACTGGTTCTCACCACAGCAGCTTAGGTCTGTAGATGAGTCATTTGTTTGATAGTTGAACTATTTTGCCATAGTCATGGATGTCTTATATAGTCCTAGGTAATTCTGAAAACAAAGGCTATCTCTGTTTATAAATTGTTGGGAAAAAAATCCCAGTGAAGCCAAGTGCCCAATTGTTAGCCTTTGTAATGTGACAAACACTGGCAAAACATGGCACTTCATAAAGCAATATATGAGAAGATTCTGCTCAGCATTATGAAATAATGAGCTTCTAAAATAGGTGTATATCTCTGTGTATGTGTACATGTGTGTGTAGTAAAGAATTGGGTTTTGTCCAAATAACAACTTGGTCTTTGTCCTCAGCTTTTGGGGGGAAAATCTATGTCATACTTGAAGGAATGTTCTTGTTAAGGGTGGGGGCTATTAACATCAGAAAGACCAACAATATGATTGAAGGTGGGGTTTGAGGTAACATGGTATCACTTGGCTTGGAGTCTAAGTTCATCCACATGGACAACCAAGTAATCCATCATGCCAGTGTAAGTAAGTCACCATAAAAACTCTGGACACTGAAGCTCAGGTAACCTTCTCTGCTTGTCAGTGCTCTGATGAAAGGCTATTCCCTCAACCTTCTCAGTTTGGCTAAAACTGGGCAGTGTGTGTGTGTGTGTGTGTGTGTGTAGAACAACTCTGGCACAGGGTTCTTCTAATTAGAACAGACTTTACTATATTAGCAAGTCTTAGACATTTTTGCCTTGCATCTTTTATGCAACATACTGACTGTGAGGCTTTTCCCACTGGCCTTTGTGTCCCAAACCAAACTCTGGCTCTGTATGTTTTTAATTTTTATCCCAGTGTGTTTGTACCCACCCATAGTCCCTGCCAGTCTGTGTATACTTCGCCTGCTACTCTGGTTCAAGATAGAAAGTGAACACGCAGAAGTTATTTTTCCCTTCTCAGATGTGGGACCTCGTAAATCACACTTTCTGTTCTTGAGGAGATTGGAAGAGGAGAGGCATGTAGGCTCTAGCATGGTTTTGTCATTTTTCCCTGTGGTAGCACAACAAGAAGGATTCCAGCCGGCCAGCTCCTCAGCCCTAACCACGTAATTCTCTATTTGAATGTTCCTGCAATGAAAATGCAGAGACACCCACAGTGTCACTGGGGCAGTTTAGTACCTGCCGCTGAACTCCTGGCAGTTAACAATGAACTTGTCAGCGTCTCCCTTTTGTTCCCTTGCAAGCAGGCTAGGCATCATTTTTATCCCCTGGTTGAGCATATGAATCAATCCTTTGTGCGTGTTCCGTGGTACTGTGCATGTTTGCAGAAGCTGTCTGGCTTTCTACCTGGCAGGCTTTTGTGTTGGGCAGTAGTTCTGCAAATGAGAAAAAAGCTATGCAAGATTCTCCCATGTCTCCACACTGAATTCTAAGGCAGTCAAAGGAGATAGTTGTTTTCTGACCTGGTACTTGGTTTTGGTTATTTTAATTCTGAGATATATGCCATGTCAAACTCAAGTTAGTTATAAAATTATTTTTAAGAATTGGTATTTTGCGGGGCACCGGGGTGGCTCAGTGGGTTAAGTCTCTGCCTTTGGCTCAGGTCATGATCTCAGGGTCCTGGGATCAAGCCCCACATAAGGCTCTGTGCTCAGCAGGGAGTCTGCTTCCTCCAATCTCTCTGCCTCCTCTCTGCCTACTTGTGATCTCTGTCTGTCAAATAAATAAGTAAAATCAACAACAACAAAAAAAGAATTGGTATTTTGCAATTGTGGTTGACAGAGAGGGGAGGAGACACAAGTGGAAATGTGGACAAGTAGAAGAAGGAGTATCTAGGGGCGCCTGGGTGGCTCAGTGGGTTAAAGCCTCTGCCTGCGGCTCGGGTCATGATCCCGGGTCCTGGGATCGAGCCCCGCATTAGGCTCCCTGCTGAGCAGAGAGCCTGCTTCCTCCTCTTTCTCTGCCTGCCTCTCCACCTACTTGCAATCTCTGTCTGTCAAATAAATAAATAAAATCTTAAATAAATAAATAAATAAATAAATCTTAAAAAAAAAAAAAGAAGAAGGAGTATCTATACAGGGTTTAATTCCTACGAAGCTTGATGTGCTCGAATGTTATATGTTTCATTTTCCAATCATACTTTATTTAAAAAGAGCCAATCTAGTTTGGCTGAATTCCTGCCTTGAGGCCATTCATAAGGCACTCTCTAAGTACAGCATTTTGCATGCCTCCATGCACAAAGGTAGAGGGATTAGGCACCAATTAACTGCTCAGGAAACTTTTATCTATGGAGTATCAGTAGTTAAATAAATAAATAAATAAATAAATAAATAAATTCCAAAATGATTCAGAATGTACACATGTGTCATGGTTTATGGATATAGTTCCTCTAAGAGTTCCCCAAAGTACAGATGTACAAAGAAAAAGGTAGAGTGGATCTTGCTTTGCTAATGCTAGAGGAGTCATTGTGGTTGAGAGCGACCCCTAATACTGTTAAAATTTAGTATATCATACGAAGGCTCATTTTCACCCAATTTATTTAGGAGTATGTCTATCTTATAGGGAAACTTGTCTTTTTATTTAATTTCTGTATTGGGAAATAGATTTTAGTGCATCCCATATATGGAGTTTACTTATTCTGGTTTTAAAAGAAATGTTCAATGCAACAATTCATGCGACCCCAGAGGTTTTTCTTTCCTCCCCCCCACCAACTTGAAATATTAAATTAAAATACTAATTAATAAATATTAATGCAAAAGTAATATTAGTAAAGTGCTTAAAATACTAAAAAATGAGTTAAATTTCCTACCATGATAGAAATCAGTGTAAAGCCACTTAGAAAATTCTCCATATTTTGACATCTTACTATAGGAGTTCCTGGATGAGATTTAGGGTATCCACAGTTCCATCCATGTCATTAAATGGTAAGATTGCATTTTTTTGGTGGCTGTGTAATATTCCATTGTGTGTGTGTGTGTGTATGTGTGAGTATGTATATATGTATATACCATGGTTTTTTTTTTTTATCCATTCATCTTTTGGTGGACATCTGGGCTCTTTCCATAGTTAGGCTATTGTGGACATTGCAACTATGAATATTGGGGTACATGTGCCCCTTCTTTTCACTACATCTGTATCTTTGGGGTAAATACCCAGTAGTGCAATTGCCAGGTCATAGGGAAAGTCTGTTTTTCACTTTTCGAGGAACCTCCATACTGTTTTCCAGAGTGGCTGCACAAGCTTGCATTCCCACCAGCAGTGTAAAAGGGTTCCCCTTTCTCTGCATCCTGGTCAGCATTTGTTGTTTCCTGTCTTGTTAATTTTAGCCATTTTGACTGGTGTAGTGTAGTAGTTTTGTAGTTTTGTAGTTTTGATTTGTATTTCCCTGATGCCTAGTGATGTTGAACATTTTTCTATGCTTCTGTTGGCCATTTGTATGACTTCTTTGGAGAAATATCTTTTCATGTTTTCTGCCCATTTCTTGACGGGATTATTTGTTTTTTGGGTGTGGAGTTTGATAAATTCTTTGTAGATCTTGGATACTAGCCTGATAAGACATTTACAAATAACTTCTCCATTTCTGTAAGTTGTCTTTTGGTTTTGTGGACTATTTCCTTTGATGTGCAAAAACTTTTTATCTAGATGAAGTCCCAAAACTTCATTTTTGCTTTTGTTTCCCTTGCCTTTTGTCTCGCTTGGAGACCTGTTTAGCAAGAAGGTGCTGCAGCTGAGGTCACAGAGGTTGCTGTCTATGTTCTCCCCGAGGATTTTGATGGATTCCTGTCTCACATTTAGGTCTTTCATCTATTTTGAGCGTCTTTTTTTGTATGGTTCAAAAAATGGTCCAGTTTCATTCTTCTGCATGTGGCTATCCAATTTTCCCAACACCATTTGTTAAAGAGGCTGTTTTTTTCCCCATTGGATATTCTTTCCTGTGTTGTCAAAGATTAGTTGACTATAGAGTTGAGTGTCCATTTCTAGGTTCTCTAGTCTGTTCCATGGATCTATGTGTCTGTTTTTGTGCTGGTACCATACTGTCTTGATGATTACAGCTTTGTAATATAGCTTGAAGTCCGGAACTGTGATGCCACCAACTTTGGCTTTCTTTTTCAACATTCCTCTGGCTATTTGGGATCTTTTCTTACAAATTTTAGGATTAATTGTTCTAGACCTGTGAAAAAAGTTGATGGTATTTTGAGAGGGATTGCTTTGAATATATTGATTGCTCTAGGTAACATAGCATTTTCACAATATTTGTTTTCCCAATCCATGAATATGGAGTGTTTTTCTATCTCTTTGTGTCTTCCTCAATTTTTTTCATGAGTGTTCTATAATTTTCAGAGTACAAATCCTTTTCCTCTTTGGTGAGGTTTATTCCTAGTATCTTATGGTTTTTGCTGCAATTGTAATTGGGATAGATACCTTAGTTTTTCTTTCTTCTGTTTCATTCATTGTTAGTGTGTGTAATGCAACTGATTTCTGTGCTTTGATTTTATATCCTGCCACATTGCTGAATTCTTGTAAGAGATCCGGCAATTTTGGGGTGGAGCCTTTTGTGTTTTCCACACAGCATATCACGTCATCTGTGAAGAGTAAGAGCTGAGCAGTGTCTTTAATGAATATAATTCTAGGTACTAGGGAGAAACTCTGTGTGTGTATGTGTTTCTTTGTGTATGAAAAGTAGTAGATATTGAAAAAGACATTTATTGAGTAAATGAATGGATGAATAAAATATTCATCAAAATGAATGAATAACCAAAGAATTAGAATGATATGTAATTTAACTTCTTGAATGGAACCCCTACTTAGTGAAAAGAGAAAATTGGAAAAGAGAATTGAGAGGTGTTTTTTTTTTTTTTTTCCTGTGATCCTCTGCAAGAGAAAGATCTAGTTGTCAGCAATTTTGTATGTTCACGAAAAACTTCCCAAAGATATAATTTTTCTCCTTTTTTTTCTTTCCTTTTCTCTCTCTCTTTTTTTTTTTTTATTAGCTATCCAGCTTGATAAAGTCAATTGCAAAATATATTGTGTATGGTCTCTTCTGGATAATTTTGAGTGGATCCAAGGGTATAGCAGCCGGTTTGGTCTCTTCCATGTTGATTTTGAGGATCCTGCTAGACCTCGAGTGCCTTACACATCTGCCAAGGAGTATGCCAAGATCATCCAAAACAATGGACTAGAGGGAGCATCCATAAAAGATGGCTGACCCACATCTCCTGGAGAAGAGGACTCTGGTTTTGGAAAAGAAATCCGCTTTGGTGATCTTTTAGACAATCTCAAATTGCCTTTGTAATCATCTCCTACCAGCTGATCCGTGATTATGAGGTCTGAATATGGAATGCCTGGGGATGTATTTAATGATAGCCTTTACTCTATTTGCATTTGGATCAATGAGGCTTTAAAAAAAAAAACCAGAATAAAAAAACCACTGAAATTGATTTTTATATTAAGAAACAGGTAGACTTGAAAACTTCAATTTAAATCCTTAGAATTTTTCTAGAAAAAAAATAATGCAAAATTCATAAATATAGTGTGTTCATGATTTGCAGCTCTAATAGCAAGATCACATATAAGAATACTTATTTATGAGCCTAGCTTTTCTGGTTATGTCAGCTTTGTTTTGCAGATCCATTTTCATGTGGTCCAAAATTCTTCTACTGTTTAATCTAGTATAAAAAATCAAAATTAAATGTTAGTCACATTATATAGTTATGCATTCTATTCAACAAAGGGATTAATTGATGGCACGTTTAATAAAATGGATTTGTTGATGTATTTGGCACATATTTTCTCTATGCATGAGCAAGTATATCTTTCTCTTGCCTGATGAATTATTTTTGAAAAATAATATATTAATAAAACAAATTAGACTCTGAATGAGAGAAAAAGTATTTGAGTGGATGTTTAGCAAAAACAGGATTCCTACTCCAGAGTGACACCAAATGAAAGGCAAAATAATAAGTAGGGCATGGTCTCTACTTTTGGGTATTTTTTTAAAGTTTAAGATCTATAACAACATTGATGACTCCCAGGAAATACATGCATAACTTGAAAGTCCTACATGAGTGTGAGATGTCTGCACATATCTGAGATGTATATGGGGTTGGATTGGAGTTGAATATTTTATTGAGCTTCCTCAGTTAGGGTCAGTGGTAGATGTAGGGTTTCCTCTGGATGTAATGTTTCTACACCAGGAAACCTTTCACAATCATATTTGGACCCTTACCTCCATATTGGAGTAGCATTTACTCAACATTCATTTGTGTATCATGTGTGAACCTAAGAGATAAATATTATCACCCCCATTTTGCATAATGAGAAACTGAGGATGCACTGATGTGAATTTTCCTCAGGTCATATAGTCGGTCCTTGTTTCCCAAACCCAGAATTTCTTTGGCATCAGCTCTGTGCTCCAGCACACTGTAGGTCCAGATATATGTAGAAATCTCTTCTCCTTCTTTTGAATACAGGAGCCAAAGAATAACAACAGCAAGAGTGTGGGGTTGCCTTAATCAGGAGGAAGTGGGGAAGTATTTTTCCGTGTTCTCATTCTGTTTCCTTGAGGAAATTACCCATACTTTGCCATTCCCTAAGGCCTTTGGCCCTGAGCAGACACTAGGTCATTTTTAAAAAGCACTGTGGTCAAATTCTAGATCATTTTCATGTTCATAATCAGGGAATGATTTGCAGCAAAGAGCACTGTCTTGGTACCTTTGGACAGAGGGAGAAGGAAATGGTCGTAGTAGTTCAGTAATCGTGGAGGCACTAGGGAAAATTATATTAAGATTAAAATGGTGTACGCAGGAAATTCTATTACATCTTTGCCACTGTTTTGTTATTTTTATTGTTCAGTGAGACATTATCTCACAATTTGTGTTCATTTAAAAAGCACATTTCCAAATCTTATTTCATTCCCCTCCTATCCAGTCTGTCTTTTTCATTTTTACCATGTATCTTCCTTACAATTTATGTACCCTCCTTACATTATCTTGCAAGACAACTGAGTTTTCCTTTTAATTAGGATGTTGTTTGGATATTATTTATCCTACGGGGCATATTTACAAGTTTTACAACAATACAAGTGAGCACTGTATTTTCGTTACCAAAACCAGAAAATTTAATATTCGCGCTGTAAATAAAGTGATCTGTCACGTTTGGTCTACTAGGTGTGCGATAAGCATCGTGGCTTCTGTAGGCCCGGGATTCCTCACAGACCAGGGGATTTCTGCAGCTCTCAGCTGGGTTTCAAGGGCCAGCTCTTCCTCCCAGAAATGGATCAAACCAAGGGTGCTTCCTCAATTCGACCCGCAAATTAGAATCCTCATGAGTTTCAGTGACAAAAAAAGCTCTACCACCCACGCTCTAACAGCTCCTGTAGTATTTTAATTAATGTTATTTGTAATTGCTTGTATTAGCATTTGAAAACAAGATTGATTGGCTTTTGCCTGTCAAGGAAACAGAACCCCGATTCTTTAAATGGAAAAACAGAAGTCGTTAATTATACTTAAAAATCCATAGATAACTGTACTCAGATGTCTTAAAGGTCATCTGAGGCTTGTAAAGTACATGTTTTATGTCTGTTTTATCTAAGAAGAAACTTGGCTATCACAATGATGGACTGGATCTACTTGTATTTCCTTCTACCTTCCTTCCTTGCTTTATTCTTTCCTTCTTTATTTAGTTTTATTTTAAGAGAATGTGAACACATGTTATTAGTATCCTGGGCATCGCTTCTAAAGAATTCTGGGATTTTGTTTTGGAGGGGGGTAGTTTTTATTTTAGGGTAAGTTATTTCTGAATTGCTAAGAACATACAGAAAATAACAGAAGCCCATTTTCATTTTGATGTGTAGGGCTTTAGTTTTATAACTCCTGTGAACACTAGCAGGAAATGTCCACCTAAGCCCTTTATTGAATGAGAAGGTATGAGTTCTCATTAAGAAACCCGTAAACTAAGAAGCTGGCAACCTTGGTATTTGGCAGTGGCCTGCCAGTCAGGCTTTTGTGCTCTGGGAATTTGTGTTCGGCCGTAGCTTTTAATTATTTTTATGAACGAGGGAATAATGAATACATTTGTAATATATTGAAAAAATTCCCCAACACTGACTGACCAAGAAGTAGATTTATATGATAATCCTTAAACACCAATTCTATTGCTCAGTGCTAGGCAGAGAGAAAATAGAATACTGAGCTTCATTACTGAGAGAGCAGAATAAATCAAAGCTGATGGAATTAATACTGTTTAATTACTAGCAATACACCTTACCTGGAGAACACATATTCATCACTGATGACAATATTTTAGGCTCTAGTTGTCCTGGGAGGGATATAGTACTTAGCACAAAGCATGATGAGCCTTAAAGAATGAAATTAGAAGAAAATTTGACATAGAGACACTTTATGGTGGCCTTCATGAAGTGAGAATACACCTTATTAATTGTGGCAGCGGTGAGAGGGGGAGATGTTGTAGAAGCACTGGGTTAGGGTCATTGGAAAGAGTGGTCCCTAATGGTGAGAGGTAATGAGTGCTTCTTGTAGAGAGTAAATGTCCTATTGTCTTAGGTTTTCCCAGAGTTTCACCTGACACATGACTGGGTTATGTGACCTTGCCCAAGAGGCTACTGGTAACTGGTATGAGGCAAATGTAGTGTAGGTATTGACAATGTGGGCTCTGGAGCTGGTTCATCTGGATTTAAATCCTGGCTCTGACATTTACTAATCAAGGCACTTACTGAACTTCCCTGTACCTCAGTTTTTCTACCTGTAACATGGGTTCCTCTTAAAGCTATTGGGAGACACGAGTAATCTGATAAATCTAACATGCTTGGACAGTTCCCAGAACACAGTAAGGGCACAGTTAGTGTGGGCCATTGTTTTTTACTTTCTGATTCGTTCACACTGATCCTCCAGCAATTTGTCAATTACAGTTTAGGTTTTTCTTACTCTGGTTCTACCTCCGTGTCCTGCAGACGTTTCTGCTCTGGTCAGTTGAGATTCACTGTCACTCCGATTTTCTCTCCCTCCAGTTGTTGTGGCAGTGGTTTTCCTTGTGACCTCAATTCTTTTTTTTTTTTTTTTTTGTGACCTCAATTCTTGTACTGATCTAAGAAGAATGGCTAATTTTCAATTTGTTTGGCTTTTTTCTTGTTAGGAAAGGAGCAGTAACTTCCAAGCTCCTTACATATTGCGCCAGAAACAGAAAATTGCCATTATTTTTGTAATCATTAGAATTGAAGGTTTCTAGCAGCCCAATCAGAACATATTTATTAAACTAAACTGTGTAATAGGTTGTGGAGATACAGAGCTGCACACAAGACAGAGCTTCTTCCCCAGAGAAGTTCACGGTTGGGTTGGAGGACTAGAACGGAGACATGAAACGGTAACAGATGATGCCAGGAGAATTTTCTAGACAGTAGGAGTAGGACGAACTCTCTGCTAGATGGGCAAATATGGCTTCCTGGACAAGGGAAATAATATAATATTAAAAGCAGGGGTGCCTGGCTGGCTCAGATGGAAAAATATGTGGCTCTTGATCTCAGGGTCCTGAGTTCAAGCCTCATGCTGGGTGTAGATTACTTAAAAATAAATAAATATTTTAAACGTTAAAATATTAAAAACAATATGATAATATAAATAATGCAAGTTAAAACATGGAAGTGGAAAGCACGAAGCCCTGGGTGTGGAAGGCAGTGCCCAGGCCAGTTCACCTTAGGGAAGGGAATGAGGAGGTTGGATGTGGACAGTCTGATGTTCTTGGTCTTGGTTTTCTCTTGGAACAAGATGAAGATTTTTGAGCAGGATGGTGAAGATTTAAAAGCAATATTTTGAAAGATGGCAAAGAAACTAAGGTGTAGGAACCAGTTGGAAAACTGCTTATAGCAGAATATAGTTGATGTGTTCAGGGCTTTATTTAAGGTAGGAAGTACATATATGAAAAGTTAATATATAATTTTAATTAATGTAAGGATAGTATACAGGATCTTAAATGCAACATGGTCTCTTGGATCAGATCCTAGAACAGAAAAAGAGATTAGTGGAAAAACTGGGAAATTCACATAAAGTCTTTAGTTTAATTAATGGTGCTTTGCCATTGTTAACTCCTTAGGTGAATAAATAAAGCATGGTCAAGTAAGATGCTAATGTTAGAGAAAGCTGGGTGAAGAATGTATGAAATACTTTGTACTCCTTTTGCAACTCTTCTGAGTTTAGAACAAATCTCAAATTGTTTCTCCCAAAAGCCTGGAAAAATGTACATGGAAGAGTTAATAATATATTCAGAGAATATATTAGGTATAAGAATATATTATAACCTACATATACCAAGATAAATGACAGTTTGCTTTTATAACCACTATTATAACCACTGTTAATGCCCTGATATGACCTTTTATTCTCTCTCTTGGAGTTGTCCTATTATGGTTAATGTTTTCTTCCCTATAATTTACTCTTAAAATTTTGTTAGCTTCTGTTTTCTTTTATTATTAGAAAAAAATTTTTCCCCTAAAGATTTTATTTATTTATTTGAGAGAGCAAAAGTGAGAGAGATCACGGAGGGAGAGAGAGAAGCAGACTCATTAGTGAGCAGAGAGACACAGGGCTTGATCCCAGGACTCTGAGATCACCCCATGAGCTGACGGCAGACGCTTAACTGATTGAGCCACCCAGGTGACCACAACTTGAGGTCTTATGTATCTTAATATTTCCAGTTCCTTGCATGATATCTGGCAATTCTCTGCAATTTATAAATGTGTATTAAGTAACTAATCCGTGGTTGTTAGGTAGTCAAATTCTTATTTGCAATGGAAACCCAAGATACAGATTGACTTGCTTAATCCTTATAAGAGCCATATGAGGTAAATTCTATAGCTAATATCCCTGTTTTATAGATGAATAAGTTGAGGCAGAGAGAACGTTAAATAACTCATCTAAGCCACAGAGTTAGTAAACAGTGGAGCCAGCATTGCAACCCATGTATCTGTTTCCAAACATCAAAAACCTACTTCATATCCTTTCCTGATACCCTTGTGGCAGAATCAGGCCTGGTTCCCTGGCTATTTTCAATAGGCCATCCTGACACATAATTTAACCAAACTGCAATGTTTCAGTGTAAATCCTCCATGTCTCTAAAAGTTCAGCTGATTTTCCATACCTACTCATTTCATAAAGTGATAGATGTGTAGTTTCTTTCTTTTCTAAGACTACCGTTGTCCATATCAAACGTTTTCTTTGCTTCTGCACTCATCCAGGCCATGTTGTTTTTGAATCCTGTCTTCTAAGAAACTGGTTACTCTTCCCGGCAATGGCATTTACCAAAATAAAATTTCTCCCATGATAAAGGTGCTGAATTTACAATCAAAAACACAGTGAGGTATTGCCTCACAGCTGTCAGAGTGGGGTCAGGTCCAGAGCTGATGACCAAGAAAGAATTCTTGTGATGGTGGTGCCTGGGTGGCTCAGTTTTTAAGTGTCTGCCTTCAGGGTGCCTGGGTGGCTCAGTGGGTTAAGCCGCTGCCTTCGGCTCAGGTCATGATCTCAGGGTCCTGGGATCGAGTCCCGCATCGGGCTCTCTGCTCAGCAGGGAGCCTGCTTCCTCCTCTCTCTCTCTGCCTGCCTCTCTGCCTACTTGTGATCTCTCTCTGTCAAATAAATAAATAAAATCTTAAAAAAAAAAAAAAATAAGTGTCTGCCTTCAGTTCAGGTCATGATGTCAGGGCCCTGGGATGGAGCCCCACATTGGGCTCTCTGCTCAGCAGGGACCCTGCTTCTCCCTCTCCCACTCCCCTTGCTTGTGTTCCCTCTCTTGCTGTCTCTCTCTCTGTCCAATAAATAAATAAAATCTTTTAAAAAAGAAAAAAAGAATTCTTGAGACATCTTTGGTGCAAAATGGTGGTTTATTAAAGCATAGGGGCAGGACCCATGGGCAGAAAGAGCTGGTGCACCAGGATCTTGAGGATTGGTGATTACATACTTGGGGATTGGGAGAAGTAAGGATAGGGAAGTTTCAAAGGAACTCTCATGTGCTAAAGAGGACTGACCTACAAGTTACCTGTGAGATACCAGAGGCCTTGCCATTGTTAAGTTAAGGTTAATCTCCTCTCTAGCAAGGTATTAACATTAAGAGAGTTGGGAGATTTCTGGAAGAATGTCACACATGTTCCATCCAAGAGTGAGGGAGGTTACAGGGTGTTGGCTTATGCTTTGTCCTTAGTTTGCCTTCTGTTCCCTCATCAATATGATCCAATAATTCCTTTCCCATGTTGTTTTTTTTTTTTTAATTTAATTTTTTTTTAAATTTAAAGATTTTATTTATTTATTTGACAGACAGAGACACAAGTAGGCAGAGAGGCAGGCAGAGAGTGAGAGGGGGAGGCAGGCTCCCTGCTGAGCAGAGAGCCCGAGGTGGGGCTCAATCCTAGAACCCTGAGATCATGACCTGAGCCAAAGGCAGAGGCTTTAATCCACTGAGCCACCCAGGCGCCCCTCCTTTCCCATGTTTTGATGAATTTTTCCTTACTTTTCTGACAAAAAGTAAATTAAAAGCTATATGTAGAATCCAGCTGCTGCTGCTATGTCTCACAGAGGCAGTCCTGCATGTCTGCTCAGATAAGTACCTGAGAACTTTATTTCAGTATGAGACATCAAAAGCCTAATTCAAAAAGATATATGCATCCCTATGTTTATTGCAGCATTATTTATAATAACTGAGATATGGAAGCAACCCAAGTGTCCACTGATAGATGAATGAATAAAGATGTGGTATACATATACAATGGAATATTACTCAGCTGAAAAAAAAGAATGATCTTCTGCCGTTTGTGCCAAACTGGATGGACCTAGAGGGTAGTATGCCTAGTGATGTCAGCAAGCCAGAGAAAGACAAATACCATATTTTTTACTTGTATGTGGAATCTAAAAAACAAAACAAACAAACAAACAAAAAACTAGAAACAGAATCATAAATACAGAAAACAGACTCGTGGTTATCAGAAGGGAGGGAATTGAGGGGATGGACAAATAATTGAAGGGGATTAGGAGGTACAAACTTACAGTTGTAGAATAAGTAAGTGACAAGGATGAAAAGTACAACATTGGAAATACAGTTAATAGTATTGTAATAATGTTGTGTGGTGACGGATGGTAGCTAGTCTCATTATGGTGAGTATAGCATATTATATAGAATTGTTGAATCACTACGTTGTACACCTGAAACTAATAGAATATTGTGTGTCAACTATACTTCAGCGTAAAAAAGGCGGGGGGAGGAAGTGTCTCATTTTCAGTCAACAATTGGGCAGATATGGGGGTTAAGCACATGGGTCGAGACAGATAACCCCGGGATTCATTGCAGTTCTAGAATTTGTGAACTGCAGGACCTCAAGCAACTCACTCATATCTCTGTTTTTTGTTTCCCTCATCTTTGAAATGAGAACTAAAATAAACTAGCTTGGGAGCACCTGGGGGGTGCAGTTGGGTAAGTGTCTGACTTGTGGTTTCAGCTAATGTCATGATCTCAGGGTAGTGGGATCAAGCTCTGTGTCAGGCTCCTCACTCAGTGGACAGTCTGCTTGGGATTCTCTCTCCCTCTGTCAACCCCCCTCCCATCCCCCTGGCATGCTCGCGCACTCTCTCTTTCTCTCAAAAATAAATAAATAAATCTTAAAAAAAAAAAAAAAAAGAATAAAAGTAGCTCCTTTATAGGGCTGCTGTGAAAATTAAGTGAGATGATATAGGAAAGATAACTTAAAGCCTTCTCCACTAGGTGTTAATTACAATGTCTTATAAATGGTAGCTATTGTTTTCTGTTAATAGTAATGTGAAGACTGTAAATCAGGGAAATGATTTCAGGCAATGCATTCTTGCTACATGCCTATCTTCCTTCCTTATTTCTTCCCTCTGTACTAAAGCAGTGATTCAACAAAGGGAATCCACTGGCAGCTTCCAGGAAGCAGCTCATCCTTCCTGCAATGGAGGCTCCTTCTTCCCTGGGGTACAGTTCATTCCAGTGCTCGCTTCTCCCATGACTTTTCTAGGCCCACCCTGTACAGGAGATAGCGGGCTGCCTTCTAGAAGAGTGATGGCCTTCCCTGTGCTGCTGCCTGCAGAGTGACGATTTGGGAACTGTCCTGCAGCCAAAGTAAATGCTGTCGTGGGTGCCATGTGCCCTTTGTGCCCTCCATGTCACACAGAACGGAAAGCACTTTACTTACCATGCACATCCCAACGAAGAACTGGCGGAGAGATCCCATCGTGTTTTCCATTCTCCCAGAAATCTCTCTCTCTTTTTTCCTCTCTGTAAATTATAGTACATGGTTCTTATTACCTTAATAGACTGTGAATTGATGTGCGTGAGAGATGGAACCAGCGAGAGGATTTGGCTGAAAATAAATTTTTTTCTCTTCTCTGTTTCATTTTTTTTACAGTAGAATGCACCCCTGAAAACCTTCCAGATTTTCTACCTTCTGATCATACTGTCTATTATAATTCCGCCCGATGGCAAACTTCTCCTTATTGACTCTAAATTACATTTAATCCTGTTAGGATCACTTTTTATTGAAAGGCATGTGTTGTGATGGCGTTGACGGGAGTCCAGAAGCTGAGATGCCCAGCCAGAGGAAAATAAACTCGTGGAGCTTTTGAATGGTTGTCATTTTCATGCTGGGCCCAGCTGTGTAGCCTCTTGAAGGATGTAGAGGATTGGGGTGTTCGGTGCCGATAATGGTGGGCTCCCGGGTGGTGTGGAGAGCTCTCCACACAAGAAAATAATCTTTTGAGCCCAGTGGACTAAGAACCAAAGGCCATTTTGAGCTAAGACAGTATAATTCTATTAGTGAAAAGCCCTTGCAGGGGGAAATTGCCTGTGCTAAAATCTGTGCACAAATTAAAATAACAGGGCTAAGGGGGGAAATATCTCTATAAAAGGCTTTATGACTCTAGTGGATAATAATATCCTTGTCACATTAGGATCTGGGGACCTAAAGATATAGAAGCTTTTTTACACAGCATATGGGCCTTCTTTACTCAACTTTAGCCTGTGCAATAAATCCATTCTTGGGTGCTTATTTGATGAATTTGAATGCTGTGCCAAAGCATACTTTTGTTCTCATCAGGAAAAAGTAGAAAGTAGGGTCTGCATATCATTGCTGTGTGTTGACACCTTATAAGATTGCTGTCATCTAAAAGTCCCATTTTGGCTAAATGTATTGCATGTGGAAGTTCTCTGTAATTTGCGTGGGATTTTGTGGCGACAAGTACTGTTAATATTGCTGTTTTGATATGGCGTGTAAAATTTATTTAAATGCGTAACATGGTTTAGAATAGATTCATTAGAAAGGGGTGAACTGGGGAGAAAAAAACCTGTCAGCACAAATGCTGTTCATTTTCCAGGGTGACAGAAATCAAAAGTCCCAAGGACTGCAACTGTTGAATAGCTAACGTCAAGCATCACAGCGTTATCTGAAGGGTGGGCCCTCCTCAAGATTGGACAGCAGCTGCAAATTTAAAGCTTATGCTACATTTCCCTAATTCCATGACAAAGACATGAGCAATGGGCTGCCACATATTTGAAAATTATGCCGTGTAAGTAAATAAAGACGCAGTTCATAATTCTATAAAAGGATGATGGCAACATTTATTCTAGAATTAAACAGTAATGAAACAGATGACTCTTTGAGATCTAGCAATAGACTAGGGAGTTTAGTACTACGACCTCTCTCTCTTAAACTACCGCAAAATGAAGATAGTAACCAACTGCATTTGTCTCCTGTCTTTCTGCCTTCTCTCCCTGCCTGCTTATCTCTACCCCCAATTCTCTCTCCTCCTTTCCTCCCTGTCACTTTAACTTTTCTACCTCATTCTCTTCGTCCTGCTCCATCCATCCACTCACTCACTCTATTCTTTCATCGAACATTTCCTAAGAACCTAACCTGGCTCAGGCATTAGGACCATGCTGTGACTAAGACA
The DNA here is from genome assembly GCF_011764305.1 of Mustela putorius furo. Lineage (NCBI taxonomy): Eukaryota > Metazoa > Chordata > Mammalia > Carnivora > Mustelidae > Mustela > Mustela putorius. The sequence continues at coordinate 28,564,701 of NW_025421273.1, forward strand.
GATGTGGCTTGATCCTCATGAAACTTACAGTTTATGCGGAAATGGGGCTGGCTTACCTAACAGGAAGACCTCTGTGCTTAGGGCACCAGCAAAGGAGGAGTAGCCCCCACCTCCCTATTTAAAAAAAAAGTATGCTCAGTCTATGTTATTTGGAGGAAAACATTGACGCAGTCATCATGGGCAATATCAAAACCTGTTGGACACCTTCAAACTTATTTGAAAGTTTTGATGTTTTTCCTAATTTCAAAATCCATATGGTGTTGGAGGAGACACCATTATCTTGTCAGAGCTTAGGGCCTCTAAAAGTCTTAATAGAGAACATGTGGGGAACAAGTAATTAGACAGTGACATTGAACAAGTAATTAGAAATGTGATGAGCACTGTAAAGGAGAACTAGAGAGTGCTGTGGAGCATATGACAGGGGAGCCTAACCTCCCTCTATTTTCTCGATGAAATCCAAGACATGCACATTTCAACTAGTGGAAAAAGCCCCTGAAAAAGAAGGTGTTTACGGTGTGCCTGGAGTAGGTGAGTGGTGGGAGAGGGAGTCACTCCTCTGGCTGTGCATGAATTGGATAAAAACACTATTCTGGACAGACTGAGAAGGACATGAGGACCCTTGAGAAAGGACTTCCATAGAACAAAGGTTTTGTTTTGTTTTGTTTTTTGGCAACAAAATTGAATAGTTGGACGATCTTGACTTCAAGAAATGAAAACCACTTCCTTTATTCCCAGATGATAGAGATAGCAGGAAGAAAAGCTGCGAGAAAAGGCCATAGCGCCTGCATAATATGGATGAGCTTTAAACATTCTGCTCCCTCATGGCTTTGAAGTCTTCTGGAAAGTCTTAGAAGGACTACTGATAGAAGATCTGTCTCTGGGATGACTTTATGATACCATATATGTAGGAATTGTATGCCAGTGGTTCTCAAACATTGGTGGGCATCAGTATCACCCAGAGAGTTTGTAATAACCTGGATTGCTGGGCCCCGTCTGAGAGTTTCTGACTCAGCAGGTCTGGGGAGGCACCTGAGAATTTTCATGTCTCACGAGTTGCCAAATGCTGCGGCTGTTGCTCCATACTTTGAGAGCCTTTGGTATATGTCGTTGAGTCAACTAACCTCAGTCGTAGGGACGTGGAAACAGTATTGGTCTAAGAATCAGAAGACCTAAGTAGATTCCCAGCACCACTGTTTAAATGTCTTGGTCATCTTTTATTTATTTATTTGAGAGAGATAGAGAGAGAGAGAGAGAGGGAGGGAGTGCACAAAGGGGAAGCAGGGAGGGGTCATGGAAGGAAGAAGGAGAGAGAGAATCCCAAGCAGGCTCCATGCCTCAGTTTCATGACTCTGAGATCATGACATGAGCTGAAATCAAGAATCTGATGCTTGAATGCCTGGGTGGCTCAGTTGGTTAAGCGTTTGTTTTCGGCTCAGGTCCTGGGATGGAGCCCCACACAGGGTTCCATGCTCAATGGGGAGACTGCTTTTCTCTCTCTCTCTAGTGCTTCTTCTGATTGTGTACACTCACTCTCTGTGTCCAGTAAATAAATAAAATCTTAAAAAAAAAGAAAAGAAAAGAAAAGAAAGAGTCTGATGCTTAAACCACTAAGCCACCCAGGAGCTCCAATGCCTTACTCATCTTAATCTTGTCATTGAATGTCTCCAGATTTTTTTCCTCATTGAAGAATGCATGTTCTCATAATAAAGTTGTTACAAGAACCAAATTGTATATCTGAAAGCCTTTTGTAAATTTAGAAAATAACTTCTGAGATTTAAAACTTTTGCTTAACTCTCGTCATCATTATATCCCTCTATCAAACATGTCTGAAAAACAGAGGTCCAGAGACTGGATAATGCATCCTAGAGGCTGGGAAGAGCAAAACTGTAACCTCCAACCACCATGGTTATTGGAAGAATTCAGTACAGACTATCAATATGCTACAAACAGACATTAAAGAAATGTGGGTATGGCAATTCTGTGGTGTTTCTAGAAGGTCATATCTTTGTTAGAGTTGGCAATCTGTTAATTTTTTGGGAATCAGAGTTGCCCATATTCTCAGTCAGATTCAAGTTCTGGGTGAATGAATGAAGCCTATTGGCCAAGAGTGGTTTGTCCTCCTTCAAGAGTGGTAAAGTGCTAAGAAGGAAAGGTATAATTTGAGTAGTTAATGTTGCAGAAACAAAAACAAAAATAAAAAGCAAGAAGCTATTGTGGCTACGTGAGGTCACTCATTCCTGGTAGCTGAGGAATCCCAGGGGTCCTTTTATTTTCTGGCATATTTACCCAATGTAAAGTTCCTTTCATTCAAATTTACTAAGGCTTTAAAAAAAATCAGACCTTATATAAGAATATTTTTGTGCCCATTAGTGAGAAACAAGGCCCCATATTTTATTGACTGTCAACTTCCTAAGGTGCTTTGTCCTTTGTCTCAGCTGAGCCCTGCCAGTGCTGAGATGTTCCAAGAGAAATAGACAATTCTGAGCCCTTGTGGAAATTTGAACATCGATGTGTCCTCGAAGAATATCTGTGAGATGTACTGGGAGCACAGCAAAATTGAGAATCCCCTCTATGGGGTATCCAGAAATCCTTTATTTGGCCATTAAACTGTTCATAGAACTTATCACTTCCACGTGGTGACAGAAAATCATTGAGAAAGGTCCCTCCTGTCCAGCAATGACAAAAAAACATTCCTGAGTATCAATTGTTCTGGTGGTGGTTGTTCTGAGCCCTGGGTACATGCCAAGTGGCTTTTCAGGTAGCCCCCAAGGTTTGACTTGAAATATGGTTTTCCCTCCAGCTTCAGAGGTACATGTTTACTTGTGTTTTAATAATTACTGCTGGAAGATTTCCCGCAGGAGACTGAATTGTTATTCTATAGCATTTCTAAGGGAGAGTAATAGACAAGGGAAGAAAACATGAGAAAGAGTCCAGGACTGAAGGACTCTCAGGAGATCACCGAGGGCAGTCCTTCTCTTAGAACAGCATACACCAGTAGCTGAAGATGCAAGTCCATGTTAATCCCTGGACTCCAGAGGCAGACAGACAGGGTGAAAGTCCCTGCTCTACCACCTTCTAGGTCCCTGACCTTGAGATGCAGAACCTCAGTCTCTTCCTTTAAAAAAATTAGCTTAAAAATATTTCTTTCCTCACAGACATCTGGTGAAGATTACATGAAGGAATGTCTGTTAATTCCAACTAGGTTGTATATTTCTTTGGAAAAGGGAGGAAGGCTCTATCCATTTATTAAAAAATCTTGTATGGAGCAACTACTGTGTGCTGGACACAGGAGGTATCTTCCTCCAGGATGTTATCCTTTCCCACTGTGACTAGTTTTATGCTAGACAAGCACTTAATATTTCAGTATACTTGCTGTATTAACCAAATGAAATTTTCCCACTTTGCTTTTTAAAAAATGGTACTGTAAGGGTCTATTTAGCCAGAGCGATTCCATCTCAGTTAAACAGTGATTTTCTTGTTTATGCAGTAAAACTTAAACTGACCCTGCCCACCCCTCCCCCCTGCCCCCCGGGGAACTTGCTTAGAAGCAAGTCTGGGAAACCAGTAAAATATGGTTGATCAGTCCCTGATAACAGAGCCCCAATACAAGGACAAGTCAGGCCAGGTCTAGACATCCAATCAGTAAAGCACCTCCCTAATCACCAAAGAATGTGGGCCCTGCCTTTTGGGTGCCTTTTGGGTACCAATTCTGAACAAGGTGATAAGCTAGTTCAAATAGCTACTATAGGGTTAATTGTAATTCAATTGGCCACCCGTGTGTGACCTAGCATGACTATGCAACTTTCTCTGTGTGTTACAATCTCATTGGCCACCTGTGTATGGCCAGGCTCAACCACATGGCCTTTGCTCTATAAAAGTTAGTCTGTGAGGCTGGGAGGGGTCACTCTGTAAGAGGCGGGCCCGACCAGTCTGTTTGATTCTCGATGGTGGTGCAAAATAAAGTTTTGCTTGACCTTCGCTTTGTATCAGTCTCGCTCCTTTGATCACAGACCCTAACAGTATGGGGTAGCTCAACTCCTTTATTCACCTCTCAGACCGTCTTTAAAATATTCACAACCTTTAATTTGGACACCCTATTATTAAAAAGATGGAGTGGTACAATTTCTTCCTAGATCTTCCATGCCATAGTATTTCCTGGGGACATTCTTGATTAAAACTTGACACAAGGAAAGTTTTATTTTATACAGGATGAAATATATGCAAAGGGCCATGACTATGTTACTATCATAGTTTGTATTTTTGAAGTTTGGATCTAATTTTTGATTTAGGCATTTTGCCCCCAATGAAATATTATATGTTACAATGTAGCAGCTAATAAGATCTGATACAGTGACTTCAAATTGAATTTCATTAAAAAAATAAGAGCATAAAATGTCTTCCTAATAGTCTTAATTAGGGAAAATGGAAGATCATAGTATTTCTATATTAATGCACTAACTTAGATAATTGGGATAATATGAAATGCATAGTGAGAAATAAGGAAGTTCGGAGGCCAGGGAAAAATAACCCACTACTTTCCAGTTTCTAGTATTTTTGTTTTTTGACTAAGGAAGCTCACTAAATGTCAGGCCTCATGTATTAAACTAATTATTCTTTTTCACGTGTACAAGTCAGTATTGTCCTACTGCAGGCCTTGTTTTGTAGTGACTACTTCCTTGGGAAAGGCATTGTTCTGAATCTCACTGCTTCATAACGACTGCCACTTGTCCTCCTGATTAGGGCATTGTATGAAAACAGTGCATTCATGGCAGCGTCCTCCCTAATCTCTCTCCTTTCATCCAGAGTCTCCCAGTTTCTCAGAGAGCTCTGCCTTTGCATTTTTAATCGAATGCTCCTAAAAGTTGATATTCATGTATTCTGCTTGCTTGAAATCTGTCCAGGGCTTCACTATGAAGGTCTTATCTGTCTCTTTTATATTTCAGTCTGGTTGGGAGTGAAATTAGGCTCAATTCTCTAATTGGAAGCCACATGGGGCATCCACATGATGATAACCATACCCGGGACTCAATAGCTACCCAGCACTCTGAAACAGAAGGTCGCCATTTTGTAAAACCATAGAAAATGCTACTGGGCATTTTACAGAATTGTCAATCAGGATAGAATGGACACTAATTGCTTCTCCCACAGCTGTTAACATTCCTCTTCGGTGGCCAAGCAACCCTTAAGACAGGAACAAACTCTCTCAGACATTTGAAATTTTTCTACAGACCTAAGTATAGGTTTCCAAGGTGACATCTGTGATGAGTTGTCCACTGACTAACAAGAATGAAGAACTAACACTTCTGAACAAATAAAATATTTTAGACAGAAAAATCTGATCCTATTGGAAAGGATATAGTGATCATACAAATAAAATTTTATCTTTACAACTTTGAGAGTGTTTATGTTGATCTTGTGTGTTATTCTACCACAGTGACATGAGCACATCAGGGGACGGACAAACAAATCCAGTGAAGTCCATACCCATAAAAAGTTATTAAAGCTTACCTCTGTATTTATTTTTACTTAAACTTTTTTTTAAAGAATGTAAACTTTTTTAGTAATTAAAGTAAAAGTGTGTAGGAGTGCATGTTTATAATTCATAAGTAAATATACATGCATTGGGACTGGACTAGACACTCTAAAAATATTTACTAATAGGAATGTTTGTTAGTTATCTCTTGCTAGGCAATAATTATCCCAAAACATGACGTCTTAAAAGAACAAACATTCATTATCTTAAGTGTTATGGATTAGGATCTGGGTGTAATTTAGTTGTCTGCCTCTAGCTTGAGTTCTCTCATGAACTTGAAATAAAGCTGTTGGCCAGTCCTGTAGTCCTATTTGAAGGATCAGCTAAAGGTGGATCCATTTCAAGTTCACTTATCTTGCTGTAAGCAAGATCCAGTTCCTTGCAGACTGTTGGACTGAAAACCATAGTTCCTCCTTAGCTGTTGACTAGAGATCTTTCTGCTTTCCTTCCCCTTTTCAAGGGTCAGAAACATGGCCATATTTCACAAAAGGGCAGCTGGCTTTCCACAGAGTGGGGGACTGAGAGAGGCCAAGAGAACATCCAGGTCAGAAGCCGGTCTTTTTAATACTTAATCTTAGAGGAGACATTCCATCACTTTTGCCATATTCTATTCAGCACAACAGAATGGAAGCAAGTCTGTTGAATAAGGTAGAACGTAATGGAATTGAGTGGAATGAAAGGGAATGTTATCGAATAGCATAGAATAGAAGTGAGTTGCTAAATCTAGTCCATGTTCAAGGGGAAGAGATTATACAAGGACTTGGACACAAAGATGTAGGGATCTTTTGGGACTACCTTTGAGGTTGCTTAGCCCAGAGTGCATGTTCAAAAACTCTGGAGACTATTTCTTTAGAGCACGGGTTCTGCAAACTCTTTTGTAAAGGTCTAGATTGTGAATATTTTAAGCTGGGTGGGTAACATATAATCATTGTTGCATATTCTTGTTTTTTTATTTTATAGTCTTTAAAAATATGTATATAAAGACCATTCTTAGCTTGAGCACCATGCAAAAGTAGGTGATGGGGCTTTTTTCCTGCAGACCATTGTTTGCTAACACCTTTTCTTAGTGAACTGTGAGATGATTTCAGCTCAAATTCAGGAAATCTCCAATGCTTATTCAATGATAGAAACAGTTTGCTTAAAAAATGAGATGAATCCTTTGGATAAATACCTAATAGTGCAATTTCTGGGTTCTGGGTAATTCTATTTTAACTTTTTGAGGAACCTCCATAATGTTTTCCAGAGTGGCTGTACCAGATTGCATTCCCACCAACAGTGTAAGAGGGTTCCCCTTTTCCCACATCTCTACTAGAAATGTATCCAAAGGATAAACACAGGGGCACCTGGGTGGCTCAGTTATTAAGTTTCTGCCTTCAGTTCAAGTCATGATCACAGGATTCTGGGATCAAGCCCTGCTTCGGGCTCTCTGCTCAGCAGGAAGCCTGCTTCTCCTTCTCTTGCTGTTTCTCTCTCTCTTCTCTCTATGTCAACTAAATAAATAAATAAAGTTGAGTGCTGCCCTAGAAGATCGTCAATAAATGCCTCTGGACTTCCCTGGAAAAATAAATAAATAAATGAATCACCCACAACAACTAAACTATGGAAAGAGCCCAGATGTCCATTCACAGATGAATGGATAAAGAAAAGGTGGTGTGCAGATAGATAGGTAGATAGATAGATACACAATGGAATATTACTCAGCAACTAAAAAAGAATGAAATCTTGCCATTTGCAATGACATGGATGGAACTAGTATTATGCTAAGTGAAATAAGTCTGTCAAAGAAAGACAAATACCATATCATTTTACTCACATGTGAAATTTAAGAAACAAAAACAGATGAATATAGGGGAAGGGAAGGAAAAATAAAATAAGATGAAAGTAGAAAGAGAGGCAAATCATAAAAGACTCAACTCTAGGAAACAAACTGAGGGTGCTGGAGGGGATGGGGGAATGAGGTAACTGGTGATGGGCAATTAGAAGGGCATATGAAGTAATGAGCACTGGGTGTTGTAGGCAATTGAAGAATCACTGAAATCTACTTCTGAAATTAATAATACAGCGTATGTTAATTCAATGGAATTTAAATTTAAAAATAGGATAAATCACTTCTTCATAGAATTATTGAAGCAGAGTTACAAAGTTCTCTTTTGCTAGGTGAAAGGTAATTGGGATTGAAGGATAAAGCCAGGAAAATGGACCCGTTGAGCCCTTCCCAGGTCAGAATATTTGTTCACAAGATGGGGCTTGGTAAAAGGGCCCCCTGGATAAATAAAGTTGAAAATGATATGTGCTGTATCTGATTTTGAGAGAAACACACAATTTTAGCATGTTAAAGTCTTTGAGAAATAAGGAAACTTGCTTGATTCTGTTTTTTCCAAACTTTTTCAACCTGTGCTGTGCAGCGCTGGTGGTTCAGGGGTGAGCATAGCTGCCTTCCAAACTTATTCGACCAAGGAATCTCTCTCACCCCCTTTTGTTTTAGTAACATCCATTATTTTTATTCCATGAAACAAAGTTAGGAAACATTAGATCCAACAACATACATGATCTCTTCCAACTTCCTTAGTTTATGATTCTAAGCACATAAAATATTATTTGATTTTCTTATTCATAGTTTCATGTATATCTGTTTCCCTAAAATGTTCAGTTCATCTTAATATTTACCAGGTACAAAAATTAGGTCAGCCCCTCTTGCTAGGCATGGAAATGTAAAGATGATATAGCTTTTGTCCTCAAAAAGTGTATCAATGTCTTTTAGGCTCTGAACCTTCCGCAGTGCTTTCTACACAGAAAGTACTTAGGAAAGGTTAGTTGTGTGAATGAAGGTTGAAAAAACAGGGCCCTTTGGGCCATTTGGGATTATGGAAAATTCATAGGCGAACTCAGTAAATAGCCATAAAATGAGTCAGTGAATTCTAGATGAAAAGTAACAAGGCATTCAGTTACCCTGGTGTTGTTATAAATCTGGAAATATGTTCCTGAGCAATCAAACTAAGTCCATCACCATTATAAATTAAAAAGCTTAAACTAAAATTGTACTCCTGAAATTCAGACTCCTATTAGAGTCTGCCACTTTAAAAATAACCCTTGCAGATTCGAGTTGGCTGTCTTGCGACTAGATGGTTTGATATGACTGTGGCTTTCATCTCTGTATAATAGAGTATTATCTGGTTACAACACATAATTCAATTAACATTATCCTTTAAATTTCTCCATCCTTTGTTGAAATGCTTAAATTTATTCCTCTTTTATCCTTGCCTCTCCTTTTTCAATCTGAGAAACTACTGTCATTAATCTATATCTTTTGAGGTTATCATCTTACTTTAGCGAGGCACTGTTTCATTCTTATCATCCACAGTGCATCATCTGGGCCGTTCTTCTCTATATTGTGTATTGCCATCAATATTCCATCCTTATATATTTTTAATCTCAGCCGAGAATGTTGTATCATCTTCAATTCTGGTCAGATAAAATAAACGTTCCATTGGATATGTAAATGATCCTGTAAGCCAGATGAATTAGGAGGTTTTGCTTTCAGTGTTGAAAAAAGATCTTTATCCTTAAATCAGACATTATGGAAACAAACGAAATGTTACATGCTGGCATATTTTTAAATGCTAATTTTTTTTTTTTACCTCCCCATGAAGAAAAAAAATGGCATTTGTGACTCAGGATTTGCTCTGCGAAATGAAGTCTTTTCACTTATTTACAGAAAAGGAGGATCAGGAGCACTTAGGGAAGCTTTTATTCTTTGTCTATCTCTCCAGCTGTCAGGTTATAATAGCATTGGCCTCTGCTTGCCGGGCTGGAAGCAAATGGATGATCCCAAAAGCAGCCTGGGAAATCAAATTTCAGAATGTTTTAACTGGAGGAAATCTAAAATGATAGCTGGTCCATCCCTGTTTTTATAGTTGGGGAAACCGGGCTGAAGATGATTATATGCATTATTCAAGGCCACCCAGCCTTCAAGACGTACCCGCCTCCTGAATTCTAACTCAGTGCTCCTTTTACTTCATTGCATCATGATAACTTAACTTCTTCAAGTTTTGTTGAATATTTAAGTGAGGACTTCACGAATAAATCAGAGTACTTAATAACTGATGCCCACTAGAACCTCCCCCCAACCTGCCCCAGTTGGGAATGTCAAGCCAGAAGGTCTTAAAATAAGGAAATAAATGGAATTCCGACTTACAACTAGGTAATCTATGATAAGGCGAAAATATAAGCATGGGAATTATTGGTGGCTGGGACCCTCATAATGTCAAAATAACTAGTTGTATCAGGACAGAATAAAGTCCGCAGCAAGGGAAAAACATAAATGAAGGAGAATGTTTGAGAGTTTGGGGTCCTTTGATGCTCTTCTCCAGAAGCCTACTTTATACTCATTTTAGAAAGGTATTTAAGATGTTTTCAGATGTTGAAAGAAAGAAAACAAGTGATTTAGACGACTATATACATGTAGGGTACTTTGTTATCTTTACTTTTATTTATTAAAGATCCAAGATTAAATTCAGATAATTAATGGAATATAAAAAAATGAAGAAGATCGGCAAAAAAAAAAAAAAACAAAGAAAATCATTCTGATATTAAGATGTAAGCTACAGTAAAAAATTTGGATTATAGCAAATATAGTAATTTCCATTATGAATAGGTTCCCATCAAAACTACATCATCTGTATGTGATTTTAGGCCACAGACTAGCTTCTGGTAGTCTTACACTCATAACCTTGTTTCCTCCCCTAAACCTCCATATTTCCAGCTATGGGTGCTTTTGCTCATATTGCCATAAGGCCTCTGGGCCTGCAGCTTCATGTCGGGAGATTGGGTTAATTGTTATTTTGGGTGGGACGAATTCCTTAAAGCCATCCTCACATCCTGATGGCTCACAATAACGTAGCTATACACAGAAGGGACTGTGAAGCCAACCATATCAACCTAGCCCCTTAAACCCACGCTAAATGTGTCCTCAAACAACTTCTCCGTTTATAAAGAAAAGTAGAGCTCTGGGGAAGGTGAACTACACAGTTTTGCTCCCTCGCTAATCAGTCTGGCTTTTAGTTGGTGACCTTTTCTCCTGCTTCATTCATGGGTGCCCAGGGTTTTCCTGGGCTTCCCACTACACCTCCTTCTGGGAACGGGGGCAAGGAAGACCTTGGGACTCTTCATAGTTTTCCAGATGGAAGATTAGCAAAGTTTCTTAAAAACAAATTTTTCATCACACTCACTAGAGGGAAGATTTTCAATGGATTCCCCTAACTTTGTTGGTAAAGTTGCAGGAAGTTTCTTCTTTACGGAAATTTAAGTCATTTACAGTCTGGTCCCTGTCCCACTCACTGGTCTTCTCTGTTGTACTTTTCCTATGTATACTACAGATTTTCTTTGTTAGGAATTTTTGCAGTTTTCTGTTGTTGTTGTTGCTTTTCTGACTTGGCTTTTGTAAGTGTGCGGTTCTGTGTGGCATGTCCTTCTGGTTCTTTTCCTGCCTGGCTAATTATTTCTAGGTTCAGCTTGCGATATAGATGAAAATGTTGTATATCCCTCAATAATTTTTCATTTTCTGGAAAACTTTGTATGCAACACCATGTGCCTACAAAATCGCCTTCAAATATGGCAAATGATTGCATTCAAATATTACCTCTTAGTCCTAAGTGGAGGCTGAACCAATATTCCAAAGAGATGGTTTGTAGTTGGTAGGCAAGAGAGTGCAAGCCAGCTCTTGTTTTTAAATGTTATGCCCAGAAGAGATCTTTGAAATTTTATAAACAGATGGATTCTTTTTGCTTGATTCACTAATGTTTTACAATTAACTAATTAACAGGTTTATTGCCAAAATTAGCAATAAAAAGTGTTCAGGAGCTTCGACCAAAGCAGCCTTTTGCAATTACATAGATACCAAAACAATCTGCATGATAGTTTGAGGCTAAACATTGCTCAAATCAGAATTTCACCTGCTGTTTTCAAATAAAAGTTGACAAATACAAAAATGAACCCTGCAGATTTCCACACTCCTTTCATATACGCGAATCTCTGCCTTAATTAATAATAATTACAGGTAATACCAACTATAGTCAGAAGGCCTAAGTGTACCCAGATTGCTTTCAAGTGTGCAAAAATGCGTAGCAAACACAGTTCTGGAGGACTAGCAGGAACCTGTTTATGGCAAGTCTGTTTGCTGTCTCCAGCCTGTAGGACCTTAGATGACCTATTCAGCCGTCTCTCCTACGGCTCCTGCCTTGAGCCTGGTCTTTCTCCTGTCCTGGGAGTCATTACTGCACTGCTTCTTGGACCCCACCCCTCTCTTTCTAGTACCATCTCCTCTTTCTAGTACCCTAAGCCTCTGCGCTAGTTAGATCCTGGTAATTCCTGGAATATGCCACGCTCTGTGTTTTGCTTTGGTGTGAGCTATTGCTCTGCCTGGCGTAGCTTCTAGGCTCCTTTGCGATTTAGTTTGAGCATCAGCTCTTTTGGGATCTATCCCCCAGTCAATGCCCTATTCCTGTCTCCAGAAGATGGAATTAATTTTAGGAGAAAAGAAGGGCAGCATAATTTCTCCTTTTGGTGTCGCTTTGTGGAAACTGTAAGCAACTTGTGGTGAAGAAATAGGTTTTGATTAAAAGAGGAAGTAGAGGTTTAATGAATACCCATTGGAAGAAGAAAAGAAAGAGGGGAAGGATGGAAGGCAGGAAGGAAGAGAGAGATAAGAGCCAATCTTCTGCTCCTTCCTAGGTCCTCAAGCCCAGACTATTCCCTCTGTCTGGGATGCTTTAGTCCACTTTTCTCAGCTCATCTCTCAGAAACCCCATGGAAGTTTCGGTTTGCACCAAACTACTTACTTGTACTTTTGTATAAGCCCTTTTAGCCCTCTGTTCTTTTCCAACATGAAAAATCTGCTGCATCCAATTAGGTTATAAGCTTCTTGAGCAGGGGGGTGGCAGAAATGGGACCTCAGTATTCAAAGGGACTTAGGGAAACAGGACCCATTCTAACCCCTTTTCAAGGTGAAAATCCCACTGGACACAGTCCTGGCACTTCTGAAAATTATCTTGAAGCTTCTTTGATGCATAGCCCTTGATAAATGTTCATTGTGCATGATTAATCAGTTAAACATTCCTTGTGCTTAACAAGATTAAATGCTGTTCCTATGATTTTATTGATTTATTACATTAATTACTTTCATTCGTATACCCTGCCATGTTCCCCAAAATACATGCTATTGGATAAGAATCAGTTATGATCTCTTAACCTGAGGTTATAGCCTGAGCAGTGAGTTAAAATACAGTATTTGCCTTTATTTCCTAACTCCCTAGGCTCACTTCACCCGGCATTTCCTCCTAGAAGCCTTCCCTGACTTCTCCACCATGAGGTAGTAGCCCTCCTGTGTATTTCCAAAGCACCACTCTGTGTACTGTTATCATGACACTTAGCCTTTGTAGAGCAATTATTCATCTCCTGATTTTACCTGCCTTCCCCACTAGGTTTCCGTCACCTGGAAGGCAGTGATAGTGTCTTTTTCTTCTTCTGTGTGTGGTCACTCACCCAGGGCCCACAGCATGGTCGCCTTTCACACAATCCATTCCCCATTATGCTGCAGGAGCTCTCCCCTGTATAGACAAAAGCCTGTATGCCTGCCCCCTTGCATGCAGACCTCTGAAAACCCTATATCTTCTGCAGGAGAAAGTACTAACTCTGCAGTGTGGAGTAAATGGCTCTCCTACATGGTCCAATTGCCTCCCAGTCTCATCTCCACTCTCATCCTCCATTATAGGCACTCAGAATCTTCCAGGTCTTACATGTCCATTTACCCTGTGTCAGTGTACATTTTAGATGAAAACAAAACAAAACAAACTTTCTTTCCATTGATATCTGTTAGCAGAATATCTCTCTTCTTGGAAAGGTCCTGTCCTTCCTTAAAGATTCAGCTCAAATATTACCTACGTCTTGGGATTCTGAAAGCACTTTGACTCAACCTACCTCACCGCCATCTTCCAACTAACATTGGAGTAAGCACCTGCCAAGAGACAGACAACTGGGAAATGGACACTCACTTCACTTGTTGGCTTTACTCACCCAATGAGGCAGGGATCTTGATCATCTTATTCTCTTTTCTCTCTAACAAAACACAGGGTCTGATCAGTTATGATAGTTTGGATGGATACACGCTTGGGCATTTCTTAGTTGTCCATTATCAACCTGATGTCAATGTTGCATCTTAATGACTAGTCATTTTACATATAATTTATGAAAATGCAGATGATGATAAGTAGCCCTTCCATGAATGAATGATTTTTCAGAGTGCTACATTAGGAAACTCTGTGTTAATTCTAAAAGCTGAAGCTATCTTCTTGCTACTATCTTTCTAATCTGTTCATTTAGAATTCCATTCTTTCACATTTGTACTTTCCTGTAGTTAATTTTCACATTAACATTACGTTTGACATTGTATTAGATATAATGCTTTAATTTTTTAGCATAATGTATGGAGAATTAGGTATACAACTTCTCTACTGATAATGGGAATACTGATAATGGTAGTTTTAATGTTCAAACTCCCTGCATATTTTATTAAAATGTATACTGTTATTTTATCCTAGTTTCTTCAGGGAACTGAACAGACACTATTCAAGCAACTTTAGAAGAAACATGAGCCTTATTAATTATCTTTGTTGTTGTTGTTATTAAGCAATAACCTGTTGCTGTGCTTTCCACGGAGTAACAAATGTGGTATACAAAGAGACAGAGCTCATAAAGCTTGAAATTCAGTATGCATGCAATATGAATGCCATGACCATATATAGAATCTAACATCTTGCAATCGGACAAACCCAAATCCAAGATTCAGAGTAGTTTCTGAGAAACCATACCAGGAGCAATGATTTCTACTGGATCTTCTCTTCTCTCTTCTCTTCTCCAGGGAGAGCATATCCAAATAGTTTCATATGCTCAGAGTGGAACCACTCAATTGACTTATACTTAATCAAATGGCTGGATTAATGTTTTTCTGGAGTGATTGCATTAATTGACGATCTCCATTCCTTCTCATAAATGTATGTGCTGACAACCTATGCTGATTAATAGACATGGCACTTGAAGTACTCAGAGTTGGCAGGTCACATTGTAAGTCATTTTCCTTATTTGTTTATTTATTTACTTATTTATTAGTTTTTTCTAGTTTTATTGAGCTATAATTGACAAATAAAATTGTAGTATATTTAAGGTATACAATGTAATGCTTTGATGCTCATTTCCATTTGTAAAGGATTTCAATAATCAAGTTAATTAACACATCCATCAAATCACATCCTTACCTTTATTTTAGCAGATTTATTTTTGGATGAAATATACATAAAAAAGCATATTTAAAACATTTTGGATTCCTTTAAGGGTCGCCTGGGTGGCTTAGTGGGTTAAAGCCTCTGCCTTCATCTCAGGTCATGGTCTTGGTGTCCTAGGATCAGGCCTTTCATGGGACTCTCTGCTCAGCGGGAAGACTGCTTTCCCTTCTCTCTCTGCCTGCCTCTCTGCCTACTTGTGATCTCTCTCTGTCAAAATAAATAAGTAAAAAAATATGTATATTTTGGATTCCTTTAAATGATTACAATAAAATAACTGCTTGGGTACTCACCATCAGCTTTAAAAACAGAAACCTGGATTCCCCCCATCCTTCCTTTGTATCCCTCTGGCTGTTCCTTCTCCCCATGTACTCTCCCTGGGATGACCACTAACCTGAATTTTCTCTGAATTATTCTAAATTTCCTTTATGATTGGATATATATACCTAAAAATATGTTATTTCATTTTACAGCTTTCTGATCTATGTGTTGGTAAAATAATATGATTATATACATAATTTTTCTCATTTGGTTTTCCTTTTCTATATTTGGATGTTATGTTCTCAAGTTTTTGTTGTTGTTGTTACTCTAACACCTTTAACAGACTTATTCAACCAGCTCCACCACTTTATCATCTTCCCAGATATTCAATACTTGGCCAACTTCTTTTCCCCAATTTAAGTCTTACTCTTATTCTGTATTTTAATTCTCTTCTAGTTTTCTCCAGCAATTAAAAATTCTTGTAGTTATTTTGAATAGTCAAGGTTGATTTAGATTTAACCAAATTTTTCTCAATCTTATTCAATTAATTTATTTTTTGTTCACCATTCTATCTCAGATATTCTGTGATCATTTTCCTTTTGTGTAAAGCACATCTCATAGACTATAATCTAGGGGGGATCTTTGCAGGTTAACCTCTCACATATTATTTATCTGAAAATGTCATTATCCTCTTCCTTGAACAATAGTTCAACTTTCCTTTTTTCTTATAACATTGATGGTGTTATTTCAATATAATCTGGTTTTCATTATTGTAATCAATAAGTCATCAGTCAGTCTAATTTCTGTTCCTCTGTGGGTACTCTGTCTTTTAAAACCTCTTTTTCTTTGGTGTTCTTCAGTATTATGATGATGATTGGGGTTTGAATTTCTTTTTATTTAATCCTCTTGGGATTTGTTACACTTCCTAGTTCTGAGAATTGGTGTCTTTAAATAGTTCTGGAAAATTCTCGGTAATTCTTGACTTGAACATTACCTTTCCTCCATTCTCTGTTATCTCTGTGGAAAAGACAATTTTTTGAATGCTCCAGGCACAGAATAAGAGTAACTGGGCTAGCCTCTCTTTCAATTAGGTTAAGACTATGTGACTGAGCTATAGACAATAGAATGTGGGTGGAAGGGATGGCTCGCCCATCTAGTTTTGGCAGACATACTAGTGGTGCCCATGGTCATCAACTTTGTGTGTTCAGAGGAGTGACTATCTCAGTTTAAAATGTATATGGATTCAAGGGCATATCTGATTATCTTGGACAGTTGGGTCAGATGTCTGGAATGAGAAAGAATGGAATACTAGGAACAGGGTGATCTGGGATAGAAGCATGCAGGTGAACATATGGGGTAGGAGCTTAGTGTAAATATATTTATTAGGACATATTAAAACCCATCAGAGAACATCCTCCATGAAAGAGATACTAAACAACCAAGTATTCACAATGACTTTTCTGACTTTGGCATCCTCAGTGCTGGTAGATGTACATATGAATGAGGTGGCCATGGTAACAGAGATGGAGGCCACAAATGGCTTCAACAACATAAGGTTGAACTTACCAAGCTGATGTAGCTATTGCCACTGTCTAATGTCTGATTGATCAATAACAGATACCAAGGGAGGGCTTCAGATATAGCACCAATTTTTGAGGAGACCAATGGACCACTTTAGTGGAAAGTTGACTATATCGAGCTCTTTTTTACCATTAAATGTCCAGTGATTAATTCTCATAGGAACAGATACATATTCTGGGTGTGCATTTTCCTTTCCTGCCTATAGGACCTCAACCAGCACTACTATTGAGGGTTTTACATATCTTTGACTCACTCATCCACCCTCACATTATATTGTGTCAAACCAGGGAACCCAGTGTTCAACAAACAAATGTGCAAGTGGGTTTACAACCATAACATCCGTGCATTGTATCCTATAATGGAGAATGGAGACATTGGATATCAGTTGTGGCCCAGAAACAGTCTGCTTCAGTGGGAATTGTATTTTGTTCCACTAACCTTCTAATACATTTTCCCCCAGGGAGAGAGGCTTACAGGAGTCGTAGAGAAGCTGCTATTCAACATGCTGAGAAGTACAGTGGAGAAGCACAAGGGGTAGAATGGGATGGACAAGAGGTTTCGTCTAAATCTCTCTTCATAGAAGGACTCACTCCCCTGTTTCTGGAGGTTCCATTAGCAGAGACCCTTCAGGTAACAGCCTCTCTACAGAACTCATTGACTGTAGTTAGCCAGCTTTCACAAAGACACAAACTTCATGGGGTATCTCATATCCAATGACTGATCAATACTGATACATAAATAGAGGCATTTTGGCCCAGCATGGGACAATTTTTTAGGACCATTTTAGTTCCAGAGTTCCCTGTGGGGTAGGCTGAAGCTGTCATGGGCCTCTAATTTCTCAGTCTTCCTGTCTTTCCTTCAGAAAGATACACACTGAAATTTTATATGAGTCAGAAATACATTTGTTTTACTAAGCTTCTAAAATTTGGGGCTTACTTGTTGCCACATTATATATTAGCCTATTCTGACTAGTATGTTCTCTTTCTGGACCACCAGTTAAGGTTTATGTCAGACATTATCCCTCTATCTTACCTTCTTTAAAGTTTTCACATTTCTTTTTAAGATGCATTCTAGATAATTTATTTGGATTTGTCTTCCAGTTCACTAAAACTCTTACCTGTTGCCTTCAGCATCCCGTTTAATTTACTCATTATAGGTTTAATATTAATTAATTTATTTTTCATGTCTGGAAGTATAATTTGCATGTTTGCAAATTGACTTCAGTGTTCTTTATAGTCTCTCTTCTCTGCATTTTCAAGCTTTTCTTTTATTTTTTTAAACATATTGCATTTGTATATTTTATATTCACTACCTTATTATTGCAATCACTGAAGACTTCCACTTCTGATCTTGCCATCTCTTTGTTTCTGCTGGCTGTCACTTTTGTGTTTTGTGATTTTTGGCTACAACCTACTCATTTTAATTGACACTTTGTGAGAATTTCTTGAGGCCAAAGTTGAAGTTGGATTCCTCCTGGTGACATTTGTATGTGTTAATGCTATTGGGAACATTAGTAACCCAGCTCCACTTTAGTTCACTGTAGGTTTTTGTTTGTTTGTTTGTTTTTGTTTTTTAACCAAAATAAAAGCATGAATTTGAATTGTATACTTCTATAATGATTGTTTAATGATAGCATATTCTCAAAAAGGGTTTTTTTTTTTATCTCCTCACTTAGCATAGAACCAATAAATGTAATAAATTAATACACAGAATTTTCTTTTCTCTTTTTAACTCAGTCTTTGGGGGCTGAGCAATAGGGAGTTTGTCTTCATAGGCTCTATCCTTCGGCAGATCCTAGATTTTAACTCCACACCCCTGTACCTTTTCTAGCACCAAAACAGAAGCTCAGGAACTCCAAGGTTTACCAAAACCTCTACATATAAATTGGTTTTGGAATCCTCTTATCAGTCAAGGTTCCTGCTTTCACATTTTCTTTGGCCTCTATGAATTACTTCCTTCTGTGCTAATTTAGCAATGCTTTTTAGAAGATTAAATATATGTTTTATCTAAGACTTTAGCTGTTTTAGACAGGAAGTTGCTCAGAATTATCTAGTCAGCCATACTGTGAGAAATAAGTCATT
Organism: Mustela putorius furo; assembly: GCF_011764305.1. NCBI lineage: Eukaryota > Metazoa > Chordata > Mammalia > Carnivora > Mustelidae > Mustela > Mustela putorius. The sequence continues at coordinate 28,583,489 of NW_025421273.1, forward strand.
TCTAGCCACTATAGTTATGCACATATACTTCTACCAGTCAAGTTGTATGTTCACCAGAATTAGACATGTCTGTTGCCAAAGTTGCCTATTACAGATTTTTTTTAGTATAACTAATTAATTTATGGATATATTATCCTAACTAATTAAATAGTTGAGTAAGAGAGCTCTTGTTTGTTATGAAATAATGATGGCAAGTCTCAGCAAAGGAGAGTTGTTTAATAAAACAGCATTCAATTAAACAACAGTAAAAGATTTTAGAAAATTTATAAGAACCAAAAAGGATTATGTACTCAGGTTATTTTGCAACTGTCTTTAATTTCTTGCTCTACTTTAGAGAAACCAAAATGAAACTAATGTTGCATTATAGGCATTATAGGTATAGTTTTTGTAAGAAAGATGACAGGGAGGCCAATTGTAAGAACTTCAATTGATGAAAATTATGGATTCACATAAAATGTTAGTAGATAAAAATATTTTTGATATGTATGTAATTTTTTATTCCTCGATCAACCTGTTCCACTACCCCGGTAAACCAGTCCTAACTATGGAAGAAAAGAGAGTTGATAGTAATCTTTAACCCATATAAACATATTAGTTAATATACTTGGTATTAGCAAAGTTTTCTGGAGATGTTTGTTTTTTCCCCAATTTTATTGACGTATAATTGATAAATAAAATTGTGATACACTTGGAATGTATAATGTAATGATTCAATACACATATGCATTGTGAAATGATTCCCCTAATGAACACATCCATAATGGAGGTGTTTGTTTTGTTGTGGTTTTGGACGTAAAACGAGGGGTTGTATCTCAGAGTTGTCCAGCAAACAACTTTTTTTCAAGTAAAATTTTTTACTATTTCAATGTGAAGAAGGTCTTCAACCCCATTAATGATAAAATATGCAAATTTTAAGTTATCAAGTACAACATTTTTCAAAACTTATTGGCAAAATTTAAAGAGTGACAAGACCCAATTTTGGTGAACAAGTAGAAAAAAGTCACTTTTGATTTTATACCAACTTTATTGACAAATAATTGTCAATTGCATAATTGACAAATAAAAATATATATATTTAAGAGGACAATGTGATGATTTGACACATCTATACACTGTGAAATGAATACCATAATCAACTTCATTTATACATCCATCACTTCATATAGTTTAGCTTTTTTTTCTTTTTCTTTTTTCTTTTTTTTTGGGGGGTGGGGGAGATAAGAATATACAAGATTTACTCTCACAAAATTTCAAATATAGCATACAATATTAGTAACTATGGTCAACATGTAGCAAGTAACTTTTAAGTGGTTATTTCATATTCTTCATTTTTGGAAAAAAGTTGTTGGGATAGTTTTTTAATAAGCACTTTGTTGTTGTTTGGTCGTTATTTCCTACTTTCTTCATAGTTTCTACCTTTTAGAGTTTTTGTTGTTGTTGTTGTTGTTGTTTTGTTTTGCCATTTTCACTTCTGGTCTTGGGTCTTGTCTATCTCTTCATAGTCAAATTGGACATTGATCTATTTTACTTAACAAAATACAGTTCTCCTCCTCAGAAGAATTTTATCATCAACTTCAAAAACAGTTAACATTTTTTTCTTTATGATTTTTATCATTTATCTGTATCTTTATGATTTGCTAGGCTCTTCCATATACTATCTTATTTAAAATTACATAACAACCCTGTCAGGAAGGTATTATAATCTTTTTTTTTAAATTGTTAATTTGACAGACAGAGATCACAAGTAGGCAGAGAGGCAGGCAGAGAGAGAGAGGAGGAAGCAGGCTCCCCGCTAAGCAGAAAGCCCGATGTGTGTCTCGATCCCAGGACCCTGGATCATAACCTGAGCTGAAGGCAGAGGCTTTAACCATCTGAGCCACCCAGGTGCCCCGGTATTATAATCTTTATTTCACAGTTAAGAAGATAGAAGATCAAAGAAATTAACATGTCCAAGGCCATAAATTAGAGGCAATTGAATTCAATCTTGAAACCAGGATTGTTTAATTCTTATGTTCAGGTTTCCTTATTATAATGTTGCATGATGATTTAACCCATGTGGTATCATGTGAGCCTAATCCAGGTACATCTAGCTCTAAAACACAAACATTGTCTAACTTCTTTCATAGCCCAGCTAAATGTACTCCAAGCAATCCACTTTTCTAACCTGTTGTGGGAGGATTTTGAACTAGTTTTTTTTTTTTTTTCCCTTTCCAGTAAAGCTAAACTTCAATAAAGCTTCTTTTATAATTTTTCTATAAGATGACTTTAGTTTAAGTTAGTCATTCAGTTCTCTCTTCAGCCATTCAATTCTCTCTTCAGCACAATCACTAGATTGTCAGCTCCAAGATGACAGTTTTGTGTCTTTTTCATCTTGGGTCTCCACTATTTTCCCATGTGCCCAACATGTAATCAGCACCCGTATTTATGCAACTGAAGAGCTCCCTTCTCCTTCTTGTTACAGCTCAAACCTTCTGTTAGACTTCTTTTCCAACCCTCATTTAGTCTAATGGCCATCTCCTAGGGTGATTTGGCTCGTGTTGTAGTATATGTCTAACTCAAGAGTTTCACAAAATTCTGAAAAGTCCTGATCTTCCATAAGAGGTAGTTATTAAAGGAGAGGATACTAGAAATCTGAAAAACACAAGTTAAAATAAAAAAAAATTATATTTAACCTCTCAAGTGATCAAAAATAGAAATACAGATAATACTTTGTACTGGCAGGGTGGTATGAAAGGAAAAATCTCATATATTGTTGGTGAAACTGTAAAATGGTATGGTCTTTTTTGGAAGTAATTGCTCAATATGATGTAAAACTTACTGACTTACTAATTCCATTTCCTAAATGAGGAATATCTTTACATGTAAAGATGATCATCATAGCTTTATTTGTAAGATTGAAAACTATAACCACCAAAATATTCAATAATACTGAAATTAATACACAGTGTATAGTAATTCGTATTTTACAGCCAAGCAAGTGGGAGTGAGGCATTCTCCAACTACTCTTGCATGAAGCTCATGAAAGCCTACAGGGAACTAGCCACTTCTGCAGTACTTGGAACGAACGGAAAGATTGAGGAGATTATGTAGTGACATACAAGATGTGCTCGTTATACTGTTATGATGTTGGGAGAGAAATATAAGATTTAATGCTACATGCTCAATTGGATCTCAATTGATTCATGCATTCAATAATCTGTTGAGTGCTGAAGTGGTCCCCAGGCTCTATGAAATCAAAGAATAGGACAAAACTCTTCTCCTTTTGGAAGCATACTTTCCAAGGCAAGAGGAGGGTCTGGGGAAAGGGGTGGGGTGACAGACAATAAAGTAATAAGTAAGCAAAGGAATTAAAGTTAAAGGAGTTAAAGATTGTGGTTAGGTCTAGCTAGAAATGAACAGACATAAAACAAATTGACAATGCTTTAAAAAAAGATTAGGTGACAAGATACCAAATATTATCAGTGATGATTTCTGAGTAACAGAACTTACTCCATAGCATCTCTGTGTTTTCCAGATTTACTATAATGGGTATAGATTTCTCTCAGTAAGCAGAAAAACCACAGTGAAATTATTCTTAAAAGTTATTAGAAGAAAATGAAATCATTCCTCATTATCTTGGTGGCTCCTGGAAATGACTTCCTATCTTGTTTTGTACTCGGTCTTCCTTCTGCATGGCTTTGGATTTTGGGTACTCCCCCTCCAACTTGTTTGTCACAGCCTTTTTAGAATTTTCACAGAAGGGAAGCAGATGTATAGGTCTGTGAAGGTGTGTATGTGCATGAGAATGAAAAGAAAATCCCCGAAAACAAGGACATTTCCAAAGTTGCTACGCTCTTAACAAGAACCTGGTGAGCCAGTGGTCCTGGAATATTAAACATACCCCATTTGCTACTGGTTAACAAGGCCAGTGATCCATGAAGTTGCTTCTTTTTTGGGTTTTGGTGTCTGAGGGTTTAAATGAATGGTTTGAAAGTAAAGTCTATCACTGTATGTAGCATAGACAACAATTGCTTAAATTCAGGATAAGCTATGAATAGACTTAGGTTTTCAGTTTTCAAGGTGCCCACATTGCACAGCGATTGGCAACTCAACATTACTTTCATGTTCCCCGTTACAAGATGCCACCAGAAACACAAATCTATAAGGGGCTCTGCCGCTTACCATCTGCTTGATTCTCAGGGTCTCCAAATGGCCCCAAAAGGTGGTGGCTGTTTGCAGCGCTTGGACTTTTGAATTGCATTAAGTACCAGTATGAATTTTCTGTTTGGCTGACCTCTAAAGAATGGCAGAGGAGACCAGTGCAGACATCAAGTGCCCAGAAAAGGAACCTTCCGGGACAATTCTTGCTCCCGTCCCGGATGCCAGTGTGACCAATTCAGCAATTGTGTCTTTCCCCGGGATAAAATGAATATTGTGTCAGTGAAGCTAGAATCATAGAGTGATGATCTGAGAATCAGTGAGAAGGAAGACGCTGACCTTGGAGAGGTTTAAGAATGCCTTATGAGTAGCTATCTGGAACATAATTAAAGGCATTTTAACATCATAAGCCTTGAAGAATGCGAACCATCACCACTGCACACTGGGGAGTAAAAGATATTGCTTTTATAGCTGCAGAGCTTATGGTCAGAAGTGATATGAAATATTAGAAATGTGACAGTTTTATAATAATTTTATTCTTGCTCATTGTGATAATTTTCATTTGCAGCTTTTTACCTTTGAATATCTTGAATTGCATTAAGCCTTTCTCACTCCATCCTTGTCCTGTAATATTAGAAACTGTGGTTTTTTAATCTGAGGAATTACAATAAATGCTACAGGCACAAGCAAACAGATAATGGTGTTTATGATGCCTGTTATTTGAAGAATTAAAAGTTCTGAGTGAATTTGTCTCTCAGTTAATAAAAGCAATAGAGCTCTGAGTGAAATACTTCCTCTTCTTACTTTTAATTGCATCACTATGTCTTTTTGTATCCTCTTCCTTTTCTTAGCTGCTTTTTGTTTTGAGTATAAGAGAAGGAGGAAGAATCCTTTCTGTCAAATAATTTGCTCTGTTTTTTTTTTTTCTTGTCTATATTTTTCTTTCAGATACCATCTGTAGATTCTTTACTGAATAACCCCAAGTTAGAATTAGTGCTAGAGATCATCTGGTTTAAGTATTGAAATATTTCCCTTTGTCAGAAAAGGAAACAAAATTACAAGAGGGACACCTGGGTGGCTCAGTTGGTTGGGGGCAGCTGCCTTTGGCTCAGGTCATGATCCTAGCATCCTGGGATCGAGTCCCACATCAGGCTCCTTGCTTGGCAGGGAGCCGGCTTCTCCCTCTGCCTCTGCCTGCCACTCTGTCTGCTGTGCTCACTCTCGCTCCTCTCTCTCTGACAAATAAATAAATAAAATCTTAAAATAAAAAAAAAAATTACAAGTCTCAAGACCAGCAGAACTAGGACTATAGTCTATGTCCCCCGACACTGCAAAAGCCATACCTAACTCTCACTGAGTATTTGCTAGTGGGTAGGCAAAGCTTTAAGAACTTCATATGTATTAACTCTTGTGTGTGTTCCAATAAAACTTGATTTAAAAAGCAACAACAACAACAACAATAGGAGGTGGACCAGATTTGGGCTGTGGACTGTAGTTTGCAAACTCCTAATTCTTTTAAGACTCAGAGTGTCCATATGAGATAGGTCTGCTGTTATTGTCACCTTCATTTTACACAAGAGTAAACTAAGGCACAGAGTAGTTATCTAACTTAACCCAATGTTATATACTTAAAGATTGCCTCCATATAAAGAAACAGGTTGTCTGACCTGAATCTGCACACTTGGTTGTACCCAAGTGTCTGATGATTTTCTCCATATTTTTTTCTTTCTCTTCATTTCCAGGGTACTTTATTGAAGAGAAAATGGTGGGTTAGCATGCAGAATCTCATATACATATATGTACTATAGGCTTATATTGATGATGATTTTTAACTTATTCTTTTCCTGTGGTTGACAATGCTATTTAGCACCTTGCTTGGCCATTTGAGAGGGATCTAAAAGAAGCAGTTAATGTGTTTCTTCCCTTAGAAAGGGTTAAAATTTAGTTTGGAATCAAAGAAATTAAAATGTAACCAGGTAAACATTTACAGAATCCTTACAACATAGAGTAGATAGTCCAAAATCGTCTTTATCTTATGATCAAGTCAGGATCGAAAAAGCTGTTCATTAGCTTATTTGTTCTGAAGTCCTGGGATACTTGAAAGCAATCTCTGTCAGCCTGTTTATGTAAAGTTTTGTAAAAGAACTGTGACTATTGACAGTTCCTATTTTTTTTAATCCTCAAACATTTCTCCCAAATAGCCTTACATTTTCTTTTTTTTTAATCAAAAATAAGTTGATAACATGATGTGGCTTCAGACATGCAATTAATTAGTGAGAGACTTGATCACCACATCTTACGGGACCATACCCAACCATCTGTTGATGGCTTGGAGATTGATTCACTTTTACCCAAGTGAAAACCTCTGTTAATACAAAAGTTTATAAATTGAATGTTTTTAAGAGAGGAGGTTTTTGGATCATACATTAGAGGTGATACAAAGATTGCAAAAATATTCCAAATCAAGTTGCTGTCTTTAAGGAATGGAGAATCCATTCAGAAACCAGGCATAACCACATTTTTAAGATTCCTCTGATCATTCTATGATTCATGCAAGGGTTAGACTCCTTTCTAATGACTACAATCATTTACAATCTGTCAGTTGGTGAGCTGACAAATGAATGGTCTAGATATATGGCGTGTGATCACAGGGGGAGAATTGCCTACATCACTTTCAGGCAGAAGAATGGGTTTGAAGTGAACCCTAAAAGATGGGTAAGATTTAAAAGGCAGGTAGAGATGAGGGAACAGATTGACCATACCATTTCTTTTTAAATTTTTTTTAAGTTTTTACTTAAATTCCAGTTAGTTACCATACAGTATAATGTATAATGTATATACTCTACCATACAGTACATATAAATACATTATATTAGGTTCATGTGTACAATATGGTGATTCAACCCTTCCATGCAATACCCATCACAAGTGCACTCTTTAGTCCCCATCACTTATTTAACTCATCCTCCCTTATGCTAAACTTAATTTGTTCTCTATAGCTAAGAGTCTATTTCTTGGTTTGTCTCTCTCTCCCTTTTTCCCCCTTTGCTCATTTGTTTCTTAAATTTCACATATGAGTGAAATCATATGACATTTATCTTTAACTGACTGTTTTATTTTGTTTAGCATACTACTCTTTAGCTCCATCCCTGTCATTGCAAACTCCAATATTTTATTCTTTTTTTTTTTATGAGAGAGTAATATTTCTGTGTGTGTGTGTGTATCACATGTCCTCTATCTATTCATTAGTTAATGGATGCTTGGGCTATTTCCATAATTTGGCTATTGTAGATAATGCTACTATAAATATCAAGGTACATTTATCTCAGACTTAGATTTTTGTATTTGTGAGATAAATACCTAGTAGTGCAATTGCTGGATTATAAGGTAGTTCTATTTTTAACTCTTTGAGGAAACTCCATACTGTTTTCCACAGTGCCTGTGCCAGTTTGCATTTTCACCAATAGTGAAGAAGTTTTCTTTTTCTTCACATCCTCACCTAAACCTGTTGCTTTCTATGTTGCTAATTTTAGCCATTCTGACCAGTGTGAGGTGATATCTCATTATGGTTTTGATTTGTGTTTCCCTTATGAACATCGTTTCATGTGTCTGTCTTCTTTGGAAAAATATCTACTGTCTATTTTTAATTGGATTATTCATTTTCTAGGTGTTGAGTTTTGTAAGTTCTTTATGTATTTTGGGTATTAACCTTTTATTGGGTATGCCATTGGCAGATCTCTTCTTCCATTCAGTAGGTTGCTTTTTTTTTTTAAGATTTTATTTATTTATTTGTCAGAGAGAGAGTAGCAAGAGTGAGCACAGGCAGACAGAGTGGCAGGCTGAGGCAGAGGGAGAAGTAGGCTCCCTGCCAAGCAAGGAGCCCGATGTGGGACTGGATCCCAGGACACTGCGATCATGACCTGAGCTGAAGGCAGCTGCTTTAACAAACTGAGCCACCCAGGCGTCCCCGGTAGGTTGCTTTTAATTTTGTTGATTGTTTCCTTTGTTGTGCAGAAGCTCTTTATTTTGATGTAGTCCCAATAGTTTATTATTGCTTTTGTTTTCCTTGCCTCAGGAGACATCTCTAGGAAGAAGTTGTTACCACCAATGTCAGAGAAGTTACTGTCAGTGGTCTCTTCTAGGATTTTTATGGTTTCAGATCTCACATTTAGGTCTTTAATCCATTTTGAATTTATTTATTTATTTATTTACTTTTGCAAAATACATCATCTTAAAGCCAAATCTCATCCTTCAGAACATCAGTGGACTGGCTGGAGTGGAAACTATCACTCCTGACACTACCCCACAGATCATAGTAATTACAAGAGCTTCATCTTCTAAACGTTCTACAAATAATCTCTTCAAGCTTTAGTTAATGCCAATTTTAATGGTGCCTTATGATGCCTATCTCAGCAAAGCAGGAGGATTCCAGGATACAGAGCCAACACACCTTCTTCTTTACAGATATGGAACAAGGCATGAAACATTCTTCAGTATTTTATCTCTTTAAAGTGGACATCAATGCTTTGGTCTTGAACTTGAAGTTGCATTTTGGTCAGGTCCTCAAGGAAAGTTCCAAATTCAGCAACTATAGAGTCAAGGCTGCCATATACAAAGGGTTTCCCATTCAGACCAAAGACTTCGTGGCTTAGTGTCCTGGTGGTGCTCAGGCTCATGGGAACCTCAGTCTCCCACTGTCTAAAATGCCATGGCAACCCCAATGTGGAAGCACCGAGACCAAGGAAGTAACAAGCTCTTCACCTGGGCAATGGTGGCTCAGGCGTTCCAACAGCCCCTCCTCAAAGCCTAAAAAGAAGGTCTGAAATAGGAGATGAAAACATTAGGGGTCTTAACAGGGGAGTGGGGCAGGCTGCAGCAGACCATGCATTTCAATGTCAAATCCAATTATGAGATGAATCGTAGCCAGAACAATCTTGGACTTTTCCACTGCCACTACCACATCCCTTCTGTACTTGACACCAAGGAAGCATGCTAATATGATTGCTGATATGATTGATCAGACCAAAGCACTTCTTGGAACCATACTGTTGTTACAGGTATGCTTGCCATCATTGAAGGTGGGAATGGTATCTTTCCTTGTCTCTTGTGATTTCTTTTTCTATAATGAGCAGATCTAGGCAGGGCCCATCATCCCGGAGCCATGGTTACTTATTTTTTCATATCTCTCAGCATATGATTACATGGGTAATTCAAGTCAGGGTCAAGGACCGTATTTACACATACCTTTTCTCTCTCTTCTCTGAATGCTCCCTTCTGTGTTCCCTCCCCACCTGCCTCCCCAACCCCCACATATCTGAATGTATATAGCTGTCTCAAAATTTATATTTGAAGGAGGAGGGAGGGAATTTAAACACATACCCCCAAAAGCAAACTTACTCCAATTCTGCCATTTAACAGAGTGAAGTGGTAGGAGGAGGATCTCTTGCTGCTATTACTTTAGTGGTCGTACTATGCTAAATAGCCTGCTTCTGTATTTTGCAAGTATCTCTCTTGGAAACCTTATGGGGAAGTAAGGACATTTGTCAGGGTAAGATCTGAGATTTCAGAAACGTTTGGCTACCAAACCCTTACCCATATTCCCAAATATTAATACAGGGCTTAATCTGGAAGAGGCCATTTTTCTGGAAGAGTTTATCTTTCCAGTGGGCATAAAACTATTAGGTGACTTGATTGTAGGAGTTTGTTGGTATCCTAAATTATTTAACATTTTCTTTACATTATGTCTCTGATATACTTGATAATTCATTTGCTAAGAGATTGAGATGATATACTCTAATAACTTTGCCTCTGTTGAGTCACTGGGCCGGTGTATGTGTGTGTGTGTGTGTGTGTATGTGTGTGTTTGTATGTGTACAAACCACATGTCTCTCAACATGGTAAGGTTGCACTGATTTTTCTGATGTCTAATCATTGTATAACTTGGCATATATGATTTCAGTTTTAAAGGAATCTTTTTTAAAGCCAACTACACAATTACTTCCAAAGACTACATTTTATAACTTAAAGTTGGAAAAGTAGATGCCAACCTAATAGCATCTGGATTAGTGTTTTTCAAATTACGATCTGTGATCTGGTCTACCTGCATCAGAACCATATGGGCATGTGTTAAAAATGCAGAGTCATGTACTTTAACTCAGATCTACTGGATATATAACTTAAAATAAGACACAGGAATATATATATATATATATTTATATATATATAAATATATATATGCATATATATGTATATTAAAGATTTTATTTATTTGTTTGACAGAGAGAGACACAGTGAGAGAGGAAACACAAGCTGGGGGAGTGGAAGAGGGAGAAGCAGGCTTCCTGCCAAGAAGGGAGCCTGATGTGGAGCTCAATCCCAGGACCCTGGGATCATGACCTGAACCAAAGGCAGACACCTTATGACTGAGATGCCCAGGTGCCCCAAGAATTCATATTTTTAACATGCTCTTTAGATGATTATCATGACTACCCAAGTTTGAAACAAATGATTCCAGATTATGATTTTGCTGAGCCAATGCATCTATAAGGGTAGATGTAGCCAAGACAGAGACCTTGTACAACTGGCTAAGCCACAGACCTGACACCACCCTTGGGCCATACTGCATGATGGGAAATCTGTCTAGTCTTATTGGACAGTCTTTCCAATAACTTTCTTCATTGCAACCATAGTAGCTTCTACCACATCTGCAATCTGACCATTTGCTTGAGGGTGATGGGGTGTGATGATGACAGTTTTAATAAAGTCTCCAAACATTAATCCCTTGAACTCAGCAGATTTAAGGCAAGCCCACAGTCCAAAGTAGAATATATAGTAATTCATGAGTTGCAAATAACTGACAGAGTTCACAATATTCTGCAAATAATTAAGCATACTGGAAGAACTTTGGGACTTTTCATCAAGTCCTAGAATGGTCCTGATGAATTGATCTAAATTCTCATTTCCCAGGGAGTGGTCAGTTTATTTGACAGGAAAATGCCAGATATGTTTTAGTTTTTCGTTGTGCTTTCTGTCACCATTATCAGAATCGATTTGAAGCCATAGCTAAAAGCTAAGCCAACACTTTATGTAGTTTGCCCAAGATAATAAGATGTCTGCTTGCTGTAATGTTGATTCTTGAACATATTGAAAATTGATTCACAGTGCCTTCTATCACCCAGCTTTATTTTTATTCATACTAAAATGCAGCCCTTTGGAAGGTAACAAGCAGATGACCAGCAATTTTTGGAAAGTATGTTTTATTAAATGATAGAATGTGTACCAAGCACTCAACAGAGAGCCTGATGTGTGGTAGAATTGAATTAAATAGTAGTTACAACTACTTTTTCAAAAAAGTAATTAACCCTAACCTACTTCCTCTGCAATGCAAGAGGACAACTCAACAAGCAGTTAGGATATAAATAAGCACATTTAAAGAATAATTTCACCACTAACTTATCCACATGAAAATTATAGAAAGTTGAAGAGGGTTCCTGCAAAGATTGATGCCTAAAAGCCTTGCCAACCTGCATCTTCCTTTTTTTTTTTTTCAGAGTCCACCTTCCAAAGCCTACAGAGAATAGAAATAAATGTCAGTTCTTTGCTTGCTTGGCCTCCCTTGCTGTTAGGGCATTGATATGTTCCAATACTGACCAATGGTACCTGAGACCAAAAGTGATAAGGACACCTGTCAAAGCATTTTCACATTTAGGGAAGATGAAGAGAAACAAGAAGCATATCTTCCTCCATTTTTCTTACTTTGCATATTAATTGTATGAGGCTGTGATGCTTGGTACTATGGCAGCCACTTTTAGATCATGGGAGTTGCCAAGGACATCACAGAGAAACTGAAATTGCTGAACCACTGAACGAATTCTGGAACCATCCAGATTCCTTTTGATGTGAGGCACGCAAACCTTTATTTCAAAGCATCTTTGTTTCTGTTTTTTCTTTTTCTTGAGCCCAAAAGTATCCTATCTGACATACCTTTATAACAGCTTTCCTTTTAGAATGCAAGCTCCATGAAGTCAGGGACAGATTCTAGTTTATTGCAAATGCAGTGACTTCAACACAATGGAAGGTTATTTTTCTCTTAAAGTCTGAGCTGCTGTGATGACCATGTGGTGTTGTCATGCAAAGAGCCTCCATTCCTAGGGGGTTGCTCTCATCAGTGAAGTCTAAGATGACTCCACACCATGTCTACACTTACAGCCAGCAGAAGAGGGAAGGGGAAGAGGAGAGAGGGCCTCTTATTTTCAAAGGCATCACCTAGGAGTTGACTGCATCACCTGGTTTATTACCCAATTGGTCAGAACTTAGTCTACTAATGGTAGTTACAAACATAGCTGAGAAAAGAAGTCATTACTCTGCACTGTCCTGTATTCAGCTTAAAATTCCATTATTATGTTTGAAAGAAAAAAGTAGATATTGGGGAACAAGTAAGTTTCTTTCATAGCATCATTGGTGAGAATAATAGGTGTAAATAGTTTTGAAAAAAAAATATATATATATAAACAAAGAATACCTAATTTGTACTAGTGACTCCACTAATCTCTTTCACAGAATTATCTCATTCATTCTTTACATTAAACTTTCTTACCTTTTTTTTTTTAAAGGTGTTATTTATTTATTTAACATAGAGATAGAGTGCCAGGCAGGCAGAGTGGTAGACAGAGGCACAGGGAGAAGCAGACTCCCTGCTGAGCAAAGAGCCAGATATGGGCCTTGAGCCCAGAACCCTGGGGTCATGACTTGTGCCAAAGGCAGACACTTAACAGCCCGAGCCACCCAGATGCCCCCTCATTAAACTTTCAACATAGAAGGCATTTTTATCCCCACTTTGCAGATGTGGACAATAAAACTCAAGGACTTCGAGCAAGTTGCCCAAGGTCATATACTGAATAACTTACAGCACTTGTGTTGAAATCAAAGTCCATGCCGTTGACATTTTATCCTTGAAGATCTGGCTCACTACCACCTGTCCCCGTCCCCAGCTGCCTTATCCTAATCTTACATTCTGTATTATGTTTACTCCCTCCTCAAATTTTGCATATGGATTCCAGGGGGTTATTTATTTATTTATTTTTGCTTGTTGCCTCTCATTCCAGTGTTTTCCAGTGTCTTGCTCTTGACTCTGTGCCTTTAAATTAGCACCAACTCCAAATGATAAACATCTCTTTCTCTTTGTTACCGTCCAGTGTCAATTATTAAGGAATTGTTGCTCCACTCCACATGGAGCCTTCTGTTCTTTGTGATACTGGCACTGGGGCTCAGCAACCACCATTCTGCTTTGTCCGCTGCTGCCCGTTAAGGTCTGCCGGGTGGAGGGAGCTTAAAGTGAGACTGAGAGCAAGACTGGAAGGGAGAAGGAACCAGCCACTTCCCGTTTTTTTCCCTTTAGTTTTATTCAACTTCCCCTTCCTTTCAGTATACATCCAAGGGGATGCAGCAACTGGATGCACATTAAAGTTTTTCCAACATGTCCAGGATCTCCCCCTTCACATACCCTCAGATACCAGCTCCAGCCCAACAGGGCTCCCTCCTCAAAGGACTAAGTTTCAGCCTCTCCAGGTCATGGTTCTGTTTTAATGATGCTAATCTTTTACCTAGGTTTTCTGAGCCTCTGGGTGGTAGTGACTTAGTGCAATTGCTGACTTCATAATACTTTACAGTTATTAAAGTTATGCTAAGTCAGTTTTGGTTTAACTTTTTTCCTTCTCAATTATACATTGGCTTAATTTTACTCTCCTGGGTTGATCCATGTTTCCATCTTCAGAGAAATCAAGAAAATTCATAGACCATCTTTGATTGAGGGCAGGATCCCATTTCTACAACTCTATTCCACACAAAGGTGGGCAAGGTCTGGGAAAAACAGCAGGAAATTGATAAGCACATGGAGATGAGTGATTTCACTTGTGTACATTCCTCATCACCCAGAAGCTGACGGAGTTGTCTTTGACTGAGTTGCTATCATGCTTGTTGCCCTGGTAAGCGAAGTACTTCAAACTTGAAAACACTCAGGTATCCCTCTGAGGAAGGAAAGGGGCACTTAGGATTCTGCCCATTCAACAGGAAGGAAAACTGAGGTAGAGCAAAGAAGTTGGCTAATTTTTCAACTTAAACTGCCGCAGAGATAAGAGACAGTTTAATTGTTGGCCTGCTTTTCCCTCAATCTCCTAGACAAGGAAGGACAAAAGTGACCTTTGTGGGCAAGGTTGTTCTTCTTTCTGACCTTTCTCAGTGGCAAGTACAATCCTTCATTTTCCTGGCCTGCCAGTCTGGCACTTTCCACAGGCATAAAATTCACTCGAGAGAAGGAAAATAAAAGTAAGATCAAAGACTTGCATAATTTCATTTCTCGGGGGGAAAAACCTTGTTCTGGCAGCCTACTTCCCAGGAGTGATCCAAACCACCCAGGTTCTGTTGTCCACAGTGAGTTGGAAGCAGTGGAGAGGACTTGGCATTTTTTTCTACAGTCACTAATGACATCAGGGGTGGCTGAGACAGCCAAGATAAATAACCCCTGGGAGGCACTGAGGGGTGAGAAGGAGCTGTGGGACTCCCATCAGGACGATGGGGTCTGCCCATCTCAGTCCTTGCAAGTTGTGCAGAGTCAGAGCCCTATATTTATTTGGTTTGAAGTACTCATTTAGGTGTTGGTAGCCAAACAGCTATGTCAGCCTCACGCCAGGTGATATCTCCTTGTTGGTGTCCAGCACTGTGGATACTATGGCTTCATAATTGACTGATGGCACCTTCAAGCCTAATATTTTTTATTTTTATTTTATTTTTTGACAATAGCAGATCTTGCCTCAGGAAGGGCTGGCTGATATGATAAGTTGCTTTGAAGATTGAGTGATATTTAATATTTTGAGTGACTGCTTCTTGTTGAAGTGATTGGGTTCTTCAAGGACACGCTATACATGTTTAAAATGGGATGTCTGGGGCTGCCACAGCATAATCGACTGTGAAATAAGCCTGTTGGAAAGGACAATTACTTCTGGAGCCTCAAATGCAAGTCAAGTCTCCCGTGGCAGTGAGAGGGAGGGTCCCGGTTGGTTCTAGTCAGGAGTGAAAATGACTGTTGCTTTACCCCTTAGCATGGGCTGGTGCCTGCCTTAGACAGTACTGGAGACGTATAGGTACAGCCCACACAATCAACCAGCAGTGGCTCCCAGGATGCGTAGCTGTTGTGAACAATCCATCTTTCCATCCCCACATTGTTAATATCCAAAACCAGTTATGGAGAACTTACTACGTGCCACATATACACACAGGTACTAGCAGCAAAGAGATGCCCAGTATGCTTTTTAAGCACATGGTTCAGTAGAAAAGAAGAGAGAAAGCACACACTAACATTTATTAAAACAAATACTGTGGGGCGCCTGGGTGGCTCAGTCGGTTGAGCATCTGATCTTGGTTTGGCTCAGGTCATGATCTCACAAGCCATGGGATTGAGCTCTGTGTCAGGTACCATGCTCAATGGGAAGTCTGGTGGAAATTCTCACCCTCTGCCCCTCCCCTCCTTCTTCTCTCAAATAAATACATCTTAAAAAAAAATACTGCATGTCAGAAATCATATATCTTGTTAATTCTTTCAACTATCTTATAAGATAGTGTCATGTCCATTTTATAGAAGATGAAACTGAGGTTTAGAGCAGTGAAATAACTAGCTCAAGACCACAAACCTGGTAAGGAGCAGCACTGAGATTCACTGCAGATGAAGACACATGTCCTTGCCATCCTAAGAGGTGCATGGGACAGAAGCTCAGCTAGGATGTAGCTCTGAAATGATGGACACCTGCTTCTTCCACTGTCACAAATCTTGAAAGCCTCACTACTAATGCGGCCATTTTTATTTCATTCTATTAAGGGAGAAACTTTTTCTCCTTTCCTAAACTAATCAGGGATTCTAAAAGCTGTTCAGGAGGTTTTAGTGAAAGGTACATGCTAAAGTCACATCAAATTAGACACACAATTACAATGACAGTTCGCCAATACCCAAACCTGAGGCACCATATTGAACAAACCCCATAGAAATTTAAGCCAATGCTTGACCTAAAACTGCAGCTGATATTTGAAATGCCGAATGAATTCAAGAAATCCCGTGGATGGCTCCAGGATTCAGCAAGTCACAGTGTAAGATGACAACTGTAGGTAGTCCTTCTGAGCTGAGGGACGCTTTTTCCTTATCAGTACTTCATTGTTCCCTTCTGACAAATGCCCTTATCAGTCATATAGCAGTTTTCTTACACACACACACACACACACACTCCAAAGCAGGAAAGATATATTTTTTTCAAAAGATTGTTTTTGGTCATCAATAAGGTCTCTGATTAATATTTAGTCCACGTTACAAAATAAATCCTTTCGTTTGTGTGTATTAGTTTTTCTGTTTTCACATTCTGCTTCATTCAACCTGCATTTGACTAGCAGGTAAAATTTCTTGAGCCGTCCCTTTTTTCATCTGCATTTTAAAACTATAATAGGTTTTCTGAATATTGTGGTTTGGATTACTCAGACCACTAGCTTTCTTCTAGTTGAAGAGGTTAAAAAAACTGAAAACTATATTAAAACTATACTTCCTGGAATTCTTTATGGATAAGGCTCTAGATTTGAGTTGGATTCTACCACCAAGGGGTTTTGTGCAATATTTGGAAGGTGCTGGCTTCCTGACCTTCTTGGACAAGGTCATGGGCAAATAGGTGTTTCTATAGCCATAGTTTCCCGAACATTTGGAGGCCATCAAGGTGGAGGAGCCAAGGCAGTAGTAGCTTGGCAGAGTTTGTGTTCTCAGCTAGACTAACTCTCCTGGTGCCCAATTCTAGACGGATCCGAGGAGATGTTCCTGGAAGCCCAGCCTAGAACCCACATATCTAGCAATTCTAAGAATCCTGTAAGTTTTCAATCCCCTATATTAAATCCTTTCCCAACTAAACACCTAGGGTGGCTTCTGTTTCTGTTTTGCACCCCAAGTGATAGTGAAGCCAAAAAAGTCAGGTTGGGATCATGTGCTTGGGGCTGCTGTATGGCTCCAGCCGATTTTTTCTGTTCTCAGCATTAGACTTGTCTCCTAATTTTCACTCCATGCTTTTTCTCATTCCATTTTCTCTGCTTGGAATGTTCTTTTATTTTCCCTTCAACCTCAGTTCTCATGTCACCTTCCCCAGAGAGTTTCCTCTTATAGATTTAGGGGAAAGTGAGATATTTGTACATTAGGTGCATCAGTCCTTTTGGTTATGATGACTCAGTGGCCCAGGGATATGGAGATGAAAGTCAGCCTCTGCTCATAGGGGGCTTTTGGTCTAGTGTGGGAGATAGGTCAATAAATGTATTAACCCAGAGATAAAAACTACACTAACACAACAGTGTATCTCTTGGAGGTGGATATAATGTTGATGTAAATAAATATGTGCCAGTGTGGTTTGATATGACATATGTAGGTGAAATTACATACAGTGAAATTCACATGGCAGCACTTGATGCTGTGAAAGAAACACCGTCAGTTCCACTTTTTGGATTCAAAGTCTACATTTCATTTCACCAGCACTAGGATAATGATTTGCCTCCTGCTTTGATCCCTGAAAGCCACTCTGATTTCTTGTGGAAAGAGAATATTCTGTTTCCTTCCTTTCTACATAAAATTTGACATTCCTTGAATTAATTTCTTTCAGAAGACATCCCATAAAGCTCCATTTGAATATTTTTTAATGTACCTAGTTAATTCTAAGATTAGAGCCCCTCCCCCAGTGAAGAAAGAAAAAATGTTAATAAGTGGGGATTATGTCTCACTGTCTTTGTTTAGTACAGTTAAGTGTATAGTCACAAAAGGTTTAAATTGAGGTTTTATTAAAACAAAAGCAAAAAGGAAACCCACAAAAGAAAAAAAAATTTTTTTAAATTCTTGAACTTGTCTGCCTAGGAACATGGCCATCTGCCAGACGAAGCCACCGTCAAACACACATACAATTCGGAGTGACTTACAGTCTAATTTCTTTAGGGCTTCCACCTGTGCTCAATTAATGAACTGTAGAACTTGAAACCTGCTTTCCTTGAATTTTCTTTGTTTCTTTTTGGGTAACCTGCTCTCTGCCTGGCTAACGGAATGCCCAGGCAGTATCCACTGAATATGGCAACTGTCCCCACTGCCCCCAGCTGTACCTGTTTAACTCTTTCTTCTCTTATTACAATACTGGCTTATTCTCTGATCCCTCTTTTCCCTCTTCCAATGTGGCAACCCTCCTTGGGGCTACCAGATGGCTGCAGCTTAATTTTTAGTCTTTACACCCAGTGTATTCCATCAACCCTATCTACCAGTGGCTCTAATCCTTGGATTCTTGATTTTGTTTTTTGGCCAAGACATCACCTCAAACTCAAAACTGGTCACTGCTCTCCTATTTAGCAAGACACCAGGAGAGTTCAGGGCTGAATAATTCCTATTTTGTGTCCCTCAGAAACTTGTGTGGAAGTCCTAATCCCTGGTTCCTGGTACCCAAATAGGGCCTTTGCAGATGTAAACAAGTTAAGATGAAGTCATAATCGATCAGGGCTCAGGTAGGTGTCCTGATGACTGGTGTCCTTATAAGAGGAGAAAACAGAAACAGCAGGAGGAGAATGCCATCTGAAGACAGACACATTGACACAGAGGGAAGGTGGCCACGTGAAGATGAAGGCAAAGACTAGACTACTGTTGCTGTAAGCTGAGGAACACCTGGGACTACAGGTAGGTTGAAGAGGTGAAAAAGGACTCTTCCCTAGTCTCTAGAGGGACCATAGTCTTGCCAACCCCTTGATTTTGGACTTCTAGCCCCTGGAACTGGGAGAGAATAAATTTCTCTTGTCTTAAACCACCCAGTTTATGGCAATTTGTTACCACAGCCCTAGGAAACTAATATAGAAACTCAAACAAGATGTGGCCCAGTTGGCCCTGTGGTTAGGCACTGAACATCAAGAAAAGCAGAAACCATCTGTTCCAGCTCTCTGTTTGGAAATACTTTCTTGTATTTCAATACCACATCCAAGTTCATAGAACAATTTCCACATGCATTATCCCCACAAGACTTGGGGTTTGATATGAGCCCCTGGATTTTACAGTTGAGGTAACTGAGTTTGGACATTGAGTGACTTGATCAATGTGCCATGGCTAGTGGACAGAGGAGCCCAGTTTAATCTTGATTCTTTTGACTAAAATCCAAGGCACTTTCTCTTGGCCCGTCGTGCATACAAGGTGTAGTGAAAGAAGTCCTTGATTGGATTTCATTTCAGTCCTCACTATGGTTGATGTGTATGCTGCTGGACAAGTAACTGAGGACTGAAATTAAGAATTTGAACTTCATCAGATCGGTGAAAACATGTGCCAGCCAGGCTGACATTGCTGAAAGAGAATATGGCTTGAATACTGTCTACCTCTCTCATCTCTGCGGCTACCACCCTAGTCCAAGTCTCCATCCTCTCTCGACATGGCCACAGCACTGGCCTCATGCTGGTCTGCTCCCGCTCTTTCCCATGACAATGCTCTCAAAGCCCCTCAGAGATCACTGGAACACGTAAATCACATGTTAGTTCCTCACAGACCCTTCCATTGTGCATGGGACTATACTTACCTTGGAACACAAGGTCCTGCCAAGGCCTCTGAGTCATGTCTTGTCTCTCTTATCCCTCATTCACTATTTTCCAGACTCTGTGGTCCTCTTCTTTCTCTCCAACCTGTCAAGTCCATTCCTGTGATCAGCCTTTGCCCCAGCTCTTTCTTACACCAAGCATTTGAGTTGGAGCTCAGATAGTTCCACTTTAGAGAGGCCCTCCCTAGAGGCCTGCTTGAAGTAGTCATCCTCACCCCAAATTCCCTCTACCCTATCCCCTTCATTTCATTTTCATTGTTGAAATTCCTTCTATTTCATGTGATCTTATTTACAAATTTATTTCTGTGTTGTCTGTCTCCCTTCCAAGTATCTAAGATCCATGATGATCAAAACTGTGTCTATCTTCTGCTATGCTTCTTCTACATGTTTCTGGAGAAAAAAAGGGCTGCTGGGTAGGTAGTAAATGCTCAGTAAAGTGAAATCCTCACTGTAATTAGCATTAATAGCTATGCTTTACAGAGCTTCCTCTGCCTCAGGTACTAATATGATCTTTACATGGATGATCTCTTCATAGCAATCCAGTGAGTTAGAAATGATTCTTATCCCCCCATGTTAGAGATGAGACTCTGGGGCTGAGAGAGATTAAAGGCCATGCCAAAGGTCACACAGCTTCTGAGTGTCTAAGGCAGGACTGGAACCCAGATGTGTGAATGAGAATCTTACTCTCTGACCCCAATGCTCTGTTCAGACTCTGTACAGATTCGAATTGATTCTTTCATGGCCGGCAATGGCCATTGCAGAGAGCAAATGTTAGGTATTAAGGCAATGATTTTTTCTTTGTTATTGGAGTTGACCAGTCCAGGACTCAGATCCAGAGCCACAGTTTAGTATGTGGAATCAGGAAAATAGCTCCATTCTTGGCAGTCCCATAGCTTTTAGGGCACCATTCTGATGTCGTTTACCTCAGTGCTTTATAGATCGGGGGGGACACAATCCAGACAAATCAGTGGATCCCCTGACCATAGAGGATTCTGAGAAAGAAAGAGAGTCACGGTAGAGCACTATTTGAAGCTTTCCTCCTCCTTATATGCCTCCCATTAATTTCCACTCCTGCATTAGCAAAGCTGGCTGAGACACAGGCTCCATTTGGAAAAACGATGAAACACAAACGTTTATTGAGTCTGTGCTTCGAATCAACAGGGTTTTCCTTAGATTGAGTTGCCGCCAATTATCCTCCATGCAATTATGGTGATCCCAGAAGCAAGCAGATGGGGAAGAGTTTTGTTTTCAAATGGAGGAGAAACCAATATGTAGGAAGAAAAGGCAGCTTGTTCATTTGAACAGACTCCAGGTGGCTGGTCGCCAAAAGGCAAAGAGCTGGGGAGCCAGGTCTGGCCCTGGATCAGTCTGGCTGCCCACAGACCAGAGGAACCACCGACACAATGGGGCTCTGCCTCCACTCATCAGGCTTGCCTGCCGTCGGCCAGCTTGTCTGGGCAAGAGGAGGTCGAGGAAGAGAGAGCCCACAGAGGCCTTTCCAGGTCAGGTTCTGACCTTGATGCCTTTGGAACATCAAGTCCCGCTATTTTGTTGTTGTTCAACAGCGACATGATGGTTTGTTTTATCAGAAAAAAAAAAAAAAATAAGAAAAGACATGAGGAGTTCAAGCCATATGGCAAACCTCCTTGGATGGCTTTCATCATTTGGAATTTCACACAACCTAAAAGGCATTTCTCCTTTCTTAAGGATTAGATGATTGCAAATTTCTTGCTGGACCATAATTCTTGAGGTTACCATTTTCAAGAGAACAGAGGATGCTGTTGAGTGATGGCTATAATTGTTTCTGTCTGGATTTTTATTTATAATTACATGGTCACATAGGGCTCCATCCAAAACAGTCAATATTTGCCAATTTCAGGATCGTCAGTGCTTAGAGGGAATTTCTTTCCTCTTTGACACAAAGGGACTGTTATCAAATCTAAGGCATGTGACATGGGGAATGGGAAAGATTGACTCATTAAATTAATGGAGGTAAGAAAGGTAAAATTGGTGAGGGAAATTCCATGCAAAAATCAGTCTGACCCATAATCCAAATGAAGCTTGCTTGAATTTTAGTTATCAACCACACAGCAAATAATGACTTGCTATCCTTTTTCCAGAAAGTAGCCCTTTTCCCTAGAAAAATAGGTGAAGAAAAGTTTATCTGACCTCAGTTATAGTCCCTATTCTGTGTAGCTGTGTAACTTTAGTCAAATTACCTGCATTGTCTGAGACTTGGTTTCTTCCTTCAGATTAAAGTAACACTCCCAAATTCTGGAATCAGTTTCACTAATGGATCCAGAAACATGCATTTTGATTAGGGGGGGAAAAAAACCCACCCAGATACATTTTGGGTTTTTTAAAGGGCTGATTCCTTCTGTAAGCAGCTAAATGAGATGGCCAGAGAGCATGTTGATGATTTCACAAACGATCACAATTGCACATCTCTTACCTGAATGAATATTGCAGGGATATACTGGGATATGCAAAATAGAATCTGGCCGTACAGCAACATGTATGAGACGGATGGTACCTGTTTTGATGCTAAGGGGAAAAAAAAGCCCAGGACACCTCTTAGAGGCAGGGAGCAATTTTGGAAGTACTGCAAAAGACAACGATATTGTTCTTGGTTTAATAGGTGATCTACCCCATGAAATAAAGCTGCAGGGCCACGTTTGTCTTGGTTAATAATGTCAGCGGAATGAGGAGGTTTAGCTGTAATAACAGTAATAACTGTGTTGATGTAACTGCTGGGGCTGAATTTCCATCTGCAGCCTCGTAATATATGACCTTTGTTATGTCTCTACCTGTTGATTTTTTTAAAGGCAAAATTGGCTTGTCTGTTCTTCTCAGGGGATGGAGGCTGAAAGAGTCCATTTTTCCCCAGATAAATCAAGGTTTTTGTAAGTGGTGATTTAATCTCCCAAGTGTCCTTTTGAACTTGATTAAAATTGCAGACAAAGGAAGTCAGACTTTAACAGATACATTGTTACTTTGATTCTGAGTAGATGGGCTTACAGGTGGACAGTTTCATTTACTTTTTGTCTCTCATCAGCTCCTTTTTTTTTTTTCCAGAAAAAATACATACTGACACCTGTGTTTTCATCCTATGCCATTCCTTTTGACCTCCCTTGATAGAATTAATCATTCCTATTATTGGAATATGTCTCTCTTATTATACTTGTCCTGCTATTTCAAAAATCATTTGTTAACCCATCTTATATTTATCCCTGGCTTGTGAGTTTTTTGAAGGTCAATACTAGGTCTTGCTTACCTTCAGATCACTAATATCTAAATTAGAGCCTTGGTTGATGTGTCATACTTCCAGAAGTGCAATGGAATATTCTGTCTAGTGCATTTTTCCTCCAAAATGTTTTCACAAGATATGTAGTCAGTTTGTTCACTCAATCATCTGATGCAGTGGTCAGGAGAGGTAATGAGCAGAAGCAGCTTAGATTAGGTGAGGTACGTTGATTGGAAGTTGGTCAAATTGCTCAAGATTGCCTAACAAATTAGTAGTGAACACAGGGTCAGAACTTATTTTTCTAATTACTAGCCTTGAGCTTGGGCCAATCCATGTGGGGTTACCAAAAACCCATGGGACATGTGCAATTATAGATACCTTTGCCATGACTGCTCCCTCTCTACTATGCCCAGGCTCATATATGATGTTTGTTTATTTTTCTTTCTATCCCCTCTTTCTTTCCCTCTGTTAATTTTAATTTGACTTAACTTATTAATTAATTTATTTCTACCTTCTTCCATTTTGCTCCCGTCACCACCTCTTTTTGGTCCTTCTTTTCCCTCATTTGTGTGTTTAAGGCTGTGACACATACTGAAACTCACTGCTTAGCTTAAATAATGCCAAGAATTTCCCTGGCAAGACTTATATCACATAGATTTGTCCTTCTCAAACTTGGGAGTCTTAGGATTGGGAGTTCTAGAAGTCCCAGAATAGGCACATTGTACTGGAAATAAGGAATGACAATATATAAGGAGTATATTATTAGGGAAGAGGTATGGATGGTGGATTCTATGACTTCAGATGACACTGAGCTCATTATAAGGACATGGAGAGACCTGTGGAGGAGGGGAAATGGTGGTTGGACCTTGAAGGATCTAGCAGAGCTGTGGGGTCAGCTGGCTTGGGTTTGAATCTTGCCTCCAGCACAGATTAGCTGAGTGAGCTTGGGTAAAGTTATTTTCCTTTCTAAGCCTCAGTTTCTCCACCTGTAAAAAGGAGATAATGACAGTAATTATCTATCTATTTCATGCTATGAAAATTAACAAAGACAATATAAGTAAAGTGCATAGAACAGTGCCTGGCTTATGGTCCCTGTTCCATATACATCAACTATTGCTCCTAAAGTGCTAATTTCCTATTATTTTTTTGGTGCCCCCATAGGCACAGGTGCATTATGGAGTGTAACACAATTCACTTGAGTTTCTGTGGTAAAACAAACCCTTAGAGCTTTGAGTTTATTATAATAGGCCTCAGGGCCTGGACACTCAGTCTAATATCCTCTGACCTGATGTGTGCTTTCCCTTGGAATGGTTTAGAAGCATAGACCAGGTTAGGTAAATCACAACTGAAGACATTGAAGGGGGGTGCCTGGACCTCCTGGATGGTTGACCAGATGTTTTAGAGAGAATGCAGTCCTACTGGGTAATTCCCGGTTGAGTACAATGGACACCATCTACGGCAGTCCTGCTTGTAAAGACAAAATGATGGGTGGCACCCTAGTCCCCAACTTTCCTTCTTTGGAATCTCTGATATCTGTAACTCAAATATACAACTCTCTTTAGCGGGGAGGGCTGATGCTATTTTCTTTACCATGATGGTAACCCACCCAGCTTGCTCATCTAGCTTAGGGCGCTACCTACCCATCCCACTCTCCACCTCTATCCCTGCCTCTAACTTCTTTATCCCCAAGAGGAGTTTGTAAATCTGGTAAGTGAATTTTTGATATGTAACCAATAAGGATACTACAACAGATTATGTCTTTA
The DNA here is from genome assembly GCF_011764305.1 of Mustela putorius furo. Taxonomy (NCBI): domain Eukaryota; kingdom Metazoa; phylum Chordata; class Mammalia; order Carnivora; family Mustelidae; genus Mustela; species Mustela putorius. The sequence continues at coordinate 28,608,250 of NW_025421273.1, forward strand.
AAGGAATAGAGTTGATTCTTCTTATTTGTGGTAGTTATGCCTATAAAGTGGCTGTGAACCTTGAGTTGGAGAGCACTGAAAGATTACTCATAGGGGGACACACAGTGTTAGGTTCTAGTGAGCCTCTGGTCACATTTTTGTCAACCGATGGATATGTACCTGGTTTCATGTGTTTCTGTTTAAAGACTCCTTATGTAATATATATTGCTGGTTCATTAATATTGAACTCATGGCCAACTGCACAACAAATCTTGCCTTAGTGACATTTACCTAACATATGTACTTTCTCATATCATAGCCTTCTTGTGCTTAGGAACACTAGACAGAACCTTAGTGCTACACTTGGGGACCATTTTCAACCACAAAATCACCTACCAAAAGCACAAAAATGTGAAGATCATGGCACTATATAGACCGTGAAGAGGACACTTGTTTACAGGATGACAGCTAAAGCAAGAAGGCAGAGCACTATTTTCTTAGACCTCAGCTGGGAGCATTGTGTGTCCCGCGACTCCAATTTTTTGTCGCTCTGCACATGTCTGCAAATGGCCACAAAAGCTCCACAAGTATTGATCTTAGCCTATAAATTTTAGCTAGTGGGAAAATTTGCAAATACAGAGCTTACAAGTAATAAGGATTGATTTTATATACATATGCATTTTCATAGAGTTCAGGCAACAAAGGGAATGCTCTTCTGGACTATCAGGGCTAAACACCCTTCAAGGGCTCAGTGACATCGTACTTCAGGGGGAATGGTGGTGTTCAGTTTCCAGTGTGCATATTTGCTTTCTGGTTAAGACTACAGGGCTCAGAGTCAGTCATATAAGCCTCCCCATGATTAGCTGTGCAGTCTCAGGCAACTCAGCATCTTTGAATCATGGTTCAGCTATGAGATATAAACTATTGGGAACTTATGCTAATATTTATATTCATCCCTCAGAAAGTGTTCGGTAAGACTAAAGAAGACACCTAAAGGACTACCAGGTAATCATATCTGGACATACTGGAAGTATTCGATAATGTAACAAGTATATTTTGTCCCTGTTTTTGATTGTCTTCTCTTTTCTTCAATAAATAGCTAACCTGACCTGCCCTTTAAAGTCCAGCTAAAGCCTTCTCTTCCAGTTTCACTCGAGAGTCCCTCTGGAGGGTTCTGTGTCCTCTGAAATCAGGGCACTGATTACCTGTATCCCTTGCTAATCATATGTTATCTTACGGAATCACTCACACCGTCATTTGCTTTTTTGCCCATTTTTGCCTTGTTTTCCCCATTCTACAGACATGAGACACATGTGAATATCTACAATGTGCAGCAAGCACTCCATGCAATGCTCTGTGGGTCCCTGACCTCAAAAAATTCAAGACCTTGAAATCATGTCTGAGTATTTTCATATTTGTGTAGTGCTTTCTAGTGGCTTTTCTAGGAATCTTGCCTCGTTTGTTTTTCCACATTCAGGTCTCTTTACACAATGGCCAGGACTGAGTCCGGTGTGTGCATTTCATAAGTGAGTGGGTGGACCATCTGAGAAGTGAAATGAGTTGTTCTAGGTCACCTGAGATCACATTCCTTGCAGGGAGACATTTGTTGGGGATCTGATGTTTGTGTGAATTCTAATGAATGAGCTCCAACTTCCCTGTGAAAGGCCTTGAAAAGTTCTCTTCTATTCCAGGTTAGCCATCAGTTGATGTGTTGGTGCAAGTGTATCATTACCACCCTGATAGGACAGTGAAAACCCTAGCAGGGGGATCTGCCAAAGATCCCAGCCTAAATCCAACAGTAATTATTTGAAATTCCAATTCTGATGCTGATTTTAGCTATAAAAACCCAATTCAAACATCATGGACCATTGCACAGTAAGAAAGAAGGAGGCCAGAGACAGATAGGGGACAGCAGGAAACACAGCAGGAAAGAGTTATGATGTAAAATATTTGTATCAGATGCCTCCAGTCATTCCTTTTTGAGCTCATATTGACAGAGTTTGCTCTATTTCTGCATTCAGAGTTTTGTACTCTTCTAATAGCAGACATTTAAACCTTTGTTCCAATTTAGGTCAAAATTACTCAAGCAGAACCCTGAGTTAATGTGCAAAATTTCCCCTAGGGTATCCCTCATTTTGGAATGAAAGGCTTAGTCCCATCTTTTCAGGAATTAGTGAGGAGGCTTGGGGGTGGACGAGCAAGAACTTTCCAAGTATTATTCCAAGAAAATATCATGCATATCAATAGAATATACTCTGCTTTGTCCTTTTGGACTCTCAAAGTTTGTGATACCCTCTATTATTCAACCATCTGTCTCTTAGTCTGTCATTTGTGAAGTAGGGGAATGGAAAAAGATTTAGTTCTCCAAGGCCTATTTTAGTCTTTACAGGGTGGTAGTTGGGATTTCTCTTTCCTTCTTATCTACTCACTATTCTTTCCAAACCTGCAACACCTTTGTGTTTATGTTATTATTATTTTTAAATGACTACTCGTAAGGGTTTTAAAAAACAAAAAATTCTGTCTCCTTATTTCTTCCCCCAGTCCACTCTTTGTATCCATCATGGACCATGTCTTAAATTCTCAATCTTAGCAACATCTGTTGACACCCTCTCTTCCCACATCTATGGACAGGTAAGAGGTTAGTTTATTATCCACTTGCTCTGCATTTCTTTTCCCAGTTTTTTAATTAGAAAGATATTAATCTTCTGTTTGTCTATTGGTTATTCTTGTAAATTTAAATAATATGCTTCAACTTCTTTTTCGTGGTCTGTCAACTCTGGTAAGACAAGGAATCTTGTTTTGGAAACCATTGACAGAAATTTGTCTTGACTAGCTTTGTCTTGGTAAAAGACCAAGCCTACTTTTTACACTGGAAGATCAGTTTACCCAGCAAAAGTACCTGTCACCACGTTGGTGATAAAAACTCAGGGACAAAGACACATTGGAAACCAATATCATAGAAGGTTTAGTAAAGTTAAAACTGATAAACTCAGGGTAAGAAAAAAAAATCAACATGATAAACAGTAATTGGGAAAATCGCTCACTTAAAAAAGAAACACTATCCAACAATTAGCCGAATTAGCACCTCTATTGATTCTTGGAAGTATTTTCTCCCATTTAACCTACTCAGATCAATTAGCTTGGCATCTGCCTCCAACTTCATATATCAATAGAACTGTTTTCTCCCCAGCCTAACTGCTACTTAGGAGATAATGGGAGGGGTGGACCATTTTACAAGACAATAACACGGTTCCTGGAGAAATAAATCTAGAGACTGAAGGAATCAGATTTATTTCCAAAGAAAGTGGTACATCCCTCCTGTGGTGCCTAATACACCGGTGGTTAAACAATTAAGTTTATTTTTGGATACAAAGTTAATTACTTTGAAAAGTCAGTGATACTGCCATTGACAAATACTACCCTTAAACCCCTTAGAAATAACAAGGCAGTCACTCAGAACAGCTAAAATGGCAACATTTGACATTTGTTATTGCAGGAATTATGGTCCTTCTGCAAAGTTACCTGATCTTTCTCATCTTAATTGAACCTTGGCAGGGCAGGCTTTAGAAGTTACCTGGAGGTGGAGACTGAGAACCCCATTATTTTCCTTGTTAGGCTCAGTGAATATTCCCCAAATGCCTAGATTAGCTGTCAAGTACCTTTCTTTCAATTGTTAAATCCCTTGATTTTAAATTCTACTTAGGAGCGAGGCAGGCTCCAAATGTCAGAGAACACCATCATCATGGCCAATGAATGACTTGAAATTTGGTTTGCCTTCTGCAAAATTTAGATCCTTGTGAGAAGCAAAGGATCACAAACAATAGGAAAGTAATTGAACACTTGTGTTATACAAAGTAAGATTTATGTGGCTATTAAAAATAATGTCTGTAGATAATATTTAATGATAATGAAAAATGCTGCAATATACAGTTAGGTGTAAAAAGGCAGGAAACAAAACTATCCCAGAAATCTAATTTTATTTAAAACAGCTGCATGCAGATCATCAGGGGAAAAAAAAAAAAAGACAGGAAAGAAATATACTATGTTTATTTCAGAAAGGTGGATCTATGGTGGGTTTATGGATGGCTTTTATTTTTATTTTTTACATTTTTCCACATCTTCCAAATATCCATTTAACACACTTATCTTCTAAATCTCAAGAAGAAAACTATTTTTAAGGAATTGAAAGGCCTCTGAAGCTTTAGAAATTCAAGGGGTCCAGTCTCTTCTGCCTCACTCTTTTTCCACCTACTCTTCCATAATGTACCGTCAACAAAGAGCGGGATAGCTCCACATTTCTCTTCTTTGTGGTTAAAAAAGGCTGCCATCTGCTTTGCCATAGAGGGACATAATGAAAGATGATAACATATATCACTTTAGAGAACAAAACATTTATCTATTCTTCTAATATTGTGGTTCCTAAGTGATGATGGGTCAGTTGGACGCCCAGCAGGAGACAGAGGATATGTCCACAAGGATCACTGACTAAAGTTTCATGAAAGGGCTATTTACAAAGATGGCGGCTGACTTAAGGGAAATCAACAGGGATGGTGGAACCGGGGAGCAGTGAGCTGTAGGGGAAACCTGGATGACAGTAGCCACTGTTGGTCTTTGTTGTGACAGGCATACAATGGCATACTACAAAGCAATTAATTGTAATGAACTATTGATAGACTCAACAACATAGATAAATCTCAAAATAATTATGTTGAACAAAAGAGTTCATATTCTATGACTCCATTTCTATTAAATTCTAATCAAAGTAAAACTAATCTATAATGACGGAAATCAGATCAGTGGTTGCCTGGGGCTAGGAAGGCAGGGGCGGAAGGCAGGGGGAAATTAGGTAACATTGTGTGGTGGAGTTTTCTTTTTTGTTTGTGGTGGTGGTTGTGTGAGAGTATACTTTTGTCAAAACTCTTGAAACAGGGAAAATAAAAGGAGTTTTTGTGACATGCAAATGAAATTGGTAAAAGCGGGGGTGGGGGTGAGGGGTGGGGGTCGGGGCGGGGGGAGTGGGAGAAAGAAAAAAGGGAGAGGAAGAAAGAGGAGGAGGACGAGAGAGAGAGAGAGAGAGAGAGAGAGAGAGAGGCCACTTCTAACAGTTGGACTGGCAGGGAGGAAGCTAGGAGATAAAATGCCAGTCTTCCTCTCCTCCCTGACCCTTCCGCATCCCTCTCGCCCATCTCTTGGTGCTGTCTGTCACAGTCACCCTACTCAAAAGCTGGAGGACAAGGTCTGTTGAGGAAGACTTGAGAGATCAGCCTGCTGGGGGCCAGAGCAGAATGGAAGATGGATCTGTAAGAACACACGGAAAACCCTCAGCACAGAATGTTTCTACACTGTGTGAAGCCTTTAAAGAACAAGCAGGAGAAAAATATTGAGAAGAAAAGTACTTCTTGGTTAAAAGACTTATAAATGGTATAAGTGACAATACCAGGTAATTTGATTGAGGGACTCTGCCTCTACTAGGAAAGTCCAGTGTAAGATTATAATAAAAAGTCATCCATGGTATGCCTCTTTCCTATCCCTACACTTAGAAATAAAAGCCCAATTATATGCTCAACTGTGGAAACATCTGTTTACAACTCCCAAGGGACATGTGGAGCAAAGTCACGCCCATTTTTCTGGATGTCAAGGTCAAAGTTAGGGGCTCTTTCACACAGCCTAGTGTCCTTCAGTGATCCATTAGGTGTCTGTGATCCCTTTACGTGCATTTATTTAATACTTTATTTGCCTACTGTCACTAAGAGTAATTTATATTTGAATTTGATGACTGAAAAATGACATTATATATAATTTTTAATGCCAACTAACAATAAAAAATTTTTTAGGGTATGGCACACTTCCAAGTTTAGGGAGATAAAATGTAAAATGTAATTTTTAGCATCTTTAGAAAGATTTCATTTAATCAGAATACTGATACACTTCTATAAAATAGTGATGCATACATAGATACTATTGGAATATGCGGGACTTCCTACCCCTTCATTAATAATGATCTCAGATTGTTCTCATAATTTTCTTAAGCTTTTGTCAAATTCATTGTTATTCGTGTTCTCTCTTTCAGACCAGTGCTTCCTAGTACTCCCAGTTTGCCTGACTATGCAACTATTTGAACCCAATCTAGGGAGGACTGAAATATCGAATCTCAATATTTGTTAGAGTTGTATGTAAACTAAAGGTAAAGAGGCACCTAGAGACTAAAAGATACACATTTTGATAAATAAGTTTGGTAACGTTGATTTTGCCTTTTACTAGACTTTTTTTTTTAAGGTTTTCTGATACACTCTGGATTTTTAACCCCCCTTCAGTTCTGTATTTCTAAATTTCCATTTCATTTCATCCCATCTCTCAGGTTTGCAAGTTTCTTATATTTATTACCTGTTTTACCAGGTTATGTTTTAAGTTTGTTTTTCTCAAACTGTAAGTGATTTTGGCTTCCATATGTGTTTGGGGGATGTGGAGAAAAAGCCCGAGATCTAAGCATATCCCAGTTGATTTTATAGATCTGATTATAGCTTTGCTCAGTCAGGAATTCCTACTCTTTGAACATAAATCACTTGCTTTTCCGTTGGACCCTCATAACTGTCTATATTTTTTCCATTTGATGATTATAATTAAGGAAGCATGGCAAATGAGATCATAAATATTTTTTTAGCTTACTTAAACTAATAATTCTGAATCTGGGGTTTGGATCCTATAAATCCTTAAAAACATAGATATCATGAAACCTATTTTATATTGAAAAAACTGAGGGCTTGGAGACATTCTTTTTCACAACTTCTAGATGTTTTATCAGTTAGTAGAGAGCCAGGATTTTTATACAGATTTATCTCTCTTTGAAAAGTAATTATCAGTTTAGGGACACATGCGTGGCCCAGTTGGTTAAACATCTGACTTCGGCTCACCTCATGATCTCCAAGTCCTGGGATGGAGCCTTGTGTAGGGCTCTATGCTTAGGAGGGAGTCTACTTGTCCCTCTCCTCTGCCTCTCCCCCTGCTATTGTGTGTGCTCTCTCTCTCTCAAATAAATAAATAAAATCTTTTAAAAAATAGTAATTACCAGCTTATTAAGTTCTCTTTCACCCAGAATTCTGTTCAGGGAGATATCACATGGAGACACTCATGAGTGTGTCAGGAAGACTAAGAGTGCCTTCTAGATTGGAAGGTCCATTTTGGAGTCAGGGACTGTATTCACTTTAGGACACAGTGTTATCAAGAAATTTCATTAATTGAATAAAGAATCCAATTTTTATATTGATGGTCTGTAGTTTCAGATTTCAGAGTAAAGCAAAAGAAGTGGCTTGAATAAATCTCAGATTTCATATGTTTGAATTGTCAGTAAATAGTAAGAAGCTATTCATTTGGTTACTCAAAGAAATTTATTGAGCACCTACATCAGTGCATTAGTTGCTGTGTGACCAGTTATCCCCAAACTTAGTGTCTTAAAACAATTCACGTCCATTACCTCAGAGTTTCTTTGTGTTAGGAATCTAGAAATGGATTTGCTGGGTGGACCTGACTCACCGTCTCTCATAAGATTGAGATCAAGGTATCTGGGGGGCTGCAGTCACCTCAAGGATCAAATGGACAAGGCTCTGTGTCCAGGTTCACATTCAGGTTCATTTACATGGCTGTTGAGCAGCCTGAGAATACCCACCGTCAAGCTCACTGTATGGGGATACTTTGGGTTCTTTTTTTTTTTTTTTTCTTTTTAAGATTTTATTTATTTATTTGTGAGAGAGAGAGAGAGAGAATAGAAGCAGGGATGAAGGGCAGAAGGAGAAGCAGACTCTCACTGAGCAGGGAGCCTGATGTGGGGCTCGATCCCAGGACCTTGGGATCATGACCTGAGCAGAAGGCAGACACTTAACTGACTGAGCCATCCAGGCATCCCAAAGAGTCAGGTTCTAACTGGACATCAAAGGGAGACATTAGTTCCACACAACGTGGGCCTCTCCTTACGGCTACCCAACATGGCAGCCTGCTTCTCTCAGAATGAGAGTTCTGAGAGAGAAAAAAAGAGAAAGAAACAAGAGATAGATGACACAGAGAGAAGATGGAAGTCTTGGTCTTTCTGTAACCTAGTATTGGAAGTGACATATTTTCACTTTTACAGTATTCTATTCTTCAGAAGGGAATCACAAGGTCCAGGCAGCACTCAAGGGGAGGATATTATGAAAGTTCAGAAATGGTAGGAGGTGGAGTGTGCTGAGAGCTATCTGAGAGGCTGCCTACCACAATCAGTCCTACTCAATTAACAAGTAGTTGGTGATTGAGGACCAACATGGTACCTAGAATTGATAAGGATGTTCTGTGTAGCGATGATGATTACGCTCTGTGGCTCCAGAAGATGAGTGTGAGTCGTTTTCTCTTCCCAAGAAGATTGCAGGGGAGTGGAAGAGCTGGCCTCTAACCAGCAGAAATAGTTAATTAATACAAGCCTGTATGTAATTCTTTGTAAAACAAGTAGATCTTGCCTATTACGGAAGAAGCATGCATCTGAATACCTATCATTTAAACTGGAAGATCATAGGTCCTACAGGAAGGAATTTGTATAGGAGTACAGGGAAAGGGAAGATGTCTGCAGAATTCAGGGACTAGTTACACCTAAAAATTTACCTGAAGACACAGTCATAGTTTTTGGATTTCAAAGAAAGCCTCCTAATCACTTTCATAAATTTTATTTTATTTTATTTTTTTGCTTTCATAAATTTTAATTCATTAAGCATTTACTCTGTGGCATCTGTGTGTGAGGCACTGTGCAAAATATTACAAACAGAATCTTCTGTTACGTACTTAATAACGGTGAAGGTAGTTATTATTACTCCCATATTTGCAGATGAGTTTGCTGAGATTCATTTATTCATTAATAGTAGAGCTGAGAAATGTTAGCCATGGTGTATTGTCTGTACAGTATCATTTATTCTTTTTTTCTCTTTTATTTCTATTTTTTATTTGAATAAAACTATTCCAGGATCTATTTAAGGCCTCAGAGATACAGAGATGAGCTAGGTAGAGAGTGCTCTGAGAACTTACGGTTTATATTCTAGTGGGGGGGGGTTGGGCAACTGGGGGAAAAAAAAAATATATATATATATATATATATATATATATCCAGAATGAAATACCGGGCAGGGATAAGTGATTTATCTGTCTTATCTCACTGGAATGTAAACTGCTGGAGAACAAAGACTTTGTCATTCCCCACTATATTCCACAGTGCCCAGAAGAGTTCTCGGCACAGAGTCAGAGTTCAATCGATATTTGCAATTGACCAAAAATAAAATAACAAGTAATAGAATGTACCAAGTAGAAGATAAAATGATGACGTGATACAGAGGGACTGAGGGATTACTTCAGATTAGGTCGTCAGAGAATGGTTCCCTGAAGAGCCAAGTTCTGAAAGACATAAAGCCAGCCAAACCACTATCTGGATGAAGGGCATTCTGGACAGAAATGAGCTGCTAGTGCAAAGGCCCTGAGGTGGGAACAGCCTTGGTACTTTTTAGCAACAGGAAAAAGGGGAGTATGCTGAAGCACAGGGAGTAGGGCCTAAAAGAAGGCCAGAGAGATGGGCAAGGCAAGGTCATGAGGTCAACAGGTAGAGTATGGATTGTATTTTAAAGGCAATAGAAGCCACTAGAAGGTTTTAAATAAGAAACCAGGAAAATGACACAGATTTTTTTTTGCCACAGTCCAGGCAAGAAGTAATGGAAGCTTACATAAGGGAGTAGTACTAGAAACGGAGAGAAGGGGGGCAATGGTACTCATTGACAGACTGTTTATTCATGGTTTGAGTATGGGACAGTGTGTCAAACAAAGTTGATAAATTGAGGATGACTCTTAACTTCCCGACCTTGTTTTTTTTAGGAAATGGTGTTCTTTCCTCAATTATGGAATACGGACTAGAACCATATTTAGTTTGCTAGGGCTGCCTTCACAAAGTACTCTATACCAGGTGTCTTAAACCACAGACTTGTTAAGGAGACTAGAAGTCCACAATCAAGGGTGCTGGCAGGGATGGGTACTTCTGACAGCTGAGAGGGAAAATCTGTCCCACACCCTCCCTTACCTGCTGGTGGTCTGCTGACATCCTTGGCATTCCTTAGCCTGTGGACTATCACCCCCTATCTCTATGGCTATCTCCACAAGGCCTGAGCAGGGTGGAGGCAGAGAGGGGAGCTCAGAGTTGCTCTTTTGATTATGTTGAACAAGATTTAACTATTAGAGTCCAAGTAGGAGAGCAGAGAAAGAGGCAGGTCATAGCTGGGAGCTTTCACGGAGAAGGGCAGAGGGATGGGTAGATTTGCAGGCAACATTAAATTCCAGGCTTCCCTGGCACTCCCACAGCATTTGGATAGTACAAGGATAATCAAATCTCTTATTTATTTATTTGTTTTTAAAGATTTTCTTTATTTATTGGACAGACAGAGATCAGAAGTAGGCAGAGAGGCAGGCAGAGAGAGAGGAAGGGAAGCAGGCTCCCCACTGAGCAGAGCCCAACAGGAGGCTGAGCTGAAAGCAGAGGCTTTAACCCACTGAGCCACCCAGGCGCCCCAAGGTAAGCAAATCTCTTATAACCACAGAGAAGCCTGTATTGTTTCTCCCTTCATAAAGGAAAAGACGGCTGAGGAATGATTCAACCTATTCTGATAAGTAACGTTAGCCATTTCCAGATGGAGCTGACATGTTGCCTGTAGGGAGCACAGACTTCCAAATGTCTGTTTCTTCCCAATAAAAGCACCTCTCTTATTGTCTCTGTAAAGAGAGAAGGTCTCCCCTGCTATTGAGTCAGCCTCATCATGTCCAAGAAAATAAAATGAAGAAAATGGAAAAAATAAAATCACTGGATTGGGAATGGCTCCTCCCTGTCACTTGATTTGAGGGATTTACTAAAAATTCTAGTCTGATCATGTTACTTCCTTGATTAAAGACCTTTAATTGCTTCCCACTGCTTTAACGCAAAGAACACCCTAATTCTAAACTTGGCCTAGAAGAGCTTTCCTGCGCTGGCTCTGCTAATTCTCTCCTCTGCATTGTGGCCTCCCAGGCCTTTCTTTATTTCCCACTCTCTTCCCTTTTGCCTCAGGGATTTAAAATGCAAGGGCCCTTGGGGTAAACATGGGTTTTCTTGCCCAAACCTTCCTCCATCTTATTAATTCCACTCATCCTCCAGATGACTGAAGTGCCTAAGCTTTTAGCCGGCGCTGGAAACCTGTTTCATCTTCATCATTGGACATTCTGCACTCATCTGCTGCTCTTTTTGTAGTAACTTTCAGAGAAACAGGTCGGTTTTAACAATAAGTGATTTATTTGCAACCCAGGCAGTTTTAGGATATTCCCTGCATCACCACTAGGGGGAGAGCTACACTGCCCAAGTTTTCTGCTTCAGAGCTTTGCTTCTAGGTTGCTTGATGGAGTGGAACTCGGAAGAGTAAGTGAGGGGCGGATGCCCAGCTGCAGGGGAGAAGTGGGAAGTGAAGGCAGCATTGATGCTGGAGGAGAACAAAGCCAAACGACGCAAGACAAAGAAACCAGAGAGGAAAAACTGTTGGGGATCTCGGAGGTTGGAAGTTTATAGCACTAGTTTAAAATTTAATAGTGAAAATTCTTGAGAGGAAAAGACATCTTTGCAGGGGTTTCTGCTAGAAGCTTTGGTGCGCGGGGGTCTTTGCTTACTACTCCTTGTTGCCTGCACCACAAGAACGGTGGAGATAAGTAGAGGCTCAAATGGGAATTTTAGTACAGGTAATGTGCAGCTCCTCTCAAGAGGGTGGTGGTAAAAAGCTCAGGCTGTGGTTCTGGAATCTCTAACTTTGACTCCCCGTTTTATCACCTCCTAATTGGGCTACTTTGGACATATATTTCTCTGTGCCTTGGTCTCCTTATCTGCGATTGAGAATAATATGAGTCCTAGAAGTATTACGGTGAGAATTCACAAGTAAAAACAATATTGTGCGTTTTTACATCTCAGGTGTTATTCTAAGGGCTTTAAGTCTGAGTTCTTCAGTTCTCAAGCACCCTTCTGACGTAGATACTATTGTCATTAAAAGGATTATTCCTGTCACAGCTGAGGAAATGGAGACATAGAGAGGTTTAGAAACTTGCCAGAAGTCACACAGCTAGATGTGGCCAGAGTCAGGATTTGAACCCACCAGGCGTCTAGAACAATGCCTGTTCAAGTTAGGTACTCCAAGAGGGTTAGATATTCTGCTGTTTACCAGGAAGCCCCTGACGGGCTGTGTATGGTGGCTCAGGAACCCTGTATATATTTTTCATGATGTGATTTTGTATGAGAGGAGGATATTCCCTGCATCACCACTAGGGGGAGAGGGGTGAAGGGCAGCAGGGGAAAAACTCCGAAGCCTGTAGGATCAGCTTCATAGACTGTTTTTTGTTGATGTGTGAGAGGATTCTGAGAGGTCTGGGGCCTAAGCAGCACAATATCAGAGTCTCTTTGTGAGGAAAACCCAGGAGAGTGGGGCTTTTCTTCATTTCTATGTGGAAAATGGTGTAGAACCTACATTTTGTGAGGCCCAAGGGTCACATTTTGCTCTTGAGGTGCCCCTCAGCCCCTCAGCTCACAATGTGGGGAGGATGTCTCTGATTCTCAACTGAACCATCTTTTATCCCACTGAGGACCCTGGAGGCAACAAGAGTGGGAGAAGCTTCTAGAAGAACAGAATTTCAACCCTGGTCTAGAGTAAAACAACATGCCTGACTTACAAGGACATGTTACTCATCCCGGAGACCTTTATAAATAACTGAGGGAGAATTCAGAGCGGGGGAGTCTGATATCTTTAACATGCAGGTGAGGTCAACAGACACCTAAGAGTGATTACTCTCAAAGAGTACAATTCCAACTTGGTCTGTTCCATTTGGTGTTACCGGAGTAATAGGGATCAATTTCCTTTTCATTAAACTTGGTATTACAGAGAGGATATCCCTGTTATTGTACAGTATTTATTCCCTAGGACATCTTTCCCGCGTTCCTCAGAAATCTGCATCCTGGAATCACAGTTTGATTGATGTGAGAGGTAGAAGCTATAGACAGGCACCAAGTTATAATTCAAGTTCAATTTATGGCTCAGTCTTGAAGCCAAATTGTAGTCAACACAAGTTTTAAAAACATACTCTCTTAGGCAAGGATGTAATGCCTTTCTATAGAATATGCTACATAAATAGAGACTATAGAAATATGTCTTATAAAAGCCCAGTATTTGTATGTTCTATTACTGAGTCAAAATCCACCACATGGGGCAGAAATGTATGCTTGAAGTTGATATGCATTCAGAGAATGGGTATCTATATAAGGTCCTGGAGGGCAGGACTACATCTGCCTACCTGGTTTTATATGATGCCTAGAGCCTTCCTGGTGTAGACGGATACTCTATTGATGTTCCTTGTAGATACTGATGCTGGTAATTTCTTTCCGCTCACTCACCAGAAAGCACAATTGCAAAAATATATCTAGCTCTCCTAAGAACAAATGGCCCTATGAAATGGGAAAGATTTAGATTCTCCTGTTGAAGACATGGATCAGAAGAATGGGTAACCAGCCTCAGAGGTTAGAGGGATGCCTGTGTGTACTGTGGTTGCTAAGAATTAACATGAATTCTGTCATATTTATTATAGGCTGGTCAAGGTTAATAAATTTGTAGTTCATTTCTCAGTGGCATACTAAAGATGTAGAACAACAAACGATCATTTCTACCACCTTCTTTAGTAGATATAATAGCAATAATTGATTCTGTAATGTGACAAATAATGGTCCTGGAGGGGGTGCTGTTATATGACACATGATGAGGGTAAGCTGCCACAGGAGAAGTTGGTAAATGTTCTCCCAGCTCAGGAAGACTACTTGTGAAGGCATTTTCAAATAATTACCCTTCCCCAGTGTTGCACGATTTCTCAGTGCTATAAACAAGAAGGGATGTTCTAAAGTCTGAAAACCTTTATTAGAGGTATACAGAGAAATGATTAGTGAGGTTGAATCAACAAAGTTTGGAAGGTTTCATGCAACTTTGCATGCATTCCCAGAGCTATTTTAAAAATAATAAAGTTCTAGTCCTTGAGTAGAACAGACCTAAACGGTTCTGAGGGCTTAGATCTGGGGAAGGAAGGGTGCGGGGGAACCAGAATTAACCAAAAACTTGTTATCTTTGCTGCTTCTAATGTTGTACAACATTAACCAAGCTGGATTTGCAGCTCTGAAACTACGCATTTGGCATTCCATTGGATGCTGGAAGGCCAAGTATGGGAAAAAGCAGGTTGCTTTATGTAACACTAAAGTGCTAAGGCTTGATTATGGGACCGGGGGTACAGTTTAAAACAGGGTCAAGACATAGATAAACAGATTAAAAAGAAGTAGTCATGGGATTCAACCACAAACATTTTAATATTGCTATGCTTTCTCTAAATTTTCTTTTCTCAAATGGAGCTCTGTATTTGACAGCAGAGTTTTATTAAAGATAAATAAGTTTGGAGTTTAGACTAGAGTAGCATAAAGAACAGTAGATTGAATCTAGTCCTTAATGACCAAATGGCTATGTGAAAATCAAAATCAAGTCGGAATGTCTCTGGGGTAGAATTTCCTTATGTGTTGAACGTGGAGAGATGGCGTAGGTGATGATTCAAACTGGATTCCATGATTTCTGATGGGACTTCATACATATTCTTGTCAGCTTGGAACCCAGCAGCCGTGCTACTCTAACTGTTTTGCTGAGACATCTGACAGTCTTCAGATTCTGTGTTTCCCAAGAAGCACCTCTGTGGGGACACTGACCCACTGATTAATATATCAGAGGAGCAGTAACCCAAAGAGGGAACACACCAGACCTTAATCCACCACTGGAAGTGCAAATACAACATCCCAGGCAGCGAAAATTTGGGTAGAGATGCTTTTTTAAAAAGCTTAAAAATAAGGCTCTTTAATGCAGTGAACTAGACATTGCTAACAGAGGGAAAAAAATCATATTCACATATATAATAAGCTGGCAGGTTACAAGTGGGTGGGGAGAAGAGATAATTAAAAAAAAAAAAAAGGGGACATCCAGGGATGAGGATGAGGATGGGGAGAGGAAGGAAAAGACAGGAAAGGGAAGAAGATAGGAAGGGACGAATCCACGGAAGGGAGGAGACCATAGTCTCTGATGTGGTACCTAAGAGAACAGCTTTGCAACCAATGAGTTAACTCTCAACTCTGTCTCCTACTAATTATGTGACTTTGGGTGGTTGCTCAGCCTCTCTGAGCCTCAGTTTCCTCATCCATAAAATGTAGCCAGTGATGCTTGGCATCTCAATTACTTTCCAGAGGGCATACTTCATCATGATGTCATAAGATAACACAGGTGAGACTCCTGGTCAAATCTCCATAAGATTTAACTGTTATTATAGTGCTGGTGGTAATAGTGAGGATTAACTGGTAAAATGTATCTGGAATTCTTTAGAACAGTGTCTGGTACCTGGTGAGCAATACATGGTAAAAAGCAAAAGGAATATGATTAACATTTAAGAATGTATTTTATGGCCTTTACTTGTTGAGCACAATGCTGTCACCACCATGACCCTTAATAGTAGGGGCAGAGGGACAGTCACCTGGTGTAACCATCACTTTCCCTTTATGGGTGAAGTTCCATAACTCTGCTGGTCCACAACTCTGCAGCTGGCAGGGGCGAGGGGTGTTCAGAGACGTGATTCTCTTTTACTGGAGTATAGCTCCAGTAACTCAGAGCTAAGTATTCTGCTTTTCACTTAAAAAAAAAAAAATCCCAAAGAGAAGATGTAGGCCCATAATTCTCAGATTCCAAAGCCACACTATTTTTCCACACTAAGAACATAAAAATGAGCACTTTAAAAAAAATTTTATTTATTTGTTAGAGAAAGCAAGTGCAAGCAAGGGGAACAGTACAAGAGGGGGATGGAAGGGGAAAGCAGGCTCTCTGCTGAGCAAGGAGCCCCATGTAGGTCTCAGTCCCAGGACCCTGGGATCATGACCTGAGCCAAAGGCAAACACTTAACTAACTGAGCCACTCAGGTGTCCCCAGATGAGCATTTCGTAAACTTTTATGTAGCTCTCTGCAAACCACCCGTGTCCAGTGAAAATATAATGCCAGCCAAGAATATGAGACATGTGTGTGATTTAAAATTCTCCAGTAGCCACATTAAAAAAATAAAAATGCAACCGTGAAATTCATTTTAATAGTATATTTTACTGAACCCAATATACCTCAAATACTTTTACTTAAACATGTAATCAATATAAAAAATGATTAATGAGGTATTTTACATTCTTTTTCTTCCCTTGTGCTTAGTTTTTGAAATCGGATATTCATTTTACACATATAACACATCTCAATTAGAACTAGCCACATGTCAAGTGCTTGAAATCCACAAGTGGCTGGGGGCTACCATATTGAATAGTGGAGTCTTAGACTATTTGTCTTTCAACTTAGATGATTCTCCAAGCTCTGGAAGGCTTTGAGGTTGGTAGCCACAGCATATAAAAAAGTGGACAAAAGTGATCAAAGATTTTTATGAATTAACCCTGTCAGTGAAATTCTGGATGATTCTTGCTAAACCCACAAAAAAGAGGGTAACTTCTTTTGCCCCAAGGGGGGAGATAATTTGTTTGTTCAAAGTAGGAATTCGGGATGGTTTTATGTTTTTATAAACAATTTAAAAAAAAATATTTAGGATTTCATGGGGGACAGAAAAAAAATATATTTAGAATTCATTTACCAGATATTTAGGGAGTACAAAACAGGGAGATGGGGGAATGAGACCGGGAGGATGTCATCAAAGTCTTTTATCAGCAAAGCTGTCACCTTCTAGACACCTAATCTGACAGGCACGATGCTGAGTTTGCTTTGCCTGAGAGCTCGTACTTCTAGGGTAATTTTATGAACTCGACTCAGAAATTCATGCGAAAAAGCAAGAGACGATATCCCATGTTTCTGCCTCTTTTATTTACTTATGTCACATGAACCAGATGTCAGAAATCTTCAATTTAGAAATTTTTAAGGCCCACGACGGACTGGAGAATGGTTAAAATTGACAGTGAGGACCAAGGAGTTCACGAGAATACTAAAGCTCTGACATTTGGGAACCACAGTTATAGAATTCTTCCCTGGAGGGTTTAATGGTTCCAGAGAGCCACAAGGGGATTCTCGGAGCTTCCACCCCAAGCCTGGACCAAAATCAGCTTCATTTTTATGTTTGGAGTTCAGCTGACCAAAAACATACCCGTTTGTGCCTAGGTTATATGTTAATAACTTTGGGTGTGTCCCCATGGAAATATCATTTCCTCATTTTACATTCCTCTCTTGATATATTTTTTTCATCTACACTATTGCTTTATCAAACTCTCCTTATTTTTATTATAATCCTAGAACAATTAGAAATACTAGTAATTAAATTGCTGCAATCTGCCTGCGTAGAGTAAGAACATTTCAATTCTATCAGTATGAGTGTTAATTATTTTAGGCAAGCTGTCATTTAGGCTTTCTAAAGTGGATTTTGTTCTTGCAGTCAAGAACATTGCTTAGTGCAGAATTAATTAATCATTATAAATATAAAACCTGCAGTATCAGCTCCTGTGTTCAGAAAGGTTTCAAGAGGCAAGGTTGAAAGAGTCAATAGGCTGCTGAAGGGGAATCTTATCATGTGCCCCCACCCCAATCTGATAAAAGGACAATTAAGCTATGTACTTCGTTTTTAATATAGGCCCTTACGTCAAGTATCAGTTCAAAAGCTGGTAAGGTCTACTTTTTTCAACACAAAGGATTTTTTTAAATTTTTTTAATTTTTATTTTTTATAAACATATAATATATTTTTATCCCCAGGGATATAAGTCTGTGAATTGTCAGGTTTACACACTTCACAGCAATCATCATAGCACATACTCTCCCCAATGTCCATAACCCCACCCCCCTTCTCCCAACCCCCCTTCCCCCAGCAACCCTCAGTTTGTTTTGTGAGATTAAGAGTCACTTATGGTTTGGCTCCCTCCCAATCCCATCACAAAGGATTTTTTTTAAAAAGTATCTTCTTTTAAAGAGATTTTTTAAAAACAAGGTTGACAAGGAAATCACTGAAAATTCGAATTTACTTTGGCAAAAACAAGATTCCCCTCACTGCTCACTCCTCCCACCAAATTTCATCCTCACATAATGGTGACAAATCGGACCTATTTCTCTTGTGGGTTCTGCATTTTCCCAGATACCCAGTGGCTACTTAAGAAATGTTCTAGATGACGGCCAGAATAATTATATTCCTTACAGTAATGCTCACAGTCATTCTGCTCCAAGAGAAAAACCTCACATTGTCTATCACCTTTCCTACTGTGTTTTAATAATGGCTGGATGATATTGTGTTATTTTCCTGCTCTATAATGGCAGCCAAATTCAACCAAGTTATATGGGAATACACTGGCCCAGACAGGGAAGTCATGCCTCTATGGGTAAAGAAACCGGTGCCCTAACAATCTCGGTAATGACGGTATTAACTAACATTTAATAAGCCCACTAGATGATAGCTACTTTAAGTGCTGTACATGTAATTGCCTTGGATAAGCACTTTATACGTAATTGTCTCATTTAATTCATACCACTCAAAGCCAAGGGGCCCCCAGTATAGAAAAATGTGCTTACTTTTCAAATATAATTTTGCTAATACCTCAGAATTTTAAAAAGCATTTATTTTAAAAATATATATTGAGAATGGGTTCATTTCAAGGCACTTTCCTCAGAACAACACAGAGTGCACTGCTCCTCAAACCCAAATGTCTAAACAAACTTCCTGAGCATCTTGTCACACTATGGGTTCCCAGGGCGTCAGTCTGGGTGCAGCCTGGGATTCTGCATTTCTCATAAGCTCCCAGGTGGTGGCTATGAGTTTGAGGACCACTTTTTAAGAATAAAGGCAGAGTCTGTACTTAAAGCAATTTTGAAGGCATAAAACCCAAAGGGCTATGTCATCATGGTCCTGAAGAGTCAATTAGTAACTACAACTGAGGGAGTCAGGGTCGGCTTTGTCAAAAGAATTGCATTTGATTGGGTCCTCGAATAACAGGTAAAAGTAAGCGGAAGGGAGGGTTGCTTGGTATGTTCTCATAGGTTAATTCATTTTTAGAAAAGATGTAGAATAGTTCCTACACTGTTGGGACATCTCTATGGCTTTTGGCTCTCTCAGAAGAGGACCAATAGGGATATGTATGTTTTACTGGTGTCTCCTGCATGTGAAATTCTCTACCAGTTGTTCTTACTCTAGTCTAGTCACTGAAGCACCTCCCCACATCAGGGCAGGTGGTGACTGAAAAGTCTGATGGAGTCTATGTGGTACCTACTATTAATGATGCAAGCAGCCCTCCCCCTTTGAGTTTATTTTAAAAAGATACCATTTTATGATTTGTATCACTACAATTATGTTTCTAATGGGACTTTAATTGATTTTGAATCCAATTAAAGAAAACCTATTTTTAAAGCATGTCTCAGCTGCTGCCACTAGGAAGTCACGTCAGGCTGGCGCAGTATAAGTCATCGGAGCATAATTTGAATGCGTTTGGTGTGATCAACCAGGGGGATTTGTCAGTGACCTATATTTAATGTTCTTTTAAAAAATGGTCTTTGTGTGTTTTATACTTCACAAGATTATGTCTATGCCCTAATGATATAAATAACCATTTTTACTAAAGAAGAGTTCTATCATCTTTTGGGTAAAAGTTATTGGTTCTAGTTTTGAGAAAGAGACATTTTTCTAGGACAGAGTGCCCCTTTGTCCATATATTGTGTCTGTAAATTATGACCCCCCCTCCCAAGTCACATCTATTCTGAGCTCCTACAGAGGGCTGTTTCAGACCATTAAGTTTTTTCTAGACTTGGTTCAGTTACATTACTCACAAACCTAATCGTTTTAATGGTTCCTCCTTGTCTATTGAATAAACTCTACAATCATGGTCCCTCACAGTATGGTTCAAACCTAAACTTAAGTCAAATTCTAGGACTTGCCATCCTTCCCTCCCCTCCTACATGCTGTATATTCATTGTTACTGCTCTCATTCTTTCTGCCTAGAATAGGCCCTTTAATAGTGTAGTTTGATAGGTTTTGAAAGACTAGTCAGAGCCAACTTGAAGTCGTGTGGTGATTGGGAACAAGCAGGGGAGTGGGTCAGTGACATGGAAAGAACAGGTAGCCTCCCCACAGCCCTCTCATTGAATCTGTATACAGGTAGTTCAAAAGAGATGGAAAGTCCCAGAATTTTAGACAACAAGTCTAACAATACCACTGTGTAGCTACAACAAACAAATGCTCAAACCTTAAATGCGGGTGGTCTATGACCCAGGGGAACTTTTTACCCTTTGCATTTTTAAGAGCTGGGCTTAAGTAATGTTTAAAGAACAGTAAAAGTGACATTTTTTGGTAAAGTAATCAGCATTAAGAAATGTCAACATACAGCAGTTTTGCCCTTTTTGAGGTGAGCCTTAACTGGAATGAAAATGTCTTTTGTAACTAATCCTTGTCTCAGCTGAGTCTGTTAGGCTAGTCATTCAAAGAGACGCACATACTTCCAAGCTTCCTAACTCCTGCACAGCCCCATATAGCCACCCAACTACAATAGGCTGATTTGTTTTCCTGGTTCTTCCTGCCACCAATATAGGTCAATGTCTCCCGGAGCCTTGCTCTTTCCAAGGATGGGTTTGACATGTGAAGAGGCAAGTCTGTCCTTCAGAGGTCATCAAAGCTGTAGTTTGGAGAGAAGGCAAGCCATCACATATAGACAAAGAGAAGTTTCTGTTGTCTAGGGAAGCTAAGACCTCTGGACTCTATGGTTGTTCAAATCAGAGAGAGAAAAAGGGAGAAGAAAGGAGGGGGGAAGGGAAGAAGAGGGAGGGAGACAGTGAGAAGAAGGAAGGGAGGGGAGGAAGAAGATAGTGAACCGCAGACACGAGTTCAGAATGTGCTGGCTTTCCTTCTGGGGGCAGTGCCATAGTTGTGGCTCATGAAAATACTTAAGGAGTAGGAATTGAGGCAGTCTGTTAGAGTCCCTCAAATTTCAGTGAAGACTAGAGATAGCAGTTTAGAATTCCCAGGCCCCATCAGGTTGTAGGGAAACACTGAGAAAACTAGGTGAGCAGTAGGGGTTTGGGGGTTCTCTGAAGATGGGCAGTTTGTGTGGATAGGTCACAAAAGATACCACGGGCCACAGTGGCACCTGTTAGGGCCATACCTAAAAGATTCCAGGGTATCCAGCCATACTTAAGTGGATTCTGGTGCAGGACATCCTGTGGCCTCATGGGACAGTTAGAGCACAGTGAAGGCCATGGTAACCTGTGGAGGAAAACAGACCTGACAACTGCTCCTACTGGTCATACCATGTTAGCAGCACCCTTTGGGATTTTAGATCAGGTCTAGGGGGAGTGATAAAGGAAGAGTGTGGGCAGAGATCCTGAAAACAAAACAATGGACAAAAAACAAAAACACTCTGCAGATTTGTTTAAGACAAAAGAGAGTTAAACTAAAAGATTAAGATTCCCTAAAAAATGATGGAGCAACCTTGAAATAGCATGATTGAATCTGTTGGCCCCCTAAAGGTAGACATCAGGGCTCCTGAGCAAATTGAGTTGAGTCATAGAAAAATAGTTACATGAGTCAGTATGTAAACTTCAACCCACCCTGTCCTATTTCAAATGTCACTTCCTCCCTGAAATCTTTTCCATTCCCTCAGCTGAATGTTTTCTCGTACTCATAAAGAACTTTCCAATATAACCTACTTTTGTCTTGTCTCATAAAAATTGTTAATTTATAGATTCACAGATTACGCAGAATCAAAAAGGATCTAATAGGCCATCATCTAAAACTCTATTTTGCCTCCCACAAGACAATACAATCCCTGAGGACAGAAAAATACTTAATTTGTTTTTATTTGGCTCAAAGTACCAGTGCAGATCTTTGATCATCCTAGGCTTGTACAATCCGCGTCTGTGTGGCACATGATACAAACGTATGTGGTTTTCTCACAGGTAAAATAGAGATAGTATCTCTTATAAGTGGACAATAGTGACTCTTCCTTCAACTTACCTTAATTCCTGTGGAAGTAATTTACCTTTCTTGGTGACAGTAAGGACCAGGGAGAACAAAAAGGGAAGTTTTTAAATTGTGTAGTGTTGGGGAGGAAAACGTTTCCTTTTCTCCTTCTAGGTTCTTTGGTTAATCTATCGCTTAATAGACATAACACAGATTAACAAGAGGAAACAAATTTAATTTTGGACATATGGGGGGCCCCATTAAAACTATGAGACTCACAGAAGTTACCAAAGGCAGCTTTTATATCTTTTAGACAAAGAAATGATAAGTTTGTGAAGAATTGACAATGACGAGAAATTTGGGCTTAGGATAGTAAATTGGTGAAGAAATAACAAAGTTTCTTTATCCAGCCTTCTCAGTCCTAAATTCCCTATCTCTGATGATGAGGCTGTTTCTCTTCCTCCTCATGTAGGGGGGGGTACCTTTCTCGTGGGAGATTTATCACCTGTTTTCAGGGGGACAGGGAAAGGTCAGAGTGTCCTTCTTAACACTGGGTGTCTCTCAGGTGATTTTAGTTCAAAATAATCAATATGTCCAAGTGGCATGTACTTGGGGTGACATATTCTGTTCCCCATCGGGAACTTTGTTGATTTGTTGTTGTTGTTGTTGAAACTCACCTGGGCTGTGCTGAGCCTAGTCAATCTGGGATTGAATGAATGATTTCTAAAACTGACTTTGAACTTAGAGGTTCAAGCAGGTAATGATTAGATCATAAGAAAATAACTATTTTCTCCTTCAAAATTTCATTTAAATCCTAGTTAGCTGACATACAGTGTAATATTGGTTTCAAGAGTAGAATTTAGTGGTTTATCACTTATGTCTAACACCCAGTGCTCAACACAACAAATGCACTCCTTAATATTCGTCTCTTATGTAGCCCATCCCCCCCACACCTCTCCTCCAGCAACCCGAAGTTTGTTCTGTATAGTTAGGAGTCTCTTATGGTTTGCTTCTCTCTCTCTCTTTAATTTTTAAACTTTTTTTTTTTTTAAAGGAAAGGACTATTTTTATTTCTAGTTAAAGCTTACTTCAGAATAAGCACATCTACAGTATGCTGACTTTTTATCTCACAGTATTTGTAACAGTCTCTTTATTGTTTCTTTGTTGTGTTTTCACCTAGAATTTCAGTGGTGAACTGTATGGACACTAATATAATAAATAAAATGATAAAAAAAAGAACAAAACTTGAAATTGCATAGGACAAGTAGGTTCTACTGGAACACAAAGAACTATGTTTTAGATTTGAGCCTTTAAGTTGTTCCTGCTGGGTATAAAAAGTCACAGATTTGTGGTTCCAATTGTGATTCTTTTCTCTTTCTTTGCTTCTCTTTTCTCTCTTCTCTGAATTACCTATGGAGAGGTTAATGGTAGGATTCTGGAAGAACCCATCTCTTGGTTCCATGTGGCTTCTTTATGGAGTTCTAGAGTCATTAATTTTCCCCCTTTCCCCATCCTGTTGTTGCACTTTAGTTCTAGACTTACTGGTTATGGAAGGTTCTGATAATTGTTTCTTATTGCAGATTCCTGGACACTGGCTCCAATCATGGGAGACTAGTGTGTTTGCTTAATAAACAGAAATTAATGGTGCTCTTGATCCATTGGAAAAGTTTCTATGAACAAAGCAGAAGTTGTATGAGATCATCACAAACCCAAAAGGGTACTCATGAGAGATGGCTTTTATCTAGAATGTCTTCTTTTTGAAATCAGGTGAAAGTGGGAAGAATGCAAAGATCTGGGAGAGCAGAAAAACAGAGTTCAAGATGTGCTAGATGAACATAGAACCAGAACTCAGGAAATGGGTTTATCTCTGGAAACAGCAGAAAGAAAACTAAAGTAGAACCAAAAAATGAAGACAGAAAAATGGCAGGAATAGTGAGAAGAGCTCTATAATCACAGAGCACAAGAGGCTCCCCAGAGTCTCACTCTTCTTAGAAGTGTCATTAGAGGGGCACGTGGGTGGCTCAGTGGGTT
The DNA here is from genome assembly GCF_011764305.1 of Mustela putorius furo. Classification (NCBI taxonomy): domain Eukaryota; kingdom Metazoa; phylum Chordata; class Mammalia; order Carnivora; family Mustelidae; genus Mustela; species Mustela putorius. The sequence continues at coordinate 28,632,290 of NW_025421273.1, forward strand.
AAGCCGCTGCCTTCGGCTCAGGTCATGATCTCAGGGTCCTGGGATCGAGTCCCGCATCAGGCTCTCTGCTCAGTGGGGAGCCTGCTTCCCTCTCTCTCTCTGCCTGCCTCTCTGTCTACTTGTGATTTCTCTCTGTCAAATAAATAAAATCTAAAAAAAAAAAAAGTGTCATTAGAAAAAAGCACAGAAGAGTTTGAGAATTTGAAATTCTAACTCCACTTCTAGCTTAGGATTTTTGTCTAGGTAGAGTGACAAGAATACTCTTTCTTTCTGTTTGTTAACTTGACTTTAACTTCTGAATGTATAGACAATGGCACGAGGACATGCATTTGTAATCTTGCTCTGAACCCACAATTTTTTGTGGTAGGCATGACCGAAAGCATATAATCTAGAAGTACCATTTTACTATCTCAGTATTATCTCTTTTGCTTTCCTTGGATTGTACCCACTGCTGGTCAAGGGAGGGTGTGTAACGTTACTCTGGAGGCCGGACATTGGCTTGTTCTCTACATTGTGTAAATGTGGGGATATTGCTGTGATGATCTTGTGTGTCCTATTGACTTCTCAGTCTTTTGAGAGGAAAGGGCACAAAGGAGACTGTATTGAACACATTCTTTGTATTGAACTAATTCCTGAAGGAATCACCTGCTTTCCAGGAAGTGCAGCTCTTGGAGAAATGCATCAGAGAGAGATGTATCTGGATGAAATGCGGCAGAATGAGATTAATTTGAAACCCTGATCTCAGAATTTTTGGATTGTAATATCATTGGACACTAACTTAAAAGGAAAAAGAATTTAATTTTTGGACTGTAATGTTTTCCTAGGAGTGTAAAGATTTAGTTTAAGTCGGACCTCTTTTAGACTGTGACATTGTACTGTTTTAGTACCTGTATATAGTTTCATGATGACTTTGTATTAAGGGTTGAATTGTGTCCTCCCAAAATATACATTGGAGTTCTAACACCCAGTACTTCAGAATACCTCATTTGGAGATAGGGTTGTTGAAGGAGCAATTAGTTAAAATGAAATAGGTCTTACTGCAGTATGGTGGATATAATCTTCTATGACTGGGTCCTTATAGAAAGAAGAGGGAGGAATGACAAAAAAGAGATCAGCATGTGATGACTCAGACACACAAAGGGAGAAGGGGAGAAGCCATGTGATGATGGAGATAGAGATTACAATGCAGCATTTATGCTAAGAAATTAAAGGATTGCCAGCAAACACCAGAAACTAGGAGCAAGGAAGAAGAAATCTCCCCTACACGTTTAGTGGGAACATGGTCAGCACCTTGATTTCAGACTCCTATCCTTCAGCACTACAGGAAAATAAATTCCTGTTGTTTTAGGCTAACCAGTCTATGGTAATTTATGACAACAACTCTAGAAAACTGATATACTTTGTATAACTTTGGTAAACTCTATGGGATAATTTACTGTACAGTATTTTGGATGGCAACTACTAGGAAACGAATTTGCAACTGTGGTGGAACTTGGTCTTGGTGTTTAATTAATTTTTTGTTTTGATAATTTCAGAACCTTCTCTAAGGAAAAGTTCAGTTTCCCTCCAACTCCTCCAAAGAGGTAATGGTATGGGGAACCACCTCATGAAAATGGGAGTACGAGTGCCCCGGATAAAATGATAAGCTTCCCTAGTTCCATCCAGAGAGGAAGTTAGTTACATTCTGATTGTCATAGTTGGAAAAATATTAGAAAGTGTTCTCCACTCCTTAAATCTCCATGACCAGCAAAGTGAGGAGTGTTGTGGTGGAGGAGGGGGAATTCACCACACTTTCCAGAGGGGATCATATTAGAAGGCATGCTTCTGATCTTTCTCCACCAGTTACCCACTCCTCTCCTTTGGAGAAGTGTGACTTTTCTGACACTGAGATTAGGAAGAGGATGCTGAACATGTGTAGATAAATCCATTTCCAGTTTCTCCTTTTGGATTGCCTATAGAAATCTGCTTTTCTGCTTTGGTCTTCCATATAATTAGTGCATGTAGATCAGGGTGTGAGCTTGGTTTCCAAAGGATGGCCATGAGTTATAGCTTTTTCTACTAATAATGAAAAAGTCATGTAGTTCAAAGTTTCTGAGTAATGGGGTCTGATCTGCATACCTACATTTTCCCTCAGGTAGTTTTTCCAAGATCTAGATTTGTGTGTTGGGGGGTAGTACTGAGAAGTTTTAATGTGTCTTCACATTGAAACCAGCTTCTCCCTTCCACCTTTACCTCCAATGAACGAGATGCTTGTCTTCCATCTATCTAACTTTTCTGTTTAGTCCTTATATCTGCCTGCCAGTCCATCCATTCGTCCTTCCTTCCTTCCTTTTTCTCCATTCTTAAAAGACAAGTGCCAGAAATAGATTTTATTTATTTATGACCCCAAGTTCAAATATATAGTAAAGAGTTTATTTACTATAAAGTGTGATAACAATATAGGGGAAACATGTAGTGAAAAACATCATCGACTTTGGAGTCAGCCCTGAATTCAAATCCTGCTTCTTTGGCTAAGTAGTTATTGATCCCACTATTCAACCTGTCTGAGCCTCCATTGTAAAATGTCAATAACAAAATGTATCTCACAGGCTTATAAAGATTAAGTGATCTAAGATCTATAACCTACTTCATTATGTCTGTATCACTAAGGTTGGCATATAGTAGAACTGTATGCATTATTTTCCTCATTTCTCTCCTCTTGAACAAGTTACATTTATCTTCCATATATACATCTTCCATACGTTCATAACCCTATTTCACTTCATCATACTCATCTGACCTATTGTTAAAGAAGGAACATGTTTGTTGGGAATGCAGATGATCTAGTACAGTATCTATCATCTATACACTGAATGAAAATTAGGCTGATTTATATTTTCTTTACCAGACAGCCCCATTGAAACCTTGGCTTTTTCCTTATGATGTCCCTGCATTTTAGAGTGTGACAAAAATAATTAAAAACAATCTAGTCTTCTTATTTGTAGAATTATGGGACTGTATCATAAAATTGGTTAAAAACCTTTTGTTACAAAATTCTATAGTTATGTAAAAGTGTCACAGTGTTATTGCTCTTGAAACTATTTTGTTTGGGGCACTTCCTCCACATAATTTCCCTAATAAATAGCCAAGGCTTATGTTTATAGTACTTTTATATTTTCTTTCATTCTATATAAGAATAGACAAAAAAGGAATTATTTTCCTTAATCAGCAAAACCACAAAAAGTATGACCTCAGTGGATTATTATAAAACCATATGGAAGCACAAAGAAGTCTATTTAAATATGCCATTGTCTTGGGTTAGGCCTGTATTGATTAATTATTTCATTCAGTTCACATTTATTCAGCTCAATTCTACCAAGTCCAATAGCTACTGGGGCCATGGAGATGAATGAGGTTTGTTCCCTTCTCTTACAAGGCTTCTGATAAAAAAAAAAAAAAAAAAAAAGCAAAAGAAAGTGTAGATGCCCACAGAAAGCATATCACCTTGGTATTAGTTCATGCTCAATTAGAGAAGCAGAACTAGTAGGAAATACACAGTAAGAGATTTATTACAAGGAATTGGCTTATGCAATTGTGGGTACTGTCTAGACAAGACCTAATCAGTAGGATGTCATCAGGATGGGCCGCTAGAATTCACGTATGACAGACAAAGCTGCTGAGCACAGGTGGAAATTTCACTTCCATCAAGGAGGTCCCAGTGGCAATGTGGGCCACCCAAATTATCTAAAACAAATTCTCTTACTCAAAGTCAACTGATTATGGACTTTCATCCTATATACATTATACTTGCAGAGCAACACCTAGATTACGATTGGATTGAATAACCTCAGGCTAGCATCAGCCAAATTGACACATAAAACCGATCAGAACAATCATCATTTGCAAAATCCTCATGAGTCAGAGATCTAATGTAGAGCTCTTCCAAAAATCACAGACAACTTCTGTTGAGCAAATATTTCGAGAATCTGTTACCTAAAGTGCTAACAATTTTACCTTGAAATGATAATCACTAATTTTACCGTATCTTCAGAGGTTCAGGACTTGCTGCTATTATGTCTCTAGATAGGAATTAGGTGGAGAAATGAGTTTTATATTGCTCCCTCTAACCCATGTGTGTAGAGTAGGAGAAAAATACAAGTATATAATATTTTAAAAAGTAAGAAATATAAATGCCCTCTTCTAATAAAATATACTCCTTTGTTACTAGGTTCACTGAATGTTCCTGGGTCTGCTGTTCCTAAGGTAGGTTCTACAGAACATAGTTTCTTAAGATGAAATGCCTGTTTGCACTATCATTATCTATATAACTATCTGCATTTATATATGCATTAATATACAAACATATTTTATAACATATGTAAATATATGCAGATACTTTTATATACAAATAAGTATTTTATAAATTTATGCATTATCAGTGAGTGTATATATATATTTACATATAGAAAAATTTCTGTAGCCAAATGCATAGGGAAAATGTTGGAGCAAGTTTTAAAAGTCTTTGCTGCTTGATTTTTCAGAATCTTCAATACGTTTACATCGTTGTCATCTTCAAGAGTGAGATCTGTAAGTTAGCTGCAGACAAACTCATCTGACCATGGGACACCTTTATTCATGGGCTAGTTCTTTGGATTATTATTCATTCCAGTGCACTTTTAGAATCTGTGTAATAAAGTATTCTTTATGAAATGGGGGATGGGAGTGAAGCAGCTATTCAAACTCAACTGAAAGTTCTGTAAAACTCCTGAGAGGTGGAAGGCAGCTTCAAGGTTGTCAAGTCCAGCCACTCATCCAATGGATAATACTTTTATTTTCCTTTGATCACGTAGCTGGTCAATACTTCATGTAGAAAAGAAACTGCAGAGTCTGACAACATGATCCATTACATTGTCTCTATCATTATTCTGATAATGTCATTTGTCATTGTCAAAGGTCTCCAACAAAAATGTTTCTAAAAAGAAAACCAATGGACTAAGAGCAGAAGCAGTGCCATGTGAGCATGGACCACCAACCATTAATTGATGGTCTCTTGTAAGCAGGACATACAGAGCTCACCATCGTCTACCTGGAGAGATGGCCCTGCCCCAAAATAAGTAATATATTGCATCACAAACCTTGTCCAGTTATAAAAAATTGGTAGAGAAACCATGGGCAAATGAGGCCATTTCTTCTATCTATAGAATTGCAGGGCTGAGGGACCTTACAGAGGTCATAACTTTTGAGACTGCCTCCTTTGGTAAGTAAGACCTAACCAAATTGAGTAAAACATGAAGGGAGTTCCATACTACAGTGCAATGAATGAGGGAAGACCTGGGAGTGTCAGAGATTCAGGGATGAATTGGGAGATAGTGTTCAATGGGATCAGAGCCCAGGATGAGTGTGGTATGGGGGATGGGAGATGTTCTGGGTTGGACTCTGTCCCCCCCTATAAAATTTATATGTTGAAGTCCTAACCTCCAAGATCTCAGAATGTGACCTTACTTGGGGATAGGGTTTTTACAGAGTAATCAGGTGAAAACGAGGTCAGTCCAATCCAATATGACTCGTGTCCTTATAAAAGATAAGAAAAGGAGGTTACCAAACAGACCCAAATAGATGGCATGAAGAGACACAAGAAGAAGACAGCCATCTATTAGCCAAGGAGAGAAGCCTGTAACAGAACCTTCTCTCTCAGCCCTCAAAAAGAGCCAACACTGTCTGCACCTTGACTTAGGACTTTCAGCTTTCAGAACTGTGGGACAGTAGATTTCTGACATGTAAGCCTCTGGGTCTGTGGTCTGTCATTCGGGCAGCCCTAGGAACCCAATACAGGAGTGAAGCAGGAGTGTAAATTGAGGCTAGACCTTGAGGGCCTTGCAGTTGTGTGTTTAGCAGTATGAGCAGTGGGGACCTCCTGAAGTCCTCAGAGATGCAGCAGCCCATTAGGAGGTATAACAGGCTAAGTGTGCAGCAGGAATTCGGGGCCGGTGCTTCCTCCATGGGCCAGGTGAACTAGATCAAGGGCCTAAATTAGTTTGGCAGCTTTGGGCAGGGTTTGCAGAACGTTGCCTTGGCAAACCTGAGCAATGACAGAACATAGCTAACGAAGAAGGAGAAATCAAGACAGCCACCAGTTTCATAGCCATTTCCTGCTGACACTGAACACAAATGGGTAAGAATGCCTACATCCAAAGACAGTGACTCTCAGCCTCCTGCGGCCCCTAAGGCTTTGCAGATGCACCCTTTCCCCTCCTCCTTCATGCACTGTTGGTGGCTTCCTTTGCCATCCATCAGTGAAGGGGCCAAATTCGTTTGAGCCAGGCCTTTGCCTTTGCCAGTATTACTGCCTGGGAGACTCCCCCATCATCATTTCCCATCAGCACCACCTGAGTGGGTCACTCCCACCTTCTTGACATCGGTACCCATATCACCTCCTTAGAAGAGTTGCATCCTTTCCCCAGCACTCTGCCTCCTGGGTCCTTGGAGACCCCGCCCCTTTTATTGTTCTTCATAGCTCTTCTGCCCTGTAATCAGATTGTTTTTTTCTCCTGTGTTTACTGTCAACTCTCTTCAACTTCACACCCCTGGCTCGTATACAAACTGGCATAGGGACCTTGTCTATGTCCTTCTACTGCTTCTCCCTGGAGCCCCACACAGTCTCCAGCACGTAGCAGGTGCTCAGTAACTAGCGGTTGGATAAATGAATGAAGGACTGTGTTTGAAACTGAAGTATAGCTTTGCAATTTTCTGAAAGTTGAAACCACTTCCGCTTCATAGCATTTCACTTTCACTCAAAAGGAATGATATTCTGATTAACAAGTATACAATTAAAGTGATCATTTCTAATAATTCTTAGAAAATGACAGGAATTTCATGGTGATGTAACAACACGTAGCAGTGAGTTATGGAAGAGGTGAGTTTTTGCTTTCATATTTTATCATTCAAAGTATCTTAAATCATTTAATATTTAAAATTTTTTGCCTAAAAGTCTGAACAAGATACTGGGAAAGGAGTTTTGTGATTATCCCTGTTATTCACTCTCCCCCCTTCAGCAATAGAAGCCTCTGATTCACAGTGGGTTGTACAACAGCAAAGAGGGCATCCTCTGACCTTTAGCTTGCTTAAGCATTTAGACACCTGATGGCAATCTTTCATTAAATTTGATGTAGCAGCATCAAATCCTACCATGCTGGCAGGTAGGAGAGAACACAATTTGTTTTTCTTCAGCAACCTTCATACCAAATATCTGAAAATGTTTCCCGGTGACAGACAAAACCGAGAACTTAATGTTTTTTCCAGATGAGCCTGGTGGTTTTCATCGAGGGAAAATGATGTGGGTGGATGAGGTTAATGAAAAGTAGAGAAAAGAGGAAGGGAAAATGAAGTTTATGCATGGTCCAGATACATTTAGGGACTTGGGCAGACTACTTAGAGGGAGAGCAGGATGTAATGCTAATGGGCAGGAAACGAGTTCCGGGAGATTTATGTTGTGTTAAAATGCAGTATAATCTGGTGAGCCAGTTTTCCCTCCCTTCTTCCTCCTTCCTTGGCTTCTCCCACTGCTTTCCACTTGCCTCGAGCTCAGAATAAAAGATACAGTTTTGGGAGAAGGGTGGATATTTCTCCCCATCAAGAATAAAAGGGGAAGAACTGAATAGGAAACCTTTCCCGTAGCTCCTGCCCATTCACCGGGTCAACATTTTCTGTGACCTTGAGATATAATATTAGTTAATAATGAGCTAGATTTTATCAAGCACCTACTATGTGCTATGACCTTGTGCCCTAGTCTTCATATAATGAAGAAATGAAAGTAGAGAGAAGTTAGTCGTTTTGGTGGTTAGGTGGCAGAGTATGGATTTGATGCCCAAGCACTCACCACTAAATGTACGGCCCTCTACTGTGCTCAGTACCTGCTTATCCCAACCACTCCCCAGCACGATATGTCATTGTGGTGCCAAGGACTCCCTGAAGAGGCTCAGCCTCAGCATCTCCTGGGCAAGACCTGTCCACGCAGCTGCCTAATGCCATCTCCTCCTAGGTCGCTCACCCCCAGCACCATCACAGTTCACTTAGGACTGAACTCTGCCTCACCTCACTCAAGTCCTCCTGTGTCAAGAAATAATGCCTTGTCTATCCAGGACAGACGCAAAAACTCAGGAGTCATCCCTGAGCACTGCCTCAGTTCCTTGCCAACAATAACATGCAAATAATCACAAAGTCCTGTCCCTTCTGACTTCCTATGTGTAACACACCTGACCCCATGTTTTCATCCCCACCAGCTTAGATCAAATCACCATCCCCAGGACCACCATAATAATCTTTTCTTAACTCTTTATTTTTATTGTGAAACAAAATGTACGCACACACATGAGCACACTTGCATGCACACACACACATATTTTATTTTCTATAATAGAGGAGTCTAGAGGACTTGAAACTATTGTTTGAAAAATAATAACGAAGTTACATCCTTTTATCTACCAACCAGTTTAAGCTTTAGATTATCACCAGTGCCTTTGAAGTGTCCTTGATTACATTCATTCTCAACCCCTGAGAAAACCACTATCCTACATTTTGTTATGACCTCCCTGCCTTCTGTATAGTTTTGTCATATGTATATGCATCTCTAAGTTATGCTGTAATATGTTGCAATTTTTCTTGGCTTTAAGATGTAAACAAAGAGAATCATAACCTGTTTTATTGCAGCTTGCTCTTTTCATCAACATTAATATTTTTGGTTATTTAAAAATTATTATCTATACAGGGTTGGCAAACTGTAGCCCATGTTCCAAATGTGTCCCTCTGTCTATTTATATAAATAAAGTTTTATTTCAAATGTTTAAAGTTAAGTTTTATTTAAAGCCATATTATCTGTGGCTGCTTTCATGCTACAATGATACTGAAGAATTGCAACTGATACCATATTGTCTGCAAAGCCTAAAATATTTCATATCTGGCTCTTTGTGGAAGATGTTTGCTAACCCCTGCTGTAAAGAGATCTTGCCCGTGAGCATTAGGAGGCATGTATAAAAGCATTCACAACTTTGTTTATAAGAGTAAAACCGTTGAAACAACTCAAAGCTGAGCAACCGAAGAAATAGCTGTATTGTGGTATATTTATTCTATGAACTACAATACAACTATGATAATCAAGTAGCTACCTAAATCAACAAGAAGAAGGCTAGAAAACATAGTAGTATGGTTTTCACGGCCCCAAGGAAAATATTATGATCCCATTTGTTGAAATTTCAAAACCAAGCAAAACTTAAATATGCTATGTATAAACACACATATGTGATAAAGGTATAAAGAAAAACAAGGGGATAATTACCACATTACAGAATAGTAGTTTTCCTGGTAGGAGGTACAGTCAATCAAGGATATGTGTGTGTATCTTACCCAGGTTTATTATTTATTTCCCCCCTTTTTCAGAATTCTTCTGATGAACTAAAGTTTATAATTTTCACAGTCAGATTGGTCATTTCTTTTTTTCTACAGGTTGCTCACCTGTGTCTTATTTTAAAAATCTTTCCTTAAAAATGAGCATGCTTTTCTAAGTAATTTTTTAAATTTTAAATATTTCTTTATACTTTAATTTTTGTCTATTTTATTTTATTTAGGTACATTTTATTTTTATTTTTTCCTGTATAGATAACCAGTTGCCCCAATGTCTCTTACTGGATAGTCTTCCCTTTTCTTACTGGCCAGCAACATCCATTCTTTGATCAAATTTTCATGTATGCAATGGGTCTGATTCTGGGGGCTGTACTCATGCCACTGACTTTAACAGACGTTTTAACTAGGTCTCCCTAGTTTCACATCCTGTTCAAATTATTCACCACTCCGAAGCTGGGGTGATCTTTAAAATGTATATGTGGATGTGTGTGTGTGTGCGCATAGTCTAGATGTATTTGTATCTATGTATGTGTGCATGTGTTATTCAAGACTTCTTTGGAATTCCTTATTTCTCCCTTGTTATTTTTTTAACACTTATAAAACCTTCCCCTATACATACTGTCACTTTTTAAAAAAATATTTATTTATTTATTTGAGAGAGAGAGGGAGAGAGAGAGTGGGGAGAGGGGCAGAAGGTGAGAGGGAGAGGAAATCTCAAGCAGCCTCCCTACTGAGTGTGGAGCCAAACTCAAGGGGCTGGATCCTCAGAGCCTGAGATTATGATCTGAGCTGAAATCATGAGTCAGGCACTTAACCAATTGAGCCATCCAGGCTCTGCACCGTATTGTTATTTTCTCTTTCCATCATCTCTAACTATAGATAAAAGAAATGAGGCTTAGAAAAGTTAAAGGAGGGTAGCTCGGTGGGTTAAGCTGCTGCTCGGCTCATGATCTCAGGGTCCTGGGATCGAGTCCCGCGTTGGGCTCTCTGCTCAGCAGGGAGCCCGCTTCCCTCTCTCTCTCTCTCTCTGCCTGCCTCTCCATCTACTTGTGATTTCTCTCTGTCAAATAAATAAATAAAATCTTAAAAAAAAAAAAAAGAAAAGAAAAGTTAAAGGAACTTTTCATTGTCTCACACAAAAAGAAGCAGAATCTGCATTCATACCTACCTCCAGAATGCAGGATGCCCTTACTCAAGAGTTTTTCTTGAAAGTATTCTCATTCCTCAGTTTTTCTTTCCCCATTTTCTCAAGAGTTTGGCTACTTTTCCCTGAGTGAATCGCTTCTGTATTTAGGGTTTTTATTTTGCCTTCTTTCTCCCTCCCTTCCTTTCCCTCCCTGCTTTCCTTCTCCTTCCTTCCTCTTTCCTTCCTTCCTTCCTTCCTTCCTTCCTTCCTTCCTTCCTTCCCATCATTAACGTTTTTCTCCAAATATTCCGAGTGTCCCTCTTAATTTTTCTTTTCCTTTTCTGGATATTTTGCAAAAAAATGGGCTTTTCCAAGGCTTTTCGTTCATTGTCAAAGAGTCTGCATATTTTTCCTTTAGTGTGTTGAGCATCTTCTGCTTTATTTCAAGACCCCTTTCCTTGTGCTCCAGCCCCCAACAAAGCCTGTACTGTGTCTTCTTTTTATTTTCCCTCTTGTCTCTCATAAGTTCTTGCCACATTAACTTCTCAGAGACATATTCAGACCATCAGACACTTTATAGTATACCCTCAAATACAATGGTCCCAATACCTAGCTTTCACTACATATAACTAAAAATAAAAGATTTATAAACAAGGCAAATATATATTTCAAAATGAAATCAAACATAATTTTATCCTTAAATTAACATAAGCTCTTCATAGATTCTCTGACCTTTTTCTCTTTTTTCTTTCCTCCCCCACATGATTACCTCTTCTCTGTTGTTTGCCCTTCGCCTAGTGGGGATCTGGCTGGCACTCTCCCTGCCTTTGTAGGCGTGTAGCCATCCTTTAATTCAGTGGAGGCAGCCTTTGCCCTGCTGGTATTTCTCCCCACTGCACTGTGCATGATTCCTTCTCATCATATGTTTCTCTGTGTGGGGACCCTTTACCCACTGTACCAATGGTTATATTGAAAAAATTGCAGATCCTTAATCACCTAGCCCCAAACATTTCTTACCTGGGTCTCACAACCCTTTCTCTACACAGCAAAACAGGATACCTTTAAATGTGCAAACTGGTTTGATCTCTTATATGGTCCTTCACATGTACAATAAAATGCATCTCTAAGCTCCAATTTACAATCAACTGCTTGCATTTCCAACTTCATCACTCTCTTTATCATTTTCAAGAGCTGGTCTGAACAACAGGAACTTTTTCTCGACACAGGGCCTTTGCATAGACTTTTCTTTCCATTTAGCATGCCTTTCTCTTGATGGTAAGGATCACTGACTCTTCTCAATTGAAGACTCAGGTATTGAAGACTCAGCTTCAATATCTTCTCCATCAGAGTGGCCTTCTGCTCCTAGTCCCTCTAAAGAACATATTCTGGCATTTCACATCAACCCATCTTAAATTTCTGAAGAATCCTCATTGGTATCTGATTTTTTCCTGTATGTTTGTTTATTATATATTTTGGCCCATTAAGATATCAGCTTTATAAGAGCAAGGACCTTCTCACTTTTTTACTATTATGAAACAGGTGCTTAGAATAGTACCTGATATATTGGCTGAATGTATAAATGGACTTGATAAATTCTTCTCTTGTCATTTCTTTTAATTTCACATATTTATTCTCCAGACTAGATCCCATGATGATTGCTAGAAAATCATAATGAAATCTATAAGTCCACATTATAACATGTAACAGGTAAGACTCTCTTCTGTTGTTTTAATTTCTGCAAACAATGATTATTTTCAACTTTGATCTACTAGTTTTTTCATCTGAAAAAGTGACATTGCCTTCACTTGGTTGGATAAATCAGAATATCTAGGAATTATCCTTAATTCCTCTTTCTTCATTATGGCCCACGTTAAGCCCATCACCAAGTTCTACTGCACATGTGTGATTCACACATTTTCTTCTTTCCCATGGTTACAACCCCAGTTCAATCTCCCATTAATTCTTGCCTAGATTCCTGCAATAATCCCTTCCTGGTTTTGCAAGCTTTGCTTTTCCACAATTTTTATCCAAACTATAGTCAGAGAAATATTTCTAATAATGCAACTCCACTGCCTCAGCTCCTCAGTATTTTCCCGTCCATTAGGATAAAGTCCCAAGTCCTTAAAAGGAAGTACAATGCATGGCCTTCTTGGACACAGTAGCAACTGCTGCTCTTTCTTCAGCTGAGATGGTCATGTTGGCTCTTTCCAAAGAGTGTCAGTCTTTAAATGGGAAGCTCATTTGGTCTCTAGAGCAATTCAGTGAAAAAGGCTGATGATAATTCCCCCCATTTTACAGATGGTAAATCAAGGCCTATTGCATTGATAGGTTTGGTCAATATCAGAATAACTGAGAAAGATCCTGAATTTCTCTTTCTTGCTCAGTCAGCACATTTAGACAGTCATCAAATTCTACTGATGTCATTTCAGTGTCCCAGACAGTTACGAACAACTCTAGGAACCCAACCTCCTGATTCCTTGATCATCTTTAATTTGCATCTCACTGTCACCTGACTTCTTTTTCCTCTGCATGTGTCCAGGACACCAAAAGGTCACTGTTCCATGCTAACCAGATCCTGGTTGCTTTGCAGATACACAAAATATTTCTGTGTCTATACAGCTAGAAGACAGTGGGGAAAATTGGAGGAAAAGTTAAGTTTTCTGCAGGATGAGGATCTTACCCAAGACTCTGATCATATTTCATTGACTTTATCTTGCCTTATATCAGCCACTATCCTAAGGGGATGAAAGATATACAATACTTTTTTTGTTTGTTTGTTTGCTTAGCGATTTTTAAATTTTTTATTTTTTATAAACATATATTTTTATCCCCAGGGATACAGGTCTGTGAATCACCAGGTTTACACACTTCACAGCACTCACCAAAGCACATACCCTCCCCGATGTCCATAACCCCACCCCCTCTCCCAACCCCCCTCCGCCCAGCAACCCTCAGTTTGTTTTGTGAGATTAAGAGTCACTTATGGTTTGGCTCCCTCCCAATCCAATCTTGTTTCATTTATTCTTCTCCTACCCCCTTAACCCCCCATGTTGCATCTCTACTTCCTCATATCAGGGAGATCATATGATAGTTGTCTTTCTCTGATTGACTTAATGGATAAAGAATATGTGGTATATAGATACACAATGGAATACTATGCAGCCATCAAAAGAAATGAAATCTTGCCATTTGGGACGACGTGGATGAAACTGGAGGGTATCATGCTTACAACAATACTTTTTAGGTAAAATTTGTTGATGTCTTTCGATGTTTCAAACATAGGTGTTTGGATTTTTTCCTGTATCTTATTCAATCCTCACAACAACTCTGTGATGTACTATTATTATTCCCATTTTATAGATAAGGGGACTCAGGAATAAGGAGATTAAGAAATTTGTCCACAGTCTCACAGGAAGTAGAGGAACTCATGTATCAACCTAGTTATTTTGTCTCTCAACCCATGATTTTGTCTCAGTCCATGACATTCCAGAGCTTCCAACTGAAATACAATAAAATCCCTTTTTACAAGGGTTTTATAGTTGGTGTGTAAGGGAGACCCATAAATACAAGACTGCGTGATAAGTATTATGTTCCATTCAACATATCTTTCCAGTGACTGCTTTCAAGCGGATATTTTGTAATGTGTTTTCATTTGCAGAGTACAGAGCAAGCAATATGTAGACGGAAGTTAGAGAGTTTTGTTAACTGTGTTACCTTGGGAGAGTTATTTAACTTTTCATTATGTTTTCCTCATAAATAAAACATGATTACCAAATATCTATTTCAAAGTTTTACTGTTGGTGTTGAGTAGATTAATGTGTATCAGATATTCAGAACATGGTAGGCCAATAAGAAAGCTTTTATGATTTGTAGGTATATTAATGAAAGCTCTGTGTATAAGGTGACAGATAAGCATGAAAAAAGAAGCTATTAACCTGGCTTGTGCTCCCCACAGCTCATGGAACCCTTGAGCTGGGACTGGAAAGATGTCTAAGAATTATTTAGACTGAAAGATAACCTATAATTTTATTCCTTGATTTGACTTATGAGCATTTATATTTGTCTCTGAGAACCACTCTTTCTTCAAAGTATGTGTGCTCCCTCCCATGTAGATACATTTGCTGCTAATATTCATCCTATTACCCCAACACAAGCCTCCCAGATACCAATAGATACTACAGAAAACAGAGAAGAGAAATGGCATGAAAGCAAGCTCTGGCTAATGCAATGTACCATTGGTTCAATCAAATATGAATCCTGTTAACCTCTTGACTTCCCAATCTGTGGACTAATATGCAGGCTTCACTGTTAAAGCCCATTTGAGCTGAGTTTTCTGTTGCTTGCAATGGATCCTTCTCCTAACTGCAGGGATTTCTGGATAGGAGGGCTGCATGTGCAAAGGCTCCCAGAGAGAAAGGAGAGAGCATGATGGGCTTGGAAATATTACATTGAGAAATGAGGCCAGAAGGTGGGTCAGTGCCAGCCTTTCAAGGGCGCTGACTTCCATTTTAATGAGCTTGGACTCTAGCCTGTAGGCAGTGGGGAGCAACAGTTTTTGAGCAGAGAAGTGACATGATCAGATTTGCATTTTAGAAATATGACTCTGGCTGTGGAGTTGAGTTTGGAGAGGAGTAGCAAAGTCTGAAAGCAGAGAAAAGAGTTAAGAGATAACTATGATGGAATGAAATAAAGATAACTGTAGGAGGGCTAGAGAGGCAAGGGCCTGGTATCATTTTCTTTTTAGATCCATCTTATTATTACATACTTACTTTTATGGATTCTCCTTGGCTTTTAATTCTGGTTTTGCAGATGCCTCCCCAGTCACAGCTGCAGACTGGCAGACAGGGGACTCTTGTGCTCCAGGTGCACTGCAGAGCCTTCAAAATCCAAGACTTGAGACATAGAAGCCTTCTAACTTTTTAATATTCCCTTGCTGTACTTATTCCTACATCATGGTTGTGCTTTTCAGCTGGACATTAACAAATGGTACCAAAACGCCATGAACATCACAGACCACAGATGAGGAAGCCAGTTTAAATATCCTCTGAAATCCTAGATGAGTCCCTAGCTCTTTCCCTTTCAGAGCAGAGATGCCTCAGCAGGGAGTACCAAAATACTGTCATAAAATTCATGTTTATTGCCCCTTTTTCCATACCAGAAAACCTCCAACTAGTTATCATGGAGTTAATTTTGCTTCCCACTCTTCTGAGATCTTTTCAATAAAAGAATGTTGGAATGGTATGGGGGCAGAGATGCTTAAACAGGTGGGAGTTTTGTTTTTAAGTATATACTTAAAAAAAAAAAAAGAAAAAAAAAAGCAGGTCTTCATGTCCAGTTCCCTGGCACCATGCTTTCATTTGTTGCACGCAATTTGGTGCAAGTCTGAATGGTCAATTAAACATCTGTTAACAGGACCAGGGAAGAGTTCACTGTTCCATGAGTATGTACCACCTAGGCTAGTTTTGCTAGTCGCCTGCTGAACTACAAAGTCATAGTTAGAATCACACTGGGGAACTTCTAGGAGTTTAGGCCAGGAAAATCCATGTCCAACCTTCTCCTTCCACTCCCATCTCTAATTAAAACTATTCCTGTGCCTTACCATGGATAGATGGCACAGTGATATCATTTTAAATTTCAAAATTATAAGCACTGGAAAGGACCTTAGATATCATCTATTCCAGACTTATTAGTTAATGAGTTTGGTTATGTTAGCTGCGGCTAAAGATAACAGAAACCACATCCAAAACTGTGGAGCTAGAACCCATTATGTAGGACTTGCCACAAAGGAGGTGCCCCAGGTCCTCATCTATAAGATGGAAATAATTATAATATATCCCTTCAAAGGCCGTTTGAGGATTAGGCAAGTTAATATATTTGAAGCACTTCAAATGCTTCTGGCACATATAAAGTGCCAAATTAAGTGTTACCTATTATGATGTGACTGTATGGAGACTCAGGTTTGCTGTGAAGTTACAGCATGTATGGGCTGGCTGGTGGAGTGCTCAACTAGTTGAGCAAAGGTGAGTTTACCACACAGGGCAGCAGGCACTTAAGTTTGTCAGAGCAAAGAAAGAGTGAATATTTCTTATATATTTATGTATCAATATATACATAGAAGAGAAGACCACTCCAGAAAGAGAGACCTGTGTGGAGTGTCTTAGATCTTGTCCAAAAGAGGTGAGCAGATCTAAGCAAAGAGAAGGTGGAGCTATGGCTCTTAGAACTGGAGGAAAGAAGTAAGCGTTGGCCAACATAGGGACAGAGTCACCTTGTCTCTGAAATTGCAGGTGAGGTCCCCAGTGATGGAAGGACACTAAATGACTTCTGAAAGCATCACAAGAGAGTTGGTTGTGAACATCTGACAACTTCAGAAAAAGTCAATGACAAATCAACATGGTATTGTCAGCTAATAAAATGTCCTTCTCCATTTACTCTCTTCTCTCATTTTCTTCAACAGTGGGCTTTGGGGGAAGCCATCAGAAGCTTTGAATTGCAAATTGGAGAAGAGGGAAAAGGTAAGTGGTAAGAGGACAATCTAACCCCTTTCTGACCATAGGCTTCTACTTCTTCTTTTTTCTTTTCTTTATGGAGCAGTCTGAACTGGAGGAGAAGACACTTTAATTTTAATTGAAAATATACTGTTACACAGAGCTACACATTTTACTGAATTGAGACAGTATTTTGTGACTTAAAGTGACAAGAAAAAACTCTTTGTATGCTGAAGGATGACCAAAAAAAAGAATCATGAGTTTCACAGAAGTTCCTGGCAGACCTAGCACCACGAGAGTAGTTTTAAAGGGACATAAGAGACAGAGTAAGGTTATTTTGTGATTGCATACTGCACGTTGTGCCTGTTCAACATAATGGCTACACAACTAGCAAATATTTATCAGATGCTACTACATGCCAGGCCGTGCACTGGATATAGCAATGAACAAAGACAAATCTCTACTATCGTGGAAATTGGAGTCTACAGGAGGAAATGGATGGCAAACCAATAAAGAATTGATTGAGTTAAAAAAAAAGAATTGATTGCATAAATAATAGGTCTGGGGTGGGGTAAGGACTACTAAGAAAACATGGGATAAGAGAAGAGGAGTAGGAGAGGGGAAATGTGGCAGGGACATCACTAGGAAATTCTATTCTGATTGTTTCTATTTATTTTTAGTGCACTTGGAAGTGACATCATTGAGGGGAGTGAGGAGGGGGCAGAAGGTGTTGGAATTTTAAAGCAAAGTGTGAAATTGTCACTTAGAATCATGGGAGAGAAAACGCATTGGGAATTGTTAGGCAGCTTTGAGGACCCTCTTGAGAGTTGTGGTAATGATTTTAAGTGACACGAATGAGCATTCGTGTATGTTTTTCTTCCACCAAGTTCAAGTACCTTGGTGCAGGCATAGAGAAAGTGAAGAATTAAGGTGGTCAAGGTTGGGTGTTGGCCAGGAAATCATGATGGAGGAAGGGAGAGGAAGGGACATGAGCTTATTTGTAAGGTGCCATGAAATCCAATTTGGATATGGAGGGAGATGAAGACAAGAGAACAATGAGTGCTAGCCTTGGTGGTTTATAGACCCGGTGGTGTTTATTAATATTTGAGTCATGACACAAGAGTGAGTGGGCTGTACAGAAAGGAGGTATAGTATGAGGTGAAGATACTTCAAGTGGAAATTGTGTAGATGACAAAATTCAAGAAATGTCCTGAGGATTGTGTGGCTGACATTGAGTAGACGGTATCATGGATGGGGGAGAACAAGAAATTTTCCACCAAGAGGCCAAAGTGATCAAAGAACTGTTGCTGTGAATATTAAAAACTCACCAAGAATCATGATAGGAATAATACCAGAAAATAATAATGAGCCAGGTGCCTCATATGGTAAGAAATGAGGAGTGGCTAAGGGCTAGGTTAAGCAGGAGGGTGGTACTGGTAGTATAGTCTAATTGAGTTAAGTTCAAATCTGGTAGTTTCGGTGATAAGACGACAATGATCTAGACATGACTAGGAGGTATGAGGATGGCACCCTACCTCGAGGTTCAGTGGTACAAGGGATAAGGGAAAGAAAGAAACCATTACTTAGAAGACCTTAATGAATCCAGTGTCTTCAGCATAAAGAAAGATTTTAGTTAGAATAAATAAGAAAAACAGAAAGGAATAATGATCAAGGGAGGGGTTTACTGCCAATGGACCATGAATTCTAGAAGGTTCATTGTGAGGAATGGGAGATGAGGTCAGAGAGGAGGATATGCAGAATTACAGGGTGATGAAAGGGGACCAAGGAGATGGGGCATTTGATGTCATGAAACTATATATATATATATATATATATATATATATATGTATACACACATACACACACACACAATTTATCTATCTATCCAACTCCAATCTATTAGAAGCTTCCTGGTGTCTTAGGGTAAGGAAGGACTGCGGGCAGATTAGTGAGATCAGCCATGGACACATGAGGAAGAAGTGATTTACAAGTTGTAAGTGGGCAACCTTTCATTTTTACATTTTTGGAAAACAGAAATATGAAAGATAAGCAATTTGCTCAAAATCACAGCTATTTAATGAGCAAATCAGACCCACTCTACCAGGAATACATGAAAATCCTATTTAGGTGGCTCTCATCATCAAATAAATGTGATTTTGTACTTATGTTCAGTTGATGAAGGTTAGTAATACCGATACTGAGTCCTGACTCTGCCACTAGCTAGCTGTATCACTCTGGGCAATTGATCTGACTTTGTGTTAGTTTGCCTTCTTTAAGAATCAGATGCTAAGATAGGGTTAGTTGTGCCAGAGATTTACAGGGGGCAAGTGTCAGTGACGGATAAGGTCATGAAGAGCACTTGTGGGTGGGAGAGTGAAATAGGAGTCTGACATGGGAAAGAAGAGGAGATCGTGGCAGTCTGTGGAAGGAACCTCGGGTTGCAGTTCAGTGGTAAACAAACGCTTCATGCTCAGTGAGTCCTGCTTTGGGCAGACATGGACAGCTCTAGTGCCCCTGTTGTGCTCAATCACTGACTGGGGACAGCTCACAGAAAGCATGGCCCTGGGGCATCAATACTGTTGTGGGGGGAGAGTGGGGAGTGGGAGTCCACAGTTTGGTGGCTGGAGGCTGTCAGCCACTACCTTTCTTGCAACCAGTCCTCTTCCAGAGAGGTATGAGTGGTGTGCCTCCATGGTCATTATAGATTCTGTCTCATTTGAAATTCAAAAACTTTTAAAATTGAGGTGAAATTCACATAACATATAATTAACCATTTTAAAGTGCATAATTCTGTGGCATTTAGAACATTCATAATGTTGTGCAACCACCACTTCTGTCTAGTTGCAAAACATTTTCATCACCCACAAAGGAGACCCTGTACGCATTAAGCAGTTACCCCCCATTTCCCCTTCCCTCCAGCCCCTGGCAACCACTAATGTACTTTCTGTCTTTATGGATTTTCTCATTATGGACATTCCATATAAATGGAATGATACAATATGGGATGTTTTGTATCTGATTTATTTAGCATAATGTTTTTGAAGTTAATCCATACTGTAGCATATATTAGTACTTTGTATCTTTTTATGGCTGAATAATATTCCATTATATAGTTTCACCACATTTTGTTTATCCATTTATTTATTGATGGAAATCTGGGTTATTTCTACTTTTCGGCTACTGTGATTGATGCTGCTCTAACCATCTGTGTATACATATTTTTTTCAGGATCCATTTTCAAGTCTTTGGTGTATATATTTAGTAGTGAAATTGCTGGGTTATAAGGTAACTCTATGTTTACCTTTTTCAGGGACCACCAGACTGCTTTCCCCGGGTTATGAGTCTCAATTTTCACATCTAGAATATGGGGTACACAAGACACCACCTCATAGGATTGTGGGAAAGTCAAGGAGAAAAGTATTACAGCTTCATGATTTTTTTTCCCTAAACAGTGAAGTTATGAAGTTAAGAATATTCTTTACTCTTAAAGATAAATGGAAACTGTTTTGACTTGGTTTACTGTGGTTTGTGAAAGTAAATCCCTCAGGATTAAAAGCATGATCACAGCTTGTGCCTATGGCTTTCTACTGGGGATGAGTTTGTGGTTCTATCTCTTGCTAATCACCAGGGTCTCGGCAAATGATTCCCTCTGGTAGGGCAGTTCTTGAAATACTACTCTAGTTTGCTATGCTGTTCACCACCTCTCTCTCACATGTCACCAACTTTGGGCAGACTCTCACTCTCATTTTGACACATTCTTTTTTCCCCAGGGGTACAGATCTGTGATACAATAGTCTTTTTTTTTTTTTTTTTAATTTTTAAATTAAGGGACGCCTGGGTGGCTCAGTTGGTTAAGCAGCTGCCTTCGGCTCAGGTCATGATCCCAGCGTCCTGGGATCGAGTCCCATATCGGGCTCCTTGCTCGGCGGGGAGCCTGCTTCTCCCTCTGCCTCTGCCTGCCATTCTGTCTGCCTGTGCTTGCTCTCTCCCCCGCTCTCTCTCTCTGATAAATAAAAAAAAATAAAATCTTTAAAAAAAATTTTTTTAATTAAAAAAAATTTTTGAAGATTCCATTTATTTATTTGACAGAAAGAGGGGTCACAAGTAGGCAGGGGGGCAGGCAGAGAAAGAGGGGAAAACAGGCTCCCTGATGAGCAGAGAGCCCGATGTGGGGCTTGATCCCAGGACTCTGAGATCATGACCTGAGCCGAAGGCAGAGGCTTAACCCATTGAGCCACCCAGGCACCCCTGTGATTTAGTCTTACACAAGACCCAGCATTCACCACCACACATACTCTCCCCACCCAGCCACCCCATTTCTCTCTCTTCCCTCAAGCAACCCTCAGTTTGTTTCATAAGTGTAAGAGTCTTTTATGGTTTGTCTTCCTTTCTGGTTTCATCATGTTTCATTTTTTCCTCTCTTGCCCTATGATCTTCTGCCTTATTTCTTAAATTCTGCATATTGGGGAGGTCATATGATAATTGCCTTTCTATGATTGACTTATTTCACTTAACATAATACCCTCTAGTTCCATCCATGTCATTGCAAATGGCAAGATTTCATTTTTTGATGTCTGTTTAGTATTCCATTGTGTATATACACCACATCTTCTTTATCCATTTATCTGTTGATGGACATTTGGGCTCTTTTCATTTTTGGCTATTGTGGACACTGCTGCTATAAAAATTATCTATGTTTTTAAGGGATGAGGAAAGGAAGTGTTAGATTTAAAAAAATCAGTTGTAGGGGCACCCGTATGGCTCAATCGGTGGAGTCTGACTCTTGGTTTCAGCTCATGTCATGATCTCAGAGTCATAATCTCATGGTTGGGAGATGGAGTCCTGGGTCAGGCTCCTTGTTCAGCAGAGAGTCTGCATGTGATTCTCTTTCTCCCTCTCCCTCTGCGCACCAACCCCCCCAGCTTGTATGCTCTCTCTTTCTCAAGTAAATTAAAAAAAAAAAAAAAAAAATCAGTCATCTTGGTGTTTCCAGGGAGTGAGAGAAAAAGAATAGAAGGCTAATTTTTCCACAAGTGATTTGGGGAGAGCAGGGGGATAGAGTCACTAAAAGTGAGATTTCCTGGTGACTGGTGTGGGTTATTGAGTAATGTGGTCATTACACGTATTCAGAATACTTAAAACAATATCAAAAGCATCTCACTTTGTTTCCAACATAGAAGCTTCACCTTATTCATAGCGATTACTGACACAATGACAATATAAGTCATGACACTTTGGATGGACAGCTGCTGTCCTTGCCATCTTTCTACTTTTGTTTGTTTTCTTACGAAGCTATTGTATCCCAATCAATGTTTGGCATATAAAAGGAGCTCCATGAATAGTTTTTGAACAAGTTTCACCATTAATGGCTGCCATTTTCTTTCCTTGGCAGCTCTCAGTTATCCAGAATTTGTTTGGAGTAGTCAAGCAGTACATGGGCTCTGGTATTGGACTTGATGGGTTTGAATTCTGGCACTGGCACTTAGGAGCAGTTTAGTCATTTTAATACAAATGAAGATAATATTAGCTACTCTCTTAAGAGATGTGGGCAATAGATGAGATACTTCCTGTGAAATGCCTGAAAAATGCATGACACATAAGTTAGATCAGTAGATATTAGTTACCTGCATTACAGTCTGTCTGGCCTTCCTGCGTTTTATTATCCACTTAAGTCTTATTTCTTCTAGGAAAGAGTCATGATATACTGGCTACTTGCAAAGCAAATACATATGCATACATGTAAATCCTATCTGACCAATACATAGATATATAGGTCTAAAAATGGGTTGTAAGGGCAGCTGGGTGGCTCAGTTAGTTAAACATCTGCCTTTGGCTCAGATCATGATTGTAGGTCCTGGGATCGAGCCCTGCACTGGGCCACCTGCTCAGCATGGAATCGGCTTGTTACTCTCCCTCTGCCCTTCCCCCTGCTGTGCTCTCTCCCTCTCAAAAAAAAAAAAAAAAAAAAAAAAAATCTTAAAAAAAAAATGGGTTGTAGGGCGCCTGTGTGGCTCAATGGGTTAAGCCTCTGCCTTCAGCTCAGGTCATGATCTCAGGGTTCTGGGATCGAGTCCTGCATCAGGCTCTCTGCTCAGCAGGGAGCCCGCTTCCCCTCTCTCTCTGCCTACTTGTGATCTCTCTCTCTCTCTCTGTCAAATAAATAAATAAAATCTTTTAAAAAATGGGTCATAGGCAGTGGTGATATATAAATCATGATTTTGCAAAAATCAAAAAGTTTTCAAAAATGTATATAGACATAAAAATAGGAAACATTTGGGCAAACATCAGCAATGTTTTATTAGAATGTAATCTTTGTGAGAGGAGAGTCATGTTCTCCAGCACTAAGAATGGTGTTTGGCACAGAGTAGACATTTCATAATTTCTGATGGAATGGATGAATATAATTATCACTGAGAAATGTCAAAAATCCTGCTTATGTTAATTTCAGTCTCACAAGACTGTAAGATATAATTGTCCCTATATTTGTTAAATAATGAGTTTGGCTGCAAGTTGTTAAAATCTGACTGTAAACAATAAAGGCTTACTTTAACACCTAATGTAATCAGGAGTCCAAGTGTCACTGGTTATAGTTTAGATGCTGGTTGTTCAGGACCAACATATCTACAATTCTGTCTGCTTTTCCTTATGGCTCTAAGGTGGCTGCTGCAGCTCCAGCCAACAAATCCCTTGTTATAAATGGGAAAAGAAAAAGAATAAGGGCGCTTTTCCTGCCTAGAGCAGTTCCATTTAAAGAGATTTCCTGAAAATCTTGTCTTTAAGGATTTCTGATTTATATCCCACTGACCACCACCTTTTGTAAGCAACTGTGGTAGAGGGCTCCTTCACCTTTCTCTTTTTACCCCCTCTTCTTCTACTACTTCATCTTCTTTGTCCTTTACTCTCTCATCCTCTTCCACTCCCACCTTCATACCTGGGCACTTTCATTGCCCCCCCCCCAAGAAAACATCATTCTGTTAAGAAGGAAGGTGAGACCAGTTATAGGGTACTAGTAATCTCTATCATGGTCCCCATTTTATAAATGGAGGAAACTGAAGCTCAACTTTGCAGAAAGAAAGAAAGAAAGAAAATTCTGAACTCGTGTTGGCCAAAAACCAGATAGTACATACATACATATTTTCTGGGCATAAGGAATTTTATTGAGGTGCCTGGTGAGGTGGAATTTATTTTATTTCACCTAACTATATTTTAGCTATAGAGGCTATGAATCACTTTGTTGGGTAAACCCAAGCTAGTGAGTTTAGAATATCATTGTGTTACAAAGAAACAGTAGGCCCAAATGGAGTCACTTTTGCTAGCCCCAGTAAGACTTATACCTAATCTAATTGCAGTTTCAGCATCACACAGGAGTGGAATTTTAAGCCAATCAGTCTGGAATTTCCTGGTCAGCACTAACTAGGTAATCTGCCTGACAAGATCCCCTGCCTTTTCCTAAGGGAAGATAACCTTGCCTGAAATAATACACCCTTTTAACTGCCTTGTCATACCCTCCTCCTGCCTCTAAAAACCTTCCACTTTGTACAACTCTTTTGAGCTCCTGTCTGTTTGCTAGAGGTATGCTGCCTGATTCATGAATTATTGAACCAATCCAATTAAATCTTTAAGCTCCCTGAAAGGAAACTCAGTTGAGTTTTGCTAACAACTGTATTTTTAGGGCAGAGTTACTCAGTTTTGCAATTGTAAGGTGAATGCATTTAGGGTGGGATGAAATATTTTCAGTCCCAACTGAAATTACCCCTCCTAAGCCACTCAAAATGCAGGGCTGATTGCACAAGAGTAAGGGTGGCCAAATTTGCACAGGGACCAAGTTTTCTTGATTCTCTTTGATGGGTTGAGATAGTTCCAAGTAACTGGTGGGAAAGAACTCCAAGATCCCAAAAGGGATCATGTTTTCCAAAAGAGAAGGGGATGGATGAGTGACAGAGATCACTGGACAACCAAGTATGGTTGTACAACTGGCAAGATCCTCCATTTCTCTCTCTCAGTGCCATTTTGAAACAGAATGGACACTTTCACATGAGTAAATCCCTCTAACCTGAACACTGTGGTGCAGCAGAGCCTCCAGACTTGCTAAAATAGGCATAGGAGTATTTTAATAGTTAATTGGAGTTATGATGATATTTGCACCTTCAAATTGGTGAAGCAGGACAAACTGGTATAAGAATAAATGAAATGAAGACATACATTGCAAATGCACTCTCTTTTGACAAACACTAGAACAGGAATCTCGTGATTCGACTTAAATCTCTATTATTGCAGAGCTTGGAGTTCAGTAGTGCTGAAGACGGGATGAAGTTAGAGCAGATGGTGTGATGGTGTAGGTGAGTTTAGCAGGAGAGTTCAAACAAATACTCAAATAACTACAACTCAAGGCAGAATGAAAACTGCTGTGGAGTCACATAGGTGACAAGCCATGGATAATCAGTCGAAGAAGAGAGCCTGTGTGGCTAGGCACAGATTCCCAGCATTTGAAATAGCCTATAATTTTTTTTCATAATGTAACAAGCTGGCAGGGAGAGGCATGGAATTAAGGAGGAATGAAGAGGTGTAGAATAATCCTGGTAGACAGTGCAGAGGGAAGTCAACAAGGAGTGACTGAGGGGTAGATAAATAATACCACATGTTTTCTCTCCTGTGTTTAGAGCCAATGGGAAATAGATGCTTTGTGACTAATTAAGCTGATTGGGAAGTGCAGTTTGGGCTCAAGTGCTGCTTGAAACTCAGCTGAGTTCCACAGGACTGGTTTTTACTGAATTAAACATAGCCACCAAGTTGAAGGCAAAGGCTGGAGCTTCGGTCCTGCTGTTTCTTACAAAGTAGCAGATGTGCATCTTAAAGAAAAGCCAGCGTTTTTACTCTAATTGAAGTTTTTTTTTTTTTTTTTTCAAGGAAATACATGGACAGAAAAACAGGGATTCTCTTCCAAACCTTTTCCAAACCTTTCACCTCAAAACAAAGGAGCAATTAGACCTTCATCACTTACCTGTGCTCAAAGAACTCAAAGGATCTTTTGTTGCTCTCTCCCTCTCATTTTTATTAAAGTAGACCTTTACCATTTATCTGTGGCCCATGATGGCTTCTTCTAAAGTCTCCAGTTTTTACAATGACAATGTTTGAATAAGTGACTTGTTTTCTCTTAAATTGCATGTTTGTTGGTGTTTCCAAGTGCTTAGTAGCTCAAAGCAAGTTATCGCCTTGTTCTTCTCACACTAAAGTTTTATTTCTCACTTGAGGATCATTTTCCACAAAGAAACAGGTTTTATCACTCATTGGAGTAAGTGTGTACACAAGATGGATAGAGAACAACAAAGCCATGTGCAGGTGTTAAAGCTGGGCAGTTAGCTAGACTCGCACACCAAATCAACAATGGAACTGGCCAATCCAAATTTGTAGAAGAAGGGTTTTAAGCTTATTCCTGAATAGGCAAAACTTCAGTTAAATCTTTGAATCCTGAGGGTCGATACCGTAACATTCATCTCCATGAATTATAAGTGAGAGTTCACATCAACTGTACCTCTAGTCTCATGTCTTCTTCAAAGAAATTAATTGGCCTATAAAATGCCCACAATAAATATTTGTCAAATGACTGAATAGTTATTTATCAAGCTGCATGCTATTATTCATCCTGAGTATGCCACATGTGACAATTCTTAGACCAGGTCACTTAAAGAAATGCCACGTGGCAGAGCAATGCCCTAAGTCTAATCAAGTGTATATTTATTATCTCTCTGTGGTGTATGGAGTAAGTACATGGGAGCTCCTGGACAGTGACAGCCCTATCATCTGTGTTTTCAAGTATAAATGAAGTTTGCCACATTGTACTTATTGTCTGTCAACATGACAGGGCTACTAAGTTTCTACAGTGATTTTATTACACAGCAGCTGTACACCCCTGAAGAGTCCTTAGAACCTGTCCTGTGTGCTATTATTTTATAGAGAATTAGGAATTGTTGTGATAGAAAAAAAAATATGCCTCATTGTTTTTCTCGTCAGGATTTAGGGACAAACTAAATAATGTCCTATTGGGATCTCAAGGGAATGTTCACAGTTCCTTGGGCAGATCTGACTAGAATTGGCTTCTATGGTCTGGGTCAGTGGAAGATTGTCTCACTGAGTATTGGAGGATGCCAGACCATGAGTTAGGAAAATAAGGGTTTGTATTAGTTTTCTAGGGCTGCTGTAACTGGGTAACTTAAATAAACAGGAATGTATTCTCTTATAATTCTGGAAGTCAGAAGTCTGAAATCTAGGTGTTGGCAGGTATATTTTCTTCTGGAAGCACTGAGAGAAAATCTGTTCTGTGCCTCTCTCCTAGATTCTGGGTGCTAGAAATCTTCACATTGTTTGGCTTGTAGACACATCACTTGAGTCTTTTCCTCCATCATTATGTGGAGCTCTCCCCGAGTGTCTCTGTCTAAATTCCTCTCTTCTTAAAAGGGTACCAGTCATGAGATTAAGGTCCACCCAAATCCAATAGGACCTCATCCTTACCTGATAATTTCTGCAATAACCCTGTTTCCAAAATGGTCACATTCTGAGGTTCTAAGTGAACACAGATGTTTGGAGGACACTATTTAGCTCAGTACAGGGCCCAAGAAGCTAGAAGAGAATGACATCCAAACAATGGGATGCAGGGTCAGGGTTCTGGGCCTGTGATAAAGAACTAGAAAGTCAAAGATAGTCAGAAGAGAGTAAACACAAGCATCTCCATAGGAAGGGGTGAGAAGGGGCTGGGCATAGATCCTATGATTGTCTTGAATAAAAGCTGTTCTTTCTTGATAGTTTTGGTGAATCTATGAGGCCCCCTACACCCTTCATGGTGTCCTTGGACTGTGTTTCTTTGACACAGATGTACAATTAAACATATTTTTATTTCCCAGAAAAGTTCCTGGACAAAAAATTATGAGCAATCAGTGTAAAGTTTACTGACGATTTCATAGAGGAAGGCTTTACACTTTGCACCCTATAGCAAACAATTTAAAATTCACAACACACATTTTTTTCTCCTCCTCAAACGTTGTTACTGACAGTTGATCTCTCTTGCCTTCTCCTCTCATTCTAGAGTCTATCTGTAATTCCTCTTCGTGTTATAAATTGTTATTCATAACAATTGAGTTCTCCCTCTGGCTCCTACTCTAAATGCACACACTTATTCATCCAAATACTCTCCAGAAGAAAAACTCTGCTATTATCATTACCTTACCTTTTCAGAAGGCAATCAGGGTTAGTGAAGCAAATACTGTTTTTTCATCGTGCCCCTAAATGAGATGGTAAGCTACTTTGACGGCAAGAGCACTTATTTTCATCTTCATGTCCTCTGTAGCACCTCCCACGTATTAGGTACTTAATAAAAGCTGGCTAATAACAGTAC
The DNA here is from genome assembly GCF_011764305.1 of Mustela putorius furo. Lineage (NCBI taxonomy): Eukaryota > Metazoa > Chordata > Mammalia > Carnivora > Mustelidae > Mustela > Mustela putorius. The sequence goes on from NW_025421273.1 coordinate 28,660,668, forward strand.
CGTTGATGTGTAAGTCTGTATTTTTGTCTTTCCATTAAAGGTTTGGAATGCTGTATAGGCACCACCTTAGTTGTCTTTTTGAAATGCCAGATTTCTAAAGAAGTTAAGAAGCAGAGAAATAACTTTTAAAAAGTCACTTATTCCCCCTCATAAGCAAGTTTCTAAATATATTTGTATTTATTCTAAGATGGAGTCATTCAATCCAAAAATATTTACTGAATGACATCTTTGTGAATATTAGGAGATTCAGAGGAGTCTGAGATAGAACTTCTTTCTTGCACAGGCTTACATTCTAATTGAGATTATTTGTGTGCATGTGGGAGGAATATAAATCCTTGTGGTTTGCTGCGAATAGACATAGCATTCAAATTCTCTGTCATTAAGTACTTACTTGATTCTGAACACATTTTAATATGTTTGGGACTCAGTTTCTGTATCTATAAAATGGGGACAATAGTAGTATACAGTAGGATTATTGGAAGATAAAGTAAGACAATGCTTCTCGTGTGCTAATACAGTATGCACTCTGTGAATGCTATTATGATGATTGCTATTTGATATTAATTATGATCATAGTAAGTGCTCCAGGATTTTCAGGGAGAAGTATTTTTTTTATCAGAAGGGATCAGGAAAGGCTACAGAAAAGGCAGAGTTTTTGAGGTGGTTTTATTAAGAATTTCCAAAGGCTAAATCAAAATAATCTTGAAAGGATTATGGGATTAGCACAAAGGAGCAGAGAAGGTTTGTGGTTTTGCTCAGGCCAAACTGTGGGAAGAAGAGAAGACTGGAAGAAAAACCGATGTTCTGCAATGATGACAGTGAAGTTCTGTGGTCATACAGTTGGATCTCGTTTTCACTCTACCCTCCTCAGGCTGGACTACAGTCATTAGTCAAATACTTTACATTCTATAGGTGCCATCACCTGGTGGATACAGGCCGGTAGGAAGCAGGAAGCTCAAAACTACTTGAACTTGTCCAATTAAAGAGTCCTGGAGCTTGATGGTTTTTCTGTGAGTCGTTGCAAGCACACATTTGACTCCCTTCTAAGAGTTCAGATTAAAAGGAAGCAAACTTCCAAAATTAGAATCGTAATTAAAATTTGACTTTGATCAGTAGCTGCTGAGAGGGTCATTAAGAGCCATGAATGTGCTGACACAGGAGGTTGTTGGGCGGATGAGGTGAGGAGGGAAGCGGGGAGATTGGAAACAAATAAAAAATTGTTAAGAAGCATTATCGAATTGCAAATATCAATTATTATGGGTCTATGGATGAGCGATTATTATATTAAAAACATTCTTGGCAGGCAGCCCATATGGGCGTAGATAGCTGTGACTCCATCAGAGCTTGGCTTTAATTTGATTTTTGCAAACATGTTTTTGGTTTCTTTTCTTTTGATTGGTTTTGGAGAACGCTGGACAGCGGATGGGTAGAAACTGCATCTAACCCTCTATATACTTTGTTGAAAGCTGATTTTTGCCTCCAGCAAAGTTGGGAGCACATTGTCTTAGAAGAAGATGTGTGAAGGAGAGAAGAGGGGAGATTGGTGAAGATGGAGGGGCTCTCTTGCTGAGTGTAGGAGAGACCAGGCTGCTTCTCTAGAACCAAGGAGCCATGACCAAGGAGGGACAGATGAAGGAGCGCAGGACTTGTTTTTGTTTCCTTGATAATGAGTAATGACTCAATGGAGTGAACTATGAAGGTCAATGTGACAAAACAATGCAAGAAAGATAATGGCTTTAGCTCTCTGTGAGCCAGCTGTGTGTTGTGGATGCCAAAGAAATGAATATGATCGTAGTCCGTAATTATAGAGGATAGAAGAAAGTAAGCATTCCCCTTTCTGTGCACACCTGTGATGACACATTCACTTTTAAATGTGTCACATGCCCTCTCGTCTGCCTGGTATATTCCTACTGATCTTTCTACAGCCAGCTCAAGGTCACGTCTTCTATGACACCTTTCTCTACTTCAGGCTCACCAGGCAGATTAAATCACTGCCATGTTGTACCAGCTCGATTGTACTATTGCATTCATCACTTTTCATTGCCATATTGCTTATGTGTTCATCTGCCCTGAAGGGCAGGGTCCATGTCCAATTCAATTTTGTACTCACAGAGCCTGGCACTTAGTAGGTACTCAGTACATATTTGTGGAGTTGAACAGAACAGGCCAGCTGGAACATGTTTAGGGGAGATCTAGTAGAAGGGTTGAAAGGACTTGAAATCATGTTGAAATCCATCTGGAAACTGGTCATGCTACAGTGAGCAAGTTCGCTAGTAGTGGGCTTCTTCCCAGTGGCAAGCTGAAGGAATTAATCCCCTCAGATGATGTACCGCAGAAAGGGTCAGTCAATTGACTGAGAAGAGAGACTCCAAGGCAAGCCTGAAGCAACTCTCTACCTTGTCTCAGTGGTAAGAAAGAGAGAGACACTTGGGTGGTGTAGTCAGTTACATGTCTGACTCCGACTCTACGTTTCAACTCAGGTTGTGATCTCAGAGTGGTGAAACTGAGCCCTTTACAGGGCTCTGCAGTCAATGAGGAGTCTGCTGAAGTTTCTCTTTCCTTCTCCCTCTGCCCCTACCCCACTCTCTAAAATATATAAATCTTAAAAAAAGGTAAGCAAGAGAGAGCTATACGTAGCAGGAGAAAATAATTATAACATGCAAATTTCTTTGAGTTATGAGTTTTCTTCCTACTTCTCAGTTATTTGGCAGCATATATCCATATATTTTCAAATAAATTCAGGTAGCCAAACACTGACTATATGTCAGAAATGGGAACACTTTCTGTAGGTCTTAGAAACTCATGCCAGTAACTGAGGCCCCAAGGATGAAGAGGGCTGGAAACACCACATTTGATTAGAAGTCAAAGTGTAAGCCAGATCAAAGGGACTTGGGATACCTAAGTTGCCAAGAGTGAGAGAAAGGATGTGCGGAAGAGTGACATTTTGTGACACAGGAAATTCCAGCTTCCACTCACTACATGTCAACTTACTGGAAGTTGTATACAGTTTTATAGTGCTTACTGCAAACCCCTAGCAAACTGTTACAGAAATGGTGGAATAGAATTGGCCACGAATTTATTGTCCTGTATTTCAGATATTTTCAAAATTCCTGATAGTGGTGGAAGAAAAGGAAAATGAGGGAGGACAGAGAAATGTATGACACATAGCAGAAGCTGAGAAAAAGTGAACTGGTCTCTTAAAAGGTCATATCAAAAAAATAAGAAATGATTGAAGAGGAACATTCTAAGTGGTTACACATACAAAGGGCTATAACACTGAAGAGTAATTATGCCTGTCTTTATTTTTCCTAGACAGATAAATAAAGGCCAGTGGGCTATCAGATAAAAATTTTTGATTGCAATTAATATAAATTGGCTCGGCCTGGTTCTAGGCAAAAATCAAATTTATGAGTAAGTGTTGGATGCTCACAGATCCAAAATTAAAGTTGAAGAATCTGGTCTTTCAGGGAATCAGGATCTTCAAGGTACTGCCATTAGGATAAATTGGTTCCAACTAGTTTTCTCTCGTACCCCTTTCACTTAGAATTTAAATCCCTCGGTGATGGATTTGCATTGTCATTGTTTAGGTCATGTGAGCCCTCCTTGGCTAACCAAGAAGAGGACACCTCGACTGATGGTCCCGTTAAGATAGAATTAAATGGGGAAGAACAAATCCCCAAAGGAAAACCAAGGTGCCTTCTTCAGAAGACAGAGTGCAAGATTCAGAGCTAAAGCATTAGTTGTCTACTGCAAATGCATAGACTCTTCCAGAAATTCCCTTTGCCTCCTGGCACTCAAGTGGCGACTGGGTGACTATTTGTCAAGCACATTGTAGGAAAGATTCAATAATTGAGTAAATAATTGGACTACATAACCCCCTTTCTAACCCTGAAATTTTATGTCTCTGTGATTTTGGAAAAAGGATCAAATAACAAGATTCTCTTTAGGAGGAATAATGAAACTATCTTTATTATTCCTATTCACAAGGTCGCTTGCAAATATCTAGGATGAACCTATACATGCACAAACAAAAATACATCGATACACAACCCACAGTGCAAACAGCTTGTAATTAAAGAACCAGACTAATGCAACATTTTCCCACTTACAACTCTTCCCCACTGCTAACATTCTTTAAGCCTTCTGTTATCAGGCAATTTAGTAATACACAATAAATACATACACATGTATGAGGAGATTTAAATATATTTTTCTAAATGTAAATGAAGGATCTTTATACAATTGCTCTGGGTTTTGAGCCTGGTTTATGTTGGCTAAAAATTGCAGCTGAAAATAATTCTCCAGATAAGGTCATTTCTTCTCATTTGAGAAGTACTGGAAAGGCTATAATAGGATTCTTTCATGTTTTGAAATATTTGGGTTCTGTTACCTGACAGATATTAATGATGGTTTCTATTCTGATTATATTATGGGATCACAGAATTCTAAAGGCAGAGGACATGTTAAGATGTCCTCCTCTGTATGTCCCTGGGACACCAGGAAATTTACTTTGGCTGGAATGGAGAGACAGATAATGTTTGGAGGCTTGGGCTCTACTCAGAGAAAGGTAGAGAGCATAATATGATCTTAACAGTATTTTTGTACCTTTTGTAAATGTAGGGAGCAGTATTAGATATGGAGCCGAGGTCTCTGTGATATTAGACCTTCACAGGCCATATCTTGTTCCAGATCTTGAAGTCGTTCTCAATTTAGCTGCAATAATTACCTAAGAATATTTGTAACATCAGTTTATTAAAGTGATGATTCTCAATGGCAAGGAGAACACTTGGAGATATCTGGGTCTTGGGGGTACAGGGGAGAGGGTTATATATGATCTTGATAGGACTCCCTCACTATACCTCATCACTTCCAACCTGAAAGGAAATGGTGTAGGAGGCAAATGCTGGATGTTTGAAATTAAGACAGTAAGTGAAACCTGCAGAGGATACTGACCCTGAGAGTCTGATTGGCTTAGCACTGGGGAGTAAAAATGGAATAAGACATCTTCATGTTCCTGTACAAGTCTTCAAAGTGTTGAGAGAAACAAATGAGCTAATCTTTATAATGTACATAGCACAATGACCAGAACAGAGTAGGTATGCAATAAATGATATCGTCCCTTTATATCCCCATCATCACCCTGTTTCCACGGGTACCCCTGAGTGTGTATCATTTGACAATTGCAATTTACTCACATTTAAATTTATGCCTCACTGTGATAACCAGGTATTTAAAAGCTTGATCTTTATTGCTAAGAAATTATACATCTAGTCTATGTATCCGTGGATAAGGGAAGACAAACTTTTTTTTTTTAAAGATTCTATATATTTATTTGACAGATAGAGATCACAAGTAAGCAGAGAGGCAGGCAGAGAGAGAGGAGGAAGCAGGCTCCCTGCTGAGCGGAGAGCCCGATGTGGGGCTCCATCCCAGAACCCTGGGATCATGACCTGAGCTGAAGGCAGAGGCTTTAACTCACTGAGCCATCCAGGCACCCCCATTTTTTTTTCCTTCTCTTCCTATCATAGGTTCATTGGCTAGGGCCTTGTAAATTAGATTGACAAAAGACAGATTAACGAGACAAACAAAAGTTTATTAACATATGTGGTGCAGGTACACATGGGAGAAATCCATAATGAGTAATTCAAGGGAGGTGGTTAGAACTTGATCTTATGTGGCATCTTAATAAAGCACAATAATTTTGTAGAGAAGTGACAAGACAAAGAGAAAGGACTTTGAGTTTCCAGGAGTGGCACATTGTGGGAAGGTAACCCTATGGGCAACTATTGGCAGGTAGGGGAAAGTTTTAGCAAGATTTGCTATGGAGATTCCTTTGGTGCAGTCTCTGGGCTGACAAAATTCTTGTCTCCAGTGATTAACTTCCATCCTTCCTGGTAGAGAGGAGAGTTGGGCACATTCACAAGTTATATCCTATTTTCCAGCAAGTAGATGGAGGGCAGAGAATTTTTTCTTCTATCTGCTTTTTCTTACTCACCTTCAGCTCAGAATAATAATAACTTAAGCCAAAGTGCCATAGTTTGGAGTGGCATGTTCTGCTACTTTGCTTTCATAAAGGTTCACTGTTCCAGTTTTAGAGAGACTTGAAGTCCTCTTCTTTGTAGCCATTATGACTTGAAATAGCCACATGGCACTTGAGGGAACGGACTGTCTTTTTCTAAAAGGAAAATGTTTTCCTAGAGTGCAGTATAAGTTTAGGAATCTCAAAGGCAGTCAGAGACTCAGCATGATTATAGGTTAGGTTTGCTGACCAGATATTCAAATCATCTTCTTTTCATGGGAGGAGTGTTTGGTTGATTAAAGCATTTGAGGCAGCATCTAACACAAACATTCCAGAGAGCCTGTCAAAGAGATCTGTGAATAGAAAACAGTCCTCTGAAGTCTGGAAATCAAGTTCATCCAAATAAACAGCACCTAAGAAGGAAAGATGGCTCACACTAGGGACCCACGTGTAATGGATGACTAATCATCTGTGACTGTGACACCTCCTCTCCCCCAAACCCGCAGTTCATGGCTGTGAGACAACAGTTGGATTTAGACAGCATTTCCTTGCTCCTCTACCACCTGAGGACACATGATAATATTCAAATTTTATGGCACTGGCAGGATTATTAGAACTTTTCAATGTGCTAATTGTAGCTTCAACCTCTCTCTCCCTGCCTCACTCAAAAAAAGCATATCCCTGTGCAAATGGATATGCAAAAAAGCATTTTCTTTGGGCAGGGTTCCTCAAAGAGTGGTTTTAGGTAGTTCATAGATAGGAATCAAGTAACATTGACACGCACATAGTCACTTAATCCTATTTAAATTCTCTTTCAGTTCTTCAGATTACATCAAGGGAAAAGACTCAATTTGTTGCTAGTGTTTCTTTAAACATCTCAGCTCTTATTATCTCCCTTTTGAAGAGAACAAAGACCAACTCTCACTCAGAGTTCTCAGCAACAGTATCTAGCTGACATGTAACAACATTGTCTGGGAATTGTATTTATTTTTAAGTTTATTTTCTGTTTTGGCAAGAGATATTGGGTTTTCATTTATAGTAGTGACAGAGTTTCTTTCATAAATAAATTTATCTAAGTAAAAAACGAGTCCATTTAAAGGAAAATATATAAGTAGATAACAGTAATGTGCCATAATGTATAATAGTACAGATATGCTACCATAATAATACAGTTAGAGAGAAAATTCTTATAGTATTTCTTGAACAATCAAAGTTTAGGAAACGCTGCTATAAGAATAATCTTGGATTGGTCTTAATTTTTAAAAAATTAATTATTTTCTACTTTTAATACTTTGAGGATTGTTAGTAAAAATTCTTTATGATATATTTTATAAATGTTTAAGATGTTCTAATGTATTATTCTACTTCTGGTTTAGAACTGCTGGCCTATGTGAACTTATGACATAGAAAACACATAGACTACATAGACTTGCACTATTTCTATGTTAATCTTTTAGAACACTTTTCACACCTCTGGTCTGTGCACTCTTTTTTTTTTTTTTTTTTTTAACAGTGGCAACAAATGGCTCTAGAAAGCTGTTTTGTTGCAATGCTTTCTTTCTCTCTTGCACTATAACTAAGTTGTAGCTAAATTTGTGGATGACCAGTTAAATATATGTTTTCGCATGACAAAGTTCTTGCCCTTGGAATGTGAGCATGCTTCCTCCCTGTTCTCCATTTGTTTCCTGATGGCTGGAAATGGATTATGATAGAAACCCAACTTTAGTCATGGCTACTGTGTCTCAGGAAATGTGGAAGAGAGAGACGATAGAAGACTTGGTATTTGAATGGCTAAGTATACCAGAACAGCTCACCCTCCTTGATTGCCTACATTGGACCTGTTATGGGACCGAGAAATAAAGTCTTTTTCACTTTAAACTTCCATCATGCTTTAAACCCCCAGTTATAGCAGCTTAGCTTTTACTCTAATATAATATTCCTCCATCACCCCAAACTACTCTTGATTAATATTAGATATAATTAGTTGGTATAATGAAAAAAGGTGGGAAAGAAGGTGTGTCACCTTGTGCCTTTGTGAATAAATTACTTTTGACTCATATGCTGCCTTTGTTCTGGTAAGACTCAGGATGAGTCTCGGCGAAGACCATCGCAAAGTGAGTATTTAAACACATGTTATCACAGATTAATAAATACCAACTCTGTTGTTTTACTTCTTGGATAAATCAGAGACTGACTCTGGGCAGATTAAGGGGAAACATGTATTAGGAGGATTTAAGAAAGCTCATAAAACAATGGGAAGTCACGAAAGACCCAGATGTCCTAAATCAGGGGGACTGGAGCCTTGGCATAAGGTGGGGGGCTAGGTTTGGACAACTACCTTTAACTACTTTTTCCAAGAATTGGAGAAAGCATTTGCTCTATATTTGTGTCCTACTCAAGATTTGGATTCTTGGGAGACAGAATCTACTTGACCAGCTCTACTTATTATGAATGTTCCTCCAGACAAGGGTGGGACTCCTTCATTGTCAGGTCTGGCATGCAGTGGAGGATGGGTGGTTCTTCAAAGAAAATTTGAAGGTTTTTTCCTCTGCACTCAGTAGAGCACTGGAATCAGTTACATTGCCTCGTGATAGTTGATGTTGTATGTCTCTTTCCAGCTCCACATTAAGTGACATCTCCCCTGGGGGCTTGCTTGAAAGCAGTCATGCTGGGAGTATTTATACCACCAAAGTGGGCAAATGAAACAAATAAGGCCCTTTTCTTCAGAGAACTAGTTGTTAAACATTTACTATCACATCACTGCCTATACTCTTCCTACCTGGTAATTTCTAACCTTCTTAAATAGGCTGGTCTTGCATCACACTCAAGAGAGATGGAAGTTTTCCACTGACTCGGGAAAAACATGTGGTAAAATGAAGATTTTATTTTATAAACATGCCTCCAAACCAACATAATCTATTACTTCATCTGAACATGAATTTTATCCATGTAAAACATGGGTCTAATTAAAATGAGGTTCAGGGGTACTGTTTTAGCTTGTACAACTCTGAGAAAAGCATTTTGTTTGGTTTGGGAAAAAAAACAGCTCATCTTTAGTATATGACTAGCTCTCATCATATATTCTTTGCTCATTTTATATGTAGGATAGTGGCACATGGGCCTAGAACCCCATAGCCAATCAACAAATACAGCATAAATAAGTGAATAACGAAATCACAAGCATTTGAGGGAAAGTATGGTATATTATACTTCTCTTGTGTTCTCTCAGAGAGTTCAGTACAGCACTAAGAATATGATTTAATAAATATGTACTTATTTTTTTACTTGAATTAGAGGATGTTTCTCAGGTAGTTTAAAAAACTGGTTAAATGAAACAGTTGGATAGTGGGTTAACTGATTTTAATTTTGATACTACAATGATCAGAATTTTCTTGTTTACTAAGGAAATTTTTATGGAGCAACTGTAAGGTATTTGGCTTTTCAGTTGTGGTATAGAGGGTAGAATACATAAAGAATATATTCCTAAACAAAAACTTGAGGCTATGGTAATTTTTTTGTGTTTAATTTGGATTTCCAATTCCTGAAAAGTTAGATTTTTTAAATGTCTCTCAAATAGAAGAAAGTAGTCAACTTGTACCTTGTGAACAGTTCAAGTTGACCATCTCTTTCTAGATGCAGAATGATTGTTTTAGTGTAATTATTTGAATATTGAGGAGACCCATATGTCAGGTACAAAATACTAAATGCTGCTGTAGGCAGTTTACAATATTAACTCAATTAACTCTAATACACTGATTTATAGCTATGAAAACCAAGGTGCAGAAAAGGTTAAGTAATTGATGAACGATGACATAGACAGTAATGGGAGATCCAGATTTAAATCGAGGTGATCTAGCTTCAGACTTTAAGCTATTGTCTTCATACTGTTCTGCCTCCCTGAGATGATGCTAGGATTTATAACTATAGGGAGGGAGCAGAGCAGAAGAGGTGAGGTAGCAAGTCTTGATCATATGGGATCTCAAATCAGTGTGAAGAATGGTCAAAGACATCTCCAAAATACATGCATCTGAATGTTTAAAGAAGAATTATTCATGTTCATCCTCAATTAGAAAAATACGCCAATGTCTACCTACAGTAAAACAAAAAATAACAGATCTCCTCACTCGCTTTCATGCACATTCAAGTATTACACTGCAATGAAAATTAACAGACAACTGTTATCCACAACCAGGTAGGAAAATATCACAAACATAATAGTGATGAAGAAACTGAAACAGAAATAATTATATGCTATATTATTCCATTTATATAAAGTTAAAAACATTTATATAAACTGCAAAGCTAATCTATGGAGTTAGAAATCATAAATATAGTTACCTTTAAGAAATAATGGGGATAATTGGGAAGGTATATGGGGATTTGTTATATGGAGGTATATGGAGGTATATGGAGGTCCTCTTGACCTGGATGATAGTGACCTGAGTGTGCTCATTTAGTGATAATTCATTGAGTTCTGAATTTATGGCTTTTGCCTCTTTGGTATGTGTGTTGTGTTTTATAATAAGTTAAGAAATATTGAGTAGGGGAATAATAAGAAAAAACATGGTATAATTGAGGTCTGAGACAGGGTTAGGCTGAGTAACAAGAGTAGAGAATAAAAATTATTTATATATACTATATTTATTGAATCAATTATCAAGCTTTTTCAAAATTTTTAAATTTTTAAATTTTTAAAAATATTTTATTTATTTATTTGACAAGGAGAGAGAGGTATCACAAGTAGGCAGAGAGTCAAGCAGGGCAGGGAACAGGCTCCCTGCTGAGCAGAGAGCGGGATGTAGGGCTTGATCCAAGGACCCTGAGATCATAACCTGAGCCGAAGGCAGAGGCTTAACCCACTAAGCCATCCAGGTCCCTTAAAATTTATTATTTTTTTTTTTTGTTTTATTTTGCTTATTTTCAGGGGGCTGTTTGGTTGTTTGTTTATTATTTATTTATTTCATCATGATAAGTGTACTTTTTAACCTGCACTTTCTGTTTCCCTCATCCCCCAACTTACCTCTCCTTTGGTAACTATCAGTTTGTCCTCTATAGTTAAGAGTCTGTTTCTTCCCCCCCCACCCCCAAACTCTTTTCTTTCTGTTCATTTATGTTGTTTCTTAATTTCCACAAAATGAGTGAAATCATATGGTATCTTTCTCTGACTTATTTCACTTAACATTATACTCTCTAGCTCCTTCTATGTTGTTACAAATGGTAAGATTTCATTCTTTTTTATAGCTGAATAAATTTCATATATATATATGTATGTACACACACACACACACACTACTTCTTTATCCATTCATTTATCTATGGACACTTGGACTGCTTTCATATTTTGGCTGTTGTAAATAATGTTACAATATACATCAGGATGCATGTATCTCTTTGAATTAGTGTTTTTGTTTTTTGGAGTAAATGCCCACTAATGTGATTCTTGGATAATAGGGTACTTCTATTTTTAATTTTTTGAGGACCTCCATTCTGTTTTCCATAGTGGCTGCATCAATTTGCATTCCTGCCAACAGTGCAAGAGGGCTCCTTTTCTCCATATTCTTGACATCAACTGTTTCTTGTGTTTTGATTTTAGTCATTCTAACAGGTGCGATGTGTTATTTCATTGTAATTTTGATTTGCATTTCTCTGATGATGAGTGATCTTGAACATCTTTTCATGTCTCTGTTGGTCATCTGGATGTCTTCTTTAGAGAAATGTTCATGTCTGTTCACGTCTTCTGCCCATTTTTAAATTGGATTTTTTTTGGGTATTGAATTATATCAGTTCTTTAGATATTTTGTATACTAACCCTTTGTCAGGTAGGTCATTTGCAGATATCTTCTCCTATTCAGTAGGTTGTCTTTCAGTTTTCTTCTTCCTTTTTTTAAAAATTGTATTTATTTATTAGAGAGTGAGAGAGAGCATATGCAGAAGGTTTCCAGTGTATGAGTGGGGGAGGGGCAAAGAGAGAGGGAGAAGCACTTTCCCCGCTGAGCAGGAAGCTGGACTTGGAGCTCTACCCCAGAACCCTGGGATCATGACCTGAGCCAAAGGCAGATAGATGCTTAACCAATTGAGCCATCCAGGCATCCCAGTTATCTTTTAGTTTTATTGATTGTTTCTTTTGCTGTGCAGAAACTTTTTATTGTGATGTAGTCTCAATAGCTTATTTTTTGCTTTTATTTCCCTTGCCTTAGGAGACCCATTTAGAAAAATGTTGTTATGCCTGATGTCAGAGAGATTACTGCCTGTGCTCTCTTCAGGGATTTTTATGGTTTCAGGTCTCACGTTTAGGTCTTTAATCCATTTTGAGTTTATTTTTGTGTATGGTGAAATACACACCAGTTTCATTCTTCTGCATTGTGACTGTTCAGTTTTTCCAACACCATTTGTTGAACAGACTGTCTTTTCTCCATTGTGTATTCATTTCTCCTTTGTAGAAGGTTAATTGACCAATAATTGTGGGTTTATTTGTGGGTTTTCTGTTCTGATACTCTGATCTATATGTCTGTTTTTATGCCAGTACCTTACTGTTTTAATTACTACCACTTTGTAATATAACTTGAAATCTGGAATTGTGATATTGCTAGTTTTGTTTTTCTTTTTCAAGATTGCTGTGGTTATTCAAGTTCTTTTGAGGTGCCATACAAATTTTAGGATTGTTTGTTTTATCTAGTTTTGTGAAAAATGCTGTTGGTAGTTTGATAGGGATGGCCTTTAATCTGTAGATTGGTAGTATAGACATTTTAAGAATATTTGTTCTTCCAACCCATGAACATGGAGTATATTTCCACTTCTTTGCACCAGATAGAATTTCTTTCATCAGTGTTTTATATCAATTGATTGACCAGTCTTGATTGATTTAGCAATTGAGGGTTGGCAAACTTTTTGGTAAAAGACCAGATGTCATTATTTTAGGCTTTATGGACCACATACGGTGTTTTTCACATATTCTCTCTCTTTTATCTTTAACAGCTCTTTAAGAATGTAAAAACGAGTCTTATCTTGTTGGCTGTAGGAAACAGGCCACTTTGAGTGATTCTGATGTGTCAGTGTAGATTCATCAGTTGTAACAAATGTATCATTCTGGTTGTTAATGAGGGAGGCTATGCATGAGAGGGGCCAGGAATATATGGCAATGTCTTTATCTTTCCCTCAATTTTGCTGTGAACCTAAAACTGCTCTTAAAAAAGTCTTAATTTACAAAAAAAAAAAAAAAAATCTTAATTGGGGAAAGAGAAAGAAAGAAAAGAAAAAAAGAGAGAAAAAAAGAAAAAGAAAAAAAGGAAAGGAAAGGAAAGAAAAAGAAAAGAAAAGAATAGAAAAGAAAAGGAAGTAAAACAAAAGACCACAGGCCAGATTTGCCCCTGTTAATCTCTTAGCGAGCTCATTGTAAGGCTAAAATGATTACAATGCAGTTTTTGCATTCCACATTACCTACATTTATTCATTCAACACATATCACTGAATATCTCCTTTGTGCTTTAAGTGGGTGAGACAGCTATGTAAACCTGTAAATTACAGCACAATGTGATGAGAACCCTAACTGAGATACAATCCAAGTGCTTGAGAAAAAAGAACATGTGCCTTTCTTTGAGGTTAAATTCTAATTTCTCTGGAACTGGGTAGGGATGAGCCAGCTGGAGAAAAAGAAGACATTCTGAGGAGGACATGCATTATGGCTAAATCCACACTGGCCTAGTATACACATATATGTATGTGTTAAGGTTATTGTATTATACAACTGTGTGATGGGAACTGCATGTATAGGATGACCGAAAACAAGAATAGAGTGTTTCCTAAACTTTTCCACGCTTACTGTATTTGTTTGGAACATGGGGTTAAACAGATGAAGTCACTTGTGACTGGAAACAATGGGCCCAGGGACTCAAGTTGCCCCAGCCCCCATGAGGTTGCCTTGAGAGACCTGAGAACAACACCCTGATCTTTTATGTCCCTTGGCGCTCCAACGGAGAAATTTTCCAGCAACAAGGAAAGCGCTGAATGAGCAGGTGAGAGTTGGGTCAAGGGGAGCCTTGGGGGCTTTGCATCACCCAAGGCCGAGGCTTAACTTCTGCTTCTGTCATTTACTTGCTGGAGGACCTAAGCAAGTTGTTTTGAAATCCCTTTTCTTCTTTGTAAAATGCTGATAGTACCTGGAAGGGATCTTACAAAGCTTAACATTAATAAGATATTGTACATACAGCTTTTGCTGCAGAGTCAGTGCTCAACAAATTATTTCTTCCTTCCCTCCATCCTCCTAGCCTCCCGATATACTAAAAAAAAAAGTCCCTTGATGAGAAAACCCGTACACGTTCCAGTCTCTATATCCACTGCCTGGGGATAGTGGAAAGGCTTTTCTGACACAGAGAAGGATGATAAGTGAAGAGAAACCATAAAATAATGAGTAAATCTAGTGCTTCAGTCCTCTTACTTCAAATGAAAACTTTTCTTTGGAAAAAGAGAGCTCACCAACTCTTGGAACACTTATGTGCGAGGTGTAATATGTGTTAGGAGAGATTGTTCTCTCTTGCCTTTCATCTCTCTTTTTTTCTTTTCTTTTTTATAAGCCAAGGGTGCCGGGGCTGAGTGGGCTGTGCCCTGGAGGTGAACTGAGGACTCTGGTTAAACATGGCTTGGAGGAAACTCATCAGCTGACTTCAATAGAAACATCTGTGGGTTCATATTGGCCAGATCCCTAGAGATTTTTTCACTGCTGAACATGCTACTTCCCAACTGTTTAAGATAGTGGCTCAGAGCTGTGCACATATTTTGAGATGCATTCTGCTGATTGGATTATTTTTAAAGCCTATTTTCTTATCTAAAGTATTTCCTTTAACTGCTTCTTTTTGGCCTGATGCTAGGTCTCAGTGAGGTTGTTCCAAGTGTAGAATCACAAAATAATACTCTCCAAAACTGGAAGTAGCCACCCCATCACTTTCGAGATGAGGAAATTGACACCACTTGGGTGAAAAGTTGCTCAAGTCACAGATAGCTCATTTTACCTCCCTTTCCTTCTTTGTCTCTCTCTCCTCCCCTTCCTCACTTCCTTATTTGCTGAATAACTCCCAGATGCCATGCACTGTTTTCGGTCCTAATGATACAAAAAGGCATATAACTGAGCTCCTCACCTAGAGCAGCAGTAGCAGCAGCAGCAGCAGCGACGTAAAACCAATTATTACCGTAGGCACGATAAGTAATTGCATAGAGAGGCATAAAAGATTCGAAGGGAACCCGCAAGAGGGTCAACTAAATTAGACTTGGAGGGTCAGGGGAACTGACTTGAGTGGAGTCTCTAAAGGATGTGTGGGATGTAAGTATGTTGTGAAGGCAGTGAGGTATGAAAACAGATGAGAAATGATCTTCTAGACAGAATGAAGAGTATGGGTAATAGCACCAGACATGCATTTTATTTTCCTGAATTTATTTATATGTTAAGAGAGGGAAAGAGAGAGAGAGAGAGAGAGAGAGAGAGAGAGACTTGGAGAGAAAAAAAAAAAATTATCCTGAACAGGATATCCTGGCTGCTTCTGCTCTTTCAGTCTCTACCTGCCTGCAGCCCCAGGGCATCAGAGTTGATTCTCACACTCATGGAATAAGAGGACCAACCATACAGTCATTACAAGCTTGTGGGAGCATCTCAACAAACCAGTGAGAGCAAGAGCCGTTTTGACTTTGCATAATTTTATATGCTATGCTTACTGTAGAACTGAAACACTTGTAAGATGCTCCTCCACTTATCAAGGTCTTCCTATCACATGCTTATCCATAGGGGGTTTTTGTTAAGGAGATCTAGTTGCCTGGATTGGTGTTAGGAAATGCAATCCTTTCTATCGATTCAACAAATTTTATGGCGGCCGTACACCATCTTCTCTGATCTCTTTTATTGGAGGTGGTGGTGTTTGAAGAGCTGTGAAATCTAAAAACAAAGTTAACTAAGTGCACAACTTTTACCTTCCTGGCTTTGTCCAGAAACCCAGAGCCCTGTGATCCCGAGATACAGCCTCCCCATAGGTCATACCCGGGGGCTCCCATTATCTCTAAGCAGCACACACTCAGGAGCATCTTATTAATGGTATTTAATTACATTGAAATTAATGATATTTTTCATCTGATCCAGGGCTGATTCTACAGCTCAGAGATAAGCTCGGGTGACTTTGGCTTTTCTGTCTTTCCATCTTAGCAGTCAGGTGCCCTCTTTTATCTTTCTTTGTTACTCTGCTTCCTCCAGGTGCCCATGTTCTCCAACTGCACTTCTTTCTCTGACTACCACCTCTCCACTTTGCAGGAATAATGACATTTCCATGTCACAGAAACGATCTGTTTCCACTTGAGGGCTTCTGATGATATGGGCAATACAGTCTTTTCTCAACAGAGTTTCATTTGCATATATCCTGGCCATATCTTCATTAGGTCTTAAAGCACAGAGACTGTCAAATGAGCACTATCGGATAGCTCAAACTATACAACAGTTTTAGAAGACTCTCATCTGTCAATGTCTACTCCAGTGTTCTGGGTTTTGTGGAGGAAAATCTTTCACAGAAGTGGCATGGAGCATTCAGTTCTCAGGTTCAGGAATTCTTGACTATTTCCCAATGAAAATAATGGGGATTTACTGAACTTGAACTGCATTGGTGGTTTCTGCTTTGTTTGAGCAAAAACAGGTGTTTGGGGGAATTAAACATTTCTGTTGTGAACTGCAAACGAAATGTTCAGAAATTGAGTAAAAGGCACGATGATGAAAGGGAATTGGATTGTGGGAATTCTTTTAGAGTTCAAAGTTTTATGCTATTTTAAGGATTCAAAGAGTAAATTAGAAATATACCCCATTTGGATTTTTTGTTCTTGGGAGAGGATAAGAAATGCAGTCCTCGAAGGATGCTTCATTGTATTGATCACCCAACTATTGATTTACTAGGGCAGAAAACCAGAAGCATTACATCAAATAATTTCCCTTTTTATTTTTTTTCTCTATTTATCTTAAGCTCTTCCTTAACCTCCTCTCTGCACCACCCCCAAACAAGTCAAAACATATATCAAAATAATAACAACAACAATGAAAGTATCTCATTGCATTCATTCAGGTAAGTTTTACCATGTCAAGTAATTGAAAATTTCCTGGTTGCCTCTGCATCTGATCCTAGTCTTTTCTTCCATAGTCTTTTGGCTCCAGAGTCATTGATTTGTTCAGTTGTCCAACGTATTTTATAGATATCTGCTAGATAACAGATATTATGATAGGCACTGGAAGAACAATGGTGGGCCAAACTTAGTCTCTATCCTTATGGAAATTAAGATCCAGGAGAGGAGGCTGACATTCATCTATAAGTCACATCAATAGAAATGTAAAATTATAATCAAGTGCTAAGCAGGTGTATAGAAGTGAGGTCTAATCCCAACTTGAAAGACCAGGAAAGCCTTTTCTGTAGAAGCCATAATGGAGCTGAGATCTGAAGGAACAAGATGTATTCATTGGCCAAGAGAAGGTGGTAAGGTGAGTGTTCCCCAAATGGAAGATGTTACTTGTGCGTTGACCCTTTCCCATGCCCCCACCCTGCCCATGAGAGAGGAAATGGTAAGATAGGGCTACTCAACCTCATTTTCTTCAGACAAGAATTTGGGTGTCTTTGGTATTTCTCCTTTCCTTTATGGGTGTTGGCACTCTTTGTACTTCAGATTCCTAGAGGTGACATTTTTCTCCCTGGGAGCTTGGTTCCTAAAGGAGTAGAAGAAAAGTCTAAGGCATCTTTCCTGATGTTAGCCCTTTCTTTCTCCTTTATTAGCTTTTCAGTATTGATAGAGTGTTAGTCTAAAAAAGTCTCATCTGCATGTGAGCAATGGGAAGGTGTGTGAGGGGTATAGGCATCCAGGTATGATTTTCTAGTTGGCAGCAAGCTCAATAAGGAAGAGTCATAGGGTTAAACTCAAAAGACTGGGCTTTTCAAGGTGAGGCATTTAACTTCTCTGACTCTTAATTTTCCTCATCTAAAGGGTGGTTGTGAGGTCCATAGGAAATAGTAACACCAGAGAACATAATACATTTGTTTAAATATGTAAGAAGCTTTTTGGGGGGGGGGGCAGAGGGCTATTATTTACTTAGAAGTTCTGGGACACTTAGAAGTTTAGCACACTTTTCAAATAAAATCTCAGAAGGAAAATTTTGTCAGTGACCAGAATATATATATATATATTTTTTTTCCTTTTCTTTTCTTTTGTTAAGATTTTATTTATTTATTTGACAGACAGAGATTGCAAGTAGGCAAAGAGGCAGGCAGAGAGAAAGAGGGGGAAGCAGTCTCTCTGCTGAGCAGGGAACCCAATGTGGGGCTTGATCCCAGGACCCTGGGATCATGACTTGAGCCAAAGACAGAGGCTTTAACACACTAGCTTCTCAAAATAACAATTGGACTAAAGGGTGATGAGAGTGTATTGTGTTTACCAGTGAAATGAATCTTTGGGGCAGTTCTCATCAACTTGATTCTGTGGAAATTCTTAGTTCAATTCAGCCAGCACATGTGGACATAGCAGGTGTAGGCCAAAACAGATTTGGGTTACTATCTCAGGTAATTCAGATTCAAACTACTTCAAATGAAATATCAGGTAAATGAGGCAAAGGGTCATTTGTACTTCACACAAAGAATTGATCAGGATGGGTTTCCTTTAGATCTGACATAAACTAACAAGTTCTAAGATCTTCTGGGCCTCACTGTTCTTATCACTAAGGGACAGGAAAAGAGAGGACATCTGAAATTCACTCTAGCTCTAACATTCCATGCTAAAAATGTCTTTAATCACTATCAAGAGGCATTAGAGTCCAATAGACCTGAATTCTCTCTCTCTCTTTTTAGGAGATAAAATACTTTAGTGTGCATATTATCTACAGAATGAAGAGCAAATTTATAAGCATCTGTTGGAAATTTCAGGGGAGGGAGATCCTGAAAATTTTCCATAGAGCAAGGAAGGATGAATAGAAATTACTTCGACAGTATCCATTATTACTAATTTGAGACTTATGAGAGGTCATTGATAACAAATTTATCTGCATAATGGAAACTTTGTACCCTTCCACTAACGCCTCTCCCTTAATCCCCCCCCCACCTTGCCTTTGGCAAGCACCATTCCACTCTTACTTTCTATGATCAACAGAACTGACTCTGTTATACAGTGTATGACCTTGGGCAAATAACCTAACCTTTCTATGCCTAGTCCCTCTTTTGTAAAACAAAAAATATAGATACTTAATTCACAGGGTTTCCATGAAGATAAATTGGCATAAAAATGAGATACATTTATGAGGCTCTCAAGCATAGTAAGTGCTAAATAAATGTTTATGCCATTCCCTTTATTTCCCCCTGCACTTAAGTTTGTATAAGTATTTGACCTTAAGAATTTTTGTACTTTAACCGACCTCATCTGAAAACTTCTTGGGTGGAATGAAGAGCCATGGAATTCTACACGATTCAAAGCCAGTGACTATTCATGACATATAAAATGCTTGAATTTCCTCAGCAGTCTGAGAGTGAAATAAGTTTCCATGTCCCACAATAATTTCATTTGTAATAATAGGGATCAGTCTTATGACTCATGATATTGACTTATACTAAAGTAAAGGAAGAAAAATGCTTAAGAAGGTAAGGGGAAGGGGTGCCTGTGTGGCTCAGGGGTTTAAGCCTCTGCCTTTAGCTCAGGTCATCTCAGGGTCCTGGGATCAAGCCCCACATTGGCCTCTCTGCTCAGCAGGGAGCCTGCTTCCCCCTCTCTCTCTGCCTACCTCTCTGCCTACTTGTGCTTTCTCTCCGTCAAAAAAAGAAAAAAAGAAAAGAAAAAGAAGGTAAGAGGAGAATCGGAGGCGTCGGGGTGGCTCACTCAGACTTGGTTTTGGCTGAGGTCATGATCTCAGGGTTAGAGGATCAAGCCCCACATTGGGTTCCACACTCAGTGGGGAGTCTGCTTGGGATTCTTTCTCTCCCTCTCCCTCTGTCCCTCGCCCTTCTCATATGGGGTCTCTCTCTGTCTCTAAAATAAATAAATAAATCTTAAAAAATAAAAGAAGGTAAGGGGAAAATGAGGGTCAGACATTAAGTTTCCTGTTCATTTTGGAAATAAACTTAGTGTGCTTGCTTTTGAAAGAACTTCTTTTTCAGGAGAGAAAGAAAAAAAAACTATTAGGGGGGGGGAAAGTTTCTAAAGAAGTTGAGCAGTTCTTTTTATTTTCTTAAACAAATTCTTACTGCCAAGTATTGGCTCTTGGAAAACATGGTTAGCCAACTATAAAGTTGTAATAGAAAATAGTAAAAGCAATGAAATGTACAATTAAGGATCACACACCCCAGATATCTTCTAGTTCATTAGTCATCCTCCTATCTCGGCTAAGGAGGTTTCTCAATCCCTGCTCTTTTTACTCCTTGGCTCAACTACAGTGGAACGGATGATAAGGTTCACTCTTTTTTATAGTGTTTCCTTGCACAAAGCAATGATCTCTTAAATATGAAGTTTAATGCTCCCTCAGGAAATGCTGTCCATTTTAGACTTTTTTTCTGCTTGGTAGCTTTCTCTTTTTCTCAGGGAGCATTGCAAGCTAGATCAGTAGTCATACGGATTTTACTGCATTCACCAGTAGAGGGAGTTCAAACCAAGGTGTGGGGAATTTGGGAGAAGGGGTTGTTCTACAATTTTTGAGGGTGGCCCATATCATAGACTGAATTCAGGGAACTGAGGAAAGCAGCCACCAAATATAGGTGGAAGCCCTCATTGGTTCTTTCAATGAACACGGAGCTAACATAGATGTTGTACATGCAAAAAAGAGTAAGAGAGAATCTGTTCTCCCCTCAAAGAATTTATAGTGTGGTGGAAAGAGGTCAATGTAAAAACAAAAAACAAAACAAAACAAAACAAAACAAAAATCTGCCATAATTTCCTGATCTTGGTATAATCATACAATGTGAATAAGAAGTAGGAACTTCTAATCAATCCAGATTGGTGGTGGAGGGTGGTAGTATGGTCATGTGCTGGGTATGAAGTCACCCCTCTCTCTGTAAGATTCCGGTGACCCGGAATGTTGGGTCCATGGATCCCATAAGGTGGGAATAAAGTATTTAACAAAGGTCCCAGAGACCTCAGGGTCTTCTAACTTACCAAATGACTCTGTGACCTTAACCACACACTCAATTATTTAGAGCTTTAATATATTCAGGTATAAAGAAGTGGGATTGGTGGTTAAGTACTTCTGTTTTTAAGAGATTTACTTACTTTGAGAAAGAGAGAGAGAGAGAGCAAGGGAGAGGGGCAAAGGGAGAGAAAGTCTTTTAAGCAGACTCCATGCTGAACAGGAACCTGATTCTGGGCTTGATCTCAAGACCCTGAGATCAAGACCTGAGCCAAAACCAAGAGTCAGTTGCTTAACCAACTACACCACCCAGGTGCCCTAGTGGTCAAGTACTTTAACTTCCCTTTTGTGAGGGATGCATAGAGCATGGCAGTAAGAGATGGGGATTGAGGACATGGGATTGTTGTTAACTTACCTGGGAGCATTTACCTCCTTGCCTTTCGGCTTCCTCCGCACATCATTGTCTGGCACCATGGTACTCGCAAACCACAACCTCCTCAAATTGCTCTTCTTCATTGATGGCTTGAGCTGTTAAGATTTTTCTTCTTAATAGACCACTCAATTCCAATATTCCCAGTATTATCAGATTATTTTGGTTTAAAAGACCTCCCTTTGTGTTTTCATAGGCACCTACACTTAACCTCCAGTATAAGAAATATAACTGTATATTGTATTGGGTTAGTTGTCTTGCCAACTCTTTGAAGAGAGTAGGAAGTCTTAGTAATGTATCTATCCCCAACACTCAGCACAGAGCTTGGAATGTAGTAACTGCTTAATGAATGTTTGCTGGTTGAATGCATGAATGAATGAATCAATGAGTGAATGAATTCACATTTTGCTGAGAGTCTGATGGTTAGAGACAGTTTCCGACTTCACCCAGGTTATAATAATATTGAGCATGCTGTTAAATTGCAGGCATAGCTGTGATCTTACTTCAACGACAAATAGCCTTGTTTTTGTAGAATTTTGATGGAAAACTTTAGTCTTACAAAGATCTCCTGAGATCGTTTTGTCTCTTAAATATGTATTTGTGTCAAATGCCACAAACGAAGTTCAGCAGTAAATGCAGTAAAATTATGTTGTGTGGGTAATGAGAAAGTATTAGAGCAAGTCTTTCAGGATGGTTAGGAAATGTGAGGTCTAATGAGTTTCCTTATAAGACTGGATGAATTGACTCTTAGGTGGAGAGGTAGATCTTACGTCTTTAGTAAGATCCTTTCTCCTTGCCCACTTTTAATGCTTTTCCTTGCCTTTTGTCCACTTCTAATCCTTTCTAACTTCCACCGTATTCTAAGATTTGGGGGAAATAGTCAATGACTTAAATTAGCATTTACTTGATTGTGGTTACACACATATCTTTAACATTAGCAATGATAATAACTGATTTATTTGAATGCTAGTCTAAGTACTTTCATTTATGTTATCACACAGAAGTTCTATATTCTTGTGAAGAAAACATTATTGTCCTTATTTTTTTTTTTAAAAGATTAGAAAGTTAGAAGGTGAAAAACTTGCTGGAGATTTTGCAGTTGGTGTCAGTGTTAGAACTCACACCAAAGTCTAGCTTCAATATCTGTATTCTTTCAATTATTTTATGTTATCTCTCACGATCTTAAAGTCTTGATAAATGGAATAGATTGGTCTAATAATCAGAAAATCCAGTGAAATAAAAAGACAATTGTAAATGGTCAGCAAACAGAAACATGATTTAGTTGCCTGCATTTTGGGCTTATGAAAATTCTGTGAGGTGCTATGTTAAATCTCCAGATATTAGGTTTTCCCACACAAAAAAAATCGAGATTAAAGGAATTTTGGAATTTATGTATTCAGAGAATTTTTACTGAGCACCTACTGTGTGCTAGCCTTTTGAGCTTGGGGCAGAAGAGAACAGAACAAAATCATTGCTTATTTTATAAATTATATTATTAATGAACAATGTGGACAAAACCCATGTTCTCATGGAACTCTTATTTCCATTATTGTCTCAGTTTACAATTTAGGTGGAAGTAAATTATCCCAAATTATGTGGATAATTGCCTTTACTCCATTTCACTGCTCCTCTGTACTTGACTAGTCTTAAACACCTATTGGGACTTCATATAAACATTCCTTTGAAAAATAATTAAAATTGGAGAATGGAAGATAAAGCAAAACACTTTAAATTATTTTTTTGGTCCTAGTTCTGTTTCTCAGTGGACTGTATTGAAGTAATAAAATTTCTGCTTTGGTAAAATGGTAATGAGCCTTTATGCCCCAGTATTGTATGAGAATTAGGAGACTGTTGAAAATAATTGTGCCCTAAAAGTTTATGAATGATTTAATGAACTAAAGATTTGCTTCATTAGCTCAACCACATTCCACAGGTGTAAACAACATCCCCAAAGGTCATCAATGTGCATGAGCTGAGCCCCTATGGACATGGTAGGTCAATAACTCACCAAGACATGCCATGACCTTCATTTAGGAAACTGCTTTTCTTAAAGGGAAAATTGGCCTCCTATATATCTTGCCTTCATCGGCTAATTGTTTCTCCTCCTTTCATGTCTCTAGGTGTCAGTAGATGAGTTAGTCCAAGGAGAATGCCACTTTTTATCTAAGAATGTTCCCCCCTTTATCAAGCAACATCACTTGGTGAATAGAATACTTCCATAGCTCCAGTTATTAGTAGTGACATCGTATTTCAGGTATGGAGCCCATTACCTGCAACCTTTGGTATTCCTGGGATTTAAAATCTGTGGTTTTGACCTCTTGGGGTGATTTTGGGCATCCCTGGAATGTGGTATTAGCTTATTTTGTTCAGGTGTGAATTCAAATCAGCTGTCTTTGAGTCAAATGTGTAGGGTAGTTGAAGCACTTATGGCAAATGATTTACAGTTTCTGTGAGCATGTATCACCAGAGGACCTTAGAAAAATTCATATCCTAACTCCCCGGTCCTAGGGAGGGGCATGAGATTCTGGATTTTATTTGGGAGGTACTGATGAACCTGGCCTTCAGAAAACACATTCAGTGGTGAAGTTGGCAAGTGAGTCTGATGGACAATCCATGAATCACAGCTTAAGGCAGATTGGTGGTTTTCCCTTTGTTGTCGCATGGCCAGTAATTTTAACTAAAGCTTCAAAGAAGCAACTTACACATTTATGGTTGTAATTGAATGCATTTTAGGAAGAAAATATATGCTATAGTGATGCTCACAATTTGGCATTAAGAAGCTATCACTTGAGATATAACCTTCATCGATATCAGTGGTTCATTGTGTCCATGTAGGTATATGCTTTACCTACATTGTCTTATTTGGGTCTTGTTACTCTGGGAGGCAGACTAGCCCAATATTTTGCTAACACACTTTTATAGATAATTCAAGTCAGAAACATAGCGGCGAGTGACAACCCCAAGATGACACAGAGCATTGTGATAAAGCAGGGATCTCAACCTGAGGATCCCCATTCTTGGTCTGGTGGCAGATCCATCTAACAAAATTGTTTTCATTTTATGCTTCTAAAGTCTAGAGATTCACTGCCTTTCTTCACATAATGTATGTTCAAACTGAAGTTATGACATATGCTTCTAATATACTTACCTATGATCAGTATTATCATCTTATCACCCACAACAAGAAATGGCAGTGCTTCCAATAAGTACTTATTATGTTTAAGGAATATTTTGTGTGTACAAACTAGATGTACAAAGAATATGGGAAACAAAGTTATACAAATGATTTTAATAACAACATAACAGAGGAGATGTGAAATATCAAGTTACAAAAATTAAATGACAATGCAGTTTCTTATCATTTAATATTCTATCACATGTATTATTAAGACATTTGTTTAATAGTAACATTGTTTAAGTCTACTTAATGAATAATGTACCTAATGAACATTATTTAAGTGTTACTATTATTTAAGTAAATAATGTTCACTAGGTACACTTAAACAATGTTACTATCAAACAAGTATCTTAGTAATACATGTGATAGAATATTGAAGTGTTTAGTGGTCAAGGAAGGCTCAATATAAGAGGTAAGATTTTTAGTGGCTCTTGGAGAGGAGTAAATTTACAGTGGTCATTAGCCAGGGTCTAGAGTCTGGCTGCTTGGATTTGAATTACAGCCCAACCCCTCCCATGCTGTGTGAATTTGGTTGAATAACTTGAGTCAGTCATCCTAAGAAGTAACTCTGAGCTTAGTTTCCTCATCAGTAAACTGTCTAGAAAATAATAGGTCCTACCTCAAAGGACATGGAGAGAATTAAGTATGACATGTAAAATGCTGAGTATCCTTTCTAGTATGGGGTAAATGCTCTGTAGTCAGAGCTGATTTTATTCAGCACTTACTTTTAAAGATAAGCTACCAAGGTCCAGAGAGATTAAGTGACTCTTGTTATTTCAGGAATGGTGAAAACTGTGATTAAAACTCAGACATCTAACCCCAGACCTGTGTTCTTTACAAACTATGCCAACTATATAAATACCCAATCTGCTACTACTATGAGTACTACTACTACTACTACTACTGCTACAACTATGACTGCTGCTATTGTTACAATGACAATAGTGATGGCAACTACTTCTACTACAACCATGACTATGAATGCTGCTATGACTACTACTATGGTTACTCTAATATGAATAATATTACTACAACTATGACTATGACGGTTGCTACAATTACTACTCTATGGCGACTACTCTGCTATGACTACTACTACTGCTACTATAACTATGACTATGGCTGCTACCATGACTGCTACTATTACTACCACAACTACTACTATTTTTGTTATTGTTGTTGTTATTCCTATCATATGTTATTAGAACTTTAGGAAAGCTGACAAAATTAAGATAGAGAGGGGTGAGTCCTAGTGTGAGTGAAGACAGAAAGGTGGAGATCCATCTGGCCTGAGAGAGAGTTCTGACTGAGGTAGGTAGAGGGCTGTGGAGAGAGGAAGTAAGAAATTAGGTTGGCGAAAGAGGTTCATGTCAGGCCACAGATCTCTAGCATCACACTATGTAAAACAATTTTTTGTTCTGAAGAAAATAGGGCAGGGGTTTGAATATTTTGGGTAAGCAAATAACTAATTTGTATTACTCTTTCAAATAAAGTCGAAGGGTAGGGGAAGGAAGGAAGGGAGCCAGTTAAATTTTTTGAGGATGATGGTGCATTCATTCATCCATTTGTTCATTCATTCACAAATTATTATCCATGTGCCTTGCCCACTCTTTGGCACATTAGGTGTACAACTAAAATGGCCTGCACTGTGTGGACAACAGATACAACCACAGACTCACAAACACATACTCTGTACACTAAGAGAGGTACACATGGAATGTGACTATAAAGTAATGAAGCTAATTGCACAAAGCTATCATGGAATCTATCTTATTACTTGATAGCCTTGGCTCATATAAGAAATATATTATAAACTAAAAACCGAGGAATCAATCACACTCTTTAGAAGTTCTTCTATGTGACTCACTTAGTGGGTATGTGATGGAAGGAACTTTTATGATAGGGAAATTCCTATCAGTCACAGCTTTTACAACTGCTTATTGATGATATACACAGCTCCATAATGGCAGTGCTAAAATTGGCTTTTACTTCCTGAAACCATCATTGTATTGAACCATGTAACCAGAAAATCACAATGTGGTGATCTTTCTCTACACTAATCCTTCCATGAGCACTTAATGACTTGTCAGTTCATCTTGGAGATAATAAACCTTGCATTGAAGCAATAGCTGTCTTGGTGACTTTGCATAAATCATTATTTGTAAAAGTGAAGGAAAACCTATAGATAGGAGCCAAGGACCGGGATTGCTCAACTTTCAAGAATTAGCTCTGATAATTTCTGTGACTGCAATTAGGAATGCACTGAACAAGTAGATGATGACCAAAAAGTAAATATTATTTCTCAAAGTGATCAATATAATAACTTCCGGGATAGGAAAGACAATTATTAAATATTTTAGTAAAGTTGTCTGAGCAAAGTAACATTGTAATGAAAGCTGATAAGGTAGAAAATGGGAATCAGGCAAAGAACCATGGGAAAATGGAGAGACTACTAAACTACAGCTAAAAATCAAGGTAACATGTAAGAATGTATAGGTGGGAAATAGAAATGTTAATACAGAACAACCTACAATTTTAAGGCTATTTATTTCCAATAATTTGAATAAAGAGTATCAATTAAGATAGTTTTATCAAGAAAGGGGACCCATTGGTTTCTCAAATGAGATTTGTACTCTCCTGTTTTTCAGGTTCTTCCTTCACACCTTGAGTCTCAGCTGAATCGCTCCATTTCTCAGCGTCCTACCAAGCTAAGAGAACACAAATAATTTAGATAGATTTTTTCCCCCAAACACAGATTCACAAGAAAACAAGGCAAAGAGAAAAATAAGAGAGAAGTAGGACAGAACACTACATTGAAGCCAGGTGCCTGATTTCTTAGGGTTCTGTAAAAGAACCCTAAGTTCTTTTACACCCTTATCTCAAAAGCTGATATCATTCAAAAAGCAGACATGACGATAGGCAGGTAGCTTAGTTAGCAGAAAATACCCCGAGATTGGTTAAAAGGGAACAAGAAATAGAAGAGTCACCCCAGAAACAGAAGAGCAAACTGTACACTGCAGAGTTTGAAGCTGATAAGCTGCCATACTGATGGGTTAGCAAATGGTTCAGAGTCTGCTCAGGGAGACCACCTCCCCACCCATCACTCTCACAATTCAGCATTTCAGCATTTCTCCTCTACAATCTTTTCTGCTTTCTTCTTTATGCCTACCCATGCCATACTCCTTTACAGGTCCTTCCTTCCTTCCTCCCTTTCTCCCTTCCTTCTTTCGTCCTAACTTCATCTTTCTTTTCACTCCTCCTGTTTGTATTGTAGCAATGGCCTTGTAATTGGTTTTCCTGATTCTATCTTTACCCCTACAGTTTGTCCTCAATACCATAACCAGAGAGATCCTTTTAGGATATAGGTCAGCTCACACCCATTCTCCGCCCCTTCCCCCCCCCTCCAACCAGCAACCAGCCTTGGCTTTCTTTCAAGTCAAACTAAAGCCCATAGAGAGGCTGTAAGGTCCTCCATGGTACAGCCCTCTATTCAGTTGCTGAGTTCATCTCCTCCTTCTGTTTTCCTGGTCAGGCTCACTCCCAACTTTGTGGTTTTAACTGGCTTCCTTCCCAATTTCTGAATGATTGACTCTCTGTTTAAACCTCACCATTTCCATTATGAATGACCACCCTGTTTAAAATGAAATCAGCTTTCCTTCCCTCTCCCAAACCTGGCTTGTTGATTTCCTTTACCCCATTCTTACTAACATATTATACAACTTACTTACTTATCATGTTTATTGTTTGTTGTTTTTCATCTTTCACTGGAATAATAACTCCACTGGAAAGGGATCTTTGCCAGTTCAGTGATTTATTCCCTAGCCTAGAAAAGTGCCTAAGAAAAGTAGGTTCAACAAATAAATACATTTGTTGAATAAATGGAAGTAACCTATCTTCAAGGAGGGAGACAGACAATGCAATGAAGCACAGTACAGCTGATAAGAGTACTGCTGGAGGTCTACAGTTATTTTAAAAACAAGAAGAGGAGTTTCCTTTCTCTGTTGGCATGGGGATGGAGACAAACTTCAGAGAATGTTCAGAGAAATGGTAACATCAATGTAGGATTTGGAAGCATGATTAGAAGTTCACCAGGCAGGGGTGCCTGGGTGGGTCAGTTGTTAAGCACTGGACTCTCGATGTCAGCTCAGGTCATGAGTTCATGCCTATGTTGGACTCTATCTTGAGCATGAAGCCTACTTGAAAATATAAAAAAAAAAAAATTTAAAGTTTACTGGGTAGGATACCAAGAGGAAGTATCAAAGATAGGGGAGGGCATTCCAGATAGAAAGAACAACACACGTCAAGTTACTCATGTGTGAAACAACAAGCCAATTTGTGTACATACTGAGAAGGAGGGTACAAACAGTTTGCCTCAGAATATTACTGGGAACCTCTCAGGGAGAGTTTTAAAGTGAGATTGTATAGGTGGAGAATAGAGAGGGGCCAGGTAATGACGGATCTTATTTGCAAAGCAAAAGGTCAAAAGATTTATCCTGAAGACAACAGGAAATTTGAAGGACTTTAAGCAAAGAAGAAATGATCAGATTTGAATTTTTAAATATGATAGAACAGGATGGATGAGAGAAGACTAAGAAGCCATTTGTAAAATGCTGGTTTTATTTAAGGCAATGGAATCAGAGAGCTGAGAAGCCATGTCTATGAAAGATTTAAAAGGAGGACCTTGAGTGATTCAGTGACTGATATCATATAAAGTAAAAAGAGCAAGGATTCTCAGATAATTCTGACATGTTTAGTCTGAGTAACCAGTTGGATTGTGATGCTTTTAAGTAGAAAATTAAGAGATGAGCAGGCTTGGGGGAATCACGTTTTCTAAAGAAATGTTGAGTTTGTGGTGTTAGAGAACTCCCAGGAGGAGTTATGTGGTAATTAAAAATAGGTAAATTAAGTGGGTGGAACTTAAGATAGATGTCGAGGAAGAGATTGATAAAGATTTGGGCAGTGATAGTTAAAGACAGTTAAATCATGATAATTAGTGTCATGGTCCTGCCAAAATCTGCAGAGTGATAAGAGAGCCAAGGTTCATGCTCTGGGGAAAGTTAATATTTAATTGTCAGACACAAAAAATTCTACACTACCCTGTGAATGGATATCGTGCAAATGGTCAAAAATTCTAGAAGATAAGGATGACACAGTGATGCCATGGAAGCCAAGAAAGGAAGGAATGGCTGCCATGATTAGGCACTGTAGAGAGGCCATGGAAGATAAGAAATGGAGAGTTTAGTGATTTGCCCAAATTATTAAGAAAATTTTTCAGAGGGCTCTTGGAATGGAAACCAAACCACAGTGTACTGAGAAGTCTAAGGGATTTGACGGGTACATTATAATTACAGAGGAGTCTTCAAAAAATAAGTTAGGAAAGGAAGCATAGGCATAAGGCAGAGATTATATCTGGCTGAAAGGTGAAGAGAAGGTAATTCTCATACAAAAGTCACTTGTTGGGCATATTGAGTGTTGAGGGAGAGTATGGAAATATAGGAGGGAGAAAACAGGCTGTTCTTGGCCTTGTCATAAGGGGCCCATTCTGCATGGGAAATAATAGGGGTTGGGCTGGAGATCATTGGTAGAGGCTTTAGCCCCAAAGAGGAAAAGGACCACTTGTTCTTTGGAATTGAGAGGAGAGGAAGGTAATGTTTACAAATAGGTAAGTAGGAAACATTGAGGTTTGGGGAATCAATATATAACTCCCTCCATCCTTGTTTCCTCAGTTTGGAAGCAAATGGATTAACACAATGAAGCAGAGAGATGAAAATCAACATGGAGTCTTTATAAATGATAAGTTGACTAGAGACTGTAGCAATGAGATATAGGCACATAGACTTGTTAATATTGTAGCCCTGAATTAGACAGAAATTTGGACTGGACAGCTGGACATCTCCAAGCTTCCCCACACAGAATGCCCCCTTACTGCAGAGCCAAGAGCAGTGGAGTAGACAGATGCCAGTGCACACACTCTGCAGACAGATCAGGAGAGAAAGGAGTTTACGTGAGCATGTCCAGTCCATTCTCCCATACTAGCAGTCAGTTAATTCTGGAAGCCCTTTCCAGCAGGAAAACTGGTGAGACTGAGGGAATTCCCATGTCTCTTTTTTATTATTTGAAGTGGAAAATGAAGTCTTCCTAGGTTTGAGGGATGTGGAAAAAAAGAACAGGAGGGCCTGGGAAGCATAACAAATATCATATGCCCACTGTGAGGAACAGAAGAGTGATCCAGGGACAAAGGGAAGAGCTGTTGAGAGGAATTGCCATCTAACTGAGGGCAGAGAACATATATTTGCAGTGGCCTTTCTCCAGAAGGAGAAAACAGATCTTTTTATCTCTTTACCATTGAAGCCTTTCATGGGAATTAAAGTAGTAGCAAATATTGAAATATTTGTCATGAAATAATATGCCATGAGGTCTAGACTCGTGTTTCAGTCCTCTCTTGCTGTGTAACAAAGAACTCCTAAGCTTAATGGCTTAAAATAATAATAATTTATTGTTTCTCATGGCTAAGAAATCAGACAAGGCTCAGCTGGATAGTTCTTTTGCTCAAATGGCATGGCCTAGGTCCCCATTTGGCTGCATGCAGCTAGATCTAGCTGTGGCTGGAAGGTCTGAGATTAATTCATGCACCTGTCTGACACCTCCATGTGGTCTTTTCTGTCTCCCCTCTTCCCTGACTTTTTTTTTTCCTCCCCTCTCTCTTTCTTCCTTTCCACATTGCATCTCATAATTTAATAGTCTAACTAGCTTCTTTCTAGCATGGAGGCTGGCTTCCCTGGAGAGCAGAGAAGTGGAAGATGCCAGCATTCTTCAAAGTTAAGGCCTAATCCTGGCATAATGTCAACTCTGCATATTCCATTAATTATAAGGCCAGCCCAGATCCAAAGAGAATGATTGGAATAGACTCCGCCCTCTTATGAGAGGATTGCTGCATATACAGGGAAGAGGGTAATTAATGGTGGCCTTCTTTGTGGACTATCCATTGCAAAAGGTGAGGGGAAGAAAAGAAATGTATTCAGTTTCCAGATATGCAGAAAGAAAACCCAGGCTTTCACTTGCCCGTAGAAGAGGCTAATGGCTGGAGTTTATTTTATGGGCGAAGTTCTATTACCCATAGAGGAAACTATAGTATTTCTGCTAGAAAACAGAATATACTTCATAGTGCCATGACATTTCTAGCAAAAGTTTGAGGGCTTAGAAGAAAAAAAAAAAAAACTAATGTAGTTGAAATTTCATTTTGATGTTCAGACTCAGCTCACTCTAAGGAGCAAAACTAGTTTGGACATGAAAGTGTCACACTAAATTAGGTTCTACTTGGCCTTTTGGGAGACAGTAAAATTAGGATTGCCATGAAAACATGTAAGAATTTGAATTATAGGTCAGGCTGCTATTCAGGAAATATGTGAGGTTGGTATACAAGATGTAGGATACCCTCTTCCTTTGGGGGGTTTATCCCCTTCACAGCAACACTTAGCTTCCTTTTGGCACCAGGGTATTCATGATCTAGGGCTTGTCACCCATGTTTTATATCTTTTCAGGAACTCCTGGCTCCTCTTGGATTTTCTTACCAGAGTTTGTGCTTTCTTCCATTTTGACTCTCCCTGAAGTTTCTCTACCTGTCCCTTATGGCTTTAGATTTTAGAGTGGATGTGAGTCTCCATTTCTATTTTCTTTTTATTTAGAAGAACAATTTTTTTTTCATATCTTTGGACTTAAGAACAACTAAATTTCCAACTTTGTGTTCCCACCTTTTTGGCTTACGGAAAATTGAACTACATGTTTTGGGACTTCCCTTCACTGTTTCCTTGAGTTTGTGCTAAGGTCCTGGGGTCATCACAAAGTACCAATGCCCTGGTTCTCTGAAGAAGTGTATGGGCCTAGCCTCTGTAGTCCACAATGAATTGAAGAAATGTTTGGTAAGGCTGTAAACCCTGGATCCTAGCATCTAGCCTCCCTGGGATGCTATGTGGTCTTCCATGGAATTTTTGCTCCTTCATCTGGTGTTTCAAGGAAGTAGTGTGCAGGTATCCTCAGCATGCAGAACTATGTGACTTTCTTTTCTTCACCAACTCTCTCTCAGCCAGGGAAATTTCTTTTAGGTGTTGGGTACCCCTCTTAGTTCAAGCTCTACTATTCTTAATGAGCTTAGGCTTTTGATTATAAATGCCAGAAAGTCTTGTCCCAAATCTTTTTTGGTTTGAGCCTATTGCCTGCTTGAATGGGGCAAAGGACATGGGAAAGACAGAGAGAAAAATTAATAATGCAGGAGTCTTCCTGCCACATTTTCCCATCACTCCCAATCAAAGATGATTTGTCCCTGTGTCTCTACCTCCCAAAGGAACCACTAGCTAGTCAGTTAAACAATTCTATCTAAGTGACTATGATCATTCAAAAGAGTGAGAGAGGCCCTTTGAACTCCTACAATCCTCATCCCTGGCATATGTGTCTATTTCAATAGTGGCCTTCTGGAGGAAATGCCTAATTTTGTTAGTCGTTCAAAGAAATGTCAATGACATGCATTTCAATCTAGGTGGAATCAGAGAGAAAGGATGAGGCACATAAGCGTGGGCAGGGCAGTGTAGGATTGTCTAATTATAATACTTAAGTATCATATCATTCAGCCCATTGTAGAATAGGGTTTGTTGATGTGCACACATTGGCACAGATAACAAAATATGGTGACTTTTGTGTATCATTTTACAATATCTGAAGCAATGTTCTATCAACAATTTCCTTTGAATCTTGATTTTAAAATCATAGAATGTTCCTATAAAAAGGAATTTAGTTGCCTTCTTTTCCATCCAGGGTGGCAATCCCATTTTAAAAGCAATGGATATGTTCAGTTATTTGTTCTGGAATCATTCAGGTGACAGGGAGCTCACTACTTCATAGTGTCAGGAACTTGAAATGTACAGCTCTCATTGTTCGGAAGAGTTTTTGTTTTTAGCAGAGCTGACAGCTATTTCATCCTTAAATTCCATTCATTGGGCTAAGTGTGGAACTTAAAGGAAAAGGGAACTAGTCTTTGTGGTTAGGCATACATTCATCAAAATCACAACTTAGCCACCAACTGCATGTGATTTGGGGAAAGTGACATGAGCTCTCCAAGTGTCCATTGGCTTATCTGTAAAATGCTGATAAGCTACCAACCATACAGGATTGCATGGAGTGTTAAAGAGATAATGAACCATGAAACTTATAGGTAGATAGTAGCTCCCTTAATCCTTTTCCCGTCCAGGAACACTATGTATTGCATTATGTTGTAATACATCAGTTTTCTACCCAGGTTCTAAGCCACTGCTTTTTCCTGTGTGTCTGCATTATGAAGACTTCTTTCCTGTGCTGTTGCCAACCTGCCAAAACCATGCAACCACGTAATCTCATCCTCTACAATCAAGAGTCAACAGGCTCTGAGGGAGAACCTAGCCAAAGTCAGTGTGTAGCTCCCATCTGAGTTTTGCAGACAATATTTTCCTGACTCTGGGGTCTTTGTCCTTTATTTCTGAGTTCTATTAAGTTCTAGGTTGTTGATCTTACTAAATGCTGGATATTTTCCTCTACAACCTGTTCCTCCTTCCATGCATGACATCACTATGTATAGCTCTCACCATCTTTCCAGTTATTTGTGCCAGAATAGGATATCATATCTGCCTTTATTCTTGGCCTACATGCCACATTCAATTAGTCACTAAGTTCTGTCAATTCTACCTCCAAAATATATTTCAAATCTGTCCCTTTGTCTCCATTGCCTCTGCTACCCTGGTCTAGACTTTGACCATCCTTCCCTGTAACTGTTGTAAGAGCTTCCCAAGTCAATGACTTCAAGTCAACCAAAGACCTTAGAAAACTGAATTATCACCCAACCTCTATTTAAGCAAACTGAGGTCTATGTAATATATTTAGAAATATCTCGATCCCACTGTCTTCTTTTTAAAATTATTACGATTATTATTGTTATTATTATATAGTAAGTTTCAAGTTCCCTGGAAAACCCAGTCATTTCTTAACTGTGCTGAGCCATAAAGAGAACTCATGTAGTGTATTTATTCAAGATTGATTTTTTCAAAAGATTGTTCTCATATGTAGACTGGGCTTGTGACTCATGGAGTCTCTCTTTTTGTTCTGCCTGCTTTGAAAAGCCAACCAAAATTTCCTTCAAGCCCAGCAGTTAATTGTCAGAGTGATGCCTGTTTGATGACTCCATATTTATTTTAAGAGGAGCTGCATCCCGTTGGGCCTGCCAGGATGAGTTAGCTGCGAAATGCATTCCTAAATAGCTAAATGATTCAGCGCAGGATCCCCTATATGAAATAGACTTTGTAATGTGGCTGCATGTTTCTCTGTTGGAAAGTCTATCTATTTCGGTTCTGTGCTTTATTTTATAATTCAATATTGCATATGAATAGGTAATGGAGGGAAGCTTTCCTGCCTCACAAAACCCATGTTACAACCAGTATGTCGTTAAAACTTCGCCCAGGTACTTGGAAGCTTCCTCTGACGAGAATTCAGTTATATTGGGCCAATGTATCTGAAAACATTCAGAATTGCACATTGCAGTTTGCAAATAACAACTAGGATGCTCTTGAACTGAGAAACCCCCAAGAGGGTACTTACCTCCTTTGCATCAATAAAGTACAACAGCTTCTTATCAGAGGCTGACTTTTGCTTACAGCTAGAAATCTGGCTAAACCTCGTTT
The DNA here is from genome assembly GCF_011764305.1 of Mustela putorius furo. Taxonomy (NCBI): domain Eukaryota; kingdom Metazoa; phylum Chordata; class Mammalia; order Carnivora; family Mustelidae; genus Mustela; species Mustela putorius. Next base: position 28,696,101 of record NW_025421273.1, read on the forward strand.
CTAACCACTTAGAGACTTCAAATAATTCCCAAATTATACCTTCCTTCAAAGGGAATATGCTTTAAATCAAGTGTTTAATGTTAGGAAAATAATAATTCACACACTTGCACACCTTAGCAGCCCGTTTTAATTTAGAGACAAAGAGAACAGAGCACAGCACAGATTGTGCCTTGGCCCCCGGCCTCCCCACTTCCCCCAAAAGTGCTCAGGAAATGTGTTTCTTTTTAAAGAATAAGGACTTAATCAGCACTCAACTCCATAGTGGCTCAACTGGGCATTTTGCTCAGCAAACAGTATATTGAGGATAGAAATGTTGGTGTTTTCCAGAGATAGCATGAAGCCTGGTGATGTAAGGTTGTTTGCTTACCAGCTAAAGGCCAGAGCACCAACTTAGTCTGCAGCAAATTCTCAAGGGATGCTTCATTCAGTTTCTACCAAAGAACCCAAAGGCTATAGAAGGACTGTGTGTCCTAGCTGTGGCGCCCAGCATTCTGTGGACCACCTGAATTCGGAGGGGAGAGCAATTGTTCATATTGACAAAATGTGTGATTTGGGGGTGGGAAGGAGAGATACAGCCTCCGGCAACCTCTGCTAGGGCTCCAGGAAAGAAAAACATCCAGTACTTTAGGTATCCAAGTACATATGAACCTGTCTTCTCTCCTGCACATCTAAAATATGTTACGTACCAACTTTGAGAAAACCTGGGAAATAGTCATTCAAATGATGTTTTTGAATTCTGTGATTTAAATAAGGGCCCTAGCCCCCCACCCCCCCCCCCACACACACAAAGGAAAAAAGACTGGTTGAGTCATGAAGCTCAATTCTTAATTTTATTATGTCACAAATCTGTGAAATTTTGAGAAAGCCATTTGTCTGCACTGAGTATAATTTTCTTTATCTGTAAAAATCCCTAAGAGGGGCTTGTGATTTCTGAGATGCCTTATTACCCCAAGAATCTCAGGTGAATGAGTAGAGTGGTATCATTTGGAGGGTTATTTACACTGGTTGACATACTCAGGAGTTTTGAATCTTCATAATCTAAAATTTTTGTATGCATTTCTGTGCTGGGGTATCTCCCCCCGCCCCAGATTAAAAAAGAGAGAAAAGAAGTATCATATAATCTAGTCCACTCTTGCAACCAACATTTGAATTTCTTCTAAAATACTTTTACTAAATAACCATGTATTCCACACTTGAATGCCTCTAGTTACAGAATACCCACAATCAGCACATTTAGTCCTCCCATCTTGGAAGTACTCTAACTGTTTTGCCCTACATAATGTGTTATTTCCCTAGTCCTACAATATGACTGCAGAATGAGGTTATATTCTTTTTACACAAAAGTAATCTATCCCAAAATGGTCTAGTTACTGGAAACTAGCTTCTTTTCAGTGCTTGCACCCCTTCCTCCCATCCTGCTTCCTATGTACCCACAATGACCTCCCTGTACTCCTATATACCTGCAGATTCAACTTGCCATGGTGCAAGTTACCACGTTTTGGGGAGGGAGACAAGTTAATGGTGAGTTTCCATTCAAGAAGTACAGTACTGGGGATACCCATGATTCCTCCACCCACAATATTGTTTGCAATTGTACCCCTCCACCACCAAGGGGTACCTGTATCACTTGGGGAACTTAGGTTGATGGTGCCTCCACCTTGGCCTCCTGAATGACTAATGGGTCATAGGGTTCCCAGTTAAGATTGAATAATTGAGTCTCATTGTTTTTTGTGGAGGGATTGCCTGAGAACAGTCAATCCAATTTGTCCTGTTAGTCTCCCCCATAAGCTGTGTAAGAACTGTGATAGTGGAGGTGCGGAACACGTCTAGAGATGCTGACAGGTGTTTTGAGCGAAAGGCACAGAGACTGGGGAATCCCTTGCTGTTTCTGATAGATCTTTTCAGTAACGTTAAGGTGATTGCTAATCAAATTGTGTTTGGAGCTGTCTTACAGAGGGTGACAGCTTGCAATACTTTAGGAGAGCTCTACTGGGCTATTTTCCTTAATTAAAGAAGTTCTAGAGGTGACTCTCCCTCTCATATACCTCACAGAGTCTAAGTTACCAGGTACTGGATTTGTTGATCTCTCTCCATTGCCATAAAATTAGTGTGCCCCACTCCAGTATCTGTAACCTCACCTTTTCCCCCAGTCAGCCCCTACTCACACCCAGACCTCTTGTTTGGAACAGTCTGTTGCAAAAGGCCCAAGAACATTTTAATAAAATATACAGACATCTATAATGTACTCCAGTATTGTTGCTTGGCTGGACTACTATAGAGGGATGCAGTGAGCAGTGTACTCATTATTCTTATGATCTAGCACCATGTCAATCCAATAGGAGAAAATCCAGATAACTGAACTGGAATTCTCCCTTAATCTCTTAGATCCTTTTATGGTCTGGCATTTTGAAGGGATGCCAACTAGGTCACTCTGGAGTTTTGAGTTAAGGAGAAGAAAGAAGCATTATGTGCAGCGATAGTTAGGATGGAATCCTGAATTTTCAAAATAGGTCTCTATGATGTCTACCACCTTCCTCCTCATAATTACTCGTGGAACAGAAAAGAGGAGATAGCCTTTTTCTGTGGAAAGCTATGTTTAGTGACAAAACTGACTAAAGCATATGGGCCCAAAGGAGTTGAGAAAGGTAGAGTCAAAAAGGGTTTTGAGTAAATTTTTGAGGAAGTTGTTGCAATCATCAACCATACTAGATGCCTGTGGGTGGCAGGACTGTGGATGGTCCATTGGAGACCTTGACTACCAGCCCATGGTTGAGTGGCTTTTGTCATAAAAGTTGCACAATGCTTAGATTTTAAATGGTCTAGAAAGCTGAAAACACACAGATTAGTTTTATAGGTCACAATAGTATGGCCATAGTTGGTTAATTGTACTGATACAGTGACTCATAACCTGTAGTTCCGAGAGAAGTCAAAGGTCTGACATAATCTATAGAGAAAAGGTGGAGGCCATACCCTGGGCCATATGGTCTCCCTCACTGCAAGAAAAATTGGCCCACCACATTCACAAATCTGGTGTGCATTGCAGCCTTGGTATGAGATATAAGGAATTCTTTGTACTGTGTCCAGTTCGTGATGGTGAATGTGCTGCTGTTCTCAGACTCTGATGGAATCCAGGCAGCACTAGTAATCTGGGAATTTCAGGATGCATCACCATGTTGGTTCCACTTTGTCTTCAGAGAACTGACCCTTACCATGGGCATCCACATGATTGACTCAGAAGCTTGATCATTAGCTTTGATGTATCCCCACTGTTTGTGGCTCTAAAGAGGGACATCCCTTATCTTCAAGTCTGTAGTTTTCCAAGTGGCACACCAAATAGCTAGGCTATTGGCAATGAGAGGCCCAAGATCAAGAGTTAGTAAGAGCTGAGAATGACCTTGAGTTTTGCCCACTGAGTCAAGCAGCCACATCTACTTTCTGTTCTGTATAGCTAGGGCTGAGGGTAAACAACTGCAATAGCCAGTAGAAACCATTTAGTTTCAGTTTAGCTGACCCTTCAGTGGCCAAGGAATTTAGGAATTTAGAGGATTTTAGAGAATTTAGAGGAATTTAGGAATTTAGAGAATTTGGAGGCCCAGGAATTTAGAGGAGTTTTGGTTATCAAGGGCCCACAGGCTCAGCAGGTTTGTGAGGTGTAATGTTTCCCCCAAAAGGAATAACTGCCCCCTTTTCCATATAAAGTTGAGAGTTGAGATGCTGCTGGGACCAGATTGGCTGCATTCTTCAGTGAATCATTTCACCTGACAGGCAAGTCTTGTTGAACCTCTTCTACCTCATGAGTTATTTAATCTGAATTGACCCACTCTAAAATGGGAACACCAGCTTTGACAGTCACAAGGATTTCATGGCTTGGGAGTTTGTTTATAACAAGAGCCTAGTAGCAAGCTAAAATTTTATCTTCCAAAGGAGTGTACTTGGGAGTCTTCAAGACAATCAATCCAAACCCACAAGGACTCCTCCGAGTTGAGGCTACCACCTTTTGTCTGTGGCTCCAGTTGGCAAAATCTCCAGTTACAGTGACTATTACTTTAAATGGACAATTGGGATTCTGAGTCTCAGAGTTATTAGCACTACCCTACACATGGTTCTCCTCAATCAAGAGACTCTCTTCTGGTGCCTGTGGGATTGGGGAAATATAAGCATGTAATACACACTTTCTCATACATTCAGATGTAGAAGCAATAGCAATAGTACTTTAAGTTGGCCCAAACCTCCATCTATAATGTCATGTTCACTTTCTTTCCCTGCTCTTAACCCACCCCAAACTCCATCAGTTGAATCCAGGTGTCCCCTTCCCCTGGATCAGATAGCAAATTGGGCACCTTTATCCAGAACAGCCGCGAAAGTTTGTGTCTCTCCCTCCCCAAAGTTCTGTGTACTATGTGAGTGGGATTGGCCTTCAGTCTTTACTCTTCTTTGGGAATAGCAAGATCTTCGATCTATCCTTAATTATCCTTATTCTTACAGCAATAAAGATCCTTAAAGCAGTAGATGAGGATCAAGAATAAGGGGCCATGGACATGGAATGACACCAGCAAACAAGTCTTTGCACTTCTTTTGGTTTTAAGTAGTATAGTAGCAGTTCATGGTTCTGCCAAACAAATGTCCAGTGTTTTTAGCCCACACAGTGCTTTATCTCAGGTGGGATGTCATTATTACTGACATCATCTACTTCGGCTTTGAAGAACCCTCTACTCAGCAGCCACAGTGCTTTCTAATTAGCCCACTCTGGAGCCAATCTGGGCTTGACTTGCACAGTGTCAGTGTTCTTAATGAGCCCACCTTAACTGGAGCATTTGCTGCACCATTATCAAGATAACATCTCTTAAGTTTTTTCCCATTTTCCACATAAGGCCTAAGGGAATTTTCTGGGGCAGTGTGGCTGAATGCAAGAATTTATCTAGGTTTCTTTGGATGGGTTTCTCATTCTCCAGTAGGTTCCCTTCATCAGCACTATAAACACAATCTGGCCAATAAAAGGCCAAAGATTTAGTTAATGATTCACTTTTGTTTTCTCACAGCACTGTTTATCTCCTGGGAATCTCCCTGGCAGGGCTAAAGCTTTCTTAGAGCAGTCAGGACCCACTGCAAAACGCTCTAAGAACTTTATTATCATCTCGAATGGATCTTAGAGGGCGTAGCAAACCACATCAGGTAATGAACTGTAGTACTGCTCAACTGTTACTATCCTTCTTTATCAAGTGCCACACACCAGCTCCCTCATTTCCTAAGCCACCAGCCAAAATTTTAATGATTCGCCTGTTTTCTGCCCACCATGGTTAACAACGTCCTCCTCCTCCTCCTCTGTGTAAGTTTATGTCTCCATAACTGTTGTCTAAAAGGGGGAAGAGTCTTCTTCCCAACTAGGGAAAATCTTACACTGGCTGTTGCAATGTTGTTATAACTAGGTCCACCTGACACTGACCACCAGATTGGCCAGGAACCCACACAGGTCTCAGAGGAGAGTTGGCAACAACCAAGGTACTTTTCAGGCAGTGTCAGGGTTTTTATCATTCATTCACAGTTACTTACTGTATGTCTACTTTTACTTGGCCCTGTTCTATGAGGTGGGGATTTAACAGTAAACAAAATAGACACAAATCTATTTGGAGGATCCAAGTTCCCAGTAAGAGAATTACAACATGTATTAGAGGTAGCCAAATGCTGTGAACAAAATAAAAAGAGGAAAAAAAAAAAAAACCTGGTTATGAGGTCTCCAGTATGAGGATGTAATGTGATGGAAGAAGGATGGGAGTGTTCACTTGTGAGGTCTGAGTAGGCCTCATTGAGAAGATGAGAACTGAGTCAAAACTTGAAAAAAGTTTGATATTTTTTTGGGTTCCTGGACCCAATTCCAATGTGTATGTGTTTGGGGGCTGTTTAAGAATTCAACTCAATTCTGGCACGATTTACCTGGAAAGAGCATTAAATTCCATAGGTTAAGGGCTCAGTCCCACAAGACCAGCCTCCACTCCAGACACCACAAGCAAGTCCAGCTTGTTACCTGTATTTCTGACCGACTGGCTATTAAATCAGAGGTTTCTATGACCCCCATCTTGGGTTTGATTAATTTGCTAAAGTGGCTCACAGAATTCAGGAAACCCTTTATTCACTAGATTGCTGATTTATTACAAAAGGATATTAAAACACATGAGTCAACAATCAGATGAAGAGATACATTGGGCAAGGTATGGTGAAAAGCCCGAAAGCTTCCATGCTCTCTCTGAGAGAGTCACTCTTCCCAAACTGGAAACTCTCTGAACCCCCTCTGTTAGGGTTTTTACAGAGGCTTCATTACATAGTCATGATTGTTTAAATAACTGGCCTTTGGTGATTTAACTTCCAGGCTCTTTCCCCTTACTTGGAGGTCAGGGATGGGACTGAAATTTTCAGCCCTCTAATCTTGCACTAGATTTCCCCTGCCCCACAACCAATCCCTCTCTTAGTTGCAGTCCCAAAGTCACGTCATGTCAATGGTAACATTATAAAAGACTCTTTGTTACCTCTCCTTCCTTAGGAAATTCCAAGGGTTTTGGGACCTCTTTGCCAGGAATGGGTTGAAGACCAAATGTATAATTCTTATTATAAAATCACAATATCATAGATAGACAAGCAGACTTCTGCAGGAAGAACATGTGTTCCCTATTGTAAGAGCACTATTTAGAAAAATGCCCAATACACAGAAGTTCAATAAAAATTTGCTAAATGGGGGCACCTGGGTGGCTCAGTGGGTTAAGCCTCTGCCTTCGGCTCAGGTCATGATCCCAGGGTTCTGGGATCGAGCCCCACATTGGGCTTTCTGCTCTGCAGGGAGCCTGCTTCCTCCTCTCTCTCTGCCTGCCTCTCTGCCTACTTGTGATCTCTGTCAGATAAATAAAGAAAAAATCTTTGAAAAAAAAAATTGCTAAATGAATGAAGATGCCAGAGTCATGCGATGAGATCATTTCTTTGACACAGATTGACATGAAGATTCTAGATTTGATCCTTGCTCAATCTCCAACCCTCCTATAGCAAACTGATGAACAAGAACCCATAAACCCAATGATCAAATAATGTTAAGTTGAAAGAAGAGCATTTAATAGTTCCATCTGGGATGTTTTAACCTATTAGGTGTCCCTTAGGAACAATCAGCAGATTCTTGTCACCTGCATGACCAGAGAAGCTTGCCACAGAGATCACTCCCTGAACAAAAGGTGGATCTATTCCAAAGACAAATCCCATTCTCTAACTTAGAATGCAGAAATTCCTGGGAAACTCCCAAATTGCAGTTTTCTGATTTCAGAAATATTGTGATGGTGATTCCATTTCATACACTATCGCATCAAACCAGTATGTTTCCCCATATTTTACCAATTGTCTCAGTCCTATTTCTTTGGGCCATAGTCAATAGAATTCCTCTTTTATATATTGATACACAAATATTTGAGGCCTTCCTATCTTCCCTGAGTTTTCGCTTCTACTGGATAAATAACTTCATCTTGTTGTAAGAAATGATTTTATTTAGGACATTGGATTTTCTTCACCTTATGCAATGTTCTCTGTGAATGTTCTAATTTGCCTTAAATTGTGGTACTTAGAATTGGCTGAGTACACAAGGTATTTTATAAGTAGCACAGAGAAAAGAATATTGTTGTCTCATTTGTCCAAGATATATATTTCTTAATACAGCTTAAATCACATTAGTTCTTTGAGGGGCAGTTCTTTGTCATCATAGGTACTCACTGAGCCTATTGCCAGCTAGAACAAGTATTTTTATCTGGGTTCTGCTAAGACAAATGGTGTTTTATTTGTGTAGTTGTTTATGGAGGAGGAGTACCACAAAATAACTAAATAATTTTTCCTGTTGAATTTTAACATACTAGATTTCATACAATGCTTCAGTCTGTCAAAATATTTTCCAGTGAATTTGCTCTTTTCCCCTAGTTTCATGTCACACTCATATTTGATGAGTCTGTCTTTCTAATTATTATCTAAGGTAGTAGATTTAAAATTTACATAAACAGAAAGCTTTTTGAAGTCAACTGTGACACAGAATCTTAAAATATAAAAAAAATTGTCAGTATAATTTTATTTTGCAAGTTAAATTATTAATATTTATTCATTATGAAGACCTCCATATTAGCTAAATGAGGTGCTTATTGTTGAACACAAAATTACAAATCAGTGTTTATGGATGACAGCTGAAATCGGATCAATGTCATCATCTAACTGATTTGAATATTTTGTTTTCATTGCACAGTATTGAGAGTATTGTGATTGAAACAGAAGTAGTTGCAATTGTTTTGCTAGTTGGTTGATTGATTTGTTTGTAACTCCATTGTCCTTATAATCTCAAGATACTTTTAGAGTGAAATGAATAAGGTATCTGCGAGAAGCATAGTAGAAAATTTTTGTTTTAAAACCAAAACATTGATAATAGTTAACAACCATCCTCATGCATTTGTTCAAGTATTTCTGGAGACTCTACTATATGACCAACACTGTTTTAGATCCTGGGGGTACAGAGATATGTAAGATGAAAAAAAAAGAAAAGGTAATGACTCTTGGGTCTACGTTCTAATAAGACAACGCAAAAAATAAACTCACTTATGTATACATCTGCATATACATATCTTAATGTGTATGTGTGCATGTGTGTGTACTAAAAATAAAAATCAGCACCATGTAGCTGAATGAGGAAAATACTAGGTGTGCTGACGTTTCTCACTTTATACTCATTTCCTCTAACTTGAAGAGAACTCATAGCTATCTGGTGTTAATACCATACTTCCTTAGTCCATTTGTTCTTCCACCTTTCTAGAAGATTATTTTATACCTCTTCTCTTTTCTCAATTCCTAACACAGGTTTCCCATCCTCACATTCAGCCAATGACTATATTTCCTAATTCACTGAGAAAATAGGAGCTATCAGAAGAGAATATCTGTCAGGTACCACCAACACATTGGTTCACATGTCAACCTCTGTTATCAATACAATTTGCCTATTTCCAAGCCAAAGTAGCCATGCTCCTATCTAATGCCAACCCCTCTGCTTGTTCCCTGAATTCCATCCCTTTTTGCTTATTCCAAGACCTTGCTTCAGCAATTCTCCTTTATTTCTCCTACATTTGCTTTCTACTGGGTCAATTCCTGCCATCAATCTTCCTTGTGCAATCACTTCCCCCACTACTGGTTCATTTTTTTTTTTTTAACTCTATTCTGAAACAAAATTCCCTAAAAGTATCTGTACTAATAATCTCTAATTCTTCCCCTTCAAAATTGTTTTAAATTCTTACCTGATTAATATTTTTTAATTGAGGCTTTACTTTTGTTTTTAGAGCAGTTTTAGGTTTATAATAAAAGAGAGAGGAACGGACAGAGATTTCCTATATAACCCTGGCTTGTCCACATTTTTTAAATTGCTTAAAATTTAATATCTTTCTAATAACTTTAGAATTTTTATTATGAAATACAACACATGTAAAAATTACCTAAAATGTGAACTGATAACTTAATAAATTATTATAAAAGAAACTCTCACAAAAACCCCTAAGATTAAGAAAGTGGAAACTGCCAGCATCTCAAAAGCCTTTCATGTGCTTCTTTCCCATTACTACCCAGTCTTTTCTAATAGGTAATCACTTTCCCAATTTTTTTATATCAATCTCTTTGTCATATATATCCCACACCAGGTATGCATCTCTGAACCATTGAGTTTCATTTTGTCTGTTTCTCAACTTTGTATAAGTGGAAGTATGCCATTTCTGTGCTTATTGTATTCTTTGTGTCTGGCTTTTTTCACTATATGTCATGTGTAATGGTAATTTCCTTGTGTTTGTACTATACATTATATGAAGGTACTGCCATTAAGTTTTCCATTCCATCACTGATGGGCATCTGGTTTGCTTTTAAAGATGTGAGTTTCTTTGAATAACGCTGTCCTGAACATTCTTGCATATGTTTCTTGATTTTTGTTTGTGCATAGTTCAGAGGGATATATAACTGGAAGTGGAATATATAGAGACATATATTTTCAGCTTTAATAAACAACATCAAACAACTTTCCAAAAGGTGTTAATTTATATCCTCACCATCTGTACATGACAGTTCTAATTGTTCCGCATCCTTAAAAACTTTGGTATTCTAACCTTTTTGATTTTTGTCATTCTAGTGGACTTGTGGCTATAACCATGTGTTTTTAATTCACATTTCTATTATGACAAATAAGAATGAACACCTTTTCATTAGACTACTGGCTATTTGGAAGGCTTCTGTGAAGTACCTGTTGAAGTCTTGTGTCTTTTTTTTTTTTCTCTTTTGTTGCTGTTATTTCTTATTGATTTATGGACATCCTTTATATAGAGTGGATATTAGTTTTATGTCTTATATATGATGAAAATATACTTTCCCAACCCAGCTTTGTGGCCTTATTTTCTTAATGATGACTCTGATTAACAAAATATGTTAGTTTTATTTATATTTTCTTTATAATTAGAGCTCTGATGTCCTATTAAAATATTCCAACTGAATGCTTTGAAGTCCTATATTCTTTTTAAGTACTATTACTTTGAATTTTATACTTAAATCTCTACTCCAACCAAAAAACTATTTTTGTTTATGGTGTGAGGCATGAATTAATTTTATTTTTTTCCTATATAAGCATCCAATTACCTTTCCACCTGGAAATCCACCTAGCTAAGTCCTTACCTTCAAATATTTGCTCTAATGTGATCTCCTCAATTGGGCCTTCCCTAACCACCCTAATAAAAATTATACCCTCCTTCCACCCCCACAAACACAACTCCAGTTGAAAACACTTAACTCCTTTATGATAAACCATGCAATTTACTGTTGTCTGCCTCTCCATTAGAATGTAAGCCCCATAAAGACAGAAATTTTTGTTCAATTTTTTAACAATATATCTCACGTACCTAGATTGTACCTAAGCACAGAGTAGGTGCCTAATCAATATTCGCAAAATAAAATAAAATAGAAATAAATAATGGCAGGAAATACTACATTCAACTCGACACTTGCCCTGGTTCATCTGACTGTACAGTTCATTGTATTGGTGGTATCTAATATGTGAAATTTTAAAATGCAATGCATTTGAGTATGTGTGTAATTTTTATTACAGCTTTTGATATAATTCAAATATTTTAAGTAAATGGTTAGACCAATTCTTTAATAAAGCATTTTCGAAATCCTGAAGTTGTTCTGTGGAACTGCATGTGCTAGGTTTGTATGGAGTAGCCATTCACTGAACAAATATTTACAGTGTACTCACTAGGTGCCAAGTACCATGTTAAGCTCTGGGGAACTAGACCAAAGTAGCTATTCCTTCAAAGAACTTGCGGTTTACTAAGCACACAATTTAGAACCATAAAACTAAGGTATTTAAATGTAACTCCATCCTTTGGGTTTCAGGTTAGATGGCTCCAAGAATATAAGATTAGTTCCAGAGAAGCCTTGAAGGAATCATCAGTAAAAGCTACTTTGAGTTGTGGAATCCAGGCTGTTAACCACATCAGGTCAGGATCCAGGACTTGTCTAGTGTCTGGGTTAGCCATTAGCTACGTGGCTTGTAAGCTACAGGCCCTTAGGTGGATCTCATAGTACTTGAAGATGTCTTGTGTGATAAGGTTGCAGAAGGAACCCGAGTTTAGAGTCAGAGACTTGTTCCGAGTCTTAGTTCACTTAATTGTTGCATTATTCATTCATTCACCAATTTATATTAAGCACCTATTATGTGTCCAGCTCTGTTCTGTGTACTTTGAATGTGTTAGCTTATTGCATCTGCATCTTTTCATGATGAGGCAGGTACTATTATCCCCATGTTTTTATGAAGAAACAGACACTCAGAGATATTAAAAAACTTGTCTGAAGTTGCAAAATGCTTAAGTGACAGAGAAATATTTAAGTAGCCTTCATACCCTTGCAGTCTAGCCAGAGATCAAAATCTTAACCTCTTACCTCATTAACTGAATGATTCATTTATTTACTTAGCAGCTGCTTATTGAGTGCCTGCTATGTTCCAGGTATTATGTTAAAAGCCGGGATATAGAAGTGAACAAGGATAAGGCTGTTCTTATCTTTCAAGTGCTGATAGCTAAGCAGTCATTCATATGCAATGTGGTTTTAATTATACTTGGACGTTCTTCATCACAGGATCACTTTAAACAACAAATAACAAATGGATTTGAAAGCATTTTTATGAGGTGCAAAGTTCTCTACAAGCAGGAATTTATTGTAATTATTATTATTTATTCAAGAATCAAATGATTAAATAATACATTTAATAATATTTCCATCTTACAATTTGACATTCCTTCTATCATTCTTCTTTATTCTCTTTCTTTCTCTTTTATCCAAGAAGGGTAAAAAAATCATTTACAAGGTGACATGGTATAACCAAACCCAAGTTATGGGAATTTGAATTTCTAAAATGTACTTCAAAAAGTAATTTAAGCAGTAGCTCTCTTAGTTCATTTAAAACACCCTTTAATGTACCAAAGTATTAGATTTGTAAATTTCCAAGAATGTGTATATTTGCTTTAACCAGTAGATTGCATACATTGAGACCATTTTTAAAAAGTGAAACAACAGACAAAAAACCAGTCAGGCAGTTATATCTAGAGTTTTGATTCATTGAGTGCTGCCACATTAAAAATGAAAAAAAAAAAGTGAGGGTATGTCTTTTGGTAAATTATACAAGTGCATGGATTCTGGAGACAAATGGAAAAACTGTATGACCTTTGGTGAATTGGTTGGCTTTGTGAGGGTTAAGTTTCCTTATCTGTGAGATGAGGATAATCAAAGTAAACTACTTCTTGGGCTTCTTGTGAAGCTCAAGTCAGTCAAAGGAAGTAACTTGCTTATAGCTGCATCTGGTGCCTAGCAAATGGTTAGTTCATTTCTGCTAAAAAAAGAAACCTTTAATCTTAAAAAAAAAAAAAAACCATCATTATTGGGTTTAAAATACCTGGCTCTAGTAAATTCTTTTCTGAGTTTTGATTGTGAAATGTCATTTCTGTTGTTGGGAAAAAAGAGGAGAGAGAGAGAGAGAGAGAGAATAGGTACATGTGATTATCCAAAGCTGAAAAGTTAAATAGCAGCCATGAATGCAATGCCCAGTCTTGAAGAAAAGCTTAAAACATAAGTCAGTGTCTGGACACATTTGTTCAATTGTCCTCAGCATTTCCATGTAGATCCTATTATTTCTGCAAATTCCTTCATAATATTGCACTTTTTGTCATGATGAACACTACCTCTCTTATCTCAGAAGTGGGGTTTTCCAGCTGTTGGACTGAGGAAGCTCTATTCTTCTGAGTTTCGTATGGAAGTCGTGATAAGAGAGACAACACTGCTGTAGTTTAACTAGCTGCTCTGATGAAAAGCTTCCATTGTTAGGTGGTGTAACACTGATTGTTAGTTTTAATCAAAGAGAATCTAATAGCTTAATGAAATAATTGGCATTAGATGTTCCTGGTCCTTTAGCAAGTTGCTGACCATATTATAGGAATTTATTTTTTACATATTAGAGTAATTACCCTGTAGAGCCCAGTAAACATATTTTATCAGGTTTTGTTTGTTTGTTTTGTATTAAAAAAATTCTCAGTTCCTGCTTCATATGCTGTAAATAGCTGCTTGTAAGTGAGGGAAATACCATGTTTTAAGCTCTGCACGGATGTAAATCTTTTGAGAGAAAAGTCATACTGTTCCTTCCATTCTTCTATCTTGAGGGGACAATATTTTTTGTTTCCTGATATTTAGCTAATCTGGTGAATTCTTGAGCAAATCACCTTTCATTTCAAATTTTAATTATATAAAATTATTAATTATTGATTGATCACTTTATCAGCTCTCTTGCTTATTGTCATCTCACAATCCATTCTTAGGATAGTTTTTATAACACTAAAATATAAATCATTTCTCAACAAACCAAGAAATCAACTATTAGTCAAACTATGAGAGATTTTTCAAATTCTAATGTAGGAATTTAAGACCTTAATCTTTAAACTCAATTTAAGTTAACATTTGTGTTTATTTGCTCCTATAAACATTATACAAACATTTTGGTTATAGCAAGTGGTTGGCAGCTAACTTCATAGCTATGTCTTGTAGTATACAATTTAAAGCCTTTGTTAAAAACCCATCATGTATTGGTTTCTAAGTTAATTAATGATACATTTTTGTGTGTCATCTGCATGGAAGGGAATGTGTTTTTTTCCATATGTGTTATCATTATCTTTTCAATAAGATTGTAAGTTCTTTGTAACCAGGAAGATGTCATTTATTATTCTTACTGCCTTCCTTCTAAAAACTATATGCTTTTTAAATACATGATGATTGTATTAGTTAGTTATTGCTGTGTAGCAACTTATCTCAAAATTTGGTAAATTGAAAGAGCTATAATTTTGTACTGTGTCTATAGGTCTGGAATTAGGAATGGCTTGGCTGGTGATCCGGGCTCAGATTTCACACAAGGTGGCAGTCAAAAGTATGCTGGGTTCCACTAATCTGAATGCTTCACTGGGATTTAATCTACATCCAAGGTGGCTCACTCACATAACTAGCAAGTTGGCATTGGCTCTTGGTAGTAGGTCTCAGTTCTTTCCATGTGAGGGGCTCTCAGGCTGTTTAAATATATTCATGGCATGATGGCTATCTTCCCCCAAAGGGAGAGATTTAAGAGACTAAGTTGGCAGCTTTAATGTCTTATGACTCGGTCTTGGAGAGTATACACTGTCATTTCTGTGACTGGTTATAGCCAGTCCTGATTCAATGTTGTAGAAGACTACATAAATGTATAAGTACCAAGAAGAAAAGAACATTAGGGGCTCCTTTGAGGGCTAGCTACCACACTGATAGACTAAGTTGTCTCAAAGATTTACATGACAAATGACAACATTTTTACTTAACTCTCACTGAACATCCATTACCACAAAACAATTCAGAGGAAAATATCAGAAAAAAAAAACTATTATTGTGTTTATTGAGGTACAACTGACATATAGCATTGTGTAAATTTAAATTGTGCAGAGTGTCGATTGATACATTTACATATTGTACTATATTTGTCACCACAGTGTTAGCTAACACCTCTGTCATGTCACCTATCATTCTTTTTGTAGTAAGAACAATTTTAAGGAATTGCAACACTCAGCCATTCATTTTGCTATCTGCAAGAGAAAATTCAACCTATATTGACTTAAACAAAGGGCAAATTGTTGATTTACATAGAAGGAAAGAGTAGGAATATAGGGGACTTAATCTAGGTACTCAACAATGTTATGGAGGACCTATTATTTTCAGACTTATTGTATAGTGTCTTCACCCTAAACTAGACTTCTTTAATAGTGGCAGAATGGCTGCCAAATGCTCCTAGAAGTTTCACTTGTATCCATGTCCATTAGTACAATAGTATTCTGATTAGACCATCACTGTGGCAAAGGGAAAGGGATTATTCTGATTGCATAGGTTATTTAAGACCCACCCAAAAAGCAAAGCTGTTACATGGTGAGTAAAAGATAGAAAAAATGTAGGGAACACAATATCTGCTACATGGACAAATATTTATGTTTAGCAGCTCTGAATTGATTTAACCAGATATACATATTCTCCCCAAATGCGAACAATTTATACTATTCTTCTTTCCTTTCTAAAAATCCCAAATAACCTCTACAGCACAGGAATGTCAAAAAGTGAGATCATGCACATCAATTCCTGAGAATGGATCCTCATACATGGTAAGCTCAATTGGTGTCAGCTGTTTGCATATGGAGATTTCGCTACCATTTCACATGAAAGACAAGCAAATTTCAAGTCAAGGTTCAAAGTTTTTGAAACTCTGGGTTACACTGGGAAGTTTCTTAGCGTTAACAAGTTTTGACTGGTGGGAACTGGGTTACTGTAGAGCAGGGCGTAGGATTTAATATAGAATATTAGCAAAGAGTAAGCAGTTTGAATTCAAATGGGTTTGGTTTGATTGTTACCCCTTCTTAGCTATGTGATCTCAAGTAACTTAACCTACCTCTTGTGTCAATTATCTACTTCTGCCTAACAAAGTACTCCAAACTTAATGGCTTAAAACAACATGTATCTATTATTTTGCAGTTTCTCTGAATCAGAATTTGGACATTTTAACTGAGTTCTCTGCTTAGTGCTACACAAGTCTGCAACAAAAGTTTGAGTTGGAATTGGTTTCTTATGAGATGCTCAACTGGGAGAAGATCTAATTCTAACCTTCTTCAGATTGTTTGCAGTATTTCCTGCAGGTGTAGGATTCATGGCAAGTTGCTTCTTCAAAGTCACAAATAGAGTGAGTCTGTTACCAAGATGGAGTCTTATATAATGTGTTGTAATCATGGGAGTGATTCATCACGTTTGACATATTTTGCTAGTTAAAAGCAAGTCACAGATCTTGCTCACACTAAGAGGAGGGAATTTTACAGGGCATATAGGGCATGGACACCAGGAAGCAGGGAACATGAGTCCATCTTAAAATCTGTCCACTATAGTCTCTAAGCTTTCATTTCTTCTTCTATGTAATGGGTATAAATAATGCCAACCATGTTCAATAATCATTGTAAATCACTTGATGATAGCTTGAATATTCATACCACCTACTAGTTGCTTATTAGGTGAAGGTAAAAATGACTAATTACCCAGATTGAGCTATTGAAAATCAGGGCTACTTGAATGTAATTTATCGTCATAACCTCTTCTGTAAGCTCCTTAAGTTTATTATATTTCTCCTTCCATTCCGTGACACTTTCCAACACTGTTGTTATTTCTGATGCCATAAATCCATTTGTCATGGCATTCTAATTTCAATGGGATGGGCTTAAAATTTATTTCCTCAGAATTAGATATTCTGTGCTAATAAATATTCTAATAATTTGTGATGGGTAAAAGCCAGAGACAATTCTTCCCCCACACTTTTTCCCTTTCTCGACCTCTTCCCACCAAATAGGAAGCATATTTTAATCAGTGCCTCATAATGAAATAAACATTTTCTTTTCAGTCAGAATTTAACAATTCACAAAGAGCTCTGACACACTTTACAGGTTAGGAAACTGAGCCTTTGAGAGGCTGAGTAATCCTCTTAACCCTGAATCCTGGACTTATGCAGCTATACTTCTCAAACATTCATTTGGGCACTCTCAAAAATATGTCCCCAACTGAATTTTAATTGGTGTCTATTGCAGTTATGTCTCTACATTTATTTTAACATTGAAAAAAATTGAGTCTAATGGAAATTTGGGGCCATGAAAGAAAATATCTGGAGGATTCCTGGTAGGTAGGTAACAGACTTAGAGACAAGCTTTCTTGGCAAATCTAATTCATATGTAATAGGCAGCATCATTACGTTGACTCCCAAGCCCAGACCAGTTTGGGTTGTAAGAGAAGCTAATTAGTTTTGTTCATAAGCATAAATAATCTGCATTAAAATTTCTTTACTTAAAAAAGAATTATTAAAAGTATAATGGAGCATTATACTATACCATTGCATCATAACCATAAACAACCATAAAACTGGACAAAACATATGAATCATTGGATTTGAAACTTTAGACAACAGATAGCATAAAACAATGATGCCCCAAAAAAGGGAAACTTGTGAGAGGAACCCCATGATTTCCCTGATTATCTGCCTGGGACAAACCCCCAACTATGGTACAAGAATCTAGCCTCCAAAAAAGAATAATTGTTTCTACTGAGTTGAAGAAGCTTGGAGCTCCCAAAGGAGCTGGAATCTGCAAGACAGTACACTGTAGAGAAAGTAGCTCTTTGTGCTAGGCAAGTCCAGAATTCTGTGGGACAGGAGTTCCCACACACAGGATAAGATGATACAGGCTTACAGAGAGCAGCTTCTTTGATGGGTTTGATATGGATTTGATAGCAGAATAGAGATACAAGATTTTGAATAAGGCTCTGGCCTAACTAGAAAAGAAAAATTTAGAGGTAGAGTCTACAACATTAGAAAGGCTGAAATCTTTGGCTTTCCAAAGATCCTTCTAACAATGCACAAAATCAAGTCTGTATTATTTAAAGATGACCAACTCATAATTGAAATGTGTATTAGGACAAAAATAAACGCATTAAAGGGAAAATGGGAGAATCTAGAATCTATATTATATATAATATATAATAATAAATATATACATATTTGCATATGTATACATATACAAATATGTATATATTTATTATAATATATATTATAATAAAAATAATGAGACATGCAAAGAAACAAAAAAATGCAACACAGACTGCAAATAAAGACACCAACTAATACTAGAAACCAAATCTAAGTTGCTCTGATACATGAGAGTTAGCCAGAAAATGCTGCTAACAATAATGTGTTCTTATTGGGGTGCCTGGATGGCTCAGTGGGTTAAGCCGCTGCCTTCGGCTCAGGTCATGATCTCAGGTCATGATCTCAGGGTCCTGGGATCGAGTCCCACATCGGGCTCTTTGCTCAGCAGGGAGCCTGCTTCCTCCTCTCTCTCTCTGCCTGCCTCTCTGTCTACTTGTGATCTCTCTCTGTCAAATAAACAAATAAAATCTTTAAAAAAAATGTGTTCAAAGAATATAAAGAATATATTTTATAAGGATATAAAACATATTAATATACATTAAGTATAAATGTGTTCAAAGAATAAAATATGCTCAAATAACTAATAGAAAATATTGTCTAAATGCATGAATAGATAGGAAATATCAGCAGAAAATGAAACTATAGAAGAAAATTGAATTCCAGAAAGGAAGAATACAATAACTGAAGTAAAAAATTAACTGACTATCTTAACAGCAAATTGGATATGGCAGAATGCAGAATCAGTAAACTTAAAGACAAATAAATAGAAATTGTGTAATTTGGAAAAGAAAGGGAATAAGTGAATAAAATTAAAAGTACAGGGACCTAATGGACAATATTAATTGGTATAATTTACATGTAAGTGGATTCCCAGAAGACAGTGACGGTGGTCTGAAAAAATGATTGAAATAAATAATGCCTTAAAATGTCCTAAATATTATGAAAATGACACCGAGGCACAACAGATATGCTAAAATCCAAAGGTAGAGAAAAAATATATATATTTTTTTCTTTAAAGCCAGCTAGGAGCAAAGACATATGATATATAGGGAACAATTATACTAATAATTGCTATCATCTCCTAAGAAGTAATAAAGGTGAAGAGACCATGAGTGATATATTTAAAGAGTTAAAAACAAACAAGAGAAGAACTCTCTCAATTCAGAATTAGCAAAAATAAACTTCAAAAATGAGGATGAAATAAAAGCATTTTTGGGTAAATGTAAGAGTATTATGTATTACCAGAAGACAGGCACTACAATAAATACAAAGGATGTGCTTCAGAACAAAGGAAAATGATACTATGGGTAGGAAGGAAAGAACAAAAATGGAAAAAAAAATTTTGTTTTCTTTTAATTCAGTTCCTTCAAAATTAATGACTATTTAATGTAAAAATAAAATGGAAGACAGAGTTAAATTATATGTAGAATTAAAGAAATAACAAAAGTGGTACAAGAAAAGGCAAAAGATTTTTCCATTTGTGAAATGGGAAGTATGAAGTATAAAAAAATAAGTTTGTCCGTAGAGATGTGAAAAATGATAAATGTGAATAATTAGGTATGATGTGTGAGATGATAATATATTGACTCTGAATAGACTTTGATAAGTTACAGATGGGTATTATAAATGTTACAGCACTAATTACAAATAAAAGAAGGGTAGCTAATAAGCCAATAGAAGGCATAAAATAGAATAATAATATATGCCCAATTAATCTAAAAGAAGGTACATAAGAGGAAAGCAAAGAACAAGTGAGACAAATAGAAAAATAATTGCAAGAATATAAACTTAAACTGATCATATCTATGACTACATTAAATTCAAGCTGTTTAAATGTTGTATTTAAAAGTAAAGGTTGTCAGAAAGGAAGAAAAATAATATAGCTATATTCTGTCTATAAAATATGCACTTTAAATAGAAGATATAAATAGGTTAAAAGTGACAAGATAGAAAAAGATACACCATGGAAATATTAATCAAAAGAAAGCTATGGTATGTGTATATAGACTTAAGGACAAGAAATATTATTATAGACAAAGAGGGACATTTTATAATGATTAAAGGGGCAATGAATCAGGAAGACACAACAATCCTAAAGATGTATGCATCTAATAATAGAACTTTAAAATTCATGAGGCAGAAATTGGCAGAGGCAAAGGGAGAAATAAACAAATCCATAATAATAGTTGGAAATTTTAACAACCTTCTCTCATTAAGATGAAACAAGTAGGAAAAATATCAGTAAGGCTACAGAAGGTCTGACCAACACTATCAACCAAAGTAATTGACATTTATAGAGCACTATATTTAACAACCACAAAATAAACATTTCTTTCAAATTAACATAGAATGTTCATCAAAATATAACAGGTATTGGGCCACAAATGAAGTCAATAAATTTCAAAAGATTGGAATCTTTTGGCACTTGATGTTAGACCACAACAGAATTAAATTGAAAACCAATAAAAATAAGATATCAAAAACTTCAAATATTTGGAAATTAAATGACATATTTTTATATATTCCATGGGTGACAGAAGAAATCAGAAAGAAAATAAAAAAAATATTTTAAATTGAATGCTAATGAAAACACATCAAAATTTGTGGGAAGAGTCTAAGCAGCCTTAAGAAGGACATTTGAAGTATTAAATATGTGTATTTGAAGTGAAGAAATTTATAAATCAATGATCTTATTTTTACCTTGAGAAGTTAGGAAAAAGAGTAAATTAAACTCATAATAAGTAGATGAAAAAATAACTGAAATCAATGAATTATAATAAGCAAATAATAGAGAAGAACAAAGTCAAGAGTTTGTTCTTTGAAGATTACTAAAATTGAGAAACACCTGATTAGAATGATCAAGTCAAAAAGGGAATAAAATACAAATTAACAAAATCCTAATTTAAAAAGGGAATATCACTACAGATTCTATAGACATTTAAAGGAATTTAAGGAATAGTATGAACAGCTTTATGCTATTATTGGCAATAACTTCAATGAAATGATCACATGCCTTGAAAAATACTTTTTACCTCAAATGACACAGGATGAAGTAGAAAAATCTGAATAGCACATTATCTGTTTAAATTTTTGAAGACATAATAAGAAATATAACCCCAAGGAAAATTTCAGGTGATTTCTCTGGTATATGCTATGAAACACTTGAATAAATAATAACAATTTTACAACAAAGTCTTTTGCAAAATAGAGATGGGTCGAATGCTTTCCAACAAATTCTGTAAGGCAAACATAACCATAATACCCAAATCTGACAAATACCTTATTAAAAAGAAAAGTGCATGCCAATATCGTTCATGGACAGAGATACAAACTTTGATATGTATTGTCAAATTTAAAATAGTAATGTATTTTTAAAAAAGATAATACATTATAACCAAGTAGTATTCTTGCTCACTTTGGCAGCACATATACTAAAATATAACCAAGTAGTATTCATCCCAGGAATGCAAGGTTGGTTTAAACATTAAAATGAAAATCAATCAATATCATTCCCCATATTAACAGAAAAAAAAGAAGATAAATCACATATTCACACCTACAGGTGCAGAAATAACAATTGATATAATTCAACTCCTATTCATATTAAAAAACCTCAGCCAATTAAGAATAGAAGAAAATTTCCTGGATTTGATAACAAGCACTTATGAAATTCTAAACTGATTTTTAATGGTACAAACAGAATAATTTCCTCCTGAAGAATGAAAACAAGGCCAAGGTATCTGCTCTATCCTATTCTATTCGATATAATACTTGAGATCTTGCTAACATAACAAGGAAAAAAAGGCAGCTGACACATAACATATTGGTAAGGAAGATGTAAACTTCTTTTTATTCACAGATACATGTAGAAAAAGAAAATACTGGGGAATCTTAGGTAATCTAGAAAAAAATATCTTCTGAAATTGGTAAGTGAATTTAGCAAGGTTTAGGATATAAAGTTTATAACAGCATCAATCACATGTCTACTATATTTTAAAAATAAAATAATGAAAACATCAAAATATCTAGAAATGGATATAACAAGACACACAAGAGTAATACACAGATTGACAATGAATTGTTTTATCATTATTATATTATGAAATTATTCTCCATTACAGAATGGAGAAGGTTACCATATTCATGGATTGGAAGACTGTATTTTACGGATGTCAGTTCTTCCTAAATTAAACTCTAAGTATTATATAAGACCCATCAAAATCCTATGAGCTTTTAAATTTTTTGATAGATATTATTGGGCTGATACTATAATTTTTACCAAGAAACTAATCTATAATGCTTCTAGGAGAAAATACAGAAGAGAGTCTTCTCAGCATTGGAGTAGGAAAGGATTTCTAGGATAGTTATGTAAAAAGCACAAACCATAAAACATGGTAAATAAAGCTTAATCTATAGTAAAACTTGCAGCTTTAAGATAAAAATTAAGGGGCATCTGGTTGGCTCAGTTGGTTAAGTAACCAACTCTTGGTTTCAGCTCAGGTCATGATCTTGGGGTCCTGAGATCAAGCCCCACCTTGGGCTCTGTGTTCATCACAGAGCCTGCTTGAGGTTCTCTCTCTCCCTCTCCTTCTGTTCCTCTCTTGGCTCATGCTCTCTCTCTCTTCCTCCCTCACTCTAAATAGGATAAAATAAACAAATCTTTTAAAGATAAATAAAAATTAAGCTGTAGATTGGGGGAAATAATCACTGTGATAATTCTGAAAAATGAATTTTACAAAGAATATATTTTAAAGATCTGTATCTTTGGGAAGCAAACTGAGTGTTATGGAAGGAAAAGGGTAGGACTGGGGTAACTTTAATACACAACTAATGAGTTGTTGAACACTATGACAAAAACTAATGATGTACTATATGTTGGCTAACTAAACATAATTAAAAAAGAATATATAAAAAACAACTTTGATAATTCAATAATAAAAGGCTAACAAATCAGCGTGCCTGGGTGGCTCAGTGGGTTAAAGCCTCTGCCTTCGGCTCAGGTCATGATCCCAGGGTCCTGGAATCGAGCCCCACATCGAGCTCTCTGCTCTTCAGGGAGCCTGCTTCCTCCTCTCTCTCTGCCTGCCTCTCTGCCTACTTGTGATCTCTATCAAATAAATAAATAAAATCTTAAAAAAAAAAAAAGATGCTAACAAGTCAATTAAAAATGGGTAAAAGACTTGAATGAACACTTTACAAAAGAAGGTATACAAATACCCAATGAATTCATGAAAAGTTGCTGAACATTACTGGACATCAGAAAATGTGAATTGGTTTAAGATTATGAGATAGTATTTCACATTCATTTGAATGGCTAAAATTTCCAAAAGACAAGGATATCAAGTGTTGACAAGGATGTAAAGAAAATGGAATTCTCATACTTTGTTAATGAGATGGTAAAACAGTACTGGAAAACTGGAGAACAAATTTTCAATTTTTATGAAACATACTATAAAGTTACTCTGTAACTTTATTCACTTACCAATTCACTTACCAATTTCAGAAGATATTTTTTTCTAGATTACCTAAGATTCCCCAGTATTTTCTTTTTCTACATGTATCTGTGAATAAAAAGAAGTTTACATCTTCCTTACTAATTCCA
Source organism: Mustela putorius furo (assembly GCF_011764305.1). Taxonomy (NCBI): domain Eukaryota; kingdom Metazoa; phylum Chordata; class Mammalia; order Carnivora; family Mustelidae; genus Mustela; species Mustela putorius. The sequence continues at coordinate 28,719,800 of NW_025421273.1, forward strand.
CTCCTAGATATTTATTTAAGAGAATTGAAAGGATATGCCCACAAAAGAATTATATACACATGTTCATAGTAGTTTCATTCGCAGTTGTCAAAATTGGAAACGACTCTAATATTCATTAATAGGTAAATGCAAAAACAAATCGTAGTATGACAATACAATGAAATACTACCCAGAAGTATACAGAAATAAATAACAGATAAAACTACTAACTTCAGAAGGAACATAGAGACACTCTGTCTTATTCTATTGGCCACGCAGGTTGACCTCGTCACAAGTGAGGGAGCTACACAGAGCAGGGTGCAGAGTGTGAATACCAGAAGGTAAAAATCATTTTGGAGGTTAGCCCACACAGGTATTTTTACAAAGTGATTAGTTATCTGTGGATATCTGGTCGTGAATTGCAGTATAGAGTATTTGAAGTAGGATAGACAAGGAGGGTTGGGAAGAAAAATTGTGGTCAGTTTACATTAGGAAATTTGACTTGTATGTAGCAGAAATAAAACTGGCATTGTCCAAAATAAATTGTAAAAGAGACTCATCTGCAGCAATGAGACTGTAAATAATGTTGGATAAAACTCTTTCAAAAGGACTTCATTTTGGAAGCAAGACTGGAAAACACATGGTCCTCTTGTGTCCAAAGGTATCCAACTGGCTTGGCTCATTGCTGTATGTCTGTTGATGTTGATAGATAATTTGCAAATTGTGTTGTCAACACAACATTTAATCTGCTCTGAGCAGCTCATAAACAACACTTTGATTAATTCTTTCAGTCCGTGTCTTCTGGACAAGATTTACAGAGCTCTGCTTATTTGGATGAAAAATAGAGAGAGACAAGCTGTCAGTATAAGGGGAAGGGGGACAGGAGGGTTTCCTTTTCTCTTTTTTGGTGGCATTTAAGAAGTGTTTTTGAGTGAGGATTTTAAATGTTTGGTTCCGCAAAGGAAGGATTTCTCAGTAGAACTCGGCCAATGGCACAAGGCAAGGCCCCGTGTCAAAGTGGAATAAGTCAGGATGGACAAAGGCAGCTTGGCAGTGGAATACTGTAAGAGGGGAAAGAGTCAGTCAAGCCTAAGGCAGGAGATGACTTTCTGAATTAGCCAATTAGTTCCAGAAGCCTGTTGGACAATTACAACTCAGAGAGCTTGCCATCCATGCTCTCTGTGGAATACAGAAATCTTGTATTGAATAGAATTCTGTTCCACAAACACATTTAAAAAAATGATTAGAGCTAAAAAAAAAAAAAAGACTCTCAGTAACATGAATTATAAAGGTTAATACGCATTATTATTGAACTATTCTGTGTGTGTGTGTGTGTGTGTGTATGTATGTGTGTCTAAGCGGGCGGGGGGAGAGGAAGACAGAGAGAGATTGATCTGATTGTTGTCCTTTCCTTGTATTACTACATGCCAATCTCCCCTCCTCCGCCAGGCCCCCAAATCTGTTTAGTTGAGCGGTTTCTATTAATTTTGGCTTTGAAATAATTTTCCATTGAAGCATGCCTTTTAATCAGCATCTCTCTACCTTTGTTGATTTATCCCAGCCAAGATAAGTGAATAGAGTTCTAAAACAGTGTTTATGGAATATTCTTATATCATTATGAAACGTGGTGATCATCCAGCAACTTAGCCATAGAGACCTGGAAATGAATATCATTTGGAATATGGTCCTTTCACAGCAATTATGACACAAGATGTACAGACAGTCTGAAGCTGATAGGGGAAAAAGGATCCAGGAAAATAGCTATCTAATAATTAGAAATGTAAAAAACCCAATACCACAATTCCTCCTTGAATTTGTCCCCTTTTATGCCTGTCTCCTCTCAAAGGGATAAATACGATTTTTATGAGCTGTGTTTTGGAATGCACACATTTCTAGTGATCATGCCAAGTGTTTCCTTTGTTCTTCACATCTGCATCTTTCGATATGATGAAGAGTCAACAAGAAAGTAGATTCGGTTTTATTCCTTTGACAAATAAAGTTCACTTTGGGACACAATTGGGAAAAGACAAACATAACCTCCATACCAGAAAACCAAAGCTGAATTTTCCATGTATGACAGTTATACGTTGTAACTTATATGCAAGGCTCTTGGAAATATTAACCCAGATTCAGAAATTAGTAATTATATTGACCTTGACATCTGTCCTCATTACCTTGTTCCCAGCTCACACAATTAGTTTAGCTGAGAATGTCATCAAAACCCTGTGTTTTAGATCTATTTCTAGTAAGGAACTCCTTCAAATCATTGCCCCATGAAAATTACAATATTAAGGACACAAAGGTATACGTGTATGTAATTGCAGTAATTGTGTTGAGAAAGAATTCATGTAAATTTCCTTTAGGGGCTTCATTCTGTTTGATGGCCTTCATGTACTCCCTTAAAACTGAAATGATTTCAAGGCATTGTTCTACAAAAGATGATCAGAAATTATTGTATAGAAAGGGTGAAAGAGAACAATCGGAGAGGTTCACATTGTGAAATAAACTGCAGGCTTCTAACTTGAGGACAGCAGAGTCTGACTAAAGCCCTGTGATTCTGGAACTCTCTGTGTCCTCTGCTCACTCCCTCCCCTACTCCCCGGACCACAGTTTGTTGGAAGTGTTATTGCTGTATAAGCAATATGCTGACAGAGTCTAAATGTAACACTCCCCTCCTGAAAAATGAGGGAAATCATGTACTCATATGAAGAGGAAAATACCTAGAGATTTTTGTTTTCTGAAGATAGCAATAGTCTATTGAATTTATTTCATGATTATAAAAGCCTAATAATCTATGATAGCTGAAAGCAAATGTGATTTATTAAGGTCTCTCACAGACAGAAGATAAACCCATAATGTGCAGACAATTTTTTTTAAAGGAGTGCACTAAAAAGAAAAGAGTCAACAGCTTGCTTACTCGGTAGCTCCAGAAAGTGTTGATTTGAGGCTGTGAAATATCAGAGTTGATGAATGGTAGAAGCGGAATTATAACTGTTGTTCTATGGCGAGATAAACTTTCACCTCCGTGAAGAAAATATAGATTACTGAAACTGATTGCAAGCAATCAGTGCTGTATATTCTTCTTCCCTAACTGAGCAATGTTTGAATTTGTGCCTTTCAGACAAATGCATTAATAACATTTAGCCACTAGGTATTTGTGGAGGAAATTGGAAATTGTTTTTAATTTGTTGGTTTGGTGAAGCGATAATATATTGAGCCATAAGGGAGGGGGTAAAAAAAAAAAAGAAGCTATTGGTATATGATTTCTATTTGCATATGTAAATATATTAATGCACACAGAGCCATGTTGTTCTTATGAACTCTCCCACACAAAGAGAAGGGTTAATAGACAGGGAAATTGAAAAACCTGCATGACCATGTTGCGAAATATGGATTTAACACATAACTCATTGGAGGTCCCAATGAGTTATGGGCCTCATTTGCTGCATATTACAGACATTTTTTCCATATTCCTTTTCAACAAGGCATATGGTTTAAATTAGTTTCATATTGGGTTTTCTGGGATCTTTCATGGACTGTTTTCTGCAACAAACTGTAATACTCTTGCTCTTTTAATTTTATACTACGATGCTATTAAGTGCAGTTCTTTAATTACCATGTAAGGCAATGCCTCAGGAACGTATTCTGTAATAGCGACAGTGGAATACGAGTTTGAATCGAGAATTCCCATTCAGTTGATGAACTTAAAGAAGCTGCAAATTCCTTCTGGATGAAGGCAAAGGGGTAACAATGTTAGTGCAGAATGGGGGCAGGGAGCAGTTTGGGAAGAAAACATTCAGCTGCTTCTTCAGTTGAGTCAGGAAAGGAGACTCTTTGATAGGTAACAACATCCTGAAGGGTTAAGAATATTAAAGGACCCCATTTCCCATAACTTAGCTCATAAATCATATTTTCAGGTACTTTACATGATTTATGAGAGGCTGGCTGTCTGCGTGATCAGTAAGTTGCATTAAAATGGCAATTGGTACTTCCAAAACAGAGCCTGATGATAAGAATCCAAATCTCAGAGAAGGCAAATCTCAGCACACAAGTCAGTGGAACGCTGGGGTGGGAAGCCAGGATCTATAGTTCATGTTCCATCTCTAAAATTCAAGGCATAAAATCAAAATATTAAGTGGAAAAAACACCTCCCTGGAATAATAACATTTGGGTTTTTGTTTTTTTCTCACCACAGCAAACTTGATTAAGTCATTTATTTTCTGTGGGCCTTGGTTGCTTAGTAAAATAAAGGACTCAGGGCCTTCCTATCCTTAAATATGTATTTTGCTTTGCATAGATATAAATTATATTTTCTTATTATGTGTATATATTTATATATTATTTATCTATCTGTTAGATTATTTATTTTGTATCTATAATAGTATACATTATGTGATATGTATATGCACATATATGTATGTATTTGCATACATATATATCTCAAATATATCTATATACATGTATTTATACCTACATATGCACATATATGAGTTTTCTATGTGTATATGCATATATAGTTATGGTATTGCCTTAAAAATGTGAAAGAAGGGCCACCTGCGTAGCTCAGTTGGCTAAGTGTTGGACTCTTGGTTTCAGCTCAGGTTGTGATCTCAGGGTCCTGGGATTAAGCCCCACATTGGGCTCTGTGCTCAGCAGGGAGTCTCTTTGAGATTCTCTCTCTCTGCCCCTTCCCCCACTCACATTATCTTACTATATCTCTCTAAAATAAATAAATAAAATCTTAAAAAAAATTTAAGGAGCTGAAGCAAATATATACATCTTTATGTATGCATACATAGGTGCAAATTCTATATACATATGTGTACATATAGATGTATGAAATAATGTACATGTTAGGAGAACTGGTCACTTATAGAGCACCAGCAACTTATGAGCTTTTGTTACCTTGTATAGCCTATTATTCTGGATTTCATAAATGCTGACTCCTAGAAATGTTAAGCTTATAAATGGTCTTATAAAGTATAATCGAACATTCTATTCAATGTTAGAGTTGTGTAAAGGTACTATGTTTTTCTTTAAAGATAAAAATTTATAGGAAATTGCTGCTTGACATTTATTGTGGGTAAATGGAAGATCAAAAAAGTTTGTAAAGTGTGTTTTGTTACTTTGTGTTAGTGAGAATAAATTCCATTTCAAGAGCAGATTAAAAATTCAGTTTTATTATTAGACCTTTATTGTAATGCAACTCATCCAAATTTGGATTTTATAGTAGAGGACGCTTAAGTATTTTAAGGCCTTCTTAGCAGGAGCAAATTCTTTGCAAAAGACACTGTAACTCATTAGATTATGTCAAAGTTGTGTTTTCCTGAACACACCAGACATGAGTCAGACTCATCACAGATAGCTGAGAAATAGAACATTGATGAGCCCAGAATTATTTGACACATTGGGTCACCCGAGAATTATGAAACTTGAACTTTTTATTAATAGAAATTTGGATACAGGTTTACTCTAATAAGCTGTCTATTGTCCTTGTATGTTAAAAAAGCTGCTGACCTCTGGTGCTTGTGCTCATTAGCTTTAGCCATTACCCCTACCTCAAGCTCTTAATCAGCTACTTTAGGTCAGTATTCCTTCAGATTTGGTCATTTGGGCTTGAATTAGTCAGTTCATGATGCTATAACAAAAACACCGTAGCCTGGGTGGCTTTGACAACAGAAATTGTGTTCTCACAATTCTGGAGACTGAGAAGTCTAAGATCAATCAACCAACTCAGTTCCTGGTTTGTGGAGGGACACCTCATTGCTGTATCCTCACATGGTAGAGAGAGACGGGGGAAGCAATTTCTCCTACATCTCTTCTTAGAAGGGCACTAATACCATTCATGAGGGCTGCACCCTCATAACTTAATTACTTTCTAAAGGCTCAATTTTCAAATACCAGTGCATTGGGGATTAGGGTTTAAGCATATGCATTTGGGTGGGGGGACATAAACATTTTCTCCATAGCAGGTTGTTGGCGCCTTTCTCTGGGGACACCAACTCTGCTGTTCCAATTAGGCTCATTCACTGGGCAGTGCATTTGAGAGCCAAATGTGAGTTTTCTACATGAAACCAGGAGCTATTAAATAAAAAAAAATAATTTTTTTTTACAAGTAGAGTACTATTTTTGGAGTTACTAAGTAGGACTTAGTGAATTCATTTAATGAACGTTTTTACACAGTGCCTACTGTATTAAAGCATCCAGAATAAGAAATATAATAAATCTGAGACTGACAGAATACATACAAAAAAAGGTGAGCTATAAATCCCTCAGGTCTTTCAGGTCCTTGATATTTTCCAAAGTCTAGTTCATCAGTGGGCTTGATGTGTGTGTGTGTGTGTGTGTGTGTGTGCGTGCACACACATGCACACACGTAAAAGTCTGGAACTAAAGCTCCAAATAATTAATGTTTATCTGAGTTGCAGAAGTAGGATGAGAGGGGAAAGAAGCATAAAGTACTACATTTGTTTTTAATCAGCATACTTTTATATTGTTGGATTTTAAAAAGTAAGAATGTATTTGAACACTGCATATTAAAATTACCAATATAGGTTGAGAATATAGTGGGAGAGAGGGTCCCAGGAAGATTCTGTGCTGAGCAGAGCGCCCATCCAAAGGCTCAATCTCATAACCCTGAGATCAAGACCTGAGCAGAGCCCAAGAGTCAGACACTTAAACAACTGGACCAGCCAGGTGTCCAATGCTTATTAATTTGTATTTAAATAACAGTGTTCTTTAGGAACCCTGTGTTTAAACAGTTGTAATTTGGGGAATAGATTAAAAATGTATCAATGTATATCTGAATGTTCATAACAGTCAGAATTATGCTGACTATCAGGGTTTAGCTGTTTTGAGACGTGATGTATTCATCTGATTTCCACTCAGGTCCTGTCTGATCACAGGGAACACACAAAGAAGTTCTCTGAATCTTTACTTCTTATAATGAGGTGATATAGGATTTATGTGTGTGTGTGTTTTAATTTTAAAAAAGAGAAACGGGTATAAATACCATTTGTAGCAGGTGCTTTCTGTGGCCTGCTGATATCTGCCTGGCCTTTTTGGATTAGTTAAGGTTCTCCAGAGAATCAGAATATACACACGCGTGCACACACACACACACACACATACACACACAACATATATATTCAGGATATATCTATATCCACATATCTATGTATCTATAGTCTAGATCTAGCTGTGAGAGAGATAGAGGTTGATTGATTTGGAGGAATTGGCTTATGGAGTTGTGAGGCTGACATCTGAAATCCACAGGGCAGGTTGGCAGTCTGGAAACTCAGGTAGGATTTGACACGTCAGTCTTGAGGCAAAATTTCTTCTTTTTTGGAAACTCCAGTTTTGGCTCTTTTGGCCTTCAACTGATTGGTTGAGGTCCAACCCCATTTTCGAGAAAAATCTCTCTTACTTAAAGTCAACTGATTGTAGACATTAACCACATTGACAAACTACCTTCATAGCAACCCCTAGATTAGTGTTTAGTGAAATAAGTGGATATTCTGACTAACAAAATTGACACCTAGACTCACTTAAGACTAAATGTCCAACTCTAAATGTTCACAAGTCTTTTCTAAGTGCTGCTTATGACCTATAGCCTGCTCTGTGTATGCATGTGGTTAGAGTTTTGGAGAATCAACACTCTCTCCAAGAAAGTCCTCTCATTCTATGGCTGATGGGAATTGAGGTATAAGTCAATTTAGGATGGAGAATATGTGCCAAGGACCCCAGTGGATGCCTGAAACTGTGGATGGTACTAAACCTTGTGTATACTGTATGTATTTTTTTATACATCCATACCTATGACAAAGTTCAATTTAAAAATTAAGTGCAATAAGAGATTAATAATAACTAATAATAAAATTGGACAATTATAATGTATTGAGTAAAAGTTATATGAATGTGATATCTCTCTCTTTCTCTCAGATTATCTTATTGTACTGTAATCACACTTCTTGTGATGAAGTGAGATGACAAAATGCCTATGTGATGAGATGAAGGTTGCTGAATGACTCAGGCACTGTGCAGTGTTAGGCTCCTGTTGATACATCAGAAGTAGGATCATCTGCTTCTGAACTGTGGTTGGCCATAGGTAAGTGAAACCACAGAAGGAAAACTGCAGATCAGGGGGACTGTTCCAGCTCCCTCACATAATTCTGAGGCATATGGTCTTCCTCTGCCAGTGTTTCACAAAACTGCCTCTCAAATAAGTGGTCTCCAATTCCATATCAGCAATGTCTGTTTCTGGGATAAGCAAAACTAACACAGTGTGGTCATTTCAATTGGCGAGGATATTCTAGAATAATTTCTTGAAACCTAGGCTGGAGGAACTCACTAGCTAGAAAACAAAAGTCTATATTAATGATTCTCTTTTTTGTTGCTTTTGTTATCAGTAAAAAGCTCTTTTTCATGTAAAAATTCTTTCAGTATCTTCAAAGGAGTAGCTATATATTTTGTATTTACTGAGTAAGAAAATTCCAATTCACATCTAGCTTTGAGAATACGATGTAATAAGTTTGTTTCTTTTCTTTTCCCTCTTTCCTAAAAATGTTGTGATTTTATTAGATTACCCATATTATTTTATTCACTATTGTATTTCCAGAGGCTAGAACAGGGACTGGCACATAATAAGCATTCAATAAATATTTCTGAACAGATGAACTATGTAGATGCCTAAGACTTTTCCCTTGTTTTTGGTTTAGCTCCAGTGATTTGTAAATATGGTTGCATAGGAGTATCCGAGAAATATTTTAAAAATAAAAATACCATCCCTAAGATAGTAATTACACAGTATAGGGTAAGTACGGTCCAAGAATCTAGCTCCACACACGTGTGTGTGTGTTTGTGTGTGCGTGTAATAGATTTGATAATTTTTTACAAAAATTCAACTGTCTTAGCATTTCAGATATACAAATATTTCTGTATAACAGTTTTTTAGAAATGAATTGCTTATCCAAAGGGAATGCTATTTATACATTTGCAAAACAAGATACTGTCAGATTTCTCTTGCAAAATTCCATACATTTGAATATTGAGAATGTTTGTTTTCAAAACTACTAACCACCATTATTAACAACTTTTTTAACCACTTGATGGATAAAAATATGTATTTTTATTTTTCTATTTTTTCTAGTTATTCTAGGTTTCACCAATTTTATTTTTTTGATAGTGTATATTTCCTAGTTTATGAATTTTTTATTTAAATGCTTTGCTCATTTTTAAAAATTGAGTTATTTGGCTTTATTTTAAAGACTTATCCTATTTTATGTAAGTTCTTTGTTTCATATGTTGTTAATATTTTTCTCTGTTTTAATTTGACTCTTATGGCCATCTCCAATCACACAAATACTTTATTTTATTTTTAAAATTTTTAAAAATTTTATAGACATATAATGTTTTATTAGCCCCAGGAGTACAAGTCTGTGAATCGCCAAGTTTACACTCTTCACAGCACTCACCATATCACATACCCTCCTTGCTGTCCATAACCCCACCACCCTCTCTCTTACCCCCTCCCCCCAGGCAACCCTCAGTTTGTTTTGTGACATTAAGAATCTCTTATGTATTGTCTCCCTCCCGATCTCATCTTGTTTCATTTATTCTTTTCCTAACCCCCAATCTCTCACGTTGCATCTCCACTTCCTCATATCAGGGAGATCATATGACAGTTGTCTTTCTCCAATTGACTTATTTTGCTAAGTATAATACCCTCTAGTTCCATCCACGTTGTTGCAAATGGCAAGATTTCATTTCTTTTGATGGCTGCATAGTATTCCATTGTATATATATACCACATCTTCTTTATCCATTCATCTGTTGATGGACATTAGGTTCTCTCCATAGTTTGGCTATTGTGGACATTGCTGCTATAAACATTCGGGTGCACGTGCCCCTTCAGATCACTATGTTTGTATCTTTAGGATAAATACCCAGTAGTGCGATTGCTGGGTTGTAAGGTAGTTCAATTTTCAACTTTTTGAGGAACCTCCATGTTGTTTTCAGAGTGGTTGCACCAGCTTGCATTCCCACCAACAGTGTAGAAGGGTTCCTCTTTCTCCGCATCCTTGCCAGCATCTGTCATTTCCTGACTTGTTAGTTTTATCCATTCTGACTGGTGTGAGGTGGTATCTCATTGTCGTTTTGATTTGTATTTCCCTGATGCTGAGTGATGAATCACACAAATATTTTAATGAATTAAAATTTACCTTGTTTTCTTCCCTTTCTGGTATGTGATTTTGCATCTAAGGCTTTTCTATGCCAAAGTCATAAGCATATTCTCTTATATTTTTGCCTAATTCCTTTCCTTTAAATGTTTTTTAGGGTTTTACTCCTCATAGTATTTATTTTTATAAGATGTATATAATTTATTTATTTTGGAACTGGCTAGTTAATTACATCATATACTGTTTATACTGTGCCTACTAGATTTGAAATACATAAATTTTAACACAAAGTACATTCAGATATATACATGGGTCTGTTTTTACATGACCTGTCATTTTTTTCTTGATCTATTCTTCTGTTCTCACACCAATATCATACTGTTCTAATTCCTACAGTTGTATAATGTATCTTGTTATCTGGTAATACAAGACCTCATCATTAGTCTGCCTTTTAATTTTTTTCTAGTACTTTTTTCATATTTTTTCTTCTATAAATAGAATCACCTTATCAAGTTCTATGACAAAGTTTTGTTGGTATTTTGATAGGTATTTATCTGAAATTCTGGTTTAATATAGGGAGAAGCTAATATCTTTACAATAGTATGTCTTCCCTTCCAGGAAATAGCATACCTTTGCATTTATTCAGATGTTCTTTTATAGCCTACCTGATACTTGAAGATATAGTGACAATTTAATCCAATTTGGCTTTTGATTTATTGGAATAAAGAGTGTTTACACCCTCAGCCTGCTATTTGAAGATTGCTGGCAAAAAACAACTTGGAAAAAACAAAACAAAACAAACAACTTGGAACATTTATATCCCGTCATGTAGAAAAAAGCATAAACAAATTAAAAAAATAAATAAACCAGTTGTTTCTTTTCTTTTCTTTTTTCCTAAAATTTTATTTATTTATTTGAGAGAGAGACAGTGAGAGAGAGCATGAGAGGGGAGAAGGTCAGAGGAAGAAACAGACTCCCTGTGGAGCCCGGAGCCTGATGTGGGACTTGATCCTGGGACTATCGTGACCTGAGCCAAAAGCAGTTGCTTAACCAACTGAGCCACCCAGGCACTCAAACCAGTTGTTTCTTTAAAATGCAGTTTTCAAGGACTTCAAATTATAATTCACCAAAAGTTTTTTCATCTTGTGTTTTGATAGCATGAGGCATAGTTAAATTTTAATCCACATTTTAATATCCATTAGTTCTCTGAACAGAAAACAATATGTATAATTTTTGAATTTATTTGTTGACAATTCATGCTTTTTATTACATAATTAATTTAAAGTAAATGAAACAGTATGCATCACTTGTTAAATGGAAAAAGTAAGAATCTGTCTTTATATAGTATGAATATTATCAAAGATTATGTTAGCATCTTTATAATATGATATTTAATAATATATGAATCCCAAACCACTTTTATCCTAAATCACTTTTCACACCCACAGAAAATGATAATATGATACAAAATAATGAGAGGAAGCTCAGGAGGTGATATGTGGTTGCAATCAGTGGTTTGAAAGACAAGGAAGACTGGATGTGCTTCTAGGAATTTGCTTCCTGTTTCCTCATTTAAAGTTTAGTGCCCATTGTCCTTTGTTTCTGCTCCTGCCTCTCTTTTGCTTTTTATTCAAGGTCTCCACCCATGACCCTACTGCTAAGAAACTGGATGGAGAATGGGCTGGAAAGAAATAGAGGAACTTGGCAATTACATATGTGCTTTTCATTGAGTGAAGATTGCTATTTTTCTTTCAGAGCTTAAAGCTATTAGGCTAAACATAACAGTAACTCAGGCTACTTTGCATTTCTATCTAGTGACTTAATTTGAGTGGTAGTATTAATATTTTATCAGGAAATCAGCATTTTCTTTTAAATATGTACTTTTAAAACTTTTTGTGCCCAAACACATGATTTATGGTATCTGGAGGCTCAGATATTTTCTACTGGAGCAATGTTCCCATTCTTTCACAGAGTCAGGTGGTCAATGGAATTCAAAATACAGAGCTTTCCTTTAGAGATATCTAGTGTCCCTGTTGCTCCAAAACTGATCCTCACATGCAACTGTCTGAAAAACCAACTGCCATCATGAAACCTTCCCCATTAATTGCATTAGGTCACAAAGAAGTCTTGCTGAGCCCTTTCAGAAATTTAAGAATAGAACTTTATATTTTTTATTTTATATCCTACAAGAATTTGAGTTCATTTTCAAAGAAACATCAGAGAAAGCGTACAGGATGGTGGGTGGAAAATAATTTGATACATTAACTTTTTCTCCCATTTTTCCTTCTTTTTCTTGCTCCACAATTAAGCCCTGTGCTTTAACGCCCAGGAAGAAGAAGGTGGCAAATCAGAAAAAAAAAGTAGAAGTCTTGAAGACTTCCTGGTTTTTCATTCTAAAAGACCAAGGGCATTAAAAAACAAACAAAAGAAACCCTCCAAAACAGGGCTGGGTTAAGATGGGAGAAGACAGAAGACTTCCAAAGAATCAAGAGAGACAGGGAGTGTGTTGTTCTCATTCTAGGAAATAGCTTGCTGAGGCTGTGGGGAGAGGAGAGGTATGTGGGTCCTGGAGTGGTACCTTGGCACTTCCCTGAGAATGTGGCATACAGGTGGAGGTACTCAGTTGATATCTTAGGCCTAAGAATCCTAGTCTTGAGCCTCAAAAGTGGCAGTGGAGTATCGTAGTGTCAGAGCTGGACAGACCTCATGAGCAGAGCCAAAATGTATCTCATTCACGCCTGCAGTGGGCTAGGGGCTAAAGATTGCCATGAACCCCCTAACACTGGTTGCTCAGTGAATCCTAGAATCTCAGTATACCCTGGGCAAAGCTCTAAGAACAGCTAAGGTTGTTTCTGCCAGAATAGAGAGGGAATTACACAGAATAAGTTGGTATTTTTCAGCACATATACCTCCAAAATGTGCTATAGAAATTGATTCAGTAGATTGTCCCCAAACTATGTTACAGTACTTGTCTTAACATAAGCCTACAATTTTGAATCTTTCTCCCCAAAAAGCGTACACCTCTTCCCAATTGTTACAATAATTTGTATGTGTTTGTATCAGAGAGAGTTAAAGATGACACTTATCCCCAGACATTGAGTACTGTTGCAGGGCTGTCCAATATGTCCCTTGCATGATCCATGATGGAAATCAACTTGAGCTACCTTATGCAATAAGGAAACATTCTTTATAAGGCTAAAGGGGTATTCCCCCAACCTCCCCCCTCCGCCATAGGGGGGGGCGGGATTTGAGGGCATGGATGTCGCAAGAACTTGGAATGGGACGAGAAACAAGAACTGGGTAGAGATTAGAAATTGTCTCTGGTTCCTTCCCCATTTACCCTCCTCTCCTCTCCTCTCTCCCTGCTCCGCCCCCCCCCTCCACCCCCCAACGCCATTGGCTCTTTCTGCTGTTCTGTCTCCTTCACAGAATCTTGTATTATACTTCCTTGTTGTGCATGATGCAGCTGACTAAAAGAATCTCACCTCCAGATTTTTCAGAGATACAATTTGATGGGACAGGAGGCATTTCTCAGTGTCCAGCACTTGTGACTGCTCATGTTCTTCTCATTACCATGCGAAGCAAACAGACCTCTCACCATCCAGCTTTTCATCCTTCTTGACACGGTCAGAATGGCCTGATTTGGCTGCATGTATTTACCTAAGGCTTTCATGTAAGGCTTCTTATTTGTTATTGAGTTTCACATATAAGAGACACCTCTGTAGCTGAACATGCATCCTTGAGAAACACGTAAGTGTTCCTATGAAACATAACAAGCGATCAAATTGATAGATTATGCCTACAGAACATAATCTCTTTTATTTCCCTTCCTTTGCCAAATTTCCTTCTAGGTAGTACTTAATGATGTGCTTTACCTTTTTTTTTTTTTTCTTCCAAAATAACCCCCAAATATATTTCCTCTGCTTCCTTCCTTAAAAACAATGCTTTTGTCCTTGCAATTTCACTTTGCAAAATCCCTGCAATATATTATTCCAACATGGCGATGTAATGCTGTTTGACATGAATTCCTATCCACCTTGCACCTCTACCTTCCCCACATTCTTCACAATGCACAGGGGACTAACAGAACCTTATTTGCTAAATAATGGCTTTGTTAATCTCATTCCTTTACCCCAAATTTCATCCCCTTAACAATTTAAAATGGATCCTGAGTTTTCCACTTCCGACTGATTTGCATTTTTCTTGGTTGTGTGCTGTTGAACAGCTGCTGTTTTCTCCCCAGAAGGGGGCGGGGGGATGGTTTCCATGGAGATGGTGATGACTCCGCTCAGATGTGGACATCTCCAATATTCCCACTGCATTTGTAATTTCTAGCATCCAGTCCATGTGGAGCTCCTAAGTAGTTTCATTTCCTTTTGGCAATAAACTCCTTGGAATTCTGACTCCAGAACTTTTTAATTGGCCCTGGTTTGTGGCCACCAATGTATTTAATTGACATCAAGATATATTTATTTGTCATTGAGTCCTTACATGGTTATGTGCTAAAGAAAGCAATTAAAACAGATACAATGCCTGTTATAAATAGGACACCTTGCCATAGTGGGAATAAAATAAGTGCTTATTGATTGATTCGTGGCAATATAAAGGAAACTTTTAATTCCGTTATGTTGTTGCAAGAAAAAAAAAGATACTAAATTAGAAATAGTTTGGGAACACTATTAGCAAATTTGTTATTTACATTTTGTTTTAGTTATAGCATAAGTCTTACAAAATCCTAATTTTAGAGATGATCATGCTGAACCCTATCATGAAAAAGAATTCAGTATTTTAGGCAAGACAGTTGGTGTTTTGGAAAAGGTTGAACATTAGATGCAGACTTTTTGAAACATTGATTGTTTAGACAAAGAATACAGAAATAAAAAAGAAAAAACATTAAGACCTATATTATAATTATTCATTTATTCATTCCTTTACTCATTCAACAAATGTTTATTGAGGACGTACTATGTATCAGACTATGAATAAAATTGTGAGCAAAATATAGTATCTTCTTTATGGAACTTAGAGTCTAATGGAAGATACAGATATTAAACTAATAAAATACCATAAATGTATAATAACAAGCAATAACAATATTTCTGAAAAAAAGTAAATGGTGATATGAAAGCATTTAATAGGAAGGCATTGAGACTAAAGTGTGTGTGTCCAAAAGAAATCTAAAAACTGGCCAGGAGCTAACTGAACAGGAATCAGAGTGGTGTTTTAAGCAGAGTTAGTATTCCAAACAGTGTTTGAGAACTGCTAATAACTGGTGTTCCTTTAGGATATTTGAAGCACACATCTAAGTACTTTACCATGAGTCAGTACTTGGAACTCAAAGAAGTTAGTTAGGTATGAGGTAACACAGAAGTGAATCCAAGATTTGAACCTAAGCAGTCTGAAACCAAAGCACACATATTCTCTCATGTGCTGAGGAAAGACAATTATAGAATTTTTTGTTCAAGCACCCTCTTGATTTTATATGACTAGAGATATGAGATCTGGGCCCAACTAAAAGATCTTCCTTTTTTTTTTTTTTTTTAAAGATTTTATTTATTTATCAGAGAGAGGAGGAGAGAGTTAGCACAGGCAGACAGAATGGCAGGCAGAGGCAGAGGGAGAAGCAGGCTCCCTGCCGAGCAAGGAGCCTGATGTGGGACTCGATCCCAGGACGCTGGGATCACAACCTGAGCCGAAGGCTGCTGCTTAACCAACTGAGCCACCCAGGTGTCCCACTAAAAGATCTTATAATATTTTTTATTTGTTGTATAGACGTAAAGCAGCCTGAATCTCTCCATGCCAGTGTCCATTTTAAAGATATTGCGGAACTATAGAAGGATGTGAAGGGCTATTACCACCAGTCTGCAGAAACTGTTGATCTTGCATCATTACTTCCAGGTTCCTTAAGTCTTATTCTTCTTCCACCCTTCTTAACGGTTGATACAGGTAGAATAATATAGTCAGCTGTGGTCCTGTACATGGATAATATGCAATCAGAAACATATGCCAATTTTATTTTTTGTTACTAGGGAAGACTTTTTAAGTCATCAGAAGCCAGAAAACACCAATAATTTTTTTGTGCACCCTACAAACCAGGATGGTGGAATGGGATGTTTCAGTTTAAATTTGGACTCACCTCTACGCAAGACAAATATGTGATCCAGGTCGAGTTAAGGGGAACACCAATTTGATAATGATTTTTTTTTTTTTTTTTTACAATTTTAGTGAATGAGGTTGTAAGAACTACATTTTAGTTATAAGTAAATCAAGATACCAATAATTTTAAAAAATCAGTAGGAATAAGATATGGATAGGCCATACTTTGAATATAATGTGGTTATTAACTATTATGTTTCAACTGAGATTTTGACATCCAAAAAAAAAAAAAAAAAAAACCAACTCCACGAAAACAAAAACAGAAGTTAGGTTTATCTAGGCATGTGGAAGGAAAAGAATATGTACATGGATTTCGTTAGAAAGAGTAAATTTGGAAAACTCAAGCCCTCCCATCCTTTTTCAGTTCCCATAGTTGTTTTAGACCATTATGTCCTAAGTTTCTGGATGTTTGCCTGTATTCCCCACTCATTTGGCCCAAGAACAGACATAGCCTAATGTTACTATTGGTCTCCTTTGGATATGCTAATAGTTTAATTGTATTTAAAATTGATTTTTAATGCCCAGAGTTTCCCTAAGTGATTTTTTTTAAATCTGGAAAATAAATACAGATCTACATTATAGCAGTGAAGGGTTCCCCTTTACCACTGCTGTGTCAGAGGGCTGTTAAAAAGTCTAATCATTTAATGTTTATAAGTGCTTTAAGAACATTAATTACAGGGTTTGGAGTGAAAGAAACAAATAGTGACTCCTATTTTTCAATACTCAATCTCTTTTTGAATATACTGTGCCAAATATATAATGTGGTACACGTTTCTATTTATAAACACTTTAAAAATAATTACAATTGACATTTGGTAAACTGCTGACAGCTTGTTTTATATTTTGTACAATATAGAAATTTTCTACATTATAAAAATTTTTTAACTCAACAGAGGCTTCACAATAATGCTATGAAAAAGCAAGATTGGTAATATTAATTTACCGATAAGGAATTAAAGTTCAGAATAAGAGAATGGACTTTGCAAAGGATGCAGCTACAATCTTGTGGGTGGGAGTCTTAGTGCTCTTTGTCTATACACAACAAAAAGTAACAGATATTTTTGGAAAATTTTGTATTGAATCAATTCTTTACAAGGATCGATTGACTACCTTTAGGAATAATCTAGAAATAAACCATTGAATCTTCAGCTAATGCCCCAACTCAGGGAGACCATGCTTTTTGAATAATAAATAAGTCAATCCCAAGCTAACTACCTAAATAACTGGCGAGAGTTGTTTTATAAGTGACAGAAGTGCAACTCAGACTAACTTAAGCAGAAAGAGAATTGAGGGACTCCCATACCTGAGAATTCCAAAGAATGTAATTGCCTTCGGTCTTAGTTGTATCCAGGTATTCAAAGGTTGCTCTTAGGGCTCTTTGATCCCCTTCTTTTGGTCCAGGCTTCCTCTAAATTTGGCTTCATTCTCAAGATGATTTTCTCTTTATGGCCGCCAAAGTAACTACTGGCAGAGCTAAGGTTTTCCTTATCTTTTCAGCTTGATATCCCAGAATAAAGTTGCACTTTTCTGGAGGACTTTGGATCATGTGCTTATCAGTGAACCAATCACCATGGTAGGGAGATAGAATGTTCTAAATGGGCAGGCTTGGAACATGTATGGGATGTTGGGGGAGTCATCTCCACACAATCTGAATGGGATTGCAAAAGATGGCCTCAACCGAAGCTCCTTTATTTTTATCTGTTTTAGTTATTGAAACTCTGGATTTTGTTTGAAAAAAGGGCTCTTTGGCTTCTAAAGCTTGCAAACTACTGCTCTAGCAGAGTTTTTTTGTTTGTTTGTTTGTTTTTTTAAGATTTTATTTATTAATTTGACAGAGAGAAATCACAAGTAGATGGAGAGGCAGCCAGAGAGAGAGAGAGAGGGAAGCAGGCTCCCTGCCGAGCAGAGAGCCCGATGCGGGGCTCGATCCCAGGACCCTGAGATCATGACCTGAGCCGAAGGCAGTGGCTTAACCCACTGAGCCACCCAGGCGCCCCTCTAGCAGAGCTTTGATTAGAACTAAGTAGGATTTAATTCTTCTAAGTATTTGATATAATTGAAGATATTTGGAAAATGGTGTTGGAAGACCTGGGATTGTTTTTTATCTTCTCCATTTATAACCATGTGCCTTTGTTCAGAAAACCCTAGTCTCAGGTTTTTCTGCCTGTCATGCAGCCTAAAAATAAAACTAGTTAGAATGCAATAAAACAATATGAGTGGAGTGTTTTGTAAAGGTTCATTGGTGCTGTTTTAGTGTTATTTATTTTATTTAAATTGTGTATCATTCCAAGTCCTGAAATAGATGGTAATAGATGGGACAGTCAAAAGGAGTAACTGAAGACAACTTTATTAATGGAGTATGTACAAACATATGAGCAGGCCTAGGGGAACCAGCAAGGGAGAAGTACCCTGAGACTAGCAAGCATGAGAAACCATTACCTCCCCCATATCTGAAAGGGTGAAGAAAAGGAAGAGTTGCCAGAATACGATGAGAACTAGAGCTAGAGGAAGCATGCCAGCTAGAATCGGTGGCATTATGTAAAGAAACCTAACCACTGGCAAACTCAGCTCAGCAAGAAGAGATGGAAAGGTAAAGACCCCAACCTCTCTCTACTCTTTTATTCCAATCTCCAGATGGTGCTTCCCATTGGTCAAACTCAACTGGAATCTAGAGGACAGGGATGCTGATGATGCAATCCTTAGTGATTATCCTCTTGAGTCATAGAGCTGGGTAGGGGAGGGTATAGAGAGGGTCTGGAGGAGGAAATGAAGAATATCTGGTTTAGCTCTCTTTTCTCCTTACTTGGTTTATGTTAAGAACATCCAGTGCTTTTGTATTTCATTTAGTTTAGTTTCTACCTCATTATAATTTAGTGATTTCTAAAAACAACAAGAACAACAACAAAACCCCACAACCTTTTAAATATGGTCTCAATAAGAACTATTGCTTACTTTAAAAATTGTCTTATTCTGTGGTCTGTGTATGTGGACTTAACACATATCCTAAACATCCTTCAGTGTCCTGTGAAATTCCATCTTAGGTGGTGAGGATTATCTCTTACTTTGTGTCTGAAAGCAATGCAGAGTAAGCTGTGTAATTTTCCATAGTGATATTTTCAGTTGCACTTTAAATTGAGTATTTCAAATAAGGGTTTAATTTAAGTTTAATGAGGGAGTTATTATATGTTAATTAAATATCAAATGATTATTATGAATATCTATTGAGGCATAACAACTTTTTTTATTAAGATGAATATCTCTTAAACAATCAAGGCTTGGTAAATACGCTACTAATAATCAGTTTTAAAGTAACATTCAATAGCAAAAAATATATTTAAAGGCACTACCTTGAGTATAATGTGGTTATTACCTATTAAATATCTATGGATTATTGAGAGTATGGTTTTTGAGTTTTGACTCATAGATCTTAATAAACTGCTAGTTGCACCTAAATAAACCTCCATAAGTCAGCTAGTATTTAATTAGCAGAAGTATTTATAGCATAGCATTTACATTAGCATATTTATAATCAAATAAATAATATAATAAGTCTTTTATTAAATCTAAATTAAATCCTTGCCAGAGGCATTTAAAGAGCAGTGAAACTACATTGGCTATGTGGTTTTTAATATTTAATTCATTACATCATTTTTAAACTATGGTAATATGTTAAACAATTCATTAATACCCTATTTGTATCCTAGGGATGTTATGAAATTGCACATAATCTATTTAGGATTACAAATATTTAGTTCAAATTGGACAAAATTCTCTAAGCCTTTCATATTGGTTCATTACAACTAGGCAAAAAAAAAATAAAAGAGGTATAGGTAAAACATGTCATTTTAATTGACTATACTTTTTGTCGTTAAAGAGATTTAACCAACACACATATTTGGTGAGGCTGTCATCGTGGCATGTGAGGTGTCCACACCAGCTTCTGTAAGCTGGAGTTTGGATGTCAGGTTGCCCACAAGAAGAGAAGCCCCGAGCAGGCCCTGTATACAGTTAGTTATATGTTCATAAAAATAACACTCCACAGATGAATTGGCAGTTGTCTTGCACAGTTAAAAATGGAGCATAATTTCCTCTCAAGACTGAGGAATAAAATCCAAACTAATTTTATTTCAATATTGAAATATCATAATTAAGTTTCCTTTTCATGCAAAGCAGATGAGGATGCAAAGAAAGTATTTGAGTCAGGCTCATCTCCTCTGAGGGGTCTAGCTAGTTCTTCCTCAACCTTGTTCCAGGTGGAGGGCTTGTTTCAGGAAAACTGTAAATTTCATTTCCAACTGGAAAAAAATCTTTGATTCTGCAGACATTTATTTTAATGGCAACACCAGGAAATGATTCTGTGAGGATGCTAGCAATGTGACTTTGATTTGTGGATTTGTGTTTATATTGGCCAAAGAAATCAAGGAAAGTCTACTAAGGGTCCAAAATATGAATGAAGAATTCCATATTTTGGTGCTGCTGAAACTCCCAAAGTTCCATGCTCCTTGTCCTTTGGTTGTGAAACAAGGAAGACTTGGATGGTGATGGTGATGATGAAGAAGAAGAGGAGGAGGAGGAGAAGAAGGAAGACAAGGAGGACGAGGAGGAGGCATAGGAGTAGAGGGAGGAGGAAAAACAGGAGGAAGGGGTCATCGTGGTTTATGTGTATGGGGTTGCATGACTTTCTGTCTGCCATATCATATTTTAATTGTCTTTATGTGGACCATCTTAATAATTAGGTTTCCTTTATAGGATATTAAGATATCTCTTCCTTTCTCTCAGAATGCCTTCCTCCGTGATTAATGGCAATTCAGGTGATCCTTTGCAAATCACCATGCTTTTCCCAATTTGTGTCAAGTCATTTTACAAGGGAAAGGTTCATGGAGAGACAAGAGAATGAATTAGGAAAAGCTTTGGTCTAGAAATCTGCTGTCTTGATTCCTTCTCTCACCCCTGCAGTTAGCTATCTATATAACTCACCAGCTTCTTCACATACGAAATAAAGGGGTGTAGATCTCAGGATCTCAAAGTCTATTCTATTGTTGGGCTTTCATCCTTATGAATGTTAGTGGTTCAGCTGGGTCAGCACTTATTGCTAGAATTTGGAATGTAATATACTTTTAGAAACATTAGTTCAACAATGTGTTGTTATGGGTCTGAAGGAAGTTGGTTATAGATAGTCTTATTTTTCTCTAACATTAAAACTTATTCTTTCTACATTGCCTGAACAGAGAAGTAAAGATGATTATTTCTGAATCTGTACAATGACTGTCTCAGAGGGGTTTAATTGCTTTCCATTCCATGGATACTGAAGGAAAGTTATTAGGATAATGAAGGCTCAGCATTTTGAAGGAGGCTAGAATGTAGCAATCATGCTATTCTACTTTTATATATCATATTTCTAAGATCTATTGATAGACTCTTTCAAAATTTAGCTCCTTCAGGAATAGGGATTTTTATTCTGTGGTCCAGCATTACAGATATTAAGTTTTTCACTTCTCTTTGTCCCTACTAACAATTTTCTGAAACAGAGTTCCTTAAGAAGGTAGGTAACCGAGGGTGCTTTCTTAGGTTACACCATGTGGATCAGGGTTCCCAGTGTTAGGACCGGCTTCTCTGTGTAGAAGGGGAAGGATAACTAAGTGAATAGAAAGCCTTGAGATCCTCATACCCAGAAGCTGGAAGTTTCCATTCCAAACTACATAACAAGGGGGTTGAAGAGGAAGGAGACAGCTTGGATGGGTCTTATTGGAAAACAAAGAAAACAGGCTGTAATGGAAGTTTCTATCTCAAAATCTGGCTTTTAAGTTTTTATTTCTTTCCATATCTCTATTAAGTAACTTCTCTAAGGGACTCTTTCATTATCACTGTGCTTTGAGTTACAGTTTCATGAAGTGGTCACAAAAACACTATTAATGTAGATACTTCATTCAGAAGTAAGATTAGGGATCTACACATACATTAATTACTCGAGTATTTCTCTTCAGCTACTTGTTTTTCTGGTACTCATTAGGGGTCATTGTTCAAAATTATAAATCATGGATGGGCTGGATTTTACCATTATATCACACTTTATAACATGCTGCTTTCTCTAAGTTTAAGATGAGCTTTGCTTTTCCCTGAACAAAGAAATTCTGTCTATAATTTAATTTTAAAACATGTATGCTAATATAAGTTTTCTGGAGCTACCATTTCAGTTAAGCATCTAAAATTAACCCACTGTTTTTTTTTTTTTTTTTTTAAATTGCTCAGCTTGAGTCTGTAGCTTTATCATGCTTTAAATGTACATGCAAGTTTTGCAGATGTCATTCTGCGGTGTGAGCATTTGTTTTTATGGATAGCATGGAGTCTGCTGGAATCCTCTTGGAAGTAGAATGTAAAAATTGGCGTAAAAAACCACCCTGTCATATGTAATGCCCAAAGAAAATAAGACATTGTATTTTCTTAGAGGTCAGTCAATAACTACATACTCATTTCTATTGTAAAACTGTTTGATCTCAATAAGTCATATTGCCTATATCTCAAATATGTGATATTAAATGACTTGATCAAACAGCTTATCTAGCAAAATGCAGATAAGCCTCTCTCTAAGTGGTGAAGATGCACCTACTTTGAAAATACATTTAGAAATCAACTCACAAGATCAAGGTTATTCCAATGTAGCTGGAGTATAGGAAACAGATAAAGAGAGACTTGAAGAATGGAGACAAGAAGGTTCTTGGAGTGATTGAGAAGAAAATTAAAACACCCAAAGTAAAGTACAATCTTGTGTTACACGACTTTGCCTTTGTTACAAAGGCCTTTTCTTAAAACTATTGGATCCAAATTTCCTTATTTTTCCTAACATGCTATTTCTAGGATGTGTGTATTTTTTTCTTTTCTTCTTTTACCCATACCTTTTGTAATTCTCCAGAGGCTATCAATTATTCTACCCTTCCCCGTCTTTTCTGGAGTGAGAACACATTTTGATTAACCTCTGTTAACCCATTCAGATCTTGTCTCTTCTGTTTGTCTTACCATGATTTAATTCTTCTCGCCTACGTCCACTTAGATTAGGGGTACTTTCCCCCATTTGCTATAAGCCAGCTCTCACATTCTACATCTATGAACCATTCACATGCAAGGTTGAGAAGAGATTTATAAGATCTTAAAGCAATAATTCAGAAGGTGTACTGCTATCAGATATCTGATTTTCAAGGAAATAACAAGTTCATCTCATTATAAAATAAAACAAGATAAATGTAGCTTTAATCTTGACTTTAAACCCATTATTTTGTTGTCACCTTCACAATTATTTTAAGGTTAGTTCAGTGGTCATTGGGGTTTAGAGAGGGCATTTGGGTGTCTTATATTTACATGAATATTTGAATTGAGTTATAGAATTTTCCTAATGTATAGGATTTGTTTATTCTACAAAGATAGATGGGGTCAGCTTTAGTCTCAAGTCCTTCCTGTAATTCCTTCCTGATACATCTCAGCGCAATACAAATAGTTTATCTCTCACATCCCTGCAGATGGTCATTTATGTGTTCTTCATTTTTTCCATATCCATCACCAGACTTAGCCTAAATCACCATCACTTGAACTATGCTTGCTTCCCCCCCCCACTCATTTATTGTTTAACCTGATAATTCAAGTGCTAACTTTGAGGTTGTCAGTTTTGTTTTTGTTTTCCACTCTGTCTCCTATGCTTAGAAGAATAAATGGCTCATGTTAGACACAGCATAAATTGAATGAATTAAAAGAAAAAAAATGTTGGATTTTCCTTTTTAAAAATTCATTAAGGGATGCCTGGGTGGCTCAGGTGGTTAAGCATCTGCCTTTGGATCAGGTCATGATCCCAGAATCCTGGGATCCAGTCCGGAGTCCCATATTGGGCTTTTGGCTCAGTGGGGAGCCTGCTTCTCTACCTGCCACCCCTACCCCTGCTTGTACTCTCTCTCTTCTGACAAATAAATACAATCTTTAAAAAAAAGCACTTATGGGGTGCCTGGGTGGCTCAGTCATTAAGCATCTGCCTTCAGCTCAGGTCATGATCCCAGCCTCCTGGAGTAGAGCCCCACATCGGGCTACCTGCTTGGCGGGAAACCTGCTTCTCCCTCTCCCACTCTCCCTGCTTCTGTTCCTTCTCTCTCTGTGTGTCTCTGTCAAATAAATAAATAAAATCTTTAAGAAAAAAAAAAGCACTTATTAAAAAGATTATACATAGCCTCCCAAATTTTACCCTCACCCACTTCAGACTTCCAAACTCTGTCATGCTGTTTTTTCTTTCTAGACTTTCACTTCCTTAAATGCTGAAGCTCTATCTTACATCTTGACCAACATGTTTGCTCTTTTTCCCTTCTGCAACATTCTCCTTTATCCTCTTTCCTTTTTCTTTGTCAACTTTAACCTATACTTCAGGTTTTAATTTAGAGCTAATTTTTCTCATGCCACTACGGTGGTAGACATTCCTTAAATGTTTACCCACAGGAATCCCATTCCTCTCTGTTGTTATGTTTGGTATATTTTCTCTTGTTCTTCAGTATGTAATTCTGGAGGACAGAGACCATATCTTGTTCTCTAGTATATTCCCATGCCTTAGTAGAGGCTTGGTAAATATCCATGGAAGGCTGAGTAAATGTTCTCCAATTCACCTCATGGCATCCATCATGTTGGCCCAGTGTACTGTGTCAAGTTTTTGCCTTAATTCTTGCTTCTGGATTTTGGGTTGTATAATTTTATATTTACTAGTCCTCCTTATGGGAACAAAAACTTTATTTTATACCCACCAGAGTGATTAGACTTCTGTTCCCTGAGGGTATATTTTTAGGATAATGAAAATATACCTGGTTGACCTCTGCTCAATCCACTTACTCAGAAATCCCCATGGCTAACTCATTTTGGAACTGTGCCAGAGGCTAATATGACTCTAATTCTTGCAAAGCAGATCTTGTGGCTGTAACTTAACTAGTGTGGTACTTGTTCAAGTCCCAGGTAACAATACACAGAGCAGACAGGAACCTTCATCAGAGATCTCATTAGTTTTCCAATGTAGCTATGCACTGAGTCAACTGCACATTTGAAAATGTACACAAATTCTGGTTCTATTGTAGAACTAATGAATTAGAATTTTTCAAGGCTAGGTCTTAGGAACTTAGTTTTTAAAATGTTCCCTAGTGATTTTCATATACAACCATATTTGATAATCACTGATTTTTATTTTTTTTTCTGCTTGAGGGATCACTCCTCTGAATCCTGAACTAGAAAAATACAATTACATTTCCCCACTGTTTAAGGAAAAAAATTTAAAAAGGGACTAATTTTTCTTGAGAAAAAAAGATTTAAAAAAGCATTATGAGATAAAAATCAATCAAGGTATACTAGGAAATGAACCAAAACTCAAAACTCAGTAAAGGGACAAGGATACCCTCCATTTTTTTTTTTTTTTTCCTGAAGATAGAAACTAAAGTTTCCAGTGGCTTCTTTGTTTTACCTCATTTGTCCACTAATTTACTAACAATTATTTATCAAGTGCCTACTCTGACCAGGCACTATTCTAGGTCTTAGAAACATGGGAATGAACAAAAATTGACATAGTTCTTGCTCTTACAGAACTTAATTTTAGAGGAGACAAAGGAGCAATAAATAAAGAAACACATCATTGATGACTTTATCTTGAAATATTGGGGTCTATGAAAAAGAATAAAGCAATGTGAAGGAATAGAATGATAATGATGTTTCATTTGGGTGATCAGAAGGGATGCCTTCTCTAAGAAAGTGACTTTTGGGCAGAGAGACTTGAGTGGGGTGAAGAAAGTTATGTAAGAGATAGCGGAGAAGAGTAATCTCAGAGAAACTGAGGAAGCAATATGCTTTGGACTTTCATGGAAAAGCAACATGAGGTAAGTTATTTATCTTTTTGAGCATCAGTGTTTCCATTTGTCAAATGATAATGGTAATTTTGCTTTGCCAATCTTTAAGAGGAATGCTGTGTGTATTAAATTAAGTAGTGTACATTAAACTGCTTTGTCAAATCAAAAGCATTAAACAAAGGGAATCTATCAAGTATTAATATCTGATGCTGAACAATGGTGACTTCATCCAGAATAAGAAGCACAACTTTAGATATCCCAGAGCTGGAAGATACTTGGGGAAATCTTACTTTCTCTAGGCTTTCAAGTTAGAGTGATATTATTAACCCATTTTTCAGGTCACACAATTTCATTAAAAAAAGATTAAGTGACTCACCCAAAGTGACAATGCTAGTTAGACTAGAAGAGGAATGATAAATCAGTTTTCTACTTTCTAAGGCAATGTTCTTTCTACTAAATCATTTCTGGAAATAATTTTATTTTGTCATGTTGATTCTGTATGTACTTTCTAATGTGTTTAAACATCAAATTCTGGTGAAGAAAATACAGTTCAGTCTTTCCACAGGCACTGTCCAGACTCAGAACGGGGGGACAGGATCCTTCTGGTACCATTGTTAAGGTCATAAATATCTGCCTTGCTGAATTAGCACTGGGGCTGAAATCCTTGACTCCAGAAAATGGCTTCTGCAGCCGGGCCTTCCATCACTGTGAAGTGACATATATCATCATCCAATATGGATTGGCCAACATAAAAAAGCTCTATGTGCACAAATTTTGAGACATTTTACTGAGAAATGGAGCTTGAGAAATTGCCCAATGTCATCCTTCCTCTAGCCCCTCCACAAGGAATGGATATACACGACTTAGTCTGAGAAAGTCATGGTTTCGGAAAATTCCATTGGCCTGGAACTAGGAGAGCTGACTGCGTGATTTCAGGGGGATTGAATTTGGCATTGAAATCCCCACAGGGAAAGGTCCTCCAGGGCAGATATCCACATTGGTTTATCCTGCATACAGCTTTGTTGAACAAATCACCTAGAAAGGGTAGCATAATAACACAATTTCTTTGTGCAAGAACTGGTCAATTTGGAAAGCTGTCTTAACTCATGCTGGCCACTTTGGGACCTTTGAGTAAATTATTGCCTCACTGGGAGAAGCTGGCTCATTAGGCTGCCACATATACAGCAAGGATAGCTTTATATTTCCATTCCCAGGAATGTTTGATAGATATTAATGGACTCTATTAAAAATTGGAGGCAGGAAGGATGTCTATTAGAAAGATAGTCCTCTTTTTTTTTTTTCCCCTACTTGCTGTGCTTGCAATCCCTTAATTGTGCAGGAAAAACAAATACATTCACTGAATGCCTACTATGTGCTGGTCACTTTGCATAGAGTTTTCTCACTGAATTTGACTGATAATCACTCTTTTGTAAATTAGAGCACTGGGGCTTTGTATTAGTCAGAGTTATCCAGAGAAACAGAAGCAATAGAATGTATATATAATATGTACATAGGGAAATCTGTACATATATTATAAACATATAATATAGGTCTACTATAAGGAATGGGCTTGCCCAGTTAGGGAAGCTGACCAGCTCCAAGATATGATATTGGTAAACTGGAGACCAAGAGAGCAGATGGTATGTATAGTTTCAGCATGAGTCTGAAGGTCTTAGAACTAGGAGAGTGGATGGTGTAAGTTCTAGTCTCAAAGCCACCAGGCTTGAAACCCAAGAGACAACGTTTCATTCAGAGTCCAAAGGCCAGAAAAGACCAGAGTCCCAGCTTGGCAGTCAGATAGGAAGATTTCCCTCTTACAGACTTTTCTATTCAGGTCTCCAATTGATTAGATGGTTCTTACCTACATTGGTGGGGGCAGGGGTAGGGAATCTCTTTTGCTCAGTCTACTCATTCAAATGTTAATCTCATCCAAGAACAGTGTCACAGACACACCCAAAATAATGCTTGACCAAATGCCTGGGCCCTCTGTGGCTCAGTCAAGTTGACACATAAAATTAATCATCACCGGCTCAGGGGGAAGGAAATTTGCTAAAAGACACATAGAGGTGAATGAACATATTTCTGTGTCTCAAAGCCTGAATCGTTCTCTTGTACCTCATTGCCCCTTACCACTTCCTAAGTTATCCCTCTGTGTGGAACAATATGTATTTTAATAATGTGATTCGTTTTTCTAAATACTTCAGGGGTTACTATGCAACGTTATTTCTTGCTATCCTCTAATGTTCAAATTCCAACTCATTTAAACTCATGTCATTGTCAGTTATGTATTTATGATCAATTGTATATACCTGACTATGACTCATGCTACTTTAACATGCTAGGCAATCTCTAACCTGCTTTTGGATCTGTCTTCCTTCACTCATCTCCTGAACTTTTTTAAAGCACCTACCAAATGTTGGAAACTGTGGCAAATATTGATAACATCGAGGTAATAATAATAATCATAATAGTTAATGTTTATTGGACATTACTGTGTATTAGATATGTTCTAAATATTTATGTGTATTAATTCATATTGGTTCTTCCAGATCTATCATTCTGCTTTCTGTCCCTGGAGACTGACCTGCATACACTACATTATCAAGGCTGCCCACTGACTTCTGGCTGCATAGGAGTGTTAGGGAGTCCTGGCAGAAAACAGAAGGAGAGAAGAATGTGAGATCTGAGTGTTGATTCTCTGGCTCCATCAAGGGGCACTGGTCTTCACGAGAAGTCAGACTTCCCATGATTCTCCTGTTGGGATCCGGTAAAAACTCCTCCTCGCATCTCTTAGGCCCATGGGTGAAAGAGCTCAGCAGCTAAGACTTCCATGTTTTTTGTGGTTCCTCCATATGTATATGTTCAGTGACAGCCTCTTTGTAAATAAATCCTCCCTGAATTTCCCTAGGGTGAGTGGGTCATCATTTCTCTGGGAATCCTGGCTGATACACCATGGAATCTTCAAATCGACCCCATCGGGAATGTACCATTATTGCTCTATTTTAAAGATGAGGAAAGCCAACGGGCTTTAGCAGTTTGCTGAAGATCACACATCTTGTAAGTAGAGTAGCCAGGATTAGAAGACTGGAATTTCAGCTTTTAAGATCAAGCTCTTAACTACCACTCTATTATACCTTAAAGAACAATCCTTGTTCTGAATGAAGATCCTATGCCACGACCTAGTTCAAGTTCCCTTTTCCGCTGAAAACTTCCCATTTTATTTGGCCACTATTGTTTTACTATCCCTAATTCTCAAATTTATTGAGAATCGTCCTTAAATCTTATGTTTATATACTTGTTCGACGGTCACAGGAAGAGCGTATTTGTTGTGGTGGGAGTAGAGATTGTTGATACCCTTTTTCATTTCTGAGCAATTAGCTTAGTCCTGGGAACATGGTACATTCTTAATAAATATTTGCTGATTGATTCAAAGATTTGCCTATACTCTATAAATAACACAACAAGGAATATTTTTTTTAAAGATTTTATTTATTTATTTGACAGACAGAGATCACAATAGGCAGAGAGAGAGGAGGAAGCAGGCTCCCCGCTGAGCAGAGAGCCTGATATGGGGCTCCATCCCAGGACCCCGAGATCATGACCTGAGCCGAAGGCAGAGGCTTTAACCCACAGAGCCACCCAGGTGCCCCCACAGAATATTTTCTTGAACGTGTCATAATATGGAAAGAAGTAGACTGATGAGGTTGAGGGCAACATCAAGAGCCTGGAGGCTATATGTTCTTTTCCAGCTATGCAACTTTGGAGGAGCATCATAACTTTTCTGTGCTTATTTCCATGATGACAACTACTATGTTGTTTTCCCTGTGTCTGGTGTGGACTTGGCATCAATTAGACACTTGAAAAATATGCGTTAAATGGGTGAATAAATGTGTGTTTTTAAAATAAAATTTGCTCTTTAGAAGCCTTTTAGATTTGCAGAAAAATTGCAATAATAGCTGGTTTCCGTACTCTACACACCCAGTCTCCCCCATTATTAACATCTTCCATTAGCATAGTATACTTGTCACAATTAATAATTAATTATTAATGATTAGTAATGCATTATGATTATGAACTAACATTCATACTTCATTAAAATTTCCTTAGTTTTTACTTAATGTCTTCTTGTGCGTGTGTGTGTCTACCAGGATTCCACATTACAGTTAGCTGTCATGACTCAGACTCTTTTTTGTTCTTGAAGACCTTGTTTTGAGTAGTACTAGTCAGGTGTTTTGTAGAATGTTGCTCTCTTGGGATTTGTCTGATGTTTTTCTTGTGATTATACTGGAGCGGTGGGTATTTACATCACATTGCATCAAAGCTACATACTATGAACATGACTTATCATTGTTGTTACTGACCTTGATCACTGTTGCTGAGCTAATATTTGTCAGGTTTCTTCACTGTGAAGTTTTCTTCCCTTCCATACTGTTGAAAAAAGTCATTATGCTCAACACACACTTAACAAATAGGAAGTTATACTCTACCATCCTGAGACAAAGTATCTACATAAATTATTTGGATTTCTTCTGCATTATTTGTCTCTTCTTCTTCATTAATTCAATCATTTATTTTTTATCAGCATGGACTCCTGGGTATTTATTTTATACTTTGGGCTGTAATCCAATACTATTATAATTTATTGCTCCTATTATTCCAGCTTTGACCATTGGAATTTCCATGCTTTGTGACACTTCACAGTGTTCAAACTCATCATATGTGTTTTCTCTTTCAGTTTTAAAATCAACCATTTCCCCAAGAATCGCTGGTTCCTTTTATTGGTAATGGTATTAGAAACCAAGAGTTGAGCATATGGTATACGCAGTGAGAGTAAGGAATGGAAGAAAGGAACAGGAAATGTTCCCAAACAAGGGGCCCCCACCACTAAAAAAACTGAAAATGATTTGTGGTGCCTCAAAGGTGCTGTCCACTGGATGATACGGAGAAGGTATTTATACTTCACAGCTTTCTTGCAATCTTTCTGTTCAAAGAGAAAACTTTGGTTTCATCCTGGTAATCTCAGACTTAAGAATTTACTTTTCTAACAAAATGAGTAGACTTCAGACATTGAACTTCAGGCAAGCTAAAACATATTAGAGGGGAGCCTGGGTGGCTCAGTTGGTTAAGCAACTTCCTTCAGCTCAGGTCATGATCCTGGGGTCCTGGGGTCCTGGGATTGAGTCCCCACATCAGGCTCTCCTCTCAGTGGTGAGTCTGCTTCTCCCTCTTCCTCTGTGATCTCTCTTGCTTTGACTATGTCTCAAATAAATAAATAAAATCTTTTAAAAATATTAGAATCTATTATTATATTTTGCCTTGTTTGGGTTCAGTTATACTATTATCTTTAATTTATGGGATATTCAACTAGTGTTTATTTCTGATAGCAGTATAGACTTTTCTCTTAAATATACTAAGTGAAAAATGTAAATAAATTTACAAGAAAAAAAAGCAAGTCAGTGCTTGTTATAATGTGGAGAAATTGGTGAGTAAATGGTTGAGTTTGGAAAAAATTGGAAGGAATAATCTTGAAATTCTCATGCAGCTCTAGAATTTGATATTCTATGTCAGCCAGTATCTATTATCTCACCACCATAGCTGTGTGCAATACTTGGGGACAGGAATATTTTGAATCTGGATCACAGAAGGAAAGAGAGGATATTGTTGAGAACACTGAAATGCATACAGCCATTTTCTTGCAGCTGTTCTTAGCCCTAGTTCTATCAGCTCTAACAACAAGGCATTGGCAGAGGGTCAGGTGAAAAATGCTGGGTAGTGCCTCAAGGGACTGAAGGATTGAGATCAGAGAACTACAAACCAAGGGGGAAGTTGATTCTAATAGTATCAATGGATATCCTCAAAATGTTCATGAAAAATGAAAATATAAAGCAAATAATTGTGACAAGCATATTGTCTAATTAAGATGAATGGGACATGCTTCTTATGCATTTTTAATCTGTTAAATAAACAGCATATTAATAAGGCTTAATTATATCACCACACACTTAAAGTGACTTTCTAAAATAAAGTTTATTTTGATTTAACATATGTTTTTTTGTGTGTGTGTTTTTGTAGCACTTTTACAAGCGTCATACACAAATAACATCTTGAAATAAATCTCTTGGATGTGATTATCATTTTGATCAAAATTTCTTCTTTTTAATTTCTTGGATAATTCAGGACTGATAAAGTAATTTCCTACTTTTAAAATAAATGTCCTTTCATTACTTATGCTTGAGCATGGCAGAAATGACCTTCTCATCTTCGATCAGCTTGTTTCATGCTTCTATTCTTTCATTTCCTTTCCACGTTTAGGTGGGCAGCATATCTTGTTGACAAGCTATGTCAGAAATAGCTCCTCAATCTGCCTCCCACCATTTACATCTATTGAGGTTGGCCACAGATTTTTTGACCCTCTTACCCTCAGGAATTGGGGTTAATTTCCTCTCTTTGAATCTGGGCTGGCCTGTAACTCTCCTGACCAATGAACTCATGGCCTTCAAAAAACCAGCAGCTTGGGACGCCTGGGTGGCTCAGTTGGTTGGACGACTGCTTTCGGCTCAGGTCATGATCCCGGAGTCCTGGAATCGAGTCCCACCTCAGGCTCCCAGCTCCACGGGGTGTCTGCTTCTCCCTCTGACCTTCTCCTCCCTCATGTTCTCTCTCACTGCCTGTCTCTCAAATGAATAAATAAAAAATCTTAAAAAAAAAAAAAAAAAAAAAACAGCAGCTTTTGCCTCAGTCTCTTGGATCCCGAGACATCAATAAGACTACTCACTCTGCTGAAGAAGCCACATGAAGAAGCTCTGAGGTTCCAGAGAGAGGGAGAGAAGTTCAGCTGAGCCTAACCTCATAGCCAGTCCCACCTGGCAAGTGAATAAGTCTCTTACATATTCCAAATTAGCTCTGTCTCACTACCTGAGAATCATGAGCATAATAAATGATTGTTGCTATTTGAAACCACTATTTTGAGGGATGGTTTATACAGTAGAGAACTAAGGTGATAGAGAGCTGTTTTTTCAAATGTTGTTTGTCTCCCCCTGCCAACCAGTCCCCAAGAATCATAGCTTCCCACCCAGTTGCGGTCAGGCTTTGCAAACTGATTTGTGGTACCCCTCCCTTTGGGGGGATTATCATTCCTCATGTCACCAACATCTGACTTGGTCATGTGATTTGTTTTGGTCAGTAAAAT
This sequence comes from Mustela putorius furo, assembly GCF_011764305.1. Classification (NCBI taxonomy): domain Eukaryota; kingdom Metazoa; phylum Chordata; class Mammalia; order Carnivora; family Mustelidae; genus Mustela; species Mustela putorius. The sequence continues at coordinate 28,753,153 of NW_025421273.1, forward strand.
GATATACCAGAAATGATATGTCACTATGAATAAAAGTTTTAGGAGCATCATGTGGTTCCATCCTCTCCCTTTCACCTTTATCAAGAGAACAGGAATGTCCCAAATGAGGCACATGTTCATTTGGCCTCACTACCAGAATGAGGAGGACATGGGACAGAGGGGCAGCTGACCCACAACCAGCTTGTGATATGGGTGGGAAATATCCCTTTGTTGGAAATCACTGAGATTCTAGGGTTCTAGATGGATCCACTAGAGTAATTACCCTGAAACGTGAGCACTATAATGTCACTCACCTACTTAAAAGACACCATCGCCTATGTGGTCCTTCATAATGTTGTTTCATCTTACTTTTTCAGTCTTGTCATGCACATATCACACAATTCAGCAGGGCTTGCCTTGGTTTTTCAACTTTGGAGGCATAGGTCATCCTGTTGGGCATTTATTTTCCTGTTGTTCTACTTGGAAGATCCACTTTAAGTTGAATTGACTTTGTGGCGACTTCTCTGTTTTTCCTGGACACTAACTCCTCCCATTTGAGTGTGTTCACAGTGGTAAAGGTGATAATGATGATGATAGTGAAGAAGAAGGTGATAATATAACTCTATGTACTAGTATTATTTTTAGTATTTTATAATTTTCAGTTCATTTAATCCTTGCTATAACCCTAGGAAGAAATCCTAGCATTTGCCTTTTATTATTGGGAAAACTGAGGCAAAGTGACGTGACATGAATCACTCAAGATCACTAGCCAGAATTTGAACCCTGGACTGTCTTGTGCCTGGATCAGTGCTCTTTATTGCCACAATGCACTACAAATTTCCATGATAGCATTTCTATATTATGTATCTATCATCTATATTTATGCTAGAGTTATCTGTTTTCATGTTTTTTGGGGGGGTGGGTAGATTGTGAGTTTCTGCAAGTCAAGGACCATGGTAGTCATTTTTGCACCTCTGCATGTAACACAAAGTCAGGCACACAGAAATTCAATAAATAATTTTCAATAGCTTTATAAAGCAGGGTTTGAATTTAGTTCCCAGAACTTTGAGTCCAATTTTTTTTTCCTCCCTCACATTAGTCACCTTCATTTTATGTTGCTTTTCATCTTACTATTATAAATGAATTCTGGAAATGCATCTGTTCTATTAGTTGAAATAGTAGCTAAGACATTTATTGAAGAAGACTACTAATTCATTTCAATTATTTCCTTTAATGTTACAATAATTATGATTCAAAAAGGAATGCTAATTTTATGAGAACTTGTTGTGCATGTTAAGATAGAGTCTAACCTCGGAACATCTCCTTCAAGGTCTCACATTTCTTTTCTCCATTGCTCCTCACCTCTTTGTCCCAACTTGTTATAAATCACCTGTGACCTTCTGGTTCAGTTCTTAATTATATTGGTTATAAAGCTCTTCTTTTTACTAACAATCCCCCCTCCCTTTTTTTTTTTTTTAACTTACAACTTGTTGTTCCTTTTTCTCCTTTATGATTAAATTTCTCTGAAATACAAATTCTCCTAATACTAATCCTGCTCTCCCTATCCCTCTTCCTCCCCATTCTCCAAATATTAGCTGAGATTGGTCCCCTTCCTTTAATATCCAGAATGCAGACCATGATCCAAAGAAAATTTAACACCTATCCTAAGGTTTTTATGCTCTAAGGATTTTCCTGTTCTACTCCTGTGGCTCTGAGATTCTACTTTTACCATCTGACACTTCTGATGACCATCATGTTGTTTAGCCATCCTTGTTTTTCTATCTTTTCCTTTCTCTACTTCACTGGCTTCCAGTAAAACACTTTGGTTCAATTTGGTCTAGTTACCTCTTTTGTTGCCTTGGTTCCTCTGAACATATGGCTCACCTTCTTTCAACAAGCAACATCTCAAGGTAATTTCTCTAAACAGAGATAGCCTTGTTTCTACCCTAAGAGACACTGTTGTGCTGGTTCTTAAGATGCTTTGCTTTGCTTTTCTACAATAATTTTTCCCCTCTTATTAGCCCTAAAATATGAAGTTTGTGTTAGATAAGGCTTGAACTTCACCTTATATATGTGAACAAGTCTTAAAGTTGAAAGAGAATTCAGAGATCTAGTTTTAAGAAGATAAGATCATGATCTCTGCTTTACAGATACCTGATGACAGAGAGTTTTAGTGCTTGCTGAATGTGAGAATAAATAGAGAACAGTGGCCATAGAGCTCACTGCCTTCTACTACTTGGGTAGTAACTCTCCCTTATTTCTCCAGCAAATGTCTCAGTTCAGTGGAAGTCTGGTAAAGTGTGGGATGAGACAGTTGGGAGCAGACGAGAATGCATATGGTACCCAGATGAAGGTCAATGAGGGAAAGGATTCATTGGAGAACATTTAGAAATGGTTTCAAGGAAGTAAATAGTTCATTTAAATATAGATGTTGCAAAGGAGAGGAAGTATTTATGAGGATGAGGATTTGTAGAAATGCATTATTAATGTCGTTATTCAATTTTCTGTTTCTTTTACTTTATTGTCAGCATTTTTGCGTGGTTAAAGTTATAACAGAGAGAAAAGAAGTTGTGCTGTCCTATTAAGATATCAGCTCTTATAAAGACAGGCAGCTACATGTTTCTCCAAGAGGTACAATCATTTCCATCAACATATATTTATACAATGATGATTTTTTTTTTATTTCTGCGAAGGACTAGGTCAACAAGTTTAGTTTATCAAAGGGAATTCCATTTCCTCATTGACTTTAAACAATGAAGCCCTGAAACATTCAGTCAATACACATCTCAGCAAAGAACAAAGGAAGCATCTGAAAGGAGGATTAGTAAATTACCTGCTTTCAAAATTCAAATAAAACTGCACAAAAGCAGTTCTCTGTATTTGCTGGTAATTCAACAAAGAAAGCCAAACGAAACCCATAGATCCGGGTTATGTAGAAATGTTCAGCAAGCTGAGGGTTGCACGAAATGGATGTTCAAATAAGGATCATTTTAATGAATACAATTAAAAGATGGTTAATATGCAAAATGAATAATTTAAAAAAATATGGTGGCTAATGTGTGATCTATGCATAATAACAATAACACACAATCTGGGATTAGAGAAATAACTGAACTGAAATTGTTGGTTGGAGTGACCTGAAGGAAAAAAAAACCCACAGAATTTATTGACCACCTATTATGTTATAAATGTCCTCAGATAAAGTTATTTTTTAACATAGCTAACCAGAGAACACTGTAGATAAAGCCGTTATGACTCAGTGGTTAATTAGAGGACCTCATGCACTGTCCGCATTCTTCTTTTCTGTATTGCATTTTTTCACTTTATTGGCATAGGATTTAAAAATGGAAAAACCTAGTGATGAAAGGGAAGGATGAAAGCAGAGACAGAAAGGGGAAGAGAGCCAATTATCTCCTTTCGGCCTTTTATTGCCCCTCTAGAGTGATGGAGACTGCCAGAACAATGATCTTTAGGGCATGCAACTTAAGCCAATTTAAGTAAAACAAAAATAAATATCTGATGCACAGAGGCAAACATCAATTTATAAGATAAATATCTTTATAAGAATTGTGCTAGTTCCGGGGCGCCTGGGTGGCTCAGTGGATTAAGCCGCTGCCTTCAGCTCAGGTCATGATCTCAGGGTCCTGGGATCGAGCCCCGCATCGGGCTCTTTGCTCAGCGGGAGCCTGCTTCTCTCTCTCTCTCTCTCTCTGCCTGACTCTCCGCCTACTTGTGATCTTTCTCTCTGTCAAATAAATTAATAAAATCTTTAAACAAAACAAAACAAACAAAAAAAAGAATTGTGCTAGTTCCTGTTGAGGTAAGGGATTCTTTTTTTTTTTTTTTTAAGAGCTTATTTATTTATTTGATAGGCAGAGATCACAAGTAGGCAGAGAGGCAGGCAGAGAAAGAGAGAGAGAGGGAAGCAGGCTCCCTGCTGAGCAGAGAGCCTGACATGGGACTTGATCCCAGGACCCTGAGATCATGACCTGAGCCGAAGGCAGAGGCTTAACCCACTGAGCCACTCAGGCACCCCGAGGTAAGGAATTCTTAAGAAAAACACCCAAAAAGTTTGTGAGGTGGGTATGAAAATAGATTTATAGCATGAATTTTATATTGGCATGAAGACCGAATAATGGGTAAACATGACCGTTGACCTTTCTCTGGCCCAGTCTCTATATTTTTTAAAAGGCAATAATAAAATCTTTCTTTACCACCTCTCTTAGGATAAGCAGGTTTCTTGGTTACCTGATGATATATAAATCGCATTTCCTTTCCTTTATTATCATTGTCTCTAGGAGTAGAAAGAGTAATGAATTGCAGGGGTTGTCATGATCTTATTAAATATATTAAGATATTGTTAGGTTATAAACAATAGAATTGAGTCAATTTATAATAGGCTTTAAAATATTAGACCTTAAGACTAAAAAAAAAAAAAAAAAAAAAAGAGAGCGTAGAACTGCAAATTGAACAGACAAATGCAGGCCATAGAAGGTTAGAAGGGAAAGCCACTCTGAGAGTAGTGCTGGGTGAAGGCTCTTGATGTGTTGTAGGTCAGGTAAGCTGCCTTGATACTGACTGGCCCAAGGCAGGCATACATCACTACAGGCTTGTAGTTAAGAACATGAAATGAGTAGTGAAGTAGTAACCTGGTTCCCAATAAGGGCATTGATTGGGGATGGCAGGTAAACTGGCTGAAGACAAAAAACAAACAAACAAACAAAACTCCAAAACCAATCCAAGTGTAAAGAACAGGCAAAAGGATAGTCAAGAAGCCATAGCTATGTCCCAGACTCATAAGATTGCACCTGCTTACTTCTCCAATCCTAGCAAGTAATCCTGTCGCTTACACAGAAGGCACTCATATTTTTGCTGGATTCAACAAAAGAGAATCACACCATGTTTTTAAAAGAGAAAGGATCCATGAATGGTTGCGATGGACTGGACTTACCCACTTTATACGATAACTTGTACCTCAGAGAAAATGATCCCATGCAACACTTCTTTCTCAGAATTGCTCTCAAAGGCTTAGTGCCAAATAAGGAACTGTTTTGATCTTCAAGCTGAAATGTCTCTTGAATTTGGACATTCCCAGCCAGAGCTTCGGTTCTCATCCCCTTTCATCTGTCTCATATTGCCGTGGGCTCTGCATGGACAACCCCACCACGTGTGTGTCCACGTTGCTGTGGGGATTATTGTGCAGAAAAATTGCATCTGATCATGTACTTTTCTTGTTTAAAAGCCTTCACAGTTCCTTTTCTTCTGAGTTGCTCTTGGTTCAGCCTTAATATTTCTTCAGGTCCTCTTCCTATCTTCTACCATATATACGTGATCTCCTAGCCCTGATGATCATTTTACCAATGCCTCAAAATGCATGATTGTATTTTTTCAGATGTATGTATTTCCTCTCCCTTTGCTGAATAAACTCTTACTCCTATTTTAAACTTCACATCCCCAAAGTAACCCCTTCTGTTTATATCCCACTTTGCTTATAGCCTTTATATGCTCCTATGTCGTGAAGGTGATGCTGCGACTTCCCTAGGCTAATTCGGGACTGTTTCTTTTGGAGATCCTACCCCACATCATATCAACAAATCAAAATGCATCCAAATCAAAATGCATCCAAATCCAAAATTTAAAATACATTTAAAATAGTATATTTGGCTAGTATAAATTTTTGTGGGATTTTTAAAATGAGCTTCAAAGTTATTTGGTTTCATATAACTCATTTACTTTGAAGTCAGCTATGATTTCTCAGCAGTCATCGTGCATACTCAAGAAAATCTAACCTAAAAATCGTTTTCAAGTACAATGAAATGTTTATGAATTCTGAATATTACCATGAATGAAGTTGACATAATATGTTTATAGACATCTAATTAAATCCTTGTGATTTTGACTTGGCAGTTTTGATTTCACAGTTTAGAGCCAGAAATTTGATTTTTAAATTCAAGACCCAAATATTTTCTGGGGCATTTGAAGAGCTCATTGACCTCGCCCAGTGTGTCTGTCATGCTCAATGAATGAAACTTCTTAAGTTCGTGTTGCTAATTATTGGATGGCATTCTCTGTTCTATTCGACTGAGTTCCTCAACATTTGTTACTATCACTAGCATTGGTATCTGACACAGAGCAGTTTGAATAGATGTACATATATGTGAATAGATACAGGTGACATAGGTAGACATATGTATAGATGTAGGTATAGCCATAGACATATGAACAGACATATGTCATAGACATCTGACATTGACATGCCCAAAGCCAGCCAGTCTGGGCTATTGTTGTCCATTGGAACTCAAGGGTTCCTGATTTCCAGGCCCATGTTGAGAATTCCATTTTTTTCTTCTTCAAGAAGCCTTCTTTGCTCCTTTGTTGTATAGGTTATCTGCACGATGCCAGCTGAAATTGGTTTGGATCAGTCATTTAAAGCATTAAAATGGGGCAGCGGACTCTGTGGATTTGAATGGCATATTTTCTTTTTATACTTTATTTCTTCAAGAATTGCATGAGAAGGCACACTTTGGTATGTTCTACTTGATGAATGATGTGTCTTATTATCTTTATACATTGAAAACATTTCCAGGAAATTCTTCTTTAGGTACCACATGAAACTGATAGCCAGCATATGCATTCTCAGACTGATTGCCTTACTGCAAAGTGATTCTCTATTACTATGCTGTGGCTTTTTAGAGACTAGTGAAGTATCAAAGCTTTTACCGTTAGATGATTAGCTCACAATGCTACTATATATGGAGTTACTTGAAAATTTGTCAAATGTTCCCGGCCAATTATTGGCAAAGTCCAACCAACAGAGTTCATACTCTGAGATCATGTTTGGGAATGAAAAGTAATTGCAAATTGTCTGACATAGAGACTAATTGAGGTACTATTTGTTTTGTTTTTCTATAATTTAATTATAATGTTTATAGTTTTTATGTGGTTAACTGGTATACCTTTGTCTACAAACATGAAGTGAATGTGGCTTTACAAGGTTAAATTTATTTTAATTGTGCCAGGCTAAAAAAGATTTGACGTTGTTTACTAACACTGTTTTTACCTGAAAGAACCAGGTAAAAAGTTGAAGGGAAGGGAGTAAAGAATTCAGTATGGATCTTAGTATATATTTTTTTAAAGATTTTATTTATTTATTTGACAGACAGAGGTCACAAGTAGGCAGAGACACAGGCAGAGAGGAGGAAGCAGGCCCCCCTGCCAAGCAGAGAGCCCGATGTGGGGCTCGATCCCAGGACCCTGAGATCATGACCTGAGCCAAAGGCAGAGGATTAACCCACTGAGCCACCCAGGTGCCCCTGGATCTTAGTATATTTTTAAAATAGGTTATGGGCAGCTGGGTTGCATCTCCCATTAACAATACTGGGAGTTGAATGTCTAAATTCTTATAATCAGTGATAAAATGATGTTCAGACTTACCTAGAGTATATTATTTAAGACTTAGTAAGGAGGGCCCTTTATTTCCCAAGTTAGCCAATTACGGGCAGGCTTTGGTGTGTTATTGACTGCTGCACTGCATTTATCAAACACTCATAGCCATTAAGCACAAAAAGCGAAGGTTAAATAACATTACAGTTCTGACACAAATGAACAAAAGAAATTTGAGATCAACGTCAATGATTTGCTGGTGTAGGAAGAGTGAGTGAGTGAAAAGGTAGCTTGAATGAAGGCAGAATTTCTCCTTTGGCTTGGTGTTTTTGCCATGAATTGTTATCCTTTTCAAGGGGGATGATAGGCACATAAATGCAATCCTTCCACTTTCAAAAGACTTTGAACAATTCCCCATAGAAAATGTGACAGTAGAATACAGGTTGCAAGATCCATGAGGGGAGGGACTAGGTCTGGCTTAGTCACAGCTATATACCTAGCAGCTAGTACATAGTAGATTCTTGGTAAGTATTGGTGTCTATATAAAGAATTCTGTAAACATTTTCTCAGTCATAACTCAGCTCATTACACATATATTTCAGTATGTACTATACATTGTTAATTACTAGATATGGGAAAAGAAGCAGTGTATGTGTTCAAAAGATAAGGGATATTTCTGCTCTCACCTAGCTTCCAATGCAGTAAAGTATGTCGTCAGAAATGAAATGATCATGAAATATATCATTACAAATTGTGAGAAAGTCACTGCAGAAAAAGAATTGGAACTTTCAGAGATAATTACTGGGGGTCCTCATTTTCATGGACTCAGAAAAAGCAGACTTTTCTGAGGACGTATCAATTAAACTCACGTCTAAAGGATAACTAAGATTCATTCATTGAAGGTAGAGGCAAGGACATTTCCAGCATCTGAAGAGGTCTGTGCAAAGGTCCTGTGGTTGGAAAGAACATGGCATGTTCAAGAAATTGAAAGAAAGTGAGCTAGTGTGTCTGGAGAATACTGTTCGGGAGGGTGGTGGAGATGAAGGACCATGAAGAAGTCTGGAACTTGCATGTCAAGGCAAAGTTTGGGGATTTGATTCTAAGGTCTCTGAGTAAATATTGGATGGACTTATGCACATGCATAGGACTGATAATGATCTTTGGATTTTATAAATATATGTCCTGGTAAGAGACTGTTTGTTTACGTGGGTAATAGGATCAGAAGACATATGACTCTGAGCTACAGTATCTGACCCACAGGAACCAACATGTGAAATGAAAGAGAAAGAAATATTTTTGTAAGCAATGAAAATGGCAGTGTAGTGTGTTGCCACACTAAAACCAACTAATGGAAATGGGTTGTTCTTTGGGAACCAGGACTCAGATTAAAAATTTTGAGTTGAAAAACCCAACTTGTATTTTATATAATCAGAAAAGGAAAAGTATGCCCACAAGACAGATGCCTTGTTTTCTCTCTATATTATTCCAATCTTGTTCTGTTTTCACAGAAGAGGGTTTATATATCTCATTTTTGTTCTTCTGACGCATTTGTTGCCCTGGCTTCTTATATAAGCTCTTTTCTTCTCTGTGACATCATTTGTTTGTTTTTCAGTGTTCTGTGGCAAAAATACTTGAAGGACTTAGACCTGGCTTTCAATTCCCTTTCTGCCCTGTATGTGCAGGTAGCAGAATGCTGGGCCAGCAGAGGACGACCCTGAGCCCGCCTGGGAGGACAGAAGCCCAGCTGAAAACGCTCCTTCAGTACACATCATTACTCCCTTTTTCTCTCTCTCGAGATGACTTTGTATGTCTTGTAATCCAGGCCAAACTTGAAGCATTTCCCAAACTCCACTTGTCAACAATCAGCCTCATTGTAAATATTATATAAGGAACATTTCAAAAAACGGTTTCTTCCTGAAATAACCTTTTAAAAGTGTATCTCTTCAGCTCCTTTCTCAGCGGGAGGATCTGATCAGCTTTGGAGACGTAAAAATGTTTCAAAGAGCCTATCTGCTTTCAGGACTTTCTCGGGACAGAAAGGGGTAGGGGGAACATTGTCTATTTCCACGTCATCCAATCCTCCGGCTTCCACTGGTCACGGCCTTCTTTGTGATGCGCTCTGGTTATATAAAGCTGGTCTCTGTTGCTTTCCTCGGTCCAGTTTCATTATGAGAAATAGTGTGGTGGTGGTTTCTAGCTATTCAGTGGGGTGGGTTCTTAAATTTAGAGTCCTTTTATTTCTTCCCAATGAAGGCTTTTGTTCTGGGGTAAATCTTAGTCTATCGAGTCCCTGTATATCCATGTTTCTTTCCCTTTTCTTCCCTGCTTTATTAGCTCTGGCGCCTTCATGACTCATACCTGTCAATACTACCCACAGTGTTTGGTGAGGTGCCTGGTGTCCCTGTACCAGGGCCTCTTTCTAACATGAAGCAAAGAAGAGGCACCCTTGCGGGAGGGGGAGGTGCAAGCCTGAGCCCCAGAGCAGAACTCCTGGTTTTCATTCTGGAATGACCAGCTCTGCTTCTTCTTTCAACAATCCATTCTCCTTTTCTTTGTCTGTTCTTTCCTCTGCACAAGGCAGGGATCCCAGGGACTTCAAGACAGCAAATAAAGTAATTTTTGTGATCGTTCCCTTAAAATATAAAGTATGTAGAGGAAGGCTTCATTTTGACTTCGTTAAGGACAGATTGTCTACTTGAGAGATCCCCCTCCCCCCTTAATAGGAAAATAATACGACAATGTGTTTTTTTTTTTCTCTTTTGGCCTATTTAAGGACTTGAATTATATGTTCATTTAACTTATGTGAATTTGGCTGTCCTCATTCAGCAGGGATAGACAGGAAAAAAGAGAGATGACACACGGACAAGTAGACAGCACAGATACATCTCCTTCATCAATGGGAGCAACGGTAATGTATTTCAATGCTTGAATGTTGTCCTGGCTGAGAAAGGATATGTCAGCAACTTCCTAAAAGAATGTCAGGGGTAAGTTTTTAGCTTCATGAGATTTTTACCTGCTGTTGTAGTCCATTCAGGTTTAGCAGCTTGTAAATAACAGAAATTTATTTTTTAATGTTCTGGGAGGCTGGAAGAGCACAACCAGGCTGGCAGATTGCTGGGGTAAGTATTCCCTTCCTGGCTGCGGATTTCTGGGTGTTTCTCACATGGAAGGAGCAAGGGAGCTCACTGGTGTCTCTCTATAAGAGCATGAAGCCCGTTCATGAGCTAATCACTCCCTAAAGTATCTATCTACAAATACCGTCACTTTGGGGGGTGGTCAGGAGCTTAACATCTGGATTTTGGAGGGACACAAACTTTTAGAGACCTCGGCACCTGCTCAGTGTAGGCCCTAGTTTCTGTAAGGTGCAGGTCCTTGTCCTTCATTTGGTCCTAGCTGTACCATGGGGATACCTGTTTCTTCCTTCAGGCTCCCCATAATGTATTTTAAAAGGATAATGACCATTTTGTTGAATGTCTACTAAATACCATGCATTTTACACGAATGCATATATCATTGCTTGCCCTGTAATGTGAATTTTACTAGTCCCATTTTCCCCTAATGAAATCAAAACTTAAAGATATTTAGTAACTTACTCAATGTCACACAGAGCAAAATTCTTGCTCAGGTGGTATGTTTCAAACTCATGTATAATCACTTTCAGGTCCAGCCGGTTAAAGTTCAGGTTCATTAGCATAGCATACAAGACTTTTCATGATCCCCCACACCCTGCACCTCCACTTTCCTCACCTCCTCCTGCTGCATTCTTGATGTACCTGCTGCTGAGAAATGGTGACTTCTTCCCCCATACCATGCTGTTCCCTACATCTGTGTCTTGCCCTCACATCATTCTTGTTGTTTGCAGAGACATGCCTCACACTAGCTGGATAACTGTCACAAGTCCTTTAGGGTTTAAGACACCATAGACACAATTACAGTGATGAAGGACACAGCCACTCTTCTCTGCCCCTTTCTAGCTTTATGCCCTTGGACAAATTGTTGAATTTCTCCATGCCTCAGTTTCCCTACTTGTAAAATGAGAATAAACACACACCACAGGATTATTGGAAGGATTAAATGAGTTAAGATATGCAAGTCCCTGGAAGAACACATGGCCCGGGGTAAGACATCATGCAAGTGTTTGCTCTCACTACATTTGCTGCTTTCCTCCAGAGAGCTTCCTTGGCTCTCACTCTTCTCTACCAAACTGAGTTTGGTGTTTCTTTTATGGTCACCTGCAATATAAACTTGTTTTGGAATTATCAGTTTAGATACTTCTCTCTATCATTGTATGTGAGTTTCTTGAGATCAGGGAACAATTTATTTTTGAATAGTCAACACCTTGTACATTTCCTAATATATAACAGGTATTCAAGAAGGATTGCCAAAAGAATGAGATAATTATTTTTTTTATTTTAATTTTTTTTAACTTTTTTATTTTATTTTTTATAAACATATATTTTTATCCCAAGGGGTACAGGTCTGTGAATCGCCAGGTTTACACACTTCACAGCACTCACCAAAGCACATACCCTCCCCAATGTCCATAACGCCACCCCCCTAGAATGAGATAATTATTGATACTATTAGTGGTGGTATCTACTTTTTTTTTTAAAGATTTTTATTTATTTATTTGACAGAGAGATCACAAGTAGGCAGAGAGGCAGGCAGAGAGAGAGAGAGGGAAGCAGGCTCCCCACTGAGCAGAGAGCCCAATGTGAGGCTCGATCCCAGGATGCTGAGATCACGACCTGAGCCGAAGGCAGAGGCTTTAACCCACTGAGCCACCCAGGTATCTACTAACTTTTATGGGCTAGCTACTATGTGTTTTGCATTATTTTAAGCACTTTGTGGGCTTTCTCTAATTATTATGATTAACCCTATTTTATGGAGGAGAATGATTAAGTAAAATGCACAGAACCAATCACTAGTACATATGGGAATGAGAATTTAAACCAAGGAAAAAGATCCCAAAGTCCACATTCTTAGCTATTTTTTAGTGGTTGCTTCCAAATGAGTTTAAAGAGTGGAAGGAGGCCAGGAGGGAAGAGAGAGAGAAGAGGGAGAAAAAGAAAGTGCCTGGAAACCCAGAGTCTTGGTGGCTGTCATCTGAGCCCTTATGGAATTGCCTTTGCTGACTTAGGGATTTAGGTGAAATTCGTGACTTTTCACAAAAGTCACTATAAAAAATAGCTATGTGGAATCTACTTTTCCATTTGCTGTAAAAGATTATTTGTGAGTGTTGCCAATTATATCGTTCAATTCTTGTACATAATACCCCACACAGGAAAAAAAAAAAAAAAGAGTGTTCAGAGTTTGTTTCTAGCAAAGCCTTGGTGACCCTTGAAGCACTAGTCTGTTTCCTTCTATCTGATCATTAAAGTTATGTGACTAGCTTTGCATTGACTGCTGGAAACTTAGAGCCAGACTTTATGCTTGGTCACAGAAATTGTATTGACCCTCTGATTGGAATGTTTGCTTTTCTCCTCTGACCATCTTTCTATCCCAAAGTTTTATTCCTATATAATTAATTGTACTGTATTTATTTCTTCTGCCAGTTGCCCCCCTCCTTTTTTTTTTTTTTTAAAGAAATAGGTGGTTTAATTAAATACATTGAGGTGAATATCTGTATGGGATGATGATTTCCACTCTGTCATACATGGCTTAATGTCAGGTAAAGCAGTACACATAGCATCCAATATAATTTTTGTAACCATCTTAATAACAATTTAATGATAATAATCTTTTGTAGATAAGGTTCAGAGAATTTCAGGACTTTGCTCCAAATCACAAAACTAATTAATAAGTTGTAGAGTCCAGGGACAAACTTAGAACTTTCAACCCTATATCTTTACCATGTTTCCATGATGGCCATGATTCCTAGTCTCTTGAGGTCAGTATCAAATTAGGTGACTATGCTTCCAACAACACGTTAATAAGTCACTGGTAAGAAAGTGCTAAATTCAATGGAACAAGATCATGATTTAGTATTGCAAGATTTAATCTCTTATGTAATTTTAAATATATTAACTATCTCATCTAACTCCTCTTTTCAGATTTTTAATTTTTGGTGTGTATTGAGATATAATTGACATATAATATTGTATAAGTTTGAGGTATACAAGTATTGGTTTGATACATCTATATGTTACAATATGATTCTGCTTTCATTTTTTTAAAAAAATGTATATTTTTAAAAAATATAAATGTATTTTTTAAAAATAAATGTATATTTCCTCTATCACAAATGTTAGGAATGCCCACTGTGGAAAATGTGGAAATCCAGTGAAGTGGAAAGAAGAAAGAAAAAAATTATTCAAAGTTTACCACTCAGAGTAAACCACTGACATTTGACATTTTATGTTATTTCCTATGCATAATTATTTTTTAAACTTTTTGTGGTTATGATCACACTATTTTCTACTCTCATTTCTTCCTTAAGTTGCTATAGGTATTACTCCATGTTATCATCAGTACTTTGTAACAGAACATTAAATAGATGCAGACTAATTAGAGAAGTAATTAATAATTCCCTTAACTTTTCCTCTATTGTTGAGCTTTGAGCTTGTCTTTAGTATTATTCATAATGTTGCAATAATTGTCTTGGTGCATGTAACCTTTAGGTTAAATTAGCAAAGATCTAATTACTTAATCAAAAGTTGGGAAGTGTGATAGGTTTTGGTGCTAGAGAGATGTGGATTGGAATCCTGTTTCTGCTTTCCACTGGCTCTGGGGCTTGATAAATTACTGAACTCACAGATACACTGAGTTTACATTTATAAAAGGGGAATACTCATATCTGCTTCCTCAGGTCATTGTAACTATTAAATTAATAATGTTCATAAAGCTCTTCAATAGTGGGTAAGGTTTCTTTTTTTTTTTTTTTTTTTTAAGATTTTATCTATTTAAGAGAGAGACTGAGAGAGAGAGCACAAGAGGGGAGAAGGCCAGAGGAAGAAGCAGAATACCCGCAGAGCTGGGAGCCTGATGTGGGGCTCGAGCTCCAGAATCCAGGATAATGACCTGAGCTGAGGGCAGTTGGTCAACCAACTGAGCCACCCAGGCACCCCCAGGGGTAGGGTTTTGATGCCTAGTATTGAATTCTTCTCCAGATGATTAGCTCCAAGTTACATGTTCACAAGTAAAATTCCTATATCCTTAACAACGTTCCTACCATTTTTTAAATGATAATTTGATAGGTAATAAGAGACCTAATGCTTTGCTTCTTCAAAAGAATGAGTATGTGCTCCCAGACTGGTTACCAAGTTGATTGGAGTCACTTACTGACTTGGGAGAAGTTTTTTTTCTTTAGAAAAGAAATTTTGTGTATGCAAATATTGTTACTCCTGGTGTGCTTCTTCTTTTATTGTCAAGTTTAAAAGGTCTGTTTCTTAACACACTCTGTAGTTTTTCTTCATGTCTTCCCTTAAAGCTTTGTGATTACAGGATAACTCAAGGAGCTGGTTCTTTTCTACATGTGAGACATTTCATGTCTACGCTTAGTGGGACCTACAGGTGAGATCTATTGAAATCTTGCCTGCATGAGTCCAATCTTATTGCCTCACTAAGAGTAAGTTATTATCTGCAAAATATTCTAATACTTAGTGTCTGTAGGTATGGTACTTTTGTTACAGTGACTACTTATTGAATGTATACTACTTACCAGCCATTGTGTTAGGCTTTAAGTCAGGAGTTCCTTAGACCTCAAAGGGTGTGGATAAAAATTAATGTAACCTTGAATTTGTGCAGGAAAAAGAAAACTATTTTTTTTCTACCATCTCTTACTAATGAACACTAATTCTCTTAGTTGCAAATGTAAAGCAGCAAATTCCAGCAGTGTTAGCAGTATCTGTGATTTGTGTCACCTTTAGAGATCACAAATATTTTCTTATCAAATTAGTTACTGTTGATATCTAGAAAAGTTACCTTTGTTATTATTTCAAAATTATGTTAGTTGTTAGAGTTATTATTAGATTTTGTCTTATAATGTACTACTAAATGAGAACACACATTATAATATCATAATTTTTTTCTTTAACTATTTCTTTGACTGGTTTATATATAAATATGCAAATGCTTCCATAATTGTTTTTTCTTATTCTATGAATTTTATTTATGCATGCATGTAAAAACTTTATTCTGAGTATGCTATTTTCCACAGGTTTCATCAGCTTTGCAAAGGCATGGCTACAGAAATGGCTAAAAACTTATGATCTGGTGAATCAAATATTCATAAAAATAAGGTCATCACAATACTTACATTTTTTACATTTTCCACAGATTTTATGAACATAATATAAATTCTCTGTCAGGGAATGGCACTCTTTGGGTATCCTCCACTCTTTCAACCATGACTTTAATACCATGAATGTGTATTGAACTCTTACCATTTGTGTCAGATACTTCACTTACCCCCATTACCTCATTTAATTCTTCAGACTGTGCTATGAGGTGGACATTATTACTTCCCTTTTGAAGCTGAGGTTCAGAGAAATTAAGTACCTTGCTTATTCACAGTGCCATTTTATGGAGGAGACAGGTTTGACATGTTCCAAGGTCCATGACCTTAAATGTGGCTTCATTAAGCCAAGAATTACTTAACATAATTAATTTTGATCAAAAGCCACTGAATAACATTACCCTTATCCTATTACCACAAGAACCCCAATAATTAATAGGAAAATAACATACTTCCTTTCTTCAGCATGTAGAGGGCTTTCTGTGCTGATCATTCTTCATTTTTTTCAGGTCTCTGTTTTGCCCTTCCTTTCCCTGTACTCTTCCCCAAAAATCTGACCTCAAGAATGGCATCATTTGGGCTCTGATTTTCTCTACTTTTAATTGGGTTCTGCTAATGAAAGGTATTGGCAAGAAATTGGAGAAAGGGACAGAGAAGGGCTACTAATATTTCTTCCTCTACTTTCCCCTGCTGGGCTGTAGTCTTTGTAATAATTATGTTCCTTTACATATAACCACTGAGGCTTTTCCTCTTCTTTTGCTACTTTTTTTTTTTTTTTTTTTGAGTACCAGTAATATCGTTTCCTCTCCTGTCCCTTCAGAACTCAGTTCATGACATCTTCCTCCTATGGTTAATACCCAGATACCGCATCATCTCTCAGTGATCACCTTGACCTTCTTTTTTTCTCTGTAAATAATGAATTCATTGAACTTTCTTCAGTTAACCCTTTGAGTGGACCATCTGATTCTTATCAGTACATCTACTAATAATTTCCTTTTTGTAGATGGAAGAGTCAATACTTAGCCATAGTTCAAGAAAATCAAAAGCAGTTTGTTGGTCATTAAACATCTGCATTCCTTTGCATTAAGATTTTCATATTGGATCAAACTATGTTTTGATGGATGAGCATTTGGACAGAGAAGAAAGAACAGTGGAAAGAATACCAGACTAAGTCAGAAAACTATGTCTGCTTTTGTCTTTGTCCATCTTATGGAGGTAAACTTGAATGAATTCTAAAACCTCCATGACACTTGGCTTCTTTATCACTGCAAGGGTAGTAAAGATGAATGTCAGAAAGCTGTTGCGAGGAACATATGAGATGATCCAATAAAAACCTGTATTCTCTGAAGATATGTATGAAGTAAGGTATTCAACATTTAGTTAATTACTCACACACTGTGCTCATTAAAAATGTATAATAAATATGAAAGCACTATAATAATTGGGCACTTTTTAAATGTGATGATTCTCCATATTGTACATTTTAGAAATCTTGGTATCAATCTTATTCACTGCTGTTCCTCCAGTGCTAGCAGACTACCTGGCTCATATTAGTTGCTCAATAAATATTTCAAGAAGTATTCGCTAAGTGCCTAAGAAGTATTGCTTAGGATCAAGGATCTTATTGTCTTGCAAAAAAGACTGACACATAAATAAACAAACACGTGCAAATGGAGTTGCCTAAACAAGAGGGGCCTTGATTCATTCTGACTGGGCAGGAGGAAAGTCATGAAAGAATAAGAGGGAATGGCAAATGGCAAGTGAGCTGGTGTGACATTAACATTGGGTGATTATGAGGAAGACATACTGGAAATAGTGCAAGCTCAGGCAACGGGACTGAGGTGGGGATTAGGAACTTAGATACACAAGAGACTTCTAAGTGAAGATGGAAAACTTGGGTTGACTAAGTGTAAGGGAGAGACAGAAGGAATAATCACAGGTTAATGATAGAGTTAGGTATGAAAGTTCTGACTTGTATTAGAGCATTGATGGTGGCATTCGATTGATACTAGGACAAGCTTTGAGGCGGGATGTCATAATTTGAGTTCAGATGTATAATAGAAAGAACCAGAATGACATGTAAACAGAGATGCTTAGCAAACTTTTTCAAATCTGGATCTAGAACTTACGAGATAGATCCAGGCTGCAGAAATATGGTATTTTATGAATATGACAAAGAATGAGTCATTTCTAAGAGCTGAATTTTTTGAATTGTAAGGGTTTATTACTTTCAGCATTAAAACTTAACAAAAAATCATTTGGCTAAAGATCTTTCTAAAATTTTATTGCCCATTTTCCTTCCACCTTAAATGATGCATCTGGAACCAAATTTATTTTTTTTTCTTGATGGCTCAGGGTCATCATTATAATCATCTGTTATGATAGTATGCTATAATTCAGTGATGCTCTTGGAATAATTTAGATGCATAGAGCCATTTCCCTTTATTAAACGACTAAGATCATTGTTGTTCTTTTTGTTCTCAGGTTTCATTTTTATCCTTTCTATGATTTCTCATTTGCTGTCAGCTGTCACGTCCTACAGCTATCAAATATGTCACCATGAGCTGTTCTACTGTATCCTTTCAGTCACTTGCTTTTCCACTAATACTAGTCAGGACACCAGATAATCATACATGCTGTAGCTATGTGCAGAGCATGTGCAAACCCTTTCAGAAGGATAACAGAGCATATCCCCAAGAGGGAACTACATGTGTTTTAAGGAAACAAATTTTGTGATATCTTTTGAATTTCTGAACGACTCCTATGTTTATTTATTTTTGGTTCTCAGCTGTGTTTCACAAAGCTAGCATGATCAGAATTTGCATTTTGGAGTGTTAAAATGTTACTTGTTTGCATCCCAGAAAAGGACAAGATAGATTAACGGTTCAGGACATTAGAATTTAATGCTTTTTTTAAAAAAAAAATTCTCAGAATAGAATCCACTCCAATTTTCATCAATTACACAGGATTGAGTTTTTAGACTGTTAAAGTACATTTACTACTAGGAAAAAAAAAAAAAAGGAGGAAGGTCTTTGGTTGTACATAAGGTCGTGTAAGGTCAGTATTTTAAATTAAAATACTTTGTTAATTTTTTCAAAATTACTAGATTGAATCCAGTCAATTGAAAACTCTAGTGTTTCTGTAGGTCGTGCCCCAATTTGGTCCATGTTTCTAGAAACTTGCATTGTTTCTAGACAGGTTTTATCAATGCATTGTCTTGTGTCTCCATTTGCTAACACCCTGGATTGCGATGCTGTCTTTTTTTCTAGCTGAGGTGGTACTTCCCCATTTGTCACTGTTTGTCACCACAAATGATGTTTTGAAGCTCCTTTTCTCTTCCACATGCACATTTGTTAGAAGTTTCTTGGTAGTGTCTACTGGGTTATTTGTCTCTGAGGATTATCATTTTTGGTTTATTTTCTCTGATATTCATTTAACGACTTGTCACTTCAGCTCAAGCTATAATTTCCTGTCAATTATACTGTAAATTTTTCATGTATCAGTCAGGAGGTCTCTTGACGTTCCGCCTGTTATGTCTTGTTGACAGAAACTCCTTTCCCTCTATGACCTTTGATTTCCTGAGAGAGGCATCTTGCCCTTTCTGTACCTTAGGACCAGGAATCTCTTTCCAGTTTGTATTCCAGCAGCTAAAAAAGGTAACAAGATGGGGGGCCTGGGTGGCTCAGCGGGTTAAGCCTCTGCCTTCCGCTCAGGTCATGATTTCAGGTTCCTGGGATGGAGCCCTGTATCGGGCTCTCTGCTCATCGGGGAGCCTGCTTCCCCCCTCCCCTCTCTGCCTGCCTCTCTGCCTACTTGTGATCTCTCTCTGTCAAATAAATAAAAATAAAATCTTAAAAAAAATAAAAAATAAAAAGGTAACAAGAAACATGCAAATTTATGAAATAGCTCTGTCCACTCTTGCCTTTTATAGTGTATGCCATCTGGACAGACGTGCACATACACGGGGACAATGCCATACAAAACCTGGAATTTGGCTGTCACACACCCAGGAACCTCCAGTAGATAGGATTGAGGCCTGGAGTAGATCCCTCCAGAGAACCTTCAGAGGGGACATGGTCCTACATGAACCCTTGGACACTTGTCTTCCAGAACTGTGAGACAATAAATTTCTCTTATTTAAACCACTAAGTCTACAGTACTTATCAGAACAGTCTTAGAAAATGAATCCAGCCCTCATTTTCTGACTCAAACAAACAAACAAACAAATGAACGAACAACAACAACAAAAAAAAACACAAAGGCACAAATTAATTCAAAGAAAAATCTTTGGGAGAATCTGACTTGCCCACCTCAAGAGGGCCACTGTATTATTTCTTTATTTAAAACAAACAAACAAACAAACAAACAAACACCCCTAAGAAAGCTTTCTATTCAGGCTCAAAGGATAACTTTCTACCATAGTGTTTGCTGAACCTGGTCATGTCCAGAGACACTTAGGGAAACTTTTAAAAAATGCAGATTCCAAGTTTAAATCCCTAGAGATTCAGATTCAATATATTTGGGAAAGGCCTTGGTTATCTATTTTGAACAATCTTCTAGGTAATTTTTAAGATAGGGTAGGTGTAGGTTGCACTATTCTAGGGGGTTGAGTAATGAAGGAGAGATATAAATAATGGGCATATCATTCATGAAAAAAAAAAAAAAAAACCACCATCTAATAACTGTTTGACTCCCTGGCCTCCACTTTCATTGATTTTAAGACAGAATAAGCTAACGAGAGAAACCTCTGCCCTGAACTTCATTCTTGTGAAGCAAAAGAGATGGGGATCTGGGGAGAGAGTGGATGTAATAAACTTCTGGGAGATTTAACAGCCCAGGAGTGGAATTTGGGGTATAGTTGAGTACTTTAGGAAATCAGATTTCATTCACTATTTATTCCAAAGTTCTAGAGGACTTACAATGAGCCAGTTAATATAGACTCATGTCTATATGAGACACGCTTCTATGACCAGAGCTTCTAAAATGAGAAATGGCCAAGGAAGTAATGATAGCATACTTTTAAATATAATTCTGAAAATCTGACCTCAGGCAGCTGTAGGAACCAACATAGCTATGCAGAGTTTGTCCTTTCAGGCATCTGGATTCTGAAAAGCATTTAGGAAAGAAGGAAGAACAACACAGAAACAAAACTACAGTAGAGGAACATGAAGTTATGAAAATTGGGTCAGAAAAGCTAAACCCTTTGAAGTAGCAGAGGTAATATGGTTTCCATTTGCAGATCAATAAACTAAATCTAAGAAGGGTTATGTACTTTGATTCTATCTCATAAACAGCCAAATGGTACAAAGTCCCTTTTCTTCCTTCCCTTTACCACTCTGCTGCCCACAGCCAGCCCTTCTGTGCCTTGTAGCATAAACCTAGAGTCAAGTGTTGTGTTTTTGTTTTGTTTTGTTTTTGTTTTTTCAAGAAGTAAACCCAGAACTGCCCCCTCGGCTTCATGTACACAAAGTCTTCTTGTCCACATGAAAAGGGGAATACTCATAAGTCTTCAAAAAATATTTTTAGCTGAAACCTGCCTTAAGATATACTCTAAGAGGAAAGGGATATCAATGTACCTTTTGCGAAGCCAAAACCCAGGATATATTGCTATGTTTCTGTTATTTCTAAGTCAATTTTTATAACCTTTCATATTTTTTGAATCATTGTAGTGAGCTCCCTGATTTTGAAAGGGTTCCTGAATATCTTTTAATCTAAGCCTTGAGGATCCAGAGATGAATCTTTTTTCAGGACAAATTTATGACATCCCCTTTATGTTCACATGTGGTTATAACTTAGGCTTTTAAAGCCAACTCTTAGTTTAATTTTGAAGAAAATGACCAAAACCTCACTAACTACAGCTTTTTGGCTGTAGGTGAAACCCAGTCTGGGGTTCTGAAGGACCAGGAGATAGACTTCTAAATCATTAGTTGACAACTTAATGTATATTGGACAAGATCAAAAGGTTTAGTAATCACCTAATCTATCTTTCCAGCAAATTTTTGAGGTAGATGATTAATACCATTAAACTCCTTTTGCCAATGGGAAACTGAGGCACTGGAAGAGTATATATTGTTGCCTTTTTATTCCCATATTCTAAAATAACAAGAAAAACTAACCAAAAGCCCTATCCACTTTCCTTTCCCACCTTCATCTCTAGTCTAGAAAGGTTATTTTCTACATATGGTGGGAATAAGAATAAGAGAAAAAATATTAAATAGTGGGAGGCCAATAGAGAACCTGTGGGATTAAGCTTGAACACAGAAATGGATTTTCTAAGAAAAATCCCTCTGTCATCACAGATATATTTATAACCCTTGCCAAAAACATCAAAATTGACTGGCATACTAGACTGTTGAATCATGATCTATTTTGGAAAGGAAAGAGAGCACTGTCAGGGTGTGGAGGAAAACAGTGGGTATTCTGTTCTATTTGAAAGGAACAATGAGGGCCATGACCCGTAACTTACAGAGAGTTCTGTGCACCTTTGGAAGAACTAACTGGCCAAAAGGACATCAGACACAGATCATGGGATTGCTGGGCAAAGAGCAAAGGAAGAATGTGCTCAAAGTGGCCTTTCTTAGGAGATCAGAGAGATGAACCTAGTCAAGGGAGTCAAAGGGGGTATGTGGGTGAGGTTGAGGAACCAGCTGTTTATAAGGAAGTAGTGAGAGCTTGAGTCCTTAGTGTTCTATTGTATTTCCCTGCCTGCCTCACTCCGTTTCAAGGGTGCATTTAATGCTGTGGCAGGGTCTAATATTCACTGCCATCTATTTCAGTGGCATGAAATTACTTAGAATCCTCTGTGTGGGATCCCTCAAAGACCTTAAAAGGTCATTTAGTTAAACACTGCCATTATACAGATGATGAAAGCAGACACGGAGAGGTGAAGTGACTTGCAAAAGGTCATGTAGTTCATTAGCAATAGCCTACTGCTCAAGCAGGGGCATTGAGTTTTATTTCATAAAAACTACATTGTCCCTACTTTTTGTCAATTCAGCCCTTCACTAAACAAATATTTTCTAAGTGACCAGTATGCTCTAGACACTTTAGTAGGTGCTAGAGATTGAAAGAAAGAAAAGATACTGGGTTTCTAACCTAAGACCTCACAGTCCAGTGGGAGAATTATGTGTATGTTAAGATACTGAAAACAAAATGATAAATATCATGAAAGTAGCTGTAGGAACAGAGGTGAGAGGTGAATTTAGAATGACACAAAGTGCCTTTCTTTAGAGGTTTGATTTTTGCCAAAATCAGTTATTTACTTTAGAATGCTAATTCAGATCATTACTCAGAAATGAGAGCATTTGAGGAAACATAAGCTTAGATTTACTTTTCTTATGAGTGCAAATCAAAAACCATCTTATTTTTGGACATAATTTTTTTTTTTTTGTAGAAGTTTGAATTTTTTAATGCTTCTGTAATGGGTTGAATTGTATTCCCCAAATAAATTACGTTGGAGTCCTAACTGCTAATATCTCAAAACCTGACCTTATTTGGAAATAAGACCACTGCAGAGATAATTAAGTCAAACGAGGTCATTAGGATATGCTCTACTCCAGTATTACTGGTGTCCTTATGAAAAGGAGAAATTTCAACTTAGAGGCATGCATGGAGTGAAGGTAATGTGAAGACATGCAGGGGGAAGATGGTCATGTGACTGGACTGATAGATCTGCAAGCCAGGAAACACCAACTGTCCCTCTCTGGAATTTCAGACTTCTTTGATTTTGGATTTCTAGCTTCCAGAACTGTGAGACAATATATATTTATGTTATTGTGAACCAATACTTTTTTTCCCCCTCTTTTACCTTGTTACTGAACCCTAGAGAACTAATATAGACTCCTGGGATAATCATCAAAGAGCTGGACTGATTTCTGTTCCCGATACTTTGTTACAAGACTTATAAACAGAATAACTAGAAGCTGTGCAGCCATGTGTGACTATACCAAGTGGACCTTTAACTCTAGAGCTAGCATGACTGGACATTTGCACATGCTTCTCTCAGGGCTGAATAGGGATTTGGAGACCATGTACATCTCCTTGCCATCCTCAAATCACCATAACTGTTCCTTCTGTAGACTTCCACTGTTGGGCTCTTAATGTGGTTCCACAACTGTCTCAGTTATACGCAGCTGACTCTGCTCATCACAAGAGCTCTTTAGCTCTCTGGGGTTAGAATGCCAGATTTTTCACTCTGAAGTGACTGCTTCCAAATATCCATCGAAAACCTCTCCTATGGTAATTGTCATCAAAGTAAGCTGATGTTTTAAAAATGACTTTGATGATCCTAACTGCAGTACAGGGTACAGGGTACAGCAGTACAGGGTATTTTTCAAAGATATTCTCTTTCAACATGAAAAAGAACAAACAAACAGTGTATGGACGTTATCAAGCAGCATTTTTGAGATCTGTGTAATTCTACATGGAAGAGTGTTGTAATAGTTTAAGGGCTGAGGTGCTGGCAGAAGGGATTAAGAACAGCAGCTCCCTTTCCTTTCTGCAGTTGACCAGCTTGTGCACCTGACATGTGCACTCACACAGTACACTGTGTGGGCTGTCAATGCAATGCATGGGCTGTCATTTCCTGGAGCTTAAAACCTGGGCAATGATATTTATTTCCTCTCACCTTAGAGTGCAGTGAAGGTGTAGAATTTGGTGTCAGGGAAACAAAAAGTGGAAGTGTGAAAAAAAAAAAAAAAACCTTCTTATAAGTTCAAGTCTTCCTCATACAGACTTATTTTTCACTGATAAAGGAAAACACCCCTCTTGTGTATGGAAATCTGTTCTTAAAGTCCTATTGCATATATGATTATCATACGTATCACAAACGCAGGGTGGAAAATGCTGGCAAGCAGTGCGTCACAACTAGCTCATAAGAATGGCCTGTCATCTAAAGCTTTTGTCCCCAGACACAACCAAAAATTGTGCATGGCCCGCCCTAGAGCTAGGAGACTCAAGCCTCATATTGTTATAGTGTGGTCACATGATCAAGTAGACTCATAATATTAGTGTTAACATAATAGGCGGCAGATGGGAATACAAAGCAAATCCTAGGATGCAAGAAGAGGAATCACTAATGAAGTTCTTGGATATGTACGTAAGGACAGGCAACCAACTTACTAGGAAATTCTTGAAGGACAATTACCCGTTTCTCACACAGTGAACATCAGAATCTTGATTTCCATCTCCAGGTAGATTTCATCCTTTCAAGGTATTTACTTATTTATTTCTACAGATAATAATCATTTAGATATGTGTGTTAACTTGAGACTTCATAAAGAAAGGCTTCAATGAGAATGACTGAACCCATCTCTATGGTGGGAATTGTTCACTGTTGATTCCACATATACACAGTAAACCAGGTGGTATGTTTCCAAGTGTTCTCATGTTGGTCTCTATGTCCCCTTCATTAACAATCTGGTGACAGTGTTTACCCAGCGTAAGCAAGAATATCATCTCTGGTTCTGCTCTTGTCTGCATCCTCTTGTGGGCATTCCAAACCACTCTTGCCCTGTGCTCTCTGCCATGCAGCACTGTTCCATCAGTGCTCCTGGTACTAATATCCAAAGCTTCTAGACTTGGAGTGTTGGTTCCTGAGTCTGCCAGATGCTGCAGCTCTCTGTCTCTATAACCAGACTACACGAAGGCCATGTGTTCTGGGAGCAATTGAACTCTTTGATAGGATCACCATTTTCTCTGCATTTAGAGGAATTACAGTGGATGCAATTATTATTATTTTTTTTTATGGTGTAGTTATTTGGTTGCTAATGCTGTTTAATTGATGGTACCATGCCATTGCCTGTGCAGCACTATTAAATTTCCACCTTATATACACAACAGCTCAGGCAATGATTGTTGTAGCTCAATTCTGTGTGTTGCATTAGAGCTCCAATAAACAACCCTTTTCCAAGGAATCCCCTTTCTTTTCTTTCTTTCCTCCCTTATTTTCCTTTTCCTTCTCTCCTTCCCTTTCATCCTCACTGCATATTCAGTCCATGCTAAACAGTGTGCCAAGCACTGTTATCCAAGGATGAAATAACTATATTTGGTGCATCCCACTCCAGACTCACAGTCTAGTGAGGAAAACAGTCAAATAAACAAAAAGCTTGAAAAGAGTGTGAATGAGAGTTCTAAACAAACTAATTAATAATGTTTGCAAATCAGGGATTTTTCATGGGGAAAGGTGTTATATGAAATAAATCTTGAAGGGAGACTACATTTTTTCAGCAGGTGAAACGTGTCAGGTAGAATAAGAACACCATTTTAGAGGAATATCTGTAGGTGGCATGTTAGCCACTGATACTCTTCAGTCCGGGCCATCATAAATCATAGCAATGGCACATGACTGTACATTGCGTGTAACAGTCATACCTACATCATGTCAGAAATTCTCTAAATACCCATTTTAAACTTTCTTGTCTCCAGGGTACTCATTCCCAAAGTTTTCATCTCTTTTTCATATGACAGTTTGGGTTCTCCCTCACCCCCCAAATGGCACAAGTATACACATGTTCTCTTCCTACTTTCTATGACCATGTTCACGTTTGTCACCAGCCTTAGTCTGAGAATGTCTGTGAACCCAAGAAAAGATGTCTCCTCCCCAGCCCACAGAGAACACACAGGCCTTCCTCAGAAGTCTCCAGATAGATATCGATGGATCCTACAGATCAGTGCAATCCACTGTGCTAGATGGATGGGTTCATGGGCTCTTACTGGACAATACCATTGAGAACAGAAAGGTTGTATTCTACAAAACTGCTGTATCTCACTTGCTGCTATAATACTCTCTCTGGCTCTCCACCTCTCCAGTGCTTTCTGGTCCTTAAGTTAAGAAGGCCAGGAGGAGACCACTGTGAAGGACCTCTGTATCTCTCCATAATTACAGTTCTTAAATCGGTTTTGAAGTTCCTTTTGTTCAAAATAGAGTATAACACAATTAAATAGCTCATTTTTGGTCTTGGAAGAAATTCAAACAGGCATCATTTGGCAAGATGCCTCAAATCATCACAAACTTTACTATAGCAACTAATTTGATGTAATTCAACAAATATTGGAAAATCTGTCATATGGATAGGCAGTGTGCTTGGCTCTGAAGAAAGAGGTAGGAGAATTTAACTGTGAAAAAGGTATGGAGGCTATACTCCAATGCTAA
Organism: Mustela putorius furo; assembly: GCF_011764305.1. Taxonomy (NCBI): domain Eukaryota; kingdom Metazoa; phylum Chordata; class Mammalia; order Carnivora; family Mustelidae; genus Mustela; species Mustela putorius. The sequence goes on from NW_025421273.1 coordinate 28,779,903, forward strand.
AAAAGATAGTCACACAGCAAACCATATTGCACGTATACAAAGAGCTTCCTATGGGAAACAAGGAGGCAGAAACATTATTGCACTTACTTAGTAAAGATGTGTGGGCAAAATTAAAATTAAAATTAAATATTTGAACTGAGCATGTTCTAGAAGACTAAGACTCATACCATAGCCCCTATAATCTGTGGATATACTTGCCTAAACAAGAAAATTTGAACCCTGAATTGACGACTTATTGCATGACCTCAAGCAAATTATTCAATCTTTCTGTATCTTAGTTTTGTTTCATTTTTTGTTTATCCTTCTGATGTGGAACAATAATATTAATGTCATAGATTAGTGAAAGGATGAAGTAGGATATAGGGGGAAGGTTCTTCTCCAACCAGAGAGGAATTTGCAATTTTTAATTGTTATGATTTTTCTTTTGGTTAACTTTCATGAATGAAATAGGAAGTGTCTTCTTATTAAATAATAGAAAGAACAAACTTAACGAAGAGGTAGAATTCATTAGAATTGCAAGCTGGACCAGTGCCTTCTCCATGATTTGTCCAATTCTAGAACAATAGGTAAGCCTTTGTGATTCAGTTCCTGGTTGCTTTAATAGAGTGATTTAAAAGCAATTGGCTGCAATCTGGGATTTCCGTGTTTCTGAGGTTAGCTGTATTGCTTCGAAGGCAAATGTGTGGAAGGGCAAAGTATACCTTGGTCCTAAATAAGTATATTTTACATAACATCTTTCAGAGGTTTATAAAGTGCTCCACAGTGCTTAAGAATGAACACCGTGTTCCTAATTGTTAACTGAGATACCCAGGCTGGTCTCTGTCCATTTCTCATTTTATGAGCTAAATCAGAGCTCTTTTTAATTTTCTCTATGATGACCATGGGAAACAAAAGCCTTTAGTAACTTTATTGAAGATTTTTGACTCTCCGAATTGCACACAGTATTATTGAAGCTTGATTCTCTTCCCAAGTGAGCATGAGGTGTCGCTCTGGAGTCTCAATGATCTCCTCTTGCTATAGAACATAGATGCTAACTAATATTTCACTGCTTCTCACCACCGTTCAACCAAATGAAGAGCCAACATAGCAAAAAGGAATATCGAACTTATTAACCAGTTGAAATACTTCCTAAATCAGCAGGAAGATGAAGAGGGTGAATTATAAAAACTGAGATGATATTCTAGCAAGAGTCCTATCTCCATGAAAACAGATGATTCTGTAAGTGTCTGAACAGATAGACATTCATCTTGTATTTTCCCAAGGCTATTGGCAAGTGACTCTGGCTGAACAGTTTAAAATAAAAGTGAAAAATCATTCTGGTTCAGTAAAGTCTCTACACCAACTTTGCTTGGTCTTTTGTAAAGAATCTCTTGGGGAAATTACAGAGTGTCACCTCCTTTGGGTTTTGGACCACTGATGATCTGGAATAACCCAGGAGAGCCTCTGATCCCAGGAAATAGTACCTACCTGTGAATACAGGTAGGTACTGTGTGTTGTTGTTGTTGTTGTTGTTGGTTTTAGCTTTAGGCTTATAGAGTTAAAATCAGCTTTGTAGGAATTTCCATTCTTCTATCTTCACCCCACATATGCCAGTCCATTACAGCTTTTTTTTTTTTTCTCCTAGCTAAGCGTGAATAGTTCTAGTTAAAAGAGATAATTTGGTGCCCTCCAGTGGCTCAACCTGACAGCCTCTTTCATGACCTCGCAAAACTCTTATGTCTGTGGGAAGAAGGGTGCGTAGCTCAACAGATCTTTGGAGACTCCTTGGTTGCTGTCATGTAACCACCATTTTAAGGAAAAGGAATCCATCATGCTCTTAATATTGTGTCATTCTCAGAAGGGAGGGAATTGGATAATAAAGACAAAATTATCTAGCTTTTCTTTGTACAAAAACCTAAAAACAATGAAAACCAAGTATAAAAAACCCAGCGCTCTTACCATTTCTTTTAATTATATGGTTTTAGAAAAGCCACTCACCATTTTGGTCCACATGTATTTTCTATGGAATGAAAATATGGAGCTAGATGATCTTTTGGGGGTTCCCTAGATTGTACCACCCAAGGATTCTGAAATTCCAGGAAAGGGAGAAATGTTTTACACTTCAATACTTGATAAAATGACTTTTTATGATTTTGGAGATTTGATTCTCTTTAAGAGTTTAGAAAAGAAGTTAATATGAAGTGCCCACATAAGTCAGGCACGGTATTACTAGTACACATCTAATATAACTAAAGATTCTCACTGCTTCTGCCCTTTAGGATAATTAGATGCTTCCTTGTAAAGTCATCAAGCAAAAGCATTCTAATTTCCTTATTTGAAGAAGATGGAGAACATAAAACTGTGTTTTTATAGCACTTAGTTTTAGGTAAACTAATGAAAAAAATGAATGGGAAAAGAAAAGGAACATTGATCTTAACTCATATAATGTGCAAGAAGAGGAGACTATATGTATGATAGAGAGAATAAGAAAAAATCCACCCATGCCTGAAAAAATCCACCTATGCCTGAAATTATCCTCTTTCTTTCCCTGATCCTTAATTCAACTGTACCTTCATGATGAATCTTACCATTAGAGATCTATTTATGCCTTTGGGTGATAATAGTATGCTACCTCCAGCATTTATTTTTATAGGAGCAGTTGTCTTGGATGAATAACACTTTATGACTGGTTGAAGAATCTCAATAAAATATTTTTGAATAAGTAAAGGAATGTATCAAGATATTTCTTCTGAGCACTTCTGCAAGAACTGATTTGGAGATTAGCAGATCAGTTCCAGGAAGAGAGAGATAAAATGAGAAGAAACTTGTGGTAGTGGTAGGGGGTTGGTGGTATGGTTGACCCCCTAGAATGTGAACTCTCATTTATGGCAAGCACTTCTGCTTGGAACATTAAAATGGGGGACATTGGTTTGGGAGGAGAAGATGCTTTTACTCTAGATTTCTGTTGTATAATACAGTAGCCACTAGCCACATATGACTATTGTGTACTTGAAATATGGCTAGTCTATGGGGTGCCTGAGTGACTCAGTCAGCTGAGCATCCAGCTCTTGGTTTTGGCTCAGGTCATGATCTCAGGGTTGTGGGATCAGCCTTGCATTGGGCTCTGTGCTAAGTGGAGAGTCTCCCTCTCCCTTCCTCTGCCCCTACTCCTGTTCATACACTCTCTTTCTCTAAAATAAATAAACAAATCTTAAAAAGAAAGAAATATGGCTAGTCTAAACCAAAATGATAGTCCAGACTGAGATATGGTCCTTGTAAAGAATGTATATTGGGTTCGGAAGACAGGATGTTGTTGCAATGGTGGTTGGATTATCAATATATTTGAAGTTGACACCCACAGGATCTGCTGACAGATTGAATATGGGGTATGAGAGGTAGGAGTCGAGGATGGCTCCAAGGGTGGATTTGCTATTATTTGAGATGAGGGAGTATATAGAAGGAGACATGAAGAAACAGGCTTGAAGACATTAAGTGATTCACCCAAGGTCACACTGTTAAGTCAGAGAGAAACAGAGTTACTTGAGCTCATAGAGAACTCAGAGGTCTGCTGGTTCATCTTTCTTATTTTATAGATGAAGTATTTGGGGTTTAGTGAGGAGAAGTGATTTGCTCAATGTCACATAGCAAATGAAGAACAGAACGTCCAAGATGGATTTCCTGACTGGTAGAGTGATGGTTTTCTTTTGCCATTACACTACAGCTGTAAAGATGAAAATGAAACCAGGTTTAACTATACCTTTAAATATATTAAGGAAAGAAGAATCACCAGAGATACTCTTGGAGAGAAACTTAAATCTCCATGTAAAACATGCTTAGCCTCTTCTCTCTAAGTACTCACTAGATAACTGGCTACCCCACTTGAATTCTGGATAAAGGAATTAATCCCTCTTTAACACTCATTTAAAGCCAAAGGAGAGCTATGGTAACTGTCCCTTGTGGAGAAAGTCTCCATCAAGAGCCACAAATTTTATCCCCGGTCCTAAGGATTCTCATGGCTTAGGTCAAAGCAAGGAAGACAGATAAAATATAATAGATCATATAATACACAGCCATCTTAACATTTTTTTTTCAATCAAGGATAAAAGGTCAGTGTATTTTAGTGATTGTAGTTATTTGTTTGAATATGAGACCCAGATGTGTGATTGTTCCCTTACCCCTGTTAATATTCTTCATAAAAAATTCAAACCAGCATGGTATTTAATGATTTTTTTTCCTTTTTGTGGTAGACATTTGGTATAAATCAGCTATTGCCATAATAATGATGTAGAACAAACCACCACAAAGTTTCAGTGTCTTACTGTGTAATAAAGAATGTGGCTGGCCTTTGTCCCCAGTTCCTGGAAGGTAATGTCTAAATCTTTGTAATTTCCTTAGTGATCGGGGTGTCTGTTATTCATGATGGGTCCTAATCAATTACACTAACTCAGGACAGGACTGGTCATGCTAGAAAGACCAACCATGTGATTAGAGGAAGGGAGAGGAGTCATGAGATATCAGCCTGACCTCTGAGGTGAGGAGGGAGACTGGAGAGTGAGCCACATGGGTAAGGATTCAGTCAGTCACGACTATGTAGACACCAAAGCTTGGTGGGTGAACTCCCCTGGTTGGCATATTCTTAGTATTGTCAAATGTACCAGGAAGTTAATGCATCTTGACTCCATGGGAAGCAAGGACAATGGAAATTTCATACTTGGAAGCCCGTCGGACCTTGCCATATATGTCAATCCTTTAGGCTGTTTCTGATTTCAATCCTTTTGCTAGCATAAGACTAATCGTAAGTCTAGTGCCTTCCTGAGTTCTGTGAAGAATTTTAGTGAATTATTGAACAAGAGGGGGAAGTGGGAACCCTCAAATTTATAAGCAGTTTATCAGAAGTATGTGTGTTCTGGTGACCCCCAAAACTTCCAGTGATGTTTGAAGTAGTATTAAGAAGGACTGTGCCCCTAACCTGTGAAGTTGGCCTAACTGTAGGTAATTGGACTTATAAACATAAACATTTTTATTTCTTGTCAGTCATGCATCTGAGGTTCAGCTGGCTTACCTCTACTTCAGACTATAGATTGATAGGGCTCATATCCAAGGTGACATATCTAATGCATGTCTCATTCTGGATTTCAAGCTGGAGGGTAGATACCTAAAGTATGTTCTCCTTATGGTGAGGACAAAAACACAAGAGAATAAGCCAACTACAAGCACATTTTAAAAATGTACTACCTCACACCTAATAACATCTCATTGGCCAAAACAATATGGACAATCTAAAAGATAATGAGTGGAATAAACATTAAAACCTACCATGTGGCCATGGTAAAGGTCTGGATATAAAATTCTGCAATGGGAAGAATAACTGATTAAGACCATTGTTCAATATTATGCACATTTATTGAAGGTGGATGTTACAGGAAGAGGAAGCTTACATTGCATATTTAGAACAAACCATCTCCCATACTGTGCTATTTCACAGCTCTGATCTCATGTTTCCCTCTTCCATCACACTGTGCATATCTTTTCTTAGGACTTCCCCATAGTGCTCAGTGTTTCATTTGCTGCCCTGAACAATTCTCTTTTTATTTCAGTCACACATACTGGCACACCTCAGAGGTATTGCAGGTTTGGTTCCAGATTATCTCAATAAAGTGACTATCACAATAAAGCAAGTCAAATGAGGTTTTTTGCTTTTGTTTTTGTTTTGTTGTTGGGTTTTTTTTTTTTTTTTGGCTTTCCAGTGAAAATGAAAGTTATGTTTAGATCTTACTGTAGTCTATTAAGTGTGCAGTAGCATTATGTCTAAACCCCAATGTACATACCTTAATTAAAAATTATTTAGTTACTAAAAATGCTAACCATCATCTGAGCTCTTGGCACATTATAATCACTGATTATTGATGACCACAACAAGTATAACAATAATGAAAAAGTTTGAAATATTGTGAGAAATGCCAAAATGTGATGCCAGGACATGAAGTGAGCAAAGGCTGTTAAAAAAAATAGTGCCAGTAGACTTGCTTGACTCAGGGTTGCTACGGCCTTCAATTTGTGAAAAACACAGACTGCCAAGTGCAAGAAAGTGAAGAACAATAAAATGAGGTTGGCTGTATTTCAAAATAAATACAAAACCCCTGAACCCTGTGCTACCAGGACCTATCTTTCTTCAGATGGAGTTTAGTGATCATTCTGTGGTGGTTATTGACTACTGATTGTTGTCCAGGTGACCTCAAACAAGTACATAATACTTCTGTGTCTTGGTTCTCTTATCTGTAAAATGGACAGACTATTACCTGCTTCACAGTATTGAAATGATTATCTGATGAGATAGTCCATTTAAACTCATAGAATATTGACTGGAACAGAGTCTTCACTTAATTTTTTTTTAAAAAGTAAAATTTTGATAGAGCTTATTATGTGTCAGTCAGTCTCCTAAGCATTTTGTATGCATTAATTCATTTAAACTTAAAAACAACTCTATGAGGTAGGTATTTTGCATTTTGATTATTCATCCTCATTTAATACATGATGGAATTAAAGTCCAAAGAGACGTAGTAATTGGCCGAAGTCACAGTCTGTAGGAGACACAGTGCCTAACTGCCTAACTCACAGTTAGGCACCAATATCCACTCTCAGCCTTTGTACCCTGTGCTGTCATCTCAAGAGCTCAACAAACGTTTGCTATTGTTGCTGTTTTTATTGGAACATATCCTTTAGATCTTGCCCCCACACCAAGAAGCTTATACAAGTTTTCTTTCAAGCATATTCAATAATATTCATAAGAATATTTTAGGCAAATACAGTTATTCCCATCTATTTACATCTGTTTATTTCTACTCCATTTGGTTACAAATGGGGTTTCAGGTCTTTGGATAGAAACACTTACAATATGATAGAAAAACAAAACAAAACAAAACAAAACAAAACACAATTAAGAACTCTGGTTTAGGACGGAGCTGTTTTTCCTTCCATCTAGAGATAAATTCAACTACAATTCTTCCACGGGCCCTCAAAAGAGGAATGTGGTTTGATGTCACAGAATGTGCTCTTGATGACTTGGCAGTGAGAGCTACTGTGGCATGTAGTGGTTGAACTTTTCTGGTGGAGTTTCTCCACCCAACCGTGGGGCAGAGTGTTAAACACAGTACTGTAAGAACAATTTCATGTGACACCAAATCAAAGTGGAGGGTTGTGATGCCCAGTAACCCAGCTTGAAGCACCAAGCAGCAATTCTCCTCAAGTTCCAAGTGTAATTATAAAGTAGTATGATTGATTGTTTAATAAGGACATTGGAATTGTACATCCAAATGAGTGTTATCATTCCAAGTCCTCACCTTGGGAGGTTGTGAATCTATGCTAATGATGCTACTGTGACTCAAAACTGTTTTTGGAAATCTGTATTCAGTGTCCATTTAAGGAATCCAACAAAACCAATGACTCACTATTTTATAATCAGAAACTGCATCCCTCAATTCTGTCACTAGCCACTTGACCCACCACACTCACCTCCCCCAAAGAGTTACTAAGGGTCTCTGGCTCTTTCAAAATCTAAAGACATCCTCAAAGAATGTAAATCTGCTGCCAGCAAAGATTACCGAAATAATATGGTTGGAGTTTCAGGATGCCCATATGGGACATGTCCATTTTTCCTTGCTGAATTTAGAACCAGTGTCGAGTTGGAGGTAGGAGCTCCATAATTATACAGAAACCTACCATGTTTAGAGTGTTGATGCTGATTGAAATATGGGACTGGAGATCTGCAGAGCTGTAGCCTTGCTAATCCATCAGCCCTGGAATGAGACGGACGACAAACTGACCCACTCAGTCACTAACTGCTAGAAGTCAGTAGATCTCTTGGGCAGGCCAGGTTGCTGTCCTCCAATAATCAAGGGAGGAGAGAGAAGAATAGGAAGACAGTCCCCAGGGCTGCCAAGTTTTTATTAGATTGATTTCAGCCCAATGAAAAACATGGACAAATTAATGACACCTAACAAATAAGAAACTCCTCCTCCCCCTTAATGGACACTGCATTAGAGTAAGCAACTGGGACTTTTACTGTAGCAACTGGGACTTTTACTGTAGAGTAAGCAACATAGGAATGTGAGGCCAAGGGAAAGAAGGGGATCCCCCAGCTAATACCCAAAGAGTCTGATTGCAGAGAGAGATTGTGAGAAAAGTCTTTAACTCTGGAAAAACTATAGATAACTCTCAATTCCAGAGGGGATCTATTTATCTGGTTGGATATATTTTAGGATTTTAGCGAAGCAATGATTTCTTGGTTTTATAGAATCTGGTTACAAAATCTAACACATTTTAGATATTTACCATCCGTGTATGGAAGAAGATTATGCACAGGGCTTGCAAGTTTCTTGGGCGGCAGTTGTGCAGGATTTAAAACAATATTCCAGCAGTTCTGATCACATGCAAGAGTCTCAGGTGTGTGTCCTCAGATGCCTCCTGGGCCAATCACATCAGGCCACATCCCCATGACTCTTGGACGTGTCAGAGACACATAGGGGAGACTCTCTAGCTTGGCAAAATCAATGCTGGCAGGCCTAAAAACATTTTTTTCAATCCCCATGGTCAAAGTCATTGCACAGGATCCAATTATTTATAAATATTCAAAATACAATTATGAAAGTAAAGATATAAGGAGAGGAAGCAAACATGAGAAATTATGAGCAAATGTTCCATTTCTTTTGTATAAAAATTTTAATGCATCCCAAATGGATAAATACATCTGATAACCCCAGCAAATATTTATCTTTACAAACACCCAGTATGAGAAAAATATGTCTTGACTTGTATATTGTCTTGTAATTTAAGCACATGAAATACATGTTTTAAATGAGCTTCTGGGAGTTTATTTAAGATATCTCCTAGTGCTGACTATTATTATAGCATTTATGGGTATTTGGAGTTTGGCTGTGAAGTCTAAGAATCATCTTCTAAATATTGTCCATCCCTCTCTCCACCTTCTTTCCCTCTATTTTTGACCTCATCCGATTTTCATCTAACCCCACCTATATGAAATCCTTCCCACTCTAATTTAGTCTTTTCTAGGCAGATATGGTGTTTCACCATTTAGGTGATAGAAACCTGACTCAGAAACAGGAATTTTCTTTAATGAGATTATAATCTAGAAAGCGAGAAGAACATTATTATTACATATATGTGCTATGGGAATTCAGAGTTGAAAGCGATTAGTCCCATCTGGCAACAACAAGAAGGGATTCAGGGAAGAAATCACATTTGAGCTGGCTCTTCGAGCAAAGTTTGAGCATGAAGAGATGGGGAGAGGGAGGCTGAGCCAACAGAAGAGACTCAGGTTTGGAAATGGAACACTTTAGGGTGTTCCTTAGTATTAGGGAGTTACTGGTTTGCCAAGGGATAAAATGATAAAGAATAAATAAATAAAATTGGAAAGAGAGAGTAGGGTCAGGTTTAAGATGATCTTGAATGCTTAATGAATAACCAGAAACAATAAGAACCATGGAGCATAATTAGCTAGGAGACTGACGTGGTCAGACTAGACCCGTGGCCCAGGTAGACAATCAAGCATCAATCAGAAAAAGACATGAAATATCAAAAGACTAAAAATGAAGGGGAGTATCTGGAGGCTATTGAAAATGTCCAGTTCTCTGGAGATGATATTCTTGGTTTTGACTCAGAGCTCTTCCTCTCCTCTTAGGGAGCGCTTTACCTTACACACGTTAACTCTGACTCAACTCCTTTGTGTCTCTCCTTCAACATAATTCAGATCTTCACCGGCTTCAGTGTTGTCAACCAGCCCATGTATTGTGAACTCTCCACACCCAGATCCCCACAGCCATGGACAGGTGTACATACCCAGTTTCCTTCTAGTCCTATGGATGTCTACAAGAAAACAAGTCACTGTTTATTTTGCTAAAACTTAATTTGAATCAGACCTGCCCTCTTTTTCGTTTCACTCTTTATAAATAACAAGTTTATCTCTCACCATATCTTTCTTTTCCTATGCCCCTTCCTTCTTCTGCCTTTGAAACCCATGATACATGCAGGTTATACAGAATGCCAGGTATAGGTCAAAAGACCTCAGTAAGAAAGACAAGATCAGGGAGTCTGCCTTTTAATACTGCATGGTATACACACTCACATAACTCATTTTTATTTTTTAGTGGAAAAGCAGTATGAAATGACTCTTGTATTTTTTATTTTCATTCAAATTTTGATCCTAATCAAAGTGTTCAATTCTGGATTTCTTGAAGAGAAAGTCATAACTATTCATCTTCATATTTCCAGTGTCTTGCACAGGGACAGGTACACAGTAGATACTCTCCAAACATTGGTTGAATGAATGAATGAAGAGATGGATGAATGGAATTTTTTTTTTCCGGAAATATTTTATAACGTTACAAAAACAGCATTCTGTTGGGCCATTTGTGCTTTGACCTTTGGCCGTACATTCTTCCAGCAATGTTGACTGCTCTGTTATACCCTTATTATTTTGAACCATATATTCACTCCTTTCCTTGGCTTTTGTGTGTCTCTCAATTTCCCGCTTCCCATTTAGAAAGCATGATGACTATTAATTATGTTTTAATATTAAAAATAGCACCCTCATGGCCTTCAATTTTTCTTTGAGTTGTCCTCACTCTTTTCTATGGCTCTTTTGATTTTCTATTACTTTTTTTTTTTGTGAAGCTAAATCAATGAGCCCCCTTTTCTCATTTTATCTTCTCACTTCTTTCCTTTGCAAGTGCTTTTTCTTTCACTTTGCTTTAACTATTTTTTCTCATTGTCTTCAAATTGTTTATGGTCGTAACCATTGCTTTATACAGGTAGCATCTAAATGCAAATATTCTTCCAGAAAAATTACAGAGTGGCAGGGGAAAATAATGCTTTGAAATAAACACTGTATATTCAATTGGTTTCCAAATCAGCACCAGCTAAACAAATGCCTAATAGCAGTCCTTAAAGAGACAAGATTAGTATGTTTTGAAATCAGAAGTTATCTTTTTCTCTTTCTCTAACTTCCCCTTTCTATTTTTTTTTCCTTTAAAAATATCATAAAGGATTCTTGCAAACAACAAAGGAGGATTTGGGCTGAAACTTTTGGCTTCTTATCACAGAGTGCATGTGTGTTGGTAGACAAACAGATACAGAAGTGGTATCTGGGAGGGGAAGCATTAATTTGACTTGCAAGTAAGTAATTTCAAACCAAAGAAATGAAGATTTTTGTATGCTATCCAGTACCTTTGTGATGGATGTGCCTTATGAAAATATTCCTAAAAGATTCAAAGCCATGAGAATAATCAGCTGCACTTTATTAAGGTGACACTCTGGGTAGTTTTTGATGGTGCCAGTGTGGAGTAAAGATGGGAGGAATGTCTGTCTGTGGAAAGAACCTGGGTTTTGATGCACCGTCCAATTCTGAATTCCCATTTTGGCCTTACTAGCCATGTGGCTTTGGGCAAGATGTAACCTGCTGGAGCCCCAATTTACTCATCTGGAAGATATGTGTTTATAATTAAACCTCAAAGGGTTATGTAAGAGTGAAATGAAGGAAAATGAAATTTATAATTAACCTCAAGGGTTATAGAAGAGTGAAACGAAGCATTGCCTACAAAGGGCTTATAAGGGTATCTAACATTCTCAGGTGTGATAACTTATAATAACCGCAGACTTATTATTACTGATATTAATATGCATATAATAATTCTACATAATCTTCTTGAATATATGGTGATCGTTCTCACATTCTTGCCTTTGAACATTTTGCTCACTTTCGTTAAAATGCTCTCCTTCCAGTTCATCATTTAACATAGTGAACTTGTATTCATCCTTCAAAACCCGTCTGTTTAGACAACATCTCTTCAGGAATTTTGCCCTGACCTTCTTCTTGAGAAGAACTGATTACTTCATTCATGGACTCCTTCAGCCAGTATTTACCTAGGGTCTTCTACATGCCAGGCACTGACTTAGGAGCCATGAAGATGGTTGTGAACAAAACATTCAAAAAAAAAAAACCCTGCATCTTGGAGCTTACATCCCAGTAGGGGATATGAACCATAATCAAAATAATAGGCAAAAAATATAGACTGGAGGATGGTCATCAGTGCTATAAAGAAAAGACAGCGGGAAAGAGATTACAGGATGCTAAGGCTGGGGAGCAGGGTAGTTTCAGTTTAAACAGGTCAATCAGCAAAGGTATTTGAGCAAAGATCTGAAGGCGGAGAAAGACTGAACCACTAAGAAATTAGGGGAAGAATGTTCCAGGTAGAAGAACAGTAAATGCAAAGGCTCTGGAGAGCCACTTCTTATGTCTGTGCCATATCTACTTCTATTAATATGTTTATCAAAATATTTTATAATGATTATTACAGTTTTAAATAAAACATATTTTAGATAAGGTATATATATTTTCAATTTTGTATTTGAGGATTGAAGACTATGAAAGGAGGGATTGTGTCTTATGTATCTGTATATCTGTATTCTTGTTAGGTATGCAGCCTGTGGTCTTTAGCAGGTGTTCAAACATATTCAAATGAAATTTAATGATGATGTTAATCCTCCTGGACAGAGAGGGTGCAGAGTTTCAATTGCCAGAATAGTTGGTCAGGCAAGGAAGTTTTAGCATGGGATAGTATTCTGCTGTTGGTTACTGGTCTCTTGCATTTCTTTCTTTCTTTTGTGAAATAGCTTCCATGGATGTTACTCTCTGATCAGAAGAGAGGTTTCTGGAATGTTGTGGCAGCAATAGGCACTATACAATAGCATAAGCAATTGGTAGATTTCAGCCTTTTGTAGCAGCTCTCAACTAGTTTTGTCATTTACAGCAATTAAATTGGAGCCTTGGCAAAAATAACAGCAACAACAACAAACAGCTAAAACTAACATAACACTGTATCACTATACTTCAAAAAAAAAAAAAAAAGAAGAAGAAGAAGAAGAAAAAAAGAAAAAGAAAGAAAGAAAGGAAGAAAGAAAAGAAAAAAGAAATTGAGCCATGGAAGCTTAAGGGACCTAGTAGCAGCTGGCTCAGGTGTCACGAATTCTTAAGGCCTATAGAGCCGGGTAGGTGACATTTAGGAATAGTGTTGTGGCTAAGGGACAATGAAACCTTGTCTAAATAATGCAACTGTAACTCAGATCCAGCCATTTGGTCTCACGCTCAAATGAAGATTGAGTATCTGCAAGGTGTGCTGAAGCAGCTATAAATCTATATGTTGTGAAAATCTCTTGATTTTCCAATGTTGGCACCTACTTATTTTTTTTTAAAACAAAAAATATGCCAAAACAAAATGCCAAACAAAATATGCTTCGGTCCTGAATCCTGTCATTTCCAAGTCTCATATTTTTACAACCCCCTGCCCCCATTTCATTGGTAGAGAAAATGAGATCTAGAAAAACCAACTGCTTCGCCCAATCCCAGAACAAGGGGAGAGGCAGACCTCGAAGCTCCAAAAATCCAGACCACGGTGTACATGATTTCACATTCTCAAATGCAGAACATGTCTACTTGCTTTAAAATAAACACGCAGCTCTGATATTCAAATGCACTTACAAACATCACATATCCTTTTGCTTTCAGTTTGTTTGAAGGCTTAGTGTAGAAACAGCTTCTGTTACATCAAAGATCAAAACATCAGGATTTGGAACATTGTGTGCTCATTAGAGTTAGTGTCAAACGTATCTCCCAGGCTCACACCTACTGCCCTTGAAGGGAAAACATCTCATCAACTATTTATGGAAGACCCCAGGGGCTTCCTCTTGAGAGATCCTGAACATGTAATTTTCACCACTGCGTGGCAACTGCCACATTTCCTCCACCTCTGCCTGTGCTCTCAAACAAAACTTTAATAGTCACTGGTATTAACTTTGCTGTAGGTTTCACATACCAAATTCATGATTCTTAAATTGGTTCCCTTAAGTTTGCTCTAGGCCAGCAACTTTACACTAATAGCACCCCATGGAAAAAGGGGGAATAGAGCCCCTATTCACAGATTCTCTGCCATGTCATTTTTTGTGAGTGTGATCCCACTGAAATCTTTGTTGCCTTTCCAGTGTTCCAGAAAACTTGGTGTGTGTGTGTGTGTGCATACATGCATGTGTGTGTAACAGTTATTTTCATTTTAATTTACAGACTAACGTGTTCTTAAAAGGCATTTGATGATTTGAGAAAATAATGATGCAATACCAAATATCTAGTGAATAATTTCAGTTTATATAATTTAAAAACATTTATTAACAGTTGATTAATTAATTTGATATGTTCGCTGAATTTACCCTGCTAAAGTGAACATTTGGATGCGTTTTGATAAATGCGAGCAATCTTAGAATGGCAATCAAGAACAAGACACAGAACAGTTTTTTCCCCCAAAACATTCCCGTGAATCCTTTTGTAGTTTATTGACTCCTCTCACCTCAGTCCCTGGCAACCAGTATTATGTTTCTTATTTCTAGTCATGTCTTTTCTACAATGTCAGATAAATGGACTCCTACAGTATGTAGTCTTTTACAGATGACTTTTCTTAGATACCACAATATTTTAGAATTCATCCACAATGTTGCATTATCCCTAGTTATGCTCCTTTTTACTGTTAAGTAGTATTTCATTGTATCCACACACCACAATTTTTTTTATTTTAATTTTTCTTTTTTGTCCCAAATTCTTTGTAATTTAATTTTATTTTTTCAGTGTTCCAAGATTCATTGTTTATGCATACAACTTATCTACCCATTTACCAGTTAATAAAAAGTCAAATTGTTTCTAGTATTTTGGTTCCTATGATTATCATTATTATGCACATTTGCATGCCCATCTCTGTATAGGCAGGTGTTTCACATCTCTTGGGGTAGAATTGCCAGGTTATATGTGATAAATTGATAAATGTATATTTAACTTATAAGAAACGGCCATATTCCTTGCAAAGTGGCTGCACATTTTTACATCCCCACCAACACTGTGTGTGATCTAGAATTGCTTTACACATTTAGCCCCTTTTGATAGTACTAGCCTTTTTAATTTTAGATATTTGTGATGGTTGATTTTATGTGTCACATTGATTGATTAGGCCACGATGCCCTGTTATGGGGTGGAACATTATTCTGGGTGTTTCTGTGAGTGTGTTTTGAATGAGATTTACATATAAACTGATGGACCTTAAATAAAAGAGATTGTCTTCTGAAATATGAGTGGAACTCATTCAATAAATTGAGAGTAGGAAGAGAAAGAAAGGCCGACTTCCACTAAGCAAAAGGGAATTCTTCCAGCAGACATTCTTAATCTGTAACATGAATTCCCGATTTTTTAGCAGACTGCCTTTGAACTCAAACTGCAACTCCTTGCTGAATCTCCAGCCTGATAACCTCCCCATCAGATTTTGGACTTGCCAATCATAACAGTCAATTTATAAAAATAAATCACTATGTATGTATGCACATCCTACTGTTTTGTTTATCTGGAGAACTCTGATTCATACAATGTTCTAGTACATCTATAATGATATCAAATTCTGGTTTTAGTTTGCATTTCTAAAGATTTCTGGTGACGTTGATGTGCCATGGTTATTTTTATATCATCTTTTGCAAAGTGTCTGTTCAAATATTTACCTAGGTTTTTTTTGTTTTGTTTTGTTCTGTTTTTTAATCTGATGGGGGGTGCAGGATTGTTTGTCTTTTCATTATTAAATTATAAGAATTCTTTACATATTCTGGATACAAGTCCTTTATGTTACATGTCACATCCAATCATTTTCTCCCTGTGAGTGGCTTATATTTTCATTTTCTTAATAATGTCTTTAGAAAAGCAGAAATTTTAAATTTTGATGAGGCCCAGTATATCTGTTTTCTTTCATGGCTCATATTTGGGTCCTATTTAAGAAATTCTTACCTAATTCAAGTTTGCAAAGATCTTAGAAGTAATTTGTAATGTTAGGTTTTACATACAAGTTTATGAATCTTATAGTTTCTTTTTTTAGGTCTATGATTTATTTAGAGATAATTTTTATTGATATTGTAAGGTGAGGGTTGAGATTAATTTGTGTGAACATAGTTATCCAGTTGTTACAACATTGTTATGGCAGAGGTGTCTTTTCCCAATTGCATTTACTTTTTCACTTTTTCTTTAAAAAATAACCAAGTAATTGTATATTTGCAGTTCTATTTATGAATTTTCTTTTCTATTCCACTGATCTATGTTTCTACTTTTATAACAATGATATCAGGATTTATAGTGAATCTTGAGACCAGGTAATAGGACTTTGTCACTTTTGTTTCTTTTTAAAATAATTTTGGTTATGATAGGTCTTTTGTATTTCCATATGCATTTTAGAATCAGCCTTCAGTTTCTGCAAAAACATATGATGATTAACACTGAGACTGTGCTATGTATGCAGATTAATTAGGGGAAACTGATACATTAACAGTAGTGAATCTTCCAATTCATGAACTCTGCATTTTTCTCCATTTCTCTAGGATTTCTTTAATTTCTCTCAGTCTGATTTGTAGTTTTCAGTGAGTGGGTCATGCCGATATTTTGTTAAATCTATTCTTAAATATTTCATGATTTTTTTTAAATTTTTTATTTTTTATAAACATATATTTTTATCCCCAGGGGGTACAGGTCTGTGAATCACCAGGTTTACACACTTCACAGCACTCACCAAAGCACAGACCCTCCCCAATGTCCATAATCCCACCCCTTTCTCCCAAACCCCCTCCCCCCAGCAACCCTCAGTTTATTTTGTGAGATTAAGAGTCACTTATGG
Source organism: Mustela putorius furo (assembly GCF_011764305.1). Lineage (NCBI taxonomy): Eukaryota > Metazoa > Chordata > Mammalia > Carnivora > Mustelidae > Mustela > Mustela putorius. Next base: position 28,796,639 of record NW_025421273.1, read on the forward strand.
TTTGTCTCCCTCCCAATCCCATCTTGTTTCATTGATTCTTCTCCTACCCACTTAAGCCCCCATGTTGCATCACCACTTCCTCATATCAGGGAGATCATATGATAGTTGTCTTTCTCTACTTGACTTATTTCACTAAGCATGATATGCTCTAGTTCCATCCATGTTGTTGCAAATGGCAAGATTTCATTTCTTTTGATGGCTACATAGTATTCCATTGTGTATATATACCACATCTTCTTGATCCATTCATCTGTTGATGGACATCTAGGTTCTTTCCATAGTTTGGCTATTGTGGACATTGCTGCTATAAACATTCGGGTGCATGTGCCCCTTTGGATCACTACATTTGTATCTTTAGGGTAAATACCCAATAGTGCAATTGCTGGGTCATAGGGCAGTTCTATTTTCAACATTTTGAGGAACCTCCATGATTTTTAATGTTATTGTAAATTTTATTTAACAAATTGGTTTTCAAATGTTCACTTCTAACGTGGAGAAATACAATTGATATATTTTTTAAAGATTTTATTTATTTATTTGACAGGCAGAGATCACAAGTAGGCAGAGAGGCAGTCAGAGAGAGAGGGAGAAGCAGGCTCCCCGAGGAGCGGAGAGCCCGATGCGGGGCTCAATCCCAGGACCCGAGATCATGACCTGGGCCGAAGGCAGAGGCTTAATCCACTGAGCCACCCAGGCGCCCCTACAATTGATTTTTGAATATTGATTCTCTGTTCTGCAACCTTGCTAAACTTGTCATTAGTTTTAGTAACTTTAAAATATCTTCATATTTTCTATATATATATATATGCTTTTGCTGTCTGCAAGTGACAATAATTTAAAACAATTCCTTTAATATTTAAGTAATTATTTAAGTCTATTGCTATTAGGTATATCAGTATGCATAACTTTTGTGTTTGTGTTCCTTATCAGGTCAAATACCCTTGTATTTTTAGATCACTGTGAGTTTTTATCATGAATGGGTGCTAGATTTTGTCAAGTGCTTTTTCTGCATTTATTAAAATGATCATATTGTTTTTCTTTTTGTCTGTTGATAAAATGGTTTACATTGATTATTTTTCAAACGTTGAACCAAATTTGTACTCTTAGGATAAACCTCGCTCACTTGTTCATGATGTATTATCTCTTTATGTATTGTTGCATTTGATTGCTAATTTTTTGTTAATGACAGTTGTGTGTATATCCAGAAGATACATTGGTCTGTAATTTTTTTTTTCTCGAATTATCTTTATCTTCTTTTGGTATTAGGGTAATATTAACTTTATTTAAAGATCTATTTATTGATTGATTGATTGAGAGCATGTGTGCACGAGCGAGGGAAAGAGAGAGTTAGGGGAGAGGAGCAGAGGGAGAAAGAGTGAGAGAATTTCAAGCAAACTGCCTGCTGAGTGCAGAGGTGACCCAGGGCTAGATCTCCTGACTCTTAGATCATGACCTGAGCTGAAATCAAGAATCAGGTGCTTAACCACTGAGTCACCCAGGTGCCCCAAGGGTCATATTAACTTTATTATATCAGTAGGAAAAGTGTTCCATTTCTTCTATTTGCAGGAAATGTCTGTATCAAATTTGTATTACTTATTATTTTTTTAATTTTCAGCGTAACAGTATTCATTATTTTTGCACACCCAATGCTCCATGCAATCTGTGCCCTCTCTAATACCCACCACCTGGTTCCTCCAACCTCCCACCCCCCACCACTTCAAACCCCTCATATTGTTTTTCAGAGTCCATAGTCTCTCATGGTTCACCTCCCCTTCCAGTTTCCCCCAACTCCCTTCTCCTCTCTAACTGCCCATGCCCTCCATGCTATTTGTTATGCTCCACAAATAAGTGAAACCATATGATAATTGACTCTCTCTGCTTGACTTATCTCACTCAACATAATCTCTTTCAGTCCGGTCCATGTTGCTACAAAAGTTGGGTATTCTTCCTTTCTGATGGAGGCATAATACTCCATAGTGTATATGGACCACAACTTCCTTATCCATTAGTCAGTTGAAGGGCATCTTGGTTCTTTCCACAGTTTGGCGACTGTGTCCATTGCTGCTATAAACATTGGGGTACAGATGGCCCTTCTTTTCACTACATCTGTATCTTTGGAGTAAATACTCAGTAGTGCAATTGCAGGGTCACAGGGAAGCTCTATTTTTAATTTCTTGAGGAATCTCCACACTGTTCTCCAAAGAGTCTGCACCAACTTGCATTCTCACCAACAGTGTAAGAGGGTCCCCCTTTCTCCACATCCCCTCCAACACATGTTGTTTCCTGTCTTGCTAATTTTGGGCATTCTAACTGGTGTAAGGTGATATCTCAATGTGGTTTTAATTTGCATCTCCCTGATGGCTAGTGATGAACATTTTTTCATGTGTCTGATAGCCATTTGTATGTCTTCACTGGAGAAGTGTCTGTTCATATCTTCTGCCCATTTTTTGATATGATTATCTGTTTCGTGCGTGTTGAGTTTGAGGAGTTCTTTATAGATCCTGGATATCAACCTTTTGTCTGTACTGTCATTTGCAAATATCTTCTCCCATTCCGTGGGTTGCCTCTTTGTTTTCTTGACTGTTTCCTTTGCTGTGCAGAAGCTTTTGATTTTGATGAAGTCCCAAAAGCTTATTTTCACTTTTGTTTCCTTTGCCTTTGGAGACATATCTTGTTACCCTATTAATGTCTGTAGAATCAATACTAATGTTCTGTCTTTTATTGGAAATTTTTATTTTCTTTCTTTCTCTCTTACTTATTTTTTTTTTAAAGATTTATGTTTTTACTTTAGAGAGAGAAAGAGAGTGCATGAGGAGAAGGGGCAGAGGGAGATGGCAAGAGTCTTAAGCAGACTCCACGCTCAGTGAGGATCTCACTACCCAGAGATCAGGACCTGAGTGGAAACCAAGAGTCGGATGCTCAATTGACTGTCCCATTCAGGCACCCATATCTTCTCTTTTTTGAAAAAAAAAAAAATATATATATATATATATATTGATATATTTAGAGGTTTATTGACTGTGTTAAACATTTTTAAAAAACGGCTTTTGGCTTTATTGATTTTTCTCTATTATTTTTTCTTTCCTATTTCATCAATAATTAATACTCTTATTTATATTATTTCCTTCCTTCTTTTAACTTGCTTTTCTTTTCTCACTTTCTTAATGTAGAAAATTGCAGTATTGATTGGAAATTTTTCTTCTTTTCTCATATAAATCTAATTTCTAAATATAAATCTAATTTCATATGGCAAAATTCTCTTTAAGCATTGTTTTGGATGGATTCCTGCAAAATTTGATATGTGTTTTTACTTTCATTTAGTAAAAAATAGTTTCTAAAGTTCACTGTGATTTTTTCTTTGACCCATGTGTTATTAGAAGTGTGTTGTTTATTTTCTAACCATTAGGAGACTTTCCTTGTATTTTTCTGGTATTGATTTTTAGTTAATCCCACGTGGACAGAGAACACATCCCCCCACCCCGAGAACACTTTTTTTACAAAAATGATTTAAGTTCATTTATATTTATTGAGATTTGTTTCATTTTTCAGAATATGGTCTATCTGAGTGTCTATGGAATATCTGTTTACAGTGGAAAAAATGTGTTTTTTCCCATTATTGAGTAGTGTGTCTTATAAATGTCAATTAGTTCAAGTAATTTCATAGTATGGTTCACATCTTTTATACCTTTACTGATTCTTTATCTACTTGTTCTTTCAGATCCAGAGAGAGGATTGTTGAAATTTCTAAACACAATGCTTTAATTGTCTATTTTTTCTTTAGAGTCTGTTTTGCTTTATTAAGCTAAGCTCTCAATACATTTTGTTTTTAATATAATTGTTTGCATAAGACTACTATAATAAGTACTATTATTATCTATACTCTGCAGGTAAGAAAACATATGGATATAAAGGTTTAAATAATTTTTCAAAATGACATACAGCATATAAGTGCTCTAGTTGGGATTTGAACTTGGGCACTCTGACTTCAGAACTTATTTGTATGGTAAATTATTAAGTAAAATTAGAAAGGTAAATAAGTATGTCACAATTATTCAAAAGAGAGCAAGACAGAACTAGGAAGATAATATTGGATATAACTCTGTTATGGATAATGGGTGATTTATTTATTTTACAGTTGTATGTTTTGTAAGCCTTCTACACTATACACATATAATTGTTCCAAAAATAAAAATGTAACTAAATCTTTATTTTATTTGTTTTTATTCCATTGAATCATTAAAAAGGAGGCAAGCCATTGGGTTCATACAATTTTAATAGATAACCATGATATTTATCTGCCCAATAATTTACCATAGTTCATTTAACTATATTCTTAATTTCCTTTTTAGAATACATCCAATTTTGTTTTTAAATAATGTGCTAAATATCATTTCATGTTTGACTATATTTCCTATTTTTTTTTAGTATAAATTCCTAGAAGTATATTATTGGCTCAAATGTATAGATAATACTTTAAGTTTCTTTCTTTCTTTCTTTGTTTTTTTTTAAGATTTTATTTACCCATTTGACAGAGATCACAAGTAGACAGAGAGGCAGACAGAGAGGAGGAAGCAGGCTCCCCACAGAGCAAAGAGCCCGATGTGGGGCTCAATCCCAGGACCCTTGGATCCTGATCTGAGCTGAAGGCAGAGGCTTTAACCCACTGAGCCACCCAGGCGTCATATGTTTCTTAAGGAATTCTTTATTAAGCCATAGCAAGGAACAGATACACAGAATAATTTCCTATCTCAAACACCAGAATTACATAGAATTTTTGTAGTTTAAACTAAGATACCTATATAGGTGGAAAAGCGGGGAAAAAAGAGATTTTGAGATCTCATTATCTTTTAAATATTTAACGAGTAGCCATACTTTGAATACATGATTTTATACAAGTATCTAAAATATTTTTTACAACACTTGACATCCACACTGACATAGGGTTAGATGAAATTATTTTGAAAACAGATTTAAAAAAGGACTCTATACACATTAGTAATCACTCTTATCTCCTTGAGTCTTGAAGACAGGTGGACAAGGGGTTGTAAACATCATGAGAAATGAGGGCATACAGAAATACCGAGTCTATGAAAACAAGATTTGAAATTCCTTTGTTCGTAAGGTACTCAAAATATTCAAATCAGGGTCACTTGCTACATTGCCTTTGGATGAATGTTTCTGAGATGTCTTCAGATTTTTCCTTTTATTTATGCAGATTTTGTTCTTAAAGAGAGACTCTTATTTCTTCTTCTTCTTTAATTTATTCTTCTGAGTAAAGAAGCTTATGTTATCCTGTTTGTTAAAAGAATAGCTGAAGAATTAACAAAAAACAATTTTTAATTGCTCTGTTATCCAAACAAACACATGCAAATTTTGCCATCTTCCCTTCCACTGCCCTCCAGTACTTGCCCACCCTCCACACCCAGCTACACGACATTTGTTTGGTTTTCATGGGGTGGTAATATCATTTATTGGTATTTCTGAATCTGATGCTAAAAGAGAGAAATTTGAAAAGACTTCTTTTTATTCATTATAGATCATTCTTATGATGAAAGACAGTGAATCAAAACAAAATTCTTGTCATACAGACTTCCAGATGGTATTGTGAAATAACAGTGCTCCTCAATATTCTTTTTTTTTTTTCTGAAGATTTTATTTATTTATTTGATGCAGAGAGAGAGAGACAGTGAGAGAGGGAATACAAGCAGTGGGAGTGGAAGAGGAAGAATGAGATTTCCTGCTGAGCAAGGAACCCAATGTGGACCTCGATCCCAGGGCCCTGGGTTCACAACTTGAGCCCAGGGTAGATGCTTAATGACTGAGCCACCTAGGTGCCCCACTCCTTAATACACTTAAAGATTCATTATTGGTGATAGATTAATCAAATTTATTTTACAAACTGATGTTCCACCTTAGGACTTCCTGGTGAGTTGGTTAGTTTTTCAACCAGTACATATTCATACAAGGAAACCTATACCTTTTAATACCATACACACTATTGAAGTGTTAATTTTGTTCAAGCTTTGGTTGACTGATACATACATGTTTTTTTCTTAATTAACATATAATGTATTATTTGTTTCAGAGGTACAGGTCTGTGATTCATCAATCGAACCCAGTTCACAACACTCACCATAACACAGACCCTACCCAATGTCCATCACTCAGATACTCCATCCCTCCCAAGATACACACCATTGACATGGTGGCTTCAACCATAGACATTTATTTCTCACAGTTCTAGAAGCTGGTAATTCATGGTCAGGTTCTGGTGGGAACCCTCCTGGTGGCTCAGATAGTTGCTTTATTGCTGTGTCTTCATATGGCAGAGAAGAGAGAAATTAAGCTCTGTGATGAAAAAACCAATCTCATCACAAGGACCTCACCTTCAAGACCTTTTTTAAACACGAGCATTTCCCAAAGGTCTCACCTCCAAATAACATTTGGGGTTAGGTCTTCCACACATGAATTTTGGGGGCATGTGGGAAAGTCCATAACATACACACAGCCATATATAAAGATAAACATATATGTGTGTGTATGTGTAGAAAGATACATGTGGAGACTTATCAATAGGTAGATGAAAATACAAGAACTCAGGAACCATTATACACATACAATGCATCTATTTATATGTATCTATGTGTATATATGTATATCTAAATCTTTACATATTGTATATTAATATAATCTATATGTATGTGTGTATGTGTGTATATATATATGTATATATATATATATATGTATATATATATATATAAAATCAGCCAATCCAAAGTCAAAAAGTATATATACACAACATACACACATAAATAAAAATGTTATCGGTTCTGAGTTCTCATATACCTGAGAATGACTTTTTCTTCCGAGCATGAAAAATGTGGTAGAAGAAACTGCTTATAAAAATCCTTCTTCTCCAGCTCTGTAGATGATGCCACATGGCCCTCAGACTTCCAATATTTCAGATAAGAAATCTGAGGTAATTTTTTTTTAAATCACTAAATCTGATTTTTGTTCCTATACAAACAATTGGTACCCCCCCCGGTTTTGTCTCTATTGGATATTTTTAAAAAATGGTAATTGCAATACAAAATATCTGCCAGGATATAATATGAAAATTTTGCTAGGGTAAATATGTTATTTTTTAAATTTTTCATTTGTTTTGCTGGAAACTTATAAGCCTCTTAGCTTTGCATTACTTTTCCATTACTGTCTAACTAATTACAAACCTAGCATCTTACAACAGTATCCATTTATTATCTCAGTTTCTGTGATCAGAAGTCTGGGCACAGCTGAATCCCACTCCAGGGCTTCATAAGGTTACAATCAAGTGTTGACCATGCTGCATTCTCGTCTGGATTTTGTCCAGGGAAGAATCTGCTTCCAAGCTCACTGAAGTTGCTGGCAAAATCCATTTTTCTATAGTGGTGTGACTGCATGCTTAGGGTCCTTTCTGCCTATAGGCTGGAGTTTGCCCTCCATGCCTAGAAGATGCATTGCTTCATAGGCTCTCTAGCAACATGGCAGCTTCCTTCTTCAAGTTGGCAAGGAGAGTCTCTCTGCTAAGACTGGGCTTTATGTGATGAAACGTAATCATAGGAGTGACATCCCATCACCTCTGCCGTGTTGTTTTTGTCACAAGTGAGTGATACTTTCTACCAGGAGAATAGAAGAGTCACTTTAGAGTTTGCTCACCACAAATCCACAACTACCTTGGAGTTCAGGAACTGTTTTCCTCAAATCTAATTGTGGGTTCGTCTTCGAACATTTCACTTTCTTCCTTAGCAACAATGGTAATCTCTAGTTTTCTTAAACTGGGATTCTGTATTTGTGAGATGCTAGACCACTTTAAGTAAAACCAGGAATTTAATGGAAAGGTCCTGGGGTAGTTTAAAAACCACAGGTTAGCAGCGTTGAAAAGAACAATGGAAAAGGTTGGACTGTAGCAAAAACAAATTGAGGTGACAAAGGTCCATCCTTCCAGTGACCTTGTCTCATCTCTGCCCTGCTGTATACGTGACTGTTTCTCTCTCTTGCCACACAGGCTTCCTTTACCTCTGTCCACACGCTGGACGCCAGAAGATTAAATGAGTCAGCATACATAAAGCCTTTGAAACAGTGTTGGTACATGGCAAAAGTCCAACAACTATAAGCTATTGTTATTGCTATTTTATTGTTAGCTTTATTATTGCTGTATTTTGTATATTCCTGTTGTGGGGGTGGAGTAGGGTAGGGGCTCCATTTGCTAAATACCAGTGGTGAGTGCTGGGAAGGCAGTCTCATAGCTCTTCAATGGAATTTCATGTTTTTCTCCTTTTCAGCAAAATTTATTGTTTTATCTTTTCCTTGTACATTCTCTAATATCTCAAATTTTCCTCTGTAGCACTCATTCTGTTTTCTACTCTATCAATTTTACTGTTTATTCATTTTAGAGCCAGGATTTAACTCTTCAATTAACTCCATCTTTCTTTTTCCCCAAATTTTCTTTCCCACATCTTTCCCCTTCTTCCCATCCCATTGGTCTCTTTGAAACAATCTATTCTCTCTGGCTTTCTGCTTTGGTTGCATACAGGCTGCACTCTTTGTTTCTTCCTCAGAGTAGAAACAATTGGTAAAAGATTTTTCTGATTATTATAATAAATATTTTTCAGAGATGTATTTTGTATGTGTGTTTGTGTGTGTGCTCCTAAACAGAATTTTTTTTTCCTCTAATTCGAAAATACCCCACCTCCATAAACTCATGATTTTATGCTGGATTTCTTGTCATCTAATGAAAAGAGACCTATTCAACCAGATACATCGTTGTTGTCCTGTTCTTCACTGCTTCATCTCTGACACAGGCTAATAACTTCCTCCTATGAGCATTTGGGGTTCTACTCCTGAAGGCTTCTCTGACATTTGTGGGTACAGGAAAGAAATGCAGGAGAGCTGGCATCCTTGAGAGTCATCCTCATGGTGGTAGCCCAGTGGGGAATAGGAGTTGCCTAATATCTTAACTTCTCTGTGGGGACAACTTCAAAGCATGTCTTAAGTTCTCTCTCAGAGGTCTACAGTGGGTTTGAGCACCTGTTTCTCACAGCAAACTTGTTGGTTAATGCACTTTTTTTTTTTAAAAGATTTTATTTATTTATTTGACAGAGAGATCACAAGTAGGCAGAGAGGCAGGCAGAGAGAGAGAGAGGAGGAAGCAGGCTCCCCGCTGAGCAGAGAGCCCGACGTGGGACTCGATCCCAGGACCCTGAGATCATGACCCGAGCCGAAGGCAGTGGCTTAACCCACTGAGCCACCCAGACGCCCCTGGTTAATGCACTTTTATTGGCTTCTCTCCCTTCTGTTCATTACTTCCTCACTCCCTGATCAAAGTTTCCTGGGATGTCCTCCCATATAACCTACTTGAACTTTGCTTTGTTTCAAGCTCTTCTTTTAGGGGGTCTCATCCTAAGTCAAGTCATTTGTCAAAAATTCAGGTGAATTATTTCTTCTTGGGTACTGATTAGATCATTGTTTTGGATTTAGAGATATCAAAAAAAGGATATACATTGTTTGTAATTTTAAACAGATTTTCATTTGGTTCTCACTTGGCTTGAAATGGGCTCATCCCCAGTTACTACTCCCTACTGTAAACAGATGAAAGGCAGAAAAGCTGTAATCACCAACATACTCTGTTTGCCAATTTTTCTCACTTTTGCCTCACTCACAGTCTTTTTCTTGGGGGGCTCATAAGTTGCAGGGTTCTGTGCTATTCATCTTCATGTTGCCTTTCAGTTGTTTTCTGAAACTCTCTATCAAGGACTAGATGCAGAATAAGAGGCATTGACAAAGTTTAAGTGGAAATAACACTCTATCTAAAGGGGAAGCACCCATACAGAAGATGGTCTGAGACCCAGTTTTCTTACACATTAAATTCTTTAATAAAAATTCTTAAATCTTTAATGAAAATACTATGTTCCATAAGTATTGTGGCCAAGAAAAAAAAATCCAACCATTTCTGTCCTCAGGGAATGCACAATCTACTGTTTCTCAGAATATAGTCTATAGACCAGCTGCATCAGAATGACTTGGAAAACAGATTCCCAGACGTACTAATTTATAGTTTCAGAAACCCAGCTACTTCTTATGAGTTCTAAAGTTCATAAGTGACTGATTTAGTGGTTAGTATAGACTTTTTATTTCTTAGTTTAAGAGAAACTCAGAGAAAGAGAAAAATTATCTTCTAAGGAAATGACTTTTTAATCCACTGTCCATTGATGTTAATTTAAGTAATTAAATTAAGTATTTTAATTAAGAAAAAGTGATAATCTCCATTGTCACCCCATCTTCTTTGAAAAGGCCTTTTGCATATTGCATTTTCCTTTAGTGTATTTTTGCTGCAGTATATTTTCATGTGTTTTCTAAAAATGGTATGGTTAAGCATTTTTTGATTCCTTGTTTGAAAATATTTTACTTCTAAATTTTATAGGTAATTTGGCTGGGTATAATAATCTGGGTTGAAAATAATTTTTCCTTAGTATATTTATGACACTATTCTAGTGCTTTCTCACCTCTGGAATTGCTAGAAAAATGCCAGTATGTTTTTGCTTATTTAGGGGTGATGAGTTTTTCTAGTTTTTCTCTCTAGAAGATTTAAGGAATTTTATCTTGTGGAGTTTTAATTTTTACAATGACGTTTGGTACAATTTTCTTTTTATCCATTGTGATGGAATTCATCAGGGGTTTTAAGCTTGATGTCATATACCTTTTTGGAGTTGGCTGTTTATGGCTACATTAATTTATCTATTTTTGGTGTTTTTTGAGGCTCTTCTTATTTTGGATGTTGGAACATCTCTATTGGTATTCTAGATGTCAGATCTTTTCTCACATATTTCTCTCTTTTATTCTTTTTTTTTTGTCTACGTATTCTGGGAAATTTCAGAATTTTACTGGCCATTCTTTGTATAGAATTTTTTTTTATTTTTTAATTTATTTATTTATTTTTTTTTTACCTTTCTTTTTTTCATGCCACTGCTTTGGAAACCCTTGTGGGGGAATATATATATATATATATATATATATATATATATGCCCTGTTAATTGTTGAAAATTTATTTTTCATCTATTGTATAGTTTGCATTCCCATTGACTTTATTCATAGTATTAACTCTTCCAAGTGTCTAACAATATGTTGAGTTTAGTTTGAAATTTTGGGAATGTCATGAGTCTTTTTCATATCTCCATTTGGACAATTTTGTGGGAGACTTGGAGAGGCTGTATCAGGAGCCACTAGTCATACCAATTAAAACCAGAATTGGATCCTCTGTTTCTCAAATTAAGTTTACAAACTTGTCTCTTAAGTTCATAAACTATGTAATAACATTGGCATTTTTTCACTTCCTCTTAACTTGTATTAAGTACTCCCCCATTGGTAATTTCCAGGTATGCATTTTGGCCCTAGTTGAAAAAAAAAATCTGCCTTGCAAATGTAAAGGGCAGGTACTTCTAAGCCATCATTTGCACATCTTGGGGGGTATTTTAAGACAGAGGCTTAAAGCCAAGTGGTTTTAATCACCTGAAAAGCAAGTTGCCCTGCAGTAATTCATTAAGTGTGTGTATATGTGTATTTTAATCTGTTTTTGTCCACTGGAATCCTTAAATAGAAGAGAAACCATCGGAGACCGGTATTTTCAGGCTAGAATACCATGGTGCACATCTGCCTAATAAAGTTGTTGTTGAAGCCCTTCCTGTTGACATTTAACCTCAGGGTCTATGTAAAGCCCCTCATTCATTAAGCAGTTGATTCCATTAGCAGCAGGCTATGTCTGGGATCCTGGGGACCCTGCACCTGGCCTGCTTTATTCCTGACAAATCATCTGATTTTATTGATAGCCACCTGGAAAATTATATTTGGGGCAGGGGGTTAAGACACACAGCTTAGAACCCACTCCTCAGAAGGAGCAGCAAGAGACAGCTCACCCTGGTCACCTCTGCAGCCAGTCCATAAAAATAGTCATTTTTAAAGGAGTGACTCAATATTACTTTGCCAAGTTCATGCTGCTATTTTTTTCTCTAAGGGGTATTTTAAATGAGGCAAGTTTCTCTTCCAGTTCGCATTGCAGAGGGGGGCAAGGACAGCTCACAGCCTATCATCAAAAGCCTTCAGCAGCCCTGTTACCAGAATCTCTCGTCAACTTCTATATTATTCTGTCCCTCAGGCCTCACATGGTGCTTGGAGGGTGGTGCCTAGCAGTTCGGGAATAGCAATGCTTCTGACCCCATAGCAAGTCTTCTTTCTGGCTGCCACATTAGATCAAAAACTGTGTGGGATTATCCCTTCAGGAGGCAGTTCTCCTTTTTCAGTTGTTAGCAGGTGTTGCTGAACAGATTCACACTCTCTGGGGAGATGGGAAGCGCGTCGATGTCAGAGGAAGAGATTTGCTTTGGGTTAACAGTGATGATGCCACACCTACACACACTTCATGCAGTTCCCAGAATTTCGTCCAGAGCTCTAAAGCAGCAAAGGCAAAATTGGTGAAAAGTGTTTTCCTTTTGGGGAAGAAGGAGCAGAAACCTCCTAATTACTACAGGAAAAGGAAGAGGTTTTAGGTTTTGTCAATTATTTTTCCAAGAAGATGGAAAGCTTGAGGGCACTCCCTGAAGTTGAGTCAGGAAACTTATTTTGAAAGAAAAAAAAAAAAAAGAAAGGAAAGATTGCACATAGTCTTAGAAATGAAACCATCTGTGACCCTGTTTCTTGAGATTTGAAAAATATGGAGCTTGAGGTTTCTGTGGCTTTTCTAGCAGCTTAGGTCTTATGAGCTCAAGTTTTCAAAAGAGCTTTTCTCTACAGAAATGTACAGTTGCATGTATCTGATAATCACTGATTGGAGGGGAAGGTGACTTGAGGAAAAATTGGAATGGTTAAACACAATCAAGAAATAATAGCTGTTGTATAGATGAAACAGCCCTCCTGCGTTCAAGAGCAAGCTATTTCTCACACCAGACCGACTAAATATTCCAAAGCAGATCTCCTTGGGAAGCCTGTTTTAACAAGGAACTTTAAAAACATTTATAATTCACATGGCAATTAGCAAATATAAATGGTATGATGATTTTTTGGATGGCATGGTCTCCTGGAAAGACTATAGAGTAGAGGAAATGATACTTTCTTGGGAATTAATGCACCTAGGTTTAGATTCCTTTCACACCACCTTTTAATTATGAGATTTTGAGCCATTTAATATGTTTAAAGCCATAGTTATTTATATCTCACTTTGACAAAAATGCAACTCCATTACAGGGTTGTTAATAGGAATAAATTAAAAAACAAAACAATAAATTAAAAAACAAAAGCTCTTTGACTGGCAGCAAAACAAAACAACAACAATAACCCCTATACACAATGACTGAAACTAAAAAAAAAAAAAAAAGTCAGATTTTCATTGCATATGAAATAAAATTAAACTTCTTGCCAGGACCTCTATGACCTTATAGGCACTGTCTCCTGTCTCCTGCCTCTTTATATGTTTCTATCTCATCCACTCACCCTCTGCTCAGCTCCATGCCCTCTTGGATTGATTTATTCCCATGATGTTAACATCAGTGATATCTTCTTAAAGATATTGAGATATTGTGATTTATAAGAAATATGTATTTGGTCATATAGATGATCAAAATGTATTACTCACACGTATCTGGTCATAATCCATAGTTTCTGGCTCTCCACTCCCAAAACTCTTGAATTTCCTATGATAAGAGAGCTAAGTGTGTCTCCTGTTATGTGAATGAAGTGACCATTGGATCACTTAAGGGTGGGGGCTTTTTGCCAGAATCAGCTATGTGATTAGAGGATTGGACCTTTCAATCCCACCCCAAACCACTAGGGAGATGAGTGGGGCTGGAGGTAGAATCATTTACCAATGGCCAGCAATTTAATCAATCATGGCTACATAATGAAGTCTGTGAAAGCTCAAAAAGAAAAGTTCAGAGAGCTTCTGGATCGGTGAACACGTGAGCCTTGAGGACAGAAGCGTGATCTTGCCCATACATTGTGCTATGCATCTCTTCCATATGGCTCTGCCTGAATTATTATTATTCTCTAATAAACCAGTGATCTAGTAGGTGAAATGTTTCTCTGTGTTCTGTGAGCTGCTCTAGAAAATTAATTGAGCCGGATGAGGGAACCTCCAATTTATAGCCAGTTGGGAGGATAGAAAACATACGACTGGCATCTGAGGTCCAAAGAGGGGTCCACTGGAACCTCTAATCTATGGCTTATTGGTCAGATGCACAGGCACAGGTGATAGCCTGGGTTTGTGACTGGCAGCTGGAAGGGTGAAGGGCAGCCTTGTAGGATTGAATACTTAACCTGTGGGATCTGAGGCCATCTCCTATAATGTCAGAACTGAACTGGATTATAGAACACCCACTGGGTATCTGGGTAACAACACTGCTTGTTGATGCAGTGGTAACTTCACACACACACAGGTTGAGATCGGTGACCAGAACCCAAATTAGACACCTTCCCTTGCCACCTTTCTTTACATAATATAGTGTCCAGCAGTACCACCTCATCCATTCATTTTCATAGTATAGTTATTGAGCATCTCTTATATGCCAGGTGATGTTCTAATAGTTAAGACTAGAGTACTAAACAGCCCCCAGTTTCCTTGCTTTAATGAAACTTCCATTCTCACGAGGGAAGACAAATCATAAACAAGTAAATAGCAGGATGATAATAAAAAGAGCTATAAGAAAAGAGTCATTAAAGCAGTTGGGTAGACAACGTCTCCATTGTCTTCAATGTCTCCAATGAGGAGTGATTTTGAGCTGACACCCTTGCTCAAGCCAGAATCTTATAGCAAAAAAAAAAAAAAAAAAAGGACATAAGTTCCTATAAATAGAAGGGTTTCCCATCCTGCTGTATGTTAAAGGAGCAGGAGGTTTTGTGACTAAAATAAGCCTGGATAAAAATGTACTTCTGCATAACAAACTTGAGCTGTCACATCACTCTTTCCCACTGAGTTTCTTGACTTCAGGTGGGCAACAAAACTTTCCCAGGAAACCATCCTGACTGCTGGGTGAGAGGGCCTATAATTGGGTCCAAATTTATGAGGTGTTACTCTATACCATTTTCAAAAGGGGAGCTTTTGAAAACACAGAGTTGAATGTGTGGCTGTTCACTATCACCATCATTTTTCCCCTGCTCTTCTTCCTTTGGATAGCCATGTCTCTAAACCAACCACTACATGGCCAGCAGCAGGATCCTCCTCACTGAAGGCATGGATGGAATGTCTATGCGGTCTGAGGACAGTACCACTATTCTAGGTTCATTAGGCATCTATTCAATTGGAGCCATCCCAGTTCTGATGCCTTCAGGCCAGTGGGTCTGTCCACTGGGGCTATTTCTTCCTCTTTCCCCTCATTGCTTGAATATGTCTTCAGGGAGTTCCTTCTGTTCTCAGGGTGATGCTGGGAGAATGTTTTTCTTGAGTCCTTACTTGAAGAGAATTATGAACCACTGGGAAAAAGCTCTTCTGTTGATTAGGCTTTTTTTCTCCATTTGGGGGAAATCAAATGACTGAAATATAAATTTGATTTGAACAGTTCTTAAATATCTTTTTTTCAACATTGACAGGAATTTTGGCTTTGCATTTTGATTTTGCACATTTAAAAAGTGAACCAGAAAGACTCTTAACCACTAAAAGTAGAAATTGCAAGAAGCAATCTAAATACAAACCAGTAGAAATGATTATGATAAAATGTCTTTTGCATGTCTGATCTATAAACACATTTAATGGCCCACTCAGAGGATGATGGTATTATTATTGCAAGGAACATATTCATGGAAAGTGAGCCCCAAATTTAATTTTTAACCATCCCAAAGATTTGAAAAGACTGGCAAATATGTTTTTTTTTAAAATTGTAGCACTCACATAGACCTGTATTATATATATTTAGAGAAATTTGGAGAAAACCGAGACTGAGGAAGGTATTTATACTTTTGTTCCTGGGACGGACATGCATCAATCTAAAGAAATACTCCTAACTTCATAGAAAGCATAACTTGGGCTGCCCCAGACTAGTGGTGGGTTTCGAAGTTGGTAAGAATAAGAGAGTTCCTTTATTGTGTTATTGTTCCTGAAGGTTTCTAAATTCACTCATTCTCTGAGTGGTCTATTGGATAAGCTCTTTTCCACCCCAGTTAGCTAGCATAGAGCCCTGTGTAAGTATCTAAGCAAAGTAACATCACCCCAGAGGCGCTGATCACCATTAGATGGACCCCAGAGATAAAACTGTCTTGTCTTAAAGGCAACTGGAATAAAATCTAGCTGATGATGCAGAATGCAGTCTGTTCTTTTGAACCTTTGTCTAATTCTCTGCAGAAAGCCGTCTGTTTTCCAGTGTCATCTCTTCCTGCCTGGGTGGCTCCTCTTTTCTATTCTTTTCTACTGTACAATATCTTAATATCGAGACAGTAGAAGTGAGGGAAACTAACTCTGCCAGAACACTTGGAAATCTTTTATCTCTCTCACACAGGCACAGACTGAACTTCATAGCAGAGTTTCTGGTCTTTGTTTCTGATTCTAAACTGTGACACTCACATTGAGCTGTTGAGGTTCAGCGGCTAGAGCTAAACAGAAAGTGGCCCCAGCTGAGTCTCTTGCTGAGTGTAGATGTCACCAGGCACAGACCAGATCTTTTGGCACAGACCCCAAAAAACACCCAAATGACATCTGACTCACAACAATTTGGGGTGGTTTATTATTTGGAAAAGCCAATTGACAGATATCTTCTCTTAGGATTTCTGTTAGTTTGTTTATAAACCCGAAGTCTCCCCACCCCAAAAGTGGGATGCTTATTTCTCAATGCATCAAAGGATACTGGTACATCAAACTACAAAGTTCAAGCCAAAAGCAAAGAGGGGAAGGGAAGAATATTCCAGGAATGGTTATACCCCAAATTATGGCTTCCTAAGAACTTGACAGTCACCAGCCGACAAATTTGGGTGGAGAGAATATTTGGAGCTGTCTATGTTAAGAATGTTCTAATGAATCCCGTGGTGGTAGTAGCTTGAGTTTTGGAAAATTTAGAATAATTAGAAATGAAAAGCTTCTTACCTATGATGTTTCTACAAATTGTAAGCTCCCTAGTAATATTAAACAAAAATTGCTCTTCTGTGTGAAAATAGGAAGAGACAATTTGGGATCTGTAGCCAGGGGCTCACATGCAAAAGTAGTGAATTAGATTCATTTGTTTCAATCTATTTAGCCACACTTCTAATGGTAATATTGCTATTTGATACATCATTTCTCTTCTTTAAAATTCTAAACTGTCACCTTTAAAACCTGACTATTTATTATTACATGTCATCTTTCAAGTCCAGAACAATCACAAAAGGAGACATATGAGATAGTCTTTTAATGCCAGGATTTATTATAAATCACAATTTCTTCTTTTCTCTGAAAAAAGAAAGGGGCAGAAGACAAAGATGACAGGGGCCCATGTGCTTAGTTACATATGATTTGAGACTAGAGTTAATAGCATGAAATATATTCATGCAGTGAACTTCTGCAAATGTGAAATTTCTGTGCTTCATGATCGAAATTCATTACCAATGGAAAGGTTTAAAACCAGAGAAAATGACTGGGGAAAACTACTTGAAAACATAACAGGCTTGAAAAACAAGAGAAACAGGAGATAAAACTAAAGAGAATGATTTGGTGTTAAGACTGTTCAGTAAGATTTTATATGTATGTACCTATATAAAATCTTCACAGATGATCATGAATGTATGGAAGAAACTCTGATAGGGAAACTAAAAGTCTGAAATTGTACACATATCCAAACAGGATAATGCAGCATTTATGGAAGAAAAAGACTACATAGGTTTGAATTTATGTGGGAACTAGCCATAGGACCTTTTTCCTTCTACAAATGTCACCACATTTAAAAAAAAAAAAAATCTTGGTTCAAATTCATATCGCTTCAATTCTGACATGGAAACTAGTAAAACAAAATATCTTTTTGCCTTGGAGTAATTTCACACGTGATCTAAATTAAAGAAATGCGGTACAATGGAAGAAGGGCAATTTTGTGACTCTTAAATTCACAGCAATGAGAGTCAGGCTAGCATGTGTCAACACGTGGCCCCCTTTCATTTAAAGACATTAATGTGTTTGAACTGTGTCACATGCCCGTTTGTTCACTCAGATGTTTATTCCATATATTCCAATTGTTTCTGTCCTCGTGGAGCAAACAATCCAATGAAGGTGATGGACATGACTTAGAAATTAAAATGGTGGTATATACTGTGAGGAGAGGAGTGTAGCTGTGCAAGGTTATAGTAGGATGTGACTTGAGAAACCAAGGAAGACTTCTTCAAGGAAATGGGTTTCCTCCAGGAAAAGAGGAGTTAATTACTTCAGGGGAGGTGTGTGCAAAGGGAAGAGCATCTCAGGTTCAGAGAACATCACTTACAAAAACGGTCCTGACAGAAGAGGGGGAGTTCTACATATGATGCATTAAAAGGAGAGTGTGGTTGTCATGTGGGTGTTCACTAGAATCATAGAGTCATAAAATATTAAGGCTGCAAGGGCACTATTGATGCTCTAGTTCAATCTGTTCATTTTACAGGTGAAGAAACAGACTCAGAGGGGTTAAGTGACTTGGCCAAGGTGACACTGCTAATGAGTGGTAGAGCTGGGATCAGAGCCCAGGGCTCCTAATTACCCTTTTAATGCTTTTCCACCACACCATGCTGATTCTTTGTATCTGTGTTAATGAGTAGATCAAGATGCTGTGAAATTAGCATAATAATTATTTGTATATAAATACTGCATTTAAAATGCTGCTATATAACAGAGCTTATCCTTCACAACCCACATCTGCAAACTGTCAATGTATTAGTCCTAAAGAAGTAAATAATAGTTGGCTTTTTTTTTTATCATAAAATGATGCGGATCAAAACCGAAGCTCAAGACTTCCTTGAGTTAACACAAATCCTATATTAAGGATTCTGAATTAATGACATTTCACTATACATTGATCTATTACTTTGTCCAATAACTATTGTGTGGGTTGTAGGCTTTGTGCTGGGACTAAGGTGGTCCCTTTTTAGTGAACAGGATGCAGGTACTTCTTTCAAGGAACTGGCAACCCAGTGATAATGCTTTTGCACATTTTTTAAAAAATGAAAGCTGACATCAGTGTTGTGAAGTGAGGATTGACACAAAAAGGATGAGATTTCTGGGCAGAATTTTAAAAGAAACCTTCCAAAAGAACATCTAAGGCAGGTAACCATTCTAAGATGAAGAAGCTTTCAGTGTGGGGGAAGGGGATGGGAGGACATTATAGTTGTTGCTTAATTAGACCTTGGTTTGGTCTTCAAATTGAAATTACCAATTGTATTCCTATGATAGATTGTACTACTTTGGAAAGCTGGTGATGAAATCCCACCATTGAATTACACTGAACTATAAACTTGGTTTGTTCTTAGGTGCATAGTGATTTGCTATAATAATGATCATCCATTTGCTGGACAGCTGAGATTTTTTAAAAGCTTGATTGCTTTTGGCATTGTGTTATTAGTTCTGGAAGAATGCTACACATTTGTAGAAATTCTCAGCTTGTACAAGCTAGAATATCCATCTTTTACAAATGCAAACCACTTAAGACCTGTGTGCTGGACCTCTGTGTTGTTTTGTTTTTTTGTTTTTTCCTGGCAGTTCTGCACAGACTATAAACTTTTGTTTTTCATTAACACTGTCATGAATACACCCATCTCTAAAACTTCAAGGGAGTTAATTTGAGCTCACTGTGTTTTATGGACACAAGGGCCAAGAAAAGTCCCCAAGAAGGGTACATGCTATCAATTTTCTTTGGTGAATAAAGCCTAACACATTTCAGACAAACCCCTTTCTAGGAAATACACTGCATATCTCTATCCAAATACTCATCTGATGAGAATCTAAAACCCCTACTGAATTACACTGGACGAGAACCTGATGATGTTGATTCTTTCAAGATCACTGCAGAAATCGACTCTCATCTCTGATTCGGGTACCTTTTAGTCCATCCATCTTGAAAATGTCTATGGAATGATTCTGTTGTACCTTCAGAAATGAAATTCATAGGCATGGATTTTCTCACACAGCAACTTTATATACAAAGATGAGAATAGCAGAAAGGTCATTTCCAAAGAAAGTGACATTTATTCTGTATTCACTGAAAAGCCGAAAGAGTTTTCTCATTCACCCATACCGACCGAGCCCTGCGTCTGCCTCAGAAGACGTGAAAGAGACCTCTCCCATCTGCTCTTGCATCGAACTTCAGGCGCAAGACCTGTCCAGACACAGTGGCTTCTTTCAAGGATGAACCTGCTGTGCTCATCAGAGGCTCTATTTTGTTTATAGTTCAGGCTTGTTTGGCAGGTTTTGTTTATTTTGTTCAATACCACTACGCAAATGCCTGCCTCCTTTCTGAATTAGTTTCTCATACATGTACCCTCTGGTATCTTCTCCTTTAAGATAAGGTGTTAGCTGTGAAGATTTATATACACACATATATGTACATTTTTCATGTAAACATGTATGTTGATCACACATGCGTGCACACATGTGTGTATACCATGTACTTATACACATATGTGCAAGTGTATACATATGTGTGTATGTATGTGTATATGTATGTATATGTATTCAAAGTCAGTGGTTTCAAAAGAAATGTACCCAGACATCAATTATTGATGCTAGTGGAGACCAAGACTAAGAATAGTTGAGTGAAGTCAAATCAACAAAGACTCCCCAAACCCCACATTAACAATGGTTTTGACCTCATTTGCAACATGTTTTTTTTCCCTGAGCTCTTACTAACCAGACTACCAGCACTGAGTTTGGAACAACAAATGCTGCAGAGAAGTCATGCAGTTGTTTCACATCAACTTGAGAGTGAGTTCTAGCCATTCTTGTGGTGCTGCTGAGAATAAGGGCTGTAGGGGCAAGAGCAGAGAAAGGAGGGAGAAGGCCAATAGGACAGAAAGAATCCCCTGCATTCTGGTTTTCCCTGCATTGGAGCTTTATGACTGCCATCCCACATAATGAATAATTAGGAGTCTACTGTCTTTTCCTCAAATGAAACTTATTTTGTTGCAAAACTGTATTGCAGAATGACTGAGCATACTGACTCTAAGTAAATCATGGCTGTGTCACCTACTAATAAACTGTGTGACCTTGGATAAATTACACAGCCTCTGTGTGCTTTTGGATTCTCATCTCTTAAGCAGATTTCATAATAGTCCTTACCCTATCGGGTTATCATAAAGATTAAATGAATTAATGCATGTGAAACAACTATAGCAAATCTTGGCATATAGGAAGTGTTCAGGATTGTGAGCCATTAAGGAACGCCCCATCAGAGACAACCTAGGTCATTGGGAAATTGAAAATTTGGAAGGTGAGAGACCATGCCATTAAAATGCAGGCTAACTAGAACTGTAAATCTGGCTGTTGAAATAATAAACAGAGTAATTATTGGAGAATTAACAGCAACTCATATACTATTATATTTAAGACTTGAACCTTGCTCAAACTACTTTTAACTTCTTTAATGTTTAAGACCTATAAATGTCAGAGCTCACTAATTTCTTTGGCTTTCAATAAATGCCAGTGACTTTGAGAATTGTTATCCCTTTAGCTTATCTGGCAAGAGCACAGGCTTAAAGGGTATCCAAGAAAGCAGTGATTACAGTGATGACCCATTCTCTTCCCAGGAGAAAATGCAAGTTGCTGCGGTCAACCAGCCTCTTGGGCCACAGTCCTTCTGGGGACCTTTTGTGTGGCATCTCTTGAACTAGGTGCTGAATGAGACTTCCAAAGGCAGAGAAGACAGTTCTCCTTCTGTTAAAGAGTAGTCTACTCACCAGGGGGAAATATGTTGACAAACATATACTAATGTCTAATTTCTCTACAATCCTCAGAGAATGTGATAATTTTATCAAGTAAAATGTTCCAAATAACCAAAGCTTTTCCCATTTGGGCCCCCAAAAAGCGATTTAAATATTTCAAACGGAAATCTGTCTGATAAAAGTTGCACACGCTTGAGCAGAGACTCTGGAGAAGAATTTTGCATTTACTTAATAATGCAGGATCATCATTATGTATATCAATAATTGAGCTGTGCTGAAGTATAGAGGACCACTGAGGTATGAAGGACTGTTTGTCCTTGTCTTAAGTGACCCCAGATGGACATACCTTTTATAGTTCTTCTGTTTCTTTCCTTATAGATAGGCAGTTAGCTTCCTTTCAATAATTCAGGCTAGTCTCTTCTAGTGGGTTGGACATGCAAAAAAAACAAACCAAAACAAAACAGATTGTCAAAATTCTGTCCACCTAAAAGTAACTTAGGTCTACATTATTTTCTTTAAAATAAAGGTAAATGTAAGGGAAACGTCTCTTGAATACCTCCTATGTGCTAAGTATTTCTGCATACATTGTTATCATTTGGCTCCTTAACAACTTTGCATTATAAAGGAAATTACTGTGGCTTAAGGGTTCTTTAATTTTACCTAGATCGGTGCTTCTCAAAGTTTAGTGTGCCTAGGGACATCCGGTGGCCTCTGCTTTCCGCTCAGGTCATGATCCCGGGGTCCTGGGATTGAGCCCCACATTGGGCTCTCTGCTCCGCAGGGAGCCTGCTTCCTTCTCTCTCTCTCTCCCTGCCTGCCTACTTTTAATCTCTGTCAAATAAATAAATAAAATCTTAAAAAAAAAAAATTTCGTGTGCCTAAGAGTCATAAGAAGGTCTCTGTAGAGCAATTTTTTGGGCCTCTTCTCCAGAGATTGTGATTCAGCTGGTCTGGGTGGGGCCTAAACATTTGCATCTCTAACATGTTCCCATGTGATGCTAATGTTGACAGTCACTGAATCTGCCCTGGATGATGCAAGTAGGGAGGAGATGGTTGGAATTCCAGCCAAAGAGTGTGTAATATCAGAGTGCACGATGTTCATAAATTATACTGCCTTGAATATGGTGGCATAAATTTTGCTTAGTGGAGACCTACTTTTTGCTTATTTAGAGAGTCTGAATTATGCTCCAGTATATTTGGTAGAAAAGTCCATGACTCCAGATTCAGCAATATTGGCTACCCAATTAGCTCCTATGCCATCTATGGATATATAGGTATATATTTCATTTTTATAAATATTACAGGTCAGGTGTGGTTGTACATGCTGATGATACAGCAGGAAACAGTCTTTTTCCTCTTGGAGCATATATTCTATAAAGGGGAATCAGGAATAAAAATACAAGCAAATAACAGAACAAGATAATTTCAGAAACTACTAAGTGCTATGATGAAAGTAATTAGGGCTGGCATGATAGAGCATGATGACCGTAGGAAGTTACTCTGGACTGGGCAGATAGCAGAGATCTCTCAAAGGGGGGATCTTTGAGCCCCTATCTCAGTGACATGAAAGAACCAAAACATTTGAAAATCTGTGAACAAATCCTTTCAGACAAAGTGAAAGGTTTCTGATTTGGGGAATTAGCTTAGTGTGTTCAAGAGAGAAAAAGCCATCCAGTGTGTTTGTGGCCTGTGCGGGTCATCAAGGGAGCAGTAGGAGACCAGTAAAGTTAGAAAGATGGCACAACAGAGTTGGAAGACTATTCTTGGGTCAAGTGTTAGACAGTGGGAAGGAAGGAAAATTAAGCCTCGAATGTGACCAGAGTAACAAAAACATTGGGAGAAAGGCTTTGAGAAGGGCTGGTGATAAATGAGGATCTGAAGGTAGAGAAGGTTGTATTTGGTGGACGTGGGTACGAATGATATTGCTTGGGCATGCTTCGGAGGAAAAAGAAAAGCTTTTATAATGGCATGAGCCAAAACTTAAAGGTATTAATTCCATTAGATATTAAAATCTGTTTGTGATCAACCCTTATTAATACTTAGCGTCCTGGCAAGAGTTACGGGCAGTAGGAATGGCTTAGAATTTAGTTTGGTCATATATAAACATATATGTAATCATGGGTTAATCATAACCATGAATTAGAATCACATGATGTTTAAAGAGACAGCTGCCTGGCCCCCATTCCAGATGAATTAAATTAGAATCTGTGGGTAGTTGGGCCTAGGGTGATGGGTTTCGTTTTGATGCACACACCACCCCCAGCTGAGAATCATTATCCTAGAGCAGGTGTTAGCAACCTTGACTGCACATTAGAATCACTTGGTTAAGCTTCAAAAAATAACCTGTGCCCAGGCCTCACCCCAGATCAATTAAGTCAGAATCTCTGTGAGTTGGAGGACATTTAATGAAAACAAAAACACCAAAACAACAACAACAAGCTTTCCAGGTGATTCTAACATGCTGCTGACCTTAAAGGGCCTAGGGCTAGGCAGGTAGATGAAGCCCCACCCCCACCCCCTGAATTTACACTCTAATCAGGAAGCCGTGAATAAATGCAAAGCAGTGTGCCACTCAGAGTTACATTTAAAAAAACGAAGTGTAGGAAAATTAGAGAGACAGATTAATTCTGTCAGTGAGGGGTCAGGTAGGATGACCAACTTGTCCCAACTTGCTTGGATATTTCCTAGTTTAAGCATGCAAATTCCAAATCCCTGAAAACTCCTCAACTCCATGCAAACTAGGATGGTTGGTCCCATTCAGAGGTAGCAGAAGTTTCAGATGAGGGATTTGAATGGTAAAAGGAGATTGCCAAGTGGGCCTCATGGACCATACTCAGAGGAAGACAGATCTCATTACTTCTGTGGGTTCTTCAGATGGTATACCCTAGGAAGTTGATGAGTCTTCAAAGCCTGGAACCCATCGTGGCTTTGCTACACACCCTAAGTTCACCAACCTGAGGATCGAGGTAGCAGCTCTAAAGAACAGAGCTTGCCACTTATCAAAGCTGGTGCTGGGAAGACGATTTTAAAACGATTTTAAATTTAACTAAATTAAATTTAGTTGGAAAGTTTGTTGCGCTCTTGAGGGAAATTGCCCATATAGGTGTTTCTTCTATTGTAAGAATAATAGTGGAACTGCAGAAAAATAAAACATAACTAATTTTACAAGTCAATGTATTTCCACACCAGTTAATGATCCTATTTTGATACCTGAAGTATCATGGTACAACATTGGTGTTTGGTGGATGATAACTTTTTTTTTTTTAAGATTTTATTTATTTATTTGACAGAGAGAGATCACAAGTAGATGGAGAGGCAGGCAGAGAGAGAGAGAGAGAGAAAGGGAAGCAGGCTCCCTGCTGAGCAGAGAGCCTGATGTGGGGCTTGATCCCAGGACCCTGAGATCATGACCTGAGCCGAAGGGAGAGGCTTAACCCATTGAGGCACCCAGGCACCCCGGATGATAACATTTTGATGTCACTGTTTTACCAGTGGTTTCTCTCTTCCTTCTCCATACACAGACCCATTTTTTTAATTGGATGGGTCTCAAATAGCAGTTCTTGTTGGCATTCACCCACATCTCTTAGCTTTTTTACCTTTAATTTTAAAACAATATAAACAAAGAAAGAGTATACTAAGCCCTTAGCAATATCACAAATAGCAAAAACAGCAATAAGAATAAGTAAAAAATAAAATAAAAATAAAGTAATCTGCAACGCTTAATCCTTGAAGGTGATGAGTCTATATACATGATTTCGAATTCTTCTGTATAGGAGATTTGTTTCTTCTCTCATTTATTCATTTATTTATTTATTCAGCCACTTATTTATATCAGGGTGGACACATGGATGTTTATTTTATACTTTGAGCTATAATCCAACGTTATGTTATTTACTTTGTTGCTCAGACTGTCCCGGCTTGGCCAATGGGAACTCTTTCATTTCTATCTTCCTTTGAGATGCCTCCCATCATTTTGTTTTTTGAGCACTTCCTTACTTAATGATACTACATGATGTTCCAGACTCGTCTGGCATGTTTCCTGTCTTTAGCTCGGGAATGGCATTAGAAAGTAAGATCTGAGGGCTGGTGTGCCACCTTTATTTTTGAGAGTTAGACTTAGCCAGACAAAAATATTAAACTTTTGTCTGCATCTGGGATGCTGATTTGCTGTTAACTGTGCTTTTCAAATTTTACTGAATGCAAATTCTCTTCAGCTTTTTTGGATACAGATAGTACCATTCTTAAATGCAGCTGTAAGACCTACATAGATGGTTTTCAGCAGCTACCCAATTATCTGTTTAAGATTTGATTTCCCACTTTTTGGATCTTCCTCCTGTTCTCTGTGTTCTGGTAGATTTTTCAAAGTTCCCTATTTAGGCCTGGCTTCCATGTTTGACTTATCTTGTGACCCACTCAGACTCTTGTTTCTAACATCTGAACCCAGTGAGGATAGTGTGTATCTTGGTCTGCTCTGATGTCCCCCAGTACCTTCTGTATTTTCTGGCAGAGTGAGCACTCAATACCTATTTGACAAAAATGAAAGAACCAATTAATACACTCCCATAATTGGATCCATACCATGCTATTAGTGATTGGCAACAGCTGAGCATAATCTCCTTTTGAGATATCATAGGTGGAAATTGCAAATAAAAGCAGAGGGGGTGCTGCAAGAGATGGCAGCTGTCAGGGTGTTCAATCCCAAGTGGGATTGAACCTTTAAAATTAAAGGTAATCCCAAGGAGCACTTACTTAATTACTTTAGTCAGAAGACCTCTGGGTTAGAGGGGACCTTGAAGGTGTTTAAGCCTATTCTTGCATCTCCCCCATCTGACACTTGGTTCTTCTGTGATCTAGAATGATTTATACTTCACATAAGGTGGAAACATAGTCCAAGGAAGCCTTGCTCCATGGAAGGAACCAGTAGGTACTAGGGCATGGTAGGTAGGGAGAGGGGCACTTTCTTTTCTCTTGTGAGGAATTAGCAAGAGAAAGGGAGGGGAGCAGGGGAGCTCACAGATAGTAAATGTCTACTGTATGCTTGATTCTTTGGTGGGTCATGTTTTCCCCTTCTTCCTTCTTCTGGCACTCCTTTTTCTTCTTCCTTTTGCTCTCTTTTCCTCTCTCTTCTTCTCCTTCTCCTTATACCCCTTACATCCTCTTTCATCCCTTTATATCCCCTTTCTTTCTCTTTATACCCTTTCCAATCAACCATCTTCTCTTTCATTCCATTCTCCTCTTTTTCATCATCTGGTTTCATAACTTAATACAATGTGGACTTCCAGCTTTTGGTCCAACATGTCAGGCATGTTAAGAGCTTAGAAGTTGTCAGTTCATCCTGACAACAAATAAAAAGGTAAACCAACTGAAAGTTAACTCTTAGATCCACCAGAGAGCAGAGGTCCCAGGACGAGTGGCTAACTCCCCAAACGGGAAAGCCTGAGAGGTGTATATAGAGAATCACAAGTACTGGAGCGGAAACCTCCAAGGGAGTCAGTGTCAGTGTGGGAAAGCCTGAATTGTAATCAGTGAATTGCTGGAGGCTTAGTGGAGACAAGTTTGAGTGTCAAGAACTCCAGGGTGGCCTAGTTATGGGGAACACCAGACTGTGGTGAGTTTTACCTTTGAGCATTTGGCCAGGTTCTCATAGTGAGTATCAGAGAAAAATCCCTTCATGCTTCTAGCAGGTGCAGAAGAAATCTAGTTATTTTGAAATAAGCCAGAGCACTCCACTCCTTGTAACAGAAACTATTCAGTAGAAACTATTTTACTAGGGCTTAGATTCTTGGGTCTTTATCAACTTTTAACTGACCTGGGGCAAAGGAAATACCCAACTTCAGCTCACTGTAGCCATTTTGTCCCACCTAAGGCTATAGAGGAAAGGACTGTGAAACTCATAGGAAGTTCACAGTCCACAGACACAGGCTCACTGAAGACAGAGACCTAATCATAGGGCATAGACTACTTCTGCTCCCCCACACCTCACCATCATACTACTGAAGACTTATTTAGCACAATATTGAAGAAACAGAGCAAGCGTCAGAACCAGGCTCAGATATGACAGGGATATTGAAATATACTATGTGTGAGGTGTTTGGCACTAACCCACAAGACCTAGATATTATTTTGGCTATTTTATAGATAAAGGATTTGAGGCTTTGAGAGGTCAAGTAACTTATTCAAGGTCCCACAGCCTCTCAGGGCAGGCACTGGGATTATCTCAATATCTTGTAGTCCAACAAGAGTCTTTGTAATGATGCTTATCTCTTACAGTTGTGTTGTACAATAGGGTAGCCAATACACTGATAGTTATTTAAATGTAAGTTATAATCATATAAAATTAAAAATTCATTTCCTTAGCTTCATGAACATGAATTCATGGCCTCATTAGCCAGGTGAGACTAGTGGCTTTCACACTGGACTGAATAGATAAAGAATCAGAGCATTATTGCAGAAAATTCTACTGGGCAGCATTTACTAGAGTATTAGAAGGCTAGGAAACAAACAGTTTCCTTCATACCCAACTTGGAAGGCATTGTGAAGACCAGCTACCTCCTTCCTGCTAACCCTGCATCTTGTCTTCTTAGTACACTGGACACCTCCTGGAGGGAGATGTAGCTCTTACCAATAATTGCGATGGGCTCCCAAGGGTGCCCCCATTATGCTTTCTTGTATAAGCAGGAAAAGCAGCCAATAAAGCCCATTTTGCTCTATCTTTTCCTTCAGTAGCAACTTACAGTGGATGGATTCTGCTTCTCATTCTTGTTTCAGAATTCTTTCTTGTTAGTCATATAATATTGAAGCTTATCCAATTTACATCTGCCCTTCAAGGGCTTATATCTGGTTCAATTTTTTTAAATCTCTAATTTGATCTGGGAATAATGTCAGGTCTTTTCCCCACAGCTCTGGTATACACTTCTCATAAACGCATGCCATCCACATATGAAGATTGAGATGGTCTGTGCAGATGAGGTTGCTTGTGCAGTTGTTAAAGTCAAGAGATATCTTTTGAGGAGAAGATGTTCAGTTCCTGAATTAGAGCTTCTCTAAACCTGGGGCTTTTTCAGTTATCCAATGGACTTCTGATATGCTTTCTGACTTTCTAAATAAATGCTTGTCACAACAGAGCTGTCCTTTGAGGGGTATAGGTAGAGGGATCAAAAACCATATGTGGGGTGGGTGTGTATGGTCCCATCTCCAGGATCCAGGCAGCCTGCAGGGGGCAAGAAGCCATGTGATTCACTCTTTTTGCTGCTGTTGTTTGTTTTCCACATTTAATTTTAAGCAGTTTTGTGGCCAGAAGGCCGTGAGCTTACATAGGGAATACTTAGCATAGTGTGGGCAGTGTTTTAAGGGGCCTTTCGTGTTATGAGAAGTAGGAGGAGCAAGTATGATGGATGAACTTGAGGTATGCTAGTGAAATGCCCTTGGAAGCTGAAAACAAACCAGCTTGCTTACTACACCTATCTTTAAGAGTTAGTATAGCTACTCAAATTTCCCTGACAGGATCGTCACATATGAAGTGATTATAAGCAAAGAAGAAACGAAAAGATGAATTGCCTCAAGGAACTTAAGTAGAACAATGAAAAAAGTCTCAAATATCGGATCCTAGACCTTGGTTTCTGAATGCCCTTAAAGCAACAGAATAGCTACCTAAGATGAGAGAGACTGAAACCCAGGAGTTTCTTATTAACAACTTAAAACAAAGTTCAGACCCCTTCATAAAGTTTTGACTCATTCAGGGCTCAGGGATGGAGTTCTGTCTGATTCTTTCCCTTGTTAGTATTGAAGAAGAACTGATTTGGAAACATCACAATAAAACTAACTCAAACTCAAATTCCCAAAGCACAGAATATAGAAATAGACATTTATTTCTTCTTCAGTATAGTGGAGGTTTTCTATAAATTTAACTTCTGATTAGAAAACTTCTTACATTGGAAAATTTCAGCAATGAAATTTTGTAATAAGCCAAATGCAGGTCTGCTTGAGGTCGAATGAAATTTAGATGAAAAGTCCAGGATTATCAAAAAGAATGAGGGAACTTCAAGCTTCTGTACATTCAAGGTCAACGGGTTGGATTCTTTCATTTTTTATTTTTATGGCAGCACATAATTTCTGTTCCTACTTGGCTCCTTGCTTTTTTTAAAGCAATAAATTTCAGGTTATGATAGTAAACCTCACTTGTAATGAAGCTTGTATGTCTCCCTATCTGAATATTTCTATAGCACCTGTCACTTTTACGTGCTGGAGATTATTTCCTTTTATAGAAAATAACAACACATGTAACTTGATCATTTGATTTTCTAGTGATATTTTATAGCAAGATGTACTAATTCAGTCACCTAATTATTGAGAAACTGAGGCATAAAGAAATGAATCAATAGTAATCAATTTGCATTGAACTCACCCTCTTCTAAAATATGAAAGAGTGCAATACTTGCTAAGCATCTATTTCCATACATATTTTCTCAGTCAATTCATGGCACGTCCTCTACGCCAACTGTTGGGCTATCACCTTAGCGCTGCCTCTGTCCCTCCCAGTATTGTTGCCTTACGTTCTGATGTCATCACTCTACTTTATCTCCACTCTTTACACTAAGATTGTGAATGATTTAAAGACAGAGATGGTTCTTTGAACTTGTATTTCTCTGTCATAATACCTAACATGAGTACTTGACACAGTCTGATCCAAATGACAATTATGACAAAAGATTACCACCAGATAAGTTGCTGGAGACCTCTGTGTGTTAGTCAGGAGGCTCATGGTTCTTTGCCTTTATAAGGGAGTGAATAGAAGCTGAGGGAATTTGGGGGAAACCAGAGAAAATCTTCATCCTGTCAGATTTTCCCAAGATGGATGCTGTTCTATAGTTCCTCTTGGGGGACTCTTACCCTTTATTCATTCCATATTGAATAGAGGGAAGGACTCTAAGGAAGGGATTTATGGCTGAAAGCTTTCTTAATTATAGGCTAGTGTAATAAGTCCTTCCACTATCTTAATGATTGGGGAATTAAGAAGCTCCTTAATAGAAATTGACAGGATCCATTGTCATTGTGAAGAAGTTTCTGTTATGGTCTGGAGTATCCTGCCAACCATCCCAGGATTTAGGGTTCCCCAAAGGCTCATTAACATCTCAGACCATAAGGTCTCCAAAGAAGGCACTAATGGTCTACCTCATTATGATCTGAGGATAATGACTGCATGACATCCGTATCCATTGAGATGATAATGGCTCTGTAAAAACTGTTATGATGTCAGCAGAAGAAAAAAAATCTCATTTGTACTTTATAATCTTTGGTTTCTAATATGCCATAGTATCTAAATTATACTAGAATTATTTTACAAATCTGGCTTAATAGAGGCAATGCATATGATGCTCTGAAAAAAAAATCAAAATCCTCTCTTAAAACAGCTGTTATCACCCTTATATTACTGCATAAATGAAGGATAAGATTAGTAATGCTCTCACAGTACTGAAATACTTATGAGTAATGGAATAAAAAACAAAGACTAAATTTTCCTAATTTACATAGTCATTTACTCCTGAGAGTGAAAAGAAGTTCTGTTTTTAGACTGCCCCAAAACAACAAAGAGAAAAGCTCATAGTAATAATAATACTGATACTGAGTACTTATTATGCATCATGTCCTCAGCTAAGTAATTTTCCAGCAACATCTCATTTTAATGCTTACAAGTCATCTCTGAGAGGGGCATCCCCATCACCCTCACTATGCCCGTGAAAAGGATTTGCACATGGATTGTCTAGACATGCCACAGCCAAGGTGGGATTCAAATTCCTTCAGCTTGACATTAGACTTATGCCATAATGAGGGGGATTGTGTGCTAAGAAGGGCTTTGGATTCCCATATTGGGAGAAATGGGCTCCAGCTTGGCCACTAACTAACTGTGTGATCTTGGACAAATTATTTCACCTCCAAGGACTTTTGGCCTAGGAAATCTTGGAGGCATTTTTCAGTCTCCATACTTTAACTGACAAGAGCAGAGCTAAAATCAGAATTTTGACATCATCCCCACAATAGCTACCAGTATTCAGTGGTAATAATATCATTGTTTTCCCATTATAACCCAGTTTAGCTGAACAGTTTTTCCATTGGGTGGCAGGTTGTGGATTTTACCATAGCATCATTGTTTTTACCTCATAACCTCATTGTTTATAGGAAGCATATGGGGGAAAAAAGACATCCTCCATTATTGCTTAACTCAATAAAGTACACACAAAAAAACATTTTTCCAATCAATTTCAAAAGTGGAGATGTGTCAACAAAAAATCTTTTAGTGTTAATACTGCCTGTTTATAGCTCGAAGCATTTCCTTGTGTATAAACATAAGAGAGTGAACGAAAATTTTAAATATATTTGTTTATTGAGTATTTAATAACAAACCAGCATAAAAGGAGGCATCCTATATACTAACAAAGTCTGCCGTTATTCTTTAAAGCCATAAGCTTAGGGATTTGTCAGAGTTTAAGCTGCAGTACTCACATCGTTCCACTAGAGGGGTGAATTGTTCCTAATGAATAAACCTTCAGTGTTTGGGGAGGGGACCGAGGAGGTCTGATAACTTACAATGATATCTTGGACTCTAAAAATGGAGCCGCTTTTACCATATCATCTATCCTCAGCACTGCTAACTATAGAATAGAGAGTTCTAGAAAAGAGATTTTAAAGCTCAAGGATTAATGGAAATACAATTTATCTTGACATGAGATGATTTAGACTATGAAAGGAAAGAATTTGACCATTGTGCCCAAGATGTAGCAAAAGGTGATAA
This sequence comes from Mustela putorius furo, assembly GCF_011764305.1. Taxonomy (NCBI): domain Eukaryota; kingdom Metazoa; phylum Chordata; class Mammalia; order Carnivora; family Mustelidae; genus Mustela; species Mustela putorius. Next base: position 28,829,305 of record NW_025421273.1, read on the forward strand.
CTTGGCTGCATGATGACACATGAAGACAGAGCCAACAGGGGGAACTCAATGGTAGTTCTGAGTATCTGAGGAGAAGCTCCCTGAGAAGCTCAAAGCATTTATGGCTTCTAGAATGGTTTTGTAGTAAAAGAATCATAATTTTTACACAAAACAAGATTAATTAAGGAAACAATAGGCCCAGGAGTACAGCCCAGGATTTTCTACTTGGTTCTGGTAAGAGGAGGCGCTGCTGCAAATGTTTTTTTGCTGCAGAGTTTATATCCTATTTGCTACTGTGTTCTCCAATGACAGGAAGTCTGACTGTAGCAAGCAAACTGTTGAAGGAACAGAAATGTCATAAGCTACAGGACTGATCAAAAAATGTAGATGAGTGTATGCTAACCACCACTGTTTAAAAATGAAAAGCTGAAAACTAGTTTTTTCATGTTCTGGCAAAAGGAAAAATGCTTTAAACAAATCTCAAGGTATTTCCAGTCCAGTGTTGTGCATTGGCTTTATGTGCACAGAATGTAGACATCATTTTTGATATTCTGCTGTTGAAAGAGATGCAGAGATATAAAAATTAGCAGAAAGGAAGCAATTCAAAAAAGGCATATTATTAAAAGAAAAAGCTATTCGAACGTGAGAGTTTGTTCTACAGTAGTTTCCAAACTTCACAAGTTTGTTGAAAAGTCCTTTTCTTAGAGGACTTCACATAGAACTCTCCATCAATAGAGAGTCCTCTCAGTGTGTGGCATGGGACAGTTTCCGATATGTAAAGGAATACTAGCTGTTACTCAGGATAGCATTTACATTTGTGAAAAGCACAGTTAAGTGTTCATGCATGTGTGCACACGCGTGCACACACACACAATAAATCTTCATTATTCAGATTCTGCATTTGTGAATTCACCTACTTGTTAAAACTAATTTGATAAAACCCCCGACCAAAGCTCATGGGATATTATGATTATTTACAGACATGCCCTGACAGGGTGATACTGCCTTATTGTTTTTGTTTTCATACTGTATGCACATGACCTTTCTGTGATCTATTTATGGCTACATTTTCCTACTTTTTGTGCTGTTTTGGTGATTTCACCATTTCAAATGGTTCCCCAGCATAATGCTGACATCCTGTCTAGTGTTCCTAAGGACAAGAAGGCTGTGCTGTGTGCTATGGAGAAAATACATGTGGAAGATGAGCTTCATTTGGATAGGAGTCAAGGCACTGCTGGTCATGAGCTCAGTGATAATCAATCAACAATAATATTGCATAAGGTGCCTTTAAACAGAGACACATAAAACAGTATTATGCATTGATGGTTTTTTAAAAACATTGGGACCAGAGGCTCGTAGGAACCTAACTCTATATTTCCCCTAGGAGCAATGGTTCAATATTTGTTAATTCAGTGTTTCTGGAGACTTTCTAGAACATAACTACTGTAAATACTGAGAATCACACAGATAGGTAGATAGATGGCCAGACAGATAGATAGGTAGATAGATGGAGGGAGGGAGAGTAAATGGAGGATTTGATATGTGAATTTAAAAAATTATAAATGTGAAAAAAATTATAAATGTGAATATTAAAGTACCTTTTGTTCTGGAATAGTCATCTCTGCTGATGATTTCAGTTTGAATCATCACTGGTAGTTCCTCTCTGACTACCAGCTCAATAGGTAGCATAACCATCATTTGACTCCCATCACCAATGCTGGACACATTAACTCATTCTCAAATTCTGCCTCTTCCATTATCCTCCATTGTTAATTCCTCAGATAGTCCTGTTGATCTGACCTTGCAATAACTCTGAGATCTGTCCTCTCTTTTCTATTTCTCTATTAACTTAGTTCAGGTTCATGTCATTTCTTACCTGGACTACTGCCATGGGCTTCCAATGGACCCCCAGCTTTTTATCTTGATCCCTGCATCCATTCTCCCCAGGGCTGTCAAATGTGAATCTTTTTGTAACAAAAATCTGATCATATCACTGCTCTGCTTAACTTCCCACATTGCCTCTATATTGTTCTTGCATAAAGGAACATCTCTTTGGCTTAGCTTGCAAATATCTTTCTGATCTGTCCCTTGCCTACCTGTCCAGGCTTTCTCCTCATCATTTGCCCCATATGCTCACTCTTTTATTTTGGGTGCACTAAACCACTTTCAATTACTTAAACATGATAACATACTGTTCCTTGCCTCCAAGACTTTGTACTTGCAATTCCTACCTTTTGGAATCCTCTTCATACTTAAAAAAATCAATTTGAATGCCACTTACTCCAGGAAATCCTCATTTGAACAAAGCCCCTTACAATCTGTGTTAGGTATTTCCACAATATCCCATTCTTAACATTCTTATAGCACTTGTCTGTATCTGTCTCCATTTGGGTTCATGTAGAAGCCAATCCTGACACAAGAACGCAAGTGTAAATAGTTTAATAAGGAGCTGAGTCTAAGCAACTCTGGTAGGGGAGTGAAGAAACGATTTGGGGGTGGGTGGGAAGGAAATAAATAACATATACATCATCAGACAGGTTACTATATTTGGCAACTAGAACATAAATCAGCTGTAACCTTGGGAATCATTGTCACACATGTGCCTTAGAGTTGTGTTTCAGTGGAAGGGTGAGGGGCCTGGGTTATTTATAGACCAATGCCCATTTGTCGCTTGTTCAATTGCTATTGCTAATGGATTGAAGGTGTTGGGGGGAAGGGGATAAATCCCAGGCTTCTCTGGCTTGCTATATACATGAGACCTCAGCAAGAAGATGAACATGCTATGAGCAAGAGCTCAGGCTGGTGCCCACAGAAGTGCAAGACTTGAGAGGATATGGACATACAGCTGACAGCCAAAGCCACCTTCCCACCAGGTATGTGATAATCTACCTGAGAACCAGGGCCAGATAACTGAATGTTTAATGCTACACTATTAACTTCCCCAAGAGGACACATGTGGTAAAACTGAAGTGTAGATTTTAATCCAGTTTTGTCTGACTTCAAATTCAGAACTCCTTTGGCCACACTAGACAGCCACCCTTCCCAGAAGAGAAAGAAGATGAGGAGTGGAAACACAGGTGCGCAGGATAAAATGGGTACACTGGGTGCTTTAGGGATGCTGAGTTGCACTTAGAGAATTTCAGTTCAGCTTAATTATGTGCAAGGAACTAGGTTCTTTCCTGTGGGATCATAAAAAATAAGAAACTGGCTCATCTTCCACTATCTTGTAATCATCTATGCATTTTGGTTTATATATATGAGTGTGTGTGTGTGAAAGAGTGTATGTGGTGGTAGAGTAGGCAGATACTCAAAGAAAATTTTCAAGAAAATGATGCCCACTCTACCAACCTTATTATCTTTTGCTAGCTTCACCATGGCCATAAATATTTTTTGGGGATGAAATTGCTTGTCAAGAATAAACCATAGTTTAGGGAAAAGAACAAACAGTTCATGGTGTTGAAGCCCTAGGTTCTGTGCCTCACACTGCCTCAAGGTTGCTGTGTGACTTTGGATTAGGACTGATTTTCCTGGCCTCAGTCTCCTTATCTACAGAACGGACTGGTCGTAAAGGGACTTGATTATATGAGGAGCTGTAAGGTTCCTTCCAGTTTTATAACCGCCATGCCATGCCTCAAAATAAGCTGAATGCCAGGCAGTTTCAGATGAATAGTCTTTTATTTCTTTTTCTCCAAATGAATTCTGTGACAGTTTAGTATTTACTTTTTAAAAGAATCTTTGCATTTTCTTTGTGATGACTAAAAGTAACTCATTGATATTCCAAACAGGCCATTTGTTAAGCCTTTATTTCACAATATGACCCCTTGCACATTAATAGTCAGAAAACTAAGACTTAAATAAATAGAAATTACTGTTTGTCCCAAGGATTAAAGGAGAACAAGTTTGTTATTGTCAAATAGTTTTCACAAAGAATATTAGAAGGCCATGCATAGGCTTTATAATGGAACAGAAGAAATTTAATTTTCCAAATTAAGGTCTCAGAAGAGAAAGTATTATATATGAATAATATAGCTGGAAAAAAGTACATATATTAATTTATAATTAATTGTGTGTATATTTGTATAGTGTATAAAGTATTTAAATAAAAGAATATGCACATATGTAAAGAAATATCCTCCTCAACAAAGTGAATATTCTGGAGGCTCAGATATGATATCTTTTATTTGTCTGGTTTATTTCAGAATGTAGAATGTCATGAATATCTAGTTGGCTCACAAAAATTATTGTTGATTTATTGATAGATTTTATCTGATATTAGAACCAAAAAAAAGAAAAATTGTATAATAAGTCCACAACCTTTTCATTTTCTAGTGTGTTGAATTAAAAACAACTCAAAAGTAAAAAAAAAAAAAATGTGAAGTTAGTCCCCAGAATAAACAAGGGCATACATGTATGTTAGATTAAAAATATTGAAATGCAATACTGGTCAGAGAAAATCCTTCCACTTTCATTATTATCCTTTTATCTACTTTATATATTAGAGGTATTAAGTTCCCATGTAAGACCCAATCTTATGCAAATTGTTTCCCCATACTGTTTTCTGAAGTTTGCATTCCTTTTTCAGAAATGCTAAATATATATATATATATGTATATATATATATATATATTTAAGATTTTATTTATTTATTTGAGAGAGAACAAGAGGGAGAGAGCATGAGCATTGCGAGGGCAGGATAATCAGCGGCAGACAGAGGGTGAGGGAGAAGCAGACTTTCCTCTGAGCAGGGAGCCCCATGTGGAGCTCAATCCCAGGACTCCAGCATTATGACCTGAGCCCAAGGCAGATGCTTAAATCAATGAGTCACCCAGGTGCTCCAATAACTATTATGTTTTAATTATAGTAGGAGTACCCATCTGGAGACTACATGTGTTCTTGTCTGGTAAACTGATGTATAGGGTCCATCATTAGAAGCTGATATATCTTTGGGTTCCTTTGGCAGAGGAGAGTCCTGCTTTGGAGAAAGAAAGATGGGAAGAACATGAAGATGGCTGCTTGAGGCACTAATTTCTGCCTTGGACACTAGAATTTGTTTAAGCCTTGAGAGAGAAGAAATAAAAACAGAAGTCTTAAGGCAATATCCTCACATTCTACTTCCTCTATCAGGAAGACACTTTCCATTAAGCTCCCGATCTCCCTACTCTTGAGTAAAATTATGGCTAATTCAGGTTTAAGCATTTGAGCCCTTGCTCTAGGAAGCATTTCCCTACATCTTTCCTATCTTCTGACCAGATTAGGTATTTTTGTTATTCACTCTATAACTTTCTACACTTTTTCATGGCATTTATCACATTAATAATTAATAATTGACTATTAGGGTCTTGCTACAAGATAGCAGCAATCATGCTTATGTTGTTTCCTGGTATATCCTCAATACCCAACATGATGCTAAATTATGTTTGTTGAATGAATGATGAATGGCCCCATCTCTTGCCCAGGGAAGAAAGCCTATTAGGTGAATATTTAATTAATCTTTGAACATTTCAAAAGCAAGGAGCTCACTTGTAAATAGGCCATTTTGATATTGAATATTTTATCACATTAGAAAGAAAAGAAAGACATAAAACAGCTACAAGGAAGTAAATTTTATAACATTTTCATTCTCTTATGACGCTAGTAGTTCCTCTCTTACATACAGACCTGAGAGAAATATTTTCACATTTACCATAAAATACATGTATAAGGATGTTCACAACAAACATTGTTCATAAAAGTGAAAGACAAGAAATAACCAGTTGTCCACTGATAGAAAAGGAATAAATAAATAAATTATGGCATATTTATATTACGAAATATTAAGCAGCAGGAAAATAAATAGACTCAGTCACATGCAATAACATGAACGAATTTCAATAATGAGATATCGAGCAAAAAAAGTCCCAGATGACACCATGCTCAATAACATCCTTTATAGTAGTTAAAGTTAAGGACTAAAGTAAAACCATATAATTGAGGCATATCTATGTACATAATATAATTTTAGAAAACAAAAAAAATGATAAACACAAGAGCAAGGGCATTTCTTACATTAGAGAGTGGGACAAGAAGGCATGGGGAGTTCTTTAATTCTTAGGTTGGATAGTAGGTTCACAAGTGTTCATTTTAATGGTGCTATAATTGAATAAATGAATGCATGCATGCATGGATAGATGAATAATGAACAAATGAACAAATAGGCAAATAAAAAATGAGGGCCATATATATATTAAGTGTTGTAATCTACAGTGAACCAAGTTTTATGATATGAACTATTTTGTGTACCTAAGATCCATTAATACTTAGAGTGAATTAGGAATGATTATGTTTCTGCTTTTTTTTAAACTTTATTTGCCAAAATATGGTTGTTTTTCTGATGGACACCAAGATGAAGTACTGGTCTGGTATCCAATAATCATCTTTAAAATAAGAAAACATTTCCTGAAAGATGGCCTTACTCTGCATTTTTTTGGGTCACTCATTCATTCATTCTCACTCACTCACTCATTTACTAAATCTTATTCTAGGAATATTTACTGAGCATCTACTATGCCCTGGCAACTATATTCAACATAGTGCCATAGGCCAAATATAAAGAAAATTATAAACTTAATTCCTATGAAATGAACCAGAGGTCCTGAAAATAAGAATAATCGAACCATTATCGTCATGGTGCTTCAAAAATAGAAGTATTACATATTTATTCTGGGAGAATTTTGAATGCTTCAAAAGTAGAAGCTCAGAGACTAAAACTAATTTTTGTTACCTGAGGAGGCTTCTCTAGCGAAAGGATGCATATAAGATATTTAGGTGACAATGAATATATTCCAGGTACATAAACCTGGAAATGAGAGAATAACTCATTAAATGAAATAAATTAAGTGTGGCATGGCTAGAGACAATGAGAATAACAAGAGACAAAATTGGTGAGGTAGGCATAGTCATATTGATGAAAACCTTGAAAATTATGCTAGGAAGTCCAAACCATATTTCAAAAGAAATGGAATTCCATTCAAGTTTTATAGCAGACATATGATAATGATGGATTTCCATTTCTTAAGGATCACACTTTCTGACCCGTGGGGAAAGAGTTGGAGGCAGAGTAGGAATACAGGCTAGAGAGACCAGTCAGGAGGCTTTTTTCAGTGTTTCACAAGGAAGATGGACATTTTGACTTCAGTATTTGTGATGGAGATAGGAAAAAGTAGTCAACTTTAAGAGATACGTTAAAGGAGGAGTGTATAAAACTTAGTTTCCATTAAGATTTTTCTCTATTTTTGTTGTTCTCTTATTGTCTTTGATGCACTTAAATATTTCTTACTTATCGTGCTTAAGATTCATAGGGTTTTTTTATTCTCTGTGTATTAGCTAGGGTCATTAATACCAGTTGCTATAACAAAAGACCCCAAAGGCAATGGTTTAATATAATGTAAGTTTTATTTCTTGCTTCTTGCTTATGTGAACTTCAATGCAGGTGTTTCTGGCTTACTGGCTTTCCTAGACTGTTGTCCTCTGAGCAAGAACTGAGGAATCCAAGTTCCTTCAACTTTAACACGGGGTCATCAACTTATCCTACTGGCTGGGGAGGGAGAGGGGAAGGTTGCGGGGGGAAGAGAGACTGAAAGAGAGAGAAAGAGAGAGAGAATGGAGGGAAGGAAGTCGAAAATGGGAAATGTTCATCTATTCTTAACTATAATAAGAAGTGACTATCTCCTCCAATTACATTCATTTGCTGAGAATTAATTGAAAGACAGGAAAATAGCCTGTGTGGCAATAACAACTGACTGGTCTCTCACACTGATGATGAAAGTGTGAACATTTCACTGCTCTTAACCCTTCAAATATTCTCTCTCTCTCTTTTTTTTTATATTCTCTCTTTCTAGAATTTCCTTCACATATGTATATGACCTCATTATCTTCCACATTTTAAAAACTGTCTTTCATATTTTAAAATTCTTTTTTCTTATACTGGATTTTAGGGAATTTTTTTCAGGTTCCTTCCAATTTACTAATTCTTTTTTCAGTTGTAATTAATCTTTTATTTATAACTCTTGTTTCATTTTGTACTTCAAAGACTATATTTTCATTTTGCAAATTTCTATTTTTTTCAATTCTGATTGCTTTTTATTTTTATGTGGTGTTTTAACTCTATGTTTTATATCTTTAAGAAATACTTATTTAAATTTTGTATCTGAAGATTTCAGTATCAAAAGTCCCTTGAAAGTCTACTTCTAATGCTTGTTGGTTCTTCTGACATTCATTCTGGTAGTTTGCTTTTCTTAGTATTATTAATTTTGAATTATGAGTTCCTGTTCAGATGATCAGGTTTTATTTTGTAAATTCTACAAGCCTTATATTAGGGCAAATTTCTCAAAAGAATATCTGTGTTTGTTTCTGCTTGGCACTGTAGGTTCTACTAACTTAGTATCATTTAATTCAAAATGTGTGTAGTTTGTCAGATCATATAAATCATACAAATAACAATTCCAACTCCTCTTGAGGGACAGCTTGATTTTTATAGATTCTTAGGAGAAATTTTTGTTTTCATGTAAGTCTGGGCTAAAATGTATGTTTTTTTTTTCTTCTCTCTTTGCTTTCTGGCAGACTTTTTTTTAACAGTTTACCCTTTCACCAAGCACATAGCTCTTTGAGGGCTCTTGGTTCCCAATTCTAAATCCTTTCCTGAGTGGGCCCAACGTCACTGACACACAAGTTGCTGGGTAACAAGAGATTCATACATGCAGTCAGGATAGGTCTGGTTTCTCCATCCACTTTTTTCCTTGTTTTCAGCTTCTTTTAACACCTTCTTCCCCTAGAAACACCTCTTTTTATTAGTAGGATTAGCTATGATTTTCCAGATAATTGCTATATTATAATTCAATACTCCTAGATGTTTCGTAGCAGAAAAAAATTTCTGATATCTAGTTAACCATGTTTTCAGGCATGTCGATTCTTTGTAATTAATCAGCTACATAGAATATTTTCATACATATACTCCGGCAGCTTTATTTATGTTTCTGGCTGCTGACTCACCATGTTTTTTTTTTTTTTCTGCTTTTCTAAATCACTGAGCAGTGTTTCCCTTTTCAAGTTCCTCACAGTATCTCAAACTCATTACCTTTAAAATAGTATGCCTCACATTCCTCTCTTCCACCTTAATTCTCCCTCATCTATTTTCTTCCCCATTCTCATAGGTAGGTCCAGTAATTCAAGCTCAGTTCTTCCATGGTCTTTGAGGCTATCTGGACCAAGACACTAGGCACTGCCAGAAATCTAAGCCCCAGCATCCAGTGGAAATTAGAATTAAGGCATTTTTCCCAGTCTTACTATCAATAGGTCATTGCTAATGAAGGGACATTAACATACATTCCTGTGAGTTAGCCCAAAACATCGGGTACATTTTTTCCTAGCATTCTTTGGTAATAAAGGGGAAGAGATAGGTAGAAGGACCTCCCTTACCTCAAACATGACCATTGGTACTGATGGAGGAAGGGATAGCAATGTGGGAAGTGCTCGCAATGTCACATTCCAACAGCAATGTCAAGGTCAAGTTGCAAGGCAGAAAAGCAGCAGATTCAGGGTAGCAGGAAGGGATGAGTTTGGCGCTAGTAGCTTTATCAGAACTTGAGTGGATGCCAAGAAAATCACATGAGATACTTGGGACTCTGCCTGAAGAAGAGAGGGAATTAGAATGCTTGTATCTTTAGAAATTATGTTGAATGGAAATTTGGAGTCACAGGCCATATTTATGCCCATTGCCGATGTTGTCTTTCAGTCTGGAATAGTAAGAGTTATCTAAATTTTACTCAAGTACACTTCAAGAAGAAAAATGTAATATAAATAAAAAGAATAATACAAATAAGTACTATAAGAAAATAAAGGGCTGGAAATGTAGTCTATGGATCTCTAAGAACAGAGAAAATTGATATATTTTATCCATTTCAAGATGTAATATGAAGAATTAAATTACCTGCATATGAAGGAACTTGATTTGGGATTCCTCATACTGAGACAATTTGAAGTGATATTCAAAATAAGATTTTCCTAAAATACAGTCTTAGGATAGGAATGAATATTCTGTAGTGGCAAAAAAAAAAAAATAAAAAATATCAGTGACTAACTCAACAAAGTTTATTTCTCACTTAGGCAAAGTCTACTGTAAGTCTGGCAACATCATAAGGGTAGCCTTTCACCCTCAACTATTTTTTTCAATTCTGCCAAGTATATTTCATACTATTATCATTCTAGATGTAAAAGGAGAAGTCTATTTGCCTTCACAGATTAAGGATTTATTGTATCTTGGGGCTTCAGCTGAAGGTCAACTCTCCTCTCACTAAAGCAGCCTCCCAGGCTAAAGAAGATTCCATCATCCTAATCCTGTATCATCTGGAATACATGATACATTCAGTCAACATAGTTGAAGAAGAGCCAGCTGGAAAGATATTGGCCAGTTCTTTTATACTTCTCTTGTCCTATCTGACCACAACCATTGGCCAGTTGTAGTCTCAGGAATTCCTCCAGTTGCTTAATGGCTGAGTTTTAGAATGGAAGAAGAACCAGGTATTGGTGCACACTAGCAATGTTTACCAAAACGAATTATGGAGATTGCCAAGAAATAATGAGGTCTGGTTTTGACTTGGGAAGGGAAAAGTGTAAGATATCAAATGCTTTTTAAAAGAACCATAGAAGACAATTCTATAAAGACAAGGTGATTCTCCTACCAACAAAAAGAAGGCAGTCTTAGGATTTCAGTTGTATACTAGAATAGGTAACATTGCTGAAAACTATTAAAAATAGTTTGTAAAACCAAATTTTTAGTTATGGGTATATAAAATGTCAATTTAAAAAATATATTCTTTGGGAAGTTACTAATCAAGAAACATAAATTTTCAGTAAGCAAGTAGAATAAGTTCTAGAGATCTGCTATACAGCATTGTACCTATAACCAACAATACTCTATTATATGCTTAAAATTTGTGGATCTCATGTTGAAAGAGTAGATTGCATATTAAATGTTCTTGCAACAATAAAAAAAAGAAAGAAGAAGAAATAAAGAAAAAATAGGATATATGTAAAAATATTATCAATGGTTATTTATTAAATGGTAGAATTAATTATTTTCTTCTCTTGTTCCTCTATATTTTCTAAATTTTTGACAATGTGTATGTATTAGTAGACATATAATATACTCCCATATGTAATACTATAATGTATATATACATCTTATAATATGTATTATTTTTGCAAGTAAAAAAATATTTATTTTCCAAAAAAATACATATATATATATATATATATTCTTGGCCTAAATATTGGAAGTGTGCAACAAATCTTTTAAAATATAGTTCAAAGTTGGCTTTATTTTAGAACTTAAAAAATTACACTAATACCTATGCATTAGAAAACATAAAATATAAAGTGAAAATACCTTTATATTTGATAATCTTATGTCATAGTTCCATTTTTAAAATATGGAAAGTTTAGATTTGTGTGTGTGTGTGTGATTTATACAGGATCATACAATGGTCTCATGTCAAAACCTGATGAAAATCTTAGTTGATTCTGACACAAGAATCCTTGTTGTTCTGTTATACCACATATGTGTATAAAGTATATGGAGACATATAATTTCTTTTGGTAATTATAAAAAGCTGTGCTGCTCAAATGAAATCATGGAAATAAATTGCTTCAATAATGTGTAACACTGTATTAAAGAGAAGTGTTACTCACATATTCATATATCCCATTTTGATAAGGGGGCTAATGGGATGTATAGGGGTGAGACACAAGCCATTCCCTATCTGTTTGTTGAGTTACCATTTTTAGAAGAGAATGCTTCAGTGAAAGACAATGAAGTGAGAGAGAGAAAGGGAAGGAAAACTCAAATTTCCAAAACTCATATTTCTAAAAGGGTTTCTTTTTTCTTTTTCTTTCTTTCTTTTTTTAAGAATTATGAGCGTATTAGCTTGGTTGGAGCAAACAGTCCAGTTATGAGAGCCAATAGAGGGAAAATATGTGGTGGGATAGGAATCTGGGGATCTTTGGTGAAACAGTGAGGAGAGTCCCTATGACCCACAAAGAAAGGGAATGAAATGTTGCAGGAAAATTATTCCAACAAAGATGTGAAAATGGACTAGAACAGAGGCAGAGTAGGCTGAGCATATGAATTAGGATATTTTTGGTCATATATAATAAAAATGCCAAAATTAATTCATTTAAATGAAACAAATAGTTGGATCACAGGTCTGACTTCTTTCAAGTCTTACTCTGGCTACTCAGTGAATGACCAAGACTTGGTTTCTCTTTTTTCATTTCTTTTTTCTACTTAGTCAGTCTTAAGTTCATGATCAACAATGCTATTTCCTTATGGTTCCAAGATAGTGGCCCACACCTCCAGGGGCTGCACAGTGTGCACATGCAGAAAAGCAAAATGTATTTCTTCTCTCAACAGTGGAACTGAAGGCTAGAGTTTCATTTTGATTTGATCTTAAGTTCTGTACTCATCTCTGAAACAGTTTTGCTGTGGCCAGATGGCTGAGGTTTCACAAGGCACACTTCTAGAGACAGGAAGGAAGTCAGCTTCCCTAAAGCATTGGGCTGTGAAGTGGAAAAATTAATATCTGAGCCAAAATTAGGCTACTCTATCAAGAACAGGGAATAAATGCTCAGCAACCCAATGTGGCAAACGTTAAACAATATGGGTACACTGTGATGAGGACCTAGACTATGATAAAGAAAGTGGAAGACAAAGTTCCATAATGCACTGGTCTAGACAATGGCTGGAAATAGGTCATGGCAAAATACACTGGAGGTAGTGAAGGTCATGATTGATAAAGAAAATTTGGAAGCAGAAAAGATAAGGGAGATAACCATGCCTGCTTGAAGACTGTCAGATATGCCACCTTGAAGAATCTGGAACAAGAGTGAAAGCAGGTAGCAGTAATGCTTCTATTGGCCTATCCTTTCTAAAGGTAAATGTCAATTTTATAAGGAGATGAAGTATTCAAGTGGCACATTTTGTAAGCTGTTCTTAATAAAAATCATTATAAAAATGAATTATTCACTTCTCTCACTTCCTAAGAAGAATGCATTTGGATATAATTTATACTTTTCTCCATGATTCAAGGCTACTGATTCTAAGAGATGAGGACATTCTATCTCTAAGAGATAGGATATTCTCCATTTGGTGTTTGTTTTCCTTTGATTCTTTCTACCTCTCTTTAAAGCATCAGCTTTCTTTTTTTGCACCTGTCTGGTGCAGTGTCCTCCTCTCCTATTTTTCTGCTTCTACTCTGGTGCACAGGAAAAAATCAATAGCCATGCTTTTTGAAATTTTCTGTTAAACACTGTCAATAGTGAAAAATATTCACAAGAACTGGGTTTAGGATTGGGGCATGAGCCAGTTACTATGAACGCTCTGAAATACCTTAGGGTCCTTCAGATTCAAGTCTGTGTTTGAAGCTTGAGATCCCATCAGACTTGTGGCTAGAGAAGAGATATATTGAATTGGGTTAATACTGATATATTTATGACTGGAGATATTGCTTCTTTTGATACTTCTATTGGATATGTGGAGGACAATCATGCCAAGGATAGCATATAGGATGTAGGGGAAAAATCAAACCAAAGCAACATCTGGAAAAAAGAGGCACACCACATTTCAAATATAGCTTTGCTGCTTGCAAGCTGTGTGAAGTTAGTCAAGTCACTCATCTTCCTTTAGCTTGTTTCCTCATCTTTAATATGGGGAAAATAAATGGGAAATAAATAAAATAATATGGGGAAAATAAACTGCCTTCTAGGGGCATCAAGTAGATATAGCATACACAAAGACATTTTTAAAACTCACACCCCACGGGTTAAAGCCTCTGACTTCAGCTCAGGTCATGATCTCAGTGTCCTGGAATCAAGCTCTCTGCTCAGCGGGGAGCCTGCTTCCTCCTCTCTCTCTCTCTGCCTGCCTCTCTGCCTACTTGTGATCTCTGTCTGTCAAATAAATAAAATCTTTAAAAAAACCTCACACTCCACAAAAATGTGAGGCATGATGTGCCCTCAGCAACCTAGACAGTAGGGTGGTTCATGCCCCAGGCAACAGATGCATTGACATTGTGAACTTGAGTTCACATGTAAAATGTAAACCTTTCATATTATTTCACTTCTTTATTGTCTCAAACATGGCATGAAATGGTACCTTGGTTCTTCCAAATGAAGCAACAGACCTAAATCCATAACAGCAGGTGCATGCTCTTTTTGGTTTCCTTCTTTCCTACTTACAGATTTCTTACCGTGTTTCAGAGATGCATAGAATCAGAATCAACCTGTTATTATGATTTAAGAGTAGAAAGAAGTGGCTAATCAATTTGTTTGTAATTTTCATGTCTTCAAATCCATACTTAGTTGGGAATTGGATGCAATGTTGTTTGGTGTTATATTTTCACATACTTGTGAATATCTGGTTTCAGAAGACTCATTTCAGTGGCCAGATCTGAAGTAATGAGGAATTACCATTACCATGTAGAATGGTGGTCAGGAGATGAGTGGACAAGTGAATTTCTCAGTGCAGGACCAGTTAATTTCACCTCTACTGCCTCCAGAGGGAGGGAAGATGAGGGTCAAAAAGATGGTTTACAAGGTCATCCACTCTGTAGTATCTGCCAGATGAGTATTTCCATGATCCTGCTTTCATCTTGTCAGTCTTTCACTTAAGGGCTTGAGTTTAATTGTCTCTATCTCCTTATTAAGAGGGTCCACATCTTGACCCCTCTCTAGACTGACCTCCCACTATCTGCTACACATTTCCTTCCACACCAGGAAGTATACCTCAAGAATGCATCTCCCTTCCAGTAACATTCAGATCTGTCTCCTGCTGCAGTTGTTTACTATGACCCAACTACCTGCACTTCTCTGCTGATACACAGACAAGCTATTGTTCAGGATCCATATCCAGTTATTCCTCCCCATGTGCAGTCGTTCATCACATATTATTGAGAGTCAGTTATGTACCAGACACCATTCCAGGTTAATGGAAACACAGCCATTAACAAGTGCCCCTCATACAGCTTACTTTCTTGTATAGAAAATAGACATAAACAACAAACACTGATCAAGAAGCCAATAGCTGTTGACATGGGAGTGGAGGAACTGGAACTCCTGCACACTTTTGATGGGAATGCGAAATGGTGCGGCTGCTATACCAGGCATTATGGAGGTTCCTCAAACAATTAAAAATAGCAATTGAAAGCATGGTCTTGGAAAAGTACTGTACTCCTTTGTTCACTACAGTACTATTCACAATAGCCAAGATATGGAAATAACCTAAATGTCCATCAGTTGGTGAATGGATAAAGAAAATATGATCTATACATACAATGGAATATACTTTTCAGCTTAAAAAAAAAAGAAATTCTGCAATATGTAACAACATGGAAGAACCTGAAGATGGGTTCAAAGTAACTCATAGGAAGACAGATATTGCATGCATCTCCTTACATGACATATCTAAAATAATTAAACTTATAGACGAAAAGAGTGGAATAGTGGTTTCCAGAGATTAGGGGGAGGCAGAAATGGGGAGTTACTCATCAATGAGCATAAAGTTTTAGTCAAGCAAGATGAAGATACTCTGGTGATTTACTCTACAATATTGTAGTATAGTAATATTGTACAATTCACAATACTGTACACTTAAAAATTATTAAGAGAGTAGATCTCACATTAGGTGTACTTTTCACAACAAAATAAAATTTGAAAATAATAAACACAGATCTAAATATAACATAGATTGTGATAACTGTTATGAAATATTAGGTTTTCTATAAAACATTATCTTGGGGTCAGGTTGGCATCAAAGATTATATGAAAGTCAGGCTAATTTGAACTTATGAGATCTCCAAGTGAAGATACACTGACATTCTAGAGAAAAGAAAAAAAATTATTAGAAATATGGCACCTGAGGCACTATGGGAGTGTAAAAATCACAAGTAATTCATTAAGATAGGTATTAAAACAAGGGCAGGTTATGGGTCACTTTATAGAGAGATTCAGTGCCAAGTACATTTTAAGTCCTTTCTTCAAACTATATTTCCATAAAATTCCATACCTTTTACCTGGTTTTCTAGGCTTGCCCTATCCACCAGCACTGTCACACAATTCTTGAACTTCAAAGTGCATCCTAATAATCTGGAGAATTTATTAATAATACTGACTCAGGGCCCTCTCTATTGATACTCTGGGGCTGGAGGCAGACAGTTATACCTTAAAAAGTTTCCCAGGAGATTTTGATTAATTAATTTGTCAAATCATTCACTCATTCATTGAACAAATATTTTTTGAGTCTTTAATGGGTTCCAGGCACTGGAATACTGTGATAAACAAAGCAGACAAAACTCTTTGCTTTAAATTAAATGCTCATCAATAGATGCCTAGATAAAAAGTTACAGTATATATAAAAAATGGAGTATCATCCAGCTGTAAAAAGGATTGAGATCTTGCCACTTGCAAAAACATGGATGAAACTAGAGAGTATTATGTTAAGTGAAGTAAGTCAGACAGAGAAAGACACATACTATATATTACTTATATATGGAATCTAAGAAGCAAAGCAAATGAATAAACAAGAAAAAAAAAACAGAGTCATAAAGACAGAGAGAAAGTGGTGGTTGTTAGAGTGGGGGTGGGGTGGGACAGATGGGTAAAATAAGTAAAGGGGATTAAAAGGTACAAACTTCCAGTTATCAAATAAGTAAGTCATGGGGATGAAAAGTACAGCATAGGGAATATAAATCATATCATAATACATTTGTATGGTGACAGATGGTGAGTACATTCGTTGTGGTGAACATTGTGTCATGTATATAATTGTCAAATCACCATGTCATATATCTGAAACCTGCAATTCAATTTAAAAAAATAAAACAAAAAGAGGAAGGATGCAGTCCAAGACAGTGTCATAGAAATACCATGAACTCACCTCCTCCAGGGAACACACCAAATTATACCTATTTATAGAATAATTCCTCCTGAAGAAGAAATGAAGGCCCTGGGAACAGCTTCTGCATGACAATAGATAGACTTCTGAAGAGAACATCTGGAGAGATGAAGACATAAGAAGACATGGTAGGGAAGGGAGCTCTGCTGGAGGCTGGGAAGGGCAGTGGCTGGAGCAGAGGCAGGGTGGGCAGGGGGTGACGTATAGTAGAGAGGGTCAGGGAAAGATCCCTTTGTCCTTGGGTACCCAAAAAGTCTGTGGTTTAAAAGAGCAGCTAGCGTATTAAAGAGATACAGGACAACTCCACCAAATGGAGCTATGAGAAAGCTCACTCACAGGAGAAGGACAGGTATGCATTCCCTCACCCCTTCAAAAAGCAGCCTGAAGGGGTGTCCGGTGGCTATAGTGGGCTTGCAGCCTCAGTGGGCTCCCTTCGGCCCCCCACCTCTGGGGCACAGGGCAAAAAGAAAAGAAAGTAAAAACTTTCTGCTTTCACAGTGTTGACCCTTGGGGTAGGGGTTGGGGAGGCAGTGACAAATAAAAAAATATATAAACACAAAAATAATATGAAGCTTAGTTGTGATTGCCTTCCAAGCAAATTTGCCCCCAATAATAGTATTTTACTCTCAGGGGGTCTTTCCTAAGCCAGAATTTTATATTCTCGTGTAACAGATATAAAATTCATTGTCACAATAGTCTATAAATGCAAAGTGCAAAGACATTTTTATTTCTTTATAACTGAAAAAACTTAGTTCTCAAGACCCTATTTCTCCTGTTGACTGAAAGCTGAAACTTGTCAATTCAAGGCCAATCTGTGAGCTTCCATTTTAGATGAAGTCCTTAATTCAGGATGCTCCTGTCCTTCTCTTTCCCTAAATTCTGTAGCAGGATTTACCTATCATCCCAGAAGAAAAGGAGGGCAGTTTGGTGTTCTTCGCTTTTGGGTTGGTCCTGCTGCTAGGGAATTTTGTCTTTGTTCCCTTTGCTCACACGGTGCTGGGTGAGGAGCTCACTGTCTCCCCTTGCTGGCTAGGCTACAGCTCTGGCTGACACTTGGTTTATACACAATAAAAATCCTGGGGAATTTCACTGGGCACCAGGCTTGAGTAGTTCTTCCCAAACCTGTCAGAGCAACAGCATGGGAGATCTACTGAATTTCAGTTTTAACCATTATCTCTGCCACCCTGGACATGTGGGAACTTTTGTTAAATCCCTCCCCTGGGGAAAGTATTCTTGTTAAAAATGTAGGGAGATGATAATTTTTGAAGAATATTTAGAAAAAATATATCTTAATAAATTGTCTGAGTCAGAGATATTGACCCTTGGTATGTCCTCTGGGATGGTTCATAAAGTAGGCCAGGTTCTTCTTCATGAGAACTCCCACAAGCTTGGCACTGTTAGTGAGACAGTGTTATTACGATATCATCTTGGGAGGTGGTATCTCCCAATGCTGTTGGAGAGAGTCTCTAGATTTTAAGTTTATTTTATGTTGCAGGTATGAATAATATTCAGACCTTACTCGAAAGAGGGAAAAATAAATTTGTGTTATATTATTGTGACCTATTGATAAATATAGATTATATGCCAATATAACTGAACAAAATTATTATTTTTTTCCTCAGATTTAGCTAATGAATAGGGTATAGTAAAAAGGTGAATGGGTTTAGATATATGTTAAATTAAATTACTTACAGCCAGACCGACTGTTTTTTTTTCCATCAAATTGATTCTTTATCTTATCTGAGACTTTTTAGAAAGGCTTATGCTCATAAGCAGTTGCTTATGATGAAAATTTGACTGTGAGAAGTTATAATTCAAGTTTGCATTTTTGAAGGACCTTCAAAAAACAAAGTAATACTAGTGATTGGCCACCTGGTTTAGCAATTTTCAAAATATTGTCTGGGACGCCTTTGGATTTCTGACCCTTTTGAGAACACAGTGAAGTTAAAACTATTTTCACAATAATACTAATATCACTTACTTTTTTTCTCTTATTTTCTGATAACAGTTGCAGAGTTTTCTAGAAGCTACATGAAATGCGATGATGTCATTGTTTTGATGGTTAAAGGAATGCACACATATATTCTAGTGTTTAAAAGTTTCTGTTTTAATTTCTAGTATAGTAAATATTGATAGATATAATGCACATAAACAAAATGTTTTTGGAATTCTCATTAATTTTTAAAAGTTTAAAGGGGTACTGAAATTAAAATGTCTGAGAAATGATGACCTAATTCAGTGAGTTGACACATATGTTCTCCTCTTAAATTAATAGTGGTCATATATTTTCTGTGGAGCTGGTAAGCTCAGGGCTTATTGTTGTTGTTAGCAGTCTTTTATTTCTTTCCTTTTCCCTGCCTCTTCTGGACTCCATGGCTTTTCCCCCAGCTTTTCTTCTGTTGCTTTGAGTTTCCAAATGCAAAAGAAAAGAGGGGTCTGAGGAAGAAGATTTTTCTGAAGAAGAAAATGTATTAGTTAAAAAGAACTTTTAAAGATGCTCAATTTCTAAAACAGATGTTTTGGTTAAGATCTGTAGTGGTCCAGATCAAGTAAGAAAGTGAGATGTGAGAACAAGACCACCAACTAGAACTTTTGGTAGTGTTCAGGGAACAATTAGCGAACTCTTTTACCCTTCAATCATTTGAAAGGTACAGAAGACTTAGGATAATAAGGGAGATGGAAGCAATTGTGTTAAAGCCCCATGCAACCCTTGAGGGAGAGAGGTGAGGTTATGTTTACCCTTCACCTCAAATCAAGAGAAAGAACCTTAAATGGAGTACTGTGAGCCTAATGTGAGACTCTCACAATCTGAAGAGGATTTAATTAATGATTTGACTTTCATCTGAGAAATCTGGAAGACCTGAGATGAATTAACCACTGCTATCTTGATGAATGGACCGAAGTAGAGATGTTAGAGAAGGAGGTAAGACTTTGCACCCCAGGGAAAAGAACATATGAGTGATTCTAATGGACCAAATATGGAGTGTCTATCATATATACATACACACATATATGATATACTATAGTATGAGGGAAACAAATCATTTTTTTAAAAGATTTTATTTATTTATTTGACAGAGCCAGAAACAGTGAGAGAGAGAACACAAGTCAGGGCAGTGGAAGAGGGAGAAGCAGGCTTCTTGTAGAGCAGGGAGCCCAATGTGGGGCTCAATCCCAGATCCCTGGGATCATGATGTGAGCCGAAGGCAGATACTTAACAACTGAGCCACTCAGGCACCCCAAGAAAACAAATCTTGATGACAGAGAGTGATTTGATGGATAGAATCTTACTTCAAACCAGGTGGTAACACAAGGCCAATCTGAGAAGGTGACATTTCATTTAAACTATGAATAATAAGGAGTCAGCCATGCAAACATTTATGCTAAGAACTTCTAAGCAGAGTGAACAGCCAAGATGTAAATGGGTTCTGCATGCTTAAAGACCAGAAAGTATACCAGTGAGGTTGGAAACAAGGTTGACTGGTGCAAGATGAGATCAGAAATGGAGACAAGGGAGCGCCTGGGCTCAGTGGTTTAAGCCTCTGTCTTCAGCTCAGGTCATGATCTCAGGGTCCTGGGATCGAGCCCCACATCCGGGCTCTCTGCTTGGCAGGGAGCCTGCTTCCCCCTCTCTCTCTGCCTGCCTCTCTGCCTACTTGTGATCTCTCTCTGTCTATCAAATAAATAAATAAATAAAAATCTTAAAAAACAAAAAAAAAGAAATGGAGACAAGGACTAAATCGTGGTCCCTGGTCTTATATAGAAGCCAAGGTATGACCCAGACAGCTCTATTGAAGTAATCTTCGTGCTCTTTTTAAGCTCATAGTCATTTTGCAAACCCTTGGTGAATTTGAGCTTCTATATACTTTTTGTTTTGGAGTTTTCAAGGGAAGTCATGGAATCTATAATTTAATGGGTTTGGGCAAGGCTGACTGTATCTACCTCTTAAGTTTTATTAATATCAAGTTAATTTGATAAAGTTCCTTAATAACAGTTCAAAACATTAATTTTAGCAAAAGCTGTATTTACTAAGTGAATGCCCTGAGTAGTAATAGAGATTTTTGGTCAAAGTTTTATAATTCCTATTTTGTTTTTAGTTTTCTGATCACCATATTAATTCTTGATTTTAGAAATCGTTATACTAGAAAGCATCCAGTAGATTCTGCCATGATTTAGAAAAATTAATGCAAATCAGTCAGTTTCCTTTGGCAATATCATGATTACAACCTGACTCTTTATACTGGAGGTATTTTATATAATATTTTTGAAGTATTTGAGGCATTCTTCAATAGGTATTATTTTAACCAATTGGCAAATATTTATTATGTATTCTCTCAGTTGATTTTTTTTTTCCTTCGGGTGCTATGAGGATTTGGACATGAAAAGTAAATGACTCTTCTTCAGTTCTTTAAAGGACCTCTCATTCTATTGGTAGATATATGTATTTTACATATATGCATATATGTAAAATATATATGATATATTATTATATTACATATAATGATATGTATTTAACATAGTTATATATTTTACATATATCGTGTGTGTGTATGTGTGTGTATGCTAAAATAATTAAGTATAAGGTTATGAAGATCAAGGTTGCCATAGTTAGTAACACCTGTAGAGGAGAGAGAGAGATTTCAACTGACTGAGAAGACAGTGGAACATCTTTCTTCAGGAGGAAAATTTGGAACAGGACCTTGAAGGATGCTAGGTGTTGAATAGATTGTGAAAGGGAGGAGGCATGCAGGCATGAGCTGATGTAAAGGATGAAGATGAAATCACATGGGGCTTATTTTGGAACTCTAAAAAAGCTAATTTGGAAAGATGAATATATTGGTAAGAAGAATTGTGAATAATAAAATTGGAGAGGAGGTTTCAAGCCAAAATAAGTAATCTTTCCTGCTGTAACTATGAATATGACAGGATACCTAGAAGTTACTCTGAAGAAATATTTTGAATCTGCTTGGAAATTCCTCCTTTTTAGTAATATATCAGTCACCATGAATAGCCTTTAAAAAGATCAATCAGGATTTTCCATTTACCCGTGACCTTTCTGAGAAGCATGTTCACAAAATAACATTTCACAGATTATGGGCCATCCTGTAGGACTGGCAAGATTTCATGGGATGCTCATTTTGGCCCAACCATCGTAAAGTAATGATTCAGCTTTTGAATTCATCAGAATTGTTTATTAGTGCCACAGATATTAATATCTGCTCCCATGGCAGCCCATCCATCATTAAATCATGCATGAGGAGAAGGATGAAGAAATTTTTCTTCTTTAAAGTCCACTTGTATCTCTTTAAACTCGCCTTTGCCAATTGACAAAAAACCCTTTGTAACATGGTCACAGACTACAGGAAAATAATACTCTTTTTTTTTTCTTTAAGATTTTTATTTATTTATTTGAGAGAGAGAGATCACAAGTAGGCAGAGAGGCAGGCAGAGAGAGAGGGGGAGGCAGGCTTCCCGCTGAGCAGAGAGCCCGATGCAAAGCTCGATCCCAGGACCCCGACATCATGACCCGAGCCGAAGGCAGAGGCTTAACTCACTGAGCCACCCGGGCACCCCAGGAAAATAATACTCTTAAATCTACCTGAGAGGTAGATTTGAGGTATGCCTGCCCTGTTTCTTGGTATTGCAAGTTTGGGCACTGTTGTTTCTTATAATATTCCTGCTAAAAATTAATTCCACTTGTCTTACCTTATGAAGAAGAAGAATTTTGCCTCTAGCTTGCTCTCCCTCAACTCTTTATTCTTTCGGCAGAATGGTCTTTCTCAAATCTGATGCAAATGCAGATGTATATGCTACCTCCTGTTTAAAATCTTTCCACAATTCTTGATTCTTTTCAGAATGAAGGTTAGATTGATTGGCAAACAAGATCACTGCATCAGGCTTCAGATCTTAGTTTTACATCCTCAAGGAAGATTTCCCTGACCTTTTTGGCCAAGTTAATTTCACAGCATGAAGTATTTTTCATCAGTTTTAGCACTGATCACAATTATAAATTTACTACTAGTGCCAGTATTGACAAATAATGACAGATAAAATTAACAGATAAAATGTGTCTCCAGCAGTGCAAATTCTATGACGGCAGTGCCTAGAAAACATATTCTCTTCCCAGGCACTGACACAGAATTCAAAAAATAACAATTGAATACATAGATGATATAGTTGTTGATATTGTTCATGATGTTGTATGAATGAATGGACCTATGACCTGTGTATAAAATATAGTCATCACTTACTATATTCATTAGCTCATAGTGTGTTTGGGAAGAAAAAAGTACATTTGAAATCCTGTATTCCAAATTTCTCCTTATTTATTGGAGAGAGAGAGAGCAAGCATGAATAAGGACAGGGACAGAGAGAGAGTGAGAGGGAGAGGCAGACTCCCTGCTGAGTGCAAAACCCTATATGAGGCTCAGTCCCAGGACCCTTGATCCTTATCATTATAATCATGATAATCATGACACTTACCTTACTGAGTCATCCAGACATCCCCAAAATCTCTCATTATTCAGATAGAAATTGAAGCCTGGAAACCAAATGACTTGTCCAAGAGCACACAGTTGACCACAGTGACAGAGCTGGACTTAGACTCTAGGTCTCCAATAGTACTCTGACCTCTTTGTGTTATGTTACAGCTCCTCTCAGCCATCCTCCTCATTCCAGAAGTACAAGGTGAGGTTCAGAATCACAGTGAAGCACTGTAGGAGTTGGGTGACTTCAGTATTGGGTAAGTTTCTCCAACCTCCTCTATACTCAGGGGCCATCAAACCAACAGTTGAGTGTCAAGGGTCTGTAAATTTGTATTTGGTTCAATTCCTTCATGGTTCTATAAATTTTTACCCCATGTTTTCTTAGACACACATGGACACATCATGGTTATGGAAGAATTTGGAAATTGAGTCTGAATGGAAGATGGGAATATCCATACTTCCAATCAAAGAGCTCAACAATCAGTTCCAATGATGGTAATTCCAGTCCAGCCTGTTCACAGAACAACAGCTACACATGAGAAGTTGGGGCTATTAATGGACATTTTCAGTTTATCTGCCTCTAAAGCCATTAAGGATGTTCTTAATTCTAAAATGTTTTGATTCTATAAATATTTCAAGGAATTATTCTCTTCCTCTTCATTTCTTTCTAGAAAATTTTTAACTTTCCCTTTTTTTGGTCCATTTCCATAAATTTGTTGCCTGTTAATTATAGCAGTGGGGCTCAGTATGAATTAACACCAGTTGATGAGTTCCCCATTCATCATAATGTCCCATTACAGAGGGGGTCAGATTACCTAAAGTCTTCGCTCCCTTGGGTAGCTTGGGGTTACCCCTAGGTAGTCAGGTAGAGTAGCAGGTTGGCCATTTAATCTCCCCCCATTCTCAATTTCACTCCCTTTCTTGTGAACACAAAAGAACTTTAAGTGCTCTGTCCACGGCATTGAAATGCCAACCTTAGTTGGTACTTTGAAAACTCAAAGCCTTTTACAAGATGAATAGCAAACTGTGGATGACAGCTCCTGTGGAGCCATTATTGAATTGCAGCCCTGATGACTGCATTACTTTGGATTTAGATAAAAGACTCCATACAAGACAAATGGTAGGAGGACATCAAACAAGACTGTGTCCATACAGTGACAGAAGCAATCCAATTGAAGAAGCTGTTGATTTCCCCAAGGCTACATACTATTTCTTCCTGAGTAATTTATATTAAGGAACTAAAGATTGTATATTCATCTTCTATTTATACTTTTCTCTAAAAATCCGAGTGTCCAGTTGTCAAATCAAAGTCTTACTTCTGCTCTTGCCTGAAAGAGAAATATCGAGATGGGAACATGTTAATTATTTTGTATTGTGCTTTGTTTAACCACAATAGTAGTGTGTGTAAAGGTTATAGACCAAGAGTTACAATCTATAATGATCAGATAAAAAGATTAGTCAGCAAATCGATAGTTCCCTGTACCAACAGGAAGCTCAGTATATTCAAGGCAACAATGAGTACAAAGGGTACAGATAAACATCAGGCACCTTTATTTAGATGAAAACTAATTCTAGAGAACTTCCACTACCTCATTAATTATGTACCAAGCTTCAGGAGGCTGAACTGGGTGAAGTATCATTAGTGGCTTTTGGAATGTGTTGGAAATGCTTCTGGCTGTAGACAAACTGTAAAATGAGAGCTTTTCTTTCTGTTGGGCTGGCAGATGTTCACACAAACCCAGTTCCTCAAAATGGAAAGGATTTCATGTATAGAACTTGCATGGATTTTTCTGTAGTTGAAATGTTGGGAACAAGAATGCAGCATGCTTTAACTTCAGAAGTACCATCAAAATTGTTTAAAGCGCGGATTTAAACATTCATTTATTTAATAGGGAAATAGCACCCTTCGTATAAGTTTTACATGCAGGCAGCTCTCTATGTTGACATCTTTTTTTTTTTTTTAAACGTAATTTTATGCTTTTGTCGGGTCACCACTCTCATGAACTTCCAGAGTAAGATTTCCTTTGCTTTTCCTGCTTTATTTAGCATGGTCTAGCTCCCACCTTTTCCTATGCAAAAGCTAATGCCCTGAAAAGCGGATTTGGATTTGCTGAACTGTGAACTTTGAATAGAATCTTCAGAGTGTACTGGGGAGAATTGTAGAAATGAAGATCTCTTCTGGAATTACATGCGACTTTTTTCATTTCATAACCATGGCTTTTGAAGGGGGACTCCCTTTTAGCATCTTTAATTGAGCATTTTCCAAAATCAGATTTGTTCTTTTCTGGACAATTATTCAATTATCTAGGAATTCATCTAAATGAAAGCAAAATGTCATTTGTTTGGAACAGAGTCACATAAAAGAACAAGTTTCAGTAAACTCAAAGCTTTTAAAAATAGCTTCAAGAGTGTCTAATAGGTGATTCCTGCTTGACACCAATAATTAATATCAAAGAAAGGGAGAAATAAAGGGAAAGAAAAAAAAAACTAAAGAAAACTGACATAATTGAGCTCAGTAAAAACAGTTTGTTTCCCTTGAAGCCATCCTCAGGTATTAGTTTGCATGATTGGTTTTAGAGGTTTTTTTCTTATTTGCATATTTTTGCATGTGCTCCTGCAACTGTCCTTTAGTGAATTTAATATAAAATACAGCCTATATTGTGTGGCTTAAATACAAAATTCCAGAAGTGTGTGCGTGTGTGTGTGTGTGCGCGCGTGCGCGTGCGCCTGCCTATGGGTGTGTGTGCAGTGTCAGTCTCTGGGAACTTCTTGTAAACAAACCTAGCTTTTGCTGCCTATCAAAGAGGAAATCGTGCCACCTTTCCTGTTGTCTTTGGCTGTGAACTTGGCAAAGCTTCTGCTCCCTGAGCTCGCCTTGGCTGAGGCTATTTGTGCAGCGATTGAACTACTGAAGAAGGGTTCTGATTAGTTTTCAGTAGAACCAATCAGGGGCCATCTGGCTGATTGCCTGGGACCTGGTAATCCTATCAC
This sequence comes from Mustela putorius furo, assembly GCF_011764305.1. Lineage (NCBI taxonomy): Eukaryota > Metazoa > Chordata > Mammalia > Carnivora > Mustelidae > Mustela > Mustela putorius. The sequence goes on from NW_025421273.1 coordinate 28,855,741, forward strand.
ACCTCCGGGTAGACTAACAGTTGTGATTGTCATTTAATGAAACACTTTGACTTCAAATGTCTGCTTAGCTGAAGACTTCAATTCCTCCAAGTCTCCTTCTTTCCCTTAACCCTCTTCATTTTGTTCCCATCCTTACCTTTCCTCCCTCCTGCTCTTCTTCCTTCTTTCCTTCCTTCCATCAACTCCACAGTGGCCTTTTACACTTCACAAAGTGATTTCACACTTTGCCACTGACATGGTTTAGGCCCTCACCATTGTTGGCCTGGATTGCTGCCATAGACTCATAACTGCCCTTGGGGATCGCCCCGACTACCTCCCCACACCCCTACAATGGCGTCACCATAATACTCCATTGTCCATAACGCAGCTTGAGTGATCTTTCTAAAACATATACCTGATCATAGCAGAAGCTAAAAATACTTGCATGGCTCTTTACCACAATCTAGTTTAATGCTCAGATTCCTTCATTGGCCCTTTCTGATCTCCCTGACCTTCTGCACCATGCTCTCTTCCAGAACACGCAGGCACTGTCCATATAGATTCCTAGGTACAACAGCCTTCCCACACTTCCCTGCGGCTCCATGCTGCTCCATGTCCATCTCCCCTCTCTCATGTCTTACCCCTCACCTGGCCTCCTATTTTTGGTCTTGCTAATTTGCACCTCCTCTTGAAGGATTAGCTAAAGCATTATTTACCTTTGAAATCCTCCAGGACTAACCTCCCATGACTGGCTCCCCTCACTGTACACACACACACACACACACACACACACACACACACTGATTCAAACTGAGATTCCACAATAACCCTACCATGTTAACTGTACTGCTCTAATAACATTAATTATATTGTATTGAAATTGTTGCCTTACTTAAATATCATATCTCCTAGAGGCAGGATTCTGAACCTTGTCATACCAGGCATCCATTCTCTGAATCATGTTTTTTTTTTTTTTAAAGTAATCTCTACATGCAACATGGGGCTCAAATTCACGACTCCGAGATCAAGTGTCATGTACTCTACCTACTGAAGTAGCCAGGTGCCCCCATATTTTTAAACACATAAAACAAAATACATATGACTACAAAGAAAACTGTAATGACAGTTACCAAAGTATTAAAATGCATTGTCATATAATATTACATATAAATATATTCATTTATTAAAGTATCAGCTAAGAAAGTCCAGCCCACCAACCACTGTAATCTAGATGTAGCTATAAGCAAAAACAGTATTTCAGGGTATCTTCTACTACTCTGATATGATATCTATAGTTTCTACAATATTACTGTGGTTTGTTGTATACATTCATAATTTTTTTTAAAGATTTTATTTATTTATTTGACAGAGAGAAATCACAAGTAGATGGAGAGGCAAGCAGAGAGAGAGAGAGAGAGGGAAGCAGGCTCCCTGCCGAACAGAGAGCCTGATGTGGGACTCGATCCCAGGATGCTGAGATCATGACCTGAGCCGAAGGCAGTGGTTCAACCCACTGAGCCACCCAGGCGCCCCATACATTCATAATTTTTAAAAATGCTAAATTTTGGGGTGTCTGGAAGACTCGATTAGTTAAGCATCTGCCTTCAGCTCAGGTGATGATATTGGGGTCCTGGGATTGAGCCCCCAGTTAGGCTTCCTGCTCAGCTGGACATCAGCTTCTCCCTCTCCCTCTTCTTTCTGTTATTTGTGCCCTCTGTCTTTCAAATAGATAAACACAATCTTTAGAAAAATAAAAATCTAAATTTTAGTTATGGGTAAGTGAAAATAAGGGTATGATTATTACTTCAAACCAAACTCACGGAAAACCTGAAGTCTAGAATCTTTTGAATTTTAGACCATAAGATCTTTGAGGCCTTCATTTTAATATACCTATGCCTCTATAGTATTGGAACATAGTAAACACTTAAAATGTTTATTGGCCAAATTAATGAAGGAAGAAATAGCTGAGTATTTCATCTAACTTAGACTTCACACTTACCCACCTCCCTTTGTGAATTAGCTTTTATTATTCTGATCACGTATTAAGAGATTGAAATTTAGAAAGGTTAAGAACATTTTTCTAGTTCACAGGGATTTAAAATGTCTATTCTACCATAAGGTTGCCTCCCAGAATATTGTGTCCAGCTTACCAGATAATCAAGAGAAAAGGAGCAAATATGGAAAAGTGATGTTATCAGTTTCTACAAGAAGTTCTTTTATCCCTTTGGTAACCCTTGGCTTCGGTTACATTAGTGTTCCCTCAGAATTGGCCAGTGTGCTATTTGGCATTCATCTGGACTTTAGGAGAACAGCTGGGAACTTGCAGAAAATGATCCTGTCATCCATGAGAGCTTGTCTCACCAAGAGGAATGCTCGCATAGACTCAGAAGCACTCGGACCATGGGAGGAATAAGGATGGAAATGCCACTTCCTCAACAGCTTGCTCAGGGAGCAACGGTTGTATAGATGGAGCTTTTTGTTTCATGAGCCCCTTTTGAGGGAAAGAATAAAAGAACATGACTGAAACTAGGACAAGCCTTTTCACATCTCAGGATGTGAGTAAAGGAAGGGTTGGTGCACTCTATTCTGCCCTGTGCATTGAAATGCTTAGACCATTGTGTGGCACAATGACTCCCTTTCAGGAAGGTAGCTGCTATTGTGTGTCGTTCTGTTGTTCTGTGTAGCTCTGTCCCTTTGCCTGCTTTAGTTTTTCCCAGTGTCTAGTCTACAAAGGAAGCACTCAGTAGAAGTGCCTGGGCAGACTTCTTAAGGAAAGGAGAGAGACCACCCTCTCCACTTCCTAACACACACACACACACACACATAGAAGGAGAAAGAAAGCCAGGCAGTGTCAGCCTTGGGACTAAGCTGTGTTGATCTGATAGTACAGAGCCACTTTAAGTACTTGAAACCCTTGTTTCCCTTGGCAGTGAGAAATCAAATAGGGAACAACTTACATTGTCAAGCTCTGGGAAGTTGCTGTAAGGATAGTTAAGCTCTTGACATCTGAAATGTCTGCTGTAGGTACTTCTTGATCTTCTATTTTACACTTGTATATCTGATGAATCAAAGTGTGCGTATCAGGAATCACACAATGGTTCCTGAGGGCTTCAGCAATAAGATGTGGTATGTACTATTATTTATATAAGGCAGTGAGAACCTGCATAAATAAGATACTTTAAAATAGAAACCTGAATGGTGAGGCCATAAGATTACACTTCTTAGTATCTTCCTGTGCTAATACATTAAAAAAATACTTTAACATTTTTTTCTACTTTACTCAGATAATATTGACCACATTTGTTTGTTTTTAATTTCAATGTATCTCCTTGTAACTCATGAATCTCATTTTTGCTCAGCAATCATGGAACTATAGACTAAGATTTAGATAAATGTATGTTGTGAGGGAATACGATGGAAATTGCTTTTTCTTCTCCCAAAGAAGGAATTTTGCTGGAGAAAGAAAACATTTGAAGTCAGACAGCCCTGAGTATTGAATCACAAGGATGGGACTTAATGTCTGTGTGTCCTTCAACAACTTGTTTAATTTCTTTCATCCACTTTACTCTTTCAAACAATTGTGGTTGCACAATTTTATAGATTTTTATAGCATTGTTTTGAGGATTAAATGGGATAATGTATGTAATATGCTTAAACCTGTGTCTGACACACAATAAAATCTAATACATAGAGAGTAATATGACCCCAGTCTGATGTAGCCTTGTTTCATTGTGGTTGTCCTCATATGGGGTGCACAGTGAAGATTATTTAATATCAAGTATGACTAACATTGTCTTTACATTTTACTATTTACAAAGTGTATTTAAATATGTCATTACATTTATGTGTCACAAACTTCCAGATGTCGATACCCTTATCTTTCTCATTTTATCAACTGGGTGGCTGAATCTTGGATGAGTTATGACTTCCTGAAGGTCCAAAGTAATATACAGTAGGGTAAGTATGCACATTGTCTTCAGAATTCCACTTGGTTGGTTTTCATTAACTGAAGTTTTATCTTTGATGCAATGGAGTCTCTGATAAGTAGAATTTTTTTTTTCTCTTTCTTCTGGTCACCTGTATGGTCCATTCTGTATCTACCAAAGGGTAGATAGCTTTATTGTGCAGAATAGCTATTTGGAAAGCTTATTAAAATGTAGAGCTCCAACCCCCCTCATTTCCTGGACCAATTCAAGAGATCAGGAATGGGGGAAAGAATGTGCATTCCTAAGAAGTTCTGGGGAATGACCAAGCTGCTAGTTTAGGGACCACATTTTAGCAGCAGTGCTTTAGCTGATCTCATCAACAATGGTTGTCTTGAGATATATTTGTCACAATCCAATAATCTATTTGCAGAAGAAACGTCACAGATGCTGCATTGCATATATTGTTTACTTTTTGTATATTGTGATGCTTTGCCGTCTTAAACTTTCCTGGCTGAGGAGAGACTGCCCATGCCCTCATGGCTAGCCAATTCTTAGAGGTAGCAAAGGACTCAACTGGCAGCATGCCTTTAATATGCAAACTAAAAAGTCCCAACACAGAAACTTCTCTATCTGGCCAGTTCATGGCAGGAGCAATATCCTGCTGAATCATCCCAGGGTCAGATGTCAGAACCACCTCCTTAAGCCCACTGAAGTCACTCCAACTCGCCAATCTTAAACCATTACTCTGCCCTGTTTTGTTTTCTCTTTGGAAATGTCAATAAAGTTTTTGGCCTAAACTTTGCCTTTGATGCTGTCTTCCTCAACCTGACCAAAACCTAGCACTTCCCCTGTGTGACCTTGTGTGGCATGTGAGATCCCCTTGCTAGGACCTGTGAGTATAATCAACTTGTTTTCTTTTGTCTCCTCTGTGGTGACCCCTAACAGACCATCACCTAAAAGCACATAGGAACACATGCTTCCTTCAGACAAAAAGAAGAGGCACCTCTTCTCTCCAAATGCGTTGTCCCGAGTTAGGAATTTTTGGCAAACATTCCATCCCACTCCTAGTCAGGAAGAGGCAGAATAATGGTATTAGGGACACTGGTGATCAAGGCACTCCTGCAAATTTCAGGCACAGTTTTGGCACACAGCGCTTTTCATTGTCTTCTGAGAGCAATTTCAACCTCCCACTGCCCAGCCCATGACTCTCTCTTGTTAAACCTCTGTGAGTAGCCCTGCTGCAACCATGAATCATACACTGAGGGCTTCACACAGCCTGGGTTTATGGAGCTGCATTACAGGAGACTATATCTCAGATGGCCCCAGTGCAGCCAAAACAATCTGTCACTTTTAATTCTTCCTGTCACCTCATTAAGTATATGGGAATGTTGACAATAAAACACATTTTCACACAAACACGCAAGGCTCACACCACCCCAAAATGTAACATTTCCTCCTCTTGTATTCAGATGTGGTTGTAAATATCCAGTCATTGAAAGATTCACTGAGCAAACATATGTGCTGGTCTACTGTATATAACTGACAGAGGCAAAGAACAGTCTCCATGGACACATAAAGCAATTAAAAATAACTGTGCTTCAAAGCAGACTACTATAATACAAAGGTCAGGACCATAAATATGAACAGGATGGCAGTAATGTCTCTATCTAAATATACCCCCAAACACACAACTACAACAGGTCAGATCTCAAAGGTTAATATTAAAAAAAAAAAAAATCTTTGAAATTATGCCATATTCTTCCCATGCCTTTTCCTTCTTGTGATCTTTTCATCAAAGGTTAATATATGTGAATCCAGTGGAAAAATTTTATCAAGGCCAAATATGTGTCATCAGCCACTATTTTATTCAATGTGAAACATTTAGCCTTGGACATATGATACAATGAAGGAGCTCTAGCAAATATTCTCTGAAAGGAAAATGTCTATTTCTTCTTCTCTGCACCTCCCTCCAGCCTTGCTTACTAGGTTGCTTGTTTTTATATTAACTGCGCGGAAGTCTGAATTCCTCTCAAAGCTATAGAGAGATGTTCTGAGGGCCGGGATAATTTTTGCAGTAACACACTGAGTGTGATAATAAGGTTTATGCATGGTTGTAAAAAATGTGCTGACAGATGGAAAAGGAGCCACCTCGGTCTGCACAGCATTCATTTTTATATATATTTTAAAAAAATCATACTACACCTGAGTCTGATTCAAACAGCAGTTCTTCCTCCCGCTGTCTTCTAAGAACAGAAATATTTTAGAGTATATAAAAAAATTCCAACCCCCAGTGGACTGATACGCTAAAATTTCAAGTTCTGTGCAGAGTATCATAGGCTCCTGTATTACCATTCAAGGTGTCATGTGCAATGAAAAACTTATTCCCTCCAAACATGAATCTCTATGTAGTAAGTGCCTCAGATCGTGAGCAAGTAAATGCAGCAAGGAAAAAAGATGTGAGCAGAGTGGCTCCCACAATGGAGAGGCACTGCCCATCTCTTCCTTAAAAAGCAAAATGCCAGCTAATTTGCCAAAGATTCATTTTCATCCAAGGAAATGAAAATATGAGTGCAGATTGAATGAGAGCACTGAGGTCGTCTCTACTTTGTGATGTGATATTTGAGAGCACATTGGTTAGAGGAAAAGAGCACTGTGAGGTAAATTCCTTACTCTTAACAACATGAAGCAACAATGATCAACCCATCTAGCACTACTGACTCGATTCTCTAAGCCATGGTACCGTCTTTTTGGGGGAGCAACCAGCTCCTGACATCTTCTCTCTCGCAGACCTATTACCATACTCGTAGAAAAGCCCATCTTGGGACGCCTGGGTGGCTCAGTTGGTTAAGCAGCTGCCTTCGGCTCAGGTCATGATCCCAGCATCCTGGGATCGAGTCCCACATCGGGCTCCTTGCTCAGCAGGGAGCCTGCTTCTCCCTCTGCCTCTGCCTGCCATTCTGTCTGCCTGTGCTCGCTCTCTCTCCCTCTCTCTCTGATAAATAAATAAAATCTTTAAAAAAAAAAAAATTGCCAAGACTTTAAAAAAAAAAAAAAGAAAAGCCCATCTTATGCTAAAGCAAATGGATGAATAAATGAATGAATGGATGAATGAATGAATAAATGAAACAGAAAACAAACAAACAAAAAAACTCATGTTCATCCTCAACCTTTTTCTGATGAAATGCATCTGTATTAATTTGCTAAGCTTGTGGTTACCAAGCATCACAAATTGAGTGGATTAAACAACAGAAATGTCATAGTTCTGGAGGTCAGAAGTCCAAAATCAAGGTGTTGGCAGAGTTGGTTCCTTCTGAGGGTCATGAGGAAGGATGTGTTCTGGGCCACTCTCGTTGGTTTCTCTAAATCTTTTCACATTGTCTTCCCTCTACTTGTGTCTCCATGCCCAAATTTTCCCTTTTCCATAATGATGTCAATCATCTTGGGTTAGAGACTGTCCTGATAACCTCATCGAATCTAGAGACCCTATATCTAGATAAACTTACATTCTGAGGTACTGGGAGGTTAGAACTTCAATAAATGAATTTTGGGTAGACACAATTCAATCTAATACAGAATCTTCTACTGAAACAACAACACAGAGCTTCCATTTATCCACTGGTCTTATTTCTTCCTCTGCTGGAAAGTGAGGTCCCTCACATTCCTGCCATCCTCAGAGCACAACTTCCAGGGAGAAGAGCAATTTTTTTTTTCCAATGTTGCTAAAGATGCTCCTGAGTTATTACACTTATTAACTTTTGCTTCTTACAAATCCATAACAATAAGCTATGCAACTGCTAATTCTCTCGAATATTTTCTTCAATCAACTTCACAATTGGTCCCAACATTCAACCACTATTTTGGCAGCTGGTTCACAGATACTATTTTCACTTTGGATTCTGTCATGAACATAGAATACTTCTGTATCCACAGCAGTGAATCACCTACAACCCACCCCATCTGCTCTTGATCTCTTCAACACAGGTGACCTTCAGCTGCAGTCCACTTATACCGCCTGATCATTTACATACTCTATCTAGCCTCTTCCTTACATACATGTGTTAGCTCTGGAAATTTAAATTCAAATACTCCTTCCTTTGACTGCTATCTGTTCATGCCAATTTTCTCATTTCTCTACTTCATTTACAGCATCGATTACCAACTTATGGTATTACATGGAAAATTAGTGTTTCAGTATGTTAATAAGATCACACAGAGGCTGATAAAATGGTGTGTGGTCAAATAAATTTAGGAGAACGAGGTTAATAAAAGTTGAAACATTGTGCTGTTTTTCCTCAAAGCAGCTGCCCCTTTCCCCACAATCATGCAGAGCAAGTACCCTTGCCTGGAATCAGACTGCAACCTCAGCCATGCCTGCCCTCTGCCACTGCCTCTGGACCATGGACCCCCGCAAAGTGAGCAAGCTTTGGGCCTTCATGAAAATGTGTAAGCAGGATAAAAGCATTCTGCACATTGAGGAAATGCACTTCCTGCGAGACTGGGTGGAGAGCATGAAGGGTACAATACCACCAGCCACTCATAAAACTAAATCAGACAGTATCAAAAAATAAAAAACAGGTAGTAAGAAGGGGGAGGAAAACATAAAAACAGATGAACTATCAAGTCAGGAAAGTGATCTAGAAAGATCCAGAAGAACATGACAGAGCCCAGAGGGATGAAGAGGCCAGACAACAGTGTGGGTCTTTCCCAGGTGGTTACCCTGGGGGAATACCTAGTAATGTTCCTGGAGGAATGGCTGGAATGGCAGGGGGGATGCCTGGAATGGCAGGAATGCTTGCACTCAATGAAATTCTTAGTGATCAAGAGGTTCTAGCAACCATACAGGATCCAGAAGTTATGGTGACCTTCTAGAGTGTGGCCTAGAACCCAGCAAATATGTCAAAATGTATCAGAAATATCAAAATATCAAAATATGTCAAATATATCAGAGCAATGCAAAGGTTATGAATCTCATCAGTAATTGTCAGCGAAATTTGCAGGTCAAACATAATACCCTTCTGACAAACAAACCCTCGCTGAAGGAAAAGCAACTTTGATCACCTAATGGAGGTCACAATAATATAAATGAATGTAGCTCTGACCTTCTCATGAAGAAAGCTTTGCAGAGACTCCCTGCCCCTCTGCCCCCTACATTCTACAGTGGTTTGCCATTAGGGTATTCATTCAGATAATGTTTTCCTACTATGAACTACAAACTTTAAACAATTTTTTTAAACCTTAAAAATATTTAAAAACGTATTAAAAGGGTGTGTTAATCCTTACATTTTTCTTTACTGATCATTTCAGGTTTTTGTTTGTTTGTTTGTTTTGGATTAATTGGGCAAGGAAGATACTTCAGTGTGGAAGATTTTTGCTCAGTTTGAGTGAAATAAAGGTTTATAAGTGAGAGGCAAATATAACACTTAAATATATGACGTTTGAGTTGGAGATAGGGTTTCTTTGGAATTTTGACTTGTTTTTTTAAAATGCTTTATTTTTTAAACACAATTTATTGGATAAAAACATTGGGACCACAAGTATTGCAGTAAGACCCAGGTAGGGGCCAGAAGCGCTTGGCAGGGCAGCAGCAAACATCCCTTTTATATAGTGTGCACCCTTGTGCAGATGCATTTAAATCTTATGCCGTGGTGAAGGGATGATTTTTATAATGCTGCAGTAGAATTGGATTACTTAGCTGTGTTCTTATCTGATATAAAAAATAAATCTTTTGGATTATTTCCACACACAAAAAAGTTGCAACATTTCTTTACCCAAGGAATGTTATTTGTTCTGAATAACCAAGATTTTGTGACTGCTTTAACCAAAGTAATGTCAGCAATTTAAGAAAGAAAGAAAGAAAGAAAGAAAGAAAGAAAGAAAGAGAGAAACCCAGTGAACCACAGAACACCAATCTGGGAATTAGCAGATTACAAGTGTTCTTTAATCCATAAACCCTATTCTCTCCCCCACCCCTCATTCCAGTTATCCACTGCTTCCTCTTCTACTCAGTCTTTTTTCTACATCCATCCAGTAAACTCTGTCCTTTCTAGTCCTGCATATGAGCTCACATTCTGCAACTTTCAGTAGGCCTTTGGAACTTCAAGCAAAAATACTCATGCTAAATCCTTTTTCAATTTAACCCAGCATATAATAAACTATTTTTTACATCACCTGTTCACCCACTTCACTCCATCTATTTCTCTCTTTTTTTCTTGCGTCTTCAACTCTTCTCTATGGGTTCTATCTCCTACAGTAGTAAATCTATTTAAAGGAGTTTCGTTACAATTTTCTTTTCCTTTTTCACAACTTCCTTCTTGAGGTTTTGGCCTTATCATCTTTTTAAAATTAAATTCCATGAGCATGGAGTATCTTTCCACTTACCTGGGCCTCTTTGATTTCTTTTACCAATATCTTATAGTTTCAGTGCACAGGTCTTTCACCTCTTTGGTTAAATTTATTCCAAGGTATTTTATTCTTTTTGATGCGGTTGTAAATGGGATTGTTTTCTTAATTTCTCTTTCCAGTAGTTCATTATTAGTGTATAGAAATGCAACAGATTTCTGCACAGTGATTTTGCATCTTGCAATTTTGTTAAATTCATTGGTTAGTTTGACAGGTTTTTTGTTTGTTCATTTTTGTTTGCTTGTTTGTTTTTGGTAGGAAAGTAATTCTTGATAAAGACAATGAAGATACTTAAAAAATGTCCAAAAAGTTATGATACAAATACTAGATTACAAGATAGAAGTAGAAATTAATAAAAGATGGTAAATGTATTTGAATTATCAAGGGAGAATGATTAGATATATACCATTTAAAAATAGACATTTTATTTTAGAATAGTTTGTATTTATTGAAAAAAACATAAGGATAGTAATAGGCTTTCCATAGAACATATATGGTTTCCTCTGTTTTTATCTTATATTTGTCACATTTAATGATACATTTGTGGCAACTCATGAACCAGTAGTGTATGTTATCATCAAAGTCCTTACTTTATTAAGCTTTCCTCAGGTATTACCTAATGTCCTTTTGTTGTCATTGTTCAAATGTATCATATTACATTTATTTATCATGTCTCTTTAGACTCCCTTAGACTGTGATAGCTTCCATGATTTTCCTTGTTTTCATGACTATGATAGTTTTGAGGAATAACTTTGTAGAATGACCTTTGAAGGGATTTGTCTGTTGTTTTTCACATGATTAGATTGAAGTTATGGGAGTTTGGGAGGGAAGTGCCATTTTAATCACATTCCATCAAAGATACATGCTGTCAATGGGATGCATCACTGTTGATGTTAATTTGGATCACATGACTGAGGTAATCTTTGTTAGGTTTCTTTATCATAAAGTTACTTTTTTTATTCCTTCATTCAATATTATACTCTTTGGAAGGAAATTTGCACAAACAGTCCACACTTAAGTAGTGGACAGTTATGCTCTAATTTTTTTAAGGGTGCATCATCTACATAGTGTATACAAATTTTAAAAAATCACTTAGATGTTTGAGAAATCCCAGGATATAATGCAGAATATGACAAAACAATCTAACTACATTAAAAATTTAAGAGATAGCATCACTAAAGGTGATGAGGGAAAATGTGCTGATCTAAGTAACTTTGGAAATTAGTGGGATCTGCAAAGCTGAAGGCAAAGCAGTACATAATTACTATAATTTAGTTGATAATATTTTTTTCTATAGGGATGTTAGTTAAAAATTGTCATATTGTTATACATGTATACAGGCATTGAACAATTAAATAAATGGATGGTAGATGCTGAGAACCAGAAGTGAAGTGAGATTTTATAAACAATGGAAAAAGATAGAATGATTTATGTTTTAATGGAGTAGAATTGGGGAGATCACTATGATATAATATTTAGTTTAATATAAATATTTATTATTTTATATATATATATTTATACATACATATGTGTGTGTGTATACATGTGTGCATGTATGTGCATGTAAATACACAGGTAAGTTAACACACATAACCTTTCTTGCTTTGTCGGTTGAGACAACCTAGAAGTGATGACATCCCATTAGAAATAAGTATGTATAGTATCTAGATCTTAGTTCCTAAGTACCATTCTTCAGTAAAAGGATCAAGGACTCCTTGGAGAAATAACTAATTCAGGGGCTGGGGCAGAAAATAGAAAAGGTGACTCTGGAGTATTTTGTAGTTCCAGAGGTAATGAATACTGAGAAATAAAAAATTTTAAAGCCCTGTTATGATGGGGCCATGTCAAAAGATACAAGAGACATTAATAGAGCTCCCAATGGCCAACACTGGAATAATGTGAACAAACAAAAGAAATGAAATAATATTGGACTATGAAACAAATATTCATGAGTACATATGGGTATAAATAAATTATTTAATAAATAAATAAATAATGGAGAATAAATAAATAAATAAGGGAGAAGAGACAAGTCTCTCATGAGAAGAATTCCAAATAATATATGTTACTTTGACATATGTAATTTTCTAGAGAAAAGACCAATAGAATTTTTCAAATATAGAATAAAAATAAGATTTCCAAATTCCAAATCAGAACAAAATATAAGAAAGTAGTAGATCATGGGTAAACAAAACAAAACAAGATACTCACAACATTAAATTAAAATTGAAGACAAAAGATCAAATGCAATATTAATTTTCTCTTCCCTTATCAAAAATGTTAACTTACCAATTCTGTGTTTGGGCTCAGATAAGTTCATATCAAAAAATTATCCATATTAGATATTGTAAGGAACTAACATTAAGGAGATTTTGGCAAAGATAATGAAGAAAAAGAGATAATGCAGTTATGCTACATTAGGATTTAAAAGAAATGCAGCATCAACTATGAGAACTTAAAAGCTTTTCAAATATTTATAGATTTATTGAACTTATTTTAGGTTCTATTTTTGAAAGAATTAACATGGACAAATTTCCAGAGAAAATTATTATAAAAATTGATACTTTAAGTCGAGGCTTAAAAAATAAAGCATCAAAGACAAAATATTATCTAGGAAATAATTACCAAAAAAAAAATTTTATCAAATAATTTTACACTGAATTCTTTGAAACTGGTTGCAAACTACTTTTGATGATAGTAATTGATGAAGTTTCTCATTCGTTCATGGACCAAGCAACATCCCATACTAAAAACACAAGAAATATGGAACATTCAAAAAAGAAAAACTGACTAAAGATCTTTAAACTATAACTGCGAAATATTAGCAAATCAAAGATAGCAGTTTATTAAAAGATAACATACCATGACCACATAGGTTTTTATTCTAGAAATGTACAAACAATTCAATATTAGGAAACCAAGTAATAATTGGTCACACAATCACATCATCACAACAATCAATCAAAGGAGAAGAAAGAAAAATTTATCTTGATAGACACTGACAAAGCATTTTAAAATAATTCAACATCAATTATTGAAAAAAATGTTAGTCAACTAGGGATAGGAGATAAGAACAAATCCCCAAGATGATGAAGGCAATCTATTTCAAACTAACAACTAACATTGAATCTCATCATAAAACATTAGACAAAGATCATTACTGCTGTTTTTTCAATTATTTTTTAAAAAGTTATTTATTACAATAGCCAAACTATGGAAAGAACCTAGATGTCCATCAACAGATGAATGGATCAAGAAGATGTGGTATATATACACAATGGAATACTATGCAGCCATCAAAAGAAATGAAATCTTGCCATTTGCGACAACATGGATGGAACTAGAGCGTATCATGCTTAGCGAAATAAGTCAAGCAGAGAAAGACAACTATCATATGATCTCCCTGATATGAGGAAGTGGTGATGCAACATGGGGGCTTAAGTGGGTACGAGAAGAATAAATGAAAGAAGATGGGATTGGGAGGGAGACAAACCATAAGTGACTCTTAATCTCACAAAACAAACTGAGGGTTGCTGGGGGGAGGGGGTTTGGGAGAAGGGGGTGGGATTATGGACATTGGGGAGGGTATGTGCTTTGGTGAGTGCTGTGAAGTGTGTAAACCTGGTGATTCACAGACCTGTACCCCTGGGGATAAAAATATATGTTTATAAAAAATAAAAAATTATATTAAAAAAAAGTTATTTATTGATATATATTTTATAAGTAATAAAATTTGCTCTTTTTAAGTGTCTAGTTTGAGGAGTTTAGATAAATGTAGTTATATAATCATCAGACTAATAAGAACAGAATATTTTCTTCATCTCATAATGTTTTTTCTTGCCCCTTTGCTCCTCTTCCTCTGTTCCCAGGCCCTGTTGCCTACTTTTCTAATGTATGTCCCTGTATATTAAACTTTTCCAGAACTTCCTATAAATTGAATCATGCAGTATGTAGGTTATCATCATAATACATAAGGCTTTTAAAATTCCTCTATGTTTTTGCATTTATCATTAGTTTGTCTTTTTTATTGCTGGGCACCATCCTACTAGACAGATGTATTATAAATAATTTTCTCACTCCTGAGATGATATATATTTAGGTTATTTCTAGTGTTCAGTTATTATGAATTCCATTATTATGAACTTCTATGAACATTTGCACATGTCTGTGAGTGAAAATATGTTTTCAGTTCTCTTTGCTAAATATCTAAAAGTAGGATTGCTGGATTACATGATTATTATATATTCAGTAGGTAGTGTATACATACACATAATATATATTTTATAAGTATATATTACATGATCAGTATATAAAGTTCCATATAACTGTATGGAAAACTGTCAAGCTATTTTCTAGAGCGGTGCACAATTTTACCTTTCACAAATGACGTGGCGTTCTAGTTTTCCATATCATCATCAACACTTAGTATTGTCACTCTTTTTAGTTTTAGCTGTTTTCATAGGTGTTAGTAGTATCTTATGGTGTTTTTAACTTGTATTTCCGTAATGACTAATGATGTTGAGCACCTTTACATGTACATATCTGCCTTCTGTGATTCCCTGTGTTGACAAATATGTCAATAAGATAGTTTTTTTTTTTTTACTAAATGTTTATCTCATTTTATGTTTTTCTTAATATCTTGAAATTAGATAGTAAGAATTTCTTTCTTTTCTATTTTAATTTCTTTCTAAATTTTAGAATCATCTTAATTTCTAAAAGTGACAGAACAAAAACAAATCTGACGTAATTTGAATTGACATTGTCTTGATTCTGTGAGAACTGACATCTTAACAATATTTAGTCTTTATACCCATGTACGGTGTATTTTTTCTTTAGGTCTTTCATTTCTCTATAATGTTTAATAGTTTACAGGGTACAGGCATTGTACATATTTTGTTACATTTATCTCTAAGTATATGACATGTTATTATGCTCATATAAAAGGCTTTTAAAAATTTTTCAGTTTTTAATTGTAAATTGTAAGTATATAGAAATATAATAGCTCTTGATCCTGTTGACCTTCTATCCTTTATTTTGATGAGTTCACTCATTTGTTCTTCACCTTTTTAAAATCCTTTTTCTTTCTTTTTATGTACATTTATTATAATTTTTGTCTGTAAGCAATTATGTTATTCATGAATGAGTATTTTTTTTTGTCAGTGTTTTCTTTCCTTTTTCTTCTTTTTTTTTTTTCTTCTTATGGTCTTTACTAGAACTTCTGGTTCAATGTTAAATAGAAGTAGTGAGAGCAGACATACTTGCCTTGCTTTTGATCTTAAGGTGAAATCAGTAATATATGTTAGCTTGAGATTTTTAATAAAAGCCTATTTTCAGTGTTAAGCTCTCCAACATGAATTGTGGAGTCAAATATATTTTCTTATATGATTTTTATTTATTTTAAACTCTTTTATTTGGTACAGATACATTTTGGAGTTATATTTTCTTGATAAATTTACTCCATTACTTTTAACTTATGTAGAATTTATTTTTTCTCCAATCTAGCTTGTCTGATATTAATATAGCCACTTCACTTCACTTTGGATTAGAGTTTGTGGGGTATATTTGTTCATTCTTTTGTTTTCAACAGATATATATTTACATTTAATATCAATTTCTTTGTAGACAGCATATATTAGATCTTGTTTTTTATTTATTTTTTATTTTATTTTATTTTTAAAAGATTTTATTTATTTACTTGACAGAGAGAGATCACAGTAGGCAGAGAGGTAGGCAGAGAGAGAAGGAAGGGAAGCAGGGCCCCTGCTGAGCAGAGAGCCCAATGCGGGACTCGATCCCAGGACCCTGAGATCATGACCTGAGCCGAAGGCAGCGGCTTAACCCACTGAGCCACCCAGGCGCCCTAGATCTTGTTTTTTAATCTGATCTACAGTGTCTTTTAGTTGAAACAATTTGCATTTAATGTAATGATTATTAAAATCTAATTACAAAATTTTTCTATCTGCCCATTTTTTTTTAAAGATTTTATTTATTTATTTGACAGACAGAGATCACAAGTATACAGAGAGGCAGGCAGAGAGAGAGGAAGGGAAGCAAGCTCCCTGCTGAGCAGAGAGCCCGATGCGGGACTCAATCCCAGGACCCTGAGATCATGACCTGAGCCAAAGGCAGCGGCTTAACCCACTGAGCCACCTAGGCGCCCCTATCTGCCCATGTTTTTAAAAATTTCTTATTTTCACTTTTGACTTATTTCAGATTGAGTACTTCTAATATTTTTTATCTTAAATATTAATTTCTTAATTATACCTCTTTTATATGGGTTGCTACCATGTTTAAAATATATATCCTTAACTTATCACAGTGTGCTGCCAAATGATATATAACTTGCTGTAAACCATAGGAAACTTTAAGTTGGAACACTGCTGTTTATTTCCTCCCATACTTTATGCTATTTTTTGTCATATACATATTCCTATATACGTTATGAACTCCACAATATTTTGGTACTACATTTGTCTTGGGTAATCACTTACCATGTAAAGAGATTAAAACTAATGAATAATATGCTTTATATTTACCTACATGTGTATCCCTTCCCAGAACTTTCCCTTCTTTGTGTGGATTGTACATCCATTTGACATCATAATCCTTCTGCTTGAGAACTTCCTTTAATGTTTCTTATAGCACAGGTCTGTGATGAAATTCTTTTGCTTGTATGTTTCTCATATGTCTTTTTTAAAAAGATTTTATTTTATTTCTTGAGAGAGAGAACAAGAGCAAGAGAGACAGAGAGCACATGAGTAGGGGGCAGGACAATGGCAAAGGGAGAAACAGACTCCCCACTGAACAGGAAGCCTGACGTGGAACCAATCCCAGGATCATAGGATCATAATCTGAGCCAAAAGACACACACTGAACTGACTGAACCACCCAGGCATCCCTCAATATGTCTTTATTTTACTTCCCTACCCACCCATGAATCAACTGTTTCTTCAAGAAGCCCCGATTATTTTTATTGAAGAATGGTGTTAGAAACAAGTATCTGGCCTCATAGAACAAGCTTGAGACTTTTCCTTCCATTTCTTTTTTTTGAAACAGCTCCAGAAGAATAAGGTATCACTTCTTCTTCTTCTTCTTTTTTTTTTTTTCTTTTTTAAGATTTTATTTATTTGACAGACAGAGATCAGAAGTAATCAGAGAGGCAGGCAGAGAGAGAGGAGGAAGCAGGCTCCTTGCTGAGCAGAGAGCCTGATGCGGGGCTCGATTCCAGGACTCTGAGATCATGACCTGAGCCAAAGTCAGAGGCTTTAACCCACTGAGCCACCCAGGTGCCCAAAGTATCACTTCTTTAAATGTTTGGTAGAATTCTACTTGGAAGCCATCTGACCCTGGACTCTTGTTGGGAGATTTTTCTTTACTGCTTTGATTTCCTTTCTGATTATGGGTCTGTTCAGGTTTTCTATTTCTTCCTGTTTCACTTTTGGTAGTTTTATATGTCTCTAGGAACGTATCCATTTCTTCCAGATTGCCTAATTTGTTGACATTCTGTTGCTCATAATATGTTCTTATAATTGTTTGTACTTCTTCAGTGTTGGTTATGATCTCTTTCATTCATGAATGAAAGTCTAGCCAGGGGTTTATCCATCTTACTAGTTCTTTCAAAGAATGAGCTCCTGGTTTCATTGATCTGTTTTACTCTTCTTTGGTTTTTGTTTCATAGATTTCTGCTTTAATATTTATTAATTCTTTTCTCTTGCTGGATTTAGGCTTTATTTGCTGTTCTTTCTTGAGCTTCTTTAGATATAAGGTTATACTGTATATTTGAGACCTTTCTTATTTCTTGAGTAAGGCTTGAAATGCTGTGTACTTCCCTCTGAGGACCACGTTTTCTGTATCCCAAAGGTTTTGAATAGCTGTGTTTTCATTTTCATTTGTTTCCATGAATTTTCTTAATACTTCTTTAATCTCCTGGTTGACCCTTTCATTCTACAGTAGGTTGCTCTTTAGCCTCCATGTATTTGAGTTCTTTCCAAATTCCTGCTTGTGACCGAATTCCAGTTTCAAAGCATTGTGGTCTGAACATATGCAGGGAATGATCCCAATCCTTTTGAAATGGTTGAGACCTGACTTGTGACTGAGTATGTGATCTGTTCTGGAGAATGTTCTTTATGGACTTGAGAAAAATGTGTATTCTGTTACTTTAGGATGGAGTGTTCTGAATACATCTGTGAAGTCCATCTGGCCCAGTGAGTCATTCAAAGCTCTTGTTTCCTTGTTGATCTTCTGCCTAGATGATCTGTCCATTACAGTGAGTGGGTGTTAAAGGCCCCTGCTTTTAATATATTATTATCAATGTGTTTCTTTAATTTTGTTATTAATTGATTTATATAATTGCCTGCTCTCATGTTAAGGGCATAAATATTTACAATTGTTAGATCTTCTTTTTGAATAGACACTTTAATTATGAATTAGTGTCCAGACTCCAAACTTTCTTAAAAAGCTGTAATCATCAAGACAGTACACTGTTAGCACAAAATCAGACACATAGATCAATGGAACAGAATAGAAAACTCAGAAATGGACCCTCAAGTCTATGGTCAACCAATCTTTGACAAATCAACAAAGAATATCCAGTGGAAAAAAGTCTCAACAAGTGGTGTTGGGAAAATTGGACAGTCACAAGCAGAGGAATGAAATCAGACCTTTCTCTTACACCATACACAATAATAGAATCAAAACGGATGAAAGATCTAAATGTAAGACAGGAATCCACCAAAATCTTGGAGGAGAGCACAGACATCAATCTCTGTGATATTGGCCACAGCAACTTCTCACTAAACACATCTCCAAAGGCGAGGGAAACAAAGGCAAAAATGAACTATTGGGCCTCATCAAGATAAAAACTTTTGCACAGAAAAGGAAACAATCCATAAAACCAAAATACAACTGAAAGAATGGGAGAAGATATTTGCAAATGTCTTATTAGATAAAAGGCTGGTATCCAAAATCTATATAGAACTTATCAAACTTAACACCCAAAGAATAAATAATCCAATCAAAAAATGGCAGAAGAAATAAATAGACATTTCTCCAAAGAAGACATCTAAATGGCCAACATACACATGAAAAAATTGCTCCATATCACTTGGCATCTATGACATACAAATCAAAACCACAATGAGATACCATCTCACATCAGTTGGAATGACTAAATTGAATTTAATAAAAAATAAATAAAAAGGAAACCAATATCTGGAGGCTAGCATGTTCATTGCTATCAGGGTGTCCTTTCTTCTTCTTCCTTTCTCCCTCCCTTCCTTCCATCCTTCCTTCCCTCCCTTATTAGTTCACAAAGCAAGGACATATATCTGTGCATAAAAACCTGAGTATATACACCTATCTATAAATATTTCCATATGTAGTCATCTATATCTTTATTAAATATGAATTCATACTGATGGCTCTGACTCTAATGCATTAAGATATGGATCACTTACTTCCTTTGTAATCTGTATATTTCTTTTCCAATAGTTGTAAATGTGGCTTCTGTCATTCCCATTCATTTCCTTAACTGTTCAATTTTAATATGCCTTTATAGAAGTATCATATTTAGTACTTACCCTCATAGAAAACAACTTGATCTGCTAAAATGAAGGACTTATGTACAGTTTCTTGTGCCTTTAGTTATATAGAATCCACTCATTTCCACTATTACTTAGTTCAGCACCTTTTCCTTACCCATTTTATTGAGGTTATTTCACACATTTGTAATCCAGTTAAATTCTTTTGTAACAGTTTACTTTTTTTTTTTGCTAGAATTCTCCAACCCTTTTAATGATTTTTTAAAAATTTGCATACATTAAGATTTGCTCTTTTGCATTTTAAAGTACTATAGGTTTTGGTACTGTGTAATGTCATATGTCCATGAATGTACTATCATGCATTCTACTACCTTAAAATCCCCTGTGCTTCACCTACTCAATTCCTCAAACTCTTGGCAACCACTGATTTTTTTTTTTTAAAAGAAACTCCATAATTTTACCTTTCCCAGAATGTCATCTAATTGGAGACATGTAGGATATAACGTTTTCAGACTTACTTATTTCACTTAATATGAATTTAAGGTCATTCCATGTCTTTTCTTTTCTTCTTTTTTTTTGGTGGTTTAATAGATTTTTCTTTTGTCATTTAATAATATCTTATTATATGGATATACCAACTTGTTTATCCATTTGGTTACTGTAGGAATTTTTTTTTAAGATTTTATTTATTTATTTGACAGACAGAGATCACAAGTAGGCAGAGAGGTGGGCAGAGAGAGAGGGAAGCAAACTTTCTGCTCAGCAGATGCGGGGCTCAATCTTAGGACCCTGAGATCATGACCTGAGCTGAAGGCAAAAGCTTAACCCACTGAGTGACCCAGGTGCCCCAGGAATAATTTTTATACTTAGTTTTTAGCAATTATGATTAAAGCTGCTAATCATGTGCAGTTTTCTTTGTTGACATAATTTTCAACACATTTGTACAACTACCTAGAAACATGATACTTCAATTGTGTGGTAAGACTGTTTAGTTTTGTAAGAAACTTGCCAAACTGTCTTCCAAAGTGTCAATGTTATTTTGGATTGCCACCACCAATGAATAAAAACTCCCATTCATATCCTTATGAACATTTGATATTGTCAGTTTTTGGATGTTAGCCATTTAATAAGTATGTACTGGCATCTCATCATTATATTAATTTGCAATTTCATAATAATAAGTGATTTGGAGCATATTTTCACATGCTTATTTTTCATTTATATATCTCCTTTGTTGAGTTGTCTGTCCAGATCTTGTGTATGTTTTAAAATTGGATTATTTGTGAGTTTTTAAAAATTCAGTTTCAGAGTTCTTTATATATTTTGGATATAAGGGCTTTATCAAATATATGTTTTGCCAATATTTTTTTGCAATCTGTGGCTTGTCTTTTCATTCTCTTATTGGTGCCCCTTGTAGAAAAGAATTTAAAATTTTGATGAAGTTTAACATCAATTTTTTTCTATCATGGATTAGAGTAAGTTCACTTAAATGTTATCCCATGTTTTTCTCTAAAAGTTTTATGAAAAAAGAAAAGCAAAAAAACAAAACAAAAACAAATAAATAAAAGTTTTGTGATTTTACTTTTCTTTAAGTCTATGATTAATTTTGAGTTAATTTTTGTGAAAAGAAAGAATTGCAGCCAAATTATTTTCTTTTGCATATGAAAACCCACAACCTGTGTTGAAAAGATTAAAAACTTCTTTATTAAAGATGATTAAAGATGAATTGTGATTTGAATTCTAGACTCCCTATTCTGTTCTCTTGATCTATATGTATGTATTCTTTTGCTAATATCATGCTGTCTTTATCACTGCAGCTTTATATTATGTTTAAAGAATCCCGAAAATAGCTTGGTGAATTTAGATGGTTTGTATTGAATCTGTGTTAGGAAGAATCAACTCCTGAAAAACACTGAGGTTTCCAACTGATAAACATGGAATATCATTCCATATATTTAAATTAAAAATGTTTTTTCACCAGAGTTTTATAGTTTTTTACATATACATCCTATATGTATTTTGTTAGATGTGTACCCAAATCTTTAATTTTTATGTTAATTTAAATTGTATTGATTTTTACTTTCAAATTTTAATCGTTCATTGCTGATATAAAGGAAAGCAACGGACTTTTGTGTATTAACCTTGTATCCTATGATCTGTCTATAATCACTTATTCCTGATTTTTTGGCAGTTTATTGAGATTTTCTACATAGACATTCTGTCATCTGTGAAAAAAATCTTTTTTTTTTTTCTTTTCAATGTGTATACCCTTATTACCATTCTTTGTCTTATTCTACTAGGTAGGACTTCCTGTGTGATGTTAGTATGAGTAGGGAAGAGATAGAATCCTTGTCTTGTCCATGATCTTGAGGGGGAAGGCATCCAATATAATAATATGATATTAGCTGTAAGCAGTAAATGTCTTTTATAAAAATGAGGATATCATCTTCTATTCCTACTTTTTGGAGAGTTAGTGTCATTATTGTGCCTAATGCATTTTATGCATCTATTAATATAATTTTTCTTTAACCTATTATTATAGTACATTACAGAAATTTATTTTCAAATGTGGAACTGTCCTTGCATACCTGGAATAAATCTTACTTTGTCATTTTGTATAGTTTTTGTACATTGTTGGATTTAATGTGATAATATTTTGTTTATTTGCATTTTTTAAATCTATGAGATATTGGCATCTAGTTTTCCTTTTTATAATATATTGATCTGGTTTTATATTATTCTAATGCCAGCATCATAGAATGGGTTAGAAAATATTTCTTCCATTTTTGTTTTCTCTAACAGATTATAAAAATTGGTATTTTTTCTTTATTAAATGTTTCATAGAGTTCACTAGTGAAACTATCTTGGTCTAGTGCTTTCTTTTAAGAAGATCATTAATTATTTGCCCAATTTCTTTAATAATTATAGGCCTATTCAAATTATCTATTTCTCTTTTTGTGAGAATTCTGATAGTTTGTGTCTTTCAAAGAATTGGTCCACTTCGTCTAAGTTACCAAATGTGTGGACTTATAGTTGCTCATAATACTTCTTTACTATCCTCTTACTGTCCATAGAATTCTGGTGATGCCACTTCTTTCATTTATTATATTAATAATTATGTTTCTCTCTTTTTTCATGAGTAGTCTAGTCAGCTCAATTTTATTGCTCTTTCCAAAACCCAGCATTTGGTTTTGTTGACTGTCTCTATTGTACTTTCTGATTGTAATTTCACTGGTTTTTGCTTTTTTACTATTTATTTTCTTCTA
Organism: Mustela putorius furo; assembly: GCF_011764305.1. NCBI lineage: Eukaryota > Metazoa > Chordata > Mammalia > Carnivora > Mustelidae > Mustela > Mustela putorius. The sequence continues at coordinate 28,878,850 of NW_025421273.1, forward strand.
TTTGCATTAGGACTAAATTGCTCTTCTTCCTTTAATTTCCTAGGTGGAAACATTATTGATTTTAGATCTTTTTTTCTTTTCTAATATATGCATTCAATGCTATAAATTTCCTCTAACCACTGCTTTTGTTGCATCTCACAAATCTTCATAAATTGTATTTTCATTATCTTAGTTCAAATTACTTAAAATTTTTTCTTGAGATTTTTGTTGTTGTTACTTAGAATTGTGTTCTTTGAATTAAATATTTTGGGATTTTTCATTTGTCTTTCTGTTACTGAATTCTAGTTTATATTCCCTTGTGGTTTGAGAATATATCTTGTATGATTTCTATTCTTTTAAATCAGTTAGGGTCTTTTAATGGTCAAAATGTTATCAGTTTTGGTGAGTGTTCCATTTGAATTGAGAGAAATATGTATTCCACTGTTGTTGAGTAATGTATATCCAGTTGATTACTAGTGGTGTTTATTCAACTATACACTTGCTGATTTCCTGTCAGCTGTATCTATCAATTACTGAAAGAGAGATATTGAAATTGTGGATTTGTCTAGGTCTCTTCGCTTTTCTATCAGTTTTTACTTCATGTATTTTGACACTTGTCTTTAGACTTACACACTTAGAGATTATTAGAACTTCTTGGAGAATTAATCCTCTTATCATTACTTAATACCCTGATAATTTTCCTTCTTCTGAACTTTGCTTTGTCTGAAGTTAATATAGCTACTTTCACTTTATTTTGATTAGTGTTAGCATGATATCCCTTTCTCCATCACTTTCCTTATAACTAGTGTTTTTATATTTAAAGTGGGTTCTTCTAGACTACTTACAATTGGGTCTTCATTTATTTTTTCTTAAAGATTTTATTTATTTATTTGTCAGAGAGAGTGAGCACAGGCAGACAGAGAGGCAGTCAGAGGCAGAGGGAGAAGCAGGCTCCCTGCTGAGCAAGGAGTCCAACGTGGGACTCGATACCAGGATGCTGGGATCATGACCTGAGCCGAAGGTAGCCATTTAACCAACTACCCAGGCATCCCTACAGTTGGGTCTTTAAAAAATAAATCAGTCTGACAGTCTGTCTTTTAATAGTATTTTGTATCATTCATGTTTAAAGTGATAATGGATATCCATGTTTATAATTGTTTTATAATCATTGCATTTGTCTTTTATTTCTATTCAAAAGTTGTTTCTCTTTTCATTCATTCTCTGGTTTTAATTGAGCATTATATTTCTACTTTTTCTCTTCTCTTATCATACCAATTATACTTTAAAAAATATTTTAGTGGCTGACCTAGAATTTTCAATATGCATTTATAATTAATCTAAGTGCACTTTCAAGTAACACTATACCACTTTATGGGTAGTGCAGTACCTTATAACACATTTTTTTTATCTCTTTCTTCTGTGCCTTATAATATTGCTATCATTCATTTTACCTATTCGTATGTTATGATCACCCAATGTATTGCTACTTTCATTTCTTTAAAGGAACAGTTATTTATCAGATCAATTAAGGATAAGAAAATATTTGTTTTACATACATTTATTATTATTTATTTATTTTTGTACTATGCCTCCTTTATGTAGTTTCTAGTTCCTACATATTTCTTTTCTCTCTGAAGATATATATTTTTTTTAATTTGACAGAGAAAGAGAACACAAGCAGGCAGACTGGGAGGCAAAGGGAAAGGGAGAGGCAGGGAGGGGGGAGGCTGGGACTTGATTGATCCCAGGAGCCCAGGATCATGACCCAAGTTGAAGGCAAATGCTTAATCAACTGAGCCCCCAGGAGCCCTCTCTGAAGAGTTCCTTTCAACTTTTCTTGTGGAGGTAGGTCTTCCAACAATGAATTCCTTTTTTTCTTGGCGATATGGGAAAAAACTTTATTTCTCCTTCACTTCTGAAGGATAAATTCACTGGATATAGGATTCTAAGTTGTAGCTTATATTTTTCTTTCTACACTTTAAATATTTCTCTTTATTCTCTTCTTATTTACATGGTTCTTGATGAGAAGTCTTCTGTAATTCTTATACTTATTTATCTATAGGTAAAGCACATTTTTCTGCCTATGGCTTTTTGGCTTCGTTCACAATATTTTTTTCTTTATCTTTGATTTCCTGCAGCTTGAATATGCTATAGGGTTTTTTGCCTATCCTGTAGGGTTTTTTGTTTTTGTTTTGTTTTTGTGTTTGTCTTGCTGGGTGTTATCTTAGCCTCCTGGATCTGTTGTTTAGTGTCTGTCATTAATTTTAGAAAGTGTTAAGACATTATTAGTTTAGATAATTCTTCTGTTCCTCTTTATCATTTTTGTCCTTCTCTTATATAATAATCACATATATGAAACACACTATTGTGATTGCCACACAGTTGTTGTACATCCTGTTTTGTTTTTCATTCTTGCTTTACTTTGCATCTCATTTGTGCAGTTTCTTTTCACATACTTCAAGCTTACTGATTCTTTCCTTGGCCTTGACTCGTCTACTGGTGAGCCCATCAAAAGCTGTATTCATTTCTGTTACAGTGATTTTTCTCTATATAGCACCCAACCTTACATGTTGTATACTTTTTCCCTTAAAGCATTGAAGATATTAATCCTGGTTGTTTTGTCTCTCTAATAATTTTTTTTAATTTAATTTTTTTTTAATTTTTTATTTTTTATAAACATATATTTTTATCCCCAGGGGTACAGGTCTGTGAATCAACAGGTTTACACACTTCACAGCACTCACCAAAGCACATACCCTCCCCAATGTCCATAATCCCACCCCCTTTCTCCCAACCCCCCTCCCCCCAGCAACCCTCAGTTTGTTTTGTGAGATTAAGAGTCACTTATGGTTTGTCTCCCTCCCAATTCCATCTTGTTTCATTGATTCTTCTTCTACCCACTGTCTCTCTGATAATTTGAAAATTTGTGTCCATGCCTGAATCTGGATCTGATGCATACTTTGACTCCTCAGATAATGTGTTTTTCTTGTTTATGGCATAATTGTAATTAAAAAAAAATTAAAACTGGGTATAATGTATTGGATAATAAGGACTGAGATAAAGAGATCTTTATTGTGACATTTTGTATTATGCTAGCTCTGATCTAGAGTGTGGTTATTAGTTCTTGCATGTCTACTATATCTAAGCTATGCTGGAAGATACAGTTTCCTTTAATATCCTTGGTTATTTTCCTCTTTCCTCATTGGCATTGTATCTAGGTTTCCCTAAGAACACCTTCTTAAAGAGACTCTGTGTCTTCCTCTCTTTACTTGTAATCCACTGATATTACACTGGAGCCTTACTGATGTGGTGGTAAACATTGGGAGAAAGTAAGCGTTCTATAATATTATGATCAATTCTCAGTCTTTTTGTTGGACTGAATCTCTGGGTTTTGACTGTCAAAAGTGTTTATGAACTTTTTTTTTTCTTTTCCTTTAGATGAGTTAGGAAAACTAGAGGTGGATAAATTTGGCTAATTGTCTTTACAATAAGAATATAAGGTTCTTGTATGCAGATTTCCTTGGAGAATAGAGTTTTGTTATGGAGAATGCTCTGGATGTATTTCAAATAACTACTTTTCTTCTCCCTCTGCTAACACAAGGTTTGTGTTTCTTGAATCTTCAATTTGAAAGCTGATGGAATTCCTGAAGGTAAAGTTTATGGAAATATGTTTGTGTGTGGCGGGAACAAGGTCTAACACTAGCCTCCAGGAATTTCTCATTTTACACTAGGCCACACTCAGCCTTCAGTAGCTCATCAAAATTACCTTTTAAGCATTCTTACCACTTTATGTCTCCAGTGGCTTTTGCTGCAGTTTAGGTGATCTTTGCTATGATTTTCTGTATTTTATTTTTCTACAGTTTTAGGGGTTGTGGTTTGCTCTGTGACCTCAATTCTCTGATGGGTCTAAGAAAAGTCATTGATTTTTACTTTGTTCAGCTTTTTTATTGTTGTAAGAATGAAAGTGATGACTTCCAAGCTCTTTACATGTTGAAACTGAAACCAGAAGTCTTGCTTTTGTTTTTCAAAGGTATTTTCATGGGATATAAAATTCCAAACTGACAGTTTTCTCTCTTAGTACTTTAAAGATGTTGTTCTATTATCTTCTCAAGTGATTTGTTTCCAATGAGAAATATACCCTCATTCTTATCTTAGAACATATAAGGAGAAATAAAACAAGCTGTGGTCTGAGAAGAGGGAGAAAAAAGCTTTAAAATCATATGAAACATTTATTTAAAGATGAATTACCACATCTGGAACAAGAAAGATGGGATAATATGTCATTTTGAGGAGGAGAACTCTGGCAGATAAGCTGCTAGGCTTATGATGGTTTTGTCACCTTAGATACATTTTGGGTCCACAGAACTGAGGAAAAAGTGAGGTTTAAACAGAATTTTGTTCCCAAGCCTTCATTAATAAGATGGTGAGAGCCACAGTTACCTGGGGAAATAGAATACTCTTCCAAGAGAAGTGATAAAGAAATGTATAATAAAATATGGTCAGCTATAGAAGCAGTCTCAATAAATCAACATCCAGGCCCTAAGTTCAAGAACATGGCAGTAGAACTTACAGACATGATAGTGGTTTTAAAAACTCTGGTATTTCTAGAGAGAGGAAAAACAGCATCCCATAAATCAAGCATAAGCTAAATAATATTTAATCATGCTTGAAACTTGGGAACTAAGCAGAGGTGCCTGAAAGAACTTAGGATATTATTTTTCTTTTGTTCTTACATTTTAAATAGTATTTCTCATAATTTACTTATAAATGAGATTCACAATTATAGGAGTCCTAGGTACTTAAAATAAACTCTCAAGTATAGTCATTTATTTTATAGAACAGTGATATCAAAGAGCACTACACGTTTGGTCTTATCATCAGTGGCCATTTTCTTACTGAGTTAAATGTACATAGTATAGAATGTACTCACGACATGCTTATTGTTATAACATTTTGCCTGAAAGCAGAGAAAGTTTGATATGGCCTCCCAAAACTTAAACACTAAGAACAAACAAAGCTAATACAGAAAACCTAAAAATTTTGGAAGTATAACAGATGCATTACACCAATTTAAACCTGAAAGCAGAGTATTGTAATGTAGGTCTTGTTGCCTGAAGGCATCCAAATGAAAAATAAATCCAGAGAACAGCATAACTCAAGAGGGAAAAGTATCTAAGTGATTAAATAGGGATTTAGATTATATAGACTCTTTTTGCAGGTAATTTTATTTACTCAATGAGAGTTATTGAGAATCATATATCATATATATATATCATATCCTATATCATATATATATATATCAATCTCATATATGAGATTATACATATAATCTCACATATATATATATATATATCACATTCTAGAATAGATAGGCTGTATATTATTACATTCTGGAGGACTAGACAGACCAAGTAAACACGTAGTTAAATGCAGAAGTTCATGTTCCCTAGCAGGGATTGTTGCAGGCTGCCATTAAAGTGAATCAGAAAGCCTGTAGGAAAATGAGGAGGGGGAAGGAAAGTCATCCATCTAGTACAGATGCCGAGATGAGTACTAACACTTTTTTCATATGTTTCTTGGTGAAGAGAAAGAGTTTTATGAAGACTGTCCAGTGTTTCCCAAAAATCCAGTCACCTCACCTTTACAAATTTGGTTATGTCTGGTACCAACTGTATCATTACATAATATTGCTCTTGATGTTGATTTACCTTTTTGCTTAAATCACTTTATATAAAAAAGGAAGTTTATGTTACCAGCATAAATCAAAGCCATTTATACAAAAAGTAATCATATAAAAGATAAAATGAAAATATGTTTTAGCCACAGATGCCTAAAAATCTCTGATGTATTAAGATGTAATAATACATAATAATGATGTAAAAGATGATGTAATGTGTTAAGAATTGAGACGATTATATCTTTCTAATTGATTTGAGGTTTCTGTACTGTCAACTATATTCATTGCCTATATATGCTAAAATCATATGTAAAATCACATTATGCCACATGATACATATTCCATGGTTTAGGAAGGGTTAGGCTGTATGCAACACATATTTACAAAAAATAAGGTAAATCTTAGAGCTAAAAGAAGGAGAAAAAGTCAGAAAATGTCATTTTTTCAATAAAAACTATATCATTTTATTGAAAGGGAAGACATTACTGAGGCCAACCACATAGTATCAGAATCCATCTAATAGTATTTATATTTTTTCAGGTTACATTCTGACCTTTTCACTATTAGATCCCATGTCATTATACTGAATTGAAGTCAGGCTGTATGTAATTTTCAGATACCAGTTCTACCTTCCAGAGTGTTTCACAAAGTCCCTTGAGGATAACTGAGTTTATGTATAATTTCTCTTACACTAGATATAAATTCACCTGTACCTCTCTCAATAAAGAATGAACAAAAGTGATGTTATAAGAATAGCTCCAGTCTTCTCCAGTTTGTAATAAGTGAGACTCAATCCCAGATCTATGGTCTTTAATTGTATTTAGTAAGACATCCTCTGGGATTCACCAACCTGAAAAGCAGTGTGTCCCACAGGGAGATTCATGGCAGAACTGTAGTTTCAGGGCACAAAGCAAATCTATTTTTGGTTTCTCACTGCTTTATAAGGTCTAGGCATCACTATCATTTTTCCAAGGTTTCTGTTTTCCAGCTTAAACACCGTCAGATACTTCAAACTCTGATTTGGAGTTTGTTTTTATTACCCTTATCACTTGGGTTGTCCTGACCTGAGTGAACCTTGATTTGCCAGTATCTTTCATTATGTGTGGCCCTGGAATGAATGCCTGGGCTGTCGTTGTTGTAGGGCTAGTGGAGGAAATGAAATAGCAGGAAATGGAATAGCAAACCTCCTTTGCTTACTGCTGTCTAATACGACATGTGATCATTCAAGCTGCCACATTGCATTGTTGGCTTATATGGAAGTTGTAGTCAGTGAAACTTTAAATCTTTCTTTTTCTCTCTTTTCCCCCTATATGCATTGCTAGTTTTCACCAGTTCTTTTAAAATGAGATTCCCTCTCTGTCTGCTGGGATTTCCAAACAAGAAACAGGAAAAAAGTAGAAGGGGGCTGACAAAAGGGCTACGGATGCAAGAAAATAGAGTAGTGAGTTTCAAGTGTGACATGTAGCAAATGTTGTAGTTGTTTAATATGCATTAAGATTCAGCCAAAAGAGAAAGTTTTACTTAGGATGCCCAGATATTTTTACTTAGGATGAGTCTGCTTAAAAGAGAGTTGAGTATTAGGTATCTGGAAATGCAAATCAAAACCACAAGGAGGTAGTACCTTAAACTTGTTAGGATGGCTTTAATCAAAAAGTGAGATAATAACAAATGCTGGTAAAGATATGGTGATATTAGCACCCCTATGCTGCTGATGAGAACTTAAAATGGTGCAGATGTTTTGCAAGACAGTCTGGTAATTCCTTAAAAGATTAATATAGGGTGACCACATGACCCAGGAATTTTACTCATAGGTATGAAAAATGAGAGCATATGTCCACATATAAACCTGTATGTGCATTTTCATAGCAGCAGTATTCCTATTAGCTTCACAGTGGAGACAACACTGTATATCAAGTGTAGAGTGAATGAATAAAATGTAAATATCTGTAATAAAATATTATTCAGCAATTAAAAAGATTAAAATACTATTACATACAATAACATAAATGAAACCTATGAACATTATGTAAGTAAAAACCACACCTTGTATGATGCCAGTCATCTTAAATATCCTAATCTATAAGCAAATCCATAGATGAAGCAAATATATTAGGGTTTCTAGAGGGAGGATTTGAGGGGAAATATAAGGTGACAGGGTTTCTTCTTGGGATGAAAAAATATATCATAATCAGAAATAATTGTATAGCCCTGAATGTACTGAAAACCATTGAAATGTATATTTTAAAGAATTTATTTAATTTATTTATTTTAGAAAGAGAGAAAGAAAGAGTGCTAGGGCATGCAAATGGGAAGAGGGGTGGATGGAAAAGATCTCAAGCAGACTCCATGCTGAGTGCCGAGCTGATGTGGGGCTTCATTTCACAACCCCAAGATCATAAACTGAACTGAAACCAAGAGCCAGACACTTAACCTACTAGGACACCCAAGTTCCCCTGAAATGTACACTTTAAATGGGGAAATTGTATGATACATGAATTATATCTTAATAAAGTCATTATAGAAGGTGAGTCGATTTTAAGTAGATTTACATAAATAATTAATAAAATACATTGTACATATTTGCATAAATTAGGAGACATTTAGCTGTAAATGACAGAAAACCCAAATAATAGTTATCTCAACAAGTAAGTATTAATATTTTTACAAAACAATAATTCCTGGGGGTAGGTAATTTCTGATTTTGGGTTCTCTTGCTTAAGAGTTTTATCAGCTAGTATCATTTTGTTCCCCCATCCCTGGTGTGTTGGTAGCTCATCCTTAAGCTTATGTTCATCTTTAACCTCATGGTTGCAAAGTGGCTCCTACCTGTGAAAATGCTTCTTCTATTTTTTCTTTTTTTAAGATTTTATTTATTTGAGAGACAGAGAGAGAGAGCATGAGAGGGGAGAAGGTTGGAGGGAGAAGCAGACTCCCTGTGGAGCTGGAAGCCCCATGTGGGCCTTGATCCTGGGACTCCGGGATCATGACCTGAGCTGAAGACAGTTGCTTAACCAACTGAATCACCCAGGAGCCCCATGAAAATGCTTCTTATTATCCGTACACTATCTCCTTCCTGCTCACTTGAATGAGTGGGAAAGATGTCAAGAACCAAATACCTGAGTTCCTCTTTGAGATTCTACTCAGGAAAACAGCCCAACCAGGAAATCCATACTGAAATTTGTAGGAGTGATAAACGCACCTTTGTTTGCTAAGGTCTGAGCCTGAAAATTTGAATATTCTCTGTGCCATCACACTCTTCTTTGACCAATATAGCATAGAAAATATAAATAGGGTAGTAATCTTCCAACCTGGACTGGGCTTCTTAGGGTCATGGGCATTGGCTTTGCTAAAACCTTACCACTGTGGTCACTAAAATGAGTTTTTTATTTTTTCTTTCTGGAATAATGAATAACACAAAGCTTGCTTTTCATACTTCTTATTTTATATTTCTCAGGAATTGTCTTTCTTTCTTTAGAATGTCTAGGTTCAGAACACTATCTTGAATGTAGGACACATACAATAAGCAAATGGTGGAGGAAAGAAGGTGATACTAAGGGATGGTCAAAAGCATCATGGTGGTCAAGTGAACCAACTCTGGAACCAAGTTGTCTGGGTTCAAAATCCAGTTCTTATATTTAACAATTGTTTTGGATGGAGTAATCAATTGCTCCATGCTTTTGCTTCCTCATCTATAAAATAGTGAAAATAATAGTGCCTGCTTTATAGGATTATTTTGAGGAAGTGAATTACATGTAACATGCTTGGAACAAAACTCTGCATGTAGCAATGTTAAGTGTTAACTATTATTGTCATGGTATGAAACCCAGGAGTATTCTTCCTCACTTAACATTAATAGTATACTTCATAGGGTTTCTTGTAAATCAGTCTATTCTCTTATTAAAGTAATAAGGCTACATTATAAAATGAGTAAAGAAAACAGTATTTTTAAACTTTTAATCCATGTTTGTTCATTACATTTAAGGTGATTTTCCTTTCTTCATCCTATTTGCAGTTAAAGCTAAGTTGTTAGGTATGGGGTTTCCAGAAAGGAGAGAGAGAGAGTGAAAGAGAGAGAGAGAATAGATAAGGTAAAAGTTACTGCCAAAAAGTGAGAGAAAAAGGAAACCTGTTTTTTTCAGTTTGGTGATTTATGGGAAGAAGATGGAAAAATTAGGAGGAAAAGCCTCTTGACCTTTCTCCCAGAGGCAAAGACACCTCATAGTTAAGAGGAAGATGAAAACAACAGTTTTGATGAGCTCCTCCTGATACTCCTGGAAGAAGTGTTTTGTATTGTGTGGCCCTTCTCCAGCATGAAGATGTAGAATGAGCAGTGGTGGTCAAGAGTGAGGCCAAGTTAATAATCCAGAGCTGCTGGACCCTGAGCTCCTGAGAGTATGATGGGAAGGGTATGAATAAAAAAGCTGACAGGGCTGGCTAGAAAACCTAATAGGGATTATTGTTCTGACAAGAGGATGCAATTTTATCTTGAAGACAACTGAGCATCCCCCAGACCAGGGCCTGGCCAGTTGTCACAGTCTGGTCTCTGAAGGCACCACTTCTCACCTCAACTCGGTAATGAGACTGGGTAGACCACCCTGACCGAGTGGAGTGGACAGCCCACAGGAACCCAGGGCCAGACAGCAGCAGCACACCCCAATAGGAAATCCAAAGACTGGCCCAGATGCATGTTTCAAAAGATGCTCAACAGTGTTCTCTCAGGGGCCAGCTGTCTGATGTGGAGAGTATGAGCTAGAGATATCACCTCTTTACCAGTATGCAAAGGCTGAAAGATTTCTCCGACTCTCAGCCACCATCTTGGTAAGGAGCAAAAGAAAGGAGGTTGCTCTTGATGGAATATTTGTGAGACAGAGACTGAGTGAAATTGGAAGAGAGGGTTATATCCATAATTGATAATTTTTGTAAACCTCCCTGACCATCTATTGGGCAGGGACTCCTGAATAACATTAAGTGGTTATAGAAAAATAAACATTTTTTATCATCCATTCATTTGTTTGTTAATCTCTGAGTAATAATGTGGTCAATTTAAAGGCCTTAACTCACATGCTTGTACTTTTCCTTCAGACTCATGTTTTTAAAGGCCAATAGACCAAAATGATAGTACCATTTTCGATTTTTCTTGGTGTATCTGAGAGTTTTATCTTCTTATCCCTGAAAGGGAAGCATGTCTACCCTCTGGTCAGAGCCAGCCAAACCTTCTGAGGGAGAGTGAAGGTAAAGATTTCTTGTGTGCTCTCTGCCAGGGCAGGAAGAGGGCTTGTCTCACTTTGAGGGAAGAGAGTGCCAGAGAAAGAGGCAGTTCCCAAAGAAGACCTAAGAATGGGATCCTTCCCTCCCCAATAAGACTAGAGAAGAATCTGGAGTCCTGAGATATGGTGGAAATGGTAATGAGGGCCTGTTCATCAGGAACTGAGAGTGGTAGCCCCACAGGACAGGTCTGGGGTGGGAGGACCAGGAGCAGCATGGAAATGTGAAACATAAGAAGCCACTTACTGTTCTGGGTGCCTGGGTTGAGCCTGGGACATAGATCTGAACTACAGGAATGCTACTTGAGGGAGATTTTCAATTTTTGAGGTAATCTACAGATTTAATATTTGTTAAGTTATATTCTACTGATTAGAACTCTGTGATAAATTCACAGTTCATGTGTTTGCAAGCAGAGACCTCTGAGATAACCCAATAGATTTTATGTTCCCAGTTAGGCTTGGTGGGGGTTTATGCAAGTCAAATGGCAAATATCTCTTAAGAAGCAACACATTTAGGGGCTCCTGGGTGGCACAGTGGGTTAAAGCCTCTGCCTTCAGCTCAGGTCATGATCTCAGGGTCCTGGAATCGAACCCCACATCGGGCTCTCTGCTCAGCGGGGAGCCTGCTTCCCCCTCTCTCTCTGCCTTCTTGTGATCTCTGTCAAATAAATAAATAAAATTATTAAAAAAAAAGAAGCAACACATTTAAACATTTTCATACCCTTAGAACATAGTTCTTATTCAAAATATTAAACTATCGATATAGCATTACCACTGATTAATCTAAATGAGTGCTAATGGATATGCCATTTGGATGCATAGCAGCTAAATATTAGACTTGTTTTGGATCCAGTGAGTCCATTTTTTGAAGTTGACTTTAAAGTTACAATATAAAGATAAAAGTTTTTAATATAGGTTATAGCATTATTGATAAATGTTAAAAAGTTGAAAACAACCTAATAGTTGATATATAAACACATGTATATTAGCTACTTATATGTGTACAGATTTTGCATATACATGCTACGTATGTCAAATATGTGGATTTATATGTATTTTAATGAACGTTTTTGAGTCTTTGTAAGTGTATATATTTTTTATATATAGGCATATTATGTGTGTGTGTATATATATGTATATAGTTGTATTTATATTCATCTACATGTATGTAGGTGTGCATGGACAGAGATAGGCAGATAGACTGAAAAACATACCAGAGAGAAATATATCAGAATGTTAACAATACATATGGAATTATCATTATTATCATTATTCTTTATACTTTCCTCTCCCCCCCCCATCTAAAATAACTATATTAAGCAAGCAGAAACTTTTTAGTCAGAAAGACAACAACAATATGGGTTATTTTATTTAGTTTTTTAATTAAAAAATTTTTTAAAGACTCTGTTTGACAGAGTGAGACACAGAAAGAGAGGGTACAGAAACAGGAGGAGTGGGAAAGGGAGCAGAAGCAGGCTTCCCATTGCATAGGGAGCCTGATGTGACCTTGATCACCTGAGGCAAAGGCAGAAACTTAACTACTGAGCCATCCAGGCTCCCCAACACAAGTTACTTAAAAAACTAACTGGTAGGGGTTTCTTCAACCCACACCTATACCAAGAGTATTGATATAAAAACTCATCAAAGAACTCAGTTCCAAAGCCAGAAGTGAAATCATTCCTGGTGAGCTGGAACCGAGAAGTAATTGCTAGGAACCCAAAGAAGTGGATTTGAACCCAAGCCCATAGTTCCATAGAATACATAGAATACACACCCCTTTAATCTCTCAACCCAACACACATCTCTGTTCTGCTAAAACCAAACCATCATGAATGTCAACGTGTGATGAAGAGTGACATGTCACAACAAACAGAAAGCGGAACTAGAACAGTTATTGAGCTCCAGCTGTGTGCTATGTCCGGCACTGCAGCAGAGGAGCTCCTGTTTGCTGCTTTGTTTCATTTTCACAACTCCCAGGAGACAGGCATTCCTCATAGAATGTGAAATAAAGTGTCCAAGACCACATAGCACAGTAAATGCAGAGATGTGATTGTTTTACTTTGGACAGTAGGCAAGGGGAACAGTAGATGCGCTTAGGGCTTTGGCGCAATGGGAGAAGGTTGTACCCATTGGGTTCATTAGCTTCCTGTCCCTTTTTACACCCCTTGCATCATCTCCTTCTCGGATTCTGTCTGAGCAGAAATAAAGTATCATGTATTGATGTTTTAACACATTTATGTATGTATTTGTACTTACCATCTGAGAATGAATGAAATAAGACAAGATACACTTTTTATAGGATGTAATTTCCTGTACTTGGCATATGACTTATTGATTCCAATTAAATTTTGGCTGAGGCTTATATGAGAAATAAATGTATATATTTTTAAATCAGTTTTCTTCCTAATCTGATTGAATTATTTATTAAATGTCTAATGGTTAATAACTCAGATACTCAGAAGAGTCACACATTTTAAGCTCTAAAATTTATCTGGCTGGATTTTACTCTGAATATCTTGTTTCTTCTAATGGCATTTCCCTAATATTAATGCTGAACTAAAACCAAAAATAGCAAGGGGGTAAGAACTCAGAATAGCAGGAACTGAGAAGATCAGTGTAATCAGCAAATTAGGGCTATGTACAAATCATGCAATTGGCATCATGGGAGCAGCAAGGACCACACCATGTGGAGAAGAGAACACTCGACGTTGATAACTTTGATTAGCATTAACATTGATCACCTAATTCAGTTACTTCCAGAATGTTTCAGGATGCTAATAAATAAAAGATGACACTTTAAGAATGGTATCCTCCATAGTATCATAGCCAACGACAGCTAAAATGTGGGGTGGGGGCGTAATTTATTTCTCCAGCATTCTCTTGACTGAGCTGTAACTGGGAAACCCAGATAGGACTATTTCTTTAAAAAAGAGAGGCAGAGTTGTTGCTGGTGACCTCAGGGAGACTTATGCAGCAACTGGCTTTGCTTTCAGATCTGGCTCCTCTTTCCTTTCTATGATTCCTCTTCTGTTTAAGCCAACCCCTCCCACAAACTAGGGTCCTCCTGATTCTCTGCTCCTTTAGCTCTAGACCAGTGTCAGTGGTGCTTCATATTCTAGGTCTGTGTTGAATCTGTCTCCTTATTATTAAATGCAACCCTCATCTTTAGCTCTTTGTAGGTTCTAAGTACATTTCATATGCACTGCATTCCGGTACTGCCCCCAGCTTCCTTAGTCAGATTCAAAGCAGTTAAGGAATTTCCCCAAAGTTACAAGGTCAAATGCTCCTCTGACTTAAGCCTTTGTTTCTTTCCACTGCACCTCACTGTTGTGACACCTTTATTCTTCATTCTCACACACTAACTGGCACTAAGGTGCTCACCTTGGACGAAAATAATGAAGGGTAATCACAGAAATATAAAACTTCTGAATTAGAAGTCAGTTTATAGCAGACAGGTCTGACAGCGATCCAGTGAAGAAATATACCTTGCAGCATCTATACCAAATCCCAGTTCCTTGGGTGCCTCTATTGAGGAGGAGCTCATTTCTCCTAGTTCTATCTTTGGGCAGTCTTTTGAATGAGTTCTACAGTGTGAGTTGAAATCCCTTCCCAGAAACTTCTACCTTTTGATTCTAGCTCTGCATATGGAGTCAAGTGATAATATTAACTAACCTGTACATTGCATACTATGTCAGGGCTGTATTTTAAACACATTAAATGACATTAACTGAGGGAAATCTATAAGAAGATACTACACTACTGTGCTTTCTTTAAGATAAGGAAGCTGAGCTGGAACCGAGAAGTAATTGCTAGGAACCCGAAGAAGTGGATTTGAAGCCAAGCCCATAGTTCCAGAGCCAACCCACTTCGCCACCAGTCACTACTCTCCAGATCACTTTTCACATTTGCTTAAACCAGACTTGCACTTTTGATACATAAAACATACTACTTTTGTTCACACTTTGAAGCCTTTCAAACTGTTGACATAGCTATGCTATTTTTTTCTTTTCACAGACACATCAACATTCAGATAAGAGGCAGGGCATGGGGTGGGGATAAAATTGGTGAATTGAGGCATTAATAGGACCAATACCTGAATCCTCATTCCTGACCTGGTTTTGCTGTTTACCAGCCTTGGGCAAATTATCTACCCTTATCTATTGTGCCTCTGTGTCAATTATATATTTATTTTGCCTCTGTTTCCAGATTTTTAAAAAGCAGGTATCATATCTACCTCAGGATTTTTTTTTTTTTTTTTTTTTTTTAGTTTAAATCAAACATCTGGAATGTTGAGTGCTACATTGTCAGCACTCAGTAAATATTAGTTTCTATTTTTAGTACTAACATGATTAAATAAGATCATAGAGTTAACTATTATAACTGTTGGGCTGGCAGGAAGGGCTACTAAAGATGGCGAAAGTTCCCTCCACAAGACCTGAGCTCAGACAGGAGAACAAAGGCCCAAGCAGGAATCTGAGACCCCCGCCCCGGGCTCCCGTGGACCAATGGGATCCTGATGAGCAGGCGGGATATCCAAATAAGGGAAACTTCCAAAAGACCCCTGAGCTTCCTCTGAGACCCCTTAAAAGCCCCCTCCTCCCTGCCTTGGGGGCGACTTCCGCCACTCTGCTTTCCAGAGTCGCGGAACCTCGCCCGAGGGTGCCCACCTCCTCCCTGCGCAACTTTCCTGGCTCCCCTTCTCCTGAGCCCTGAAACTTCGCCGGAGAGCGTTTTTAATAAACCTTGCCTTGCACCCACTTTGCCTGGTGTTGTGTTTATCTCGCCGGAAAAAACTTTACATTTGGTGCCGAGACCCGGGAAGGAGATTGAGCCCCCACACAGTGGGGAGGCTCTCTCCTTTCCCTGGCTGAACCGGACCTGCCTTTCCGAACGCCACTTCCGAAGCTGTGGTGAGTTTCCCCGATTCCGCGCCTCCTTCCGGAAAGCCCTGCCCTAATCGCGGCCGCGTCAGGGTGGACCCCGCCGGTCACCAGGTGACCTCCGTGACTCCGAGAGGCTGGGAGACGTCCTAACCTCTACGGCAGTCGACACAGTTTTTCCGCAACCCAGTGGTGGACGAGGGGACGCCTTCCTCCAGCCCTCGGGTTGCCCGGCAACGAATCGTGGGGACCTCCCAATCCAAATTCGACCCTAAAACATCCCGGGGGGTGTTTTAGGCCTGCTGGCCAATCTTAAAACCCTGGAACTGGACCAGGACCTGCGAAAAACGACGTTACTGTACTGTCGCTTGGCCACAATACCGATTAGACAATCAGTCCCAATGGCCTCCGGAAGGCACGTTTAACTATCAGACTTTCATGGACCTAAATAACCTCGGCAGGCACCAAGGCAGATGGGCCAAGGTCCCTTATGTCCAGCTTTCTGGACTCTGCACTCTCGCCCCTTCCTCTGCTCTCACTGCTCCACCTCACAGGTCCTCTTGGCCCGCTCCCCTCCCCCTACCCTGCCACCCACTGCTCCCAAAGACTCGGACCTCTCCTCCCCGTCTCCTCTCTCTGAACCCCCGAAGAGCTTCACCCATCCACTGACAAGAGGGCCTCTGGTTCCTCCTCCTCCTCCTCTTTACCGCGATCCTTCACCCCAAGGTCCCTTAAATTCAGGATTTCTGAACCAGCGCTCTCGTCTACCCCTCCTTCTCCCCCTCCCACTCCTATCCGAACTCCTGACAAATTTATCCGCAGTAAACGGGAAACTCCAATCAAAGCTTACTGAAGGTCAAATAGGCTCTTGTTATTTGTTAAAATCTGCTAGCAAAGAGATGACTAGAACTGCTGGTTACTTGTGTCTCAGAGTTTTAATGGGTCATTCTTAAGGTAGCATTCAAAGTCTTTGGTAACCTTTAACAGAATGGGATAAAATACCCGAGCGCTGGTCGCCAGAACTAGGTTTACGCTTTTGAAATCTGTTGGTAAACACCTTTTGTGCTTAATTGAATTCTGTTGTAACAGCCGCAGGGCTACTGTTTGAGCTAGATCCTTTCGTAAAGAATGGAAGGGGAGACTGATCACCTCCGATTAGCCAGAGATACCCAAAGGGGAGGGTGTCCAGTCTGTTTGAATCTGAAGAGTGCCTGACTGCGTGAATGTGTCTGTGTGGCTCCAGCAGCACTAGGGCTCGAAAGCCCCCCGCTGAGTTAGTCTGGCCCCCAAGGGAGGTTGCTGGAGTTGAGGAAGTTTGAGTTCATGCGCCCTTCTCTCTACAGGACCTTTCCCAAATTGAGAAACGTTTGGGCTCCTTTTCGGCCAGTTCTGATAACTATATTAAAGAATTCCAGTATCTGGCCCAAGTCTATGACCTCACCTGGCATGATTTACATGTGGTCCAGACCACCACCCTCACCATAGAGGAGAGGGAACGCATCCAGGCTGCTGCCCGGGAGCACGCAGGTCAGGTCCAGCTCACTGATGCTGGAGCCCGGGCGGTCCCAGCTGTAGAACCAGGTTGGGATTATCAGGATGGCCAAGATGGCCACTGGTGCCGCGACCGCATGGTCCAGTGTCTCATAGCAGTCATGTGGCCAGCCTCTAATAAGGCCATTATTTACGACAAGATTAGGGATATTGTCCAGGCCCCTACGACAACCCCACCATGTTTCTTAACCAGTTGACCTAACCTTTAACCCAGTACAC
This sequence comes from Mustela putorius furo, assembly GCF_011764305.1. NCBI lineage: Eukaryota > Metazoa > Chordata > Mammalia > Carnivora > Mustelidae > Mustela > Mustela putorius. The sequence continues at coordinate 28,896,420 of NW_025421273.1, forward strand.
TCGCTTGGACCCTGCCTCTCCTGCGGGGGCCACGGTACTGGCTACTCATTTTATCTCTCAATTGGCACCGGATATACAGAGAAAGTTAAAGAAGGCTGAGGAGGACCCTCAGACCCCCATTTCTGACTTGGTGAAAATGGCATTTAAGGTCTTTAATTCCCGTGAGGAGGCGGCTGAGCTTAAACGACAAGCCAGACTCCAGCAAAAGGTTCAGTTGCAGACCCAAGCCTTGGTAGCAGCCCTGTGGCCGGCTGGCTCTGGGAGCCAGCAGAGAGGGGAAACCAATCGCACCCCGTCGGGGGGCCTGTTTCAAATGCAGGGCCGAGGGACATTGGGCTCGCTAGTGCCCCAATCCAAAGCCGCCAACTCGGCCTTGCCCTCAATGCCATTTGATGGGCCACTGGAAATCCGACTGCCCTAACCTCGGGGTATCTTTGACGCCTCAACGTGGGGGACCCCCCGAGATAGTAAGTCTGGCCTTTCAACTGCTTGGATTGGAGGACGACTGACGAAGCCCAGACTCAGCCACCCCTCTCACCCAGGCCGAGCCCAGGGTTATGCTCCAGGTAGCGGGTAAGTCCATCTCTTTTTTGCTGGACACGGGGGCTACCTACTCTGTTCTGCCTTCCTACTCGGGACTTACTCGAACCTCACCAATTACTGTTATGGGGATCGATGGGACCTCCTCCAATCCTAGGGTGACCCTTCCCCTTACCTGTAGCCTGGATGGGTTTCCCTTCCCCCACTCGTTCCTATGATTCCTTCCTGCCTGGTCCCTCTACTGGGTAGGGACATTCTCCAGAAACTAAGGACAACTATCTGCCTCTCCCCTTCCTCCCCTCTATCCACCTCAACCCGTCTCATCCTACACCTCTCCACTCCCTCGACCCCCGCTCCAGATGACCTACCTACTGTAGACCCTCAGGTGTGGGACACCTCAGAACCCATCATTGCTTCCCACCTTACCCCGGTTCAAGTACAGCTTAAGGATAACTCTAAGTTTCCCTCAAGCTCAGTTCCCTATTTCCTTAGCCCACCGCCAGGGCCTGAAACTATCATAGAATGGCTTTAACGTCAGGGACTCCTGATCCCCATCATTTCCCTCTGTAACACCCCATCCTCCCAGTACGCAAGCCCTCAGGGGCTTATCGACTGGTACAAGACCTTAGGCTTATCAACGAGGTCGTGGTCCCCCTCCACCCAGTCGTTCCTAACCCTACTGTCTCGCGTTCCCCCAAACACCTATGACTTTACTGCACTGGAACTAAAGGACGCTTTTTTCACTGTCCCCTTGCACCCTGATTCCTATTTTCTTTTTGCCTTCACCTGGGAGGATCCTGACACGCATGCTTCTGGACAATTAACTTGGACTGTTCTACCCCAGGGGTTCAGGGACAGCCCTCACATTTTCGGCCAGGCCTACAGACTTAACAGCAGTGCGTCCTTAAGGCCAGTACTCTACTACATATGTGGATGACCTCCTCCTCTGTAGCCCCTCCCTCTCGGTCTCCCAAGACGACACCTCCACCCTACTTAGCTTTCTGGGGGCCAAGGGATATCAAGTACCCCCCTCTAAGGCCCTCAACATGACCTTAGGGCAGCCCATCACGGTCTACTCTCCTGCTGACTCACAGAGCTCCTTAGTCACCGATCCCTGGCCCATCTGACTCCCGTCTCCAGCTATTCCATCTGCTATTCCTAGAGAACCCGCATCTCTCTCTCTCTACCTCCCCCCACTTAAACCCTGCAACTTTACTGCCTATACCCTTCACAGATAAGGGGTGGATCTACATCCAGGACAGGATTGCCCTGCCAGGCAATCTGGTGCACACCTTGATTACTGACATCCACCAATCCCTCCATAGTGGCCCATAGGCTCTCCACTAATTTCTTCAGCCATTGTTCTATAATCCTTCCTTATCTAAGGTAATCGAAGTTGTCCACAGGGCTTGCAAAACCTGTTCTGATGTGAATTCACAAGGAGGAATCCAGGGCCTAACCAACAGCTCCGAGGTCATCAGCCGGGGGAAGACTGACACCTGGACTTCACTCCCATGCCTCGCCATATTCACAGGCTGGATCGAAGCATACCTCATGGCCCGGGAAACAGCGGACATAGTGGCTACAATACTCATCGAGCACATCATCCTGAGGTTCGGATTGCCCCGGACCCTCCAGTCGGACAACGGACCTGCCTTCATCTCCAGTGTAACCCAACAGGGTCGCCTACAAGAACTTGCCTGAGTATCTGTCAATCAACTCCTCCTCCAGCCCTACTCTCGCCTGCCCACTTTCGACTACCCCCATGACGACGCCCCCTGTCAGCAGGAAGTAGCCAGAACCCAGTCGACGCCCCTGACAACATTATATTAAGCAAAAGGTCGGAATGTTGGGCTGGCAGGAAGGGCTACTAAAGATGGCGAAAGTTCCCTCCACAAGACCTGAGCTCAGACAGGAGAACAAAGGCCCAAGCAGGAATCTGAGACCCCCGCCCCGGGCTCCCGTGGACCAATGGGATCCTGATGAGCAGGCGGGATATCCAAATAAGGGAAACTTCCAAAAGACCCCTGAGCTTCCTCTGAGACCCCTTAAAAGCCCCCTCCTCCCTGCCTTGGGGGCGACTTCCGCCACTCTGCTTTCCAGAGTCGCGGAACCTCGCCCGAGGGTGCCCACCTCCTCCCTGCGCAACTTTCCTGGCTCCCCTTCTCCTGAGCCCTGAAACTTCGCCGGAGAGCGTTTTTAATAAATCTTGCCTTGCACCCACTTTGCCTGGTGTTGTGTTTATCTCGCCGGAAAAAACTTTACAATAACAGCACCTGCTCCTTAGATATTACTCAATCTATATTAACTACGATCATCTCATTTACTACTATTATTTTGCTGTTTTCATACATATTCTTTAATATCCAAGGGCATGAGGAATATGAATATGGGATCTCAAGATCCACAGCACATACAGTAGGCTGTTGGTTCAGATACTGGGCAGGCTTTGTGATATCCTTCCAGTGACCCCACAGAACCTCATAACAAGCAAGTTTTTGGAGTCATTTTTTATATTCAGATTAAATACCCCTACTCTCCTTTGCTTTCCTTTCTGAAGAGGCTGTTGAAATGTGACCTCTGTGCTCCGGAGCCGAAATATGTAATGGGAAGACAGAGTTTGGGTATAAAGAGGAACAATAGCTTTATTGCTTTGCCAGGCAAAGGAGGCTGCAGGAAGCCAAGGCCTTCTAAACCACAAGCCTGCTCAGAGGAAGGGGCTCGGGTGTTTTGTGGGGAAACAGGATCTAGCCAATTTTGGATTTTGAAGGAATTGTGCAGGTACTCTTGTCATGTCTTCAGGAGGGTACCCAGTTCATGAAACAAGAGGCTAGGAAGGGAGAAGGGGAGGTTTGCAGGAGAGAGGGTAAAGGTTACTTAGTTTAAAATCCAGCCTGGGTGACGCGCTACGGTAGCCATTTTTATTTTTGTTCAGCTTTTTTTGCTTTCAGGGATTCAAAGCTTTTCAACTCTTTAAAGCGACAACTTTAAACTTTAAACTTTTCAACTCTTTAAAGTTACAACTTCTTTTTTTTTTTTTTTTTAAACCCACACTAAGTCCTCAACATCTTTTGTCTCTTGATCTTCAGCACAACCCAGCAACCAGGTCCCTTCCTCCCATTGCACAGCTGAGAAAACTGAGAGGAAGAGGCTGACCAAGCCGTGGTGTCGGTGACTCCATAGGAACCAAAGCGATGAAGTTAAAAATCCAGACTCTGTATGGTGTACTTCACATTTCCACCTACCATCAGGAAAGCTGCTCTCAGCACCCATCGTAGCTAGAGTTCCAGGGACTCATTCTGGCTTTGCACCCCACTTCCCCATCCCAGTCTTTGTGGAAATAGCAGCAGCCAGATGCAAGCAGGATCTGTCTGGGGCTCCTGCACTCTAGTGGGAGGCGCTTTGAGAATCCAAATAAATAGACAACAAAATAAATAAATAGATAAATAGATAAATAAATAAATAGACAACAAAATAAATAGATAGATAAATAAATAAATAAATTGATAAATAGATAACAAACTGAAAACATAATATGGAATAAGGATACAGTGTGTCCTGAAGACAATGGAAACTGGGATGTGCTTCTATTCCCACCAAATGAATGTGCATTTTTAGTACTGATGGGTTTGACCAGATTTTAGGTCTAGGAGGAGGGTTTGGCTACTGGGTGGTGGAGCTTAATGAATGACCCAAGGTGGGAAGAGAGGTATACATGTTTGTGACTTCTCCCTGCCTCCTCTGTCACTCTCAGAGTCCCAAGTCTTTGAGAATGAGACTCTTCAAGCTGTAAAGACCCCAAATAAAATTTTGCAGGGCAAATTAAAGGAAATTGAGAAGCTTTTCAGCTGCTCCCAAATTTACATAAATTACTAGCATGTATTAGAACGATACTGAAAGTTAATGGGTGGTTTGCCAAACTAATAATAATAATAATAACTTGTTTAGATATTTTTGTGTGTCTGACAGAGAGGTACTGGATCTTTCCCCATAGCATTTGTGATTAGGCATGCGTGTCTGCACGCACGCGTGCACACACACAAACACACACACACACATTAAAATGTATTAAATCTTCTAGAGGCATGTTGTTGTCACATTGCTCTAAGAACAGCATTTAAATACCAACTCACTTGATTCCCTCAGAGATTTGAAAATGACTCCCTTATATTTGATAATGGACCTGTACTCAGAAGTTCTTTTGTACCCTGAGAATCTCAGGCGATACCATTAATGCTGCATAAAACACCACAAAATACCAGGAGATCAAACCAAGTAGCAATTACCGAAAACATTTTTCTGATATCTCCCCAGATTTTCCTTTGGGGAGTGCTAACTCAGTAAGTGTTCACTATACATAAACAAAGCATAGGCTATAACTCTGCAAAGAACTTACAATCTTTTCTAAAGTGTTTTGCTTTGTTTGATAAAATAGTCTTTGGGGGAAACTCTAATGGACAAAAGCTAAAGATCCAGAGAAAGGAAACCTGATCCATTTGAAAGTGAATAGGGGGCTGCAGAGCAAAGTAAAAAATATGCTGGTGCTTACTCAAAAAGTGCTGACTTCCTCTGGTAGGTCATCTTATAGGTCCACCTTACACCACATAATAGTGTAATTAAAAAGCGCTGATGTTGTGTACCAGGAAGAATCTGCCCTCTTCAACCCGGGTGGAAACAGCAGTCTAACTTCAGGGAGAGGCACTGCGTTGAATCTGGGACATTGCAATTTTATCAATAGCCCCGGATACAATCAAACCTCATTAACTCGGGCCCCACTAATTCCGAGTTTACAAGAATTTAGATATGACTTAGGAATTGATTCTCGCTGAGCCAAAAAAGCTCCAGATAATTTCTTCTTTTGTGAGTCTCACGGTCTTATTCACAAGACCAATAAAGTCAAACTTCTTAGTGAGTGCATCAACAAAGAGCGTGCTATTCCAAGTGAGGCTACAGTGTTTGAATCCGCATTTCCCACAAAAATGTATTACTCTGGGAAGTGGGAATGTAGGAAGGCTGAGTTATTTCAAGTCCTCAGATCCATGTTATTGCATGAATAGCGCCGAATATACCACTAGGTAAATTTAATGTTTGAGGTTCCTGAGGGGGTAAAGGGAGAGGAACAGAGGGAATCTTTTTCTTTCCCCATCTTTCTCGCTCTCAGGACCCTGAGGTCATGATCTGAACTGAAACCCAGGGTCAAATGCTTAACCGACTGAGCCACCCAGGCGTCCCTACTGTTTGAGTTTAATTACTGGGATTATAGGTGCTTTTAGGGGTCCCATTTCTTTCTTTTCTTTTTTTAAAAACAAGAAACTTTTTAAAAGATTTTATTTATTTACTTATTTGAGAAAGAATGAGAGAGAGAGAGAGAGCATGAGATGGGGAGGGTCAGAGGGAGAAGCAGACTCCCCTCTGCACAAGAAGCCTGACTCTCAGGACTTGATCCCAAGACCCTGAGATCATGACCTGAGCTGAAGGCAGATGCTCAACAGACTAAGCCACCCAGTGCCCCAAGAATCATTGTTTAATGTGTTAAATCATTAAAAAGAATTTTGAGGAGTTGGAAAATGGTGGACATTGTATAAAAATTACTAATTTGTGTTGTGGGCCCCACCTGTCTAATTTCAATAAATATACCCATTTTATCTGAGTTTATAATAAAAGTACTTTTATTTTTCCAGATAAAATGCATTTCTTTATTATCTTTAAAATATATCATAAACTAGTTTATTAAATTTTTCTTTTCTTTATAAAAGATGACCAGTGGGATACGATCTGGCTTGACAAAGTTGATAATTTTTGCGAAAGAAGTAACTGTAAAAGGAGCATTAACTTTTCCCAGCAAAGCGGTTAGCAAATTATCTCTTTCAGGATACTAAATTGTTACCCCATAGCTACTGTTATCATTGATCCCTTACCCTACTGCCAATTAGGAATCTAAATACTTCCCATTTGTTTTCCTATCTGAGTGATTTGTAGGGGCAAACTGAGAACGCTTTCCCCAGGCTTACCCTACAACAGCTGCAGAGATTTTTCGATCTGGATTCTCTGCACAGGGTCCAATGGAGCTGAACAATAGGGCAGTTATTTGCTGGGAGTATAAATGTCCATTAGCGATCTCAGTAAGAACAGGGTGCAAATTATATGCAGTCTATCTAATACACAGGTCATTAAAATGGAGAGATTATTTCTCTTCTTCCTCCTCCCCATCTTTTGTAATAGCTTCTACAAACATGGTAGGCTTATACCTGAATTATTTTAATGAATAATATAGCTCCTTGCCATATGATCTATGGGCTAGGTTTGCTATATACGCTGTTGCTGGGACGCAAATGAAAGGTATCTAGAAACTTTCATTGCAATTTGCCATGACTGTGACATCCCATAGTCAATGGACTGGTGTCATTGCACTGCTTATATTGGTTTTAGTGTTGTCTCTCATGTGGTACATTGTATACTGTGAGCTGCCTATTAGTATCAGTGTAATGGATTAGGGAAAAAAAAAAAAAAAAAGTTTAGTTCCTCCAACCCTGACAATCTGAGAAACATTGGCCCACACACAGAAGTTATGACATGCCTACAGGGTGTCAGGGAAGGCTGGTCATAATAATAGTGAACATAAACAGTCTGCCCCACGCTAGATTATAAGCACTACAAAGGCAGAAGCTTCTTCTGATTTATTCACCAATGTATGTTTAGCAAATTGCACAGTGTTTGGCACAGTTGAGAAAAATGCATCAACAAGAAACAGTACAGCTTATGATTACACAGTTGGCTCTTAAGACTGGACACACTCTTGAGTGAATATAGAAAAACACAGCAAAATAAAAGCCAAAACAAAGAAGCAAAATGTTCATATTCAGTTGTGAATACAGGTTTTGACTTTGTAAGACTTGGCTGTGTGTACAAAGTTCCCAAGGTTGTATTAGTAGCATTTGGGGAATATTTGGTCTCTTTTTCCCAGGAAATCTTCCCTAGCCGCCTTAGCATCTTAAAGAACATGATACTTGCTCAATCGTAACACAAATCACTGAGGCAAGGATTGGTGTGTTGGCAGGATTGCCCACTAAACTGTCAACTCCACACCACATCTCTCCACTTCAAGCAAGCTTGCTAGGGGTTCAGAGAAATAGAGCTGATTTGAGTCACACTGACTCTTTTTTTTTTTTTTAAAGATTTTATTTATTTATTTGACACAGAGAGAGAGCACAAGCAGGGGGAGTGGCAGGCAGAGGGAGAGAGAGAATCTAGCAGGGCTAGAGTTCAGGACCCTGGGATCATGACCTGAGCTGAAGGCAGACACTTAATTGACTAAGGAACCCAGGTGCCCAACACTGATTCTATATTATAAATTATGTTTGTTACTTTACACACACAGTCCCAAGGAACTCATCAAGGAAAATAATTTTTAAACTTATTTTCTAGACAAGGAGACTGAGATTTAAGAAGGTTAAATAATTTGCCCAGAATCATCCGGTTAGTAATAGATCGAATTGCTTTGCAAATGTATTCTGTTTCATTGGAGCCTGTATGTATGACCAGGCTATTACACTGCTTGACAGTATCTAAGACCTTAGTCCAACATGGGATCCAAACTGGTAATCCCAAGCTGCAGAAACTCTTTATGCCCCAAAATGAGAAAAATTCCTTTCTTCCCACAGAAGCAGAGTGGAAGCACACAGAGGCAGCTAGGTAATGAAAGAGTTGAGGACTTCAGGGATTACTTTGACAGATGCCATTCCTGGGTAAAGCCCCAGCGGGGTGGAGAACTATATGGTTCTAAAGCAAAGAATCAATCATGGGTAAAACCCAACCCAGCCCAACCAACCCTCCATGACCATAATGTAGTAGAGGAAAACAAACAGCTGTTTATTGTATTTCTGGTTGTGGTTTGGTCCCTTTCGAAGAGTTACCCACTTTTCCTTGGTGTCCTGGGAATACATGTTATTAAACTTTCTTGTTTTTCTCTTGTTAATCTTTTATTACAAGGGAGAGTCTCAACCAAGAAACTATTTTCCCTCCCCTACAATAACAAATGAAGAGAATATCCAGAATTTCACAATTCCTTAGTGAAGTGGAATTCAAAATAAACACCAGAGATTTGTGGGTATCATTTGCCATCTTTAGTTGTATGTATTTTCACTTACTCATTTTTCGTCTAAAAGGCAACTATTGTTTTGATAGAGTTCCAGGTTAAAACACCTCTCAAAGTATTATGATAAATAGTTGTAAAAATCTAATAAATCTTAAAGTAATCCACAATCTAGTTCTGTGTTGTCCTTATTGGTAGCCACTTGGCATGTAGCTATTTTTATTTAAATCAATTAAAATTAAATACATTAAAAATTTAGCTTTTTAGTCAGACTAGCTACATTTCAAAGGGTCAGTAGTCAGATGTGGTTAGTGACTGCTGTACTTTGGACAGATTCCACATATTGGGCACATGGAAATAGAATATTTCTATCATTGTAGAAAGTTCTGGGCAGCACTTGGGCAGGACTGTTCTGGTTGCCTCTGACTAGAGTGAGAAAAGCCAATAAGCTGTGTCCTTTGTATGATGTTGTTTTTCTCAAGCTTATTGCATTCTAATATGCCAAGGATATGATATGCCAAGGGTGCTCATGTCTAAACCTATTGTTCTGTCATAAATAGTGATGACGATCCTTTCACTCTCGAAATTTTCCCAACTTGGTCAATAAATTATGGTCACCTTAACCACCTCATTGTACATTACGTATGACATTCATTTCCTTCCTTTCAGGCATATGAGGCATGTTATTTTACTTTTCTAGGCTTCTCTTTGCTAATACGTAAAATGGGGATAGTAGTAGTTACCTTATTAGGCTCTGTCTTGTACTACTTCCTGCAATGATTCGTGTATAAATGAAATTTATACACGAATCATTGCAGGAAGTAGTACAAATGAAATTTATACACGAATCATTGCAGGAAGTAGTACAAGGTGGAACTCTTGCATCCTAGTGTGTTCCAGAATTTAAAAAAAAAAATTTATTTATTTGAGAGAGATAGAGACCACAACTAGGCAGAGCAGCAGGCAGAGGGAGAAGGAGAAGCAGGCTCTCTGCTGAGCAGGGAGCCTAACGTCAGGCTTGCTCTCAGGGCTCTGGTATCACGACCTGAGCCAAAGGCAGACAGCCGCTCAACCAACTGAGCCACCCAGGCACCCCCAGCATATTTTATTGTATGTATTAACGTTGTATGTTTTACATTATGTATTATTATATCATACACACTCAAAAGTATCTATTATAGGATTATACCTGCAATTTGATTATGTAATGGGCACCAAAAAGCACATACTTCCTGAGGAAAGTTTCAAGGGCCATATTCTAACCATTTCTGTTCTGTACAATGAGGGGTACACATTCACTGAACCACCAGCCAATCAGGTGTTCTCTCCTGGTAGCTTGGCTTCTGAGTCAGTGGTCCAAGCTAATTAGACAATGTGTCTTACAACTGAAATTACAGTGCATTTTTCACTTTGTTCCTGCTGCCTAGGCCTATTCATTTTTCAAATCCTTTCCTCCAACTCCCCAGTAATTCTGTGAGCTTTTCATATCCCTCCATTAAATTATACTTTTCCTTAAAGCAGACAGGTTCTCTTTCTGTTATTTGCACCCAAGACCCCAAGGAGTACAACAACCTTGAAGAGAACTCTAAGTTGCAAATGATCAGTGGTACTATCTGCACGAAGCAAGTCTACACATTTTTATTGCAATTTGCTCAATGCTGAGGCTCCCAGCGACATCACGCTAACTCCACTCCAGATGTACATAATAACATCTACGTAATCATATGTTCCTCCACAAATTAAGATTGTAAGGTTAAGATTAGAGAGTTCCCTTCTACAGAAGATTCTTCTTCGGATATTATCACAGTTTCTCCAGATGTTTATTAAACATACATTCCCTTTATAATCTGCTTTCAACTGCAAGCCGGCTTCTGTCTTTGCTGATGCTCAGCTGTATTATTATGTGGGTCACAGCCAACTCTCCACATTTCCACTATCTAATTATTGTTTATGGTTTTACTTTGGATCCTGTACTTCAATTACCTACTCTATATTGAACAAACATACTAAATTTCCCTCTATTTATTATATCTTCCATAAATTGTATCGCCCATCTAGGATAATGGGTATTGCTTGCACATTTGTAACATTTCAAATAGCCTAAATTTCTTGATAGCTTAAGTGTAGGGTGTGCAACTGTGGGGTTTGAATACTGCATATTGGAAAAATGATAGAGTTCTTGAGTTCTCCTAGCTGCGTTTTTATATTAAAGTTAATTTCCCCCTTGGTAGAGACAGCCACACAGCCATGACTGTATCACTGAAATGTCTATGAAATAAAGGCGCACTATCCTCTCAACTAAAAACTCTAAAATATTTCCATTTAAAAAAATATCAAACTACAGAGAAGGCTCAATTTGCAAAGAGAAATTTCACTAGCATCTGGAGGGTCATTTCTTTTTTTTTTTTTTTTTTTTTTTTTTTTTTTGAAGGGAGAGAGAAGCATGGTTACAGAGACTTAGGGCATGGCAGCATCCTCCCTATTCTTGAGATTGTAAAGGCAGTTCTGTAACTGCCAGAAGTCCCTGGGCTGCCTATTATAAACTGTAATCAGTTGGAACTGATTGCTCAACTCTGGTCATTTTCATCTACAAACAAATTCACAAGTTTTACAGACAAATATGGATGGGCTGGTAAATTTAAATTTCAAATGAAAAAATATCTCCTGTAATGAGTTCACATACCTTTTATTTAGACTTCCAAATGCCAGCATAATGTGATTAGTTTTGATGTTGTTTCTTTCCACCACTTATGAGAAATCACATCATCAATCATATTATCAAAATTAGATGTGGAGAAGACCTAGCATGTCACCAGGACCCTCCCCTGTGCCTGTATAGACTTGTTTTAGCCAGTCTCTGTATTTTTTAATATTTTCTTCAATCTAATATTAAACTTCCCTTGTGATCAAGCATCTACCACTTCCATTGTAATGACATAAATATAAAGAATGAGAGTTTGTTTTCTTAGGAGGATGCATCAGTGTTTACCTTCTTAGGCTTTTCAATAAGGAAAGCTCATGATGAACATCTAGAAAATAAAGATAAATTCAATATATTGTGATCAATAATTTCAATTATGAACATTTGCATAGAACTCCACATATGTTACACATTATAGTAGCAAATGATGCACAGTAATTATTGTCATATCAGCAAACATTATTCTTTTAAAAAAATTTATTGGGTGCCCTTATGAGCCTTCAATTTGTATTCTACATGTTATATAATATGTGTGTACTAAATATCATAAATATTATACTTTAAAAAACAGCTTATTGAGAGTTTATTGAGCAGTCAACTTGATGAGATAGAAATATGAGATGCATTTATTTTTCTCCAATATCTGTCTTCAAAGTTGTTCTGTCAACTTATCTTCTCATGTCCCTTAGTGAATATCTGTATACATTTTGAATATTAAAATCTCAGTCCATATTACAATTCTGAACTCCAGTTTAGGAGTACAAATACTGGAACCAGACTCTATTAATTTGAATCCAAAAACCCCTATCTATTACGTCTGGTTTCTTGGTTTACTTACACTCAAATGAGCTCCATTTTCTCAGCAATGCAATGGAGATAGGAAAGTAGCCTACATCATATAGCTCTTATGATTTTCTATAAATGGAGAATGTGGAATATTGCCTGGTATAGAATGAAAGAGACAGAAGTATTAGCTATTATAATAATAATTATTATTTTCATTATTATCATTCACCACTTCCCTCAGCACACACTTAACCTGTGGCTCAAAGAGATCTGAAGTTGAAAAGGGCCTTCACTTTCATTTTTCATCCTATTCTAGTACCTGTTCCCTTTTAAAGCCTCTTGTATGAAGGATGGGAAGGGAAATAGGTGAGGAAGACATAATTTTCTCAGGCTTGTTAATTGTGGGGAGAGATCCCTAATCTAACTCTGGCTTGGTCTGTTCTGTTCATTTTTGACATTTCTGCCAAAGGATTGGCTTCCACATGGTTAATGCATGTAGCTTTTGTTGAAGCAGTGATCAGCTTTAATCAAACACTCTCTGTGCTGGCTAATCCATTCAGAGAGGGCAGTCATGCTTCTCTTCACATCTTACTAGTGATCCATGCCTTCAACATGTTCTTTTGTTTTTAAGACGTGGCCAGTACAAGGTACCTCAAAGAGCGGGTCTCTCTGGAATCAGAAATAACTGATTTCTCTATCAATGCTTCTTAAGGACTGTGGGAAACTGGGATGAGTTGGGAAATCGTCCCATCTTTTTCCTAGGCATATGATATTGTGATTCCTTTTATCCTGTTCTCAAAAGCAAGTCTCTCATCTTCAGAAATCTTCACTGGACCCCAGCCTCTATGTTCTTATGCACCCCTAACCTTGCATTCAGAAAATGCAAGTTATTCTCTCCAAACAGATCATACGTTCACCTTGATTGATTCTGTGGTTCCTCAGTTATCTAGCATGGAACAGAGAGGCAATGCAAGTCTTTCCTTCTTCAGACAATGCCAGTCTCTAGAAGAGTGCTTCTAGACACTGTGACAGCGTTGCAAAGTAGTGGAGGAACACCTCTTTTCTAACCATAAACACTGTAGTCCCTAAGAGGTCAACCATTCTCAGTTAACTGTTTTTCTTTCCAGTCGTAGTTTTTAATTAGAAAGGGGATACTGGAATATTTTGTTTTAGGCACTTGATAGTATGGCTGTTCTGCTGCCCAAAAGTATGACCCAGTAGGAGCTGGCAGGATCCAGTTATTATGAGTTCTCTTATGCATGCAGGCAACTCAGTACCAATTTGTCTCTGGCTTTGGGCTTCAGGCACTAAATCCAGGGCAAAAGGAAAAGTGCCATTCAATTTGTTTTATATATTTAATGTGTGACATATAAATCTTAGTATGTAAACATTAAGCATATGCCATATATTTACACAGACTGATATTAACATTGATATTAACTATTAGGTGGATGGCATTGTAATAGACTCTAAGTATGTTCCATGTTTATTTATCAAAATAATTTCTAAGTTAATTATTCCCTTTTATACAGAAAAGAAAGCTACCACTCAAGAGGTTGAGTGTTTGTTCTCAATCCCATAATCAGTAAGTGGTAGAACAAAGACTTTAACCCACAGTGCCCTGTTCAAAGTTGAGATGTAGTGTAGCACTTCCACATGTATATAGGAAGTTAATAAGAACCATACATGGTGATAAATTAAAGAGATTCTACAGCTAATGCTCCAAAACTGATATTTGTATTTTAAAATTTGCATAAAGGAATCAAGTCAATAGATCCAATCCAGGTACTTGGTTCTGCTCAGTTTCTCAGTGGCCTTTAAGAAGCTCATTGGCAGCAGCCTCCTAGGTTTTGAAATCTGAAGATAAAGTACCTGCATTCTCAGACATGGCAATCATTATAAAAACCAACATAAGACACGATCCCTCCTTTCTCAGAAGCAGGAAGTAGGAAGGGCTCTTCTTCTTAATTAACCATATCAAATCAACTATACTGGAAGAGGCAAGGAGGGGAAAATGTTCCATTAGGCAAAATGGACACATTATCAGGAAATGCATTGAGGGTGAGGGAGTATAGGGGATTTTTCTCATTATTAGAGAATGTGCCACTTTTTATTAACAAACACATATATACTTAGAACCAATGTATATATCATATATTATGCTTTAGGAGTGTGACAAGAGGAAAATGGGGCTCCAAAACTTTGCAACCAGGTGATTTTCAATAAATCTTAATTAACACAGGTAAACTCATGAGTAAATTGTAGGTAAGCAATAAAGAAGCAAATAATCTTGTGTATGTAATTGAATGCTCCAAGAGATGAGAGCAAGCCCTAGCTGAGGACCAAATACATGTTTGGGGGCTGTAGCCAAGGTAAGAGTTAATTTCATTTCTCATGGGCTCACCTGCTGGAAATGCTAGCTGCTTGGCAGAGTGCAGTCATGTATCCGATTAGGCATGCAACTTCCAGCTTTGCCCAGTACAGTGCAGGTGCACTTTCTTGAAAACAGAGAATTTAAGCAGTTTACTCACATCACAGTGATGGAATTCAGTAGAATGAATGCAAAGGGTAGTGAAGGCTATCTGAAGGACAAATCATTAAGTCAAGGGAATCCCAAAGTGGGATGAGTTTTTAAAATGTAAGAGTTAGAAATAACGTACATAGCACACCTAGTGAATAGTAGTTCCTCGAAAAATGATGGCTACATCATTGTCTCATGAATTGTTCTTCTTAAGTTTATGTAACCTAGGTGATATAAACATACATGTTCATTTTAAAAGAAATAATTATAGAACTCTCCATTACTGCCCTCTTGGGTAATCTAGAAGTAAATCACAAGCAAACCACCCTCTCAAAGACGTGCTGCTTTTTCAATTTTACCATTAAGAAAACAAAACAGAGGTTTGTCTTCGTTGGTTTGAGCTGCTATAACAAATTACCATGGAGGGGGTAGCTTATAAATGATCGAAATGTATTTTTCACAGTTCTGGAGACTGAAAATCTATCAGAGTGCTGGCATAGTCAGGTACTGGTGAAGGCTCTCTCTGGGTTGTATAGACTGCTGACTTCTCACTCTGTCCTCATATGATGGAAGGTATGAAAGGACATTGTGGGGTTTCTTTTATTTACTTATCTTTTTTATTTTAATTTTATTTATTTATTTATTTGTTATTTAATGTTTAGTTAACATAGAGTGCGATGTTGGTTTCAGGAGTAGAATCCAGTGATTCATCACTTATATGCAATACTCAATGCTCATTACATAAAGTGCCCGCCTTAATACCCATCACCTCTCTAGCCCATCCATCGCCCACTTCCCTCCATCAACCTCAGTTTGTTCCCAATCATAGAGTCTCTTACGGCTTGTTTCCCTCTCTCTCTCTTTTTTTCCTTTTCTTCCTTCCCATATGCTCATCTCTTTTCTTTCTTAAATTCCACATATGAGTAAGATCCTAGGGTATTTGTCTTTCTCTGACTGACTTATTTCACTTAGCATATAATCCACTCTAGTTCCCTGTGGGTCTGTTTTTATAAGAAAACTAATCTCTTTTTTAAAAAATTTTATTTATTTATTATACAGAGAGAGATCACAAGTAGGCAGAGAGGCAGGCAGAGTGAGAGGGGGAAGCAGGGTCCCTGCTGAGCAGAGAGTCCGATGTGGGGCTTGATTCCAAGACCCAGGGACCATGACCTGAGCCAAAGGGAGAGGCTTTAACTCACTAAGCCACCCAGGTGCCCCAAGAAAACTAATCTCTTTCAGTGTCCCCCAGTATGTACAGAATTAACACTCTTGGGTATTATTCATACCCTGGCCTTTCCAACCTCCTAAAATATTTATTCACTACCTGTGTTCTATGGCATATTCATAACCCTCTCTATGTCTCTATGTCTCACCTGGTGTCTTTGTGGCAAAGTAGCTGGTTGTCCACTCAAGTTCATATTCCTTCTATAGTATACAGTCATCACTAGGATGTAGCTTCTCAGATAAGATCTACATCGTCAGTCCATTTTCATCCTATTTCTACCTATGAAACATATGCGCTGTGACTAGTACTACTCTCAGTTAAAGACTATTAGAAGTGGACATGTCTTCTCCAAGCTCTTTCCCTTCTTCTTGCTGGATACAGAGTTTTTGAATTCCTAGATGTTGAAATCATCAATTGGAAGGACCCTTCATTACAGCAACATCATTTAAGGATAGTTGATTGCTGATCAGGAATAGCCAGCATGGACTATTATGTAGAGAGAAATTAATTTGTATTTCATTAAGCTACTGAAAATTTAGGAGGTATATTTAGTTATAATAGCTGCCATTAACAAACTGATATATCATCCCAACTAGCCAATCTTATCTAGCACATTCTTCTCACCACAGGTATCCATTGTTCAAAGACTAGCTTAAATGTAATCTCCTGATATTTCTTCCTGAATCCCTCAGTCACAGTATCTTTCTCCCTTACATTTCCTTAGCTGTTTGTCTTATGTTATAATTAATTCTGTCCATGGAAGTATTCACCACTAAATTATGAGCTTCTATGGGCAGGGACTCTATCTTAATCACTTTGTACTCTCCAGAGTGTCAAGCACGGTATCTCACAAACAGTAGGTGCTCAATAAATGTCTGTTACATTAAATCGAACGAAATCGAATTCATACATCTGAATGATTAATATGTTTCTTTCATTCAAGATTTTAGGGCTGGTATGAAAAAAAAGAAATCTATTACTTCAGTCTGGCTCTTTAACTTGGCAGATTAGAGTGGAATAAAAATGTGTCCTGGATAAAATGAAAATGCATTGTTTTACATAAGATATAGCAATTTTGAGAAATACATTGATTTAATGTACTTAGGCCAGTGAAAAATCTGTTGGTTTAAGCTAACTGCCATTAGTTTCAATTAAAATGTATCGATTTGGGTAAATGTTGGTTAGGATAAATGTTGCCTGACTGTGGAAAAAAAACATTTGCTTAAGCTTGCCTTGGAGCAGAGTCAGAGAGAGAGGGGCGGGGGAGTGGTAGCAGGGAGCACAAGAGTGAGCAACCAGGAAGATTTTCCTCCCTGTGCCTGCTTCACTAGAAGAGGCCACAAGAGAGTACCAATTAGTGGGTCACTGTCCTTTGACCTTATACTACTTATAATTTATATGTGAGTAAAACCACATTGAAACTGAAGTTTGCTTAAATGAAAATGCTTCGATGGAAGGCCCAAACCGTTCGGTTTCATTAATTCATTTAAAAAGTGAAGTAATTCAGTTATCTGAGTTCATAGTGACAAAGCAACTGGGTTTAGTTTAGGGGACAACATTTTTTTTCCCCTTTGTGACAAATTGATTTAGATGTCTTGATTAGATTAAATAATATGACAAAGTCATATTTTTTTTTCCCTGATGTGGTCATAAACAACTGCATATTGGCAATTTCGCATAGTTCAGTTCAGTGGATACTGCCTAAGGGTCGTTAGAGAAAGAAATAGATTATACTTTGTTTCACTGGTATTTGTATTATAATTATTTGCTTCCCTTTCTGATCTTTGAAAACAGGCACTACACACACAGAAGCACAAAATACATGCACATATACTCACAGACAAATGCACCCTCTACGTATGTATGTATGTGTCTATCACCACCATCTAATATCTCTATATTTATAATCCCAAAGAGATAAAAGCCTAAAACATTAGGTACTCTGTAAATATTTTAGAGAGGGCAGACACACAGGCACGAAGATACTAAGTGGCGGTGGATAAGATTAGAACAAAGGGAACAAAAAATAGTGGAAAATCTCAATTAATGAATTTACTTAACCATTTAAATGTTTTCCATTGAAGAAATAAATATTCCTTTTTTTCTATGTGTTTTTGATGACTGGAAGGGACCAGATGTCTTGGCAATGAATATTGTGTAAAAACATACGTAAATTAAGCAAGCGCATAACAAGGAAGTCTCATTGTTGAGGACACAGAGAAGATGCCAATAAAAATTGGGGAAAGTGATGAAGAATATGGCAGTAAGAAGTGAGAGAGTAGTAATTGCAAGAATCTGTATGTAGAGTATTAGGAGAGACAAAGATCATTCAGAAGAAGGAGGCAGAAAATACTCAAAATATATGAAATAAAATAGCTGCAAATAAACAGTAAAGATATTTCAAAATAAAAATTGAAAAAAAATAAAGTCAAAATGTGTCAAAAAAAAAGAGAAGGAAGCACATCATAAGAGACTCAAGTATAGAGAACAAATTGAAGGTTGTTGGGGGAGGAGGATGGGGGATGGGATAAATGGGTAATGGCAATTAAGGAGGGCACTTGTGATGAGCATGGGTGTTGTATGTAAGTGACGAATCACTAAATTTTATTCCTGAAACCAACAGAATAAAATAAAATAAAATAATAAAATACTGGAGATTAAAAAAATCAATCAGCAAATTTCAGTTCTTACCTCTTTATCTTCTTCTGTCTCTGAAATGGGATACAGTTATTGTTTTAGTTTATTTATTTGTTTTTGTTTTGTTTAATTGCTGAAGCTATTTCACTTGCAAACCTTTCAAACCTAGAGAAAAGGTATTATCTCAGCTGATTAGAAATGTCACAGTGGTTCATTGGGCCCAGTGTTTGGCTCTATAGTTATTAAACGGCAACAGCTCTCTCTCCTGAGCCCTGATAAGACTCAGGTTATAGTATTTTAAGTTCTGACCACATGTCCCTCATTAAAAATAATTATACAGTGGAGTAGAAATCAGAACTGATTTTTATCATGAGTTCTGTTGTTAATTTCTGGGAAACATTAACAAGACCCTTAAAGTCTATGAGGTTTATGATCTATAAAATAGAGATATGGAAATAATTCTTTAGTTGTTTGCTATTGCAAAAATAGAATAAAATAGTGCTAAGTGTTATATGATAAATAGAAAAATCATCACTGAAAGCTTAAATTTAACAGGTGATATGCAGGGCAATTTTGCACACTTTATCTTGTTTTAACCCAATGATCGACATATGATACAGATATTATCTACACTTTTAAAAAAATGAATCTCACCTGTCAGAAGTTAAGCAATTTGTCCAAATGTAAGAATGGCACTAGCAAATATTTTATGAATCAGTTGATGAATTAGTCCTTAGTCCTCTCCTTTGGCCTTCTTATTTAATTATTTACACAAAGTAGAACCTTGCCAATATAACAGTGTGTGTGTGTGTGTGTGTGTGTGTGTTGGGGGGATCTAAGTTACATAGGAAAAATCTGAATTATGAAATATTTAATGAATATAAATTCACCCAAAGTTTCTTATAACTTGGGAGTTCTGCCTATAGGATCAACTTCATGATATATATTGTCATAGAAAGTGATATCAAATTGAGTTTTCATTGTCATTTTTACCATTAGGAATGTTTGACATTCATTTATTCATTCATTTAATCAAACGACAAATATTTAAAGGGAACTGTGCTGGGTCGTGGGAATTCAGTTAGGAGAAAAACAAGATAGCCCCAGACTTTAGAGGGTTTCTGGAATAGTCAAGAGATGGATAGTACTCAAATCATTACAAAAAGCTCGTAACTTGCCAGTGTGATAAGCATTGATCCTGCTGAGAGAGCCTGTAAAAGGAGACTTTGCCTCAGTGAGAGAGAAAAGGAAGAACTTGAACTGAAATACATGAAGTGATAAGGTAAGGGAAGTGTGTCCAGGGCAAAGGGAGAAGCATGGAAAAAAGTCTCTGGCAGAAGAGAGAAAGCTGAAACGGTGAGAATAAAGACAATTCTGCTGTCGTGTTAGGTGGTCACTATTAAATGCCTGTTTCTTTCTCAGAGGAGCAAAGATCCAATCACGAGAGGCAGAGGTGGCAGGTAGATGGAGATTGGAATGAGCTGGGGTAGCACAAAACGCTAGTGGTGTTACTCAAAATGGAGGACACTTGGCAGGGAAAATGTGGCACAGGGGTAAGTCATCCTCACTCTCAAAACATAGAGAGTTTTCAGGTAGAGTGTGCAGGCAGGACTAGACTACCCAGAGTTGGTCTTGTAGTTGACTTTAAAGAAATCTATCTTTATCTCAGGAGTAATATGTGAGTAAAGGGTTTAAGAGGTATAGGTTGGGAATGCCATTATGAAACGTGATTACTAGCCATTGCGAGGAGAAAAGGATTGGAAAGGACAATAGTGGGATATTGTTGCAGAAGTATAGGCAAAAGGTAGTAGTTAGACCAGGGTAGTGACAATGGTAGTGGAGAAGAGGAGACATAGACGGGATGAGAGCTATTTAGTAAAAAAAAAAAAAAAAAAAAACCGGACAGGATTTGGTAAAGGGGATTTGTCTGAGGAATAATGGGGGTATCAATGGTGATTTATGTCATGGAGAATGAGAGATGGTGGTTTAACTTCATAAAAACTGAAAAAGAACCAGCTTTGGAGAGGGAAGATTACAAGATAATGTTTGAGCCTATTGAGTACCAGAAGCCTTTGAAGTTGGCCAATGATTTGCCCCCTTATTAATATTTCAAAATTAATTCCTATGCTGGATTTATCCAAGCCATATTGTTTATATTACATAATTACATGGAATTTTTTTTTCAAAGATCTACGTGTCAAGTAATCATTATAAATTTTATAATAGCAAACTATAAGTCAATGCAGCTTTAGTGTGCTTATGACTCTCTAAACTGCTGCTCTATCCAGAGATTATTTTAGACTTTTAAAAATTAATTTTTTTTGGCCTTTCTTATGTGTTGCGTTTCTGTGAATTACAATTCTGTGTAATTGCTGGGCCTTCGGAACAGCTTTTACGGTAACCCCATTTGAAATAATGTAGTGGGATTGGATGGCAATCTTTCTTAAGTCTAAACAGAAGTGACTTTTTTACACTATCATGCATGTGAGGATTCATCAGCAATATCGTAAGGATTTCACAAAGGCAGGAAATCACGTGCAAGCAGCATTTTAAAGAAAACGGCTTTGAAATGATTTGCATAGGACCACTGAGTTAGAAGGAGCTGCAGTTTCACCTGGCTCACCTTGCCTTCCAGTAAGGCCACAAGAAAAACAGTGTGTAAAGAATGTGCTGTGTTTAAATAAGGCTTAGAAGAAAATTCCTTTACTCGATTTCCTAGGTTTTCCCCAAAATGTAGCCACTATTTACCACCCCAAAAGTTCTTTACTTTTTGTCTAATATCTACCTACTTGTGGTTAAATTCTTCCCTTCTTCTTCTCCCCATCGTCCTCGTCCCCCTCCTCCTTCCCATCCCCAACCTTCTCCTTCTTCTATTTTTTTCCCCCGTGAATGAGTGGGGTTTTTGTTTGTTTGTTTGTTTGTTTCTTTATTTGTTTGTTTGTTTTTAGGCAGGCAGAGAGAGAGAGAGAGAGAGAGAGAGGGAAGCAGGCTCCCCGCTGAACAGAGAGCCGGATGCGGGACTCGATCCCAGGACCCTGAGATCATGACCTGAGCCGAAGGCAGCGGATTAACCCACTGAGCCACCCAGGCGCCCCGAATGAGTGGTTTTTTTAAAGGTCACTTTTTAAGTTCAATTCTACTGACTACTTAAGGTAAATATGCAGGGCTAAATAATATTGCATTTTAAATGGAATAAAAGAAAATCTACTCACAGATAATAGCTTAAATTTTTTTCAGGGACTTCTTTTGAATATTCAAATGCAAAGACACATCATAATTTCTAAAGTGGCTCATGGAACTCATACATAGATAACTCAATTATACATAATAGAGGAAAGTCTGCAAGGAGGTATGAAACCTCCAACCAGTAATTTCATAGGTCTTCGCTAAAATTTTATGAGGGCAATATCCAAACTGATTTTCACAACTGTTCTTTTCTTTAGCCTCTGCCCTTCTAGTTAAGGAGCTTCTAACAATCAATCTGACGTGGTTAAAAGAGGGAACATGAGAGAAGACACAGGCAGCCTGTAGAAGATATACAACCCACAAATTGAATTAGAGACAAAATTCAATCTTAAGATCTATTTACAATGTACTTAAAATGCAATTTTGTATTTTTGTAGTAAGTGCAAAATACATTACAAAAAATTTCTCTATCACATAGACTGTGATATAAGAGGGGATCTTATTGGACCTACTAATTCTCTTGAAACCTAAAAAAGTAAAAAGAAACATAAAAATAATTCTACATGAATTCATTTGGCACTTAATTTGGAAATCTTCCAGGACTAGAAAAATTATGATATTATTCCACTAGGATAAACACATTCAACTGGGAAAATACTTCAGCTTTATTTTTATTTTGGCAAAACAAGAACAACAATAAACAAAAACAAGATGTGAGTACTAGATTACTTAGGATCTAATGACTCTGATTGTTATTTCAAGTGCTAAAATAAATTATCTGCAGTTGCATGGAGACTATATATGGCTGCACGGACCAGGAGATTTAGGCTGTCGAAAAAGATACAAAACTATAAATTTGTAATGAAAGCCATTGCCATGAAAATTTTAATGGAACAGTACTATTTTACTCTACTGATTAATGTGCATCTATATCACCTTTGAGTCCCATTGAGAGTTGAAACCCATGAAATCTCAGATTTCAAGCTTTCACAACACAGAATCATGATATCTTAGAAACAGAAAAACCAGTCTCTGTCCTTGGGCCCTTAAGACTGCTTCAGTTTGGAAAATGATTTATATGGACACTCTGGTTAATCAGGGACTCTGGTGTGACCTATTCCCTAATGGAGGTTCTCAAAGGGTCATGGATATAAGGAGTAGGAACAATATGAGGGTAGAATGACATAACAGGTAATATTATCCAGATATACTACTGAAAGGAATAGTTTCTGGAGGCTCTCTCCAATCATTCATATGTGTTAGAAACAGCTGAGCAAATTGTTAACCCATTTATGCCATTAAGAGTCATCACTATCAGAAAGGCAACTAGAACCAACAAATAGCACCAGGATGGAAATTCCTTAATAACTGCAACTTTTTGTGAATTTCCAGCTTTCTGTGAAGTTATCAGCATGGAAAGCACGTTATCCATGCAGCATAACAGATTACCAAAAACAAGGCTTTATCTCACAGTATATGTAAGTCAGGAGTCTAGGCATAGTTAGCTGTCTTCTCCTCCCCCTCCCCCTCCCCCTCCTCTTCCCCCTCCCCCTCCTTCTTCTTTTTCTTCTTCTCCTCCTCCTCCTCCTCCTGCCCCCTCCTCCTCCTCCCCTCCCCCCCTCCTCCCCCTCTTCCTCCTCCTCCTCCTCCTCCTTCTTCTTCTTTTTGCTTCAGGATTTTAACTGGGCTATAACCAAACTGCCTATAGATTGCCTTCTTATCTAAAGGCTCAACTGTAGAAGGATTCAGTTCCAAGTTCACTCAGATTATTGGCAGAATTCATTTCCTCATAGGTGTAGAACTTGAACTTTCTGGGTTTGTTTTGCTTGTTTTGTTTTGTTTTGTTTGTTGGCTATTGACTGGAGTCCACTAGCCCTAAGAGATTGCACACAGTTCTCTGTCATGTGGTCTGCCCTGTAGGCAGTTTACAACATGGCTTGATTCTTCAAGGCCAGGAGGAGAGTGAGAACTACTTGGATAACAAGATGAAGTGTTAAATAATGTAAACATGATATAGCAGAGACATGTCAGCATGTTTATAATATTTTACTGTAAAAGCAAGTCACAGGTTCCACTCATGCTCAAGAAAGGAGATTATGTAAAGACACAAATTGCAGGAAGTGAGTATCATGGGTCTATTTTAGAATCAGTCCTCCTCACATGCCACAAGATTATTATTTTTATTTTAAAGATCTTATTTATTTACTTGACAGAGAAAGAGAGAGATCACAAGTAGACAGAGCGGCAGGCAGAAGGAAAGAGGGAAGCAGACTCCCTGCTGAGCAGAGAGCCCATTGCAGGGCTTGATCCCAAGACCCTGAGATCATGACCCGAGCCAAAGGCAGAGGCTGTAACCCACTGAGCCACCCAGGTGCCTCACCACAAGATTATTTTAAGAGGTCATTAGAAATTACTCAAATTTGACCTACACTTTTCTTAGAAAAGAGTAACACTTTTCCAGAAAGAAAGCTAATTGGGGTAGGGTCCTGAGCTATGTATTATAAATTTTATTTTAATCAGAAGCTTAGTTTCTCAGGTGATCTATCTATCATCTATCATCTATCTTCATTTTTTCATATGTCGTTCCATGCTTATTCTTCTAGAATGCTTTCTTTGTATCTCTCTTCTATTAGACCCTTCTCAAATTGCATGAAATTAAGCTTTCTCTAGTTTTACTAGTTCACAGGGATTTCTCTCTCCTCTTCAAGTCAGATGTGTATCAGTTTGAAGTCTGACTCTCTCATTTATTAGATTTTATGAGTTAGGGCAGGATATTTAACCTTCCTGAGTATCAGCCCCTTTATTGTCGACGTGAGAATAGTATTATTTGCTTCACCTCTTTATTGAAAAATTGAAATGTAATTATACACAAGTAGCCTGGCCCACAAAGCATTCTACCCGAATGTTTCTTTTATCCCACTACTTTTCTTGCCTTTATCTACTCTTTATATCATTCTTTTCATACTCAATATATATTAGTCTATATAGTTCATTTTATTATATGTATGAGTACATATATCTGGGAGATATATGTGAGTAATGAGATATATGTGAGGAGATATATGTGAGCATTCTGTTGGGTGGGAACTTGAAGGTGGTTTTCTGGTTGTGGTGATGAATGTGTAGTGATCCATCTGCATTCTCTTTCCCAATCTCTGGAATAAATTGCAGCACATCAGTTGATGACTAATATTTGATTACTTTATTATAGTATTGATTTTATGGTGCCCATCCTTATTATTCTGGGTCCTGTTATACTTCATTCCTTGGGCCCCGTTCTTTCTTGTACTTTGTAACAGCTTTTGGGAGCTCTCCAGGGAGGAAAATATGCAGGGTCCTGGCTAATGGCTTAAGGTAGCAGATAGCTCTTTATAATACTTGCCAGAGAATTTCCTTATTTCTTTAGATTTTATTTATTTGAGAGAGAGAAACAGGGATAGCATCAGAGATAGTGAGAGAGAGAGAAAGCACAAGAGGGCAGGAGAGGGAGAAGCAGGCTTTCTACTGGCAGGGGAGTCTGACACAGGGCTGAATCCTGGGAACCTGAGATCATGACCTGAGTCTAAGGCAGACACTTAACCAACTGAGCCACACAGCCAGAGAATTTTAATTATGTAAATTCTTCATTATATAATTTCAGTCAGAAAAGTATACATATATATTTTAAGTAAGCTTTAAGCCCAAAGTGGGTCTTTGAACTCACTACCGTGAGATCAAGAGTTATATGCTCTACTGACAGCCAGTTAGGCACCTCAAGTATATTCTTTAAGGAACATCTTGGCACTTGGTTTTTTAAATTTACTTCCCTAAAGTTAACAGTAACTAGCACAAGATATTTCCCCCCCAAATCGTAACTTTTAGAATTTTTTTCCTAAAAGTATTAAAATTATTTTATTATTATATAAATAAAGGCATAGACCTGACCTCATGATTTTATAATTTCAAATAGAATAAATAAGTATACAGACCTGAATTCTGATTTGATCACTGAGTAGCTGGCTGGCTATAAGCCGTTTATTTTTATCATCTTTAGTTCAGGTTTCTTATTTCTTAACCAATGGATTTGAATGAAATGATTCTGAAGTTCCTGTCAATTCTACAATTCCATAATTTAGTTGCATAAGTTAGTTGCATTTCCATTTATTTATTCCTATTTATAAAGTTGTATGCATCCACTTTTTATTATAACTTTCATTTGTCTCTTTCGTCATTCCCAAGTTTGCGTATGTGATGGTTTTAGAACACATTATGTTTCCTGTTAAAGTCTCATCCATTTTCACATATAAATTTGTGCTGGTCAGGAGGTAAAGTAAGATACAGATTTCCAGCTAAGAGAAGATAATTAGGGGTCTTTTGAACACATTTACTTCAAAGAGACTAGAATTTCACTCTGTTATCAACACCAAGGATACAAAGGAGGACATCAATATCAATCAGCAGGAATTTCAAGAAGGAATCTAAGGAAAAAGTTTTAAGCTGTTTATTCAGAAGTGGAAAGAGGTGGACACAGGGGACGACCATAGGTATCTTTTATCATTTGAATAGTAGAAGTTTTCATTTGAGCCGAAAAATTGTCTTGGAGAATCTGAGCACATACAGTAACTGACTTCTAAATTTCGGATCTACAAGACATGCCACATTCTTCCTGAATGTCTAGAATATTAACGGATAGGAAAGATGGCCAGCATATGTCTATCTCTGTTCTCGACACTGAGCACAGACACATCTGACAAGGCTGCTATCCAGTCATTGAAGTGTGGCTACAGGGGCTCATTTCTGACCTACAGTCTGTTCCATGCTGACTACAAATACAGTTTGTCTCTTCAGGGCCAGCAGAGCCACCCGTGGAGCCTGTCACTCAGGAATTGACAGAGACACAGTCGCTTTGCCTTTAAAGTTGCATCATGTCTTTATTCAAATGTACATTTTCCACTTCTGGGAAACTCATGGTCCCCCTACTGATCATTTCTAAATGTCAGATGAGATTCTTGTCTTCTTTATTATTTTTTTTTCTGATTAATAAGCATCAGTAAAATCTTCGTGCCTAAGAACACTGGCACCTGGGTGACCATCTTCTATGATACCCTTCACAGAGCACAAGAAAGAAGGCTCACACAAGGAAGTGATTTGCTCAAGGTCGAATAGGAAAAGGCAGAGCTGAAATATCTTACATTTCTTAACTTTTGATTCCAAAGCTTTCTCTGACTTCATGCCATGTCTATGTGATTCCTTGGGTGAGTTTCATCCTGAAATTTTTTTTCTTTTTTTAATGTGCATCTGCTATGACTGGCCCTGTATGACCTTCACAGCTCATTATTATCATTAACATCCTCATATGATGGACTTGATAATGAGCATCGAGTAAGGTAAATAATTATTGTTAGTCATGCTATCTCCTTAAACTGATTTTGCTTAAAATACTAATCATATGGATAGACTATTTTATAGATTTTAAAAGTACACTCATATATTTGACCACTTTCATATATATTTTTTCCATTTAAGACAATCCTGTGAATTAACCAAAATGATTGCACCCAAATGGGGTGCCTGGGTGGCTCAGTGGGTTAAGCCTCTGCCATTAGTTCAGGTCATGATCTCAGGGTCAAGACTGACAATGATTATGGTAGCAGTTTACCTTGTCATATAGAAATACCCATTTATCTAAGTGTAGGAGTGAAACAGTTAAGATAAGCATCCTGATTAATAGTGATGCTTTAGACACACTATCTAGACTTTTTTAAACTACATTTAAAAAATTTATTCAAAGCCACTTCAAACAGGATTTCATTCAACTTCTCATTCCATTTTGTAATTCAGTTATCAAAGGTTTTGGTTAATGCTGCAGTAACATTTTCCACTGAACTGAAATTCCAGACATTTAAGTTAATTTAGTATACACTTTAGTTATTTCATAAAGAATTTCAAGCCACTTAGGATACAAATAAAATATAAGTAGAAAATCAACAACATGTAAACATAAAAAAAAATAGATCATAAAGATAAGTTTATATGTTAATTGAATTTCATATTCATCTCTCAGCTTCTATGAAGCAAAAGCAAAAGAAAAGTTATATATACATTATACAATATTTTGAAAATATCAAGAAGAATCTGGCAATATTAAAAGGATCTAGACTGCTGAAGATAAGAATGCACTGAAACGGAATGCAAGTATACTGAAAATGGTTTACTCTTTCCTTAGTAACTGAAAGGGCATTTGGGGTATGCCGAGCTCTTGGTTTGCGGTATTGACTCTCTCCTGTAGGGCTGCATATGGAAGATGACGTACTTGAATGCCCAATTGCCCAATATACTGGCCTCATTGAAAGACTAGAATAGATAATCTCTACAGTCTCTTATAGCTCTAATATCATTGACTCTGATTCACTTGGAAGTTGTGCGTGAGCAACATCGGTGAATTTCAGATTTAAATCTTATTCCAGGCCTCCACACAGGACCAGATATCCTGTAACAAGTACACTCAATAAATAAGGCACTGACAATCTTAGTGACTTCTCAGGGTGGCTCTTGCTTTATTATGTTGAATTCAGTGAAATCAGGGCCCTCTCATTTGGAATTTCTTTGTTTCTAGCAATTCCTGAGGCCCTTTGTCCCTAGGTCCCTAGGGGTATTTTTCTTCATTGTTCCAGAAGGCAAGCTACTAAATAAGTGTTTCTCAGGAGAAGGGAAAATGATTTGGAAGAGCTGGACTCTGTCAGATGAGTGAAAACTTTTAAAAATAACTCACTTGAAACTGAGAGAGAAAAAGGTTTTTAAATCAAAGTGCTAAATTAAGAAGCTTAATTTTGGCACTTGGGCTGACTGAGTTGTTTATGGGAGGGTTTATATGAACAATTTCTCCTGAGTCCACAGGGCATCAGGAGTGGAAACTGATAAGATAGCTTCAGGGGGAGGAAAGGACTATCTCACTCCAGTAGCTGTGTCTTCATAAAGCCAATAAGGAGTGCCCAGTCCAGGTGTGTTTCAGTCCCATGCCTATACACAGATAGCTGCACTATCCTGATTCCCTTCACTGTGCACCCTCCTTGGAGGGACAGAGCTGGTGCTTCTGTTTCTTGTGATCTTCTCCAGCTTATCACTAAAAATTCAATAATAAGAGAATTCTTTGTCAGGGAGAGGGAGAAAGACATTATTTTTGGACATAAGCCCACTAAATTGGGATTTAGATTATGACTCTAACCTCAGGTTCTAACAATAGCTTGGTGAGAAAATTATTTGTTGACTTTGGAGCAGTTGTTCCCATCTAAAGATGGGACTTAGATTTTTTCTGTGGTCTCCGTAATACTCTACACCCCTAGAAGTTTCTTAATTATTTTAATATTAAATATATTCCAAGAATATTCCAATTTTTTATGTTTTGATGTCCTAAAAACCAATTTGGGTACTGGGCCTAGTAATTTCATTTTGTAAATTTACATATAAAGATAATGAGACATTTACAAAAGTATTTATATATCCAAATGTTTTATTTCAGCATTATTTGTAGTGGCAAAAGCTGGGAACAAATTAACTTCATGGTAGAAAGTGACTGAATACATACAGTATTATTTATCTATATGATGGCATAAGGTATACCTATCTAAATTATATTGAAAATATTTAATGGCATTGAACAAGTTCAAGGTGAATTTCAAAAAATAAAATAAATAAATAAATAAATAAAAATAAAAGATTACAAACAGTAAGGAAATATCTCAATTTCATTAAAGATAAAAAAAGATTAAAGATTGAGGTTGTGTATGAGATGGAATATAAAAATGACTAGAGAATTCCATTTCAAAATTACAAGTGTTTATTTCTCTTTGTTTGTTATTAGTGAGTTTTATTTATTATTATTCTATAATTTTCAATGCTTTTACAAAAATTGATTACACCTGTAATCAGAAATAAACATGATTAATTTCATTTAAATATTGAAGGAAAACAAACAAACGTGTATACACTCTTACCTTCCTTCATTCTCTTACCTCCCAACAGCTCAGAAGCATGAAGGATATTTATGTCTTGTGACAAATGATATGCCATCTCAAGAAATTTCCAATAGTTAAAATCACTTCCATTTATTTTGCGTGTGAACCATAGATGTCAGCGCTACCAGAGACTCCAGAAGTCCTCTGGTTTTCTCAAGTTATGTTCCTGACTCTCAGGAAAGTTAAGGATTTGTCATCTGTCATAAAACAATGATAGAACAAATAAGAACATAAGCTGTCCTTACTCTTCAGTTCTCCCCTTTCACCTCAGAGAGCTGAAAGAGCTCCAGAAGTCATTTCATTGGCACTTTTTACTCTTTTTTGTTTTTCCATGTAGTCACAAATATTAAAAATTTCCAGACCTGGCTTACAATGAGGTATGTAGCACAAAGTTATCTGAAAGGAATATAGTGATGTAAATAAAGTGAAACTGTTAAATAATCCAAACAAACTATTAAATTAAATATTAAATAATCTAAATTAAATAGTCTGTGATTCTTAAAAGTCTGAGACTATTCCCACCAATGTCAAGTGCAAAGGCTCAAGTGCCTTTCCAATTACATAGTATAAGTAGTGTATTTTTGTTGCTTAGCCCTTGAGGAATATAAGACAGTCCTTTCCTCTAGATTTCTGCAGAAGCATATCTGGACATCATGGGACCAGAAAAACATCCTATTAAATCATTTAGTAATCTAAAAAGGTAGGTTTTCATTGTGGAGTTTGAACAATTACATGTGTTTACCTCTATTCCTCAGCTCAAAAAGCATTTGCTGATCATGTGATATTGCAGTTCAGTGACCGTGCTTTGACCATTTGTGGCCAGTGTTTGTCCCCAGGATGTAAGTCACACGGGATGCAACATGGCTGACATCCAGAAAGATCACGAGAACCACACAACTGCTTTGGCACCCCTTCAAGAATTGCTCAGCAAGGAGCTCGTGATTGCTGACCATCTGGTTAGAAACCCTGGCAATAATTTGTTTAATATTAGAGTTAATATGATGTCTGTCAGTAGGAAGCATTTTGTGGGATTGTAATCACCATGGTAGTCCATGTTAGGTAGACTCTTATGATTATCTTTGTTTTCACTCACTCATTAGTTTCTGGGAAATTAATTCTGGGATATCATCCTTCATAGTCAATATTTTCTTATCGGAAATTAGAATTCAACATACTCAGTTGCTTATGATCTTAAATGTTACAGGAATACATAGGCTGAAAGGATTATATAGAATTACTGAATTCAATGCTTCTGAGGATGTTAGAAACCATAGGAACTGTTAGCCATGATTTTGTCAGCATGATTCTAATGTGAAAAGTTCTATCCAAGCCTGAATATTTCAGAATGCATTTATTCATTATAGTTTGTAGAAATATGCACACCTCAATTAGATGTTATTTAAGCTTTCATCTCAAGCCAAAGATGAAGAAGCAGAGGCTTAAGGACATGAAGGAACATTTTGAAGAAGATAGTAGCTGAATGAGACCTAGCACCTCATTTTGACTCCAATTCCATGTGTTTTCTTTTAGGCTGAGTGAACTGACTCACGCTCACATTTTAATATGGCTTTTGGGGTTTGGGGAAATAAAAAAACCTTTTAACTATCAATTGTATAAGGGTACCAGGGTGGTATAGTTCACTAAGCATCCGACTCTTGGTCTTGGTTCAGGTCATGCTCTCAGGGTTGTGAGACTGAACTCTGAGTCAGGCTCTATGCCCAGCAGGGAGTCTACTTAAGTTTCTTTTTTCCCCTTTCCCTGCCTCTCCCCCTCACTTTTCTCTCTCTCTCAAATAAATATTAAAAAAAAAATCAATTGTACAGATTAAAATTTTAAGCAGTTACAAGTTGAGCTAGTTATATGCATTCTATTGGTATCTTCAGCCGATGTCACTGAAGTCTTACAGCCTTATCCTTCCATTATTTCTTCCATAAACTGCATATATTTCCTCTTTCCCAGATTCCTGACCTGGATTTCCCTTTTCATCATCACAAAACCAGGATAGAAGTGGTGGTGTTGGAAATAGCCTATATACTCTATTTTGTTCTTATGGATTCTTCAACATAGGTAGAGGTAACATGACCAGGTTCTGACAGAGGAAATGTCCAGCTATGAAGAATAGATGTGGTCTGCTGTCCATAGTTCTGAAATGTTGTTAAAATTTGTCCTGAAACAGTGAGTGACTGACAACTTTTTTCAAGAAATCTAAACAAGGTGAGGAATGAATTTCATGTGGAGGAGAATGGAGGCAGCTCAAAATGGAATGAAGGTAGAAAGAATGGCAGATAGGAATGACCTCCCACTATTGCAGAGAGAAAAACAAGAGATTTTCCTTTTGATGTAGCAGTCAGATTTTTGCAGTTTGAAGAAAAGATGATTTTCTCTCCAATAAGTTGGTAGATACATGATACTCCCATTCCCACCCAACTGTATCTACCTCTCTCTGATGCTGGGCTTAGGTCTTAGATAGGAAGCATATTTTCTCCAGATAAAACTACAGAGAAAACTTACACATTCAGAAAACAGAAGAAAGAATGATATAAGTAATTAAAATTCTTCATACTTGGAGGCTTAAGTGGGTAGAAGAAGAATAAATGAAACAAGATGGGATTGGGAGGGAGACAAACCATAAGTGACTCTTAATCTCACAAAACAAACTGAGGGTTGCTGGGGGGAGGGGGTTTGGGAGAAGGGGGTGGGATTATGGACATTGGGTAGGGTATGTGCTTTGGTGAGTGCTGTGAAGTGTGTAAACCTGGTGATTCACAGACCTGTACCCCTGGGGATAAAAATATATGTTTATAAAAAATAAAAAATTAAAAAAAAAAAAAAAAAAAAAGATCTCCCCAACTACCCCTTCAACAAAAAAAAAAAAAAACAAAAAAAAAAAAAAAAAAACGCAAGGATAAAAAAAAAAAAAAAAAAAAAAATTCTTCATACTTGAGACAGGCACCATGGAAAGGTGCTAGAGAATAATGAGATTTTTATTGCACAGTTTAGTGAGAGAATTATCCACACTGTTAGTTTTCATTGACTTCTAGGCAGTGCAGTAAACAATTTCTGTGCATTTTTTCACCTGATCCATAGAACAGTCTTATGGGATTGACATTATTTTCACAATTTTTTTTTTTTTTAGATGAGGAAACTAAGACTAACAGAAGTTTTAAAAGATATCCAGAGATGCATGTCTAATGGCCAAGCTGAAATCCAAACCTCTCTGATTCCAAATTTCATGTCCTTCACAATTCACCAATATAGGGGGATATATGTGACAACTGAAGTATGGAAAAAAATGCTGGCTGGGTTTCAAGAAATAACAAAACTGCCAAACTTCTCTCAAGTCTAAGCAAGGTGATTAATGGTAGTGAATTGAGGTGGAAGAGACAGAGGATTCGAAAATAATACCACAACGGAGCTTCGAAGTACAAGAAGAAGAAGGTCATCAAGCATTACAAGGGCATTTGCAAAGTTCTAAATGGTCAGTTGTCAATATAACTTTGTTCAAGAAGGCATGCTGAACACGTGGTGGGCGATGAGGTGAAAGGATATGAAAAGATACTTGAAGGATAGGTATTAATTACGATGGAAACTTCTTATTTACTATTGAAGTATTTAAATTATATCCCAAGGGCAATGGCAAATAAATTACTCTGAGATTTTACATATGGCAGTAACATTTATGTTGTAAGATAACCCTAATAACAATGTGGAGTTTATAAAGTCATTCTTCCTGTTAGAAATTGATTTCATCTCACAGTACTACAGGGTTTTGTGGGATGTAGTACAGGGAAAAGTAGGAGACAGAATACCTAGGTTCTTCAAGTTATGACTTTTTTCTTTTTTTTTTCCCACCATGTTTTTGATAAAATAATTAACCTCTAAGAAAGCTAATATTTTACAGATTGGCTTTCATGGGGTTAATCCCATAATGCCCCTTTGACGTAATATTTATATATCACTTTCCTTCTCTTCTGAAGAAGATAGTATTATTGGCAAACCACTCAGTTACTCCAGCTCTTATTATCCTACTTATGGATTGCTTTGGACTTCTACTTTTTCACTCTCTCTCTCCCTCTTCTATTACCAGCAGGGTAAACATTTTATTGCTCATTTGCACCTCCACTAGAGAGAAAAGATGTTATAGACAAGCCAGTCAACATTTTATTTGCTTGAAATTCTTGTAAAAAGTTTAGTAAGGAGGAAGCATAAAAAAAATAATGAATACAATAAGCTCTGAGGATGTTCTGTACATTTCATTTCTCTACACTATGTTTCTTTCTTCTAACTTTGTACAACCAAGAGTTTGATTTAATTTTTTTTAAATCTTAAACTATATTATAATGTTTCCCTCCTTCCCCTATTTCATTTTCCAGGCAATGTAACTGAAGTAAATTCAGTGTTACTATGAATATTACATCAAGTTAGTGACAGGTTTTCAAGTAGAATCCAAATCTTCTAATTCCTTGGCATTGTGGTTCCAATTCAGTCTAGCGTATACTCTCTAAAGATTCTTTTTTTATTAATTATTTTTATTAACATATAATGTATTATTTGCCTCAGGAGTACAGGTTTGTGAATCATCAGGCTTATACACTTCCCAGAACTCACCATATCACATACCCTCCCCAATGTCCATAACCCAACCACCCTCTCCACCCCGCCTCCCCCCAGCAACCCTCAGTTTGTTTTATAAGATTAAGAGTCTCTTGGGATGCCTGGGTGGCTCAGCTGGTTAAGCGGCTGCCTTTGGCTCAGGTCATGATCCCAGCATCCTGGGATCGAGTCCCACATCGGGCTCCTTGCTCAGCCGGGAGCCTGCTTCTCCCTCTGCCTCTGCTTACCACTCTGTCTGCTTGTGCTCACTCTCGCTCCTCTCTCTCTGACAAATAAATAAATAAAATCTTAAAAAAAAAAAAAAAGAGTCTCTTATAGTTTGTTTCCCTCCTGATCCCATCTTGTTTCATTTTTTTTTTCTTCCATACCCCCCAAATTCCCTACTCTGCTTCTCAAATTCCTCATATCAGGGAGATCATATGATAATTGTATTTCTCTGATTGACTTATTTTGTTCAGCTTAATACCCTCTAGTTTCATCCACGTTGTTGCAAATGGCAAGATTTCATTTCTTTTGATGACTGCATAGTGATTCTTATGGATTAGACACATAAAACTCATAGGAAATGACTGCAGTTTCAGGATCCACAGAATACCACTGGCATTGAAAAAGAGCACAAATAGTAATTACTCCAGGCCAATAGGTGTCAACCATATTTAGTCTAGGCAATATAGCATGTATGGGTAATCTCTACTTCAATAAAATAAAAGGACACCTTAGTATATGGCCCCAAAATACTGATTAGAGAGTCTCCAGAGCACAATACTTGACTGAATTTAACATCTGGAATTACTCTACCTAGCTTAAAAAAAAAAAAAAAAAAAAAGACTGGTGACATGTAAAGTTAATTACTAAGGGAATCCATGGACCACTGATAATCTGAGCTCAAAAGCACTGATTGCAGAAGTTGGCCTTGATTCCTTTATACCTCATCAAAAATTCCGTTTATTCATTTGTTTATTGATTGATGTATTCATTCTCTCAAAATGAGGATCTGCTATGTTTCAGGCTCTGTGCTACAACCTTAGCAGTAGACCAATACAGTTTCCATCTTAGAGTCATTCACAATTGAGTGAGGACAGATTAATAAACAAATATTTACTGTGCACAGGGGTAAATTTTATTAGAATAATTAACCATGGCTTGTGAAGCACACAGGATGGGAAAAAAAAAGCAACTTATATATCCTTGAGAAGTTGTCCAAGACTACACTAATGAATCCTTCAGTTGGATGGGGAAAAAGTAAAGCAAATACAGAGAGATTTAAGTAACTCATGTTAGGTATAGTATTTATAACTGTGCCAGTTGCTTCTTGTACTTCTTGTATCCATTCGGTCGTAGCCAGGTTGCTTCAAGGGCTAGGGAGTTTGGCTTTATTCTAGGAATAATGAAAAACTATCAGTGCTTTTGTTCTTCTTTAAAGCAGGAGAGGGATACAAACATACCTCTGTTCAAAAATGTAATTCTGCTGATAATATTAGAGGAAGGTGAGCCTCTATAATGTTTTGCCCAGGCTTACATTTTTTTCTGAAACACAAGTATAACAGTGTTGTTCATATTTAAATGTCTTAAACACATGTAATCTTGAAATTTGCTTTTGTTAGAGATACTACCCAGCCTTTCTTCACTCATTCTACTCCCTCACTCTTTCATGCTCATATCTTCATCTTAAACATTTTTTTCCCCAGAATCCTATGTCACAGTGCCTTTTTTTTTTTATGTTAAATCAGCATTCTTTTTGTCCTTCTGCTTTTTCAGAAACTACTTGAGGGTGTTTCCTTGATTTGGTTTATCTTTATTGACAAGATGAAGACAAATAAATATTTTTCATCCTGTAATCTTTTCTTTTGCTTGATTTCCATTCGTTCTTGTAGTCTTTGATCACAAAGAAGAGAGCTGCCTGCATTATCATTAAATGTGCTGAGTCATTTGTAATTTTCTTTGAATGCTGAGGGCTTCAATGTCAGAGATGAGGTCCAAATCTGGTTGGTTTTTGAATATAATTGAGTCAAATTACATATTCTCATTGTACATCCTAATTTTTAATGAAGCTGAAATAAGAAGGGGTTGTAAGGGTGCATGTAGTTACAAAATCTTTCATGAGGTAATAGAGAAATAGTGATTCATATCTTTCAATATTGTATTTTTAAGTAGAAAAGCTACTTTAAAAAGAAACCAGAGGAAAAATAGAAATTGAAAGAAATATGGGACAATTCCAGTTTCAAAAGGAATAGTCTAAATTCAAAAGATGAACTAAAAGAGTTCTCTTTCAAATGAATTTTAGAATCATTATTTGCTTTTCAGAAGTAGAGTGCATCTATGTGTTGTGGTGGTGCTGTTCCCAGTGGCCTTCCTTATCCTTTGTTTAAATAACTTTAAATTTCTAAAGAGTGTGGCAGATTTAAAATGTGGCTATAATATTTTTTAGCTCCTACAATTAAGAATATATTTTCCACATCTTGAATCTTGGCTTGGACATATTACTTATTTTGACCAAAAGGACATTAGGAAACATGATAGAACCCAAGGCTTGAAAGGTGCTTTCTATTTTTCTTGCTGCTTTTGCAACCCAGCTACCTTGTGAAGAGACTGATACAGCCTCCTAGA
Organism: Mustela putorius furo; assembly: GCF_011764305.1. Classification (NCBI taxonomy): domain Eukaryota; kingdom Metazoa; phylum Chordata; class Mammalia; order Carnivora; family Mustelidae; genus Mustela; species Mustela putorius. The sequence continues at coordinate 28,933,323 of NW_025421273.1, forward strand.
TTCTGGAGAAGGGTAGCCTTATTGCAAGTCATCAGAAATGTGAGTAAAATCATCCAAAACCTGTGAGCCCCAAGTCAATCCAGCAGCGCATTGTAGTTGTGCAAGTAAATCCGGCTGAGCTGATCAGAACTGCCCAACTGAGCTCAGCCCAAACTGCCAATTTATAGAATTATAGGTGAATAATCAATTATTATTAAGTCACTAAGTTTGAGGTTGACTTACAAGCATTAAAAACTGATACAGCGGGTTACTGTGTCTCCACTTGTGATAGGCTGAATTCTAAATTGGTTGCCAAGATTCTTACTTTTCCATACCCTATATAATCTGGGGATATTAAGGGGCATCACTCTTGTGATTGGGCAAAGCTGAATAGATTTTACAGATATAACTAAGGTCTCTGATCAGCTGACTTGGAATTAGTCAAGGTTATTTTGAGTGGGTCTGACCTAATAATATATCCCTTAAGAGGTCAGAGGGACTTCAAGCAGAAGCAGGATACTCTTCGTTTGGCCTTGAAAAAATAATCTGCAGTATTGTAGAGATGATCACATGACAAGGAATAGTGAATGGGTTTTAAAGCCCCCAGGTGATAGCTCGCAAGGAAATGGGAATCTTAGTTCTCCAGCCAAAGATGTTCAACTACCAGTAGCTGGGAAGAGAAAATAGTGAGATAATAATTTGTGTTGCTTTAAGCTAAATTTGTGGTAATTTGTGATATACCAAGAGAAAACAAATATGCTAACCTGGCCCTTCAACTATTAGGTATGTTCAGAACTGATGATCCGTTTACAGGTTTCTTTGCCAAGTTGTATATCTTGGTAAATGAGAGTAGTGAGATTCCTTGGCTTGGAGAAAGCCATTTTCTCTTCCTCTAGGCTTGCAGAAAATGTAGCCTTCTTCAATGTCATGTGAATATAAAGCAAAGAGGAAGATTTTATCTATAAGTGATGAGCTCTTCAAAAGCTAATGTTCAAGGGATTAGATTATATGACCTCTTGAGGGAATTTCTTGCCCCCATAATGTTGTGGCTCAGAATAATGTCATCTTTTCTTGGTCCTAAAAGTGCTGAAAGGCACTCAAAATTATAAGTCAAAGTGCATGACTGATGGGCTTGTTAATGTTGAAAAGGAAATGGCTTGTTCTCTATTATAACACAAACAAAAGGAGCATAACTTCCACCAAGGAAAACAAAGACTAGAGGAAAACTGTCTACTGATAAAATAAATGGCATAATGAAGCCAGTAAAAGTCCCAGCTGGTTACAAACACGATACAGACTAGCCAGATCTCCATGTGGCAGAATGGATGCAGAGCTTTCTCTGACAGAACAATGACAAGAGATTTCAGTGAATATGCATTGATTTAGCAGGGCCTCGGACAAATCCATCTTTACTGAGTGGCATATACAAGTTCCCTGTCATTAAGTACAAATCAAAGCATTTAAAATGCATGCAAGAAAAATTTTTCAATCCTGCAAGGCTTAGCACCATGCAGAGAGCACCATAGGACATCAAATTTTTATACTGTTATTCCTGTACCACTTGCCTGGATCCATCTCACTCTCCACTCCATAATTTGCACTTGATTCTTCTAACTTGTGACCTTTTGATGTGTTCACCCTGGAACTTTTGTAGTGGTAGCCTTTGCTTCCTTTCCTGAATATGATTTACATTTCCCCCTGAATATGCTGTCTTTATCCCATCATGCTTAATGCTGAGAACATCCACTTGTTTAGGTGGCCATCTTCTCATTAAAAATGCCTCTGACTGAGATAGAATTTAGACATTATCACATCCCATGCAAATATTAATCTCACATAACCATTCTGTTTTGAAAAGTATCTGGGTTGTCTTTATGAAGAATGAGGATTTTGAAGTAGGACTAGTGAGAGGAGTCATTTATTCATTCAATAGATTTTAATTAAACACCTACTACATTTTGGGAACAATTTTAGGATCTTAGAATATATCTGTGAACAAAACAAAGATCCCTGCCATCTTAATTTATTAAGCTGTAATAGAAAATTGGTATCAAGAAATGGGAGATTGGAATCCATGTAAGAATTTAGGAACAGAATTGAAGCCTTATTAAGTGTTATTGATCAGACTAGGAAGTTTATCTATATTATCTATCTCTTTAAGTCCTTCCAAAACCACTTGAAGTAGGTATTATTATCTCTACACACATTAAATGGTGGAATTTGAATTGAATCCATGAATAATGTCTTAATTAGCCATGAATAAATAGTGTGATAGAAGTTATAGAACATGAGGTTTCAAGGCAAAAAGACCTGATTTAAGATTTTTCTCTACTAGCTACTGGGATTATGACTTTTAAAAACTCTCAGGTAATGTCCCCAGTTAACTATGATCTTTCATGGCCAAAACAGCATAGATCTGAGGTGGGTATGATGGTCTTTCCCATACATTTATATTTTTATGTAACATAAACCTTAACGAGGCTATCCACATAGCAGCCATCTCTAGAGGCAATGTTGGCTCACAGAAACTTAAAGAACCTCTTCTAACAATTCAATTCACCTCCAGAAAAGGGAGTTTATGGGGTGCCTGGGTGGCTTAGTTGGTTAAGAATCTGCCTTCAGCTCAGGTCATGATCCCAGGGTTCTGGGATCTAGGGATTTAACTCTGTTGGGCTCCCTGCTCAGCGGGCAGCCTGCTTTTTCCTCTCCTTCTGCCCATTCATATTTTCTCTCTCTCTGTCTCAAAAAAAAAAATTATATATATATATAAAATTTAAACAACAAAATAAGGGATTTACCCTCACTCAATCCCACTCTCCACAATATCGCTCCCTATCTTCCGTATCAGTGGTTCCCAAACTTACAGTATGGGAATCACTTGGAGACCTTATTAAAACATTAATAACTATGTCCCACTACCAGAGTTTCTGATTCAGTCAGTCTCAGGTAGGACCTAAGATCTGCATTTCTAATAAGTTTCTGGACAATGTCAATGCTTCTGGTCTGTTGACCATTCTTTGAGAACCACTGTCCTATACCCTTACTACCTCTTCCCATCCAATTTCCATCTATATAACTCTTGACCCCTCATGCATGATTATACATATGAAGAATCTTCTCTTTGATGGTTCCAATATGCACAAACTTCAGGTACCTTGTTTGGTTCACTAATGTCAGTCCTCTGCAACACAGCTCAAATTTCAGTTTTCATGTTATCTGTGAGTGATTGCTTAAAGTACAAATGTCCATGGTTCTTTAGTCCAATATCACTGTGTGAATAACAGATGTGTAAAATGACCAATGATGTCAGCTCTTTGAAAATCTGTTTTTTATTACTGTGTGCATTTGTTAGTTGTTTTGCCTGTAGACAGCAAAGCATGTCGTTGTTTTGCCTCTTAGTCTCCCTATAATAAAGCAATGCGACATTTTACAAAAATGGATAATCAAAAGAGAGAATTGGCCACAAAGATAAAAGTACAGCAAAGAAATGAAAAAGTGATAACAGCAGAAGAAGAGAAATTACAATAAAATGTAAATGGAGTAATAGAAGAAATTGCTGACTATGGATTATATAGACACTCACTATTTGAAAGACTCTAGATAAGAATCCAGAGGAAATTAGTGAAGGTGAATTTATCAACACACATGAAGAAAGTAGTTACGATGAAAAAAATGACATATCCTAGTGGAAGTAATGCCAGCAAAAACTTTACATTAAAGAAACTTTCGAAGATATTTAATGACATTGCAAGTGCAAAAGATAACATTTTGGAAGGTGATTCAAACTTGAAAAGTTATATAGCAATTTGCCAAAATATAGAAAAGATGTTCATTCCATATTTTTAAGTTATAGGACAAGAGAAGGAGAAACACTCTTCAAATTATTCTTGAATACAAAGAAACAATGACTTTGTTTCTGTTTTTTCAATGTTTCCAAATTATAGTGTGTTAAATATTAGTTTTGTTGTGCTTCCCCCTCTCCCGCCATTTCCCTATATACCCACAATAGTTCGTAAGTCTTTTTAATGTTTTCACAAAACTTTTTAAAGGTCACAAAACAGTCATAATTCTTTGATTAAGTTTGTTCTGTAGGATTTCAATTTATATGGCAATTTTTGCATTCCTGCTCTACCATACAAATTGAGAAATATCAGTAACTGTTTATTTCTTTTTAAATATAGAAAAGCCCCCCCCACACACACACTTTTTTGGTTATAGTAGACTAACTTGTAAGTATCTACAGTAGTACATTTTACCAGAGTCCATGTCTTTACCTCTTAATTATCCTCCCCAGGATCTTTTCCATCCAGGAATGCTGTATGGCTGGAATTCACTGCTGTGTTCTAACCAATGACCTGATATTGGTAACCTACAGTAATAACTTTCTTATCCAGTTTCCACCCTTGCACTCACCCTAAAAGAAGTGCACAGTCTGGAGAGCCTACTTCCCACTGTGCCATTCTTATATGTCCATAACTTCCAAAAGTAGTTTCCTAGAGCTGCCATAACAGAGTACTACAAACTGGGTGGTTTGAAAAAGACAAACAACAGAAATTTATTTTCTAACATTTCTAGCTTGGGTAGAAGTCCAAAAGTCAGGGTGTTATTAGGATCATGCTTGCTATGAAAACTACAGGGAATCCTTCCCTACCTGTTCCCATTTTCTGGTGGTTTGCTGGCAATTTTTGCTATTTCTTGGCTTTACCAGCATAATTCCAATCTCTAGCTGTGTCATTACGTGGGAGTCTTTATATCTCTCTCTTCCCATGGCTGTCTTCTTATGAGGACACAAGTCATTTTGGATTAGGGGCCCAGCCTACTCCAGTATGAGTTAATTTTAACTAATTATATCTGCACTGTTCCTCTTTCTAAATAAGGTCCCATAATATTCACCCTTACTATTGTACCACAAGACCCAACTGAGGTCCAGATACTTGGCCTTGAGATCTAGCCTCTTAGTCTCCAATACTTCCATAGTATATTTGGAATATTAATTCCTAGGCACAGAGTAGTTATAAGCATTAATTAAACATACTTGTAATGCATGTGTTAAAGGTTCATGGCTCCTTAAACATTAATTCCCTCTGAGCACCTCCCCACCCAAGCGCTTATAAATTAAATCACTCATTGAACGAACACTTGACATTTACTGTCTTATATTACTGATAAATGCCACTATGTTAGATCATCTAACTAGACTGTAAAAATACCAAAATAATTATGTATTGTATATGACTTTGTATCTCCAAAGAACCTAGAACTTGGCTGAATATAATAAGATGTTTTAAAAAGCTTTATAGGCTATCTCATCACTGAATAAAGTTAACTGTGTATGAAAACATATTATGACTTTGGTTCCTAAATAATTAGATCAAGACAAAAATCAGACTTCATAATTGAAATTTGAAAGAAGGGGTAGAATCTAGCAGAATTATTGCATATACAACTGTTTTAGTTTTTTTTTTTTCTTTCAGGACAACATGTGCATATGATTATTAAACAAAACTAACAACATTTTTCTTTGCAAAAGGCTTTCTATTCAGGTAAAAGTAAACAGATTATCATAGCTTTGAAGGGAGGTAAGTACCTTACATTGAATGATTTTGGATGGAAGTGTGAGAAATTCTGATATTAGATTTTTCTAGTCATAAGCTTCACAAACAGTAGATTTTCTTATAAAAAGAACGTGTAGAATTGTTTCCTGAGACATTTAAAATGTTTAATGGTAGAATATCTGGGAAAAGATATAGGAGATATCAATGAAACTAGGTAAGAGAACTCAAAATAGCTTTAAGTATATATAAGCAATCAGTATAAATGAAGAAAGTCACTTAAATTCATTGGAGAAAAAAATTATTTTTGTAATAAATAATGTTGGCTAAATTTGCTGTCTACTTGAAAGACAACAAAGGAGGATTATAGTCACACCATTTGGGAAAAAAATAGACTTAAAATTTTAATGAAAATATAAAACAGTAAAAATATTAGAAAAATTTAGCAGAATCTTTGTTTAAACCAATCTTAACTACAAATATATTAAAGTAAAAAGAAGGAGAAAGATATATCATGCAAACACTAATCAAAAGAAAATAGCTAGATTAATATCAGGTAAAGTTGACTTCAAAACAAGAAAAATTATTCTGGATAAAGAGAAATACTATATAATGATGACAAAAATGATGATGTGCTCAATTCTCCAGGAACACATAAAAATCTAAACATGTATGCACTTCTCAGCAGAGTACTAAAGCACACAGTAAAAAACATAGAACTAGAAGGAAAATAGAAAAAAATCCAAAAAGAGAAAATAAAGATGTAGAAGAACCAAATTACCCTATAACCAGTAGCTCTATTTGAGTTTTATAACATTTCATTCAACAGCATCAGAATACATTTTATTTTCAAACGTACATAGACCATTCATTAAGACAAGCTGTATTCTGGTTCATGGAACAGATCCTGACAAATTTAAATATTAAATATGAAGTACATTCATTCACCATAATAGAATGAAAACTAAAAGTAAATAACAAAAAGATAGCTGCAAAATATCCAAATATTTGGAAATTAAGCACCTCATGTCTAAATAACCCACCATTCAAATACGAAATCACAAGGACAACTGAAAAATATTTTAGACTGAATAAAAATAAAAATGCAACATATCTGAATTTGCAGGATGCATCAATAGCAATGTTTACTGTTAAACCTGTTGATTAAACCTTAGAACTGAAAATCTGTCAAATAACTTTAAAGAGAAAAAGAAACTAAAGAACAAACCAAACCCAAAGCAAGTAGAGGATCAAATGATAAATGTAAATAATAAATAAAATTAAAAATAGAAAAACATTAGATAAAATAAATGAATAATTAATAAAACTGATAAATCTCTAGCCAGACTGATAAAGGAAGTAAGTGAGAAGACATGACTTACCATGTCAGTCCTGAAAGAAAGGATATCACTATAAATCCCATAGACATTAATACAACAAAAGGAACAAAATGAACAGCTCAAAATATAGACACCATAGATATTAATGGGAGATATTATAAATGGACATTACAATAAATAAAATAAAATAACTAAAGGGATAACATAAACAACTCTAGTCCTATAAATTTGCAACTTAGGGGTAATGTATTAATTAACTGAAAGACACAAACTACTAAAACCCAAGTAAAAATAGACAATGGATAAGTCACATATCAATTAAATTGAGTTCATAGCTAAAAACTTTTCTGAAAAGGAAGATTCAGTTCCAGCTTTTTTTTTGATATTTTATTTTTACCAAATATTTCAGAAAAAAATTCTGCAGAATGTATTCTAGAAAATATGAGGGAACACTTCCCAACTCCTTTTATGAGGTCAGGTGAGCATTACTTTATTACCAAAATCACATAAAGACATTACAAAAGGAAAAGAAAAGGACAATATCATTTATGAATAAAAAATCCTTAAAAATATTAACCAACTGGATCTAGAAGTATATAAAAAGATTTGTCACAAAAAAGTGGGGTTTATTCCAAAAATGCTGGTTCAGAATTCAAAAATTAATCAATGTAATTTATCATATTAACCAATGAATAAAGAAAAATCATATAATCATCCAAATCAATGAAAAAAACTATTTGAGAAAATCCAGTAGCTATTCCTGATTTTAAAAACTTCCAGCAAACTTGCAATATAAGGGAGTTAACTTAGCTTTATTGAGAATAGCTATACAAACCAAAGTAACCAAAACCAAACAAAGAAAAAATGCAGCTAACATCATATTTCATAATAGTGACAAACTGAAATTTCCCTCCTAAATTTGGGAACAAGTCAAAGATGTGCTCTTTTTCCCTATTGTGCTGGATGTTCTAGCCTGGGCAATAAGGCAAGAAAACAAAATAGAAGTCATCCAGATTTGAAAGAGAGAAGTATTGCAGACATCATGCTTGTCTACATTTCAAATCCCAAATAATCTACCAAACAAACAAAAAAACTCTCAGAAGTTAGCATGGTTGCAGAAGCAAAGTCAAAGTATAAAAATCAAATGCATTTCTATATTTAGCAGTGAAAAAACTTTGAAATTAGAAAGCAGACTGTTGATAGGATGCCCAATTTCTGATCTGGGCATGTAAGGAGTGTGGAAGTCATAACTCTTGTCCTTAAAACAACAAAAAAAGCAAAAAAAAAAAATGAAATTGACAACTCTTCTTAGATCCATCAGAGTTAAGATCACAGAGAAAACTGTTGTCCTGAAAATTGAAGACAGATATCTGGTTTCAAAGAATCACGACTTACTGGAGCAGAAGCCTAGGAGAGAAACTGCTATTGGAATCAGTACCAGAGTAGGAAAAATTAAACTCTAATTAACAAATTGCTGGAATCTCAGTGTGGATAAATTTGAGATTTGAATACTTCTAGGGTACCTTGTGTTAGGGATGTCCCTATACTTTCATGAATTTTACCTCCAGGAGCCCTACCAGATTTGCACAGTGAAGGTCAGAGAAAAATCTCCTTATGCACAGGGAGGGCAAAAGTAGTCCTTTCAAAATATGCCCAGAGCATTTGTTCTTCTTAATAAGACTGTCCCTCAAGGAAAATTATTTTATCAGAGCCTAACTGACATGAGGGAAGGGAAATACTCAGTTCTCTCCCCATCTGAACTTTCTGTCTCACCCAAGAGTAGGGGGAAACTGAGAAGCATGTGTAAAGGTCACAGCCCATGGGGAGAGATTGACTAAAAGACTGAGACCCAGTCACAAAATTTCAGAAAAGTTACCCTCCACCCATACCTTACCACATATTGATAAATAACAAAACAATACAATGGAAAGAATTATATACTGAAGACCTTATTTTAAAAGACATCTTTAGGGAAACACAAAGACAATAGGGAGAACAAAAATAAAGGCATTAGAGGAAAGTTTAACCTCTGACAATTACAGGTAAAACAGTAAATGCAGCCTCCTAGTCATATAAAAATAACCCCTCAAGCTGATCTCAGTTCCCTTTACCTAACATATCAAATCTGACTTACAGTTAAAAATTACAAACATACCAATAAACAATACAGCTTGAAGAGAAAGAGTAAGACTCATAGCCAGGCACAGATATGGCAGTACTTTTGGAATCATCAGATCAAGAATTTAAAACAACTATGATTAATATGCTAAGAATTCTCATGGAGAAAGTGGACAACATGCAAAAACAGATTGATAAAGTAATCGGGAGATGGAAACTCTAAGAAAGTATTAAAAAAATACCTAGAAATTAAAAACATTGAAAGAAATGAAGAATGGCTTTGATGGGTTTATTAACAGACCAGACAAGATGAAAAAAGAACCCATGACCCTAAAGAAATATCAACAGAAGCTTCCAAAAACAAAATATAAAGAAAAAAATGCAAAAGATGGAACAGGATATCCAAAACCTGTAAGCAATCACAAAGGTATACATGCATGCAATGGGAATACCAGAAGAAGAAGAAAGAAGCAATCAAACAGAAGAAATATTTGAAATAATAATGATTGATCATTTTCTAGATTTAATGTCCATGACAGACAAAACCCCCCAAGTATCCAGGAAACTCAGAGAACACCAAGCGGAATAAATAAATTAAAAAAAAAAAAATAAAAAAGGAAAGAAAAAAAAAGGGGAGGGGGGTCAAAGACAAAGAGAAAATCTTGAAAGAAGCCAGAGAAGAAAGGCACTTTATCCTGTGATGGGCAAGGATAAGAATCAATAAAATGTCTCTTTAGAAACCACATAAGCAAGAAGAGAGTGGAGTGAAGTATTTTCAATGTCAAAAGAAAATAAAACAAAAACAAAAATAAAAATTTCACCAAACTAGAATTCTTTGTCCATTGAGATTACTCTTCCAAATAAGAAATTATTTCTCAGACAAATAAAAGTTGTGGTAATTTTTCATCAGCAGACCTACTTTGGAAAAAAAAAGCTAAAATAAATTCTTCAGAGAGAAGAAAACATATATAGAAATCAAATTTACATTTAAAAAGAAACAGTATTAGAAAAGGAATAAATGTAAAAAAAAAAAAAACACCTTTAATTTCCCTTATTCTTAGGCTGATTTAACACATAACTGGTATTCAAAATAATAGCAGTAATCTAATTATCATAGTTTATGGGAAAATGAAATGAATAATAACAATGTTATAAGGAACAGGAGAGGAGAATCAGGATTACTCTGTTATAAGGTATTTGCGCTACTTGTGAAATGGTTTAGTTTTATTGGAAAATGGACTTGGCTCATTGCAAATGTATATTGCAAACGCTATGGCAACCACTTAAAAACAAAAGAAAAGGTATAACTGATATAAGAGAGAAGAGAAAATGGAACAAAATAAAATTCTTAATTAATATCATAGAAGACTATTAAGGAGTGGAAGACAGAGAGGAGAAGGGAGGAGGAGAAAAAGAAAGGAAAGAAGGCAGGAGGGAAGAAAGAAAGAACAAAGGGCAAAGAATAGAAAGCAATAAAGTACATATTAATCCAACTATATCAACAGTCACTCTAAACATCAGAGGACCATATTTACCAATTAAAAGATAAAGGTTGTCAGTCTGGATAAAGGAAGAGTACCCAACTACTTATTGTCTACAAGAACCCGCCTTAAATATAAAAATACAGAGAAGTTAAAAGTAAAGAAGTGGAGAAAAATATACTATGTTGACTCTAGCAAAAGAAAGCTGGAGCAGCCATATTGATTTCAGACAAAGCAAACTTCAGAACATGAAAAATTACCAATGATGTATTCGGACATTATATAGTGATAAAAGGTTTAATTCTCTAAGAAGACATAACAATTCTTAACATGAATTCACCTAACAAGAGATCACCAAAATACCTGAAGCAAAAACAAAACAAAACAAAACAAAAACAAAGAAACAAACAAACAAACAAAACTAGATGGAAATGCAAGGAGAAATAGACAAATCCACTCCTGTTTTTGGAAATTTCAACATCCCTCTTAAGGTAACTGACAGATACAGTAGGCAGAAAATCAGTAAGGACATAGTCGAACTGAACAGTTCCATCAATCAACCAGATCTAATTGACATTTATAGAAAACTTTATTCAACAAGAACAAAGTACACATTCTTCTTAAGCTCACATGAAGCATTCACCAAGATAGACAATATTCTGTGCCATAAAACCCATCTTAATGAATTTAAAGAATGGGAATCATGTAATGTATACTCTCAGAAAACTATGGCTTTAAACTAGAAAGCAATAACAGAGAGGTGTAAACCACCTAAACGCCTGGAGATTAAATAACACACATGTCAAAAAAGAAATCTAACAAGAAAATTTAAAATATCTTAAACTAAAAAGAAATTAATATACAACCTATTAAGTTTTGTGAGATGCAGCAAAAGCAGTGTTTAGAAGGGAACATATAGCTTTGAATGTGTAATTTGAAAATAAGAAAGATCTAAAATCAATTTAAATTATGTCAAAAGTAATCAGAAGAAAATAAATAATAAAAATGAGAGTAGAAATCAATGAAATTGAAAATAGGAAATTGATAGACAAAATCAATGAAAACAAAAGCTGGTTCTTTGAATGGATTAGAAAATTGGTAAGTCTGTAAACATGTTAGCTAAGAAAAAATGAGCAATAGCACAAGTTACTAATGTCAGAAATGGAAAAGGGGTTGTTGCTACTGATCCCACGGACATTAAAAGAAGAATAAAGGAATATTATGAACAACTTATGCTCACAAATTTGATAATTTAGCTGATTATATAGAGTGGGCCGATTTCTTGAAAGATAGAATCTACCAAAACTCACAGAAGAGAAACAGGTCATCTAAACAGGCATACATTTATTTAACTTATTCAATCAATAATTAAAAACCTTCCAAAACAGAATGTGCACATCCAGATAGGTTTACTGGTGAATTAAACCAGCATTTTGGAAAGAAGTTATGTTAGCTTTCCACAATCTCTTTCAGAAAAACAGAAGCAGAGGGATTACTTCCTAACTCTATGAGACCCACACTCATAGCGTGGGTCTTAAGGAAGTATTAAACACTTCCTTAATACCAAAACATGAGAAAGACAAAAAAGAAAGGGAAACTACAGACTAATATCTCCCATGAATATAGATTCGAAAATACTCATAAAATATTATCAAATAGGTAACAGCAACAATATATAAAAATAATTATACATTATAAACAAGTGGGATATATTCTAGGTATACAAGACTGGTTCATCATTTGAAAATAAATTAATGTAATCCATCATAAATAAGTATTTAAGAGGATCCAGACCCATTTAAAATAAAAACTTTCAGCGAATAAGAACAAAAGAGTACTTCTCCAACTTGATAAAGAACACTTACAAAAAATGTACAGTTAAGTTTATACTTAATGATGACAAAATAGATGCTTTACCACTAAAAGCAGGAACAGAGAGCTAGGATCATCTCTCTCTCCTTTCCTAATTCAGCAATGTAATGGAAGTCTTAGCTAATGCACTAAGACAATAAAAAGTATACAAATGGGAAAGGGATCTATAGAACTGTCTTTGTTTGCAGATGACATGATTTTCAATATCGAAAGGGCTATCATGAGGGAATTTTGAAGGTGATTAAACTCTTCTTTATGGAGGTGTAGGGCTGAATATACCTTTGTCAGATCCAACAAAACTGTATCAACCAAGAATGAATTTTCTCTATATAATTAAAGTAAAACAAAATAAATCTAGGAAGTAAAATAAAATAGATCTGTAAAAATAAATCTATAAAATAAAACTCTATATAACAACAACAAAAAAACAGAATGTGGAGGAAAGAGAAAATGCAGATAGAAACAAGCAGATCCAATTGTATTACATACGAATCACATCATCACACTGAAGAGGTTGGAGGGGAAAAGCTGATGGAAGGATGCTGGTAATGATTTAAGTGGATAATATAGGGCTAAAGACAAAAATAATTGTACACAAGCACTGTACATCTGTTTGTGGATTTGTTTCTCACAGGGTATAGGTAAACCTGTATGAAACTATTTATAAATTAGGGTTGAACAATTGAGGAGATACATTGCAGATAATGAGAAACATTTTTACAGTGGAAGAATAGAATACAATTAAGAAAGTGAGAAAGGTTAGAACAAGCTCAGTGGTAGTAAGTTGGAATCAACTGAATCACTAGGGCCACACTTTTTTGTAAATATATATGCAGTGGAAATAAATGGTGTTTGTGTGTATCTGGGGTAGTATATATGCATATATTTTCTAGTTCTATCTGCTAAGCAATTAAAAATGAATGATGTAACAGTAGCACTGAGCACACCTACTGCTCACATATTGGTTTCTAAATGACATTCTCCATTAAAACAAAACAAAACAAACAAGTGGATTATAGGGATAAAATAGGAAAAATACAAGATATGCTTAGTATCTTATAATATTTACACATATGTGGGCATGTCAAAGGGCACATGAGGCAACCTGAAAGAGTTCTATGTGTCCAAAGTTGGAACAATTTGAACAAAGTGATAGTACTTAATTAAAATAAAAAGGATAAGAGAATTATTGAAAGTTCCATACTATTATAAATAAATGAATACAAAAATGGATGAGAGAGAGGAACAGCTTTTCCCTACAGAATAATTACCATTAGTAAATGTTGAAGGCAAGAGAGAAAGAAAATTACCCTATTAGGACACAACAGCTAATTGCCACAGGCGTTATTATCAATGATTCTGAAAATTAGTAGCAAAAGCAGGATACATGCATTGTTTCCAGTTACTCACTTCAGAATATTCAATGCTTACAAAGTAAAAATAGTAACTTAAAAATTCTAGCAGATACAACCTCAAATGAATCAACAATGTTAGCATTGATCCTAAGACATATTAGTACTGTATACCTTCTGAAATGATGCACTGAGTAGGGCATATCACTTCCTGGATATTATTTTCCCAAATAGAAATTTTCAATTGAATCATGGAAAATTATAAGATAAAACAAATTGAGGAGCATTGTATAAAATGGCCATACTCTTTAATGTGTCAGGGTTATGGAAGAACTTGGGAACTGTCACAGACTGAAGGAGACTAAGAGTGTGACAACTAAATGCACTGAGGAATCCTGGATTCGATAATTGAATAGAAAAACCATGCTAATGGAAAAACTGACAAAATACAAATAAGGTCTTTGGTTTAGTTAATAATATCGTACTAATGTTAATTTTTATAACTGTTCAGTGCCTGTGTAAGATGTTATCAGAAGCTTAGTAAAGGGTATACATACAACAAACATCTGTACTATTTTTGCAACTCTTCTCTAAGTCTGGAATTATCTCTAAAAATACCTTTGAAATATGTGGAGCATCCATTTAGGTAAATCTTAAAAATATCATATACAAATGGTGAAAGAAACTTATGAAAATAAAAGTAAACTCTCTAGCAGTCTGGACAATGCAAATTAAATTACAGCGAGATGCTCTCTTTTACCCACTGGGCTAGCCAAAATTTTTAAGGATATGGGCAAACACATTCTTATACACTTTTGGCTGAAGCATGACCTGTTACAGATTTTGGGGGTGAATCATCTTCCATCATCTTTTACAACTAGAAAGATAACATGCTCTCAGGCCCTGCATCTCTTCTTGAGGAATTTATGCCATTGGAATAAAATTATTAGTATATATGCATGAACATGGATTTTCTTTGCTTTAATATTGTGGTAAAACAACAAAGTGAAATAGCAATATGAAATCCTGGAAACAACCTGAAAATTCATCAATAGAGGGATGTTACTTGTGGCAAATCCTATACTATGAAATATTTTGCACTTATTATGAGTTAGATCCATTCTATATTATGTGATGTGGCTATATAAATATATAATTATGTTTATGTAAATATAAATATATGATCAGCTTATTATGCTTTGCTTATGTATGTACCTGCTTAACTCCTGCCCAAATCAAGATTCAGGAAACCTATAGATTGTAGGTTTCCAACTACTTAGAGACTCCTCCGGTCCATTCCAGCTGATGCCTCCCCAAAGGAAATCAGTATCTCAACCTCTAGCACCATAGTTTTGTCTGATTTTGAACTTGATATAAATGGAATCATAACCAAATGTCATTGTTAAAGTTACACTAAAATAAATTAGAAGGGGTTGCTAAAAGAGTAAATAAATAAATAAATAAATAATCCCATATTCATAATTACAGACAATGGCAACAGATATTCCCATATATAAAAGTGTGCAGATACTTTCATATGAATTCAGGGAAAGGAGTGGAGGAACACACCCTATCTCAGGGAATACCCATCTCATGGAATGGGAAAGACATGCAAGTGGGTGGAGAGGTGATGGTAATGGTTATTCTATTGACACATTTTTGCAAGTTAAAATAAATACATATTACTTTCATAAAAAAATGATTAATTTTATAAGAGCAAAATCTCTCCATGCTCTCTTTATTTC
This sequence comes from Mustela putorius furo, assembly GCF_011764305.1. Lineage (NCBI taxonomy): Eukaryota > Metazoa > Chordata > Mammalia > Carnivora > Mustelidae > Mustela > Mustela putorius. Next base: position 28,948,762 of record NW_025421273.1, read on the forward strand.
TTTCTTTTTCTCAACCCTCTCTAACTGCTCATCTTTACCCTCTGAGATGTAGAAATAAATGTCTGAACAATGGGGAGAAAGAAAGAACTATTAAAGTCCCATAAAGAGCCATGATTGTTAGTTTGGGGACATTTTGAGACTTCTGTTTTCAAATAGCTCTTCTTTGCAATATTTACCCTGGATCAGGATCTGCTGACATAGGTTAAAGCCACCCCTCAGAAGCTGGGAGCCCTTTTTGTAAATTTGATTTAATAAAAACCATAGACAATGATTCACATGAGATAGGGAGACTCAGTGTGCCTGGGTCTTAATGGACCCCTAACCCTGTAAGATTCCTGAACTGCATAGCATACTCTAAATACTACACATATACTGAGCGAGAATACATTGAGTCTTGTACTATAAGATCAATAATAATAATAATAATAACCTCATCATCATTAATAATAATAATAATGTAATAATGCTATGAATAATAACACAAACAGCTAATTTTTCTTAGCACATCCTACTATTTTCCATCTGCTTTTTGCAGATGGAGGAAATGAATCTAAGGGAGCAAAATAACTTGCCCAAAGTCACAATATGTGGCATGGTTAGGATTTGAACATAAGAAGTGTCAAGAGCCCTTGTTTGTTTGTTTTTTTTTTTTCTAATCTAATGCATCTCCAAAATATCTAATGTTTCTGAAAAGATAAATAGGGTACTCTAGACCTCAATTGGCTTTCTTTATTTATTATGCTATATAACTTGGTTTCTTTTGATTTGCTGTGAATTTACAGAATTATAAACTCAGAAAATTTGAATGAGTGGAGACATTGAGATCATTGACAGTGGACATATATTGAGTACTTACCATCTAAAAGCCCATCACTCATATTTTGTACTAACATCATAGTACTCTGAATTTTCCAAAAGTGTACACCAACTCAATATGTCTCTTCTCAGGCCTTTTGTCTTTAACAAATTCAGAGAAATTATTTGGTGATGCATTTAGGGTTTCTAAGCATCAGGGCAATGTTAGATTAACATTGTTAATAAGGTTAGCATTAACAAGTGAAATTTCTTTAGGTCTCACTCATAGAACTTAAATTTAAGAATCAGGAATAAATGTTAACAAAGAAAGATAGTAAAAAAGCAAAGCAAAACAAAAACAGTAAAAAACAGTGGTGCTTGTGTAGTATTTCACCATTTAGAAAGTGCTTTCTTGAACAGTACGTAAAATTTAAGTTCTATAAGTGGTAGGATTTTGATTTATTTGATTTATATCTGATTTATTTCAAGAATCTGGAATAGTACCTAAAATTAGAGTGATTGTTAAATGAAAATTTGTTGAATGAATCCTTTGAAATACATTATTCCCATTTTTCAGGGAGAAAAAGAGAGGCAGTGAGAATTTAAATGATTTGCCCATGATTTGAAAGTGAAAGAGCCAGAGTTGGAATATAGGTCTTTATTGCTGAATCCATTGCATATTTTTCTGTCCCTCTACTCTGACAAACCAAGCAAAAAGCATATCCCTGCCTCAACCAATATTTTAAATCACCTACCATTATCTGAAAATTGTAACAACAAATAACTGCACCTTTTTTAATATTTGGTAAAGGCAGGGCAATATTTTTCTTCTATTTTCTGAGACAGTGCTGAGAGAGTTGAGATGTCAGAAATAAGTTCATATTTGAAATACTTTATATTGATAAATAAAAAATATCAAAAATTTATTTTTCACATAGGTAGAAATGTCTATATTATTTCATTGTGTCTGCAGCAAAATGACTCCTCCCGTGGAAAATAATAACTGGCAAATCCCAAAGAATTTTCTAAAAAATAGAAACTTTTAAGTGAATTTATAATTTAAATATATTTTGTTATATAATACTGTTGAAATTTGACAATAGAGTATATGATTATTCATTCAACAAGTATTTATTAAGTGCATGTTAAGTACCAGGCTCTATGCTATTTGTTAGAGATATGGTTCTGCCTGCACAGAACTCACAATCTATCAGAGAAGGTAAACCCTAAATAAAAATTCATATGAATTAGGTATTAAGATAATAGAAGCCCAGGATGTTCTGGCCTCCAAACATGGCCTCAGATCTAGAAATAAGGAAAGGTTAGAGAAAGAGCAAAGTGTAAATGGAGGCCTGGAGGTTAGGTGGGGAATAGCTAGGGAATAGAGAGGTAGAGAAGGAAGTTCAAGGAAAACCAACATTATGTATATATGAAGGTCCAGAGGTGAGAGAGAACCTGACACCTCAAGAAACTGGAGTACACTCAGAATATCTGGAGTATAGGGCGGCAGTGGGAAAAGGAAGATGGGAGGCCAAAAAGAAGGGTCTACCACGTGGAGGCCACATCAACAATGTTGAGGATTTGGGACTTCACAGGATGTTTCTAACCTGGTTAATGGACAACATTAAATATGCATATTTGAAAGAGCTTTCTTGCTGCTTTTTTGAAGTCTCTAGGAGGTATGCTATCAACACACTTAGTTTTGCCCTTTGTATTTTATAAATGCTTGATGTATTTAGTTGAATTGAGGATTTCATGCATAATTCCACAAATAGTTTCCTTTGTTTTATATCTATATCCTGCCTACTTCCAAAAGGATTTGGGGGCATAGGGCAGATTATGGATTTATGGTAAAGTTTCCTCTCAAAGCTAACTGGTTTATAAAACTAGAAGAGATATAGGAAAGTAGGATTTGCTTGTCCCTAAATAGTCATGGGTCTCTGCTAATTGTGAGCTGTCTGAATCTAGGGATGATGCTTAGTAGATGTTCAATTATTGTTTGTTTGTAAGTGAATAGAAGAATCAAAGTCTTACTGAAAATGTAAGATACGGATAACCTGCATGCAATGGTAAGTACTGGACCAAGCACTGAGCAGCATGAAGAGTAGTGCATGAAATAGTCTCTTTCTAAAGACCCCTGTGCTCCTGGAGGGGAGATCATATACCCACAGTCAGGCAGTAAGGGTTGCATCACCACGCGGGCCCCACAAACTGAAGACTGAATGTGAAAAACCCTGTCTGAGAGGTAGAGAGTGTGCATTCCCTAATGCGCAGCACAGTATTTTTATTTTTTCCTTATATCAACCCAATTTGCAAAAGTTCAGATGCTTATTCAAACCGAATTCAAACTCTAAAGCCTTGGGGGGTTTTCCCGTCACTGCTTGTATTCTAGTTTTGAAAAATAACAGCAGGATGACTTAATTAATTGTCCCTTCTTTCAGTTTTCCATCTAAAGGAGATGAATACCTATGCGTCCCACAAATCAATGAGCCCTGGAACTTCCTACAGATAGATTAGCACATCTGTAGTTTAAAGCCGGTTTGTATTAGAAGGGAAAAATATATTCCCATGAGGAATGTTTAGGGGATCAATTCATAAGCAAAGAAAACATGCTATTCTCAGCAAGGAAACAATATATTTTGCTTCTGTTGCTATGATTAATTACACACCACAACACAGAGAGTGTTTTTAAAGAGCCATAGTCAATCTTTTAAGACCCACAAGTTGACCTGCATTAGAAGCTGAGGAGGAATTGCACACTAATTCTGAGCAGCTTTGTGTTAACAGGCCTGTTGTGTGAGAAATTATGGATATTAATAAAAATGCACAGCCTTTGTACAACACTTAAAGTAGGCAGTGTTGCCCCACCTCTTGTGACTGATTCTACTAATGAATCACACTTAAAACAATCAAACCCTCTTTCCTGAGAGTCTCGCCAATTATACGGCAGTGAAAATGAGGATGAACTGGCTTCCGTAAAATTTCAGTAATGCTCGTGCCCTTCCAGATTCCTCCTCCTAGCCAATACACTCACAAATAAATGTCTAAGAGGAAATTATGAGACAAGTTACTCATCTTAAGTCATAAGGCTGTTTTTCTGATTCAGTTATTTACATTCTATACTCAGTGACAAAGAAGAAGAGAGAGGGGGAAAAAAAGGAAAAAAGACATAGTCTTTCAAAGTCAGGACCTGCATACAATTTATCTCTTTTCCCTACCTTCCTATCTGAGCTTTCCCTTCCTCTGTCCTCACTCACCTTTCCACTCTCAAGTAAGGAGACAAACTCTCCTCCAAGTACCACACCTTGTTCTGAAGCAATCTGATGATCCATTACACCAACAATACTGTGTTCATGTTTTGCAAAACGAAGGAGCCACACCTCTTCGGCGAAGTGTTCTGCTTCCTGTGACCTCCTACCTACACCATGTCATTTTATTTCACTTGCACTTTATTAGTCTGTCCTTGTAAGGCAAAGATGCAGACACTTAGCACTGATTTTCCACCTCTTGTCTCTGAACACCTTTCCCCTACCATACAAAACTATGTACTCCTACCTGGGACTGTATAAATAATAGTCAATTTGGTTTCAATTTCAGGCAGATGACCCCTGCCTTTACACAGTGACCCCTGGCAATCATAAGAAATGAAGCATGAGCTCTGCCCACCCATATGTGGAGAAAGGTTGGAGACCATTTCCGTGAGTTTTTTCCCCATCTTTCAAGCTCCATTGCCACTGGTACATTTTCAGCAATGACCTGGAATGGGACCTTGAAGCTTAGAATCAATTCCAGTTTGTCCACAGCACTGACACCTGGATAAAGGGAAATGACTTGAAAACCCGTAAGTTTGAGGACCTACAACCTGACTACCAGAAAAGCATAAGGCTTCATTTCTGATCCACTGGGGCAGTGTGGAGGTTGATGAAAATATGAATTGGTGGCCTGAAGAAGAGCCCTCTCTGTGGTATGGAATGTTTCAATATTTTAAATCTCTATTACTCTAATATCTCAGTAGCAGGCATTCAGAAACTTTTCAGTGTTTGTAAAGTTTTGTTCTGGAACCAAAATAATGGTCCTTGATTTTTAAGAACTTGGAATCAAAAGAAAAAAAAAAAAAAGACAGAGAAACATACCAACACGTAAAATATGTCAGATTATCTATCTAGTGTTAACATGAGTCGAATAGAGTTGGGCAGGGTTAATTTTTGAAGAATAAGTAGACATTGGCAAGGTTTCTATGAATAATTTCATTCATTGTTGCCTCAACTACTTTGCAAGTATATCCAGCAGGTCTCTTCAGTCAGATCATCCTCCTGGAATTATCTTGGCTCTAACTCTTAAGAGTCTTTCAATTAGATTGACTTTGTGTTTGTAAATCTTGTTTAGGTTCCTTCTTTTTTCATAGCTCCCTGAACTAATGCCTCATGCACGTCCCACATTTTACTATGAGTGCCTGATTCTATGTTGGTTTCAAATCATAGATTGGAGGACCTTGAGAAACTTTATCTCATCTACTTTTCTTTTCATGTTTTTTTTTCCTTTTATTGATCATCTATCTCCATGTCTATTGCATTAATGAGTATGAGTTGAGGGTATCTGATAAAGGCATGTAATAAGAATATGATATAGTAAATATATGATGCTAGAGTAGGTTAGAAGTGGGAACGAATGAAGAAAACACTGGAAATGCAGATGGAGAAGAATGTTGCTATGCCAATGATGAAACAGAGGTGTCCTCCTTTACAGGATTGTCTCTTTACTTTTTTTCCTCATTCGAGAGTATAATTCCTTACTGCAAATGTGAAAATAAGACATCATATATATCAAGCTTGCTTTCCCAATTACAAATCTCAGAAAACTGGGGAAAAAAAATAAAAAAAGGTTTTAAAATGAAGGAAAGCCAAGGAGAATGTGAAGAAATCAACCAAAAGCCACTCTTCCCTGGAGAACACAGGGAAAATGACAATTTGCCATATAGTCTGTCAGAATTTTTTTTTTTTAAAGTACTGGTCATGCAATTAGTTAGGCTCATGGGTTAAATATTCACCTTGATTAACAGAAACACAGAAAGGGCATTACATGGAGAAATTATACAACATATTTACCAAATGTAATGGGCTGATTCTATCACCATATTTGTAGAACATAATAAAATGTGTCCTTGACTAACAGGTATTTTACCTTAAAGTGCTTTTCTTAGTGTTATGAACTTATTTTCTGACACTGGTTATTACTTATTTCTACAGCCTTTATTATAGGAGCAGTTAAAGAGTAACTTCCACTCTTAAAAAGCTTGATTTGTTTTGCTCTGGGAAGGAGTTTGGTGTGAAATGTTAAAACAAGCTTTAGTTAAGGGCAGCTGCCACATAACAGTGGAAATCATTCATCTCCTTAGCATGCTATCTATCCTTTTATGTGCTTATCTTTCTAACACTGCAAGTCATTGGTTACAGGGCTGGTATTCTCTCTTGCCTATTTACAATGCTCCTTACTTATTATTTTTTTAATGTCCTCAATTCAAAAGCTAGCCAGTGGTAGACACAAGAATTCATATCTAAAAATGGGAGAAGGAAAGAGGATCACAACACAATGGCTTTACCCCAATGTTGGAGATTGGATAGATCCCTCTCATGCATTAGAAGATTAGGCTAAGTTATTTGATTGTTTGATAATTGTTAAAACATTTACCTTATAAGCACATTCATGATCAGTTCAGAGAAATTTTTGTTTATGGATGAAGGGGCTTTCATTCTCAAAGCTTTTATATATTTAAAAATATTTTAGTTACTGAGGTTTCTTGTACTTAATCCAGTCTTTTACTTATCCTTCCATGGGAAAAAAAGGGCAGGTCTAAATGCAAATTAACATTACTGTTTAAATATCACAGACCATTTTCTCTGAGCCCAGTTACAATAACTAGTAATTATAAAAATTGCTTGCCTTCGGCTTCCGGCTAAGCCAGTGCTAAACTTGTCCTTTTATTAGATCTGTCAGACTGAGTTAATTATCTTTATGATAATAGATGTGCCTTACCTCCAACAAAACAAATACACTTATAATTAGCTTTTTAGTTAGAATTTTAATTTATTTATAAAGACTGTTTGTTTTCCTTCTTTTTTCCTGCTTTAAAAGAGAGAAGATGGAAGGTGGGGGTTTCCAGTTTATCAGGTTACCAGTCTGCTCACTAGTTTATAAAGGCAGAGGGGAAAAAAAAAAAAAAAAAAAAAAAGAGGATTCATTTTGTTTAATCACCAAGTCCAGTGTTTAATAGTGCATCACGCCTCTTCTATGTTATATCCACTCAACTCTAAGGCATTTTATTTTACTCCACATACACAAAAAGGGGCCCTTTTTATCTGTCCTCTCAACAGAGTAGTGTTATAAAAGCTATTACATGGAAATACTAACAAGTATGAATTAAAAAGCTTTCTGTACCATAGCATAGCTGCCTTAAAGTCAAATCATCTTATTCTGTCCCCACATTTTTGTGGCACCTGCTCCCCTTTCATCTATACCCAGCCTGTTTCAGACTATTACACAAATGCCTGCAATGAAGTCTTGGAGAGTATCTGTGCTGAAACAGCAGAGCACAAAGGAAAAACATACGCTTTGGTGTCATGTCAAACAAAGATGGGTTTTGTGTTGGTTCTGCCTACTCATTAGCTGAGTGATTCAGGCAAGTTACTTAACCTCTCTGAGCTTGATTTCCCCATCATCATACCGAGAATAATGACAATTAGTAGCGGATGTTAAGATATTTAAAAAGGAGGTATAAAGAGGGCTTGGAAGGGTGACTTCACAATGTAAAAGCTTAATAAGGGGTGCTTGCTGTTTTCAGTAGTAGAATCACGGAAGAATATAGATGCTTAGAGAATTCAAAATTAATATTACGAACTAATAACCATTTTATGGGTTCTGTGTTATAGAAATATGTTTCCTACTAATTTGTGAAAACAGACATCCCTGATCATCTAGAAATTAACTCTAATTTGTATTAAATAATGAAAACATGCTTCATATAAATGATTCTCTCAAGTTGCCATGATGAACTTTCTACCTGTTCGGTGCTGGAAATGGACTGCTGTATCTGTTAGCCTTATTTAGAACAGAACACAACCCTTTTATTATTATTATTTTTTTTTTTTGGTAAACATACTGACTTACTCATTTTACGTTGAATATTTCCATTGATTTAAAGTTCCCCTTCAATTTCTTTCAATCTGCCAAATCCCAAGATCTTGGTTATGATAGACAAGGTCTTCTTTAGTCAGTGTGGGCCCCAAAATTCTACAATGTGAAGTCAGATGTGCCCAGAATAATATTCAGTTTGTGTGCAAGTCGTGAATACTGAGTGCTCATGATGCTGATTTCTGGCCAGAAGAGGGATGTGTGCTGGAGGTGACGAAGGGGCACCTTGGCCCTGTGGCCAAATGCTCACAGTGCCAGCGGGATGAGGGAGGGACAGGCAGAGGGCAGTAGAGAGGCTCCTGACTCAAGTCAGGCGTACTCGCACCTCATACCAGACAGATTTGTGTCCAGAGCTGCCTGAAGACTTTGGGTGCAGGCGGCCAGATGTGTGAATTCAGAGACAGCCAAGGCCCTTTGCTTTCAGTTCCATGACTTTCACACCCAGGTTCAGACTCAATACTAATGAAGATGCTACTATATTGCAGTTATTTCTACGCACTCGGTATTACTGGAGAACAAAGAATTCTAACGGCTGCCCTATCGTCACATAGCCATTTGTTATACCTGTATATAAGGGGAGGTGAAACAGAAAGGGCTATCTCAGACCTGTCTCAACCTGCTCAACTTTACAGATTAACCAAAATCTCCAAATGCCCTCTGAAATATTCTGACTATAGCTCTGACACTAGCTCTCATCCAGTTGAAGTCTTACTTTATGAAGAACCAGCTGTTTGTTCCTAAATTTTTTTTGGGGGGGGGTGGCTAGTTGTGCTTTTTAGTGTAATGATGTGTTAATTAAACAGGCAAACTGATTAAATGTGAGTATAAAAAAGAGACTTGTAGATTCTATACAACTGATTGAAATGCTTTAAAAAGTCAATGAGGATGAATCACTAATACATTTGTCATGGAAATCAGCTCATGTACAACAAGTGCTCATAGTTCCACACATCTATCTGGTGGTGATGGACAACCTCTGGATGTTTGTGATGGCTGGGCTGAGGGATTGCTGAGGACTGGAAAGTACAGTGGAGATCACAGAGCATTTGAAATATGGAAGCCTTCTTCAAAGTAATTTTGATGAATATCCTAAAAACTGAAAAGTAATAATTCACATTCTTAGTTTCACGAGAAATTAAAAATGTCTTCATTTATCCCTCATGAATTAATTCATGAATTAAATATTTTGGTGAAAAGAATTTTTTAATAGCTGCTAGTAAGACTAAGTGAAGGAAATGTGGCTCACTGTAAAAAAAAAAAAAAAAAAAAGCCAATCTTGCTTTCCTTTTCTTCTGTGTAAATCATTTGGGGCTTTTCTTTGCTACTGCTGTGCTCCAGTGAGCCAATCTGATCTCTGAGTCATTATTACCTTTTTTTTTTTGCCTGAATGGCAGGGCTACATACAAATAGAACTTGTAGTGTAATTCTACACTTGTATTAACACTCATTCCTCTCCATTTTATTTAAAAGTAATGGTGCAGAGAGGTCCAAAAATAATATTAAACTCTAGTAGCTTGCCTGCAAATTACCATTCATTTCTTTGTATCCTGCATTTCCTTAGCTGTCACTCCCATTGGCTTCAACAGGGCTCTACCTTCTGCAGTCAGTTCTACCACTGATGCATTTTAGAGACTTACTCACTGGAGGTGGGGGATGTTCTATGCCCTTTTAAGCAGGTCCCGTCTCTTGATTTGTGGAATGTCTTTCCCAAAGCTAGGCCTGGCATCTTCTCTTAGGCACCTGCTTATTTTCTGGCTACTGTTTCTTCATATTATATACTCTCCAACAGGGCACTGCTCAGGCACCTTTGTAAATTTTAAGCGGAAACTGTGGCCTAGGCCATAGTGGAGAGATAACTTCTTTCCCGTTAATGAATGGTACACATTGATACATGGGTATCCTTTCAGAGCTCTTTGTGTGCCCAGATACATCCAGAATTGATAATGACCCATTTCGTTTTTAGTTTCAGTCCCTGCTTCCCCCTGCATCTCTGATAGGAGTATGATAAGATGAATCCAGAGACACATGCAAATAAAAATACATATCCTTTAGAATATAATATAATAATAATATAAAAATACGTATCCTTTAGAAAACTGTAGTCTCCTGACTGAGCAAAGTTTGTCTGTTTGACTCTCTTTCCATGGGTTAAGAGTTGCAAGGGCCCACAAAGACTAAGAGGGTGAATAAATTACTGAATGAAGCCGGGGGGAGGTGCTTTAGCAAAGAAAGAAATCATAGTCTCTATTTAAAGGGAGTACCTTCAGCTTGAGCCAATTATTGTCATGCTAGGATATAGATATAGATTTTATTTGGACCCAAATATAATCAAATCTAATTTTTCTGGTAAAGTCCAAATCTAGATTTTTTACATGAACTCTCTTAATTTTTTAATCTTGGCAATTAATTCAAAAATTAAGTACTAGCCAAGCACAATGCATCTTAATTTGGTTTCTAAGTATCTGGTATACCGTACCTAACTTAGATCATTATTTTTTAAATGTTCCCACCCAAACATCCCTTGATTAGAGGAACAAGGAAGTTTTTCTCTGGGAGAGTATAAAGCGACTACCACCCTCCAAAATTTTCAAATTTTACAGTGAATTTATCTCATGACCTTGTACATGCCTCCATGTAGAAGTGTTAGTTCTCTTTTCTCTTAGGAAATTCTCAGTTTCTTTACAACTAGATTTTCTACAGTTCATTAACTTTGCCCCTTGGAAAAACATGCCCAAGCCTAAGATATCTTAGATCTGTAGGATCAACTTAGGCTTAAGATAGATATTAATACACTCAATAAATATTTCTTGAATAACTACTTTGTACAAGTCACAAAATTTAATTAGAGTCTCCTCCTCAAGGATTTGTAGTCTAGTAGAATAGTTAGGTAAGGTAGTGTTAAAAAGGAAGGAGACAAAACTTTGTTATATGCCTATTAGATAACGGGCACTTTGCCATGTTATTTAATCCTAGGAACCAACTTACAAAGATAAGATGAAGCCCATTTTAGGGGTATATGGATGGCTCAGTCTCTTAAGCATCTGCTTTTGACTCAGGTCATGATCCTGGGGTCCTGGGACCAAGCCCTGCATCAGTCTCTCTGCTCAGTGGGGAATCTGCTTCTCCCTCTGCCTGCTGCTCCCCCTGCTTGTGCTCTCTCTCTCTAATAAATGAATAAATAAAATCTTTAAAGGCAAAGCTGTAATTGGAACCCCAAACTGTCCATATCGAAAATCTGTTACTTTATGAAATACATATACCATATACGTCATATATATATATAGAAAAAATATATAGTATGTATATATTTTCATATATACTATGTATATATATCTCCATATATACTACTATATGTATATGTATATCTTTATCTTTATCTATCTATGTATATCTCCAATTTTATGTCTTTCCAGGAAATGCAGAATGGATCAATTAGAACTTGAATAAACCATAACAAGCCTCTTTCTCTTCTCTCCTCTTTCCTTCCTTCCTTCCTTCCTGTTCTGGATTGAGGATATTTAAGAAGCTACAGTCACTAAATATCTTAAGTTTGATTGCCATGTGTAATAATGTTTACCCAAAATACATCTTTTGCATTTACTGTAGTAAACTGTGACTTTATAAATTTAGATATCAGAAGATTTTCATCAAACTCCCAATTCCATTCTCTGCAGGACTATTTCAGTGGTTACATTAATTTTGCACAACTCATTTACCAATTCTTAAAACAAAATTTTATATATATATATATATATATATATATACATATATATATATAATTTAGAGATTATCCTTATATCTGGATTTATTTCCACATAGTGATATTATGAGTATGTAGCCAAAATATTATTGAAATTACTAGATTTTCCAAAAGCACCAATAATGCTGGTATTCAGTTCCGTGAGTTGTGGTAGGTTCAGTGTGTAGATAGGTTATATTTAAGGATTTTGGTTTAGTGGCTGTGGTTGTTTTTATGCCCTTGGTGAAAATGACATTTCCCTCTGACGTTTGCTAACTTTCTATATATCCCTTGTGTATAAATAGCTCCCCTGAGAATTAATCACAGGAGGTAACAAAGCGGATGGTGGGAGAAATCACTGTTATTCTTCCTTTTCCAATATCATCCCCCAAAATCCAAGTGGAGTATATATTTTTAGGCAATCTTTTATCATAATCCGCCTCATCTTGTTCTTGCTCAAAGGTTCCAGGCCACTTTTGTGTACCAGAAGATATCATTCATTTATATCTTTGCCTCTGTATAGCATCTAAGTAAGAAAACACACAGCATGATTTAGGAAGAATCCCTTAAAATCTGGTTTTGGAGATTAAAATCTGGCTTTGGACTCATCATTCCTCTTTTCCTCCATGTCACAAAAATAGAGGATACACACAAGGATCACTAGCTAAATGTGACAAGATATTAGCTTTGCTAATGGCTAATCAGGTGCCCAATTGTCCTCCTAGTGCAGGGCTCCTGACAAAGTATGTTACAGAAAGTAGCTTAGAACTAAAGCCTAATGAAAACTTTTTATTTTTATTTCAAAATAAGGCCTGCAGGGAGAGCTGGGTCAGCAAAACAGACCAGCGATACAAGGTCAGCCTGCGGAAAAAACTTCAAGCCTCACACATGGTTACCAGAGAGTGAGAGAGAAAGACGGGAGAGATGGCAGGTCTCCTTCGGGGCCCTTATCTCAGGGGAACAGAGAACAGAGAAGGAAAGCTCACTCTCCATAAGTGTGAGTAGTTCCAAGAGAGCAAGAGCCTGTGCCAGGCATGAGCAATAATCTGCATAGTGCACGCACCCCCCAGTAAAAGCATGGTCTTGGGAACATTAAGTTCTCACTAATCAGAGCTCGCTGTCCCCTTCTGTGGAGGAGAGGGGAGTATAGTGAGGAAATACTGAGGAGAAATAGGAAGAGTTATGGTAATAAATGCATACGCTGCACATTCCTTTATGTACATGGTAGGGTCTTTTCTAGGAAAGCCTCAAAACTCCTTGTTCTTCATCAGAAAAATGTAATCAGGAATAAAAAGATGATGGAAGAGAGTGGGGCCACTTAATTCCTGTGACTTTTAAAGGATTATTTTATTCATAGGGTGTTAGGACTGGAGCCAGCAAATCAATGTGTGTTCTTAAAGGTTACATTGACTAAAGACACCCAAACTCAAGTTCCCATAGGGCTTTCCCTTCATGGGTTGGAGAATGATGCCTTTATACCTATCTGGTGCTTAGTCTTCCAGATTCTTCTGTGTCTCTGCTCTAACTCCTGCCTTCTCAAGGCCATGGAACACAGAACTTGAAATGAAATGGAGGACTCCTTATTGTCACTGACTGATGAATAAGAAGGATTTGGGGGAAGGGAATTTCCGAAATTCTGCCACAGGGAGATGGGTTCTCTGAGGAGAACTTAATCATTTGCTTATTCAACCAACATTTATCAAGTAGAGTGTAATGATCCTCAGGGGTCTGCAGATGCCAGTTTGTGAAACACTGCAGTAAAAGTTAAAGGCTGTCATGTTAGTTGTTCCCTTGATACCAATGTTGTTGAAAACAAACTCAAATGTGAGCCCTTGAAACATTATACCAGGACAGAGTTACAGGGCAATGAAGAATATGTTCATATTTATTTTATTTTATTTTTTGTTCATATTTATTTTTAATATCATCATTGAAACTCAAGCAAAAAATTTACAGAGATCATGTGATCCTAGAAAAATTTATCTTCAGAATCCCAAAAACCATATTGTCCAGTTTTTGAAATGCTAGCATAGAGGGGAAAATGAATAGTTTTGAGATTCAAATGGATGAGAATTCTAATCTTCCCTCTGGAATTTACAAGATGTTTTATTTTAGCAAATTAGACGACTCAGTATCTTTATATTTAATGAGAAAACGTTGCCTGTATAATAGTACTCTTAAGATGAAGACATAGCATGATGTAATATATGTCACATATAATGTTTTACATATAGTAAACTCCTAATTAATATGGATTCCTTTTTATGTCATAATACCTCTCTCTTCCCATTGTGTATAAGAAACCATACTAGGGGATACAATGATGAATTAAGTATTACCTACCAGAACATCTCTGAAACAATAGACCTGTAAACACAATTACAAATATACTGTGATATGTACCATACTAGAAAAATATAAAACATAGAGAAAAAAGGTATGATATATAGGAAAGATTTTTTTTTTTCCTGATGGTCCTAAGAGAAATGAGAATTACTTCCCAAAGAAACATATTCCTGGTGAATATTCAGTTAATGACAATAGTGATGAGGATGATGTTGACGATGATGGAAATGAAGTTTATGATGATTATAAAAATGATGAAGATAGTTTACATTTATTGCATATTTGCTATGTTGTAGGAACTCAATTTGCATATATTACTTGATCCTCACAACACTCTAGTGAGGTAGAAATATAATTTCCATATTGTAGAAAATCATAAGGTTACACAGGTAGCACGGGGAAAATCTGCAACTTGACCCAGTTCTGTCTGATTAAAAAACTCAAATCCTTAACCACTATAACGCATGCTCTTTCCATAAATTAATTAATGAATTGTAATTAGGTTCTATTTGAACTATAGTTCATTTGAATTTAAATAGAATTTGAGGGATATTGAGAAACTTCCTCTATTCTATCCCATTTACCAGTTTCCTGGTGGTAGCACTTTAAATGGGATTTGGGCAAACAACACTCCAAAGCTCAATACATGTGCTTGTAGAAATGAGCATTTAATCACCACTGACTCCTTATGTGGAATCTTTGGCACATGCCTACCAACTGAGAACATTACCTGCTCTGGACACAGTGAGTGTTTCAGGGATGTACAGGCACATGACTCAACCCAAGAGAGTCAAACTGAGTCAGGAACAATCCCAGAGATTTTTGTTAGTGAGATCATAAAAAGTGGTTATGGCTTCTCTTTTGGATTTGAACCTGAGAGATTATAAAATTGGAGCTACTACAGCTATCCTGTTGCCAAAGAGATTGACAATGAAGCCAGTTTGGAGAAAGCAAGAGCCTACAAAGAGATCAAGTCTTATGAACCTCATTTAAACCATCACCTTTAGCTTGCAATTTCAGTGACTAGAACCAATGTGCCTAGTAGCAATATCTCATTGTTGTTTTAATTTGCATTCTCTTGATGACAGATGATGTGGAGCATTTTTGTTCCCTTACTTACCATCTGTATATCTTATTGGATGAAGTATACCTATTAAGGTTTTTGGTCCATTTTTTAATTGGGTTGTTTGTTTTCTTATTTTTCCCACCACTTTTTTTTCTTTCTTTTTTTTTTTTAGTGTATGTGAGTGTGTGTGTGTGTGTGTGTTAAGAGCACTTAACATGAGATCCATCTTCTTAAGTTTTTAAATGTAGTTTTTAAGTGCTTAGGAGGGGAGTGTACAGTGTATCTCTAGAAGGTATTCATCTTTTTTTATAACTGTAGTTTTATACCCATTGAACTTTACTGATTTGTTCACTTGATTTAACAATTACTGAATGATGTCTGTTAAACTCTTACTAGGGTGGTGCTTTCTTAATTTTCCCTCTTAATATTGCAAAATTTTATTTGTATATTATGACATTGTTACAAGATTTTTGTCAGTCTAGAATTGCTATATAGTTGTTCTTTTATGAAGAAAAGAAACTTTTATTTCTATGTTTCTATGAAACTTTTATTTCTAGCAAAACCTTCTGGCTTAATGTCTACTCTCTTCTATATAAATATAGCTATATTTTCTATATTTTGGTTAGTGAATGCTTGAAAACTCTTAGATAATTTTCCACTGAACCTTCCTGTTTTACTTTGATTTAGGTATATCTTTTATCAGCAGCATATAATCAAATACTGCTCCATGCTGTTTCATGTATTTATCCTGAAAACTTTTATCTTTTAGCTATCAAGTCTAGGCTATATTTGGAGTGATTATTGGGGTTTTCTTAGCATTTTATTTTGGGTATTTGTCTTACTTTTAGATATTTTATTCTCTCTTGCCTTCTTTAAGATGGAGTTAAAGAAATTCTTACTCCATTTATCCATCCATCTGTATTTGGAAGTTATGTTCCCTATTTTAGTTCTGTTAGTGATTATTCTATATGTTTTGACAGAATTTGATGCTGAATAAGATAAAGACCTTAGAGAACTTTGAGCAAACTACTCAATAGTTAAGATACCTGTCAAGAAAGTTAGTTCTGTCTTCCATATCCATATATTATACATTAATGTTGTTTATGACATTGAAGAGTATTTAGATTTATTCTTTTCCCTATCATTTCTTGGCTTATCATTTCTCTTTGCATTTTAGCTATCTACTTATAATTATTTTCCTTCTCAAAAGAAATTCTTTTAATGATGGTTTGTTGGTGATAAATTATCTCATTTTTTTGTTAGTTTAAAAAAAATTTTAAGCTTAGTTTACAATTTTAAGTTGGCAATTATTTTCTCTCAGCTCTTTAAAGTTATGATTTTAACCTTATTGTGCTATCATCTAGGTAACCTTTCTGTTCTTGCAAGTAGATGTGACTTTCATTTCTTTGAGGTATATATTTTCTGGCTGTGTTTAAGATCCTATATTCTAAAGACTCACTAAGGGTTAGTGGGTGTGGATTCTTTTCTTTCTCTTTCTTTCTTTAAGTGCTTTCTTTCTTTAAGTGCTTCTTCTTTCTTTCTTTCTTTCTTTCTTTCTTTCTTTCATCCTGATTTGTCTTCACCTTATTTCATAATTTGTTTTTGCAGTTGTCATTTCAGGGAAGTTCTGAGCGATAATGACTTCAAATATACAACTCTATCCTCTGTATCATTTCCTTGTGAAAATCTGAGTAGATTTTTGGTAGGTGATATTATTCTGTTTTCTGTATCTTTACTATCTCTTCATATCATTGTGCATCATTCTGGGTAATTTTATTAGATCCATCTTCTGGCTCACTAATTTTCTCTTCAGCTAAATCAAGGGTCTTATATAACACACCCATTAAAATTTAAATTTCAAGTATAAATTTATTTATGGAAAACTTACTTGGTTCTTATAAAAAATGTGCTTCATCATGTCATATAGTATATTTTGTTATTCTTATATGTCTTACTTGTTCATTTCTTTAAAAAATTGTCTATTTATATTTCCTGCGTCTTTACTTTTAGGAATTTTATGCTGTCTGTGTTTATCAGAGTTTCCTAAAGAAGTCATTTGTATTTGATTTAGCTAGGATTCTGGGAGAATTATCAAATCCATACAACAATAAACTATTTTTTTAACTTGGGTACTTAGGACAAATTAGGAAATAAGAATTTAAACTTAGTAATGAATTTAGACTGTTTTATGCATACATGTATTCATTGATTTTTTTGCCCTTGCCATCATAACAATGGTAAATAGACAATATTGGCTATCACTTCCTTTTGCAGACTTTTTTGTTTTGGTTTGTTTTTTTTGTTTTGTTTTTTGTTTTTTGTTTACTCCTTTCCTAAGCGCAGAGGCTTTGGGGGTGTTGTAACTTCATGAAGGGGTTTCTATTCTAGTTTCTATGTAGAGCAGACCCAAGTATGATTTTTGTTTCACCTGTGTGATGATTAAAGGTGAAAGCTCTAGATTACTATGCTTACATAAGACACCAAGAGAGCTATTAAACATCTTTTTCCACTTACCATTCTTGATTTTCTTCTGTTTGGGGTCTTGATTTCTGAGGATACTGAGAAGGAGTTTTAAAGCAGAATTTTATGAGCATATTTAGGTGTTTTGTAGCTGGAACATTTGAAAATGACTGGAATTTCATAACGCTGAACACCAGAGTCTTCAACTTCTTTTTTGGCTGTGATATTTTAGCACATAAAGTATAAACAATTAAGTAAATAAGGTAAAACTTATTCTGGTTGTTATGGAATTGGTTGTCCTTAACTTCCACTTGCTCACTAATACCATCCCACATATTTTAGAATAAAGTGACAGAGATTGCCAAAGTAGAACAGTAGATCAATTAGAAAATGTTTCCAAGTTCAGAAAATTAATATTACAAAGAGATATTTGGAAAATATTCCATTTTTAATATGAGGCTACCTATCTTCATTTGTGAATGACATGGATTTACTTATTCTGGAATGTTTTACCATGAACCCACATAGCTCCACAAGAGGTGTTAGCTCTATCGATGTTAGCAAATCTTGTCTGTTAAGTTTCAAGGGGAAAGCCAATTCTATTTTGGGGAGCCAGACCTTACAGGATATCTGGGAACTGGAAAAAAAAAATTAAAAACAACAACAACAACAACAGTGTTTTGCAAGGGATTGAGCCACTTTAAAAGGCATATGAATACCTGCTTTCAGCAATGTCAGTAGCTTTCCATCACAATGAAACAACAACATGGATATCAAGATTTACCTGCATTTTATACCCATCAAATCAATATAAAAAGATGAGGTTAAAAATTCTGCTGCTTCTGTGGAATGAGAATGAACCATGTTTTACAGTAATGCCAATAAGATGAGCAAAAGAGCAAGTGCTCTGGGCTTTTATTTAGGAGCTCTAACCTAAATGAGGTGTGCATAAGATATCAAGTATTAAGATGCACTGCAGTTGTAAGAAACTCTGGTTTGTATGAGACACGGAAAGGGTCTTTTGCTCCTAAAGAGATGGGCTATTTCATGCATGCCATAAAGCGAAGACTAGTATGATCTACTTAGCACATATTTGGAATAGCAAAAATAAGGTCAATATCATTTAGTATATCACTGAAACCTCTGGGCTCATTTTAAAACTGACTTAATGAACATCAGGATGTAAGAGAGGGATGACTAAAATTTTAAAAATATGGCAGCCTTCTACAGAAGGTAACTGTAGGAAAGATATGAAAAAGAGCAAACTTACTCTTTGCTACCTTTCTTCTGTGGGGGTCTTTATCTCTTTTAGACTCTTGGACCCTAATACTGTGTAGTGCTGCTTTTTGATTACTGAAATTGATTGTGTATCTCAGCATGAACCACCTTCTCCCTCATTCTCACTTTGCTTTCCTTAGTATCTATTTTTCAATTTGAGCGATGACTTGAAGGTTTGACTAAAGCAATAGGTAATGCACAAAGCTTAAATCCAAGTGAATTTTCTCAAGAGAAATTAGATAATGTAAGGGATCTATTATAAGAATTTAGAAAATCATAGCATTTTTGATAAACCACATTAATAGGAAGAATAAATGGGTTATAGAATAATGCATAACATATGTAATAGAGATACTAAATATATATTTAATTTAATATCTATTTAATATAAAGATACATATATTTAACATATAAAATAGTTGCTGACTATTTTGAGCTAGCATGGCCTTGGATAATCACCAGTTCTGTTTTTCTTTGTCTTCTCCATTTCTGGAATTTGGGTCTGAAAGTTCTTAGTCATACGAGTTATATTCTAGACATAACCTTGCTTTAAATCCTTTGGTACTGTCACACATGCCTTCTGTTGAATTGCTCTCACCGTGCCCCTTTTTCTGAGCAGTGGGTGACTGTATTCACAGCTCACAAGCACTTCTATTTTGACTTAGTGAGGCTTTTCCCTGCCGCTTCTTTTCAGAATCCTTCCTTGGTGCTTATTGCACGTATTTATTACTCTCCTGAGTGAACTTAGAAGTAAAATAGAAAAACAAACCAACAAATGAAATACCGGAAAACACAGACATTCACAGAGTATCACCAAAACCTATCAGAATAACAGAGTCTTACACTACCCCTCTCAGAGTGTTAGTTTCTTTGTGACATTTATTATTGCCTCAACTGGCATCTTTCATCTGCTTGCTTGTTTATGGTCTGTAAAATCCTCCTTTAATGGAAGCTGCATGAGAGCTGGAGCTTTTCTGGGTTCTTTTCCTTTTGGAATATCTGTGCCACTATCAGGACCCATCTCAAGACAGGTACTCAAAGACTTTTGTTGAACGAATGAATGGCTAGAGGACGATGGATATGGGCCAGGAACTTCCTTTAAATAATTCCATGAAATATGGGAAACTTGGCAGTATTACTGAGTTGTGCTGCCAGTGGAAGATCCCAAACACTCTTTTGGGCAGTTTAAGCAATTTTATTTGGAAATTAGTGGATATACATTTTAAAACATGCTATTTCTGTCACATTCCTCTAAATTGTGTAAATAATTGAGCAGGAAAGGAAAGGTGACTGGATTTCTTCTATTGATCTTAGACTCTACATATGCTTTACAGAAATCATAAACATGATAAATTTCTCCCCTTTTTAAATCGTGTTTGAATAATTGGGACTCAGGTCAAGTCTTTAAGGTAGAGATGAATGAAAAAAGAACTGGAAAGTAAAATGCAAAAAGTAATTACATGCACACATGATACCTCCATAATCTTCATTTTTCTCCTATTCATTCTTGCAACATAAATATTGTATATGTCTAAGTGCCTTAAATATGATGACAATAATAACAGTAATGATGATCATCATAACATTAATTTTAAATTACATTTGACATATATTAATATATGCTACGTATTGCATACCCATTTTGCAGGAAATTAATAGAGTAGGGGAGGGGTACTACCATCACACTTTACAAATCCAATTGTTAGGGCTCCACTTGCCACATGCTTTATATTTTAAAACCTCCTAAAAGAAAAATAATCTAGACACATAATCTTTTACATGGCCTTTTTGTTACATGTTGCCTTATTTCTTGTGAACTTTCTGTATGTGTTAAAACATAAAAACATCTTTCCTTTAAAAATTTGGAGGCCATGTATCTTTGGGGGTCTATTCTTGTACACCTTCTCTCTGCTTGGGCTTGATAATTTGATTTGCTTTTCTAACCCACATGATCTTCTATTGTTTCAAGAGTCCTCAGTATTTAACTTAGAACCCCTCCATGTTTCAAGCCCATATAACAACTCCAATTAAAATACTGCATACTTCTTAAACTTAAGTCATTATCTTCTCCCAGAAATCTACTTCTATTCTGCTTCAAAATGGTTGATCAAAAACCTTCTTTAAATTTCTTTTTTTCCCAAATCACATCAGATTTATTAGAGAAATATATGAATAAATTCCTAGTAACTTTGGGATGTTAGGAGAAATGCTACTAGCATCCCAGAATGGTAAGAGTTTCCAAAGATTGACAGAGAAGCCAAGCAGGTATGATGGATCTGTTACACCATCAGGTATCAGGGGAGACTTACAAAATAGGTGTTTATCAGGAAGAATGCAAAGCTAATGCTAAGAGATCTGAGGGGACAGAATCTGGAAGAAGAATCTGCATTGGGAGAAAATTCAGCTGGGAATTATTTCAGAAACAACCTTTGTATCAGTTCTCCAAACATCTGATTCCAGCATTTTCTCACAGGAAAGAATCTTGAAGTAACTATATAAGCCTAAAAAGTGGACACGTGATAAAGGCAGACAGAAATGATATGAAACTTCCCCACTCAGAAAAGCAGTCGTCCACACACCCTGCCTGGACAGTTAATAGCCCTGTTTGAGGAAATTAAACATATTGTTTTCAGAGCTAACAAAAGACTTAAGCCCACCAAGAACCAGAAAGAAGAAAAACAATCTAAAATCAAAAAAGAGATGAACACAGGTTACTTAAAATGAAACAAGGATCTAACCAGCATTGCCAACAAGGAGAGCTTGATTCTGAGGAAAGAATCCTTTGAATCTTGTTTTCTATGTGAAACTAAAACAACATTCAAGTATGAGGACATGAGAAAACAGTTTTGCATATATAGGAAAGGAACATATTCATCCTCAAGCTTTTTCTTAAATTATTTGAGAATATATTCTCACAAAACAAAACATAAATCGCAAAGAAAGAAACATGGGCTTCAAGGAATATTATGGAATAAGACATCTGTGAATTTTATGACCATTTAAATAATTATTAATACAATGGTTGTCAATCTTCAGATAACCATTATAGAATGATTTGTAAAAATATGGACCCATAACCCACAGTTATAACAAAATGAAAATAAAAGTCCCATGTGATTTCAACAACATGGGATGGCACTGAACACAAGAGAGAAATAACAGAAAGCCAAGAATTTTTTCTTAAACACTATATAAATTTTTCTTAAACACTATAAATGTATGTGTTAGTTTCATAGGGCTTCCATAATAGTTACCACAAACTGGATAGTTTAAAACAATAGAAGTTTATTCTCTCACAGTTCTGGGGGCCAGAAACCCAAAATCAAGGTGTTGACAGGGTTGATTTCTTTTGGAAGCTCTGAACAAGAAATCTATTCCATGCCTCCTGGCAGCCAGGAGTTTGGGGTGTTTCTTGGCTTGCCAATGCACTGCTTCATTCTCCATGTTCATCCTTATATTGTTCCTTCTGCTTCTCTGCCTCTTGTAAAGATTCCTGTCATTGGATTTAGAGCTCACCCTGATCCAGAATGATGTCATTCTGAGATTCTTACGTAAATTACATCTACAAAAACCCTTTTTTCAAGTAAGATCATATTCACAGGTACAGTTATGCCTTAACCCACTATAATGCCTTAATATTTATTAAATAACAAAAATAAACTCTTATAGGACTTATATCAAGCACTACTAGTTTTACATATATTAACTGATGTAAACTTCCCAATAACCCTATGATCTATGTCCTATTTTTTCCACTTCACAGATTAGGAAACTAAGGCACAGTGATATCCAAACAGCTAAGAGACACTGAACTGTAGCACCACTCCAACAATTCTATGAAAGGTGGATATGGTCAGAGAGATATCTACAGAGAAAGCGATGACGTGGAGAAGAAATAATAAGATGGCTGATATGAATTTAAGTAAAATATAGAAATTTCAAGAAAAACAAAATATAACTTAAAATTAATTCCTACGACATGCCATTCAAGATATAGTTGAAACAAGTCATATACAAATAGAGGAGGTAAAGTGATGAAAAGAGAAATATAGTCCACATTTTAACGAAAATGAGTAGTTGCAGAATTCTTCAAGATTGGACAGAGATATTTTTTAAATGTATATGGGATCATGTAATTCTTGGTTTTAGAGCCATCGAGTGGCTTGGTGTTACATTTTGAATAAGGTATCAATTCCTTCTTCAATAGCCTACAAAATTACAAATCATCTGATTGGTTCCTGTCTGAGTTTATACATTGTTTTTTCCTCTCTCAATTTCCCTTGCTTACTATGTTCTGAGCTCACTGAGATTTTCGTTCCCCAAACTTGCCTGTATACTCTTTCTTCTCTCGTTCTCTGGCACTCCGTTGATATGGTTCCCATTCATCACTCAGATCTGAGGTCACAGATCACTTCGTCAGAGCTGTCCTCCCCACATTATCTAAAGTGACCCGTTGTTATGCTCTAGCACTTTGCCTTAATTATTTTCTTCCCAATTATTTCAACTGCTTGATATTACTTGTTTGTAAAAGTCATGTACAATCGCTTCCAAAGTCATCAACTTTACACCATAATTACCTAGTAAATGACTCCTCCTTCAGTGGTATCACAATAATCCAGGCCTCCAAGAATCCAGGAAGAGTGTATAGGATGGCACCCGAGGTCAGTGTTCGAAGATGAGCATGGCTTAGGTTTTAGTTTGGTAAATAGTGGTAATTTGTGAGTAAATCCCAAGGAATTGTAAATATATAGAAAATATGGAGAATGGATGGAGTGTTGGTGATTCTCTTGCTGCCAATCATACTATCGAAAATCAGCAATGGTATTATTCTGAATATCATCTATTTGGCCCTTTAGGTTCACTCTGCACCCTTCATCCAGTTGCTTGATGCCTGGGTGGCTGGCCATATCAAAGAGCTCTCTTGTTTTCCTTTGGCAGGGTGGTAGGGATTGGCAATGATTCTGGGCTCGGGGATAATACATTCTCCTATGTGATTTCTCCACTCTGACCTCACCTTTGTAGATACTTCTTTTATTAAAGTCTGCTCACATTAGTTTGAATGTGCCATTTGTTTCTTGCTGAGACACTGACTAATACATATGTATTTCCTTTGAGCATTTCCAATTGCCAAGAGTACATACTTCATTTTTTCCCTTACAATTATTAATTGAGTGCTTACCATGTGCCAAGTACTGTTATAGACTGTGGGGACTTTGCAGTGAACAAAATAGATGAAAACTATTGCCCTTGTGAAGCTTACATCCTAGCTGAAGATTACAATGAATAAAATAAATGTGCAAAATTATGTGAGATATAGCAATATATATTATGAAGAAAAATAAAGCAAGGGAGCAGGATAGCAATATTGGAGGAGGTTGAAATTTAAAGTGGGGTGGCCAGGGAAGGTTCCACTGAGAAAGTTACATTTAAGTAAAGAAATGAAAGAGGTAAGGGAGCCAGATCATGAAGATTTCTGGTAAGGAGCATACCAGGCAGAGAGAATAGCAAATGCAAATGGCCTAGTCACATGAGGGCCTGATATTTTCAAGAATCCATGAGAAGGCCAGTGTAATAGAATAGGATAAGCCAGGGAGGAAAGGAGTGCATGAAGACAGATCCTATAGGACCCCAAGGGCCACTGTGAAGACTTTGGAATTTACTCAGTGTGAAAAAAAGGAGGATATTGGAAGGTTTGGAGCTGTGGTACAATTTGACTTACATTTTATATCCATTGTTCTTGCATTTGGTTGTTTTAAAGTGTATGTATGTGCATGGATGTGTATTTTAGAATGGGGGAGGGCAAACAAAGATATAAATAAAAATTATTTAAGGGGCACCTGGCTGACTTAGTAGAACATGTGACTCTTGATCTCAGGGTTGTGAGGTCGAGCCCCATATGAGTGAAGAGATTACTTTTAAAAAAAACTTAAAAAAAAAAGTTATGTAAGAACTTAATATCATTTCAGGAGAATGATAACAATGGCCAAAACTAAGTTAATGGCGATAGAATTGTTGATAATGAGGTATTAAATACTTAGATTCAAGATGCATTTTGAAACTAGAGTCAGCATGATTTTCTAATGGGTTCATTCATTCCACATATATTTATTGAGGGCTTACCATGGACTAGCATTATGCCAGGTGCGTGGGATAGCACAGTGAGCAAAACAAAGATTCCTACTCTTACAGAACTTAAAATATAATGATGGTATGGAGGCAGTAAACAGTGAGCTAAAAAATCAACAAATAAATAAATAAATAAAGCATATAGAACTTTACCTATTGTTAAGTGCTGTTAGAAAAAACTACTTAGGGGTGCCTGGGTGGCTCAGTGGGTTAAGCCTCTACCTTTGGCTCAGGTCATGATCCCAGGGTTCTGGATGGAGTCCTGCATAGGGCTCTCTGCTCAGCAGGGAGCCTGCTTCCTCTTCTCTCTGCCTGCCTCTCTGTGATCTCTGTCTGTCAAATAAATAAATAAAATCTTAAAAAAAAAGAAAGAAAGAAAAAAGCACTTGGGTGAAGGGCAATCATGCCCAGTTAGGTTAATAAATGGATAGATGGTCAGGGCATGCCTCCTTATGTAGGTGACATTTCAGTAAACAGTTGAGAGAAAAGTGGGGATCAGTTAAGGGAATATTTGAGGAACGAGTTCTTTAGCCAGAGAGAACAACTAGAGCAAAGCCGTAGGGTAGACACATGCCCTGGGGCTTAAGGAACTTCACGAAGGCTGTGGAGCTGAAAAGTATCAGTAAGGGACAGTGTATTAAAGACTGGATATTAGAGTAGTAACAGGCGACAAGCTTTAGAAAGCCTCATAAGCCATTGTAAGGATTTGGGCTCAGACTCAGTGCAGTGAGAGTAATTTCAGTGTTTCTGTAGAGGAATGGCAAGATCTAACCTTTATTTTGTATTTAATAGGTTTATTTAAGTTGCAGGAACGAGAATAGGCTCTCAATGCCAAAATTTGAAGCAAGAAGACCTGCTGTGAATTGAGATGTATGAAAAAGAAAGAACCAAAGACAACACTGCCATTTAAAATTATGAAAAAACTGGAAGGAAAGTAAGTTCTAGAGAGGAAGATTAAGATCTCCATATTGGACATATTAAGACCAAAACAACTCTTAGAGATTCATTCTTCATTTTTTTTTCCATATGGAGAGATTTCCAGTTTCTATCATTCCACAGCAGTAAGTTATTTAACAGATGGATTTAGGAAAAACAAGTGGACATGCTCAGTTTAGCCAGCTCTTTTGTTTTTTTATTTTGCAGGGAAAAAAAATCATTCTCTAACTCTCTGTAATGCAGGTTTTAAAGAGTCAAGCCCAGTGGAAGTATCTATGTCTATTAAGCAATGACTAGATTGACTAGATGAGTAAACTTAAATTTTTAGTGAAGTGTTAGTAAGTCCTATTTGCAGTAGTTGCATAGATGCTTTCTCTAAAGACCTTTATACAGAATGAAAGTGATCATTTGAGTTTCCATATGATAGTCCTCATGTCAATCCTTTTGAATACTGAGGGTGGGAAAATGGCATTATTCATTTTCTTGAGTCTAAGGATTTTAAAAATGAATATAGAGTGATTTTTACCCTAGAGATTATTATTAAGAAGCAACCTTCATATCCAAGTCTTCTCAATTTTGAAGGCAAAATTGAATTTGACCTTTAACTAAAGATCAATTCCACTGGGTAACCAATTTGGACTGATTCCACTGGAGATCACCTAAGAGTATTCTGGCATTGTAAATGGCCATTAAAAGGCATCAGTGCTATAATTCTTTTAGAAACAGATAGTTATGTGAGAGTCATATGATGGTTATTGCTTTATGATTTAGATATTATTTAATGAACAGTTGGAAATATCTATCAAGTCTAACCTGACACAAGAGGACAGAGAGGACCTCCATCTCAGCCAAGACTACTTGGGAAAAATGCTGTAATTTCCAAAAGCATACCCTTCAAACTGACAATAATAGCATATTATCCATTTGCTTTACATCTTTCACTTAAAATTATCAAAACAGTTTACAGTACTCAACTTCAGTCTTATGTGTTAACTAGAGTCAAAGCTATAAATCGTTAAGACTGCTTGTGACCATCATCAGGTAATGCTAAGTGAGGGGTTTTAACCTATTTTGTGCCATTTGGGCAATATTTTGAGACCTTCGTAGAATAGTAGTTTTAAATATATAGAAGCCCAAAGTAAGAACCATACTGAAATACACTGCACTCTTTGAAGCGTACCCACTTTTCTCATTTTGCTTAAACATTCCTATTTACAAGTTTAAATATATTTTTTCAATGAGAATAGCATTATTTTATTTTTGCCATTAGCTTATCAAATTTTCACTTCATCTATGCTACTTATAAAATGTTACAAAAATTACCTTAGTTGTGAATATGTTATGGTTGATATAAACACACGACTCTTTGGATTTCTTTTCTTTCTTTTTTTTTTTTTTAAGATTTTATTTATTTATTTGACACAGAGAGATCACAAGTAGGCAGAGAGGCAGGCAGAGAGAGAGGAGGAAGCAGGCTTTCCGCTGAGCAGAGAGCCCGATGTGGGGCTCGATCCCAGGACCCTGGGATCATGACCTGAGCCGAAGGCAGAGGCTTTAGCCCACTGAGCCACTCAGGCACCCCTGGATTTCTTTTTGGTCTTAATGATCCAAACCCTTATAAAACAATGTTACTGGTGGCTTATAATTGCATAAAACAAAATTGTGTTTTATATCTTCCTTCAAATATGTACACATTTACATCTATTATTTAGCCCGTGTTTCTTGAGCAGAGTCTTGTGGACCCAGACACTCTTCAGTATGCTAGGAATTCAGTTCTGAATCAGATAAAGCTAGAGAAAATAAGAGAAAGGGAGGAGAGGAGGACACAGAGAGAGAAAGACTGGAAAAGAAAGGGAAGGAAATCTGATGTTAAATAAGGTGATAAAAAGGAATAAAAATGACAGGAGATGAGAGTGAGATAGGTAGTTAGGAAAGGACTGAAGAAACAACATTTGTACAGAGAAGTTAACATATCAATCCTGAAAAATAATGCATTGTTTACAAAAATCTAATTAGCTTGAACAAAGCATGATCATATTCACAGGCAAGGATCAAGTAAGTGCTCTGTCTTAGACCAGAAAGAAGGAGTTCCCTGTGTTTTTGTCCATTCCAAAGGAGGGTAACATCGAAGATGTCTACTGCAGAGTCATGTCTGGCAGAGTGCAAGTAGTAGCTGCCTGGTTCTCAGACTAGATATATAAAGCGGAAACTGAAAGAGAAATGGGTAGTTTCCCCCAGAATCATTTGACTTAAAGATATTTCTCCATGGTTTTAGCTTTGCTGAAAGGGCCTGTAGTATGACTATCTAGTTTTCCTTTTCTCTTAGCTACCTTTGCTCCAAAAAGTCAGTTACATCAGAGGGTAAGGGCCATGATCTTTCCGAAACCTACAGAGAAGAATCCTTCCTGACCTATTCTTCAGGTGGTTTTCTGGCAATATGTGGCAAGCACTTCAGTTTTTGTCTCGTCATTACATGATGTCTTCCCTTCTTGTGTCTGTGTCTTCACGTGGTCATATAAGAACAATATCTAGAATGGATTACGGCTCATTCTGCTCCAGTATAACCTCACATTGACTAGTTAATCTTCAGTGATACTATTGCAGATGTTGCATTTGGAGTTACTAGGGGTTAGGATTTCAACACATATTTTGGCAGGATATAATTCAACCCACAATAGTCATTTCTGGAGTTTGCACAAAAACTTGAAGTACTTAGAAATCAAACCAAGTTAGATATAGAATTAGTCCAGATGTCCACTGATAGATGAATGGATAAAGAAGATGTGGTATACACACACACACACACACACACACACACACACAGGAATATTTTCAGCCATCAAAAATAATGAAATATTGCCCATTTGCAATGACGTGGATGGAACTAGAGGGTATTATGCTAAATGAAATCAGTCAGTCCGAAAAAGACAAATACCATATGATTTTATTTATATGTGCAATTTAAGAAACAAAAGAGATGAGCATAAGGGGAAGGGAAGGAAACATAAAATAAGATAAAAACAGAACGGAAGGTAAACTATGAGACTCTTAGCTATAGCAAACAAACTGAGGGCTGCTGGAGGAGAGGTGGGTAGGGGGATGGGGTAATTGGCTGATGGGCATTAAGGAGGGCAATTGATGTAATGAACATTGGGTGTTATATGTAACTGAAGAATCACTAAATTCTACCCCTGAAACTAGTAATGCACCATATGTTAATTAAATTGAATTTAAATAAAAAATTTTTTAAAAAGGAAAAAAAAAAAAACAAGAAGAAAGAGTATAGGCTAGGAATTTTCAATAGCTAACTCTTTAAACTTCGGCCGTACTCTTTGTTCTATTGTTGATCTTAGGAAGGTTGCTAAAATGTTTAGACTCAGTTTTCTCATCCATAAAATGGTGGGGTCAACTACTTTGCAGAACTGTGAAGACAGAAATAATATAAAAAAAATGGGAGTACATAGAACTCAAATTCTTGTTCTATTGTTCTTATAAGTATTTTTGTCATCCAAAAACTACAGATAAGACTAAATGGAAATGTATTGCAAGTTACCTACTCTTAGGAAAAAATAGGTGTTATGAATCAATTTTTTTTTACTTACGTTAAAACAAGAAATAGACATGTTGTCCTATTTCAAGTTCAGAACTGCATATTAAGATGTATCCTGATATACTTCCTCAGCAAGCTGAATTGGATCAACACAGTAATGACATGAACAGCTCAAGAATCAGTAGAAATATTTTTAAAAATATTCTTGTGGTTGACCTGAAGGATAATAGTCACTACATTTGCCAAAAGAAGATCAGTATTTTCCAAAGAATTACTTGTCTTCAATTTAAAATCATGGCTTGTAATTAGGAACATACTCTTCAGCAAGGCCTCTGCTGACTACCCAATATAAGTTATGTCTACTTCTGGTAGTCTATCATCACAGTTTGTTCTTGGCTTTATAGCATCTATAAAGCACGTGGAATCTATATAGCATATCACAATTTATAATTATATATTTAAGTTTGTGTTTCCTTGTCCACTGTCTGTTTTATACACTAGATCTTAAGTGTCTAGAGAATAGGGATCATGCCTCAACCCTCTAGCACAGTGACTGTCACACAGTAAGGGCTTAATAAATATCAATTTAATGAATAAATGGATTGGTGAGTTTATTGACGAATAAAAATGTTATTACTCTCTCCAGACATTCTCATTTGACAGATTTGCCTTCAGCAAAGACAACACAATAAATTGTATATTTATTTACTTGTCCATTACATAGAGGTACTGGATAAATCTATGGGATATCATTGGAAAAATACTTTGAAATTTCTAAAAACAACATATTTTGAATATCAAATATAGCGTGTTACTTTTTATAATTTTTTTATATCTAAGAAAATGTAGACATCAGAGCTTTGGAAATGGAATATTGAGGAAGTGGGAAAGCAAGACAAATACATAAATAACAAAAACAAAATATAGCAAAAGAAAGTGAAAATGAGCAAAAAAATATCAAACAATATATAGGCGAAAGTGATAGGAAAATTGAATCAAAGTCTAAAAAAAAGATCAGACTAACATCGGTATATAAATAAGCTGGGTTAGAAAACTTATGTGACATTCCACATTTTTATAATTTGGCCCACATATCATGTTCTATCTTATTTTCCATTGCTTAATTTGTTGGTTAATGTCCCCAGTGAATTTTTACCTCACAGTAGTAGCTTCTTCCCTCCACTCTACCTACAGCACTACTACCAGCCTCTCATTAGATTTCTCCTTGTATTCATCTTTCAACACCCCCATTAAGGTTCCAGTTTTTCTGTTACAGCTTTCCATTGTATCTGTTGAAGAAGCTGAGGCTTAGGAGTAAGGAGACCATGTAAGTTCACACAACTGATGAAGCACTAGGGCTAGAGTACAGAGGACTGTTTCCAAAGTCTATGACTTGTAGCATCCATTGCTCCAAGGTTTGAGATAGGGTACATTATCCATCATCTGTGCCAGACCATGCATACCTGGGTCAATATAAGAAAAAAGAAAAGTTAGTGGAAATCCTTTAGATTATAATTACTACCAAACCAGAGGCAAACATTATAGAGCTTTCTGCTTTATTTATATCTTCCCAAGTACGCAGAATGAAGTAGATGGAAGAAAACCCAAAAGCAATTGGCTAACCCAAAGCCTAAAAGTGCGTAATAGGTGATAATTCTTAATATAAAAGGATACATTTGCAGGGTATGCAAGAAAATTGGATGATCAAATTCCTATTCAACTATGAAGTGATTTGCAAAATAGTATGAAAGGCACAATCTTAAGGAGGTGATTTCCTTTTTCCCTTTAATACTGAATATAACCCCATTAATTTTAATATGTGCCTGTTAAAGGAAAACATACCCATGGGCATTTCAGAGAGAACTCAAAAGTATTTTTAATTTAGAAGAGTAGTATAGTTATACAATATAAAATCAGTATCTACTGGTTATTAAAGTGTTTCATTCTGGTTTGATGTATACAGGATTTGGTTGACATTTTCTTCATTTACTTTATTTGAAGATCTGAACCTGTGACTATAAACAGGTGACTTGTTTAGAAAGTATATTTAACTCTGCATAAGACTTAAGGTAATAAGTTAAATTTAATGAGTTGGCAATAAGGATATTTTTTCTTCCATGTAATAGAAGTGACCTGGTTTCATAAATGGCTTAGAAAATAATAAAACAGAACGTGTTTATGGCTTGCATTTAAGAAAAAAGTATCTGTTTCCTCTAGAAAATAAGAACAAGAGGATTAAGGGAAATATTATAAGAAACAAAAAGAGATTCAATGATAATTTTGTTCTTTAAGACATAAAACTTTTCACTATAGAAATATTTCTGCCTTCACTTAAATTTCTTTGGGTTTGAAAACACCTTAGAATACATACATAAATATATATTCTCTTTTTCCTTACATGTATATATACATACATACACAGATATATGAATGTTTATACACACACACACACTATATAGCCTATATTATATGTAAGTATATGTAAATAGTGTATTAAAAACAAGAAACACATGTATAAATATTTATTTTATTTTTTTATATTTCGAATCTAGTTATTCAGTCATTATTGGCATACATCCTCTGGGGGCAAAAATACTCATCATTTCCTGATGTTGCCTACAGACACCATCTACTCATTTATTCCTTCTTTTCTTTTATAAGCAAATATTAGCATCTGCTATTGAATAATTCAGATAAAAACAACAACAATAACAACTCATGATTCCTGTCTTCAAGGAAAACAGAACTACTGTGGGAAGGCATATGCAAAAATATGAATGCAATAAAAATATATTATTTGAGGAAAATGTTACTGAAGTAGAGAGAACACAGTTGAGGGTAGAGTAGAAAAAATCCAATCCTTCAAGGAAAGCTCACCTTATGGAAAAATCTCAAAAGATGATTTAGGATGGGCCATGGCAGAATGGCAAGGCCTGCCTCATAACTTGAATTTAAAATAAAGTAATTAAAGGTAAGTAAAACTAAATAATGAAAAACAAAGTATGAGCAAATACATTTTTAGGTAAGTGTGAATTTCAAGTCAACAGTCACACTAGTAATATTTAGTTGAATAAAATTCAAGGCAAAAAACATTTTATAATATAAAACAGTTATTTATAGAAATAATGAATTATAGTAATAAAAATTCAAAATAGGAATGCTTGGGTGGCTCAGTTGGTTGGACGACTGCCTTCGGCTCAGGTCATGATCCTGGAGTCCCGGGATCGAGTCCGGCATCGGACTCCCAGCTCCATGGGGAGTCTGCTTCTCTCTCTGACCTTCTCCTCATTCAAGCTCTCTCTCACTGTCTCTCTCTCAAGTAAATAAATAAAATCTTTAAAAAAAAATTCAAAATAATATTAATATCTGGTAGCAAATAAAGTTGTTTCAAAATTTATATAAGAGAAGTTAAAATATATGAATTGGAGTTAGGATACTTACCTATGTTTTTAACAAATCTCATTAGCAAAAGTTACTCAGGATATGAAAGTCATGAATTTATAATGTATATTATATACTACATATATATGCTATATACTACATATTACTTTGTTATATATTAACTGATGTTTTGTTTATATAATTCATTATTACTCTATGTTACTCTATATTATTTTATGATAGAATTATTATATACTATTTTATTAAATATACTGTCTTATATATACATATCACACATTCTAACCTACAAAGAGAAAATATACCTTCTTAAGCATCACAGATCTTTTACAAAAACTGAACATGTAGTAGGCCACCAAAACAAAACAAAACAAAACAAAAAAACCCTCGATAAATCTAAAAGTAAGTTAGTTAATGGGTCATATTCTCTAGTAATAATGCCATGAAACTAGATATTATTAAGAAAAGTTTGTGTTTAAAAATGCTTGGAAAATAAACAAAAATATCATAAATAACTTTAGGTCAAAGCAGAAATTAAATTTGTCATAGCAGCTATACAGAATACAATGTAAGTGAGGGTACCTCATATTATATTAGTGGAATGCAGCCAACTCTCCACCTAGATGAGAATTTATAAATCTAAATGCACATATTTATGCAAGAAACACTAGGTGTGAAAGAACTCAACATGCAGCTCAAGTATTCACAACAAAGTAAAACAAACATTAAGGAGTAAAGCAGGATAAAGGAATTAATAAATAAGAAATACAAACAGAAAGGAATGAGAAAGCCAAAAGGTAGCAGAATGGAAACATAAAAAATGTTTAAAAAAATAAAATAGTCAACCTGGCAATGTCAGTTGAAAAAGAGGAAATGAACATGGAAGAAATCACAGCTATTAAACATTAGTAATAAAAGAGGATTAGCTTAATTTTAGACAGTATTTTTAAAGATTAATTAATTAATTAATTAGAGAGAGACAGAGAGAGAGAACATGAGCAGGGGGTAGGAACAGAGGGAAGGGAGCAGCAGACTTCCTGCTATGCAGGAAGCTCAATGAGGGAGGGGCTAGATCCTGAAACCCTGAGATCATGACCTGAACCTGAGGCAGACTCAGCATACGGAGCCACACAAGTACCCCTAGACAGTATTACTATTTTTAAAAAGGTTTTAATTTTTTTATAAACATATAATGTATTATTAGCCCCAGGGGTATAGGCCTTTGAATCGCCAAGTTTACACACTTCACAGCACTACAGTATTATTATTATTTTTTTAAATTTTTTATTTTTTATAAACATATATTTTTATCCCCAGGGGTACAGGTCTGTGAATCACCAGGTTTACACACTTCACAGCACTCACCAAAGCACATACCCTCCCCAATGTCCATAATTCCACCCCCTTCTCCCAAACCCCCTCCCCCCAGCAACCCTCAGTTTGTTTTGTGAGATTAAGAGTCACTTATGGTTTGTCTCCCTCCCAATCCCATCTTGTTTCATTGATTCTTCTCCTACCCACTTAAGCCCCCATGTTGCATCACCACTTCCTCTATCACTACAGTATTATTTTTAATGTTAAATCACTATGAACCAAAATCGGAAGCATTAAGTGTCATAAAATATGAAAATACATCATCAAAATTAAGACCTGAAAATCACATAAAGACAAATAACAACTATAAATTTTAAAAACAAAAAGCAAACTATCTCCAAAAAATGTTGCAAGGGAAATATGGTTCAGATGAATTTATGGGAAAACTATGTCAGGATCATTTTTATGCCATTTAGACTGTTTCAGAATGTAGAAAATAGTTTATGAAGTGGACAAAAAACTGACCCCCAAACCTTCAATATACCAATTTGGGCCTAGTATTATGTTAAAGATGCAATATAAAATGACAAATGGACTGGGTCCAAAACATTCAAGGGCTTATATTGCATTGTTTACATTGTATTGCTTATATTATATTGTTTATATAATATTATATTGCTTATATTAAGTCATATGTATATATAATCAGTTATTTTAAAAAATGCTTTGGAATTTGCCCAAAACACATTTGGTAAAATTAAGTGCTCGCTTCTTATAAACATTTTGACTAGACACTACTTTTTTTATACATTAAAGAAAATCTATATCAAAAATATTTTAATAGTGAAACCACATGAGAGAAATAGATGCACAAATACCGGCAAAGAAGAAACAAAATAATTATTATGTATTGATGAATGATTATTTCCCTAGTGAATGGAATAAAATCAAGTGAAAAACAGTTACCAACAGATTGGAATGTTTTTAGAATTGTTAGAATAATTTAGTGGTAAGTTGCATTCCTGTCTTAATTTGTGATTTCAGTATAAAAGCTCCACACTCAGTATCTAAACTTGTCTAATTATCTACCTTTCCAGGATAATCTCATCCATTTACTTTCTTAGATTCTATTTGATTCTACCTCTTTTACTTTCTTTTCCTATTGCTTTTAATTCTCCATCTTTATTAGAAAGCGGTTTTAACCTCAACCTTTTTGCCTGATCTTTTATTTTTGCACCTGATCTTAATTATAACTTGGTCCTTCCTAAAGGGTTCTACTTTCTTAAGTGGCAGGTGCTACAAAACACCCCCCCAAAAACATCTTAAGCTATGGATTCAGAGTCCAGCTCTCTGAGATGCTTCTTTTGCCCCCTGTACGCTCATCTCCATAGAGAAACAGGATAAAACAAAACAAAACAACAGAACAAAACCAAAACCTTCGACTTCAAACAAGTCCCATCTGGCTAAATCATTCTATACTTCTCTGCCTTGCTATCATCCCCAAACATCTGGGTTAAATCCTCTTATTTGACTACAGATTTTGGCCTTTGTTCACACTGCCTTTCCATCTGAAATCCTAAGGTGATCCAGGGTGACTTCTACGCTGTGTGTGAACGTGTCAAACACTGGCCAAAAGCCCCCACTGGCCAGTTATTTGGACTTTGTCCTCATCAGGGAAAGCCTTATCTCTGAAATAATTAACTTAGTAACTTTCCTCACCTTCCCTCTCAGCTCTTATTCTTCTCAACTCCTGATCTCTGCTCCCACCTAATTAGAATACCCAAGGCTGTGACTGGAACATACTCAAATCACCCTGGGGGCTTTAAGAAGGTGGGGATGGCACTGTTTGACACTCTGGGCTTCCTATTACCAAAGCAGCCTAAGTACTGCACAGGCAGGTTCAGAATCACCGCTCAGGGGTACTTACGTGTCTGAAGCTTCCATTTCTCTCTTCGCTGCATTTCCTATCCAGCTTGGATTCCAAATGTCATCTCTTGATATTGCTCTTTTGTCAATAGCTTCAACTCTCTTCTTCTGGATCCCTTTTGTTGTTTCTACCTGGCAAAGTTTAACCCTCACTGAAAAATAATGCCCTGAACTTCTAAATACTGCTAAGAGGGAAAATGCTCCATCTTGCGCGCTGCTATGGTCACTGATAGGTAGTCACCAAGATATATAGTTACTCTGTAGTCTTACTGTGTCTAAAATAAGCTCATCTTTTGTGGGAATGCAAGCTGGTGCAGCCACTCTGGAAAACAGCATGGAGGTTCCTCAAAATGTTGAAAATAGAACTGCCCTATGACCCAGCAATTGCACTATTGGGTATTTACCCTAAAGATAAAAACATAGTGATCCAAAGGGGCACGTGCACCCGAATGTTTATAGCAGCAATGTCCACAATAGCCAAACTCTGGAAAGAACCTAGATGTCCATCAACAGATGAATGGATCAAGAAGATGTGGTATATATACACAATGGAATACTATGCAGCCATCAAAAGAAATGAAATCTTGCCATTTGCGACAACATGGATGGAACTAGAACTATCATGCTTAGCGAGATAAGTCAAGCAGAGAAAGACATCTATCATATGATCTCCCTGATATGAGGAAGTGGTGATGCAACATGGGGGCTTAAGTGGGTAGGAGAAGAATCAATGAAACAAGATGGGATCGGGAGGGAGACAAACCATAAGTGACTCTTAATCTCACAAAACAAACTGAGGGTTGCTGGGGGGAGGGGGTTTGGGAGAAGGGGGTGGGATTATGGACATTGGGGAGGGTATGTGCTTTGGTGAGTGCTGTGAAGTGTGTAAACCTGGTGATTCACAGACCTGTACCCCTGGGGATAAAAATATATGCTTATAAAAAATAAAAAATAAAAAAAATAAAAAATATTACACCAAAATAAAAAAATAAATAAATAAAATAAAATAAAATAAGCTCATTTTTTTTCCATTTCTCTGTGATGCTATGTCAAACCATCTCCATCCCCCCCCCCAAATCTCTAACCCCATCGCCTCACCCATCTTTCACAGATATCCTTAAATGATAGCTCGACAGTAAGAACAGAATCCTTTCCATCCTTTCCATGGAAACTCTGTGAACTACCACAACCTCAGTAAAATGCTTCCATACAAGAGTGCCTTTTTCTTCCTGTTATAGTTAGGATGTGTCCTTCCTCCTATCCAAGGCTCACCTCTCAACTTCTTTGCTGAATCCCTCTGGTTCCTTTGCAAAGGCTTTTCTTTGTTACTTATCCTTAGATAATTAGTCTAATGAAGCATTTGCAGCTTGGATTTGACTGACTCCTCACTAATTGCCTAAGAGACCATGAGCATTTGACCTAACCTCTTCATATTCATTTTTAACTACAAAACGGGGAAATAGAAATATTCCTATTGCATAAAGTGGGTGAGAATTGAAAAAGTTAATCTTTATAAAGACTTTAGAAGAGTAAAACAGTAACAGTGGTTGATAAATGAGCTATCCCCTCCTTCCTAGATACTTAATTTTTATGACTATATTCACTTCTTCTATTCAGCATCTACACATACTTCTTAGAAAAAGATATCCTCTCCATGCTGTCCTTCACTAACCAATGCATTTTTTTCTTCCCATTCACAGCCAAACATATCAGAAAAGTTTGAATTCTGTCGCCACATCTGTTTCTCCTTTTCACTCTACAACCTTCTGAAATCTGGATTCGACTTCCCCCACTCTGCTGAACCTGCTCTTGTCAATGTCAGAGATGATGGCCTTGTAGTTAAATCCAATAAATAATTTCCAAGCCTTATCTGCCTGAACACTTGGCAGAGTTTGACACTATTGACTGCTCCTTCTTTCTTGAAACGCCCTCTTCTTATGACTTATCTCTTACTGCACTCTCCTTTTTTGCCTTATACTTCTCTGACCGTTTCATTTTCACCTCTTTTGTGAGCTTCTCTTTCTCCTTGGTCTACCCTTTAATTATTGGCAATCTTCAGAATTCTTCCCTAAGCCCTTTTATATTCTTATTTAAAAAAAAAAATCCCCTGGCTAATATTTTCTGCTTCTAGGGCATCAGTTTCCCTCTATAACATGATGGATCCCAGTCTATCAGTCTCTAGCTCAGATGAGGAAGTGTAGGACAGTGTTTAAGAACATGAATTCTAGAGATAAATGTATGTTCAAGGTTTATATTCTTACTCTGCCAGTTACTATGTATGCGATGAGAAATGATTTGACTTGTCTAAGCTTCATTATTGTAAAATAATGTTAAGCATACTTTGCTTCATACTCTATATAAGAAAACATGGATACATTGCTTAGGAGAATTAGTGATGTCTAAAAATATTTAATGTATTCTATGTATTGCTGATTACCTCTATCTTCAGATTTTTTTTTGGGGGGTGGTAACTTTAGATCTTTCTATTAGCCTGTATGACAACTGGCTATTTGAATAACCATTTGTTTGTCCATGAAGTCCTCAGAAGCCAACTCTGAATATATTTTCCCAACCCCTTTTCATTGTGCATTTCATAACTTACTGTGTGGCATAGTTACCAATAAGAACTTCATTCCTAATATTATCTTCTTATTTGTATCATTTTAATATCTGTGCATTTATAGTTTTGTCACCCTTTTCATTTCTAATATTGTTTATTTTTTCTCCTCTTTTTTTCTTTGACCAGTCCTCATAGATATTTGTCTATTTGTTAGTATCTTCAAAGAACCAACTTTTATGTGTTTTAAAAATAATTTTATAATTGTTTTGCATTTATTGATTCTGCTCTTAAGTTTATTATGTCCTTTCTTTTTTTTAATGTCGGGGTTTCTGTCCTGACAGAATTAATGTCCTCATTAATAGTCAGCTTTTTTTAAAATATAAGAACTTAGTAAATTTCCTGCTAAATAAAAGTTTTAATTTGCAGTATGTTTGCTATCATTAGGTTATAAAAATTTAGAATAATACATGAATTATTTATGGGTGTGTGTGTGTGTGGCTACTGTTTTCAGTTAATGGCCTTGTATTGACCATAGTTCGGGATTTGTTAAAATTTACCTTATGATCCAGTGTATAATCTTTATAAATCTTTAGATTTTTTTTAAGATTTTATTTATTTATTTGACAGAGAGAGAGATCACAAATAGGCAGAGAGACAGACAGAGAGAGAGATGAGGAGAAGCAGGCTCCCTGCTGAGCAGAGAGCCCCATGCGGGACTTGATCCCAGGCCCATGGGATCATGACCTGAGCCGAAGGCAGAGGCTTAACCCACTGAGCCACCCAGGAGCCCCTAAATCTTTAGATGTTTAAAAAGAGTTCATATTCCCTTATTCTCAGATACAGGACTCCATAGAAATCTATTATGTCCAGACTGATAGTTTTGTTGAAGTTTTTTCTATTTTGTTTTTTACCTTTTCTAGATTAATCTGTCAAGAATTGAGGAAAATATGTTGAATTTGTCACAAAGATGAAGGATTTAGTAACTTTTTTTAGTAGCTTTATTTTGAAATAG
The DNA here is from genome assembly GCF_011764305.1 of Mustela putorius furo. Lineage (NCBI taxonomy): Eukaryota > Metazoa > Chordata > Mammalia > Carnivora > Mustelidae > Mustela > Mustela putorius. Next base: position 28,988,457 of record NW_025421273.1, read on the forward strand.
GTTTATTTGGAGTATATTAATATATACTTATTAGAGAATCCTGATATATATAGGCTCTTATCATTATCTTATAACAATTTATATCCCTAAAAGTATTTCCTATCTTAAGATATATTTTTTCCCTATTAAGATAGTTATGTCAGCTTTCTTTTGGTTAGTATTTGTTTTGTATATATTTTCATCATTTTACTTTGTACTTTTTCATCTCTTTAATTTTTAGCCATTTCTCTATAAACAGCATATAGCTTCACTTTAAAATCCAATTTGCTAAACTGTTTCTTGATAAGTATAATACATATATTTATTTCTGTGATTATGATATATTATATCTGTTTCTACTATTTAACTTTTTACTTTTTATTTTTATTTTACCATCCATCTTACTATTTTAAAATTTGAGTTTATACTTTTTCCTCATTCTATAATTTTTAATAAACCCTTGGAATTTAGTTTTAGAAAGTTCAAAATTAAATAGTACCTTAATCCTCCTTCATAACAATTTAACAGTCATAGGACCTATTAAATTGATCATTCATTGCATAATATAGACATGCTCTGTTCTAGTTTGACTTCCCATCTTTTTCCAATACATTTTTTAGAATTTTCTTTAATTTAGTTTCTTTGCGTTGACTTCTTAGTTTTATTCATCTTCACATGGCTTTTGTATAGCCTTCTCCAAAGGTGGCTTTTGCTGGTTATACCATTCTAAGTTAGCAGTTATTTCCCTCGGCACTTGGAAGATATCTTCCGAATACCTTCTGACTGCCAATGATGTTCTAATTATTGGTCATCTGTTCTCTCTCTTTGGCTGCTTTTTAGTTATTTAAATTATTTTTATTTCACAGTTATACAAGAATTATATTCTACCTTTTAAGTTGAAGATATTCTAATGTAAGACTCACTAGAATAAGGAATAAAAGATGAGTCACCACAATGGACTGTGTTCAGAGGCAAAGTCTAGCGTTTGTGTCCCTGCTATGTTACTTCTTAGCTGTGTGATGTTGGGCAAGTTACAAAACCTCCTTAAGTCCCAGAATTTCCCTCATTCAAGTAAGGATAACAATATCAACCTCAGAGGGTTGTCAAGAAGACCGAATGAGACCACATGTAGAAACAATGAGCTCGGTGCCTATTTCAGAGAAGTACCCAAGAGATTATGCTAAGTCAAGAAAAGTACACTTTAGATTTAGATTACTAGTCGTGGACTGCGAGCTGCTAGAGTTGTCAAAGTCCAGGGAAACAGTCTGATAAAGTTATATAAACTAATCAACAAAATAGCTAACACCAATGGACACTTAACCATGTCTCTTAAATTGCTCTTAAAGGTTTTTCTTTGTCTTTATTCTTCAGTTTTACTGCAATTTGCTTCAGTTAATTTTTTCTATGTTTATCTTGTTGGAGGATCAGGATGGAATTTGTGGATCTATGTTTTTATCAATCCTGAAAAATCTATAATCTCTCTAAATACTGCCTCTCTTCTATTCTCACCAGCTGGGACTGATTTACATGCATGCTAAAACTACTTATATTATCCTTTATATCATTCATACTTTAGATTTTTTTTTTCTTTTTTTCTTTTGGTCTCTCTGGTTCCTATTGACTATTTTGGGATATATATATTCTAGTTCACTAATTCTCTCTTCAGCTGTTATCATTCTGTTTAATTTAGTCAGTTGAAGTTTTTACTACAAGCACGATATATTTCGTTTTAGAAGTTATATAGTTAAAAATGTATCTATCCATTTCTAATAAAGTTTTTATTGAGAACATTTAAGACTGAAGTGTCTATCTTATTATCCTTCAAGTACATGAATTTCTGTATTCAGTGTCTGAAATTTCCATCAAGTGCAGGAATTTTTGGTTTAATTTCTTGTTTTTACCTTTCTGCTGATGCTCAGATGAGGAGAGCATGTCAACCCTTTCTGAGGATCTTGGTTCAGTACTAGAGACTCAAGTCCCCCTTCTCAATCTCTTAAAATTTCCTGATGGCATTGCTGCTATTGCTGATTTCTTAGGGGACCAAAATTATTGATATTCCAGTAGATCTGGTCTCCCTCTGTCTTTTTAGCCTTAGCTCTGTCCTCAGTCACAGTTTATATATGCTCTTTGTTTCTTGTATCTTCCTTTCTTCCATGATTCCTGTGTTTTTGTCTTTCTTAAAGACAGAAGACATGGAGAAATGTCTTTAATAAAAAAAGAAGGCATGGGGAACTTAGGAACTGTCTCTACCTCCTGAAAAACTGGAGATACCTCAAATATATTCATTGCAGGCTTTGGTTGTTTTACAGCAATCATTTTGACTCTTTGTTCCTTAATCCCTAGATCCAATCAACTACATATTTATATCAATTTATCTTCCAAACAAATGAACAAAGAAAAAGTCAAAAGCCATGAACCTCTAAAATCTACTATTTCTTCCTATAGCTACTGCCTATACTCCTATTAAGATTACCACCATCTTTTGCCTGGATTGCTTTAACAGCCCTCCAGTTTTCTTCCTATTCCCAATCTGGTTTACATCCAATCCATTATCTTTCATGCAATTAGAGTTATCTTACTGAAGTACAAGACTAAACATATGTATTTGGTACTTAAGATCATCCAACATCCTTTCTTTCCTTCAGACAAAGTTTTTCATGGTTTTCTCCTGTGGTCCTTGATTAAATCACTATTGTTTACACTCTGATCTTATTTCTAATTAGCATTTCACCCCAACTCTCACATTCTACATGACAGTCAATATAAATTCTTTGTCTTGTTTTCTTGTATTATGCACTCTCTAGCTTTTTGACCTCTGAATAAGCTATTTCTTTTTTCTGATACCCCCTTTCTTCCATCTTCCAGACCCTTACTCCCATCTCAGTTGATAATTAATTGAGAACTGATTGATAACTAACCACTCCTGAATAGACTCTACTCATCATCCATGACTAAACTTACTACTTACACTTACTAGTTACACTTACTACACTTTAGAATAATTTATTTTTACTTACTTGCATTCCCGACTAGACTATACACCCCATGAAAACAAGTACTGTCTACCTTGTTTGTTCTTGTGTACCAGATACTTAGTCAAGTGCCTTGCCTTTGGATGCTTGGTAAATAATTATTGAATGAATGAAATAAAGTCAGGATAGTTTTACAAATAGTAAGAGAGGAGCTCTGAAAAGGAACAGAAATGAAATTTCCAGTTACAAACACACAGTCTCTAATTCTTACTTTTTTCTTTACAAAATATAAACTTCAATAGAGATTGCTTAAATAAATGCCTTATATATAATAAAGGCTCAATATTTTATTCAAAAAATAAAATATTGACTGGTTACAATTAGTAATATCCTTGCATTTCTCTAAATAAAGCTTCCAGTGAAAATGAAACGATGAAAACCCTTGGTTACTTGATCTATTGAACTATTTTTTTTCCTTACCATTTACATAAAGCATAGTCATCATTATTTTATCTTGGGTCTGTTTTCACACAAATTATCCTAATTGGTATTTGAATCCTATGATTTTCACTTAGCCAGAGTCCAGCTTAGCCACAGTTTCCCACATTCTATACCACCCACTGTCTCTATCCATTTTGTGCTGTCAGAGGCACATCAAGCAGCCTCTGAGTGTAATCACATCAAAATCGATTTTCATGGCTGAGAGAAAAATAATGGAAATTTCTCTAATGTAGTAAATGTATGTGTTCCTTTTGGTTAACCAAAATAGACTATATATCAGACCTGTCAAAATTAAGTTTTCTTGATTCAGTGCTCTCGCACCGACTTGTATACAAATTATAAAGGCATGCTGTGGAGCACCATGACGCAATCTTCCTGCTTCCCTGATCTGCTTCTGCATATATCTCAAATGAATAATCTCACCAATTTATCAAGCTACAATCCACCTACGGACTGAATCTCCAAGCAACCTGCTTCGACGTTAGGATAGTACCTTAAACCAATCCTTCTTAGATCAATTAATTCTATTAGGAGACCTTCCCAAATAGTAGCAATGGTGACATTTGGCGCGGGGGGATGGGGTGAGTTGGGGAACGTGTGTGGGGACTAAGAACCAAATTCAAATACCACCTTTCAGGACTTTTTCCTCTTTTTTTTTTTTTTTTCCAAATTTTTCTTTTCTGTAATTATTTGGCCCCAGGAACCACATATTTAGAATTTTATTAGTATTTGGTTCTTTGAAGCCATTCAAGGTGATCAACCATGTTAAAATGATAATATTCCAATAAGATAGTCGTTCTATGTATACTTTTTATATCATATTCTCAGAGCAGATATATCTTGAAAACAATTAGAAAATTTCCCTTTTTACTTTCTTGGTAGGTATAGCCAAAGCAGTGTGATAATTTTTACAGTGAATTTTAATCTGAATGGTCCAGGTTGATAGTCTATCTTCTTTTAAGCATAACAGTCCTCTACTATATTTTTGAGTATCAAAATTATAATAATTAGTAATGTTTATATGCTTGTAATAATTACGCTTATAAATAATCTTATAATAATTAGTAATGTTTGCATTACTAAGGATGGAAATGAGATTCAATATGTTAAAAAAATGACTCATGATATGTTGCTGAAAGTTGCTGACCAATCAACCAAATCTTTTATTAGCATCTAGCAGCCATTTATAACCTGCAAGAATTAAACCAAAAACTACTACAAGTTTAGTATCTCTAATGTATTATGCTGAAATTCCAGGTTTTTATTTCCTTTGCCTAAGGAGGTAAGAATGAGTATACAATAAAATGTGCATCTTATAAAAAATGCCAATATGTGTTCCGAAGAAACTTTAGGCAGTATGAATAGTCTCATAAAAACAAAACAACAACAAAAAAAGATAAAATAAAATTTAATTTAATTAAAAAAAGTTTTTCTAATGTTTATCCTTTTAAAATCATGGTTTGTTTCTTAGTTCTATTTTTTTCATTTAAAACTAATTTTTTGGGGCGCCTGGGTGGCTCAGTCATTAAGTGTCTGCCTTTGGCTCAAGTCATGATCCCCGGAGCCTGGGATCAAGCCCCACATCCAGCTCCCTTCTCCATGAAAGCCTGCTTCTCCCTCTCCCACTCCCCCTGCTTGTGTTGCCTCTATGACCGTCTCTTTCTCTGCCAAATAAATAAAATCTTTAAAAAAACAAAAACAAAAACAAAACAAAACAAAAACCAAAAACAAAAACTAATTATTTTGAGGCTTGTTTGAAAATATAATCAGTTCTTAGAGTTCAGTAGTCATGAACAGTAATGAAAAATTAGTTTGCATGTCTGGTAATAGAAACCTTTTTATTTATTTATTTTATTTTTTAAAGATTTTATTTATTTACTTTTGGGGAGGAGAAAGTGGTGGGAGGGGAAAAGGGAGAAGTAGAGAGAGAGAGAGAGATAATCCCCAGCAGACTCTCTGCTGAGCAGGGAGCTGGATTTGGGGCTTGGTCCCATGACTCAAGAGATCATCACCCACCCCGCAACCAAGAATCAAAAGCTTAACCAACTGAGTCACCCAGGTGACCCAATGGAAACCTTTTTAAGAGCCAAATTGTTGTTTTAAACTCCTGGAATTTTGAACAAGGTAACATGGTGACATATATGAATAGCCAGAGATAGTGTCATTTTTTAATAGTCAAATTTATTAATCTTTAATCATTTGATTGTACAGTTAATAATATTTAGAAAGACTTTTTTAAAAGCAAGCAATAAGGAATTATAGAAAAAACATGGCACTTAGAATTGAGAGTTTTGTATTTCAACTTAACGCTTTCTAAGTCTGGTGCATCAAACAACTCTTACCAGTATACAAACCCTCTTCCAGTACTTATTTTTAAATTAAAAAAAACAAAACCACAAATTTATTGAGCTTTAATTCTATATGAAGCTAACAAAATATTCCTTATATGTCTTTATATCTTTAAAAACCTTTAATTATTATTGTATTTTTTTTGCCATTCTTTGAAAACTCTTTGAGACTTTTAGGATTTTTAATACCTGATGGCAGAACTTTTCACATGTATAATAATTAATTATAGACTGAAATAAAGTCTGAACTGAATTTGGTAACATTCTCTTTCAAAGATTGATGAAAATGTTGCAAGAGGCTAATCTAACTAGGGTGAAAAGAAATCCATTCATACTCCTTAACAGACTTTCAGTTCTAGATATTCCCACTTCTGGGTGGCAAATCTGATGTAATGTATATTATTATAATTGATAGGAGAATTGATCCAGTACAAAGACAAGAAGGAAGAACTGACAAGGGAAGACTTCCTTATGGAAACATAAATTAGAAAAATATAATTTCTGGCTTGTATTTAACAGTAGGAATTCTTATACTTGCCCAGGCATCATTATGAAAAATGTCCCTCATGATCTGCAAATATTTTTTAAATAGAGTAGAGTAGCTATATAAATTAATAGTGAACCATTATAGTATAATTTATTTACTTATACATACTTTGGTGGCTCTATGGCTGTATATTTCAATTCAAGTGGCCCAATCATACACTAAACTCCGTTAATGCCTGGGTAACTACTGTGTGAGTTCAATACATCAGCATTATAAAATGGATCATATGTGTTTTATGCATTTAATGAAGTTGTTAAGTGAACATTTACTCATTCATTTACAAGTATTTATTGCACTTACTCCGGCAAGCTCAGTGCTAGATGCTATCATTTAAATTCTTTACAGTGGCAAGAGTTGGGGATATTTCTAGTATTTTGCTCCCTAAGTTCAAATTTTTCATCACTGATTTATAATATTAACTGGGACAACTTACTTAACCTTTCTCTGCTCTTCTTTACCCATATATAAAATAGGGAAATAAGAGTGTGGAAAGTCATGGGGACTCTGTGATAATTAGATGTACTAATTCATTCAAGTGTTACTCATGACAAAGTGTTATACACAATTATTGGTGTTATTTTTTCTTCATTGTATATACACAAAACTGAGGCTATGAAAGAAAAACACCTCACTTATGGGAAAATAAGGAATAAGTAGAGGAGAGGGGATATAGACTCTACTTCTCTACATTGAAAGTCTCTACTCTTTAAAAGTTATTTCTATCAACATAATACCTCTGCATTGTTTTTAAAAGTTAAGTCTTAAAATGAATGGGAAGAGAGCAACATTTTTCCTTTTCTTCTTTGCTCATAACTCTAATAACATGCTAACATTGCTCTTTCTTGATTTATTAACTTCATCATTATTTATTGCCTACTTATTATGAAATAGGAAGACAACACCCAAATGTCCCCACCGTCTACTTTGCATTCTTTCCTTCTTCCAATACAGTTTTATCAAAATTGTTCAGATAAAGCAATTTTCAGTGTTTACATTATAGTTGCTAAGTAATTACTTTTTACTCCTGAGCCAAGTCAAGCACTATATTTCAATTACCTTTCCTGTGCAATATTTTGAGGTTTTTTTCCATATTTAAATAATTTTCTTGAATTAATTTTTGCTTAACTTTCTTTGCCCCTATCAATTTTTCATTAACTCTTAAAAAAATATCAAACCATATTCCCTTTTATTTATGGTCAAAAACATTACATCACTTGTTTGTTTCTCTGTTCTCCCTGGAGACATCATTCCTAAAGGCCCCATTCTCTTACTCTTTTCTCAACTTGCATCTTAGATCTGCTGTCTTGTTCTCATTAGAGACTACCTTTCTCCCCTTTACATGGTGGATCCATCTTTTCTTGATTCAGTTTCCTTTTTCTCAGTTACTTCTTGTCATGATGTAACATAATTTAAAATGTTAGAATGGTTGCTGGTTTGAAAGCTTACCTGTTGAACATTGCATCTATTCCCAAATTTGATTGATCATTGGCTAGAGATAGAATTATCTGTTGAAAGAGAAAATACATTATTTTTTAGATTTTGAAATCATTACTCCACTGTTGTTAGTTTCTAGTTTTGAGATGTCAGTTGCCATTCTTTTTCTCCATCCTTTAAATATGACCTGTTTGTTTTTTCCACGGGAATATTTAGATCTTAATTTATTTTAGTTTCAGAAATTTTATGAAATATGCCATAGTATGGGTATATTATTCTGCACACCAGGGCAACTTTAACTTTGAGAATTTTCCTTGCATTATTTCTTAAGTGATTTCCATTTTTTTTAAATTTAATTTTTTATTTTTTATAAACATATATTTTTATCCCCAGGGGTACAGGTCTGTGAATCACCAGGTTTACACACTTCACAGCACTCACCAAAGCACATACCCTCCCCAATGTCCATAATTCCACCCCCTTCTCCCAAACCCCCTCCCCCCAGCAACCCTCAGTTTGTTTTGTGAGATTAAGAGTCACTTATGGTTTGTCTCCCTTCCATTTTTTTTTTCCTGTTCTTTTTTTCTGGGCATTTATATTAGTCAGATGAGCGACCTACTGATTTATCACTTATCATTTAAAAATTCCATTTCTTACCTACTTTTTGAAAATCTTGGCCTTTTGATTCTATTTTCCTAAAGATTACTGTTGAGGCCAAAATGTATATGAAAAAATGCTCAATGACACTGCTCACCAGGGAAATGCAAATCAAAACCACAATGAGATATCCTTTCACACCTGTTAAGTATGGTTATTATTAAAAAGAAAAAAACAAGTATTAGTGAAATTGGAACCCTTGCCCACCGTTTTGCAGAATACAAAATAGTGGTGCTGCTGAGGAAAACAGTGTAGAGTCTTCTCAAAATAAAACTAAAAGTAGAATGCCCTATGATCCAGAAATACCGCTTCTAGGCATTTTTCAAAAAAAAAAATGGAAATCAGGATCTCAAAGAGGTATTAGCCTTCTCATGTTCACTACAGCACTATTCAGAATAACTGAGATGTAGAAATAACCTGACTCTCAGTTAGTAGATGAATGCATAAAGAAAAAGTCATAATAGTATTTCCTTCTTTTTTTTATAGAATATGTTGTTTCTTTTTTTTAAATTTTTTATTTTTTATAAACATATATTTTTATCCCCAGGGGTACAGGTCTGTGAATCACCAGGTTTACAGACTTCACAACACTCACCAAAGCACATACCCTCCCCAATTTAATAAATTATCTATCTATCTATCTATCTGATGGTAAATTATTTTGCCTTAAAAAAGAAGGAAATACTGTAATAGATGACACCATGGATGGACTTTGAAGACATGCTAAGTCTTCATAATAATAATAAATAATAAATAAATAAATAATAAAACAATTACAGAAGAATACATACTTCATGATTCCACTTATATGAGGTATCTAAAGTAGTCAAACTCATAGAATTTAAAAAGTAGAATGGTGCTTGCCAGGTTGGAGAGAGAGAAATTAGAAGTTGCTAATTAATGTGTATAAAATTTCTATTATGAAAGATGAATATGTTCTAGAGATCTATTGTATAACACTGTGCATCTAGATAATTAATGCTGTATTGCATACCTAAGGTTCTATTAGGATGGTAGGATCTTATGTTAAGTATCCTTATCATGGTAATAAAACAAGATTTATGTTGAATTTTTAATTGAAACCATCTTTTCAAATCATTTATTGTTCTCTATTTTTTTTTAATTCCTTTTTTTCTGTAATTGTTCTCATTACAGGAATGCACTATCTTCTTAAATTCTCCAAGGTTAAAATTTAGGGTAATTTTTGTGTTTTAAGATTTGTTCTTATCCTTGTTTGTCTCTCTTTATGACAAGTTCCCTCTGTTATTTGCTTTAATCTCCTTTCATGCTGAGGCTTTCCATACATGTCTGATGATTCTTGACTGCTGACTCATACTTAAAGTACTAAAGAAATGATTGGAAGCTCCATGTGCAAGACTTTATTGCAGATTGGTAGAGTTAGGATTGTAGCACTCTTTGTTCCAACATATTTAAATGATGTCCATTTCTGCATATCCTTCTATTCACTCTCTAAGCCCATTAGTCATCTCATATTTCCAGAGAAGAATCTTCCAATTCATCATCTATAAAGGTAGAGAGGGAGAGATGAAGAATAAATCTCTCTGCCAAAGTTCTTAGAACTAACAAGGAGAAGGATGTGGATCTTGGGTTCTATATGTAGACCTTTTTGAATACCTCTGTTTTCAAAACTCTGCTTCTTATCTGCCAGATCTTGAGAATCTTGGCTTAATTTCTCCACATAGCAAGCTTTCTCCTGCCAGGAGAGAGAGTGCTGTTTACCCAGCTACAGGGGATGAAGAAAGAATCCCAAGAACTAACTCCTCTTTGTTCAAACTTTCAACAAGTTAAAGGTCATAAAAAAACCTTTTAAGGTAGTTGATACCTCAAATTCCTGAGCTTTCTAAAGTTTTGTAACATGAGTTTTTTTGTTTGTTTTTGTTTTTGTTTTTGTTTTTTTGGGCCTGTCATTTGGTATCTCAACTGTAGATAATTACCATATTTATTGATTCTAAGATAAAATATTTTTCTCATTTTAATATTTTTGAATGTGGGGACCCATATTACAGTGAATCGCATTGTGGAAGGTTGTCTTTTCGAAAGATGGTTTTAAGAGTATCTTCATCCAGCATGCTCTGTTTTCATGGTAACCTTGCCATTATTTCATCAAAGTAAGGAATACATGTCTTTTCTCCTTGAAATTGGTTGAATTTTGGGGCTGTCTTGTTCAATAATATGGAGTGTAAGTGAAGCTGTGTGATTTGAAGATAAGTCCTAAAGAATAATATGGCTCTGCCCAGCTATCTCTCTTGGGATATTTTCCCTTATAAATAGTTACTTTGCTCTTAGGAAGTCCAGGCTACATGTGAAGTCTGAATATACCTGTTTCAACCAATAGGCCCAGCTGAAGTCCCAGATGACAGTTAACAGTAATCATCATCCATGTAAGTGAAGCAGACTTTGAGAAGATGACAGCCCCAGCAAGCACTGTGGTCACAACTGCATGAGATTTCCAGATCCAGCCAGACCCAGTCAACTCTTGGAAGTGTGAGAGATAATAATGAAATTATTATTATTGATGTAAGCTACTAAATTTGAGATGGTTTATTATAAAGTAATAGATAAGTGGACATTCATAATCATAAATTTATAATTATATTTGGCAGTATTTTTCTTTCTCAGTGAAACAAATTAATGGTGCATTTTATAATAAATGGCAACTCAGATTAAGAAAATATATTCATATTCCACTTTCTATGTCTTATTAACTCCTCTTTTGCTTTCTGTGTTCCAAAAATGTGTTGTCCTATCAGAATTACTGGTGCTTCCCCTGGAGATTTTATACCCTTCCTTTACTTTATTTTCATTTTAGTGAGATTGTTAGGAGATGTAGTTAACTATGTTTAATCTGCTGTGTATAGTTGTACTCATCATATTGTACATGAGGTTGTAGTTTCAGCACTAATCCTAAAGACAGTATTGTGCAGTTTGTGTTTGTTGGTTGGTTTGTTTGCTTGTTTGCTTTCCCATAACTATCCAGGTCTTATTTTTTTACCTTAGTGTTACAAGTTTCCTGGTTAGAAACAGTTAGTTAAAGGAAGAACAGTCTGCACAAATAATAGAAATAAACCAAAAGTGGACCAGAATTACTTGGGGAGTGACAATAGAAGTCAATATAACTTTCTGATCTTTAGTTTTCATAAGCACAAAATAAAAATATTAGTTCTAACAGGAATTTCAGGTGACAGTTTAATGAGATAATACATGTGAATCTATACCTAATACACAGTATATCTCTAATAAATATGTACATAGTATATCTCTAATAAATAAATAGATAGTATATCTCTAATAAATAAATCTGACCATTACGTGACTCAGCTTTCCCACTGGCAAAAGGTTCATAAGTAAGTTAAATTAGGCCATAACCAAGTTCCCTTCCAGGAATTTGAATATTAAACTGAGCAATCCAGGGGTTAAAAATGGTCAGAACAGGGCGCCTGGGTAGCTCAGTGGGTTAAAACTTCTGCTTTCAGTTCAGGTCATGATCCCGGGGTCCTGCGATCGAGCCCCTCATCGGACTCTCTGCTCGGTGGAGAGCCTGCTTCCTCCTCTCTCTCTGCCTGCCTCTCTGCCTACTTGTGCTCTCTGTCTGTCAAATAAATAAATAAAATAAAATAAAATAAAATAAAATGGTCAGAACAAACTTTGTTCTCACAAAACAAACTTTGAAGTTTGAACAAACTTCCCACTACTTCTTGTTTCTTAGATCTCTGCAACTGCCTTATCTCCCCTTGCTGGTATGTTTCTTCAACTCTTCCTTTGAATCACTGAACAATTCTATCTTTTCTTAATAAATTTCCAGTTTTTCTCAAAATGATTAGGATTTATTTCTGTTGCATGTACCCTCAAAATATCAGTTGGTACACTGATATTCTGAGAGTTCATTTCTAACAAAAAAATAAGCCATATTTGAAGATAGATCTGACTTGATATAAATGAGGGTAATTTAACCAGCTTATAATTTTCCATGTCCTTTCCATTAAATATCTCCTTATTCTCAGAATAGGCTATTCTTGCATGAATTGAAGCCAAGATTATTCACTTCCCATATCTTTAAGGTTTCAACAAGTACAAGAGTACATAATGATGTACTTGGAAATATATGAAAGTTAAGTCTAAAATAGAGTAAGATCAAATGGCTATACCTTGAAAGCAAAATTTATTTCAAATATGTTAAGATAACCAAAATTAGCTTCATAGGACAGGTAAACATATTAAGTACACTTACTTAGAATTCTGGTTAGAAAATTTGCTATGATACATTAAATCAACTTGTAATTTAAAATTCATATATCACTTGAAGGCTTTCTCCTACTAGCATTTAGTTGGTATGGTGGTAAACTGAAGCAAGTCCTTTGTGAGCTGTTGTTTAAATAAAGCGCAGGAGACGCATTCATATCATGGGCCTCTGAACACTTTGCCAAATTATAATTATCCATAAACAAAGACCAGAAACCCAGAAAAAAAATCTATTAGTATTGCCATGCCTTCTTAAAGCTCTTCCTTTGATTATTTCTATTGCTACCCAGAGTCATATTATTACCAGCTGATGGGTGGCACAGATGGCTCAAAGCAGAGAGGTTTGTTTCTGTCATGGTTTGCACTATTTCTTCATGCCTTTTCCTATAGAGTTTTGGTGGATTTCAATTTATTTTATTTCACATGTAATTGTTTCACTGCTTTGTTGTTGTTTTTACTTAATTAGTGAGGATGTGGTTATGTGTATAGGGCCCTTGCCTGGCTCTCATTGAACTCGTGGTAACTGAAGATGGCTCTGTTTATTGCCCTTCTGCTGTTTGTTTGGAAGATGCCCTGAACTATTTGGCCTTCACCATGGGGCAAGAAGCTGGCCGTGACTTCTGAGATCCTCAGCCTGGTATCTGAGCATGTATGCATATAGTATCTTTGGCTTTCTACGGCTTTTACAACTTTAATCTTTGTCTTAGCTTCCTTGCCTCATTCACCTTTTCTCCCTCCCTTTCTCCCAGCCCCTGCTCTCTCACATATGTGCGCACTCTCTCTCTGCACACGGTTGTGTGCATGTGTGCGCGCGCGCACACACACACACACACACACACACACACTTTTCACCACTCATTGCCATTTTGATCATTGCTATGTGTAAGAGATGTTCGGTAATATATAAACAGCAAAACTATTACCCTAAGCTTTCCAATTTAAGATTACTTTCCAATTTCTGTGTGCTATTTCTGTTCATTTTCTTTTCTGCTCTCTCATTAGGCTTATGAATTTTTCTGCTCTACTACAAATCTTTAGCTTGCCTAGGAATTTGCAGAAACAGAAGCTGTAGGCCTCTCCTATGTTCATGAATCCATGCAAGGTGTTAGGGAGACTTCAATGACTCCATCTTTCCCTGTTCCCGTGATCTTTGATAGAAATTTTCCAATGCCAGCTAGCAATTCAGCCTGATTTCTCTCTCCACAGACTTTCATCTCTTTTACACTTTAAGAATCAATTTTAGGTCTTAGGATTATTTTATTTCACCTTCCTGAAAGTTTCATTTAATATACTCTGCTTTTTAAACTTTATATGTATTCAAAAGTTCATAGGCAATGAATCTCTAGAACATGTGCAGATACAGTATTTCCATGTAGTTTCCACCATATCCTTTATATGTGACTGTCAGAATTATATTTCAGAGTAAGGACCAAAGGGGCTTTTAGGAGAATGGTATTTCATTAACTTACCTTCTGGCATTTTAACTGTTATCAGCTGTACAGTTTAGTTTTATTACAACAGACATTATTGTGATAACTTTTCCTACTTTATCTTTGCAATTTATTGGAGCAGTTAATTTCTCAAAAAGTAAGAGCATTTTTTCTCATTAGAAATTCCTGCATGGCCTCTTTGATACATGTTCCTTGCTATTTAGAAGAACTGCTGATAAGTGATTTTGACTTGTATCCTCAATAATGTGAGATGTTTAACAGAAACTTGGCAAACCACTTAGGGGCTGAAGCCATTTCTTAAAACCAGCCCCAACTGAATAATTTCTTTCCCATTACTGCCACCAACATTCAAAAAGTTCCCATAAAACAATGGCCAGCAAATATACTTATGAACTTCCTAAGGACAAAAATTTTACTTTGTTTAATCAATCACTTTTTTTTTTTTACCAAGATTATTGTTTCTCCATTTAGTTATATAACTCCCATATTTGACAGCATTGAGTTTTAAAGATGAAATCTATTAGATCAAAGTAAGTGGGAGAAATCTCAATTATCCAGTAAATATGTGCTCGTATAACTCCAAACCATGCAATTCAATCATCCAAATTACCTTCTTTGACCAAATGAGCCCACAAAAGCCAGTCTCCTTTTCTCTTTGTCACATTAAAACTACTCTGTCTGCACAAATGTTATCTCTAGCCTCTATTTTTATATGTATTTCTATATTTTCATGTATTTTCCTCTCTCTTGGACTTTGACATTCTTGTGTTTATTTGTCCAGTTGTTTCCTCACACAGCTCTATCAAGATAAAGAAGGAGAATTTACATCTGAAAACATGACCTAAATGCAACAGCCTTCAGAGAGTGTAGTAAGTGGTAAATAGGAGGCAAGGAATAGACAAGAAAACTTCTATTTGAGTAGGACAGGTACTAAGAAAAGAAAAGGAAAGAAAAGGATGATACAGACTGTGATGAAAAGATCACAGACTGTTTTAACTAGCAAAACATAAAAGCTGTCCACAGGCATTCCTCTTCAGATTTGTTATGTTTCTCTTTCCACAGGGAACATTTCTCTTATAAATCTGCAAGGTGAGTAGTCCACATTCAGAGCTCCAAGATTCTATCTCCTTCCTTCTGGGTTTATAAACAGATCTCACTACTGAATCTAGTCCAGTTGAGTAAGTCAATGGTAATTAACTATATGAGATTAATAATAACGCCACTATTCCTGGATGTTTCCCATAGGCCTACAGAGCTAAAGGTATTTTCCATACATTATTTTTTTCATTCCCTTCTGCAGTCCTTTAATGTAATTATTGTCCTGAGTTTATAATTTAGGAAGCTCAGGTGAGAGAGGTAAAGTGACTTTTTCAAGATTACCCAGGCACCATGATACCTGGATTTGGATTTATGTCTTTTTCACTTTGTTCTACCTGAATGCTTTAAAGATGGTTTCTGTGTCTTCTCCACTTACTTTATCACATGTCCACTATCCACCAAAATTTTATCAAGATTGTATTTGATCCTTTCTAATTTGAACAAAAATAATAGTTTTAGTGTTCTGCTTAATTGGAGTTATAATTTACCTTTATTTCATTGAAAGCTCACTTTAGGCTGTCATATTTATAATACAAGCCCACTCATTAATAATATTATACTTTTTCCCTAATCCATGTATTCCTTAAAGTTTGGTAATTGGGTAATTTTTGCCTCTATTACAGTGCTATGTCCAAGGCACTGGATCATAAACAAGACCCACAGAGTTGTGCTTCAACTAGCTGAAACACTAAGATCCAAATGCAGAGAAATGACAGAACCTAAAGTAAATCATCAGCTGAGCACTGGTGAGTTTTGTAGGCTTTTTCAAAAAAGGTAAGCTTCAAGAATGTTTCTTGAAAATTAAGTAATAAAATGAACTTGGTCTTTGGGAAGGCATTAAACAACACCAAAAATGGAGTTTACATGACAGAAAAATTCAGAAGGGCAGTGGAAGGAAAATAGAGAAAATCAGAAGATTTAGAAAAGAAAGAATCCAAGAATCACCCCATTTATGCAAGGCAAAGCAAAGGGGGTACTGCAGGTTTAGGAAGGACAAATGATTGATTGGCAGAATGGAGATGAAATGAGTCTTGATAGCATTATTCTGAATTGCTAATGAAAAGGCTATACAACATCCAAAGCCAGAGCATTCCTAAGTGGCTCCTACACTGATGCTGAGTATTGGGAGGAAGAGTAAGGAGTGGTTCAGCCTTTAATTCCACACATCAAACCACAGGGCAGTTGGACAAATCTTTATGTCTTCCTCAAGTTTTGAAGGTCAAAGCTAGAAGACTCTTTAAGGATTTGTCTATTATGATTCATCATTTAGCATACAAGGAAACTAAATTTCACTAGGTCCAGAGACTTGACTTTAATCACAATGGATGTGGATTTTTAAATGGAGCAGTTTACTATTTAGGCTACTTTCTATGCTTTGGTAACAAAGAATTTCTAAAATTGATTGACTCAATTAATGTTCCAGGGAAGGGATTGCACAGGGTCCTCTGGGACCCTGCCAACTTTAACATATGGCTTCCAAAACTTATCTTGAACATGTCTAACCACTTGAACTTTACCTGAGCCCTGTGATTCTGGAAAACAGTGAAGGTTAAGAAATCCTCATCTCAGGACACACAAAAGTCAGATTGTGTGTCCTGAGAAATGACAGACTGTAAAGAATCACCCTTTCCAATATGACTTACCTAAGTAAGACTCAAGAGAACCCCTCTGTTTACCTATGACAGGGCTAGACATGAATGGAAAGTCTTATTCTTTGCCTCAGAGACAATTAGTTGAATTACTTATTTCCAATGATCAATTGGAACAAAATATTTGTTAATTAAATTTTGGTTGAGTCTCTCTCCTCCCCCCTGGATTTTGACCCACTCTCAACCTGAGCCAGCATACATCCTTTTCCTGAGAACAGTCTGGCCTCAGAGAAAAACATTCTCTACTTTGCTCTCAAGTCACATAACCCTTTTATATATCCCATACTCAGTTCATTCTAGCTTTGGGGCTTGAATCTGGGTCTGCTGCATAGCTCTATGATCTACCTTCTTTATGTATCAGTTTCTTCATTTAAAAACAATGAAAAAGTAGAATCCGTCTCATAGAATTTGGAGAAATATTAAATGAGAAACTGCAGGTAGAATGTTTAGCCTACTAATTCCATACAATAATCACCACGAATGATAGTTTTCCACATAGAACAATACCTGGTATTTTGATAGCCACTGCATCTCAAACTTCTCACAATGATAAAGTAACAATATAGGAAGGCTATTATTATTATTATTATCATTTTACATAAAAGAGATCTGAGACTCACTAAGATTAAGGAGTTTTTCCCAGATTAAACAGAGTAATAGGGTAGCTGGAATTCAGAATTTATTTTCTCTGACTATTATTTCCATCTCTGTCATCTCCTTCATCTTACCTCATGCAATTTCCTAACTTCTAGAGAACATTACGTAATTAACATCCCATGATTTTAAGGGGACAACATTCTTTTCTTTATTGAATCACTTTACTCAAATGAAATATAAAGACACAGTTCTCCAAAAATGCATGCAAAAATAAGAAATATCTTACTTATTTTCTCAAACTAAATTATTGAGCAGCAGATGTCTATGTAGAGAGTTTCATTGAAGTTTTTGAATCTGTTATTCCTCATCAACAAGACCAATGCACATGGCATGAAGCAGTCAAAAAAGATATGCTGAATATGCTGAAAGGAAAGAGGAAAATATGGCAGTACTTTTGAGAAAATGATACTCAAATAGGACCACAGAGTAGGGGAGTTGTAAATGATGCTAATGGTGTTATTTGCAGAGCCAAAGGCGTACTTCTGTTTTGTTCTTGGATTAATGATGACTGCAGACTTTCTTTACAATTTCAATTTTGTTATCTACTTCAACTCCATCTAAATTTTGGGAAAGGAGCAGCGTGTTAAAATGGTTTGTTGGGAGATTTGGGACTGCTTTTTTGATAAACTTAAAGAGAAAACTTAGGAATCAGTATTTGGGGAACTTAAATCTGTCTATTTATCCATCCATTCACTCATTCAGCAAACATTTACAGAATCCCTGTTATATCTGTGCCATTGGCTAAATGGAATATAGGGATGAGAACAGAATTCCTTCCTTCGGAATGCCACAGTATACTTGCAGATACTCATACACACAACCGCAGTGACAGAAACCAAATGTAAATGTGTTATAAGGAGGTACTGGAAAATTAAGATAAGCATTTAAGGGAAATGATTAATTATGACTGAAGGATTGGGTAAGGCAAGTGATTAGTACAGTGGGTTCCATGGTGCTGATAAACAACAAATAATTACTAAATAATTGAGTGAATGAATGAACACTAAAAGCCATACTCATTCAAGGTGCTTATTTCAGGCTTGACTGAATTATTCATATTTGGTATTTTTTTAAAAGTCAGACCAGATGATTTCCAGGTCTATGAAGAGAACCAATTCAATTCAACAGAATTTGCTTTCATAAGGTCCTTGTTCATAATGCTTCATTGGTTCTCCTGGAAGTTGACTGATGGTCAGACCCTCTCCACAGGATGAAACAGTCAGAAACCCCGTGCACATAACTGCGGTTATTAAGAAAGTATGTGGTTGGAAAGCAAATGACCCCACATCAAATTCCCAAAACATATTTCCACCTGGGAGACTTTTCATATATTGACTTTCCTACTGAGTAAACCTACACATACACACACATGCAATACACAAAATTTGAAGTCATTTTTGTGGGAAAGTTTTTGTTAGTTTTGTTGTTGCTGTTGTTTTTAATCCCAAAGCTAGAGAAGGTACTCCTCCTAGGTGCTGTTGTATACTTTCTCTCATATAGTATTGGTGACACTATTCAGTTTTATGTTTAACTTTCATGATTATAAATTTTATGAAAGCAGACAGTGAGTCATATTCACCATTATATCCCTATTGTCTCATGTAGGTCTTGGCACATGATAACAAGATAATAATTATTCATCTGTGGAGTAACCAAAAAAAAAAAAAAAAAGAAAGAAAAGAAAAAAAGGATAAATTAACATAGTGTATTGCTGGACTGATCTTCCCAAGAGAGCTCTGACCATATTATGTGTCCACTATGAAACTCTATACTGAATTCCAAATACAGTTTAAACTCCTCTGAACAACAGAGAAGGTCTTATGTAAAATATGTCAAAAATTCCAGGAACACAGGCATCCTGAAAAACTATTCTCGAAGACATTGCACATCACTGCTTCTCTTGGATTTCATATCTATATGACTGCTGAAAATTTACCCACCTTCCAAACCCAATGGAATTTCTTCTTCCTTTAAGGAGACTTCTTGATCCTTCCCCAACCTCTAAGAATTTTCTTTTTTTCTATCCACCCAAAGCTTTCAACAGACTGTTTTACAGTTTATGACAAACCACCATGATTTATATTTGAATTTTTAGTGCATATTTCATCTCCTTTCAAGACTGTGAGTTCCTGGAGAGGAGGGGTTTATCTTTTTCATCCTTATAATCACCACAGTGAAAGATAAATATAATTTTGTCAATATGCAAAAGGAAAACAAACTTTTCAAATAGATGGAGTTTACTATACCTTTTGATTCATTGTCCAAGTGGCCATAGATTAATGTATAATGAAATCTTTTTTTTTAAGTATTTTATTTAGGGGCACCAAGGTGGCTCGGTGGGTTAATTATCTATTTTTGGCTCTGGTCATGATCCCAGGGTCCTGGAATCCAGCCCTGAATGGGTAGTCTGCTTCTCCCTCTCCCTTGGCCCCCTACTCATGCTCTCTCTCCCAAAAATACCTAAGTTCTTTAAAAAAAAAAAAAGAATAAAATGTTTTACTTATTCATTTGAGAGAGTATGAGTAAGGAGAGGGGAAATGAAGGTCAGAAAGACAAGCAGACTCCTGCTGAGTGTAGGGCCTGAAGCAGGGTTGATCCCAGGACCCTGAGACCATGACCTGAGCAGAAGTCAGATGGTTAACTGACTGAGCCACCCAGGTACACTGAAAATGAAATATTTCAATCCATCTCAACTGTATTTTATGTCTTGACATGTAAACCTTCCTTCCTCAAGTCTATTCTAAAAATATAATAGTATTAAGTCACATAATTCTTGAAAGAATCAAATGAAATGATGCATATACAGTATTTAGCAAGTGTCTGATCTATAGTAAGCAGTAATTAAACATTGTTTCTACTTATTACTATCTTTATTACTATTATTACCATATCATCAACATTAATTATATTATAATGCATTTGGGTTGACATTTCAAAGATAATTTGAGCATAATCATATTGGATTTTCAATCTTTTCATTTTGTATTAATTTTTTCAAAGACCCATATGTTGTATGAAGTTATTATCATCAAATCCAGGGCCCCATGTCGTAGTAGGAGAACTGTATGATTCTTGACTCCATAATACTTGGGAGATGCATGCTTCACTGAAGTGCCATTGATTTTCAACTAAAGTGAAATGCTTTCATTTAATGCTTTCTTAAGAGAATTACAGTAGAGGTTGAAGAGAGTTTGGCTTTAGAGAAATCCATTATTAATTTTACATGGCAAAATTGGGATTTATATATCGAAATTTAAATTCAAAGGTCCCTTACAGCTGCTAAATCAAAATGTTGTTCTAAAATTATTTGTCTTTTCTTTCTAAGAAATGAAAAGGCTGTTTTGTCCTAGACTTGTAAATCACCTGCTTCACTGAAACAAGTCTTAGTGTTTGCTCTGAAAGAGTACTACCTCTGTGTTTAGCATATTGGGTATAACCTCAGATTTCTCATCTTTGTAATTTTTTCTGAAGAATCTTAAAGAGCTTTTATCAGCTTAAAAAATCCTTATCTCTAGCCCTCCCTTCATGGTAAGAGACACATTAAGCTAAGCCAGGCACAGAAATACATTCATAGTCCATCTTGAGTGGGTCCCATTAATTCAGTTTGTCTTAACTAAACACTAGCCTTAACTCCAATGACTTTCACCTTGAAGGTTTCTAACATGAACTGGTGCATCCTCAGAAGTATGCTGAAGAAGCTTCAGTCCAATGCAACTCCTTTAAACCATGAAGAAATGAAGTTAAGAACATTACAACTTTATTTTTGTGTGTGGTGTAAGGAAATGGTCCAATTTCATTTTTCTGCATGTGGCTGTCCAATTTTCCCAGCACCATTTATTGAAGAGGCTGTCTTTTTTCCATTGGACATTCTTTCCTGCTTTGTCGAAGATTAGTTGACCATAGAGTTGAGAGTCTATTTCTGGGCTCTCTATTCTGTTCCATTGATCTATGGGTCTGTTTTTGTGCCAGTACCATGCTGTCTTGATGATGACAGCTTTGTAATAGAGCCTGAAGTCCGGAATTGTGATGCCACCAACGTTGGCTTTCTTTTTCAATATCCCTTTGGCTATTCGAGGTCTTTTCTGGTTCCATATAAATTTTAGCATTATTTGTTCCATTTCTTTGAAAAAGATGGATGGTACTTTGATAGGAATTGCATTAAATGTGTAGATTGCTTTAGGTAGCATAGACATTTTCACAATATTTATTCTTCCAATCCAGGAGCATGGAACATTTTTCCATTTCTTTGTGTCTTCCTCAATTTCTTTCATGAGTACTTTATAGTTTTCTGAGTATAGATTCTGTGTCTCTTTGGTTAGGTTTATTCCTAGGTATCTTATGGTTTTGGGTGCAATTGTAAATGGGATTGACTCCTTAATTTCCCTTTCTTCTGTCTTGCTGTTGGTGTAGAGAAATGCAGCTGATTTCTGTGCATTGATTTTATATCCTGACACTTTACTGAATTCCTGTGTAAGTTCTAGCATAGACTCAAAATGGATGAAGGACCTCAATGTGCGAAAGGAATCCATCAAAATCCTTGAGGAGAACACAGGCAGCAACCTCTTTGACCTCAGCCGCAGCAACATCTTCCTAGGAACAACGCCAAAGGCAAGGGAAGCAAGGGCAAAAATGAACTATTGGGATTTCATCAAGATCAAAAGCTTTTGCACAGCAAAGGAAACAGTTCACAAAATCAAAAGACAACTGACAGAATGGGAGAAGATATTTGCAAACGACATATCAGATAAAGGACTAGTGTCCAGAATCTATAAAGAACTTAGCAAACTCAACACCCAAAGAACAAATAATCCAATCCAGAAATGGTCAGAGGACATGAGCAGACATTTCTGCAAAGAAGACATCCAGATGGCCAACAGACACATGAAAAAGTGCTCCATATCACTCGGCATCAGGGAAATACAAATCAAAACCACAATGCGATATCACCTCACACCAGTCAGAATGGCTAAAATCAACAAGTCAGGAAATGACAGATGCTGGCGAGGATGCGGAGAAAGGGGAACCCTCCTACACTGTTGGTGGGAATGCAAGCTGGTGCAACCTCTCTGGAAAACAGCATGGAGGTTCCTCAAAATGTTGAAAATAGAACTGCCCTATGACCCAGCAATTGCACTATTGGGCATTTACCCTAAAGATACAAACGTAGTGATCCAAAGGGGCACGTGTACTCGAATGTTTATTGCAGCAATGTCCACAATAGCCAGACTATGGAAAGAACCTAGATGTCCATCAACAGATGAATGGATCAAGAAGATGTGGTATATATACACAATGGAATACTATGCAGCCATCAAAAGAAATGAAATCTTGCCATTTGCGACAACATGGATGGAACTAGAGCGTATCATGCTTAGCGAAATAAGTCAAGCGGAGAAAGACAACTGTCATATGATCTCCCTGATATGAGGAAGTGGTGATGCAACATGGGGGCTTAATTAGGTACGAGAAGAATAAATGAAAGAAGATGGGATTGGGAGGGAGACAAACCATAAGTGACTCTTAATCTCACAAAACAAACTGAGGGTTGTTGGGGGGAGGGGGTTTGGGAGAAGGGGGTGGTATTATGGACATTGGGGAGGGTATGTGTTTTGGTGAGTGCTGTGAAGTGTGTAAACCTGGTGATTCACAGACCTGTACCCCTGGGGATAAAAATATATGTTTATAAAAAATAAAAAATTATATTGAAAGAAAAAAAAAAAACATTACAACTTTAAAACAAAAACCAAAACTTACCCATGTCTGTTCATTGGCTTACACATTAAGGACTATAAAGCTGGATTTTTCATTGTTAGTCTCTTTCTAAATAATAGGAAGGTTTTAATTTTTTTGTTTGTTTTTAAGATTTCAGTTGGATATGATCTATTTTGTCCATGCGTGCATAGCTTAAAGACAGAAGGAATTCTGTTCAGACTACTCTCTCCCATCTCAGTCCCCCGAATTTTCCCTTGGGCTAAATCAAGCATAGAAACTTTTTGCTTAAATGCATTTTTTAAAGGGAAAGTCATAATCAATTGGGAAAAAAAAGACATCTGATAATGAAAATGGTTTTTTCAGGCATAGCGATAACATTTGCTGCTGTGCATTCTATAAAAAGCCTTTGGATTCCTATAACAGGGACAGTGGTATTGCTTTGCTTCCTGCTGCTGATTATAATTTTAAAGATGGAAAATCTAGATGTTCTATTTTGTCCTATGAAATAATCTCTGACTCTGTGGTCAGCCTGGTGTCATAGTTATCTGGGACCAAAATTTTTCAAGGCAGCAAGAAAATGTGCATCACTTGTTTCTTCAAATGTTACTATGCAAGTTCTATTCTTGGTTCTAGGATACAGTAATTTAAAAATTCTGGCTATTTGAAGGTTGGATATGTAAGTAAACAGTTAAAATATCATGTGGTTAGAGTCACATTTGACGTTATACCCACAGCTATGGGGATGTGAAGAAAAGAGATCCACATCCATCTTGAAAAGGAATTTCAATCTTGTGGAGTCTTTTAAAAGATAGAATTCTTGGCTTTGGTTATTCATTGCCTTCCTGTCTAGAATCCAGGATGATCAGACTGGATGATGCTCTTTGGGGTTAAAAAAAAATAAGTTGTCTATACAGTCAGCAGGCTGATTCCTGAATAATTTGGATCTGAAGGCAACTTTAAATGGCAGCACCAAAATATTTTGAGCCAAAGTGGAATTACCAGGCATTAGGCTTCAAGATTAAAGGTCAGTAGCACAGCATGAACATTATGTGTATGTTTTTGGATTCAGGTATTTGGTTTCCAATCCTGTCTAACCCAAGTTAGCCATTACTTAGGCCAGTTACTTAACCTCTATACAAGACTTAGTTTTCCCATCTATAAAATAAATAGATATTATATCACCCATGTTAAACAATTGTGAAAACTGAAGAAAGCTGAATACATGTGAAGACTTACATAGTATCTGGCATACAGTAAGTCATTAATACATGGTAGTTAGTGTTATTCTGACCTCAATAAATATTCATGATACTTTATAGTTTACAAAGCACATCTTATTACTATTTTCATTTATTTAACTTTTACCACACCTAAGTATTATTATTCCCACATTTTAGATGAGTAAAGTGGAAGTCAAGGATAAATGGCCAGCAGTAGACCATACAGCTAGAAAGCAGTAAAAAGGGAACTGAGTCCAGTCCTTGATGGCTGTATAGAGTCATGCGCTTTCCTTCCAGTATGTCATGTGTGGATCATGATCACAGAGAAAAGCAGGCTCACATTAGAGATTATCCTTGTCTTTCCTAGCCATTATTATCATTATTATTATTATTTTCATTAACAAAGTTGAAGCCTGACTCATGGCAAAAGATAGGAATGGGCCTTTTTAAAGTAAGTGATAAGTATTAATGCAACAGCTTTTATTAAATTACTGTTATTTAAAATTCTTTCTATGTACCTCAAGGATGTGTAATAGCTTGCTTCATTTATGTTTTTTTCTTATTCATTCATTCTCAATGGACAAAAATTCTAATTCATTCAGTCTCTCCTGACACATTGTACTTGGCAGGTAATTCTTAATAAGTTTTAATTTTGAAAATGAACATTTGTCATTTGGGACCATCATTCAGATAGTTTAAAAACACTTAACCCACTGTGCAAACATCTGGAAAACTTGATGATAGGGGATTATTTGCTGCAGTCAACATGTCTGCCAAGTAGATGACAGAATCAGACATAGAAAGATCTGTTGTCGAAGATCACCAATAATGGTGATTTATCTAGGAAGAGGGAGGTAAAAAAGAAGGGAAGTCATTTTCCAACAATTTGGCAAGTGCATTTGCTATTTTGGACTAGTTGTTAATTGATGCTATAAACCTGTGATGTAATGTACTGTTAAATATGAAATCAGTACACAGAGACTCATACCCATGTGAAGATAGACATCTGAGGTAAATTTAGAGATGAGAAAATTAATGCAAAATGCCATACTTTGAAAGTAAATCCTTTGGGAATTGTCAAATGCCAGTCAGTTACTTGTCTAAGTCAGCTTTCTTGTGAAGACTATAAAACCAGGAACAAGGCTCTAAGAATTTAGAACACAGTTTCTTTAGTAATATATGCAGATAATCAGAGAAGAAATGTGAAAGAAAATGATGATTTTAGTATTAAAATATGATAATCTATTCTTTTTTAAAAAATAATTGATATCATAGGACCTAAAGCTGTCTTGTTCACCATATTTTCTGATAAGCTTCATTTTTTAAAAGACTGAAAACTTAAGGGTGATTCACGAAGAAGATTCTGTAATTTAAATACATAAGTATCAGAGGCTAGTATTCATAGTAATTGAAAGAGGTCAACAACACCTCTGCAAAGCATTCTAGGACTTACCTTGGAATGGAAGGTTAGGTGGCTTGCAGAATCTTATAGGAACATGTCTCATATATCACTGGAAGATAAACTACGTGTACCTAAGTTATTATTGCTTTTAAGTTGTGGAGAGGGACAGACATTTAAACAGATATTTTACAAATGATAACATGCACCTACTTCCTCAGAAGCATAGTTAAAACAATAAGGGAAGAGTATCCAACGGCCAAGTAGAACTACAGTCTTCTTTGAAGAGCTGGCATTTTGAATTGGTCCTGAAGAAGGCACAAGAATTTACCTGGGGAAGTGTTTTTCTGGGAAAGTGGATAGTATATGAAAACGTAGTAGGAATGAGGAAGTTTTCTCTGCATGTGAGTACTGTGGGATTATCGGGTCTCTTCTAGTTCCTTTTGGTAGTGAATAAAACATATCCCAAGTTTTAGAGAATCAGTGACTCAAGGAAATGTATTTATTAGTTATCATTGTATGTGTGTTTGATGGAGTATGTATAGAACAGGAATGTTTTTCCCATTTTTCAGAGGCAGACTCTACCCCAAATTGGAACTCTCTAGTCAAATTAAAAAAAAAACAAAACAAAACAAAAAAAAAAAAAACAAAGTAAAATTGAGAAAAGAGTTGAGAGAGAGAAGGAGAATAAAAGTAGAATGGCCAAGGAAAGAGTTACACCTTTGCACTTAGATATTTTCTGTACTTTATATTTTTTTAAAAAGGCTGGGATAGTCATCCCTTCAGAAGAATTAATGTATGTTCCAATGGAAGAGGCTTTTGCAAATGTTTAATTCATTACTCCATTTTCATAAATGAAGAAACCAAGATCCAGAGAAGTTGAAAGCCTTGTTCTAAACCACAGCTATTTGCAGGTATAGAGGGGAATAGAACTCTTAGTCCAAAATTCTTTAAACTAATACAGCTTTTAGACGAATCACTCCCGTATGAATTAATTGGTCAACCAATGCTTATTGATTGTGCAACAGTGGTTGCATATTGTGCTGGGTTCTACAAGGAAAACAAAATAAAAAGAATATATAATATGGAGACAATGTATTAAAATACCAAAAAAAAAAGAGTAATCAAACAATAGAGTATGAGACCCTGTATTAATTGATATTGCAGAACCTGATGTTACCAAACGTTCATTCAGGTAATGGTGGATACCTGAAGATCACAGCCTTGATTTTTAGGTTATCTGGTATGAGCTGTGAGTAAAAGGTAGATTTGATTTCCCATGATCATTCCAGTTGATTTGCCATGTCTTCCTAGAGTACTTTATGGAGAAAGATTTTGGTCCTATTTGATATCAACAGAAAGAAACATCATGATCAATTAGTAATGACTGTCATGGCATAGTAATGAAAATCAGCCCAGGCTTTCTCACACATGGTTTAGATATTCTAGGCCATCTCCAAATAGTTTTAAGAAAATCATCAAAGACATAGCCAGTATAGTGATAAACATCTTACATTGAGCTTTTCTTCAAAGATCAAAGTTTTCTCCAAACTAGAGCCATGAAACTAAAAGAGAAAAACCATACTTCTTACTCCAGAGAATGAGTTGATGCCAAAAGATTATGTAAGCATCACTAATGTGCTTACATGGGAAGATATTGCTGCCAATTATATTTCTATCCTGACAATATGACTCAGATTTTAAGATGATGTCACTCTGTATGTGTGTGTATATCTTATGACATGAGATCAGAAAAGAAAAAGAAAAGATCTATGCTGATTTGAATAGAAGCTTTGGCATCTATATGCCACTCACCTGTATCATTTTTAAATTAGACTGTCCTTCAATCTTATGATTCAATCTAATAGCTAAATAGCTAAATACATTTTGTCAATGCCATGGATACTCTCAAAGCCTTATAAAAGATGTTCTGGGTTCATGAAGACTGAATTAAAAGACATTCACTTGTGGTGGCTCTAAACCACATAGGATGACTCATCATATTGGTTATATCTATTTGTGCTAAAGTTTGTCTTGAGTAAGTATTGTGTTAAGTGCTTTCCATAAGTAGCAATCATGCAAATCTATTTTTTTTTTCCAGATCATTAAAGCACTTTAACACAAAGGAGTAGAAGTCTACCTTGTAACCACATCCTGAGTTTGTTTCTTTATAGGAAGATTGCTTTGTGCCTGAAAGCCATACAGGATATTTAAAGACTTGCACAAATGATTAAAATTACCCACATTTATTTTTCCTGGCAGCCCCAACCCTGTGCTTTACCTGTCATTCAGCTCATCTAAAAGCCAAAGAGAAGGGCTGAGACAGAGTAGAAATTCTGTCACATGACATCACCCTTCCCTCCAATCTCATTTTTAAGATCTCCTGCAATTGTCATTTACAATGAAGCTCTGTACTCTGGCCTACAGGTAAAGAATTGCTCTTTTCTTGAGAGTTTAATTTCTGTTCCACATCAAAAACAAAGATTTTTCAGATATCAGGCTCCTTTTCAAAGTATTTCATTGCCAGGACTTCTAAACAGGAGAAGAAAGCCAGAAAGCAAGACACTCCCTGATATATTAGTACAATATAAAGGTGCCCTTAAGGAAATGAACAACATGGCTCTCCGGTTCTTTTGGATTTCCAGAGTTTAAGAATTCAACAGCACCCACATTTATGACACCTAAAGGGAATTGGGGAACAAATGACAGCAATTGAATACATTCTGCAAATATTTATAGAGCACTAAGAGGTCAGGCTCTATATAGGCACCAGGGATATGAAATTCAGTTAGACTATGTCTCGGGCTTCATGGAACACAGTGGCTGGTAAGAACAATTGATGCATTAGTGATTATAATAGAATACTCTAGTATAGTTGGAAGAAATTATAGGGTAGTTCAGACTAGGACAAAAGAAAGGGAATGGAACACTCTTCTCATTATATTCAAGTCTATTTTGATGACATAAGTATAGACAGTGCAGTGAAGAAAAATTAGTACAGACTCTTTAACAAGTATGCTGTCAAATCCTTGCCTATTTGTATGATGTTGGGTTGGTAAATGCTTAGACAATAACTAGAGGATACTTTCTATGTTTGTTGTAATACAGTCTGTTGTCTTAAGACCATGAAAGATATTGGGGCATCCAATCCTTGCTTTCAGCTTAGGTCATGATCTCAAGATCATGGGACCAAGCCCTGTGTTGGGCTCCATCCTCAGAGGGGAGTCTTCTTGGGATTCTCTCCCTCTGCCCCTGCCCCACCAATAGTAAAAAAACATATCCTTAAAAAAAAAAAAAAAAAAAAGACCATGGAAGGTATTAAGATTTAACTAAAAATGTCATTCATATTTTAGTCTAAGAATATATCTTGTTAAATTATATAATCAATCATTCTCTTTGAACTTATTTTATAGTGATTGTAAATCACCTTATGTTTTTTAATCTTGCTTATAATTAATTTACATTATTGGATTAAAAAACAAATGGATATTTGTCTTGAGATGTTCAGAAAATATAGGAAAGTTCAAAGAAGGAAATTAAAGTAATCCATAATCCTACCATACTAATGATGCAGACTTAACTGTTAATAATTTGAAACATTTTCTTCTATAATATTTTATATTCTACTTATTTTTATAAAGTTGATCATATCATGAATTTTTTTTTAAGAATGTATTTATTTGAGAGAGAGAGATAGTGAGAAAGAGCGTGAGGTGGGAGGAGAAGTAGGACCAGTCTTCCTGCTGGGCAGGGAGCCTGATGATACGAAGCTTGATCCCAGGACCCTGGGATAATGACCTGAGCCAAAGGCAGATATCAAGCAACTGAGCCACCCAGGTGCCCCATATCATGATTTGTTGTACAACCAGATTTTTATTGGTAGAAATATTCATGCTTATAATTTGTTTAACTAATCTCATACAGTTGACTCACTGTTTTTTTTTTTTTTCTTCTAATTTCTTCACCAACATTATCATTCCTCATGAAAGAAGAATGGGTATAGCATAGCCAGTCAAAGGAGAGGAGCCAATGCTATGCATCCCAGAAAAAAATGTTACAAACAAACCTCATAAAACCCTCAACTAATGGCAAAATACTCGAAACAAAGGTCCATGTCTTATATTTTATATTCTCTGCAATGGAAACTGCAGACCAGGTAGCCATGGAAGAGCTCATCTAAATTTCTTAGGAATTTTAAAAAGAAAACTATAGAATATGAAATGAACTACTTAGCAGTCTCTATGCTAAACCTCATTAGGGAATCAAGCGCAAGTCATGCTGAAAACATGACAATGATTTTACTTTGAAACAAGAATAAATCTAAAAGTTTTAATAGGGGAAATAATATTTTAATAATGATGATAATATAGTGACAGCTATTGAACACTTTCATGTATAAGGCATTGTGATTTATATATATATTAACTTATTTACATACTACAACCTATTGTTCTTATCCCCAGGTAGAAACTGGAGAAACAGACTCAGAAAGAATGAGAATTTGCTAAAGGTCACACAGGTAGTACAGGGTAAGGGTGTTTGGAATTCTCTCCACCCAGATCTTGCTGTCTTTTAGGTCTCACACCAAATGTTATAACCCTCTGTTGTAGACACTTTTTATTATAAGAACCAGTTTATTTTCCTCAAAGTAATTATCACTAATGCTGCTATTTTCTCCCTGATTTGTATATTGCCTATTTTCTTGACTGAAATGTAACCTCTATAAAGGTATGGACTTTATATTACATGCGTATTACTGTATCCTCAGCTACCTTGAGCAGTATCTAGTAACTATCTGGTGATCCAATAAAATATCTTGTTCAAAGAAAGAATAAATGGGATAAAGAGCATAGTGTCTGCCCTCAAAGAATTGAGAACCTAGTCAATTTTAAGATATGCAAAGAAGTTGAATTTGCTAAATGGTGTTTTTAAGAGTCCCTAAGAGCTGTAATTCTATGGAGTAAAAGGGAGACAGAGTTCATATCCACCTGTGGGTGCTTAGCAAAGGGCCCAGGCAGAGGCCATGATTAAGTGGGACCCTGGACATATAAATCACTTGAAAGGGTATCTTTAACTTTGTCCCAGTTATTTAAGCCCAGCCCTGGTGATTCAAGAAATGAAAGAGCACCCCTTCAGAGAGAGAGCTAGGAAACCCCACAGCCTTGATAAAAACCCATCAAATGAGATGCTAACGCCCCACATTGATCACACTCAGAAAGCCTGACTGAAGATGTTTATCCTAATCCTCCAATCCAGACATTTCCTGAGATATGGTCAGGAGGGCTAATTACTCCAATACATAAAAACGGAAATGCTCTCAACCCAAACAGCCAGAGAGATCTCCATTAGCAGCAACAGCAGTAAACCTTGATGCTTCATCCTTGGTGAAAGAATAAAGCAATGTCGGACCAGTGACAGCAACATCTATAAAATCCAAATTGGATTCCTCCCTTGAAAATGAGCCACAGACTTCATCTCTCCCCCGATTGCTGCATATTAACAAACATGTGAAAAAATCCAACCGGGAGAAGAGATTTTCCTTGCTTTATTAGACTTTAAAATCACCCTGGACTCAATCTGGCTCCAGAAGTGAATCCACAACTGCTACAAAGGGAATGGACGGAAAAACAAATGACGTATTTAAGTTTCTATATCAATCCATCAATTGAAGGATGAAAATAAGCATAAACGGATGCCTTCAAGCGGGAAAGTGAGACAAGGACTCACATCTCATAACTTAATAGATGCTAGGATAAGTTACTCCCGGGACTGGAGCCATGCCCAAGCTCAGGGTCTCTGATAAACCAAAGAAAACCAGACTACTGAGACACCACACTGGGCTGGATTTCTTTGTGGCACTTAAATCATTCATGTGGGAGCTAAAAGGAAGTGGTTAGTCACTCATTAGTGACCCACCTCTCTAGAATCATCTGCAGAGCAGTTCTTAGACTATTTTATGGATGGTTTGATAGAGTGCTGATTGATAATAACATACAATATAGAAAACAACATGCCTGGTTGATCATTAGAATGTGAATGCCAAGGAATAAAGAATTGCAAGGTACTTAAATCAATTATTTTTTTTTCTGTTACCAGAAATATATGATACAGTTCTAGCCTTGAAAGAGCATACAATCTTTTAGTAAAGAAAAATATAGATGCACAAATCTTAACAATCTCCTTAATCTTCTTAACAAAGAGATCCTTGATATTTCTGAGGAATGCCTCCAGAGTGTTTCTCCAAATTAGGAATACCACTGGAGCATTTAAAACTGCCCAATTCACTTGAATGAAATGGAGTTACTCTGACTTGCAGTATCTTAAATCCAAAGTTGCACAAAACTTGCATGGCACTACCATAAAATGAATCATGATACCGTTGGTGTGCCAATGTTTGGACTATAAGTTCTTATTTGTGTTCTTTAATGCCCTACAATTTGAAAAAAAGTTTAAAAATCCAGATTCAATTATAAAGGTTGTTCTATGCTCACAAAGTATAACAATTAATATGCACTTGGCTACCTTATACTTGTCCTTCCTGGACAAATGTTTTCATGATGACAATTTTATTCCAGTACAGGTCTGATCTGTTTTTAATGAGCACTTATTTTCCAGGCTATACTCCTTCATCTCAATGCACCTCTTAAGTCTAAGAAGAAACACTTCAGAAGAAACATGAATTCAATTTAAAAATATTGAGCTTCTACTACCTTCCGGGTATTGTGAGGAATACACAGACAAATACTTCTGCTCTTATAGAAATGTTGTTCCAGTGGAGGAGAGCCAGACTTTAAATAGTAAATAAAGAAATAAGTAAGAATTTCACACAGTGATAAATGCTAACTGAGATACAGGGTGCATGACATGTTAGAGAATGGCCAAAAGGCTGTTTATAGGAATAGTCAGAGAAGACTTGTCTAAGTCAACATTAAGATCTGAATTACCGGGTGCATTGAGCCATCTTCAAAGGAAGGATAAGAGCGTTTATAAGCTAAGAGAAGAGCAAGTGCAAAGACCAAAAAGAGGGACAACTTTTAGCTTCCTCTACAAAAGAAAAGAAGTCCAGTAAGAGAAGGGGAAGAATGGTGAGAGAGTCAAGGAATTAAGCAGAGATTTAGAAAGGGGTCCTTCAGGGCTTTAATCAGAATAAGAAGATCAGGTTATACTTTAAGTGAGAGGAGAAGCTATTGGAGATTTTTACACAGGGAAATTACACGATCTGACTCAGAGTTTTGGACAATCACTCTGGCTTCTATGTTGAGAATTCATGGCATGGGGGCAAATGTAGAAGGTAGGAATTGTCAAGAGTCCAGGAAAGAGGTAATGAAGGCTTGGAGTAGGGTGAAAATGGCAGCGTTGGTGATAAGGAGTCCCAGATATGTCCCAGAGGTAGAAAACAGGCATTGCTGGTGACTTCACATTATTTCAAACAATTTTAAAAATCTTAAATGTTAAATCTTACATGTGATAAACATTGAACTTTTAGAAATTTATCTAAATTGGGCTAGTCTAGAGAAATGTGTATATGAATGAAAATTCCTCAGTTTCAAAGTAAAAATCAATTGGGAAACCAAATGGGTAATTTTTCAATATCCCTTAAGATGAAGGTACTTTGATAAATTGGGGGTAAAATATTTAATAGTTATTATTACTGGTGGTATGAGTTTACATTTATTAATATCAAAATATATCAGTGGCATATTGTTGGTGAAAAAGTAGGTTAAATCACAGTATATGTACTGTTAAAAAATTGAATATATACACACATGCAGCATTTACACAGAAAAATATGGAAGGAAATACACAAATTATTTCCTATTGACTTTTTTTATGAGTGTGTGTTAAATTTATCATTTAAAAATATCAATAATCAATATATTTCTGTCGGGGGAAAATGGGTATCCAGTACCTACATTAGTACCTTCTTTACCAGTGGCTTTGTTTAAACTATTTGTGTAGACTTTTGATTATCTAGGTATCAGTTATTTCTTAGTTTTCTTAACTTCCATGTGTCTACTAAGTAGTTAGTAATTTATCGACTTAACCAATGCCCTTAAGAGCATGGTTTAAAAACAGAAGTCCCAACAAAACACCATCTGACAAGACACTTTAGTGATATTTAGTGGTGAAAAAGTGAGCACTGAATTTTTATTTCTTCAGTCTGACACCTGTGTTTTTATCAAGGACTTTTCATGAAATGGGAGCACTAAAGATTATCATCTGTAGACATTGGGACTTTTGTCCAGAGGTCTATGGTATAATTTTGCTTTACTGACATTGTCAGATTATATTAAAACCATCCTATCCACAAACCTTTATACTGTTTCTTTGTTACTCAACCACATACAGAAATAGAACATTATAAATTCTAATTATTTAGATTGCAAGATTAAATTATTCCTGATACTTCACAAAAGTCCTTGTGGTAATTATCCCCAAACTAAAAACAAATTATTTTATGAGATCCTTTAATTTATTCATTCATACAATTTTTTTTCTCTTTCTTCCCTCTCTTATTTTACCCCTTCTTTCCTTTTCTTGCTTCTTTCTTTCTTTCCTTTCTCATTAATTGTTCAATCACTCATTTATTTATTAACTTGATAAAGAGTTATTGAGTTTTAAAAGGTATCAGACATTGCCTGACACTGATGGTACAAAATGAGTATGACAGAAAATTTTTCCTCAAGGAGCCTAGAGCCTATCAAATGCATAAGCCAGAAACATAAACCTATAAAAACAATTATGCTGATGGTGTGAATTTTAATATTGATAATGTTGATTTTTAAAAAATAAAACAGGAAATCTTTTAAAAAATTAAAAAGAAGTAGAATTTTCCCTTTGTGGGACTACATCCTTGGACTTCAGAACTATGGTCAGTATGCTAAGGGTTAAGGGAATTTGGTTCAAAAATTTGAGAAGCTGTCTTGGGATGGCACCTGCATAATGTCTGGAAACCTGACTGGGCATCACTGAGGTGGAGGTGTGGCATGGATCAGAGGCAGGAGAGAAAGGAGACATTCAGATGGACAGCATTTCCAGAAAAGGCAAAGTAGGAAGAAATAGCCCGGCACCCCCAAAGATTACTTACATTAAGAACATTCAAAACATAGTGAAGGTCAAAAATTGGTGGAATAAAACTAGAGAGGGTATTATAAATTGCTCCCAGGACTAGACAGGACTCCTCTAGAACATATAGGAATTGGAGTTTCTTCTCACAGGCCCTACAGCCTCATGTAAGGAGTTCCAGACTATCTAATGCTGCTGCTGCTCTCATAACTGTAAAGTTACTCAGAAGGTCTTATAAGTGGATAATCAGACACTCAGATTGATTAATCAGTATTGCAGAGGCCATTAATGGCTGAAGATTTATGGAATAATACCTAAAGTTTATTGCTCTCAGGGCCTTAATCTCAGCCTCAGATTCAGGCAAGGGGCACTGCCCTGGGCTCCAACCTTTAAGAACCTCTTCTCTGGCTGTCCTCGCATCATACTCCTCTCCATGGAGTGAGACATCTATAAAACATAGGGAACACCATGAGCCCATAATACCACCGCTACCACCTGCCAAAATCACAAGTACCTCAAGTCCTGAAATTTCTTTCCAAGTCGTCCCAAATCCTTGTTTAAGGATGCATGTGTGCTGTCCCCAAGAGGAATCCAAGGGGCAGCTGTTTGCAGGAAAGAGGGCTGCATAGGATCAGTGTGGATGAAACTTAGGGATACTTCTTCATTGTCAGCATATAAATATATGGGATACCTAGCTGTAAAGGATGGACCCAAGAATGAAAAAAGAGGGACAGGTTGTTTCTGGATATAAGGGATGTGGCCAGAGACCAGTGGTAAAAGGGGTCCATTTTTCTGGTGTAGAATTCTCAGAAGTCCATGACCTAAAAATTTGAATTTGGCCTTAGAAGTTATTATGAACGTATGTCCTTCAAGGAAGGAAGATGGATTCAATGGCATGCTAGAGCCAGCTTACAAAACTTCAGGAGTGGTGACTGCTATCCTTTTTTCCAAGCCCCATGGTCAGTGGCGTCATGTTAGTTCCTTGAAACTGGACACAATGGGAATATTTACACAATAGAAAACAACAAATGCTACAAATCAGCATCTATATCACTTCCCCACCCTCTTTAGAGACCCAATTGTAAAACATTTATTCTCATACCACAGCACTAAATATACTTTATTTAATGACTTAAGAGTTTTACATAAAACTTGTAGACTTTTAGATATATGGTATGTACATCTCTATACTTTATAAATGTTTGGAGTAAGATTACCTAGGGTTAAGGCTCCGTTGTGGCATAGCTGCTTAAACTCACTGGGAAATATATGATTATCTCTGGTCCTGATTATATGCTGACCACAGTCTATAATAAAACTCACTGTCCATTTCTTCTATTCCTGTAACTTAACCATTTGGGTTATTGGAAGGTTGTCAGGATATATGATATTGAAAGAACAAATAATCAGATATCATTTTTCTGGGTTTAGACCCCTCCTTCTTTTGAGACATGAAAAGAAGTTGCCCTTTTGAGCTCTCTAAAACTCGGAGGTAACCAACACCTGATTATAAGATTTTAAGGGATATGGTACATCATGATAAGGAGCTTATTTTGTATGGGGTGCATTCTTGAAGTCTTAATATAAATCTAGACATCTCCAGTCCTTTAGTCTATGATTTATATTTCTATTTTGAGTCCTAGGAACATTATCTGTCCGTAGTTGGTTCTACATATTTTGAAATGTATTTTTATAAATATCTAGGAAAATAACTAAAAAGGATGATTTTCTTTCCTCAGTCCCAGAGGTTCTGATACAGCAGGTATTGAGTGAGGTCTGGAAATTTGAATTTTTAACAAATTTCTCAGTATTTTTTGAAGAACATGGACAGTACTTTGAAAATATTAACTCAATCCAAAGTATCTAACTAATATCAAATTATTAGAAGTCCTCTCAGTTATTTGGTATAATAGAAATAACCTGACCAAGCTGTGCCTGGATGTTTGAGTTGGTTAAGAATCCAACTTTTAGTTTCAGCATGATCTCAGCATGGAGACTGCTTGGGATTCTCTCTCCATCTCCCTTTGACTCTCCCACTCGTTCTTTCTCTCTCTCTCTCTCTCTCTCAAATAAACAAATAAATCTTTTAAAAACAGAAATAAACTTTATCTATTAATCTGTTAAAGGACATTTCGGGTCCTTCCACAGTTTGGCTATTATGGACATTGCTTCTATGAACATTGGTATGCATGTATCCTTTCTTTTCACTATGTCTGTATCTTTGGGGTAAATACCTAGTAGTGTAATTGCTGTGTCATAGGGTAGCTCCATTTTTAACATCTTAAGGAAACTCCATAATGTTTTCCAGAGTGGCTGTACAAACTTGCAGTCCCAATTCCCACCAGCAGTGTAAGAGGGTTCCCCTTTCTCCACATCCTCATGAACACTTGTTGTTTCCTGTCTTGTTAATTTTTGCCATTCTAACTGGTATAAGCTGGTACCTCATTATGATTTTGATTTGTATTTCCCCGATGGTTTAGTGATTTTGAACATTTTTTCATGTGTCTGTTAGCCATTTTTGTGTCTTCTTTGGAGAAGTGTCTATTCCTGTCTTCTGCCCATTTTATTGAATGGATTATTATTTTGGGGGGTGTTGAGTTTGAGAAGTTCTTTATATATCTTGGATACCAGACCTTTATCTGGTATGTCATTTGAAAATATCTTCCATTCTGTAGGTTTCTTCTTAGTTTTGTTGACTGGATAAAGAAGATGTTGTTCATATATACAATGGACTACTACTCAGCCATCAGAGAGGATGAATACCCATCATTTGGATCAACATGGATGGAACTGGAGGGGATTATGCTAAGTGAAATAAGTCAAGTAGAGAAATACAATTATTATATGGTTTCACTCATATATGGAGCATAAGAAATAGGGAAAATGACTACAGGGGAAGGGTTGGGAAAACTGGGAAGAAATTAGAGATGTGGGCAAACCATGAGAGACTCTGGAATCTAGGAATCAAGCTGAGGCTTATAGAAGTGAGGGGGGTGAGAGGACAGGTTAACTGGGTGGTGGGTATTAAGGAGGGCATGTGTGGTGATAAACAGTGGGTGTTATATGCAACTAATGAATCATTGAAAACTAATCAAGAACTAATGACATACTACATGCTGGCTAATTGAACATAATAAAAATAAATAAAGAAAATAAAATAAACTGACTTAGTAAATAATTTTTGGCCAATTCACACAGATATCACAGTTTATAACACATGAAATAAATTGTGTTCCCCTAAATTCCTATGTGAAGGTCTAACTCCCATGATTATATTTGGAGCTAAAGCCTTTAAAGGTGATAATAAAGATTAAAGAAGTGTCCTTATTAAAAGAGGAAGTAGTACTAGAAGTATGTACATAGAAAGAAAAGGCCATGTGAGGGCACAGGGAGAAGGTAGCTGCTTGCAAGCCAGTTAGAGAGGTCTCACCAAAACCTCACCCTGCTGGCACCTTGACCTTGGGACCTTCAATCTCCAGAACTTAGAAAATAAATTTCTTTTGTTTAAACAACCCAGTCTGTGGTATTCTGTATGATAGCCTGAGCAGACTACTACAACAAGCTAAAATATTTTTAAAAGAAGTGGCAAGTGGCCAATAAAGTCAATACGAGGTCTTTAGTATGATGAAAATATTTTATCCAGAAGCTGGGTTCCATCACTATAAGAAGACCAGTGTTTAATTTCATCAAGCTCTGACAAAAGGACTCTTCAGATTGGCCAAACCAAGTGCTCTCACTTTAAAGGTTTTTATATGGACATTTTCAAGGATTGACTCACTCACTTTTTTTTTTTTTTTTTTTTTTTTGCTTCCATGGTTGACCAATTTTTCTTCTGGCAGATCCATTCTTCATATTTTTAAATACAATTGACAATTGCAGTTTGGTTTTACTTACCGGAGGCCCACTATATTTTTCTAAGATGACTTGGCTCATCTTTATTCAAATATATTCTATATAAGTTGCACAGTTCAATTTACAGAGAAAGGTCTCAATTCTGTGTGTCTACTGGGCAGTCAGGAGCTCAAGATGAGGGGAGGGGCTACTAAATACCTACCCAAGTAAATTTTCCTCTTATTTGGACTTCCATAAAAGATCAAAGAAAGGGCATGGAATTAATGATATAGAAAACCTTCTTAGGAAAACAGGTGGCAGACAAAGAGTATTGTCTCAGTAGGCAGAATAGCTGATGAAGAGGGAAACTTCACCTCATGACCACAATGAGTAACCGAATGTTTATGCTTACTAAAATGATGCACTGGTACCTGTAAGATGTGGCTCAACATCCTTTTCTGAATTCAGATTATTTTTTCCCTAGTCACTTTTCAATTGTAAGTATCTATTATAAATAAGTTAGTTTTAAATAAGCTATTTCTAAAAGCCCAAGGAAGTATATTTTTCACATTTCTTTTTATTTGCTATGGTGAAAAAGGAAACCTCTGTATCAGTCACCATGATTATTAAGTCATTTCTCCACAGGTTTCCAGGGACCCTCTGCTAACTAATTTCCATTTTCAGTTGTTGATGACTATATTCATTCAACTAGAGTGATGGAGTTTCTTTTCATTGGTTTTAAAATAGGGTCTTTTATGGAAGGTTTTTGCATATCACTGTTGAAGGTGCAGTATGCCATTTGCTTTTGTTAAAAGTTTCATTCAGGTTATATATGACTGAAGATTCCTGGATAGTGAGTTCTCTCCTGAATTCCTTGGGTTTATTACTGGGGGAATGTAGTCTTCAAGTATCACATAGAGTGAAGGGAAATAATATTTCTTAATAATAATTATCATCTCTCTATCCCAAATTCTTTGCACAAAGTACATTATAATGTTATTCCCATTTTCCAGATGAATAAACTGAGAACCAAATAGGTGAAGCATATTAGTTTGGGTATAGAATGGCATGATGAGAATTATACTAGCTTCCTCCATTAAGAAATGGAGACAACAGGTTTTAATCCCAGATCCATCTGATATAAATCTATGATAGACAGTCTCCCAGGGATTTCCATTTTAACACTGAAAATCTTGCATCCTGTAAATCCTGGGCAAATTGGGACAGTTGGTCACCTTATCAAATTCTAGGCTCTTTTTATAATACTATATTTTTGGTTTTATGGCTTTATCCATAGGTCAATAGATTTGCTAAATAAAATATTTTAAAATAAAATATTAGTATGAAATAAATATTATTTATCATGTTAACTATTTTTCTCCTCTATGTTTGCTTATACACAGTGATCTTTCTTATAATTAGTCATGTATACTGACTTTTATTGTTTCTGAGAGAGAGTGTTCAACAGGGAATAAGAGATTATTTCTTTGTCTATTTCAAGTTTAGTTCCTCTAAGAAATTGGAAAGCCTTTAAAAAACACAATATATTTGATGCTATACCTGATGATATATAAATATAAATTTATATTCTCAAACGTGATGATGGTGATGATACCTAAAATATGTTGGGCACTTGCTATATTGCAGGCAATTTTGTAAGTATTTTACAAAAGTTGAGTTACAGGGGCGCCTGGGTGGCTCAGTGG
The DNA here is from genome assembly GCF_011764305.1 of Mustela putorius furo. Lineage (NCBI taxonomy): Eukaryota > Metazoa > Chordata > Mammalia > Carnivora > Mustelidae > Mustela > Mustela putorius. Next base: position 29,028,944 of record NW_025421273.1, read on the forward strand.
GTTAAGCCGCTGCCTTCGGCTCAGGTCATGATCTCAGAGTCCTGGGATCGAGTCCCGCATCGGGCTCTCTGCTCAGCAGAGAGCCTGCTTCCCTCTCCTCTCTCTCTGGCTGCCTCTCCGTCTACTTGTGATTTCTCTCTGTCAAATTAATAAATAAAATCTTTAAAAAAAAAGTTGTGTTACAATTTCTGTATGAATTGTGTACTGCTTATTTTATAGATGGGAAAACTAAGGCACAGAGAGACATTTCAAGTTCATAGATATACTGAATGGCAGATCCAGAATTCAACCTTAGGCAGTTTGGCCCCAGACTCTATGTTCTTAAGTACTATACCCTGATAAATAGAAAATGATAACATTGATTGTAGACAGAGAGGTTGATTGCAGAGGAAGGAATGAGGAATTAGATGCCAGTATTTCCTTAAGAAGATGGTAAATAACTACTCAGTCTTTTAGGAACTAAGTCTTAGGGAAAACCAAACGAACAAACAAGCTATGTTTAAAAAGAATCTGAGAGAAGAGTGTATTTGTGCTCCATTTCCAAGTAGATCCTAGATAAGGCAAGATCCCATAGTAAAAATCATTCCGTGGTTCGTCCAAGAGTTTATTTCTAAGATAATTGGGGTCAATTAGAATTTGGCTCATCTATGCATAACAAAAACCCAAAATAAGGGAGACTTAGACAAATGGGAGCATTTTATTTGCTTGTTTGTTTCTTTACTCAAGAAGTTCAATTTTAGTAGCCCCATAATCATCAGGTAACAAGTTCTTTATTACCATCCTTGCCATGTTTCTTATGCTCCAAAATGACTACATGAGCCATCACATTCATATTTTTTAAAAACAAAAGAGGTAAAAAGAAGAGCAAAAGAACATGCTCCCTTTCAAAGTCCCATCCAACAACTTCCACATATACCTATTTGTCCAGGATTTAGTCACATTGCTACATTTGGTTGTAAGAATGAAAAGAAGCAAATTTTTTTGTTAGGTATATTGCTACTCCTAAACAATATAAAAGTACTTTAACATTGATAAGGAGAAAATAAATATTGTGCACGAACTGAAAGTTATAATCGTTAGTTCCCAAGAAACAGCATGACCCAATAATATTGGGATTCCCGAATGCCAGATGATCCAAAATTAGATAAAATGTGTTCGGACTCAGAAGATCCTAAAGCCAGGAGAAGGTACAATATAGCACTAATCTTCATAACAGATGAAAATGAACATGTTGAGAAATGATCTTCCCTTATATGTGATTTCCCTTCCCTTATATGTGTTTAAACAGTCCCATCATCAAATACCTCTTAAATCCCTCAAAAATCAATACAATTCTAGGAAAAGGGTACAGGAGCCCCAGCTGGGCTGAAATTCATTTTATTCCATCACAACCAAATGGGGTGGAGAGATTCATTTCAGTTTAAGAATAAAGGTAAATTTCTTTCACATCTAGGATTGTAGACCAAGATTTGTAAAAATTACATGTGTAAGTGAAAGGAGGGATGAGTCATTATGTGTCAGTATTAAGATTGTGTGTAGAGTCAGATGAATATTTATGAAGCCCTTTGATACTGTTTGATTATATTCCAGCCTCTTCAGACCCCATGAGTGTTGCCTTAAGTACTTTAGCATATAAATAAGCACTTTTATTAAGAATTAGCATGCATACCTTTGAGTTCAACTGTGTCAATTGAGTAGTTGAATTGTATTAGTTTGTTGGAGCTGCCATGACAAAGAACCACAGACTGGGTAGCTCAAACAACAGAAATTCATTTTCTCACAGTAGTGGAGACTTAGAAGTCTGAGATCAAGGTGTTGGCAGAGTTGGTGTCTTCTGAGGCCTTTCTGCTTAGTTTGTAGATGGCTATCTTACCCCTGTGTGTGCCCCCGATCTTTCCTCTCTGGGCATCTGTGTTCTAATTTCCTCTTCTTATAAGGACAGCAATTATAATGGGTTAGGGACACTCTAATGACCTCATTATAATTTAATTACTTCTTTTTAAAAAAATTAACATATAATGTATTATTTGGTTCAGGGGTACAGGTCTGTGAATCATCAGTCTTACATAATTCACAGCACTCACCATAGCACATACCTTCCCCAATGTCCACAACCCAGCCACCTTATCCACCCCCCTCACCCCCAGCAATCCTCAGTTTCTTTCCTAAGATTAAGAGACTCTGAGAAACAAACTGAGGGTTTTGAGGGGCAGGTGGTGGGGGGTTGGGAGGGCCTGAATGTCGGTATTAAGCAGGGCACATATTGCATGGAGCACTGGCTATGGTGCATAAACGATAAATCTTGGAACATTAATAAAATAAAATAAAATTTTAAAAAATCTAAGTTAAAAAACTAAATAAACAAACAAAAAAGACTCTCTTATGGTTTGTTTCCCACCCATGTCCCATCTTTTACTTAATTACCTCTTTAAAAACCCTATCTCCAAATATGGACACATTCTGAAGTTCTGGGGTTGGGACTTCAGTGTATGAATTTGAAGGGGACACAATTCAGTTCTTAACACCAACTTTGCACCCAAAGGATCCTGTGCTTATTAGACTATCAGATAGCCCTTAATAACCATGGAAAGCCCCAGGGTTATCACAGTCAGCCAGCATTATTGTTTGAGTACCTCTATGTGCCCTGTATTAGGAGTTATAGAATCATAAGACTCCACCAAATGCAGAGCTTCTCATTAACTGCAGTTTCTGGATTTTGAAATTCTGCACAAGGCAATCTATTCTACCTGCTCTCATTGAAATGTATTCTTCTGTAGAAGTAGGGAAGGACCCAAATACGTAAATTATAAATGAGCCTAGTGCTTAAACATAACAAGTATGTAATAAATATACATGGTGTGAGTAAATGTAAGAAGAAAATATTGCTGTTAAAATCCCTTGCAATTGAGTCTAGTTTGTGATATTTAGTAGTTGTGTAACCCTGGTTCCTCATGTTACGTCTTCTCTTTAAAATGAGAATAATCATTATTTATAAAACTTTATTAAATAGCATGCCGTATGACAAGAGCAATTTTTAAGCTCTAATCATACTATACTGTAGTTATTTCTGGAAACTATATTAATATTAATTATATATTGTGATTTGTAGGGAAAAGAAACACCCTGTATATTTCCATGCATGCTCATTTCACTCACAAAAGGCCCCTCCAATACATCAGAGACTTCAGCACAGCTTTGTATGATATTACTGTCATCCTTCTTGGTGGGGCTGTGGAGCACAAGAATTATATTCCTTTAGAATATATAGTGCTGGTCAACTTCTCTCTTTGCCCAATTGACTCAGGGAAGACTGGGTGAGGGCTTTTCTAGCTCTGCTTTCTAAGTAATACACACACATTTTCAGGCTCCTGAAATATCAGGGGATTACTGATATAGCAGATAAGGAAGATGGCCTACACATGAAATAATTAAAAATGTTCCTATATCAGTTAGGTTTAGGTTAGGTTATGCTGCTGGAACAAAATAATCCCACGTCTTAGTGGCTAAAAAGAGCTTATTTCTCACTCAGACTACATGTCCTACATAATCAGTCAGGAAACATTTTTCCTCTGTAGTCATTGAAGGTTAACCTAAGGGGCTTTCCATCGATATACATATCCACCAAGAGTTTGGTGAATTGCATAAATTGTACACTGTATCTTACTGTATTTGTCAAGAAGTGACATATGTCCCTTTTGTCTAAATTTACTGTGTTAAAGCAAATCACACAGCCATGCCTAACTCCTACCATGTACCTGGAAAGGAAATGGAAATAGTTGGTGAACAGTAATAATATCTGTAACTTATTAATTCATTTCATCCCATCCACACGATGAAAGCTTACCATGTATCAAGAAATAGTTTAAACACTGAGGATATAGGAGTGAATATATATACCTCTAGATTCATAATGTTTTAATATCCTAGTACTTATATAGTATGTCATAGATATGCATATAATGGATAATATCAAAACAAGAAACATGGATAGAGATAGGCAGGAGCATTCCTGATATTCTTGCAGAACACTAAGGTAAATATGACTTGAGAAGAGTGAGAAAGGGGGATGGTAAAAAGTGAGGTTAAAGAGGTAAAAATGTGGGTTTTCTTGACCTATTGGGCTGGTTATTGGTTAAAGCTGCTCAGAAGAATTTGGTAGGAGTGAGCTTCAAATGGGATTTAGAAGGAAGAACTTAAGACATTTGCAAGAGACCCTAGATCAAAGGTTGATAAACTATAGTCTAAGTCTGACCTAGACTTGCTATCTATTTTTGAAAATAAAGTTTTATTGGAATGCAGTCATGTCCATTTGCTTAGGTATTGCCAATTGTTGCTTTCATGCTACAGTAACAAAATTGAGTGATTGTAGCAGAGTTGGTATAGCCTGCAAACCTAAAATAATTTATAATATGGTCTTTTAAGATGGCCATGAACTGGTTTGCTATTCCCCTTAGAGGAGTAGGATGCTAGAGGCAGAGACACTGACTGGTGAGAAGCTTTTATATTTTATCATTTGTAAAATTATTGGGATATGGGTATTTGTATTTAGCTTCTTTTAGTTATTTCTGGTGTAAGGATGGATATAAATCAAAATTAACATATAAGATGATAATCACATAACTGGAACTTGATTTTCTTATTTGAAAAGTTGAAATGATATCACCTGTAAACAGATCTTTGAGAGGATTATATGGAGAAAACCCTTTTCTCATGAAACCTGGCAGGGTTATCATCTCAGAACTGGCATCCCCACTCTCACTGAGTTGTGAATCTCAAGCTGTCATTTTGCTGAATCAGAGTTTACTTACAGAAATATTTCTAAGTTTTCCAATGTTTTAGCACATTCTTCTGAATGAGGAATCAGAGTTCTCTTACATCATTCTTCAGAATTTAACTTCTGGACTTCTCACATTAACCTAAGTGTAAATTGGAGTTTTAATCTGTGAAGGTCTCATTGTAAATGTAAAAGAGAACCTCAGATATTTAACATTACTTCAAATATGTCCTAAACCAGCTTAATATTTGTTGGAAATGGAAAACTCATATTTTGATCTTTTTTTTTCAAAATTTGAGAGAAAACTTTTAAAAAACTACATTATCTACAAAAATATTCTAAGTGCTGCCATGCTATAAAGTCCAGCTGTGAATCTAGTCTTACCTCATGTATAATGCACCAAATACCAAGCTGCAGAATTTAAAGTAATTTTAAGAATTATGGATAGAGATGAACACATTTCTCTTTAAAGGTTCTACTAAGTTGAAACTCATGCAAATATGCTGTAGACATCCACATTCTTACATTGGAATTCTCCTACCCCTGTCTAGGATCTGAAATGTGTTGTCTGTTTTCAAGTACTTTCACATTATTGGCTTTATCCCTTAATCTGGTTTGGGACACAAAGTGAAAGTTCTTCGTTTTTTTTAAAAAAAAATTTTTTTTAATTTATTTATTTTCAGAAAAACAGTATTCATTATTTTTTCACCACACCCAGTGCTCCATGCATCCGTGTTCTCTATAATACCCACCACCTGGTACCCCAACCTCCCACGCCCCCTCCACTTCAAACCCCTCAGATTGTTTTTCAGAGTCCATAGTCTCTCGTGATTCACCTCCCCTTCCAATTTCCCCCAACTCCCTTCTCCTCTCTAACACCCCTTGTCCTCCATGATATTTGTTATGCTCCACAAATAAGTGAAACCATATGATTATTGACTCTCTCTGCTTATGACTTATTTCACTCAGCATAATCTCTTCCAGTCCTGCCCATGTTGCTACAAAAGTTGGGTATTCATCCTTTCTGATGGAGACATAATACTTTTTTTTTTCCTTATAGAAAGTTTGAGGTTTAACAGGTTAAGGCACTATTTTATATATATATATCAGAATTGCCATTAATGCTCAAAACTTTTGCAATGCTCTAGGGAAGGCAAATTTCACCTTGCTTAAAAGTTTTCTGAATGTTTAAGTCCATAGATATATATATCGATATCTATATAGATGTAGATATCTATACAGATATCGATATATATCTTCATACCTCTGTATCTTTACCAAGAGAGGGAGGGAGAGAAAGAGAGTTAAAGAAATCACATTCACTCTCTGCTATGCTAATGGTTATGCTCAGTATTCTTTAAAAGGATATTTCATGGATTTTTCTTCTTTTTACAGTCACAGCAGATGTAGGACTCAATGCTTGTGCTAAGAAAGATGTTACATATTCCTCAATTCATGGAAACTTCAACTTTGGAAAACAGAGGATTCTGGTTAATATCTCCAGAGACCCGCAGGGAGTGTCACGCTCCATAAAATTGTTTATGCATTTATATACAGTGCATGATCATCATCTCTTGGCAAGAGGACACAAGTTAAGCACCTTCCATATACAGCAGGGAAACCCCCTTCGGCAAGGAAGTCTACCCATTGGCATGCACAAATTATACTAGCTTTAGTTCTACTAAGTCAAAAGGAACATTCACCATGCTTAATGAGAGGCATTGGATTAATGCTGAATGTTTTCAGCGGGGGAAGGAATGTTCAGATGCTTGGGAAAACAAGTCATCTGGAAGGAAGGGTGAAGGTCACTTACTCATATTGAAAAATCAATTATTTTGATGGCAGCAAATAAAATCTCCAATATGCATATGTGAGGGTGCATATACACACACACACACACATGTGTATTGAATACAAGCATATATTTTATGTACTTTTGCTGCCACTCATATTTAATTTATAAAGCTGAGAGAGTAACACTATCTCATCACAGATGACCAGTCAATTATTCAAATAGTCTTTTCCTCCCTTTCAAAGAGGAAGGCTTGAGAACATGGTTGTGTCTGAATATATCCCAAGAACCCCCACTTTGTGTGCCAATTTGATTGTTCTTCATATTAATTTTTTATATATCTACTAAGAGTGTTCTGAATTGGCAACTAAGATGGACCAAACAAGAAGCTATTGATTTCATATTCAACGTATTCTTATTTTATAGACTCAGGGAATGTAGGAAATACTCTTGTCTTAAAGAACATTTTTGAAAGTACCTATTAAGGGGAATTTTATGGTCAAATTCTAAAACTGACTTAAAGATATATTTATATTCAGAAAAATCCATTTCTTTGTCCAGCCTTCCATGATGCCTATAATTTCCACCCTGAGCATCATCATCCTTTTAGACTGTAGCAGTTTTTAGAATTCCTAACAGTATGTGTCTTGTATAAAGTGAAGACATTAAGAGTTGTGCCTTTGTAGACACTATTGAGTAAATTGGTGTATCTAAATAGTCTGTTTGCTAAAGAAATTGCACAGGGCATGTAAGTTTTGATTGATAGTGAGGAGGATGCATTTATTCAACCACTTATTTATTCAGTCATTCTCTATTTCTTTATCAAACATAATTTATTGATATTCCACTGTGGAGGGTTTATAGGAGACACTAATTGCTAATCTTAGGTCTAGTGAAGGCAGTGGCACCATAGGAAGCATCCCAGTGCACAAAGCATAGATGAGTTTAAAGTCAGGAATGGAATGGTTAAGAACCATGAAACAAAAAATTGTATCAAAGAGTCAAAGTCAAATTCCACCTCTGTCTTTCCTGTGGTTTATCCTGATCACTGATTGCATCATTAGAAAATGTGGCATTAAGAGACTATCTAATGTCTTGAGACAACTTTCGTGGTGGTGGGGCACTAAGGGTAGCATTGTTTGCCCAGGAATGCACACCAGGGCTTCTTGCACAGTAGCTACCTGCTAGGGTCCTCCAATACCCCTTTACTGTTCTAGGTTACAAACCTAAGCCACAATCTTAACATTAAAGCCAATAAGATGATTCTTTAAAGAAAAAAAAAATGTCAAGAAACCCAACATACCTTTAAAATAAGTACAGTGGTCCTGCAGGTGACACTCTCCTAAGTCAAAGCCAAGGTCCACACAGCAGCCTACAAAATTCTCATGATCCATATGCTGTATTCTCCCACATCCCCTGTACTTCTTTGAACTCATCTCTCCACTCATTACAGAACAAACACTATGAAGACAGGAGCTGATGTGTTTATAGTACCTAGAACAATGTCTGGCAAAGAGTAGGCACTCAGCGCATGCCTTAAAGCAATGCATGGACAGTTGATATGTTTAGCCTCTCTCTCTGTTAACTGTTTAACTCTCTGAGCCTCAGATCCCTTGTTTATAAAGTTAAGAACCATACTGCCCATCTTCCAGAGAAGATAAGCGTATAAAAAAGAATAACACACATGAAGGATCTGGCAATGTCCTATATGAAGTCAGTACTCAATAAATTTTTGTTTTGCTTTCTGTCCTCTTTTATTATCTAGATGTAATAATAGTAGTTGATATTTACCGTATTGTTACCATATCTCGGCTCAGTGCAGAGCACTTTATAAGCATTGTCTCATTGAATTTCTCAGTCCTGTGAGCTAGAATCTATGCTATTCCCATTTTATAAATGAATATTAGAAAAGATAAAAATAATTTTTCCAAGATCACACAGTCAGTAAGCAGTGAAATCAAGATGCAAATTAGGTTTACCTGACACCATAATCTCATACTTTGTCTAAGCAAATTGTAGTAGAAAATACTTAATTGCACTCTTGAGTTTGAATCATGGCATGTGTAGATGACTAATATATTGTTCATACTCCAATAAGTGGGGTATATAGGTGTCCCTAACCAATGGGCATCATAGTCCATTTATAAGTTTGCTTGGTTGCTTAATCACAGGATAACTTAAATTGCCTGGCTCGCTTGACAAGTTTCACCTGGCTCATTGGACCATCTTCATAAAACTTCATCCCTGACTCTAAAGAGTTCATGTAAATGTCTTCATAATACATATAAAATAGATTTTTAACCTACAATTGATTGCTTACCTGCAAGGACCTATAATACAAAATCATATTTATACATATTATATCACATATAGTATATTTTTGAATTCTCAAACCAACCCCATTACACAGACATTATTATCTCTATTTTATCAAGGTCATTGGATGTTGGATTTGCCTGAAGCCACACAGCTAGTAAGTAGCAAAGCCCTTAAGAAACTATGGAATCTGATTTCAGCAACTTATTTTCATAGGAGTTAACATAACTCAAAAACCCAATTCAGTCTGACTTCTATGCCTGTGTTCTTAACCATTACATTAAGCTATAATGTACTATATAAATGTGAGGATTTATTATGCCTTTTCTTATACCATTATTCCACATGGAAATTTCTGCTCTGGAATGCCTTCATAAGAACTTTAAGTTCCCATCTACAGGAACTCTCTTTGCAATCAATTATTCAAGGAACTGAGTTGACAATTGCTCTCCAAAGTATCCAAAAACAAAGGCCAAAAATGACTTTGGCATAACAACCCAAATACTCATCAAGTGTCTATCTGACCACTTTGGCTGAATGGAGAGGCCCTTAGCTGTGAAGTAATAGGCAGTTCAGATAAAGCATTTAAATGGGCTGTCTAAATCTCAAAGTTGGCAATCTTCCCAAAGTGGAGTGCCAAGGTTCTGACCTCCTTCCTGGGCAGAGGGGAAGGTTGCAGGCTCTTCTCTCATTGCTGATGTTCTCAGTTGCCAAGGGTGCATGCTTGCCAGCTTCCGAATCAACTTCTGGTCGAGATTTGAGATGGTGACCACTTCTGTGGAGTGAACTAGGCATCTGGAGAAACAGCATTAATTTCGTTAAGCTTCTTAAAAATAAGTTAGGAGGGCGCCTGGGTGGCTCAGTGGTTTAAGCCGCTGCCTTCGGCTCAGGTCATGATCTCGGGGTCCTGGGATCGAGTCCCACATCGGGCTCTCTGCTCGGCGGGGAGCCTGCTTCTCTCTCTCTCTCTCTCTCTCTCTCTGCCAGCCTCTCTACCTACCTGTAATCTCTCTCTGTCAAATAAATAAATAAAATCTTTAAAAAAAAAAAAAAAAATAAGTTAGGAGCACTTGGACATCCATACACTGTTTATGTGATCAGTCAGCTGCACTTTAAAACCAATGTTATCCTTCCCTTAAAAAATTGTTCCAACATAGTTGGAAAATTTTTTGCTTCTCCTGAATGATAATTTTCTGTTACAATCTCTGAATGAATTACTCATTGCCATTTTTCCCATTGTCTTCTACGTCTGCTACCAGTGCCAGCAATATTCTATGATTTTAGAACAATTTAAATTCCTTATTGAGTTTGGTGTGACTCCTGAATGTATTCATCATTATCTTTTTCAGTTTGTAATGTGTGTCACATTTATCGAATGTGTCCACCTGTGTAGACACCAGCTTTCCCTCTCAACCCCATAGGCACTTCTACACTGTGTCTCACAACCCCACCACAGGACAGTATTACTTCTTTGGGGTACACCAACAGCAAGATCAAAGACACGATGAAGTGACATAAAGCTATAAGCCACCAGATTCATGACAGCATCCAAAAGTTTGGCAGGAGGGCATTGTTAATATTTGAGAAGATTCCTTGCTTTTTGGCAGGAATTCTGCCCACAGCTTTCCAATTAGCATGCTTTATGGCTGGAGAGAAGCTGGTTTCTCAATTGTAAGTACCTTGTCTGACTGAAATCTTATTCTGCCAGATAAATTGCAAAGGAATTTGTACAACTTTACCCAGACTCCAACTTAACCACAAGATTAATATGAAAACAGGGCCCTCCCTCAAGTCTTCTTTGAGTACTTCTGAGAATTTCCTTTATTATGTCTTCCAAATGCTCTGCTTTACTAATGGAACATTAAATAGTATTCTTACAAGGAGGAGTGAGATGGAAGTCTCAACTAAATCTTCTCAGAAGGAAGATCTAGATTGTGACATTACAATAGGGAATGGAAGCAAATTACTTACCATGACACATCATTCTTACTCTCTGCTTGCTATGAGTTGAAATATAATTAATAGAATCTGAGCTGAGCAGGACTAAACTTTAACTTAATACACAAAACCTTGACAGTGTCTTTTCAATGTTATGATTTGTGCTTTCTGGGGAGAATCCCCAAATATCAATAGGGAATTTATCTGGGGATATTTTCTTGTTTGAAAATATTTTTTAAAGATTTATTTATTTAAGAGGGAAAGAGGTAGAGAGACAGAGAATCTCAAGCAGATTTCACTTTGAGTGTGAAGGCCAATGTTGGGCTCTATCCCATGAACCCGATTTCATGAACTGAGCTGAAATCAAGATCCAGATGCTTAATCGACTGCATTATCCAGGTGCCCCTGAAAATATTTTAAATCTTTGTCTGAGACTCTGCAAGGTCTTATCCAGAATGGCTTGTGGCTTAAGAATGTTCTTGACTTCTTGTTGCATGAAAGGTGTCCCAAACGTCTCCCATTAAAGAGGATTTTGTCCTATTTAATGTGACTTTTCACCACCAAACTGCTTTTAGTAAAAACCTAGAGACTAACACTTTAGTTAATCTATATTTGCAACATGTTGGTAGAAAACCTTATTTCCCTTGTGATATTTATGGTTTAATTCAAAAATCAGAAGCAAAAGTATTTTTCTGCATTAGTGCCATACACACACACGAAAATCTCTTGAGATGCCTATCAAAACAAGTATCCATCATTCTGTGATTAACAACTTTATCACATACATACCATGCTTTGAAGCTAAGATGTATCTAATAGCTTCATTTAATTTTCTAGTTAATCTTGAGTACAGATAAAGCAGTTGTTACTCATACAAAACACATAAATCCTCAAAGTATATAGGGTTCATAATAATTATCATATTGTGTTTCTACCCTGTTTTATTATTAATGATTGTTAAAATAACTTTTTTTTTCACATGAGAAAACAAGGTACATTATGGTAATAGTAAGCAAACCAATATCTCTTTGACAGACATAATGCCAAAGTTAGATTTTTTTTTTTCTAGATTGTTTCCATCCTTTCAGTTATAAGTCCTTCAGAGTCAGGACTAGTTAGACTCTCTCTGGGTACAAAACTTAAGGAGGTTCCAAAAAATACTTAGCAATCAAGATCAATAACATTTTATAATGATATTAAAAAAGAAAACTCATGGGGCAGCCACTATGCAAAATGGCATGCAGGCTTCTCAAAAAGTTAAAATATGCTGAGTGAAATAAGTCAAGCAAAGAGAGTCAAGTATCATATGGTTTCACTTACTTGTGGACCATAAGGAATAACACGGAGGACATTGGGAGATGGAGAGAAGTGAGTTGGAGAAATCGGAGGGGGAGACGAACCATGAGAGATTGTGGACTATGAGAAAAAAACTGAGGGTTTTGGAGGGGTCAGGGGTGGAGGGTTGGGCGAGCCTGATGGTGGGTATTATAGTGGGCACCTATTGCATGGAGCACTGGGTGTGGTGCATAAACGGTGAATGCTGGGACACTGAAAAGAAGTAAAATAAAATGGAAAAAAAAAGTTTAAAAGTTAAAATAAAACTATGATCCAGCAATAACACATCTGAGTATAAATCCAAGGGAATTTAAATCAGGATCCCAGAGTAGTATCTACATTCTCATGTTCATTGCAACATCATTTACAATAGCCAAAATACAGAAATCACCTAACTGTTCATAGATGAATGGATAAAGAAGATGTATGTGTGTGTGTGTGTGTGTGTGTGTTTTCACACATGTATAATAGACACAATGAAATGTTATTCAGCCATGAGAAAGAAGGAAATCCTGCCATTTGTAACATAGATGGACCTTGAAAACATTATGTTAAGTGAAATAAATCAGACACAAACTAATACTATGTGAAATCACTTATATGTAGGATCTTAAAAACAAAAACCATAGAAATAGAGGCTAGAGGGTAGTTACCAGGGGTTGGGGATAGGGGAGCTGGGGGGTTTGTCAAAGAGTACAAACTCTTTTTGAAGAGTTATAAGATTAATAAGATTAAGTTAAGATTAATTTAAAATTAATAACTGGTGGGGATCTAATATACAGCATGGTGATTATAATTATACTTGAAAGTTTCTAAGAAAGTAGATCTTAAATGCTGTCACCATAAAAAAGAAGAGGTAGTATCTGGGGTACTAGGTGGCTCAGTCAGTTAAGCATCTGACTCTGGCTCAGGTCATGATGTCAGTGTTCTGGGATTGAGCCCCACATTAGGCTCTGTGTTTAGTGGGGAGTCTGCTTGTACCTCTTCTTCTCCTTCTGTCCTTATCCCCACTTGTTCTCTCTATGATGTCTCTCTCTCAAGTAAATATAATCTTTAAACAACAACAAAAAAGGAGGAGGGTGGTGGAGAAGAAGAAGGAGGAGCAGGAGGAGGAGGAGGGAGTGTAGGAGAAGTATGGGGTACTGTTGGTGTACCCCAAGAAACAGTATGTGACCTGACAGAGTGTTAGCTAATGGTATTGTGGTAATTATTTTGTGATTTTTAAGTGTATCAAATCAACACATTGTACACCTAAAACTTACATAATCTTATGTGTCAATTATCTCTCTTTATAAGGCTGGAAAAATGTATTTGCGTAGTAAGAAAAGTCAAAATTAATGCCAAAAAAGTATCAAAATATCAAAAGTTTAAATCAAGACAGTTTAGAATTACTGATTTTTCCTTAACTCCTGCATTTCTTCATAGATCAATGTCAAATGTTACTTATATTATTTGAGTAATAATATTTTTGGCCTTGATGTCACACTGATTTTTAAGTGTTAATTCATTTTAATATGTGATTCTCTGTCTTCACCTAAATAGTAAGCTACAAGCAGCCAGGAATTCTGGGTGTACTTCTCTAATGCAGTAGATTGCTTATCATTGAGAACTATTTTGTTCTCTTTAAAACTACATTTGGACAAAGAGAAGAACATACCTCCTCTTAAGAGGTTATTTATTAAAATGAAAAAGTCACAGAGGCAGCAAGGTATAGAGAAAAGAACAGCAGCTTGATGATTAATTCTACCTATGTGACCTCAGGCAAGTTAGTTACTCAACTTCTCTGGTCCTCTATTTCCTTACATGTTATGTAACCGTTCTAATATTTACCTTGTTGGGTGACTGAGAATTAAATGGGATAACCAATATGAAATGCTCAACCTATTGCAGACATTGAAGAATTGTTCCCCTCTTCCTACTTAGCATCCTCTCTATCTCATTTTTGGATAATTTAAGCTTTTGACTCCAAGAGCCCAACCAAGGAGGTGATCATTCTTGTCTACAAAATGTCTTCGCAATATGTTATATTCAAATGTTAGCTCTGCCTCCCTACCTTTCCTGACACTGAGCAACATCCCTTCCCTGGCTGTCTAACCTGGGGCATACACCAGATGGCAGTGTCCCATTGGGGACAGGATCCTCCTGGCCTTTCAGCTCACTGACCAAGTGACCAGTTGCTTGGCCATATCTCTATGCATGTTACAGGTCAGTAGCATTAGCCTTGGGGCCTAGTTGATGTTCAATGTAAAAATAAACACTGGAAAATCTCTGTGCATGTTCTATTCCCCTTCAACTGAAAAGCATTTAATTTACAAGGTCAGTTGGAAGAGGTACATATGTGATGTTGGAGTAGACATACACTTCAAATAGGTTTTTGTCAATATTTACATTTCCATGCACTTTAATCAGGATGTAACCATTCCCACAATCTATCTGACACATATAGCTAGGTACCAGAGCTGTGGACATGAGGGCTACAGGTCTAGAACCTTCAAGTTGTCACTTTTAGTGGAAGAGATAGTTTTATGCATCTAATAATAGTACCATGTTATCCTTGTTATGTTACTTAACACAGATGACTTCCCAATTTTTTATCAATATACATATCTGTCTCAGAGTTAATGCATTTCATAGATTTTACAAAGTTCACTGGCCTTCAGCTAAGAGCTCTCAAATCTCATGAATGCCTAGGGCTACCCATTTAAAAATACAATAAATATTTCTATCTAGCTACAATCCATTGTGATTTTGAAAGCTTTTATCATATTCACCTTTTAATACTAAGTAGTGTACCTGATCGTTGTTGCTACCTCTATTAATTTATCCTACAAACATTTGCCACAGGATGCCAGGTACTATGCTGGGAGAAATATAAACAAGACTGAACTGTAGTTCTTGGCCCCAAAGACTTTGACTCTAATAAAAGGTTAATAATTGGTTAGAATTTGAAGCTCAGCCAGGTGATTGTGCTGTAAGTACATGAGTGTGTGTGTGTGTGTGTGTGTGTGTGTGTGTATAAAACTACACCTGCAGTTTTTAGTTACTGCTGCTGCTACATTGGGTGATTTCATGACTGACAGCTGAGTCATTTGCCCAGGGGGTGTGTGTGTTTGTGATTATATGTGTGCCTGTGTATGTTGCCCTGGATGTGTGAATGTGCTTGTTGAAGCTAAAGACCACTCTTTCTGTGTAGTATTCACAAACACATATCCCATCCCATCTAGGGTTGCCAAGCTGAAAAATAATAACTGGAGTCAATTTCCTCTGGTCACATTTCATTCCCTTTTTGCCCTATTCGCTTCCTTCCTGTCTCTGCCCTGAGCCACCCTGCCTCTGACCAGTAGCAGTCACCCTCCCATGACCTCTAAGGACTCACAGGAATTTGATTTTCCTACAGACCTGCCAGCTGGGGACTTGGGAATCTGATCTACTCTTGGACCTTTCACAGGCTAAGCAGTGTGGCATTTCAGAGTAGGCGCCACACAGATCCCTGCCTTACTTGTGCCCCAATATGTGTAAGGACATTGCCCATTTCAAAGATCTCAGAGACCTGCTCTGCACCTGGGAGGCCTGTTGTCTTCAGGAATCTTGCTTGCCATCACCAATGGAAGCCCAGCAAGGAGTCAGGTCATTGGGTTGCTTGGCAAAGTGGAGCCCCCAGGGTACTTATCAGAGCTGTTCTGGCCCACATATCACAGCTCAAGTTCAGCAGGATAATTATCTGAGATTTAGATGAAAAGAGGCTGTTAAGCTCTCTGTTCTCCTTTCTCAAAGTGTTGGTATAATGCTATTGCCTTCTGTAAAAAGAGGAAGAAATGAAATAATCCCTGAATTCCTCTGTTATCCATGGCATATCAGAGTTGCCATCTGCTTTTTTGGCTGTTGGTAATGCACTGGGGATCATCGTAGTGACTATCTATTCCTTACTATAATTCCCAAGGTCTGAGATGGAGCCTGGGAATCTGCATTTTTAAAGTACACTGTGTTTTTATGATGCATCCCAAATGGAAACCACTGCTTGATGTTTCCTCCTAACATACTGAACTGTGATTTAAGTATTTCCAGAACACAAAAAAGTAAGTGTATGATACAAAGTCAGATAAGACAGAAGCAAGGTCAAGATTAGAACTTGGGTCTCCTGATACCTGGTCAACTGCCCACTCTGCATCCTGTATGGGCCCAGCATATGTTTCAAATGATGATTGCAGTACACATGGAGAAGGCAGATGGGTGCTTACAAATCTTCCCAGGGTTCTCAAAAACAAAAACAAACAAACAAATAAACAAAAAAAATTGCTTAAACCTGCAAAAGTAGAACCAGAAGTAAAGGGAGTCTTGACCTCTGGATATGAGATGACAAAACAATACACATTTCCAAAAATGAAAAGAAATACTAAAGAACAAAGGAGGGGGGAGTAGGCCTTTATTTGAACCAGATTCTGAGTATTGTGGGGAGCAGCTATGTTTAGTCTATAAAGCAAATCACAGTACCTGAGCCATTGACCAGACAGAGAAGGCTCTGAGGAAGAATAGCATCCCAAGTAGGGAAGGATAGCAGTGAGGGTAGGTGGGACGGGTGTAGTTGTTCTGAAGGCAGCTCTAAGTCAAGTATGACCTGTGGCTCTCATCTTGAAACATATATTTCTGAGTCACTATAGAGATGACATAAAGCCAAAGAAGGTGATCATGACAACTAGTTAATGAGCATGTGTATGGTACCACATGCAGGTCTATTTTTAGCACATTCCTTTGTGGCAAAAATGGTTTACTGTGAAGATAGTGAAGCTTACATTCTGGGGCCTTCACTTGCATAGACCCCATATATGGTCTTGATAGGGGCCTTAGACATGTGTTCATAAATCACATGTTTTAAAAATGTGCAAAATAAATATTTTTCCTATTTTTATTTATACAGAACTAAGCTCTGGGGCCCACAGAATCTGTAAATCTTGGTGAGGTAGATACTGTCAGTGATTTTGACACTGACGTTGCTACTAACCAGCTGTACCATTTTAGACAGATAGTATTCTGAGCCTTACTTTTCTCATCTGTAAAATGGAGTTATCTGTACCCAACTTTTGTATAAAGTAACCCAAGATCAAATTACATCATAGTGAGTGGGGAAATCTAAGAAGTATAAATCACTGTTTTATTTAAGGACTCTGGAAACTGTAAAATCTGTGGAAAGAAGTGTTTAGACTCAAATGCAAAATAATATTCTCCAATGGAGTCATTCATACACAGCTAAAACCCACTTAGCTGTACACTTAGATGGGCCTGAGTCTAGCTCTGGAATAGAACACTTACTGACAAAAAGGTCTTTAATACTAATTTCCCTGAAAGCGAATAGAGTTCCAGTGACCCCAACTAAGAGTAACTTTCTTCACTTTATTTTTTTTAAGATTTTATTTATTTATTTATTTATTTATTTATCAGAGAGAGAGAGAGAAAGAGAGCACACTCTCAAGCAGGGGGAGCAACAGGCAGAGCAGGCAAAGAGAGAAGGAGGCTCTCCACCGAGCAAGGAGCCCCATATGGGACTTGATCCCAGGACCTTGGGGTCATGACCTGAGCCAATGGCAAACCCTTAACTGACTGAGCTATCCAGCCATCCCAAATTTCCTCACTTTAAAGACTACTTTATCGACTTACCCTGTATACCAGAGAAAAGTCCATGCAGAAGGAAATTAAAAATGAAATAGTCTGACCCATTTGCTTTGCACAAATTGCTTATGGCCTAGGACCAGTAGGGAAGTCACTGCCCACAAAGCCACTCTCAAATCACCAAAGCCCTTCCTACATGTGTAGCAAGGTTAGTGCAGACATCTTAGTCTCAGTTGGCAGATGGAACATCATTTGGCCTTCTTCAATGTAGTGTTTTGAAGATGCAGCAATATTTGAAAGTCAATGTCTTCTCCCAGCATAAACTTTAGTATACAGCTGTTTCCTTCAGCTCAGGTCCACATAGATCCCTTTCTCCAGCCTTGGAGAATGTTTATCCTTGGCAGGAAGGTGTAGCTGTATAACTGACACATTTTCATTTTCTTGTGGCTTTTGCTTCCTTTTTCCCCCAAGAGAACAGCAGGCACATCTGTACTGAGATGGAGGAGTGAGGAGGATGCTAAGAACTTGGCAGGAAGAAAAGAAAGGAAAAAAGAAAGGAAGGAAGGGAGGGAGGAAGGGAAAGAAGGAAGGAAGAAAGGAAGGTAGGAAGGAAGGAAGGAAGGAAGGGGTAAAGCCCAGCACTACAAAGTTCCTATAATGCAGTAGATACGTCATACACATCATCTCATTTAATCCATCCTAGCAGATGAATGAGAGTACGTTGTTGTGCTACTCATTTGGTAGAAGAGAGATTGGAATCTCAAGGACAAGAAGTGACTTTTCAAAGGTCAACAATGAATGAGAGAGAAAACCAGTGTGAGATCTTGGTCTTTCAGAATTCAAAGCTTACACACATTCTCTTCCAGTTTGCCACCTCCTTTAAAGGAAAGAAAGTAAGAAAAAGAGAAAGACAGTATTTTTTTTGCCCTCATATTACAAGTTGGATTTCACCAAGTGGAATGCAACACAGTCAGATTGCATGACCACTTCTTAGTTTGTTTTTAATTCCACATAATGGTAAATGATTGCAGCATTTAATCCCCTGAATGACAGTAGCATATATGGCTGGTTCGTGCCAATCCCCAGAACTCAGACACCACCAAATGCAAGCAAACATTTCACAGGCTTAGAAAAGTGCCTTCACTCTGCCTGATGGGGACTGTCAGTCAGGGTTCATCCCCAAGAAGTACTATCCCAGATGAAGGAGGACACCCTGACCTGCAAGCTGAGCAGCAGTATTGACACTTAAGCCTCTGCACAAACTTTATTTGTGTGGTTCCATGGCCCCTTGTAGGTAACAAAATGGCTGTGCGTGCAGATTGTGAAGAGATCCAGAGAGTTGCCAGGCATGCCAGCTGCACTGGAATATTTTGAGTAGTTGGGGTTGATGAGTAAGGATCTCATACCATGTTAGTTTCTCTGAAGTGGGCCATAGTGAGTGCATCCTTATAAGGGGCAGTGACAGAGTGCTCTTCTCCAAATAGAGCTGTTTGTTTTCTGGAATGCTAAGTGAATATTTCATGATTACCTATACCAAATTGGATTTTTCGCCCTTTTTTATTGACCTATCATTTAGGTCATAAATATTTATTGAGCAACTACTGTAATCCATGCACTACGGTAGGAACATGGGAAACAAAGATGAATAAAGTGTCATCTGTGAGCTCAGTAACTGACTGTTCAGATACGGTGATACTCATGCAAACAAATGTGAGAGGTAAAGTGTTCTATACACTATACCGAAAGTATATCTGGGATTTAAGGGAGAATGTGTTCCATAGGTCTTGGGAGGAAAAAGAGAGGAGTACTTAGAACAACATAGTAAAAAAGATCTTCCTTGTAACACAGCATTTTTAGCAGGAAGAACACAGGCTGCTAAATTCAATGAGTATGAAATTAAGTCCTAATTCTGCTACCATTGAGGTATGCAATCATAATTTTGATTTCACCTTTCTAAGCCTCATCTGTAAAAAGAGGATGGCACTACCAATGCCTGTCTCAGAGAGTGGTGAACCTTGTTCGACAACTCAAAGAGAGACTTGTATTGGTTGTGTATTTCAGTAATTTTCCAGGGAGAGAGTCTCTCTGGGTTAGAGGGTGACTTTCCCAGTCATGCTATCTGAACTTTGGTATGTGAATGTTTCCTTTCACCCATCTAAGATGTGCCAAGAACAGAGAACCTTGACCTTAAAGATTAAAAATGTGTGCTGACAAATGAAAGACCTTAACTCTACCCATGTTCAATCCCTATCACCCCCTTGAGGAACGATGATGTTGTTTATGACATAGAGGAATGTGTTAGGTATTACCTCAGGCTTATTCTGGTATAAGGAGAGTAGCAGATATTGTCAGGTATTCATAGTTGTATATGGAGGCCTGAAAGAGGGTAAACAGACATGACTTTTTCTGTAGTCTTTGTCTTTTCAGACTAGTCAATTTTCTCTTATACTGGGGAAGCTGAGGCAGCTTAATAGACACATCAACTACTCAGTCAGATGTGGTAAAGTTCATTATTACTGTATCAGTCAGGTTTCTATCTTTCAAGCAACAAAAGCTGACTCTCTTATTAAGAAACAGAGTTTATTGAAATGCTACTGGGTAGCCCACAGAGTCATTGAGCAAGCTGGAGAACCAGGCTAACTGCCAATCATTCAAGAACTGGTTTGATGAGAAAAGCACCTTGGAACCTACCATTTCTAAGTAACTTTAATTTACTTCCTGAACCAATGCCTCTTCTCAGCAGGAATTTAGCACGTAACTATTACCACTATCACCACCACCAGAAGGGAAAGGAATCCCTGGGTTCTTCCTTTCTTTATCACTAGGTTTTAAGTCTTATGATTGGTAGAGCCATGCACTAGCTGTAAGAGAATCTGAGTTTGGCCTTTTATTTGGAAAAACTAGAATCTATTATTTAAGAACTACCAAACTTAGAAAGAATGTGGAAGAGATTCCATAGGACCACAAACAAGACAAATATCCACTATAAAATTATATTGTCACCATCACTATTACTGCCTCTAGTCATTCGATAAGCATGTATTAATTCACTAACAAGTGTGAGGCATTATGTGGAAGATTAGCTAGGAATAAAGGCTGGAATGCTTGTCCTCAGTTTTCATTTGGGAATGTAAGATGTACATCCCAACTATACATCTGATTATCAAATCAAATCAAGTCAAATATCAAATCTGATTCTGTTGTAGAAAGAGTTTTATGTGGGTGTAAATGTCAGGGCTTCATTTTGCCATTTAGAAAAAAAAAAAAAAGAGTTTTAAAGGAGGTGTAAGATTTGGTTAGGGATCATTTCCTCATCCAAGAAGCAGGAGCAGTTGTTCTTAAACTTTTAGCCTGCATCAGAACCACCTGGAGAACTTGTTAGAAGATATTGCTAGACCACCCCACCCCTGAGTTTGTATGGAGGAGGAACAAGAACTAACATTTGTAGAAAGTTCAAGATCATTGGAGGACTACATTATATTTTGAAAATCACGGAGTTAGAGAAGGCGTTAGGATTCAGAGGCAAGGAAGAAAAAATCATCCACAGAGATTCAATGAAGAGGGAAGTAGCCACAAAGAAAGGAGAACTTGTGTGAGGCATATATCAGGAACAAGGTCAGAAGAGTAAATTTAGGCCAAGCATGCAGAGGTGGATTGTACTGGAATTGTACATATTGAGGGTGCCTGGAGTTAATGCTACAGGCAGCAGAAGATGCTAGAAGCCTTTAGACAGTTTACAAATAACTTTGAAAGAGACACTGTTGACTTGAGTATTTGGCTATGTGCTGGAAATACCATAATGAAATTTGACTTTTTTTTTTTTTTTTTTTTGTAGTAACATAAGTCATTGGGTTATTCTCAAGAGAAGGGAAGGCCCGTCCAAGTGTGGCCAGTGTGGCCTCATGTGACAACATTCCAAAGGGAAATAAATGAAGGGCAAAATAAATGACATTTGAGAGAAAAATCTGTAAGGTGTCATTATAGAAACCACTGTTATTATTGCCTTGCTGTGTGAACTTGGGCATGTTGTGTGACCTCTCTGGGTTTTTATTATTATTATTATTTCATTGGGGAAAAACAAATGATTTCTAAGGATCTGCCTACCTGTGATGGTACATAAGTATATGAATAGAAGGCTGAAAAGGACACACAATTCAGAGGTGATTTCAACATTATAAGACTGGAGAACTGGGGGAATCATGAATCTAGTACTGGAAAAAGAAATAACATCAACATTTTTCATCCTAACTGGAGAATACTTTGACCTTGCCTCAAAGTGGAACAACAACTGGAAACTAGTGCATCACAGTGTCTTTGTTTAAAAAAGTTGCATTCAATTTTGGAGGTCCAAGATAGATAATATATTGGGAGGCAACAGATATGCATATAGATGAAACCTAATTCAATGCAAACCTGTTAGTTTATTTATGTTATTAATATGATACCCTAGAGGATATAAACCAATTAAAAACCCATTTCAATTATTAATTGGGTCCCCTAATTGAAGGGACATAATAAATTAATTAAAATGTCCTCAGCTCTATTCACCAAGGAAAACACCTAAGTCAGGGAATGAATCGGACAAACACATCCATATTAAACTCTTAAACTGGACCCTATCCAACTCCACATGTAAAAAGTAGCCAAATCCACAGGAGAAAGTGTTTGAATGAGAGGATTGGGAGAAGAGAGATACCAAGGTGGATTTCCCACTTAGTTCTGCAGGAACAGATGTGCCAATCAACATCTCAGGCCTCAGTTTACATAAATAGAATGTGAAATCGTTGACTCAACTCAAAATGTTCCTTCCTTTCTCTAGCCTTTATGACTCACAATGAATACATGGGCCCAAAATGTCAATCCTAAAACTTCCAGTGATAATGAATCATTAATGGAGCATTTACTGAGAACCCTCTAAGCCTTACGGGTACTCACAGTCAAAGGATATGAAGATGAAAAGACATGGTCTTGCTCTCTAGTAATTCACTGTCTCAGCGTGTCAGAAATGGGTACTTAATCTGTGAAGAAATGCTGTGGCTGTTTTGACCCCTTAATCTACTACTATAATGTAAACTCAATTTGTCAATAATTCTGTTACCTAATTTTTAGAATTACCTGTTAGTCTCTGCATCACTTTTAAATCTAAGTTACTCTAAGATACTGAATGTTTTCACTTGTGAACATAGTATTTTAGTCCACTATTTTTGTGTTTCATTTTCTGTTTTTCTGTAAACTTTTGTAATTTTCTCCTTTAAATTATTAAACATACTTTATTTTGCTCCTAGATACATTTTGTATATGTTTTTGTTTTTATTGAAAACAGTACTGAAATATACAAATGAAAACACATTTTATGTATTAAATTGAGTTTGTGTATTGATCTGTGTATTAATATAATATCTGGAAAACAGTATTGATATATACAAAATTTTTGCATTTACATATTGATATTTTAATCACGAAGCACTGCTATATTTTATTTATTCTAATAATTTGAAGATTCTTTGATTCCCACTGTTAGTTTAGGGAGGTTTATTTTTATTGTTAGTTTGCTAGGATTTATACATATATAAATTGTTGTGGAATTCTATTGCAGATGTATTTAGACTTGCACTGAAATGATTATGTGATTTTTCTCTAACTACTAATGTGGATAATTACATAGTAGGTTTTCTCATTTTGAATTAAGTTTGCATTCTTGCAAACAGATTGGTTATGATGCAGTATCTTTCTTACGTACTGCTGAATTTGGGGTTCTAATAGGTGTCTTCATGTTTTTCCATTCACATCCATAAGTAAGATTGGCCTCTAATTTTCTTGTCTAATGCTGTCTTTCTTTACAGTTGATATCAGGTTTGCAGTAGGCTCATGCAATGAGTTGGATATCTTTTCTTATTATTTTATTTTCTGCAATACTTTGTAGAAGATTGGAATTATCTGTTCTTTGAATTTTTGAGAGAATTCACACAGAACATTTGGACTGACTTTTCTTTAGGAGAACATGTTTTTAACTACTGACCCATTCTTTAAGAGTTACAGGATGACCCAGGTGTTTCGTTTGTTCTGCAGCAGTTTTAGGTCATCTCTTTGCCTGTTTTTTTACTAGATACTATCATTTGATTATCTTTTCAGTCTCAACCACATCCTGAGTTATGTTGTCATTATACACATGTATATTCATTAACTTTTTAAAATAAAATGTCGTTTTGATTTTAGAACCTCTGTAACAATAGATCTTCTTTTCTTATTTCATTGATTCTCACATAATCTGCATTATTTGTTTTATCATTCTTTGTTTGAATTTAGTGTCTTCCTTTTCCTAAATTAGGATACCCATTTAGTGTGTTAACCTTCTAGTTTCTTCTTTTCTGATATAAGTATTTAAAACAATGTATTGCCTTCTGATTACTATGGAATTTTGCTGCCTTCCACAAAGTGAGTGCATTGTATTTTCATTATTGTTTTGAGTTTTTCTGACTTTCCCTTATGATTTCTCTTTTGACTCTGATGTTTTGGGAAGTTTTTTCTCAAATATAAAATTTTTAACAATGAGAAGTTTTGAGTTATGTCTTTGGTTTTTATTTCTAGTTGAATTGACTTTGATCAAAGATTATGTTTCAAATTAATCTAATTTTTAAAACTTTCTTGAACGTTGTTTTTCATCCAAATTGTGTGTGTGTGTGTGTGTGTATAATTTATTTATTTTTAGGACACATTTCTAGGAATTGTAAATTTAGAATGGTTATATCTTTTTCATTAAATGAAAATTGTTCTATGTTGTTTCTACTTATGTTTAGGAAAGATTCTTTTTTTTTTTTTTTTTAAAGATTTTATTTATTTATTTGACAGAGAGAGATCACAAGTAGGCAGAGAGGCAGGCAGAGAGAGAGAGAGGAGGAAGCAGGCTCCCTGCTGAGCAGAGAGCCTGATGAGGGGCTCGATCCCAGGACCCTGAGATCATGACCTGAGCTGAAGGCAGTGGCTTAACCCACTGAGCCACCCAGGCGCCCCTAGGAAAGATTCTTGACTTAAAATTACTTTGCCTTATATTTTCTTAAAGATTTATTTATTAGAGAGAGAAAGAGAGAGAGAGAGAGCAGGGGAGGGGAAGAGGCAGAGAGAGAGAGAGGAAGAGAATCCCAAGCAGACTCCCCACTGAGCATGGAGCCCAATGCAGGGCTTGATTCCAGGACACAGAGATCAGGACCTTAGCCAAAATCAAGAGGTGGTCACTTAACTGACTGAGCCACCCAGGCACCCCCACTTTGCCTTATATCGATATATCTTTATAGTATACAATTATATTTGGGATTATAATTTTTTGATCAGTTTCTTAATATGTCACATCATTCTGATCTTTTTGTTGTGTTTATTTTAATAGAACATACAAGAATTCTTTTTCTAGGGCTGCCTGGTTGGCTCAGGGGATTAAGCCTCTGCCTTCAGCTCAGGTCATGATCTCAGGGTCCTGGGATCGAGTCCCACATTGGGCCCTCTGCTCGACGGGAAGCCTGCTTCCTCCTCCCCCCACCACCCCGCTTGCCTCTCTGCCTACTTGTGATCTCTGTCAAAGAAATAAAAACTTTAAAAAAAAAGAAAGAAAGAAAGAAAAAAAATCTTTTTCTAATCTAGTACGAAAATCTTTGACTTTAACTGATCTATTTGTTCACAAACCTTGATTATGATAACTCACATAAACTGTTTTATGTGTATGTAGTTATTTTGTATTTGAATTTGTTTTGATTTATTTTTAAATTTACTTACTACCCTGTTTTCTTCCTTTATTGACTGATTTTTGGTGGAATATTTCCCCCAAGATTTATTTTCTTTCCTTGAGGATTATATGCTTTATACATTCTTTATGTTCAGCTCTGGAAATTGTTAAGAATACAAATAAATTAAAATGACTCAGAATGTGTCAACTCAAATCACTGCTTTCCAACGTATATGTTTTTGGCTAAGATTTTCATATTATCTAGATTTGTATTTTAAATCACATTCATCAAACAGTATTTTTATTATTTTTAACAACCAATGTTTGTTTAATTTACTCATATACTTGCTTCTTTTTTAAACCTTTTGAATATCTAAAAATTTTTCTTCTTTTTTAAATATTTTGTATATTTATTTGAGAAAGAGAAAGTGAGAGATTGAGAGCATGAGATGAGAGAGGATCAGAAGGAGAAGCAAACTCCCCAATGAGCAGGGAGCCTGACATGGGGCAGGATCCCATAGCCCTGGGATCAGAACCAGAGCCAGACGCAGATGCTTAATTGACTGAGCCACCCAGGGACCCCTCTAAATTTTCTTCTAAAACTATTTTCTTTTTTCCCAATCTATGTCTTTGGTCTTAAGAAGTAATCCACTCAGTAAATTTTGGTTGTATTTCTAGAAATGTCTTTTTTTTTTTGGCCAGTATTTTTTAAAGATAGAATTATATAGAGATTGAAACTAGGTTAACTATTATTATTACCTATCCTAGAACTTTAAGGTCATCATTTCCCTATGTTTTGACTTCCATGGTAGAGCGTGAGAAATTAGATGGCCATCTGAATACGTTTCTTTCTTTCTTTCTTTCTTCCTTTCTTTC
This sequence comes from Mustela putorius furo, assembly GCF_011764305.1. Classification (NCBI taxonomy): domain Eukaryota; kingdom Metazoa; phylum Chordata; class Mammalia; order Carnivora; family Mustelidae; genus Mustela; species Mustela putorius. Next base: position 29,055,293 of record NW_025421273.1, read on the forward strand.
TTTTTTTAAATCTATGTCTCTTTTCTAGATTTTCAAAGATCTTCAGTTTGCCTTTGGTATACTGCAGTTAGAAAAAGTATATATGTCTATGCATGGATTTGCTTTTTTAAAAATTTAAGATTTTTTTCTCTGAATCTGAAGATTACTGATTTTTGTCAATTCAAGAACATTTTCAGACAAGTGTCTCTTTGATTAGAGACTTTGCCCTTGCTTTGTCCAATTCTGTTTTTTTTTTTTAATATATAAAATTTGTTTGTTTGGTCTTGTTTTCTAGTTCTCTAATAATTCCTGAATGTTTGTCCAATCTTATGTAGTAAATTATTTGTCCTATGTGCTACAGATACTATTCTCCAATACTATTTTATTTTGTTTTCATGCATAGTAATTTTTACCATGAAAAAATAATTTTAATATAGTTGAATTTGTCACTAATATTTATTGTGTTAGGATGTTTTTCTCTTAAAATATAATATACACTACAGATTTATTTAATGAATATTTTATTAAAATTTTATTTTATTTTGCACTTATATACTTGAACCACCTAGATTTGAAGAAAAGAAAGAATATGATACAAATCCAGATACACATATATATGTTTTATTTTATTTTATTTTATTTTATTTCTAAAAGGATTTTATTTATTTATTTGACAGAGAGAAAGGCATTGAGAGAGAACACAAGCAAGGGAAGTGGGAGTGGGAGAAGCAGGCTTCCCGTTGAGCAGGAAGCCTGATGCTTGGCTCAATCCCAGAATCCTGAGAGCATGACCTGAGCTGAGGGCAGAAGCTTAACAACTGAGTCACCCAGGTGCCTGGTGTGTGTGTGTGTGTGCGTGTGTGTGGTTTTTTTTTAATAGAACATATTTTGCAAGTAAAATTGCATTTAATGAATTCAGTAGACTGCAAGCTCCTTCAGGGAAGCTCCTTTGTCTTGTTATCATTATACACACTGTGCTGACCTTAGTGGCTAACAGAAAGTTACTTTATATTTTTTATGGTAATTAATTATATATTTTAAAGTAATTTTATTAACAAATTAATTATTTTGAATAATGTACATATTAATAACTTACTTCTAAATGTCTATTGTCAGAAGTTTTATGTAAAAAATACAGATTAAACTAAATTTACATCATATAATGCAATGCAATGTAATGCAAAATAAAATTTTGTTAGCATATGCCATCCATGTTTATATATTTTATGTAATTTTACTAATTGTTTATATATTAGTTTATTATGCTCTTTATGCATGCTTTTAATAATTATTATCTTCAATTATAATTTTAATAACTTCATTCATTTTGTTTGTTTAGCATATTTAATTAAACTAGGTCTCTAACGTTGGCTATTTAAATTGTTTCCAATTATTTTTATTATGATAGATTATATTTCATAAAGTTATTTGTATAGCTAGAAATGTGTTTCTTCTATGGTATGACTAGTGTTAATATTAGGAGATTTGCACTCATAAAAGTGTAAGTTGAAAGCTAACTTCACTCCTTACTTCCCAGAAAATTATTTGACCTCTCTGGGCTTTATAAGCCTTGTATCACAAGGTTTTCACTGGATTAAATTTTAAAAATATACTGTGGACTACACTTAGTATACTTTACCCAGCTCAACCAATGTTGATTGACATTTCCCTTAGTCTTCCTTCTTATAATAAATTTATATGAATGGAATTGTTTAATCAAATAGTAGGAACATTTCATGGCTGTTGCTAAGTATCTAACTGATAGCAACTATCTGAGTGAATTAAGTATACGTAGTCTTAGAACAGTATGGCAAACTTGAGCAGTACACACATCACATAAATAGCATAAGCTATGAACAGTCTACAGATGGGGAAGTGAGGAACAGAGAGGTGAAGTGATTTTCTAAAATCACATAGCTGATAAATGGCAGAAAAGTGGCAGATTTGAATTCCGGCTATCTAACTCCAAAGACAGTGTATTTAATGTTACGATGCTTGAAACTTGTATAAACATCTTCCTGACACTAATTACTTCTTTTATTATAGAGAAAAACACATTTTAAATAGGTTTTTTAATTTAAAATTGCATAAGATTTAAGGCCTCTCTTATTTTCTGTACTAGTCATTTTCCATTTAGTCATATAGTGTTTCAGGGTTATTCGTCTCACAACTATATATGTCTTCTCAGCTGATTTTAAGCTTCTTGAGTTAGACTAATTTTGCATCCTCCTTTGAATCCTGTATAACATCCCCCATAGTGGATAATTAGTAAACACTGCCTGATGTTTAGAAAGTCTAAATGCTTCATTTTCCTGTGAAATAGTCTTCTTCTAATAAACCAATGGAAGATAATAGTCATGAAAAAACAAATCCAAAAAGAAAAAAAAATGTGTCTAAAGTTTATTATAAAGAATGGCCAGATCATGATTCTTTAATATTTTTAGTGAAACATCTAGTGAAAAGCAGCCCACTGTCTTTCTCTGGAGATCCGAGAATAGAGAAGACTACAAATGCCAGAATCTTCCTGGTTAGAAATCTGGACAATCTCAGATATGCATGGGTAGGAACTGACCAGCTTGACCATCTCCTAAGAATTGCTTTACAACTGAACAGTTCATCTCAATCTGCCTTTAAAACCTGGTCAAAAATTAACACCACATTTGACATAGGGGAATATTTGAATTATTGTTTCTGATTTCAGAGATTGAAGAATTAACTCCAAACTTGAGAGGCAGCAGGAAGTATGGAAAGAAATTCACACCCATTTGTGATGGTTGGATTTGCCCCCAAGAGGCTGCATAAACTGAAGCTACTTTCCTGATATATGGAGCTTCAGTAAAAAGTGGAGGGTGGCTCCCTTAACCTCCTAGAGGTGTTGTAAAGATTAATGTGAAAATATATTATCATCTGCCCTATAATAGACATTTAGCAAATGGTGCTATCACTATGATTAAAAGATTACTTATGAGAAGCACCGTCTTTCTATACCTTCCATAGACATCTGGGTTTTGAGAGTTTCCAATTACTAGGTATACAAACTGAGATATGCTTAAAAGTGTGAAGTATATATATTGTTTGTTCCTCAGGTCAGTAATTAAAACTTATACCACTGTCACTGCAACTAAACCAATAAAATCATGCTAACACATGCACATGAATTAACAAATAAAACCGTAGTAAAACAAGTGGGGTCATTTATCATGTTGAATTTTAAAACAAATAAAATTTCCTTGAGTCACAGTTAGAAAAATTATTGGCAAGCAAAATTTTTCTCATTTTTACATTTGGGGAGAATCTTTTCTCCATTGAGTAATCTAATTTTTTTTTTCAATGAACTTAATTAGTAAAGCCATCACTTAAGAAGTGAATTAAATAAGGGTCATAAAATTTTCCTCAAATCTGACCAATAGGTGACAAAGTAAAAAGAATTGTCTGATAAATACCTTTATGTGTCAGTAAATTTGATACCGTCATTGAGAAAATATTGATATACACCTGATGTTGATCTACTACTAAAGCAATGTATATATTTTAGGAGCTTCGTGGTTTATTTTGGTACCTGCTCTGAAATAGGTTGCATTCATGTCCATGATGTATAACACCATTAAATGCTGAGACATGATTTTATTCCTGAACACCAATCCACTGAGTCATCTAAACTGATTTGAAATACATAGATCTGCATAGTTTTCCTTCTGCCTAATGTAAGTGCTGCCAGACTCTCAATGCTATATCCCTTTTTCCCCTCACTCACATTCTATTATGTTAAATATCCAGAAAAGGCAAATCTATAGAGATGGAAAGTAGATTAGTGGTTGCCTTAGGCTGGGGCGGTATAGGGGTGGGGATCTGAGGTGTGATGGCTAAAGAGCAAGGGTTTCTTTTAGGGGTGATAAAAATGCTCTAAAATTGATTACTGTAGTGATTGTAGAACCCTGGAATATACTAAAACTCTTTGGATTGTACCACTTTAAGTGGACGAATTACATGGTAAGTGAATTGTATTTCAATAAAGCTGTTATAAATAGATTAAATTAAAAAAAAAAAAAAAAGCTAAGAGGAGAGATGAAGCCACATGACTTCAGTTACGATTTACGGGTATCTTAATTCAGTGCATCTTGATTGAAGGATGCAAGGAGAAAAAAAAAAAAAACAAAAAACAAAACAAACAGATCGGAAATCTCTCCATACAATATCAAGGCCAAGAAAAGCTATTTTTATGATGCCAAAATGTTTACCACAATTTTTCTGCTTAACGAGATCTATTAGTATAATTCAAACATAAGAGACAGTGAAGGAAGAGTTAAGAACGAAACCCATCTGTCAGACCCTGTAAGTTGCCATGTTTGATGTGCAGAAGCTTTGTGCAATGGCCTTAATTATTTTCAAGCGAATGATCAAGAGCATTATAGAGATATGACTTTGTTTCCAGGGCAGTGGGCACTTTAATCCTGATATAAGGGTCAAGTCATATCACACACATATTCAACTAAATGAAATTTCATTATATGTATTTGGATGAGAGAGACAGAGGAAAGAAAAAGAAAACAGAGAAGAAAAAAAATTCATTTAATTATTTCAGAAAATTCAACCTGTACAGCCATTCAGTGTGTAAATACCCCAGAACCAGCCTAAAGTGGCTTCCCAGGACCTGCCTTCCATCAGCACCCTGGTTCCCCTGTGCCTCTTAGAACCTAAGCATCTATCCCATTACATGTGTTTAAAAAATCTAATTTGGGGATCAGGATAGCCTGTGTAAAGATGCCAACTACTTCATCTGCGGTTCAACTGAATAAGGAGTGAATAATTTCAATGTTGGAGGAAAAACTGACTTTGCTCAACTTGGTTAAAGAAGATCTCTTACCTAGAGCCTATCAAAAAGAGTTTCAAGGGTAATTCAATAATATGCAGTTTTCATCTTCTTTATTCTCCCACCTCAGAAAACCAGCCCTCATATATGTGGCACCTTCATTTTATTTCCTAGTGTGCTCAGTTCATACAATGTCAACTCATAAATGAGAAAGAGCTGTGAGAAGCCACCAAAGCACCAGATACAGAACCATACACATAATAAAGGAAGCTTGAAGCAAAAGAGAAAAAGTGTGTGAGAGAGAAAATGCAATGAGTAGAATACACTTGACTCATGTAGGAAAAAGAATTGTTTAAAATATACACTTGGGGGTACCTGGATGGCTCAGTCAGTTAAGCATCTGCCTTCGGCTCAGGTCATGATCTCTGGGTCCCTGGATCCAGGCCCACATCGGGCTCCCTGCTCAGCAGGAAGCCTGCTTCTCCCTCTCACACTCCTTTTGCTTGTGTTCCATCTCTGACTGTCTTTCACTGTCAAATAAATAAAATCTTAAAAAAATAAATAAAATAAAATATACACTTGATTTGTGCCTGTGGTTATATTTTAATGCCTTAACTTGTAGTACTCAAGTTGATCTGAGGTTTGAAATATTAGACTCTCATTAAGCTAATTATACTCTCAACATTTAAATAATTATTAAAAGATTCCATAAGTTCTCCCAAGTTGAGTTGTTATTTGATTTAAGGAACTTGCTCAGTTGTACTTTATTTTGGCTTTTCTTAATGAAGCTATATTGAAAACAGTATTTCACTTATAAGTAAACTGAGGTGAAAATATTATGCTGGATCGGACACATATAAAGAAAGGCAGAAGTTAGAAATATTGTAATTTTTCATTCTGAGAATTTAGTTTTACCATACAGTGGCCCACCTAAGCAACATCCACTTGGCTGGGGCCACTAAGGCATCATTATTGCTTCCTTATAGTATAGCATTTTCTGAATAAGAAATGTTTATTTTGAAGATTAATGCAGCCCCTTGTCTATTAGCCAAATGCTAATTGAGAAGTTAGTAGATATGTAGGGATAAGCTAGGTGGAGGAGTTAAGAACTATAGGAAAAATAAATGACACCTTTCCTTTACCCTAAGAATTTCATTTCTGTGTAGGGAAAACAAAATTAAGGTGGAAGAAACAGAAAACAGAAGAAGGCTATCACAGCTGTATTATGACTTTCTGATATGAAAGAAACAAGAGATCTAAAGTTAACCTCTGAGAGTTAGAATCAACTTGATAAAAAAAAAAAAAAAAAGTAGAATTTAATTTGGGCCTTGAAGAATAGGTAGAATGTGAGAGGATGGAACCCGGGACTTCTTAAACAGTGGAAAATGGGCTCAACACAAGATGGAATGGTTATTGATAGTATTTGGAGGGAGTGGGAAAGGGGCAGCAGAGCATGGTTCACCTGGTGGGGCTCAGGTGTGGGGCATTAAAAAAACACTTTGAACAGTTCTATTTGTAGCACGATAGCACTCTGCTATGTTTACCTTTTCTTTTCATAATCCAAATAAAAAAATGTGACCTTATCTCATCAGCGAAGAATCTTGCCTCTCTCCATTTCTTGAGGACTCCAAAGGTGAAAGTGTTGATGTTCTCCTACACCTCTCTTATGTCTGAAATTCCCTGTCTTCTTCTTCCTTCTGAATCCCCTTGCACATCTCCACTTTTGAAATGCCATCTATTTATGAATCTCCTGAACTCTCTAATACTACCTACCTGCTTCCATGTGTAGACATAGCCCCAATCCCTTTGTTCCTGAAGAACCATTAATTCAAGGTGGTATATAAATGATAACACAATCTAACTAAAGGTTAGAGGAATGATACTGTGGTATTGGGGTGAGATATTACAGCAGAAGAGGAAATGACCTAAGATTGCTATATTCATCACTATTAACATTTTTCAGCCATCTCTACCCCAAGAAATATCTCACAAATCTCTTTCCGCACAGAATCCAGATGGTTATATTTCCTTATTTCTGTGTGTGTATGACTGTGTATATGTAACATTTGTTCTATCTTCTCCTAGCTCTAGAATACACTGCTACCCCGCGCCCCAACCTCCCAAATCAGCAGAGTACAAAAGCAGAATTCTTGACCCTTAATAATGAAGGGTAATGATTTTCTTCTGTCTCTGCTTCCACCCTGGGCTGGTCTTAGAGGTTTACTTTTGCATAACTTAAAAACGCCTTCAGTTAAGTTTTTCTAAACACCAGAGAAAACTTCTACTGTTCTCCTGTAATGCAGAAAACAACTGCAGCCATTTCTAGCTTTTAGTGATCCCCCCCCCCCATCTGTTACATATTATTGAAGATTGATTAGCTAAGCAAATCACTCAGGTTCGGGAAGAGGTAAAACAAACCACAATGCTTTGGGATGACAAAGCCCATTCGAAGCAGGCTCTGGGCAGTGCTTGGTTAATACTTGGAGGAAAACAAAGAGATCTTGCCTTCTTCTTCTTCTTCTTTTTTTTTTTTTTTTTTTTTTTTTTTTGACTTTCTGCCATATTCAACAAAATAAACTCCAACAAATAAAAAGAAAATTACTCTATGAAAACAAGGTGATAGCACTCAAAGTGCAGAGTGGGTAAAACTGGCTATGTAGATAGCACAGCTCTATTATTTTCACAAAATATTTTGCCCTTCACTGGTGACCCTTTGCATCTGTTGCATATGGTGCTGAGCCAGGGACATTAGGAGAGTCAGTAGGGATAATGTAACAGACTCTAGTTCCCCAATGGGAGAGAAGCCCTCATTTATGCTGGTGTAAGTGTGCATTCTAAAGACTTATAAAACCATTTGGATTTTCTGTAGCTTTTAGATTTCCCTAAAAATTACCAAGTCACAATCTTAATCTGTTTAATTAGTCTGTCTTTAGGAAGGTTTATAGCAGTCTTGCTAAAAAGGGTGGCCTGTGTGAATAAATGGTTTGATTTGTCCCTTATTCATCTCTGATACTAGCATGCAACCATGAGGTTGACTTAACAGAAGCACATGAAAGAAGTTTTCCCTTAATGCAGTTGTAGAATTAGGACCTGGATATAAACCCAAAGCACAGAAGGCACCATATTTAGGTGGGGTCAAGGACCCAGACAAATCACATGGTGTCAAGTCCATCCGTCCCTCTCTTCATCACATGGATAAAATCTAAATAAGATGAACCTTGCTGGCGGCCTTGACCAATGGAACTGGAGGACAAATATCACAATCTGTTATCAGTAGATAGAAGTAGTTTTGAGTCAAAGCCAATCTTCAAGGGGAAGCCTGTAGATTTACATGCTGATGTTAATTTTTATGTCAGTGACCAATTAATAGCTATGCCCTTCCTTCTTCTCAGGGCCTGAATCACAAAGTGCATCAGAGACAGCTCTGTGGTGAAGAATGAACTTGTTGTAAAGACTTTGGCCACTTGTTACTCTCAAGACCAAGGAGACAAGGTGTAGAAAAAGAACTAAATGTCTCCCACATAAAAAGACCTTTCCCTACACACAAACCTTACTTTTCCTCACTAGCAGTGAGACTCCAGTTAGCCTGCTTTGTCCATTTGTTGAAGCATAGTATCAGTGGCTATCCTTTATTGTCCTGAAAAGTCACTCTTCTTGGTGATGCCTTTGTGTGTCAGCTGCTTGACTATGACTGGAAAGCTTTGGCTACAGAAAAGGGAGGACCAAGTTATTAAACATCTTGGTCTGCCTCTTGGTGCACACTACCTCATGATGGATACATGTGTAAACTTAAACTGCATGTCTTTTATGAGTTGCATGCTGTTTCTCCAGCTTTTTTTTTTTTTTAATACAGCATCCTCCTGCTTGCAATGAAACAAGCGTATTGAATTTTATGTGGTTATAAAATCTCACATAAGACAAACAAAAGGCTTTTTATGTTAGCTTGAGACTTCTTCACAATAGTCTTTCCCCCAGTCACTGCCACACCCCCTACTTCCCCATTTTTTTTTTCCTGTTTCTTCTTATTTGCTTTTATGAGCTCAATGCCTGGGAATCATTCTTTTTAACTATGAAGGAACACACTGATGAAAGTTTGCAATGATAACATCTGTCTGCTCTAAACAGATGTTGGGATAATCCCTGGTTACACACTTAGCATGCTGGTCAGTACAAGCCAACATTCAACCTGATAGTAAGGATCCCCCAGTGTTCTTGGGTCTAAGATAGATATTTGATAATTCAAATTATAAGCTACTCTTGATAGTAAACCACATTTTTGGATAAAGTTACGTGTGTCATATTATAAATTAAGTAGCATATAAAACTACTGCCTACATTGTGAAATTTGTTTTAAAAATAATGTGTGTAGCTTCTGATTTCCTTGAGGTATGTTTGTTTATGCAATAAGCCCAGATAAACATTCCACTACACTACATGCTATCCTTATTAACAGTAGTCAAATATTCCAAAAAGCTTTTTTGAGTTTAAGCTAATCCATAGTTAATCATGACCTTCAAATGAAAACTTGGCTCTATTATTATTTCAAAAGAGAACTCCAACACCAGCCATACTTTGCCAATGCCAGAATGCTTACAACATGACCAACAAGTTATACATACACCCTTACAGACAAGTCAAGGTTTATAATTTAGAAGGCAGGCTGGGAATGTATTATTATGGTGAATGTAATTCAAGATGCCTGGGCAATACGAGGCACAGGTCATCTTAAACTTCAAGCTCAAGGAAAACAACCTTCAGAGGGGAGCAACGCTTGAGCAGAAAACTGTAGAAGGAGAACAACAGCCATACAAGTATCTGAGGAGGAAGAGAAGAGGCAGAAGAAACAGAAAAACAGAATATAGGAAACAAAATATGGAATATAAGAATGTGCATAGAAATAGGAAGGAAGCCAATGTTGCTGAAGCAGAATCAGCTGGGAGAAAGTGGAAAGAAATGAGGTCAGGAAAGTAGCCAAAGGCGAGATCATGGCCTTATAGACCATTAAAAGACATTGAATTTTATACTAAATGTGGGAAGCATAAAAAAATTGAGACTGAAGGAATTAAGAGCTCTTTAAAAAACAGAGCTCAGAAGAGGAAATGCCTAATATTTCTTTAGATGCCAAAGAAGGTAAAATTGTTTTTTGATATTGAAGTACTTGGCTGAGAAGGGAGAAAAGGTGATTCATATTGAAGTAACACTTATGTACAGAGACAACAATATGCATTCATGGTGATGAGAGTAAAAAAATGATATACTGAGAAATAATTTATCTGGTTGGGGTCTGTGGGGAAGTGGTATGAGATAAAGTTAACATCAGATCTTCAAGGTCCCTGCATGTCACCCTACGGAATTTGGACTTCAGCCAGTAGGCTAGGGAGCCAATGAAATATTTTAAGCAAGGAAGTGATGCAACATGATCATAGTTTTATTTTGGAGTAACAAATCTGTCAGTAGTGTGAAAAATTAATTGAAGTACAGGGGAGTATCTGAGGTCAGGACTACCAGCTGGGTAACTTGAAATAATCCATATGAGTAAGAAGAGATGAACTAGTAAGTGACAGTGAAGAGAAATATACTGGAGTTATTTAGAAGGTAGGGCCTCACAACAATTTGGATATGAGCTGTAAAACTGAAGATTGTCAAGGATAAGTTCCTGGATCATAGTTTGAGGAGTTTCATCAGCAGTGATATTATTAGCAAAGATAGGATGGAAAATCAAGTTTGAGACTAAACATATTTTCAGATTTAATGAAAAATACAGTATGTAAAGTAGAGGAGCTACCCAACAGACTAAAGACCTAAAGAAAGTAAGAGTATATGGGAATAAGAGAATGTATATAACTATTAGTTTTGGCAAAGGATGAGAGACACATTACCAATAAAAAAGAAAAAAAAATTAGTGATTGATAAGAACTTGGGTAAATTGGGATATGAAAGGAAAAAGTTAAGGGAGCTCATTTCAAGATTACCCTCTATTCTCTTTCTCCTACATTCTCTCTCTCCGTGTATGAATATATATTTTACTGAATATGCATTATACATGTGTATATGTATATATACATACACACATGCACATATATTAATTGGGAGAAATGGTTTTGTTGAAGATATATAAGCTGAAGCAGGCTTAGAAGGATGGATAGTCTCTACATAGATCAACAATAGTCAAAAATGATGCTGAAACTTCATGGTTGGGTGACAAAAGCATGGCATCATCATTTGAAGAAGCTGAGGAAACAATCTGGACACCAGCTTGTTGTTAGGGGAGAGAGTGATGATTAATTTCAATTTAGGCATGTTGAATTTAAGATAATGATAAGAGACCAAAGGGCATATGTCAATTATAAAATTGAAATTATACCATTGGAGCATAAATGGGTGGTCTGAGCAAAAAAGATAAATTCGAATAAAGATAGTGGTGAAAGCTTTAGATTTACATGGGTTATTGGTAGCTGAAAAATCAAAGTGGTGAATCAAAAACCCTTGGACAATGTTCTCCATAGTCTACAAAGAATGAGGAACAAAGAGGGAGATGTGCTCTGTCCACAGACTCAAGAGTTATATCCCACCAAAGGTTTTCATTTTGATTCTGAATTGAATGACTACTTAAGCAGAAACCTCCCCCAAGAGTCAGATGTCTTACAGCTAAAGAATTCCTAAGTAAGAACTGATGAAAAACAGGGTGAAATATGTCTCCTAATGGGAAAGTGGTCAGAATAACATTAGAAGGGTCCATGCAAGACAATGAAAAATGATAAAAAATAAATATAAAAAATACTTTTTTAAAATTTAATTTCATTTTAAAATTTAAAAATATATGTTTATAAAAAATTTAAAAAATTAAATTTAAATCTCATTTTTTTTAAATGAGAGATTTTGAGATGGCTGGGTGAAAAAGAAAGACACCCTAGATACATCCTGGAGACTGAGGACATCAACATTGGAAATTGCTGAATTTTGAAAGAAAAAAAAATTAAAAGAAAAACAAAACAGGAAAAATGAAATTCTCTGGGAGAAGCAGCATTTTGTAACATACATATCTACTCTCATTATATATAGGGTAAATTGGCAATGCTAAAATTAACCTTTTGCTCATAGATGTCTCCAATCTGAGTTTAAGTTTACAGGTTGTACATTCCAGAAAAAGACAGCTAACCAGTATTCACTGATGTCACAATTCTGGCACCCAGTTTTTCTCTATCTATGGTCCTACCCCAATGCCACCAAGTCTCTGCTATGGTCTCTGGCAACACAGATATGAATTCTTAGAACATGATTTTGCCTAGGATAACTGCCCTTGAGGAAGAAGATTGGCTCATTCTTCAATGTGATGATGTAAGGGCAGTGCTGTGGAAATCTCATGTGTCCCATTAATTCTCTGTAATCTTTAAAAGGTTAGAAACATCAGAGCCTTGGAAGTGAGTTAACCCATCTTCTGAGACTCTGAGGAAAGTCCACAGATCTTTCGAAAAGACAGTCCAGTGCCTTCTAAAACCTCAATGGCATCAAGCCATTTAAAATATCTCTTGGGATGCCTGGGTGGCTCAGTTGGTTAAGCAGCCACCTTCAGCTCAGGTCATGATCCCAGGGTCCTGGGATCAAGTTCCCCATTGGGCTCCTTTCTCAGCAGGGTACCTGCTTCTCTCTCTGCCTCTGCTTGTCTCTCTGCCTACTTGTGATCTCTCTCTCTCTCTATGACAAATAAAGAAATAAATCTTAAAATAAAATAAAATAAAATAAAACCTCTCTGACTGAAACCATATACAGTATAGAACTGTGGAGAACAAAATCCTTTGAACTTTAAATATACAAAGAAAATTAGATTTTTGACTTTATTATTTTTGGTCTTTGACTTTTCTTTGCAAGGTGATGTTATATCTGTGGTTTTATTTCTTTTCATGAATTTATTAGTGAGGTGAGGTTTAGATTCAAACTGAGAAAATTCTGGTTTTGATGTACTATTGTGCCCTCTTTGTTTATTTTACTATTGAAGAATTTTAATTGTTGTCATCTAATCTGATTGATGAATTATTGATATGCTCCATTGAACAAAGTGACTGGTCCAAAATTGAGATGAGAAATAGGACAGGAAGTGAATTTTCAACTCAGATTAAGGATTGACTTTGAATTGATTATATGACATATAATTCTGACCCATTTCATAATATTATAAGGGCAGTCTGAAATGCTCACAGCTGTGTCAAGGATAAAACTCTGAAGAGTTCTGCTTGTCATTGGAAGCCTCTCCTCCTCTCTCTCTGCCTGACTCTCAACCTCATGGAGGTGAGAACAGAGATATCCTTATAAAGACCAAACCGCTCCTGTGCAGGAGGTGGTAACAACTTTAGTTGACCACAGTCTTTAAGGTTAAGTTCAGTGGGCAAACAAAACAAGGGAATTTTATGGAAGAGCCCATCTTATCCACTCTCCCCCTCTTGGTTTCCATCAAATGAATTGTGGTAAGCAGAATAACGTCCTCCTCCTGCCAAAGATGCTCATATAACAAACCTCAGAACATGTGCTTATGTAACTTTACATAGCAAAAAGAAATTTTCAGGTGATTCAATTATAATGAGGTGGGAAGATTGCCCCAGATTATTCAAGTGATCACAAGTGTTCTTATAAGTGAAAAGGGGAGGCAGAAAAACACTGTCAGAGTCAGAGAAGAAGAAAAGAGCAGAGGTTGTGTGATACAATTGCTAACTGGGGGCCACGAGCTAAGGAGTGTTGTATCTTCAGGAAGAAGACAAGAAAACAGATTATCTCCTAGAGCCTCTAGAAAGAGTACAATCCTGATGACACCTTGATTTTAGTCCCATGACATTTATTTGGGAATTCTGACTTTGAGAACTGTAACATAATAAATTTATGTTGTTTAAGCTACTAAGTGCGTAACAATTTGTTGTGGCAGCAGTAGAAAACCAGTACAGAAGTTTTTCCCCAACTGCCTATGGCTTCCTTCTACCCTTACTCATATTTCCTGGGAGGAGAAATACCTTGCTTGATTTGTGTATTTAAAATATAAAAACAGGGGCACCTGGGTGGCTCAGTGGGTTAAAGCCTCTGCCTTCGGCTCAAGTCATGATCCCAGGATCCTGGGTTCGAGTCCCACATTGGGCTCTCTGCACAGCAGGGAGCCTGCTTCCTCCTCTCTCTCTGCCTGACTCTCTGCCTACTTGTGATCTCTGTCTGTCAAATAAATAAATAAAATCTTTAAAAAAATAAAAAAAATAAAATGTAAAAACAGGGGTGTCTGGGTAGCTCAGTTGGTTATACACATCCAACTCTTGATTTTGGCTCAGAGTCATGAGCTCAAGCCCCACACTGGGCTCTGTGATGGGTATGGATGGAGCCTGCTTAAGATTCTTTCTTAAGAGGCAGTGGGAGCACTGCCTTCTCCTTCCCTCTCTCCCTCTTTAAAAAATAAAGTAAAATAAAATGTAAAAACAGAATTTATTTTTTTTTAACTTAGCTCTTCTATTTTTCCTTCTTCAGAGCGTGCCTGCACAAGTTCCTCTTTGGTTCTCCATGTTGCACATCTTACCTGACCACATGGCTGGCCTGCTCTGAGCCTGGGTGGCATGTAGCTATTTTGGTAAGTCTTTGATTTTTGGAACTCAGTGGGTAGGACCATTTGACTCTCATAATTAGTTTCTTATCAATGATTAAGATAATATTTTGATATTAACTTGCCATTTCAAATTTTTTATTTTTAAAAATCTGGGTGGGGAAGTAAACTATGATTTATTGACCCCGGTAAGTACAAAAAAGTAGATGACAAACATTTCAAACATTGTCAGGGAAACTGAGATTTAACCACCCAGGCGCCCCAGGGAAACTGAGATTTAAAAAGAAAAGAAAGGATTTAGTATTGGATTTGGCAATGAGAAGGTTACCATTATATAATAAAAAGACATCTTCAGTCCAAAATATAGCAACATGATTGTTTAAGAAATGCTAGCAGCATTATATTAACATTAGACAGAAGATATGAGTGTCCCCTTACATTGCTGTCACATAGCATTATTCTTGAGGTATTAACCAACTCTTAGTCCAGACAAATAATTTAGACGTATAGAAATTGCAATATATGAAGTAAAGCTATTCCAATTTGTAAATAATATGATTATATGCATAAAATTCCGAGAAAAAAATAAATGATTAAAAAGAATTATGATAGTTTAAAGATTCTTAGATTGTGTGTTTCCAATCATATCTTATGATCTTCCAATCATAATATATACATATTATTGCTTTGTTTCAGCCATTATACAATTTATTTTGTTTTTCTTTCCTAATTGCATTAATAGTAATGATCAGAAAAGACATTTTTTGGTGTTATTTCTGACTTTAATAGCCATTAAGTGTGATATTTGTAATATTCTTTTTAGAGATCTCCTTCAGCAAGTAAAGGAAATTTACTTCTGTATACAACTGTTTAATAAGTTGCATACATTTTGGGGTATGATTTATTAGCAGTGTATGTAGGATTCTTGAAACTATATTTATAAATGTCGTTGGTCTGTCTCTCTATGTATTTTCATTTATTGTCCTTACCTTGTTTTGATATCTGTAAGTAAGACTAACACGTAGAGTTTTCCCTTTGACTAGTCTATGAAATGTTTTACTTAAAAAGAAGAGCGCTCCTTATGTCCATCCACCCACCCACCTCCCCTCTAGCAACCCTATTTGTTTCCTATAATAAATCTTTTATGGTTTGCCCCACTCTCCTTCTTTGTCATATTTTATTTTTCTTTCCTCTCTCCTATGTTCATCTCTTTTGTTCCTTAAATTTCACATATAAGTGAAATCATATGATGTTTGCTTTTCTCTGACTGGCTTATTTCTCTTAGCATAATACCCTCTAGTTCCATCCATGTCATTGCAAATGTCAAGACTTCATTCTTTTGACGGCTAATATTCCATTGTCTATATATTGTATATATATATACACCATTTCTTCTTTTTCTATTCATTTGTTGATAGACATCTGGGCCCTTTCCATATTTTGGTTAGTGTGGACATTGCTGCTATAAACATTGGGTGCATGAGCCCCTTCAAATCAACATGTTTGTATCTTTTGGATAAACACCCAGTAGTGGTATTTATTTGCAATTGCTGGGTCATAGGGTAGCTCTATTTTTAACTTTTTGAGGAACCTCTTTACTGTTTTCCAGAGTGACTCTACCAGTTTGCATTCCCACCAACAATGTAAGAGGGTTCCTCATTCTCCACATTCTTGCCAATATCTGGTGTTTCCTGAGTTGTTAATTTTAGTCATTTTGACTGCTGTGGGTGGTACCTCATTGTGGTTTTGATTTGTATTTCCTTCATGATGAGTGAGGTGCACTTGAAGTAATGAGCCCTGGGGATTTTATGCAACTGATGAATCACTAAATTCTACTTTTCAAACTAAAAATACAGTATATGATAATTAAATTGAATTTAAATACTTTTTAAAGGAAGATAATCTTTCACTTACTTATATTTCTAATAAGAAAAACATATAACAATATTCAAACCTAGTAGTTTTGGTAGGTAATATTTATTTTTATTAAAAATAAATTTTATTGTTTTGTCCTCATTCTTTTTTCTTTTTATTTAATTAATTAATTGATTAATTTTTTCAGTGCTCCAAGATTCATTGTTTATGCACCACACCCAGGACTCCATATAACACATCCCCTCCTTAATAGCCATCACTAGGCTCACCCATTCCACCACCCCACCCTTTCCTCCAAAACCCTCAGCTTGTTTTTAAGAGACCACAATTTCTCATGGTTCATCTTCCCCTCTGATTTCCTCCAATTCACTTTTCCTTTCCTTCTCCTAATATCTTCTATGTTATTCCTTATGCTCCACAAGTAAGTGAAACCATAATGATAATCGACTTTCTCTGCTTGACTTCTTCCACTCAGCAATATTTTTTTTCAAAGATTCTATTTATTTATTTATTTGAGAGAGAAAGAGAGAGAGAGAGAGAAAGCCCAAGCAGTGGGAGGTGAAAGGGCAGAAAGAGAGGGAGAAACAGATTTCCCACTAAGCAGAGTGCCTGGTGAACATGATCTGAGCTGAAGACAGAAACTTAACCAACTGAGCCACCCAGGTGCCCCTGTCCTCAATATTTTTAAGTTACTCATACACATTTTCATTTCTTTATCTTTCTGATTTGGATTTTAAATAAATTCTTCAATACTTTCATTTCAATCACATTTCATTTGAATAAATTTCTCTTTAACAGTTTCAAACTATGAGATTTTTAAAATTTCAATGATGACATTTACATTTTAATATTTTTGTTTGTACCCATTCACAACTCATTTATGGTAGCTTTGTTACATTATTATTATTATTATTATTTTCTTTAGACACATGTTTCTTTTGGGGGATTTTTAAAAATATTTTAATTTAATAGTTAATGTGCAGTCTTTTTTTTTTTTTTTTTTTTTTTTTTTTAAATATTTTATTTATTTATTTGAGAGAGAGACAGCGAGA
This sequence comes from Mustela putorius furo, assembly GCF_011764305.1. Classification (NCBI taxonomy): domain Eukaryota; kingdom Metazoa; phylum Chordata; class Mammalia; order Carnivora; family Mustelidae; genus Mustela; species Mustela putorius. The sequence goes on from NW_025421273.1 coordinate 29,072,580, forward strand.
GAGAGCATGAGCGAGGAGAAGGTCAGAGGGAGAAGCAGACTCCCTGTGGAGCTGGGAGCCCGATGCGGGACTCGATCCCAGGAATCCAGGATCATGACCTGAGCCGAAGGCAGTCGTCCAACCAACTGAGCCACCCAGGCGTCCCATAATGTGCAGTCTTTTTAAAAGTTTTTATTTTAATTCCCATTAGTTAATAAACAGTGTAATATTAATTTTAATTGTGCAATACAGTGACTTAATACTTCCATGGAACATTCAGTGCTCATCACAGGTTCACTCCTTGATCCCTATCACCTATTTAACCTTTCTCCCACTCACCTCTCCTCTGGTAACCATCAGTTCATTCTCCATAGTTAAGAGTCTATTTCTTGGTTTACCTCTCTTTCTTTTCTGCCTTTGCTCATTTGTTTTGTTTCTTAAATTCCACATAAGATTTCACTCTGACCCAGGTGCCACCAGTTTCAAGCAGTGTGACTTTGTATAGTACTCAAACACAAAAAGAAGTCCACATTTCTGCCACTTAGCATTCTCTTGTACCCTAAGGCCAGCATGCTTAAACTTTCAGTCCTTCTTTATCACTACAGACCTCCATTGCAGGGCTATTGAATTTTTGAGTATTTTTCACAATATATCAATATAAATAATTAAATGTTTTGAATGGATAAAGATTTGCAAAGTGAAAACTTATCTTTTTACTTTGACTTTGATGTGAATATCAAAAATAGATATTTAACTTTTATAGTCAATTCAAATTATTTTTGCCTTTTACTTTAATTTGAATGATTATTTCTGCCATAATTGTTATATTTTATGTTCCAAAATTATAAAGTACTTTTTAAATAGAAAAATCACTTTTGTAGTTGAATACTTTACATTGAAGTTTTTTTTTTTTTTTTTTAAGATTTTATTTATTTATTTGACAGAGAGAGATCACAAGTAGGCAGAGAGGCAGGCAGAGAGAGAGGAGGAAGCAGGCTCCCTGCTGAGCAGAGAGCCTGATGTGGGACTCGATCCCAGGACTCTGAGATCATGACCTGAGCCGAAGGCAGCGGCTTAACCCACTGAGCCACCCAGGCGCCCCTACATTGAAGTTTTTCATATTACTACTCTTTTTTTGGTAACAAAGTATAGGTTAGGGATAAACTTTATTCCAAGGAACCAAGCAGTTATTCAGCATCATTCACTGTCAGTTTAACATTTTATCATATATTAAGTTAGTGACTGTATTTTTCTCTTTCTCATATGTTTAACATATTAGAACTTAATAATTAATAATTTATTGCTTACCCATGTAGTTGGAAAAGTCATTATTTGACTAGAATATTTTGTCTTCAGTATATTTCTACCTGGCTAAAACTAGGATATATGAAAGCCCTTGTCCTTTCTAATATCCTGTAATTATTCATATCACAAATATACTTATTAATTCAAATAATTTCTAATTTTATTTCCTTTTATTTTGGAGGTATAAAATCGTAATGTCTACAAATAATGACATTTTGCTTAAGTATTTAGAATTTATAACAAACATCATGTTTGAGCTGAATTACACTGGAAAGCACTCCTAGTATAATGTTTGACATGGTGGTGTGTGTGGGTAGGATCATAACAAAATTTCCCTCTATTGAGTTAGATATGAGTATTTCTACTGATTTGCCTTTAGACTATTTTTTTAAAATTTAGGGTACACTATTTATGTATTGTTTAATATTTCTACATTTTATTTAATTGGATTTTTTAGTTTTAAAAATTAGAAGTGAATTTAAAATTTTACTAGCCAATTTTTAGGCATATAAGAGCTGAAGCATGGTCATGAAATCTGTAATAATTCAGCTTGTGTTCTAGTGTTAATCTTGCCCCTTGCAGCATTATTCTAAGTAATTCAATTCTGTTACACTAAACCTTGGATTTTTCACCCCAAAACTATACTTGATAATTACAGTCTTATTTTCAGTCTTGTTTTCAGTTTGAAGTGTAGGTGACATATAATATTACATTAGTTTCAGGTGTGCAACAATTATATACATTATGAAATAAATGCTCAGCATGGTAAATGTAGTTACTGTCACCACACAAATTTAACATATTACTACTTGTTTTTTTGTTTGTCCCAAATTTGATCTCTCTTTCTCTCTCTTCTTTTTTGGGGAATATTTTTATTTTTCTAATTCTGACTGTTTAATTCACTGGAGAATGAATTAATTCACACATACGTGTGTGTGTGTATATATATATATAAAATAAGTATATATACACAAGGATATATTTTTATATGTATATGGACTGATTTATGGACTCAAGTTGTCATATATTTTAATTCTATGTGTATAAGCCAACAATATTTATTCTTGTTTTAAGTAGTTAATGTCCATGTGTATTTATAAATATTTATAGGCATTTTGTTCATTTTTATTTGTCCTTGGGATAATTATTTCCTGTTTAACTATCAGTATTTCCTTTATTAGATGATGATGGCAGCCATTCTTTTGGTTTTCCTTTGTCAGAAAATACCTTAATTTAAGCACCAATATCTGAATATTGAATTTTAGGTGTGCAGTTATTCCCTTCCCCCCCAGCTTCTTTTATGATTTTGACTTTAGTTTTCAACAATTTTACTATGATATGCTTAAGTGTGTGTGTGTGTGTGTTATTTGCTTTTTGGCATTCATTCTATTTATGGTTTGTAATTATTTTTCCATCTGTTGGTGATACCTTTTGTAAGATTCTTGTCTTCAAATATTGTTACTACTTAAACCTCTTCATCCTGTCCTCCTGATACTCTCTTTTTAAAAATATTGTATTTATTCATTTGAGAAAGAGAATGAGCAAGTGAGCGAGCAAGATATCACAAGTGGCAGATGGAAAGGAAGAAGCAGGCTCCCCCCTGAACAGAGAGCCCGATGCAGGGTTCAATCCCAGGACCCTGAGATCATGACCTGAGCCGAAAACAGATGGTTAACAGGCTGACCCTCTCAGGCATACCTTGATATTCCAATTACATATATGTATATTACAATTTTTCATTATATCATACTCGTCTCTAATGTTTCTCCTGTTTTCCATCCATTGTCTTGTCATACTTGTTTCTGTTTATGTATTTTTTTTATTTGTCTTCCAGTTCACTGACTCTTTCTTCAGTTGTCTTTATCTTCTCAAACATCTGCTGAGCTCTTAATTTCAATCTTTCTATTTTCAGTTCTGTATTTTTCATTTTATTCTTTATTTTATTTTTGTATAACACTTTTATTTTGCCTGAAAGTTCTCTATTTTGTCATGTGTTTTCTTAAAACTAGTAGTCATAAGTATTTTGAAGCCTGTGTCTCATAACTTCTCTTTGTACATCTACTAAGGATTTATTATTTCTATCTCCATTTATTCTCTTCAATTTTCAGTGAATGATTGTCCTTCTATATAACAGGTTACATCAGATACTATATACAAAAGTTATAGTAAAAATGATATTTTGGATGAGATTATATTTCTCCTTATATATTTATATTTTCTCCAGCTTAGCTGTTATTTTAAGGGGAAATTGCTTTAACTCAGTTAGTTAAATTGAGTGGTTAGAAATCTGGCTCCAGTCTTGATGATTATTCTATTTATGTTTTGCATAACTGATAGGATTAAGCAGCCTTCTCAGCCTTCAGTCATTTTGACTTTCAGAATTGGCAATAAGTCAAGGAGAAAAATGCTTCAAATTATGGATTTACCTCTCTGGATCTTCCTTACTTTCAAAATCTTTGTCCTGAAAATTCTCACTGTCTTGATAAGCTTGCTAGTACTTTCAAAGTCATTTTTATATGGAATTTTTCCATTTTTATTGTTGTTTTCATTAGGAGAGTTGATTCAGAACAATTTCCCCTCATTTGTGGAAGGAGAATGCTTAAAACTTCTGTATGAAGTATCACTTTTATTTTCAAATTCATATAATTTTGTACTACTTACAAAAATATTGATGTTTATACATAAATTAATATGTGCATGTGTGTATGTTTTAAATACTCTCTATAGAAATATCAGTGATGAGAAAGAGGCTTTCATATAATCCCTTGGCTTTGCATTCTCACTACCACACTAAAACATACCTCCAGGAATCAAAGTATCCCATTTCCAGAAGTCAGTAATTAATTGAGGGGGTAAGTGAGCAATTAGTGCGTCTCCTTCAAGTGGTGGCATACCAGTTTAATAGTTCAGAAGCTGAGTATTATAGAAATTATAATGGTAGACCACCTTGGTGACTCAGTTCTCTGCTCTCAGCTCAGTCATGATCTTGGTATTCTGGCCAGATTCCCTGTTCAATGGAAGTCTGCTTCTCCCTCTCCCTCTGCCCTTCTCCTCCACTCATGCTCTCTTTCACCCTCTCCCTCTGTCAAATAAGTAATTAAAATCCTTAAAAAATAAAACAAGAATAAAATAAAATAAATTATAATGGAGTGAACTAGCGTTTCCTTTATAAATATCACCCCCCACATCTTTTGTTGTACTCATTGACTCAAATGTCTACTTTTAGCTAATTTATTCATTTCTTAGCACTAACCCAGGAAGGAAAGAAGATCCTGAATTCATAGAGGTTAGAAGAGAGAAACATAATATAAATAAAATTCTATTAAATTAAACCATATGTTATGATAAATGATGTTAAGGAAATTGTAGACTCTGCAAGATATCAGATGCATCATTTGATATCATTTATGAAATTAACTCAGCCCTAGATGTTGGCACATGAATAACTGTGTCATTTCATGCATGTTTAAAAGTGCTCTCCAAACACAAAAGAGAAAAGTAAGCAAAGTAAGTGATTTAATGTGGTATTTTCCAAAAGCTAGGACATGTGGTTTCAAAGTATGGAATTAAACAATATTAAATCACAGATGGAAAGAGCTATTCCTTTTTAAAAATTTCTTTCAATACTATCTCAAGAAAAACATCTTAGTTTGATTTTCGCTAGTTTTAAAACATCTTTTTACTTGCTAATCCCTCCTCTGAACAAAGAAAGTGCAGATTTCCAGCTCTGAGCACTTGGCAGGCTATAGCATCTAGCTAGAATTTAATGACATTGCCCTTTTCTGTTGTTTTGTTTTTATTGCATTTGTTCATTATTTTATATTCTATTTATCACAAACAGTACAAGTTTTCCTTCTGTGGCAGTGATTTTTTTTTCTTTTTACTTTTAAAGATAGTGTGTGAGTTAAAAAGTGAATCAATACAAAATATTAATTAGTAGGTTGAATTATGTGAAATTCTCAAAATACACCCATTTTTGACCTTAAAAATGGCAATATTATGAAGCTAAAACTAATTATAATATTATAGGTGGTATGTAATGAGAGAAAGTGTGTGGCAATGTTGTGGGGATGTCTGAAATATGGGAATACTGATGTAATAATGAGTGCCTTCAATAGGAGCTCATATAATTAAGAGTTGATAAGAAGAATCTCTTCTTTTGGCTTCTTTTTGTGTGTTTAAATCATTTTTTATTTTTTTTATTTCATTTTATTTATTTATTTTTATTTGACAGACAGAGATCACAAGTAGGCAGAGAGGCAGGCAGAGAGAGAAGAGGAAGCAGACTCCCCACGGAGCAGAAAGCCTGATGTAGTAGGGCTCAATCCCAGGACCCTGGGATCATGACCTGAGCCGAAAGCAGAGGCTTTAACCCACTGAGCCACCCAGGCCCCCAAATCATTTTTTTAACAAGGAGAGTATGCTACTTTGATTCTATCCTTGGAGCCAACGATGACCAATATACTGTCATTTTCTAATCTAGCATACTATTTCATCAGATATTAAAAAGAACTACCAAGATTAGAGGTTGAACTGTGCACCATGGGTCATAAGCCCAAACATTATGTCAATACATAATTGACCAGCATATCCCAAACTTTGAGATTATTCAGAGAAAATTACTTTATAATATAAAAGACATATTATTCTAGTTAAAACCATAATGTGAACCAGAGGAAAAGCAAATTTATTAGCAAAGTTGATCCTCATCAGTTACCAAACTTCCATAAACAAATCCTTACTTCTGTAATAATTTAGCACTTACTCTTATTCCTAGATGAATTATACCAAGAAGTTACAGAAGGAAGATGTTCACAACCAAAATGCGTGGAATACAAATGGAAAAAAAAATTCAGAGTTATCAATATATAATCTCTGAAAGTGATACCTCAATGCTAAAAAGCAGAAAGTGACGAGATGAAAAAGCAAATTATAAATGCATTCCAAAAATGTGAGAAAATGAAAATGAAAGCAAACCTGAGGGGGAGACGTTAAAAGGTAAAAGAATTAACTCCTCTATCATTAGACCATCTTTCCTTGTCCAGAGAAGTCACCCAGACCTCTCACCTATGGCCATGAAAATTGATGCAGTGTTACATATACATTTTAAATGCAAAATGAAGGAAGAAAATAAATAACTGAGGCCACAATTTCCAAACCACGAAAAAGAGAAAATGGAACATCACAAAACTATATAAGCAAAGAGGAAAATCAATAAAATTCAATGCAGCACATCTTCCCGCTCACTTCTGAGTACGCAAAGTTTGCTCATCTGGAATGCACCAGGTGTACAGTAAGTGCTATAAATCTTTAAAGTCTTCAGAAATATGACCTATCATTAGAAGTGCTGAAAAATACCAGTTGGCTTCACTAATTGTGGTTTCTGCTTTCTTCCAAACGTGGGTATTGACCAGCGAGCCTGGGAGCTTTGTATCATGTTAGCATCAGCTGTACATTTAGAGAAGAGATAGACACTAAGGACAGTGTTCTTCACATAAATTTCTAGTTTTCACTCTTGCAATTCTGAATCAGAGAACCTGACGGTATGTAGTCTCTTTTACTCCTCCTGCAGGTAGAGTAATCCATTTCTATACCAGGATATTAAGTACAGAATTTCACTCCATTCCTGGTTATTTCGTATTTTCATGATTTTAAAATTACCTAAGAATAATTCTTAGGATCAACTTTCTATCAAAATAATTTTTTTTTAATTAATGCACATTTCTGAGCCCAACCTTCAGCCCAAATAAATGATGCTCTCTGGAAGTTTTTATAAATCTGCATTTTAAAAAAAAGTTATTCTGATACATCTTGTCAAAGAACCACGTATAAACTACATTGTGTAGAAGTACTCATCTCTCCTCTTTGTCTTCAAAATGGGTAAGATTCAATACATCTTCTCAACTTTTGGAGAAAACAAACAAAAACTTAAACAAACAAACAAAAATCCTTTAAAACTTTCCCTGTTTCTGAAAAAAGTGTGAGAACCCCTCACCTTAGTCATACCTCCTCCAAATGTATTTTTCAAATATTTTACCCACTTCCTTTAATCTCTTCCTAAATCCTAATGTCTTATATCTATTAAATTCCAACATAAATATCACTATATAAAATAATCCCAAGTACTGATGTCTGTTTAGTCTTTCATGACATCACATTTCTTCAAGTTTGAAGATATATTAAGAAAACTGGAAAAATATTTCTACTATTGAACTTAATAGGCTGACAAAAATCTGCTTAAAATTTCTTAGTCATTGAGCATAATGAAGAAAGGCAAATTACAGTATTCCAGATTTCCCATGTCTCATTATAAGCATCTCCCATGTTACTTAAAGACATTTCAGAGAATTCCAATAATATCCCCGTGTTTGGATAAAGACCCTAGCAGAGTCCACTGTTGTTCTTCCTGCTGGCTGGGATTTTGTCTAGTAAAGATGCTCTATTTAGATGCTCTGTTATATGACCTAGGGAAAGGGTACTAAACCTCTTCCACGCTTAAGTTTTTGATCAAATGTGTTACTTTTGTGGATCCTTCTCACTTTATCCTACCTTATGGGTGTATCATGATGGGTTCAAAATGCCAAGTTATATTTTTACTTATCCCACACTATATAAGCTCCTTGGCTAGGTGGAAAGTGGCATGAATGAGTCAGGTGGCTTGTACTCACCTCTTTAGTAAACTATATGGCAGGCTAGTCTACTTACCTCTCTTGCTCTTAATATCCTTAACTTTGTATAGATGACATTGGTCAAGACAAGTCACCTTAAATTATTCCTCAGATATGTAGAATAATATACCAAATAGTCCTGAAATAGAACATTAACAAATCAATACCAAATTCATTCATATCAAAACCCATTTCTCCTCATTATAATAGTAGCAGAGGTAACCATAATCTATTCTGAATTACTGTATAACATTGTCTTATTTTTCTTTAAAGTTTTAAAAATGTGTTTATATATTTTAATATATATATTCTTAGTTTTTATTATTTTTGAAATTTATATAAATAGTTTCATGGTATACATCTTATGTGACTGGTTTCTATTCATTATTATTCTTGTATCAATAAAGGCCAAGGGACTTCATCAAGGTAAAAGTTTCTGCAGATCAAAGGAAACAATCAACAAAACAAAAGGCAACATTCAGAAAGGGAGATGTTTGCAAATGACACATCTGACAAAGAGTTGGTATTTAAAATCTACAAAAGAACTTTTAAGCTCAACACCCAAGAAATAGGTCAGTTAAGAAATGAGCAGAAGATATGAATAGACAGATTTTCAAAGAAGACATACAGATGGTTAACAGTCATGAAAAGATGCTTAAAATCACCCATCATCAGGAAAGTACAAATTAAAACTATAATGACATATCACCACACACCTGTCAGAATGGCTAAATTGTATATAAATATATACAATGGAATAATACTCAGCCATAAAACTATACATATTAATTCTTCCATTGATAGATATTTTAATTGGATCCAAGCACTATTATAAAAATTCTTATACAATTCTCTTGTTGTCCATGTGCATGGAATTTTCAAAAGTATGTATTATAAAGAAATAGTTTAGGATCTTAAGATATATATTCTCATCTTCAACTTTGCCAGGTAATGCCAAATGACTTGGCATTCCAAAATCAGTTGTATCAATGCATAATGCAACCACCAGTATATAAAAATCTATGTTCTAGATTTCTATCAATACTTATGTTTCCAGGGGCACCTGGGTGGCTCAGTGGGTTAAGCCTCTGCCTTTGGCTCAGGTCACGTTCTCGGGTCCTGTGATTGAGCCAGGCATCAAGTTCTCTGTTCAGCAGAGAGCCTGTTTCTCCCCGACCCCCCGTCACTGCCTGCCTCTCTGCCTACTTGTAATCTCTGTCTGTCAAGTAAGTAAGTAAAATCTTTTTTAAAAATTACTTATGTTTCCAGATTTTTTGTTGTTGTTGTTGTTGATTTTGTGGGTTAAACATTTACTACCACTAACAATTAGTCTTAGATTACATATGAAGATTCACAGAACCCCCTATTAACATATTTTATCTGGAACCAATGTTGTCCTGGTACATTTTGATTTTAGTAAAATAGCTCAGGCCAATTCCAGCTCTTTATACATCACCACTCCCGTAATTTGTAATTTCCTGATGATGAGTGGAGAAATTTATATATTTACTGGCCACTTGAAATTTTCTATGGAATTCCTGCTTATGCTTTTTGATCATTTTTTTCTTCTTGAATTTTTTTTTCTTTTTTTGTCTTGATTTTTAGGAGTATTTTACATATTGTAGATACTACTTCCTTTACAAAATTTGCCTGTAAATTCAAGTTGTCATATATAGACTATTTCATTCTATCATTCATAGGTCTAACCATCCTTTTATATTTTTGTTCTCTGTCTGTACTACATTTTAAGTATTTTAGGCCAGTTTATCATCTAATTCACTAATTCTCTTTTTAACTATGCTTAAATTACTATCTAACTCATTGCATTCATTAACTATTGCTACATAAAAGCAACCCAAAACTTAGTAGCTTAAACCCATGGCCATTTACTGTCACCCACAAGTCTATGAATTATTTAAAATTGGCTGATGTGGGCTGAGCTTAGCTCAAAACTACTGATTCCAGATACAAGTAGATCAGCTGGTTGTTGGTAACCCAGACTTAGTTTGGCTAAGGGAGTTCATCTGGGATGACTTTACTCCATGTAGTATTTTATCCTGACATTTTTTTTCCTTTATGATGATGTCAGCAATATAAGAGGACTAGTGGAAACACAAAAACCTCATAAGGCCTGATTTCAGAACTGGCAGTCCTTACTCCCACCTTAGAATATTAGCTATGCGCTATGCTGAGTACCATGGTTGATGTCAAAGTTAAGATACAAGAAATTATATACTATAGCCCAAGTGAAGAAATTGCTAAGGCCTATGACAAATGGTGTTAATGTTAGGAAGACTGAAGAAGGCAGCTAGTTATACCATCTACTGCATTCATACAGTTTGTGATGGTTAATTTTTTGTGTCTAGTTGACTAAATAACCAGTTATTTAGTCAAACACTCTTCTGGATATTTCTGTGAAAGCTTTTTTCTTTCTTTCTTTTCTTTTCTCTTTCTTTCTTTCTTTCTTTTTTTTATGAGATTGATATTTAAATAGATGGGCTTTGATTAGAGCAGATAGCCCTCCATAATGTGGATGGATCTCTTCTAATCAGTTGAAGACCTGAATAGAAGACTGAATTTCTCCAGGCAAGAAGGAATTCCACTAGCAGATCGCCTTAGGACTTGCACTACAACATCAGTTCTTCCCCTGTCTCCAGCCTTCTGGCTCATTCTGAAGATTTTGAAGTTGCCCATCTCCATAATTGTGTGAGCCCATTCTTTCAAATAAATTATTTTTAGATAGGTGATAGATGATAAATAGATGGATAGAAGATAGATAGACAGATAGACAGATAGATAGATATTTACACCCATCCAATTGGTTCTGCATCTCTGAAGAACCATATTATGAGAGGGTTATTTTTCTTTTCTTTTTTTTTTAGAGGATTCTTTTTGTCTTATTCATAGAATTATATCCACATATTTTCCAAAATCTGCTTTATCATTTTGATTCTATTTTATCTCTTGAAATACATATTACTTAACATGAAATTATATTTAGCACTGTGTATTTTGATATATATTTAATATATTTAGCACTCATTTTTATGATTCCAAGATCATGAGTCTTTGCTTATTGAGCCTATAGTTTTTTTTTGTACAGACTTTCATGTTGTATTATTTCTTTTATCCCTCTGCCTCTTTTCAAGATTTTTCTTTGTCTTTGATTTTTTTTTCAGTTTGAATATGATATACATAGGTGTAGTTTTCTTTAAATATTTATTTATTTATTATTTATTGTGATGTTTTGTTGAAAGCCAGAAGTGATAAATTACATAAAAAGAACTGAGTAAATTGGTCTTCAGTGTGAGAGGCTTATGCTTATTCATCTACGCATTAGCCTATATTTATTGTTTGCAAAAGTTGTCAGAATCTGACTTCTTTCTTTCTTTTTTTCTCTCTTTCCTTCCTTTTTTTTTTTTAAACTGTCCTTTTTTTTTTTTTTTTTTTTACTGTCCTTGTTTTCCTTGTTTTTAATCTTCTCTGATATTCATTGGGTTTCCCAGAGGCTCCTTCTTAAATAGGATCTGAGGCTTCCAGTTCTTTTAGTTGAAATATACTGTCATACAGAAGGCTGGCTGATGTGGTAGTAAGATGAGGGAGGAGGGGAAGCATTCTATAATTCTTTGCTTGGATCTCTATCTTTTACTGAGCCTTTGCCCCTTGGCTATGACTCTCGAAATGAAGGAAGCTGTCTACAAGCCAGGAAACAGGCGCTCACCAAACACTTAATCTGAAGACACCTCAATCATGAAATTCCCAGCACTTAACTGTAAGAAACCCTTATCTATTGTTTAAGCAACCTCCTCTACAGTATTTTGTCACAGTAACCTAAGCAGACTAAGATGTTGGCTATTTAATGATCATTAGTAGATCTCTGTTCTTGCATTAATATATAAGAAAAAATTATTCATCTTTTTGGAATGCACTACCCTGGCTAAAGTCATTGTTTCTAGATGAGATGAGCTGGCCACACACAGGAAGTAAACACTTTGTCACACAAAAAAGTGAACACCCAATTCATACTCTCTTATGAAAATACTTTTTCAAAGCTAGTGTTTTCCTTTCATCTAAGGACAGAATTGCATATTCTTTGTGGAGTTGAGTCTTTCTAGCTATCCAGAGACTGAACAGCTGTACTGGCATTTCCTGGTTTAATGTCCTTATACTCCTAGGCAATAGAAGGCGGCTTTCTAGGTATGATCAGTGACATGTGACAGATTGGTCTCTGCTCCATCTACCTGGACTTGTGCTTCTAATTTTTCAGCCAAAAATACCCAAGCCTTCTCATATTCATTCCTTCATTCACTTCATGTGCGTTATTTACCAATTTTACAGTATGTGTTGTGCTTGGCATTTGTGACACTGTGTTAAGACAAAATTCCTCAAGAAAGTCACAATCTAGTGAGGAAATTCATCCAGAACAAGAACATGTACACAGATTATGGGAGTCTATGGCTACCTGCAGGGCAGGGTGAGGGGCAGACGGAGTAAAGGCTTCACTGAGTGGAAGTGATATTTCACCTAGCTATTGGAGAGAAGAAGAAGTACATTTTCACCAAAGTAAGTATTATATGCAAATGTGTATGTGATAATCATTTGGAAAAATATGGCATACTCGGACATACTTGGGCTCTAGTGAACAAACCCACATGTGTTTGAGGGAAGAGGCACAAAAATTGAATCAAAAAGTTGTATGGAGAGCAGAGACCTCATGCTAAGGTTTGGGGCTTTGTCTTGGGGGAAGCAGGCCTTCACAGCATAGAGTTAAGCAGAGAAGGACACAATCAAATTAGCTTTTAAGAAAAAGTTAGTGTAGAATTGTATAAAGAGTTCTCTTGTTGGAAACCAATTATGGGGCAGCTATGGTGATCCAGGTATGAGCACAGGCAAAGTCAGTGAGGATAGATATAAATATAAGGGGGCAGATTTGAAAGACATCAGTAAGCAGAAATGACGGGACTAGGTGAGTGATTATAAATGAAGGATGAGAAAATCAGGGCAGAGCATCAGAAAGGTTTCCAGTGTGGATGGCATATTTAACTGACAGAGGGAACACAAAAGTAAAAGTGTGAGAAAAAACACGAATTTGTTTTAATTCTTTGCTAGGAAAATTGGGGCATGGATTGGTCAAGTAACCACAAAGGTCTTTGCAGCCTTGAGTTTCAGGACCCTCTGTTTCCCAGGCCTGCTGCTGTCCTGTCTTTCCTTAGAGCAGGCTCCAGGAACTTCACCTACTCCCGGCTCTCTAAAGCTGCCAATGTCAGCTCTGTGCCTGGAGGATCATCTCCCCTCCAGGCTCCCTGCAGAAAGCAAGTCTCCTCAGCTTCTTCCTTCCTTCCATTCCCCAAAGACAAGTACACAGGACATTTTTTTAAATTACTATTAATCACCACAGGGAAACAGAGAAAAGCAACAATAACAAACACAAGAAAGAACCTTGTAATTACAAGGCTTAAGAAATCATACAGATTTCTTTATTCTTCTATCACTGAGAATGTAACAGAGAGCCAGTCCTCACTCCTACACCACATTTTGTTCAGCCTTTATTCCTAAGGATAGAGTTTCGCCATCTCCTCAAGGTAGTCTAGTGCTAATCCTTGAAGAAGAGGGCATGCTGACTACTTCCTCCAGGAATCCCTTTTCTTTAAACAACTGGCCTGAATCCTTCAAATCTGCACATTAATTCAAGATATGTTTATTAAATATTGCTCTCCTCCAGGCACCATGCTAGGCTGAGGATAGTAGTGAAAATGATGAAGCTCCTGCCCTGGGGGGCTTATGTAGCCGTGGTAGAAGGAATTGAATACATATGCATTTACTAGGTAGTGTCCTTTCCCTGAGTGAGCAGTGTATTCAGGTTACCTTTATGGTGACAAGGATTTTTTGTGTGTGTGTGTGTTGTTTGCTGCATTCTCATCACCAAGAATAGCGCTTGGCACATTGTGGATGCACAATAAATATGCTTCGCATCGTGAAATGTCCTATGTCAAAACCACAAAGGTCTTCTATCATTTCCTCAAATGAACTAATTTCTTTTGTGATTGAGGTATTCAAAAATAGCCCTATAAAAATAATATTCCTCATATTCATAAAACCATTATGAAAAGAAGTAATTCATGTATTGGAATTGATTTTACTTCCTTCAAGACATCACTCCTGTTCTGTGGTGTGTATTAAAAATATCAAGTAGTGAGTTGCACTAGGATTTATCCTGCCTGCTCTAGGGCATAAGCCTGGGGGATAGAGAGGTAGGAGAGCAGGCAGTCATTATGAGGACTTCAAGACATCACTAGCCTTCTTTTACTGAGTTTAGTCTGTTTTGGGTCCATACTTGAGGCAGATTGTATTTTCCAAAAGTGACAGATTGTATTTTCCAACAATATCTCCCAACACACATGCTCTTCTTTCAGGTTTTGACACTCCTCCCATTAAGAGGTGGAGTCTCAGTTCTCTCTCCTTGAATCTGAATGGGCTCGTGACTCGACAAAAATGATGCTACATGACTTCTAAGACTAAGCTACAAAGGCAGCATACATCTTGCTAGGTTCTCTTGGGGAACGTACCTCTGAAGCCCTGAAAATCTGTATTAGCAGTCAGGCTTTAAATCACCATGCTGTGAGGAAGCTCAAAGTAGCCTATGAGAAGAGACTAACTTTAATGGGCGGATAGTGAAACTGCCTGAAGAGAGATGCCCATGCAGATTCTGGCTTCTTCAGCTCCATTGTCCTAACACCCACTTCTGAGAGCAACCACCTGAGTGACCGGAGCCAGAATTGCCAGCTGAACCTTTTCCGAATTCCCGATCCATAGAAACCTTGACAGTTCGGTGTTCCAGTGTTCATTTCTTACTGAGGTTTTAAGAGGATTCAAGTATATGTTCCTTCTTTCTCCTTGTCTTTCTTTTTTTTCTTTCTCTGAATGGTCTTTTACTTTTATTCCTCTAACTGAAAGATGCTCCCTAAAAACTCTGGTTCCTCACTTCTCTCAGCCACAGACTGGATTTCTCCCAATTCTACATACCTTATGACATTTAAATGATGTCTGTTCCCTGCTAACACTCTATTGCTTCTTTCAAACCCTTTTCATCCTTCAAAGACTGCAACCTCTTGGGGTATCTAGTGGCACAGTTGGTTAAGCAGCCACCTCTCGGTTTTGGCTCAGGTCTGATCTCAGGATCCTAAGATCGAGCCCCACATAGGGCTCTGGGCTCAGTATTGAGTCTGCTTCAGATTCTCTCTCCCTCTGCCCTCCTGCTCATTATCTCTCAAATAAATAAATAAATAAATCTTTTTAAAAAGACCCCAACTTCTTTAATGTTCATATTATCAGACATCATCGCCTACTTCTGCTTTTCAGTGTTATTTATCATTTTAGTCCTTCCTTCCCATTTAGAGATGAACATTCTTTTTTATTATCACTGTACTCATTCTTAACCCTCCACATGAAAGAACATGTTGACTTAACCAACATTCTGATCTCTCACATCTTCTAAGTCCTTCACCAAACATATCTTCCACATCACTTCAGCCTCTCAGGTGATTATACTCTGAGATTTATACCAGTAGCTCTTTCTCTTTCTCTGTCTTCCTCTCCCTCCCTACCTCTCTCTCTCTCATTTTGCCACTTTCTCTCTATAAAAAATACATCTTTTCACTTTAGTTGTTGTTGTTTTTTTTTTCTTGAACTCTGACTCTAGCAATTATTTAATATCACTGAGCTTTCTAATCCACATCCTAGCTAGGTGATCTTGGAAAAGTTATTCAGTCTTTCTATGCCTCAGTCTTCTGTTTGTAAAATTAGGAAAATTATGATGTCTCCATATCAAGACTGTTGTGAAAAATAAGCAGTTGCTACATGTAAAGTCCTGGAAGGGTAGAAAATAAGCTCTGTATGGTATTAGCTATTATTTTTCAGAGTTAGATACACTCTTATATGCTGGGTTAATATTTTACACATAGCTTTATTACAGCTGTAGTCACCTTGTATTTTATTTGTATATTTTCCTGCTGAGCTGGGAGCTCTTTGAGGACAGGTATTATACTCTCTGTTTTCTTGAGCAAATAGCACAGTACCCAGTACTTACTAAGCATGAAATGTGTGTTGGTGATCAGTTAATTCCCATGATATATACAACACTACTCTCCTGTATCTTCCAGTTGAAAAAGGAATACATTATAGTCTCACAATTTCTTAAAAACCTGGGAAACAAATATAAGAATACAAAACTCATTTCTAAACTCCTGGGTCCATTTACCAAGAGCAAAGAAAAGTGATTCTGAAAAGAAAATGTGATTCTGAAGTTGCTTTGCTTTATTTAAAATCTCAATATATTACAGTGATTAAACTGCTTCATGACTTCATTGAAATCCTGTAAGGCTTAATTAATGTCTATAAAGCCTTTTGCAGTCTTCAGATGAAAGGCACCAGAAAAGTATAAGCAATCGTTATTATTATCACTGTTGCCATCTTAAATGACTGCAAACAGTTTGTTTCACTTGGATTTGCTGATTAAATCTTAGATATGACCATGCAGAAACACAAGTAAAATTCATTCCTTTAATGTAACTCAGTTTATTTAGAAGGTTGAAGACATATATAAATATGTAATTTTTCGGTACAACTATTTTTCAAAGGGACAATACTTAAAATGGTGTTAAAAGAAGGGATAAAAGAGAAGCATGAGACTGGGTCATTGACCTTAGCTATACCATCTTGCAAAATGTCTTTCAATGAACTTAGGAGTCAGGCAGATCTGGATCATAAACCTAGCACTAGAGTTCACCTTCTTTTTAATTTTGGGTATATAGCTTAGTATCTCTGCCTCCCCCACTAATCTGTAAATTTTGTGGAAGCAAGGGCTATGTCTGGTTAGTACATGACTCTTACCAATGCTGAGTACAGAGTCTGGCACATAATATGTGTTCACTATGTAATTTTTTAATGTATAAACAATTGGATGTATAACTATTCATATTAAACAGTTAAAATACAATGTCACAAGGATTTGAAAGATTGATCACCTCCATCTTTTGAAGTGCAATCATTCCATCATCCACAACAAACTTGCTCCCCAAGAGTTCTGGATAACTGGATTTTCCTGTGTTGTTTCCATGACTAATAATTCTGATTTTGAAGGATACTCAATCATGAAGTCATATCAAAGGCTCTACCTAAGATGTTCTGTTCATCTGTTGCTACATTAAAAAAAAAAAAAAAACTTTAGTAGTGTAATAAATCCATTTTATTATGCTCACAATTTAGATGGGTTAGAAGAGGAAGGTCTCATCCCTGCTTCCTGATGACTGGGAGTCCGTGAGTCTGGTTCAAGTGGATTTACCTGGACAGATCAATGAAGGCCATATGTTAAAAACCTCTGTTTTATCAGATGCATGCTTCAATTCTTCTCCATATTGTGTCTCCTGGAGCCAAAATGTCCAAGAGTGGAAATTAATTCAAAACTCTGATCCCTGGGTTGGTATGTCTGAGACAGTCGGGGCAAGCTGGTATCCTTCTCTCTTTATGCAGCCTTTCCGCACATCTAGCTTGGGTTTCCCTAAAGAATGATGTTCTCAGAACTTCTTATGATATAGCTGGCTTCTCTCATGGTGAGCATTCCAAGAGGTATAGACAGAAGCTGCACAGGTTTTAATGACTACTCTCAGAAGTCCAGAATATCACTTTTATCACATTCTGTTTTTCAAGCAAGTTACCAAGGGCACCCCAAATTCACAAGGAAAAAATTTAGACTGTACTTCTCAATGACAGAAGTTGCAAAGAACTTATATTCACCTTTTATATTCTCATAAGAGAAAAAAAGCTTTCTGTCTTAATTCTTCAGAAATCTGAAAATGAGCACAGAGAATTCTACTCTCTTACACAGATTTCCTTACAATGAGTAGCTGCCTAATCCACTTCAGAGGGTTAGGAGAAATGGGTTATAAGCTGGGTTTTACCACTCATTAATTTTATAACTTTGAATGTATCTCTTAACATCTCATCTCATCTCTTCATCTATCCCAGAGGAAAAAAAGAAAACATCTCTTCCATTCATTTTGTTACATTGTGAGAAGGGGAGATAACAGAAGGAAAAGGTGATGAAAATTTAGAAAGCCTACATGGCTGCCAGATGTCATTGCTAGTAAAATTCTGGAGAGAAGCTACAGTCACTAGGCTTTCTATGTCCAGTTGGGAAGAGTTAGTTTATTTACTGCCCTGAGTTAGTGGATTAAGATTGAGGCTGATGGTAATCCAGGGACCAAGGTAGAGTTCATTCAGTCTGGAGATCATACTTAAGCTTCAGGGTTGAGGCCTTGGTCATATCTGGGTCTGTTTGTGCAAAGTTCTTAGTTCTCCCAGTTATGCGGTCTCTGTCTCAAATGGGAAGATGGGTAAGGTGATAACTTGCTATGTCAGTAACTAGTAAAACCATTCAAACATGTTGCATCTTTTTATCAATTTAAAATTTATTTGATTATGAAAATGAACTCTTAATCATTTGTTTATTGTGTGAATAAAGGACTTGTAAGACTCTAATTCTTGCTAACAACTAGCTGGGAAAGGAAAAATATATCTGAGCAAAGTCTTTTATGGCTTAAAAGTGTTGTATTTGCATGTGGTTCTCAAAAATATGTGTTTTCCCTTCATTTTGCAATTCTGAGTATGTTTAATCACTTTTTTTTTAAAAACTTGTATACTCTTAGATTATTTCCAGAAAAATTAAGGTTACCTTGAATAGAGCTTAAACACAACAAATGTTTGAACCTAGTAAGATAATATGGTATAGAGAAAATGGCATAAGTCTAGTCAAAATACTTGAGATAGAATTTTTTTAGTTTCATCTCTTTTTAAGGCAGTGAGGGCATATTAGTTGAATTTCTGAGATTTTCATAACACTTCTTTTTTCTCAAAATGTGTGGCCATTGTAGAGTCTGAAATTATATAATTATAAACTACATCCAATTTTATTTTATTTTATTTTATTTTATTTTATTTTATTTTATTTCATTTCATTTATTGTTGTGAATACAGACTTTTTGAAAAATTTAATTTAATTTTATTTATTTCAGTGTTCCAAGATTCATTGCTGATACACCACACCTAGTGCTCCATGCAATATGTGCCCTCCTTAATACCCATCACCAGGCTCATCCATTCCCCCACTCCTCCCCACTCCAAACCCATCATTTTGTTTCTCAAAGTCCACAGTCTCTTATGGTTCTTCTCCCCCTCCGGTTTGCCCCAACTCACTTCTCCTCTTGTTCTCAAATTCAGAAAGTGAGATGGTCTCTGACAAATTTCCCTTGTGACAGAATACCAGAGGCGCTGACTTGACAGAGACTTTCCAGGTAGTAAAATCTCCCTAGAATCATTTATAATCTGAAACAAGTGAAAAATACTAAATTCCAATAAGCCCCCAGTGTGTAGATTCTCTCAACCTTGCCTTAGCTTGGACTCCTCTTCATGCTGAAGATTATTCTCAGACCTCCTACCACTGAATCCCACGTCCAGTTTCCAGGCTCCATCTTCAGATTTCTTGTCTTTTAGAAATATTTGACCTTGGTGACCAGAGGCTTCCTACGAGAACTTCCCCTCCTTAAATTTCTGAAACACACAGCAAATTTGCTTCTTACTGTTCTGGTTAACTCTTCACAATCTCTTTCATTTCCTTCTATTGCCTATTCCTGAAATGTTTATGTATTACAACCCTTTTCACTATGCATGCTTCTAGAATGATCTCACTCATACTCAAGGCTTCAATTATCATCAATTTGACATCTATCCAATAAATATTTATTGAGTGTGTTTTGTCTTCCAGAGACTATAACCTCATGTTCCAAATATAAATCTACAGCCCAGTGCTGTATGCTGAGCTCCAGACCTGCATGTACAGCTGCATACTAAATTTACTCACTTGCAGGTATATGACACAGCCAAACTCCAGAGTGTACCGGTCATGACCTTTGTGAATGGTGTTCCCTGGAGTTGTGTATCTCTGTGTCTTTCTTAATGCATGACTCAGAGTCAACCTATCCAAAATTAAATTTATCTTCATTCCCCGAATGACTATTGCTCTTGTGTTTTTTTAGCTAGTGAATGAGATTCAAAATTGGCAAGTGGTGAAATCACTCTAAGTCGTCAGGATCTTCAACTTAAAAAAAAAAAAAAAGAGAGAGAGAGAGAGAGAAAAGAGAGAGGGAACACAGTCAACCTTAAAGTACTGTAAGATTAAGTGGAATAATAAGTGTAAAACATTCATTTTGGTATTTGGTATATATGAAGAATTCAATGTTTATTACTCTCTATCCCTGTTGATGTACAAGCCAAAAACTAGGGCCTCATCTTTGACTTAAAAAAAAAAAAAAAAAAAAGTCAAACTTCTTGCTTTAGGTTGGTGGTAGTGGTGGTATGAGCCGGGACAGTTTAAGGCCAATGTATGCTCCTTCCTGAGATTCTAGTGGATCTGAGGCTGTTTACAGAATAGTGGTACTATCAAGAGAGAAACTTATTTGTGAGAGATGCTAAGGAGTCTTGATTGGGTCACAAAATCTTATGGCATTGTTTCTAAACAGAGTTTCAAGATGTCTAATTTTTTTAAATTTTATATTCCACTTGGTTGATATAAATAAATACAATATATTGTAAGAACATATCAACTTATAATTGGTTAAGGCAAGAATTTTTAATGCCAGCATTAGTTTTTATATAATGCTATTTTAATTATTGTGTGCTAATGAGAAAGGGAAAAAAAGGAAGAAAATGATTTACTACATAAATGTTGCTTTAATGCAAAATGTAGGCCAAATTACATTAAGGGTCATCAAGTGGAAAAACAGTACAAGATACTGTGGAGAGTGGAAACGGCGGAGGAATTTTATATATGCTGCTTTTTAAAAAGCATGAACTGTGCCATGGCACATCAATGCCACATTCATATTATAGGAATTTAGTTTCGGCAAAACAACATCATCCATCATAATACATTAATGTTGTTACTTGTATATATTTTTTTCTTTGTATTTAATTTATAAACTTATTTTAGCTTTATATTATAAAAGAGCTTTCAACATGTAAATATTTCAGAAATAGTACAATAAAAATAACTTAGTATAATGTTAGAGACCTGAGAGATTATCTTCCTTGAAATAATTTGCACTTTACTCCAAATGGAAAAAGACTGTGTTAATGAAAAAAGGATCAGGGCATAACAGGCCTACTTGGGAATAAAAGCTTCCCTGTCAGAGTAAAATGATTTATTGCTTAGCCTTTCATGTGCATGTATGCACACATATCACCACAACCCCCACTGCCAAACATACAGTCTATATACAAATACATATGTATAACACATATATATGCCTCCACACATGAACATACACAACACAAACTTATACATATATGTACAATAACACATGTGACAAACACATATGTATCTAGATGTATCACAAATCACTCCATGCACAAAGGAAACACACATATCTTTCCATGAATTTATATCTGCATTATATAAAGAGAGCATAAGTAAAATTGAGAAAGCAGTTTCACTGTTTTAGCCTAGTACTTTTAAGAACAAGGCCTCTGGAACTACGTTACCAAGCTATGAACTCTAGCTCTGACCCATCCCAACTGAGTAGCCTTGGACACATTTACTTGATGTTCAGTCCCTCACTTTTCTTACCAATGTGAAGGATAGTGAGACCTAGCTCACAGAATTGCTCAGAAAATTCAGTGCATTATTTCCGGTTAAGAAATTTAACACTATGTTAACACATAAGAAAGAATCAATAAATAGTGACTTGCTTTAAAAAATATGTATGTGTGTGATAGACAAAGGGCAGTGCTTTGGGATCCTGTAAGGGTTGTGACACTAAGAGGATCTCCTTCTTTTGTCAGAGAAAGTGAGAAGCATGAGAATCATCCTTAACATCTTGCAATCTTTCATTACCCAAATTCAATTTGTCACCACATTGTTTATTTTTTGTTTCCCCCTGAAACTCGAATGGATGCATTTCTCTCCACCTTTTGCAGGCTTAGGCAAGAGGCTGTTTCCTTACACTTATTCTGTTTTCCCCACTGCCGTCAGGGAGACCTTTTCCATAAAGCAAATATGACTAGGTATTTCCTGTAATACTTTCATGATTTCCCATTGTTTCTAGGGTAAAGCTTTGAATAGTGTAGTCCCGCTCTATCTCATGGTCTTCCCTAGCAGACAAGATACTTGTCTCCAATGTGTGATACTCCCCTATTGAGAGCCTTCTAGGACATGACTTGTCTGTTTTAGTTAACCATTGTCTCATTGTCACCCAGTAGAAGGTTCTCTACATGTTGATTGGCTGGATGAGCAAGACGCAACATTACGTCGACCTTTCCGAACCATGACGCATTGCCAGAGAGATGTGAAACCTGGTGTGCAACAGAAAAACAATGATGCCTGATGTGATAGGAGAGTACTCTATGATATAGACAGTGTCTGATGAAAGTTGGTAGTATACAGTGGTATTACCATATTATCACTGACGATTCTTCATCCGTGTATGTTGGGAATGTTACCAATGAAAATGTCGGCAGTGTCCAATGAATATACTGATTTCCAATAAAGGGAACAGAGATTAAGAGAATAGGTATTCTGTGTTTACTTACTTACTTGCTTGTTTTTGATCTGTGATTTCCAAAAAGATTTATCTGTGAACACAAACGAGATTCCTCCTGGCTCTTTCTAGTTACATATAGTGGGATCATTATAGCAGAACAGAGGGTAATATCCAGCAAAATGGTTGCCACATAGCTGTATCTCACTTTTTTACCAAATGAAATAAAAAGACCTGTGTTGGTCTGGTTCTCTGACTTGCATACTAATGGGAAATTATACTTACATATCACAATTATAGAGATTATTGAGGTCACAGATGAATACCTAGCATAGTTTCACAGATCACTTAACTTGGGCCACAACAACAAATGATGATGAAAGAAATGTCCTTGGCTTATCAACTCTAGTTTCCCTTGGTTCCATGAAGACATATTTGTCGAGCCAAGGTAGCCTAAGAGGGTCTAGAAAAATTCAGCATTAGGTTTGAGATGATGCTTGCAAATTTCCTCACGTATGCCCTTCATTTGGCATGAGAGGCACAATATATATATCAATATATATTCACATATATTCAATTTGCCAAATCTTTGTGAGTTTACTGATATCTTCAGTCTAAACATCCTTTACTCTTGTACCCCTTCATATTCTATCTCACTACAGATACCATGTTAAAATGTACTGTAATCTGAATTTTTGTTGAATATTTTTCCATTGACTTATATTATTTCTTTCCGTGATTTAAAAATCTTATTTCTGGTGTATAGTCAATTCAAAGTAGTTCCAATACTCCATTTTTGTGTATTAACTTCATTTTCTCTCCAGCTTAACCTCATCCTATAAAGTAGTTAACGATCTGATAACTAACAGTTGAATGCACCAGTTAACTCTGATATTTCAGTAATTCCTCTGTGAACTTTCTTGTAAAGTGAACAATCTCCATATAATAAAAATGATCCTCCCCAGTTATTGTACTACAGATTTTAAAAAACAGGAAACTTTTAAAAATAGTTGGCAAGCAGATTTTCTTTAACTGATTATGCATATATTTATTAATAATAATTATTGTGAACACTATTTATAGATTGCCCATTTGTTCAGAATATGTTTCTCTTAGCACTAAAATAACAAGAAGGAGATTTATTTTCTTTCTCTTGTTACTTCGTAATTCTGCTCTATAGGGTGGTCAGCATTCATACTGCTATAAAGAAAAAAATATGTTTTCCATTTATTTAGCTATAGTTTATCAGATTTTTTGAGAGGGGGTAATAATTGATAAATTGATGATTTCCCAAGAATCATTTTGCTGTGTGATCTAGTTATGTTTTACATACTTCAACTATTCTACAGTGCTAATTCATCCATTACTTTACTCATTTATTTATTATTCAGCATCTATTTTGTACACAATTATCTTGTGCTAGGTACTGTATTTTAATAGCTTTATTGATTGGTATGGTTGACAAACAATAAATGAGATACATTGAAGAAGTATATATTTTTATGAATTTTGGCATGTACTTATCAGCCTGAAACCAGCACCACTATAAAGATGAGCATATCCATCACCCCCAAAGATTCCTGGTGCACATGTCATGTCACTGCCACCTCACCAAGCACCATTTGGTCTGCTTTATCAGTATAAATCAGTTGCTTTTCTAGAGTTTACATGAATAGAGTTATATAGTATTTAATCTTTTGTAGTCAGGTGATTTTCTTTGAGATTCATCCATGTTTTCATGTGTTTCAATAGCTCAGTCCTTTCTAATGTTTAGTCCATTGTATGGATGTACCACAATTTCTTCATCCATTCATCTGTGATGAGCAGATGGGTTAATTCTGGTTTTTAACTATAGTAGATAAAGATGTTGTGAATATTCAAATACAAGTCTTTGTATGAACCTGTGCTTTCTATCCTCTTAGGTAAATAAATGCCTAGCAGCAAGATAATTGCATAGTAAATATATGTATTTTTTTTGCAACATGGTTTAAGCATTTTACATTCTCAACAACAGTGTATGAAATTTCATTTGTTTTGCATTCTCACAGCATTTCATAAGGTCAGTCTTTTACATTTTAGTCTTTCTAATATATGTGCAGTTGTATCTCACAGATTTAATTTGAATGTATCAAATAGGAAATTGTTTGGAACATCTTTTCAAGTGCTTATTTGCCATCTCTATTTTCTTCAGTAGTGAAATATCTATTTCATCTTTTCCCCATTTGTTATTGGCTTGTTCGTTCTCTTGTTATTGAGTTTGGAGAGTTGTTATATAGTCTATATATAGTCTTTTACCAGTGTATATAATGGGTAAAAAGTTCTTCTTATGTCTAATTTCTGTTTTCATTCTCTGAATAGTGACCTTCAAGGAATAGAAGTTTTTAAATGTTGGATAAAGTACAATATATCAATTTTACTTATATAGATCCTCCTTGTGGTGTTGTACATAAGAAATCTCTTCCTTTCAAAAGTCATAGATTTTTCTCTTTTGCTTTTTCCTTTAAAGTTTTATAAGTTTTAGTTTTCATATTTAAGCCCATGAACTATTTTTAGTTAATTTTTATAAATGAAACAAAGTGTAGATTGAAGTTTGTTTGGGGACACATGAAAATCCATTGTCCAGCAATATTTTTTGAAAAGACTGTACTTTTTCCCTGAATTATCTTTGTACCTTTGTCTTAAAAATCAGTTGTTCATTTGTGTTGTCCATATATATCCATATATTCCTGCCTCTATTTTGTTCCTTTAATTTATTTGTTTATCTTTATGCCAATACTAAACTGTCTTAATTTGTATAGCTTTATAATAAATTTTGGCACCTTTCCTTTCAAAGTTGATTTGGCTCTTCTTTTTTTTTTTTATAAACTTTTTTTTTTTAAAGATTTTATTTATTTATTTGACAGAGAGAGATCAAAAGTAGGCAGAGAGGCAGGCAGAGAGAGAGAGAGGAGGAAACAGGTTCCCTGCTGAGCAGAGAGCCCAATGTGGGACTCGATCCCAGGACCCTGGGATCATGACCTGAGCCAAAGGCAGCGGCTTAACCCACTGAGCCACCCAGGTGCCCGATTTGGCTCTTCTTTACATTACATTTTATTACATAAAATTTTACACTGAATCATAGAAGTAACATCAGTTTGCGTAAGATAGCCTGCTGAGATTTTGATTGAGATTATATTAAATCTGTTGTTCAATCTGGGGAAAACTGATATTGTCACAATACTGAGTCTTTAGAGACATGAACGTAGCATGTGGCTGTTTCCTCTACCATCCAAAAGCAGAGTGTCCCTATGAAACCTTTTGTAAGCCAAAATGGCCTCAAGTGAAGAGTATTCCCCTCTTTTTAAAAGTTCACATTAGGCCACTTCACTTTTACAAAAGACCTATATTAGGTTTTCTAACTGAAAGAAATCCAAAGAGGATTTTTTTTTAAAATAAAAAAAACCATTACCATACTGATATAGGTCTTTCATAAAGCAAATGACCTGACATGAACTTCTGAAAAACTGAGGGATATATGTATCTCCTTTTATATAGGACACCTTTAATTTATCTCAGTAATGTTTTATAATTACCATGTACAGTTATGACACACATTTTCACAAACTTACCTCTAAATAATGTTTTCATACCTATTCTAAATGGTATGATTATTGAATTAAAATTTGACTATTTGTTATCTATGTATATAAATACAATTGATCATTGCTTCTTGATTGCATATGCGGTACCTTGTTAAACACACTTATTAGTTCTAGTAACTTTTTAGTAGTTTATATAATATTTTCTACATAGATGATCATACCAGTTGGGATTTGCTATTCCTCTCTAATCTGGATGTCTTTGATTTTTTCTATTCCCATATTATGCTGGATCAAAGAGTAACATATTGAGTAGAAAGTGGCACCTTTATCTTGATCCCAAACTTAGAGGTAAAACATCTAGTTTTTAATATTAATTGTGATGTTGACTAGAGAATTTTCTTAAATGTTCTTTATCAGATTCCACAGGTTCCCTTCATTACTGAGAGTTTTTATTTAATCAATAATAGATGTTGAAACCCATCAAATGATTTTTTAATACATTAATATGATTGTGTTGTTGTTTATTTGATTTTAATTGTATGTGTTTTTTTTTTATTTTTGCTTTGTTAAAATGGCAATTTAAATTGATTTTTATTGTAAATGGGATTGACTTCTTAATTTCTCTTTCTTCTGTCTTGTTGTTGGTGTAGAGAAATGCAACTGATTTCTGTGCATTGATTTTATATCCTGACACTTTATTGAACTCCTGTATAAGTTCTAGCAGTTTTGGAGTGGAGTCTTTTGGGTTTTCCACATATAGTATCATATCATCTGCGAAGAGTGATAATTTGACTTCTTTGCCGATTTGGATGCCTTTAATTTCCTTTTGTTGTCTGATTGCTGAGGCTAGGACTTCTAGAACTATGTTGAATAGCAGTGGTGAAAATGGACATCCCTGCCGTGTTCCTGACCTTAGCGGAAAAGCTTTTAGTTTTTCTCCATTGAGAATGATATTTGCGGTGGGTTTTTCATAGATAGCTTTGATGATATTGAGGTATGTGCCCTCTATCCCTACACTTTGAAGAGTTTTGATCAGGAAGGGATGCTGTACTTTGTCAAATGCTTTTTCAGCATCTATTGAGAGTATCATATGGTTCTTGTTCTTTCTTTTATTGATGTGTTGTATCACATTGACTGATTTGCGGATGTTGAACCAACCTTGCAACCCTGGAATAAATCCCACTTGGTCGTGGTGAATAATCCTTTTAATGTACTGTTGAATCCTATTGGCTAGTATTTTGTTGAGTATTTTTGCATCTGTGTTCATCAAGGATATTGGTCTATAGCTCTCTTTTTTGATGGGATCCTTGTCTAGTTTTGGGATCAAGGTGATGCTGGCCTCATAAAATTAGTTTGGAAGTTTTCCTTCCATTTCTACTTTTTGGAACAGTTTCAGGAGAATAGGAATTAGTTCTTCTTTAAATGTTTGGTAGAATTCCCCCGGGAAGCTGTCTGGCCCTGAGCTTTTGTTTGTTTGGAGATTTTTAATGACTGTTTCAATCTCCTTACTGGTTAAGGGTCTGTTCAGGCTTTCTATTTCTTCCTGGTTCAGTTGTGGTAGTTTATATGTTTCTAGGAATGCATCCATTTCTTCCAGATTGTCAAATTTATTGGTGTGGAGTTGCTCATAGTATGTTCTTATAATAGTTTGTATTTCTTTGGTGTTAGTTGTGATGTCTCCTCTTTCATTCATGACTTTATTTATTTGGGTCCTTTCTCTTTTCTTTTTGATAAGTCTGGCCAGGGGTTTATCAATTTTATTAATTCTTTCAAAGAACCAGCTCCTACTTTCGTTGATTTGTTCTATTGTTTTTTTGGTTTCTATTTCATTGATTTCTGCTCTGATCTTTATGATTTCTTTTCTCCTGCTGGGCTTAGGGTTTCTTTCTTGTTCTTTCTCCACCTCCTTTAGGTGTAGGGTTAGGTTGTGTACCTGAGACCTTTCTTGTTTCTTCAGAAAGGCTTGTACCGCTATATATTTTCCTCTCAGGACTGCCTTTGTTGTGTCCCACAGATTTTTAACCGTTGTATTTTCATTATCATTTGTTTCCATGATTTTTTTCAATTCTTCTTTAATTTCCCGGTTGACCTATTCCATTCATTCTTTAGAAGGATGCTGTTTAGCTCCATGTATTTGGGTTCTTTCCAAACTTACTCTGTGGTTCAGTTCTAGCTTTAGAGCATTGTGGTCTGAAAATATGCAGGGAATGATCCCAATCTTTTGATACCAGTTAAGTCCTGATTTAGGACCGAGGATGTGATCTATTCTGGAGACTGTTCCATGTGCACTAGAGAAGATATCTAGGAATAAACCTAAACAAAGAGGCACAGAATCTATACTCAGAAAACTATAAAGTACTCATGAAAGAAATTGAGGAAGACACAAAGAAATGGAAAAATGTTCCATGCTCCTGGATTGGAAGAATGAATATTATGAAAATGTCTATGCTACCTAAAGCAATCTACATATTTAATGCAATTCCTATCAAAGTACCATCCATCTTTTTCAAAGAAATGGAACAAATAATTCTAAAATTTATATGGAACCAGAAAAGACCTCGAATAGCCAACGTTGGTGGCATCACAGTTCCGGACTTCAAGCTCTATTACAAAGCTGTCATCATCAAGACATCATGGTACTGGCACAAAAACAGACACATAGATCAATGGAACAGAATAGAGAGCTCAGAAATAGACCCTCAACTCTATGGTCAACTAATCTTCGACAAAGCAGGAAAGAATGTCCAATGGAAAAAAGACAGGCTCTTCAATAAATGGTGCTGAGAAAATTGGACAGCCAATGCAGAAAAATGAAATTGGACCATTTCCTTACACCACACATGAAAATAGACTCAAAATGGATGAAGGACCTCAATGTGTGAAAGGAATCCATCAAAATCCTTGAGGAGAACACAGGCAGCGACCTCTTCGACCTCAGCCGCAGCAACATCTTCCTAGGAACATCGCCAAAGGCAAGGGAAGCAAGGGCAAAAATGAACTATTGGGATTTCATCAAGATCAAAAGCTTTTGCACAGCAAAGGAAACAGTTAACAAAATCAAAAGACAACTGACAGAATGGGAGAAGATATTTGAAAACAACATATCAGATAAAGGACTAGTGTCCAGAATCTATAAAGAACTTAGCAAACTCAACACCCAAAGAACAAATAATACAATCCAGAAATGGTCAGAGGACATGAACAGACATTTCTGCAAAGAAGACATCCAGATGGCCAACAGACACATGAAAAAGTGCTCCATATCACTTGGCATCAGGGAAATACAAATCAAAACCACAATGAGATATCACCTCACACCAGTCAGAATGGCTAAAATCAAGTCAGGAAATGACAGATGCTGGCGAGGATGTGGAGAAAGGGGAACCCTCCTACACTGTTGGTGGGAATGCAAGCTGGTGAACCACTCTGGAAAACAGCATGGAGGTTCCTCAAAATGTTGAAAATAGAACTGCCCTATGACCCAGCAATTGCACTACTGGGTATTTACCCTAAAGATACAAACGTAGTGATCCAAAGGGGCACGTGCACCCGAATGTTTATAGCAGCAATGTCCACAATAGCCAAACTATGGAAAGAACCTAGATGTCCATCAACAGATGAATGGATAAAGAAGAAGTGGTATATATACACAATGGAATACTATGCAGCCATCAAAAGAAATGAAATCTTGCCATTTGCGACAACATGAATGGAACTAGAGCGTATCATGCTTAGCGAAATAAGTCAAGCAGAGAAAGACAACTATCATATGATCTCCCTGATATGAGGAAGTGGTGATGCAACATGGGGGCTTAAGTGGGTAGGAGAAGAATAAATGAAACAAGATGGGATTGGGAGGGAGACAAACCATAAGTGACTCTTAATCTCACAAAACAAACTGAGGGTTGCTGGGGGGAGGGGGATTGGGGAAGGGGGGTGGGGTTATGGACATTGGGGAGGGTATGTGCTTTGGTGAGTGCTGTGAAGTGTGTAAACCTGGCAATTCACTGACCTGTACCCCTGGAGATAAAAATATATGTTTATAAAAAATAAAAAAAAATTTAAAAAAATAAAAAATAAAATAAAATAAAAATTGATTTTTAAAATTATAAACCAATTTTCATTTTTGGATAAACCCCACTTGGTCATGATGTATAATTCTTTTCATGTGTTACTGGATTCTATATCCTTCCTTTCTTCCTTCCTTCCTTCCCCTTCCTTCCTATCTTAAACAGACTCTGAGCTGAGTGTAGAGCCTGATACAGGACTGTATTTCACAGCCCTGAGATCATGACCTGGGCTGAAACCAAGAGTCAGATGCTTAACCATTTGAACCTCCCAGGCACCCCTTGATTCTGTTTTCTACAAATTTTTAAATAATTTTTTTTACATCAGTAGTCATCGCAGATTTTGGTCTGCAGTTTTTTTTTTTTTCTCCTCCAATGTCTCTGTCTCATTTTTGAGCCAGAGTAATCCTGGCGTCATAGAATGAGTTAGGAAGTATTCCTTCATTTTCAATTTTTTGAAAGAATTTGTGTAGTAATGCTTAGAAGAATTCACCAATAATGCCATCTTGGCCTGGATTTTTTTTTAATATATATAATGACAAATTAATAATTTAGTAGTTCATCAGCTTAAAGAACTGTTCAGGTTATCTGTTTCTGCTTGATTGAGACTGGTAGTTTGTACCTTTAAAATAAGTTGTTCGGGCGCCTGGGTGGCTCAGTGGGTTAAGCCGCTGCCTTCGGCTCAGGTCATGATCTCAGGGTCCTGGGATCAAGTCCCACATCGGGCTCTCTGCTCAGCAGGGAGCCTGCTTCCCTCTCTCTCTCTCTCTGCCAGCCTCTCTACCTACCTGTGATCTCTCTCTGTCAAATAAATAAATAAAATCTTTAAAAAAAAAAAAAATAAGTTGTTCATTTTGCCTAAGTTCATGAACTTATTGGTGTAAAATTGTTCAAATTGATCATTACTGCTTTATATCTTTTGAATGGATTGTAATATCATCTTTCTTATTTCTGATTAGCAATTTTGTGTTCTTCTCTCTTCCTTATTAGTCTGTCTAGATGTTCATCAATTTTATTGATCTTATCAAATAGCCAGCTCTTGGCTTTATAATTTTGCTTTTATACATACATATTTTTTCACACCACAGTTAATTACTTTTTAGCAGTTAATCACTTTTGATGAAATATAATTTATAAGAATAATATCTTACATATTTAACCAAGTGGTTCTCATTTCCAAGTCTCTTAATTCCTTGTTCTAGATGCTTATTTTCTTCTAGTCTTCTTTTCTTTTTGCTTGAAGTATTTCCTTTAAGTTAACTTTTCTTAACATTAGACTCTACTTGAATTATTGAATTATTATATTATGTATATAATATAAATTATATAAATATAATAAATAATATAAATTATATAAATAAATATAACAATAAATAAATATAATAAATAAAATATAATATTTTATTATATTATATTATAGGCTCTACTTGAATATTGAATTATTTAAGTGTTTTGTATGACTGAACAATTACTATTCTATATTTAGTTTTGAAGGATAATTTGTTGTGTATAAAATTCTACATTGACAGTTTTCCTTTCAATATATTAAAGATTTGTTTTCTAGTCTTCTCACTTAAATTGTTTCTGACAAGATATCTGCTGTTATTTTTATTTTTGTTCTTCTATATATTTATTTTTCAAAAATAAACATTTTTATTTTTAGAATTACCAAAAAATTGCTGAAATACTGCAGAGTTTCCATATACTGTGCAGTCAGTTTCCTGTTATTCACATCTTACATTTGTTACAATCATTGAACTAATATTGACACATTAATACTAACTAATGTCAATATTATTTTCAGATTTCTTTCATTTTTACTCAATGTCTTTTTACCGTTTGAGGATCCCACACAGGCTATCATATTATAGTTAGTTATTATTTTTCCTTAGGTTGTTTTTGGCTTTGAAAACTCATATGTGTCATGATTTCTTTTTGCCACTGGTTTTAAACAATTTGGTTATGATGTGTTTTAGTTTAGTTTTCTTCAAGTTTTTTTTAAAAATAATTTTTACTTGGTAAAATAACTTTACTTTTGTGGAAATATTGCTTTATAATTATCCTCAAATTGGGAAAATTTATGGCCATTATAGCCACAAATAATTTTTTGTGCCCCCTTCTCTCTTCTAGGGACTCAAATGAGAACGTTAGGCCAGTCAATGTTTATTTTTTCATTCTCTTTTTCACTCTGTATTCCTTATGAATACTTTCCAGTCTTCAAGTTTATTATTATTTGGTATGTCTTCAAGTTTATTATTTTTTTCTTCTTCAGGATATAATTTTCCATTAATCTCGTAAAGGGTATTTTTAATCTCATACATTGTAATTTTTATTACTTGAGTCTGATTTGGGTCTTTTTTATTTTTATATGCATTCTACATCTGCACTTAACTTGTTCAATTCTTCCTTTAGCTTTGTGACCATATGGAGTACATTTTTAATAACTGTTTAATATCCTTGTCTGCTAATTTTAACATCTGTGTCACATCTGTGTCAGTTTCAATTGATAGATTTTTCTCTTTAGTACAGGTCATATTTTTCTACTTCTTTGCATGCCTTCTAATTTTTGATTGGGTGCCATACATGAATTTTATCCTGATGGTTCTGAATTTTTTTTCTGTTGTTGTATTTCTGTAAATATCCCTGTGCTCTGCATTAGCACACAATTTATTTACTTGGAAACAGTTGAATTTTTCCAGTTTCACATTTAAGTTCTGTTAAGCAGTATTTGGTTTAGGAACAATTATTCTCTACGACTGACACAAACTCTTCTGAGTACTCCACCCAATGCTGTATGCATTACAGTTTTTCCCCCCAAACTGGTTATTAGAAATAGGCACTATTCCCAGCTTCCTATGAGTGCCAGGCACTGTTCTCTCTAATCCTCTCAGATGGGTTCTTTACCAGCCTTTATTAATTTCCTCTTGTGTATGTCCTGATTTTTACTGTGCTGAATACCAGGGAAGGGGCCCTCTGCAAACACAGTTTTCTCTCTAAAATTCTCCTCATTGAAACGGCCACATGAACCTTTCTACCTTTGTCCTCTTGAGCCCTCAGAACTATATCTTTACCTCGGGTTGTCCCTGTGGCATGGCCTGGAAATTCTCACCTTGTTTTTCTTCTCTCATTGATCACTTCTGGATCCCCTCATCTACCTTATCTCTTAATATTGGAGGAATTCAGGATCTGCTTGCCTTTTCTTTCCTTGTTTATTTCCTTGCTGTTATCATTTGTTCTGATCTATATATTAATGACTCCCAAATTTATATCTCTAGCTTGGATCTCTCCTATAAAATACACATTTAAAGTGCTCAATATACTGCTTAAATAGGTATCTTAAGCCCAATATATTAAGATAATATGTCCAAATCTGCATCATCATCCCTGTTTCCTTCTTAGACAATTGCTCCTCTTGAACTTTTGCTCATCTTATTTAATGGTCACACCATTCCTACAGGTTTCCAGACTCAAAACTATGGAGAAATCCTTGAATCAGCAGTTTCTTCCATACCTTCTATTATTTCCACAAATCTGCTGATTTTATCTTTAAAATATGTCCAGAAATGAACCACTTTTTCACCACCTTTTTATAATCAACATCATCTCTTATCCAGATAATACCGACTTCAAGTCTTAATGTTATCTATGTAAAAGGTAAAGATGCTATTTGTAACTTCTCTAAGAAGAAATGTTGCAAATACATTCATTTTAATGGGGAAGATATATAGCAATAAAATCCAGCAAATAATTTTACAAATACACAGTCACAAGAATTATGTATTTTAGGATTAAGAGATTCTACTAACTTGATTTTCACAAGAATGTTTTCTTCAGACATTGTGAATACATTTTTTTTTGGAATAATTTTAGATAATACAAAAAAAGTTCCAAAGATAGTTTAAATTATATTTTATACTACCTACCCAGTTTCAGTTTCTCCTAATGTTTTCATTTTACATTATATATTTGTCAAAACTTAAGAAATCAATATTGGTGTACTACTCTTTAAACACTAAAATGTATTTAGATTCTTCTATTTTTTATAATATTCTTTTGTTTCTGTTCTAGGACCCAATCAGAATACCACATTGTATTTTGCTACCATGTCTCCTGGTTTTATCTGGTCTCCGACATTTTCTTCTTTTTCCTAGTTGTTCATGACCTTGATAGTTTTGAGTAGTACTAGCCGGATATTTTGTAGAATATTCCTTAAATGTGATTCGTCTGATATATTCTCATGTTTAAAGTGGGGTTATGGGTTTTTGGAAGGTGCATCACAGAGATGAAGCACACTTCGTATCACATCATATCAAGGGGTACAAGATATCAACATGACATCATTGCTAATGTTAATTTTGATCATAGGTGATACTTGCCATGATTCTCCAATGTAAAGTTACCATTTGCTCTCTACATTCTATTAACTGGAAGCAAATTACTAAGTCCAATCTCCATTTTGTATCAATATTTTGTGAGAAAAATTTGTCACACTTTCATCCATTTATTTATTCAAGCATTTATTTATATCAGTGTAGATATACATATATTTATTTTACACTGTGGATTATAATTCATTGTGGTTTATTTTATTCAAATTGTTTTAGCTTTGGCCATTGAGAACTCTTTCGGGTTGTCTCCTATGTCTTTCTGACATAACCTTATGTTTGTTTGTTTTTGTTTTTATTTTTTGACCACTTCCTTTCTAGTATATTCCTATCAAGCATTTTACTCAAAAAAATGGAAAAAGCAATAACAACTGAAAGATATTTAAGTTTTTCTAACACTATGCCCTTTATGAAAGCAGAACATTTGTCATTGGTTTCAATTACTTACTACAGCAAGATGCCTGGGGATAGCAGTTTAATTGGGTTAAGATGCGCTGTTAAAATGTTTCTTTTCAGTCTAGCTCAAGGCTGGCTGATGCTTCTGAATCTCTCAAGGCCAACCTACATAATTTATTTGAATTCCTTATTCTATTATGGACACCAATGGTATCTGCCACAAAACAAGGAAATGTATGTAAACATACCCTCCTTTACATTAATGTGCAAATCTATCTTTAGACTTAAATCTTTTATATTCAGTTGTACTATTCTTTAAGAAATATGGTTTCCAAAATATTTCCTTTTAGCCAACCTGAGGTGGATGAAACCTGAGGCACATATACAGGTAAGTTAGATATTCCAAAAGATGATGGGAAACTCCATCATGAATGAGCTGGTAAAACACACATGGTTGATATTTTTACATTTTATCTTTTCTCATGTTCTCATGGTCAATAATAATGAATATGCTTAGGAGCCAAACCATGACCCTTTGCCCTGATAGATGTATTTGGTTTTGTTATACAGCTTTTTATATGGATTGAACCTCTTACCTGTGTGACTGAAAAAATGCAATAAAGATATTTAAGATTATGTTAAAAATCTATATTGGTCACAATTATCTATAATTTATTTAACAAATTTGGCAGGTTTCCTATTGAACTATTCAATTAATTACGTTAACATCACAGAATAAATGTTCAGAGTATACCTATCTCCCACGTCATTTTATTTAGTCAAATGCTTTGGTTAATATTAACATTAACCAATTCCAGATGTCAACAATTAAGTTCAATCCAGCAAAACATTTAGTCAGGCACTTTCCTCAGACTGAGAATAAGAAGACTTTACATAAACATGTGTAGTGGGTTTTGAGTCTATCTTAAGATAAAATAGTTGTGTTTAGTGACTAAACATATCATTACACAGATGCCTGATCCCCTTTTGCAGCTGTTCTTGCTGTTTTGGTTCTACATAGCCCCTTTGCTTGTCTTTCCTGTGGCTCTCCCTTAGTGTTGCACTATTTGGGGGAAATTCTGCAGATGAGGGGTTCTGGCTGATTTTGTAATGTGCCTGCAGAAAGCTAAGCTTGCATTGTAATGAGGTCAGATTTCATTTCTAAGCAAGGTCAACCTCTAGGGTTGGTAGAACTCCAAGGAAAATCTAAGTGCTGAAAGAAACATCTAAAAGGTGGTGATTCAGTAGGTGGCACTCTTTCCTCCCTGCAAATCTTGATGTCAATGCCCAGATTCAGTCTGTCTTTCAGAGTAGATTTACAACATGACCTCTTTTGACCATTAGGGAATCTAGTATAAAGTAGTTATTTGGGGAAGCAGGCGGTGTTTGTTTGCAGTTTGCTTCAGAATACAAGGAGATTTCCTTGAATCTCTATGTCCCATCTAAACATGAGCTCTGTATTTTTGTTTTGCTTCACCTAGAATTTCAACCTGATGAGCAGAGCTAACTAGGCAGGCACATGTGCTGCTGAAAACCTCTATTTTGCTTGGAAAAAAATTTCCTTATTTCTGTATGAGTTTTATGCTTCTGATTATTTATGAAATTCTCACTTAGCTTCCAGAGTTGCACAGATCTCAAAATTAGCCTGACTTGTAGAAGCTTCAAATTTTAATGACTACCAAAAAATACAAATACTGATTTCTCTGCTCCTTCTTCATGAGCTTGAAAACCACTCTTAGCTTTTATTAAACTGAATGCCAACCAGGATTCAGAAGATAGATTTATTAATGAGCTTGATTTTCTTCTGAAACTTCATTTTCCTCAAATGTAAAACTAAAACAAACAAACAAAAAATGAAGTTCATACCTTTCCATGGCAAATGGATGGAACCTGTATATTCCCACTTTAAAAAGAGTACACTAAAACTACTTCAACAAACATTCATGATGTCTCATTTAGACTGAAAATCAGCAACAGAGAAAGTAGAACTCTCCCTGCTCAATTACACAAAAGAATGTGCTAAATAAGTAGAAATAATCTAATATTAGTGGAAAAAATTACAATTTATTCTATCCACTTATTACATTTTCTTTTTAAACATTTTTTTCCCTTTTTCATTCTCTGCTTACATTATCCTTTTGCTTTGCAATGTGCCTTTGCTTTTGTTAAAATGTATAAAGAAAGTCACGTGTGACTGAACTCAAGATTTATAAGAGCAAAGAGTATAAGTAAATTCATTTGAAGTTCCATTACTTCAACCAAAAAAAGTTGGCCAGGTGTGATGTTTTGACATTTACTCAGCACCCACAGAATATTGTGTAGCGAGGGAAAAATTTTACAACATTCACAGGCACATAGGTACACATACACATACACTCATGAACATGCAGGTTACATTAAGTCAGAGCAACTTGATCAGTTCCAGATAGAAATGAAAGATACAAATTTCCCAAGAATATGATAAACATATAAACCAACTCCTTCCTGTAGTAATGTTGTTTGAACCCCTTGAATAGCTCTTTTGGACCCCCTGGAATCTTCCCACCAATTAAGCTTTGACACACCAACTAGTGCCAACCATATACTTCAGTTACAAAATTATATGATCTGCAAATCTCCCTAAACTCCTTTGGCTCCTATTCCTAGAACAATACTGTGCTGTACATAGTATTAATTGTTTCTGATGACAGGGATAATTTTAGAGAGGACTTGGCTGGCTTCTCCGGTCTCCTTATTTGCACTTCTTTGTGACAAGTTCTGGAAGAAACAAGGCATAGATGCTGTGAATTCCCCATAGCTAACTCACAGTTTTGAAGGTATATGCCTTCATGGGATTCTTGCATTCTTTTTCTTACTTAAACAGGTCAAAAAATGAAAAACAAACTTTAGCTAGCATTGTTTGTGCTTGGTTCTATATAGCTTCAATCGTCTTTGTACCTTATTATATAGAGATTTTGAACAAATCTTGAGCAAATAAGAAATAACTTCAGTTTTAGGGGATGGGAAAAATAGAAAAAGATATATTTATATAGTGAATCACATCATCACAGAAGAGTGTATTGGATCATAACCTCTGTGTCCCCTTGAAGTTTATATTCTAGCAAATATTCACCTATGTTCTATGCTTTTGTACATTTTTTTTTTTCGTTTTGACGAGAATGCTGCTTCCAAACCCCTCCCCATTCCATTTTGCTTACCAACAAACTTTTATTCATCCTTCAAATTCTGGTGCAGACACCCTCATTGGAAAAGATTTAAGTTTACTCTGCACCAGTACAACTGAGTTAATCTCTCCATTCCCTGTTCAGGGACTGATCTTCATTATTGAGTCTTCAGGCCCATAATACTGCACACTACTAGAGGGTGAGAATTAGCACTGTTTTTTTTTTGTTTTGTTTTTTTGTTTTATTTTGTTTTTTGTTTTTTTATATGGATAGTGCCTTTGAAGTTGGCAAAGAGGCAGATTTTTGCCCAGAAACTACCACTATGCCTGGCACCTAGAACCAACTTGGGAGATACTGATTGAACTGAATTTGTGTAATGTAAAACCAGGAATGTCAACCATGAATATGCTGAAGTTGAAAAGGACTTTAGGGGTACCAACTGATGGCTCAGTTGGTTAAGCAACTGCCTCTGGCTCAGGTCATGATCCTGGAGTCCCAGGATCTAGTCCCCCATCAGGCTGCCTGCTAAGCAGGGAGTCTCTTCTCCTTATGACCCTCCCCCTTCTCATTCTCTCTCTCATTCTCCCTCTCTCTCAAATAAATAAAATCTAAAAAAAGAAAGAAAGAAAGAAAAGGACTTTAGATGCCATCTGGATCAATAGACTCAAATAATTGATGAGTAAATGACACCCAAAGCTGTGAGTTGATCAATGATCTCTTTGCAAGGCTAGGCATTGGCAGATTAACTTGGATTAGAACCCAGTTCTTAAGTATCTGTGTTTTCTACAGCAGCAGCTGCCTCACGAATTGCTGAAATGAAAAGGTACTACTATTCCAATGGGGAAATGTTGACTTTATAAAATCCTGACCTTGGAAAGCATCCCATGGAGAGATTCACATTTCCTTCCAGTGTGTTAGATGACTGTAGCTCTAATAAATTGAGCAATCTCTTCATCCATTTTTGGTTCTCAGGTTGAATAGTGCTTTGCAGTCTTTACCTTGTAAGATCACAGAGTTCTCTACAGGTACTAATTAGGCCTCATGACACTCCCCTGTGGAAATGATCTTATTATTATGACTAAAATGGTACTAAAGATATTTAAGGTGTTTAACCTAAAAGTGAATAAAAGACATTAAGTAGTCCAACCCCAGGCTCCCTGGTACTAAAAGCACTCCAATGCCAAGAAGCTTGACAGCGTGGCCTGGGGCAAACTGAGGAAGTAGAGAAAGTGTTGTCTATGGAGCACACCTTCAGAGAGACCATCTGTATTAGTCAGCATTTTTCAGAGAGACAGAACTCAATAGGTTATTAGGATATATATATGTGTGTATGTATACACATATACATACACACACACATATACACATACATACATATGTATATATTTGTGTATATATGTATGCATATTTATCTATATATTTATATCTACCTATCTATCTAGAGAGATTTTGAGGAATTGGCTCATGTGATTATAGAGGCTAAGAAGTTCCATTATTTCCCATTTGCAAAGTGGAGACCCAAGAAAGCCAGTATATAATTCAGTCTGAGTTCAAAGGCTTGAAAACCAGGGGAGTCAATAATGTAAATCCCAGTCCAATGGGGAAGAGAAGGTGAGGTAGAATGTCCCAGCTCAACAGTGAGGCAGGCAAAACTAGACAAATT
Organism: Mustela putorius furo; assembly: GCF_011764305.1. NCBI lineage: Eukaryota > Metazoa > Chordata > Mammalia > Carnivora > Mustelidae > Mustela > Mustela putorius. The sequence goes on from NW_025421273.1 coordinate 29,112,376, forward strand.
CCACCTTCTATCACCTTTTGTTCTGTTCAGCTGCTGAATGGATTGCATGATGCCCACCCACAATCTGACGTACTCAGTCTACCAATTCAGGTATTAATCTCATTCAGAAACACCCTCACAGTCATACCCAGAAATAATATTTAATCTGGGTACCCTGTGGCCAGTGAAGTTGACATACAAAACTAAGCATCACAACATCCTATTTACCTTGTTTACACCTTCCTCCCTTGCACCCCACTTAGCTCTACTTTCTTTGGCCATAATTGATTAAAAGCATAAACTATCATGCCTTATGTCAATATCTTTTCTCTAAACAACTGATTTGTTTTGCCTTTAATTCTACCTTACACGGTGAAAATATGTATCATCTACCTTCTATTTATCCAAACTAACTAATCTACTCTAAGCACCTATCTATCCATGCTGCTTGGAAATGTATTCAGAACCACTTAAGTAAGGGTTTTTCTGTGCCACCCAACGCAATGCAAAGTTGTGTTTAGGAGCAGGTGTCTTACACAAGAAAATTCAAAAAGAACTCTCAACTTTGGTCCATTTGTTCTTTGCTAAAATGATCATTGATTCATTTCCCTAGATTTCTTGAATGTGGAGGGCATCTTGCTTCTGAGCCTCCTTTGGACATGGATAAGGTTTAGATATGAGGGTGTTGACCCAGCCTCCTGAGATAGTCTATCTAATTATTGGTACATGAGGTCATTTAGCCTCAGTGTGTTGTTAAAAGTGACTCTAGATAAATAAAGTCTTTAAAAAAAAGAAAAACGGGCATCTGGGTGGCTCAGCTGGTTAAGTGACTGTCTTTGGCTCTGGTCATGATCCCCTTGTCCTGGGATCAAGTCCCACATTGGGCTCCCAGCTCCATGAGGACTCTGCTTCTCCCTCTTACTTCTCCCCTCTCAAGCTCTCTCTCACTCTTTTTCAAATAAATAAATAAAAATCTTAAAAAAAAAAAAGTGACTCTAGGAATGTCAGCACAGATCATAAAATCCATGCCTTTTACAGTCTTTTAGGAAGTCTTCTCACCAGCTTCTGGTCTTGAATTGCTTCTGCCTTCCTGTCCCAAGCTCTCTAACCATCCTTTTTTCCCCTGGCCACGTCCTACGCACACTCTTCTGAAAGGGGTCTTTAAAAACAGAATTCTGTCCTCTCCTTCCGTTGGGAAAGGGAAGAAAATGAGATCGTCAGTGAGGCTGTTTTCACTTATTCATTATATTCCATCCTTTAATCCTTCCTTCCTTCCTTCCTTCCTTCCTTCCTACTTCCCCTCCTTCCCTTCTCCCCTCCCCTCCCCTCCTCCTTTCCTGACATAGTTACTATATTTCTTCTCCACATACCTTAATAAATATTATCAAACCTAACTTTCATGCTGCCCATGTACACAATCATGTTTCTAACATTTCTGTTTATGTTTTTATTTTCCTAAACTTGCTTCTATTGCAATTTGATCAACAAACTGCTACTATGACCAAGCTCAGATGTCACTTCACTCAATCATTTTAAATAAACATTTAATATTTATTGAATGATTCCAAGCTCTAGGGATATTTTGGTTAAAAAATAGATTTCTGTTTCCATAATGCTTATCTTTTTCATGAACCATACTCTGCCATTTCTAGTACAGATATATGTCTTCTGTTATGCCAGTGTTTGTGAATTATTGTTATTATTGTGCTGTATATCCCTCATTAATTTTTCATATCTGTGCTTCCTATAATTGTGGAAATACTGGAAGGCCCTATTTGTATCATTTTGGTTTTGTCCCCCTTTCTCCTCATTGCTTAGTATACAGTCTGGTATACATTAGATGATTGTAAAATGCTTGTTATATTTTGATGATTTCAAATCTTTCTGAGCATCCACTGTACAAAAAGCACTATAATGGTCCTTTGAGCAATTGTAACATTTGATAAGATGGGCATTAATACTTTCAAGAAACTAACATGAAGAAATGGAAGGTTATTGTTTAATGGGTATGAAATTTCAATTTTGCAAGATGAAAATGTTTTAGATATTGTTTATACAACACTGAATATACTTACTACTAATGAAGTATGCATTTAAAAATGGTTAAGATGGTACATTTTGTGTTAACATGTATTTTCCCCACAACAAAAAAGAAATTAACAGTCTAACAGATAAGTTTTGTTCATATTGTGATATCAAATAAAAAGTGGTAATTCTCCTGAAAAATATACAAATCTGATGGAATTCAGAAGATGGGAAAGTGACTAATGAAAGACTCATCTTCTTTCCTCCAGACACTTTTTGTACACCATTTCTGGAAGACTTGAGTGTCCTGTGTGGAAAATCTTTAGAATTTTACCAAATAAGTAACAGAATGTGTGAGAAAAGAGAAACAGACTAGTATTGGTTGAATTTGGATCAACTCAAATCTGACAGAACTTCCTTGGTGAGTTTGCCCAACAGACACTGAGATTTGTAGGGCATAGGCATAAAAAAGAAGTCTGGAGGCAAGATAATGACTGAAAATTCACCATGACAGTATATCATGACTAAGAAGGAAAAGGGCATGGGAAAGAAAACAGAGCAAGCTGAAGAGTGATTTTATGATATAACTAAGGGTATAAGAGGAAAGAAGAATTTATGAAGGAGATGGACAGGAAAAGTAAGAAAAGATATAAGCATTCTGATATATTTTTTGAACTTCTAATAATTACACTAACCTTTCATTGATATCTTCAAGTTTTAAAGGTAAAGTTATAATATGTATTTTTATTATCTATTAATAAATATTAACATTTATGTGATGCTTTAGGAGTTTACAAAGTTGCTCCTTAGAATATGACTATAAGGAAAGAATCCATTCTTCCCCTTCTGTAGAAAAATTAGTTCCATGTATCAGTTTATTTCCTGCCTCATGGGGAAATAGCAGAAACCATGGTTTCCATCACCAATAATCATTCTCATTTTAAACATCATTTATTAACATCACATTTTTAACACCAATTCTCAATTTTTCCATACATCATCTTTTTTTTCCTAAATAGCATTAACTCCTGTAGAAAGGTAAAGTAGGTGATTTTATGATCACGGATGACTTCCAAGAGAACAAATTGAGTTGAAGGGTTGCGAACTTTGCCAGACTCCAAGAGCATGTGTGGTATGACAGTGGAGGTAAAGAATGAAGCACTTTGATAGTGAAACAAAGCAGAGTTAAGCTGTTTCCTCCAATGGTTGTAAGACTGGGAAAGACATTTAACATATAAAAGACCTTTGTATAAGCAAATAGGATGGATAAGAAGGCAAACCATGAGAGACTCAACTACTGGAAAGAAACTGAGAGTTGTTGGAGGGGAGATGGGTAGGATAACTGGAAGTTGGGCATTAAGGAGGGCATGTGATGTAATGTGCACTGGGTGTGATATGCAATTGATTAACTACTGAACTCTACCTCTGAAACTAATGATGTTCTACATGTTGGCTAATTGAATTTAAATTAAAAAGAAGAAATGGAAAAATGTAAGTAGGGAGAGAAATAATAGATGGAAGGGGTCCTTGAGGAGACAGGAGGAGATGGAATCAAGAAGTGGGATGATTAGCTTACAAAAGCAGAAAAGACATTTTTCTGCCAGACAAAGAGATGATCAAAGACTACCTAAAGGTAAAGAAAGATAGGGAGTGAATGGTGTGGTTGTTGACAATTTTTTTTTTTTTTTGAGATAGAGAGTAGAGAATATAAGTCACCTGCTCCAGATAACTTCACCTTTTTTTCTAGAAAACAAGAAAGGACAGAAGAGTGAGGGGGAAGAAGAGTGAGGGAGACAGAAGAGTGAGGAAGAAGAAGAAGAAGAAGAAGACTATAGCGCAAGTTTGAAAGGGATTCTGCTTCAAATGTTACCTGGCACCAGAAAGTACAGTATTAAAAAGATTCAGAATGAATTTAACCCATTGTACTGAGCTTTTAATGTCTAAGAATCTTTCCTTGCTAAAAGGAAATAGGGAGAACAGCCATGGAGAAATGGCTAATTCCAAAGAGAATTCAAGATAAACTGGAGTATCTTGTTCTGCCTGAGGATTGAAAGTGCTCAAAAATGATAAAAATGTGTAAAAAGTATAAAGGAGCCAGACTGAAGTGGTTTCCAAAAGACAAATCTGAGACAATTTGTGCATCAACATAAATAATGATGTTGATGTGTTATAATCCATTGAATAAAACAAGAATATTTGAGTCCATATTGATAACCAATGAATAAATAAACATTGGAGAGAAGGTAAAGCAGAATGCAAGCTTATAAATGTAGAAAAAATGAAATAGCAAACATTATTATGTGTAATTACCATCATAATAATGGAATCACACAGAAATCAACAATGGATGCTATAACTAGTCTGAAAATTTCATGAGGAATATCATATTTACAAGGTCTCAAAGTATCTCCCCACAAATTATTTATTAATTACAGGGAAAGGGATAACTGAGTGGAGACACATAACAGTCATCACTTTAACCATGAAATCAAAGTTAAAATTTTTTTTTAAGATTTTGTTTATTAATCTGACAGAGATCACAAGTAGGCAGAGAGGCAGGCAGAGATAGAGAGAGAAGAGGAAGCAGGCTCCCCGCTGAGCAGAGAGCCCAATGCGGGGCTCCATCCCAGGACCCTGGGACCGTGACCTGAGCTAAAGGCAGAGGCCTTAACCCACTGAGCCACCCAGGTGCCCCTCAAAGTTAAATTTAAGTGAAATGGGACTAATCAATTGACATTCTGTATCTCCCAATGTGATGCACAGAAAAAGACATGTTACTACATCTGTGGCATTCCTGCCTAAAAATGCCTTAAATCTAACCATTAGAAAACATTAGACACACTAAACTAAGGAATATTCTACAGTGTAATTCATCTGTACTCTTCAAAAATGTTAATATGATGAAAGACAAAAAAAGGATAAGAAATGGTTCCAGATTAATGGAGAGTGAAGATACTTGACAAGTAAGTTAAATGGATTATCTTGCATTGAACCCTGATTCAGAAAAAAATTGCAAGAAAGAACCAATTGGAAAAACTTGAATATTGGCTGTAAATAAGGGTATTTAATAATGTTTAATTTCCTGCCTTTTATAACTTTACTATGATTACATAGGAAAATTCTTTTGTTCAGGAAATATACACTGAAGTTGTCAGGAGTACAGGCTTGATAAGTGCAATTTATTTTTAAGTGGTTCAGAAAAATAAATGGTATGCTTAATAGAGAGAAGAAAATGTTCAAGTAAATGTGGCAAAATATTAACAATTTGTGAATCAGGAGGAAAAGAATATGAAAGTTCTTAATACTATTTTTTTTTTTTTAAAGATTTTTATTTATTTATTTGACAGGCAGAGATTACAAGTAGGCTGAGAGGCAGGCAGAGAGAGAGAAGGAGGAAGCAGGCTCCCTGCCGAGCAGAGAGCCCGATGCGGGGCTCGATCCCAGGACCCTGGGATCATGACCTGAGCCGAAGGCAGAGGCTTTAACCCACTGAGCCACCCAGGCGCCCCATGAAAGTTCTTAATACTATTTTTGAAACTTTTCTCAATGTGTAAAGTTATTTCAAAGTAAAATTGAAAAAATAATAAAATTTACCATAGAAAAAATAATTAATGAGCACATAGTAGACACAAGTCTTGGGGGAGATGCTGGAGATCTGGAACTGTCTGGAACAATTTCTGGGTTCAGGCGGTCCCCAGTTTATAGCAGAGGACAGACAGAAAACCACCACTCAGGACACGGTAAAATCAGTGCTATAAGAGCGAGAGAAATGGAGTAAACTTATTAACAGCACTTAAGCTGGAAAGTGAAGTCAAAAGGTAGGCTGGTTCATTTTACTTCTCTCTTTAAAACTTTCAAAGGGCTTCCTATTTCCTACCAAGAAACAAACAACACAGAAAACTTTGAATATGTTAGCCCAGTGTGTTTCATCTACTTTGCTGAGCCCAATGACATTGTCCTGGCTGCTTGGGGGTTGTTTTAAGAAACGTTCTAAGGCCATGCCATGCACTGAGATGTAGGGGGCCATCTACCACAGAAACATGGATTTGGAGTCACTGCCCACATTAGTTTGCTATGATTGCCATAATAAGGTACTGTAAACAATGTGGCTTAAACAATGGAAACAAATTATCTCATAGTTCCAGTGTCTGGCAGAGTGAGATTATGGTGTTGGTAAGGTTGGTTCCTTCTGAAGAGTGTGGAAGAGAATCGGTTCCATGCCTTTCCCTTAGCTTTTGATAGTTTGCTGGCAATCTCTGGCATTCCAGATGTACCACCCTGAACATGATGTTCTCCCTATCTGTGCCCAAATTTCCTCTTCTTATATAGACACAGTCATACTAGATGAAGACTCACCTTGAGGACCGCTTCTTCACTTGATCATCTGCAAAGGTGTTTTCCAATTGTGGTCACATTCATAGGTACTAAGGGTTAGGATTTTAACACCTTTAGAGGGGACACAATTCAACCCATAACACTATCTCAACATGACATCCCCAACTCTCAAAAGAATTTCTCCCAAACTATCTTTCTAATCTTATTTCATATTTCTTTCTAGAAAAAAACCCAGTTTCTGATAAACTCTTATAAATGTCCCTGGAATACTTTGCACCTAGATCTGATCATAGCTAGTGCATTTTTCTTTTTCCATCCAGAGTTAGAATGTTACACACCAAGTTACTACCTAACATATGATGTTGCTTGATTTCCTTTGTTGAATTTATACCTTTATCTTTTTTATGTTTACTTATTTATGGTCTACCTCTTGCTACTAAATTGTAAGCTATATGAGGGCAGGGATCCTATCAGGGTGACTACCATAGCCTTGGTGCCAAATTCAGTGTCTGACACATAATAGATGCTTAGTATATCTACAACTGCAATAAGGACAGTAGTCATTTTAATCTCCAGTAAAGTTTTCTTTCCAATTTTGACCAGTCCTGACTCACTGAACCAGAGTAGGCATTCTAGGTTTTAAATAAGTATACAAATTAAAGCATCCTAAATGACAATAACATGAGATTCTTAAGAGCAAACAAAATGTCCAGCAATGGGGATTGCTTGAAAGTGAACCAAATGAAAATTTTTCCATGGCTACTAATAGCAAAGAGAAGAAAAACTCAGCTGGAAGTAAGTTAGAAATGTGAAGACAATAAAACATAAGAAAACAACAACAAAGTCTGTAACATGGAAAAATACTTAAAAGCACATGAAAGCTTATGAATCCCCCTTGTACTATATGCCCCCATTGCCAACCTTGGGAAAAAAGAGTGACAGAAAATATGTAACTTTGGATCAATTTGTGTTATTGTTTTGTTGTTTTCAAAGTCCCTTCTGTACAAATTATTTTTTTTTAATTTTATTTTACTTAATTTTTTTCAGTGTTCCAAAATTCATTGTTTATGCACCACACCCAGTGCTCCATGCAATATGTGCCCTCCATAATACCCACTACCAGGCTCACCCCACCCCAAAAATCCTGTTTATTTCTCAGAGTCCACAGTCTCTCATGGTTTGTCTCCCCCTCTGATTTCTCCCAACTCACTTCTCTTCTCCATCTCCCAATGTCCTCCATGTTATTCCTTATGCTCCACTAGTAAGTGAAACCATATATAACTGACTCTCTCTGCTTGAACTTATTTTACTCAGCATAAGCTCTTCCTCTCCCATCCATGTTGATATAAAAGTTGGGTGTTCATCCTTTCTGATGGTGGCATAATACTCCATTGTATGTATGGACCATATCTTCTTTATCCATTTGTCCATTGGGCATCTTGGCTCTTTCCACTGTTTGGTGATTGTGGACATTGCTGCTATGAATGCTGGGATACAGGTGGTCCTTGTTTTCACTACATCTGTATCTTTGGGGTAAATATCCAGTAGTGCAATTGCAGGGTCATAAGGTAGCTCTATTTAAAAACAAAAACAAAAACAAAACAAAAACAAAACAAAAAAACAGGAATTTATTTTCTCATCATTCCGGAGGCTGCAAGTTCTGGATCAAGATGTCAACAAGTTTGGTATCTCCTACGGTTTCACTCCTAGACTTACAGATAATCACATTATTGTTTGTTCACAAAGCATTTTCTATGTGTATCCATGTGTATTTCTGGTGTCTCTCCCTTTTCCTTAAGCATACCTGTCACACTAGATTAGGGTCCGAAACTTACTATCTCATTTCATCTTAGTTACTTTTCTTTTTTTCATTTATTTATGTATTTATTTATTTATTTTTAAATTTCTTTTCAGTGTTCCAGAATTCATTGTTATGCACCACACCCAGTACCCCATGCATTATGTGCCCTCCATAATTCCCACCACCAGGCTCACCCAACCTCCCACCCCCATTTCCCTCGAAACCCTCAGTTTGTTTCTCAGAGTCTACAGTCTCTCATGGTTTGACATGGGGAAATGGAGAAGAGAAGGGTATCTCTATTTTTAATTTCTAAAAAATCTCCACACTGTTTTTCAAAGTGATTGCACCAACTTGCATTCCTATAAATGGTGTAAGAGGGTTCCCCTTTCTCCACATCCTCTCCGACACTTGTTATTTACTGTCTTGTTGATTTTGGCTATTCTAACTTTTGTAAGGTGGTATCTCAATGTGGTTTTGATATGAATCTCCCTGAAGGCTAAAGATGATGAACATTTTTTCATGTGTCTGTTAGCCATTTGTATGTCTTCTTTGGAGAAGTGTCTGTTCATGTTTTCTGCGGATTTTTGACATGATTATCTGTTTTGTGTGTGTTGAGTTTGAGGAGTTCTTTATAGATTTTTGATATCAGCCCTTTGTCTGTAGTGTCATTTGCAAATATCTTCTCCCATTCCATGGGTTGACTCTTTGTTTTGTTGACTGTTTCCTTTGCTGTGCTGAAGTTTTTGATCTTGGTGAAGTCCCAAAAGTTCATTTTCACTTTTGTTTCCTTTGCCTTTGGAGACATATCTTGAAAGAAGTTGCTGTGGCTGATATTGAAGAGGTTACTGCTTATGTTCTCCTCTAGGATTTTGATAGATTCCTGCATCATGTTGAGGTCTATTATCCATTTCGAGTTTATCTTTGTATATGGTGTAAGAGATGTTCAAATTTCATTCTTCTACACATAGCTGTCCAATTTTCCCAGCACCATTTATTGAAGAGACTGTCTTTTCTCTACTGTTTATTTTTTCCTGCTTTGTCGAACATTATTTGACTATAGAGTTGAGGGTCCATATCTGGGCTCTCTACTCTGTTCCACTGGTCTATGTGTCTGTTTTTGTACCAGCACCATGCTGTCCTGGTGATAACAGATTTGTAGTAAAGCTTGAAATTAGGCAACATGATGCCCCCAGTTTTTTTTTTTCTTTTTCAACATTTCCATAGCAATTCTGGGTCTTTCCTGGTTCCATACAAATTTTAGGATTGTTTATTCCAGCTCTTGAAAAATGCTGGTGGAATTTTTATCAGGATGGCATTGAAAGTATAGATTACTCTAGGAAATGTACATATTTTAACAATGTCTATTCTTCCAATCCATAAGCATGGAGTGGCTCTTCCATTTTTTTGTGTCTTCTTCAATTTCTTTCATGAATGTTCTATAGTACTTTGAGTACAGATCCTTTACCTTCTTGGTTAGGTTTATTCCCAAGTATCTTGTGGTTCTTGGTGCTATAGTAAATGGGATTGATTCTCTAATTTCCCTTTCTATTTTTTCATTGTTAGTGTATAACAAAGCAACTGATTCCTGTACATTGATTTTTGTATCCTGCCACATTACTGAATTGCTATATAAGTTGTAGTAGTTTGGGAGTGGAGTGTTTTGGGATTTCCATATAAATAATCATGTCATCTGCAAAGAGAGAGAGTTTGACTTCTTCTTTGCCAACTTAAATACCTTTTATTTCTTTTTGTTGTCTGATTTTTATTGCTAGGACTTCTAGTACTGTGTTGAACAATAGTGGCTAGAGTGGACATCCTTGTCGTGTTTCTGATCTGAAAGGGAAGACTGTTAGTTTTTTCCCACTGAGGATGATATATTCACTGTGGGTTTTTCATAGATAGATTTTATAAAGTTGAGGAATGTTCCCTCTATTCCTATACTTTGAACCGTTTTAATCAAGAATGGATGCTATATCTTGTCAAATGCTTTTTCTGCATCAATTGAGAGGACCATGTGGTCCTCTTCTCTTATTGATTTGTTCTATCACATTGATTTGTGAATGTTGAACCACCTTTGAATCCCATGGATCCTTTGAATCCCAATTGGTCTTGGTGGGTAATCTTTTTAAGGTACTGTTGGTTCCTATTAGCTAGGATCTTGTTGAGAATCTTGGCATCCATATTCACCAGGGATATTGGTCTGAAATTCTCCTTTTTGGTGGGGTCTTTGGTTGGTTTGGGGGATCAGGGTAATGCTGGCTTCATGAAAAGAGTCTGGAAGGTTTCATTCTGTTTCTATCTTTTGAAGCAGCTTCAGAAGAATAGGTATTATTTCTTTTTTGAATGTTTGGTAGAATTCTCTGGGAATCTGCCAGGTCCTGAACTCTTGTTTTTTGGGAGGTTTTGACCACTGGTTTGATCTCATTACTAGATATTGGTCTATTCAGGTTGTCAATTTTTTCCTGATTCAGTTTTGGAAGTTTATAGGTTTCCAGAAATGTATCCATTTCATCTAGGTTGCTTAACCTATTGGCATATAACTGTTGATAATAATTTCTGATGATTGTTTTATTTCCTTGGTGTTAGTCGTGATCTCTCCACTTTCATTCATAATTTGATTAATTTGGGTCCTCTCTCTTTTCTTTTGGACTAGTTTGGCCAATGGTTTATCGATCTTATTGATTCTTCCAAAAACCAGCTTCTAGTTTCATTGATGTATTCTCCGGTATCCCTAGTTTCTATCTCACTGATCTCTGCTCTAATCTTGATTATTTCCCTTCTTGAGTGTGGGGTTGGCTTAATTTGTTGTTGATTCTCCAGTTCTTTATTAAAGAGAGCTGGTGTATTCTGGATTTCCCAATTTTTTTGAGAGAGGCTTAGATGGCTATGTATTTCCCCCTTAAGACTGCCTTTGCTTTATCCCATAGGTTTTGGACCAAAGTGTCTTCATTTTCATTGGTTTTCATGAATTGTTTAAGTTCTTTGATTTCCTGGTTAATCCAAGCATTCTTAAGTAGGGTGGTCTTTAGCTTGCATGTGTTTGAATTCCTTCCAAACTTTTTCTTGTGTTTGAGTTTCAGGTTCAAAGCACTGTGGTCTGAGAATATGCAAGGAATAATTTAGTCTTTTGGTATCAGTTGAGCCCTGACTTGTGACTCAGTATATGCTCTATTCTGGAGAAAGTTCCATGTGCACTCAAGAAGAATGAGTATTCTGTTGTTTTAGGGTAGAATGTTCTCTATATATCTATGAGGTCCATCTGGTCCAATGTGCTATTGTGTACACCAACACTGCTCTTGTTTCATTATTGATTTTCTGCTCGGATGATCTGTCTATTCCTGAGAGTGGCATGTTAAGATCCCCTACTATTAATGTATTAATATAAATATGGCTCTTTATCTTGATTAAGAGTTGTCTTATGTAGCTGGCTGCTCCCATATTGGGGGCATAGATATTTACAATTGTTAGATCATCTTGGTGGATAGTCCCTTTAAGAATTATGTAGTGTCCTTCTGTATCTCTGACTACAGTCTTTAGTTTAAAATATAATTTATCTGATACGAGAATCACTACCTCAGCTTTCTTTTGAGGCCTGTTGGCATGAGCGATGCTTCTCCATTCCTTTACTTTCAGTCTGGATGTATCCTTAGGTTCCAAATGGGTGTCTTGTAGACAGCCTATGGATGGGTCCTGTCATTTAATCCAATCTGCAACCCTGTGCCATTTTATGGGAGCATTTAGGCCATTCATGTTGAGAGTGGTTATTGAAAGATATGGTTTTATTGACATCATGTTGCCTGTGAAGTCCTTGTTTCTACAGATGGTCTCTATAAATTTCTGTTCTATGACACTCCTGGGTTCTTTCTTCTTTTATAGAACACCCCTTAATATTTCCTGTAGTGCTAGCTTGGTGGTCACATACTCTTTTAACCCTTGCCAGTCTTAGAACCTCTTTATCTCTCCATTCACTTTGAATGTCTACCTTGCTGGATAAAGTATCCTTAGCTGCCTATTCTCTCATTTGGTACCCTGAATATGTCTTGCCAGCCCTTTCTTGCTTGCCAGGTTTCTGTGGACAGGTGTGACATTATTCTGATGGACCTTCCTCTGTACGTAAGGAATCTCTTCCTCCAGCTGCTCTCAAAAGCTCTTGTCTAAAATTATGATTATGACTCATCAGTCTCCCAATCAAGTGGCTTGAGGTCTTTTTAGATTCATTCATCTTGGGGGGTGATCTTTCTACCTCTTGGACATGAATGCTGGTTCTATTCCTCAGATTGGGAAAATTTTCATGGAGAATTTATTCCACTGTATTGTCTAGTCTTCTTTCTTTCTCCTCCCCCTCAGGGATCCCAATAATTCTGACATTGGAATGTTTCATGGCATCATTTATTTCCTTAATTCTGTTTTCATGGCTTCTAAGCTGTTTGTTCCAGACCTCCTCCTGGTCCTTTTTCTCTATCAGTTTGTCCTCTAGATCACTAATTCTATCTTCTGTCTCAGTTACCCTAGCTGTTAGAGTATTTAGATTAGATTGGATCTCACTGATAGCATTTTCAACTTCTTCCTGGATGGCTGTAACTTCTGCCCTAATTGATTCCATGTTGTCACTAATGGTTTTCACCAATCTAGCCATTGCCTGGATAATTGTTACCCTGAATTTCCTTTCCAACATACTGTTATGTCCATATCCAGTAGCTCTGATGGAGACAGCACAGTCTCTGAATTTTTCCTGCTTTGGTTGCTCCTCCTCCTAGTCATTTTGATGAGAGGTGGTTGAGGGATTGTGTAGCTGAATATATCAATCTCAATCCAGGCCACGTGCATCCTGGAATGCTTCTAAGCAATCAGAAGTCACCACCAAAAAGAAAGAAAAAAGAAAAAAGAGAGAAAGACAGAGACAGGAAACAACAAACAAACAAACAAATAAACAAAACCAGAAGAACCAGCTAGAACGGGCCCCAAAGGTCAGATTTATAAGGTATACAAGTAAAAGTAGACAAAAAGACTGACAAAAGTAAATGACAGGAAAAAAAAAAAAAAGAAGAAGAACCCAGCAAAAATGAACAAATGAACCCTAAGGATGAGATTTATATAATACAAAAACAAAAACAAATACACAGAAACACCGACAGAAGAAAAAGATGGGAGGGTGGTTATAAATCTTCAATGTGGGCGAGGAAGGTTATTTTGATTCTTCCTGGGTGTTTCTTGATATCTTTGTTAAAGGACTCAAATTTCCAGAGATAAGGGGAGATTAAAACTGGTTTATATATAGGGGTAGTATTGATTAGAGAAAGAGGATTACCTAGAAGCTTATATCTATATGTATATTTAAAAAAATAAAATAGAAAAGAAGAAGAAAAATACAGGTATATGTATGAAAAAAATTCAAGTTAAAAGGTCATTATGGAATATGTTTTATTACACCTCTAGTTGTAATGGTAAGTAGGTTTAAAAAAATTAAAAAAAACAAGAATAGTGAGAATGAATTAAAAATAAAAGTTGTATCTATCAACAGGTTTTAGGGCAATACCAGGAGATTAATATATTGTTTTTCCCTGATATTGGGGTTTTACAGTTTTATGGGGATCCTGTAGTGGTTGTCCTCTCACTCTTTTGGATGGCTTTCTGGGGGAGGGGCCTGCTGCGTTGTTTTTCAGTTAGTCCTGCTTGGGCTGAGTCCTTCTGCACCCTATTAAGGGGCTGGGCTCTGTGGAAACTGGTTTTTCAGATTTTTGTTTTCTGAAGGGTTTTGGGGGGTGTTTTTTTTTTTTTTTGGCTGTTTTTTTGTGGCTTTTTGGAGGTTTAGGGAAACGCAAACTATACCCAGACCTCCATCTCAGAGAGAAGCCTCAGTCTGCTCCTCTCTGGGTGGTCCAGAACACACAGACGTCCCCTCTGCAAACTCTGCTGAGCTGTGCAACCTCCCATGGGCAGTGTACATCCCCAGCCACTGTCTCAGGGGTTGAAGTGCCCACCTGTCCCTGAACCCCCATATCAAAACAGTTAGCGATAATGGCCCAGGGAGCCCACTTTCAATGGTTGACTTTGCCAGGACTGCTGTCTGGTATAGTTCCTTCAAGTCCAGACTGGGAATGTTCAGACTCTTAGCAGGTCCTAGAGACCTCTGACAAGCCCTCCCACACAGAGCACTTTCAGGCACAGGTGAAGAGCATGGTTCAGACCCCGGTGGCACAGTGAGCATAAAGTGCAAAAGGTTGTGGCTCTAGTGAATACCCACCAGACTCCCTCATGCACACCAGTGCGCCCAGCCCAAGCAGTGATGCAAGCAGCACAACCTTGGGGGCTCCAGGACCCCAAACTGGAGGCTCTGCCATGGTACTCTCTCTGGTAGGGGTGGTTTCTAGTGGTGACCATCCTGGGTCTGTGGGCTTAGGGCCATGCCCATGACCACCCAATTCTATCAGTTGCCCTTTAAAGGGCATCTTTTGCTCTTTTTGAGTGCTTTTAACTAGACTCCAGGTCACTGCTGGTCCCCAATCACAGGCACTCTTGCATTGGGATATTGCTTTCCAGTGGGTTGCTTCTGATGACTCCCTCCCCCTTTGTTTATCCTCCGATAACAGTCTGATCAGTCCCAGTATGCTTTACCTCTCCACTGGCATCTTTTGCCCGCGTAGAGAACCAGAAGTGTTTAATCCTACATCTCAGACTGGTTTCATGTATATTCAGAGTGTTCTGGTAGATAATTAGCTCACTTTAGGGGACCAGTGGAAACAGTGTCTCCTACTTCTCCACAATCTTGCCCCTCCTCCTCCTACAAATTGCTTTTGTTCTAAGTGCATTTAGTCTCAGTACTTCTGTGGTTTACTTATTTATGTATTTATTTTGACAGTTTACTAAGGGCATACAAAAGATACTCGTTAAATCATTAAAAGGTCCTAATTGATACTATCATTATTAGTGGTCTTGATAATATATACATACAAGAGATTTTAAACATAAGAAAATGGATGCTCCAAATTCTTTTAAGCGCCTGGTCCGAGGTTAGTGAGAGCTACAGTGGGAGTCCAGGGAACTCTTTCTTTCCCTGGTTCATCCTGTCTCTGTAGGTCTTGTTTATCCAGTCACAATCTGGAGCCAAACTCTTTGGGGACAGAGTGCCTAGGGTCTCATTTCACCTGCCTTTCTCGGACTCACACTGCCAAGCTGTAAGGTTAAGCAGTGTGACTCAGCTGCCAGTTGATAGAGTCACATGGCCCATCCCTCACAGGCAAGGAATGTCACCATTCCTGGTTTAGTCACCTGTGTGCAGGCATAGCGAGAGGGCCCCAAAGGTAAAATTGCAGTCACACTGACATAATTACTCAGCTGTTCTGTCCATGCACTGTATAGCAAAAGACAGTGGGACACCAAAAAACAGACCCGATGTGACACAGAAAAACAGGCATTGGAGGAAAATGCATCTTATGATGACAAAGAAACAAAGAATGTGTCTTGAGTTTAACTTTCAAGCAGAGTGTTCATCAAAAGCCTGAACTGAAGAGCGGTCATATGAGTGCTTAGATAGAATTAGAATGCATTTTAGTAATAGCATATTTATGTAAAAGGTAGAAAGTGGACTGTCTCTCTGAGCTTATGGATGAGAACCTTGAGAAAGAAGGTAAACTACCTTCTAAGGAAAAGAGGAAAATGCACAAAACAAGATACCTATGGTTGAATATAAGCCCCACGTGCAACAACACATTTATCATCCCTTCCCTGCCACTCATTTGCATCTGCCTTTTGCCTTGTTGGTGGTCGTTTGCATAATGGCAAGCTATGTATCACTTACACATTCGAAACAGAAATATATACTTTTTTAATATGCAAGTCTAATGGCTCCATTTGACAAAAGAAATCCCAGTGATCTATATTGTCTCTTAAATTGATCCAACATATTGTGGCATTCGGGCCGAGTTACTTCCTGCTAATAATTTCTTAACAGAAAATGGAAAGACGATAGCATTAGTAAATCAAACCAAACGTGTGATTAATGCCACTTGACTACTAGGCATTTGTTTCAGCCCCACCAGCCTGACTCTGTTGCAGCTCAGCCACAGGAAGGGGTCATGTCATTTTCAAGCTATGGCAAGATGCATGATATGAATCTCTCTAAATTATCAACCACTGCAAGCAAACTGGTTGCTAAAATATACATTCAATATTAAAGGCAAATTCCTGTG
This sequence comes from Mustela putorius furo, assembly GCF_011764305.1. NCBI lineage: Eukaryota > Metazoa > Chordata > Mammalia > Carnivora > Mustelidae > Mustela > Mustela putorius. The sequence continues at coordinate 29,128,705 of NW_025421273.1, forward strand.
AGGATGCACCTTCATTTCTCATTTAAGAAGGTACACTTTGTTGCCTGACAATACTTGCTTTTCCCCAAATCCAGTTACAACTTGGCTTCCTCCAGGTTTTTTGAGGTTTAGCCATCATGGCAGACTGGAGGTAAACTCCCACTTAAAAACTTCACATTTTCTACATCTTTCTCAGTACTCCAAGCACTCCTATATTACCTGCTTCCACAGGATTCAGAGTCTTAGAACTGCCCTTGATTCTAAACTACAACTTAAAATTGCACTAGATCTAGTCTTTTCTCATCTGTGGTCGGTAGCTCATTTTGAATGACTATTCCACCTCTTTGCAGTCTCCAATTCTGACTACTTGAGGCAGGGATGCATCTGAATTCCACAGTGGTACCTGGGTGCTGCTGTGGTCTATGGACCACTTTCCCATGTGTGACATAGCCATACATTAAGGGTCTGCACTATTGAGAATGACATTAGAGATCCAGGTACTGGTTTCAAACTTCTATAAAGGGTGCTATCTAATTCTTCATGGAGATCCCTGTCTCAGAATCTCATTCAAAAAGCCTAGATTTAGAGGAAAAAGCAGTTACCTAAGTGGGACAAAAGGTATCTGTGTGTATTCATTCATTCAACACATATATATCTGTGGGTATGAAAACTGTACAGATGTGTTTTAGTGGAGAGTAGGAAGAATTGATTTAATCATAATCCTAGGTTTAGGACACGTTGTCATTCATGTGTAACCCTCTCAATTTATTTATTTAATAATTTTGCTATACATTAAAAAAGATAACTAACATTTATGAACCCATCACCCAGTTCCTTTCATCTACCAATTTGCTTCTACCCAATCCCATTCCCTATGCCTCCATGAGGTAATGACTACTAAAATTTTGCAACCCCTTCCTTTGTTTAAATAATTGTTTCAACAATGTGCTCTTTGGCTTTAGTTGTTTTACAAATTTTTAAAAAAATATTTTATTTATTTATTTGATAGAGAACAGAGATCACAAGCAGGGGGAATGGTAGAGAGAGACGGAGAAGCAGGCTCAATCCCTCAATGCAGGGCTCAATCCCAGGGCCCTGGGATCATGACCTGAGCTGAAGGTGGACACTTAACTGAGTCACCCAGGTGCCCCAGTTTTTGAACTGTTTAAGAAGGGTGCTGCATGATCTTCCAAAAAGTGCTTTTTTTTTTAAATTATTTAGAATTATGCTACTAAGGTTTGTTTATCTAGTTGCCTATAGAGTTAATTCTTTTTATTTGTAGTAGTTAAATTCTATAAAGTCACCGTGAACACTGAATTGACTCAATTTTAATTATTGTTCCTATAAGAAATACAGGGTTAAGTTCCTCTGAGCCTCTGGTCACATTTTTGTTAAATGACAAGTTTTGTATGTGTTTCTGTTTAAGTACACTTTACTTAACATGTATTATTATTTACCATAATATGGAACTCCCAACCAACAGCACTATAGCTCATGCCTGGTTGAAGCCCGTCTAACACATGTATTTTCAATATAAGGCCCATCACAGCCTTCTTGCACTTAGGAACACTAGCGAGCACTTTAGCACCGAACTTGGTGGTCATTTTAAACAGCAAAATCACTAGCAAAATACAGAAAAGTGACAAAAATGTAGCACTAAACTGTCTGTGAAGAAGATATTTGTTTGCAATATAACAACTGAAATGAAAAGGCAGAATATCTGCACATTCAGCAATCAATTTTTGCTGCTCTGCACATATCCATAAATGACCACAAAAGTACCATGAGTACTTTGGAGCTACAAATAAAGTTTAATGAGTAGGGAATTTGCAACCACTTTATTCACTGGAATAATGATGATTGGCTATAGTTCTATTTCATTCACTTTTTACTGTTGTATACGATTCCATGGTGTAAATATAGCCCATTCTTAAAATCACTCTTCTGTTAATGAATATTTGATAACTTTACTTGGAAGTTTTTATAAATAAATTTTAATTTTTCATCATTCAGAAATTGATCATACTAATGAAATGATTGTGTAGGGGAGAAATGGTATTTTCATATAAATATATCAGATAATTACAATGACATGATGCCAACTCCTATGTACTATCAATCTAATCCCTTATTATACATATTCAACACTGTAACAAAAACAAAGGTCCAGTGTATGTAAAGAAATTTGACTATAGTTTTAAAGATAAATGTGTGTTAGATGCTAAAAGTACATGCATGCACGGTGATCGACCCTGAAAACACAAAAATAAGAGGATGATCATTGTCCTTCCTGAGTTCCAAAACTAGAGACAATATAAACAAAGAACACAAAATTACAAATTCCACTAAAGAAGTATGGATACAACAAAACCTGGTGGCTGAAATGTTGACCTCTGCATCAGCTCTCAGAAAAAGCTTGTGGGAGGAAACGATGTTGATATTTGACACAAACAATGCCTAAACTAGGAACCTTTTATGGCACGTTCCAGTGATAAATTTGCTAATTTCCTAGGCCTCATTAATAATGGTTTTGAAATATAGGATGACCAGGTTTGGCCTTTATATATGATCATGCAGTCCTCTCTGTTGACAGTAAGTAAGGGTTTTGGATGCTGAAAGCTGGTATTAGCTGCTGTAGGTTTTGATGAAATAGAATTTATCCTCCTCTATACACTCTTAATCTTTCACTACATGTGGCTTATATTTGTGCAATTCCTGAACTTGCTTGTATCAAATATGATTGACCACCCTTATCCAAAAATAGTTTCTCTTCCTGGTCACCAAGACCTCATTGGTATAAGACAATGGTTCTTAATATGTTGTTCTCAAACCAGCAGCATTAGCAACAACTGGGCCTTTATTGGACATAATAATTCTTTGCCCTCAACCCAGATCCACTGAGTCAGAACTTCTTGGGGTAGGGTCCTGCAGTCTGTGATTAAGGAAGTTTTCCAGGTGATTCAATGCATGCTAAAGTTTGACAACCAATGCTAGAAGGAAATCTGTATTGATTTAGCCTGTTCTAAGCACCAGGTTTTGTCAAGGCTGTGAATTGATCAAAGGATGTTTTTTAGCTCTATCTTAATTAAGGAGTTAGGGTAAGAATTAGGAGAATAAGTAATGAGAAGACTATTAGTTGTAAATCACAAGCAGTGGGCACAAATGCATTACACAGGTTGTAATTGAGAAAGCACTTAGAGAAATGAAGAAATATGCCATTGAAGCCAAACCCAGATGTCTGTACCCGGAAGCACCATTTATGCCCGTTTTTTTAGACACAACCGTCGGATTTATAGATCAATGGTACAAGTGTCTTTGCCCATTCTGTACAAAATATGGTCTACCCATCGGTGATATTGACATCGTCTGGGAACTGAAGAATTTTGGATTTCCACTCCAGATTTATTGAATGGGACCTGCTTTTCGACAAGATCCCCGGGTGACCCATGTGCACATAAAGCTTTGAGAAGCAGCAGTCTAATCTCTTGCACATAGTACGTGATGTATGTTGCTTCTTAGTTTTGACTGGATGAAAGAATGAATATAACCTGCCGTAAGTCATTTAGCCTTTAGGCATTAGGCAGAAATACACTTAATACAAGTACTTATCTAGCCCCCACTGTGTGCCAACCCTGATTTGAACATGTTATATATGCTAATTTCATTGAAGCCTCAAAACACCCAATGAAGCAGTATTGTAATCATTCACATTTTACACAAGAAGTTAAGTCACTTGTTCAAGGGCATGCAGTTAATAAGGGACAGAATTAGGATCTGAATCTCACCAGTTTGGCTTTTGATTCTGTATTCCTAAGGCTCTCTCCCCTGATTCTCAAATGAGAACAACACTAATACCCTTGATTAGACTCAGGAGTTGTGGTGGTTCTATAGAACCTCATAACCAGATTTATGGAAAGTATGTGGTAGGTTATGAATTTAACTGGAACCTTTATCCCACAGAGCTCATGATTTCCCGTAAAGGATTTTCACACAAGAAGCTCTCCGGCTTCTCCCAAGTTCCCAAGTGGGTAACTCTGGGGTAAAGAGCTGGACCCAATATGGAGAAGCTACTCCCAGACTCTCTTGAGATCTTATATACAGAGAAATCTGACCTGTTTCAAAGAAACATAGAGAAAAGGGTCTGTGTCTATTTTCTGAGGACTGTGGTTTTGAGCTCTACTTAGCACAAAGGATTGGATTCTACAATTTTAGAAGACCTGTTTTTTGCTATATGTCTGTATATAGCTATATTCTCTAATACCCCCATCACTGCCAGTTAACATAGATATTTTGGCCTGTATTTCTTCACCTCAGATAGTAAATGTCTCAATGTTCTGGAATAAAGCAGGTATTCTTTTCCCTCCCCCCAAACATTAAGGTATATACACCAATGGAAGCAAGACCGCCTTTTCAAAATTTTCATAGCAAAAACTATTCAGTTACCATAACAAGCCATAAGTAAAATCTGATTAAATTATTACCCTGTAATGAGGAACTCGGATTTCTGTGATACTATCCATGCTTTTTTCTCTGCTTTATCCATTTGGAATAGTCCCACTTCCCCTCTGAGATAAGGTCACTTCTCCAGAAGTCCCTTTGCCATAAAGCTTTCCCTAGTCTCTCCAAGGACCATCATCATTACTGATACCTTTATTATAGTATTCATCCCCCATGCCAAGAGGCTTAGAAGACAGGAGTCACTTAACTCTTCATTGAAAGCAACTAGCATAGTTAGGACTGGGCACAAAGTAGCTATGTGATAGATATTCCTTAAACGGATAGATGGATGAATAACTTAGACTTGTGAGACAAACTTTTGAAATTAAATGTGGATTAGTGCAAGCTTTATACACAGAAAAAAATGATCATAGAGATTCATGAAAGAATAGATGCTCTGAGTTGGTTAACAGTCCAATACCAAATGGAAATATAATTGTGTGATTTTAGAATACATACAGAAATTATAGTTGATTTACAGCCCAAAATTCTGAAACAGGATCAGACTGATAAATGTAAGGTCTTTGGCCTAATAAGCACACTCATAGGAGAGAGAATATATGGTCGAGCAACAACAACTCAATCTAGTCTTACACTATAGCTTAGTGTCGGTCTTTGGGGAACTTTCTGAAATGTCCAGATAACACTTGCCCTACAAGTGGCTCTGTGGGAAAGTGCACCATTGATACACTTGAAGAAAGGTTAGCTACCATGAGAATTTTGAATATTTTCATGGCTCCTCCTCCTGCTGATCTCCTTTATCTTGAATTTTGTACAGTTGATGAAAGAAGTGTTGTTTAGGCAAATCCCTGTCTGGGTTATCACAAATTTCAAACCGGCAGAGTCTGAATTAATGCAGTTTTTATCCTACTGCTTTCCATTTCAGGTCTTCCAGGTAGAATGCACTGTGGAAATTCTGGAAGCAGTCCAGAAGACAACAACTAAAATGATTAAAGGTTTGACTAATATTCCCTCTGAGGAAAGGCTAAAAGAACAGAGTTTATTTAGCCTAGAGAAAGGAAGGCTGAATAAGGAATTAATAATAGTTCTCAAGTATATGAAGAAGTGTGTGAGTGACAAGAAGCAGATTTCTGTGCTTCTAATGAGTCCAGAACAAGACAAAAATGACTTGAGACAGAGGGGAGAACTGTATGTTGTCCTTAGAAACCCTTCCTGGCTAAAAAAAGAAAAAAAAGAAAAAAAAAAAAAAAGAAACCCTTCCTGGCTCTACAAGACTCACACACTGGCACCTTTAGGGACTGCCCCAACAGATGTTTTATGAACATTTACTTTCTTCCATGGGTTCAAGTAAAGCCCTGCCTGGATGCAGATGGGTGAGACCAAATGCCCTCGTGATGTCCCTTCTATTCTGGTGATTTCACTTGATAAAATACCATCTGGTTGAATTAATTAGAAAGTTAAAATTGCACTCCTAGATCAGGGAATTCATACTGCAAGAGAGAACCTTTCAATTCTGAGTGGCCAGTTTGAATTTCATCCAGTTTGCACTGATCCAAAGTTACACCACACTGCCAGAGTAGCCAGGACAGACTGCACTATCCAAAGTAATAAGCCTTGTTGGCATTGCGCGAGTGTTCTATCTTGCCTTTGGGGGAAAAAAAAAAATGTTTCAGGGCTGCATGAACAACCAAACTGCAGCATTTTTTAGATTTACCTCAGGTACTAAGGTGGCAAATCTTCTACAACAAAGCATTGAGGTGCCAGAGAAAACAAGGCTATCTAGGCTTTAACCTCCAAAGACTCCAGAGGCTCTGAAATAAACATGATAACAATTAGAATCGGGATTCCTAAGAGTGCCTAGAAATAAACATGAGGGGCTTGACATCTCCTTACTTTCATCTGGAAGACAGGACACTCATAAGCAACGGACCCCAAAGAGCTACTCTAGGGAGAGGTCTTCCTGAGAAATTCAAGAACTCTCCCAGACTAGAAATCAAGGTGACACTCTTGACTCCTTTCTTTCCACATCTCCCTCCTAAATCCATGTCCAGTTACTCATCAGGCCTTATGCTGCTTTATTCTATAATATCTCATCCCTCTTTGCATTCTCTCCACCACTCTCTGATCCGTTTTTGTTTTTTGTTTTTTTGTTTTTTTTTAAGTATCAACTGGACATTTCAACTAACCTCCTCACCAGTCTACATGCCCTTTCCAGCCTTCACATCATTCTATACACAATAGTCAGAATTTATAAATTTCAGATTTAATAATATCACTCACTTGCTTAAGGATCCCTGGTTGATTCTACCAAATTTCAAAATAAAGTTCGGACTCTGTTCCAGTAAGGCATGAAAGATTTTCATAGTCTCACTGGTGCCCACTTTTTTTTTTTTTTAAGCCATATTGATATCCCCTATCCAAAAGTCTCTCTCTCTCTCTCTTTTTCTTTTATGCTGTGACTAAATAATTTTCCATTCCTTTAATAAATCATGGCTTTTCAAACCTGTGTGCCTTGACTCGTATTACTCCATCTGCCTGAAATGCCTCTTGGTTTCCATACACCCTCTCCATTCCAAACTTCACATTGATAATTTGTTTCCATATTTTAGTTAAAACATTACTTCCAATGGGAAGACTCCCTAATCCCTTCAAGGTTATTCCACTGCTAACACTATGTACATCTTTGTTCTCCTGACAGAGTTATTTTAGTGCAATTTCCGGGTTTTGTCTACTCAGAACCCATGTCCTCTTTTTCTGATTTTCTTTCTCCCGGGATTTGCATTCTAGGGGAAAGCAGAGTGCCCTGTTTTCCCCTAGCCAATTGGTGAGTTGAGATAAAGAGAAGTAGAGATGCTGAGATGAAGTCAGTAGAGCTTACTCTCTTGGAAACAGACCTTGAGTGGCGAGACACAAGGATACAGAATGGTGAGTGCTGATTATTACCAGAATTGGCAGCCTGATAAAATCACTGATTGATCCCTGACTTTTATCATGGAGCTCCTTTGGCTTCTGTCCATTTGGAAGCCTTAGTTATTCATATTTTCCTTTCATACTATGGGCAACTTCATAACCTTCAAATAAGCCTTTTTTTTTTAATTAAATTATCTAGGGTCAATTTCTACAAATTACGAAAAAAAAAAACTAGTAGATACAACTCTTCTAGGACCTATCTCTTATTGGTCTGGCTTACACTGTGGGCTGTCTTCTCTTTAAGGGCATAGCAGGCATTAAACACTCTTTTATATTCATCATCTAGTGTAGTGCTTGTCTTTTGATAGGCATTCACAAAGAAGTAAATCAATTATTTATTTTATGGAATGAACATAAACAAGGAGCAGTAATTAATACCAGGCTAAATGAAGATTGCCAATGTCTCTGTTCTGATTAAAGTATTTCTCAATGACTGGGATGAAGATTTGGATGGCACACGTACTACATTTGCAACTGGCATTAACTGAGAGGGACAGAAAATATATCGAATGACCAGATCATGTCTCAAAGAGATATAAGTGGGCTAAAGGGATATTATTTTTTAAACAACTTTGTTGAGATATAATCCATAGACCATAAAATTCACCCATTTGAAGTATACAATTAACACTTTTTTAATATAACCACAGAATTGTGGAACACCAAAATCTAATCTGAGAACATTTCTATGACTCTAAAATAAGATTCAATACTCATCAGCAATCCCTTCCATTCCACACTTCCTTCTTCAGCTCTAAGAAATCACTAATTTACTACCTGGCTTTATAAAATTGGCTTTTTCTGGACATGTCATACAAATGAAATCATATATAACATTTTTGACTGGCCTTTTTCACTTAGCATGTTTTCATCTATGTTATGACATGCATTTTTATTTCATTCCCTCCTATTGAAGAACAATATTCCATCTTACTAATATACCACATTTTATATATCCCTTCATCAGTTGATGGACATTTGGGTTGTTTCCATATTTTGAAAGTTGTAAATAATGCTCCTGTGAACATCCATGGACACAGGTTCTTTTTGTGGATGTTTTTCTTTTCCTTTGGTGTATACTTTAAGTGAAGTTGCTGATTCATATTGTAACACTTTTTTTAAACTTCATGAAAAACTACCAAACTTTTCCAAAGTAATTACACCATTTTACATTCTCATTAACAATGTGTAAAGGTCCCAATAGTTCCACATCCTTGTCAAAACTTGTTATTGTCTGTATTTTTTATTAAATCCATGCTTGGATGAGTAAAGTGGTGAACTGTTATGGTTTTTATTTTCATTTCCCTGAAGACTAATTATGTTTGTATATCTTCTCATGTGTTCATTGGCTATTTGTATATCTTTTTTGGAGAAATATCTATTCAAACCTTTTGCTCATTTTTAAATTGGTTTGTCCTCTTATAATTAAACCATAAGAGTACTTCATATACTCCTAACAAAAATCCCTTATTGTAAATATGATTTGCAAGTATTTTTTACCTATTCTGTGAGATATCCTCTCACTTTCTTGGTGGTATCATTTGACCACAAGTATTTTTTAAATTTACCAAATTATCTATTTTTTCTCTTGTCACTTGTGTTTTTAGTGCCTTGTTTAAGAAATCCATTATCTAACCCAAGGTTATAAAGATTAGTCTTGTATTTTCTTCTATGAGTTTTATAGTCTTAGCTATTACATTTAGGTCTATGATTCATTTTGAGTTAATTTTTATGTATGGCATGAGGTAGGTTTTTAGCTATGTTCTTTTGCTTGTAAATATCTAGTTGCTCCATACTCCATTTACTGAAAACACTGTTCTTTACACCACTGAATACTATTGGTACCTTTTTCAAGAATCAATTGACCAAATATACATGGGTTTATGTATATCGGAATGTCAATGCTGAATTGTTTTGATTATTATAGCTTGGTAATATGTTTTGAAATTGGGAAGTATGAGTCCTTCAACCTTGTTCTTTTTCAAGATTGTCTTGGCTCTTCTAGGTGCTTTGCATTTCTGGATGATTATTAAGATCAGCTTATAAACTTAGGTAAATATTAACAGCTGGAATTTGAATGAGTTATATTTTATGTTATGAAATATATCAGTTACCTAAAAACATCATTAATAAGTGAAGGCTGGGGAATTTAAGGTTACTGTCAACTCAGGGATACGAGGATTTTGAAAATAAGTTATGTTAAATGAGAATAAAATATCTACTAACACAAGTGGCAAAAATAATAATAATAATTAATTTAATTAAGTTCTTAAGATAGAGATTTACTTTACTCCTTTGCTAGCACCAAGCTAGACCGAGAGGCAGTGATGATGCTCTATTTCCCTTTATAAAATTAACATCTAGCATCTAGCACTAATGGACCTTCTATTTTCCAGGTTAAATATGATGTGTAAGGAGGTCAGTTTATAACAGCCCCAAATGCCATTCATTTGGTTGTTTCCTCTGTAGGTTATTGCAATGCCTATAAACTTTTTCTTAAGATCTCCTTCTAATTCATCACTGAGCTTTTCTGAAAAACCCAAGAAAATATCCCACAGATGACCATGAGGGCTGACTTCTTGGCTAGTAATTATAACTTGTGATTTTTTTTAAATCATCCAGTTCTAGCTCCAAGAAGAGGTATCTGAAACTTCAGATGCATGGAAGCAAAAAAAAAAAAGTCTGCACAGCTCTCTAGGGACAGTTCTATCCCTGCAATCCCTAGCTCTGTGTTATTCTCAAAGTTACTATGTTACACCCCATTGAAGTCTTCTGTCTCTCTGGGCCAGCAATTTTATTAATAATAGTGAGAATTTTAATACTAGTACTACTGATAGTGATTTATTGATTTTCATTTCTGTTAATTCCTTATTGACATCTTTTAACTATTTTTAAATCAGTTATTTTCTGCTGAGCAGAAAACCCGATGCGGGACTCGATCCCAGGACCCTGAGATCACGACCTGAGCCAAAGGCAGCGGCTTAACCCACTGAGCCACCCAGGTGCCCCAAATCCTAATATTTAAATGAGACCTATTTTAACCTCTTTTCTCTGTCCTTCAGCTATCTGTCTCACATTTGTATCAAATTGTTTGTATCTTTTTTTCTTTTCTTTTTTTTAAAACTATGGCTTTGTAATATATCTTTCCAGAAGGAGTTCTCTTTTATAGCTCTTCTTTTTAAAAACACTATCTATAGCACTTTCATCTTTGTTTTAAAGTTTGGAATAAATCTTTCAATTTGTGAAAGTATTAAGTTGAATTATTTTTAGTATTCTATCTAGTTAATTGATGAAATTTGGAAACCGTTTGCCTCTTTATAAATTAAAGTCAGTCATGTAGGAGTATATTACAATCTTTCTACTAGTTTTAGATTATTTTAGGTGAATTAATAAATTTTAAGTTTTTTCTTTGTAAACATGATTTGCATTTTTATCAGATTACTTCCTGAATCTTTTATTTGTTGTTTTTGTTGTTACTTGTATATTATATATTTTAAATATTTTCTAGATAAATATTGTGAGTTAAGAGGGGACCCAATTGATTTTTATAAATTGCTCATGTATTAGATAACATAATAGACTACTCAGGTAAGTCTAATATTTTATCTTAGGAGCTGGATTTTCTATACAGATCATTATCTTACCTAAATCCTAAATCGTATTTGTACTCTTCTAACCTTTGCATTTATTTCCTCTTTTTTCTCATAGCATTAGTTAGGAAATCCAGTCCTATGTTAAACAAGAGTGGTTATAAAAGACATCATTATCTTATGCATAAACCTGAAGGAATGTGGCTTAAGTTTTTCCATTAAATAAGAAGTTGTGGGTTTTAATGATATAGCTTTTATTAAGTTAGGGAAGTTTCATTCTAGCAGTGATTTTCTGTGTCTATGTCAAAAATAGACATTGAAACTTAGTAAATGAATTTTTTGTACCTATTAAAATGGTTGTATGATTAGTTCTTTATGTGGTGAAAGATAAAATGGATCTATATATGCCTTATTTTGTATTCTTATCCAGTTTAGAAATCAATATTATACTAACCTTATAAAAATGTGGGTACCGTTCTCTTGTTCTCTCTCTCTGTCTCTCTCTCTCTCTTTTTTTTTTTTTTTTTTTTTTTTTTTTTTTTTTGGTTTTCTGAAAAGTCTTTTATAGGAAGGGAAGCATCTATTCCTTGAAAGTTTGGGAGAACTCAGCTATGAAGCTATTTGGACCTGAGGCATCTTTGGAGATCATGAAATTATCATTTCAAATTCTCTAATCGTTATTGGTCTATTCAGCTTTTTATTCTCCTTGCTCTTATTCTGTTTTTTTAATACTTTTGTACAAATTTTTCTCTTCTCCCTATGTTTTCAAATGTATTAGTGTATAGCTGTTATAATAAATTTTTATTATTTTTGAAGTTCTTGTGTATATACATTTATTACATCTTTTCCATTCTATATTTTATTGGTTTTTATAGTCTTTTATTTTTTTTCCTAGGTCACTCTCGCCAGAGATACCTTTATTTTACGGATCTTTTAAACACACAGACACACACACTCACTCTCTCTCTCTCTCACACTTTTTTTGGCAATATTTTTCTTCATGTTGTTTATTTATTCTTCCATTTATTAAATATTTATTGAGTACCTCTAATGTTTTCAGCATTGTTATAAGCACTCTGATAGTAGTGAATAAAGCATATTAAATTTCTTCTTTTTATGGAGGCTACAAGCCTGTGCTATTCTCTAGACCCAGCTAAGATTATAATAGACTCTCCTCTTGCTTCGCTGGCTTTCTTCTTTTGTTTGTTTTTTCTCACTATTTATATCGGATGCATATTAATTTGCCTCTTAGAAATGAACTTACATTGTCATTGCTATTCAGTGCTAAGTATGTATGTTTGAAATTTTTTATGATTTCTTCTTTATATATATTCTACTTTTAGTCTTTATATAATTGTGACTAATGTAAAAATATCCACTATTGTATCATTTAAAACTCATTAATATCTTCTCCCATATGGGCTTTTTGCTTCTTTAAATAATAAACTTGATTGAACTATTTACTCATCCTTAATGTCATATATATATATATATATATATATATATATATATAAAATCTCCTTTAGGATTTATCTTATCTAAGTACTTTCTCCAGAAATATTCTCAAGGAGGGTTATGTGGGGTAAGCCTTATGAGAGCTGAAAATAGCTTTATTTGTTTATGTATATTAAAATCATCTCTGAGGCTATTAAAAAAGTTTAACTTTGATTTTTCTCAATACTTTGAAAACATTACCCCATTATTTTTCCCTTGTACTACTGTTGAGAAGGTTAATGTTCAATTATTCTTCTTTTTTTTTTTCTCAGTCTAGGAAGTTTTAGCATATTACTTTTGCCATTTTTAAAATTCCTAACATTTGCCATGAATTGTGTATATGTGGGTTTCCTCTTATCTAATTTTTTGGCACTCTGTAATCCCTTTCCAGTGGAGGTCTTTAATCATTCTGTTATTCTTGCAAATGCTTAACCCTTACTTCCTAAAATATGTTTTCTTCTCCATTGATGACCTTTCTTACCTTTAAATACTCATATAAAAAAGTTAAAACTGCTGCTTCTATATTCCATATCCTCCAGCTCTTATTATTATTTATTTTTCCATCTGTCTATTCCTCCCTATTGCCTTGTGGTAACATCACAAAGCTATATTCTAGGTCCACAGTCCCTTTTGGCTGGGTATGTTTTGCTATTTATCCTTTACATTGAATTTTTTCTTTAGATGCATATTTGTATTCTTTGCATGTGGATGACACTGCTTTTAGGTCATATTTCTATTCCTTACTTACGGATGATACTGGGGCTTCACCCACCCTGGTCTGCCATTTGCTTCTTCCATCGGTTAAAAGTGCTTCCTATCTCACCAAGTTTGTTCACATTTTTGAAGTTGCTTTTCTTTTTGTATATTTCAATGCTGCTTTCTCTTGTATGTCATCATCAACAGGGTGAGCTTCAGGGGAGGGAAACATACTATACTAGTTCATTATAATGTCGAGAACTAAAAAGCAAAATTATTCTTTTATATCAAGAATAGAAAACAAGAGGGAGCTGGGAATCCTGGAAGGATATCCCCCTGGCGAGACTGGGTCTTTTCCAAGAATGTCCAACTATGGCATCTTCCGGGGACCTGCCAGCACATTGACTGCATTTGAAGAAGATTGAAGACCTGGGGAGAGTGACATAAAAATCAAGAGACAGGGAAATGAATTCCAACAACAAATAACATTTTGACTGAGAAACCATTATCACCTTCCAGTAATCGATATTCTTATTTTATACCTACAAAGGCAGTGATTGAAAGATAAAAAGAAAATATTCTCTTCTCTCACCTAGGCAGTCACCCTGGAGGGTTACAGAAGACACATAGATTGATTCTTAGCAACTGGAAGCCTTCAGAATTTGCTCTCTTCTTTCTTCTACTTGCCCTTATTTCTCACACACACACACACACACACACACACACACACACACAACCAATCCACATTTATTTCTCCCTGAATTCCACATTAGTTGAAAACTGATTATCCATGAACAGGATGTTGCTACTGACTTAGCTTTTTTTCCCACATTTCCTGCCACCCATTGTGAAGAGTACTTCACCATGTATTCCAGTGGAATCTATAGTAAGCAGAAACGAATATGTATATTTACTATATAATAATAAAATGTTAAATAATAGTATTAACATATGATACTCTACAATAATAAATTAACACTGTACCTTCTATCATAATAACAATAATATTCTTAAGGAACAAATTTCCACTGAGTAAATTGGAAGATTTAATAGGCTTTTTAAAGAGATACATGAATAGGGCAACATCCTATCTAGCACACAGAGGGAAGTTCCAAGGAGCTGTACAAAATGGAAGGTTTATTATGTGAGGCAAGGAAGTTATTTGCAAAATAAAGGAAAGGGTACTTTCAGAGAAACTGTCCTTTAAGGGGAAAAGAGGGAGTCTTTTCATGCAGATTATCTCATCTTCCTTGAAGGGATAGAGAGGTCCAAGTGACAGATAACCTCATTGTTGCTTTTCAGAAAATTCCTGACTGACCAATTAAAACTGCGTTTTGGGGAGAGTTTGAAACTGCAGTTAGTTTAGATATTAATCCCAGGTTTGGTGATTTGGGCCAAAGAGATGCCATGTGGGGCATGGTTTTCTTTTTAATAATTTATTATTAATCTGTACTGTATAATACAGTAAAATCTAGGGGCAATTCTTTTTTTTTTGTTGTTGGGTTTTCTAGGAGCTTTTTGGGTATCAACCTATGTATATTACAGAAAACTAAGATGTGGAATTCCCAATAGTTTTTGGTGTTAAAGTGTTTTTGCTGAAAATTTCTAGTACTGCATTTTCAAAGCCCAGTTGGAGTACTTAGGTTCTTTGAGGAAGAGTGGGAAAGAACAGAAAGAGAGTAAAACAGGCAGAATCAACCCTTCAGCTGCCAGTTATCAGATAATCCTTTCATTCCTGTTTTGCAGGGACAGGAGAAAGGCAGAGACTAAATGGGAGGTGAGATCAAGGGGATTGACCGTCAGGCTGGATGCAGGCTAGTATTTCTTCAATTTCTATTCTAAAGCTGAATACTTTATAAACAATATTTCACACTATCTTTCTAACAAGACAGATAGATAGATGTTGTTATGAATCTTTTAGAGATGATGAGACTGAGTTTAATCAAGTTCGATACCATCATGATTATCAAAGTAGTAATGGGGAGAGCAGACTTTCCCAGAAGTGTGTCTGAACCAAACGTTGTCCTCAGTCCACTATTCTATAAGAACAGTGAAGAACCAATTCCTGCCCCAAGTTATATATGAAATAACAAGGTTTCCTGTGATAACTTCGTACCTATATGGTTCTTTTTCTAGGTCCTTTCTTCCCTTTGTACTACCCAGTCCCCCACCACATATGTATCCAGTGCTCTTAGATTCTCTGAGTTTTCTGCAGGAGGACCACCCCTGATTAATTCTCACCTAGGTCATAGTCACAAAGTTCATTGCTGTTGTTGTTTTTCAGATTTGCTTGTTTGTTTGCCTTACTTAGAGAATCATAGATAAAGGATAAATTGTTTCCCTAATATTTGCTATTGTTTAATCAAAGTAATGAATCTCTAAATGTAGAGTTTCCATTTCCATCTCTTGAACCCCAACACAGACCACATAAATATCAAATTCCCTACCATCAAAATAGAGTGAAATCTTGCCAATTATCAATGCCACATTGTCCATTTGGCGCCAGAAGACCCAATATCTGAAAATTCACCAGTAAGCAAGTCAAATGGTCTTTAAAGAACATTCCCTTCAGATAATCAGGTTAGAAATAAATCTCAAAAGTTTGGTGTGTGGATGTTTATCTTGCTAGATACCGTCTGTAGTTTTCTGTGGCTGCTTATTGAGCTGGCTAATGTTTAATTTGAGTAACCTTGTGGAAAGACCTGTTTAAGTGGCACTATCAAACAATAGCAGCAAGAAGAGAGATAAGAAGAAAGTATAAAAGGATTATTAAAGAAATGCTGGGGGTGGAATTTATCTCTCCAAACAAATCAGGGTGTTTTGGGCTTAATAGAAAAATCCTATAATAGGTGGACAGATAGCAACCTGTTATTTTCCAGAACTTAGTAGCTTGTGAGCCATTTTACTCTGATTTGGTGGCAGGAGATTGGGGAGAGGAGACTATGACTTTCAGATCATTATTTTTATAATACATTTTCTGTGATCCTAACATTCCAAATACTTTTTTTTTTTTTTTCTTTTTAAACAAAGAATGAAAATGGTGGAGTGGAGGGACAGGGGTTTGAGAATGCCTTCCCTACCTTCCCATCTATAACTTAGCTGTGCAGAAAACAAATCTCTTCTGATCCTTTTTGCAATCTTAATACATTTCACAGCAACATTTGAATAAGCTTTGGCCTATTTCTTAGAGTTGTTTTACTAACCAGCCGGAGTACAAAAGAGACATAGGGAGTAGAGAAATTAATTACTAACTAGAAGTTTATAGGCTGTGTTTGCCTTTCAGTGTCTCTTTTACTTGACCAGGCCAGGCTCAGACCCTACACTCTGAGGTTAACACAGTAAAATTTCCAACATATGTTCCCTGCATTTCTCTATCACAAAAGAGAATTAATTACGTGCATGTATTGATTTTTTATTTGTATAATTGTTGAAGCAAAGGAGTTGAAGAAAGCAACAAGATTTTATTCAGCCAATCAGCTTATATCTGTTAAGAACTTAACAAGTAGAAATGGGGTGATTTTCTTCATGTGCTTACTGAAGAGGTGGCCTGACAAGATACACAAAAAACAATCAGAATGGTAAAGTAAGATGTTATAGCTTGACTAGTGTCATGTCTTATTCTATGTTAATTAGCACTACAAAATTACTGTGTTTTTCCATAGAAATGAAGAGCCAGGACAAAGGCTTAAACATTAGTTGTACATCACAATTACCTGTGAAATTCTAAAAATTTAGATGGACTGCTCTACTCTAGGTGAAATAAATCAGAATCTCTCTGGCTACGTGTTATGGGTTGAATGTTCAAAATTCCTATATGGAATTTCTAACTCCCAATGTGATATTAGATGATATTAGAAGTGGAGCCTTTCGAGGTAATTAGGGTTAGATGAGGTCATGAGGGTGTGGTGCTCATGATGGGATTAGTGTCTTTATAAGGAGATACCAGAGAGCTTGCTCTTATTCCCACCAGGACGAGGTCATGTGGGCACAGCAGGAAGGTGGACTTCTGCAACCCAAGGGGAGAGCTCTCATCAGAATCTGACCACACAGGCGCTTTGATCTTAGACTTCCACCTCCAAAACTGTGAGGAAATAACTTCCTGTTGTTTAGACATTCAGTCTGAGCAGCATGAGCAGACCAATACAATGAGCCTTAGAATTTACAATGAACAGAGCTCCTGGTCTTTCCACCTCTATTTAAACTACTTTTGCAAGATAGTAATTGATATTCTTTTAATTTTTCTGCCCTTCAACTATTCAGCTGTAGTCACCACTGCATCTGTGGGGGGAGTGGATATAATTGTATCCCACAGAATTGTATCCCACAGAAAGAAAAAAAGAAAAAGAAAAAAGAAAAGAAAAGATGTTGGGGTCCTAACCTCCAGAACCTTAGAATGTGACATTATTTGGAAATACAGTGTTTACAGAGCTAATGAAGATAAAATGGGGTCATTAGTGTAGACCTTAAACCAACATGACCTATCTTTTTTATAAAATGGGGAAATTTGGACATAGGTATAGGAAGAACATCATGTGAAGATGAGTTACACTGCCCCGAGCCAAGGAATACCAAAGATCACCAATAAACCATCAGGAGCTGAAAGAGGCATGGTACACATTTTCCCTTACAACCCTCAAAAGGAGACAACATTTCTGACACCTTGATTTTGGATTTCTAGCCTCTGAAACTGTAGACAATAAATTTTTCAGTTCTTTAGGCTGCCAGTTTATGGTACTTTGTTAATGGCACCCTGAACACATGAATACAAATCATTTGATAGTGAAGCAGTTAGGATTTCTAGGAGCCAAGATCTTGAGGAAAGCTTGCTTGCTTGTTTGGTATGTGTGTGTGTGTGTGTGTGTGTGTGTGTGTTTAATTTCTAAAATTTGTCATTGTATATCAAGATTCAAAGTCTCCGTAATACTTAGACCAGTTGTTTTCAAAATTTAATGTGCATCAAATGACATGAAGGGTTTTGGTAAAACAAATTTCTGGGCTCACCCTCAGAGTTTCTGAATCAATAGAACTAGGGTGAGGCTTGAGAATTTGCATTTCTAATAAGCTATTAGGTGATGCTAATGATGCTAGTTTGGGAACAGAGAAGAAAGTTGGCTAACAAAAGAGCTCTTTTAATAACCAAAGGATATGAGAGTTGGAGTGGTTGGCAGAGGAAAGAATTAAGGAATTTAAGAAAAACACAGAAGCTCTGGCAACAGAAGTATAGGGTTGGTATTGAAACCATGTAAAAGAAGGCAGCTTGATCAGGGGTTTTCTAAAAGAGGGAAGAAATAAATTTTTAGGAGTATCAGAGATTTAGTAGTTCAGGTATTTTTATACACTTGGGCATATCTTCCCAAACATACAATTCTGGGATAACTAGATTACTAGAGGTGGGAATAGAAGGATAAGCAATAAGAAAATTTCATGCAAAGTGAAAGAGTGAATCACATGTGCAAAATCCTGCAACTGAAAAATATAACACATTCAAGTTGGAAGAAGGGCAGAGTGGCTGGAATTGAGGAAGGGTGGCAGCTCACCTCTATAACCTTAGAGGCAGGAGAGCACTTCTCAGAGATGGAACTATAGATTTAAGGCTGGGTAGACATGTTAGAAAATATCTGTTAAGACAGTTAATTCAGTTTACATGTTTCTTAGGTTAAGGAAATCTATCTTACAAGCTTCCTCACATTTGTACTAAGCACAAAGGTAAAGATATTAGAGGGTTTTCCCTCATAAAATTCATGCTATTTTCTGAGTCCTGTTGGTGTCCAGGTCAAGAGTACAAACATTCTTTTTTCATAACAAGCATCTTAGGTTAAGTTTCTACAGAAGCAGGCCTTGAGACCAGGATTTATGTGTGAGCAACTTATTAAGGAAATACTCCTAGGATAAACTGTCAAGAAGTAGAGGCCAAGACAAACCATAAGAGACTCTTAATAGTCTCTTAAAACAAACAGAGGGTGGCCAGTGGGGAGGGGGTAGGGAGAGGGTGGTGGGGTTATGGACATTGGGGAGGGTATGTGCGATGGTGAGTGCGGTGAAGTGTGTAAACCTGGTGATTCACAGACCTGTACCCCTGGGGCTAATAATACATTATATGTTTATTTAAAAAAATTAAAAATTTAAAAAAAAAGAAGCAGAAGCCAAAATCAGTTGTTATGCTGATCCTGATACTGGAGGAAAACTATGGAATGTGAATTAAATTTTAGGGGTGCCTTGCTCTGTGTAAGTGAGGAGAGCTCCCAAGAGTCATCCTCCAAGAAGAGAGCTGCCCAATAGCCATTGGAGGCCAAAACTAGGGGAATTAGGAGAGGAGTGCAAAGAAATGGTAAAGGGGAGCTATCATAGTCTGCTCTGACTCCCATAACAAAATAAATGGGTGGCTTAGTTAATAGAAACTTATTCTCTCTTGGTTCTGGATGCTGCGAAGTCCAAGGTCAAGGTACCAGTTAATTCAGTTCCTGGTGATGTCTCTCTTCAGTTGCTGACAACAGACTTCTTCCTGTATCTACACATGAACTTTCCTAAGTGCATGAACACATGGGGAGAAATTGAGAGAGAGAGACACAGATTGAGAGAGGGAGAGAGAGAATTCTTTACCACCCTCATGAACTAATCCCATTACTTCCTGAAGACCCTATCTCCAAACACCATTAACTTGGGCATCAGTACTTGAATATACAAATTGGGTGAATACAAACATTCAGCCCATAATAGGAGCCAGATGGATCTGGTTGAAATCTGCTATAGTCCATTTTCCCTTGTCTGCTTCTGGTCTTTCCTAATAGCTGGGCTCAATCAAGATCACTTCAACCCATCAAATGTGTTCTGAATGTTTGCAAACACCTAAACCCTTCTAAGAGACCTATTTATTTATGTAAATATTCCTGTTCTCTCAGCTCTTTGTAGGTGTTTTTATGGAGGAACACCAAAGGTTCACTCAGCCTGAACTTAAGCCCTAATTCAGTCAAAAAGACAGGCTTCAGATGCACATCCTTCAAAAGAACAGGCATGGATTTGTTCTACATTTATTTAACTAGAAGTTCATAGTAGTGACTTTCTCAGAAAAATGGAAGTATATTACCAAGAAACAATCTGCATTTGTAACTCCAGAAACAGAAACAGACAGATCTCCAGTTTGAAAAATAAAGTCCCTTCCCTGGAAGTACTACAATGCATTGAAAATAACTGTAAGCGGCCTTACTTAAAAAAAAAAAAAAAAAAAAAAAAAAAAAAAAAACAAGGAAGGATACTTTTCTGGAAAGATATTTTACTTTCTTTTCCTACAAGATACTCAGTTCCTCCTGGAAGCCTATTCTAAGCTGAGGATGGAAAAGAATCATCAGAGATCAATGCAAACATCAACCCCATGCACAAGAGCGCTTCTCAGGGAGCTTGCTGACTCGCTGTGTAAGGGATGTGTGTGTGTGTACTTATTTAATTGTTGTTGTTGTTGAAAAAGCTTCTGCTTGTTTTCAGGTTGACTGCAAGCATTAAAGTAACAGTTGTAGGACAAATTGATGGAGTATGGGCTCTGGCATCACACAGCCCTGGTTTTGAGTCCTGGCTCCACTACTTTTGTGTGCAGTACTAGGTTTTATTAAAACCCAAGCATCTCTTCTATAAAGTAAGACAAATTATATTTTACCTCAATGAGTTGTCATGAGAAATGCATCAGACTGCAGTTTTACAGCTTTTAGCACAATGCTTAGCACATATTTGTTGGCAAAATAAATATTTACTATTACAAAAAATAATATTATTTAAAAGAATGCCAGGTAAAAAATTTGAAAAGTGTAAAAGTGAATAAAAACAATGTCAGGGGGCTGCCCGGGTGGCTCAGTGGGTTAAGCCTCTGCCTTCAGCTCAGGTCATGATCTCAGGGTCCTGGGATCGAGCCCTGCATCAGGCTCTCTGCTAGGCAGGGAGCCTGCTTCCTCCTCTCTCTCTACCTGCAATCTCTCTCTGTCAAATAAATAAAATCTTAAAAAAAAAAAAAAAAGTCAGGTAACATGGTAAAGAAAGAGGGTTGAGAAAATTTATGCATATGCTTAAAGCCAAAAAAAGAAAATCTACTTCCTATTAACTCAACCTATTTCCAATTAATTCAACCACTAGGTAAGCCAATTTTTAACTGAGAGAAGAATTTGGTTTGATAGTGAAATCTATAGAATGACCACACGTTAGTGCTTCAAGGAACCTTAGAATCAAGTATTCTTCTCTTTCAAATGATCAAAGGCACCAAAGATACTCTAACCTGCTTAAGGTCAAACAGTTACTCTATAGAGCCAGAAGTAAAACACAGTTCTTATACCACTCTACTACAATGTATTAGATCTCAGTTCATATTTGCCAAAGGAGTCATTCAGTTTCTTTTTAGAATTCGTATATGGATAAATATACTAAGCTGATTAAGGATAGGTAATTCCAAGTAACATGTAACATATCACCCAAACTATTGAGATTCAGTCTGACACACATCATTTCTACCCATCATTGATGCCTGAACACAATTCCAAGTCTTGGAAGTGGAAGAGAAGGGTTTGAAAAGCAAACAAACCTTAGTCATGTTATTAAAGGACACTTGGTTTGGAATGGAATGCTGGAGTGTTTAATTATCAACATGTGCCTTTCCATCCCCAGCCTATTAAATCATCTGGCCTGCTAATAATAGCCTGTTTAGCCATCAGCAGAAGATGGATGAGTTTTAGTTCCCATTTTCAAATCCAAGGGATCTGCCCTGTTTCTGAATTATCTGCAGATGAAGATTAGTCACTGAGGCATCTGTAGGTTGTGCAGAGGACATTGGGAGTCTTGGCCAGCACATTTATCCTCACCAATGTACTCCTCCCTCTCCTCCACGGCTTCCACCGGTGAACAGAGAAGAAAAGTACCAAGGTTAAATGTGGGGAAGGAAAACTTACCAATTAAAAATAATTTTTTTAACATTAGCAAACTGGATGTAATTGTTTCCTGTTTTTAAACCATCTGTGACTATATCACCTACTTAGGTCTGCAAAAGAAATTGTGCCTGTAGTATGACTGCTTTCACAAATCCAGCTGTTTGTTTGCTCTTTTAAATTTGTATCTATTGTTCCTGTTACCTCTGGGTGTGTGACAAGGTATTCCAAAACTTATGGCTTAAAAAACTCTATTTGGATCATGATTTTGTGGATGAGGAATTTGGGGAGTACTTAGCAGAGTTTCCCATCTCTGCTTCATAAGATGTTAACTGGAGTGGGTTGGTATGTGCTAGATATTTTCCACTTTCAGGATGGCACACTTACATGTTTAGCAAATTGGTGCTGGTGTTTACTGAGAATTTAGGTTAGTTTTTTGGTAGCGTAACTTCAGTTGTGATCCACAAGGGCCTATCCATAGGCTGCTCAGACTTCTCCATAGCATAGAAGCTGAGTTTCTAGAGTGAATGTTCTTTCAGTCCATTGAAAGCTGCAATATGCCTTTTGGCCTAACTTCAGAAGTCCCAGAACACCACTTTCATTGTATTCCTTGGTCAGGCAAATCAGTTAAGTCAAGCTCAGATTCAAGGGGACAGAAAATAGATTTCCTCTGTTAAGGGTAGAACAGCAAAAGCCTTTGCAGACATTTTTAATTTGTTACATCAAGGAAAATCATAATCATTAAATTTTAACTATTGTCTCCACCCCCACAGATTCTGATCTTTTTCAGAATCTTAAAAAATATTGTTAATTTATTAATTAGATTTTCCTCCATTATTGATATTTAGTAGGTATTTTATGATATCCTGAAACAATGGCTTCAATCAATCATCAATGAAATTGCATTTATTTTCTGGAAAATTATTCCTTTCCTTTCCCAGCCTATCTCCATATTGATTAGAACACTCCAAATGCCATTCTGGATTATGCATAACTAGTCAGCAAATAACAGAAGCTTCAACACAACATTCTTTGTGAGATAAAGCAAGCAGACGGAAGATGAGGGAAAAAAAAACAATTAAAAAACAGTTTCCAAGCTGAAGAAGGATCTTAACAATGGCAGAGCTTTTGAGATATTTAGGTGGCTTTCATGCCACCTTTTTCCTTTTATGCCCCAAGGAGCAAGGGTATAAGTAAATCAGTTTTGCAGATCTTATCAGTAGACCCCAAAGTAGAAATTAACTAGTAGTGAAAATCTCATAGATTGAGCCCCTTTTCATTTGCATATATTTGCATATGAATACTCAACTAATTGTTGTGAAGTAACAATTAAGAGAACAATAGAAGAAAGAAAAGGGGCTTGAGGCTGCAGCAGACACCTGGGAGACTGTATTTAAAAAGCTTTTTACATATTTGAATTTTTTTAATAAAGACAAAGGCACTGAATCATGCACACAAAATACTACCAAAAGAATTAAAGTAGGAAAAGGTTTGTGACCTACTGATACCATTTTCTGATACAGAGTCCTCTAATTTTTCCTGCTTCAATCTTGAATATCAGATACCTGTAAAGTAGAGTTTAGAACCCAAGGTTCTATAGATAGCTCTGAAGCAAGTTCTGAGTTCTGACAAGCTCCTAAATTTGCACTGGCCCCTCTTCAAACTGCTACTTTTAAATAATTGTTGAACATTCCTTTAACAGAGAGCTGTTTACTGAGGTTGGGACAAGATGGCTTTCGGTTTTCTCTTTTGTAGTTCTGAACAATTTAGCTCTGGCCCTGAACTGTCATACTCCACTCAGCAAAATAAGTTACCTGGATTTAACCCTTTCCACTCTTCCTAAAGAACTATTTTGACCATGCCCTATTATTTCTGTAATAGATTTAAAAAAAAAAAAAAAATGTTTGTCTTCCTATCACCTAATCCCTCTTTTACAATAGTACCATCATTTTCCTTTATACAATCTCATTGTATATTTTCAGTCTGTATGGCTTCTGATGGGACTACTGCCCCAGGTCTAAGAACAGAGCCAAAACAAAAGGAGGTGTAGTTTAGAGACAGGCAGAAATGGATCAGAGCAATATAAACATAAAGGAGAGGGGAAACACGAAGAAGAGAGAGACAAACAGAAAACACTGATGACCTTGTTTGACATCTTGATTCCAACCATTCCCTAAACTATGTATTTGGTTATATAAGCCGATCGATTTGCTTCCTCTAACGTACACACACGCACACCATGCACACACAGAAACATTTTATTTAATTATAAACAATCATTATGATGATTATTATATTCTGCTTAAGCTACTATGATCTGAGTTTCTATCACTTGAAATCAGGGTTAATAATACAATCCCTTATTAAGTCAAAGAAAAATATTTCTTCCAGTTGTTTATAGTACTGTCTTTGAAAGGCACTGTCAAATCTAAACTAGTATACTAAATTCACTCCACTCACTGGATTTCATATAACCAACCGAAGATTGCTTTTCTAAATTACTTAGATCTATTTATGAGGTTTTTCAACATGACTAAATAATTATCCAACATAAAATTATCTAATTTATTTAGAAAAACTATATACCCATATACTTACATATTCTTTTAATTCTTTTAAAAGGCCACAGATAAGTGCACATCTATTAGTGTCCCCATAGGCATGTGTACTTGGTATCTTCGGTGGAATAACAAACTCCAACATCTCAGTGTCACATAATACAAAGGCTGATTTCTTGCTCACATTACATGTAAACTTTAGGCCAGTAGTGTTCTGCTCCAGCAATGGCTCCACTCCATCTGTCTTCTTAATTAGACATGAAGGCTAAAGGAGCAACCTTTATCTGGAATGTGCCATTCTCAAAGTGGAAAGTAGAAGCTAGAGACTAAACTGAATCATGTGATCATATTTAAAACTTCTGCTCCAACATGGCATACATCACATTTACTCAGATTACAATGGACAGATTTACCAGTGGGACAAGAAAGTATATGTCCCTTATACAGTGGCACTGCCAGTTACCCAATAAAGACAAAGATATATAAACATAATGATGGGAGTGAATTATTTTTTAAAAGATTTTATTTATTCATTTTAGAGAGAAAGAGAGAGCAAGCAAGGAGAGGAGCAGAGGACAAGCAGACTCCATGCTGAGCACAGAGCCTGCCACTGCCAATCCCACTACCCCAAGGTCACAACTCCAGCCAAAATCGAGTCTGTCACTCAATACACTGAGCCACCCAGGCACCCCGGGAGTGAATTATTTTGATCAGTAATACAGTCTGACAAATCTATTGTGTCAGATTATATTACCAGATTATATTGTTCTTTTTACCTGGGTGCTGTCTAGGCTACCACTATCCCTTGAATCTGATACCCAGGTTTGACTGGAGTGCTAGAGTCTCTAATGAGAGACTTTATCTTCAAGATTCAGCCCGGAGAAAGGTCATGCACCTCTACAGTGGGAACACATGCCCTTGAACTCAGGGTTCTTGCATCCTGTAAGGGTAAGAGTTCCCTTTATATGATGAGCTCTCCCAAGGCTATTGCTTTTTATAGTCTTGCTTAGTAGGCTATATGAAATTAACTAGCCCTACTCTGTTGGTTTTAGATGTGGTTAGAAAATATGTTAACTCTGCTACCCTATTCCTCTGAATTTATGTTTTAGAAATATGAACATGCACCCCTCAAATGTTAATGCTGCTAAAGGTACCTTTCAGTGCAACCTAAATTTACTAGATTCATTTATGCACTCATGTACTCCAAAGCATTCTAGTAAACACCACTTTTTGTTCTTGCTACCTTTCCAGTGATGTTTTAGTAATCTTTTGGATGGATCTTATTCTAGTAACAGTAACTATGTAAACCAACTCAAAACTCAGTGATTTAAGACAATAATATTTATTGATTATGTCTCTTGATCTTAATGAATCGGAAATTTAAGATCAGCTCAGTTCTGTGGTTCTGGTTCAGAGTCTTTCATGACGCTTCAGTCTACTGTTACCTAAGACTAGTGTCGTGAAGGTTTCCTTTTTGTGTTTATGGAATTCCAGCTGGGGAGACTTGGACATCTGGGAATCTTAGGGGCTTCTTGTGTATCTTTCTGGAACTCTGTGTGGTATCTTATGTGATTTCCAGAATGGTAGCTTCAGAAGTACTAACCTAGTAGATCCTATCTCCAAAGGCACAAGTTCTTAGAGAGAGAGGGAGAAACAGAAACAGAATGGAAACAGAGAAAGAGTATCAACTATGTGAAGCCATCTTGCCTTTTACAACCTATAAGTCAGACAAGTGTCATTTTCCCATATTCTCATAGTTGAAGCAATTACAAAGGTATACCCAGATTTGAGGGGATGCACCAGAGACTCATCACTTACTAAAGGATTGCCAGTATTACTTTGTAAAAAGAGGTTGTAGGATGAGATCAATATTTGTGTGACTGTCTCTGGAAAATCCAATTTGCCAAAGATATCCAGGTTACCTTGCCCCTTAATCTAGTTTGATGACACACTCTGGCTTGGAATCAAAGAATGTTATAGCTAAAAGGAAAAGAACATAAAAATAATCTTATGCAATTTTTTCTAATCACCAACTCAAGGAATTTAAGTGATGCCCAAGGTAAAACAGATAATTACATATACATATACCAAAATTACAGGAAAAATCTCTATCCAAAGCTCTTTGTACTGAACAACAGCAACCACCATGATTCATTTTATTAGCTCTTATTTTACAGGTTATGACCATGGTGTAGTTAAAATGATAAAGTGAATCTCAAGATGTATTGAACTGAAAACCAACTGTTACCTGGTGTTAGATATTTAGGTTTTTGTTTTTTAGTAATATATTCTTGAATCATTGGTCAAAACAAAACATAAACCTCACACCTATGTAAAAATTAACCCAAAATGTACCATAGATTTAAATGTAAGTCTAAATGTAAATTTAAAACTATGAAAATTTTAGAAGAAAAAATTGAATAAAATTGAATATACTATTAAAGAATGTAAACTGATAATTGGTATGATTTTCCTTATATTCTTAGCTCAAATCTGTATGGAATGAACATTATTAACTTTTTTTAAGGATTTTGAACTCAAGTGTTTAATAGTTGAATTCAGATGTCTTGATAGTGATAGGCTTTTTGCAGTCATTTATCTCATTCTACTTCATTTTGGGTGAGTAAGAGTAATTTGTGATTGTCAAGATAGTGGTCCATTTCAAAAACATCATCAAAGTTATATGGACAAAGTTATTAATAATATTTCCATACTATCTTTAGGATCCCAGCAGGGTCTATAGTGGTATCCTCTGCTTCATTTCTAAATTGGTAATTTTTGTATTTTCACATATTTTTCCTTTCTCATGCATGCTAGCTGTTTGTCAACATAATTGATCTTTTTGAAGAATCAGCTCTTGGTTTATTGATTTTCTTGATTATGTTCCTATTTCCAAGTTCACTGATTTTTGCCCTTATGTGTATTATTTTCTTCTTTCTATTTGTTTTGGATTTCTTTCTTTCTTTCTTGATTATTGATTTGAGACATTTTTCATGTATAAATTTAGTTTTATAAATTTTCTTCTTAGTACTGCTTTAGCTGTGTGCCACTAATTTTGATAGTTTGTATATATATATATATATATATATATATATATTTAAATTTTTCTTGAAACTACCTTTTATACCCATGGATTATTTATAAATATGCTGCTTAGTTTTCAAATGTTTGAAAATTATTCTGTAACTAATATTGATTTCTACTTTGATTCCATTGTGGACAGAGTACACATTTGTATAATTTCAGTTAGTTTAAATTTCTAAGGTTTATTTTATAGCTTTCTATCTTAGAATATGATTCACGTGCACTTAAAAATAATGTGTTTTGCTGTTGTTGGGTGTCCTAAAAATACTGAGTAGATATTGTTGGCTAGTAGTACTTTTGACTTCTTCTATTTCTTTGCTGATTTTCTGTTCAATTTCTCTATGAAGTGTTGAGAGAGGAGTGTTGAGGTCTCCAAGTGTAATAGTGCATGTATGTTTTTGGTTTCAGTTCTGTCAGTGTCTGCCTCACACATTTTGCACCTATGTTATTTAGTGCCTACACATCTAGGATTTCTGTGTTTACATGCAGTTTTGTCCTTTTATCATTATAGAATGTCACTCTTTCAGCTAATTTTTTTGTTCTGAAGTCCACTTTATCTGATATTAATAAATCCATTCTTATATTAATATAATATATCCACTTTTCCTTTGATTAATGTTTGTACAATATATGTTTTTTTCTTTTTTTCTAAATAGTTGGGTCAGGTTTTATAATCCGCTTTGCCAATTTCTATAGTTTAACATGTATTTATGCCATTTACAATTGATGTAATTATTGATATGTTAGGGTTATACTGTCTTTTAATTTTTATTTTCTGTTTGTTCTCTTAGTTTTCTATATCTCTATTTTCATTTTCCTGTCTGTCTATGAGTTACTTGACTTTTTTTAAGATCCATTTTTAATTAACCTATAATGTTTTTTAGTTTAACTCTTTGTGCTGCTTTTTAAGTGGTTATTCTAGATACTACATTATACATGTGAATGTAAGTGTGAGGTGTCTGTGTGTGTGAATATATATATGTTCACACACAGTCTACTGGTGTCATTATTTTACATGTGCAAATGAAGTATTAAAATCTTACCTCCCTTTAAATTCTTTTGCACTCCCTTATTTATAATATAATTGCCTTATATATTTCCTCATCATATATTTAGAATCATATCACACAGTATTAATTTTTTTGCTTTCATTACCAAAATATTAGAAAACCCAAGAGAAAAGGGAAATCTTATTGTATTTTCCTTATTTTTCTTATCTTGTTCTTTCCCCTTCCCCAGTATTTCAAGGTTCATTATTTTATAATTTTCTTTCTGTTTAGAAAACTTCCTTAAGCTGTTCTATTACAATAGGCCTAAGAGTGATTATCTTAATTTTTCTTTGTCTAAAGATTTGATTTCACTTTCATTCCTGAAGGATATTTTTGCTATGTATAGAATTCTAGGTTGACAGAGCTTTTCTTTCAACACTTGAGAAATATTGTGCCACTTTATTCTGGCCTCCATCATATCTAATGATAAATCAGCTACCATTTTAATTGATTATGCTCTATATGCAAGGTGTTCTTTTACTCTGACCCCTGTTGATATTTTTTTCTTT
Source organism: Mustela putorius furo (assembly GCF_011764305.1). Lineage (NCBI taxonomy): Eukaryota > Metazoa > Chordata > Mammalia > Carnivora > Mustelidae > Mustela > Mustela putorius. Next base: position 29,157,992 of record NW_025421273.1, read on the forward strand.
GTCCTTGTTTTTAAAAATTTAATCATGATGTGTCCTTGCATGACTTTCTTTTGGTTTATCCATTTGGGGTTTACTCAGCTTTTTGAATCTGGAAGTTTATGTCTTTTGATAAATTTGGGAAGTTTTGATTCATTATTTCTATGTGTAACTTTTTCAGCCCTGTCATCTTTCTCCTCTTGTTTTTGAACTCCAATGACAAAAACATGAGGTCTTTCATTATAGTTCCACATATCCCTAAGATGCTATTAATTTTTTTTCTGGTCTGTTTTATTTTTGCTGTTCAGATTGAATAATATATAATGTTCTGTTTTCCATTTATTGATGACTTCCTCTGTCCCCTGCATTCTATGATTGAGTTTATTCACTGAACTTATATTTCAGTAATTATATTTTTCAGTTATATTTCAGTAAGTATTTTTCAGTTCTAAAGTTCTATTTGGTTCTTCTTTAAATCTTCTATTTCCTTGCTGGGACTTTATATCTCTTTCCTGAGGCTTTCTTTTACTTTTTTTTTTTTTTTTTTTTTTGGTACAAGCATGTTTGTTATTGCTCATTAGAGAAATTTTACTGTGGCAGCTTTAAAACTTTGTGAAAGAATTTTAATATCTGTGTCATGTCAGCATTGGCATTTCTTTTTTTTTTTTTTTAAGATTTTATTTATTTATTTGACAGAGAGAGATCAGAAGTAGGCAGAGAGGCAGGCAGAGAGAGAGAGGAGGAAGCAGGCTCCCCGCCGAGCAGAGAACCCAATGCGGGACTCGATCCCAGGACCCTGAGATCATGACCTGAGCCGAAGGCAGTGGCTTAACCCACTGAGCCACCCAGGCGCCCCAGCATTGTCATTTCTTGATTGTATTTTTCTTTCAGTTTGATATCTTTCTGATTCTTGATAAGATGAATGATTAATTATTGAAACCTAAACATTTTTATATTGAGTTAGGTAATTCTTGATATTATTAGACCTTTCTTTTAGCTGGCTTTTTGGAACATAACTTTTTACTGGAAGGAGGAATATCATCTGCCACAGGGAGATAAAATTCCAGGTTTGCCACTCAGCCTGAATTGACACCCTATTTGGGCATGTTCCTCATTACTTTTAAGCAGAAGTGAGAGTTTTAACTCTCCATGTAGATTTTACTGACAGCAGTGGGAGTTGCCTTGTTACCACTGGATGATGGTGAAAGATACCACTATCCACCAGGCCTCCTCTGTCACCATCTGAGTGGAATGGGAATGGGATCATAACCGCCAACTATGAGTAGAAATCAATATTCCCATATGGTCTGACTGACACTGTTGATGGGAAGTTTAGTAATGTCCAGCAGGGATTAAAATTTTAGCTCTTTACCTAACCCTCTCCAAAGTAGCCCAGTACTGATATGAGAGTTCCTTGTAAAATACTTAAGTGGATCCCCACTTAGTCTTTGCTGATATGGGTGGACCCAAACCAGACTTTTTTCTTCTTCTATGTGGTTTAGCTGGTATGGAGCAGCTATTGTTCAAAGTTTTCTATATTATTTGGCTGTCCTTTTTCCTGGTCTTTTGGATAGAGAGAGCAAGCTTTTGTTGGGGCTATTTTTGTCTGTGTTGGCAGGTGTTTTCAAATTGCTGACCTTATCAGCTCTGAGTTGGAATATATGAGGTAAAAAAAAAAAATAAAGGGTACCTGGATGGCTCAGTTGGTTGGGCAACTGCCTTCAGCTCAGGTCATGCTCCCAGGGTTCTGGGATGGAGTCCCCCATCAGAATCCCTGCTCAGTGAGGAGTCTGCTTCTCCCTCTGACCCTCTCCCCTCTCAAGCTCTCTCACTCACTCTCTCTTTCTGAAATAAATAAATAAAATCTAAAAAAAAAAAAAAAAGAAAGAAAGAAAGAAAAGAAAAAGAAAACCCAGGTAACTAACCATTCCTTTCATCTTAAGTTCCCTTGCCTGTCTGACTTCTACTGTCTGTATTTCAATCTTTTTACATTTTATATATAATATCTAGTATTCTTAGTTGTACGTATTATGATGATAACCAAAGTATGTTTACTCTATCTCCCAGAAGCAGAAGACTTAATAGCAGAGCTTTAAAAAACAATAGTTTAATTTACAGTTTTTCTAATGAAAAATTCACAGTTCATTTGAAAGATTGCCTCACAAGTGACAGAATCACAAATGCATATTTGTTAATATGGTCAGGCTATCCTAGAGAACAGGTTCAAATAGCACTTAAGATATAGCATCCATACAATTTCGAGCTCCCAAAGAGCCAAAAGACCAATAATGTGTGTGTACCTCCAGGTAATATACAGGGGCAATATTTGAACCAAACATACCCAACAAAGCCTTGGGGAAGATGTTAAGACAAAGCAAGAAATTATGATCACAAGCAGGCTAACAGAACAGGGAGGAAAGATTTACCCAGTCTTTTACTAGCATGATACCCCACTTCATCTTGACAATAGCCCCGGAAGATAGGTACTATTACTGACTTCCACTGAGAGAGAGAAAGAGAGAGGTATAGGAACTAAATAGTTTTCTGAAGTTTTTACAGCTAAACACTGGAGGATTCATTCTTCAAAACTTGTATGTCTGACTATAGAATCTAGACTCTTAACTATTAGAGATGAGAGATGCTGAGTGAAGTAGCTGAAATTAGTTTTCCAGATGAAGGCATGTAGCAGTGATATCTAAGAGTCACAATAATATCTGATCTCTGTTGAAATGATGTGCCAAGATAGTGATTCAAAATGCAGTTGGGGTTTCCAATAGATGAGATGAGCCTCAATAAGCTGAATTCCAGCACAAATGCTCTGTAGTTGCTGGAAGAGAAGCAAACTGGTCACACCAGAAATATAGTAAGGGAGAGGAAAGCCTGAGTTCATATATTAGGGTCAGGGTGAAGATTTCTGGACCCATTTTAAGGGACTTGATAAAAATGTAGGGAGTGAACACAGAACTCAAAGAAAGTGAGAAGGACTGCCTAGGCAATGGGAACATTGACTCTTAAATCAGTAATCACATTGATAAAAATGGTTACCAGTTATGGAGTGTCTGACATAAATACTGAAATAAATTTCAGAACTTATCACATAGAGCAGAAGCTCGGGCTTGATATAAGTGCACTGGGATCACTTATTACAATGGAGCACCCTAAAAGGACATACTTGGGATCTCACATTTACCAAAGGCTTTAGAATCATTGTTAGGAAGAACAACTTTGTAAAAAATTCATGAGTAAGATAATTGGAATTCTTATGTACCTCCTGCTTCAAGTCAGAATTGGTCTAGAACACAGGGTGCAATTGAAATAGACATCTAGGAGGATCAGAAATAAAGAATTTAAACATGAATGAAGGCTTTCACCTTCACTAGGGACACACACATTATTCCAAATCCAAGGGGGGAGAAGATCAAGAGAGCATAGCATCCCTGCAATCCATCTATCCCTCCATCAACAATTCATTCATCTATTTATTCATTCAACAACTAATTATAGAATGTCTGATCTATACCTGCAGTCATGCTAAGTCCTCCATATACTAAAAACAAAACAAAACAAAACCCTGATTTTTGCTTTTATTGGGCTTACTATCTAACAACAGAAAACACTTAACACAATGGATTGATTGTAATCACAAGGAATGCATGCAACAGTGGACTGACTGTTTAAATACAGAGGTGTTCTTTGCTATAAAGATTGTAATGGAAGTGTAGCGGAGGCATATAACTTCACTTAGGGGAATAGAAACACCTTCCCAGAGGAAGTGACATTTAAGCTGAAGCCTTGATTCTGAGTGAGGTGAGGAGAGTAAGAGTTAAGAAATTTCCATTCATAGTAAATAGCCTGTGCAAAAGCCCTGAGCCTTCTTCACACTGAAGAAACTGGAAAGCCAAGGTAACTGGAATCTAGATAGGAAGCAACTCATCCCTGAGACTATAAGGCAGGAGAGAATGTCTTAGAGGTGGAACATAAGTTATACAGGCTGCATTGGCACCCTAGGAAGTGTCTATGAATTAGCTAGCTCGGTTTAGTAACTTTATGGGTGACAAGAACCTCTCTCTAAGGCTCTGCCCCTTTTTCTGTCTTTGTATTAAGCACAAGGGTGAAGATGTGAAAGGTGCTCTTCTTATATCTTGAAAACTTCATCTCCTCCACAGCAGGAGTTTTCAAATGGCCTTGAGTTGGTATTTGGAGAGAAGTACTCATTCCGCCCTTGTTAAGAGTTATCTAGGAGCAATGGAAGTTATTTCTGTGTCAGCTCCCTGGATCAGAGGCATGTGGGCAGCCAGGATACATGTGGCCTGTTCCAGGTCGTCATGTAGATGATGAAAAGGAGGTTGGAACTCTGCCAGCTACAAGATCTAGTATTGAGGAGCCAAAGGATGTGTTTTAAGCTACTTTGAAATCTGTGGATGTTTTTTCCTCCTTTGAAGCTCATTATGGCACTGAGCTAACCATGAGTAATCCCACTGAAGTCTAATACCAGAGAGCAGTAGAGAAGTGTAATTTTCCAGCCAATTCCATCCTGCTCTGCTGAAACCCATCCCACTGTAAAACTATAAAATACCTTATATCATGTATTCCTTCCTGTAGGGTTTTGTTTGTTTGCATAGAAGATGGGTGTTACAATTTTGACGGAGTAACTACCCACCCTATGTAGGTAGAATAATTAAGTGCATAAGCTTATTTCATTCATTTAATAAATATTTACTGATCTTAACTATCTGTGGGGTATATGTCTACATATAAGAGGTTAGTAGGAAAAGAGATACATAAGTTCTTGTTTATATAGTGTTCATAATCTAAAGAGTTTTGAGACAGTAACCAGGAAACAAAGAAAAAATAAGTAAAGGAAAAAAAAAAACAGAAAAGGAAAAGGAAAGAAAAAGGGTAGAGATGAAGGGAAGGAAGAAGGAAGGACCTTTCAGGCAGTCACAGCTAGTAGGGAAATTAAAGAATGTGATAAACCATACCCAGTTAACTATTACCATGTTATGTGCTACTCAGAAATTTAGGGGCTAAAAACAACGTTATGATTTATTTACAAATTTTGTGACCTAAGAATTCTGGAAGGATTCAGCTAGGTGTTTGTGATTCATACAGTGGCAGTGGGGACAAGAAGATCCACTTCCAAACATAACTTTTTATATTCACATACCTAGCACCTCAGAAGTACCTCTCTCTCTTTCCTCTCCCTCCCTACCCTCATTTCCTTTTTTTTTTAATTTATTTATTTTCAGCATAACAGTATCATTATTTTTTCACCACACCCAGTGCTCCATGCAATCCGTGCCCTCTATAATACCCACTGTGGAAAGAACCAAGAGCCCTTCAACGGATGAATGGATAAGGAAGATGTGGTCCATATACATTATGGAGTGTTATACCTCATTTCCTTTTTATCTCCCCACATCTCACTTGATCATTCAAGGTCTTCCCATATGGCTTAAGACCTTTAAAATATGAGGGTAAAGGGGGAACACACTAATTACATGGAAACTCACTTCTAAGTGTGAGTGAAAGCTGCAAGTTTTTTTTTTTTTTTTTAGAGATTTATTTATTTATTTATTTGTTTGACAGACAGAGATCCCAAGTAGGCAGAGGGTCAGGCAGAGAGAGATAGGAGGAAGCTGGTTCCCTGCTAAGCAGAAAGCCTAATGTGGGGCTCAATCCCAGGACCCTGAGATCATGACCTGAGCTGAAGGCAGAGACTTTAACCCACTGAGCCACCTAGGCACCCTGAAAACTGCAAGTTTCTTGAGGCCAGAGCATCACATTTGCCATATCCCCTTCCTATGAGCAGTCACAGAGCCCATCTAGACTCAGGGAGATGCTACATGGACCCCAACTTGGAGTGGAAGGATTGTCAGCATACCGGTGGCCATCTTTAATGTACCACAAGGTCTCTGACATAATTTTGAGTGATGGAAGATGGCTTTCCTCAGGAGGCAATATTTAAACTGAGTCTTAAATGACAAGAAGAAGCTAAAATGTTAACTTCTTAAAGCAGAAAATACTGGGCAGAGGGAACAGCAAATACAAAGTCCTGCAGGATAAATGATTGACATATTTGAGAAAAGACTGAAGGCTTGTGTGGCTGAAGCTTGAAGTTGGAGAGATACTTTAAGGAGAAGAGATAGCAAAAGTCGAGTCAATAGGCCATGGGCAGGAATTTGGATACTATTCTTAGTGTGAGGGAAGGCTTTGGAAGCTTTTGAAATTAGCATGAAGTGATTTACATATTTAAAGGATTATAGAGGTTCAAAAATAGCAGTTGGAAGAACACTTAGGAGACTATCACAGTAATCCAAGTATGAGACGATGAATGACTTAGGTTAGGTTAAGGTGAATAGGTGTAGGTTTAGGTTTAGGGATAGGTATAGTTATAGGTACATAAATATAGCTGTAGAGACAGATTTAGAGGTAGACCTATACAGATATAGATTTAAATGCAGGATAAAATTTAGGTATATGCATGCATTTAGAAATCAATATAGAGATATAGATTTAGACAGAGATAGAGTTTTGCATATACAAATTGATAGAGATTTAAAGATAAGATATAACGATAAAAATATAGATATATTTAGATAAAGATAGATATCAATATTGAAGTAGGTATGAATTTAGATAGAGACATAAACACAGATATGGATATACTTGAGATGAAGATAACAGAATTCACTAATAGATGAAGGAGGAAAGTGACAGTACAAAAGAAATAATTACTTGAGCACTGGATGCAGAACAAGGTTGTTTACTGAGTTATAAACGACTGGTCTATGGAAAGTTCTCCACTAAAGAGGTAAAATATACCCAAGAAAATTTATGAAATCCAAGAGCACTTGAGGGAAAAATGTCACGTTTGTGTAGATACCCACTGATTTTTTTTTCCTTTTCCCTCTCTCATGAATGCCCTTCTTTGCACTTTCTCATACTAGTATTTCTCACATCTGGAATATTGTGAATGGGAATCATCATAGACTCAGGAACAAGAGACACCTTAAACACAAGGTATTTAAACCCAATGGCTGCCATGTAGGGGCTGTGGACTGTGGGCAAATTAGCTCATTTCTACTTTCAAATAGGAATAACTACCTATTTCACAGGGCTACTATAAGAATTAAAAGTAAAAAAAAAAAAAAATTGTGTAACATGCATTTAGTATTGTATCTAGCACCTAGCAGGGCTTAAGAAATATTAGTCTTCTTTTCCTTATATTCTCAAGTCATTAAAAATCCTGCTTGACAAGACCCAACCTTTCTTAGTTGCTTCATGAAACTTTTTCAATCATCTACATTCCTCATGCATTATTCCAAAATTATTTCCAGTGAGCTAATGCAATTCCCCAATTAAACTAATTTCCTTGAAAGCAGCAATTCAGTCTTACATATCATATCCTCTTTTTTTCATACTATCCAGCCCAATGCTGAACACTCCATAAATACTATAAAAATCTCTGTTGATTGATTCTTTTTTCATTTTTGTGAATTAAGTAATTCTCCTCCAATATTGAAGGTCCAGTGAAAAATTGACTCTAAAAAAGTATTTAACATATAAAGTCCCATGGGTTTTCTTAACTAAACAAAGAAGAGATTTTGAAGGATTAAAAAACAATTTTCTGTTCTTTGCAGGTTGTTCCCATATTTAATAGAATGTTACAATATAAAAATAAGTGTCTCTGTAATGGATGGTTTTTTTTCTCATCAAGTTGCTTGAAAGTTACAGTCAACATCTACAAATTACATTTATGTGTCATAGTCTTAAATAAATTGTATTATAGTAGAACATTTGTGAATAATAAAAGAATTGCTCAGTACTCTTGGTAAAAACTTAACATTTGAACATTTAACCCCCTGAGATAGAAATTATAAATCGTATTTTAAAATATATTTGTTACAAATAGTTTTTTTTTAAGATTTTATTTATTCATTTGACACAGAGAGAGAGATCACAAGTAGGCAGAGAGGCAGGCAGAGAGAGAGGAGGAAGCAGGCTCCCCGCTATACAGAGAGCTCAATATGGGGCTCGATCCCAGGACCCTGAGATCATGACCTGAGCCGAAGGCAGAGACTTAACCCACTGAGCAACCCAGGCTCCCCACAAAGAGTTGTTTTTTCTTTTTTTTTCAAAGTGTGATTTCTGGATAAACTTTCACTTCAACATAATATATTGATCTTCTCTCTGTCTCTGCTTATGACCATGATATTGTTCTTCTTATGAAGACTATAATGGCATGCTTCCAAAAGCTAAGACTCTTCTTATCACTGCATAAATTATAGCCATTCATGATGAGGCTTCATCTCCAATTCTGATGAAATATAAGCAACGATATCTTTGTCAAACCTCCTTAATGTGAAAAGAATTTCTCTTTTGGTGGATTCTTAACCATGTGTTGTAAAATTATTTCACCATGATTTAAAAACATTTTTAAGGAATAGCTCTCATTTTACTTCATAATTGCTCTTCTAGTAATTTATAGATCTTGGTATTCAATAATTTTCTACATTGGATATTTTCATTAAATAATATTTTAATAATACCAATATTATTTTAATAATATCTCATATAAAATATTTCAAATAACACATGGACTAACACTCCCTTACTATACTATACAAATCCCGTTATTGGTATATCCTTTTTATCAGAGTCACAAATTGAGTATTATATAACAAATGCTATGCAAAACCACCGCCACCACCACAACAAAAAAAAAAACAAAGAAATAAAATCATGGAATAATAAATATTAAGCAATGGCTCTTTTTCCTAACACAAATATGTAAGCAATTTTTTATGTATAATTTCTTAAATAAATGCCAGAATATGTACTATCCCACTATTGGAACAATGACACAAAATTCTTTGCCCCAAGTGGATAACTCAGTAAGTAAATGGAATAACCAAAAATGCCTAAAGTCATTTATTTCATAACTTTTTATCTGTACCTGATATGATGTGGATGATCTGGACCTTTCTTTTTCTTCAATCCTCATGTCAGTTTACTCTTTACCTTGCTTAGAAAGCTCTTGACACCCACTGGTCCTCTCTGCATAGTTGAACACACATAGCTCTCTTAGCTCAGAGATCCTGACCTAAACATTTCCTCTATCCCCAATATTTTCCAAACAGCTTTTCACATGATGGCAACTTTTCATCATTCAGTTTAAATATCACCTTCCCAGTCAGACTTTGACTATTTGAAGTATGCATCTCATACATTATCTTTTTTCTTTTTGAGTACCTACCACAATGTGTGATGATAATTTTTTTTTATCATCTTCAATAGAATAGAATTCCATAAGGACAGGGAATGTGTCTGTCTTGATCAACATTCTCCTTCTGGTGTTTGTGAAATGACTGATACGTAGTGGAAGGTCCACACATTTTCTGTATGTATGAATGAATGAGTCATGTACTTACATCATGGAAATAAAGTGAGTGGTTGGTCTGGATGACCCCACCATCAGCTTCCAAGGACATGGATGTGCTCTCCTTTACCTTTCTATTACTATGACTAATGTGTGAGAAATTCATGCCCTTTGGAGTCAGAACCCAGATCCTGGGTTTAAATCTCATCTCAACAAGTGTGTACATTAACTAATCCAGCAAAAGTAAAACATGATGGTAGGTATTAGTGATTGCTAAATATTGGTAGTGTTTAAGTAAATATTGGGAAGCTACCAGATTATATACCATTATTCCTCAAATTTGCCTGCTCAGTAGAATTCAAGGGGGTTGTTAAAAATTATAGATTCACAGCAACCCCCTCCTCTACCAAACCTACTGGTAGACTTCCCAGGTGCAACTCTTAGGAGCCTAGACATTTAACAAGAACACATTTGCTTCTTGTAATTAAGCAAGGTTAGAGAATATGAGTATATTTGATACTAACAATTTTATCCTGAAGATGTGGGAAGTGGTGAAGGATTTTTAGCAGGGAAGCAATCTTTTGGAAGGACTTGCTGGTGGCTGAGTGTAGCAGTCAAGATGGAGAGGAGGCAATGATTTGTGTGATATTAGGTGAGAAAATGGAGTTGGACTTTGGCCAATGCTTATACTTATGGGCTTAAACTTCTGTTTGGGAAAAATCAGATGGATAGTGGAGACTTTCACTGAAATAGAACCTAGAGGAAGAGGCTAGACTTCAGAGTAGAGGGTGTGTGTGTGTGTGTGTGTGTGTGTGTGTGATTTCTAAAGCTGGGTGAGTGACTAGTTTATGAAGGAGAAGGAAAAGTTCGGTTGAGGATATTAAATTTGAAGTCTCTATGAAATATTTAGTATCAGTAGGGAGAGAGAGAAAAAGAGGGATGAGGATGGACCCCACTGCCCCCTGGAATTCTAATATGTGAAAAGCAGAGAGAATACATAAAGGAAATTGTGAAACAATGACCAATGATGTAGAAGGGAATATAGAAATGAGTGATGTTAGGGGAAAAAATATATATATATCAGAAAGAATTTCCAAAAGAAAATGATCACAGTATAAAACTTTGTCAAGGTCAAATAAGATTAGAATTCAAAATGCTCACTGCCTTTATAAACAAGGAAATCACTAATAACATTTGCTGGCGAACTTTCAATAGACAGATGACAATTGAATAAAAGTCTGATTACAATGAGCTGCAATATGTGTGAAATAAGGATATAAATACTTATGTTGTTCACTTTTTCATCTATAATAATACCTTTTCTGAAGGGCTAAAATTAGGATTATGAGATAACAGATTTCTAATATCTAAAATACAGTAGATACCCAAAATTACCTTAAAATTTTTTTTCAACATTATCAATATAAGAGGAGGAATTCCAAATTGATTAAGTAGAATTCAGTTCAATTTACATGGGTTAAAAGCAAAAGCAAAGACTCCATTAATATTGGTAAAGACAGTGACTCATTTTCATAATTGTTTATTAATGACAAAGATATAAAACAATGGTTTTGAGCACATAGAATTTATAAAATTAATCTAAATAAAATATGCTAAAATATTACCAAAAATAAATAATAGTTACCCTGATAGTCTGTGGGACAAAACAATGCCCTTTAAAAAAATATATGTATGCAAGACTGATATAAGGTAACCAGTTTATATTCATGAGTCAATTCTGTACTCTAATCCAGCATTGCAGTGATGTTCATTATACCATATTGCCCGAGAGGAAAAAACTGCAAGACAAATTTTCACCTGTTAGATAATTAATTCATTTTGCTCAGTTTTGAATGAATTCTATGACTGAAGCATATCATAGGAATATATATGAATATAGGAATATATATCTTCTTTCTTAAACTTTACTGTAACTATAAATCAGAGGGCTCTCATCCCTCTTTTGCAAATGAAAAATTGGAGGTTCATGGAGAATAAGAGCGCTGCCCAGGACACAGAGCTGTTCAGTAGTAATACATAAACTTAGTCTTTGACTATTTAATTCCAGGCTAACTAGGATGTCTGTGCAACTCTATCCTAAGAAGCAAGGCACTGAGTTACCATTATGGTTTACCTTCTTAAACAAATATCTGTTGATCATATACTTTAGGCAGAGCACTCTATAAAACTTGTGCATGTCAATGGATACAAGCCATTGTCTTTTGTTCAATCAAAGATGAATGAAATAATGTTACACAGGCTCAAAGGAGTCCCTGGTATTAGAAATTACTAGTAGTACATGCATACAATGGAATGGAAGTTTTATCTATCTTTAACTTCAACAGTTTGAAAAATGAAGATTTTAATCCATATTTGGACCCAACTTTTTTCTTAAGCATTGCTGTCTGCAGAGTTGGCACTTGAATTGTTTATAGGGATTAGGAAGTTGGGGAAGATCATAAATTACTGTGATACCTAGACCCTAGGCAATCTATGGAGCCAAGAGTGCAAAATATTAGTTTCCATTATGCCTGGCATTAGAGTGGCAAGAACTGTGTGTTGTCAGTGAAATGAATGAATTAACTTTAGAATATTTCAACATACCCTTCTATGTTATGCTGTTATGGGTTTGTTAATTGGTTAAGCTATAACCCACATGCAGATGGCTGCTTTAATCAGGAATTCACACTCCAGGGCTATCTAGCTAGCATTCTAATTAAAAATAAATAAATAAATAAAACAAAAAACAAAAAAAGAAACTCTAGAACGGGCTTCTGTTCCCCATATCTAGATTAATAATGATGCTTTACTAAATAGGTTGGCAACTGTCAGAAAAAAAAAAAAGTTGCCAAAATTAGTATCTTATTAAATACCATGATTAATATTAGAAATGAGTTTTCATTGGTAAACATAAATATATGCATGAGCAAAAATATTTAGAAAAGTTCTAGTCCTTACATTAACAGGGCATACAATTCGAGGCTGCACTTTAAGGAACAGCTCCTAAAGTTCCTGTGTCAGGCCATTGGTTAGGAAAATTTCTGGTTGCCTGATATAGACCATAAAGACCACCAAGCCCTGCCTCTGGGCTGTTGTTACATTTACCTTAAGCGAATGTTTCATGCAAGGTGATAGAGTGTCTGGCAGAACAGAGAACTGGAATTTCATCAGATTTACAGAACCAGTCATGTGGACTTTCAAAGCCTGCTTCCAAGTACATGCTTAAGAAACCAACCCAATAGTTTATGTGAGAGATATCAATCTGAAACTCACTTTTTTTATAATCACATAGCCTGCTTATAGAGGATTAGTCAGTACTCACCATCTTCAAACTTCTTGTTTGGCCTGTTTTACACTAGTAAGAATCTACATGTTATACATGTCTAAAGTGGTTGAAAGCCATGTTTGTAATGCAGATACACATGGACCAAAACATGTGGAGAGAGATATTTTTGATTATTGAGAAACAGTCAGAACTTCCTATAATGAGCATTATCATACAGGAATGGAAAAAGTGTGGGGTTCAACAAGCTTGCCTTCCATGTTCCCATTCTCTTTCCTTTCTATTTCATCTAGGATCACCTTGAACATTCCCACAAAGACAAGTTCAGTGTTCCCAGAGAACATTACCACAACCACTAATGTGCCTTTCTGATACAAACACTTATTACAATAGCTCCATATAAAATACCCATTGAGTATAAATAAATAAGCAAGTCAGAAGTGCCTTGTTCTGTGTTATAATTATTAATGGATTTTAACAAGAAGTGTGGCCACACATGTTATGATACCTTATATCTATTTGACATTACATTCACAAACCCAGTTTGGAAAATTGACAGGGTATTAAAAATTTTTTTTTTGCACTCTGGACCAGCACAAGGTTTTGGCTTAACCTTGAGGAAATATAGTCATATAATATTTAGATAATATATCCCACTCCATCTACCGGGAACAACAATCATTATTTTGGAGAGAAAATTTGTACTCAGAAGTTACTCGATAACATTTAGAGGAGAAACATGATGGAACATAGTCCATTATTGAATCCATTCTAAAAATGTTTGATTGGAGCACCTGTTAATTCCCTGTCTTTAATTTTGCATATGGATAGCACATTCAGTGCCAAAGCAACTCAAAGTTTCATTTTTGCAAAAGGGAATCAATATTAGTGATTGAATGGGACAAGTTCATCTGTCTACCCAATATTGAAATATGACTGGTGTGGTGAAACTGCATCTAGTTGGAGGGAACAGAGATATTTGATAGCAAAGTAAGTGGAATCCTGCCAAAGACCTTTCCCCCCATCCTGTTTCTCAATGACATCTGGACGAGAACCAATGTAAGAACTATCATGTTTCTGGAATGTTCCAAGGTCACCCTTCTGGGAGTTGCTTTTGCTGTCATTCTTAGGCCCATGTTTATGCTCATATTCAAATGAGGCTCATCTATGAAATAAGTTTTTTAATAGACAGTTGTGCATTTTTAAAGCAAAATTATATAATTTAATGGGTTGGGGGGGAGAGTTCATTTTTCACAAGGCACTGTTCCAAATTCCTCTAGTCCTACAAACTACTTCTTCCTCATTTACGATGTATTCTTGACAGAGCCTAAGGTTAACCCCCAGGCATAATGCACATTTTTAGGAAAAAGGTTTGCATCCTCCAATGCAGATTTGCATCAAGATTTTTTGTTTTTTAGGTTTTTTTTTTTTTAACCTGCAAAAAAATATATATATTTCTTGAAATGCTGCATTTCTTTGACATAGCAGGAGGCGAAAATGGTGAATGCAGGCATGGGCACAGTGGAGAGCTAAATATATCTCACCTCAGTGGACTCTTTGGTATTTAGGTTTTCAGTGATCTGTTAAATGCTCTGCCCATTTTAAAAGCTGTTTGCAGGCAATTCATGTAAGATGGCATAACAGGCAATGGCTTGGCTTTGCAAAACGTGTATTTAACAAATTCAGTTTTGCTTCAGTTTGTTACTTTGGCACATTATATTTTTATCTCTTCAAGATTTTGAAAACTTTCTTTAGTTGCCTTCCAATCTTTCCTATAAAAGAGTAACAAATGCCATCTTTCTGGGTATTTTTTTGAGAGTATTCTCAAAAGAAGATTATCAGAATTCCTTTTCCTACTATAGAATTGTGAATCAGCAAAATTTGCAACTTTGCTGCATATTTAAAATATTGGCATGAATCTAGTGTGGTATTGCTGTCATGTATTTTTTTTTTTTTTTTTTTTTTTTTTTAATTAATGGGGTCCTCAGAATATGGCCAGTGATAGAGGAAAAGAATCTATCCTCCGAAACACTCCAGTGTCTGCTGCTTTTCTGTTGCTTTTCCACTGTGCTTCAAGAAGACATAACTAATGATTTTGAATTACAGTAGCCTGGTGACTTGTCAGTGACAGATAGAAATGATGAGCTCCTCAACTAGCCCAGTCTTCACAATTCCTCAGTATTGGTTTCTTCTTAACCATTCATAATCAAGATTCAACAGTCTTTTAGATACTCTTAAATCTCTAGATAACCTCTTTAAGATAGACAGCTGTTGGAAATTGGGAGAGGATATTGCTGTTTGGTAGGAACTACAATTTCTTTGATGAATGAAAGAAAGCTTAGCTTCAAGGCATCTGGGGAAAACAATTCAAACACAAAGGAAAACAAGAACCAATCCAAAATCATCTTCTTTTGTTTCATATCAGAAATTCCTTCTTTTCCTGAAGTAGTAGTATTCACCTCTCTTCAGAACTTCCTCAAAAAACCCTGGTGGACTTGGGATCTATGTACATATTTGTGCGCATATACATGTGTGTATGTGTTTGTGCATGTGATTGTATGTATTTGACTTCTCATTTTTCCTCTTACTCCTGGTCTCTAACTACAAACGTCAATACTTTGAGCTGCTTTGACAATTTTTGGTCTCTGAACATGGAAAGAACCACTGAAGAAAGTACCCAAATGCTGTGGATATTTATGTTTTGGCTTCTCAGCATCCATGGGTGCTTTCCAAAAACCCTCATATTTTCTTTCATGCAATAACCCTCCACTGATTGCAGTCTTGATGGGACTCTGAATAATTAATTCCACCACTACGGGAGCTGAAGGAATCCTTGGAAACACTATAGGCTCCTCTGACCACATCTTTTCTCTCAAACTAAATAAGGCCAATGGATAGGTTAGCATAAGAATTATGCTCAACCAATCAGATTCATTCTCCTAGAACTTCAAATCTCTGCAAGCAAGATATAAGATCTGAAAACATAATTGATGTTCATTTATCCTAACTAGTACCCTGATTTAGGGTCTCAACAGTTTCTCAAGCCCTGATTGTTTTTGTTCTGTTTGAAACTGTGTGTATGTGGTCTAGTTTTCTGGTCTATATACTGATTTTGCAAGCCACCCAATATCTTTCTAGTAAATTTACTTTTGCTGAAATCACCCATTATAGACTTTTATTATTTGCAACAAAGAATAAGCTAAGAAACAAATCAAAACAACAACAAAAAACCATAAAGGATATATCCATCATGAACCCTTTCTGGGACAAGGTAGGATATAAATAAATATAATAATTAAGTATAAAAACAAGCTTTGAGCATAATACATTTCTTTAGGTGCTGGGGCTGTTATTAATTCTGGATATTCCTTGTAGGATAGCTAGAAAGAAAGTTTCAAATAGAATGTAGCTTCACACAGTAAGGGTTTCAAACAAAATGCAGTAAGTGTCTACTATATGTCACATTTCATATGAAAATTGATATGGGAGAAAACAATGAAGTAAGAACTTGTGAGCACCTTTTAATCTAATCTATAAAACAAACATGAACAGATGATTTAAAAATAATACTGTAACCCAGCTGTCCAGTACTCTGGTTATGAAACACTACTCTACTTCATGTCAGCTTTGACCTAATATATCTCATTACCTGGACAGATTCTACTCATACCAGTGTGTCTGTCAATCAACATAGATTTTCTCAAAGACATGTTAGGGAAGAATATGAACGATTATATATCTCATACCCCCCAAATCAGCCTCGCTTATGCATTTTCCACTTGTCTCCTTTCTTGAGCCTCTTTTTTGACCTTTCTCTGGGCAATGTTTTGTCCTTTCCCTGTCTTGCTAGCAAATGTCTTCCATGACACTTCCCTTCCTCTTACCCATGACTTTGTTTTTTCCCCTGAAAAATCATTACTCCTCCAGATTTGCTTTAACATAACCATCACCCTTCTCACCTAGCCACGGGTCTTGTAGTAACAGGACCCACTATCCTGAGCAGACAATAATGAGGTCCAACTGAAAGCTTTTGGTAAAGCTGAAAATATCTGATCTGGTGTCAGTCTGTACCTAAAAGCTTCCAATTAACATGGTCTATGCAAGTCTTATATCCTCTCTGAGTTTTATTTTTCCCAACCTAACTCAGACCTATTTCCTTCAAGGCCTTTGTGAAGATAAGCTATGTTCTTTGCACAATGTTCCATATTATAGATATATAAAAAAATAAAGTGCCATCTAGTTGGAGGTTTGCAAGATCGCCTTTAGTTATCTTATGTTAAAATGCCATCTGTTGCATGAAGTATTGCATAGAAGAAACCCAAATGTTGGTTAGTAAATGACAGGAAGGTATCTACCTTGTCATCACCAAAAGTTCAAAATAACAATCTTAGCTTCATGAAGTTTGGTACTTTCATAGCACTGCTGAATAACATGATATTCTAATTCAAAAATGTTGACTTGGCTCCCACTATGCTAAAATTGAGTACTCCTACCCATAGTCACCTTTTCCTGCGTGAAATGAGTTTTACTTGAGTAGAACCAAGTCTAGAAAGATGAGATCAGGGCCAGAGAGAAGCAAACAATTTAATACTGAAAATATTCCATTACACAAAACTTTCCCAAACAACACACACACACACACACACACACACACACACCTTTCTTTTCAGAATACTTGCTCACCTGGGGGCCTTTTTCCAGGAGTTAATGGTAATGAAAGGGTATGTTTATACTCTTTCTATAACTTACCCTCTACTCAGAAGTGTTGATTTTCTCAAGAACCAATCAAACTTTAACATAAGAAGTACTTAAAATTCAGTGGGAGATCCATTATATTTACTGAGATACACTGGGTATCTCTGAGACAACAGGTCTCCTCTCACGCTTAGAAGTTTCTAAATTTCTGAGTGTGTGACATCAGATCTTATTAAAAATTAATTATGGACCAAAAGCGTTGTGGTTCTTCTGCCACTGGATTTGGTGGCAGGCAATAAGAGCTTCCGCAGCTAATGGACACATGGGCTTTGGTCACAGTTCATTACATCTCTTTGTTGTGGGGTGTATATATTAGTGATCACCTTTGAGCAATCAATTTCATTCAAAGTGGGCTTAATGGAGAACTAGTATGTATTATTTTTTGGAAATATACACAACATCCCTCATATCATCTCTGACATAAGGAAGTAAAAAGTGAGGCATTTAGAAACCTCTAATGTAAAAATTCTGAGAACCAGTTGCTTTGTAAGAAATAATGATTACGGTAACCTCTGGGTCCAGTATAGGGAATAAAACTTAATCCTACATAGAGTTTACCAGAAGATACTATTAAGTAGGCTGGGTTATTTTTTTCAATTACTGCCCCAACCTGACAGGCTCAACCTTGCCCCACATAGCAGGTCTGTGTAATACACAATACAATTCTGCCTTTTGTAAATTTAAATCTCGTAGCTGCATAGACATCTATCATCTGTCCAAACAAGGCTGTAAGTACAGGATCCCAGGGAAACATGTGAGAACAGTCCTACAGGCTTCCTCCTCTCTGTGTGACCTACCACCCTAGAGCCACCAGATTTCCATGGGTGTTACCAACACTAACTGAATGAAAACCTAATACAAAAAGGTGACTCTAGCCATGAGAGTTGAAGTTCAAACATTTTAGAACATCCCAAGTTTTCAAAGGAGGGACAGCCTGTCCTCCTGAATATTTATCAAATTATAAAATGTAAAAATATTTTTAAGCCCTAAGGGAGCATTCTCGTTAGAATCAATTTAAGATATAACTAAGATATGCTTCACTTGCAACTCAAAGTTAGATGAGAAGACCAGTCGTTCACTTCTTTTCCCATCTCCACTGCATTAAAGCTTCTAAATATATAGACTTGAATTTGAAGAAATTCAATGGGTATATTCAATTCAGCCAATTATTATAGCCTTCTAGTTTGATCAGAGATTCTGATGTTTAAAATATGGAGATGGTCACTCCCAGGCTTACAAGCAGCAAATGGTTTTTGAACTACAGTTAATGTTGTCACTACAGGTTTTTGTTTCTTCATATTAGGAAACATGCAACATGTACATGGGTGGCATGAACTCTCTGGGAAAGCATAAATGCACAACATGAAGAACACTTTACTGTGTTTAAAAACATACATACACTTTACTGTGTTTAAAAAGGTAAGAACGTTTTCCTGTTGTTTCCTGAACTAACTGTGAATTGGAAAATAAAGTTTCCTATGAGCAATTATTCCTCTTTCTACTTTTCTCTGGCAGAGGGATATTCTGGAAAGAGCAGAATTATACTCACAGGTTAAGTTGGCCAAGTCAGCCTGAGGATTACATACACAAGTGATGGATACGTGAAGATGAAGATGTCGGCATGAATAGGTCTTTCACTATTTTTAGGCATTAAATGAAGCTTACTAAAATGAAGCTACTTAGGCATCCCTTATCTGATATATTTTAACCCCTCTGGGAAGCATTTCCCAATCTCAATTTACAGTTTGTTGTGAGGGCTGTGAGGTGGACTTTTGCAGGTTTTGCAGCCCACAGTTCCCCAAACTCAGCCATTGAAGAGTCTGATTGTGAACAAGGCTTGAATGCAGTTGCTGTAGAATGCACCAATTAATTACATTTATTTTACATAATTGGCATTAGGGCTTTTTAACAAAATGCAAATTTATGGAAATTGGTTGAAATATTTATGCAAAATAATATAAAAATGGACCCCTAAATTATTGGGAAAAAAGAGTTTTAATTGAACAGCTAAAAGATTTGTACTTCGTTATATGATTATATCTAGTAAACTCAATTTAAAAAGTAAGTTCATTTGCTTTTATCTAACCCTTCCATATCTTGCTCAGTATTGTTGGTATAATTATCACCAATAAAGGACCAATCTTATTTTCTATCTCTTTTTGCATCAAGCGTTAGCTCTGTAAACAGTAATGGAATATTTTTTTTTTTTTTTTAACAGAGACTTGTGCATTACAAATTAGGAAGCATCAGGCCACAGAGTTGCAAAGCAGCGAATTATTGCTTAAAGGGGACATAATGCAACACCCTACTTATTTGCTGTTTTGCAGGGTGAATGACTTTGCTATAGAACAAGACTTTTCATAAGAGTTCATTGCAAGGTATTTATAAGGTAAGTGGCTTTGTAATCAGTAGAATATATCTGGCAGTGGGGGCAAGAAATGTATAATGCAGATGGATATGCAGTTAGTGATGCAATAAAGAAATATTAAGATGCTTCTGACATAAGAGTGAATACCTGAATAATCATAAAAGGGAGCTTAAGTTTTAAAAAAATGTTTCAAGAAATGTAGAATATGGTAACACCATATTAGAATATATGTAGAATTTGGTAACACCAAATGAAAGGAGTAAGAAATAAAATATTGCCAGGTTAAGGGACATGGACATTTACAAACAATTAACAAACTGTTAGTTGTTGATGGACAACTCCCTAAATTCAGAGATCCAATTTAATATACTTTCAGCTAATTGGGAAATAAGACTAACCTCCAAACTTCAAGGGTGTGGAAGTAGTTTCACAAGATTCAAATAATTGTGCTAATGATTTAATTTTCTTATTCACTATTTTTCCCTTGGAGGAGGTAGGAGAGATGTAAAGCAGACTGAGGGTGGGCTTTTCTGATACAGTTTTAGTAACACCATTTGGATAATTATTTCTTAAAATATCCTCAAGATTTCAATTGAATTCTTTATTCTCTTTAGGTTCCTACTATAAGATGTAATTTGAAACTGTTTAAAGCTTGTCAACCTCTCATCAAGAAATGGTGGGAGTAAGTGAGTTGATTTTTATAAATAGAGGGCTACATTCTTACACCTTGTTCTTATTGGAGAAGAAGAAAATTTCCCCTACTCTTCTAGGTTCTTTGGCTGGTAAATTGATACAAAAGATTAAGAGGAGAAAAACAAATTTAATTATACACATTCAGGAGCTTCATAAGAATATGGGACCCACAGGCAATTAGGCAATTGAGGTTTGTATGCCATCCTGTGCTAAGGAGAATGGAGTAGGAATCTGAGACCTCAAAGGAGAGAAAGATGATATAGCAGATAGAAAGAGCAGATGCTTGGTAAACAAATGTTTGTCTTGTTGTGCAGTGACAGTGGGACACAGATGAATTCGATTGGCTGGCCCTGTTGAGCTTATTCCCAGCTTACAACACCTAGCCCATATTCTTTATAGTTATTTCTGGATCAGGCCTTCTATCTAAATTCTTTTAGGCAGTTGAGAGGAGGTACAAGCTCTTCCTGAGTCTTTTGGACCTTAACTGAATTCAACTCAAAGTAATCCACATGGCAAAGTGACACATTTTGGGGAAGCTCATTCTGAAACCCTTCATTCCTTCAGAGTGATAAATAGTTAAAGACAAAGCTCATCTAGTAATTTGAAGTGGAGAAATGAAATTAGTCAGACTTACAAACTATTACTGAAATGTTCAGATTTTAAAAGACAAAATGGGGCTGTGATCTCATGATTCCTATCATATGTTCTCTGTGTGATGATACATAATTTCTTCCATTGTATTCTTCTGTTTCTCAGTTTGATTCACTGTTTGGGTATTTTGTTTCTATTATTGCAAAGTAGACAATAAATCCTGAAAAGAAATATAGAAACATAATTCACGTTTTTTTTTTCCATGTAGACATAAAACACAAAATATCAGGCAGTATTTGAAGGGGGGTATAATGAATGTAGTAAAAAATTAAGTTTAGAGGGATTTAACTTAATTGTTCCTGAATAAGATATATCATAAATCTCACTGAAAATTCACCTCTCCTGGGCACCTGGGTGGCTCATTGTGTTAAAGCCTCTGCCTTTGGCTCAGGTCGTGATCCCAAGGTCCTGGGATTGAGCCCCACATCAAGCTCTCTGCTCAGCAGGGAGCCTGCTTCCTCCTCTCTCTCTGCCTACTTGTGATCTCTGTCTGTCAAATAAATAAATAGAAACTTTAAAAAAAATCACCTTTCCTTAAGTAGCAATTAATCTCATATATTTCTCTTTAACAAGTATTTTTGTTGAGAGCATTGAAATCATTATATTGCCTTCTCATCCTCCTTCTTGATCTCTTTATTCACTATGTATCCTTAAGCTCAAACTACATAGCTGATCCATGTAAGATTTCCAGAACTGTTTTTTGCCAGAATTGTGGGAAGTACCCACCTAAAAAGAGATGCTAAAAATCACTGAATTGTTCAGTTCAAATGGGTGAATATTATAGTATGCAAATGAGATCTCAGTAAAACTGCTAAAAAAAATAGACAAAAATAATGGGTTAATGATAAATGTATACTAATAAAACCATCAAAATGATTAGAGTCGGGGCCCACTCATTCAATCACAAATTCATCAAATTGTATTGTTTATCAAACTCTTGGCTCAATGTTGGAATTTTACTGATGAATACAAATCAATCCTTAACCCCTTGTCTTCAACGTAGGAAGAAAGGCAAGTGTGCAAAAATATCACTGCCCGTACACTGAATGGGAATGAGTATAGCAAAAAGAACAGGTTCTAGGAACTGAGATTGGAGGAGTTTAAGAGGTGGGTGGAGGGCATCAAGGTGATCATGAGTGTGATGACCAATCCTTGGGTCAGATGAGTGGTGAGTTAAGTTATGACAGATAAGTAGATATTGTTGGATAAAAATAGGTATATTTGAATTGGGAGAGCCTACAACAAACACAAGAACAAGGAGGCATCAAAGATATTAAATATTTCTAGAGTATGAAGTTTTAGGAGATGATCAGCTGGAGACAAATCATAAAGCAGAGTTTGAAATTTTTAAACTGTTAACAGTTTCTTCAAAAAGTCAAGTTCCTTCAGGTTTTCTTCCATACATTTCTTCCAACAATGGTCCTTGTTAGAACTTTCTAGTGAACAGAAAAGATTCTTTAACAAAGCAAAACAAAAGAAAACAAATTTTCCTATAGTATAAGGTTTATTGGTGTTTTTTTTCCTATTTTTAAAAAAGAAGAAATAGCTTAGATTATAGATTCTCTTCCCCCTGCCAACTCAAGTTCTGCCTTTATTAATTAATTGATCAACATCATTTTATGCTATTACTATATGCTCAATGTTAATAGGGGGGAAAACCTGTCATTTTATAATTTTTATTGATATTAACAGAAAGTATCCATGGATGAAAAACAGATAATTCAGAACACACTAAATTTTGTCAGTACAGAAGAAGTAAGTCATAAAAACTGCCTAGATGTTTTTGCCCAGGAGGAATGGAAATGATAACTGTTGCTTTTGCCATTTCTTCCCTTGTATTACAAAGTTGCAGGGCACTCATATGACAGTACCATGTAAACTAGGAATCATTAAATCTGCTTGCTACATGAAAACAGGAAGCCCCAAAGGGAGCAGGACACTTACCATAAGCTTCATAGCTTTTTATAGGCATGGCTGGATCTCCATAGTCCCCTACTTCTAACACAAGGCTATTCCACAAAACTAATCATTCTCATTCTCCATCCTTTGGGTCCAGAAGTCTCACTGGCAAGAAGCTGGAATGAAAAGTAGGGGATAGTACTGTAGGAATTAATGGAAAATTTAAATCTTGACAAATTATTTGTGGCTTTAAAGAAAATAGATTAATTACAAAATTTATTTTATAGATCATACCTTCTTACACCAAAATTTGAAAGCTTCCATATTGTTTTCATTACGTTGGTGTTTTTATCGGTTAAAAAATGATTGTGGAAGGAAACACAACTTTGATACTTTTCATAGCTAATGTAATAAAGAATCTTGAAACACAAGTACACAAGCACACATGGACACAAACATTTGCCTCTCAGGGCAAGCTTTACCAAGGGTGGGCTCTCAAAGCAGAAGTGACCCAGTGCTTTGTTGCCATTCCTTATATTTGAGCCCATATTCAGTGCCAGTGACTGTGATAAGTGCTATATACAAATATATGCTCATGTAATTCCCACAACAATACTAAGTTGAATTTTACAAATTAGGAAAGTGTAATTTTACATAATAAATTTTATATTTGAAATATTTTTTTGATTCCAGAATTGAAATATTTCATCCTGATGTCACCAATATTGAAATGAATAGAGGGTACTTTGAGGTTTAGTTATCTTTCCAATGAAAGCACCTAGACAGAGTATATAAGGAAACTGATGACTACACATTCTCATGAACTAATATTATATTTTGAGTTATGATAAGAATAACAAATCCAAATGATTGAAAAATAATTTTAAAAAAGAGAAGATTTAAAGCAGCAACTTCTTTCAGTCCGGTGACTTATTCCCATTTCCATTTCATCACATTACTGTAAGTCATTCATTTCATAACTAATGGGACCACTAAATATACAAAATATGTATTTATCAATGTTAAATAATTATCTTTGACTTTCAATTTAAATGACTATTTTTCAATTATACCACCCTTATTTTTTTGTTCAATGAAGTTATATCAGCAATATTATTACTTTTACATTATCCAATTTTGTGACATTTTCTCTGAATTCCGCAGCCAAAATCATACTGTCTAGTTTTGTCTGAAGTTTGGTTTTAAAAGTTGAAAATTAATAGTGTTCTGCTTATATCTAGATAGTCTAAAAGGATCTATAAGAAACCTGAACTAAATGATTTAAAAGAGTATTTGATAAGTCTAGATCAAGTTATTTTTTCTCACTTATATTTATGCCATTTTCATTAATTTTTAGAACTTGATTTAATAGTGAACAAACTTTGATCTTAAAAATTGAAAATAAAATCGTTGTTTACTGACTCAAAGTAACAAGTTCTTCTTCTATACAACTCTTATTCTTTTTGGAGGCTCCAAATGCCTTTTCATATTACATTATTTGCTGTTAAACACCTAAAAAACAAAGAAACATCCTAAGCAGCTCATGAAATCACTTTTTAATCCTGGGTAATTTCTTCTAGGGATATTTTGTCTTTTTCTTCTATCCTGAATTTAAAGTCTACTAGACTTCGTGCATATTGGTCATCCTGGGAATTCCCTTCACTGTTTCCTGGCTTACAGCCTCTTCTTGGAAACCATATGGTAAGTACAGTGTACTTATAAACCATGTCAGATAGCTTCATGCCTAAAGATTTCACGAGTTACTTTCACTGGATAGTTTTGTTGGTTCTCTTGTTTCCTTTTGTGTTTTAATGTTTTTAATTGTGTATTGCTCATTGCTTTGAAAAATTACTTTGATGCATGGATTCTCTATGACCTAATAAAGTTCTTTTCTATCAAGTTCTATAAATTTATAACTATCCCATATCAAACCTTGTATTTTACTTGAAATCCTCATGGGACATGAATCTGAACTATGAATATGAGCAACAACAATGCAACAGCAATATGATAACCACAACTTTTCACAGTTGTATTTAATTCTCTTTTCTTTTCCACCCTTTATCTGTTCAACATCACAGCAACTTTTTTGTGTCTTCTGAGTTTAACATTACTTTCTATTTATCTTTGTCTTTGAGCTGAAGGTGGATTTGTTTTCTGTTTTGTGTTGGATGGGCCCTGATTGCCAAACCAAAGGTCCAAGTTTGCCAACAGCAACAAATGCTCTTAGAGCAAATGCCCGTTTATTCCAGTGCAGGGTACCACTTATATCTCTGGGGTCCTACATTTATAGACATTTTCATTTAGTAGCTCCTCACTGTCTTTTCAGGTATCCAATACAATACTTCGAATATTTTTTTATTCTATTACTTAGCATTTTTGCTATTTTTAGCCAAATTGTTGCTCCAAACAAACTGGATTCCAATTACAGAAAATAGGAACCCGTTTTTTTTTTTCCCCCTCTTTCTTTATTCTTGATATTCAGTTACTTTGTCAATATATGTTGGTACTAATGGTATAGGAACAGGCACACTTTTTTTTTTTTTAACTGCAGATACAAACTTTTTCCTAAGTATGAAAATAGTTGGATTTTCACTGCATTTTTTTTTATTCATGTGTTCTAATCTCTTTCTCAGAACACTATTCTTACATGTAATCAACTTCATTTTTCTGTCTTTCACACAATATATTCTCTATAATCAATTTTTTTAAAGATTTTATTTATTTATTTGACAGACAGATCACAAGTAGGCGGAGAGGCAGGCAGAGAAAGAGGAGGAAGCAGGCTCCCTGGTGTGCAGAGAGCCCGATGTGGGACTCGATCCCAGGACCCTGATATCATGACCAGAGCTGAAGGCAGAGGCTTTAACCCACTGAGCCACCCAGGTGCCCCTCTATAATCAATTTTTAAAGTTATTTTATTCTGTTTCATCTTGTGCAGTTTCCTCAAACCTATTTGCAATATTCTTGCAGTATTTTCTGTTGAAGTTATGTCTTATTTTTGTTTCTTATGTGTCTTTTCTCTCTGTTCAGTTTTCATTGTTCTCTGTCACATCCTTCCTGAGCTCTACCTGCTTAGCTTTCATCTCTGGCTTTTGTTTAATACTTTCTGCCTTAAATTCTTATGTCTTTTGTTTCACTATCACCTTATTTCATTCTTTGTTTTAATAGATAAAAAAATGTCCATTATCCTTTTGAGTTTAAAGCTAACTAGTTGTCTGAAGCTATCTAGTGTTTTCTTGGACAATTCTGTTAGCCTATGAAAAATCTATTCTTATTAAATTGTGTTTTGTTAGGAAATAAATCCAGATGACAGATCCAGAGGTGTTGAAAAAAGCTGGGAAGCAGCTTGGTACTTTCTTTACATCAATTTTTTCCTAAAAGCTACCAGGGGACCCAGGGGACAAGGAAACCAGAATTAGGCACTTAGAATTGATGTGTTTGTATTAAAGAAGGACAAGGAAGAGAGTTTTTCTATCTATCGCATAATTATATATTGTTTTCTCTCTTGCAATGGCTTTGGGTTTATCTTTTCAATATCCTAATGGATCTAGGACTCACCAAGAGTTTATAGACCACATTACAGTATGAAAGCTGTTTAACAATGTCTAGTACACACATAAAAGTATTTTGAAAGTACTATATTGTTATCATTGTTATTATTATAAGCAGTTAAACAATTGAAAAGAGGTATTTGTTGGGGCACCTGGGTGGCTCAGTTGTTAAGCATCTGACTTCAGCTCAGGTTATGATCCCAGGGTCCTGGGATCGAGTACCACATAAGGCTCCCTGCTAGGCTGAAAGCCTGCTCTCCCTCTCCCACTCCCCCTGCTTGTATTCCCTCTCTCACTGTCTTTATCTGTAAAATAAATAAATAAAAATCTTAAAAAAATAATAAAAGAAAAGAGGTATTTCTTTAGTGTTACTTATAGGAGTTTTCTTTGCTCTAGTTCAGAGAACCTGGAATGACATGTGAATTCATTTTACATCTTTTTTTTTTTAAGATTTTATTTATTTATTTGTCAGATAGTACAAGCAAGGTGATGGTAGGCAGAGGGAGAAGAAGAAGCAGGATCCCTGCTGAAGAAGGAGCCTGACGTGGGGCTTGACCTCAGGACCCTGAGATCATGACCTGAGCCAAAGGCAGACGTTTAACTGACAGAGCCACCCAGGCATCCTAATTTTACATCATTTTGAACAAGATTTTGTCCAACTCACCTTGACTCCTCCAACAGTGTGGAGACTTTAGTGACTCAAAGTTGTCTTTGGATAGAGAGAATAGTTATGCATAGACCTCAAGGTCAGAGCATAGCCAGTGTATATGACACATTGCCAGGACAGTATAAATGCAGCAGACAGGGAGATGGGAAGATAAGGTCAGATAGGTTAGGAATGTAGGCCTACATTGGACCTTGTTAAAGTTCTGGCTTTTACTCTGAATGAGATAGGAAGCCACTGGAGAGATTTTTAACAGAGGAGTGATAGAATTTGACCTATGTTTTAAGCAGATTGCTCCATCTGGTATGTTGAAAACAATGTAGATGAAGAAAGGTAGATGTGGGAGACCAGTTGGAAGACTATGGAAATGATACAGATGAGAAATGATGGCAGCTCATACAGCAGCATTCTCAGTAGAGGGAGTGAGAACTGGCCAGATTCTAGATATAATTTGCAGCTGTCACCAGAAGAACTTTTTGATGTACTGGATGTAGGCTGTGAAAGAAGGACACTTTAAAGTCATAATTCTTGGTTTCTAGGCCTGAACAACTCAAAGGATGCAGCTGTTGTTGAACTGAGATGGAAAGGACAGTGGGTAGAAAGTATACTGGGTGATAGGAGATCTAAGAGCTCAGATTCAAACATGTAAGTTTTAAAGATGTCTTAGTTATATGCACCTGAAATGGAGTTTGGAATCTGAGTGTGAAGAGTTAGATACTGTCAACTGCCTCAAGTTTTGTGTCACCCTGGAACATTTAAGTGTGACTTTATTGGGAAATAGGCATCTTTGCAGATATAATCAAGTTAAAATAAAGTCATACTGTGTTGGGGTGGGCCTTAAATGCAGTATCCTTCTAAGAAGAGGGAAATCTGGACACACACAGAGACTCAAACACATAAGAAAGAAGGTTATGTAAAGGCAAAAGCAGAAGTTGAAGAATTACATTTATAAACCAAGGAATACCTATGATTGTTGATAGCCAATAGAAGCTAGAAGAGCAAAGAAGGATCCACCCCTAGGCTCTTCATGGAAAGTATGACCCCTTTGGTACTTCAATTCCAGGCTTCTAACCTCTAGACCTACAGAAGAATAAGTTTCTGTTGTTATAAGCTATCAAGGTTGTAGTGTTTTGTAATGACAGCCTAGAAAACTAATATACATTATGTATTAGTGTGACCCGACTGGCTTTCAGTAGTTCAGAACCATCATTTCCTGTATTCTAGATCTGCTAATTCTCTTCACACAACGATGGACCATATTTACTCCAGGGAGTAAGGATCTGCCTCATATAGCTGACTCATATTAGGCTAAATATCTAAAATCATGGATTGGAAAGGACACTGAAAATTGTTACTCTTCTGGCTGGATAATTCATTCTCCATGTTATATTTATACATATGATATTCTCAACACAAAGTCTTCCTGAGATTTAATTTCCTTGTGTCTGTGAGAGAAAAGTTCTAAGAGATGCATTGTTCCCATTTAATGGGTTTTGAAGTCCTATGGACAAGGTTAAACAAAACAAAACAAAACAAAAAACACTTTGAAAAAATGTAACAGCTCATCTAATGTTAAAAACACTAACTCTAAATAGAGAGTTTTTGTTCGTTAAAATCAGTAAATTAAAGGAAAAGTTAACATTTTGTCATGTCCAGATACTCTAAGTGATTATAACTTGAATTATGATATATCCAATCTAATTTTGTTCTTTAGGAAAGGAAAACTGCCTTATTCACCATCCATGCTATTGAGCAATGTCTAAGCTTTCATACCACAAGTGGTAGAATCTTATCGAAAAGACTTCTACTCTACTCTGGTTTAAAATTCTGCATCTGAATTTGCTATGGTTGGTAAAAAAAATAATGCATGCTCATCTTTTCCCATGTTTAGTTATATACAATTGTAGAAAGAATGAAGCTGGGAAACACCCTCAGAAACTGCAGAATTTCTCTGAGGGTCAGAAAGACAATAGGCTTATTGGAAAAGTAATGGGGATTCTCACATGGTGAGGGTAAGTTGATGGGGTTGAGCTGAAAGCTAAGCATCTGGCTTATGAAAATTTTTTGCTGTCGCTGCTGGAGCTAGTCAGCATAATATAGTTCCTTGATCACTAGGGACTTTACGATCTGTCTTGAGCTATTTGTGCACTAACAATAACTCTGTTCATTCCATGATTTCTATTTGTAGGGAAAAAAAAGAGTAAACGGTATCTGAAAAATCTGAACATAAAGAGATGTTAAAATAAGGAGATTGGATGTTGAGAAACAAACAAAAAATGCAACCCCCCCCCCCCCGCAAGAGATGCAATAAATCCAAGTAGTTTTCAGAACAAGAGGGGATAAAATAGTTAACACAAAACTGAACGGAAAGATGCAAATAAATAAGTAAACTTCTCATTCAGGATCCATTTGGAGGCTGTATTTCTTGGCAGAGTTACTGCTTATTATTTTCATGTTTCTAGTTTCCCGTCTTCTTTTGCCAGTCTATTGAAAGCTTGTTAAAATCTTATTTGCTTTTCCTGTTCTTTTGTTGTTGTTTTTCTTGCCTTAACTTTAATGTTAAATCATGTGGAAGTAAGGTAAAAGGGAGAAAGAAGTCAACACAGACAGTCACTGCAGTAGCCTAATTTTATGGCTACTTTTTATATTGATCAGTTTATGTTTTATTCAAACTTGTTGGGAGAACATTTGGGCAATAAGAAGGAATCTCTCCCTTAAATAGTAAATTGCAAAGCTGATGTAGAACGTCTAAGGGCTTCCTGGAGAGACTTGTTAGAGCCTGAAAAGGGCACTGATATAGAAAAGAAATAACTGTCCATGGGTACTCTGGGCCAGACAAGGAGCTGCTACACTAACTCCTTTCTCCTTATTTTGGAAGAGATGATAATATATTTTATCCCTGTTGTCCAGAGCCTACCATAGTACTGTCAGATAATAGATCTTCAATAAATAGGTAGAAAAGGAATATATGGATAAGTACAGTGATGAGGCCAAGTAAGGACACATTCACCTAATTAAAAGTAATAATGAGGGACGCCTGGGTGGCTCAGTTGGTTGGACGACTGCTTTCGGCTCAGGTCATGATCTCGGAGTCCCAGGATGGAGTACTGCTTCAGGCTCCCAGCTCCACGGGGAGTCTGCTTCTCCCTCTGACCTTCTCCTTGCTCATGCTCTCTCTCACTGCCTCTCTCTCAAATAAATAAATAAAAAACCTTAAAAAAAGTAAAAAAAAAAAAATAAATAAAATCTACTGGAAGCTTTTATAGATAAAAATAAGAGATAAGCTCTAAAAAAAAAGTAATACTGATTACTTTTCAATAATCAGTCATACTGATTATTCAGTAATACTGAATACTAAATACTTCTGATTGACAGAGGTTCTAATGGTCAGAAATGTTAGATTTTCCAGATCCCAATAAAAAACTATTTGAATGCAGAGTCTGTGCTCTTAGCCACTGTCCAAAATGATTTAGAAAGTATTAACCATGTAGCCTTAGGCATAACCTTTGTGAACCCCCATCTCTCTACTGAAAGACAACAAGATTATATCTCAAGTTGTAGTTGTGAAGACAATGAATAATAAGATGTATAAAATGTATACTCCTGCGCCTAGCACAGAGTTCACATCATTGAAAATGATGATGATAAGAGCAAAAGTAAGGTAAAGTTGTATTAATGGCTCTCTTTTTTATTGTCAGCTACTTCCCTAACAATTTCTCTTCTTCCCAATATCCTCCGGAGAATTTCCAAAACACTATATACCCTTGGCTGCCTCTCATAATGCTATCATCTGCATCTTGGAGGGTTATATGTCACTTAACATTT
This sequence comes from Mustela putorius furo, assembly GCF_011764305.1. NCBI lineage: Eukaryota > Metazoa > Chordata > Mammalia > Carnivora > Mustelidae > Mustela > Mustela putorius. The sequence goes on from NW_025421273.1 coordinate 29,189,042, forward strand.
GCTCATTCTCGTCTGATAAGTACCACATGGGTCCCTGACTTCAATCCCGTCAAACTCCATATTGCACTAGAAACTATAGGGACCACAGTGAAGCATGTCTGGCCATGTTAATCACACATACGGAGTCCTAATAGAATACTAGTGGCTTGCATGTAGTGTGCTTATAATATATATCTCTTTGTATTTCAGAGTCCTGCTTTACTTTTGTCAGCTTTGTATACCTTATGCCTGAAGGTAAAGACAGATTAACACACCCCTAACCCCCAACTGCCGTCAATCTAAATTTGAGTTTAGACTACAGCAGGGAAAATAAAAAAATCCATTGGCCTCCCCCCACCCACGCTTATGTCAAACATCCAAAGAGCCTAGCTACATTTCATGAGACTATCAATGCAATTTCTCACAGTGACTCACTAGTGAGATTAATCATTTCTTTTTTCAGGAATATTTTATAGTGTCCCTAGAAGATGCTATGGTGAACGTTGCTCTGTATTAGAATTCTAAACAAAAATTGGACCCACTATTCCCAAAGGAATGAAAGGAAAGGAATCTTTAAAAATTAAGATTCCCTCCTGCAACACCACTACTCCCTATCCCAAGCCTGTTACTTTGGTGCTAAATATAATCTTTCACCAGTGTGGGTGCATATCTGAAAATCATACATGGTGATCCTCTTGAGTCTATTCCTTTCTTTCTTTATTAATGAAAGGGTTTTTATTTGTGCCCTCTGTTATTCCCAGAAGTACAACACAAAACAAGATGGGGAACCATGATTTATCTTCTATTTGATAAAAACATCTGCAGAATAAAATGAGCCTCTTGATGCCGGAATTGTCATCAATGATGACTTTGACAAAATGAGCAATACATAATTTGCTAGCTCCCTTGCGAAGCTGAAACAGATTGTCAAATAAAACACTGGAGGAGATGCATATGGGGCTGAGTAGATCAGCTTTGAATAGGAACACACGCAGGTGGTGGCTTAGTAGTGACTCTAAGAAGGAGGACTGCCCTAATTTGGAGGGTCATTTGCATTTGAAAATGCTCATTGCTAAATAGTGAGCATCCCCTATGGAAAAAGAGAATGGATACTGCCAAAACCGCAGCTATTTCTGTCCTTTGGTAACTTGAAGAAACCAGAGAGCCCAAGCAAGGAAGAGAGCAGGTTATACTCAAACAAACTGTCCTGTAACAGTGGGCTTGACAGAATACAAATCAGTAATATATGAAAAAGACGCTTATGAAAATCAATTGCTTTATGGTTAAAGATGGATTTTCCATCAACACAAAGCATGGAAAGTGTACTAATGGTATATTCAGTATGCATTTGGATAAACGGCAATCAAATGCTCCTATTAGTTTTTATATCTGAAAAGTACAGCAAAAATCATGTAATTATTTTAAGCCTGAATTTCACAAGTCAATACTAGTTGCAGAGATAGACAATCAGAGCTGTTCTATCCTAGGGATTGAGATCCTTTGCCTGAGAGATCCTACTTTTACTGAATTCCTGTTATGTTTATTTAGCTCCTTCCTCAAAAGAAAGAAACAATTGATGTTGTGCCAGTACAGTTATGCTATTTACTCAAAATATTATTCTACTTTGGTGTATATATATTTCTAATAAACTTTTTATTTCAGAATAAATTTAGATTTATGGGAAAGTTGTAAAGATAGTACAGAGGGTTCCCAAATAACCCACAACCATTTTCTCCTGTCATTGACATCTTACACTAGTATGACACATTTATCAGAATTAATGGATCAATATTGTTACATTTTGCTTATTCCCTACAGATTTTCCATACAAACTTTCTTAGTTTTTACTTAAAAGAAATATTTCTCTTCCAGGATCCCATATTACATTTAATAATCATGTCTCCTTAAGCTCTTCTTGGCTGTAACAGTTTCTCAGGCTTTCCTTGCTTTTAGTAACCTTGACAGTTTTGAGGAGTCCTGGTCAGGTGTTTTGTAAAAGGTCCTTTAATTTGGGTTTGTATTATATTTTCCCACGGGTAGAATGGAATTACGGGTTTTTGAAAGCAAGGCCACAGAAGTAAAATGTCATTCTCATCAAATCATATTAACAGTGCATGCTATCAACATGACTTACTACTGAAGCTAATTTTCATTGCCTGGTCGAGGTAGTGTTTGTCAGGTTTCTCTACATTAAAATTATATTGTTCTTTTTTCCCCCATACACTAGTCTTTGGAGGCAACTCACTAAAGACAGTCTGAACTAAAGGGGTGGTGATAGAAGTCAACTCAACTTGAGAGGGGATTATCTACATCAATTATTTGGAATTCTCTTATATGAGAGATTTTTAAATGTGGGACTATACTACAATATTTACTAGCTTTATTAGTCAGAGTTATGCTGAGATACAGAATAAGTGGATGAAAACAAGATAGATTATAGACATAGACATGGACAGGATTATAGATATAGATATATTTTAAGGAATTGGCTCATGGGATTGTGGAGGCTGGCAAGTGCAAAATCTGCAGGATAGGCTAGCAGGATGGAGACAAGGGAAGATTTGTAGCTATAGTCTAACAGCAATCTGTTGGAAGAATTCCTTTTCTCTCTGGGGAGGTCAGGCTTTTCTATTAAGGCCTTCAACTAATTGGATAAGGGACCACCCACATGGATTTTGGAGGGTAATCTTTTTACTCAAGTCTAAGGATTTAAATGTTAATCTCATCTAAAAATATCTTTAACAGAAACATAAGATTTGACCAAACACCTGGGGACCGTGGCCTAGTCAGGTTGGCACACAAAATTGGCCATCACACTACCTTAATTATTTTGTCACTCAAATTGTTCTAGGTGTGACCATCTGGAGCTCTTCATAGGTTTCCCATGACCCCATGACAAACATGCATCATTGTGGGGTGTTTTCTTTTTTTGAGAACTTCCTAACTTTCTGGCACTATGAGAAACTCAGACCCATACTGTATATTTTCTCCTATAGTCCTAAATTATTGTGTGTATATACATGTGTGTGTATGAGAGAGAGAGAAAAGAGCACAAGTACACACCCAATACACCCATGCTCTGGTGGTGTTTCTTCTTATAAAACACTATTCTTACCAAGGCATCACTTATATGACCTCTTTTAATCTTAATTACTTCCTTAAAAATCCTATTTACAAATACAGCCAAGGTAGGGGGTTAAAGCTTTAACAGGAATTTTGGAAGGGACGCACACATTTAGTCAATAACATCTAATTTTCTTTCTGCCTGAAAAAAAATTTTTTTAAAATTTCTGGCAGGATATGTTTGCTGGAGACTAATCTCAATTTTTATTAGGCTGAAAAAGTATTTCTTGTTTACTTTTGAAGGATAATTTTGCTGAATGTAGAATTCTAGATTGGTGGTGGGAGGTGGGGCAGGGAGTGAGGTTCTTTTAAATGTTTTCCCTCCACACTCTTCTTGCTTGCATTGTTTCTAATGTGAAGACTGCAGTAATGATTATTCCTTCCCTCTGTAAGTAAGGTGTTTTCCCCTCTACTCTGTTTTCTTTCAAGATTTCTCATTTCTATTTTTTTGCTTTTATATAATTTTTAAAGTTTTAAATTTATAGTTTTAAAATTTTAAATTTATAAAGTTTTAATATAATATACCTAAATATAGTATTTTTTGGTATTCATCCTGTTGTGTGTTCTTTAATCTTCTTGGAATTGCAGTTTGCTGTATTTCATTAATTTTAAAATGTTCTCAGCTTTTATTACTGCAAGTATTTATTGTGTTCAATTCTCTTTTCTTTTTCTATTCCAAAGTTGTATATGTTACATTTTTCTGATAGTCTTTGAATGTCTATTCTGTTTTAAAATTTTTTTCTCTCACTATATTTCAGCATGGGAAGTTGCCATTGACCTACCTTCAAGTTCAAAGACTCCTTCTTGGCCCTGTCAAGTGTCTTGATAAACTTATCAAAAAGCATTCTTCATTTCTGTTACACTGCTTTTTATTTATTTGTGGGATTTCCATCTTGCTACTTACATTACTCATCTGTTCTTTCATATTTCCTACTTTGTTTCATTAGAACCCTTAACATGTTAATTATAATCATTTTAGACACCCTGTGTGATAATCCCTGTATTATATGTGAATCAGATACTAATGCCTACTTTGTCTCTTCAGACAGTTTTGGTGTTTGATTATTTGTTCTTGCCTTTTGACATGTCTTGTAATTTTTTTTTTTTTTTTCTTGAAAGCCAGACAGCTGATCAACGATTAAGATTTGAGGGATTTTCCTTTAGTGTGTAGAATTAAGGTAATATGACTAGGAGTTGATGTGTGCTATAGTTGTAGATGTTAGACGTTTCAAGTTCCTCCAGTGTCCTTCTATTAGTCTTTCCTATTGGTGTTGTTCCTCAGAGAGTCTGCATGTAAAGCATTTCCTACTATGACCTACTATTATTAACCCAGAGCCCTGTTTATCTATTGGTAAAGTCAGGGGAAGGCAGAGTATTATATAATCTTCTGATTAAATTTCAGTCCTTTATTCCCTTCTGTAGTATTCCCCATCCATTTCCTTGACACACCAAGTCCTACAGACTATATTTTCTGTGAAGGTGAGACAAGAAGGCTGAAGGGGGCTGGAGTGGGAGGAATTCCATTCTGACAGCTGGAATTAGGCTCAGGTAAAGCTCTTTCCCTAAGGAGTAGGTCTTTGCTATGGAGAAGGCTCTGGGAGTATTTCACAATGATTACTCTTCTCTTCTCTTGGCCAGGGATATAAAGGTCTATCCTGTATCCTTACTGAAGAACCTGGTTGAGTTCCTAGAGGTAAAACCCAGAGAAATGTGCCCCCTACCCATGATTGTGAAATACCTGGTGGTAGTCTATACAGTCTTAAACAATTACCCTCTCTGGGTAAAACCCAGAGAACTGTGCCCCTCCCCATGATTGTGAAATACCTGGTGGTATTTCACAATCTCATGCTAGTCTATACTCAGCCTTAAACAATTACCCTCAAAATTACCCCTTAAGTGTTACTGCCAGTTTATGATCCAGGACTTCTGTTCCAGGTGAACAGATCCAAGTTGTATCTAGAGGCACTTACCTCTAGAGATTTTCATGGTGGCAATTTTCCTTGAATCTTCAATTCTCTGATTGGTCCAAGAAAAGAATCACTGACTTTCAGGTTGTCCAACTTTTTGTTGTAAGTTTAGGGGAGACAATTTTCAATCATTTTACTGTCATAACTGAGATCAGCAGTCTATATTTTTAAAACTCTATTTAATTTTGCACATATAATTTATGCTAGTCCAAGTTAGAGTTTCTTAATGAGCATGACATAAAAATTGTCTTTTACCTTTCTCTTCAGTTATCATCTTTATGTGTGCATCATTATCTAAAAATGTTCTGTCTCTGCTACTTCACCATGAGGGATTTTGCTAATTTCTGTCATGTTCCTTATCTACTCCTTGAGTCATATCAACCCTCCACAAATGAATAAAGATTAAAAGATAGCAAATTCCTTATTTTCTTATGATATAAAATAGTAAATAATCTATCAGAGCTGATTATGACTCATATATAACTTTGAATATCATTCATTAAGGAGATATACTGTCTATATTGGCAAAGCTGAAATAAAAGGGCAAGAATAGAGTCTTCAAAACTGCAGTGCATAGTTTCTGGCTGTTGCTTTCTTTTTTTTCACTATTTTTAACTTTTTTTTTTTTAAGTTGTATTTTATGGATTCAGTAATTGAAAATTTAGAGTCCGGGCTAATGAATGTGTCAAGGCATGGAACAAAGTGCAACCTGGTGTTTCCTGACAATAAATGTTTAATCCTCTTCCTTGAGAGACTTCAGAAAACTCTAGTAATTGAGGAAGCAAGAATATCTAACCCTGGAGTACAACTTTTTATGAACACTGTGTACTTCATGACACACAAGGGATCTTTTAAAAACAGAGCATTGGTGTTCAGTAAGTTTACCCTTTGACAAATGATTGTTTTACTGTATACAATACTCCCTACAAAACTTTTATTGCTATTACACAAAAGAGTAATAAAATGGGATATACACCCCCCCATTTATACATTTCTTTTGCCTCTATAACTAAGCCTAATGTTTACCTGACAGAGGAAAAAAAAATCCTAGGAAATCTTGTGCAGGGTTAATGAAATGAGCAATGAGCCAGACTTAGGAGCACTTATTGGCTTCCCACTGAATGATTCAAGAATTCTCTTTGCTGGGTCAAAACCCTTGCCCCATATTCTGCCAGTCCACAATTGGAGAGCCCGAGATAGTGACCCTACTAAAAGAATTGTCACACAAGCTTAGTATAAAGATGAAAGGATATTTCCCATTTAATTATTGATGTTTTGTTGTGCCATCCTCTTGGGAAAATGCCCAATATGAATTCAGAATTTCACACATGTCCCTCCTCCCCTCCAACCCCCTCACTGTGTACCCAAAGAGAAATTCTTCCAGAGACGACATCATATGGAAATAACAATACACTCCATTAATTACTCTCTCTAAGGAAGAGACATGTGACACATCTTACAGAATCAGCTCAAAAGACAGAAAATCCAGAGCACTCATTATATATTTTCTCCTGACACAGCACATTAAAATCTGGAGAAAAAAGACTATCTTATCATAAAGTCAGCAAAAAAGAAAACAAAACAGTGCTCCTATTTGCACACCTCTGGCCATTTCTAAGATTATGCATTATGCTACAAATATTGTTTTCCAAAGATCCCACATGGTGTAGTGGAGGGAACATGGAATTGCTAATTAAAAACAAATTAAATCTCTGTGATTTCTTAATCCATGTGATCTTCTAAGAGTTGTTTAACCTCTCTGTTCCTATACTTAAATTAATACTTATCTTTGAAGATTGTAGTAAGAATTTTTTTTGAGATGGTGAAAGTAAAACACATGGAAAAACAGCATAGAAAATAACTTAACAAATGTTTATTTCTCCTTTCCTGTCAGTCTTTCAATAGGCAAATATAACAAAAAATGTATCCAGTGCCTTAATTATTTGAGCCACTGGTAGGTTGGAAGATAGCCTCTAGAATATGAACTATTTCATCTGATCAACAATCCTTTATGCTTCATCCGTGTTAACGAGTAGAGAAATAACAGGCTCAAAATGGAGTGACTTATGCTAAGTCCAAGTCAGCAAATGGAGACTCAATAACTAAATTAATTACAGTTTCACCCTCTCCTAAGAGGGGAAATCTTTAACCAGTTAATCTGGCATTATGTGGTCAGCATTAGTGAAGTAATCTTCCTGAAAGACCACAGGGCCATCCCCTGAAGGAAGTTGACCTTGCTGTAAACAATCTACCCTTCTTACTAGTTAGTAACTTCCTTGTCCCACCCCCTTCTCCTTATGAAAGTCTTTCATTTTATACAGTTTCTCTGTGCCCCTTTCTATTACCCTAATGAGATGCTACTCAATTCATGAACTGCTGAATAAAGCCAATAAGATCCTTAAAATTTATTCAGTTGAATTTTTTTTTTAACACCTGATATATGTTTCTTTTTCCTTCTCTTTTAAGGCCTTTCTCATTAGCATGTTAAGTCATGGGTTTTAAATTGAAGCTGTCATGTTAAATAACTAGTAATATTCTAGATGCATTGGATTGGTCAAAGATAGATCAGTCAGAAAACACCACTTCCTAGACCAAAAGGATTAGACTAAAGGTTAGAAAAGAAATTCAACAAAAGGAAGTAAGAATCTTTCACTAGGATTTTTCAAATGGTTGCTGGAAAGGGAAAAAAATGCTTTCCTGTCTAAAAAAATACAATTCTGGAAGCTGGGTGCAGCCGTTATGCTCTCCACCTGAGGAGAAGGCTGGTTGCAATACATGGGAATGAGTTGACAAGCAAAAGAAAGTTTCAGGTACTCCTTTTCACTCTTATGCTCTTGACAATTAAGGCATTTCTTTATTCAGTCCAGGTGTCACTTCCTCTAGGAAGTCTATCATGATTCTTCCAGGCTGGATTTGGGGCTCTACTTTCTGTCTTCCCATAGACCCTATGACTATTTCTATTCTAACACTGACCACTTTATAATGATTTACTGGTTACTTTACCTGTCATCACCACTAGTTCCTAACAGTCAAGAGGGACTTGCTTTATCTTTTTTTTTTTTTTAATTTTTTATTTTTTATAAACATATATTTTTATCCCCAGGGGTACAGGTCTGTGAATCACCAGGTTTACACACTTCACAGCACTCACCAAAGCACATAACCTCCCCAATGTCCATAATCCCACCCCCTTCTCCCAAACCCCCTCCCCCCGGCAACCCTCAGTTTGTTTTGTGAGATTAAGAGTCACTTATGGTTTGTCTCCCTCCCAATCCCATCTTGTTTCATTTATTCTTCTTCTACCCACTTAAGCCTCCATGTTGCATCACCACTTCCTCATATCAGGGAGATCATATGATAGTTGTCTTTCTCTGCTTGACTTATTTCGCTAAGCATGATACGCTCTAGTTCCATCCATGTTGTTGCAAATGGCAAGATTTCATTTCTTTTGATGGCTGCATAGTATTCCATTGTGTATATATACCACATCTTCTTGATCCATTCATCTGTTGATGGACATCTAGGTTCTTTCCATAGTTTGGCTATTGTGGACATTGCTGCTATAAACATTCGGGTGCATGTGTCCCTTTGGATCACTACATTTGTATCTTTAGGGTAAATACCCAATAGTGCAATTGCTGGGTCATAGGGCAGTTCTATTTTCAACATTTTGAGGAACCTCCATGCTGTTTTCCAGAGTGGCTGCACCAGCTTGCATTCCCACCAACAGTGTAGGAGGGTTCCCCTTTCTCCGCATCCTCGCCAGCATCTGTCATTTCCTGACTTGTTGATTTTAGCCATTCTGACTGGTGTGAGGTGATATCTCATTGTGGTTTTGATTTGTATTTCCCTGATGCCGAGTGATATGGAGCACTTTTTCATGTGTCTGTTCGCCATCTGGATGTCTTCTTTGCAGAAATGTCTGTTCATGTCTTCTGCCCATTTCTTGATTGGATTATTTGTTCTTTGGGTGTTGAGTTTGCTAAGTTCTTTATAGATTCTGGACACTAGTCCTTTATCTGATATGTCGTTTGCAAATATCTTCTCCCATTCTGTCAGTTGTCTTTTGATTTTGTTAACTGTTTCCTTTGCTGTGCAAAAGCTTTTGATCTTGATGAAATCCCAGTAGTTCATTTTTCCCTTGCTTCCCTTGCCTTTTGCGTTGTTCCTAGGAAGATGTTGCTGCGGCAGAGGTCGAAGAGGTTGCTGCCCGTGTTCTCCTCAAGGATTTTGATGGATTCCTTTCGTACATTGAGGTCCTTCATCCATTTTGAGTCTATTTTTGTGTGTGGTGTAAGGAAATGGTCCAATTTCATTTTTCTGCATGTGGCTGTCCAATTTTCCCAGCACCATTTATTGAAAAGGCTGTCTTTTTTCCATTGGACATTCTTTCCTGCTTTGTCGAAGATTAGTTGACCGTAGATTTGAGGGTCTATTTCTGGGCTCTCTATTCTGTTCCATTGATCTATGTGTCTGTTTATGTGCCAGTACCATGCTGTCTTGATGATGACAGCTTTGTAATAGAGCTTGAAGTCCGGAATTGTGATGCCACCAACGTTGGCTTTCTTTTTCAATATCCCTTTGGCTATTCGAGGTCTTTTCTGGTTCCATATAAATTTTAGAATTATTTGTTCCATTTCTTTGAAAAAGATGGATGGTACTTTGATAGGAATTGCATTAAATGTGTAGATTGCTTTAGGTAGCATAGACATTTTCACAATATTTATTCTTCCAATCCAGGAGCATGGAACATTTTTCCATTTCTTTGTGTCTTCCTCAATTTCTTTCATGAGTACTTTATAGTTTTCTGAGTATAGATTCTGTGTCTCTTTGGTTAGATTTATTCCTAGGTATCTTATGGTTTTGGATGCAATTGTAAATGGGATTGACTCCTTAATATCTCTTTCTTCTGTCTTGCTGTTGGTGTAGAGAAATGCAACTGATTTCTGTGCATTGATTTTATATCCTGACACTTTACTGAATTCCTGTATAAGTTCTAGCAGTTTTGGAGTTGAGTCTTTTGGGTTTTCCACATATAGTATCATATCATCTGCGAAGACTGATAATTTGACTTCTTCTTTGCTGATTTGGATGCCTTTAATTTCCTTTTGTTGTCTGATTGCTGAGGCTAGGACCTCTAGTACGATGTTGAATAGCAGTGGTGATAATGGACATCCCTGCCGTGTTCCTGACCTTAGCGGGAAAGCTTTCAGTTTTTCTCCATTGAGAATGATATTTGCGGTGGGTTTTTCATAGATGGCTTTGATGATATTGAGGTATGTGCCCTCTATCCCTACACTTTGAAGAGTTTTGATCAGGAAGGGATGTTGTACTTTGTCAAATGCTTTTTCAGCATCTATTGAGAGTATCATATGGTTCTTGTTCTTTCTTTTATTGATGTGTTGTATCACATTGACTGATTTGCGGATGTTGAACCAACCTTGCAGCCCTGGAATAAATCCCACTTGGTCGTGGTGAATAATCTTTTTAATGTACTGTTGAATCCTATTGGCTAGTATTTTGTTGAGTATTTTCGCATCTGTGTTCATCAAGGATATCGGTCTATAGCTCTCTTTTTTGGTGGGATCCTTGTCTGGTTTTGGGATCAAGGTGATGCTGGCCTCATAAAATGAGTTTGGAAGTTTTCCTTCCATTTCTATTTTTTGGAACAGTTTCAGGAGAATAGGAATTAGTTCTTCTTTAAATGTTTGGTAGAATTCCCCCGGGAAGCCGTCTGGCCCTGGGCTTTTGTTTGTTTGGAGATTTTTAATGACTGTTTCAATCTCCTTACTGGTTATGGGTCTGTTCAGGCTTTCTATTTCTTCCTGGTTCAGTTATGGTAGTTTATATGTTTCTAGGAATGCATCCATTTCTTCCAGATTGTCAAATTTATTGCCGTAGAGTTGCTCATAGTATGTTCTTATAATAGTTTGTATTTCTTTGGTGTTAGTTGTGTGATCTCTCCTCTTTCATTCATGATTTTATTTATTTGGGTCCTTTCTCTTTTCTTTTTGATAAGTCGGGCCAGGGGTTTATCAATTTTATTAATTCTTTCAAAGAACCAGCTCCTAGTTTCGTTGATTTGTTCTATTGTTTTTTGGTTTCTATTTCATTGATTTCTGCTCTGATCTTTATGATTTTCTCTTCTCCTGCTGGGCTTAGGGTTTCTTTCTTGTTCTTTCTCCAGCTCCTTTAGGTGTAGGGTTAGGTTGTGTACCTGAGACCTTTCTTGTTTCTTGAGAAAGGCTTGTACCGCTATATATTTTCCTCTCAGGACTGCCTTTGTTGTGTCCCACAGATTTTGAACCGTTGTATTTTCATTATCATTTGTTTCCATGATTTTTTTCAATTCTTCTTTAATTTCCTGGTTGACCCATTCATTCTTTAGAAGGATACTGTTTAGTCTCCATGTATTTGGGTTCTTTCCAAACTTCCTTTTGTGGTTGAGTTCTAGCTTTAGAGCATTGTGGTCTGAAAATATGCAGGGAATGATCCCAATCTTTTGATACCGGTTGAGTCCTGATTTAGGACCAAGGATGTGATCTATTCTGGAGAATGTTCCATGTGCACTAGAGAAGAATGTGTATTCTGTTGCTTTGGGATGAAATATTCTGAATATATCCGTGATGTCCATCTGGTCCAGTGTGTCGTTTAAGGCCTTTATTTCCTTGCTGATCTTTTGCTTGGATGACCTGTCCATTTCAGTGAGGGGAGTGTTAAAGTCCCCTACTATTATTGTATTATTGTTGATGTGTTTCTTTGATTTTGTTATTAATTGGTTTATATAGTTGTCTGCTCCCACGTTGGGGGCCTAGATATTTAAAATTGTTAAATCTTCTTGTTGAACAGACCCTTTGAGTATGATATAGTGTCCTTCCTCATCTCTTATTATAGTCTTTGGCTTAAAATCTAATTGATCTGATATAAGGATTGCCACTCCTGCTTTCTTCTGATGTCCATTAGCATGGTAAATTCTTTTCCACCCCCTCACTTTAAATCTGGAGGTGTCTTCGGGCTTAAAATGTGTTTCTTGGAGGCAACATATAGATGGGTTTTGTTTTTTTATCCATTCTGATACCCTGTGTCTTTTGACAGGGGCATTTAGCCCATTCACATTCAGGGTAACTATTGTGAGATATGAATTTAGTGCCATTGTATTGCCTGTAAGGTGACTGTTACTGTATATGGTCTCTGTTCCTTTCTGGTCTACCACTTGTAGGCTCTCTCTTTGCTTAGAGGACCCCTTTCAATATTTCCTGTAGAGCTGGTTTGGTATTTGCAAATTCTTTCAGTTGTTGTTTGTCCTGGAAGCTTTTAATCTCTCCTTCTATTTTCAATGATAGCCTAGCTGGATATAGTATTCTTGGCTGCATGTTTTTCTCGTTTAGTGCTCTGAAAATATCATGCCAGCTCTTTCTGGCCTGCCAGGTCTCTGTGGATAAGTCAGCTGCCAATCTAATATTTTTACCATTGTATGTTACAGACTTCTTTTCCCGGGCTGCTTTCAGGATTTTCTCTTTGTCATTGAGACTTGTAAATTTTACTATTAGGTGACGGGGTGTGGGCCTATTCTTATTGATTTTGAGGGCGTTCTCTGAACCTCCTGAATTTTGATGCTCGTTCCCTTTGCCATATTGGGGAAATTCTCCCCAATAATTCTCTCCAGTATACCTTCTGCTCCCCTCTCACTTTCTTCTTCTTCTGGAATCCCAATTATTCTAATGTTGTTTCGTCTTATGGTGTCACTTATCTCTCGAATTCTCCCCTCGTGGTCCAGTAGCTGTTTGTCCCTCTTTTGATCAGCTTCTTTATTCTCTGTCATTTGGTCTTCTATATCACTAATTCTTTCTTCTGCCTCATTTATCCTAGCAGTTAGAGCCTCCATTTTTGATTGCACCTCATTAATAGCTTTTTTGATTTCACCTTGGTTAGATTTTAGTTCTTTTATTTCTCCAGAAAGGGCTTTTATATCTCTCGAGAGGGTTTCTCTAATATCTTCCATGCCTTTTTCAAGCCCGGCTAGAACCTTGAGAATTGTCATTATGAACTCTAGATCTGACATATTACCGATGTCTGTATTGATTAGGTCCCTAGCCTTTGGTACTGCCTCTTGTTCTTTTTTTTGTGTTGAATTTTTACGTCTTGTCATTTTGTCCAGATAAGACTAAATGAAGGGGCAAGTAAAATACTAAAAGGGTGGCAACAACCCCAGGAAAATATGCTTTAACCCAATTAGAAGAGATCCAAAATCGTGAGTGGGGAGAAAGGGGATAAAAAGAGGTTCAAAAAGGAAGAAAGAAAGAAAAAAAAAAAACAAAAAGAAAAGAAAAAAAAAAGAAAAGAAAAGAAAAGAATTTTTTAAAAAAGAAAACACCTAAGAAAAATGTAAAAAAGAAAAAATATATATATTAGATAAACTAGTAAAAAATCGTTAAAAAAGAAAAAGGTAACAGTTAAAAAAAAATTTTACCCGAAGGCGAGAAAAAAAAAATGAAAAAGAAAAAATTAAATTAACTGCAAGACTAAAAAAAATCACAGGAAAAAAGCCATGAGTTCCGTGCTTGGCTTTCTCCTCCTCTGGAATTCTGCTGCTCTCCTTGGTATTGAAACCGCACTCCTTGGTAGGTGAACTTGGTCTCGGCTGGATTTCTTGTTGATCTTCTGGGGGAGAGGCCTGGTGTAGTGATTCTCAAGTGTCTTTGCCCCAGGCGGAATTACACCGCCCTTACCCGGGGCCGGGGTGAGTAATCCGCTCAGGTTTGCTTTCAGGAGCTTTTGTTCCCTGAGCGCTTTCCGTAGAGTTCCAGAGGACGGGAATACAAATGGCGGCCTCCTGGTCTCCGGCCCGGAGGAGCCGAGAGCCCAGGGCCCCACTCCTCAGTGCGCCCTCAGAGAACAGCACCCAGTTACTCCCGTCTGCCTGACCTCCGGCCGCGCTCCGAGCTCACCGAGCCTGCGACCGGTTCAAGGTAACACGGAGCTGCGAGCTTACTGTCGGCTCTGTCTCTGTAGCCGGCTTTCCCGTTCCAATACCCGCAAGCTCTGCAACACTCAGACACCCCCGATCCTTCTGTGACCCTGCGGGACCTGAGGCCACGCTGACCCCGCGTGGGCTTCACCCGGTTTAGGCTCTGGAGCGATGTCCCTCAGCGGAACAGACTTTTAAAAGTCCTGATTTTGTGCGCGGTTGCTCCGCTGCTTGCCGGGAGCCGGCCCCTCCCCCCGGGGTCTAGCTTCCCGTCGCTTTGGATTCACTTCTCCGCCGGTCCTACCTTTCAGAAAGTGGTTGTTTTTCTGTTTCCAGAATTGCTGTTCTTCTTCTCTTCGATCTGCCGATGGATTTTCAGGTGTTTGCAATCTTTAGATAAGCTATCTAGCTGATCTCCGGCTAGCTGAAGCAGTCTCAGCTTGCTACTTCTCTGCCATCTTGACTCCTCCCCTTGCTTTATCTTTTAATACTACTCCTCTTTGTACTGAATATAACCTAGTCTCTGGGACACAAATACATTATTCAACTTCAATGAATTTACTTTTTCTCTTTCTTTCTTTTCTTCTTTCTTTAATATTTTATTTATTTATTTGACAGAGAGATAGGAGAGAGAGAGAGTGAGCATAAGCAGGAGAAGCTGCAGACAAAGGGAGAGGGAGAAGCTATTTCCCCACTGAACAGGGAGTCTGACATGGGATGTAATTCCAGGACCCTCGGATCATGGTTCATGACCCAAAGCCAAAGGCAAACATTTAACTCACTGAGCCACCCAGGTTCCCCTTAATGAACACTTCCAATTTTAGTTTAGTTTTTTTGTTGCCTAGCAGTCCACAGCTGTGTCACAATATTTGAAATTTCCTCTTCATGTGTCTTTGTGGTTGTTTTGATTGCTCTGGTTGAGTTTGATGACTTAAATACATGCATATCTTTATTTTAACATCTTTTTCCTATCATCATAGGCAACTGGAAACCTTTCAGCAAAACAATCCTGAAAACAAACAAGAAAAAACACACGAGAAAACTACCTTTCTGAAAAAATACTCATCTCATGCTAGAAAATCCTGCCCATCTATGCATAAATGATTCATTTTTAATTTTGGCAAAGAAAGAACCACATTTCTATTTGAATGTTTGTCCCATTTTTAAAAGCTAACTATTTATTTGCATTAAATCTGAGAGTGCTTCAACCCACAAACAAAATATGACATGTTAAATGTCAAAGTTTGAGAAAAGAAAAGCCACAATCTTTTCACCCTCTAGTTCAATAGGATTTTGCTATTTATTCATTTATTTAGATTCTCAAATGTGCAAAGTTCTTAAGTGAATTGGAGTGAACCTAAAGTGAAATAATTTTCACACTCCCTAAACTTCCCTCCAGGAAACAGTAATCAGAAGCCAAAGATTGAGATGCCTTCAAATGAGAAGCAGTTGGAAAATAAATAGGAAAATGTCCTATTTAAAAGGGCAGGAAAAGATTGTTTTGGTTTATTCTTTTCACGGTTTTTTTTTTTACTAATTCTCCTCTGGGAGGTCATTACCACGCTCTAAGTACTTAACAAAGGTACTAAACGGTTAGGGGTTTTCTCTTAGATTGACTTTCCCTAAAATGCCTTTCAAGACAATCCACATTCAGTGCCACTGAAATAGGATTTATCATTGACCTTTTCACTTGAATTGCTCATCCAGCCTCTGGATCAGGAAACGATGGGACCAATCCTGACTTCGGAGATAGGAAAGTTTGTGTTTGAATCTAATTTTCCCTAAATGCAAGCTATGGTTTTTAGTAAATCTCAGTGTTCCTAAACCTCAATTTAGTTGTATGAGAACTGTAGGTCAGTGATACCCATCTCTCAAAGTTGTTGTGTGGAAAAATGAGATTTGTTTATAAAGTATATAGTATAATGTATTACATACAGCAGGTGCTCAATAAATTGAGTTATTATTCAACATTAAGTAATCTTATGTTTAAAAAAAAAAAGAAAAAATCTTACGTTTGTGCTTAGGTATCGTGCTGGCTACTGGTAAGTTAGGGGTGAGGACAAGTTCTTTCTCCTGAGAGCCCATTTTCTGTAGGAGACAATATCAGTGAAGGAGAAAATGAAAGAGTGAGTGAATGAAGGAATACTTACAGATTTTAACAAATACCATAAAACAATACCCAATGTTGGCAAGGGGTGGGAAGATGATGATTTAAATTCAGCCTTTTGAATATTTCATATATAAATGAAATGATTTGCGTATTGAATTCTAGCCAGTGGAAGTCACTTGGGAAGAATATTCCAAGTAAGAAAGTACATTCAAAGGCCCTGAGACATGAAAAGACCTGACTTTCAGGGAGCTGAAGGGTAACTAACATGGATACAGCTTAGATAACAGCTGGAATTCAGAATAAGATTAGAGATGGGCAATAAAAAAGGATAGAAAGCAATAAGAAGTAACAGCAAAAGTTCGCAACTGATTCTAAGTACAATGAAGAAAAGAGGTCTTGATAACTTAAACAGAAGAGTGTTGCCCTGAGTGATCAGGTGTGTGTTATATAATAGACTAGGAAGATAAGGTTTGAAACAGGGGACATCAACCAAAAGGTTATCACACTAATTCAGTGGAGAGATCATAGTAATTTACCCTAAGGGGGTAATCCTGGAAATAAGAATATTTTTACTGACACATTATACAGTTTGGTAGCTTATAATGTTCTGATTAATAAAATCAGCCATACCACATCAAAATCACCTACACTCAGCATTGGCTTGAAGCTTCCTCAAAGTTCCACTTCCTCTACTCTCTGTACTTTGTTTGCACATGTCTATCTTGCTTTCTTAGATCAAAATCTCCTGTGATATTTGAGGCTCCATCTTACCCAGCCTACTTGCCAACTCTCTCCATTCCTTCATTCCTACTCTAAGAACAAACATATAACATTTATGCAACAATAAAAAGAAATGGCCAAGATAAATAAGTTATGAATATCACAATGGGCAATTTTGCAAAGATAACAATTCTTTCTGGTTCTCTTCCCTTCTAGAAAAGTATTGCATGTCTCCTTCCTCTGAAATTTGACATGCCCTGACATCCTTCAGAATACTACCCATATCAATGGTGCAGAAAATCTTGTCTGATTATCTGGTTCAGAAATAGTTTCTTTGAACATCCCATCAGAGGTGAGTTCTTGGCTCTGGCATTATTGCTAGCCATAATTAGCTCTAGTTAAACTGTCTCTGTGCATCCTGGCAGGCAAATCACCTACATCAATACTGCTACCAGCTTAAGCTTGCTCTAGGGAGACATTGTGTATGACAGACTTTATCTTCATGGCAAACTGCTATGGAATGCATTGCAGAATCCATCAATTTGCCCAGTTCAGCTAGAGTCATATTTGATCGATGGGCCTTATGGGTTAGTGTCAGAATAATAAGGATACTAATCACTTGCCATTGCTTGACACCATTCATCCAAAAACCTCAGAGGAATTTCCTAATTAAGTCTGACAATGTCTCTGTGAGCTATGTAAGTATTATTATGCCCATTTTACAGATGAGGAGACTGACTAATGGAGAAATTAAGCAGCCTGCTCAAGGTTGTCCAACAGGGAAATGAAAATTCAAAGAATACCTCTGGGCCCTCTAATCCTCTTTCTGTCCTGTCAATTAAATGCATCAGCTCATCATTACTTGCTTCTTTTTAGACAATCATGTTTTATTACTGTACACTGTTAAGCAGCTGCCACATTTTACCCACGAGGTGGCCACTTTTCAATCAAGGAGAAAGTAATTTCTGTGGTAGCAAATACTAAGGGAAAGTTTAGTTGCCTGCCTTCCATTGTATCAGTCACTCTTTGCCCTTAATGACTTTTTGCTTTAGAGAAAAATCTGGTCAGGAACTTGTGATAGGTTTCAATGCACCTTAAAATGATCGAGGGTAAATTTTAACATAGGAGGGAAACATATGGTCACCATATTACTGAATAAGGAAGGAAAAAGTATCTTGTTGAAAAAAAGAAAACAAAAACAAAAAAACAAACATTATTGTACCTCAACAACAATACTACTGAAATAAACATATGGAAATGTACCATATAATGATTCTGAGGGTGAATAACAAACTAAGAGAATCCTAGTAGAAATTTTTAAGCCCTCCCTTTGGTCAGGGTGTGATCCAATTTCTGTTCTTTGCAGGATTAGAGAGTTAATGGAAAGGTGAAGGGCAAAGAAGCCAAACCTGAGACAGATGTGAAGAAAAGGAAATTTGTTTTCAAGTCCCTGCCATGACCTTTTCTTTGTTTGCTTTCTTGCACAGTAGTGTGTGGCTGGGAAAGAATGTGGGGCTTAGGGAGAGGAAAATATTTTGCCATTTTTACTTGAGCAACCTTGAACAAATTTTTAATTTGTCCAAACCCCTGTTTCCTCACCTGTAAATATGGAATATAATCCACCTTTCAAGATTATAGAGAAAAGAAAATGAAACAGATTATAGAAGAGTCTAATTTGGTTTTAGCCGGTAACAGACACGCAAGAAAAGGTAGATAATGCAACTATGTTAGTAATCTGTCTTTCGAACATAAAGCCCATCAAGGCCTCCAGACCCTCACACAGACCTTAGCTGTTCAGTATGTTCCCTACTGGTCCAATAAGAATTGGACCTCCCACATGTTGTCCCATTTCCTTCTTCCTATTCCTTCCTACTTACTCATTCTAGAATTCATTCTTTTAACATGCCCTTGAATAGGCAAATGATTCATCTCGGATTCTTCATCAGTTAAAAGAAAATACCATGTGCACACACATACCTATTTTATCTCACATGATTATTATAAGAAACAAACGGGTGAATAACTCAGCTAGCCTTGTAAATGCTAGCATGCTATAAATTTTAAGTTTTTAAACATTACCACTATTATTTCTTAAGGCTTTGCTGAAAGAAGAAACCTCATTTTAATTATTCACAGTAAGACGTTAATGATAAAGAGTAAGTGGTTTACCCCTGCTAGGTAACACTGGTTCATTTTAATATAAGCCTTTAGTGTCTTAATCCAAAACTGGAAATATTAGTGAAAATTCATGACAGAGAAAGAACATGGAGGGGGACTTAACTGAATGAGGAAACTCCTAAAATTACCTTCCATGTATTTAGCCTTAAAACAAGGATCATCCGTTCTGGCATATTTTTGCATTTCTGCAAACCCTTTGCACAGTACTCAAAGGTGATCTTGATAAAGAAATTTTAACAGAAAAAAGGTTGATGATCTGATCAACAAACACTCAGCATTCCATTTTTCTCTCTGTCTTTGCTCCCAGTACCTAAAAGGTTTCCCTCTATGACAACCTCAATTTAAACTTTTATTTCCCCCTATGGCAAAGAAGAATTTTCTGCTGCATGTGTTAATTGTCCTGACAAGGATGCCTGTACTCTTAATTTGCAGCAGTGGCTGTGCTAAATGGTGCAAAATATACAAAGATCTATAGTTATGCCCCCCAATAAGAAATGCTATTAAGAAAAGGTATTCTGCTTTTCATATAAAAATCCTGCTAACTGTTTCTGTGGTGGAAAAGCAAGTCCAATACAAATACAAAACCCAAGCTCCAAAAAGCTAATAAAATGATAAGAAGATCCTGGCACTGATTTTCAGTGCTTGCAATGATGTGCTAAAATATGCCAAGTCATGCTCAGGAAGAACATTAGGCTGTTCCTATAAATGGGACCCAAGGATCAGCTAGAGCAATACAGTCTAATTACTATTATTAATAATAGCAAGAGTATATTAATCTCTCCTATCAGCAACCAGGTATAATATTGACCTTTTCTTTCAAAGACGGCTCTAATGCTATTATTTACTATACCAGACATTTTATTCTGCAGCACTCATCACAAAATGATTAACACAATGATATCCCATGCTGCACTATCAAAATTCTCTTGAATTCTGTTGGGTAAGAGGGTGGTCATGCCCTTCAGCTGCAAAGTGTGAGGGTCAACTCATAAGAAAAAATAGAGTAGAAGATAAATACTAGCTAAATAAATACTAGATAAAAACCTAGCTAGCTAGGAAGGTCAGCTGGAATAATGATGATCAATGATGTAGAAGTTATCTCACATATATCCAACCATGCATCCATACCTGTCTGTCCGTCCATCCATCCATCCACCCATTCACGCATTCATCTATCTCTCTTAAACATATATGTTGTGCCCTACCACTACCACTACCAGTATACAATGACGAACACTCATTGATAGTAGAAGTAGGATCCTCAAGGGAAGTCAAGTGTGGCAAAGATAGTTTGGACAAAATATATTCCATGCATTCCTAAACATTTCTCCTAATGGGGCAATAAATCTTGTGTATACCAATGAAGTGTGAGAGAAAGTGACATCTCTCACTTCAAGGGCAAGGCAATTAAGAGCCAGTGTGTTTACTTTTCACTTCCCCTTTTAGAACAATTTTGGAGACCATGAGCTGCAAGTGGCATACCCAAAAGATGGACAAAGACTATCTAGACCACATCAGTTTTAAATGAAGGAGGAGGGAGACCCTTTTGTTGTATTAAGTCACTGAGATTGTGAGACTTCATCTATTGTAGCAGCTAGTGCTAATTTTCCTGACTAATACATAAGACCTCAGCACTGTCAAAGCATGCTCAGTGATTTTGGACAAGTCATTCAACCTCTCAAGGTCTATTTTCTTACAGATAGAACAAGAAATACTCATCTCTAGCATTCTATAATTTTTAATAAGTTTCTTGAGTACATAGAAGGAAAAGGCATTTAATTGTTGGATTTAGTCTATAACCTTCTCTTACTCTACAGACAGAATATATTACTCCATAATTAATATTCTTGCAATTTTTATGCATATCTCTCATAATATTTACCCCTACTGTATTATAATTATTTGTTCATGCATCCCTCTAGTTTTTGCATAGGATTGTGAGCTCCTCTGGGGGCAGGAATTGTCTTTTTGATCACTTTATCACCAGGACCTGGGAGAGTGCTTAGCAATCAATAATTTTTTGTTGTTGAAATGTAATTATGAATCTTGGAAAGAAAGCTTGCAATAGCTTATCTGTCTCTCTCCTGACACCACTGGGGAAAAATTGCCATATAGGATATATAAGGAGTTTAGGGCATGGAAGCGCATACAAAGGAGGGACAGAGGATGAGATAGAAAGAATAAAAAAGGAATTGAAAATACTAGGGAAGAGTACAAGAATAACTTATTGATGTCAAAGGGGACCCAGAAAAAGTCTGAGGGAGTTAACCAGATAACATAGTAAAAAGTTCAGGTCAGAGCACAAAGGCCATCTCTAGCAGAGCACCTAATCATTTTTGAAGGAGAAAATGAAATATAACTGAAAATTTCAAGTTCAGAGATGGGATGATCATATATCCAATATATTTTCCTTTCAACCAGGGACATGCATTGCGGGGACTTAGAGGGAATGAAAATTTGAGATCTGATGGCAGAGCCTCAACTCTCCAGATGTCTGGGGCCAAGGAATACAAGGCAGGGTGAATTGGTCAGGATGCTGGTGACAGTTTCAAACTTGTTTGACAAGTAGAACAAGACAGGATGATACGACTAGATGCCAAGTGAAATATCAGGCCTCTGGTATTGTCTCAACTAATACAATCTGGGAAAGAAAACACTCCACTCCCTATGTTGTTTAAAACATCCAACCAAGGGTAGGAACCTCAACAAAGCTACCCCTACTCTTCAGAATATCACCAGGGTCCTTAGAAAGCCATTTAATCTAACACTGGTTAGTAACTGGTCCTTGTCCAATTATTTCCCAACACTCAAGCAAAGAATTTCACTCTTTCACTCTTCCAACATGATGTCTTCCCTATTTCTGAAACTGATTCTTGATGTACTGTTCCAGTCTGGGAAAAGTAACAAAGCTAGGACATAACACTTGATAACAACACTCTGCCTCACCCTTTATCAAATCCCACCCATACTTGTACTGAGGCAAACCAAGAAAAGGCTCCAGCTGCATGTCCAGGCTGGGGATTAAACTGCAAGGTGCCAAGAAACAAACAAAAACAAAAAAACAAAACAAGCTAAAGGATATTAGAGACAGTGTTTAGGATGTGCTAAGAGTCACAGGTAAGCTTTGAACCTAGCAACAGGTAGCAGCAAAGGCAAAACAAAGAAATGAAGTCAAAGATCAGGACATGGGTGGCCCTGGAGTAAATGTGAGGGTAAGAGTGTAAGGAAGTATAAGGGGAGAATGCTTAAATATCAGTATTTCCCAAAATAGAAATGTAGATCTCAAACAGTTCTGCCTTTATACCCTAGATTAAAAACATGTTCTTTTTTAGCACTTAAATTCTAAAAATATGTCCCTGAATAGTTCTGTATCTAAATCCCTTCTTTAGGTTCTAGCCTGTATACCAGCCCCCCTCAGCTTCACTGGTTGCTCTTGCTATATACATTTATTTACAGGCCTAAGGAGGACTCCTAGAGGCTAGAATCCCACTTTGAAATTCACAAACCTGATGACTTAAGCGTTTTGGCCATCAGAGCTGCCTGAGTCTCTCTGCTTGGTGCACCCTTATTCCCCTACCTGTATTTTTCATGTCATCTCTGCATTAATTGCCTGGACCTCTTAACCCTTCCCACCTTTTCTAGGACCACTGTATTCCTAAGGCCTGAATCCCTCCCCCTTCAATGCAAATAGGCCAGTATGCTCTATCCCTAGACAGCGACTCTTGAGTTTCTCAGTTACTAGCTGAGTTCCAAGTTCCAATTCTTATGGCTACAGTCAATTTACAACAATGTGTATGAATTTTAACCAGTCTAACTAAGATGTTAACCGATTTTTCCTGCTTTCTCCATAGTCTTCAACAAAGTCTGAATTTCTTTAACCAATATTGCCGGTGTAATCACTTGTTGCTTGTTGTTTGGCAGAAGAAAGTCTCCAGTTACAAGTTCCTTGATTTATCCTCTTGTCTGGTTACACAGAACTGTGCAACATGACTGTCCAAGAGGAATGATATTATGGTGACTGGATTACATCAGTCATGATAAATTCTGGAGTAAGAGTCTAAAACCCATGCAATCAAAGTGTCCCCACATACTACCTAAACAAATTGGAGTTTGTTAGCAGGGAAGAAAGAGACAATGACTGCAAAGGACTCTGTCGGCCATATTCTCATTTATAACAACATCATGAAGTTAATTGAAAAAAGAAAATTCTAAAAGTTGGAATCATCTAACAATCCAGTTATGTCCCGATTTCTTGCTCTGGAAATATCCAAGCAGAGGTCAGTTGACTGCCTGTATAGTATAAATTGGAAGCCAAGATAGACGTTAATTTCTCTGCCCCACATGGCAGGAAAAGCCACTACATACTTGGGGGAAATCATGCAAACACTGGAAGTGAGGGCAAATGAAAGAGGAAGACTTCCAAAAACAAAGTTGGCTCACTCCACAATTTTGCCGGGACCCATAAATACATGGCCCTTCCTGACTATGGCATAGAATATTGTGTCCTCCAATTTCTATTCTTGCCTTCCTACTTTATAAGAGCATCACTAAATTTTCACTATGCCTAGTGCTGCCCAGCTGAAGACTAGAGTGCTCAACTTCCCTTGCCGCTGGGTATGACCAGAGCTTTCTATGATGGAATATGAATGGAAATCATGTGTTCAACTTCCTATAAGAGGTCTCACAGTCAACAGATGAGCTGTTTTTCAACCTTTCATCCTCCCACCACTTGCCTGAAGTGCAGGCATAGTGGAAAGTGATCGTGGATGCACGCGAGGGTAAAACACTGAACAAGTAACCGAAAGAGGGTAGTTCCCTAAGACTATGGGGCCACTAAATAAGACTATGTTGCTTATACTAAGATTGTCATATCAAGGGGATATACTCTTCTTTTTTATTTAGGCAACCATCATTTTTGTATTTGTTAATACCACACTACACTAGACAGATTATGCTAATGAAAAATTGGCTCTTCTCCATTTCAAACAGTAGCTTTCGCAAACTTTTGCCAGGTATCTCTTACTTGCAGCCCAATCTTACCTCTCTCATTCTCCATAAATGGCTTCATATGCTTACTTCATCAATGACAATTCTGGCAAGTAAGGGGGATTTGCTGAAATTTTTAAACCCTCCAACCCACAACTCCATCTACATCTTTATCTGTTTTGACTTAGAGCTTTCTGCCATCACAGAGTAAGGTGAACAGAATATGAATTCTCAAGGGAATTAATTTTTTTTCTTCTCATGTAATGTTAACATTATTCGCTTTGTCATTATATTATTTTGGGCATTAATATTGGTTTAAGCTCTCCAACTGTGTGAGTGTCTGTGTGCACACACGGTTGAAAAGTAGGGGTGGAATTGAGGAGGGAGCATCTTAAGAAAGTGATTGAAGAGCATTCTGCATCTCAGACTTTGTGATTTTCATCACAAAATATCTAGGAAACACAGAAAGAGATGAGAGTGCATAATAAACCAAGAAACTAAGATTGACAACTAATCTACTGCCAAAATCTTAGAGGAATTTCCTCTAATTATAATATACATGTGGTGGAAAAGAGAAACACAATTGTCAGGTGACATTAACACATACCTCATCACTTGCAGGAGATCAAAACTGCCAATGTGAAGGACAATGAAGAGGTACTTCAGTACAGTTTCCTATGCCTTCGCTCGGAAAAACAAAATCTGACAACCACCAGCTACAGATAGATCATATAACCACAGCTCAACCAAAGAGAACTTGGTCTAAAGTAGCTGTGGGATATATATGTGTGGTTGTATGTATACATGTATGTTTATGGCAAATGAAAAGAATCACATATACACAGACATACACACACATACACACACACACTTCATCCCAGATTTCCCAATTTGGATTTCTAAATATTTCCAGGAATTGTAATTTTCAGGCAGTCTATATGCCCTGAGACAGAAGAGTTAAACTATAGCAAATTTTCATCTTAGAATACAATGGGAAGAGGTGGGGAAAAACATATAAGTGGAATACTGTTTTGCCTTTTTTGTTTCACTAGAGGGAAAAAAGTACTCACTACTTCTGATCATCCACAAATAAATTTCCCTGTAAGTAATAATGATAGCAACTATCGATCAGGTGCTAGCTAGTACAAGCACTCACTAGAAACCTGGTTGCCTAGATTCTAATCCCAATTCTACCTCTTACAAGCAATATGACCTTGGGCAAATTATCTAACTTGTTGCTGGCTCAGTTTCTTCTCCTTTGAAAGGAGAATAAACATAGGATGCTGTGAGTTAATATGTTTGAAGTACATCAGTGCCTTATATATTTGATATTGGTATCAATCCTCATACAACACAGTAAGGTATGTGCTATTATAGTGTCCGTTTCACACATAAAGTAAAGTGGGCCTTAAAGAAGTCAAGGTACTTTTGTAATAACTGGTAGACCCAGATTTTGAATGCACTATTGTACTGTATATGGCTAATATCCTCATTACTGCAGTATTCTGCCTTCTCATAGTACATTAAGGACAAGGAGTCCCTCCTGAGACCCAGCATTACCATCAGATAAATGGCTACTAGATGCCAAAATGTGGCATTGAGACTTGAATATTAACCAACCTGTTTACTTATGATCTGAGCAGGAGATTTTAACAGTAAGCCAGGGCTAGTGGAAGGGCATGGTAGGGCCTTCCACCAACCACCAGTGGATGCTCTTGTTGTTTAAAGGTGACAATACCGAAAACAGGAAAAGAAATGGTTGCAGTGAAAATACTATGCACATTAAAAGGAAGAAAGAGCAATCAAGATGCAGAAAAAGAACGGTTTAAAAGTCACTAAAGGAACCAGAAATTGCAGAAATTGTCTGCTTTGTAATCTTAATAGAAATGAAAACTACAGTCTTTGAGTAAAGAGATGAAAAATGAGATTATATGAAAATAAGTGGAGATAAGAAGGGAGTTGGCTGAGAGGCAGGTAGAAATTAAAAACAGGAGTTTGACATGATAAAGGAAGATTATAAAGAGATTAAAAATGCAATAATAGAGTAGAAATCTGCATTAAAAGCAATAAAGAGCAGAATTAACACTATAGAATTAGTGATGAACTCTAGAATCTGCAGAAGACATGCAGAATGAAGAAGAAAAGCTCAAAGACGCAGACACTGGTGATGAAGAACAGAAAGAAGGTCAGATGTGTGGATACTTGTTTTTTAGAAGCATAAATGACAATAGAAACAATTTCTAAAGCTATGTTTGAAAAAAACATAACCTATGTTCACTGAGTTTGCAGAGCAAGAATGATTACATAATACATGACACATTTATAGGCCAATGTTACTGCTTATTATATAAGTATGATATGCACATTCAGGAAAAATCAGAAAAGGCAGAGAAGCAAGAAAATATTTTTAAAGTTTCCTACAACTCTATTACATAAATGCTACTAACTCCACGCTATAGCTTATTGCAGACTATAGATGAACATTAATTAGATCATACTAGCATACAGAACATACATGATACTTTGCAATATACCTTTATTTCATATCTGTGCTATATATTTTCTCTTCCAACACAACATACTTTTTCCGTGAGTAAAATACATTCACAGCTAAAAAGTAAAGCACTGCATAAAATTATAAATAAGAAAAAAAAATGGGGTAACAGGATAACCCAGTCTGATGAATTGGGCTCTTCCCTCAATGCAGAATCTCCTTCTCCTTCTTCTAACTCGTATGCTTTCTCTCTCTCTCTCTCTTTCTCTCTCTCTCAATTAAATAAATACAGTAAAAAATAAAATAAAGTCATCCCAAATTTCATTGACCAGTCATCATTCTATATTATTTTTTAGTAAATGTTATGTATTTGAAAGAGAGAGTGAGAGAGAGAAAGGACGAGGAGGGGAGGGTCAGAGGGAGAAGCAGACTCCCCACTCAGTAGGGAACCCAAAGCGGGACTTGATCATGGGACTCCAGGATCATGACCTGAACCAAAGGCAGACCCTTAACTACTTAGCCACCCAGGGACTCCAGAAACGGTCACCATTTTATACAATACTCTTTCAGGTATCTTTCTATGCAAATGGGAACCAATAAATATATATAGGCTATGGATCTGACAAAAAATAAACATTTAGAAATAGAGATATAAAAAACATAGAAAATATTTTATATAAATGAATTATCAAACCAATGCTGTACTGATTTTACTTTTTTATTTAATAATATATTGGACATATTTCCATGTTGATTGTTAAAGATTTATTATGTTGATTCCATCAAATTATCTTGTAGGGCTATGCCATGGTTCAATGTAACGTATTATCTATTGATGGACACTTAGATAAAGGTTTAAGCCTATCTGTGGCTTAGTTTCTCATCTGTATAATGGCAGTGATTACCGCAAGTCTCAGATTGCTTTAGAGATAAGTGAGTTGATGCGTGTACAAAACTTTAAAAAGTGCTTTGTACATGGTAAGAACCATATAAGCATTTGATATTTTTATTAATATTGTATTTAGACTATATGTTTTCTTTTCAGCCACAAATATAATGAAATACATAATATAAATAAAAAATCATTATGTATACTTTTTTAAAATTTTTTAATTTTAATTTTAATTTTTTAAAAGATTTTATTTATTTATTTGACAGAGAGAGACACAGTGAGAGAGGGAACACAAGCAGAGGAAGTGGGAGAGGGAGAAGCAGGCCTCCTGCCAAGCAGGCACCCTGATGCAGGGCTTGATCCTAGAACCTTGGATCATGACCTGAGCTGAAGGCAGATGCTTAATGACTGAGACACCCAGATGCCCCTTATGTGTACATTTTTATAAGTTAGTTTGATTTTATTCTAAGCAGGGTCAGAATCAGGTTTGGGGAGGCCTAAAAATGCCACTTTTAAGAAATAAATTTTAAATTTAAGCATAAAAATACCTTGGAAATGCCTTGGAAAGGAGTCACACAAATGATGGATTCTAAAGCTTGCTCTTTGTTGCCATATGGGAAAATATATTCCTCATCCTTAAGAAAATACTTTGTCCAAGAAAGCAGGGACCATGTTTTTTGTATTCACTTTATTTTTGGAAGGCAGCTATGCTCACCACTATACCACCAACGCTGTATTCACTTTATTTTTGGCAGAACTTACCATAATGCCAGGGACATATTAGGTCTTCAATAAATATTGTTCAGATGAGCTAAGTGGAATTAATGGATTAAAGAGAGTGAACATTTAAAATCTTGGCACACGGTCGCCTGAGTGGCTCAGTGGGTTAAAGCCTCTGCCTTTGGCTCAGGTCATGATCTCAGGGTCCTGGGATGGAGACCTGCATCAGGTTATCTGCTCAGCAGGGAGTCTGCTTCCCTTCCTCTCTCTCTGCTTGCCTCTCTGCCTACTTGTAATCTTTGTCTGTCAAATAAATTAATTAAATCTTAAAAAATTAAAATAAAATAAAATAAAATCTTGGCACAGTTGGCAAACTCACCTCCTAAATAAGCCCCTCTCCAAAAGGTATAAGGATGCTCATTTCCTCACATCTTTACCAACATTGGGTATTTTGTTGTTGTTGTTCAGTTTTGTTTTGCCACAGCAAAATTTTAGGAATATTGTGGATTCAACTTTGTCATCTTGTTTTTCTAAGTCTTTTGATCTCAGGTCACATTTAGAAATGTCTTCAATGCTCCAAGATGTTAAATGTAATCACCCATGTTTTTCTCTTACTATTTTCTATCTTTTTTATTTAAATATTTGATTCCTCCATAATGCATTGTATTATAAAGAATTACTTACAAATCCAGTGTTTTAAATGCTTAGCCAGTTTTTCCTCTGGAAATTTTAATTAATTCTTATTTTCCCAACTGGTATAAAATACAGCTATATTATATACTAAATTTCAGCATATATTTAAGTTGGCATCTGGTTTCTCAATTTTGTTTTAATGATCTCTTAAAATTTCAGCTGGGATTGCTTTGGATTCATTAATTAATTTAGAAAAAAATTGACATCTTTACCATATTAATCTGTGCTACCCAAGAAGAACATATGTCACTCCATTATTTGGAATCATCTTTTATGGCCCTTTGTAGAGTTTTTGGGTTTCTTCATATGAGTTTAGCATATTTTGTTACATTTATTCCAGGGTCTTTATGATTTTTACTATTTTTAAAAATGCAATTTTTCTTCATTATGTTTTCTAGATGGCTACTATTTGTTATGTAAATAATCTGTTGAATTTTTATTTAATTTTGTAACCAGTCTCCTTACTTAATTTTTTTAATAAAATTTCCTAATTAGTTATTTATTTTTTTTTATTATATTTTTTTATTTGATTATATTTACTTATCTCATTAAGCATAATCTTTTTATTGTTTTAGTAATATATCTGCACATTATTAATAAAAAGCATAAAGAATAAAACAACAGATTACCTCAAATAATTTTCCTTGCCAGAAATAATCAACATTTGGTGAGTTCTCTTTATGCTTGTAAGAAGTCATATTTTTAATCCTATATAGCCAGACAGAGGAGCTAGACAGACATATAATATGGAGATATGCTAATATGTTAGTATTAAATTTAAAGGGAGTTAATTTAATTTTACCTGAATTTAAAGAATATTAAAGAAAATGTAATCAATCTAAAGGAATGAATATATTTTACTTAAAAGGTTTTTTATTTGGCTTTTAAATTATGAAATATTGAGTCCTTTAAATTCCTCTGGGTTTAAGGAGAGAAATATTGAAAATATTAAGAAGTTGCTGCATGAGATATTCAAACACGCGTTCAATGTGTAGACAGCCTTAAATTCTTTACTATCAAACATGGAATAGACTTACATATTTCCTCACTAGTCATCCCTCCCATTAATTACCTTTTTGATGCACATAGTTTGTTTCAAATTTTCTAGCATTTATGTTAGGCTCTATAGTTCTCCCAGTCAGTCATATTTTTACATTTAAATAGACTTATGATTTTATGAATACTTGTCCCTTTTGGTGGGCTCTTTATTTTAATTCCCCTCTTTGTTGTTTTTTGTTGTTGTTGTTTGTTTGTTTTTAAGATTTATTTTATTGTTTATTTTGAGAGAGACAGAAAGAGAGACAGAGGGGCAGAGTGGGGAGAATCTCAAGCAGATGCCCTGCTGAGCAGGAACCCTTAGAATTGTGGGGCTACACCTCATAAACCATGAAATCATGCCCTGAGCTGAAACCAAGACTGGATGCTTAACTGACTGAACCACCCAGCAGCCTTTTAGTTGGCTTTTAACAGATTTTTTCCCCCTAAGGATAGTTTATGGATTCTACCTTCCCTTTTTTCTAGTTTATAGTTTTTTGTCCTGTGTGTCTATTATCCTATGTGTTTGAGATATCTTGGCTTGAATAAATAAAATATGACAATTTTAGGTAGTGCTTTTCTTTCTTTAGGATTTTGTAGACTGTGCTATAGTTTTCTGAGAAGTCTGAGGCTCTTGTGAAGTTTTTACCCTAAAAAACCAACTTAGTTTTTCTATATGGATGCCTGAAGAAATTTTATCTTTATGATTAGAATGAAGTGCTAAGTCAATGTATTGTTAGAGATGTATTCTTCTGTTTCAATGTACTTTTTATTTTTATTTTATTATGTAAGTTTGAGAATATATTTATTGAGTACTTAATATGTTAGATTATGACTCAGTTTGTGGAGAATTTATAACATTCTGTCATCCACTGATGGAATACAATCTTTATAGTAATCTTGTGAATTCTTTGTTGTTTCCTAGATTCAGAATAGTTTCTGTTGATTCATGAATTGCATTTAATTTATTACTTAACTGCAAGATGATTTTAGATCACTTCAAGTTGATCTTATATATGTTTATTTAATTTTTTCATTCAATATAGTTTTTTGCTACTCCCATTACTTCTTTTATATAGGTGATCATATCTTCTACAAATACTGATAGCTTTAGATCTTCCCTTTCAATCCCTCTGCCTGTTATTTTCTTTTCTAAGGGCTTTCCCCTTATGTTACGTTTTTAAAAAACGTAATAGTGAGCTTTGCGACCTCATAGAGAATGCATTTAAATTTCTCTGTTTTAGTGTAAACCTGGTGATTCACAGACCTGTACCCCTGGGGATAAAAATATATGTTTATAAAAACTAAAAAATTAAAAAAAAAAATTCTCTGTTTTATGTGTTTATCAAACGTAGTGAATATTATGGTGCCCTGGCCAGATCCTCTCCTGAAGCTGTCATTTTCTCAGCTGGTGGAATATCAGTATCTCTCATCTAAGTCTCTCCAGCAATTGACTTGGGTAAAGTAAATCTCCATGTAAATGGCCCTTTCCCAGGGACACACTATTTCTAATAACAGGTAACTTTGGTTTTATAGAACTATGGCCTTCTTGTTTCAAAAGAGCTCTACTCTGAATGGCTATGCTGCTCCGAGCCTACTTGCATTATGAAGTGAGGTCTGCTATAATTTCAAAGCAGTTGACTTTCTCTTGTCCAATACTGCTTCCTTCACCTCCCCAAACCACATTACTTTCCACGGGAGTACTTATCAATAAACTTACTACATGAAAATATCTGTCTCAGACATGTCTGTCTCAGGCCTGCTTCCCACCAGTAACACTAAGATAAGAAGATCTCTTAGGTTTTAAGTTTAGTGAGAATTTTTAAATCACAAATACATGCTAAATTTATTAAATATTTTTCTTCATCTATTCAGATAATCAGATGATTTTTCTACTAAATTAATGTGATATGTCATCACTTGGTAGACTTTTTGATGTTAAGCCAATCTTACTTCCAGGGACAAAGCTAACTTAAGGATCATTATATATTTTATAAAATTTATTGGATGTACTTACATATAATATGAATATAATTTTATATATATATGTATGTTATTTTAAAATTTGCATTTATAAGTAAAGTGAACCTATTACTTCCTTCTCTTGTATTGTCCTTAATCAAATTTGTAATAAAAACTATACAAGCCTTATTAAGTTAGTTGGAAGTTTTGGCTATAGTACTCAACTAAACTGTAATTAAAAAAACCTCCAAATCTCAATTTTTTAAGTGCAACATTTTATTTGTTTCTCATGCAAAGAAATAAGAAATGAGAAATGTTACAATTCCCAGCATTTCTCTATTGGAGTTGTCCTCCATCTAGCACTTCAGTGACCACTTTACTTTGATATTTCTACTCTGCTTTTTAAATGTGAAGCCTTTTTACTGCCAAGCTTGATACTGACAGATGTTACTTCTCTTCACAACCTGTTGTTCAGACCTGGTCACATGATCCCAGCTAACTCTGATGAGGACTAGAAAGTAGAAAATTCCATGCCTAGGGAAGAAAGGAGAACTAGGTGATAATGGGTACCATTTCATTCTTTATTTTCTGTAACAGCTTGTATAAGGTAAGAATTAAGTATTATGCCTTAAAGATAAATACAAGAGGGGAGCCTGAGTGGCTCAGTTGGTCAAATGGCCAATTCTTGATTTTTAGCTCAGGTCACGATCCCAGAGTTGTGGGATACAGCTCTGCATTGGGCTCTGCACTCATCATGGAGTCTGCTTGAGATTCTCTCTCACTCTCTCTCTCTGCCCCTCCCCAACATGTGCTCTCTTTCTCTCTGTCTCAAATAAATAAATAAATAAATAAATATTTTTAAAAATGAAAATAAAAACAAACAAAAAAAATGTAACCTAGTTCAAGTTACTTGATTTCGGCTTGTCTTAGCTTCTCATTTGCAGAATGGAAACAATAACAATAATAATAATAATATGTCCCATACAAAGTTGTTTTGAAGTCTAAATGAGTTAGTGTGTATAACAAATCACTTAGATTTGGGCCCAGGACATATTTAACACTAAACCTTGTAAACTGGTGTTTCAATGAAGGGAAAACTGGAAATACATCTCAGTGTAGAATCCTTAGTTTCTGGAGTTATGTTTACAGTTCAAGGATTAAGACTCTTAGTCTGGGTTAAAATTCTGCTTGTGACTTAGGAGCTTTCTGTCATCCACCAGGTTACTTTAATGGTTCTGTGTTTCAGTTTTCACATTTGTAAAATACAATAACAATTACTATCTCAGAGAATTAACTGAGCTTTTAAATAAACCATAAAAGACTCTTAATTTCAGGAAACAAACAGAGGATTGCTAGAGGGGAGGAGTGTGGGTGGGATAAGGTGGCTGGGTGATGTACACTGGGGAGGGTAGGTGCTATAGTGAGTGCTGAGAATTGTGTAATACTGATGATTCACAGACCTGTACCCCTGAAACAAATAATACATTATGTGATACATAAATGCATAAATAAATAAATAAATATTAAATGCTGAACACAGTGGTTGGTGCATAGTAGGAGCTTCAAGAAAGGTTCATCACCTTTCAGTATTCTCTCTGAAGGTAAAGCATAGTTTCTTGACTCTACGGCGTGTGTTGTACATGGAGGTAGGTGGGAATGCATGCCTGTGTTCTAAGGATTTTTATTTAGATATGTAGTAAGCCTTTCAAACTTGAAAAGTTTAGCAAAATTTTGTCACAATGCAAACCTTTCTATGCTTTCTTCTTCTTCTTTTTTTTTTTTTTTTAATGAGAGGGTTGACCTATATGACAACTTCTTACTATGAATTGTCTCTCCTTAACTCATAAATTCTTTGCAATTTGGACTTCCCTTATTTTTAAACAAATATTTATTCACTTGCTCATTCCTTATTTCTGTAGAGAATTTTGTTATTCAAAACTCAAAGGCCAAAAGGGAACATTTTGAACATCTATATTTCTCTATAGTTTATTTAAATGTTTACATTAAGAAAGAAGA
This sequence comes from Mustela putorius furo, assembly GCF_011764305.1. Classification (NCBI taxonomy): domain Eukaryota; kingdom Metazoa; phylum Chordata; class Mammalia; order Carnivora; family Mustelidae; genus Mustela; species Mustela putorius. The sequence continues at coordinate 29,222,885 of NW_025421273.1, forward strand.
TATTCAGGGGCGCCTGGGTGGCTCAGTGGGTTAAGCCTCTGCCTTCAGCTCAGGTCATGATCTCAGGGTCCTGGGATCGAGCCCCGCATCGGGCTTTCTGCTGAGCGGGGAGTCTGCTTCCCCCTCTCTCTCTCTGCCTGCCTCTCTGCCTACTTGTGATCTCTTTCTCTCTGTCAAATAAGTAAATAAAATCTTAAAAAAAAAAAAAAGAAAGAAGATATTCAGACAAATATCTATTATATAACATCGATGTGATACCTAGAAATCATGTAATTTTCCTGTCTGACCAGGAAAAATGATCTTGATATTAAAATTTAGTGCTAGCTTGTGTAACTTTTTATTCTAAGGAAAGTTTTTCTTAACATCACTGGCATAATTTCTAGGTAAAAACAGGGGGCCTTTCTTATTTAATCTTGCCTAATCTTGTGCCTGGTACTATTCTGGAATCTGGGAATACAACATTGAATAACATAAAAAAGGTCCTTGTCTTCATGAAGACTGCAAGTCAGTAAGGAAAAGGCCACCATACAAATAGAGAAATACATACTCTGCATAAACTGAAGATTTCAACACAAAAGAAATTAATGGATAAACACATACACACACTTTTAAATGCATAAACTGTAAAAGAAATCCACTGAAAAATGAACCATCTTTTGCTCTCAAATTGGACTTTACAACCAACAATAACATGATTATTCATATAAGCAAAAAAAGTGAAATCAACCTAAATATCCAAAAAGAGAGAAATGTTGGAATGAATTATGGTGCCCTCACACAATGAAAGATTATGCAGTCCTCTGCTCTGAGGGAACATGAGATTAAGTAGTCACAGGATTCTACCCTCTGGGCATATCAATAGTAGCATTATGAATTGGATATCATTTCAGCGCATTTAAGACTGAAACAAGAAATAGATCTTCTCAGTTAGCCACCTTGAGTCACTGATCCTATTTAAAAGGCTCTTGAACATTAAATAGCTCTTTGAAAAAGTCGTTTTATGCCTTAAGTGCAACTTGAATCAGAAACACATATATTTTGTAGCTATTTGAATCACAAAAATGATTGAGTTTTTGTCAGTTTAAGAGAGATTATCAGCTCTGCATATCATATCTTTGAAATGCCAATGGACTCTCTTCTTCAGGATTTTTACTGAAAGAAGCACATACTTTATTGTCAGGTACAGCTTGGTTTGCATCTCACCTTTACCCATATGTTGCTTTTCCTAATTCCCTACATTCTCTTTAGTGTGTTTTACTCACCTGTAAAAGGGGGATGACAATAAATGGTTTGAAAGTATTGAATGGGTTCAGATTTATAAAGCATCTAGAACTGTATTTGGACTTTTTAAAAAATATTTTATTTATTTATTTTAGAGATAGAGAAAGATAAAGAGAGGGAGGGGGACAAAGAGCAGAGGGAGAGAGATAAGCAGACTCCCTGCTAAGGGTGGAGTCCATTTTAGGGCACAGAGCCCAACATGAGGCTGGATCCCATAACCCTGAGATTATGACTGGAACTGAAATCAAGAGTTGGACAGCTGACTGACTTAGCCCCCAAGGCGCCACTCATAGTAGACATTTAAAAATTATTTCATTTATTCTTTTTTTTTTTTTTTTTTTCCTCTGTAGCTTCCATGTGCCAGGGACAATATCTAAGGATCAGTAGCTTTGGTTGGAAAATTCATACCTCAAGAAGGAAGAGAAGAAGATGGAACCCCAAGGGCTTTGCTTTTGCAGTTGCAGACATAGAAGGCAAATAGAGGAAGAGACAATTTGGGACAATTTGGGACACACACCAACTGGGTGACCCAATATCATAATAAAGTCAGATAAGAAATGAAAGCCCAAATCTGTCATTCCATAGTCGGGAGTTGATGTCAAGGATTCCAGTCTTTCTCAAATAAGGTAAGGACTCAAGTTCACTGGTAACATATGATGTAATTTTAGGTGTTACAAAAATAATTTTTAATTAATAGTGACTTTCTATGACCAAAATAATATTTTATTTATTTATTTATTTGACAGAGAGAAATTACAAGTACATGGAGAGGCAGGCAGAGAGAGAGAGAAGGAAGCAGGAGGCTCCCTGCTGAGCAGAGAGCCCGATGCGGGACTCGATCCCAGGACCCTGAGATCATGAGCCGAGCTGAAGGCAGCGGCTTAACCCACTGAGCCACCCAGGCGCCCCCAAAATAATATTTTTTTACAATAAATTGACTTACAAAATTAAAGTAAGTTGATTTTAGAAAAACAACTAACTAACTAACTAAATAATAGTGTCTATGGTACTCAAATGTGACTAAGGTAATAAAGGTAGTACACATGAATGTCTAAAGTTTGGGAACCACTATACCAGACAGAGTCAAGAAGGAGGGCTTGTCTCAGTTCATCTGGGCTGCTATAACAAAAATACCTTAAACTGGTCTGGGTTATAAACAACAAACATTTATTTTTCATACTTCTGGAAGCTGGGAAGTCCAAAATCAGGCACCAGCAGATTCAGTGTCTGGTGAGGGCCTGCCTCCTCATTGACAGTTCTTGTCAATGTCATGACACGTGATGACATGACACATGACACTCTGTCCTCCCACATGATGGAGGAGGCAAGGGATCTTTCTTAGCTGCTTCTATGAGGGCCCTAATTGAGTGCTCTGCCCCCCTGCCCTAGCTATTGCCCAAAGGCCCCCACCATCTAATACCATCATCTGAGGTGGGGGTTAGATTTCAATCTATGACTTTGGGGGGAACACAATCATTCAGGCCATAGCATGGCCTAAGAGATAAAGCAGTAGGATATTCTTTTTTTTTTTTTTTAAGATTTTTTAAATTTATTTGACAGACAGAGATCACAAGTAGACAGAGAAGCAGGCAGAGAGAAAGGAGGAAGCAGGCTTCCTTCAGAGCAGAGAGCCAGATGTGGGACTTGATCCCAGGACCCTGAGATCATGACCTGAGCCAAAGGCAGAGGCTTAACCCACTGGGCCACCCAGGTGCCCGAAGTAGGATATTCTTAAGGCAGTATTATTATAATTGTCAGGCATTTGTTACTCTTAAAGCTACAAAAGTGTCCCTGACCTAGCTCCCAGTACTGTGCTATATACACAGTATGTCTCTGGGGAATGTTAGTTCCTTTCTCAATCTTTTGACACTTGCCCTGTTCCTTGGCATTTTAAATGCTCCGCGATTGGTGATTAGACCCTCTCATCATAGCCGTCAAAAGGGCCATGACTGCAGAGGCCGAATTCCATGTCTCACCTTGGTCCTGAGTACCAGGGTCTTAACAATTCAGGGAAATGTCAAAGTTGGTAGGAAACAACTTTGCAGTTTCCCAAACTGCACGCTTTTCTAAACTTTCTGCAGGACAGGCAATTCTCTACTTCAATCTTATACTATTTCTGCAAAAGCTTAAAGAAGATGAGTGATGCCAGGACCTTTCCATTTAAAGAATGGGGAGTCAAACCTACCTGAATATCCTCCATTTCAGGTGAGAGCACCATTAAGTCCTGACTGGCAAAACGATAACCACCAAGTGAGGCACTGTTACAGGCTGGCTATCCCATTGTGAAAAGCAAATTCAGAGATGTAGTTTCTTCTGGCATCTGGAAAGCAAACATCCCAGATATAATTGGACATATGAGCATACCCAGAACCCAAGAAATCAGCATGACAAATGACAGAGAAGGAACATTTAAAAATTCTGTGACATCTTGTCAAATGCAAAAGGACCTAAGCTAGGGAAACACAACACCCAAAACATGCACTTCATCCAATGACATCAGATTATATAAGTTATCATTAACCAGAGATCAAGGATCTAGACCTTTGGGAAGGAATAAAATATGTTTTACATGTGTCTTCAGTGTTACTACCATAAAAATTCGCTATTGTAGAATAATAATAAAAAGAAGGTATTGTCCATTATACAACTATTATGTTCCAAACAATTCACACACATTATATCATTTTATTTTTTTATTCAATAAATATTCATTAAGCATCTAATATATGGTTATAAGTCAGAGGCTGTCAAAGTGAAGAAAACATCTTTCTCCTTAGGAAGCTTATATCTTAGGGAAAGAGAGACCAAGTCAAATAATAGGGAATGTAACTTCAGATATAAGTACCATGAAGAAAAATAAATCAGTTTTGGTTTAAAGAGTGACTAAGATGACAACTGTATACAGATGTGATAAAGAAAGGCCATGTGATGAAATGCACTGAAGCTCACAATTTAAAGGAGATCACAGAGTTAAGTGAAATTACAAGGACTGATGGCCAGAGAAGATGATCAGGCAATAAGACAAAGGCAGGAATAAGACTGACCTGTTTAAGGAAGAGCACAGAAGCCTCTGTAGTTGAAAATAATTGAAACAGGGAGGAGAGAGGTAGGGACATATGAGGGAGAGAGCTACAAATCCTAGTAGGAACTGTCATTATTATTATGTCATTCTCCCAATAATCTGGTAAGTGAGACTCTTGATCTTAGATTCTAAAATGTGATTTAAAAAAGGAGGGGGAGGTACCTGGATGATCCAGTGGGTTAAGCGTCTGACTCTTGTTTTTGGCTCAGATCATGATCTCAGGGTCATGAGATCTAGCCCAGAGTTAGGCTCCTGCTCAAAGCAGAAGCTGCTTGAGATTCTCTCTTCTTTTCCCTCTGCCCCTCCTACTCATGTGCTCGCTCTCTCTCTCTCAAATGCATAAATAAATCTTTTTTAAGAAATGTGTGAAGCTAGGCAGCTGCTCCCAAAGTTACTGTTTTAGTACATAAAACTTCAAATAAGACAATGTATATAAAATAAAGAATATAGTATTGTGTGTAAAATTATATTATATAATAATTAGTCCAATTTTATGATTATGCTATATATAGTAAAAATATAGTGTAGTGTACATCTGATTATAGTATTATAATCACAAAATTAGTTTAATTATATATTGTTAGATATTATATAACATAATTATGTATACTACATTTATGTTAACTATATAAATTATGTCTTATATATTATAATTATATAATATGTATTTTATTATACATAATAAAATATGAATATATCATATAATTGTATCATACCATGTAATATAATTACATTATCTATAACTATAGATATATAATTACATTATATAGAGAGCAATAGACTGTCAGAATGCAGATTTTAAAACTGCCCATCCAGCACTCTCTTCCCTGTACTGTATTACCTAAATTATATCCTAAGTCAGTTGGAAGTCTGATTTATAGATCATTTATAACAAATCTTGCTTTATAACTTCAAAATTTATATTTACACAATATGATTCCATTTAATACATACTATGGAAACAAAGCATGTATCCAGTAGTGTTTCTCTTTCTCTCTTTTTTAAGATTTGCTTATTTATTTTCCAGAGAGAGAGAGTGGGGAAGGGACAGAGGGAGAGAATCTTTTGAGCAGACTTCACATGGAGTGTGAAGCCCAACAGGGACTCAATCCCCAGACTCTGAGATCACCACCTGAGCTGAAACCAAGAGTGTGGTCGCTTAACTAACTGAGCCACTCAGGTCCCCCGGAAATGTTTCCGAGGGTAGGAGTATCTTCAGAGAGTCTGTAAGCCTTTGGAGAGGCTGCAAGGAATTTGAGCATTTCAGGGACACGTGGAACCACTTCCAAAGTCCAGGCAACTACAAGCACTGAGCAGGGAGATGCTAACAGGGTGTTAGGGTCCAGGGGCGTGAGTTGAAGAGGCTGATTAGGATGAGCTTTAAAATAGAAAACACTGTAATCCTTATAAAAATAGCAACTTCTTTTTTCTGGAGTGAGTTAGTTTGCTTAATTGGTTGTTTTGATAGCTTCCATATGGAAAAATAAACAAGCAATAGTATGGAGTAAAACTGTAAAAAGAAAAAAAAACAGTAGAGGTAACTCTACCAAATATTAAAGCATAGTGTAGACCATCTTTAATTAAAATACTGCAGCAATGATACATGAATAGACAGTTCACATGGAGCAAAATAGTAAGTTCATAAGCACACCCATGTTGCCGGTGAAAATACAGGATATGATAAAGATGGCACCTCACATCAGTGGGTATTTTAGCTTCCTAGGGCTGCCATAAAAATGTACCAGAAACTGTGTGACTCAGAACTATAGAAATGTCTCACAGTTCTGGAGACCGAAGTTTCGAAATCAAGGCATAGGCAAGGCTATGCTTCTTCTGAAGACTGTAAGAGCCTCACTCCCAGGTTCTGGAAGCCTCAGGTGTTCAATGACATTTAAGTGGCTATTTCTCTTTGTGTCTCTTTACATCATCTTCCCTGTGTGTGTGTCCATCTGTGTCCAAATTCCCCTTTTATAAAGATATATACAATATCATATGCAATATGATCACATTCTGAAGTCCCAGGGTTATGATTTTAACACCTCTTTCTGGGAGGCCACAATTCAACCCCTAACAATAAGGACAAAGGATACTGTGGGAAATAGTTATTAAGAAAATAAATGACCAAATCACACCCATACTTCACACTGTGTACCAGGATAAAATCTAAAAAAATCAGAGATTTAAATGTAAAACTGAACTCAATAACATCTTTAGTAAGAAACATAAATGAATATCTTTAAAAGATGAGAGATCTACTTTTCTAACTAGAAGTCAAAGTCTGAAATAATAAAATACCATAGCAATACATCTAACTACAGAAAAATATTTTAGAAACATTTTGATTGGCAAATATTCCTTCACTAAAATGAGAGTAAAATGAAAAGAACAAACTTCAAGAGTATTTTTGAATTCTATCAAAAAAATGTTTCCAAAAAAAGTAAGGTCTTAAAATTTGAGGGGAAAAAACACCCCCCAAAACATGTGTGAATGAGCCAAGTATAGAAAGTATATTTTACACATATGGAAAGAAGACCAATTTAACTTCTAGTAATGAAATTAAATATCATAACTACCCTGAAATACTATTTCTCCCTTATCAGTCTGGCATAAGTATGTATGTAACTTTTAGACTGAACCTGGGAGTGAGGCAGTGTTGCATGCCTAAGTAATTTTGTATTTTTGTTACAGTTTGGTTTACATTATCCAAAAGTTTCACAGCATACTTCACTGAAAACCCTGTGGGAAGACAGGTGCTTCCCCACCACATTGGTTATGGAAACATGATCACTCCACCTCTATTGGGGAATTTGGCCATAATTAGAACATATACACACATTACCCTTTGACAAAGAAAAATCATTCCCAAACTATAACAAAAATAAAAAATTACTTAAGCACAAATTTACTTAGACATGCAACTCTGCCTATTGAGATATTTATAATGGCAGGTTTCTATACATAGTGATTGCTTGAACAAGCCATGATATACTCACAAGAAGGAACACCAATAGCCATTTAAAAAAAAGAAAGAAGAATGGTAAAGATCTCTACACAATGATATAAAGTGAGCTCCATGGTACTTGTTCAGTAGAATAAATAAGGTCTAGAACATGATACATACTGTGATTCTTCTATGTAATAAATGGGAAGAAATGTGCATTTGCTGTTTTATGCAAAGAGAAGATAGTAAAGATAATCCCCAAAACTAATAAAAAGGTTATCGTAGGGGAGGTAAAAAACATGGAGGAGTCAGGTATTTTTGGAAAAGAAGTGATATTTATCTAAATATAGTCTCTGTTTCTTACACACTTGTGTTTCCATACTCAAAAATGAAATAACATTTAAAAAGCAATCACTAAGATTGCAAACAAACTGAAATAAATGTACCTATGTAACAACTTGATGACATAATCATAGAGATGTGAATTAAAGTGACATTAAAATACAGTATTTGGACTATTCATCCTCAGTAACCAATATACAAGTGGCCATAATAACTGAAAAGAAGTTTTAAAGTACACTTAGTAATTTAATTTTTTGTAGCAATGTTGATACTATTATTTTAAAATTATTTTATTTATACTGTAGAGTATTGCAAGTAAGTAATTTATTAATGTTACTAGGAATCAAGCTTTTTATAGTAGAAGAAAAGCAATTTTTTATATACATAAAATTTTCTAGACTATATTTCTAGAAAGCCTAAGTCTCTGGAAAATCACCAGACCATGTATCAAAGGTGTTTGTATACATGATTTAATTTATTAATGCATTATTGAAGCACAAGTAATGTCCACAAAAATAGAAATTAAAATACACCATGGTCTTTATAGCACAAAGAGTAACTCTTAATGTATGCAAATTTTTAAAACATCATTTAGGAGACTGAAAGATCCTAGGATGGCATGCAGGATGTGACAAAATAATCTAATCATCTAATTATATTACAAATGTACAAAACAAGCTCACGGAAAGGGGAAAAGTTGCTAATCTAACTAACTTTGGAAATGAATGCGGTCTATAAATATAAAGGCAAAAAAAATTATACATAAGCACTGTACTCTAACACTGTTTCCCCTGGGGTGTGGGGTCAGAGCTCTGATACTGCTATATATTTAGATTTTAATTGAACAATTAAATAAATGGATGGCCGATCGTGGGAGCCAGGTTTCTCACTGTTGGAGTGAGAGGTTGTGGGTAAGCAAGTGGAAAAGACTAGAATGATCTATGTTAGATTCAAGACATCAGGATGAATTTAGGTTTAGCTTAATATAGATACAGATGGTTACACACAGAAACATTTATAAATATGCATATAAACACAGATTAATATATATAAACATGCATTTCCTCATTCTGTTGGCTCAGCATACCTAGAAGCAACAGCATCCCAGTAGCAAGGAGTACATCTAGAATCCAGATTTTGTTTTTTAATGTTATTCTCCAATAACTGGAACCAGAATTCCTTGGAGAAATTTTTTATTCTAAAATTAGGACCCGAAATATACAAGATGGGACTGGAGCATATGATAGTGACAGAAATTACACATACCTCCCCACAAAATGATTGTTAATGGGGACATGTGAAAGGGACCCAGGAATCCACTAAAAGAACTTCCAGCAGACAAAGCTGGAACAATTTTAGCAACAAAAACTTTTTTTAATTATAATTTAAAGTATAAAATAAATATCCATGTCTCTAAGTTGTTATAAAGGAATGATAAATAAATGGGAAAGAAGAGACAAATCTCCCTTGCCCAAGTATTCCAAACAATGTATGTGGTTATCTATACTCTAGGCTGTGGAGCAAAACTTCCTTCTTCTTACGTGTGGCCTATCCATGGTGACTGGCTTTGAAAGAGGGCAGACTGTATAGAAAGGGACAGGGGAGAGTAAATCTGACAAACATTCCATTAGCCAAGTGACCAAGGTCAACAATAGTTATCACTTATCAGTCTTTTTGGTTTAGTGTACCCTTGAGAAAATGTATTGAAATACCTCTTTGATTCTATGATCTACACTCAAAATTCATTAGGCCAGTCTAATCATGAGAAAAATATTGAGCAAAATTAAGACACATGTTTAAAATACCTGACTAGTACTCCTCTAAGTTATCAAAGTCATTGAAAATGAGGAAAATCCGAGAAAGGGTCATAGCAAAGAGAAGCCTAAGGAGACATGCCTTCCACTTTCCTTCCTTTCTTTCTTTCTTTCTTTCTTTCTTTCTTTCTTTCTTTCTTTCTTTCTTTCTTCCTTTCTCTTTTTCTTTCTTTCTTTCTCTTTTTCTTTCTTTCTCTTTCTTTCTTTCTTTCTTTCTTTCTTTTAGAGGGAGAGGAAGAGAGTGAGGAGGAGGGGCAGAGGAAGAGGGACAGAGAGAATCTCAGGCAGGCTCCACAACCAGTGCAGGACCCAAGGCAAGGCTCCATCTTAACCACTCTGAGATCATGACCTGAGCCCAAACCAAGAGTCCAATGCTCAAATGACTGAGCCGCCTAAGTGCCCCAGGAATCATGACTTCTAAACATAAGGTGGTAGGTATCCTGAATGTGATCCTGAAATAGAAAAAAAAAAAAAAAGAGGCAAAAACTAAGGAAAGAGATAAACCACTGACTTCTGTTAATAATAATGTATGAATATTCATTAATCATTGCAAATATATCACATTCATGTAAGATGTTAATAATATGTGAACTTTTTATACTATTATCCCAATTTTCCTGTAAACCTAAAATTATTATAAAATGAAAATTTTATTTAAAAAAAGGACATAGTTAAATAGGGATACATTATTTTAAAAACTAGAAGAAACCTAGAGATATTTCAATATAACCCTACCCTCTTATTTCCCATGAAGGTAAATTGATGCCCAAAGAAAATAAATGACATGTCTGAGATCATATGACATCAAAACTTTTCTTAGAGTTGTGACCATTTCATTTTATCCTGCATGTTGTTACAATGACTTGAACCCGAAAACCTCCTTTAGAGTTTATTTGAAATCACTCAGGGCCTAGTAATTCTTTCCAAAAAGTTAACAAAAATTAGTCAGATTGTAAGAAGACTTGTCCAAAATTAGTTGTACCTACCAAGATAACACTTAGCCTATAGTATTAATAACAACGTTTTCAGGGTTTTTGTTTGTTTGTTTGTTTTCCAAAGGGAAGACAAAAGACATCAGACAATGTTGCAATGCCTCAGTTGAATTCTTGGGTTTTTAATCTGGCCTATAGCCTTAAAACCTGAAGTTTTCAGGGTGACAGAAATAGGCAGATTTGGGAAAACTAATTGTACCAATCTTAGAAGAGGCCAAAATCTAATGTAGGAAGTCATTTAATTGACTCATATGTAATGAGACATATACATGTCTCATAAACCATGATGCCAGTGTTACCACGGTCAGCATACTTTTAGTAGTCAAACCAACAAGAGAAACCATGTTATAACGCAAGGGTGCTCAGGCATCCCAGAATCAGAGCAGGAAGTCTAAGTGGAATGATTGAATAGTTAATGGATTTAAGCTCATATATCCTGTGGAAACCATTTTGCCACAGGAAACTACTTCACTGGGCAATATTAGTATCTCCGCCTCCTTGGTTTGTCTCTCCCAGGGTTTGTCAGCCTGATGCATACTCAAATTCCCGGGGGGGAACCGAAAATATGCTGATGCTGAAACGCCACCCCAGGGCATCTCTGTGGGTAGGCCTCAAGCTTTGCTACCCTGGCACTTCTAAATAGCTCCATGGATTCATCTGTCATAAAGCCACAGTTGAAAATCACTGATCTACATCCTCTATTCCTCCTACCTAGCCTCCACACACCACTTCTGGAACTCAAATTATTTTGTTCTGGGACTTTTATTTCAATGAATTAGAAAAGCTAACCTGATAATGGGAACTTTCTATTTTAACAGGCAAGTGCTACCAGTTTAACCATACACACACTGTATGCTGATGAATTGCAATGTTCAATTCAAATAAAATAGATCTTTATGTATATAACACTTTCACGTTATCCTATAGGAAAAAAAAAAGGAATTTTATTTCTATCAGGCATTTCCTTCAGTTGGAGAATCTCTCTCTCCACCTTCTCCTGGGTCTACTCAAAGGAGAGCCTGCATCATCGCTGTCATATGCAAGAGAGGGGAAGGGACTGGGCTTGATATTTATCAGTTTGTAAAGTGTCAGAGGATTATTTCATAAAGTGTTATTCCTGGGTATTTAAGGTTCTAAGGCCAATTTTCTGTGATGTGCCTCCCCTCAAATTCCCAGCACTAGAAATGGGGCTTGGAAGTGTCAAGAGACATTGATTATGACACATTCATGAGCTTATCCTTACCCCTCTTTCTCCTGCTCAACTTAGAGTGTGTGAAAAACTCACCAGACTTTCCCTCCAGCAAAGAGAGAATAAGAACACAGAATAAAATAAAAACATGGTCCAAACAGATTTTTTCCTCTTGTTAGTCTTATTAATGATTCCTGATTCCATATGAGAATATAGAAACATTATGTTTGAAAGTACATTTATAATTTTGTAAGTAATTATAAAATGTTCTTTCTCAAAATGAAAGTTAAGCTTAACAAAGTAATTCAAAATCTCCAACTAATATTACAAGAGAGGCATGGAAGAGGAATCTAAGATTTTACAACACACACACACACACACACACACACACATAAAAAGGCAGCGGTTAGTGCTACTAACATGAAAGCATTCTAATATTGTTAAGATCAAGCACATCCCATTAAGTGATTGTGTACCTTTCTTGGTTATCCACTACTTGTGTATTCTATGGTTTAATACTCGAAGGGTAACCAAATCACCCCACTTCTAAATACTGGTGTCATTTTGGTCACCAGTCACATTTATATGTACATTTTCTTTCACCTTTAACTTCTGCAAGGCCTTGGCTAGGAATAAACGCACATGTGAATGCTTTTATACATCTGGCTTCATCAAACACATCTGCCATCCTTCAGTACATCTGCCTACTAACTATCTGACTTAATTATATGTAATATTTTTCTTCAAACTGATTTCCATGAGGCCCATGTTTTAAAACATTTCAGAAATAAGATGTGGAGTCTGCTTTTGCTCTACCATCTTTCTTTTGTTTTGCTTTCATTATAACCCCCTGGTTTAATTTTTATCCCATGAAAAATGGCCTGGAAGGTATGGCTCTCCCTTTCTCAAAATTCTCTGGCAGTAACTTTCATTCCAGAACAGACACCAGGAATTTAGCTTCGAAGTTTCCAGAGGCTAAGCATTAGCTGTATTTCAGATTTGGAGAAAAGTTAAGAAAGTGAACCTGCAGTATTCTTCTGGGAAAACATGAAAGGAAAATAACCAAGACACCTTCTAATTATCTGTACATTTAAAAGATAAAGGAAAAGGGCAAATTTAGGCTTTGATTTGTTCCAGTTGACAACCAATAAGGGACTTTTGCACTACCTACACCCACCCTAATCACACCTGGCACCACTCACTTTTCTTAGAAATTTCCCTCCAGTGCACAATTTAGAGGGGAAAAGTCAGAACCAGCAAGTTATGTATTCATAGGAATTTATTGTGGATTTGTAATGCATGCCTGTATCCATCTGTCTTTATCTGATTGTTCTCCCCTTCAGTATCCCTCATATACATCTCCTTCTACTCCACATTGCCCCATTCCAATTAGGTTGATTTATCTGAAATTAGTAACAAGACTTTCCAAAAACCTAGCTAAGGGCAGATGGGTGGCTCAGTCAGTTAAGCATCAACTCTTGATTTCAACCCATGTCATGATCTCAGGGTCATAAGATTGAGCCCCACGTGGGGCTCCATACCCAGCATGGGGATTCTCTCTCTACCTCTCCCTCTGCTCCTTCCTTCCCCACACCCTGCTCATGCATGCTCTTTCTCTCTCAACCTCTCTATCCAAAAACAAACAAACAAACAAACAAACAAAAGAAATTTGTGTCTTTTGATTTGGGGGCTTGCCAACAAAAGAGAGAATTTTAAAACTCACTGATTTCTTTAACTGCTTCTCTCCCAATTCTCCATGTAATATCCTACATTTCAAGATTTTACAGGAGCTAAGCATGCCTCAAATACTACTGCACTTACACCTACTGTCAGTCATTTTAACAATAGTTCAGTCTAGTTGAGCACCCTTTATATGCTCAGTACACCTCATAGCACTGGGAGTACAAAAACAAAATTAACCACAGGCTCTGCTCTCAAGGTACTTATGATCCAATAGAGGAAGGCAGCCATATAAATATGTAAATAAATGTGATAAGTACTAATGGAAAATGTCTGCATAACATATTTAGTACCTCTAAAGGAGCTCTTGGATATATCTAAAATTTCAGAAAAAGAGGAAATGACATATGGATGAGAGTTAGAAGAATAGACACAGGAAGCCTTTTACAGAAGGGTAACATGAATCAAGTATGAAGCAGAATGGTAAATGTGGTTAATTTCAAGTAGTTAAACAGTGTATAAATATCAAGGGTAAGACCATAAGGGCAAGGATCAAAACTATAGCAGTGGGTTGAAATGGTTTGGAGAAGCTTCAGAAGACTAAGGAATTCAGACTCATTCTGTAGATGATAGACAGTCACTTAAAGGACTTAAAATGACTTAATAATTTTCTGATTTGAAGGTCTAAAGGAAAGGGGGTGCCATTCATTGGCCAAGAGAACACATCATGAGAGACCGGACTGAGGAATGAGGATGGCATGGTGAATTCTATTCTCAATGTGCTGAGTTAGAGAAGGCTGTGGAACACTCAACCTGAGTATTTTCAGTAAGCTGTCAGGCCTCTAAGTCTCAAGGTATATGCTAAGGGTGACAATGGAGATTTAGCAAGTGATTGGCATTTGGGCAGTCATAAAACTACAAAAGTAGATTATACTTATTCATGGAGGCGTGTGAAAGGAAGGAGGGCAGTGAGGCAGAAATAGAACCTTATAAAACAGTATCTTTGAGGAGATCACAGGATCCCAGAAGGGATGGGATCAGGATAGTACTTCCTTTTGAAAAATGCCCACCAGAATTACTTATGTCATCTTCTCCAAATACACATGTTTGGATCCTACTACTGGCCTTTCAGATCTGACTCACCACCTCTTAGCCGCATCCTGGACATGTATAGATTGCAAAAGTTTCATATTGATTTTGATTTGTCGTTCTAGTTTGACCCTGAAATAGAGAGGTCCAACAGGTGTAAGTGGGAATGTCACAGAAGGGCCTGTAAAGGATCCATGATATTAGTAAGATGGGGGTCACTGGCGACTTCTAGAATGAATGAGTAAAATAAAAGGAAAAGAAACTAGATTATACTCAAATACTGCATTAGTTATCTATTATTAAATAATAAATTATTACAAATTCATCAGTTCAAAAACACACATGTATTATCTCTTAGTTTCTGTGGGAGTTGTTGAACAGCTGAGCCTTCTGCTTAGGGTCTCACAAAATCACAGTCAAGGCATATCAAGTAGGCTGCATTCTGATCTAGAGGCTAGAGGTTGGAGGCCACCCTCTTAAACTCCCAGGGGTTGCCTGTAGTTTCTTGTCATGAAGTCTTCCTCAACATGACCACTTGCTTCATCAAACCAGCACAAGGAGTTTCAAGAATGAGTCTCCTAGCAAAACAAAATCTTATATAATGGAATATAATCATAAAAGTGGCATCTGTCATCTTTGCCATCTTCTACAGTATAGAAACAACTCACATTCAATAGAAATAGAAACAGCCCACACTCAAAGGGAGGAGGTTCTACAAAGACATGCTCACCAGGAGGTGGAAATCACAGGACACCTTTAGAATCTGCCTACCACAAACTCCTTACCTTAAACACATTCTGTGCCTAGGTCTTCATTTTCAAAGGTAACTGAGTTATGACATGTAGAGGTTAATGCATTGAAAGAAAAGTTTAATGTTACTCACAGTTCCCTTAGATATAAGAGGCATGTCTTACCACACAGCCACAGGAGAAACACCAGGTTTAAGTCAGGAAGCAGAAACAGGAACAAGAGACAGGTTTAGACTAGAGTCTTTACTCGGGTTTCCACAGGAAAGACCAGACAGGACAAAGTAACTGTTTAGGATTGGCTAGTTTAATTTCAGCTGGCTTTGGGCTATAGCGATAGTTTCTAGTTGCCTGGAACCTGTTCTGTATTGGGAGAGGTCATAGAGAAAACCTAACTGCCAGTTAACCCTCCTACTGGAGACTCTCCACAACCTCCCTTGTCCTTGGTTTTACATTCTGTTTGCCTTTCCTGCTTCCAGAAGCTCCACCAAGGACATAGCCTTGAGATAGTGATGTGGTGTTGAGACGATTGGGAGGATATAAGTGACTAGCCCCAGTTAAAACCTCTATATAAACTTTTAAGATTTGGCTAGTAAGTAAGGATATCTATCATCTTAGACCAGCCAAGATATTCCTTGTATGTAAATTAAACCTGCCTTGCCTTTTACACCTGCCACCTACCAATCTGGAGTAGACTGCCTCTTTCTTCAGTCTCTCCTTGCCTTTCGCTCATGGGGGCCAATTTCATATTACACAAGAGAAGCTTCTGAAGAATTTTAAACCAATACCTTGGGATGATTCAGGCAAAGGAATATTGCTTTCTGAAGTGTATGGGTTGATGGAGAAGGCATGCCTCTAGATTGGTTAGTTTTCATGGCAGAAAGGCTCTAAGCTATATCCTTTGTTCTCTCAAAGAATTGGCTAGCCCAAGGAGAGGGGCAGTTTCTTCCCATCCAAAAAGGCATTTTAAGATGCCAAAACATGATAATATATACAAAATTTAAAATATGATTAATATATCTGTATGTTTTCTGTACTATATTTGTTGCCAGGATAGAAATGAGGGAAAGATCAAATAAAGAAGAGAAACAGAGGGGTCCCTGGGTGGCTCAGTGGATTAAGCCTCTGCCTTTAGCTTAGGTCAGGATCTCATCTGCTCCACAGGGAGCCTGCTTCCCACCCTCTGCCTTCTGCTCTGCCTACTTGTGATCTCTCTCTCTCTCTCTCTCTCTCTGTCAAATAAAAAAAAAAAAATTTAAAAAAAGTAGAGAAAAGAAAAGTGAACAGAAATAAAAGTATGTGAATATACTTTCAAGAAGCCCATTTACAAATAGGCCATATTATTACTTAACCAAACCTAAAAACAGCATCTTGGACTTCTCTTTGACTCTAGGACTAAATGAGGCCAGAAGGAAAAAGATCAGAAAGACCTGCATTTAGTACAGAAAAGAAAACCAACCAGTGTGATATAGTATTATATGTGGCAAAATAGAATTCATGACTGCAAATAAGCAACATCTCCCTTTTCCATGGACATCTTTGGGTTCTCAAGCCAATACATGCATTGGTCTTTTGCCCACTGTCATTTTTAAAATAAGGTAAAATTTAATGCACTATCGCGAATCTCCCTAAAGTGAAGAATTCTCTGAACTTTCTCTTTCTGATCTCTGCTTCTCTCAATTTCGTCCTTTTCCATTTCTCTCTCTCTCTCAAGCGCTTGCTCTCTCTCTCTCTCTTTCATATTTTTTCTCTCCTAAGATCACATACTCAGGAATCAAATAAATCTGGCTCAATCATCAACTCAGCCATTTTTTAAAATGTAATTTCTTGGAAGTAGGGGCGCAAATTATAATGATCTCAGATGGTTATTTTGAAATTTCAGTAAGATAATATGAGTAGTGGACTAAGCACAGTGACCAAAGCACAAGGAAGCTACTGTGATGATATCTACAACAACAATGACTTTGACAATGGTTACAATGGTAATGATATTAGGGAATATGGATAAGATGATGGTAATTTCTATGCATAGATTTGTGGAGCAGCTCCCAATAAATTAACTATTTCAGCAAAAAGGGAAGCATTATCAAAATTGGCACAAGATGTTCTAACCCTTATCCCAACCCTGACTAAAGAAAAAGTTCCAGGACACATGATGACCGGCAAAATCAATAACTCACAGTGTGAGGTACTTAGATGTTGCCCAGTGAAAGGAGTCAAATAAGGTTCAGAGTGGATTCAACCAAGATTTGTTAGGTTTGAATTCTTGCTTATGTTTTAAAGGAGCATCAATTGATAGATTAGTCAGGAACATTTACCGGCCACACACACAAAAGGGAGTCTCAAAAATAGTGAAAGATTGGGCGCCTGGGTGGCTCAGTGGGTTAAGCCGCTGCCTTCGGCTCAGGTCATGATCTCAGGGTCCTGGGATCGAGTCCCGCATCAGGCTCTCTGCTCAGCAGGGAGCCTGCTTCCTCCTCTCTCTCTCTGCCTGCCTCTCTGCCTACTTGTGATCTCTCTCTGTCAAATAAATAAATAAAATCTTAAAAAAAAAAAAATTAAAAAAAAAATAGTGAAAGATGATGCCTGGAATGCCCCCTATTTTGGCACATTCTAGCTAAGTGTCTGGGGGTACTGGGCTGCTTTAAATTCACACAAATGATAGAGATTACAAATATGACTATATTATCAATTCCAGAGGAGTGCTAGAAAAGCAAGTCTGATTTAGAGGCGTGAACAAGAGAGATTACTGGTGTGACCATAGGAATGAGAGAAGCCAGGAAGGACTCATGTAGAAAGACTAAATGAGCCATTGAAATGATATTTTTGAGAGCTTTAATGGAGCGAAACAAAGCTGATAGTGCAATTTTAAGTGGAAAAAAAAGCAGTATTCAAAATTGTACATACAATAAATAATTTAAAAAATGCGAAACCTAGCTTTTCTCTACATTACCCTCTCATCCCTTACCACAAATCCCCAAGACGAGAGGAAAAAGTATTATGATGTTAATAATGGTCAGTGATATTTGGATGGCAAATTAAGGCAACTGGTTTTTTTCTTCTTTATCATTTTTCATTTTTCAGAAAGTTCACTATGTGTATGAATTAACTATACAGTTGATAAAAATAAGAAAATCCCATTTTCTTGGCTTATAAACTCACTTCACCTAGCTGACTCCTACTTAAGTAGGAGTTTATTTGCTCGTTTACTCTTACTTTATCTAGGAGGAAGGCAACACCAATCCCAGCAATGTACGTTAGGGGTCCTGTCATTATCCCTAGAGCACCTGGATTCACCCCTCCCTCTTATATACATTGTAATTAATTTTCCATTTCTATACTAGATGGTAAGCTCTGAGAATGGGGACCATGTGTGACTTCATCACTGCTACATTCCAGTGCTTATAATACCAGTTCCCTGGTAATTATAGAAATATAGCCAGCTGAGGGCATAGGGATGTGGAGAGACGCAGGTTGAATTCATAGTATGACCACTAAAGTTCAGTAATAAAGTAGTCAATGGATATAAGGGGGTGAGGAGACACTGTCCATGCTTTGGAGGAGAGAAATTGGCATGGCTGGAAAGATTGAAGGGAACTTTTGTCCATGGGACTAGACAAAATTATTAGTGACAAGACCAGGGTCATTCGCTGTGCTCTAAAAAGGAAGCAGAGGCTTCTGGTTTGGGGGAGTCTTGAAATTGCAGTGTCATCCTCCTTCTACAACCTTTACTGGAGATCTGACAGCAGCTTCTCCTGTTCTTACCCCAGGTAAAATGGAAGGGGAGGAGGGGGAGGGGGAGATAAACTAGTAGTCAATACAGGGAAAAGCAAATGCAAACTCTCCCTGCAGGCACCAAGCAGGAGCCTCTTGCCCCACTGCTGTTTCAGAAGGGATGGTAGTTTTGTTTGTATTCTTTTGAAAAAAAAAAAAAAATTTGCAAGTCAAACTTGTTATCCAGGTTAACCACTACCTAAGTAAATAGAGCCAAAGCTGACAAAATATCTCTTTAGGACTGAACTCAAAGCCAGTTATGTCAGCTTCCTGCTTTAAAAGCTGCTTTGGTTTCTGGACCCATAAGAGAATGCTTGCTTCCTTGAGTTAAAGCCAGTTTAAGAATCTGAGTGTCAATGGTGGGGAATGTTATTATTTAAAAGACTACAGGAAACAGGTTGATGTCTTGGGTCTTCTGCTGGGCTCTGCTGTCGTCATGAGAGAGTTATTGCAAATCCAATCCACCACTGTAGAAAGATTTTAATTGCAAAGAAACTGGAGCATTAGTAGGTTATCTCCAGAACACTGAGAGTAGTTTAAACTGGCCAAAGTCTACGTCCTTCTCAACAAAAGGTCTTGAAGAACAGTCAGAGTAATAACAACAACAAAGAAAAAATTCCTGTCTCTAAGATGCTGTAAAAATTCAGGAGCATCAGATAATCAAAGATCCTGCAATGTACTGCAGTCTTCTGCTTCAAATTGGAAAATACTATTTGATCTCTCTGACTCCACTCATTTGTGGCTATTATGAGAATAAATTTTCAGATCATATTGGAACCTAAAATGTGTTTATGACATGAAAACGCTTTTAAGGCTTTGAATTGATATGGAATGGCCGTTGGTGTTTTTATAAGATCCTTCTGAGTGAGGTATTATGTTATGTCAGGTAGCCTCTACTTTTAATTTTAGTAGGATATAGAAAATGCTTCCTTGCTAACTTTTATGGACCTGAAGAAAAGTATTTGTTGATACAATGCAGAATGGTTGTTGGTGTGTGTGTTATTCAGCATTCTGGATTGAAAGCAATGGAAAATGATTCTGGGTAAATATAACAGAGGGAGTTTACTGGAAAGGTAAGAAGGAAGTCACAGAACTGATGGGATGTTGGACAACCAGGATTACAAAGGAACAGGCATCAAAAGAGCTCCAAAGTATTGGGAGAAAGCATGACAGTCATTTCATAGCAGAAAATTTCTAGCCAGCTTGAGATTAAATGATCTCCAATGAACATTATGTTCTAGAGACACTAGGTCAAGATTCAAAGCCTTTGGGAATAGGAAGCACAGAAACGGAGAAGAAATGGAAAGATAGCTATACCTCACACCCAGAATATACACAATGAGAAACTGCCCCAAAAGGACTACAGGGTGCTCTTAGTAAGGAACAGTTATGGTCAGCCCAAAGATGGCAAATGGTCATTCTAATCTGAGAGTTATAGGATATGGATGCAGAAAGGACCCTTAGAAATGAGCTAGCATCACCCACATGTTGGACACAGCCAGGTTCCCTTGACTTTGGGAAAATACATTAGCCAAAATATCAAATTAGTGCACTAATTACTTTAGTTTGGTTATTTAAAGTACATTTTTTAACTCCTTAAAATAATTTGGGTTTACATTATAAGTCATTTTAGAAAAGCTTCAAAGTGCATAAAAACAAAAAAGAATCTGTTATCATTCACAATTCTATCATTCTAACTGACATAATTCCAGTTATTTCTTTGTTTCATTTGCATGCATATTTCCCAAATATGTATATATATTCTTTTCTCCTTATCTTCATAATAAGAATTTCCCATGTCATTAAAAGCATCTTGTAATGTCATTTTGTTGGCAGTATAATATTCCATGAAGTCACTATTCTCTTTGGGAAATTTTTATTTTGTTTATCATCATTAAAAATAAATGTTAGCAAACAACTTGGTAAATAAACCTTCCCCCCACCCATTTTAACCTAAATAAGGATTACTTGTAGAATTACTGGATAAGAAGATCTAAAAGATTTTAAACTCTGCCAAATGCAAACCTTATTTGATTTCCAATCTGTTAGGTGAGTTTGAGGATAGAAAATCTCATTAACATCAGATTTCTTTTTTTTTAAGTTTATTTTTTTTTTAATTTTTATTATTTTAGAGAGAGAGAGAGCCCAAGTAAGTTGGGAGAGGTGCAGAGGGAGAGAATGTCAAGCAGATTCTGCACTGAGTGTGGAGCCAACTGGGGGGCTGGATCTCATGACACTGAGATCATGACCTGAGCCAAAACCAAGAGTCGAACACTTAACTATCCCTTGTTATGTTCAGATTTAAATATTATAATTAAAAAATACATTTGGTAATTTAATAGTCAAAATGAAGACACTCCCCATGGAATGGGAGAAGATATTCTCAAATGACACTACAGACAAAGGGCTGATACCAAAGATCTATAAATAACACATCAAACTCAACACCCAAAAACCAGATAATCATGTCAAAAAATGGGCAGAAGACATGAACAGATACTTCTCCAAAGAAGACATACAAATGGCTATCAGACACATGAAAAATGGTTCATCATCATTAGCCATCAGGGAAATTCAAATCAAAAGCACATTGAAATACCACCTTATACTGATTATAATGGCCAAAATTAACAAGATAGGACACAACAAGTGTTGGAGAGTATATGGAGAAAGGGAAATCCTATTACACTGTTGGTGGGAATGCAAGTTGGTGCAGTCACTTTGGAAAACAGTGTGGAGATTCCTTAAGAAATTAAAAATAGAGCAACCCTACAACACTGCAATTGCACTACCAGGTATTTATCCCAAAGATACAGATGCAGTGAAAAGAAGGGCCATATGTACTCCAACATTCATAGCAGCAATGGCCACAATCACCAAACTGTGGAAAGAGCCAAGATACCCTTCAGCAGATGAATGGATAAAGAAGATATGGTCCATATATACAATGGAATATTATGCCTCCATCAGAAAGGATTAATACCCTCCATCAGAAAGGATCAACATGGATGGGACTGGAGGAGATTATGCAGAGTGAAATAAGTGAAGCAGAGAAAGTCAATTATCTTATGGTTTCACTTACTTGTGGAACGTAAGGAATAACATGGAGGACATTAGGAGAAGGAAAGTAAAAGTGAATTGGGGGAAATTGGAGGGGGAGATTTAACACTGTTAGTCTCAGTCTCTTACAATGAGAGACTGTGGATTCTGATTTAAAAAAAAAACTGAGGGTTTTGGAAGGGAGGCAGTGGGGGTATGGGTGGGCTTGGTCGTGAGTATTAAGGAGGGCATATATTGCATGGAGCACTGGGCGTGGTGTATAAACAATGAATCTTGGAACACTGGAAAAATAAAATAAAATGAAAAAAATAATAATAGTCAAAATGAATCTATATTGGTTTTAGCTATACTTCCTGTTCTGTATTTCTCTGAATGTTGGTGAGCTTCACAGGGCTAATGAAAGGTATATAAAAAGAGTGCCAGAAGGGACCTCATATCCAGCTTGTCCATTTATTAATGATGGGAGTTGGGGCAAGTCATTTAACCTCTCCAAACCTCTTTCCTCTTCCACAAAATAGAGAAATAGCAACCATCACAGTGTTGTAAAGAATGAATGAAGTCATTCTATGTAAAATTGCTTTGTAAAATATAAAGCTATCTATAAAGCAAAGGTTTTTCTTAGGTGTCAATATATTTTGGAAGTTTGGATCCAGGGTGTCCAGAAAAAACTTATCTAAGTACATAACTACTTTCACACAAGTCCAGCACCATAACATAAACTACAGAAGTCCCTGCTGTGATTATGTATGTCAAATCTAATGTTGCTGTCAGCAGAAAGTACCTGACTAAAATTAGGCCATTTCCTCACCTGGCAATGCAGTGTCGAATTAATTTTTT
This sequence comes from Mustela putorius furo, assembly GCF_011764305.1. NCBI lineage: Eukaryota > Metazoa > Chordata > Mammalia > Carnivora > Mustelidae > Mustela > Mustela putorius. The sequence goes on from NW_025421273.1 coordinate 29,245,712, forward strand.
TTCTTATAGGTTAACAGAATCACAACACCTTCTCAGGATTTTACCAATATCAACATTGGAGCGTAATATAACAAAAGAATGAAGAGAAACCTTAACCTCAATCCATCATAATCTCCCTCAGCATGTTAGGCATCAAGGATATTTGCAAGAAGATCCACGCCCTTAATTTTTTCCACAACTTTCTCCAGAGGTAAGGATGAGTTACACCAACAGTTATGGTGCCATACAATTAAAAAATCATAAGGGACAGATATATAAACCAAGTAATCCTACTAGTTATCATTAGACCAAGTGAACCTTGGTCTCCCAGAACTATGTGCCTACCAAGTCAGGAAGCTTATAACTATCCACTCACCAGGAATTTTAATACAGAATCAGGAAAATGTCAATGATTGGCTTTCTTTCTTTGTTTCTTTGTTTCTTTGTTTCTTTCTTTCTTTCTTTCTTTCTTTCTTTCTTTCTTTTTCTTTCTTTTCTAGTGTGCTTTTATTCCAGTAACACCTAGAGTTCCTGAACTTCCGCATAAAGCTTGTCCTGCTTAGAGAGTGATCTAAGAAGGTTAGAGAGCCTTGGAAGAATCAAAGTGTATTCTTGATTTTGAGTTGCAGTGTGGGCGTATATAGTCCCCAAAGATTAATTTTCAAAGAGGATTAATTAAAAACCCACCCACTGTAAGGTGAGGGACAACAGAAGCACAGTGAAGGTTTTCTCTGATGTCTTTTAAAAATAAAGTGTTGGATAAGTTCCCTTGAAGAAATATTGGTGGATTCATCTAAAACATGACTCATTGTCACAAATTCTATTAAACCACTGTGTTTCTAAGGAAATCACGTGTTCTGAAACAACAGCATAGCTCCAGGAAATAAAAGATGAATTCATATAGAAAGCAAGCATTGTTAGAATTCTATATTCTATGCCAGGTTTTTTTCCATGCTATTCTAAGGAACTATGGGTGGCAATATCGGGTGGTTTCCAACACAAGTTCCAGAGTCAGACTGCCTTGGTTCAATTCAAAGCATTTCCAAGCACAAGCAGTATGTTTTGGGGAAGATGTTAAATATGCAGCACCTCAGTCTTCCCCTCTGCAAGATGAAAAGAGTAATAGGTTCTACATCTTAGACTTGTCACCAGTATTAAATAATCCGTGTAAACCAATTCCTGCAGTTCCTATTATACATGAAATGCTGAATTATTCTTAGTTGTATTATTATGAGAATGAGTCTTTCAAGAATCTGGGTAGAAAAATAAGTTTTCTTTCTTTTTTTTTAAATAAATAAATTTTCTTAATTAAGTAAATTTTAGAAATCATGATTATAGTTTTATCTCTTTGGAAATTCACAACATAAATTTAGTCATTCAAGGCTCTGAAAAGTTTTGTCCATGTTTAACACATGTTTATTCAATCTATGTAACTGCACACTTAGAGTTTTTCTGCATTATGCTTGTAAGCCTCTCTCCTCATCATCCCCTCAAAATCACCATTTCATTTATTCATGGAATAACCATTCAAAGCCTCCTTTTAGAAGCAGAAAGTTTAAGACAGGATTACAAATGTAAATTTACTTCTTAGGGAATATGAAGGTGGTTTAGCTGTGACACCTATCCCCTCTCTGATCTGTATTTAGGATAGCCAGATGTGTGTCCTTCTCACACATGGTCTGAAGGAATAGCCTTCTTAGATATTGGAGAAATCTTCTACAAGAGGGGTTTATAAGAAGCTTTTGTTTCCTCCTGGACATCCACTCCATCTAGCGAACCCCTGAAGCCCCAAGAAGAATGTCCATCAGTGGGACTTCGTATGTGTTATGCAAATTACTGCTGTTTAAATTACCAAAACTCCTGAGGCTTTTATGCCTTGTGTTTCTTTGACGTGCTTGGAATGCCCCAGGGCCTCCTTTGGTAAAGTAAGTGAGAGAGATCTTTTTTTGACTTAGCTAGTTTACAGAAAAATGCCAAGGTCTTTGGTACTCGTAATTCTGGCATGAAGAAATAGCTCAAGATTATTCCCAGGGATGTCACAGTGTGGACCTGACCCATGATAGTCATATTTCCTGTCTCAGCTCTTGGTCCAGGGAGCCCCTGCTGGATCCTTCCTTCCTTACAGATATGAGATTTGTTTTCTACCATCCTTTATGCTGATCTATAAGTATACAATGTGGTGTGATGATAAGTAGTGTCTTTCTACTGGAAATTTTTGTCCCATGTGTACCCTATTGGTTATTCCAGATGCAGCCCAGGCACTTTCAAAGAAGGCTCAGGAGATCTTGTACTATCTCTCTGTTCAAGTTGTTCATAGAAAAATTTGATATTACAAGCACTTTGTGTAACTCGTGGTGTGAGTTGCCATGTATCCTTTGTAATGTTAAATAAACAAAAATGATTCAAGAGGAAATGTATTGGAAAAACCCCTTGACCCATATACTATGGTCTGAAGCAGGGGTATTCTGATAAAAAAAAAAAAAAAAACAATCACCAGGAACTTGCATGCATGATGAGGCTACCACAGTAATCTTGGAAATGGAGGAAGTTCCTAAAAAAGAAGTAACTGGTAGAAAATCTTAAAGAGATGCAATTTGGAGGAGAAACACAGTGAAAGACAAAACCTGGGAAATAGGTACAGGCCAGATAATATAGGACTTACAAATCACATTAGTAAATGTTGAATGTGATCAAAGACCTCAGTAAGCATCTATCATGGCTACAGGTACCCTTGGACTTGTTTGAGTTGGCCTAGCTCTGTGTCACACTCCCCTTGTGCCAGTTACTTCTGTCCTACCAACTTCAGCCATATAATACCATAAATCCTACTAAATCACCACTTCTGACCCATATTGAGAGCTATTTCAAATTCTACCACCAAAGATTTTGTACCCTACCACTCCCCACCCCTAGATGATTCTTAAAATTCTCAATTCTGCTGGAGTGACTTAGAATTTTCCTTCATAATTCTTGTGACTACTTGTAATTATATATTGACCTGTGTGATTATTTGTCTAGTATGTGTCTCTACTAACCAACTTAAAGCCCTCCAAAGTCAGGACCCATATTTCTTTTGATCTCTGTTTCATTCCCAGAATTTAGTGCAATGTCTAGCACTACAGGTGTGTGATAAATTTTTGGAATGGATAAACATAATATATTCCAATCATTTCCTGAGTATAGTATGTTCTCTCACACTCCTGTGCTGCTGGATATGTGACATGTTCCCTCTCAGAGTTTCTGCGTGGAGAGCTTTTGCTCCTGTGTTGTGAAACTCATTGTTTTCTCTTCTATAGTGCCCCAGACTTCCCATTTCCTCTCAGAAAAATAGATACTTCCTCTATATGACCCTAGTTACCCAGTGCATACTTCCATAATGACAAGCCATTGCACTTCATTCTAAATTATGTTTCTATTACCTACTGTGATTGTAAAGTGAGTTTGTTAAAAGCAGGTAACTAACTTACCATCAGCAACAACTAGGAAAGTGTTCACAATACGGTAGTTCCTAATAAATGTTTCTTAGTGAGTGAAGTGAGAACAATACTTCATCACTGAAAGGGGCCATAAAGATTCCCTTATTTCATAAATGAGAAAGTAGAGTTACAAATATTATTTTGTCTTCCAAATCAACCAGATGGTGTATCATGTATCTCTCTTGTCCACTGCTGTATCTTTAATGTCTAGTATTTGACACAGTATATATGTTCAATAGAAAATGTTTTTAAATGTTATAGTTTAAAATAATTAATTAGTGATAATGCTAGTTTGAGAAATAAGGTATGAAAATGCCAGATTCATCTTCTATCTTTCAAGGTGTGCCCCTTTATAAACACTGTTCTCTTGTAGCTGTTTTCAAAGGTAAGGAAAAAGCACTTATACATTTCTAGTTTAATAAAATAATCTCCTTTGACTCTGTTTCCTCCTTTTTCCTCTAATTCTAAGTTTGATCTTCCTCCCTTGAAATTCTGACATAATCTAAGCTCTCCAAAGATTCAGTTCAAATCCAAATCAAATAGTCAACCATGAGCATAAAGCAGCTACAGCTGTGGTTCTTGGACAGCAAACCAGGTCAGTGAATATTGATATAGGGCTGGCATACAAGCCCTTCTGTTCCCTTGTCCATTTGTAAAATACCCCCACATCTTTCAAAATTTATCTCCAGCATCCTCTACTAAAACTGGTTAAATAAACTATAGTGGTTTCTTCACAAGGTATTTTACAGTTATTAGAAATCTTTCAAAGAATTTTCAATGAATAAGTGAAATGGTAATACTAAGTGATGAATTGGGAAAGAAAATCATATGATCTCAATTTTGAGATAAATGGTCAAGAAAAAGATAGAAGAAACCACATCATAGTATTAAGAGTTGTTTTGAAGAGTCATAATTCTCTAGTAAATGTCTTCCTCCTATTTTTTACCTGTTTTCAAATTTTTTCCAATGAGTATGTAAAACTCCTATAACCAGTTTAAAGTAATATTGTGATATTTAAGTCCAATCCATTCCTATGAAAGGATCTGCAATTAGTCATTTATATATCAGTGTAGTTTTATTTTATTACTTTACTCCCTCTGGAGGTGTTTTCTCCAAATTCTCTTTCTCATTGAGAAATAAGAGATTTTATTTCCAGTCAAAGTATGTTCAAAATTTAGAGGAGAGTTAAGAATTCCATAGAACAAATTGGTATGGTGGAAAGAACATGGATTTTTGCAATCAGAAAGATTTGGGTTGAGTCTCAGGTCTGCCCCTTAATAGAAGAATGATCTTTGCTAAATTGATTGTGCTCTCTGAGATTTACCTTCTTCATCTGAAGATTGGAACTGTTAATGAGGGGAAGAAATGTGCAGAGTAAGAGGAATAGATATGGAACACTGAAGATAAGCTGGACAGAGTTGATCAGATAACATGGAGGAAAAGAGGAACAATGACCTAGACTCAAGGCAAATAACTGCAAAGTTTATTTAGTGTCTATATTGTCCTGCAATGTGCTTTGCTTTGAATACAAACTTTACTGGGCTGAACTAAACTTAAGTGGCAATTATATAAGCCATATGGCTAAAGTGGTTGGCTTTGGGCAGAGAATCCAAAGCTGGAATACTTATAGATGCCTAATTATACAAATAGTGACCTAGGTTAAGACTTGGGGTGTTCATTTTTTCTCTACAGTAGTATCACCTGGAGACATTTAAAAACTACTGATGTCACATAGGCAGTAACCTCTTTGATATCAGCCACAGCAACTTCCTTCAAGATATGTCTTCAAAGGCAAAGGAAACAAAAGCAAAAATGAACTTTTGGGACTTCATCAAGATCAAAAGCTTCTGCACAGCAAAGGAAACAGTCAACAAAACAAAGAGGAAACCCACAGAATGGGAGAAAATATTTGCAAATGACAGTGCAGACAAAAGGTTGATATCCAGGATCTATAAAGAACTTCTCAAACTCAACACATACAAAACTGATAATCATATCAAAAAATGGGCAGAAGATATGAAAAGACACTTCTCCAATGAAGACATACAAATGGCTATCAGACACATGAGAAAATGTTCATCATCACTAGCCATCAGGGTGATTCAAATTAAAAACACATTGACATACCACCTTACACCAGCTAGAATGGCCAAAATTAGCAAGACGGGAAACAACGTGTGTTGGAGAGGATGTGGAGAAAGGGGTACCCTCCTCCACTGTTGGTGGGAATGCAAGTTGGTGCAGCCACTTTGGAGAACAGTGTGAAGATTCCTCAAGAAATTAAAAATAGAGCTTCCTGATGACCCTGCAATTGCACTACTGGGTATTTACCCCAAGGATACAGATGTAGTGAAAAGAAGGGCCATCTGTACCCCAATGTTTAATGTGGTTCATATACACTATGGAATATTATGCCTCCATCAGAAAGGATGAATACCCAACTTTTGTAACAACATGGACAGGACTGGAAGAGATTATGCTGAGTGAAATAAGTCAAGCAGAGAAAGTCAATTATCATATGGTTTCACTTATTTGTGGAGCATAACAAATAACATGGAGGACATGGGGAGATGGAGAGGAGAAGGGAGTTGAGGGAAATTGAAAGGGGAGGTGAACCATGAGAGACTATGAACTCTGAAAAACAACCTGAGGGTTTTGAAGGGGTGGGGGGTGGGAGCTTGGGGGAACCAGGTGGTGGGTATTGGGGAGGGCACAGATTGCATGGAGCACTGGGTGTGGTGCAAAAACAATGAATCCTGTTACACTGAAAAGAAATTAAAAAAACAAAACAAAATAAAACAAAAAACAAAAACTACTGATATCTAGGATTATTCTCAAATCAATGAGAAAGAAAGATTCAGATATTTATAATTTTAAAAAGACTTTTCATGTGATTCTAATACATAGACAGATTTGAGAAGCTAGGAGCTAGGCTTATTTCCTATTTTCCTGTCTGTGCATGGATCCCTTCTAACCATCTTTTCCCTCTGATTTAAAGAATGTATACAACGAGACTCTTCTCAAATGGAAGATAAACATCAGGGCTACTATGTCAATAGAAACTGAGTTTACACCTTTATATTAAGGAGCATTATGGGGTGGCAAAGACTAGATAATTTGGAGAGTATATGCCCTGTCTTATGGGGCATCTTTCACTCACTCAGCTCATGCCAATTGTTGCCAGGGGGGAATGCCTGCCCACTGTTACAGATCTTCATCCTCCCAAAAAAGAAGGCAGAACTCAAGATTTTGTATAACATCAATTTTTTTTAAATGTTGGCTCAATTTTCTATAACATTTTAGGGGCCAAAGAAACCATGTTGTGGGCCAATTCTAACTTCTAGCCACTAGTTTGTGAATTGGGGACTAAAATATGACATTAGCATTTATTACAGAACAGTTGGATGGGCTGAAGGAACAGAATATTTCAATGAAATACATCAGCTGTGAAACTGAGTATAGAGAGCTTTAGGCTTGAGGTGGTGGCTCATACCTTTGCACAAAGGAAAAGGCACCTAAACTGATGTTGTCAGTATTTAGTCCTTAAGCCTGCTCACCTGGTTTTGGTTCATACCCAGAGATCCAACCCAGTCCTTGCAGGGGCCATAATGATAATTCTTAACATACTGGGGGTAACATTTGTAACGTGTATATCACAGCACTTGAACACAGAAGATATGTGGTAAATGTTTGCTTTCTCATTCCCTCCTACTTTGCTGCCTTTCTCCTCTCCCATTTTTCTCTTGCCTTGAAATCTGAAATTTGACATGTCATCTCCTCCAGTGTAGCCTAGGTCAATGCAATTAATGACTGCTGTTATCATTGTCTTTAAAGCTTATTAACATATGATTTAAACAGTTATGGACTGTTTTCCTCCCCTCTCAGGGATCCGCAATAGATTCCGAAAGAGTTGTTCTAAGGCAAATGGTATAAAAGAAGAGCAATTTGGCAATATCTATATAGATGTAAAGTACACACCCTCTTTGATTTAAGAACTCATCTGGGAATTTCTCCTACAGATAGGTATATGCATTTATTCAGAAACACATAGATTTGGAACACTCAGTTCAGCCTTTTTCAGTGTGTGTATGATTGTAAAAATTGAGAATAACTTAAGTATTTATCAAAGGGGAATACATATTTATACAAAGGACATTCTAAAGCAGCATTTCTCAGTCAACCAAGGGTGATTTTACACCCCAGAGAACATTTGGTAGTTTCTTTTTACTTTTGGTTTTCATAACTGGAGAGATGGTATTGTTATCTAGTGGACCAGAGATGCTGCTAAACATTTTAGAACATACATCACTGCCATCCAAAACAAATTATCTGACCTCAAATACCCACAGTGCTTAGATCAAGAAACCCTGGCTCTGAAGGTACTAAAAAGAATGAGTGAGCTTTGTATGTGCTGACAAGAAGTGATCTTGAAGACATTTATTAGGAAAAAGAAGGCACCATCTATTCCCATTTGTGTAACTGAGAAGAATGAACACGGACACATGCAACACACATACACATATATACACATAATATTGTATATATATATATATATATAGAGAGAGAGAGAGAGACAGAGAGAAAGAGAGAGAGTTCATATGCATAAGCTTATATATATGCATATATATTGAGAGAATATTTCTGGGGAAATATTTTTAATAATTTTCTGACAATGGTTGCTTCTGGAGATAATCTAGAGAGCTGAAGATCCACAGTAGAGGTATAAACACTGAACTTTATTTTATGTACTTTTGTACTGCTTTTTGTTTTCAGCTGATTTCAACTTATTTCATTGCCAGTTAAAATTTAGATTTTGTGGCTGTTGTTAAGTAAAATAGGTAAAGGTAAAATGGGACAGTGACCACCAAGTCTTCTTTTCTATTCCCTTCCCTTCCTTCCAAAAGGTATCCTCCAATTTAGGATATCAGGACTGTTATTGCAGGGGTCTCCTGGGAAAATCTCAGTCATCAGTAAATTTTACTTTAATAAAAAATTTAATTAAAATGTAAAGTCTGCTAGCAAGTTTTGTGTTTTTAACCTTATTTTTCAAATTCTATTAGGTCATAAAAGACTGTGTCATGTATAGTAAGATTTTAAGTATGGAGTATATTCTGGAGTCTGGAAGGCATTCTTGGGGTTGTTGGAATGTGCCAACAATGGAAGCATCTCCTGCTTGCTCTTGGGTTGAGTCTTTGAGCAATTTCCTCTCGGAACTGTACGACTTGCATGCTCAGAGCATTCATGAAACGTCTCAGCAGATTAGCTCATCAATGTATACTAAAAGTGCCAAGGAAACATAACAATTTTTGGTTTGATTTTTGGGATTCACTTTTGTTTCCAATTAACCTAAATTTAAGAATTTTATCCTTAATTTCAAGAATCAATCATGACATTTTCCAGTTAACTGGTGGTCATTCTATACAACAAGAAACTGAAAATTTCAAGTTTTGTTCCAATTGAAAAATAAATACTCCAATATATAAATAATGCTTCATGGAGTCTTCTATTTCCATTAAATAAGAAACAATCTAGGGCTGATGTAACTACATAGGTTGCGAGAAAGAAAATTCCAAAAGATGGAGGTGGGTGTTAGGGGCTAGTATTAGACATATTAAATAACATTGACATATAAAGGGCTGTATGATTCTATCAACATTTATGTTCTGTATATTTAGAATTTTTCAGGCAGTAAATACTTTTTTAATATGTCACTTCTTTACTATGTAAAATAGTCATTTACAGATTGGCCTCTTGGTTATATCAGCCCTTCCAATCAAGCATCCAATTGTAATCCTGGCTCCCTCTTTAATCAGTTTTCACTAGTTGTATATTAAATATACAGCCAATACTATATAGTTATGATCTCCATCTGCAGACTCTGATATTTTCAATGGTCCTGGGAAGATTTCCTTTGGGTACTTTGAACAGAGACAAAATAGGCAATTGGCTATCCTGAAGCAATTATAAAGCTGGGTTGTTCAATTTTGTATGGTGAGAATTCATTCGCCTTACTCCTAACTTAACATCACTGCATATAAATGCAATAAAAACTATAGGCTCAGACTCAATCCTGGCATCACATATCAGACCATTATATCTTATCAAAAACATTTCTCAGGTGAAATAAGCTGCATATAGTTACAGAAATGCTTGAGCCATAAGTGTGATTGCCATAAAAAAATCACATTAAGCAAAAGGTCTACCATTTAGAGAGTCAAAAAAGCCATCTAACATGTTCTCCAAAAAGAAATTTTTGGTTTCTGCCGGTGAATCCCAAATTAAAATACTTTTCAGTGAGCCAAATACTATGGGTAACATAAGTATAATTACTTACCTCTTGTGACCACTACAATAGCCTCCTAATTGTTCTCCTTTAACAGAGAATAGCAAACCCCTCCAAACTAGCTTCTACATTTCTGCCAGTGAAATCTTTCTAAATGCAGTTTCATTTGTTCACTCTCCAGTTTAAAACCATGACTTTTCCTTATGATCCTCAGAGTCATGTCTTTGGACATTTTCTCAGAGAACAAATCAAGACTTTTCATGATCTTACTCCAGTCAGTTTTTCTAGTTTTCCTTCCTGCAATCCTTCCACTCTCACCTTATACTTCCTCAATACCTAAATAATCACAGCTCTCTGGATAGTGCCAGTACCAGATGCTCAGTGCCAGGATGACTGAGGATGGTGAGGCATTTCTCTCAGGTAGGATACTTAAGAGAATGAAAAAAAAAATCAGTAATCAAGATATGTAATATTTTAATTCAAGTTTTTAAAATATCAAAATAAATGCAAAATATTTTATTATGGAATAAAATATCAAAATATTATAAATATATTACTGTAAATGTTGAAGATATCATTTATCCACTCATAATTATCCTCTCACTTTACATTATCTGTTCTGCATTTGTCAATCTTATTAACCTTACTTATCTTTCAAGAACCATCTCTTCTAGGAAGCTGTCTCTGATATTCGCCTTTCCAGAAAGAACTGGGGGCTTTTTCTTCCAAACTACAATGGTACCTTATACATATTTCTGTGTTTGCACTTATCTCCTTATATTTAATTGTGTGTTTATGTGTTTATTTCTATACCATTTGGATCAGAACAATGTAGGCTCCTTTTACATACCTCTTTCAAGACACTAGGCTTATTTTGTCCAATATCTTTTATGAATACCATGGGATTCAGAGTCCAAAGACGGCCCCATGATCTCTAACCCCTGGTGTTATGTCCATGATTAAATTACATTATATGGAAAAGGTAATGGATCTCACCCGCTTGCGTAGAGTGCATTATGAGGCAAAGGTAGAAAAATTTTACAGGTGTAATTAAGGCCCCAAATCAATTGAATTTAATCAAGAGGAAGATTATCCTGGATGGCCCTGACTTAATCAGTGGAAAATCCTTTAAGGATCCTTTTAAAATATCGACTGTTTTACTGGCTTTGGGGAGCAAGTTGCTATGAGTTCTACAGTTCCAGAAAATGGGTTCTGCCAGAAAGCTGAGTGAACTTGGAAGAGAAGACAACACCTCAAATGAGGCCACAGCCCCAGTAATACCTTGACTGCGGCTTTGCAGGACTCTGAACAAAGGACCAAGGTAATTTGTTCTCAGACTACTGACCCATAGAAACTGTTGTAAGTTACATGATTTGTTATGCAAAAATTAAAAAAAAAAAACTAATACAGAGACTTTTATAGTAACCCTCCTAAATTAATTCCCTGTTTATAATTTATCTGTTATACCACAGCTAAACTAATCTTTCTGAAGAAGAGCCATAGTTGTTCTTATTTTTGTCTTATTCTATGCTCAGAGAACTTCAATAATTCCCAAATTTCTATAGAGTAAAAAAATAAACTCCATATTCTATATTCCTAGTGATCTTCTCCTAACTTGTCTTTCAAGAGCTACCACTCATTAATATATAAAATACTTACTCCAGCCAAACAACATTCTTTCTTCTGAAATATGCCCTAGACAATTCTGCAACTATAATTTTGATATATGTACTAACTATAGCCTCATATTTCATGATAAATTCCACCTATTCTTTGAGTATCACACAATTCTTACCTTGTTTTGATAACTAAATATATACTTTCTTACTTTTAAAGGTAATATAAGGACTTTCAGTTAAACTGGACAAAATTAAAAAGAATTTTACTACCATCTTTTAAAACAAACAGAAAACAACAGAGAAAAAAAACTAGCCAGAGTGATAATGACTTCTATAATGAAAGTAGAACATATTTACCCTGACAATCCATAAAATGTAAATAACCATTGCCAAATATTGTGACATATGACCAGATTGAGGGGAGATTTTGAGAACAAATTAAACACCCCTGCAGAACTTGGAAAGTTAGCAGAGATCTCCAATAGTTGGATGGCTTATTCTGAGGGGTGAATTTATGGACTTCTTGCGAAGTGTGTAATGGCACTATGAAAGTCTCAATCAGGTATTTATGAAACCACAGCCACAGAGGAGAAGGGGCTGAATGAACACAAACACATGCATGCTAATTTTGCAAGAAGTTGGCTGCTCTTGTGGCAAAGTAGATGAAAAACCAGAGTTGGCAATCACTAATCTGAATCTGCTGATCTTGGCAGTTAATGAAACAGAAACAATAAGCCCCTAAAATAAAAGTTATGATAAATGAGGTTTTGCTTTGAGATTGGCAGACCTTCTGTCGACCAGAGTAGAAGCATGTACCTGGGCATAGTGTAAGTTCTCTAGACCTAAATCCAAGCTGCTTGCTGTTTTGCATCTTACCTAGTCTATCTCCCCACACTGCTGCTATTTAACAAATTACTTCCTCAGGAAGAATGGTCCAGATTTTTTAAAAAAAGAGCCAACCCTAAAACTACACAAAGACATAGCCAGGGGGATAAAGAATAGAAGAAATTTAACAACTACAGAACAATTGGGACAATTGGAAAAAAAAAAAAAAAAAAAAAAAACTAACAATGAGATTCTTTAAAAAAAAAAAGAAAAATCAATGTAATTAAAAAAATAATGTCATCCTGAATAGGAATTCAAAGTAGACATGCATGCAATGAAAAAGAAAAAAAAATTATAAGATGAAAAGTAAGAGAGCAACATTTAGAAAGAAATGAGAGAGAAAATTTTAAACAATGTCTGTTACTCAAGTTACATTAGAAGCAATACCCAAGAGTAGATAATACCAAAAACCATCATGGACAAAGAGATAGGCTTCATAAAATTCAACAAGATAAAATGGAAAACATAGTTTTGAAAGAATAAATTAAAAAAATAAAAGAATTACAGATAAAATGGTAGTTCTGAGAGTCAGTCAAAAGACTATAGCATAAACATGATTAGTGTTCCAGATGAAGTAAAAAGTAAAAATGGAAAATATTAAAAGATGTAATAAAAGAAAAGTTTCCAAAAATAAAAGAAGGCTTGAATCTGAAGAGTGAAAGGGAAAAATTGTGCTTTGGAGAAATTTTATATATAAATAACAAAGAATAATTAATAAGGAGTACACAATAAAGAGGTTATCAAGGCAAAATATTCAACTTATACATGAAAGTAGGAAAACTCAGGCTAGCCTCAATTGTTTACGAAGTGCAAAACTAATTGTGAGATATATGGAAAGCAATGTCTACTAGTCCTTGGATTCAGAAAATATGACACAAAAGTTTTACACAACTTTCAAGAACTCTGGACATACAGCACTCATGAGATCTTCTTGGCGTGGGAAGTGGGGGAAGAAGTTGGTGTGGATGCTTTTATAAACCAACTAATAAAGGAGCTTTAAGTGTGGAAATAGAAATGGTTCATAAATCCATTAAAATGGATAATTAAGAGTAAAGAGCTGTGGGAATTAGGGAATGCAATATAAATGTTATTAAACTTGGCAAAGTAGAATTATAGAACTAATACAAATTCCAAGGTGAAAGGAGAAATTAGGAAGTTTAACTGTGTTTTCCTTTCTTTAAATAATTAGGAATTAATTCAACATATAAATCAATTAATGAAAGCTTAAACATTTTTAGAGTATGAAGTAACCAAAAGAAAAATATAAAAAAAAATACAAACCAAATCTGAAGCTAAGTGTGGAGAAAGGAGACATAGGATATGGAAGCTGGAAACTTACTAGCTACCTCATATTTTTGATAACAAAATTAAAAATTGTATCTAAAGGTGATATATATAGAAAAAGATATTTAAATGGAATCTTTAAAAATTTAAAGGCAGTCTTTAGAAATACTAAAAAGACCCTACACAACTGCTAAAAAAACCAGAAGGAAAATGCACAAAGATAGCAAATAGAGAAATGCTGATTTTAGAAGATGACAAATGAAGAATAAAAGCAAATGTAGTTAATATGTCCTTATTTATGTAAAAATACATGATTACCATGTGTTCATTTATGCATATATATTTGTACTAGAGGCAAGTATATTCATAAGAAGTATCTAGAGGTATATATAAGTAGCAGTCAACAGCGGTTATGTCCTGGAAGGCTGAATGATATTTTTATTTTTATTTTTTTAAGATTTTATTTGTCTATTTTGAGAAAGAGAGAGAGAGAGACAGATAGAGACAGAGAAGGGGGAAGGAGCAGAGGGAGAGGGAAAAGCAGACTCTGTGCTGAGCACAGAGCCCAACATAGGGCTCAATCTCATAACCCCAAGATCATGACATGAGCTGAAATCAAGAGTCAGACACATAATTGACTGAGCCACCCAGGCACCCTGGAAGGCTGAATTTTTTAAAAATATATTTTTATTTTGTAAATTTCCCTATATATTTGGTTATTTTACTATGTGCATGTATTATTTTTTAGAAAATTAATAAAATATATACTTATTATATATAATATATGTAGTAAATTATATAAATGCATGTTAATCTTTCATATTTATTTATAATAAACATATATATATAACATATACATACCTTCAAAGAAGAAATGTATAATCATGTGTTGAATATAATCACATTTCCTCTATTTAGAGGATGAAAGAAAAAAACATATCCACCCAAGATAATTATTACTTTTATGTATTTTCCTTGAGTCTTTTCTCATATGCATATTTTTCACATTGTTTATATTGTATTTCGCAGAGTTTTGTTTAAACAGAGTAATTTGTATAAATTAAATAATGTAATAAACATTTATTGAGATTATTCCATAATCTCCATAAGCAATGTTAAAATGTCTGGAAAAACTTTCTTGAAGAATTGTGCTAACTTCTTAAAGGAATATATGATGAACTAACATTTAGGCTGATTTCAATTTCTTACCATTATAAATAATATTGCAATAAATATTTGTTTTAAAAAAACAAATCATTCATTTTTAGCATATTTTTATTAAAGTAGATATCCAGATGTGGAACTGTATCAAATGTATCAGTTGTCATTCTTATAGACTTTCCATACCCTATTTCCCACTGTCTAATATAATCTCTCCCAACTGACACATTTTAGCATTTGGTCTTTTTTGGCATACTTACTACTAACTATCTATCCACTATAAATTACTAGTATCCCTAATATATAAACATGTAAAGTGGGTAATAATCAATGAAAGATGACCTAATTAGAGGGCTAGGACATGAGGCTAATGGTAAGGGGTTATACTAGGGGCTTCATTCTGTGGTTTTTCTACTTCATGTACTACCAGTGGTCAATGAAGACTTTTCCAAGATTTTCTGAGTTCCCAAGTTCCTTATGTGCTCTTTCCTAAAATTAGTGTCCTTGAGAATGTTAATAACATCATGCAGATTTTTTTATTTCCATCTTCTCTAATATAAACCCTTTCTTTTACTTTAAGATAGAAAGGTGTAACTCTCACTAATCCTAGAATCTACCTTTGGTGAATTGCCCTGAGGTATATAAACTTCTATGACATCAAACAAAGGGATACACACTGGTGGAGATTCTGAAAATCTGAATGACTCCAATGACCAGGGGACAAATCTTTTCTGAAAGTCAGGTGGTTTCCAATTCTTTAATTTAAGCAAAATTGAAGAGGACCTAATCAAGTTGTCAGCTAATAGATTAAAAATAATTTATGAACCTAGATGACTATATGAATTCTGGCACGTATCTCTGAAGAATATCAAAGAATTGAGTGACATTGTTCCTTCCAACCCTATCCACTTATTTATGTGAATATGACTTCTCAGCTCTCACATCTATAAAAACCAAAAATAGGAGCAGAACTTATACAGTATCTATGTGATTTTAGCAATAAATAATATCCATCCATAGATATATGAGCCAATAAAAGAATAAAAAGTCATTTATCTCATTGAAATGAGTTTCCAATAAAATATTACTTTTATACTTAATAATTATTACTCAAATTTAAAATACAATATGTTGTTTTGATCAATGATATACTTATGACAATTATAATAAATTGATGAGGAAGGTAATTTTAATACTTAAGAGTCATGGTTACAGGAAACATTTTAGAAGTTAAATCTTAATTTATATACATCATTTATTGTAGAGATGTATGATAAGGTGATTAATAAGGTCCTTTAAGCATAAAATACATGAAATTAGAATAAAAATTTTAGAGGAAGTAGAATAAAAAATACTAGTTTGGAGAGCAAGAATGTTGTTTTATTTAAAGTTGTTCATACATTTTAAATGAAAGGTGGCAGATATTTATTATTATGATATTTACATTTTCTTAAAAAAATGTAAAGCATTATTTAACAATTTTATTTTAAAATGTTAGAAATTCTGCTATATAAAAAATGACATCTTTTAAAGCATTTAAATATGCAATGAAAAATTTCAGCTTCCAACTGAAATGTGTACACGCCTGTGTATAGTTTCATTAAATTATTTTAGGGGTACACAAATTAATCCATTTCAAGGGTACTCTGTAAGCTACAATTACTAAAGTTTATGCTTTATCATAATTATTATTGCTAAGTGGTATGCACAACAGATAACCTCCTCTCTCAGTGCCTGTGATTTATCCAATGACTTTTTCTAAGCACAAATCTTACCCTCATCAAGGCTCTCAAACCATCCCCATGGTTTGAGAATGGCTGAGTTAAATGGTGCATATCTAACAAAACTGATTAATAAACTGTTAAAAATTTTAGTTAACTTTGTCAGTTTTCTCTTTTACTATGAGGAAGACCCAAATGAGTTTCAATGAGCTCAAGACAGGTGCCAAGCCAAGCACTTCTGAGAACAGACTCCTCTGATGGTCTAACCACTGAACTCCCCTATCACTCTTGCTGCTCATAGTGCCAGCCACTATGGTCTTTCCTGGAAGTTGTCTTCTTGCTATCTTTTTCAGTTTAATCTTCACCATATTTGGTATAATTGTTGCATGGTAAGATGTTTCAGATGTAATTTTTAAAAACTTTTTACTTCAAAATTTTCCTGAGGACTTTTGCTTTTCCACACCTGTGGGTTATTTAAACTTTTATCCTAGGAAATTTTTTTTTCTGAAATCAAAGAATGAGTAAAATGAAAATGACATAGATTTGAAAATGTACATTTATAATATAATATATAACACTGACAAAGGCCTAGGCATAGCAGAATGTGCCACATATTTATTACTTAAGATAGAGCTTTATTAAGATGCTCCTTTATAAATTGATATACTGGGAATTTAAAGTTTTCATCCTCTCTATAAAGAGAAGGAATTCCTTCTACATAAAAGGAAATAGATCATGGGTGTCTCAAAATTGAATAGAAAGTTCAAACAGGATATAACTGGCTCCAAGGATGCCTTACAAATATATCAGGTGGGAATAAAGTTATCTGTAACAAAACACACCAGATATTGATTGATTTACCTCCTTTCATCTCTCCAAAATACAAAAACTAAAAATGTAATTAAAAGCAAGTAATCCAGTTTAAAATTATAGTGATTTTTAATGCTGGATTTTAAAGAAGCTGAAAAAATAATGATGCTGCCCATTACCACCTAACACACATCTAGAATTGGAACTGTCTACCTTTGAAATATAAGATAGATACTAATACTTCCATAAAATTATGTGCATATAAAACATACCTAGCAATGTTCATAGCATTGGTGATTCAAGATGAATGAAAAACACCTCTTGCCTTAAAGAGTTCATAGTTTGTAGGGGAGGTAAATCTATATATTATAAATGCATAATCATAAATTATAAATGTAAAGAATGTCAAAAAGAATTTACTCTGTAAGTTCTACACAGTAGATATTATGCCAAATATGACTCTCTTTTTTCTGTTTTCTGAACAGTGCCCAAAGGTAGATCTTATTATCTACTACAACTAAAGTTGAGGAGAAAAAGGAGTAATCAATTTACCTAATGAGTATGTGATTACAACATAAGAGATAGTAAATGCAGGCAAAATGCATGGTGTAGCTGCTGGTACATTTTAAGTGTTTAATAAATGGCAAACATTAATAGTTGCTCTTGAAACAAAATCATAAGCCATTTGCATAGTGCATGGTAGTCAAAGACTATGAGGAAAGACATTCTAGAAGAGATGATACCCACACCAGGAGCTTAATTTTGAATGGAGAGCCAGCCACAGGGACAAAGAGGTTAATGAAATACTCTTCTCCTGACCTCCATGAAAACACTTGTTGATGGTTTCCATACCCCCTTGTCCCTTTCCATTATGATTTTTCCCAGCAGAATTTTCCTCTTATACTCACTTGCTAATTTTGAAAAATTTCCAGGATTTATTCTCAACCTTATTTTCTCATTCTTATGCTCTCTTAGTAAATGATCTCTATTCCCATGACATTAGGTGCTATTTTTACATAGATAAATTTCAGGTCCATATTATCAAGAGTAGTGTCCCCTCCAAGTCCTAGATCTGAATATCCAGTTACGAACTTTTTTTTTTTTTTCTCTTCTTACCCAGGTACCCCAAACTTGTCTACTCAAGCCTGAGCACTTGTTGCCTCATATATCCTGGATTCCCCTCCCCATTTCATTATCATAAAGGGCTCTGCCATCTATCAGTTGCTGATGTCAGAGACTGGAAGTCATCCATGATTCCTTCTCTTTCCCTGTCCAGTATCAAATCAAATTCCCGTTGGTTCTACCTCTAAAAATACATTTTGACTGGCTCATCTCTACTATCAGCGCCACTATCACTCTTGACCTAGGACACAGTGAAAGCTTCCCCCTTAATGGCTCTGTGTTTTCACTCTACTCTCTAACCCCCCAACTCCTCAATCTATCCTCAATAAAATAGTTAGCATGCTTTTTCTTAATCCATGATTCTGAACACTCATCTGCTTAAAACCTCCAGTGGTTTCCTATCTTATTTAGAATAAAGTCAACTCCTTACCATAACCTGAATTTTAATTATATGGCCCCTGCTCACTCCTACAGCCTCCCCTGTGCTAATGATCCTCTGCTCCAGAAATATTTAAGTTTCTTTCTGTAGGATATTCACACATATAACCACATCTGCCTGGAAATGCCTTCACATCTGCTTTGCAAGTTTCTTGTCTCTCCATGTTAGTCTAAACTTTAAACATGATCTTCTCAGAGAGTTTGTCCCTGATTTTCTTAACTAAGAAGGACTTTGCTGATTTTTAAAGAATATTATATCTAATTCCCTCCTGTCACCTCATACAGTGTTCAAACATGCATTTGTTTACTTGTTTATTGCCCCCTCCTCTATTGAAATGTGAGATCTACAAGGCCTGAGATTGTCTACTTTATTTATCAAAGTGTATCTTTGTCTATTGGATGTTTGGCACATAGTTAATACAAATGTTTCCTAAGTGAATAAATAAAAATGAATGCCTTATTGAATGAATAAATGAAGTATAGTGTGCAGACTTCTAAACACTTGAGAAGTAATCAGATAAGCTTTAAAAATAGGAGTAAGAATGTCTATCTTACCTAAACTTATAGGTATATAGTAAATAAATTGATGTGGAAGTCTGGAAATTTAAAAGCATTAAATAGGTGACTTTTATTGTTACTTAATGGTTATCATTTTTAGCAGCTTGTCATTGTCCAAAATGATAAAAATTCCTTTTTTTTTTTTTTTTTTTTTTGAGAGTGAGAGAAAAAGAAAACACAAGCAGGGGGTAGGGAGGGGAAGAGAATGGGAAGACAGAGAGAATCCTAAGGACATTCCACACCCAGAGCAGAGCCCAATACAGGGCTTGATTTCATGACCCTGAGATTATGAACTGAGCTGAAATCAAGAGTCAGACACTTAACCAGTTGAGCCACCCAGGCACCCCCTTAAATGACAAAATTTCTGATTATTGATAACTAGATGTCACCAAATGTTGATGACCCTTTTGAAAATTATGTGTGTCATATTCTAATACAAGTGCATACACAGGAATTTTTATGTTAATAGAAAAATTGAGCCAACATGACTTCATAGATTAAGAAAATAAAAACCTGCCATGTCCCAGTTCCTGACTAACTCTGACTTCAAGCTTCATTGATTAATTTCTGTGGCCTCAATTTCCCCATCTGTAAAATGGGGCCCGCCTCTTAGAAAAAAGAAATCACTAATTGTTGAGAATGAAGTTGGAAATGAGGGACAATCTGTATGTTAAGGGCTGTTAATTCTAATAATGCACAAAGGTCACTAGCTTACTTCATTCTTTTTTAAAAGACTCAGCCAAATGGATTTGGAGCACTTTCACAGAAGTTTCTATTAGGTCCCTGTACTGAGCTCACAATGTCCCTGAGGGTTGGAGAGGAGAAATCAATCGTTCACAATAATAGGTGTCCTGCAAGGGTAATAATATATTTCAACCTTCTTTTTATGTAGCCCTTTGATAATTCACAGAGGATGCTTGGCAAGCAACAGTCAAGATAAAAAGTGTCCTATTTTAGTGATTTTCCTTTTGATCACTGAAGCTCAATATTATTATGACTGTGAGCCAGTCCTCACGGTGCCCTGTTTGTTGGCTGGACCCTTGCAACTCTCAGGAACTACCTTGCTTTCAGGTAGCTTCCTTCTCTCTGATGCCCAGTTGACCTCTGGAAATATTACATTAAGTAAATTGTCCCATTTCTTAAAGGACTTCAGTATCACTCAGCCTTGTAGATTTCTAGGGATATTAAAAAATTCAACAAACATACAACCTAGATCATATTCAAGGATCTCCTCCACTTGTTTTGTCTTGTCTTCTAAAGCTGTCCTTCAGATCCCCCATGCTGCAGCCAAACTGATCAGAAATTGTTTTCTTATGCCTCACTCCACATCATTGTGCATACTGATATTTCTGAGCATTTCATTTTCAGCTAAATAAAACCCTCTCTCTTAAGTCTTCTAGAAAGCCTACATTTACTGTTCCTCCTGCCTGGAATTCTCTTCAGACATTTGTTCATTCAGTACATGTTTATTGAACACTACCATGTACCAGGCCCTGGGAAAAATAGACAAATTTCTGAGTTCATGAAGCTTAAATATTACTAAAGGGAGATACTCAATAAATAAAGGAATAATATGTCCCAAGGCAATATCAATTATGAAGAAAATAATATGAGATAAGAAGTGTGGCAGAAAATGAAGAGTTGGAGGAAGTTAAAAATGATGCCCATGGAGGGTCTATCTGCACAGGTAAGAATCAGAGACCTGAATGAAGGAAAGAGAAAAATATCCATGTGTATATGGTGGCAGGGAGGTGGAAGGTCTTATGAAGAGAATTCCAGGAAAAGGAAATAAGAAAATAAGGGAAAGAGCCTGGTTTGTTTGAGCAAAATCTTGGACATTCAGAAGCTTGGGTACTTTTAGATGAGTAAACCAGGGGGAAAGAAAATAGAAGAGGTAATGGTTTAGAGTGAAACATTGAGTGCCCAATAGATGCTCTTTTTCCTAACGTGGGAAGACGTAAGTGAGAGAGGAACAGCAATAACTTTTGATTTAGCATTTTAATAGGCCCACTGTGTTTTTTTGTTTTTTGTTTTTTTTCTCCATTCAATGAGACTATAGTGTTCTGCTAGTTGGGTGCTAGTGCCCCGCCTTGAACAAAAGTACAGAAAAGCACTTTCACGTAGAGAGTGAAACTGACAGACAATTATAGCACTCACATCATTTGTTTCTCCCTCTGTCCTACACTACTTATTTTCCAAAGTTTCTCCCATTTTGAACAGTTTCCTTGTTTTTTATAGCTGGAGGACAAGTTCAGTATGAGTTAAGAGGAAGCTCCAAAGTGATTGCTTTTTATTATTTTCTTTATAATGTGAACATTTATAACTATTTTGCTGTCTGTCTTAAAAAGAACAGGAAGTATTGGAAGGAAATGGTTAAATTGCTTATGCAATCTAAAAAAACCCCTGTGATTCCCAAGAGAAGTCTGTAAAAATTCTCTCTTTCTAGAGTAGGAAGAGGTATATCCAATCACTTATTTGATTTATACATTTGAAGGATGTCTTAGTGTGTGTGGTATCTATTTCAGGGATCCTCCCCAGCCAACCTTATTAGTGCTGACACTAAAATAACTTGCAGATGGCATCCCCTTTGGTGGGCACACTGTCTTCTTCTCTTGTTGTGGTCATCACTGTCTTCCTTTTTATTATTGTTGTCTTTCACCCGAATAAAGAATCTTAAAGTAAATTTTGAATAGAAAGGGAGTACAAATCATTAGATACTAAATCACATGTCTAATGCTACCAATCATCTCAATTAATGTTGGCATCAACTCATCTGCTAAAAATATCATCCCACAAATCCCACTCATTCTTCTCACCCATACACATATATTCTGTCTTCATTCCACTTGTTTTCAGCTTGCTTCTCTCAGTGTACACATTATTCTTCCTTCAAGGCTCAAGGCACACCCTACTTCCCAATTACTAGTATTTCCTGGGTTGTACACTTACTGTCTATGGTAGGCATTTCATTCTTAGTCATATACTCTACCATGAACTGAGTTAGGTTATCTGATGAATCAATAGCTACCCACTAACCCTAAGGATACCTTAGGGTATTATATATATATTTTTTTCTATCCTTCACAAGTCTTAAAGTCAGGAATTCCTAGTAAATACTTAATGAATTAATTAATATTGGCATACAAAGTTCCATAAATCAACTGCTCATAATGAAAGTATGGGGACATTTTTAAAAAGGAAAAAGGCTTTTGGAAATTAAGGCAAGTGACCTGAACCAACAATTCACAGAAGATATTTAAATGGCTAATAAATTCACAATATTTTTCAACTTGTTAGTAACCTAAGAAATTCAAATCAAATGGCAATAAGATCTACATTTTCAATTTTAAAAATTGACAAAGGTATTTTTAAGTAGTCATATTCAATGTTAAGGAAACCATAGTGAGAAAGGAACATCCTTTAACCACTACAGGGAGAATAAATTAGCACAACCTTTCTGAAAGTCAATTAGCAATATGTATGAAGTACTTAAAACAATTCATACCCTTTTATTCTATTCCTAAAAATTTACCCCATGGGAATAATCTGAGATTTGCCAAAGAATGTGTGGAAAAGGATGTTCCTCATAGCATTACCCATAATAGCTCATAAAAAAAGAAAATATCAACCAATAAGAAAGAGGATAAATAATAGTACATATAATGAGGTTTTTATGTAGCCATTAAAAATGATGGTTCAAAGAATATTTAATGGCATGCAATATAACATGTTCTGAAAAGTCAGGCTACAAATCTACATATAGAAATGTTAACAGTTTTGTTAAGACTCTAACCAGATACACAGAGAAAATAAAAATTTTTGAAAAAAGATAAAATTAGTTGGACTAAATAAACAAACAATGAGATGATCCTTTTAATTTCAAATATATCAGTAATTGAATGAAACAGAAATAGATGAAATATCTCACTCTTTCGGGGTAGGAGTATCTATTTTGATTATCCTCTTCCATTCTATTAAGTCATTATTTACTGTTCTTTAAATGGCAACCCTAGATATTACAACTTGTATTCTTGACCTTATAATTAATCACTTTTACTGCCTCTCAGAAATTGCAAGTAATAACACTTAACATCACCTTTTGTGCTACTACTATATTTTGAACCTAATTCAGTATGTACCAATGAGTGTTTAGCAACTGGTTATCTGAGGAAAATGTATGCATATACACATGTATTAGTTTGCTATACTTCTTCCAGATTAAAAAAAAAATTTAACACCAAGTGTGTGTGTGTGTGTGTGTGTGTGTGTGTGTGTGTCCTCTCTATTATAAATTCCAAATAGCCAATTGATTGTCACAGGATGCTCATGTTGGATTTTTAAAAATCTTATATCCTTACTTAGAGTGTGGTTGAATTTGATGAATAAGTAGATATAAATGGAATCATATCTTAGTTATATTAATATGTGTGATGCAATGAAGATAATGAAGTTAAATGTCAGCTTGACACATTGATGTGAGCAACTTCTTTACTAAACTGGGTAACAGTTAATCTGCATAATTAACATCTTTGGTTGCTTTTGAGACAATCAACAAAAACAATAAATTAAACCCTGATCTATAATATTTGCCAATCTTCATGATGGAGATACTCTCATGACAGCTAATTCTAAGTTACATCAGGCATCATGGAATGTATGTTGGAAAAATATGTACATTTGGTGACACCTGGGTGGCTCAGTCAGTTAAGCATCTGATTCTTGCTTTCAGTTCAGGTCATGATCTCATGGTCATAGGATCAAACCCTGCATCCAGCTCCATGCTCAGCTGGGAGTCTGCTTGAAAATTCTCTGCCTCTACCCTTCCCACAACTTAAGTGTACTGTCTCTCTCTTTCTAAAATAAATTAAATCATTTAAAAATTATACATATGTACACTATTATATATATTATTTTCATCATATATATTTAGTAGACATAAATAATCTCAGCAGCATGGATAAAATAAAATGTAGTAAAATAAGAGGTGTTGAGTTTTATTTACTACTTTTTTATGTGCTTAACATCCCACCTTCCAGAATTACAGAAAATTTAGCAGTAAGTTCTTGTTAGCCAATGCTAGCTGACTCCTGCAGATCACTGAATTCTATATATATTTCAATTCCTCAAGATACTGTAACTTTAAACTGTTATGCTTACCCATATATTTACCCTTTTTGATGATTTGTATTTATTTATGTATTATCATAGTTATTATTAGAATCACTTTCCATCTTCCTGAAGAACTCCTTTTAGTGTTTATTTTAGTGAATGTCTGCTGACAATAGATTTTCAAGGTTTTTGTTTGTGTGATAGAATAATGGCTCTCATGTATGTTCACACCTAATCCTCAGAACCTGTGAATATGTTGAAATATGTTACATTTCATGACAAAAGGGACTTTGCAAATGTTACTAAGGTTATGTACCTTAATATGAGAAGATCATCATAGATTATCCAGAGTGTCCAATCTAATCATATGCATCTTTAGGAGTGGAGTACCTTTCCCAACTTTAGGGAACCAAAGGAATGGCAGTGTGAGAAGACTTGGCCCATTGTTGTTAATTTTGAAAATGGAGCAAGAGGGCCTAGAACCAAGAAATTTAGGTGGCCTCTAGAATCTTGAAAAGGTAAGGAATAGATTCTTCTCTAGCGTCTTTAGGGAAAAAAAAAAAAAAATTAGCCTTGCCAAACACTTTGATTGTAGTCAATTGAGACTGGTGTTAGACTTCCAATCTATAAACTTTAAGATGATTATAAATTTATAATGTATGTCATCACATATGTAGTAGTATGTTCCACCCACAATAGAATATTAATACCTTTACTTTATCTCTATTTTGGGGGCACATTTTTGGTGGCATTTGAATTCCAGGTTGGCAATTATTTTCCTTTAGAAGTTTAAAAGTCACTCCATTATTTTCTGGATTCATCATTTCTATTTAAAAATCCAACTATATTTTTTATCTGTATGGCTCTTCCTTTGAAATAGTGTCTTTTGTTCTTTAGCCTATAAGTTTTCCACTTGTCCTTACCTTTTTTTTAAAAAAAACAACTATACTATCATGTTCCTAGATATATCTTTCTTTATATTTATCCAGCTATTGTTTCCCTAAACTCTTAAAATATGTGGCTTAATATCTCATGTTGGTTTTGAAAAATGTCAGTATCTGCTCAAAAAATATCTTAGCCCCATTCTCTCTCTTTCTCTCTCCTACTCTGGGACTCAAGATAAATGTAATTGAGACATATTTATTGTTATCTGAAGGTCTGTTATGTTATTTTTTTTATTTTGCTATTTTTTTTTTTTTGCCTGCCCCAATCTGGATATTTCCTACTGTTCTAGTTTCCCATTCTCTAATTTTATATTTTACTGTGTTTAATTTTCTATTTTAAAAAATGTATTAATTTCTTAATATCTGCTTACTTCTTATTTAGCACAAATTTCCACTTGATTTCTTCTCATATACTTAGTTTAATTTCAGTATTTTTCATCTTTCTCTTTTTAACACATTAATCTTAGTTGTCTTGAAGTTTCTGTTGAAAATTTTTAATAACCATTTTAACCAAGGTCTTTTTCCTATATTTTGTTTTTATTTTTCTGTTTTTTTTTTAAGATTTTATTTATTTATTTGACAGAGAGAGATCACAAGTAGATGGAGAGAGAGGCAGGCAGAGAGAGAGAGAGAGGGAAGCAGGCTCCCTGCTGAGCAGAGAGACCGATATGGGACTCTGAGATTGTAACCTGAGCCGAAGGCAGCGGCTTAACCCACTGAGCCACCCAGGTGCCCTATTTTTCTGCTTTTGATCTTTTGTTTTATAGCATTTATTTAATTGAATTTTATATATTGCATAACAATTTTAAAGATTTTGATGATATTTATCATCAAATTTATTGTTCTCCTGGACAATAACTTGACTAGGATCATGTCACCTCTTTAGTCAAGGCCTGTTTATTAATATTTGCCCTGATTCCCAGGGTATAGCTCTTCCAGGCTCTCAAGAAAACTTGAATCATTTACCTAGGCTTCTCTTTTATAACTCTGAATTTCGTTTTTGTTTCCCAAGTGCTATAAAACTGCTTAACTTTGATTTAGCTTTTCAGACTCTTAGAAATGTCTCCCTGTGAATCCTGATCACCTTTGTTGTTCTTTAGTATCCTAAAGTAATTTTTTCTTTTCTCTGTTTTTAATTCAGATTTTATAGTTGGTCTGTCAAGAAATTTAGTCCTATATCAGATATTCCATTAAATTCAGAAGCAGAAGTGACTAAAGGAACAGGACCACATTTTATTTCTATACATATTAGAGATTTAATTAAATCTTGGAAAATGACACACACTCAATGTGATTTGGTAGAATGGCTGATTAAATTAATAAATAGAATGTATTATTTAAGTTCAAAAAAATAATTGGGTATTTTATACAATACTCATTAGAACTGAATTTGTTGTGTAATGTTCTGGTTTTATGCCAAATATTTACACTGATTAGCACTAAAATAGTCACATGAAAATTATCATGTGCACATTGCTGGGCATGTTGTGAAGGAACCTGCTCTTTATGATAGTGGCATTCACTCTCTAGAACTGCATCCAGAAAACATATTCATTTGGCCATAGTGTCAAGAGTAATTATTCTTTTCCACATTGGTTTGTCTGTTTTTATTCTGAATTTGCTATGCTGTATAACTCTCAGGTTTTGGTTTTGCTTTTTTCCATTTGGTTGGAGAAAACTTTAAAAAGTTTGCAATCTAGGGGCACCTGAGTGGCTCAGTGAGTTAAGCTGCTGCCTTTAGCTCAGGTCATGATCCCAGAGTCCTGGGATTGAGTCCCACATCGGGCTCTCTGCTCAGCAGGGATCCTGCTTCCTCCTCTCGCTCTCTCTGCCTACCTCTCTGCCTACTTGTGATCTCTGTCTGTCAAATGAATAAATAAAATCTTAAAAAAAAAAAGTTTGCAATCTATCATATTAAGTTCACATGAGTTAACCTTTTTTCCTCAATACATTTTATGTTCCTGATTTTCCCTCCCATCACAACTACTTTGAATATTTTCATTTATTTTATGTACTTTTGGTTGCTATTCTGTGCTGTTTTGGAACAAAATAGAGAGGATTTTAGTAAATTATTTGAATACTTTACAAAGTGTTTTCTACAACATATATTTTTCTCAAAACTGTTGTTTGGTCACGTTTATATTGGGAAGAGGTTTTGGTAAATATACAATTTACATATATAACAAGTATTTTATACATACATCAAATGGCAGAGTTATACATTTTATTTAGTTATTTTATACCTAATAAAACAGTGCAGAGCACATGGGTGCCTCAGTCAGTTAAGCGCTTGTCTTAGGCTCAGGTCATGATCTCAGGATCCTGGGAATGAGTCCCATATTGGGCTCCCTGATCAGTGGGGAGTCCATTTCTCCCTGCTCCTCCTTTCTCTTCATGCTCTCTCTATCTCTCAAATAAATTAATTAAAAATCTTAAAAAAAAATACAGAGCAAATATTCACACTGATGCTTCTTTAAAAATTAGGAAACCAAGGCACAAAAGTCAGTTAGATAACATGTGAATAAAGAAGAATTCAACCCAAAAATCTTAATTGCATTTTAATATAAGTAGAAAATAAGATATAGAAGTGTTTTTGCTTCTAAAAAAAAAGTCCATGTCTTCGTATGCTTATCCCCATTGTCTTTCTCCTTTGCTTATATTAGGCTTCATTAGCTAGTACAAATATTT
This sequence comes from Mustela putorius furo, assembly GCF_011764305.1. Lineage (NCBI taxonomy): Eukaryota > Metazoa > Chordata > Mammalia > Carnivora > Mustelidae > Mustela > Mustela putorius. The sequence continues at coordinate 29,273,789 of NW_025421273.1, forward strand.
TCTTAAGTATGATAATACAATTTTATTTTAGCTTAGAACTTACAAGTTATTTCTTTGCTTATCACCACACTTTCTGTAAAATAAGCGTCCTTTAATTCGCCTTTCATACATTTCTGCTTAAAGGTACACCTTCAATGGATCAAACTTAATTGCATTGTGGCCCTTAGCTAGCTCAAATTCCTCAATCAATTCACCTCAGACTCATCTTCTTTTAAGACTAAACAACCCCATTTTTCTTAATCTCTTCTCATATGTTCAGTAATCCCTTCCATTCCATTTATCATTTCTGTTGCCCTATGCTCTCTCCAATTTAGCTATAATGTTCTTCAAATAAGGTCCCCTATCAGATGGGCACATGTTTAAAACTTCCTCTTCTACACTCATATTAGGCCAAGTAAGAAGCTGCCCTGGTAATTTCAGCTTGCATGGTTATTATGAGCCTCAAGTCTGTAGAATGCCAAATGCAGTATTCCAAAGCAATGGAAACAAATGATATTTTCTTGTGTTAATATTTTTTTAAAGATTTTATTTATTTATTTGACAGACAGAGACCACAAGTAGGCAGAGAAGCAGGCAGAGAGAGAGGGGGAAGGCAGGTTCCCTACCGTGTAGAGAGCCCGATGCGGGGCTCGATCCAAGGACCCTGGGATCATGACCTGAGCTGAAAACAGAGGCTTTAACCCACTGAGCCACCTAGGAGCCCCACTTGTGTTAATATTTTGAGGCTATATGGCATTTTGCCTAAAAAAAATGAAAAGGTGAGTCTTCAAAGCCAAAGAGAGTAAGTGCTTCACCTACAATACTAATTTTTTGATATTCACGCTAACGAGCTACTTGCACTTTCAGGAGATAATGTTATAATTGTAAATAATTAAATATGGTTCCTTTTTCCAAAATACCCAATAACTCTTTTCAAGAGGTTATCTATCATTATCAAGGCAATAAATCTGACATGAATTCAGGGTCTTTGTGATAATAGACCAAATTCATCATAAGATGATATTTGCTTAAAAAAACTGAATAAATAAACAAACAAACTAAAAAAAAGAACAGCAAATGTTACCTAAATAACTTAGTCTGCAGCTCTCTGAGGCATCTCTAAAAAGAAAGAAACACTGGTGTAAGAAACATCAATTACAAAAGCCCCTGAGTGATAAACAGCTACTTCCATGCAAGGAGTAATTACTGTCTCCCGGAGCTGACCCAGAGATTCTCTGTAGGGAGTGAATGTAATAGTGTAGTTGGAGCCATATGCCATGGGCATCTCTATGCACTGATGGAGAAGACTCATTTGGGAATGAGTTGGAGGAAGTCATGTGTGTTTATGCAAAACAATCTTGCCATTCTGTTATAAAGAGCTCAAATGCTATATTCAGATTCTTAAGGGAAAGACAGAGAGGCGAGACCTGAAGTTGGGCAAAGCTGCTCACTGGTTAGATCTTGAGAGCAAGCACTCAACTGAAACAGGCATGGAAAATATAGCTGAGCAGTCTAAAAAGCTTGGAATATTTGCTGCCAATGGTGCTGAGCATTTTAAATGTGCTTGGCAGTTCCAACACTTGGAATTCAAGAGAATAACTATCTTTGTATTGTTTAGTGGCAAGTGATATAGTACCAATTTTACTAGTTTAGAGGAAAAATGATAATATGTTGGCCCCAGTAACTGAGAATTTTGGTCATATTATGGCTTCAGAAACAGATGGATCCACAGGAAATCAATGGTATCCTTAGGACTCAATCTTCAGCCATCTCTTAACTATGTTTTCATCTGGATTGGTTCCACTGTCAGGCAGTCTTCACTCATGATAGCAAGATAGCTGCCAGCAGCTCCAAGGTTATATTAATATCCTATCCTACCCAGTAGGGAAAGTATGTTTCTTCCCTAGTAGTTTGAAAAGAAGTCCAGAATGACTTTTATTGACTCCGACTGGCCTGACTTCGTTCATATGTCCATCTCTGGACTAATCACATGGCCACAGGCATGTGATTCTCCCACTGGCCAGACATGGGTCACCTCTATTGCCCTACTCAAATTGCCACCATTGTAGCTAAAATCAAGATTAGCCATCCCATTAGCCATAAATATTCCATGTGCTAAGAGGAGCTGATTGGTGTTTCTCCCAAGAAAAATGATGCTGATATGAGAAGAAATGAATGGAAAAAAAAAAAAAAAAGGTCTGGTGTTTAATTCATTATAGACATGAAAAGAGGTATTCTGGGAAATCCTACAAAACTATAAAAAGCAGAAACTGTAATCCCTTTCCACATCTAAATCTTTATGCATATTTATGACTATTAGAACTGCCCAGCGATGTCACTAAGGACCAAAATCTCAGTCGATTCTGACTATTTAAAGTTAACTTTTTGTGGCCCTACAGACATAGGGTCAGTTATTCCAACAACCCTAGAAATCACTCATGTTTTTGTTTGCTTGCTTTTTGCTTGTTTGTTGTAAGGGATGAGGGGACACTGTATACATGGTTTACAAACATTAGGCTGTTTAATCATTAAAACAGTCCTGAGAGGTAGTAGTATTGATAGCTACTTACACAGGAGATAATTTGGTCACATAAGATTAAATGACTTCCTTATGGTTCCACAGCTATTAATAGCAAAACCAGGAATAAGGTACAAATTTCTTGACCTTTTTCAACATAATGCTGATCCCACTACTCTAACCCAGCAGTACTGTCTGAAGAGGAGATAAAGTAAACTTTAGTTTTATTGTCAAATAGAAAGCCTTTTTGCAATCACCATATACAACACTCCAAATCCTTATCTTCCAAGTGTTAGCTGCTTTAGCACAACCACTTAAAGAAAACTGAGAGTTTATTTGGAATTTCATTGAGTTAGGTTTTTACCTGGTTTGGCAGTCATTTCTACTATATAGCATGTGTTTGTGAGTATGGTCAGAGCTGCTGGATAATAGTTCAAAATCTATTACTGCCACTTTCTGGATATATGAATTCAAATCAGTTTTTAAAGTTCTCTGCTTTCAATTTTTCCAAATATTAAGTAGGTATGTTATTTGTACCTACTTCTGATAATATTTTGAAGAATAAATGAATTATACATGAAAATTCCTTTGAACAGTGGCTTGCACACAAAATGCATTCAGCACATTTGGTGTTATTGTTACTATTGCTGCTACTATCATTGGTGTTGAAAGTAACCCCCCCCCCCTCACATAATTACCAAGAACAAGACAGATCAGGAAGCAGAGCCTATGTGTCTTGGTTAATAAAGAAATGAATATATAGAAGTTATTTTTCTGTGACTTTTAAAAATATTTTATTTATTTATTTGTCAGAGAGAGAAAGAACAAGGGGAGCAGGAGACAGAGGGAGAAGCAGGCTCGCCACCTAGCAAGAAGCCCAAGGTACGACTCTATCCCAGGATACTGGAATCAGGATCTGAGCCAAAGGCAGATGTGTAACCAACTGAGCCACCCAGGCATCCCTATTTTTCTGTGATTTTGAAATCATTTAGTGGAACTTGAAATATACAAAGTCAAACATATACATGGCAAATTGATGAGTAGGATTTATTCTCCAATCATCAAGAATGGATTCTCAGCAGGAAAGGAAGTTGAACAACTATATGAACAATGAACCACTCAAATGATATCAACTCTGTGACTTTGTCTAGTTACTTAACTTCCCCAAACTTTGGATTCCACATTTGTTTGTTTGGGATCACCATATCAATGCTGAGTATTTATAGAGGCTTCAAGGAAATAATGCGATAGTTTGTGATAGTAGTTAATTTGAATCCTCATGGATGCAGGATTCTGTCTCACTTTTATAACTAAATTGTACTCTTTCCTCTAGCACTGTATTTCAAAAATCCATACAATTTTTCAGATAAATAAACTGAAGTTCTGAAATTTTCTAACTCGTCCAAAATAATGAGGTTTTTATATGCTCTTAAGTGACTCCAAAGTACATTGTCATTTATTTCCTGCAGAAGTACCTCATAATTTCTTCCTTATGCTACCCTTTCTAAATTTTTCTCTATTTTGGGTAGCATCTTTGTCTTGTCTGGGTGTTTTACTGGGTGTAATGAGCCAAAATCTTCAACCCTAAAACTTAACATAAACTCCACACTGTGTCTTTTTCAGCACCAATACCATTTATGTTAGAGAATTGGCCAGATCATATGATCCAAGTGACAGGACTACTTTCATGGAGCCTGAACCTGTTACAAAACCCTTTTCTGCTCTGGACCCCACTCAAATACATCTGCCTTTTGGGTCATCCAGGAGATGGATTTGAGCATTGTTTCCACGCGTGGTATTGGCTGTCTCCAGAACCTAAAGATATCATGAGATTGTGCTTCTCTCATCACAGGTAGAAAATATAATCACCTGTCTCTTTTAGTTCAGAAGTTATGTTGCACCATGTCCCAGATCACTGGAATCCTATAATGTTCATTGATATATTGGTCCCCTGAATATTTATCACACCCATTCCTATTCTCTCAGTCATGTGTCCTACTGAGGCTTCTAATACACTTGCACTTCTTGCTCATTCATCCCAATTAGCATGATGTCATTATAGAATGGACAAGTGTGAAATTCCGAGGTATGTTGAGATAGTCCAGTTTTATCCACTCTGTATTTTGACAGAACATAGGAGAGTTTTCACATAGCTCTGGGACAAGGTTATAAATCTCCTTTTTGAGAAAGTTTTTTTTTTTTTTTTTAATTTACCCTTGTGATGAGAGGGAAGACAAAAATCATTCACCAGATCAACAGCTGAATGCCATGTACTTGAGGTGGTTTGTTTGTTTGTTTAAGTAATCTCTACACTCAGTGTGAGTCTCAAACTCAGGACTCTGAGATCAAGAGTCGCACCCTCCTCTGACTGAACCAACAAGGTGCCCCTACTTGAGACTATTTTAATCTTTTCTAGCAAATATACCACATCTGGTACTATTACTCAATTAAATTGGCAATAACCTACTAATATGTTTCAGAATTCATCTGACTTTTATAACTGAAGATATGATAAGATCCACTACTCTGTATTCTCTAGGTCTTTAGGTGGCACTAATTTCTGTCTCCCTCCTCCCCCCCCCCTTTTTTTTTCAGTAGCTATTTTGGCAAGAGAGAGAGGTTCAGTTTCAGAAGCTTTACTTGGCCATCTCTACTACAATAGCTCTTATTCCACAAGCAAAGGAGCCAATATGGAACATAATAACTAAGTATGTCAAGTCCAATTAAATATTCAGGGACTGGGTCATGGTCACTGGGTGGTTCTTGGACCCACTAGACATCCTGTGAGCCAAGCCTGGGCCAAAGTGCCACTTATTATTTGGCTGCTGTATGCTTCAGCTTCACCAAGGAAGTTGTGAAACCTGGAATCCCAGGTTTCAGTGTTAACCTGAATCCTCTATTCTTGAAATATTTGAGTATTCCCTCCCCCCACCCTCCACCCATTGTAAATGGCTGAAGGCCCCTAGGGGAAGTACTGGGGAAATTTTATACTTGCCATACTTTTCTAGGATCTTTCTTCCTGAAGATCTGGCTTCTTCTTCAGTCACTAGATTCCAGAGATGAAAATTGGCTTCTATTTAGAAGCTGTGCAAGAGATCATGACTTTGACTGGGTGGCTCCTCTCAATCTCCTGATCATCTGATCTTTCCTTTTGTTAATAGGGATCATGGGCTAGGTTTTTGGCTATTATTCTATTTACAATATTCATAGCTCTCTACAGGTCAGGCTCCCCTGGCTGCAAAGCCAACCCTGCTGTTCATTATGATAATTACACCCCTTTGGCTTCTGAAAATTAAGCATTGCCATCTGGCTTCTTTTTTTTTTTTTTTTTTTTGAGACCCTACCACTCTCAATGCTAATAAGAAGCCAATTGTGTAATAGCTCCAAATATCAAGATTAGTCCTCAAAGAAGAACCATCACTGAGGTTCTTCTCAGTGACGCTGATACCCTTCTCTCCAGTAAACACTTTACTAATTTGTTAAACAAAGTGTTTACAGCCTGGACCATGGCAGATAATCACCCAGTAGGTTTTTCAGGCTTACCTCTGCTCAAACATGCTCACTTCTTGGAGCTTTTTGAGCTCTCCTTCCATGGTGTGCCTTGAGCGTTACAGTTACTTCTACTTCTCTTAATGTGCATCATAACATTCTCCAAGCTTCCATGAGCCCTCCTAGTGGCATATTGGCACACCCTTCTATACCATTAGCAGTACATTAAATTCTGCACTCCAGAAGTATGCTCACATGCAATACAGCCTTTGCAATCAGGTCAATTTGATTTCAAACTCAATGTTCTTTGATCCATTTCTCCTTTATTAGATAGTTTTGCCCTTTTCTTGCTTATATAGATAATAAAGAGTTTATCATCCTTTTTAGAATTAACTCATGTTGTTTTTTAACAATAAGTCCTAATGTATACGCCAGTGAATTTGTCCAGTTATGAGGAACAATGAATACTCACTTTCCTAGATGATTTTTGTGAATTTCCATCATATACATATAGGAAAATATAACTAGGAGAACTTTAGTTTTTATAAAACTCAATAGATTTCTCTTAAACTATCTGACATAGATTAAGTGGTCAATCAGTTTGATGGATTAATAAAGGTTTAAATAATCATAATTATCAAATATATATATATATGTATGTGTATATAGAGAGAGAAAGAGAAAGAGAGCGTGCTAAATTTGAAATCTATTTTGTTGGTTTTGTTCGCAAGGCTATAAATGTATACTGTTTTCTCCTTTATGTGAATGTTTTTTATTTACCCTTTAGATGGGAGGAAGTAGATAAAAATCATTCACCAGATTACTGGTGGCCTGAGCATCTGCTGCAATGCCTGGCACATAATACTTTCTCAACAAATATTTATTAATGAATAACTATTGGGAAATAATAGCTATACTCTTGCATGAATGTATGTAGGTGTACATACATTTATAGTTTTAATATGTCATTTTAATACAATTAAATAGAAGTCCACTTAAAAATATTCAAACTACAAATATTTATTAAAAAAGTGAAAGTTGTGGTTTACGCCAACTAAACTTATATAATTCATCTGTTTAACAAAAAAACTTTTATATAATAATGACTATGCTATGTGCAGGGACATAACATTTAGTAAAAATAGAATGATTCCCTCAGAGTAACAATTGCTATTATACCAGTATTATCTTTTCAGATATTTTACTATTTTTAAACACACACATGCATTTGCATGGCACATACACATTTTCTAACATAAATGAAGTTGTGCTTTACATATGATTATGCATCAAGCATTTTGGGTTAAACTAGGGTCTCCCAAACTTCTTTACATCATGGCAAAGGTAGAAAATAATATAATATTTATACAGCGCACAAGGATAGACCAGTTATAACTTAATATATAAGGGACATTTCCCTTTCTAAAATAATTTTGGTCACATTATACTCAATCATGAAATAGCATTTTAATAAGTTATTGAATCTAGTTTGCTAAATTTTAATTTAGAATTTCTGTCTATATATCTATAGGTGTGATTAGACAGTAGTTATCTTTCATCTTTTTAAAAAATCCATCTTTTTCCAGTGTTTGTGTAAGGATTATCTTAGCTTTATAGAATACATTGAGAAGCTCTGCACTGTATCCTAAGATCTGTGATTGTTTTTACATAAATAAGGGATTTATTTGCTTATAACATATTGATGCCTCTCACCTGTATATCTCTCTTAGTTTATTGCCTTTTGTGGGAAGTTAGGATGTGATATTGATTCTTTTAATTTTTTTTTTTTTTATAATTTTCAGTCTGTTAAGATTATTTCCCTCCTTTTGAATCAGTTTGGTCATTTATACATTCCAGAAAAATCATTCTTTTCAACTCACCTTTAAAATTATATTTTTAAACTTTTTTTTTTCTCAGTAACTTATGTGAAGTTCAGTTAAAGTGAGTTTCTTTGTAATTTCTCTCTTTTTTTTCTCTCCCCTGAATGAGAGGACTGTCTGGGTACTATATTTAGTGGGCTGGATTTATGAGCAAGCTGACTGCCCTTATAGTTAGTGTGTTGATCTGCCCTTTCCCTACTAACTGCCAGAAGGACTGTCTTTATTCTGCATAAGACCTGTGTCAATGCATTCACACTTTCAGTACAGGGTTGGACTACCCTTCTTTTTTCCTTTATTATTATCATTATTATTATTCATTATGAAGGTCTGAAATCATAACACACTCTGGTTGGTGTACCAGATCTGCCTGACACATAACTAGAACCCTTATCAGGAACACCTCTTATTTTTAGGTGAGTCATTTGTTGCAAGGGGGCTGCCATTATAGTGTATCATAGGAGGAGCATAACTGGACCAACTGCTCCATAGTCAAGCCTTCACACTCCCCACTGACATATTTGCCCCACTGACTACACTCCCTGCATCTTACTCCTAAGTTGAGCTTTCTCCTGGTCCACAATGACAAGAACTGCTTTTACTTCCATAGTTAGCATTTTCTCCATTCTAATTTCTTTCCTTAGGATTTTCTCCATTCTAATATCTTTTCTTTTCCTCTTTTTTAAAAGATTTTATTTATTTGTTTATTAATCTGAGAGAGAGAGAGAGAGAGAGAGAAAAGGAAGGAGAAGAGGGGAATGGAGAAGGAGGGGGAAAGAATTTCAGGCAGACTCTGCCCTGAGCTGGGAGCCCAAGGCAAGGCTCAATGTCAAAATCCTGAGGTCGTGACCTGAGCCAGAACTGAGAGTTGGAGGCTTAACCAACTGAGCCACCCAGTGGCACCCTTCTCTGTTCTCATGTCTACGTCATACCAATTCCACATGCTTTCTGATTGCCAGAATTTTTCAAAATTTCTTTTTTGCTCATGGCGTCACTTCCTCTCCTGCAATCTGTTATGAATGTACCCAAATATTAGTGTTCACCTCAACCTCACAAATTAATAGTCATCTTGCCATTTTGATGAATTGAAAAAAGGAAACCCTTTGGAACCTAGAGAGCTGACATTTGTATAATATTTGTTTACTAAATGTCCCTGTTCATGTGGAAATTATAAGTAATTTTAGAGTTATGTGTATACAACTATGCAATGTAAAAATTAAGAATTGTAACTAATTTCAAGTTGTATGTGCAGCTGTCCTTTTCCCGGCTTTTTGTTGAGCCATTTTCAAAAATCTTCAACAGCCCAACATGGTCTAGTTTTGAGAGGGTGACTGGAAATCGTTCCCACCACCATGCAAACAGTTTCCAATATATGTCAGCACGGTTTGATTTTAAAGTATGTGCATCTTTCAGCACCCAGATTCCCATTCATGATAAGTGACATGTGGACTTTCAGTGCTCCCAGCGCCAAGGGCTGTCTTTCCTACTCAGATTGTGAAGTCCTTGCAAAATCCGGCAACATTACTCATCTTGATTATGCCACCAGTCTCTTTGATGGGAGGCTCACCCGCTTCCTTTAAGAATAAGGATGCGATTTAAGGTTTAACTTCAAACATTTAAGGCACTTAAGGTGCCAGGTCCAATTTATTTACAGCTTCTGATCGATGTCTACTTTCCGCAGGGAGCATGCATTTCAGATCGGGATTAGCTCCCTCAGTACCCTTGCCACCCCTATGCACGTGTGAAGTGTGCATAGGGACCGCCTGGTGCCAGAGTCATCTTTTGGTGTCTGACCTAAACAAAATTTTGGCTTTTATATTCTTCTTAATTTTAACAATCTCACTGAAGAACTGTTTGGACAGCAAATGCAGGAATAGTGTTAAAATTGGAGCCCCTAGGGAAAATTGAGGGCATATTTGCAAACTATAAAATTCAACTTTTATTAAGGTTTTCAAAAAACCTATTTAATCTGGTTTGGGGCCAATGAAGTATGTAAATCAAAGCAGTTCATGGGGGTAGATGACTATCCCCTTTTGAACCATGCTGGTTGTGTTTTTTTATGATTCTTGCTTGGTTTATAATTTTTTTTAAGATTTTATTTATTTATTTGACAGAGATCACAAACAGGCAAAGAGGCAGGCATAGGGGAAGGCAGGAGGGGGGCAGGGAACAGGCTCCCTGCTGAGCAGAGAGCCTGATGGGAGGCTTAGTCCCAGGACCCTCAGCCTCTGAGCCGAAGGCAGAGGCTTAACCCACTGAGCCACCAAGGTACCCCAGTTTATAATGTTTCAATATAATCTTCCTGGAGAGAAAGCATGGTGCTGTGTGAGGGAACAGTGAATGGCAGGGACATATGGGACATGGCTTTTAATTCTTACTCAGTTACTGAGTTGTTTGACCTTTGCCATCTGACCTACTAAGTAGGCCATGAGCTTCAGAGATAATCTTTTAAGTTTCTTCTTATTTCGAAGAACCTTTTTCCTATGGTACTGATTATGTTTTTTGTTTTATGATTAGGCTCAGAGAAAGTTATGAAAATCCCCATACAAGTAAATAGACAATCATAATGACAAAAACAAAAATTAGAATCCACAACTTCATTTTTTTTTTTTTCCCTAGCAAGTCTGTAGTTATTCCAGTATTGTCTACAGGTATCTGATTTTATGGGAGTGCCATATTTAAACATTCATTATCAACTCATGCAATCAGACTTAAGTGCACCTAAGTACACCATCTGTCTTTTTCTTTCTTATATATTCCTCTGTAGTCACACACAGATATCTGCTATTCTAGTAGTGTCTGGAGCCTATTATAGCTGCACCAGTTACAGTGCAATCAGCAGAGGAGGCATTCCCTTCCAAGTCCTGATTTTTAGAATTTAACAGCACCGACATTTATAATGGCTCTACCCTTAAATGTGATATATTCACACTTTTCTACACAGGTGTGTGTTTTATTTCTCAAAGCTCCAGAGGCAAAGTCTATCTTTGGGGGAACAGTTCAAAGCTTGGCCCTCTTTTTAAAAAGCCAAAGCATGACAGAAAGTATTTTGTAAATCCAGGAGGCTTCTGATCGAGCTGCACAGTCATGCAAACCATTTCAAGACTACAATGCAGGCAGAGAAGGGCTGGAACACAGCCGGCTCTTCCATCACCCTGGTCCCTGGGGCGAGAGCTTGGTCTTTTTGATTGGGTTCCACAGCCATGTTATTCAAGCAGTGTGCCCAATCTTGGCCCAAAGAGGCATCAGTTCATTCTCTGCAAAGCAACCTGGAACACACCTTTTCAACACATCAGTGATGGCTTGACGGCAGTGGGACCTCACTGTACAGGAGCATCAGTGATAGGTCTTACATTTTGGCAGCCTAAGCATACAAATGAATAGGACACAAGGCTAGAATTGGGGTCTCATGGAAACCAAAAAGATGCTGAGGATGTATTCTGAGATAATCAACCCATACCATTGAAATGAAACTCCCCAAAGTATGGTGACTTTTAACATTCAGTTCTTGTACTATATAGGCTGTCTTGGGAGAGTAATGGTTCTAGTAAAACAGAGGAAATGTCCTTTGAAATTAGCCAGCCTTCATTTCACGTCCCACCTCCTGCCACTTACTAACTGTGGTTTTAAGCGGGTTGCTTAAATTTCCTTAGCTCAGATTGCCTCGTAGGTGGAATGGTGATCAGAATACCCATTGTTATAGTTACTGGGAAGATTAACAAAAGCACAGTGTGCCAAGGTTATATGGTTAGCTCTGCATAAATGAGAGTACAAAAAGTAATACTCTATAGCACTAGCTTACATGCTAGGCTCTATTCAAATAACTTTCATATATTTTCTCAGTCCTCATAACAACCAAGAGATAGATACTATTTGTATCTCTGTGATATAGATTGGAGATTTGCAGAGTTCAAGTAAGTTGTCTAAGCACATTTTGGCTGGTTTTCAGTGGCATCAATATTTGGGGCTAGACAGTCTGACACTCCCTGTGTCCTCCCACCCTAGCCCATGGTGTCATCTACAAATCAGTATTGCCTTGAAGAAAACTAAGATGGTGACCGCTCACATTGCCCTGTATACAAATAGGCCAAAAAATATATCATTTGCTATGTGCACTTGTCCACAGCTCTATGGGGGTCACATTGTCTCTCTTGACCACATCTGGCTGAACTCCTTGTTGACCTGACTCAAGAATTGTCCATCCAGAAATAGGCCACCAAGTGATGATTTGGCCAAATGCAAAAAAGTGGGACAATACGTTTTTTTTTTTTTTCATTAAGGAATTTGAATGAAAAAGTGCAGAGACAATTTGTCATTGAGCAGTGGGACTAAGAGTTGAGACAAGAGGCCAGCCGAGATTAGTTGTAGTAATATCTATTTTACTCGTCTATATTTGAATGCATCATGATACTTTTAAATACTAAAACACTTGTCTTTTTCTTCTATGATATCATTGTTTCACCATTAAAAAAAAATCTGAAATCTGAACCATTTAAAACTTGAGAGGTACACAAAGGGGTTAACAGAAACAAGTGGTACTCTAAAAGTATTTTCGCTATATTCCTCCCTTGTTTAAAATTCTTCCCAGGTATTTTGTTAATATATATATTTTTAAATTCTTCTTTCTGAGGTAAACATCTTTCTTCATGTTTATTAATCATTTGCACACACACCAGTATCTATTTGGGTTCATAATAAATTCTGGAGGCCCTGGTAGGGTTGGCTTAGAATGGTAGCAGGTATCTTATGGAAAATAGTAGGAGGGGATAAGGAAAGGAATGAAGAGAAAGAAGACAGGGAAAAGGTGGAGAAGCTCTCTCAGGCCCATTTGCTAGCTATTTCCCAAAAGCCTATCCATCTCTCTGCTCCTGGTTCTTGGTTCTCTCTTTTTTCCTCCTTTATCTTCATAAGACCAAATCCATTTCTTAGGGTCTCTTCACTGCCATTCTTTCAACACTATGAACACTGTTATTTATCTTCATGATGGCCATATTTCTCAATCACCTTCCCTGGGGATACTCTACCCAAAAGGCCAGAATAACCTTAGTCTTCCCTCAGGTGGAACAGAATCTGATACAACGTAGAATGATCATTGCTCAATACAGTAGCCTCCAACCATATATGGCTATCAAGCGCTTGAAATGTGGTTAATCGAAAGCAAGTTCTGCCATCAGTGTAAAGTCATACTGGATTTCAAGAACTTAGTACAAATAAAACAATAAAAGATACCTCAATATCTTTATATTGATTATCTGTTGAAAAAATATTTTCCAATATTTGTTAAAATAAAATATAGTATTGATATTAATTTCACATGTTTTCCTCTAGTCTTTTAAATATGGCCACTAGAATATTTAAAATTATATTTGTGGCTTGTATTATATTCATGTTGGTTACACTCATGTAGAAGCTAATAGCAATTACATTTCAATTGTAATTAAAACACTGGAATTAGTACTGGTGTTAATAAAGATATTTTAAAATATGTGACATAAGAACCAAAATACTGATATGGCCGTTTGGCTTTAGAGCAATCTCTAACTGTGAGGAATTATATGTAAATCAAAATTATGAGAAATGAGTCAGCAGAAACTCTGAAAGAAGGAAAATATACAGAAATAGTAAAAGATCAGGAACCCAAGCTGAGCATGAAAAATAGATATCAGTATAGAAATGAGCTGAGAAGAGGAAAATGAGTGACAACACTACCTCCTGGACAAAGGGCAGACGTCTCCAGTTTCAGCTCTTGAAGTCCTCACTTTGGATCTGGAGCCATCCTTCAGTTTCTGTTCTTTCCAAGAATATGGATGTGTCACTTCACAGAAACTCTCCTATTCCCAGAGGCAAACTTTTCTTGACGTTATTAAACACCGTAAACATACAAATTGCACTTCTTTCACTAGGGAAAGTAAAATGGATTGAACCAAGAAAGTCTCTGCTTACACTTACACTTTCTGAGTGAAAGAAACAAGTATTGCAAAAATAATCAGTATTAAAGAACTATGAAACAATAAGTAAAGCAAGAAAATTTTAGGTAGTGAAAAGATCTCTAAAGGTTGTAAGACATGTTGATTCCACAGAGGGTTTTTTCCATAAGATGACTACTCCCTATTCAGGAAGTAACAGTTGGGCTGAGATGTGTAAAGTTAGAAAGAGCCAGTCATGCAAAGAGCCTGGGTTAGGGAGAGAAAGGAGAAAACATCCAGGGAGGAACAACAGGTGCAAAGTCCCTAAGTCACAAAGATTTTTAGTTTGTTAGAGAAACAATGTGATTGTGATTGGAGGAAAGGAAGGTGGTGTGAGCAGGATGAAAGAGTCAGACAAGGGACCAGGTCTAATGGAGACATGTAAACAATTTCGATTTTATTTTGAATGCACTGGAAAGCCATGGAAGAGTTTTAAGCAGTGGAATGGCATGGCCAGTTAGGAATATAATACAGTGATCCAAGCAAGATGTGATAAAAGCTTGTCTTTGAATAACCCCTGATAATCTTGAATCAGCATAATATAGGATTATGCCTTTCAAGTGGGATTTATTGAATTTACTAAGAAACAATAGTATCCAAGTAGTTTTCAAAATGTCCCATTCTATTTGCATTAATTATATGTTATATACATTTTTTAAAGACATTTTGCAAACAAAGTAAACACACACACACACACACACACACACATCATCCACATTACCACCACCCAGATAGGCATGGTTGACATCTTCGAGTGCATCCTACTATCCATTTCTAACTTTAAGTGTTTGTGCGGACATAGAAATGGGATCATATGTTCTACATCTTCAGAGACTTTCTTTACTTACACTTGGAACATATTTCTATATCATTAAATATTCTCCTACAATATCATTGACTGCATGGCAATTCAAGTGTATGGATATTTGATAATTGATCTGATACACTATACTTACAAATTTAATTTGCTTCCAATCTATTATTGTTTTATTTTAATAATACAGTACAATGTGATGGTTGCCGTTCCTATAAATAAATATTTGTGTTCACCCTTAATGACTTCCAAATGATGAGTTCTAAATTATGTAATTTTATCACCGGTTTTAACTATTTCTACATTTTAAAGGATTTTGATACAAGTAATATTTCCCCTCCAGACAAATTAGTTTTATACCAATGATGTATAAAGATACCAGTTTCTCCAAAATTTTGGAGACAATGGGTATGATAATTTTAAATTTTTCTGCCTATTTAGTAGGAAATTAACAATATATCATTGATATTTGGTTGAAATTTTGTATTAAAATTTGTATTTCTTTCTATCTAATAAGGTTGAATTATTTTTCCTGCACATGTGGTAAGAGCAGACCCTGAAAAGATTCTAAAAAACCTATCTGTAAGTAAATGGTTCAACACAAAGTTTCCTTTTATCCAATCATGTTTGCTGAGAATGTGCTCAGAAGTTTCTAAGGATTCCAAATTACTATTTATGTAATATTTCACATGCTTGTATTTATAGGAGGCTCTACTTAGAACATTATGTACTCAACTTGCTGAAGGTTCTGATCTCCCCAAAAAACAAATCAAGGTAAAATGTCACAAGTTGGGGAAAAAAAATCAAGTACCTAGTGAGAAAGAGATAGATATTCTACCATGTGAAAAAACACATAGGCTCAATTTTAGGTGTGGGAATTTGAAATTGGCTATTTTTCTATTTAAACAAATGATCCCAAGAAACTATCTAGAAATTTTTTATGGGTCAGATTTTGAAACCATATCCAGTTTCTCAGCCATTTAGTATTTCTCACATAAAACAAATTGTTTCATCTAAGATATCAATGCTTGTACTTTAGGCTCCAAATAGAGGATGTTCACTTCATCGGAGTGGATTCATTACTCCAATGAAGAGTTTTATAATTGATCTTAGACAAGAGTTAGCAGGGCTCAATAGAAATGTCAGAAAAGCCAAAAGACTTGAATTCATGTCCTGGCTTCTTCTTCTTTTTTACTTAATTTAATTTAATTTAATTTGTGTGTGTGTGTTCCAAAATTCATTGTTTATACACCACACACAGTGCTCCATGCAATACATGCCCTCCTTAATACCCACCACCAGACTCACCAAATCCCCCATCCCCATCCCCTCCAAAAACCTCAGTTTGTTTCTCAGAGTCCACAGTCTCTCATGGTTTTCAGCTTCTGACTTTGTCCTTGGGTGAGCCTCTTAAATAAAGCTTCAATTTATTTCTTTATAAACTGTATTTATTCCATAAGTTATTATATGGATCAAGAAAAGTGAACATACTATAAAACTGAGAGGTTTTATATAAATACAGGATATTATTCAGATCTGGAGTCACAAACTCAAGCATCTTCAAGGGCTAGGTGGACTTCTATCTACGTATGATAGATCTGATGATTTTCTGGGTGACTCCAGGATCTATTCCAGTCCCCCAGGATTACTGCAATTGTGGCAATAAGAACCCAGTGTTGTCTGATATTTCAATTTTTCTTTCAAAAGAAAATCATAAATCTTGATTTTTTTTGGTAAAAATCTCCATCTTTAAGTACTGATAGCTAATTAAAATATAGTTTAAAATTATTTTGTTGGCCAAATAAATCATATCCATGGGCCAAATGTGGACAGAGACTAGTCAGTCTACAAAGTGTTTTATTGTCTCCAATTTACATGGTTGCTAACACCGCCCCCCAACCTCCCTGTTGGCATCTTTAGTTAAGAGTATTTATTGTACTGATTGTATCAAATATAGTCCAATCTTGTAGTAACCAATTATTTGTAATTATTTCCACGATGAGGGTTTTTCTCTTCAGGTGGCCAATTACTTCCTATCAAATTATCACTGAAAACCATTATTTTAATTTCCATTTGTAGACATCTCAAGACTTTATTTTCCATTTGGTACAAGTAAATGAAAAGGAAATAACAGCCAATGCAATTAGGACTGTGATCTTATCTGTCTGGATTGATTAGAAGTCCTTACTCTCATCATGCAAACTCTTTATTAATGTTGTTTATTAAAACCTAGTTTCAGATTTAGTGATTTTTTAGGATTTCATTTATTTTATCTTTTTATTTTATAAGATGGCAGGGAATGCAGGATAGGGAAAAGGAAAGGGACCTAATTAGCAAAGGGATGTTGTTTTCCTATAAATTGGCTTCAGCACACTGATCTCTGTGAAGACGTTTCTCCATTTATCAAAACTCTGTCTCTGGTGAATTTCAGTGAGTTACGATAGAGTGTTGCTAATTCATACTAATGACTGGGATACCCAGTGCAGATTATTGAATTCTGAGAATTAGCAAGTGAGTGTAAAAAAAAGGGGAGAGTGACAATAAATTGAGGCCACTGCATTACAAAAATGTCCTTTGTTCACTTGTTTTCTTAATTATAAGCTAGTTTTTAATTAATAAGGTTAATGTATCATTGCTACTAGTGCAAATTATGTCCCTAGAGCTTTCCAACATTAAATATTAGTTAAAAATCAGGTGCAAGTTTATTTGGCAGTAAGTTGAAATAAAACATTGGCAAAAGAGCAAGGCAAGATTTAGATTGGTAGTAAATTAAACTAAATTTCCACTTCATAAAATATTCTTTTTTTTTCAGCCTTGGCATCATTAGTTGGTATTAAATATGGTTCTCTATTATCACCCAAGAAAATCAACCAGCATTCCTGGGAAGGGCTATCCATGGTTAAACACTCACCTGCTTAAAGTAATGGCAACGAAGTGTTCGTAAGAGTTGACATGGTTACTGTTCCTCCTGGTATTCCCACAAGTATCTTAGCATGAAAACAACTCCCTCTATTTTTTAGGAAAACAAAGGAAGAAAGATAAGGTAGAATGTAGTTAAAAAAATAGTTAACTTTAAGAAAAAATGTTAAGGATTGGAGAACTTCTTAGTTTATTTATTTTTTAAGTGTATTTATTTAAGTAATCTCTACACCCGATGTGGGGCTTGAACTCATGATCCTGAGATCAAGGCCAGCCAGACACCTCAAAGAGCTCTTTATTTTATAGTTGATGATAATGTAATTCAGAGAGTGGGAGAGAGAGAGAAAATGTGGTCCCATAAAGGGAGATGAGTTTCATACTTTTCTCAATATACCTCTTGGATGCTGAAAGTTGCCTCATACTCCTCACATTTTGCTATTTATTATCTATTCTTTCAGTGAGTGGCTGGAAGACAGTATGGACCAGGGTTGAATTTGTTTCCTGCTGGCACTACCTAACAGAGTTTATAAGCAAATAATAAGCCCTCAGTAAAAATGCATTAAGTGGCAGTGCTTACAGGACACCAGGTGAGGTTCCAGGATCTAAGGATACAGAGCTGTGGGTCTTTCCTCTGATAAACTCACATCCTTAAAAGGGAGAAAAAATAAGCAAATCAATACTGTAGGATGTTTCTGTGATGGAGGGTAAACTCAGATTTGCCTTGAAAGCACAGAGTAGGAGAAACTAACCCAAGATAGTAAGGTTCAGGAAAGGTCCCTTGTGGAAAATGGTTGAGCTGAACTTTAAAGAATCACAGTTAGTAAGCTGGAGAATGTTGGGAAAATATTTAGGGAACTTCACCCAATTCATTGCGAGGTGTGGCTAGAAAAGAATCTAGAAGGTTAATAAAGAATCTGGTATATCATGTGAACTTTTTACATTCTATTTGATTGTCATCAGGGGCAATACCAAAGATAAACCAAAGGAACAAGACTAGGAACAGGAAACTCAATGAGAAGACTTACAGGGTCCATGTGAGATTTGACAAGGGCCTCCTGAGATCTGTTATGGCTACACTGAGTATATTTCCTCCCCTAGCAGTACATATGATTTTCTAGAAAAGTACCCTTTTTCCCAACTGTTATCCCACAGTTTAAATGAAATGGTTTCATTCTCAGCTTCAAGGGAATTCTAAATTAACTTAAGCTAATCAGGGAAACCCACTCACTTGGCCATAGTAATTGGATTGAGACTGGACATGTAACTCAAGGTCAGAAAATGAGACCAGAGAATATCTGGGCTGAGCTTTTGGAAGAGAATCTCCTTTGCTTTTCTGGGAGAACTACTGAGAGTGGTATTCTCTATTCTGGAGCCAGGAAACATGTAGTCTGGACACTATTGTCCACCATACTGTAAATAGAAAGAAAATCAACTGTTAGGCCAACAGTACAGAGAAGCAAATGTAGCCAAACTTACCTTCAGTCTATTCTAACTTGGGGTCTTTGGGTTATATAGAGTTATGAATTACTTTTTAACACCTATGTTATTTAAATGAGTTCTGTTTTCCTTCTAAATTGGACATTCCTGTTCCTGGAAGTATCTTAACTGCTAAAAAACTGGTTTTAACACTGACATTCTTGATAAAGGTGGAAAATTAGATGACCTCTTCATCCTTATGATTCTCCCTCACATTTTGTTTATTAAGAAAATATGAAGCCTGCAAACAGC
The DNA here is from genome assembly GCF_011764305.1 of Mustela putorius furo. Classification (NCBI taxonomy): domain Eukaryota; kingdom Metazoa; phylum Chordata; class Mammalia; order Carnivora; family Mustelidae; genus Mustela; species Mustela putorius. The sequence goes on from NW_025421273.1 coordinate 29,293,079, forward strand.
AGGCTGATGACTGAAGAAAAATAGCAAAAACATTGCAAGAGTCAAATGACTCCTCCACAGTCCCCTGACAGCTTTTCTCCCTTCCTCTCTCCCAGCCTGCCTGTCTTTGGCTGCCAAGAATTTGCTGTTTGCTTCTCACTTCCCTCATCCAATCCATACTGAGAAGATAACGTGCCCAGCTAGCTCCAGAAAAGAAAGCTGAATGTTGGCACACATTTCATCTTGAATGAAAATAACCTACCGTTCAGAGTGGCCTCTGCTCTCCAGGGCTGAGACTATATTGGGTTCAGTGGTGAGTTCTTCAGCCTTCTGGTCCTGGGATTTTAGCTAATGGCTTTGGGGTTTTGCACAAGCCACATGCGCCTGGCTTTAATGTTGCCACCGTGGATAAGAGCTTGTCATGTTGTATAATATTACATAGTTACTCGGAAGGAGCTTTCTGGCTAAGTGACAGCATTTGACATGTCTCTAATATTGACAGTAGTGGTGACTTTCAAGTGTTCTATTTATTTCAGGTAGAATGGGAGCAGAGATTTTTAAGTAAAATAAACATCTGCAGAGGAACTTTCTGGTTTAGTGTAGTATAAATGTCAAGGGAGTCTGAACACTGGCTCTTCTCTTTTCTAGCCATGGGCCATTGGGCAAGTTTAGAGACTCAGTCTGCCATTGTAGACAGAAATAATGGAACTGCCTACCTTTAAGCATCATAATTATATTATCCAATGTGTCTAAGTGTCTTTCTTGTGTGATGTCTAGATAATCTTGGTACATATTTTAATTGAGATTCCTGCAATGCCTATAAACATTTCTAAGTGAACAGCTATAGTCAACCCCTTAACTCTGAAAATCCTTAGACAACATTGCTTCTGCCTTAAGGTTTAGCTTCCTTGGTCACAGACGATCACATCATTGGGAGCCAGACTTAATACAGGTGACTCATGAGGCGAGCAAGAAATTACAACCTAAATATGACCTGTTTCCAAGAGCTTAATGAACTCTTGCTTGAGTTCTGAATCAAGGAGTCAGTAACAAAGATTGAAACTGAAAGGATTTATAGAGAGAAGCTCTGATATAGGACCAAAGCATGAAGGGTCAAGTGGCAAAATTCTGACAGTTTTATAGACAGAAAGAATAAATGTGTTTATGGTGAGAAAAGCAGAAAAACCCAGAGAGAAACTAATGTATTCAGAGTAGCTGAATTACATGAATAGCAAAGCATAAGTTTGAGATCAATGAACCTTTCTGCTGAGGACCTTGCAACTTCTTGCAGATCATCTAGAGGCAGGATGGTCTACGAGGAGGCTGTAGGGTAGAACTGTTATTGATTCAGCTCTGGGATCAGAGTAGCTCAGCTGAAGTCCTGGCTCTGTCACTAACTAGCTGTGGGAATTTGGGCAAGTTATTCCACGTCTCTACTACCTCAGTTTCTTCTTCTATAACACAGGGAAACATGGGACCTATCTTTAGAGCCATTATAAGGATCAAATACATGTAAAGGCTTAGTGAATTACTGGCACATAGTCATTTTTCAATAAATAAATATTAGACATTATTAGCTTTCATCAACTATGACTCAGTAGCCATAAAACTGACATATAAGCAGCCCCTCAGCTCCACTATAACTCTTGTTTCCCTTATGTCCAAATGTATCTTATAATTAACATCACTGTTGGGCGCCTGGGTGGCTCAGTGGTTAAGCCGCTGCCTTCGGCTCAGGTCATGATCTCAGGGTCCTGGGATCGAGTCCCGCGTCGGGCTCTCTGCTCAGCAGGGAGCCTGCTTCCTCCTCTCTCTCTCTCTGCCTGCCTCTCTACCTACTTGTGATTTCTCTCTGTCAAATAAATAAATAAAGTCTTTAAAAAAAAATAAATAAAAAAAATAATTAACATCAGTGTCAACCAAAAGAGCCTAATTAAATAAATATCTATTAACAGTTTTATTTGAAGAACAAGGTATACAAGGACAAAAAAAGAGATTAAATGTTAAATGCAATAATAGTAATAGTTATCTTTTCGGTGTTCTAACAATTTTTGTGCAATTCATTCAGCCATTTATGTATTTTTTTCATTCATTTATTCATTTTTCAAAGATGTATTGAATTTCTACAATGTTGGAAATTCAATTTTTAAAAATGTAGCCCTATACTGATGGAGTTTTAAGAGTCTGTGCCATTAAGCAAATAGTGATGAAGGATCATTTTTTTAAAGTGAAATCTAAAGGTGAAAAATCTGCTTACTTCCTTATCTCATTTAGATAGTGACTCAAAAGTCATCTTTTCAGAGAGTTCTTGTGTGACTAGTTGTATTAGTGAGGACAATATAAGTAATATGTATGGTTAACAAACTAACACGGTATCATTGGCTTACCAAAACAAACATGTTTTTCTTCCTCCCATTATGTGTCCAAAGTGGATTGGTCAGATGATGTATACCCCAAAAAATCACTGTGGGAGCCAGGTTGATTAAGATCCTGTCATCTTTTACCAGCATTATCTGGAGCATGGAGCCTCCCGTAGCCTCAGAGGCAGAGGGAGAGTGGCCAAGGGAGAATGTACAGCCTCTCTGAAATGCCTCAGTGGAAATAACCACATCACTTTTACTATCAACCCATTGGTCCAAACCAGTGATGTAGGCCAGTCTAACTGCAAAGGGTTGGAAAGTCTTCTAAGATACCAGGGAACACAGAGAACTAGTAATCTATACTAGACCATCTCATTCAAATTGTAGCTGCAAACCTAACCCTTCTCACCCCCTTTCCTGGTTTACTTCTTTTTAGTCTTTATTACTATCTTATACTGTCTCTCCTCACATGAATATAAGCCTTAAGAATGAAAGCATTCTTGTTTATCTTGTACGCACCTAGAACAATATTTGGTACAGAGAAGGCACTCAATAAATATGTTACATAAATGAATAAATTAATGTTATTGATTGCAAGATATAGTAAGTATAACTGGTAAAGAGCATTTAAAAAAATATGAGATAGGAAGGAACTTGTCTTGTTTAAATAAAATGATTAAGTGAAGACAACTGAACTTTGGTCACTCCATGGTGGGATGTGATCAGGCTATGAATAATTCTCAGAACCTGAAGATTTCAGTAGTTCCAGGTTTTGTGTTTTCTTCTAATCATGAGTCATACATATTCTCAGTCTTCCTAAGAGAAATGAAAAGGAAGTCAATTGGGGAAACAAAGGAAAGCAAAGATGGAAACTCTGAGTTGTAGTTCTGGCTGTTGCTCACTAGCCATGACTTTGGTCAAGTCTGTTCACTTTTCTATACTTTAGTTACTGTATATCTTTAATGGGGATGATACCCTTCTTTCCTTCCACCTTCTAAGAAATGCTTCTGTAACCCAACTCAATTTTATAAGGAATTCTCAGTACAGCAACTTATTTGCTTCTTACACAAACCCACCAGGAGAAGTTGATTAGCAGTCAGTTCCCACCTTCTTTTTTTTTTTTTTTTAAAGATTTTATTTTTTATTTGACAGACAGAGATCACAAGCAGGTAGAGAGGCAGGCAGAGAGAGAGAGAGGAGGAAGCAGGCTCCCTGCCGAGCAGAGAGCCCGATGCGGGACTCGATCCCAGGACCCTGAGATCATGACCCGAGCCGAAGGCAGAGGCCCAACCCTCTGAGCCACCCAGGCGCCCCCCCACCTTCTTAACTTCTTGCTACACACTACATGGATCTGAAAATTGAGAGGCAGAAAGACGGATTTACCAAATAGTGAAGGGGGGTTTACATCTCATACCTAAATTCCAAATCTATTATTTTTTCCTTCACACTGCAAAAGCATTTACAAAATATAAATATATATTAATGTTGTGATCTGGGCTCTAAAGGGAATACATTCCCCTTTTCAAATTCTGTTTTCCTGTTGGATACATCAAGACAGAAAACACAGTCTTGGTCCCATGTTTTGGGGCCCAGGAATAGCCACATGGCAACAAAACAAAAGGAGTTTTTATCGGTTTGTCATAGCGGGAATACTGATGGAGGAAGATACTCCAGTAGAGCCATGCTCCATGTCAATGAAGCACAGTGAGGGAAAGTTCTAGAAGGCATGCTTGGGGTAGCCATTTTCTTCCTCAACTCTAAGTGGCAAAGCAACATGTTGTCCTATAGGAAACCATTATACTAAGGAGTTGACCCCAGCTGGCACCAAGGGCATATTTCATCTCAAAGAAATGAAATTGCTGGGCTATGGGAACAGAAACGATTCCCAGGAATGAGGTATCAAAAAGCCAGAGTAGGGGGGCTCCTGGGTGGCTCAGTGGTTTAAGGCCTCTTGCCTTCAGCTTGGGTCATGATCCCAGGGTCCTGGGATCGAGCCCCACATTAGGCTCTCCGCTTCTCAGGGAGCCTGCTTCCTCCTCTCCCTCTGCCTGCCTCTCTGCCTGCTTGTGATCTCTGCCTGTCAAATAAGTAAATAAAATCTTTAAAAAAAAAAAAAAAAAAGCCAGAGTAGGCTGTGTGTGGCTCGAGATGAATTCATGTGGGTCAGCCCCATCTTGCCAAAGAAAGTCATGATGGATTACATAATGTCATGCTACAGAGATTAAGGAATAGTCATATTTAGAGAATGAGGAAACTTTATATCAACCAAGGGTTAGCTAGACAGGGGAGACAAGAGTCTACCTTATCTCCCATCATGCCACAGAGTTAAGTCACAACCAGGATGGGGCTGTGCATCCCATACAGATCCGCTCCATACAGATCCGCCTTCCAGAGAAGGAACCATGCCCCACTCCTCCCTCACTATTGTTATGGCAAGTATGAGAAAGCAATCCTGTCTATGGAGAATGCACAGGCATCTGAATGGGGGTACCAGCTGTTTATAAGCATCATCTGCCCCTGGAGTGTCTTGCATCATGAGAACATGCAGTTCTCCTACTAGAAGGAAGGAGGGCCTGGCGCACAAAAGGTAAACGAGCACAATCCCTCCTCCTGCCCACAACCTTGGGGAAGCAGGAACTGGCCCCACTAGCTCAGTGCCCAAGTATTTCAGAGTGAGAACTCAGGGTCACTTTCCAAAGGCTCAGATCCTCTTATCACACTGTGCCATTAGCCTGGTATCCCCAATGTGTTAGAGAAAAGTTACTAAGCAAAAAGAACCTTGCCTGGTTGAGGCAACCTCATCAATACAGATCATTAATTAAAATAAAGCCTGAATTGGGATTTTCTTTTTTTTTTTTAAATAAATGAAATAAGATATAATTTTTACTGGTTTGTTTTTGTTTTTTTTTTACTAATTTTTTTGTTTCGTTCTGTTATACTTAAAAAAAAAAAAAAAATCCCAGGCTGCATTCCATAAGGGCATTTCATTAACTGGTTGAATTTAAGTGACTTAATTGATGTAGTTAAAGCATTAACTCTGCTGATAAAAAATAAAATGACTCAGGGCAAACACACTGTCATATTGTTATTATTGAACACGGACTGCAAAGCACTGGCACAGGAGTTGCTGCAGAGCCCACAGTTAGACACGGTCCGTGTCCCAGGGGCATGCAATCCCAGCAAGGTTGTTATATGGTATTCATTGCAATTTGATGAACTTCATTTATCTAGACAGCCACTTATTTAGGATGAATTGGAACCTACTGAATCATCTTAATTCAGAGGCTTCTCCTGCACCATGGATCTGCAGCAGCTATTAAACTTGAGAAGATTCAGTGGCCATGACACAATGAATGTATTATTCCCACGAAATTATCTGGGTGTGAGGAATCATCAGCTTTATGGACAGGTGTTGGGCGCTACCCACTATCACCTTTTTACCCCCTTAGGTTTTTAAGTATGATATCAGTGTTACAGTCACTGTCACTCATCTTCCCCCATAAAGAAGTTATCTGTCAAAGATGATGCTATTTCCCCAATAGCACAATCATTCAATTCTTGGGGAAAAAAAAATCACACAGCCTGAAACCCTGATACAAGACCAGGGTTCCCTTAGGCATTGAGTTCTCTGAAGCGATGAGTTAATGAGGAGAGAACAGTTTTCTCTGTAACAGATCTAGCCACTTTATGGCATTCTATTACTAATTGAGAGTAGGAGCTCCCATAAAGTATACTGGGAGGATTTATTTGGATTATTTACAAGACCAAGGGAGAGAATATGCAAATAGATACTTACGTGTAGAGTGAATCCAATCACCAAACACTTGTACATTCTGTTTGTAGACTGAGGGCTTTTTGTAGACATGTAGTGTGTCAGGTTTGGGGGAAAAAAAATCTTAGGGCTGTCACTCTCCAAATTTTTTGGCCATTTCTAAATTTAGTACCAGAGACTTTTGTAACCTCCAGGCCATATTTATGTTATCTTTGATGGTAAAGCTAAAGCTTGAAAACCAAAAACTCGTAGGAATTTATGCTAAAATTCAGAGCAACTTTTAATCTTCTCAGACTCAAAGCACACTAAGGCCATTGTATCAGCCAGAGTTCACCAGAGAAATAAACAGAACAAATATATATATATATATAATATATTCTTATACAAAATATGCATGATTCATTATGTAAAATAAACATGATTCATATATGTATGATTATGTATATGAATACATCATATACGTATATAATTTATTTTAAGGAATTGGCTCACATAACATAGTGGGGGGGTTTGCTGGCAAGTCTGAAGTGAGTAGGGCAGGTTGGCAAGCTGGACACTCAGGCAGGCTTTGCAGTAAAATCCTTCCTTGTCTTGGAAATTTGTTTTTGCTCTGTTGCCTTCGACGGACAGGACGAGGCCCACTCACATTATGGCTGTTCCCTCTGATAGGAGATCTTAATCACGTCTGCAGAATATCTCCATAGCAACATTTAAATGAGTGTTTGACCAAACAACTGAGCCCTGTAACCGAACCAAGGGGACATATAAAATGTAACCAATCACAGGCATCAACTCTACCTGTCAATATTGATGCTGTGAACTTCATCAAACAATATTAAATTTGTACATATAAAACTAATAGGATCTATTCAATAAAAAAGTACCATCTCTCTGTTTTTCATATTACAGCTTAAACCAAAGGTATTTGGATTTGAAACATATCATACTTTTTTGTGCCAGTGTCAAATCTTTTCGTAAAAGGGTATTTCTTATGTTTTGTAAACCAGGTGTTGGGAAATGTGGGCTCACAGCTAACTCTGACCCACTGTTTGTTTTTGCATGGCCCATGAACTAAGAAGGTTTTTACATTTTTAGATGGTTATATTATGAATAGCTATATAAGGAACTGTACACTCAAAAACGGTTAAAATGATAAACTTCATGTTATTTGTTATTACAACACACACATAAGTTCACACATAAGTTATGTAGGAACCTATATAATATCCAGAATGTTGCCTCTTGACATTCAAACCCTAAAATATGGGATATCTGACTCTAAAATTATGCTACCCTTGTTATAAACCAAATACTTTCTCATTGAGGGAAGATCTCAATATGCACCTTGATATACGGACATAATAGTAACAAGTTTCTTTGATCCATCCCACAATATCATAATTCTTCAGGAAGTATTAAAAATAATAGCTTTGTTTGTGTTTTACTTAAAATCCTATCTTTACAAGTAGACTTCAAAAATATGTATCAAGAGCTCTGGCATTTAATGAAAGAAACCTCATTCAAAGCTAGAAAAAGCAAAAAGGTGGCAGACTCCCACAGCCAACCATAATCTGGCTCTTGTCCCTCCCCTTTAGCCTTGCCTCCTATGATTCCTCAACTCCTCAACTCCTCACTCCATTCCAACTGACATTTTCTTTGTTTCTTCAATACTTCCACCATATTCTTACCTCAAGACTTTTTACTTACTATTCCTTCGAGCAGGACCACAATCCTCACAGAAGTTCACATGGCTGTTTTCTTTTTATTGTCAACTCAAATGGGACTTACTCAGGCCAACTATCTCTGCTCACCCTCCTGACCCAGAGACCCATCCATCTCCCCATCTTACTATTTTATTTTAATTTGTATATAATGCTGTCTGGAATTTGTAAATTCATGTATCATTTTTCATCAGTAGATGATAACTCTAAATGAAGAGGATCTTGCCAGTCTTGTGCATGGCTGCACTCTGCTATCCAGAACATTCCATGGTCATAGATGATATCCAATTAGTATTTGAAGTAAGCTAGTGACAGACAGAACACAGGCCAAACTGGACCAGTGATTAGTCTTCGAATTAAGTCACCATTGGGCTAAGAGTGGTTTGGAAATTATTTAATCTGACTATTAATTCATTTAATTGAAAGCACGAGGACCCAACTCAGGCAAAATACTAGGTGCTGCAGATATAACAGTAAAGAGAGAAAACATGGTCCCTGCAATCAGAAAAGTCACAAAATGATACATTAGGAACAGATATGTTCAGGATGCCATACTCCAGTGGTATTATAAAACATACTCTGAATATTTTTTTTCTTATTTCAAATACTTTCTGAAATTTCTTTGAATCATTGTTTTCTCACAGTAATACATCTGAGCATTCACAGTGGTTCCATACATACATATGGCTTTGACATTGTATCAGGGTTACTCGTAAGGAATTATTATAAAGATTTAGCTAAAACTTAAAGACAAAAAAAATTATTTTGTGGGCAAAAAAACACAATATAACTCAGAATTAGTTCATAACATTCTAACATACTGATCCTCTGACTTCATGCCTCCTGGTTGCATGTCTGAGATGGAAAGTATCCACCTAAAGACACATATGATGCTTCTTCAGTTGTTCAATTGCTGACATTCAAATAGAAGGACTCTTATTTTATTTTATTTTTTTTACCAGAAAGAATATATTTAACATGCTTACCTTCACTTCCTCCTTTTCATTTTTCTTTTAAGAGCTGACTTTATAGTTTAAGCAGGGCCAGGTCCCAATTGTGATTTTCCAAAGCCTCAGGTGACCTTTCAAGCCCAGGCTCCTTGTCCTAAGAGGAAGGATCAACAGCAAAACCCAGCAAATAATCCAGTAACACCTCCAAACAAGAATGGAAACAAGAGGTAGGGACACTGGATCTTCATGTCGTGCTTCGTGTCTTGACTTGCTTCTTGGAGAACATTGTATTTTTAACTCAATCAGCACAAGTTTATAAAACAACAACCACAGAAAATCAAGTCCTACCTGATAAGTCTTTCTGTATGCTCCTGCTAATACTAGTCATGGTGTCCCATGGGTGTACCATGACCTCATTCCTTGAAATGTATCCTTTTAAATACAAACATTCACATGCACAAATTAAAGGGGGATATGGGAGAAAGGTAAGATGGCAGAGTAGTAGTGGACTGAAATGACATTAAGTCACAAGAGTTCAGCTAGATAGTTATCAAACCATTCTGAGTACCTACAAACTCAACAGGAGATTGAAGAGAAGAAAGGCAGCAATTCTGGGAACAGAAAATCAACCACTTTCTGAAAGGTAGGACATGCAGAGAAGTGAATCTGAGGTGACAGGATGATAGACCATGGAGGAGAGGCCGGCTCTCGGCGAGTGGTGGATCAGTGAAGCTCAAAGTCAGAACTTTTAGAAGTCTGCTTCGCTGAGGGGTATCACTCCAGAGACTAAGCAGGGGTGGAGCCCTCGTGAGCACAGTGTGGTCTCAGGACCCACAGGATCACTAAGGACCCATCAGGGGTGTCTGAGTGTGGCAGAGCTCCCAGGTATTGGAGTGAGGAAGCCCACTGCAGAGACAGAGCCAAGGAATGATCTCTCAGCTTGGGGTTACCTTAAACTGTGATCTGCATCATAGTTGGGCTACTGATCTTTGAACAGGGACCCCATGAGGGGCAGCTCCAAGGAGATTCACCTTCCTCCTCTGGATGCATGAATCTGCTGGGTTTGGAGACTCCAAATAGGGCTGTGCATCAAAGACAGACATGCTTGGTCACAGGCTGGGTGAGCCCAGAGTGTGGCTGGAGACCAGAGAGATGGAAGAGATTGACTCCTTTTCTCAGGGAACAATAAGGGGTGAGGTCCCGAGCTCTCCGTTCCTCTGGGTTGGAGATTAGGAGACTGCCACTTTCATTCCCATCCTCCAGAGCTCCCAGAAAGCATTTAGGGAACAAAAACTCCCTAGAACAAACTCAAGCAGATTTCTTAGCCTGGCCCCTGGCAAGGGTGGTGCAATTCCACCTCAGGCAAAGACATTTGAGAATCACTACAACAGTTCCCTCCCCCAGAAGATCAGCAAGAACATACAGACAAGACCAAGCTCACTGGTCAAGGAGAACAGCAGAACTCCATACAAAGCGGAAAGCAATGCATGGAATTCATGGCTTTCTCCCCATGATCCTTTAGTCTTCCAAAGTTAAATTAAATTTTTTTAAATTTTATTTTTTCTTATTCTAATTTTTTAAATTTTCCCTCTTTCCTCTTTCAACATTTTTAATTAGTTTATCTTAATAACACCTTTCTTTAAAAAAATCAATTTAAACCTTCATTATTAATTGTATTTAGCCTTATTTTTTTGTATACATGTAGGTTTTATTTTTTTTTTCTAAAAAGTTTTGGGATACAATTTCTTCTAATAGATCAAAATATACCCTAAATCTAGCACACGGCTTTGTTCTAGTCTCTAGCCTCAGACATCCTCCCCACCTTTTTTAACTTCTTTCTTTTTCCAACCAACTTATCAATTCCTTTTTTAGAATTTTTTTTTATAATTTTCATCTTTACAATCATATTCTATCCCTTCATCATTTTTACCCTTATTTTGAGATATATATAAGTTTTTCTTTCTTTAAAATTTTGGGAATTAGTTTTTTCTAAAAGACCAAAGTACAGCCAAAATCAAGTAGGTGGCTCTGTTCTATCACCAGTCTAATATATGTATATACACTGTTCTATTTACCAGTCTAATATATATAATATATACATATATGTATATGTGTGTGTGTGTGTATTTTTTTTTTCTTTTTATCTCCTTTCTTGTCTCCCTAGTTTAGGGTTTCCTCTGATTTGGTTAGCATACATTTTTCTCAGGTCTTTGCCTCCTTTTTAGTATTTTATTCTCTCATTCATATATTCTTATCTGGATAAAATGACAAGGCAGAAAAACTCACCACAAAGAAAAGATCAAGTGGCAATACTGATGGCTAGGGACCTAATCAATACAGACACTGGTAATATATCAGATCTAGAGTTCAGAATGGTGATTTTCAAGGTTCTAGCTGGGCTCGAAAAAGGCATGGAGGGTATTAGAGAAACCCTGTCTGGGGGAAAAAAATCTATTTCTGGAGAAATAAAAGAACTAAAATCTAACCAAGCTGAAATCAAAAAAGGGATTAATGAGGTGCAATCAAGAATGGAGGCTCTTACTGCTAGGATAAATGAGGCAGAAGAGAGAACTAGTGATATAGAAGACCAAATGACAGGGAATAAAGAATCTGAGCAAAAAAAGATGAACAACTACTGGACCATAGGGGAGAATTCAAGAGATAAGTGACACCATAAGACGAAACAATATTAGAATAATTGGGATTCCAGAAGAAGAAGAAAGAGAGAGAGGGGCAGAAGGTATATTGGAGCAAATTATAATAGAGAATTTCCCTAATATGGCAAAGGGAACAAGCATCAAAATCCAGGAGGCATCATCTAATAGTAAAACTTACCAGTATTAGTGACAAAGAGAAAATCCTGAAAGCAGCTCAGGACAACAAGTCTATAATATACAATGGTTGAAATATTAGAGTAGCAGCAGACTTATCCACATGACCTGGCAGGCCTGAAAAAAACGAAATGATATATTCAGAGCACTAGATGAGAAAAAAACGCAGCCAAGAATACTACATTTGGCCAAGCTATCATTTAAAATAGGAGAGATAAAAAGCTTCCAGGACAAACAAAAATCAAAACAATTTGCAAACACCAAACCAGCCCTATAGGAAATATTGCAAGGGGTCCTCTAAGCAAAGGGAGAGCCTAAAAGTAGTAGACTAGAAAGGAACAGAGACAATATACAGTAACAGTCACCTTACAGGCAATACAATGGCACTAAATTCATACCTTCCAATAGTTACCCTGAATGTAAATGGGCTAAATGCCCAATCAAAAGACATAGCATATCAGAATGGATTGAAAAACAAACAAACAAACAAAAAACCCAAAAAACCAATATGCTTTCTGCAAGAAACTCATTTTAGACCTGAGGACACCTCCAGATTTAAAGTGAGGGGGTGGAAAACAATTTATCATGCTAATGGACATCAAAATAAAGCTGGGGTGGCCATCCCTATATCAGATAAATTAGATTTTAAGTCAAAGACTATAATAAGAGATTTGGAAGGACACTATATCATACTCAAAGGGTCTGTCCAACAAGATCTAACAATTTTAAATATCTATGCCCCTAACGTGGGAGCAGCCAACTATCTAAACTAATTAATAACAAAATCAAAGAAATACATTGACAATAATATAATAACAGTAGGGGACTTTAACACCCCCTCTTACTGAAATGGACAGATCACCCAAGCAAAAGATCAACAAGGAAATGCCTTAAATGACAAACTGGATGAGATGGACATCACAATATATTCAGAACATTCCATCCCAAAGTAACAGAATACACATTCTTCTCTAGTGCACATGGAACATTCTCCAGAATAGATCACATCCTGGGTCACAAATCAGTTTTCAACCAGTACCAGAGGACTGGGATCCTCCCTGCCTATTTTCAGACCACAACGCTTTGAAGCTAGAACTCAATCGCAAGAGGAAAGTTGGACAGAACTTAAATACATGGAAGCTAAAGAGCATCCTACTAAAGGATGAATGGGTAAACTGGGAAATTAAAGAATAATTGAAAAAAATTCATGGGGAAAAATAATAATGAAAACACAACTGTTCAAAATCTGGGTCACAGCAAAGGCAGTCCTGAGAAGAAAGTATATAGCCATATAAGCCTTTCTGAAGAAACAAGAAAGGTCTCAAATACACAACCTAACTCTACACCTAAAGGAGCTGGAGAAAAACAGCAAAGAAAGCCTAAACCCAGCAGGAGAAGAGAAATAATAAAGATCAGGGCAGAAATCTATGAAATAGAAACCAAAAGAACAGTAGAACAAATCAACAAAACTGTGAGATGGTTCTTTGAAAGAATTAATAAGATTGATAACCCCCTGGCCAGATTATAAAAAAGAAAAGAAAAAGGACCCAAATTAAAAAAAAATATGAATGAAAGAGGAGAGATCACAGCCAACACCAAAGAAATACAAACAATTATAAGAACATATTATGAGCAATTATACACCAGCAAGTTTGACAATCTGGAAGAAGTAGATGCATTCCTAGAGATGTATAAACTACCAAAACTGAACCAGGAATAAATAGAAAACCTGAACAGACCCATAACCAATAAGGAGATGTAAGCGGTCATCAAAAATCTCCCAACAAACAAGAGCCCAGAGCCCAGAGGAATTCAACCAAACATTTAAGGAAGAATTACTTCCTATTCTGAAACTGTTCCCAAGAATAGAAATGGAAGGAAAACTGCCAAACTCATTTTATGAGGCTAGCATTACCTTGATCCCAAAACCAGACAAAGACCCATTAAAAAAGATAATTACAGACCAATATCCTTGATGAACACAGATGAGAAAATTCTCACCAAAATACTAGCCAATAGGATCCAACAGTACATTAAAAGGATTATTCACCACGACCAAGTAGGATTTATTCCCGGGCTGCAAGGTTGGTTCAACATCCACAAATCAATCAATGTGATACAATACATTAATAAAAGAAAGAGCAAGATCCACATTATACTCTCAGTAGATGCTGAAAAAGCATTTGACAAAGTACAGCATCCTTTCTTGATCAAAACTCTTCAGAGTGTAGGGAGAGAGGATACATACCTCAATATCATCAAAGCCATCTATGAAAAACCCACAGTGAATATCATTTTCAATGGGGAAAAACCGAGAGCTTTTCTGCTAAGATCAGGAACACAGCAAGGATGTCCACTATCACCATTGCTATTCAACATAATACTAGAAGTCCTAGCCTTAGCAATCAGACAACAAAAACAAATTAAAAGCATCTGAATTGGCAAAGAAGATGTCAAACTCTCACTCTTTGTAGTTGATATGATACTTTATGTGGAAAACCCAAGACTCCACTATAAGACTGCTAGAATTTGTACAGGAATTTAGTAAAGTGTCAGGAAATAAAACCAATGCACAGAAATCAGTTGCATTTCTATACACCAACAACAAGACAGAAGAAAGAGAAATTAAGGAGTCAATCCCATTTACAATTGCACCCAAAACCACAAGATATTTAGGAATAAACCTGGCCAAAAAGGCAAAGAATCTATACTCAGAAAACTATAAAGCACTCATGAAAGAAACTGAGGAAGACACAAAGAAATGGGAAAACATTCCATGTTCATGGATTGGAAGAACAAATATTGTAAAAATGTCTATGCTACCTAAAGTAATCTACACATTTAATGCAATCCCTATCAAAATGCCATCAATTTTTTTCAAAGAAATGAAACAAATAATCCTAAAATTTATATGGAACCAGAAAAGACCCTGAATAGCCAAAGGAATGTTGAAAAAGAAAGCCCAAGTTGGTGGCATCACAATTCCAGACTTCAAGCTCTATTACAAAGTTTTAATCATCAAGACAATATGGTACTAGCATAAAAACAGACATATAGATCAATGGAACAGAATAGAGAGCCCAGAAAAAGAACCTCAACTCTATGGCCATCAAATCTTCAACGAAGCAGAAAAGAATGTCCAATGGAAAAAAGACAGTCTCTTCAACAAATGGTGTTGGGGAAAATTGGACATCCACATGCAGAAGAGTGAAACTGGACCATTTCCTTATACCATACACAAAAATAGACTCAAGATGGATGAAAGACCTCAATGTGAGACAGGCACCCATCAAAATCCTTGAGGAGAACACAGGCAGCAACCTCTTCAACCTCAGCGGCAGCAACTTCTTCCTAGATGCATCACCAAAGAAAAGGGAAGTAAGGGCAAAAATGAACTATTGGGATTTCATCAAGATCAAAGGCTTTTGCATAGCAAACAGTCAATAAAACCAAAACACACTGACAGAATGGGAGAAGATATTTGCAAATGACATATCAGATAAAGGGCTAGTTTCCCAAATCTATAAAGAACTTATCAAACTCAACACCCAAAGAACAAATAATCCAATCAAGAAATGGACGGAGGACATGAACAGACATTTCTGCAAAGAAGACATCCAGACGGCCAACAGACACATGAAAAAATGTTCCACATCACTCAGCATCAGGGAAATACAAATTAAAACCACAATGAGATACCACTTCACACCAGTCAGAATAGCTAAAATTAAAAGGGCAGGAAACAACAGCATGGATTTTCCTCAAAAAGTTGAAAATAGAGCTGTCTTATGACCTAGCAATTGCACTACTAGGTATTTACCCTAAAGATACAAATGTAGTGACTTGAAGGGGCACATGCACCTGAATGCTTATAGCAGCAATGTCCACAATAGCCAAACTATGGAAAGAACCTAGATGTCCGTCAACAGATGAATGGATAAAGAAGATGTGGTATGTATATATACAATGGAATACTATGCAGCCATCAAAAGAAATGAAATCTTGTCATTTGCAATGATGTGGGTGGAACTAGCAGGTATTATGCTGAGCGAAGTAAGTCAATCAGAGAAAGAAAATTATCGTATGATCTCCCTGATATGAAGAATTTGAAAGGCAACATGGGGGGTTTGGAGGGTGGGGAAGGAAAAAATGAAACAAGATGGGATCGGGTGGGAGACAAACCATAAGGGACTCTCAATCCCACAAAACAAATGGAGGGTTGCCAAGAGGAGGGGGGTATGGAGAGGGTGGGTGGGTTATGGACACTGGGGAGGGTATGTGAAATGGTGAGTGCTGTGAAGTGTGTAAGCCTGATGATTTACAGACAGGCAAATAATAAATTATACATTAATAAAAATAATTAATAATTTTTTTAAAAAGAAGAAAAAAACTAAAAGGGGTTTGAAAGCTTTTCTCTAGTTTACTTCCTAGTAAATTTAGTAAAAAAAAAATTTCCATTCCAATGAATCTTTAACGTAAAATTGAGAAAAGTTTTGTCTTTCTTTTTTATGTATGTGTGTGTGTGTATACATATACACACACACATACTATAATAAAAATAAAATACACATACATAAAATAAATGCATTTTTTTCCTACTGTCAAGAGTGAAAGTGACAGATGGGTAGACATAACTGCCACAGAACTAAAAACCAGGAACCCTGTCTGGGCTGTATCTCAAACCATCTTCAACCTTGAGGAAGAGACTTCTTTGATCCTCAGTTCCCTTATCTGTAAAATGAATGAACTTTATTATATCATCTCTAATCTGCTCACTTCCAGTTCTAGGTTCTACCATAATATTTAGTTTGTATAAATAAATAGAGCCTTGTCTTATTAGGTAGGATAAGCATAGCCAATTTAAAGCAAAGATGATCCACAATGCTTTGGAATTTCAGTACTGATGCTGGTTTACATATGTCAAAACATAAAATTGCATACTTTCAATGTGTTCTGTCTGTTGTATGTCAACTACACCTTAATAAAGCTCTGATTTTTTTTTTTAAGAATCACTTTAAGAATCACTTTTAAGAATCACTTTAGCTCACTCTCTAAAAATAATTATAATTATTGTAATAAAAATAATTAAATTAACAGCATTTTGGAGGGAGAAATAAGAATGACATATTCTCACATGGGTACTATTTTAAATGGCTGCTCAGACAAGTTAAACAAACAAACAACAGCCACTCTTACTGTTCTGAATAACCTTGTCTATACAAATAAGATGCTTTGAGACAAAATTCCTATTAGTCGAATATTCTTGACCTGTTTTTTTTATACAACCTCTTGAATTCAGCGGAGAGATAGTTATGCATCATTTTCCAGATACCCAGTTTGTTCTCCACCTCCCAGCACCCAGCCTGGTGGAAGCTGGGGTGCAGAGAATCTGCTACCCACCATATGAGTGGAAGAAGGCAAGTCTGTTTACCTGCCAGGAAGGGCCTGGAATAAGCATACCACTTAGCTCTATTGCCACAGAGCAAAAACAACTCGTTAAAGAAAAAAAACAATTCAGTCAAACTGAAACAAAACATAATTTTCTCTGAATTCAACTGTATTTTGATAGACTGAATTCAATGAAACCAATTAACAGAGGGTCAGGCGGCTTTAGGAATAATGAGCAGAAGGGAAAACGAAGGGACGGAGTGCAAGCACAAGAAGAAGAGGAAAACAAAAGAGAAAAGGGGGAAATTGTAGCTTGCAGTTTCAGGATCAAAAGGCATGCTTTCTTACACTTTATTTTTAAAAAATCCCTTCTAGAACTCCCAGGAAAATCTATGCCAACACGCAACTCTGTGAATACAGAAAGGAAAATAGAGAGATGAGGGAGCTATGCAGATAGGGAAGAACAGTCTTCACTGAACATCATACAGATTAAAGCAAATTCTTTTCCTTTACTTTGAATTATTCAGAAAATGGTCTCAATGCTTCACTTCTCATTGTTTTCTAAACAGACGGAAAACCAAGCGAAAAGTTGGTCCAGTTCTTTGTAATTCTCCTATGTGACTGCACAACTCAGACAAAAAAATCTGAATTAGACACATTTTTGCAAGTGTGCGGTTCCCATACTGGAGAACTCCATGAAATAGAAGATACAAAAATGGGTTAATGCCTGCTAAGAGCACACAAATATTTTCAGGCATTTTCCTGTGTCTTTCCTGAATTGCTGGGTATGTTTTAAACAAGGTTCTGCTTTCATTAACACGTAGACCCTGTTCCCTTATGGACACTGAAATGACATTTGAAATGGCATGTCTGTGAGTTATAACAGGTCACATTTTTTGTTTTGTTTTGTTTTTTTCTTTTTTTGCATCCCACATCAACAGCATGAAAGACAGAAGACTGGCCTGGGCATTGCCAAAGCAATGGAGAAATGCCTTTAGTTATTATTACCACAGTAAATGAAGAAGCTGCAGACCAGATGGGTGTACATTATCTATCCAACTAAAAAAGTGTCTTGTTAACAGAGATAAATGGTCTGAAATGGCAGAACATTTTCTTGCAATTTTAAAAAATAATAGCAGCAATATTTCAGAGGATAATTCTGCAATTTTTTCAAGGTTTCTGCTAAAAACCACATTTGATATTGATAGATACATTCTTAAAGTGTTCATTGACACATTCATAAATATGTGAAGTTGAAAGGGGATTTTTTTAAAAAATCCCAACTATAATAATCTCTGTTGGAAGCTTGAAGACATGATAGCATCCAGTAAGGCTGAACATATTTCATTCGTTCCTGAATCAGCATTCCCAAAGCAAAATAGAGGTAGAGGAGATACACCAAGAAATACATAGGTTTCAACAGTCAGACAGATCCGGGCCACTCTGATTCCTATCTCTGTGACCTTGAATGTGTTAAATGATGCAATCTCAGTTTAATGCAATCTCAGTTTTCGTATCTCTGATGTGTATATAAAATCTAGCATGGAGGATTGCCATGAGAATTTTTTTAAATATCCTATAAAATATCCTGTGTGGTACAAGCAAGGTGCCATCTAAATATTAACTTCTCAATGAGTATTATTTGTACAACCTACTGGTTCTTTTCACCTCCTTATAGAAAGAGTTTCTCATCTCATGCAACAAGAAGCTCTTGTTTTCCTTCCATGGTATGGATGCAGAGCTCCACTTTAGGGAGAAAACGAAACAAGATCTTTGGCAAAAGTTTGTAAGAAGTATATCCCCTTCCATAGTCCTTGGCCTGGTTAAATCTAGGCTATAGTTAAACCTAAAATCCATTATGAATATGAAAACATCGCCTTCATTTGCATTCAGCCATATCTGTAGGAAAAAAAAAAGGTTATTTACTAGAAGAAAAATACAATTAAATTCTGAGATATTTTATTTGATTTGGAAAGCCTCCTTTCTCCAGGAACATAACAATGACTTACTGATTTATAAAGTGCTATACTTTAGAGGCGGTCAAAGTACCTTCCCTGTAATTATGATACTACCTTGCATTTTTAATCTCAGTAACACCTAGCTGGAACATCAAAACTGCCTTCACAGGTGCTTTGGTCCTTTTTGTTTGTATTACCTTGATTGCCCTTGTAGCTACTCAGAAGCCTTGAAGGGGTTTTTGTATTTCCTTTTAGCATTTGGTTAGTCAGTTCATTAAATTCCTGTGAGTACTGAAGAGTACAAGAGACTTGGGTGTCTCCCTTAGATCTTGCAGCCCAGCTTTATAAAGTCTGCTGTGGTTGGCATGGTCTAAGGCCACCCGCGTTTCTTGGAGATTCCAGTCATAACACTAAATGATGTTCGGGCCAAATCCACTGACCCTTGAAAAAACGAAGGCAGCATGGGTGAGACTCATACATTATGTTCATAATGGTAGATCCAAAGCAAGCCCCTCTTTTCTCGGGCATTTGCTCTGTTCTTCAGTTGGGCACCAGCAAAAGAAGTTTGCTTGGATTAAGATAGCACAGTATATGAAAAATATGTGTCTCAGCACAGTGTGGAAGCTGGGATTGGTGGTCCAATATCAGATTCATCTCTCTTAATCCCTGACATGAGAGTGGACCTCTAGTTGTACTTCTGGGGTTAGATACACATATTAAGTGATTCCATCACTCTAGTTTTCTGCCCAGGAAAATTCATTTCCTGGGACCATCTTTGTCCCTACTCTACCCTTGTGCTCCTGACAGGAGCTGCCATGCTTTGACTTAACCTTACCCTCTTTCTCAATCTAGACCAATCCCTGCCCTTTCCTGAGATATTTAAATTTCAGAGCACAGGGAGGGCGATACAGTCTCCCTCTTGTGGCCAAAGCAGAACATGTGACTTTTGTTTTTCCATTTGCTTCCCCAAAAAGGTAACATGCAGTGAAAAGAATAACAACAACAACAACAACAACAACAACGTGGAAACAGACAGAAAGAGCATTCACACCTCTGATTCTGGTCATTTCTGAGGCTCAGCTGTATCCCTCTCCTTGCCCTGTTTGGTGGTTCATCTCTGCCATGATTGTATAAGTTGATAAATTACCTTCTTGTCAATAGCTTGCAAGGGTTAGGTTTCTGACACTTGCAACCAAACTAATACACTCATCAAAGTATTATTTACTCAGCTTAATTCCCTTCCAAGCAAAGACTTGAAATAGTTCCCTAATAAAACCATCCTTATTTGCATAAGTGTAGAGTATTTCTTCTGCTTGCAGAACGCTTCACATTGATGGCCTGACATAATAAGTTGCTTCAGCTCTCTGGGTTTGAAGTTTCTCATCAATGAAATGGCAGGGGTGGCCAAGGCCAAAAAGACTAAGGGAGACACACACTCCTTGACAGTTACTATGTATGGGTCTTAGCATTCTTCCCAAGGATATTTGCCTCAGAAGATTTCTCCACACAGTACACAGGATGAAATTTCCTTTTCACCCCTAAACCTTCAATAACTTCAAAACAGCATTATAGCCTCTCTTACAATCTAGTGTATTAGACCAGGCAAGTATCTGATTGCCATTTTAGAGGTAAGGAAATTGAGGTACAGAGAAATGAATGGTTTACATAAAGCTATTCAGCTTGCTCCCCCTTCAGGACTTCAGGATGAGGAGTGAGATGGGGTGGAAGAAGGATGAAAAGATGGATGACCTTGAACTGTAGTGAGTTTCTTCTCTTGGAAAGGGAACTGAATGGGGCAAGTCTATCCATGCCTTCTGTATGATTGCCTTGGAAATGATCTCCTACTCTTCCCCATCCCTTCCTCTTCCCTATATCACATCAGTACCAGCTGGCTGTGCCCCACATTAGAGGAAGATTGGGGCCCAGTCAATTATTGCTTCTCTGCACTAAGATGTACCCTGGTGAGCAGCACTCCCAAAGGGGGTTAACTTATGAGTGGGAAACAACAGAGGAACTAAGGGAAACTGGCTCAGGGACCCACTTTTGAACCCAAGCAGAGATGCAAATTTGGGGTCTAAGCATGCCATTTAGTCAACCATGCAAATTAGCACATGCTCACTTGCCCGGGGCCTGAAAAGAAACCAGGAGGGGGGGCCCACAAGGAATTCCAATCTGTTGTGTTTCTCCTTCAATTGACTTTTGGTCATGTTTCAGTTGGTACTTGTTTCTGTGGATGCCTATGACTCTAAGGTGATTATTTGTTTTCTTAACCTGGGCATCAGGAAGCAGATGTGAAGCAAAAGAAATGAGTTAAGATTGAAGATTAGTCATGGGAAATTATAGGAGTAAACTAGGAAGAGAGCTTTAAAATAAATAAATAAATAAATATATATATATATATATATATATATATATATGGCATTTCACACACACAAACATACATCTGAAAAACCTGTACAAAAATGCAATTCAACCTAGTCAACTCCACATCTAAGAATCTTTCTTTTTTTTTTTTTTCTTTTAAAGGTTACCATTTACAGTCATTGTTTATGGGCACAGGGGTTAGGACGACTGTATTTAGTTGCAATTGTTCAAATATATGCTCTTCATAAAAGTAAGTGTCTCCCTCTGACAAGGGTTGTAACCCCCATACATTTCCTATAGCTCTAGCTGAATTGAAACTGTTAGGTCCTATTCACTTACACCTTCTCAGTGAAGATTCCATTTCCCAATTATTGGAACAGTGAGTCAAATAAAAGCAAATGTTGCTAAGAAAACAACATAAAAAGAGTCTTTCAATATTTAAAGAAAGCTGGGGATTGATTGCAACTAAGCAGTTGGAAACACATCTCTTTCCATGTCTTAACTACAAGGGTGGTGATGGGGTGGGGGCAGTAAGGACAAGTGGTAGGAGCTTGGAGCGGGGGCAAGGAGAAGAGAAAATTCACTGAAGTAAAGAAAGAGAGCTGGTATCTGGTATTTCCCCTGCAATTTAATGCTGTCAGGCCAGCATCTTGCACCCTACCCAGATGGAACACATTGCTATTACGGAAACAGAGCTCTTTTCTAGGATAGATTAAAAGAGCTAATAGGTGAAACCAGCTGCAAGGAGCATCTGTGTGTGTGTGTGTGTGTGTGTGTGTGTTTTCTTTTTTTTTTTTCTTTCCTTTTTTTTTTTTTTTTTTTTTCCATTTCAGAGCAAAAGTCCTTGCAGAACTGGAAAAATACAGGTTCCAGAGTTCTTGGGGGTTATAGCCTATAGCCCAGGAGGAAGTTTCTACAGTCTTCCCATTTTTAAAGAGCCCTAAGCTCCATGCATTCTTCCAACATGTGACTTGTCATTACTATCTCAGCTTCTAAAACATTTCTGGTATGAAGAGACCTAAAGAAACCCAGTCCACTTTTACCCAACGTTTCCTGATCTGTGCCTTATTCTTTGAGTAAGACCTGGGTGAATATATTTGTAGATCCTGGCTCCTGGCTACCTTGAGTGGTTGCTCCATTACTTACCACTAAAAGAACAGATGGCCTTTGTTTTCTCAGTCATCATATCCTACACAAATGGTTAGAAGTGATAAGTGTGCCAAACACCTGGGGGGTCACACAGCCAACTCATGGAATCTTTTAAGAATTTATTTGAACAGGGTCCAAAAGCTATAGAGAATGAATTGAAGGGGTATTGGGGAAAGAGAAGCCATTCACAATATTTGCTAAGCGTCAGTGGTATGTTAAGCAATTTAAATTTGATCTCATGCCATCTTTACAATAATCGTGCAAAGAAAATCTGTTTATTCCCATTTTCATTGGGGAAACATAAGACTTGTCAAGAATCTCCACATCCTTAGCTGCAGCCTTGGGAGGTAATTCAGCTGTCTTTGGGGTCAAAAGCTCATGAACCACAGAAAACACATCTACTTTATTTTCCAGCTTTATCAAGGTATAATTGACAAATAAAATCGTAAGATATTTAAAGTGCACAACTGATGATTTGATATGTGTATACATTATGAAACGATCACTCCCACTGAGTTAATTAGCACATCTATCAACTGACATATTAACCCTTTTGTGTGTGTGTGAGAACATTTACATTCTACTCTATTAGCAAAGTTCAATTATACAATAGTGTTATTAACTATGTAGTCATTATGTGATACATTAGATCCTCAGAACTTAAACATTTTATAACTGAAAGTTTGTACCCTTTACCAACCTCTTCCTATTCTACTCACCTCCCAGTCCCAATGCATCCACTTTTAAAATTGCACTGCTTTCTTCCAAAAGCCCATTTTAAATAGACATTTCTGGGATAAAGTAGATTCCTGTGCGCTAATGTGTTGGGGGTTCTTATGATATAATAGCAATCTTTTGAGGCTTTTTTGAGATGCACATGAGAAATAAATCTTATATTTTGACTCTGTGCACTTGTAACTATTTTTCATGCATAAATATATATTTACAAATGAAAAAATCCTCAAATAATGTTTTATTTTATATATGCCATTCATTCTGATGTGCTCAAATGTGTGTTTATGCTATGTTGCTGTGAAATAACTAGCATAGTGGTTGTAAATGCAAGTAATTTAGTAAGACCAGCTGGGATCATGTCTGTATCCAAATATTTGCCAATAGTGTGAACTTGGAAAAATTACTCAACTTATATCACTGGTCATACCTCATAGGAATTGTGATGGTTAATTTTATGGGTCAACTTCATTGGTTTCAGGGATGTCCAGATAGCTGGCAAAACATTACTTCTGGGTGTGTCTGTGAGTGTGAGGATGTTTCCAGAAGACATTACCATATAAATCTGTAGACTGAGTAAATAAAGATCACATTCATGCTCATGGGTGTACATCACCAGCTACTGAGGGTTTGAATAGAGCTAAACGTAGATGAAAGGCAAATTCTGTTTGAGCAGATATACCTACCTACTTTTGTCCTCCCATGGACATTGGCAATCTTGGTTAGCAGACCTTTGGACTCACAGCAGGACTGAAGCTATCAGCACCTCTAATTCTTGGGCTTTTGAACTTGGACTGAATTATGTCCTGGCTTTCCTGGTTCTCCAGCTTGCAGAAGGCAGATCATGGGACTTTTCATACAGATATCTATATCTATATTCCTATCCATAACTATCTCTCTCATTGGTTCTGTTTCTCTGAAGAACACTAACACATTGATGTTATGAAGATTAAATGAATTAATATTACATAAAAATCACTGACTCATAAAAAGTACCCAATAAATGTTAGCTCTTATTTTATTAGGCTCATAGCACACTGTGCCACAAAAATGGAGCACCTTTACAGTGACTGACACGTAGCAAGTACTCAAAAAACGTTTGTCCTTTTTGGTAGTATGCACTTATCTATTTATACATACTAAGTGTGGGTCAATGTGCAAGGTGTTTTGTGAGTACAATGAAAGAAATTGGAGACTATTTAGACACCAGAAAAAAGAGATCAAACAACTCAAATATTTTCATGGAGACAGATATATTCTTTACTACTTTGAGGGCAAAACCTTAGCTTTTGTAATTTAACATAAAATAATATCATATAGGCCTTACCAATTCTCTTATTTTAGACTATTTCATTCACTAAATTAGCAAGTCTTTTAGGGTTAAGATCATATCTACTAATCCACCACTGTGTTTTCTTGGTCTAGAGCTGTGCCTTTTACATACAAGTCACTCTATAAATTACTGCTTGCTGAATAGATCAACAAATAAATGGACCAGCATTATTAGTTTATTTGTATCCATGTCAAAGCAATTGTTCAATTTAGTAATAACTACAGTCTTTTGGACTGTTGGTGTCAACAAACTTCACTCACTTTCTAAAATCACATTAACATCACAGAAAACAAGAGAGAATGATAGAGACAGGGGTGGGGTGGGTAGGGGAAGAGGGAAAAAGAGAACATACTGCTCTTTTAAGCCCTAAAATAAAAGCCAGATTTGGACAAATTTCACCATTCTCTGTGAAGCACATCTTTCCAGGCATGTGTCATCTCTGGGGAGATTTCCATGTTCTTATGATGAAGTTTGAGAGGTTGAAACCTCTAGTAACTCAGGTTAGGAAGTTGGTTGCCCATGAATCATTCCATCCCCTTGCCCAGAGAAGGGAGAAAGGCTAAATGAGATGACATCACTTAAAATTTCATTCATAGGTGTTTTCTTTTGCTTTCCTTTATTGATCTGGGCAAAAGCACAGAAGAAACTGGCAGTAGGAGAAAAGTACTGAAATCCAAGAGGGAAAAGACCTATGAGATTATGACACATTGTTTCCTGCTGATGTTTCCAGCTTCTTTTCATACCCAGTTGGCATTATATCAGAAAGGCATTAACCACTCTCATTTCCATTTCTGTTAATAAAAGAGAATTCTGCTAATTGTGTTAATGCAAAGGAATTACAAAGTTGGAATTCTCCAAAGCATTGAGGGATCATGATTCAGGGTAGAATGGCCTTGATTCACCTCTGTTAAGTGGGAGATGGTAGGATGAGCAAAGTCTTGAGATGAATAAGCCAATTATGTAGTATTGATGAATGCCTACTGCTTACCTAATATAGTTCAGGGCAAATCACAGGAAGACAAAAACAGAAGACTCAGTCTTGTTCAAAGAGCCAGGAAGTTTTCCTTGTAATAGGAGAGAATTGACTAAAACATGAAAAACATAAAACCCTGAGGGTAGGATTTGTTATTCTCTGTACAGCTGGTTAATGTTGGTAATTAACCAATGAGTAGGTTGAAGTAGAACAATTTTAACACTTGGATTTGGACAGACTCACATCTCAGGTCTGTCATTTTCTGGATACGTGATTCTACACAACTGACTTGACCTGACTGAGTGTTGTGGCTTTAAAAACAGCACATCTTATCTTAAAAATAGAAATTGTAAAGATTAAGTGGATCAGAGATCTAAAACATCTAGTATAACACCTGAAAAAGAGTAATTGCTCCATAAAAACATATTTATTGCCTTATGATTGTTGAGATCAGGTCTTAGCTTATACTCAGCAAGGGTATCTCCCTCTTCTATATATGAAGATGCCTAAACAAAACCAGAGCACAGAACACCATTCTCATGTGCATCTGTAAGGATGCCTACAGATTATCCCCAGTCGATATAGGCTCCTCAAATACCTGTCCCACTCATGTGCTACTGATCTCAGATTCTACTTTTAGCTGTTTCTTGGGTAATACTGACCCTTGGTATACTACAGGTAGACTACCTTAGACAAATTAATGGAAGGCCCAGTCTCACCAGTATTCAGTATTGGGGAATACAAGCCAAGAAGCAGGTGATGAAAGGTACACAATAGAAGGAAACACACTTTCTTGACGAATTCTGAGTTCAAAGTCCAAGTTGTGCAGTGTACTAGCTATTTGTACTAAGGCCAATTACTGAATCTTTCTGAACTACAGATTTAAAATTTAGATATTATCCTCAAGGTTGTTGCAAGAATTTACATAGCATAATATATAATGTATAATTAGCACAGTTCCTGGCACAGAATAATTTAATATTTTTTTTCTTCTAAACTGGATATTAGAACCCTACAGTGGGTGTAGCCATTTTCCTACATTCTCATTATGCCTTCCTAAAATATTTCTAAAATTACTTCAATTTTGTATTGCTTCATTGGACACTAATATTTCTCACCCATTTAAATCATAAGACATTTTAGTTTGTGAAGAATTGATCATTTATGTCATTGGACCCCAGAAACGCTCATCTCCTGAAATAGTAGCTTTTCTTCTTGAGCTAAAAGGCACTTTGTCAACAGCCATTACCAGCTGTGGCAAGGACTTAGTCTTCTAAAACCTCCAGGGGGCAAGATCACTATAAATTGCTCCTAAATTTCCTCTGATTTGTGATTCCAATTTAGCCAGAATTATGAAATGTCCCTTCAAATTAAGTAAAGCACAGCAGCTCTTATGCTAGCTATGAGATGACAGTAGATCCCATTAGACCTGTTCAGCAGTCTTCAAGGAAATCCAAACTCATCTGTAATGGCCTAACAATTGACACGATTGCCCTTGATCAGGACCATAAGTCTATTGATGGAAAAGAGGCATCAGCAATCAATAGAGAATGTTAACTTTCAAAAAAGCTTCTGTCACTTGTGGAAGATAGTGGTTACTTATTGAGATATTGTCAGTTCCTAGTTGTGGATCAAGATATAATAAAAAAGAAAAGTAGGTAACTCTTCCAACGTTTATGAGATATCACCTGAAAACGTAGAACTATCCCTTAAGTATAATATGGTTCTGTGTTATTAAAAGGAAAAAATTGAATTTAAGGACCAAAGAGTGACCATTTTTATATTATTCTCCAGGAATGGAAGTTTTCAGGCTGGTTGAGAAAATGGACATGCACATGAGCATTACAGAGGGAAGGTATTTCGGACATTTCATCTATGCCAGTTTACTAAGCAATCATTGTTTGTGTTACATAATCTGTTTTATAACTCTATACAGAAAATCTTATCTCAATTTTTAAAATGAGTGAACTGAAATTCAAACAGGTTGATTCCAAGGACACAGCTAGAGATAGAG
This sequence comes from Mustela putorius furo, assembly GCF_011764305.1. NCBI lineage: Eukaryota > Metazoa > Chordata > Mammalia > Carnivora > Mustelidae > Mustela > Mustela putorius. The sequence continues at coordinate 29,320,603 of NW_025421273.1, forward strand.
GAATTGGAATGAAAATATTGCTCTTCCATCTTTAGAATCCACTCCTCACACTGACTGTAAGACTAAAAGATACACAAAGTGACAGAAGCATATTACCTTGTGGACGAGGACTAGAGACTGATGGCTTTCCATTCCATTTTGAATTCGGTTCAATTCTTTACACATTTATTTAGGAACTACCATCTCAGACTTTTATCAACTGCCCTAGGGAAGCTATATACCTTCATGGGTATGCCATTGGGTTTTAGAACCAGATTCTCTTTGTATATGAATTCCTGTTTTGCTACTTACTAGCTGTGTAAACTTGAAATGTGCTTAATTTCCAGGTTTCCTCATCTGTAAAATGGATATAAAATAACTACATTGCACAGTTTCCATGAAGATTAAACAAGATGGCAGAAAAAAACAAAGTCTAATGTCTGGCATAATATGTGTAAAGTTTTGCAGGCAAGGTAAACCCAACACCAGGAGAGGTAGGCGCAAGGCAAGATTTATTAAAGGCACTCTCCCACAAAGTTTCAGGGCTCAGGAGAAGGGGAGCCAGGAAAGTCACACTGGGAGGAGGTCAGCACTCTCAGTGGAGGTTCTGCAACTCAGGAGAGGGGAGTTGGGGAAGTCACGCTGGGAGGGAGTCAGCAGGGTCTTTTATCGGGCCAAGGCAGGGCATGGGTTCACGTCCATACATGGTAAGGTATTTGGTGATCAGAGGGTATTGTGGGGGGTGGTTCCTGATACTCCTGTTTCCTGCATAGGTATCGGTTACCTATGGAGACGTGACCTGGGCATACATCCTTCTGGCTGGAGAGTCAAGGGTTAAGGAAGAGGAGAAAGGGGGCTGGAAGATGGTGGCCCAGTGGTCATTTCTATTGTTCCTCCTGCATTCCCGGAGCTGCTAACCCAACAATATGTACTCAATTCATGGGAGGTATTGTTATTACTCTTGTTAAAAAAACAAAATTCAACAGAGTACATTTGAAGATCTCTTTGGCTTTCTTAAATGACTCATGAACTAGGAAGTATCCCTTCTAGCAAGAAGAGAGATGCTCTGAGGAGTTGTGTAAAATGGAAGGCTTTTATAGGATAGAGGGTGTGGCAAGGAAGTTATTCACAAAAGATAAGAAATGATTGTTTCAGGTTAGGACCTCTTCATTTTGGTGGGAAGTAACCATCATGGTTTTTGTCATGCAAATGACCTCACTGCACTGATCAGGAAATTTCAGATTGACTTTTAAAAAGTCACATTCCTGGGAGAGGTTGAGACTATAATTAAGTCTTGGTCTGCTTTCCTTGTGGGGGAAGAGGGGACATATGACTCCAATTTGGGCTTTTTTTTTTCTTCTTGACACTCTTTTAATACACAACTATTTCACAAATCAACATAATCTAAATGAACAAGTTGAGCTATCTGGTGATAATATCCTTTGTTGTTAAAGAAGATGAGACTAAGTGGACAAACACTGCTTATTCAGGATGAGGGAAGGTTCAGTTGGATCATCATACCTCCTCCAGAGATATGGGGTCCTTCTGGAAGACAAGAATATTAGATGTAGTCTCCCACGGTAATTCTGAGAGCCATACAGCAAACTGATGGCAAGGGGTAAGGCTTTTTAACCTGCCTGTATTAAAACAATTTTCTGTGTTGTTGCTATTGCTGTTTAATATCAGAGGGCAAAACGTTACTAAAGGAAGTTACACTTAACATTGACTAGATGGACTAAGGAAATCTAATGAGCAGCAGATACCCCAAACCTGATTCTGATTCTCTTATTTAAAATCTCCCTTTAGCGGCTACCCTAGGGGCATTACATGCTTTTTAAAGAATCAGTATTTTAAAGAATCAGTTCATCCAGGATAGTTTCCTTAATTCTGATCAATGACTTTGTTGGGGAAAAAAAAAAACAAAAAACAAAAAAAAACACATTGTTATTAACAGCCACAAAAATGTTAAAACTCCTTTCATCCATGCTTTCATCCATGCTTTCATCCATGCTATTATGTGTCTTCAAGACACATAATCCAAATAAGCTGAATTTGGACACACACTCTCCCCCCCTTTTTTTATCAGAGGCAAGAAACCTCTGGGTCACAGTGGTGGAAACAAGGCAGTAACGAATCTCCAGAACCCTGAGATGTGGCCCTGCCCCCATCCCAGCCCTATTTCATGTTGAAGATGAAACGTTTTTATGTCGTCTTTAATTATCAATGCCCCATAAATTAATGTCATTTCATTTCTTAATCAGAAGGTAGCTACGTGGACCACTACCAAGCCTACCTATTTTTCTATGAAGAGATCTTTATCCCCTCAACTTCCCAGGGGAAATGCTTTCATGAGGTACATGTAGGAAATAGACCCAGCAGCATCCATAGATTTCAACTATTACAAACATGAGACAAATCATTCTGAGTTTTGATGCCAAAGAGCTTCTGTAGGATATTCTTGAAACAACCCTGCAATACTTGAGTATTCTTACTCCGCCTTAGGCTGACATTGCTCTCTCTGGCCAGTACCTTCTTATTCTCTCCTGGGTTTCTTTGCCTTTCTTCTCCTTCCTTTTTCTCCCACTCCCTCCTCTTTGCTGTAGGCACCACATGCCTCCACAAACTGTTAAATATATTTCCTTTTCTGTACCTTCTTATTAGTTCGATTCCCTAGCATTGGTTTGGGCCCTATTTTATAAGCTTCATTCTCACTGGCATCTTCTCCCTATGCAAACTTCAACTTGGGATCTTTTCCAAAGCTAATTTTCAGTTTTACAAAACTCTTACAGGAAGTAAGGTAAGCTTGGAAGGCAAGCCTTGACATTCAAAGCATCCTGGAATATTCACCCCAACTGGGTCTTATTCCCGAGACGTTTGTCTTTCTCTTCTTGTTAGCAGAAGGCTGGAGCCGAGAAAAAGAAGACGCAATATGATTGCTGATCTTGGCCTTAGGAGATTGATATTTTCATGGGAACAGACTGTTTATTTACAGTTAGGGCCCTTGAGGTGGTTTCCATCGCTGGTTGCTGTGGCAGCTTCAACAGCACCATCAGCAGAGATTCACCTCCACTTTGTCTTTTCCCCCACACCTCCTTCCTCCCACCTTTGCTCAGTCCCTAGTTACCAGGAAACAATGGAAAACTAAAATGCTATGTAGACCTCTTTGTCAGTAGAAGAGCTCACTTGTTATAGTTAAGGCTGTGTTTGCAGAATTAAAATCAGCTTTTTGCCTCCATTCCTAAAGGCCCCACTCTGTCAAAGCCCAGACAAATGAATCTGCTCCATATTCAATCAGCCTTTACGTTGACTGTGTACCTGACACCATATGGTTCCAAAGGAAATGCCAGTTCCCAACTTTCTGGAGCAGCTGATAGTTTGGAGGCCCCTGTAGCTGATACCAGGGAAAGTCCACTGGGATAGGGATCACAATGAATAACTAGTTGGCTGTCACTAGGTACCATGCTTACCTTCTGTGTACCTAGTGAAAAACTGAACCCCAAACCTACAATCTTATTACCTAATCTTGAATGTAGTGTCAGACCATCTAATTGGCTTTATCCTCCCTGTTTTTCCTTCCCTCTTCTAACAAAGTAAGCATTTTCAACCAGAGCAAACCCTACTGCCATACTCCTATATCAATATGAATTGACCTCTTGTATTTAAGACTGTGAATCCAAAGTTGATTATGCCATATCTGAGGCTTTTTGTATTTGGCAGTTAATTGGCCTGAAGGTAGATCAAGTTACATTAATATTAAAAGATACCCTTAATTTTGAACTCTGGATCTTCATATCAAATCCATTAACATTTGGCTTTTAATACTTTTTAGTAGCTTAACAGACTGTAAGTAGAAATGTTTTGAAAGAAGTCAATTTTGGGATGCCTGCATGGCTCAGTTGGTTAAGTGGTGGACTCTGATTTCAGCTCAGGTCATGATCTCAGGGTCCTGAAATCGAGCCTGTGTCAGGCTCCACACTGGGCATGGAGCCTGCCTAAGATTCTCTCCCTCTGCTCCTCCCACCAGCCCCTCCCACCCCTCCTCTCCTACTCTAAAAAATAAAAACAAAAACAAATAAACAAACAAAAAACTTTTGTAAATCAGAGTCCTGAGAAGCTATGCCTCTCATATCATATTCTGCCTACTACTTCCCATCACACAGAGAAGTTGGAAAGAAGGAAGAGGTTGCCATAACTTCACGCCAGTAAAATATAATGACTAAACAATTTAAAGACAATCACAGGATCCCAGGCAGCCAGGCCTCTCGGTTTTAAATGACTGTGGACTCATTTAAGCATTTGTTCACAGAGGGCCAAAAGTCTATGATGGATCATGCGAGTCAGAGCTAAGTAATGGTTCACCATGGCCTGGTTAATAGTTAGACAAGCTGTTCAGGTTTGATTAGGGTTTTCTTTTCCATTGCTATAATTGTATGATAATTAACTCAACAGAATTACATCCCATTTGGGGAAAATACGTACATTTTGAAGTTTCGGGAGTAACAGATTCCACACGCCAAGAAAAAGCCTGAAATTATTCTGTGGGTCTACTGCTCAGCCATAAAGATTGGACCGTTAGGTGTGTGCCTTGTGAGTTTTTGTCTCTAAAGAAGCTGGTGAGTTTCCTTAGCTCCAACTCTTCCAAAGGCCCTATGCACAAAAGTGCTCTACCCAGACAGCTGTTGATAGATTAGAATTGCCAAGTGGCAAACAGCATGAACATCTAAAGTAGCCTGACTTTGGAGCTCAATCTGAGAGAGAGCACAGGAGGCTTCCCTAAAAGAAAAAGGATCCTCTAATATAGGCACCACCCCATGATCAGGTATTTTACATAATTGAAAGAAATTCTTTTAAAGCAGATGGCAAAGTATCAGAGTGGGTGTCCAAATTAAGTTATTTATAAATTGGCCACACTGATAACCATAGAGATCTTTTCCCTCCTCTGATCATATATATACTTAACTCTATCACACATCAGAGATAATAATTATTTACTGTCTCCTGGTTATGCTAATTTATAGAGTTGCTTGTATCTTTAAAGAGAGAGGAGACACTTTAGAGCAGAGACTCAGCTTTGTCTCTGCTGGATCTTGCTAGTTCAGTGCTAGTCCATAGTCTGTTCTAAATACATGAATCAGATCATATCTGCAGGTCTCTAAGTCAGTGTCATCTTTCCTAAGAAGCCATCCTCCACCACAAGTATTGGGTATGTTGTCACTACTCTGTTTCTAGAGCTTCCTGGTCTTAACCTTATCAAAATATAGAACTCCTATATTAAAATTATTTTCTTGCTTATTTTGCTTGTCTATTGTTTGTTCTCAATAAAGAGTTTAAAATGAATAAATGATCAAACACATTTACCTTTCTCTTTTAGCAAACAGCAAGAATGATACAAGGATCTTTGATAAGTACACCTATTTATCTTCTGGCTAAAACTTAGTATTATTTTCCTACCAAGTTCCAGCAATCTTATCATGTCAGGATTTAGAAAGCCAAACATACTCTTCTAAGATGTCAGTAATGACCTGTCAGAATGGGGGAAGAGAAGGACAGGGTGGATTGAAAAGAATCCTAAGATTTCTGAAAGGCCAGTACAACCTTGCTTGATGAGGCAGACAGCAAACAAATTATTGCCCTTAACTGTTGTCTGTGTTAATGATATCTCTTCTTCCAGGAACTTTTGGATCTCAGACTCAGGGATAATAAGATTGATTGATCTAATACAAGCAAAATAGGGATGGTTTTCCTGCTTTTTGTCTACCAGAGGATTCTGGGGACCTAATATCTCTTACTGAAATCCTTGATTTTTGAGTAGATGAATGTTCTGGTATCCCTGACAGTATTCCCTGTTCTCCTGCTTGCCTCTGACATGATAAATTTGTACTTATCCCATTGAATTTTTCCTGTCTCTTACCCATTTTCTATCTCAGCAGGGAAGCTCTTCTTTTTCTCTCTGGTTCAAACTTGGATAGAAATCCCTTCTCCTTATTTCTCCCTAGAATAACTGAAACAGGATGACATTTTGACCAGATACTTTATGGAAAAATAACCAGATCCAAATCAGATTATACAGTTCATTATATATAAAGTGCATATAATATTAACAAGTGTATTTTTCTGATTCTATACATCCTAGAAAACACAGTGAAGAGCATTCACACCCCAAATTCCCTTTTCCTAACATAATGACATTCTTGAAAGTGTTTGGCACAGCTGTCACTGTGGTTCTTCCTTCTCAGCCTGGCTATAAGCCATGTTGCCTGAGGACACCATCTTGCCTCTCTAGCACCCAAACATAGAACTACTTATTTATTATATCCTTCCAAGGATAAATGTCAATGCATTAAATGACAACATATGCTAGTTCAAACCTTGCAGATACCTAGGGCTTTTACACTCAGCTCCTGTTTCCTGGTGGAGGGTCTAGCCCAGTGCATAAATAATTTGCAAGGAAGTAGTCTACTTGTGATCCCCTTGAGCAACCTGATTCTTCCACTTCTGGATTATCAGTAGTTCTTCATGTATCTAGAGAATTCTAAATGACTCACTGAAGGAAGCACCATCACCTATATACTGAGAGAAGTAACATTTCAGTCAACTACCTAGCTGTACAGTTATGAGAACATACTTAGAGTAAGCATGTGCATTTTTTTTTTTTTAGATACATTGGGTTTAGAGACAAGGCAATCGTGCTTGCAATGTTCTGCTTTCATTCTACTGAGTTGAAAGATGATGTGTTAAACATACAACTACTTCTAATAATCACCATTATACTCTCTAGGTACTTGTTTATGTTTCTATCTCCTTGACATCAGAGATTATTATTATTATTTTTTTTTTTAGAGAGAGAGGAAGAAGAGGGGAGGGAGAGAGAGAATTTTAAGCAGCCTCCACACCCAACACAAAGCCCCACACAGGGCTCAATTCACAACCCTGAAATGATGAGCTGAGTCAAAAACAAGAGTAGGACGTTTAACCAAGTGAGCCACACAGGCACCTCCAGAGATTATGCCTTTTAAAAAATATTTTCATTATCTTCACCCATCATGGCGCCTAACACTCAATTAGCCCTCAGTAAATATTTGTTTAATTAGCAATAAATGTATTAATTAATTAATTAAGTCTGATGCACCATAACTTTGCTTTCTCTCTGTAGTAAGTACTATTTAAATTTGGGTTAAGAAAAAAACACAGGAAAATTCAGGTAAAGTGTAGCAATTGAATGTCCTAAATATATAGGGAAAGGTAGTGTTGTCTTGGGAGCCCAAGTTTAAGGATTAAAAACTTGAGTTTGAATCTTGTCCTTACCCAATGGTAGAGATACTATTTTTGGTGAGTTTATTTCCATGTCTGAAAAATGTGGATAATTATACTTCTCTTATCAAGCAGTTAAAGAAAATAATGTTGATAAAGACCTTAGCATGATCCTATCATAAAGTCAGCATTCACAAAATGGGAGCTTCTGCTGTTGTCATCAGTATGTCAGTGTAACAACAGCAGGCAAGGTACATCTAAAGAGTTTCTTCATGGGGTGGCTGGGTGGCTCAGTTGGTTAATGATCAGCTCAGGTCATGATCTCAGGGTCCTGGGATCGAGCCCCACATTGGGCCCCCTGCTCAGCAGCGAGTCTGCTTCTCCCTCTTTCTCTCTCTCTGTGATCTCTCTTGTTATCTCTCAAATAAATAAATAAAAGCTTTTTAAAAAATATGTTTAAAAAAAATAAAAGGAGTCTCTTCATTAAGATATGCCTAGAAGACATGCCCAGAAGTCTAAGTGAATCATTGTCTGAAGCATCTCTCTGGGGATGGCTGATGTCCAGACTAAGGTAAATAGCTAAATATTTAATTGCTGAGTACATTGACAAGAGCCAAATGGGACCCCTTAAGCAGAATCAAGGGTTTTGACTGGACTGGAAACTCAATAATGGGACCAAGGCTGAAGTATTAGCTGACCACAAAAAGACTAGGTCTAGTAGAAACAAAGACTTGTGTGACTCCATGGCCAGGTAGGGAGACCTCACTCTTAGTAAGGAGCACCAAGGCCCCATGGCTAGGGCAATGGGTTCATACCAAGCCCTAGAAAACAAAGAAGTTATTGGAGTAGTAAGAATCCTCTGAGTTGGTACACAGTCACCTGGGTTGTGGCTGAGCTTATGAAAAGGGATAGCTATGGACCAAACTGGGAGTAGCTGAGGTGAGCAGAGAAAGCTTGATAGAGACCAAGACTAGTATTCAAAGCATTCAGTGCCTAAGGGATAGCCCGGACATTGGGGAGATGGTTTGAAGCTAAAGCCGAACAAAGGAAAATCCTGTGTGGCCAGGCCCTATTCAAATGACAAATGCTCCAGATGTCCATCAAAGTGTCATGTTCAAAGTGAATTCATGTTTGCATGGACAACAACAGTGCATCAATCAAAATGTACATCCAAGTCCAGAATGTAGTGAGGAATCATATATACAAGATAGCATCAAATGCCTGTAGCAATATGACATAGAAGGCCCAAGAAAGAAAATCTGGAGAAAAATACCACAGGAAAACAGAGTTAATGGACATACACCTTTCCTCAGGCTTAAGTTGGCCTAAAGAGACATGTGCCTCAAAATGTGTTCTTTCTGGAATTAAACTGTGAGATCCAAGAAAAAAATCAGTTCTGTGCCCAGTAACTGAGAGATGCTACATGCTATATCTCCTTTTAGAGAGTTTTAATATTGGCATATTAATAACATAAAAAAAAAACAGTTAAAAAGCATGCTTATATTTATTTAACCTAACATTCTCCAATCTTTTAGAGCTGCCACTTTCTTTTCATAACACTTAATATTCTGTAAAATAACTGGGAAATTATGGCCTGGACTATCCACATTAAAGCAACTACATGTTTTTGGTTTCCTCATTTGAATAAGTAAGATATCAATAATATTACAGTAAAGCGTAAGGATCGAATAAAGTAATGATTAATAAGTATGAAGAAAAGAACCCAACATGCTATGTGGTATTTGGAAACAATGGATGGTAACAAGATGAACTTTTGAGAATAAGGGTAGCTAAGAAGAATAATATTACTATTATAACTAACGTATCTTTGAAATATTAGAACAAATACTCATATTATTTTAGCTAATATGATTTTGCATCTGTGTCCACTATTCAAGAATGTCTAAAGCACATCTTACTGGGGTCCCGCATTATAATACAGTATTAACCATTTCTTGTTCCCTTCTCATATCAAATATTTCTAATCATATGTCAGTTCTGTTTAGAAAATCTCCCTCTCTGTGATCACCCAACTCCCATTCTATTTTCTTCCAAAAGGAGCACCATTTTACATGAAAGTGAAAAATAGCAACAACAACAACAACAACAAAATGCTTGTTTATTTATTTTCTTTCCTTTAGATCATCAGTGGGTGGGAATAATCAGATCAAATGGAAAAATCTTGGAACTGAATCTTAGAGAAGAATAAAAACCAAGAACGCCACCCCCCCCACACACACACCCTCAACAAACTAACCCAGAGACAAAAAAGACATTATAGATCTTGTACAAGGTTAAGTACTAGAGATTGATTGAGTTTTTAATAGACCCAGCCTTCACCCAAAACCCGAGACTCTTCTATCCATCTGCCTATTTCACATCTCCAATTAGATATCAAAACCAAATTTTTGATTGAATTTGTTGCCCCTAGATTACCAAACTGCTTCCCCCATAATCACTCAGTAAATGCAATACACAGCAACCCAAATCTGTCATTGTTCAGCCAGAAGACTCAGCACCATCTTTGACTTTGGCCTTTCTCTCACATAACACCTCCAATTCTTCAGCAAAGCTCAAGAGAACATGTGTACTTTACTCCTATTCAAACCATCATCTCTTAGCCAGATCACTACCCTATCTTAGCAGACATATCCTTGCTTCCACCTGGTGTTCTTCCTAGCATGTTAGTCTTCTACTGCAACCCCTCTGGCAACTTTCTCGCTGACTCATAGTATAATCCAAAGTTCTTACCATAGTTCCCAAAGGTCTCCACTCTATTACCTCCCACCCCATTGTCACTTCTCTGACTCTCCTCTTGCCACTTCTCCTCTCCATTCACTCATCCCTGGCCTTCTTGCTCTACCTGGAACATTCAAGGATGCTTCCACTTTGTAGAACCACCTGTGAGGATTAAAAGGTTGGTAAGTACAAAGAATTCTGAGCTACATCTTACTCATAGTAAGTCTTAATTAACATTGCATCACTGTTATTTGGAGCTCCTATGTCTTGATTTTGCTCTCTCTTTATACTTTTACCACATAATGTATCATGGGTACTGTTTTATAGAGAGCATTCAGGAATGCCCCCACTTTAATCAATCCACCTAATCCTCCCATCAATCCCTCTACCTAATATTCTTTACCTTCCAAACCTACATGGTATTCAGCCTCGCTGCCTTCAGATGTCTCCTGTAATCATCTTATCCAGAAGCCCCTGTTGACCACACTCTATGACATAGCACCCCATCATACCTAATATGCTGAAAATATCAAAAGACAAAACAAAAAACCATAGAAGCTCCAAATAGTTGTAAAGTAATGTTAATTGAAGACTTACTGTGAATAAGACATGACTCTAAGAGCTTTACATGAATTGATAATTTAATCCTCACAATAATTCTATGAGACAGATGATATTAATCCCATTTTAAGAGAAATTTAAGATACGTTAAGTTTACTAACCTGCATAAGGCCACATAGCTGAAAACTGCTGTGAAGCTAAAATTGATCACAAGCATTTAAATTGATAGCCAATGTGTTCATCTACAGTGCAGCCTCTGTGCCTCACTACTCTTTCCATTCTAGTGCTTGTGGAGCCTACCTTTCACTGATTCAGTGAGTCTTTCTTGAACACCACGATGTGGCATGGTTTAAGTAAGGCAACAAATATTGGTAAAAACCTAATTTGGAGAGGTAGTCAGGGCTCAGATCCCATGCACCCTTGGAAGTATTGTTCAAAGAGAAACTTGGGTGTTATTCTAAGAGAACCTTGGGTGTTGTTCTAAGTGTGCCAAGAAGCCCTTGGAGCAATACAAGCACTTTTGCATTTTGAAGAGAGCACTCTGGTTGTTGAGTGGAAAATAGACTACACAAGACAAGAGAGGAAGATGGGGGGGTTACCGAGGTTCTAGTTCACAGGAGCCATGATGGATGGTACATTAGATGAGACTTATGGTGAGATTGGTGAGAATTGGTCAGGATTCAGGGTACATTTTGGGGGGGAAGAACTAATAGGATTTGCTGGTGGATTGGACATATATCTCCCACATTTAAAAAAATTTCCCATTATAATCCTCAATATGAATATGCCACTGCTTATTTAGCCATTCCTTATATTTAAGACACCCTTCTCTATGTTTTTTAAATTCCAAAGTGTGCTAGAATGTCTGTTCATATTCATGGGTCTTTATACACATGTGATTGTTTATATAAAGCAATGAGGTGAAACTGCCAGGCCATAGAGTACATGAAAGTTTAATCTTAACAGATACGGACAAATAAGTCTCTGAACCATATGTACTGATCAGCCCGTGCCAATTGATATTTCTTTACTCCATTCTTTAAAATACGATGCCAGTGCAATTTCAATGTGACATTGAGAACAGGCCCCTTCTCTGTTTTCCCAGCCTGTCTCAGGCTATGCTGGTGTTCAATCCTGCCAGGGATGAGATGATGCTTGTTGCATCACTGACTTCTCCCTATCTAGTCATTGCAGTGCCCAAACCAACTTTCACTTGCTATTTGCTACTATCCTTTCTGGGCAAAGTTGAGAAATTATAGTGAGAGAGGTATGGTGGTGACTTCCAGAGGAAATGATTATTATGGAATTTGGCTTCCCTTGTAAATACCTGAATACACAGAAAGCCCCCCCTCAAAAGTCTGGTTATTTCCTTGTCAGGAAAGTGTCTTTTCACAGCCCTGGTACAAGGTCAGACAGTGCCTTCAGGGGCTGTTTAGAACAGGTTGCCCTGTAATTAACTGATTTGCTACAATACAGCAGTAAAGCATGTGTTTCCTCTAACCTTGAATATCACCCAGTACATAGGTGCTCATTGACCTGTAAGTTGAGGGCTTTCAAGGAAAAGAGATAATTGTGCCCAATAATCTTTTGTACCAATGTTTCATAACCCTGTGCTATCTAGCACACTCACTTGTAGATTACCTATCATAACAGACTGTAGACTTTCTGATAAACAGTGCTCTGGATACTTTCTAAACTTTCTATCATTAACCCTTTCAACCTCACATGCCTGGAAGCCAGGCAGGCAGGGATACATTATTCTAAGTTTACTTAGGTCAACCTGAGGAATGGAAAGGTTAATTGACTTGGCTAAGGTCATAAAACAAGCCATAAAGAGAGCCAAGAACAGAATTCAGATCTCCAGAAATGTTTCCAGTATACTGTGGGAAATGTTAAATGAAGTATATTGCTCTCATTCTGTTCTGTTTTCTACACTCTCATTCCCCAGGAGCAATTTTGCCCTTTGAATTCTTCCCAATTATGTTTTTCACATAATGGTATACATAGAAAATGTCATTATTTTTATGAATCATGAGGGTAAATGGATGGTGATGTCTATGGTCCCAGGTGACCAACTTTAAGCCCGAACCATCCCAAGCCCTGTGAGATTATCTTGAAGAGTGAAGGTTTCAGAATCTTTGCCAGCTGAGATCCACTGGGAGCAAACCAATGAGGAAGCATTCAACATTTCTATAAAATTTAAGTTTATGCAAAGCTCAACCTCCCTCTGCTTGGAGAAATATATGAAAGTATGGCAGAACCTGAAGACATGAGATTTCATGTATGCTAGAGTATCGTCTAGGTCTGGGATTCATAGCTAAAGGAGACCAGGAGTTTGGAAGAGGGAACTAGGGACTAGGGTAACCTCCTAGGTAAGAAAGGATGAACTGCAGGACCTTGAAAATGGCAGTGGGACAGAGAGCAGGAACCTGATTTAAAAGAAATCAGTGACTCGTCATGTGGAGTGTTATAGGAGAAGTCAAGGATGTCTTTAGGATGATTAGAGTTTTAAAATTCTTGCTAATGCTCCTTTCTCTATACTTGAACATATCATCTCAAATCTTACATCGTTATCTCTCTAACATAAAAATTTGGTCACACTTTCTGGGCAAGCTTTAATGTTTTCTTATCTGGCATAGGAATAAGTCCAGATTCATTACCTCAGCATACAAAATATGTTAAGACCAGGCCCTAAAATCAAGCCACCAGGTTTCTCTTTCTCCACAGCCTATTTCAAAACCAGACTTCAGGCACAGAAAAGAATGAACTTCCCCTTATCAAACTGAGCTTTTCTATACTTTTAAGATGCTCTTTGCTCTCCTGTAACTAGTTCTTTGCCTGACAAACTCCTACTCAGCATCCTACCTCAAAGTTACCTCCTCTATAAAGTGTTTCCCAATCTACCAAGTATATGACTTTGTTCCTCCTTTTTTTCCCTCCCACAGAACCTTGAAATTCGTGCATATTAACTCTTGATCTGCCTAAATTTTGTCTCTTCTATTGAACAATGGAATTTACCCCCAAGGTCAATGGTAAGACTTAACTATACCCAGCATCTTGCATCGTAACTAGAACATGATAGGTACGCCCAAGTGTTCATTGGAAGAATTAAATAAATAGATCTTCCATGTTTAACAATGTTTGAGAAAAGAAAATAATGATTCCTTCTATTCTCTAACATTTTGCCAGAAGTTACGCTAAGTGGTGCAGGGGATAGGCTTAAGTCCTACAAGATTTTGAATCTCACTTTTGACTTAAGATTTTAGGTCAGTTACTTCATTCTTTGGAGCCTCCTTTCCATCACTTACAGAATTAATACAATGATACCAACACATCAAGTTTGATGCGAGGATCCAGTGTTGCCCTAACACTTGCTACATACCAGGATGCCCAGTAAACACTTCTTCCTTCCTAATTTTCTTCATCAAAACCCCTTGAATACTAGTAAAAAATGCTTCTTTCACAGCACTAGTCTTTATTAGAGTCCTAATCTACTCTTTTATAAAGCTCACTCATTTACATGCGGACTTAATTGTACATGTAAACACAGTCTATTAATGTACATGTATAGATGTGTCTTTATGTCTTTAAGCTATATATTTTAAATGGCATACTCAAGAAATATATTTTTTTTGCTTAATACTCATACAGCTATAGTGTATGAATGGCTAAAAATAAGATCTCACAGTAATAACCTGAGAAATAATATAATATGGTGTTTAAGAACTTGGACTAGGGAGTAAGAAATAAACTTGGATTCAATTCTGACAATAGCCCTTACAAGAAAACCTACCTTAAAATGCTTTAGTTTCCTCAACTGTATTTTGGATGTAATGAATGTATTTAACTTGAAGACTTGTAAGGACATAGAGAGATACTGAATGGAAAGCACTTGGCACAAAGCCTCACACATGGGATACTCAATAGCTGGTATTTTTACAGTTCCAGTCATTATGATTGTTTCTCTGGCTTTCACTCAAACTTGCTACTGCAGACTTCCGGGCCCCTGATAAGCTCACCCACCAATTCTGAGCATCCCCACAGGACATCCCCAATGTGCCTGGGAACATGGCATCTGGGCTTTCACCAAACAGGGAACATAGGAAGGGGAAATAGGGGCTTTTGGTGAAGAAAGGTTGTAGCCACCATAGATCTATGCAAGAAGCTGTGTGACTCCTCTTTATGAATCCCACTGGTGCCAGAAATGCATTCATGCCCTCTTCCATCACTCTACCACTGTTCTACCCTCTGAGCATGGCCACAATGCACAAAGCCACCCCTAGGCACTGCCACCCCCCCTATCTTCCCGCCACTTGAGTCCTGAGTATTTCCAATGTGTAATTGTTCTTGATGTGCCAAAGTAACGTTGAATTCTGTGCCAAAATGAAAAGAATGTTTTGCCACCATCTGTTGCATTACATTTGTGACATAGGCACAAAAATGGTTTTGTCATGTGGCCCAACATTTTATACAGTCTTTACTGTCTGGAAAATAGAGTTTAAGGTTGGAGCTTGGGGTAATATCAAATGACTGAAAGGTTCTTCTATTAGAACCACACTCTTTTTTTTTTTTTTTTTTAATCACCACTCATCCTTTTCCCAGTAACAGAGTCAGATAACTAGACATAATTTGTTTGCTTTGCTCTTCCCTTAGATAGTCATTCTAGTTGGCATCCTCAAACTTTTCCATCCAAGTTCAATGCACAGTGAACCCCAACCCTGTGTGTCTAGGAACAGGGCCAAAATGGCCTGACAAGAGAGCTAAATCTCTTTGATGTTTCATCTTTTATCTTGGGGAAAAAAACTTATGAATTTGGCATCTTTTCCATAGTATTATGCTACTATAAAATAATGGCATTCTTCCTCCCAATTTTTAAGTCCACTTCATGGCTTTGGGTACCCTCTGGAATGCTTCACCAACCTCAACAGGCCTTATAACCTATATCGTGATCCCAGATCAGCCTTGGAATAAATGAGTTTATTCCCAGGAGACTCCTCCTTTGTTAGCACTTGGTAGAAATAGATTTTTGGCATATTCTTTCCACTCATTTGTCAAACATGCCCTGACATGGCTGAATCCCAGCCATAAACACAACTTACAGTTAAACTTGACTCCCCTATCCCCCAACAGATTCAAGCTATGCCTCAGAGACATCAAGAACCTCGGTTTTTATCCTACCATCTGCCTATGCATTTGCTGGTAAAATGTGAGGTTCTATTGGCTGAGGAGTCAAAAGCAGAAGGTTTGCTGTGCATGATTACTGATGGAAACCACACTTCTTCAAAACATGGACAGGCACAGGGAAACATTTGACAAATGTGTCTTAAAGGTAATGACTTGTATGACAGTATAGCTTTATATGAAGAAATTTGAGGTTACCCAAAGACATTCAGGGCCTTCCAGAAAATAAAACCCATTTGATTAGTTCTCTCCATGTACTTAAGCATATAAAAATAATGAATCCATATAAATTATTGCATTCCATATTCACACCAATTAAAAATTCCTCAGATGGTTCAGTCAATGGCCCATATGTATTATAGTTCTAGCAACTCTCAACCATATGCAGTGACATAGACTGTGCCAGAAGTACCAAAATAGTCTTTAGAAATAAATGGCTGTGCATTGGGCTCATAAAAATACCTGTTAATTATAAATGTAAGTCAACTCAGCCCAGTATTAGTTGAATGACATGACGCTTGTTTTTGAAAAGCAGAGACCGAGAACTAAACACAGTGCATAAAGACTTAACGGAAAATTAATAGGTTTAGGTCATATTACTATTATCTCAAATCCATGTGGCTTTCCATGAAATAAGTGGAGCTCACTGCAGTCTTCTGAGACACAGAGTTTATAGCCCTCATGCTGGTTTTCTTTAAAAGGCCAACCCACCATAAAAAGGAACAAGTACAGACACCTGCTGCAACATAGATGAAACTTGAAACATGTCACATGAAGAAGCCAGTCCCCAAAGGCTACATACTGTACGATTCCATTAGTATGAAATCTCCCACAGAAACAAAGACATGGAGACAGAAAAAGGAGTGGTTGCCAGGGCCTGGGGGGGCGGGGGGGGGGGATGGGGAGTAGCTGCTGATGAGAGGGAATGACGAAAAGTGTTCCAAAATTAGATAGTGACAATTGTTGTAAAAATCCATGAATACACTAAAACCCACTGAATTATGTGTTTTAAAAGGATGAATTTTATGGTAGGTGAATTACACATCTGTGAATCTATTATAAAAGAAGAAAAAAAAGGCCAACAAGGGTGCGCTATTAAGTGAAGTCTACGAATGGGGAAGGATAAGCCACAACAAAAAGCCCAGAGGGCTTGATCACAACCAAAACCCTTAGAAGAGCTATCCTGGACCCTTCCACTCCTGGAAAGGCTTCCACAATAATGTCCCAGACTCGGACTTCACAGTTTTCATTGCCAAGATTCAAAGGGCCACAGTCTTCAAGTTACTAAGATGTTTGCGTTCCCTTTCTTTTTTTGTTTCTTTTCACCTCCTCATTGGATTTTCTAGTAATTTTGAGTCAGGTGGAGAGGAGTCCGCTCTGCTTGTGCTGTTCATTATGGAAATTGATTTGACCCTCATTTGCATCTATTTGCACTGCCATCAAGCTGATTTAGAATCCGAGGGTGGTTGCAACCTCCTCCGAAGCTGGCAGATTTGCTCTAAAAACAGAACCCTGGAACTTTCCAACCAGCTCCGAAGAACTTGTTCTCTTGCCCTTTTGATTTCTGCACAACATGGGCAGAGTTTCAGAGAAATACAACTCTTGGTAAAAGAAAGAAAGGAAACCTTTGTTGCCTTCTGCTATAAATAGCCTTCATTCCCTTGCCTTCCCTCCATGCTGCTAGTCAACCTTGCAATCCTGGGTTGCGTATCAGAAATAAATACATTGCTCTGTGGAGTGAGCAAGAGGCCCCAGGCAAGCTTGCAGGCTGGCAACTGGCAGCAGAGGAGTTAAATCTTAAACAATCCAACATGGCAATTATCCCTGCTGCAACAACCCACGGGTTCCTCACTAGCCCCAGGAAGGAACAAAGTGCAGCACTGCAACCCTGGCCAAGGTGCCAAGGGGAGTGATAAGAACCTAGGAGAAGGCAAAATTCAACTGGCTCAGCCATTCTGGCCTCTTCTTTTTGGTTGCCCTTTCCCCCTACAGCCCTGGGCTGGTTCCTTGCTTTCTATCCTACTCCTCCTCTCACCTGCTCTGTGTGCTCCTCACATGTGTCCAACACAACCGTCATCCTCACCACCCCTAAGCAACCTGTGCTATCTTTTACTGTCAGAATGGAAATCGCTTCATTGCTGTTTATGATGTAAAATACCAAATTCTTTGTAAAAAAAAAAATCAGCTAATATAAAAAGGGAATAAGGCATAAAAATTAGCTGTACTCTGGCCACTCAGAGAAATTCACCCATACCTCAAGTGTGTAGTCTTCAAATTCAAAGAATTTTTTTTAAATGAAACCTATGAGACATATCTATTTTTCACTTAGAAATCCATCTTGTGCATTTTTCATTTCAATAAATATAGATCTACACTACCATTTTTAGCAGTCTCTATAAATGAATCCATAATTTGCACACTTAGTCTGTTTCTTCTTGATTCATATATATGAATACATATATATATTCATAGATAATATACACATTCACAGTTTTTTTTTCTTATTCCCAAATTTATCCATGAGGCCCTCCTTCTACCCTCAAGCCATCCAAGTTGCCTCAGCACACCTGACATCTGGGCCTTCTGCTGCCCCAAACTGTCTGCTCATCAGAAGTTCCCCATCCTAGCCTTATCCTTATCCTATGCCACTTGATGATAACTGGCAAATGTGAGGAATAAAGTGAGCTAATACGTTAATTGGTACAGCTGTTTTTATTTGGGGTCAACAGATAATTGAGGCAGAAATGGGCTTTAGAGATAACCTGGTTTGGTGTTTCCCCAACTTGTAAGTGGAGTGCAGGTATGAGAATACTATAAAAAATTCACTGGTCCCTCCTCCAGAGAGTTCAATGTGATTAGTCTGGAGTGAGGTCCGGAAAACTGTCATTTAAGAAGATCTTCATGGAATTATTTTGATCAGCCTAATTTCAGAAACTGATTTGTCCAATATCTTTATCATTCACGTGAGATCAGAGAGGACCAAATAGATATAGTTTGTCACATCTACATGGACAATTAAGAAAAGGGCTAGAAGTGGGGCACCTGGGTGGCTCAGTGGGTTAAGCCGCTGCCTTCGGCTCAGGTCATGATCTCGGGGTCTTGGGATCGAGTCCCGCATCGGGCTCTCTGCTCATCAGGGAGCCTGCTTCCTCCTCTCTCTCTCTCTCTGCCTGCCTCTCTGCCTACTTGTGATCTCTCTCTGTCAAATAAATAAATAAAATCAAAAAAAAAAAAGAATAGGGCTAGAAGTGTTGTTTATATTTTCCTATCCCTGAGATTGTCATCTTTTTGCTGCACAAAGAAAATTAAAAAAAAAATAAAAAAATTTTTTTTTAATTTCCAAAGAAAAATTTTATCAGAACAAATGTCTGCTAAACAAAATTCAGTAACAAGAAGGATTTGTGACTCTTAGTGACAGTTCTGGAACTCAAAGTGGGCTAAGGGGAGATTGATTTGGAGGCAAGAAGGGGGTCTTTTATTTCCACTCAAATATGTATCATGCAAATGATTATTTACATCTGTGTGTGTGTGTGTGCATACACGCACATGTATTTGCATGTGTGTGCATATGGCTATATATTGGTCTTAGAAAAAATATTGAAAGTCAAACATGATTATAGAACCCATAGTATAAGAAAAAAGTTTTTAAAGACCTATTTCTAGAAGTATCTTCAGTGAGAAAAAGAATGCCGGGACTAATGCATAAAGACTGGATTCAATCAATAGCAAAATTTTCCCTTTATTTGAGTCTATCTTCATAAATGAAGACCTGTTTCAGCAAGAATTTCAACTTTCTTTGGAAACATGTGTAGCACAGAACCCACAGACATAGAAAGAAGACTTCTCAAGGCAATACTCAATAGGGAGCTACGTACGTGCTCTGGTGGCCAACTCAGTCATGGTGTTCATGTATGAGTATCTATCAGGGCTTTTTAATTCAAGACCTAATAAAGATAATGAAGATGATCATTTAAAGCATCCTAACTTCATGGAGTGAGAATTGTGATGGATACCTTCCATTTTCCTGAAAAACAATAGTTCTTCCAATAGGCACAACTTCAGGTGGTACACTCAGCTGTCTGCTCTATTTGGAAGAAGCAATAACCATACCAATTTCCATTCCTTTATGGTTCCTTTACGGGTTGCATTGTGTCCCCTCAAAATTTACATGTTGAAGTCCAAACCCTCCTGCTACCTAAAATGTGACCTTACTTGGAAATAGGGTCATTGCATATCTAACTAGTTCAGTTAAATGAGGTCACAGTGAAGTAAGGTGGGCCTTTAATGCAATATGACTGGTGTCTTTATAAAAAAGGAAAATTTGGATAGAGATAGATATACAAACACAGCAAGAATGTCATATGACAATTGGAGCTATACTGTCATAAGCCAATGAGCTACCAGATGTTAAAAGAGGCCTAGAACTGATCTTATCATAGCATCTTCAGAAGGAATATGGCCTTTTTGCCACCTTACTCTTGAACTTTTGCCTTCCAGAAGTGTAAAACAATAAACTTCTGTTGTTTAAACTCCTCTTTTTGTGGAGGTTTGTTACAATAGTCCTAGGAAACTAGGATAGTACCCTTCTGAACACAACCTTCACCAGATGATAATTTTATGACAAGAGCAATTCAGCAACAGGCTAATTCTTATAATATTCATTGGTTTGGCTATACAAAAGCTTAATGGATTTGGAGATTTTAAGGCTGAAAGAGGAACACCTTACAAAGTAATTCTCTTGGTTTAGAGGCTGATTCTTCCCCTCAGCCATTTCATGTTCCTTATGCAGCCGCACCAACAGGCAGAGAAAAGTCACTGTATCTGCAGGCACGATTGAATCAGGGTCATCAGACAGTTGCTATCAAAGAGTGCAAGGAGCACCATATATGGAACATAGGCAGTCTCCTAGAGACTTCTAATACCCCCTTTTCCCAAAATACTAACAAATAGAAAACTAAATCAACCCTGTGCCCAAACATGTGCACACACACCCCCCACACACACACACTCTCTCTCTCTCTCCTTCTCTCTCTCTCTCTCCCTAAAAGACCCCTAGGAAAGAAAAATTATGGGAATGAAGGCTCAGGTCACCACTTCTACAGCCAAGGTGCTTCCACAGGCTATGAGGAATGAGAAGTGTATAGTAGGAAATGATAGTGATGATTGCCCAATTAGGCCTCATGACCAGCAGCTAAAGCATGACTTGATGGTATGATTTTTTTTCACTTTTTCTCTTCTTCTACTACATATTTTATATGACGACCAGTAGCTAATGTTTTAAGTTTCAGGCAGAAGAATGAAAGAATCCACATCACTTCCCACAATAATACAGTAGTGACTTTGTGTCCTGTGTTTGGGCTGTTTAAGTTTTATAATGGGGGGAAGACAATACTGGTTTTCAAGACACCAAAGGGATTGACTGTGCTAATTCTAATCCTCTTAATGTCTTTAGATCCGCTCGCTACTCTTTCCGACCCTACTCTTTGCTTCAGGATGCTCACTTATAAACACTGAATCAATGGATTCTCATCTCCAGGTTCTCGTTGGGGTCATCTACGGTTCTCTAAGATGAAATAGAAATAGTAAGAACTAACTTGATTACCTCTCCCTGGGACAAAAATTTGCTTTTGAGTGTAATGCTATAAGACAATGAAGTCCATTATTAATTCAACTCAAAGTTTTAGTAGAATATAAGCTGGTGAAAAGACTCTGAGTAGGGAATAGCCCAGGTGTTTTCCACTGATTTCCGTTTTTCCAGTAGGATCCTTTCTCCAGTGTTACCACATTCAGATTTGCCTGCCAGAGCTCTTCTTAATAAAAATGTTGGAGAATTCTGTTCTTTATATCTGTAGCTGAGAAAATAGCTGAAGCAGGCAATAAACCCTATGTGGAAGGTGATATTGAGGAGAAAATGGTCCAAATCCATTTACACAACTGTGCCATCACACTTCTAAAAAACACTTTTTTTGGTAGAGTTTTGTGCTCTGTTTTTTCCTACGTGTATTTAGGTATAATTTACAATAATAAATTTATTATTTTTGGCTGCACAGCTGTACATATTTTGACAAATTTATATAGTCTTGTTACTACACAGAAATCAAATTATAGAATATCTCTGTCATCCCAAAACATTCCTTTATGTCCCTTTGTAGAATATCCCTTTTGTCACTCTTAGCTCTTGATGGCCTCTGATTTAATGTATGTCCTTCTAGCTTTGCTTTTTTCAGAATGTTATGTAAGTGAGGTCATACATAATTGTAGCCATTTGAGTCTGGCTTCTTTCACTTAGCATAATGTTTTTGCAAATTATCCATTGTTTCAAGTCTTTGTACTTCATTCCTTTTTATCACCAACAAAACACTTATTGTAGTACGTTATTGTATCGTACACTACAATTTATATCCAAATTACGTCCACTATTTCAAGTGGTGGACAAATGTGAATAAAGCTACTGTATACATTTACATATAGGTTTCATATAGACATGCATCTTCATTTCTTTATGGTGAATACCAGAGAATGTATTAATGGGTTGTATAATTAAGTACATGTTGAACTTCATAAGAAACTACCAGACTGTGTTATAAGAAGCTATGCCATTTTGAAGCTGCACCATCAATATACTAGCGTTCCAGTTTCTCCATATCATTACTAATGTTTTTAATTGCCATTTTAAAATTTAAACAATTGTGTTTGGGTTCTAATCTACATTACTCTAATAGTTAATGCTGTTAAACATCTTTTCATGTGTTTCTCATTTATATATCTTCTCAAGTGAGCTGTGGTTTCAACTATTTTGACTACTTTTTATTAGGTTATTTCCTTATTATTGAGTTTTGAGAGTTCTTCATATACTCTGGTTATTACTCTCTTTTCAATTATTGCCTTTAAAAAATACATATGTAACCAATCAGCTTACATAACATTGTAACCCTAAAGAAAGAATCACCTCCTAATTCTTTTATCACCTTTTGATGATCATTCATTCCCTACAATTACACTTCTCCCTCAATCTTACAATCTTAAAATTTTGATCTAAAATTTTGATTTGTTTAAAAAGTTGTATGAAAACTAATTACTCACTCTCTCCCCCATAAAAACCTGTATATATACAAATATTTGTGTATTCTTTCAGATTCCACAAGACACTTACTCATTAAGTTGCACATGGACCATGAATCATGGACCCCAGGTTAGAAACTCATGTGTGCACTCTGTTAATGTCAACTTGGATCACTATAATTACCTTCCTTCTTTATCTTAGGTGAGCATAAGCCATTGAATGATTCTGGATAAATACTACAACTGTGCAGATTAATGCACTAAAGATATACTTCCAACTGTTTCTACAGGGTCTGCACAGCTATACAATGTTTTTTTTTTTTTCATTAATTTCTTTTGTTCTATGTTTAATTCCCACAGAAGCCAGTTGACAAATATTCTTTATCACCTATATCCCCTTCACTCTGTGAAGAGCATCCTGCTACCTACTCTCCAGAAAAATAGAACAAATCAGGTGTAAATAAGTTCCTCCACTCAATTTAAACATAAACATGTGCACATCCTTTCTTCCCTTGAATCTCAGAAAGAGATGTGACTTTCTTCCAGCCAATGTTAATCCTTCCTTCTGTGCTCTTGATCCTTCTCTATCCTAGACTCCATTTTTGCAAACAGCCCCCCCACCTACATTATTCATGTCTCCCTCTTAAAGATATATATATATATTTTTTTAACAGACAGAAATCACAGGTAGGCAGAGAGGCAGGCAGAGAGGAGGGAAGCAGGCTCCCTGCCGAGCAGAGAGCCTGACATGGGGCTCAACCCCAGGACCCTGAGATCAGAACCCGAGATGAAGGCAGAGGCCTCAACCCACTGAGTCACCCAGGCGCCCCTCATGTCTCCTTCTTAAATTGCTGTTTATTCTCAAGATCATCATGTTTTGTTTTTTCCATTTTAAAAGAAGAAAAAAAGTCCCTTACTTCTCACCCCTCCCCATTCTCTACCTATTCATTTCCCTAGGTTTACAGCCAAACTGAAAAAAATGTTACATTCAGCATCTTCAATGGTTCCATTTCTCACATCACTACAAACTCTATAGCATCCCCAACACTCCATTGAAATTGCTTGTTACAAATAATAAATAACTTTACACTTGGTCTAATTACAAAAAAAAAATGAATTGGATATTTTCAATTATTATAACTGTCCTCTGGGATATATTTGCTATTGTTGACTATTTCCTGAAATAGTCATTTCTCTCTTATCTTCTGTAGCAATACTCTCTCCAAACTTCTCTGTTAGTGTCTATTTTCTGAGGGTCTCAGACCTCTTGTCCTAACAAGTAACAATGTGATAGTGATCCTCAGGTCTCTCTGTTAAGTCTTTATTATTATTATTATCATTATTATTATTATTATTATTACTTTACACAGTTCCTGAATGACCAAACGGCATGATATTTTCAACTACTACCTACTGACCCATAAATCCATGAACCACAACTCTTGACTCATTCCAGATCACTTTTAGGAATTCTCCTAAAAAATAAATAAATAAATAAATAAAAATAAAAAATATATATACATATCTTTTCATATGCTGCTTGAACCCAACCAGTCCCAAGTGAATGTCACCATTGTTACCCTCCCCAAACTATTCTGAGATTTACTCCCTCCCTCTTATTTCTATCTCAGTGATTATCCCTACCATTCCAATTGTTTCCCAAGCAGAAACCTGAGAGTCCCACTGAATTACTCTTTCCATTTCTGAGTAGTGATGAGTCAATCATAGTTTATCTATGCAATAAATACTTATGAAGTGTATACCACGTGCCAGACACTCTACTAGCCCTTTGCCAGGTGGAATTAGATATTATCTTTGTTCTCAAACTGGTTACACTTTAATGTTACAGAGGTTAAAGCTGTATTCAATGAGAGCTTAAAGGAATGGTTCTCTAATCAGACTAGGTGGGAACATCAAGAGAACTTGCCAGAGGCAACCCTTGCATTGAATGATAAAGAATCAATGGTAATTAGCTAAAGAAAGAAGAGAACAACTATCCAAGAAGAAATAGCCTAATGCAAGGCTTGATAATATGGTTCTTGCTTCCTAAGTCATTCATAACCCTTTTACTTCCTCCCCAGCTACACTCATAGAAACTTAAATACAGCCAGCCATCTTATTTTTCACCAATTAAATTAAAAAGCTCTCTGGCCTCTAGTATTACCTTCATTCAGTCCATGTTCCACATGGCTGCTGGAGGGATCTTTCTAAAGTGCCACTCTGAGTATATTTCTCTTGTACTTAAAATCAATCAATAACCTCAATTTTCAAATTGCATACAAAGACATATGATTTAGCTTCTCACTACCCTACAGGTTTAATGAGTTACTCTCATTGGACACTCCACTAGCCAGTTTACTGACTATGTCAATGTTCTTGCTAACTTTTAATCCTTGTATATGCATACGTTAGTTCCTCCTCCTAAGATTTGCTTCTTTCTTCTTGGGTGACAGATACTCACTTATAAGCAAGTGTACTTCACCAAGTCTCATTTAAGTGGCACATCTTCAGATGCTCAGGTAGACTTAAGCGCCAGTTTTTCTATGGTCCACAGCAACATATGCATATATTCATTATAGCATATGTCACGATACATTATACCTGTTTACTTTTCTATTTCCCCAATCAGACTTGGAATGTCTTGAGGGAAACAAAAATGTATTATTCATCTCCATATCCTCAGTGCTCAACATAGTCCTTGGCATATTCATAGGTGCTGAAAATATTTATTGTGTGAGCATTAATTAATTAATTATTAGTAGTAGTCACTTCCATTGATTAATGAGGGAGATTTTTTTTTTTTTTTTTTTTTTTTTTTTTTTTTTTTGTGAAATGGAGGATATTTCTCTTCTACAACCCTAAAGAATCAACAAATACTTACCAAGCTCTGGCTCTATGGTAGCCACTGTGCCAGGCACTGGTAGTTTAAAGGTAAAAAATACAGTCCCTATTTTCAGTGGGGCTTATAGTCTATGAGGGAAGACAGACATGAAAACAGACTGCTACAAAAGAGAATTATTAAGCAATCTGATAAGGGAAAATAAAGAAAACTATGAGAAATGGAGATCAGAGGACATCAAACCTACTTCTGGATCATTAGAGTAAATTTCTAGAGCAAATGGCAGTTAAGGCGGGACCTGGAGAACAGGTAGGAAGACATGACAGCTATTCCAGTCAGTGGGAATTTCATATGAATGTTCTGGGTGGAAGGAAAAGTAGAGCCAAGCCACAGAATTTAAAGATCTGTCTGGGTGAACCATAGTAATTCAGGGAGAGTTGGTTGGGAGGTAAGATCATGAAGGGTTCTAATATCCCCAGGATTTAAAGAAAGGAACAGGAAAGCTCAGGGTATGTTAGGAAGATCACACTGGCTGCCAAATGGAGGCTGACTTGGAGGGAGGCAGGAATGAAGGCAGAGAGATCAGAGGAGAGGCTGCTTCAATCATGTGGGCAGGAGACGGTGGTGCCATTGTGGGGATTCTGTCACCTCCGCTGTTTTTTACGGCTGTGCCCTATGATCATGGATTGAGAAAGCTGCTGTGCACTGAAGGGTCTCTAACATCCTGTCTCCCTCACTGAGAAATGAGAAGAAAGTTATGGATCAAAGGCAAGGGGACTCCCATATCTGACTTCATCTGGATGCTTATTTATTATTTATTTATTTATTTTTAGTTTTTATTTGAATCCCAGTTAGTTAACATACAGTGCATTATTGGTTTCAGGTACACGATATAGTGATTCAACATTTCCATAGAATACCCAGGGCTCATCACAGCAAGTACCCTCATTAACCCCTATTTCATCCATCCCCTATCCACCTCCCCTCTGGTAATAAGCAGTTTGTTCTTTGTATTTAAGAATCTGTTTCTTGGTTTGTCTTTCTATCTTTTGTCCCCACTTCGCTTGTTTCTTTTGTTTCTTAAGTTCCATATATGAGTGAAATCATTTGGTATTTGTCTTTCTCTGACTTACTTATACTTAACACAATTCTAGCTCTGTCGACATTGCAAATGGCAAAATTTCCTTCTTTTTTATGGCTGATATATATATATATATATATATATATAAAATATATATAGGAATGTATACATATACATTCCTATATATATAGGAATATACACATATGGAATATAGGAATATATATAAGAATATAGTAATATATATACCACTATATCACACACACACACACACACAACACTCACTCTTCTTTATCCCTTTGTCAGTCAATGGACACTTGGGCTGTTTCCATAATGTGGCTATTGTTGATAATGCTGCCAATTTAAATGTGTGACACAAACCTGGACAAGACAAGGTGTGAAGGGCTGAAGCTCAAATATGGTGACAGATTGGTGATTAGGCATGGCCAAGCCACACCACGGAAATAAGAGTAGGTCACAGAATACTGCATGAAACAGCACCATGAGAGTATGTTCCACAGGCGAGAGAAAATAGCTTTCGACAGGCAGCTGAATAACTATTGAGATGACTGGCAATAAAATATGAGTCTTTTCAATTGGACAAAAGTTATATTCAGTAGGCAATATAAAATCAAAAAGGGGCTTCTGGTCACATACTTCTTGGTTAGGAAATGGATGAAAAATGAGGCTTCTCTGGCTTTACGTCACAGCCTCATATGGGCATTTGGGCGGGGTTCAGAATCTTTTAAGTTGCTATGGTCTTTTCATTTTCTTAGAATCTGGCTTCAAGTCCTTCTTCATTTAAGTAAAAAGCACCTTGAAAGGGGGGAGTAGAATCTTGGCGTGTGAGACTGGATGTTTTCTACCATATTCTTCTTTCAAAATAAACAGCTACTGTCTGGAGGAACTCCTCTAGATTACCCTAGAGAGCCCCGTATTTTCACCCCTCATAGTGGAGGGCTTCATAACTGCAGGAAAAAATTCGGGGTACACTAAGCACTTTAGTACTCTAATGCAACCCATCCTTCACCATAAATATTGGGTCTGTATCATGAAAATGAGAGGTTCTTCTCTCCTGTGTTACCAACTGTAAAAATACATTTTGCTGGGCATTAGCATGAAATCTTAAGTCATATTTACTCCAAATGAATAGCAAAATATCTATCATATTGTATATTCTATGTGGAGGGCCGATGGCAAGTTGTGCCCTGCTCACCTATTCAGAGATCTCTCCATCTCATTCACCTGCATCCATCCCAATGGTCACAGCCATAGTCTCTCATTCAGAGGCTGTAATTGAATCCATCCCAAATGACTCTGCCTGCAGTCTTGCCCCATCCAATCCATCCTTCACACTGTAGCTGGAGTGATACTTTGAGAATGCAAAATGAATGAATCATGTCATTCCCCTATTTAACACTCATCAAATGTTTCCCAGTGCCATTAAGATAAAGTCCAAGCCCTTCAGAATGCCCTTTGTGGCCTGGCATCTTGCCTTTCTTTCTTGCCTAAGCTCACCTTCTTTTCCTTCCCACTTTATGTTCAAATTAAGAAATGTGTACATTTCCAGTTCTTGAACATAATTTTACTCCTACTTACTGAATGCTCTGTGGTCATTTGTTTTTCATTTTAAAGATCATTCACCAAAGCTTTTTTATCTTTAGATAAACAACACCA
This sequence comes from Mustela putorius furo, assembly GCF_011764305.1. Lineage (NCBI taxonomy): Eukaryota > Metazoa > Chordata > Mammalia > Carnivora > Mustelidae > Mustela > Mustela putorius. The sequence continues at coordinate 29,348,970 of NW_025421273.1, forward strand.
AGTGTCCCGTCTTTGAGTTCATATTGAATCTGGCATCACATTTTCTCACACTTAATGACTTAACTGCCTATTCTCCCACCACACTATAAACTGTCAGAGAAGTGATCTTTCTGATCTTGTTCACCATTGTATTCCCAAAGCCTGGTGCAACTTACATATCAATTTGTTGAATGGATGGATGGATGGGTGAGGATGAGCCTGTAGAGAGCATGATAAAGCAAGTGGATGTAGGCTTATATTTCCTCTATAAATAGGTGATGATTAAAAAAAAAAAAAAACTCATATCATTGCTGTAAAAATTAAATGAGATATTTATAATATGTAAAGCATTTAGGGGTGCCTGGGTGGTTCAGTGATTAAGCACCTGCCTTCAGCTCAGGTTGTGATTCCAGGGTCTTGGGATCGAGCCCCACATCAGGCTCTCTGTTTAGGGGGAAGCCTGCCTCTTCCTCTCCCACTCCCCCTGCTTGTGTTCTCTCTCTCTCTCTCTCTCACTCTCTCTGTCAAATAAATAAATAAAATCTTTAAAAAAATATGTAAAGCATTTAGAACTCTGCCTGGCATATTTAAGCACTGTTCCAAAAAAAGGTCAGCTGTTTTTAATAATAATACTATGTTCTCAAGAAGCATGACAAATAAAGGAATGGATTAACAAAGATTACTCAGTAGTAAAATCTAGGTAAGTTCTCTCTGATATCTCTGTCTATTCCTTAATTACAAAAAGCATTTGAGGCTTCTTGACAATGCCCAGCATCTGTGGTCCCAAATCACCCACATTCAGCAGGCAGTAATAGAGTACAATGAAGCACTTTCTGCCCTAGCATCCAAGTTCAACCCTTATTACAAGAGTTGTTTTTGTCAAATTCCCAACCTCTTGGACTCTGGATCCTGCCTGTGTTCTGAGATCTATGACATCTTCTTGCTCCCTGCTCTCTTACCTGATCTTCTGGTCTTTGGTCGCTTACCTTCCCATAGTGGTGGTACCTGATTAATTGAGCTCTGCTCCTGACCCTTCCTTGTTCAGCTTATATCCAGGGTGGGTCAATGGCTTTAAGGACATGCCCCTGGGGAATGCACTGAGCCAAGACATACAAGAGAGGAATGCTGCAGTGGTTGGTCTGCATTAGCATAATTATCTCCTGAATCTACTTTCAACCAATTCATACTTTGTCTCAAACCAACCTATTTTTGACCTTCTCTTTATTTTTATTTTTATTACTTCTTTACAAGTTGCCCTTTCAACCTGATGTTGTTCCTTTTTAAGGCTTTGATTAGCATTCTTCTAATGTGACATTTCCTTGGAAAATGTTTGGCTTGGTCCCAGATGCCCCCTTACCAATGAACATACTTCTGCACTGCCCTAACTGGGTATAAGCCAGAGGTGATATACAGAATATTTAATACCTGGTAAAACAGAGGCAATGAGGATTCAAAATGAATGTTGGCAAGAGGACTGGAGGAAGATCCTGGAAGGTCTCCATACTATGTCAAGCATTAATTCTTCAATAGTTGTGTCTAAGGGTACAGACTGAGGAAGTGGAGAAGCAGCTAAGTTACCAAGCACTATGAAATCATTCCAAAATTCAGCAGCCACTAGAGTATACCTCAAGATTTTATCTAGGATTGTGTTTTTTTTTTTCTTAAGATTTTTATTTATTTATTTGAGAGAGGGACAGTAACAGAGAGCATGAGAGGGGGCAAGGTCAGAGGGAGAAGCAGACTCCCTGTGGAGCTGGGAGCCTGAAGCGGGATTTGATCCGAAATCCTGGGATCATGAGCCGAAGGCAGTTGCTTAACCAACTGAGCCACCCAGGTGCCCCTAGGATTGTGTTTTCTAATTCAAGCCTTTTTTTTTTTTTTTTCCATGCTCCATAAGGCATTGACCATTAGACTCATCCCTAAACTTAGGCACTGGGGGACAGAATTTCTCACGAAGACTACATATACAGATATATTGGCTTTAGTTGTCAAACATGAAAATTGCTAGAAGCAAAATCATCCCCAAGTTACTATGTTTTGGGGGGGATGGCATTACTCAAGAAACCTCAGATTTGTGACTTCTTAACCCTATAAGCCTTTGAAACTTCATGAATAAGAAATAAACTAGGAGACTTGTACATTCCTCAGGAAAAGTATCTTTTCCAAAGTCAACTTCAAATACAGTCATGATGAATACTAGGGATCCTCTTATGAAAAGATAGGGAGATTGTCTACTAAAAAAGTAGATTCCACTGGCAGGACAAAGTCCTTGCTATTTAACATATGGTATAGGCCAATAATTTGTATATAATTCTCATTCTTCCTTTTTCTAAGATAAAGATTTTTTTGTAGTCACCCTGTTCCTTTGCCATTACTGTATACTGGATGAAGGGAATAAATAACTTATCTTTCATCTAATATTCCCTAGACTAGAAAGTTAACATCTGGATCTGATAGTGAGGAGTGGACATTACTAAGAGATGGTATACTTTAATCTGGATTCTAAAATAAATGGCATTTGGGGTTACTGCCTATAGAAGAAGAATGAGTAGACTCTGTTAAAATGTGTATAAGAAGAGTGATATGCATGGTGCTCACCAGTCTAAGCAGTATCGGAAATTGTTGGTTGGGGAATTCCGTACTGACCTCTAACCTCCTTCTCCTATGTCCCATCCACTGCGGAGGCCAGAGAAGCTACATATATGCTTTTCCAGCTTTCCTTGCAACCAGAGTGGGCCATAGGACAAACTCCTGAACAAAAAAAAATGTGAAAGTCAGAGGCAATGTGTATAAGTTTTTACTTTACTGATGAAATGAGCAGTTATCACTGATAATTTACATGACCCCATTTTTCCTAACTTTAAGGTAGACATGAGATTTGGTGATGTGGTATCCATCTGATAACTGTGAAAAACAGACAAAAAACCCTGAGAGAAGTAAAGAGGTATAAGCCCTGACACTGTTATGCTGTTGAGCACATGTCGGCAATAATCAACCTCCTGATTCTTGAGTGAAAAATAGTACCGTATTAGTTTATACCACTGTTGATTGAGTTTGCCAGTGTTTGCCGCTGAAAACATCCTTACTAATAGAGTCCTTTGTAATGCAATTAAAGTCTCTAACATCATTACCCAAGTGAAAACAATGGTGAATTTTGCACTGCACATTTTTATCTTTTCTTAGGTCAACATCTCTGTTTCTTCATGTCTATGTGGGATACCATTTCTCTACTATGAAATCTGTCAGGGTACAATTTTGTAACAACCCCAACTGCGTAAACAGTACAAGGGCCAGATGGCTATTATGATACATCAAACTTTCCAGAAGCAAATCTTATAATAACAAATTTAGAACCCCCAAAAAATTATCAGAAGAAAACTAAACTTAATGGAAGTAGTAACTAGACATGAGTCAAGAATAAAACTTTAACAATAAATTTTTTTATTTAACAATGTTATTGTTAAATTTATTTAACAATGTTATTGTTAAATTTATTTAACAATGTTATTGTTAAATTTATTTAACAATAAAAAATTCATAAAATTCAAAAATTTTTTAAAGATTTTATTTATTTATTTGACAGAGAGAGATCACAAGTAGGCAGAGAGACAGGCAGAGAGAGAGGAAGGGAAGCAGGCTCCCTGCTGAGCAGAGAGCCCGATGCAGGACTCGATCCCAGGACCCTGAGATCATGACCTGAGCCAAAGGCAGCGGCTTAACCCACTGAGCTAACCAGGCGCCCCCAAAATTCATAGAATTCAATCTAGCACTTCCAAGCACTATGCCCATGATAGATGTAGAATATTTTCTTACAGATACCACCTAATACCTGAGCATCCTTCATAATGGTAAGTTCTAGGCAACCATTACCAAGTTATTAGAGCTGGCACAGAATGTGAAACTTATTTGTATCTCCAAACAACTGCATAGTCACATTATATAGTATGGTTCATAATCCAACCACAAATCCATGATTATCAGAAATTGATAATATCTTTGGGGAAGGGAGATTGGAGGGTACCAACTGAGTGTTTTGATTTTGTTTTGTACTCCCTCTTATTTCCCTTAAGTCCTAATTGAGTACCTAGTCAAGAAGACACATAGAATCTCAATGAATTATTAAAAGCTCCGTTATTATGATCTTGTACCCATTACTATAACTAGTAAACAATCTATACTTTATGTATTGATCATCAATTGCTTTGATCCCTGTCCTTTATTGTTGAATCTGAACATTTGCAACTTGGTCAAAATAGTCTTACTACCAAAACATGCCTGTACTACCTCTTTACAAAAGATTATTTTTCTGCCTTTTTGGACAAATAAAAGCTGTCAATGAAAGGAATTTGTTTCTAGATATAACTTTTTTTTTTAAGATTTTGTTTATTTATTTGACAGAGAGTGAGAGATTACAAGTAGGCAGAGAGGCAGGCAGGCTCCCTGCTGAGTAGAAAGCCTGATGCAGGGCTTGATCTCAGGACCCTGAGATCATGACCTGAGCCAAAGGCAGTGGCTTTAACCCACTGAGCCACCCAAGCACCCCTAGATAGAACTTTTGAAAGACAACCTCTCCGCTATGCAGAAAAAGAGATCCTGGCTTGAGTGACTTTCCATTTTGTACTTCAAATCTATCTAGCAACTTAAAGGATAGATACAAAGGAGTAGGGATATTAGGAGTTAATGCTTAACACTTTCTTGCCAGGTACATGGAATGTCCTTCATTGATCTGGGCTGTATTGAAAGGGTGCTAAAAGGATACTACAGAAGATACCAAAATAGAGAGAGATGCTATCTGGAAACTCAGACAATTGCTGTTTGGTGACCTGAAAGGAAAGAATTACATATAAGAAGAGCAAATGAGAAAGTACAAAGAAAAGAAAATACAGGTCATGGGGAATAAAGTAAAATATAAAATTAAGTTGAATAACATTTAACATTTTAGAAATAAGCATATAAGAACATATAACATTTTAGAAATAAGCATATATATATATAAAATTTAAGAAAAATGGGCTTCTGTTAAAAGCAAGCCGGGAAGTGCAAGAAATTTAAGAAATGTGAAACATAAAGAAACGTTGCTATAAAATCAGCTGATGTCAGTGAGAAAGAATGGGCATGGAAATTCCAGCTCCTCATGACAAAATGGCATGATTTTCAAAAATAACTGTAATTTCCTTCACTGTAGGTGATGCTGTGAGCCCTCCCCCAAAGGAGAGAAGGAAAATCGTGTGAAGCAAAGACAGTAAACAAATAAAGGAGGGCATTTTGACTTTGTATTCAGTCATTCCATTTTTCATGTATTTAATGAGTTTCTACTAATGCTACACACTGTTCTGGGTGATGAGTGTACATCAGTTAAGAAAAGCCTCAAAACCGCAGCCCTCATGAAGCTTCCATTTCTAATGTGGGATAGCAGTGATATATAGTAAGGAAATGTAGAGATGATATCCTTCTATATTGTATAATTGTGTAAAATTAAGCCTAAGTATCAGCAACTGTTCAGTTCCCAAGGACCTACAGTCTAATGAAATCAGTATGAGATAAGTTATATATTTGCATATACATATTGCCTTACCTATTTTGTGAGTCAGCTTCCCTTCCTCTAAGAAACGATGGCTTTATGGAAGCTCAATTTCTCAGTAGGGAAATGTAAATTGGACTAATCAGTCTTTCATTTCTCCCTGACTTGGTCTTTAGGTCAAAGAGAGTTGTACCTTTAAAAGAAGGGAGTAATAAAGGAAGGCATGGCACTAGAAAAAAAATCTCAAAGAAATTAGTAAAAATATTCAAGGCCAAAGCATTCAGAGATAACATCTTCTTTAGAGGTAAAAAGAACTAGTATAATGATGGGTTAAGAAGTCAAATTTTCAGGCAGGGCCTTCTGTTTCAAGCCATCTGTCCATCTATCCATCCATCCACTCATCCACTAATCCATTCATGTGTTGCAGGAAGAGTGAGGAGCTATGGAGAGGCACCGGCAAGTTTATTCTCACTAGGAAAGAGGTGCCTCAACGTAGGTTGGCTTGCAAAATATATTCAAATCTCATAGAGTTTATTCTGTAGACTTTGTCAATAGAGTGATTCTTGGGGGAGGGGGTGGAACTGTGATACCAGCCATATTTGTCTTCAGCCCAGCCTTTTTTACTTCTCCTGTGCATTGCCACATTGTTACATTCCCATGTAACACATAGGCTTAGGTGTCCAATTTCCCATAGTTGCTAGATATCCCTGTCCGTGATAGACAAAGTCAAGCCAAAATCCTACAAAAAGAAATTTGCCTGCTGTCAGAGATCTGACATACTTTTGCATGAATGATGTAGAAAGGATTCCATAAAGCATTAAAGCAATCCCTAAGAGATTTATGTTGAATACAGTCTTACATAGACATGTATCTTGGAAGTCCACTCCTTGACATTTCCTCCTTAAGACAAAAATTAAATAATGGCTCTTTGTAAAAATATTAAAGGTCTTCATTTACTAGGGGGAAAAAATGAGGAAAATTAAAGGATACTTTTTAAGCTTAACTTATGTTTAGCCCACCTTTGATTCCTTTGACACATTTCCAGGTCCACCCAAGAGCAGTAGGAGAGATTCCCTAAACTAGAGATTTATAACATATGACAACTCAACCCAGATCCTTATGAAACTAGAAGTGAGTCAGCAACATTATAGCTGCTTGAAATTCAGGGCATTTCAGAGTGAGGGGGAGAAATCTTTAAGAATTCCACAGAGAATGTTTTACTCTGAAAAATTGCTGAGAATTCTATAGAGGCAAAGTGGTGCCTGTGTTTTTATTTTCCGTGGCTAGGTGGTAAATGAACCGAGGCTTCAGGACCTGGTATCACACAGCTGACTACAAGAAGGGCCACATCAGCGGGATGTCTGGTTGCTTCTGCGTAACCTTTCCTAAAAAGTAGTTAACTTTCAATGACTACCATCCCCTTCAAGAAAACAATCTCTAATCCTTAATACAGGCTATAGGCCCTTAATAAATTGGCTCCTTCCTGACTAGACACACATGTCACCTGTTCAGGATTTCTACTCTCCTCCATAACTATTGCCAAACTGACGTTCTCTCATTTCCTCAATGGTCATGCTCTAGTTCTAATTGTTATTGGGTTGATCTTTGATAGATTCATTATATAAAACAAACAACCATTATACATCATAATAACAAAAATAGATTCTCCACGTATTGAATATTTATTCAGTATCAGACATGAATCTTATGCTTATCTTTTGCTAGTTTTCACCAAAATTCTGCAAAGCACGCTATCTATCTTTTTATTTAGAGTTCAGGAACCTGCATTTTGAGAGGCTAGATCATTGGTCTAAGTCACACTGATAATATGTGGGAGATACACAGGTTTAGTATAGGTCTGTTTGTTGTCCAAGCACACTATCTTCCCATGCTTCTTCCCCTAATTAACTCATCTTTGGCTCTCAAGACTTAATACATTGCAACCTTGTCTTAGAAAGGTTTTCTCTAATGCCCTCTGCCCCTGTCAGTCAAACAGGTGTTTCTCTTGACATCTGAAAGCAATTATAGTCACTGGTTTGCTTATCTGTCTCCTCCTCTCAGAGTATGAACAATAGCCAGCACCTTTGCTTCTCAGTAGTGTCTTTACCTTGGATATGGTAAGGGTTGTTCGTAAGATGTTTCCCACCCATGACCAATCATAAATGAGTGAATCATTGAAGAGGTGTCAGATGATGATTCAGGAACTAGGCGAAGCCGGGAAGGAGCTATCTTAAGCCTTTGCCAGTCAGCATTTTCTGAAGGTCCCCTTTTTTACTTTAATAGTCTACTGCAAACACTAACTAGAATAAATAGATGTAGCTAAAAACCTGGGACTTTGTTTTCTGAGTCCTCACCTTTACCCTCACCAAAACCTCCCCTCAGCCCAGTTCATCTCCCCAAATGATCCAGAAAAACTAAAAGACAAAATTATCACTCTATAAGGAGGTTTAAAAGTGATCATGCAAGGTAGCTGCTAAGGGACCTGTGTGAAGGAAAGTCATGATAAAGGTGGTTTGGAGGCTTTACTGAATTATAACCTGGGAGAAATATGGCTGGATTCATCAGGCTGTGATTAGGGGACCTATGAGAAAATTTTACTGGCTGACCTTAACTGAAGAATTGATTTTTCTTTCCTCACAGATCCCATAACAAGAGTAGAACAGAGAAAAGACCAGAAGCCAGAGGGATAGAGAGAAGAGATTACAGATGTGAAGGGAGTCTCCCCTTCCTTCTTTAAGAAGAAGAATGTGTTCTCTGCTGGACTTACCCCTGGGCCGGGGAGACCACACCAGGACCCTGCTGAAGATGAAACCCTTGCATCCCTTGTGTTCTTCAAGACTGGGAATTTCCAGACCAAATCATAGAGCAGATTATGGAATCAGGGTCACAGGGAAGGACCCTGATTTCCTGCTTCACTGTCAAGGGCTCTGATTGTTGAATATGTGAACACACACATTCACACTCGCACTCCCACACACACCCATACATTCACACCCATACACTCTTTCTCTCTCCTGCTGTCTCAGTCTCTATCTGCATCGACAAGCAATCTCTATTGCACATAGCCCTTCCCACACTTGTTTACTAGCGAGTAAATATTTTCAGTCACTCAGATGTCTTACCATACTACTGAATTAAGATGATTGAGTGAGTGTTTCAGGAAGCACTAAGTACCTGAGTCTCAGAAGCTCTTCCAAGTATACCATTTATTAAATAATGAAAACTCTTCTCTGGCAGACATGGTTATCACTAAAGTTGCACAGTCATTTGCAATTTTAAAAAAGATAACCATGAATATATATTTTTTTAAATCTCATTTCTAAGGATTTATGAACTGACCACACTTTTTGATCATAATAACTATTGATTGATGTAATCACACTTAACTCCTGGGGACTGTGAGCCACCAGGGAGGAAATGAATCTCCGGGCCTGTTTGAACAGAAAAATAATCAATGTTTGCTGTCATTATTAGGCAGTCCTAATAGTAGCCCCATTTTATAGATAAAGAAACTGAGGCTTAGAAGAGTTATATGCTTGCCCAAAGTCACACAGCTAGTCATTGATGGGAATCACAATTTTGTTCTATTGGGACACGTGAAGAATCTGTCAAGGCTTCTGGACTAAACAGAAGCAGAGTCAGAGGAGCAGACAGGCTCGGGTTGTTGCCACTGTCTCTCCCTTCTCCCGGGAGAAGGCCAAAAAATGCCCCTCTGTGGGTTAAAGACAAGGAGGGTCCAACAGTGTTTATGTGATAAGAAATCAGCAGCTATTCCCTGGGACAGTTTCACCAAAGGCCTCCCTTTGTCTCAGATCAGAACAAAGTTGCTCCAGCTGCATTTACTGGGAAGTGCCGTAACTCCTTGGAACTCAATTGCATCCTGACATCTTATTCATCTTCCAGCTTATTTCCCATCACTGACCCTGATCTTATTAGAAAAACCTTGGAGAATATCAGTAATGGCACCTTTTCTTTTTTTTGACAAGTTACTCCAGAATGGATTTAATATCTTAAAATTGTCATTGATTGAAACTAGTAATTCTAAATGAGCAGTTTAAAACTAATATCCCTCTTTTTTTTTTCTTAATCTTTTTTTCCTCCCTAGCTACTTGATTCTTGATCTTTTCAAGGGTGTCTTCCTGAGCGTTCAACAGGCTTTAAAAATGTCCATGAGAGACAAAGACAACCAGAAATGTCCAGTGGATGGGACCTTGTGTGGGGCATCACTTATTTCCCCATTGAATCTCCCACCTACCACAGAGTTTAGTGCATAGCAGGTGCTCAAGAAGTATGCAACAAATCAGGAAAAGTCATTCCTAACCAGAGCTGCTTATTCAGAAAATTGGAGACTAGAATCTCTGTACTCAGTTGTTTTTCAGTGGAGCTCTTGTGAATCAGAAACTGCCTATATGTAGGTAGAATGAGTGATTGTGACTCAGTGAGATCCCAGAAGTGGAGAAGTGTTCCCTCTTTCAAAAATTTCTCTCTCTCAGCAATCTTTTACCAACTGAAATTCCCGTCTTTGATAATACATTGAGTACCTAAGGAAGGGCACTGACTTTGGAATTCAGAGCTATTAGCCCAGATAAGTTTATTCAACTAGCTAATAGAGACTTGGGCCCTTGAAGGACAAAGATATGGGCTGGGTGAGTCCCAGTTACAGGAAATAATCAAAACTACTCAAGCAAAAGTGTGGCATGACTGGTTGCAGTTTGAGCACAGAGAGCTGAAAGGAGACGCTAACCAGAGGGCCATGCACACTAATCCACCAACATAACCAGTCTGGCCCAGGTGCCAAATGAGTGACATGGGTTTGCTCTAAGAAAGCCATGTTTGCATGGTCCACGAGAGAAATGCAGAAATGCAGCATCATAAACAACAACAACAACAACAGCAACAACAAAACATGGGTTTGGGATCTGGAAAACCTGAATTAGAGTTCTAGCATCATCCCTTTTTAGCTATTGGGCCTGTGACTGACTTTGTGTTTGCTCAGTTTCCTTATCTGTAAAGTGGGTATAGTGGGCCCTCCTATTCGGTAGGGGCAATGAGGCATAATTGAGATCAGAAAAATGCTAAAATATCAAGCCTAATATAGAAGAGGCATGCAGTAAGTGGTAGTTTTATCACTCTCAGTCACTATCAGTAATTCTTTCCAAAGCAGTTTTTATCCTACTTACTAGAGCAGAAGGGAAGAGGGGCAAGGGAGAGAGGTAACTGAAAAGGGAGAGAAAAATGCGAGGACAGGAATATTTTTTTTTTTAAGATTTTATTTATTTATTTGACAGAGAGAAATCACAAGTAGACAGAGAGGCAGGCAGAGAGAGAGGAAGGGAAGCAGGCTCCCTGCTGAGCAGAGAGCCCGATGTGGGACTCGATCCCAGGACCCTGAGATCTTGACCAGAGCCGAAGGCAGCAGCTTAACCCACTGAGCCACCCAGGCGCCGGAGGACAGGAATATTTATCAGGCATCTACAATGTGCCTTCACATTAGAACAGTCCCCAAAACAAACAAACAAACAAACAAAACGTGTACTATGAAATTTGCCTTCTCTCTCTCACCCTTTACTAACCATATCCCTCAGACTCCAGTTGTTCAGGTGCCCCAAAATAAGGAAACACAGATGGAAAAAGAGAAGCATAAGCAGGAAGAAAAAGAAGAAGAAGAAGGAAATTCTGTGTAAACAGGAAGCCTAATTGCTTGAGTGTCAAACCACGCCCTTTGTCTCCAAACTCTGAGCAGTGTCCTGGGGGAGAGGGAGGGTGCCCCACTGCGAATAAGAAGCAATCCCTTAAGAACGCAGGCCCCTTAGCAAATGGAAACCTGGTGTGCACTGGTTCTAAGACTCCAGAGAAAGTGACTAACAAGGATGGTGGGCCAGCACAGCTAATCAGCTAATACTGAGAGTAAGGCAGCATCAGCTTCCAATCTCGGGATGTTCCCGAAGAGAAGAGGTTGCATCCCTCCTGCTTTTTGTTCATCACCTCTTCACAAGTATTCAAATGAGTTGAGACAACTGCTTCACTTGGCATTTGGATCCATCTATTAGCCACTCCGGGCTGCAAGTGCTTAGTCATTTCTTAGCTCATGTCACTGCCACTTTGTTCTCGCATTTGACACTGACTCCGATAACCTTGTAGCATCTGCCCTCCCAATTCCCTGAAAACCCTGAGCAGCCTGCTTCCATGAACACTCCTTTGAATGTCCTTTTCTCTCTCCTTCTCTCTCTCTCCTTTCTTTTGACAAGGCAAAGAGCTATCAGGTTTCTTGAACATTCTTGACTAGCTAATTCCTGGAGTCCTTGTCCTCACTTCTTCCCCTCCACACCTCACTGGCATTTGCTCCAAGATCTGCTGCTTTTCAAACGATGACCCGGCACCGACTTGAGGTTTCCAAATGTTAGTTCTCTGGCACCGGTCCTGTAGGTGCTGAAAGAATTCTTCCCTGATTTGCACACAAACCCTTTCATTTTGAGACATATCAGGGTCAGCCCGGCTTTTCGCCTGGCCTGCAAGGTGGTTTAGAGGCCATGGCCCAGAGAACAGATAGAGAAGTGTTCCTCTCCCTTTTCAGACTGTGTCTCTGCCACTCTCACTGGAGCATTTAGAGATGCACAAGCCTCCCAGGTTTTATTTAAACCCCTACAGGCAGCGTCATGCAGTGGACTTTTACCTACACTCCAGCTTGTCAGATTTCCTTCAGGGAAGTCTGCACAGTCTCCAGCAGCTCGTCTGTGCTGTTCTCATGCTCTTGCTCAGGGGAAAGCCTGTCTAAAGTTCCTAGGACGGAAGAAACTTTCCCACCCAGGTGTCACTGTCAATATGATTATTTTAGGAGAATGCCAGGGAGCTACCTGCAATGTCTACTCCAGGGTGAGGGAGTGGTCCAAACTGCCTGATATCCATTGGCCTGCTCATTCTCAACCTGATTCTTATAAGCAAAATGTAAATGGAGCGTGGCAAGAAGAAATCAAAGAAAGGGACATGAGGAAAAGAATCCATTCGTTCACCTCTTCATTAATTCCAAACGCTTTTCCTGAGTGCTACTCTGTGGGTCTGGGAAAGGTATTGGGGATTTGAGGATACACGGGACTTACCCTTTGCCCTCCAGAACCTCAAGAGTCAGGAAGAAAGCAAAACAATTTCAGTAGCATATAGACAGAGTCCATTACTTAAGAGAAGTACTTAGCTAGTGCTGAGTGAAGATTACGGGTTTAATAAGAGCTTTCCAGAAGGATCAGTGTTTGCGTTGAATCTTAATGGAAATGACACTTTATGGTTAGCCTGCTGTGGGTCAGCCAAAGTGACAGTGCTAGAAAAATGTTAGCAGCATAGAACCTGTCCTGATATCAAGGAGCTTAAAGACCAGCTGAGGACATAGAAAGGTATAGAAAGGTTGGGGGACAGGAGGAGCTTAGAGTCCAAGGTGGAAAGGATATATATTAGTTAACAATTATTGAATGTTCCCATGTGCCAGAAACCATACTCAATGCATCATATTTAATCTTCAAAATAGCATTATATAGCAGGTATTGTTATTTTCATTTTAAAGTTATCTTGAAAACATAAATAACCTGTCCACCATTACAAAGTTTACAAGTTACTAGACCTTGGATTTGATCTCCAGTATATCTTACCCAAAGTATGGCTCTGAACCACCTTGGGGGAAAGACTTCTGGCCTCTCTAACAGACCATTTGAGGGAGGGGATTCCAAGCAGAGGGGATAGCTTATGAAAAGCTTTGAAACCACGATAGAATAGGGCATACTGTATTACAGAAGCTGCAGAGGATATAATAAGATTGGATCTGTCATGCAGTGGGGCTGGAAGCATGATGAAAATAATGCTTGTGGGAGGGGAGATACCATTCATAGATGAACTTAAACTCAATGCCAAGGGCTTGGTATTTGGTTCCAGAGGCCCTTATTTAGAGCACATCAGTGGGCTCTAAACAAAAACAGAGTAGGATAAAATTGGAGTTTTGACTGCTAAATGAAAGTGGTGGAATTGGTTATCGCTGAAATAATGATGATGAAAAACAATCATTTCGAGAGTTTTGAAAGTAGAATAAAGAAATTTGGTTGCTCTTTGATTTGATGAAATTTGATGTGGTGAGGAAAGAGAGGGAGGGTTTATGGTGACTCTTAGGATTTTTGACAGGACAGTTTGAGTTGATAACAATCTCTGAAAAGGGGAATATAAGTAGATTTTTAGGGAGTAAGATGATGTGTTTGGTTTGGGATGTATCATGTTTAAATTTTCAGGGGAGACTCAAAGGACATCTCTAGTAGGTCTCTGAGACTGAGCTTGGGACAGGGATTTGGATTGGTGAAGATGATGTAGAAGTCACCTCCCATGGTCTTTGGTAAGTCAGTGTTATTGGACTCAGTGATTCATGCCTAAAAGAACACATATAAAGAAGAAAAAGATGATTCAAGAAAGAAAAAGAAAAAAAACAACAACAACAGAGGAGTATCAATAGGAAAGAGATAAGTAGGGGTAAAGAAACTAACAAAGAATATAATGGGATGGCCAGAAGAGAAGGATGAGAGAGTATTTTTCTACTTCCATAGCAGGTTAGAATTGGAAGCCATCTGCCCCCTTCAGTCTGAGATGCGGTCAGTGGGACCTGCAGAGATAAAGGGCATTGGCAAAGTATGAACAGCTGGTCTACGTAAAGTCAGAATTAAGACCCTGAACTTCCCATCCAAACTATGTCAGGACTTTTGTTAATAATGTATGTGAATTAGGAGTGCCTGGAGGACTCCGTGGGTTAAAGCCTCTGCCTTCTGCTCAGGTCATGATCCCAGGGTCCCAGGATTGAGGCTTTCTGCTCAGCAGGGAGCCTGCTTCCCCTCCTCTCTCTCTGCCTGCCTCTCTGCCTACTTGTGATCTCTGTCTGTCAAATAAATAAATATATCTTTAAAAAAATAATGTATGTGAACTAAAACAATGTTGATTAATAAAAGTATCCTTTTGACCTTAGATTCCATCATTTTCCATGTTTTGAAAGGCATCTCAACTGCCAGTAAGAAGAGATACCAATGTACTTCTTATCTGCCAGGTTCTTTGACACAGATCAGCCTAGGAAATGTCCTAACAATCCTGCAAAATAGTCTTAATTTTCCCACTTTTTACTGAAACACTGAGGATAAGAGATGTAAAGAAATAAATTTCTTGGGAGCATATGCATAAGGAAGAGAATTATTTTATTGTCAGGTAGTTCTAATTATTTGTCAACTTCTTGGGAGATCAGAGCTGACTCCATATGCAAACTCCCCAGAAGGGACAATTTGGGAGGGGTAATCAATAATAATAAAGGGGGATCTAGGTTGATTTAAGACCATTGTTCTCCGTACTGGGAGACTGAGAGGAATTCTGCAGTGGAGCTATTGCTTTGGGGGAAATTAGCAATATCTTTCAAGAAATGCCAATAACTGAGAACTAACTTCAGAGTTATTACTTGGTGCTTTGTACCTTCAGAGCAAGTCTATCATTGTGCTGGGGCCACAGCCTCTTCTGTTGGAAATGAGTTAATGTAGTCAAAATAGGACACGATATTTTTATTCCTTACCCAGATCACCTGTACTCTAACAATGCATTTCAAAGTACGGCTGATGGAGGCTCCACCTGAAACTTGTTCTTGCAGATAAATATCTTCATCCCATTCATCGTTTCAAGAAAAGAAATCTCCCTGCATGGCAGCATTTTCATCTGCTTTGGTTTCAACTAGAGATAAATTGTGCCTGCTGCAAACTAATTAATATCAGTCACCTGGAAAGCAGAAATTGAGAGACAACAGGCTTCTCTTTCTTGATAAACAGATTGCTGGGTAAGGGATGCACATGGATGTGACAATTCGTTTGGCCATAGAAATAGCAGGAATGAGACGGTGGGGACAGAGAGTTGGAAGGCATGAGCAAGTCTCTTCTGGCTTTGTCCATTTGAGCTCAGGCAAAGCTTTTGCACAAAGTTTCAAGCTTCCCTAAGTCCTTATATTCAGCAGAAATTACTAGGCTCCCAGAGAAGTTTCCCTAAAACTATAACCAGACTGCTAAAATTAATGACCAACTCCTGGGAAAGCTGGCT
Source organism: Mustela putorius furo (assembly GCF_011764305.1). Classification (NCBI taxonomy): domain Eukaryota; kingdom Metazoa; phylum Chordata; class Mammalia; order Carnivora; family Mustelidae; genus Mustela; species Mustela putorius. Next base: position 29,364,559 of record NW_025421273.1, read on the forward strand.
CTGTACCCTAGTTATCAGCAGCCTCTTTCCTGACCCAAGTTCCCTCTTGGATAAGGAATCAAAAAGATTGGCCTAGATGATACATAATCCAAGGAGTCCAATATCAGAACCAAGCAGCTAGGAAAGAAGAGAAAAATATGTGTAGAGCAAGAAGCAGCAGAGAGCTTCCCCGCAGCTAGTCTGTGGGGGAAGAGGTCGTAAAGCGCTGAGAAACAGCTGTTTTGCATGGACCAGGTGGAGCAAACTCATCACAACTATCCTCAAATGAAGAAATCACCTCTCTCACACAGCAAAACTGTTGTTTCAGAGGCGTGGTGCTCTGAATGAGCCATGAGAACGAAAATGCAACCACATGAGTATTCCTTATACCCAGATTGTCAGAGAAGGCTTGGGGGATCATTTCCCCATCTCAATAATCAAAAATTGCCATTTTTAGAGGAACTTCAGAAGAATGATATTCTAGAGATGATTCACAGTCATAGCATTTGGGGATTCATTTAGCTGAACTTGAATATTCTCATCCATCCATCCATCCGTCCATCCATCCATCCATTCATCCATCCATCTAGGTAGCCAATATCCTCACAAACTCAAAGGGCAAAACAAAAGTAAATTCACACATTAAAAGATGATATTGTCACTGCTGTGATAGATGGAGATGCAGAAGACACAAAAATGTAGGAGTCAGTTCTATAAATCTGGGGTAGAAAGTAGGGACAGGTCAGGAAAGCTTTTGTAGAGAAGGCAACACTTAAACTGAGTCAAGGAAAGATGGCAAGTGTCCATAGGCAGACAGAGTAGGGGAATCTGGAATGCTCTGAATTCTAGGAGAGATCTGGGGAAAAGATAGTTGGACTACTTCTATTCCTGCCAGTGCCCAGTTCTACATATCCAGGTCAGCTCAAACAGTAAAAATCCCATAGAGCCTTCATGGTCCATCCTCCTTTCTGAAGAGTAGGGTTTATTTCCATAGATCTTGGGACATTTCTGAGTTATATGCTATGACATTGTTTACATCCACTAGATTTCAGATTGTTTGAAGACAAGAGTCTCTCTTTGATTCATTTCTGCCACTTTGTGACTAAAACAGTGTCTGGGACAGAGCAGGTATTTTTCTGAAGTTTGTCAAATACTGTATATGTCTCCACACTTGATTAGGAGTTTCCAGAAGATAGGAAGTATTTGATTCATCCCTTCTAGGTCTAGCACAATGCTCAAAGTAGATGTTCAATAAATGTTTAATGAATGCATAAATAAGTGAAAAAGAACGTTCTTAGATATTGAGAATATAAATATTACATCTTCTTCTAGGAGCCCACTCAAACTTCAACTTGATAGTGAAGTCAATGACACACCCACTATATGTCCTTTTCCTAATCACCCAATGTCATTGTTCTTCCTGCCTTCCTCCAGACAGTAAGGGGCTTGGGTATTCAAATTTCTCTCACCTTCTCCCTAACATAACTTGAAATTATCTGAACAACAGTGGGCTAGTACTGGTAATGGCTATAGTTTATTAGTTTATATTATTTTCATTATTTATTGTCATTTTCTAGTTTAATTTAAAAATAAAGGGACCACTGAAAGTTGATTACTTATAAGTATAATTTGTAAGCCATGGAAGAGATATTTTGTGAGAGGAAAACCTGTACACAGGTCTCACAACTCTTACTATAGGTGATCTGCCTAATCTGTAATAAGATTGATTCTGCCTCCCTTTCTGGCCACACCTGACTGGTCGGTAAATATCCCTGTTGTCCTAACGGACTCTGTTTCTTCTGCATGAGTTTGATATTGTCCCTGTGTTGCTGGTTCATGTTCTGAAATTGTAGGGTGTTCAACAATCTGTGGTTTTACTGGTACAATGGCAGTCTATTCTAACTAGGGCTCTACCCTTGTGTGACCTGAAGCCAGGAACTTAGCGTCTGTGATTCCCAGTATCCTTGTTTGTGTCCTTGAAGACCCTCATTGTGACGTTAGTTCTATAATCCTTTGAATTTCATTTGTCTTTTCAGTGAGAGTCTATGAAGTCAACAGATACGGCATTTCACTTAGTCTCACCGGTAGGTTTCCTTTGGGAGAGGGCAGGGCGACCTTGGCAGGATGTAAGGATTGCCATGGACCTTGTGTAACTTATTACTCAACCATGATTTGTTAAGCTGCCAAGGGCTTCACAGACCATCCGAGCCTCTCAAACAATCCATTCAATCCCAACCCTTGGCCTGATCTATGCAGAGGGTTAGAAATGCAAAGCAACAGAAAGCTCTGGAAGGGAAATGATCCCTATGTATTTGTTGCATAATGGAGGAGGCATTAGAAAAAGGGACATATCAGATGGGGGGGTAGCATCTTCTACCATCCAGATACACTCTAGAACTACTTCCTTCCTGAATTTAAACACTCATTGTGTACAATTGTCCTAAACACCGAAAGGCCACCACCTCAAGGAAAAAGGTGCCCTCCAAGCAGATTCAAGATCCAAATTCTAGACAGATTCTTCCAGAATAAAATACTGCATTTCTTCTAATAAGCTCAACCTCTATTCAACAATTCCTTTCTTACTTGGCTTGTGAAATGAATCACCAAAAGATTATTTTCTGGGCAAAATGGTTGGAAAATCCTGATGCAGACAGTACCCATTCCGATTGCAGCCTGACTTACACTTACTGAATATGTAGTGGATATAGCAGTGGTTCAGGGGTTTCAAAGGAGAGCTCAGCAAAGGAAGGAAAAAAAAAAAGCCCACAAAATTTTTCAAGGTACCTACTGCGGAGTTATCAGGTCATAGATCTAAATGTCAGCACTGTATGCCTGATTTGCACATTTAAACCGATTTTTTTTTTCTCATTTTTATCTGCACGCATGAAGTACTTTGGAATACTGAAACAATTTAGAATCATATTTAGTTTGCAACAGTTCAATTAACTTAAGTGCTAAAACATGCTCCCCAGCTGGTAACTAGTTTAATCGGTTACTATTACAAGAAATAATTTTTTTCGGTGCTGGGGCTCCCCAATGTCCTCTCTGGAGAGGGCAAGGCCATTCACGGGTATATGGGCATGGGAAGGTTAGGAGTCTGGCAAAAATCTCTGACTTAGCTAAGATGGAAAATCAAAGAGTTCATTTGCCTATAAAAACAAAACAAAACAAAGACCTAGGTATGGATTTCCATCTTCTCTCCTGATTTTATGACCTCCCGTTTCCTTGGAATAACTTTATAACCACCTGATAAGCAAGAAGAAGGTGTGGATCAAGGGTCGAAGATTTTTAAAGATATTGCATAAATGCACTTAACCATGAGCCAAAGTGATAAATAGGAAACCAAGATGAATGTCAGGAACACTGTGAAGAATGATTAGCTGGGACAGTTGGAGCAGCTGTTAAGGCAACTCCAAACACCTGGAAAGAAGGATTTCCTTCTGGCTTACACCAGGGCTGAATTGTTCTAATTGCATTTGCATTAAAAGGCACTACTGGCAAATAGCAAAAAGGATACATACAGTAGAAAAACATTATGTAAATTTTCAAAAGACACAAAATAATACTGCATCTTAATTTTGGATATATGGAAATGTAGTTAAAAGGTAAAAAAATGGTTGGGGAATAATACATACTGACCAGAGGAGATGGGTCACTACTGAGAAGAGAAGACGATCAGGATGTGATTTGTTTGAAGAGAGACTTGAAGCACACACGGTAAAATTTAAGAACTTATAAATATGGGAAGTGGATACACAGGGCTTTATTGGATTATTTTATAAACTTATGTGTTTGAAATATTTTCTAATTAAACTTAAAAACATTTTTTAGAATCCAGGACAACACCTGTTTTGGAGCCATTGTTAGTCATTTCTCAGACATCTTCCTCTTACTATAGAGACCATGAATCCTGATTCAGCAGGTTTTTTTTTTTTTTTTTTTAAGATTTTATTTATTTGACAGACAGAGATCACAAGCAGGCAGAGAGAGAGGAGGAAGCAGGCGCCCTGTTGAACAGAGAGCCTGATGTAGGGCTTGATCCCAGGACGCTGGGATCCTGACCTGAGCCGAAGGCAGAGGCTTCGGTGCCCCCTGAGACCATGAATCCTGAGCTCTTTAAGGTTCACAGAATTCCAAAGACTATAAAGTCCCCGATCAACTACCTCCCTTCTTCTTATATATGATTTTTAACCCACCTCACTGGGCTTGACAACTGAATTGGAAATGGAGCCCAAATGTTGCAGTATTGGAAACCCAGCCCTCTTTTCTCTACTATCAGTGCTAGATGCAACAAGGGCAATACCCCCAAAAAGACCATCCATAAACTGGGACTGTGAGTGTCTAGGGATCAATTTTCATGGTAATCGTAAGACCCAACTGTAGAAAGGTTAACACTGTAGAGACATATCCAGACAAATACACTTGAAAAATTTTAAGGAGGTCCTGTCATTCATGAACAGCTGATATTCAAGATAACAATGACTATAACCAGAGGAAGGAGGAAGCATCCTGTTAAAGGGTGACTAGTCAATATGCCTATTGTTTGTCATATATCCCAGCCTTCAACCAGAAACTTCTACTGTTTGTAAAATCATTAAGAGCTATAAATTATTTTATTACTTAATGCCTAAGTTGTGATAGTGTGCCGGTTTAAACTTCCAAATCCATTTTAATGGAGGGAGGAGGTCTACCTCTTTTTAAGTTGGCTACCAGTCTTTCTAAATCATATTGTATGCCATGCGATCATAGCACTTTACCATCTTTGTCCATTAAGTCTGAGGATTTTTTACCTTAACCTTCATAGACTTTGTCTATATGGTAATAGACATTCCAGAACACATGCATACATGTACATGCTAGGGTCCTGGAAAGAAGGTCCTGCTGTAAATACACATTTTATTTTTCTTTCACTATACTGCCAGCTAGAATGTAGAGTAGGATCTCAATCTAATTCTTCCTTTTGCTTTTAGAGCCAAATGTGGTTTCTGACCCATTGGAAGAGTTCAGTGAGGGGCACCTGGGCGGTTCAGTTGGTTAAGCATCCAACTCTTGATTTCAGTTCAGGTCATGATCTCAGGGTTGTAAGACTGAGCTTCCCTGTCAGGCTCCGCACTCAGAGGGGAGTCTGCTTGAGATTCTTTCTCTCCATCTCCCTCTGCCCTTGACCCCACACATGCTCATTCTCTCTCAATAACTAAAATCTTAAAAAAAAAAATTAAAAAAAAAAAAAGGAAGAGTTCAATGAATGTAAGCAACATATGCTAAGTTTGGCTTCAATCAGATGGTAACAACAAAACCACCCCAATTTTTCAATTACCTCCAATGGAAACTGTATTTTTTTCAGGGCATTTATATTTTATTTGTTGAGGCATTATATGTAACAAGATATTCAAATCAGTTTTGGGGTGAACTGGACTTTGCTCAGGTCTTGGCAGTTACTTAACTTCTTTACACCTCCATTTTTTCATGCATGCAATAGGAACAGTTGTAGATCTACTCCATTTTTCGTGGGAGGACTCTTTAAGAAAACTCACATAAAGAGCTAAGTGAAGTGGCCAGGACATAATAATCCCACAGTAAATGTCAGCTGTCGCATCATGGTCATCATCGTCTTCAATCCCACCCTGCATCTCTTGTACTTGCAGATGGAGGACAGCTTTCTGTATTAGTCTTCTCATTGCAACAGGAAGAGTCATCTCATTTAAAATGAAGATGTTTAGAGAAAACAGATCAAGTGAAGTATTATCATCACACCTGAGGTGAAAATCCTGCAAAATAAGGGGGTCTTCCTCAATGCACTATTGGAACGTGAAAAGCATTGCTTACTGGATGCACAGAGGGGGATCTTTTTATCATTTCACAAAATTAAAGCTGAAAAGTTCTATCCAAAAACCTGGCCATGGAAATCCCTGAAAGCCTTCCACCAATCCAGCAGGCAGAGCCAGAAACAGGATTTTAGTCAACTTCTCTGAGCAACATCAGATCAGTAAAAGCCAACTGCTGTGTGGCTGACACATGACCATGAACACAAACAGAACCAGCATTATAAAGTTCATTATCTTCTTCACAGCTCTACTGTCTCACTTGTACAATCACCTCTTTTGTTTATAGAATCCCACAGAATGAGTCGGCATGAAAGGCAAGTAAGAAACCATGGGGAATCTTTGCCCAAACCTTGTTTTGTACCCAAAGTTCAAATATGTTTGGTTAACCTTCTATTTATTTCTTGTCTTTTCATGAGCTGACCTTTCTAGTCTTAGTCTTTGCCATGATGTGCCATGGCCGAAGGTGGCTCAATGGGACCCCAGTACCATGTGACAAAGAAACTCTTATGAGCTCTCTATGAATTGTTTCATTCATCAGGTGCATGCACTGGCACTCCCTTCGTATGCCACCAAACCTGCCATTAAAAATTGGAAAATGTCAGTCCATACACAGGTGCTTCCCATCTTTATACACTGAGGCCAGACATTGTGGTGAGCTCCAATTTTTGCTTTTCCTCCAATTATTTTCTTGTTAGATGGTCTGAACTGCAATTCAGATTGCTGACCCTGGGAAAGGCAGCTTATTGAATGGGGATCAGGATGTTTATCCTATGCAGCCAGCTAATTGGAGGAAAATTAGTCAAGTTGAATACTTGACCATTAAGTTACCTGACATGAAACTAAGATGGTGACATCACAGACTATGTGACCAGCTTACTAATTTAAGCTTCTCTAGGAAGCAGACTAATTAATCAGTGATTCTAGGGTAGTGTACACATATTCCTGCCAACAAATAGGGAAGTGCTTATAGGGGGCAATACCTTAAGCGCTATGAAACATTAGCCACTTGATGGAATGGTATAGCAATCAAGCCGAAAACCGGCTAAATGCTGAACCTGGGAACAAGCATGGTCTCATTGCCTTTCAGGTCTTTTAAGTGCACTGAGCGTCTCTGGTAGAAATAAACAAGGAGCCTGCTTTGGAGAGAAGTGAGAAAGCAACCATATGAATGAAGACAGGACTTGATTTTCAACAACACCGAAGTCAATCAAAGGAAAAGTACCTGTGAATTCCCTTAAACGACCTGCCGGAGGGTATCATGCGGTAACTATGTTACTATAGCTACTTTTTTTTTTTCCATCAATTAGTATTGTTAAAGAGAAGCTTGACTATAGAGTTCCTAACAGCAGCAAAAATAAATTCCCTCCAATTAAGTAGTCTAATAAGCTATTTAGGATTTTACCACTTAACATTCTTTCCTTCCCATTTAATTTCAGCTTTCACTTGGATGTCATCTTGTTGAAAATCCATCACAGAAAACTATGTGGGGGAAAAAAGATAATGTTGCTAAGTGTCCCTGATGTTCAAAAACGAGCAGAAGCACAATATTTTTTCTAAATCACCCCAGGATTTTTCCTAATAATTCAGCTTCTTCCTACTAGAAATTAATATATGAAAATATATGAAAATGGTCAATATGCAAATTCAAATATCACACCAGCTCCTTGCCTTCAGTAAGTGCTATATGCATAAATTTGAAACAATATCATATTCTAAGGTTCTCGATTATAATAATGCCTTGGTGTGCATTTGTGCATGTATAATTATGCTCATTTAATTTAATCATGAAAATATTATAGGATCATTTGGTTTTCTCCTCTAAAAGTTCTCTCACTTTTTTCAATTAATTAATTCCACTTTGCCCCTTCTATAAGTCAGCTGATGGTAAGTAATGGTTTTTGAGCTAACAGGAATATGGTCACATTCCTAAGGAATTATGGGTGGAAAAGAGGCCTATGGGAAGGTGATGACCTCTTATCTCCAGCATACATTCTAGTCATGGAAGGATAGGCTTTTCGGTAGAACCTGGTCCTAGAAATTCTCTCATTTTATGGTCATTTCTTCCTGCAAGTTTCCATTGTCCCTGAATGGCTGAGAACTTGCCTTGGGGCGGTCACAACAGAAGACCTGGAAACCAGCTCAGGTGACCCACACATTCCACATGCTTGACTGGAGTGGAGATTTTGGGACTTTGCAGAAATTACTGGAATCACGTGGGATACATGCGAGGGAACAGGGGGTGGAGGACATTTAACCTAACCATGCACCAGAAGAACACATAAAGCCAGGGTAAGTGGAATGAAACTGACCATTCCCAATGAAAGAGAAGAAATGTGGCATGAAGCGCATTTCATATTATACTTCCCCCATCAAGGAAGTCTTGTTTTCTTTCCTGCAGAAAACTATTTCTTTTTCCCAACGTGTTAACAGAGACCAATGAAAAGAAATAGGCTGCTTTGTGCCCATCAACAGAATCTATATAGCATCTTTTCCCCCAGGGATTAATTCAGCTTTTGATTAAATCTTTCTGAGATTTAAATCATGATGTTACAAACCTCCAAGGAACTCCTCGATGAGTTGTGACCTTCTTTATTACTCTCTGCTGTTTGATAAAGTACAAAGATTGATTTATAATGGTGTGTAATGTGTTTAAAAACAAAGAATGGCAACAAGAATTGCAAAATATAAGATTAATGTAAAGTAAATACTGCAAAAAGTATGCTTTGGTTAAAATATTCTATAATTAATGCTGAGTTACAACTGTATAGCTAGTAACACTAGTGTCAAATGAGTATAATAATATTGTTAGGGCTATAAATTATATCCAATGATTAGCTAAATAATCCTACAATGGAAAGAAAACCAGCAATGCTGAAAAGGGATTTCAAATATCACATTGTACAGTTTAGACAGATTTAGTTTAGAGGACTTTTGAATTGAGACAAGCTCCTTTTAAATGAACTATTCATATTCAGTGTTCATTTATTTTTATCAGCCTAATTTTGGTTTCAATAATTATTTTGCCATTAATATCATCAAGGATGGAAGTGATTTAATGTTTTGAGGATAACACAAAATAAATCCTTTATTTTTAATCAGAATATCCTAGTACCAGGCCAGTGGCTACTACTGTTCCTTCTTCAAATTTCCTCTTTCCTCTCAAAAGGTTTTTAAGGGTAAAAAGTTAACCCTTTAAAAGAAAGACCTGCATTATTCTAATGTCCTTGCTGGGTCCAAGCAGAAAATTAAAAATGTCGTATGCAATTTAAGCATCGACTGAGGTAAGTCAGAGGGTAATCCACCAGGTGTGCTCGGTAGCCACAGTTGTAAGTGAGAGTCCTATTTGGGTAAGATAATGTTAATTTTTATTTTTGGTTTTGATAAAACGACTGGCAAATCTTAGAGTCGTACAAAATAGAAATAGAACAGTGAGCAGTACTTCTTGCGTTATGTAGCAGAATTCAATGTACTATTGTTAGCTCTATCAAATTTCCAGTAATTACAAACCCTTTTTTCTTTAGGAGATGGGGGGCAAGGGCTGGGATATATTTAGCCCCTTTTCCCAATGCAATGTTTATGGTGGGTCTTGCAATGCAGGTGCCTGGGAGTGGGACGACTATCTAAAGTCGCGGAAGGGCAGAGCCCACACAAGTGCATTCACTTTCTTCTCTGTCATCGGACCACCAGTCACCTGTGGGGCACAGTAGACAGACATCCTGACAGCAAGCTGTGTCCGTAGCTATCAGCTCATCCCATATGATTTAGACACGATGGGAGCCGCATCCTGCTACAAATCTTTGCAACATGTACAGTCCATCTACAGATCGCTTCCTAAGCTGAATACTCAAGCAAGATTCTCACTAGGGGCAATGGTTTGTACTTAAAAATATACACTTTCTGAACAGAAGCAGCGTTAATTCATTTCCTAAAGTCCCATGTCATCTTTCATTATAGAAACCACTTCCACCTTTGTCACTTGAAAGGAGAAAAGGTTAAATACAGAAGGTCTGTGTTACCTTATAGCCGAAATCCATCCATGAATGTGGAGAAGCAGAGAGAAAGGGAGGAAGATCCAGAGAAGAAACAGAATGATAATAAGCAAGTCATGTGTACTGATCTGAGAAACAGGCCAGTACTTTTGTTACAATAAATAAGAAAAGCAGAAGTAGATTTGAAACATTCGTTTCCCTTTATTAGCTCAGTGAGGCTGATGTGTACTGCACATTTAAAAAAAAATCACAGGAATTTTCATACAATGAATAAAACCACAACAATACATGTAGAATTGGCAGGTGGAAAAAAAAGCCCAGCAAGGGCTGAACTAATCGCTCACTTTCCCTCTTCAGCATAGTTCAACCAACAGTGTTACACTTTCACCTACAAATCTTAAAGTAGCTCCATCAAATCAGCAGTTCACATTATTGAAAATGTCTGTCACATAGGTACAAATTTAGAATCATCACATTATATTACATGGCTATTCTAGGTCATCTATAGATCAGGTCTTAGACTACAGTGATTGAAGTTCTCGTTACAGCCATCAAAAAAGGACACATAATCATTACCTACTGTAAGCTCACATCTAAAGGCATGAAAAGGTTTCCTTTTTTCAACTGACCCAACCATCATACCCCAATAGTGCAAAGTTCCCTTTCTGCTGCTTTGAATGTTGACAGCCCAACCGCGTTGTTCTCACAGTCGTTTAGCAAAAATTGATTTTGTTGCACTGGAAGAATTATTCCACTACATCTCTTTAAAAAAAAAAAAAAAAAAAAAAAAAACCAGACCCACATTTCTAAAGCACCAGTTCGGTCACCAAAATTGTAGATGTGGTACTTACCACTGCGTGAAGGCATTGGCCTGCGGTCATCTAAAAATCCTACAGTTCTATGCTGAAATTTGCCTCCAGTGATGATGGGGTGAATGTGTTCATTTGAAATATTCTCTCCAAAAAAAAAAAAATTAAAAATAAAAATAAACGGAACACAGTTTACATTTTGATGGGCTACCCACAGGGTCTGCATAAGATACAAAAAGCTCTATTCAGATGGGTTAGTGATTCTCTCTTTGCACTCATTTTAGATGTAATTTGAAGTCCACGGAGGAAAACTATCTTCATGGTAATGATATTTGTCAGGCCAGAGTGGGGATAAATTAATCCTCAATGTGAAATCTGTAGTGTTGTCTTTTGATAAGTAAGAAAAGAAACGAAGTATTTTACTCATGTCAACAATCCAGGGCAAAAAGGAGAATGTTTTTAAAATTGGATCACAAAAATTTAAAGGCAAAGTAGAGAACGCATCTGGTCCTTGAACACATAATATGATTTACTAAATATTGATTTCTTAAAAATAATTTATTGCTCTTAATAGTCTTTTTATTATTATTATTATTATTCTACAACAGAAGATACTCAAAATTCTGAAAGAAAGACTGTAAACTTTAGTTTGGCGTTCACACAGAGTTAAAATATCTGCATTTAACCTACAGAACAACAAGAATTAGGCGGATTAAAGATATGTTACTGCCGTAACGCAGAACAAGTTCTTTTATTTCATATTTTTTTTTTTATTGCTTTCTATCTACTTAGAAATAAGAAGCCAAAAAATCAAGCAAGCATCCGACAGGACAGACAGTGGATTCACTCAGAACACAATATGCTGGTGATAAATGAATGCAGCTATCAAAATTAGCTGCATTGGCCTGGGGGTGAAATCCGTTTTATAAGATTGTGTTGGGCGAGAGAAAGGAAAAGAAGGATTAAGTAGTAGGTATCTCACATCTTCCAGAAAAGTCATGTCGGCCAAACTGTAATCGAATCTCAATTTAGAAACTTGAATACACACTCCAAACTTTACTGACTTCCATTCCAGGGCTCTGCACTCAGATGAAATCCTGATGCTCAAAATGGAGGTTTTTCTGAAGTTTTTATTGAATTTAGCAGAAGCAATGTCATCAAGAACAACATCATGGTCACGTCAGAGGCCAAGCTAGTGCAAGTAGAAACACCGCTTCTGCAAAAGCTGAATTTCCCAAATGAAACATTTCAACTCCAACCTGACAATTGCCATGCATCCTAGGTAGAAAATTTCCACTGGCTTTATTATTTTCATCATCTCATAATTTATAATAAATAGGCTATCTGCAAATGATAAATATGTCTCTTTAGTAAACAAAGGAATGAATTATCAGTATTTATACAGGATGCATAACTGTAAAAAATACAGATAAATACCATCATCATACTCTGCCAAGGGAAAGAGATACTGGCTTCAAGAATAGTCTTCAGACACACATTAATTATTGTAAAAATCATACTGTAATTATTACCTCAGCATTTTGTATCAAATTAAAATCACAAAAATTAAAACGAAACAGCATTTTAAAAAGATTTCTGACCTCTAGTTTCAAAACTACTGTTGATAGAGAAAATAAAAACATTTCTTAATGGTTACCCATTGAGAGACTTTACATAAAATCATGATATCTCCTAGAAAAATTTTAGATGAGAAAATTTCATTCCCCTAACAAATCCAGTGTATAAAACTTCAAAGAAAAACAAGCAACAAGAAAATGTGGAAAAATATCGCATAAGTGGTTAATACCTTTAGGGGGCTAGGATAGTTCTTGACAAGATGCTTAGATTGAAGCTCACCTAGGGATGGATGTGCATAAAGCATCATTTTGTTGTTGCACTTGACGGACACACACACTGTCTTTTTTGTTTTTACAATCAAATATATATAAGCAGTAAGTTCAGCTTCTAAATATGTTAGTGTACAATAATTGTATCACCTCATAATTACATTTGAATATTCTTGATTAAGAAAAATTTAGCAGTTTTGAAAAGAAGGCTGCATTTACAGTGCATAGCTGTAACAAAAAAGAACATTGTTGTATAGTATGTACACAAAAGAAAAATACTCCATTTAACATCTGTAATTACTTCACTACATCAGAGAATGTAGCAATTTCACTATCTGAACACATACCAGAGAGTTCTACCCAACTCTCATGAGTAATGTAACACCGTGCCTGCTCCTCAGAAAAAAAACCACTGAATAAGCTGCACGCTTGACCATTGACAAGGCTTTTGTAATTTGCAGTGGAAGATCAACATTTTGGACATTTACATGGGTGTCAGGAGAGAGGATGAACTACATAAACTTCAAAATGTTAGGAAAGTTTAGCATTCCAGTGCCCGCAGTATCCTCTCCCACCCAGACTCCATGGCAAGAGGAAAAAAAGAAGAAAAAGAGAGAGACAGAGACAGAGAGACAGAGACAGAGAGAGAAAGGAAGAGAGAGTGAGGGAGAGGAGGAGAGAGCAGGAGAGAGCGCGGGAGACAGACAAAGAGGGAGGGTGAGAGAGAGAGAGAGAGAGAAAGGATATTAGTTCTACAGAACCTGTGGTTTCTTCGGGATTGTCATATCACCATTATGTTATGAGAGAAAGCTTGCTTCAAGTCGATTTTGCACTTTCTTAAAAAACAGAGTACGGAGGTCGATGCCCAGACATCAGTGGCTGTCATTTTAGGGTGGTTTGTGGTTGGTTGGTTAGTTTTCTTTCCTTTTGAATTTATGCTTTGCTTTTTTTTTTTCTTTTTCAATAGAATATGAACATTTTGAAGTTCTAGGTTTTAAGTGTGTCTTCATGGAACTGCTGCCATTTGAAGTGGTTTGCCCTGGCACACTCTGGTCAGGTGCCCCCAGTCCCCTCCTGTGCACACATACTTCCCCCAAATCAAGCGTGTTCATGCACGCACACACACACGCACAGACACGCAGACACGCACACATACACACGCACACACACACACACTCCATCACCAAGAGACTCCAGGGAAAGCAAAGCTGACACCCATGAATAAACATGTGCTTACTGGATATCCATTCTGTCTCTTGCCTCTTCAGCAGCTGTGTTCATGTAAACCATTGTTGTTGTTCTTGTTGTATTGTTGTTGTTTTGTTTTGTTTTTTATACAGAGAGTGTAAAGTAGGAGAAATTCCTAAGTATGACTTGCAATAGTCAGTTAGGGAAGGACGCGCTGTCCCGTGAGGTATTCACCGTCCCTCTGTCATCTTCAGCCAGGGAACATGTTACCTGCGCAAGCTTCTCTGAGCTTCTTTCAGTAAACTATCGAAATCCAGAGAGTCATACTTGCTCTTGGTGGAAGCAGGGTCAAAGTCATCTGAGTTTGAATCTGCAAGAAACCAAAGCAAGGTTAGACACACTCTCATTGTTAGTGCAATCGTCTAACTGAAGATTACTTGACTCAATAACAACTTATCCAATTGATATATTTCCAAAAATATACCCAACTTTTATTGATGGATACATAGATTGATAGATTTTATGGGTAAATTTATTTTATATGTGTGTGTGTGTGTGTGTGTGTGTATGTAAATATGTATTTGCAGAGTATATATATATCCAATATTTTATTGTTATATTATTTATATATAAATATATTATTTATTTTTATAAATTTATATATAATGAGTAAAAATAAATATTTAGAATACATATGTTTACAGAGAGAAAAGAAGAGAGAGTATAAGATTAGGCAATATGTTTACAGAGGGTAGGGAGTGTTTACCACTGTAAACCTACCACTCAGAATGCTTCTGAGTGGTAAGCATTCAGAACACTACTTTTTGACTCATTTTAGCCATAAACAATCCTGGGAGGTAATCAGAACAAACTTTAATACTTCTAATCAATAGAAATGTATTCAATCAATATACTTTAAAAATAACCATGTCCTGCCTCCTTCCTGGAATATTAAATGATTTACCCAAGGTTCCTCAACAGCTCAAGTGAAGTGGTAAGAATGGAAGTTGGAACTAATTTTCCTATTCAATGGGATTGGTTTCACTGAGCATAAAAGCCATGTGAGTGGGAGGGAGAGACTCATCAGAACTTCACCTACTCGCCACCTGGCTGCTCCCCTTTCAGTCATGAAGAATATATGATCCACTTTTCTAGTATCTTGGGATAACCCCAGCAATAAAATTCACCCCAAATTAGAAGGTCTAGGGAAACACTTCATGACCAGGTAAGGCAAAGTCAACCTCACTAGTACTAGAGGAAACATATACAGGTATAAATAAAACCATGGTCTTCCTTGAACTAGTCCAAGTCAGCTTCTATGAGAAGTTCCACATACTTCACATAGCCCCTTAACAAAATATTCATGTTTCAGCAATGACGGATATAAAATGAAATTCTGATTCTAAATATTTCTGAAATTTCTCCTGTGACATTTATAAAAAAAATCAGATATCTCTGCTGGTCTTGCAAAGGAAGAAAGACATCTTAGAAATATAATAAAAAAAAAAGCCTCTTGCAAATAAATTCATTCTCTTGAGAGCATTTACTTGAAGGGAAAACCAGTCCTTTCTGGGAAGTATTACCAATCCTACTAACACATGAACATTTCTGTGGTTTATCCAGAATGTTACAAAACAGAAATGTCCGGAGTGACAGAAAAGTATAGGATTAGATAATATGGCAGTACACTCATTGACCTCACAAGCTGTTTGGCTGAAAAGGTGACTTTCTCCCAAGCTCTCCAGCACCAGGCTGGTTTTTCACCCTAGCTTCAAACTACTTTAGCCATCTTAGATTTAAAGACAAGGAAATTCCTTCACTTTTTTTTTTTCTTTCATTCTTACAATGCCTTGTATTTACTGACTTTTTGCCGACCAAGTTTTTCCAGGTAAGAACAGCAGGTACAGTGGGGCTCAGACATAAAAGGACAAAAATGGCCAATCTTTCCTCATTAATATCTCACATAATCAATTCTTAAATTACAGTAGCTTCCAACCTTCCCTTCACAGATAGCCTAAATGAGCAGTTGGCTTGTATCACTAAAGCCTCATGAGTAGCTATCATTCCAATCGAAGTCTTTTTTTGTAGACACACGCACATGCTAAGTCCTGCTCATTGCTTGAGATTAACCTGAAACCAGAATTCCACTTGCATTGTAAATAAAGTTACAAGAGCCTCCTGATGGCCAGAGTCTGTGTGGCATGAAGGTCAGCACAGAATCATCAAGAACACACATACAGGGGTGCCTGGATGGCTCAGTCGGTTAAGCATCTTCTTTCAGCTCAGGTCATGATCCCGGAGTCCTGGATCCCAGATTGAGCCCAGCATCTGGCTCCCCACTCAGCGGGAGTCTGCTTCTTCCTCTGTCCCTCCCTGCACTCATGCTCTCTCTCTCTCTCAAATAAATCAATAAAACATTTAAAAAAAAAAGAAAAAAAGAACACACATACAGATCCTTCCTTGAAGGCCATTTTGAGAATATTCAAAATGTCTTAACTTTGGGTTACTCTATATCAAACCCAGAATTTCAGTGTTTCCATATTTTCATTAGCAAAATAAATAAATAAATAAATAAAATGGAAACAGTGGATCTCAAGAATTTCTTTAGTATGGAATATGATAGCTGGTATTTACATATCTATAATCACTTGCACAGGGGGATTATGTCACATAGTAG
This sequence comes from Mustela putorius furo, assembly GCF_011764305.1. Classification (NCBI taxonomy): domain Eukaryota; kingdom Metazoa; phylum Chordata; class Mammalia; order Carnivora; family Mustelidae; genus Mustela; species Mustela putorius. The sequence goes on from NW_025421273.1 coordinate 29,380,873, forward strand.
ATATACGCAAATCTTTTCTGTTGTATGAATACATGCTTACATTCAGTTCCTGAGACAACAACATCTATGCCACCAAAGGATATTGCAATGTAAGTAAGATATAATAGAATTTTGACAGGAAAAAGCCAAAAGCCACTCTAATTATTTTTTAAAATAAATTATTATAAATAATGATGCCATATAAATAAAAACACATCACGATACAACTGTATTCTTACCACCTATAGAACTCTTGGCACAAATCAGGTACTAAGATTAGAATTTGTTGAATGAATGTAGTAATCTTGAACACCAACATTTTAAAAACTGGTTGAAAAACCTTTGTGTTGGGAACTTTGGATGATTTACCAATGAATGCCAAGGGTATATATAAAGTTATATATATATTTGAGATACTGATAATGTAATACGTATTTTGAGTAAATAAAGACTTTGTGATGAATGTTACTTATTTCACTTTTCTTATATGTTTAATATAAGTTCTGCACCATAACTAATTCCTGATGAATACATGATCATATTCTTAATACTGATCCTATCTTTCTCTTCTGGTCCTATAGTCCTATTTTAATTTCTATCTTTCATCTTTAAGATTTTCCATTGAGGTCTTTGAGAAAGCTCCATCTGTTTATAGGACAGTAAACAGAAAGATTCACAGATTACAGATTCATAAAAACCAGGCTCACATCCTGGCTTTACCTAGGTAACCTTGATTGTCCCTTTAACCCTGAGTCTCACTTATAAAACTGACCATAATATTAACTTGGAATCATCACATTTTGAACTAATAGCATTGTGGTAGTCACTGGGTGGCCCCGATGGTAGAAGGATGTGTAAGCTCACTTAATTTGGGGAGCAAAACATAAAAAAGATCAATTAAATCAATCTAGCTAAAATGATAGTTCACTTTACTCTTGGTAAAATTAATCAATATCACATCATTTTTACTAACTCTCAATACACATACATGTGAGCTCCCAATCCCTCTGAATGTCCAGTAAAATCTCATGTTCACCGAATTCACTGGTCAACCCCTGAAGCATTTAACTTAAACTCTTCAGGGAACAAACACAGGACACACATGAATGTACGTTGTTCAGTTCCAGATCTGGCCCCTGATGTTGATCCTTTCATTTCAAAATAACTTGACATTTCTAATTTATCTTTGCCATCATTTTTGAAAATTATAATCATAGTTACTATTTATCGAGCCCCTACTTTATGCTAGATACTGTGCCAACCACATCACAAACATTTATTGAATCTTTGTGACAACATTATGAGGTAGTTTACAAATGAAGAACCAGAGTCAGAGAGAGCTTAATTGTTTGCTGAAGGTCAGAAGCTAAGTCAGGTTTCAAAACCAGGTCTGTAAGATTCCAAAGCCAGGGCTCTTTCCACTACACCTTGCCTATGCTCAGATCGACTACCCTTCGTGAAATTGTAGGGCTTGAGGGAATTGGAAAAACCCATGCTAGTACAATACACATCAAACATACTTTTCAGAAAATACAGAACCGGCTTAGCAACGGCGAAGTTTCTATTGCTGCTGGCGAGGCAGAAAGATAACAAGAGGGGAAGCATTCTTCTCAGAAATATTTCAGGGAGGCTCCGGTTCAATTTGGAAATACCATCCAATCCTCCTTCTCCCAGTGATGAATCGTGATTTGAAGGCCCCTCTAGGTAGCTTATTTTAAACTCTAGATATTTTGAAAGACTGGAAACACCCTGGCCTTCATCACTGAAGAAAATAAGTCAAATCAACTTAAGACTTCAATCCGTCTTGACTGTTTTTATCAGCTAACATTTGAACAAATGACTTGCCACCTTTTATATTTTCATCCCTAGGCCTCTATCTCTCTGACAGTCAGCTGCCTCCCCCCTGCTTCATACTATCTATTTAGCTTGTGAAGTGAATTATAGCATATTCCCCCTGAACAATGCACACCACCTATATCAATTACTTTAGGAAGATATCACTTTGGTGGAGGGGAGAAAAAAAATCCCTGTATTTGGTATTCATTTCTTTCCTTATACAAGCCAAAGCAAGTGCAGACAGATATATAGTAATGCTGAGGAATAGATTTATATGTTAATTTTATGTGATTATTATAAATTGATTTAAATTAATTACATCAGGTGCACAAGACATTTGCCATTTCTCTTCCTTCATTTCTTCATCAAAGAATTTAAAGGCTTAGAATATGTGCATTAAATAGGGAATGGAATGCAATGCAAAGGGACCAAATTAAAATTGGGAAGAAAATTAAGATGTCCATTTTGGCATTATTTATAATGCCAAAAAATTGAAAATTGAATAAATGTTTAGCTATAATGGAATGATTAAATGTAATGGTATTCACCTAACATAATACTGTGCAACCATTAAAAAAGTTAATAAACTATTTTCAATCCCACAAATATGGTAGAAAATGGACTTACATAATATGAATTGAGAAGAGCTAAATTTAAGAATTGACAGATCTAAATTATGTGACCTCAACCAGAAGAAATTAGACATCTTGAGACAAAACACTGGACTGTAAATCACACAGCAGATCTCTAGGTGATGGGCTGATGGGTGATATTACTATTTTTCCTCATACTTTTTATATTTTCAGAATTTTACCCCTTGAATCTGTATAAGTTTTAGAACAGGAAAAAGGAATACTTACAAATGCTTTGGTTTCCTTATCTATAAAAGGAAGATAATAATAATAACAACCACTTCCCAGGATCGTTCTGGTAATTAAATTTAAAAGAATGTTTGCAGAGCCTCTGGCACGGTGCCTAGCATATGAAAACACTGGAAAAAAATAGTGGGGTTTTTTTCTCCTTTTTTTTTTTAAGAAAGTATAATGTGATTTAGCGTATAAAATTATATTTTCTTCTCTCAAGGTATAATTTGTAGGAAACGTCTTAACATTTTTAAGAGTTTGTAGGATAATAAGGAAAAAAGAACCAGAATATCCTTTTGCATATTCTGTTCCATAAGACAATTATGCTAATGCTAAGGTTTATACAGAAGGATTCAGGGCAGGCACAGAAAGCAACAGCACATTGCAAACCTATGCAAAGACACACACACACACACACACAGTGCAGACTTTCAGCATTTGGGAAGACAGTACAAAGAATTTACTTCTGTTTTTTGCTGCCAAAACCTAAGCCCTTTGCTTCTGAAACTGTCTTATACTTTTAAAAAATTAAAAATAAGATAAAATCTGTATTCAAACATTCCCTCCAGCAAAATAAAGTGATCGGCCAACCCTATATGCCCACGGTTTACATCTGCTTCCATTTTGAGCCCTCCATTATGGATTCCTCATTCCACATACAATAAAATCCATACCTAGGTCTGCATAGTTAGACTTGAAAAATTGCTTGCGTCCACAAAAGTACAGCTCGAAGTCAGTTTCATTCGACCTGCGCAAAGTGTATCCATTTTCAAGAGCAGCAAAAGCATCACAGGTATAACGGTAGGTAATGAAACCATAGCTGTCTCTGCAATGGACAAAGAGGAGAGGTTCAAAGCTTGTGAGAAAGCATTAACATATATGCCTGTAACCCTTCCTACTTTGGAAGACTTCGCCGGTGCCAATGTCTGAACCACTGCATCCATTTATCAGTGTGATTGTCCTGTCAAGCAGCTAAATACTTATTTCTGGGACAGGAAATCTCAACTAGAAAGATTAATAAATAGGGATAAAAGAAAATAAATAAGGTTCTGAACTCAACATGTCATCTGTCAAAGCATTCCCATCCTAGCAATCTTATGGCTATAATTTTTTACATATGTCAGTTTCTAAACAAGAAATAATCTTGAAGATTCTTACCCATCATCCCTCAGATTTACTGTGCACTCCTCAATTTCACCAAAAACTTCAAAACGGTCCCTCAGTTCCGTCCGTGTCGTGTCAGGTCTGATTTTACCCACATAAATCACACGGCGTTCTTCCTGGGGAGGGGGTGGGAGTAAAGAGAGACTTTTGCCAATTCTGGAGATAGGAAGGAAGGTGCACCTCTACCAACATACCTAAATGGACGTCCAATCATGCATACCGAGAACCCAACAAGCGTGCTGGTAAAAGCAAAACATCCACTAAAACTGAATGAAAAGATGACACATGACCCATGTTTTAGCATCCATTTCTCCGTGTTCTGCATTCACTCTTCCTTCCATGTGCCCTACTCTGATGCTCACTCTCTTCTGCTTTTGCTCCCCAGCTCTGCACTTTTCTCTCCTGAGCTTTGATATATTCCAAAAGAAATAGGGAAAATGCGATCTGTTTATCACTGGACAGCTGAAGGATCCCTGTTAAGTACTGTAACCCTTGTGACTTGATTCTTAATCTTCCAAATTGGTAAGAAAACTCACCCTTCTCACAAAACGCTTAACTTCTCATTTTACTCAGGATTCTCATAGTGAGATGTACAAAATTTGACATCCCTCAAAACAACAATTCTAAACTCTAGTATAAATAAAAATTACCTGAAGTCCTTATTAAAAATGCAAATTATTGTGGGCGCCTGGGTGGCTCAGTGGGTTAAAGCTTCTGCCTTCAGCTCAGGTCATGATCCCAGGGTCTTGGGATTGAGCCCCACATCGGGCTCTCTACTCAGCAAGGAACCTGCTTTCCCTTCTCTCTGTCTCTGCCTTCCTCTCTGCCTACTTGTGATCTCTGTCTGTCAAATAAATAAATAAAAATCTTTAAAAAAATGCAAATTATTGGGGTTTATCCTGGCAGTTTTAAAAAAAATTAGAAAAGACAATTCAATGATCTTCATTTTTAATAAGCACACCCTAGTGATTCCAATGCAGGTGGTCCAAAGACAATAATTTGAAAAATACAGTGTTAAAATGTAGGCTATTTTAAGCCACGGGTCTCTGAAGAATCAAAGCTATAAAAGAGGCTATAAATTTCACTTTGCCAGTGAATCTTATTTTAGGAACAGACTAGAAGGGTGTGGCCTAATTTTCACAAATGGAGTCAATATCATCATAAGCTGAAAGTCATCAGCAATTTATAACCTACAAAATATGGAAATAATATCTTATAGCCCAAGGGGGGACTCATTTTCACAAAACAGTAAAAAAACCTTTCTTAGTAACAAGAAGCAGTCCTCTATCGGTTGTTCTAAGAAGACAAGGCCAAAGGAGATAATGTCTCTCAAAACCAAGGGAAGGTTTTTCAAGAACACAAGGATTTAATATAAGGCATACGCTTACCAACTCATCTCTACACCTACTAAGAACAAACAAGAATGAAGTGAGCTTAGGGTTGCAGAGGTTTCAGGAGGTGGGAGCAGAGACTAGGAAACACAGAACTAAGGCATAGATTTACCCAAGAGTTTTCTCTGGATGTACTGAGAGTATCCTGATGTGGGTGATGTAAAGAGTAATTTAGGCTTAAGGCAAAGAGATGCTCTATGTTATTTCCCATAAGTCTTTCCTTTTCTTATCTCCAATGTTTAGCAAAGGGCTTGGCAAAGAGAATTCAGTAAGCACTTGTGAAGTATAATTAAGCAATTAATAGAGCTTTTTACTCTATTTTATACTCTCCTAGGTGATCTGATCATCACGCCTCATCTTCTCTTACTGTACACAATGCTCCTATTTCTGTTTTCATCAGAGAAGTTCTTCTGAGCTTCAGACTCCAATCGCCAACTGTTTACTTGACATCTCAATCTGGATATTCTCTGAGCACTTCAAACTAGACCAACATTCCCCAAACCCAGCTCTCCAGTCCTCCCTCTCCCCCATGGGTCTTTCTCCAATGTTCTTGTGTCAGTGAAATGAGCACCATCCAGTCAGGTATTCAGGACAAAAACCTGAGTGCCTCCTCCATTCTTCCCTTAGTCCCCTCTAGACATCCAATCACTTATCAAGGCCTGTTGAATTTTACCTCCTACATATCTTTTTCTCTTACATCGCCCCTAAACCAAGCTGCCAGCCTCTCTTTCTGGACAAGCATAGCAGCCTCTCAACTTGGATCCTCTGTCTATATTTTCCCTTCTCTAATCTATTCCTTCACTTCAATCTTAATAACCTTAACTAAGGAAATAGGAATCTTATCATGTCAATTACTATCTAAAACATATCAGTGGCCTCATATAACTTTAAGGAAATTCCTTAATCATTAACAGGACTCATCAAGCCCTGTATGGTCTGGACCTGTCTTCATCATGTTCTCCTCTTACTTCCCATTCTTTCCTTTATTTTCCAGTCACATTGAGCTCCTACCGGTCCCTTGTATATTCTGAGCTCCTTTTCTTTTCCAAGGCCTTCACGCCAGCTTTCCCCTTGCTCCTTGTAAAATCCTCCCCACACTGCCTCTCCTTCTCCTTCACCAACATACATGTACTGCCTAAAATTATATTGAACACAAAAATCATTTCCTTCTGAGACTTGAGATGAGGTCAGGCTTCTATTAGTTGTTCTTACAATGCATGATTTCTCCATTATAGTTCTCTGCCCAATTGTAATTAAATAGTTGATAGTTAATTCATTGTTTATGTCCATCTCTCCCTCTACAGTGAAAGATTCCTAAAAGCAAAAAGCACATCTGTCCTCTCGACTACTGTATTTTAACGGTGCTTGAAACATACCAGAGTCTCAATGAATATTTGTTGAAAACTCGATCAATCACCAATCAACTGATCATCTTTAATTCTCGCCCTTATGCCTACATGTAATCCTTACTCTCCGAGACTCTCTAAGACAATGGAGAATGAAAGCCAGCTCTGCTGCTTAATCACAGGAAAAACCCTGTCCAGGTAGCTCAGCTGACTGAATTTACAAAGATTTCTGTGATTTGTTTTATAAGTTTAAGTGGAAGAAGAATGGAGTAACTACATGTTTGCAGAGCTCTCACTCTTGAAACACCTTCTGAAAATCAGAGATGGGGCTCCACGGAGACACTCGGTAAAACACAATTCCTCTGACAATAGGCAGCAGGCCTAAATAATTGACCTGGTGACGTAAAGCCAACAGAGTCGACTGCCTGGTCCACTTCCATGTGGATTGTATGTCTTCTCAACTAAAGGCTGGAATTGCATTGTTCCAGAGCACCCAGTACATCCTGGAGATCATTAAGTATAAAGGGATGGTGAGCTCATCCTGAGGCAGTGTTCTACAGTGTTGTAAGGGAGTCCTCACACCACATTCCATTCTATTTATGCAGCCAGCTCTAACCAAACCGCGAAATGGGATGGGACATTATCTAAACTTTCTGGCGCCTGCTTGCATGGGTTTTATGGTTTTTTTTTTTTTTTTTTTTTTTTTTTAATGGGCCTTTTTAGGAAGGTTACTACTGTATAAAGAAAAAGGAGGGGGGAATGCAGAAAAGAGAGAAAGAAATTGAACCATCACAAAGAAATTGCTCAACTACCATTATGGGAATACACACAGCCTACGTATTCAAGGAAATTTGAAGTTAAAGCTAAAATCGACCATATGCACGTCCATATGCAGACATATTGGGACAGTCTCTGAATTGCTTCTTTATACAAAACTGTATGCAACAATGATGCTACAAAGAAGATAAACCAGAGGACCTTTTCGGATACTGATACATTCTGCAGTAAAAAGAAGACACAATCTCGATGGGAAAAACAGAAACCCCAAGGGCTGGTGCACAATCACATAAACTACCTATTTGTCTATCATCTCCTTTTATGAAACACGGGAATGGAACCACGTCTTGCTTCCTTACAAAGATCAGAGATTGAATACACGCTGAAATTCTCATTTTAGAAAATGATTAGAGTGCTTGGTTTTCCTAGTGCTAAAAATGAAACTAAAAGGCATCTGAAGGTCTAAAAGCAAAGACAAAAATCTCTCAAAGATTGGCCAAAATGTCTAGCAAAGAACCGATTATTTTTAACATGTTGTGGTTTTATTAGACAGATGAATAGATTCCATATCTTTAAAAAAACCTTAACATTTGCAGCCAATTTTTCAAGACATTAATTTCTAAACAGGAGATGAAAGGAAAAGAAATCAAAATGCTTAATAACATTTTCAACTTCTTAAAGGCTTGGAGGAACTCTAAACCTTTGGAAAAAGCTCCTTGAAAAATGATTTTCAGACCAGTTTTCACTATTGAGGAGGATAGAACATTCATCAAATATCCTTTAGCTTCAATTTTCACAAAAGCTAGTTTGCTGATGGGGTGGATAACAAAATTGAAGATTTATATTGCATTAACAGGTATAGTAAATCAGCATTACATCAAAATACAGAGAGATAAATAAAGAAAAATATGAACTGAAATTAACTGCCTTTGCATTATCAAAATCTTTATCGAAAAGAGAGCAGAGCCTCCCAGTTAGCTGGGGAAAACATACAATGGCTGTTTCTCATCAACTAATAAGCTAGTCTTGGTAAAAGGGATTTGACTAAGAGAAAGGGAATTTCATAGGGAGATTAACATTTATTGAATTCTAATATATGCCAAGTAGTGTGCTTGATGTTTCTGTAAGGGTGATCTCACTAAAATGCTCTGCAATGCTAGGCAACAACAAGGAACAGCCTCCTAATTTAGATTTTGGTTCTCAGAACTTTTATTCAACATTTCCAACTCAGGAAAATGTAAAAATTCTTTCTCATATACTAAGGAAACTGCATGTCAACTTCAGCCATGAAAGATTTATATTCATTTCCAGATTAGCTACCAACCCAACTTCCTCAGAAATTCCAAAGAAATCCCAAATACTATATGTGAGATGAATGGAGAAAATCTATGTCATTTAAGGCTGAATGGTATGGTGAGGTCCTCCATCTAAAAGATAAAGTGAGAGGGGGAGATTGTTGTGAAAAGGCACATATGGACAGAAAGGAAAACCAAAACCTTGACAAAATGTAAAAAAAATGGGGGGGGGGTTCTCTCTTTCTCTTAGTACTGATTATACTATTTAATTCTGTAGGCATTCATTAAGTGTCTAATACTAGAGGGCACTATTAGGGGAGAAACAAAATGACAGCATCAGTTTTCCAAAGGTACTTGCCTTTAAGTACAACCCAAGAATACTCTTCCTTAGAGTCCAAGGTTGGATCAGTGTGAATAAATCCAGGCTAGTCTACTAGGGCTAAGTGCAAGGAAACACTGAAAAGACAGAAACTTTGGGACAACTCCCAATAAAATTGATAATTTCAAAATAGTGAGCTTCAATTAATTATAGAACATATATTCTAATCCACAGGAAGTATCTCTTGAAAGAGGTTTGGATAGAGAACTATTTTCTCCAAAAATAACAACTATGAAAAATTACTTTTCTTTTTTTTTCATTTGGAAGGAGCTGATAATTATCCATGATGAAGCGCTGATCCTGGCTCCTGGGCTGCAGACTGACAAAGGGAAGAGAGAAATGAAGTGGTACTGTCATTGCCCAGGCACACTTGGTTTGGGTTTCGAGCACTGAGCCATATCCTCATGTGTAGATTTGCCCTTTAAATTAACATCCCATTATCATGTTTTCTGGCAGGAAATTGTACTGACTGCAAATGGAGCTGGACTTAGAACTTCACAAGAAATGAGAGCAGTGACAGTTTAGACATTAAGTACCAAACTCTGGCTTGCAGAGTTCTGATTACCCTGAATGACTGTAAGCCTAGGAGGCTAAGGAAGGTAGAGGGTGAAGTGGTTCTTGAGAAAAGATTTTGGTGGAAAATGGAGGAAAGGAGCAACTAAAACAATGGCGATGGTCAACCACAATGTAGGATTCTATGTCAGTAACTACGGATTATCAGCCTTTTCTTAACTCTCAGATTTGCTGCTGTCAGGGTGGTCTGGATAAAGACTTCTAGATGCATAAGCAATGAAAAAGTATAAAGACTTCCTAAATCATCTCCATGCTCCATGGAACACAAAATGACAGAAATATATACTACAAGACAAAGGTAGCAAAGATGAATTTTATTAAATATCAATTATTAGATGATTTTAACACTGTTTTTTATTTCCTGTTTGAGCTTCTCCTTTGCTTGTCCTCTCATTATCTGACTGATCTGAATTAATAGACAACCATGACCATACCATAGATATACCAAACATAATTTGCTACTTGTTCAGTAATTCAAGGGTGTCTCAAAAATATGAAGGGAAATCACCTACCCAACCAGCTTGGGCAGACTGTCCTATTTCCTTTAGCTGTTTTGTGAATGACATCTCAAGCTAAACCAATCAAATGAGTCAAAACCCATTGCATGTATCTCTGCACCCAAGTCCATAAACATGCATTTTGCAAATGCACTGTGGCATAAGAAAGCAGATCATCTTGAGGAAGGAAACTGATCAGAAAATCTTTCCATGGGTAAACTCAGTAATTCCACTATGCCTTTAAGATAGACTTTACAATCTTTATCATGACTTGTAAGTCACTTTAAGGATCTGGCTTCCATACAGTCATGAAATCCAGATCCCTAAGACTCATTTCCTATTGCTCCTGTCCCCAGTATTCTGGTTAAATGACTAGAAGTTTCCCAATATACCTTGCTCTTGGCCAGGGACTTAGTGTGAGCTCTAGCTTCTGCCGAGAATAGCAACGTTCAATAAAAATATAATGCAGTATATACAATTTTAAATTCTCTAAGGGGCACATTTTAAAAAGTAAAAAGAAACAGAAAATTTAATTTTAATATTGTATTTTATTTAGCTCCATATAACCAAAATACTATTGTTTCAACATCATTGATATAAAAAGTATTAACGAGGAATTTTATACTTTTCTTTTGAACTAAGTCTTCGAAATCCAATCACGTTTATTAGTGCATCTTAATTCACAACTAGCTTCATTTGTTGTGTGCCTAGCAGCCACCATATTGCACAGCACAGGTGTAGAGAAACTTTCCCCTCCTTCTCTTTCGATTTCAGAATAATCTCACCCTCTCTACAGATGCTCTCTGTCACTCTCAGGTCTAGGTGTTCCCCCATTTACCACGAGAGGACCTTGAACCTCTCTGGATATGTGGACCAGGTCCTACCTAATTTTATGTCCCAAGTACCTAGCAAATGTTTGTCACATAAAGGATCATGAGTTTTCACTCATGTTAAGCAGAAATAGCATATCATTGTCCAAGAGGGGATTAGTTTAAGAGTAAATCCCAAATCTTTACATTAAGCTATTATTAACTATAGTCCACTGTGTTGGTAAAGTAAATAATCTCTATGTCCTACTTCTGGGGGTGGTGTTGTTATTTTAATCTTCTTTTCCAAAACAAAAATAAAAAAAAAAAAAACCTCAAAGTGAAAATTCTGACAAATGCTTAATTTTAAGTAACTTAATTTAAGCCAACTTGACATTTGTACTATAATAGTGACATCAAGGTTGCATTTGATGAAGCTATCAATTATGGAATGTAGACCAATCACATTATCTGATGTTTTGGAAAGATCCAACTAATGAAAAGACCCCTCCCTCCTTTTATGCACTTTTGTTGATTATCTGGCACTGACTTCTCTTTGGAAGAAAGAAAAGAAGCACATGCCGTATAGCTATATTTATCCACAACTTTGGATATAGTGGTGTATTTTGCCCAAATGAGCTAATACATGATGAAACTATTAATCTCTCTCTTCAATGTGATACTTTGGGGAAGAAACATGAAGGATTTTATAAAATATGAATGTGCAAACACTGAAATAACTATTTTCCTACATGCTTGCTCAACATGATTCTTTTTTGTAAAGATTAACTCAAATGTGCCATATTAAAAAGGCTTTGTAAACTATATGGCATTATATAAATGTGAGTTATTATAATTATTGAACAGGCTATTAATTAACTATAGCAAAATTAGAAAAATTGAATTTTTAATTTTCATTAGTCTTCTTAAGTGTTAACTAATGACACTGTGGCAGCCCTTAATATCACAGCTCATTTGAAAGTTGAGAAAAATGAGCAAAAGTATTGTAATTTGCACAGGACTTTTGATTCAGCCTTAGGTAGATTCAACATTAAAGGACAACAAACACCCTAGACCTTTAGCCTAAGTATTCAATCACTTCTCCCTTCTTCTCCTTGAGAACCTGCAACCAACAAGCCTCTCAGTTCACCTTTTCCCTCTGGTTGATAACGGTCAGCTACTGCTTGATTTTGACTCCATTAGTCAGTTCTTTTATGTAGGTTTTTCAAGATTTTGTGGATGGTAGGAGGTTTTCTTAGAGGCCCTATATAAATCTAACCCTTACAGTGAGCAGTCATTTCCCTAAATGTTGGTTACTTTCTATGCAAGATAGGTGAAAAGCTGATCTAACTGAAATGACTCTCAGGAGCTATCAGAGATAGGCAGCTGAAGTGAACAAAATGGTGCCACTTCTGATTGATTACTCAGGGCTCCCTGAAGCACTAAGGTGGGAGAGACCGAAAGCTTCCCTGAGGGCTCAGTGGGAAGAGTTCCACAATTGATTAGGAATGTCTGCCATGGACAAGACTGACAAGTGGAGTGATGGGTTTCTGCCGTGGGAGTTCTAGGCTGATAAGCAATAGGAGGGAGGTGGGGTAAAGACTACCCGTTTGCGAGCGGGTGCTGAAAAACTACTGACCTGCGGAGAACAAACAAGTTCGGTCTAACCTGGAGCTTTAGACCAAAGAACCAGTAATGTCTGTATGTCAAGGAAACACGGTACCCTGCCGTTAAGTAGTCCCAAAATGTGGAAGGGGTTATTGCAAAGCAGTTCATGAGAAATGCGGCTGTATCAACTACTCAGTGAGATGCTGACCCAGCACAAGTCCAAAACGATGACTTTTTAGCCCCTCCTCCTCCCCTGCCTCTTTCAAATCCAGCTTGAACCCAGTCCCTTCATGGACAATCCAATTCCAACATCTGCCCAAGAGACAAATACTGAAACCAAACACGGATATGGCCTCATTTCCCGCTCTGACAAAAATGCAGTCCCTGCTCCCTCCATTTTGGAAAACAGTCATGGGTTTCCAGATGAATGAGAAATATGAAGTATGAATAAGAACATACACTCATTTAACATTTTGCTTCCCCATCATCTATGTCAGGAGAGCTTGGGAACCCTCTGATGTTTTAAAATCAAAAGGCTGCGGAATATTGCATATTCTAACAAAGCCTTAGCTTTAGTTGATTTTCTAATCTATAACAAAGGAAAAAAGAAAAGAAGAGAAAAGGAAAGAAAAGAAGAAAGGGGGAGGGAGGGAGGGAGCGAGAAAAAAAGAGAGAGAGCGAAAGAGAAAAAAAGAGAGAAAGAAGAAAGGAAGGAAAAGAAACCCTCCTTTAAAGCAAAAGTGAGCTCCAAGCTGCTTACAATTGCCTTCTGCCTCTGCCTCTCCCTTTGTTTGGCCCTCTCAGATTCCCGCTTCTCATACTCTTTGCGGTATTCTTCCCTCTTCAGCCTTTCGTGCTGATATTCCTCGTAGCTGTCATACCTGAGAAACACAACTTCATCATTAAGTCAACCGCCTCCGTTTACACAGACACAATGAATCAGGAACTGGGGAGGGGGCAGGGAGTGAGCTAGCTCGTGTCATCTAGAGGAGGGGGAGCAGGAGGAATGGAAGGTAAATGACCCGGTCCTTACCTGGGCCTACGGCTGTAGGGCGACCTGGAACGTGATCTTGCGCACAGAGGAGAATTTCGGTGTGCGCGGTGCCTGCAGTGGCTCGACTCATAGTAGTAGCAAGATCTGCGAGCAAGAGGAGAAACAGAAAGGGCATTTGCAACTGCCCCTTAACCCTGCTTTATCAGCCCAGCTGAGCATGCCCTGGAAATACCGTAGGACATAAAGTGGCTCTTTTTCTTCCTAGCTACTGGTGAGATTTCCCGGTGACAGTTTGTGATCATTTGGTCAGCTTAGAGGTCTGGAAGTGATGTATTCTCTCCCAGGCTCTCTTACTGATGTTAATGCTGAGCACCAGTCTGGTACACTGTCAGCTTTATCTCGCGTGGATCTCAACTATCCTGGCACAGGGCAGCTCTCCGGGTAATGGAAAAAGTTAGATGAGCAAGTTTCTTACAAATTGCTCTCTGTGATGCGACTAGCTCCAGGCCCTGTACTCAAGGCTGACAGATTTCAGAGAAGATGAGGAGGCATATCTGTGTAACAACAACCTGGTTAGCTCCGGAAGTGTTGGGAATTGTCTGGCGAGAGGGGCCTGGGCTGTCTGTGGGTTTTGAAAGCTTTTTGTGGACCTCATGCTTTGGGTGGGCGTTGGCAAGGTTTACCTTGAAGAGGATCTACTGCCTGGGGACCTTGATCTTGACCTGGAATATGGTGATCGGGAGCACGACCTGTGTCGAGAAAAGGACCTTGAACGAGAGCGCATCCTTTGGGGTCTTTGAGCAAATAAGGATTTGGGTGGTGACACGGAATCTCTACACGGAGAGTTAAAAGAAGAGCAAGAAGGCGACACATCGAACAATGAATAGGGCTGCGCGCCGTCCCAAGGGTAGTTCAGTTTCTCACTTTCATCTTCGCTGTCATCAAACAGGCCATCCATGGCTAGTCCTGAATTTATAAACATAGGTAGTTTGGAGAATTGTTCATTACTGAAATCACTGTCCCTCAGTTCACTGGTCTTGTCTGCTTCGTCGTCAAAAACAGCTTGACTGGGATGACCGAAGTGCTTGTTCAGCTCGGCTCGGATTTCCTGGTCTTGGAGCTGTTTTCTGGTGCTGCAAGGAGAGACCTGCTTGCCCGCCTCCGAAGTCTCTGTCAGGAAGCCCTGGTCTGAATCCGTGGAAGAACAGACCTGCCCCTGCCAGTCGGAGGAGGCATCTTTATATCCTAGAGGTCTAGAGTCTTGGAGCTCCTTTGATATATTAATGAGTATTTCCGTTTTGGAATTAATTGACTGACAATAGTCATGGTCACCAAACAGCCGTAGACTGGGCCGCTTGGCCTTCCTTTCCTCGTGTCCACTGGTGAGCACGGAGGTCTTGCTGAGCTGCGCGTACAACTCAGACTGCTCCGGCCCTTTCTTGGTGGAGTTATTGCCTTGGGCGCCAGAAGGCTCACTGTTCCGAGGCTTCTTTGAGGGCGGAGGTACCACCGTCTTGCAGGAGGACTTCAGCTTTGGAGAAGTCCTGAAAGGATTATCTTGGTTGGCTTTATGAGGAGGAGTTGTGGGTGGAGTTAGGCCTGAAGGTAAAAAGGGGAAAACACAACAAAAACAACAAGGAGGGATAGGGGGTGGGGAGAGAGACAAGAGATGGAGATAATGCTGTTAAATTGCAGGATATGTTGCCCTCTCTTCTGGGGGATTTCAGACAATGGTGACAAAGAAGAAAATGACATCATGTCAAGACCTGAAAACGGGCCTCTCTCCCCCTCAGCCTCTGGCACCAAGAAAAGACAGATCTCACTACGGCCAGGCATCAGTGAAATCAGTGATGTTCTGTATTTTAAACGCCCATGCTAACAGATCTTGCTTCCGAGAAAACATTAACGCCTCCCTACAGGCCTCCACGCACCAGGCATTACCAAAGCTCACATTTCCAAGGGCATTGTCTGTCTGCCTTGTGGAAAATTAACTGGGTGGCCCTGGGGAATCACAGAGTAGCTTTGGTAGCATCCGTCCTCAAAGAAAGCTGTGGAGCGTACGAATGGATCAGAAATTGGTCTGCAATCAAGAAGCCCAAGAACTAGACAACTTAAAAAAAAAAAAAAAAAAAAAAAAAACGGGATGACCACAAATGTGGGGCAGGGTCAGAGTGACGGAGACAAGCTTAAAGTAAGTTCAGAAAAACACGACAGACCAAGGCAGGGAACCAGACGACTCTGCAGCTTGACGGCAATGATTCTTTGTCTCCACAGTTCATTAACTTAGTAAACCATGGCTAATGTAGGTATAATACTTTCTTGTAAGCATAACTAATACATTCTGTCTAAAATATGATTCTGCAACAGAAACCTAAATGAACAGAAACACTAAATACTGCAGTGCCAGCGGACCATTTTATTTAGAGCACAACATCGGAGCGGGCGATGAGGCTGAAGGATTGAAACCTATCCAAACTTCAGCAATCAACTAATTAAAAAAGTAGAAAAAAAAAATAAAGGGAGACAAGAGAAACCCCATCAGTGGGTGCCTTTCGTCCTTTTCGAGGGAAGAGCAGGAAAATTCCATCAGATGCCGTCGTGGGAGAGTCTGAATTACAGTTGTCTCCTCTGTTTTAACCCCGAGCAAGTTCTACATGGCCCTTTACACGGAGGGAGGATAATCAGGAAATGGCTCCAGAGTCCAAGGAACTTTGAAGAAGGGCAGGCTGGAGTTCAAATGACATTATGCTTACAGGGGAATATTTGAATTTACAACACATTTTCTATTTAGGAGAATGGGTGAAGGCTATTCAGCAGAAAAGAACTTCACGTCTGCTAACAAGCCTGGGGTTAGACTTAAGGCAACCGCACATTTCAAGGAAATGACAGAGACATCTAGCCTTGTTGGAGAAAGGAAAAAAAAAAATATATAGATATATATATAGATAGATGTATGTATGTACACACACACAGACACACACACACATAATCAAGTAGGTCACAGAAAACCACTTGAAATTTTGGTATGAACAGATAGATCCTGCCTCTTTCTCCCACTTTACAGTAAAGAGATGGAAGAAACTAATTTTAATATTTCCTCTATAATAAAATATTTTACACTAATATTTGGCAATTTTTATTATGCATCGCTAATGCTCCTTAAATGAGGAGGGCAAGGTTACAAGAATGCAAAGTAATTTAACTTTGGAACTGCATCCCAGAAAAGCTCAGTAAGACAGGGAATACTAACACAAAGAGAAGGGACACAGGAGGGTCCCAGCAAAGCTTCCTCGAGTTAGCAGCCAGACACTCTTCGCTGGAAGATAACCGAGAGGTGACATATTACTGAATGAAACATCTGTGTCCCTGCTCTCC
This sequence comes from Mustela putorius furo, assembly GCF_011764305.1. NCBI lineage: Eukaryota > Metazoa > Chordata > Mammalia > Carnivora > Mustelidae > Mustela > Mustela putorius. The sequence continues at coordinate 29,397,756 of NW_025421273.1, forward strand.
TTTTGTTCCCTCTTTCATGGACAAGTAGGTCTTTTCCTCCATCTAAGAAATTCCTACATAATCAGTCTTTCTCCTTTCTCTCTCTCTTTTTCCCTCATTTTCTTTACCTTTTGCACTGCCCTGTCAATTGCCATTAAGACAAATTTAAAGCTATTAATGCCCCCCCCAAACAAATGACAATTTCTCAGATATTTCTCATAGCAGGCTAAGATGCTCAAAGAAATAATGATGAATAATCTCTCTTTGCTGAAAATGTAACAGTCAAGTATTCCAAATGGCATAGCCCTTGAATGGAGAAACGACACCCAACATTCTAAAATTCAATTTCATAAATCTTTTTATGGTTCCCAAACTAGGGTAGTTTTTACTTTCCTAATAATTTACTGTCAGGATCACTCATTAGACACTTATCGGATAGTGCTATATATTCTTGTTCATCTCTTTTTGAATATATTTTTTATCCTGTCAGTCCAAATAGATGATATGCTCTTAGTGGAAATGTTGCCTGGGCTTATTTTTGCAAAAAATAAGCCTATTTACTTATTTTTACTTATTACTCGCCTATTTATTTATTTTTTCCCGGAGGCACCTAAGTGGCTCAGTCAGTTAAGCGGCTGCCTCTGACTCAGGTCATAGTGGTGGGGTCCTGGGATCCAGCCCTGCACTGGGCTTCCTACTCAGTGGGGAGCCTTCTTCTTCCTCTCCCTCTACTGCTCCCCCTGCTTGTGCATGCTCTCTCTCTCTGTCAAACAAATAAATAAAATCTTTAAAAAAATGTTTTCTAGATTCTCCTTTATTGATGGGTCTTACATTTCAGTGACCCAAGAATAACTTGGGAAGCTGGTCAAATATTTTTAATGATGTGGTTCATGGACCACATACGGAGAGCCTCTGTCCTGTCGTGTCCATGCCTCACTCTGCCTTGTTCTCAGGTACGTGTATTTTGACTGACATTCTAGACGTATAAAAAGAAACCCTAAACTTCAGAAACACCAAATTAGGCCACTATTAAAGAGAGACTAGTTCTAAAAATAGCTCAGCTATCTAGGGATTTTAAATATAGAAATTCTTTTTAGTCTTGAACATTTGAAACCCTTGTCCTAGTACCTAAGCTCATTATTGCTTAAATAACTGATTCTCAAGTTGCTCTTGGGAGTGGCGACACCCTGATTGTAGCTGTAGGGTTTTTTGTTTGTTTGTTTGTTTGTTTGTTTTGAGTTAAAAGCCAAGCCTTTTACCTTCCTAACATCTTAGGCAGCCTGTAGCAATGGGAACAGACATTTACTGAACATTTACTCTGTGCTAGGTAATACACCAAATGCTGGTAGGTACATCAGGGACTTCATGGTCCCTTTTAGCAAATGGGCAAATCTTCAAAACTTGAAGCAAGTGCATGTTTTTACCCATGTGCTTTAAATTTACAGAAACACGGAGATAACCAAATACACCCTACACATGAAAATAGCAGGGTTGTAATTTTCTGTTGGCACTCCTTGTTAAAATAATAATAATAATAATAATAATAGTTGCCTAATGGATTGAAGCTATTTTAGGATTAGTGAATAGGTGGGTAAGGGGAAAACAATTCAGATAATTCCCTAAACTTTTTACTGTTTACTGAAATTTATTCAGAGAAGACCTCCAAGCAAGACTGAGAAATCTGAAGGACGGAACCACCAGTGCTTATCTGAAAATCTATTTCCAGATAGAGTGGAGACCCAAAGCAAAACAAAGCAAAAGCAAAACAAAAGTGTGAGAAGCACTGGTTCTCCTCCTCCTCCTCCTCCTTCTTCTTCTTCTCCTCCTCCTCCTCCTCCTCCTCCTCCTCCTCCTTCTTCTTCTTCTTCTTCTTCTTCTTCTTCTTCTTCTTCTTCTTCTTCTTTTTCTTCTTCTTCTTCTTCTTCTTCTTCTTCTTCTTCTTCTGATTCTTCTTCTGATTCTTTTTTTTCTTTCTTTTAAACATAGTGTAAAACTTTTAACAGCCACTGATGGGACAGAGACCCCTTGCTAAACCTGAGTCTCTCCCTGTCGCCCAGCAGGGCTCAGTCCCCCATGTTCGGAGGCCAGTCAATATTCAATTCCTTCACGCCACTACCTTTGCTCCTCGTCCCTCTAATGGCCAGACTCTCAATTTCACCCCACAAGCTTAAATCAACAGTGCTAATGCTTCCCATAACCTCTGGATTATTTCCTGTGTGTTGATTTTCTGGGGAATGTGTACATTTCGGTGTTGACAGTACAAGGTATATTCCATGCTCTCTCTTGAACTTAGCAGGTTTTGACAGATTTATGTGAGGACAGATGGCCATTACAGGCTGAAGGCTGACAAGAGGCAGTTCAGAGCATTGTTAACACACTTGCACAAACTCTCAGCAGTGCAGCGCTGTGCAGAATGTAATTCAGACTATAGCTTTTTTATTACTGCCTATTTTCTTTTGTCAAAAGAGCCTGCTGTGCAGAGCAACAAATGGCTGCTATTACCCAGAATGTAATGGGTGTCAGACAAATCACGTAACACAAACAATCAAGAGTATGTAGGTCATATTTCAACAGAGCACAACCTTAGCAATATTTATGATTACTGCATTGAAATGTGTTCTATAATAAACAAGTACCTCCGCATCACTCACACTTACGCACTTCCGCACAGCAAATCGGGGAGAAGTGCTACACACTCCACAGTCATCTTTGTCAACAGCCCTTTTATTTAAAAAAAAAAAAAAGTCAGAGACCAGTTTTATTTTGTTTTTCATTAGGTACCACAAAATGATTTTCTTTGAGGAATTCTCTTTTGGGTTTGTTTGTTTAATTGAATGACTGTGATAAATGATGACTCCTCTGGGATGTATGTGTGTATGTGTGTGTGTGTGTGTGTGTGTGTGTGTGTGTCCCCCACAATCCAACCAATGAATTCAGCAGGTTTTGTTTTTTTTTAGTAGTTTATAACATTTTATAGAATCTATTGCTCTGTGATTTGCTTTAGTTTCTTTGACAACGGGATTTTTCTTAGGTCTCATGTCAATTGAAATATTTCTTAAGGAAAACCAATGAGAGGATGAGTTTTGTGGGTTGTTTTTTTGTTTGTTTGTTTGTTTTTTCATTTTATTTTATTTTATTTCTTTTCAGTGTTCCAAAATTCATGAGCTTCTAATTCACTTAAAAACTCACCAAAAAAGAAGGACTGGGCAGAGATGCATGTGGTTTATCCTACTCTTATATTTTATGCTTCAAGAACTTGAAGTGGGTGTCAAGAGTTCACAGTAAGGGCTGATACTAAGTATGAATCCTTACTGCTCCGCTAGTGAGAATATTTTGTTATAGAGGCTCCTCCCATGCTCTCCCTGGCCCCCAACTTCCCCAGGACTTCCTGGAGGTGCAGAGAAGCCGGCCACTGAAGTGTTAACCCTCCCAGGGTGGAAACTCTCACACCTTGCTCAGGACTCTGGTGGCCATCACTCCAGGCTGCTCTGACCACAGGTGCCCCTGCCTTTACTCCTTTTTTAGCATGTCCTGTAACACCCCTGATTCCTAGGGAACAAACTCACCTTACAGAAAAGCGTCAGAGCATTCTTAATATCTTGCTCATGGAAGATATTAATTGGTGCCCATGCGCTTTCCCACAGTGCTGGAGCAGAAGTGGGGATCAGAGTTGGGGGGAGGGGAAACCTGTCCTGCCAGGCAGCCATCACCAACCCTCCCCGCAAGTTGATGTGGGAGAGGAAAGTACTTTGTTATCCTTAGCTTATGAGAAATTTGAATGCTATTATTTCCTGAAAAGGTAACTCAGGAAAAAAGGAATATTTCCAGATGTTGGGTCAAGAAGAGAGATCAAAAAGAGAAAATGAAAGATATAGTTGAAACATGGAAGAAATCCCTGACAGTAACAGTTGCCAAACATTGAAATGGGCTGTAAAGAAAATTTGTGGGGTCTCCCTTTCTCAGATTCTTCGGGCTCAGGAATGGATTATATGACCTGTCAAAATCACTTTCCAGTTCTCTCATGCTAGGGTATTCCTTTTAAAACTGCCAACTAGTGCTCATATTTTGTTTTGCTTTATTTCCCCAAAGATAGGCCACATACAAAAGACACATATACCAAAAGGGTACAGCAAATGTATGCTGTCAGTCAATATTCTGTCCAGCAAAATGAATCTTTAAATAGGAAGTCCAAAAAGGATAATAATATAAAAGTCTACATAAAAGAAATCACAAATTGATTGGCTAATGAGTGGGTTCTTAGGCACAAATCCACCAAAGTGCAGTTTGAATGATTGCCAATTTAAACCTAGGCAAAACATAAAATGAAAAACAAATGGCACCCAATCATTCATCTTCATCAAAACCATGAGGAAAATACCAATGGAAGACAACACCACTCAGACCTAGTGTGTTAGAGTGATGAAACTGCTGATTATTTAGTTCTGCTCATTTCTCTAATTAGTTATAAAATAGCTATGCTGCTTTCTATCACTTTTACAGTAAGAACCTTAAAAATAATTTACATGTACATTTACACATACATATACACATATGTGAAATTTTGGGTCAACCACTTTGGTCTGTAACCAATTTTCTTGTCTGTCTGCTGGCTAAAACCATCATCTAGTTGAGCTGACATTGCTTTGCCATTTCCATTTCAGAAACAAAAAAAGTCTAGCACTCTGAAAATCTCCATATGCAATAGATTTAAATACCTTCTGCCAAAAGAGCATTCTCTCCTCTCATCTTGTTTTACTAACAGCTATTTTGAAATCAAATTGGTTTTTACACCTGTAAAAAAGAAGTGTTTTTTTAATCAGCCAAAATGAGCTAGTTTAGGACAATCACAAAGTCAGACCAGCTGGCAATACCTAATAAAGCAAACTTCCTGTCTCATCCCTCCTGTTTCCCAAAGACTCTGCAGATGGGGCAGAGGGATTATTCTGGAGATCTTGGAATATTGTTGACTCTTTACACTTGTACTTAAGTGTTTGGAAAATTTCACTAAAATTTGTGAGAATAAAGAAAAAGAAGACACCAGAAGGTCCTGGGCAACAGCTTGATCCATTTCCTTGGCCAGAACCACATGGATTAAGACTGTAGACCAAGGATCAACGAATCAACAACATGACTGTTTCCCCCCTGTCCACCCCCTGGTTGCACCCATGGCAGACATCATTAATTGATCATAACATTTTCACTGAGTATAGATTTGGCCTTGGAATCTTCCTCAACACAATGCTCCTCACAGCCAATACCAATCAATGACACTTGGCAAGTGAAATGAAACCTATTTAATATAACAGATGTTGACTACTATCTTCAAAATTCAGGCTTCAGGAAAGAGATATCATCTCTAATTGGACAGACATGCTTTGAACCCAGGGTCCACCACAGAGCTGATGTCAACATATAGCTTTTTCAACAATGAAATGGCCCAAGGAATGGAAAAGATAACATGTAGGTCATGCTTACTGGGGAATGCCTAACCTCAGAATGTGTAATAATGTAAAGGAGCTGTTGTTGAGAGAGTATCAAAGAGGAGATATTTTTACCTCGATTTGGTAAATTCCATACCCACATACCCAAACAGTGTATGTTCAGCTTTATGGGGGAATTAGAGGAATTTTTGCCACAAAGAAAATATATAACTTCATATATGAGCTTGCCAAATTAAAAACAATATTAGTGTCAATGAAAGGGAACAGGTGAAGATAATCAAAAGTTGAAAAGAGAAGCAACAAGGTACAATCACTTCAGCAAATAAAGTTAATGCAGAATTCGTAATTAAATATATCATATTTATTGAATACTTCTATATGCTGGCACTGGAAGCAGCCTTTTTCATGTTTTATAGTTATCCTCAGAGTAACTCAAGGAGACAGAGGTACTGTTATTATCTTCATTTGGCTCATTAGGATCCTGAGCCTTGCAAAAGTTAATTAAAATGACCAAAGGCCACCTTGCTAGAAGGTAGATCCAGAATCTGAACCTGAACTTGGGTTTGTCCAATGATAGAGCCAAGATTTTGAACAGCCTCACTAAGCCATACTGTCTGCTTTTAGAAAATCATAGTAGACTACTCTCATTTGGAGCTACACTGCTTACAAAGTTTTTAAATTCTGGTTGAATGCACATGTAATTGCCATTTTTGGATGTCAAAAAATGGTTGAATACTGGCAATTTTATTTTTCAACCTATGTTTTAGTCCTACGAGTCAGACAGTAATTTGATTTGGGGATTATAAATATGACTTTAACATTAAGGAAACTAAGACCCAGAAAAGATTAAGGAGAGAGAAAAGCATTTTAGCAATTAAAAGATAAAGGTGGAAAAGTAAATGCTCCATCTTATAGTTCCTTACTGATTTTACTGCCCATTGCCAAGTACTGTGTGACTCAAACATTGCTTTGATTTCCTGCCTTCTTGCTTCTGCTCCATCAATAACTTCCCTTTCCATCTGTGCAGTTCAAATCTGATACAAATAGTTTTCTCCCTAAGGCTCCCCATGTCAGTTTAGCCAATGGAGAGCATAGTTCGCTCCACACCCCTTTCCATGGATCACCTGGGTCCTTCACTAATGATATCACCTCAATGCTTCTTTCAGTCCTTGAACCATCTTTATAGTTCTTTTCAATCTTCTGTGCAATCATTGTATTTCACTTGAAGCAAAGTTACAGAGTTCCCCTTGATAACTTCTTTCTCCCTTTGGTAATTCTCCTCACGTGCAATCAGTGTTTGTCACATCCTGAAATCTCTACCATGCAAGAAATGATACTAAAGATTGTTTGAGGAGATGGAGATCACAACCATTACATACTGCATTGCATTTCAAAAACACAGTAACTCTATCCAAAAAACCTCTTCTTTACACCACCCTACAGTCAAGTTCCAAACTTCTCTTCCCAGCCGCCTTCAGCATGCTCCAGGTTCCTCCTCAGGCCCTTGTTTTCCTAGAGCTCTAAATTCTTTCTACTTTGTAAAGGCAATTTGGCCCTACCTCAGTTTCTCTAATTTGCATCTTCACACTTAAAACCACCACACTCAATAAACTAGAAAACACCCCCTGGGCCCATCTTTCTTAGAAGGTAACAAAACATTGTAGGTAATAAATAATATTTTGCCTTCATGTTATGTGTGCAATGTGTGTTATTTCCCCAACACACTATAATCCCACATCTTAAACACAAGACCATTTACTTAGTAGGCCAAGGACAATGCTTCATATTTTACACGGATCAGTCTCTAGGTCTTCCATTTGCTGTATATCCACTAAGACCTATCCTATTGCAAGTAAAGAGCAGGTATTAAAAACATGTTGGTAAATTGATTTCTATTGTATCCAATAATCTTTAAAAGCCCCAAGAGGAAAGGATTTAAACCAGTCAGATGAATTCTGGCTCACTGACAGAAATAAATCCACTGTATGTATTTTCAAGGATTCTAAATATGTAAAAAATGTATGTACTTTATATCTCTACTTGTCTTTCAAAAGTGTAGGCTCCTAAACATTAAGAATCATTACTAAATTATCTAAAATTAGGTATCTATCAATAAGAAAAATGTTAAAACCTTTGCAGAAAGAAAATAGGAGTGCTTTTTTTGTAACACCATAACCTCACTAATGGAAGGAATTCAATTAAAATGATATTTCATATATATAACATTTCAAAAACAAAGATATCTAATGTTAGGAAGGATGTAATAAAGCAAGTATAGGCATGTAATGCTAATAGGGCTATAAATGAAAGCACTACTTTGGAAAGCAACATATACCAGAAGACCCCAAGATATTTTATCTTTATATTCACTATTAAAAACTACTAAGAATTTATCTTGAGAAAATAAGATAAATTTATGAACAGAACAATAATAACAATAACAACAACAAAACAAACAATCAAAAAACCCACAAATATCTGATTAAAATGGTCAGAGGACCTGAATAGATATTTTTCCAAATAGATACAGAGAGCCAACAGACACATGAAAAGATGCTCAGCATCACTAAGTCATCAGGAAAAGGAATATTAAAACCACAATGAGATGTCACCTCATACCTGTCAGAAGGACTATTATCAAAAATACAAGAAGCAACAGTATTGATGAGAATGTGGGGAAAAAAGGAAACCATGTGGCTGCTAGTGGAAATGTAAATCAGTGTAGCCACTCTGGAAAACAATATGGAGATTCCTGAAAAAAATTAAAAATAGAAATACCATATAATCCAGTAATTCCTCTGTTGGGTTTTTTCTCAACAAAAATGAAAACACTAGTGAAAAGAGATACAGGCACCCCTAGTTTATTGCAGCATTATTTATAAAAACCAAGATAGAAAAGCAATAGATGAGTAAAGAAGATATAATATATATAATGGAATATTACTCAGTCATAAAAACAAATAAAATTTTGTTGTTTGTGAAAGCACAAATGGATCTAGAGAGTCTTATGCTAAATGATATCTCAGACAGAGAAAGACAAATCCCATATGATTTCACTTCTATGTGAAATCTAAGAAAATAAAACAAAACAAATAAACAACTAAGAAACAGACTCATAAATTTAGAGAACAAACTGGTGATTGCCAGAGGGGAGGGGGATGGGGAATGGGCAAAACTGGTAAAGGGGGTTAAAAGGTACAAACTTCCAGTTATAAATATGTCATGGGGATGAAAAGTACAGCATTGGGAATTAATCAATAATATTTTAATAAACTTGTATGGTGACAGATGGTAAGTATATTTATCATGGTGAACACTACATAATATATAGAAAGGCTGAATTACTATGTTGTATACCAGAAACTAATTTAACATTGTCCACTACACTTCAGTAAAAAAATTATGAGCAAACATTTCTAATGCAGTGCTATTTCAAAACGGTAACACTTTAAAATAGCCTAAATTTATAAGAGGAGTATGATTAAATAAATTTTGATGTACTTACTGAAACTAATGTTATTATGACACACTAAAAGCATGATAATAAAGGGTCTGTGATACTCTAAAAATTTCTCATTAAAATGTTAACTGAAAAATCAGGATGCAGGATTATATACACAAAATGATTATAGTAGAAATACAATGTATCTAATTATCCATAGGAAAAAAATGCATTGGTAACTTTGCATCTTAGAATTGTGAATATGCATGCTTCGGTTAGCTCAATCAGTTGAGCACAAGCCTGTGCTGAAGCACAGGTCTTGATTTTTGCTCAGGTCCTGATCTCAGAGTTGTGCGATCTAGGCCTCCCATTAGGCACTGTGTTAAGCCGGGAGTCCGCTTGAGATTGTTTCCCTCTCCCTCTCCCTCTGCCCTTCCCCCTGCTATGCTTCCTCTCTCTCTCTCACTCTCTCTCTCTCTCTTTCTCTCAAATAAATAAATAAATCTTTAAAAACTTACAAATATTTTCCCACTACTTTATATTTTTGACATTTTTATAGTAAGCTTAAATTATTTATAGTAAGAGAATAATAAAAACCTTTTAATAGACGCTTTGGTGTGGGTGTATAAAGTGGAAGCTTTTTCCATCCCTTCTGAAACAAAGTAACTGACTAATACAACATTCCGAACACTCATAGTAAATAGATTCCTTTCAACTGAGTTGTTGTCGTGAGCCACAGTAGTATTTCCCAAACCAGTTGACGTCTATTATAGTGGTAACTAGAATTACGTAAAGTAATAAAATAGGATGCCATTGAATGAAGCATACAAAAAATTGTTTCTATAAGAAGAACCAATAAAGGTGTGTCACTAAAAGAAGCGCTGTCAAATTAGTTGTAGACAGATGGTATCAGAAACACTGGGAAAACATGGGAAATCATGATTATTATTTATTTATATAAAATCTAGAAAGATTTTGCACTCAGACTACGACACATGTATCTCTAATTCTTTTCCTTTAAAAAGCAAGAAAAGAACAGTGGATACCATCTAAGAGACATTCTTACTACAGTCTGTGCCACAAAGATGAATGAATTGCCAGTTAAGACATTTAAGTTCAAGGCAAAGGTCTCTGTTTCTTATATAAAAAATATTTGATATTTGAATGTTTCTTTATATGACTTAAGCAAAAGAAAATGACAGAACTGTATACTTCAATCAATTTTTTAGATAAGCCCACCAAAATATTCATTCTTATTGGTCAGATAAGAAGGCCTCTATTGCATATGATATATATACATAAAAGTTACTTATAACCATATAACTAATTATAATTTAAGAAATGTTATGTATATGCTTATAAGTGAGTATATATGTATATATGTATGTATACAAAGATACGTATACATTTGCATAGGTATATGTATATGCATATGTATACACACACACAGACACACACACGCACACACAATATATATATATAAATACCGTGAAATTAACTACACTACTGCTTGACCAAATCATGCAATCATGCAGTAGACCTTTCACAAGGTGGTAATTTAGCAAACTCAAAGTGTGAAATTAAACTTAGTGACAATGACCATGGTGTACATAGCCACTATAGCTCTGGTTGAAAGCATCTTGTTTAAGTTACTATTCCATTACCCCTATCAACAATGGCCAGAGCCAAGGAACTTCTTGTTCAGACTAAGATTCACTTTCTGGTGTAGTTCTCTCCCTAAACCTAAAGCATTCAGTGCAAAGGTACCATTTACACCCAATTTAGCAGTCTGCCTACGAAGTCTGTGGATTATTAAGTTACTTGGGGGTTATTCCAAGCTTTTAAAGGTCCTTCCTCTTCAGTGTATAAAGTAAGACTGACTAAATGAATCCGGAAGTCCAAATGGCGAAGAAAGTCACTCTTGTTTAAAAATATCTAAGTACATTTTGTTTTGGTGAATGGGCACATTTTCATTTTCCTCCTTTGCTGAAAAGATATAAAAATGGTAACATATATATGAGAACATTATACTAGTAGTTAAGTGTAATGGTCAGTGAAAAAATATCCCAATTAAAACACGGATATAGTGAATAAACTGGGGTTCAAAACTTTGTTCCTTGCTTTCTAGCTCTGTGATCCTGAGCAAGTTGCTTAACATTTCTGAACTGTATACGCTCATCTTAAAAATGAGAAAATTACCACTATCTTCATGAGGTTTCATGAGGTCATTCTGAAACCAGTCAAAACCACTTACATGCCTGGCACATTTATTGAGTAGGAGACCAATAAACGTTAATTTATCCTCCTGCTCAAGTTTTGGTGTCTTAATCTGACACAGAGTTATTTAGGGATCTAAAGCAATAGTATGCATCTGGTATACTAGTATATACCTGGGCCCAGGTCTGACACACAATAAATGTCTTCTCTTTAAAGAAAAAAAGAAGTGAAAATATTTATAGGTAACTTCTTATCCAATGTTGCTTGTTGCTCGTACTATTTGTTAATTTCATTAACCACATGGAGAGTATGCACTAATATTTAATACATATTACACACACACACACACACACACACACACACACACACATATACAGAGTTCCAAGTGAAACTTAAGCCTTACCTGCAGTTCCAGAGAGTTCCACACTTAAGGTTCGTTCAATAGTCTTGTTCTCAAATGGGGAACCCTTGGGGTCACTGGAAGATATGGCACATTTATAAAAACAAACTGAAATGGAGTTGCTGTAGCCAAATGTATTAGAACCCCCTTCCCTTTCTGAAAATGGTTACATTTCTTAATACTTACTTTGGTGACTCTGGGGTCAAAGGAAGAGATAAAGTTGTTGGTTTGGCTAAAGGAAAAAAAAAAGGAAACTGATTATGAAATATTGAGTTTTTCAGGGTTTTTCTTTTTTTTTTTAGAAACTTTTTTTTCTTACTATAATCAGGTTGGAAACTGGAAACTGGAAAACTAAAGTAAGGAAATCCCTGAATATTGGATCAAAGTCAGAAAACAGTCCATTATGCTAAAACAAATTCCAAACAACATTTGCATCAGTAAACTATCATTCGAAAACACATACAAAAACAGAGTTTTCCCCAAAATGTAGCATCTCTGTTAAGGATACAAAATTTGCATCATACCATCAGAAAGAAATAATGTGTTCTATTTTAATTTGGAATACAGTACACGGTTTGTTTAGACAAGAAAACAGCAGAATAACTATAAGACAACAGAACGTTATGAATATTCAGTTGATTTTTCTCCTGAAATGTATAATTTTATATCTAGCCCTGAGAATAGGTTATTTCTATGAGGCCAAAGCTCAAGCAATAACCATTCCATTTACTGAAAATTAATTGAGAAATTATGACAAACTGTGGGCATTGACCCAGATGGTTTAAAAGGGGTTTAGATCCCCAAATCTTATAGAAAACTAAAGTAAGATACTGCATTTATCAGTTGAGAGACCTATAGACTTGCAAAGAGAGCTCATTTACTCCTTTTATGCTTCCTAAATCTTACCTCCTACAGGAGGCATTTCCCAATTAGGAAGGGTGGAGTAAGAATCTTCTTCTCACTCCAAAATTTCAATTGCTTCTCCTTGGCAGTCTTGTATTTTGAACAGAAGGAGGGGAAAACATGATGAGAAACGTACTTGGGATATACATCCACATATTATGTATATATATATATATATATATATGCTTATCTATAAAGATATATTTATATGTATGTAGGTTTATGTCAATTTTTTCTCATTAACATAACTACTTTCAAAAGGTCAAGAGGTAGTCATTTACATAATGAAAATCATAGACTTGAAACTAAAAAGGTCTTTAGAATAAACTCTTACTTTATGGATGAAAAACCTTAGACCTAAAGATGTGAAATGATATTTCCAGGGCCATAAAACTAGTTACTGGCAGAGTCAGCCCAGAATATGTTTCCTTTTTCCTATTACCAAAAGAAATTGCATTCAATAGATATTAAAGTAAATTAATCAACCCCAGTAATTAAGGTCCTTTGAAATGTGAAAATATTATTTATGTCCAAATTAGACTGAAATTACATACTTTACTTGGATAAATAGTATTTACATATTTAATTTGTCGATTTAGATTTAGTTTTTAAACAATCGAATGGTTTATCATCTATCCAATGTGCATCCAGAAATATGAAGTTCACGCTGTCTTCTACAAATTAGGTACATTGACTGATTGGCTTTTATATATGCAGATAAATGAACTGGTTTATATTAATTTTTTTAGTATGTCTGATATAATGAGCCTTTCCAAAAGAACACACTCATGAAGGAAATTTACCAACATTTTCGGCGTTCAACTAATAATTAAGATCATGCATATGGGCTTCATATGCAAGTATCACTAGATACAAACTGTGTACTATGTCACACAGTAAATGTACATTGAAAATCGGTCTCTGGGATTCCAGTTTTCAAGGTGTGGGGTAGGCTATCTGAAATGCTCAAACAAATTTCTCTAACATTCTGACAGTTGGGTATGGGTGATGGCAATGGCACTGTAAGGGGAGCATAAGGCAGCGGCCATGTTCAATGGGACCAATAGGAAACAGGAAGAGAAGGCTATAGGAAGGTCCAGCCCACAACCACACACAGTAAAGAACGCCATCCCTGAATATGCCCACGCTCACAAAAGCTACCACTAGAAGAGTATTGATTTGGTGTACTGGGAGTGTAATCCACACTATTTCAATGACTAACAGACCAGGGCCTCTAAAATCCTTGAGGGCAGGAATGCATCTTTTTCATGCAGATCATGGTCTTTTTGATGAATGAATACATTAGCAAATGAATGAACCAATGAATACAGGGGACACCAACATGAGTCAAAGGTCAGGCCATTATCCTAAGGAAGTGGAAAAAACTTGACCCCACAATATCATAGACAGCACACATGCAGTTCAGTGAGAGAACATTACAGTATGTCAAGAAAGATAAACCTCAGTAGATTCTGGGTTACTGTCTCTGTTAATATATTTTCTACTTTTAAAGTTTAAATCATAATTCAAATAAATCTTGAAGCTGAGCACTTATTTCCTGTTGGTTATTCACAGCCAGCCATGTTTATTTTGTTCTTGGCCTTTTATACCTATGGGAATTTTGTGGGGGTTTTGATTGTTTGGTTTTGTTTTTTTGTGTATGTTTTTGTCAACAGGCTTTGTTCTGGGATAAACTTTTTATGCTTTGCCACAGGCATATAACTTTCTGAAATATCCATATACAGCAGGTCTCAGCTAAAGAATATATCCTCCACAGGCCAATTTAACTCCTCACTACCATGGTTTGTAAGCGTTTACAGTAATATTAGTGGTGAGTGGATTTCAAAACCAAACCCCAAACCTCCCAAACTCTCAAAATCTAAAAGGTGCCAAATACAATTTTAAGAATATGAAAATTAAAAAGATGTTTAAAACCTGTGCCGCTAGTCTGCGTTCACTGACCACAGGGTTACAGCTGGCTTAGGACTTTAAATTCAGCTCCAGGAAATGAATGCCTGACTGGGACACACTAGGACAAGGTAGAGAGTAGCCCCATGAATTTTTTAGTCTACTCACTAGAGTGAGCTCAGCTGCCTTCCTTCACTTGAGGCTCTCCACACCATTACATCTCATAATACTGCTGGTTCTGCTCTGAGAAAAACTGGTCCACGGCCTGTGTGTGAGGGGCCAATCAAGGCAAGGCAAGCTACAAAAAAATGTGGCCCATTTCCGTAAGTATCTTCCCCGATCTGACAGAAAAGGATGGCCAAGTGATTTTGAGATATCCACAAGGGAAAACCTAATTGAGAGCTAATTTAAAACTTTTAAAGAAGGTTCCTGAAGGTTTATGGTGAGGTAGGGATGAGAGAGGGAAACTGAAAACACTGGAAAGAAAATACTTATTAAAAGCAGCAGCAACAGCATACCTGTATGAAATAATCATGGTTCAAAACAGGGATCAGGGACTACCACTCTGCAGCTGGAAGGGGAAGTCAGGGAAACAAAAGGGAAAAGAGAAGTAGGTGTTTGTAATTGCTATTTCAGAATATGCCTGCTTCCGGGGCGCCTGGGTGGCACAGTTGGTTAAGTATCTGAGTCCTGGTTTCAGTTGGGGTCCTGATCTCCAGGTTGCCAGACCAAGCCCCGCATTGCGCTCCAAACTCAGCAGAGTCTGCTTCAGACTCTCCCTCTCCCTCCCCCTTCCTGCACTCTCTCTCATTCACACTGTCTCTAAAATAAATACATAAATCTTAAAAAAATATATATGTATATATATATACATATATATGTATATATATATATATATATGTATGCCTGCTTCCACTACAAAGTTAAAGGTGGGGTTAATGTGGAAGCTGGGATATTTTAAAGCAACAACAACTTTCAGCAAGCTTCCTTTGGGCCTCTAAGACAGGATGGTTTTGAGGGAAGAGCCAAGAAGGAAGAAAATTATATCTCTGCCAAGACAGGTTTTCCCAAAATCACCCTGACTTGCCTCAGAAGCATCAGCCTTCCAGAATATATGGGGATGATAAAAACCAACCCAGATGCTTAGTTTGATCTGGGCAATACTTTGTATTAGAAAGCAAATACAAATAAATTCCAGGGATTTCCAAATCCTTATTTACAAAATAAAATCTATGAGTATAACATGTGGTCTTTAAAAAAAAAAAAGAAAGAAAAAGAAAAAAAAAAAGAATGCACTTAATAATCAGGAAAGCCTGCACAAATACCATGTACTCTTTCTTAAGTTATATACAGCAAATCAACAATACCTCATTTTTTCCATTACTAGAAAGGAAAAAAGAAAAGCTTTTTAATATTGGCTAGCCCAGCCTGCTCCGAATTTCAATTATCTTGGCAATTTAGATTTCACATAAATCTTTCATCACCCCCTCCCCACCTAGCTCACATTTCAGGTGCTTTTTGGTGATTGTGAATTAGGCTGCATATCAGCCGAATAGGTCATGTTCAACCTGTGTCCAAGGAAGGATTTTTTTTTTTTTTTTTTTTTTTTAAATAAGTCTATAAGAAAGTGCTGAATTCAGTTTGGGCATCCCCAGCCCGGTGCATGCTTGCTTCGCCTTCAGCGCCCTCGCCTACAGCCTGTGCTTTGGTCCCCAGCCTACCTTGTAAATGTTGAGACTGCGATTGTGTGTGGGACTTCTTTTTGGAGGTGCATTTGTCTCTGCTACTGTTCCTGTTCTCCGTGGGTTTGCTGTGAGGAGGGTCATCATTTGTGGTCAGATACTTGAGAAGTTCTGAGCAGGGACGTCTTTGTGGCTTTTGCTGTTGACAAATGCTTTTCGCTTTATTGCTCCATGAATTCTCGGTCTTAAAAACAAGGCATAAAGAAAGCTAAAATTAGTGAACTGAACCTTATCAGAATGGATATAGGTTTTCTGAAGAGATGAGATTTTCAATGAAGTGTTCAGTCTAAGTGTACTAGATCTATGAGCTGTGAATAATTGTTTGCAGAACAAGGAAAGAAAATTACATTTAAAATTCCTAAATGACATTTATGCAGCTTTTTATTTCATTTCTCCTACATTTCAATGTTCCTACTCAGCAACATGTAACTAACAAGACCCTATAGCGCCTTTACTGTGAATAAAAAAAAATAAGCTGGTTTAAACCTTAATTTGCCACTGATTGCTGGAGCCCCGTATTCACAATTCTCTTAAGTACCCCTTAACGCTCCGTTTTCACTCACAGTGAATGGCAAGACAAACATTGTTTAATACAGCCCGCTAACCGAATTATGTCATTGCCAGCATTCCATCCAATTAATGGCAGAGATAGATCTTTTGTGGTGATTCCAGAGCAATCTTTCTCAGGTTAGACAGCTGGCAAAATGGCAATCCTGCATCTTAAAGTCACTCCTAGATAATACCAGCCGATCAGCAAATTTTATTGCAACCCACATTGCTGCGTGTATTAATAAAACGGGCAAGGAGTAACAGACGGTGGAACTTCCATTCCAATCATCCAAAGACAAAGCATAAATGAACTCTTTCTAGTTTAAAGTAGCTGGAGCCCTGCTTTTGGAAACCCATTTCATATTGTTTCACATTATAAAGCAACTGCAGGATCCCAGCTGAATACATAGAAATAAACCTATCCTTTGTTTTACTGCTTCAAGCAAAATCCTTTGTTACTTTCCCTCCTATATTAAAAAGTTTGCATTGTACCTTAACAACTGCAGGGTTTGCTCTGATCCTGTGATTATGGTTTGCATGGTTCTGGGTACTGAGACCACTGCATTCATTATAGCTTAGCTGAGTGTTGGCTGGTGCCAGTAAGAGCTTCTTAAGCTAGAAACGTATCAGAGAAGGAAAAGCAAGAGAAGTTACGCATCTTGTAAGCATTAGAATACGTTACTGAAATTTTAAACTGAAAATTAATTAATTATAAAAATTAATTCTCTCACTCTCTAATTATAGTCACATCAAGGCACAATAGCGCTAAAGGAAATGCATTCTTAAAAAGTAAGAAAAAAATTTGGCATATACTACCAACTGTGAAAGTATTTCCTTTCCCTACACTGACACTTAATATTGTCTACCTTGATTTTTTTTTTTTTTTTTTTGCTTTTCTTTTTTGGGGATAAAATAAGGTAAAAGGATCCTCCTGAAAGGATTTCCAAATACCTATTAGGTGAGAAAAGTTGCCCCGCTAAATGAGGAATTGGGGGTTGGGGACAGAATATAGGAAATTTTCCCCTCAGTAATCCAAATGAATTAAGTGAAAATAAATAAAACTTTGTAATGCTTTGAATGATACTTTCACAGTCCAGTTTAACTTTACTTATTCAAAGTATATTTATGGTGAAAGAGTGGCTATCACTGACACAGACATGTAAGTGGGCAGAGTCAGGAGATGTGATTCTGGCTCCTGCGAAGCATTTACTCTTTCTTGACTCTTTCTTTGCTCTTTCTTCATTTAACTCGCCGGCCTTCTAGGCTGTCCCTACTCAGACAGGCAGTATGAGGCGGAGTCAACAACCCTTCCCAGTCGAACCAATTATCTGGATGAAAATCCTCTTGTATCAATGTAAAGACATCAAAGTACCAGCCAGCAAGGGCAAGGCAAATGGAGAAATGGTGGAGGGTTGGGAGGAGGGTAGCAGTTACTTATGAGGGAGTTTCTTCTAAACCAGAAATCTCTGAATGAACAGCAGTACAAGTAGACTCTCCGTGTGTTTACATGGAATGTTTTTTAACATTTAAAAAACTTAGATATCGGAGAGAAACAACCCCTAAATGGCATGCCAAGGAGCATTATTAAAGTTTGGAAGATAGCATTCCATAATTTACATAGTATGTTCTCACATCAGATTTATGGCAAATGACAAATGGCTACCATAGATGAGAAGGTAAACTGTGTCTTAGAACTAATAAAATTCTGGTCAAGCACTGCATCGAAAGAAAATTTACTCTTCATTGCCAACAAATTCACTCTTCAATGCCTCCCATAAATTTAGGGAACTTGGGTTGCAAATGTGCTATTATTTTTCAATCTTCACAAGAATTATGGATCTAAAACCTTAAAATATTACATATCCCTGGATCTACCTTTTATTCCTAGAATCATAGGCATAAGAATAAAACTATAAATGTGTCGATTGCTATATAATTTATGATGGTGAAAAAATAGGAAGAAGACTAAATATCCAGCCATAAGAAATCTCTTAATGAACTAGGACATCTCCAAACAATAAAATAATACATGATACAAACAATTATGCGTATATTTCAAATTCATAAACATAACAATGTATCTTAAAACAAGAGGATATTTCAGTCTTTTTTTATATCAGAGATGATTTGATTTTACAGGTGAATTTTTCATCTGTCCTTTTTGGGTTGTCTATGTTTTCTAAGTTTCTACCTCGAACATAAATAATGCTAAGAAATAAAAATACACACACAACAAACATAGCAAAAGACAGTTAAAACAAACTGTAGTAAGACCACATGAAAACTGTTATTACCAACATTTTTAAACACAGAATCACAGAATTCACAACTCCGAATCCGTTCGGGAATGGTTTTTGGCATCAATCTAAATTAAAAATCCAGACCTTATTGTTACTACATCATACCCATGCAGCGGGTAGCCAGAGGCAACTCCAATTCCTGTTAAACAGTAGGAAGGGTTCTTACTAGAGACGGCTCTTCTGCCTCCTGAGGCGGAGGGGTGCCGTCAGGCATGGAGGAAGGACTAGCCTCATTCTCGGTGGTCACATCTCCATCTGTCAGCGCATCAAATGAGGGCAATCCGTCTTCATCCACAGGGAGACTGTCCAGTGTCTCTGTGAGGACTGCTAGCAAGTTTGCCTCGTTCTCTTCATCTATCTTCTGCAAAAACAGAAAAATAGATGACATGAGTGAGCTGACATGGGGGGACAGGTTACACCATCAATCAGTGTAGACAGATCATGTTTATCCAAATGAGAAGTAAAGTGTACATGAAATGTTGAATGATCATGCCAGAACACAAAGGATCATGTCTTCTTCAAACTCCAAATCCACTTTTGGTTTGAATCACACCATAAACTGACACCTCGTGGTACCAATTTCTGCTGGGTGAGCTGTCCCGGCTAGCAATTTATGATGCTGGTGCCTATTATGGCCATATAGGACACAATCTTGTTCACATTCGCTTTCCCCATGTGTGTGTCTTGTTTCCCTAACTAAAGGAGAAGGTCTAGAAAATCTCAGAACTTGAGAGAATTTTCACCATCATCTATTTCATCTTCAGATATAGCGTTTCAATCTCCTGTGCAGCCGAAATGTTTAGATAACCCTCTGTTCGAATAGCACCAGAAACTGAAACTATACTGAGAAAAACTATACACTTTCATGGTTTCAATTATAATCTCAACACCGAATACTCCACAACCATTCATTTCCCTCCCTGACATCTCTCCCAACTTTAGTCATAAATCTAGAACTGCCCACTGGATACTTCAACCTGATAATAGCTCCCTCATCCTCCAAAACCCAAACTTAGAACTTTTCACAACAAAATTGCTGTTTCCCTTGACTTCCTGGGTTTGGGTAACAATTCTTCAGACCCAGAATATAGAACTACCTTGAATCCTCTTTATCTGGTCAGTCATTAAGTAGAGTCCCACTTTGTCACGTCGTTTCTTGTGGCCAGGGTATGATTCTAGTGCGACATTACTTGGAATGGGGGCTCCTGCGAACATATTCTAACTTGTTTCTGCAACTCCCACAGTCACTTGCATGCACACACCCTTGGAAAGTTAATCTTCAGGTATTCATTACATAAACATATCTGCATACCTACTATACCGGGACCATGTTTGGTGTTAGAGATAGAAAGAGAGAGATAAACCTCTGCCCTCCAAAAATCCTCCAGTGGAAGGGAAAGAAACTGTGAATAATTTATTATAAAAGATAACATTTATTTCAGTACTCTGTACAAACTTATACACCCTGTTTATGGGGAAATGTGCTATATTCTAATCCTGGGCAACCGGTGCCACTGCTAGGCACACAGCGTGGCCATTGATTACTTGCTGAATAATTCATCGATCTGCATTTACTGCCTAGAATATATGTTGTGTAGATCACTTTCTCTTCCTTCTGTTAGCACTTCACTTTGTTTGTCCAATTTGACCTGCTTCATAAATCTTTTTTTTTTAAAGTTCTGGATGCTATGACATTAACAGTATCGGCTAAATTATCCCACACAGATTCTATTACAAAATGCACCTAAGCTGCTGACATCTAATGAAGCCAGCAGTGCCCACACGTCCTTTCTCTCTAGCACTGAACTCCAGTTAATTGACCTGACAAAATTACAAGAATCACAGAATAAGACAGCTAATCAGAAAATCAAATTGTATTACTAGAGAAATTAGGCAGGCCTTTATCACGTATACATTCTATTTTCACATAAAAATTGTTTTCCCTCATTACTGATGAGTCCCCATCCAGGAGTAAAACTGCAGACTTCTTTCTCTTTTGGATTCAAGAGGCCAAAAAGAGCCATTTGTACTCATGGTAGACTTTACTAGCATTTCTTACGCTAGCATCATGTGTCTCTGTAATGGCGCTGGACTTGACATCGTGAGTCAAGTGGATTTGGGCACATGGGATGGAATGACAACTTTCTGAGATTGAGGACTCCACTGAAGGAAGTAAATCCTAATCGGATTGGGGTAGGGGGGGCGTGGATGTCAACTTCAAAATGGTACCACTTCTTCCAGAAACTGACCGATTCTTTAAAAATCAAACTGCTTAATAGCAAATCATTATTGAGCATACCGTGGAGCTTCCATTCTCCTAGATATGTCCATGTAATCTGAATAATAAAGATATTGAGATGATTTTCATTTATTTTCTGCCTGGTATGATAATCTGGTGTCCAAAGATTCCAATCTCTCCCTTTTCAATTCAGATTCTGCCCCTCCCACCATACAAAAAAACAAATTTGGGCTATTCATCTGTCCTAAAATTATATTTAATTTAAGCACATATTACTTTAAGTCATCTAAAATAATGAGATTTACATTAATATAAATATATCCATATTATCTAATAAAAATAATCTTTGAAGTTATCTCAAGCACACACACACACACACACACACTCACGCACACACGGTTTCAATAAATTGGATTTTTTTTCCAGGTATCCCAATTTTCAGAAAGGCTTATTTCACTGAAGTTCAAAAATAGCTCAAGAAAAACAGTTAAGAATGTTTACCAATAAATGAGTAATTTTGTTTACTCTGATTTAAATTTTGTATTTGGCTTTCCAGCAACACTACAAGCCTCTATTTGCTTTCAATCACATAATACAATAGCGCCTTAGTTCTATCCCTAGTGTAAACAAACTACAATAATTCCAATCAAGTCAGAATGACAAAGAACACTTAAATTAACTAGTTTTCTCCAATTTCTTTAATAAGCCTGGGTGAATGTACATCAAAAACAATGGCAGAAATATTGGAGCCTGATAATGTCATAATTAATTTACAAGATCTGATTAAACCACAGCTATTTAAATTCTCTCTACTGGAACCACAATGGGAGGGAGGGTTGTGGAATGGAAGATTGGCAGAGAGAGTGTGTGTGTGTGTGTGTGTGTGTGAGAGAGAGAGAGAGAGATAGGGGGTATGTGGGTAGGTTATGCTGGTATTCAACCAGGATGGACCAGTAGGACTCTAATCCTTATTTAGAATCCGCATTCATCAGGCACAAGGCTGACTCAATGAGTGGCTCAGAGATAGTTTATTTTAGTAAAGTAGTTCTTGAAGGAAAGAACGTTATTTCCAATTCTCTGTGTTCTGTCTAATCATAGAAGACTGGGGAAAAAGATATTTCCCAA